>NC_071573.1:6015000-16015000 GCF_024509145.1 Vidua macroura | reverse complement strand
TGCTGTCGCTACTACAGATCAAATGAGCCTAAGCAGAATGAAGTAATTATGAAATCCTCCCAAAAGATCATGAATATTCATGTATCAATTACAAACATTTAAAGTTAATTTTCGTTCGAGGAAATAACCCTGGTATTCCACCCCTGGGTCCATCTGGATGCTAGCACTCACTCCTCGCAGCGAAGGGCAGGGCGCTGTTTCTCGCTGCCGGGGCTCCCAGGGGCGCAGGGTGCGGCAGCGGGCAGCTCCGCCCGGGCAGCGCGGCAGGGCTCTGTGCAGCAGCCAGCTGTCCCCTTTCTGTCCCCGCTCCAAATTGCCACGGGGTATGGCCGAAATGGTCCCCGAGCTGCCTGGCGTGAGGGTAAGGCAGGAGTCAGGCCATTGTGGCAGGCAGGTGCTTGCTCGCACCGAGAGGGAGCCGAGGTGGCTGCTGCCCTGCCCTCCCTGCAGCGGCTGCCACCTGGGGTGGCTCTTCAGCATGTGTGACGCCAGCCATGAGACTGGCAGCAGCTCGGCTCCGGGAGCTGAGGCCTCCTGACAAACAAGCGCTTTGCTTGGCCTCTTGAACGCAGAGTGGAGAGCCTTGCCTTAGGCTGCCCGCTGCCTGGCCCGCGGGAGGCAGCGGGAGCTGGGGGCAGCAGCGCTGGAAGGGAAGATGCTGAACAAAGGAGTGTGCCCATGCTCATGCAGGGCTGGTGGAAATGCCCTCACTGGGTGTCTGCTCTGCTCCTGCTCATGTTAGCCACCCAGAGGGGCTGGTGTGAAGGTGCTTTCCAGAATGTTTCCTCAGCAGATCGTCAGGGAATGTTTCTGCACGTTTTTTCTTGCTATTGGTTTTCCCCTATGACTGCCCTAGAGGCACAGGCACTGTTCAGCTGCATTCCAACCCTTCCCTTCCCAGCACTCCTGCTGCACTGTCGGGGCACAGGCAGCCCGGGGGAGAGGCAGGCAGGCTCCTCAGCTGCTCCAGTTGCTATTCCATGGCAGCTATGTTCTTCTCATATAATGAACTAAACCATACAGATAAGATGATCCAAACTTGTGGTTGCCATACTACTTCCAAGTAAGGGAGCCAAGGAAGGAGGGACATGGGGAGGGAGAAGACATTTTCCTTCCCTTTATTAGTGTAGCTTGGTAGAAGTTAGCCTAGCCAAGTGCAGAGTCCCTAAATTATTTAAAATCTGGATCATTATTGATTTTAACGGCAGGATTTTTTTTCTCCTGTGAATCACAGTCTACTTATTGAGCATGTTTCCTTAACAAGTGACACTGCTGATTTTGGGGAATCTGGCTTTAGCTCTAACATAGAGTTGCTGAGCCTAATTAGCTCCCTAGATTAATTGAGTTTCTGTTTTTCAGCTAGAATTTATGAGAGGCTGGCATTGTAATGAGACAGACCACTAGGATCCCTTTCATTTTGCTTATCTTTGAGCTTTGTTTGGATGTTTTTAATGGCTGCTTGTGAATGGTGTTTGTTTCTGTGCTGAGATTCAAAGTACAGAGCGGAGAGGGATCATTTTTTCCATTTTCAGTGTAGTCTCTCTGAAATAATCACTGGCCCTCAGCAGAGCTGTGCTCCTAACCACCTCCTCTCTCCCAGAATTTGCACTTACTATGACTTTAAGCTACATCTGGATCTCTGAGCTTCTTTAGAGTAACACACTGAACTGTAAGTATATATGTGTTCTGTTTGGTATTGCCGAAGTGCAGAGTACACCTGAACCAAACTACATAAAATTCACAGGGCTGGGGAGAGACTGAGAGGAACTTCTTTCTCTTGTTGGTTGAATTCTTTGAATGAAGCTTGTGTGACTTCGCTTCACTGCTGGCACAAGGCAGAAATGAGAAGATGGAGAAAATGTCTTTGTGTGTCTTCAGAACTAGCATGGTGGTGCCCAGCTTAGAGCTGGGCTGGCACTGTCACAAACCATGCACTCTTCAATATGTAAAGGTAAAAGTGGAGTTGTGTGACAGCAACAGCTTTATTGGGAGACAGTTCTATTGTGAGATCGGTCATCAAGACCTTAAAAAGTGAGGAACTTTTTTGTCATTTATGAATAACAGGGTACTCCTTGTCAGTTTTGTGGACTGTTTAAGCTTTATCAGCTTTGGAGCAACTTTTATACAAAAGTTACAGCTCTTGAATGAGACCCTTTTATGGTGAGAGGGGTACTCCCTGACTCTTGGGAGAAGAAGCCAACTCCCATCTTGCTACAATCTCCTTTCAGGTGGTTGTAGAGAACAGTGAGATCTCCCCCCAGCCTCCTTTTCCCCAGACTGAACAACCCCAGCTGCCTTAGCCACTCTTCATGAGACTTGTGCTCCAGACCCTTCCCCAGCTCCATTGCCCTTCTCTGGACATGTTCAAGCACCTCAATGTCTTTCTTGCAGTGAGTAGCCCAAAACTGAACTCATTTGAGGTGCAGCTTCACCGATGGGTTTCTGTCCTTCTGTCATTGATTTGCTTTTCTGCCTTTGGTAAAAAAGAAACAAAGATGCTCTTTTGTGCATCTGCCACATGCTCATGGGTTGTCACAGGCACAAGGATTGTTCAGCAATATGACATTTTCTCTTAAAAGACAACAACTGTTGGAGGAATCCCCCTACATTTTTATGCATTTTGTACTAGTACAATTTAAGATAAATCCCATACTTGGCTGCAGCAGCACCTTTCTCCTGCTCTTGACCTCTTGACTGATGTAGTGTCACATCCCTTCCAGATGTGGAAGTTTCCTGGTACTGAACCTGAACACAGTGTCCCCTCAGTTCTTTCAGCTCTCCCTTCCCCTCTGCTGTGACCACAGGGCTCTGGGTTGTGCTAGTGCACCTCATACAAGATAACTAACTGCAGTGGCAGTGGAAATTTCCACTATGCTTCATTTTCCCTTTAAGGCTAGTCAGTTTCCACCTGGAACAAGTTCATTGTCTCCCCAATGCTTCATTTCACCAGGTGAAGAATTCCCCAGGTTAAAGGTCCAACACCTTAGCCATCTTTCTTCAACTGTCTCGTTTTGTTCTGCTAACAAAGCCAGGCTTACATGACTGAACCACCAAGGGCTTTATCTCCCCGCCTGGACTCATTCTGCCTGTGCCTACACACATTGCTCCCATTTCCTCTCTCTCTATCAAAATTATTAACAGAAAGGAAAGACATAACTAAGCAAACTATACTGGTTCATAGTGAACTCAGCTGTCACACACCTGTAACATTGCTGTTGGGCTTGTGCTTTTTGAGCTATAAACTGTCCTTTGTAGAGATTATTCCCATGTAGTAAGAGCCAAAACCCAATATGGTCTTTATGTGGTTCCTTTGTAATGTAAACATTTATTACTGTGAATAAAGCAGTGCATCAGCTCAAAGGAGCAGAGTTAAGACATTATGATCAAAAATTACTGTCATAGTTACTGAGATTTTTTCCTTTGACATATCTCTATACATAATTAGATTACAAGACACCTGAGGGCATACATCATCTGATGCTGTAACCATAACACCTGGAGGGAGTCGACAACTTTCTCCTTTTGGCCAAGTGCCTGGGAAGACACTAAGGTATATGATTAATAGAGAGCACAAACACGCTGTCTTGCACTTCCTAAAGCTTAGCTGTAGTATTGTATAGACTCCCTTGTGGAATGTTCTTATTCCTATTTCTGATGGTGCTGCTGTTGTCATTGAATAGCCAAAATCTGCATAGTAGTGGGGTGACAGGAAAGGGAAAACAAAGCAAATATTTGTTATTATGGTGGGGGGCAGATGCAGGAAACAAAACAAAGTATATAATACAATTGGGTAAATAATTCCACAGAAAAATCATTATTCCAACACTTCAGCTGGATTTTCCTTTCCAGTATTGCCTCCTTTTTGTGAAACAATTCTGTGTTTGTGTCTCCCATACACAGAATGAAATGCTGGGCAACAAAAATTCCTGTGAATTTCCTGAGCACAATATTTATTCTTATTGCTTCATTTTCTATTCATGAATTCTATTTTGCAGCCCTACACAAAAGCAATTACCATTTGCCTCTTTTCTATGTAGCTCACTTTGAACACACAGATTTTCTTAAAGCTGGAGGACCTGGCAGAGGAAGATCCAAGAAGGCACTGACCATTCTCTGCCCCCTCGCCTGGCCTGCCCCTCACCTGGCAGCATGATGCAGCAGCCATGCCAAATTATGGCCAAGTTTTGGGATTCCTCTGCTGGGTGTCAGTGAACAGCTGTGGGGGGAACATGAGTGGGAAGAGAGGCCTTGGAGGTCAGGCAGAGAGAGTGGAAGACATTAATGGGAGGAAGGGTGGGGGAAAAGAGGAGTTTAATATTGGAAGAGTGTCTAGCAGTGATACTGGAGAATGGCAAAGTCTGGTATAGCTGCTTACACCACTACAGGATGAAACTGAGCTCTGACAGGCTGTTTCAGGGAGGAACTGGGGTATGGGAATAAGAACAAGCAAAAAGGTTAGATGAGGAAAGCCCAGGATAGACGCTGATAGAAGATTGTAGGATTGTAGGTCTGATCAGAGAAGAGCATGTCAAAAAGGATATGAACACACAAGAGCACAGCTTTTCTATAGTGCATGAAAGGAGTGTGCTACTCCCAAATCTTAGTGTTTTTCTACAGGTAGCAAATGCTGGAAAACCCCCTGGTAAATTGTAAGTCATGTTCTCTTTCTCTACTGCTTGTCCAAACAAAAGGTGTCAGCCAGCTGCTGCTGCTAGCTATTTTAGAAACTGAGGCTATTTTATACACAGGAATGTTCCAAGCTTGTTGATGTCTCATTGAAGTGTAACCACAAATCCACATGAAATTACATAAAATACATATAATAAGTGCATTTAGATCCTAAAATCAATTGCTATAGGGCCAGGAAATGTCAAAATTAATGGGCTATGTATATTGTGTAGTCCTTTCAGGGCCCTCCCTCCATCCCAAAATAACATCTTTTTTCAAGGCAGATAAAGGACCTGCTTTAGACATGAATCAGGACTGTACAGTGCTGTGGTCATTGTCAAAAAACATATGGGATGGAGGACTGTGGAAGAGAAGGGAGATATTCTGAAAGGACGGATACCACCCTCAGACTAGTTCTTACAGTGTGTTTCTAAAATTTTTAGATGGGCTAATAATTGTATGTTCCTGGTTTTCTGGGTATCCTGATTTGAGAACCCACTGCCCCATTTGCTGTTGAAGATAGGTCAAAGTTAGCTGTACTTTGAAGACTGTAATGATCAGTACTCTGAAAGATCAGTGCTTCACACCAAACACCTATACTTAATGAAGTCTTCAATGTTTCAGGTATTATCAGAGGAATACATGCCTCACCTCAGTGGCATTCATCAGATACTGCATTGATGAGCCCCACAGGGAAAATAAAAAATGATAAAGAGCCTTTGAAGAAGTCGGTCATTCAGGATTCAGAACAGAGTTTGTATAGTCCTAAATAAGGCATAAATCCATACATTGCAAGGCAAGGATTAAAAGAAAGATTAAATAACTTCTGGTTCAGTGAGCAGTGTTTATTCTGTGCAGGGTTTGAGGCAGGGCTCTAGTGGAAAAATAGCATCCAGTCACAGAATTAAAGACTTTGACTAAATGTTCACAGGCAACTGGGATTTATGCAGTGTCCAAGGACACGTATCATAGTATTATGTGCTTCATTCTTCAATGTTAGATTCTGGGTTGTTTGAAGTTGAGTGTAATTAATCATACACGAGGAAGGGAAATACAGATGTGTATAAGAGGAGCACAAAGATGTACATCTTTCCTTTTTGCTGAAAGGAAGATGTACATCTGAATGAACTGAGGCTTTCTACCTGGCAGTTTGCACCTCTGTACAATACCTGCTGACATACATTGTAGAGATACCTGAGTTTAGTCTCCTGAACATACGGCTCTTGCCTCTGGACTTTTCCAGGAGTACAGCTTTGCATACTTTATTTTTGGTTTTTCCCTGGGTGGGATATATATGAATAATATTTAGTAGCTTTTTTTCTGTAGCCATGATTGTCTAAGAAACTAGGGAAGAAAAGGTTTACAAGTAAAGATAATGTATTTTATTAGAGCAAGTGATGTAGTTAGAAAAAATGAGGTGACTTTTAAGTACTGAAGACTGCAGAATTGACTTACTGATATACAGGCTTTGGAGTCTGAAGTGTGGTATCCTGACCCCACCTTCAATTTCATATGTGTTTTATATCCCTGTAATCATGTTGGTTTAGGGTAAATTTCATAAACTATAAAAACATTAGTGGATGGGATAGAAATACATTTAAAATGAAGGCAGGTATATAAAATGGAGTCATTGTGCTGCTCTGACCTATAATTTTTATTACTTTTGGAGCAGAATGGAAATAGACCATTAGCATTCCTGAAGTTCTCTTATTTGCCATGAAGACTTTGATGCATTTCACTCTGCTGCCATGAGAAATCTGGGACCTTCTGCTAGCCAGCCTCTGCTTAATACAGTGAGAAACATACACCTGGGAGCAGCTGTAACTTTCTTCAAAATTTCCTGTGTCTTAGTTTAGATAGCAGAGCCAGAGGATCAACAAAGGTCTTGCTTCTCAAAGCCTTTCCAATGCAGAAGTGCAGGCTTCTTTGTAAAACTTCTGCTTTCACAGGAAATTTTGCATTTTCAGATAAGAGATCACAAATGACTTAATGAAATAATTCATAGCCTTCCATTTTTTTTCAGGCAGAAATACCATGCCAGCACTCAGAAGAACAAAGCATCTACTTTGTGTCTCACACTGACTGCCAAGCAGATTTCAGTGAGACATCCAGAATGTTTTACCAATATTTTAATTGAAGAGGATAGAGTGAGTTAAAAAATAGGCCACACATTTTTGTGTCTTACATTCTCTTCTATTTTCTTTATTTCTTTCCTTCAGAAGTTAGTAGGTGAGAGTTATCGTGAGAGGTCAGTGAACCCTGAACAGCTGAACATGTTTTATGACAATATCTGGATTTGACAAAGATCTTTGTTTAGTAACTTTCTCCCTCTTTATGTTACTTTTCAGTGTACAGTAGTGATGTGAGGCTGGTTATTTTTTCTGGGCACAAGGTGAAGTTGAGAGTCAAGATGTAGCCTGTGCTGAATGAACTCTGAAATTAAAAATCAGCACTAGCTGGGCATTTTACTGCTAGGTTCATGCTTTAATCCTTAACAAATCTGCCCTTTAGTTCCCATCCATGTCAGAGGATGAATTATAAATATATTTCTTCAGTATAATTATTCTTCTTGCAAGTGGGTATTTCAGTACAAGGCAGATGGTACAGATTATTTTATATTCCTAATGCATATATCTCTAGGAGAGCCACGCCTCAGTGTTGATGCTGATTGCATGGGTAATGCATTCTCAGGAGACCAACATGTTTAGAATGTACTCTTTTGCACTTTCCCCTGTCATCTCATGTTTTGCTATGATAGAAGCACTGGCAAATGAAAGGCTTGTTATTGATTTCTGTGGAAATGTTAATAATTTCCGTATTCCTCTGCATTGGAGTGGCAGTAACTGATGTACAAAATTTGACATCTTAATTATTCCATGATGGCAAAGAGGGACACTAGCCTGAGACACAGCAGCCTATTACCTCTGGATCTGTGGATTCAAAGCAGCCTTAGGTCACAAGTGAAATGAGTGAGGCTGTCTCAGTATAGTCTTTATGGATGTTTGTTTGCTTCTCAAAGACACTAGATGTCTTCAATGTGTCTGGAGCAGATGGAAGCAGAAATCTTCAAACAAAAAAAAGAAGTTTTATTTTCAATATTTCTAGTCAAGCTGAAACTGCAAGTATGAGAAGCCTTAGGAGATGAGAACCCTCCAGAGCTATTGCATCAAAATATGCAGCCCAAATGTTGTTGTTTATTCAATCAAAAAGAGAAGTCCAAGAGTTTTGGTGTTTGCCTGTCGGTCCCATCCAGTAGGCATAGCTTCAGTTCCCAGCAGCTGCAGCTTTACAGAGTTCCTGTAAGCTGGAAATCTCAAGTGAGTGAACAAGGACACACATACACCATAGGAAATTTGCAGATATTTAACAGTGAGCCCCAAAAATTGGATCCATAGCCACTGACAGTTTCACCATCATTACAACAGTGAATGCAATTCCTTTAGTTAAATCTCAGGCTAATTTATCTAATTCCTTTAGATAAATCTCAGGCTGTTGCTGTCTTTGCTTCCAACTGTATGTAATCATCATCCACAACCTTTAGCACAGAGGAGACACTCTTCAAGACAATGCCATTTCCCAAATAACCATCCAGCTGACTATACACCATGGAGCTAAAGGTCTCTTTAAAAATTATATATATTTTGCATTTCTGACTACAGGATTAGATGACCACCTCAAAAATATTATATATGCATCATTATTCTGTTAAAATTCATATTCTCAGTTCAGCCACAGACAGCCCCACAATAAGGCATCAGCATTTCAAAAGCTATCTGATGCTGAACAATAGAGTAAATGGCAAGAACAGAAAATTTGATTTCTACCTCAGTAAAAGAAAAGATCTAATATGAAAGAACAATTGTGTGAAGTTTGAAGCCTTGATTGGTTTGTATTTTACCAGCATCATCCAAAATTGACTTCAGTGACTTAACTGTTACTATATTGAGTTACCCAATGCCCTAGAAGGGGGAAAAAAAAAATGTGTTCTGTAATCTAATCCAGTACCCTCTTGTCCTCCAGAGCTGGGCCAGGGTTGCTCTGGGCACTGTGCACTTCAGAAGAGCAGCAGTTTGATGTTTGCTGCTGTGGCTCCTTAACAGTCTCCAGTGCTGGTCTACATCTCTCTGTTGGCAATGGTAACAATGGAGGAGGACTGAGACCAAAAGGAGACAGAAAAGGGGAAGTGGGAAAAGAAGTTTGAATTGTAGTCCAGGGTCTTTCAGCATGCTCAGCTGCACGAAGTAGTGCAAACCTGAGGAAGGAAACTAATTAGGATTCCATTAGAAAGAGGAGAAAATATCTTGCCATGACCCAAGTTACACCAAGGTGAAACCTTGCTGGCTAATGTAGCCTTAATTCATTTTATTTTGCAGGGACAGCAAGCTGACCATGTTGCTCCGAGAGTCCTTGGGGAATATGAACTGCCGCACTACGATGATAGCTCACATTTCAGCCGCTGCGGGGAACTACGCTGAGACACTCTCCACCATCCAGATTGCCTCAAGGGTCCTCAGGATGAAGAAAAAGAAAACTAAGGTAAGATGAAGTGTAACTCCCTTCTTATAGTGATGGAGGAAGGAGGAAGAATGATCCTTCACTGGGTAGAGCAGTGTGTAACAAAATCAGTAATCAGTTCCAAAGTGTATGTATGTACCCAGTCCTAGGCAAGTGTCAGAGTGCAGTATCAGAGGGGTAAATGCTTCAGAGACATAGGAGTAAGTTCAGACACATATGTTGTAGCAGGTTTGTAAGCTGACCTTGTTTAATAATATAGCTGTCAGGGAGCATTTATTTTCCTTTATGCTCTTAGTGCTAATGAAATAATAAGGAGTGAAACTGCTGTAGAGTTAAAGAAAATTTGGGTAAATTAAGAATTGGATTCTATATGGTTCTCAGAGAGAGTGGAAGCAAAATAAAGGCAGAACAATTGTGTCCAGTGCCAGCATTGACCACCTTTTTATTCCTACTGCTTCTAAATATGGGTGATAGATTTTCCAAGAAGTAGAGTAAAGATGGATTATATCCATTTTCATGTTAGAGAGTTCTGGTTGCTTCTGTGCAACTTATGGTGTGAATTGGGCAGAATGAGTGAATTTTATGCATTTAATTTTAATTGGAAGACTGACAAAAGCTTTTTTTTTTTTTGTCAATTGATTGAAGAGAAACAAATTAAGGGTTCAGTCCACACACCATCAGAGAACTGTGTCTCCAGAGACCTCTGAATGCACATTATACAATTCCACACACTGGTAGTATGGGGTCATATGTACGCAGTTTTCTTGTTCCTCTTCAAATACACAAATGTACACACACACACAAAATAAGCAAAGCCTTTGCCAAATACCTGATTTCTCTGGCTAGGCTCAGTTACGGGACGTATCTTAATCCATATTTTTAGTACTTTTTTTTGAAGTCTTATGATTTTGAGTGGGACTTGGAGCTGGGAATTTGGGTTCTCCATTGAACATAACTATGAGTTTGCTCCAGGGCTGTGGATAAGCAACTTCAGAGCTTTGTGCCTTAGTTTAGAGATTTCCTAGTTCATATGTGACCATTAATTTTTTGTGTATGTCATTTGTGCAAGGAGCAGCTTGCAATGCTGAAATGTCATAGATATGTCTCTCTCTCCCTCTCTCTCTCTCTCTCTCTCATGTTGCAGTACACATCAAGTTCTTCTGGAGGAGAGAGCTCTTGTGAGGAGGGCCGCATGCGGAGGCCAACCCAGCTGAGGCCTTTCCATTCTAGAAACACTGTGGACCCAGACTTCCCTATTTTGCATTTATCAAGTGATCCTGATTATTCATCTAGCAGTGAGCAGTCATGTGACACGGTGATTTACGTTGGCCCCAATGGCACTGCCCTTTCTGACAAGGAACTGACAGATAACGAGGGTCCCCCTGACTTTGTTCCCATAGTTCCTGCTCTGCAAAAGACCAAAAATGAGGGCAGGTTGGAGGAAGTTAGTGAATCAGGGCCTAGCACATCTGAAAGAGACTGCCTGAAGTGCAACACCTTTGCAGAGCTCCAGGAGAGACTGGATTGCATAGATGGCAGTGAAGAGACTGGCAAATTTCCCTTTGAAGAGATGCCTGCTCAATTTAGCTCAGACCAGATGTCTAAGTGTGCTGTCTCAAGCCAGCTGGCAGAGCTTAGCCACTTACCAGAGTCAGATAAGGAAGATACAATGCCAGAATGTCAGCATCCTGATAGAGAAGCCAAGGAAAATACAAATACAACACCCAGCAAAACTAGGAGAAATCACTCCCCTGTTCCTTCTGGAGCTCTTACCAATCTTTCAACTCCTTCTTCTCCCAGGAGTGTAACAGGCAGCTCTAGTAAAGAGCTCAACTCTTGTCAGTTAGCACACAGCACCAGCTTGCAGAGCAGCAGAGAAGGGCTCAACACCTCTGGATTTGTGGAAGGCAAACCTCGGCCAATGGGTTCACCCCGGCTTGGCATTGCAAGCCTCTCAAAGACATCTGAGTATAAGCCACCAACTTCTCCTTCCCAGAGGTGCAAGGTCTATACACAGAAAGGAGTCCTGCCCAGCTCCACTCCCCCACCAGCTCCCCTGAGTAAGGATGCTGCCATGACGTCTACTGAATCTTTATTACAGCCAGAAATCCGGACCCCACCGGTAGGCATGAGCCCTCAGATTATGAAAAAGTCAGTGTCATCCAACAATGGGGATTTTGAAGAGACTGTTCTCAATGAAGATGGGCAACAAAGCATTTCTCCAGAATCCAAGAAGGAGATTCTGAGCACAACCATGGTGACTGTGCAGCAGCCATTGGAGCTGAATGGAGAGGATGAGCTTGTGTTCACCCTTGTGGAAGAGCTGACCATTAGTGGTGTCCTTGACAATGGGCGCCCGACCAGTATCATCAGTTTTAACAGTGACTGCTCTGTGCAGGCTTTAGCCTCTGGCTCTAGGCCAGTCAGTATTATCAGCAGTATTTCTGAAGATCTTGAATGTTACTCCAGTGCAGCTCCTGTGTCTGAAGTCAGCATCACACAGTTCCTTCCTCTTCCAAAGCTGAGTCTGGATGACAAACCCCAAGACGACGGCAGCAGGCGCTCATCCATCAGCTCATGGCTGAGCGAAATGAGCACGGGGAGTGACGGTGAACAGTCGTGCCACAGCTTCATAGCCCAGGCGTGCTATGGGCATGGGGAAGCTATGGCAGAGCCCCCCGTCTCCGAGTTTGCGAGCACCATACAAAGTGCCAGCATGATTTGTGTAAATGACAAACAGAAGTCAGTGACTGACAACATGCTTATAATGTCGGAAGTGGGGGAGGAAGCTTTCGGCAAAGTGCCACCCATCAAAGGCTGTAAAATATCAGCTCTAGGCAAAACTACTGTCACAATCAAAAACACAGCAAGTCTTAGCAGCTGTGAGGGCTACATCCCAATGAAGACAAACATTACCGTGTATCCATGTATTGCTGTCAATTCCTTCAAAGCTCAAGACACTGATGATGCTGTACCTGCTGTAACTGCAGACCCAAAGGCTGTTCATCCCCATGATGGGAAAGAATCCATGGCTAAGAAGGTTATCAAATTTGAAGACCCTTGGTTGAAGAGAGAAGAAGATGTTAAAAAAGACAGCTCTGGGAGCAGTGATGGGCCAAGGCCTGATACAGTTTCGGTTCCAGCCAAGCCTGAGCACAGCACAAAGCAGTCCTCCGTGGACAGGTTTAGCAGCAGCAGTGGAGACACCTCTATTTCTCCAGGATCTGACAGTCTAAAAAGGATTGTGGATGGGTGTGAGGTGGTAGCATCCAGCTCTGCAACCCAAAGCCCTGTTCCTTCCAGTGATGGCTTGAAGAACTGTAGCCTCCCTCGAGGGCTCCCAAAGGCAAGCAAAGTGGAGGAATCTGACAGTCATCTCCATCCTACTTTTACTGACAGCAGTGGAGTCAGTTCTCCTGCCCTCCCCCAGTTTTCTAAGGCTAGTCTTGACAAGAAAATGGTCTCTCCCAAACACTGCATACTCACTCGTCCTAAAGGGACCCCTCCTCTGCCACCTGTGAGAAAGTCAAGCTTGGATCAAAAGAACAGAGCCAGCCCCCAGCACAGCGCAGCCAATAGCACCACGAGCAGTCCCTCCAGCCAACCTGTGTCCTTCCTGGCCAGCTTCCCTGAGGAGCAGAATGCCAAACAAAAAGGCCCTGGCATAGACAGCAGCATCATCAACAGCAGCAGCAAGCTCTTCAGTGCCAAGCTGGAGCAGCTTGCCAGCAGGACCAACTCCCTAGGGAGGTCCACAGGAAGCCACTATGAGTGTTTGTCACTGGAAAGAGCAGGAAGTCTGTCCTCTGTGAGTGCCAAAATGAGCCCTGGCAGAGACACCACCATGCCTAGGGCTGGAAGGAGTCTCAGCCGCAGTGCCATGTCCTCACCCACCAACTCAGGCCTCTCCCAGTCGGCAGGAGCCTCCCCAAAAGCCAGCCAGTCAAAGATCTCAGCTGTCAGCAAGCTTCTCCTGGCAAGTCCCAAGGCCCGCAGCCTCTCTGCCTCTGCCACCAAAACGCTCAGCTTCTCCACCAAGTCTCTGCCTCAGTCCGTAGGGCAGAGCTCCAGTTTGCCCCCAAGTGGAAAGAACATGTCCTGGTCAATGCAGTCCCTCAGCAGAAGCCGGGGCTCCAGCCTTGCTTCCAAATTGCCCCTTCGAGCTGTCAATGGGCGGATTTCAGAGCTGCTCCAAGGGAGCACCAGTGCCAGAGGTGTACAGCTGCCGGGAAGCCTGGAGACAGACGAGCGTGGGGGCCTTCTGGGAGATGAGAAGCCAGCTGTTCACATGCTGCCTTCACCTTACAGCAAGATCACCCCTCCTCGGAAACCTCACCGCTGCAGCAGCGGCCACGGGAGCGACAACAGCAGCGTCCTGAGCGGAGAGCTGCCCCCTGCCATGGGGAAAACAGCCCTCTTCTACCACAGTGGGGGCAGCAGTGGCTATGAGAGCATGATGAGGGACAGCGAGGCGACGGGGAGTGCCTCCTCAGCGCAGGACTCCATGAGCGAGAACAGCAGCTCTGCCAGTGGCAGGTGCCGGAGCCTCAAAACCCCAAAGAAACGATTAAATGCAGGTAAGCTTGTGGTGGTGGGAAAGAGGGACGCAGACCAAAGCAGATTAGTATGCAGGAGGTAGGCTGGCCCTGAAGGTGGGCTAGTTAAATACCAGTTCCACCTCTTAGCTGAGAAGCAAGGACATGGTAAGTATCTGAGGCTCTGCCTTTTTTCATTTTGGAACATTCGCTAATCCTGTGTGATTGTGGTTGTATTGCCTTTGCAGTGGAGTCTCCTCCTGACCTCTTTCACTTCGGTTTACTACAAATGAACAAAAACTGGTTAGTGTTGCCAGTGACAGCCACATTTAAGTATTTATTTATACAAATATACTTCTGATTTAATTCCAGAAAGGTGCCTTAATATGCATGTTTCACCAGCCCAAGACCAGAGTGTTGCTGAATGGCTTTATCTTTTGTGAGTCTGCTTCTGTTCCTTGTGTGCTCTGGATTCCCAAAGGTGCAAGATGCCTTACATCTGAAACCATTGTTGAGTTCCTTCTCCCCACATAGGAGATGGAACAAAAATGTGTCCATGCCACTTGAAAGATGTTATCCTGTACCTGACACTCTTGCCTTTTGAGTTGTGGCTCCTTTCCCCAGAAATTTATTGATAATAAATAATAGGTAATATTAAGAACCATATATGGAAACTACTGCACTGAAGCACTTTCAAATCTGAAACTTTTTTAGTGATCATGGAATGGATTGGGAAGACTTTGTCTTTGTTCAGACATAATCCCCAGTAGCTTCACACTACATCAGGACTTTTTAATTAGATAGCAAGAGCCTCCTGGGTCATATCAAGAGTCTGTGCATGTGTCTCTTTCCACTAGAGCAAGTTTCATAAAGTCACAGAACAGGGATGGGGACCATTCATGAGCTGGTCACCTCACATTTTTCCTGGGTGCTTTTTCCCAACCTGTAGTGCAAGTCCTGCATAATCTACTTCTGAAAAAAATTCAGGTTGACATTGGACCTGGTGGCACAGGTGTGTGGAATATCAGTAGCTACTTATTCTACAGTAGCTGTGTCTTTCCAAAATGTGTTTTTCTCATAGCATTCCTAATTCACCAGCCATTCCACTTGCTGTGATACTCCCCTCTGGAATTCATTTCCAGTGAACAGAGTAATGCATAACTCTCCCTTTCATTATGCTCTTGACTGTGGTAGCAGAAAGAACATGTGCAGCACAGATGTGAATGCAATAAATACTGCTATTAAAACAATATCCATACATGCAGAGCTGATTGTACCTGTTCAGAAGATGCATCTGAAACTGATTATTCAACATAATGCAAGCCCAGACTTAATGACTGAATAATATTTCTGAAGTTTGCATCCTCTGAGAAAATCTCTTTTCCTAGCCCTTGAATTAAATGGTATTAAATTGATTTTTCCTCTTTCTGAGGAGCTTTGCCTCTAAAAACCCCTTTCAAATATAAGCTTTTTAATAATAACTTGCAAGGAAGAAAAGGATGATTTCTATCTTGTAAAAAAAGGAAAACAAAGCTGTCCACAGAGGCAGCATTTGTGGGTGTAAACTGACAGCTTGGCTGTGTCCTGTGGAGAAGCTGCCAATCTAATATGGGCTTTTTCCACAGGTCATTTAGATATAAAAGTTTATCAATTTCTGTGAAAAACCAGGTGAGGGAACAGATTAGATACTAGAGAATGTCCCCCTTACTCCCCCAAGGGAGATATTTTACAAGAAAATCTCTGAGAAAACTTCAGGCAGAGCCTCCAGATTCTTTAGACTCCAGTGTTCATCCCCAAACTGAATCACTAGAAGACCAATATTTGTTTACTCTAATGCTCACAAAACTGCTTGTTTCATTTCACTTCTCTCTGCTTTGATAGCACATTGGAGGCTGGACAAGGCTGGAAATGCGAGTGACAAAAGCATTGTCTTTGTGGTGTTCTAATTACAGACAAGCTTCATACGCGTGTGTTGTATTTTATACCAGGGTTGTGTTTTGGCTCACAGCTTTGGCTTTTGATAACCCCTGTGCAGGACTAAATGTTGTGTCAGTGGTCATGAAAAGGGAGTTGTGAAGGAGAGATCTGTTTGAGACTCAGGTTTAAGATTGTTCTTGTAGCAGTCTGGAAGACACACCAGGAAAGAAGAGGCCTTGAGCCTACCTGGTAGAACATTGACACTGGTTTGTCATACAGTACAGGTATGCAAAATTATCAAGTGATGAGTTAAGTATGAACCTTTCATTAGCAGGGAACATGAGGAGCCTTAGCTTCTTTTTTTACTGCTGTGTAACATTTGACCTGTCTTTTTCCCCAAAGACACCTTTTTTTGGCTGGCCAAGAAATTAATCTCTTTATTCTAATTGCTCGTGTGAGGTGGTTCCTTTCTCCTTAGTCAGCAACATTGCAATTACCTGCTTGATGCTGGACATGAAGCTCTGGGATAGAGCGTTTTCAGTGAAGGGCCTGTCTGTGTCCTTGGAAATTGCCTGCCCCAGTGGACTCAGCCTAGCCTGGCACATTGACCTCCCTTAAAGTAATTTACAAAGCTTCTCTCTCAATTCAGCATGTCGCCTGATGTGGAGAGATTCTCAGTGTATCATCTCTGATACTTTAATTTTGAGAGTAATTCCCTATATCAGCAAGTAATTCCTGTGTTGTTTGGACTGACTAGTGTATAACTGCAACCAGGAGTTTTATGGAAATTAAAAATTCAGTCTTTACCACCATCCCTATTTCTAGCAGAAAACCACTGCCCAGAAATTAATCAGGCTTCACTTTCATATAACCCAGCTCCTGTTTGCATTGGTCTGGCAGCAGTGAAATCATAATTCTATTTTGATGTGTTTGATAATAGTATAATTTTTCACATGTCAGCAGATTTATGATGGCATAAAAGCAGGATTATTACTTCAATGCAGGAGAACATGAAGGAGGAGTTAAGGTATAAGGTATAAGGGAAAATAGAGCTGTTCGCAAATGTATTTTTATTGTATAATGAAAAAATGTGCAGTTTTGTAATCTTTCATCCTCTGTAGCATCTCCTTTCTTATAGTGTGAGTGTTTTCTCTTAAGGAACACTTTTTAATGAAAAAGCTAGCACACAAAGGTTCTGAGATCTTAAAAGACAGATATTATTTTAATACGAAGTGTCAAGAGCATTGGACCTTTCCTGATTTGCGGTCACAGATCCACTGTGCTGTAATGGATATGGCACTATAGATATGCTCATTTCAGGTCAGGCAACCTTGTCCACTTTATTTATGATTATTATTAACAGAAATGCTAGCTGTCAGACACGATCAACATGAATCAGCCCAAGGCCCCTGTAAAAGGAGCTATAAAGAGTCTTTAAGAGAATCACCAGAAGATCTCACAATTACTTCTGAAGTTCTGACACATTGGAGAGAGATCATTTTTTCTTGAGATTAAGATCTTGTCTTTCAGTGCTCTTAAATGCATTATTTGTATGTGTAGGTGCTTCTGCCCTGAATGTCATACATGAAGCATCAGACCTACACTGACAGCTTTTGAAGGATAAAGCTAGTTCATATCCTTCACTGTTACCTTATGTAAATTTTTGGACTCTGTCTGGGTACCTGTACAGTTCATGGACAGCACAGTACAAAATTGTATATGTACAAAATTAGAAGAAAATAATAATAAAATCCTTTTGCATTCTGGTACCTATTGAAAAATCACGTCTTTGCCTCATGAAGCACGTAAGCCTTTCCCCTAAAGCTAACCTATGCATTTAATAAATATTCCCATTTTTCTAACAACTAACATTGGTTCTGTAACATCATGTCAGCATATATTGGCGCAAAGTGACTGTTTGTGGCAGAAACAAAGCTATTTAGCCCTGATCTACGGTTGTACATTTCAAAGCTTTGTATAGCTTCTCTTTAATCCACACTGTGGCGTTAAGTATTATTCCAGACCCCATTTTACAGATGGAGAAATGAAGGTAAAGAGTGTTGCTGGCTTGCCTAATACCCTCAGCCAAGTGAGAGCCAGATCCAGGGTTGAATTACAGGCACCCTCAACTCCTAACCTCAGCCACAACTGACTTTCCCATACATCCTCCTCTGCCCTTGCTGAGCAATGGAAAAGAATTCCATTTATTATTTTCTTTTTGTGGCAGGCCCTTCTTCCTTCTTTGCCTGCAATCATCTGTACAACTATGTTGTACTTTGATTTCTTTGCTCACTCCATTAACCCTTCCCTGTAAGAAACAACAGCCATATTTCTTCTTCTGGCTTCAGCTTCCTCTCTCTTGGGTAGGCAGTGCTGTCTTGAGCACACTGAAGTGTTAGGGCATAGTTTGTACAGTTACAAGCTGCAGCAGTTATTTATTATTTTTTAACTCCTCAGAAATTCCAAGTGTGGTGGCCCAGTGCCGCTCCATGGAAAGGCAGTGATAAGGGTGCTTTTATAGTACATATTTCTGTATGTGATCAGGAAGTGCATTCTGGTTGAACTTTAGTTTTACCAAAGCTGTATTTGTATCCCAGGGGTGCAACAGATATGAGAGGGAGGCAGGCAGGGCAGCAAATTAGGGCTTGCAAGATCTGTGTTGTATTCTCTGGTGTGCTGCTGGTTTGCTGTATCACCTTGGGCAACTCGTGTAATTTCTGTGTTCTCTTGTTACCAGCTCATAAAAGTAGATGTGCTGGTACAAAAAACAGTAGCAGGGTCCTTGGATCAGAAGTGTTATCTACCTGCCTTTTGCTCTTCTGGCTTGATTTTTAGCATCTTTTACTGAGTTTGGGTATATGTGGGCATTGCTTTGCAATAATTCTCAATGAAAAACGTGGCTGGATGATTCCAGGGATGGAGCCTTGGTGTTAACTCTGGGTCTTGTCCACTGTGAGGTAATAGCAAAGGAAGAGTCCAGGCTCTTATAAGGTTTATCCAGTAAAGCCAAGTCCTGTTTGCATTTTCATATTACATACATAAATGTGTTGTTTCCAGATTTTTCCTGCCCTCTCCTACATATATTTACATGTTCCTATCCCTTACAGTGTTTCAGTAGTCTCTGTAAGGAAACCTCCTTCCCAGGAGGGGTTCTGAGATCATTCATCATAAACAAGGCATTTTATGGAGTTTACACTGATCTTCCTGAAGCTATTTTCTTTCCTGTTCCCTATGAGATAGGTTTGGGACTTAAGAAAGTCCCCATCCCATGTAACATTGAGTTAGACCTACAGGCTTCAATCTGTCACTTCTTTCAGCCCTCTGTTGAGATAGGACAGACTTCTGCTAAGGAGTGTATCTTCTTTGATTCCTCTAGTTTTGAGGCTTTTGGAGCTGAGTCTGAGCTTGGAGCTTTGCTGGTGCTTGGGCTTCTGTCAGCAGGGTGAAACACTGAGGGCAGTGATCTGTGGCCCCAGCAGGGCTGGGGGAGCAGCAGGTGAGCAGCAGCCATTGGGTGCTGGTGGGGACCCCTGCCTCGCAGCTGGTGTGCACAGGCCCTCTCCTGGGACTGGGGCATGAGAAAAAGATGTGAGACAGAAGGAGGCAGCTCAAGACATCAGACTTTGGGCATAAAGTCCTTCTCAGTAAAGCACTTCCCAGTTTGGTCAGTCAGAGCCACTGGTACTTAACATTTTCCTGAATGTTAAGTATCAGTGAACATCAGAAAACAAAAACCTAAGAGATATTATTGAAAGTCAGGCCAAGTGGAAACAAGACTGAGGCAAAACTAAGGTTTCCAAAGCTTGAATTCCTGAAGTTTAAAGCTATGCCCTGAGCTGGAACTGCATATTTCAGAATCTGGAGAACCCTGCTTTTGTCAGTCCAGGATAGGATTTGGGTGTGTGTGTGTCCGTGTGCATGCCTTTCATCTTCTTTGCATGGGGAACTATCTGACTATAGATAATTAAAGATTCCTGCTGCAGCGTTTGATGACATTCATAGTAAAGTTTCATGACTCCTTGCAGCTCTTTCTCAGTACTAACTTTCAATACCAAAGAAGAGCAGATTGCTACATGATTTTAAACACTTTAATAAAAAGACAGACTGTTAAGACGTGACTAATTATCTACAATTAACCTCCTTTTTCCTCATGCTAGTGTGCTCTGGGTTTCACTGATGGGATGATTTTAAAGATGGAGATTTAGAGGTTCCTGGAAAACCCTGAAAACTCTATATTTGAACATATATATTTGAACATATTTACTGTCTGGAAGCAATTAGCTCCTTCTATGAAAGCAGCAGAAAAAGCCAGAAGCTGAATCTATGACCTGTAAATTATGAAATTCTGTCTCTAACCAATATTGCAAAGCATCACATTTTGAACATGGCCAAAATGATAATGACGAAACAAAACACCAACAAAGAGAGTCTGAGCTTTTCTTGTTGAATCCAAGTGAAAAGGAATTTCGTTCATGTTTAGACTGCCTAAGGCACAGTGTGGGGAGCTGAAAGTTGCCTTTTGTATCAGAAAGCTGTAGAGCACCTCCAGCAGTACAACTTGCTTACAAGTGATGGTAACTAATTGATATCCTGTACTATGCTTTTACCATGACAAAAGATGTTTAGAATTATATGAGTAAATGCTGTTTGCATGCAGGTGACCACTTCATGCATGTGACTTGCTGACTGGACAGCCCTGGTGTGAATAGAGGGAGGGGAAGTGCAGGCTTCAGCTCCAATTTTTTTTTTTTTGTTCATTAAAACAACAGCATTGATTTTACCAGGTCAAAGCCAGGCCATTTCATGCAGCAAATCTGTGTTGAAAGGGATCAGAGTAATCATTTTTTACACGCTTGACTACTGCATGCCAGCACTGAGCTTTCAGCCACATGAACATAGGAATGATTTAATAGAGGAAGTGGCAGCAGGCTATTGTGCACGGTGAAGGCTCCATGTAACATGCATGACTGAGTCGCACACCATTAGGCTGGGTGTAAATAAAACCTGCTCCTGACACTGCCGCAGAATTGGCTCCACCACTGTCCTGGTGGGAGCTAATGTTCTGGCTTAAGAGCCCTTCCCCCTCCAGCCTCTGCCTTTGCTGTCCAAGTGACTGGAGCAGCTCTTCAATGCAGTACTGTTGTAATAATAACCAGCTTCTTAAATAATGCCACAATGCTGACATATGCCTGTTAAACCAAAATCCAGCCTGAAGAGAGAGAAATATTTAGAAGAGACTCTGGTTGGCTTTTTTTTTTTTTTTTTTTTTTTCTAGGAATTGTGGGTGATGTGCATCTTCCCTGGAGCATCTCCCAGATTACTTGTCAACCTGCCATGCCGCAGGAGGGCTGCTTTCTGATCTGGTTTCAGCAGTGCTCATTCACTAGCTCTAAACTACCCTGAAAAGCTCCTTTAAAAATAAGACAGTAATTCAGAAAGTAAGATTAAGAAATAAACTGGGTAGATAAAGATGAACTGTGTTGATAGAAGAAAATTAGAAGCTGGATGTACATCAGTGTATTCTTTATACCGGTACAGAAACAGCATACCTAGTATTGGTGTGGATGGAATATTATAAACAAGTATTGCTTTATTCCAATAAACACGAAGCAGGTGATTTCTTGCCTCAAGTGTCCTTGTACTTCTTATCAATTGACAACAGTGGGCTTGCCTAATAACCAATACAGAACATGGCCTGAATTATTTTACAGTGAGATGGACATAAAAAATTTTCTTCTGAATGATGGATCCTCCCAGTGTATCCTATTCTAGGTATTTGGGTGCAACATAGTCCTTTCTATGCAATATGTGTAATCTGAGTTGTGAATATGAGTGATTGCTGTTTGGATTTTCTGGCAATATAGACCTTGGTTCTTTGGTGTTTGGAGATGGGAACCCTAAAAACTTCTGGTGAAGTCCCCACATCATCAGAGGGGCCTTCCACTTGAAAACTCTGGCAATTACTTCCCCTTCAGGAGGGGAACTGTGCAAACTCTATGAAAATCCATGGAGTGAATAGCTTTGTGCTCTGCAGTGGCAATAAAATAAACTAGGAGAAAAGAGGTCAAAGGAAAGGGGAGGAGTTGGTTCAGTCATGGACAATTGACCATGAGGGTAGATCCCACTAGGAAATAAGAATGAGAGGCAAAGTCAGCATCACATTTTAGACTCAAACAGAACAGCAGCCCTGTTGTCAGACAGTGAGGAGCAGCAGATGAAATAGGATAGATAATCTTTGCTAGTAAGAAAAGCTTGATGCTACAACTGATATCCGTGCTATTGCTGTTGGAACCACAGAAGGAATAGCTTAGGGGTACTGCTCTAGTTAACCAGGTCTGGTTTTTGTAATTTCCTTGGACTGTCTGGTGAGAAAAACCAAAATGCTGAAGAACAGGTTCTGTACAGAAAGGCAATTTTGCATCTCATAACATTAAATGCTGTGGGGAATAGCTTTGGCTCCACATCCCGCCTTTTGAGCGCACAATATAAACTTCTGAAATATTGTTATATCAAGTTACAGTTTCATTTTCTGTTTGAAACACCTTGAAATTTCTAGGACAGCAGTTGTTTTGCATCCCATTTGGTTGTATCCTGCTTTGAAGAGATATGCATCACACTGTTTTTCATTAAGACTTTGTACTTGCAGTTTTTGCCTTTACCTTTTTCACAGAAAAGATGCTCAATCTGGAATGTGTGCTTGGAAAGCAGCCTAAGGAGAACACTCCAAAATATACAGTACTTAAGCAAAAACAGACTTTTTAGAGCTTTTGCCCTGGTCAAAACATACTTTTATAAGCACACATCCTTTTGCAGTTTGGCAGTTTTGCTGAGGTCAGTGTGCCTTTTTATCCTTAAAATTACCCTCACATACCTTGGTCTGTATTTCTCATACCTTAAGGCTCCTCTGGGCTTACCTTTGCTGAAATATGTTGTAGCTTCAGTACCACTCTTCACCCTTTAGATCTACTTTCACACTGCACGCCTTCACTGCTGTGCTACTCTCTTTAACTTAAATTTAACCTGGCCAAAACTTAACCTATAGCTTAAGGTAGACCACTAGATCTGTTGTAAAAGCAAATCTTGTATCCTGTGTATTTTCATGGCTATTTCACAGCCTGGTTATTCATACTCAAGCTAGGTTCAAGAAGGGTTATTCTGAGAGTGTGTAAATTCAAACTAAGTGAAGAACATATTATTCAGGGCATTTAACAAATGACATTTTGCTTTACATACTGCATGGTCATAAATGAATGTGAAGTTATTTTACCTTGAGTTCATCTTACTGTGTTTCTTTCTGATTGATTTTTGGTATAAATTTCTTTTTTGAATGGAGGAATTAATTCTATTTACGTGGTGGGAGGGTCAGACATTTTGCCAAGGAGCAGAGGTAGGAGGGTGCTGAGATCTGCTCCTGTTGAGCTCCCTGGCTGCCCACTTTCTTCATAAGTCATACATAGGGAATAGAGGAGTAGTGTGCTGTAAAGCACAAAGCATGTTATTTATTATAGAGTCAAAATTGATGAGATCCTAACTCCATCAAGTGCACCCAATAAATCTGGGACTTGGTGGATATTTTCTATATGAATGGAAAACTGCATTAATTTTAACAATGTAATTGTTGTTTGTTGGGGATGAGAGAGCTGTCAGCTGCTTTGTGATATTCACCCCAAAGCTCTGGTTAGGTTGTATTTCCTTACTGATCCCAATTAATGTAAAATAAGATAAAAACCAGAGACTAAATGGAGAGGTCAGTGTTAGAAGCCTCCTGTCAAATGGCACCATTATTTTCTATACCTGGGCTAATAAGCAATGCATGTTTAGAACAAACTAGATCCACTTTTACCTTACGGGAAAGAGTAAGAAGGTATTTCATTTTAATTCCTCCTCAAAGCACTCTACGCCTCAGATAAATCATCCTGAGATGAGTTCAGAGCTGCAGCCTGTCCTGTTGCCATAACCCACAGGCAATCCAGACACAAGCTCTGGCTAGAAAAACACAATGAGTTAATGTCTTCTGCCACTGCTGCACTCAGCAGCCTCCTTCCCAAGGGCCAAGTGCTATTAAGGGAAGCCTCAGGTTGGAGCCCTCCTTCTAGACTGCAGGTTTCTGCTTCCCATTGAGCCAAATGGATATGAATGGGAACAAAATGCAAAAAAAAAAAAAAAAAAAAAATTATCATTCCTCTACTTCATACCCCAGCAATCTGTTTTGCTTTGCTCCAAGTAGGAGCCTGATGCTGTTCATGTGGCAAGGTGCATTGTAGCCATCCACCTGCATTTCCAGAGAGTCTTGGACCTGGACTTCAACTCTGGTTGGAGACAGAGTTTTTCCAGTGGGGTGGTTTAAAAGTGTTTCATTACACAAGAAGGTGGTTTTAACAGCCACAGTGGGGAAAAGAGGAAGAAAATCAAACATCACAGAAAAAGGCACTTAGTCGTAATCCAGTCATGCATGGAGAACTGGGCAGGAGGAATTTCCAGTCTGCTCAGCTGCTTCCTTGAAATGCTACAGCTAGTCTAAAGGCATGTCAGGAAAGGAGATGTGACCATTGCTGTGGGGCAGAAGAGAAAAATAATTAACAGCACTGGGTGCATTAAACAGAAAGTCAGATCTGATGCTTGTAGATATTGCTGGCTCTAAAAGTTGTTGAACAGCAGAGAGATTGTATTTACACTCAGACAAATTTGAGACTGCTTCTGTGAGACACCATGGCCAAAAACCTCAAAAGTATTTAAAAACTTATTTAATGCCTGAATCCTTTTGATTTTGAGTGACACTAGGATGATACTCAGGGCCCTTCCCATCTAAGCAAGCAGAGAACTTATTTCCCAGGAGGGTCTGAGCCTATTCCAGGATCTCTCCCTGCATGTAATAAAATTGAATAGTCCACCATGCTCTGTCACCTCCCTTGAAGTATGCAGTTGCTCCCAGCATTTGGTTGCCTTCCTCTAGCACTGCTGACAAGAGTCACCATTAGAATCACAGACCCCTTTGTTGGGTTCTTCCCAAATTGTCTTGTTGTTGTCAGTTTTTGGCTATGGTAATGGGTCAGGTCTTGCTTTTCCTTTTATCAAGATCTGACTCTTCTCTTGATCAGGCAGTTTAATCTACAGATTAACTGAAATGCATTCAAGGTAACGGAATGCTGACATTGTCTTCCAGTGACTGGTACCACAGAACTAAAATAACTCCTGCTTGCGGGTATTTGTAAGGCTTCATTTGTTCTGGCATGAATATTTTTGCTGGGCTGCAGTTTGAGCAATAAAAATAGCTATGATAAGTGTCATAGGATGACAATCTTAGGTTGTTTGGTATAAAGGGGCCTTGTAGAGCTCCATGTCTGCCCAGAACTGTCTGTCAATCAGCTCTGGCTGTGCTCTCTTTTTCCTGCAATGGGTTATCTCAGATGTATCCAAATAAAAGCTCTGTAGACTAGGCTTCCCAGTAGACCATTCTCATCCATTTAAAGCTAGAATTTGCAGGTTAATTACTTGTCTCTAACACAGACCTACTGGTCTCTAGCACAGTCTATCGTACTCAGAAATCGTAGGCTAAGATGTGAATAGTTCTCAAAGTCAGCACAGAAGCAGACTCCCATGAATGAAACTAGGCAATACTTTATTGAAAATCCAAAAATTAGGCAATCAATAGATATTTTGGGTCTTTTTAGCTTTTATTGAAGCACCAAGTTGACAGACATGTTGAAACTATTTACATTCAAGTCTCAATAAATATAATGTAGGAAATTCCTATAAATGATTTTATCTTATTTTTAAAATAAAATCTGCATGATCATTCAGCATCTCTTCCCTGCTGGCTGGCATCACTTACGTATTTGCAGCCAAGAAAGCCAATTAATAGTTTCATTCAAACTTGCTGGCTCTGGCTTTTGTTTTTGGCTTCTCCCATCCTTTTTATTCCTGCTGTGTTCTAGGGAAGACCCTGTGTCAGCTACAAACCTTTTTGTTTTGGCTTTTTTTTTACAACCAAGCCATTGCTCTGATTGTACTGAACCAAGCAAGGAAATGCAACCAGTTGGTTTTATTTTTTGTGCTTGTTTTTGTTCTTTCTCCCAGCAAACCACTGCCATTAGGCCAGGGACATACATTTTCCTCCTTGCTCTACCGTAGGCCCTGACTTGGCATCTTATGTGGCAGACACTTTGCAGAGACTGGCTAATGCTTGTCCTTTGACTGTAAGGGTCAGTGGCAGTAAAGAGGTAGGAAAGCCAGGCTAGACCAGTTCCATCCTGCTGGCTTGGGTCCTTCATCTGCTCTCCTGTATGTGGTGAGGCCTAATCAACAGGGAGCAGACACAGGCTCTGTGAACTGAGGGGATGTGTGCCCTCTGAGTGTCAAATCCTGGAGTCAGGCACCAAGGACCATTGAGGGTGTCACTCATGGTGGGTCGGTACCGAACATTGCAGCTACAACTCCCATGGCCTCCCTGGGTTTTCCCTCCATTTTCTTCTGTATCTGAGAAGGCCAAACATACGTCATTTGTAGACGTCTCTGCAATGGAAAGGAAAAGCAATAGCTGTGCTAACATGCAATGGCACTTTCTCCATTTGCAGGTTCACAGAGGAGGAGGCTTATTCCAGCTTTATCCCTTGACACGACCTCCCCAGCAAGGAAGCCTGCCAACAGCCCCGGGGTCCGCTGGGTGGATGGGCCGCTGCGGAGCGCGCAGAGGGGGCTGGGGGAGCCCTTTGAGATCAAAGTCTATGAGATAGATGATGTGGAGAGGCTCCAGCGACGGCGAGGTGGGGACAGCAAGGTGAGTGCCATCCATGTAATCTCCTGGCGGGTGTAAATGGCAAAGGTCAGCACTTAAAACATACGATTGGAAGGAGTATCTGAGGTTGAGTATTTTAGAGTAACGATAGATTATAGACTTCATTATTATTTTAAGGCATTTTTGCTTCCTAGCTTCTGACACTTGTTGAAGCTGTTTGTGATGTTTGGAGAAACTTGTTGGAGTGGGGTTTCCACTGCACTTTACCCACGGCAGATTTGTTTACAGAGGAGATTGTGAAATAATGTTGAGACCTTCACACAGGCTTGGATGAGGATAGTTCTGTTATTGGAATTGTTTCCACATTAGCAAGGGTAGCACAGTCCTCAGATGGTTTCATTTGCTGCATGTCTTTGTGGCTGCCACCCCTCAGAAGTCATGTGAGGCCAGGCTGGCTGACTCCAGCAGTGTACCTCATGCTGTTACTGTGCTCCAGAGCTATACAGAAAACATATCTTCTTTATTAATGACTATGAATTGCTAGAGCTTTTCATAACATACTCCCTTTGTTTAAGGATGTTTCACATTTGATATTGCTACCAGTTCTCTTATTTTAAAATATGACTAATGCATTACTTATGCACCAAGCACAGGGGTGTATTTAGGCTTTCAATACAGCAAGCAATGGATTTCCTACTCCCAAGAGCTTAGATTTTCTTAGCCAAACTGTGGTGAAAAAAAAGGAAATGTTTTCCTACAGTTAATCTAATTTCAAGATGCTGCCTGTTATTAATTATTATGGTTTATTATTAACTACCATTGCAAAGTCTCCAAAGCTCACTGATGGAAAACATGAAAACCAAACAAAAGCAATAAAAATAAAGCAGATGATGGATGATTTCATGCAGTGATTCATAAACTTCCAGAATAAATGGCTCATTGTCAGTGTTATTGATTGGAAGATCATTTCACTGAATGGACCTGGGTATTTCTTCTCATCTTCATCTATTCTTTCCCTGCTTCTTTTTCCTGGCTGGCAGGAGGTGATATGTTTCAATGCCAAGCTGAAAATACTGGAGCATCGCCAGCAGAGAATTGCTGAGGTCAAGGCCAAATATGAGTGGTTAATGAGAGAACTGGAGGTGACCAAACAGTACCTGATGCTGGATCCTAATAAGTGGCTCAGTGAATGTAAGAGCATTGTCTTATTGCCTGAACTCATAAGTTTCCTTTGGTTTATTTAATAGGGGGATGGAAGGAAGCAGAAATGTCTGGTAAGAGTGAGATGTAAGCTACTGTTTGTAAACTAAAATGAACCAACATAGGACCTAAGGGCAAGCTTTAGATTGACTGTCTTTCTAGAACTAGTTCCTATAATTCTTATTAAATGTTAACTGTAGAACTGAACAATCCTTTTTGCCTGAGAGCTGAAGGTTGAAATGGTACAGCATTCTAGTGGTGGATGTTGCCATTGGTAGATTAACGTTCAAGCGTTTCAGTCCACAGCTCCTGAAAATGAGATTTTTTCTTTTGGCCTCAGATCACTCAAATATATGAGCAATATTATAAATCTGCTCTTCTACCACAAAATAACACTGTGGAGCAAACTTGTCCCTTGGCAGCAGTGGACTTACATGAAATGAAATAAAATTTGGCCCATTTTTTATAACTGTAGATGTGTAAAGTTCAGAGAGCTTAAAGGGCATTCACATTCAAATGAAGAAGGACCTCAGCATCTCTAAGGAAAAAAACATAAAGAATACTGCAGTAGTTATATAACAGTTTTTTAGTATTAGCAAGCAGATGAGTTCATATCAAAGAGTTCTAGAAAAAAACCCCACAATGTGCAAAAGTTTATTTAGGATAATTGCAAGTGGCAAAAGGAGGCTGGCTGGTGTGTTTCCTTACAACATCCTAACGCTTCCTTTGACAGCTGCTTTAAATTGACACCAGATAGGTGCATCCTGCAAAACAACCACAGTATAGGTTTCAGGAACACTATAAAGGAAGAGGGTTTAAAAGTTTTAAAGAGAGAGAGAATTTGCTATGAATTGCTGTCCTCTTAATGTGTGATGCCTTTGTTTGTAATTCCAATGTGGTAAGTGCAGAAAGCCTGGAGGGTTACGGAGACCTCAGGAAACAGATAAGATGGGCAGTGCTGGCTCAGACAATGCATCTCACACTTGGCTTCCATGGAAGCTGCTGCACACCTGTATTGGAGGGATTGATGGCCTTGCTGGAGTGGTCTAGAGGGAATCACATGGAACAGGGAGAGGTGTGAGGAACAAGGAGCCTAGAGGTTTGTTTTAAATTCCAAAGGCAAAAGCATCTGCAGTTCTGGTGAGGATGACAGACCAGATCACTCCAGAAAGCATCCAATGCACTTTAAAACTATTTTTCATTGTAGACAAGCTGCTGTGTTTAATAATCATTAAACAAAAAAGGCAACTTTTAAAGACAATGGCAAGCCAGAGGTGATGTTGTATATAGTACTGATGAGTTTGAAGACTTGAATTAGCTCTGCCATCACTAAGTTTTGCCTGCTTTTCCTATCTGTGTATTTTCTTTCTCACAGTTGATCTGGAGCAGGTATTTGAGCTGGATTCTCTGGAATACTTAGAGGCCCTGGAATGTGTGACTGAACGTTTAGAAAACCGTGTCAACTTCTGCAAGGCCCATCTCATGATGATCACCTGTTTTGACATCACCTCTAGACGCCGATAAAGGATGAACCTCAAGAGAATTTCAATGCGCATCTCTGCCATCCTTCTTTTCCCTTCCAAACAGCATCCCAAAGACAAAAGAATGAGGATGAAGGTTGGAGTCAAGTCTCAGCTGTGTGTATGAGAGATTTGCTATACTATACAGAGGAGTAGTATTAAAAAAACAAACAGAACAAGCATGGAAAATGGAGATAGAAGGTTGTTGATACTCTTAGCCTAAAAGAGCACTTTGCGGAACCTTTTAAGGACATGTCTGTAAATAAGAACTGCTGGCAGAAGACACTTTCCCTGCATTAGCTGAGGAAGGAGGAAAGGCGGTTGTGGGACTTCCATTGAGAGGTTCATTAAAAGAAAACCTATCCAGAAAAACTGTTCAAGTGCCTTGCAAATCTTTGTTATCCAAACATTTATGTTCATACTTTATTGTGTACAGATGGTGCTAGTCAAGAAAAGAAAAAGGAAAAAAAAAAACAAATACACTTTTGAAATGTATTTACAGCTTGTTTTTCTCTTGGTGTTTTCTCCTATTTCCGACTTGCTGTTTCTAAGTAACTTGTGTTTGTAGAGATATTTCCTAATCAGTACAACATATGAATAAATGTTAACTGTCTTTTCTTGTTACCAGAGTAAGGCCACTCAAAGAGAAATTCAGCTTTCCCAGATGACACAAACATATTTCTAGCAGAGAGTAAGGGTTGTTTAAATACTCTTCTGTACTCTCTTATGTGCTGGAGAACACCATCATTTTCCCAGCCTGTAGGTTTTGCAGTGTATGAGAGAGAAGTGACATTACTGTGAAGTAAGTATCTTTTCAATTTGATCCAACCCCCATAATTTGTTTTTTTTGTTCATATATGTTTTGCTTTGTACTGGCTGGAGTTATGAATGAGGAGGTACTTTTATCCTAACCCCTTTTTCTGGTGCTAGTAACTTGCTGGAAAATTGTCCTCTAGGCTAAGGGTTCCCATGTTTATCAGTCCAAAAATGAGTGATTTGTTCTTCCTTGAGACTATGACTGGTAAAATTTAGCTTTGCCTCTTTACGACATATACCACTGCGAGACGTGTTTTGTCATCTTCTGATCCCTGGCCCAGTGTGTCCATACTCACAGATGTACCTGAGGAGTGCAAGCTCTGCTCAGCTCAGCACATCTGGAAATAAAGCAAATGAGTAGATACAGCACTTCAAGCATGTTGGCTATGGCTTCTTTACCAATCCTTCCTTACCTGAAGCCATGGCAAAATTCACATTGATACCAAAAGGACAAGGGCCTGCACCTCCATGCACATCCAATTATTCTACTAGTTGGCCTCTTTATCTACAAAACAGTATGTGGGAAGGAACATCTTTTGTATTTCATAAACAAATATGCAAACCCCACATTTTAATTACATATGAGCATGAAGAATTATTTTGTTGAATTAGGTTTCTTATTCTTATATACTGAAATAAGCACATTCACAAAAATTCCTCTCTCAGATACATTTCTGCTACCCTCCTGTTGCTTATGAGGCAATAAGACTATCATTTAATAGACTCAAAATGCATCAATTAATTGCTGTACTTAACTGCAACTCTTCTTTTACCTGCACCATTGTATCAATGCCATCTTACAATACCCCAAGCAGCAAGTCCCAATGGTAAAATAATACTTGTAGATTTTCTAGTGGTTAGGTGAACAGAAAAGCTTTTTTAAAAAAGTAGAAGTAACATTTGTTTAGTTTTATTTTCTTTTAGTGCTCTATAACTTGTAATAATGAATCTTACTTACTCTATTGCCTTTGTCACTGGATTTGTAGAAAATTCTTAGAATCTATAGAATTATTTGGAAAGAAAAAAAGGTCTTGTGTGAAAGTCAGTTTCTAGTCTGTTCCACAGCAATTTCCTATCATGAAACTGATATTCTAAGTATCAAAGACATATCCCTTTCTGTCTCAAGGAAAAAACCCCAACCAACTCTGAAAATCCCCCCAAACAATGCAATTTATCTGGCTTTCTTCTCTTTATAGCAATTTCAGTAACAGTTACTTTGTATTGGTTTTTTGGAGGCCATCTCTTCTCTGCAGGGCCTCATGGATTGAGTACAGCTGCAGAGAGCCAAGGAAATAATCCCTGCACACAGTCCATGACTTACACAGGAGTGGTGATGCTTCTATAAATCTAGTGGACACATTTTGGAGCTATTGTAAAATACCTATTGCATGTAATATTCCTCACCCACAGTAACTCAATTATTCATTGCTGCTTGATTTGGTACTTCTGTAGCTTAGGAGGCATAGCAAAAAGCATGTGTACCTAGCCATTGTTTTAAAGAGTAAGAGCATATGTTAACCCTGTTTATCACAATGGACAAAAATTGATCCCTGAAACCAAATTGATTATGCCAAGGATGAATTTTGCATACTAAAAAATATGTACTAATTGAGCAGTATCGCAGTACTTACAAATATTTTATTTCTGGGGACCTAATTAGAGTAGCCATTAACTCCCATAATATACAAGTATTCATTGTCTAAAATCCATATGCATTCTTTACTTTCTGTCATTTCATTTCAGGATTTGCCACTATGTTTTTAAGAATTGTGATGGCTTAATACAAAAAAAGGAATGAAAAGTTTATGGAGATTTGACATGATAAAATGTTATCTTCTTGAAAACAGCTTTTTACTTCAAAATTTATATTATTGTAACTCAAGTATTTGCAAAACACATAAATCAAAGCATTCAGGACTTTTATATGAAATTGATCTCAGTTTGCAGTAGCCAGCATTTTAGAGAAGATACATACACTTCTGCAAGTCATCCAGGAAGAACCATTCTTTAAGGCATTGCCAACATAATGCTGTTTTTATGCTGATTTTTTTAAAGGCATCATGTAACCCAAAATACACAAGAGCAACATGAATGTAATGCCTAATAATTTTCACATTCAGAAATCAATCTTATTTCCCTGGGACAGCTTTAGTAGGAAACAGCAATGTAATTCGGTTTGAAGGTTAATTCTTTGTTCACATGTGTCTCAGGAGATCACAGCTCTTCATTGTTGGGCTGTGAGATGACTGTGGAACACCAGCACTGCTCCACATCCCCTCCGGCACCTGGGGGCGCTTCCTGAGAATTGCTGCTCTTGGCATACATGAACTTTATCCATACAAGTGACAGGAGTTGCTCTATAGCCATAAATTCAAGTGTAACCATAGACTAGAGACTTCAGCTGTGCTTAGTGTGATTCAGACATCCCTCTTGTCTGTGTCAGCTCTCACAGCAGGCAGAAGCTGCTCTGGCTCTGGGAGCTGGGTCAATTTGTGCTCTTAATGGTATGGGAGAGCCCTAATTCCTGGTATATTTGTCACACATCTTTTCCCATGCATGCTTTGAACTTGCCTCAAAACAATTCCTTGTCAATTCATTCAGATCTAAGTGTCCAAAGTATTACTTTACAGAAGGACAAGGAAGAAAACTAATACTCTTAGGTTTTCTTCTCATCTCACCTGTTCTGATAAAACTGAGGCACAATTGCATTAAGAATCAGAAGAGTTATAACAGAGTAAACCCAGTTGTGAGGAAAATTCACTCACCTGCAATTTTTGGGGGTATTTACTGTTAGTTATATAGTAGCAGATCATGCTACTCTTATGTATTTAACACCCCTTCATGTCATGTAAGAGCCACACACAGGGCTATTGCTGAACATGTGTCTTTGATCCAGTCTAAGAAGACCCACTGCCATAAATTCTAGCTTCTGAAACTTGCAGGTCCATAAAATAGTATGGACCTGCATCCTGCATGGTATCAAGCAATGGCATGATCCTCTGACATGATTCTTAGTGAGGGCTGCATGAAATGTACAAAAAGGGATCATAGATACACACTGACATTTTTTCTTTTATCTCCAAACATGGCAATTACAGAGGCTGAAAGCTGGGAGTGATGCTGGGAGTAATACATAACAAATCTCATGTTTCCTCACAGAAAACAGTCTGTCTTGAGGTGTAGGTTTTATTTATTCACTTTTTTCATTTATCTCAATAATATGGCTTATCTTAAAATAGGGACCTGTGGCACGGAATTCAAATGTGATGACAGCTGCAAAATATAGACTATTCTACAAAAATCACCTTTTACAAATGTTTGTGATTTTGCTGTATTGTTTTTAATGAGCTAAAAATCATTGTAGAAGCAAAAGTTGTACATACACTGATAAATACATATGCACACAGCCTGAGATGGCCCCCTCTCACACTGCTGCAGGGAAGTGGCAGAGCTGCTCACAGATGGCAACGTCACCACTCCCCTTCTCTCCTCCAAGGAGTGCATGCCCACAAAACCATTCCCCTTGCACTCACCTGGATGAAGTTAACTTATGCCACACTATATGGAAACCTTATGCTTGAAACTCTTCCAAGGGCTTCTTTAAAAGGTTCTTTCTTACCCAAGTTCTTCATCCTAAGTAGCCAAATTGCTGCAGTTCCCATGTAGAACCTGTTAAAGCCTGTGAGAGTATTCCAGATTAACTACTCTATATTTCAGAGGGTCATGAAATTGCAACAAGATATTTTATAATCTTAGCTCTTTAACACAACAATTTCTGCATATGCTTGAGGCATGCAGCATAGTTACATCAACTGAGAGCCTGGACTCTTGGTGGTCTGTGAAGCTTTCTGTCTAGTCCTAACAGAGTTAAAACTGTAAATTGAAGCTTCTGCATTGCAGAAGCAAATTCAATTCTCCTAAACCAGAGGCTGAGCAACCTCTGATGCCAGTTCATATGATGGGAAGGATGGTTGCACAGCATCAGGGATGCACCAGCTCACTGCAGAGATCATTAAATACCAATAGGAGTGGATGATGACCATAGAGAGAGGCATTTCTTAAATCCATGGATGGGAGCATACTTTGCTTAATCATGATGTCCTCATGGTCTGTGTTTTGTAACTCCACAGGCTTTTGCATTGGCAACACAGAGCAGTTTTTGAAGACACAAGGCTGGCTGTTGCTAGCTATCCTAAGATTTGTAAGAGGTTTCCAAATAACCATAGCAAACAAAACTGTGAATGATTTGTCAATGCAAAGTTAATAATCTCTCTCTCTCTTGCATTTATTGTGCGCTCATCCCAGGGTTATCTGAGCTTCCATACCTGTTCCTGGAAATAATAAACCATTTATTATTGTCTTTATCTTTTCTTCTTTCTCCTTCTCAAGCAACCTTTCAAAACAAACACAAGAAAATTTTCCCTTCGAAATGTAGCACCCTTTTGCTACCAAATTCACGAACAGCAATCTCGTGCTCACTTATGCAAACTTTTGAAGCTCACAAAGGGCATGATGATTCTGCAAAGAATGGAGGTGCTGAAAGTAGCTGAAATAATAGCATTCAGTAGCATTCAGCTATAGTATTTCAAACTACCTTCAACCCCTCCTGGGCAGGAAATAAAACACAACCTAAACCATCTTACTTTGAGTGGTCCTACTTAAGTATTGAGCAAACTTTATAATAATGGTAATAAATTGGTGCTTGAGGCAGTTTCAGCTATATTACATATTCTCTATATACTATAGATATGGATGTATTCACCCTCTTTATTGTATATGTATGTGTGTATTTACATGTAGCACACATACATATATGTTTTATGTATGCATAGATACTAACTTTTCTACATTTTACTTCTTTCCCACCCATAGCTGAAACTGCTGATTACTAACATCCACATCCACATCATATTCTATGTATGAAGGATATAATTTATTTGTAAACTCAGGATGTTCTTGTTTTATAGAGTTGCTTGTATTTTATAATTTATTTACACATCATGGTTGGAAATGCTTATCTAAGTGCTATGCATTGAAGTGTATGTTTGCTAAATCCATTTCACTCTGTCCATGGCTATGTTCTTTCTCATTATAACAGTGGTATAAAATAGGGCTAAGGAGGAGAGAAACTGATAGATGTAGAACTTATGCTGGTCGCATCATTGGGCAATTCTGGGAGAGGATGTATCAGTAGTGTATATATATATATATATATATATATATATATATATAATCAACTAAATTTTATGGGGAAAAAGGAGAAAGAACAGCATGAGGACAAGTTCAAAATGTGGAAAGTCACAGCCATTTCCAAGTTTGTCAACAAATGCATTGAACCTTTTGCCATTAAAATTGTAAAGTTTATTGTTTGCTGGCTAAAAAATATCCCTTTTGTGGTATTTGAGGTGTGAAACATTGTCAAAAATATGATGTCTGGAAAGAAATCAAACTATAGTGGCATTAAATGTTTACTTTTATCTTACCAATATATCTGCCTTCTCCTCCTCTTTCACTTTAGATAAGAGCATTTCATGGCATTTCATACCACAGAATGCTTTTGACCCACAAGAGGATGTGGTATCGTAACAGTGAAAGTGAGCAAGAGAGCAAGATCAAACCTGAAAATAAAATTACCAAAGGGGTTCTATCATGCAAGTGTTACTAAGAAGCAAATTCACCAGAAAACAGTAAGGCATTGCAGGGTTTGGTACCAATGACAGAAATACTACAAGCAAGCAGAGCAGCATTAACTTGCCTGCTGCTGTCTAGAAACACAAAGAAAACACAGTCACAGACCTGAAATGGTCAGGCTTTTATATAAGCTGGTTATGCATATACACAGGGATTGTTCTTTTGCATCTGTGAGCAGGGGAAAAATCTGAGACCAAGCAAATATAAAACATGTATTCATACGTATAATTTTTTATCATCTTTAGCAATTGTGTCGCATTTCCCTTGGCCACCATGCATGCACAGGTGTGCACAATATCTGCTTGCCTTCAGCTCATGTTTGTGGTGATAATTAAGAGAGCACCTTGCTCGCAGGACACGATGTGAACGAGCTCTCTGGGCAAATCTCACATGCCCACCAACACCTGGATAAGCCCTGATAAGGACACTGGGCTCTTCCCATTAGAAGAAAACCACAGATCTTATTTCCTGTGGGAAAGATTTAAAAAATCCCCAAATCATTCAAAACATATTTTAAGACAAATCATCTGCCAGCAGATGTCTTTCTCACATTCCTTACTTTAGGAGGGACGTGTTAGGGTTTAAATATTTGGTTAACAGTTTGATGAGAATTTAATAAGGTCCTTTCTTCTATCTTATTATTATACAGCAGAGTGGCAGACCTAGCAGTTACGCTTGCAGGGAATGCAGTTGTTTATGGTGACCTCTTTTAAAGGAAAAATATTGATGTGGATAGAGTGGAAAGGCTGGCAAAGATGGTGACAGTCTCCTCCTTTCCCCTCTTAGAGCAGCAAGCCCTGTGCTACCTTAGCTGTTGCCCCAGGCTGGTGAATTTGCATGCTGTGCCTCTCCACAGTACCTGTAAATGAAGATAAACAGCCATTTATTTCGTCTGTGGGCTGTTCAGAATAGCTCTGATTTGCTCTAAAGAGCTAAAAGTCTTATTGCCTACTTTTGAGGTAATTTATCTTCATTGCTGTTATCATGCAGCCACATCAGTATTAAGGAGCCTGAAGTGCCTTACAGAGACAAAAACAGAAAAATGGGTTAGTGCAAGTCCTAGACTTTGTCTAAGACAGAACTGATGGTAAAGAGCCCAAGATGAGCTGAAAACAGAATCAATTCACTCTTGGTCAAATCTGGAGCCTTACAGACCCCAATGCCACACACCTCTGATTTGGGGCAAGACAGCAAGGAAAGGTTTCATTCACAGAGTGGAAGCAGGGGCTCATGCCTGGCAAAAGTCTGGTGTCCTTATGAGGCCTGCTTGAAACTGTTGATACCTCTTGTAAAGTAATGCCCTATCAATTACCAAGTTTTGTCTTTAAAACCACTAACTTGCCGGACTAAAAATCAGGTTTAGGAAACCTAACCGACTCCATTATGTGGCCCCAAATAAGCTCTCTAGCTACTGGAAAACCAGGAAGTCAGGTTGTTGCTAAAGAATGTTCCTCCCACATCCATCTGCAAACCAGGCTCCCGGGAACTCACCCTCATTTTGGCTGATGCTATTTGCCTGGAAGACACTGAAGAGGGATGAAGGCTAGAAAATTCAGTTCCCAGTCTTTGAGATGAACACAAAGTTAATATTTTGTTGCTCTGGAAAAGGCCATCTGTGGATTTTACGGTTTATGATAGTTAGCAGTCTTGACAGTTGCCGATCTGGCAGTTTTGGAGGCTGACATCTGCTATTTAACCACTGAGCAAAGCTTTGCTGGCTGTGACCACACAAATGCTTTACATTGCTCAAAGACCACTTTCATAACCTCCAGGAACAAGTAGGTAGCTTGGAGGTCCTGTCCCTCTCAGGAACTATCCTGGCAAGCGCCGACTTTGGAAAAGCTTCTAGACAGCCCAAACCCAATCCATCTCAATGGATGCTTGTCTGGGGAAAAGACCTGCATTCATTTTCATATATGTTTATATGTGTCTCTTCTGTGGACCCTTATAGCACAGGTTTGGCTCCCATGCTTTGTGTCAGATTGTGAGTTTCATACCAACAAAATGACAGCCAAACGTATTCAGCTGTGTCTGTCTGGCACATATCCATATTTCCATTTCTATTTCCTAGGAACCCAAGTACTGCCAGACATGTCAGGATTATGCACAGGACTCAAGGCTTGCTGTGGAACAAAGTCACACCTCCAGCAATGAGGGACCTTTGTCACTCACTTTAAAAGGAGCAGGGACTCTCCTTGTCCCTTTCTCATCCTTGCTCATCTTCATTCCCCAAACGACAGAAAACCAGGGACGTGGGAGAAAGCCCTGACATTTTCCTATATTTAGTTTGTCAAAAGGTGAATTGCTCATTGTAGTTGCAATATAGAAGGAAGGGAAGCACAAAGCCACCCCACTCGCTGAGCTGTGCTCCCCAGACTCCTCCACACTGGCACCCGTGGATGCTCTGTGCCATCCAGCCCAGCCCCTTGCAAAATGCCCCTTGGAGATTGATTGCAATGAGCTCCTGGCACCGATGGAGCAGCAGTGCTCCCACTCATGCTGCCTTTCAGTGCCCATCCATGCAGAGGGGCTCAGCTCGCTCCCTGTCTGGGCTTTAGCTGGATGCGCAGGGACACAACTGTGGAGAGTCATGGCAGCTGCCTGGTTTTATTTAAGAGCAAGCTGCCTGCTGCTAAACCATATTTGATGGAAACCTCACAGTACCCAGCAAGAGGCACTGAGGGAGCTAAACAAGACACTGTAAACAGCATTTTCTCCTAATTTCTGAGGACAACGGAAGGCATGGCAATTACTGGAATAATGAGCAAGATATCAGCTGGCTCCTGGCCCTGCGGCTGGTGACTCGTGCAGCCCTGGGGGCTTGTGTAGCTCAGCCTCACGCCTGCCCGGAGTTTCCAAGGCTCAAAAAACCATTTCTGAATGTTATATGTAAAGCCATTAAGATGTTGTGAAATCCACAGACAAGCTTCTGGACAGTGCCTAAGCTGGGGAATTTCAGACTTTGCACCCATTGAGCCCCTCTTTCTGCTGTCAAGGCTGAAACAATGGGAGTACCCATTCCAGCTTGCTTGACAATCAACATTATGGTGGCATGAAGCGTCTACAGAGCAGGTCAGTCACAAACATTAAGTGTGTGCACATTAAATAAACCTGTAGCCCTAGCAAGTGGGCTTCATACCTGAAATCTGTGATGGTGTTGCAGTTCATGTGAGAATACTGAAATACTTCCACAGTGAAAAAGTTGTTCTGGGACTGATATCTCCACCCTGTAAAATCACCTAGACATCCGTGACTCATTTTATGAAATATTTATTTATGGCTCCTCTGAACAATTCCTTGATTGCTTTTATGTCATTGCTAATAGCTTGCTTTCCCAAGTTTTCCACATATTTGCAACACACGATGGCTCAAGATGAAGGTTTCCCAGTTCTCTGTGGTAGATTACTGTAGTCATCACTCAAGGCATGTGAGCCTTCCAGGAGGTTGCTGCAAAGCTATCTGTAGTTCCTTACTAAGGTGCTTTTAAGGCTGTTCTGAACTGGCCATTTTCACCACTATACATCACACAGACACCAGGACAGTAATGCTGCCTGTGCACAGCCCCTTGACACATCCCAGAGCAATGATAGCTCCTCACTTGTCCCTACAAAGGCACAGGTCATGCAATGGCACCAGCTGGCCAGAGGCCTGCTCAGAGGCACCGTTTCATTTTGGGATTCATTTTGTTGTCTCACTGGAAGCAGAAAACCCACTGAGGCTAGAAGAGAAAACCAAACAATCCAAACCCCTACAATGTAATAGTTATGTTGAATCCAGCTATGAAGATTTAGGATGTTATTTCCCCTCCTCAAACAGGGACCTGGAGTAAAACTGATCCTCATGCTAAGCCATTTTGACCTCTTCATAAGCTTACACCAATAAAGTGTGGAGGCTGTTATACTGTCTTATCTTGTTGGGATTGTAAACCTTTGAGCCCTAAATTCTATAACCCTAGAAATTCTTCCCTAGGCAAGATGGAATAGGACTTTCTATTTTTTTTTTTAATGCACTGCGAGGTAACTAATAGCTAAACCTGTGTTTCAAGTGGGAGAGCTGTAAGCCCATTTCAGTAAGGAATCCTACACCTGACCACATCCTGGAAGTTCTTGGCTGCAGGACCATGCTGGCTGGCCAGGAGCCGGGCTGGTTGCTGTGAGAAAATTCACACAGTGCCTGAGGTGTATGGCAGGGCTGAGTGAAGACTGACACAGAGACACTGGTGCCACACCTGGCTTCCTCTGCCTGGGACTGTCTGTTGGCCTGAGGCACCTCAGGGTTTCACCATTTTGATCTGGTAAACTGCTCAAGCTTTTTCATGGGAATTACAGATGGCAGTTGCGGAGGGCATTCAAGCCTAATCATAATGAGATTGTTTTTCCTTGGCTGCCTTTTGTGAACCCCCTCTATGGGTATCCCAAGGTAGCAAAGCCCTGCTCCACAAAGTGATGGTGGCAGCTGAGCCCAAACCCCTGTAAACTCTCCTTGCAGGGCAGAGCCAGAACAGGCTCAGCTCAGCTGGTGCCGGAGAGCAGCAGGCACAAAACAGCTGTCGTGATCCAAAGCCAATGCAGGAGTTGAAGACTTGTCCTGCTTTACTTTTCTTCTCTGGTATTTGCCAAAAGTGAAGCAGAAAGCTAACATTTCCATGCCCCTTCAGAAATTATTATGTTGTGGTTGGTATTTTCTAGAGAGCTTTTTGCTCTACCTCCCTCTTCCCCTTGCTGCAGGAGTTGGACACTTGATATCTTTTTACAAGGGGAAAACCTCCACAGCTTCAAGAGCAAAGGCCCCTGAGGAGAGGCTGCATCAGCGACAGAACAGGACATAAGGTGGGCTGGAAGGTGCTGGTTTCCCTGCAGTGAGGAGCAGGGAAAAGGCAAGCCCTCCCAGGCTCACAAAGTGCTCACACTGCAGTGAGAGGTGGACCAACAACACTCCGAGCCCCTTTGTCAGAGGACAATGTAATAAGCTCTGAAGTTGACTTTGGCACATTGTTGCATTCCCCCACCTGCAGAGGAATGGTGTTGCTTAAGGCATCACATCAGGCAGGAATAAAATACTTGCCTTTGCCTCCCTCAGCTCCTCTTTTGGCTCTGGCCTGAGCTGGGATACCTGCCCAGCTCAGTGCCTGCCTGACGGGCCTTGGTCAAGAAGAACACCAACGTTAAAGCCTGTCTGGTCCATGAGCTCAATTTGAGCAAGTCTGCAGGGCTGCAGGGTTCCAAACCTGTGTTGACTCTGCAGCTCTGCAGAACAACCAAGAAAACCAGTTTTTCCCCAGTTCATAACCCTTTGCTCCTACCATCCAATAACCATCATTTTATGTCACTTAGCAGATTTCAAAGGGCTCTTTCACAGCAGAAGAAATGTTGGTCTGTCGAGGAGCTTCTCCACTATCTTGGAAGGACATGTTTTGCCAAGACTTTGGATTTTAATGGTAAAACAGTTTTGTGGCCTGGGTGTATCAGTTGCTTTACATGGATTGCATAATCTGCTTTGGGGCCACAATGAAATGAATTTGGAAAATGCCCATCTGAAGGATTTTTTATTGATTTTCCTATTTGCCAGCTGTAAATAAGGCAGCATCCTTGCCTGGTTGCTGGCAGGCTGCCCCTTCCCAGATCAGCATTCCTCTGGTCTTTGCAGAAAACACAAAATCAGATTTTTGTTTATTGTTCACAAATTATGTAACAGTCCCCACAGAAAACATTTGGTAATGATAAGTAGTCTTTGTATATCCTCATTACTCTGACCTTTAAAAATACTGTTATTTACTGGTGCATTCAGTCACAGATGTTCAGAAATTAACATTCCCAAGTCATGATAAGAATTTTCCTCAATCATCATTTCTGTTAGCATGATGGGGAACATCACTCCCCAGTAATTGTGTTCTGATTGCAGTCTTATCCATGCTACAAGCTGGGTACACAATGTTAATGACATTAGTGAGAACAGAAATCCAGACATTACCAGTACCTCACTGAAGACTCTCTGCAGAACTTGACATGACTTTGACAAGGAGACTGAAGTACAGTAAGGGGGAATGGGAAAAGCAGAGGCAAACCCCCAGCAGTGATAGTCTCAGGCACATGGTGTGACTCTCAGGGATGGTGCTGTGCAGGGCCAGGAGTTGTACTCAATGGTCCTTGAGGGTCCCTTCTAGCTCAGCTTATTCTGTGCTTCTGCACAGCTTCTGCACAGCTTTGCTACTGCAGTTCCCTGACTACCAGCTGTCCCTCAGGTCTATGGCTGCCACTATAGGTATGGAGAGCAATTCCTGCCCACAGCAGTGTGATGCCTGAAATTCCATCCAAAGACTAAAACAGCCTTTCCATCCCTCCCTGTGGGCTCCTGCAGTGTGCTGCTGCTGGTGGGAGGGATGGCAGCTCCACGGCTTCGTAACACATCACCTGGGTGTCCCCAAGGGACAGAACAGGGAGGATCAGGCCAGACCTCTTCTCTACCTGCTTTATCATGGGATTCTCAGCACCACAAGGAGAGACAGGAACAAGAAGAAGCACAAGAAATACTTCATTAAAAGGAGCTTCATTAAGAGTAAATAGGCAAGAACTGCTCAGAGCAGTGCATGGGGCCTGGGGGAGGGGAAGAGTGGTGCTCTGCTAATTTTCTCATCAGACACCCTTCTCTATTACAGTCTCCTGGCTCTTGCTCTGAAAGTCAAGTGGAATTGTCAAGAGGGATCACCTGTGATTTAAAGTGCAGTTTTCCTTCAAGATGAATGTAAATTTGCCACCTTCCTATTCAGAGCCTCTGGGACAGGGAATCAGAGCGGGTGAATTGGAGGGGCAGAGGAAGAAATCACTGCTCTTTCCTTGTACTGTCAGCCCCACTAGACCAGCCCTTAACTGAAACAGAGATGGGAGAGCAGGCTCATTAGCTGGTACCTTACGGAGCAGGCAATGGGACCAGCAAGTGGTGCCTGCCCCACCCCCAGAGATGGAGGGAAACTTAAGGCATAGAAGAGGCTGTGTGATTATTCTCTTCCTCCTGTCCTGGGGGCAAGGAAATTAGAAGAGATTGTGGTCTGTCCTGATTTAGTCATCTTTAGAGTTAAAATGAACTCGGGCAGGATGCTTCAGCCCTGTCCTCCTGCCATAAGCCCCATCAGAATTTGGTTAACAAGGAGCTGGAGCATCTGAGACTGCTGAAAAGCTTGTTGTATGTATGCATTTCTGTGTGCCTGTCTCGGTGGCTATATAGAGATATGTTTAAAAGAAGGTTAATTGGTCTCCTGGGAACTATAAAGAACCTGTTAGGTTCCTCGGTGTGAGCAGTGACTGTATGAAGCCTAATTACTAAGCTTGAGTTATTCTTTTATATGGGGGGAGGGAATCTCTAAGGTTCTTATTAAAACCTACAAAAAGTCTAAAAAATGATGGAGTTAGAATTGATTTGCCCATGTTGATCGGAAGTGCAGAGCAAATAAAAACATTGAGCTTTCCCCAGGAAATATTAACGGGGATGACATAGGCCTGGCTTACCTATCACTGTTGTGGGGATAAACAGAAACCATTGTGCTAAATGGCAAGAATTGCAGACCATAGACTTTCAGGTAAGGTGCACTCCTTTTGCTTAGGGCAGGGAAAATTCATACTTGGATGTTCTTGAGGGGTGCCCTTTATAATACAGCCATAATAAATCTATTTTCAGGCTAATTAAATTTGTAAAAAAGGAAAGGAGTTTTGTTTGGAAAAATGTACATTGAAAGGAAAGACAAAAGGGTAATCAGAATAAAAGAGGAAAGGAAAAGAGGAACTCTAACATGGCTTTGGTCTGAAATAAAGAAAAGCACTTGCTTTGGATTTTTTCTTTAGATGTTGTTGGAGCTCTGTGGGTGGAAACAAAGCTTTGTCTATTTGGAGGAGGTACAGAGTAGACAGGAGCAGCTCACAGCTCTCTGCTCATGTTTGGCACTCAGTTATGGAGGAACTGTCACAGAGTAATACCTGCAGTTATGACAACTACAGTGATGCCATTCCCACCTGTGCCACCTTAAGCCAGCGATGGCAGGGCAGACATTGCCATGTTGCTACACCTCTGACACCAATCTGGACATATTCATGTGAGGCAGAGTTGTTGAAAGTGTCATAGCCAGTCCTCTCCTCTCCTCTCCTCTCCTCTCCTCTCCTCTCCTCTCCTCTCCTCTCCTCTCCTCTCCTCTCCTCTCCTCTCCTCTCCTCTCCTCTCCTCTCCTCTCCTCTCCTCTCCTCTCCTCTCCTCTCCTCTCCTCTCCTCTCCTCTCCTCTCCTCTCCTCTCCTCTCCTCTCCTCTCCTCTCCTCTCCTCTCCTCTCCTCTCCTCTCCTCTCCTCTCCTCTCTTTTCATTGTTTCCCAAGGATCAACAATAAAGAAATTCACGTATGGGCATCTAACCCTGTCTGATGTGCCCAAGGTCAGACACAATTTCTGGTGCAGCAGAGAAGCCACGCCAGAACTCCATGTCCAGAATTGTAAGACCTTCCTCCTTCTTCTTGTCTTATGGGAGGTTTAATTCTGATTCAGGAAAAAAATCCTCATAATTGGCACAACCTCTGTGAAAAATGGAACTCTGTTCATTAAGAGCTTTGCAGTGGCCAGGGACTACTTGAAATATATTGTATGGGGAAATAGCCTCTGTATTTCATAAACATGCTCTGTACAAAAATAACGAGTCTAAGAAAAGCTCACTTAAAAACCTAGCTATCAGAGAAGAGGGTTACAATGAGAAGCAGAAAAAAGGCTGAGTAGCAGGTGAGTTTTCTTGGCATAAACCCATGCATGACAGACTTCACACACAGGCTGATAGACTCAAAGAGGTCAAAGCTCTAAAAAACTGGTTTACTGCATTTTTCCATCATTGCTTTTGCTTTACTTTCTACTACCTCTACTAGGCACTGCATAATGGTCTGTTTGCCAAGGTCTCAGAGAGTTTTTACTTCCAACTTCAGGTCAGCAGCCTTGAGAGGCATGGATACAGAGAATTATGACATTCTTAAAGAAATAACAGAGTTTAGGGAGCACTTTTTCTTTGCTTAAGACAAATGTTCTGTTCAACTTTAATCAGTTATTCTTAGCAAAACTGTATCATTCCCCAGGGTTTTTTCCCTATGTTCTGCTACTGCTTTTCTTCCAAACACATACTGCGATTCTGCTCCCTCTGAGTGCAATCTAACATTGCTTTTCCTGGACTAATTTAAGGGAGAGTGACAAAACACAAGTAACTCAAAATGCATTTCTAAAACTTGAGGTGAACTCAAGTAACCACTGCTTTCCAAAAGGCACCAGAAAAGCCTCCATCCAACCTGTGGGAAGGAGGCAGCAAACCTGCCAGCATTACAGATAATGTTGCAGTCTGCCTCTTTCTGACTTTAGCATCTTTATCTTACGACTAATACCAGCACCTGAAAAATTTGACAGATATTATTCATGAAAACTGAAACAGGATGTCTGTGCAAAGATAACATTACTTGATTTGAAATGAGTGCTTATCTAATGTTGCCTCCTCCCTGGCACCCTTGCTTGCTGCAGCACTTTCAAACAATGCATTCAGGTATATCCCTCCACAATCACAGACCCACATTCTCTGCAGAAAATAGATTGGAGCAGGACTACCAGGAGAAAAAATCTGCCCACAATAACCTCCCCTGCAGCACTGCTGGTGGTGTTAATGCATGGGAATCTCCAAGGGAAATTGCTCAGAAAATGACTGAAAACGACCAGAAAATGTGACACTTGCCTTGACTAAGCTGAAAGAAGTTTTGCATCAACAGTAATGAATATAAAGCCCCATGGGTTATGCCCCCACACTGAGGATGCTGGTGCCCATTCAATTTCTTGCATTGAGCACTGGGCTGTGGATGGATTTCCAACAGCTCTGCACTCATGGCAACACAGCTGCTGCTGTGACACTCCACAGCCAACAGCACACTCCTTCTGTTTCCCATGAGACTGTCATTGAACTGCTTCCTTTGTGCCTTTTCTCTAAGTGTCTTCTGAGAGAAGACCACTGCTTGGGAGAAGGCCCCAGCACAGGCAGGTGTTTCAGCTTGCTGTAAAGTAGCTGTTCTCATATGACAGCAGGCAACTCTGCCTTTCCCCCAGCTCCTACCTTGGACTGTTGAGGTGTCCTTCTTGAGTAGAAGCCACAGTAAACTGTGCTGCAGTTCATACCTGCAGATGTGTCTGCATGCATGAGGGCTTGCTGGACAAACTAATGCATCACCTGTCTTTATATTCTGAAGTCTTCTCCATTTGCAAATCCTAGTACCAGATATGTAAACATGAGATAAGATAAGCATGACCTTTACACAAAAATCATGTAAATTCTAATACGCATCTGTCCATTTAAAATCAGAAAATATGTTTTGAAGACTGGTTGTCCATCAGTACTTTGTCAGAACTCCCAATAAATGCAAAGGTCTGACCTTTTCCCCCAGACAATTTCCTTTTTATAATAGCAGGAAGACCCAACCAAGCAGTGAATTTCTGTGAAGATTACTGCACTTCTTGGGTGGCTGATATGACCTGGCCCCTGGCAGCAAGCCATGCTATGTAATCCAGAAATGCACTGCATTTCAGAGGTTATTGCTTGCACATTACTGCCAGGCAAGTGAACACTCCAAACGCTGGAACAAATTCAAACATCTTGAAAGGAGATATCTTCCTCAGCCCTGGCATTCGTGTGCCATTGCTGTAAATTACCCCCAGAGTGTTAATTTTCTTTTTAAATGTGTTCTCATCTTGTAATAATTAATGGTGTCAGGTTACTGGTGTGAAAAAAGCCTGACTTTACAACAACGACGGATTAATGAAGTAGGAGTCATGGCTGGAGTAGCAGCAATAAATTGTTAGAGGAATGACACACCTGAAGCAATACTTTCAAAGGCCTTAAATTATTTAAGTTTCAATGTCCCTCGTAAATATTGCGTTCTGTTAATATTTGTTTCTGTGTTAAAAATGGCAGTAAACAGCTCTGGCAAGAACAAGTCTCTTGCTGGTGAGCATAGGGAAATAGTGTGCCTGTGCTTTCCAAGACATGCTTGTCTTCCCCAGGGATGACAATGTTCATCTGTAGATCTCTGGGCTTCTCTGTTTGGGGATGTGACATTCAAACCCCATATACTCAGAAAGTTATAGAAGCCATAGCACTGAGCTCACAGGTCAAAATATCTGCTTTTAAAACTGTTATGAAGTGAGAAACTCTTGAAGATGGCAAAATGGGGAAAAAGCAGAGTAAGCAATTTCCACCTGTGATAAAATTTTTTATTTAATCCATTTTAGTATTCAATATTATAAGGTATGAAATGGAAGAGAAGACAGACAAAGCCCTGCAGATCTATTGGGAGAGAAGAAAATCCCATAAAACATTGGGAAGCTTATTTGATGTCAAAATGCACTGGATCAGGCTTTTGGAAACCATACCAGGGCAAGGCAAAGGGAAAAAAAAATATTCTCTTAATTTATAATGTGTCTGACAAAAGGTTCCTAATTGCTGGCATAAACTGATATAAAAAATTGACTGCTGATATCAATGGAATTATATCACTTTGTAACTGATGAACACTCTGTATACATTTCCCAATACTTGCAATCAAATAATTAGGCATTGTTAGTTATTGTCAATAAGACTGATGATTGACGACAAAAAAAATCCTCTGAAAATTACATTAATTCTGCCAAACACCAACTCAATTCAGACTATACAGCAAAACTAATATTAAACCTTTCTGTAAAGCAAATAGGAACTAAAGAAAAGACACTAAAACCATTGAGAAGCTTCATAATTAAATAAAAAAATCTTTGTCCTTGAATACTTTGTTTTCCATACTAGAGATAATCTTCACTGTATTCTCATCATGGCCTCACACTCTTCCTTTATCTCCATCAAGACTTTCATCAGGCTGTGATCCGTCCCATGGGTCACCTTCATAATATTATAGGCCTTTAGGAAAGAACAGAAATGGACATGTTAGTCATTGTGTAGACCATGCAAAGGGGCTGGACCCTGGAGCAGGGTGGGATGTAAGAACTGGTCCTCAAATGGCTGGCACCTGGGGGCTTGAATGCATGGCATGGCTGAAATAGGAGTGAAGCATCCTAAAGTGCATGGTGATTTGTCCCTGACAAAGAGGGAGGCATTGACTCATTATTCCTAGGTTTTAAAACCCACAAATCAGTTGAACAACTGGGTGTATGGAATAGCAGAGAGAGATAATTTTGCACTGAGACATGAAGGCAGTTTCAAGATTGGTCAACTACAACACCCAAGGTTTTGATACATTATTTAAAAGATGACTCTGGTGTTCATGATGTTAGGAGCCTGAAAGTACTGTAAAAATAGAAATGGATTAATGCTTAACCCATAGAATAAAGTACCTTAACTCTAACAGGAGCAACTATACATAGCATCAAACAAATGTGTACATTAATAGTTCCACTGTCAAAAGGCATGCAGGGGAATGGGTCTTTGCTGCTTTTGCCAGGGACTATTTTCTCTGTATGTTTGTCATCTTCTACTGCTGGGCTAATTTATGCTTGCTGATATTGCCTGCAGTGTTGCTGATTTCCTGCCACATATTTGTCTGCAATGCTCTTTGCCCAGCTCCTGTTTAGATCATCACTTTTCATATGGCATTTCTGCTTCTTCCTTCTATTAAATTCCTCCTGCAAGGAAGTCCTAGATGGAAGCTGATACAGCACTGATTCAGAACAAGGGAGCTAGTAGTGTACTGGCAGGAGAAAAGATCAGAGATTTTTCATCATCCTAAACTGAAGAATTGCAAAAAACTAAATGCAGCCTATGTTTCAAAGAGTTCCTTGTCCAGTAGCTGACAAAATTCAGCTAAATTGGCTTTGAATTGCAGCATTTCTTCTTAGGGAAGAAATGTTGAGGAAGAGGTCTCATTTAAATTGGATAGACAAAAGTAAATATATATTGTTGTGGAATGAATGAAAGCCTACTTCCAAATTATGAAGACTGGCAGGCATATGGAAATTCCAGCACAGTTTATTTTTGCGTCAAATTTGCTAATTCTTAAAAGAGAGAGGCAGCACAGGATTGAAGGAACAAGTTGAAATATCAGTCAAAACAAGTCATAGTGAGCAAGGAGCTCTAAAAAGAGTCAAATATGTTTTAAGCTACCACAGTGCCCTACTACTAAATGATAAAATTTACACAGTTAAAAAGAATGATGGAAAAACTTTCATTGCTTTTAGAAATGGCAAAGAAATGTGAAACAAAATCAGAAATATTTAATTTTTGTAACATGCAGCTGCACCCAGACTAACTAGAAGGGGACAGGTTCACCCTAAAGCAAAGTGGCTGAGTGAATTGGTCCTGGATCCTGACACATTGGTGCACAGTGCTTGCATGCACTGTCCCAGAAAGCTGATGGATTTATTGTGAATGATGTATACTAAGAGCTGTGCATCTGGATACATCTGAGTGACAGTCCTGGGGCAGCTGACCTGGATCTTCAGCCCCACTACAGGATAGAGGTTAGGCTCATAGTGATGCACTTAGACCTAACACCCTGAGATGCACAGCCAGAGAAGTCTGTATAGATGTACCTCCATTAAAAACCAATAATCCTTAATATCAAACCTAATATTGAGTTATGCTACCATTGCTGCCTTTCTCCCACCTTCAGCATTTTCTTTCCACTTCTTTTCTTTTGTAAGTATGGCAGACAAAAGCACTCAGTCTTTATCCTTTTGTTTCCTTGGAGGAAATCATTCTTATGCAATGTACCATCTCACACACTGCTGTACAAGTCAGAACTAGCTGCATCAAAGTTAGAACAGCAATGACTGGAGTAATCCCTAAATCCAACTGGTATTAGGCTATGTAGCTGTTTTGGCAAAGGTCAGTGCAAAACTGGGGATAATTTCAGCTACAGTGTAAGGAAATGTTTTACTGGACAGAAGCAGGACATGGGCTCTCTGCCCACTCCCCTGCTCTCAGTCCAACAGCTCACCAGCAGAGCTGAGCAGATTCGTGTGGTCTGTGTGGTCTCCCTGTCAGCTAAAAGAGCAAATCTAATGATGAAAAACAACAACACAGGCCACAGTGTCATCAGCTACACCCTGTCTCCCTGAAGAATATAAACCCCATTAGAGCAGAGCTAGGGCTGCTGCTCCATGAATGTAAACGAGGAGCAGCGCAGGTGTTTGTGCCTGATTTGCACGGGGATGGAACAGGATGCCCATGGCCATGGCTGTGGGGAACTGTGGGCAGATGCAAGATGGCACAGCTGCAGCCATGGGCCAGAATGGCAGGAAGTGTAAGCTAGTATTTCAGAGGCAGTATCTGTGCTTTTCCATCTCTCTTGATTGAAGAGTACAGGTTGTCAAAGCAGGCATAGGAATACTATCAATGACAGCTGGTAAACAATTCAGTGTTTGAAGCAAACACCTAGAGAAGGGATTTCTTCAGTGTTGCTGTGAGACCTGGGAAGGATTTTACCCGAATTCCTGTGCTTTTTGCCTCCACAACAGGGATTTCTATAAGAAGGGAAGTTGTACAGTAGATGTTGTTGTAGATGTTCATGAGACAAGAGAGCCGTACCCATCAGTTCATGGGGGACGAAAGTACTCCCATGACTAGGCCATGTCAGGCTCTTCGAATTGCTTTTCAGATTGGGCTCCAGTTTCTGTCTTTTGCTGACAAAAGCTTTCTAGATCTATAACTCAATCTGTCCTCTAATACATCTTTTATATATATGTATATAAATTTAAAAATAGTATGTTGCTTGTAAAATAAACCAAGGGCTATCTTCAGTTTTCAATCCAGGGGAGTATTCCCTCTCTGTAAAACTTCCATTTCAAAATCTAGCAAATAAGATTCTGCAGGGCCTAATGTAAGTTTAGGGGTGATTTCTTTCTAATGGGCAACATAATGCCCTCCACATTATTTAAGCCTTCTTTGGGGGTGCAAAGCAGAGAGCTAAACCCATAGGGCTAGGATAGTGATTAATATTTTTGTGGCACAGAGAGCAGCAGTGAAGGCTGGGCTGCAGAGTCAAAAGAGATCTACAGGTCTTAACAGACCATGTATCTGCTGCAGAGGCTGTCAATCCCCAGCAGCTCTGAGGCTGTGCCTGATTAAACAGGATTTATATGTGAGGTGAATTCCACTCAGATCCCAATTCCTCTGCACCTTCCACCTTGCTCCTAATGCCACAGTGAAATTAGTCTGACGAGGGTTCCAACAGGGTGCTGCTATTCAGTGTCAGAGTGTATTAAAAAGAGTAATGAAGCAGAGAAGGTAATCGAGTTTCTGCTCTGAGCATGTGGCATGCTCTGTTGACACATCTAATCACAAAGGGGCAAATTGTGTTCTCATATAACTCTAGGATATTATCTGACTAATATTAGGAATCACATCCTTTAGTCACAACAAACTGGGAATTATATCTTCCTCTAATTTGTTCTGGTGTAGAAAGCAAGGAAGTGAATCAGTTGCAGAGCTCATCTGAAGAAGTTACATGGAGAAACAGGATGACAAGAAGTTTTTCCTCCTCTCAGCCGTGCTCCCAGGGAGTGGGAGTTCAGTCTCTCCTTTTCCCACACTTGGGTGAAAAAGGGAAGGCTGAATAGGGAATAGGCAAAGCCATGACAGGATTCTACACCTCAGTTGTAAAGCACTCACTGTGTCCTTGTGGAGCATCAATGGCTTGGAGCCTCCGTTAGAGGATCATTGAAGTGTGACACAGATGCAAGCAGCATCTTAATGTCCCTTTGCATAGAAAGAGGACATCACAGCCTAGAAAAGGTTTCTGTGTTAGGCATTGCTCAGTTTCCAAAGGATCATAGACTAGCAATCTGGCTTGCAATGGGCAGCTTCTTCACCAAAAACATATAAATCCCCATTGCAATGTCCACCTTCACTGGCCAGCAGCATTCATTTGTCTCTAGGGGAATTTGCTCCAGTTTAATCTAATGAAGTATCACATTGGAAATGCAAATAGAACAATGCCTGTTGATAAAATTGTTGCAGTGTCAATGAAAACAGAAGCTCCTCTGAGTGGAGTCTCATTCCATTGCTAAAAAGGAAAGTCTGAATGTTTGGAAATTATCAATATTTTGGGGGAAGGAGCAGAGACCTAGCACATGACAGATAGATGACATACTTCTGAATAATACATAAAATTAGAATTGATTACTCTTCTGTCTGCTTTATAATGATCAGAATTGGCTATAATATAAGTAAAATATAACAAGTGAAGATTTAAGTTATACCAAGACTTAGCAAGAGTGGCATCATATTAAATACTAATTTATTACTTCAATATATTAAAATTATTCACCTTGCATCATTAATCAGATGTTAGAACCACAGAGATATGGGGGTTGAAGAAAAGGTAAGTACAAAATACTAATATCTAGAGAGTCATAACTGATATTATCTTTACAGGGGACATGGGCAGGAGTGGAAAAGCACCCCTCCCTCACCTCCAGTGGAGACACCCATCCCCTTCTACCCCAAGCAGTAGCCACAAAGCACTTCATATAGCATGGACGTTAATCGAAGGGAATGTAGAGCCAAATTCTTCACTTCCTTCCAACACTGGTGCCAGAACTGGGCCTGCTCCTGCCCAGCAGACACAGACAAGTGGCTGGGCCAGGTGGCTTTTGGCAGCACCCAGCAAAGGCAATGAGGAGCTTTGTCAGGAACTGAAGGTGAGCCGAGAGCCAGGACAGGGAACCACATGGAGCATGTAGTGTCTTCAGGGCAAGCTGGTCACAGGACAATCAATAACAAGAGAGACCTTTTGGAAGGAAACTAAAGGCAGCACATATTCCAGGGGGAGCAAAGCACCCCAGCAGTGATTGAGGGCTTGAGATGGGAGGCAAGATTCTACATCCTGAGGACATGTTGCACATGGAAGGGGATTATTTAATATACTTAAGATGATACTAACAGCAATATAACAGCAGGACAAGTAAGAGCCTGAGGTACAAGGAAATGAATATAAAAGTCAGCTTAGGTACAAGAGGGATGGCTTAAAGCTGAAATGTAACTAACAAAGCTCAGCAAAACCAGATCAAAGATGATGAATGATAAGAAATACAAGGGATCAAGGGACATGCTTGTTGATTTCAGTTTGGCTCACAATAAAATACACACGTTAAAGACAAAGTTTTCCAGCCTGAAATCACAGAAACCAGTAGGGAATAAGGAGGGTAGAAACTGCAGCTCTCCTCCTGTTCCTGTACTTTCAGTGCTCTCAGAATCACTTTGCTATGGGAATAAGGAACATATGAAGCACTGAGATAATTTATCTCTTCAGAACTAATAGTAATTTTTCATCCAGGCACCTCTGAGCTATCAAACTGTAATTAGCTGTGACTGATGGTGGATAATGTCAGTGCCTGAAGTGCTTTGCTGAGCAACAGTGACCCATCACCACAACCAGCTGCAGCCTGGGGAAACACCACTGGTGGAAGAAGTGGTGAGGAGCATCCAAAGGCATGAGGAAGGAACCACACAGCAGTTTTGGAGGAAGCAAGGGAGAGGGGTAGAGAAAAAAATATTTCACGATACTGACCTGTTTCAAGGTTTCCAGTGCCTGAGGAACCATGCCTTGACTGTACTGCAGTTTGCCCACTCGCATCAGCTGGACAGCCCTCAGCGGATGGAAGCCAGGATAATACAGTCTGTATAGAAAAAGGGAGGAAAACGTGTCACTGTCAGCTCTCACCTTCACAGTCACTGCCTCTGCGGAGAGCTATTAGGGTGGGACTGCAAAGTCATTGTGAATGTTAATAAGGTACTCAGAGAAAATTAGCTGCAATACTGAGAAGCATGAAATACTGAGGGGAATTATCAAATTATTACTCTCCATCCCAGAGGAATGCCTTTAACATTATCCTGTTAGAAAGTGACGGGAGTGGGATTATTTAATTTGCTACTGTTGGATAATACAATAGCATTTACTGTGCTTAGTGTTGCAAACAGAGGTCCTTGACAATCTCAGGTCTCTGGAGAGGCATAATTTTAAGAGGAAGCTTCATCAGGGAACCCAGTCCTGGATTGTCCAAGATGAAGGAGTGGGACTGCAGTGAAAGCAGGTATGCAACATCATGACCACTACTTCTGAGGGTTTATATGCTCCCTGTTGCATAAAAAGAACTGGTTCTGCACATTCAAGGATACATCTCAGACTTGGCTTATTCATCTACATGAGGTATCTGCTAGTATGGGGATACATTCCAGTTCTTAATTAATTTCAAAGAGGTTCCGTAAAAAAAAACCCAACAGAATAATGCTCTCTTTTTTCTAGGGCGTAGATGGAGAGTGGTATCATCATTAATTGCTCTTAAGATGCTTCTGAAGTGTTCATGGTGGCTGCTCCACATTTTTAAATTTGACTGACCCTTGGCTCACCATATGTGGATTGCACCACAGCCCCATGTTCTGGATGTGCAGATCATGATATCTTAAAAAAGCAACTTGGGGGCTGCAGAAAGCCATGGATGTAACTGATGAACTGGTCATCAGGAAACATGAGGTGAAGGGACACACTTGGAAATTAAGTTACTTACAAAAGACCTTATATATTTTTTTACTAACTATCCCAGGATCACAGAATAGTTAGGGTTGGAAGAGACCTCTGGAGATCACCCGGTCCAACCCTCCCATCAAGGCAGGGTCACCTAGAACAGGTAACAAAGGAACTCATCCAGGTAGGTTTTGAATGTCTCCAGATGGAGAATCCATGACTTCCCTGGGTGGCCTGTTCCAGTGCTTTCCCAACTTCAGTGGAAAGAAGTTCTTCCTCGTGTTTTAGTTTACGGCCAGCGGTCATTGTCCTGTCACTGGGCACTGCTCAAAAGAGTCTGGCACCATCCTCTTGGCACTCTCCTTTGAGAGGTTTAAATGCATTAATGAGATTGCCTTGCAGTCTTCTCTTCTCCAGATTGAACAGGCCCAGCTCCTGCAGTCTCTCCTCACAGGAGATGCTCCAGACCCCACATTGTCTTTGTGGCCTGTGTTGGGCCCTCTCCAGTAGCTCCTCGTCTTTCTTGTGCTGTGGAGCCCAGAACTGGACACAGTATTCCAGAGGTGGCCTCACCAGGGCTGAGTAGAAGGGCAGGATCATCGCCCTCAACCTGCTGGCCACTCTTCCCGATGCTCCCCAGGACACCATTGGCCCTCCTGGCCATAAAGGCACTGCTGGCTCATGGACAACTTGTCATCCACCAGGACTGCCAGGTCCTTCTCCACAGAGCTGCTCTCCAGTAGGTCAGTCCCCAGTCTGTGCTGGCACTTGGGGTTATTCCTCCCCAGGTGCAGGACCCTGCACTTGCCATTGCTGTACCCCATTATGCTGCTCTCTGCCCAATTCTCAGCTCTCAGTCAAGGTCCCACTGAATGGCAGCAGAGCCTTCGGGTGTGTCGGCCACTCCCCCAGTTTGGTGTCATCAGCAGACTGGCTGAAGGGGCCTCCTATGGCACTGATAAACAAGTTGGATAAGAATGGACCCAGTATTGATCCCTGGGGAATGCCAGTGACTACAGACTATGCAAATGAAAGAACAAAAGCCTTAAGCACAGCTCACCAGAGACAAACATCCTACTTGATCAAAGAGCATTTTCTTCCTCAAGTACACCAGCAGTTGTGCTTGAGCTGTGTCTAAAAATACAAAATGAGTCACAATTTCAGGAAGAATTGCCAATAAGCTTTCCAAAATCTACTTTTTGAAGAAAATGGGGTTTTTTTTGTGTTTATGCCAAACCTATGATCATCAGAGTTCAGGGTAACTGTTAATTAATGATACCACTGCAGTCAGGAAGACATTTAAATTTGCATGAATATGATTAAATGCACGCTAAGACATTAAATGATGTGAATTTGTACAATGTACAGAAATCTTCTGATAAGTCTGCATGTAAATTAATAAGTTATCTTTCTCTGTTATATTTCACTAATAAAAATGCAAACACAATTAAATAAAAGTAATTGTTTAAATGGCAGCATATCTGGCTGTCCTTATAAATCTCTAATTAGGATGTGTAAACATAATGAAAAATGTTTTCATACCCAAATTCCCCTATTCCACTGATCCCACACAGTTTCAGTGAAGACATACAGAAATACATGGAAAGCATGCCTGGCAGGATCTCAGCAGCAACAGCTTTTGATCTGTCAAAGCCTCTCATGAAACAGCAGAAGCCAATTCCTCAATGAGAATAATCCATCCTGAATTGCCACAAGCACCTCCTGCTCAGCCCCCTCGCGGGTTGCAGTTCAAAAAGGCTGAAAAGCCAGCAGACAAGAGAGAAGAAAAATGATAGCACTTATCTCAGTCCACTGACCACTCAGGAACTTCAAGGGTCTGGTCAAACACTAGGAGATTATCAGTAGGTTTATTTTTAGAATTTGTTTCTGGTTATTATATCAACACAGTGCTATCTGATACTAGTGAAATAGGGAGAAAATGCAAAGATTTTGGTGTAAATTAATGAAGAGTAATAAAAATTCCAGCACTAACGTGGACACAAATGGAAATAATGAGCACATGCACATTTTCGTAAAAATTGAAAAGAAAATGTCTATATGATTGCATCCTTCTGCTCTCCTCTGTGACTCCTGCAAAGGAAGGGGTGAAAAAGTAATTTCTTCTTCTGTGTACCACCAAAAGGCCAGGATTCCTGGGGAAGGATCATGGCCACAGGAGAAGGTGCCAGGGAGACAAAGATTTTTGCATGAGATGATAACCCATCTCTGTAGACCTCATTAGATTGTTTCTGCTGTATCCTGACAGCTCTGATTCTTTTGCCACTGTTCTTTCACAGTCGCTTCACATCTCTTTCCACACCTTTATCTTTCATTCCACACCTTTATCTTTCATCCTTTCAACCATCTTTTTAATCTTCCTTTCCTCACCCTTCTGAATAACCAGCCCCATTCTGATACCAACACAGAGGGTCCTGCCTCGCCTGCAGCCAAATAAGGGGTGGCAGCTCAAGCAGGAAACTCCAGGCTGTGCTTTAGCTCATCAATGTGGTGCCTGCTAAACTTCACACAACACAATGTGGGTCCATCAGAATTCAGAATACGCCCCTCCATGCAAACGTGTTTCCTTCTATAGATCATGCATTCACCTGCAGTCACTAAAGGTCTAGGATTGTGGTATATGCAGTACCAGGGAAAACAGGCAGCAATTTAGCAATGTCAGGTACTCGGCCCAAGCTACCAACCATAAACTAAAGCAAGTGAAAACTTAAGATGAGGACAGAGAAGAAGTAAAATGTGTGAAATGAGGAGCCCTGTGCTCATAAATATTTACAAAGCTGTTTTACTGAGCTGATTTATGCTCTCATTCTTATGCATGTACATAGTTCCATTTTGCAAGTCTTAAAAAACTGACATTTGAAACCACCATTTATTTTCATATTCTGGAATAAATCTATTAAACTACTGGAACTCTTCCCTAAACTTCTGCTTATGGAAGAACATCCATTGAGTGAGTTTACTAGAGAAATCCAGGCAGCTTGCAGCTCTTCTGGGAGATGTGCAAGTGGGGAAGATGCTGTTGGCTTCTTCAAGACATTCCCAGGATTCAGTAATATGAAACACTGGAGTGACAGAAAGTACTAAGCAAAGTCAGTCACTTGTGGGCCAATTTATTATCCCCATGCATTACTCTGAACAAAAGCAAGTGGATTGATTTAAGAATAAGGAAGATATTTACCAGCCAAGGAACTGATACCTAAAGACTGTCAACAAGAGACCAAGATAACTATAGAGAAATACATGCTGTAAAACATGTTACAGCTTGGGAAGAGTAGGATTTCAATCTGAAAAGGATTTTATGAGATTTATGAGGGCCTGAGGGACAAGAGGGGAAACTAACATACTGAAAGCTGAAGTAAGCATAGTTCTGTGGAGTGATGCTTCCAATGCCCTTGGCATTGGTCAATGCCCAGTAGATCACTTGCAAAGAGAGATTAAACAAAATACGACTAACAAGTAAAGCTGCACTGTAAACAAGACAGCTGGAGGAGGCTGAGGAAGAAATGTACATTTTGTAACACATCCTCTGCTTTTATGAGGCAGCACATCTTCGTTCCCATATATGCCCAACAGCATCCATGCTTGCCTGTTCCTCCAGCCTGCCCTCCTGCCTGTCAGCTACTCCCCCCAGAATGGTGTCATCTGCAAACCCCACAGAAGTGCCTTCTGTTGCCACCTCCAGGTCATTGAAAATGGTGTTAAACAGGATGAGTCCCAGGACTGACCCTGTGGTACCCCTGCTGTTACTGGCATCAAACGGGACAGCCCAACAACCATGTCCTCCCAGTGCACCCCCAGGCAGGATTGTACCTGTCTAGCTCTCTGCTCACCTGGGCCATAACACCCTAACCTGCATGCTGGCTCCCTGATCATCTCAACCTTGCAAAGACAGTGAGCACACTGGCCAGCTCTCTCAGTGCCTGTTCTGGAGTTAGCCATCCTGTCTGATGGAATTGTAGGGGTCACACGCTCTCAGCTAATCCCTGGCTCAACGCTTATCCTGGGATGTGCCTGGGACACCTCATAAGTGACCAGTGAGGCAAAGAAGGCACCACCTAGCTAACTATTCACAACCACAAATGAAAGCTATTTCCCAGTCTTCAGGTAGCTTGCACCAGTGCTTCACTGTTCCAAGCAAACGCAGTTCCTGCATTTCATTCACAAAATACCAATTTTCACTCAGCAAAGAAATGGCCTATACTATGTAAAACATTAGCTGTTTCTAAGGAAATTCACTGTTCCTCTTGATAATTCAGCCTCAAGGTTTGCCTTGATTAACCGTCAGAGCAGTCACTATTCATATACTTTATTTTAAAAAGTATTTTTTCTTCATTCTGTGTATTAGCTCTGAATTTCTTGAAGCAATCTCTTGTGTTTCATGTAAAGGGCAGTGTAAAAACCACAACCCTTGACAAAATTTAGCCAATTCCTTCTATTTCTTAATAATGTAGTTACATTAATTCCACTCAACGGATCTCCAATTACAAGGTAAGCAGTCAGAGCTTTTGTGTTTCCTTGTGAATTAAAGTCTCGTATTAAAAAAAAGAGATGAAGCAAAATCACTGCCTTTTCTGATGACTCATATTTTAAAATAGATGTCCACCATTCCTTGCAGACCAGTCTGTGGGGCTGACATTTATACTGCTGTCTTCAGCCTGATGTAATTAGAAGCAGGAGGATTTATAAAACCTGAAATAAAGGTTTGAAATGGAAATGTTACAAGTCTCTTTACTAAGATGACATGTAAAAGGTGAGGGTATACATAATTGCAAACATAATTTCAGTACCTTTCAGTGCAAGAAAATATGACAGCATAGAAGACATAAAGCAGTTTCAGAAGCCCCAACAACACAGAAGGGATAAAGAGGCTCCAGGGCTTCAGCAATGGTGGTAAGAAAAATATAAAGAGGAGAGTATCAGCTTCACAACAGAATGTACACCACAAATACAGCATCCAGTAAGTTCAACCTTCTCTTCTTTCTCTGACTTGTTCTTGATTTCTGAACTCCCCATTATTTGAGTACATTCATTAAAGCTGTTCATTGAACTGAAGCCTAGGAATTGGTTTTATGTTGTCCAGTTACTTGTTTTTTTCTTCAGTCGGTGATGTGAAACTGGTCAACTAATTCACATAGTATTTCTGTTCTTTGGCTGGGATGATGAATGGGTTCTACACACAAGAACTAAAATATTTTTAGGAAAAATTTAGGGACAAATTTTTATTTCTGCTAAAAAGTATGAAATAGTCAAAGAAATCACATGCATCAGAAACACAAGACAGGTAAATTAACTATACTCATTTAGGAGTTTATATATCTTCAAGTCAAAGTTGTTGATCAGTCTGATCTGCGTGGAATTTCACTTACCAATTCCTGCTCCAAGCCCAACAATTTGAAGTTAAAGTAGTGCTTAAGAAGAAATGCTCTATTTATAGAAAGTAATCTTAAGCAGCTTTATACATAATTTGGTCAATTTTTTATATTTTAATGAGCACGAGCCCTGTGCAAGAATTTTGCCTGGAACAAAGGCTGCTGGGTTATTCTTGGAGAAAGTAGGAATGTGTCATTGATAGTGGACTAGGTGACTGTTTTGAATGCTGATTATTCAAAACAGTCTGGTTGTAACTTTGAAATTTTTAAGGCCAATATATCTGTATTAACCTGTGTAAAATATTTAGGGGTCCCTGTGAAAGCCTTCAAAAAAATACTGGCCTGGCTTTCATGTTAATATTACATTTTTATATTAGAATAATAATAATGCTAACCTGCTATTCTTTCTGTTTTTTCTTTCTCTTTTCCCCTCTCTTTTTTTTTCTTAACAACTTCCTGTCTATCATGGATGACCAGGTAAGTTTAAATCGGTTCAGTACTTCACAACTCCCATTATACCTTCTGCAGCCATGCATTTTTTTGAGTAGAAGACTAAATCCTTTACCTGTGGCAGACCTGATATACTCCAGCTGCCCTGGAATGTTTATCATCCATTTTATCTCCCCATCACAGTGTCTCATGTAGACGATCAAAGCATCAGTGAACAGTTTAATTCTGGCATCAGACTTTAATATTTTTTCCTGGATTTGACCCCTCTCATTTGGATTTTGGGATCAGATCCTCAGCACTAGCAGGGAGGTTTTCCTGGAGGAAACCACTAGTGCACATCCTTCAAGCATTATAAAAATACTTTGCCAGCAATGGGAAAACATTATTCGAAGAAATTTTTGCTGGGAGGTCTCTTACAAACTAAGAAGGAGAAATTGCTTTCTGTGATTACTATGCAAAACTACTAATTATCCCTAAGACACTTCTTCTGGTGTAACCAAATAACACCAGAAAATGGTCATAATTTTCTGAACCAGCTGGGGTGATATCAGTACAGATGTGCAGACCTAATATCTCTCATCAGAGTTCATTTTGAAGACTCCATACTTTTATAAATATATGCTGGCTGTATATTTTTGCAGCTTAATTTAAATGTGCTCTCTCTCTCTCTCTTTGGATTGTTTGTATTGGCAAAACTCTTGGTTATCCCTCAAGTATAGAGATTTTCACCAATGCCCACAACTCATGTATGAGCCTTGTCCTACTAAGCAGCAAAGTGCAGGGCATGACAGTCTTTGTTCTGCACAGATAATATATGGAGGCCCAGGCAAATGAAATAGCTTGTCCAATGTTACAAGATAAAATCTCTGGGAAAGTTAAACCTAGATTCATTTTAGCTCTAGGATGGTTTTTGGTTCATACAGAGTCTGGGTCTTGTGTTTGTGCTGTCTTGCCTACCTGTCTGGCTCTAACAATCCAAATGAAAGTAAACATAATTTTAGAGGCTTAACAGGCTTGCTGTATTTTGTAAACAAAATGTAGACAGTAACCATAGTTAAGAAACTTTTGTGCCAGACTGATAACTTATTTTTCTGTTTCTTTTGTCTATTTTGTTGTCACTCAAGAAATGTCCTGTTATTTCAGTGGAACAACTGCCTCTGGAAACTATTCAGGATTTAGAGCTGTGAAATAATGCCTCAAAATATTTGTCATCACATCTGCATCTCATACTGTTCCATTACTATTTGTTTCAGTAATTTAACTGATGTGATCAAATAAGCAATCATACTTCTTAATTGACTGAATTCTCAAGAAATGTTAGCTATCCATCTCAGAAATTATTTCTCTCTGGCTGCTGATCATTCTGCCATATTCCTTATGATGATAATTTATGTCACATTAAAATGAATATTGTTCCAGATGTTGTCTCTGCCAAGATTTGAATGATAACTTCAATAAAATGAAAAAATGGGATAAACTGCAATTTTCATCTTGGTTTTTGATCTAACTCATCCACTTAAAATGCTAACTCTCTCAGTTTGAACTGTCCACTTCAATGTTCTTTCCTCTTCTGATATTATGAGATGTTAAGGAAAGAAAGGGTGCCCAATCTGGAATGGAACTAGGAAAAGATTTTATATATATTGTTTCTTTGTCCTGGCTGAGCTTCAAAACATCTTGTAGCTGTTAGGGTTTTTCTGTCCTAAATTCATCACCTCTACAGATAAAGATGGCAGTGTGGACTGTCACTGCAGATAGGAAAACACTGTCTCCGCCCTTGCATAACCAGGAGAGTAAGAGATTAAGATCAACAGTTTAGTTCAAAGGATTTATAAAATTATTTTAAAAGCCATACAGATTGCATTGGGAGAATGCCAGAAAACACAAGAAGAGTAAGAAATGCAGCAAAGGAACAAAAGGAAAGCTAATTAAAGAGAACATGCATGGGAAGAGAAGCAAGAAACTGAAGGGAAATGTACACTAGAGACACTGTAATTTGTGAAAAAGATCTTGGCATCACCTTCTCCTCCAGCAATGAACCTCTGACCAGCTGTTGATGGTATGAAAAATTACTCACTTTCCCTATCTCATGCAGCTGAGAATACAAGATTGCAGGTACAAGAAATGCAAGTTTAGACTTTGGTTTTAATCAAAGACCTACAGGTTTGCATGGTCTCCCTTCTTCATCCAGAGAGAGTGACAGGAAAACGTAAAGCACTGATGGATCTCTATTCAAGTCACATATGACCTTCCTCTGATTGATTCCCTCTGCTATGACACAAGTCCCCCAGTATCTGAGCCACACACATCTAAATACTGCTGGTGTCAGCAAAGCTTGGAGAAGTCAGATGAGTGTGTATGGGTGTCCACAAGCAGCAGAAGGAAGGACAGAGCCGGTAGCACTGACATCTTCAGTGCAAAACGTCTTCTCTGTACTCACCAGTACCTCAGATCACCTCAGAAGTCTGTTGTAATACAAAAGTGTTCATTTTTGTTCATGTTCATTTTTGACCACATGTGCCTTACAGACTCACCTCTCTGGTGTTTTTTTTTTTTTCCTTTCTCGTACCATGTTGTCACCTTTCAAAATTTGTCAGGCCTGTGCTTTACCAGTTGCCATTTCATTTTGTCTATAGTGTTGGATATAACTCTTCCAAAAAATAACAATAAGCAACTGAATTAGCATTTGCAAAATTTAGTGACATTCTCATGCATAACTTGTTACCAGTGTGTCTGAACAAGAAGTCTATTACCTGATGTCAGATATCTCACTTAGACAACTAGCCCTACTCCTCCTCATGTTTCAGCTTTTCCATCTGTAAAATGACAATACTGATCTCTTTATTCAGTAGACTAATATGAGGGCTAAATAGTATCATGTTTGTGAAGAGCTTTGAGAATTCTATAGGAAGATTCTGTAGGAGTTCAAAATATTAGCAATAGCTCTGAAAAGAATGACAAATCCTTGGTAGGATATAGAGTTAAAATGTGACAGCTAAACAAGACCATCTGTCCGAGCTGGAAAACACGTAACTTCCATCCAGTTGCTCAGCTGGCTACAAAATTTCTTGCATGACCCAAAAGGCATGTAAATTGCTCCAGAGCTTCCTAGGAAATAAAACAATCTGTAAGAAATGGGAAGGGGGAAATAGCATTCTTTACAGAAAAAAAAGAGGAGACCAGCTATGAACAGCAATCATGAGCAATAATCTCTCCCAGGTTCCAAAGTGCTGCCTGAAATGCCAGCTGAATATAAAGGAGAGATTTTTTCGGGTAACACACCACAGTGCCTCTTCGTAGCATGGAAAACAGTGTGAAATACTTCAAATGACCAAGGCATGCTCGAACTCTGTAATTGAAAGTAGCATGTTCACTGAGCAAGCATTTTTCAAGGAAAGACAGGTTTGTGGTACATCTTGAGTAATGGGTATGTTTGTACCTTGGCAGTACAGGCATGAGGTAAAAATTTTTAAAGGGAAGATCTCAAGCCACCATTTCGTAATTATATGTTATTGTTCCAAAAGATTGTAAGGATTTTCAAAATTGTACCTAGCTATAGTTATGTGGCCCAGCCACTCAGAGCTTGTTTAGAGATGTATGAGAGCATGAAAGATATTCTCCAATAGGCACTTTCCATCAAATTTCCTCACTATGAGGTTTTGGATTGAATTTCTAGATTAGGTCATTAGAAGTCCATGTCTTGATATGATGAAGGTATATTTCTATAGGCAAGATAAGGGATGAACAATTCATTTAAGCTGAAGTGCAACACATTCAGGGACCTACTGAATACATCTCTTGTATAAAAACAGAAACAAAGTGTTCCCAGATTGAAAACAAAGGGCACAATACACAGGAATCCAGTTCCTAAAGAATGAGCTGGTTTTTCTTCTACTTGGTGCCAACTACATAAAAATACATAATGGATCTGTCGCAAGGATGTTTTCCCCAGTTGTGAGAACTCCAGCCCTTTGTAAGCAGAGCCATGGAAGGGCGGCCACCTCTCTGGGCCAGCCCACAACTGCAGTGGCTGAACATGTCACTGAAGCCTATGGCCTTGAGCCCACCAGGACAAAACCAAACCAAACCCCAAGCAAACGAACAAACACAAAAAACCCCAATCAACCAAAAACCCTGCTCTAGAAGCTGCACAGGCAATCCTTTGGAGTTACTTGACAGAGACTTGATAAGTCCAGCCCTTACAATGATGCCTGCCCAGTCACCAGTGGAGAAACAGACATTTTGTGTCCAACCTCCTTTCCCTAAAGGCCACGGGTAGGTATCCCATGGTGGAGCACGCTTCGGACAAGAATCCCCTGAAACAATCTGGTAAATGTTTTCCCTGCAACCCAGTCAATGAGGGCAGTATAGGCAGAAAAGAGGAGCTACAACTGCACTATCATGCCTAAAGCACATGAGTAAATGGCTTGTAACAGTCTAAAATTACAAAACAGTGAGCAACCACATTCTCTCTCAGCTGACTGTATGGAGGCAATTACCATATTGATTTATGGATGAGTGGGGATGGAGGAGAGGAAATGAGCAAAAAAAAACCATATGTGGACTCTGCCAAGTACTATTTTTTTCTATCAAATGTTATTTGGTTCCTGTTGAGCTAAAGAAAGACTGTAACACTTGGCTCACAGTTCCCAGTAGTGGACCTCTGTGCAATGAGACCAGGTTCACAGTTCTAGTTCAAATACTAGCCAACACATGGGGGAGAGCTCCAGCAAGCTGCTGTGCAAGTGCAGCAGAGCTGTCAGGGTAATCCATCTGTGGGTCTTGGACCCCTATTTCATCCCATGTCCCAGGTTATACCCCTTTGTTGGCTAAAGCTCTCTGGCATAATATTTACTTTTGGTTTCCCATTACATATACCAGCTGTGTTTGAAGCAGAACTCCAGTCTGTCTCACAACTCGTTATTTCAAACAGCAAGAAGAAATTCCCTTTTCTCCCTCTTCCCAGATATTTTTCTTCTCTGTTTTCCTCTTCTAGATTTTGCATATTTTTTTTCATAGTTTCTCTATCCTTACCCTTATATTTTTCTTTTTCATTATTCTCTATCCTAACAAGCTGCCTTTTTCCCCTCTAACCAACTCTTATTGTATTTTTATTCACAATTTTAATATTTTTTCACTCCAGGGTCCTCTCTACCTACCTATAACCAAAATGCTAAGCCCTGTGTAGGCTGACTGCTCATTTGGATGCACAATATGCAAGATATCCATCTTTGAAGGAGCTGCTAGACCACTAACAGCTGTTTCAAAATAAACTCCCTTTATGCACTGCAAATTACATGTTAAGACATGCAATGGTTAAGACTGTGCATAAAGCCTCAGGAAACCAGCCATTGATCTATGATATGTCCATTAATCTCTGCAGCCTAAAGGGCATCTTTCTAAATTCGTACAGGAGCCAGGCATGAGAACAAATCTGTCAATACCCTTTTGTGAGGCACAGGAAAAAACACATACTGAGTCTTTGCTATTAAATGTGAATCCATAGAATGAGGCAGTCATCAAATTCTAAAATGGCATTTAGTTGCCCCAAGCAAATATAAAATGTCATGGCTTCTTCTGATTTTGCAAAGTACCACAATTTGATTGTCAATTTGTGATTTGTCTGAAATATGGCTTAGATATCTCTTGGCTTTCATGGCATCCGTTCTGAGGATTTTTGTATCACTTCCAGTTTGTATTTCATGCTGGACCGGATGTATCTTAATAGAGTGCAGAAAAAGGCCTCTGCTAGGTGACAGCTTCTCTCCCAGAAAAATGGAGATCTTTCCTGGAATTACCCTGCAAATGCACATTACAGTACTGCAAGCTTTTGTAATAACAAGGATTTCATGCTGCCCCTCTGATCTGTATTTCTTTCTTTCTCTGCTCATGCTGGTACATCAAGTAATGTTCTTGGTCCACTTCCTCCCCTTTTTCATGAAAGGCATGTTTTTAAAAGGGCTCTACTAATTTCTTACTGGCTTTCAGAAGAATTTTTTGGGCAAAAAAATTATATACTTTATCTGGGTCCTTGATATTTAGTTATTTACATGGTTCCTTATGAGGGACAGCTGATGAAAGTTGTACGTTCATATAAAAAGTTCTTACAAGTTTTTATAAGTTACTATAAAGTACAAATAATGCTAATAAGGCAAATGAGTTTTGCAAAATATGTACCTTTTGCCAATGCTGGTTTGAGGCACAATTCAGTAGTTTCTATAAAACTGCAGAGTATTAACTTCTTTGTGTTTATGAATAGAGATGAGCCAAGAGGGAAATTTTGCTGTGCATGGATGTACACTGACAGCATGAATACTACTGTGTAGTAAAAGTATTTCCATCATGACATAAGTAGATTTAAAATAAGTGCGTGCAGATATGCAGATTGCCTAAAAGATGAGCCCAGACAGATTAAATATACTCATGCCACTTTTTTTTTTTGATTCCTACATGATAGAATGCAGATCAAGTCATTTCATACAGTATGTCATACAATATTATACAACACACAAGACATAACAGTTCAAGCCAATTTCATGTGGAGAAGTACTTACATCAGAAAACAATAACTGAACAAGGCTATCTTCCCCTCAACAGAGAAGCCATAAATCAAGAGATTACTGCATTAGAGAGTACAGGAATGCCTTGTTTTGTCTCCATGCCAGAGCACATACCTCTGGAACATACACTCTCCTGTTCCTCTCTACCTTACAGACAGAGATGCAACTTAAATAGGTTAAAGACAATTTATACATGCTTTGAAGAAAGAGTGCTTGGCCAAAGCTCAGATTTATACTTGCCAGTGTACATGAGACTATCACACTTGATTAAAAATTGTAACTGCAATATGAAACATTTCTCAAATTACAACTTCAAATTTTCATCACTTACAATATGGGGGCAAGCTGACTGATTTTCAGGAGGAGTTTGGAAATAACTGCAATTCTTGGTAGGCATAATTCTTCTGCATAATACCAGAGACAGCTTGTCTACCTATAGACTTTCAAGGTTAATTTGAATTCATTAACAGTATGAATTTAAAATTAATCACTTAATAATTGCTTCAGCCATGTTGTAGATTCTGTCACTGAAAACTAACACAGAGTTATTTCATATTTAGGTTGATTCATTTCCAAAGCAAACTGGGCCAGACTGCAGTAAATTGAGAAAAACACATGTATTTGAAAAGATTAATTAGAGCACTCTAAAATCTATTTGGGTTATTTACCCTTGAAACAGAAGCTTTGGCCAAACAAAAATGGTATGCCTAAATACAAAAGCACTTCACTCTTGTGAACATTGGCCCAAAACATATGTAAAGATAAAATCCTATGATGAATATCATGTAATTGTCCTCTCTTCAGAACAAAATTGGATGGTCTTTATATGACTTGTTCCAAACAAACAGGACATAGCTAGGAAACTGGCTAATCTGGAAGGGAAAAAAATAAAATTCTATAAGATACTAGACAAAATAGGGCAAGAGTCAAACTAGACACAAGACTATATTTTGCATTATTAGGTTAATAAACTGGTTGTGCTACATTTTGATCCAAAACTGATGGTACGATAACTATAAATTATGGAGCATTAGTTAGAAATGGCATATTGTGCTTAATGTACTAGCAAATACTAACCCACCAGCAAACATCTAATCAGTTGCTATAGTAATTCTAATCTCCACCTATGCCTCAAGAATTGTTAAGGGATGTGACGAATTCTGTCCTTTACAAAATGTGTACTTTCCCATAATCGTGTTTAGTGGATTTTCTGCAGAATCCCCATGTGCACACTGCACAGGTCACATAGTGCCTTATCAGATTCAAATAACTGATTTGAATTTTTATTGAGCACTGACCTTTCCAATATACATTTAATTTGTGTTTACATCTAATATATATATATATATATATATATATATATATAGTGATCTCAAATATTCCACTCTGCTTGTTTTTAAACAGAAGGCAGCATGAAAGCAGTTTACTAGGCGAATGAAATCTGATCAAAAAGAATAAAAAGAAAGTACAATAGTTAATTATTTCAAGCCTAAAAACTGGAAGCAATTCTCCCATGTGTAAAAGGGCCAGTACAGGTCCTGTACATCAATTAGGCCCACTTAAAGCACATTTTAAAGGCTTAGAGAGGATTTATATGGTGCATAAGCCTGGGGCTGTCTGCATGTGAATTTCATCCCCAATGAATATACCTGTCAAGATAGCTGAAATCTGAACATTAAGGAGGTTGTTAGCAAATCAAAATCTAAATTTGCAGATGTTACCTCAACAGTATGTCTCTTCCCTTTATCACAGCAAAACGAAGTGGTTACAAGCACAAAGCAAGTACAAGAAACAGTGGCCACAGTACTAAATTTTCTCATTTAAGCTGCCCTTAAGAGGAAGATGGATGGTACTCTCTGAAGAAAAAGATTGTTTCTCTGTCTTGATCTTCTAAAGGAAGAGCTTTTAGTTGTAGTCCATAAAATTCATTTCTATGTCAGGAAAGGCAGGGAACAAGAAATACTGCACTAAGCTCACAAGATCCACAAGCCTTCGATTACTTGTTTCCTTCACATGAATATAAGACTTAAGATGCATGATTAAATTTCATTATATGTGGGCTTGGTATTAATCCCTGATGAGCAATTATTTAAGATTCATGGATTCTTAGTAATGACATGTTCCTCCATTCCTTTACATTTCTGCATTAGTGATCATTTCTAAGGAAGGCAGAATCCTGAAATCTGGAATCTCTACTTACCTCCAGAATTTTAGAATTTTTATTTGAGACATGAAACATTTTGACAAGCATTTAAATACTTAGATCCATGCTAAATTATTACATAGAGGAAAAACTACTGGAATAATTGTGTTCATAATTCCTGGAGAAAAGTCAGATACTTCCTGTGTGAAATTTGCTCTGAAAGCATATGGAATTCAGGCTTTGCATTCTGTTGGAATTTATCCTTTAAGATCCTATCTGATCTATCAACAATACCAGAATTGAGAAAACTTTTTATTTTTTCCAATTTAATTTCTGGACATTTATCTCTGGATCTCCTGATTTTTCACTTCATGCCAAATTGCAAAATATCACCATTGCCTCGTTTAAAACTCTTGAGAAACAACATATTCTGCATTACCTGAAGAAAGCAGAATTTTTACCTTTTCCCACCCTTAAATAATGTGTCCAAATCCTTTCCAGAGCTTCCTGCAGTTGATTCTAAATAGTTAACAAATAATCAGATCAATAGCTATAGTTGAACATGACTTGAGAAATCTCTTACATGACAGCAAGTGTAGGATTTATCCTAACAGTGTATTCATGCTGACAGCTCACAGGCATCTAACTTTAGATGCCAGGACAGGAAGCTTTATCTTCCCAGTTTCCCAGTATATGCACTGCACAGTCTAGGACTCCTTGAGAAGGAAATTCAGAATATCCAACTCCCTCTGCTGAATATTCCTCAGCATTAATAATTCAAGATCAATTTATGAGCTCAGTTTTCTGTCATGTTGGCTCAGACTCTTAACTGTGGCATAAATTGTGTCACACTTTGATTCTTCAAATTGAAATGAGGATACAGAATGATTGATTTTGCTTTTCATTTACTAATCTTTGATAAACATGGAAAGCTTCAGCATGGTGCATTTCTACAGAAGCAACACCCTTCCAGAGAAAAGCCACCTACACTATAAACCTCCTCAAATAAATATGCTGGATGTGCAAACTTCATCAATGATCACATTTACTACATGATATAGCAATAAGTGTCTAGAGACTAAAAGCACAATTCTCAAAGGGCCACAGTTTCTAATTTCTTTGGAAAACAAACACAATCTAACATGAAAAATGTAATGGTACTTTAATTATCAATCAGTTGAATACCATGAGATATGCTTGCCTTCATTTTTTAATACCTTCTGCCATTTCCAGCAAATTGTGGAAAGCAATAATGGATGCCTTGAGTAGTCTTCCTGTCTATTTCCACCAAAGTAAAAAAAAAAAAAATAGAAAAACCCTCAAAATGAAGATTCAGATTCTTTTGGATCAATCATAACCCAGGAGGAACACAAGAAATAATGAATATGGATACACAAACGTAGCTGCGGCATTCATATCAATAGCAAAGTAATGCAAAAATTTGCCCCTTTGGTAGAGTTCTGCTACATTAAAGTGCTAAAAAGCTCTTGGCTGTCTGACTCAAGGTTGCATCTTTGTTTTATAAGGTCAGCGCTCTAGCATTTGAAAAATATTTTGTATTTTGCAATATTTACCTCATTTCCTTCTCCAGAGATGTTGTGATCATTCAGGAATAGCAAAGCATATTGCATATATAAGAAAAACCCTTATGAATAAAAACATTTCAGCATTTTGAAGAATTTCATTAAATGGGTATAGAGCTAATAAAAATATTAAGCTGTCTACAGTGCAGTCTAGGCTGGGTTTTATATCACACCCCACATACATACAGTGTCATCTGAACAGCAGAAAATTTCACATTATTATGGCAAAGTCTCTGTAATTCTTAAATCTTCTCATAACTGAAAACCAACTTACATTCAAAAAGAATTTCTGTTTAGTGTTATGGGGAAATGGCAAACCAGACCAAATGTCTTCATTTGGGTCTCAATGGTATTTGTTCATGCTGACCTCCAGCACAGGAGGGCTTCCTAAATATCATCAGTGTGGCTGAATTATTTAATTGAATATACTGTTATATTTAGTACATAGCACTGAGGAAATAGCAAGAATAGGAAGTGTGTGATAGGGAGAAATTTTTTTGTCTACCAATGCTCCTAGAAAGAGGATGGAACAAAAATATATGTGCAAAGCTCTGTGCTCCTTACCATGATAACACATTTGATGACAGGACACATGGATTAGCTACAAATGAACATTACAAATGTAAATATGCCTCTGGGAATGAGGACATTATATCTTTGGTAAATGTGCATCAGGCATAGCAATGTGGATATAATAATAATAATAATAATAATAATAATAATAATAATAAATATTATTTCTATTTTAAAATAATTAATTAAATAGCAATACAAATAATCAGAAGGACCCATGCTGCTCATTGTGATAAATCCTTACGGCTGCTTTGCTGGAAAGATACATCTCACAATAAAAGATTTGGCCTCTAAAGCTTTGGCCTCTGCTGTCAAAACTGAAATATCAAAATGCTCTTACTTGGCTGTCACATCAGGCATTAATATTATACTGAAAGTCTAAATGAGACAGAACCAGATATTTTGATTAGCACATGTCAGACTACAGATCTTGAAAGGATCCTTTCAGAGGAAATGATCTTGAAATTTTTTTCTCCATATTCCTTATTCTACATTATACTATGCATCACTTTAAACATCCTGTTTTGATGAAGAGCAGTAGGAAACCCAGGAAAATAGCACATGCTAACTATGGATAAAGCATCTATTAAAATATGGTTATCCAAATCGATAATGCATAGATAAGGAATATTCACTGGAAATAAGTAATTCTGAGTGACATCTTGCATATATATGTTTAAAGCCTTCTAGCTTGTCTTGAAACTATTATCATGATGAAAGACTACAAAATAAAAGAAATCTATTATGATTTTTTTTTTCTGACAACTGTGAAATGTAAGTTTTTTAATATCAGAATAATATTTTCTAAAACAAGCACCTGGAAAGCCTCGATGTTTCAGTGGCATCTTAAAATATGACTAGAAATTTCAGAGGTTAATATTAGTCATTGCTTTCTTACTGCTGTGGTCCTTTACTCCCACAGGTTTTCCATGGACAGCATGAATTTGCATAGGCAATACAGCATTGAAGGAAGAGGCTAGAGCATGGATAGCTGAAAAACTGTTACATGAAAAGTCAGAATCATTTGCTGGTGTTTCTTAGAAAACGAGTGTTTTTTACAGAATTTGCATTGGAAAATAATATTCTTCTGGAGCATTTGCTCTATTTCCACTGTCCAGGATGACTAATCATAAAAGCGCTGGTATTAAACCAGTTAGCAGAGTTGAAACCCAGCAAAATGTGTCAAAAGTAGATGAATTTAACCTTGCAGTATTCAAGGAATGGAAACTATACCCTGGGGCACATTAGAGAAATACATGGATAGTAATTATCTAAAAGGAGATAACCAATGTGGATTTAGAAAGGCAAGAGCCTCCCTAACTAATCTACTTGACCTTTATCATGAGGCTAAAGACAAGGCTGATAATAGGCTCTGCAAATAAAAGAGTGTGTTTGTATTTTCAGGAGGTCATGTGGGCATCCACAACAAACAGATGAAAGGGGTGAAAAGAAAATAGCTCTACAAAAAATCTCTGAAAACTCATAAGAAAGCACGTACTGCAAGGGAATGCATTTAACCCTCCATCGACCACACAATTGCAGCAACTCAACAGCAGCACTGGGGCAGCATTTGTTGCACCATCCACGTGGTGAGTTTGCCCAGTAAAGTAAAAGGTAGCCAGAGACTAGTTCCATGGGAGCTGCTGATCCTTTTAAATGTAAGTAAAAGAGAAATTTTTATAGAATCCACAGGAATTTAAGTGTAGGTAAAAAATTGACTTGACAGACTAAGGAGCCATAGTATGTAAATCCCTTCCTACACTCAGCTTTTTTCTTTAATTGTTTTTTTAATTGTTTTTTTCAAGACAGCAGATAAACCTAGGGAAGGTAATGCTGTGATGGGTAACAAAGGTAAAACTGCTCTCAGAAAAAATATATCTTCTTGAAACAGCTCTTCTAGTTCATAACAGTCTGCAGATGCTTTGTGTAGAGAATGCTTGGGCCACAGTGAAACCCTGACTTCTGACAACCACTTTCAAACCCCATAGAAATTAATGACATTTGGAGGATGCCCTCGCAGTTTTATTTCCCTCTAACCAGGTGCCAAGGTGCTCATCTGTCCATTTGGAATAGAGCAGCCAAGCTCTAGTGAGCTGATTATTTTTCTCTTGCCTACACTGCCTGAGCATGAGACACAGTTCCCCTCTCCATGCTTGGAAGATGAAAAAGATCCTCTGACACCTTGGTTGGAGGAAAGACAGTTTATGGAGGGGGGACTTTGTGTGTCAGGGGTAACCTTTCACTGGACAAAGGCAAAGTTAAGTTCTAGGGTCTTCATCCTTTTCCCACAGGAGCTACTGGAAGGAGGACAGGTTTTCTATCTCCTGTGGTAAAAGGAGAGGCCATCAGTGATGACACATATTTGAAGTTGCTGAGGAAATGGGGGATAAAGGAGAAGAAATTACAGAAACACACCCCCCCCATTCACTCACCCACACACTCCTTAACTCATTCTTCACCAAGGGACAGAGAGAGGAGGCAAAGAAATGAAGATAAATAGTTCAGAGTTAAAGAAGAAGTGAGGAGTACAAAAAGAGTTTGGGAGAGATTCAAAACATGTCTGTGTCTGAGTTAGGTACCAAGACAAAAAGAAAAAAGAACATGAACTTAGGGATTCTAGAAGACCCATACTGCCTCTAACACCAAACATTCACAGATCTTTAAACCCCAGAATAAAAATGCAACATGGTCTTTTCTGGAATATTTACTATGCCCCCCTGCCTTTTTTACTGAGCAGACAGCGGCCATTGTCAGCTCTCCTCGATGGAGTCATGAATTCACTTGCACACATCCACTTCTGTCTTCTTGGGCAGACAGGCTAAGAAAATATACCTGAGTTAGCAGTCTTGCATGTCATCATGTGCAACCATTGAATCAACTTTCTCATCTCTAACATCCGGTTTTTCACCCTCAACAGAAGATTTATTTACTGTCCTATTCTCACCCAGAAGTTAGGTAAGGGATTTTGAACATCTGGATTGCTACTTTAATCTCTCTTGATAGTGGTACCATTAGATCCAGCACAAACACATAACATTACACATTTCCTTTCCTTTCTGTTTCAGAATGAATGGCTTAGGTGGAATATTTTGGGTACCTCTGGGAAGTCAGGATCTGTTAAGAAAGTGCAAAGTAACAGGGCTGAGAACATAGAAGAGAGGTAAACTAGATCTGTAAACTAGACTATACAGCAAGTTAGACCATATGGTTACAAAAACCCCTACATATAGTAAAAAAATAACCTTTTGCAAATATTTTAAGCATTTGATCATGTAAACGGCATCTGGAAATGTATATGTTGCTTCTTTTTTTCCCCCCCCTCATTTCAGAAGAGTGCTACAAGCAGCACAAAATATCCTGTACTTTGCAATGAAGTAGAACATACTTGTTTGCATTTTAACTGAATTTATCAGGTCCTTGATTTTGTTTCATAGTCAATGACAACTTGAATTCTACTATAATAAATATTCATAGCATGCATATTCCAGTCATATGTGTGAATTAGTAAAGTTAAAGCTTGGTTTTCATAATTAAAGCCATTAGTAAGGATTCCAAGATAACTTTGTGCTTGTGGAGAAACTTGCGAAAGAATTATCTCCATTTTTTAACTCCAGCATTTGGCTGGAAGTGCCTCAATGCTCAGCTAGTATGGTAGAAAGAATTTTTACCTGAGGGATAAAAACTGAGCTTTGAGTTTTAAAGGTTCACAATACAGTCAACATAGTAAAATATTCTAAAATATTCTAAAATACACTCATTTAAAGAACTCTCCTAAAAAGAAATCTGAGAAAGCTGCACATGTGCTCATGGCTCTTCTGAAGGCAAAGGAGGAAGTAATTTTGGGAAATAAATTTGCTGTTATTCATTCATTTCTCAGCTCTGTTAATAATTTGCTCTGTTCAAGCCCAATTTTAATAACATTGATGTAGGCCAGTGACCTCCAACTAAGTTGAACCATGTTGTGGAGAGTGGCACATTCAGCTCCTGAAAAGTCATTACTGGGAACTACAAAATGCAAGATGGTGGCTTATCCTAATATAGCAATTCCCAGGATGTGTTCCCTTGAGGATTGCTTTGGGTTATACAAGGGTGTCCCCTTGATTTAAATATCTCAATTTTAAATGTTGAGAAAGCATCCAAAGGTGAGGTAAGTATTATCTGGAGCAAGACACCATTTGGGTAGTACAAGTGGTGATAGTATTTGTGGGCAAACACAGGCAGGCAGGAAAATCCTGTGCTGCTGCTTGTCATTTGTAGCTTGTCTTCTAAGAGAAAAAGGACAGCATTTGGAAAAGACATGCCTATAGCTGGGAAGTGTCCTGAGATGGGCAGGAATGTGGGAAAATAGGAAGACAGTGTTTGGTGTAATGTGAGACCATGGCCATATGGAAAAGAAAGTAACTCAGAGATTTGGCAGGTGCCAAAATTGCCTTTGAAAAAAGAAGTTGATGCTCCACTGCAGTCAAAAGACTGATTAGCTAAAGCTACCTAATCAGCGCTAGGGTACCTAACAAACTGAGATGTTCAGTTGTCATTGCTCAGTCACACTAATTGGGAAAACCCCCCACCAATTTAAACTTTCAGATTCTCCCTTCTGCAGTTCAAGCTGCCCTTCATACCTGGAAGGTATGCCTCCTATACACATTCATAAAACTGGTTGGTTAGATTTCAACAAATCCCTCATTAGAACTCCTCCTTGTCACAGTTCCTGGATAATGCCTCGATCATGTAGGAGTTGGTGACCTGTCACCCATGCACACAGACTCAGACTGTCTTGATCTGGAAAGAACTGATGTCCTGGTCACACTCTATCTTACTGGAAGCCTGTCCTTCCCTGACCTGCTGGCTTTATCTTCCGTGACAACCAAGGAAAAAAAATCCCTTTTTCAGCCTGATAACAAGATTTATGGGGCCATCATCCGTCTGCCTGTTCTTCTCTAATAATTTCTGAATCCGTTGGTCAATTTTAGTTAAATTTGGCACTGAAGTAGAAATTGCAAAGATGTTCTGGTAATCTAAACCACCAAGATAACAGAAGATAAAGATACCAGTAGTACATTCCCCAAGGTAAAGAACACAGTGTGAGCTTTGTCCTGAGATAGATATGATGGAATGCACACAGGAGAAATGCTATAAATTCTCTGCTCCTCGGAAACTCCGGTTTCTGCACTATAAATTTCATTATGCCCATCTAAAATTCTAGAGAGTTCCAGTAAATTCTCTGATGTGCAACAGGCGCTACATGAACACTGCACTATAGCTATCATTCAGTGAACCAGCATAAAAAGTCAGTCAGTCAGAGGCAAAAATCTAATAGAAAAATAGCTCCCTTAGCTCTGGAGGCCAGTCAACAACTTAGTGGCTGAGCACTGACATGGTGGTATTTTTTTCCTTTAGAGCTAACATGCCAGGAGCTTTTTACAGGCAGAACCTACCTTGGTGTTGATCACAGCTATCATAAACTACCTGTGCATTAACAAGCAGTGAAAGGCTACAAGGAGCATACTGAGCTGGTCTCGGAAATCCTGTGATTTGAGGAGTCCACAAAATGCAAATTTCCAATATGCTCACTGCACGTCTTCAGCCAACTTTTCTGTATCCTTGTACATTTATGGATAGCACTTCAGGAAAATCTGTGCCTTACAAAAGGCAAACATTTACATGTAAAGAAGAAAAACAGATCTCCTGAGTGACTGTTGCTAGCAAGCTGTCTTCAGGGGGAGAATAAACCAGACAACACTCTTTAAAGTATGCCTATTAATTTTTTTATTAAATAATGTAGTATTCTTATTAGACACAGAAGGTTGGATATATCTTGCATAAGTATCACTTGACTCTGGTCACATATGATTTGTATCAGCAGAAACTTAAAGGTCAGTGATATCTCAGACAAAGGGCAAGCAGAGATTGGCATTGGGGATGAAACAGGGCAACATGCAGTGACACAAGGCAGACAGTGTACAGAACTGGAGATATTTTCACACTAGAGAAGAAGCAATGGTGGCAGCTATTAAAAACAAAGCAGTACAGAAATCAGGGCTTGCTCCTTCAGACTGTGATGAGCCATCCATAACACTTCCACAAACAACATATTACCAGCATGTCAGTCAGAGGCTGGATTTATTCTTACCAAGGACAAAATGGCCTAATTTTTCTAATACTCCAAGTTAAATAGTATCATTACCTCTGGTCCCCCTGATCCACCAACCTCCGTCTGCTTTTAAAAAATATTTTGAAATAAAGTCACTGTGCTGAAGTCACTGAAACCCAAGATCTGAAAGAGTAAAGAAGAAGGTGGCAGTCATGCAAGCATCCATCTTCACAGCAATGGATGCACAATCTTAGGATGCTTCTGGCACAATATAATCCCTATGTAAAAAAACGTTTCTGAGAAATGTTAAGTACACAAATACCAGCTTATTAAGCACTGTCATAGTTTGTGACAAACTCTTACACTGCACAATATGCTTTTCAAAAGGAAAGCATTGTAGTTGGACAGCTTCAAAATTTTGATTTAATTTATAATTATAATTATAAATGAAATTTTTATTTCCATGAACTCATTCAGTATATTTTGTCTCTGATGTTAAGTTACAGGTTCATAACGACAAAAAAAAAAGCTTGATAATGTCGGGTTCTTTTTTTTTAATTATCCAAAATTCTTTTGCTTAACATAAGAAAGTGCATTACAGAGTGAAGAGTGTTATAATGATGGCTCACAAAATTTTCTCAGCCTTCTAAGTAACTACTTTTCTGAGTTACATGATAAAATAATTTGTTATCTCCATCAGGCTGTGAAAAACAGGTATCTTCAACTATTGAGAATAAAGTAAAAAAAGCAAAATGTGTCCGTGCTAAAATTAAAGAGCAGATCCATTGAACTCAGGGAGAAATAGAAACATCTGTCAACATATTGTAACAAAAACTCCTGCAGTGATCAAAAACTGTAAGTGTAGCTCACTTACAGAGAAGTTAGCTAATTTTAAAATTATGTATGTGAAAGGAGTCAGGTCTTGAATTCATGAAAGTGCACTTTCCCATAGAGATCTGAGGAAGAGGAACACACTACAGGAACCACACACACGAGATTCATGCATAGGATGACAAGTGCATGAGAGTGTGACTGACTGCACTTCCAGGCACGTAAGAGAGGAGGACCTGTAGCAGCATTGCTCCTGGACAACCAATTATCCAGAGATAAATTATTCCAGCTGACTTCTCCTAGGGATCCTTTTTGTCAGATGCCACAGATAAAGAGAAGACAACAGTGACTCTACCAGGGGTGAGGAGTACAAAGGAGAGGTCACAAGACCAAGTTTCCTACCTGGCATGTGAGATTTGACAGCTCTGACAATACTGGGGACATTTCCCTAGGACTCATCCACAAGCCATCTACAGCTGACTGATCTAGAACCAGCACAAGAGGTGAAACTCAAGTCTTAAGGAAGCCAAGAGAACTTTGCAAATAACTACAACAATGCCAAGTATTCCACCTGATGGCTGTGAACTTTTTCCAAAAACATTGCCAAAGACTGTGTTGACTTTGATATATGAAAGAATGCAGACTCAACAAAACTTCTCAACCTCATCCAGGAAGTGTACTAAGAACTGCTGTGTATGCAATGACTTTTTCTTCCACATAATGGGAGAACTGCTGTGTATGCAATGACTTTTTCTTCCAAATGATCTTCAACTAACACTGAAACAGCAGACACAATTTAAGATTTTCCTTGGTTTTAAATTTTTTACCATGGTATTTTTTATCCATACATTAAAAATAAAACAAAACTAACTAAAACATACCAAATCCACAATTCCATAACACAAAAAGCAGGCAGGAAAGCAAATGTTTTCACTGACGCTGTGTAAATTCCGTTAATCTGAAGCATTCATTGAGATGCAATATCACAGAGCACTATGTGTGTTAAATGCAGATATTGAGCTCTGATGACATCATTTTTAAGAGAAATATAGGTCTCAGAATAAAGAAATATATTGGCTGCTACTTATGGCTCTTTCATATCCTTTGTACTTTCTCCCTTTCCTCAATAAGGGTGACAGGGATTTAGCTTCTACCTATAGCTGCGCCACTGAGGAGAGCGGCAGAATCACAGCTTTCAGCTAGCTGTAGGAGCACCTAAATTTACCAAACTCCTTATGACTTGTAGTTGTTTTATGCTGATAGGTGAGAAGCTTTTTCCCCTCCACCAGGACATTAAAAACTTCTTTTTGCTATGTGGATATTTTGGTGTCTACTAATACATTCAAACATGAGCTTAAACAACTTCTCTCTTTATAAGCACTCTATATGCAGCCTCTTACCTTCTACTGACTTGTAGGAACCTCATACACTTGACATCTCTGTCTTTATGCAAGTTGCTAGGTAGCACTAACAAGCAAAGGTACACACACAGATAACACCATCAGAGAAGCCTCACTGACACTGAAATGTCTTTAATTTCTAACTGGTTGCTGAAAGCCCAAGCTCTTACTGGGACAATGTATGGCAATCTTTCTTTTATGGATGTCCCTGGACCTTGCCATTCTGCTCTGCAGTGCTCTGGGTAGAAAGAATATTCATGACACAATATCACTGTGAGAACAACTGAGGGTTTGGGTCTACATTTTTCTGTGCAGCTGTACACATTTTACCATATTTTGCATAGTCAAGATTCCCTTAGGAAGAGATATGACATTTATTGAGCCTTTCAAAATCATGCTATGGATGTGTCCTACCAACACCACATGCAAAATAGCTTAATAGAATATTATATACTGTACCCTGAAGAACATATAAAATGTAGTTTTAAAGTTAACTGAAAACTGCACACACAACTCACTAGAGTAGAATTATATTTCCAGAGATACATTTTTAATATTATTTCCTACTCAGTTCAGCCCAGGCAATTTTTTTGCAATCAGCTGAAACAAGATCTGTGCTACAGGTACAGAAATTCTGCACTACACAGAAGGCAAGATGGCAGAAATCCACATACTCTTTTTAATTTTGGCAGATGCATTGATATGCTTGCTTTCAAAAAAAGAAAATCAAGCCTTTCTTTTGGTTCACTGTTAAACTGATTTAGTTCAGTATAAAACAATTAGATAAATGTCAGTGTAGGCTGTCTGCAAATTCATGTCAAGGTTCAACTTCATCCAAATTCTGAAACAGAAAAACTAAATTGTTGCTGCTGCAGTGGCACACAGCTCAATGTCCTTAAAGTAGTGGTGAAGCATTGCATAAATATAATGATATAGGATTTATTATTAATCCTTGATGTAGGATTTATTATTTTTCAGATAAGCAGGTAGAAGAGATCAGAAATCATCTTTAAGGATGCAAATGTAATGCCTTCCTTACATACATACCCTAATGGCATTCAACTTGCAACCATAACCATTGTCTGCAGAGTTTTACAGTGTAGTTCAACAGATCTGTAGGATGCTTAACATTAAATTTTAAAATGTTACAGATTTTTGTGTAATTTCCATACAACCGTACCTCATTTTTATAGACGTTACTGATTTATACCAAAATTTTAAGACATGCCTGCTATGGACTTAATTTTCCATTTAACTGTAATGAGACTCCAGCATTGTATTTTTTATGTTGTTGTCAAATCCTTAATCTTTTTTTCAGTTCCTTAGGATATATCCTCAATTATATGCTAATTTTTACTCATCTCATTATTTTAGGAGAGAAGCACACCTTTTAAACAGAAGTCCCTTCATGATGAGTTTCTGTGCACTTATTAATGTTGGGTTCCCCACATGTAGTTACCAGCACCTTACTGAAAATTCAAACAACATGTGGCCTGTGTTTATTTGGGTTAAAGCAAGCAAGCATCAAGCAAATCTGATAGAAGCTGCACACTTTCACAAATCAATCCATTTTACAGGTTCCATCTGCTCTTAAGTGCTTCCCAGAGAACAAACACTGTGTCACTATACCACATATTTCCATTGCACTATCCCAAACACACTTAAGCTGCTGACAGATTAATGCTTAGTTCACTTGTGGCATACATTCTTGGGTTCTTACACATGTTCTTATAAGGAAATGGAACTCACTAAGCACTTAATCACAAGCTGGGGTAGTGTTATGGCCTTGAATACAACACACTAACTCTGTTTCAGGAACAGGCTAAGGTATCTCTATTTAAGCCATTTCTGTCACTAGCACTACCAAAGACCCTGGAAATCAAATTACCTTTGTCAACCTCAGTTAAACAAAAGTAAGCAGAAATTTGCCAAAGGGTAGCCCTGAGAGCCAGGGATGAGCCACCTGAGGAGTGTGCAAGAAAGGGCCAAAGGAACGTGCTGTTTACTGGAATGCAACTTGTCTGGCTTAAGCATGTGTATATTTGCTTGAATCCATTACAAAGAAATCTTGGTAAAAGGACTAAAAAGACACAACTAATATATAAAAATCAGTATTAACTGAAAAACTGAAGTAAAATGCAACACAACTTTCCAAAGATACCCAGTTAATTGTGGATTTACCTGGCTAGAAAGCAGTGACAGCAAGAGGAACACATTAGAGTATATGCAAATGTGAACATACGCAATGAATGTCTGCATTTGTACTTGGGAGAAAGGCGAAGTTTCATGGAAAATCCTTTGCATCCTTACTTGATGTAAACCAAGTTCTATCAGTTCAGAGCAGTCAAGAACTTTATCTTGTTTGATGATTAAATACAGGAAACAAGAAGGAAGGGATAGCTTTTTGGGGCAAATAGCAGGAAAATTATAAGTTTTTTCTGCATTCAACCTGGTAAATACCTATCCAGTTCTGACCACTGAAATAGATTTCATAGAAGAAAGCTCACTAATTCACTCCCTAGACAGATTGATCCACCACTATGTACGTCACACCGTTATCACCAACAGTGAAACTTAGAATCATAAAGGTTGGAAAAGACCTCTAAGATTGAGTCCAACTGTTAACCCAGCACTACGGAATTCACCAATAAACCATATCCACAAATGCCACATCCACACAGCTTTTGAATATTTCACCAGAGATGGCGATTCTACTACTTCCCTGGGCAGCCTATTCCAATGTCTGACCACCCTTTCAGTCAAGATATTTTCCCCAATATCCAATCTAAGCCTCCCCTGATTCACCTTGTGGCTGGTTCCTCTCATCCTGCCACATTACCTGGGAGAAGAGACTGACTCCCAGTGAAGTGCTTTTCCCAGTGAACTGTATGTTGCTGAGGACTATGATGAGATTGGGATCCATAAGCCAGCCCTGATTTCCATGAAGATGTGCCCTTTTATGAGAGATTGTTATCACTCTTCTCTTGTTTAGCTTAGCAGGGTCTGAGTGTAACTTGCTGTGGGTTGTTTTCATGTCACTTGATGCAGACAATGCTCTACCCTGGTGTTTTTCAGATGCAAAGATCAAGAACAGTCACAGTCCTCGCCACTGCAAGCAAGATGGGAAAAGTCCTCTCCCACTGCAATATCTGGAGCTGGTTGTTCTTTGATGGACTAGTTTAACACCAGTTTAACAGTAGTTTAACATCATAGGTTAACCACTGGACTTTCTTGTTCTCCTCAAGGTATCAGAAGTCAGGAGTACTTCCCTGGGACAGCGCTGCTCTGAGAGCAAGGCAGGGGGTTGAAAGCATGTGGTATTTAATAAAATTAACAATTTTAGTTAAGTCAATATACTTTTGTGTCACAGATTAATATTGATGCTCTCTTACATGGAAAAGACCTTGCCACCCACACTTCCCACCCCCTCCACCTCTGTTTTTTTCTCTATTGGCACAAGCAACCTAACACAATTTAATAGCATCTCTCGATAAACATCCAGCATTGGTAGAGCTTGCTTGAACTGCAAACTTGCAAGCAAGAGAATACATAGATTAACTGCATCCAGATAGGTAACCACAGATAAAGCTTGAGTATGCATTCAGGATGTTATCTTACTGTAAGCATGTAAACCTGTTTTCCATCTCAAAATTCTGAGATGTTGAATTGGTAGAGGTAATATTACCCAACTTGGTTAGGCATTTGGAAATCCCTTGAAAAATAAGAGACCTTATGCTGGTGTGGTACTGAGACAAATATGTAAGATAACTTATCTTTAGCTATGGTCATGAGACCATGCAACTAATTAGTAGGGCATTCCCCATGTCATAAGTTACTCTGTGATTTTTTGGCAAGATTTGAGAAGTTGTGTTGCATTTCATAGGACACAAGGTCTGTGTTTCAGAAAATCTCAAACTACAACATGCAGCAATTTTCCATTCTTCTTAAACGAGATCTCCAGTTGTATTTACATAAACATTTTTACAATATGTAATTTGTGCCACTGTCTAAAGAGAAGTACTTCACAAAATGCTTTGGTAAATCTTGCAAATTCCCCTTATGCTGAGAAAATTAAACTCTTATACATTTTTCCTTTTTATGACTGTATATACTGAGACTTGTTTTGTAACAAAGTAGGATCTAATTCCATTTTTCAAAGTCTGCCAAGCACACTATTGCATGAAAATATTTTCTTTTCTCATTCTCTTTTCTATTTCATCAACAGTGATTCAAGTAGAAAGACCTGGTTCAGGACGCTTCCACTTGTTGGCTGTCACTTTTGCCAGTTTTCAGAAGGTTTCTGAAAGGCTGGCCAGCCTTAAAAGAACAATGTATCCTTGGTGTGCATCATTCAACATACCTGAATTAAGATGTAAATGAATTCATGATGCTGCTACAATGAAAACACTTTGATTCCAGAACTTTATCTTCACTTCTGGCAGCCCATCAGCCATATCCTCCAAGAGCACACTGCACAGCTAGAGAAAGCTGATTTTCCTCTTAGGAGAGTGTTTGCAACTGTGGCAAGTATCCATTTGCTTTGCCTTCTCCCTTTTTGATCTTTTGTGATGATGGGGAAGAGTTAAAAGAAAGGCCTTTTCACCCTAATTTTGGCTAATTTCTAGGCTTCTTGTCATCGTTCTTTGGTTCCCTATATCTTATACCCCTACTCTTCCTTTACTGGACATGTGTGCATTGCATTTCTCGAAGATGACTTTATTTTGGTTTTAAAATATATAGTTTTTATTATTAGTCAATGGACTTGCACTATATTCTGAGGGTGATTCTTTCCTCTTTGATATATTTCTCTTGCTCTCACATTCATCACTTTTCATGGCTCTTTGGGCAGCCACTTTCTGATTCTGTGAACCTTTTTCCTTAGCAGCGCTATAGCCTGCCTTTTTTTTAGCCTTCCAGCATTTGTAATCAGTTACCATCTTTGTTCGGCTCTCTACCCAAAATCATTTGCTATTCATTTCTTCCTTCCTACTTTCATCTTCAAAGTCACATAAATAAAACTGAGTCAGGCTTCTGTGTCTTGTCTGATGATAAAATGACAAACTGAAGCTGAGAAAAGAGGTTCCAGTATACTCAGGGGGAGAGAAGAAGAGAGAAGCACTGAATCACCTCCTTAACCATGGAACTGGTTTATCTGAAGGCTGAAAAGCATCTCAGTGCTGGATACCAGCAGACAGTAGCTGGGATCCTGGCTAAAGCAGATAGAATTTCTAACAGAAAATCGGAATGGAAAGGAAGCACCTTTTGTAGCAGCCAAGGGAATACATGCATAAGGGTTTTACAGTTGACTAGAAGGTCAATACAACATCAACTCTTTCACTTGAAATTGCATAATCCAATATTAGATGTTGTCCAGGTAAGTAAGAAAAAAGATTAGCCATTGACTAAATTTCCAAAGGCCATAAACTGCTGTATTTATGAGGTAGCACAAGTAGTAGTTGGTATTGTCAGCATTTCCCTGTGGCACAATTCTACTGCTAATTATATAAGGCAGAGTGCTTATCCTAATGTAGCTGTGCTGGTTCTCATACCAGGACTAGATAATTTAGAATTAGCTTTGATACCTCCAAGGTTCTTTGTATAGAAGGACTGGATTTTCTGGTTTTATGGGGTTAAGGAAAACTGATTAACAGACCTTGACCAGGTCAAGTGAAATACAGGGATTTTCAAGTGAATCGGGATTTGGTATGGTGGAAAGGAGTGAACCTGTTAACAAAGGTAGTGTCATGTACCCAAAAATAAAGATATTCCTGGCTTTCAGGTACATCCAAATAAAACATTCCTAATTACATATTCCACAACATTTTAGCCTTTTTATTCAATAACAGGCAAATTCAAGATCCAGTGAGCTTGTAGTCTACCATCACGTCACTAACTGTGCGGTCTCTTAGTCACTACTGTGAGCAAATTTTCCTCCCATCTGCATGCTTGTCTTTTTTTCTTCCTTTTCCTATCAATATGAGTCTGTGAAATTTCAGCTTTAGTCAGCATCACCTATTTCACTACAGAACCTCTGTGATCTTCATTCTTTGGATTCCCTGCTGGATGGATCATCTCACCAGGAACTTAGTAGTTCATTGTCATGGTTCTTGTTTGACATTGCCTCCTTTGATTTTCAGACTCAGCACATCCCTCTTCAAAGCACCATCTCTCCATGTCTCACTCTCCCTGGCCATTCGCATTGATTCACCCTTTAAACAAACTACATTCTTCAATTTCTTCGCTCTCCTTATCCACTGCTCCTTTCCTCTTCTCTTCCTCATGACTATGGTTTTCCTTTTCAGTAACTTTTCTGGTTTTTCAATAGGGAAAAATACTGCCTTTTCATATTTTTCAGCCTTTATCTCTATTATCTCTGTTTTCTTGCTTAAATACCACAATTTTAGTTTTTCACTACTGTTCACATCTCCACCAATAGAAACTCTTAATGGATTTCCTCCTTGGAAGTACTACCAATTCTCTCTCTGCTTAGTCCACTCAAATTGACAATTTATTCAAAAAAAGAAATAGTTATTTTATGACTAAAATCACTCCTCCTAATTCTCCCCTCAGAGAATGCATTGTTCCTTACAGCTTCTCTGCTCCTATTTCCTTCGTGCCCTCTCTTTTTTCTTTCTCGTCAGAGATATAATTGTAATTTATCTGTCTTTGTAAGTGATTCTCCTCCTTTTTTTCTCCCCTTCACCATGATTTCTGCCTCTAAAATAGCTTTTGCAAAGCAATGTTCAGTTACTGTCAAAGGAATTCAAAATGCCATAGATGTTTCATATGTCTCTATTTTTTAACTGTTAATTGCTCCCTTGAAATCACTTCCAACCCCATTTAAGTTTAGGTTTTAATTTTTAGGGTTCTAAACAAACCTTTGTTTAGAATTTGTATGCCATCAATTCCACCCTTTTTCTTCTTAGCAAAATCCATATAGACACTGTGAATTCCCCAAAATTGTTCTCAAAATTGTTTCAATAGAATAACTATGTTGCATTTTTTTTCACAGCACACAACTCTTTGTAATATCTGCTCATGCATATACTCATTTCTGTTTTTTAATCTGTGTTCTTTAACTAGTGTGTAATAGCAAGCAGACTAATGAAAAGAGCTCTGGTAATTGCTGCTTAAGTCCTTATTTTGTAAATTGCAAGCATGCATGTACAAAAAACCAGGAAAGGATGCCTGGATTACAAGACAAAAATACCAACTATTACTGCTTAAGTAAAAAAGAAAAGTGAACAAACCAAGAAACACCAAAACCAAACTGAATCTTTTGGCTCTGGTAGGCAGACAGACTGGGACTGAAATCCTTATTCAAAATAAAGCATGAACCTCTGAATGGTCTAACACCTTGATGGAAAGTGATCCTACAGTGAAAAAAAAAAAAAAAAACCCAAAAGAAATCCCTGCAGATTAAGTTATCATTGCAAAGAACACAGAACTTTCAAGATCTGTGAAATCTAAGAACATCTGGAAATGTTATGTGAGAAATGAAGAAATCAACACTTGTAATTGTGCCAGAGAAATATGCAACTCTGGGAAACTTAGTGATTTAGTTCACTAATATCACTAGGAGATCACTATCTGTAAAATTCAAATTCAAATAGCTCTTGGCATAAATGAAAGATGAAACTAGAAACTAAAACTGAAACTAGAAGCTAAAACTAAAGATAGTAAGTACCAGTATACAAATATAGAGCTACTGGACATACATTGCAGCAACAAGCTATTTAAGGAAATCTTAGCCTAAGAAATGTGGTATACCCTAAACAAGGTACTGCAAATTAACACTGCTGTTGCTGAACTTCTACTCATGGGTGATAGAGTATATTGGACAAACCAATGACATCAAAATTATACCCAAAAACCAGCTGGCATGACTGGAGAGAATAGTAAGAATTTTTACCCATACACACAATACATGAAAATGAAGAAAGGTAGAAGGTGAAGCACTTATGGGATTGTGAGTTTATGGAAGTCATTGAGGATTATGCAGGTCAGTATCACTTTGGGGGACAACTCATGGCTGTAATGGAAACATACAAGAAAAACAAAACTAGGAAAGAACCAAAGAATTGAAGGTGATGGTGCCATGCAGACGTACACAGCAAGCAACCAGCAAAACACAAAATCCGTTTCCTACATGGGAAAGGGATTGATCAGGTCATAGATAATTTAGGCACCAGACTTCAGATGTAAAACCTACCTTTTTCATTTTTTTGGAAAAGGCTGTTGGGACTGGAGGGCAAGAAGTAGGGAAGAATGGAAGACAGAAGTGGGCTGCTGAAGTGTTTTAATGGATTCCTAAACACATCAGCCCAGTGACAAGCATTATCCCTCTGTATGGACAAAATAGGTACATTGAAGCTAAAAATCGTGCAAATATTGATACAAACATCTGTCTTTTGGAAGAATTACCTACAATTAACCAGGGACAATACACTCTCTTATTTATACTGGGTTTTCCTCTTCTTTTGACATATTTTTCTCTAAACATTAAATGCCATGGGCATTTTCTAAAACCCCCAGCAAAGTGAATAAGGAAGATTTAGTTCTTCCTGTTCTTTGTTTCATTATTTCTTTAAATTGCTTTCTCTGCCTTGACATTTTTCTCTCCCTCTCGGGTGATCCCAGAGGTAAGATTTATGTTTACAACTGATGGTTTATGATTAAGACACCGAACTTTGCTCACGGAATTAGTACTGTCTCTAGGTTCAGAAACCCAGCAGCCACGCACGAACCCCAGGGGACCTTCCATAACCAGGGTGCCGACTGGCGACGAATCCGGGCTGTAACCCTTAAGCAGTAGCATCCCCCAGTGGCCCTGGTTATCACTGCAGTGCAGTTTGGGGGATATTTTTCGGCTCCCTAGCTTCCAATGTAAATACAAATTCAATTCAAGTGCCTCAGAACTAGCCAGTACACAGAAGTCTGTTGAGCTCAGTAAAGAACCATATATAGTTGATAAAAAAAAAAAAAAAAAGGATTTCCAGTGATTGCATATATCACATGTGTATTTCAAAACACAGAGCTGTAAAACCAGGATTTTTTTCCTAAATGAATTTCAAAAAGGGGAAAATCAGACCAAAAGAAAGTCAGACTCTTTATTGGAAATCCTTCTTGAAGAAGAGAAAAAGGTTCAGAGTTTGTTCCAAGAATATTAAGTTCTACAGGGTTTTTTTTTGCTTTTTTACAAGATCATGATTCAAGAAAAGGATACTATAGCAACCATCAATTTTTAATCTGCCTTTTGATTGAAGTTCATATACTTAGAAAATACAGACCATCATATATATTGAATTAGAATTCTAAATCGAAAATTCCTGGCTGGTATCTCATTAACCCAATGAAAATTCAACCATGTTCTCAGAAAAAAACAAGAACATGTCAGCCACTGTTCTTAAACCCAGCCCTTTACAGAACAATCCAAAATTGCCCTCACTGGGATTGCTTTCCTTGTTCCCTAAATGAATTCAGTCACTGACAGAAGGTCAAGTAATGGGGCACTACAAAATATTACTGGAAGGGATAGAGAATAAGAGGAGGTAGGAGAGCAGACAAATGATGCACAGATAGCACAAATGTGGGGTGCTTGCACCTACCCAGCTCCCTCCCACTGCAAAAGCAGAGCAGTCACCTTGCACAAGCCCTGAATTTGTGCTGACTCAGTGGAGAGGGGCTGGAGGGGGAAGGACGTGCAAGGCTGCTGTGTGAAGAGCCAGAGCAGCATTTCTGCACAACACTTCTGTACGGGATGAAAAGAAGGAATTTTCTTTTGTATATTGAAGCCCTCCAGTTGCCTCTAATGCTGCAGCACTGGAGATGAAGGGTTTTCAATTAAAACAACCCATCTGAAGATCAGTGGGATTTCTACATTAGCTTGAAATTCAGCAGGGGATTGTAAGCAGTGCAGAGCAGAAATCGATGAACATTTTTGTTGTCTCTGTATCAGAATCTCACCAGACCTGATGTCCTGTGAACCCAAAGAGGTGACATGGTGTTATCCAGCAGGTAAGCCCAGCAGGCCTGTGGTGTCACATAGTTACTTCTTTTCTCCTTTTACCCTTGTCACAATAGTTGAGGACATCTAACAGAGTTTTATAGCAGATGCATTTTTCCACTCTGGCAGCAGTGTAAAGCACTGAATACTTGAGACATGGGGAAAATATACCCCAAACCTAATCCCCAGAACATATGTGCCTTGTCAGTAATTTAAGGGCTAAATGCTGGGTCCTTCCTCTGAGGTAACCTGAGGGAAATCTGTCTTTCTCAGTATCTCTGAATCTGATCCTTCACGAGCAGCAGTCAGACCAGAGTGTGAATGTGCTAACTGAGACATGACAAACCCATGTAACACCTCTTGCTGATATTCTGTTATTCTGTGGTTAAGGCTCATGAGGATTTTTGAAAGGAAGTTTATTTTTGCAAGCTGCTGAGTGCTGACTATGACATGGGGCAGCTTTTACTTAGGCAAAAGTCTTAACTTTGGTTAAGGCTCTTGGACAGACAGGCTTTTAATGGGGCATTTACAAGGAAAGCCATGTAGATACACTTGGCTTAGGCTATTCAGTGAAAGTATATGTTGTAAGTTTTAACAAAAAATGGATGGCTACGGTTCAGCACAAAAGGAGAAGGCAGCTTTTCATCTTGGCAGACACTTCCTCTTCCTTTCTTTTTGCTAAACCATTTCAGAGGTCCTGAACAATGCTCCTTATGGGTTATTATTGCTACCTAAAACACAGGGCCTGGTATCCAGCATGACTAATTAGTTTTATGTAGCACAGATCTATCTCTGCCACTTACATGAAGTGGATGATTGTGAAAAAATCAGCAACCATCATAATGAAAACATACATTATGATACAATGTGTCACACAGCACTGAAAATTAATCCTGCTGCTAAAGAAATGGAAAATGCACAATAAACACATTACCTGAAATTAAAACTGGCTCTGCCCAAATCTCCAGAGCCTTTAAAGTTGTAACAATGATTTCCTATTTATATGGACTGAGTGAATTCTCAGGTGATTCCCTGTGGAGATCTGTATGAATACTTTTTCCAGAGCTGAGGAAAGGAAAATAGGTAGCTATAATGGAACTGCAGGAGCAGCCAAGCAGTAGATTGATTCAACAGGAGAAATTCAATGTATCCCAAAGGATTTCCTAGGATTTGCTCTCCTGCTGCTTAGGGCACAATTTGTTGTAATGAGAAACTGAGGATTTTGTTTCAGGTGTGTCAAAGCTTGTAGTGATGACTTGAAGGTATAAAGAAAAAGAAACAACTGAAAATCTCTCTTAAATAATGTTTTTGTGTGAGGAGAGAATAATGACAAGCTCTCCAAGGTGCAAAAAAGGTCAAATATCTCATGTAAATAATTATTAGCCTAAGAAATGCTAATTGGATGCACAGTCAAATCCTTCATCTCCAAACTGTTGCATGAAACAGCTTGAAAACTATGGTACACTTCAGCAAGCAAAACAGAGAAAGCTTTATTAAATTATCTGGTAAGATTGCACTTGGTTTCACTGTAATCTCTGCTCTCAGAAATGTCTGCAGGAAAAAAAATGTTGTTTTATGATGTGAAGAACTGAGTTAACAACTTATAAAAAACCCAACCCAGAACAACTGAGGTTTGGTTTTTTTTTTCTTTAATAGGGGAACATTTAAACGTGCAGACTACTCTGTTCATCTGAAGTATGCCACAAAGTAGAGCACTGGTAGGAAGCATGTACTGCTGCAGTACTACATAAGCCTGCATAAAAGGTTAAGTGGGACATGCACAACATGAATTTCACCCTGAAGAAATGTGAAAATTTCTAGGCACTCATGTCCTCCTCTATGAAAATGAATAGTCATTATGAACACAGAGCTAGTTCACAGTTGTGATGCACCATAGCCTCATGCAGGTTTTATCAACTATCACTTCTTAGTGAAAGCTCTGAAACACTATGTTCCTCAAGTGAAGCCCCGAGTTTTATTCAGAAACACGCTGCCATATGGGATTTCCTCGGGCAAAATGCTGAATGCTGATGGCATCTCCATTTGATTAAGGAAAATATGTAACATCTGAAATGTTCATATTCACAGCAGAGCATACTGTTCAGCTCTAGCATACCCCTCATGCTTCTCAACATCACACATTGTACTGAAACATCACATGGTGCACCAACAGAGAAGAAATGGATGCTCTAAAAAATACCTTCCCGAGAACGAACGTTCATGTGCGAATTACATTGTACCTGGACACTCAGCACAGGCTTACACTTAATTACAAATAATGCAACTATTTAGAACCCAAAGATGTGAGTCTTCTAAAGCTTTTAGCACACTGACCAAAGCAGAAGCACCTGCCCTTTCTCTACCAGATGACCAAAGTTGCATTACAGCTCCAGGCTCCAATCAACCTCAAGCCTTAACACATTATGTATGAACTCCTAGACTATCCTTCCTTATCAACAAAAGACCATCAGACTCAGAAACTCTCCCAGCACACAGCACAGGAACAAGTACTGATCAGGAGAGAAGAAAAGCAAGTACTTCACCACCTTGATCTCTCCCCAAAATAAGGACCAGGAGCTTTTAAATTTCCAGTTGAAACTGCATTTTGCAAGACTTTTTTTTATTCTTTCTGTAAAATCTATATATAGAGTATAGGGAGAATACACATTATTTCAACCAGCCACCTGTCCCTCGCTTTTGCCCTATCTCAGCATATAACACTGATACCCTCATGTCAATGGAGCATGAAACAGTAAGTCAGTTTCTGATCAGGGATGGGGCAGCATCTGAACATGTGAAAAAGCAAGGAGATAATAATCAGTTATTATTATTATAGTTCCTGTTATCATTTTATTTGCTTTCCGCCTGACTGTGAAAGCAGAATGAGCATCCTGCCTCATTCACTAACGTAGAAAGCAATGCAAGATACACACAAGAAATAAAAACAGTAAGAAGTACCAAGATGAAGCACAGTCTTCACTTTTAATGAGACAGCCAGCTCTCCCCTATCTTTGGAATCAGCTGAACCAATTACATCCCTTACCTGTATGGTTCCAGAGTCCTGCTGCCATAATACAATGCTTCTTCCCAGGATCCAAGGTTAATACAGGCATCCATGGCACAGTCAAGCATTTTCAGCTGATAGATATTTGTATCTGGTAGATGACCCTTGTTGACCCTCAAGAGATTCTGGCATCTTGCCAGAACATGCTTCCACTCTGTTATTGGCCTTAGTTAAAGAAATATATTTAATCAGACAAAAAAAAACAACTTCTAAATGCTGTTTAGCAAGGAGTAAGAGCCTCAAAGCATTAAAATAGAAAAGCTGCCATCATTCCAGACTCTGCTACAATTCCTGAAAACATACTTAAATGCTGAAGTGGCAGCTTAGGTAACTGTGCTTTGTTTACATGTAGCAAAACAATTTCTAAAAAGGCATACTTTAGCAATAAAAGGTAAAAGAAAGATGAAAAAATGCAGGGATATTTTAATACATAACAAAAACTCAAATAAGTTTTATTTAGGTACTGAAACATTATTTACTTAAGATACTCCAGTTCTTAAAGCCAAGGGCAAGAGTCCATGGAAATTACTTTTAAAAAGTCCCAGCAGCTAAAAAAATAATTATATATATATATATATATATATATATATATATATATATATATATATATATATATAAAATGACTCCTTCTTTTATGCTGCACATTTTTTTAGAACTCTCATTAAATTAGAACCTTTTCTTGAAATTAATTAATTTTCTCCTTGAAACACTCATGAAGAGCATTGTGATTTGTTTTTTCATGTACAGCTGCACGTTCCATGCATGAGAAAAAAAGAATCACAGTTTTGATGTCTGTTTGTAGTTCAGGACTAATGATCTTGGCAGTAAAGGAGATTTTCACCTCCAATGCTACAAGAAGATTTTTTTGTGAGTTTGGAATGGAGGGAAGATAACCTTCCACTCACTTTATTTGGATATTCCTTAGCACAAATCACTTTTTCATTACATTCTACACTGATTTGACTTCTCTGTGGACCAGATTCTTCTCTGTCTGACCACACCGAATCTGAACCCCAAAACTTGCAGTTTACAAATGAGTATTACCACCTGTGATTGTACCCATGGGAGTCCCAGAACGCAAGCAGTCTTAACACCAAAAAGTTACTACTCACCTAAGTAAGAAGAAATGAAATAAAGAAAAAATTAGACTTATAGCAAGAGAAGTGATAACATTGATTGTATTACAGCCCTTTCCACACAATCAGCTCAAGGAAGTCCAGCAGTTATCTTCGCGAATTATTGCAAGTACTATTCACACTAATCCAGCAGTGAATTTAAAATGCACAATGACAAACCTGTGATGAAGTAATTAGTCCGTCTTGAACATAGGAATATTTACATACTTAAATTTAAGAATGTGACCACCATGGGACAGGATTTATAGCATGGTTGTTACAAGGCTAAACTAATTATTTGTGAATTGCTCTCATGCCCTTGGATTGAAAGAGCCATATAAGGGAAGGAATGTGTTATTATAAAATTGCACCTTAACCTTTATATCTTTGGCAAACATCCATGTATTCTTTACAACTGATTAAGGACAAAAAAACAGAAGAATGAGGGATGTTATTTCCACTTCATACAATTTTTGTAGAAAGTACAAACCACTGACATTCTTGAAAGATTATAATTTTAGCTGATGCACAGTATGTCTTCTTTTACTTCTCATTATTCTGCTTTGCTCACTCACTAGCATCTGATAGTAGATGTGCTATATAACAAAATCTCTTGGGACCAAATTTGCAGGTATGTAAAATTGCAAACTAGAAAACCTGCCATTGGCTGCAACAGTACCAAAGAGCTGCATGTCCAGCTGCATGTCCAGCTGCATGTCAGCCCAGGAGTAGAGAAGGACTGCCCCGAGCAGCTCTTACTGTAAATTTAGCATTTCAACACCACATCAGTTATGGTCAGTAGGTCAGAGTGTGAGAGTCACCAACTTTCTCAACTGTAGAAACTGTTGGTTTAATTTGTTAAAAAAATTATATTTGCAGGAGCTAATAACTATGTGCCTCAGTCTGCCAGGAAGGTTTTCTACTCATTATTGGCAAGTGGATAAAAGTCAAGTTCCCTCTTCAATACTGCACTTGCCACTGCATGTCAGTTAACACTGGTATTGTGGTGCAGTGGAAGCAAAGATGACACATTTCAAATAGTGCATGACTGAGAACAGAAGTTGAAAGATAACAAGAATAGATTTTTTCCAACCAGTTCTGATGCCTTTTATTATCATGCATTTGATTAATTTTTAAGTATCAGTTAAATCAGTAATCTTAATTAAAGACACTTGCAAATTACATTAATGCAATTTCTCCTGCAATTTAATACAGGAACATTAAATAGGACTAGTATTCTTACTCCATAGTTTAAGAGTTACTGCACCTTTGGGTTGCATATATAATTTCACATGCAGGTTGAAACGTAGGCCCTGAAGATCTATTTTAGTACTGTCTGTTTCAATCCAGTGACTACAGAGGAACTTAAAACAAACTAGAAACTATGTGAGATTAAAACAAGGTGAGATGATTGTTTCCCCTTTGCTAAAAAAATAATCTCTCTGGATGAGAAAGAATCAAACTCAGTGTAATGGGTTGGGTGTTTTGTTACTGTAAAAAGTGTGAACACTTGTTTCCAGCTTCAAATATCACTATGCAAACTTGTTTTTCGTGCTGCCAAGAAGGAGTACTGGAAGATTAAATTCTTTCTAGCTTGACAGAAAGCCCATGTTTCTCAAAATGGTAAGGCATCTTGCCACAATAGGCCAAATTCCCAGTCAGGGAAATTCCACTGAATAGACCAAGATAAGAAATAGATGAATAAACCCATAGTATTCTAGTAAAAATCTCCACCTCTCTTCTGCTCATCTTGGTTGCTGCTGTTCACTAATTTCTTTAATTGGGTTGAATATCTACATGACAGCCATTAGACTGCAGTTCTGTTTATTAGTGCAAGATCATTTCATTCAATTTGCTTAATTGTCAATTATTATTATATATTATTATATCTTATTATAATGATGCTATAATGTCTGCTGTGAACCTGTCTGTGATTATTTCCTTGTTATTGTAATTTTTGTGCAAAGAATGAGAACCTGTAAATGTTCAATGGAAAAAAGAATTTAACAACATTCTAAATTAAGCTTTCTTTCATCTAGAAGTGGATTTATATGAAATGGTGGCATGTCATAGCAGAAATCTAAATCGGAGCCAAAATATCCCTTCATGTCCTTGGTAGCTACGATCCCTGCCTGTCATTCCAAGTAATGAGAGACTCTATTATTAATACAATTAAGAATTTTACACATTTTAAACATCAAGTGAATTAAAAAACATTACAATAAAAAGAATGTAAATGTAAGGAAACTAATCTCAAGAGAGGAACTGCATACTAAGGGGATCTTTTCACAACTGAATGACCGACTGTAGCCTGTCACTGAAAGGATACCTTCTTTTGATTTTGGATATCTCACTTCATTTACAGCATCTTTGACTTCTTTCCAGGCATGCTCTTCACCGGCCAATTTCTCAGCATCCTGGATAATGGAAACAAATGCATATAATGAGAAAACCAGTAAAATGACAATAAGCAGTAACGATGTACAGGCTAAAAGGATGTCACTGTTAAAGTGTAGAGGCCTGCAGAGGAACAGAGAAAGTGTGTTAAAATCTTACCAAGCACTTTGTAACCAAGAGATGCTCACCAGGAATCACAGAAGTACCTCCACTTTCATCATCTACAGATAATGAAAAGCCCATCATCTGTAACTGCTTAGAATTGCATAATTTTCTAATGCCACTGCTCCCCATTTGCCATAAATTCAGAAAAAAATTTACAGTGAGAATCAGCACTCAGTTTCACATTTAATCTGCAGTTTTGTCTTTCCATCTGCTTCATGAAACAGCAGACCTCTGTGGATTCCTGGGTGATTAAATAAAAATTAAATCAAGGTTGCTCTCAGTTGCCCTACCTTCCTGTAGGGCCTTACAAGGAGGGCGGCCTGACCCCCCTGCATTTTGAACATAAACTTCCCTTACAATCAGTTCTCTGATCAAAATTATCACCTGGAAATAATTTCGTGCAGAGCTGAATTTGCCACCAGAAGGCATAAGGTGAATGTTAGGACAAACCAGCTCATACCACAGTGAACAAACCTGCCCAGCCCTCCTCCAGCTTTGCAGTAGATGGACACTGAATCTCTTACTGCCAATGTAACCTCTACTGATTTTTGTGGGACTACGTCTACTTCTGAACACAGCTGGTTAACCTGAAACAATCTCTTTAAAATGCCTTCATGGATCAAGTGCTGCTCATTGACTGATCTAAAAAATTCATCCAGCCTATAAGATACTAATAATGATGTCTGTGAAATCCTTCATTTAAAGAAGGTACCAAAACAGGAAAATTGTTTTAAGTTATCTTTTCTCACTAGCCCAAGTATCATTCAGAGTGTTTCTCTAACATGTTGTAAGCCTAACAACTAAAACCTCAGAAGGATAGGAACTGAGAGAGATTTATAAATGAAAGAAGGAAAACAACTATGCAGCAAGGCCAAAGACTTAGGGCTCAATCTGCACATAGCAAGACTGATGGATGAATGACTAAAGTGTTCACTCAGATGGGATTAATCTTCCTCTGTCTAGTGCAGCTTTTTGAGTTACTGTTGTCTTCTAGCATTTAATTAGCAGCATAAAGCAGGGCAAGGTTGGGGGTTCCAGCCTTCACTCCAGTGTATAGGGTTAAGTCAACACTGACTTCATATCCAGGTAAAGAACAGAGACTGTCTGTTGGACTGATAATCCCCCAGCCCTCTCTGGATTCATGGTCTTGATCCTTTTTGTATGAGAGTTTAGGATGGAGGGATCTGGCCAGGATGCCCTGCTCTGGGAAAGATTTAAGTCACAGGTTTCAATGAGACGTTTTCTGTGTTCTCAAGATGAGGCATTTTAGGGATTGGGCTGACATAAGGACAAGCAAAGATATAGCTAGCTTGGCATTTTACACTTCTACTGTTCTTCATCAGATTTTCACACATGAAAGAAGTCCTGTCCTTTCCTAAATGCTCTATTTCAAGGTATGGAGGTTATTTCCAAACAGGCAGCCAAGCAGGGGCTGCAAAACAACAAGGGGAAGCTGTCACTGGGAACATTGCCTTCCAGCATAATAAGTTTTTCCAGGTAAGTTGTTTCTCTCCCTTGGACAACACCTTCAAAGTCATGGCCATGTGGTATGATTATGCCAGTTAGAAACACAAAGCTGCCTTGGAGTTGGAATTATGAAAATAATTGATATGATTAGAAGTTATATTGAATTTTTAAATTCAATCTAAGAGCATGGCTATAACATCTACGGGAGATATGGCTTTCCATGGAGTAACATCCTTTCAAACACCTCCTTTGAGAACATGTTCCCAGTCAAACCTCTGGGTGTGCAGAGCTGCCAACAATAAAGAGAGACTTTTTCACTTATAGAAAAGAACACCAGCTGAAGAAAAAAAAAGAGGCTTTTGAAAAAGAAGGAAGAGCTAGCAATTTCTGCCTAATTATGTTCCTTATTTCTAACTCTGACACTAAACACAAGAGTTTGCTTATCAGAAGAACAAAATATTTTTCTCTTGGTCCAAAAAAAATAATTAGACCAGATAATCTAATTACAAAGCATTAACAAAAGAGAGAGACCTGGAGGGATTGTAATCTTTTTTAAGACATCAAATATAAAATGATCTGCAGTTCTAGCTTTAAGTGATAGGAAGTTTTATTATAAAAGCATTATCTCATGAAAAAAGTACAGGCATCAGACGCCACAGAAACAAGCATTTGAAAATAATCACTTGTTCCATTCTCTAGTACTTCTATCTAAGAATTACTTCTCTCTCTCTATCTTTTCTGTTATTTGAGTGTACTGAACACATTCTATCCGTAATGGAACTGTCCTTAGAAAGGAGTAAGCTACAAAGTACAGATGAATGCTTCTCTTTCCTTCCTGTTCCTTCACACCACTCCTCTTCCCCCAGTTACTCATCTGTTTCTTACACTTTCTGGAAGTGCTCCCTGCCTATTAATTTCAGGCACCACTTCTTTCACACACAGTGTTAGCAATCACTGTTCTTTGTGATTCCAGCATTTAAAATCCTGATTGCTAAAAGATTCCCACATGGACAGCATGTCCTCTGGGAGAAGATATTTCTCTTGCCAAAGCAAGCACATGCTAACCACCAAGCACCATTGCCCTCTCCCCAAAAGTGCTCCCACAGCCCCACCACTGCTCCTCTGTTATACACTGCACCTCAAAACTCTCCTGACCATTAGAAAGTATGATTAAGGACTAGTTCTCCTTTTACATTTAGGTTACAGTACAGTTATAAGACATGGATTTTCTGTCCTCTCTACAAACTTAATCTTTCTCCTTATCATAGGTGGAGGTAGAGAAACAAGGCCAGCATTGTCCACAGAGAGGAAACCATGAAGCACTTCCCACTTCCCTTCAGAAAAGGGAGAAGTGTCAGCTGGAAAATCCAAATGGAAATAACCCCTATACCTCTTTTTCTCCTTCCCAGCATTCCTCCTATTTGAAGTACGTCCAAGGGCATCTTCATAATATGCCTATTTTCAGTATTCAGGTATTCAGTCCCACATAGGCAGAAATAAGCAAAGCTTTGTAGGAGGTATTGGACTTCCAGGCTACCCTGGGACAAGGTAAAAGAAGGACTAAAGTTTTCCCTGACCAATATCTGCTCTTCTAAATATACAAATGGATTAAAAAGGTGCAATGTAACCAGCAAATGTCAATTTTACAAAGGATAAAAACATATAAACCATAGTTCAAACAGAAATTGAAAGTCTAACAAGAAATACGATTGGATATGATATTTCTGCAAGACTGAGAAATCACAGTAAATAATAATAGTGTTTTCTGAACACAAAATCTATTTCTACATAACAATAATTATCCCGTGTAACAGCAGCAGATAACCCTGTTCTCTCTTTTTTGTGGAAGCTTTAACTTTTAAGTTTTCTGACTTATAATACTTTTAATACTTTAAAAGCTGTAGATACCTCAAATACCTAAACATTTCATAGAAATTGTTGCCCATCACATATGATTTGCTTAATTTTTAAAAATTTCTAAAAATTTAAGCAGCTACAGATGTGCACCTGAACAGAACAGAGGAGCTCATACACATTTAAATTAAGGCATGACATTTTAGAACAAATCTCTGATACATTGTACACTGAAAGCATAAATAATTATTTTCTGTTTCTGATTCTATTTAAAAGTGCAGGAGCTACTGAATGTTTATTTCCAGTAAACTCAGTAACTCATTGTTTTAGGCTAGACAATAAAGAAAAGCATTAAATGAGTAAAGACACTGCACATCTTCTGAAGTTTCCCTTTCAAAAAGATGAATAAAACTGTCAGAAAATGTGATATGCAAGCTGTGATATTGCAGCTATACTAAATTTCTGACATGAATTCTTCAGAGCAAAAAGGGCATGAGGGCCTGCCAGGCAATCACAGGTGCAGGCAGCTACAGACATAGCATAAGAAAAAGCATACTTGAGTGCTTCCTCAAAATAGCTGAGGTCATCTTCTATGAAACATTTTCTGGATAAAGTTTAAACTCAGACTCAAACATTTCTCATCTCTTATTCTGAGGGCTGTGGTTTATAGAAGCCTGCAGCTTCAGTTGAGGATTCACTCACCTTCAGTCTTGTGAATGTACTTCATTAAGAACTACAAATACATGAAATTATAAGTGCACACAGCCCTGTCGTGATTCAAGATTTAGATGTGATTTCTGAAGTTTTAAAAGCTCCCTTGCCCTGCTCCATGAAAAATAATGCCAGGTTCACAAATACCAGTTTATCTATCCTTTGCAACCCACATAAGGTTGTCCTTACCAGAAGCCTTGTCTTTTCTGTCATGTAGCTGGGACATATGGCAATTCCAAAGGTACTCTATTTTGCAGACAAAAACAACACTGTGTTCCCTGTAAGGCTATTGGGAGGGGATGGGCTTCAGCTTCTGAACAAATTGAATTTGTACTTTTTATTTTTGAATTTTCAGAGTAAAACAAGACACATTAGAGCTGGATGCCATATTGAATCTGTGCAGTACATTGCTCAGTATTAGGCAGGCTGCATTCCCTCACCCAATCAATACCAGCTCTTCATGGATTACTGGCTCTGGTGTCTGGAAGTGCATAGGAGCTGCACAGGCTGGTAACACTCTAAATCATATAGATATTGGAAAAGTTAGCAGTTCTTCACACCATTCACATTTAAGTGCTCTACTTAGGCATTGAGATCAAGATGAAGGTTCCCCCAGACCCTGCATACAAGTAGTGCAAAAGGACAAACACCTTCACAGGGCAGTATGAATAACCTTCCTTTAACATTATCCAACTTAGCTACAACATTACTATATTTATGCAGAAATTTAAAAGTGACATCAAAAAGAGCTGTGGGAAACTTATTAAAATGAGATGCTTTCAATAAAGAGAAAGTTAAGATCAGCAAGTCTACTTTAAGAAGTCAATTTAATTCAATAAAATTAAATAGGACTAAGATAAATTCATTTTAGATTTATTTAAGCCAAACTATAACGTAAGAAGAGCAAACAGACAAACAATTCTTAACCTCTACAGCTGCAAGTTCGATATCTACCAGGTTCACCATTCTAGACAGCAGAAAATAGTAATTGCATTTCTGTCAGAGTCACACTCCATTTTCCTTCACTGCAATACCATTTCAGCTATTAATTTCTGTGATGTTTTTAGACACACACATTTTTAAACAGCCTTTTCAAAGATCACTGCATCTGTATTTTGTATGATATATGGGCAATCTCATAAATGTTTTATAGTGAAGAAAATAATTCTTCCTACTGACTCCCTTGCTATATAGATTCAAGGATCACATTAGCTTTCTTGCCAGAGGAAAACACAATGTTTTCCATTTCTGTTCAGACACCCACACTGAGATTCATCTGCTCAAATGTAGATATTTGGGCCACTCTTCTATATGACAAAGAAACACTCTCTCTGGGTGCAACTTGTATTATCCTAAAGCAGGCTTCTAAAATATGTCAGATGAATAACAGTCAAAATGTGTTCATTCTTCTCTATTTTATCCATAAAGAAAGCCTAGAGCAAGTAGCTCAGATGATTACATTTATCCTGTAGCTCTCTGAAATGTGGTGAAATAAATCATAGCTGTAGATCCTTCTTTCAGATGTAGAATATATGCTTCACCTTTGGCAGTGCATTATATTTCAATAGGTCCAATTTACCAGCAATTCCAGTTACTCTATATTATTTACCTGTTCTCAGAAATGTTTATTATTCTCTTAGTCTTTGTCATTCATTAATTTTACTGGCAATGGTTTTGCACTTCATTCATGAAAATGCTGTGTACTGTACAAACAGGGTTATTATGAACACACTTTGGAATTATTTGGCAAGCATTATATATAACTGATTATTATGGTGATTTAATATTTAAATATGTTGTCAGAACAACCTCTAGAGTCTATATATATTTAGAGTGTGCATATATATAAATTCCTGTAGTAAGAGAAAATATACCAAAAAAAGCTCAAAGTTTTCATTAGTCTCAAACATCAGAGCACAATGGAACTTCTTTAAACCCAATAATGCTCCCAGATCAAGTGTTGTAAAACAGAAAAGCTGCAATTACGTCTACACTTTGTGATAAAAATTTAAGCAAACTACTACAATGTTACAAACACTACTACAGCATTTTCTCCCTTAAAAAGCAATATAAAAGGATGCTAGGCTACTTAGCAAGAAAGCACAACAGTATCTAGACAGGTCTGTCAAAATATAATAAATACACAGGGCTAAGTGGCTAAACTACATCATAGCATCTTGCTACCTGGATACTCCTCAAATGAAAGGCACATGTATTTAATGCATTCTGAAGTTATTCCAGTTAAGTATGTCATTCTGGTTTTTGACCAGAATTTACCATATATTTATTTAAACTAGGTCTCTTACATACTACTACTCTTTTTGGAGTCATACTTGCACCGGGGCTATCCTTGTGTCACACACAGCCCAGGCCTCTGGGGATGACACACTTTGCAGGCTCAAGACCTCAGTCAGGATGCTGAGCAACAGGACCGAGTTTTGTGTCTGTAACAGCACTGCCTTTATAAACCTCCCTGTGTCAGAAGCTTAGGGCTGACTGCACAATTCCCATCCAAGCTGCATAGGTTACAAGCAGAATAAAAATTGATTGGATAGTGGGAAGAACAATAAATAGAAATTCACTACTTATCAACACATAAAACCAGAAGTGAGGAAAAGCAAAGGAAATTACAGCTTAGCAGGAGCGAAAGAGGGCCTTATGCCAGATCGCCCGAAAATACTTGTCACGTTTGTAATTCCATTGTAATTCCCAGCATCAGTACAAAAACAAACCCTTGTGTTAGTTCATTTACCTGTGCAAGGATACTGTTCAGCCTAATCCCTAGCAACAGTGAGATTGGTATTTCACAGACCGTCTTTGACATTACACATTTGTTAAGGCAATCTCTAGGTCTCTCATAGCACACAAACTGACAGCTATAAGGCAAATCTTCTTTATTCCTTAATTCTGTAAACTGTGGAGATATGGAGTGCCAATGAGTGCATTTAGTGGCTCAGAAGAGATTTGTAGGTCCAAAATACTCAGAATTTTTAGTTATTCACAAGGTATAATCCAATCCACATTCATCAGTTCACTGAAATATGCACTTAAGTTTAAAAGCATATGTAAATCCCATTGGAGTTAATATCTATGCAGATGACTAAATACTTCACTAAGTAGAAGCACAGTTACTTGTGAAGTTCAATATATGCTTTAGTGATCTGAAGAACTGTACCCATTGAATTACTGGTTCTCACTGAAGACATACTGACATTAATTTAGATACTATTTTTAAACACTAATATAAAAATAATTTAATATCTTAATGCATGAAATACCACATTATGAAATTGTAGCTATAGTAATTCTGTTTTATAATGCATACTGCAATGTAAAAAAAATAGTTTTTACTTCAGCATATGCTTTCTGAATGAATTGGTGTGAAATTCAGGAAATTAATGGTTTATAAAAGAACATGCAACATAATTAAGATCATACATAGTTGATCAATCCACTCGACACCTTAAAATATTTGTTGGATCTCAAAATTCCTAGACTACTGATAAAAACTGGTTCCTAACTCACTAGTATGCTTCTTGAATATTTAGCATCAGTACTCAAATCCACACTCTCCAGTCTCCCAAGATTTTTAAGGTCATAAATAAAGGAGGTTGAGTTCATTTTTTACAACTGCAGCTCCCTGAGTGAGCACTATACCTGAAGTTTCCTCCTCTAGAATTTTGCCAACATATTTGACTTATGACTAGATTAATATTAGTTTAATATAATCAAAGAGGTTTGCAAATACTTTAAAAAGATTATGTATTGGAGAATTATTATTGACTGTCCCCTGACTAACACCAATTTAAACAGTAAAGGTTCTTATAAGGTTTAAGGGAAGCAGCCAGAAACACTCCAAAAGGTAAATGAGCACTTGAAACAGTTTCCAGTATCTTTCTAGAACTCTGTTCCGATTCAGTATTATGAACACTTTAGTCATTTTCACAAAAAAATATGAAAGAAAGTGAAAAGGACATCCTCTAAAATGTCATAAGGCCATGGTAACTATTGTAACACCCTTGAATATTTCTCAGGGCCTTTATTTATTGTTTGGATAGCTACCGTGCAGCTGGCTCCTGTTGACTGCCAGTGTTAGAAGTATTTACATGCCACAGCATTTAATGGGAATGGGCCAAGATAACTCAAAGCAAGGAGAGGCAGCCTGCATCACAAAACCTGTACTGAAAATTAGACATCTTGACTTACCTCAAACTGTTCATGGGACCTGATGCATCAACATAATTTGGTGTTACACAATCTACACTGGATTTCCAATTTTCCAAAAGAGTCCACAGTACCAGTAATCTATTTCGTTATGTCCTGATAAGTACTCTCCTCTAAGTACTTCACTCATTGCTTGAAAACAGACAAACTGTCCTAAAATATTTCTCCCAGTAAGATGGATGAGTGCTGTCCGTCCAAAAAGCTCCCTCAATATTTTCTTTGTAACATTTCTTTTGCAGATCAGGGTTTGTGGCAAGGGAGAAGCAGCTCACTTCATATGGACCCTCACCTTCTTTAACCAAATAGTGTAGTAGCTACAGAACGTCACAGTATCATTCTCCACTACACAAAATGTCTAGAGATTGAAACTACTGTATTATTAGATAGTAGATGGAATCATATCTAAAGCACTCAAAGCCCAGAAGGATTTCTTTTGTGCATGGGAATGATGCAAGCTTTACATAAAACTATACACTAGAAATACTTTGAGAGTGAAAATTTTGTTGTCTAGATATTGTAAAAGGAAGTGCAGGCGCTTTAGTTTCTATCCTACACTAAGACAAAGATTCATACCATAATCAATATGATGCAGCAACATATTTTTCTTAATGATGGTGTTCAGATAAATCTTGGGCAGAATTGCGATGCACTGTTTTACTACAGTCCCCAGTTCAAACCACTGCTTATGGTAAAATCAACGTCTTCCATAATATACACTGAGCAATCCCAAGGAAAACAGCAGGACATCCTGCAGCGGGTAAAAAAAATTACACAATCCTCTATTAACTCTTGTGGCTGGAGTACATACAGCCTTCTAAAGCCTGCCGGCTCCTACACACATAAAAGTTTCTCTTCTTGTCTCAGAACAGAGCTCACAAATACAAAATTTTTAACTACAGCTTTAGTTATTGCATTGTTGTGACATGAATGAAATTATGGCAAGAATTTGATATGGCACACTGCTTATCATAGCAATTTTTCAAGCCAAAGCTTTTAGTCTGCAGTTTTACAGTCTCAAAAGTTATAGGCTTCCTTGTTATTCAAATGAGCTCATTCTTGCTTTAATACACCTCAGAGAATATTAGTTAAGGACTGGAACTGATTTAGGCACTGAAGAGGACGATTCTGTCTTTCTCAACCTATGGTGCTTTCTACCATATTCAGCCAGATCCTCAATGTTGAATTATTACACTGTCAAAAAGCAATTAGAATGAAGTCATGATACCTGATGACCTTGCCACAGGATTCTAAATCAGTCAATCAATATTTGAAAAATAAAATTTGGCTTGCAAAGAGTGTTTAGAAGCTTAAAGGCAGCTGGCAGGAAAGCCATCTCTCTTAATTTAAATAAGCCTAGAGTGAAAGATGCACTTTCACAATGTGGCATGGGAAATAGCAATGTGAGCCTTTTTACTAAATTTCATACTGAGATATATTAAAGAATAACTCATCTTTTTTAGATTTTACTTGTATAATGGGCATTTCAGCATCTAATTTATGAAGGGAGATATGAAATAGCTATTATCTATTTCACATTACCTAACAAAGGTCACAAAACAAATAGCAGCAAAAGAAAACAACCCCCACCATGTACTGGACGTGGAATTTATTGTTCATGAAATAGGAAAATCTTTAAAACTGTCCTTGCATGTTCCACCCATGTACCTTTGCACATACATATGCATACAATACTGCTTTTCCCATTTGGATCTGTGTTTGTCCAGTGTAGGTACATGTCCACCACAAAAAAAGTGATCACAGTGAAAAGGTTCACAGAATATGCTGTTCTTCCAAGAGAGGGAATGGTTTAGTTAATAGATTTAATGATGGGTAGATTACCAAATTAAAGTCAGGAGCACTAGATTAAGCTTTTCCCAGACTTTTTAAAGCCATTATTGACCCATATAAGGTAAAACCATGGTCATACTTATGGGCTCAATGTGCACAAACCTGCTTAACACAACCAGCCATTATTCATCTCCTCTGATTGGAATTTTCAGCAAACTGGGACAACAGGCACTGCAATGAAGCTAATCTTTACCAAGCATTTACACCTACCATATTTGCAGCATTTATTTCTAGTGATTTCCAAGCATTGTATGGACAGTAAGTGAAGTCAGAAAAAATACACTGTAAGAAAGGTAAGATTTATCAGGACAATTTTTTTCTTTTTGGCTAAGAAAAAATGAAACAAAAGACAAATTGCCAAGCACCATAAAGTATATAGTATACAACAGGATGGCATTAAGAACCAGAAATTTGGAGTATGCAGAAAGCATATTCAGAATCTGAAGAGAAAGACACATAATGCACTATATGAAGGAAAATCATAAGGACCATAGTTGAAAACATTGATTCAGAATAAAAAAGGTTCCTATGAAGTAGTATTGGGTGATATCTTCAAGACAATGTCTTCAACAAGGAATGACTTAAAGACAAAACCTTTATCTGGAATTACTTAAAGATGACATATTGCAAAAAAAATCAGCGAGCTAATAAAATTGTGTCCTATTTTAAGTAATTCACAAATTTGCTGATAAACAGTAGACTACTTTTCCACCTTCTTTTCTTCCTCCATGTTGGTGTGATTTCAGATTATTTGTTGACTTTAATGTTGCTATTATTTATAAAACTGGCAGTATCAGAATCACAGCTACACTGTTTTGTAGATTTTTAGACTGCACAGAGTAAAAAGAGTTATTTATCCCAAAAGCTGAGTCTAAGAACAGACAAAACAATAAAATGAAGGGATCAAAATATACAGCATGCAGTGGGTCAGCCCATACAATTTTGCTGTCCTAGTTTGAGTTTTTAAAGGTAAATGATAAATTGATTTACTCTCAGAAAGGATTTTGATTACATCCAGAGAACCAATGAGAAAAAGGTATTTCCACTCACTTTCTTCTACTTTTTCTTTAAAATTCATAGCTCATTAAAATATACACTTCAAAAGAAAAGATCCAAGCCCCTATTTTCACTTGATTTGGAACAGAAATCTACACGAAAGATACAGTACACATCTTGGACTCACCTGAATCTCACCCACAACCTGAAGCACTAAGAGAGTTGTGGGGTTCCCTTACCCCACAGGGTCTGCTCTAACAGCTAAGAAAAAATGTCATTCTGGCTCTGATGCAGATATTATTTTTTTGTCTAAAGTGGACAACCTTCAACCAGAGAGATTTTTGCGTCTAGAAAATCAAAACTCAGTCAGTCCAGAAATCTGCCGTTTAAAGTTGTAACATCCTTTTTTTGTTTTCTGTTAATGACTTATGGGATCTGAATTGAAACTTATATTTCAATCAAATGACCTAATTAATGGGAATTTTAAAAGATCGAACATACTGCAAAATAGAAAAAAGTGACTGATAAAAAGATCAAGAAAAAGCATCCAAAATCAAGATTAATCCTTAGAGTACTACTGTTATTGAAACCACCTTGACAGGCTGAAACATAACAAGACCTTACAGGAACCCCAGCGAAAGAGAATTCAAAGATTCAAGTTCAGATAATGCAATGACTGGCTTCTATACATATTTAGGAAAAAAACGTCTCTCCAAAATCATTGCAGGAAAAGGCATTTGGAAAGTGATTTTTCTAATATATTCTTATATTCTGATATATCCTTATGTGGATGTTTCTCTCCAAATATTCTGTTCATTTTAGATTGCTAATCGAAAGCGACACTTTTCTTATTTCTGCTTGTCATTCAGCAGACATCAAATAGTGACTGCTATAGGAATGACATCTGAAAAAAGAAATCCTACCAGTAATAGCTAATTCTAACATTCCCAAGGAAGTTCAATATCCAGAAAGGATGGATCCAGAAGGATCCAGGCATTTAAATGTAGCTGCAACAGTCTAAAAAAGTGATGAGAATGCCCTCTCTTCCCTTGGAAAAAAAAGTGTTTCTCCTTAAAACACCTGTCAGAAGATTTAAGTTTCCTATTAGATGGCTGGATCTGAAAGGAATGAGATTCTGCTCCACTGAGATGAGTAGAAGGCCAGACTCCCAGGAGGGTGCCACACTCCCAGCTTCTATGTTTGCTTTAAATAGGAACTTGATGGACCAAACTGATACAGGTTGCCCTATTAAGGATCTCCTGAAAAGGCAAAGACTTTACATACATCTTTCAACTCATGTCTATTTATAAGAACAGCCAGGTCTTTTTCATGACCTTGACAATCCAAGTGAGCTCCAGCTGGATGCTGCCAAGTGGTGACCAGAGCACACTGAGGCAGTCCCAAAGCAATTAGGATAGGCAAGCTGTCATGGAAAAATGATCACAGTGCATTTGCCACTGTCTTTGGAACTGTACTTTAGAGGAAAAAAAATACAATGTTGAAAGATGGAAGGAGCCTCAGAAGTCATGTAAGAAATGCTAAGAAGCTGAAGACATGATGCCTTTGTTAATGAACAAGAGATCGCAGAAATTAGAAGCGACTGCCTTGTTTTTTACTGTCATTTTTGGCACTAGAAAAGTAAAAGCCCTCTGTCCTTGGCTGTTTGGAAATCCATCCCAAGAGGGTAAGATCTCTGAAAGAAACAGAAGAGTCTTAGTCTGACTGCTGGATTTCAGGAATGAATCCAGGGTTTATGTCACTACCAAATGCCTTGCCAGAGGGAAGAAATAACCAGCCACCTATGGAGAGAAAGAGCATTGTGTCCCAGCGAGCTCCAATTACTGCCAGTGACTTTTGTAGGCACTGCTTATACTGACATTGGGCTGGAAGAGTAGGTGGGTGAAACTTGACTGATCTCTGGCTTGATATCAATCCTGTAGTCTGCTTCAAAGGCAATTCTAGTGGCAAAGTAGCAAAAAAGATGAAGAATGAAAAATTTCTGCAATTAACTATTGCAAACTCTGTATTTTGATAGGAAAATTAATTACACCAGGATTCTGTTGGAACACAATCCTGATAATTTTTTTTTAACACACTGTTTGGTACGTTGGCACTTGGCAAGTTTTTTAGAATAGTGACTAGAGAAACAGATGCTCCTAGTTTTGTCTTTTCTTCGATCAAAGGGTTTTATGTTCAGTTAGCTGTATAAAGAGACTTGTTTTCAACAATCCTTGCTTCCCAGGCTTCATTTTTTAAAATTAATTTGGAGGTCTCATCTTCCATATTGTACTTGAGAAACTTAGTGAGAATGTAAATGTCTAAAAATAAATAAATATTAGGAAAACTGGGACACAAATTTATGGAACTTCACAATTCAGCAATTTTAAAAGGCACTTCTTAACATATAATTTTGTGTTTCATGTTTCCTAAATCTATGATCCCTGAGGGAGGGGTGACATTTTTGTACTAACACCAGTACAGTGATCTAGTCTATACATCCTAATTAAAAACAAGAGTCAATAATAATACTCTTCATGTAACAGTGCCTCTGTAATTTAAGCACATATTCTTCAAAGGTATTGCTAAGAACAAACATGAATATTAAAGGTGAAAATGTTGTATAATGTATCTTTGGCCATATTCAAGTTTTCAAGTTTTCTTTCAGGAAACCTGGTGAGGCAGATCAACCACAGACATATGCTGTAGCAACTAATTTGATCAATTTACTTACATTTGATGAAGTTCTAATCTACAGTTGTCTTCTTCCCTCTGCTAGAAAAATAGTGTAAAAACTTCAGGTTCAGGAACTTATTTGGGGTGGTGTGGGTTTATAAAAGAGCTGGTGGATGTATGTAATAACAGGCAAAGAATTGCAGGTGGTATTTTTATGTTGAGATTGATAGCTTGGTTGCTGTTCAGGTGACCTGATTTTGAGAGCCCTTGAGTTGGAAATTGGACTTGTGATGTCCTCTACCAAAATTCAGGCTGCAATATAAGGAAGTACTTTTTGCAAAGCAAAAAAAATTATTAAATGAATAACATGCTTACTGGCATTATGTTGTTATTAACTTTGGCAACTCTCAAACACTGGCCAAATATAAAAATGATTCAGAGTCAAGTCCATTGCTTTTGACCTTGTAATAAATAAAAGCTTTCCAAAAACCAAGCTAGACTAAAATATTAAATCCCGGCTCCAAAAGAGAAACACGACTCATAACAAAACCATTCTATAAGCACAAATGTCCCTGAAATCCTTGGCTGAAGATGTACAACATGAACAATTCCCTGGCTCATGACTGTGGAAAAAGCTGCTCTTCATTTAAAATGTTTGTCATCAATGTAAACCCATCTTTAATTATAATTAATGGAAGGGGCTTTTATGTGCTGGAATAGTCATATGTTGCCAAGAGTTCAGCTTGGCACACATTCCTGAATTACAGTGGAGATTGATCTTAAAATGGAGCAAAGAATAATGTGTAAAGCTGTCAAAGATACAATGAACTGAAGACAATACAGTAGCTATAACTTAAAGTATAGGCAGGAAGTATTCTATGAGTGAGTTTTAGGAAGACATATTTTTTCCCCCTCTTTTAGCTCCTCATTTGTTTTTTCTAACTTTGGACAAAAGTCTTGATTAGATTTGTAATTAGTGCCATTTAATTTGTCAGGAACTGAACCACTGAAACATTCACCTCAATCTTATCTAAACCAGCTTACAGTACTTGCCAAGTTGCTTGACCAGCTGCTAAAAGACAGTGGCCAGCATTATAGTATGCCCTTAGAATTAAAATGCAGCTCACTTTGAGGCTCAGGCACCAAAAATTATTTAAGATCCCCAGCTCAGCTATTGCCACTGTTTGCTTCTATGTTTTCTCATCCTTGATAGCAGCTATGCACCTAGATTATTCCATGGCTGCACTCACAGTTGGAGAGGAAGATAAAGAGCTACTACTGTATAGCAAAGATTCACTTTGAAGTCCTTTCACCAGCAGTGACCATTGAGGAATATTTCCTCTCATTTTGCACGCAGTGCCATTGTGACTGCTCAGCCGTGGAACTCTTCTCTTGGTCTGGTGAGTGCCAGTGTGCATCAGTTGATGCTAAACTTCAGTAACTTCAGCTTCAGCAAGTGTCCCTGTGGCTGGGCTGCAGCCCATTTCATGACACTTGAAAATATAGCCTTTGCCTCTCTAATATCTGAGCTATTAGAGTCTCAGATTCTGACAATTGTGCAGGGGAACTGGGCACATCTAGGCAGTGTTGTAACTGCACTCTGGTTATCCATGTCAGCTAGCACAGAAATGCAATCATGTCAGTCTTGATTTTGTGTTTTTATATATTTCATGGAGAAGCATAATTTATCTCACCAAACTTTATCTGTCTAAAGAGTGGGCATTTCACTTCAAGGCGTTCCTTTACCCTCTTTTATCCATTCCAATTTTCACGGATTTCTACTGAAGACAGTATGAATCAGGTGCTTGTCTTTGCTCTCGGTATGAGGGAGGCACAAAGCATACAAATAAACCCCAGATCATTCTACTTTGAGGAATTATTCTCATTTAAACAAATCCATCACATAAAGCTAAAAGAAAATACAGCAGCTTTCTTTATTATCCTTTTGGCACCAGAATGCTCAGCAGAAGTATAAATTACCTATAAATTCTCTTCTCACTGCATTTGTAGAGACTGCACAAACCAGAGCTTCACAGAACATTCACAAAAATGATCCCCAATACAGACAGTCTGATCTATTTTCTAGTAAAAAACCTGTTGAGCTCCAATTGAAATGGTAGCTTCCTACCAATTATGAAAAATAAGGGTTAGATCTTAGAAAATACAAAAGTTCCTCTTGAATAAAATAAATTTCCCAAGGTCACTTGCAGTCAGTAGCTGCCCTGAGAACAGAAATTTGATACCATCTTCCTTTTTCACTCAGGCATTTAACACTAAATGAACAAGCCTTTAAAAAATACAGCGGGAAACATAAATTTCATTGATAATTATCTTTCCAAGTGTTTTTATAAATATGAATAAATAAAGATACATGTAACTAGGTACAAATAAACATAAGGTTTATGGGCTCTTCATACAAACTTGTAACATATATTTCCCAGGGGATTTGCAGGATCACTTTTAAAACATTACAAAAGATGTAGAATAAAACCTACAGTACAAATCACTTGACTTAAAACTTTACTATAAATTGATGTGTACATCTTGAGAGCTGTCACTAGTCCACTGTGTTCAGCAGCTGGCAAGCACACTCAGCAAGACTGGAGTAACACAAGCTCTACAAGTGTTTGTGTGTCTAAAAATGAGATTTCAAAAAGGATTCTAGTTTTTTTAATGAGATGGCTGCAAGTGAAAAAAATCCCCAATGCATGAGAACGTACTTGAATGAATAAAGCATTTCTGGAATTTGCATTTTTACCTATAAGAAAGGTACACAAGATGAATTGCTGTTGACTAAACTATCTTTTTTTCTGCAAAGCAATGTGGTAATATGGGAATTTACTTTTAGCTGACTATATTGATCCACAATATTGACTCTGCCACTTTTGACGATCCCAAGTTACAGCTGTTGCCTATCATATTGACAAAGATTTTGCTTTTTAAAAATTTTCTAAGATGACTTGGAAATTTCTCTCAGTATCAGCGATTTTTCAGCAGGGATGTTTTGAATAATTTTATCAACCATATTTTCAAAAAGAAAAAAAACATTAATTAATTTCAACTTATGTATGAAAGTATTGCTTTCATTAATATATGCACATATAATTTCACTACAGTATTTTTTGATGCTATATGTTGATTCTTACAATGACACATACACCAGCCTTGGGATATTATTTCCTAAAACATTTCACATGCTGAATGGTCTTCATACCACTTACCTACCCTTTTACAAACTGTTAAGCAATCTTGAAGACTCTTTAGCCTGCTTATTTTTCGTAATCATCATTGCATCTCTGAGGATGTCATTTACCTAAAACTAATCCAATATTTCATGGCACTTGAGTGACCATCTTTAAAAGAAAGACAAAAAGAGGTCTTCACTTCACTGCCTCCAAGTAGAATTGCGGCAGCTTTTATCAGGCACAGAATGCCGACACGGACAGGAAGTAATTTAGCATTATGTCATAAGCCTGAAATTTTCTGTGTTCTCTTTTTTGAACTGCCTACTGATGAATCAAAGCATATGTTACAGTTTGAACTTTAGGGTTTTATTTTTCTCATTTTTTTTTCTGCACAGCTGTTATTTGAATCATATTATGCTCCTTGGAATTACATTTTCATCAATACCTCTCTTACTATTTCTAATCTTAGAGGAATACATTTAGCTATGGCAGGTGACTCACTCCAAACAGGCATTTGTGAAAATAAGAACAACTGTACATATAATAAAAGAGACTAAGTGCATAAACTGCTATAAAGCCAGCCTCATCTTGCCTATTCCATTTAATCTCTCATCAGCCTCTGAGACGAATTTAGTGTGCCAAGGTTGTATAAATATGAAGCAAATCAGAATATAATCAAATTAGGCTAGACTGAACCCTAGTAAGAGATCACACTCAACAAAAGTTTATCTACTACTACCACTGATCTGCTCCTCCAGGAACTTGTGATGTAAGAGAGCATAAAAACTATGAAGTCACCAAGGATGTTCACCATTCTCTCTATCAACTGCTTAACAAGCTTGGTAGTTTTTGAAAATTACTGATGCGGGTGTTTGGCAAAATTAATTCAACATTATTTTGAGGATAAGCACAACCTTCCTGTAGTATCAGACAACTGGCTTCACTTGAAGTTCCAAGATTACTCTTTTGAACAGAAAAATGCCAACATTTTCTGCTTTTCTTTCATTCAGAGTTGTCTTTCATAGCAACAAAAACCCCAATGAGGGCAGAGGCAGTTTTCTCCCCTATTCTGGCTATTCAATTAGTAGCAAAAGATAAGTTTTACAGTACGGAAGGAAAGCTGCTGACAGGCCTTAGAAAATTCTGTTTCACTGGCAAGGAATTTCTTCTCTCAACCTACCTTCTCTTGATTCTGGCAGAGTGGACAATCACATTCGAAGCAATACTGGCGCACCAGCTGCTTTTGGCGTTCCCTGGTAGGCATCAGTGATTCAATGTAGCTGATGGTGAGCTGTATGCAGTACATAAAAAAAAAAAAAAAGGTTTGCATATTTTACAAAAAATCCATTTTCTGTGTATGTATTAGCAGAGGCAATATTATTTTGGATACAGTATTTTTTCCCAGCATAAAATAAAATGCTAACAGATTATTTTCTAGAAGAAATGGACTACTTTTTCAGAAGGTGAAAAAAGGAGAAAAATAATTTCCATGGAAGAACACTTTTTCACATTTCAGGATCAATATTGTTTGAAATTATTAATTCCACCCAAAATTATCACTATTTCATCTTTTAATCCTAACTTGGAAGAAAAATAAAAGAAGAAAGGAGAGTAAGAAAACATAGCAAAGAAACTATGCATGAAGTATCTGAATTCCTTGTGCATGAAATCTCATTTTCTGTCTAGCTCCAGAGCTTAACTGTGTTTTTACCACTACTGTTGTAAAATATCCAACTATCTCACATTTTTTTTTTCTCAGGGAAGAAATCTACTTTCTTGGAAATATATGTTCGAGCCTGAGGATAATTTCTCTTATGCCATACCCATTTTCAGTATGTCTGTGATGTTTCCCTTGTGAACAAGGAAGCACAAAAGCATTGCAGTCTAAGCTGTTGAAACTATTGACAAGAAGATTTATTAAAATGATAAAATTTGTGCCTAGATTTGTGCCATTTTCAACTTCTTACACTGTACAGAGTTAATTCCAGTGAACTACAGAGAAATCTGTAGTTTGTTCACTTTGACGCCTGCCAGAAAGAATTTTACAGGACTAACCATTTGTAGAGTTCTTGAAATGTTTAAAGATCTTCACGGGCACCAACTAATGATAAGGAAATAGATATAATAAAAAACCAGCTCAGTTCAGACTAGCATACAGTCACATGCTATTCAGTGATTACACTATACGCCCAACACACTTTGAAACACTCCAGAGGGGTCAGAGGTGAAAAAAATCAGGTCACGTTATTTCATCCTGAGCCTAGACACTTCAACTAATTGGGAGAATTTTCACATGGTTTTCAGTTGAATCATGAGAGTCCATTCAAAGAAATTACAGGAAAACCTGACCAATTTTATTAATGACCATGAAATCCATTGTAAGAACCTGCACTTTTGCAAATTAGTGAGCATTCTAATTGAATAAGCAATTAACAAGCAACTAAAACAATGCCTGCATTTTTTTTCATTTAATATTACAGTGTAATTTGATTACATATTGAAGGAGGATTGTGTCAAAAGAAGTCTACTGAGATCGCAAAGTCAAGCATTTAAAATAAATATGGCCTTATAATTGAAGATTAATAGTATAATTAATGAAAGAGACAAATTAAAATTCCACAATTAGTCAAAAGTTAGAAAGTGTGAGAACTTTGTTAGGTTTAGAATTCTATACAATGTTGTTGTGTCCCAGATTGTGCATGTCTGAGCCAAGAGAGGATTAGTTTCACCACTACTGGCTTCCAGCAGAACAGTCTGTACTAATATTTTTACATGGGAGCCAGAGGCTTCCCTCTGATCTTTCTGCAGTGAATGGATGGAAATTGTGCTGCTTATTTATTTTTGATCCTTTTCTTCCAAGCTTTTTCTCTTCTGTCCCATTATCTCCAATTCCCTCTTTCTCTTCTTTTCTCTACCCCTCAGCATGAGTATAATTTTCCTGACTTATTCTCAACACCTGATTATCTAAACCTGTTTTCTAGCCATAAATTCTAGGTCCTTGCATAGCCACTTTTGGTACAATGAGATGATTTCATCCTTGTGCCAGTCTCAGATCTGTCCTTTAGCCTTATCTTACACCTTTCCCAACTGTATTCACTTGTTTTCCCAAGTTAACAGTCCTTGTTGCCCTACTCTGATTTCTCAAACATCTTCAGTGACCCCAACAACTTTGTCCTCGCTTCTTTCCACAGCTGGTCCTAATCAGCATCCCCCCCTTGGTGTGGTAGGAAAGATCTGTCTCCCTTCCTTCCCACAAAGCATTTTCCATCCAAGCTGCAGTCCTAACCTCATCCTTCAAACATTTAAAACCCAATTTTGCTCTCCCATCAAAAGCCTCCCAATCTTCATGTCTCCTTGCAACTCAAAAGTGTTTTCTGTCAAAATCATTTCACACACTAGCTGTTTCCTCTCTCTTGTCCTCTGCATAAACATCTCTGGTTTTGACTCATGTCCTGCTGGGCTTTAGGTTCAGGTGGCATCCAGCAGTAAAAAGGATTTAACCAAGTTCAGACACAGTGCAAGACAGTAGCAATCTTCTGGGGAAAAAAAAATCATGTAAGATTAGTCTATTCTTTGCCAAAATATTTAAGACAATGGTTTAAACCCTGTCATTACTATTGAAACCATCATTAGGCAGGGTTTAGTTATAGTACTGCAAAATTAACACAGAGCCAACACCAAATATATCTTACCTATCCAGCCTACAGGCTTCATCCCTTTCTCTCTTCATGTTTTTGGTTCCCTCCCCTCACCTTTTTTCATTTATGTTGCAGAAACCACGGGGGTAGGAAGAAATTTCAAAAAAGACATTTCTTTTTCAGAGGTTACCAAACAGTTGTGGATATAAACAGTCATATAACAACATGCTCTGGATTAAAACATATGACTGGACAGAAAGAGGAGAAGAGGCTTCATCACATTTATCTCTTCTTTTAGCATTTTAACAACTTAGGGTCTTTCTTGCCCAAATTCCCAGCCTTGCCAGAAGAAATCCATACGGGAAAAAATGTTTGTAGCTGGCAGACTGAGCGGTAAAATATAACTAGAATATTTAGAAACATGATCAACCTAACAGTGACTGAATCTATACGAATAATTTAATTGTTTAAAAACAAAGTTTCTGTATTCAAGTCTCTCTTCTATCCTTGCTTTAATTTTGGATCACTTCATTAGATGCAAGGCTCATTTAACTTGTACATATTTAGGAAATGTGCCCATTTATCAAAGGTTGTCATAATGGTATTTGCATGTGGGATGTATGCTACTAATTAAAACATTACTTCAAGTGACCAAAGCTTGCCTCTTTATTGCATCGTTTATAAAGAATGCAGTAAATCTTTTCCCCCCAAACTGGAGAATATATATTAAAAACATTTATGAAGGCAAGAAATTATTTAACAGCCATGGGACTTATTGACTCTTAAGACTTTCTCCTTAGAAGTACAACACGGTCTGAGCCCTGCTTCTTGCTCTGACACAGAAATTCTTTAATCATGGATATGATGGTTAGTTTCTCATGTTCCTCATATGCCAACTGAGGTAGACACAATTTTCCAGTACTGCCATGATACAGTGGACTTAATTTATGTGAGGTTTTATTGTTGTTGCTGTTTCTTTGGTTTGGCTTGTTTTTTGAGTTTTTTTTTTTAGGTTTTTTTTTTGTTTTTTTTTTTTTTTTTGTTTTTTTGTGGGTATTTTTTTGGGTTTTTTTTTTTTTTTTTTGGTAACAGAATATAGGCCACAACATTTCTAGACAGAAAATTCTGTAAAAATTTAAAATCAAGTACTTCAATACTAGTGGCAGGGAAAAAAAAGGGAATATTCTTGGTTTTGCAATCATGGGTCTCAGAATCTTAGGGAGGGTTGTGTATAGAAATCTGTTCCTGAGACAGAGTTATAGAAGTGCTTAACAGTCTGCACTCTTTCTGTTTTGGCATATAAGATCAAAATGCTTTCTGTAGTGGTAGAAAACCAGCACACTTTCTAATTCAAGGAAAAATTTGTTTCCAAAAACTTAAATGGGACAAAATGTAATGTGTCAAGCATACACAGATACAAAACTTCCCACAGAACTACAGTAACAAAAACTTTATATAACTTGGTTGAAATCTATCATGAAAATGGATTTATTTGCTCATCATCTGAAATTGTTATTTGTTTTCAGTATTTAAAAAAAATGTTGCTCTGTAAGGTACAGTCAGTTATACGATATTCTGAAGAAAGATACAAATTTGCTCTAACTGAACTCTGAAGCTGGTGAGAAACAAAGCACCCATTTTGGAGCAGAACTGCACCTCAGCTAATCCATTCTGTCTCCCAGCAAGACTAATTGATTTGAAGCCATACAACTTCTGATTGGAGAGGAGGTGAAACCATCATCATGCGGCATGTCTGCCTGCAAAACACCGGGTAGATTCAGCAACTAACAAAAAGTCAATTGAAATTATAGCACACATCTTGATGCTAGTTGAAGCGGTTACTTAAGGGTAGGGAAATGATGAAGACCTCTTAAGAGCAGGCTACTTGTCTTTTTGACAAGACTAGCTGATAGGCTACTTTACCAGTAAAGGAGCCCTCATGATCTCTAGATTAATAATTTTTGCTTTTTTATAATCCTTCCCCATATCTCACCTTTCTTTGCAGCATTTAAATTTCATTTTTGCGAAGAGCTGCAATTTGTATGCTGTCAAATTACCATCATCTAAAGTTATAAAAACTGTCATAGTCAACATTACAGAGAAGTTGTGGGGGCTCTATCTCTAGTAGAGTTCAAGGCTGGGTTGGATGGAGCTCTGAGCAACCTGCTGTAGTGAAAGGTGTCTCTGCCCACAGCAAAGACAAGATGATCTTTGAGGTCTCTTCCAACTCTAAACATTCTGTAATTCTGCAATTATCTTGAAGAGCAAAAAGGTGTTATAATAGTTCCGAGATGCTGGAAGCAAAGTTCAGAATGCTGAGATGATCATGTCTCTCTTTTCCCTGAAATTATAGGAGGTCAACAGCTCCTTCGCATGAGTAAACTGCTGCAGTGTGCTCTGACAGAAAGCACTACAAATGTGCAAAATTATATTCCTTTATAGATAGAATAGTCCTCTTCTACTAATCTGAGCTTGACTTGCTATTTAGCTTCTTATTTCTGATAAATCTTAATGCTTAATTTCTATTAATTATTTTATAGAGGATCTCATTCTGTCTGCATCTAGTGTAAGTTTGAACAGGATAAGAGAAAATTTCTAGTGATTATAATTTTCTTGTTTAATGACTTGAAATAATGTTCATCTTACCATCTCAGAGCACCCAATTTATTCAGAAAACCCAATCAGTTTCCTCCCTAACATGTATCTTCATTAGCTCAGATCATGACATCTGTAATATAAGTTAAAACTCAGCACACAACAGATGATACAGTTTCACATACATATGTTTGTAAATTCAGTACCTGGCTATTACTGAAACTGAGCTCACCCCGCAGCAGGCAAGCAGAAAGGCAGTGTGGAAAGTTGCACCAAAGTCATTATGCAGAACACAAAATCAAAAGTGGTACAAGTTGTGTATAAGGAAAAGTAAATAGGTACTGACAACAATATTGAACTGCTGATTTGTACATACCCTCACAAAAATTTTAATTCCCTTCCTCTTCCTATAACAGATCTAACCTAATACTGACTTTGTAGCTTTACTTTGCTTCTTAAGCCTTAGGCCCATTTTCTGCCTGGTAAGACATTAAAATCTACTGTATTTTTAAATAAGCAACACATCTTAGTGAACTGGGAAGCGAAGAAGAAAGTTATGGTTTATGGATAAAATAGAAGGAAGGTGTCTATAATAACACTTAAACAAGAATGCTGAAATGAAAAATGTCTATAATTAATAGCTCCACAAACATATATTACTCCTGAAAGAGTAATATATGTAATATAAAGAGTAATATACCTTTTTCTCTTGGCAAAAAGGTAAGTATGTAAAAACATTTCTGTTGGTTCTTAACAATGTTTCATTGAAAAAAATATTCTACCACTTACTTGTTTTGATGGCCTAAACCAATTTTTTACCATTTACTTACTTTGATGCCCTACTATCTTCGAGAAAGAATACAGTAAATAAGAAGAAACTTCATAGGGAGGTAAATAATACCGTGTCTAAATCAAAATAAGTATGGTCTTCATATTCACAGAGTTTTAAGAAGAGGTGTGAATCATATCTACATTAGGTTATTATTTTGAAATGACCAACAGCTAGGACTGTGTAGGTCATTGATGCATCTGAAATTGCATATATGCACACATCTCTTTTCAGGTCTTATTAAGCAAATTCAGTACTGCATTGCTACAAAACACTTTTTTTTTTTTTTTTTTTGATTTCCAGCCACAAATGCTTATTTTCAAATCAATACAAGTGCTGTTGTAAAAATAAAGTGGAGAACACCTTAGATCAAATCACAAATCTCTTGAAAAGGATATTTTGAAGTCTTTATTAGTGAAATGGACAAGAAAACAAACCTTGTTTTGCTGCTTTCACTGTCAATGAAAGGTTTACTACAACTGCACAGTTGCCACCTGACAAATGTTATTGTTCCAAAGACTTAGGGAACACTGCATTCCACTCAGAAATATTTTAAGTGTTCCCGTCAAGGTAAAGACACTCAAATACAAACAAAATGAAGTGCCTAGAGGAGCAAAGGAGGAACAGGAATTTATCAAGACTGCTAGTGATTTATGAGAAGTAATGATTACGGGGCCCAGGCAGTGTGAAGAGATGATTCTATTTATCATTTTCCCCCTGATAGCTATGTGCTAGAAAGTGGCATCAATATATCATCAAAATATTAAGCTGGTGGCCCAGCAGTCTGGAATTTATTTAGGGAGATGTCATTGTTGCAGGTGTCTGTGATGGAAGGGAGGACAAGTTAATTACCTCTTCACCAATCTGGATCTCTCGGACAGAGTGAAGTAAAAGCTGGTATCCTTCAAAAACAATCACGCAGTTTGGGTCACAGCTGTGGTTCAGTAAAGACATACTGTGAGGGGTGAAAGAAAGAAAAAAATCTCAGAGGAGTCTCAACTGCCATTTCCTTTAATCATTTGAAAGTAGCTAACATGATTACATCTGAAGTATCAAGCAATTAAGTCACGAAACAAATAAATTCCCTGTTAAATCAGCTGCTTTTGGTTAGGGGAGGAAAATGAATGCTTAGAAGATTTATATTCACTGGTAATAGGAGCCATGCCGGGATCTCTTCAAATGTTTCTGCCTTTTGTGTCCTCAGGGCAGGAGGAAGGCAACGGCCTCCCATTGCCTCTCCAAGAGCCCTGATTCAGGGCCCTGGGCAAGTGGGGAACAAGGTAACCTTGTTACCTTGACTGTTCAGAGCAGGAGGGTCTGAGCTTTATTCCTGCTGCTTCTGCTCACTTTCAGGGCACTAACCTTATCGATTACCTGACTGTCACTGCAAGCACAGCTCAAAGGGGCCAACACTCAACATGTATTTCATATCAGGAGAAACTGGAATATACTATGTCCCAAAGAAGTTGGTGTAGAGAGTTGAAAGAAAGAAACATGGCCATTGCCTCTGTTTTCATGCATATTTTGACCCAGCCTCTGTTCTTGTGACAGCTGGGGCAGCACAGCTCATTAGGGAACTGCTGGCACCCTCGAGAGGCACAAACACTGCACAAGCACACCATTCCCTCTCTCTGAAGGAGGCTGCTAACAACATGCGCTATATACTTCTGAATCATGAGTTTCCTTAGCTGAGAAACAACTGACTTTGCCAGGCAAACATTTCTGCTGTAGCAGAAACGGGATTGACGGTTCTTTCCCTATGGGAATGACCCACTGAAAGAATAATTCTGGCATTATCAACCTGGAAGAAGAATTTTTGGCTTATCCATCTCCTGGCTGTATTTATATTCTGTCCTTGTTCTTGTCTGATTCAGCAACTCAAAATCCCAACTGTTGTTGGTAAAATAGAGGATGTTGCCAAAGCTCTGAGCCCTGCACCAAACCATGTTTATTTAGTTTTTTGACTCTTGCAGGAGGTATCAACAGGGGTCTGACCCTTTTGGTATCCTTTCTGGCCTAATAAAATATCTGTGGTTAATCTCCTCAAGAGCCCACTGGGAGAGTATCCATTACACTTACTGTGAGATCACTGGGCACACTCTCAAAGCTGCTCACAACATGATGCATAGCAGGACCATAGGATTTTACCTACTTTAAAATATATTGTGATGCTGAAGCTATCAAGCCATACAACAATATACAACCTCTTAATAAGGCTTAATAAAGAACTTTTAATTAAATCTCATGTCGTGGAGACACTTGTGGGTTTGATGACAATTTCCTCTGGAAGCATGTGAATTCATCTGGAAGAACATTTGCCCAGCACTTGTAAACCACAGATTTAAAGTTCTCAATTTTCCCAGCTGTGTTGCTATAACAAAACTCAAACTGCTCTGAAGTGACCTGGGAAAGAGTCTCTGGCATCCCTTGGCAGTGCATTATCACTGAACATAGACAGATACTTTCTTCACAGTTAAGGGCTTTTTTACAACCAAAAGCAAGCATTCCCCTAATAATAATGCTCAAAAATAATATTTCATTTTTCTCAATTATTGTTTTCATTCCATTATGAAATCAAATGATTGTTTTGCACTTTTCATGACACTAATTCTCATGTCCTCCTAACTACTTTTTCCTCATCTTTACTATAAGGCACACCCAAGATATTAAGTGTCCTTAGTTAAATCTTACATATGACATTAGAAGGAAAAAAACAGCAATGACAGGCCCATTGAGGTACTGACAAACATAATTCAACCATGCATTAACAAAAAAATTAGACAGTAAAACATACTTTTAAACTACATACTAATTTTCCATATTTATGATTACAGGTTACTAATTCTATGAAGATAAAACCTTCATTGGTATACACTTTTTTGCTAATACAAATAAGAAACAATAATAAGAAATTCAAATATTAACTCTATCTCTTAAGGGACCTATCTTTTCACCTTACTGGTTTCTTTGTTATGGTAATTGACTTATAAATATATCAATCTTTTTCTTTTAATTACTAATTACGAAGGCTCTCAGCTGCAAAATATCTGTATTCTAAAGCATTTTTGAACAGGTTTCCCTTACTAGTCCCAGTCGCACAGTCTTGATGTCAGCATTTATTCTTACTTGGAAAGACTACCACCTCCATAAAAATAAAATATAAAGATGTATACTATTTAAACTGCTTTAATGCTGTAATCAGGACTATTAAGAATGCTTTCAAGTAGATTGTATTTTTTTAATCTTCTTTAATTTATTTCCATTTCCCAATTTCTCATTGAGACATGTTACCTGCTGCTTTCATGGTCCTTACAGCTACCTTGGAAAAAAGGAGAAAAAACTGACATAGATTTTGCCTGTGAATGAAACAGTGTCCACAGTACCTGGGATACAGGCCAACACCAACATCCTGCATCTCTCCATTACTGATGGTGAAACAGTTACAGGTCACCTGTAAAAACAAGGGAAAAAAATCCAGGATTACCAGAATCATTTGGAAACCCCATACTCAAGTGAAAAAACCCTTCCAAAATAAAACGAAGCAGCAAATGGTAATTAGATGGGAAACATTCAAGCCCAACACTAGTGCTCTTTCATTTTAGAGCAATCACATCTGGGACACACTCTCCTGTAAAACTGCTGTCAATTAAAAGCAGAAATATTAGTATCCTGAAAAAATGTGGGGTTAAACACATGCAGGGGCCCTACTTTCCTGTAGGGAGAAGAAAAAAGCCACCCTACACAGAGCATGAGAAGCTCAGCCCAGGAACAACCTAGCAGATGATAATGACTACTGATAAAAGAGTAGCTGTTTTCCATGTGGGGACTCTGCTGATGCCAGGCTCTCACAGCACTTTTTAATGAGTACAAGTGGAACCCAAAGAATATATATGGGACTGTTTTGAAGTAAATAGCAACCTCGGTTGTGGCAACCTGATATGGGCACAAATAAATGCAAAAACTGTGCAATAATTTATCTTTCACATTATGGGTATTTTGGTTTGCATGTAGAAGATGTGACGACAAAGCATGTTCAAATTGCCAGCCAAGAGAAATACAACCTTTTCTTTAATTTCAAATATTCAGATTGTAAATTCTTCCTTAATACAATCATACAAAATTAAAGTGGTTTTAGAAAAGAATGGGGAAAAATGGAAGATTCCTGTAAACAGATTTAGTCCTACCCCAAACTATCAGACTGAGCTTTCTTGGTGTTCAAGATATATCAACACTTATTAAATTATTAACAAGTACAACTTTCATGTGCTTAAATGAAAAAACAGAATTCGATTGTGAATGTATTTTTTAAGTATTTGATTTTTGGGGAAGAGCTGGTTTTGGTGGTTTTTACATTAATTTTTTAGATCAGTTATCATTGGTGCATTACTATCTTCTTTAGAAAAATACTGCATGACACTGCATATACAAGAAAAGTCCCAGGTCTCTTCTGCATAGCACTGGATTATTAATATCATTAATTCTCATTAAAACAGAAAATGAGTTAAGAGTAGGGTTTGGCAGACATGGAAATGAGATTTGAAAGTTGTAGTTTTATTCACAGAGTAATTGTCCAGAACAGTAAATGCACACCTATGTTTTAAAGATGTATGCTGAACAATTTAATAGTATAACTTATCCTATAAATTGACAAATTATTATTTATGAGACCATTAACTGTAAGGTGAAAATGAAATCCTCTTTCAAAAATTCTCATAAATTATGACAACAGCATTAATTTAAATAAATGCACATGCAGTAGGGCATGTGTTTTTTTAAAACGTTAAACAATACTTTGATTAGTCTATTATTTATGTAACCCATTCAAATGTTCCCTATCAATTACCAAAACCATACATCTTAGTTATTTCTTTCCTGTTGACATTGGGTATAAAGTCTCAAACAACTTCTGAGCAAAGCTTAGTCCATTTCAAGTAGCAATTATCCTGGTTCTAAAAATATTGACTTGATTTTGGTATTTACTAAAAAAATAATGTCTTCCAGGTAAAATAGAAAGAAAGACAGCTTTTGTGAGCCTTAGCTTTCTCTAACAGATCATAAAGTAGCAGATGTCAAGCATCTCTTAGAAACAAATGAACTCCTCTTTCTTGCAAATCTCTTATTATTATCATATTTATATTAATAATATTGAATTTTGATCACCATAGAGTTATAGAGACTGTTTCATCATTTTCTATTCAAGTTATATGTTACATTATGTGAAAAGTTTTATGCACAAAACTCACAATAGTTTTACTTCTTCCTTTTTGAAACATGCATCAGTTTTTTATACCAGGATACATTCAAAGAAAAATTTGAGATGAATGAATATGCTGAGATTCAGACATGAAGAGCTATTTTTAAAAGTAGTGAGGCACTTTTTAACCTCTCAGATATTTTTACAGTATACAGGTGCATCTCAATGTCCAGTGAGGCAGTGAAATGCCATTTAGTTTCTAATTATTTACAGATTCAAATATAATACTGGGAATCCAAAGTATACAGGGCCAAATCAAAAAATGTATTTAATCCACAAACACAGGCAGAAGCCCAACTGGTCCCATGAGTTCTGAGCTGTATAATTTAGTGCACAATTCTGCCAGAGGCAAGGAACTGTCAGGTGCTCTGAGGTTTGTTTAACCCCCGAGAAGATAATCTTTTCCCCCTTTTAAGCTCAGGAATAGAGAAAACCAACAGCGATACACAAATAATGTGTACTGCAAATAGTAACCCCAGTCATGGCTGCTTTCTCTGCTCAGCTAGCGGAGAGAGAGGAACTGAGATTAGGGTGGAGAGAAGAGGAAGATTTCACCATTTACAGTTTGAGAAATTCTGAAGTAATGACAATCCTCCACAGACAGCTAGCAGCCTAAAATGATATAAAATATGCAATATTCATAGTCTGTTACTATATGGTTGTTTTTTTGTTCTCTTTTAGATTTGTTACAAAGTTTCTAAAAGTCTACTGAATCACCTCAACATTTCTATTTACATAAACTTCTGGGATGTTTTAAGTCTGAGTTAAAGGTCTGTTCTATCAAGGGGAGTAATGAGATTTCAAAACAAGAATTGGTGTTGTAGATCACAACTCCCAAGGAACAAAATGAAGACGGCATTTTTTTTAGAGAACACCCAAAGAAAAGTCAGTTTTTCTAGCTTCCCAAAATTCACAGATGTAGCTCAAACAACAGCTAAATCTGGTGTATCCAAAATTTCTGCAGGAGAGCATGAGTAAGCTGCTTGTTCCTGAGGCGGTTGTTTACAGATCAAAGCCAACTGGGACTGGAAGTTAACTAACTCTGTTTCTAGGGAAAAAAAAAAAAAGCCAAACACATAAAAACAAGGCAAAACAAACATTTTCTGATGTATCGCAGCATTTCTTTCAAGTTTCATGGTTATTTTGTGCTTTTTTCTGCCTTAACTGACCCACGTTATTCCTTATACTACAACCAGGTTTTTGTTGTCTTCACTCCTGCAGAATCATTTATCTCAGTAATTTAATTTGTGCTTGTCCCTTCTGAACCCTTTAAAAATTTCTCTCTATCCAGCTACAAAGCACTAAGAAAGCATATCCACATACAGAAACAGAACCAAGTACTCACAGTTTGTTATACCCACAAATAAAGAAAATTGCCACATATTTCAGAACTTCAAAGTGTAAAGACAAATTCCTTGCTATTTCTAAAATTTCTGAAAAAATACATCTCCCAACATGAGAACCAAGTGAAAATTCTCAGGGGGGAGTCACAAACTTTTCAAGCCTCCAAAATGCAAAACTTCAAAATATTCTGGAGCAACCAAAGTTAATCATCATAGCCTGTTTGGCCACAGAGCTCTAGTCTATAAACTTAACAGTTTATAGAACCACTTCTGAGTGTTTGAGTTGCCTCTATGGCAATAAATCCTGCAAGGTTATTTGAAGTGAGCTGCTGTTTGAAACAACCAATGCTATTATATAAACTGACTGAATTAAATAAAGAGATTTGTTCTTTTGAGGCTGTACATATTTTAAAGATGCACGCTGTACCCAGTAAGGTAACACAAGTAGAAGACAAACTCTCTCCTAGACTGGCAAACACACAATGAGTAAACCAACTTTACTGACTGGCCAATACTCTCAGGCATACCTTATCACCAAACAAAAATTATTGCAACCTGCTGAATTTGATTTCCTCTCTGAGTGACTAATGAAAACTCTGTAAATTTACCCTGTAAAGAGGTCACTGTTCTTAAAATGTCTAAAGCTACTGTCTGAGAAATCTCTGTCAGTGCCAGACTCACAGTCTAGTGGACAGTGATGATTTATTTTGGTGTTTGCACTTGACAGAGTCCAGAGGCTTCAGTTTTGCAACACAACAAGTTGAATTTGCTCTCAGTTCAGACCTCATTCCTACAGCTTTATACTGAGGATTTGCCTTTGTGTTAAATAAAACATAGTAAGACTTGATGGCACGACATTCCAGATTTGGAATTTCAGACACTCAGACAATGAAACACATCAATAAGGGTGTAAGGGAAAGAAAACAAATCATTATTGGCTAACACTTGCTGCACTGATCAAATTACAAACACCAGGGCTAATAATCAATCATTTTGTCTCCACATGTTCCTGTTACTGCAACACAGTGAGGCAGCTCTTATAACACATGTAAGGAACCCTCCCAAGGACTTCCAAAGGGTATATTGCACTGATAGTGTCAATACAATTTTCAGCTCTGGTATACAATGACTCCTGCCATCTCTGTAAATGGTGTGTTACAGCTGGTGTACTCTAATCCACCATCAGGAAGAAAGCCATAAGGAACACTTTCCCCCCATAATTTATTAACCCAGTGTATTGTAAATTAAAAATAGATATTAAAAAGAGCCTTTTTGTGGATTATTAAGTTTCTCATTCACACCGAAGCTGCCTGGGTATCACTGGTCACGGCCAACTATTTAGCAAAAGATATTGCAATGAGTTCTCATGTTAATAGACTCCTCAAGAGACTCAAACATTTTTCCAGGAGGAAGGGGTGAGCAGTAAATGCTATGTGAGGGGCACATTACCTCAAATGACCAAAGCACACCCCAGAGACTTTCTAGAACCACCACATCTCACTACAGTTCTGCACTGATAACTCTTTCCCACTCGAGGATGAACAGATAACAGGCACAGATGGTTGATAGATCTCAACTCTGCTAATGACATCATTTGGCACATAGAGCACTAGAGCAACAGTGCTAAACTGTAATGCATAGAATGCCACAGCAGTGACAGGCCTGTCAAGCCCCTGTTTTAAGTGTACAACACTCAACTGCTTGTGCCTACAGTCCAGGACATCCAGGCTTTCTACTCAGACAGAGCTTCTCACTCTGAAATGGCAGCTCTGTCCACGATGGGAAGGCATCTGCTACCTGAACACTGCACTGAAAGGAGCCCTGTAATGAGGCACATTTGAAAACTAGACCTTTGTGCCTTATATATACACGCTTACAGGTTTTTGCTATATCAGGATCTTTCAATCCAATTCTATGTTGCATTCAACTTAGGACACACTTACCAGCTTCCATGAGAGCCACAGAAACAAAATGAGATGAAAGAGACATCAGAAAGAAGAAAATAGGTGAAGAGGAAACAAGAAGCTTCTTCAGTGTTTTGATCACAGAATAAGCTGAGCTAGAAGTGACCCACAAGGATCATTGACTCCAACTCCTGGCCCTGCACAGGACGATCCCCAAGAATCACACCATGGGCCCAAGAGTATTGTCCAAATGCTTCCAGACAGAAATCAAAATATATTAGAAGAACTTAGGGAAAGTTTTCTTATTTAGCTTTTCAGACTAAGTAAAGGGCACAAGTAGTCAACTTTTATCAACTGTTTATGATATTTGCTCAGAAGCCAAAGTATGCTGTAAAACCATGAAATTTGAAAAAAATTTTTCACACCTTGACTGAATTCACAAGTATTTAATTTTACTTCAAAGACTTCCTATAAATCTCTTGTGCCAAAGCATCAACATTTTGGCTGAATTAAAGATTACCATTACTTCAGAGCTATTTACAACAAAGACATGCATTTCCAATTGCTTTCTTAATTCTTCATCTTAAGTCTTTGGACATCTTTCTTCACATCAACTAACAATATTTCAATCCTTTTTTGCTATCCTAGCACATGAAGTTTTCTGATGAGTGTGCAGAAAACAGGTATACCTTGCAGATAGGCTGTTACCACCTACAAGACAGGAGACCAGAAATTTGCCCTGACATTAACAGATAATTTAGTGCAAGTGTGCTTCAGGCATCCCTTTATAGTACTCAGCTAAGTGGTGCAATTTTGATTGAAATGGAATGAAAATAGGTCATGGCAAATTACCTCCTCTCTCCTTAATCCCACACATACTTCTCCAATCTTTCAAAAAAAAATATTTAGTTATGCAGCTAAATATATTTGATTACTAAGAATTCCAAAGCCATCATTACTAGGACAAATGTTATGTTTGCTATGAGCACCTTTGTTTTTTTTTAAAAAAACCCATGTGCATGTGCAACATGTAGTTAGGTACCTAGACTTGAAAAGGTAAAGCTTGAAATGTAAAATTATTGCACTCTTAGTGTACAACAAAGTATCTTGAATTTTTGCAGTACTCCCATTAAAGTTCTGTGCAACCTGTCTTAGCCTTTTCACAAATTTTCCTCTGACAACAGTCAGCAAGTCTATGTCCCCTTGGGGAAATTTTAGCTTATACCCAGCTCTCTAAATGTTATTATTATTCCTGCTTTTTGGAACAGAACTGAAATGCATCTATTTCGGGAGCAGAACGGGAGAGTGGGAGCTGCAAAGTCACTAATGGATCATATTACGGTACGCTTGCAGCATTTGGCATTATTAATTGGAGTGGAGTAGGAGCATGACATCCTTCTCTTCATCCTCATTTTCCTACTGGTAACTCCACTCCTGAGAAATGGGGCAGAGTTATTAACTTGATTTCAACAGCCACTGCATGCCCACTTATTGAAAACACACTGCTTGTTTATGAATGGGATCAAACTTCATGGGCATCCAGGAGTCATTAACCGACGTTGTGTTTGTCTTGCCTATTTTGTTATGGATAGATGTTTAAATACTTTGTAATGGTATATTAAAAAAAAAAAGTTAGACTTACTATGAATTATTAGGGTGAGATTCAGCTATGGATGCTTGTATGAAAATTACATAGGCAAAATCAAAACATTAGTGAATTACTTTTACATAACTTCAGCTAAGAATATGGGTGGAATAAAGTACTATTTACTCCTATAGTATAGTACTCCTCTCCCTCACTCTTTAACTATGGCAAAACAACATCTTTTCTACTGAGGGGAGGGGATAGGGAATGAGGGGGACTATAAAAATCTGGAGAAAACTTTTTTCATGCCATTGCTTTAAAATTGTTTCCACCAGGAAATTTCTGACAGCACAAAAGCTGAGAATGTTTGAAAGACATTTCAAAAGGGGTAGAAAAAAAGGAAACACCTCTTCCAAAATGTAATGGCCTGAAATGAGTACTTTTAAATCTTAAAAACTTAAACAAATTTAAATAAACATCTTGATTTTGAAACTTCTTGTGAAATTGGCAACAAAACCCATTTGATTTGATTAATTTAGAAACATGGAAACCATTTTTTTAAATTAAAAAAACACTTTTTTCAATTTTTTTTATATGCAGCATGTGGTTTTTGAACCAGCACTAGTCTCACTTTGCTACTTGACTTACAACCTAAAACAGAGATGACTGGGGAGTTTTAGAACTGAACCTAAGACTTTTTTTTCCTTACTGTGGTGAAAAGAAATACATGGCAACCCCATACGGAGCATACAACACTGACAAACCTGCCGGCGTCCATGATCACCGACAAGCCAGGCTAGCCCAAACCTGCTCTGTTTTGCATTAACCAAACAAAATTTCAGGCTCTTATAATGTTGTGCATTGAGGCCCAAAAGAAAACTGATACCACTGCCAGTTCCTTCAATTTTTCTATGCTTTTTCTCTATAGATAAGCTACTATTGTTTTGCTTTTGACACGCAGTTTTATCAAAAGGAATAAGTATTGTTCTTTTCATCATATCAATGAAGAAAAAAAAAAGTTTTAAGTTACTTAGATTTAGTTATTTTCCAGCCTATTCCTACAATTAAAGCTGGGTGTCATTACTAGTACTAAAAATCAGTGCATCAGACATGCCCTTTTGTACATCCATCACCTTTAGTGTTATAACCCCCTTTCTTCCCATTAAAGACAGTAGGAAATCAGTATGACAATAGGAATCACACACTATGTTCTTCCAGACGGTTGGCAGCCAAACATCTTCTGAGAGCAGGTAATTTAAATTTTGTGTAAAACCATCATTTGACAAATGCATGTGCTGTTTTAAAATGCCAATGTAAAATATCCTAAATAAAATATTCTCCTTTGAAAGATTTTGAACATTTGGTTAGCATATGCCTGCAGAGTACATTTTTTCTCTTAGACCTTCCTTCCACAGGCAGTGTATGAAGAGTGCTGTCAGATACAATGACTGGTGCTACTGTGCCCTAGCAGGTGATGTGTCTGAGGCAGGCTAGACCTGCCCAGGAACAGCAAAAAGGAGTGGAGTACCACCTGGTATTCATCCACTATATCAAGTCCAGGAGGCAATTAGAAATTTAACAGGAAAAAATAAAACAGTGAAACAAAATCTCACTCTGTATTCAATTCTGAAAAGCTGATTGCCTTAATGACAGGTCTTTTGGGGGAAAAGAGTAGTGGCCTATTAAAGGCACTGAAGAGATTGTTTAATCCAAACCACAGTAGAAAACCTCTTCCTGACTGAAAGGGAAGACTGTGCTCTACACATGTGCACTGGCACAGAAGGGTGAATATGCCCACCTGAGAAAATAGCAGGATATGTAAGCCAGAATACATAAGATGAACTCAAGGTAAGTACGAAGTAGAACAGTATTTAATTTAAAGATATGATGTGATGCATAGAACAAATTAAAGCTAAAGCAGTAAATTTAAGGCCTGTATAACTCAAGCACTCAGTATTCAATGAGTTCTTGGATTTCTAAAGAATGTGTGCATTCTTAATATCTCTGATCAGCTCCCCAAGGATTTCCAGTCTGCATTTCTTTTATACCTCTATTTTGGGGCCATTTTTTCCAAACAATGCTATGATCAGGAAACAGTTGATATAATTCAGTTTTTGGAATTTCATAACACTGGACGTGTCCCAGCACAGCACATACATGTGCAGTGACAGTGAAGTACGGCTTTTGTGCTGATGCTGCTCATTTTCTTATTCCCCCAGTTCTAGCCCAACATTCTTGGACAATCCCATTTGATGAGAAACCATAGTCAGTCAATGACAATACCAAAGACAATTTGCTAGCATTTTATGCTATGTTTGACATGAGGTAAATCTAAGAAACCCTAATCCTGCTCTGTGGTTCTGGTCTCCTTTGGACGACAGGGTGAATGTGGCACCCAGGACCTAAATCAGAGCATTGCAGAGGTGCATTTCTCAGGCCAGGTCAAGGGATTTTGCTTGAAAGGCTCTGGATGCTCCAACCTGCTCCAGTCAGAAATGACTGAATAGTTGGTACCAAGTCACAGGAAACCCTGTTCACATTTTGCTTGGATTCCTTTTTACTTTTGAAGGTGTTAGTAGAAAACAACTACTATGTATGCCAAGAGAAGGAGCCATGTACATATATTGGGTGGTTACATGGGAAGAAGGCTTTCAGAACCCACAATGCCTGTACTCCAAAACCAATACGGAGAAACAGCACTCCATCCATCAGGATTCCTTAGCAGAAGGCCATTATCTCAACAAAACAGAAATTTCCCAGCATACTGTTCAACCTACAACTGAATAGAATACATTTGCCTTTGAAACAGTGTTTTTCTTCACTGTACCAGAGTAGATGTAGCCATTACACTACTTAAGAAAAATCCACACAATACTTAGAGGCAGCATTAAGCAACACCTCCATTTGAGTAAGAGCCACAGAGAAAATGTAACAATTTACTCTAAATTAAGCTCAGAGAACTCTGAGTCAAAGAATATCTAGTAATAAGTTGACAAAAGCACTGTAAAACTGCTAGATATAAAGCAGCACATCTAGAATCATAGCTTGCAGAAAAAGTCACAATAAAGCTGAACTTCTACGTATTCTTTCTAATTAATGAACTCTCTCAGGGTATACAGGCTGTAAATTGGTGAGAAAATGGTCAAATAATTGCATTATTTGATCTTTCACTTGTAACGGGGGGAAAAAAGTATTTAATTTTAAAAAGTCTCTACTAGATATCTTGGAAATAAAGGAAGGTTATACAAACACTGCATTGAGCTCACAGTTCAAATGCTTGTGGGTAGCTAACTAAAGTTCACAGACCTGTATGTAATTGCTGTCTACAGGAAATACTTGTGTTAGCAAAAGAATTTTCTCCCTGCTCCTTCACCTTTGCCCTTCCACAAACTCAGCAGAAAAGAAACCTCCAAGAGCATTTCTGTGATGAACAGGGCCGTTCCCACCCCTACAAAAATAACTAAATTTAACAGTCAGGAACAGAATCTGTCAACTTCTCAGAAATATGCTTTTAGCAACTATTAATTGATAAAGGAGATACTTTTATACAAAAGAGCTTGAAACAAAATAATCTACTCCCTATTTGTTTATCTTTGTCTAAACTTCACATGGTTGGTTTTTTTTGGTTTTTAAAATTTTTTTAAGCTTGCAACAAGAGTAAGAGCACAAAATTTACACTTATTTTAATGCAAATTGGCAGTGACTTCAATGGCACCAGGTAAGTTACACAAAACAGCAATCAGATAGGAAGGAAGTTCATAAATTGAACTTGAAGTAAAATTTCTCTGAGCAGTGAAATTCAGTAATCTAAATCTACAAGATTAAAATTTTGTAAAATTCAGACAAAACAAGTCCCTGACAGTCTGCAAACTTTGTTTTGCTTAATTCCTAACATAAGCTCTTCACTACAAAACTCTCATATTAACATTAAATAATAAAACAAAAATCCATTTTTTTTTAAACCAATACAGTATTTGTGATATCATTAGATAGCCTGAATATGGTAACTGGGAAGTTGAGCAAACATTTTTAAAAATAACATTTCAATTTTTCCCCCTAGCTTGAGATACCTTGAAAGGCACAGAAGCTTTGCATTTATCAAAAATAGTTGTGTTTTCCCAGGACTCAAATGATATATTGCCATTTACAAAGTGCCATTTACTGCCATAACAATACATTTTTCCATGGGAAAGTGACGCTTTTGGTTATGTACAAGTATCAAAGTTTCTTTACAGGAAAAGTTGTATAATCTCATTTATGCATGCAAGACCAGGCAAGTAATTACCAGTGTGTACCCTGGAAAACTGATGCCTTCATTCAATTCCTTTATGTTACAAGTTTTAAGTTAAGTCAGTAGTCTTCATAACCTAGATTCAGGATATCAGAAACTTTAAGAACACAACCTCTGCATTTCAAAGTCCCAACATACACTCCATTCACTGAGAAAATTACAATGGTCTTGTGTTATATATTCCAAGGGAGAAAGATGGCTGAGAGGGCTGTTATGGATTTACAAAATTAACAAAATATTTACAAAATAGCCCTTTGAACCACAACACTCTCCTAGTGCTTCATTCTATTTTTTTCTGATACACAGATTCACTCTCAGAAAATCCTTATCTACAGTTTTCATTGTCCTTACTTTAAGCTTTTTTCTCCCTTTTGTGCACACCTGGTCTTTACATCTACCCAAAACAAGAAAACAGTGATTTCAGCAAGCAATGAGGAACAGCTGGCATTTCTATTACACCTGGCAAAATGCAGGGTGACAGCAAAGAACACAATAATTTTTGGTCACAGTAACACTCGAGGATCCTAGCAAATTCCTTGCCCCACCTCCAAACGAAAACTCCAAATTTACACCACAATGCTCTCTTGTAATCATCACAGAACCAAAGAAAGTGCAAAACTGGATCAAAAATATGAACCACAAGGTACAAGATTATTCAAATCTACTGTTGCATTTCTCCTACAGTTTATGACACTGACTCCCTTCCTAATGGTCATAAAGTTTTTTACACAAACATCATGCCAAAAACCTAGATGTCAAAATACATTGTTCTGTCATGAATGAAGACCTTTAAAACTGAGTATTTGGTTACGATTATTTAAGAATACATTTTCCTTTCATTTATAACTTGTCTCTCATCTGATTTAGCTGCATATGAAAATTTTACCTTTAAATTGTTATACTTTCATGAATAGAACAAGGTAAAACTACAAAGTAATTCCAAAACCTAAGACATTTCACTCCAAGGAATCTTTCATGATACAATAAGATTTTAAAACAAAAATTACAAAATCACACTAGGTAAGTTTTCATTTTTAGTTTTTGTTATGAGAGTACATACAGTCATTCCTTTTTCCACCAATGTGGAAATAATTCTCTTGTTTACATGTTATGGCAGAAAAGAGTAATTCATTCCATCGATTCCTGTTTAAGTTACAGTTAAAATGCACTTTTAAAAGTATTTTACATGCTTTGTTACATTTGGCCATTCATCTAAAATATAAATCAGCTCTGTGAAATTGTAAAAATTGTAACCTTTATGTTTTATAACAAGAATATAAAATATCAAGCTTTCACATACCAAATACTGCCCTAGTTTTGGTTTGGTTTTGTCTTTTGCAGTTTTTGTGGTTTTTTTCTTTTGTTTTTAATCCTAATAAAAATGCAAAACATTTTGAAAGTTAAAATCATGATCTAGCCTTTGGGGCCAGTCTTTCCAGACTGAGTCCAGCTGTTTTTCAATGGACAGTCAGTAACACCACCTCCTCGATGAAGTGGAAACAGGTGCCCCTTTTCACTGGCAAAGCTCTGACATGAATGAAGTCCTTAGGCTTCACTTTTATTACCTCTTTGACATTTTATGTTCACTGTGATAGCACCACACTGAAGTATCTTTTGAGCTATTACTACTTGATGAATCATCTAAGTCTGTTGTTCAGATTGTCTAAGATATTGAAACCAAGTACGTGAAAATCATCCCTTAGGATGAAATTTAGACTTCTAAATCTTTTTCTCCCAACCACATCTCCAAATCTTGAGTTACATGTCCATGACTTTTAACAAAGATAACAAGCAAGAGAAGAAAAAGTAACAAACACTATAAAATGACTGAATTAATAAAGAGAAATAAAATAGAACCTGAAACTACATGAGATGATGTATTTGAAACCAAGATCAAACAGCTAACTTGCTTCATAATTAGCTCTTATTAACAGTATGTGGGTAGAGTGTGAAGGAGAGAATCTGGCAAACTACCAGTCAAGGCTAATGGTATTTAATTTCCTCCACCAGCACCTCAAATGTGTTACAATATGCAGGCTGCAAAAGAATATAGGTAGAGTTTTGTTTTTAAAATTATTGCAAAACTTAGTTCCCTCAGTAGTTCTAAGCAGCAGTCCAGCTCAGACACAGTACTTAGCTGTAAGGGCCTGCCGTGTGATCTTGAAGGTGTCAGTGCAGCAATCAGTGGTAAGGAGTAGCTTTTGCCTCTGCACAAAAATGCAGAGCTGAACTCAACCCTTTGCAGCTGAAGCTTCACCTGCCCATGGATCTCAAGGTTCCTGGCTCCAAGCCACACTTACTAATTCACGAAATCTGTCTCTTATTAACTAAGGAGTTAATATCAGTGGCACAGCTGGGGCTATGTAAACCATACACCTTGCCTTGGAAAGGGGGCAGTAGAAATACTGGCCTGCATCCACTGACACCTTTGCACCTGGTCAGCACCTATCACATGGATATTGCACTGCCAATTGTCTTATTGTAGGAATGACTGAACAAATGAGTACTGACACCTTGACCACATAACTATTCTCTTCTGCTGATTTACAAGTAAAAAGGTTCAGATTGTCGCCTAACTTTGTACAAACTATTCAGTCATTTGATGATGGAGAAATAAATGAGTCATGCTTTGCTCTTGATTTAGAAAGAGACCCTGCCATGCAAGCACTTCCAGAGAAGTTTTGTTTTCAGATGAGCTTTCTCAATACCCTCTAAAGGGTGGCTCACAGGTGGGTTACTGCTGCCATTTCTTACCCATCTCAGTAAGTCACCCTGCAACCCAAGCCCCATGAAAGGCTCACCCATTCACTTGAATGTTGCTATTCCAGTTATACCTAGTTGTGTTATATGGCTTACTGTGTCTTAAGCCCCTTCAGTGAGACCACCGTAAGAAAGAAAATGTTAACTTTAAATTGATTTTTTATTGAATACACATATGATTTTCATTCAGAATCTGGCCATTGGGAGGATTCCCAAGGCAGAAGACCCAACACCAATCCCAGGATCTGTGCATGAGATGGGAAGAAGACAGTTACAACTGTGCAGGTGACTTTTTTTACATGCTGCTTATTAATAAGTATGTACTTGAAAATGCTTAAAATGAATACAGAAGTCTCCTATCAGTGGAAACATGTTAAAGTGGGAAATCAAGTGAAGAACACTTGGCCTTGATAACTAAAAAATTATCTGTTCCACAATACTTCCCTAAGACTGGATAACAACAGCAAAGGTCAAGACAGCTGATCAGGCTCTAGGAGAGCTGCATCACTACCAGTATGTGGGAAGATAGAAGCAGGGATGTTTTAGTCAAAACAAAAAATAATAACTGAACTTGTAAACAAAAGCCGTTATTTAAAAAGCTTTATTTATACAAATCTGACACATCCATCCCAAGACATAAAAATGACAATTGCAAAATAAAGCTCACTGATATTCAGTATTTACTGAATAAGTAAATACTTATTCAGACTTCTCTCTGGAGATCTGTGTGCATGACTATGAACATACCCTCATGCCACTTCATGTGTTAGTCTAAAAAAGAGATGTTATTTAACAATATGGTCTTTGGCAGAAGTTAGCCATAAAGCCACACATTTTGCAAACCAAGTATCCATAGTAACTAACTGCACAATAACTGAGCTTAGATATTATCAATTTCAAAATAATTCACAAATAAAAATGCTACATATTTAAATCAATATACATCTGAGCCTGTTCATTCCCTTCATTTCAACAAGCAAATAATTTTCAAGAAATCATTTACTCTCCAAAAGCAGCTTTTTTCTTTGCTTTTGGAATCCCTGATAGCAGATTGCAAATCTGTCAAGAATTATTTAAAATTAGCTTAAGCCTTTCATTCTTGTTGTTGCTATTTTTGAACTCCATGAGCCAACCATGAACTACGTAGTAAAAATTCACTCAAATACTAAAATTGTGACAGTTCTAAGACTGCTAAGTCTGCAGACATGTATGCTGACTTAAAAATTAATGCTTTTAGCTTACTGTAATTTACTACATTACATTGCAACGTAGATACTAAATGTAAACCACAATCCCAAAGACAAGATGGAAGAAGTCCTGCCCTAATACAGTACCAATTAATGGAACAATGAATCTTAGGAAAAATTGATTCTTTATTTTTTACCCCACACAGAAATTTTCACCCAGACCACAATGAGAACTTTTATTTTGGAAATAAAATTTTCTTTTCTTCTCCTGGTATCATCTCATTATTGGAATAACTATTTTTGTAATTTTTCTTGCGTCAAATTCGGGAAGTAAAATAACAGAGCATTTCATCAGTAGGGAGAAAAGAAAAATGTAGTGCTTTTGGATTTCCTTTCCTCATTGCAGCTTCTCATAAAGCTTTATTCTTGCTTCGCACTTTGGCAATTCAGTTTTGTGACTACAGCTTGAAACCAGATTTCAGAAGGCCTGAAATACTATTTTTTTTCTCTATATATGTGTACCTTTATATTTCTATTTGCTCGAGGACATCAAGCAACATGTAGACATTAATTAGTTAAGCATTACAACACCCCTGTGAAGAATGGAAATGCAGAACTGAATAATAAAGATGTTGAATGTAACACCAAGGACACAAAGCACCTCAGCAGCAGTTTGGCGTACAAAGGAATTTTCTTGAAGTTGTTGACTGTATCCAAAAGGTTTACAGTTAGAAAGAAAAAAAAAACCCTTAATGTTATTTGGAAAATAACGGAAGCATAAAATCCACAACTGAAATAGGATTCCTGGCTTTACACTTCCCTGTGGCACATGTTGATGGTGCAGTGCTGTAGTACAGCTGCAGGCACAGCGTTGTTCATGTTATGCCAGTTAAGGGGCCATGTATCATTTCATGTCTTCTGTCTTGGCTGCGTGATGCTGTGAAATTGGACAGCAGCTCCAGTGCTGCTTCTCTGGTACTTTCTGGTATTTTCAGCCTGCACTTGCCTTTCTCCATTTATGCAGATTACAGCGTGACCATTACACAGCAAACTCATCAAACAGAAAACACAAAAGGGGCAACACAAAGAGGAGGGAAAAAAATCTCCTCAGCAGCCAAAACCTATAAAGCTGCAAAGTGCTTTTAAAACATCAACCACAAGCCAGGAAGGGAGACCTCTGAAGTGCCTGGGACAAGAGCAGCCAAACAGCACAAGAAAACGAGCTACTGGAGAGGGTCCAGAGGAGGGCCACAAAGATGATGAGGAATCTGGACCAGCTGAAGGAGCTGGGCCTGTTTAGTCTAGAGAAGAAATGTCTGAGAAGGGATCTCATTAATGCATATAAATATCTCGAAGGTGGGTGCCAAGTGGATGGTGCCAGGCTCTGTCTTCAGTGGTGCCCAGTGAGAGGATGAAGTAAAACACAAGAAGTTTCACCTCAACATGAGGAAGGACATCTTTACACTGAGGGTGGCACAGCACTGGAACAAGCTGTTCAGGGAGGGCCTGGAATCTCCCACTCTGGAGGCATTCAAAACCCACCCAGATATGTTCCTGCACAACCTCCTCTAGGTGACACTGCCTTGGCTGGAGTGATGAACTCCAGAGGTCCCTTCCAACATTAACTATTCTGTGATTCTGTGATATGCCAGAGCACAGAGAGGCTGCACAGCCCACCTTGTCCCCTTGCTCCATGGCCTTCACCACCCGTATGTTGCAGCCTGCCTTGGCAGGGTGATGTTGCCTCTCAACACCCACAGCACGGACAGTGAGGCAGCGGCTGCCGTGGGGAAGGAACAGCTTTCCTGGGTTCTGGCAGGCAAGGGGGGCAAGTGGGGGCTGCAATGTCTACGCCCTCAAATGGGCGTGACTGTTCCAGGCCAGGAAGGCACCCAGAAAATACACCCAACACTAAAGACATCAGACTCCAAATTCAACACTAAACCCAACACAGCTGGTGTGCTTTCTTGTGTGCCCTGTTAGCATTCACACTTCCCAAACACTTCTGACTTGGGATCTAAGTTGGCTTCTGTCTCCCAGTGAGCTGAGAAAGTCACTTGTGCCCCAGAGTGGGGCTCCCCAGGAAGGGCCCTTGGTCACCAGGAAGCCCTGAGGCTGTCAGAGCACAAATGTGACAGAGCTTCTTGTCAGTGCCCGGCAGCCACCAGCGGGCTCTGGCCTGTCCCAGCCCTGAGCCGCCATGCTGACTGTGCACAGGGACAATTTACATCAGTTGCTTTCTTCAGTGAACCAGGTCATGGAAAAATACGGCTTTGAAAAAGATTACAGTACTTAAGACATAATCACAACAGAAATGTAATTATTCGCCTGACAGCAAATATTTTCTGTTCCTCCTTCCCACCCTCCATGACAGATGAAGACTTCTAACAAAAAAACTACAGAAAGCAGCTTTAGTGGAAAACTAGTAAGTAAACATATGCCTTTAAAACAGGTGTGACAAGAAAACCAGATTCTGGGAGAATTTCAATTATTTTCTTTCAATGAAAGAAGAAAATGTGACAAGATTTAAAAGGCTGTCTTGCCCCTTCCTCTTCTTTCATGAGGAAATAGCCCTCAGTAGTCAAACATTTACTATACACAAGAAAAACAATTTGTCATCAATAGGGTATTTTCCAAAATTATACTCTTGTCTGTATATTGAAAGCATGTGCAGTTTCTGGCTCCAATACAAGTTATCTATAATGAGTTTTAGGAAAGAAAAAAAGTGAGTTTTTTTCCTGAGAGAACAAAAACACATATAAATGGCGCATATAAATGTGTGTAGGAAAATAATGCATGTGGGAAAATAATGTATGTATCTAGAAAAACATTCACTGCTATTCATTTTTAGTGGACAAATACTATGAACTATTTTTCTTGGAGTCATTGAAAGTGCACAATGAAATCTGTGCTATTTGCCATTTTAGGAGAAACAGGTTGGGATGAATGGCAACTTATTTCCTTCTGTTTTCACAGAAGGTCCCAACTAGAGAGTCTTAATTCAAATCCATATGGAGCTTTTTAAAAACTGTGAGAAAAATTATGGTTTCAGATCATGCATGCATTTGCTCAAGTTTACATCATATCTCAAAAATAATTTAAACAAATTTCTGGTTCTCTGAAGCCTTCATATATGCTTCTACAGGTATACATGCTGCATATAGCCTTCTGTGAATAATGCCTAAAGGCTTCTTCAGGAAAAAAAAGGCAAATCTTGTCATGTAAATCATAGTCTCACTGGAAATACCAGTTTTCCCTTCTAGGGTCCACAACACCAAGTAAAAGAAAAATGCAAAATCTTGCATATTCATGCTGCTTTCAAGAACTTTTCTTTAGTTTTCCTGCAACACAGTTAAAGCAACTCTGTAGATGCCATGAATATAGGAGTGCAAAAACATTTAGATTAGCAGACCAGACATTTTGCTCTCAAGCAAGTAAAATTTTAACCAAGTGTAGTGGTTGGTGTTAGATAGGACAGGGTACCTGAGCTATGTTTTACCCAGACAATATCTCTTCTGGAGATTATCATCAAAAGCAGCTGGGGCTCAGCCAAGTGAGAGGAGAAGATCCTTCGTAGGAACAATAAGGATAATCTGTAAACTAGATTTAACTGATGGTTTGTCAGTAAATGTCATCTTGCAAAATATTGAGTGTTTTATTGAAATGCCAGTACCATACAATTCAAGCACATTTAACTTAAGCAATAACCTTTATGAGATTTGGGGAGTTTTCTGAATTATTTTCCTGGAATTTCCTATTTGTAAGACTTTTTTTTTTAATGAAGTTTCATTCTAAATTGGCATGAATCAGGCACTTGGAGCTCAACCAGCCATATCACTCCAAAGCACACCCAACAACAAAAATAAAGACATTATTCTAAAACGACAATAGATGTTTCTAATAGTAATGCTAAACAGTCTGCATATACTCCTATTGAGTTATTTGATTCCTCAAATCAAGAAACAACTAGAAGATGCCTGTGCTAATGTGACCATTCTTGTAACAATTAGGACCATCCAACTTCTGAGACCCAATAGGTGCTTTTAATACTGGACCAGTTCCTCAGCTGTGCATATCAACACGGTTCAAACAGATTTCACATGGTACTGTTATAATTTATAGCAATGAATGATCCATCAGATAGTGACAAAAATGTAATATAATTAGGGAGGAAGTTGGTTGGTTCCTTTGTAATGTTAAATATTCTACCTAGGCCAAACTAATTTGCTGAATTCTTTTTGTCTGAGATTCACTCTCATTTCTTTTTAACACGTATCCCTGTTAAGGTTAGAATGAATTAAACATTATCAAAAGAAAGAAAATGGCAGTAAGTACATTAATTGTACTGACAGCAGTTTCATTGATAGCACTCTTTTTTACTGTACAGCAGTATATTTGTCAAAATGTGGATTCTCTGCTCTGAGAACGTGAAAATAGAAAACCAACCAACTCTTATGTGGAAAAATCAGCAAATTGATCAAATAAAAATGTAGAAGTTTTATCACAAAAGTCCTTGACCTCCAAGACAGCTTTTCAAGTCAGTTAACTTCCCTTCTTGAAGTAGAACAATTTTCTTATGCTTATCTCAGACTGTGTGGGTGGATGAATGAAATCAAGTGTCTGTGAATCTCTCTCAAAGATACTATGTCTCTGTTCTCAGGCTCTAACAGCATCTCTTGGTTTGTTAAACCAACATGCCTGATGAATGATACAATTTTCATCATCATTCTATATATTCAAAAGAATGTGCATAATTATTTTCTAAATATATGCCTGATACAATCTCTGTCTAGGTTTTTAAAACATCTAGCTTGAGCCCTATTTTGGCAGCACTCATTGCAGGATCTGAGCAACTTTCTGACTATCAGTCTGCACTCTGTATTCTGGAAGCCTGCATTGTCCCAAAAGCTCCCCCAACAGCACATATCTGTTTATAGTCCCATTCTGAAAATCTTGTTCTTCTGAAGATTACTCTATGGCTATGAAGAATTTCACTGACAGCCACAAAAACACTGTGCCTGTGCCAATACTATGTAAGGCTAGACTGAATAAAGGAATCCTAAGTGATCCTTCTGTCTCATGCCTTGTCCTTCCTTCCAAAATGTGCCAAAATTATATCTATATAGAGACGTTTAGTAGGGAATGGTAACACTTAATAGACTTCCAAGAAAAGTCCACATTAGCTACTGAATACAAAGATGTCAACATCTAACACAGCAAACTCAAAGGCAGTAGATAGGATCCAGAGGCCACACTGTACCCAGAGTGTTCAGTTCCCATGCCAGAGCAACCATTCTGCCTGGTGGGCTGCCGTGCACCTGCACTGAAACAGAATCTAAAACCAGCAGCAGTCTCCAGTGCCACACACACATCCCTGAACAAAATTTCTTTTCTGAAACATTCAAGTTATCCTTGCATTGACTATGTCAGATAAATAAGCTTTAGATGGCTTGTGAACAATTTCAGACTTCCTAGTAAAAAAAAAAAATCTAAGTATTTAAAAGAGTAGATTGTAAGGTACGGTCAGACAGTCAGGCACTGTACAGTGACTTAAATTAGCATTAAATTAGTTAGAGTTTACTTGTCATGAAAGAGAGGCTTGCAACAATCAGTTGCTGCATCTCAGCTCAAGGGCAGTAACTTCTAGACATGCCAACTTAATAATTTACAATCATCTTCTCACAATTCTAATTTACATGACATTGCTGAAGCAAATACATTATGCAGGTTGCAAATGACCTGCAGGGATATCACTGTATTAGTTAAAATTGTAACAATGCAAATTAGGACAGTCCCCTGGCTATACACTCAGTCAAAAATCATTATTCTAGTGGTGCCAAATGTAGAATACATAACGTACTAATAGGGTTTTCAGAAACTGTGGCACATCAGTAAAAATATAGCAGCTACTTCCTGGATTTTTTTTTTCCAGTGTCATAAAAAATATAAAACAAAATGTAACAAGTATAGGAAGACAGTGATAAAGACAGTGAGTGAGAAAAAAAAGGTGTTATTTGCCTGCAATGCCCATTAATTCCTGCAGAAAAATAACTGAGAACATGAGCACCAATTTTCCAGCCTTTGACTTGCAACATACTTCCTCTGTGGCTTTGGTCAAATCACTTATCCTCTATGTGACCCAGAGCTCTGCATTTAATAGAAATTGTTTTATCCAACTCTACAGTTCTGTATCCCAGTTTTCTTTGTTTTCTCCCTGTCCTGTGAGGCTTACAATACCATTTCATAAGAATATGATGCAACAACAACAAAAAGCTCAGGCCCTTTGTTCTTATTTCCTACAACTTGCCCTAATGTCACACTCTGTTTTTTTCAGTGAATAAGCCCAGAGTCAAACTACAGCCAAACCCCTTGGAATGTAAAATCTGTTCATGTGACATAAACCCAAACAAGCTAAACATTACTGTTTCAAACATATCTGAACTGTTAACCACAATTCACTGACTTTGATTAGACTCATCTGTCTCATATGGTTGACAGACGGATGCCAATTTCTCAAACACTGTTATGCAAAAATGTGCTTCTACATGAAAAAGATATCCAGAGGTCTTGTGTCAACTATTTTGGAAAATTCTAGCTTCTGGTTTTTTTGTTTGTAAAAAATATGACCTTCTGTAATGTTGCTTTACCAACTGTGATTTCCAATTATTCCAGGGAAGAAAACAGTGAGTTTTTTTAAATGTAGCTTTACAAGGTAGCAGCATCTTATGTGACAGATAAAATTACTATAGTTAAGACTACTGTAAATGAAGTACTTCTCAGTGAAAGATTGTTTTAATTCAATTATGCTTTCATCCAAGAGGAAAAGAAAAAGTATAACAAATACTAAGTGGTTAAAGAAACTGTCAGTTCACGGGAAGATAAAGTTTTCTCAAAGGAGGCCCTGAATACTTGTTGTAATTTTACTTGCTCAAAACTAACTGAATTGAGGAATTACCTTGCCCTTAATAACATCATAGAAATGTAATCGTGAAACTTTGTCGTCACTGAGCAAACAGATCTAAATTTTTCTTTTTACTGCAGGTGGTAATGAGTGGATAAGAAGCAGTAAATATTCTTTCAAGGAATTGCTTATTAATGTGTCTCAAATATCCCATTTATTGAGAAGAAAATTCTCTCTTTAAAGACCATTTTGTCCTTGGTCTTTAAGGCCATCAGAAGAAGTTAGTTTAGGAAGAAGACAGCAATATCTGCTATCATAGGCAGATGCCCAATACTGCCATGACTAAGGTAATTCTGTCTTTAGCATCTGTTCTATAACACTGAAACCCATCATGTGCTGGCATTAGGAGGGCAAACATTATACTTGGTCTCTGCTCAGGCTGCAAGGAGTCACCAAAAGATGTTAGTTTGCTCATCAGCACAGGATGAGGTAAAACTTATTGGCTGTCTGGCAAAATGTGATGCACAAAAACAACACTAATTCCCCAATTTCAGTATTAGAAGAGTGGAGAAACAGATTCCCCAAGTCCAGCACGTTAGCACAAGTTATAAGCCACAAGCATCTGACACAGAGCTCATGATACTCAATGGAAAAATTCTCACTGACTTCAAAGTGTTTTGATCCAGAGTTTTTTTACACAAACCTGAGAGCAGATGATTTGCAGAAAATGAAAAAAAAAAATAGACTATATTTTCACAATATTATTTTGTTGGTATTTTGGCATAATAACATCTGCCCTATAAAAAAGGAATTTTTTTCTCTTCCATTCCTAAGGAATTTCCCCCAACTTTAATTTATAATCATTATACTTAAATAGAAACCACTTTTGTAAAAAAAGAGATTATAATTGGTGCAATATTTGTGCTGGTACTAAAAAGTATTTCCACTACTGCTGGTAGAGCATTAATATATACACCGAAAAATTGCTGGGAACAAAGAATTCTGGGTTAAAATCATCTTCAGCAGTACTCTATGGCAGTGGCAGTATTAAAATTTCCTGCAGAACTAAGCAAAAAAAAAGTATTCTGTTGTCTGCATCTTCATCATTACCATCCATTACTATTATTGTAGACTATTTTCTACTAGTCCAGTAAGGCATTCAAAAGCATTTTCCCAAAAAAACAATAGTAGGATGATCACAAGTGTTTCCAAGATAACTGTCTATGCTTTGATAGGAATGATATGAAGCTATATAGGCACCAATAGTACCTAATTTTTCATAATCAGGAATCAAGACTAGTCACAGCCAACCCCTCTGATCTCTGAGGACCAGCTGGAATGCAAATCTCTATAGCTGTAATGCAACAGGCCCACCTCTGCCATCACTTCCTACTCACCACAGTATCAGCTACTGAAAAGAGCATAACTATACATGCTGCCTTTGCTCTCCATTAAAGTTTCAAGCTGAGTGTCAGATGGTGCCACCAGTTCAGCATCACAGGAAAACACTAGTTTTAGAAATGTTCATGACTGATGAAGTTCAAACCTAACTGTCTATATTACAGTATTCATTCCAGGTTTTAAACATCTTTTAATTGACTGGACATGACAAGATAGTCACCAAGGAAAAGCAAGAAAACTCAATCACTAAATAAAAGTTTAAAATTTGCAAACTGGAGATGAAATTACGCTCATTCTCTGGATGATGCTGCCAAGTTTTCTTAGTCTTTCACTATTTACTTGCCATCTGAATTTTAAGTGATCAACTACTGCACTAGGACTTCTCAGCCTCATGCCTATAGTAGGAATAACCCTTCCAGTTAGTGGAGTGCCTTTCATCACTCACCTCAGCTAAGTGGCTGTGGCACAAAATGCCCTTGCTATTCCTGTTCTTAGTCAAGTCAGACATTTCCTCTCATGAAGAACAGATACACAAAGATTAAACTGCATTTTTTGGTGGCATGGATACAGTGAGAGATATAATGTGAGGGACAGGCATTCAGTTGTGGCATCACCTTGGCAGGAAATTCTAAGTGCTGCAGGCAGTTAAAATGAAGAATGTACTTATTTACTGAATGATTATTAAATAAGTCTATCTGACAAAAGCACCTGTTCTGGAAAAAAAATTATTTCATTCAACTCCGTTAGAAGAATAAAGGATGATAACTGGGTGATTTACCACATGCAAATATATATCCTAAAGCATCAGGCACTGACATTTAACTGCACGGTCCTTTTCCTGGTGTTCTGGTTGCCTGAAAGTGCTCCTCAGTGACTCAGAGTTTAAGGACACAGAACTGCCCATTGGCCATATCCTTATTGAGGAAATCAGACTAGAGGGATCAGGGCCCACAGAACCTGATGCTCCATTAACCTGTGCAGTAACAGCCTGTGCGTGGGTTCACCCTGATCAGCAACAAAGCACCCAGCCGGTACTCACTCCCCACCACTGCCTCAGCAGGATGAGGAACAGAAAAGGAAGACAAAAAGCAAGAAAATGTGTGTTTAGATAGACACTTTAATAACCAATCCTCACCCCTACCCCACGCCAGGGGTTTCTTTTGTTGATAAAGATGTTATACAGCATGGAATATCCCTTTGGTTGATTTGGGTCAGATGTCCCAGTCATTTACCTGACTCCCCAGTCTACTCACTAGGAGAGGGCAGAGTATGAAAAGGAGATAGCCTTGAGGCTGTTCCAGTGCTGTTTAACAACAGCCCAAACATGGGTGTGTTTCCTACTCTATTTTAGTCACAATTCCAAGACACAGTGCCATAGGGGATGCTATGAAGAAAGTGAACTCCACCTTGGCCAAAGCAAGTACAGTCCAGTACATCTGTAACTATTCTGCATGTTGACAAACTTAAAAAAAAAATCAGTGTCCTCTATGCTCCCTAGTGCTCACTGCTCTTCTCTTGCCCAGTTACATTTACTCAACTGAAACATATCATAGCTAAACTCTACAGACCTGACATTTCTGTTGCTCTCCCATGTCATTTCTGACTGCTCAGTAAAGCAAGAACACAACTATTATTTTCCCTTCCCATAAAAGATGCAATTCACACCTACACTGCTATAGGTGATAGTTTAGAGATGGAATTTCAAGTGAAGGTTGAAACAATTAAAAATCAGCGTGCTAAGAAATTCTAAGCACATAAAAACCAGAAAGTTTAAAGCAATTGGTCACAATCTATTTTGCTAAAAATCTCAGCCTTTGGGAAAAAGATGCAGAAGGAGCTACCGAGTGGATAATCAAGTTAGCAGAGGTAGTTCTGGAAAAGTTTTGATGAACATGGATAAATCCTCCTGTATTTGCACTCTTAAATCCAGAGTATGTACCTTTCCAAAATAAAATATTTTAATTCAGCCTTAAATCATTGGCCATAATGAAAGAAATTGAAATGTTGCATTCTGTGCCTCACAAAAAGAAAGACTGGATTATTAGCCTAAGTATTATGATTTTCAGAATGAGAAAAAAACCCACCTTATATTCTTTTCCACCTTTGATTATTGTCTCAAAATTAAATCTGTATACTTCACTTTAAATCTTCTAGTGTGCTTCTTCATGTCACTGCCTAGTCCAATTCTAGCCACTCCACTGCAATCTCTGCTCACCAGAGATCTGTGCTTTCTCATAAGCACTGCCTGGAAAGTCTGCCTGGGTTAAACTCTGCTTAACATTCATCAAAGCTCCTTTCTTTATTTTCTTTACCTTTGTCACATACAATGTCTCAAGTAACCAATATTAAAAATTGCACATTTAACATAAAAAGGTACATCCTTTACACTTAGAAGGATAAATATAACAGATTTACATGATAAAAGTACCTTAAAGTATCTTGATATTTTAAGTGTCTTACTTTAAGATCCTGAAAGATTGATGTCAGAGGAAATAACAGGTAAACTTTTGATCTTTTTTCCAATTATACCAGATGGTCTAACAAAAGCCTACCTCAGTCTATAAGCCTCGATTCTTTCTTTTGACATTCATGGCTACAACACAGTTTCTAAATCCAGGATCTCTCCTAGCACTTCTCCTAGTTTTGACCAAGACCTTAATGTAATTCAATACCAGCTCTCATCATTGCCAGGGCTGGAGGAAAGGACTCTCTCTGGCTTCCAAGAAGAAGGGCATTCCTTCCAGTGGGAGAAAGTTATGGGCAAAAATGGTCGGGTACTGTTTTATTTTACATGTAAATGGTTTCTTTGTCTTATACCTTTTGTTCTTAATATTGTTGCTGTTACTGTTCATTTTTTTATTTCATTGCTGTTAAATTGTTTTTATTTCAACCCATGATCTTTGTCTTTTGTGCTTTCAGTTGGAGGGACACTGAGCACTGGGGTGGTTTTAGTGGGAGCATTAAACTGGAGAATATCATTCCTAAGGAAGCCAAAGCTGAACACTGCAGAGACAGTCTTGTATTCTCCCACTGGTATTGATATATACAACTCACACCGAGTTGTAGAAGTAACGTGAGCTAAATTCTGTGTGTTCCTTAGTACATACACCGATCTTTTATCTACTTTACTATGGTCTGTGCAATAGTACTACAGAGTAGAAAGGCACTTCACATTTTTAATGTATTTCTGAAAGTTTTATGTAAGTAAAGTTTTTATCAACTTACATAATCAGAGATCAAATTTACTTTCAAAAAATTCTGCCTTTCTGACATGTAATTTAGTTTTCTGATTTGCTAGCTTATACATACAGAGTATAGAGACTTTATTAGGACCTCTCCAAAATCTTGATGTATCATTTAAGAATTATAAAATCATCTACCATTTTTACATAATCTTTCATTCAAAAGTATTTTAAAATTCACTACAGAATGTATTTCACATTGCTTGACATTGTAACTTATTAAATAAGAATATTTTGAGCTCCACATAACTAATGTTGCAGATGCTCCTTTATCACAAAGAGCTGTCACACTGCACATCCGGCCTGGCCAGGTGGGCACACTGCTCTCAAGGGGAAAGAAAGTGTTACCCTAATTCTTGTTCCTTCCTTTCATCTCTCTGTTATGCTCTTACCTGCAGACTTTTAGTGGGTTACATCACAACCCTTCTCCTCTTCCTCATGAGAAGCAATATGAGCCAAATTATGCCTTTAATAAGCTGTATTTTCACACTCTGCCACTTAGTGTTCTCTACAAAATGATTAATTTCATTTTCTATATATAGTTAATTTCTATGTCCTTTCATCTGATATATTTGAACTTTCTTTCTTGTAAATACCTGCTCAGGTATGGCAGCACTATGAAACACAGAAAAAAGGAAGGCCATTTAGGAAGTCACTTTCAGTACTAAGTTACTCTTTGCATTATTAATATGTAGTACAGAATTCATACTCCAAGCTGCCAGTGAACTAGAATTGATGAGCCTGGTAACACGCATATTAACAATGAGTACTTCTCATGCAGTGTATGATTTGTAGAGCTGGGTAGCAATTGTGGAGATGCTGTAAACAGGAAAAAGCCAGCCAAGCTAGAAGGAATGTGCTAATTAAAGGATACAAGTGAAATGCAAGTTAAAAGCAGCCAGATAAGGAGAAGGGAAAATCCTGTCCCCAAACAAAAAGGAAGGAAGGAGAGAGAACGTACCCCTTGCTAGATTTGCATATCATATCCCAGGGCCCAGCCACAGCTAGCAGGGGAGGGAAACACTGATCCTTCACATCTCTATTTAGTGCAGCTCCCCAGGCAGCTTTTCTATTGAAAAAGATCTAGGAAGGAAGTTAAAAAGAAGGACGGATGACAAAAGGAACAAAAGAGGAGGCGATGGAGTGGAGCTCAGAGCAGAAGCTGCTCCTAGGAAAGGGCGGTATCTCAGCAGCTCACTCTGCAGATACAATCCAAGGACGGCCAAAGTCATTCCAGCCAAAAGTAAGACACGGTGACTAAGGAAGAGGGCAAGTTCAGAAGCTGAGTAGAGGCATCACTGTATTCCTGATGGGTTAAGTATTTAGGCAAGGCAATATCTGTAAGTGAAGCTAATGCCTTTCATCAGAGCAACAGATTACAGTGTAGAGGTGGAAGAAAAAGACAAGTTTTGGCAATACAAGCCCTTCTTCAAGAGAGCTACTGAGGTGTGACACTTCGGTGCAGTGTGTGAGCCAGGACAGTGCCCTCAGCTCCGGGACTTGACTGAGATATCCTGAAAAAGACCCAGGTTTAAACCACAGGTATGCCCGTGGTTATGGAAAGAAGGCTTTAGCAAAACTTCATGTGCTTTCCATGAGCTTCCAGGCCTGGGAAGATGGCCTCTACCCATTGAATTATCCACAGATAAAAGAACATATGTAGAATTTGATAGTATAGTCCAAAGTCTCCCCAAGTCCATTGTGAACCTGCTGACTTAGGGGACTTTGCATCAAGTCCTGAAATCAGGTATCATGTGGGAAGCCACAGACAAATCCATGGAGCAAAATGGATGGACATTGCAGTTCATATCTGAAATAACTCTAATGATTTCCCTGGTTTTAAGTTGCAAATATTCCTTGCTATTCAGCTAACTGGCTTTTCTCAAACCCAGTCTGCCAATAGTGGAAAAGAAACCTAAGGAGGAAGCACTTAAATAATTAACAATCATTATGGGCTGGGTTTAGTTTAACAAGCATTATCTGTGGTCTTGGAATATTTCTCTGAGGTTTGCTGGAAATTTATGAACCATGGGAAAAAAAAACACTGATAATGAAAGGAACAGGCAAGAGCAGAGTGTTTTAAAACTGCAGAACCTGAAAGAGTTGCTGGGTTTGATTTATTTCAAAAATATAAATCAGAGTTTTTTCCTGATTTTGTCCAAACTCTGAAGCATGAACAGAATAACAGAAAAAAAATATGTATAAATAAAAAATTCTTTTGACTTCTTAGAGCTCTGTAAAAATCTAAATTCTGAAGGTCTTAAAAGCCAGTACTTCAGTAAAGGGAATAAACAAATTGAACCACCATTTTTCTATTCTCCTCTGGTATCGATATTGTTAAATAGTCTCCAAATGACATAAAAAACATTCAACTGTTGAGGATCAGAAGGGTTTTTTCAGTTTCAGTTTAATTAGCTTAAAGCTAAAAATATGTCCCACAATCTAATACCAAGTTCTTAGTCCATCTTTTCACATTTTGTGCCATTAATTATTTCTGTTATGCTAGTGGGAAAACAAAGATACAGGCCCTAATCAGTGCTCCCAAGTGTTTGTTAATGAACTCTGAGGGGACCAAATAGTCATAATTGTCTTTCAGAACTGGAAACCTTCCTTGCAAATAGGTTCTTTGTCTGCATATCACATCTTTATATAGCTTAATGTTGCTTTTATCACTTTATTGCTTTTGTTACTTTTTCATGTGGGAAATGTTTTGATTAGATAGAATATACCCTCAGAGATTCATCCTTATCATTCACAATAGCTATCTCTGCATTTACAACAATAATTCAATCTGCATAATCCCGAATTTGTAGAATTTTCTCATTATTTTATCATAGCACTTATCATCCTCTAACACACACAGACAGCTTAGCAATTATAATGACTGTATTATTACCATTTAAAAGTGAGTTACAATGTTTGTGGCTAAGATAGAAAACTGGGCCAAAATCTAAATTTCAATAACAGAATGCATCATTGTGGCAACACTAACAAGATGCTTTAGTGAATCTGTAGCATTCATCTGTACCTGTGACTACCATGGTATTTCTGGACCAAGATTCTGATTGAAATGTCTCCTAAGAATGCTCTAAGCAAGCAAGGAGGCAGATTGTTTCTAACAGCTGCCTAATGTAGGCTACTTAAGATTATTTCACAGCACATCTGCAAAGCCATTGGATTGCAGTCACCCAGGTGCTTCTACGCAAGTCAAAGTTATTCCAACAACTAATACTCAATTCAATTCAAATACCAGCCAAAGCAGCTGAACTGTGATATTGGCCAGCTGGCTGTGTGCAGGTGAGCTGGTACAGCCTATACTGGGGAGCACGCTGTGACAGCTATGCTGCTGGAGCCCACTTGGGCAAGTCTATAGGTGCAATGCACATCTCAGCTAAGTGCTGAGACAGCTTTATGTTGCACATGTGCAGGGTGGCTGAAGGGTGCTGACTCAGCCCCCTCAGGTAACAGGAAGGTGCAGGTAGAGCTCTCAAGGCAGGAGGACTCCCCAGTAGAATACATATGTGATCAGGTACAATGTTTATGTTTCTCTTTCCCCAAAGGAAATACCTGCCTAGCCTATATTGTGGCTGTTGGTTGGATCCCAACACCTGTGCAGACCTGCCTGTCACATAAAAGCATTCCTTTGCTTGCAACTAGCTCCCAAATGACAAATTATGCTCATTTTTTTTGCCAGACTGGGTGTGAACAAGTTGCAGTGCTTTGACTTTCCACCAACGCAGCCCTCTGCTGAGAACACTGAAAAAAACCAGCCATCACACTGAATTCAGTCCCATCTATGTCTTATGTGGTGTTTTTAAAAAAACAATTGTTCCCTGTAAATTTACTGAGGAATGATGCAGAATAGACCTAGGTCTAAATCTGGAGCAGAGCAACTGAACTCTCACACAGGAAATAAATTTCAGAGGAAGATCCAAAATATTTCAGGAAAGGGATAAACAGCTTGGTTTCTTCCTGTTTAATTCTAATGCCAAATTGTAATCACTAATCTGCTCCTCAGCATAATCTAGAAAATACATAGTTTACCATGCAGTTCTTAAGCTTTCAATTTATATTAAACAAAAAGCAAATGTGCACATACTTTAAAAATCTGGTTTGATATCTTGAGATGAAATTGTGGTTCCATTTAATTTAGTGGAAAATTTGTCATTGACTTATGTACTTAACAATGTCAGCAGGCACTTTTTCACATAAAAGACTAAACTTTCAGAATAAGCATGAAGGGACTGGCTTTGAAAAGAAATTCAAGATTTCTTATTACTTCTGTTCCTCTCGCTCCAAAATCAGTATGGGTTAATACAATGTTTATATTTCTGTCATCCTGTTTTAAATCTAAAGTGAAAGGCATTGTTTTAACATTGCAAATGCTTCTTTCCTCCATAGAACTATAGATCAAGGTTTGACATAAGAAAAGCATAACTCTATAGGGAAGCTGAAAAATATTTAAAGCATTTTTTCATCATCTTTGAACACATGGAATTCATTGCGTAGATTTATGACTATTAACTCACAATGTGTGCACTCACACATTTTTTATTTTTGTATCCTGTTCTTTCTTGTATCTCTGTCAGCCACCTCCCTTTTCTTCACATCAAATCCCTACTTAGCCAACACGTGTATCAGTCTGAAAGACAGGGCAATGATGAGGGCAGCAGGAAAAACTGTTTGCTAGGTGTGACTGGCTTTCACAGTCAGTGATATTTTTTGTGCTGGAAAACATCCTCTGTTGAGAAGGGATCTTTCTCAGGAGTGGTCAGAATAATGAGACCTTGGAAAAGAGGCAGGCATGTCCTTCTTTTACCTACACACAACATTCCCTGAATAAACCCTCAAGATTCCCCAACTGATCTAGGAAGAGTGAAGGCTGAATTGAGACAAATCCTGAAGAGCTCATTGAAAAACAAGTGAAAGTGACAACAGTTCCTTTCCTCCTTCCTTTTGGTTTTAGTTCTTTCTCCAAGTTTGTTTGTTTGTTTATGTTTTTGTGAAAATGCAGGAGAATTTATGCATTGCTTAAATAATACTAGGTAATATGACAGTAAGGAGGCAATATGACCAGAGAGGATTTTTGATTACATAAATCAGGAGTATGATTCAATTAAAAGAAAAAAAAAAGTGGTACAATTTTACATTTAAATATATTAACCCTAAAATAAATATACACCAAAGTTTTAATTAAATTATGGAATAAGTAATATATAAACCAAAATAGAAGACTAGGTTTGTGCTTCTAGTGACAGCTGTGCAGAACTATGGCATTACTTTTTTAACTTTAATTTTCTATTTTAAAATTTCTTTTACTTAAAAAAAATAATTAATTTCACTTTAACATATATTCATGTGTCCCCTGGAGCCACTGGGATCATAGTACTGGTAATTACCACTAATATATATAGCAAATAACACATGTATGGACCTAAGCTTCCTTTTTCTAATGTCTGCTTTCACCCAGCTTGTCTGCTGGTATAGAGCAAGTGCACAGCTCTACTGTTTCAGTAAAGCAAGGCTGATTTATACCAGCTGGGGATTTAGCCTTTCTTGTTTCCATGAGCCCAAACAGTATCTCACAGAGCTGTACAAATCTCTTGTACAGAAAATGTAGAAAGCTCTAAGATGGCTGAACATTTCCTCATAGTGCTGAGACTTCCTGTTCATTGCACTTGTAAGACAGAAATACCTCTCTGATGACTTGACCTCTTCAAAAAGAAAAGAATTCTGTACTGATATCTGCTAATCAGGTCAAATTGAAGAAACAAATTTATTTTACTATCCTCTGAAAACTGAAAATGATTAATAATTCCTTGCCCAAAGGCATGAGGATCAATTCTGAAACAAACACTCCCTATTTTAGCCTGGAAAATCACCTTACCCATTTGATTTACACATCACTGTCTAGTGAAGAACTAGTATGTGTTTCCCTACGTTACATCTATGATTTGTGCCTCCATTTGTTAGAATATAAATCATTGGTCTTTACAGTGCTTCAGATAATGGTATGTCATGGCTCCAGGTCATCTTTATGACCACAAAAATGAGTATGTAAAAACTGTCAGTATTTAACAAACTTATATAAAATCAATAACTTGCTAAGAAAGATTAGGCATTGCATAGACATGAGGTGTAAAAAATCTTGATGAGACAATACTTCAGGCATGCTGCTAATTATTATTAAAACATCATCCCTGAAATAGATTTTCTTCTTGTAAGAGAACAAGAGAGTGTTTCCAAAAATGAAATAAAGTGCACAGTGCTGTTGTGGTTGGGCAGAAGGGAGAAAATATTAAAATCTCCTATTTTTCCATTTAAAAAAAGAAACATTTATCATGAGAGGGTACTTTACAAGATGGAGTAAATCATACCATTTTCAAACACTGACTTTTGCAGAGGACTCAGATATGACAGGTGGATATTTTTGCCTTTTGAAGTGTGATTTATAAGAAATGCTGAGTTTGGCAGGCTGCTATAACATGTCACAGTGCTATTAAATGCAAGTCAGGAGTTCTTTATAATTCATTAGCATTCTTTCTTGATTGGAAACTACATAGCCACCTGCCCCTGCTGTTATTCAAAGTAGAAGACAAGGTAGTCATTCAGAAAGTGGTGGACTGACAAGCATTTGGCAGGGACGAATACCAGTATATCAAAAAAGTACAGAACAAGAGCAATGAAACTGCACATGATTTACTGGTCAAACTACTCCTGTAAACTTCTGGGACTGCTGGGACTTATGCAAACCTTGTTTCTGCATCAGATAACCAGGGAGTCATATCAGTATCAGGCAAATTCCTTGTTTCTGAGACACTGAGTTTCACAGCAATCATGCACAAACAAAGTTGTTGCCACACCAGTTGTTATAACGTTCACACAAATTATATAAATACAAGAACTACCAGAGAAAAATCCTCAACATTAAAACGAAATCACTATCTAGTGTAACATACAATTTGCACATTCTACAATTTTCACCAGTGAATGCAGTATCAGCTTCCAAGGATTCACCTGCATTTTTCATCCTCAATTCAATAAAAAATACAAGCAGTCTGACTTTACTAATAATGTATCCTACTTGTTCCAAAAATTAACTTCTTACACCAAGAAATAAAGAACCAAAAAAGTCCTTTTATACAAACATGTCCATAATTATGAATATAATAACTTATTTTTTTCCCTGTCATAGTTAATGCTGTAGACAGGCCGGAGGAAGCACTTCCCCTTTTGATTTCTTTACTTTGAAAATTATATATCTAAATGTGAAATGGAGATTCTCTCCATTGCTGATGTCTGTTTAGTAGTGACATTTTTCATAGACAACAAACTGCCAAAAGATTGTCATTGTGGTCATTGACATTTCACATACCCAGGTCCAAAGACAGACTGTGATAGTCAGATTAGACTATTTGCTATGCCGTGTTCTTTAAACATACCAAAAAAAAAAAAGTATCCCCAAAAGTGTAGCTACTTAAGCTGCAATACACTTTTCTTCAAGTAATGTAAAACTTTAAAAAAAAAACCACAGAACCACCATATATTTTGAGTACGCTCAGTTACTAGCCCGTAAGAGAGGCCTGGTTTTCACTGAGCTATTTACATGCTTACCGTGTGAAGCTTTTAAAAGGTGGATTTGTTGATAGAAATCCAGTCACAATAGCGAGCAAAGTGAACTGTTGCAAAGCTGAATGTAAATTATGCCACATATGTGGCAGGCCTGTTTTTCTACGTGGAATTTGCACAAGCAGTTGAAAAAAGTGTGAAAGAGGATCGTACTCTGGAGTTCTTCAGTTTTGAAAATCAGTAACTAAATTCTCAAAATCCATACACATCCTTCTATGCCTTAAAATGTTTATACAACAAGTTCACAGCAATAGTTCTTTTCTTTCTGAAAAAAGAGCACAGGAGGAATATGATTTCTAGCTGAAACTTGAACTGTGTGTCACATCTATAATATCTATAAAGACTTCATGTGAAAATCATTTCCCCATTGCTTGCAAAACACGCTTATACTATACTTGTGTGCATTTAACATATGAACACATACCTTTAACAGATGAACTTATTAATCACAATTTCAAAGTTTACAGTTGTTGTTTTTCAATCTCTTCATAGAGGGTTGGTAAAAAAGAGACTGAAAAGAATCCTACATGAGGAAGGCAAAAAGGAAATACTAGTGAACTGGACCTCCTCTTATTACAGAGGAGAGTAGATAAGCAGTAGAGTTAGGATTGCAATTTTCTAGACTGCAAAAGCCCAGCATTATCACTGCGTACACTCTTTCACCTTGGACCTATACACCATGTACAACTCTTTCAGTTTTCAAGGAACTATTTAATGCCCTTCATCTGGAAGTTTAGACTGGACTGTAGGAAGCATTTTTTAACTGAGAGTCTGGTCAAATGCTAAAACAGGCTTCCTAGAGAGGTGGTTAATGCCCCAAGCCTGTCAGGGTTTAAGAGGCATTTGGACAATGCTCTTAACTACAAGCTTTGTCTCGGTTGGTCCTTGGTTAGGCAGGTGGACTAGCTGTTCATTGCATTCCAACTGAAATAATCTATTCTATTCTATCTTATTCTATCATACCTCACCTCTAACAAGTAGTAGGAAAGCAGGGGATCCAGATTAGAAAAAAATTTAGGGCGTCACAGCTGAGGAAATTATGCCAATACCACACCAAAATCTTCAAGCTTCACAGTATGAAGCCTGTTACAGTGGAAGTCCTCTTAAGGAAGGTATTTACAAATAACAAACAGTGCTGAATGAAAGTTTTGGTGTTGTCTCTTTCATCAGCAGTTACAAAAATCACCTCCTGCTCCACCACAAATATTGATTTATATTAATCATGAAACCTTCATGACTTGCAGGCATGAGAGGAAATCAATACAGTAATGTTCCTGTTGGTTTTCTGCTAGCCAGCATATTTGTGTGACAGAAGAGGGCACACAATGAAGCCCTGTGGTAAGTCTGTAGGTAAACAGATGAGAAATGTGAGAGCAAAAATGCTGATAGTCAATGGAAAGTAAATCCTTTAACAGCCCTAACACAAGTATACTTCGAATGCTGATTTTATTCTTTCATCTCAGAAGCCTATATTTAGCACTCAGTATGAGAGAACAACTCTAGGAACCACATTTCCACTAGGCATTTCGTACATCTCAGGCTTATTATTCAGATGTTACTGACAGATTTCCTCTCATACTCTTCATACATAAAAAAATTGTCACAGTGAAGCCTACTTATTCAATACTAACAGTGCATTTCATTCATACATATTTCTCTGTGAAACAAACACTGCTGTGTGACTTCATGACTCACGTAACAATGTGCTTTTTAAAATAACACCTCTATGATCTCAAACACACCTGTGTCAGGAAAGTCAGCATATGGATGAATTAGTACTTATGTGGCACTGGAACTGATATCACCAGATCTGTAGCATGAAAACCAAAGCACAGATGCCAGCTGAATCACATAGCTAATAGAATGAGACTAAAGGGAGTAAAATACATCCATCTGTGCTGAGTGAGGTACTGACTCCTTAGACTGCTCTGTCTCCTGAAATGCACAAGGCCAGTGGAGCCGACAGAAATATTCCTGTTTATGTTTGCAATGATTTTTCATGTAGAACTCTTTCTACAGAATTGTGGTTGCTGCTCTCAAGCTTAACCTAGTTCTGCTTAAAAAATAGTACTATTATTCCATGTAATTCTGTAATGGAGTGCAGAACAAAGATTATAAAAGTCACTGAATTTACTCTCCTAGAGTGACCCAAAATTCCTTTTGCATATAAGAAATTTTGGGGTAAGTAAGTTTTCTTTTTGTATTGTACCAAGGAGGAAAAACTAGATGCCACAATCTTAATTTCAGTTTTACATGCTAGGAAATCAGCTACAAGGTCAGTGGTTTGCAGCTGCAGCAAATGAAAGCAGAATCTAATTCTTACTAACAGAAGACAACATAAGAAAAGTATGAGTATTCATTAGCAGCACATGAAGAGATTATAATATGGCTAAAGTTTTTTTAAAGCTAACTTCTGATATTAATGAGTTTCAGCCATAACAGCCATATTTAATTTACAAGGCTGTCCGTTTGTCTTTAAGCACAACAATTTACAAGAGGAACCAAAATTATGATCACAAAATGAATACCTATTTAAATCTTTAAATCTAATTTCTATAACCTACTCCACAAATGATCTCTTTGCAGTCATGCATTCCTCTCATAATAAAATGTTGAGATTTGCAGGGAAATGAAGAGGTACTATTTTCTAGCTCTCCCTAGAAACCCAGGAAATAACAGTTGTATTGTATTATCCCTGTCTTAATGGAGTTCGAGGGACTGTCCAGAGCATATGAATAAAATATAAATATAAAATATAATAAAAAACTTGGAGGTGTTACTCTTGACAGGTTGATTGATGTTCTTTCTACTCAGGTCTGGCATTCTCCAGTAAAGTTACTGACTGGTGGCAGGTGAATAACAATCAACAAGAAACTGATAGACATAGTGTAGTGGATTACTGTGTGGTCTCTTTGATTTCACTTTAAGTCATAATTTTCTTCTAATTTCTGCTACTTAGAGGTTGAATTATCTAAAATTGTTTTGTAATTTAAACAATTGGTAGAAGTCCTAAAGTAGCAATGCTAATACGGGCTTTAGAAGGGGAAAACAAAGCAACAAAAAGGAGGTTTTAAAAAAATATTGGAAATTTAAAAAATAATTTTACTCTATAAGTTCAAAGAAGTTCAGTATGCATTTTATGGAATTCAGTAAATGGCAAAATTTATTTGCAATCATTATTTCTCCTTCTTTGCATACAGAATCCCTATATGCGACATGTGACAAATCACTGGAAAATATTTTGCCCTAAAAACAAGACCCATGTAACATCATGCAGCCTCTGCAAAAATTGTGAGGCTTTTATAAACCAAAATGCTTTACAGAATCAAATGTTCTGAATTTGTTCATTGTTTCTGTTTTGAAAATTTCACTGGTTTTTTCCTGCTACTTTCAATACAGACAAAAGTACTTTGAAATTGAAGCCTCAAAACATTTAATGCAAGCACTATATATTTCCCTGAGTCCTTATGTAATGTTACTTTTCAAGAAAGTCAACTTCAGTACAAAACTTGCAGTCCTCAAGCACTGGAGAATTGTGGAAGCTGTAACTCCAGTTGCTGTCACTTCACCTTCTCTGTCACCTACCAAGTCTGTGGTCAGACTCCCAGCCTTTTGCCAAATTCAGGAATATCTCTGTGCATAGAGATTTGGGGAGAGGGCAGTACAGGAGGAGTGAAGGATGAGGGAAGAACACACCTGTGCACAGCTCTCATGAGGCACCAGCGCAGCGCACACCTGCCACACAGACCTCAAAGTCACCTGAAATGAGACTTTGCCATTCAGCAAATGGTTTTCATTTCATTTGATTCAAACCAAAGACAGTAGGTTTCCTTAGATTTCCATGGCAGAATAATTGCATCTGAAAGCACTGAGAGGGAGCTGAGGTTATTGTGCTTTATGACCAGAAGAGACATGAAACTAGGCTTTGCAGCATCCTGCGATTCACAGAATTCATCAGTTTTGTGTTTCATACCATGCAGGGCCAATACTGCGGGAACTTCAGCTCCACACAGCAGCAATACTTCTTCACAGCTAAATTCTATGCCTATGCAATTATATCCAGTTCTTCTGTAGTTAATAGAGTGGCAGAAATTTACAGCAAGGGTCAGCATGACAATCTCAGCCACCTCCAACCTTAGTATTAAGTACAGAATATCTCCATTTATCTCATTTGTTCCTGTCATAAACATCTTTAGAAGAATTCTACCTACTGCATAAAAAATTTATTTCCTCGAATTACTACATCATGCATCACAGTAATTTCAACACTTATTTCCTTTCAACAATTCAGATAATTATGTTTAAGAACTTAGAACAAGCTTACATAAAGTCACTTTACTCTATTTATTATGTGACAGTTGCTGTATTACTCATGAGTAACCAGAGCCTGTCACATTGCAAAATTTCATGAATAATATGTCATATATTATGCATGCATGTATAGTTCAGCATCATCAAATATAACCAAACAATTAATAAAACAAATGAAGAATGCATAATTGAAGTGCTAAATCTGAGAACTCAGAACTGAAATTACTAGCAAAGGATTAGTCATCTGCCAGGAAAATATCCATTGTAATGCAATCTGAGTGCACTCAACCAATCTACAGTTTTTTAAAACAATTAAGTATTGCTATTAGAAACTGATTATACTTTTTAACAGCAATAAATCCCCATGAAATTAGTTATTGTTTACCATAGTTGTAGCATTAACCTTTTGAAGAAAATTTAGCAAATTGATAGCTAATGCTAATGACCAATCTTGAAAGGGATTACTCCTTAATTATATCATATACAGCAGTATTCAAAAGATACGATCATTTTGGTGCCAACTGCACCTTAACAGGAACAATCTATATTGCAATAAATGACATTAGTCCAGAATCAGTAGCTTGTATAATTAGAAGGAACATGAGGACTACTTAGATGTGTTATTTTTGTATGACCAAGGAAAAATAAAAAAAACACCTTTGGTTTACATTAGAATTACTATTATGCCCTTTTAAAAGAACTGCTAAAGCACAGAAAACTGCTTCCAAAAACCTGTCCGTTGTCAGACCTACAGTGTGCTCACTTAATTGTCTACTTCATGTAACCTAACTGCCAGGACATAAGGAAGCATGGCACAGTCCTATTTTTCAAGACAGACATTTATTATTTAGGAGACCCTGAGTTACTGAGCTTTTACTAAGGGCCACTAGCTTCTTTTTTTACAAAACCACCAGCAGCAAAGCAAATAATCTCTTCAAAATCTGTCTATTTCACATAATATATAATGAGCCACTGTAGCTAAGGTGTTAAATGCAAATTTCAAAATCTGATCAATATATGCAAGACTGTTTAATTAGATTGTTGTTGGTTTTATTTATGGTTGAAATGGAATAAAATAAAAAAAAATCAAAACAATTCCAGTCACTTCTTCCAATGGAGCTTCTGGACTTGTTTTGGATCATAGCTCAGGCAAAACTCCTGTGTGCAGATGAAGTGCCTTTTAGGATTTCAGGTGGTAAAACTCTAGCAAAGACAACTTCATACAAGAAGAGGGGATTCTCTAGTACCTCCAAGAATTAACAAAAGTGCAAGTGAAATTCTCTAGCACCTCCACAACAGAAGCGCAAGAGAAAAGGGAGAAGGTTGTAGACTGCTGCAACACCAACTCCAGCAACCAAGGCCATCTTCTCAAGTTCAAATAAATTAAGCAGTCTCCAGCATCTTCTTTATATTCTAAACCATTTGATTAGGTCAGGAAGATGAGCACAGGATGTCCATTTTTATGCTTGCAGCAGCAGAGTCGCCAGAAGTGGGGTAGATATCAGATCTTCCAAGCAGAAATTGGGCTGTTCAGCAAAAGGCAGTGATGTCCTACAGCAAGTGCAACTCACTGTGGCCATTTCTGCCCCCAGTTTTGTGACACTGGCCAGTGGCTGCCACATCACTGCCAGCACAGTGGCTTCCATCTCTTCTCCCTTAGTACAGTTGAAGAGCAGGTTTTAGAGGAGGATATGAGCTCACTCTCTCCTGCAGATAACCAGGTTCTCCCTAAAGCACAAGATCTAATATGGAGGCACAAGAGGTATTTACTCCAAACTTGATTTCAGGCTCATTTAAGATTGATCTGCAGTACAAATGACAGAGGACTTGTCATATATAAGTTTGCTAATATAAAGAAAAGTAAATGGCACAGAAAATCTCACATAATTCCCTGGATAATCAAAACTGCTAAAGGGCTTAAATACTTAAAGTATTACAACTGCAACTTTAAAATCATCTTTGTTCATGTTTCTTGTTTATTTTTGTGCATGGCTAAGATGAGTAAAATCTCAAACCAGAGGGATACCTACTCCCAAACATGCAGGCATTTGGATCCAGATCTGAACTTTGTGGTTGGCCTTGCCTCCCTACTGGCTGAAGTCCAAACCTCCATTACCAAGCACCCCAAACTGTGATACTGCTGGGAACACGTGTGGGAAACTTTGCTCTTACGCACACATAACTCCACAGCTGTCATCACTTCCCTCTCCACAGCCTTGGCTGCAAATTTGAATGAAGCCCAGTGGTGCCACAGTCCTTTCCTCCCCCTCTTTATAGTCATCTTTTTATTTCCACTTTGAAATATATTTTCATACAATGCCAACTGAAAGCCCTCAAAGCTGGAATGCTTGCTGTCACTTAGACTATGCAAGGGAGAAAACTTTTATTGGAAACATTCCTTCCCTTCCTTTTAATTTTTGCTGCTCCCACGCTGTTGTTGGCAGCTTTAGATCTGTATCAGAAGAAAAGCATGTAAAATGCATGCAGTTAGGCAGTGGTCCTGTAAGGCACTTCATGTACACAAATATCTGCAGCTGTGCACTGCTTCTGATCTGTAGGAGACTACACATGGGCACTGAGATCAGCACACATCAAATCCCTGTTTTTAAACACATGTGTCTTTAAAGCAATGACTCTTAATTCGTGCTAAGAGAGTCCAATAATAATACGGAAAAATAAATTATATTCACCCCCAGCAGAAGGGAAATCACAATCTCATTCTCTCTGTTCAGGTCATACTAGCCCAAAAATGCAAGAATATAAAATACTAATAAGGCTTCTAGCGAGATGTCTTAAAAAACCTGAAGTACAATTAGCATTCAAATAATATTTACAGTTTTTTCCTTCCCATTGCCAGATGTCTTTGATGGCTTCACACTCTGGGTAGGCAGCAATAACCATCAGCTAAAAGCCAAAACTGTATTCAGATCCCTACCTAATGTACATTTTAACAATAAAGATGAGAAGATGGAAACAAATTAACAGGCAAGGTATTAATCTCCAAGCACATTTATATTGAGTTTAACTGTCTTACTGAAAGCAGTTCCTATAAACCAAGGAGCACAGAGCATAATTAAGGAGAAGCTAAGTGATAATTAAGGAGTTGCTATATGCAACTGAGACTAGCTGGCGCAAAAGTCCACTTTGCCTTCATTGAATGAAATCATATGCTGCAAATGAAGTAAAAACAGGAGAAGATTTATTGAAAAGCCAATGAATAGCAACACTTTCTTGCAATTATTATTTTTCATATATATGAATTGATATATAACTACATGCTGACCTTTGAAATACATGCCTAAAAAGTACAGCATTTTTGCCATGAGTTTAGGTAATGTAATGTAAGACAAGAGACTTAGGAAGGCTTACAATAATAATTCACAGGAAATACTGCATTTCTGTCATGTAATTTCACAACCAACATAAATTCAGATGGGTACATATTTCAGCTGGCTTCTGGAGAGTTACCCATCAGTACAAATTCCCACAGAATGAGGCAGCCATACACCTCAAAAGTTATTGACATTAGCAGAACCATATCTTGCAGCCTTGCTCATGCAGAAATTCCTACCAATGCCTTGAGAAATGTTACTGGTACAAATAATTTAAGAGACAACAGAAAAGCTGGCAATATGCAGAAAAAAGGCCTTTCTTTTTCTAGACTTTGCTTACTCAGGTTACTGATAAAATCAAATCTTTATACAGGTTTTTGTTTCTGCCCTGATTTTATTTTCAGATTGGCATTATATGTGCAAATCTACATTCCATTCATTTTTCCATGGCTGCGCATGAGGTGTTTTGGGACATTTCTCCAGCCAGAGCACAACCCCTAGAGGAGCCAGTTGTCCTGGTGAACACAGCAACTCACAAAAGACTCACAGCTATCATCTACAAGGAATATTTAATGATATGCATAGAATAGGTTGGTGATTCTTACCCTAGCTGACCCTTGTGCTTCTAGTGAATATATAGATCCAACAGGACACACATCTAGGCTCAAGTTTACATATTTCTAACTTTACTTACAGAAGGAAAGAATTATGACTATAACATTTAGCAGGGAAATAAAAGAATTGCTGCTTTTAACTAGGATAATTTAAAAAATAACAATTAGCATTTTAAAATACTTAATTCTACATATATAATGTGTAACAGAATGGGCCTAGGCAACAGTTAGTTTGAAAAGGCTGGAGATATTTTGGGGTTACTTTTTCTTTATTTCCCAGCGTGGTATAATCTTAAATTGCAGATATGGATATCTAACATTACATTATGCCAAGCAAAATGTATTTATTTATTATTTATTTTTTTCTACCCAGCAGATGGCCACTAAACTTTTGCACTTAGGTGTATAAGAGTTGCTCTAATATCCCTTATCTTTGGAGTGAGGCAGGCTTGGTACCTTTTAGTTACTTTCCCTCAATGTGTGTCTACCACTGCATTTTCTATTTTCTTGTCCTTGCTGTGAAATTATGAATCTTGGTTGTGTTTGTTTCAAAAATACTGCAATTCTCCTATGAAACAGATGAAATTTTCAGTTGATAATATATCAAAGAGTGCTCCTCGCAAGGCAGTCCCTAACCAGTTCATAGGTAATATAAGTGTCTTTCTTAAAGCTGGTGTCAGGAATATTTTGTCACTTGAAGTGAGGCAGGGAAAAGCTTCAAACTCACATTGATCATCCCCTCTCCAAAACTCAGCATTTCAATTCCTACACCCCTCTGGTGTGCAACTGATAGGCCTGGGCAATTCATCTCTGCTTTCCTGCATTCCCAATCTGCTGTTACCAGCTTTTCTTACACTGAAAACCAACTCTTGTTTGCAACTGGTCATGCAAAATATGACTTAAAAAAATATACCAGTAACAGGGAAGAGGGTAGTATGAAAATACTAAATTCAGACTGTTGTTTACTTTGGTATTACATGTTTGATGAGCAAGCTGGAATTCCCAAATTGAGGAAGCAGTAATTAGCACGGTGGCTGGCTCAAATACACATCCATCCCTGTGAACAGGATGGTCCTGGTATCTGTTAAGTGGTAGTAACAGCCTGCATTCTTCATTCTTCTAACATCTAAAGCCATATTGTGTAGGTAACACATGTGCAAATTGTGACAAACCTGCAAACCCCAAAGTTCTCTGGATGGCAAGAGCCCTGTTCACATCAAAGGAGCATTTACTTTCCTTAAATGCAGAAATCAGATGATGACTCACCAAGTATTAGCAAAGGTCTCTGCAGGCAGTAAGAGAGTGGTGAGTGGAACAGAGATTTAGTGGATGTCTTGAAAATGCCACAATGAACCATGCAGAACTAATTTTATTTGGCATATATGCCCAAATTTTCTACTACCAAGTGTTAGTAGCTGTCTGTCAAGGAATACAAATATGACATAATATTTACAACCTCTTGAACTGCTTCTCTGCCTTCTCATAAAGCATACATACTCGACTTTTACCTCCATTTTGATAATCTTTGATGCTACAGGAATATTTAGTACTTTACCTTACAGCAGTAAAAAACAGAGGAATTATGAATTCAATTTTAGTGGCCAAATTAAGGATTTGGTTTCAGTCCAACCTTTTGGAACCTCTTAATCTTACTGAACATTTACAGTTCTACCCCATCTTTCTTAAGAGTTTTTTAATCAATGGAGTCAGTAACCTGAAGGAATTCTGTGTTTGGAGGTCTGGAGATTTTGCCCACACAGTACAGATCAGATTGTGATTGCATATATCTTTTACTATGAATTTTCCAATCTTTAGACAAAGACTAGGAAAAAAAGGATATAGAAGTTATATAAGAAAGAAAAGAAACAAAAAATATAAAGCAGAGGATTAAGTCTTCTTAATTCTGATTATTTTCTAATGTACCTTTGTATACAAAATTCATCATAATACACTCTTTTCCCTTGGTTTTGCTGAAAAATACATTAAAATAACTACGCCTGCCTTGTCTGAGAGAGATGGTGCATATTAAAAAATCTATGGGTCACTGAAAATGTAGTTTTATAATAGAATGCATTAGTTGTACATTCATACAATGTGTATTAAAATAAGAGAAAGCAACACTTGCTACAAACAAATTTCATCATTTCATATGCATGAAATATACATATGAAGTGCATCTGTATAAAACAGCAGCTGGAACAACTCTGCAGGCTTTATAACCTTCTATTAGTGGTTCTCAACACCAAATTACCAGTGTTGTACATGCACAAACAGAAACTGCCTCACTATTATCAGACAGACAAGTGAATGTGTTATTTTCTTCCTTTCCTCCTATCCCTAGCTAATGTCTCATCATAACAATCTCGCCAGCTATCACTGATAATCTGCTCTACCTCTTGTCTTCATCTCAAACACAACCTGACTACAAGTAATAACCAGCCTGGCTGCGAGCTAAAGGCAGGCAGGGAACAGGGAAAAGCTGCATCTGCAAATGGCTGACCTTCAAAACAGCCATTTGCAAAACATATGTACTGCCACAAAACAATATTAAGTAACCTTTCCTGTGCTGCCACTCTCAGATTCACACTGAGGCTAATCAATATTGCCCTGCAGCACCAGAGAGGCATTTCCACACACTCTTGAAGGCTCCTGATTGAATGTCATTCAGCCTAACCACTAGCTTTAAAATAGCCCAGCAAACCCAAAAGAGGTAGCAACAAAGCAAAAGCCAGGCCAGGCCACACAGCCCAAAGTGCTTCCCCCAGCAGATGACCCCACTGGGACCCCCTCCTGCAAAAACCCTCCAAGACAGAAGCATGTTGAGGGCCAACCAGCTAGACCATAGGAAATGAAGCTGACGAGGGCAGTGAATTTGCTACTTCTATGAAAGAAGTCAGCTTTCCCTCCACCCAGCCTGTCTGTAGCTTTGTGGGGAAAAGGTTTTGTTCTATAAGTAAGGTTTTGTTTTATAAATAATGGTCTGTGCCCATGAGATATTGTGGGGCTCACCTAAGTGCCCTTGCTGAGGGATTCTTTTCCTAATATACATCTGAATATTAAGACTGCAGGGTCCTGTATTCCTTCAAATTGCAGAAAACACTCAGTACGATTCTCCAGAGGCCTGGGTACCCAGCACAACTTCAGCTGGAGCCCTACTCCATTCACCCACAATGGGCTAATGACTGCAGCTCAGAGCATGAGGCACACACAATAAAGAAAGGGTCTGAAGACAACTTTTTCCCTCCACATCACTCATTTGCTCTCCCTAGTGTTGCTCAGGCCTTGCAGCTCCCTAGCTCACAGCAGGAACTTCAATCCACTGTGTTATGACAGGCACACTCCAGCAGCTAAGGAGCTCCTCTAATGCACTGGCAGTCTAATTTATAAACTCCTTCCAGCATTTCAAAAATTAAAAAATAAGCTTATTCGCCATGTATCTGATATACTTCTTCCACACAAAAGTCTGTGTGCAAACATAAATGTTAAATGTTCCTTTCTCCATTACTGATTCCCTCCATATTTAGTGCTTATACTTTGTGAGGCACAGAATGATCTGTTGTTCATTTAAGAGCTTAAAATCCGTACCAGTTTCTCGTAACTAATGCCAACACACTGCTTTACTCAAGCGAGATCTACTGCACAAAACACATCAATTGACTACACATCAATGGGACAGCACATGATTAGACAACAGTGGGGAATCCTAATGATCCCCTGTGAGAATTAGGGGAGTGCAAGCCTCTCATTTTCTGCTCCATGATGTGTAGATGAAAAGTGCACTGGAAAGAATACAAAATGAACAGCAGTAATTCTCTGTGCATCCTAACTTCATTTCCATGGGAATGTGGAAATGTAACAAGACCATGATTATCACATGGAAGATGAAATAAAACACTGACCACAATGTCTTACTTAAGAGCACAATTACTTGTCCAATCTTTAGCCTTGATGTTTTGAAAGTGGCTGCTAGACACACACACTCAATCTCCAAGAATTTGGAGGTTCATCAATGTCCACAGGTAGGTGTCAGATACACTGTGCCACAGTTGTAGGGACATTTCATTGATTTTGAGTGGAGGATTACTCCTCTGATAGGGCAGCCAAAATAATACAGCCCTCCCATGGCCAGGCATAGTGCAACAGCACACTGCAAGGATGCTGACTTTTGTTCATTCCATTCTCCATCACATGGGTAAGGGAGAATTCAAACCATTCATATGGGTTTATTTAGTCTTTTGAAGAAGAAAACAATTTTTAAATGAGCTATAAATCATGATTTCACACTCTATTCATTTCAGCCCAGGACATATCAGCATCCCAAGAGAGATCTGAATGTTACCAAAGGCTGTCAAATTAACAGAAATACATTGACAAAAAAGAGCTATGCTATGTCAGTGCAGCAATAATGGTGCTAAGTGATGGCAAAGCATGGCTAAGCTTAAAGCAAAATTCCATTTTTGTGTGTTCAGAAAAATAAACGTAATTCCTGTCACCTGATTTTTGTCCTTGCTTGAATTGTTTGACATATTTTAAAGGGATTCTGTGGCTTTTTCTTTTGTGATTCTTTCGCAATCAGTATTTTACAAGGTTTGACACAAAAAGCTCTTCAACAAAGCTGATCAAATTTCTTCACAGTTTTAGGAAATTTAGTGATGTCTACACCACAATACAAATCCAGGAATTATACAGGGAAATTAGGACATCAGTGTCCAGCACATGCAATTTTAGCAGAAACCTCCTGTCTTTCCTACTTTCCTACAAAAACCTACTATCTTTCAGTAACTAGATGTTTTACTGTTTTGGGTCTCTTGTGTCACACAGTAAAAAAAAAAAAAAAGTTTCCTTTGTTCCCTGGGCAGCAAATTTTGTGGAGCACATGGCAACATTATCAATGAGATTTTCCCTAATAGATTAACCTCTTAGTTCACCTTGTCCAGTACTAAGTGACTAATGTTATCCATATGGTATTTTCAAATATTACTTATTTTACCAGTCTCAGTAAACCTAGTTTGGTTTCCTTCCTTGGCAACAGATGTGCATTGAATAGGGCTCTCAGTGAACAAGAGCTCTCTAAAATGTAGCTCAGTTTTCTCTTGTTAACTTTATTGTCTCCCAAAGCTTTCCTATCTCACTGTTCAATTGTGATGCAATTAGTAACCTCCATTCTTTCTTTAGTTTTTTTCATCAGTACAGGTCAGTAGAAATCAGTATGTCTTTAAGACTCTTTGAAGGAATTAAATGGTTGTTTTAGCCTGAAACTTATTTATTGTCATATTGGGTGATGATCAACACAGAAGGAGTGTTGAACAACACAGTGTGAAGGAGAACAACAGTAAGGAACTTTTTACAGTGTCAGCAAAGCTAAGTCAGCAAAGGACTGGGAGAGAAAATACAAGGCCATTTTTGTCTTTCCAGCATGCAAAAAGACCTACAGTTTTACAAGCATATGAGACCTGCAGGTCTGCCTCAAACCTGTCTTTCCTTCCATTGCTCTGATTCTGTGGTGAAATATCTCAGGTAACTAGAAGAATCTGACAGCACATTTATTGTTCTATTATTAGTACTCACCAGTGTAGTACTTGAGCAGTTAATGATAACAAGCAGCATACCAAAACCAGCGTGCTTTGGCAAACATCACTTAGGACACTTTTGCAAGCTGCATACATATAAAGTGAGTATCTCACTTCCACTTTGAGGAAGTAATAAAGCCTTTGGGTCACAGACATTAAAATTACCTATATACTGGGAGAGTTGAAAAGATGAAATACAAAGCCTGCTATGCCATATTTTGGATGACCTTCTCACTCCTAAAGTGCCCATGACTATGTGATGTTGTTTGCTCTGTGTCTCAAGTCATTCCCTGTACATTCAATTAGCAAAAATAATTGCTTCATCACAAACTGAATAAAAATGCCAAGACCCATTTAGAGACAACAGCAATCATTAAACAAAACCCATTTGCAGGAGAGTTGAAGGCATTTCAAATACGCATATGAGATTTAAAAATAGAAGAACACTTCAGAGTGTTCAAACTGCAGACAAAATCCTGTTTAATTTCAAAGGTGGCAGGGTTACTAATGCACCAGCTACTTCAAAGATGACAAAATAAATTGCTTTTTTAAAACACTGGCAGTTCCATCCAACATGATGGGAAATACATAAGATTTGCCAAATATGAAATGTAATGTGCACAGGTTGTTCAAAAGATGCCTTAATTTGCATGAGTGAGACTACAAAAGGCATAACTTATCATCACAGTTAGGCTTAACTTTGGAAATTGCTGTTCAGTCATGAACCTCAAATAGTCAACCCAGAAGGCCATCTCTCCATTTTATTCCATAATGCTGGAAAAATAAAGTGTTGTTTATATAGCTGGAAAGCTTTGCTCTATTATAAAACACAACAGGAGAGTAATTTATTTAATATAATTATTTAGCATGTGCATGACCATAGATAAATAGCAATCCACTGAAGAATTTAAGGCCTCCCCTGAAATATTTTTACAATCCTCTCAAAACCGATGAACTTTTGACTCAAGATTGGGTTTCGTTTTCAACAACTATTTTTCCTAAATCTGTTAGCAAGCTCTTATTACCTTTGCACTAAATGCAATTAAAAACCCAATACCATGCACACAGGAAGGGATATGCCTGGTTACTGGGATCCTCATTCTCAGGCTGGGCTGGCAAGAGCTGTTCCTCCACATTGAATTTAACTGGCTCCATACAGCAACTCAATGAAGTTGCCAAATTAAATATTAACAGTCATGTTTGGTTTATGTTTGAAAAGTTTCCCTTGCATTTAGGAGCTCAAATAAACACAACACTGCATGGATAACACTGGCTGAGTCCCTAGACTTCTCAGGTGTGCTATGCTCTGTCCTTTGCATCATATTGTCTCAATGACAAAATGGTCACCTGGAGAGATTCAAGTCCACCCATTTTTATGAAATTATAGTTTACGGATCAGGTGATCCTTTAAGATGCCTTCAGAAGAAGATGAGCATAAGGAAATATATAATGAAAACATTCAAGAGAAGTTTATCAACAAAAACTGGAGAACTGCACAGGTGTTTTCAAATAGCGGCTGGGTAAATCAATTCAGGCACAGGATAAGTACACACTGTGTGACGAGGGAACAGTTCCCTGCCAAGTCTGAATTTTTACCAGGACATACACATCTCTGTCTGATCTAGAAAGCCAAAACAAGAACTCAAGTTCCACAACTGCTTCGAAATTGAGAGGAATTGCTACCAGGACATTCAGTGGTAGTGTAAACCATGTAAAAGAATGATTCTTAATGATTGGTATTTACTATATGATGGCTATTGATCCAGTTATTGAACGTGTTTTACAGGGAATTGAAGTATTCCTGAAAAAAAAAGACAATATTGAAAAATAAATTGAACTTTTAAAGCTTTTTTCTATCACTTTCACACATCTGTGTGTATATATATGGATATACATATATAAATAAGGTATAATACTTAAATTGGTGTGTCCAGCTTCTATCAAACAAAAGAAATGTCAAAGTAGTAATATCATACTTTTCCTATTAATAAAACAAGAAGATAATATCACCTTTCAGGAGTGGGAATGCCTCATGATGTTCCCTCCTTCCACTCCAAATTCATTGAACAGTAAATATTTCAAAGGACTCAAGCTTGTTCATTCACTCTTTTTTTCCTCCAACTTTGTATAGCTCCTTTGAAGCAGCTGTCCACAAAGGATCAGATATTGAGTTTTCTAATCCTGTTTCAACATCTCAGCAAGACTTCTGAGTTCTATTAAAGATTAGGCAACATTTTTCAGCACTAAGGCCTGCTAGGCATCTGAACAAGGAATGAGACCCTAAATACACTAAACAAAGGTGACATTGCTGTTGGCTATGAAACTCCTTAAAGGAGATAATTTCCATTAATGAGAAAATAAAAAAAAAAAAAACATGATTTAAACCAGCCCTTATCATGCCATCTGAATCAAAAAACATATGTACATAAGAAACTTCTACAACAAAGTAAATAGGAAACCACTGGGATTTTAGCAATTGTGCTATATATGAAAAATGTTCAAAAAATGGTCAAAGTATATTGTGGGATGGAAAACCAAATGTTCCTGTGTATTCCTGCCTTAAAATGCTGTTATGTTTAGCAAAGGTTGTAAACTACCCACTCTCACATATAAAGTATGGGGTGTGAATCCTACCACAGCAGTCCTGCAGGCAAGCATTTTCTGTAAATATGTACTGTTCTGGGAAATTGCAAGTACATGTGGACACATGTACGTGTGTGGTGTATTTGTGTGTGCACGTATGCGTGTGTGTGTGCCTGGGCACATTTGTGAGAGCAAGACCACAATATTATCAACCTCCACATCTCACAAGTTCAGAGTTTCAAATTTCAGCTGGGTTGACAGTGCTTCTCAGTTACATTATTCTTCATCCATTTCTGTGAAGTATTTGTTGACACACAGGATAGAGATTTTGTTTTCTGAAATTTAGAATGAATCTTGGGCAGATGTTTGGGTATTAATATCATGCAAATATAGCAAATTTCTTCTCTAAACATATTCCCCCTCACCCCCCCCCTACAGTTAAGGGATTTTACAGGTGAACTGCCAACTCAGGCTGCTGCACAAGGCTCCCACACAAAGCTCCTGCCCAGAAGGTGTCAGGATGGGACTGTGCCAGTAAAGGTGAGTTCCAGGGTAAAAGACATGCTGCTGACCTTTAACTGTTCCTTTGAGATGGGGTGCCATAAGGAACTCACAGGCAGGGTGTGTGCTGGCACCACGGGAGTTTCTATCCCAGCAGTAAATGCAGAGGGCACGCTGCCAGCCGCCTTCTCTTCATGCAGTCAGAAAAGGGGCACAGAGAGGTCCATTGCTCAGCTAAGGAGTTCAGAGATCAGATCAAACCCTTCAACAGGGGAATTGTAACAGGAGAAAAGGTTGAGAATGTACACACTAGTGGCACATCTCAAAGTCAGACACAAGTGAGTATCCTTGTGATATCCAAGTGAGCATGCTCTTCTCCTCTGCATGTCTGCACGCGCATTCTGTGGATAGCTTCAGCTAGGAGCCCATGACTTAAAGGCAGGGGAGGCACAGTAGTGTCCAAAGTCGTGACGTGAACAAAACCGAAGCACAGCCCCTGCCAAGTGCAGCATTGCTCCTAAAATATCAACTGTGACACAGCACAACTGGTGCTCCAGGCAGCTGCCCTGCCAAATACTCAGACACGGAGAGTAACAAGGAGACCTTGAGTTTGCCTGTCTGGCCTTCAGGGAAGTGGGGAATCCCAGTTTGAGATTTGAGAATGCTCCTTTACCTTGTAAGAATTCTAGTGTGATGGTGTTTTTTTCTTTTTTGTTTCTTTTCTTTTTGGGGGGTTTTTGTTTTGTTTTGTTTGTTTGTTTGTTTTTTGCAAACAGGAGCCTGTTTACCATTTCTGTAGTAGTCACACAAAGTTAAGTAGGCCTCTAAAACGTTTTTGTTCTACCAACACAGAAAACCAGAAACTGTCAGCAGTTCTTGTGCTAACAGGGTTCTCCTGAAGACCCATTTTGTTTGGTTTTGGAGAAACCAAAGCTGATGAGAGCACAACTTTCTGTTGCCGTCTTATTTCCTACTTCTCATTACTTGTTTGCAAGTTACAGATCACAAAACTGAGAAAAAAAATGAAACATCAGAAGTTTCATAGATGAGTACGTGGTTTTGCAGTATTCACCATCTGACTATGAAACACAAGGAGATCAAAGCTAGAGTTACAGATCAAAGAGACAAGAAAACCTCTAATTGGGGATTTTTTTATCGAAGTCACACACACACATGGAATTAACATGAGTAATTAATAATACAGGCTAAGATTAGTCAATATAATTCTGGACATACATCCCAGAGAGCTGTTCAATTTTGCTTTAGAACCACTAGAGATAAATAGCCTTTTCTAGATCATGAGTCAGTATGAGAGATGGTTTGAGACCCTTGTTGAAAGAATAACTATTATTAAAAAGAACACAACATACTGAAACTAAAAGATTTCTTCCAAATGCTAAGTTGACAGAGAAAAGATTCCAAAATGCAGAGACATTAGACAAGTATTTAAAAGACATACAAATAACATCTCAAGTGACCTTGGATAAATACAGTGTGCGGTACCTGAAGATGGTCTAGCACTGGATGTATTATAAACCTTCCTTTTCCAGTACTAAAGATCAGGATTTGGGAGACTTTATCTAAGTTTAGTAGTGCATGTTATTGCATTACTGTGGGGGGAGGAAGGAGACATGAGGAACAAGGGAGGGACCAGTAGGGGAATTCCACACCCACAGTTCATTGGAAAAAAATACTGTCAGAGAAGGCCCTATGCAAGTTGCTTGGCAGATAACATAGCAGCTGGCTTTCTTTATTTAAATAAAAAGTTTTACTAATGTTGCATCTGATTTAGAATTTAAAGAGGCTAAAGATTTTTCAGTATTATGCTTTTCTTCTGCTGAATGTTTTGAAACACAAAATAGGAACTGCTTCAAATATTTATTCACTGTCCACTCAATTTTTTAGAAAAGGAAGATGTAAAAGCATATCTGGCAACCTGTTTCTGTGCAGGAACACTCAAGTACTTGTCATCTGGCATAAGCAAGCCAAAAAATGCTGAGTCCCTTCTACTTTTTATTCCTGCAAAGGATTAAATTCAGAGATTAACCATAACGTCTTTCAACCATAGGCTCACATATTCATGAATAACAACAAGAAAACCTAATTCAGTACTTAATATGTAATTTTATGCTGCATCTTCAAGAGCAGCATGTTAACAACTATAATAATACAGAGACAGGAGTCATTCAATAAGCTGATTCTGATAAAATCAGAAATTTTGGAGGGTTTTAGAAGGGTTTTTCTATTATTTAGGTTTGGGAAAATAAGCTCAGTCTAGTTTTAGGTTGTTATTTTGAAAGATAATTAAGATTTCAGGCAATTTCAAAATTTTTCATAGTAAACCGTAGACTGCAAAATTTATGTTAAGAAAAATATTTCAAATATTTGCAATAGCAAGCAGAAGTTCAACATCATTTTAAAATAAGGCATTAAACAAATATAATTTAGGTATAGTGCTGGAACCCTACTTTTGCTCTGATTAGCATCCAAAACTGATGAAGACTGTGAGCACCAGGAATAGGCTTTGACTGGATGATGAAGTACAGCAGAAGAGAAAATGAACCTTGCTATGGTCCTGCTTTTTCAGTGGGTCAGGAGCCAGACCCACTCTGCAAGTCCATCACTGTAACCCAATTCTTTCCTGCTATGTCCTAGAAAACTTCTGCAATGTACAAGTCACTTTACATCCCAAAGAGGCTTCCCACTAGCTGCAACAACTTGGTTTGGGAAAATGGGCACAGATTCAGGTCATGATTCATTTTTCAACCTTTTCTTGCACATGTGGCATGGAACTAATAAGCAGCTTGCAAGCCTTGTGATTGTCAGTAGCCCTCACATAACCTGACTTCTAACAGTGACAGCAGGGACCACAGCAGTGGGTACTCAGTGGCCTCATATAATAAGCAGAACTGTCTAAAAGTCTAAGAAATACAGAATTAAGGGAATATTTTAGCCGTTATTAAAGAAGCCAAATACTAGAAGTATGAAACTCCATGGAAAATAGCGTAATTATTCACATTCTAGCTTCCTTTACGTGCTTCTTATTGAAAAAAAACTGTTAAAGGTTTGCAACATTTTTTTCCTAAAATTCAGAAGAGTAAATAAAGGATAAAACTGGTGCTAAATATGCAGTTAAATTTTTATTCATACACCTAAGTGCAAATATCATATATCTAAGTCTGCAAATATTCTAGGAAATGCAACATTGTTCTTTCTCAAGCAATTAAGACAGGTTGGAGAACTCAACACTGTTTTTCATAGATTCATTTTTAGCACTATCAGCATTTTCATTTCAACTTTTAATTGCTCTATTATGCTATGGAAACAGTATAATTTTGTTTTTACATTATGTAAATGATAATACAAAATTCAGAAATAAATGCTCTCAACAGAAGAAAAAAATGAAATACATACATTCCTATTAACATTCTGATTTTGAAGAATCTGCATATCTCAGTGTAATGTGTGCTGATGGGAAGAAACACAGACCTGATTTTGAATGGGAACTGTTGGAAGTAGGGCATGGGCAATATAAATGCTTTCAAATCATTCATCCAATTACATTTACATAAATCAAAGTGAGATAAATGAAAACTAGAGACTTTGCAGATATTCACACAGATCATAAAAGGAATAAATGCATGTATTCCTTTCATGGTGCACTGGACATGGTTCAAAAAAAGTCAGTGGTCTGATTAGTAAGAATGTGCACATAGTCACCAAAATAATTCAAACAGTATGTCTTGGCTTTAAACACTTATATAGTTGTATAATTTCAGAAAATGTTACTGCATTAATGCTTTTTATATGCAGCTGTCTCTGACAGAACCTAATATATGTATATTGAGGTTATGTACATCTGAGAAAATTTTCATGGGCTAAACTGAAATGTTAGCACCTCAGCTGAAGTGCTGTGCCTGTCTTAAGTTTTGAGTTGCCCACAGTGAAGCAATCAGATTTTAAAGCTCTTCTATAATTAGATCCCAAGTTCTTAATTTTGTTTTGAGCTGACATCAAATTTCTTGTCAAAAATACCAAACTCCCATTAGAAATAGGAATCAGAGTGGCTGGAATATGGTAATGGACTGAGCATTGAATCTATGTTTTAAAATCTGGATTCACTTCCCAGCATTCTTGCATTACCTTCAGCAAGTTTCTTCACCTTCCTGCACCTCACTGTATTTTTTCCCAGCTGCTTTTGCTGTTACCATTATATATTCAAGGCAGAGACCATTTCACATAATGTGTTTGGGCACTTCTACAGGGTGACACTACTCCAAATTCAAGCCTTTAGAGGCTACTAGCATTAATCAGAATGTAAAAATAAAAGCTTAAGATGTTTTCTGAATGTCACTGTTTCCATCCTGAAGTGTCTTGTACTGTGACTAATACTATCCAATAAATCATTGTTGCAAAAGACTAAATGTTGTTAATCCCTAATCAAAATATTTTTCCAATTTATTAACACAACATTTACACGGGAAGCAATTTTAAATACTTACTAAATATTTACCTGCTTACTTACCATGATCTTATGAACCATTATGAGAAATTAATGATGTGAGCTCAACTGATATTAAAAAAAAGTTTTAAAACATTTATGTTTTCTTTAAGCTTTTTTCTAAAAATGTCTTCATCAGCATTTCAGTGACTTTTGAGAGAAGGAGGGGGAGAACTGCATTTGCTTACCTAAATCTGCTAATATGTTTATCCCTTCTGAATCAGTTGTCTAGGCATAATATTTTAAACCAGAGAGCAGTCCTTTCTCAGACAAGAAACATTCTCCTCAAAGTGAGAGCTGAAATCTGTGTCTCTCATTTCCTGTCTTTCTGATTTTTAATCAAAATATATGAAATCATTGCTTAAAATGGATATTCAGTTACATTAATATTGTGGAACTGCTAGAATATAGATGTTTAGCAGTAGAAGAGAAGCATGACAGAGGTTAAATCCCACTGATCTCATTCCTTATTAGAGCCAGTGAATCACATTCAGATGATATTCAAGGCATCTCACATAAAGACTATGAACAACATATAGCCCCCTACATGCTCCCCAGCAGAACAAATTGGCTATCCTATTATATAAATATCTAATTATTCTCCAAAGACTTGACTGCTCATACAATTTCAGCAGCAACACAAGCACATAGTTCAGGGTGCAGCTGAAACAGCATTAGAGTGCTCTGCATGTGCCTCACTATGTCTTAAGGACACCAAATTGCAAACATCTCCTATAAATATATACACATACACTTAAAGAGCAAGAAAAAGATTTCCCTCTTTTGATTAAATGTATTTCTGATATTTGTATCATACAAACTCCAACACACTTTTAAATGTGAACACTCCTAATTAATACTGAGCAATCACAACTCCAAAACTGACAACAGTTAATATTTATTTCTTTAACCAATCTAAATGATTTATCTCAAGTCAGTTTTAATGTTCCAGTTACCCTGCCTCTTTGAGGATAGGAAAGATATATGATCCTCATGAGGCAGTTTTACCTGTTGTATGAGACAACCCTGCATAAGGACTCCCAGGGAAGACTGCGAGTTTCAACATATCTTGCTTTCACAAGATCTCAAGCTGATACTTGTGGTGGGTTGACATTGGCTGTACACCTGGTTCCCACCACTCTACCATTTTTCTCCTTAGCTGGGCAGGGGAGAGAAAATACAATTAAAGGCTCGTGAGTCGAGATAGGGACAGGGAGAGATCACTGACCAGTTACTGTCATGGGCAAAACAGGTGAGACCTAGGGAAATTAGTTTAATTTATTACCCATCACCTCAGACTAGGGACAATGAGAAATGGAGCTATTCTTATAACTCTTTCTGGTTGAAATTGCACAGATTTTTATCCCCTGCTTCTTGACTCTGTTATCCCAGAGGCTCTACCATTTTCACTGCTAGCCTTGGCCTTGGCCAGTGGGGGCTTCATCTTGGAGCTGGCTGGCACTGATTTTGTTGGATATGAGAGATGCTTCTGGCAACTTCTCATATAAGCCACCTCTGTAGCCCACCTGCTATCACAACCTGGCCACAAAAACCAAATACACCAGTTTATTTATTATATTAGAGAAGCTAACACAAATTTTGTTCCTGCACAAGTATCAAACTGCTCTTTCCCATTGTGATGCACCAGCTTCACAGATGTGACAGTCTGAGAATGTGGTGCTCCATTTTTCCAAAAGAGATTCTCTTGACAACAAGACTGAGCATTTTTAACAACAGAGTGCCTCTAGGGAATGCCCTAGGAATATACCTCAGAAAGGTATACCATCTTGCATAACAGAAGCTGCTCTCTACATGAAAGAATGTTACAACACCATACCAAGTAAAAGATCAGAACTTCAGTTTCTTTATAGAAAAATGAAAGATAGCGAGTCAGTCGCACTTTCATTTTCCTACAATGCTCCAGGTAACTGAAAATTTGCATAAGAAGAAAATATAGACAGATAGAAATATTTCTTCTGCATGGAGCCACCCACTCAAATGATTAGAAAAAAACAAACATCACCAGCAGTAGTTGTGTAAATAAAGTGTAACAGGTATACTGTGAATATGTTTGTACTGCATATTCCAGTTTGTTTTTCTACTTGCAATTACAACATTACCAACTTTTTGTATTTAATGTGCCCTTAGTACCCAGCGCTCTAGCTCAAGTTATTTCCTAAAAACTCTTTTGTAATTCACAAGGCTACACAAGATCAGAAATTTCAGCTATTGAACCACTGCCATCTGAAGCTAGTTTTCCCACCATTAACATCTTCAGTTATCAGATTACTTTTTCCATGTTTCCATTTTCACTCAGTAAATGAAAATTATATTCATCTCTATTTTAATGAGGAAAAAAAATACAAATTTAAGATCTCATGTCAGAAATCCAGTGGTTCAAATAAGACTGTTTTCCTTCCATCTCCCTACTCTTAATGCTTATTCCTCTTTTCCCCTGTGTTCATTAAACTGTCCTGTCTACGGTAATATGGATCAAAGTCCACTTAGAATTACAAAACCCAAATGCAAAATGATCTACAAAGAACTTCATAATGGTGCTTAATTTGCCCATCTTTAGGGTAAGTTGCCCAAGATACAGAGATACCATTTGCATATCACCTTTCCTAATGACTGAAACTCACTTCTTAGATTAGTCCATCAGAAAGAATACTCATCAAGGCTAATTTAATCAGGTGTGTCTAAACAGTCTCCAGTCAATGGAGACAAGAACATTCACCAGCGAAGCCTAATCTGACTCCTGAGTTCCTGTGTGGAAGACAAATGCCCCCTCCTTGACGGAGTATAGGTGGAGCTGATGGAGATCATCCTCACTGAGCTAATGTCAGCGTTCACAAAGAGCTCCTTCAGGTTTATCTGCTCACCTCTATTTTCCCTTTTTCAGGCTTTACCATCAGAGGACAAAACTGCTGCCAAAACTCAGCCCCAGGGGACTTAAGGAATCTTTAAATAGTCTCCATACCTCCAGAGTGTATACATTTAGCCATTCTGAAATTCAGATGCATGGAAATGTCAAATTCCATACATCAAAATCTCACTGCAGTGGAGTGTTCTAGGAGATCAAAATCAAACTATAACTAAAAGCTTAGATATAAACACAGAATTTACAAAGTAAACTAAAATCTGAGCATCTGGGAAAAAATCATATGCACATTTTTTGTTGTGCAGGTGACAAGCACAGGACGTTATGGGATATTAACAGAGCATTATTAACATAATGCTCTTGGACATATATGTATGTGTGCCACTAAAAATTAAGATGTGTGTGTGGGTATTGACCATATTCACCCATGCAAGTGCGCTCAAAAACACATTCAGTGACATGAAAACAGTGTCATTGCATATGTATTTATGACTTTAAGGTGGATTCCTGCATTTTTTAAATTTCTGAAGCAACTAAAGAGTTGAGAAAGGAAGCTGATACTGTGATGTTGATCATAGCCTCATCCTGGGCATCTGTACTGCGGTACAGGAAGAGGCAGGGCCTTGACAACAAGCAGCAGTGTCATTTCTTTCCAGAACATAGTCTTTCTGATTGTGCAGGGACCAGGCACAGGGAACATATCAAAAATACAGGCAATATGTGTAAAGGAAAAAGAAATCACAAAGAACGGACACTAACATCTATGTAATAAAAGATTACTCTCTAGGCTTCATTACTTCCTTGGTTCCTCTGATATTCAAGGGCATCACAGACTCACAAAACATCAACCTTCACAGCAATCCCACGTGGGGCAAGAAGTACTCTCCTCACTACAGAGCGGGGACAGGAGGTGAGAGAGGGTAAGAATAGGGAGGAGGGAGTCTGATGTAGCCTGGAAGACAGCACTGACAGGTTTGGCCACCTGACCAACCTGAAATGAGAACTGAGGAGCCAGAGCATGTCTCCTCATTCAAATCCTGAAGACAGAACCAGGGACTCAGTCAAGCAAGACTTGGAAGTTAAGGTCTGTAAGCACCAAGGGAAAGGACTGTTGACCACTCTAAATCCTGAGTGAAGCACCACCTTTCCACATTTTTCATGAATATTTCCATGAGTATTTCTTTCCACAGCCATAATTGCATAATTGTCAACTGAACTAGATTTCCCTATGGCACATGGAGAGGGAATTCCCCACAATTAGGAAGACTACATAAAATTTATTTTCCTTATTTGAATATACATAACATCTAATTTCCCAATTGCCATATGTCATATAACTGTGTTCAAAACCAAAATAGGAAAACATACCTATTATAAACTGTTCTTTTCAAAACATACCACCAGCTAAAGCATGGTATTAAAGTTAATTTTTACATAATCTGAAATAGGATAAGAATAAGGAGCACATTTCCCATGTTACATATATTTTCAGATTTAAGATATTCAAAACTAAAATGCTTACATTTTCTAAATTTAAAAGCAACATGCATGGCAAATTATATTCTGGCCAACACTGCTCATCAATCAACACATTTCAGGGTTTTCCTGGACATACAGTGCTTTCACTGCAATGATTCAGGCAGAGTTAAATATAAATTTTTACCTTGAACCAAACAGAGGACTTAATAGTTGCTAGTGAAGGATTACTTTCAAATTCTTCTTTTAACTCATTTCTCATCTTCAGTCACATTTTCTCTGAACTTTAAGAATGAATGTAGGCTATTCAGTTTAAGGAAGACTGGCTGGATAAATCAACAGCATCACACATTTTGCATCAGACCAAATAATGATCCATGAAGTGTTATTTCTGAAGATTATTAGAAATGGAAAACTTCCATGTGTTCTCTTTTTGTAACTTGTTAATCTATTCCTATACAAATTGAAGTTTCATTTATGATTTTTACAGTTTGGACTACGCTTTCAAAAAATATTCAGGAGAAGCACACAAAAATTACCATGCCGTTTGGAATTTTAAAGTATAAATCTGCACTTTTAAACTACAATTAACCATTTCAATACTTTCAAATAAAATAATAAGCAATTTTATTGTTTATATCTAACTTGTTTTTCAAAGAAACCAAAATAAAAAAATTCAAAAATTTGGGAATCACAATTGCACCAAAAATTTAAGGAACTGATCTCCCAAGAAAACCCAGACTCATAAAAATTTCATCATTAATGCATTAAATTCCTGATTTCAAGAAGAATTAAAAGCACAGGAATCTTTACAGGATTCTTTATTACATTGTGTACTCTGTTGGGTTTTTTGAGAACTCAGTAAAATTAATAATTTTCAGCTCAGAAAGAGAAGGCACTATATACCTTAGCTGGAAGCTATTTTATTTTTATATTATTTAAACATTTTCAAAAGGATATAACACTGGCTTTAGTTTCTGCCCTGGCAATTTTTTTCAGCTGCTTTATATGAAGTTTGCTGCTAATAACTAGATAGGATGTAAAGCACTAAGGAACATCAAAAAGCAGTTCTGGGATAAATATCTTTCACTGCCAACACAGGAACTGAGTGTTTGTGCAAATCTAAGACAGAGTTTGGTTTGGTTTTCTTTAGCATCTGATGCTTTGTTGATGCTTTTAAACATGAACAGTTTCCATAATGCATTCAGTATATTAAATTACCAGTTTAGCTTTCAAGCAGAGTCTACTGTCACAAGTCTGTTCTACCTCCCATATGTTCCAAACTTTAAAGATTTTCCAAATATCTGATTTGGTCCCAGTGCTATTCTATTGACAACAGGCCCAAACAAAATTTGTAAGGTAATGAAATTACAGGATATGTGACTTTGATCTGTTCTCTTCAGTGCACCACACAAATCAGACCCTGAAAATTACATCTGAAGATAAACAGCACATTCTGTTGAAGCACTGTGCATTTTCAGCATTTCCTGTGCTCAAACTCAGCCTTGAGTGGGCTATGTAGATAAATGAACACCATGAAAAGCACGGATAGATCTGCTTGCGAGATGCTTAACACTGCCTGTGGGATAAACATTCATACAAGTCAAAACTCCGCTGAGTATATATAAATTAAATCTATCATTTGGAAAAACAGTAAACAAAGATGTTGCACAAACTTAGAGCTGATCTGAATAAGTGCAGATCAAGCTGAGTAAAATCTTATAAAGTTACAGAACCTCCTGACACTGCAGCAGTGTCTGCAAACACCTGAATGCACCAGATGTGTCCCAGTTTCCATGCCACATACGTTATGCTACATGTTGTACAGTGAAGTGAATGAAAACTTAGACGAAGGCACAGGCAAATGCTGGTTTTTGCTGAAGTGGTGAGCAGTGACAGTCTACCTGGGTGAAACAATGCTGGAGAACCACCTCCCTTCCAGAAAACTGGCTGCAGAGAAGTAATAAAGCCCTAAAGCACAGGTACACCCATCCAAAGAGAGGCACTTGTGTCATTCAAAGGACCTGCAAGAAACAGGGACAGCTACTTGTGTTCCCTCCAGCTGACTGGTTAGTGAGAGGGAGCAATGTTCACACCCAACACTGCACTCGTGGCATCAGCTTCAGCAGATCATTTTCTAGTCTTTCTCAAGCCAGTCAGCAGCAGGCAAGCACTGGTTTATGCACGAGTAAGGTGAGTATGTTCTCCCCACAGAAAGCTTTAATTATCTTAACCTGACTAGTTATGTTGGAAGGATCTACATTAAACAATCTGTTTAGTTTATTTAAGATGTGATAAGGAGGCAGTTTGTGCGTAGTCTCAGTGTGGGAGACAGTTTCCTCAGACAAACTCACAACATTTCACATCAGTGGAAGCTGACGCTAACCAAATTCAGGCTAGAAATTTAATCACTGCAACACCACACTGAAATGCAGAGACTTCACCACTGCCTGACACCCTGAAATCAAAGCTCTGTTTACTTTCACTTTGTCAGAAGAAAAGGTAAAATTAATCAGTCTGGATGTGAACTCAAGTCACCAGCCTAAACACATAAGGAGGGTTAAAAAGATAGAAGCTCTTCATTTTAAGAGATTTTGCTAGGACAGTTTTAAGTCTATTCTACAATGTGAGTGGTTTGTTTTGTTCAGTTTTTTCAAGAGGAAAATGGCTGTGTCCCTTTGGATGGCTCCATTCACAAGATGTGCATGGAAAGCAAAAAGATTCTCCTCCTCAAAAACATTTAATATACACTAATAAACACAAATGAAATTGATGGAAACTATAGATAAATTAGATTAAAAAATAATTACAATAAATTCCCCATAAACATGAGGAATGTGAAATAACAGTTACCTGGCTCCAGGTGGAAACAATTTCTGTTTCCTTTCTGCAACTATTTCTGACAGAGTTCTATTATAATACAGAGTGAAATTAAGGCCTATTTTTAAGTGATAAGGCATGGCAAAGATATATTGGAAAATACTTCAAACAGGCTTTCTAGCTGGATTCACTTGAAAATTCTCTTTGTTCGGTTTTATATTGAGGGTAAGATCGTGGCAAGAGTGAAAACAAGAATAGCATAAGAGCATTTCTAGAAGGAAAGGAGTGTCATGAGAGAGCCCTTGAGTGCTCTCTGTGCCAGCTTTCCTCTTCCAACCTGAAAAATAAAATATTGGTGCTTTCATGTTCTCCTAATCGTACTTTTCTTGTCTAGAGCATTTGCTGATAGCAATCTTCCAAACTCTTTATTCTCTCCAACAGTTTTTTTGGAAATTACTTTCTGAAATGATCCCACTTAAATAAAAACCAGCCATCTTCTCAGGACTAGAAATCACTGGATGTACAAACACATGACATTGTAAGCAAATATAGACAGGAAAAAGATTGTGAGTAATCCATCAGGCAAAGCATTCAACAAAACCACAAGAACAGAGCCATGAGGAATGTTACTGTGCTGGTTTTGGCTGGAGTACAGTTGATTTTCTTCACAGTGGCTTGTATGGGGCTGTGTTTTGGATTTGTGCTGAATATGGTGATGATAATATAGTTATAGCTTTTGCTATTGATGAGCAGGGCTTACACAGAGCCCTTTACTGCTTTTCCTACAGCCACACTGGTGAGGAGGTTAGGAGTGCATGGGAAGTTAGGAAGAGACACAGCTGGGACAGGTGACCTAAACTGACCAAAGGAATATTCCAGACCATATGATATCATGCTCAGGATAAAAAGGAAAGGGGAGGATGAAGAAGGAAGAAGGGGAACATCTCGGTGATGCCATTTGTCCTCCCAAATCAGTGTTATCTGTGATGGGGCCCTGCTCCCCTGGAGATGGCTGAACACCTGCCTGCCCATGGGAAGTGGTGAAATAATTCCTTGTTTTGTTTTGCTTGTATGCGTGACTTTTGCTTTCCTTATTAAACTGTCTTTATCTCAACCCCAGAATTTCTCATTTTTACCCTTCCTATTTTCTCCCCATTCCCACTGGTGGGGGAGAGAGTGAGTGGCTGCCTGAGGCTTGGCGGCTGGCTGGGGCTAAGCTGTGACAGTGGCTCAGTGAAAGCCTCAGGAATGGACATATGAAGAGAAGGAACTACTCTTCCTTCCAGTACTCTCCTGTACTCTAAACATTTACAGCCACAGCTTTTCATAAGCCAAGCATGCTTTCACTCATTTACTAATTCTCCAGAGAACACTGCCAGGAATTTGCGTGATGTTTCAATAGACACAGTGGCCTGTGGCAAGGATTTCCACTGATTAACAACACATGACGTAGAGAACTGGCTGTTCCATTTTGCTTTGCATTTATCACCCACAAATTTAAGCATGAATTCTTTACCAACATTCAATAGCTGTAACACTCTTAGGAAGGATAAGCACCACTGAAGTCTAATGTCCTACTCTGTCCTCAACTAGTTTTGGCCAAAATAGACAAGTAATAGCAAAACAATCTGAATCACTCATCCAAAATGCCTCCTGCAGGATCCCTGAGAAATCATCCCCTTGCCTAGGGTTTCCCATCTTCCTATAGAAGGGGTATCATGAGCTCCAGCAGCCACAGGCAGCCCACCAGGACCCAGACTGCTCTTTTCAGGGACACTTCTGTCACCTACCAAGGAAGTGTCACCCTTCCTGTGATAGTCATAATCTCTTTCTCAGAGACAAATCCAGTGAATGAGTGTTAGTAATAGCTTGCCTTGCTCTAATAAAACAGTTACACCATAAGTACATTAAAGAGTGCTGGCCTCCTTTATTGCCACATGGATCAGAAAGACAAAATCTGTACCCACTGACAGATCCTGCTTTTGCCAAGTTTGAATGCTGTGCTGTGAAGGAATTCCCTTTTCGTCCCCTCTGATCATGGGGTGGGAATCCTACATGGACACAGGTAAAAGACAAAAGGTGCTCTTCTCCTCGGGACTAAATCCTGTTTATTGTCAGGAGCCACTTCACATCCAGGCAACACCTCGGGGGTAACAGAGGCCAAGGTGTTTGATGACGTCCAAGAGAGAGAGAGCGAGTGTGTTCTCCTGGGGGGTTTTGAGCCCAGGGAAAAATGGGTGGGGCAGAGCTGAGGGGCCCCATCCAATGGGACACAGGTGAGGAGAAAGGGAGGGGAGAGCAGGTCAAGGAGAGCCCATCACACCTGAGGCTTGGGAGGGGAGGGGAAAGGTGTGTGGAATAGACCAATGTGACATAGTGCAAATTCCCAATCACCCAGTGCAAAACAACAACTAAATTACTATTTAGTGCATCACAACAGCGCTGTTATTTATTTAACTTTGGTCCTTGCAAAGTAAACAGATAGACAATTCTGGTTACACATATCTTTTACTGGGTTAGGGAAAATTAGAAGCAGATGGCAGCAATACTATGTGTACCTGTAGAAAACAAACACTGTTCTAAGGGTCTGGTTTAGAGCTATCTGAAATCGAGAGGAGCTTTCACCAGGAGTCTGAAGGGGTACCAAACCATGCTGTGAGCACTTGGTGACAGTGTCCAAAGCATCCAGCCATGGGTGAATGGCCTAGTGCTCCCCTTAGCACACAGAACACATCCACCTGGCTAATGTGCCCTGTGCACGTGCACTAATGGCAGGCAGGAAGAGAAGAGACACACCCACACCTGTGCATCTTTGGTGTCTGAGTGGGTTGTGTTTCTCAGGAGGGAGTGTGCTGATGAATTGAGCAAGTGTAAACCACAGACAGGACTCTTCACCCTTCACAGAAATCAACATCCCTGCAGGCGTGGAGCTGGAGAACAATTTTGCAAATACAGTGAGAAGAAAGCACATGAGGTGGCTGCCCAGCTTCTGAGTGACACTGACAAACTTCCACAGCTACACAGCCCAAAACAAATAGACTTAAGTAACTGTCCTGGTAACACTTCAGCAAAAGACTCTGTAAGTTTTTTTAATGATTCCACTAATTAAAGTCATTTTGGCAGTCTTCCTCAATTCCCCAGTTAAACCTAACTTCTCATTTTCTGTCAGCAAAGAAGTGAGACAGGCCTTAATAAATGAGAAATGTTCACAACGTGCTACATTTCCATCCATCAGAAAGCAAAAGCACAGATAAGGTATGAGTCCCACTAAATCAAGACCTACAATTAAAGAAACTGCTGTCTGCAGTCCATAGCCAATTTGTGTTTACGTGGCAATTTTATCCAGCTTGTCACTTCATCAGCTTTCAGAACATATATTTCAGAGAATTCATTGCATAGTTTTATTATGCTTTCTCCTCAATTATTTCCCTTAGATAGCATTAATAGGTCATATTATAAAGATCCCATTTGGTTTTTTCTGCTAATAACTATGTAAAAATTCTTTATGTAACCTAACATATTCATGTTTAAAAACATTTTGATGGCATCTAGAAAGATTCCAGAAATTAATTTGAAAACAATTCTTCAAGTTGCATGCTGCCTTTATGATTTTGTGAGAATTTACAATCAATTTTAATTAGCATTTACACTTAAAATGTAATGTATCATAATCCAATCTCAATCTTTTAAAAATCATTAAAATTATTGAAGGAAGATAAGATACTATTTTTTCACTTCATCTAGGAGGGGATTTTTCAGTTCATTATTAGTATAGATACATATACTGTCCATTCAAAGATGGGAAAATTGATGAAAAGTAATTAATAGCACAAATTAAGTTTTGCTATCACCCTGAAATGAAATAACTATCACTAGATGCTAATTAGCTGGCAAGTATAAGGAAAGACTGTCTGACAAGGACATTCAGGAAAAAAAGTACCAGATTCTTTTAAGTACAATCGTTCAATTTTTATGTGCTGCATGCTTCGTGCTCCCCTAGACAAGATCTCTGTGTGGTGGATGAGTGGATGTTTCTCTCCTCCTCAGCAGAAGATAAAGAAGGGCCAAAGAGTACGTGCAATGCCAATCTCTTTTCTAAGTCAAATTCAGCCAGCTATGAGCATAATTCTCAATATAAAGTAGTGATGATGCAAATCATAGTCTGGGTTTTGTTTCTTCTTCCTCTCACAGATATGACCTATACATCAGGCTGAATTCTGGGTATCTTCTCCATATGCTGAATTATGCAAACCATTGCATTTTCTTTGAGCTTCCTGACATACCTTTACATCTACAGAAAAAAAAAGGTGCTCCCTCCCTCTTTCTCCCACCTCCCCTCAAAAAAAAAGGCAGGCTGTCAGGAGCAGTGGCTCTCATTATTTCTATGCATGATCTAAGGGACAGCAGCCAACATGGCAGGGGGATGTTCTGGGCTCTCCCTACAAGGAAAGGAACAAAAGCAAGACACTGGTTCAAAGATTTTTCAGACCTTTCTAATCCTTAAAGGAACTGTAGGATTCAACAATATATAAAAAAAAAAAAGCAGCCGAGTTCAGTGGAAGGGGTTTGAACTGATGTGCCATACCTTTTGGTTGAATGTGCCACAGCTGCTTTGCAGTACATATGGATGAACTGGGCAAATATATGGACAGTTTCTTCAGTAATTTACTTAAATAAAATAGATAATTGGTATAAATGCTAAAAGAGGAAAGAAAACTCTTGCTCTATTTCTTGGCCACTTCCTTCCCCCTACAATCCCATATTCCCAAAACTCTGAGGGTACAAAGGCAGCCAGTGCAGCTGCCAGGACACAGCTGAGGGGTAATGATATCTGCTGAACTTCAAGAGCCAAGAGCAAACACAGGCAACGCCGTCTCAAAATCTCCTACAGACAGGAGGCAAAAAGCTACATTTCCTACAGGGCCCTTCCTTGTTTATGTCTAGGAGGTTGTCTGAGACTAAAGGCTACTACCTTCTCAGTCACTTTTAGAATGTTATGTGTCTTCCTCTTCTTCCACTCATGTATTTTTTTTTTTAATTTTTCAATAAATTACATATGTTGGTAATAGAAAATGCAAGCTACACAATGTGGATTCCTAAATACTTGGGATTAATTAGTACTTCACTGAAGGGCCATTTAAGAAAAATGGACTTTTATTACTATGACTAATCAGAGCAATGCTGTTTGCAGCAAGGGTATATTGTGGATGCCTCAAACTGCTTTTGCAATATAGAAGAAAAATCGGCAGAAAAAGGCATATATTGGCTTGCATCCATGCTGTTCCAGGTTGGTTATATTTACACTGCTCTGAAGAAAGCAGGCCCCAGTGGATATGTGGAAAATATGTCAATATATCTGTGTTCAGCAGCCAGAGTTTCCTCTAAAAGAGAACAAGTTGTTTTTGTGCCAAGAGGAGCCCAGAAGACAACTGACACTGGGTAATAACAGAGTTGGGGCTATGGTGCAAAACAGAGATCAAGCCAAAATGAGAGCAAAAACATATCCACAAAATGCATGTCACACACTCACATGTGTAAATCACTTTAGGAGATTTTGGAAGGACATCAATAACATCAAAAATAATTTTTAACCTCATCACTGTGTGGGCATTTACCACTACAGCACACAGTACTCAGGGTCATGGTAAGAGAATTAGTAAGATATGAAGCTTTTCCATCTGCTTTCATTTTGCTTACTTTCTACAACAGCAATACTTTGTGCACACTGAGTTTTGCTGTGCTCTCTCCATGTGCATATGCAGTTCTGTGGGTCTTAAATGCACAGGTAGAAAGAAAACCAACAGAAATCATTGAGACAACAATATACAGCAGGAATATGAACAGCATCACATTGTGCAAAGCTTTTCCTTCTTTTTTGGTTGCTTTTAAATCATCAGTATTTCATTGTGCCTCTTTTTAATTAATATTTTTCCATAACAGGTTTTATTTGTTGTGATTTAAATTATTTAATTCTTTACAATATTTAAGATATTTTATACAACACAAATGTCTCTCTGACTCCCTGCTCTTTGTTTAAATTCAGAGAATTTAAGAATCAGTCTAGCAGTTAACAGGACTGCACTCACAAAGTAAACCAGCAAGAATTCTGTTCTCACTGGACCACTATTTAAACTGATGTTTATTTTGGCACTGGTAGTTATGGTATGTCTCTGTTAACACAACTGTGATCAATAAATGGACAACAAAATTCTCTTGCAGGAGCCATCCATCTGTTACTTGCTGTTAAGGTATTGATTTGTATTCTGTATGTGTAGCCACATTACCACACACTATACATAATACAAGGATGCAATTACTGAAACTAGGAGCTAAACCTTCATTTGTCTCATAGGTGAGGCAAATAAAAACAATGGACCAGTGACATTCATACACAAGCAGTATTATTACTTTCATCTCTCCATTTTGATGCCAAGGAAAATACATCCACATAAAGCATACCTCGCAGTATCTTGAGAACAACAAAAGGTTTCAAAGTTATGGTATTGCAATAACTCCCCTTTCAGAAAGATGATTAGACAATCTTAATAGGAAGTTCAGAGTTTCAACAACAACAAAAAATCCTCTGCCTCATTTAATGAGATCGTTTAATGAAGAGCGCTCAATTACAGTTTTATGAAGACTTCCTCATGTCCCTTTAATTGCTCTTTCCCATTCTAATTAACCTCTTGAATGCCAATCTAGCTTTCTTTCTGGCATGCCCATTACTGTGCCTTTTAAGTGTGATCTGGTTGCTCACAGCAATAGCAGGAGGTACGGCACCCCCGCTCCGCACTGCGCGCAATCCCCCCGATGAGCACCCTGCAGGTGGCACCTGCACGGGGCAGCCTCCGGACTGCTGAGCCACCACATGCACACACCGCTTTGCCAACGACCACGTGCTTTGCCCTCTGGTCCCAGCAGAGCTTTGTGACTGAGCTATTAAACGGAAAGAGTAACAATTCATCAAATTAATTAACTTTTTTAAGAAATCTATTTGTAACTGGAAGATTCACCAAAGATTGTGCACTTTTTCTCTTTCTGACAATGAACAGAAAGCCCTTTCTTACTGACTGAATGCTGATCATTTCTGCAGCCTCTTGCCACTACAAAAGATGACTCTTACTCCAAGCTGCCTTTCAGGGATTTTGGCCAATATTTCTGAGGAAGTAGTGCAAATTATTCCATAGTGGGGAGACAAGATGTATTTTAAAAAGAAGCCAAATATTTTATGGTAATTAGGATAAAACTAGTAATGCTGAGAGAGAAGTCAGCAAATCTAGATAATTTACAGAATAACAAGAATAAAGCATTTGTTAATGTTTTTTTTTTTTTTCTTTCCAAGATAAACTACTAGAAGTTTAAACTGCTACTCCACAGCAGTCTTTTTTTTGCAAAACAAGAAAGAAATATTGCAGCAGACATGAAAATTCTATGCAGTATATCTGTTTCTTTAGTCCCCACTTGAGGCAGGGCAAATATAGCACAGACATAAGAAAATAATTTAGTAAAGTAAACTTGTCTCATAACAGACAGCAACTAAAACATTTGCACTATAAAGAGCAAATTGCCATAAGCAATCCTGTATTAAGCTACATAAAATCGAGTAGAAGAATAAAGACTGAAAATTCAGAAATGTCTGCATAGGCAGAGGAGAGAAGCAGTGTGGGAGATGTAAACAATCTTATTGCAAGTTTAGCTCTTCACATGCCTTCTCTGTTTCTTGTCAAGTGCTCCCACAGCAGGAAGATCTCTGTACTCATAAACACACCCCTGGCTGTAGCTTATCTTCTTGTTATTCAGACTTTCTTGAACTAAGAGTTACATTTCTCTAGAAGAAAGTTTACTGGCCACTATATCTCCCTCACATTATCTACCATTTGTAAACAGCTATTTTTTGTAAGAGCATATTATTAGTAGGTTACAAAACCAAAGAAAGTAAAAAAGAATATTGAAAAACACAGTGATTTCCTGAAATCTCATTTAAGAACTCAATGTCTTTTAAACAAACTTCGAAACAGGGTGAAGTCTTAGCTGTAAGTTAACCAGAAACAAGCATTAGGCTTCAACCCCATGTGTCAGTCAATCCTGGTAAGATCAGCTTCCTCAAATATTGCTTTCAGCGCACCAGAATTTGACTGCATTTAGAGGATTATTGCCATAATTAATCAATAAACCAGTTTCCTGAAATAGCACTCTAACTGCTTATTTTATGTTCTTGTTTACCCCTTGCATGCACATTTCTCGTATGGGAAGCCTCACTGAGCCCCTCCTCACAAAGCAAGTTTGTTTTCAAAATCAGCCTCTATCAAATAATGTCCTTGCACCTCTTATGTCTAAATGAAGATGTCAATGGTGTCTGCCTCCAATGTCTACTCCCATAATCTTTTTATAAATAAACCACTGTCAGACCACACCTCTGGCAGTCAGTAACTCTTCCAAGCATGGCTGTCAGTGGATGTGGCACTGGCTGCACTGACAGGAAGCACACCACGGACACACACAGTGGACTGGAAGTAATGGTGGCTTATTTTATACCCCCAGGTATTTGGATGGTTGGAGAGACAGAGCCAGGCAAAAAGCAGTGCCTAAGAGCAGTGCAGAGGCTACAGGGAACTGGGAATACAACAAAAGGATAAATGCAACTGTACAAAGATAGTGCCTGCTTGAACGTATCTGTATCTCTCAGATTTTAACATTTAAAGGGAGAGCATTTCTCAAAAACTTGCTGCTTCTAAGACTGAGAGGACCTGCATATCAGAGAGCTTCAGAGCCCTCAGTCATGTGATCCGTTTTTTCCAACTGAATTAAAATTCTCCTGGACACATAGCTCAGGATAAGTTGTGAAGAAACCCACTCCCGCTCCTCCCAACTTTTATTTTCTAGGCCATACGGAATGCTATGGACAAATACAATCAGTTTAAATGCCCAGAAATGCCTCCCAAGGCTAGACTTCACAAAAACAGCTTTCACTTTACTCCCTCAAAATAGAAGCTAATAGCATATGGGCTTTTTTTAATATAGGGAATAATGATACAGACTCAAAAATGGACTGATGTCACAGATCCCACACGAACAAATTACAGCAGCTAGCAGGAAGCAAGTATACTGTGTAGGCATAGAAAATTTTTTATCTCATAATATCTTTAGTATAATGCATAGAATATTCCTTTGTTTCTGCTATAAAATGGTTTCATTTAAATCCAGACCAACTATTTATGTGACCAAGTCCATCTTTCCCATGACTCCTAGCATTTCAAACAGCTCCCGATTTGCTTCTTTAAATGTATTTGTTTTAAAGCTTTATAATTCCAAAGAATCACTGTATATAATAAGAATCACTGTATACATATAAATAACTGACTTCTGTGACATATATTTACACCTGAGTGATGAATCAAGTTCCCTTTAAGAAGAGAGGGCTTAGGTATATCATAGCTTTATTGTAACTGGTTATTAGTCTACTGCTTTCAATGCTCTGAGATTCTCAGTAACAGATGCAACTCCCAGCGGAGTTTTGCTCTTTTCTTCTACCATAATTTAAGAATCCTATATAAAAATATAATTTAGTTTTCTGACACAGAAATAAACAGGCTGATCTCAGTACATTGAAAAATCATCTCTATTTAGTGCTGTGATCAAGGAGTCAACATGGCATGGCTACCTTTTAGGAAACCTATTGTCTCTTGAGTGAGACCCAAACTATGATCATTCTAAACCCAAAGGAATATGGGAGTTTTGAGCTTTTTTTTAAAGCTCAGAAGATATCTATATATTGACACTTACATTAATGAGTACAAACCCGAATCTTTTCAGAGACTTAAAAAAAAAAAAAGCTTCTGCTTTGTTTCTTTCATGCAAAGTTAGGATAGAAAAATCTGAATCTTGTGCAAAGTTTGACACTGAATGTGTTTAACTTCACATAAATTCAGCACTTGATTTTAAGTGTGCAGCTTCATAGCTCAGCAAGATTGCTTTGTTCTTAGTGACACTGGAAAACAATGGATAAGATGTCACACTGTACCAAAACTTTCAGGTTTCAGTTTTAAGACAGTGCTCTGCCAACTTCTAAAGTACATTAGAACAATCCACAGAGGTATTTGAGAAGGAAATAAGGAAAACTAGAATGAAAATGGGCAAATAGTACATAGAGCCAAAAATGGTCGTGCCAAACCATTAGGATAATCAACTTCTGGTATCTCCTCTGTACTGCAGATGTAGACTGGAGTGAATGCCCATCCATATATTATGTCTCTCAGTCATGAACTTGGGTAGAGGACATTTTAAAAATTAAGAAAGTTTCAGGAAAACCTTATAAAACGTCCTTTATGACTTTCTGTAAACTCCCCCAGTACAAACCCAGATGCCATTCACCTGCTATCCTGGTGTAAAAAACTCAGTGGATAGCATGCAAGCCTCACCAGAAAGTTTGGGCGCTTGGTCACAGTGTCATTTTAAGATAGAAGGAAGTCTGAAAGCTATTTTTTCCTCCAATCCTAAAATGTCAGCAGAATTTTTTCCTATTTTTTCCTCCAATCCTAAAATGTGAGCAAAATTTATGAATGAAACATTACTAAATAAAGGAAGACTTGTTTCTTTTCAAACTTTTATGAATGGCATTGCAAAACACATTTAGCATCCAACTGTGAACAACGAGTTCAAAGTTAAATAACCATAGTGCATGGCACAATTTACACTGGCAAAGCCTCCAAGTCCTTCCAGACCATCAGCATTGCAGGAAGGATCCTAATCTGTAATTTCAGAATTCACAGGTGTTTGGGTCGAATCTCAGTTAGTTTGGTGTGAATTTCACCCCGTGGGCCCCTGGTGGTGGCCTTGCTTCTCCAGGTCAGACAGCAGCTTCTCCAGGCACCCAGGGAGCTGTGCTCTCAGCAGAAAAGGCACCACAGCAAAAAAACACCACCTCCAGTAACTCCCTGCTGTCCTTAGGTCTCTCCCAAAATCATAGAAAAGGGAGTTTACATTTTGTCCAGCTCCCATTTCCAGAGAGATCAGCGTTCTCATCTGCCACAACTTTGGCATGCATCAAACCTACACCACTCACTCCCTTAAAAGATGCTCTTGACAAACTGAATTGTTTACTTTAGAAGTGACCTGACTGAAATTGAAGCATTTTGTTTAAATTTACACAAAATAAATCAAAATATTTCAGCAAAAGCAGATGGATTATCACATGATAATTTGATTTTAATGGAATTTTCTTTTTCATTGTAGATATACTGGCATAGAATGTTGCAAATAAATTTTACAATCACTGGAACTATAAAAACTGCCTGGATAATTCACCTGATTATTCTTATTTTAAAGAAACAATACTGAGAAATGGGAACTCAAGTCTAAAAATTAATAATGTAAGAAAAAAACAAAAATACTTTTCAATAATGCAAATATGAGGTAATGAATACATACAACTAAAAGAAATCAAAACTGCTACTCCAGCAACACATGTTGCATTTGAGAGAGAGGGCTCAGGTTAAGCTTGGTTCCAAAATTCTGCTCTATCATGAGCCTACATAAGGGACAAAAGTAAGATATCAATAGACAACACCATTTCTCCTAACTCAACCATAAGAAACAGAGAAATAGGGTGGCAGCCCTGACTGTAATCTTGCCAAGATTTATCCAAAGGCCTTTTGGGGACATTGAGAGTTTCCCTGATCCTCCCAGTAATTAAAAAATTAGAATAGAATAGAATAGAATAGAATAGAATAGAATAGAATAGAATAGAATAGAAACAGAAACAACAACAACAACCAAACAAACAAACAAAAACCACTAAAAAAACCCCAAATAAGTGGCATGGGTAACATCAACTTAAGACAGTAATTTTCAAGCTTGCAACAGAGGTGCAGGTATTTTGTGTAAAGCTCATATGTTAGCACCTTAGGCATCTTCTGGCATATCTTCTTTTTCACTCGTGTTTTGTCTGAAGTAAATTCTATTTAATCTTGTCATAGAAATAACAGGAATTCAAAGCATAACATTTATTTGTAAGTACTTTTGATAGCACTAAATTCCAGAAGCTTTTCTCTGGGACATGGCTTTTCCTTGAGGCACCTGTTGGCAGAAGGGAAAGCAAATGGCAAGCATACCTGCAGGTTCTTCATGCAGGGTGCTGGCAGGAATTCTGCTACCAACCCAGCTGACTACAACAGCTCCCAAGACTAGGTGCACCTTCCTCTGCAATACTTGCTTGCAATTTTGTTCCCCTGCCAACTTGTTAAAAACCATCCAGAGCTAATCAAACTTTTTTGTTGGTTTTTGGCTGCTTCCTTATCAAAACTTTACAAAACTTTAATTTCAGCCTCATGAGCCCTGCAGCTGTAAATTAATTGAATAAAATTTACAAACATTATGCGCTGATAAAGCACTTCCAAGACTTTTCCCTATTCAGTTGACTTAGCTGCTTGGCATAACAGTTTTGCTTGACATGAGTTCAGAGCCTCTGGAAACCTTCCTAATCCCACTCTTCAGGCCTTGTGCCTATTCATGGAACCATGTTAACCTAACTCCAGAAAATTAATAAATCTCAAATGGTTTTAAGCCCTCAGAAACATCCCTTGGTACACATTCCACCTTCTTTATATTGCAGACATCTTGTTGCACAGAGTAACTCTTACTTGAAAGACCTAAGAAGAAACCAGTCTAGTCCCCAAAGTTATTAACATTTAATAAAATATCTCATTTAAGATTATTGTGAGTTGAAGCATAATTGCATTTCCTACAGTCATTCTGACGTCATCTGTTTATGTTTTAGTGCAATATTTCTGAATCAGTGTTCAAACGCAATATTTTCAATGGAATACTGGATAATACTGGATGATTTTTTAATACTAAAGAAGAAAAAATCTCTTTTGTCTATATAGCAATCCATAAAGACCCTCATCCTCACCATTTCAGCTAAGATTTTTGATTAGACCACAAAGTACAACTTTTTTTGAGACACAGCAAGCTGGTAGCAAATTAAGATTTCTTACATTCTGTGCCAAAGTAGGAGTAAAAACAATACATATTGTATGAAATATTTGGCTGCATGGTAAAGGAGTTTTCTTATATTTTTATCTGTTTAGTGTTTTGAAAATAACTGTTAGGCGATCATCTGTAGGGACTACAATTGCCTTTCTGCTTAAAATGAAAATGAATGTCCAAGCAACATCTCTGAGTCACACTTAGTAGAGCTCACAAGTGAAGCACATGGAAGTAAATAGCCAGGCTGTAAATAAGTTGTTATATCAAGGCATGAATTAAAATGAAAGTCCATATTGACCTAAATTATGATGTAAATAGCTCAATAAAGTTTTGATGGGGATTAATTAATCCAAACAACTTTATCTCACCCCAAGATTCTTTCATTTCTATTTGTGTGGGGAATTAACTACAAACAACACTATGCTAAAGCAATGCCAAAACCCAGAAGTACTACTCTTTAAAGTAGCCAAAAGATTGTGAAAAGTATTGGGTGCTTAAGGAAGGGAGGACCAGCTGTTCCCAAAACTGATATACTGGAAGAAAGTTTCATAAAACCTTCATGCATGCAGCAAAAGAATGTGATTCAAAACGAAGTCCATAACATAAATAAAATATTGGAATCTATCCAGCCATGTAAGAGATGGAGTGAATACAAAATATTGCTCATGTTTTGGCAGACTAATCATTTTAACAGAATCAGATCATCATTTGCATCAGACCCCTAAATCCACAGATGTGATGATGTCATGAAACTCTGAGAAAAATGTGTAAATATATTTTAGAAGTCAGATCAGAGCTATTGAATGACACAAAGAAACATGAAAGAACAATGCTTTTTTAGCTCATCTTACATATAATTCAGTCAAGCACTACCACTAGCTAACACTTCATGGGCAGTATTTAAGCAATAAAAAACAAAATAAATTGGGGCCAAAAGAAAAAGCATTTTCAAAGGCATCCTTTCAGTGCCCTTTTCCCACATCAGGAAAACAGAATTTAGGCACATTACTGCCATTTTTCCCTTGAAAATTTGCCACATGAATCAGTTCTGCTGTTGAGACCCAGTATTTGAAATGCCTTAGACTAATTTTAGGAAGGAAAAAAAATATTATAATATACACTTTGAGCAATTGTTACAGTAACACCCTTAGTGGAACTGACCACATGGGACACACTTCCAAGACTTTTCTCTATTCAGTTGACTTAGCTGCTTAGCATGACAGTTTTGCTTGACATGAGTGTGTCACTGAACAAGGGAACCCAGTGCCAGGGAAAAATATTGTACCAGTGTTACTCAGCTGATCCCTGGAAAGCTAAAGCAAGCCTCACCAAACAAGGAGAAAAGAACAAGAAAAAATAATTGAAAATAGGGGAATTTTCAATTAATCCAGTCTTATGTTGACTCGCTGTACAAAATTTTTAGCTGTTCCTTCTAGTTAGAAAAATATTAATCATGTGCCTAGTATGCAATTTATACAGTTCTAATCTTTATCTATCATGGCACACTCAAGGAGCTAAATCCATCTTAGCCAACAAATACTTCATTAAGGAAGCCGAAATACAAGTTTCTTCCTGTTGAGAGTCATAGGGGAAAATGTTAGGTAATCCCATAAGGTTTTGCCTTTAATATTATTTATTTAATATTATTGCAATTTCTAGAAGCATAACTTTGAGGGGATGAAGGCATTTTATACAAAGACTATCAGTATTATAGGCATTACACTGATGGGTGCCAGGGTAGTCTAGGTAATGATAAATCCTAAAACCTGATATGAATTATATCTGAAGCACAGTGAGGAGTCACAAACAGTAAAACAGGTTTTTAAAAGCTAATGTTTTTGAGCTTGTGTTTTGCTTTGAACCATCATTTAACAAGTGTTCTGCTCCATTGCATATCATCTCAGCATCATTTGAAGAGCAATCTTTTTCATTCTTTCATCACCCAGGCACCCAATCTTAATTCTTCACACCAATGTTTTCATATCAAGAAGGCAGGCAAGTTAATGTAAGAGTTGAACTGAAGAGCAGGAATTCTGTTGTCACTTCAATGTGAGGACTGGGGAAAATATTGAGGCAGGCTATATATTTTATGTATCATCTCCTTACAAGTCACTTGACTTATACTCAAAAATCCTGCCAAACCTATCTCTTACACCTAATATCATGGTCTGTATACCATGTTACATTAGCTGCTTGGCAGGTTCTGTTGCTCATTTATCAAGATGTTTAGGAATTAAGGGATGAATCTCCTTCTGCTTTTCTATTAGTGATACTGATAAGCTTTGAATATGCTGGAAGAAAGGAGCTCCAAACCAGATAAATTATATGGTTGCTTCAATACACGTAAATAAATAGCAGAAAGTACTGCGAGCCTAACAATTCATAAAGCCTGTGAGAGATGCAGAAGACCTCTGTTACAAACAGTTAACAGCTAATATATTCATGGTATGTTTCTTTTTTTAATGGAGACTTTTTTAAAAATATAGTGATAATCCCCCATTAACATGAAACTCGTGGCAACACTAAAAGCTCACAAAATAGACAGATTTGTGAAATAAGCAACAGATATTCCCCTTCATCTGAATAAATTAGTTTTTAAGAAATGTGATTTAAAAGTTGAATAGTAGAACTTATAAGGTACATAGTTTTGCCCACTTTGAAAAATCTCAGATCATAATAATTATATTTTCCCAATTCATGTTCTTTTCTAAGTTTTCTCAGGTTTTTTATCATCACTTTTTGTTATAGACAACATATGATTGCCCCTTTGCAAAAGAGTGACAATTTGGAAGATTCTGCCATAGGTATCAAGCTTTTCTGGCAGAGAAGATCTGCTTTTTATTTTCTCCTAGTTTCTTTCTATTCACAACATGTGCACAAACTGAAATAGCATAATGAGGATGCTGCAAACAGTTGCCAAACCACGCAAGGACAATTCTAATAGCAGCCCAGATGAAATCACTTTGTCCAGGCAGGTGGTCAGAAACTACTCTTTCAGCTTGTGATATTTCATTCCAACTCAGCAAAGTGCCTTCCTGCACCATTTACACTACCTTCACCTGACCCTGTGTCAAAGATATGTCCCAGTAGGAACACTAACTCAAAACAGCAGGCATTTTTCTTTCTCCCTGTTCCAGTTTTGCTCCCTTGTTCTGAGGACAGAATGTATAATGTAGTGCTAAAATGGCACACCTCAAAAATATTTCAGAAAATAATGATGCAGTTGTAAAGCTGAGACCTTGCTCTTCAAGTACAGTCTTAAATGGGATAAGCCAAATGAGCTAGAAAGATAATCACGCTGTGTTGCTCTGAGGGAAGACTAAGAGAAGAGCTGGTGAGCCAGGAGCATGTGTAGACACAGGGATTCTGCTAGAAAATGAGCAGTGATGGCTGCATAACTCACAGGTGAGAATCTGAAAGCTTTTCAGATGATCAGAAAATGAGCACTGCACTGATAAGAGTGCCAAATTTGATCTAATGATGGACAGTATCTCTCTAAATTATTTTGAGGCCAATGCACCAAAATTGCTATATTAAATGGATGCCTTTGGAGGCATTTCCCAGATGAAATAGAGACTTGAAGCATTTAAGTCACATAAGTATGAAAGAGGTAAAATTACACTGAACATGAAGACTATATTAAAAAAAATTAAAGAAAATAAATTAGGATGGGTTATTTTTTAGCTGTCTTAAGGGAAGAACATAAAGAGAAAACAGATAAATACACTTAAAGCAGCACTGTAAGTGCTCAATGCTTCCAGTCATGCCACTCAATCTGTGCTCTGACCTTTAGAGGGTGAGCACCAATTCCCCAGCTTCACCTCTGCACCATTAGAAATTATGCTGCAGGTATCTAATATGTGTTTTAGTCAGTCACCATCTTTTGGCCATCCAAACATCACAAAGAGATCTGGTATTTAGAGAGTGAAAAAATAACAATCACTTCAGATTTTAAAATGCCTTATCATTGAAACAAAGACAGAGACAGTTTCAAATAACTAAGCCAGAAATTAGGTCTGTCTTTGCCATAACTAGGGAGCAAGGGGACAGATTGCCTATATCCATCCCAAAGTGTCTTCATCCATTCCACAATGGACTATTTGTGAAGCTAATATCATCAACAGTGTCTTCTATTCAGTTAAAACTCAAGTAAGAAAGGCAACATACTATTAGATAACTGTAAATACTGCCCGAGGGCTTGTGTATGTAGGGATCAAGGTCTTTTGCAATTCTGCAAGCAGATTATCACCCATTTAATTATTGAGGTATGTACAAATTATGGAAAGACATGCAGACATAATTAGAAGGGCTAGTCTTTTAATGAACTAACAAGAAGTGCTATAGGTACTTAGACACTTAATCATTGCTGCCAGCAACACTAGAAGCTTTCTCATTAAAAAGTTACTTTGCGAAGACAATTTTTTCAGATGATGAAAAATGCATGTAGGAACCTAATACAAGTTAAATTATGACTTCTGCTCATTCTGAGCTCTCCTTTTATGCCAGAAAAACAGTAAGCAGTGCTCTGCTTCATTAGTCCCTTGGATGTGAAGGTAACATAAAGCCATGGCTTCACACCTACATACAGGAACAGGAAGAGTAGTATACTATGAATTAACTCAAAGGGCCAGGGAAAATCACACTAGGGTCCACAAAAAAGGAAAAGCCCACATGTGACAAGACAACTGTCCATCTTCCAAAGTTCAAGCTGTAGTCAAACAGATGGGAACATTACTTTTCACACAGCGTAATCATGAACTGGAGCATTCACCACATTAAACCTAGCTAAAGCAGGTAAAATTAAATTATTTGGACTGCAGAAGTACCATCCCAATTCTTTAGGACTTTATTCACTCTAGGCTTCACACTTGTGTTTACCTCAGAGTCTTAGAAAGGATTCCCCAAATCCCTCTCCTGGGTTTTTGCATAACAAAAAACTGTGTTACATGTTACGGGCTGCACAATGACACTAGTTTCCTAGAACTCTTTGAATAATCTTTTTTTTTTTTTTTTTGGTAACACAAAGGTGTTGGAATCATCAAATCATTCTGCAACAATGTAACTGAAGGAAACATAACGTTGTCTCAGCACATTAATAGGTAAAAAAATACAAAGCTGAATGATATTTCCAAAACATACTTGACATAACCGTAGAATTTCACTGTTAAAGTAGTAGGAATTAGATAGAAAATGTTATTATCTGAGGCTGTTGATTTGTTACCTGTACATTCAACTAGGTTCATGAAAAGGCTAAAGGCCACTGTGAACCTGATGCTGCACACTGCAGAACAAAAGGTTAGTTGAACTTAGATGTTTTATCTCCTTCCAGAGGAACTTAGTTTAATCTTCTAACTTCTGATAAAGAAACCCCAAACTCATGTATGTTATTGATTTAACAACTTAGAGAGTTCTCAAGAAAATCATAATTGGAACTAAAATTTGATCCTTAAATGAAACAAAGGAGAGAAAAGACAGCTCTTAAAATAGTTAATTGAAAAACTCTGAAGTATCCTTTTACTACTAATGTTATATATACATTTTACCAGCTACTTGGAGGAGGTGACAGATATTAAAAATATATTTTAAACCTACATTGTTTCCAACAGAATTTAAAATTCCTAAGTTGTTAAAGCAAGTGATTTTATTTGCTAGTAATCAATAAATTAACTGTGGCTTTACAAAGGCTGCCTTAAGTAATCACAAGTACTAACATGACATCAGTTGCAATAAAAATCATGCATTATTGCAAACTTACAAACCCATCTAAAAACAAAGGTGGAAATCCTAGCATTACTAATGTTAATGGCAAAAGGTCTATTGAATTTAAAGCATCAAGGTTTGACTCAGTACTTTTCTAGATCCAGAAATACTAAATATAATATAAATTCTGAGACTTTGAAAGGACTCTAAAACAAACTTAAATATAGTAAAAGGAAAGTTTCAGTGAAAAATTCAAATTAGTCTGTCTTAGAAAAACTAAACAGAAAGAAGAAGAGCATATCTTTGTCTTTTTTACATAATTAAAACCTATAAATTGAAAACTGAATTGAAAATGAGAGCAGAAAATAAAGACAATGATTAAATATTCACTGCATGCCAAGAGCGGCTCTCTAAATAAAGCTTTCATAGAGCAGCTGAGCTGATATCCTCTACTAAATTATGTTGTTGTTATTCATAAGTGGTTCTGACAAGAGTCAAATAGATGCAATAAAATAAAGTAGCATCATCAAATTTAAAAATAATAAAAATATAACTTGGTAATTAATATAGCTCCACAGAAACAAACAAAAAAAAAAAAAAAGGCAAACAAAAGTGGAGGAAAATCCTAGTATAGCTGTGAAGAAGTTCGAAACCACCATGTGCTGAACTTGCCACACTGATTCATTGCTCCAGTAACCACACCCACATACTGTATTAACCTTAAGTCATGGCAGCAGCCACAAGCTCATAGCTTGGGCAAAGGAAGGTGAATGCAATGTGAGCAGGGAGAGTCCCAGTTTGAGCCTGGGTCAATGTAACTGCCCACAGAGTACCCAATTACCTGTAAGCTGTGTCACTTGCACCAAAGACATGGATAAACCTAAACTGAAAGATGAGCTACCTTTCCACCAGGGACCCTTCACACTAGAGTGAAGACATGGAAAAATTGCCTACGTGCTGTGAGCAAAATAACAGATTTCCAGCTTCTTAGTCAACTCTAAGCCCCATGAAGTATTCCCTTGAACTATCCCATTACTGAGTAGTAACTGATGTCCAGAAACTACATTAGATGCCTCTAATCAGCTGATACAATCATTATGTCTATTCTACTAATGGTGCCTCAGATCAAACCCTCATAGCACCTCAAAAAGATAAGGAAAGAAATGGGAAGTTGTTGCCAGGGAACACAGGATTAATTCAGAGCAGCTTGAACATACAAAGCAGTATTGGCTGCCTCTCACATAATGAAAAAGAGGGGGTCCAACCTGAAAATATCCTTTGGCAGAAGAATCAGAAGAATTCCACAGTAAATAAGATTTTAAAATATACAGGGGGAAAAAAATTATTTCCTTCCCCATAGTAATTACAGTAATATACATATACCCCTAGCTAGTATTGTATACAATTTTCTAAAAAAATCACTTACAAGAGCAAAATAGAAGTACTTGGAATAATTTTATAAAGAAATATAGAAGTACTATATTTATATACAGAATTTACTGTATATTTAATACTACTATTTAATTTAATACTACTATTATATACAGAATTAAGAAGAAAGATCTTTTCCAGTTAGATAAAGAGGCCACTTGAATGGCTGTTATCAAGAGGATTGCTTTTTATTGTTCATTTCCAGGCAGTGAAATCTGTGGCTAATGTGGCTGCCCCACAACAGCTGTTAATACTCTAGAGATGCTTTTTGATATTCTGGTTTCCAGTGCTTCATGGCAATACTGAGAGGAGTACAGGTAAAAGCAGGACATTGCCAGGCAGACACATTTAGCTGCACAGGCCCTATAAACTATCTAGTGCAGGATTGACATTAAGGACATTTACTTTTGAGGTTAATAAAACTTGTTTTACAGTACAGCATAGTCAGTAAAGAAAATAACTACCAATGATGTTAGAAATGGACTGTCTTTTGTACTTAGTAATACTTTTTACAGTTTAAATATTGACCTAAAGCCCTAAGATTTTAACATAGCATCAAGTGCCTTTTTAAAAGTCTTTATAATCAGTCCTGTGGGAGCAGGAAAGATGCAAATTGTAAATGGCACATAGTGTTGGACACATGAATTCATAAATGTGTTTTACCCAATTTCACATCCTTCAGTTTCTCAAGATTGAAATAAATCAAGAGCTGGATTCAGAATCAGAAGCAGAGTACCTGTATAACATTAGGAAGTCTAACATCTGTCCCTTAATATCCCTTTACCTAGTCAGAGCCAAAAGGAGGTTAGGAAATATGAAGCACAGAGGTTGTGGAAATACTAAAAAGAAGCACAAAGGTGCTGCAGCAATGCCACAGGTAAGCTAGGGCAAGCTTTGGATTGAAAAGTAGTATATACACATGAGGGAACAAAACAGCAGGGCAAATTTTTTCCATTTTTCAAATCATGTCCCCTGGTCAAATTTTGAATCTCTAGGTAATTAAACCCTTATTCACAGGTCAGACTCACGGTGACAATGGACACAGAGCTACCCTCTCTCCTGGTTTCATCTCTCCTGCCAAAGGGGTTCATCTGGGTCTCAGTACCCGATGTTACGTCCAAGCCAACACAGTGATGCAGCAGGTGATGACTTTAGACCTCATACTACATCTGGTTTGCCAGCAGGAGGCAGAGCTTGTGCTCCCTGTCCACATGCAGGCTTGGCTTTGATGGAGCTGGCCTATGCTGCAGCTGCCGTGATTATTTCACAGAACTGTGACAAAAAGCACTGGATGTGACAAGGATCACTATTGTGGCTGTGACAAGAATCCCTGCAGCTGTGACAAAGATCACAGTGGCGTCCTGCTGCTGGGATGCTGGCAGAATCCACAGTGAAGCTCAGTGACACTTGCTCTATAATCCTTCTGACACATGCTTTTCCCAGAAGGAGTTTTTCTAGCAAATATAGAAGGCTCAGAGGATCAGGGATTTCCCTTTGAGGTCCAGCAGCTAACACCTCTAAGTTGGATTACAACCCCACCATGCTTAGACTGAGGTCAAAGTTATTCTGGTGGAAGGACAGCAAGATTCATTTTTAATTTCTGGAGGGCTTGTATATATGATGTCAAGATGGCTCTAGGGCTATTGCCATGGACCAAGTTCACCAGCAGATTTTCTGCTGCTCCAGCTGGATCCCTATAAATCTATGCAGCCTGATAGGATTCATCCAAGGTTCCTCAAAGAGCTAGTTGACATCATCGCAAAATCTCTCTCAATTTTTTTTTGAGTAGTATTGGGAATCCAGAGGTCCAGCTGACTGGATGCTGGCAAACATTGTCCTGATTTTTAAGAAAGAGGACCCTGGAAACTACTAAAATCTGTCAGTCTCACTTAAGTGCCTGGTAAAGTTATGGAGATTATTCTGGGAGGTATTGAAAAACATCTGAAAGACAACAGTCATCAGTCACAGCCAGCATGTCTTCATGAGAGGAAAGTCCTGCTTATCAAACCTGATTCCCTTTTATGACAAAGTAACCCATCTAGTTGACCACGGGAAGCCAGTTGATGGAATCTTTTTGGATTTCAGTAAAGCTTTGGATACTGTCTCTCCTTCTGGGAAAAATGTCCAATATTCAGCTGGATAAACACATCATGTGATGGGTTAGCAACTGACTCACAGGTCAGGTACAAAGGGTTACAGTGAATGGGGTGACATCAGACTGGAGACCTGTCACTAGTGTCCATCTTAGACCCTGTGCTCAGCAGCATCTTCATAAATGACTTGGAGGCAGGACTGGAAGGGATACAGAGCAAGTTCAGGAAGTTCACAGAGGAGACAAAACTGGGAGGAGCTGTTGACTTGCTTGAAGTCAGAGAGGCCCTGCAGAGAGACCTCGACAAGTCAGAGGGCTGGGCAATCACCAACTATATGAAGTTCATAACAAGGGAAAGTGCCAGACTCTGCACGTGGAATGGGGCAACCCTAGATGTAGGGACAGACTGGGGAATGAGATGAAAGGTATTAAGCTATTAGAGAGCATCCCAAAGAAGGGCTACAAAGATTGTGAAGGGCCTTGAGGGGAAACTGTATGAGGAGTGGCTGAGGTCACTTGGTCTGTTCAGCCTGGAGGAGAGTGAGGGGAGACCTCATTGCAGTTACACCTTCCTTGTGAGGGGAAGAAGAAGGGCAGGCACTGATTGCTTCTCCGTGGTGACTGGTGACAGAACCAGAGGGAATGGCCTGAAGTTGCGTCAGGGGAGGTTTAGGGTGGATATAAGGAAAAGGTTTTTCACCCAGAGGGTGGTTGGGCACTGGAACAGGCTCTCCAGGGAAGTGGTCACAGCACCAGCCTGAGGGAGTTCAAGGAGTGTTTGGACAATGCTCTGAGGCACATGGTGTGACTCTTGGGGTGTCCTGCACATGGCCAGGAGTTGGACTTCTTGTCCAACTTGTGGGTTCCTTCCAACTCAGCACATTCTATGATTCTGTGTGATTTATCAAAAATAAATAGTTCACTCTAAGGTAATTTCAGTATTTTCAATGAAGTATCAAGTTGGTCTCTTTTTAAGGCCAAGGTCTTGCCCCATTTACACCAACATAAATCTAAACTAATCCCTGATAGTTTTTGGAGAGTCTATAACAGAGATCACAGATCTGCTTTTTACTTAAAAAACATGACTTCCATTATATGCCTCTATTTTCAGAGGCTTACCACAAGTAGTTAGTGATTCCAGATACTGGTATTTGGAACACAAGACAGCAATACTCAAAATAAGTTAGTTTGGTTTGCATTTTTTTGCCCATAGGGAATCAACAAACTTTTAGCTGAATGCAGTATTCCTGTGTTGAATTAGAAGTGTATAAAGCAAAACAGAAATTACCAAACCAAATATTAACATGACATAACTGTATATGGTTTCAATTTTAGGATATCAGTGTAACTAGGAAATCCACAAAGTAAGCCCTTTCAGCAGCCTAAAATAAGAAGAAACTGCTGTGACACTGACAGCAGTGTCACAAAGCTGTGAGTATGAAAACAGCCCACCATGGCCTGCCAGCAAGCAGCCAACAGCCTTTGTGCTCTCTTTGTGTTCAAGAATACCCTTTAGCTATGTGCACGTGCCAAGGGAAGCCACCTCTATTTTCACCCTGGCGCTCAAGGCAGCAGCTGTGACCACAAACTTTCAGGAGACGAAGGGCTGAGTCTACTTCTTGCCCAGGCAAAGGTTATCATAGCAAATATCTTCCCGGTATTACTGCTCCTCCGGCTTGCTGCCCTTCTCTTCATTTGAAGTTTTGCTGTCAAGGACCTGTTATCATCAGAGCCCATTTGCCACTTGTTACTGTTTTCCTTCCTAAGGAGCTGCAAGCAAAGGTATCACTGCAAGAAATTGTTTAAACTGAATGCTGCTTTCTTGAACAAATAATGCTCTATTCTATTTCCTTCTCGAAAGCAAGGTGGGAGGATACATATTCTGTTTAAAAAACCCCACAACAATCTACAATCTAAACTAACACAGTTGTGTTGATTTTGGGAGCCAGGCAAGACACAGTGTGTCCTTTGGGTTTCACAAGTCTGCCATGTGAATGAAATCAGATTCTGTGAAGGATAATTCCTTCCATCTCATTCAACTTGCGGTCATCCACCATAATAAAATTGTCACTTTGGGTTTTTCTTTAAAAAAACACACCAAAAAAAAATTATTCAAGTACTGGATGGCAACCACACTGACTATTCAAATTATGTAGGTATAAATTATAATTCAATTTCTAACACGGTAGGACTAGCCATGAATTTGTACTTTTGTGAGGGAACCTGGGTAGTAGTCATCTTCTTCACATTCTTTAACATTATTTTAGGGCTTTATACATGGTCTCCATTATTGTGCCTTGATCTATTGGCAGCAAACAAGTGCTTATACAATATGCTGTATTTCTTGTAGTCTTTTAAAAATGCTTTCCTTGCTTAGTCTGCATTCATGTTAATTTGCACATTGAACACATTAAGAAATCTAGAGAAATTTAAGGGTGAAGTGAACCAGATTTGTTCATTTTTCTGATGAGGTTAAAGGAAGACCATGATCTTTAAATGAAATAGAAGTAGACTCACACCACAAAATCTACCCCTGCACAGAAACTTTTCTTCAGCTAAGTTTACTGAACTGAGATAATAACCTGAGTCAAATCATGTCCTTCCCACAAGACTAAAAGCTGCCTTAAATGTCCAGGTGGACCCAGTGATCACTGGGGGGAGTGAACATGGGATTGTCAACGGGCTCCATTCCACAAGATCTTTCAGAAAGCCTCAAAAGTCCTCCTCTGAATTTCTGTAGATCTTCCTTCTGGTTCCATTAACATGCTCCTAATGTTCAGCAACCATTTTTTTTACTTACAAAGCACCAGTTCTTAACTTATAAAAAATAACACTTTATTTCAGAATAATTGCAGCATCCATCATCTAGCTCATAAACTGAGAGCTGGAGCCATTTGGTCATTTAGTTAATAGGTTCAAAAAATGAGAGCTAAACAACAAAAAAACACACCACAAAAAAAACCCCAAATACATTAGATTAAAGTAACTTTTCATGCCTTGCCAGAGTTCTCTTCCCTGAATTAAATTAAAACTTGCAAATATAAAGAGTCTGGCTTGGGGCTAGTATTCAAGATATACAGTATCTAAAAAAAAAAAAAAAAAAAAAAAAAAAAAAAAAGATATGTTTCTTTTTCCCAGTACTAAAATCCTACTAGACCACATTTTTGGTACATCATGGTACAGAAATTCAGCCAGTGTCCTTTATTCACACTAAAACTGTCAAATAGGACCTGAAATTATAGAAACTTTCACAAATATATGGATACTATTTAAAGTGTCTAATAAAGATTTTGGAAGACCAATCATGATGATTTCTCCACATAGAAGAGACTTGGAGTCTAACCTGAAAATACTTTCCTTAACACACATCACACTGCTTTGTCATAAACCAAATACTTCTTGTTCAAAAGTGCAATAAATTGTTTTTAAAACCAAGATAGAGTGGTAGACTGTTCATGTGAGTCAGTGAGATAAAGAGAACAGAACATGGTGTACTCAGAAGAAAAAAAGGTATTATGAAATTTCATACATCAACCTAAATATATTTACATCATCTCTGCATAAGGATAAAATATCAACTTCAGCTTCACTATTGAGTCTTTCCTTCTTTTTAGAAGAGTAGGAGTATAATGTATAATGTATAATATTATAGTATACTATTATGGAGGGTTTTTCCTAAAAGCATTGCTAAATATCTTAGGAGGCTATCAAAATAAAAATAACAGGATGGACTTTATCAGTAGGCATTGGTAGACTGACCTCCACTCAGACAGGAAGTCAATAGACTTGGCAAATTTTCAAGCAGCTCTGAGCTAGGCAGAGTGGCTGACAGGATAAGTGCCAGAGCCTCAGTCCAGGAGACTTCAATAAATTTGGGGGTTAACCAACAGAAAAGTCATGACCTTCAATAGCGAAAAAACCAGGACTTTGCAACAGAGTGGAATAACTGCATGCATTGACTGAAACCTCACCAAGCAGCAGCCCTTGAGTACAAGCCTGTGATGTTACAGTGGACACCGCGCTGCAGAAGTGAACCCTCACTGTGCACAGAACAAATTGCATGCTGAACTGTATCCAGAGGAGCGTGGCAGCAGACTAAGGGAAGCTCATGCTGAATCATCCTGGGGGGACCCTCACTTCAAGAGGGATGCAGAGAATATTGGAAAGGTCCAACAAAGTGCCTAACACACATACCCCATGTAGAGAGGCTGAAGGGGCTGGGCCTGATAATTTTGGTAAAGGAGAAACCACAGAGGTATTTAATATCTGCTTACAACTATTTGAAAGGCAGTTCTTTGGACACCACCACCAAACACCTCTTGGGTAGTGTCAGACAGCATAACAAGGAAAACAACCACACAAAGCAGTTTCAGAGATTAAAGTTGGAGAGCTGGAAAAATATTTTCACTAGCAGCACTGAAATATCTTGTCAAACAGGTTGAGAGATTCTGTCCTTGGACAGGTTCATCCAGATAAAGCAATGACTGATCTGGTCCTTTGTTGCAACAGCCCTCTCCCCAGTAGTTGAACCTTGGATTATTGGAGGACTAGGACTAATTATCCCTTGAAGTGTCTTGAAGATGGCATTTTTATCATTGCCCAAAATAACAGAGTTAAAAACTATCCCTCCATTCATTCTCAATCTACTATTTTACTGATCAGGTATTGTAAATGTTGATTTTTTTCCCCTTTATTTCTACTAGATATTTCAGCGTGATGGGTTGATAGGTGTATTCACACAACACAACATCTCAGTGCTTCTTTATACTATTACAAAAAGCTGTTTTTAAACATGACCATGTGTGTATCTGCCTAATCTGGAGATCATTTACAAGACCTATGTCACAATGTTAATTCTTTTATTTATTGCTTGATTAAGTAGTGTTTCTATCACTGCACAAAGATTTTGATTTTATAAAAGAGCTATATTGTTACACACTCACTGGCATCACAAACTGGACATTAAGCACAACTGAGGGAGATTTGAAAGAGTGCTTAAAATGCATCAGCCAGACAGCATCATCTCCTAAAATAATATCATAATCCTCATCGTAATCTCTGTACTTGCTTAGAATGTACTGATTAATTTGTAACAGAATGTTGCATACAAAAAGGGGGCATATCATCTGGGAAACGGAGGTCACTAAAAACCACTTTGTTCAATGAAATTCAAATGTTTTAATCAATGTCAAAGTTTCTTTCTTAGAAGAAAGAAAGGTAGCTTCTTCTTTAAATTTCTTACCAGGTAATGGTGTGTCAGTATTCAAACTAGACACAAATGGCATCCTTCATCTCTGAAAGAGAGCACATGTGCCAGTTACAGACAATTTTTGAATGGCTTTGTAAAGATGAAAGGGAAATCACTGAGTAATCTTAAGGCATAATGACTTACTGGAATCCTCACGGACTCGGGGCTGGGAGGAGGCTGGGGAATGGACACTCACCCCACACTGCTGAGTCGCTGACCACCAGCTCTCCTCTGCTGGTGCCCACTCCCCAGTCCGATGCCTTGCCCTTTCCTCCCCACAAAACTCCTCATGCATTCCTCTAGAGGCAGGAATCACTGCTGCCTTGTCAGCCCATTTCTGATTAACAACCTGGCTTCATTTGCAAATAAGTGCAAGGTATTGTTTAAAGATGTAGCCTTTGGTACCCTGGCCATCACAAATCATGTGGGCTATCAGAGTTCTTCCAGAGGGCCACTCAAGCCTGCTGGCAGCTAGTACCGCCAGAGAAAAGGAAGAGATCCTACTTTAAGTTGTCCAGGAAAGAAAGTCTGTATCTGCTCAATGGCTCACTAAGCATCCTAACTTTGAAGAGAAAAATAACAAATGGAGAAATCAACCAGTACTTATTTAGAAATTGCTGCAGTACGGGAAATGAAGAAAAGCAGCAACAGCAACAAAAACTCCACCCCACAGAGGAAAGCTGAAAGGCTGAGGATGTCCTTGGATGCCTTCCAATAACAGGCAGGCACACTTCATGCTGCTATAGCTATGTAAAGGTGCTTGCTTGCAAATTCAGCAAGTGTGTTGCCATCAATAAACTGTTTTAAATAAGAAGCTTTGATGCAAATAGTTTGCTCTGATCTTTAGTTAGTGAAAGTAAAAATTGTCTTACAGCAGCAAAGAGAATGCCTCTTCAGCAGATCGTGAATATGTCTTGCACAAATACATATCCTTTAACCACTTTCAATACTTCTTTTCCATTTTGAACTCTTAGCATGATGCAACCCAAATAATTTGAAATTAGAATAAACATCTGATTTCACATGCAACACAGACTATTACATAACAGTTAATCTAAATTAAATTGCTACTGCCCACCTAAAATTATTAATGGAAAATATTAAAAAATCATTTAACATTTGTCTATCTAAATAGTTGAAATATTGCTCAGGGTTAGCATGATTCACAGCACTTTAAATACCCAGAACAGCACTCACTAATTTCTAGGCCCTCAACACTTGTGTTCAGATGCGTCACAGAGCACGAGCACGTGCTGGCTCCTTGGTGCTTGTGCCAAGGGAGACCCTTCAGTAAGAGAAACTTGATTCTGGAGCAAAATGCTGTCAGTGCAGAACAGGGGAAAATGGAGAGGTTCATCTCCACAGCACCCCAGACAGCCCCTGTGGCTTGGGCAGAGGACAGAAAAACAGTAAGGCATTCGTTTTCCAAAACATACATTTTTTTTGTTCATTAGAGATGGAAGATTTGTTAGGATTGCAGAGGGAGCAGGTTAGACCAATGCTTGATCCATTTCCTAGTTGATGCAGGTATAACTTGTCCTGCAGGTATGGAACTACTTCTACCAAACAGGTAGAGAGATGAGACAGGAATGCTATAAATGTCACCCCAAACTGTCAGCTCAGAAATAGAGAATGAAAAGGTGCATGAAACAAATCTTCCCAACAGATCAAGTCCCCAGCAGCAGCAGCCTTTTCCATTATATATTTTGTTCTCATGTACAGTATTATGAAACTGCTGTTTACATTACTGCAGCAGTTTCCGCCACTCTTATTATCACCACAGGAATCAAAATCCATTTGGAGGGTTATGGGGAAATGCTGAGGCTCATGCAAACAAGCAAGACCAAGCATTACTATAAATGCCTACAATATATAAACACAATTACATTTTGGAAGTGAAATAACTGAATTAAGAGTGCTATCTGGCCAGAGAAAGCTGATTAAAGGCAATGAAAATAGAGAGAGATTACATCTAATTAGCTCACAAAAAAAAAAAAAAAAAAGCAACTCCTCCAATTCTAAGGTTGATTAATTAAAATTAGAAAAATATTTGCTATGTAAATGTCAGCCACTATATTTAAATTAAGAGTAGCTTATATTTAGAATTAATTTTAGAATTAGAATTAGATTAAATTTAGAATTTAGAACTAGCTCACCTATATAAGGTTTAATAGTAGTCTTTGGGAAAGGACCATAGATCATTAAGTACAGAAAAATACCTGACACAGCATGTGCCACAGGTCTTTCCATTTCTTTTGTGCATCATACGTACTGTATACTTAATATGAAGTAATACTCTGGCTTATCATGGAGTTCATTTCATACAGATCCTGTATTTTTGAAGGAATGAGAAAATGTCTTAGAATCTCTAAGAAATTGCTTAGAAAAATGACCTTTAAAAAATAATAATAAAAGAGAAGACAATAAAATTTCTAAAATAAGTTTGCTTTCCAAAATCAAATTTTTCCTTTTCCAAAAGAAACACGAGCAATGGAGTAAGTTAAAATGAGGAATATACCTCAAACATGTTAAAATCTAAAGCACTATGTCAAACTACAGCATCTTCAGGGGATAATTTTACACAGGAAACAACAATATACAACAATATATACACATTTTCCAAGCATCCCAAGGTACTTCAAAGAGATCGGATGAATGAATCAGGGTCAGCTGTCAGGAAAAAGTCCAGAACCAGCATCTCCCAAGATCCAAGCCAGAGGTGGATTCCCAAGCTGAGTAATGCACATTTATGCATATCTGGAAATTAAGGCAAATTCACTGCTCAAATATACTGAATTCATGTCTCTGGAAAGCCAGAACCAGAGAACGATTTTGGGCAAGGAATAGTACAATATTCCCTTGAAATTAATTCCTGAATTCAGTTACTTTGCAAAGTCTACTGGCAGATGTCGGTAATGTTTCAGAATTAAAAGGTAGCAATTATAAATAAAATCATTCAGAAAAGAATAGTAGACGAGATTTGCAGACCCTGATCCCACAAACACACCATGAAATATAACTGCTGGAAGTAATGTTAAAAATATAACAGCTGATAGAAATAATTGGGAAGCTCCAGCATCTTCTTAGTATAGAGCCATAAAGAATGTCTCCATCCTATCATGTCAAGACCAGTCCGTGTCATTTTCAACAGGCCAGAATAGCAACTTCAGTAGGGATAGAAAAAAATTATTTAAGGATGCCTTTCCAGTTTCAAAAGTAGAGTTGTTGGTATAATTATACTTTCCCATTTTCTCAAAAGTTTCCTATCTTGTCTCAACATTTTACTAAAAATTCTCATTTATCATATATATATATATATATATATATATATATATATATATATATATATATATATTCCTGGCCAACACACACATCTCAGACATAATTTCAAAAACATTTCTGTAAAACACATCATGGCAAGTGTAATAAAAAGGGAAAATAGGTCTATTTTAGATACAACAGAACAATAACTTTCAAATTTTAAAAAAATCATGAAAATCTATTCTTTGAGGGGTTTTAATCAAGTCTAAAGAATACAATTTATAAGGAATCTTCTCAGTGACAGTCAATTTAACATAAACTCCACACACAGAGACCCCTCCTGTGAAGTCTGGACTCTGCAAGCTGGGAGTTGGCTGTTTTTTTTTCCAAATTCTTGTTTGAAAATAAAACTTATCTTCACCCTTTCATATTCTTGATGTTTAGATACTGTATAAATATCACAATTTGTGAATATTCAATTTAAAGAGCCATTCAGACCCATGTTCTTATATATAAATAGACTAGAAGGTCAGGCACATGTACACAGACAAAAAGGAGCACCCGTGTGTATTTATATATATATTTGTGTGTATATATATACCCACACACACATATAGTCATGGGTGTGTGGCAATCATGCACACAAACACACAATGGATATTCAATGCAAACATGAAACTTCAAATGCACAAATTGTTTCTTAATACTCATCCTCCCATCAATTAATATAAATGATAATAATAAATATAAATGAATACTAAATTAATACTGAGTACTTGAAATAGTTGGTACATACACTGACAGTCTCTAGGATTAACACCAAATTTGACTAGAGGATAATAGTCATAAGAACTCTCACCAGCTGTAGCCTCTTTCTGTTATTTTTAACATCCAAAGGGTAAAGAAAAACTAATCTGAGCCAGGGTTTCTTTCTGCATGCTACAGATAGTCATCTCTGGCATCAGCAGACTAAGTCCAGGCTTCACATTGATTTTCTTTTTTCCTGATGTATACAGTGAAATTGAAGACCTATGCATTTCTGCTAAATGAGGTTCTGCCTTAGCTAATAGCAAACTATGACAATGGTCTGCAAAGAATTGGGTAAAGGAAAGCAGTCTTTTAAAAAAAAATTCACCAACAGCAGCTGTAAATTCATAACTGTCAATAAAATTGCTGAGGTTTTTATATGCGCATTAACAGCATGCTTCAGTGTAAAATGAGATTCTTAATTCTTTTCACAGAGCATTAAATCATATTTAAGATTAGAAAGAATCCTCAGGCAGCTACTGGCAGGTGCCCTCCCTTTCAAAACCTCTCTGCTCCCTATGTTTGTACTTCATTGACTTCAACAATGTAATTGCAAAAAAATATTCTTGAAGTAAAATCTAAAACAATAGGGTGCAACTACACAACTTATGTTGCTCTTTATTGACTCCAAGAGCAGCTCCAGGAGCCTAATGTGTTTTCTTGTAATGCCAGTGAGATATATTTCAAAAGGAATGTAAGTCACAAGCAGAAGATGGTGCAGGACAGGGCTTCAGGTTCCTTCAGCGGCATGGGAAAATGTTTTATACTTACTGCATACTGCATGAGGGAGCACCCTGCATGCTGTGAGGATGGAATGATTAACTGGTAGCATGGTTCCCAACAATCTGTAAGGACTCACTTGGGAAAACAGTGATACAACAGTGATACCTCCGGAGTCTGTTATCAAAATGTTTCTCAATGCCCAAATCCCACTGGGCGCCAAGGTCACCTTCTTACTCTTGCTTATGTTTCATCCTATCCCTCAAAATAACATGGAATGTACTAGACAAAATCTGTCTCTCTGATATCTTGTTCCTTAAGGGATTAATAAAACTAAGTGACAATCAGAGCATCTCCAACCACTTGTCCACCCATCTTTCTCTTAACTTCACTGCCAGTGCAAACTAGCTAAGGCACTAGGACAGCAAAGGAGCTGTGAGTATTTAATCCATGACTGTTGCTAAAAAAAAAAAAATAAGAATTGTTGAAGTCAAAAAATAATTCTGTTACTAGGACAATATATCACTTGCATTTATTTTATATTATTATGAATTATTTCTTCTTAACTGTGGTACTTCCTTTTGGTGGGAATTTGACTGTGACTTGCAGCATCTCTATCAGAACCCCGTGCCTGTGCTCACTGTACCACTGTCCATCTGCTGCCCTGTTACGTGTTTGCCAGCCCTGTGCCCATCCCTGTGCTCCCAGATCTCATGTGAGCATTTTCACCCGGACCGAGGGGCTTTCTGGTGTGCTCAGCTTGCACTCTCCTCTACTCAACTCAGTGTGCTGGCACAGCACATGAGGGGTGAAGCAGCAGCATTCAGCTTCCCAACCTTCTCCAGAGGAAATGACATCCTGAGTGACCTGTTATTATTGAATTGAATTTTAATGAAATGCTACTGCTGCACACCACTATACAAAGAACATATGTGGCTGCAAGTGATTAATTACAGTTTTGAGGATGTAATAAGAGACTCTCATGTTTGAAACACTTTATGGCAACTATTAATTTTTTCTCTCTAATTATCAAAATAGCAATGGAGTAATGCACCTTTCACCTCAAATTTGCTTATTTTTATTTCCTTTTTCCTACAATTTTTATGCTATTTATTGGTTCTGTGCAACAACCACTCTTATAGATATAAAAACCAATTTATAGATATAAAAATACATCAAGGATTAAATCAAACAAAAAAAAAAAATTCATCAGAAATAAGTATTTTTTTTCACAGAAATGTCTGCCCTAGGAAATTCACACTATATTGTTTCACATTTGCAAAGAGAATGAATTTTAGTATTGTGACTCTCTCAGGGGTCTGTCTTCAGATGCTGAAAATGCCAAGCAGAAATACGTTACCTTTAAGAAGTGATGAGCATCTACTGTTAAGCACTGCAAATCAGTAGTAGTGTGCAAACCCAAAAGTATTGGCAATTCAGTTATGTACACTAACTTCAGGGAGCTACATTCTCATTCCATCCAAAATAGAAATATGATTTTTGACCATGCTGGCCTGTTTGACAAGTATGCACAGCCCTATTTTAAAGAGGAATCTACACAAAAACCAGAGGAACTAGTATTTCGGAAATGGCTTTTCTTTTCTGTGCTGGACTGCAAGCAACTCTGAAACCAGTTATTGACCCAAAACCACTGTCCAGCAGCAGAATTTCAGTACCAGGTCCTAACTGCTGAAAGAATATTTTTCACACTGATACAAAGTTTCATACTGATCAAATATAACAAAACTCCATTTAATCTTTCACTAATTTTAATACACTGAAAAAAACTTCAAAGAACTTGCTTCTTGCTGTTATCGTAAAACAAACAGGGTTGTGTGAAGAAATGAAGAAAGCACCCACACACTGAGATGACCTTTCTGAATACTTCTTTATGGACAGTCTGAATGTTATTTTTCAAAGCCAAACTCTTCTTAAACCTTTATTTTATACAGCTGAAAACTGGCCAAACCCAGAAGAGAAAATAGAAACCCTCAGGATACTAATCCATACACCCCTAAATTTATACATTTTCCGAATGAAACAAAACCAACCACACCCTATCAATACATATGATTAATATCTATATTACAAAGCATAACCAATTTCAGGAAAAAGCAGCTCTTTCAGGCATTCTTAAAATTATTTTCAATTTTACAGCAGGTCCATGTACCTCTGTCATGACACCCGGCTCAGCGGATGGCTGTGCACACACTGCAGAGCCACAGGCACCAGCCTGGCTTGCTATTGTGCACTGAGGCTGCTGCTGCTTGCGAGAGGACAGCCAGCTCAACAACAATTATTTTGTCTTCTACCACTCCTGTTGCTGGTAGCTGCAGCCAAAGCACTTAAAATGCCATCAATTTGCTGCCATCTACAAGTGTCAGGGTAGAACAAGACAAGGACAGACACCTATAGTAAATATGCTCGCCTTTGCAAACCTGATGGGAGGATGAAAGCCTCGTTTTTTGGGAAAATTAACATGATGAGCTCTGCTGGTTTGTCCCTTGAAACACAATTCACATGTGAAATAGTGCGTCCTCAGAAATAAGAAGTGTAATGATGCTTTATTGCTTGAGAAAGCCACATATCCCAAGAGAATTTGTGTCATCATAAACCAGGAGTAAGGCTGATGGAGCTGACTTTAGGCTCTAATAAAAGAGGTGGGAAAGAGATGAAAAAACACCATGAAAAAAGATGCTTTTGTTACTTGTTGAGATCAATCTGAATCAAAATGTGTTCACAGTTATAATATCTTGTACAATTGAAAAAATTGCCAGTAGGAATAGCATGATTTTGCTTTCCAATGCCACTATAATTCTTACTCCTATCAAAGGAAGCTGAAAAAATTGCCAAGTTATTTCATTAGGAAATGCAGCTAATTTACAGGCAGGGTAATTTTCCCACTACAAAATTGTATAATGAGCTTTAAACTCACTAAATAAAGGGTCTCTTCTCTGAGTGATTATGCTTAATTTACACAGGAATTAGTAGTGACTGGACCTCCTTTCAGAATTGCTTTCAAAATTGCTTTAAAAGAGCTGCATTAAAAAAAAAAAAAAAAAAAAAAAAAAAAAAAAAAAAAAAAAACAACAACAACCTTGAAAAATATCCTAACACTTTATGGAGTAAAAAATACTTCTCTGTGCAGCAGTGCATGCATACATTGTGTTCATAAATATATTTTACAGGATAAGCACATAACTTTTAAATTGGGTATCAGAAAATCTGTAATGCTGATTTTATATTAAATTATTCACATAGGCATTTTGCTGATAGAATGTATAGAAAAGCCTAAAATAACAGATGGACAGCAATGCAAGGGAGCAATCAATACTTTCATTTACAAAAGTTGCTGTCACTGTATGCAATGTTGACTATTATTATTATTATTATTATTATTATTATTATTATTTTATGGTAGTCCATAAAATAAGAAGTCCATCCAAAGAATGAGTACTTTGGTTTACAGACAATTCTTACCAAATGTAGTCCAGTTTTCACAAGTGGTAGCATCCCCAGCATCTCCAAAATTCAGGTATTTTTCTATATTTACGTAGAAACTAGGCATTAGAAACAATTTCCAAGAGCAGCTTGTTAATGGTATCACTACAGTAGTAGATATCACACATAAATATCTTATGTCCCTGGCAAATTATAAAAGGTAATTAAAATTCCTGTTACCTAAAGCCCTTGACCCTGAGGTTGTGGAAGTAGGAGAAACACATTTGGAAGTTTCAGTTAAAAATTTCACTTCCCCAACTTCCTTCATAATGTAGGAAATCCTTATCATCTTTTCACTCTACCACAGAAACAAGATTCGTAATATTTAAGGTCTGGAAGGGGCCATTAAACAAATCATGTAGTCTGTCCTCCTTTATCATGCATGCATTTCATAAAAGGTCTACAGATCACACAGAATCAGTGACATCTGTGGAAGTGGTCAACTAAATCGAAGCCAAAATATTGTGAGTCGGCAGCAAAGACTAAGACGGTGCTATCTCAGCAGCAAAGATAGCTTACAGGGAATGAGACGAAATTAATCGGGGAGGAAAAAAAAGGGAAAAAAAGCAGTAGTGAAAATGAATCATGACAATAACTGGGATGCAATCTATCCTATCCTCGGGAACCTGGCACAGCCATCGTGTCTGGGGCACGGGCGCTGCCTCCGATGCGAAGCGGGCCGAGGCAGCGTTCGCGGCACATCATTGCCATCTGCTGCGCGGGGGCGAGAGCGCAGCCCGGCACGGGGAGCCAGCGGCGGGACAGCCCGGCGGCCAAAGGGGCTGCCAGGGCTGCCGGGACATCCTGTAAAGCCGCCTTCTCTGCGTCCTTGCTTCACTTCACCCTTCCCACCCTGACGTGGCTGAACCTCCCTCTAAGTCTGGAAGAGAAGCAAGTCCGAAGGTGCGAAAGTGGATCTGTTAACTACTGCATAACCCAGCACCGTGGCACGGGCACAGCCAGTGCGAGCCCTGCCGCGAGTATCGTGAGCTTCTCTGGCAAGTGGCACACACGCTACCTAGCTTCCAGCAGCTTTGACAGAAGGAAACCCTTGGATCAGGTTCCTCATGCGAAGTTACAAATGTTTTCTGGAGATGTTTTGTTCCTGCAAGTAATTTGCACACTTCGGAACCAAACAACAAGACCAAAGAATCTGGGAGTAACAATGGTTTTCTCTGACAGAGAAGTCTCCACTCCATCGCACATAAATCCACCCGTATGTGGGTGAAACATCTGCTGCTGAAAGTGACTGCATATCCATACGATGTATGCAAAAGGAGCTTATGCCTCTTGAATACAAATGTAGTAAAGCACCTGTGAAAATGCTTTTTAAATCATAACCAGTATTTACTGAACTGACACAAACCACTTAAAATAATTTAGATAATAAGCACTATCAAAGAACACAAAATGAACTTACTAATACCCACAGAATAATGAGGGACAACTTGCTGACAGTATTGACACTCAACAAAATTTGGCCACCACAATAGCTCACATAAACCATTCAACTCACAGACTTAGATTATATATGAATTTTCCATGACTGCACATAGCTTTTGGTAGCAACTGGATATAACCTTGGGCACTTCTGGGAGAAGCACAAGTCCATCCCCAGTTTTCTCCCTCCCTATCCCAGATCCAGGTACTGTACAGGCTGAGGAGGCAGCTCCCAGAGGCTGGTTGAACACCCCCATCCTGTGCCACAGAGCCACAAACTGGTGTTTGTTGGTTTTATATACTGCACACACTGAGCACTGCTCTGATACTTCAGGGAGACTGGGAATTGCTGCTCAATCTGTTTGGGTCAGCTGAATGTCCTCAAACAAGTAATTTCTTGCCACCCCTCCAGCATCTCACTCCCTATCCCCCACAGAAATAGGGTAGTAACAGCAACCTCCTTTGTGTAGCAGCTTGAGATTTTTATTTATAAGAGAAAACTATTACTGCTGAAATTAAGTCTTTACAAACTTCACCACATATGTGAATAACAGTGGTCCAGGAGCAATTTTCCAATCCATCTTCAGTGTTACTAATAAAAAAAAAAAACAAAAAAACACCTTTGTTGGACTCTTTTATTGACTATGAATGTTTTTTCCAGGGCAGTCATCACTGCTTCTTTACCCTTGTCTTTTCCAGTCAGTTTTTCACTTTCATTCACCACAGCTCCGCTAAAAGTGCCACACTGGTTTATACGTGTTGCACCAGCCACTTCATGACCTCTCACCTCAGCCTTCAGTAGCACTGAACTTCATTCAGCAACTTCATGAGCTCAATCATTGTGTTGTTACTCAGAGATGCTCAGCTGGTACACGGAGAGGTGCTGAAGCTTTGCACATTGCCTGGAACAGAATATTGCTAAAACTCACAGAAACCTTCATTCTCCAAAGCATACATAAGGCTAAGACACAGGAACAATGCCCCAACACAACCACCTGCTCTGATTTTTTTGAGGATTAAGAACCACTTGTAAGAAGAGGAGGGAAGGTTTATTTGCCATTGACCCTAAGGAGTAATTTTTGCTTTGGACTCCTTCTTCAGGGTGTGTGGAAAAGGCACAGCACATCAGTACACAGCCCGCCAGAGCGGGTTGTACTCGCCCTGCAACTGAAGGACGAGGTTCTTAAAGCAAGGATCCCATCACTTCTTTTTGCATAGAATCAAGAACTGGTTTTGCAGATGAAGAAATGCTCAATATTCATAAATGCATTTAAAAACTGGGCAGAAGAACCCCTCCCATAATTCTCAGCTTTGACACTCCTCACATACTAACACTTTCTGACCTGCAGAATGACACACATTTCTGTGGTATTTTACCAGTACTAAGCACTGCAGGGTAAATTTTTTTGCAGGAACAATGTGAGTATAAATTACAAAAGTGGACACAGTATCTTTGTCCAAAATGGACATGGTTTAACTTCATGAGGTGGTAAGCATCCAAAAGGCTCACAGTGGCACTGGCTACGTATATGTTAGCAAGTATTACAGACACATAGGAACTGGTCTATAGACCAAAATTTAGTGGTGAGGATCTGTCATCCCTACTGTATGTATTTCAGATTTTTCTGTTTCTCTTCAGACCAGCTCTGCTTTGATGCCTTGTCCTGAAGCTCACTTGCACCTGGTGTACATTCAAGACTCCTTGAGCACATCCTCTAGTTTAGTCTCATAAACAAAAATCATCAATTTCCTGTTCATGTTCTGCTGTTCAGCCAAAACCAACCAAAGGGGACTGACTGGGAAATTCACTTCAGAGGAACACCCCAAGCTGAATTAAAACATGAATATAGATGCACTTCTTGAGACACTTATTTTTTGTGGTCCATTAAGTCTTGACAAATGACCATATCTCAGTAATAACCACATGGAAGCTCATCACAGGAATAGGATTTGAATTTTTTCTGTAGTTACATTAGACAGTGACAAAACCCCTCGAGGACTTTAAGCATATATACACTGAATTGTTTCTTTCCAAAAACAGCTAAATTATTTTCAGACTGAGCTTAATCACAGCTTACCATCTCAGCAGGCACGCTTCCATTGAAACTGGCTTGTTACCCTCTTTACAAAACCCTGTGATTTTTATTGTCGAAAAATATGCCAAATTTCCATATTAGTCACTCACTGAATTAGAGGGCATGGGACCCTGGGCATGGCCAGCATACCAGGGACACTAGCATCCCTGCTCACAACCACATTGTCCTGCTCAGCTGAAGGATGAGATCCTGCTCTTGCCAACTTTCAGAATGATCTGGATGTAGAGGAGAGGACCCACACAGTAGCAACCCCCTTGCTCTAAGTGGGGCATAAACATCACTTAAATTGTTTCTATTTTGTAGTTTTTCAGCTTCAAAGTCAAGTTAGCAAAATGGCTGTTATTATTGAAAGCATTACATAGAAGAAAATAAAAGCTTAGAAAAAAATTGTAACAGGGAACAGAAATTCCTCCATAAACAACTATTGTGAATTTGTCCCCAAAAAAACCCATTTTGATCATCACTACGATTTATCAGCACCTGATTGCTCAGGGACATTATCTTGGCAGTGTTAACCCAGACTGCAGGCAAGCACTCAACATCATCAAAGTCACCACAGAAGTTAGTGTTAATTTGTAACACTGTGGAAAGAGCCTGCAGACAGAAAAAAGGATGAAATCATAGAAAGGGGGACATCCTCTCATAAACCCAGATGTGGTCCCTCTGATCTCCCTGCTGAGGCACACGGACAAAAAAGAGCAATGAAATTGCCACTTGTGCTATTCTAGAAACACTCCTTCACCCTGGAAACTGGGAAATTTAAAAAGTAACAGATTTAGACCCTTTCACTCTCAAGAAACTAATCAACCTATTTTCTGCTTAATGCAATTTTTAATGTTAAAAAAAAGTTAAAAAGGTCTTTGTTTTAAAGGATGTTAAAGAAATAGTAGGAAACAACCAAAACAGCATTAATTGTCTGTTACATTTCAACAGCTAATGAACTACAAAATCTTCAGTCAATTCCTTCCATTTTTTTTGTAAGTTAAAGACTCAAGTTGTTATCCTCTGACACAAAATAAAGATTTTACATTTTTGAATGAAGAAATTAGTGCCTTGTCTTCTTGCTATATGAAACATCCCTTTTGCTATCATTCCTTTTCCAAAGCTTTTAGTGAAAGTGGGAGCATTCCTTTCACATTTTCAAGATAGCACCTAAATTTTCATCTTATATGTTCCAATAAGGCAGTTAGCATAAAATATTTAGAAGCACCACAAGACACAAATGTATCAGGGGTAACTCACTGAGAACTGAGTCTCAGATACATCTCTCAGACAGCCACTGTTCTTATTCTTTCCTTCACTGATGGAATTACAGTAAGGAAAGAGTTACAAAATGGGGAATGTGATAGGTGCAGGTTAAGATGGAGTCAAACTGAGATGAACTGATATTTTATTATTTTTTTAATAAATACATAATCTAACTGCTTTACTTAGATAGATGCATTGGTTCCAGTGTAATTATTTCTATAGCTCATGGTTTTTGATGCTCTATGAGAGTAAATCCCTATCATCTAAAGCCAATAGAAGAGCTAATCTTGACTGCCTATAAAAGGGAAGTACTGTACAACTGCTGAGACAAAGGGAAGAGTACCATTATTTCAAGTGATGTTTGGGATTTTACAAAACTTTTACAACACTGAGGATATTCTTAGGAAAATGTGAGGCCAATTTTCTGACCAGATTTTTTTGTGTTGTTTTCAAAATTAGGAGTACAAGAGCAAAAGAGGAAAAACAGCAAAGTAACAGTGTTTGAAATGTTATGGTGTAACAGTAAATGATCATGGATGGCTGCAGGTTGCTGCCAGTGGATATGAGGACAGACTTCCCTTTCCAATAGTATCATAAAGTCAGTCTGGGGAAGATGCCCAACAGTGCCCAGCCCAAATCACAGCCAACAGATTAATATGAGATGATCTTTCTGCTAAGGCTCTTTTTAGTAAACAGGGTCATCCAGAACAGGAGGTAAAAAAAAATTTAAGAGCACAAAACTTCACCAGCTGCTTTGAAGAAATAACTTATTTTCAACCGCTTCAGCATAGCAGCTCCCAGGTAAAAGCAAAAAAAGAAAAACTACCTCTAGAAATATTGCCAGAAACTACATAGGTGTACTCACTAGTCACTTTTCTAGGAAGTTCATGCATGTAAGACATTGCCTTTGAGACCATTTGCCACAATAAAATTAAATACAGCTACAAGATACAAGAAATTTCTCATATAAGAGAAAATTTTAAAACATTAATTTTATCTCAGTCTGAATAGCCAGTCTATGGGAAAATTGCAGAAAATATATTTCACAGTTCAAGAATACAGGATATTATTTTGAAGAGATGCATCATATTTTTTTGGACAATCTAGTGATATATTTCAGTCCTCACTTTACCCAAAAGACTCATTGTTGTTGCAGTATGAGCAGCATATATGATATACTCCATTTCTGCTGGAAGGTGAAAATTATGCTAGGATATATGTACAATCTTAGAAGAACATATTGAAAGTTATGTAAAAAGTATATTAAAAATCTCCATAATATAAATACTCAATTAGCACCAGGACTAGGGTTTTTTTTTGTACTTCTGCTGTTCAGAGGTAACTTTCTCAGCAAAAAAAAACCCTGCTAGTAGTTTGAATCCGGGTAACCAAATCCTACTCAGCAGGTCCTTTTAGATTTTTGGAATTCCAGGCCTAACATGAGGCACTACAGCTAGGAAATCACCTCTTGAAATCCTTTCCTGAAGTGGAACCATGAGCTGAGTCTGCCAGGAAGAACTGTAAGACTCACTTCCTCACTTCTGAGCAGACAGAATAAATGAAAACACAAATGGCAAGCATCCATTTGTCCTTCCTATTTATATATACCAGCCCTGTAACCCACCCACAAAAAATTAAATTTATGGAAAATGTAACAATGTAACCAACTTAGCATGCAGGAGATAAAATGGGGATGCAAGGTGATAATGGTGTTTCAAAGGACAGAAGAAATTCAGAGTTTACCTCTGCAAAAAATATATAACTCCATGTTCAGTATTGAGTCTTGACAATTTTAGTGTCACGTATTTTATTTTTCTGTTTAAATGTGACTTTACATCTACCACACTTTTGTATGTGCATGTACAAACATGCATTAAAAAAATCTCAGGGAAAAAAGTGATAGTTGATGTAGAGCAATAATCCTCTGGCAGAATAGTTTACAAAAGATGACAGAAAGCAGGCGGCACAAGTAAACTTCTGGAGAAGATGACAAGGAAAAATGAGACAGCATAGTCAAAGAAGATCAGATAATTAGGGCACAGGTATAATAAACAAAACTGAATTACTAGATCCTAAAATAAATGTAGACTAGATCATAAACTTACAGTTGTTGTCAATGTACAGTAAAGTTGAAAAGAAAATCCTCCATGACTGAGTGAGTTGTGTGATCAGTTAAAGAGAACAATCTGAATTCAAAATAAAATTGTCCCCAAGCCAAAAAATGGTACCTGTGAAGGGAGGAAAGGAACAAATGTTATTGAACAAAACAAAAAACAAAAAACAAAAAAAAAAAAACAACAAAAAAAAAACTAACAAAAAAAAAAAAAGAAACCAATAAAAAGAACCCCCCACCAAATAAGAATTCTATGGACTTGAGCAGCAACAAGAAAATGTTCTACAAAGTTAAAACTACAGGGAGGAAAACACAATCACTTTCTAAGAGGATCAAATGCTCTAATAGCATCAGTGTCAAATGCTGCGAGTCATCAGTCTTGCCACAAGAAAAAATGTGCCATGTACACTTATTAAATTCCCAGCACTGCAGTGCAAAGCTGTAACACCTTTCACAGTATATTAACAGTATAACAACTGCCTCTAGAGAGGCTGGGAAGTTAAAAAAGCTAAAAATTAACATTTGAATTTCAAAGTTTGCTTGGGTAGCAACTGAGTAACATATTAAGACTTTAAATTAATGGGAGCCGTGATGTATACTAGAAAAACCAGATTTATTTTATAACAACTGTGCACCACAGAGGATGGCAAGCCCTGTCAGAGCCCTGATAGTGACCCAGGATGTATCTTTTCACCATATGCTTCTAATAGGGTCTCTTCACCACTCTTGGCTTGGACTATATGATCTCCAGAAGTCCCTTGCAACCATTCTATGAATATTTCCCCAGCTGAAGGGGAAGAAAGATGACACTGACATATTTTAGGAAGCACACTGAGATCTATTAATTATACTAGAGAGATAATAACTCTGTGTTAATAATATTTTCATTAAATCGAAGACGGGATAAGCAGAAGAGTCTTAGTTATCCTTTAGTAAAAAAGTTCTAGGGACATCAACGTTTACACACAGCATTTGTGTGAGATTTTCATTCAGTTAAAACAACTTCTAAGATTACTATAGCTGAAAGGAGTTGAGAATAAAAAAGAAACCCTCATTTGTTTCTTGTGTTAAGTGAACATTGTTTGCTGAACTTCCTTGAAATATTGCCTTGAGTATTTATTTCTTCCTGCAACACATGAATTATATTTTGAGGAGAAAAATGTAAACCCAATGACATCTGCAAATATTCTGACTAGCATCTGAAACAAATGTTATTGTATGACTAACCCCCTACTTTGTTTATTCCCTTTAAAGAAAAAAACAGGAATTCAATTTTAGTTTTCCTAATTACAAAATATACTTACCATAAATTGTTGACTATTGGATGCTTGTGCTACTTACCTGCAAAACAAATCAAACAGAGAGTTACTTCACAGCACAATAAACTACATAGGAGAGTGGATATCACTTAGGTGGCTTGATGATAATCCCTTTTTTTAATAGCAGAGTTAGATGAAAGAATTGAGTGAACCCAAGGATCCAGGAAAAAAAGTTTAAGAATTCCAGCTGGAATACTGATGATGTAAGAGGAAAGCTCAGTCTCAGCAAAAGCACTTCATGACTTGAACGTCACTGTCCCCAAGGTGAAGGGAAAAGTGCCAAAAATAAACTTGCTTGCTCTGACTCTCAGAATTGCTTCTGTCCCACCTAAGACGAGCATCTGTAACATGGGATACAAGCTCTTTATGGGGTACTGTCTCCAGCATATTTGTTTTCCAGACCAACTTCTCAGGAACCATGAACCAATATTGTTTATCTTATACAGAATTTCACAACTTAAATGAATTTATTAGCAAACTCCACTAAGGCCTGTACACACTCACTGAGAGTTGAGTAAGAATAGACCTGTTACTGCATTTGACATTGCTGTGTCTTGGCCTCATTTTTCTTCTAAAAAGCTCTTTTTCTGAAAACAATAAACATCTATTAAACTATAAGCATCTGTTTCTATCTCTCTATCAAAGGTGACAAAATAGCAATTACTTGCAATTAACAGCAGAATCTTTAATCAAACAATGATAGAAATAGTGGTTAGAAAGAACCTTTGGACATCATCTACTCCAACTTCCTTTATTGGGAGTGCATAAAGTTAAATCAATTCTTGATTTTAGGGTTCTTTGAAATAGAAATTTCAAACAAGAAGTTCAATAAAGGAACAACCCATGTTTAATTGATAAAATATTTTGATTAAACAGTTTTTGGTATGTATTACAGTCAGACACTGCATATTTTTATAGCAGAAACACTATTATTGTGGTACTTGGAGATACAAAGGTTTGAAGCTAATAGAGTTAACAACTTGCTTATTCAAACCCCAATTTTGCAGGAAATTGAATACTCTTTGGTATGCAGCATCTTTGACACTATTATACCAAATACATGTTATTTATCCATTAAATCATAAAATGTATACAAATATGACAATTTTTAAAATACATAATCCATAATATATCAAATTAATGCTTTTACTAAATATACATGATGTCCAAATTCTAAATTCATAGACCCGTTCTGCATTCATATTGGGGTCCTGGCAGCTTCCATAATAGAGAAGTCTGACAAGTTCATTTAAAAATATCATCTATTATAATCCACCATGGCAATGATGTCTTTTCCTTTGAAGATTTAAAATAAAATACAAATTTGAAAAATAAAACTTCTCAAAACCAAAATATTTATTTTAGGAAGAAAAATAAATAAATAAAATCAGATATGAAGGTAGAAGAAACAGTGGAGCCTTAAAAATGGCACGAAATTCTCTCTAATAATTTTGCCACTGATCATACCATAACCTTTGTTAAATGCATTTCATCTCAGCTCAAAATTTGAAACAGGTCTCATGTATAGTCAAGATGAATCTAGAAAAGTTTCATAGGTATATTCTTCTTTTAAGCCAAGTTTCTTAATCAGCCATGCTAGAGAGCATAGAAAAACAATCTTTAGATTCCTGACTATCAGGAACAGTTATTTTTCATATCTCGAATTCCCCATGTGATGTAAGGATATTAATACAATACACTATTCACAACATTATGACATGCTATAATTATCTCCATGGATGCCAGAATCAATTTTGACCATTGTGATAGACTGGGTACTATCCAAAAGATACAAACCCAGCACAGATTTTAAAATATGTGGGTGCAAGTGCACTATACTTTGATCACACGGCCAAAAACTTGAAGAAAGCCAAGGGCAGCTGGGGCTGAGAAAGGATGATGCCAATTTAAACTTTAAGATTGACAGCTCTGTTTAGGATAAGGAAAGCTAAGTGGATGTTATTCAGCAAGGGAAAATCATTGTGGAGGAAGAGATGATGTAGGAGTAATATATTAAAAATAAATATGGAACTTGAGGGCATGTTTAATGTAAAGCAAGCCAAATGCTTTGCTAAAAAATGTGGCCTTGGTGGTCTTTTGAAATTATTACCATAATTTTTTTTTCTCCCCTTGAGCTAGGTTCCTAAGCAGACATTAAAATATTTGTAAATGGTAATTAGTATTCAGAAACACATTTTAGCATGAGAAATAGAAATGTGCCCTGAGCAGCTCAGCCTTGCTGCCCTGGGACAAGTCTGTCTCCACCACCAAACCTGGGCAAACAGCTTCCCAAGACCTTGTGCTGCCATGGCTCCAGGGGCACAGAGTGACACCAGTGCCTGCTCCTGTATGAGTGAACCCTGGGAAAGCCCAAGAAAAGTGACAGCAAGTGACAGTGAAGGCTCTGGGTGGCACAGACAGATAGGGAGTGATAAGCACTACTTGAGTCTTCAAGAATCTTGAAAAATCTGAACTTGCAAACCATTTGGAGGGAAGGAAAAGCAGCTAAGAAAAGCTTCTCCAACTAAAGTCAGCTCTGGGAGCAAACATAATGGCCCAGGAGATCCAGCTCCAGTGTTTGCACAGGTCTGTAACTCATATGCTGCTTGTAATAATAATTCTCACCCAGGGTGCACTGCTTTAAGGAAGAACCAAGACCCTTCAAATTTTGCACATCTTCTCCAACAAAAAGCTGACTGGCACTTCTGCACCTGCTCCTACTCGGGACAAGCAATTAAGTACATGTGGTTTGGCTCTGCAACCTTCCCAGACCGGCATTTTCACCCGTTCTTCACTCCTGCACATTGGACAAGTCCTGCTTCAAGCTGGCCACAGAAACAAGGCCAGGATTTGGCCTCAAGAATTTCCCATTCCAAAAATTCCATTGATGTGATGTAACAGTTGCTGCCTTCATATGACAACAGTAAAATTGCACCCACAGTGCAATCCGATGCCATGCCCCTGAGGATCACTTAAAACTACTGGCTTGAATCCTACCATGCACATTTTTTCTCCAGGAAGGAAAAATATAATACCCTCAGTGATTTACAAAGAGCTGTTGAAAAGCCTTTGCCAACCTCAGGAAAAGCTGGTTTTACTGGGTTTGGATGGGAAGGGAAAACAACACCTGCTACAAGATACAAGGATGCGTTTCCAGTGAACAGGCTGTGATTCATTTGTTACTCGTAAGAAATTACTTCACTCCCATTTTGCACAGGCATGGCTAACCTGCACAGCTACAGATTTCTAAACTCACCAAGGAAAGTGTCCATCTTCCAGGTTTTTACACATACATGTTGTTCACACCAACGTCAATGTCCACTGAGGCAAAAAGGAAGAGTCTTTTCTGTTTGCATGATAATCAAGATCTCAAGAAAAACTTCCCCTAAAAAGGGTAAGGAGCATCCCTATAGCTCTCCTTCAAAATTTCTACTGTCTTCTACTGTAATCCCAATAGAAATCTGCAATATTTAGGCTTTACCAAAAATTTCTTATTAAAACTAACACTCTCTTTCAGGCCCAGAAGAGATCCCATGAACTGATTTCTTCCACCTATGCTCAGATAAAAGGATTTATTTCTTTGGACAACAAATAAAAATACTTTAATGTTAAATTCTGTTTTAGTATATATTTCTGCAATGCATATGTTACTTCTCTGATAGGACTGTATTTCTGCTTCCCAAACATACCCTGCCACCCCCCACGATATATGTGCTTTAACTGATCTACTGGGCCAAATCTAAGTTCAATACCATTAATAAAATCTATTGCCTAAAAGGTTTTATTCACTTCCTAAAAATAGTGCTCAAGCTTTCAAAGGCATTTAAGGTGTAACTTCAAAGACCTTACACATTGACTTAATGAGAAGCATGTTGAACCCAAAATTTGGATCAAGTCTTTGGTGCTCAAAAAAAGCATTTTTAAGCATATTTCTTTGAACTCAAATATATTTAATTCCATTCTGGAGCTATATACCTTACAAAAATAATTTTTCAGAAATACTAATTACAAAACCATGAATTAAGTAGTTTCTAAAAAAGAAATTGTAATGAACTTGCATTCGCAAAGTTAGTGTTCTGGTATGAATTGGGACTTTATTTCTTATCAAAGAACATTATTCACATCATTTTCTTCATCCATAAAATGTGAACAGCAACTGTTATTCAACTATTGGTAATGGGTAAAAAAAGGCTTATATAAAACCTAATGACTTTTGGAATCAGTAGTATTAAAAATAAAAAAATGTTTTTAAATTAAATTTAGATCTTGGTGTAGTCTTATTATACTCCAACACTTACCATAACAATGCACTTCATTTATTTTCTAAAAACCCCTAACATTTCTTGAAGTTACAGGGAAAATTTTTACTCAAACAATCATTCCATACTTTTGGAATTCTTACTCAAACAATCATTAAGTTTTGCTGGACCAAGGACTGTAGATTTTGTAGATTCAAAAACCTGGACAGGGAAATTTCTCCTTCCAATATATCTTTATATAATACATTGATTTCTCTTACAGATCTGACTTAATCTGGGTAAATTCTCAGGTGGGTTGCAACAATTATTACTGAATATACAAACTCAGTTGATTAGCTTTAAATAATCTGCATCTCTTCCCCCAAAACAAGTTGTTTCCCTCACGTTGAAAGGTATTGGTGTCAGGATGAAAGCTGGTACATGAAAGCTGCAGCATGGTTGATCACCTTGCTTTCAGCTTTTCCCAGTATGGTGATGGAAAAGCTCCAGATTTTATTTTCAAAAACACTCCTTTCTCCAAACATCAAACACTCATTCATGTTACCAGCACAGAAACTACTTAGAAACAGCCACAATAATAGCTGTGATCATAAATGCAATTATGCATTACAAGAAATTGATGAAAGCTTTGTTCCAGAAGCTGGCAAATTTGCATGCATTGATCGAATCCGTGCTTTGGATAAAGTCATTCATTCCAACAAATAATCTCTGAAGCTCAGTGGTCAGCAGGGTTGAAAGTCTGGGCTTGTGCTAAAAGATGACATTTGAAATGCAGTAGATATACCATTATTTTTAGCTTTGGACATTAATAAAAACTCCCAGTGACACAAAATACAGTAATGCTGAGCTATGCTGTGTAAAACCTCATCTAAACCAACACAGTCTAAAAAACTAAAAAGTTTTTAGACTTTTTTTGGTCTAAAAACTTAGAGAACTGCAGTCACTGCCAGTGACTGACCTTGATGTAAACATTAGCTGATTATTTGGCAGACATCCCCTTTTTTGAGTTGCATATACCTTTCCAAGCCATTGATCATTCCATCTCTCATCAGCATTGCTATTTTCTGCTCTCTCTTTTTGGATTTTAAATACTGGAATAGAAACTATTATTTTTATAACTTCATTAATACTTCTCTCTTAAATATCTTTTAATATTTCCATTCTTTTCCTTATTTTGAAATCAAATGTCATTCCTTGCCTCTTACTATTTGTTTATTGATATTTCTGCATTCTGCCTAAGCCCTCTCACTGTCACACATACATTAAACATGAATCTGTTATTTTCCAGTGAAATATCTGTTCCATCTATTCTCTCATATTACTCTATTCAGTTATGGTCACCAAATACATAACAGTCTTAAAGTTAAAAATAAAATATAGAAATGCAGCAACTATGGAGAGTTTCAAGTCATGACTTCATAATCACAATTGCTTTAATTTAGTTTGCTTCGCCAACAGGCTATCCAAAACAAAACTCTTAAGTGGATTAAAAAGCACTCATTGAAAAAAAGCTAAGCTTTCAATTGCATAAATTGGCTTAAATTGCTTCTAAGCGCATAAAATAATGCCAAATAAATCATACAATTGAAAAATAATCAGCTACTATTCTAAGGAAATGGCTGGTTTTGTTTAGCCATGGAAGAATACTCTGAGTTGCAATGCACAGGGACCCAGCATAGACACTGAGTACACATCATTCTCTCTCTTTCAGAAATGTCTCTCTTATGGGCTGACATATTTTCATCTTGGATTTCCCCAGTAAAAATGCACATACAAAGATGATGCCCAGTCAACTGAAACATCAGCAAAGTCCTTAGTCTAATGTGGGCTCCCTGTGACCTTTCCATGAAGTGTCAAGCCTTTCCACATGCATGCAAGGTGCAGGCACTGGGGAGCACCTGGGATTTGCCAAGCAAATTGCAGACACGCTGTTACTCCTGCCCATGTGCTCAGGAAATAACAGGGCATGATAGGAGCAACCAAAATGCTGCCAGATGTACTGAAACGCCAGGCAAATTATCCCTGAGCTCTACAAATTACTCCTGTCTACCCTGAAAAACACAAATGGTGTATTGAGCAAAAGGCTGCCCCTGCAGAACCCCATGTCAAAGTCAGTTTGGTTTTGTTTATGTTTCATGTATTTTTACAACTGCTCCTTCTGAAGGCTGCTCCAAGGCCTCACCACATTCTTGCTTAAAACATTTTTTCTAATTAACAGTCTTCATCTATTCCTTCCCATTATACCTATTAATGGTAATAAAGTTACAGAGAGCAGCACAATGCCTTTCAAAGTCTTCCTTTGACTTCTCTGAGCAACCAAACTCTTTTACTCCTCCCTATTCTCCATAATTAATCATTTTCATAGCCCTGCTTTGTAGCCTGCTCCACTTCAATTTCATCGATAGCAGGAGTTGAGCTACATTTAAAAACCATCTCTGGAAATTCGTGAGCCAATAACTATCAGGAACACATTTGCCTTTTTTTGTCAGCATGTCAGTAGTGGCTGGTGGTGGTGATTGATGCTGTACATACTGGTCAGACATTTCCAGACTGGTGGAAACCTCTGGGAATGGTGGCTCACACTCCATAAGCAGCTCTTGTTATCTGTCCCCAGCCACTGCAATACAGTTCTGTTGATCGAGGTTTTTTAAGACAAGGTGGTCAAATATTGAAACAGCTTGCCCAGAGGAGTTCTCCCTCCTTGGAGATAGCAGATCCCCCTCCTTGGAGGTAGTCGAGATGTGAGTGGACACAGCCCTGACACAGAAACCTGATCTAATCAGATCTGCTTTGAATTGTACTAGATGACCTCCTGGAGGTCTCTTCCAACTTAAGTTATTCTAGAGTCTTTTTATTCTAGTGACTTGACCAGCCGGTTTCTTAAGACTGATCATTTTCCCCAACTGCAACAATAAAGATTTTTTTTTTCATTTGCTGTAGGCTTTTTCTCTACTTCTTAAGATCTGTTTTGAAAGTGGTTATTCATCCAACTAGATCTGGAGTCTTTCTTTACCCTTCTTCACAAGAAAGACAAGAATAATTTAGGTTTTCCTGTGGGTTTTGTACCTCTGACCTATGGAGTTCTAGTCTGGCCCTCCATTCAGTTTTTGAGCTCACCACTGCAGCTATCAATATGAATGATACTCCTTTAGGCTGATGTTTCAAAGTTAGAAGATAAATTAAAGACTTACTTTTGTCCATTCAATCAATAAATTTAAGTAGCATTACAGGGAGTCTCTTCACAGACATCATTTTGGCATGCCTAAGTCTAGCCCAACAGAGCACAATCTGCTGGTACAGGGGCTATTAAGTAAAGAAATGTCATATATCCTGAAATAACTAGGTTCAACCATCATTCTCCAATATAAAATTAAAAGCTAATACAGCATGGCTGTTGCACATCTTATTGTGTGGCTTTGAGTCAGTCATATTCAAAGAATATAAAAATCACAATTCATTTTGCAGTATTTATGATGCAATGTATGAACACAGGTGTTTGCTGAGCAATGATGAATGATGAGACTAAAAACCAGACATCTGCACTGAGTAACACAAATAATTCAACTCCTGTTTGCTCCTCAAGAAGCACAGAGGATATGCACCTTTAAGAAGCACCTGCAAATGCTTAACTGTATCAGCTGTCAGGTGCATGTCTCCCCTCAACAATTTGCAGGAGAGAGACTTGAATTATTTCTGCTCAATTAATCACATTTTAGCAAGCATGGAACTCTGTAGTCCACTAACAGCATAACACCATTAAAACCCACACACACCTTTCACCTTAACCTTTCAGACCTAGAAGCTAACCATTGCTGGAGGCAAAAGAGCCTGGCCTTGCTATGGAGCCAATAAACCCCTTGGATTCACAGGACATGGCCAGTTTGGCTACAAAGGTAATTCCCTGCTCACACGTGGGTACCATACAGAGACACCACTAATAAAGATTACTTCAGCTTGTAGTCAGTGCTGTGGGAGTTAGCACCAGCTGGTAGGAGCCTGGTATCTTCTCAGCTCTCTCCCAATACACTTTCAACAACTGGGAGAGTTGGCTCTCATATTATGCTTTCTGCTGTAATCCTAAACTATCTGGAGCCCTTCAGTACTTCACTTGACTTCATTCTATTCTGCTAATTTACTTGCTCTGGCTCTTTCAAGTCCTGAGAGCGCACACTTAATATCTCAAATAGAGCTCTTTGAGATCAAGCTGCCAAAATAGATGCACATACTTATAGCTTGAAGCAAAAGGGTGTTAGATAAAATTAAAAAAAAAAAAAAAAAAAAAAAAAAAAAAAAAAAGCACAAAGCAGGCAGTGCTCTCTTGCTGACAAACATGTAAGACAATGTAGCAGACACACATTTTAGAAATGCAAGTGGGCTTTTATTCCTGGCAGTGCAATGAGAGAGGTAATTCCAGATGTGGGGAAAACAACACCCCTCAAAAAGGGATTTGCAATGATATAGCAGAGAGGAAGCCTGGAGCAAACTGGCACTATCTAGAAAGCTGGAAGAGAGCCAAACGAATTATGGCCCAGGCTCTTTGGAGCCCTGTTCCCCCCTTCAGTGGGAACTGCACAGGAAAAGGATGATTGTGAGAGGGTAGATGACGGCTATAGCCTTCACTGCGCATGGAAAGGGGCGTAAATTACAATCCCTGGTGCATACAGAAACAAAGCAAGGCTCACAATGCCTTATTATATTAAGCCACATTATGAAAATGACTGTTTACATTGGTTCATTAGTGTTTGTACAGGGCTGTGAACATGCAAAGTGGTAAGTATCAGCACAGGCATCAGCATGGTATCTCAACTTTGACAAGTTCATGAGTGTTGTAACAAAAGAAAATACACTTTGCCCATAACAATTATTGCCTATGAAACGTGGTGTTTAGCATACTGTCTCTCTACATCATTTCTGACCACACAGAAAATGGTATCATTAGTGTGTAATGTTATACTGAGTAATTTATTCTTCGAAATGACAAAATGAGTGCAATCATTAATAAATTAACAAATTCTACCCATTAACTCACACATTTGGCACTGCAAGGTTATGTAAGTTCTGTGTTGTTAAAACACCTTTAGTCAGATTTAGTACAGTGCCTTATGTTGTACTGTCTGGTGAAAGGAAGGTTACTTCTCAGCTTTCTATTTTTTCTTTATCTTTTAATTCTTTTGTAGCTCTAGCAGACCTCAAATCAACATGAGGTTTTAGGATTAAGTGCTGAGATCTATTGCCTGAGTTGGGTACCTCAGCATCTCAGAAAGTCAGTTTTGTTAGGATGCCAGCTGGAGCAGTAAACACTATTAACAGAAGAAATATCTGTTCTCTCTGCTGGGTAAAAGAGTGAAAGCAAGAGGGACTGCAAATGAATCTCTTCCCCTGACCTCTGTGCCCTTGCAGGGCAGGCCTTTTCCTCCAGACAGGCTTTCAGCTGAGCAATACCTGCTCATTTCATGGGTCAAAGCAAATTCTCCAAGGCCTTTCTTGGTGCCCTTTCATATATATCTCTGCCATCCCCAAAGGTTGTGTGTGTCTCTTTGCCTCTCGTGGCTGCAGAACTCACCACGTGAACTTGCCAGCTCTGCTCCAGCAGCCTCGTCTCCACAGGCTTTGGGAAAGAGCAGCCTGCCCTGTGCCCCAAAGGCATCTGCTTCTGGGGTCACAGGGGCTAGGGCAGGCTTCCCCTCCCCTTAGCTACAGCCTGTTAGAGAAGCATGTGGCAGGAAGGGAACTGTTAAACTTCAAGCAGGTTAATAATGAAAAACCCCTTGAAGACTGGGGTTGAGGCCAATCTCACTTAATGCCAGCATTAATGACTGGCACAAAAATATAAAAATGAACACATAAATTCCCTGAGACCTGAATGTCTGGAGGGAGGATTGGGGGTTCACATAGCAGGGGCTGGATTATCTAGAAGGGTAATAGAAATGGGATGAAATTGAATAGGCGTGTGCAAGGTCAGAAGCTTTGGGACTAATAACAAGAGTTTCTGCTGTAAACTGTGAGGTTGTCAGATGGAGGAGCTATGTGGGGAGAAGTATATTTGTAGAATATGGGATGTCTGCAAATCATCAGCCATGAAAAGAGTAAACACATCAGGTGATGTATACTCAGAAGATTAAAGGAAGATTAATTTTCCTTCTAAATGCCCCTTTGAGAGCTCCTCCTTTGAGATACTATGGACAATGCCAAACATGTTGGAAAGAGTCCTTCCAACCAGAAGAGCCCCAGAAATGGGTTTCAAAACCAGCAAGATAATGTTCTGATGCAGCAGGACTGAACAACCCGACTCTAGCAAGACCAGGACAGGATAACATTCCTGTCTGGTCATTTACCAGGCAAATTAAACAGTCCAAATGGGACATTAAGCTAAAAGACATACAGGTGTCAATTTTAAAATATAGATTTTTAAAGAAGATAAGAAAAAAATGAGTCTAGCAGAGAGTTTTGTAAGTGCCTTATCTTAGACGGGGTTTGAAAAGTTCATAGAAAAGTGAAGGTCAGAGAATGATGAAACAGGACCTCATTTATAGCAGAAAAATTGCTTCCTATGTGATATATATTTGCACAATACTGTTTTCCAAAACTTTCCTCTGTGTTTCTCTGCAGCACACCTTCACAAAAAATGTTTATTATTTTAGCATTGCTGAATAGCAGTGGCAATATTTTTCCCCTCCATTTCTTGCAAAAGTGCCAATAGCTTTTTTACTTTTCACACTAATGCTGTAACACTGCATCTCTCAAACACCTGAAGGCACACCTGACATCTACCTGCTGTACCCCGCAGAACCTCTTTGCAACAAATAAAATGTGAAGTAAATGGGAATGGGAAGTAAAATGTGCCCATTCTGCCTTGCTCCAGCTGCCTCCCCTCAGCTGATTGTTATTATTTTTGTGATTTCTGAAAGAGTATGGTGCATTTGGTGCATTCCTTCAAACCTGTGCTGTCACACTTACCTAGCCTATAATGAGCCACCTGTAAGAAATACATCATCTACACTGCTTCCTCCACCCAAATGCCATTGCAGATCCTTCCCTTCCCATTAAACAGGGCCACTGGTAGAGCAGCCTTGCCCTTAGCCTTGCACCACAGCAACTGCCCATGGGTTATCCTCAGAGAAAAAAAGCACACAAAATACAAATCAGACTGCCAGAGAGACTAAACCCTGTGAAAGAAAAAATCTGCAACAAGGAGGCCTGAAAAAATTGAATAAATAAGGCAGCAGCAAGTATTTTGAGGAAGGAATTAAAGGAATTAAAGGAAAAGTAGAATAGAAGAGTTTTCCTGATCTCAAATTCTAAAAGCACCAGAGACACACACAGCTCCTCAGAACTCTCCCTGTGCCTGAGAGAGATTTCAGGAAGCCAGAAACATCTCATCAATGAGATGTGCTAAGAAAAGTGGAAATGTATTCTGTGTTTTCCTTGACTAGACCCACACACGACAGAAACAGCTGCTGGAGAAGGACAGCCAGCAGCTCAGGGATCCAGCTTGGAGAGCAAGCAGAAGGAGCAGAAAAGTAGTTAAATTGAGTGGGTAGAAAATGAAGGCCTTTCCTCAGAGGGATGTGTCCACAATCCCCTGATTATAAACAGCAAAGACATTTATTGAGAGAGCTGTTTGCTGTTGAAAATATTAATTTCATCAGATTAGGTTTGGTAAACATTTAAACAGAAAGAAAAGAAGAACGTTTTTGTCAATTTCAACAATACTGAACTTGAAATATTCCTATGACCCTAAACCAGAATATTACAGAATGCTAATTTTTCTAAGTGGAATGACAGAAAATTCAAAAATGTTCAGCTCTCCTGGGGAATGGAAATTCCAGATTCCAGTCAGCTTTCTCAGGCGTCACTGACAAAATTAGGCTTTGGATTGTCCCCATGCTTTAAGTTTGCTTTAAGTGGGCTCACAGTATTTTTGCCTTTCACTGGGGAAAAAAAAAAAAAAAAAAAAGCATTTATTATGTAACTAATAGCAGCACTGACCTCTTCTGTTGTACCTTTTCAGGCCGGGAGATAAATGGTCCCTTCTTAAAAGTTAGGTGCCAACTGCTAAGCCATGAATTTAAATAAACAAAAAGACATTTAGAGACCACAACCCAGAAGCATGATCAGTACTTCCTGACACTATATCTGTTACCTAGACTTCACTTTTCCAACAGCCTCAGACTCAAGCCCAGTGCTCAAAGCTGCATCTAGTTTTTAAGTAAAACAAGCAAAAGTTGGATTTCCCTGGCTCCTTCTGTTAAAAGAGCAAAGGTCTTTTTCACCTGCTTTAGAAGAACCACTTACAAATTCCAAAGGCCTTAAATATTTCAATATAAATGAGCTCCAAAAAAAGTTCAAGAGAAACAATTTTTCTCACTTGCCATGTAAAAATCAGTCTTTCACGATGATTGCATGTTAGAAAACTGCAATTGTTGCCAACATGAAAACTACACTTAGATCACAACATGAATTAATGAGTTTGCTTTTCACCTTTATCTCCCCCTTCTTCAATGCTTTCTTCCCCCTCCCAAATAAATGAGCTATGTTCCTAATAAAGTGCTTGAAAGGAAGGCTGGGAAATTCAATAATAAAAAGCTTTCTGAAATTAAGTTTCTGGCACTGCTTTAAGAAAAAGAAATTGTTATTACTTGGTCCTTTGCTTTTCCCCAAAGCAAATTTCAGTCCTTTGAGGACTGCACAAATATAAAGCAGATAATTTACAAACCTTTTATTTGGCAACTTGCCTGGTCCAAATAATCAAATATAATAGGAATTACCAACCAAGTATTTAAAGATTCTAGTACAGGAAAAGAAACTGCACATTGCAGGAAAATAAAGTCTCTGTCTAAACTGTCAAATACTAGACTTTCAATAGGGCACAAATTTTTGAGCATGTTAATGTTCATAGGAAATAGAAGGGAGCATTAAGAAGTGAAAACCCAATGACAGTTGCTAGAGTTCTTATCACATAATAAGTTTCCTAATCTCAGCTTTTTTGCATTTGCTGCACTGAAGATGACAGAGAGGAAGATACCACACTTGCCTTATTTAAGTCCAAAACCAGAAATGAGAAAATATTTCGTGAAGCAAACCCAGACTTTTTATCTGCTCATGTCTTATTAAAAGAAGTTATTAACATACTTGTGACAATTTAGGAAACTAAAAACTGGCAACTAAATTGGTAAAAACTTCATCAGGAAAACAAATGCAAGGCAATTTCTCTAATCTTGCATCAGCTAAAATGTTTCTGGGCTCTTTCTCACATAGCCCTCAAAGAGCAGGGTGAAAATCAGGCTCCACTGAATTTTCTAGGAATTGTCCTGTTGCATTGGGTTAGGACTGTGCCATAATGCAATACATAATTCTGTAGAATCATTTAGCAAAGAACCTACAGGCTAAAAACTAAGAGGATCTGATATTGACATACATATCATGGCCACCTGCCTTGTAAAATAAAAAATCAGCCAAGAAATTTAATTTGGAGTTTCAGGCTGAAAACCTGTTAGGTCCTGTGCAGGTTTAAGTTTAGACAGATTAAAATTTTGAAACCTATGTAAATGACACCTTGACATTTACAGGCAGGGAGCTCATCAAACTATTAATTTTTCACTGAGAAGAGTTGAGAAGAGGCATACATGTCTCAGAAGCAGGCAGCTGGCTCTGACATCAGTTTTGTGATTAGTATGTTGTCTACCCAACAAGAGCAAAGCATTCTGATGGATCAAAGCTACAAATTCATTTTTCACATGCTCAGAAAATTCTACTGGAAATTGTGTTTTAAAGTGGCCAGAATTTTCAAAATACTATGAATAATTTCTAAACAGCTTCTTCCAAATTTAGAAGAAGAAATGATGGATGAACAGTAATTCTTCAACCACTACTTTAAATAAAATTAAAGATTGAGACTATATAAGTGAAACTTTGACCCTATGAAATATAAAGAGAAGTTACATGTGCCAAAATTTAAGATTTAAATACAAGCACCACTTCAACCTTAACTACCAGATCATTTATATGATGTAAATCATTAATGCAAAACAATACGTGTTTTATTATTGTACCGTAATTCTAAAACTTCTAATTGCAATTACACACAAAGTTTAGCAATGAAATATGTCTAACTTGTGTTACTGAAACATTCCATAAAATCTTGATTCTATCTTGATTTATCTCTCACATCCAGATTTGTGAAAAATATACATAAAAGATTTTATTTGTGGAACTGTCTCCAATAGTAATATTAAAAGAAGAAATCTATGAAGGCTTACAGAAACCTCTTTTTCTCCCACAGGAAATGTCAAGATCTTCTGCATAACCACCAAGAATAAGATTTTTGCCATAGGATTTCTGATTCAGCTACAAATAAGTTTCTATGATGTGGCTGGACTACTCTCTGTGCTTTGATATTTACAGGAGGCTTAGAAACAAAACCCCATCGCCACATTAAGCATTTTAAGTGTAGAATGGTTAAAAAGCATCTTCTCCCTTCCAAGAGCAATGTAGAAAAGTTCTTCCATACCGCCAATGCTGGCTGAGGTGAGGCCGGAGGTATCCAAGCCTCACTTGCTCCTACAAATGCCTCTTCCATCAAGATCTGTCAGCACAGGCTCTTGGCTGTCTCCTCTTGCAAGCAGTGTAAAGCACTTCCAAAATCTTGTGTCTTTTAAACAGCACAGCTAAGCTGGCTTAGCTTAATTAAAGCAGGTCCCCCTGGTAAAAGGTCAGGTTATGCCCTTAAAAGGTTAAAATATGCCACATAATCAAATTAAGTTTTGCTGTGGATAGGCACAACTAAAGCTGCTTGTTTTTTTCCTTATGAATATGAATTATATATTTATACCAAGAGCAAAAAGAGCTTAGTAAAAACTGACAAGTGTGTATAATCCTTGGATGAATTAGAAAAACCAGAATCCATAAGCAACTCTAAGAAGGATTCCCAAGTGCAGAATCTCATCCTGAATGATGCTACTTTTCAGAAGTGAAAAGGGAGCAGAGAGATTATCCTTCTACATCTTGTTCATGCCTGGTGTAAAATAAAGCTTTCTGTAAAAACAAACAAGCAAACAAACAATAAATTAAACCATGTAGTTTATGGATTCACTATAGAGCTGAGCCAACTGTGCTGGAGGAGAGATGCTCTGCTCCTGAAAAGGAAACATTCGTGGCCTTGAGAACCAAGGGGAACAAAGCTTTTATGTACCCTCCCAGAGGAACAATTAACAGGGACCTTCAGGTTTACTCAGTTGAAAATGTCAGAAAATGGCCTTCTCTAGTTTTAGAGTGCATTCGGAAGTAAGTAACCAAATAAAAATACATCATACAGTAGATTCCACATTTCTGGAGCCTGCTTCTGATATTCTTTACAGGATTGACAAGAAGGGTTTGGCTGAGAAGAGCCATATCTGGTCTTTCATTAACAGGCTGCATTTCACTTGAGAAGACCCACCACTCTACCACACATCACCTGCTTTGACAACATCACAGAAGTCTGGGAGAAGAATTACAGCATAATTTGAAGGATCCTCAACAGATGTCAAGCAAGGACACACACTGAGGACATGGAAAAGCCACCAGGACACAGCTTTGACACTGATGACCCCGAAGGGTGTGGGCACCACACAGTGGGCTGTACATCCCAGTGCCAGGGAGGACAGCAGGTTCCTGGGTCTGTGTGTGTCCGTGCCACTGCAGGGTGACTCACCACAGCTCAGCACCCCTCCACCTACTGCACCATTCCCTTCAGTGTTACTGTCCTACAGGACTACTTTTAAACTGCAGACCTCAGACCAACCTGGAAAGTTAAATCCTCTAGAGAGTGAGTGCAAATAGGATTACCTGTAACTCTCACTTCTCACCCAGCTGCACCACCATAGCTTCTCTGACCTCTGCAGTGGAACAGAAATCACACAGCAGAACATCAAAGGATTCTGGGGAGTTATTTTACTTTTTCCTCCCAAGAGAAAGGAAGTCAGAGGTAAGAAACACTACTTATTAATATTTTTATTCTGACTGCACAATTCCCTCTCTCTTCTGGCTTGTACCATTTCACTGCTGCTGCTGACTGAGGTCTGCCACACTTCCCCACAGAGGGAACAGCGCATATGAGCCAGTCTGGACACTCATACCCCTCACTTGTCCCCTCCACTTGGACACTTCATACCCCTCACTCAGCTCAGTAGGGCTCTCCTCTGCAACACCAGTTTTCATTCTCATTCCCATCCTGCAGTAGGAGCAGTGCCATATTTAATCTATAATGCAATAAAAATAAGTGCTGCTCCTGCTGTTGCAAAGTCCCCAGGCAGCTCTGCCTGGGAGTTTTTTACTACACTGACCGATTGGAGTTTTCACTGCCTTCCTGGCCCCTCAGACACCAGCACCTCAGAGGATTATCCTTCTGCTCTTTCAAGCAATGATAGTGAGTTTCTGGGTAAGCAGAAATGTAATACTTCAGGGTGAAAGAGAAAAAGTTTAAACAGAAAGTTACTTCACTTGACTGAAATTGATGGGATAGATTTTGTCAGTTCCTGTACTTTTATCTACAGGGAAGATCACCTCCTACAGTCCTTTGAGAGAGACCTACAGCAACCAACAGAGAACGGCTGAAATTAAACACTCCTAAAGCCAATTTGGTTCTGCATTTCAGACTTCAGAAAACTTTGGGTTGGCCAGTTCAAGAAACAGACCTTAATCCAAAGTCCAAGCCCAGAGTAAATGTGCAAAACACCTCTGGGGTCCTTGGAGCTCAGTGTTCAACACATCCTAAAACTTCCTAATTGTGATACTGTTGACTGATACGAACACATAAGCCTCAGGAAATGTGATCTCTTCTTTCAACGTAGTCCTACAGCAACTGAAGATTTTCTCATCTTCATTTCAGTCAATATTTCTTTTAAATCTTTTTTCCTGCATATAAAGCAGGGCCACTGCTTCAGAACTGCATCAGCCTTGTACAATAATCAATATCAAATATTTCTGTCCATAGAGTTTGCTTATTATTACCCTGAATCTCCTGATAATTTCTGCATTACCCTATATGGCTATATATTTGCCTTTATGTATCTCCTTGATTCCTATTGTAGTTGTAGGACCTTTCCTAGATTTACCTGTAAATAATTATTAAGACAAAACAAAACAACAACAAAAAAAAAAAAAAAAAAAAAAAAGCAAAAAAAAAAAAAAAAAAAAAAGCAAAGGTAGCAGTGAAATATTTTCTGCTAATACAAATAGCTTAGGCAATAGGTTAAATTCATTCCTCCCAGGGGATGGGAGATTCCCCCCTCTGATTAGATTTCAGAGCAGTGGGAAGCAGACAATTAGATGATGAGACATCATCTCCCACTCTGGAAAGACTGTTTGAAGTGTTTCAAATATTTTTTTAAACATAATTAAATGATAAACAGATTTGGTTTTTAGTTTTTAAAACACTCTAATTAACTTTTAAATGCAACTGGATTTCATTCATTCCAGTGCTTAGAAAACATTTCTTTGTCTTAATACATCAAACAGTGATACGCAAAATTTCCCTTTAATTAGTGTTGATTTATATTTACACATATTTATCTTAAACTCCTCCCTCCCTTCTAATGACTAAATCTTCTATATGTGAACATCTATATTATGGCTTCTACACATTTCTTTTTTTTTTTTTCCAAGCATAAATTAGACCAATAACCTTGTTTTTGTAAAGATCACTACAAATATCTTGAATTTGTTGAAAACTGAAGCTAAAGCCATAATGTGTATTCCTCTTAATTCCCATAGAAGCTGTGAAAATTTTAATTCTTTAGTTCAGCTGACTTAACAAAAGCCCCACTAAAACAAACAAACAAAAACCCCACTTTTTTAAATTATCATTTCTCTTCTGTGCATATAACCCAAGATGGCATTTTTGCAAGACAGAGGCAGCTGGCAGCAAAGTTGCCTGTCTCTGTTTTGCAGGTATTTGTAGTTGCCAGCTATTTGGAAGAGTCCCCAGCCTTGTCTCACAGCAAGTCAGGTTGTGTACCCAGCTGGCATCAAGCCACAGCCATTATGGCAAACTGCAAAAGACTCTGAAGAAGGAACAGCTTTTCACAGAAAGAAAAAAAAAAAAAAAAAAAAGTAACTGGGCTGTGAGTGCAAGACAAACAGTTTAAGGTATTCAGAATGAAAACCTCTGCAAGAAGATCTTTTTGTACCTCTGGATTTCAGAGTATCAGCTAGTTTGGGAACATCTGTCCTTTCAGTGTAAATGCTACCAGCATGCAGCTAGGAAAGCTGGCTAATCCAATCCTCCTGATTGCATTAAGAGAATTTATAGTATGTCTTTGAGCTCTTAACTGATTCTAGACAGATGACATTTTAATAATAACTTCTTTAGGACACTCAAAACTTCACAGAACCCTGAAGGTAGCTTTGAAGTAATGCACTTTTGTGGGAACAGCTACAACGCATCTTATACTCTGCTGAACTTCTAAAGGGCTTTTACTGTGCTAGCACATAGTAAGGAGATATAGAAAATAATACAGACATATTGATTAATTGGCCTATTTGACAACAGTTGGGGTGATGAAAATGTCAGTTCTGCACCCCAGAGAGCACACTCAGCAGTGATCTCAAAGGGAGCCCCAGCACCGATGTGCCGCCAGGGAGGGACTCGGGCACACCGGGCAGCACCTGCTTTGCCACCACCAAGCCAAACCACCAAGACTCCTCACAGGGACTGCAGAGAAATTTATAGTGAGTGCTCAGCACCAACTGTGTCCATGGGTGCACAAATATTCAGAAAGAATGAGGAAAGAAACCCCATGCTAACACATTATGGATGAAATAACCATTTATTGTGGCAAAGCTACAAACAATTCAAGCAAGTCTTCACCAAAATGTTATTATCAAAGCAGGGATAGGAATTACAAGGGCAGGAAGCCAGTGAAGGGTCAGGCAGGAGCCATCTAGAAACCATAGGAAACAGCAGCCAGAAAGCCATGAGAATCACAGTGCTGATGGACAAAGCAAAAAACAAAATTCAAATTCCTGTCCTCATACTTGGCCATAGTTCGAGCCGCAGCTGCTGATGCTCACTCACAACACAGGGGAAGGTGATTTTTAAAGAAACTTCCAAAACTATGCAACTGTTCCTAGAAATTTTCACTATTTTGCAACATATAAACCAGATTTACAAATCAGCTTTGCCATTCATACCCTGGATTGTTTTCATAGGCTGTCAAACTGTCTGTCTCTGTACCTTTACTCACTTGTCTTTATAGAAAACAGCTTAAAAATCTTGATTTAATAGGAAGAGTTAAAGGAAACCTAGAACAACGCATTATGAAAATGCCTCATAAAACATCTGTTACAAATCTTCAGTCTGTTGCTTAAGGGATGGCAGCAGGTGTCCCATGTTCTGAAGTTGGTGGAAAATCTCTTCTATCCTGCAAAGCACATCAGCAGTGTAAACTCTGAACATGAGTATGGCTCATCAGTTATTTAGTCAATCTAAAAGCCTCAAACTTGAGTGTAGTCTGAGAATGAGAGTGAAGATCAGAACCATGACAAAGATTTTCCACTCATTTGAGAGAATTATTTGAACTGCAAGAATCTCAAAGATAGATCATGATTCTGGTGCCTAATAACTGCTCTAAGGTTAAAATGTTAGTTAGCAATGTTTGTTAGCTGGTTTCAGCTGTGTTCCACTTGTCTTATTTACTGATCCTTTCTCTTCTGCCATAAGGTTAAGGTGAGATTAGGACATAATTTATATGGGACACTGCTCTGTTCCTATCTTGGGGATGCTGCAGAGTGAATATTTTGGGATTCTGAAAGAATCAGCTCTAACTCAGAGTGATAGAATTACTGTGGGAGTCCACTTCAGTTTGCTCTTTGTAGGTGTCTCACCCCCACCTCATCAGCATTCCTCTGCAGATATTAGATTTTTTTTGCTACAGGTAGTAACAGCAAATTTCAAGTTCCCTGACCTTCTTTTCAGCTAGCATAATTTCAGTGTAATTATTTAAATCTTCCCTATACTGATGGCCATTTTGGAGTCCATGGGGCAAGGAAAATGTCTTCCAACCAGGCAGACCTATTCCATAAATCTCCCTTTGTCCACCAGTCTGAAACAGTGCTGCACACCCACCTGACAAATCCTTTCTTTCCCATCTTCTCCCCTTTCACACACCAAAAACTCCAAACTGTGCTATGAGAACTAATTTTTATAACTGAACTTTTAAGCCATTTTAAAAACTAAAGCCAGACTATCCAGTGTGCCCCACAAAACTTCTTTTTGCAAACATTTTTTTCTGTTCTCTCATCCAAGCTACAGACATGAGTCTAAAACAGATTGTAGGTGTTTTCCTTATTTTACATCAACGAATATTGATGATTAAATTCCACATTATAGTCTCTCTACCACAGGCAATGTTTTAGCTGCTCTATTGTTTCCTAGTCTTGCTTTTTCAGAACTTAATGCCGCTGTGGTACTTCACAGGTGACTCTGCAGTTTCAGATGAGTTTTGCACATGCATCCTGCAAAGGCAATCACAGGCAGCACACACAGGGTACCCAAAACAGAACTACATTGCAACACTCCCACACAGCCAGGGAAAAAGGCCAGATGCATCTCTAATTTCCAATCTGCAAATGAAGTATCCTGTTCAATTTTGTGCTATTACATTATTTTCACTATACCATGCATCTTAAACTTTATGGGAACTTAACAACATTCTGGCTCCAGAAGCATTAAAGGATTGCTAAATGCTGCTGTAGTACTACCTTGCCCAGATTGAAGTGAACATTCAAATTTTTCATGTTTTCTAACTGATCACACTCAGGAAAAATACAACCATGGATACCAAAAGATTTTAAATGACACAAAATTAGTCATTTCTTAGTCCAGACTGCTTGACATTTACAAAATTGGCCTGATTTAAGAGAAAGGAAAAAATTACCTTGAGGCTATCTAAGCTCACAGGGTTATTAGCCTAAGGCTTATTGAAGAATGGCAATGAATTCATTAATTCCTAACATGGCAAAATAATTAGGGTGAAGAACACAGTCTCAAAATCCTCTGCACCCCGTTTCTATTTAAACTACTTATTGTTTTTTAGCTGCCTAACTTCCCAGCCTGCTACACACTGCCTGCTTCAGAACCCAAAGGGGGATTGGGGCAGCTTTGTTGCATGTCTCTGTCTGCACTTGTGATGCAGGAGTGGGATCTAATTTGCCTGCTTCACAAAAGGTTCTGGAAAAGCAGCAGATGCAGTAACATCATGCTTAAGGAATTTAAAAAAGAGAAAATATAATTTTTGCCATTTTCTGTGATAAAGAAAGGAAGTGAAGAAAGCTATTTTTCTATCAGTAAGAAAGCCAGGATTCCTGGTGTTTTGGCTACTGATTCTTATTGGTTCACTTGGACATTTTCAAGCTGTCCTCTGAATCGTAAAGGTCAAAAATTTATATCAAGAAAGAAACATAAATAGTTTGCTGAACTTGCCTGTCAGTGGGCAGGAGATGACTCTTAGCTCTGTATTTTATTACTACTGTGTCCAGATCAGCCACACACATTTCAACCACAGCCCTTGAGAACATGTCCCACGTGGCTTACCCAAGGCACAGGTCCAGGACACTGGGCACTAAATATCTGAGAGCTCTCAAAAAACAGCAACGTGGCAAAAATGACACTTTATTGCAGCTGACTGACACCTGTAGCCCCAGAGACAGAGAGAAATTGATGAAAACACCAGAGTGGCATACAGGGCACAAAAAAACCATTTTATTTGGCTAGTCTCTGTGGATGGACAAAAAAATAAACTGATAAATGAAAATATCTCCATTTGATGACAAGTTACCCCTTGGCCCTGAACCAGTTCAAAAGCTAGGCTAGCTTTATTGCACGATCACAGAAAATTATCAGTCAGATTGGAAAAGTTTGCTTACTGTTTTGGCAAAGTGCTTAAAATGGTATCAGATCATGTTTTCTTCCTGTCATGCATTCACACTCTGCCTGTCTCAAAAACTAAATAAGCAAATAAGGTAACAAATAAGGTATATAAATATAAGCAAATAAGGTAATGATCCTCCAAGAAATTTCACAAACTGATGGTACCCTCTTCCTCATCAAAATACAAGATTTCAACTGCTGTAATAAAATAGTCACTGTGACAGTAGTGACCCCATGGCATTCCCTGAGTTATATTCACTAAAAACAATGTCCTAAAGTCTATTTAAATATAATACTAGAGAAAGAATAAATTGTGAATATTTTGAAACAAAATGGAATAAAATAATAAAATCTTGCAACAAATCTGCTTGCTGCCTGCACACAGTCAGATCTGCTAGTTGAAGAGCAAACCAAACGTTTTCCTTCTATCAGCAAAGCTGAACCAGCTCTCTTAACCCAAGGATGAAATTTTTCTGCCATTTTTCAGAACTTTTAAAGTGCTGGCTGAGTCCACTTGCTGGACTCGAGGTCACACCAGAAGAGCCATTCTGCTTGCCATGAGCTAGCAGGGTGGAAGAGACATGGCACAGGGATACCCACATCTGACAGGCACCTCCCCTTCCCTGTTGGACACACCTGCCTCCACTTGCTGTGCATGTTGCAGGAGTTATGTGCTTCAAGCTGGGCTGGAGTTCAGCAGTCATGTGTGCCAAATTTTGTTCTGGGTAAGTCATAAATAAACTCTGGCAAGCACAGATATCAAGACTTTGTGTTGAAATTTTGGCTGGTCCTCAAAGAAACAAGCAGCTTAAAATGCCATGAGTTCTATATGTGACTGATACATATTTTAAAGCAGTTCTACATTGCAAAAATTCCTTACAGAAACCTTTGGTTCCAAGGTATTTCAAATATTAATTGAAATATTCTCTTAATAGAGAACCTAAAAAAGCAGAAGGCTATCTGCTAGTTTAAATAATTCTTAAAAATTATAAGACTGTATTAGGTATGCCTGCCACAAAATTAATGGATCCACAGTAGCACTTATACTCTAAATTTAAAAATTCCTTAATTACCCACAGATTTTCAGTACGTTGAACAGTATGTGTTAGAAAAAGCAACTGAGTTCAGACAAAACTATCATAGCCTTTGCTTAAAAAAAAAAAAAAAAGCAATTAAGTAAAGATATTGATAGTGAAATATAACATACTCCAATTGTTCATCTTATGATCAGACATTACCTGATAGGAGCATACTCATTTAAGAGAGCAACACTTTTTCAGCTGCCAAGAATATGCACACACAAAAGGAAATGCTGACTGCTTCAATGAATTTAATGGTTCATCTTCTAGTCTCAGAAGGTGACAATCTTCAAGAGCATCTACCATGGTCATTGCCACACTGTAAGAATACTAATTAGAGAGGAGTCTGCCTGAACTCTAAATCTGTATTTTCTTCATTTGGATGTTTGAGCAAGATCCCAGTTACAAGCTTTGCTTGTTTTCCATGATAATTGAAATTTCAATGATAAAAGCTATAGTTTCTCTTGAGCAGAAAGCTTTCCCACACTCTGACTCACCTGCAATTCAGAGCTACCACATGACTTCCACTGAAATGTCAAATCAGAACGATGCAAAATTAGCTTACTGTTACCTTTTTCTAGATGAGGACTATGCTCCCTGTAAGAGTATGTGATCTCATTACACGAGTCCCATGTCTACAAGATTTTCTGAATGAATTATCACTGATTAAGGTGTAATGTAGCATGCAAACTGCCAGAGGCATCTGAAAAGCTCTGTTGTCAGTTGATGCATAATTTCCTTCAGTATTCAAAACAAAAGTAAGATCAGGTGGGCAGCAAAGATGCTTTCTTCACATGCAGAAATATTTTACTACATCTCTCCTCTCTACCATATTACTGCTGCCTAGAGTAGTTCATAACTCATTTTCCACAAAGATGTCTAGCCTATCCTTCTGCCATCCCCTTTCACTTTCCTCCCCCTACACTTCCTGAGCCATCAGCTTTCAAATGGAAACTATTGCAACACCTTGCCTATACTCTTTTCAGCTAAAAATCACTGTTCCATGATTTCTCAGAAATCAGTGCTAGTGCTCCATCTCAGATTCCTGACCTGTCAGCACTGCATGGGCAGACCAAAACCACACAACTCTCACACTGTGCAGCTGCAAGGCTGTGTGCAGCATGTGTCTATGGAGGCAGAGGGAGAGGAGCTGAGGCAGATCACTGCCGTTTTTCGATACTTTGGAAACAAATGACAATATTCTACAAGCTGTTGTGATAATATGAGCAAATGACAGGCACATATAACAAGCTCACAGATAAGGGACTGCATTTTCTATTAACCACTTGAAATGTTCTCCAGTTGTAACAGAAGAGAAACTCTGCCAGGGAGAAAATAATGTAAGTTGCAAGAGTATCTACAGCAAATGATAGATATTGTTACATATTCCTACATATAGCAAACAGAGCATGTTGCTATGCCACCCAAGCAATGTCTCCTGATGTGCATTTTTGGAATAGTGCTAATGTCATGACTGCAAAACTAGGGCTGTTGTTCTCAGACACAACAGCAGAAAAGCACTGGACAGTGTCTCATCTGAAGGGACCTGACATTTTATTGCCCAAGCCAGGGGTCAGCATGGCATTCAAAAGCACAAGTTCAATTTCTGTATTGATAAAAAAATAAGATTATTTGTACATTGGGATGATTGTACATACTGTGCATGTATGGATAAAATACATAAAAAAGCAGCTCAGTAAATAATCTTCCAAATTAGATTATAGAGATAAACTCTCTTTAGATTATCCTCATCAATATATATGAGAGCTGTAAAATCTTTCTGTAGCAGAAATTCAGGTTACTAAATCCTCAAAAAAAAAAAAAGCCTGTCATTGCTGGCTGTGTTTCCTACTAGGCTAGCTTTCAGCTATAGCAGACTTGAAATACAGTAGAGAGCTTTCATTTCTAAAAATCCCTTTGCTACACTAACATCTTTTCAAATGTATCAGCATATTTTAATATCCAGTAATTCCACCTAATTACTTACAGAGCCCTGGCAGAGGTTCTGAGAGGGCAGCTGCAGCAAACTCCTATCCCTCATGCCCAGGGGCAATGCAGGACACACCAAAGAGAGAGCACCCACCTGCACATCCAACAGCTTCATCATTCAAACCATGTCACAGATGAATGGAGTATGAGAACCCAAGCAGACCTGAAATGGCCCAAGAAAGCTCACCATCACAATTAGCATTTCTTTAATAGATCTTTCCAACAGAACCCTCATGGACAACAGACTTCCAAAAGACAGCTATGATAATGTATTTTCCCAAGAATTCATATTCCTGCTTTCTTAATGCGTGAAAATGGCAGCCAATACCAAATTCTTTCAATACTGAAATTTCAAGGCAATGCTTCAGGCAATCTTTAATAATTTTTGGTGTATTTAAAACATTGCAGGAGTGTCTCTGTCTGTTCTGTCTGTTTCATTGAGAAACAGGGTATAAAGAGTACCAGGATGCAATATCTCCTTCAACTGATAAAAAAAGTGTGATTTTTAGTCAGTTGTATGCATTTTGCTTTGTCTTTTATATCTAAACGTGTTTTTTTCCTAGTATGTATCATCCTAAGACAAAGCATTTTGTGTGACCTAATGAGATCAGTGGACAGCAAATTCCTGTATACTAAGTAAGATTATTAAAGAAAAACACTTTCTTGAATCCGACATCTCCTTTAGCACGAGGAATTCTAATTTTCCCTGATTACGCAGATGTTTTTCTCCTGAATTTCCATCCTAGCATGGCAGCAGCCAGCAGCTGCTCTCCTGTCTGGAACATGTTGCTTTGAATGCAGCCTCTAGCGAAATATACACATGAAATCTGATGCAAATAGAATCTTGAGATATAAGGAGTCATAAAGGAGATTTGATGAGCTTTAACTGCAGCCAAACGATACACAAGGAACATACTCTGCAATAACATGTACCTCGTATGGATCCTATTTGCTTCCCCATGATAAAGTAGCAACTTAAGCTGTGAAAATTACTGCCATCCATCTCACCCCATGCATTCAGATGCTTGGGAGGCATAAGTGAATATGCAGCTACGTGTTTTGCAAACAAAATACTTCTCCCAAGTTGAAAAACAGAGTAATGCGTTTCACAAGAAATGATCAGGTAATGCATGAAGGCTTGGCATGAGTCCAGCCCATCAAAGCCCATCAACCCCGCTTCACACTGAACTCTTCTGCTTTGTAGGCCAGAATCAGATCCACAGTACAAAGATCCAACAACTCTGAAGTCAAAAGGGCAGAATTTATTCCTTAACTCAAAATTTTCTTTGTTATATGCTACAAAGGCACGTCCTTTTGCTATTTTTCTGTGCACTGACAGTATTTGTTCTGTCCTCCCACAGGATCTCACTGATGTCACAGTGTGTTTATATGAAGCTTGATGTGTGAGGACCACATGGGCATATGCCCTATAATGCAGATTTATAAGTGTGTATATATAGGTTAATTGAACTAGAATAAACTCCAGTCCTCCAGCAGCAGTACATACCCATGAGGAAATTGTATGTTCTGCAGAACAGTGCTTGTGACTTCTAAAAACTATTCTGTTAAATTTTCCTTTTTATTTCAGGATATTTTTTTAAATACTTCCTTGAAATATGAGACATATTTGCATTACTTATGTCACTTTTCCTTTTTTCTATATTATCAGTTCTTTATACACTTCTATCATATTTCTATTTGCATGGTATCTCTTTAAATCTGATAGTTCTTTCACTCATTTGTTTCTTTTTTATCTCTAGTATTATCATCAAACTTTCATTTTCTGCCTTTGGTTCCTTTCTTTATCTACTTTGCTATAGAGAGATCATAATCCCACATTATTAACTATCTGACAGTGATATTGAAGAATTTATTGCTGCCTATGTAATAGGAAAATCTAATTATTTTAATAAAGATATTATTGAATCCATCAGGTGAAACCTTGGTCTGATTTTTTTAAGACATTAATTGAGCAGAACTCTTACAGTTGCAGTCTCTGTGACTGATGGTAACATGGCAGTGTAACATGCTCCTGTAAATTTACGAGCAGGAACAGATTCCAAATTTTTTCCCTAAGAGCCAAACACTACAGTCTCTGCACATCTTTTTGTGAAGCAGAATGAGTTACTGAGACATCATATATATTCAGAGGTCCAGGGACTGGACCTCCCATTTTCATTTATCAAATGGGATGGAAACTTTAAAACTGGTTTTGCCCTGAACAAGTAACAAGGTATTTACAAAATTAAAGAAATAAAAGAACACTTCCGCCAAGCCACAATTTCTCACACTAATGGCCTGCCTGTATTATCACTGCTTTCAAAATGAAAGGTACACAGCACAACACCTACTTTTATATTAGTCTCCATGCACTGTTCTCTTGTGTTAGATGAACAATCTCTATGGATGTTTTCACCAAAGTTTCTCAAACACTAACCACGTGGGGAAGCTTATTATTCCCATTTTACAAATGAGAAGACTGTAGAACTAACATTTTGTGTGATCCCACAACTCAAGAAAACCGTGACTTGTTTGCCTCTCATGCAAGCACTGCCCAGAGCGTGCCTGCAGTGCACAACCTGCACCTGGCCAGCTCAGGGACCCTGGGATGGCATCCACTCTGCAGATTGGTACTGAGATGGCTGGCACATACAAATTCTGAAACTACGCACAGATCCATAAATATCTTTTGTAAATGAAAGAAGCACCTGTTTAATCAATCGACAAACTGCACAAGTAAGCAGCAAATGCCAGTCCTGTTTAGTATCTTTATCAAACCTGGGCGAGGGGATTGAATGCACCCTCAGTAATTCTGCAGATGACACTAAGCTGGGGGGAAGTGTTGATCTCCTGGAGAGCAGGAGGGCTCTGCAGAAGGACCAATGGGCTGAGGACAGTGCTGTGATGTAAATAAAGTAAAGTTCCACGTCCTGCACTGGAGTCACAACAACACCAGGCAGTGCTACAGTCTGGGGGCAGAGTGGCTGGTAAGCTGCCCAGCAGAAAAGGGTCAACAGCTGAACATGAGCCAGCAGAATGCCCAGGTGGCCAAGGAGGCCAATGGCATCGTGGCCTGCATCAGAAATAGTGTGGCCAGCAGAACTAGGGCAGGGATTGTACCCCGTACTCGGCAGTGGTGAGGCCTCACCTTGAAGCACTCAGTTCTGGGCCCCTCAATGCAAGAAGGATATTGGGTACCGGAGCGTGTCCAAAGGAGGGCAGTGGAGCTGGTGAAGGAAATAAGTTATATGAGGAGCACCTGAGGGAGCTGGGGTTGTTTAGCCTGAAGAAAAAGGTGGACCTTATCACTGTCTTACAGCTTCCTGAAAGGGATCTGTAGCCAAGTGGGGACTGGCTTCTTGTCCCAGGCAACAAGTGACAAGAGACGAGGACATAGCCTCAAGCCGCGCAAGGGAGGTCCAGACTGGAAATCGGGAAGAATTTTTTCACTGAAAGGGTTGTTAAGCATTGCAATGGGCTTCCCAAGGAGGTGGTGGAGCTACCATCCCTGGCAGTGTTCAAGAAACAACTTGACATGGAACTTCACAGAAATATAGTCTATGCTGAGTTGGAAGGAACTCACAAGAATCACCCAGTCCAACTCAGCCCTGCACAGGACACCCCAAGGATCACACCCTGTGCCTCAGAGCATTGTCCAAATACTTCTTGAACTCTGCCAGGCTGGTGCTGTGACCACTTTCCTGGGGAGCCTGTTCCAGTGCCCAACCACCCTCTGGGTGAAGAAGCTTTTTCTAATATCCAGCATAAACCTCCCTGACACAGCTTCAGGCCACACACCTTCCTCTTTTGCCTTATTTCCAAGATTCCTGTTCAGCCAAGCCAGGCTTCTTCCTTGCCTGCTTGACTTCTGACATTTGGGAATTGCCTGTTCCTTAAGAGGTGATGTTTGAAAAGTGATCAGCACTGATGGACTCCAGCACCTGCAAAAAAAAATTTCCCAGGCAACGTTACTGACTAATTCCTTGAGCATCCTGAAATCTGCTCCCCTCATGTCCAGAGTATAGGTTTTGCTGTCATTTTTCCTCCTGTCAACAGGGATTTTAAACTCAATTACTTCACAGTTGCTGTGGCCAAGACAGCCACCAATCTCCACTTCACTCTGTTGTGATACGGTTTAGTTGATATGCTGGTGTTCAACCAAAAGTTAGACACAATACTCTTGGAGGCTTTGTCCAACCTTAATGATTCTGTTATTCTAACAGAAAATGAATGGAAGGTAAGGAACTTCACATCTAATTACTCTTTTGGTGGAATTCCCAGAGAAGGGAGAAAGCATGGGCAAACCATAGAGAGATATTAAGTCAAGAGCCTATAAGTTTCAGCACTACCAAGACCTGAAGAAGTTCATGTAGCCACCTTTGAAAGTATCAGGGCCTGGGCATAGCACCAAAAATTGAAATTCAAATAACGCAATAAGGAAAAACTATTTACTACTTTTTCTTCTTCTGTGGATGAAGAGACACATAAAGCAAAGAAATCTACATTAAAAATAAGGCTAATTAATTTGTGAGAGGGGAGAAAAAACAAAACAAAACAAAAATAGACTCAGACTTCATTACCCTGACAGCTTCTACATTGATGTACATAGAAAAAATGGCAGACAGAGCTACAATGGTTTCCTCAGGATCGCTGAGGGACCTGGCAAACTGGCAGTAATATCACCAGGACAGGTTGTCCCTGACAGTTAGCAGGCATAGTGATTCAGCACAGACTGTCAATTAAAATCTTTATATCACATTTTCTATCATCATAGCAGCAGGCCAGAATTGATATCCAACATTAAAGACTGAAAAAATGGTTTTAATTATTCTGAATTAACAGTGAGATACTGTTTATAAAAGATTTATTAAAAGCCTTCAAACAGAAAACTGGGGGAGAAAAAGGGATGGAAAAAACACTGTTCCACTTTAACTTGCTCAGTGCTTTTTATGGATTTGGAAATATATATCATATGAAAATATTTCAGTTCTTGTATGCTGATACCACATCTAGGACATTTTGGGTGCTGTTTAGTGTAAATAAATAGTAGTTCCCTTTGAGGAGCAGTAAGTGCCCTCAAATACTGGATGGGCCAGTATCTGAGAGACTGGTATGGGACTTTGAACTCTATACTCATCATCCCCAGCTCAGACCTCAAAGCCTGATGCCCAGTTCCCCACAGGTACAGAAGCACAAGGGATGACCTCAGGACCCAGTGGCTGAGAAAAAGAAAAGGTTGTTCCTAAAATGTCCCCTGAAAATAGTGTCTCCCAAAGGCAGCAATACTAGCAAGATCAGGCTCAGCAAGCACATGCAAACCTCCCAAGGCCAAGGCAATAAAGAGCCACCATTCCAGGTCTCTGTATATGGGCAGGACTAACCCTGAGCAGGCAAAGGGAACAGAAAAAGGCAATTTTCCCCCAGGTATGACAGGAAACTTTCAAAATCAGCTTTGGATAATTAAGGGTGGGCTGTGATTCTTGACTGCTCATTGGACTCAAGAAGGATATAGACACTGGCATGATACCTGCAAGGAATGAGAGAGAAGAGGATGCAAGTGGAGAAGATAAAATCATTGCCAAAAATGCCTCTCCTGGGTCCTTATCCCCCCAGGTGCATGTAGCTGCATTGCAGGGTACAGAAGCTATAAGCTTTCTGAAGCTAGGAAATGAATGGTGTTGAACATTTACATTTGGTAAGTGGAGGAGAGAAACAGAAGAGTGACTTGCCAGCACTCACTGGGCTTGTTTAAATTGCTTTTCACCAGCACTATCAGCTGAACAGATCTGTGCTAAGACACAAGCAAAAGCTATTAGGATAATAGCATGTATATGCACTTCAGAGTGGTACTGGAAAGTATTGGAATAGGGATTAACATCAATATGGAGATATCCAGAAAAAAGGAAGGAAAAAATAGGTGGATGTATTCAGAAGAATGAGTGGAAATACAAAGTTCAGGAGGAAGCAGTTTTCCGGCACACAACTGCACAGATCAGCAAGTTAGATGGTACCCAAACAAAATATCCAACACTGAAATTAACAATCAGTAAAAATATCCCAGCAGAAAGATGGAGATTCTTTGAAACATAACACATTATCATAAGCAATTATTAAGTTAATTTTTTAAGGATACCAAGAAGTATCTTTTTATAAAGTATATCTTTATATACTTCATATGCTTTATAATAGGAAGAACTGAAGAATCTGTTCAGAAATCAGTACAGCGACATATGAATAATGTTTGTGGAGTTCAAGGACCTTCTCTAAGTAGTCCAGGAAAAAACAAACAAACAAACAAAAACAACAACAGCCATTCTTCAATTAAAAAAATCATAACTTTTGAAAATATTACCTTCTGATTGTTATTTTTTAATCAACTAATGAAACAATACCAAGAAATTAATTGAATTAAAGCTGTAACAAAACTCCAGACCAAATGGGATGAACTATTCAAAATTTCATTTTTGCAACGTTAATACCTCTCTAGTGGTAAGTTTAAGGCTCAGGAGAGAAAACACTACAAAGCCATCCAACAATCCAACATACTGCACTAAACATTAAACAGAATATTTGACAGAGTGTTATATAGAAGCAGGAAGAAGTATAAGTGCAGTAATGTACTGCACCAAGGTATGGGTAATCAGTTACAGCAGTTAAATAAATCTAGCACATTTCTACACACACCTCATTACAGAAGTACTTTCTAGAAAACTGACAGAACCCAATACAATGTAAAAAAAAACCCAAATAAAGCCCCAGCTGACATGCAAAAAAAAGGAAGCAGAAAGACATCATGTCTTAAACCCTTAAAATATATTTCTTAGTATTTCCAGTCTATTCAGAATTTAATTCAGCTTTGAAACAGACCTTTAACATTAAGGTCTTTGTTAGCACATATGTTATTTAGTATGTGTCAGCACCTTTGGTACATAAAAATCACTGTGCATTATGTTTTACCACATATTTCACAGCTCTTTGTTCCTTCCACCACAAATAGAACTGTGTTTTTGAAAACTCTCTAGACACATGCTGCACTTTTGCAATCTCTTTTCTACAAAGAATTGCTCTCAAACTAGGTAGCACTCTCTCGAACATGTACTAAATACAAGAATGTTGGGACACACTCAGTAGTTATTTATGTCCAATACCCTTTTTTTTCAGTCTGGTAAGTAAATCATTCTTCACCTGAAAGTACATAAAGGCAACTATATTGGTTCATGCTGAAAGCAGAAAAACAGCACAGAAAATAATAAATAGCAGAAAGAGGGTATTTAAATAGGCAGACAAAGTATGCTATTTACATTAAAGCAGGGAAATATGATCCCATTTTAGCAGAACCTACAGAACAGTAGTACTGTGCTCTGCCCAAAGGCTTAGGATCTTATATTGACTGAATGATACAATAAAATATGACATTTTGGCCAAAATAATAAAATTTCAACCACACAGTGAAACAAACAGATGGCAGTCAGGAAAATATCACAAACTGAATCTCAACAGTTGCAGCAATTTTTTCAAGAAAAGCAGGGTGATTAAAGACTAAACAGAGAGATGACCAAACAATGTCCTTCTTCATTAAGGTGGCATCATTTCAAATGTATTCTACTGACCACAGTACATTACTCAATAGGGGTATTCCAGTTTTAGTACATTATAAATGATTTCTGAATTGGTATTTTAATGAGGTACCTTACAGCTGGCCTATGTAATCAATGGGAAAATCAGATTTGCACAATGAAAATACAATATTTTCTTCTTTTCCCTGATCCCCAAACTGACCCTAAACACTGACACTAACATGATGTTCTAATGGAAAGGAAACTGTGCTATTACAGGAATTTGAAGGATACCAAGAGAAGGTGGGGTGCTTTCGGGATTTATTAGATGTTGCCACTGTAATGCCCTCTCTTTGAAAAAATAGCACATAGTACCATTCCCTGCTGACTCTAAAGCACAGTGAATGTGAGCACAGCTCACAATTATGGCAAACTTTGAAACCTGTCAGTCAGGAAACAAAGCTGCTAATGCAAAACAAAACAGTAGATTTACACCTGGGAACTGAGGCTATAAAATAAGAAATACATTTTCTTTGCTCTCGTTAATAAAAATAGTGGGAGAATTAACTACAGGGGATTCTTAGCATATTTACAAGACACTACAGGAGGCTTTTAGCATATTTACAAGCAACAATGTTATAATTTTACATGCAGAAGTTTAAATACTCTAAAGTCTGTTCTGTCTTTAGTTTCTGTGATTTAAAGCATCTCTAGCCACACCTTAAGATGAAACAGCTCCATGCTCTACTAACTTGTCATGCTCAAAGAGATTTTGATATGAATTCTCCAAAAGCAGCAGGGCATTTCAGTTTGGAGTCTCATTTTATTTTATTTTATTTTATTGTTTTAAAAGGTGAAAGAAAAAAGCTTTTCTAGTGCTTCAATATAACACCAATTTTTATTTTTAGACTTCCTTTTTGTTTGAAAAAATAAAATGTGCTGACACTAAAGATGTGTGCAGTAGCTCCAGACATGAGACCTGTTAAGCTGCTGGGCCTTACTTCTTTTACAGAGCAAGAATAAGAAATCAATACATTTTCTATTCTGCTCCTCGGTCTTGGGAAAAGATACCTGGAGGGGAATAGAAGGAACGGAACATATGACAGGAAAGTTCTGTGTCTGCTACATACTTGGTTGGGTGCAAAAACCAAACTGGCCCTGGCCCAAACAGAAATCTGTTTCTGTTCTCCAGTCCTGGGGCAGCCCAGGGCATGGGCTCACTGGACACAGTCACGCTCTGTGGTATCTGTTTTGCAGCCAAACAGAGGTGGAGCTGAGGGGTGTTCAGATGGCAAGACTGGTTACAGCTGCTCTTTGATCACATCCATCTTACATTTTTTTATTTGAAATATAAAACCTAGATTATGTAAATAGTGGTCGCATCACTCCTAAACTTTCTCTTTTAAGGGTTTATGTTAAAATGGTGTCCCTGATCTAAGGAGCGCAGTGTGTGAGCACCATGATATATACAATTCATCTTTGAGACAGACTGAAGGACCAAGCCTGACCGTTTTCCCCACAGGAACAGCACCTACAGGAGGCACAGCAGTCAGCAGCATATGCTCCCTGCCATATTGCAGCCTACGATCTCTTACAACATTGATCTGTGACATGTGACTACAGGCTGTGGATAAAAATCGGTTTCATTCCTCCTCTTTTCCTGTATTTTAACACATTTACTTGCAGCAAGATTTGCACAGGCTTAAAAGGAAAGATAAGAGAGAAGACAGATGCATCTTCACCTGAATTTAAGAATGCAGCTGAGGAATTTTATATAGAAATGTCCCCCAGAGTTCTCCTGGACAGGTACTCATGTCCCAAGTATAACTTAGCCCACCCACAATCAGTTTCAATTAAAAAAAGAAAAAGCCAGAATTACCAATTGCTGGAATTTGACACTAATTAACACTAACCAAAGCAAAATATTGTAATATATTTTTGGTAGACATTATTATTTTTAATACTTTATAATGCATTTACATTTTTAATAAAATTCTAGATACATATCTATAAAATTTCCCTCAATTTTTTCATTAATTGTAATAAAAATTCATTATATATTCATGCAATTCTAGGAAACTTACCAATTATTATGGTTGGAGCTGAACTGCAATGTGTAATACTCACAAGATATGTTCATCCAGGATCTAAGTAAATATAATGTCAAAAGAAAACTGAAATGTGGGTTTCTTTTGTAAAAGCAATGCTTTAACCTCTCAGATGCAGTGAGACACCAGAGAAGATAAAATCAGGAAGCAGCTTTGTTATTTTTAGCGTAATTATAGCTCACCCCTGAAGGAAGGTGCTGAAAAAGAAAGGAGCATTTCAGAGGTTAGAAACATGGGAGCTTAAGACAGATCCATTTTCTGGCTTTCATTTTCCCCTAAATTTTAAATACACCCACTTCATTAAATTAAGGCAGAATCTAGTCATGGCACTATATGCGTAGATAATCTGTTTGGGTCTTAGGCTATATATAGGAAGGAGGGGTTTAGTACCTAATGTTATGACTCAATTAAATACTTGGGTTTCCTGACACCATAAAATCAGCTAACTGAGGCAGGTATCTAACACAGTTGCTCTGATTTCTCTGTGGAAATCCCAGTTAAAGAGCCTAAGCTAACTGGGACTGAGATTACATGGCATGTGGGACTCCTGTTCCAACACATGGTTTCATTCACACCCCTACCAAAAGTATTTGTGATTGCAAAATAGGATTTTGCCTCTAAAAAATGAGTATACTAGTTTGGGGCTTTTTTTCTGTGTCTGGTACCATTCCTGCTGCTATCGCACCATGGTGGGAGCTGCATTCCTCCACACTTACTTCCTTGTCACTGGTCTGCTTTCCTTTCCTCTTATTAAGTATATGACTGTGTGCTGATCCACAAACCCCAGTAACTCAGAGCTCATGAAAACTGATCCCTCGCAGTGCCTGAACTACCATCATAAATAATTTGGATTTAGACCCTGTTGCAAAGTAACAAGACTGCCAAATATTAAGCTAGCAATTAATTAGCTGAGCTTAAAAGTAGTCATTCTTCAACTTCATAAATTGTAACTAGTAGAAACTGAGTCAAAGTCCACCTCTAATAAGACATATACTACACTGCTATGAATGTAACTGCTTGATACAACTCGAGATGTGCCAGTTAAAGATCCCTGAGTATATAAATTCTGTTATCTGGATTATTTACTATTGTAGGATGTGTCACTTTGGTGCTATTCATATTACTTGCCTTTACTGTGTATATATTTCAGATGCAATGAAAACCCATATTTATGAAATGATTAAGTGATACAGGATCTCTAAGGCCCCTTTCACAGTAAAATACTTTGATAGCATATGGTCTGACATATAATTATTTTACTCTATGATTTATTTATATGCTGTAAACTAAAAATATTTAGAAAGTTATCTTATAGATTTGAATAATGGCCTATAAGAATCTGGCATTATTGCTGCTTTATTCAGGAAACTACTATTATACATAGCCTTGTCTCAGATATGTTGCCCCATTTCTATGGCTTTACCATTTTGTATTACTATATCTAGAGCAATTGAGGGATTCATTCAGGTCTATTTCACTTCATTATTTTAATTTTTTTTAGTGCATAAAGCAGCTTGACTCACCTTCCATTTTCATTGGCGTTTTTACAGCACAAAATTTGATGCCTACTCTATCAATCTTTACAAGATAGGTAATTTTTTCTCACAATTTGTGTTGCCTTTGAAAAGGTTGCACAAGATTTACTTGCACATATATGGCATGCCAGCCTGAGCCTCAAAAGAGAATTTCATTACTTCAAAAATTGTATGGTTTCAGGAAAACTACCTATGGAACACCATACACAACCATGGGATGCACAGTGCCCCTCAGTCCATCCCATTGGAAAACATAGGAGCCAGCAGAGGTGAAGTGGTGGATTTTCAGACACAGCAGCACATTGGAAATCAGCCCAAACTGGAGCTGTCTCCTTGCAGTCTCCAGGAAAGCATTTTTCAGTATATGCCATGGCACGGGATGCAGTGCATTTGCTTGCAAAGTGATGTCAAGAATCATATTGGCAACAAGTAAAACTTGAGCTATACTGATATTCTAATACATTGCAAAATTACTTCTGAAAGTCATTTTCTGAGGTTTTTTTATGACCATTGAAAGCTAACAGTAAACTTCTAGGGCATAAAAAAATATGTTCTTAACTTGTTGCAAATGCCTATTGATACCTTGCCACAAAGAATGCTGCCTTTTAAGATTAATTTTAATGCATTCAAATTATATTCACATTTCTGTAGAAAAGAGTATTGAATTCTACTAACAGTTTTCCTGTCCTGGGGGAATATGTCCAGAATCTTCTTCATTTCACATCAGGAAAACCATAAAAATTAGAAAAATAGAAGTCAACAGACTGAATACTTAATAGTGGCATAGCACATATGCATTATTTACAAGGCAAAAGAGTTAAGTATTAGAAAAGTTGAAACCAGCTCTTCTACAAAAGAAAGGGATGTTTGAGATAAGATTACATTACTCCAATAATAATCTTTTAGGCATTTTGAATTAAAATTCTATTCAGTAAGAAACACTGTAGATTGCCATATATTTATGAACAGTAGCCAAAAACATCTTTTCAATTTTATCTTTAATAGAGTTGGAATAGGGGGAAAATCAACTTAAATTAACAGAATTGAAGAAATGAGTAAAGGCTTGCAGATTCAAATTCTTTTGTTTCTAAAACCTGATTAGAAAAATATGTAATAAAATTTACCACAAAATTGCAAATATCGTGTGGAAAAGACCACCACTGTTTTATGAGATTTGAACCTGTCTCATTGGTCTTTGAGCAGGCACTCTCAAAACCACATGACCTCTCCAGTGGAAGGGAGAGAATTAGAGTTTCCACACACAGAATTTGACCCACTGTGTTGTTGCAGCACAAGAACATTGTTTCAGTCACTCAAAATGTTTGAGACACAATTCTGTGTCTTAAAGAAGTCATAGAGCAGAAGGGATCTTTGGCATCTCAGGATGAGGCTAAACCGTTGCTTTCGTAAGCTGCTAAAAATGAGCCCATGTAAAGAAACCCCCATGACTACCTACTCTTGCAAGCTAAATGTAAGACCACGTGTTTGGTTCACAGAACCAAATATTTGACAAACAGGCAAAGCCCAGTGGATGTTTAATGTATGTGGTTTAACTCCTCAAAAGGATATAGTGGAGCACGTGCATTGTAGAAGACAAAATAGGAGACAGAAGTAGCAAAGAGACCAAACCAGGATGTTCTTCTGAGATGTCTGAAGCCAGACCTGCCCTGCCTGGCAGGGAAAACAGCTACTGAAGAATATTCCAGGTCCTAAGAAAGTCAAGTATACATCTACATCTAACTTTCTTGTAAATAAAACAATAATAAATGATATTCTAAAGTGTTGCCCATCATTGCTGCCCTGAAATATGAAGTTATCAGTGTTCTATTACAAAGTATATCTTGGTACATGCTAAGCACTCACCATGCACATTTGTATCTATAGAGTTATTGGCTCTTGGTGTGGCTTTGTGACTTCTAAGAAGCATTTGTTTCTACTGCCCAAAGGCAGCCAATGTGCTTTGTCTGCACTTATTCTACCTGAAGTCCAGCACTCCTCAGCCTACAGCACTACCATAAGGCCTGGAACTTACCAACCCATCCCACACAGGATGTCTCAGACAATTACTAGCTGGGGGGTTTTTTTGGCAACTCTACAGAGACCCCTATTTTAACATAGCATTACCACATCTCATAAAATAATAAAATCATTAAGGTTGGAAAAGACTATACCCCTGTCATGACATCCTGTTATTTATGATTTCTGTTATTTTCCTGCCTTCATTTTAGATTTTACTCTAGCTGCTCTTTCTGAACCAATTTTCCTTTAACTGGACATTTTAGTACATATTTCATTTGCTTGCAGGCGGCAGGGAAGTGGAGTCAGGAACAGTGCGATTTTTGCTGCTTAAGACAAAGATGTACCCATTTCCAGAGTGGTACTTCTTTTTGCTTTCTTTTTCTTCCTTTCTTTCTTTTCCTTGATTTACTTTCTTTTCAGTCTTTCTTGCATTTGGCAATATTTTTATTCTACTGTACATGTTAAAAGAAATCAGAAACAAAAAGCCAGTTGCAGATTTCTGAAGCCTCCTTTTCCCAGTGTCATCTAGCCTGAATTAATTGTAGACATCTTGATCACTTTCCATTTCCACACATATTTCTGCTTTCTAGTTATTTCCATATTCTCTGTACTGTTTCCTTCTCTTCTGTCAATTCTTTTTCTTTCTCTCTCATCATTGCTTCCGGACACCACCTCATTCAATTCAATACCTCATTCAGCACATTAGCAACAAAAGACATAAACAAGTGGCATTTCCCTCTCAAAAAACACGTCACTTTGACATGCATTTTCATGGTCAATCTAGAGACACTGTGTGAGCAAGGATTACTGACCTTTCTCACATGCATCTTGTTAATGAAAATGATCTGTGGAGAAACCTTTTCTGGGGTATCCAGACCCTTTATGATGATATATGTACAGTGCATTATTCTCAATCCACACTTCTAGATTTTAAGCTTAATGCAGAATGGCTGTGTTTTCAGAGTGGTCATTATTTATACAGAATACCTCGCATTGTTTTGCAGAACCTGAAAGCCTATATTAATTGTCATTAGAAATCCTGTTTAGTATGAAACAATATTGCTGTTCTGGAGGAAGAGAATGTTATTCCTTAGGCTTTCAGCACACGTTTTTGGTATAAGAGCATCTTCCTCAGTGGCCCGTCTTCTTTTCCTGGGCTTGTCCTGAAAAACCTACATTCTTTAACCAGCACAGGACCAATGTGAGAAATAATTAAACTTGCTTCCTCAGCATCATATCACTTCCCCAGAAACTCCAACTGATGTCAGCAATACAAGCTTTAAAGGCACCTGAGTAGACTGCTGGCAGTTTTATGAGAAAGAAAAAAGATTATAAGCAAAAACTTCTCAGCCAGACCTACCTTGTCTGACTGTTTCATATCAAAGCTAAAAAATGTACAAAAACCCTGTCACCATTTCAGCTAATCAAATTCTGTGGTTGCTGGCATGTGTGTGCACACACTGACCTCTACAATGTCATGACTTTCAGGTTACTCATTGATTTCCAGGAATCAAAAATGTGATGCAAATAAGGAATTGCAAGTCAATTAGCTCTTATCAGGAGCTCGCAGTCTTTGGCAATGGGATGGCACACGGTTCTGCATAACAATTGGAAACAAGTGTTTTCTAGCTAGGTAAATGTCCCCAAAGGCAAGACGTGCCCCTTTCACAAAAAGAGATGTAGTCAGCAACATGATTAAAGCCTTTGCACATGATACAGGACTGATTTTAACATTTGTCAGCAATTTCAGATGGTAAGAGCCGTCCCTTCTCACTTATCCTATACATGTGACACTAACATATTCACAGTTTCAGACTGCACACAGAAGGAAAGCTTATTCTTTCCTCCTTATTACACTTCAATTCCATCACTGCCAGATAACTGTAATGAATCTATTTGGAGCTCCTTTAAAATTCCTACCATTTACCATATGTTCATTTAATTTTTAAGAGACAGATATATAGTGCAAGTTGCAATTTTTCGCCAACCAATATATGTCATTAAAATGAATATTCATGTGGCATCACCTACCAGAGTCATTAAAAGGCTTGTAAACACAGCCCACCAGTGCCTCTGGCACTCGTCAGTGATGAATTTTAACTCTCTGTCTGCAAGTACTAATCTCAGTATAAAATAGAAAAATAAAATATTGGCATCAATTATTAAAGTTTATCAGTTTCATTAGCAACTTAGGATTTTTATAGTACCTCCAGCATGCACTTACCTTTATTACAAGTCATTAAAAAGTTACCCTTGACTGGTCCAAACAAATACAAAACCATTTTAAATACATTATAATTTTTGTGTCTAGATTTCATGAAATCGCCATTATCCAAAAGGAAATATTTTTATAAATTACAGAAATATCAGCATTTATTATCTTAAATCACAGAATCCTAAAATGGCTTGTGTTGGAAGGGACTTTAAAGATCATCTAATTCCGACCAACCTGATATGGGCAGGGACATCTCCCACTAGACCATATTGCTCAAAGCCCCATCCAGCCTGGCGTTGAACACTCCCAGGGAATTCCTACTTCTCTGGGAAACCTGTTCCAGTGCCTCACCATCATCACAGCAGAGAATTTCTTCCTAATACCTAATCTAAATCTACTCTCTGTCAGAGGAAAGCCACTCTCCCTTGTCCTGTCACTACATGCCCTTAGAAAAAGTCCCTGTCTCCCTTTAGATACTGGAAGGCTGCAATGAGATCTTCCCAAGGCCACTTTTCCCCAGGCTGAACAATCCTAGTTCCCTTTGCCTTTCTGCTCCATTCCTCTAATCATCTTTGTGGCCTCCTTTGTTCTTGCTCCACCAGGACCAAGTCCTTCCTGTGCTGGCACCCCAAATCTGGATGCAGGGTTCCAGGTGGGGTCTCACCAGAGCAGAGCAGAGGGGCAGAATCCCCTCCCTGCCCTGCTGCCCACTCTGCTTTGGATACAGCCCAGGACACGTTTGGCTTTCTGGCGTGTGAGTGCCCATGGTTGGGTCATGTGCAGCCTCTCAGCCACCAGCACCCCAAACTCCTTCTCAATAGGGCTGCTCTCAGCCTGTTCGGGTGAGGTACTGCAAAACCTGTATGTGCAATAAAGGCTCTGTTGCCTTTTCTCTTGTGGAAATTTCTCAGTGCAAAGGCCAATCAAACACCAGTTTGTGTGTGGGAAAAGTGAGAACCAATAGCTTATTAGGAGCTGTGTGATCCAGAGTGTTCTATCCCAGCTTGTCCTTGCACAGGCTAACACACCCTAAGAGCATGTGGAATGAAAAGGTGCTGCCATTCCACACCCACAACATTTCGGGTAAGCCTCATCCCACCTGACCCTGAATGTGTCCAGGGCATCCACCAGCTCCCTGGACAACAATCTCTGCATTTGGCTGAACTATACAAAGAATATGCATAACCTTAAAAACATGGAGTTTTCCTTCTTTGTTTTTTCCATATATGCCAGATTCCCTTCAGCCTATGTATAAGAGTTCACTTTGGGAAGTCGTTGCTCCTAAAACAATCTAGGCTTTCTCTGAGGGCTCACACTTTAAAGGAGCAACCCAGAGAAACAGTTATCTGTCACTACTCCCTGGCCAGAATTTTCCCATTCTCTGCAAACACTGCCAGGAAGCAAATTCTTGTTTCATTTTATTTTAGGCAACAAAATAATTCCTTCCAAGAAGTCAGGTTTTTCCAAAATATGAGTTCTTGTTGATATTCATTTTTTTGTGAATGCAGCCTTAGTGTAACACTTGTGTGAAATCCAAGGACCTTTGAAAATCTGGTCCTCATGCAAGCCAGTGCCAGATATACAACATGTGCTGAACATTCAGCACCTAAAAACCCTGGGCATGCAATCTTCCAAAAGGCTGGCAGTAACTATCCAAGCAAATCATTTACCAGAATAAACATGGGATCTTACTCAAAGCAAGCAACTAGGAACTACTCTGAATTTCCAGCAGTCTATTATAGATGATGTCGGTGCAAACATCTTTACTTTTCATTTTAGTCCTTGTATCACTGGACAGCTAAACAGATGGTACATGAAAAGTATGCAAAACATTTAATAAGGCCAGGAAAGGTATAGTAATACCAGCTGTTCTGGCCTGCTGACCTTGCTGTAGTTTAGATAACATTCAAAGAAAGATGCATGCCATTCTATTCTCTTTTTTCCCTCCTGAGTCCTCTTTTGGTGTCACCTCTACAAAAGAGAAGCTAAAACTAGGAAATTAGACTTAGGTGCTTTAAATGCAAGAAGAATTCTACACATTTTACCTTGCTCACTTAGTACTAAAGATAGAAAAATAATGCAACCTGTAAAAGTGCTGCCTCCACAGCCTCATTATCCTTCCCAAGTCTATGGCCAAATATCTCTATAGCACATTAATTATGACCAGAATTTGGCTACAGGTGATTATATAAGCTGAAAGTACAAAGACATTAGCAACAATGATCCTCCTCAGATGAACTATGGGTGCTGGAGTGGTAAGAGAAGAGGTCACCTATGTCACTTTCCTTATGTGTCATCTTTAAAGCCAAAGAAGTGTAGCTCCTGAATAAGGATTGGTAAGATGTGTGCTTTGTCGCTTGTAAGCAATTCTTACTGGACAAAGAGGAGAGGCCAGGAGTAGATGGAGTCCTTGGACCAGTTTTTCCAGCCAAACCCATGTTGAAGATGATGATATAGAAAAATAGGAAATTTAGAAATACTCCTGCACCAACATAAGGCTCTTGATTTTGTCCTTGCCCCAAACACATACATTTTTAGTAATATCTGAGCTTCTAGAAAGTAAAACAAAGTAAAAGTTAGAAACAGCAAAGGTTCATCAGCATTAATAGATCAAAACCCACTACAAAATTACAAAATAAGCCAAAACTAAGAATTAAATTAACCCAAGATTTGGGAGAAGTTATTTCAGTTTACATTTCTTATGCACATCTCATGGCACTTTCCTACTTCAGGTTGACTTTAGCATGCACAGCTCACTCCTGCTTCACTGCAAGGGTTGACTACTTCTATTTTTGATTGTCAGCTGCTACCTGCACAGACTCTAGTTCTATGGTTTGCAAAGATAAAAACATAAATGTCTATAGAAACCATGACCTTAAAAATATTTGAGCATTTCAAGTTAGTTGGGGGATCTTTGCATGAGGGCACACCACACCACAAAGGGATATTTAGCAAATTGGAAAAAATCTTGTAAGACTACCTGGCCATTACAAGACAATGTTTCCCCCATATTTGACATTTTTTTTTAAGAATGAATAAAAGGTACTTCTAACATCCCCCTTAGCTCAGGTTCTCCCTCAGTGAGCCAATAAGCCTTCATTAAGCTATCTGAATTACTTTTTAAATTAAGAGAGCAGCACACATTCCTGCAAACAAGAACAATAAGAGGGTTTTGGCAATGATCCTGCTCACTAATTATAATATTCTACATTCTTTCATCTCCCAGGGCTCCAGAATGCTTCACTAAACAGTGGGCTCTGCTCCTAACTTTTGCCTCCCTGTCACGTCACTTTTGTTCACAGGATGTGCAAAGTTTGACCGACTTCACAGGTGTTTGCCTCATACACAGAGACAAAACGCCACTGTTGACACTATACTTGATAAATTTCATTAGCATAGAAAGCATAGGAATAAAACATTCAGGTCAAGGAAACTGGCCTGATCCAATGAAATCCGCTTGAAAAAGGAAAATGTTGCTACCAGGCAAACCTACAGTACCTTAAAAGCAATGGCAGCAACTAAGATACATCTCCTAAACTCCTGAGAGCAGTGCTGCTCCTGGTGTTTAGTTACACATTAAAATCCCTGCCACAGGTGAAGACACTCACACTGCATAGTTAATTACAGCCACCTTTGACCATGAGGCCATTAGTCAAAACCAAAGGCCACATGCCAGTGTTCCTTATGGTGGTGGCCCTCCTCTCCCCACCAACTGATCACACAAAGTGGACCACTATCACCACACTGTCACTGAAGGACAAAAGCCAGCTCTCCCAACCACAAAACCATGGATAGCCTATGTCTGGCTATCAACTATTGACAAAACAGCAGTAACAAGTCAGCTCAACTACATTAACTGAAGTAAAACCACTCCCAACAAAAACATCTCTAGCTGAGAAAGGCCCCGCAATGTAGTTGTGCAGACTTCACAAAATCCCCTGCTGGTCTTCATTCTGACCAAAAAAATCTGGGAAGATGGAGCAACTCCCACAGTCAAGGTCTTGGCAGAAAAAGTGCCTGCCCTCCCACACACCCCCACCATAATCACAGCTGGGCTCAGCATGGGGCCATTTTCTCCCAGGCTTTTTTCTATTAAATGAAAGGGATTGTGATTTTGTTTTGTTCTGACAACTGCGAAGTGCTTTTTTTTACCCCTGCAAAGCACTGCCATCCCTTAGACCATCAGACCTTTTGTGAGTGCAGAGCTGTAAAATCCATCTTGGAAACCTGTGATTTTATGTGCTGTGCTGGTTGAGCTGTGAGCAGGGCTATAATGGGAGGTCTCATCAACCCATTAATTCATAACAAGCCACTCCACTAAAGTCACTGTTTGTCCACTTAGAATAGAAGGAAAGGAGAATGTCAGCAGTTCTTCAGCAGCTGCTTCAGCTCCTTTTAGACATTTGGTAAGTGGATGTGTACATCATCACATGCTGAAAAGGAAAAGGCAAGGGGGATGCAGCAATTTGCAGGAGGTAGTTCTGGCTCCAGCCATGGCCACTCAGGTCACAGGTCCAGCAGCACAAGCATATGCTCCTCACACATCTCTTACAGAAACATCAGGAGTGTGGATCCCATCAGTGTCACACTGGTTGCAACCCCAGACAAACTTCAAAGTTTTCTTGATTTACACATATATGAAATCAAAATAAGCCCTGCACCATCTTCAGCTCATTGTAAACAAAAAAAAATCTTGCAAGTCTGACTGGCCCAAAAATCAAAGTCCCTGAGCCTTTACAGGGAGGCAACAAATCTGAAACCTTCACAAATTTTTTATTTTTTTTTCCAAATAATTACCAGTTGGACTTGTGTTTCTAATTTAGAAACTTTCTTTCCATGTAATGACAATATTCAAAGAAACATGGTAAAAAGTGTGACAAGACAGAGCAATTTTAATTTCTGCAAGTGAAAAGTATGAAACAATTACAGAAGGAGGACTCACACTCTGCTGAGACACACCTCCCATCCAGTGCTCAATGAGCTAACCAGGAGAGAACACAATCTGCATAATGTTAAATTAGCAGCATAAATATATGCTAATCATACCCAGCTGCAAGCATCTCGCTTTATCTCATGTGCTTAGAACAGTGAAGTGGTATAAAAAATTAAAGATAAGCTTGTGTTGCAAAACTTAAAGGCAAATCCAAAGTTTCTTGAACTTGAAGCTTGTTCTTAGCTTGGGATCTTTAGAAGATTTCAGGCAGAGCAGTCCCTGGGGTCTCTTTGTCTTTAACTTTCCCCACACAACCTCACTGCCAGCCTATCTCTGCAAAGACCTACCGACCTACTGTTCTCTATACACCATTTTCATCTTGCAGACTTTCCATCAGCTTTCATTAAGTTCCACATCAAGCAGAAGCGGTTTTGAAATAATTTAAAGCTTAAGTTGCCACCATCAGGAGTTAAGCACAGTAAAGCAGCTAACCAGACTGGAGCTGACAGGTCCCATTGTAATAAAAAAAAATCAAAAAAAGGAGTTTCTAAGTGAATTTAGTGAATGAGGCAGGGTTACTCGTGACTACAGCTTGGGTTATAGCAAGTCTATACACTATGGGAATATAGAAACATATTAACTGCTGCCCAGAACACATGCTTTCTGCTTAGTTTCTTCACAGGTGTTTAGAAAATACTTCTAAGTGCAGATAAACAGAAAATTTTCCTTAATTTCTGGTATTTTGTTGAAGGGGGAAAAAAAGATACCTATAAATCTCTGCATTAGCAAACCCAGATCATTTGCAGATGCATATACCGCTCCAGACTCTGCATGAAGAAAGCGAATCAAACACAAATAAAAGCAGAAGTTGAGATTCAGGCTTTAAACCAAAAGACTATTATTTAAGTAAGGAACTTAGCAAAATCTAAGATACAGTCTTATAGCCTGGTGATGGTAACAAGAGTGGTAATGATTTTAAGGGAATGCTTTAGGGTTTTCTATGTCAAAATAAATGTAGACTCAATGCAAAATATTTGCAAATGAGAGAAGTGAGATCTTTGAATATTTCATGTACATATTTGTAAGTAAGTAAGAAATTTCATATCTAAAAATAAGCTTTTTTTGGTATGGGTACTGCATGTGTATGCATTGTCTGTTGATACAAAACCAAAACAGATTAGGAAAATCAATACTCAATTCCTTTTCTAGATTTTTATCCACTATAGTACACAAAAGCAATTTAGGTCCTGGCTGCACGGGATCCTTACTTCAGCATTTATTAGATGAGTATATTTGTCATTCCTTCTGACAAGCAGTAGATAATAGGTGGCAAATCAAGATAGTTTTATATTTAGTACATTTTTTAAATGCAAGCAAAACAGAAAACTTTTTTTAAAAAATATATTTTGTTTCTGACGCTAAGAGAGGCAAGAGTGAGAAAAAGCATCAGCCACTTTTTACCATGACCACAACCACTTTTATTCCAGGAGTCCATGGGCTTTCTAAAATGTTGCCACTAGAAAATGAGGAAGAAAGGCTGGTGTTATGATTAGCTGACTGTTTCACATATCTGCATAAACACTGTGTGTTCAAGACCACACTGTATGAAAAGCATCATTCTCTCACAGTGACATACATTGACTGGTTTGCAGACTAAATCTATAGAAACAAGAAAGAAACAGAGTTTTATGCCAGTCTACAGAAGAGAAATGAAAATTAGTTTTAACCACAAAGTACATGAAAATATTCTGGCAACATTGAGACAGTTTAGGTGCTGAAATTTGGCTGCAGTTGAGTATACCACCTAATTTTAAAAGTATAAAATTATATTTGAATTATCTGAACAGGATTTAGGTCAACTAAGAGTACTTCTTTCCCAACAAAGATTTTTAGCATTTTCTTCACTTTAATCTGTGTTTCCCTTCTATCTTTTGAACAATGTAAACTGCACCAACTCTCCATGTTATATCCAAATAACCAACATTCGCCTTTTGGCTGTATCAAGGACTCTGATTTTTCATCCATGTCCTTCACGGATGTGTTCCTGTCCTCCTCTGTTTTCAGTATTTGTAAGATGTGTATGAAATTCATGTATTACTGTCTGTTTTCCAGAATCTCCTGAAATCGCAGCACAGTGAAAAGAAAATGAGTCACAGCTTCAGGAGAAGGAACCCCCATTGAAGAGTAAGGGCAGACACACAAATTGCCTGGGACTGGAAAGAAATAACAAGTTGAAACACACGACTAGATGGACTGCAGCATCTGCCTAGTGTGTTTTCATACACTGATTCAGATGAGAACCAACAAAAAGGAGGACCATGCATCAGATTCAGTGAAAAGTTAAAACCAGAAGGAAGTTATATAGGAGACGCTTTACAGTCACAAATTCAGGAGCCAGGAAAACAAAAAACTGAATAAAAGCAATTTGAAAATGTCCACAGATCTTTTAAAAATAAAATATTGAAGACTGAGGAGATTTTGCATTATGAATAAGGCTAATGAAAGTAAGCTAACAGTGACAAAAGTTATGATTTCAACAACCTACATTCAGTGAAGCAAAAAATTAAACATTTCAGGGACAGAGATATATGTACCCACTCCTGTCACAGAAAATAGTACATTAGCAGAGCAGCTGATGTCCAAAACTTGCCTATCACCTTCTTTTATTCCTAAACCACAGCCACATTCCCTCTGCCCTGTATTAAACTGGATGATTGCAATTGCTACCTCAGTACTTCTTCACTTCTCTTTTGAATCCCAGAATATAAGGTGTGCTGCTTATTGGACAAAAGACAGGCCTGGTTTAGCATAATTATTCAGCTTCTCTCTCCACATCCATAACAAATAGATCATCTGGTCAAAACACAAGAAAAAAAAGCTAAAATACCACTATTTCTAGGATATTTGTGGTACTTTAAAAGACATCTATGTTCTAGAAACTGAATTGAGACCTCTAATGTATTTCATACAAGTCCTCCAACAGTTGTCAAGTGTTAATGACTTTTACAGAGTGGGAAAGATTAGCTTTTGTCTTTTTAATATAATATCTAATTCTCAACTGGAATAAAGTACTGAAAATGGCCTGTTTCTGCAGAATTCCTTTCCTTTTCTCATAGTTGAAGTCATCTGTACCTTTCAACACACCTGAAGCACTACATAAGAATTCATCTAAGAAATTTCTGGAAGTCATTTCAAAAATAGCCTAATCCTAACCCACATGTGTAATACTCATTATCATTAATGTAAAGTACGTGCATAGAGGAAGAGAGAATATACAGCCTGAGACCAAGCATTGCACTGCTCCATGGAACTGAAAAGAAAGTCACTGCCATTCATACCAAGCAACTGAAGTACAAACATTTCTTTTACACCATACCAAAACTATATCATCGTGTGCTGCACAGCTGATGGTTTTCTTGATGTCACTACACCTGTTCATTTCATGAGGTTTTAATAGTTGGGATGAGAGAAACTGAGCTTTAAAAGGACCTCTCAGAAATAATGGAGCTATTCCCTTAAACTTCATGATTGAAATATATTCAAAGACAATTTAAAGAAAAGATTGCTCATAAATATAAGTGTGTGTTCTTATTAATTTTTTTAATACACATTAATTTCTCCAACCTCAGAGGCTCTCTCTTATATTTCTTCTGGGGAAGAAAATTCACAACATGCAAAAGTAATGCAAATCATCTTCATTAACATTTTTTGTGATTAGTACAACACTTAAAACCCACCTGATGAACTGATTAACTGGTAAAAAACCAAAACTAGGTATTATTCTACACAACAAAAATGACAAGAATACTTGTAAGGGTTAAACAGTGAGGTCAAGATTGCCATGAACAGAAATATATTGCAAGTCCTGTTTCATAAATATTTGTGTATTTATGTTTATAAAACATCTGCACTGTTCTGAAGAAAGCATAATTATGACTTGATGGGCAGCTAATAATCAGCATTCTTTCACCCTTATTTGAGTCCTTATAAAATTACATTTTCTTCTGTTAAAGCTGCAGCTGTACAGAAACCTCATTCCTTCTTAGAACACCCATTTAACTTCTGAGCATATAAATGGTATTATTGTGTAAACTTATTTAAAAGGTCAAATCCATTCCTCTGGAGCTGGATAAGTGTTAAAAATACCTATCATGACACAAAATTTCTACTTCAAAAAATCTGAATTTCCAGGAAAAGTAATTTTGTTTAGTTTATCTTTTTTTATAAAAATAAGCAAACAAACAAAATTGCTAGCATTATAATAAACATCATGAAACTCAAATAATAATTCTGGGTGTGTGTGTTTTCTCTGCCTACTGGGCTTCAGTCCTGAGAAGTCTCCAATTCTTTCCCCATGCAGCAGCCCAGACCTGTTTGAGGGGCTGTGCACAGCCCCAGAGCTCTCAATATACAGCTTGCCTGCACAGTACTGAAAACATTTACCACCTCAGGGACCCTCAGCTACATGACATATAATTACTGAAATGACAGCAAAGGCGGGAAGAAAGTTTGCTATGCACTGATTAATTAAGAAAATAAAACTGGAACACCTGTGGTTAAAACTCTTTGGGGACTTCTTCCTGCCTCCAGTTGTCCCCCAGCACTCAGTGCCCCGTTCCCTCCCAGGCTGTGGAAACAGGCACTTTTCAGAATAACTAAGGGTGCCCTGCCTATGTTGCTCCAGGGACACCACAGCTTTCCTACAAGCAGCCACAGCTGCATACACGATGTGGTACAGACCATAAACCCAAACCATCTGACCCAGATTAGTTTCTTCTGAAGAGATAATTAGTTCTTTTAAGCAAAAGGAATTCTCCTGTCTCCAAACTCTTTCTGCAAAAGAAAAGACAGATCCTCCCTCCTATATCCAGGGTTTAAAAACGAAAAGGCTGCTCACAACCTGGGAAACTAAAAAGGCAAACTGAACACTATCACAGATATTACCTTTTACTGAGTATCAACTGCAGTAATTTAAGCTCATATTCTCTAAATTACAGTTTAATTATTCATAATTGAAAAATCGGATGGGATGATGAACCCTTTTCATCTTTTCTTTGCCACATTCACATGCCCATGCCAAAAGCCATCAGAACATATGGCACACAACAGAGTAGCAAAAGAGTCTGATTTTCACCACTCCCAATGGCAGAGATCTTCTGAAACAAGTGTTTTTGCATACATTTGGCCTTCTAACTCTGAGGTCTTCTGGAAGGAAATCACAGCACTTTAACACCCTGAACATGAATTTTCAATTGACATCCAAACAGACTGCTCTCTTACTCTTTGTCTGGAATAAAATATACTTAATTTCGAATTGTAAAAGTAAATAACATAAGTAAGCACATTCTGGGAGTTAAGTGTAAATGACAAAAACATATGTTACACCAGTGTTTATACAGAAGCATAGATCACATTTCTTGAAACACTCTGGTTATTGTCTTTCTAAGCACTGCTGCAATGCCCTGAATACTAATGATGCTTCCTGTAAAAGAAATACCACAAAAATCATCCTACATAGCTGGCTGGAGTGTATTACTCTGAAGGCAAATATATCATGCAAATTCTGTATAGACCACTGAGTGTGAGACTGAGAAGACCTAGGGTCTTTTTTAGCCCTGTTGCTGTCTAATGTGCAGTAACAGCAGCTTTTCATAGGGAAGTCTAACAATTCTGTGTCCCATTTCCACACATGGAGAATGGGAATAAGGACACTTTTTTTTAACAAAGCATTTTGTGATCAACAGGTGAAAACATGCTATTTTGTCCAATCTGTCAAGCTTTTTCCATGCAATCTCATTTGTATTACTCATGCATGAAAGATGCAAGAGAAAGATACTTCAGCTCCACAGTGCTAAAATTGTTCTCCTTTGCTATTCCCTGCTGCTGCTGTAACATATTTTGCGGCCAGACTCCAGGACGGCTGGTGTTAAACAAACAGGAATGGTACCTACATCTGCTCAGAGAAGGGTTGCCTAGCAACTGCAATCAAAGGGTGTTTTACCCTCACCAATCTACTGTAAATTAATAGAATTTTCTCTACAATATTCTAACACTTTTAGTGCCTATATAAATGGTTTATTATTATTGTTATTATTTTTATTTTGTAGCTAATGTGTTTCATTTCATCATCTGATTCAGGCAAAAAAAACAGAGCAGCTAGAAAAGGTCAGATTATGAAGCACAAAAAGGTTCAGAGACTTGTTTGATGTAGAAATATTCTTTGACAGCTCATTGCATTTATTTACTATACCCTTTTCTTCTGCCATTTCAGAATCTATTTCAGCTGCCTCATGGGAGCATGAAGCCATTAGCCTGAATTATCATTCTGAATGCAAATTTCACAAGATAATACCAAATCATGAAGGTTTTGATACCTGTATTTACTGAGATGCTTTGCCTTTGGAGAGGTTACAGGTCTGCTATTTGTTTGCGTATTAACAGCATTGATTTTCAGTACACCTGACATTACAGTGTTCATTTATCATATGTGTAATAGCTGAATGCCAGAAGATGTGCTGCAGTGTGCATGTCAACACACAGAAAAGAAATTAGTATCGGAGATATTAAAGAGGCTATGCAAGCAAGGAACTAAATCAATCAAACATAGAGCAAAGAAAGCTGGTAGAGCCTATTCATCAGGTTTTAGCAAGTTTCATTCCAACTATGCTGAAATAGGAGCAGAATTTTAATTTAAAAGGCTTTTAAAAGATACTGAAGCAAAATAACTGGGACTTATTGGTGAACATTAAAGATCTCATAGTCTCCTCATCACAAAATAGCTCTCTTTGCTAACAGAAAGGATCAAAGAGGCTGGTAGAACCCAGATGTGCCTATTTACCTCCTTTCTTCCACTATGTCAAGGTATACTTTCACCAGGTCTGCATGTGAGCCTGCCAGTGCCCTGGTCTACAGCCACCCTCAAAATGTCCTCCCTTTGATGCAGCTGCCCTTTGCTCTCCATCTTCCACACCACACACATTGTCCATGTATATTTAAATGGTATAAAATTATTTAAATTCCTATATCTGCCTCCTCACAACCTTCCATGTATTAATTGTTAAAGGGGAAATGGCTTTGCTGTTTGCTAGATGTAAGCATTTACCTGGACAGCAGCCAGTGGAGCAGGTTGTGATGCAAACATCCTGATGGAACAAAACCAACCATGAAGCAGCAACAGAGAGAAGAATATACTTGTCCTCAAGCAGCAATCTCCTATAAGAGTCCAGGCAAAGCCAGGAAACAACAAAAGGAGCAAGATTTCATTTGTTTTGTCCATAACTATAATAAAGGTGAGGAAGTACAAAGTGCTTTGCTTAGAAGATTTTTTCTCCCCATTTCTTCTCCCTCATATCAGTGCCCCATGCTCCATGCAATCCAACATCAAAAACAACTCTAGCAAAAATAGCTCCTTATTTTTTCTGCTGTGCTTGTCTCTGATTAAAGAGTGAACTTTAATGTAAACAGCATTTTATCCAAGGCCAGGAATTCACACAAAATGGTAGGATGCAAGGTGGACTTTTGATACTTACAGAAACTACTGGAGGCTCGAGCCATGCATGTAGCGACTACATGCACGCGAATTTAGCACCATCTGTGTTTGTATCAGTTTTCATAATCTTAAAAGATGCACTATGTGTTGTTCCCTCAGCAGAAGTGCAGCACATCCTATGAGAATAGCAGCTAAAGATCCAGAAGTCTGATGCAAGATTGGTTAATAATTGCACAGCTCTCTTGAAAATCCACTTTGAAATCATACCTAAACTCTTTAGACTCTTTAGGGGCTTGTTTGTTTGTGTAAAGACACATGTTAAACTATTATATTTTCAATCCAGGAGAAGTAACTGTGGTAAAGCTGACATAACTCACCTTAAAAATACATTTATTCACATTTGATTTATCCAGCCTAGAGAGTCCTACGGCAGGGATTGTCTAAAATGTAAACTGCTCCATAATCTCAATCCTTCTTCTAGATACCTAATTGAGATCTGCCACACCTTTAGGAATGGAGAGGGAAGAAGGGTCCAAACGTGAGAGCACCACTGACTCACAAACTGGTGCTGATATTCCGTGCCCTGTTTTCCAATTCCTTTTGCAATAATTTCTATTTCTAATTGTGAGGTTTTGATGTGTCGCCCTCTCTTGTGCATCATTTAAGACTTCTCTACACTGAATTGGATCAAACATTAATCACCACAGTATGCAAGCTCTTTCCTGTACCATGTGTGAGTGTGTTGTGCTGCTTGCACCCGCACTGGACTTCACTGATGCCCTCTCTTCTCCAGCTGAGCTAACATCTTTTCTGTTTTATCTTTCAATCAATGGATCATTCTCTTACTTCATGGGAGTTTAATATCTTTGAGAGCCTTTAATGAGAGACTTCCCTTACATACACTTGCAGAGACCATCAGGGAATTACACTGATTTCTGAAGCATATCTTCTCTTTACAACTGCTGTGTTGGCCATCTTCATGTGGCCTTTAAATTCACATAAATTAAGGGCCACATGCCCATAATTTTCAATCTTTACAACAGTTCCTATTAAATTCCTCTGAAATACTGCTTTGTGATTTACCTTGGAGCTTTTTTTTTTTAATTTCATTTTATTATTTTTTTAACTAGGATGTCATTAGCCTCTTGAAGTCACAAGGTAACAAAGTGGTTGCTGGTTGCACACTAAATCGTTTGGCTACTTCTTCACGTTCCTAATAATAATGCCCTGTTAATTTTTCTTATTGGATCCACACCTTCACCTATCAGCTGTTCAAATTGAAACTGATCCTTCCTGTAAAAGAGAATTAGTTGGACCTAGTGCTTTCTAGAATGTTGTTAAAAATTATAAAGAAAATTCTGTACAGAACAGTCCTGCAGCAGCTAAATTTATCTTATTTATGTAGACATTTTTACAAAAACAGATATACATAAACACGAGTTTCATAAAAGCACAGAACTGGTGGAGTATCTTTTACTGAGATAAAAACTAATAATTATGGCAAAGACACAAAGTAGAACTATTATCTTTAAAAGGTGCTTTTTGTTCTTCGATCTCATATATAAGACTATCAGAAACACTTTCTGATGCCAAACAAAACAGAATTCTACAACTAGTTTTTCCCCCAAAAAAGCCAGCAAATATTAAGTTGTCTCTGTAGCCAGCCCTACCAGACTCTATTTCCTTCCCTGAGGCAGGACTGTGACTTGGAGTAAGTCCCTCAGGAGCACAAGGAAGGAATGACCAGGCACCCAGGTTTCCCTCTGTGAGCAGCTGGGTAAGGACAGACAGGTGTTGGGTTTTATTCCACCACAAGAGTCACCACTGGAATGGACAGAGACACCCAAATGTGAGACTGGGAGAGCCCAAGGGCAAACTGCTACCCGTGAGCAGCAAGAGAAAACGGGACAAAGCCATACCTCAGAGGGTGCCTTGGTGGCAACACGGCTTCTGAAGGCTTTTACTGCTCTAGTAACACCTGATAGCACCTAGCAGCTTGTACTGACTCAGACCTGCACCCAGAAACCAAACCCAGCCCTCCCTTCACAAGAAACACGTTGACAGACCTACGTCTGTTTAATGAGTATTAATTTGTTCATGAAGCTGACAGGTGAATTTCCTCTTCAATCTACATTATATTGCATGTCCCTTTTGCTTGCTTCTGGGGGAAAAAAGCAGCAGCAGCCCTTATTTAAAAACAAACAAACAAAAAACCCTCACGATGAGATTGACACGAAAGAAACTTGTTTCTCATCAGTAATTGCTTCCCCCTGGGCTTGACAATGTTTACAAATGAAAGCTTTTCCTTCATACATGGCTTGACCTACCATGAATTATAGCTGCTGCTACTGATCCACACTCCTTCCTGCACACAAGGCTTGCTATCTCAGTTTTGTACTATAATTAACTATTTTCTGATGGCACATTATTTATTATTTGTCACCTTCAGCTCTCCTGGTGTTTATACATCTCCACATATTAGCAGGCAATTCAAAAACTGTTATTAACAATATTAATATCCTAAGAGCTTGTGTGATGCAAGTGAGACATGGGGCTGGACTGCTTGACTACAAGGAATAAGGGGTGGGGGTGTTTTTGTTGGTGTTTATTTTTTAATTTGCGCATTTTCTACTACCTTGAAGTCTTTGTTCACAAAGATCTTAAGCAGTCAAGGAGGTAATATAAAAAAAATAATGAGTGAAATTTATAACTAATCTCATTTGACCATTACAAAACTACCTAAGAGTGAAACAAAGAAAAAAGAGAAAAATAGGTATAACTTTGTTATTTTAATTTTTTATTAATTTTTTACTTTTGAAAAAAAAAATCTAAATAAGCCACATCTTTCCTCCCAAGACCAGCTTCAAAGATAAGTAGGACCTGTTGCACTAGAAGGAAAAATCAAGATCAAACAAAAGAGGAATGCCACATTTCAGGTATTCAAACCTAACTGCCCATATGATTCTTCCAAAACTTCAGGGTTGGGTTTTTTTCCTTACTCCTCTTCTCCATATTCTCATTTATTCTCTCATTCTTATTTAGATAAAGGAATTCACTCACAGACTCAACTCACTATGCTTCAAAGCTGGTAATTAAAAACCTTTCAGTTACAATCCTAGCTTGCTAAACTTACCAACCTTAAGCCAGTCTGCTTCCCATTTTGCATCTTGCTCCATATTTCCACAATCTCCTGCAGGCCACAGTTAACACCCCCACAGTTAACATCCCTTTCCTCTTTCCCCAAAGAGCACTAAGGACAAGGGGGACTGCCTGCACCTTTGTGAGCTCAGGAGCCAAGGATCAGGCACCCCCCTAGCCCTTCTCAGGCAGGAAGGCACCAGAGCCCAGAGCCCTGGGGAGAGTGGGACAAACACGGAAGGAATGGCTGAGATACATTGGAACAGGAAGAGCAGGTAGAGCTGAGATGGGATCCATTTTGTCCAGTGTTTTGCTTAAAATATCATTGATGAATATAAGTATCTGTTAAAAGGAAATTATGTACAACCAGGATGTTTTTTTATGGAGAAGATGATTCCAAAAGCCCCCCACGGTGCTCACAGCCCTGGGCAGCAGGGGCTGACTGGGAGAATGCCCAGTCTCCAGAAGCTCTTGGTAAGGGACAGACCAAGCCTCAAGCTAAGTTCTGAGACGGCTTCAGGTATGCACAAGGGGACAAAGCAGCAGCTGTTCTTCCCCAAAATTATTTGCTGAGATAACAAAGCAAGTTTAAAATTACAGAAGAGACTCCACATGCAAAGCACCTGTAACCATCAATAAGTATTTTCTTATATTATAAATAATACCACTTGAAATTATGTGCACAATGTAGTAATGAAAAATAAATTGCATGCTTCATTAGTGCACACTAATAGTCACATTTAATTGCTAAAGCTTTTGTTACCCAAAAAGTCAGAGCTTTTCCCATTTTGCTAACCCATGAGAAAAAGGAATTCCCTTGGCAATGATAACTCACCTGGGGTTGAAGTGCATCCAAAATCCAGGATCTGCAAACCTCTTATTTCTCACTTACTGTTAATTCAAACCTAATCTCTTTGTTTTTAAAGACTTGACTCAGGACCTCTGATACATGCTGGACTAGAAGTATATTGAAAATTGCGATCTTGCAAAGGACATTTTATAGACATCCCATATCACAGCAAATTTCATCAGCTTCTTTTAAAATACATAAATGAAAATATGCATTTTGTGTCCAACATTTAAATCAAAATAGTTCATGTAGTGCAATGTAGTTAAGACACTAATTAGCTTTTCTGACAAATGGTGAATTTTCAGCAATTCAAGGTACTGAAAATATTTTCATTTATTGTCTAGTCTTACTACTCTATTTTTCAGACATAAAGCTATGTATATTTATGTCTATTTTTCTCCCTCAACAGAAGAAATAAATTAACAGCATCAGGAAAATGGGATTTTACAATGAGTTAGCATTTATCACACCAAACCACTAAGACGTCTTGCTCAGCTGGAACTGTGCACATTCCCAGATGGTGTATTGGATTATAATTTCACAAAATTAGTTTACTCTCTCAACAGTTTCTATTGCAATTTCCTCTGAAAAGTCATCTAAATACTTCCACAGTCTCTATTCCTACTCCCTGTGGAGTCTCCCAAATCTTTTCTGTATGGCGTTATTTTATTTTGCTATCATGGAATATTATATGTAGGAATTATGCTACTGAGACTCTCCTATTTACTCTTTCATTATAGTATTTATATTAAGTTCTTTACAAGTTGGCTTTTAAATTTTTTTTATCCAAAACCTTTCACACCGTTCACGTTCACTGTACCTGATATCTTTAATAATTAAACTATGACTTGATATGTCCATGAAGGACAATGAAAAGTAAAACTATCTATGTTGGCTTCTAGGTGATAGGAGAGCTGCACAAACCCTAGAAAGACAACAGCATTTCTGCTGTATGGTGAGAGAAATTTGCTGGCCTACAGCCTGGGGCCAGGAGGTGACCCTGCACTTGTTGGATATTGGCGCTGAGTGCCAGCCCCGGGAGCAGCCTCTCCTGCTGCAGAGATGGGAAATGGTGGCAGATCCACGGTGCTTTCACAGCACACACTGCCCAAACCATCTGGTATGCTGGGGGCTGGGGGCTGAAGAGGAGGCAATAACAATGAGGCCAGAGATGGTTTGTGTTTACCTGCAGTCACATGAGGAACCCGACAGCAACTGGGTTAATGACCTATGAGCAATGGAGGCACCACCTTAACCTTCCTGAAACAGAAATTTCTCCTTAGAGGCATCCCCTGCAACAGTCTCTGCCTGAAGGTCATGAGGCAGACAGAAATATGCTGATGTGGACTATTTTAGAGATGAAACAGAACCTTTTCCTCACCTAATCTGCGCTCACCCAATCTTAATTCTAAGATTCTATACTAAGTATACCAAGAAAAGAAACAGGTTTACAGCTAAATTAGTAGGTTACATTGCTCAGAGCATAACCCAGTCTTAAAAATGGGTATTCAGTCTTAGGGCTTGTCAGTGGCAATATATAATCCAACAAAAACAGACTGACATTATTCTCCCTTTGTTCTCAAATGAAGATTTCTCACTGATTTATTGACTTTGTTTGTACAAGGGGAAGGAAGCTCATGTGTAATTTTTGGTGGTGGGACATTACAACTCTCATTAATTTAACGTTTTCTGTTAAACTGGAATGTGGCTTAGTTTGCTAAAATATTTGCATATTCCAGAAGTTCAAAAATTCGTTGTTTGCTGTGCACATACACATTCAGTATACCTCAAATAGCAGTGGACCAAGTTCACACAATTAACACAGCAGTTACAATATTGCAGTGACACCTTTACTGCAGACCTCCAAAAGTAGCCCATTTTTTGTAGTTTGTGTAGATGTTGAAACAAAACAAAATTTCTGATAAGCATCACTCTTGTTCCCAGATATAAGTAATAAAACACAGCCATATACTCTCGAAATAATTCTGCTAAGTGAGAGCAAGCAAATTTGATATCAAGCTAAGCCTCTTATTTGGTTATAATCTCTGTGTGGATGTGTATTTGAGCCACGCAGGGCATGTGCAAGTTGCTCAAACATCATTTCTAGTTAATGACAGAACATCTCATACATAAAACATAAAAGTTTGTTTGGCCTTTACACTCCACCTTGTGCAACATCTCAAATAGTTTAGTATGCACAATGTATTAAAGAAAATAAAAATTAGGAATCTACAATCTTAACAAACATGAACCAGTAACCAATCATTACTGTTCCACTGTAATCTCTGCTGTCCACAGCATCACTTCCTGGATGTGGAAATGAGAAAGTAAGGTATGTATATATATATATATATATATATATATATATATATATATATAAAATATATAATTATATTTTATACTTAATTATACATATATATATAATTAATACACATATTCACTATGTGCTGCTCCTACAAAATCCTGCACACTGTGAAGTTATTTAAGCTGTCATTGGAACTGACACACTGATCAAAGCACCTGGAAAGCAACCAAGTTTTGAAGGAGAGCTATGCTTTTTCCTTCTGCCTTACTAGAGCTCTGGTGACTAATCTGGAAAACTATTCATGCATTTCTCCATCATTTACTCTTTTCAACAATTTACTCTCTTTACTTAATGCAACAGGTTAACCTTCACAAAAAGTGTACTGAAGAAAATAATTAAAAATGTTTCAAAATTCACAAATTCAGTGTTTAACAAAAATATGCAAATCCATAAATCAGTAAATGGATACATTTACTTTTTAGCTAACAAGTGTAGTTCTTTGGGATTTTTTATTTTCCTCATGCATTTTATATTTTCTGGATGACAGATTTTACTAGCAATGGTTCAACCCATGAAGGCAGCACATTGGAACTAGCATGCATAAATGCATTTATACTCCTGTACATATAAGAGCCATATATACATATATGCTATTTACACACACATATATGCACACATTCCTATATACACAAATAACCTTTCAGAGACCCAAATGCACTAGAGCATTTAAGCAAAGCACGAGAGGGAACAGGGTATATATGAATTGGTAGATCTGAAGATCAGCCCCTGGCCTGGCAAAGCAACGCTTTTTCTCTGGCAGTTTGTGAGCATATGCTCTTAGATGTGAGTCATATGTCAGACTATACCACACACACATATAAAATAACACATCATTTACAAATTACAGACATTTCACATCTAAGCATTTCTGGAACATGACTGAATGCAAACCTTTAGTACTACAGGAAAGTTCATTGCAGAGACAATTTAACAGAGTAGAAGATGCCTTTCCCAAGATACTTTTCCAAATTATCTTGGGTTATTTGCTAAATGGACAGAAAAATATTTCTCATGTTTCAAATTAATTTCCTGTCAAGACCAAGAAGTGAGAAGGACAAACAGTCAGGATGTGGTTATTTAGTTGTCTCAGATGGCTAAAGACATGGCTTTTCCCCTGCAGCTCAAGCTCCACCTGCCACTCTGGAGATGCGTAGCTGTACTGGTTTTGGATGGGATAGAGTTAATTTTTTTCAGGGTAACTGGTAAGGAGCTGTGTTTTGGATTTGAGCTGAGGATAGTGTTGATAGAACAGGGACGTTTTAGTTAATACTGAGCACTGTTTACATGGAGCTAAGGCCTTTTCTGCTCCTCAACCCACCCCATCAGTAAGTGGGCTGGAGGTGTACAAGAAGTGGGGAGATGACACAGCTGACCCAAGGGATATTCCATACCATACAGATCAAACTCACTATATAAAGCTGGGGGAAGAAGGGGGGACATTCAGAGTGATGGTGTTTGCCTTCTCAAGTCACTGAACACTTGCCTGCCCATGGGAAGCAATTAATGTATTCCTTGTTCTGCTTTGCTTTTGTGCACAGTTTCTGCTTTCACTATTAAACCTTTTTTATCTCAACCCATGAGTTTTCTCACTTTTTCTTTTCCAATTCTCTCCTTGATCCTAGTGGTGGGGGAGTGAGTGAGTGCCTACCTTGAGCTTGGCTGCTGGCTCGGGCTAAACCATGGAAACAGCAGAGCCCATTGGCAAGATATATTTTTCAAACACAGAGGAAACAAGAGTGTCCAATTTTGATGTAACTGGAGTTTCCTGTGCAGCCAAAGGTCTTTCAAATGCCTCAAAGGACTCCATAACCTGGAGGCAGGACATAGAGCTGGTGCTTCAAAGACCAAATCATACGCCCCTGCCGCGCTTGAGTCCGGAACATACAACCAGTCGCATCTAGCCCTGCTTCTCTGTCTTTAACCATCCCAGTTTCTCCAGTGGTAGGCCCAACCTCAGACCCTGAAGAAACATTAGGTTGTAATACAGGTGTGGTGGTGGAATTGTTAATGGTAAGGAGTTTTGCTATCTAGAAAGAAATTCTTATCCAGCCTATACTCTTCAGGCCCAGGAGGATGCCACATGCAGCACTGACCACCCTACCAGAGGTGACTTATTTTCAGTTCACCCTGAATGGACTAGAGCACACAGGTAGCATTCAGACACACAGCTGCAGAAGAAATCCATATCAGCATTTTGATGTTCATCAAAGTAACGAGTTACAAGAGTTAAAGGTTCAGAGAAAGACATTTCCTGGTATTATCTTCCTGTAATCATTGAACATTAAACAGCAGTTTATCAGAAAGCTGATTTTCACAGCCTTTGGCTCCACAGATAGCAAGAACACTTTTTCTCTCCCTATTTCTCTCAAATACTACTTTTTCTTTTCCCCTACAGCTCTTCCCAACCCCCCACCCACCCCAACACACACAAATTTTGCATTCCTCTCTGTACAGTTCTTTCTGCTAGGAAACATTTGATTACATCTTCTTTCATGTTCAGAGTTTTCTTTAAATTCTACTTGCATTTTTTGGCTCTTTATTCTTGAAGTTGCCATTTCTGTGAATCATTAATTCAGAGATGCATGAACAATCTTACTTGATAGACTGTATATTATGTTAACTCTCACTTTCCTCTGTTATCTTACATGTTGTCAAATCAGACTTCAAATTATGTCACAGCTACTCTTTCTGAATGGTTAATTTTTCACTGGAAGTTACACAGATGGGCAATTATTTTAAGGCTTGAATACCTGCCAACAATTGTAGTGGCATGAAGCTGATCTCCAAAGCCCACACAACCACAGAGAACACCAAAAAAACCTGAAGACAACTCTGAATGTAAACTATACCAATTTTTATGGATGGCAAAGTTTAAAGAAGAATTTTCCACATCATTAAAAAAGCTTTCAATCACTACAAGCATCTACTTCTGTATATAAAAACATGCAAAACTGCACATTTTCAATCCCAAAGAATAACTAGAGAGAACAAAACCAACTAATAGACTATCAATGCTTCATATATTTCTGTATTTTAAAACAAGCACAACTACTCAGGGGAGAAGTGGGGTAACCATCCTTTAAGCTTTATGTATTTATCTATATAAATGAATAAAATACAAGCACCACTCTTGAAAAAGAAACATTACCTAGAGAAGTGGGAAGTGGGTCACTTTCCATTTCTTCTAGCCTGACAGCAGAATGGCCAGTGACTAATAAATCCACTTTTAACTATCTGTTATTTATCCACTGAAACTGGGACAAGAAATACAGAGTCCTGCAAATAAGCTTCTGGAAAACTGTCTCTGCATTGTGGCTGTCTCCTGCTGCTGGCATACATTGATTCTGCATCCTGACACTGCTACTGCTGCTACTGTCCCACTTACAGAATAGCCCAGGGCAGAACTGAGATCAAAAGAAATCACCAAACATTCTTCTACATTCACCATGAACAATAACATACACATAACAGTACACAGGAAAGAGTTTATCTAAGTATACAAAGTCATACAGCACCCAGCCAAGTCTGGCACTCACCTAAAACACCTGCTGCCTTCCCTTTTCTCCTCCTAAAAGCCCTTCAAAATTTTTATCAATTTTCCAAAACTCTGAAACAAACTACCAGAGGCTCTGAAAAATGTACATTAAGAATTATGACTTCTTGTTTTCAACAGGATGAAACAAAACAGTGATAATAAGGATTAAACAAGACAGCCACCTAAAGCAGACTTTGAACAGACAGTATTGCCACGAAGCAGTCCATGCTTCAAGGTGTACAGGGAGAAATCTTTGCATATCCTGAAGAGATATCATTTAAAGAGAGACATAAATATTTGGTTGCAAATCTATAAATAATTAAAGAAGTTAAAAGCTAAATACATGAGCCAGTCTTGTCTGAAAAGAAAATTCAGAAACTGTTGCAAGCACTTCTTCAATGACATCGACTTTCTTAAGCATAGTACAGACTTCTCTCAACAGTGAGCAATGGAACATGTGATGCTTCATAAGCAGACTCAGAAAAGGCTGGGTGCAGAACCACAAATTTCTAGGAGAGTGCTCATTTTACCAGGACTCTTCCAGTACTTTAGTAGACAATACTAGCAAGTGCCATCTCCATACAATATATACCATTAGAATAAAAGGGAAAGACACTTCAAGCAAACTGTAAGAACAAACCGTGCTATTATTTGAGTTTTTCCCTGATTTTATAAAAATTTTGTTTCAAGGGAGGTTTTTTCACATAGAATTCTCTTTCCTTTTCTCCATTTCTTTTCTACAAATTTAGAGAATGGTCATGTTTGTAGAATGTCTGTTACAGAATTTTGAGGAAATCCTGACATTGAATTCAGGTGCATGAAATTGTGTGTTCATACGTGGAGACATGACCAGGCCTTGAGAGCAATCCCTCTTGTCATGAGTGTCCCACTGACCAATTACAGTCCATCAGTAAATAAGGATTGAGAAAGTGAAGAGTACACACCAGAACATGTTAGTAATTTATGATTAGCAAGGCCAATACACTCCACTGTTGAGTTTTAAAATTTCCTTTCAATAAATTAATTATGCTATTGAAACAGAGCAGACTTCATAAACCACGTAAAGTTCTGATTCTAGAGCATGCAATAATTAAAGATATAGCTGCTGCAGAGATTTTCTATTTTCAAGAGGAGTGAAGTTAATTAACGTCTGGCTTTCCACAAGCATTAAAAACAAGCAGCAGCCTTCTAGACTGTGGTGATTTGGCCAGAACTGGTTTATTAAAGCAGCTTATCTATTTACTACCACATGGACTACCAAATGCATGTTCAACTCTTCATAAAGGAGGACTGACTGTTCCTCTAGCTCATGGCTACTTCACCCAAAACATTCCCCAGACCTGAGTGGAGGTATTAATGGTGGTAATCCATCAGCCAAAGGGAGGGAAGACTGCACATCTAACAGAACCATGGGCTCAGGGAATGACTTTACACAGCAGATAACAAAATTAGCAGTAGTTGGCATAGAGACAGGGAGCATGAGAAACAGCAATGTACTACAGGGGAAATCAGGCACATGATGAACTAAAAAAATTTCATCAGGAATTACTATGAACTCTTCTACTGCTCTCATTCAAATCAATGCTCTCTGAGCACAATACCTACACAATTGTGCTGACCTTGCAACTAGGTGACTGCTAATTACTACCTGGACTGAGAAAGATGCTCCACTGTTTTAATACTTGAGAGAGAACTGGGTTGGCAACCTCTGTATAATTAGGTTCCTAACAAGAGAAAGGATTTCAGATGTAGGATGCCTGAGCAGGAGGGAGAGAGGAGAGCCCCATATTTATAAATACATTTTTGTTCATTCTTTTCTCTCTAGTGACCTCCCCTTTGTTTTCCTGCACTGTAAGGGACAAGTTATCATTAATGGCATAATGCATATTATTAGCACATTCATTAGCATTGTTTTTCTTATGTCAACCTATCCTATCTTGTTGACTTTCATATTTCTGTCAGAGAGACTCACTATATTTAAATACATATATAAATTGCCTCTACAGCATTCCTTTAAAAGAAAACTGCTCCTACAGCTGACCAAAAAACTATAATTAAAACAATTTTCAGTGACAGTATGTCTTTGAAGGCACTGTGTTTTTGCTAAGTACTAATTAATTTAAAATAACACCTGGAGTGCTTTTTTCCTAAATCAAAATATTTTATTTCACAGCAACATCTGTTGTAAAACATATTTTACTTCATTCACTTATGAGTGTTCCCCATATTCATTGATACCATCACTGACAGTAGATTTCCACTGATAACACAGAATGGCAAGATACCACAACCATTTGATTTAGTATTACAATTGAATCAAGGGTGTCATTAACTACTAATACTGTCATGCCGCTAAAAAATCCAAAAATTGAGTAGAAGTCAAAATTAATTAGGTGTAGAAGAAAATATAATATTTTCTTAAGTTAAATCTTACATATTATTTTATCTCCATTTTACAGTAGGTTTTGGAGCTATTTCAGTTTTGTAAACATGAACTCAGTGTAAAGTGCTTTCTCCCTCTCCTCTTGGTATGCTGCTTCAGCTTCTCTTATTCACCTGAGCCAAACCCTCCATGGAGCTTTTCCCATCTCACATAGGTCTGTCTACCCCTGTAGAAAACTCAAAACACCAGTCCCACAGCAACTGTTTCCTCTCTCTCTCAAGACAAGGACCTACATTAGAGAATGATCATCTGCTTCTATGGTACAGATGCACAAGGCAAGTGTGGAAGTAATTTCAGTCCTTGCTTCTTGGGGCTCTCCAACACAACAGCAAAACTATTTTACCATATAGTTTCAGTGACTAAATAGCGTGCAACCATGAAAGCCCTCTAGGACAGCCAGCTGGAGAGGAAAGAATAAGCTATGATAATATTTTACAGGAAATATTTTATAAGCATCTCTGTTCTAATGGACATTTTGGTGTTATTCAAACCTCAGAAATCTTCAGAGGCTTCACAATCTCTAATTCCAGGAGTTGTTACACTACTAGCACCGAAGAAAAATGAATATTAATTAAAAAAATACAAAAAAAAATAAGAAAATTAAAATCCACAGAAAAAAAATCAAATAAGAAGAAAAAGTCCCATTTCATTCAGATATATTTCAGTACTGTTATTATTGCCATGCAGCCTGAAACATATAAAATAATCACAGGACAACCAAACCTTAAAGACAAGGTGAAGAACTGCTTGCTTACCAACATTTTGTTGCCCCTATTTCACCTCCCTTGGTGGCAAGAAGCTTTTAGCCTACTGTGCTGAGATTTGACTGGAAAAAAATTCTGCCAAATCCCAGCATCTGTAAAATCAAAGAGAAAATTTTAGAACTGGGTTCTATACCTGTACTGATTGTCAGTGGTCTTAGACATAGATGTTATATAATTCTAAACTCTTTGGTCTGAGAAAGCTATCATTGTAGCATTTCTCCATATGGAGAGCTTATGAGACTTTACAGTAAGCTTTGGCAAGTTTTTCCCATATAACTTTATGCAGGCTCATCCATCACATAAAAGTTTTGAATTTACGACATTACAACATTTTATAAAGGAGATAAAATCCATTTCATTTCCCATCTTTCCTGACAGAAGTTCTTTTCTAATTTCAAAGTCCTTCATTCACTGATCAGGGACTACATTGCCATTATCTAAGTTTCATGTAAGTGTAGACAGATCAGAGACACAGATATCTCAACATTAACCATTACTGTCTAAAGTTCCCACCAATGCATATTCCTTCACCAGGCCAGTGAGCACCACAAAAAAAAAAAAGAAGCCAACAACGAATGAAGTAGTGAATGCATAAAGACACTGGAAAGCTAAAGTGCATATATTAAAAGAACAGCATCTCTAGAATGCTGTTCTAGAAGCACAGCACTTCTTTCTAAACATTGTCTAAAAGGGGAGGGTTTAGGCTACTTGTATTTTTTATATGAAAAATATTCCATGAAAATGTGATCCTGTAAGCTAAAATTCTAATTTATATGGCACAAGGCTTTAAATGCCTGTCTACATTTAAAGCCATGTTCATTTAATAGCCAGTCAGCCCACTCCACCTTTAGCTATCTCTAGAGGGCAAAACAGATTCCATTAGTAATTCTCAGTCTTGGAGAAAGCTCTGACCTGTGCACATGGTTTATCAAGGTCTTCTTTCTCTGCAACAGCTACAGATGGGGGCAATCCTCAAGAGACCTGCCCCTGCTGTTTTCTTCTGATGAAGCAACCTTTTGCATCTCCTCTGGTTTTTATTAACCAAAATACAGCTCTCATCAATAATCACAGAAAAGAGACATCTAACTTTCCTTTTAGTGTTTGAGTTTTTTTCCCCAAACTCAAGGCTAGAATATGAGGATTGAATCCATTAAGCTTTAATGGTGAAAATGGCAACACCAGGTATTCTGTCTTTGTAAAAGTGAGTGAAATACAAGGGGAAAGAGCTGAGAAAATTCTTGGCAGCAGTGGAAGAGTAGGCTCTTTACACAGAGGCCCTCCACAATCTTTAAAATATAATCTTAATCATGAAGACAAATAGAGCCCATGAATAATACACATATTTCACATCACCACCTTCACCTCTTACTCACATGAAGGCTAAAGTTTCATACACAGTTTTGATCCAGAGTCAGCCCAACATAACATTGATGTTGATGGTGCTACTCTGATTATGTGTTTTATTATGTAAATTAAGGGTACAAATTTTGCCTTAAAGAAGTAGTACTATGATGCTATTTCTGTAACACCTATGGTTTCTTTGTGGCATATTTTTTTCTTCCTTTTTTATCTCCTTAAAAGTACAGTAATCATTCCTTCTCAAAGGGTAGAATCTGGAAGGGTTTCCTTTTTATAGAGGCTGAACTGTGTCCTATAAATATTACTACATGTGTCCTATAAATATTACTACATGATCTAAAATAATGGCTGTAATAGAAAAGACAATGAAAAATAATGAATAAGCTCATTTGAAATACAAGAGGCTTTGTCTTACTGGTAATAGCCAGAGGATACCATAAAATAAAATAATCTCTTTAAAATGCCAGTCCACAAAAGTAGTCAATAGACATAATGATAAGCACTTGCTAATCAATAGCGATAAGTCAGTGTAACTTAGCTGACAGATGTTTTTTCAACAACAGTTTTTCTAATACCTAACTCACTAGCATAAACATATCAGGCCAATGCTTTAATAAGAAAGCCTCCAGTAGACTACAGGGCAGCCAGATGAAGACAGTACCACACCACCCCCTTACCAATCACCCCAATCTGATCTACGTTTTGCAGAACAAGCCTCTCCAGGGACACTACTGACTACCAAAGCCTTATTTTTACATGAGGGGGAAGGACAAAAGGAATATCAACACTCCTTGTCAAAAGCAACTGAAAACTGCAGCACTCGGACATGCTTTTAGAGAATGCAGAAAAACATCAGCCACTGGGTAAAAGGAACTTCTGAGTAACCACAGCTTTGATGTCTCTAATAAAGAGGTAAAGAATAAATAAGGAAAACTTATCTCCTAGACATTTGCTTCAAGTGAATTAAACTGAAATGGCACACATTGCTGTTGACCATTTTTTCAAGTATGTTCATATACTTTCACAGCAGAAACCTTATCTGTGTGTGGGAAGACTTAAGCAATAAAAAAATTTGTTAGATATAACATGCTACAAGACTAAGTCTTACCTTTGACAAATGCAGTTGTTCCTTACTACTATGCATTTCCACATGGTGCTGCAGGGAGTCCTAGCCCCATCACTGCAGCCAGGCCACCTGTCTCTTTGGGCTCACCTTGGTTTCTCCTGTTTTCTCCACTCAGACACAGGCTCTTTGACCACTAAGGTGCTCTCTGTCCTACTCATCCCTCTCTATATCCCTGAAATTTTGCTTCCCAGTTTGCCAAGGATAGCAAGGTGCACTGCCTATTTGTTAAATTTTCAAATCTGCACTGTTCTGTGCACATCAAGGAGCAGCATTTCACTTTCTAGGGCTTTGCTGTTGCTGTGTAATGTGCTGACCAGTGCTGTGTCACACTGCACTCTCTGAATGATGGAATGGCCACAAGTATCTACAGCTGTTCTCCTTCTCCCAGGTTCACTTCAAATAATATTTCTATTTCCTTCATTTCTTTTGTCTCATCTTTTAAGTGAATTCTATGCTTCTAACCTAAAAAAGCTGTTTTTAAAGGCCGCTCCCTTTAAAATCTCCAATCAAATTCAAGGCCTTGGGACCAATTGCAGGCAGGGATTTCAGCTTGTTGTTGCTGATTTAAGATACTTATTTCTGTCATAAAACCAGGCAAGTTTTAATACCTGCAGAACTTCACTGCAAGAACAGAGCATACTCATGATTTCTCAGACACTTAATAAGTTAGGAAGGCATTTACCAGGGTGTTGATTTTAAAAAAGTTAATCAGTCATCTATTTTCAACCTGAATATTTGGAACAAACAAGGATACAGGTTGTAGACATAGAAGGCACCACCTATTCTCCAAAATAATGGCCATGGTCAACCCTCCTGACCTGGCCAAGCCTTCAGTACTGATAGAGAAGCCTGTCTGTGCAATACAGCCATGAGGGAGACAGTTCTTTCACAAGTTTATGAGCCATATCAGCATCTCTGCCTTCAGTGGGCAAGAAACACTTATCCAATTTGCCTTTCCCCCCCTAAAGCAACAGCACAAAATAAGCACATGAAGCCCTTTCAAATAAAATAAAGTCCCTTAAAGTACACCTGCCTCTCTGGAAAAGTTGAAAGCACAAATCACATTAGTGAGGGTATCAGTTGCCTGAAGCAAGATTACTTAACAAAACTGAGAGCCATGTGAGATGCACTGTGCATCTTAAACAACCCTGGGGACCAGCAGACATGGCACAGACACAGCACCTGACAGAAACCAGCACCTGGAGGTCAGGTGGGGCACTCAACACTCTCTCAAGTGAAGATGGAGGTTTAGGTTCACACTGCAGCATATGGCCCCTAAGGTGTTACTCAAAGTTTTCAAGTGCTGCAATAAGAAGAAATTAAGAACCCATGAAGTAAAAGAAGGCCTCTGAATAAGGCTGTCATCCCTCACCTCCTGCACAGCAGGAGGACACTCTTAGAAATGGATCTTAATATCGATGAGCCTCTGTACTCTGTGTCTGGCTGCTCCAGTCATGGGAATTCAGATTTGTTTGATCTTTTAATGGCTTTAACAATGCAGCAACACTTCAGATACTGACCCCACTGTGTAATCTTAACAGAGCTTGTGAACCATGGAAATATAAACATTAACACCACCAGAAGTGAGTTTTTATTTCATAACAACCAAATTTTATTGCCACACCCCCATAGATGTCTCATAAAAATAGACACTGAGGAACAGAGACCATGACGTGATAGTACCTGGACTCTCAATCCCTGTGTGTACGTGTATGTTGGGTGAAGTAGAGGGAGGTAAGGGAGTTCTTCAGATGCATTATAAATTACACTTGAGTAACAAGGCAAGGACGGAAGGAAATTCTGCCAAAACTTAAACAGATGTGTAAAGAGAACATTTAAAATATTCTAGTGGTATTATCTTCCACAGTTTAATACTCCCCCAGTTAATGAGCAGATGACTCCTTTGTCTCACAGTTGACAACTGAAGGTGCTTCATGAATGTCAAATTTGAGAAAAAACATTAATTATATCTGAAACACAATATGTCCCAAATCTAAAAAATACCAGCTGACTTTTCACTGCTGGCAATTGTATTTTTTAGGAGAGTACTACAATCAGGTCCTATAATTCCTTATTATAAGGGGAAAAACAAAATCAATCAAGAAGTGTTTATCCTTCTGCTTTGCTTGTGGGGATGAGGGGAATATTACACAATGGTGTTGACTGGCTTGTAGTCAATTCTATATAACTTTACTATGGCAACAGTTGCATCACTTCATATCATGCAGTCTCAGATGAAAAAATGAAACCAGCACCTCCTCCTTTTATTCCTGCACTTTCATCTTCTTGGAGGTGGACTTAAAAAGTGCTGCTTCCCAGGTTTCCACGTCACTGAGCCTGTGCTTGTAAGATTACTGATTGAACAAATTTTTCCTATTTATAATTAATCTAGTAAAAGCATTTTGCTCTGAAAGCTCCTTTGTGCTACACAGTACATCCAGTACTTAGGGGGTTAATGCATGAAATGGATCACTGGGTTGAAAATAGAAATCACTGTTAAAAAAACGTGGTATCAGGAGAATTAGGCACAACATAATATTGTAACCACTGAGAATTCTCAACAGTAAAATAAAGCCTTATACTCCCAGCATTTTCATTAGTTTTCCAGTAGTGCTGGACGCAGTGTGAATTACAATGAGCAAGAAAGCAGTGGTTGCTCTCTTTAAAGAACATGCGCTGTATAGGGGGAAGTCATTTCTTCAGATCATACTGTGCTGGTTATTGGTTTGTATTTGCTGGTATGCATTTTAGCACTTAGAAATGATATTTCTCTCCATTGCAGGAGATTCTGCATATAGCCTGAAAAACAATACCTGTATAGAAGCTCTCAAAATGAATCTCATTCTAAGGTAAAGATTTGTTTAGAAGTATAAACAGTGATAGAAATCTGTAGAAAGAGCATTCTGCACCAAATTTTTTCATTGAGAGGATGTTTTTTCAGTCTGGACAGGATGTGCTGGGTTTTTGTTAAAACTGCAGAAGATAACATGCAGATGACTAAAAGCCAAAACTGGACAAAAATTGAGGTTAATATAAGCTTCTACTACAGAATGTTGTTTTGTTAGTAGTTAGCTATTTATCAGAAGAAAAAAGAAATAAAAAAGGAAAAAAACAAAAAAAAACAAAAAAAACCAAAACGAAAAAAGCCCTAGGAATAAACTCATTTGGGCAAATAGAACATGTATTTTATGTGGTTTAATCCTGGCCCAGTCCAAATCAGTACAATATTAAAATACCACTGATTATCTTGGAAAAAAGTCTAACAAGCTTATGTGTACAAAACTACTAATTTCTCTGAAACCACTACTTACATAGCTCTCTAAGAATTAAGCACATGATCTGTATTTAAAGGAAAAATTGAGCTGATTCAGGCCTTAGCTTGAACCTTCCAAATACTTATTTGGGGAATCTGTAAGTATGGGTCAAAAAAAAACCTAAAGAAGATGTGCTCTCTGACCATTTGCTAAGCATAGATCTCTGTTTTCATCTGCACGATATTATCTAGAAAGCCAAGCTCAGATCAACCTGCACAACCAATGGAAAACTGGAGCTTCTTTTTCTTAAGAACCCAGTCAGCCTAGATAAAATTGTTACAGAGCCTGCAATATGCTCTATATCACAATATGCTCCTCCACTGGGAGGACTCTGGTGTGAATTCAGTGATGCGCCACATGTAGAAGTTTGTAGAAAGTTTCTTAGAGCCTGACTTCACTCAAGTCCCTACATCATAGAAAGCCTGGAAAATGCTGAAAACCAAGTGCTTGCCTCCTAAACAATTACTCTACACAATATGGACATTTCACATCTTTTACACACAGTGAATTTCAATATGATTCACAGAAACATTGAAAACTCCTAGAGAGAACCTCTGCCCCTGCTCAGACAGAGTTGCCTACAGCAGGCTGCCCAGGACCATGCCCCATCAGGACATGTGCATTTCCACAGATGGAGACTTAAAAAAATCCTTTCCAGTATCTGATCACACTAAGAGAGAAAAAGCTTTTTCTTTTGTCTAGATGGAACTTCGTGGGCTTTTTATTTCTGCCCATTACCTCTTGTAGTATCATTGGGCACTCCTCCACCATCCTCATTCTCTCTAATTAGGCATTTATACACTGTGATAAAATTGCCCCTGAGCCTCCCCATCTCTAGGCTCAACATCATCAGCTCGGTCAGTGCAACATTTTTTGGATTGTTATTTTCAAATTTTAACATTCTGTCCTATGTTGTCTCATGATCCACTTTCTTTTGATGTGGCACTGCCTTTCCCTCAGGAAAAGTGAGGTGGTTTTTTGTTTGCTTTTTAAGGAATAGATTTTGAAAATTGTATTTTTTTCACTACTTAAAGGGAAAGACTTGTCTTTAAACAACTATGCTAATAACAGAAGACTCTAAATCATGCAATTAACAAGTGTTAAAGCTTTTTTCCTTAACAAATAATCTGATATTGCTCTCTTGAGGATTCTTTCTTCTTTTTATCCCCCAAATGCAAAGAGCAAGCTGTTTACAAAGTCATTAAGATTAAATATTTACTGAGGAAAGGTAAATAAAATTCAACAACTAATATTCAGATTTGGTAGTGTTTTCTGTTTTAGAGCACACACCTTTAGATACCAAAATTTTGTTGGACTTCAGTGGCAATGAAAGGCAGAGAATATAATGTGTAAGGCATTTGCTGTATTTTCAGAGGGATAACCAAAGTCATGCAGCCCCTTTGAACAAGGGACAAGCAAGGATGGGTGAGGCAGGGAATGGACACCATATGATCTACCATGTTATACCTGATACCATTTACTCCCCTTATAGGATAGCAAAGGAGAAGACCACCAGTTAAATCAATGGTGGGTTCACATCATGACATAAAAATTATCACATCACCAATAAAGATTCACCACATCATGAAATAAAGATCTGATGCAGCTCCATCGCTGCGTTTACTACAGCAGATCTTTATTTCATGAGGAAGATTCATATGAATGAAGCAATTCCTCCTCTGCATATTGCCTGGGTTGAACAAGTAGGACATGACCCATCTGTGAGGTTTGTCACACCTCCCAGACACTGGCAAGCCCAAGGCACTCCCTGCTTAGCTGACACTACAAAGCCTGGCTTCTGGGGCCTTGGATGGATTAACTGGCACCTCTGCCAGGCATTCACTAGCATCTTGCTACAGGCAATCCACACCCCAACCTCTTCCTGCATTGGGCACTTCCAAAGCAACCTATCACTGTTGAGGAAGCTCAGGCAAATATCATAACTGTGAGACCTTCATCTTCTTACCAAAGTCAGTAGTGATGGTTTTATAACACTGCCGAATAAGGATATAGCAACAGGGAGAGACTGAAAACCTTCATTTTCCTAACAGATCTGGATAAAATCAGCCAAACAACAACAAAATAAGAACAGAGGAGGTAGCCACAAATGACATGCTAATAAAAATTCTCTTTGAGAATACAGATATGCAGCAAACAAAAGAAAGCAATCCTGAAGAACTAGCAATCCACTGTATTTTAACTTCAGCTGCTCTCCATACCTCAGAAAAATGATTTTAAGACCTTACCCTAGAACTCTCTCCATGGAAGTAAGACAGTGTCTAAGTACCACAGAACTCCAGGAAACAGGCTAAGAAAGCATCATTTCTTCCTTGGAACACCGAGTACAAACACAACAGTGTCACAACTGTCATGTTTCAAATGCATGTTTACATGTTTCAGGGGATAAGTGGAAGGATGAGGGGGCAGCAGAGACAACCTGTGATTAATTGACTGCAATCCTTATTCCCTGTCCCCTGTGCTGCTGCAGGGTGGGGTGGGGGGAGGTAGAGAGCATCAGGAGTGAAGTTGAGCCTGGGAAGAAGGGAGGAGTGAGGGTAAGATGTTTTTAAGAATTGGTTTTATTTTTAATTACCCCTCTCTGATTTAATTGGTACAAAACTAATTTCTCCAAGTGGTGTCTCTTTTGCCTGTTACAGTAATCACTGAGTGATCCCCCCTGCCCTTACCTCAACCCACGAGCCTTTTGTTATATTTTCTCTCTCCTGACAGCTGAGGAGGGGAGTGACAAACCAACTCTGGTGGGCACCTGCTGTCCATCTGAGCCCAACATCACAGTAACACAGGTACCAGTTGTGCAGTGTGTCCTCAACAGCAACACCTCCACACACCAAGGCAGTCCACAACATTATTTGTGATCATTAGTAATCAGGCGCCAGGATCTCTATCTTTGTCCCATCTGAAAGTCCAATCAATTCACCCTTTGCAAATCAAACTCAAGCCTGCTCTTAAGTAGCAATAAACCTATGAATTTACCTTTTTGTGTTATCAATGCCTATTACAGAAAAAAGTAAAAAGCAAAAATATGTTTCATTTAGTGAAACCACTCAAAAAGGTTGGTTCTGTCAATTACAAAACATGCAACATTCATTTACTGCATTTAGCACAGAAAACGTCTCATTTCCAATTAAAAAACATTGCCTAGGACTTCAGGTGTTTTTCAACAAATATTAGAAATAAAAAACGTGTGTATTAGGGTAATCTGTTAAGAGTACTTATCTTTTTCCTGGTGTTTAGTGTGATTGGAGTACTACATATTTGCATAACTTTTGGATTCTCTAGACATTAAAAGAGAAGAAAACAGAAAGAGAAGCCTGTGATTTATCAAGTGGTTTTTCAAGAAGGAAGAGTAATTTTCCTTTACAGGCCATCTGTACAGTTCACCCTGTAAATAATTTTCTGTTCAAGATAACAAAATCACATTTTACTTGTGGGCTGAACATACACGGCTCAGTCCCTCCTCTATTATGTTCCACCACCAGAGGACTCATTAAGAATTACCAATTAACACAACAGCTACACTAGCAGGCACAATTATGAAAGGACATTTACACCTTAAAAGTTTGTTTTCTTTCCTCTATTTTTAGCCATTTTCAGGGAGGGGTGGACAACATATTTGTATACAGTTTATGGATGTTTCTACCACAAGGTTTCTTGAAAAGACAAATTGTGATCACCTTCCAATGGCACCTCACAAAATCTCCTGAGTCTTTATTTATTTATATGGAATCCATCACTGCAAAGTCTAGGAGCACAAACAGATTAAATACACTCCCTGTGTGCACCAAGGCTGCTGTCATTGACATTGCCAAAGAAAGAAACCCTAGATTGTATTTTTTTTTATCCCCTCAAACCTGAGCACAGCAGGGAATGTGTGAACTGAGATTTCCTTCCTGAGACTAAACCACGCTATTTACTGAGCATCCATCATAGACCAACTGATGAATGCTTAAGCTGTGGAGAACACAGAAATGCTTCAAACCTTTAATTTTCTTAATATCTTGATATGCAGTGCTGGAAAGACAGAAAACCCCCAAAAAGGTGCTTGGAAAAGAAAATTTTAGCTAGAAAACAGTTTACTGTTTGTAAACTGTAAATATATAGCTGGGTTTTTTCCCAAATATAAACATCTGCTTTTTCCTGTAATTTCCTTGCCATGGGTGCCCTCTACCAAAGCACTGGTAATTGATGCATTTCATTTTAATGGTCTGAGGTTCAACAGTGCAGTTTCAATGCTGCCAAACCAGCATCACTGTGACACAAACAGAGCAGCCCAGGAGATCATGAATCTATGGAGAAAAAAAAGAAGGAAAGATGACTTTCCATGGAATTCTTCTGCAAAGAGTATAAATTAGCATACTGATAAAGCAGTCAGGTCAGAGATTGCTCTCCATCATATTTTTCTGTTAGAGGAAAATTCAAGGATATATTGTGCCAGGTATGATAAATTGTTTCCTGTGGGCATTTAGTTTTCACAGATAAACACTAAAAAACTTATCCCTTTCAATAACCTGGCAAGAAATTGCCTAATAATTAGGTAGCTTGATTTATGTTTAACAGCCTGTGGGATTTAGGGCTTCCACTTCCTCTAAGACTGTCACACCTGTGCCCTTTTAGCATTACATACTAACCTAGTGTTCTCATTAGAGTCTGGAGATTAATATTAATGAGACAGATTCTCACTGGAGGCACACTAACTTACATGACTAATTTAAATTTTTGAGTGCAACTTATTGTGAAAATTTACCTTTATTACTATTATTTTTTAAGAGCTTTCAGGTTCTTCCTCATCTCAAATAATGTCAAAAATAATTCCACCTTGATTAAAGCCAGGAAAATAGTAATCACAATATCAGAATTTATATTAAAAAGTGATTTCTGAGTCTGTAATCCTTTTCTCTTTGACAACACATGAGTTGGTTTTGACTCAGGTAGACAAGCCTTGAGTAAGCAAATGATTTGTAAATACATGGATTGAGGAAGCATACTACTTACAATTATCAGAATTCCTAATTCAGGCAACCTTGTAAGAGGATTGCGATTACACAGTAAAAAAAATATTTTTCCTGTTATCTACAGCAAGAAGATGGAATCTAGCTTTGCAGAATGGGTTTTCTGACTGTCTCATAAGGAAGGAATTACGATGCAATTCAAGATTTAAAATTTTAGTCACCTTTCAGGGTTCCTCCAGGAATTCAATATAACACAGGAAGATTTGATTTGCTGAGAAGAAAAATCCACTGTGGAATTGCAGTTTATTAATGATATATGTACAGTAATGCTTCAATTGCTAAATCCAAACAGGCAGATCAAACACACAGGGACATTTGGATACTGCCTTTGTAGCAAAAATAAGGTGTTCTTTTTTGAGGGCTGGGGTGGGTTTTCAGTCACAGGATATGCAAAATGATAGGCTTGCACAATCCTATCAGATCTTCTCCAACTTACTATCAAATTTTCCAGTCTATTCCAGTTTTATTGGACAACAGAAGAGTGGTCTGGAAGAGATCACATTTTAGCAAGTTACAGGAAAATTAGAAGCTGGGTAGAACAAGGGGAATATAAAATTGTGCCTGTGAGGGAACATCATCACACTGATCCAGTGCTCTGGCTGGACACCAGGCATGTTACCTCTTAGGTGATCTGGAAGACACACAGAATGCAGTAATTGAAACAAAAAGCAGTTTAGGACATAAAATTCAAAATAAAATTATTTTTTAAAAAATAAGCTTCTTTTGCAGATGAAAGCTGAGCTTCTAGATAACATAGCAAAATTAATGGGATGGCTTAATTCTGCAGCTGTGCACTGACACTTCTGAAATACAGCAGCTCACTCTCCTACTGAAAACTGTTCTAAACTGCATTATTCTCAAAGCCAATATATCACAGCCTAAAAAATATATGCCAGCCTAAAACAGTAGCCATTTCCCAGATCCTTCACATGCTCTAACATTTAGGAGAAAAAAAAAAAAAAACAGCAAAAAATAACCCCACCAAAAAAAAAAAAAAAAAAAAATCACAAATAAAAACAAAAACCCACAGAAAAACCCCAAGCCCCCATAAAACAAAAGAAAAAAAAAAAGAAAAAAAAAAAAAAACTCCACAAAACAAAAAACTCAACCCATAAAAAAACCCTCAAAAAATTCCCTAAGCAGCTTCTGAGAATGATTCTTGTTCTATATAAATAGGAAGTTCACGAAATTAACTCCCTAACATAAGACTTGTTGATTTTGGGAATACCTCAGCTAAATAAAATTTGCATTTTTCATTTAGTCTTTAATAACGACCCAAACTCAATTATTTCCTCCTGCATAGGTTTCCATGCTTTAAAAAAAAGTAGTATATGTCAAATATATTTAAAAGCCTACAGCAATTTTGCAAAGAGCTTCAAAGGTGACAGGATACAGCAGCCCTGCTCTGAATGCAGGTTATTGCATTACCAATGTAGCTACACAGGATTGTTTTGCATTATGCCCCAGTGGAACCACAAAGAAAAATTAGCTGTTCCACATTACAAATTATCTTGTTTTCAGCTACAGCAGGTAATGGCATTTCAAGGTGCACTTACAGCATACGAGAGGAGGGAGGAAAAAAATTAGGCTTAGCCTGTATGCTTCACAATGTCATTTGTTCTCTGGATTCCATGATAGCATTTGTAAATAATTCAGATTTGCTCTCTTACTTTGCAAAATAATAAAACTACTTAAGATCTAAGAAGCAATTGAATTTTAAAGTTTTGTTTACTACATATTTTACAGCATGCACCAGAGAGGCTCACAGACAGAAGGGCAGCTAGGGCAGGCTTCCCTTGGGGGATGCATGAAAGTGCCAGGGAACAGCAGAGCAGGCTGACCATGAGCTGCCTGCAGCAAGGGGATTTGAAGGAGAGCTTTCCAAAGAGCTACCCACAGCAGCACAAGGGTCTGTGCCTTCCTGGGACACACGCCGGTCGAAGGGTGGAAGCATCATGCTCCCTTCTGCACTCTGCCTCTATCCCATGAACAGCAACCTGTAGCTGTCAACAAAGGCTAACTAAATTTAATCCCTTTAAGCTTCTTCCCTTGTAAACAACTATTATTTGTTGTTTATTTGACTGCTATTAATAGCACCTTTCTGTCTGCTTTTCTTCACACCATTTGAGTTTGAAATTCTCTTCCAGGGAAGAGACCAAGAGAGAGGAACAAACCCCAGTGCATGCCTTTCTATGCATTCATCACACTCCTTGGTCTTGCAAGGCAAATCAAGGCAAAGTCTTCCCCAAACTGGTGTGCTTTTATCCCATATTCATTGTGCTGAACATTCCTATTCCAGCCATAATCCTTCATAACCTGTAACTCTTTTCTTCATAAATATTCTTAGATAGGATTTATGCATACACTTGTAAGTACTTATTCCTGGTTCCATAAAAAGTGCAAAATTAACTATAATCCTCATAGCATCATATAAATTGTTCCCATACATTTCTATTTTAGGATGGGCAGAGAATAGATTGAGAGCACTCCTGAGGAAAAAGACTTGGGAACATTGGTTGACAAGAAGCTTAACACGTGCACTCTCAGCCCAGAAAGCAACGGCAACCTGGCTGCATCCAAAGCAGAGCGGCCAGAAGGGCAAGAGAGGGGATTCTGCCCCTTTGCTCTGCTGAGACCTCACCTGGCATGCTGCATCCAGCTCTGGGGTCCCCCACACAATAAGGACATGGACCTGTTGAGGTGAGTCCAGAGGAGGGACACCAAGATGTCAGAGAGCTGAAGCATCTCTCCTAAAAACAAAGGCTGAGAGAGTTGGGGTTGTTCAGCCTGGAGAAGAGAAGGCTCCAGGGAGACTTTATAACATCCTTTCAGTACCTAAAGGGGCCTATAGAAAGCTGGAGAGGGACCTCTTGTATGGGCATGTAGTGATAGAACAAGGAGTAATGGCTTTACAGAGAAAGAAGGTTGGTTTAGATTAGACATCAGAAAGAAATTCTTCACTATGAGAAATATGAGACAGTGGAAGAGGTTTCCTAGAGAAGTTGTGGATGCCCCATCCCATGAAGTGTTCAAGGCGAGGTTGGATGGAGCTTTGAGCAACCTGGTCTACTTGTCCCTGACCACAGCAGGGGGTTAGAGCTAGAGGATCTTTAAGGTCCCTTCCACTCTCATTTAAAATTCGATTGTAGCACCTCTGAAACTTGAGGGATAAAAAGCAGAGCTGGGGTTCAATCATAAGTGAAGGGTTTAGTCTTCCCATTAACACGTGGCATGCAGTTGCATAATCAGGGAGGTTAATCCTAAATTCACAGTCTTATTTTGTTTAGCCAATGCCCAATTATAGATCTTCAAACAAAACAAAAACCAAACAAACACAGAAACAAAAAGCCACTCACACACACACAAAAAAAGAGCAATATTGTTTTGGTACTCCAGTAAGTAAACTATAAAGTGAATCCTCCACTCATGTTTGTTACACCCAAATTCCCACAACAATCTTTCTCTTTAAAGATAAGGGGCAGATGGCTATCCTTTTCTCTTGCCCATGTGACACACACCATGACTAAATGCTAGATTTGTCCAATTTCACTAGATCCAGGCACTGCTGAAGGCTTCTCTCTCTCTACCCTCACACCCAAAAAGCACAACTACAAGGGCTAAAGGAGCACAGCACCAACACAGCTCAGCTCACATAGGAGCAGCATATCAGAACACTGCTAGAAAAGCATGGTGCAGTTGTGTGGGATGGGATAACAAAGATAAGGACAGCCAGCATTCATGTCCTTCAACATGACATGAATGACAGCAAACATGAGAGAAACAGAACTGTACAAGCAGAAAAAAAATATTAAAATTCCAAAGACAAAATTAGAGGAACAAAAAATTATCAGAAGCCCAAAAAGAGAGAATGAGAAGGGAAAAAACCCACAGCTTGCAATATTTTAATGTTGCATTTGCATATGAAAAGAGAAATGGGACAGCACAAAATACAAGGCATGATGATGTAGGGCAAAAGAACAATGGAAGAGAGGGAAAAGCACAGCAGCAATGAGAAAAACACAAAAACAACAGATTATAATGGTCACAGGTAGCAAGGCTTAGAAATTCCCTCCTTTAAAGAAAATACTGAGGCACCAAAACCTCTTTATTTTGTGTGCTGAAAGCAGTTTGGCAATAACGTGGTTTAAACCTACCAGTTCATAAAAATATGCTACAGTATCACACAAGAATCTTTCTGAACTTGAGTTTGATTCTTAAAGGCACATGTCAATAGAAGCAGGCTTGGGTAAGTCTCACAAATGTTTGTGGCATGCCTGGTAGCATTAAAAATAAGAGGCAGATTCAACAGTTTCCTTCCTGAAACCAGAGAATAAAAACCTTTTTGTCACAATTTTCTAAAACCCTGTAGGAGTTCCCTGGTCCTACAGAGCACCAAGTGGCACCTGGAAGCCAGGAAATGCAAGTTTCTCTAAGTGTGGACACTACAAACATCCCCACGAACAACAACTCAATTAGAAAAACTAAAGAAACCCAGGAGCTGACTCTGCAAGCAGAGGAACTGGCAGGGATGGCAGCGTGGCAAACATTCTGCGGCACCAGCAAGTAGCAGCAGCTGATGTTTGTCCTCCCACACCTTGGGCACTACACTTCTGATTAGAAGAAATTTGTCACTATTAAAACCGAAATATATGTATTTAATCTTAAAATCTTGATACTGGGTATATTCACATTCAGAGTTGTAGAAAAGTAGTTCTCTGTAACCACCTCAGAATAATTTTTTTTTCCTCTTTTTTAAAATTTTCCTTTCCTCCACTGGTTTTTCTTATGGAAAGAAGTATTTGCTTAATACAGAAAATATAAATCAGTCTTTTCATTCCAAGATTCTGGCAGTTGGGTAGCAATGAAGGCACTCAATGTCTGAAACAGGAAAAGAATCTGAAGGACTGGCCAGCTATAAATCAGGTAAAGGAACCCGGGGTGGGCTGCAGCTTTGCTCTGGCATTTCGCAGTTAGCAGACAGCATATTTATGTGCAGAGAATAAACTTTCTTACTGTGGCTGGACTGGTCCATCCTACCTCTGCCTCAGTTGTGGATGGGGCCAGGGGTTAATACTGCACTAGGACAGTGCAGCATTTAACATGATTTCTGCCACACTGAGACAAATATTTTTAGAATACCTTCTAGTCATTAAACAGACCATAAAGCAGCATGCCTTACAGTTTCTACCTTAGGGTTACTGTGCACATTTCAATAATAAGTTAAGCTACATGCAAAAGCCAAATTTATAAATTAAATCTTAGCAGTGTTAACTAATATAAGAAAATATAACTATTAAAAGCTCAGGGAATTGCAACTGCTGCAGTCAGACTTATGGTTACAATTATATTTTAAATACATATATATGGTATTTAAGAACCACAGACTCTGACTGGAAGTGAGACTATAAGGAGACAAACAGAATAATAAATATTTATATCTTTGTTAAAAAAGTCATAGTAATCTAACCTGAATTCAACAAAAACTTTCTCACAGTAAATTTTTTATTGTGTAAGATCCATTGGAAATTAAACTGAAGATATTCAGATCCTTTATATTTTCCTTGTTTTTCTAATCTAATATTTTCTGCAACTGACTCTAAAATTCCTCATTTTGTAATTTCCAGTTATAATTCTCACAGAGCAACTGCACTAGCACCATTTTTTGTTCTTGGTATTTACCCTTCACTTCAATAACATTCCAAAGTGAATTTTTTTTCTAGGATACTTTAAAGATTTTTTTTTTTCTTTAAATAAATGAGACACATAAATAAAGCATCTTCTGTTACAATTTAAATAAAACTAGGAGCTCTTAACAGGCAAGGAAGTACTTGGGCTCCTTTTTTTGACTCATCCATATCTGGAAGTTTAAATAATATCAAACATTAAACATAGCTACATTATTTAGCACTGATGTTTGTCTGAAACCATCAATCAACATTAATCTTGTTCAGCTACTCTGCAGTGGATCAATCCTTCATTTCAATTTAACTTTGTAAAGGAGAAGAGTTCAAGCTTGCAATAGAATTACACAAGATAGTATCTTTGCCATAAATATAGTGAGGGCTAGAAACACAACCCACAACAGCTGATGAATGTCTCAATATTAAGCTTTCTTCCCTCCTGACTGGTATTGCCCAGCCATAAGTAAGGATGATGGTAATAGAGCTTTATTAACATACAGGAACTCACAAATGCACAGCAACAGTTGCACTATGCGAATGGAAACAGCAGTCCAGTAATAAAAGAGTTGCTGAAATGTTTGCAATGGCAGCCTCACTCAGGATTGCAGATTACAGACCAGGCTGCTCAGCAGGACTGCAGAGTTTCACCATTCTGAGAGGGCCTGGGCTTCCTGGTGTGACCTTAGAGCAGACTCAGCTTTCAGCACTGTGGTGAGCACAAGTTATCCTGTGATGTTGTTCTGTCTTTTCCAGTTTATCTAGGATGACGGTATGACATTGCTTGTTAATTTAAAAAAATGAGATTTTCTATTATAAGCAGAGTATCTCTTTAAGCAAGTTTTCAACTACAAAACACCAAAAGGTTTCTATATAAAAACTTGTATTTGTTTATGAACAACTGTCCCTGAATCTGCATAATTGTACAGCAGTCCAGAAGGAAAAACATCTTTCCTAAAACAAATAAATAGAAGTGAATAACAAAACCATCTCCACAGAATGACTGGAATATACTGGTATGGTTACATTGTCTTTTTTAAGCAAAGAAGGTCCCTGTCAATCAACTCAAGATGACACTCTTCTATCATAGTGCTCATGTCCATGTCACTACACTTTTTACTACATAAAAGACAAAGCTTTTTAGATCACAGAATCACAGAATAGTTAGAGTTGGAAGGAACCTCTGGAGATCATCCAGTCCAACCTTCCTACCAAGGCAGATTTATCTAGAGCAGGTTACACATGTTCAGGTGAGTTTTGAATGTCTCCAGACAGGGAGATTCCACAACATCACTGGGCAGCCTGTTCCAGTGCTCTTCCACCCTCACTGTAAAGTTAGTCCTCATGTTGAGGTGAAACTTCTTGTGTTCTAGTTTATGACCATTGCTCCTTGTCCTCTCATTGAGCACCACCACCAAGAGATGTTATAAAATACTGTGTCAGACCTCACCAGTTTTAGTAGGATCCATATAATACTGCAGGAGCAATCAAATCTCACTGCTGTCAAAGAGATAACTAAAATTTCAAATGTCATTCTTACACATTAGCAATGCTACTCTGCCAACAGCCTAGAACAAATAACCAGGGAGGGAGATCTTGTTACAACACATGGAAGAATAAACAGGACTCAAACAGCACAAGGTATTAGTGAATATAATCTGCCATAAAACAAAGGCAAAGACATCTCTAAATGAGATGTCTCATTTAGATTGTCTCACTCACGCTCTTGTGCTTGCTCTAAACAACACCAGTCTCATAAGAATTGCTCACCCTCCTCTGAACCCTATAGCCTTAGCCCAAATTTCCTGGTGAAGGATACAAGATCCTAACAGAGTGCTACGAGTGCATGAAAAGTTGGACATCAAATGGAAAGAAGAAAATTAAATACTGTTTCTGACTTAACTGCTTGTATTTCCTGCAGAGACACAATATCATTGACCGGGTGATCAATGGGTTTTTGCTGCTGTTGCAGAATGTTGCTCCCATTGAGCTGCAACACTGGGAGTCTCTGCTTCTGAAGAAAATGATCTTTTCAGGGCTAAAGCTTCTCAACATCTTCTGAAGCTAAATGTAAACCCTTTATGTCCTTCACATATCTTCTATTCTGAATATGCATCTGAAAGCAGAGAAATTACCATGTGCAAGCGCTCTTGAATGAACTGAACACAGCAAGTAAGAAGTCAACACCCCACCAGAAAAAGAAGGATCTGCTTTCAAAACTTGGATGGAGTCTTTACTTCTCTCTAAATCAGTCTTTCACAGCTCCTACCTACTGATAGCAGGTGCAATTTCCCATCTCCAAGGTGGCTGTGAGGTCCCAGCCACAGCCCTCCAGGCCAGCCAGGCTCACAGTGCTCCTAAAGCCATTCTTGGGGGACCTCTTTCCCAAATGAGCTACATCATACAGTGACATTAATAACAAACAAACAAATAAATAAATAAATAGGGTGATGTGACACATTATATATCTAATCCAAGTGTTCCTTTTATACCTGAAAGCAAACCTTTCCCTTCCTTTCAAAGCCAAACCATAACCTCACCAGAAGCAAAACCCCAAACCCATGTTCCTTCAACTTGTTTCTTACTCTGAATAAGTAGCAGCAGCCAGAAAGAGTACCACACACAAGAACACACAATTGGAGCTGTAACCCCAATATACACTTAGAAACTGCTGTAAGGAGATTTATGAAGAACTACAACAACCACTGCAGATGCACCGAAGTCAAGCTGGCCTCTGCAGGCAGAGCTGACCAAATGCTTTTGGAAGCGTGCTGCTTAACACCAAACCTGCAGACCTTTTAGTCAGCTAATGTGGTTTCTTGGAACAGCTATTCTCTTAAGTCTAATCAAATACCACCATAGAGGGAGTTGATATATGTGTGGAGTGTTTATCTTTTAGCTGTCAATCACACTTGTTGCCTCTCCTAGAAACTGCTCAGTGTTTCACAGCAGGCTGTGTGTTGTGCGTGTGGCTGGTATGCATCCTGAACTTCAGGCTCTGTCCAGTACAATAACAACTGGCTTTAGAGCATCTAGCTTTGCACAAATGCCACACTGTAGCTATGGGAAATCTATCACCACCCAGGGAACATGAAAGTAAGCAACATTGATCCTTAGTCAACTTAGTGCTCAACTCTTGAATGTGCAACATCCATCAGGAAGCTCTTATTGACAACAAAGCAGACAGTCACCATGCCAAAAAACACATTAGAATTTGCCCTAGAGATCTCACAGCAACATGATTTTCTGGGATTTGCCAGATACTCAAGCTCAGCAGAGTATTTTATGGCATTCTAAGATACTCATAGCTTTGATAATCCTGGTACTGCATATTCGGGCTATTGTTACAGCAAAATATACCATAAATTACCATAAATTTATATCATAAATTACATCCAGCACACAGCTGGATAAACACATCATGCAGTGGGTGAGAAACTGGCTCATGGGTCGGGTGCAAAGAGTTACAGGGAATGGGGTCATATCAGACTGGGAACCTGTCACTTAGTGGGGTTCCACAGGGCTCGATCCTTGGTCCTGTGCTCTTCAACATCTTCATAAATTACTTGGATGCAGGACTCTGAGGATACTAAATAAGTTTTATGGCGACACTAAAATAGGAGGAGCTGTCGACTTCCTTAAGAGCAAAGAGGTCCTGCAGAGAAACCTTGAGAAATCAGAGAGACAGGCAATCACAAACCATATGAAGTTTAACAGGAGGAAATGATGGATTCTGTACCTGGGATGGGACAACTCTGGTTGTGTATATAGACAGACTAAGGAACGAGAGGCTGAAGAGCAGCACTTGGGAAAGAGACCTGGGTGTCCTGGTTGAGGGCAAGGTGACTGTGAGACAACAGTGTGCCCTGGCATCTGTGTCCTGGGGTGCATGAGGCACAGCATCACCAGCTGGTCAAGAGAGGGGATTGTCCTGCTCTGCTCTGGTGCAGCCTCACCTCAAGAGGTGGGGGAAGTTTCAGGTACCACAATACAAGAAAGACATTAAGCAACTACAGAACATCCAAAGCAGGGCAACAAAGATGGTGAAGGGCCTTGAGGGGAAGCCATATGAGGAGTGGCTGAGGTCACTTGGTCTATTCAGCTTGGAGGAGAGTGAGGGGAGACTTCATCACAGTTGACAATTTCCTCATGAGGGGAAGTAGAAATACAGGTACAGATCTCTTTGTTCCTGTGACCAGTGAAAGGACTTAAGGAAACAGCATGAAGCTGAATTAGGAGAGGTTTAGGTTGGATATCAGGAAAAGGCTTTTCACGCACAGGGTGATTGGGCACTGGAGCAGGCTCCCAAGAAGCATTTGGACAACACACTCAGGCAAATGGTGTGATCACTGGGGTGTCCTGTGCAGGGCAAGGAGTTTGATTCAATGATCCTTGTGCGTCCTGTCCAACTCAGCATATTCTATTCCACTCTATACTTGACAACAATAGTATTTTGACGGTAAATTAAACTCCAGATAAAGTATAACCACATTACAGACTGTATTTCTGTAGGATGCTGTAGAAAACAAAAATTGAAATGAATTGTTTAGGTGGAAAAAAGTAAATTTTGACCTCAAGTAAATCCAGGTTCAACTCTTCTTAGAAAGACTTAAACTACAGCATACTGCATCTTGGAAAGCTACCTTAGAAGGAAGTCAATTTTCTATATTTGTACTTAAGTATTTATCTCTGGTCACTATCAGACAAATGAGTGGGCTAGGTCGATATTGGCTTGACCTAGCACAGCTGTTGTTTAGTTCTGATTGCCCCATCCTTGTCCCAGTGAGTCCCACCCTGCTGACATCCTACTTCAGGGCAGGAAAAGAGAGAGCTTATCAGCTTTCTTGTCTTCACCTCTGTTCTTTCATCTCACTAGTGGTTTTCAAAAGGACACAGGAAAATCCCTCTGTAAATCACAGAGATGAACCCTAAGGAAAACAAATAAATCCCCACACTATCCTCTGACCTGTTTCATGCATCTCTAAACTGCTGCTCTCAGTTTACTTCATAATACAACTACCATCACTCCTGGCATTAACTACCACCTTTGCTGACACTTGCAGACAGGACTGACAATTCATGGCCTCAAATGGCAGTCTCCATGAACAAGTTCAGAAAATTGTGGTCATCTCCCTCCAAACATCAAGAGCTCAGAGACACAAGTACACTCTATGTTGGAGGATTGATTCTCTCAATGAAAGCAGCACCTCTCTCACCACATTTTTGTGCATCAGTGTGGTTTAAAATTTTTAAACAGTCAAATCATTGGATACTAACTCCTCTTTGAAATAGGTAAAATAGCTGTAAAGTGACAGGACACTTGAGAATTAATCCAGTCCCACCATTATCAATAGAATACATGGATAGCATCTCCATTGCAGAGCTGGCACACAAAACAAAGTAAAAAAATGTCAGAGAAAGGCTACAAAATACAAAACTCCACATACTTGCCTGCATTTTCTATAATTTATGTGTGAGGAAAGTAGGTGCTTTACAATACCATCTACTGAGGAACAAACATGGGGCAAAGCAACAGGAGAAGATGCGAAAGTGGAAAAGCTCTTTGCAATATCTTATGGCAGACTCTGCCTAGCATGTGTGCCCAAGCTCTTTGCCTCTTGTTTCTTACCAAGTTACCTCCTTGCCACTCTGCACAATGCTGTCATTCTCCTGATTACACAAATGCATAGACCAAGCATAACCAAGCATAATCCTTGCATAACCATCTGTCCTTCAGATTACCAGATTTACAAATTATCACTTATACTGGCACAACTTTTTGAAAACTTTAGTGCCACATAAAGAACGGAAACCAACTTTTTTTGAAGTAATTTTGTAGTTTTATAGTACTCATATAAGATTTACATAATAACTTCCAAAAACTCTACAGGGCATGGTGTAGGGAAGCCAAGTGTTTGTATCACCCTCTAGAAGATCTTTCCATATCACAGCATGATTCACTGCAGTCAGTAGGATGGCAAAGAAAAAACAAGAATCAGGGAAAGCAGCAGGACTAACAAAACACTTAGGATGAAGTTCCCTTTAACATTATCAGTAAAAACTTCAGTAGAAACTACATCTCTGATTATAACTGGAGTTGAAGAAGTGCTATACTTGTTCTTTAGAAAAAGGGTCTAAAGTGATGTACCAATGAAGTTTCAATCAGTCACATGAAAAAGCAATTATGTGATAACTACCCTGAAATAGCTAACACGCAGTCAACAATATCATATTAAAAAAAGCAAAATTCATAAACAATATAAATTTTAAATACTAAATCAATTTGACACATAGCAATTATTTTTTTAAATATTGAAAATCATTGCTCTCTTTGGAGTAAATGGATAATATTTTCATCTTCTGTGTATCTTAGCATTAATGTTCTAATTTATAACTAATTCTAAATTCATGGACTAAAGCAGTATCTCAAATACCATAAATGTTTTAAAACACATTCTGTTAGTAATCCATCATTTCATCTTGATATAGCAAATAAATCTGCTTACAGAAAGAGTTTCTATTTTCTCCCATGAAAAGCTATATAATCTTCAAACAAAGACATTCACTAAATTGAGGATCTGCATTTTAATAAATGTTATTAGTCTAAGAAGCTCTGAAAATTAAAAAAAAAAAAAAAAAAAAAAAAAAAAAACCAGAAAAAAACTTCACAATACTGAGGACAAACAATAGTTAAAATATGAATTAGTAACATAATGTGTTGACCTTTTCCCTCTTCACATTTTCTTCTCTGGAAACTGCAGCAGAGATTAAATCTATAAAAGAACCTAATTAATGACAAAAACAGCAGCAATATTTTTTGCAGCTGTCGCTTAAAAGGAAACTTACTGGATGTGGATATATGCCCTCAATCTAAAAGGTTAATGGGGCACTGCACATTTATAGCATTGAGCTGCAAATCACTGCAAATATACCTGTGCATTTGTGCTTATCTGTTTTTTCACTGGAAGTAAACTGATCTATGATTTGCAAAAAGTATTTTCTGGGATCACTAAATAGTAGAAAAAGGAGGTGAAACATGCAAATGAAACTATAACATGGCTATTAATGCCTCTCATTCAGAAAAGTATTCCACTTTCAGACACTTTTGCTAGGAGATCCTTTTCTTAGTCTGTCTATTTTCAACTACCAAAAATATCAACAGCAAAGCAGAATCTTTTTCTGCTTTTTCACAGTTCTTCTCTCCCTGCAGCTTATTCTTCATCTAAATTCACAACTGTAGATTGGAGTATCACTGTTAATTGCTTCAGAGACCATGAAATGTCAAAAAAGTAGGTGGTTTTGAATTAATGCAGGAAATTAAGCATGAGAAACAGCAATTCCTCAAGTCCAAATTCATTAACTGACATTGTTTAAAGCAATTCTCTTTATTCTGTTTTCTAAGTTTCAAAATTTATTATGCAACACAGTAATTATATGTGGGGAGTTACAGTTGTGAGGGAATTTTTTTTTCCATTTTATTTACCTACTTCGAACTTCATAGTTGAGAAGGAGGAAGGTGTCAGCTTTATTATCTTTCATATTTTTTAGCCCTTGCACATCTTTCACCACTGAAACTAGTCAACAGATTTGGTGCACAGTGAATTCTGTTGGGTTTTCAATTTTGATTTGATTGGCTGTAGATAGAGGCACAGCAGTACTTTTTCAGCTCACACCACACAGGCTTTGTATTTCCCTTTATTAGTAACCTAGAACATGGGAAATAAGTGGAAATGGATAAAATAAAAATGGCAGAAATACTGGAAGACTAAAGTCATTACAGTGTACAGGACCAGAGAATACAATAAGGCACTTCTGAGCATACTAAATGAACTTCTAAAGCAAAAGCAAAATATAATCTGTGTTGATGAATGCAAAGTAAGTGAGAAAAATGAACATCCAAATTATCAACTCAAGAAATTCAGCAACACAGGGAAAAATGGTAGAGTAAAAAAAAATTTTTTTAAAAATCAGGCCATCAGCAGTTGTAGCTAAAAAACAACAAAGATGAAAAAGGAATAGTATAGCAATGCATGTGGATTAAAATATTAAGGATATCACTGAGTTATTGGATTAAAGAGGAGAGTGAAGAAAATCATATTAAATTGTATGTATGAAAAACATACATACAAGTCAATCCTGACTTACCTTTGGAAAGAAAACCTAAAAGCATATGACATTGTGAATAGTCTAGAAACCAGTTGTAAGCTGCTCATAATTTAAGAATTAAAAAATTGAAGAGAACACTCAAAAGACAGTCCATTCAAAATCGATAAATCAAATACTCTTCCCAAATTATGTGTTTAACTCACTTCCACCAGAAAGTAAGTGAAAAAATCTTAACACATTTCAAGGCAGGAATGGATACTCTGGCATTTGTCAGTAATACCAGAGTATTATGATTTCAAATTAATTTCTAGGAGACATGTTCATCTTCCTCAAATCAATTGCTTGTGAAAGTTAAGTCCAAATATCTGCCTATTAAACACTTATCTATTCTTCTAACAATGTGTTGTTTACCAAGAGTTGATTATGTTTGAAATCTGGTGACTGCTGTAGATGGTTGCTATATCTAAATTAATTGGCTCTTGCTATGATTCAGATACCCGTTTCCATGCTTCCTGCAGGACCTCCAACAGCTTAGAGGTGGAAAGCAAAGGAAGAAATGCTAAAAAATCCAATTTCCCATCTTTAACAGAAGTAACAGTTTCTTCAAATTGCCTTCATAAATTTCAAACAGCTAGATATTTTGTTTGTTTCATTCTTTCAAAGTGCAAACACTTTCTAAAATGTTTATTAGAGATGGCATTACAAAGATAAGTGATCAGAGAAGAAGTTGAAGGGCACCAGCTCATTCTGGAAAAAACAGTCTGCACACCCTCACTACTATACAGTTTAGGAATAGGAGCTCATTAACAGTGTTTTACCTTGAAGTACTGGAGAATGTTTATGGACAGCTACCGTGGAGCAGTTAACAACACCTGCTTTGTTCACGTGTCTAAATCCTTACACTCTCACAGCTTGAAACAACTCACTGAGGTTTGACATTCATTGTTGGTTCAGGTTTTTTTCTTTTCCTTCCTTTGTAAGATGAAACTCAATTTGATATTCCAGCTTCAAAAACATCATGAGAAAATGAAGATAGTTTCATTACTTGACATACCTCTCTAGTGAATTAAACTTCAATAGAAGAGTTTAATCCAGGCTACTGTACATCATCAGCATCCAAATGCACCAGTTTGAAATTAGTATTAAAATTATTTGTTAAGCTGAAGGAAAAATAACTTGATCTGAATAAAAGCAGAACAATGTAGATCATACTGATTTAGCTCATGTCAACCTTAAACAAGTCCAGATGTGTTCAAATAAGATTTTTCACTAGTTTACCTAAACCAATTTTTAGCTAAATTGAACAAATTCTGTGTTTTTTCTTTTTTTTTTAATAAAATTACTAGAGAAGGAAAAGTTGGCACCTTCGGATTTTTCAGAATGACAATGATGATCTTAAGTTAATAGCTCTGAAAGAATTCAAAAGGAAAAGAAATTCAGTATTCTCTAGTGCTTATACTTGGAAAACCTATGAACAGGCAAAAAAGGAGAGAGAGATAAGAACGAACTAAAAAGCCTTCAGTTTATTGGATCAATAATGCTTTAGTCTGTTTTCTTATTAACCAGCATACAGGTCATTCTTTCTAGCAATCCCTTTGATCTGTCTCTGGTCTGCAAATGCTGCTGCATAGAGAATAACAATTTACATTATTATATATTGGTTATATTTATATTCATTTTTACAAGCGTGTATCTCTTCTGTCCTCACATATTCATATAGCTGGGTAAAGAATGGAACAAGGCAGTGGATTTCCCCTATTCATTTAATCTAATATTAGAAATAATAAATTTATATTATCAGCATAGTGAACAAATTTATATAATCAGTGTAGTGACAATGGCCTAAGACAGATTTGACTTTGCTTTGTTTCTCCTTGTAGGAAATATGGGCAAATGCTGAAAAACATAAGGTCATCCAAATTATTGCTAGCAAGAAAACAGTGTCCTATTGATTTTCTTCTGAAGATCTCCTCTAATGCAATTTAGAATATTCCTCCAGCACAAAGAAATGTCATCCTTTCCCATAATGTCTATACTTTTTCACCATTGCACATTTAACATACACAGAAAAACTGACAACACTTTGTTCTTGCCTTAGAAATAAACTACTATAAAACTAAATGCTCAACAACATTAAGGGCCAAATGAGAAATTAATGCTAAAAGAAATGCATCACATGTACAGCTTCTTTTTAAATGAAGTCTTTCTTCTTACCAGTTTAGCAGGGAGGGAAATAAATATACTCTTCAGAGGGCAAAAAGCTATTCAAATCACAGATTTCTACAAAGGCTTTTTCTTTCAATAAGGACTTTAGCCCAAAGATTATATAGTTTTCAGCATCTCTTTTGTGGCTGCTGCACCAGGTAGTTTTGGATACTATTATTTCTGTCTCACTTCTACTACATTTCTGGATTATATGGCTGGCATGCAGAAAGCCTAGATAGTAAACTTTATTTCATTTTAAAAAAGCCAAATTTTTATCATTAGTTTATATATCATCTGAAATTAGAAAGGAAAGCCAAGTCTAATAATTTAACTTCTATATATTTTACTGACATTGCTTAAGGAGCATCAGAAGTCATAATAAAAGATGATATCGATAGATAGATATGGTTCTGCAGACCAAGGGACAAAACATAGCTGCTTAAACTATTATTCAATATTGTTCAAAAATATCCTAAATATAGTGTCAAAAATGGATGCTGAATGTCTTCAGCCATTAGACAAACTTCCTGAGAACCTATTTTTGCCCACCTTTGGCTTGACCTTAGTGAAAATATGAGCTTTTCTGACTCACAGAATAAGCTGAGTCGGAAGGGACCCACAAAGATCATCAAGTCCAAGGCCTGGCCTTGCACAGCACCTCCCCAAGAGTCACACCATGTGCCTCAGAGCATTGTCCACACGTTTCTTGAACCTTATCAGGCTGGTGCTGTGATCACTTCCCTGGGGAGCCTGTTCCAGTGCCCAACTACCCTCTGTGTGAAGAAACTTTTCTTAATATCCAACCAAAACCTCCCCTGACAGAACTTCAGGCTGTTCCCTCGGGTCCTGTCACTGGTCACAACAGAGAAGAAATCTGTTTCTGTCCCTTCTCTTTCTTGACTCAAATCACAGCTGAAAACCTTACTGAATTCCTGGCTCCTCTTGAGACTATACCTGCTCTGAAAGGAAGAATGAACTGCTCACTGGAAGTTATGTCAATGGAGTTAATCAAAATTACTTTTGAATGCTGAAGGTCATATAAGTTGCTTTGTTTTAGAGAAGATGAATTGAAAAGCCAGGATGATTTCTTAAACAAATCTGCCAATCACAGAGCAGAACAACTGCTGAAAATCCTAAATGAAACCCACTGTTTTTAAGCATCTATTGTCATTATTTCCAGATGTTCTCCTACCCAAGTGTCTTCTAATCTTTCTGTTGTCCTCCCCTTGAGCAGGGACTGCTGAAGTTTTTTTCATGGGAGAAGCTTTGGACATAATTGAATGCTAATATTCAACACCATTGCTCTACCCACATGTACGGGGTTGTTTCTCACATATTTTGTCCTATTTTTGTATCAAAGACCATTTGACAATATAGAGCATTGAGACTGAAAATACCATCATTCTGGCCCACTAGTTTTCCTTTAATCCATTTCATTCAATGTTTTCATCAGCATATAGTTCCCTCACATTTTTGAGGGAAGCTCGCAGTTCATAATTTCAACAAGAAATTATTGAAAGACAAACATTCTCTAGGTACTAAGAATCTACCGACACTAGATCAATGCTTTCTCAGCTCCCTATTAAGATGAATTCCCTGGCTTCTGGCCAAAATCTAACTGATAAAGATTGAGAAATGAAACTTTATTAGCCACAAAATTCACACATTGTTATTGCTGCCTTGTAGGTCTGTTGATTTATACAAGCACAGACCAGCCTCTGCCTCAGTCACTGGAAGATACTGAAATCAGTCACCTGAAATCAGTCATCCTTCAGTTGCAAAGGTGTCAGGGTGTGTAATGGTTGTTGGGGACATGGGGCTTTTGTGTTAATACTGCATAATAGTGTATTCTGTTTTCTTGTGAAACACTTCTTTTATCCATCAGTATAAATTTGGCGACACTATCACTATTCTAGGTACCTTCACATAGAAATGTTTCCTTGCCAAGGTTTGCACTGAAATACCAAACTCCAGAGAATCCTCTGATTATCAGAGTCCTTTGCAGGTGTCTGGTTTCTCAGTCCACTGTCTTTATTTGAACTGATTTCAAAACAAACAGGAGAAATTCCCACATACCATCTCTCAACTGTGTGGCATTTATGCACTTATATATAGGCTTATATATATTTTAAAGCAATATTTCCACTTAAGAGTCATAGCTGTTTCCTGTTCTTTGTTACTGTATTTCATTTGCCTCAAAGTATGCAATTATCAAGTGATTGCATCTGAAAACCTAATGATCACAGCAAATTACTTCCATATCATGGAGAGTTTTGCCAATATTATCCTCATGAGCCATTTTCCACATCTTGCAGGCACCACACTATAAGCCTGATACCCATTCTGCAAGGATAAAAGCTCTGCAATCAAGTACTGATAGGAGCATCTTAGGTTTTGTACTAATTGACAAGACATTGAAGGTAATAACAGGGTTTGAAGCAGGAATTGAAGAATTTTCACCATTTTGGTGCTCCTTCCCACTTCCCCTCTGCAGAAAATATAGCAGTCCTCCTCTAATATCCTAGCACACAATACTGGAAGACCCAGGCCCATTATGGGTCCATGAATAGAACTACAAGAGACATTCATTCAGAAATCTTGTTGCTGAAACTTTTCAAATCAAAGACATACTCATTCAAGACTCTCACAACGCTCTCTAAGTAAAGAGAATCTAAATACCCTTCATGGAAAGAAGCCTTTACTTATTTAAAGGAAGACAAGCAGTCAAGAAAAGAAAGGTTTTGTCCTTTGTGGAGGGCAAAATGGAGAGCCACAAATAGTTCGGGGCAAGCAATCCAGTTTCTAAGACCTAAGCAAAGATGAAGACACAGTATGTGAGGACAGACCTTGAAAGGCTGGCACCCAGCCTTGAGTGCAAGAGCATAACTGAGGAAGGAAGTGATAAAATACTGTGGAAGAGGAGAAGTCAGCTCAATTTTTTTTGTGTTCAAGGCTTCAACGGACTAGAAAGAATAATGACTTAAAACCTGTGTCCAAGACTCATAGATTCATCTCAGGGGAACTAGATTGCTAAGAAAAGTATTTTTTTTTGTTGTCTGTCTGGGGGAAAAAAACACAGGTGGCAATGTAGACAGGTGGACACATGGAATCACATAAAAGAAGCAAAGAACTTTGAATTGTGGCAGCTCAAAAGGGACAACTGAGAAAGACAGCTCCCAGTTACTTTTGGACTAAGATTTATCACCACACTACTCTCTAACTGAGGAAGGAAAATGGCACTCAACACTTGTAAAATTCTGTGAGTATTAGCAGTCTTGCAACTAGCAGTTTTTCAAAAATTGGCCAAATTTAACTTTGTAATGGAAAGTCAGCCAACAGGTTCATAATTGACAGTATAGGTTTTAAAAAGGAATACGGTTTGTTCCCAAATGTTCAAAATTAATTTATTCCTTGCTGTATCAAACTTCACACAAGACTATTTAAAGGAATATTATATTCTAATGGTAAAATGTTTCCTTTTGAAGTATTTAAAAGCACAGTGAATAAAACTATTCTATCTTATGACCTCTCTCCAGAGAAAACATGGCCAAGTCACTAAGACCTTTCAGAAACATAGATTACGTAAGGTTTATAGATAACATAGAAACACGGTATCTAAGGTTTGTACCTGAAGTCCCAAAGTTTGGGGAATCTTGAATCAGGGAACAAGTCAAGTTAAAAACTGTTATATTTGCTGCTGCTGTTACAAACAGTCATAAAATTTTCCAATAACATAATGTTATTCCAGTCTTTCAATCTTGAAATATGTTATTTCAGTCTTGATTGGGCAACAAATTTGAATAAAAACCCCAACTTTTGAATGTTCTCAATGTTATGTTTCTTCTTATAGTTTATATTTATTTTACTTAAAAACCAGTTCCTTGTAACCCTAGCCTCAGGTACCTCATTATGTTGCATCAATTATATCATTAAAACCAGTATTTGACTTAATTTAAACTCTACTTGTGAAAGAGTGATCAAACACAAACTGAGAATTTCTACAGGTGTTACTATGAAACTAAGAAGAAAGTTAAACCTTTCTAAAAGATATATAATGTCATTTAATTTTTCCTGGAGTACAAGAATCTAAAAATGGATGCACCCAGGTAGTTTTATAAATGCAACTCACATAGAAGTGGCAAAGACTGCAAACAGAAGACAAAGCCAGATAAATGTAGAAAAAAGCAACTATACAAAAAAATAAAGGTCACAGTAAATCTCTATATCAGACACTTTTTAATTGTTTTTCCCTATTTTATTCTCCTCTTGCTCTCTATTTTGTATGTTAGATATGTTTACCTTAATGAATAACTATGGCCATAGGTGATCTCAGGCAAACACTAGAAATTCAAAAGCACAGCAGTGGTTCTAAAGAAGTCAGTGCAGGTTTCTTTATGGGAGGAAGGAAGGTGGGAAGGATGTGAAGGTTCAGGTGATGGGTAAGCTCTATGCATATACCAGTATTGCTGTCTTTGAAGAACTTGACCTGAAGACTTTCATGTACCTACCTAAGGTTCAAATTTTTCAGTTTAAACGTGAGACATCACAGAAATCAGTAATTTTTTCATATCCTATTGTTTCTATGCTTTTTTTTTTTTTTTTTTTGTAACGAAGTTAAACTTTTTTGCAAAGTGTCAAACACACCGTTCACATACTCTGACAAACTGCTGGAAATATTGTGGGAAATCAGCAAAACTCCAGAAAAGGTTATTCATTCAATGACTTTTAAAAAAGGACTCAAATCCAAATCCAGTAGGAATAGCAAAAATTGTTTTAGTCACTCTCTTCCAAGTTCTATACACAGTTTATTTGCAGTCTCATTCTACAGGCTTCACATTTGTTCTAGCTCCTCAAGTGCACAGTACTGCCATTTCAAATTCCATTGGTGCTAAACTGACCCCTGCTGGCACAATTTGTAGTATTTGAAAACACCAGGATATTTTAATATATTTCTAAAGATGAAAACAGTCTTGTAATGGTACCTAAAAGTGTGCTAATACATCTCCTTGTACAAATCTTTGTAACACAAGGAACTCAAAACATTAGTTTCTGAAATGACCCAGAAAGAAGCAATGAGAGTATGAGAAGAAAAGATGAAAGCAGACATGTAAGATGCTATTCAGCAAGTCTGTGCATGAGATAACATTTTGTCCCCCATTTTAAAACCATAAAAAGCTCTTTCAAAGAAAACTATGCCACAACGTAAATACTTAAAAATATTAATATAGGCACATATTTTTGAAGTTGCATTAATTGACGGTTAAGATATTTCACTTTTTGGGGGGTTTAGTATAATGTTAACAGCAAGTGTTGAAACTAATGGTTTTTCTTGGAGATTCTTTTCTCTCTACTAGGTTATGTCTTCCCAGAGAATGCAAATATGAAGATGATCTGGAGTAATAAAATTCCCTCCCCCCCACCGCCATGGGTCCCATGACTGAATTTTCTCAGAAATATAAATTTAAAGGGAAAGTTGATTTTTTGGGCTTGGCCCAAACTTCAGCATCTCATGCAAATAAAACTATTCATCAGGAGAAAGGTAATGCAAAAGCTGAAAAAGCACTGTCATATTTTCCTAAAGGTCTTCAAAGTGCTTCTGTGATATGAACTGATTGCACTTCTCCCCCATTTCTAATTCTGCTAAGGTTCTTTTATTGCTATTCCCTGTCTGCCCAACAGCAGCCTCTGGGATGGACAGAAAAGGGAGTCCCAGCTTATACAAGGTCTCATACGTGTATGTGTATGAGTTTGGTCGTTTTTTAGAATAAATGAAAATAAATGGCACTTAATTCATTCTATATGTCCATAATCAACATTGTCACCATGATGAAAACAACATCACAATGTATGTGTGCTTCGTATTTGTTTTGGCACTGAAAACACACAAACTGAATCCACAAACAGCAGAATTCACAAAGCCTGGTCTCCTTGACTTTCATTCACATCTCTTTCTGCTTCTATTACCTTGTGTCTAGTACTATATCGTGGTGGCCATTTCCTTAGTGGAGACACCAAGGAGTCTCTTGCCTTCTCACCTACATATCATAGTCCCTGAGAAAACCAAGCCAAAATCAAATGTGATTTGAAAATAAAGATCACAAAGACGGAAAAAGGAAGGACGTTGCAGAAGAGAAGAGCTAGAAAGTAATGTGGTTTATTTTGGAGGGGTTTTTTTTACAGAATAATTAGAAAGTGGCCTGACGGCAAAAAGAAACTGAAAACATTGCATTAACTGCATTGTGAAAATAGGGTCAAAGTCCACCCTACTTTTTAGAGTACCTATTTTTCTTGATCCTTTCAAAAAGAACTCAGTCATTTCCCTCACACAATAGTTCAGTCCTTTCAACTGCAGTTATAGCATGCAAAGCTATATATGCTTGGAAAGAAAATATTGAAACAGCAAGATGGAGGATGAAGTTTAATTTAAGAGACAGTGCAAACTAAAATTCTCTAAAGATATTATTCTAGACACATGTGCACACATCTCCCCAGGAACTGATGGGCAAACTGTTCTTTATATGTCTGAGTGTCACATATACATGTGTGCAAAATATAATTATAAAAAAACTTCAATACCTGAAATACCTGGAAAGTTTGGATTGATGAAGCATCATGTATTTGTAAACAAGCACATATTTTAGAGACAGCAAGACCAGCAGTCCTGACAAGCAATAATTGCCCAAACATTTATAACACTCCCAGACAGGGCCTACAAAATATGATGACAATACTGTAAATTATTTTTTTTTTTAAACTCTTCATACTTTTTTTGTTATCTTTAGGTAATGATGTGGGTTTAGACATTCTGAAATATTACCTGCTTTTATTTAGTATTTAAAAATACTAAGACTGACATCTGTGAATTCTTACTTATACAAGGAAATTATGATTAAATTACTAAGATGATCTCAACATCTTACCTTAAATAAGGATTTTTTAAATTTTCCTTTTTAATATGGATAGAAATGATGTCAAGGCTATGTATTAGTCTACACACAGGGAAAAAAAAAAATCCATATTTTGAGTCAGAAGAGAAACATTCTAAAAAGTGACAAAAATATTACTTCAGGTATGGAACTGTAGTGCTCCCTATGTCCATGGAACATATCTTCCCCCCATACATCCATTCTCTTCCTTCCTACTGAACTGAAATCAAAACAAAGCTTCAAATATAACTATTTAAAGAAAAGGAAAAAAATAAACCCTAATAATTTTTTTCTGGCTACACATCTATTCCCATCCATCACTTTGCAAGTTGCTCCAGACAAAATCTGCCATTTGTTTGCAAAGTGTGCACAAGTACTGAGAACATCAAAGAGGTTCAGATTTACATTCTGTTTTGATGAAGGGACACAACCCAAGAACTGCCTCTTGACTTGACTAGGCTGTCTGGAAAAATTCTTCTAGGGATTATACAAAGAAGCACATGCCTTTCATGCATATGCTAGGGGGTTGTTCTCTGCAATATCATAATCCAAACTAATGGAGAAGAGTGACAAAACCTATGACCTTTTTAAATTGTATAATACAAACTTGCTGCTGTCACTTACCAGCTGTAAATTTCTTCCGGCCATGTGTCAACCTCATTTCAACAAGGCAAATATATTTCTAAGCATTCAAGTGGAACTGTATGTAGTATGCTACAGAAAACGAGTTAAGAACACTAAAGTAAACTACTGCAGGAAAAGGAAAAAAGAAATCAAAAACAGAGAGAATGCATAATGCAAAATACACTGTTAAAAAAAGTCTCCCGCACCAAAACTTAATTCCAGGTTAAAATCTTGAACAAGCAAAAAATTAAAGACAGAGTAACCCAACAAGTAAGAAGTAAGTCAGCATGTATTGATTTTGTCAATATACTCAGCAAATAAATTTCTGCCTCAGTTTTTTTCATCTGAGCAATCTATGCAAAATACTGGAGTCAATAATAAATCAAACAGGAACATTTTAAAGACACAAAAATTATCTCAAATAATTCAACTGTAAAAACAGCATAATATATTTCATCTCTGTTTTGTCATCTCGCATCTTCTATTAATCATTCACAGATTTTAAGATGTTAAAGACTAAATACATACATAAGAATATAGGCCCATATAAAAGAGTACTGAGCTGAATTAGATAAGCACAATAATTCTGCTTATGACAAGGAAATGCTGTTGCAGCTGGTTAGCTGAGAAGGTAAGTCCTCTCCCCTATTCACTCAGTTGCATCTGAGCTTAAGCACCTTGCTGGAACAGATCAGCCTTATTCCTCAGAAGGATGAATTGTTTTGAAAGCAAACACAAGCTTAGGTTGCCCATATTCTGACTCAGAAGCCAGGGCTGCCTTAGCACTGAGCTTACCAGCCCCAGCCAAGGAACAGCTCAGGCTCACTTCCATGCTAACAGTGCTGGTCTCAGAGCCTCCCAGGACACCTTTACAGGAGTACACTCAAAGCTGCCTGCTTAACACTGTACCAAAATGCTCAGTCTTTTCTTCAGAAAGGGTAATTCTGCTTAGGGTATCAAAGAAACTGTAGTCAAATACAGTTAATTTAAACAAAGACAAAGCAAGTAGACCTTCACTGTACATTTAGAGGAGCACTACTTGCAAACCACCTATCTTAAACACAATTTCTTAATAAACTATGCCTCCATCTCTACTTCTGAATACATACAAAATACAGTGCTTATATAGAATTAGTAACTGAAATTCAATGTTTTCTTCTGCAAATGGTATTTACTTGTTCACAGCAGTGATAAAAGCCTAATTTGTGACTTGTATTTAGCCAGAAGTACTAGACCACATGTTTGGAAGCCATAGGAGTGTAGAAGGCCCACTGCATCTGGTTGTCTTTATGATCTGGGTCCTGCTTATTTGTATGTGGACTTTAGCTCAGTTTCAGAGAAGGTAATTTCCTAAATTAAGATGAATAAATAATGATTCTCTTACAGCAGTGTTTAGCGATGATAAGAAAGGTAGATGAATGCTGAGAATCTTGGAATAATACTACCACATTAAAAATATGTAACTGTTTTGCTGACAGAGTTGATAAGAGTTGTTAAAATAGCTTAGTCGGCACAAATGTCCATATGCCTGGACCACTGAGTACAACCACAATTTGCACATACAGCATGGGTAATCTATCTTACTGCAAACTGAACAGACAAAAACATTTTTGACAAGAAACAAATCCACCATACTCTGAAAAAGTCAACACAGCTACTCAACTAAATAAGGTATCCGGACTTGAAGGTTTTACGGATGCCGACAGATTCTCTTTCAAAAGGTCTTTTCCACCTTTCTCAGAATTACAGTTTCCAGTGTTGATCTGGCATGATGACTTCCACATCTCCTTTCAATACCAAAGATTAAGTCTTCAGCAGACCAAATCTAATGAGAGAATCATGTTTTGGGTGGGGCTCCTCTTGTATTCTTTCTAATGGAAAAAGTTGATACGTGAATTCATAATTTCTTCCTGTAGAAGTTTGTTTAGTTAGTAGTTAGTTAGTAGAAGTTAGTTTTACTTGTTTACTTCCACAAGTACATCAGTTTGTTAGTCACAGGATTATCAGCAGAAAGAATGCAAATTTGAGGGTAGCCTTTCAAAATATTCAGTCAACCGGCACATATAAATAGCTAACATGGAATTTTAATCTTCATGTAATAGATAAATAAGTGCTTTCTTGGAGTTCAAATCAGCATATTAACAAGAGGACTAAATTTTAAGAAAACTGTTTTGTTTTCTTTTGTTTTGCTTAATAGAAAAATAATAGTTTGGTAATGGATAAAGGAAATGGTTCTTGGCAACTCTAGATCTGAGGCCCTTGCAGTTATTAGCTGTTCTCAGAGGCCCATTATTCTTCCATATCAGTCATCTGTTTTAGCTGACATTTTCAAAACAGATTGTCAGATTTAGCCTTTTTTTTTTCTTCTTTTTTAAAGATCAGGAGATTGGAAGGGGAGAGAAGTAAAATATTTAGGCAATAATATCTTAAAAAAATTGGGGGCTGACAAATATTTTCTTTTGCGCATAAGGGAAAAGAAATTTGTAATTATTTTGTTGGGTCACTGTAACACTTCTACACCTTAAAGCAATAATAAAATTTGTTAGATGTGTCTAAAAATGATTCACCAAAAACCGAATTTATAAGACTTGGAAGAAATACCAGAATAAAAGATTTCAGTAGCAATTTGTTAGAGCTCAACCATCTTCTAGTTTTGCTCTAAATACACATTAGTCTCTCAACTCCTACGTACAACTGAAATGGTATTTGCCACTTTGGGAGTAACTGGCTTTTCATGCCACCTTCCTTAATTTACTTACCTTGTAGTTTTTGAAAACATAGAAATATGTTGGTATATTTGTACGAAGAAGCTACTGCAATTCTTTCAGTGAATCCGTACTGATCAGGACAATTGTTAAGATAACACTGAAAATGCACAAGGGATCCCATGTTTCAGTTTATAATACTACTACACCTCATTGCTGAAAGATGGGCAGATCCAATCAGAAAGTCTAAGTACTCAATACCAGCAAAAAAAAAAAAAAAAAAAAGGACTAAAGGAAATTCAATCTCTTGTTAAAAACCACAACCCCTGTAGATGCAAAATGTAATTCAAATCCTTCGCTGTTGCAATAGCTTTTCCAAGAATGGAAATACATGAAAGACATCCGTAGCATAACTATTGATTAAAGATACGATGCAGAAACTGTAATAAGGCAAACTTATCTCTATTATGTTGCCAAAATTGTTTTTACCATCTATAAATATACTCTTCAATTTAATTGTAATAAGAATGTTGTTAAGCCTCTTTTTTTATCTGAGGGTTTTTTACTGCCACAGGCATTCAGTGTTAACAAGAAAATACTGATATGCTTGCAGAGAAATTAGATAAAATATCACCAAAGAGCCCAATAAAGTAGTTGACATATATAAACCTCAGACATTGTCATTCTGAGAACACTGACAGCATTTAAATATAAGGCAGCAGACGCTGGGGTCATAATACTCACTCCACCTGTAAAATTAAAAGATTTTGACCTTGACACCAAGGTGGGATAAAGCCACTAGCCCCAGACAGGTGGATTCCCTGGGCAGCAAAGATAAATTGTGAAACAATCAAGAGGTGTGCCAAACAGAGGAAGGAGGAAAGGACACAAGGGATCTAAATTCATAAAGGCAGAACAAAGATGATGCTCAAAGAAAGCACAGAGATTTAAAAAATGGCTCTCCTAATACATTTTATAAGTAAAGTTGATTTTTGCACTCAAAGATGCACTTTTTAGCTTTAAGCTTTTCTCAGCTTTGAAATAGATTTTTTAAAGATTTGAAATGGCATTTCTAAATGCATCAAGGCATTGAGTTGTTATAACTCAAACCATGCTGACTGAACACACACTACATAGGAAGTAAATTGAGTAAGTGTTTTGGAGAAGGATTGCCTAATAGAAACCTACTAAGCAATCCTACCACTTCCATTTGAAACCAGCAAAAAACATCCCTCCTATATTTACCAGCTCTCTTGTTGGAGCTACATCATATATCACCTCAGCTCTTGCCACCTTCCCAGTTTTGGCACTTCATTTAGTATCTTTTCTTATTTCCTGTCTTTTATTTTCTAACACCCTCAATCATAACGTGGGTAGCTCCTCTTACTACCCTTTTTTTGCACTCTATGCTCTGCTTTTTCTTTTCTCTCCTTAGCCCACTTGATAGCTTGTGTTTCCCCTACAATAGTCACCTATATTTTAAATGCCTGACCTTAGAAAAAATAATTGTTACAGCAAAACACTAAATGTACTTGAAATATTGTAGCTCATACAGTCTGTTCAAAGATCAGTCAGGGCTGCAGCACCTCAGTAAATGTGACACCTGAAATCTACCTTTGTACTGAAATTGCTTTGCTCTGCAAAATTCCGTTTCCATTTTATAACACAACACAGTCGCTCCTTATTTTCTTCCAAACTCTTTCCTGACACAGAAATGTGTATACTATCCTTGTGGCATGTTGAATATACACCTCATTTTCAATTCCCAAATTCTTCATTCCTATATGGGATAGGAAGGAAGAAAAAATGGGTAGAGGGAATGAGGAAGGTCAGCTGAAGTCCACTGTAGGCAGATTCCAAAGAACATATCAGAAGAGAAAAGACAATTTAAAAATTAAAATTATTTATTTTTGCACTTCTTTCCCAAGTTGTAATTAGTTCACTTCTAAGCGTGTGCCACAATACTTTATTCTTGGGTTTGGCAAAATACCCAGGGGAGCATTTTGTTCTGTGCCACAGTGGACTCCTTTGAATGAGAAGAAATTAAGAGCTACGTTGGTGTAACTAATTTGCATTTCTTCTGTGTGAAAGTAGTTGTGAAATCTGCAGCTATCAGAAGAGGTCATGCTCCTACTTCTCTTAAGAGCAAAGCAAATCACAGCTCCTCATTGCTTTCTCTTTCCTACACCTGAGGGAGCTCCTCCTCTTCCTGCTTAATTAGTGAAGAAAGGAGTGATTAAGTGGACTATAACCAGAAGCATACAGGAGCAAATGTCAGCTAAACCTACAGAGACAGAGGAAAGAGAAGAAGCATCACCAAGCAGCCCTTCTTTAGCTACACACTTCTTGATACTTGGAAGGAAAGTATCATTATGCTTCTTGTTCTGCTGGGTTCTATCCATCTTTCTCTTTACAAGATGTTTTATACACAGGATTATGCAAGTGTACACGTCAATTTTTATAAATCCAGTGGTCTGCTTTAGCTATTCAGGCTTTGCAACCTCTTACATACACTTTCAACATTTCTCAAAATAGAAGAACAATGAACTGACTTAACTACACTGGTGCTTCATTTCTTGTGAATTGTTACATGGTGTAAATAGTTGAGTCTACAATAGCTCTGGTTATTGTAATCCATGGATAGTGTCCATGATTTTCAATACTAGATGATATTTGGACACAGAATAACATTTTTAAATGCAAAAACTCAGGACACCCAGTCAGGAAATTCTGAAAAGGGGGAATGCAGAAGAGAAACAAGTTTATGTTGACCTAAGAACCTTAGAATATTTTTTTTGAGTTAGAAGAGCACATGACACAATGTGGGGGAAGACAAGAGGCCACCCAGTTCTAGCAGTTCAGGAACTAAGAGGAACTTCTCCCTTCCTTTAGTGCATTCACCCCATACCAGGAAATCAGGCTTAACATTTATGGCTTGCCAAAAGGCTAATGTTACTGCAGAGTCACACTTACAAGTTAAAGATGCTGTGCTAGAAAGACTCAGGAATCCAGCCTTTCTTATAGTCCTGGTAAATGACTCTGAATAGCTTTGATAACTATCAATCTCCATTGTTAGTTGCAAGAAAATGGATGCTTTTCTGAGGAATCAGAGTGCAGTGCTAGAATTTGAAAATAAAACTACTTTATACCATTCATTATAGCAAAGTATGTACATGCCATCTCTAAAAAGTTACAGACTACAAAACATGTGTGTACAATTCAAATTTTGCTAATAATCATTTCAGTATTCCTGCATCTGAAAAATTCAGGAAGTAAAATGCATTACGTCTCAGGATGACCATACATTGAAATAAGCCATCAATGTCTCAGACTGCTGGTCCAGTAACTTTATGACAGATAGATAAATTGATGTCATTCTAGCAAGACAGAGGTGATGAACAGCAGCTCCATAATGGATGACCCTTTGCTATCAGACCAATTACAAGAAATGCTGAACCAGTTGCACAACAGGAGCTAAGGTGTTCCAGCCATGTGAAACAAAAAATCCCCTCTCTCTTCTCAGCTGGAGAAGTGCAGCCCAGGCTCATTAGCTGTTGATGAAGTTTCATCAAGCAAAAGACTCAACAGAGGCAACTGTTTCTGTTAAAATGGAGTTAAGTGTATTATATTGTTCGTCTGGTTCTCAGAAAATGGAAGGCAGCATCATAATGCAAACATTGTTTTGTTAAAGTCTTAACGTATCGTTTTGCTCTAAAATGCATGCTTAATGCCTTAGCTTTTCTGGCCACTGAACAGCACCATATGCAAGTACAAAGGCATGTAACTGTCTACTGCAAAAAATCCTACAGGCAGAACTTATCAGAACAAGTCAGTGTGGAAAAAAGCTGGTTTTATCATTATCTTTTCTACAAGAGGCAAAGGTTTGCATTGCCTATTTTATGTTTGCCAGCAAATTGACATTTAATATTTCACTAATTCTTTCTCCATCAGATAAGTTTCTTGGCAAAAGAAAAAGTGATACTTTCTCATCTTTAAATGTCAAAAATACATTTACTTTTTTGGCTTGCAAACACTGCAGACATATAAAATCCAACCATACAGGGTAACACAATCTCTCTAGGATTAATTATGCTTTTAATTAAATTAAAAGATTCCTCCTTACATGACCTGCATATCTGTCCCATATGCACGTTATCTCTTCTCAGGCTTGTCTCGGAGGGCAACAGACTCCCCATTACAGAACTAGATCATTTTGCCTTTTGTTGCATTTGCCAGGAGGCTGTTTGGAATTTAAATCTTGTCCTTATTTATGAAATATAATTTCAAGAACAGTTGTTTATATGACAAATATTCTATGAATTTGAATTTTGACTGCAACAGTTACTGTAAGAGAAATGGATTAGATTTTTGTCTTGTACCCTATTTTTGAAGACAAGTACAATCTGCCTTATAATTAAATTTCATGTGCCCAAAACAGACTATCATATCTGAATACTAAATACTCTAGACATCTAATTTAAAACATACATGAACATCTGCATATGTATTTTACACACAAACTTTTTGAGAGGCTAAATATTCCTGGGAGGAATCGGCAAGCCAAATAGGTTTATACTGAGAGGAAAATAAAACAAAAATAAAACAAAAATAAAAAGCAGGCATTCAGTGGATACAAAAGAGCAGACAAACTGCAGTGGCATGCAGCACTGCATACACAGCAGGTATGCAGTAAAGAAAAAAAATATTGTTCATTAGTCATCTTCTGCAGTAGAGACTGAATAAAATAAACAAACCCTCAAAAGTGAATTAGATACAGTCTGATTAAAGACAGCAAAATAAAAGCTGTAAGCAATGTAATGGGTTCCCTACATGAAAACAGGTTTGTAATGCAATTCTAGATAACATCCCTTTCCCTTTTCCTTTCTGAGCAGCCACAGCAGCAGCATTAGTTTCTCACAAGGCTGTCACAAAACATGAGGGACTGGAAATCAAGCCACTGCACAATGATGAAACTGAAGATAGATTCCTGACAAGTAGTAATCTTTCAGACCTTACCAGACTTTGTTAGAAGAAAACAAATGGGAATAGGTCAACTCTTTCCCCCATACACCTTAGCACAGCCTCATTCACATTTAGTTTTGGCTTGACACACTTAGTTTTATCACAGGTGACAGAAGTGGATTGTGGGAAGTGGCATCCATCTCTCATGAAAACCTAAAAAGCACATTATATCAGCTCTCTGCAGAGGTCAGCAAAGCACTGGCTCATGATAAATTAACCACTGTACTAACAGTATTGAGGATAAGGAGTGCTCCTCTGGGCTGGCCATCACCTCCCTTTCTGGAGGGCACCCAAATCCACAGAAAATCTGCAGTCCAGCACCACCAACAGCACCAACACAGGCTTCCATGTGCACTGAGCAAGAGTTGGATGGTACAGCTTCTTCCACAGATAGCAGTGAAGAGGCATGCAATATGACCCTTAAATTTAATTTTCAAGATTGGGAACTTACTGGTTAAAAATAAGCTTGATACCAGGACGGATGAAAGCTCTCACCAGTTTTTAGCATATCTAGGCAATTTCTGTTGGTAATAGGAGTATCAGAGTAATAGTAAGGTCAAGCAAATTATTAATGAAGCTTTGTTAGGGTCAGAAGGATGATCCAGGGCACTACAGGTCCATCAGCCTAACCTCAGGCAAGGTTATGGAAGAGATCATCCTGAGGGCTATTACACATGCAGGACAACCAGAGGATCAAGCCCAGAAAATATGGACTTACAAATAGAAGGTCCTGTTTGACCAACCTGATCTCCTTCTGTGAAAAATTTGACTTAATGCTTAAAAGTCTCTTCCAACCTTGATGATTCTGATTATTGTAGAAGGCCTGTTCCAAATATCTCTTAATATACTCCTCAGCTGAAAAAATCTGTAGAGTAATGTCTAATTAGAAAGAAAAAAATCCGCAAGGCAGAAAACCCTGATACGTGAAACCCAACCCTCTCCAGACACCCCCCACCATTCAGGTAATTGCATTTACTGTTTTGGGCACTAACAAGCCCATGTGCCCCTCAAGAACGACTAACAAATATTACAAACAGAGTATACAGTTATCACTAAAATGATGCCCTAGAGAAAACACATGGAAAACTAATGAATTTAAGAGGATTGATTCTGAAAAGCAAAAGATAAAATACATTTCTTGTACCTCAAATGTCTTAATTTTAAAATTAATTTTAAGATGGAATGTAAAGTACCACTTCCTGGAAAGAAGAATCTTGGTAATATATTCAATATTCCTCATTTCAAATTCTTGTTCAGGAATTTTCACAACCTTCTTCATCCAAGCTGTCAAAGCCCAACAGCTTCCTCTGCAATGGCTATTCCTGTCCAAAGAAGCGACTCATGATTTAATCTAATGTGCTGAACAGTTGTCTAACAGAGTGGCATTTTCTCCTTAGACCATTAATTACCTCTGCATTTTGACTAAAATGGGGCAAAGTCCCTCTGGTGTATTTTTCTAATACGTCTATCACTCTAGCGTGAAGATGCCACCTGCATACTGAAAATCAACATGACTGAACAACAAAGGCAAAACATCTCCTCCCTCCCCACCATTGACTTATTCCACAAATGATGGGAGAAGAGCATCTAATCAGGCATTCTCCAGGAATAACAATCACTATTCTGCAATTCTTTTACTGGAAGAGCTTATCAGTTAGACAAGAAGCTGTGACGTTCCTGGAAACAATGGAACTTCAGTCACTCTTGAGCTCAATGCTCAAGGATTCCCCTACTTACCCTCCTGGTACTGGGAGGTGTTCAGGCTAGATCCTGCCCATAAAATATGACACACAGAGAGGCAGCAAGAAAGATAAGAACTGTGACTCACATCAAGAAATGTGATTTCACCCTGCTACACATTTTTAGTTGAGGAATACTGCCATAAATCAGATCTTTTCATGGACCAGTGCAAACTGCTGTAACAGACTCTCTTACATGAACTATTTTCAAAGCTAAGAGAAAGTCAGAAAGTTCTTGTATAAAAATTTATTTTTCAGTCCAAAGGCCATTTCAATACTGAAGTGCCATCTGTTCCTGCTGTATTGAAACTTTTTTTTTAATCATTGCATATTTTAAAATTAATGTTATCATGGAAAAAACAACAAATACATGAATAACAGTTGAAAATACAAACTTTAAATACTGAGATAATTTTTCAAAAATAATTGTAATGTGCTGTTTTATAGAAAAATGTAAGCTACTTTTAAATTGGATTGGAAAATGTTGCTGTTTGGGATTTTTTAATTCAGAAATTTCACCATTTCTAAACTTGAGGGACAAAATTCAGCTTACCACTGTGCTTGAGAGGATCCCAGACTGCAGTAGCAAGCCATGGAAGGGACAGACATGGATTACTCTAGCAGAACTTTAAATAAATACAAATATAGAAATAAGGAAAGAAGCCATAATAATGTTTTAGTCCAGGAAAAAGTGAAAAAAACCCCCTCTGTGACTTCTTACAGCCGTCTGAATATCTGATAACAATAACTGCAACCCAAAAGAACAAGATATAGTTTGGCAACCAAAGAAAGATGATTTAAACATGGGGAGGGGAAAAACAACATACCTCCTGTTATTCATCTGTGATTTTCCATCCCAATGGAAAATTCTGCCAGTTTTCATAAATAGAGCTTGTCTGTGGACAAGTATCTGACTTCTGTACAGAGTAGTGTGATTTGGAAAGCAACAAAAAGCTAGGAAATTATGAGTTAAACATTGCTTATGTATTAACAGTAGTCAATCCTCCCTCTCCATAATGTTTCCTGAGGCTCCCTCATAGACTGTCATCAACATACAAATTTCATTTGATTCTGATCTATTTTGGTAAACAATTAAAATATGAAATTAAATACAAATTAAAATTGAAAGTCATTCTAACCTTATCAGAATACGGTGGTAATGTACTACTACACTAGAAGATTTCTTAGAGCCAAGAAAATCTAAAACTAGTTCCAAAAAAATGCTTCCCAGTCCAAATCTGAAGTGTGTTTTCCCTTTTGGTATCAAAAGAACAACCCTCAATATCTCAGGCTACAGCAAAGTTTCCCATTCCAGCTAAAAGAAGAGCAAGTAAACAGACTATTTTTTAATGTAAGGGAGCTATGAAAAGAGTAGTACCAGAAAAAGTAAACATATTGAGGGGTTGGTTTTCTTTATTTTCTTTCTTCTTTTTTAACATCTCCCAGTGAGTTATCCCAATATCCTGTTATGTAAACCACAAGAGTTTCTCATCATTTATCTGTGAATACATTTCTTAACTTCTTTATTTACAGATCTTCCCTCAAATCTACCTGATGAGGAAACAACAAGTCACCAAAAACACTACAGAAAGGGGGGAAATAAATGCCTGAAGTGTAATGCATACACTTACCCTTATATACTTCTGCAGCTATTGTTAGCTGTTCACCCAAGTTTTATTTCCAGGGCAAGCACAACTGTTTTTAAAATTACCTCTAAGACAGAAGTGACCTGATCTCACTTCTAATATGCTCATGAAATTTCACCCAGAAGCAGCATTCAACCATAGCAGAGCCAAATTACTGAAGTTCTCATTATTTTCTAGCTGGTGCAGAGTCATGGTTGATATATGAGTCCGTCACTCTCAGCATTGATTTGCAGAGCTCTCTGAATGTCTCTGAGCAGTTCAGTTCCCTTAAAACATTTTTCCCTTCTCTCTATCATACATCATAAGTCAAATTGTCAAATCTTATTTCAATTTCTTTGCTACATTTAAAATATTCAGCAGATAAATCATTGTGTTTTAGTTATGCATCTTCTTGCCTTTAAAAAGAAAAAAAAACCCAAATCATGGCAACTAAAAGAAGACTAGAGAAACAGTTGATGCAGCAATATAAGCTTCTCATGACTGCCATAATGGCAAATGTTAAAGAAAAATATTGCAGATATATTTTGCTGAAGTGTATTGGTTAAGCAAAGACTTTCTTGTGACCCATTGTAGGCATTGCTCACATAAGTAGTCTGGGGGTGAAGGTCAATGAATCTTTCACTAAACACTTCATTCTCTCTAGCTCTCCTCTCTGAGTAGACTCACACAGAGTAATTGCATCATCTGCAGGTAAAACACACACAAAAGAATAAGCCTCTTATCTAAGATCCAGCATCTTAAAAAACACTGCTTTACTGTGTATATACATTAACAAAACATATAAAATCATAAAATCCTTTTTTGACAAAAGTATAGCATGTAAATTCACATAAATAATTAATGACTTAGTAAAAGTCCTTCTAACAGAAACTGCATGAGTTCAATTCTACATAAAATAAATTAAGATGAATATTCTTCATGGGAGGTAAGGAAACTGCCCCCTCAGCATGTTTACCCAACTTGTGTGTGCCTGCACTACATCTTCAGTAGGTAATCAAATACAAGCGTGCCTGTCAAAGGCCAGATGTGTTCAGCTGACAAACTGCTCTACTCAAGCAGGAAGGTAGCCAGCATTTTCATTTTCTTTTACCTACATCATACTGAAATAAATTCTGAAAAAAAAGAAAAAAAAAAAAAAAACAGAACAAACCATCAACATAAATGTTTGCTAGCACTCATTACTAAAGTTGGCATATGATGGTGCTCTAACAACAAAGGCCTTAGGCAAACACACGAACTACAGGGTCTCCACATGTATTGTTTATAATCATTACCACACATTACTTTGCTTAAAAGACTTTTTTTTCCTTACAGTTTTTGGTTACCGACAAAAAGGAGAATGGGGAAAATAAAAAGAAACTCACCTACAATTCTTGCCACCTGATGAGAAAAACTGGCCTAAATAATATTTACTACTAATTTTAGTATGTCTGAATCTGTTATAAGTGGAAGTATCTCCAGTTCAAATACTCCCTAAAGCACATTCTGGATCGGACCAAAAAGTCTTGCTTAAACAACCTTCTACTTCATCTGTCTTACCTTAAATTGCTCCATGAATATTCCATGCAATAAAGCTGAACATTTTTTTCCTTACTTTCAAATAATTCTCTTGGCTTTCTCTAGCCAAAAAGAAATTCAAATACTAGTTACCCTACAGCTTTTTCATACCACTTCATAATTGCTGATAAGTAGGTTTCAATTAAAGGAATCTGAAGTAGTAAGAATGAATTCTCAACAACTGTGCCACTATAATTCATTCAGAAATATCAGTATGGTCAATAAGACTTTTACCAAGAGACATTTAGAATCAGATTTTGAAATACTTTGCTTTTTGTAATACAGGATTCCTGATGAATTTAGTTTAAAACCAAAAGGAATGCTCCATTATATCAAAGGCAAATGTGTGAGATCAGTTAATTTACTGAAAGGTCACTCATAAATTAGTTATAGCAGAAAGAACTGAAAAAACAAATATGCTAAAAACAAACACAACAGGAATTCTGAACCACCAAGTCCAGCTATGCCTGGACTTATAATTATGATGCTACCGTCAAGCCTACTATTTTATTTATTACTTTCACAGACCTGGAGACTTCTAAATTTTTTGATCTGCTTTTCCATCTCACACAGATGAGACTCACTTTCTCTGGGATTGGCTTTAACTGGTTGAGACCCTGACTCATCCCTTCTCTTTCTGGTCAGTTGAGTGCTAACGCTGTGGCAAGGAAGAAGCAACTAGATGATTAATGAAGGCAAGAAAGGGAAATCAACAGTTAACTTACACAGTCATGGACTCATGCATTCAGATACAGTTCACCCCTACAGCTTTATGATCAGAAGAGGTGAATGCCTCCAGCTCAGTCCTCTAGCCCAGTCCTGGCTGTGTCCCATCTCTCCCTTTGCTCTCTCTCTTGCAGCCCTGCAAGTGAAGGATGAGACATTTCCACTGGCTGACACTAGCAAAACACACACACAAACAGACACACTCTCTCACACTGCCATTTGGAGAATTAGGTTTCTCCACCAGCAATGTTTCACAGCTAGCTCAGTTTAGTGTAGCACCAACACTCTTCTATTCATTTCCATTTCTGGCATTGGTACCTGGGGTCCAGGCACATAAAATTCACCAGTCAACACCTTCCCTCTCATCAACCTGGCCTTACTAACTCTGTGATTCAAAAATTCATAGTGTAATTAGAATTCAGATACAAATATACTGTTCTGCTAATTTATGGCCAGGTACGCAACTTCAACAGCCAGGCCAGCAGCCAGGCCAGATGTTTGTTTATACAGCACAAACACAGCACCGAGCAACAGTCCAATATGTTTAACAAACTTTCAGCACTTCATGACTGTACAGTCACCTATTAAAAAAAGACTTAATACCAAAGTTGAAGTGACAGCTACAATGGTGATTTGAGCACAGGCTCATATGGAAATGTACAGTGAAAATTAATCCCTTGTGAGCAAAAGCTGGCTTAGTCCTATAGCAGGATAAGTGAAAACAGTCAATTCTGCTCTGATATTATTTTTAGATAGTGATCTAATGTTTAATTATATTCATTTGGTAGCTGACTGGCATTTTTTATAATACCTGCCTTCACCTGAAACCTTTTGAGATTCTTTTCTTATGTGAAAGCATTAGAAATCTAATTGAACAATGTGCTTTTAAACGGAGTTGCACTTTATTGTTTGAGAGTTAAAAATAAGATTGTGTGGACTATAACACGCTGCCTCTACTATATCAAAATCATTGATCTTGTTTGCTAGAAACACACAAATCAATACAGCAAGTATAGATTGTAATAGACTAGAAATATAGAAGTATACATTTGATTCATGAGAGGAAATAAGCAAATTCAGATAGCTCAAAGATTACTTTTTTGTGATAGAAATAATTTTAATAGCAAACTTCGGCAACAACACATTTTTCTGAAGCACCAACAAGAAAAGGAATGAAAACATGGGAAAAAATAATTAGAAACAAAATAAAGAAGCTGGCATGGGTCTCGAGCTTTATGGAATAAAAAATGCTAAAATGTAAGGAAGATTTAAGTAACAGCTCGGGGGAAAGGGTCTTATTTTACCTGTTTTTCCCTTTAAGAAGTCAAATGCAGATTTGGTCTCTGTCCAAAAGGAGGAGGTGGCAAAGACAAGGGAGTTATTCCAGCATTTTAAGCGAGTTTTAAATATTTTGGAAAATATACAGGATCTTCAATTTCTCCGTTTTTACCCAAAAAAGCTCACTCATCCTGATCACAAATATAATTTCCTTTAAGAAACTAAGGTATTCAAATACAGCATCAGTGTGGCCACTTTACTCCACTTTCAAAATTTCCCTTTCTTTCTTCAAATGTTTAATTTAAATATACCACCCAAGGAGCTCAGAAAGTTACAGAACCAACTTATTTTGTGGAGGTAACAAAAATTCAAGTTATTATCATTCTAATTCTTTTCTTGACATCCATCATATGCTGCTTCTCAATTATACCATATTTTTTATGTGCCTTCTCATCAAATGCATTTACATTGACTCATATGCTAAAAAAATAATTTCAATTTACTAAGTGATGTTGACTGATAGTACACCAAGTACTAAAAGACAGTCCTGCATTTTTATTTATGACTATAAACATCAGACAGTTGATACAATATGTGATCTGTGGTTAAATACATATTGCCTTTCTTCATAAACAAAGATACACAGAGGAATAAGTGAATAAACGGGAAAGTATTTAATCAGGAAATGTCTCAAAACAATTACAAACATTGTTGGGAGAAAGGTATTTTTGGTGGTTTTTTTATCTTTGGGTATACCTTTTTTTTGTGGTCACATTTCTCAGTGGAGGGGGAAGTTGTTTATACTATAGTAAAAGTTCCCAGTGGTAAATACTCTCTTCTAGAAAAGTTAAGAAATGTATTTTTATCACTGTGTTCACACTACTTCCTTTTGTCCATTGTTTCCCATTTGCAAGTATTTAAGGAGAGAGGTAGATACACCGAGTACACAAGAGTATTTGGACATAAACTATGCCTCCTTTACAGGCAGTACCTTTATAGATGTACAAGGTTATGAAGTTACTACATCATATGTTTTATATAAAGCTGTTATAGAGGACTTGCCTCAAAAAAAAAAAATTAAGCAGCATTCCTATGTGACAAGATCTACTAAGCAGAAATTTTATGGTTTAGACAAATTGTAAATCCCTAACTGTAAGGATTATACTTCCAACAGCTACAATATTATAATTTGATTTGATGTTCTTTAATGAAATAGCTTCATGTTTCATTAAGGAAGTTCATAAGTTCATTTTAAGTGACTACAAATAGCAAACTGTTAGTTCCTCAGTTAGTAGTGTTGAAACTAGTAGTTAAAGGATAGGAAATAGCTGGAATTGCTCTTTCATAAAATGTTTAAGATACCTGGGTCTAAATATGAAGTCCAGCCAGGACTCTATTCTGCCTTGGTCAAAAGGAATGGTATCTCACAGGAGTAAGGCTAGCTCAGCATTTCCCATTTTCAGCATTAAGTTTCATCTCTATAAACTATAATCAAGCAATGCATAAAAAAACATTAGTAAGCATGTCATCAGCACAGTAGAACCTTGTCAAAACTCAAACTTGGCTAAATCTCACAGCAAGTATAAACTGGCATATTAAGCATTTTTTCCTCCAGCTCTTTTTTGGTGACTTCTGACCATGTTTTAAGTATTCACAATTCTTCACACCCTACCTCCTAAAACATAATTTATTAGAGCAGGGAGAGGTTACCCTCTGTAGTTTAAGGGGGAAAAAAGCAAAATTCCATAATATGTCACAAAAAAATGCACAAAGCATACATTCATAATACAAACCAAACCAATCATGTCTTATGGAGATCTGGCAAACTTAAGGAAGAATACCAATAAGGGAGCATTTGCAATCACTGATTCAGAAGAAGCTGAATTGACCTGCATCCATACAGCACACCAATATTTTAAAATAAACATTAAATAGTGGAAACCATAAAAGAAAAAACTGTTGATATAAAAACAGTTTCCAGCAGAGGGTCAATATATTTGCTCTTGGAAATTCCCACAACCTAACTACAGAAAATTGCAGCCCTCATTCCCATGAGGACAGTGCAAAAATTTTATGGCCACTCTTTAGTTCAATAAAAAGACATAACTGGTATGTTTGAAAGGAATTTTGGTCAGGCACAGTTTAATTACTCTGACATCATATAATCCTTTGTTCTATCAGACTGACTTGTGGAAGAAGTGAGGGTTGCAATCATTTCTTCAGTCTTGAACCACATGGATCAGGCATACATCTTTCACTGGAGCTACTGACCCCCTGCATGAATGCAGCCAGAAGCTGGACCGGATGCAGATGGCTATGGCTGCTAAAGTGAAACTGAGCTAGAAAATTGTGGAAATCAATCAGAACAGTAGGGGATTACTTTAATACTTTTGTTTGCCAATACTAACAAAATTATTACAATAAGAGTATGGAGCCTTGCTTTGAGGTAGAGCAATCACAACACAGTGCCATGGCTTCTATGAAGGCAAACTTAGTAGGACAGTGGCCAAGTGAAATCAATGCAGAGAATATTGGCCCTGTTACTGAGCTGGTGAAATGAATTTTTAACAGGACAGAAGGAAATTCTTCCCCTTCTTGGAGTAAATACATGGTTGGTCTTTTACAAAAACTCAGAAGTAAATTTTAAAGATAAATCCCCAGAAAAAGACTAAGTTTCAGTCAAGCAATGGAAATGTACACAACTGCTCTGGGGAAGAAATAAACTGCATTTCTTTTCATAGAAGATCACACCTAAGGGTCTCATTAATTCTTGAGAAACTCCTATTCATATGGAGAGTCATAAGTAAGCATTACTTTTTTGTCTCTTCTGTTCCTGTAAAGAAATATGTAAGAAAAGACAGTTCCAGTTATGCTCATTGCTATGTTTACCAAAGACTGTCACATCAGGACCAGATTACTGTAACATAATCCAGCCAGACCACACAAGGCCAGCTAAAAGCTGAAAGCAGTGCAGAAAACAGCTGCTTGTTTAACTTTGCTATATGCTAAGAAAATAATACAGCTTGCCTGTAGATTGGCCTCTAGCTATATATTGTTTCTCAGATGGCAGTTGCTGTTTACAGCTCTACACAGGGTACCATTTGTTTACCCTCAAACATCCAGCTAACACTCTACTTAATAATCTTTGAAGAAAAAGCATAAATGATCAGGTGTTTTCTATGAAAAATCCTTCATTCCAGAGCTCACTCCTCAGCAGAAGGCAAAGCCTGCCAACTTCACCAGATCAAGCTTGCATTTTTTCTTCTCATAAGGGAGGGAATACTGGCTGCAGGACTTATTATGAAAATTGGTTATGCATCATTGAGTGAGAATGTCAAGATTTTCCTTGGGATGTGACGTGAAGATGTAGCTCATTTTTCAAGAAGTGTCCACAATTTTTGCCTGTTAAATTTTAAAGAGAATAATCTCATCTATTCCTCATTGAAGTTTCCTTCTCATTTCTAAGAAACATTTCCATTTCTATCAGGTCAAAAACCCACTTTTTAAAATCACCTGCATAAAATGACTGCACAGACATAGATTTATGATAACACAAAGAATTTTCTCAGACAATTTGATTATTAGGAAGAACATCAAAAGATTACTTATCTCCAAATATGACCTCAGCATTAAGTTTGTCAGTAAGCCACAAAAAATGAGGATACTGCATTTTTTGAACTTGCTGCATCTCCCTTTAACAGTCTCGAGTCTACCAAGAAATTCTGCATATTTACTTCCTTCTATGAGACCAAGAATAGCAAGTTTTAAATAAGCTTTTTTATAATTATTGAATATCCATTTATCAATCCATTTTGTGACTTCCTAATACAAAAGTCTTACATTTGCACAAAATCCAAGACTTGCTACCACAATGAATAGAAAATAAGTTACTTAAATATTTTGAAGCATTTTAGCTGTTTTCACTTACTGGAAGAGAACATCTGACTTCATTCCAAATAAAACATTGTGGAGACAACATCCTTATCTAGTCATGCAAGTAAGTAACAAACTAGTCCTATCTGAAGGGGTAGAATGAAATTATGCATGGGGGGGAAATCTTACTATTAAAATGTTTCATCATTGCAAAACCAATGTCTAGCTCAAGACCATCCATAGTATTTCTATGACTACAAACCCTACAGAAATATTTGTTTCCAATTCCCCACGGTATGAGACCACCACCTCCTCCTCTTCCTCCAGGAATACATGCCATGATGGAGTAAAAGCTGAAAACAAGTACACACACAACCCCTCCACCTTTGCTTCTCATCAGTAGCCACTCCTTTCCCCAGTACCTAAACTAAAATCTTTAAATCCTAGAGAACAATTTAAGGAGTGTGTCCCAGCTACTTCTGCTGTGACATTTTGGTAAAGAATTATCAAGAGAGCACAACATTCCCAAATCTTTCTGAAGAAGCTAGTAAGTTAAAACTTCAGCTTCAGAGTAACTAACATACAGCTTCTGACTTCTATGTCTTTTTGACAGAGAAAAGTAACAAAAGCATTGTCAAACTGAAATAAAATCGCATGAAAAGTCATCCAAGCATAATGAAAACAGTCAGCTGTAGTAAGGTACAGATTACTGAGGTAATCTGTTGGAGAGAGGGAGAAAAATACTGTCAGCCATACAAGCTTTTAAAACAGAAGACAATGTTTTCCACACACTGATTAGTTTAAATAATTCTTTTTGTTTTCTTCAACTTTTAAATGAATGAAAATAGATCAGCTCTCTTTCATCACAGAAACTGAATAATGAAGACTTTAGTCCTGACTCTAAAAATCTCCAGAAGTTTATCACTCTATGCCATTAAACAATTCTCTTACAGCAAGAATATATGGTTTTGTCCATGTGAAGATGCAATTCACAGGGTAACAATACAATGGAATAAATATTGAATTAAAAAGTTCAGGTTCATCCCAATGTCATACCAAACAGCTGTAGTTTAGCCTAGTCTTTAGTTAGGGTTTGGGCAAATGTATAAAGTCATCATTGCCTACAAAGACTCTCACTAAAGTATTGAATAGCACAAGGTCAAGAATGTCAGACATGTCTGTGAGTGAGACATGAAAAAAGCATGTACAGGGAATATTCTCATTTTCAATGAATGCTGTGATAACTCTAAAATTCTGCAAGGCTTTTAGGTTAGCATGTGGCATGCTTTTTCCTTAATTAACATGACCAAAAAGATAAAACTTGGTTTAATGGCAATATTATCTTTCTCCACCAAGCATGTAAACTCATCAATAAAACACTATAAATAGTTTAACAAGGATCTATTTTCCATAAGGTCATAGAGTCACTGAATCATTCAGGCTGGAAAAGACATTGAAAATCAAGTCCAACCATAAACCTAGCACTGCCAAGTCCCTAAGTGCCACATTTACACAAGCTTGAATACCTCCAAGAATGGGGACTCCAGCACCAGGCAGTCTGTTCTAATGCTTGACAACTCCTTCCATGAAAAGAAAATTCTTAATATACAAACTAACCATTCCTTCACATGACTTGAGGCTGTGTCCTCTTGTCCTACCACTTGTTACTTGGAAGGGACCGACACACCACTCAGATGCCCCCTGTGCCACCTTTTCTACAGACTAAATCAGTTAAGACTCATTTGGTAAGATTTGATTTTTCACCCATATATTGTCTTTATTAAGAATATTCTGTATTTGACAGTGACATTATCATCAGGGCAAAGTGGAAAATAACTGATGCATGCTGAACTTTTTAATTATTGATTGATCATCTTTATGGTGAGAAAAAGATTTGTGGAATTAAAATAAAGCAAATACTAAAAATAACTAACACAAAACCAAACAAACAAACTCCCACAACACATTTTTTGTATTAAATACACTAAAAAGAATAGAAAAAATACAGACTGGTGTTATGTATTATCCACTTGTTTATAAATATAACTGCTAATATTTTAACCAACACCTCTATATTCTCATCTAAAGACCTGCTTTATGTAGCAGGGATGCACATGATTCATGTAAAAGGACAGAAATAATTTATTTGTTCACTTTCCCGCAAAAAAATCAAATGCAGATTATTTCCACCTATTGACCATAAAATCCACATTATTTATCAGCTGTCTCCTTGCTAGCAACCATTATACTTTGTTTCTGGAAAGTATAGAGCTGCAGTTCCCAATGCTCTCCACTGCAATCAGTAAAGCTATCTGAATTTACACCAGTTAAACGATTTTCACATGGTATGGAGAGAGCATATGAACATACAAAAATGAGCAGTGTGCATTATAAGGTTTAAGATTCACAGTGATTGCTACCATTCCATACATCATTTTTTATCCATCCTGTTTAATACCATCATCTGTTTAAAAGATTTCTATGCATTTGAAACACGTAAGGTTTAATTCTACTCTGTTAGCAAGTTTTAATTCTTTTTTTTATGAATGTGAGTTGACATGGGGAATTCCACCAGTAGGCTCACAGCTCATCAGGTTGCTTTTGATAAACAGGATTAACAAATCATCATTTAAGGACAGCTACTCCAAGTCTAAACAAATGTGGATGTGCAACCACAATAACATGTTTCTGACCAGCCCACACCAGATTCTTTGTGAAAATGGGTAGTAAATACACAGGGAGGGATCTTTCCACCAATATATCCATCCCAGTACCCATCAACCTCTGCTTTAGGAATTTCCTGAGCCAAAAGCTGTATTCATTTTAAAACTGACAGTGACTTTTTTTTCAAATCAGCAGACCAGCAGTCACACCAGTCTAAGACATGACAAATCTGATGTTACCTTCTCCCCTCAGGCTTTACCTTTTGATCTGACTTCTTATAGATAACAGTACTACAGCAACACAGCATTAGAAAAACAGGATGAAACTGCTCCCAGAGCTCCACCCAACTTACCAAAGACTGATGAAGTAGAAATATCATGTCAGAGCAGCCAGATGGTACCACTGATGAGGGAGAATATTCCAAAGTCCAAGGTAACAGCTGTCAAGGCAAACCTGCCAACTCAAAACTTGTCTGTAGCTACCCAGCATCTTGGATCTAATGCATATGGACCAAAAATAAATAAAAATCACTAAATGAAAACCTTTACTTGTCCTTTTCTACTCCTTCTCTCTCTCTCCCTACTCCCCTCTAACTTTTCCAGCATCTTCTTATCGACAACAGGCAAAGTGAGGATCAGGGCTCAGCCACAAGAATAAGTTGCCATTTATTCTGTACCATGCCAATCCAAAATATATTAAATTTAGTAAAAATGTTCTATAGCATCACAGAACATAGATCAGAATCTCATAAATCTCTTAGTCTGCTTGGTATAGCAACAAAACCAGCAAAAATCTCAAAATTTAAAACACTAGGTGTTTTAATCCTTTTTTAAAGGGCTTCATTAAAACCATTTACCATAAGATCCAAAGCTTGTTTACTATGAAATGCTACATAAAATGCAACTGGAGCACTGGCCTTTTTTTTCACTGATCTAATATCTCCCTACATGAAGTTAACTGGAAGAATAGGAAAAGGCCACCTAACGCCTTACTTCTGCCTTTCTTGCTTCTTTTCTCTAGGCAGGTCAAGCAGTTTCTTCGTTTTCTACTCTCACCTTAAGAACAGTTACTATTTTCTGTATGTAAATAGAAAGGAAAAAAAAGGGGTTGAGTCAAACACACAAGAGCTTATTTTTTTCAGGGTTCAGGAAACACCAATCTTTTAAATTATAGTAGTAGTTTTAAAAAAAGCCAATCATTGCATTAATATGATTAGATCACAATATATTGACCTAGTTCAGCTTAATTTATTTGATGGTAACAGGCTGTTAGAAAAACCAGAGCTTTGATGTGAACTAGTTCTACCCTTTTCAAACTGTTTAGTAAGAGAACAGGAACAAACAGAGCCTCTGTTAACAAAGCCGTTTCTGAAGACCACATTTAAACACCAGTCATGTTATTCTAAACAGTCCAAATTGGCCTGCAAAAGCTTGATATAGCCCCTTTTTAATAGAGACAAATGAGTTTGAAAACTAATCTATCAAAATGGATTGTGTTTAGTCAAAAACAAAAAAAATCCACTATAAAAAACCACTATCAGCAGCAACATCCCTTTAAAGAAAGTTAAAAAGTATGGCAGCTTTTAATTCATGCACAGTAACCTACTGCATCTGGCTTTCCCAGGGCAATCCCAACCCTACAATTACCCAGCAGTCACAACTAGTTTTCCTAACAAAGCTGAGCCTACACAGAAATACCAGTTATAATAAAGATGTATTGAGATTATTCTTCCGTGTGTTTTCTAACGCTAAAAAAGGAAATTTCAGATAAATGCCAAAAGGAATAAAAACTCAAGCAATTCCATCCCAAATCATGTCATACATGATCAGCATTTCCTGTTTTCTAGCTCAGCTTCCACCAAAGGCAATTATACTTTTTCAAGTATAAGAAAAAAGAGTCCCATTAAATCTTATATCACATCTGAAACATACTTTTTAAAGGGCAGAAATAACTCCACTGCAACCATAAAATTCATGAGGGATTTTACTGAAAATTTCTACGTCATGTCATGTCTGAATATAACTACTGTCTTCACAAAAGCAGCAGGGTGGTAGCAAATCATGCTTAGAATAAATTGATTATTTGCTATATTCTTGTTTTATCTCTATGCACTGGTTTCTTGACACACATAGAGTAGCATTAACCAAAATGTAGAAAGCAGTTACAAATAACACTAATATTGTTTACATTGTGGATTTTCTCTTAATCCAGTAACACTGCAAGAAGAGAAAATAAACACTGCAGTGAAATGTCCTCTTTATTTTATTTTGCATCATATAAAAAAAAACCCATGTTCAAATGACTATTGGATTGCCTCTTCTGCTCTCTTCAAATCTCTCTAGCCTGTAGGAGATGCCCTTGCCTATCGACATGTTCTGCTTGCAACAATCCTTTCCTGCAGCCAGAAATTTCCACAGGACGCAGTTCTGCAAGAGTGGCATTACCAGGCCCATTTGGACAGACCAATGAGAAAGTCATTCAGATCCAAAGAGAAAGACAGACCTTTCCTAAAAGAACAGCAATAATAAAGCTGTTCATGAATTTTTAAGTATCACAATGGCTCTCCTTTTCTGTGAAGAAGATGGTGCATTTCAGTTAGGAAAAAAAAAAACAACATTGATTTGAAGTCCTTAGGAATTCCTCTGTAATAAACACACCACTCAAAGAATCTCAGTATTGTTATCCTAGCCTTGTCTCTACATGTGTATAAGACACAACTGCTGGAAAACTGTCAAAATTACTTCAAAAGACAATTATTTATTTCACTGTCACTGACTTATTAAAATTTAAATTCACCATTTGCTTGAAAATAAGTGAAAAATAAAGATTCTTATTTGTATTTAAATCTAACAATCTTTTTCAGTTCAGGCACTGACAGGTTCTCATAACTAAGGGAGTTTCAGAAATTCCCAAAAGCAGTCATTTATTAAAACAATTTTATTCAAAGTATTTTGGTGCAATCCAAAAGCTATTTAGGTTAGACAGGTAGGCTGTTAGCAACAGATGTTGAAGCTTAAACTGCTAGACATCAGACAAGGAATTTGTCTCAGATTGGAAGATATAAAAGGTAATTGCTTCTTTTAACTCACCAACTACTAGGAATACATGTGAAGTAAGTTTTCCTGGGTGAAGTCCATTAATACAAATAACTATATAATCAAATGTTGTTTACAGGGTATCTTTTAAATCACATGATAGTTATGAATTGAAGAACCATAGCTCAACATTTTTAATTTACAGTGCACTTCCTATCCCTTATGCTTTCACATATAAGCCTTCAAACTTATTTCCCGATAATTCAGTCACAGAACCACAAAGCCCTGAAAAAATAAAATGTGCAAGAGTTAATGTGGGGAACGTTTCAGCCTCAGAATGAAGCAGCACATGAGTACAATTTCTTTTGCTGCTTTTCCTTTCTCAAAAGAAGCTATCAATGATGGCTTCCCTGGCAACAAGGCACAAACACACAACATCACTGGTTCAAGCAGCTAATCAAGGACAGATGTCTCAAGAGAGCATCAAAGCAGACTTCTGCATTTCCAAGCATGTCTTACTTTTCTACAAATAAAAATATCCCTATAGCTAGGAAATCCAGCTGAATTCTCAAAGTAAAGACATGATTTTTTTCCAGTGCATCTTTCTATATTTTAATTACAGGTTCCCTGCCAGTTTAAATAAAGGAGCAGAAACATTTGCCACAGCCATATGGAAGCATCAAAGAGCAAGAGTGTTTTCATGGGAAATACTTCTAAAGTAGTTTTCATCCTAACTTCCAAAGTACTCCAGCATTCCTTTATGATGCTGAGTGCCTTGACTTATAATAAACACATCAATAATATTTTCAAACTGATTTCAGAGTATCCTGGCATTCTTCATTAAAGGTCTTCTCTCAGGGTTTCAAAGATCATAGACTCACACGTCCCCTTCTGCAGAACCTACACATACAGAAGTCTTGTGTGATCTATAAGACCTCAGTTTCATTTTCCCTAGAAAATGCATCTACATCAACAAAACCCCAGGCAATCCTGATTTCAGTTACCTTTCTTTCGCATAACAACATATGTCTGTTACATATGTGAAACAGCTTATTGAACAGATTATTGAAAACTTTTTACAGCATATGACTACAGTGCAACATTAATTAGTAACACTTTAATAATAGCAGTGCTAATTAATTCTTCCTAACCTATAGAAAAACAGCATGTGCAATGCTGCTAGTGTTATCATTTCATGGTGTGCTTTTCACACTGAACATATATTGTGCTGATCATAATTCCAACATAACATCTTCCAGAACACAGAAGAGCTAAGATAGATATGTGGAGGCAGACTGATTTACCAAAACAGAATGACATGTGAGCGGATGCAGGCAGTTTCTGGCAACAAATCATTGTGGGAAAAATTCAAGTTTTGTTCCCTTTTTGCTCTTAAGAAGCAATGAGTACATTCACATCTTGTCCCAAATTCTATTAAATTAATGATGGGACTCTCAATCTACTAGAATCTCAACACACAAGGCTAAACAAAAGGTCACAGGGCCAGAATGGACACCCAAGTCAAACAGCATATATATGCACATGATCCCTGTACAGATCTGCAATCTGGACCACAACTGTAGATCACCATCGCTATGCAAAATTATCTTTCAGCCTTAAAAAATCTTTCAGGCATTCTGGACATAAAATCTGTTGATTTTCTTTCACATAGATCCAGTTATAAAATCAGTGTTAGTGAGAGGAAAGCAAAATTGACTATTTAAAAAAAGCTCATTAGTTTTCAAAAAGGCCAAGTGAACATTGGAGGATCCCATGGCCAGATCTTTTACCCTATCTTTTTTCCTGAGAACTCAGCTTTACTTGGAACAATAAATCAGTCACTTTGCCTCACTATTCTAAATTCCACAATTGGTCATTACCTGTGTTTAATCAACACCATTTGCTTTCATGAGTTAGAATAGTCACCTGCCCTCCCTCTTGAAGGTACTCAAATTCTCTGTGCAATTTTGATTCTAAAAAGTGGGACTCAGAGCTTCTCATTTGCTAGTAGTAGCACCATAACAAGTAAGCAAATTTTGTTCGTCTAAAGGAGTTCTTTTTCTGTCATAAAGATCTAAGACCTACTGAAGTGGCAGAAGATGTACAACAGCTATCCACTGGAAAGAGGAGATGCCAGGAGAAAATTTGCCAAGCTGCAAATACACACTTTAATTCATATTGCTACATGTAAAAAATCATTTAATGAGACCAATGAGACTTCTAATCACTAAGAATATTAATTACAGAATTATCATCAGACAATCAAGCATTCTCTACTTAATCCTAGCTCAAGTAAATACCAATTGCACTAAATGACAGCATGTAACACATGCCTACCTTCACATCTTGGAAAGATGACTTTGAGAACTTTGGAGTAAAACAGGTCAGGAGAAGGCAGTAGATAAATACAAACTACTGTTATGTGCTTGTTTGATCCAACAAGCTGAATGCAACAAGCTTCATCTTATTTCTGCCTATGCACCGTTCCTCCCCTCCACTACAGCAATGCAAAAATGGAGTCCAGAGAAATCTCCTCAAATTGCACACCGAAAACAGAACTCCAGTCAAAGGTGTATCAGCATGATTAAAACCATATAGTGACATATATTCACAACTTCCCACTTTCCTGATGTGTACAGGCTAATGCTAGTAAAATAATTAATATAGAAAATTATGAAGTAGACAAATGAGTAGGAACTCACTAGCCTCTCATCACCTCCATTTCTCACACTTAGGCACATTCACTTAGATTTCTACAAATACCTGTATGCTTGTCCCCAAAAAACACCAAGAGATGTTCTGACAAAAAACAATGGTGCTCAAATGTTGTCTCAGACCTAACTGGAAAACACCACATTCTCTTATAAGCAGGCTTGTTTTTTCTCTTTCTGTGCCTTTCTTATGAGTCTTCACATTCCTCTCATCCATCTCAACTAGAAATTGAATGAACAGAAAATTAAATTTGCAAATGTAATTTCTTGTGAATCTACAACAATTAGATAGTAGTAAAAAGAGTTGCCATAAGTCATACAATTTTGGATCTACTAAACTGGGCTGGTCAGTTTGCTTGTATCATGGGTAGAGTTGCCAGCATAAATTTTATTTATTCTGTTGTCTGTAGTGCAATTCCTTGATTTGAAGACTTCAAAGAAACACAGTCGGCAGGAACATGCTTGGAAATTAGATGTGTATATGCTTACTCTTCTCCCAGACAATTGGCTACTTCATGGTCAAAAATCTCTTACTGCTGTGGATACTCCAGCTCTTTCAGTTTGCTTTTCCAGCAGATCTCTACCAATGGATTACAGTTTCTTCCAGAATACAAAGCTACCAGACACATCTCTATTTAATTTGCAGTGTTTTTCTGTATTTGCACAATTTGTGTGGTTATGGAGATTTATCATCTCTCTGGACTTGCACCCAGATACAGATTCACTTTTAGCTCTGACCCAAGAGCATGCACTATGATTTATTATCTACTGATACCACCAGCAACATCCAGGGCCATTGTGAGACATCAGAACTCTACCTAAATTCAGCTGCTTCCAAGAAGATGCAAGCTTGCAAAGAAGAACCATTAATGTTGTACAACTTCCTGCTGTTACTGAGTACTTTTTGTGTACACATTCTTATATTCTCTAATTTCTGCCATGACAAGGTATTACAAAGACAGTTCAATAATATATAGGAAGCATATCCATTAACATCATCATCAAGTCAAGCAGGTTTTTTTGTAACTGTAAAGTTAACATTAACCAGGAAAAGGTATTTTGTGTTAACCACAGTTAACACAATTAACCCAAATTGCTTCTAGTTTTTATAGTTTGTAGTTCACTCATGCTGAAGATGATGGTACAAATCTTGCTGTGATTCTCAGCAGCCACTGTTAATTCATTTCAAGTATATTGTTTTTATAGGAGATGGTTAAATGCATTTATTCCTGATTTAACTGTCAGGTATGAGGATGGTAAGACAACAAGCTGAATTCCCTTCTTGGTCATTCCTGCCACCACCCAGCTCTGGAGTCAGCCTAGGTACATCAATCAGGCACTTGGACAAATTTTGGTCCTGAGTAAACTGACAGAATGGGGGCAAACTAGTGAAGTACTGCACCAACCTTTATCACTGGAGCTTTTCAGAACTATGGCTTTCCAATCAAATGAACTGTAACTTACATTAAAAATTACCATTTGACTGTCTGACATGTCTAAAAGGATAGTTTAATGGAAAAAAAAAATGCTGTGGAATGAGAAACAATGATCTTGTATAATTTAGGCAGTAAATTATGTTGGACTCATACCTAACATTGGTACAAATCCACTAGGAAAATTCCAACACTATCATTATAGTCTCGCAAGTTGCTTCTTCAGCTACTATATATCTTTTCATAAAACTATAGACTATACTTTACTTCTTAATAAGCAAAAAAAATAGTTAATACATGCAACATTAATTATAAAACCTAGGCAAATGAAATCTCTCATTTAGAGAGATACTTGGTTCAGATTTATGCCATTTATGCCATATCACCAGGATGATGGATATTGTCTCAGGTTAAAAGAAATCCCAAAAATATAAAAATACAGAAAAAAGTTGAAAGTTTAAAAGTAAAACAAGCAATTCTATGCTGTTGCAACAGCTTCTCACTATCAGCCAGCTCGTGGAATTTTACTCATACTCAAAGTATAAAAGCAAACATGACTCTTTCAGACGGTTAGACAGCACGAATGCACATCGTGCAAGCTGCTGTTTAAAATACTGATTTTTTAATTTGAGAACGAGCTTAAAGGCTGAAATTGCTACAAAATGAGAAACATGTCAGCATTATGTCTACATAATTTCTGCATAGCAGAAAACACTGATGTCACAGACAACATGTGCACCCTTCTTTACTATCTTCCCAGACTAAAGACCCAAACAAGCAAAGTAATTTTCACCCACAACACTGAATGGAAGTTGAAAAAGCAGTAGGTTGGCACTTCACCATTTCTATCTTGACTAGGAACAACACTTCACCAGATCCGATCAATTTACATGATGAAACTCTGACTTCAATGACTTTGTGATGCATAAAAATACCCTTCAAAGAGTGGGCATCCAATCCACTTTCCTCTGAAAGCTGAATGAAAACTTGGCCTTGATGGTAACAGAAAAAGAAAGAAGATGAATTTTATATTTGTGAATACAGGCAAAGCACAAGATTTGTTGACAGACTGAAGAATATTCTTGTGGAATGTGAGAGGGAAGAAACCATTAATACTGCAGATTTCTATTTTAAACTAGAAAAATACTGCCAGATTTCCAAAAGTGATTATAAAAACTTTAATAACAGCCCACAATTACTTTAAATTCAGAAGGGAGATAAGTTCAAATCCATTATCTGTAGTATCTGTGACATTAGGGACACATTTCAATGAACACATTTAAAATTTCCAAAAGCCCATAACCAGCAGAAAAATTTTCAAAGGATCCGTAAGAAGAAATACAATTTATTGGTGATTACAGACATGAAAATAGTCTAGTCAATATTTATAAAATCAGGAGGAAAGGAGGAGGAGGAAAAAAATTAAATCACTGAGGCAAATTAGATGATTTCCTAAAGGGAATATTCCTCGATCTGACTCCGCCAGTCAATCTACATCTAACTTACCTGGGGACAGCATGGGAACTTCCAGTGTAGCTGTGTAAGGAGAGGCAAGCAAGAAAGGTATGACAAACCATCCTGGCAGAGTTCTTGCACCTTGCTTGCACGATCTGCTGCCAGCCACTATTGCAGAATATCCATAAGCACTGTCATGTACAGTCATGAAATTATTTGAGACAGCCTTTGTCAGCTTCAGGCTGCTGTAGCACAAGCTAAGTGATCTCACACCAGCTGACAGCGTATCAGTGCTACAACCACGTTGTGACAGCTGCTCACCCATACCAAAACACAGGATCAACTCAATCATGATATTGAACCAGTACCATGGTCTAATTGTTTCTTTCTCCATCTTATGTCTACAACAAACTCGGGACTAGTTTCAAGGAAATAGAACGTGACACACCACAATTACTGTTAAAGCAAAAAGATACATATTGGGGAATAGGGAGAGAACATACTCTTCAGGACTACATTTCATGTAGGTAGGTATCATTTAATTGACACCCACTGAAATGCCTACATGAGACAGAACTTGTTGCACCCTCAATTGATACTTCAACTGCAACAGCTATTTGTCTCTACAGCATACCTCAGACAGATATCAGCCTCATTTTCATAGAGACTCTGAAGCAACTCAGAATACACCAAGTCAACAATAGCACCAGAAATACATGGCTCCCCATCCTGTATTCAAAGAGCATCCTATATTCCAAGAGCATGGTATTTTTCAACTGACTATCAATCTACTGCGATGTCATTCTGGAAGAAAAAGTTTTGTGCCTTTTCATCTAGTAAACATGTTGAACAAGTCTCAGAGCTGATTAATAATCCTTCCACACAAAATCCTAGCTCTGCCACAGCCAAAACAAAAAAAAAAAAAAAATGCTTTAAGCAATCCCACTGCAGGTCATCCTAAAGACAAGGACAGACCACTTTGCTGCCAACAGTATTATAAACAGGTATCAGGCTTATCCTCCTCAATTAGAGGCTTTTAAAATTGCTGATAGAGGATGTAAATGGTTTTCATTTGCTACTCAGATCTTTATTAAACATCTCCATGACCCTGTTTCATGCTGGCTTTTCCTGAACATAAAGGTGCCTCACCCCACACATTTTTTTTGCATGTACTGCAATTGCTACAACCCCTAAAGGTTTTTATCACTACTGCTTCCAGTTCATTTCCATAAGGGTGTCAGAAAACAGAAAACAGACATGTATATTGCATGTCAGAGACCACTGGCTTTTAAAAAAGTGTGTTTTGTGGATATGCTCTGAGCATAATTAGGCAAATTAATAGTAATTAATGTCCTGGCCACCTGGGTCCTTTTCAGTTCTACACTAAAATATAAAATCTAAAAAAATTAGAAAATAAATAAATAAGTAAATGTTTAAAAACCCAAACTGTTGCAAAATAGCCTACACTACCCTGCCATTTATTTCTCTAAACTGTTTTCTGCCGTCTTATTACTTTCAACTTAGCCCGACAGAAGAAGCGTCAAGTGAAGAAGAAGTATACAACTTTCCTTTCACACAGCCCCTCCATGCTGGCTCGCTTCAGTCAGTAACTCTTCTATCAGTTTATGCTTTTCAATCTGTGCTGAATTAACTTCCTTAAAAATTAGTCTTTTTGCTTCCCTTCACTCTTCAAGAAAAAAGCTTGCTTTCCTATGACAAAACCAAATTATTACAAATTCTACCCAACCACTCCTTGTAATATATTCTTGCTTTAAAACTCTTCTACCTCATTTTCTACACCTGGTGCTTGTTATGCTACAGGCAGTTTGTAAAACAGATGGTACATACAACTAAATGAGGGGACCCCAATTATACCATAAGTTCAATTTGAAGTATTGAAGTATTACAGTTTTACTTTCACTGTAACAAGCTTAGTTAGCAAAAGCTTATATTTTAATTGTGATCATGTACTCTAATTTCTTGTTTCATGGTCTGGTATAATATCCTTTTGCTCTTCAAGGTTACTACTGTGACTGAAAATTAAGATAATTGCTATGGAAAATTATCTCCCCAAATTATAATTCAATGGGGAAATAATAGAAAATCACTAAACCTGAAAAATCACCTTAGACAAAAATAACTTCCTGTGGTGACTCAATTTCCATTTGGCAAAGTAAAGAGAGAGGAGTCTTATAAGACTGTTTATCACCCTTATTCTAGAGTATTGCTGCAATATTTCTTCCTATTTGATTAAAACATTTACTAATTTTTCTCTAATCTCTATTCACACTATTGCTTCTAAAGGTGATGCATGGTGGTTGCCACTTCCTCTGCAATCTTGACTTCAAGAAATAACATTGAGCTAAACAAACATCATGAGAAATGCAATGCAAATCCTAGCAGCAGTATAGAACTATTTCTGCAAAATTTAAAAGATACAACTTAAGATGTAGGCTCTAAAAAACAACTGTGCATATTCCAGCCATCTTTACGCTTGCTTATTCTTCCATTGTAGAAACAAGCAGCAGACTGTGACTGCGTGGTAGGACATGTGTGGTTTGGCTCTGACTGCCCTACAGAGCTCTTATGAAAAGGCAGCTATAGGAACACTTTCTATTAGTCTTATTTTTCTAATAAATACTTGTCTGGTACACATGAAAACTATGAAGAATTGTTGCTAAATCTTATTCAAGTTCTTGAGGCTTATTTGAAGCACTACACAAGTGGAAAGTATTATTGCCATTTAATAAATATGTTGAAATCACAGACCAATTTAAATTAAAAATAAGGTCAACTTCAGATTTTCTACATACTCCTATGCTTTCAAGAGCAGCAGAATTGTAGGGGAAACTTGGGATACCAGGCTGAAAACCCTGTGATACCAGACCAAGGGAATGAGTTATTAAATAGCCCCAAGTCTTTCCTCACTATTCTTTGCTAAAACACTGGCTCCTTACTTTTTTACCCCTCCTTGTACTTACAAAAAAAAAATCACCCTTCAAAAGAGCTAAGACCCAGAACGAAGTTTCAGCACAGATTAGTCTGCATCACACACTTTTTCTAGTACTGTTCTCGAGTCCAGGGGTCAAACAGCTCTGCTCCTGCAAGGCTGTCTAACAAATCTGAGGGAGCTGTTTTATCAGGAAGCATGTGCAACACCTGAACCTTTCTAGGGAAAGGCCATGGAAAGGCCTAGGGAAAGGCCATGGAAAATTACTGGCAAAGCTAGCCAATACAATACAACAGGCTACAGCACTACAAATATATGTGCCAAGAATAGAGAGGATACATAAAAGGTAAAAAAAGGCAAAACCCAAAATGGCATCATATGGGATTCCCTAAAATCTTCAATCCAGCATCCTTTACCAAAAGGTTTATCAACAGTTTCATCAAAACATCTAGAAAACTTCTTTCCGATAACATTCTGGTTTAAGTTTACATAATTGCCCTAGAAAACTGCCTGTAACAGTTCATTAACTGCCACTGGATTTTATCTTACTGCTATTTAAGGGAGAGGTGGCCTACACTTTACTATTCTTATAAATGTGAGGACCTGAAATTAGGAGATCTTCAAAATGGCTATCATAATAGCACACATCAGAATCTCTTCTATGTATCATTAATTGGAAAATAAGTTTTCAAACTATTTCAAAATGCACAAAAAGTCAATTCTGACACAGTATGAGTAGTTGCAATGCTATGTAAAACACCAAGCCTATATTCGGTCTAAAAGAAGTCATCTTAGGCCTGATTCCTGTCAGTAGAGTCACTCACAGGTTTATGGCAGGTACAGAGTTTATTCAACATCTTAAAGAGGCTCACGTTCTTTTGTCTGCTAGTATTAAAAGAACCGTAAATGTATACAAAAATTTAATTCTTTATCCTGCATCCATTAAATGTCTCAAAGGACTCCAGGCCACCTCCTCACACATGTAAGTAAAAGCTAAAGAATAAAAAGCAAGGACTGATTTTATCTCAAGGTTATGGAAACATCACTAAACCATAAAACCACGCTGTCAAAAATTTATCTTGACATTAGAAAATGTCTCAGTGGAGTTAAAGCCTTACCACGTAATTAGCTGCAGATAATTCTGTTTAATACTGAGGATCAGAATTTTAAAACAGTCACAACCTTGATAAATGGCACGTTAAATAAACTGAAGCTTGCAAAAAGTGATCAGATAACAAAAATGAGAAAATTCAACTCCAGCTCAAAGGACAGTTGATACAAAAGCAAATTGTCTAGTAAGGACAAGGCAAGACTGTCAGAAAGAAAGGTACATAACCCTTCTGAAACACCTCCCCATCCAGTACAGCTGGTATTTTCCACAGATCTCGTGCAGACTAAAAATACATTGGGGTGAAATTCTGCCCCCATGGAAAGAAATGGCAAAATTTTCTTTGATTTTAAATGGGCAGTTTCTACAATTGCACACTCAGGGGGATTCTCTGCCTATTAAGCATCACAAGCAAGCGAATAAAACTATAATTAATTTTCACAAAGGCAAGAGCAGTGGACAGCAGAGAAGGAAGACTGTTTAAAAGAGCTTCTGAGAAGCTCTTTTGACCTAAATCAGGTTGGAGATTTTCCAAGAACCATCTGGAATATAGTCACCTCACTACAGGATAATTTTTCTCTTTTGTCTGGCAGTCTGTTTATTTTCCTTCTTGAGAATTCAGCATCAAACAGAATAAAAAAATGACCTTTGACTGGATCTTTTTGTGGCATGCAATGAAAGAACTGATCCAAAAAAGTTCAATGTTCGAATAAGCACCTACTGAACTTGAAAGGAATGTTGGAAGCGATTGGGAAAACAAGATTACATATTGAAGTTATGTATCTGTAGTATTTCTTTATTCTATGACCACACAGGGAAGTCATCACAGCTGGTCTTCTTTAGAGATATACTACAGAGAAGAGACTGCAGAAGTCTTAGCAGAGACTTTACAGCTCCAAAGTCTTAAATTTTACCTGCTGAGAATAAGCATCCCTACTCAGTTTTTAAAAAAAAATTTAAAAGTTGCATGGACATCAGCATATCTTCCAAAGAACATTCCATGGGAATGGCAGAAAATGTCTGCTGCTACCTCCCTAAGGATGGGGAAATACTAAATTAATATTTTAATACAATATCACACTCATAACTAACTCATTTGACAACAAAATTGGGAAAGCTGTAAAATGCCACATGGAATATTAGAGAGTGACAACAAGGTCATACAAAAAGCTTGACAGTTGTGCTTGACTGAACTCTGAACAAGATACTAATTTTACTCATGTAAAGCACATGGCTGTTGACTGCTCTTTTCTCCCAACCATTCACCTGTCCAGTCAGATTCTCCTATCCCTTCTGCCAGTTCTTCTTAGTATTAATGATATCAAGTATGTGTAAACATGACAGGTCTATGTCATTTGCTCTCCATTTTTACAGAGCAGACTATCACACAGACTAAGCAAAACCAGCAAAAGAATGAAATGAGCTCTAGTTTACTGGACAAAAAAAACCCCATACCAAAACCAACAACTTAAAAACTCAGCACTTTGCATTCCATTTAATAGGGTGGGGGAAAATTCACAGTCAACATATGGAATACAGCAAGTTAAAAACATCTCTGTGATATCAAAGCTACAGTAGGGCAAATGTTGTCATTAACAGGAGCACTCCCAGTTCTCCAGTTAACAAGATATGGAGCTGTGAAGTCTTGGCTTTCACTCTGCCCTTGATGGCCACTTACACCACCTTGGTAAAATACATGGGAGGGGAGAGGAGGTGCACATATGTGTACATGCTTGTGCATGTGTGTACACAAAAAAAATTAAAACCTTCTGCACTTTCTTCACCACTGTTCCAATGTGTTTAGTAATCATCACACTGTGTCTGTTCCAAGCCACATGGCCATTCTCCATCTTAAGCTTATTGTTACATAAATGGCAAAAATATTTGGAAATAATTTCTTACAAGCTGCAACTCCATTCAAACTGAGTAGGCAGTGATCATCTTCTGATAATCAGTTTTATCTTCAGCTGCACAAATTCTCTACACCAGATAACACAACGTGCATGTTTCATGTGAAATGCATCTGACAACGCTCAGGCCAAACCAGTATGCCAACACAAGACAATAAAACAGATTGAGTGGAGATGAGGTAGTACTTGAAGTGTTTTATCTATGCACCCTTTTAACTGGGTCTATTTCAGACTGTGATTTTTCAGGTAAAGTTGCAACTTTACATCACATTACCAGCAGTCTAATCACCCACCAAAAAAAAAAATCCAGAAAAACAACACAGTTGATTCAATTGCTCCTAGTCCTGTTGACAGCAAAAAAAAAAAAAAAAAAAAAAAAAAAAAAAAAAAAAAAAAAAAAATTTAAAAGGGTTTTTTAACTGTGCAAATGTTAAAAAAATAATTTATAGCATTTTTATTATATTTTTCCCAAAGAGGCTCTTTCTTTTATTTATATCAAAAGAAAAAAAATGTTATACTTTGGCTTACTTCATAAGAATACAATTACTAAAACAACCAAAACACAAGATAAATCTTATGGCAGAATTTATCAATCAATTAGAAATCAAAAAAAATTAAATGGAGTTAAAACTATGAGTACACTTCATATAAAATATTCTGTTAGCATTGTTTGAATTTAGCTTCTTGAATTGAAAGTAATAAAATATCTACACCAAAAGCCAACATTATTTAGTTAGCAGCACAATAGACATCTTACATGTGGAATCTAATTTTAAATACCTTATATGTCATCTTTCAAAATAAATAATCCACAAGGCCTCTGAAAAAAGCAGCTTGTAGGATACAGTACTATCACAAACATTAGCATATACTTCTAAATGACAAAGTGGGATGGGAGGATATCTGAAAATATATTTCAATTTACAGAAAAATTCTAGGCTGAAGAGTGATGTTATATGGTCTTCATTACTGTGAAAAAATTACTCAGGTTGATTGACTAAATTATATTTGAACTTTCTTGGTTTTTTTTTCTCACCCAGCAACTTTAACATGATTATTTTAAAAAAAGAAAAGAAAAGAAGTATCCTCTGGCTACTGCTTTAATTTGGAAGTGCTGCAATTATATTAAAGTTATACTTCTGCTTAAATACAGATCGAATAAAAAAAATAGTTTGAATTCACTTTGTCATATATCACATTCTGAATGCATCTACTGAACTCCCACTCAGACATAAATTGTGAACATGAGGAAAAGATAATTTATGAGTTGTCAAGCAACCAGATTTTAACACTTACTTTTGTGAAGATCTGAAAAAAGTCAATTGCAGGTGGCAATTGAGACTCATCCTGGATCTCAGTTTTCAAATACAGTTGCAAAGTCTGTGCAAGCTGCCTGAGGCCATCTTTCATTTCTTCACTTAACCGTTCAGTGTCTTATTGGGAAAGGGAAAAAAAGTAGACCATGTCATAAACAGAACATTTCATCAACATTTTGAAAACATCCAATGGCAGCCATACAGCCTAGACATTTCCAATCCAGGAATTAATCTTGATGGAGGGCAATTTTGACAGAGGGCAGACATTTCTCATTTTTGTGACAATTTCCTATCAACACAGTAGAGTTTATCAAGTTGCTACTGCCAAATCATATGAGTGCGACAGCAAGTTAAAGATCAAAAGACAATAGATAAAGCAGATGTGTAAGCAGATGTAAGACATTACATAAAAAAATTAGGCATCTGGGTTTGTAACATTAACCACATTAGAAATATGCTTGGAACTTTATGCAGCAGTTCATAACTTTTATACTGTATTCTCCATAGATGTGTCAGAAACACTTTATGCTAGCAGATGAAACAGAAAAGTATTTATGAACAAAACGAGTTCCATACAGAGCAAGTGGTAAATAATGAATATTAAAGAATAATAAGTAAATATCACTTTATTATAAAGCACCACTATTCATACTTTTCAGATAGAAATCCTGAAGCAGAAAGAATCACAGTGCCTCATTTTCTAATTAAGTGATTAGGCATGCATCAGGTCTCCACACAGAAAGTGAAACTGCTGCTGCACCCTAGCAAGATCACTGCCTGACTACCTGCTTCACACTTTCTTTTTACTATTAGTTAGTACAAAATGGAGAATGCGAAGCTGAACATATTCAAGCACCAGTCTATAACAAAAGGCAGAGATTTATGATGCACTATGAATCAATTTCATCTCTGCATAATGGTGAATTGTTATTTTATTATGAACATCTATAGACGCACACAGCACTACCCAAGTGCAGTCAACAGTGTGGATGTTTGCAGGTGATTTTGTAAGCATGAACAAACATAAATGTTAGAAATCCAGACACCTGTGTATTTCACAATGTACAGAAAATCTCTGATATAGAAAAATATAGTATCTATGAGGACTGTGTCTTCAAGAGAAGCAGCTATCTGTTAGATGACTGAAACAATCAAGTTTAAAAAATATAAAAGAGAAATTATAAACACACACTTGCATTTCTGATATAATATCCCTTTGGAAACAAAAATGTTTTTTCCTTCAAATGTAATTATAAGACAACATGTGATTTACCATAAACTATCTATAATACATTACAAAATGTATTATAACAAAGAGAGGAAGGCATGGTTTGTTTCACTATTGGCAAATAACCCTAGACTAAAGAAGAGAAATCACATAAGAAGCATGTTACAAATGGACACTGTAGCTTAGGACAGATGTGAACATGAATACCAAAACCAACTGGAACTTCAGGGAGAACTGATAGAGATGGAAGCAGAATGCAATTATCTACACTGGAATCTGTCCAGGACATCAGAGCTAATGATCCAGAAAAAAAATCCCAGGGGAACCTTAATGGAAAATGATCAAGACATGATTTTCCAAGCACATTAAAAAAAAAAAAAAAAAAAAGAAAAAAAAAAAAAAAAAGAAAAAAAAGGAAAGGCCAAAAGCTAAAAGCAAAATGAAATTAAAGTTATATATGTTTTCATTTTATGTTTTTAAGGAACTTTTTTCAATTGTTTAATAAACCTATGGGAGACAAAATACAACAAAAGGCCTATGAAAAAATTTCTAAATAATACAGCATGGGGATTTAGTTATGCAACTCTGATTCTTATACAAGTAAAGCAGCAAAATATCTGCCCCACAATATAGCACACAAACTAATTTCTGAATACTGAGTCTTGGTAACTAAAACCAAAAATTATTTCTGAATTACTGTAACATACAGAGAGCCCAGAGAACTAAGGAAGGGAGGAATTGTCTTAAGAGAAATGAGAACCAGCAAAAGTAACTATGCTCAGATCCACCCCTCCTACTTAATCTGAGTTTCAGGACATATAAAGGAATTTCAAGGATCTATGGAGATTGGAAAAGAACTTCATAAAGGCCTGTATGCACCCACATATTTTGTGGTTTTTCATGTATTATTTGTTTTAGTAGATAATTATTCAAAAAGTGTATAGAATTTTATAGCCTTCTATTCAGTTGATATGTCTCCCACACTAAAAATCAACCAAAAGTATAAACTAATGTTGAAAAGTAATAGTGTAAAGTAAAATGAGATAACATAGTGTCAATAGCAATTTTCAAAAAGAAAATATTTTTGAATTACAAGTCGGGGGAAATAACCCAAAAAAGATTAAAAGAGTATCAATGAGAATTCTGTCACGTTTCTAATTAGTGTTGAAACATTATCTTCTATTACAAAGATGCTTCCTGAGAATATTTTTGTTTCGGATTACAGCCTGTATTCATAGTTTATGTGATTCTGTTCAAAGAAATCTTTTCTCCTATATAATTCAGCCTCTAATGAAAATGCATTTCTGATTTTCCTATAGATTCCACTACGTACACAAAGAAACAAAAGCTTTATCAACACCATTCATAAATTATGCAGCAAACAGAGAAACTGTTATGAAATAACTGGAGTTTTTGGAGCATACAGAGGCAGCAAAAAACATCTCAGCTACTACAAGTTCTCACACCAACCCAAAACACTTTTGGATTATTTTAACTCCAAAACCATCTATTCACTCTAACAAGGAAGCCAGGAAAACAACACTAGTAAAGAGCCAGCCAAAACCTTTACATAAGATTATGCATAGGCCATTTGTACTGTAGCCTGAAGTATCAAGTTCAGTTAATGTGTTAATGTCCTAAACACTTGGTGCTGTGGAGTTAAGAGGCCACTGGAATTGTTATTAAGACTGAGTCAGTACAGATTAAACACTACATGTGGATCTCTCATTTGTCTTCTCCTAAACTAATTGGCTATGTACCAGTTATTTCCATATCAGTGAGAAGACAGTCATCCCATCTGTATCACAGGCCATATCATAATTTCCTTCAGAATGACTATTTTAGCAGAACCTTCTGGCCACTCTACAGACTTTTGTACCATTCACCCATTGCAGCTCAGGCCTGTTCAACACCAAGCTTCTCTCCAGTCAACTTATCACACGATTCCCCTTGTCTCCAGTCAAGTCAAGGAAAGCTGGGATCATCTCCTGAAGGGTACTGAGAAACCAGTTTGTATGGAACAATCAGTTACAAAACAAACTTTGCCTACACTAGAGATAATTGCTGTACAAGTGATCAATATTTAATATTTAAAGGGAGAATCGTCCAGTTCCTCCTGCACCACTCTGCAATCAGCCATTGGTATAATAAAGACTCTTTCCTTGGATCCCAGCAGTGTAACAAAGCATAAAAGTCCATAATCTAAATAATTTTAACTTAATTTGCAACAACTGTTTTCCACAAACTTTTGTTACACAAATTGAAAATACCCATTGCAGAAAATCACTATGTTCTAAATAACTGAAATCTATCCATTTTAATTTGCTGCCTTGTTAAGGTGTTTTGCCCTTGCAGTTTGGGATAAGGCAGCAGAATGTCAGGGTGTTTGGAAGTAAAATTAATACTATGTGTTGCATTTTTTATGTTTATACAGGTTTTATTTCTAACTATACCAATTGATCAACCTGCTTTGTAGCCAAAACTCTGAATAATGCTAAAAAACATTGAGGTAATCAAAATATTCACATTACTCTCCAGAAAATCCCTCTAAACAAGATGCAAAAATGAACCAAGCATGTATTTCTTCCTTTTTAAGTCTTCAAGATGCCACAAAATATGAAAAAAATGTTTCTTATTTCAACATTTGCTCTGCTGAGAGATTGTAATGAGCATCTTTTTCTACCCAAGAAGTTGAAACTTGTGAAGCCACAAAAGTAATAACTGCACAATTTCATCTTTTTTCTCTGTTGAAAGATCATGTAGAAGAAAAATATAGACATATCCCTTTTAAATTTAACTTTCTTTCCTATTTCTGGAGGTTATTTTGAAGTTTTATGCAATAGCACATAAGTATTAAAAAAGTAAAACCTCGGTGCAAAAATATATGTACTATTGTCTATGTATGTAGAAATATTGACACTGTATATAGTAAGGCAGACATTGGGTAAATTAAAAAATGAGCATGCAAGTTGTTCATTGTAAAATGCAAAAATAAATATACTAAAGCAAAAAATCAGGAAAGTTTTGCTTCAAGACAACAGGCATGTTTTTTCTTTTATCTTTGAAATAACTGTTCTTTCCCACAGAGGTTTTTGTCTTTGATTCTGTTAGTCCACAGAGCAAACCTTCAGAAGGCAAGCTGCAAGAAAATCAGATGGCCCTTTAATAAAACAGACCTTGGAAGTATTTCCTGAAATCTGGCTGGCAATTACTTACTTGACTGAAGATCAGGAAAAGAGTAGAGTCTCTCAGAAGGGCATACTGATTGTCTGAGCTGTAGAGGAAAATCAGATAATTAACACTCACATAGCATGTTTTATCTTGCAAACACTCTACAAGACTGATTATGCCGTGTGATAAACGTGAAAGATAATCAGGTATGGCCAACAGCAGCAACATAAATCCAGGACTTTGCATAAACTATCCTAAAAAATTAAATTTCTTTGTTGTTATAAGACTTTCTACTAATTTTGATTTTTTTTAACACTTTGGCAGCTTACCTTTAGTAACTTACTTTAGCCCTTTAGAGCATAATTGAAATCAGATTATGAGGTTTGTTTCAGAGTTCATGTGACTATAATTAATGCACAGTATTGCTAGGTACATATTTGCCCTTTAAAAACTATCATGCAAACTCTTCGCAACAATGTATAAAATAAATGTGAAATCATATTTCATCACCTCAGACCACAACAAAGGCCTGCACTTTTATCCAACACAGACAGCATCATAGCAGGTTCAGCAAAAAAATTAGATTTACAATCCCACCCATTTATAAGCTGCTTAAACTATCAGAAAATTTAGTCCATAAAAAGGAATCAAATCATGGGAATGTCAAACACCCAGGACTTCTAAGAGAGTTTAGAAAAACATTAAAAAAGATAACTGAGATTAAGAAAATCCATCATGGAAAGCATGGCACTATGCCCTCTAAAGAAAGGGCTAGCTACCACTGCTTCTGCCCTTACCACTCATTCAAACAACACCTAATGAGGCTTCTATTACGTTAACAGAAAAGCACCAATAACTTCAGTAGTATTCAAGGGAAAATGGTGTCTCCCTATGTTTTTCTTCCAGGCAGGAATAAGCTTAGAATGCTACCACATAACCATAGGAAAAGAAAGTCAATAAACATGTCCCTCAAGCTTAGTTATGTCTGTTTTGGAATCTCTTGATCCCTTCAGCATTTCTGCAAATTAATCAGCAAACTTGTAATGCAATTCACAGTCTAATTTTTTTCAGCACTCCCAGTCACTTGAGCCTTGTAGTTCATAATTGCATTAAAAATGTAGAGTGAGAAAGCATTTATCAGAATTTGCTGCACTGAATCAATCTAAAAGAACATCACTTACTAGTTTAAAAACAATCCTTCCAGCAAGTCTGACAGAGTCTGGAGGAAAATTTGGCTCGATGCTCTTAAGACACTTGCATTCCTGCTTGTGGTCCAGCCAAGCTTCTTTCTATCAAGACATTTTAAAAAGGAAGAAAAAGAAAATTAAGTGCATTTTATGTTACATAATCTGTATCCTATTTTTTATATGTACACACATATTTTATATACATATAGTTATCTATAGTTAAATATACACACAAACATGCTCAAAACAATATGCACTAATTCTCATTTGTTGTGACATGAAGCAACAACAGTATGTAGCTGCTTACTTCACAAGATTGGAGAGAGCTAGAAAAGATGCTATCTAACATACACAAAACTCTAGGCATGTGTTCACTCAGCAATCAAGGCTGCAGAGGCCTTCAGAGTCCATTCACTGCACTAAATACAGCTGCTCTAATGAAATGGTCAAGTTTTCAGTGCTGCAAAAACTGTCACCAAATATCCCTGAGCTGATGAGATACCAATGCCCACAGCTGGGAGGACTGGCAGCGATAAAACAAAACAGAAGACAGAACCAAAAATATTTTAGTTACTTATATTACCCAAACCTCAAATTTTTGTTTCAAGGGCCACATTGATTAGAATAGCAGAGACAGACTAACACTCCCATAGCAGGGAAGAATCAGGATGACAAGATAAAGGAAACATTGAAATATCTCCTTTTTTTCCTCTACCATTTATTGTTGCATCAAGATTAGTGCAGAAGAGCAGCAAGAATGAGTCTTCAACTAAAGAAATGTGTTGGAAGAAAATTTCTGATCACTATTTTTCCTTTCTTCTGTCTCTACAAGTAGAAAATTCTGTTTATAATATGCAAAAAGTACAACATACTACATATTTACACATTTTATTTGCATATTCACAGTTCATGTTCAAAGACAGACAGCTGTTTCAAATAGTTTTAAAAGCAAATTAAAAGAACAAGGCACAACAAAAATTTGCTACAATGACAAGTACTCACAATCAAGGGCTTCTAAAGGTGACATTTTCTCACAAATATGCAGTAAGGGAAAAAAACATGAACCCAGAAAACCAGTTTCTGTCAGGTGAGTGCCACAGAGAAAATGATTGTCTAATGTTAACTACATGTTCAGCGATAAAAAAAAAAAAAATAAAATGGCAGAGATATGTGTAAGGGCACATCAGACCAGGAGATGCTGACATGAGAGTTATAAAGATTCCAAACACAATCACACAAGTTTTTCCTAAGCTGCATTTAAGTGAGGGAATTGTTTCAGGTAACTAGGTTTCAGCACCAGAAGCATTTATTATATTTAATTCAGGATTTTTTCCCCCTGTGGCTTACACATTATAAATAAATGGAACTTTTTATTTCTTTCAGATACATGAGAGATTTGTGATTTCATTTCTTTTACCCATAACTCTACAAGGCAAAAAAATGACACCAAGAAGGCATTAATCCAAATACAGTTAGTGTCACATCCTATCTGGCAAATAAAAGTTAAGTATTTAGTGCTGAATAAAATTATCCTTGTCTAGAAAAAACAAAGTCATGCTTGTAAATGTCCAGACATCGTTCTGTGTAATAAAATTATATTGGCATTTTCATCCAACTTAAACTAAAAATGTTCCTAGGAGTAAGCCTTTACTGTCAAATTTTTTACTCTACATAAATGTTGCACAGAATTTTAAACATGTAGAGGTGACATCCAAATGATTAATAACTTACCCAACCAATATAGCTCTAATGAGATTAAATATTCTGGACCACATAGCATCATATGCCACCTTTCTTTGAGAGCATTCCCATGTGATAAAAATAGTTCAAACACACGCCTTTTGTGAAATAGCACTTTGGCCAAAACTGATGCTAAAAAGGAATCACTCTGATTCCTCTGCAGAAGGAGCTAGAATGGAATGGGGATTGCCAGTCATTTATTCCCAAATGGTCAGGGAGAGAGAGGAAAGCTCCAAATGCATTAAATATAATGAAATTCAACAATATTTCTTCTTAATATCCATACAACATAGATACAAATTACAGGACAATATGAAAACAATGATCTGTGACCCTGGAGAGACCTACTTTTAAAGTCAGTCTCTAAAAATACTTATTGGTTGAACTTATGTTAGTATCACATTTCCTGGTGGAAGGGTTTTCTTAATTCTTTGTATCCTGGCTTTCAGTCAAGGTTTTTATATCCTATATCCAGCACGAGTATAAACACTGCAGTGCAGAGATGTGGCCACCTGGTATGACCCTTCTCCTCCATGCCAGGGAAGGTCTTCCAATTTTGGAAAGATTCCTTTTCCCCCTTTTAGAAATGAACACTAATAGAAGGAGGCAAAAAAAAGCAAGTAAACAGTACAGGGCAATACAAAACCCTCCTCCTCAAGGTTTCACTACACTTAGGAACTTGGAAAGAATATCTTTCTGTTTCTCCCCTCCCAAAGCATTGTCTCTCCTTCAATCTCAATGTATCCCAAGTGTCAATCCTCAGGCTTCATCCATGGCTACAGAGATGGTGCAGCACAGAGCTCTTTACTGGTGGCAGCTTCAGAGTCTGCCCGCTGAACCAGCACCAGACCACTTCCAACACCTCCCTGCACAAGCCAGGATCACCTCCTGCTGGCTCAGGTCATGGGCAAAGACCCCTCACAAATGCCTGCAATATCTTGCATATTTTCAGCTGAGTGATCTTGTCAATGAACATCCATTCTTTCACAGACATATGCTATTGCTGTCTCACTTTGGAGCCTGAATCTACAAAAGATCCTAAAGCAATGTTGATTAAACAAAGGTTTCCTTTGTCTTCTATGCAAGAGTACAAAAAATGAACACTTCCTGCAGATTAATGTGCTAATAAAAAGCTGTTAAAAACTACAGCTGATTAACCAAAAAAAATAAAAACACCAGGTTATTTTCCCATTGGAAGGTTTTGATCTGTTAAAAGCAAATAATCTGTAATTTCCAAAGGACTGTTTGAATTTTCACAGAACGTCTTTTTTTAATTATGACATTTTACTTTTATTACATTATTTCAATAATATTTGATAATATCACATTCTGAATTCTTCCTGAAATTACTCTTCCATTTTTCAGGGATTATCATCTATATCATTGGTCCCCAATCTGTGGGATACACCATATTAATAAACATTGCCAGGGGTGATCACAATAGTGATTATGAGGAGCACCAGATGTGATAACCCTACCTCTGGAGAGACACCCAGAAAACATAACATGGCTAGAAGACAGGCAGTCCATGAAACTAGGCATCAACAAGTGAAAAAGGGGCTACAACAGGGAAATGCCAAATAGGGGCAAAACCCAATGAGGTCTGAGTGAAAAAAAAATTAAAAGCAAAAAATCTATATGTACTTGATCCTAAAAACCGGAATTCATTTGCAAAAGGTCAGCCCAAAGGATCTCTTGTGATATGTTCCAGTTTCACACTTCTAATATTTTTAAAATTAAACTGAAGTGGTAAAAGTGAAAACAGCTTGCTTTAACTGGCCTGAAAAAGAAAAACAATGGGATTTTTTTTTTTTATTTGGAACAACTCATTCATAATCTTTAATACAGACATTATGGAGATTTGTAAAAAAATGGGGATTCTGATTTGTATTCTGATTTTTTCAGGACTACCAGCTCTGCATACATATTCCCTTAAAGGATAACTATTCTCACTTCAAGTTCCAAAAGAGAGACATTTCCAAAAATTATTACTTCTCCTTAAGGTTAGCCTGAGGATAGCTTTTTGTACTACCTAACTTTTTAAAACAAATGAAGATGTTTATAAGATATTTGCAGCTTTAAAAATGGCTCTTTTTGGTACACTTTGAAATATAAATCCCCTGTTGCATTTATGTTGAAGTTTCTTTCACAAAATCCACCTTTATTCTAGACCCAGTACACCTACTGAGATTAAACTTTTTGAAGTCATATTTTTATATTAATTCTGTTTTCATATAATGTATTAATTACAAAACTCCAGAAAAATTACAGGTTTTAAGCCTAAGTGTTTTGAGTTGCAGTATCACACATTCAAAAATAATCAAATCATTCTGCAAGTAAGTGTGAACTGCAAATTCAACTGCATAATTTGCACTTCAAAGTTATCTGTATTCATAAAACTAAAATAGTCCTGTTTTGCCAATATTCACTTTTTTAAATGTGCAAAATGCAGTTTCATCAATACCCTGCTGTTTATTTGTTGAACAATTAGTTCAATTAGAAGTGCACATATTAATGAACTGCACTGAAGCTACAGAGGCTAAGTAGGGCACAAAGCATTTGGTTTAGCTTTCCTAACAGCTGCTATAAAACTAGAGCAGCACAATGGAGTAGCAGGCTTATTAGAACAATATGAATCAGAGGACAGTTCTCAAGAGCAAAGAGATCTGGTTGGTCTCAGTTTTATCTATATCACCTGTTTCAAGTCATCAATCTCAATAAATTCACTGCTTTGACTAAAAAATAACTTCTTTTTTCCTGTTACCCTCTATCGCTACCTAATATCACAGGGTATTACATATATTAATTCAATAATAATTTATTTAAACAGTTCAAGAAATTATGAAATTGCAAATACACAGCATGTTAAGTGCAGATTACTTTTAGCAGCAGTAGCCTGTCTCACTGAAATCCCTACCTACAACTATGGATGGCTTCAAGCATGTGAACCCCAGAGCTGGAAGCACAAAGCAAAGACACTAAAGATGGCTTTAGGCTATCCCTTATGGATTCTTGAAGAATGTTCACACAGTTGTGCTTCTCAAAGAGGCAGCTCCAATTCCTACCTCCATTGCCTCTATATCTAAGTTGAACAGGTTATTGCTTACACCTTGCAGATCTGCTTTTGCAGGTCAGCGCCAGCAGTCTTGTTTCATATTAGAGAAGCTTTGCCAACAGAAGCTTTGCCAATGACTCTTAGAAGACATTTTAAACTTACCTTGCAAATACTCCAGTCTTTTATAGTCTTTATAGCCATGTTTTCCTTATGATCTCCCATAATAAATCTACCTGTGGCATTATTATTGATGCTACAGTAAGCACCTAATGTACACTGCACACGTTTGCCATACAATGAATCAAAATGACAGATCTTCCTCTTTTCCCTCTCCATATGTTTTAAGCCCCAAAAGGAGGGATTTGTGGGACCTTGAGAACACTACAGATTATATTAAAGCAGAATTGTTTATAGAAGCACATGATACATGACAAGATCGGCTGTGAGGAGAAAGACTTGGGGGTGTTGATTGACAAGACGCTCAACCCAGCAATGGGCACTCACAGCCCAGAGAGCCAAACATGTCCTGGGCAGCATCCAAAGCAGGGCAAGGGATTCTGCCCCTCTGCTCCATTCTGGTGAGACCCCAGCTGGAGTCCTGCCTCCAGCTCTGAGGCCCCCAACACAAGAAGAAGATAGAGCAAGTCCAGAGGGCCACAAAGATGACTGGAGAGCTGGACCACCTCTCCTATGGAGACAGGCTGAGAGACCTTGCAGCAGCCTTCCAGTACCTAAAGGGGGGGTCTAAAAAATAGCTGGAGAGCAACTGTTTACAAGGGCATGTAGTGGAAGGACAAGGGGGAATGGCTTCAAACAGAGAGTATACTTAGTTTAGACATTAGGAAGAACTTCTTTATTGTGAGGATGGTGAGGCAGTGGAACAGGTAGTCCAAAGAAGCTGTGGATGCTCCGTCCCTGGAAGTGTTTGATGCCAAGTTGAATGGCATGCTTTGGGCAACCTGAATCTAGTGGAAGGTGCCTGCCCATGGAACTAGATGATCTCTAAGGTCCCTTCCAACACAAACCATTCTACGATGCTTTCATTCTATGAGCTTTGGAATGTCAAAGACTTAATTTAAAAAGTTATAGAGCGTTACAGCTAGTCTACTTTGACCAGTAGCTGCTTTTCTTCATTTTTCTCCATTTAGGAAAAGAAAAAAAAATTACACACACATCCCCCAAAAAACCAACCACTACCAACCCTCACCCTCCCACCAAAAAAAAAAAAAAATCACAGTGGAAAACTATGAGGAACCATTTACAACTTCAAGTGTTCTATAAGGCAATCCTCTATATCAAGTTAAATATAAAAGCTGAGATTTTAGGCCTTTGAGAACTTTTCATCTCTGAGAAGTATTTCATAGGATAGAATCGCAGGTTAAGTCAGGCTGCATGGATCTATGGAGATCTCTAGTTCCAAAGCAGGGTCAGCTCTGGGGTCAGACCCAGTTCAGAGCTTTATCCAGTAGAGTCTGCAAATCCTCAAACACAGAGATCACACAAACACCCTGGCCAGCCTGTCCCATCTCTTGGCTGTCAAGAGCTTTTCCTTGTACCCCATGTGAACCTCTGGTCTTTCAACTTAAGCCTGTTGTCCCTTGTCCTCCTGCCATGCACCATTGTCCTTCTTGAAAAACTCCTGAGATGCAGTTTTCCTTAACGCCTTCTCTTCTCAACAGATTCTTAACCCTTATTTCCTCTTAAAAAAACTGGAATATAGAATTTACCATTATAAAAAGTACTCCTGAAATACTAATTGTTTTACTGCAAAATTGACTTAGAGCTTCCAGTCTACAGACAAGCTTAGGAATTATTCCTCCTCCTCTCACCAAGTATAGTCAAACACCACACATTTCAACTTATTTTTGTCCTTTGTACTTTATCAGAATCTCACATTTGTAGCTTTAAAAATACTCAAATAAAACAAGCCAACATGTTTACCCACCCTGTCCAAAACTACAAATAAATTACAGTGTGGAGGTATGACAACATGCAAAACGTATGGAGACTCTGAAAAAGTCTTCAAATGCCTATTTTCTTAAACCCTTTATAGATGTTATTTTTATCTTACCTGACAAGATCTACCACAGTATTTAGCAACCTTGCACTGAGAGCACCTGTGCAGATTTTCATTCCTGTTTAGAAAAAAAAAACAAAAGGGTTGTAAATACAGCATTATACAGGGTTGTAAAAACAAGCACGGTCTAATACGCACTGTAATGCAAGAAGAAATTGTACATAGTTACGTTCAAAGCTATAGTCACAACCCTTTACTTGTGTCACTCAGCACCTCTGGAGCCATTTTGGATCAACAGGATAATTATCAAATGTGCTTTTGCCATGTAGCTGTAACTCTGAGGAGTTTGTTTTTGTAGATAACATCATAATTAGAGTGGTGCAATACAGCTAGCTTATTTATTTACTATCTGAGCATTGTCTTAAGCAAGCAAGCATCACTGTCTTAAACAGACCTTGCTGTGAACCTCTGGCTGTGACATCGAATTTTATCTTTATAACACAGTCCAAAGTTGACATATCAGCAGAAATTTCTATTCCAAGAAAACACTTCTGATCAGTGGACAATGAAAACAAAATAAAAATTCATGAGGGAAGTATAAAAATCCAATGAAAACTAGAAAGAGAGCTACGAGACCTAGACATTACAATCTAAAGGTTAAAAGCACCTCCTGACTTGTAGTACGGTTTTCTGATACTGTCTTAATTTAGCTATATGACTTAAGAAAACATCACTGAAGTTCTGTATATTTTTAGACAGTAAGTAAGCATTTAATGTGAAAGCACACACAGAGCAAATCTTGTACCTCAAATATATAAGTAAGATATTTACTTCAGATGAGTAGAAATGAGACAGATTTTGAGGCTTCCTCTCCCTTTCATTTTCCTGTAGAAGATACTGAACATGATGCATTATTCTGGTAACACTGCAAAGCATTCACTTTCATTTCTTAACATGCAAGGCTGCTGATGTGAGTTATGGTCATTCATTAGGCTGGGAAGACAGTATACTTTTTTGTTGTTGTTAAAACCAAAGGCAGGCAATTTACATTACAGACAACAATTATATGGGCTCTGTGGACAGCACAACCCTTACTACTTCCCCTCAGACTTCCTCCTGGCCACCCCTCCGATCTTAGTGAAAAAGAACAGGTACCTCACTGCGTGCCACTATTCCCTTTGTGAGCTGCACAGGGCTGAATATGGCTCACTTACACCCAACAAACTATCACCAGGAGTTATTCCTCAGTACCCCCTTCTCCATCCTTCTACAAGGCAAGGAAAGAGGTCTCAGTCATGCCGCTGTCCCCTTCTAAAGGTAATTTTAGTAATGGTATCTTTATGTTGGTATAATGTTTTACATTTAGCGTCCTCAAATTTTATTATATAGATTAATTCAGCTTTTCAATTTAATTGACAAATAGCTTTCTAAAACAACCCATTTCAAACTGAAGGGACAAGTTTAAATGAGCAGATGAATGACTTTACTTTGCAAGATCCCTGGTGTCTGCACATCAGTCCCAGATGTGCTCTTTTCACTTGCACTCCCATCTGATGCGATGAAAAGATGTGATTTGCTGTTTCTGATGTAACCAAAAGAAAACTCCTCTGCTGTTGTCAGCCATCTAGGGGCTGTATACCATAGAGTCAAATTCCCAGACCAACTGCTTTACAACGTGACCTTCTCTTACTTACACCACTCAGTTGCTCCCAAATCTTCATTTTTCTGGATGACTTCAAAAACGTAGAACACTATCCACAGGCCACACGCAAACCAGACAGAACCAACATGCCCACAGACTTCAATCTAGAACTTCTGGATAAACAATGTAGCCCACTTATTTCAGCTATGCCAAAACTGAAGAGTACAGGCACACCAGAAATACCATGGAGCATCCATCCTCTAGCAAAAACCAACCTCCCCTTTCCTCAGGTCCCACAAGTGAAAAAGGTATTTTGCTGATATATCAAATTATCAAGTTTGAATTATTAAAAGTAAGAGCTGATGCATTATCTTAGGACTCTTATAAGCATTTGGGGAGTTTAGACAGCTGCATTGGTCAAATATTAAGAAGAGCATTATGAACAGTTCATTAAAATCAAGTAAAAATATTTTCACTTGTACTGCATAAAAATCCCTATTTTGTCACACTATATTTTGTAGGTATTCATACTAACTACTAGGAGAAAAGTAATTTATAAATATTTCAGATATAAGCAGATGTTTTCCTACAGCATTCTTTACCTTCCTATCTGAAAAGCCAGCCCTTGAGAGAGAAAAAATAGCAACCGTTGGATTTCTATAAACAGAAGCTAAAATCTTGTACAGGTACAATAGGTTTTGATTTTAAGGTGCAATGCCTGAGGATGATTCAGAGCTGGAAACAAGTGTGAAATCTTCATTTTGCCAGCTGGGGAAAGCTGCTTCATCTTCAAGGTTGAGCAATGACACAATCTTAACCACATTCTGGTAGAGAAGGATATATTCCTCAATTTAGATTAGAAGCTCAAGCAAAAACACTTTGAAGGCAGACTTTGTTTGTTCTACATGTTATTCACCAAAACACAATAATGAGTTCAGAGTCTGAAAATGGAGCATGTGCAATTTTAGTCCCAAACACGCTGAAGTACCACATAGTCCCAGCAGCAACAGGTAAAATGCAGATTTCCAAGGCAGAGTAATTAAAACTTTCTGGAAGCTGAATTTAAATGAATCAATAACCACAACAATCAGAGGAGTCCTTCCTTCAGTTTTCACATTCTTCCATGAGAAGGCTAGATGCAATAACCTTAACACACTGCAAGGATACCTAGCCTTGGTATATCTCTTAGCAATTTTCCAAGAGATGCCAGGATTTACTGGAATCATTAGTGTCAAATCACCAACACATATTCCATCTTTCTTTTGTAACACAATGACCAGACATGTTGCCACAAAGCACCAAATTCCCTCAGCAACCTCAGAAGCTTCAATACCTTACGTTAATATTTCCTTTGTATCTTTTGTCCCCAAGGGTGAATGATGCTGCAGTAACAAACACATACACAAAAATCTAAGCACTACTCAAAACTGGATTTTTTGTCAAACTGACACTTCAGTCAGATTATTTGAATAAGGCAACTCCCTCCTGGTGCCATTTAATGAATGAATTATCCATTCATCTTTGAGATTTATTTGAATGACAAGTAGATGTAGAATGCCCGTCAGAGAGCTGAATAGTAAAGCTGCTAATGAAATCATTGCCTTCTCTTCCAATCCTTCTTTCCCCTCCTGGAGCAAAAAAAGATTCTTTTGTATTAATAACATCTCCGGATCGTGCTACATGGCATACTAAGTGTAAAACAGCATCATCTAAAGCACTAACTCTTAAATCCTTTATAGTCAGATTCATGTATTCATATATAGAGGATTTATGTATTTTAGGACATTTTAAGAAGAAGGCAATTTCCCTGGTATATTTCTGTCCTTCTCGATATTTTATTGATGTCATAGGCTTTATTAAAGGAATTTTAAAGTCACTGTCAGATACTCCCATGCATTTCTTATTACCTGTAAACTTCACCTGGAGATAGCATCAGGTCCCTTACAAGGTACCTACTGCATCTCACCTAATTTTACTAATTTCATGGATGAAAAAATGCACAAAATTTGATCTAATGGATCCAATTATACTTTAATCTCAGAAGGTTTCTGCTGCAACAAAAAGGAAAGATGTAGTATTTAAAAATACATTATTAAATTTCCAACACAGTATAAACAAGATTTTGCAAATGACTGGAACCCCTCACAAAACAATAAGCAAAAGTGAGCATCTTGGCTTGTACTAAAACAAACAGCCAAAACCAAAAACAACAACAAAATCCAAAACCCACATGTGTAAAGTAAGCAGGGGTTGTCAGTTGACCTCTAGCATAGTCAGGTTAAGAATCTTTCCTCTAAGGAATTTGGTTATTGCTAAATCTTGTCATCATTATGGTCTACAAACACTGTTCATATACTCAGCTCTTCCAATGTGTACTGGGAAGGCAAAAGAGCAACACCAAATGCAGAGGTGGCTGGAAGAATTTCCAGGAGATTGATATGGACAGGAAACAAAAGAAAACTTATGAGAAAGGGAAAAAACAATTAAGACATCTCGACTGGAATTGCCCCAGTGGACACACCCTCCTCAGAATTTTTTCTTTTCCTTTTTTTTTTTTAAGATTAAAATCTAAAGAAGAAGGTGAAGAGGTTAACAAGGGTTTGCCTGGATTATCAGGTCGTATCAGAGCCATACCTGCACTCGCATAACTTAAAAAATAGGTGCATTTTTAAAAACATCACACAATACTTCTGCTTGACAGGAAATTGTCTAATAAGTTTCAAATACCACAACAAAGTCAACCAAATACAATTAGACTACTTAATTTATAATGGAAATGCATCTACACTTCTCTGCTGATTGCAGGCACTTGACTTTCAGCCCTACTCACAAGTGTCAGATATAACAGAACTGATTACCAGACTGTGTTCAACATGCCTTTCTACATAGTTTATTCACACTTCTGCTTCTGCCACATCTTGCAGGAAAACAGGACTATCTCACACAAATCCCCTCCTGCGTTTCTGTTGTTGATATTGTTTTTCAGTTAATAATCCTGCCCTGTATACATGAATGAAAAGAGCAGCTCTTTCCAATGCGTGTCAAGCTGAACTAATTTCCTGAACAAATTCTTAGACCTTTGCAATTCAGTCAAGCCTGTCAAGTGCATAAAGTCTTTTTGGATTTTCTCAAGTATGTGCATTTCAGGCCTGTCACAAAGTGAAAGCAATCAATACCTACAGTAAGCAAAGAAGTCATTCATCATTTTAACTAATATGCCTCTGTCTTCTAATAAAAAAAATAAAGTTGTGAAGAGCGAACAGCCATCTTACATTTGGTAGATTTGAGAGCACAGGGGTTATGTTAAATGTAATTACAGCTTTCTCTCCACACCTCTCTCCCAATAATAAGGTGTAGCAACACAGTTGGTCCCCAGCTGCTACTCCACTGCTGACTCACATGGGCACCAGGCACTGTGGGGAAGATGGCTCTGGGGACAAGGATGAACAGTGCTGAGGGCCAGGCAGCACAACCTGGGGCATAAGCATCTGTAACATCCCAAATCTAAGCCCTGGGCAAGCAACAACTCTGCAAGCAGTGAGTTGTGCCCACAGCAGGGGTTCCCAGCCCCTCTGGTGCCCTGGATGCTGACATGGCTCAGCCTGGCAGGCTCACAGCTCTCCCTTGGCCAGGACCTGCTCTGCACTCTCGGAGGAGCTGGCAGAGAAGACTCCCTCCGCAAACCCCATGGCCCGCAGCCTCTGAAATAAGGCTTGCCAGGCTTTTCTAGCCTAAGGTTATGCTGTACACTGTTCTCAGGTCCCACACTGGATCTGGGCAAACATGAGCACACCAGGTAAGAAGTCTTTGAATTCCCTGCTCCTAAAAGTAGTGCAAAAATCTCCCATATTCTCCACTTGCACACTTCTTTGTGTTAGGTATACAAATTAATATTTTTTTAACCTAAGAGCAGCACTGGGAAATAGAATTCTGGAGGTAGAATTAGAGTTAAAAGATAGCAACTACAGCTAACCATCAATAATCAGAGTCATTATTCAAGTGAGAACCAAGACCTTTTATATAAGGAAAACACATCTACTTTATTTCCAAATAAAATGATCGTCTACTTTATACCTGAACCTTCTACAGAAGTGGTATTGCATTGTCCAGGTAAAAGAGAACAAATGAACAACCAAAGCACCTAACCTGTTAATGAAAGGTTAGTTAAGACAATTTGCACTCTAAAGGACACTACTTACTAGCATAAACAAAAATTTGGCACTCAGGATGACTCCCCATAACTTAAATCTTGGTTTCTGAAGTCTTACTTGTAACTCTGAATGCCCACTTGCTGTTAGTTTCTGTAATTCTGGTTATACCCAGACATCCACTTAACACCCTGAAACATTTCTGCATGTATTCAACAAGGAAAAATCAGAATTCAAATGGATGAGGAGAAAGATGATCCTTCTGCTTAGAATGGGTGCCAGTTCTGTTCAAACCTTACAAATATTTTTTTTTTACATATGTACTGTCTGTATTTGGTTTTAAAATACACACTCCACAGATGCATGGGTCATACAACTTTAGCTGACAAGATCTTCTGGATCTTATTTTTTCTCTGGTTTTGTGTATTAGGTATATCTCCCATCATTCTTTTCTGCATCTTTTTGTTCTGAAGAATATCTGGTCTGCAAACTGTGAAAAATATACTCTAAACAAAATTTGTAAGGGTCTACAGTAATTTCTTCATTGCAGTATAACCTTTCCTGACAATCTACATTGGAATTTTAGTTTTTTCTTCTTTTGGGGGTTGCAGGAGCCAAAGTAAAGGCTGGGGGGGGAAAAAAAGTGTTTATTTTTCAAAGCCTCTTTGCACTATTTTGAAAAAGAATGGTGAGATAGTCCTTGCTGAAATTGAAAAGTTATCTAGAGCCACAAAGAGATGTCGCTCCCATGGTTAAACTGAATATAAAAAAAAAAACCACATTGATTTTTTGAAAATAGAGACACTAGAAGTGTAGTACTTATTCTGATACAACCAAGAACAGAACTATACTCCTCTCCACTATGTTGGTAAATGGTGAAACGCTTCAGATGTGCTGCTTTCCAATAATATTAGAAGGAACTTATAAGAAGAAATAAAAAAAAAATATGACCCTCAAATTGGCATGAAATTTAATCTTACCTTTGAATTCTACTTCTCCATTCAACATTTACCTCTCATCCTAACCTACACGTGAAAATGCCAAAAAATCTCTCTACTAAAAACCAAAATATTTACCTTAGAAGGAATTTCAGTAGTACATGGCCCTTAAACTTGTTCAGGAAAAGCACTCAACATATCCCAAAACCATGAGTTTTTTGTTCCAGGAGACAAGACTGGTTTTACAATATAATACCTTTTACATTTACATAAGTACACACACATTATATGTACAAACACACACACTTTATCTGTGTTCACAGTGAATAAAACAAACACCATCACAACTGAAATCAGTGGTTGTGTGAAAACACTGTAATTATTCCCCCAGCAAAACTCACAGTTGTCCTCCACTGAGAGCACTGAAACAGCATCACAGCAGAAGGTGGCTCCAAGAGCTTCAGGTAACTACTACAAAATGTCTGTGGCATCTCCTTGCCCTGCAAAGCTGCTTTGACACAGCTGCCCTCAAATCAAGGCCATCTCCAGGGCTTCCCTGCAGTGGGCATGCCAACACACCTCCAGCAATTTCAGGCTTAAACAGATTATTTTCAGTCACACAGTACATTCATTCCACCTTGGGATTTCAATCAAAGAAGAAAGCCAAATACTGTGCAAGACTAAGATTATATTTCAAAATATGAAAAGGTCATATCTATAACATAGCAACCTGGAAAAAAGCTACATGGAATATTTTTAAATGCTCATTTCTGGAACATGTGGTTAAAATCTAATGAAGCTAAGTACAATAAAACATCCCATCTTTCACTTCTCCCTATAAAAATGATTAATTTGTTCATTAATCTTCTGTATATCTAAGTAGTTTTTTTCTTCAACCCATAGGTCAATTTCCCACCAAAACAAAGCTGTTACTCTAAAATATCATACTGATGTAAACATTTACATCCTGCTAGTATTACCTCCAGTATCATATAGATGTATAATTTTCAATTAAATACACACCCCTCTGACCCTCTCAGAGAAGAATAACTTCATGAGCTTTTTTATTTTTTAGCTCCTTTCCTTTCTTCACCAAATTTATATTTTTAGCATAAACATTTTTTAGAGACCTTGCAATGCCTATTCACTTGCTTTTCTTTTTCCAAATGTGAACATGTATGCCCAAAAGATCTTTCATTCCCTATGGAACACATTTTGAAAGTGATGAACGAAAAAATAAAATATTTCAGGCAAAAATCTTTGACAGACATAGTAATACAGATAGGCCCATAATAAATTCCAGTGCTTTTTGCCCTATAGATTTAGAATTGGGAAAGGATATACATCAAATGAACTGCTCATTTTCAACTTGCTTAGCCCTTGTGGTCAGATCACATCCAAGTTAAGATTCAAATATAGGTGACTGGAACAGAATAGTCAGTTCTGCTTACTTATAAGCGGAAGAACCTGCAAAGATAGAAAACAGGAGTAAAATGCAGGAAAAATGTGCTCCTATCAAATAGCAGAAAGGGCAGAGAAACAGCTTGTTTCCAGTTCAGGTGCAATCTGATATTGTGAAGTTTCACAAGACATCTGAAGTGGTCTTGTCATGAACTCATAAAATCCCAATGAAGACTTTTGCATTAGAAGAACATGAAAATGTTCCTGACATCTGTAATTCTGCTTCCCACTCTGATCCAGCCCTCCAGTGCAGAATGGTTTTCTGCTCTACCTGTTTCTCTTGGGATGCACTTTAAATGCACATAAGTTTCCCTCAGACAAAAGCACTTCTCATATTGAGTCCATCCTCACCCCCTAGAAATGCAGACTATTCCTGAGAGTACCATTGTTTATCTTAAAAACTATTCTACACAACTGTGAGACACTGGGGAGAACTGAAGAAAGATCACTTTTAGCAAATCTATAAACACTGTAATAAATTTACAAATAGCTGTCTAACCAGTTATCTCTCAGTTTAGTTGGATGCATAGTCTTTTAAATTACCATTAAATGACACATTCCATCATAATTTTCCTTCAAATCTTCTGTATTTTATCCCTGTCATTTTATTATCTCCAACTTTAGAGGCATTTTGGTTTGCTTGTCACTGTTTGTATTTTTTCTCTAATTTACTCTATTTCAACACCATTCCCATTTCAGAATGTTCTTCTCCTTTTATAGATTACAAAGGCATTGTCTTTTATCTCCAAAAAGTCTTATTTTTTCCCCACCAGGTTCAAATCCTTTTTCACTTTATACTCCTTCCAGCAATTTTCATATCACGAGTGGCACTTCCAAGCACTGATCTGAAAATATTTCACAAAGCTTTTTCCTATCAAGTGCTTAAATAAAATCTCTTATGTCACATCTCTCACTTATTTTTCCAACAGATTCTGGATGTCAATATAGAAGGGATGTCTCCCCTTCTGTGTCCCTTCTTTACACATCACTGAAAAGTGGGTTCCATAGGTCCCACACTAATGCTTAATTTTGGAAATGTTCACCAGTAAGAATGAAGGTATTTCATATTAGCATAGGTTCAGCAATGCTACATAGAAATTATTCAGAAAATGCAGAACATATATATATATATAATATATATATAAAATATATATCTATAATATATATATATATATTTACTATTGACTCCTATAAGTTAGTTAAAACCAAATTGTTATTTTCACAGACCTGCATTGCACCATTACTGATGGAAAGCAAGACCTTCAACCAGGACTATACATATAATAGCTAAAACTTAAAGCTAAGCTTTACAGCTAAAATGGCCTAAAGTCCATTTAGAATGCCACATGGCCTGGAAGAAATCTTAGTGTTAAAAAACATACTCACTAAACTTTTCACATCTCAAAGTAAAAAGTCCTTAAAGACTCACTGGAGCCTCATCTAAAGGTTCTCAAAGGTCTTTGCAAGGGTCTCCTGTGCTTTAATTAACCTGTTTGTACTGGAACTCCTGCCGACGTCCCCAAATCCAGCTGAGCCACTGCAGGTTCAGTGCTTGCAGCAAAGCCCAGGCAGTGTCCAGGGCTGCCCAAAAGGCACCTGACAGAGCAGAGGCCATGCCCCACACACCTGGCAGGGCACCACCACCCAACAGTGGGGAGCAAATTAGGTAAGTGAGATAATTAGCAATCCCAGCACAATGTGTGCAGGGGGGACACAAGTGGTTTTCAAGGCCTCTGCCAATTATGCCACTGTAACAGGCAGGGAAATACCAAGGCTGAAGTGTGCGGCGATATTTGTTCACCTCTTCTTTGCTTCCTCCCCTGCTTCACTCTTGTCAATGCCCCTGCAGATGCAGGACAAGGTGCTGAACCCATTTTGTGCTCAAAATTCTGAATTTAAGAGAGTCAGAGACATGATGAAACTGGCCAAGATGCTGAGACTACTGATCTAAGAAAGCCTCTCCAAGGCTGGAGCCTTCCCAGTCCAAAACAAACAGCCACGGGAAATCATAAATCAGTTCCACATCATCTAATACATACATACTCTCTGTACTCTGGTGACATCCAATGGCTAAAAGCATAATAGATGTTTCTTCAGTTTCAAAGAGCAGTTATCCATGTTTGCTTTTCCTTTTTTTTTTTTTTTTTCAATAGAGAAGCAAAAAAATTAGTCAAAAGAAATGCCTCTAACTATAGTGACACCCATATATTTTGAGAAAAAAAAAAATATATAATTTAACAGCTATGAGCCCTAATGTTAATTTGCCTAAGTCTACTTCCCACCCATTCTACAGAAATTTTCAGTAAGCAAAATCTACACATTCTTCAAAGTTTTAAAATTTGCCCATTTCCAGCAAAAAGATATTTTTAAAGAAACCAGCTCAGTTCCAAGAGCCCCACGTCATCACTAGCTTTAGTACAATTTTTCCTGACGAAGAACTGACAGTTTGACCAGGAAGGCATCAAACCCCAGGAGTAATCCTGAAAATTTCCATCTCACTAACTGATGTGCTTGAAGATATGCACATGCTCAGGCATGCCTGTAAATGGCAGCTCTCTCTCACAAACTGGTTCTGTAATTAGTATTGCTACATTTCTAACAACAGTCAATATCTTCACAGAAGAGACCTATTCAAACTATGGAAATGTCAAAATAATTTAGTGTCTCCCAGAAACTATTTTACAGAGGAAGCACAGATAATACTTGCAAATAAGTTTTCATAAATTCTTATGGAACTGTAGAAATGAAGACAAAACTTCAACTACTTTTGTTTCATCTTGAATATTTAATAAAAATTCCCATGTATTTTTCAGTGAAAGAGTCTCCATTTCTAGCTCATTTTATCAGACAACAGAATAATGATGTTACAGCAACATGAGAAACAATCAAGTGGTTTTAAAAATCAGAAGCCATTATTTTAATATTTTAATTTTAAAAAAACCTATTTCTTAATTAAGTAATGGGAATTTCAACATACAGCATGCTTCCCCACACTTAGCTACCAGTTCTCATGTTTCTCTTAGAACATTCCATAGCAAATGTTAAAAGAAGAGGAGCTGCCAAGCCATAATATGTCATAAGAGATTGCAGTTTACCTTCCTGCTGATTTGTCCCGATGAAAATACATCAGTGCACACTTTTCTATTTCAAGAATTGCCACTGGTATTGAAGAAGCTTCAAACGGGCATAGACACAGCAAGGAGGTTTAAACAAATAATGAAAATCACAAATTTATATGGATTGGCCATGGATTTTGCACAATTACCTAGTTAAAATTGGGGTTTATGTTCCAGAAGGTACTACTTTTACATCATTATAAGTCTTCAGTTAAATTTCATTTTCTCCATGGCCAAGAAATATGAGCCTTTAATCATTAAACCGTAGCTTTAGCAATGGGTCATGAGTGAAATCAGATTATTTGTTTCAGTTCAACAACCATGGAATGAGACTCTGCAGAGCACGGTACAGGAAAATGAGAAATATGTTATTCCTTATTTGCAAAGGAAGAAAGCGAAGGTTTATTGTGATAGGCAATTTCTGGGAGAGAGCTGGAGATTTTGTTAATGCATGTCAGTGCTGATATGGCTTATAGGTATCAGTAAAAGTTAAATAACCAAAAGCAATGCTCTGCTTTGCAGAATAAAAGAAATGCCAGCAGTATATGTTGGAGAAAAATGAGCCTCTGGTAATTTCTAAAGTTAACCATGCCTCAAATCAATGAGCTGAAAAAGCTTGCGGGAAGAAATGATCCATTGCAACCACACTGTTTTATAAAAATTTCACTTTCATCAAGATTGCAAAATAAAAAGTTTTTAAGTGCATGCATATACATGAATATATTCTTAACCATACATATACTACCTCTATTGGCATTTTATTCCTGTTGTGACTTTTCATCTCATATTTGTTATTTCCTCCTGTATCTCCTGAAAATGTTAAACTCTTAACTCATCACCTTTTCTGAACATCCACCACCACTCCTGCAGTAACACAGTGAAACTCAGAAGAGGTTCCGCACCACCTTGGACACCTGCCCCCTTCAACAGCTCTGTCAGTGCACACAAGTGACTTAGTGGTGTGGTTTGGAATGGGAAGAAAATTTAGGGAAGTGATGCAGAAGCTTTTGAAATCTGAAATCAGCGAACCAAAACCACTGCACTTGTGCACACTGGAAAGGCTGGTAAGTATCAGAGGGATCTACATAAACCCTACATTCAGCTTACTTTACTGCTAGAATTCTAGTCTCCAGTCAAACTTTACATCCAAATTAGTTACTCTGTCATTATAAATGGAGGGAGAGCCAGATGTTCTCCTGTGCTTCACTCAAACACACTGCAGCATGCCAACAGCTTTATGTAGCTTATGTTGAGTCCCCACTGTTGTTACGTGACTGCAACAGGTACTTAAGGAAAAACAGATTTGAGTATTTCTTATGAAAGCATGAGTTGTACAAAGCAAAGTTGTACATGAGAGACACAGAGAAAATGTTCCTACACAAGTCAGGTGCAAGGCCAAATGACTTGCAGACTGAGAGGCAAACACCCAACCTCTGTTGCTCTGGTTCCTTAGGCTGTGCAGGAAATACTTGCCCAAGACGGTCACTTCTTAATGTTGGACCAAAAAACCCAAAGTCGAATTGTCAGCATAACAGTAGGAGATGCAGGTGTAGTTTGGGGGTTAGGGATTTTTGGTTTGCTTCATTTTAATCAAGACACTGGCTGTTAATAACTGGGGAGATTTCTCAGTTAGTAAGTGGATTAATGCCTCTGAATAATTTCATACATATTATTAAAACAGCTAAAAGAATGCAAATTACACCTACAGTTTTAGCCGAATATAAGAATTCCACATGGAATAACTTGACTTCTCCTTTTGGTGGAGTTCTCAAAACCTGAATACACCATCTGAAAAAGAGATCAGTTGTGTTCACGAAAAAGTAGCAAAAGGAACACAGTTCAGAGAAACACAAAAGCAAGTCCCACTACCAAAATATTAGTTTGACAAATACCAGCACTTACACATTTTTAAGTGCTGCATGTATATGCAGTACTCTGCTAATACAAAATAAAAATTATAAAAACATTCCAATACAGGAAGGATAAAACTAAAGACAAAAAGGTAAGGAATACCTTTAACCCAGTACAATGCAGTTCCTGTTTCCATGGCAAAATTCACCTTTGAGGACAATGAGATTTCTTCACAGCTCCAAACCATGGAACAAAATTGCATTTAGTCAAGGAAACCACTCAGATTTCAAGTCCGAAATCTAACCCAGAGATGATCCACACAGATTTGAGTTATTTAATTTATAAGTAAACTGTATTTTGAAAAGGGCATGTAGTCCATATTCTACTGGTATGATGGCTTTCACATTGAACAGGTTATGTTTAAAGAATATATGTTTGTTCAGGGTAGTCAATTAGAGAAATTACAAATTTTAATTAAGCTGTGTTCTTACTTTAAATTAATTCTTGTTTTCTTCCTTAAAGCAGACTGAATTTTCAGTCTGCTGTTATATAGGTATTTCTGATGTCCTGGAACACCCTTACTTGGCAGGGCTGAGTTGTGGCATCCCCTCTGCTGTGCACCAATGTTTTTGAAGTCAGGCTAAGTGCATGTTGGTTACATGTAATTAATAAAATGTGTTAGCTTCACATCAGTAACCCCTGAATTTTGTAGAATTTCTTCGCAACAGAAATATTCACAAAACTGAAAAGCTTCCCCTTATGCTATTATATATAAATATATATATATATATGTCAGGTGTCTCCCAACTTTAAATTGGGAGCATATTATGGAAGACATTAGCACAGAATAATTTCTTGAATCAGGGCCACGTTTTTGTACTTCATACAATGCTACTTTTTCTCTTAAGTTAATGAAAGTATCCCATCATGATACTAGGTCTTTGCACTGTTTAAGATGAGCCTTTCTTCAAGGGAGAAAAAAAAAATCCCTAAGGCTTTGACCACTGCCTTCATTTAAAACCAAAAAATTCCACAAGTTCCGTTTTTTTGCCAAAAAAAAGGCAAAAAACAAATATGATGAGGCAAGAACTAGTGGAAATGATGGATGAATCACACACACAGCCATCTTATACCATTCTTCTATATTCCTCATCCTAAACTATGGGTAAGGTGAGCAGCAGCAGTGTTTCAACCAACAAGAGACAGCAGAAATTCCTTAACGTACCTGACTGGAAAGGGGATCTGCCAGGTTCATATTCATAATGACTTTTAAGAAACTTGTGTGGAAATCTGGATTAGAACATATTTGGTATTAATTGTTATTGTAAAACTCATGAACCTTGAAAATGTCTGTGAACATTTTAAGCTAAGATGTGAAATGAGTTTCCAAGACTAATTTGTGCTGGCAATGTCTAAGACAGAATTACAAACAGATGTTCTAGGTCTGCCTGGAAAACTAAGGGATTTGGGGATAAAAGTCTTCTGAACAACTAATGATATTGCCAAAATAAATAAATATGCAGTCATCTGCTCTATATACATATAAAGGAAATACATATAAGCACATAACCCCAAACCAAAGTATAAATACTATGAAAATATCAAACAGATTAACAAACTAGGCAGTGCCAAAACAGTTATTTTAGGACACCAGAAGATCATGGTACAACTCTCATTTAGAGTGAAATTATTATATACTTAGTAGTGTTACTGCATACAAAAAAAAAAAAAATTGGGGAAAAAAAGTCCTTGAGATCTGAACTCTGTTAGCTAAGGATAAAAACAGACTATCAATTTATTAACACTTGTACATGGCCTTATTATAGGTGTTTTTATTTTCACAGGAACAGTGACTTTGAAAAGAAAATTACATTTTCTTTTAAAAAAGTGCAGACATTTTAGAATGCTGGCAAGAAAACTTAAATCCTAAATTAAGTACATCATTATATTTAATTTCTGTAATATTAAAATAACATATTCAGGATACCCTAAATTAATTGCAAACAGAGAAACTGGCAGAATAAATCATCCTACCATCCTATAATCTCTATAATGTTTAACCAGAATTCTTATAAAAACATAAACCAAAAATCAGTTTATGACTATTTTTGTAGTGAATTAATCTCATGCATTTTGAAAAAGGAATTACTTGTTCTTACTTGTTCTTGGATCTCTCTTACTCCTAAAATTTTCTCATTCTGTGTAATTACCAAAAAATACAAAAACTCTGCTGGTTATGACTTGAAAAAATGATTTCCCAAATACTTACTGGATTTAAACTGTTCAAGCACATTTTCTAAGATAAGAAAAATTTTGTTTACGAAAGCATACTTAGCATATATACATAAAAAAAAAAATTACACATTAGCATTTTCTAGTGGGAAATGTGTTTGCTGGATGAGTGGAGAGCTGCAGATAAAAATACTGGATAAAGGCAATTAGGTAAATGGAAGGAAGAAGTCTACCTACTCTGGGAATGAGAACTGGTGTTTTCTGCAGTGCTGATTTCCAAGTCCAAAAGCCCTGATCTTCACAGCAGAACGCCGTGACCTTGCTCAGCAATGGGCTTCTACTGTACCACTGAAGTCTTTGACAAAGTTTTCACCAACTACGCTACTGCTGGATGAATGCAGTAGTAGAAAAAACAAGTCACTCAACTGAGTCAAACAAACAAAAAAATAAACCACAAAAAAAATTGAGGATAAAAAAGCCCCACACAGAAACTACCACCAAAAAAATCAAAAGAAGAAGCAGAAGAAAAAGATTCCTTTATATACTGACACATTTAAGTACTGTTGGGGACAAATGGATTAAAAATATAGTAACTAAAAGTAAAACCAAACCCTATTATAAAAAAATTAAAATATACATATTTAATAAAAATATACATACTAAAAAATTAAAATATACATATTTAATAAAAATAAATCAGCATCTATAAATGGCAGAAACTACATAATTTTTTTGTAATTCCTGTAACAAGGGAGCTTACTATATTTAGGATAAAAACTTAAAATGTTTGCAATTACCTATTCATTCAATAACTACACAAATACTGTTAAAAAAAATAAAGTAGTTCTTTGTCTGGTGAAACAGTTTAGCAAATCCATCTGAAAGAGGATGGGACATTAATATGCAATAAGATTGTGAGTTTGTGACAGAGATTCCTCCATTCATCATACCAAAAAAGGAAAGGAAAGGTTATACAGGTTAAAAGATTGGGAATATCCATAATTGACTTTGATATTCCACTACACACAACACCTTCCAATAATCACTCACCTGTTAGAAAATCTGTACGAATCAATGCTTTTTCCATGCTCAAGATACAAAACTACGAAGACAGACTACAATTATACAAATCTTTACTACAGTACATAATTTTAAGACAGTATCTATTTACAGTAATTAGAAGATATATATCCTCAATTATATATTATAATATATCCTCAATTATAGATGCTCAAGCATCAGTGATGGCTTAAATACAAGATGTAACCTGAAAACCTACATTCTCTCACTACAGATTATCTTTTCTGATACAATATTTGCAATTATGAAAGACAGCTTTCTCCAAATCCTCCTCTGTCCCTCACTTTGTGGGGGCTGAGGAGGAATTCTTTATTTTCTCCCCTGCAGCTGATCACTTGCAGGTTCAACTGAACTCTAAATGAACAGGTATCAATGAATTTCACTTCATTGTTTTGAGTTCTATGCAAGTGATTATTTTCCACAATGCAGGAAGAGGTACAGGGTCACTATCAAATTCTTGAAAACTTTTAAGTACTGTGGTATCAGTTTCAATTCTGAACTCACATTACAAGAGGAATTTAACTTATTTTGTTCGGAAAGCAACAAAACAGAGAAAAATGAAGAATGAAATAGGAAATAAGATAAAAGCATCAAGCAAATGCAAGGAATAAGGAGGCAGACAAGAAAACCATGCAACTTTAAGAGACCCAAGTTCAAAAGAGCCCAGGGCAGCAATTTAGAGGAAGATCCACAGATGTTGATCACCCACCCTGGCAGCAGACCAGCATTTGCAGAGGCAGGCAACATGGCCAGACTCCGAGCAACACCACCTTCAGCCCCCTGCCTTTCCACCACTGTTTAGTGAGCAAATACCACAAGAAATGCACACAACTGCACAGGTGGACACACGCACCCTGCTTGCCAAGGACATGCTGCCTCTCCCTCTTCCACAGGGGTAATTTGGAGCACTCCAAATTTCTCTTGCAAGCAGTCACTGCTGCCACAAAATCCTCTTACGTGCTGGAGGCTTCAATGAGCTCAAACACCAACAGAACAGTATCACTAAGCCCTGCCAGTGGCACTGGCATTACACATTAGGCAGCTTGACTAAATTTAGTGTTACACCGGGACCTGCTTTAAAGAAAGACAAATGTAGCTAACCTGTGAAGGTTTGATACTTAATGGAAGACGAACTCTAGAACAAACACAAGTCACAACAGGGAGGCAGGCTCCCAGATAGGCTTTTTAGGCATTTCATCTCAGCTCCATTTGTATGTTACCCCATTATGTACTTCAATAAAATTTGGCAAGAAAATCTTTCAGCAAAATAACAGTTGAGCAGTGTTTGCATGCCCCACAGGAGTCACACAAAGACTGATGCTCTCACTAATGTATAAAAATGACTGCCTAAAGATTGCACAGATGCTCCACTGTGCATCGGCACAGAGTATGTGGTCATTTTGAAAAGCCTTTTCCCAGTCTGTTACAGAATACCTGTTTCTAGCTTCCTGACTTGGGGAATAAGCTTCACCATCAAATGGCTTAATGATAATTGCCTCATGTTCAATCTGTTATGAATTTAATGCCTGATACTCCTGCCTCAATTTGAGGAACAGTTGCACATAAAGCAGAACTCACAGTAGCATTTAGGTAGATGATAAACATGGCAATTTCATACACTCAGGAGTCTGCACTTTAGTTCCTCTACACAAGTCATGAAGCTTTTAAAAACTGATAAATTTTCCCCTCCAGCATAGCTGCAACCATACTGCCTGTGAGCACTAATTACAGACTAATCAATGGTAGCCCATACTCCTTCCTAAATGGTTTATAAAGAACGAATAATAAAATTCTATTGCAAATGGAAACAGATTACCTTATTATCATAGATTCTCAGTCTGCATTCAACCATTTGCTATCAATGATAACAAGAATTAATCCACAATAAAATTTCTTTGCTCTCTCTCATCAAGTAGAAGAGAAAACTAGGTATTTACAGCTTATGTATGGAGGGTTGAATGCAAGAGTTCTCAAAGACAGCCTTAATCTAGCAGCAAGATGATTAATAATAAAAAAAAAAAGACAATGAATTTAAGATCACAAGGACAGAGAATTGTTGCACATAACACTGCTATTTCCACATTATTCCATTTGCATCCAATGATTTACAATGACTCAGGAACAAAAAATGTCCCCTACAACAAACAAAGCTGCAATAATAGAGAAGAATTATTTTCACACGCTTTACACTACACCTTCTCTAATTTTTCAGATACTCTGCCACTCTTACCTTAAAATTTGGAGAAAAAAAAATCATGTCTTCAAAAAACCCTGGTATATTGTGGTGGTTTCACTTTGACTATCTTTTTATTTTTTTAAAAAGTACAATTTTCTTCAAATGTATATGTAGATTTGGATTTCACAGAAGCTGATGATCAGTCAACAGCTGCAGGTGATAAAGCCCATACTTCTGTCAGAAGAAAAAATGTTGATAACTTGACTATTTTGTATAAGACAGGAATGATTTGCAATTAAACTAAGTTTTGAATGCATCTAAATTAAGAACTCAGCTGCTGTGTAAGAACTGTATCAAAATAATTACATTCTGACTCCAAAAAGAAGGAAAATGATTATTTGAACATATATCCAGATGCGGATCTGACTAAAGTTCCTTTGTTTCACTGAACACTTTTTAATATTCAATATTGTAACATATGTGCATACTGAAATCTCTCAAATATTTACCATCTAACCACACTTGGCCAGAAATACTTTATATATGTAAAAGCTACAAATCAATTTAAAAGCCAATCTGTTAAAGTTTGCATTTAAAATGGTGCACAACTTCTAGTTTTCCTGCCTGTTTCCCTATCTGGACACAAGACAGACAATATAATATTGGTTCAAAACACAAACACTGAATGAGATGACACATTATTATACCACTTGTAAATTTGTTTTGTACAGAACAAAAGCTATGTGTTATATGCTATTTTTGCCATAGAGATTATTACTACATTAATGTACTCACCACAAAAGTAGTACAATTAGTAAACATTAATTGCAGGCATAAATAGCTAAGGCAAATGCCTCCAATATAAATTGCCAATTATTTTTAACCATTAAAAAAAAAATACAAGAGATATTACTTTAAGGGATATGCCTGTTAATTATAACCTGAATTTCTTTTTTTCTCTATTTAAGAAAAATGAGTCAGTCATAGAGTAGTTTTTGTTCAAAAACAAACACACACACAGACACCAGTATGTACAGTAAGTTTATTCGTTCTCCGTTTTCTAGGGGCTATGTGGCACCAGCCCAACTAACCAATTAAAACAAAGATTTAAAATGGGGCTTGGCAAACCCATGATTTTTGGGTTTTATAAAGCAGTGATAGTATCAAGAACAAACACATTGAGTATGAGTTAAACTCAAGAAGGCAAAAATAAAGTCTCTGATTGATACCAAAGCAGCACTTTGGGAGAATTACCTGTGAACTTAAAATCACCTTGAAGCTTATAAATGTCTTGTAAGATTGTTTGTACTATCAAACCTATCTAATAAGGGCAAAGTGCATGGTGACCATTGTCAAACTAATTGTTCAATCAAGAATCAGTAAGTAAAAGGCATTAGCTCTGCTATGCTCCATTGCATACAGTTACATCTTTGATAACTGCCCCGTGGGAGTTTATGGATCCTACATGACCCCTGTCGAAACTCAATTGACTTCTTCCCTGCAAATTCTATTAGAATTGGTCCCTGCATCACTGCCCACAATAATCAAGAGCAGAGAGACTGATTTATGTATAAGCATTTTGTTTCAGTCAGTAGAATATAAGCTAGATGAGGTTACAAGATAGCTGTTTAAAAAAAATAGTCAACTGCATCCCATTTTGTACAACAAATTAAAAAAGATATTTTAAATCTTTAGTTTAAAAACTGGAAAAGCTTCAGGAACAGCGGGGGAAGGGAAATGAAAAATTGTTTTGTCTAAATATTGATCTTCCAAAAAGTACCATAATTCACAAAAAAAAAAAAATCATAACACAGCATGCAAATGTAACTGATCCAAAGTTCACTTACAGCAAGAAGTATTACTTTTGCAGATTTTAAAAGTTCCTAGTAGGAGCAAAACCTAATAATTTATTAGGAAAGCTATTTATTAGCAAGTTTAAATATCTGGGTAAACCCTTTTTCATAGATTTGGAAACCTTAAACAAAGGGCTCATAATTCTTCATTTTCCTAAAGTTATTGACTTTCCTCTGCTATAAATATTTAGCACTGTTAAACTCTTCATCTCAGCTTATATTTTTAATACATTAAAACTGATCAACAATCTAAAATCTCCATAACATGGAACACTGGTACAACAAAGGCACTAACAGAACTTTACTTATTTCTTTTTTATTATTTTTATTTTACTCCTGAATTTCTACAGTTTAAATTATCCCACAAAGAAGGATCCAAGTAACTTTATGTATAGAAGTTGCTCTCATCATTATGAAAGTTCTAATAAAATCTTCTGAAAATAATTATCAAATTATGAGAACTACATACTTACAGAAGAAAAGAAGATAAATTTAATTAGCCAAATATCATACTCTAATACACAGTACAATGAAAGCAAGAAACACATCAGCTATCAGTTTCATGGAAATCAGAGAATGAACATAACCATACTAAAATTTCAGGAGGTTATGATGAAGGTTATAGAAGTTAGGAAGGGACCATTCTCAGGAATGTTTACACTCACAGAAAACAGAAGAGCAATAGAACACAAAATGCAAGAGATAAGCAGACTACATCCCAACCAAAAACCACTGCTAGTTTAAATGCACTTTGGAAGCAATTTGAAGCCATGTAAAGATAGTCAGATTTCAAAGAGTACTTTAAACATTTGAACTAGATACCAGCATAGAAGCTCTGGAAGAGTTAAGTACCCATGGAGAAAGTGAAGGAAAGGATTTGAACAGTCCCAACCACAGGAATTATATACCTACAATGCAGAGATTAGAAAACCTGCAAATACAGCAGAACTGATACTGAGAATAGAGCCTTGCATAGGCCAACTTCACTATCCTAACAGAAGAACCCCTCTGCTGGTTTGTTTTAAATGGATAAATCCTTCCATTAAATATATCAGCTACATCATCATTTTAACCAGAGAGCAACCAGTATCTCCCTGAGATTAAAGGAAAATCCACAGAGCTCATTAACCATGTAACTTTATTTACTGCCATAATCCTGACCACTAAAAGTCAAGATGCATCTCTCAATCAGGCTTGTTTCCCTGTAGCTTCACGAATCCAGAACACAGATCTGTCTAAATCAAATTGATCTAAAATTTGGACTAAAGACAGGAAAAATTTAAATTTAGATAAATACATACTGGTTGTCAGAAAGCCACATATTTACAGCAAGCTTTTTTTAAGAACAAATCTTACAGTTTTGCAGCCAAACTGTGCAGTACCTATATGACCATAAGCCTACCCAAAGAATTCAACATTTCCTCTTTCTCCAATGGCAGGTGTTTAAATGCCAAAGAAAAATATCTTGGATGTGACCAGATCAGCTGGTAACCACTCTTCAGCTACATATATAGCTGAATACATATATATTGCTCTTCTTGAAAGACTTTTTTGCACAACAAACTCCTCTACCCTTGCTCTCTCTCACTAAAAGTGATCTGTGCATGCGCTCACATCTCACCCCTCCATCCCAGCAACCTGCAGCACACGTGGTCTGTTTCACCATTGGCTGGCGTGCTATGCCAACCCACTCAAAATAAAGCACACACATCCCTCCAGGCAAACTTCTCCACTTAATGCTCCATCTCAGTTACTTCAAATTTTGTATCTAACAGCTCTGCAAAACCCTGAGCAGAGGGGCTTAAGCCCACCCTAAGCCTGACAGATTCCACCTTAACATGCCATTGTATGTCCTTCCATAAACTTAATTAACAAAACAAGCCATATTCTAACATGTAAAATACCTAGGGAAAAATACCTCTTAAAGTCTAAATAAAAGTATGTAAGCCCTAAGTAAGGAAGTATTTATTAAAGCCCCACACTGACATGAATTTCAATTCATGTAAGGTACAGTTACTGAGACCAACTGGGAGCAAGATCAAAATAACAGTAGAAAACAGTAACAGTAGAAAAAAACTTGCATATTTGCAGATCTTCAAATTCTTTTAAGTCTCATGAATAGACCATTCTTAAAAAGATACCTGCAACAGATATCTGCCATAAATTAAAAACAAACAAAAAGTACAACTTCTCATTTTAAATTTGCCTCATGGAGACTATTTATTAATTGCATGTATAAAATATACTGCTAACAAGCCTCTGTCACACAAAGCATTTAATATCCATGCAAAACTTACTACTTGCATCAAAAGAAAAAATAAAATACACCTCCTAAAAATATACTAAAGCCATATGACAAAAACTATACATTGTTTGCATATGACAAACATTGCAATCTTTAAAAGAATATATAAATACTTCAGACTGACTATGAATCTTAGAATTTTATCCATTTATTTGAAAGAGCTAACACAATGATGGCAGCAGTTGTGGGATGCCTAGAAAGTCTGTCAAAATTTCTCATTTATAGTCACTAGTGCACTTTCCACACTCTAAAGACTGATTACAAGTTTAAATTTGCTTTTTAAGGAAAAAAAAAATCCTGCTTCAGTGGAAGAATGAGCACATCAAAGTCAATCATTATGTTCTCACAAAGACAGTTTTCTTAATGTAAGGAATATATAAGAATACTTAATCTGAATAAATTTATTGCCCAAGACTAAATATATTACCCAAGATTAATGTACTTAACTTGAAACAGATTTTTTTTTCCTACTATTATAAGTACACTCTTTAAAATGTCTTCATTTTGTAATTGCAGATGACTTTTCACAAACAGTCTCAAGTCTGTTTTTTTAATGCAGTACTGTATTTGAAATATCAGTTGCACAACAAAAGAAATTCTAATATCTGGAAACAAAGTTTTCTCTGACAAACCGAAGCTGCCCTTTCTAAACCAGGAAATACTTGTGGGACTCCAAACCTTGTCAGCCACCACACAGTGCTGTAAGGGCCACCAATACGCAACCTGGTGATTAGCACCATAGAGGCTGCATCACTGTGTGAACACCTGACAAATAACTGGGCACCCTAGGGTTGAAAAGCCTACAATTTAACACTTAGAAGCAAACTTCCTAACAGCAACAAAAGACTAATTAGGGCGTTAAAAGAAATGTTATTCCTAGCATAGTACACAGTTTCAGTCAGTCTACACTGGTTGAAATCTGAGTTTTATTCTACCAAAACTACTAAACCTTTTTGTCTTTTGGAACTAAACCAATCCGGTTTTCAGGCTCAAGATCCATGCCTTAGGTATAAAGCTAAAGTTTATTTCTACCAGTTATTTTCATTAGTTTCCAAAATATTCTGAATTTTGAACAAACATGAAAATGCACTAATATAATTGTATGTATTTAAAAGTTACTGGTTTTGCTCAAAAGTAGACTTCTAACAAATTCCTAAATCAAAGGTAACAGAGTTTGAAACCCAACCTTTACTTTTTATTGTTTCTCACATAAACCCCATACCACAAAGCAATTGGAAACCATAGTCCAGATACTTCTCACTACCTTGTACCCTGCAGAGCACCCAAAAGCTGGGTTAAGTGTCATACTGCTGGAACCCAGTGAGCAGCACAGCCTCATTGCTGACCTCTTATTAAAACAATACCCTGCTGATTTCCCCTGAGGAAACCCTTATTCATTCATAACAGGTACACTAGAAACAAGGAGTTCACTGCTCACAGGGTTTTGAAGAAATCAAAATTGTCTCCTCTAATGGGACCATTCTGATCATTCAGATCAGTAGACACACTGCATGTGATGGACTATGAAAACAGATGACTTGCAGCTATAAACACATCTTTGGAGAGCTCCCCATAATCTTTGAATAAATTTGCATTTACTGTCATTGATTTGGATTGGTCTGTAGGAGAGGACAACTATAGCATCAACTTAGATAATAGTTTTAGATTCTAGTATCTAAAATAAGACATGCATGAACTACCACAAAAATTCATGTAAAAAATTAACATTAAAATTCATAACTGACTCTTAGGAAAATGGGATCCATGCAACATCAGAAACAGCTCAGGAAGTTGTAAAATAAACACAATTTAACAAACAGACCCAGGACAATTTGCATATGATGAAGCCCAGATCCAATATCTAAAGGAAGTAAACGCCAATGTTCATATACTAATTAAGAAGAAACAAAGCATGGTTTGCTCTGTTTCTTTTTTAGTATTACCAAGACAAAGTTTCTGGATAAAAGCTTGAGGCTTTTAACCACATTACACCTGATGGGGATGGGCAATAGAATGAGTGAGCCATCAATCTTACCCTACCCTTGGGCCACCAGTTACTGCCAGGCTGCAAAGCCCTAGCCATGATGCATACACCCAGTTTTTTAGCTCTACTTCGTTCCAACAAAACAGGGTTTCTTAGACCTCCCTGCAACCATGTCCTTTGTGTCATTCCTGCAACAATCTACTGCAATGCATTTTTTCCCAGTGTTACTCTTGAAGGCCAGCTGAAATTTCCTATCATTTCTGGATACTCCAGCCGGGCTGTGGAGGAGAAGGGTTGGTATGCAGAGTCTACCTCTACTTCATCAACCGCTCTAATTCACAAACATTTCTGGATGCAATTACAGGCAACTGGAAACGGTGCAGTGAGCCAAGACAGATGCATGTTCACAGTGCTCTGAAAGACAAGCAGCAGAATAAGATTATTCCCGGCAATCCTGAAATAACACAGTATAGTGGAATGGCTGAAGGGTACACTGCAGTCCTGCTACTTCAAATGAAGATATTAATGGGGTGGAGAGAGAGGTTTGCGCATCTTTAGGGCACATCTTTAAAGGACACAGGAAATAGAAGGATGCTTAGTACAGAAGGAGGTATGTAATGTATTCTGCAGTTTTGGTTCTATTTTTTTGTTAAGTTTTGGGGTTTTTTTTAAATAGCATGTAATCTGGGGTGCCACTAGGCATCATGTAAGAGGGTACATTATGACAGCTCCAGATGAGGTAATATCCCATTGCTTACTAAAATTGGTCCATTCTCTCAATAATCAAAAAATAAGTTCAACTATCCTCTGCAGAGGCAACAGCAGCAACACCCATCATGTGGCTCCCTTCAGCTTTCAGTTCTTGAGATTACTCTTCTGTGGACTCCTGCAGACCACAGACCTTTCCTTAAGATGCAGGCACATTCTCTTAAAAAAATATATTTCATTTTGCTCACAAACGCAATTGCTCTTGCATTATTTTAACCTAGGTTCCCCTACACTTCCAGAATGTAACCAATTACAGCTGAAAAACACTCTCACCCTTATAATTTACTAGTTAGCAACATATGTCCTTCACCAGAATTGTTACCTTTTTTTAATCATTTGTTTTTTCACAGAGTAGGATGCTACTTGTTACCACAGAACAACTGAAGAATATATGATGTTATTTCATGATGCGAACTAGTCTAAGGAAAATAGTTCTGAATTGCAAAGTTAAAGCTAAATAAAAGTTCTGTCCTTCTTTATGGCATACTAACTTCTTTTTTTTTCTCATATGTGATAACCATGAAGAAAATATCTTTTAACTAGAACTGGCACTGAATTGACTCTGGCAGAAGGTAAGACAAAACTCCTGCAACATTCAACTCCCTTAAAATCCATACACGTATAACAGAAAGAAAAACAGCTGGCAAAGTCTTTTTGTATCAAATCAATCTTTCCTCACACAAGTGTGTCACATGATCATATAACTGTTCCACTGTACTCTGTATGCTTTTAATTAATTCTGAGCCACCAAAACCATTTCATAGAAAATTCTATAATCACCAAAGTGATCACATAGAGACAAATGATGGGAAAGACTCAGTTATTCACAGCAACCACAGCTGATATATAGAGATTTTGTACACAGCCTGTTACAACTGAATATGCAAGACTATAATACCACCTAATTTTTACCAAATAAAATCCACAATTGTTACTTATTTCATATAGCAACAGAGTATGTAAATTTTATATCCTATATTCCAAAGCAGGAGGGGTTTTAAGTAGAATCTGCACAGCTTTTTCAGAGCCTAACTCATCCTTCGTAATTCCAGTTCTTTGTAGTCATTTTGTTTCTCATTAGCAAATTCATTTCTTAGCTGGCAGAGTATTCAACAAATACATCAAGCATCAACAGTCAGACCAAAGAAATAATTATTTCTCAGATAGGTACAGAGCTTTAAATGATAGTTAGTATCTACAGTAGTTTTAAACATTTCTGCATAAGAGGTTCCCAGTTTAAGACCCCAATAACTGAGCATCTTCTAGTCACAGAGTGACTCATAGTCATTGTTCACATTCTGCTAAATGATTCCAAATAAAACAGATCTATCATTGGAAGATAATTTTTCATTTCATCGTTGACCATGCTTCCTAATTCACCAAAAAGATCACCATGAGCACTAAGGGTACATTTACGTCTAGAGGAGAACCTGCAGATTAAAGCCAGTGTGTCTGAACACAAGGAACTAACCCCAACTTATATGATCAGTGTGATTGGAACCCTCCTCATCTTTCGGTTTTGAAAGTTCTTCTCCTTTCCGAGTGGGGTTGGAGTATTTGAGTAATCCTGCAGAACTAACCTCCAGAACGATGTCAGCCATGCAGTGTCATAGAATGGGATGAACCATGAGGAAGGAACAAAGATACTTAAGTACAACTGCATCAATAGTAACAATCACAATTTATCAAAATCTTCACTTGCTATTAGAAATTTAAAAAACAACAGGGGCATATCTGAATATATAAATCATCCCTTCTATTACTGAAAACTTCTCGGTATTAGGATATTTAATATACCAACATTCAGAGAAATAGTCTAGTATCTTTCGATAGCAAAAGGGATCCACATTTTGTATCAAAAATGTTATACAGAATAGTTCACAAAAGTAGGAGGGAAAAAACACTAACAAAGAGATCTTCCTGTATATAAATCAGGCTTTAAAATTCAAACTTGATTTTCTAAGCAAAATTCAAATCCACAGTCCAAGTTTTCATCGAAAGTAACTTTAGTAAATTAATTGTTTAAAGATCCTACAGTTCTGAAAAATGCTGCAGGCTTACCTTTAGGTCTTCTGCAAATAAGAGGAGCATAATTTAAGAGGGAAAAGAAAAATGTTGAAGGGGTTAAATAAAAAAAGCAACTCCAAAATATATAGAGATCTAAAGAACTTATTTTTCTTGTGCCAGGCATGTGAAATGCACATTTCACTGTACTGTAACAGATGTTCCGAGTTCTCATGTATTCTTGAAATATAATTTTCCAATTCATTGCAGCATCTTATAGAAATGAAATGGCAAGAGTAAGCATTAATTTCCTGAAACTTGAGTTCAAATACTGATTAGGTCAGAAATGAAGTGAAATGGCTCAGTCCTACAAGATAACACATCTCCTGTACCTTATGTTCAAGGTCTAATCCCTTCAACAGGAGTGGACACACCTAAACACTTCCTAAGGTCAGACCTTGTGTTCACACATAATAGAAAGCTACAAACCTAATTCTTGCTGAGAAAACTAATTTCAACTGCAAAAATATCTTTAAAATAGAGCATAATTTCAAATTTCATATTAGCTGAAGCACATGGAAGGCATCAACCAAAATTAGTGTTGAAGAACACCAGCTCCTATTCTGCTGGAGACACACAAGAGTACTTTGGCCACCTAGAAAACAAAACCAAAGTATCATGAAGCTGCAGTTAAATTTTGGTGGGTTTCTCTTGCTTTTCTTGCTGCTGGCCATTTTGCAAGTGGGTAGACAAGTTTCAGCTGTAATTTCTCCTTTTTATTTTTAATTTTAAACTTATCAACACAGAGAAATTCAACATCTGTCAAGAAAGACAAAGTTGCCTAAGTCTTACAGCCTAACTAAACACTGTTTCTGTGTCTGGCACCAATTTTTTTAATGATCATCTTCTCAGTGGAACTGAGCATGCAATTAAAAAACTTAATCACACTAAGACTTTTTAGACAAATTAGCTTTTTTAATGCTGAGTATTTAAAGTGAGTTTAGGAACAATGTTAGTCAAATGCAACTTAAAATTGTTGATTAGGTTTAAAAAATAAAGCAAAACAGAGTAGTGCTTTTGCACGACATAGAAAAGCAATCTAGTTCTGGGTATTTGTTGGTTTAGGCTTGGGGTTTTTTTCCTACAATTAAGATTATTGTAAACTAGGCTTTCTCCAGGCATATTTTTAAGTCCCAATCTTATCTATTCACTTCTTCAAACTATATTAATCCTCTTGAATGTTCATTCCCTGGGCTGCTACTACCTGTGTTCACCAGAAATGGCTTCTCTTCACAACATCCTGGAAAAATTCTTCATCTTATTGTGAAACAACTTTGTTTACACAACAAACCAGGACACATCTGCCCTCCCTTTGGAAGCATTTTGGTTATGGAAGCCCCCCCTCAGAAAAAAACAAGCCACACAGGGCCTTGGTCATTGGTGAAACCCCAACAGCTGAATTCAAGTGGTGAAAGGAAACCACAGTTCCTGAAAACAAGGCCAGGCTCTGCTTAGAGCAGGTACTCCAGAAACAACATGGAGCACCTGACCTCCCCACCCAGCAGTACCATCACGCACGACCTAAATACCACTTTGGGGGGTTTAAAGCAAAGCACAAGGGCAGCAGCTGCACTGACATCCCCCGGCATAATTAAGCAGTTTAGTCTTTTGATGTGAGGAGAAGGGACATTTGCTTCCACGTCCACTGCTGAAACAGGCTAAGGAACTAGACTGAGTAATTGGAAAATGTCACTCCTCATGGACAGCTCTATAGGAACTCCAGTCACGTCAACATACAGTGTTTATGCTGGACACATTTCAGAGTCAATTTTCTGTCAATGAGGCTTTGTCAACACACAGTTATGCAAAAGATGAAAAACTAGTACAAAGCAAGAAGAGAGTGCAAATGTTTTTAATGTTCTTCCAGTAACTGCTATGATATTTTTAAAACAGAAAAAGATGTAAGTTTTATTTGAATGGGTCCTCCAAAAGCCTGATATTGAAGCCAATATTGTATAAAGCTTTGTGGTACATCTCATTAAGTAACAGGTCTATTTGATGGCCTACCACCACCATATTACCTTGCACAGAGTGCCAGCAGTAACTGCACTGCTTTAGTAGAACCTTGTTTCCTCAAATGCACAACATATTTATTTGCTAAATATAACCCCTGTAACTTCAAAATAAAAATTAAGAAGGAATAAATGGATTTTTTTAATTAATTTAATCTAAAATTGCTTGGGAAATAACTTTTCAAAATTAAGAACTAAGTTTTTTAAAGACTGTTTAAACATAATTTTTTATTTATTTCCACTATGAGGTAAGTTTAAGAGAACATAATTTTCCCAATTAAAAGTAATCCAGAACTTTTTCTGCAGCATACATAGGCATAAAAAGAAAACACACCCAAACAAACAAAAAAAAAAATGCACCTTTGGAAATTACCAATTCTAGGAGTCATACAAGCTGAATAAAATTTAAACCTTATTTCTGTCTTTATTCTAATAGGAGTTAACAGCAGGGGTGATTTCTCAGAGATTTTATTCTTCCTTATTGTGAACTCACATCCCCAACAGCAGTAAACAGGAGATACACATGTCAAGGACAGATTTTATTTCATAGGCACAAGCCAAGGAAAAACTGGAGGTCATTAATATTCACCAGTCAGAATGAATACTAAGGACTCACCACAAGGTAAAGGCAAAGCATCTGCTTTACTAAAAGCTACAATGAGTTTGTGGTAAAATTGGAAGCATTTCAAAGCTGAGAAAAGTTTTGCTCGCAGAATGGAGCAGGATGGCAAGGGAGGAGAAGGTTTCTGTGTGTAGTCCTGGGAGAATGCACAGCCTGGAATGACATTCTTAAACCTACAACCACTGATTAAACATTGTCTTAAGGCAAAAATTCTACACAAAGAACTTAAGCATGCATTACAGTTTGTAGCTAAGTTATTATCTGCAATAAACTGATAACCATTCATTAACTTGTGAGCATAAGAGACAACTGGCAAGCTATTTCATGCCTCAAAGAATTTACAACAAAAGGGAGGCAAACACACAGTGCAGGTGACTTTGTATTGGAAAAATAAAATGAATATTTAAAAATGCCATTACCTTCCAGCTGTAAAATGGATAGACATGGAGATATTCCAACAAATGCAGTTTTTAAAACTGATTCTGAATCCTTATATGCTATAAGCAAAAAAGTAAGCATAGTCTTTCAATTAATAACAAACAGCTATTCATAAAGTACTTTGTAGTAAAAATTAATTTAATATTAAGGCCCATATGAACAAGTACCAAATATGTGCTTCACAAGTTACCCTAACTACAAGAATCATAAAATAGCATGTGTACTGACAGACACAGCCTGTAAGACTCCATAGGGGGAGGTTAAAAAGAAGATATTAATATTAAAAATTAATAAGTCTACAGCACAGTAGTTCTGAACAGACATATTCCCAAAGTCACAACTTCCAACACGATCTCTAAGGACAAGATCTTTCGCTCCATAATAATTTCTAACACACTTGGGCGTTCTGTAAATTATTTCATCTGCCTCAAAGCAGATTAGGAGAAGGAAAGCTGCAGCAGTGACCAGAGCCCTATGTCAGCTCCCCACAACAGAAAGCCAAACATCGCTGTATTCTGTGCACACCAAACACTGACATTGCTGAGAGCTACTTGTTCAAAGGCAAAATATGTCCTTTAATAATTCAACTCCCCCTGAGACTCAAGAACAAGATAAGAGGCTAAAACCAACTTTGAAACAGGATACTCGGAACTGCAGGTAACATCCACATTCATTGGTGCAGACCGTGATACCTGATGTGCTTTTCTACCACCAGGCAGTGTAACCACCCCGATGGCACGATGCAAACAGCCCCAGGCTCTCTGGCTACATGCCTCGCACTGGTGCTTTCATCTCACAGCCCTCCTGACCAAATACAAAGACACAACTTTCTACAGCCTAGCTCAAAATCCAGTTCCCTCCACACCAGTTTGCCTACAAGTTCATAGAGATCTTTTAGATTAGAAAAAAAAAAAAAAACTTGTCTATTTAAACCATTTCTACCCTCCCTGTAAGATGCTTTGCAACTTCTGGAAATTCAAATCTTGTACAAAAATTATGAATCTCTTCCCAATCCTGTATTTTCTTTGTCATTTTTTTAAATGTTCCCATGAGTCACACAGAGAGTCATAGTCCCATAACTTTCCAGTGAAAACTAGGACTTCAGGTCTCACCTTTCCAAATCTCTCTGATATTTTTACACAAAAATCAGAAAGTATTTTTCATAGCTTTTCATATCATAAATACATTGTTAACTTCAACTTCCATCTGCTATTTTTTTTCTCTGTTTTGGTAATTGATTTATACTAGAATACCATCTGTAGCAGACAAGTACTTTAAAAAACTGTTGTGTTCTTTCCTTATGATCAGTTTTCCCCAGAAATATTTAATATTCCTTCTGCTATGAGCAGCTCTCCAGGTTATGTCTCCTGAGTCCATTTCAAGTAAACAATTTTTCACACTGACATTTTCTTTAGTCTGTTGTAATTCACATTCCACTGGCCTCTTTACTGTTCCATCTATGGTATCAGTTAAGCTGCATTTTTTTTTTTCCCCACACAAAAACTTTCTTCTTGTGAAGGACAAGCAAGTTTCACAGATTTTGAAACTGAAAGGAGCAATCATAACATCCAGTAAATTGCATGGGCCATAAAGCTTTGCATGGCAGAGCTTTCATCTCTGGCACAATTAGGACATATTTTACCAATTTCAAAAAGCCATGTTAATTCCAAGTATACATAGAAATCTGTTGGTGTTGCACTGTTTCCTAGTGGTACTAATAAATTTATAGCAATATGCTTTCTGCTGCCTATAATCACTTTTCAGATTCTTCAAGAAGGTTAAGGCCAAATATTGTCCTTAAGGTGATATACAAACATATAATTTAAATGTTTTTATTTTACACTCTATCTTCTAAATATATGGGTGAATGCAATAAACCTCAAACCTCTCTCAAACAGGTAATCCAGGAAAGGCCTTAAATTTAACAGACAAAAGAAGGGCTCTAATCCTCCAATTATGTATCTGAACTACAAGGCTATCCTTCATCTGTCATGCTCCTCACACATGCATTAAAATATACATACCAGCTGACAATATCTTTAGTTTTATACATGAGCAAGACATTTTTAAAAAGAGGTGAGCACAGCCATTCTTTGATTTTATTGGCCCTTCCTCTCCCAAGCTGTGCTCAAAGACTGTCCATGGAGGAGAAAGGAGAAAAATGACCACCAGTCCTTACAAGTGGGTTGTGAACACAAGTAACGTGACATGTATTATTGCAAAGGGAATTTCTAAAAATGCAGTGAGCAGCACCAGAAAGCGGTAAATGCTACCTGAAATACCAAATAAAATGAACACCATAAAAATATAATCTTGAAAGATCCACTAACTTCCTAATCAATAAAAAATTAGTTGAATATATAATTTGGAACACTCATACCAAATTCCACACATTCATTTATTTTTTATCCTAAATTCCGTAAGGGGCATTAACTCAGCACTAATGAACCCAACCTGTGTCATATTTTATATACATGTAATAGCATTCTCCTGTCAGTGCACTTTTCAATAGAAAGGTGAATCCAGTAAAACAACCCCATGCCAGATTTTCACAAAGTCTTTAGATGGGTCTTATTCTTTAGCCTACAATGCTCAGCAAGTCTGCACTCCTTATAGAATTCCATTAGAAACTGAATTTAAGTAGTTTTGACATATCAGAACACAGAATAAAGCAGTAATCACATAAAACAGTCAGTGCAATCCAATCAAAATGACTGCCAAAGCAGCAAAGGGTATTAATTGGCAGCAAAACTCACACATAAGAAACACACAGACAGACTACATGTTTAATAAAATACGGGGTATCCACTGGAAGTGGCAAGATTAACTTCTTTCAGCAACTGGGTTGCTAACTACAAGCCTCTATAACTTTTCTGCTATTTTTATGCCTGTCACTCTTTTTAATGCTCATCAGCACAGTTCATCTACTTTCTTAGCCACAGAAAGGGGCATTTTATAGTAAGAGATACTTACCTAAGTATGATGTGCTTATTTTGTGGAACAAAACTAAAACAAACAGAAGATCCAATATAATACTGCAAGGATCTTACTGACAATAAAATATATTTATTGCTATATAGTTTTACACCTGGCATTACACATATCTTGTGTGGATTCCTGCACAGCCTCTTTTTCCTGGGGCAAAGGCTTCAGATAAATCAATCATCACATCTTGAGTGTCATACAGTATTTCAAGAAATTGTTTTCATGGCTATTCCATCTGTTGTGCAGGAGTATCAACTACTATGACTGTTTTAATATGACAAGTGGATAAAATTAATAAATAGCTGAATAGCCAGTCTCATTTGCTAAACCAACATAGATGCTTATGACCATAAATCTCTGAAGTGGTTTTCTGTCCCACTTCATTTTTTTTTTTTTTTAATCTTTCAATCTGTTTTTGCTTTTCAGACATCTGGACTAAGATACTTTCAACAGCTGGAGGACTTGGAGTCAATATACCACAGAAATCAAAACCAGCTACACAAAGTACAAACCCACACCAACATTCACTCAATTCTTAAAATATGTGTATCCAGAGTTTGATTTAAAAAATCTTAACTTTTTTTCCAAATGAAATTAAACTGTAGTGTACTAGCCTGGCATAAACTTCCTCATCCCATCCAATATTCAATAAAGATTTTGAATACAATGATCTGCAAGGCGGAATTTATTTCTCACACCCGAGGTACATAGAAATGGAGGAGATAAAATTATGAGATACATTTTTATACACAGCAAGTCTTCCTTGGTACACCCCTTATCTCAGAAGGAGCAGCAGGCTCTACTTCTATGATGGAAAACAGCTGTCAGCCCACAAAAAGAAGAAGAAATGTCATAGTTTACCTTACCAGGGAGGATAGTACTTAACACAACAGGAAAAACAAAAACAACCAAACAAACAAAAAAAAAAAGAACAAGACAGCACTCTAGTTTGAACATTTATATTAAAGTGAGCTGCCTTCAAGCTCTTCTTGACTAATAAATAAAAAGAAGTTTCTGCCTAAGAAGCACAAAATACACTGAAGAAGTATTTTACCTTAAGAAACATAGTTTATTTCACACTCAGTATTTCCTGAGACAAATCCCTCCTCCCTGAAGACCATGCTTCACCAAACATCTCAACTTCTTTCTCACTATTCTACCATGCTCCTTCCCACTACCAAGAACACCATTGCCAAAGAAATTGTCTTTTCAGGTCACCAGTGCACACTCTGAGCAGTTGAATGAGACATTTGAATTAGATTGCATGAATCAGCCATATTTGGGTGAGTTGTAAGAAGGGGTTTACAGTTGATAAGACCAATTTCATTTCCTCTTTTTATTTAGTGATGATCTTTCACTCCTTTTCTGCACTTCTACATCTTCTGTGATTCTGAGATCATAATCATGCCTAATCACACCCTCCTTAGTGCTCAACACACTTGCTGGCCTTTCTCCTCTGAATGCTTAAACCTGATGATACAGGCAGCACACAAACACTACATGAACAGCCAGGGCAAGCCCAGCCTGAATGAAGCCAAAATTGTGCTTCCTACCTATTCACTGCAGGATGAGGAACTTAGAGGCCAAGAAGATACTGCAAAAAAATACTCAATCTTTAATTTCAACTTAAGCGTGAACAATGAAACTAATAGCAAATCTGAGCTGAAGGCGGCTAGCAGTTATGATGCTAAACAGGAAAGCTAAATATTGCATGAATAGGGGATTGCAGCTTGAGTTGGCATAGGAATTACTGGTGTTCAACGAATTGTGCCACTTGACACCAACCCTACAGTCATCAGGACACTCTTGGGAATGATTCAAAACTTTTGCTTGGCCTCTAAATGAAATCTTCCAGTCAGCCACAGAGGCACTGTGAGAATTGTGACTGCTAGTATTAAGCACAGATCCCAAAATGAGTAAAATCAGTTTCAAAAATGAAGTCAGAAAAGTTGATAAACCCCCACAGAACCAAGACTTCAACTGCAAAAGTCTGCAGTGTTTCTTCTGCTTAAGTGAAGCTAGGATATGCTTCTGAGGAAGTAAAATATGGCTGAAACATGCCTTGGTAAAGAAATGAGGGTGGGGTCTCATGGTCCAGGACTAGGCTGGACTACACGGCAGAAAAAATTGTCCTCAACACTAACAAGCCAGTCGATCCTGCACACCTGAAAGCCCTACTTCTCCTAAAGACATTCATAAGAGCTCAGAAATTCCTCTAACTGTCCTTCTTAGAGTTTCATCTTTAGCTACAGCAGACTAAAGGCCAGCTACTACCAGACCACACAGCCCTGACCATCAGACCTTGACCCATGTTCAATGGCCACTTCACCTCTGTTCCCCCAGCAATAAGCTGCTTCAAGGGCACTAAGACTTTTCTATTTTGGTAAAGTATGTTTCTGCCAGTTTATTTCTCTGCACCAGTGTATCATAGGTCATTTGAGCAGCAAAGTGCCAAATGAGAAACAGAAGATGCGAGCAGGAAGGAGAGCAAGAACTCGGGAGAGCCAGTAAGAATGCCTGCCCTTTCAGCAGCTCCCAGCCAGCACATCAGGTAAGTTGTCATGCATAACCCACTTCAAAACATGAATGGCTGGGGCAGAGAGACATACAGAAAATTCTATCAGCCTCACCCATCTAATTTTGGATAATTCAAAACACCTGTTGCAACTGGTTCTGAAAACAAGATTCTTCAAGGGAGAACAGCATCATTCCATACACCATACAGGCAAAAGCACAGAGTGGCTTTTGAGGACACTCAGTGGAAGTAACCACTAGCAATTCATGAATTCCAACACTTATGTGCAAGATATCAGTAACAGTTCTTAAAAAATTTCAACAATAAATTCCTAATGCAGTACAAAACTTTGAGCAACTTACACATAATTAAAAACCTTCTTTGGGAAATATCTGGAACTAATTGTGTTGTTACATTACCTAGAGGTTACCATAGTTTAATCACTTATGTTTTCCCTTCTAGTGCTGATTATAATTTTTTACTTGCACAATTACAGTTCAACCTAAGGAAATGCATACTAAAGACAATCCAATCCACAAACTTATTTTCATCATTTTATCAATAACCACAAGCAAAGAGTATTTATGCAGAGCATATTAATATTTTAAAACATTAATATTAGGGACTACACCATGCAGAACAGAAATACAGTATCAGGTGTGCATTGCAGATACACAGCAAAACCTAAATTGAGTGAAATCTACAAGAATGCTACAACTTAAATGGTCAGTCACAGTTTGACAGAACAACAATTTTGATACCATACCTTTCAAATTATAGAGCATGAAAATTGTATACACAAAATCCCAACACAGTAACAGCTTTAGGGCCCTTTAAAGCATGTCTAAAATTTTCATTTTCCATAAATGAAAGGCATGGCAATAAAAACTCTTGACCTGGGAGAATTTATTTTTAACAATGCCTCTCCCTTTGCTGTTTCTCCTATTATTAACAGGAGCAGAGCCAGGTTGGCAGCAGCAGACATGAACAATAGTCTCGAGACCACAAGGCAGGGGAGGAAGGGAAGGAGATTAGCAGTGACCCATATATTACCTAAAGCAAGCCCAGAGTATCCAAAGCAGTGAGGAGGCACCAATTGAAGACCAAAATACTATGCAATGAAAGTAGGGGTTTACAGCTAACAGAACCTGAATTACAGTCTCAAAACAAGCCTCCAGGATAAATAAATGGTTGGTCAAAAACACCTACCAAGGGATATTGCTAACACACAAAACTCCTGACCACGCTAAAAAGGGTGCCAGGAGGGAAGGAAACCAAACCAACAGGCAAGCCAGGACTACAACTTATGAGTGCTGTCCTGAATGCCAGAGCTTCCTTCTTCCCCCCACTTCATCCTGACTCCAAACAGAGGAATGGGAGATGGAGACTCTAAGCGTAATTTCTGCTACAGACCTTCTCTGGATGGCCACTGCAGGAAAGCACAGTCTATGTCTTCACTCCCTCCCACAGAAGACTTTCCTGGCAGCATGGGAGAGCAGCCTGAAAGCCACTTCTATGGCTTTGGCTGGCATGAGGGCAGAAAAAAACCATTCGTATATTGCTTTTCATAAAGTTGCTTCAACACTATGGGAGTAAGTGAGATGGGGAAGGGAGAGTCTCTTCTATGGAAAATGCTGCCTTTTTTCAGACTGTCATCCAGCTACAGAGAGAAACGTTACTGGTGGCGGTGGTGCTCAATTTCTCAGGTCTTGGGAAACGTTCTCACAAATGTACACAGAACCTGAAATTATGATACTTTGTATAGCTTCTGTCTCACATAATTTTGTTTCAAATGCTTTGCTCTTAGTTCACACTTCAGGTACATCAAGAGTCAGTGCTGCAATTTCACTCCTGTCAGGATGCTCCATCAAATTATAGCATATTATTCCCAGGATTATCCTATCCTGGAAGCACAAAAACATAATTGCTCCTAATACTGACACTGTGATCAATAAGATTTTTTTATATTCCTCTACTCCATAAGAAGTTACGTATCTTGAAAACTACTGGAACTCTGTCTAGAATTTTGACTGTCTAGAATTTTGACTGAAGGGACACCAAACACATATCTCACATTTTAAAAAGCCTTATTGACATGGCACCAAGTCGTGCTGATCAACTTTATTCATTTATGTGGTAAGTCTAAGAATTATGTTCTTACATATGGCTAAGGAATTTCAAAAACATTGTTGTTCCATTCTATAAACAACCATGGAAATACAATATTATACAGGAGGGAAAAAACCCAAAACATCTTTTTATACAAGCAAACTATAAAACATGGATATTTGGATATTATTTATATCTAAAGAACTATAATACTTAACTATCTTCATTTGATGACAACTGATGAAAAGTTAAAAGTCAAAGAATGAAAGAATCAAATATTTATTTTCCACACTCAAGAATCCCTGGAGAGCAAAATTATATGTATGCTAGGAACACCTAGAACAACAAAACAGGATGTTTTCAAGAAATTAGCCTAAATTTAAAGCTATTCCTGTATTAACCAGCAATACAAGTATTTTTCAGATATAAATATGGAGGCAGTGTAGATTTTACAGCCTTGTGCATTACTGGAAGTTGCACATATGCTAAACATCACATTAAAAAAAAGAGCATCCATTAGCTTGCATCTAATCACCCAGCAACGCTGGAAGCAGCAGAACTCAGGCACTCAGCTGAAGGAGAGAAAGCTATCTTTGGTGCTTAAGGAAACATCTTAACTATTGGTGAATGACAGAACCTTCATGGAGAAAGTGCCATTGCTAAAGAGCCAAAATTATGAGCTCCTCTCCTCTCCTGACCTCCCTGCTGCAGTGTGAAAGGGGTACACTTGAACAGTTAACAACTAGCTCTCCTCAGGCAGAACCACACAACTCTAAGCCACAAGTGGCAGAAAGGATCACGCAATCACCAACCACTCCCCTTGTCACTCTCTGCATCAGATCCTGCTTCTCTCCACTTAAATTCCATACCGTGGTTAAAACTTAACGGTATTTTTGTACCTTCGGGCTGCCATTAACTTTGACACTCCATATTTTAACAATGGTATGCCAACTTTCATGGTGATGAAATCACATGATGTTGTCTTAGTAGCAGTAATCATATTAGTAGGAATAATACTAGTAACAAAGCAGCCAATTTAAGAGTGTGTCAACACTGAAGACACAGCTGAATGCAAAGTTCTGAATGTAAAGGCATTTCCATTTGGCTATTTTTAAACCAGGTGCAATCAAGCAAGGAGCACACAATTGCTGGCCTGTGTTTAGTACACTGTAATCTAACATGACCAACTATTCAGGCTTGGTTATATTTCCCATACTGCAATAATGTCTGCAGTCTCATCTAGCTTACCAACACTCCTACCTTTAATGTTTTTTTCTCTTTCTAAATATGTTTTAAAAACTTGTAGTCATTCAAAAATACATTCATACTTGCTCTTACCCCACTTCCATAGTCTGAACCTCTAACTTTACCCAAACAAGAAACACTAATGTCTTTTATTTCTTATCTTATGACTTTAGTCTATATATAATGTTATTCATTACTTATTCTTATATATTCATTTTCCTTAAAGGCATAAATGGTATAGGATTTTGAAATAGGATGGTGTTACCTCTTTTTTCCTACTTTTTCTGAAACTTGGACTCTGTAAAGTTTGTTTGCTTGCTCCAACATATCAACTTAAATTTTCTTGCAGTGTTTTCTTGTAACTCCAAGGTATCACAGGAATGTTTTGTGAAAAGCAATCAAACACCAAAGGTATCATTGACTTTCACTTCATTTTGATTCCCAATCTGTAACAGGCTGGGTATATTTTCAATTCAACATCTGAGAGTCAGACAAACATTAAAGATGTATTCAAGCATGGAAGAAGTCATAAAGAAAACTTTTAATTAGTAATAGAAAAAAAAAAAATCTTTCCCCAGGAAATTGTTGGAAAAAGATCCTGGCCATTCAAATTTTGTCACACTACAGATACTCTTGGAAAAAATGTACCATCATGCAATACATCATGTTCTCCCAAGACACTGCTACCATAGAAATACACACTGCCAACACACTGTCAAAATTTGTATTTCAGAGCAAATCTTTATTATGTATTCTAACTCAGGACAGTATTTTTTATAACTGCTAACAGAATACCATTCAAACAGCTATGCTATCATATTAAACCATCTACAGCAGAGCATTTTAGCCCAGCCTTGCATAAAGAAAAAAACCAACATGAACCTCTTCATCAGAAAATACAGGGTTCTCTTTGAAGTAAGAAGAAATCACAAAAGGGGAGACGGTGACAAAAATCTGCCATCTGCTCTATGTATGATGTAGACCTAAAAACAATGACCAAAAAAAATTTATTGTCACTATAAAAACAGTACCAACAGCCCAGTAAGATAAGGATGGGCTGATAATATTTCTACCATTACTATATACACATATATATATATATGTATGTTCTTGTATATAAATACTTCAGCACTTTAAATCCACAATAATGGTCACTTTAATTGAGGTAAGACTAAGCAGAACTACTGCACTATCTGAGCTTTCCTTTCTAAAACAGAGCAGCAAACTGCCCCAACAGCCAACCTTACCCTGCTTTGGTACATGAGACCCTTGCTGTAGGAACTTGGCCAAGGTCATAGAGTAAGTCAGCACCATCACAAGCCTGTGACCCCAAGTCCTGGCTAGACCATGCTGCCTCTCAGCAGGCAGTCCAGAAGGAAGATACTCTGCACTTCACTACCCATCTTCTGGCTCACCCAGAACTTCTCGTACAGCCTAAAACTGCATCGAACAACATTCACTACTACAAGCAGAGAGACAAAAGTATAGAATTACATATCAGTGTAAAGCCTCAAACATTAATTGCATCTATAGAAGGATTGCTAAAACACTAAATCAACGTTAAGAACTAGACTTTTTTAATTTGTGTTCCTGCACTGCCACCTAAAGATCAGAGTGAAAAACAGGAACAGTAGTGGACACCGTGACTTTTATCTGCAGCCCTGGAAGAGAACAGTAACTTTTTCTGATACCTCACTTTCAAAAAAGACCACACCAGATTCAAATAGATAAAAAAAAAAAATCTCTGTATGGATGTATAATATATATATCCTTTAATTAGACAAATGTCAGCTTGGACAGTCTTGATCTATAAACTTTGTCTACTCACAGCATATTTTGCAAAGGAAGACAGATTGGTGGAAATATATTTTTTACTTCCTTATTCACTTTTTAAAATTTAACTGCTATCACTATAGAGAAAAATAACTAAAACCACAAATTACTAACCTCTTGTGATATAACAAGCTGGTAGTACCATTATTTCTCCCAACAAAACATGCCCTGGTTACACATCTACATCCAAACACCCCAGATTCACTTTTGTTCTACCTGCTGCTGCACTCAGCCTGTCTTCTGAAGTCTGCAGCCCGTCACAACTTCAAGTAGAAAATGTTCAGTCACCACGCCAAAGAGCTCTGATGTCCCGAGTCAGACTTTACAGGCATAATAGCTAAAAATCTTTTGAATTTGGCATTTATTAGGGTTGTGTTTTTTGGGTTTTTTTTTTTTGTTGTTGTTTGTTTGGTGGAGTTTTTTTGGTTTTTGTTGGTTTTTGTTTTTTTTTTTTTTTTTTTTTTTGTTGGTGTTGTTGTTTTTTGTTTGTTTGTTTTTGGGGTTTTTTGGTTGGTTTTTTTTTTGGTTTTTTGAGGAGATTTTGTTGGGGTTTTGCTTTGGTTGGGATTTTTTTTTCAATATGCTGAAGATACAAGATCTTAGAAGATGCAAGCATCACCTGGAATAGATTGTCAAATTTTTACTTGGATTAAATGAGATGCCTGTAAAGGACATGAAGCAAATTACCTGGACTGTTTCAACAAACAAAACTTCAAATGCTTTCAAAATAATCCCCTTCCCCCCGCCCAAAAAAACCAACCCAAACAAAAATCAAACCAAAGCAAAAACCTAAAAAAGGAAAACTAGCGGTATCGAATTTTCTCCTGTCTCTCTTCACGTCTTGGCAATTATACAGGGGTTTGGCTCAAGCAGCAGAATGTTTCAAGTATTAATATACAGATGTTCCTTTAACAGCTCTGCCACAAGACGGCTCGCTGGGAAACTGCTCAAGTTTAAAATCCAGTTTTGTTGCTTTCCTTCTTAAAAAACACAGAAAGTTACTATGTGTTTGTCAGTTTCCACTTGCAGGGATATGCGAGGGGGAAGGCAGGCATTTATTTACGGCACGTCTCAAAGCCACGTGCTCTTTAGCGGGATAAACCTGGCCAGGCGACACGAAACTCAAGCATCGCCCGCTGCCTATTTCAAGAAGGCTGGTGCCTCCTGAGCTGTGCGAACGCCAGGGCACAGCTCCCCTTTGCCCCGCCGGACTCGGGAGAACCCGAGCGGAGGCCGGACGCTCCCAGCACCGCCAGCCCAGCGGGAGCAGCGGCACCGCACCGAGCCACGCCGGCACTGCCGCCTCCTGCCAGCCCGGGAAACCTCCCCGGGAACTGCCCGCGCTCGGGAAGAGGCGACATCTTAAAAAAGCCGTTTAAAATAAAAGCCCCCAGTTAAAAACAGCGGCAGGAAGCGGCAAGCCCCGCAGCTCAGCCCTGGCAGCACACAGCCGCGGCACCCAGCACAGCGCGGCGCAGCCGGCTCCTCTCCGGAGCACGTACCCATTTCCTTTCCTTTCCCTTCCCTTCCCTTCCCTTTCCATTCCATTCCATTCCATTCCATTCCCTTCCCATCCCGCTCCGCCCGGCACAGCCGGCTCCTCTGCGGGCGCGGTCTCCCATCCCGCAGGCATGGCACGGCGCGGCCCCGCCCCGGCGGAAGGGGCGGCGCTGGCTGCGGAGCGGCGCGTTCCCGCCGGTACCTGCGCAGGCAGCACTCGCACACGCTGCCCAGCTGCTCCTTGGTGAGGACGTAGGCGAAGGGCACGTCGCGGTAGAGCAGCTCTCCGGGCCGCACCCTCCGGCGGGAGCGGAGGCCGCTGCCCTTTCCCGGGCTGTGGAACCGCTCCAGCGCCGCCGGCTCCATCCTGCCGCGCGCGCCGCCACCGGAGAGGAGAGCGCGGCCGCCCCGCCCGCCGGCACGTGACCGGGCGCTGCCGCCGCCATCTTAAATCAGGGCAAGGGCGGGGGCGGCCCCCGCGGCGGGCAGGAGCCGGGCCCACAGGGATGGAGCCCGGGCTTGCGGCACACGCGTGTCCTGGGCTAGCGCAGCACAGCCGCCCTGAGCGGTGCAGGGCAGCCCTTCGCCTGCAGAGGGCTATAATAATACGTACCACAGGGTCCCAGAGTGCGTCGGGCTGGACGGGGCTACAGTGCGCCACCTGGTGGAACCTCCCTGCTTAAGCAGGGCCATCCCGGAGCGCGTTGCTCAGGACTGCGTCCAGAGGGATCTCGGATATTTCCTTGTCAGGGGGACTCCACAGCCTTTGTGGACGATCTGCTCCAGTGCTCAGTCACCTACAAAGTAATGAAACTTTTCTGCATGTTCGGGTGGAACTTCCTGGGCATTGTTTTCTGCCCCTTGCCTCCTGTACTGTTGGTTGGCACTACTGAGCACAGCCTGGCTCCATCCTCCTGGCACCCTCACTTTAGATATTTACACCCCAAATATTAAACAGTTTGGTTTACAAAGGAAGGGATGTGGCAATGATTCAGTCAAAAGACATGCCCACAAAGGACATTATATTTGTGAGCTGAAATCTGGATGTATTTCTGCATCTCATTGTGATCTGAATACAAAGAAATATGACTGGGCCAGTAGCTGCATCTACGCTCTGGTGGTGTTTCTCACTGAGAATGCACCCCATACACCAAATAACTTTTTGTCAGAACCATGAGTCAGATAAATGACAATGGAAAAAGCAAAACACTTGCAGAATTGAATAAGAGTATTAATCTGAAATGTTGGTGCTCAAAGCCCGTGAAATAAGTGCTTTCTGTATGGGTCTGTGTAACTTTCATTCATTTATGAGATTACACTCATTATGTAGGCTAAACGTGCTAAACTGCAGATTGGCCTTACCTGGTTTTCCTTATCATGCCTATAGAGGGAGGTAGGGCTTGTGTTTTGGAAAGGAGCATTGATTCATGCTGTCAAAGAACACTGAGACATAGACCTAACAGTTCTGCCAAGCAGCTGTACAGTGCTAAAAACCCCTCAGTTTTGTTCTCAGTAACTATTATTTCAGTCTGCAATTGTTTTCATCCAAGTTGCAACAAGGTAATAAGGAATGGCAATATGCATACCTAAACCACTGAATCAGGAAGAACCAAGGTGCCTAAAGCCAGAGGATTCTCACAGAAAAATATATTTTGGCATTTGCTTAATGTTACAATGATGTAATTCATTACCAAAAGGACTGACAGCAATCTAGCTGTTAGTGAAATCATTATGCATGTTACTATGCTTATCTTTAGCTCTTCTAGCAAATTTTTAAAATGTGTTAAATTACAGTGACACTGTGAGTTTCTCAAGAATTAACCTTAGCAGTTATTAAAATATTAGGCAAGTAGCTCTGTATTTGGCCTGTATGCTTTACTTCTTCACCTATTAAATGTTCTGCATTTTCCTGTCTATGATGTTTTAGTTTCTAAGCAGACATCGCCCAAATCACCTATATCAAAAACAAGCCCAGTAATAACAGAAGTTAACATCTGCCTCTATTAGTGAATAAATTTAAGAAATGAATGGTCAAACAAAAAGCATAAACCTAAAGGCCTACCCATGAACTGCAAAAAGTGCACTCGGGGAAGAGTGAATATAAATATATAATACCAGATTTAATTTTCATTATGTTCTCTTTTTTTCTTGGCAGGTTTTCTCACTTATATGTCCAGTAATACAAAAAAAAACCTTGCAAAGTACAAAAACTCATCTGAGGGAATGCCAGTCTTCTGTCACACTGACACACAAACAAAATGAAAATCACATCCTTGAAGAGCCCAGCTACTCTAGGAAGATTTGAAGTATGTACACCTGAAGAAAGGGACTTCCATCAGCTTGGCATAAGCTGTACAGGAAGCAAGCCACAGAAACTTGAAAACAGCTTTTAGCTGACATTGCATTTCAAGTGATATGAAAACATAATTGCAGTAATAGAGATTTTCTGTATAGATAAGCTTTCAAACACAGCATTGAACATTTTAATGCAGTGTTAGATATTTGGACATCTGTATGAAGGGCCTGAAGAACTGATTCTGGATAGCTACGTCTACGGGTTAATGACAAATGTGCCTAGGAGGGCCATTCAACAGTCTTTGAGCAATGGTGATCAATGGAATGCCCAACTTGGATGTTTTTGGAATCATGTCTGAATTTTCTCGAAAGCATAATGATACTAGGTATATATACACTAGTAAGTGCTTATTTAGCCCAAGAATATATTTAGTTGAATTTAATCCCTGTTATCAGCATGGTATTTTTATATGACCAAGTCATACACAGACCTAAACAGGTCAGACTTCTCAGCAGCTGTTTGAAGTGCATGACACATTCTGGACGGAAGAAACTGTCAAAGAGTGTAATGAGGGCAGTTTTGAAGGAAATATCACTTAATTGTGGCTGATGCTGCTGAATTAGTCATACCTCTTTACTGCCAGGAGACACCGTCATGGAGCTTTAGCTCTTCTATCTCAGGACGGCATGTTTTACAACATGAATTTAGAGAAAGAGCTGCAGTAATGAAATAATTCAAATTCTGCTCCTTACTCATAAATGTGCAATAGCCATTGCAAACAACACAGCACAAAATAGATTTTCTCTTCTGGGAGCAAAATATGGCTCAAAACACAAAATGTTAAATTTTGGATTGTACAAAATCTGTATCACTAACAGCATAGAATAGCTATCTATTAATTAGCTGAAAGCTTGTAAGTACAGATAAATCTTTTATGAACACATTATCTCTTGATGAGGTCTCTTCACTTTCAATGTTGGTGTGCTAGTGAAAAATTTATTCTAGAATGTTAAATTAAAAATCACTGCAGAAGCATTTTAAGCACAAATTCATAATAAATTTCACATAGATTTTATCTGTTGATTTTTTTTTTAACTGGGAAATTTACCAAACCATTGTATCTTCCCTGCCCCAAACAAGTCCATTTCCTTCAAATGACAGAAGCAAGCTCAGGAAGTTCTGAGCTGTTTGTTTATCTGGGCTTGTATCAATAGGATCAACCACATGAGTGCTTAAAGACATCATGAGAATCGACTGTTTCATTTGGTGTATCTTAACTACTCCTAATTTCCCTTGGGCTTCCTGTGCTTGCTGCATGTTGTGTTCTATCTGCTGGGGACAGTCAGTGCACTATTTTTAGCAATGACAAATTAAACAGCCCACACAAGGAAAGATGCAATAGCTGTTAAATGAGGATATAATGTGAGCAAATAAACATCTCCTACTGACTTATACTTTCTGGAAAAGTAACTTGTTATTTCCTTTTTCTCAACATTTATAGAAGAAAGGTATGCCTTTGCTAATTAATGTCTTACAAAGCTCAAGTCAGAGTTTTCAATCTGCAGCCCCACAGATAGTGTTCAGTCTGACAAAACAATTAATTCAACATGCTTCTCAGGAAGCCTCAGTTTCTTCCTATCACATTTGCACATCCTAAACTATACCACACAATCTGTTTCTCAAGTTTTATGTTGACATTTCCATCAACATTATCATTAGCCTGCAAGGCTGAGCTCTAATTATTAAAATGTCCAATGCAGAACAGGTTTACAGCCAGTACAGACACATTCCACCTTAACAACCCCTTATCACAGCATCTACTGGGTTAATTACTACAAGGTCACAAACCCTTCTTCTAGATCAAAAGTGAACTGACTATAGAGTTCAACTTAACTGACCTAATTCCAAGTGGCAAAATTTCTCATTAACTGGACCAAGTTTGTTTCTGTCTCTATTTGTGTTTGTTATGATTTAAATATAGGTAATTAGGAAGAGCTTAGGCAATTGCTAGCACAGTCATAATTTTCTTTCCCAGACAGATGGCACAAGTGATGAGGGCCACTAGAAAAGACTTAGCATCTCCAAAGTTACAGTCAATGTATCAGCTATGATATACTGGTGCTTTAATATGGAATGCCAAACACCATTTTTGGGCAGCTCCTCAAAAAAATTGGAAGAGTGAGAGCAACACTTAAAAGTGTTCTACTAGATAGTGCGTCACATGTGGTTCATGTTTCAGAGGTTCATGTATTAAATCAGTCTTGAGAAAAAAAAAGGCAGTTATGCCAAGGAAAGGAATACAAATAGTACAGCATTGGTTAAAAATAGTAACAGAAATGTATGACAAGCCTTTATATACAGTTAAAAATTTGAAAGCGAAGTGAAAGTTCAACATTATCCTACAAAAGCTAAAATACAACAACAGTAGGAATTAATGAGTGGATAGCATCAATTAATCAAATATATAGACCTACCTAATTTTCACTCCCTGTGTATTTATTAATATACAATAGTAATTTTCACATTTTCAATCTTTTCCATGAATATTAAATAATTTTTATAATGGCAGGCATTTCTCTCTCCATTTCACATTTGTGATCAGGGCTAAACATTGCTCACACTTAGCCTTAATGGTGCATTTCTGTTGAGCATTAAATCTCATTTCAAGTCCCCAGTTATGCAATATTCCTTCCACTTACAGACTCCTGCTGTTAGTCTCTGCATTGGATCATCAAGTGCTGCTTTGCAACAGCATCAAAATAAAACAAATTTCTTTTTTTCAGTTTGTGTTTGAAATCTTATCAGCACAGTTGAAGAAATTTATTTAGGCAGTGGTGGTCTTACATTTCACGTATAGAATACTTCTCCTGGTATGTTGGAGGTGTAAGACACCTTGCTGCAACAAGAGCAAGGTGTTTTGATTCAAGGTGGGGAGGGGGAATCAGCCCAAGAGACACAGCAGTCTTGCAGACTAGTAGATAAGACAGTTACCATTTAATGAGACTGAAAAAGGTGGAATTGCTTCTGTTAATGCAAAGTTGCCATTCATTGACAATTAACAGTGACTATCTCTGAAACAGTCAGAGATGTAAGCAGAAAAGAAGCCTGAAATCTTGACAACCTGCACCAGAACACCATAAAGGCTCTGAGACAGGCAAATTAAGCCTCAGCCTTTCCAGGAGTTTCATCATAATATTACAAAAGCTCAGCTGCAGCTTGAAGAGGACTCTAGCTAGCAGAGTGAACTGAGGCTGCTCAAAGTCAATTTGTCATCTGCAGCCAGAACTGCAGGAGGAAGACAGAGATTAATGCTTATCACATCTATACCTCACACTAACCTTAAGAAATTCAATTTTGTTTGTATTGTTTGGGGCACTAGTGTTATCCACAGCCTGAAAATAGCCCGGCCTTCACCAAAATGGCATTTTATAAACTAGTGCTTTGCTAAAGAAGTGTATTTTTTGCCACAGCTCTTTCCAGAGGGCACAATATACAGAATACAAACACAGAAACAGTACAACCTCTCAGCATTGTTGAACAACAACAGAAGAGTTAGATGGTAAAACAGAGAAATTGGGAACAGGTTGCCTTATGGAGTACTATGGCTAAAACCAGAATTTTAATAGTATATGGTTTTGAGTAATTTTTTGGTACATGTATTACACATTAATGGCAAAGGTTTAAAAAAATAAAATCACCTTATTTGAAATCATTTATACAGCACTGAATATTCTGATGACTTTCAGACCTAAAATAATCCCTATACACATGTAGGTGGTTATGTATTGTATTACAAACTAGTACATGTTGTCTCTGTTATTTTCAAAAGAAATAACTGTTACAACTTTTCCTCAGGGATATCATAATCTTTATTTTAAGCAACTCTCAGTTAATATTTTATCACCCTGTCATTACCTTGTCTTCTGTTAACATACCACTATTAATTTATTAGCATTTTTTGACTTTAGGCTGCAAATTCAGAAAAGCAGAAAATGTTGCAGGCTCAGTTGTTGTAAACACCTTTGTATTCTGTGAATCTGTCAAAAGGGCATTCAAATCATTAAGCACTAAAATAAAAACCAAACAAATAATAATTTGGTCTGTTAAATTTTTTTTCATATGTTGTAAATACACAGCAACAGTGTAACGAAAAGTTGCATTTAAGTGGTACATCCAAAAGTAGCACGAGCTAATAAGCTCCTGCGAAAGTTGCAAAGCTTGTCCATTCCAGGTATGATTGTGTGCAAAGCTTGTCCATTCCAGATAGGATTGTGAAAGATAACTGTGAATTCATTACTTTTATCCTAAGTAGAAGGGCTCTTGTTACTTGCTAAATTTTTCCTGTTTGGACAGGAAATCATCTAGCTAACCGTATGTCCGATTTTATTTAAATCACTTTTTATCAAAGTAATCTTCCAGAAGCAAAGGTGATCTTCCAAAAGCTTTAGATTTAGGAGTTCATGGTCCTTGTACTTGCCAAGACTTCATCATGGAAGAAGGTCTCAGCAAACAAATCGGAGTTTTGCAAAGCCTCAAAAAGACGCTTATAGTCTTCTGGATACAAGTTACACATTGCAGCATTTTTGGGAATTTCTAGTGCTTTCAGTAATGCGTCACTATTGTCCAAGCTCCACGAACTGAAACAAACAAACAAAATCATAATGGAGCATTTATTTCTGTGAAAAATTAAAAAGCATGAAACATTATCTAAAGGTCCACTTCACTCTTTCACAGCGTCTAGAAGAAGCTAACCTCTTCTTGCAACACAAGTTACGTTCAATCCATACTGCAAACAGGAATAAACCTCTGCTATTAAAACACATCAATAGCAAATTAAGCCCCCAGCACACACAGACAATACCAAACACACAAACCTCCTCATTACAGGATAGGTGCTCTCTCTCCCTCATCCACCCTAAATTCTTAAGTCAGTTACAGGCATTACAGCCTAAAAAGGGTGTTTCAGTGCTGGAGAAATTAAATCCAAGGATGACTCAGTACAGCATGAACTAGTGACTTACACCTCCCAGGTATTTTCTTCTATACATAAACAGATGTATCCACCCTCCCCACATCTACATCTTTGCTATGAAAGCTATACTTTTATAAATGTGCACATACATCAACTATTTCCCAGACAGGAAAAGAGTGTATAAATACACAGAAGATGCGTATTAGAAGCCTTCAACTTCCTAGCTGAAGGACCAAGTGGAGATGAGGTATACCACTGAGCTTTAAGAAAGAAATCCATTAAAGCTCTTTGCACTTGTCTTTCTAAGAGAGTTATTGGAATTTAGTAGCTTATTTTCTCCCCCCTTCTCGAAATTAACTTTCATAACCTGCTATCAGCAAATGAGAAGTATATTCATTATTCTCATCAGCAAGAAGTCAATGCTTTCCAGACTGTGAACACCTTCCATATCTGGGAAACAGAAATCTACTGATCATAAAGAAATGTGAACAGCTTGCATAATTGGTAAAGTCTAAAGCCTAAGTTTTTAATTAGATAACAGCCATTTGAGGATGTCCCCATTCCACCTTCTATAACCTTCAGCTGTTTTCATTAGCGTGACTTTGATGTCTGTTGTAAGCTGAATCTCTTTCAGCTTTTAGTTTCTGTAACTGCAAAACTCTTGGTGGCTTTATTATTGCATCTGTAAAATAAATGAAAACTTGCAGATACATGACCTAAGCTCCACTGGAGGTACATGAATTACTGCATATTTTAAATACTTTCCAACCTTCCTGACAGGAACAGACCCCAAAATACTGTACAGTAGGTTGTATAAATGAAATTTCTATTCTACATGTTGATTATTAATTAAAAATTAATTCGTTCATTTTTTAAAAGGCAGTATTTTATCTGCAAATAAATACTGCTTCGGGAACATATTTTAATATTTTCATATATTTCTCTGAAGTATAAAAATTGTAATTTTTTCTTACTTACTTTAATCTATCGGTAAGTTTAGACTTAGGTTTAGCAAAAGACTGTTTCACCATGAAAATAAAGGTAGATGCATTTGAGGGCTTCAAGCCTCCTGTAAATAGATTTTGCTGAGGAGTCAGTCGTACCAAACAGATATGGTCATTTGGCAGCCGCTGCAAGAAAAACAGAGTAAGTCACTGAAAAAAATTACTTTTTGAGACAGTATCTATCTTAAGCTAAGAGTTTCATCTTTGCCACCAATAACATTTCTTATTAAGAGTTTTAACAAGATGATTTCATTGGAAGATGTGCCTGTGCCTCAAACAGAAAAGGAAATAGAAAACAAATGAAAGATACTATCATTTGGGGTTTATTTCTAGGACTGGACTTTCTTAGTTTAAATGGACAATACAGGCTTGATTTGAGTTTTCAAGATATTATATGGCCTATTGTATTCCTATACTATGCAAGGTATCAGACCTGCCTTTTATATATAAAGACATAATTATGTGAGTGTAACACTAAGACACTATTGCAACATGAGGATTTTATAAAACTGGGACAAAGTGGAGTCTTCAAAGGAAATAAATGTACTTCTGTATTGGCAGCAATGGATGTATTAGATCTGACAGCTGTACTTCTGACGTTGTCCTAGTACATCTTGCATAGCCCACCTGATGGGCCTCTCCACATGGCTTTTCAGCACACAACTAAGCATATAAAGCACACCCAGTCACTCACATATTATAGAAGTATTGCAAACTACACTCAATACAGCACCATAGCAGTTTTCTGGGGAGCATGAAACTCAAAAATATTAATTAAATGTGCTTTTATATTATCAGAATTAAAAAGGAATATTCCTTTATTATACAAAGGAACATCATTACTTTTCCAAAGGAGAGAAGTAAATAACTTTACACAAGGTATTTTTGCACTTCTCAGATTTAAGTATGGAGACACTTGCTTTTCCACAATTAACTTGCACATGCAATCTATAATACACATGTGAATAATTATTTTAATCAAAACCATCAGCATACTGATTGTGTTATTAACTGTGGGAATACTTGTTTTGTTCAAGCAGGTAGATGTAACCATCAGTAACTTCCTCTGAAAAACACTTTACCTATTCATATTCCTTTATGCTGTTTACTCACTATATTTTTTTCATCACAGACAATAAAGATATTAGTTTAGTTCAGTTTCTAAGATAATAGCAATTCTTCACTCCACTTTTGATGAATCTCTATGCTGCCTTAAATATTAATTAGAAAAGTTCTTAAAAAAAATAAATAATGCTGCTATATGTAAATATAGCTAAAATGTAAATGCTGCTAGAAAGTTCCTTTAACCTTTAATTAAAAGTAGTTTAGCTGCATCTTCAGAAGAAAAACATATACAACAATCTTACCCCAGCTTTTGGTATCGCCAGTCCTCCATTTTTCAAATTAGTTGCAAATGAAGACCAAGGTTCCTATGGGAGGAAGCAATTGTATTATGTATCGTGGAATTGAAGTGTTTTGTTAGAATAGAATAGATCATTTCAGTGAGATCATCTAATCCAACTCCCTGAACAATTCAAGGCTGGCCAAGCTAAAGCATGTTATAAAGGTCATTGTCCAAATGTTCTCTTAAATGCTGACAAGCTTGGGGCATTGGCCACCTCTCTAGGAAGCCTGTTACAGTGTTTGACCACCCTCTCCGTAAAGAAGTACTTGCTAATGTCCAATCTAAACCTTCCCTGGCACAGCTCTGAACCATTTCCATGTATCCTATCAGGGATACCAGGGAGAAGAGCTCAGGACATCCCTCTCCCCGTCCTCAGGAAGCTGAAGAGAGCAGTGACGTCACCCCTCAGCCTCCTTTGCTCCAAACAAGAAAAGCCCAAAGCCCTCAGCTGCTCCTCATGGCCTTCTGGTCCTTTCACTGGTTTTGTTATTGTCCTCTGGATGCACTCAAGGACCTTCACATCCTTCTTAAACTGTGGAGCCCAGAACTGCCCAAGTGTTTAAGGTGAGGCTGCACCAACACTGAATTCAGTGGACAATCACCTTTCTTGACCAGCTGATGATGCTGTTTGAGGCACCCCAGGGTGCAGTGTGCCCTCCTGGCTGCCAGGGCACACCCTGCTGACTCACCACCCAGGTGACCAGTGGACAGCCAGGTATAGCCCAAATCAGTACAGCCCTCTGAGCTCTGCCCTTCAGCCAGTTCTTCACCCAGCACACCCTGAATCTGCTCATCCCACAGCTGGACAGCTTTTCCAGAAAGATGCTGTGAGGGACAGTATCAAAAGCCTCCCTAGAATCCAGAAGAATTGCACCCACCTTTTCCCTTCATCCACTGGGCAGGTGACCTTATCACAGGAGGGTGTCAAATGGGTTAAACAAGACTTTCCTTTGTGAACCCATGTTAACTGTGCCTGATGAGTGCATTATTCTTCAAATGCCTTTCAACAGTACCCAGCAGGCTCTGGTGCTCCATAATGGTTGCAGGTACTGAGGTTAGACAAACAAGTCTCTAGTTCACTGGGTCTTCCCTCACATTCTTCTTTGTAGGGGGATGTGGAATAACACTGGCCTGCTTCACTCAGCAGAGACTACCCCAGACTCCAAAGACCTTTGGTACCTGATCAAGAGAGGTCCTGCCATAACTTCACTAGCTCCTCAGTACTCTGGGATGAATTCCATCAGGCCCAAGGACCTCTGAACATTCAGCTGATACAGCTGGTCCCTTACACTTTCAGTCTCCATAAATGGAAAGTCACAGTTCCCACACTCGTGGTCCTCTGGCTCAGGGGGCCAAGCAGCCCACGGCTTATCAGTATTATTAAAGATTGAGGCAAAGAGACATCAAATGCCTCCACTTCTACTTTATCCCTGTTAGTCAGGTAACCTCCTTCAAAAAGTACTAATCTTCAACTACTTAATATTTACCTTAATGTATACCTTGTAGTATAAAGTATTTGGAAGATAATGGACAGTGAAACCTTATTTTAGATTAGCAAAACATTTAAACTTTGACAGTAGGTTCCTAGAAAAACAGAGCACAAAGATAATTCTGAAAAGCATAAATTAACTGAAAGTTGAGGCCATATGCTCATGAGGAACTGGGGGACAACATAAAAAAAACTTTTAAAACTAAACCATAGCATGTTTCACAAGGTAAGAAGGTACTGACTAGTAGGAGAAGCAGGTATGCTTGGAACATTAAAGCACCAAGACTCAAAAAAATTTCTACTGAATACAGCTTAGGAAGTCAAAAGCATACATGTTGGCAAAATCCAGAGGATATAACAAAGAGCAGACTATGACAAATTGGAAAAGCAGACTTCTAGTTTCACACAACCATTAGCAAAATGGAAAAGGTTTATCTGGTGTGCAAACATCTTTTTTTAATCTACCAGAATCTGAGAATAAATGTTTTGGAGTGCAATGGCTTGCAGTGAAAACACTGACATCATAGTGAATAACAATGTTGCTTAATTGAAAGAGTTATACACAAAACATGACTGGTTTAGCTTTTTACAAAAGTTTTCCAACATTCCACATCCTCCTACAAAGAAGAATGTGAGGGAAGACCCAATGAACTACAGTTCTCCAACTGATTTAAACATCAAATTAGCTTCTAATTAGTTTGCAATGGTAAACCACTATAAACCCTTTTCTAAATGCATGTCCATAGCTTTAGGCCATATCAGCTGGTACAAAACTCTTACCTTATGCAGTAGTTCAATTTCATACCCTAGTTGTGCAAGTACAGTAAGTGCTTGATAAATCTTCGACTTCCCAGGCTTTGCTGTTAATACCTAAAAAAATGGCAAAGAGCAACCATTTTTGTTGCAAAAACCAAGATTGTGAAAAGACTATATAAAACAGTAAGAAATTCAGTTAAGTCTAAAATTCCAAGGTAAAGTTACATTAGGCCTCTAACATGTGCTTTGTGTTATTTAATTTATCTTGTCAGAAGACAGGGCTAGAAGATGTAATATTTGAAGTATTTCTTCACAGCAGTTATTTGGATAACTGAACCATGTATGACTCTCCAGAATATACCTTCTGGTCCCTTTTAAGGCAGAGAAGTTTCACACAGAAGAGAAATAAGGATCAGATTTCCTATAAAAACCATAACTTTGGCAGTGTTATCAGTTTACACTGATAAGATAATATTCCCAAGAAGACACACAAAGCAGAGTAAGGAAAACATCAGGCATTTGCGCTGAACATGAAGCAATTTGCACAGTCATCATCCTGATCAATGTTACAAAGCAAACAACTCTTAGGGCAAGGAAAAAAGAAAAGCTTGTGATTTTTCTCAAAAAGGGCAAGGAAAGAAGTAAATTGTAGCAGTGAGATTTAACTTTGTGTAATAGATTTACATAGCCTCATCGTATGATAAAAAGCCAGAACAACCAACAAAAAGGATCCAACAATGTCTAGTTAAAGAAGGTTCCAATAGCTTTAACTACACACCTCTTATGTAACAGAGTTCACATTATAACCAGAAAAGTTAATTAAAAAAAAAAAAAAACAGGGACTACCTTAAATGAATAGGCTGCCCTGTATTTAGTAAACATCTGACCATTAAAACATACTATACCAGTGGGTATTTCAGTGGTGTCCAAACTGTCATTTCACAGAAGAATATACTTAAGATGGTTAATTTTTTTCAGTGGGGTGTTAGACATAACACTGGTTGTGTAAGCAGACCTGGAAGTCCTTGTCTACTTCAAGTAATTAAAGGTTTATGACTGTACAAACCTCCCAGTTTCATGGTGGGGGTGGGGGGGAGAGAAAAAGAAGTCATCCTTGAAGTATAAGTACAGTTCTAGAGCTTTGGGACAGCATAAATTAGGAATATGTAATCCAGAAAAGGCTCTGCACCTTAGTGTACAGAGCATTAATAAAAAGTAGTGTAAAACATTATATATTGCCTCTATTATTTTCAGTACTGCATACAAAACAGCTCAAGAGGACAAGTGCATTTCACTGTATCAGTATTTAGTGACTAGGAATCCTCTTCACTTGTGTTTTTGTGTTTTGAATTCAGTCTTCATTAACTACTACCTGCAACTATAAAAAGCTTTTTGCAAAAGCATGGCACAGAATTTAATCACCTCACAATTTACAATGGAAAGCAGCTAGTCTGCTGCTGCATATACTTTCTCAAGTATACTTAAAATTTGCAGTTAAATGACAACAGAATGATTCTTAATAGTGCTATCACAGCATCAAGCAAACAAGTAGGAAACTGACAACACTTAAAAATTCTGGTAGAAAAAAAAAATTCACTAGCAAAAACATCAGGTACACAATATAAATGGGTTTGTGTTCTGTGAAGCACTACACCTTCATTACCTGTAAAATGCTTTGCACATACCGTATACTCTTTTTCACTTATAAAGAGGTTGAGTTCTACTCTTCCGTATCTGTATATGGAACCGCATTCATACATGGCGAAAAGAAGTCTCCAAAGTCTGTTTCTTTCCAACGGTTGCGGTATGATTCCAAAAATTTTCAAAGGAACATCTGTTTCCCACAATAGCAAAAGTATCTTTAAAATTTTGCAGTAAGTATTACACAATCTCATTAATTCTAATGTCTTAACTACAAAAAACTTAAGAAAGTCTCTAAGTTCATGTTGTTCAAGAATGAATACAATTCAAGCCTTAGTCAAAGCTAAGCCCAGTTTGCATGAGACAAAAACTTTAAATGACAAGAAAATAATCTGATATTGCCATGGGGCGGTGGGGGGGGGGGGGTGAGGGGGAGAGGGGTGGTTCTGAAGCTATCATGAGTCTTAAGCAAAGCTGAAATGTAGAAAACAGCATCTATCAATCCAGCATGTGTATTAAATAGAACATTGAATTAAATATTTTATATATATATATATATATATATATATATATATATATATATATATACTGAAAGCAAATCCCCAAGTTTTTGCCCAACTGCCTATGCACCCTTGAAACACATGTTTGTAACGTGTGGGATCATAAACATATACCTGCCCTCCAAGGAACTGCTGCTACACCCATGGTTTTAAAAAGTTGGTCAGAAGACACAGCAGGTGGTTTCAAAGCTCCCTTAGCCAAAGGATCCAGTCTGAAGAAGTCACCATGAATCACCTTTAATTGCCCATCCAGGCTATTTTCTAGGGACTGAATAAAAATAACTTTAGTTGAAGAAATCTGGATACAGTAACTAGCTTTGCAAAACACCCAACCCAAACAAAAATGCATTCCAGCACTACCTAAAATTGTTACCCAGTCAAAGAGTCAAACCTCGGAGCTGCTTCTTACAGATGATAAAAAGAATAGCTTCTTTCAGCTGATAAAAATAACTACCTCCTTCACTGTGCAGGACATTTTGACAGTTTTTGTGCTGTTCAACTTCAGCTTTAAACCACATTCAAAAATTTGTAAGATGTTCTGCCATGTTTTTAAAAAAAACACACAAAATACAAAACTAAGCAAACTGCTTCTTTTAACAAATTGAAACTAGAATTCTTCATATCTGTGGAGAGGATACCTTTTATACACATTTTAAGTCAGGTGAGAGTCATTGGTTCCAAACCAGCTCTGTAATGCAAACCTTCTAGAGCAACTTCTGCAGCTCTGAGTCTGACCCCCTTTGAATCCATGCAAAGCCCAGGTGAGCAGAGAGGACAACACATGTGTCAGTTGTAGGAAAACAGATTAAATAAAACTGACATAATCAGAATAACTAAGAGTATTTTTACAGATTTTTACAGTTTCTTACAAAACTCTTGCTTAAACATAAACATCTACAATGACTCCGATCAGTTTCAAATTTAGGCATGAAATTTTATTTATGCATAGAAAGACCATGTATGAACTCCAATTCCTACATACACAAAATGCCAAATTCATTAAAAAACATCCAGCATTTGTGATGTACAATGCCAAACTACATAGTGTTATGAGGTATGTCAGATGTTGCAAGTAACAAGCACTGCCTAATTCCTTTTTGATCCAACAATTACACAACAATTTAACCTAATTTCTCATTTTCCCTTTAATTTTGTTTTAGAAACGTGCAACTGAATCAAAAGTATACCTGTAAGTCTGTAAGAAAATCTGAGTTACTTTCCAGAGCTACCACTCTAAAACCTGCATCAAGCAGAGATCGAGTCACAATCCCAGGACCTGAAGCAGGAAAATAAAGAAAAAAAAATAAAAAAAAAAATTTAGCAGTGCATTTTTGTTTCTAAGTGATTATCTTTAGTGATTTTCCCAGCACAATAGTTGGGATATATCACCTTCAACAGGTGTGTTTGTTAAACACACTTCAAAACAAGAGTTAGAGAAACGATTTACAGGCAGCCTGCTCGAGATTTCTCACTGTATTGCACTAAGCACGGCGTTACAATTAGATACTGAGCAGCATTGCAGATAACGTCTCAAATATTTCTATTACTTTTTCTTCTGCCAACTGAAATATACTGTGAAACCTTATCCATATTTTCTTTAAAATACATTCTGCAGAAACGCAAACAAAAGAACCATTAGGTAACTGCAGAGGATCTGCCATAGCCCATAATCCTGAGTGTGCTTTTACTGATAAAACCACAGCATTACGTGACAGAAAATACCATCTCTGGTCACTCTACAGCAAAGTTTTAACACGAGTGACTCAAGCCTCCAGACTGCAACCCCACTCATCCCCCAGGCTCTGCATAAATGGGGCCCCCAGGCACACCCCGAGGCCCGCACCCAGATGTCCCGGGAAGGTGCCGGGGCGCGGGTCCGGGACATCCCCCGGCCGGGATTGCGGCCGGGGCAGCGCCGGAACGCAGCGCAGCTGCCACCCCCGCCCGAGATCCCGGCAGAGGCACGGCCCCAGCCCCTTCCCGCGGCAGCAGCCCCAGCCCTCCGCGGGGCCGGGTGCCAGCACGGCGGGTGGCGAGGGCGGCAGCTCGCACTGACCCCCCCAAGGTCACTGGGGCGCGCCGGAGCCTCGGGCAGCTCACCGGGCGCGAACTCGAGCAGGAGGGGCTGGGGGCCGGGGCCGAGGCCGGCTCCGCTCTGCAGGCAGCGCCGCACGGTGCGCGCCAGCTGCGGGCAGGCGATGAAGCGGCGGACCACGAGGCTGCTCCGCTGCTCCTTACGCACCAGCCGCTTCTCCTTCGCCGGCTCCGCTACCCGCAGGGACGGGTACTGCCGCCCCGCCGTCACCCAGCACGGCGACAGCCCGCAGAGCAGCGGCCGCAGCCCCGCTGCCAGGAGGCGGCCGCAGCCCGCGGCGCCCAGCGGCGCCCGGCCCGCCAGCATCGCCGCGCCGCCCGCGCCGCGCTTCCAGCTCCGGGTGCGTGATCGCCGCGGCAACCGGGGCGTCACTTCCTCCTCTGCCCGGCCTCTCCAGCGCGCTTCCGCTCCGCCGGCGGAGGGCTCTCCGCCCGCCGCCCGCCCTCTCTATGGTGCCCGCCCCGCACCGCCGGCAGCCTGCGGCAGCACCAGCGCCCGCGCCTCCACGCCATGCCGGCTGGCGGGTCCCGGCCGCCCGAGCCGCCGCGGAGCTGAGGTGAGCTGACGGCGGGGGAGGAGGGGAAGATGCGATGCTTCCCCCGGTGCCGCGCGCCGCCGCCGCCTTCTGCTTGTGTCGGCCGCCACCGGGCGCTCCAGGGCGGGCTAGGGCCGCCGGGCGGGCGGCGGGAAGGAGCCGGTGCCGGGCGGGCTGGGCGCGCTGCCCGCCTCGGCCGAGGTGGGCAGGTGGCGGTGCCGCGGCTCCTGGCCCTGGTGCGGTGCCCCGGAGCGGAGCGCAGACAGGGCTGGGGCGAGAGGCGGCTCGGGAGGGGGCTCGGGCCGGCGGGCAGCGCTCTGCCGGGCGCCCGTGGAGCGATGTGTGTGCTCCGTGTGTCGGTGAAGTCCCAGGAGCTACGTATTTAGTTTGAGGTTTGCCTGGGTGTTTCACGGGAGTCTTTGATCTCCGCGTCTGCAGCTAAATAGTCACTTCGGGACTCGGTTGTTTGTATCGCCCTGCCGCTCTCAGCAGGTGCAGGATTCTGCTCCGGCCGATCTCCGGCATCCGTCTTTGCCGGCTTCTCTCTGCTCCGTACCTTGTTGCAATCACGGTTTATGCAAAACCTGTAATTTTCAATAGCAGTGACGTTGTCCTTTCGGCAATGTCCTCAATGCCTGAACGAGAAATAACTTTAAGATAATCTTCAAAACGTTTTCAAGTTCTGCCAAACTGGAGTTCATCCTTCAGGGATGCTGTGCCAAAACCTGTCAGTGGCAGGTGAGTGGCCGGAGTGTGATGGGGGAAGGGAGAGGAATCCTTCCAAACGTGTTTCCCTGCTCCCTGTCTCATTTGTGCAGAAGGCAAGAGAGATCTGGCAATCACAGGGTACACCTGGTCTTCAAATTAATGGTTGATAAGTAGACTTTCTGTATGATTTTTTGCAAATTGCTTATTTTCTTGTATCTTGTTTCTGTGCTTGTGAAATGAGAAATTAACACTTTTCTACTTACTAAACAAAGTCGTTTTGTTTGGTATATTGTTCAAAAACAAAAACTGGGATAGAAAATTGTGGCTTTGTTGTTCTGTTTTTGGGGGACCTACATGTGGCATGAAGAGTGGCTGGGCTGAATTTAAAAAAATGCCTTAGCAAATGCAGCAGTCCTTCAATTCTGCAATTTATTTTTAAATACTCAGCTTTTTTACGCTGAGTCCTGTAATAGTTTTCCCTGTGCCTTAAGGGAAATGGACAGATTGTTCTGCTGGATGATGGGATAGACCTCAATCCATTTTTAAACTGGACTTTATGTTTTAATAGCTTTTTTCCTCTCTTACTAATTAGTCTGATAATTTAGTAATTTGTAGGACTTTTAGAACATCAAGCATAACTTGATTTTCTTAAAGCAAGTGTCTAGTAATGTCCTAATTCAGCATTCCTTATCAAAGTTTATTGACAGCTATGGCCACAGAAAAGTTAGGTTTAGTTTTAAGCTTAATTAATGAATTTTGGAAGTTTTTGTTGTCAGCTGGATGACTCAGGAGTGCTAGGGTCATCTTTGAATGGACTGTTCAGAGCAACTGAGATTATTCAAAGGAGTGTTTGCTAATAAAAACCAGATGACAAAATGCCCTGACAAGTCTTCTTACACTAGAAATGATACACTGATCTTCATGACTTTATTTATTTTAGCTTAGTGCTTGCCTGGACTGTGAACTGCAGGTCTCTATGGGCTAAACTCATGGTTTGGTTTTTTCCCCCTGCTAGAACTGCTAAGTATATGCTGAATCTTTCATGCATAAAGGACTACCTCTTTATGACCTGGTCATTATCTTTGACAAACTGATGAAACCATAGGAAAATGGTAAGTGGTTTTTTTTTTATTTAGAAATTACAATGTAGAAAATTGTTTAATACATTGAAGTGTGTCACAGGGACATTTGAACAGTTATTTTTACATTATGGTTGACTATGGATGTGTTCTAGTTTAATCCAGGTATCACCACGTGCAAATATTTGAATTTACAGTCTTACCTCATACAGCCTTATGTCTTTGTAATGTATGTGCATTGTTGAGTGCTCTGGAATTGTTTCCTCCTAATTATTGTTTCCTGAAATAAATCAGAGGGAATCAAAAGGGTTACCTGTTTGATTGGATTCCAGTCTATGCTTGAACCAAAAGAGCTCATTAGTTGTATGGGTCAAAAGGATAGTAAAGAGATTTTATTTTTTTTTCAATGGTTCTAAATACCTTTTGCATTTACCTTTATTTGGCCCAATTTAAAGCTTATTTTTCAAGTTAATATTATAGCATTAGTCTTTTAGTATTATTTTGCTATGTTGTAACCACTTAGCCATAGTAAATATTGGCAATCGTTTCTCAGTAAGGGTGAAAATTGCAGAAGTACCTGGATCTTGATCTCAGTTTTTCAAACTCTTATGCCCATGCTTCATTTTAAGTACAAATTTGGCAGAATTTCTATCTTCCACAAAAAGAAACTGATGAGTATTTCAATGGAAAATTGCATGATGGTATTTTTCCTTGTCCTCCTAGTGGATACTTACCATAGAGTCTCCTCTAAAGACTTAGAATACAGATCAAGTTTGAAAGTTTTACATGTTACCAAATACTACCTCTAATGTGACTTTCAGAAAAAGCTTTCAACAGAAATGAAAGAAGCTCTTACAATAGAGCTATTAAGCCTATTTGCTTCAGTAATGTGAAAATGTGAAAATAAAATAATCTGCTACATGGTTGAGTTGACAGAAATGTCTCTGCTTTGCTGAGATGCAGGATGACGCAGAATTCTTGTTTTCATATATTTTATTAAGCATACTTGAATTATTTTGTTGTAATGCTTTGGTTGGTGACCAAGGAAAATAGTAGCAGGAGTGGTAAGAGATCTTTTCAAAAGTGCTCTAAGCACTACATATTCAGGAAAAGAGTCTCTAGGAAGAATTAATTTTTTTAAATCTGTTAGAGAGTAGTCTCATTCTTTTGTCATATTTCCTAGCCATCGCTGTCCCCCGCTCCAAGCCCATATATGCACAAAGGAAATCTCCCAAGAACTGAAATAGAATTTAATCCTATGCCACAATCTGGTTTGAGATCCAGTGAGTTTGCAGCCTGTGAGTTGTGTTGGACATCTTCCTTTGAAGTGAAAGTCTTTGCCTTTATAAGGAGGTCAGAAATTTTGTATTTAGAGCTGTTGCAGTCTATAAACCTTAACTTACTGTTTTCCTACATGTCCTCTGTTGACAATTAAAAATTACTTGACATTTGGATGGGGGACAGTGGCTAGGGAGTGGGGGGAGTTTTGCTGTTTGGCCAAGTTATTAGTAGCAAGGAAAATTAGAATCCAAGGTTCCTTGGACGCTCGCCTGCTCCATGTGACAATGTGGATTTCAGCCTAGCGCTGAAAACCTGATTAATAGGGAGTTACTGCCCATTAAAAGTCTGTTAGATCAGTTGTGCAGATCACTGGAGAGTGACTGCCTAGGTACCAATTAAGTGAAACTATCAAGTCAGTTCTCCTTTGAGATAGTTTCTGAGCACTAGGTGTGAGGTCATGTATGCTAGAATACGCTTATTTGAATAAAAAAGTTAAGCCACTCCTTTGCTATTTTTCTTATGTAATACTATGCTGTTTAATAGGAAAGCTTTTTCAGACCAGGTGCAGATTGACTTTGCAACCTTACAAACACTGCAGCAAAGTTCACAGCTGACAAAAGAACCATTCAGAACAAAAGTAAACATTTTTAAAATTATCTGATACCTTGAATTCTGTCCCTGTTGATGCTAACAACAGTGTCCATGTTTTATTTTCCTTCTAATGAACACTAAGCAATATCTTTGACATTTTCAGTGGAGAGGTGAAGGGTTTTGTGGTGTGAAGATGGTTGCATAAGCTGTGTATTATAAGGCATTTTGGCAGGGTTACAGATTTCTCACTCTGTACTTTGTGTGTACAGAGAATCTCAGTCCCTAGGGCTATCAATCTGGCATCTTTCATCAGCACTAAATTTACTGCAAATAATTTTTGTGTGCATGCAAAAAACCAGAACTATTAAACCTTTGTGGGCAGGAGCGAAAACATTCAAATAGATGCTTTTTCTGTTTATTTCTCTCAGAATTTCTCTTCGTTGAATTCTGGTGAGCAAATTCTTCTGACTTAAATTCACTCAGCATGTGTTTGTTTGTGTGTCTATCTCATCGTAAGTCTTTATCCAGAAGGCTTTTGAAATGTTGCCTTGCTCGAGAGCCTGTCGCACCAAAAATTTTTTTACTTGTTTTTTTTCTTATTAATCTAGTTAATATATGACTGTGATGTCTTTGAAACTGTCTGGCTAACTGATAAGGAAAGTGTAGAGGTGAAATGCTGTTAGTGCCAGAGATTGCTGTAGACAAATTTTGCTGTGTTGGGTGCTTGCTTTTTAGGAACAGAGTTGCTTAGCGCACTTGTGAAGTTTTTTCCACTGTTGTTCCATTACGCTGCTCCACCTGTCCCAAGTGAATTGCTAATGTGTGGCCTTAGAATGTGAGCTGTAGCACTGCTTTTCTCTGTCCATGCCAATGATTTCTTTGGGTTTTTTGTTTGGAACGTTAGTGTTGCCCTGGAGGGCAAGTTCAGATTAATTCAGAATAACTTTTAAAAAAGAAAGAACATAAAACTAATCATGGTATTCATTTTATCTTGGTAAAATGAGCATGTTAGGAAGATTCTTAAGTTCACTTGATGAATATGTTACTGAAATAATATGGAAATTCATAACGTACATTTGGGAGGTTCTTAATGGTTATAACTTGGAATTTTATGTGCTTTTAGCCTCTTGAGTGAGGGCATGATGATTTTATCACTTCAGACCAACATTTCATCTGGACCTGGATCACAGTTCAGGTGTTGTTCATTCTGTTTTTACAGTTTTACAGTTGACCCAGTTTGGCAAAATAAACAAATTGGGGTGCATCTTGTCCTGAAATTACACATTTGTCAGTTGTTCAGTAGTATTTTGGCATTTTCACTGACTCGTGTATTTATTTTATAAAGTGACGTACACCATGCAGAGTTTACACATTTGATCCTAGGAAGATTTGATCTTAGCAAGAGTTGGCATATAAAATTACTCTTTGTCCAGTGTTATATTGGGAGCTGCTTAGTTTCTTACCTGGCTTTTCTCTTTTTCTTTTCATGACTGTTGAAGTCTACTATGTTACTAGTGAAATATAACATCATTAACAAAAGGAGAAATAACAGTCATTCAATTTCTCTATGGGCTTTTAACTTCTTCTGTCATGGAATCACTGAAACAATCTCACTTTGGGTTTTAAGTGAAATTAGCTTTTACCACCTTACAGTACTGAGTTTTTGTTAGTGTTTGTGATAGTAGGGATTTTGTAATGGAAAGATCTTTTTAAAATGGAAACTACTTAAAGTGACCTTGATCATAGTTTTTTGAAAAGCTGATCTGAAACAAATTAGATCTCTGTTTACAGGCTCAGGTATTGCAAGCATTCAAATTCCGTAAGGAGAAACTAGTAACTGTGTGCTTCAGAAAACCTCCCTAAGATCTGTTAGTCAAAAGGATGTGTAAATTGTTAGAGACGGCTCATATAGCCAATGTCTGTTTACACAATTAGAGCTGAAATGAATTTACCATAATAACTTCCTGTTGGAAGGGGGAGAGTTGTAACAGCACTCTAGGCTAAATTCACCACTGGGTTTCAGTAGTTGCAGCTTCATTAACTTCAGCCAAGTTACACCAGTGATTAATTTTTTGGGGGTTATGATTAGCTTAACATAGGTCTCTTACAGTTCATACATGATTAGGTTCTTGCTCATGCATTTAAGGGCCAAAAAAAGAAAGAAGAAAAAAGACCAGATTAAATGTATTGTACCTCCTTACAGTCCTTGTATGAAATATTTATTTCATAATCTCTCATTGTATTATTCTTTGCCACATCCCTGTGAAATATATCAGTTCCTTTTGGTTAAGAAATGCAATACAGATGATGTAACAGTGTGACTGACTTCGTGGAGGAGGTTCAGAGCAAAGAAGGGATTTGATCTCATTCATTTGTATCTGACACTGAATAATGTAGAAACTAAACCATCCTTCCTTTTGGAAATATAAAGCAAATAGATGCAAGATTTTAGTAGAGCTGCTGGGTATTCTGATTTTCTAATGATGGCAATTATTGAAGCTCTAACAATTAGCTCTATTCTTAATTAACCTTCTGCTTGGACCTGCAGGCTTGATAACAGAGGGACTGCAAGTATGTAATACTTATGGACAAGAATTGTTTCATAACTTGTATGGACAGTTTTCCATTCTACATGTGGTTGCTTCTGGCCTTTATATGATTTAGGACCTTATAGAATATTTTTATTATACTAACTTTATGTGTGTTGATGAGAGCTATAAAACTTGCTTTTCCCTAATCAATATAAAGAAGTACAGAATTCAGTCTCACTATGAAATTTAAGTCTCAGAAAGTCTTGAACATTCTTCTTTCCTCAGTTGGGCAACTTTTGGATAATTGCCTCATTCTTCTTACGATTTCAAGGGATTTGTTCTGTCATTTCTGCTTTTTCATAGATCTTGAAAATTGTTACCCGAGATCATGAGAGATTTTATATCATATGTTTTTTAGCAACCTCTTATGAGATGGTACGATCTGGCAGCTTTCTCAGGTCCTTGGAAAGTAAAGATTTGGATAAGAGTGAATCTTTGGATTTGCAGGACTTTTTTTTCTTTTTTTCCTGTAAGGAAGAAGTACCTATCCTAGAAAAGATGCATAAATTTGTCTAATAGGAAGCTTTTCGTTTTTGTTATGCTTTGTAATCAAACTTGTGGACATGTTCTGAAGTGTAACAAAAATCAGAGAGTTCTTCAATTAAAGGAAAATTTAAAAATCAAAAAGGGCAAATTACTAGTTTTCAGAAGACTTAAAAGGAGGTTCATGCATCTCAAGGCAAGACCAGTTACTCATGGGTTATTCCTGAACCACATTTGTCTAGAGTGTTTATAAAAGATCTGGAATGCTGAGAGTTCTCAATTCTCCTAAAGCAGTCTGGTTTACTGCCTTTTCTACCATATCTCTACCCAAGATATGTTCTGGTGTTTTGTTGCAGACATGAAAAAAAAAAATTGAACACATCGAATGGTGAGGTTGCTTTTTGTTCTTGTAACATTCAGTCAAATTTGTTCTAGTGAAGCTTGAAACCCCAAACTTTTCAGACACTTGGGGGATTCATCATTGTGTACTTCGAGTGCTGACAAAGAGGTTTTTAAGAGAACTGTCATATATTCTACTAAAAGCTACTATTTGTTTCCAGACATACCTCTTGTATTTGGCTACATGACTGAAACATATTTTTTAAGTAATGTTAAATATGGAATAGTAGACTGTGCCTGGCAGTATGTTTATCATTGTTTATTAAAACTGTGAATAAGCAGTATGACTAGGAAGCTTAGAAGTTGAAAATAGCATGTGAAGCTTCCTCTTTAAACCTCACTATTCCTGCTGTTTATAGATGGGAAGCTCAGTGTGACTTTAAATGCCACTGCTGCTTGAGAAATGTCACATCAGTGTCAGAAAGTACAAAACCACCAAAGTGCTCACGCTTAGATGTTTTTGTAAATTCAGTGAAATGAGATAAACCACCCTGGTATCTGAATACTTCTTGAAGGAAAGCAGACCTCATGCATTTGAAAAAATAGACCTCTTAATCTGTGTATCTGACACAGAAGAAGAAAGCATGTAAAAAGATATTTTTACCCCTAGTACATTTTTTTTTCAAAGCCAGGCAGGGCATACTGAGCAGTCAGGAGGACATTAATGAGATTTTCTCATGGTGAGGCTGCCCAGTAAAAGGTTTGTACATTAGTCTGTCTTTTGAACTGATAAACTTCCAGTGAGCCCATGGTATAAGACAGCACAACAGCATGGGGGTGTGCTTTTCTGCAGAGGTGTCAGGTCGGATAATGAAAACAAACATATGAATATTTTATTTCCCTTCCTTTTGAAACAGCAGTGTTCTAACTATTATGTTTCACATAAAACATAATGCAGAGCAGAATTGTATTAGCTGGAATTGGTCTGGCTTTGTGAGATGATTACAGCAACATGAATTGCCTATCACCTTTGCCTGCTGTCTATTTCTTTCTGTAGCAAATTCTGTGATGGTCAGACACATCTTCAGCAGCTACTACTTTTGTACTAGCACTCTGATGATAATATTCCAGGCTTCTGTAGGTATATCTTGGCTTCCACATTAGATGAAGAAGCAAACTATTGTAGAGAAGTTGCATTTGCACTTCTCTAAAGAACATATGTGCTCTTTGTTTATTAGCTCCTGTAACAGCATAGTAGACATGGTCCTTTTTCTTGCAAGCTAATGAACTCGTAATGCTATGTTGTATGTAGTTTTTACAGTGTCATGTAGATACTGGGTCATTTAGAGTTTGCCCCCAATCACTGAATCTTCATTTTAGTATTAAATACAAATGTTCATAGAATGGGATCAACCTTTTTTTCCTTCTATGTGGATGTTAATGGGCAGTAAGAAGAATTTCCAGTATATGTTTTGATAGTGTATGGCCATGATGGTTTTCACATTGGTTTTTATTAGTTTGTAGAAGATTATTTATCAATATGAAAAGAGATAAATCACAAGAGAATGTTTAAATGATAGTATCTTCACACCAGCTATCAGAAAGATCAACAGATTTATTCTTAAGAAATATATGGATTAGGTTTAACTATTCTTTAAATTTTAGTATTTCTCCAGTTTTCCTCTTTTTGTTCTAATGGTAGAAGCACCAACTCTGTAAACATAAAGATTTCTAAAACTACTTGTTTCATTTTCACTGAATCAATTTTTTTTTTCTCTAGGACTTGTAAAGCTGCTTGTATTTAAGTAAAAAAAGTGTGTGGGGGAGAAGATACTAAAAACCCTGCAACAATAAAGAAGACCAAATTCCTTTAATACTAGTTAGTGCCTATATTTTACCTGTCCTTAAACCAGAGATTTGCTGGATTTCTTCTTTATAATGATGGGGATACACAACATCTCTAGACAGCCTGTTTGATTGTTTGCATAGTGACCTTTTTTAGACTGAATTGCTATTGCCAGATGTAGTGCTGACCCTTCCTTTCTAAAACTCTTCTCTTGCTGGGATCCAGGTTCTCTTGTGTACATCTTGTTCTGTGTATATGGTGCACAAAAAAACCCATGATTGTAATTATTAGTGCCTGGTAGAACATAATTCATTATCTTGTGCATGTAACACTTGCTGTATTGTATCTCAGGAGAAAAAGAAAGCTTGGACTCATGGTCAGGTTCCTGTCCGGTATCTCTTTGAGATGCTTTTCATCATAACAAAATGACTGGTTAATCCCTATTTCAGATAGATGTGTGTATATATTCCAGAAGTTTGGGGATATTCTGTTTGTGCTAGTGAATTTTATGTTATTCCTTTTGGAGCACTTATTGCTACAATTAATTTTAAATTAAATCTTCAAAAATGCTTATAACTGCTTCTAGCTGCAGACTATATATGCTATTGCGGTTTATTATCAAGTTAATGACAATATTGCATAGAAGCACCACTGGGAGCCAATCTAAAATGCCCATTCATTTTGAATAGAGTAGTGTTGGTGATACAGTGGGGAAGCTGACTTTCAAAGAATTAAAAGACTTAAATCTCTTTAATTAACACAGAAAAATTAAATGGCATGAGAATGAGAGAGGGAATATTTGTGTCCTTGGCAGAAGAGCTATATGAAGCCAATCAAATGGAATAAAAAACCAGTTTGATGTAAACTTTCGAATGTTAGAAGAAACAACGTTATGATCTGGATTGTTCTGTAAGATACAGCCAAGATCAGGAAAGGAAATACTACACTGTATGTTCAGTAAACATTCACAGAGCCCACCATCTGTTCAGGATAAAGGAGCTGAGTTAGTATGGAAGTTTAAGGGGCTTGGTGGTGTTTGTGGTTTTGTTTTGCTTTTAATGTTCTCTTCAAATTTTATCCATGCCAGATCAGGAATGATCCCACTTCTTAGTACCTTTTTCTTTTTTTTTTTTTCCCAAACAGCTATATTTGATGTTATATTTCCATAGTAAGGATAGAAAAAAGTGAGCAACTGAAAAAGTTGTCAAAATAATATTAAGTTGTATGAAGTACATGAAAGGGAACACTGATGAATATGGGCCTTTTAAAACTGGAGTTGACCTAAAATACAACGAGGGCCATTTCTCTAATGTACATACTGTTTGTCCTAAAGCAAACAAGCATACAAGTAATTTCTTCAATACAGACTTAGTCTATTTGCCACTTGGCAAATATTTTCCATTTTCTTTTTCGTTTGTGCTATAATCACCATGATTACATGTGCCAATTGTATGAATCTGTGTGGCAACTGAAGCACTTTTATTCATCAGTACCTTTTAACAAAGGTCAACACAGTTCTACTCAGTGTTAGCTTTTATTTCAATTTTGGGCAACCAGTGAAGGGAGGAAAGATGGGCCTATGAAGAAACAAACATTTTTTATTAACATGTTTGTTTTTACAATTGATTTCAGTGAAATAAATTCAGTAAATACAGGAACCCATGTTAATGATCTTTTAAATATCATTTAAGTCTTAAGAGATGTTAATTTCATTTTTGTTTATAAATAAGTGTTTCTACTTTTGTTTTTAGACAGAGTTAAAGTTCATTCTCACAGGATTTAGGTTCATTTTGATACCTGCCTAGTGCCTTGGTAAACTCAAAAGGAATTGCAAATAGCAGCATTGAAATTAAGAAGGTAAAAAAATTCAGCTGAGTGGGAGGGGAAATACTTTTAAAAGATCAAGGGCAAGAGTGTTCTAAATTCCTTGAACTAGCTATTTTGGGGTTTTCATTCTCTAAGGAGTCCTAAGGGTTGTAGAAAGGAATAGATTTTCAGGGCTACTTTTATTTGGAGAAATACTGAGTTTCAAGCAATAAACGAAGAAGTGTTCTGCTTTCCAGCTTCTCAGCTACAGAGGGACTATCGTTTCAGCCAAATGTTCGAAGGAAGTGAGTTAACATTTTCCATCAGAATGTTAGCTTCCTCTACAGCAAATATCACTTGTCAGAAGCATCTTTTCTCATTTTTCACAATCAAGTAGGAAACACCTTGTTTAAATGCATTTGTATTTCTCTTTCCCTTTGCTGGCTGTTGGAAGGATAAACTGTTTTCTACATATAGCAGTGAGACAGTGGTGGTAGGACATTTTGATTTTTTAAATTATTACTGTTAAAACTAATTCCTCACTGGGTTTGGGCAATTTACTTCAACTTCTTTTGATGCATCATTTGATCTATGAGCTGGGGAAAGCAGCAGTAGTTATTATTTCATGTGGCAGGAAGACTAAAAATTTAACTTTTCAAATATAATACTGTATTTGGGATTATTTTTTTAGTGCTTTAGAACAGGTAAAATAAATCAATAAATCAACCTAACTGTAGTATGGGTGTCTAATAATATCTAGTTCTGATTCTTTCTGCTCTGATTGAAGTTCTGTCCTCCTCTTAACCTTTAATGTTGTGTTTAACTCTCTTTGAGAGAAAATGGCTTGATTAAGGAGCATTCTTCTAGTGAGCAGAAGCCGTTTCCAGATAAGTCCTCAGTATCTCCTCTAGAGTTCCCTTTGTCTTTCTGATGCTCAAGGAAAACCAATTATCACCTAATGTGGCTGCCAAAGGAAAATGCAACTTTCATCTCTGTGTATAATACATAATTCTTCTATACCAGGATAGAATACTTCCATCAGAAGGGACCTACAGTTAGCACCTTGTCCTGAGCAGCTCAGGGCTGACCAAGTGTGTTGCAAAGAGCATTGTCCAAATGCCTCTTAGACAGGCTTGGGGCATTGGCCACCTCTCTAGGAAGCCTGTTCCAGTGTTTGACCACAACCCTCAGTAAAGAAATGCTTCCAGATGTCCAGTCTAACCTTCCCTGGTGCTGCTTATATGTCTTAGGGTAAGCAGTAATTTTTGTTAGACTGGTAAGGCTGGAAGTGCTTAGCCAGTTCTTCAGGCTGGAAGCAGAGATGGAGTTGTCCTGGGTGGTGCTGGCTTTTGCTTTTGTATTGCCCAGTTGGTGGTGGCTTATTGCCCTCTGTATGCTTCTCTGGAACTCCTCACCATCTGTTTAACCAGGCCTGTACTTTGTGTGCTTGTCTGTGAGCATGTTGTTGGAGACAGTGTCAAAAGCCAGGCACAGTAAATCACATCCATTATTCCCCCTTCTTCTGCTAAGCAAGTCCGTGTTTTGTAGAACCACAACCTACCCATCGTAAATCCATGCTGACTGCACTTGATGACCACGTTATCCTTCAGATGTTTGAAAATGCTTTTTTTCTGGGCTAACTTGCTGTAAGACTTTCCAAGAACTGAGGTGAGGCAGAGCAGCCTGTAGCTCCCTAAATCCTCCTTCTTGTGCCTAAGATAGGAGTGATTTTTTTTTTTAATTTTTTTTTTTTTCTTCTCAGTCCTTTTAGAAACTATGAAGTTTATGAAGGAATAATTTGGGGAAAATCTCTTCAGTAATCTTTGTCAGAAATATGTTTCTATGTATGAAGGAAAACCTACTTATTCTTTTGATTTTTTTTCCATTTTCCCACAACTTTAATTCTTCTAGCAAGTAAAATGAAAGACTATCTTGCAAATTTACCAAGTGTGTATTTCGTTTACTCAACTTGTGTATACCAAGAGTTAAGAAAGCCTGGAGAAAACAGGTATCCTAAAATGTACTTTCATTTAAAGGAAAGTACAGGAAGCTGCTGTAGGAGGCTTACCTAAGCTCTTCTATAATACAAGAGTGCTTGCTGTTTCTTGGCTTCACTGTTTCAAACGTGAGCTAAATCTAGTGAGATGTACATAATGGAGCTGTATTTTGGGTATATGATTGCTAAATTAAACAGCAGTATTGCCCTGCTTCTAAAGGCTAAAGATAGGAGCTGATACAACAATGGTAACATGTAGGTCTTCTGCTAAGTTACTCTTTTTTTTTTGTTCCCATGAATGTGTCTAATTGCAGCATCGATTGAAGTTGCACCTCCACGAAAAGGGAAAATTGACTCCTGCTGAGTGTAGGTGGGAGTTTTGGTTTTTTATCAACAAACCATCTGCTTCTGTGTATACTGAACACATGTTGAATGTTTTCTTGAAAATAATGTGACAATTGAGGCAATAAACAAGTTCTACTTCCATCTAATTCTGATAACACAGTTAATCTATCTGCAAGTTTGATCTGATACCATCACTGACAGAATTAAAAGTTGTTCTACTTTTATTACTCCCTGGTTTATTTTTATTTCAGGCAAACTATGATCTTATGTGACAAGAATGCTTTTGTTTTAGCCATGGATTTAAAGGGAGGGGGAAGGGGGACGTGAGGTGGCTTCTGTTTATCTTTTTGGTTTTCTCATTACCTCAGCTGTAACAACAGGAGCACTGTTGTAAAGATCAGCTGTGCTTTTGCCCAGGTAACTAGAAATTATAATTGGATAAAAATATAACTTTATAGGCTTTTTTTGTATGTAAATATCCCCCATGCTAAGACTTTAAGTGGGTCAGTGAATGAAAGAAATTCCCCACACTTTTAAGCTGTATGACTTGGCTAATGTGAGTCTTTATTGGCTGGCACTGGCTGACATTATTTATCTGTTACACTATACATATTGTAAATGCTTAATTCCATTTTATATTTTAGGCCTATAAATATCTGGAGGGAGATTAAGTGGTTCAACAAGTAACGCTCTAATGGATGACAGAGACTTTCCACCAAATGATCTGCAAATAGACTCAAAGGACAGTCTTCCTGCTAACTATAGGGTAGAAAGTTTGGCATCTCATTTGATTCCTTCAGCTGATGAAAATGAAAATCAACTTGACAGTGATGGGAATGAAGTTCTGATCAGTAGTAGCATTGCTATGGGACGACAAGATAAAGGTGAACAGGATAACATCAATAATAATGAGAATATGGACAGTGGAGACTGGATCCCAAGCTGTAAGGAAAGTGAGACTGAGAGAAGCTCTGTAAATGTCCATATGGACCCTCAGCTGGAGGAAAAGCCTATTACAGAAAAACAGCCAGGTGGAAAAAGAAGTCCAAGAAGCAAAAGAAGCTCCAATAAAAAAGCTAAAGGTACTTCATTTAAAATATTTTTGTTCTGTTTATTTCAGAAGTAACACTGTAGTTTAAATCTGTGACCTGATAAGAAATATATTTTAGGTGTTGTACTAATTATTTTTAGCATTTCACTAAAGGTTTGGTGGGTTTTGGTTTGTTTTACTTTTTTCTGTCCAGAACTGCTATTAGTATTCAATCAGATTCAACTCTACATGTTTTCACCTTCTATATTTTAAACAGCGGCTGTGTAGCAAATGTAACACATCAAGTAAACAGAAGTAGAGGGACGTACTCAGTGTCAGTATGGAAACTGGGCTGGTGTCCAAATCAGGGTGGACAGAAATTCTGGCATTACCGTTTTACTTGTTTGAACATCGTGGTCAAGTGCAACATTTTGGTGTCTTGATCCCATGTCAACATTTGAAATCTTGTCATGACTACCAAATAGCTTGATCTTGCCCTGCTGTTGTAAAATTTACTTATGTTTTTCAAAGCTTACCAGATAGACCAAGGTTGTGTGTTTAGGGTAACAAACTGTTTAAAAATGTGTTCCTACCAATTTTTGATGTTACTTTTTCTTTAGATATTTTGGATGTGAATTGGATAAGGAAAATGTAATGTTTATTGCATGTTCTTATTCGAAATCCTTCTTCCCTTTTTGAAGGAGTAGGATTTAGTGTAACAGAATGTGTTGTATTAGGTTTTTGCCATACATTCTAAAGCTTATGTGTCATTGTGCTGTATATATTAATTAAAATCAGTATGTTTCATGCACAGGTTTCTTTGAAAGAACACCTGATTCATGTGTGCTTTTTACCATGCATTTTAAACTAAATCATTTTAAAATATAATTTTCCTCCTAAATGGCAAGTATTTTTGTGACCTAATCAGAAAACTGATTATTATTATTTTAAGGGATTATAGAATAGGTAAAGACAGGAAAGGAGGGAAGCCTTGCATTTCATATCTTGTACAAATAGGCAAAATCTGAAAAGAAAAATTATATTTTCTGGTACAGATAAGAGTATTCTGAAATCCGTCATTACAGGGAGAATGTTTTCCGAATAACTTTCTTCAGCACTTAATAAGTAGATCTATTTCACCCATAGATTTAAGTTTTAATAACATAATAATATAATTAAAATGAGATTGGCAGAAGTAATTGAGAACCAGTCGTCTGTATGATGGGAATAACAAAAAAGAAGTTGATGAAAAGTCATACATACATATTGACATAGGTATGTGAAGCACAATAAGAAGAAGAAAAGGAAAAAAACTCACCTAAACACTGGAAGTTAAACTTGGCTCATATTCTTTCTCCATTAGTTTGTATTCTTGTTGAATTAACTGGTGCAGAAATACAGCAAAATGAGCTGTCCACAGTAGATTGAAGTTTTAAGACAAAAATTAGAATCCTGAAAATGCAGAAAATTTCATGGAACAACCTGGCAATGTTGGAGACAACACAAGAGAACATCCTGTCTGCAAAACTCTTTAGAGTTTTGTTGAATTCTTATTAATAAACTCGTTACTTTATTAGTAAAGAACTTTGATTGTTAAAGAAGAAGATCAAAATACAAAATTACATTGTATCTCCCATTGTTTATGGGCTAATATACATTTAGTAATTTTTTCGATAACTCTCACGTGATATTTCTTCTGTTTTCACAAAATGCAGTTGACATCGTCACTATTTCTTGATGTTGCAAATGTCTTTATTTTAGTGGTAATTTTCCATTTAATTTCCAGCACCAGCTATTTTAAATGATTCCTGAATATCTCACTACATCCTCTACATAAAGGTCCAAACTTGCTTTCTTCTCTTTATACCAACTCAGAGATAAGGAGAGAATAATCAAACTAGAGTGGAAGATTCCTGAGTGGGTGCACTAGCAGAGTACCACACAAGCAAGCTGGAATATCAAACTAAATACTTGCATGGCATGTATTGTTGTGATTTTTATAAAAAATTATTTTAAACTGTTGAGAAATCATGGATGAGTTACTTTGACTCATAACTAAGGAAGAGATTTATGAATCTTTTTCTCCTATAAGCACTCCTGTTATGATTGCTGTTAAATGTTGCCATTCTAGAAAGGATGACATTTGACTTCAAAAGCACGTTGTTCATATTCCTCTTCTTGCTAGTGACTAAAGCAATTTATGTGGAAAATTACATTTTAGTCATTTTTGTTTACTTGTGAGTTGCTCAGCAGAATATTGGTCATCATTACAGAAGGCAATCTTTCGCTCTCAACATGTTTTTACTTTAGAAGAAAGAGCAAGTACTCGCACTTTCAATGTGTCTGAAACCTTCTAAATAGTTGTTTGTGAAGAATAAACAGTAGTAAGTTGGATTATTATCTGTCTGTATATGCTTGGGATGTGTTGAAGCTGAAATTATCCTAGCTTCTCCTATCAGTAGACTGGAATGCAAGTTTAACAGTCACTGTACCTGCTTGTTGATCCTTCTGGTTCAATATTCTTCCCATCAGAGGCCAACAGAGGATTTGTAGGTGAGAGTACAAGGCAAAGGCAAACATGTAGTGATTTGTTTGCGTGTTCTGCTCTCTATCTGCAGCAATCTCAGGACTTCCTCAGGTGGAAATTGATGGACTGTAATACTTCAGAGTGAATTTGTCACCTGACTTACAGTTGCTTTTTGCATCCATTTCAGTATCCTGGAGTAAGCAGTTCCATGGTTTAATCTATTTATTGTTGGAAGAAGCATCTCCTTTTATTCCTCTTGATGCTGTGGGAAATTGAGTGGGGATGGACAAGTCTATAACTCCTAGATCCCAATTTTTTCTCACATTCTTTTGTATACTCATCATAGTTTTGAATGTACTATGATTATATCTAGTTAGGGAGGACTGGTGACCAAAGAATGCATGTACATTTTAACTGAAGAATTTAAACTTTGGTGATTATTCATAATGTTATTCCTTGTAAAGAGTTGCACTAACTTTAGTGTGGTAGAGATAGTGATTCATCAAGTTTAATCTGTTCCAATATATTTTTGTATATATGAACTTCAGATTATCCATATTCTCTGAAAATAAGTTCATCTTTTTTCAAAAGGTCTGTCCTGGCATAACTTAATATTGTCAAATTATTGTATGATTCCTTAACATAGTATAACATGGTAACCTGCACTCAGTCTTTTTTCCCCAAGTTAAATTCTGCAACATATGCTTTTTCTGTAAATTATTCCACTTATTTCTTATAGCAGCTTGAAGGTGGACGAAGGAACAAAGTGTTTGGGATGGAACTGGAATTGAAGGAAATAAAATATATTAATATAAGATAGTCAAATTACATGAAAATTCAAGCAATGTTATTTAATTTAGGGTTCTGTACCAAACTAAACAAGATTTTGAGCTTGCTCATTTGAAGTTATATCTTTACCACCAACACATTTATCTCAAAATCTCTTCTTTTAAAAATGAATAGTTTTTAAATACTTGCTGGTCTTTTTTCTTTTTTCCTCAGTAGTTCTTGAATGAATCAGTCTGAAACAGCTTTCTGTATTGGGTACCAAAGAATGTTTAAAAAAAGAGATTGCCATATGTTTTCTGTACTAGACACTTCTGTCACTGGTGACTTAAGCTAGTGCTACTGAATATGAAAATTCAAATTCATATAAAAAACAGAGGGCAACATCCATCATTTTATTTTGATAGCAAATCACTCAGGCTTGCACCTTGGATTCATCCTCAGGTGGGTAACAAAGAGCATCTTAATTTCATATAGTTGCAGTACTGAAAAAGAAAAAAACCTGAGACATACTGAAAAAATGTGGGATTTTATTCAAAAAGTGTGTCAACATTTGATCTTTTTTAGGCAAATATGGGGCTGCTTCTGTGAGCTGTTTGGGAAATGGAGAGAAAGTTTGCTTCTCTCCATTTCTTAGGAAATATTGGCACACCCATCTGGGTGTAGAAGTGGTCACTTGAAACATTTGGGAGTCTGGCAGAGGAAAAACTCGAGCCTGGCTCTTTGCCGTGGACCTGCTGAGTGCTCTGGCCACTGATGCCTTCTGTGTCTTTTTGCACACATTTTCATAAAGGCTTTGTCCCATGCTAGGGTGAAGTAAATATCATTGCTTTATAACGTGAAAAAAATTTAATCCTTCCTTATTAAAAAAATTAGAAATATATGTATGATACCTGTATCTAGAGAAAAAAAAAATCCATCTGCTTTGGACAGTAAGATTGATTGATTCCTGGAAAAAATAGAGCACTGTTTTCAAGAATGGGGGGAAAAAAATGAATAGAGATCCTAGCCCATCACATCTTTATGGTGAAATAGCATTACTAAGTGTTACAATAAACGTTCTTTGTTTTAGTGCTACTAAGGCACAAATACTATCTTGGGTTGTGTTGAAAATCAAACAAGTTAAAATTAATGCACATAACTGTGAGGCCTCACTTTCAAAATCAGGGAAGAAATTTGAGGGCAGGTTTTAATTCCGAGTGACAGTTCAACCATATGTACAAATAATAATGCAGTTTATGAACTGTGTTAGCAACAGTATCATGAAAACATTAAAATGAAGGTTTTTCATGAGAGTTGCTATTGAGCATGTTGCAGTCAATATTTTGAAACATTGTGATTATTAACTGCTTAAAAAAGTGCAGCTTGAAGTGACTTTTTGTTTCTTTGTTTGTTTTTCTGAGAGAAATGGTTTGCCAGAACATGAGGACCCTCTTTTCTGGTTTCATGATAATGTGCTAAACAGGAAGCTGTATTTTTAAAGACAGCCTTAATTCCATCTCAAGAAGTATTTCCTGGTTTGTATCTTGCATCCAGTTGTGTCTCTTGTTGCTTTTGGCCCTCAGGAAACCCAAATAAATACCGGAAGATCAGACATGTGCCTTAATTTTGAAAAAGCAATGTTAAGTTACACCCATATTTTTTCTGGCAGTAAGCCCTGTGGAAATAGCCACCCACAGAGATTATTAGTAGTCCTAACCTGGATAGTTTACTAAATAAAGACTTTAAAATAATCAGTATGGTGGAGCATTCCATGGACAAGCTAACACCTTTCTTAGGTCCTAAATCTTAAACCTGAATCATCACTATTGGGTTTCAGAGGCGATGAAAACAGAGGGGTCTGAAACAGAGTGCCCACGCTGAGGACATAAAGATACTTGAAACAGTGCCCTCAGCTGTCCATCTTTCAAATGATAACATGATTTCAGAAAATGGGTGTAGCTGGGGACCAATACTCATTATAATTTGAGTTTATTAAAAGTTTATTGTGCACATTTCTGTGGCCAAATTCTCTAAATTGTTTTAAATAATTGTGGGAAGTTTTTAAATTCAGTCTTATGCAAGTGTGTGAAATGCACTGTTTTGTGGGGAAATAAAAATGAGTTTATTAACTGTTGGAATCAGCTGTAGTTTTCTGGTTGCTCTGTGTTTTATAGGAAGCTGTAATTTTAATTAAATTAATTATAGGAAGCTGTAATTAATCAGAGAGCAATCTCTCTGGTCTTTGTGAGAGACTGATCAAGTCAGTATATGGGTAGTTGATCTCTCCCACTGCTGCTGTCACTACCACTACCCTACACTTCTTTGTTAATCTCATATTATTTTCTCATAACTATCATATTCATGATCAAAATACACAAGTTTTGCATTTCTAACAATAAAATGTGGAATTTGCATCCAGAAAGTTTTTTTTCCTGTAATATTCTTGTTCGGTTATGCTTTACATTATTTTTCATATCTCCACCTGAACGCCTGAGTTTTTTTGACGTCTATAAAACTGGAGACAGGCAACAGTGAACTGCCAGGAAATGTACCATGGAGAACCTAGTTTTCTGTCCAGCTAGAAGTTCTGGGATCTAAATTCAGTTTACACATCCTTGTGTCATTGTTACCAACACAGATCAGCACTACTGCCTCTTTCCCTGGACACTCAAAGAAACTATCCAGCTATGTAGTGGGGGGTCTTCCTTTTCACTCAGCAGGAAAGTCCCCTTAGACATCTCTCTCCTACAATAGAATCCCACACTGGCATCATCTGCTTCTTTCTATCCTTTAAGATCCTGCTGTCACTGTGAGGAGCCACTGTGTTATCATCTAAAAAACAGGAACCCATTGAATTGTCCTGCTTCCCTTGTGTCTGTCCATCCCCAGGACACCTCCTTTTCTGAGGCCCTTGGCAGGAGCAAAGAGACAAACTGAAAACCTCAGCCATACTGCCCTCACCTACTTGCTATTTGCCCCTTTTGAGCAAAACTGCATTCTAAGCACTTTTAGGTCATCCTGGTCTCTTATTAATAACTCTGTATAACACTTTCTAAGTGTTCTGATTTTTTTTTTCCCATAAGTGAAAGCAGGGTCCCATTTAGAAGTGTACAAATATATCTGATGTATCTTACTGTGTTCTGTTGGGTAGGTGAGCTGACAGTGAGACAGACCTGTCACAATTAATTTTGACAAGGCCAGTATTTAGTGTAGCAATGATGTTATGTAACATACTAGGTTTTTATTCATAATGTTCATATTGAAATTTCCTAAAAAAGCAACTTGATGTATTTTTTTTGAATCCTAACCTAAGTACTTGTCCTTTTTAAAGGCATTTCTACAGTGGGAACCACAACGATCCAGGATGAAAATGCTCTTAATACAGATACAGATTTCGTTCAGGCTGAAAGTGCTGTTGAAGTAAAGGAAAACTTTCATCCAAAAGACCAAAACCAAACATTGCAGTCTCTTTTCTCTTTGCTTCGTGAAGAGGTTGAGCAGATGGATTCAAAGATACTGCCCCTGTGTCTCCATCAGGTACTTTCTATGATTTTGGGGTGCTGCACCCAATTTTACTTCTATTTGAGACCTTTGTTCATTAGGAAAAATATGAATAAATGCAATTTATACCAATACTCATATCTAGACAGGATACTTTGATGCATAACAGATGGTCAAGGCAAATATCTCTTCTAAGATCTTCTAATATTTCTTAAATTATAAATTGCCTTGTAAGTATATTCTGTAGTTAAAGGAAACTCTTAAGGATGGGTTTCTAACTCCCCAAATGGTGAAATTAGTTTGGCAGGAAGATTTATCAAAATCACTCTTCAATCTACCTTGAATAAGGTTTGTAAGACAGTGGTATAGTTACAGGACAGCAGATACCTGAATAAAAATTTAAGTCTGGAATTGTTCTTACTGCTGCAGACATCTTTCTAGCATAAATTTTATGCATGAATATTAAGATGCAAGATTTTCTTAGTGTATACCTTTATATTAGCACAGTTGCCACACCTGCAAGACCAAAGGGAAAACTGTGGTTTGAAAAGCAGTCTTTCTTACAAACTGGCCAGTATGTTGCTTTTTTTTCTGGAGGTTATGATGCAGAATGAATATGTGGATAGAACTTGATGCAGTATTAATGTACAGTTGTTGTTTAGTTGTGTCAGACTAACAGCAGACTACAAGACCTTTTGCTTGGCTGTGATGTCTAATATGGGCCATATGTAGATATTATACCTGTCTGATTTGACTTAGCTGCATTGTCTCTGGTTTGGAAGATATTTTGAATTTCTGAATTGCAATGACATTTCTGCATTCTTCTTCTTTGATACAAAAAAGCAATTGTAGGGGAGAAAGAGGTTTCTCTTTAGGATTGCCCATTATAGATAATCTACATTGGACATAGAATTTTAAATTATTTTTTCTAATCCATGCTTGAGTGAAGATATTTGATACTGTTCCTTAACTTATGAGAAGCTTAGCTTTAGGGTTAACAATTTTTGCTTTTAACCTCATCAAATTTGGTGGTTTTTCATGAGTCGGTACAAAGGTCATTTTTGGAAAACAAGATAGGGCAAAAACTTAAAATGCTTTACAAACATCAAGGGGATCAATTGCACATGATGGAGGTGAAATGTGTTGCTTTTTAGATGAGGAAGCCAAACCCTAAGGGGAAGAACCTTTTGAGAGTCATACAGGATCTGTGACAGAACGGAGAACAAAATCTGCATATTCAGATTGAAATATGTATTTAAACACTATTTTTTTTTTCCTAAAAATTATCAAGCATTTTGAATGGAGCGTTTGAAAGAAAGCTGATAGAATTTACAAGGCTCGTAACCTGTTTTTTTAATAGAGGATGGGAGAGGGGAGGATTTTAAGTTTTAACATTCCTGTAAAGTGAGTCTATTAAGAATTTTTTTCCCTTTCTAGTGAATTAACCTGTCATCTTCAGACTTTTTTTTTCAGATTGCTAATACAGCCTGACAGTAACATTAAACCAAGTCTATTAAATACTCTTCTACAACATCCTTTTTCTATTCTCTATGACAAATTTCAGCATAAAATAAGAGCTGTGTCACATGTTCTGGAGTACTAACTATCCATGGTGTTTGTGGGAAGCCTGTATTGAAGATTTAAAGACTCTTGGATAATAAGAGTTGTTCTAAGAGTCAACTTCTAATTAAAATTGGATGTAATTTTTTTGCCTGTCTTGAATGGGATTAATTTGATTTGTTTACAGCTTTTTCTAAGAGGTATTTTTATATAAAACAGAGGTAGAGCTTTGACAGCTCCAACAATTCTTAGGAGGCTATTGTGGACAGCAGACAAAATGTGTAGATAAAGACCATTAGAAGTCACTTAGCCATTCTCTTTCGGAGGTACTGGGCTCAGAATGGTCTAGTGGTTAGCAGTAAGGCTCAGAGCCAGGAAATAATATTTGTAATCTAGACTCCTATCAAGTTGCTGTCTTTTTTGAGCAATCATCTTCAGACTTCTACAAAAGTGCTTATTTAAGCCCTCTATATTATAACTACTTTAATTGATATATCCCCAAGATCTTGAAACTGAATTTTTGAGTGCTCCCACAGAAGTCATTGGGGAATCATCTGTGAGGTGCCTCAACCTGAATGTTCTGGTATCAGCGTACCTGCAGTCCTGGACACATTTTGCAAGCTCTGCCCTTGCCTCACCATGCATGGCAAACAGGAAGACTGCCAAAATTTGCTGTCCCCGAGGACTGATTACTTGCTGCTTGTAAAGGTCACTGGTAGTGTACAGCTCTGTGAGGTTTATATCTTTTGTATTTCATCGCATTTACAAACAATGATGTTAGTATTCCTCAGCTTTTTAGGAAAGCCTGCACAGTTTTGTAACAAGCACAAATAAGTTATTGTTGCAATTCTCAAATATTTTTTGTCTACAGGGAGACAAAAGACTGTTCTTTTCTCATCAGTCAGGAAACTTCCATTTCTATTTTAACACATTGCAATGTATTGCTCAGGAGAGCACAGCAATTATATTAATTTGATCAAACATAAGGAAACATTGGTCAGGCACAGAATTCAAACTTTTGAACTGGTATCAGTAAAAATAGTACTTCTGTTGTAGATCATTTTAAAGCTTTCTATTAAGATAACTAAAAATGTTTCTGAAATAATTTTTATAGTTGTAGGAGCATAAAACCCTACTAAGGTTTTCTGTTTTGTGTAATTCTTACACAAAATCAAATCTGTTTTGTGTGAGAGGACTTACTATTTCTGTGGTCTTTGATATGCTTTTAAAACCTTTTTCCTAGAATAGGAATACATGTATTTTGTCAGAACATTCGTATTTTACCCCAACAAAATAGGAACCTGCAAACTAGATGTTTAAAGCTATGATAAAAAGTTTATATCACATCCTTACCACTGTCATGAAAATCATAGATTCTTAATTTTTTTTTTCACTTTTGCAGATAGCTGAGACCTATTTTCAAGAGGAGGAATGTATCCTTTTACTTGCAGAAATTGTTTAAAATAATTGTTTAAAATTAAAATAATGTGGTGTGCTTTGCTGTTAACTCACATCTGCTGGGTCAGGGTTATAAGGAAGTGAAGGACCATAATTTACCCATGAGTGAATACACAATATGCTAGCAAATCCTCCTTAATCAAACAACTGGAATGTGAGTTAAGGGATAAATTCACTTCCAACAGCTGTACTGGTACAATCATTAGTAGCTGGACATAAGCAAGGACGTAAGAAAATATTTTCAAATCACTTTTGTTTTTATGAGATAACTTCTATTCTAAATATTAGTAACTGGGAAAATGTCCAATTTAGAGATAGGATATGTATTATATCAAATAGGGTACTTATAGTAATGATAAAATTGGCACAAGAGTTGATTGGAATATGTACTAAAAATGTCTAGATTGGAATAAAAATACCAAACACATGGAACTGAGCTCAGCAACCTGCAAACAATTGCAAAATGGTGTTCGACAAATGCTAATTAGTCAAAATGATATCAAGGTAGTTTGAGAAATTGTTGTAGGAAAATATGGGTAATTGCTTCTGGGAACAGTTTAGTAGTCCAGTTTATTTTGATTTGTTCCTAGATAATGCAAGTAAGTTTGGTCAAAAAATTGTAATAGTTGAACTGCTGGTAATTATTCTGATATATTTCAGTAATTGTGTGAGAGAATGATAATATTAAACCTCAAAGTTAAGTTAGAATTTTAGAAAAGGTGGACTGGGATTTCCTCTTTGCTTCAAAGGGAAAGTGATCAGATTATAAAAAGAAGATGCCAGTGGTAAGCCCTTAAGGCATATGTGATTCACTAGGATGCATCATATATTGCAGAATTTGTGCATACAGATTATTTCTTTATTTTGTAATTTGTACAAACAAATAGGCAATTGTTTAGCATGGTAAGTAACAAGGCATAAGAAACCTAAACAAATTAGGTTAGCATGTAGATAAAACCAGAGAACTAACAGTTGCAATGTTATAAAAGCAACATATAAAATGAAATATCCATCACTGTTTTAGAGGACTGCACTTTCGTTTTGGTCCTCCTAATTTAAAAGTGTCCATCAGAAAATGTGAATTGCACAGCACAAATTAAAGGCATGGAAAAATGCTGTAGTAAGTTCTGATGCAGGGGGGGATACAGTAAATTTAAAATATAAATGGCATGGTAGAAACAGTTCATCTTTCATTGGAGTTGCTTTAATTGAAAGGCATTCTATTTAAAGATGATCAAAGGAAATATTTTTTAATGCAATGTACACCTGATGTGTGGAATTCAACACCGCTATATAATACATATTTATGAAGGATATCTCCACTGTACCTCCAGCCATCAGTTTCCTGAGGTTAATAAAGAACTTACTTGATCATGTTGCACTGTATTAATTATCCATGACAGACATTTTAATTCATCCAGTGTGGAAACTCATATTAAAAATAATTCAGAGTTTGTTGCATTGATCCTCTAAGGCTCTCTCTGTGATCTGTAATTCTGTTTTTAATAACAGATTTCCTGAAGACAGGGGATATTCTTTCCATTAATATTGTTGTTCATAAGCCATGCTGTTGTATGCGGCTAACCAGAATAACAAGTACTGGTTGTGTTTTTGTAATAATTACTCCAGTGTTTTAATTAGCATGAATAATGGAAAGTGGGTTTTCTGTATTACTAAGAACCTCATTCGCTGTACTTCCATCCTCATTGTATTGTAGAATTACATTTCAAATAGCTGGTAAAACAGCTTCAAACAGCACAACTAACAAGTCAGGCTTAGTGGAAATAGCATTATCCTGACTATAGTAAAATATGTGGCTATCAGTATACTTTTGTGAATATATTGATAACCCTAAGCATGGGGAAGGAATTGTTCATATAAAAGAAAAGCGAACAGAATCTTCAGGAAGACAAAAGGTAAACTTAGCAGTCCAACAGTGTTGCATACAATGGTTGAAAAGGGGGGAAGGTATTTTTCAAAAGTTGAAGTTGGATCAATTGTTTTAATACTGTCTCCAACTGTTCATAGAAAGGAGTCATATTTTCAGTTAGTCATGGTTATTGGCATGTAATTGTATTTCTTGCAAGATATGTGCTGGTATTTGTGTCATTATTTTGCTTTTTGTTTCCCAGAGATTTAATTTTTTTTGTAAAGTTTTCAGCATAATAACATCTCGGTCATTTATTCTCAAGAAAAATCTTTTGTTGTGCTTCAGGCACGTGGGAAGAGGTACCTGCTGAAAAGAATAGGATTTTCATTTTTTGAATGTTTCTCAACTTATGTTACTTCTTGCCTGCCGTTTTCATGTCTGCTGTTTTTTCTTTCTTGCACAGAAATTGGGATGCTAGCCATTATTCATTTTGATTCACTTATTTCAAATTTCAAGTGTGTAAGTACTTCCCTTGCAAACATGATGCCATTTATAAGTAAGTCATGCCATGTCCACATATATGTGCATTTGCCTTTAACCTTCCATTCAGATGAGAAGGCCATTAAGTTCATTCAGCTTGAACGACTTTATCATGAGCAGCTGCTTGCAAATCTGTCTTCCATACAGGAACAGTGGGGTGAGTACCAGATAAACTAATATGGTAGAAGAAAGACTTTAGTTTGTATTTCTAAATAATACATTTCCAGGATAAAAAAGTTACATAGCAAGAGCGGCATTTATATCAGAATTTCTCTGAGCTTGTTACAAGAAGAGTATTCCTGCTTTGGATTTGTTTGCACACATTTAGTTATAAATGTGGAAATAGTTTGTAATTCATTATTCTGTTAATCAAGATTTTGATCCTCAATTTTTTCAAGCTCATTTTTGGGTTAGGATTGGTGGGTGTGATGTGATGAAAGTAAAGTGTCTTCTGAGAGAATAGGATGCTGTTCTACATAGTCTGAAACAAGACTGTAGAACATACACAGAAAAGTTGTCAATATTTCTCCATTAATTAGTTTCATCTATTTGTTTTATGTTAAGCTACTTTTATAGTATCTTGAGTAAAAAATATTTTGATTTAATGTAGAAAGAAAATGGAAAACAGCAGTTCCCAGTCCAGTTACAACACTGAGGAATTCAGATAAAGAACTGAGTGGCCAAGAATTGGAAAAGCTTACTAGAGTTTGCTCCTCTCATCAACAGTAAGTATAAGAAGGTATTATTACTCCTCAAACTAATATGTTACTGCAGCTGTTGTCTCCTTGCCATTATGGGTATTTTAAAATAATCAGTGTCAAAATAAAAGTTGCATCACTGACTTGAATTTGGTTATAAAGTGGTAGTTCCTTCTGATATGTAACTAAAATATTTTTACCATCAGTTTTCATATTGTTTTAATGTTGTTTGAAGAATTCATGAAGACTAAGTCTGAACTCGTTTTAGCAAATCATCGGTTTTCCAGAACTGGAGTTTTGAGTTTTATTATTTCAACCAAAGGAAATACTGAATAGTGTTAATTTAGGAAGAGAGATACTGTAGAACTAATGATCGTATTCATGTTTAATACCTATTGGTTTACTCATTGTTTCAAAATGCAAGTGTCCAGCATCTCACACTTCAGCACCCATACGTACCCTATAGGCTTTTTCTCCCAAATTTCCACATTTTAGGACAATTCCTTAATGCTTAAAGTAGTTCTTGTTACCTTCTATTAATTTCATATCAGCTGCATTTACATGAAGCAGTAATTCTGTACTTTCCTTGCATGACAGTGTTCTGAACAGTGAAATCTCAGTTGGTAGCTGCTTTGCCTGATCCATCAGCCTCCAGAATCAGTTGTATCACAGTACAACAAACTTGTGGGCAGTGCCTAGGGTGCTTTTCTGGGTAGTAACACGTATGGGATTGTACCCAGCAGGTAGGAGGAGATCTGTTCCTTCATGTATGAATGTCCTACTGTCCCGACATTGATTTTAATGCACAGATGGAAAAAATCATACAAGCTGCCACTGAAAAATGATCAACCAACAGCAGTAAGGAAACTACATTCAAAGGCTGTGAAAAGGCCTGCCTGTGACAGGCAAGATGCTCTCAATTAGATGGGGAGAGAGAACTTTCTCTAGTACATTTGCATTGGCTTAGTCAATATGGATATAACAAAAGCCAAAATGCTCCTGTTGCTCATAAAGATTTGGCTGTCAATTTTTTTCTTCTGGGTGATGGTACCAAAGTTTGAAAACACCCCCGCTGATTCCCAGAATCCATGTAGGGATTTTTCATGTGTATTCTGAATGCCTTTGGGAGGGAGCCCCTGGAGAGGTTTTCCTGCATTCCCACAGGACAGGGGGCAGGTGTGGCACTGGAGCTGCAGGTTTGCTGCTGCTGAGAGGTTGCAGTGAGCGCCTGCGGCTGCCCCAGCCCACATTTCCCTGCACACGACCTGGTGAGCCCACAGAAAGGCTGAGACTCAGGTCTGCTGTGATTTATGTGCTGCAACAAGCAGCACCTCCCTGTTGTCACCTGGGTTGTCACCTTGTCGAGAATAACTCTGCTTTCTCCTTCATTTCAGTTTTGAAATGTCATTCCCTGCTCTGAGAAACCCTGCAATTTGATAAAAATTAAGGCTTGTGTTCATTTTCCATGATCAGTGCTCTATATGTAATACTGTTACTCTTTCAAACTCTCAAGGCAAAAGCCTATTTGCTTTTATTGTTTCATATAGAGGGTTTTTCCTAAGCTTTAAACTCATTTTACTTTTTAATTGAAATTACACTTTAATGAATAGCATGCAGGTCTTGGAAAATGTGAGCATTTTGCTTTTTTAATTGAAAGTAATGTAAATTTTTCTGATACTCAAGTTTTGTAGCTACATACTGGACATGTTTGCTCTTTAAAGATAGTTTTGAGTGTCCTTTATTTGAATTTTAAATGGTAAAATTTAAAAGGCAATGTAACGTTTTTAAGTTTTTGTTAGACAGTATGAACATCAGTACTCTTCCCTTCTCTCTCTAATTTTTTTTTCAGTAGCTTTAAATAAAATGCTCCACATTTTATCTTCATTGCTGTATGAAAGATTCCAAGGCAGATTGTGTGTGATAAATCACATTGTGCATGAATCTGTATCCAGCTGGCAAAGTCTACCCTGACTGTGAGCAGCATTGATTCACCTGTGAATCTGAATGGAGTCAGTGGGAGCTGCTGCACCTTACAGAACCCAGAAAATGTCCCAGTCTGTGGAGAGGGGAGATAGTTTTTTTGGGGAGGACTTTTCATTCCTCAATCTCTTTTACAGTGATCCCTATTTTAAATAGTAGTAGATATCAAGTTCTTTTATGATTTTTTTAAGTTGGTAGAGTTTCTTCTGGGCATAACTTTTTACAGGAATGTACATTTCTTGATATGTTGCAGTGAATTTCCTTCTGACAGCTTTCTCATTTAGGTGGAACAATATTAGGGCTAATTGGTCTTCTGATAATATTCATGCAAGCACAGATCTGTGCTTGAAGGTATGCTAGCAGGCTGACACTTTCAATGGAAGAAAAGTTCTGTGCTAATTTTAGAGCAGAGCAAAAGTTTCTAAGATTTCACTTGCATTTATTATGAAGAATGTTGCCACTAGGTTGTTTAATTTATTCTTTTTTCCTTTATTGCTGCAGGCCACAGGCATCCAAAAATAAGGTAAGCAGCTGGTTAATTGAATTCTGCTTTGTCAAGAATTGGTAATAAATATATTTTAAATATTAGATAAAATCTTTCAAGTTTAGAAGTTTTTTAAAGTTTGAATGTCTCAAAAAGCTATAGCATTCCTGTTTAATTCTAAAAATTACAGGTAATACTATCATATTTTACAGCTAGTAGCTGCAGAAAATACATGGGAAAGCAGTTGTTTACCTCAGCTAATGGCATCCAGAACTTTAAAGGAAAGAGAAGCTACTGCTTTTAAATCAGGTATGTGTGTATGTATGTACATGTGCATACATTTCTTTTAAATATTACACTGTAATGACATATTCCTATAAATAAAACAAGCTATTTCATTTGAAGCTACAGAATTTGTTGGATATTTACAGATACACAAATGGGTGATTTATTTTTCCTCAGCACAATGGATAAATAATGCAATTTTAATTAGTTATCGATATTCATAATTGCAAAGTAATTCTAGCCTCTATCAAAAAAAAGTCTTAAATGTGCATGCATTTATATTAGCTTATGTAAGCTTCAAAATTATATGAAACTAGAGATAATAATTTGTATGAATACAAATATATGTTAGTTAATCAACCTGATGACAGACATTCTGAGGTGTGGCAATGGAGTATAGTTAACAATATCAGTAACTATTTTAATTTACATGCAGTGTACTGATTTTGAGATGCATTTTTCTGAAGCAACACAAAGTGATGAAGCCTTTGGGGAGTCTTGAAGAGAAAAACTCAGTTAATTGTTTTCAGTACATACTTTTATGTCATTTTAAGCCTCATTTTCCTTTTTCTTCCTTGGGGCAGGGGCCTTTTTGTTTGAGTAATTTGTTAGAATCTTTAGGTTCTTATGAAACATCTACAAATTAGTGAATTGTTAAAATGGAAACAGAGTGGGAAAGGATATTGGTAGACAACCAGGCTGTGTTTTATCTCTCCTCTCTCTCAGCAAAAAGTTTCTGGTATTTTGCCATACTCCAGTTGCCAAAATTGGCTTAAGCTAAGTATCTTCCCTCAAAAACAGAATTCTTCAGAAGATGAGAACTGGCCTAAGTGATCCTAGGAGGTCCCTTTCAACATAAACTATCCTACAAGTATGTATCAGCCAGGATGTTCAGGAGAATCAGAAATTAATGAAGATACAGAGTCACAGTTCCCTACGTGTGTGGATCTTCCTTATCTACATGCTCTTTTACCATGACCCCTCTACTGCCTTTTCTCCGCTTCTATTCTTGTAACCTAACTAAACCTAAAGCATTAGAAATATGAAACAAACATGTTCTGCAGCTCAGAAAGCAGATCAAAAGAACACAGGTGCTTTTTATTTTTGGATGGTTAGAAATTCCCATGGAAAAAAAATAGACAATTACAGGTTTTGCTCTGATTTTATTCCAAGTGGAAACGAAAGCTTTCTGGAGAGCAGAATTTCTGAACATTTGAACATTATGAACTCAGGAGCATTTTGCGTCAATGTTGAAATACTCTAGACATAATGTGGAAGCAATTAATAGTGTAAATGGATCTTTTCATGCCTTTTTCTAAATGTAAATCTTGTCAAAATATTATCGAAATCTTTGGGTTCCTGTGAAATGTTGGTAAATTGATAAAGCTATGTCATCCAATAAAAAGCAGTTCTGCTGAGAAATTTTCAGCAGTTCTAAGTACTTTCAACACAACGATAGGAATGTTTCCACCCTATCTCAAGTTTAAATGGTTGAGATTTGCAAAAAGATGCTTTTCACGAGATTAGTGCATTCTTGAGGAAGCAATGAATTCTCTCCCTGGCGAGTGTGAGCAGCTGTTGAGGCAGCATGTGGTCATTAGCTGCTGCTACCCTTGTCAGTGCATCAGGAGCGTAGGGATGAATGAGTTTGGTTGCTGTCAGAAGGATTTGGGTAGGGAAAGCATCAGTACAAACCAGTACAGAAATTTGGCACAAAGGTGATTCATAGTCTGAAATATTGTTCAGATAACAAGCTGTGCCTGATCCAGCTCAGGACTAGAAGCAATATGACCACTTGGGACTGGTTCTTGATTTAGCCTGAACCCCAGCAGAATCCCGTATTACAATAAACATACAGTTCCTAATATGTATCCTTTTCAGCAGTAGCCTAAGTGCATGGGCCTTCTCACTGAAAACTTAAAATGCTTGACTTCTGCTTTTTAGGTGGTTTTTTTTCTCTACCAAAAAAAAAAAAAAGAAAAAGAAAAATGAAATTAAAAGTAAACATGTAAAGTTTTACTTTTCTTATACATGTATCTGCCAAACCACAGGAAGAACTACTTAACTCATTTAACTGCTTGTAGTAGAAGTCTGACTTACAGTTAGACAGGAAAAGGAAACTCTCATGTGTTTTGAGAACTGGCTTTCATATGGATTCATATTTAATAAGAATTTATGTAGCAGTTATCAATAAGAATACATAAAATGCATTGTACCAATATCTATATTACATTGTAGAGGTTGTTGCACTGTACTATAGTAGCATCTTTGAAGTAAAATCAAACTTGCCTGATAATCTGAAGCAAAAATTGCTCCATTGATCTGCTATGGTATATGGGAACATAGTTTGAGCCTCTGTAGGCAGTTGATCCTAAGAATTCACAATTCCTCTCTCCTGGGGCTACAGCAACCAACAAACAGCTTTACAAGAAGTCATCCAGTCGAGATTCCTGGGACAGTACCTAATTAGATTTCTGCCCTTCTGAGCAAGGGTTGTGTATGGTCTGTTCTATTACATTTTATTTTCTGGCAGATTTTCACTCTGAATCTACCAACAGAGAGAATTTGGCCTTTAATACTGTGTGTGTATATTAAAAGATGAGATTTGATACATTAATTTTCCCATTAATTTCTTCAGTTTCTGACTGAAAGCAGAAACTTAATACCCTTAGTGTTAACTAAAGATAAATTAATGTGTTTCATGAAAACCTTCCTAATGAAATACTGAATTTAACAAGACCCTTAGCATAAGTTTGCAGTGTGTACATATAGTTTAGACTCATTTCCAGGATGGGGAGAAAGTCATTATATCCTGTTTTCTTTTAGGTTCTATGGGATTTGTTTTTAATTGGGAAGATGGACAAAGATAGAGAAGTGTGAATTCTCCATTGGTAGATTACTGTAGATCAGTACTCTGTCTGCTAGGCTGTGTTGGATTAACAGGACCAAGTGGTGCCTACAGGTTCCTGTGATGAGTGAACCAAGTGTCAGTTCTAATGCAACTCTGTTAGGGGGGAAAGAATCAATTTTTTTAATTACCATAGGTGCTTTTGTTGCTAAAAAATTTTCTGTAGACACTTTGTTGTACCTCTGTCAGTCAGGCAAAAAGTACTGCCCCGGTGGGTATGTCTTCAGTTAACCTAGTGTAGGCAAAGGCATCTTTTCTAATTAATCTTCAAGTGTTTGCCTTTACTAGCCTTCAGTCTGTAGTGGGCATGGGTTGCATGAAGTAGTTGTAAATATTGAACACTGCTGAAAATCTGATGTGAATGATTATTGCATCCCAGTTCTTGTACATCTGTGGTTACATAACAGTGCTAGGATAATTTATTACTTTCTTAGGAACAGTGCCCTGAGCTCAAGGGACACCTTTCACAGTAAAGAATCTGATTTAATTTCCGATTCCATTTAATCTTTGTTGCAGTCTGCCAACAAAGAGGCCGGTTGTAATGTGGATGTATCCACTAGGAAAAATTGACAGATGGTAACAAAATCTTGTACCAATAATCCAGGCTGTGTTTGAACTCATGACCTGTATGTGAAGGGCTTGGTATCCCATTACAAATCCCTTGAGCTATCTACTCATCTGTGTCTAATTTTTAAAAAGTCCCTGTCTCACACCTATTCTTTCAGTGTTTTACAGAAGTTAGGTTTCTTGTACTCTTTCTTTCTGTTAAAGACGTTCTGATATTTTTTCCACATTTTGATTTGCTTGGATATTCTCTTTTTCAATTTTCAAGTTTGTCTTTTCTGTACTACCTTGCATTTCATTATCCATTAAAAGGGGGATAGTTTGGAATTTAAAAAAATTGTTCAGTGAACAATGAATTAATGCAAAAGTTTGTTTTAATGAATGTGACTATTTTGTGTAAGAAGTTCAGAAAATAGCTCACATTTTAAGAGAGGTTTTAACAGGTGAGAAAGAACAAAATTGGCATGGAGAACTCAGTTAAGAAGGGCATTGTTTGATATCTTTATTAATCTGTTCATAAGACCTTTCTGCTCTTCACTATGACCAAAAAATGCAAATAAGCACTTTCTAAAGTTATTCATTTGTTGATTGAGGTTATTACTATTACTGCAACAGTAGTCCTGTTATAACATAGTCTTAACATATTTTTTATTAAAGTATGGAATAAAAGGCAGTTTCTGTCATAGCTATCTTACTTGGATATTTTAATTCTTAACAGCCCCTTTCTCTCTTTTTAAGCCTAAAAACAGAGATTTTAATATCTAATGTTTAATATCTAATAATTTTATTATGTTTAATATCTAATAATTTCTTCGATAACTTGGGCTAAGCATTTACTCCTTCATCAGCAGATCATGCCAACAGTAGGTGAATTCACAAGCTATGTAGAGCTAGCTCCTTGTGTGTCTCTGAAATTTCAGATAAGAAAAATGATTTTCATATGTATTGTAAATATGAATACTAATAAGTTGCCTCTGATTGCATTTTTAATATGTAAGCTTACTGATCCAAAAAGCAGCATCTTTTTATGCTGTCCCTTTATGGGAAATGTAATTTCTGTTTAGTTTAGTGTTAACCAAAGGAGCTAATGATATGCAAATATAAAATTTATTAAATTAGTAGGATTGCAACTTCTTTAAAAGAAATACAGATATCTCCCTAGGTGACAGATACACTGGCATCAAGGTACAGTTTTCTGTAATTAAGTGCATTTGCCTGAACTCCAGGCCTCCATGAGATGATTCATGTAAAATATCCATTAGAAGACAAGTGACTGTTCAGAAATATACTCGCTTGGCTGTATTGGGAGTAGCTTTTTTCAGAAGGACACTGAATCATGTGCTTCACCTGCAAGAATGTGTGCAAATACTTTTTTTTCCCCTGAATCAGGAGTCAGAGACTACTAACAAAAGTTATCCTGACTGTAGCATAAAATGCCTGCCCTTTATGGGAGAGCATTTTGAAGCATTAGGTTACAATGTTATCAAATCACAGTATACTCTTTCCCCCCTGGGCTGATGCTTTGAATCATTTAAAAACTCTGGAACTGTTTTCCCTATTGCTCTTAGGTACTGAAACTTGTCCTGGCATTACACCAAAGAAAGAAGATAAACAGCTGAGCGCTGTTTGCCCAGCTGAAAACAAAACTGAGAGACAGACAGAGGCAGCAAGTCTTCGGGTAGCTGCAGGAAAGGACCACATGGAGGAGCAGCACTGCAGTGCTGAATCAACATTGGAGCCACACACCCAGTCCACAGGGACAGTGGGCAGGCCTTCCTCGGGCTGTTTATCATCTGGGGATGCTGGTAAAGATAACAGTCTGCAGCTGGGGGAAAGACAGCTCTCCAAGGATGCAGTGAAAATAGAAGGGGCTGGGGAGCCTGGAGTGAAACTCCCTCTTGAGCCAATGGTAGATGCTTTGGCTTTAACAGATGATGATTATATGCCTACTGATTTGGTTCCTTCTGATAAAGATGTGCCAGCTGATAGAAGTCTGCTCAGATCAAAACATGCTGCTGGGTCTTCAGAAATTCCTAGTGGCCAGCTTGGAAATAGTGGCTTAAAGCAGCAACAGATACAGCCTGATGACAATGATGAACAGTCTTCATGGGACAGAACTGCCTCAGGTGAATGCTCTGGGTGTAATGAAGTGTCTGAGCATGAGAGTACTGACCATTCACGGGTGTGCAAGGAAATACAGAGAGCAGCAGGACAGGAGGAGAAGGTCAATAATGAACAAGAAGACTTATTTCTGAGATTTTTGAATGGTAACATAATAGACACTGAAGAATCTGCAGACTTAGCAAATCAAGAGGACTTTGACACTGTTCCAGATATTTCACCCGAACGAGCATCTTGTAACTCCCTGGAAGCTTTATCACTAGATGACAGCTTTTCTTCTCTTGATGAACTTACAAGAAGGATAGAGATTACTGAGGTAAATATTGTAAATCCTATATAATCTTTCAAGTTTATCTCAGTTAAAATATTTTAGATATTGCTAACTTCAAAATGTGTTAAATATTCCTTTATGTATCACTTTTCCAAATCTGAAATCTCTACATTTTTAATTGTTCTGAGTTACTCAGAAAAAGTTTCATTTTGCCTCTCTGTCTCTTTCTTGACCAGCAGTGCACTGTGTTTCAAAAATAAGATTGATATCTTATATATGAGTGTGATACCTGGGGGGGGGGTTATTTTCTTTTTATTCTGACAGAGACTGTTAAGAGATGTTCTCACAATTCCTGTTAAATTAAATTTTGTGTCAGAAATCTACATAATGTCTATGATGTACCATCGTTCTTTTCTAAGCATAGAAGAAAGTTTGCTTTTTTGTGCTTATTCCATAGAGGTGAGAACTACATATTTATAAATTCTGTATATGAATGAATGGGTTTCTGATTTTGTCAGGTTAGGCAGATTTGTTGTTCAGCCCAAGCTAAGAAAGAGCTTCTAACCCTGAACCCACCTGATAGGCCTTTAACAAGGGTGAGTGCTTCATAGGCTAAATTGTTCATCTGAAAATAGAGAAGATTTATTGCTTTGGGACTTTTTTTGGAGAATGTAATGACAGCATCTTTGCTTTATTTCTCTTCTGGTTTTGCTGCATTTGCATCCTTAAGAGCTTTCTTTTTGTTAAATTAAAAAAGAGTGTATTGTGAAATTTGTTATTTCAGATGCTGGAAGGGGAAGGCTTGTATGAAAGTATCTTCTTAGTTCATTTCTATTTTTAAGATCTTTAACAATAGACTATCCCCTTGGCAATAAAGTTGCAGTACTTCTCTATAGATCAAGCTAATGCACAGAGACCAAGAACTTCTACAATTGCTCAAGGACAGTGGCCAAGAAGGGAACTAAATACTGGAGATCTATGCTGGTGTTATTATATGTTTGGTAAAGTCTCCAGAGCTGAAAAAAGAGCATTTTTGTTTTTCTCCCCACCTAAAGAGTTTCTTACGTCCTTTCCAAGATCATGCCTGTTGTCTTTTTGTGGGCTCTCAGGAAGTGTGCCACATACCAGGACTGACAGCTATGTGCACAAAGCTGTATGCAAGCAGATGTGGAAACCCACATACATGTTAATGCATGTATCCCAAATTTTCATAAGTCCAGTGGCTTGTGTTCACTTAGAGGGTGGTTTAGAAAAAGAGCATTTTGTTGACAGTCTGTGCTAAGCCTGAATGCATGTATAACAAAAGAGTAATTTAAGTATCATCCCTCAGCATTAAATTTCTTTTGAGCCCACTGGAAGTGCTGCATTTTAGCAGAGGAGTACTGTTCTGTTTCACATGGATATGGCCTAAATTAATCCATAGCATCTATTTTGAAATAGCTATGTTTATGCCATTTGTGTTTCAGAGGATGGGATAGGAAGCAGCATATTGATACTGTTAGAAAAATTCTTGTATTGATTGTCCCTGTGACCGATGATGATGCTTTGCAGGGCATCTAATTTCAATTCTAGTTTGCTCTCCTGGTGCTGGGACTGCCAGTACTCTGATGGCAGAGTTGAGTCTCTGCAGAGGAAAAAAGCACCTTGAGTTTTTCCATAGAACTTTTTCTGGCCATATAAGGCATCATGTTGGCTGCATTGATGAGGCTCCACTTGAATCGTTCTTAGCAAGAGGCTCAAGTTTTGTGTGAGGCAGGGGGCTTAAATGGGAGAAGGGAAGAAGGATTAATGTCAGTAGCAATTAAAATTTGTCATATGCAGCATCAGGGGTTGTTTTGCAATACTTGGGATTTCTAGGTGTCGCAGGGTGAGTTAAGGACAGCACACCAGCTTGTATTGTTTCATTATATAGCTATAGGATGTTTTTCCTGTTAATCTTACCACCCATCAGTAGCCTAGGGGTTGTTTTTCAGAAGTGATGAGCAGCCACAGCTTTCTTGGAAGGCACATTTGAAAGAGTTTGGCGCCCCTGAGAAAGCAGCATTGTTAACTTGTGTTCATTGATTCTGCTTTAGTGCCAAAATAAGATTGCACTGAAGTTTCGATGAGCAGACAGAATCTTTGTACCCAGCTGTAACACTTCTTCCTTTCTTGTCCTCTTGAAGGCTTTGAAATTGCATTGTTCACACTATGGCAACCTAAAAAGATAATGGTGTTTTCATACACTGGTTGTTAATGAGTATCTAGAAAATGCATTGGTAGTCACATGAGTGAAATTAAATGAATCACGTGAAATGTACCAATGTGGCAGTAAAAAAGAAAAAAATAATCAATTTGACCGTGATAAAACTAGTCATGAAGTAAGTGTTTACGAAACTTCCACAAACAAATTAGAATGGAAGGTGGAAGTAAAGATAATTTTGAAATAACCTGGGGACAAAACCTATATGATAGGATAAAATTTCATTAATGTTCTTCAATTCACATGTAATAAGAATTTATTGAAGATGGGGAAGGGTAAATACTTGTGTATGTATTTACAATTCAGAAGTTTTGCTTGGCTCCAATTTGAGATCCAAGAATCATCTCATGCAGTTTTCTAACTTAGATACTTTGTCACTTGCTTTTAGTTTATCCTTTACAATAACTAATTACAAGAGTTAAAAGTCACCAAATTCTGACTCTGGATTTAAATAGTTGCAAAACTGAAATAGTATTTTTTGTATTGTACAGGCCCTTATACTGGGTATTTCTTCACAAGTACAAACCACGTCCAACAACATGCAAATGATGGAAAACCACAGTCATTTTATAGAAACAAGATTTGTACAGCTAACAAAGAACTTTGAAGCACAGTCAGAAGCTGGCAATAACAGATACTAGAAGTATATAACTCTTCTTAAATATCTTTGATATAATTTCTGCGAGAATGAAATGACACTCCAGTGGCAAAACAAATTGTAACCTCAATAAAGTTGCATTTTGCTATATAAAATAAAAGGTTGTAGCATAAACTTGTTAGGGAAGTTAGTAAAATCTTAAAGTTTTTCCTTATTAGAAAATTCTTTCTAGAAAGCAAAGACTGTCTACCAAAACATAAAGCTTTTGGATGGCAGTTCGTATACCAAGAAATGAAGTCTCCACTAGCTTTGGAGACAATGTTTTGGATCTTCTGTTCTCTTGTATGGCTTGGGTCCCTTAGCTTTGAGTTTGTAAGAACTATGCTGCCATGTGAAGTGCTTACATGGTATCAGGTATCTGTTGCTGTATAAAGGAGCTCAGGTACTTGCATGGCAAGTGTATCAGCAGGAAAAATAGTTACCCTCAGTAGCTGTGCTGTGAATACTGAACCTACTAAGTCAGCTCTTTTTCAAACTCAAATTACTCACTTATCTAATGTATTTTATTAGCAAAGGGGTTTGTCTGCTGGTTTTACTGTAACACAGGGCAGTCTTGGGTTTTGTCATTTTGGGGATTACTGCTTTAAAAAAAATCTGGTATTGCTTGTAATAAAACTACAGTCCTTTGCCACGTAACTGAATAAGGAATACAGCCCACAGAAGAATACAGAAACCTTCTTGAGTAGTTTTGAGCATACAAACCAAACTACTTCATAGTTCATACTTTTCTTCCTAGTTCCCAGTTTGTAGTGCCTCCATTTTGGGGTTTTTATTTATGTCTATATGCTACAACTAATTCTAAGTGTCAAGTTCAGTATGTTTTCTCTCAGAAGTTTCTTCTCAGAACTTGAATTACAAGGCCTTATTTTCATAGTTTTGTCCAGTAGGTTTATAAACATATACACATCATATTTGTTGAAAATAAGCACAGTGCAAGAAGCTTTTTGATATTTTATTACCAAATTCTGTTTTAAACACAGAAGAGACAGGTCATTTAATTAGTTTATTTCTTCTGATTTTGCAGCCTGGTTATTAAAATTTATCTGAAAAGTGTGAAACTTTTGATTGAAGCAAATTCACTTTCTATTAATGGTGAGGAAAAGAGAAAAGCTTTTTTTAACAGAGTTTCAATTAACAATCATTAACAGTCAAAATTAACTCTGTTAATTTTTTAACAGAGTTTTCAATTAACAGTCATTGCTGCTTTCCTTTTCGACTGTTGATGAAAATGCCACCACACACTTGCATGCCACTTTCAGTTCCTGTACTGTAAAACCTCCTGTCGAAAGATTTTGTGAAGGCCAGCAGAGCTCAGTAAGCTCGGTTACATAGATGCTCCAAGACCATCTTTTGTTAATTATCCAGCTTAGAATTAAGAAAATATGTGATGGTTCAATAGGGTCTTTTATGCAGCTGTTTCATGTAAGAGCTGTTTGCAGGGCAGTCTGGTGCAAGCCTGTATTTTTCTGCCTGTGGTTCAAGTCAAGCCTCTGCTTGACTTGTGGTCAACTGTATTAACCACAGTTCCCTCATTAACTTCTAATATAAATAATATATTCTGCCTTTTTATTTCCTCCTGACACCTAAAGAGTGGGATGTAAAACTTCATCTTGTGTGGCAGCCAAGCCCTTCTCCTTAGATGTTTAATTAGTGGGAGATGGAGCTAATATAATCACTTTGTGTATTGGAGACAAAGACAAAAAACCTTAAGTGTGTAACTCATAAAATTCAAAGGTAGATGGAAGTATGGCAGATGAAGTATAGTGATGCCATGGAGGTGAGTCAGGAGAGGTTTAGGTTGGATATTAAGAAAAGTTTCTTCACCCAGAGGGTTGGGCACTGGAACAGGCTCCCCAGGGAAGTGGTCACAGCACAGCCTGGCAGAGCTCAAGAAATGCTTGGACAATGCTCTGAGGCCCATGGTGTGACTCTTGGGGTGTCCTGTGCAGGACTAAGAGTTGGACTTGATCCTTGTGAGTCCCTTCCAGCTCAACATATTCTATGATTCTATTCTAGGAATAAATTACATATCATGTAAAGGGGCTGTTTTTCAAAACACAGTTTATGGCTTTTGTTGAGATAGGGAAGTAACATTAGCCACACTGATTTTTATTGCAAAATCAAAAATATTTGCTCCCTCTTTTTAAGCAAAAGATGTTCAGAATAGAGAAACCTGTGCTGTGTCACATTAGTTCTTTATACATTTAAAGTGAATCCTGAAATGTATCCATGTAGGCTGACAGGGAAAGTAAATGAACCTCATTGTAGCAAGTCTTTCCTCCAGAAAGCCTTTTATGTAACTGTAATTACTGCAACACATTTCCACATAATCCTGTCAAGGATAGCCCTCTGGTTTTAAGCTTGGAGAAGGCAGGAGTTTGTGACACAGTCATTCAGAAACTACCAAGAGCCAACAGACAGAAGGAAGTGCCTCAGGTTGCGGTGATGTCTTGCAGAACAGACCACCACTTCTAATCTTTGGGCAGATTGATAGGAATGCCCTGCCATCTTTGGGTGACATTCCCACCTTGTGCAGTCCAAGCCACTTGGGAATAATCATGCCAGGCAACAGCCAGCCTGTTGTGTGGGTGGTGTGGGAGGAGCAATTGATCCTCTTTATGAAAGCAATGCTGTAAGCAGAAGCTTAAAATAATCTACTCTACTAAAGGATATCATTTCATCTCCACCCTTCCAAATAAATAAGTCAAATTAAAGCACTCCTACATAATCCTCCTTCCTTGTCACAACAAAGAAACAGAAGTGGTGATTTTTCTGCTGGCCTGTTAAGTTTTCTTGGCAGTTTTACAAGGCTAATTTAGCATTACCAGTAGAAGCTGCACCTCAGTACACTCATTTGTTGTGATGAGACACTTGCAGACTATTATTTCTGGGTCATTTGTGCCAACTACTGGTCCTCTGCATGTTGACTTAAACAATTTATTTCCTCTGCTTTCCAAGTACTTTCTAGCATTGTTTCATTAAATAATCCATTCAAGCTCTTGAGCAGATAAACAAAAGGGAAAGTGAGTATCAAAAGTGTGGCAGAGATCAGTTTTATCCTCTGAGTTGTTCTGGGTAACATTATTTGTCCATTTAAGGGCTAAAAAATACTGCCAGACCAGAGACCTGCAAGTGTAATTGCCACATTTTTCATTCCAATGTTGCAAAGGCCAAAGCTGCTCCAGTGCCTATTGGATTGTGCCCTGTGTCTCCCTGTGTGCAGGGCACCATCTCTGACTACAGCGTGCATCGATGCTTTATATAAGCTCACAGCACGAGGCAAGCTTAAGGACATAAGTTATGAACTTTGTTTGTTTTCTGTTTCTCTAGAGCTCTTGGAAATGCAATGCATGCGAGTTTTTATGGGTGGTCTTCTAACTTATGTCATAGATAGGCTTAAGCAGTCCTTTGTCTGCAACTACAGTGTTACTTGGAAAGTTGGGGGGTTTGGAGTTTTTGTGAAAGTTAGAGGCCTTTGGGGTTGTCTAATAGATGAGTTGCAAATTCAGTTGTAAATGTGATATGTTTTATCTGTAGCACAAACGTATACATACTACTTTTTAATTTAACAAATGTTACTGCTGATCTACAGAATTAAGTTTTTTAAAGTCCTACTAAGGTCTAGGAAGAAATAATTATGACTTTTTTTTGAGGCAAGGATGCTCACAAGGTAGAAAAAAGGGCAATTCTAAACATACTTTCTACTTTAATTTCTATTTATTTCCAGCACACCAGGAGCTGCTTGCTTAGGAAAGCATTTTTCTCCTGGTACATCACCTACTTTCATTTCATTAATAACAAGGAAGTTACAGACTGCTCAACCAACCCAGTGTGGCTTACCATATATTCTTGCAACTAATGGAAATGCTATAGCAAAGAAAAGAGAAGGTGTGGTTTATTGACTTGTTGACCATATTGCTTTTTGTGCAAGCTGTTTGAGTGACCAGCCTGTAGGGAAGGATTTTTGCACTGCTGCTGTATCCAGAGAGCTTATTACAATGTGGAACTGGAATCCATCCAGAGCACTGAAGCTTTCTTTTTCCCTGGTATTCCCTCTCTTCAGTTTTGTAGCCCTGCTGTAGCTGCTTGTCCCCCACTGGGGAACCAATTGCAGTGCTGGAAAATTAATCTCACAATAAGTATTTGATGGTCTCTGCAGGATTATATCTTTGGAGAGGCAGCAGCAGTGTGTCATTGACTTCTTATTGCCCTCTGATGATAGTGATTTTGACACAAATCCGCCTCACCACAGCCCCTGCCCATGTGAGCTTACAAAGGAACACAAAGTGCGATCCAAGCAGAAAATGTGTGTGCATTTAACTTTTATAACAATTAAAGGCAAGCAGTGTCAGTAAGCAGCAGAATGATACTGCAGCTGTCCTGTCTGTTTGGGACTTGATGTCTTCAAGAAGGAGGTTTCACAAGTGCTGCAATGTTTAAGAAAAGTAGACTGGAAACCATTTATTAACTGTTTAGCTTGTTTCCTCCCTGAGTCATTGTGAGAAATTGAAGCATGAGCTCTATTTAACATATCTTGTGCCATTCACTGACTTTCCTGATAGATTACCCCAGTGGAAGGATTGGTGTCTATACTAAAGAAGAGAGATGACAGAGATGGAAAAACAATTGCTCAAGTCCAGCAAAGGCAAACAAAAAGAAGAGTGAGATTCCAAGAAATGGAAGACACATTGGATCAAGGTAGTTTAAATTTGTTAATTCATGGATTGTTTTCTTGGGATGCAAATATTGTCAGTTCACAGCAGCAAAACAGGCATTTATTGAACATACTCTCTTGTTTTTTTAAAACTTAGTAAGTAAAGGTGATTGATCAAAGATTTTTAGTCTGTACCAGGTTAGGGTAACAAGCTACACTGAGGATACAATGAGCACACATCTGTTTTAAAGCTTTGTTGAGAATGAAGTCACTGCTTTTTTCCTCTGGCTGAATGATTTACAAGTGACAAATAATTGAAGTCCTTTCATTAATGTTCATTGCTTAGAGGTGTGAGGTGTAGGCTTTCTCCCTAAATTCATTTCCTGTGTAGGTAGAGGGATGCAAAAGAAATAAGTCTGTTGTGCTTTGTCCATGGGTACATTCCCAACCCTTTCTAGTGGTTTCCATGCGATGGGAGGGTGTCAGATTTTAACCTTACTTTATAATTTAACATCCATACATATTTGCTAGCTGTCATTAAATCTGGCTTTACACCTTTTGATGGGCTAAATAGCCTCATGAGAAACACAGTATGTTTCTTATGTTATGCTTTTTTTTTTTTTGTTTAGAGTCTGTATTATTTAAAGTGAAGAGATGCTAAGAAAACTACTTTTGATTGCTAATGATGTAGAAAGTTCTATCTACTGTGTATGCCAGCCACTAAATGGTATAAATTAGTTCTTAAAAGTGAGTTAGTGTGTCTCAAACATTCACAGCCTAAAGAGACCCTATCCCATCTTTTTTTGAAATTATTTTAAAAGTATTTATGTTTTATTTAAAATTCCAATTAGAGTTTTTCTATATGATTTTTCCCCAGGATTTAGTTATTCAAAAGGAAAATTGTTTTATATTGTTATTATTACTTCAAGTTTGATTTCAAACACACACCAAAAAAATCACTCAAATATTTCTTTTTACCCCATTTCTTCTCCCAGTGTAGAGTGATGGGAGTACAGAAATTTCCTTAGAGCCACGTCAGTCTGACAGAAGACACAGATGTTGTTCATGCATACAGATTAGCAAGGACAAGTGAGATTGTGAGGATGTAGCAGCACCTCTGCAACTTCTGCATTGCTCCTACTCTGGAAAAAACAATCATGCAAAGAATTAGCAGAGAATGTAAACTGAGATGTAAAATAACCCCTCACATTAGCCTATGCTGACCGTTTTGTGTCTGCAGTCAAAATGTGAGAGTAATCACAAGCAGTTCATTGTAGTGCAGTCAGTGTCATTACAAATGAAGCAAGAATGTTTCCATTTGGTTTCGTTTCAAAGCCTTTGTTTTGTTTGAACTATTCCATAAAGGACAGCTTTGGCTGTGGGGCCTTCTCACAGGTGAGCTTATTTTGCTTCAGCGTGGAATGACTCCACAAGTGATCTCAGCAGGGAGAGGTACACAGACTGCAGAAATGAAGCAATAGAATTATTTAGGTTTCTGGAAAGACTGAGAAACATAAAATTCCCCGTGTGTATTGTGGTCACTTTGACATGGTGAGCATTATTAAATGTGTTTACCTCTTGACCCATTCATGATAGAAACCTGTCTCAGGTTTTCTCACATGCATTTGTATTGCTTTGTATAGCATCTTTATTCACCTCTTCTGCTCTTATTTACAGATGAAGTGTCTGGTGGCTCCTGTATTTTGCTGATCCTGCTGTGCATAGCAACTGTTTTCCTTAGCATTGGAGGAACTGCACTGTATTGCACCTTTGGTGACATGGAATCCCCTGTGTGTACTGATTTTGCAGCCAACATGGATTTCTATTATACACAGATACTGCAGCGTGTGGAAGAACTCAAACACTGGATAGCCTTCTCATAGCTGAAAGGAGTGGACACAGCACACTGAGAGCTCACCAGTGGTTACTGGAGAGAGTAGAACAAAATTGTGATTTCAAGTTCTTTAACACTTGCCACCTGCAGGTGATGCGTATTTGGTGATATACTTTCACATTTACTTAGAAATCAAGAAAATTTTAGTTTAGCAATCAGGTGGCAAAATGTTCACATCTGTTCACAAGTGTAGCAGCGTGGTATGGGAGCATAAAAAGTTATTATCTTCATCCTTTTGAAAGTAGGCAAGTAGCTTTTCATCCACTTGAGCAAGTGAAGAAGAAGGAAGAAAATTAACTGTCTTCTGTATTCTCTCCCATTGCCACACATTGTGTAAGCAATCTCTGGAAGCTTAGTAAAAGGACAGCTTTAATTTACAGCTGTTTGTGCAAAGGTGTTGCCTCCAGCTATCATGCAATAAGTCTTTGTTTTTTGGAAATATTATTTTTTTCTAAGTCTTAATGTTTTTATCCATTTTATTTCTCCTGGTGAGCCATGTAATTATTTGGGTGGAGTGAGAAGAGTGAAGTGGCATTCACAGAGCCCTCATTTGGTAATTACCAGGGTGACCCTGTATCTTACAGCTTGCAGTGAGTATAATGAATGGGATAAATCTGCTGGCAGATTTCACTAAATTTCTTGGACCTTTACTCTCAGTATCATGTGGGTTGTTTTAGAAATGGAAGGTTAAAAAATAAAACACTGGTCTCACTAAACACAGAAACAAAAAGATGTTTACTAAATTATTCACATTAAATAATCAAGTGGCTTTGGCTCATTTTAAAGCACCTGGTAGCAGGTGTGGGGCTAACTGGGTTTTCCTCCAGCTATGTCACTGACTTGGAGTAATCACTTTGTGCCTCAGTTTCTCCTCCATAAATGGGGAATAATGATCCTTGCCTTTGTCTATGAATATTTATTGGAATTAGGGCTCATGTCTGATTCATCCCAAATGAGTGTGCAGGATCACAGAACTGTGTGGCTGCAGCCTCTGTCAATGAGTAGAGGTTGTGTCAAGGCGCACTGATCCAGCAGAAGAGGTTCAGAGGTTCACTGCAGATCCACAGCCTGTTGGTATTCCAGGGCACTTGTTCCAGCCGATAAAGCACATTTGCATTTATTTGCCCTGCAGTTCTGAGACCTGTATTGTAAAATCTGTTCTTTCTCTATCAGCTTTACAAAGAAATTTAGATCAGTACAAAGAGTCATTTTAAGTGAGTATTTCTATCACTTGGTGCTCAGCCCTCCCTGTGTGGTGGTGAGAGAAACACTGGCAGGACAGTGAAGGTGAGAATTAGATACACAGGCCTTTGGGCCACGCTCTGCTCGAGATGTGGCAGCTGTTCTTGCACACAGCACAATGGTGCAGCCCTGCTGACGGTGTGAGTGTGAAACGATTCCTTTACACCTCAGGAAACAGCATTTTTGAGGGACCCACTTCACTCCACTCTGTGATTTCCTGCTTACTAACCTTGTATGATGCAGTGTGTTCAGGTTTAGGATATTATTTTGTAAAATGCTATGAAGTGAAATCTTTGAGATACTGCTCAGAATTATAACATTCAAGATCATGCTTTTTGACATTTGCAAGCAAATTGTCCCTCTGGTGAGCTTGATTGTTCCTAATGCACTGTTATACTTAACGGGGTTTTAAAGTTAAAGTTAAAATCATGTTTTTTCTAGAATAAACTGCATGTATGATTTCTCTTTTGGTTTTCACTGTGGAGGCTTAGTTTATTTATACCCTAGGGAGCCTCATGTGCAGCTTTATACTAAACTAGCAAATTTCAAATGCCCAAATTACTGAAAACTTTTGCTTTTAGAATGAAACTTGAGAATGGTAGTTTGGGGGTTGTTTGTTGTCCTCAAGAGTATCATAATGCTGGGCTACTCTAAAGGAGAAAGGGAAAGACACTTTTGTGTTTTACTGGCTGGTTCAGTTTATTATTTGAATTCTGGGTTTTTTTGTTTATTTATTTAGTTTTTCTTTTAAAGAGCAGCTTAATTTTCTATTTTGGCAATTTACTCACTGAGTAATTAAAAAGCATGCTTTCAGTTAAAGTATGTATTTATAGTGACTATGTAGTTAGAATATATTTTGGGTTTCTGTAACTTTGCTTTGAGTGTTTCTGGATATTAAGTTTATTCCTAAGGAGACAACTGTTCATTTCAGCTTAAAAAATTATATTTTTAACTTTTTGTGCACTTCATCACTAAAAAGATCAAGAGGTATTTATAGATCTATTTATTCAAAAATATATCAGACATGGATATCAAAGATCCACAACTTCTAGGTTCATTTAATTAAAACTATTTTAAAACAATTATTTTATTTAAAACTATAAAGCTATTTAAAGTCAAAGCAATTTTTAATAAGTATTTCAGTTTCAAATCAGTGATCCAAATCCTGGTCTTTTCTCTTTGTGCTATATTCCTGGTGCAAAGACTCACAAGTATCAGCAGAACTGCCTATGAGATCGTGAGGAGGTTGGGCAGCACGTCACCAACGCGTACCCAACTGAGAAGCGAGCAGCCAGACATTCTGTGTCACTCAGACACCCCACCCTTGTGACGTGGAGCATCTCTTCAGCCTTCCCCAGCTATGCCAAGGTAGCAGCCCTGCAAAGCCTCCCAGCATCTGAGGGAGCAGAACAGGCACCTATGCACAGGCTGTCCATCTCCTGATCTGAGCTGCTCACTCCTCAGTTACAGCCAAGGGTTCAAATCTGGATCCAGTTTCTGTTGGCATTCCTTTTTGAAAAGCTGATGGTGCAAATTCTTGCTTTGTTTGACAATTCTGTTAGTGCAAATGGTCTGTAGTACAAGATCAAACTTGCAGCTATCAACAGAACCAAATTTGCTTTGCATTGGAACTCCAAAGAGTGTGCAGGCTGGCCTGACGTTGGCTTTCCTATGTGTTCTGTTCTCTTCGGAATACTGGTGACACTGCTTCCAGCTGGGTGACCTGAGAGCTTAGGATCCTGCAGACAGGTGAATCAAAGCAAAAAGAAACAGTGGATTTGAACAGTTACTACTCATCTGAGTGTTTGAGGTAAAATAATACCAAGCAACAGCTAAGATTGTTTCAGGAGAAGGAAAGCAGTGGAAAAAGGCTTCCCCTTCACACACACACTGAGTGCATTTTAAAGTCTTTTGCATGTAACTTTTTATTCATTGTTTCCTTCCCTGCCACTGTCTTTATGGCTGTTCTGCTTGGCAATAGGGCGACCATACTGTGCTGAGTTGAAAACATGTGGAATTGGTAGGAAAATTCAGGAAATGGTTCCATACTTGAGAATAGTTTAAAAAACTTTTCATAAAATATGACTGGATTTCAGGCTGCTAGTGTACCACAGAAGTTGTGCCACTTAATCACCTGCAGCACTCTGCTAGAAACCCCCACCTTCCTGTTTATTCTTTGAGCATAATTATTTCAAAGAGATTCTTGTGATAAAGAAAAAACCAACAAGGCTTTTTATGTAGATTCAGCATTATGCTGCCAAAAGATCTGACCACATAATTAACACCCTCACCCCAAACAGCCTAGACTAGACCAAGAAAGGCACTGTGCTGTAGTGTAGCCACACTATACTAGAGGCTTCTTCTCAAAATAGTGTAAGGAAATAGACATTCCACAGCCCAAGTATGCCAGCAGAAATTTGTGATCTTGACACAGGCTGTGTTTTAATATTTTTTTTTCCATTATCTTTGCTTTCATACCTGGAAAATGCATAGTAGCCCTGGTGACAAGCAGTAGGAAGTATTGTAACAAAAAAGGAAACTCTCATTTAGGGTTCTTGGTAGTAAAGGGCAAGTTTGAGCTATCAAGTAAACAGAGTATGTTGGAAGTCCAGATTCTTGTGTGACTGGATACTGTTCCACTCAATAACCTAAAGGGATGACCCTCCTAAGGAAACGTGTTTGTCTGCTTTGTCCTGTAATGTAAAACCAAGAACATCTGAAAGGAATCAAAGTTATTTGTAACAAATTTATCTTAAGCTTCTTTTAGCAAAAGGAGTAAATAACTGTCTTTGAAAGTCACCCAAGCTTGTAATTTACATACTGTAGCAAAAAAATAAAAATAAAAACTGTCCCAAAGAAAATACATGAACCTTTTTGGATACTGTGATTTCTAAATGTCTGAAAAGACTGAGATTTTCTGTGAAATTCAAGTAAATGAACAGTACCTCCAATAAGAATTTCATTATTAAGCCCAAACCAGAATGGAAAGTGAGGATAAAATGTGTAAGGTTTGGTCTGGGTTTTGGTGTAGTTTTCCTGGGTGATTTGTCTTTGTTTCAATAGTTAAACAAAAACCAGGTTTCCTCACAGATCCTGGTGCTGCCAGACAGGTGGGTTTCAGGTACTAAAATGTTGCCTTACTGTATCATTGTGAAAGCAAAGTGACGGATGGTGAGTTTCAGAATTCCTAGTAATTGGTGGGTGACCTGGATGCTGGTCACAAGGCATTCTGCTCTCTGAACTCAAATAAATAAAAACACAAACAGTTGCAAGTAAATCCAACGTATAGCCTCTGATCCGAATAGGAGTATATCAATGCTACATTTTGCAACACTTTCCCACCCATTTTTATTCCTTCTGTCGCCTTTCCACTTTACCACTTCTTTCCCAGTATGAAATAGCACATTTTCTATCATTCACAGGACCATAAGGGGATTGAGTTAGGAAGGGACCTCAGAAAGTCTCTAGTCCAACCTTCTGCTTAAGGCAAGGTCAGCTGAGATCAGGCCAAATTGCTCAGGGCTTTATCCAGTTGGGTCTTGAAATCCTCCAAGGATGAAGACTGCACAACCTCCTTGGGCATATTCCTCTGCCTGGCTGTGCTCAGGGTGAAAAGGTTTTTCTTTATGCCCTGTATAATCTCTCTTTCAATTTGTTGTCTCTCATGCTCTCGGTATTCACTGCTGTGAGGGCATTTCTTAGTAACCTCCTCAGAGAAACCATCTCTTCTCCAGGCTATACACTATTTTCTACCACTGTCCTTCTGATTCTTCTCACTTTCTTGTCCACAGTATCTTCTTTCCTGACAAGGATCCAGAATTCTCTTAAATTCTATTCTATTATTCTATTAAATATTCTATTCTATTATTCTATCCTGCATCCCTTTCCTCTTCCACCTTACACTCTGAAATTCAGTAAGCAAAACTGAAACAGCAATTACAACTAGTCTTGCAGTAAAAACTCTTAATGACTCTCAGTGGCTCACCAGTGTATAGCAGTGATGGTAGAACTTAGGCTGATTCTTGTACTACTCCTAAACAGCTTTGGGATTGCATGCTGACGTCCATGTGTCTTAATGAAATATTTGAAATATTTGTCTCTAAAATAGCTACCCAGGAAAGCCTAAAATATTTGACTATGAAGTTCTTTTTTAAAAATTATTTTTTTAGAATTTGGTGCTTTAAGGGTCCTTTATATCATTTGTGATTTGTATTACTTTGAATTAAAAGTAATGGTAGTTCATGTTGTCATAACATGAGCCTAGGGTTTACTGATTTCAGTAATGTGCAAATATTGTGGTCATCTCTTGAAGAAAATGATGGTGGGGAATAGGTGCATGTTCTTTTACAGTTGCTCTGTGACAGCTGTTACTGAATTGATACCAGTGAATTTCAGCCAAAATGGTACACTTGGGTTAATCCTGTTTTTTTTCTTTTAATATGACAAGCAGGCTAAAATAGAAAGTATGGAGACAGCACTGAAGCACAGCCAAAATTTCTAAGATATGTCCAATACGAGACCAAAGTACTCCATTAATCTAAAATTTTAAGCTGCTCTTCTTGAAAACAAGTTTGAATCCATCTTCACATGACATCAGATCCATCAGCTCTCTCCCTCTGCTTTTTGCCAAGGAGCTGTCATCTTTTAGCCAAGTTGGGCCCCTGATATAGCACTCATTTGTTAGGCTGCTGGGAAGTTTCCAGTAACACTTCTGTCAAGTGCCACTTAATGATCGTGTCCCCTTTCATTGCCTGGCGCTGAAAATGAGTTTAAGCCCCTCTATTGTGCTTTCATACACTGATCAACTTTAAAGCTGTTACCAAAAACAACTCTCAGAGTGAGAGCTAAATGTTTTTCAGAAAGCGCCATGTGCCAAGTACTGCAATGAGAAAACTTGACTGATTTGCCATAACGTGTCCAGACTTCACAGTTGCTGTTTGCAATGCATGGAAGCAATGTCCCATGCTGTGTTTCCAAGAGTGCACCCCTTAAGCTGGCCAGGATTCATTCTGTTCTCCTGAGCCAGCAGCCTTGCATGAGAAGGGAGTGGTTGCATGAGAAGTGATGAAAGCATACATGCACTAGAAGCTGAGCAATGTAAAATGTGAGATGTTCCTTCCACGTAAACCTTACACCTAAATCTAGAGGTGTTTTTTTCTTTTTTTTTTTTTCCAAACTTTCATTTAGGAACCATTAATCAGTTTTCTTTCTTATCTTTTTATTAGAGAAATACAGCATTAAGCCAATTCCTCTGTTTCTTTTCCAGAAATAGGAATCAATGCTTTTTGCCAGAGAGAACATGCATCTTGCCACTTGATGCTGAGAATCTTTGTGCTCGTACAGTTTTTCTGCCAGAATTTCTAATGAAATGGATAGATTGTCTCTGAGGCTATCAGAGTAGCAAGAATATTTTCACACTATTCCTGAGTGAGCTGAATTCAGTGCACTATGGAAGGGACTTGCAGAAAAAAAAGGGAGTGGAACATTTGAATCACTAAGGATCCGTACAGTCAATTTCAGCAAGACAAAATGTCAGTATCTACCATCATAGAAACCAGCAAGGTTGCTTCAAAAGACCCATCATAAGTAATAGAAAAGAGTCTGTTTGAAAAGAGTTCTAAAGCAAAAAAAAAAAAAAAAAAAAAAATTCTAAGGTTTTTAGTGACTTTTCAAAGATCTGAAGATTTATATAGAAATTGATAAATAAGGGGGAACAACTTCTCAGTGTCACACAACGGTAAAGATGAAGTATCTTATGGGTAAAAGAGCTGCAGAAATAATGTAGCAAAGACCTTAGATCAGCTATGGTAATTTTTTACTGGAAATAATAAAAAATATTTCTGATAAAGGTATCTGTCAGTGATGGGTTTTTTTCATCAGATTTTACAGAAACAGAAAAAAAAGATGCACAATAGTTTTAATGACATCAGGGAGGAAAAGGGAATAAGGATTAAAATATTGTTTAATTCTTCATAGGACTCCTTAGGAGCAAGTGGTTTGTACAACGTCATGTAGCAGGAAGAAGAAGAGCAAGATCAGAGCTTATAAATTCTATTTTATGATCTTTTATCTGTTTCCAGTTCCCAGTAGGACAACACAGATTAGGGAAGATAAATGAGTACCCTTTTGTTCATAATCTCTCTGACTTCACACAGCTTTGAAGGCTTCCTTTAAAGATATTTTTATATTCTTATAAATTTTGTGGTGATCTTAAGGAAGCAATTTTATTCGAGAGAAGAATTTCCTTTCTAGTATGCAGGACAAACTGCAAATGCCCTTTTATCATATTTTTAGTACTTGATATCATCATAGCCATGGTAGCTGGTTGCTATTTACATGTATTAAAACAAATGGTATCAACAGACCACAAACTTGTGGGAACACAAAGTATAATGGCAATTTCTATCATCAGAAAATGAGGCTCAGGCTGTCTGCGGTTACTTTGTGTTTCACCATCTAACTCATACTCTGTTAAGTACCAGGAAAATAACAATTCTCAGCAGAAGGGGCCCTGCTGAGAATCCTAATCAAGGCACAATCTCACAGCTCTGCTGGGCTTCACACAATACCTATGGCTGTGCCAAGAGGGAGGAAACAAAACGATGTGGAAAGAAGCCGCAGTCACCAGATCCTGCCTCCCGGCAGAAATTAAGTTCTTGTGAGGCACAGAAATCTTTTGACCATAGAGTAGATGTTGTCATCACTGTCTGCAAATGTGAAAGATGAAAATAATTTCAAATGTTCTTGGCATCCCTAAAAAAATTACTTTAATGACCCTATTTTCATTTCAGTTTTTGTGTTACTGAAAGCTTTCCCTTGGTTGAAGGCAAAGAAAATGATGCAATGTTTTTTTGAGGGGGTTCTTGATGTGTACTGTCTCTTGTATTTTTCTATAAATAGGGAATTACTTTTCTGAGTCAATTCACTGGGTAGTAGCCCATTATTTACCTACAAAGGCAAAGTAGATGGCCATTAGCAATAAGTGACTCATGTATTATAAAACAGCCCCATTCAATGGAACCATCCCTATCAAGTCATGCAGTAGGATGATGAAACAATATTTTCAGGGAGTAAGCTGAATTTTGCAATGCGTAGCAAGCCTCGCACAGCCCACCCACACTGCCAGCTCAGTCTGGCACTTTGTTGCAATTTGTGCTGGGATCTTCCATGGCTAAAACTTCTCAGTACAGAGCAGCCAAGAGGCGAGTATTCTTCCCTTTGCTTTCACCACCAGGTCTCTCAAAGCTTAACAGCCAAGAGTTGTCTTTAAAGACACCTGTAGTTTCAGTAATGGAACCCCAAAACTGTGAATCAAATGTTCTGCTCCCAGGAGATCAAGCAGTGTCCTTTAGGACTGAGCCTGAAATTGTTTTGCCTATAGTCCAGCATAGAAGAGACTGCATGGCGTGTCCTGTGGTTCTAAACTTGCTGATATTCATTAAGTAGATATATGCAGTATGAGGGATTGAGGATTTTGGAATCCCTGAACAAAAGCATCATGGAAACCTTAAAAAGACTTGTAGAAAGTTTTGAGTGGAAGCAGTGCTGCTGAGACTGCCTCGTGATTTCAGTGTCATTCAAATATGAACAAGTTTCTTAAGGTAAAAAGGCTGCACTCTGTGGCATTTACCATCACAGTCATGAATTTAAATACAGTTTAACAGGTCACACTAGATCAGAGACAGGGCAAATTTAATTTTATTTTCTGGCTATTGTTCTGAACTGCACTGTTAAATAGAAAACTACTTTCTTTCCAGGTTTTTGGGGTTTTTTTGTTGGTGGTGGTTTTTTTCCCTAGTCCTTTTATTCTTTTCCATTTTATTTTCCTCAAATCTTCATCCCTGCCTCTGGACAAAATCCTTATTAACCAGTTGGCTCAGTAATTTTTATTTTTTATAGGGCCAGAGAAGGAAATGACTGTGGCTGAAAAAGGCTGTGCTGTGACACAGTTTGAAGTAGTTGGGAGGAAGAGTTGATGAAGTGATAAGAACACAAACCTGGAATTTGGGAGGGTTTACTTTAATTGTTTGCTCTTCCACAAATTTCCTATGTGTTCTTAAGCACATCACTTAATTCTCCTGTGTTTCAGCATGCTGCATGTGTAACAGGGACAATTCTCTGAAGCTCCCTGTGGCAGTACTCGTTCTAATGATCCTGAGAGTGAGTGAAGTCACAGTAATTTCAGAAGTAACACATTTTAAGCAACATCAGCAACTTGCTAGTCACACTTTGACTGAGATGGTTACCCTGCATTGTCACAAGTAATTGCAATGAAACCTGCATCTGAGAAAAGAAGGGAAGAAATCTCTTCTTGTTATTCACTTTCTTTTTTGAGTTTTCTCTGAATATGAAAGCTGTTTCAGAGGGGCTATAGGAAAGAAGTATGGAAAAATAGGGAGATACATTTTAATATTTCTGCCAGATTTTGTGCTGTGCCATCAGGTACAAAAATAATTCAAAACTGAATTGCATTCAGTTATGGGGGTTTTTTTTGTGAGTTGTTTTAGTATCATAATGACTATACCGTGATGTTTTACAGCTATTTTGAGATACCTGTAGAAAATAAAAACCTCTAGCAATAAAAACTGCTTTTGCCTCTCTGCATTTCCCTGTGGGAGTGAGGGGTAAAGCCAGTTACTTGATGGATTTTAGTCTCTGGTATCTGCAGTGCACAGACTTGTTGGTCCTTCCCACTATATACCACCTGCAGAGGAGCAGCGCTTTTAATGGGCCTAATGTTGCTGGTGGTCTCTGCAAAGGGTGGGGAAAGGAGAGGGGGAGCTGGCAGAAATAAACTGTGGAAAATACACACAGGTTGGTTTTTAAAGTGTCAATGCTAAAGAGAATGTGAAAGTCTGAAAGAGAATGTGGAAGTCTGTCCCCCGTTCTTTTCACATTTATACCAATTAAGCTTTTTGCTACCTGTGACTCACTGTAGGGACAGGATTAGTTGGGATTTAGTGATTTAGATTCTCAAGTTCACTGAGAAATTGCCCATCATAAGCTATTCACTGGAAATCTTGAAAATTATGTGGGAGGCTGATATAAAGGAAGAAATGAGCCAAATTAAGTTACACTTTCCAGTTGAAACACAACCTAGAAATTCTCTAGTGCAGCTGCCTCCAGAAACACTCTCCTGTCACAGGTATTAGCTGTGGAAATTGCCCTTGACTGCAGAGAAATTCGGGCATGTTGTTGGTTCTGTGTTTTTTTCCCCTTTTTGTAAGTCACTTTCTTGAAGGTTTTTGTGCAGAAGGTAGAGGTTTTGCCCATTTTCTTCCAAATATGTACCCAAGTGGTGGCAAAGAAGAGTGATGATATCACAATCTCTTACTGAAACAGAAAAAGATTATGGGCACAGCAGGTAGCACCCATTTTTGGTGCTATTGTTACATTTCTGTGGACCCATTTTTCAGACCCATGCATATCCTATTCTTTTCAGTTGATGCTGGGAATACTAAATACAGAGAAGCCATCATTGAATGCTGTCTATCCCTATGTCACACAGGAAAACCAGAAATGGATGTTAGATAAATAATCCTATCAGCCTGTATTAAAATTCATTGTTAGATCTCTGTGAGCTGAAGTACTTATCTCAGCACATCTCACTGAGGTGCTGCTTATCAGCACCTCATGATTTGCAGGGCACGTTTGAGTAAATGGTAAAAAAACCTTTAGGAGGGGGAGGGAAAGGGCAGGTCTTGTAATTAGATGAAAATAGGTCGTATGAATAGGTTTTTCCTTGTGATGAAATACTCATTGCTGTCAATGTATTCAAATAGGAGAGAGACAGAGGAGCAAGGGATATAACTGTATTGTCCTTTCTTCAGCCTATTTCTTGTTTCTCATTGTTTCTTGACCTCAAATATCTCATTCTCCAAAACAAAATTCAGATTCCTACTGCTACTGCTTCTGTTACTGTGAGGAGCACTGCTTTCTTAAAGTAAATTACTGATAGACTCTGCTGGACATGTCACCAGCAATGCATATTATCATAAGTTATTTGCTTCCTTCTGAGTTTTCCTCCTTTGGAAGAACAATTTCATTTAGGTGTACTGCAAATTTCAAGTGTAACCACCTTTGAATTTCAAATTTACTTCAAGCCAACATATGAGCCATGCATGGTTTCTGTACTTGGCCAAGCTTGCACCACTTTAATGGGCATTGTCAAGTAGTCTTCTCTCAAATTATGCAAAAGTGTTGGCAGAGATCGAGTCTTCTGTCTTTTTAAAGCCTAAATATTTAAATACTTCAATATTTACAAGAAAGCCTTCAAACACTGTAGTTAAATGAGTGCTAATCCATCACTTCAAGTGAATAGTTCCATAAGCAGAACCTGATGTGGAGGAGCCATGTTAACTAACACCTGAAACCACTCATTGAGTAAGGAAGGCAAAAAGAATACTGAACAGCTTCCCAGTGACTACATGAACAGGAATCCTTGAAACAACAGGATATGCTAATGTAATTAAAGACAGCATCATAACACATGGGTACCAAAAGCCCAAATCACAAAGTTCAAGCAGTCTTATTTCTGGGATTGGAGGCATTGGCTTTACAATCTTAATAGACAGTGCTCTTTAGAGAAGCAGCAACAGAGCTGCATTGCTTTAAAATATTCAGCTCAATCAAAAGCAGAACGCTTCTGAATGTTAGGCTATTTTCTTCCCAAACAAAATCACAGCGAAATGGAAAAAGCCATCTGATAGTCCTGCAGCATCATCTCTAGCTAGAGCAAAGCCAGCTTTTTATATGCTCACAACTGTTCTTACACAGATATTGTGGTGTAGATTTGTCACTGACCTTCCAATCTTGGAGACAAGTATTTTATTGCTATTATAATTAGCATTTAAAGCTCGTTATGTGTCATACTGCTTGGCAGTGCACAGGTCCTGTTTCACTTCTGGTGTAGGCCTGCATGTCCCCAGACAAGAGCCATAGGGAACACAGGCAGACCTTGCTCTGCCCTATTCCATCTCTCCAAAACGTGGCCCTGCCCCACAGAGAAGAGCAGTGCAAGAGCAGCCCAGCTCCCCAGGCTCCAGCAGCACATCTGCCCCATACTTTGCTGCACCAAGCCTGGGGTGCAAGAGTGCTCAATTTCCCTCTCACCACTGCAGTGAGCCCCACAGAGGAATTAGATTTTAAATACTTTTGACACGTACCTAAAACTAGTAGAATGCTTTGAGACACTCTTGACTTTTTTTGTTTTAATGCTAAAGAAAAGAAAAATGTCTCATGGTTATGATTTGACACCATGATTTAATTTCAAGCCGTCAATCTCATATTTTTTTCAATAAATGACAAACTGAAAGAACCCCACAACCAGCTGCTATCACTTTTTTGTTGTTTTTATATGTTACTATCCTGGTATAAATTTTACTTCTTTGGTTCTTGTAGCACTGCACTTCATAAGGGGGAAAGCATCATGACACTGCCTAATTCCTTTTCATGACACTGACATCTTGAAATCATTGGTTTTTTCCTTCCAGGTCAACAAGAGGGGCTGGAAATCTATTTTAATGGCAAGTTTTTATTTTCCTGCAATTCATCTTTTTCGTGCTAGCTGGGTAATTTAATTTGTTGTTGACCTAGTTTCAGTTATGAAAAATTAGACTATTCATCATCACAAAAGCTTTATCCTTTGAGACTTTTAAAAAATATATGCTATCAATTATTTTATGTTCCAATATTTTTCTTGTTGAGTCCCTTGTTTCAAATGAAAACAGTTTCTTTGTACGCAGCTTGACGATGATTCCTTTTTAATAGTGATGTGTAATTACTGCCAGGAAGGGTGACACTGAAATTTAGTCACGGACCAGTATTTGACCAGCATGGCACATGATGTAGTTGTCACAGACACCACAGCTTCGTTGCAGGGATGTTTCCCTCCAGCAATATCGAGGCAGAAGCAGCCACAGTAATTAGAGGTTTGAAACCCACGTTGTAATTGGTTCTGCTGCACTGCGCAGAATGAGTGACCCTGTTAAAAAGTGGAAGGAGACAGAAAAGCAGGTTAAAAGCAGGTTATCTGAGTGATTCTTGCCATCCCCTCTAGGTGATTGATTCTTGCTTGCTTGCTCTCACTTTTGTAGTCCTGGGAAGAGCAATCAGTTCTCTCAAGCTTGTTGGCAATTTGCCCCACTTCTAACAGGTTTTGGGGAGGAGCTGGAGCCAATTAACCTTGGACAAGAGGTTGCAACTGTGAGCATGATGGCCATGACTTTTTTTGGTTCCACCTAGAATGGGAATTTGTCCCAGTTCCACCAATGAATGACTCATTTCCTGGATATGTAAGTCAACATAAATGTCTGGTAAGGAAATGCAGTTGTTAGTAATTATAAATTCCAGTGGACTTAAGGCAAGTTCAACTTCTTTTTTTTTAACTATGCTTTAGATTTGGTTGCAGATACACAGTATTGCTGCTTGGCCAGGAGTTTGGTGGAATCTTGGACACATTCCCGAAGTGCCTGTGGCAGGTTTTTAAGGTGGCAGGATCTGCAGAGCAACATTCCTGGAGCTGCTCTGTGATTAAAGCTGAAGTCTGTAATAACATGTTCACTATTAATGTTTCTGCTGTTTTGCCTTCTAAGTATGGATGCAGAAACAGTCCATGGAGACCTTTGTGTCCTCCATACCCACCAGAGTCCTTTGCCCTTCTGTTCCCAGCTGCCATAGGGAATTATGTGGGTGAGGGAGAGATGCAGCTGCATTTAATAGTGATGCTAGCTCAGCCTGGGAGAAAGCAAAAGGGCCCAGGGGAATGGGAGGGAATAAAATTGAAAACATTACAGCCACAGTTTTTTTGGATTTGGATGAGACAGAAACTCCTCATGGGCCTTATTTGTAAGGTTTGTTTAGGGGTATCCTCTATGCAGTCTAGAATCCTTACCTGATGCTAGGTGATTACACAATATGTTAACTGAGATTTCAGACATTTTATGCAATCAGTTGTTTCTAATGACTGATAGTCAGAGGTAAAGGCTTCCTCTCTGTTCTGTGTTTTCAACCCTTTGTGTTGTATCCCAGGTTCAACAGTGTTTTTGTAGTCTCAGCTAATTAGTGTGTATTCTTACTAAAATCTGAATTTTTTAATTTAAAACTTTTGTCCCTTGTGGCTATGGAGAAACACATATTTTAAGAAGATTGAAGCCTTAGAAACTATAACTTAAATATAAAAAGCTTTAATTTCACTAGACTGTATTCAAATATTTCAGGGTCAATATTTATTGTCCATAACAGTGTATACAGATACTATTTGTTTGTGTCCATAGACTAGTGTTAAGTCAATCTCATATCCAGCACAACAGATATTGCAAAAATTAAGAGATTATTAAGATGTTTTGCAACCAACTCTAACCCCAAAATCCTTGAAAGATCCTCTGCCTGGAGGATGTGAGGAAGACAGATGCCATGCATGAAGGAGGACCTCTTAGTTGTTTACACAAGAAACTGTTCCTCCAATTTTTGAAAGACATCTTTGCAGAATCAAAATGAGTTCTTGGTAACATGTTGTCTCATCAAACTGAGATGTCCTCTGCCTTCTTGTCTGTCAGTAAAATGCAGGTAAGTGTGAGGTCATGTGGTCTGCATTCTGTCTGCACATTTGGCACGCTCAGATGCATCACAGATGATGCAAAGAGGACATAAATTGGAAGAGAACACAAGTGGAGGATGGAGACAGAAGGAGCGAGCTCTGGGCTCAGCTTGATGGCTTCCAAAAACTGGAAGGAAGGACAGAGGAAAATCTAGAGACAATCTTGCTCACGTAAGAGGCCACATACAACAGTGCTCCTCGCTGTGTTTAGTCTAGCTGTGTGTACATCCCCAGGCTTGCTTTTGGCAGAAATTATTATTTTCACTTTCATCCCTTCACTCTTCTCTACGGTCCCTGCAAGAGAGAGAAAACAAGGAGTGTGTGGCCTGATGATCTGAGAGATAATTGAGAATTGCCACAAAAAGAAAATTAGTCACGGTCCCTGGGAATGCTGATAAGCAGAAACCTCAAACCTAAACAAGCATCCAGATTTTTATTTCAAAACAAATGTTGACCTCTGTGCAGCAAGCACTTTGCAGGCTGCTGCTTCAAAAATAGAACCTTTTACACACTTAGCCCTTTGGGTTTTTCCCATCCCTCCTTGCCTCCATGAAATGGAGCCCTCCCCTCTCTGCGGTCCTGGCCCTGGAGACGGGAGCAGAGCGGGGCGGTGCCACCTGCTGGTCCCGGCGGGATCCGCTCGGCTCCTGCCTCGCACCGGCCCAGCACAGAACCTGGAATATCCCGAACGGGAAGGGACCCACAAGGGTCATCGAGTTCAGCTCCTGGCCCTGCACAGCACCATCCCCAAGAGTCACAGCAAGGGCCTGAGAGCGCTGTCCCAACAGTTCTTGAGCTCTGTCAGGCTGGTGCTGTGAGCATTTCACTGGGGAGCTGTTCCAGTGCCCAGCCACTCTCTGAACGAAGAACCTTCTCCTGATCCACAACCTAAACCTGCCCTGGCACAACTTCAGGCCATTCCCTCGGGTCCGGTCACTGGGCACCACAGAGAAGAGATCAGTGCCTGCCCCTGTCTCCTCTCACAAGGAGGTCTGCCCTCAGTCTCCTCCAGGCTGAGCAGACCAAGTGACCTCAGCCACTACTTTCATGGCTTCCCCTCTCTGGGCCCATCATCATCTTCACAGCCCTCCTTTAGATGCTCTCTAATAACTTTATATCTTATATACCAGCACCCAGAACACTTTAGTACTTTAGTATCCATAGCCTGTAGTTATTTTAAAGCTAAAATGTCCTAGATTCAGTTTCAGCCTCACCTGATGCATTTTGTTATTTATTCCTCTATAGAAGATCAGTAATTAAAAAAAAATAAAATAAAATTCCAGGGTGTTGTGTAAAAAAAAAAAAAAAAAAAAAAACCAGAGTAAGCAGGACAACCAGAGCTCTTAGTACTTATCACTGGTATAGCATCATTACAGGACATGAGAAAGTGTTCATTAGAAATTACCTTTCTTCTGCAGAGGAAGGTATGGCTGTTAAGCACATAATGAAATGTAAGAGCACTCTGTCTCCAGGCCCATTAATGAGCCTTTGCTGGTGCTACATCAGCACTTGCTTTGTTTTAGTGATGTGCTGGTTTTTAACAAGGCCTTGACATGCTGCCAGTAACTCGGTTTTATGTCTCTTTGGTGTTTTCATAGTCGCAGGCCAGATGGTTTCAGCATTATATTCTTCCTCTAATATGAAAGCTGATCATGGTGCTCCAAATTACCTTCATTCCACATGCTATATGTTTTGTTGTGTATCACTGTGCGTTCAGCGTTAGTCATTTCAGCTTAAACTAAACCTAGGAAATTTTGCATTTTGCATTAGGCAGCACGTAGAGATGGTGACCAAGCACAGCTGTCAATGGGGCTCTTACTCTCTTGGGAAGCCTCAACTGCCACTGGATTTGTAGGACAGGGTAGAGTAATTGCTTTGAAAAATTCTATTTCAATGTTGAGTGCATGATTAAATGGTGAACTAGCCTGGGAGGTGTGTGGAGACAGTACAGTGGTTTCTACTACCACAGAATTTAGGTGTTTCCCCTTCTTCTGACATCTTTTGCGAAAACAAGCGAACAAAACTCTTGTTGGTGAGCTTGTGATAAGCCTGATGCGATGGGCAGGGAAATGCCTGGTAACGCCAAATGCAAACCCCAGTTCATCCTCTTCCTCACTTGGGCAAATTAACTTTACAGCTTTCACTCATCCTGGTGGGATAACCCTTCTCATTCTGCTCTGATTAACTTCATGGCTGCTCTCTTGTCCACTCCTAAATGTGTATCTGGATTTGTGAACTCCAGAAATGAGCTCTCGGCGAGGCGGCGCTGTGTGGAGACAAGAACTATGAGGGAACTACTTTTCAGCTGCACCCAGAAGAGGGTAGGACTGTGAAAGGTTGTTAGTGGCACATATCTAGGAGACAAGAATTTTTTAATGAAACAGGAACCTTGAAAAAGAAAGAATATATATAACAGAAGCTAATTTGTAGTTGTGGCTGAATGATGCAGTAAAATGCAGTCTCATGAGCACAGCAAAAATGCTAACAAGACAGAGAATATCAGCAGCTGGGAACAGTATTGCTGGTGCCCACAGTTTGCTGTAGCAGCCAGGAGTGCCTAGACAAGGGTATAACCAGGACAAGGGGTTCCATATTTCTCGGTAGCCTAAGCTCATTGCATACAAAAAGGTCCCTTCCATTCCTCATTCCAGGAGGAAATAATTAAACTGGCAGGTAGAGAAATGACATTGGGGGGGAAAAAAGCAAGCATGTCTCAAGCTGCATGTTCCATGAGATTTTTTTTCTATTTTTGTTTGTTTGTTTGTTTTTAATCACTGTAAAATTTGAACAAATTCAAATATTTTCCAAACTTTGCAAATGGGATGTTATTGTGGGAGGATGCCAAATCTTAGGGGGGATTTAAAGAATTGCAAAATCTCCTCTTTAGGCTTACAGTGGCCATGTCTTAGAGTTCATACATCATGAAGAAAATTGAGCAGTCAATTTTAGAAAAGCTAGTGGTGCATCCATTTGCTTATTCCATAAGCTATCAAGTGAACTGATTTGTATGCCAGCCTTATTTCTGACAGCTGTTTTGCATTCATTGTGGCAAAACCTTCTACCACACTCCTTTCCATGTTTTAGAAAATATTTCTCTTACCTGCTGTAGGAATTTATACAACCCTGCTGATTTTGTTTTGCAAGTGGTTTGGAAACAGTTTTGTTTCAATCGTCTACCACCATTAAAACTGCATTTTGTCTTTTAAGCTTTTCTAAAAAGTTCTGAAAATAAGAACTTAGCTTCGTGAAGCAGAAGTAGTGTGAGCTGTTACCGTACAGGTACAAAGATCCTTTGTCTGTTTATTTGTTTTGAAAGTATTTGTGTCTGAATTTAGCCTTTCAATCAATAGGTATATGGCAGCCGGTAACTCTCTGAGCATAGAAAACCAACACCTCTCACTAGAGGGAGCCCAGACACAATTTCTGAGCTTAGCAAGGAGCTATTACACCTCACCCTGTTACTTGCCGTGTGTTTTGTTGGTAAATCTCCCCGTCTGATTAATTTACAGTCCCCGTGTGAGCAGCTACATAGCCTACATTATGAAAAGTACACTGAGATTTCAATTGCAGATAATTTGCAAATCAATACTGAACTGGGCAGGGAAATCTCAAATTTTGTTTGTTAGCACTGGTAATTATTACCAGAATACCTTTTTTGAAACCATAAAAATGGGTCAGAAGAGTTTTGTTTCACTCCCTGCTTGCCTATTCCCTGCTAGTGCTTTCCTTCCTCTTCACTGGAGCCTCAGATCTGAGTACTGACACCCTTCTGCTGTACGTCCTGCTTCTACAAACCAGTGTACCTGCCTCAGACACCCTCCTGGCAGAGCAACACACCTCAGCCAGAGCCCAACCTTTGGCCTCTGCCCCCGACCTAACCTACTCACCTACCCACGCACATCAGGTTTCACCAAAGTGCTTTATCTCATGCTTTGCCCTTATCTTTCCTTGTGCCACCACTGTGAGCTGCAAGTGCAGGTTTGGGCACCACTTGTGCTGCTGCTGGAGGCATTCTGAGAGGAGCAGTCGACTGCACTCTGTACAGCAGCAAGGTTCTGTTGGCTCACTGTAACTGCTGTTGGGAAAGTGTTTATCTGCTGTCCCAGAAGTGATTAAGGAGTAAAGACCTTTAACAATGTGGTCAGGTATTAGATGCCATCAGGCAGTCCTGCCCATGTCATGTGGAGGCTCCTGTTCAGGGAAGAGTCAGCACACAGCATACTTGGGATCTGCTGCTGTGCCGTGTTAGCTCGATTTTTATTTTAAAAACACATGTAAAAAAGTTTATGTGGCACACCTTGGAAGCCTTTTTTGCTGGAGACTAAAATACTGATATGAGTTGGAAAAATCATCCAAAACTCTTAGGACAGTCTTAGGCACTCTGCTAGAGGGGAGGTGCAACAGGAGGAAGTCAGAGAAAATGAGACAGTGAACTTCTACCCTTATCACCCCAGATATGTTCAGATCATAGTGAAAATGGCTAATAAGGTCAATTCCTTTTTTTCATATGCATCGAGCCAGTTTCAGTAGATGACAAATAAGAAGTTATTGTTCAAGTAAAGCATTAAATAACTGGTTCTCACCTTAGTTAAACACCTTGATGATATTCCAGAAATTCACAAAAGCAGGAGAGAATTTTCTCTCTGTTGGTAAGCAAGACTCTGTCCTGGCACAAACCAATGCAGGGCTCTACACAGGCCTTGCAGAGTTACCTGGTGTGTTGCAGGTCTCTCAAGAACATGGCTAAAAGTGCTGCACTGCAGATATTCCTCACTTTGTAGGACCATTTAGTTCTTTGGGATTTCCCAGATTTCAGTTACTGTCCCTTCATGCTGTTGATCAGCCAGTTCTATGAAACAAGGGGAATTTGCTGTCTCTGCATTATATTCTGTGGTTTTGTTCTTTCCATCCTCACAGTAAATGCTCCATGTACTCTCTGCTCTGTTTAGGACTAAACTCAGTAGTGAGGCAAGGCAGTGGTCTGAAAGTTAAACTTCTGCTTTCTACAGAATGAAAAAAATTTAATAGTTGTAGCAATTCTCAGAAAACATCCTTGATGAGATGTATTTGTGAGCAGAAGATTTTGAAAATGTGCCCCATTCCAACATTACAGACGATAGGGATCTGTTAGGATCTTTGCTATGTGGAGATGGAAGACACCTTGTCTTTGTCCATACTACAGATAGATCTAAATTCAACTGCAGCTGTGCTGTACCAAGGTCAGTTAGGGGCTGTTGAAAAGTAACTACATGGGAGACACAGAGGGATCAGCTTGGAAGTGTTGCTCATCCCCCTTATTTCAACACAGGAATACCTCGTCAGGGTATAGTGGCTGAGAGCACCATTTGAAACTGCCCTCACCCCTAAAACTCTGCAGAAATTCTACTGCACAAATATCCACACAGAACAAAGACAGCTGCACAAAACGGCATGGTGTGCTCTTTTCTCCCACTTTCTTTCACAGGAACAGGAGGGAGAAAAAAAAAGCTCCAGCATTGCACCATTTCTTCTCACCTTATCAGGAACTCCCTGCCCTTCAATCTCTGATAATTCCTGAGGATGTAGCATTGTGGTGATGCAAGATCTGGCCCCTTACCCCCCTCTGCCTTCTTCATGATCTCAGGGACACTCCTTAGGCCTCAGCCTTGATTATTGGTTCGTGGGCAGTCAGCTCCCCCTGAGCTTATCAGAAAAACTGTCTGCTCCCAGGAACTTCTGTTGCCTAACGAGCTCCTGTTTTCTAACAAATAGCCTTGAAAATTTATTTTTGTCTGAGTAACAGCCTAAGAAGAATAATATTATTATTAGACTTCTCAAGGAAAATTCCAGTAACTACTGGCCTGGACTGTGGCCACAGTGGAAATTTACTGACAACAAGAGTCAATCAACTTGCAACCCTGTAAAGAGTGGCACTAAGTGGGACCCATTGGGATCCCCTGGGCTGCAGCACATCTCCCTCTGAGTGGGACATACCTGGAGCTCAGCAACTCAGAGGATCATCGACAACAGAGCCCAGGCTGACACCCCCCTCTCCTGAAGGCTCAGCTGTTGAGAGATGCAAAGGCATCTGATGTGAGTACTTCACTGAACTCCTGGGGCATTTTTCACAGGTGTACCTTTGTACACACTTCTTTGTATCTGCATGTGTGCACTGTGCACGTGTGAACCGATTTGCATTGGTACAGCAAACATACAAGTGTTCCCGTCCCACATTCATAGTTAGATTAGATTTGTAATTAAGTTATTGTTGTGCTTATAGCAAATACAAAATGGATCATTTTGTAAATGTTAAATTAGTTGATGATTAGGTTGTGCTACATTCCTTGGATATAAACCATTGATCAAGTCTGACACTAAGTTTGGCAAGGGGGTCTACTCTGAACCTCTTGCGTCAACAAAAGGGGTCCCTTTGTCCTTTGGCACCCTTGCCCTTCTCCATCCTTACCCTTTTGGATCTCCAGTCTACAAATAAATAATTCTAGATTGGTTCTAATCAGATTTTCCTTTGTGTGTTTTACCTGAGTAACAGTGGTAGAGTGAACCTTGCCATCAAACTTCATTGTGCTTTTGCAAATTTATATGATACATATACATCTATAGGATACATATTTATCTTGCTTTTGCTGATACCTTTGCCAGTAATTCCATAGGCAGCCCAGACCACTCATTTGCAACAAACTTCAGAGAGACAGGGTGGCTTCCAGGGAAGTTATGATGGCATAAAGGTATTAAAACTCTTATAGGAACAGAAGAAATAACTATGTGCTCTGCTTGCAGAATGAGAGAGGGAGATTTGCACTGAGATGCTGTAGTTTCTGGGATGAAGATCAGAGTTTTAGGAAGGCCCATCCTTCCTAACCCTTAACCAAAGGAAACAGGTACTGTGGATAGCTGACTTCCCACTAGAGCAGTTCAAGATAGTACTGAGAAAAAAAGATGTCTTTGGAGATCAAAAGATGGAATATATTACCACTGCAAAGATAGCTACAAGGCTTTTGTGAACAGTTACATGTGTGTAGTTCAGCTGTGATTTGTAAATGTAACAAAAAATGAGCAGTTATGTTTTTGCCAATGTGTAAACTGGATAATCTGATAGTCCTTCTTTGTCTGTGAACAGACAGTATTTAAGCTGAGAGAAGAAAAGTACCTGTGGATACCCTGCATGAGCATTGACAGATCATTCAAATGCACTGAACAGAAGCACATGGGTGTGGGACCAGGCCTCCTTGAACTGGCCCCCAAGGAGTTCTGTAGGCAGCTAAAGTCAGTAGAGTACAGAGAATAACATCAAGGAACTGAAGGCTTTTCCCTGTGAGCAGTTTCAGCTAATTAGAGCATATGGATATTTTCCCTTTATAATGACCTTGCTTAAGTAAAATGCAAGGAGTATTTAAGGGACTATTAGACTCTGGTTTTATATTCACAACATACTTGAAGGAAAGGTGGCTAGAGAATTTTACAATTCAGTCTAACACTGAAGACTGCAGACAGAAAAGAACAGGGGATCTATCCAGCCATCCACTTCCTCTTATTGCAGCATAAGGCTTCCCCACAGTTAACATTCTGGTCCTTTGTCACACAATTACATGGTCAGTTTCAGATGTCCTGTCCATTGGCACCTGTCAAATCACAGGACTTGTTCTCCTATCAACACCTCCCTTGCTGTGAGGAATGGGTCATGCTGGTCACTCTGTCAGTCACTTTGCTCAGGTGGCACCTCTTCTTGTGCTCCAAGTCCTTCACCTTCCATCCCTAAAAGTTACATCCTCAGACACTTCCAAAGTGTTATCATGCCTCTGTAGCATGTATACCTTGAACGTGGGATTTTTTTTTTTTTCCTGGAAGATGTCTTCATTCCTGTTCCTGGATAATTCATTATTTCCTGGGTGATTTTCATGCAACTGTCTTCAATTTGTAACAAAGTGGCTGAACTGGAATGCAGTGTTTTAAATGACAGTTTCAATGGAGACAGGTTTTTATTTCTTTCTATGCAATCTGATGCTCAACGTTGCTAATGTCTCCCACATTTATCATCCTCTGGGCAAAACATTTATCCTTGTTTCTTTTAGCATAGAAAAAAGTTTTAACTTCTCTAGTAGAGATTACCTTGCATTTTCTGGATATTTTCACTTTTAGTTTCTTACCAGCCTTTAAATTATTTTTTCTACAGCTATTGAAGAAAGTTTCAAACCTTTAATTGTTGTCATCAAAATGAATACTGAGCTGTGACCTACTGCAGAGCCCTCAGCAAGAGAACCCTGACATTTAACTCCTTAAGTCTTACTTTACTGGGTGCCCACTTTTATTGTAGAGCATTCTAACGCAGCATTGGTTATTATCAGAGAAAATATGCTCTTCCTCTGCATTGTCTTGTTTGGTCTTCCTGAACTGACAAAACTATTCATTCGTTTATTGGTCTTTTCATACCTGTGTTTCAAGTTCAGTGTGAGAAGTGGTAGCAGTAAATACAGAAGGAAGAGCCTGAACCTCCAGTGAAAATCACAAGCTTTGACCTTGGCTGTACTTCTATGTGTCAATGGTGCCTTCATTTCCTTTCCTCAAGAGATTGTTTAGAGCTGTGTATGAATGGAAATGTGCACAGAGCTTATTAAAAAATAAAATGATGGGATCTGCAAGTATTATAAATTGCCATCTGTTTCTTTGTAATCTCCAATTTAGAAATAAGCAAAATAGGTAGAAGTAACTTTTTTAATGCATTATTATTACTTGTCTAAATATATATTTGGTTGACTATACATATATATACAATATACATATAACATGACTATATATATGTATACAATATATGTATTACTATATACATATTACATAGAATATGTATAAAATATACACTTTACATTAATCTGTATGTATGTATGCATACATACAGGTTAAGATGGTCCCACACTTGGGTCACAACAACCCCATCCAGCGTACCAGGCTGGGGGGGAAGTGTCTGGAAAGCTGCCCAATGGAAAAGGACCTGAACATGAGCCAACATGTGCCCAAGCGGCCAAGGAGGCTGATGGCATCCTGTCAGCAATAGTGTGGCCAGCAGGAGCAGGGCAGTGATTTTCCCACTGTACTGGACATTGGTAAGACAACACCTTGAGTGCTGTGTTCAGTTCTGGGCCCCTCACTGCAAGGACATTGAGGTGGTGCTGGAGCATGTCCAGGGAAGGGCAATGGAGCTGGTGAAGGGTCTGGAGCAAAAGTCTGATGATGAGCAGCTGAGGGAGCTGGGGATGTTTAGCCTGGAGAAAAGAAGGCCCAGGTTCTTGTCACTCTCTACACCTCCCTGAAAGGAGGCTGTAGCCAGGTGGGGATTGGCTTCTTCTCCCAGGGAAAAAGCGACAGGATGAAAGGAAATGGCCTCAAGTTGCATGAGGGGAGGCTTACACTGGATATTAGGAAAAATTTCTTCATGGAAATAGTGGCCAAGCATTGGAACAGGCTACAGGGGGAAGTGGTGGAGTCACCATCCCTGGAGATATTTTTAAAAAGTGTAGATGTGGTGCTTAGGGACATGGCTTAGTGATGGACTTGGCAACATTAGACTTGCATTTGGACTCAGTGAACTTAAAAGTCTTCTCCAACCTAAATGATTTTATGATTCAAGATTGGGATTTTTTTTTTAAGGTTAGATGACATCTTAATTTTAAAATAAAATTAAACTAAAATGAATAAAGCATTACTGAACTGCCACATGTGGCAAGCCTGTTGGCTTGTTGGCAGTTTTTTAGTTTAAGCTGCTCTTTTTTTGTCCTAGTCTAGATGTTTCTGTTTATTACAAATTTTTAAGTTCTGTATGGGTTGGCGTTTTGGAGCCAATTGGCTCTTGATTATAAAGTAATAATCTGCACAAATTAAGGATAAAATGACACTAAAATTATGGGCTTTGTTCCAGAAACTCTTGTTCTCACATCCTTAAATAGTAACTGTAGCAACTGTAGCAGGTACAGAGATGCCTGCCTTTTTGCTTTTTCTAAATCCCTTTTATACTCACCCACATTACTCTTCATTCCCTGCAGTGATTTATCCATGCATAGTTAATCAACCTTATGTCCCAACACCTCTGCCTACTCTTATGTTCTATAGTAACTTTTACAATTATGCAAGTCAACTATCTTATTTCATCCTTGGAGGTACATGACAATTGTGTTTTAAAAAATTGCCATCATACAGCATTGTGTAAATTACATAATACTGTGCTCTTTCTGTCACCTTGGTATTATTTTAATTAAAAACAATAGTAATAGAATATCTGCATTTCCATTTCAGTAAACAAAAAGTGCCCTAAAGTCATAAATGAGTATAAAAAACTTTACCACAAATATTGGTGTCCAAGAAATATATGAATATTGATATAAAGGAGTTTATTGGAACAACTGCTGCATGAAATGATGGGGCATATGGGTGCTTTTAAAAATGCTTGCACAGATTCCTCAGATCCTATCAGATGCTCCAGATGGAACAGGATAAGCTAGCAAAGGGATGCAAGCCCATTTAATTCCAGGAATTTGAAAAGATACAGCAAAGCACACACGAGAGTGTTGTGTGTTTCACTTGCATGCTTTTCTATCCCAGAGAAACCAGCAGGGACCTATAGTAGTTAAAGCTGTTTTAGACTGAATCCGTCTAGTAAAGAAGGCTTTAAAGTTCTGAAATCCTGAAGTATCGGTATGCAGATACACATGGAAGAAAATCCTACCTTCAAATCTGAGAAACAAAATTTTAAAAGAAACAGCAGTATCTTTTTATTTGGTGAGTTTCTGAAGCTGATTCAGGTTGGAAGCTGCTTTGCAGAACTGCACTTGGCAGCAGATCTGGCATTTCTTGTTTTCCTGTTGGACAAGGAAAAAAAAGGATGTAAATCATCCCACTTCTTTCCCACAGAGTATTTTTTGCAATCCTGCATTGTTGATACTAACTATGGAGAAGGATTAACCTTTGCTTCTAGTCAAGTCTGCTATAAGTCTCCCATTTAAAATCAGAGCCTTGACATCACTTTGATATTTGCTATTTTGAAACCTACTTGCCTACTTGTTAGTTCAAAGGCAGGAATGGAAACTGGCTTAGAGACTTTGAATTTTGTTCTCTTTTTATGCAGAGAGCTGGAGTGAAACTCCATACAGAATTCCCCAACTTGCCAAACAGAGCTCTCCCAAGAAAAAAAATTACTTGGAGCTGCCCTAGTGATATTTAATGCAAACAAAAAGGGAAAAAAACCCTAGGTTTGCCACATGTTTTGATAGCCCTGTGCTCATTTCTTGTCCTTCTGTAATTCTTAAACCCTGATTTCTCTGTTGTGTAAGCTTTTATCTTACTTCCTTATCAATTTATCTTGCTCCAGCAGTGTGTTTTAAAGAAACACAGCTGACATTGAAAGAGCAGGTGAAATCTTGAGAGTTGTTGATTGATAAACAGGGTAGGTCTGCCCAGTTTGGTGTAATGTTTCAGTCATCAAGAGGAGACATTGCACTGCATGCAAGCTTGTGCTTGCCAAGCCTCTGCCTAACTACACAATGAAGGTCTTATCAAATACATATGGTCCAAGGAGGCTTGTGCAGTCCCAATTCTTAACAAATGGTTGAGTCAGAATCATAGGTTTATAAACTGCCTCGTGTTCTGGGGGATAACATGGAGAGGGAGAGTGGGCAAGAGAGACAAACATCTGAAGCAAAGGGATGAAGGGATCCCAGCCAGCCCTGCAAGCTATGTCAGGATCTCTCTGTAAATCTGCAGACTTATTACAGCCTCCTGTCACTGAATAATTTTTAAAGTCTGGGGAAAAAAAATGTTAACTTCAAATTAGGGGGAAAATATCCAATGTTTATTGTTCCAGTGTTTTTTCAAAACTTTTGCAAGAGAGAAAAGAGAATGGAAGACCAAAACCAGGGGTCTCAAAGAAGACTTTGCTTTGACAATTGGTGGCAGAAAAGAAAAATTGAGCATAAGAGCAAAGTAGCTCAGAGGAGTTCCACAGTATTGCGAGCACAGATGGAAATTATCCTGGTGTGTAGGAAGGAGAAGAAGGTAGTAGAGACAGCTTGACTGATGATGTTCAGTGACCTCACACATAAGAAACTGGTTTTTCAGGGTTGATCTGTAAATCAGATCAACAAAATTATCTGAATTAAAAAGGAGCACAAAAAAGTCTTTGTCCTTCCCTCCCCCACTCTTTGTTTTTTGTTAGACTGAGTTGTTTCACTGACACAGCTGATGGTGTAGGCCTACAAACAACTGCTTCAGCACTACTCAAGGAGTTGATACTGACGCTTGGAGGAGAGGATCTGCTGCCTCGAAGATGAGATCTTTAGCATATATTCAGAAAGGTCATTACTCTTCAGTACAAATCTGAGATGGGCAAAGACTGGCTAGGCAGCAGTAATTTGAAAAAACCTCTGAGGTGGAACAGATCACGACCTGTAGGTGCAGCAACAATGTGACACTTGCAAAAGAAAAAAAGAAGGTAAGTGTTTGAGTCGCGTAGAAACAGACGCAAATTTCAGCGTATCACATAACCTTCTCAATCAATTTCACACTGACAGGGTGAATGTGGGGTCTAGTACTGGATATTATGTTACAAAAAAAAAATGCAAACCAGCTGAAGATAGCTCAGAAGAGAACAGGATAAATATATGTTCAAAGTGGCCTGTAAGGAAAAAAATCAAAGGAATCTTTTAAATAAAGGCTAAGGAGATGCATGGCAGCTTCCAGCTCTGCAGCATCTTTTTATATGCTCCTCAGGGATTAAATCTTTTGCCAATGTCCTCAAGAAACAGGAGAAAAAGTATGGGGCTAAAACTACAAGATCTGAAGATCTAGCTTCTTGTCTCCATCCATATTTATAACAAATGCAGGAAGAGACTGCCTGAGGAACAGTATGAAAGTATTTATCACTGGAGGTTTTTAAACAGGTTAGACAGGCTTCTGTTGGGAACAATTAAATATGGTAGGTGCTCCCTGGGAAAATGGGCCAGTGGGCAGGATTCACGAGGCTGCTTCCCTTTGCGTGACTTGCTGCAAGTCTCTGGAATTCAGGTGAGCAGCCTGGCCATGATAAACACAGAAAACGTGGCCTCACCACTCCATGCAGTCATGGATGCTCCATATTGAAGTTCATCTGCAGGGCCACAGGTTCTCCCTGCTGCATCAAGAACTTCACATGTTGTGTCATTCCGCTTTTGTTGTTGAGCAAAACATAAATATTTGCTGCAATTGCAGGGGAACAGTGTTTCATTTTACTTCCAGGTCATTAAATTTCTCTCTTTTATTGGTTACAGTCTTCCAACCACCTGTGTTACCTGTGCTGAAATACCTACAGAGCCATGCTCATCATGAGAGAGGATGTCTGCTCTGGAACCAAACAATGGTGACCCAGAGGAGGACCAACAAGTTGATCAGAGGGACTGAGCACCTCTCCTATGAGGATAGGCTGAGAGGATTGGGATTGTTCAGCCTGGAAGAGTGAAAACTTCAGCATGACCTAATTGCAGCCTGGGGCAAGGCTATTTACAAGTAGTAAATGTACTACATTTTCCTGTCACTACATGTAGTGACAGGAAAAGAGAGAATGGGTGCAAATGGAAAGAGAGTAGGTTTAAACCAGATATTGGGGGGAAACCCTTTACTGCAAGAGAGGTGAGGCTCTGGAACAGGTTGCTCAGAGGGGTTGTAGATGCCACATCCCTGAAGGGGTTCAAGGCCAGGTTGGATGAAGCTTTGAGGAACCTGGTCGAGTAAAAAGTGTCCTTGCCCATGGCAGGGGGACTGAAACGAGTTGATCTTGAAGTCCCTTCCAACCCAAACCATTCTGTGACTCCATAGGGCCACCCCCTATAAACGTCGCCTAGGCCTGGGCTCCAGGCCCCCTCGGCCGTGCCCTGGCACACTTCTACTCCCTCGCGGTCCATTAAACGCCCCGGAGGCTGCTCCTCTCCCCTTCGCCGCCGCAAGCCGAGCAAGGGCCGCGCACCGGCCGGGCACGGGCCGGGCGGGCACGGCCGCAGCCCGAGGGGGCGCGGGGCGGGGCGGGGCGGAGCGGGGCGGAGCGGGACCGTCATGCCAGCGCTGCCCGGCGCCACCGCCAGTACCACGGCTGCTCGCCCCATGGCGGCCCGCAGTAGCACCATGACGGCCGGACGGGTCTACGACATCGTGGTGTTCGGCGCCTCGGGCTTCACCGGCCAGTTCGTGGTGGAGGAGGTGGCGCGGGCGGCGGCGGCGACGGCTGCCGGCGAGGGGCAGCTGTGCAGCGGCCGCCTGCGCTGGGCCGTGGCCGGGCGGAGCCGCGAGAAGCTGCGGGCGGTGCTGGAGCGGGCGGCCGAGCGGCTGGGTACGGGCCGGGGCGGGGGGCGCAGCGCCGCTGCCCGGGGAGGCCCAGCGGGTCGGGTGTGCGGGGAAGGGCTGAAGGAGCGAAGCGGGGCGAGCCCCGGCGCTGCGCCGGCGAGGAGGGGGCTCGTCCCGGGCGGAGTGGTGTCGGTGACGGCTGTCTCCGGTGCGCAGGGAAGGCGGCGCCCGGGGAAGAGGTCGGCGTGGTGCTCTGCGATGTGGGCGACGCGGGCTCGCTGGCCGCCATGGCGAGGCAGACCCGGGTGGTGCTCAACTGCGTGGGCCCGGTGAGTGCGGGGATGCGGGCGGGGCGGTGCCCCCGCGGCGAAATCCTCCGGGGCCGCGCCTCGGCTGCGGGCGGCCGGGCTGCCTGCGCCTGACCGGGGCACGGAGAGCTGCCGCGGCCGCGCAGGGACAGCGCGGCTCTTGGAACTCGACCCCGGAGTTCGGAGTACAGCTGTGTACTGCAGTGGCCGAAGGGTTTCCCACCGCCGTCGCAGGTGGTGCGGTTCACGGACAGGTCTCCGCACTAAAATACAGCGGGGTTGGTTTTCGCTCTTTCACAGGCAGCCTGAGATACTAATGGTAAAGCTTGGCCCAACGTTTTGGGTTGGGCCAACATGTCAGTGGTGCTAGGGTTAAGCACGGAGTTGGAAAAGGGGCCCATAGGCTTGCTGCCAGAAGCACTTGGCCCTTTTAAAACTTAGAGTGGCAGTATTTCCAGTGCATTCAGAGAGCATCAACGTGTGCGAGGTGGAAGTTGGGTCATGACCATGTCTTTGAAATTCAGATTGTTTAAGTAGAGAATATGCTGATAATAAATTGAGTGCAGAACGTGTAAAGTGAAATTAGTGGCAATATTCAGTTGGTCTTGGTAATCTGATTTCATGAGAGAAATCAGGTGCAGTAGTCTGCAGCAAGCTCCATTATCAGCAGTGAAGTTTGTTTTCTTCTCCCTACACTGCCAAGAAATAGAAGTGCTGTTGCATTTTAGCCCCACTTAGAAAAATTGATAGCCACCAGGTTCACTTTTATTGCAGAGATGTACCTTTAGGTAAAGCACACTAGTTAAGTTGTGGTGTGTGGGTTTTCTTTTATTACATCTAGTGTTCTTTCCTTCTACAGTATAGATTCTTTGGAGAACCTGTGGTAGAAGCTTGTGTTGAAAATGGTGCAAGCTGCATTGACATTAGTGGAGAACCCCAGGTATGTGATAGTAAAAAAACATGACCTTATATCAAGGCTCTGCAAAAGGAGCGTTTGTTTAGTATGTTTCATGCTTCTGCTAATGTTTCTGAACATGAAGATAAATTCTGCTTCCTGATCTACAATTTCAAGATGCAGTAATTATTTTAAAGTACACTATACTTGGTTGTATAGTTTCCTTGCTTTTAAGACAGGAGACTCTTTGGGTCTCTGTGGAAGTTCCAAATTGCTGAATTCTGCTTCAAGCCTCTGTTATGATACTACATAGGAATTTTGTACTTTTCACTGCTGTGGAACTTTCATACTACAGACCAGGAATCGTGTATATTTGTCAAAGATACTTGTGAGTGGTTGCAAGCATGGAGGGTGCTATGATGTGTCAGTGAAGCGCTGATGGCTAATATTTGGGATGGCCAAGAATGAATTTCAGCTTAAAACATTTGTTCTGGCTGTTTTTCAGTTCCTGGAAGGAATGTACCTGAAATACAATGAAAGAGCTGCAGAAAAGGGAGTATATGTCATTGGAAGCTGTGGCTTTGACTCCATACCGGCCGATATGGGAGTACTGTACACCAGAGACAAGTTGAAAGGTGACTAGAATAAGTATATTTTTATGGTGAAAGAGGAATGCAGATTATGCTCTCATCCAATTTCCTAAAGCAGCAGTGGTCCTGTGGAAACTTCTTCAGTGTCTCTTTTTGCCTGCCTTTCCCAGGTGACCAGTTTCAATCAAGTGTGGTAGAGAGGAATTTAAACTCATATTCCCACTGGATGGGTCATTGGCTAGGGAAGGGATTCATGGTCACGTTGCTCACTGAGAGGGCCCTGTGATGAGCCCAGTTGTTCAGAGCAGGGTGCTAATAACACGAGGCTGTGGGTTCCATCCCCACATGGGCCATTCACTCAATGATGCTCATGGGTCCCCCCCAACTCAGAATATTCTGTGAATCTGAGAGGACAGAATGTTCAGCTGTGAGCAGCAGGCTGCTCAGCCAATGTGTGGATGTCCCTAGGCACCCTCAGCATAATTGCCTCTTGTGCAGTGAGAATCTTGTAGGGAAGAGACAGTGGGAAGAGGTCCACAGACTGGGGGGTAATCAGGTTTCCCAAGTTTCCTTTTTCAACTGCAAGCTCTGAGAAGCTGTTTATGAGTGTAAGTAGCAGTGCCTTTCACTTTAATAGCAGCTAGAGGGTAACTGAGAGAGAAATATATTTAAGAAAATATGTGAGAGGATTTAATTCTATGTAAATAGTACTTGATCCTGATCCCAGATGAGGATACTCTCTTCATCAGGTCTGACTTTCAGTTGGGAGGGCCCATAAGAGTATCCAAATGTTTTGCTTTTATGGACTAATAAAAAGGCTGCTAAATGGGATCAGTTTACATTGGCGTCAGCATTCAGTTGAAGAAACCTCAATTCAGATTTGACTAGAGGAGAAACAAGGTATGGAAATGAGTATCTGGATGTTCATGAGGTTGTAATTTGATGTTTGATACCTGTTTCGAATAGATGTCTTTTATCTCTTCCTATTTTGATTTTATGGCATTACCTCTGTCTATCCAGTTGCTTGCTATATTGAAATTTATCCATACAAATACAGCTTTCCAATCTCAGAAGGAACTAAGCAAAGCAAAACAAGTAAGAATACGGAGGCCTTGTGTTGTTCTGCTGTTCATCAAATTAAGCATTCTTTGCAGAACACTATTTAAGCTATGCTAAAATTAAATATTTTCGGTGTGTGGGTTTTTGGGGGAATTGTGGGTTGTTTTGTTTTGCTGCTGGGTTTTTTGTAGTTTGGGTGTACCAAAATTTTTAAATTCATGTTTGCTTTCACAGCATACATCTTCCTTTATTTTGAAACTTGGAGGAAAACTGAATGTGGCTCTCAGTATTGCCTTCCTCTTTTTTTCAATGAATGTTTTACATTATTTCATTAATTAGATATGAGAAATTAAAAAAAATTAAATGAATAGAGGTATTACTTCATCTGTATTGAAGTAATTTACACAAGAAATGTAATACTCGCTAACTCAAATAGCTATGCGTCTTAATGTTACATTATTTTGCTTTGAGATAAAGATGTAACTCTTCTTTTTCAGCTGATAATGTCAGTGGCCTGCTGTTTTGAGTCTTTCAGAGCATTCTCTGGCTTTGCAGACTAATGACTGCATGTGCCAAGTAATGTTTTCCCCTCCCTTACAGGTACCTTAACTGCTGTTGAGAGTTTCCTGTCGGTGAAATCTGGGCCTGAGGTTAGTTGGTTTCTTCCTTCCTGAAATTCAGGAGTATTTGCAATAACATCACCATAGCCCGTCAGAATAACTGTTGCTACATTAAGTCAGACCAAGGAGCAAGCTGGCAGGTCTTTGATGATAAGCCTAAGAACTTTATTCTTTAGGAGCTACTAAAAGTATTGTAAGGAAACACCCTTTTGTAAGGTCTGTTTGCAGAGCTGTCTACCTACACTTTACTCTGCTAAGCTGTTCCAAGAACTATTTTGCTTTTGCAGATATGTGGGAAGGATTCTTACAGAAGTGAAACTGTAACAGGTCCATAGTGTATTGCCAGTAATCCTAGTGTTAGGCTGTTTGGGTTTTTTGTTTGTTGGTGGGGTGAAGGTTGTTTCAGCATACTTTAATGCATGTAATGATAATACCTGTGGGTAGTAATTGTAATAATATATAATATATGTAATAATTCTAATGCTGTTGTTAAAACAATGCAACAATGATCCAAGTCAGTCTTGATGCCCAACAACCAAACAGTGCTGCTCCTGGCATGAGCATCCATCTTGCCTTACAAACCATTTTTGTTCTTAAAAACATCTGGAGGAGTGGAGGAAGCCCATGGAATGGGAGAGTAGTATCCGTCTGCTAAGCAATAGGAGATAGTAGTTAATGGGAATGTATAAATCTATATGTTGGCTATGAAGACATATTTAAATATATAGCATAAGTTCAAAGTGTTGGTAAGAAGGGATTTCAGTAATGAGAATTAGCTATGAGATGAATGAGATGGTTAGAAGAGCTACAGATATGTATTAAATTCTGTGGGTCCTGAGTATGTTGCAGATCATGTGGAAAGAGGGGTGGAGATTGCGTCGGGTCTGGCTGATCTGGAGCTCATTTCCCCACAGCAGCCCTCACAGTGCTGTGCTTTGTGCGGCAGCTACAGAGGTGTCAGTAACACAGCAGTGTTCTGGCTACTGCTGAGCAGTGCTGGCACAGCACTAAGGCTGCCTCTGCAGCATTTCCCCCCTCACCTCGCAGGCTGGGGTGGGCAGGATGCTGGGAAGGGACATAGCCCGGACAGCTGCCCCAAACTCACCAAAGGGATGTTTCCATGCTGTGTGAGTTCTGCTCAACAGTAAAGGCTAAGGGAGAGGAGGAGAAGGGTGGGGGTAGGGGGGTGGGGAGTCATTTGTTACTACTACACCTTTGCTTCCACTACTACACCTTTGCCTTATTAAATTAACTTTATCTTTACACACAAGGGATTTTTCCATCTTATTTTCTCTTCTCCCTATCTTAGCTAGGAGGAGAGTTATAGAGTGTCTTGGTGAGCACCTGACATCCAGCCAAGGTCAACCCGCACCGTTTCAATATACTATCATCATAATATTTATATGTGATAATTGTAATACATGTAGTGATTCTAATATTATTAAAATAATCCATGGAACCTTTAAATACTGAACTAATTACTGTTTCATGGTATGTCACAAGGGTCTTGGTGTACATGATGGGACCTGGAAATCAGCTGTCTATGGCCTTGCAGATGAAGCCAACCTGAAGAAGCTTCGAAAACAGATAGGATATGCCCCTGTTCCAGTAGTTGGTGCAAAGCTTAAAAAAAGGTATAAGCACAAGATGTGGAATATGCAGTCTCCTAACAGTTCCAGTATTTATGATACAGATTGCTACAGTAAATTAAATACTAAAAAGATGCATTTAGGACTTTAGTATAGTATGAAAACATAGGTGCTTATCTAGTAGAATTGAAGAAATCGGTTTTACTGACTCATCTTACTGATTTATCTTACAGAAAAGAGAACATGTCCCAGCATACTGGGTCTCAAAATTAACGTGTTCTAAAGGACTTCTAGTGACATGGGAAACTTTTGATTTCAGAAATGATTAGTAGAATGGAGGTGAAAAAATGAAAGGACTATTATATAGATTATCAAATTCACCCTTGATATAGAGCATATAGAGAGTTATATGTAGTGAATTTTGAGTGAGCCAGGGATATATTTGGAATTGCTTGCTTTCAGTGAAAAGAGATAATGTCACAAAAATTCTTGAGAGAAAACTGGTAATGGTAAGTTTATTTCAGTTTGTGTGAAGATTAGAACATTTTTTTTCTGACTTAATTTTTTTTTTGTTTGCAGAGGATTTATGTTTTACAGTCCAGAATTCAAGGAGTATTGCATTACATTCATGGGATCTGATGGTTCTGTTGTGAAAAGGACTCAGCGTTATTTGTACACCGAGTTGCAGCAAACACCTGTAAGTTACTGTTATTTGTGCACTGGCCTGTTTCATGCTACTTGAGACTGTGGCTGATGAGCCTGCCTTTGTTAACATGATAGTTATGAGACTGTCTTGTCGTTCTCCTGTCTGATTTCTAGGTATGTATTTGTAGGGAATGGAAACCTTGAGTCACAGGAATATTTGAAAGGTAGCTTTCATGATAAATATACTAAATTCTGTTTCTGTGCAGAGACTTTTCTTGTTGTATCAGCAGAGCTTCTAAAAGCATCATAATTGTAGTCAATGGTAGGTGTAGCCAGCTCAGTATAGTGTAGTAAATATCCTGATACAGAATTCATATGCTGCTCATTTATATCTTAAGATTTCTTTGATGCTTGGGTCTCCGGTGTGCAGAGTAAAGGCAGTGTGAAGTAATGGTGGTGGAAAAGATGATTAATTTTTGTTTTCCATGGCTTCCTGAGAGGAGATGAGCACCAACAATCTGTATAACTGCTGTGCAGAATCACAGGCATTAGTTAAGCAATGAGGGTGAGATGGTGCTTTAAAAAATGCACTTGGAAGCTACAAATGAGAAAGGCTTGCCATTGCTATTTCAGTTTCTCTTTAAAAAAAGCACAGAGAGGAGAAAAGGAAGATCTAGGAAAGAAGACTGAAATTGGATATCAAAACACATTTTTCTGTAAAGTTTTCTGTTCTTGTGTACCATGTCTGCTCCCCCTTCACTTTGTAGCTACATTATTTTCCCAGAATGAATGATGAAAAGTATTCTTCAAACAATTCCTTAGAATTAAGACAATTGTTTAAGGCCCTGTTTAAACCGATGTATGTTGTACAGAATAACTGCATCTTGCTTTATAAAAATCATTTGATGGAAAAAGTTAATGTAAATCTGAAAATACATTTTTGCTTCAGGTCCAGTATGGTGCTTACGTGACTGTAGGTGGTCTTGGCTCTGTTATCAAGCTGATGTTTCTGGGAATGTTATTTCTTCTTCTGGTGAAGTTTAACTTTGGAAGAAAACTTCTGACAAAAGTAAGTTTTCAAAACACAAAATAATTTAGTGTTTGGAGATATATTTTTTCTCCCTCTTATTTACTGTTGGTCATTTTTTTGTCTTTTCCATTTTTTTTTTCCTCTCCTCTATTCATACAGTACCCAGAATTTTTCTCTGCTGGATGCTTCACAAAGAAAGGACCAACCCAGAAGCAGGTAACTGACTGTTTTCTACCACAGTTATAGAATACATGTGTTGTGGTAATGGTGGAATAGTAATTTAGAGTCAACTGCCTAGCCTCAAAGAAATAATTTCTAAATGAATCACAGAATATTCTGAGTTAGAAGAGATCCACGAGGATCATCCAAGTCCAACTCCTGGCCCTGCACAGGACACCCCAGAGCTACACCATGTGCCTCAGAGCATTGTCCAAGCACTTCTTGAACTCTGTCAGGCTGGTGCTGTGACCACTTCCCTGGGGAGCTGTTCCAGTGCCCAACCACCCTCTGGGTGAAGAAACTTCTCCTGATGTCCAACCTAAATCTCCCTGACACAACTTCAGGCCATTCCCTTGGGTCCTGTCACTGGTCACCACAGAGATCAGTGCCTGCCCCTCCTCTTCCCCTCACAAGAAAGGTGTAACTGTAGTGAGGTTTCCCCTCAGTCTTCTCTTCTCCAGGCTTATCAGACCAAGAAACCTCAGCCTCCACTCATACAGCTTCCCCCCTAGGTCCAAATGCATGTTGTGTGTGCCTGTTTTGATAGTTACTGAATATTTAAGTAACCATACCTTCTGCTTTTAGATGTCAAAGTGTGTGTAACTCCTATGATGAATAAATGGATAATGTTGCTGGGCCTGATGTAGTCCCATGGATGGCTCAGAGCACACTATCAAAGGTGATGACCAAGGGAGACTGATTAGCAAAAAACCCAGGACTGAAAGTACTGAGAGAACTAACAGACTTTAGTAAAAGGCCAGTGCAACACAGTGGAAGCAATTAAAAACTCAGATTATACCTTTTGAACAGTAATTCAAAATAGCTTCTCTCATGCTTAAATGGATTATAGTATTTGGCAGGATTCTATATATAGAATTTGGATACTTTTATTTACTACTTGTGCTTTCCTGATAGCAATCAGTTTCTCTTTTGGTGACCATGCTTGTTTTGTCCACTACAGATGGATGGAACCTCTTTTACAATGACTTTTTTTGGTGAGGGTTACAGTGAGGGACAAGATCTCCAGAATGGCAAACCAAATGTGAAAATCTGCACTGAAGTGAAAGGACCAGGTATGTATTTTGCCTAGCATTTCCTGCTCTAAAAGACATTTCTGATTGCACCTTTAACCCTTGAGAAGCACTTGCAACAGGAACAAAGCCAACAGCCTTTACAGTGTATTAACTTGGATACTAGAATTCATTGTGACCTGGTTTTTGAAATAGCCACTTCGCTTGCATTCTTGTGATTCTTTGTCCTCTGACTTTCCCTGGTTTGATTTTCATTTTTGCAGAGCAGACCTTCTGAAGGAAGAGGGCTTTAAGAATAGTTTTTAGTTTTTACAGCCTGGACTTTGTTTATTTCCAGTTCCCTGAGAGTGAACTTAAATGGGTCTGGTGTGGTATAATTTCTATCACATACTTTTGTTTGGGTCATTCCTTGAGGGGAGATGACACCTGACTGTAGCACAGCCTCATTAAATAACTAGAGATGTGGCAGAATGCAAGTGTTTGATGGTAAAATTCTGAATTTAAGCACAGGATGGGGAAAGCTCTTGCTGTGTCAGAGAGCCCTCTGTCACCATGATGTGGTCACTCACAGTTGTGTGGTTAGAGGCCATTATGTGAAGCAGTATTTGTCTGGATTAGATGTTAAGGATTTCACCAGCTACTTGGTCTGATTACTAGGTAAGAAAAGCTGTTCTTAAATGGGGAAGGCTGTTTGATTGTTAAAGATATTATTCTTCAGAATGCTGTAGGGAAGAGCAAGATTACATTGTACATTTCAACACACTGTATTTCATGGGGGGGTTTTAGTTTGGTTTGTTTTTTTTTTTTTTTGTCAGAGCCTGGATACATTGCTACACCAATTGCAATGGTTCAAGCAGCTCTATCTCTTCTGGAAGATACAGCTTCTCTGCCTAAACGGTAAGTACCTTCCCATGCTGAGCAGCTCACTCTCCCTTAAACCTACTGTGTGCAAATGTTTCTCTTTGCAAATACACTTAATCAGCCCTGTGGCTTTGTGTTACCTCACCCAGCTGGCTGTGCAAGGGAGTCACCACAAGCTGATTTAAAGACACTTGCTCTTCACCAGCTGATCAGTTTAAAAGGATGTAGTCACAGGCTTTTAGTCAGGCCTTTGCATCAATGTCTTTATGTTCAGTTAATGGAGTGGTTTCTGTAGAGTTTGCTGGATGCAGAAATGAACCTATGCTTATAACCACCCTGCCAAATTCTTCACCCACTCTCTTCTCCAAGTGGCTTTTTCTTTCTTAGTCAGGGAAGCACATCTGTAGCTTCACAAAAAGGTGTCCCTCAATCACTGTGCCACTAATGTTTCTTCTTTTCTATTTTCACTAACAGGGGTGGTGTATATTCTCCAGGAGCTGCCTTCTCAAAAACAAAACTGATTGATCGCCTCAACAAGCGTGGTGTTGAGTTCTCTGTTATTAGCAAGCCTGAAGTCTGAAGTCGGAACGTAACTGTATGAACTAACACCTTTCCTGGGTCTAACTCTAATAAAACCCATGTGGCTGCAAAAGCCTAATCATAAAACAGTTTCAGCTATTGTTTGCAGCAGAAACAGAAGAAAATTCCAGTTAAAAGCTATAGTAATATTTGCTATAGTGAGCAAACCCCTGAAGGGTGGGTATTGAGTTAATTCACAGACATATTGGTAACCTCTTGGGTCCTAATTCTGGAATCTTAATCTCATTCATCTAAGTTCAAGTTCCTACTTCAGGACCCACTATAGCATCTGCTTCACAAGTAACCACAGCTGCCTTGCTTCACCCCATTATGCAACTATGTAAAGCAGGCAGCCTGGAAACAGAAGTGCCTTAGCACATAAGCTACTAGTTATTCCTAATGTGTGTTTGGTATATGTCTTCATTAACACCTTCAGTTAATCTTTATTTAATAATGGTTCTTAGTGCAGATGTATGTGTAGTTTCTGTAGTTAGGTAAGTAGTCATGAACTGTATTGTGCTTTTGCTTCTGTAAAGAAGGAGGCTTGTTCTGTTGATTGCTTTTGGAGTCTGACCTGATGTGATCCAGGCTCTGGGTGCACTGGCCTGTTTCACACTACCTGATACTGTGGTTGATGAGTCTGCTTTTTGCTGTTAGCCTCAGAATTATGAGAGTGTCTTGACCTGTTGTCTTATTTCTGGGTTTGTATTTGTGGGCAATGGAAGCCTTGAGTCACAGGAATATTTGAAAGGTAGCCTTTATGATTTTCAGGACTGTGAATGCATTAAATTCTGTTTCCATGTAGAAGCTTTTTTTGTTGTATCCATAGAACTTGTAAAAACTATGAAAGTTACTCTGAGATACTTAAGGTCATAAAAGTCTCTGATCTCCCTCAGCTGCATCACATTGACCTTTATTATTCTAAGGCAAATCACATACAAATTGATGCTTTATAGTATCATAGCTGTGTTGATTTCTTTATGGATTTAGTTCATTATATGGTGGGGTTCCGGTGCTGCTTCTTAAGTTTATGCTGTCACTGCACTGTCTTCAATAACCTAAAGTTAAAAAATATCTGTTAATACTTTATTCAGTAGCAAACAGACTAATTTCACACTGAGCTACAAGAAATTAAAGACATTGAAAAGTTGCTTTTCCCATCCACTCACCCCTGAATGTGAAACATACGTACACACTCTGTACTACCTTACAGCTGAGAGTTTATGTACTTGAGGGACAGGGATCAGAGCCATCCCTGTGTACAATTCACATGCTCTGTTTCTGATATTTCTGTTCAGAACTGACCATTTGCCACTGCCCATGACCAGGAGCAGTTTTCCAGCACAAGGTGTGTACGCAACCAGTGGTGACCATTACATTGCAGTGCCCTCTGCACTGCTCCACAGCCAGAGTGACCCACTCTGCCTCTGACAGGGCAAAATACAATTGGGTCCCCAACGCTTAAAGCTTCAGTCACGACAACAGAAAGGTTATTTTTCAAATTTCCTGAAGAAACAAGAATATAGCATCTTGTTGTATACAATGTTCTCTCCTATCCCAGTTATTTTTACGCTGCTCTTTTTCTACGCTGCTCTTTTAAAAGGCACACAACCATTATTCCACAAGGCGGCATTTTCAATTACTGTATTCCAGATGCCAGTCAAGAGAGCAACAGCCACAGCTTATTTCTGCACTAATTAATCAAGATGAAGGGATAGTGCTGTAAAAATACCTACATATCTTCATGTAGCAGTGTTCAGGTCTTCCTGGCTCAGAAATGTTTTACAGTATTGAAAGAGTTAGAAAGGAGAAGGATGAAGCTAGTTCAATAGTATAGATGGTATTTCATAACAAGAAAAAGGTTATCATTTAGGGAGATGGCAATGATTTCATTCAGGTAGGCAAAGGAAAAAAGATCAGAACCAAGGGGCCATGTCAGGCGTTACTGCCTTGCATGGTAACAATTTGATGGCAGTGACTGGAAATACAGTTTAACACAAACAACTGATAAGCAAAACTGCTGCAGAGAGTCGTCACTGCATCTGACAGAGACTGACATCACTGGCATTGCTTAGTTCTTATTCGTGTGACTGGATTAAGAGTTTGAAGCACAGTTCTTGATTGTAGAAACGCACATCAAACTACACAAAGCTACTTGGCACTTAAATAATGACATGGTTAAGCCACAAATTGCATCTTTAGGGAGCTAAGTACAGATTGAAAAGTCCAGGTTGAACTTTGTTCCATGCAAGAAGAAGTGTATTTCTCAAAGCTGTGGGACAAGGTGACCACTTCAATTAACTGAAAACTAAACTTTCCCTCTGTTCCCATTTTACTGCTTTGAAAAGGACTGTGTATACAATAACTACATGCATGCTAAAAATACCTCACAATTTGAATCCAGGGGTTTCATTTTAAACAAAGCTCACAAGCTTCTGCTTTGATTGGTTGCTACTGACTTTTTAAAATACAAACCTTGACCACACGAGGAGTTTCCAGTACATTCAGCTCTGATGCTCTTGGCAGATTCTTTTGGGAGCTGGAGCGATGCGTATCTGATCTCAGGAGGCTGGATGCCACAAAAGAAGTAGAAGCTCTGCATGGGGACTGCCAGCTCTCATCCTGACCCACGGAGCCGGAAGGAACAGGATGAACTACCAAATCCAGCAACCTGTTAAAATACACATTTCAAACCAGGAACATCAATAAATAAATGAAAAAAAGCATGCTATGATAGTCTCAAATGCTGACAACAGGAACACTCAGTGAACAAGAAATACAGGTGAACACTCACTGCTGGGGTGATACATTAGGCCCACATGGAAGTGACAGGCATTTATTTTTGTTCGTCTGTCAAAGTCTGTACACCAAGAGCTTGGTGGTAGTCAAAGCTTTAGTTTCAGCGGTCTTAAACTTTGTAAGCACATTTCTCATCATGTAAATACATGTATTTGCCTAACTAAAATTATCATAGCAGAAAAATACGTTTCTCCAAATACTCCTTATGATGAATTGTGTCTCAAACATTATATATTTTATGTGCAAAAATGTATTCACATGTATTCACTGTATTCACATGTACCTTCCCACCAAGACACTAACATAATTCAAACAGATTTCTCTCCTCCTTTTTCTGTCTCCCATCAAACACATAGAACAAGGCTAAACTTTGTGAAAAGGCTGCTTACTTCTTATATTCTGAGAAAATGGTTGTCTTGTTTCCTAGCCATGCTTCTTTAAATCTGGATAGTACTTTAGTGATTAAACTTGTTCTTATATGCACATTTCCTGCATTAGCCTGCCTTGTTGCTGTTGATAAAGGCTTTGGCCTTGGGACTGTAAAGCAAGAGAGAAAAGTATCAGCCTTGTGTAATCAAAGTGACGGCCAGCTGCACGTCCTATTTCCCTTCTCTAAAATTACCTTCTCTTAAGACCGATGAAGGCAAACGGTACAGCTTGGCTCTCTCTACTGCCAGCTTCCTTTGAACTGTGGGAAGGATCTTGCCATATTGGTCTAATAGAGAATTTCTGGCTACTGCTCTCTCTCTCAAGCGAGGATCACGATCATTCTGACAAAGGAAACGTGTAAAGCGAGAGTTAACAATTCACCAGAAGATCATTGCACAGAACTCTCTCTGCTCTTTCTAACCTAAATTTGCTCTACAGCTACAGGAGAACAAATCCACTGCACAGAGCCACAGCAAGTTCCACCCAGGAGCACGCACCAATTTCACCTGGTAGTTTTGGATAAGTGCAAGGAAGACTGGAATAAAAGCAGAACATATAGCTCCTAGTTAAAAGGACTCTGGCACTTTGCAGAGCCTTCTTCTTACATACTTCTTAACAACTGCAATTTTCAAATGGCTTATAGAAGAGCAGGCTTTCCCCTGGTTATCATGAAACACAGATGTCTGAGATTACTGAATATTCAGGGCAACTGCAAATTATGTTGGACAAAATGATGGGAAAATTAAAACAAGTTAAGAAAATCTACCTACACACACCTGACTGGAAAACAGTTTTCACATACAGGACTTAAACCTTCCAAGACTACCTTTTAAGTTTGATTTACTGGAAAAATACACTTTCAGAAAAAATAACATATGCATCCCTAAGAGAAGTTCACATAACACAAAATTTGATCTGGATATTTTGATAAACATGGCTTAGAATTTATGTTATAACATTGGTAGCATGAAACTACTGGAATCAGAGAGCTTGCTCTGTAATTTGAGAAAATAAAAAACCCAAAATAACAACTAAACCCCACTACTCATACTAGACCTGTTGAGTGTCCAGACTGCTCTCAGGTAAAACAAGATACAAGACATGACATAAAACATACTCTTCATTCCATAGAAAAAAGTGACACAAATAACTTCCATAGCTAAACCATATATAATAGGGATCTGAAGATCTGAATGAAAAGATGGGATGGTATAAAAGATACTTATTTTTTCCTCAGATACCAACAAACTTTCAGTGGAGTCAACCACTGAACATTTAATTTATAACTTTACATGGGAGTTTGCAGTAGTAAAATTATTTCAGCCACCTTTTAGGTTCAGCTATAACTTGACATGTAGGAACTTATTCCTAGTCTTTCAAAGAATAGTATAAAAGACAAAACAGGATTTTTCTTGAAGGCTACAAAAATGATCAGTCACACTGAAAGAAACTTGCACACTCAGAAGGGCTGCTACCCTTACCGTCGGATTGGCCTTCATGGACTGATTCAGCTGGAGTGCTGGGATGTAGTTGGCACGCTGCAGATGGTGGACTAAGAGGAATTCATGATTCTGAACACCAGATTTGGTCTGTAAAAACTTCTCCAAACACTCCTGTGAGAAATAACACGTTTCAAACATCGATTAAGATTCTGCCTCTTCTCTTGCCAAAGAGACAATTAAGATCTTTTTGTTTCTTCCCCAAACTCACTTTTTCTGTGTCTGTGAAGGGCAGCTTCAGCAAATCCTCCATGAGCCCCATCTCCTGACAGATTTCATACATGTGCTTTAGCAGCTCTTCTATGTTTAACTTCGTGGTGTGTTGCTGCAACAGACCCCAAGCCTCCACCATGCACCTGCAGTTCAAGTTTTGCACATGGAAAGGAATGGGAACACTGAAGCCAAAAAGATGCCCCACAGTGATGGGGCTTTCATTCAAAGCTCAAAGGAAATGGAGGGGAGCCCCATTTGTGTCATCACTTCTCCACATTTCCCCATATCTGAATGCCAAAAGAGTGGGAGATTTCCTTACCTATTGGACAACAACACGGTGAGGAACAGGCGCACTTCACTGCTGCTGGACATCGACGGCTTCATCATCTGCATGTACCTGAGGGCTCGCCTGTGCTCTCCCTGGCACATGAGGGACTGAATTATCCTCATGTGTTGCCATGACACAGTCTTGATTGTAGCTGGATGGAAGAGCAGGGCCAGGGAATTCTGGACAAGTTGAGAGCAGCTTCATTATCACAGATACACATACCCATGGCAACAAACAGTCAAAACTTTCTGCAGCAAGGCTGGACTTGGGTTAGAGAAACTTAGATGTCTAAATGACAAAATACTGGATCCAGGACATATCAGTAAAATTCTTCAGTATTTGCAGGGGAAAAAAAATCAGCCATACAATTGTGAATGTCTTAAAAGGAATGATTCAAGTTTTTTCTAAGTTCACAAAACTCGGTGTACAAACATTCCTTTTTATAAATACATGACTAAATAATAAGTTACTTGACAATCAAATTGATTCTATTGGTATAGTGACAGGTAAAGAACAACCTAAAGCATTAGGAAGAACAGGCTGAATCATCACTCCTGCAGTCTTTTGTCTCAAATGTTCCTGCTACCATCACAGTTTCCATGCTTCAAGTACCCAAGACACTCTTCTAGAAACAGTGCCCAACCAGTCTGCTGAAACAGATATGGCTTTGAAAATTCAGATATGGCTTTGAAAATTCAAATATTAAGCATTATTTATGCTGATTATGCCTTTGTTTTAATCAATTTCTGTCAAAGTAGTTAAAGCAAAATTTCAAATCATAACTTGTTGCTGAAGATGTCAGACCAGTGTTATAAAAAAGCTTCTAATGCTCCAACAGCTCCTAACATCTAAGTAGCAATTTTAAAATAATTTTATTGATTACAGCTCTGCAGTGCAATGTGTGTCTAACTCAACTGTTTCATACTTACTTCATAATCATTGTGATCTAGAAGCCAAAACCCTCGAATCAGCTTAATAAGACCCCAAGGGATAGCAAAAGCAGTTGGAAAGGAAACAAGTAAAGTTTCTGTTTTATTTGGAAAGGAATGCATAATATCCAGCAGCAAGTAAATTGTCTGAGAGTATCTAATTAAGGTGAATAAATTGCTAAGACCAACAACTTGTATCACATTACATTTAGCAAAACAAAGAAATAAGAATATGAAAATAGTAGAAAGCAGAACATCCCAAGGTATTGATCTTGCCATTTCAAGCTATTACAACCCATTATATTAATAGTCAGGTCCTAATCACAAAACTGCATTCTGAATATACTTCCAGAAAGAAACACTTTCAGTAAGGCAATCAGAAAGGCAAATATTGGGTATTTATATACTGCTGTTACAAACCCAGGCTTCTGCTTCTGTCAGTGAAGCTACCAGTTGGACACTCAACACACTTCAACATCCAGTGCTTAATTATTAAAGAAAGCAAGTGCTACAGCTGTTTTGTTTTCCTCATTTCCTGTCTTCACAAAACCAACACAAATTATGGTGCCCTTACAATGCAACTTAGCACTTCCTGAATTGATACTGTGTTTAAAACTGCATGTGGATCCCTCACTCAAAGTGTCATCTTCCCTTTCTGACATCCCATGTTAGGGACATGTCTGAGAAAAGCAGCTTGGGAATACAACCATTTTTAAGCCCTTTGCTCTCCAGGCTCCCATCTCGTTTTAGCTAACAAACAACAAAGTCTGCATGTTCCAGCAGCTTAAAATTAGGCTTCAACCCAATGACTATCCTCAACCCCCTCTTTATTATTCTGTGTGCTCATACTTCTTACACAAATAAAAAGCAAACACTCTTAGCTGGGAAACTAATGATTTTGGCAAAAATCAGCAACTGGAAAATCACTGTTACAAACCATTTTGTTCTGAAGCAGTACATTTCAGGCACTGTCCTAACACACAGTCCTTTGCTACAGAAAGAAGTGCTTTAAAAAATTAAGAACTATTACATTTTGAAAGAAACTAAGCAAGGTTTTTATCTTGAATATTTTAGGGAACCTGCTTTCTTGTATCAGAAAAGAATTTGCACAAACACATAGGTGACAAACAAATAAGAACATTTACGTTCTTATTAAGGAAGGAGTAATAACAGACTCTGGAAAGGATACAATTGCATGTTTGTCACTTTCTTCAATGCTTTCTAGCAAATAGAGATCCAGAAGTGCCTGAAATGGAAGATGAAAAGGTTTTCTAATGCTCCTGTCTTTCACAATCATTGGCTTTAGGGGACTGCTGCTGCTGCTCCTGGGGTTTTCAGTGAACAGAACACTCACATGTAAACTAACAGGTGGGTATTTCCCAGTGCCGCCTTCATCTCTCTGCCACAACTTCTCCACTTCCTCTCCCAACTGGGAAACCATTCCATCAATCATCAAGCAATCAGAATCCCATTTGCCTCTGCAACAAAAGGGAGCAAGGGCTTGCACAGTGTAAAACACACAATCCAGCCTCTCAGTGTCACAGATTTTGGAGTCAGAGGAAAGATGATCCTTAGCTCACAATGAACTTATTAATTAAGGAGGCTGAAGCACAAACCCAAGAGAAGAGTTGCAATGACCTTCTGGGTTCCAGGTTTGCTTTCTTGCTCTGTTATGTGTAATGCCAAGGAGTGCAGACAAAGGGTTTTAACTGCAAAAATAACCACTCTCACAGTCTAACAGTGTCAGCTTTCTAGAGAATTCCTCTAAGTCTTACCTTGATAAACGTTCGAGTTTCTGTCGGTGACCTGCATAGTAGCTCTGAATCAGAGGGTAATTGTAGAAAGGTCTGGACAAATGCATGTGATCATCTACAGGTGGTAAAGAAAAAGCAAGTTAAAGAATAAGACCACATTTTTCAACTAGATCTTTGGACTAGGCAGACAGAAACCACAAAACCTCAAGAAGCCTCCAACTCTCAATGAATCCAATCCTGTTTCTGCCTTCTCTGCTAAAAGAGAACTAAGGCAAAACTACTACTGCTGCAAACTGCAAAACTACAACTACTTGTCTCAAGATCAGTTTCATGTTTGCGGTTCATGCAGCGTTCAGAGCAAGTAAGGTAAGCTCAAGGCTACTCCTAAATAAACAACTCTCAAAGGGAATGATTTTTTGAACATGTGAGCATCTGTAAAATGATTAAAACTGAAAATGGAATTTATAAGGTGTCTGAATTAAGAGCAATTCCAAGGAGTACTTTCACCTCGAGCAATGAATCAAAGGTTCAAAATTTGCAGGTACTGCTTTTACTATCAAAACAAGTGTACTGGTACTACAGGTTCTGTTTACCTAAACCCTCGGGAAGGAGACTGGATCGACAGAACCAGATCACCACTTGTGCATACAAAGAAATGAGGCTGGTTACCATCTGCTTATTTGTCAAGTCTGAAAAACCTGAAAAAAAGGCAAAACATTATTTGAGTATTGTAATTCCATTCATTTTACAAAACTCCCTTTGCAGAACAAAGGGCAAGTATGAACACAGTACAAACCTGTCTTTGTAGTTGTCCTTCTAGATCACTTATGAATTTGAAGGAAAAAACCACCATTCCCCCCTCGCCAAAAAAAACCCCAATCACTACAAAGAAACGGAATCACCAAAGACTAAAATTGAAAAATAAAGCCTAAACTATTAGATATACTCAGGAAGACAACGTTTGTTTTCCATGTAGCAGAGAGTTTTACTTTAGCGAAAGACATTATAGTCCTCTATTTCCCTCAACATGCCAACAACAATTTATAAAATCAGAAGCCAAAAGAACTCAACGCAATTGCTTTACGTGTTACTCCCTTTGGTTTCCTTTCTATTTCCCAGCAATCTGCAGACAACAATCCATTGCTAGCTAACAATTATGAACACTTCTCAGCATTACCACACTCAGCTGCTGCTATTGCCACCCAGGTTCTTACTCAGCTCGGTGCTGAATCAGTGTAGCCTCCCATACCCAGCCTCATGAACTCCACAACAAGCTGCTTCCCTGAACTCAAAGTGGCTTAAACCAAAGTCCCAACTGCTCAGATTTAAGCCTCTCCGCCCAGCTCAACCTGACTCTCTCCCAACCATCCAAAACAACAACAGCTCCTGTCTCCACAGTTACAACCCAAGCATCCTTCCAAATCTTAACCATCAGACCTAAGGCCTAGCAGTGCTTTCACCAACCTTTCTCAGTAAGCTCTCGGGCTTCTGTTAGAAAACAGTTCAGGACTGTGCTGAGGTTGCTCAGAAGCAGCTGGCAGTGCTGAAGGGACTGCAACGTCTGTGGGTCAATGAAGTTGCAGGAGCCGTCAAACAGTGGAACACCTTGTCAAGGAGAAATATTAAATCATCACTCAGCAGAGTAACTGCACACTTCCAAACTTAAACCCTTAAACAACCACAGGAGACTTAAAGAACCTCTTAAAAACCAGCAGCATACACTGGCAGATTACTGAAGAAGACCCTTTACAAAGAATGACTCGAGGTTTCAAAAACCACTACACCACTACTCACATATTTGGTCCAGTTCATCTTTTGTACAGATCACTTTGTTCCACGTCCACTCAAGAACAAACCGTAAATTTACAGCAGAACTTGGCTGCTCTTTAAAAACAGAAAACAAAAAGGACATGAAATCACAATTTCTAACCCAAACTGACACAACATAAAAACAATGGAAGCAGCAGTACCTTCAGAAGTCCAGTGTTTAATGCATCCCGTCAGAAGTTCTAAAGATCCTGTCTGCACAGCAGCTGACAACACTGCTTCTAACTGCTCCTCCTGAACAGAACACACAAAAGCAAATCACAACCTCACATACTTTGCCTCTAAGGCTTACCTTGATAAACACTGGAGATTCTGTTGGTGACCTGTACAGTAGCTCTGAATCAGATACTACCTGAGCTGTTGACAGAAGTGTTTCTTTCTAACTGGATACCCATTCAGACATTAGTTGCAAATGCAACAAATTCCATATTCTTGATTCTTTCTTAATTCTAGCCACAGGCTGGACTGCAGGCAGGAACGCGTGAAGGGGACAGAGCAAACACCACTGTGTTTGCATGGAAACAGTGAAGCTGAGGCCAAGCAGCTCCTGAGACTAGCAAGACATGAAGCAGCTTTGACAGCCAAAACATTAAATTACAATTTGTTAAAGTACCATAAAGAAGCGAAACATTTCAGTTCTAACAGGCTGGAATTTCAGCCTGTTCAATTATTGTATTCTATTGCCATGGCAGTCCTTGAGAAGGATATTGCACAGGCATGCACACACATGGGAAATTATGTAGCAGCTTATTCCAGCTGGTGTTCAGACATTTATTTCAGGTGAAATGATCCTGCATAGACTTTTACATTTTTCTTCTTTTTCCTTGTGTTTTTTCTAAAACATATTCAAAAATATGTTTGCCTTCTAAGTTAAATTATTACATTCAAAGACATTTCTACACATTCTGTCATTTGAAAGCATTTGGGATACTTCCATCTTTTTCTGAAATCTGGTTTCAGACAAGGAAACATGCCAAATACTGCTTAGGGTGGCCAACAAAATTTTGAACCAAGCTTCTTGACCTAATTCTGAAATTTCTCTTTCTAGCATCCAAAAGCAATCCCTGCTCGAACGCATAACAAGTCTCTGAACAATATAGTCACAATTCAGCAAATGCCATCATAAAATTTCTTGCTTTCCCAAGTTACTTCCCAACCAGAGTTGACATCAGAACATCAAATAAGAATGTAAGAGCCTACATCAGGCTTGCAAAATAAGCAGTCTGTGGGCTGGGTCAGCTTTCCAATAGGGTTCTTCCCAGTCAAATTCGGAGTTTGGATCTAAGAATATTATTATTTCTGCTAAATATTGTCAACAGCTGCCTCTCAGAGCAGCTTGCAAGTAAAACTCAGATGGTCATGTCTTGTAGCCTCTATAGCCTTCAGACAAGATGGAAGTATTTCCCCCTAAATTCCCCAGGGTACACTCACCTGACTCAGACTGGATGGCTGGACATCAACCAGTCTTGGAGACAGCAAGCCAGCTACAAGACACCGAGTGTAGCTGTCACGAATGGCTTCACTTATTAAAGGACCAGATTTCTTCAAAAACTTCAGGGTCTGAAACATCAATCAAAACACACAGGTTAAGACAGCATTCAATCAGTAAGGCTCTGCCTTAAAGACAACAGCTAAACTAATGGCTTCAATTTTAAAAGTACCCTGTAGAAGAAAATACCAACCCTTGCAATGCTAAAGAAGTATTTTCCAGCCTGTCTGTCAATACACAGGCCCGGGTATTTTCTCTGACACAAATTACATTCAATAGAAGTTAAATCTAACACACAACTTTAAATAACACATCTGAGCTTGTTTGTTTTGAAGCTGATTCATGTTACCATATTTAGTGAGCTTGAACTTAATTTGAAAGGGTTTGTCAAAAGCTGCGCAGTGGCTCAGAAATTATAATTTGGCCAAGGTTAAGAGAAAAAACTGCATTTCTTCTTAAACAGTTAAATCACTTTTCCCTTTCTCCATGCTGTTCTCCTTTCTCAAGTTCATCACAGCTGCTCAAAACCCTAACTCCACTCTATACAAAGAAGTAAACACTTTCCCCTTCTTCCACCACACTTATCCTTCCTACTACAGCAATGCTGCAATTCCTTTCTAGCCATTCAACCCCTGCTCATGCCTCCCTAAAACAGTGCCATTTGCACAAAACTGGCAGGGGATGACTGCAGCTATGCATGTGTATGGGCAATGTTGAGCATCAAGTGGTCTCTGACACTCAAAGCACTGCAAGAGAAAAGCTAGTAAAGGTTCATCTCTTGACACTCTCAATACAATTAAAAAGTCACCTCTTTCTGGAAGCCGGTGCAAGTCATGTGAACAACTCCCGAGTTGAGCAAGCACGTCACATCTGCAGAAACAAGGAACATTTGATAGGCCTTGTTACCTCATCTCCAGTTTATGCTTTTTAAATAGTGCTGTCTGCAAAGACAAACCTCCAGCACCCCTTTCCTTCATCACATCACTTACACACTTCCCATAAAAACTGCTTACCCTCTGTCTGCAGAAACTTGAGTACTATCCAGGTGCCTCAGCTCAAAGGCATTTCATTTTGTGACCATCACCCCTTCCCAGGCTATGTTACAGAAGCCCCAAAACCCAAAACTCAGCAGTCTGTCAGATATGTTTCACAAGACTAAGTACCTTGTCAGGACAAGGTACAATCAGGTTGGAGAAGATTTGCGGGCCTTTTTTTGGTTTGGTTTTTGTGTGACAAACAATGAACAAGAAAGAGAACCACCAAAGTGGCATTTGACCTCCAGTGAAGCTTGTCACTATTCAAATGAAAAGCAGTGAAATACCTACCAAAATTATAGGTGCTTGGATTAAAAAACTGTTCAGGTGGTGGGTAAGAAGGAGGAACCCCCCGACTCAGACTACGCTCGTGTACCAGAATATCCAAAATGAGGTTTGGAGAAGTCATGCTTATTACAGGATCCAGTGACCACAGTGCAAAATAGGGGCAATCATGAAGGAATTCTTCTGGCCTTAAAGAGAACAAGTGCATAAGCTCAACAGCAATTCTTAAATTAGCCTTCTGTAGGGCTATTGAAACCACTTAATTAAAACCCACCTCAATGAGTCTGGCATTTGAGCATAATACCAGCGATTGATGTCAAACACACCCAAGTAAGTAGATGGTTTTCCCTGACCATAGGTATTCACTTGCCAACTGAAGATCGATACACTGGTGTCAGGAGAGATTACTGTCAAAGACAAGACATTGTTTCTTGATGTAGAAAATATGAGATATCTGCTGTTATTTCACTCATGAAACACAACACTTTACTAGGAATGATAAAAAAAATTATAAAATAGCAACCATCTCTACAATAGGCTTCAGTCATACTGCCTCTTTTTCTTATTCAAATTATATTTGTTTTAAACAAAATCAAATACACAACTATTAATTAAGTTTTGCATGCTGGATGAATAATTTGGTGGAAAAATATGCTAGAACTCATAGATTGCTATTTTTAGAAAGCATACTTGTATTTATCTTACACAGTTGTATCCTCAGCTAGCATGATTGATTTCAGTGTGTGACTAAACAGGAAGTTTAAAGAGTCAAAGTAAAAGAATTAAATTATCAGACTAAATAAATAATATAATACTTAAAAGTACAAACAGGACATAGTAATAAAGATTTTAACATAAAACATTCCCAGTCTTCTATTTCACTTCCCTCTGTAATTGGAATGTTTTGTGTTCTCTGGGGAAAATGCATTCTCTAGGTGTAAAACAAAGTATGTGAATGACATTTAGTCTAATAGAGCAAGAAACAAGAGAAGACAGTATGTTTGGGAAAATGCTTCTCTGTTCTCTCTTCAATTCATCACTAGGGATTCTCACACACTTTGCTAGGCCTCATTGTGAACTTCTGTGCCATTTCAATTTTGTCAGCTTCTGAAACTGCCTTAGCGTATACAATTACCTTCAGAACTGAGAAGACAACTTCAATGCTAGCCTCAACACACATCCAGCAGAAGCTCATGTGTGCCAAGAACTTAACTTGAGCAGATTCTGAATAAAATCTAATTAGAAACCATCAAAAAACTAACAGGTATTTCTCCATGCCTCATACTTGATAATAACAAGACAGAAAAGGTTTTTCTTGTTATTTTGGGGATTTGGAGTTTTTTAATGTGGTGGAGTGGCTCGTATTCATCCAGCTGTCATGTAGGACACCTTGGTACTTTTTACCAGGCACATTTCCAGCCACTTTTCCCCAAGCCTGTAGCACTGCAAGAGGTGTTTGAACCTCCTACAACTGGCCTTGGTCCATCGATCCAGCCTGTGCAGATCCCTCTGCACAGCCTTCCTACCGTCCAGCAGATCAACATTCTTGTCCAAGATGGTATTGTCCCAAACTTACTGAGGGTGCACTCAATCCCCTCATTCAGATCATTGATGAAGATATTTCATAGGACTGGGCCCTAGGGGGGAACTCTAAGCCCTGGGGAACTAGATTCACTGGATGCACACTGGATGCAGCCAGAGGTTTGAGCAGGATAAAAAAATCAGGTAAGACTCCTAAATAGACTAAGCAATAGAATGAACTTACTGTTCAATGCAGACAACTGGCAGAACAAACTGACTGTCCAGCCTTATATAGATGACCCCATTTGCTGCTCTAGCATCCCAGCAAACATAAAATAAAACCTACTTTTTCCCTTAAAGAATGATGTTCAAAGGGGTAAGAAGTCTCACATAACTTAAGCACACAGGTTTTTTTAATAAGCCCAACAAGGTCAGCTAGATGAATATTTAAGACTTTAAGACTGTGGGTATAGAACAGCACTCATTACTTAGATTTCCAAACCATGTAGTTCAGAATAACCAAGCAGGGACAGCAGAACAAACCTTCATTAACGCCATCCTCTCTGTCAGCATGGTTGTGAAATTTTTCTATGGTCTGACAGCTGAGGAATTTAGTATTGCTGGTCTGTCCTCTCAAGGGAAAGATTCCACCAGAGAGATCTAAACTGAAGAGTTTGACACAGTATGTAAAACCCTGGGGGAAAAAATGAAAAAGAGAGGAAAGATATTTTTGAAATAACAACATACATTATACCTAAACATGAATTAATGCAAATATCTGATTAATATGCTTATTTCACTGTATGTTTCCCATCAATAGGAATTACATCTGACATGCACGAGAATTAAGTGTCAAGTCCTAATGGGCAAGTTTGGCTCTACAGGCTTTTGCACCTTTTCAAAATTTAGCATTTCCCTAACATTAGTCTAGATCTAAACATGTGTTGCAGAATTCCTTGCATCATCAAAGTGCCTTTACAAACCTGAACATATACTTAGAAAGAGACATCTAAAACAATGAAACACATCTTCACACAAAGCCTTTGCTCTATGTTTTGATTACAGAACCTGACACTACAGGAGCTGAAGGTCTGTCAGGAGACATTTTTGATACACACACATCAGTGAAGGGAACACTCATCTCTCTAGTAACAATGAGAACTTCCTAGAGATTTTAAGCCTTCTTTCAAACCACATGAGCTCTTATCAGGGAAATATCCCTCAATTCCTTATGGAGAGGACATGGGATGAATATGGACAATGTGTTTAAGATCCCAAATTACTACAGAGCAAGCAAACTGCTTTGAGACACACAGAAATAAATATACAGGAAGGATGGCCCTGAACCTCTGCCACCACCATTTTCTAAGGAAGCATTAAGTGAAATACTGTCTTTTCAGTACAACTTTCATTTAACCTGTCTACCACACAACATGTGAATGTGTGTGTATTGTGGACAAATAGCAGCTCTACAATAAAAAAGCCCAACAAAACACCAAACTAAAAAAAACCCAGCAAAACTACTTCCAAACAAAACTTTCAGAGATCTAAAATGAACTGGCATGAAACAACACATTCTCATTCTATACATTTAATTCATCTAATCTGAGAAGAGATAAGCTTTCTCTTAATGGTTCCAGGAAATGCTATAAATAAATATGAAAGGTGTCTAAAATAAATGAATAGATTAAAAAGTTCTTCATTACTGAAAAGAAAAAATGGCAACATTTGTCCTGAAACATGCACATTCTATTCTATTTTATTCAGCAATTTTGGAAATAACAGATACACATGCACTGTAGTTAAGAAAAATCAAAACCGTCTCTTTGAAAAACTAACATGAAGCCTAAGCAAAGAATCTCATCTTATAAAATGACTAAAGATAAAATTAATTTTAATAAAAGATGAGGATCTGAATGAGATCTGATGAGATGTCCACCATATCAAAGAACAGTTCCATAAGATATAGTATTATAGTTCCATAAACTCATCAGACATTCATTTTAATGACTAGAAATTTCAGTTTTCATTCATATACAAAGAGCCAACTTAACTGATACTCAGGGAAACTTTATCTTTTCATCTCTCACATACAGGCCTGTCTTACCTCATACATGACTTGTCCTGATGCCAGACATTTCCTGTCACCAAAGGCTAACTGCAAGAGATGTAAATTTACAGCATTCCCTTCACTGAAAAAGGTATAAATAAGGAGATTTGATTACAAAGCTGCTTTACAATCCTCATTATCATTTTATTAGATCTAGGCTGAAACTAACTTGAGAGCATGCTCTTGCTGAAAAGAAAAACACTGCTTCCCAAAACATGGTAATTGGTCACACTTAGCCAGTAAATCATAAAGGAGGAAATTTTGACATGAACAGCTTCAGGGGCAAATGCTAACTATACCACTGGAAAGCTTTAATATGCAGTATGGACCTAAAATTGTCAAAAATAGCTTTTCACAGTAAAACATACTCCATGAAAACTGCTTTTAAGTCAAGCTCAAGAAGATTGCCATTCTATGAACAACTGGGCTGACTAAGTAGCTTGCTGATGCTGAGAGAGAGAGAGAGAGAGGTATGTTTGTCCCCTTCCCATCTATGTTCCAGTCCCTCTCCTGCATGCAGTGCACCCTTCTACACTCTAACTTATTCCTTATCCCAGCTGGAAACCACTGACTTGTTTGCTAAACACTGCTCCTTTTCTGCCAGAGAAGCTGAACTGGCACACAAGGACTCCAAAGAATTCTGAAGCTCTCATGAAGCAACCAGCAGTACCATCACCATCCTCTTTTAGGTACAACTCTATGTGAACAAATATTAAAAAAAAAAAAAAAAAAAAAAAAAAAAAAAAGCTAAATCAGTTGCTTATTGCAATTTTTATTCACCTTTGTTGTGTAGACTGAACAGCCCATAAGTAGCAACAGTTTTGAAGATCATTCTCAGGTTCTTGAAAAGTAAGAGCACAGACAGGAATCCTTCTTCCTCCAAGCTGAGTGTAGTGCCTACAGGTTTGAAAAAAAAGTAGAAAAGACAAATAATTGAGTCAAGCAAGTGACTACCTTTTATGCAGCAATAAAGGTGAGGAGATTTCTGTCCATCAAAGCAAAAACCTCTATTTATGTCCTCCTCTGCCTGAGAAGAAGGAACAGAAATGATTAGTTCATCTGCTAAGGAAAACACTAGTTCTACTGTTGAAGCCTACTTCAATATTGAACTTAAAATGCAGTAAATCTGAACATATTTTAAACAACACCAAACACAAGGAGCTTCTCATTTCTTTATTTGGACATTGAAACAAACTTTTTCTTTCAGACTTCTGAACCTTAGTTGTACCTTCACAATCTTTTCCTGACACCTGATTATGCCTCCACTATTTATTTATGCATCAGTAATTATGGTAACTGCAGATTTGCTAAAGTAAACACCTATGTGAATTTCACCATGTATTTAAAGTGACACTGCTCTTCAGCAGATTTTAAATAATTTCTTAATTTTACATTTTATTTGTAAATTTATATGCTTATTATTCTCATCTCCAAGGCTTCCAAGGAAAAATTGGTTCATGTAAATCAATGTCTTGGAATGGGTCAGTCCCTTACTTGCATCAAGGCTGAAATGTAGGAAAGACTATACTTACAGACATAGATCAGCTATTGAATTATCATGTCTCACTAGTTTCATCCTGGTCCCTTAAAAAAATATAATCAGCACAATCACATTATTTATATACTGAAGCCTTTCAGTGTATGCCCTCATTGCAGTAACTGGTTCTGAAAAATAATTTCTAAAACCTGTCTCATGGAAAACCACACATTGCCTTGTTTCACTGAATACAACTGGACAGAACAAACTGACTTAAAAAAACAGATCTCTCACATCCCTACTGTCTGACATGACCCAGTACTTTCCACAAGACCTCTATGCACAAGCCTGGTAAGAAATCAATTGCACTCCACTGCAGAGAAGGTGCTGCACTTAAACCATGTATGAGTTAACAGTCACTTCAGAAGAGGATTTCTGAACACTCCAAGGTTATACCCAACATCCCACACACAGAAAAGAGGCTCTTGAAATTAATATATTTCCTGAAGCAGAAAAACTGAGACCCCTGTGCCTCCAAGCATGGCCAAGTGGAAGTGACTACTTACGCCCTCTTCAAAGTTTTCATGCTCCCCAGTGACAAGTAGCCATCAGAAAAACCCACAACGAGCTGGTTGCTTCTGCTTATGTAGCACAGGGTTGATACTGCTGTTCCTGAAGGACTTCGTAATTGAAAACAGAGATGCCTCCCTTCCCTGGTCACAGCTTCTCTTCTTTGTGGAACTTCAGCAGGAATTCTAGTGACAACTTCTAGATCTACAAACATAAAAACAGGGAAGAAATTAACGCATTTTGCCACTTCAGCTGCATTTTAAACTCATGTGATTATACAACATGTATAATCTAATTTTTGCAGCACCTTTTTGGCTAGTCCTGTTTCTGCACCCATTCAGAGAACAGAAGGACTCTCCATTGGGACAGGTATTCTCACTCCTACTTCAAAATTGGGTACAAATGGAACCATTGTAGACAAATTCCTTTATTGGGCCTCATGAGGAAGCTACTTCAAGGGACACGAACTCCTGAAGCCACTCTTACAACACCCAAAACAGTGTATGCAATCTGAAAACACAAATTGCAGGATTCATTCACCCAAATGCAGGGTTTTTGATAAGCCAGATTTATTTTAAAACACAAGCCTAAAGCCTGACCCAAGTCATTCATGGAAACAGGAGAACACTCCCAAGGAATTTGGTACTTCTGACACAACTTCCCATCCCACAGTTGCACTGACTCAAATGGAAAAATTCCTACCTCCCATTGGCAAGAATCACAGGGACAAAGGGATGTGGGCAGCAAGAGGCCTTCTTAACATCAGGAGGAGTATTAAGCCACTCCCATTTTTTGACCAGTTCAGAACCATACCATGTCAAACTGCTGCCTGCAGTCAGCAGTCGGCAATGTCAGGAGTCAGTCAGCACGTGCTGGGCTCTGCATTGCCATACAAGCTGGGTTTTGAAAAGAAACACATTTTCTTACTTCTAAATTCAAGTTTAAAAACTGCAGCTTACCTGATGCTTCTACTTCATTCTGACTGCAAGATAAATCATCCAAACAAAGGTCAACCAGAAGGACGTGGCCAACATCTGTGGCCACCGCTGCCACTCCAAAGAGCCATCGCAGACTCTGATGCAGGTGCCGCGTGCTCACGCTGGCTCCGCCGTCGTTGCTGATGGGTTCGATGGCAGTCACCTGCAGGGAACTGCAGGTTAAGATCAAAGCTCTTTGACAGGCTCAAGAGCAATCCTCAGGAGGAAAGCCAGCATTAGCACATCAGAAACAAGAACCAAAAAACAGGATAAGATTTCCACGGGAATGAAACAATACCAGAAAGGATTGGAGGGGGGTGCTAGCTTACTAAAATCTATGCTGGCCTTCACTTTGACTGATAATATCCAACAAAAATTTTAAATGCACACTAGCACTCTTACAGATGGTAAGGAAAACTGTAAAAGGCAGCCTAAACCAACAGCAAGAGACCAAACAAGAACTTGCTCAGCCTGAGGCAGGAGCTCTCTCTGCTCCCTGATAGGCCAAGCACTCCCCATGACCTCAGCACGAGGTGAACAGACCCTTCAGCACCCACACCACACCCAGCACAATACTGACTGCTCTAGCAGAGACACAAACACACCAGGGCTCCTGCACTAGAAGAGGGGCTATCTTCCAGCCTCTTACAAATGCAGCACCATGAAAGCACACATCAGCTGTACATCAACAGCAAAGGTTTGTCTGAAATAAAGAACTGACCATCACAAGTTAGTCTTTTTATGTAGCTTTTTTACCCCCAGAAGTGCGGGAAAATATCCAAACTTATGGGCCCCCTGAGGTTTTCTTCTGTGCCATATCAAGCACTTGCTTGTGACTGCGCTGCCTGGCCACCTGCTATACCATCCACCTTTCACCTTGAACACAAGAAATCCAAGCTTACAGCTACCTCTAGTAAATTCAGGTAATTTTATTTTCTTTCAGAATGTCTATTATTCAAATTAAATTTTTCATCTTTACTGCTGCTCAGAGGACTAACAAGAATACTTTGATTATTCAAATTCTCGTGCTTTGAGTCTTAGTGACTGTGATGAGGAAATGCAGAACACATCTTGCTACACAATTAGGCATGGTTCAAGGGTTGCTGTTTCTAACTTTTTTCTTTTAAGATATTTTTTTTCATTGTACAACTGAATTCAAATGAATCTTTATTAGCTCTGCATAGAGTCTTCTAACAATGTTCCATGTAGAAGCTCCTGAAATATTTTTCCATTATAATATGCACTGCTTTTTCCTATTCTCCTAGTGTACTGCCAGCTAATTCTGAGGAAGAACAAAGAAAAGTTTTCTCACTGAATCTGAATGCTGCCCTTCTGCCTCATACAAACCAGGAAAATTTGGGAAAATACCATGCGGCAGTCCTGAAACATGCAATCACTATAAACCCACATGGAAAAATAATACTGGAAACATGGTGCTCCTTTAAGCCTTAAAACAAAAATTACAGAAATGCAGAAAAGGTTGTTGAGATAAAGGCTCTCTTGGCTGGGTAATCTGAACTGACAATATGTTAATACAATTCAGAAAACATACCACCTTCAAAGAGATGTTCCAAAGCTTCTCCTGAAACAAGATTATGCAGCACCAATCAACACAAAATCTTCATTTCCCCAAAAAGATACATACCCTTCCTGAAAGAGCAACTGCTTTAACCACTCTTGAGATCCCAAGGTCATACAGACAGAGAACACTTCCCTCTGCTTCCTCCAACCCAACCAGGAGTCCAGTCCTCTTCTGCCAAGAAAACTCCTTCACCACGCGAACGGTGGGAGGCTGCTCGTTCACTCCGCTGAAGCGATACGCAGAGAGCCGCTCTCCGGTCACTGAGTTCACCACCTCCAGCTGGGGGCCACACGCCAGCCACGCCAGGCCACTCCTGCCTGCAGGGCAAAAGAAACACCACTCAACAAATGCCCAGCAGAAGAACTGAAACAACAGCAATGGCACTGCCAAAGGGCCTTTCCCTCAAATGCACTTAAGGGAAGAAGGCCAACCTGCCTACACCTGGACAATTATTTTAGATCACCCACTGCAATCCTCAACCAGCACTTCTTAAAATTAATAACCCCATTCTTTTGCATTTGTACTTGTCATTCCTGCACTCAAGAACCTCGACTGTTTGGGATAAAGATTACAATAGACTGAGCTCTAGTCTGTACATCATACTTGGCCTGGCTTTGCTAAAAAAACACCTAAATATGTACAGGAATACAAGTCTCAAAGCATACTTCAAATACAGCCCATCTAAAACAATTCATTTCCAGTTAAGAATTTTGCTTGACACATCACTACTCTGGGCAGGGATCTGGACAGGAAATTATTTTAAAATGGGCACTGCATGCTTAATTCCAACTTTTACATGTGCTGATCCCAGAAAAATTTTAACAAGTGTTGTTTCACTCAAGAGTTTAACACTTGCTCCTTTTCTGAAGAACTTCAAGCTCAAAGGAAGGATGAGCTCCATTACTGCAAGTACTGCCAGGTAAATAAGATTCTACCTGGTCTTAACAGAAACCCAGACATCCAAACAGGCTTCCAGCTCTACCTTCAGATCACCTAGAAAGTCAACTGCTTAATCTGCTTAGCTGTCGTCAGCAACTCTCACGGGGTCCTCATCTGCATCCTATTAAATACCTTGGAAATACACAGGCAGCACTTAACAGAGCTGTCCCTCTTTCCACTTTTTATTTAGACTAGTGAAGAAAAAGGAGCATATTGTGTCTCTGTAACTATTTCTGCATGAGATGCTATGATGGACGTAGAGCTTGAGCTGGTAAAAAGAATACATCCCGAAACAACACTGTTCCTTCCTTGAAAATTGCCTTCTATTTCATTCAAAACTGAGGAGGGCATGGCCAGCTATATTATTTAAATAGCGCATGATTCTAGCAGGCTGTTCCACTTTCAATGCTTCTAATTGTTAAAATATCCTGTTAGCACTATCAGAACCTGATGCATTTCACTTCACAGAACCAACCTGATGCCATGAGCCTGTGCTTCAGGCAATAACAACTTCATACCAAATCCAAATTTAAAGGAAAATGCTCACCTCCAGAAAACTTCCCACACAGTGCAGAGTCTAGGGTGATCTCATCTTCCCCAAGTGCCTCAACAGTCACCTCTGGAAACTGCAGCAGACTGCTCGTTACCTGAGCCGTTAGGTCTCGCATTCTTCACTGGAAGTAAAGAAAACAAGGTAAAGAGATTCATGTCAGCCATAAATATCTTTGAGACTGACCCAAGCTTCATCAGTATGCAGTGACAAATCTCCCATAAATCATTTGTAGCTCTTTTTTGCTCAAAAGAAATGGCACTTAGGACAGTTTTTCATCTCACATCAGAGCAAAAGGAGAATCTTGAGCTTTTCCAATGCCTACAAGATCACCAACAAAAAGGGACACAGAGGGACCAACAAGATAAATAACATGGAAGAGAACAACACATCAAGTTTAAGTCTACTCATATACGTAGGTTATCAAGATTTGATCTCATATTTTAAAAACTTTGTGCTTGCCAGGAAGCATAAACCTACAGCAGAAGATAAGTAGAATTTCAGCACTCTATCCCCACTTTATCCCACTTAGCCGCCAACAGCTAAGATTCTGTATTAGATGCAGACCAAAGGTTTGATTTTCCTTTAAGTGAGAAAACCAACACGGATCAGAATTGGACATTAGGGCAAATTTACCCAGCTGTCTGCTGTGGCTCTTGCCTGACACGACTCTGGTTTCATTCTAGTGTTGCAGCCTGTCTAACCTGGCTAAAGAAGCAAAAGTTCTGAAAGTCCGTGCTGAGTCAATGCTTGCCTCTACATTGCTTCCTTTACCTGGACAAACAGACATAGGTGCCAAGGGGCTCAGTACAGAACACAGCACTGAGGTATTTCACTGCTTCCCCCCCCCCCCCCCCCCCCCAGCTCAAGTTCTAGAATCTTGGCTTTATAACAGAATTCTAGAATGGCCTTCTGGAACCACTGGCAGTCATCTCATCCAACTGCCCTGCTGCTCAAGCCACCACCTAGAGCAGGCTGCCCAAGGCTGGATGCAGGTGGATTTGGAACATTTAATTCTCCAACAGGTTTTTATAACCAGCAACATGGCAAGATCAACTGCAGAAACACCTGCAACCCCAGCAACAGGGCCTGGTGTTCAGTGACTCTCTCCTGTCAATTTAAGGATTCTGTTCTCTCCACCACACCAGCAAACCAGCATCACACCAGGAAAGACCTGTCACCGCTGCTTCTCCAAAACTATATGTGACACCTTAATTCCCAGAGGAGCCAGTCAGGCAATCCTTGGCTGTCGGGCAGCACGGCCTCCGGCACAAACGCCGCAGCCCGGCTAAGCAGCAGCCATGTTGCTGCCAGGCTCGTGCAGGGCGCACGCCCCGCCTCTCCCGGCAGGGCCGGCCCAGGGGAGAGCGGGCGCCGGCTGCTTCCATCGGCACCGGGCCCGTCCCCGCCGGCAGCGGGGCACCCTCGGGCCGCCGTGCAGGACGATGCTAAACTCTGGGAGTGCATCCAGAGGAGGGCAAGGAAGATGGGCCTAGGGGAGAAGCTGTATGAGGAGTGGCTGAGGTTTCTTGGTCTGCTCAGCCTGGAGGAGACTGGGGGGAGACCTCACTGCGGTGACACCTTCCTGGTGAGAGGAAGAGGAGGGGCAGGCACTGATCAGTTCTCTGTGGTACCCAGTGACACGACCTGAGAGAATGGCCTGAAGTTGTGTCAGGGGACGTTTATGCTGGATATTAGGTTCTTATGCTGGTTCTTCATCCAGAGGGTGGTTGGGCACTGGAACACACTCCCCAGGGAAGTGGTCACAGCACCAGCCTGACAGAGCTCAAGAAATGTTTGGATAATGCTCTCAGGCATATGGTGTGTTCGGGCCAGGAGTTGGACTTCTATGATCTTTGTGGGTCCCTTCCAACTCAGTTTATTCTGTGATTCTGTGTGAGAGCATGTGCTACATTGTGTTCAGCTCCAGGATGACAGAAATGTAGGTAATGCTACATAACACTTCAAACCAGTGAACACCAGACACATGCATTACACTTAGGTAAATAAGGAGAGATAAAAAACCAGACCAGTCTACAGCAGTATATTAGTGAAAACTGATTTTAGTTGCTTCTTTGAATAAGATCTTACCTGGTCCATGTAACTGTTGGGTCCTGCTGAGATGAGCACACTGTTCTTGTCCTTTAAGGAAGATACCAGGGTCAGAAGTCACAACAGGTCAGATCAAAAGCAAAGGTTTTTCTGTGCCCCAGACTCCTGGGATCATCTATGCTTGTGCTGTTGGTTTTCACAGAAATCACACACCCACCTCCTGCATCCTTCTCTCACTGTTATTAAAATCCCAGTTGTAGTATCAAAATACAAGCAAGCAGTCGTTCACTAATAATTCATGTTTCAATTCAGATTTAAACCAAGTTCTGCAGCAATGCACAGCACATAAATGCCTGCTGTGAGTCATGACACAGCCGAGGAGGAACTGACCTGAATGGTCACATCAGTAACCATAACTTGCATTTTTCACTCTACCTCACATATTGGTCATCCACACAGCCCAGTGCTGAAAAATGCATTTTATTTTAGGAACAGCTTTAATTAATCAGGAACCACAGAACATTTATCTTCAAGCATATCAAAGGAACTTATTATCTTGACTACTTTGGTGAAAAAAGCATTCCTGGAATGGAAACCCAGAAGTTTGCACAGAAGACAAAAGTACGAACAAGAGAAGCAAACACTGTCCTATTACCTAAAATTATATTATTTCATTATTTTCAGATTGGCCTAGACTAATTGGTTGCAAGCATTGCCTAACTACTCATGAGAACCTGTAGACTGTTTGCTGCTAAAGCTTCTTTTTTTCCCCCACTAGAAATCAACACCTTTGCTATATAGTAGTTACATGGGAAGTAATGAAATTACAGCAAACAAATTTATTGCACTGACAACCCTGAGAGTAGTCTTCCATGAGAGGAAGTTCTGATGGGGGATTAAATAGATATCTGTGCCCTTACTTGCACACTGGACATGTACAAATATTAAGGCAAATAAACAAAATCAACATTAATCAATTAGCACTTCAAGCACTGAGTGGCTATTGAAAGTAAAATAGATTTACCTCTCCTTCATGTTATGACCTAGAACAAATACTTTAGTCAGCCTTAGCTTATAAATATTTGAAGAATGTTTGTGAGGTAATTCAAGAGAATAATTTCCACTGTAACATTTCTTTTCTTACAAAATACCTTCCAACAGCCCTTAATGTTATTCATGCGCCCGTCACTAATAACTCCTCCTGTGTGCTTCCTGGAAATAAAATCTGGCATTTTGCCCCATTTTATTCTTCCTGAAAGCTAAGGTTCTGCTGTCCCAAGGTGGTCAACCTTCCAGTGGAATTTTCTCTGGGGCTACACCCTAAAGGTACAGATGCAAAATCTGGCTTCAGCTTTTAGCCATCCAGCACTTCTTTAGAGGATAAAAACGTTAAGGAACCAAGGAATTATCTTTCTATAGAAAAACTTCAGAATATTCAATTTAACAATGAGCTGTAGCTCCTGTGAAATTCCCACCTTGTTTGCTAGAAAATTTCAGCCCGGTGTCCCCACAGCTTTCTGCATCCATCCATCCACCACCATGAATCCCACCTCCTCTACAGGTCCCTCCTGCCCTTCTCTGGCACAACTACTCTCTTCCTCTCAGCTCCATGTGCAAACAGCTGCAAATCTTTTCCACTCATCCTTCACACATGCAGCAAGCCTACAGACAGCACCCACATAAAGTCTATTTTCTCCACTTCATTATAAACCCATCCTTGAGCTGGCTCCTTAACACTGTTCCCCAGCTTCTTCCTTTTCTCAGGCTCTAAACAGAGCCACAGTGTTTGGTTTTGCTTCCATTTCCTTCTATGTCCTTCAAATTTCTTCTTAGTGCCCACTCCTTGATACACATTATGCTCAGGCTCCTTTTTAAACTGCTCCTTGGGGAAACTGATCAGCACTAGAGAACTGTGCACAAAATCCAAGTTACAAAAAAAGGGAAAAAAAGAGTAAAACATTTCAACACATAATTAAAACTCCTTTTAAGTAAAAAGTTACTAGAAAATTGCGAACCTAAATTAAATCTATTGCCAATTGTCTTTTGCTATTGCTTGCTTTCTTCCTAAGCACAGACAAATGAGGCTATTATAGCTGAGGTATAAATAAAATAGACATTAAAATCTAATAAAATCTGCTAATACTATATTTTCCTTATTTCTAAATAATTTTCATACCAAAAAAATATATATAAGTATAAATTACAGAAATGCATTAAAACCCTATTAAGCAATCTTCACTAGCATTTCATCAGTCAATTCAATTTGACAATAATCAGAGTATTTTACAAATACTCTTGTACACTACAAAAAACAGATTTGCCATCTGTATTCTATTCCAATTTTGAAAATTTGACCTTTTACCCCATTTTCTGAGCTATTCACTGCACTTCTGAGAAATGTGAATATAAAAAATTGCTAAACTTCCCTTTCCTCTCTGACCATACTTATAGTTATTAATGTACAAAATGCAGAAAATAATTACTAACTTGGCTCAAAGGTCTCCATTTACTTCCACTTTCACACTTTAAACTTTTGACTTTTTTTTAAGCTATCATTCAATGTTGAATACTTCCCCAAAGAGAAAAATATTCAAGTGCATGCAATTGCTTCTCTAGAATGATCTGTTCTGAGACAGAAAAATCACAGCCCCAGAACAATCTTCTTTCACAAGCTTAGTCTGTTATTAGTATATTCATTCTCTATGTACAAGCTATTAGTTAATAAATAACTTATGTCTTAAATAACTGTAGTAGTTTTTACTAATTGAAAAGTTTAATATCAGGTTCCACCATTCTGTAGTCTTCAAAGTTGCATCCATATATAAATTAACATACAGAAAAATAATCCGTTGTCTAAAAGACTGCACATCAAAATAGTACTTCCATGTCTGCTTTTAAAAGAATAGGTTTGTGACTTTATTTATACAAATTGAAACTTTATAGGGACATATACTCCTTAACCGAAGACTGTTAATGAAATAATTATTCAAAAATACGGTTTGTAACTAAGATTTCTGTACATTTCTGTACCTTTTTCAGACTATTATATAGGCTTTACCATCAGGTTTTCAGTGCTGTGATGATATGCAGGTTTCAAATACTGCAAAGCATGTTTACAGACAGTAAGTATTTCAATTATAGTAGCAGTCATATTATGAAAATAATTTTGGCTCAAATTTCAAATTATCTGGGTAGTATCCCTTTAAATCTGATATGCTATTGTAAGCATCACACCATCTGTACAGTTAACTTTTTGCTGACAACAAATTTTAAGAAATAATGACACATCTGAGGTGTGATCTGGTTTTATGAACTAAAGAGCAGCTTTCCCAAAGTTTAAGACAAATACAAAAAAAAATATTGCACAGCTTAAAACACAATTGTTTACATTCTGACTTCAATACAGTACAACTTAACCGTGAATGTAAGGAATTACCAGTTTGTATTGTAAGTCCAATTATTTGTACCAGAAGGTCAAACATAATTTTAAATTAAAACTAGTATGTTTAAAATGTTTACTCATTACAGGAATTCTAAACAAACTTTTTAAAAGCTTTTGGAATCACTTTTGAAAGTCTGTAACTCCCACAAACCAACATTAAAAGTTCTAAGTAATACAGGTCATTCAACCCAATATTCCCTCAAAAAGCTATCAGACAGTAAGCACATTGTGTATACATTTTTATTTAACATTCCTAAAATAAGCTGTATTTACATATTATATAAATGTATGAAGTCTTAATATAAAATAGAAAACTGCATTGACTGAGGAAATCACACTCCATATGGAGTTACTTACTGAAGACCATTTTTTTATGAAATTCTACAATAATTTATATAAATTATCTCTTCCAAATTAGATGATTTTTCTTCTTTTTACTAATTCACACAATTTTGATGACTTTACAAACAGTGGTGTACATTATAAACTTAAAAAACAGTTACAGCATCTTCCGGCGCACAACTGGCTTTGGAAAATTCGACAGTCTTTTTTTGTTCTTTCTTAGTGTCTTCCCTGCTGTATCTGTAGTTTCTTTCTGTTTGGTTTTTGTTCCATCCACTGGACTTCCAAAAGGAGAGATGAATTTTATTTCGACTGGTGGAGGTGACCAAGAATCTTCTTTTGTGGTTCTGAAAAGAAGGATAGGCATCATATCAATTTTTCAGTACTAACAGTATTCAATTGAGGAAAAAAATGACATGGAATTCCAAAATCAATTAAAAAAAATGCATGGGCTTCTGTGCAGATAGAATTAAAGTAGAAAAGGTACATAAATCAGGTTTGTTTTGCTTTCATTCTCTTTATTCATTGTCTGGCCAACTCCCACCTTGTATGAGAAGCTAAACTGGAAGAGTTTGAGTTCATAAGGTGGACTAAGTCAATGTAAAAGCATTGCAATGCCACCACTGCAATTAGTATCCACCTGCCCTTTTCTATTCCCTCCCTCTTCCATTTCCATTAGCAAACCAAACCCTTAAATGGGGAAAAGGTGCCTATTAGATCAGCAAGCTGGACAGGTTAATGGAGTGAGAGAAGACCTGCACAGCCAAGTGTGGAAGAAGTAGTTAGATACTTAAAGAGCTGAGTCACAATCACATTAAGAAATGCAAATAACTATTCAAAACTTATTTCGTACTTGCTTGCTTTCTTCATTTTTGATTTTGGAGTTCTACCTCTCTTCAATTTTTGCTTTTCCCCAGACTCCATGGATTTGGTATCCTCTTCCTCTTTAGCTGGAAGCTCCTATGTTAAGACAACAAAAATGTTACTCATGAACAAGTTCTTAGACTTCTATGGAATAATAACTTTTTTTCATTAAGAAATCATACCAAAGTTATTTCCAAAAGTACCCTTTGTTTGCAAAAACAAATCTTCCACATCAAATTATTTTACCATCCTATAAATTAAAATTCTGAAATTAACAGGTAACACACCAAGTAAGTTTAAAGAGAGCCACTGTGCCTTTTGCTAAAGGCAAAAGAGTATTTTATCAATTCCTGATTTACATAGATTCAAAACTGACTTTTGTAGCTAGTTTTCATCAAGAAAAACAATAACATTTTAACTGATTCATTTAAAGCTCTGTTTAGATATGTTTCCAATGAAAAAAGCAAGGCATTGCAAAGCACAATCTCAAAAAATGGTACAGAATTAAAATCAAGAACATGGGACAACTGGAGTTTTTACTTACTGCTTCTTTCACAATTCGGGAAATGCTAGCTACAGGTTTTCTCCTTGACCTCAAAAGAGGGGGTGAAAAGACAAACTGAGAAGACAAATCCGGGTCTAAATCCTGAAACTTCACAGGATGGTCTGTTTTTCCAGCTAAAATGACAATACATTGTTAGCATGCATATACATTATGCAGGAGGGACAGTAATATTAAATTACAGCTGACAAAAAAGAGCACAACAGCTTCCCAAAATAAAGGTCCAATCAGCTTTATAAACACTCCATGCAAAGGCATTTTTCCCCCTAGTAACCACCTCTAGGGATTAATTCTTTTACCATAAATAGTGAAACAAAACTAAGCCAATGCAGTGATTTTACCTGCACCTACATTATCAAAGATATTATACTCCAGAGGAATCCACAGTCCTTACATATCTCAAAAACATTTATCATGTACTCTAATTAAAAGACTCCTGTGTACACTAATTTCACTGACAAACTATACACTCATGAAAAGAATCACATAATTAAACAGCTGTACAGTTTGTTGCAAGATGTAGCTCATCTGAACTTGAAAACTGAACAGAATTTGGAAACACACATCCTTTTATTTCTCTTATTATTGGGGGGGGAAAGGGTGGCAATCACATATTCACAAATAATCTCTGGTTTTCAAAATCTGACAGAAATTAAGTTCCTTACAAAAAATATAGCTTAAATTTAATTTCATGTCTTCTTCAAGATTAGCTTCATAATCTATTTCTACCAGAACTAAGCAGGCAGTCACATAGACTTCAGCCAAAAGATGAACTGCCTCTTGGCAATTTTTTTCTTTTGCATGCTTACATTCTTTGCAATACTTAAAGCCATCCTCACAATTTGTTTTCCGTGGTTTAAAGAAGAGGGTATGCCCTCTTTTGCATATAAACATAGTGCACCTACCTTCAAATTTCTTTGTCAACTTTGTGAGAGGAGGAGAGAAAAGGAAAGCCTGATTTTCCTCAACAGACAGTTTCTGATGGATGGCAGTCCTGCTGGATCTGGTTCTTGTAACACGATCTGTCAGAGCTCTTGATGTCTGATCACGTCCTGAGGGGTTTATGTCTTCAAGCAGCAAAGGACTGCCACCAGGTCCTTGGGAGGTCTCAGACACTGATCTCCTCTTCCTGCCCCGACGCCCTGTCCTTACTGTAGTCCTGGGTGTGGTTGGCTCCTCACTTGGCTCTGCAGGAGTTTGTTCATGAGTATCCACTTTTTCTGTGTTCTCGTGTGGCACTCTTCTAGTTTTTCTCTTAGGAGTATCAAGGGCTTCTACTTTCACACCTGAATGTGTGTCTTCCTGAGAAGAGGTAGACTCTGCATCTGCCAAGACGTTTTGTGCCGCCTTCCTAGCACTTCTTCTAGGCGTGACAGGAAGTTTAAATTCTGTTTGAGGAATCGATGATTTAGACACATCAAGATCAGAATTTTCTGAAACTTCTGATGAACTAATCTTTCTTCTTCTGCCTCTTTTACTTGGCACAGGTAAAAGGAGTTGGTCACTAAGCTGCACCTGTTGATCCTTGACAGTATCTTCAGTAAATTGTAAATTAAAGCTTTTCAATTTTCTTGCACTTCTACTGGGACTGACTGCTGTTTTTTTATGATCAGTGTCAGTCTTGCCAGTTTCTGGATTTCCAGCTGAACTTTTTCCTCCTTTAGTCCTTTTGGAAGCAAAAGAAGCAATAATGTTGCCTTCAGCAAGAGGCATTTCCTCATTAGCCTCTTCTCGGAGTTCAGATGCAGCTTCCTTTGCTCTCTTTAATCCTCTTCTAGGAGTAACAGGCCGAGTACTGTCAGATAAGGTTTGTCCATCAGAATGGCTGCTTTCTGTTTTTTCTAAATTAGACAGTTTAGGTTTCCTACCTCTCCTAGGAGTAACAGGTGTTACAGGTGTTTGCTGCTCTTGAGCATTTTCCTCTGTTTGGAGCCTGGGAGTCTCAGATGATTCTTTTGTTCGCCTGGTACTTCTCCGAGGAGACAGTCCAAGCAGAGCAGGGCTGTCTGTATTCAGCAGCTGCTGAGTGCTTGCTGACAGAATACCTGGACTTCTACCCAGCTGTCCCCTTGTGCGTGTTCTTGGAGCAGTGCCATAATGATGTCTGCTGGCTTCCTCTCCCACTGCTTCCAGCACAGGTGTTAAGGGAGCTTTTGCCTTCTGGAATCTAGTTACCTTTTTACCTATGGTTTCATGAATTGATTGTTCTACAACTTCAGATGTAAATTCTTTACTTCTCGTGTCCTTGATTACATCCAGTAAGTTCTCAGCAATGGCAACCTTAATAGGTTCAGGCACATATGGGAGTGATTCTGCAATATTTTGGGATTCCTGATCACCAGTTACAGTGGACACTGAGTTTGTAACATGTTCCTGGCTTTCAGTATTTCCTAAATTGGTCACAGGCTTTTCTTCTGTTGTTGTGTCATCTGGTTTAGAAGCATCTACAGATGTAGGGTCTCCCATCTCTGCTTCCCCTTCTTCTCCTTCCAAAACTAAGGTAAAATTATTCTGAGATAGAAAAAGGTCTCCATCTCCCTCAGCTGCATCATATTCGCTATCTTTATTGTCAGGCAAATCACATGCAAACTGTTGCTCTATATTTTCATAGCTATAATGAAGATCGCTTGATGGATCTAGCTCACTGTATGGTGATGTTTCAGGTGCTGGTTCTGAGGTATCTTCTATAACCTGAAGTGAAAAAATGTCTGTTAATACTTTATTCAGTAGCAAACAGACTAATTTCACACTGAGCTAGATAAAACTGAAGTTCCCTTAAGATCACCCCTGAAAGTGAAACAATGTGCTTTTGTACTCCAGCTAAGAGTTTATGTAATTGAGGCACAGGGATGAGAGCCATCCCTGTGTACAATTCACATGCTCTGTTTCTGATGTTTCTGTTCAGAACTGACCATTTGCCACTGCCCATGACCAGGAGCAGTTTTCCAGCACAAGGTGTGTACGCAACCAGTGGTGACCATTACATTGCAGTGCCCTCTGCACTGCTCCACAGCCAGAGTGACCCACTCTGCCTCTGACAGGGCAAAATACAATTGGGTCCCCAACGCTTAAAGCTTCAGTCATGATAGTTCTGACAGTAGCACTTACACTGGCCAGGTATCACATCCAACAACTCAACACTGCACTTTGAGGAGTCACTTGGATTGCATGAGATTACACACAGTTTCTAAATACCTCCATCTCTTGAAGAAATATCTTGACAATAAATGCGCTCATTACTGGGAATTCTGTGTCTTAAGAAGGAACAAACGACCTAAGCACCTAAATAATTCTGAGTTTCCTTCTCACATTTCTTTGTCCTTTGGTAACTGGTTACCAGTATAAAAAAGCTGCACTCCTGTAACTTTTTTATCGTCTTTAACATTAAAACTATTTTTTAAAGTAAAGTTTGAATTCTACTAAATCAAATTAATGCCTAATTAGTTTAAAAAATAGTTTAGGCTTTTATTTTGGTTTTGTTTGCTGTCAAAGGCCTAAGTCTTGACAGGTCCCATTCATGTTATAGGAACAGAAAATGCAGAAGAGAAAAACATATCTGCCCTTACAACACTGAGTTTTTAAACTTGTGTTAAGCAGCTCAAGAAACAGACACATTTTTGAGCATCTTCAAATTGTCAGTAGAACAGGTCTGTCCTCAATTTGCAAACTGTTCTATTGTGTAGAAAATGGGAAAATAGTTTACTTACATTAATTTCCTCAGTTTTTGGAAGATTGTTAGAAACAGGGACTTCTTCAGCTTCAGGGTTACATTCTTCAGGTAAATCTACACACTTGCCCTCAAGGCGATTTTGAGATGGAATACTGACCATGTCCTCACTGTCAAGGATACTTATCACAGCTAGAAGAGATTTATGTAAATTTACTTTAACCTTTATATAAATGATGGAAGTTTAAACAAAAAGAAGTAACAGATCTCGCAAGAGCCAACAATATGCTTCTCCATCCTGCCACATATATTGGGCTTTCTCCAAAAGCTAAAACTATTGTGCTGGTTTTGGCTGGGATAGTAATTTTCTTCATAGTAGCTGGTACTGCTCTATTCTGAATTTGTGCTGAAGGCAGTGTTGATAACAGGGATGTTTTAGTTACTGCTGAGCAGCACCTACACAGAGCCAAGGCCTTTCCTGCTTCTCACACCACGCCAGCAATGAGTGGGCTGGGAGTGCACAAGGAGATGGGAGGGGACACAGCCAGGACAGCTGACCTCAACTGACATCCCATAAAGTATGGCAGCATGTTCAGCATAAAAGGCAGGTGAAAGAAGGAAGAAGCAGGAGACATTAGAACTTATGGTGTTTGTCTTCCTTCCCATGACCCATTTTCCTGCTTTCCTGGAGATGGCTGAACACCTGCCTGACAACAGGAAGTGGTGAATAAATTCCTTGTTTTGCCTGACTTGCATGCAAGACTTTTGCTTTCCCTATTACGGTGTTTTTATCTCAACCCATGTGTTTTCTCACCTTTAGCTCTCCAACTCCCTCCCCCATTCACCCAGGGGAAATGAGCGAGTGGTTGTGTGGGGCTTAGTTGTTGACTGGGTTTAAACTGTGACAACTACAGATCAGCTAAAGGATGCAGCCCCACAGCAAGGAAGAAGGAGGAGAAAATAAGTTGTCAAGTCCATGAAGGGGACAAAAAGAGGACAATGTGGCTGGAAAGGCACACTGGTAGACAGTTGCTTCAGTCTGAATAGTGAGGATGCATCATCTTTTAAAATAGTAAATCAAGCAGCAGATCCTATGGCACACAAATTGGTAGTGGTGTACAACATTAAAATAAATACTGATCTCTCCTTGTAATACTTTAAATTCTACCAGCATCTCAGTATTTTGATCAGTATTTGAATGAAAGGATTCACTATGCACTGTCTACAAGGACTTTCTTTAAGGAGGGTGTTCTCTCTACAGTTTAATGAAAGTTAGCAGTAACACACTACTACTATTTCCATCTGAGACACCTACAGTGGTATGGCAAACTACACATTTCACTTGAGGAGCTCGGCTACCCTACCACACAGAACATTTCCAACATACGTTCACTGTCTGCCTCCAGGGATTCAGTGAGCTGTGGATTTGTTGCAACCAGTACGGCTTTTTCTTCTGATGAAGAAGTCATTTCAGACTCCTGGTAGGTTGTTTTGCTTCATGAAAAGAGAGAAATTCATCATAAAGGTTGAAAACACACCTTTAAGAGCTTTACAAGTTACTTTCTCACTGTAAAACCTTCAAGTTTCAAACCACAAAAAATACTAGAAAAATTAGAAATTCCTCTATCAACATATTCAATGTGTAATTCAATTTGTAATTCACTTTGTAACTCATTTTATGCAACAAATTACTTAACAATTCTTAACATTCTTAACAATACTTAACATTCTTCCCAGCTACCCAACACTAGATAATAACATAACAGAGGTGCATTACAGAATAATGTATTATCTTTGAATAATATTTATCTTTGTAGAAAGAGGGCAACTACAATAACAGGGGTTCAGAACCAAGTGAACAGAAGTCTCTACAGACGAAAGTTATCACTTGAAATTAAGGGTTCTCTCATTGCTAACATTCTGTCTTTATCACTCAGCAGTTGCAGCTTTTAAAGTACCTGGTGAGAAAATGGCTTCCCTTTCCATAAACAAATAGATGCTAGTTGAGCACACACAGAAAACAGAAATCAAGTGTAAAAAATATTGTCAGAAAGAATTCAAACTCCAAAATAAACCCACTGAAGTTACAGGAATCTCAGGATTCATTTTTAACTACGCAATTCTCATTAAAAAAAATAAGGGCTTATGTTCTGTTATCTGCTTATTAAGTCTCACAAGGTCTGTATGAGACTGTTGAACGAAGTATTTATCATCATACTTTGGGGTCTGCAATGATTTGAGAAAAAAGGCTCAAATTGACAGCTAGTCAATGTGCATTACGTTCACACCAGATTACTTTTGGTCACAGACAGAATGGAATAGACAGGCCCTTACATATAAGAACACAGGAAAGTACTAATCCCAGGTCAAAATCAGTTTTCAAACACAGATATGCCAGCAGCTGTATGCTGTGTGAACTCAAAGATGTATCTACTTCTTAAGCTCACCCTTCATTTCCAGCCCCAGAAGTTGCAGCCTCAGCAGCTTTAAACACCGACTTATACTCAGGAAGGGTATGATATTCAGCATTTGATTCTTCCACAAGTCCTACAAAAATTAAGAGATGGATGATTTCCCTGTTGCACTCAACATCACTTCTTTTAAACTGCTCATGAGTTAAAAGTGATCCTTTATGCATTTCACCTAGGATAGGGAATTAACAAAATAATGATACCAAGACTTCAAGTGCATAGATGGCCTATGTTCTTCTTTCCAGTAGAACAAGAAGTCTGATGCATAATTTCAGTTAAACAATGTAAAAATTCCTGCAAATTATAGAAGTACCCCTAAAACATAACCAGAAGCCAAAGTTTTAAACATGTATCCCTTTCAAAACTCCCATACTGTTGCTTTTCAGCTGCAACTACACAAAAAAAAAGTCAGCCAAGGAAAGTATACATTCATAAGGTCCAGGATACCTAGAAAAGGACTTAAAACATAAGAGGTAATTTTAAAAGCCTAGGACACTTGTGAAAACTCATCATTAATTCCTGCACTCCTCAGTAATTCAGTCTTTTGAAGACATCTGAAAAAATCAGAAACTTAGGTTATCATCATAGGATGAAACATACCTGCTTCTTTTCTTTGTCCTGAAGAATCTGGTTGTTTCACCTGGAAAGGTTTATCTTCAACCATTTCACTTTCTTCCTCTTTCTCAAATTCTTGAACATCAACAGTTTCTTCAGTGGAAGAATTAGCTGGTTTAGCAGCTATAAAGATGACATCATCTTCAAAATCACTAGGTGATTTTGCATCATGATACTCCAAAGTGGTCTGGTCTGATCTGACAGAGAAGTTACTATTTTCCTTGCTGACATCCATCTTCTCCAAATCATCTCCAGGTATGCTTTCTGAAGATTCCTGCAATTCAGCACGATTATCCCCAGGACTGCTCACAGTAAACAGAGTTGGTTTAGTTCTACTTTCAGACCAAGCATCCTCCACTGAGCCATGATGATGCTCAGATGAAGCTCCAAATAGTGCTTTATCATCTTCTGTCACCTAAAATAAAAGTTAAGATTGGCAACATAAGTCTGCCTGTTGTCAAAGTGAAACAAAAAAAACCCCAACAAATACTGATATTTCTAAGTTCCATATGTCCCCTTAGTGAGGCAATGAAAAATTATTTCTCATTCTAGCATTATCTTAGATTTAAAGCTGAGTGTAAAAAATAATTACACTTTAGATTGCTTATTGAGTTTCCATGACATTGAAGAATTAAGATTAAATCAGTCTTGCTCACTATGTCATCTCAAGGCTCTTCACTAGGTTTACTAGTGCGTTTTCAGGAACACAAAGCTTTGCCTAGTAAAATCCTAACTCAAGATTTCTCTAATTTATGCTAGCCCTTTCAACAAACACATATGCACTACTAAAATATCCTGGTGTTCAATTATGCCTGTGGCATGGAACAAGCAAATTAATCTGGCCACTATTAGTAAGAATTTCATACAGGAGAGAGTACATCTTGTTACAACTGAGTAGCTCCTTGTAACACACACCAGCTACTCACACATGGCACATGTCCCTGTTGTGCCGCCGATTTGGGTACATTATGCTGGCAACTGGCTGATGGGCTGAGCCACAGAATCCAGCTACACAGCTGCAGGAGCAGAAGAGACCACAGCTGGTCAGATGGACCCGCTGCATTTGAAAACTACATGGATGCTATCTCTGGTGCAAGGCAAGAAGCAAACCCGAAAACTTTGGGCCTGAGAGAACGAAACACTACAGTTCTTTTCATCAGGAGTCTCTTTTTACCATCATTTAAGTAAATCCAACGTTGCAAAATGACAGGTTAAGAGACAATGCATCTTTATGACTTTTGTTACTTTCCCAGATGTTCAATTTACAAAATTTAACAAACCCAAACAAGAGGCTCCATCTATATTCCTTACCTTCCTGCAACACTACCATTTGAAAAGGTACAGCTGAAAGGTGAACTAACACTTTGAACAACATTTGAGTAAAACCCACCATGGTCCCTGATGTATGTTATGATGATGTTCCTGCAAGAACATGATGTTACAGAATGTCTAGCATAACAGAATCTATTTTTTTACCAAATTCTGCCATTCTGATTCACAATCCAGATTCTCAGTATAAGAAGTTTTGGCAAACTAAAGTCTAAATTAAATCACAGCATTATCTGCAAAGCTCACTAACTGCAGTCCAGCTTACCCCAACAGTCCACTTTGCATGTGAGCTCTCTTCCCTGAAAGATATTCTAGGTTCCTTTACTCGTAGAGGAGGAGTAACTGATCGTCCTGGGGATGCAGAGGGAGTTGCTAGGGGTGTAGTGCGAAGGCTGGACCTGAGAATAGACTGAGGAGTAAACCCAGGAAAACCAGAAGATGTGGCCAAAACTTTAGCTCTCTAGGAAAAGAAATAAAAACACTTAATTTAGGATCAGTTAAATCTTCAAACAGAAGACTGTACTTAAATTACAAAAAATTACATTACCCTAAATTGTGAACTGGTTTATACCAGCAGAAAGTTTTGCCTCTGCACAGTTCTTCCAAAAATACCAACATTTAAAAGATAAAAATGCATGTTTTTTATATTTCCCTTTGTTTGTCTTTGAAATGTCAACAAAATAAATGTTATTCTCCAAAATTATTTCTTCAGGAAGCAAGGATATGACAGCTTGTTTTCTGCAAGGTTATCCCCTATCCCACTAATTTCTGCAATTCCTACACTGCTCTTATAAAAGGCACACAACTTGAACTTCACTCTGCACAACAGTGTTTTCAGTTGCTGCATCTGACAGCCATTCTGCAAAGAAATGGACACACCTTTTTTTTCCACTAATTATTCAGCTACACACAAGAGGAAGTGACACTGTTGCAAAAATATTTTACAGTATTGAAAGAGTTTCAAAAAAGGAGGATGAAGCTAGTTCATTGGTACATACGGTACTTCATAAGAAGGTGGAAAGATGGAATTGTTCCATACAATAAAAATAAATTTAGTTCACAAAGCTATGGGACAATCAGCTGTCCACTGCAATCAGCTGAGAACTAAAGTTTCCTGCTTAAAGACCGTTCCAAACTTACTGCTTCCAAAAGGGCTGTGTATATAATAACCACATGCATACTGAAAATTTAAATCCAGAAGCATTTCTACTAAATACTTTGGTGATTTCACTTAAAACAAACCTCAGAAGTTTTTCATTAGGTTGGTTGCTACTGACTTTTTAAAATACAAACCTTGACCACACGAGGAGTTTCCAGTAAATTCAACTCTGATGCTCTTGGCAGATTCTTTTGGGAGCTGGAGCGATGCGTATCTGATCTCAGGAGGCTGGATGCCACAAAAGAAGTAGAAGCTCTGCACGGGGACTGCCAGCTCTCATCCTGACCCACGGAGCGGGAAGGAACAGGACGAACCACCAAATCCAGCAACCTGTTAAAATACACATTTCAAACCAGGAACATCAATAAATAAATGAAAAAAAAACCATGCCGTGATCATCTCAGATGATGCAGAACAAAAACACTGGATGAACAAGAAATACAACCTCACTGCTGGGGGTGATCTGTCAGTCCCACAAACAAGTGACAGGCACTTTGGGGCATTTTTTCATTATTTCTTTACATTACATACCTAATTTCCTAAATCCCTGCCTCTGACATAAGAATACCCCAATTTTAAGTTGCACAAGTGACCTAATTCTTAGCAGTGGAGAAAACCCATTGACATTTCAATGCAGGGACCATTTCAAATTGTCTATCTAATTTTATCCCTAAGTTGACTTTTTCTTTGAGATACAAAACTAAATGCAACAGAATGCTTGGTAAACAAAAAAAGCATACACACATACACATGTATATACATGATAAACAATACCATTTTGAAATATAAAGTCTGTAGATGTAGTATACCTTGAACACTTGTGAGAAAGTTTTGTAATAGGTGTCCCAAGAAATGCATCAGGCAACTCTGCACCAGGATGTGTACTGACTGCTGGCTCTGTAGTTCTAGGACTAGAAGGAAAATAAAAACGTAACTGATTTTCATTCCCCAAGAGTCCAGCCATACCAGAATTAGTTTACGTAACTACATCCCATGTAGGACAATCACCTGACAATTATAAGCCTCTTCTCCACTCTTAGTAATTCTGCTTATTTTTAAATAACCAAGCAGGAACTGGTAAAAGATTACTGTGTGACACAAATGAGTCTGTAAAAGTCAGTACACTAACAGCTTCATGGTAGTGACAGTTTGAGTTTCAGCTTCTTAAACACTGTGAAAACATTCGCCATAATGTAAATACATGCATTTGTATAGAGAAGATCATCATAGCAGAAAAACTCTCCAAACACTATGTATAATAAACTGATTCTTAGATGTTATGTCATATATGTGTAGAAAGGCAAACCAAAGCTTTATTCATGTGCATCTTCCCACCAAAAACCTAACACAATTCAAATTGAATTCTCTTTCTCTCCCCCTACAATTCACTCACTCACTCTCCACCTCCCACTCCAAACATGTAGCTCAAGACTAACTTCTATAAAAGGCTGCTTACCTATCATATTGTGAGATATTTGTTTTCTGCTCATTTCCTAACCATACTTCTCCAATTTTGGACAACACTTTACTGATGAAAGTTGCTCTTGTACGCACATTTCCTGCATTAGCCTGCCTTGTTGCTGTTGATAAAGGCTTTGGCCTTGGGACTGTAAAGCAAGAGAGAAAAGTATCAGCCTTGTGTAATCAAAGTGACGGCCAGCTGCACGTCCTGGAATTTCCCTTCCCTAAAATTACCTTCTCTTAAGACCGATGAAGGTAAACGGTATGGCTTGGCTCTCTCTACTGCCAGCTTCCTTTGAACTGTGGGAAGGATCTTGCCATATTGGTCTAATAGAGAATTTCTGGCTACTGCTCTCTCTCTCAAGCGAGGATCACGATCATTCTGACAAAGGAAACGTGTAAAGCAAGAAGTTAACAATTCACCAGAAGATCACTGCACAGAACTCTCTCTCTGCTCTTTCTAACCTAGGCCTAAATTTGCTCTACAGACAAATCCACTGCAGAGAGCCACAGCAAGTTCTAAGTTCCACCCAGGAGCATACACCAATTTCACGTGGTAGTTTTGGATAAGTGCAAGGAAGATTAGTTAAAAAAATTGAAAACGTAAAAACCCCAAGCAACTCCAAAACTCACAATTAAAACCCGTAAGGCAAATTTTAACAGTGGAGCATCCAGACTGCTCTTAGGTAAAAGCCAGATACAAGATGTGACATACAATATTCTCTTCATTCCACAGAAGTAAGCAACACAAACAACTTCCATAACCTAAACCATATGCAACAGAGGGATCTGAGGAACTGAATGAGAAGACAAAATACATATTTATTCCTCAGATGCAAACAAACTCTTTTAACTGGAGTCAACCATGGTCAGATTTAATTCCTAAGTTCTCACAGCAGGACTGCTACCCTTACCGTCGGATTGGCCTTCATGGACTGATTCAGCTGGAGTGCTGGGATGTAGTTGGCACGCTGCAGATGGTGGACTAAGAGGAATTCATGATTCTGAACACCAGATTTGGTCTGTAAAAACTTCTCCAAACACTCCTGTGAGAAATAACACGTTTCAAACATCGATTAAGATTCTGCCTCTTCTCTTGCCAAAGAGACAATTAAGATCTTTTTGTTTCTTCCCCAAACTCACTTTTTCTGTGTCTGTGAAGGGCAGCTTCAGCAAATCCTCCATGAGCCCCATCTCCTGACAGATTTCATACATGTGCTTTAGCAGCTCTTCTATGTTTAACTTCGTGGTGTGTTGCTGCAACAGACCCCAAGCCTCCACCATGCACCTGCAGTTCAAGTTTTGCACATGGAAAGGAATGGGAACACTGAAGCCAAAAAGATGCCCCACAGTGATGGGGCTTTCATTCAAAGCTCAAAGGAAATGGAGGGGAGCCCCATTTGTGTCATCACTTCTCCACATTTCCCCATATCTGAATGCCAAAAGAGTGGGAGATTTCCTTACCTATTGGACAACAACACGGTGAGGAACAGGCGCACTTCACTGCTGCTGGACATCGACGGCTTCATCATCTGCATGTACCTGAGGGCTCGCCTGTGCTCTCCCTGGCACATGAGGGACTGAATTATCCTCATGTGTTGCCATGACACAGTCTTGATTGTAGCTGGATGGAAGAGCAGGGCCAGGGAATTCTGGACAAGTTGAGAGCAGCTTCATTACCACAGATACACATACCCATGGCAACAAACAGTCAAAACTTTCTGCAGCAAGGCTGGACTTGGGTTAGAGAAACTTAGATGTCTAAATGACAAAATACTGGATCCAGGACATATCAGTAAAATTCTTCAGTATTTGCAGGGAAAAAAAAAAAAACCAGCCACCCAGAACAAACAAAGTGAATGTGTTAAGAGTAGCAATTCAGATTTTTCTAAGTTCACAAAACTCGGTGTACAGACATCACTTTTAATAAATACATTAACTTATGCTATTAAAAAATTGGTTGTATTGACAAACTGACAAGAAAAACATCTGGTATCAGGAAGAATAGCTATTAGATTGAAATGTCACTCCTGCAGTCTTCTGTCTCAAATGATCCTGGTATCATCACAGTTTCCATGCTTCAAGTACCCAAAACACTCTTCTAGAAACAGTGCCCAACCAATCTGCTAAAAACCTAACCACAGATAGCTTTGAAAATTCAAATATTAAGCATTATTTAAGCTGATTATGCCTTTGTTTTAATCAATTTCTGTCAAAGTAGTTAAAGCAAAATTTCAAATCATAACTTGTTGCTGAAGATGTCAGAGCAATGTTACAAAAAAGCTTCTATGCTTCAATAGCTCCTTATACCTAAGTACCAATTTTAAAAATAATTTTATTGATTACAGCTCTGCAGTGCAATGTGTGTCTAACTCAACTGTTTCATACTTACTTCATAATCATTGTGATCTAGAAGCCAAAACCCTTGAATCAGCTTAACAAGACCCCAAGGGATAGCAAAAGCAGTTGGAAAGGAGTCAATTGAAGTTTCTGTTTTATTTGGAAAGGAATGCATAATATCCAGCAGCAAGTAAATTGTCTGAGAGTATCTAATTAAGGTGAATAAATTGCTAAGACCAAAAACTTGTATCACATTACATTTAGCAAAACAAAGAAATAAGAATATGAAAATAGTAGAAAGCAGAACATCCCGATGATCTTGCCATTTCAAGCTATTACAACCCATTATATTAATAGTCAGGTCCTAATCATAAAACTGCATTCTGAATATACTTCCAGAAAGAAACACTTGTGGATTTCGATAAGGCAATCAGAAAGGCAGATATTGGGTATTTATATACTGCTGTTACAAACCCAGGCTTCTGCTTCTGTCAGTGAAGCTACCAGTTGGACACTCAACACACTTCAACATCCAGTGCTTAATTATTAAAGAAAGCAAGTGCTACAGCTGTTTTGTTTTCCTCATTTCCTGTCTTCACAAAACCAACACAAATTATGGTGCCCTTACAATGCAACTTAGCACTTCCTGAATTGATACTGTGTTTAAAACTGCATGTGGATCCCTCACTCAAAGTGTCATCTTCCCTTTCTGACATCCCATGTTAGGGACATGTCTGAGAAAAGCAGCTTGGGAATACAACCATTTTTAAGCCCTTTGCTCTCCAGGCTCCACTCTTGGTTTAGCCAACAAATAAGAAAAGGTACCACCCCCACTCCAAAAAAAAAACCACAGAAAAAAAAAAAAAAAACGCTGTTAGCTGGGCTCGGAAACAAGTGATTTTGGCAAAAATCAGCAACTGGAAAACCACTGTTGCTCCAACCTTTTGCTCTGAAACAGTACGTTTAGGGCACCATACTAACAAGCAGTCATATGCTACATATAGGGGTGTCCTAAAAAATAAGTAACTGTTAAAATTTGAGAAGAACTAAGTGAGGATTTTATCTTGAATACAACTTAGAGAACATGTTTTCTCATATGAGAAGAGACATTGCAACAAAACACTTAAAAGAAATCAGAAAAATTCCAGTCTAGAAAGAAATTAAGCAATGCTTCTGTCTAGGAGTTAATTCTATTCTAAATGTATTCACTCACATTGTGTTTTGAGGCATAAATTTGAAAGTGTTGCCAACCACACACAGGTGACAAGTATATAAAAGCTTTTATATGCACACCCTGAAGGAGCAATAACAGACTCTAGAAAGGATACAATTGCATGTTTGTCACTTTCTTCAATGCTTTCTAGCAAATAGAGATCCAGAAGTGCCTGAAATGGAAGATGAAAAGGTTTTCTAATGCTCCTGTCTTTCACAATCATTGGCTTTAGGGGACTGCTGCTGCTGCTCCTGGGGTTTTCAGTGAACAGAACACTCACATGTAAACTAACAGGTGGGTATTTCCCAGTGCCGCCTTCATCTCTCTGCCACAATTTCTCCACTTCCTCGCCCAACTGGGAAACCATTCCATCAATCATCAAGCAATCAGAATCCCATTTGCCTCTGCAACAAAAGGGAGCAAGGGCTTGCACAGTGTAAAACACACAATCCAGCCTCTCAGTGTCACAGATTTTGGAGTCAGAGGAAGGATGGTCCTTAGCTCAAAATGAACTTATTAATTAAGGAGGCTGAAGCACAAACCCAAGAGAAGAGTTGCAATGACCTTCTGGGTTCCAGGTTTGCTTTCTTGCTCTGTTATGTGTAATGCCAAGGAGTGCAGACAAAGGGTTTTAACTGCAAAAATAACCATTCTCACAGTCTCACAGTGTCAGCTTTCTAGAGAATTCCTCTAAGTCTTACCTTGATAAACGTTCGAGTTTCTGTCGGTGACCTGTATAGTAGCTCTGAATCAGAGGGTAATTGTAGAAAGGTCTGGACAAATGCATGTGATCATCTACAGGTGGTAAAGAAAAAGCAAGTTAAAGAATAAGACCATATTTTTCAACTAAAACTTTGGTCTAGACAAAAACCACACAACCTCACGTGTTTTGGAACTACAGGTTCTGCTTACCTAAACCCTCAGGAAGGAGACTGGATCGACAGAACCAGATCACCACTTGTGCATACAAAGAAATGAGGCTGGTTACCATCTGCTTATTTGTCAAGTCTGAAAAACCTGAAAAAAAGGCAAAACATTATTTGAGTATTGTAATTCCATTCATTTTACAAAACTCCCTTTGCAGAACAAAGGGCAAGTATGAACACAGTACAAACCTGTCTTTGTAGTTGTCCTTCTAGATCACTTATGAATTTGAAGGAAAAAACCACCATTCCCCCCTCGCCAAAAAAAACCCCAATCACTACAAAGAAACAGAATAACCAAAGACTAAAATTGAAAAATAAAGCCTAAACCTTTAGATATACTCAGGAAGACAACGTTTGTTTTCCATGTAGCAGAGAGTTTTACTTTAGCGAAAGACATTATAGTCCTCTATTTCCCTCAACATGCCAACAACAATTTATAAAATCAGAAGCCAAAAGAACTCAACGCAATTGCTTTACGTGTTACTCCCTTTGGTTTCCTTTCTATTTCCCAGCAATCTGCAGACAACAATCCATTGCTAGCTAACAATTATGAACACTTCTCAGCATTACCACACTCAGCTGCTGCTATTGCCACCCAGGTTCTTACTCAGCTCGGTGCTGAATCAGTGTAGCCTCCCATACCCAGCCTCATGAACTCCACAACAAGCTGCTTCCCTGAACTCAAAGTGGCTTAAACCAAAGTCCCAACTGCTCAGATTTAAGCCTCTCCGCCCAGCTCAACCTGACTCTCTCCCAACCATCCAAAACAACAACAGCTCCTGTCTCCACAGTTACAACCCAAGCATCCTTCCAAATCTTAACCATCAGACCTAAGGCCTAGCAGTGCTTTCACCAACCTTTCTCAGTAAGCTCTCGGGCTTCTGTTAGAAAACAGTTCAGGACTGTGCTGAGGTTGCTCAGAAGCAGCTGGCAGTGCTGAAGGGACTGCAACGTCTGTGGGTCAATGAAGTTGCAGGAGCCGTCAAACAGTGGAACACCTTGTCAAGGAGAAATATTAAATCATCACTCAGCAGAGTAACTGCACACTTCCAAACTTAAACCCTTAAACAACCACAGGAGACTTAAAGAACCTCTTAAAAACCAGCAGCATACACTGGCAGATTACTGAAGAAGACCCTTTACAAAGAATGACTCGAGGTTTCAAAAACCACTACACCACTACTCACATATTTGGTCCAGTTCATCTTTTGTACAGATCACTTTGTTCCACGTCCACTCAAGAACAAACCGTAAATTTACAGCAGAACTTGGCTGCTCTTTAAAAACAGAAAACAAAAAGGACATGAAATCACAATTTCTAACCCAAACTGACACAACATAAAAACAATGGAAGCAGCAGTACCTTCAGAAGTCCAGTGTTTAATGCATCCCGTCAGAAGTTCTAAAGATCCTGTCTGCACAGCAGCTGACAACACTGCTTCTAACTGCTCCTCCTGAATAGAACACACAAAAGCAAATCACAACCTCACATACTTTGCCTCTAAGGCTTACCTTGATAAACACTGGAGATTCTGTTGGTGACCTGTACAGTAGCTCTGAATCAGATACTACCTGAGCTGTTGACAGAAGTGTTTCTTTCTAACCGGATACCCATTCAGACATTAGTTGCAAATGCAACAAATTCCATATTCTTGATTCTTTCTTAATTCTAGCCACAGGCTGGACTGCAGGCAGGAACGCGTGAAGGGGACAGAGCAAACACCACTGTGTTTGCATGGAAACAGTGAAGCTGAGGCCAAGCAGCTCCTGAGACTAGCAAGACATGAAGCAGCTTTGACAGCCAAAATATTAAATTACAATTTGTTAAAGTACCATAAAGAAGTGAAACATTTCAGTTCTAATAGGCTGGAATTTCAGCCTGTTCAATTACTGTATTCTAATGCCATGGCAGTCCTTGAGAAGGATAATGCACAGGCATTGCATTGCACACACTGGAAATAAGTTAGCAGCTTATTCAAGCTCAGACATTTATTTCAGGTGAAATGATCCTGCATAGAATTTTTCTTTTTTTCTTTCCTCTATTTTTTTTAAAACAAACTTTACAAGTTTGCATTCTAAGTAAAATCATGACATTTAAGAGCGATTTCTACATATTAGAAGACATACAGGATATTTCCATCATTTTCAGAAAATGCATTTCAGAGAAGGAAACATGCCAAATACTACTTAGGGTACCAAACAAAATTCCAAGCTTCTTGACCCTAATTCTGAATTTTTTCTTTCTAGTATTCAATAGCAATCCTTGCTTAATGCAGTGCCTGAACAATATAGTGGCAATTCAGCAAAGGTCATCATAAATTTTCTTTCCTTCTCAAGTAATTTCACACCAGAGTTGACATTAATAAATTTAATCAGAATGTAAAAACCTACAGGCTTGCAAAATAAGCATTCTATGGGCTGGGTCTGCTTGCCAAATTTGTTTTAGCTACCACATTATGCAGAAGTGTTATTTTTCCTGACAAATTTCCACAGTCTGGTGAAGAATCCCATAGACAGGAAGATAAAGGCAGGGGGAAGACTGCTCTCCCCTTCCTAGTGCTTGCTGCTCCACTCCATGATGACCATCCAACCCTTCAGCTTTGACCCTGCCTGGAGAAAGATGGGCTGCTCATCACAAAGACTCCTCCTTTCATGAAACTCTTCAGATGAGAGACAAAGTTTGCTGCACCAAAAATGGAAAATCCATGAGAGGGGTGTGAAGCCACTGTGGTAACAGACAGAATGGTAGCAGTGTTGAGAGATACAGGTGATGCAGGTGCTGCAGCAAGAGGGCAGTCTAAGAGGAGGAAATCGAGCTATCACAGCACAAGACAAAGGCTACAGAGGTAAAGATCAGTTTTGAGAGGATGCAGAAAAACCTACTGATGAAGGGAAAATGAGAGGAAGTGGTGATGCTATTGTCAGGTAGAGCAGACCATTGTAACTGGTTAGCACTTCCTAGGAAGGAAATAATGTCTAGTGCAGCAAGCTGGTGTTTGCAATAGTGCACATTGGAGGGATGCAGCATCAGGGCCACCTACTGCACGGCACCCAAGGCTCTGAGACTCTGAGGGCATGAAGAGGATGAAGGCTGTTCCCAGGGAAAGCTGCTTTCTGAAGCACATGCCCAGCACTGACTGAATGCTTCCGCATGTGGACCTGAGGCATGGAATTTACAGATGGGTCACTAAAGACAAACCTCTCAGGGCTGTTCACAATCAGAAGACTGGATCTAAGAATATTATTACTTCTGCTAACTATATGTCAAAACCTGCCTCTCAGAGCAGCTTGCAATCAAAAATCATGGTCTTATAGCTTTTTCAGACAAGATGAATGTACTTCCCCCCGAATTCCCCAGGGTACACTCACCTGACTCAGACTGGATGGCTGGACATCAACCAGTCTTGGAGACAGCAAGCCAGCTACAAGACACCGAGTGTAGCTGTCACGAATGGCTTCACTTATTAAAGGACCAGATTTCTTCAAAAACTTCAGGGTCTGAAACATCAATCAAAACACATAGGTTAAGACAGCATTTAATCACTAAGGTCCTGGATCACTCAGACGGTGATTAGGTTAGCAATTTTGGTAAGCATTGCTATGTAGAGTCAAAGACAGCAGCACACTAACAGTTTGAGTTTCTAAAAAAAAAATTCTATATAAGAAAAAACCCTTGCAATGCTGAAGGCAAGAAAGTATTTTCCAGCCTGTCTGTCAATACACAGGCCTTACTTTCCCCTCACATTGACACAAATTACATTCTGTAGAAGTTAAAACTAATACAACAACGAATCACTGTTTGAAAGACTCTATGCTCGTTTGTGAGGAAGATGATTCATATGGGTATACTGAGTGAGCTGGAACTTAATTTGAAAGGGTTTGTCAAAAGCTGTGCAGTGACTCAGAAATTATAATTTGGCCAAGGTTGAGAGAAAAAAATGCATTTCTTCTTAAACAGTTAAATCACTTTTCCCTTTCTCCATGCTGTTCTCCTTTCTCAAGTTCATCACAGCTGCTCAAAACCCTAACTCCACTCTATACAAAGAAGTAAACACTTTCCCCTTCTTCCACCACACTTATCCTTCCTACTACAGCAATGCTGCAATTCCTTTCTAGCCATTCAACCCCTGCTCATGCCTCCCTAAAACAGTGCCATTTGCACAAAACTGGCAGGGGATGACTGCAGCTATGCATGTGTATGGGCAATGTTGAGCATCAAGTGGTCTCTGACACTCAAAGCACTGCAAGAGAAAAGCTAGTAAAGGTTCATCTCTTGACACTCTCAATACAATTAAAAAGTCACCTCTTTCTGGAAGCCGGTGCAAGTCATGTGAACAACTCCCGAGTTGAGCAAGCATGTCACATCTGCAGAAACAAGGAACATTTGACAGGCCTTGTTACCTCATCTCCAGTTTATGCTTTTTAAATAGTGCTGTCTGCAAAGACAAACCTCCAGCACCCCTTTCCTTCATCACATCACTTACACACTTCCCATAAAAACTGCTTACTCTCTGTCTGCAGAAACTTGAGTGCTCTCCAGGTGCCTCAGCTCAAAGGCATTTCATTTTGTGACCATCACCCCTTCCCAGGCTATGTTACAGAAGCCCCAAAACCCAAAACTCAGCAGTCTGTCAGATATGTTTCACAAGACTAAGTACCTTGTCAGGACAAGGTAATCAGGTTGGAGAAGATTTGCGGGCCTTTTTTTGGTTTGGTTTTTGTGTGACAAACAATGAACAAGAAAGAGAACCACCAAAGTGGCATTTGACCTCCAGTGAAGCTTGTCACTATTCAAATGAAAAGCAGTGAAATACCTACCAAAATTATAGGTGCTTGGATTAAAAAACTGTTCAGGTGGTGGGTAAGAAGGAGGAACCCCCCGACTCAGACTACGCTCGTGTACCAGAATATCCAAAATGAGGTTTGGAGAAGTCATGCTTATTACAGGATCCAGTGACCACAGTGCAAAATAGGGGCAATCATGAAGGAATTCTTCTGGCCTTAAAGAGAACAAGTGCATAAGCTCAACAGCAATTCTTAAATTAGCCTTCTGTAGGGCTATTGAAACCACTTAATTAAAACCCACCTCAACGAGTCTGGCATTTGAGCATGATACCAGCGATTGATGTCAAACACACCCAAGTAAGTAGATGGTTTTCCCTGACCATAGGTATTCACTTGCCAACTGAAGATCGATACACTGGTGTCAGGAGAGATTACTGTCAAAGACAAGACATTGTTTCTTGATGTAGAAAATATGAGATATCTGCTGTTTTTAAAACATCACTTTCTGTTGGCTTAATTGTTATTTCACTAATGAATCACAATATTAAGAATGATAAAAACAATATACAGAGTAGCAAATATCCGTGTGATAGGTTTTAATCATACTGCCTCTTTTAAATTGTTCAAATTGTATCTGTTCCAAAACAAACCAAATACACAATCATTATCTCATCAAGTTGTTCATCCAGATCATCAAAAAGAGGTATCAAATAGAACGGGCTCCAATACTGAGCCTTTGGAAACACCACTAGTGACCAGGCGCTTAATGGGTGCAGCCAGAGGTTTGAGCAGGATAAAAAAAAATTCAGGTAACATTCCTCAGCCACAGAAAGAATGGTCTTACTGTTCAGACAACTGGCAGAACAAATTGACTGACCAGCCTTATACAGATTACCCCATTCACTGCTCTAGCATCCCAGCAAACATAAAATAAAACCTACTTTTTCCCTTGAAGAATAATGGTCAGAGGGATAAAAAAGTACCACATAACTTCAGCAAACAATTTTTCTTTTTAAATAAACCCAACAAGGTCAGCTAGATGAATATTTAAGACTTTAAGACTGTGGGTATAGAACAGCACTCATTGCTTAGATTTCCAAACCATGTAGCTCAGAATAACCAAGCAGGGACAGCAGAACAAACCTTCATTAACGCCATCCTCTCTGTCAGCATGGTTGCGAAATTTTTCTATGGTCTGACAGCTGAGTAATTTAGTATTGCTGGTCTGCCCTCTCAAGGGAAAGATTCCACCAGTGAGGTCTAAACTGTACCTTTCATCACAGTATTCCAAACCCTGGGTGGAAAAAAAAAAAAAGAAGAAGAAAGAAAATAAGGTAATTTTCATTAGATCTACTAAGAAAGAATGTATATATCTAATGTAACATGCAATATTTTAGTGTTTATTTCTAATGAACTTATTTCTGATAGCAAATAAAAACTACATGTGACATTCAAGAGAATTAAGTGTCAAATTTTAACAGCTATTGGCTGAAAGGCTTTGCACATTTTCAAATATTAGCATTTCCTTAGCAAAACTTTGCTCTGAAGCATGCATAGTTCACGCTATTTTATTAAGGAATTTTGGAAGTAACAGATATATGCAGGGCAGAAAAGAAAAATCAAAAACATCTCTTAGAAAAACTAACATGAAGCGTCAGCAAAGAACCTCATCTTTACTGTAGGATAACTAATCACTAAAACCAACTTTAAGAGAGATGATGTCCTGGACAAGAAGTTCACCATTCCAAAAGACAGTTCCACAAGACAGAGCACTAAAATTCCATAAACCTGTCCAGTATTCATTTAATGACTAGAAATTTCAGCTTTCATTCATACATGAAGAGCCACTCCCACATAAATTCAGTGCAGAGGGGAAGGAGAAAGTAATACCAATTAGTTCCTGGCAAAGACAACTTCCTAACCAAAGCTGCGCATTTTAAGTTTTCCACACCAGGGCAAGCAAATCCAAGTTAAGGAACTCTAGTGCATAGAAGACATTAAGCAATCATGTTCCAGGCCAGTTAAACAGGACAGTGTTCAAAGGAGTTGCACTGGTCAGACTCTGACATGAATGCAGAGACTGTCCACAAGCCTTGTGTAGTACAAAGGTAAGGATACACTCCAGGACCACAAACTGATCAGCAAGATACAGCAGCTGCTGAGATGATCTAAAAGAGGTCTTTGGAACTCTAATTTAAGTCTATCTTCTAGTCTTCTTCCTTGAGCAGATTTAAACCAGCCTTGAAGGCAACAGAGACTCAAGTCTGACACATGTTTATAAAAACACAGTGCCACACGTTCCAAAAGTCCCATTTGTGACTTTTACCATGATATGAAGTCAAAGATGCATGGTTTCATAACCTCAAGTCTGATTCCTGGAATGTACACCACTGATGTAAGCAGACAAGTGTTTTAAGCTCCTGTGACTTATACTCAGTGAACAAGGAGCAGCAGCAGATTAATTTCTCCTTGTTTACTCAAACTTAGCCTGGCAAATGGGAACAATTATTAAATTTTATGTCACTGAAGACCAACAAGAAGCTTGATTCAGTCATGTACGCAGAGAGCCATCATGTCATACTGACCAGTCTGTGACCACAGTAAGTATTCCAACATGTAAGTATCCACTGAGCACAAATCCTGTCATGATGCATCCTTTGTGAATGGATTAAGAATTGTTTTGTGGGGATTTTTTGGAAGTAGATGCTATCAGGTCTCAGCATGAAAGTACATGATTAAGTGGTTTATCTGTATGCCAGCTGAAGAACCCGTCTTTCCTCCTCAGAGGGTGCAGATGTGTTCAGCTCTCTTCAACAGCCTTTTAAGATTGGTTCCTGTTATAATCTTTCAACACATGCCTGTGAATGTACTACTGGTTGTATAGTCTGTAGAGGGGTTCAAGTCTTACTTTAACTACACCACAGGTTTTCCAGGTCACAAACACAGTAACATTTTTAATCACTTTGTGTGCTTTTTTTTTTTTTAAGAGTGTAAACTGGAATTTCTAATAAATCCACTTTAAAAGACTGATTAAACATTTCAACTCTCTGAGTTTTTATCGTCTTTGTCATGGCTAAGACTGTAGCTAAAAATAACTTTTAAAAGACGATAAAACAAAACTGAAAATCAAAAGCAAATTTTGAGAGGATTAAAGAAAATTCTTCCTATCAACCTGCCAAAGTGATTAGAGCACTACAAGATGCAGGAGTGAACTGCAATGAAAGCCCTTATAAAAAAAAAAAAAAACAAACAAAAAAACCCCAAGCAAACAAGGTGTTCTGTTCCTCTAGAGCACTGTGTATTTTTGTCACTTAAAAACTACACATGAAGATATGACATGCATATTCAGACATGTTGAACCACTTGAAGGTATTTCTACTTCATCACCATAATAGATGATCTATTTTAAAAAAATGCCACCTTCTCCAAACACCTAACCTTTATTTGTTCAAAAGCAACACTTTGAAAACAGGAAGGCCCTTTCCTATAGACAAAAGGAAAAAAGAATAAAATTCAAACTCATTCAAAAAATTCAAAACTCAAAGTCCCAATAAAAAAAAAAAACAAAAACTTTGAACCACAATCCAAGGATTACCTCAAATTCATTCTGTACTACTGAGAACATACAATAGCAAGTGTCAAATAGGAAGAAAGACTTGCTGTGAATTAAGATTACTTTCCCATCAAAAAGATCTTGGTAGAGTTTCATGCATACTGCTGAATACAATTAAACATTACAGAGATGCCTCTTGTCTCTGTTAGATTATCTGAGACCTAATGATCCTCCTCTCCTATATTTTATCTATTCTATACCACAGCATCTCTGGAACCAGTTCTAAAAATTTACAGAGACTTTTCTGAACAAATCATACCACTGTATATTGTATGTATATCTTTTGCTAGCTTTAAGAGTAGATTTCAGAGACAACCCATCCGAAACTTAAAACAAGAGTCATCTTTACAGCTACTGAGTTTCAGATTCAACACTGAAGAGACACTGTAGGTATTTTTGTAGGTGTATTTGAAGTCAGACTGATAAGAGTTTAAAAGAAAAACAAGATTATAAAACAGAGATCAGAAATGTATAAAGAGAAATATATGACCATATTGTAAGAAAAGGAGACAGAAGCTTCCTCAAATCTACACTTTGGTATCACAAAGCTATTCAAAGCCTTGTCTTCTCTTCCTATATGCCATTCATGTGATATTTAAATTAAGAGTAATTTAATTTCTAACAGCCATTTCCTCTTCAGAAATCAGATGTATAAGGGCTCCTTGCAAATGAATCTAACTGGAACACATGACACTGAAGTATAAAATTGTATGGCTTCAGCATGGACAGATTGTGTCTGACCAATCTGGTCATCTTCTATGATGGAGTGACTGAAACTCTTGACGAGGGAGAACTGACCGATGTAATCTACCTAGACTTCTACAAGGTCTTTGACACAATCCCTCATGACATCACCATCTCTAAACTGAAGACAGGACAGGCAGATTTGAAGAGTGGACTACTCAGTGGATAAGGAATTGGTTGGAAGGACCAAGCCAGAGTGTTGTGGGAAACAGTCTGTCTCCAGACATGGACCAATGTTGAGTGGTGTCCCTCAGAAACCTGTGTGGAGACTGGTGCTCTTCAGTATCTTCATCAATGACCCAAACAGTGAGATCAAGTGCACCCTTAAGCAAGTTTGCAGATCACACAAGGCTGAAAGGTGCAGTTGACAAAACAAAAGGCCGGGATGTCATCCAGAGGGATTTGGAGAAGCCTGAGAGGTGAGCCAATGGGAATCACATGACATGAAGGTCAGCAAGTCCAAGTGCAAGGTGCTGCACTTGGAATGCGGGAATCCCAGACATGACTACAGGCTGGGAAAAGTGACGGAGAGCAGCCCTGCCAAGAAGGACATGGGGGTTCTGGTGGACAAGAAGAAATATGCACTTACAGCCCACAAGTCCAACCTCATCCTGAGAGACCTCAGTGCAGCCTTTCAGCACATAAAGGGAGCTTATAAAAAAGAGGGAGACTGACATTTTACAAGGGTAGATAGTGATAGGACAAAGGAGAAGGGGTTTTCAACTAAAACAGGAGAGATTTAGATTAGATGTTAGGAAGAAATTTTTTACTGTGAGAGTGGTGAGGATCTGGAGGTTAGGCTGCCCAGAGATGCTACAGATGTCCCATCCCTGGAAGTGTTCAAGGTCAGGGTGGATGGGGCCCTGAGCAAACTGATCTAGTGGGTGGCATCGATAGTCATGGCAGGGGATTGGAATAGATGATATTTAAGGTCTTCCAACCAAAACCGTTCCATGATTCTATGACGTGTTCTAAAAAGTATGGAAAAAGAATGCCTAAAAAGACTCGTCAAAAGATTTTTTTCTTAAGTCTCACTGATCTTTCATGGTAAATATCAATCTGGTCAACTTAACTGATCCTTACTTAGACAAAATTACTATTTTCATCTTCTCACATACAGGCCTGTCTTACCTCATACATGACTTGTCCTGATGCCAGGCGTTTCCTGTCACCAAATGCTAACTGCAACAGATGTAAACTCACAACATCACCTTCACTGAAAAAGATATAAATGAGAAAATTTGATTACAAAGCTGCTTTACAATTCCCATTATCATTTCATTAGATCTAGGCTGAAACTTACTTAAGAGCATGCTCTTGCTGAAAAGAAAAACACTGCTTCCCAAAACATGATAATTGGTCACATTTAGCCATTAAAACAGAAAGGAGGAAATTTTGACATGAACAGCTTCAGGGGCAAATGCTAACTATGCCTTTGTTTGGAAAGCTTTAATATGCAACATGGAGGAAAAAATTGCTGAATTGCTGGAAATAACTCACAACAGTAAAGTGTTCTCCCTGAAAACTGCTTTTAAGTTGAACTTAAGAAGACTGCCAGTCTATGAACAGCTGTGCTGATTAAGTAGCTTGCTGATGATGCTTACTGTTCTGCATCTGCAGCCTAAACCACTTTAAATGGTACTGAATATCATGGTAGGAATACCAAACAAATCTTGAAGCAGTAATCAAGAAACAAGGGAAATCATTTGAGACTGCAAACACAAAAACATAGCCACCGTTTCCTTTGCCTTCTTCCACAAGGTAGGAAAGAGTCAACCCCTCTTTGCAATACTGAAAAAACTGCACCGTAAGCTTAACACTTTTAATCTCCTGTACAGTTAAAGAAACAAAATGAATACACAGATATCAACCAAATATGAACAAATATTTTTTTAAAAAAATCAGTGACTTATGGTAAGATTTTACTCACCTTTGTTGTGTAGACTGAACAGCCCACAAGTAGCAACAATTGCGGGGATCATTCTCAGGCTCTTGAAAAGTAACTGCATAGACAGGAATCCTTCCACCTTCAAGTTGGGAGTGGTGCCTACAGGTTTAAAAGAAAAATATAGAAAAAAGGAGAGCCTGCTGGATCTGGCTGTTTGTAGAAGGGTAGAAGCATCTTCAGGGAAAAAAGGAGTTTGCATGCTTATCCTCAAAGTACAGATGGTCATACTTCCATTTGAAACAACTGATGACTGACACCCACTACTTCTTAAGTATTTGTCTTCCCAACTTCCGAACTTGAACTGCACTTTCACAAACTTTTCTTTGCATCTAATTATGTGTCTATTTATGCATCCATAATGCATCCACAATACATTCATAGTTTCTGGTGAGGCACTGTACATTTCCTTAAGTAACACCTATCTGAATCTGGTCATATATTTCAAGTGGCAGATTTAAAATCACCTATAAAATTCACTATTGATTATAAATACATGTATCCCTTATTCTGACCCCCAAGACTTTATAACAAACTTTCATTCACATATCCATTCTGGTCTGAGAATGAGACAACCACCAATTTCCATCAAGGCTGAAATATAGGAAACAATGTGTTTTCAGGCACAGATCAACTGTTGAATTATTATGTCTCAATAGATCCATCATGGACAATTTAAAGAATATTATCACCAAAATAACATTATTCACATAGTAAAGCCTTTCAGTGGGTGCCCTAATTGCAGTAATTGGTTCTGAATCATTCTAAAATCTTTCACAGAAACACATGCATTGCCTGGGTTCACATAATACACCTGCACAGAACAAACAGACTTATAAAAAATCAGTTCTATCACATCCCTACTGCATGAGTTCCTGAAGCAAAAAATTGAGACTCCTGCACCTCCAAGTGTGATCAAGTGGAAGTGACTACTTACTCCCTCTTCAAAGTTTTCATACTCCATAGTGACAAGTAGCCATCAGAAAAACCCACAACGAGCTGGTTGCTTCTGCTTATGTAGCACAGGGTTGATACTGCTGTTCCTGAAGGACTTCGTAATTGAAAACAGAGATGCCTCCCTTCCCTGGTCACAGCTTCTCTTCTTTGTGGAACTTCAGCAGGAATTCTAGTGACAACTTCTAGATCTACAAACATAAAAACAGGGAAGAAATTAACGCATTTTGCCACTTCAGCTGCATTTTAAACTCATGTGATTATACAACATGTATAATCTAATTTTTGCAGCACCTTTTTGGCTAGTCCTGTTTCTGCACCCATTCAGAGAACAGAAGGACTCTCCATTGGGACAGGTATTCTCACTCCTACTTCAAAATTGGGTACAAATGGAACCATTGTAGACAAATTCCTTTATTGGGCCTCATGAGGAAGCTACTTCAAGGGACACGAACTCCTGAAGCCACTCTTACAACACCCAAAACAGTGTATGCAATCTGAAAACACAAATTGCAGGATTCATTCACCCAAATGCAGGGTTTTTGATAAGCCAGATTTATTTTAAAACACAAGCCTAAAGCCTGACCCAAGTCATTCATGGAAACAGGAGAACACTCCCAAGGAATTTGGTACTTCTGACACAACTTCCCATCCCACAGTTGCACTGACTCAAATGGAAAAATTCCTACCTCCCATTGGCAAGAATCACAGGGACAAAGGGATGTGGGCAGCAAGAGGCCTTCTTAACATCAGGAGGAGTATTAAGCCACTCCCATTTTTTGACCAGTTCAGAACCATACCATGTCAAACTGCTGCCTGCAGTCAGCAGTCGGCAATGTCAGGAGTCAGTCAGCACGTGCTGGGCTCTGCATTGCCATACAAGCTGGGTTTTGAAAAGAAACACGTTTTCTTACTTCTAAATTCAAGTTTAAAAACTGCAGCTTACCCGATGCTTCTACTTCATTCTGACTGCAAGATAAATCATCCAAACAAAGGTCAACCAGAAGGACGTGGCCAACATCTGTGGCCACCGCTGCCACTCCAAAGAGCCATCGCAGACTCTGATGCAGGTGCCGCGTGCTCACGCTGGCTCCGCCGTCGTTGCTGATGGGTTCGATGGCAGTCACCTGCAGGGAACTGCAGGTTAAGATCAAAGCTCTTTGACAGGCTCAAGAGCAATCCTCAGGAGGAAAGCCAGCATTAGCACATCAGAAACAGGAAACGAAATACAGGTTCATAAGACTTAAATCATTGTTCCCTATTGTATCAAGCCGAAAGGAAATTAATAGAAAGAAAGCTCTCTCCACTTAAATGGCATATTCTGTCCTTACAGCTTACCAGTTTCAATTTCCTACTTAGAAAAATTGCATCTAAGAAGAGACATGAAATCAACTACATCCTAGAAGCTTTACCATGTGTAAAGGACTTAAGTAAGAAAAACAAAGCTAGATCTAGTTCTCCCACTACTCAAAGCCCACCAGCTCTGTGATATAGTCCAGGCCTTCTTTAATCAGCATTTTTTAAGACAAATCAGGGCTGCAAGGTAAACAAGGCAGTGGCTATGGGGTACACAGGACACACCATTTCCATGGGAATGAAACAATCCTACAAAGGGTTGGAGGGGGATCCTGGCTTACTAAAATCTATGCTGGCCTTCACTTTGACTGATAATATCCAACAAAAATTTTAAATGCACACCAGCACTCTTACAGATGGTAAGGAAAACTGTAAAAGGCAGCCTAAACCAACAGCAAGAGACCAAACAAGAACTTGCTCAGCCTGAGGCAGGAGCTCTCTCTGCTCCCTGATAGGCCAAGCACTCCCCATGACCTCAGCACGAGGTGAACAGACCCTTCAGCACCCACACCACACCCAGCACAATACTGACTGCTCTAGCAGAGACACAAACACACCAGGGCTCCTGCACTAGAAGAGGGGCTATCTTCCAGCCTCTTACAAATGCAGCACCATGAAAGCACACATCAGCTGTACATCAACAGCAAAGGTTTGTCTGAAATAAAGAACTGACCATCACAAGTTAGTCTTTTTATGTAGCTTTTTTACCCCCAGAAGTGCGGGAAAATATCCAAACTTATGGGCCCCCTGAGGTTTTCTTCTGTGCCATATCAAGCACTTGCTTGTGACTGCGCTGCCTGGCCACCTGCTATACCATCCACCTTTCACCTTGAACACAAGAAATCCAAGCTTACAAGTATCTTTAGTTATTTAGCAAACTTGGTTTGGTTTCAGATTTCTTATGATTCAAATTAAATTTTTAATCCTCTCTACTGCTCCAAAGACTAACAAAAGTATTTTCATTACTCGGATTCTTGCGTTCCTCGTGAGTGACGAGGAAATACAGAACACATCTTGCTGTGCAATTAGGCAAGGTTGAAGTGTTGCTTTTGAGTTCTTTTCAAGTTATTTTCTTCACTGTACAACTGGCTCCAAATGAATCTTTACTAGTTTTGGATAGGCTTCCAAAAATGTTCCCTGGTTACTTCAATTTTCCATGTAGAAGCTCCTGAAATTACATGTTTTTCCACTATGCTATGCACTGCTTTTTCCTATTCTCCTAGTGCTTTGCCAACTCATTCTGGGAAAGAACAAAGAAAACTTTTCTCAGATCATTGAATCTGAATGCTGCCCTTCTGCCTCATACAAACCAGGAAAATTTGGGAAAGTACCATGCAACAGTTCTGAAATATGCAACTGTTATAAACAGTTAGATGTACTTCATGTTTTTAATTCAGAATCCAATTCAAATCATGCTCATCAACATTTTCAGTCATCTTCTGCTGCATTTCACACACGTATCAAGAGGGCATCAAGAGACACTCACAGACACATGAAAAGATATTATGCCAAAATTCTTTCTAAGCTCCTGAGTTTGGGTTTCTGAACTGATTTCTTTATTCTCTGAATGACTTAGCATCCACTCTTACACTAAAAAGCATTCACACGGTCACAATAAACACCCTGTATTAATACACTAACAACTTGACATCTTGAAGCAGAGTTGCTCCAAGTTAAACTGTACAACTTAGCTATCCACAGAATTTATACCTGTTGAGAAAATAGTCCCAAAAACACAGTGCTCATTAAAGGTTTAAAAGAGTAACGTCAGAACTGCAGAAAGTGGCGTTAAGAAAAGATCCACATTTTACTTTTAAAAATAATCAATCTGAAAATCAGAGAAACATTCATCCAAATCAATCCCACCAAACTATACATTACATAATATGCAAATATGAGTTTCTTAAAGAAGTCAAAACATACGGACAGCAACCAAGTGCAAGTTTTATCTACTTGTTTTTGCTTACCCTTACTCCCACTCACAGCCTGAAAGTTAAGACTTCAATTAGCAATACCTGTGTCCTGACTATGCTGACTTAACTAACGCAATACCAAAGACACAGGAACCAAAACGCAAGCAACGGACCAAACATACTTGTAATCATGAGCTTTCAGGGCATAAGAGCAAAACTTTCAGAGCAGCTTTGGCTTTATTTCAAAATTCCTACCCTTCAACCCAACAACCAACTCTTTCCTGCAGGGCTTCATCTTTGCTCCTGAATCAGTTTTTGTGGTATAGAACAACTCTCTAATACAACTGATTGTTGGAACTAGCTTCTATTTCAAAACACTTCCACAGCTACACATTTGACATGGAACATAATCCTTACTTCTCAACCTGTGCTTTTCCTAGCTTAATTAGATAGAAGAAATAAAACCTAACACACCAACATCACTTACCAAAACATAATTTACTTATTTTATGTTCACACTAGCATACAGCCTGCCTTTCCATCTACAACTCGAGCAGATAGCAAAACAACTCACTGGAACACTGATACAACTTGTATCTTCAGAAGTTAACACAAATGCTTACTCCTACTAACAAGACTTCAACCTGTACTCTAGCAAGTCAAACCAAACGATGTTAGGGAAAACTGAATAGTAAATAAGTATTTATTTGTTGCAGATTCTAAGATGATAAAAACACAGTGAATCTTGATGTTGTGATAACTTGATCTGATTCTTATTTCCACTGCATTAATGAGACACAGAGACACATCATCATTTGAATTCAAGGGTTACAGAAGGCCAAAAAAATTATTGACACTACACCACTGTATCCCATCTACACAAACACTATATCCAACAGGCAGAGATTCAAGGACTGCAGACTGAAAGTAAATCTGCCAACTATCTGACAGAGAACTCACTAAAATATTTTTTCCAATCCTAAGTTAACAGAAAAATCTGTTCTGTTCCCACGTCACCTGCTCCCTAGTCTGAGATTGATGGGAACGTGTCAAAGTCATTAACAGCAAAATGATGGGAGTCTGAGATACTTTAAGGACAGTATTCCTGACAAAAATGAGCCATTTAGGAAAGGTATATTACAATCAATTAAAGTGGGGTTTCCTTTTTTGCTCTGAAAAAAAATAAAGGTTTTCAATGCCTTTTTTTTAAAAGCGGAGAATTTCATCACTATGTGCTCTACATTTTTTTTTCTATCAGTAACTCGAAAGATAACGCAATTGCTAAGTCCAAGATTTTACAAGGCTCTTCTGACTGGATAATCTGAACTGACAATATGTTAATACAATATAAAAAGGATAAGTCATACAAAAAGATGCACAAGAGCTTCTCCTGAAACAAGATTATGCAGCACCAATCAACACAAAATCTTCATTTCCCCAAAAAGATACATACCCTTCCGGGAAGAACAACTGCTTTAACCACTCTTGAGATCCCAAGGTCATACAGACAGAGAACACTTCCCTCTGCTTCCTCCAACCCAACCAGGAGTCCAGTCCTCTTCTGCCAAGAAAACTCCTTCACCACGCGAACGGTGGGAGGCTGCTCGTTCACTCCGCTGAAGCGATACGCAGAGAGCCGCTCTCCGGTCACTGAGTTCACCACCTCCAGCTGGGGGCCACACGCCAGCCACGCCAGGCCACTCCTGCCTGCAGGGCAAAAGAAACACCACTCAACAAATGCCCAGCAGAAGAACTGAAACAACAGCAATGGCACTGCCAAAGGGCCTTTCCCTCAAATGCACTTAAGGGAAGAAGGCCAACCTGCCTACACCTGGACAATTATTTTAAATCACCCACTGCAATCCTCAACCAGCACTTCTTAAAATTAATAACTTTTGCATTTGTACTTGTCATTCCTGCACTCAAGAACCTCGACTGTTTGGGATAAAGATTACAATAGACTGAGCTCTAGTCTGCACATCATACTTGACCTGGCTTTGCTAAAAAACACCTAAATATGTACAGGAATACAAGTCTCAAAGCATACTTCAAATACAGCCCATCTAAAACAATTCATTTCCAGTTAAGAATTTTGCTTGACACATCACTACTCTGGGCAGGGATCTGGACAGGAAATTATCTTAAAATGGGCACTGCTTGCTTAATTCCAACTTTTACATGTGCTGATCCCAGAAAGATTTTAACAAGTGTTGTTTCACTCAAGAGTTTAACACTTGCTCCTTTTCTGAAGAACTTCAAGCTCAAAGGAAGGATGAGCTCCATTACTGCAAGTACTGCCAGGTAAATAAGATTCTACCTGGTCTTAACAGAAACCCAGACATCCAGACAGGCTTCCAGCTCTACCTTCAGATCACCTAGAAAGTCAACTGCTTAATCTGCTTAGCTGTCGTCAGCAACTCTCACGGGGTCCTCATCTGCATCCTATTAAATACCTTGGAAATACACAGGCAGCACTTAACAGAGCTGTCCCTCTTTCCACTTTTTATTTAGACTAGTGAAGAAAAAGGAGCATATTGTGTCTCTGTAACTATTTCTGCATGAGATGCTATGATGGACGTAGAGCTTGAGCTGGTAAAAAGAATACATCCCAAAACAACACTGTTCCTTCCTTGAAAATTGCCTTCTATTTCATTCAAAACTGAGGAGGGCATGGCCAGCTATATTATTTAAATAGCACATGATTCTAGCAGGCTGTTCTACTTTCAATGCTTCTAATTGTTAAAATATCCTGTTAGCACTATCAGAACCTGATGCATTTCACTTCACAGAACCAACCTGATGCCATGAGCCTGTGCTTCAGGCAATAACAACTTCATACCAAATCCAAATTTAAAGGAAAATGCTCACCTCCAGAAAACTTCCCACACAGTGCAGAGTCTAGGGTGATCTCATCTTCCCCAAGTGCCTCAACAGTCACCTCTGGAAACTGCAGCAGACTGCTCGTTACCTGAGCCGTTAGGTCTCGCATTCTTCACTGGAAGTAAAGAAAACAAGGCAAAGAGATTCACGTCAGCCATAAATATCTTTGAGACTGACCCAAGCTTCATCAGTATGCAGTGACAAATCTCCCATAAATCATTTGTAGCTCTTTTTTGCTCAAAAGAAATGGCACTTAGGACAGTTTTTCATCTCACATCAGAGCAAAAGGAGAATCTTGAGCTTTTCCAATGCCTACAAGATCACCAACAAAAAGTGACACAGAGGGATGAACAAGATAAATAAGAGGGAAGAGAACAACACACCAAGTTCAAGCTTACTCATACAGGTTATCAAGATTTGATTTCAGAAAAATCATATTTTAAAAAGCTTCTCAGTAAGAGGTATAACTCTCTGCCCTTTCCCTTGATTTAATACATTATTATTTGTTGTCAGTTGTCTTCTAGTAGATGTCACAGATCAGCCATGTCTTTACTTTTTGCATGCTTATTTTTGACATTCAGGAATACAAAGTTCTTGACCAAATTCATCCTCAAATTCTTCCAGAAAACATAGTGCTAATACTTTCAAGAAATACTGACTTTCATAGCTCATTAATTAGAAGTGTTTTTCCATACACTTAAGAGGTGAATATAACACAACACTTCAAAATATTGTTCTTTTTCTCTGCTGAAATCCTTGTAGTTCTTATTCCAGACCCTTCCTTTCTACTGCCTTTCGTTATCACATCTCTGCAGTATTAGAGAAAAAATTTCTAGGCCTCTCAGACAGTTTTATACTCATACAGGTGCTCCACAAGAGTACACATTTCAGTATGTCAAGACAGATTTTTTTTTTTTTTGGAGAAACTGAAGAGCTGAACTAATTTACAGGATTAAGCAGGTGGCTAAATATGAGATAATCCATATGCATGGAAATACAAATTACTTTAAGTATCTCTGTTTTGCAAGTCATCTGGCTTATAGAAAAGGCCTCTGACAGACAAGACAAATTCAACTGTCTTGTTCAAATAGTACTGCTTTCTTCATGACATCTCAAGATATTATACACGTCACTAGTACTGGGTTGTGCTCTCATATCTGCTGCCAGCAGGACAACAACGAGTGCGTGAAGTACAAGAAGGGTAAGTCAGAGTCCTGCACTAAGCAGAAGTCAACATTTTGACAGAAATGTTGCTGATGGCAAAGCCAGTACTGCAGCCAGCCAGCCTGACCGCTCTGCCAGCATTCACTACTAGCACAGATCAGGTTCCAAGTGGGACAACTCACTTGCAGTAGTTTTGCTGAGTTTCTCTTTTGGTACTTGCCATCAGTTTCAAGTGACAACTTCTGCACTACATCCAGGGGTCCAGAGAGTAAAAGGTCTCACAATTTGACCAGCATTCTTGCTTAGTTTAATTGCAATTTAGTGGATATATTTTAGGATTAACCCATAATATCAAATACTACTAATTCAGACACATCTGGTTGATGAATAGCAGATTTGAAACGTTTCAGCGTGTGCTTGTGTTCCTGTCACTGGGCACCACTGGAATGCTCCTGGCTCCATCTGCTTTACATCCTCCCTTCAGGTATTTATGTGCATTGATGAGAAGTCTCGAGCCTTCTCTTCTCCAGGCTGAACAGTCCCAGTCTCCCAGCTTTTTCTCAGCAAAGAGCTGATCCAATCTCCACTATCTTTGTGGCCCTTCGCTGCACTCTCTCCAGTACCTTTATCTCTTATCTTGAGAGGTAAGCCTAAACCTGACACAGCATTCCAGCTGAGGCCTCCCCAGTACAGTACTAGAGGAAGGATCACCTCCCTTCACCTGCGGGCAAAGGTTCTTCCTCACGCAGCCCAGGCAGGATACCATCAGCCTTCTTTGCTGCACACAGTGCAGGGCACAGTGATGGCTCATGGCCAACTGGGTGTCCCAGGGCCTTTTCTGGCAAGCTGCTTTCCAGCTGGGCAGGCCCCCGCACACACTGGTGCCTGAGGTGGTTCCTCCCCAGTGCAAGACTTGGTGCTTTCCCTTGTTAAACTACATAAGGTTCCTGTCAGCCCATTTCTCCAGCCTGACAAAGTACCGACTCTGACAACATATATTAAGGAATTTTAGAAAAGGGCACAAAATTCCAGAATTATTGCAGTGAATAAAATTGTTTTCTTTTTTTTGTAAATAAGAATGGAGATGTCTGTGTGGTAAGTATATGATTATTAATACCATATACCACAATAATAGCAAATAGTTCTAAGTAAAGAGTGAACAAATATCTTTCAGTAGGGCAGGTAAGAGCATGCAAGGAAACTTCTCAGCTCTGTGCTCTTCGTGAGTCACCCTGAGCGATCCTGCTTGAGACACTGCCTACCTGCTCTGCCAAGAGCACAGAACCTTGTGTGGCTAAATTGGAAATCAAATTGAAATATCCTCTACTGGGGAGATTTGAGCTTAAAAAACAAACTCCTCACCATCCCAAAAAGAATTCTTCCCGGATGGAAAGCTCATATGATAACACAGTGTACTCCTGCCTACAATATTAAAAAAATCTGTCCACGAACACCAGTAAGAACCATCAAGTAAGTAGAACTCCAAGACCCTAAACCCTTTTTGTAGAAAATGAAAATACTAGAGCATCAGGCATGCTCAGTTTTGCTCCAGTAAGACAATAACCATTTTAAACACCTCTTTTTGTTTTTAGAAATCAGGCATGGAACAATGTTGATAAACTTTATAACAAATTATGAACCATATATACTGACCTCTCTATAAGGATGCCTTCCTTGCATCATTTTGCTAAGTTAAACCAAGAATCGCTAAGAAATCAAAACAGAGGGGAAATACTTAGATCTAGATTAAAGGCACAAAGCCTCTCAACTTTACAAGATATATCCAACAGTAACTGCATTCGGCTCTCTTCGAAACAATAACTACAATCACATTCTTATTTCTGTTAGAAAACAGATTAGGGTAAAATGTCACATGCTTACTCCATTTTCAGGAATAAACCAGAATTCATCCTTCCAGCTGTATCCTACAGCAATGCAGTCTGCGTGCAAGTTGCCAAAATGAGCATTCTTTTTCACCCTAGGAACTTATAACTTCCAAAGACCATGAACTATTTCCAAAGACAGAAATGTCATTAATTTTTGGATTAAAAAGCTTGGGAGGGGGGAGAGGGAAGGAGGGAAAAGAAAGAAAGAGAAATTGTGTGTTCAAGCAGAATTACATACAGCCAAGCCAGAGTTCTGAGATGTCAGTTTTGACTGATGCTATTGTTATTACACTATTACACAAAAATCAGTTTAAAACGCCAGCAACATTATGGGCTCACTGAAGAAAAAGCTAAAAATATGGTCAGTCACAGCTAAAGACAAGATTTCACAGGACATGTTGACTTCACTGACATCAAAAGAGAGATCTTGCTGCCATTTCTCATCTCATATTTGCTCCTTTGTTCTACTACTGTATTTTGGAAGACATTTCCAGCATACCACACTGGTATGCCATCCCACTGCTGGCCCTTCCCAGCACAAATTCCAGAATCACATCGAAGAGAAAGACTTGCCAGAATCACACATGACCACCTCTTCTAAACACCCTGCTCAAGCTATCACCTAGAGCAGGCTGCCCAAGGCTGGATGCAGGTGGATTTGGAACATTTAATTCTCCAACACGTTTTTACAACCAGCAACATGACAAGACCAACTACAGAAACACCTGCAACCCATGCAACAGAGTGACTCTTTCTTGCCAATTTAAGGATTCTATTCTCTCCACCACACCAGCAAACCAGCATCACACCAGGAAAAGCCTGTCACCACTGCTTCTCCAAAACTATGTCCAACACCTTATTAGGCAGAAGACACATAATTAATAGACGCTTGATCACTCTTGAAAAAGCCAATCCCAGGCAAATCGATGCAGGAAGGAGAGCTGAGGCAGCACGTGGATGAGGAGCTGGTCTGCCCAAGATACAGAGCTGTGTGCCCAAGCGCATGGGACAGCTGCCAGCCAAGGCTGACACAAGCAGCCAGACTGACGGGCCCTGCAAAGGCACCTGCACGGCCATGCTCAGCCTGTACCCCAAACGGGGTGCAGCCATCCCGACACAAACAAGTCCCTCAATTTCCTCCAATTTCCCCAGACACGATCAGGAAGCAATCATAAGACCTGAAAGACTGACACCAAGCATTCTATTGGCAGAAGCTCCAGACATGGACTCACAGTTTACTAAGGAAATGAGCACTTCTGTTTAAGCCAGCAGCAACTCTGCTTCGCGATGTTTTGCTTCGTGCAAAGACCCAGAGACCCCCACAAATCGCACTGGGTTCTTCTAAAGCTGTGGCCTCCCCATTGCACCCATCCCGCGTCCCGCAATCGCCGCTCTACGAACAGAGCGCATTTCCCGCCTCCTCATGGAATACAACCCCGAAGGCCGGCGGGGGAGGGGGAAATTAGAAAAAAGTAAAGAAAAACCCTCCGAATACACGACCGAAGGGGCGAGAACAGAGGGCGTGCGCGGGTGGCCGGGCAGTAGGGAAAGCTTCTGGCAGCAGCCGCCGCATCTCCCACGCCCCCCAGGCTGACGGAGCCTCCCGGCTGCGGAGCCTCCCATGTGCGCTGCCCAGGCCGCGCCGCCCGGGCCTCTCCCGCCGCCGGGGGCCGGGGCACGTGTGGCAAACGCGGCGCCGCAGCCCGGGGGTCACTTACATAAGGGACGGGCGGCCGGGCCCGCCCGAGGCCCCCGCGGGCCCGCGCTGCGCCAGCGGCGGTGCCGGCCTATGAGGCTCGGGAGAGGCCGGTACCCGCTGGTACGGGGGGGAAGGAAGAAAGGGAAGAGCGAAGGCAGACGGGCGGGCGGGGGTCGTCGTTGCCGCCACCTCCGCCGCCTCCTCCTGTCCGCGCCGCTGCGCCCAGCCCAGCCGAGCCCGCACTCCCGGTACGTGCGGGTGCCGCTGCCGGTGGCATCTCCCTCCCGCAGCGGCGACAACGGCCCGGCCCGGCCCGGCCCGGCCCCGCGCGCCCGCGCACCCACCTCGCTCGCTCACCCGCCGCGCGGGGGGCGGGACGGGATGGGGGGGCGGATGGAGTTCTCGCGAGATCCGCAGCCGAGCCTCCGCGGGAACTTTCAAATGCGCGGGACACGGCCCCGGGCGCTGGCGGCGGAGGACTCCGGACTACGGATCCCGGCGTGCCGCGCGGCGGCTGCTTCCGCTCCCGCCCCGGTGGCCGCTGTCTGTCGCGGGGCACGCCGGGAGCTGTAGTTCCTGGGCCGGCAGGACCGGCGCCCTACCGAGCCCGTTCGTGGCCTCCACCCCGCACCTCGTGGGGACGGATCTGCTCTCCTGCCCCGCCGAGGGGCAGCCGCCGGCAGGGAGAAAGCTGGCCCTGCCTACCTGTGTCCGTCTCATCGCAGGAGCCGCTCACCTACTTCTCCCTCTTCCCCCCTCCCCCGGTCTATCTGGATTTCGTTGAATCACGGAATGGTTTGGGTTGGAAGGGACTCTAAAGATCATCGAGTTACAGCCCCCCTGCCACGGGCAGGAACACCTCCCACTGGACCAGGTTGCTCAAAGCCCTGTTCAGCCTGGCCTTGAACGCTTCCAGGAATGGAGCATCCGCAGCTTCTCTGGGCAGCCTGTTTCAGGGCCTCGTCACCCTCACAGTAAAAGACTTCCTCCTACTATCGAATCTAAACCTACACTCTTAGTCTGGATCCATTTCCCCCTTCTCCTGTCACAACATGCTCTTGTAAAAAGTCCCTGTCCATCTTTCTTGTAGGTGCCCTTCAGGTACTGGAAGGCCAGTCATTAGATCACCCATTTAAAAGGATTTAAAGGGGTAGGCTATTTAGCTGCAGTTTTCCTCTTAATTTTAATAAGAAATTGTATGTAAAACCCCAATAAATTAATATAAAATTAATGTTACACTGTTAGTCACCAAAAGGAGAAAAAGTAAGTACGAAGTCAAAAGTGCAAGTCTAATGCTACTCCTTTCAGTGTATATATTTTAATGTGGTCAAAATGTTCTTTGATTTTCAAAAAACATTTTCAGGTATTGATAAACAAGTAGTCTAGAGGAAGGCATCCCTGCCCATGGCAGAGGGGGTTGGAACAAGATGATCTTTAAAGTCCCTTCCAACCCAAGCCATTCTATGATTCTATGCAATTTGCAATGCTTCTAAGCAGTGGAAGCATCATCAAAGGGGTGGCAAAGGCATTTATTTTCTCCCAGCATACATTATTCCTAAATTACAGCTATGCCTCTTAATGTTGAGTGGCCATTCTTTATATTATTATATCCTTTTTGTGACTTGGTGGCTGCTGTTGCCACTTTAGATCTATTCATTTGTATCATACAAGAGCACAGGTCACAGAGAAGGAACCCACCATGCCAAGCGAGAGGATTGCACAGACCAGCCCGGCCCCTGACCTTAGGGGAGGCTGTGCACAAGTCCTGGGGTGTCGGTGAGACAGGATTTTCCTGCAAGGATGGAAGCTTGGCCCTGGCCACCAGCTGATGGGTGATGGCAGAGCTGACTTTTACACGTGAGAGGCTCTGTGTGAGAGAGACAGATCTGGGGTGGGCTACAGAAGGGCTCGAAAGCAAGGACAAGCAGCTCTCATCTGATGTGACAGAGAGTGGGAAGCTAAGGGAGAAATGCAGAGATAGGCATGGCAGCACCCGAGGACCAGCTAGACCTCTATCCTTTGCAAAGACGTGTAGAGTGATTGTGTGCATGACAGGGCTGCATTTATTGAGGGAAGGACAAGAGCTTTGGCAGTAAGCACAATTCAAAGTGGCAATTCAGCGTGGATGAGAGCCTTAGCTCCATTGCATGGAGACAGAAGGGCTTCATGTCAGGAATTATTTGTGGAACAATGCCTTCAAGGTTTGGGTATGATCTGAATAAGGACACAAGGAGAAGTCTGGACCAAAGCTGTCCCCCCGTCATAGGCATACGTGAACATTGGCCTAAACAGCAGCTGAGGGGCTGTGGGATGAAGTGGGCTGGTTTAGCCAAGCTTGAGCTTCAACTGATAGCAAAGCTTATCTGAACAGGCATCATGGGCAAGGATGGGTTTGGAAAAAAGGGTCTATGACTCATCTTGCTCAGTCTTACGTGTCTACGTTACAGTCATCAATGCATTCAGCTGGACTCCCATTTTGAGTGAGGAAAGGAAACAGCTTTTTCCTGAGTGCCTGTCCTGGCTGGCTCTAGATACCTCCTACAGGATTAGCTGTAATGGGAGCCTAGGTGGCATTGTAGGTAGAGACATCTATGCTGTACCCTTTTAGTTTGGTTGGGTTGATCTCTCTTTTAGAGATTCATCTGAATAGAGCACTGGATTTTTAAGCTGCTTGGCAGGTGATTTTATGTTTGTGGTAGGGATTACATGGAGATGAGGCACAGAAGAGAAAGAGGACAAGTGCACAGTTTTATACCACCCATTCTATAGAGTCTGGAGAGCGAGATAAAGAGGAGTCTCCAAAAGGCATGATGGTCACGCAAGGGAAGGGAAAGGGGAGGGTAGAGCTTTGAATGACAGAGAGAATAACCTCTCAGGGAGAGCTAACTTATGGCAAGTGCCTGACAGATGGTGGGAGATGTAGGGGAGAGCTGGAGCTGCCTAAGAGGAGGCCATTTTGAGGCTTCCACAAAAACTATGCTGACTGAATGTGGGGGCAGGTGCCCTATGGGGGAGGAAGAGTTTCATGAGGAGGAGTGCAGCCTTTCACTGAGTTTACAAAGCAAAGAGAATAGAGGCACATGTTTGTACTGGGTTTGTGTAGCCAGATTTTGGAAGTGGAGGAGCCTCAAGGGTGGCTTCTGTGAGAAGCTGCCAGAAGCTTCCCCCGTGTCTGGCAGAGCCAATGTCAGGAAGCTCCAAGACAGACCTGCTGGCTGCTAAGGCCAGGCTCATAGCAATGGTGGTAGCTCCTATGGGGTAACAGATTTAAGAAAGTAAGAAAAGGCGCAATTCCAGCCAGAGAGAGGAGTGAGAATGTGTGATGGGAGCAGCTCTGCAGACACCAAGGTCAGTGCAGAAGGAGGGGGAGGAGATGCTTCTGTCACTGGAGCAGAGATTCCCCTGCAGCCCGTGGTAAAGTCCATGGTGAGGCAGCTGTCCCCCTGCACTCCCCTCTGGTCCATGCCAGAGCAGGTGGATGCCTAAAAGCAGGCTGTGACCCTGTGGGAAACCCACACTGGAGTGTGGAGGCTCCTGGCAGGACCTGTGGACGCCATGGAGAGAAGAGCCCACCCTGGAGCAGGTTTGCTGGCAGGACTTGTGATCCCGCAGGGAAGCCATGCTGGAGCAGCCTGTTCCTGAAGGACTGCACCCCTTGGAAAGGGACCCACACTGGAGCAGTTCATGAAGCCCTGCAGCCCATGGGAACGATTCTCATTGGAGAAGCTTGTGGAAGACTGTCTCCTCTGGGAGGAAATCCACACTGGGGCGAGGGAACATTGAAGTGTCCTTCCCTTGAGGAGGAAGGAGCAGCAGAGACAATGTGTGCTTAATGGGGCTGCAACCCCCATTCCCAATCCCTCTGTGCTGCAGAAAGGGGAGAAAGTAGAGAAAATCAGGAGTGAAGTTGAACCCAGGAATATGGGAGGGGTGGAGGCAAGGTTTTTTTTACTATTTAGCTTTTATTTCTCATTGTCTCACTCTGCTATAATTTTTAAGAAATTAAATTCCTTTTCACTGAATCGAGTCTGTTTTGCCCATGACAGTGACTGGTGAATGATCTCTCCCTGTCTTTATCTTGACCCACGAGCTTTCATTGTATTTTCTCTCCCCTGTCCATCTGAGGAGGGGAATGATGGAGCAGTTGGTGGCTTGTAAACAATGAAAGTATTAATAGTTGCATTTATTGACATGAGAAAGAGCCAGAGAAGAGTGAGCAATTAACAAGGTAAAATGAGCATGGGGCAATTAACGAGATGAGAGAAAGTGGAACCAACAGCAAGAAAAGGAGCAGGATGGAAAAACCAAAGAAGAGAGCTCTGTGCCTGTGGCAAAAGCAAAGACTGGGAGAGAGATAAGTGAAAGTGGGTTTGAGATGCAAAGATTGCAAAGTCAAAATACAGGAAGAAAGCAGTGAGATGTTCTGCAAATAGAGAGGGAAGCAGGAAGGAAGATGCAGTGAAGAGGGAAGATGCTGCAGCTGAAAATGTATGCAAAGTGTATGCAAATGGAAAATGTTCAGCTCAGCTGGAAAAATTAGGCTGCTTGGTGTACAAGATGTCATCAGGTTTCATGCAGTTAAGATTGTTGAAAACCTGGCGGACAGGCTGTATTAGAAAGCTTATGCTCTTACTCAGCTAAGTTAATGATTGCCAAGTCTAATTGTTAAGGCTGGGTTGGGAACCAGTGGAGTCACAGCTGCAGCAGCACAGCAGCTCTGAAGTGGAGCTCCCCAGACTCAGGCACCAATTTGGCTGCTGTACAGCTGTGGGTGTCTGGACACCAGGTCCTGATGCACCGCTGGGGTACCTGGCCCTGGCAATACCCCTCCCCAGAGGATTGGGAAGCCTGGAACACAGCACTGGGTGCAAGGAAAGGCTCCAGCACTGCTGCCTTCCCCACTGAGTCAGACCATCTGCCCTGGGAAAGCTGGGAGGAGACCCCAAAAGCAGTTTTTGAATTACAGGGAGCTGGAAATGGGGTTTGCCCAGTGATGTCCTGGGCAGCACACCCTTTCTCCCAGGTCGATAAGTCGATATCTGATTATGGGTGAGACCCATAAGCACTCTGCTGCTTTGTGCTGCCCCAGCACTGTGGTGTGGCTGTTGCTTTGGTGTATCCAGTTGGCATCCACTTTTGCATTTGTCTTGCATTGAGTATTTGTGATTCTGCCTCAAAAAGTTAAAATGGAAGGTATTGCATGCTTGATAATATTTTTTTCAAATCATTGTGAAGAGTGTGCAGTAGCACCCTCTGCAAGCACTTCTTTGGTCCTTGTGGTCTGGCATTTTCAGTAAGCTATACCAAAAGTAAGCAAATACTGAGATGAAGAAAGCCCTGTGTTAAAATGAAGATCATACTGTTGGCATATATCAGGGGTGTAAAGGTGAAACAAAGAAGATGCTGCAGTGGTGCAATGATTATTTTCAAGCACAGGATTCTTTATAGAGACAGGATGCTCAGCAGTGTGGTTATACTTATCCAAATTACATGGGTACAAGTTTAAAAACAAGGAATTAAATACTGCCTTTCCTCAATTACAGAGAAGGAATCTATTTTGACAGTGTATGTGGTGTCTTTAAAGCCAAATATTAAAAAGACTCAGACACAAAAGACAAGTGTTTGGGCTTTTTAAGAGGTTTCACTGTGAATTGTTTCAGCTGATAGAATTGTTTCAGCTGAGATTTTTGTAAGGTTTAAGAGTCTTAATTTAATTTTCTGGACTCAGAATGCCTGGTTATGATATACTAGCAATTAGTGCTATACATCTCTTACTCTTAAGTAATATTACAGTATTCTCATCCTTTAATTCTACTATATATTTCATTAGGAATAAATATTTACTATTTTTTCCTTTAAAATTGTATTAAATCAATTGTAAGTCTTCAGTAATATTACACAGTAAAAGAATTAATTAGAGCTTTTAAGTATCAAAATCAAAGTAATTAGAAACTTAATGAACCGAACATAATATAACAGGATCTCTTCTATTCTCCACTAGAGCAGCAATAATTTAATATGAAGAGACACACTCCAGAATTTTCCAGAGAAATAAAAAAATAAGTTGTAGTGGGGTTGAAACTGCAGTTGCAGAAGTGTCATGCAGTCACAAAAATAAGAAGGGAGAAAAGTGTCTGCATTTCAGTTTAAACAGAAAAAGAGGGACCTTAGGAGACCTTGAAAACTGCATTCTTGAGCAGCATACTCTGAGTGTTAATACTCAGAGCAGTGAGTATTATCACATTTCCATTTCTCCTGTAGAAAATGTTACAGCTTGGTTGTCAGACCTATTCCCAGCTGCATTTTATGCATTACAGCATTACATATTACTAAGTTTGGGAATTCTTTTTTCTTACGTTTTATTGTTGTTGTTGGGTTTCTTTCCATTGTACTCTGAAGCCTAGATGTCTTCCTCTTGCAGACTGAAAACATAGCTTTTCTTCCCTTAAATCAGATTGGGACAGGAAAGTTTTCTTGTTCTGGTCCTCTGCCATCCTGCCGCTGTGTGTAGCAACTGGGGAAGTTCTGTGGCTAGTGGGTTTGGTGTGACCTGTGCTTGCTCGAACACTTAGTCTGCATACGTGTGTTCCTAAATGAGCCGCAGAGAGAAGACAAACACTGCAAGCTCTACCTTCAGGCAGGTGGGAACCTCTGAGTAATATAAGTAGCTTGGCTAATGCCATTCAGGCTTTTCATTTCATAATTTATGGACATCATGTCGTTCATTAAAATCTGCACAAAGCACTCAAAAGTGAGGAAATAAGGGATTTCAAATATTTTACATATGGGTATGTCTTATGCCCACATAAGCTCTTCCCCCCCCCTCCCCCCAAATTCAATGCATTTCTTCACAATACAATAACCTTCATGTTAACCCAAAATTCATATGGTTCTGTCAATAACAAGGCTGAGAAGGTATGCAGATATATCTTGAAGGGAGATTATTTCTTCTAGAAACAAACTGCCCATTATGGTAGGATTATCTCATCGGACTTCAGCTGTATGAAAGACGAGTATCAACTTTAAGTGTGCCCATAGACTGTTTTCCTTCAACTGTGCTGACTGATCTCTAAGTCAGATTTCCCTTGCTGACAGCCCTGCAGTACCCTGTACCTTACCCTGTCCCATCTACAGCATCACTTCCAATAAATTAAAGAAGCTATCTTGGGTCCCTTTTCTCCTTTTTTTTTGGAGGAAACAGTAGCACTTCAGCAGACCTTGTTTGTCCTTTGTGGGAGAGACACCTGGATAGGTCAGACCCTCTGGGGTGCCTGGTTCTCCCTCTAAGATTAGGGGGAACCTAGACAAGTGGCAAGGAAAGGTTGTTTCACTTTTAGGTAGCTACCTAGGGCTGCCAGGAATCACTGTTCACCAACAGTTGGGAAGTGGCTGTGGTTACACACCTTCTTTAGTGCACAGCCAATTAAATCCCCGTAAAGCAAGCTTCTCCCAAATGTTGTGCTTGTTAGACTGCTCTAAAACCTTCCAATTATCCATGCTGATCATGAAATGAAAGGCAAAATAACTCCCCAGACACAGGAGTCTCTATTCTGCAGTTCTTTGTAGGGAAGTCCATGGCTTGCATTTGCTTATCCCTCCTTTTATGCTTATTTTTAGGTTTGTGCAGGTAAAGGTGGATGTTTGCTTCAATTTATCTAAACTAACCAACATATCAAAGCAAACCAAGGGTAAGGAGAGCTGATGTGGACATGCCTTGCACCAGTCAATTCAGAGCAGGAAGTTTCTTTCTTCTCAGTTGTTTTGTTAGCTGACCACACAAGAAATTCCCAAGTTCACCAGCAGTATTTCACTTGCCTAGCCTTTTTGATAACTGATATTCCTCCTCGTGCATCATGAGGGTCACACATGAGTACCCACCAGCCAACAGAGAAGGACCTTCATGTTCTAGAGGACCTGGGCTGCATTGCATGTCTTGAGAAACATGGAGTTTATGCCCGATGGCATAAACAAACCACTTATTTACGTGGGAAAGGAGCAGAATTTCCTGCATAGCACATGTGCAATCTGGCTAAATTAATTGCACTATTTGAACACAATGGCTTTTATGCCTATGGTTTTGTTGATAAATCCCAATGATCAGTAATCCAAAATCAAGCTTTTTGCACAAAATAAAGAAGATAATTTGTTCATTGCTTTTCTGGTCTGTCTTTCAGCTCTGACAAATCCCCATTACCCATAATCCTAAAGAATAAGATCTTAAAATCTAACTTGGAAATACAGTTTCCCTGTGATTTCTGGTGCAGGGGGAGTTTGAACTCAGTTGATGCAGTGCAATAGCATCAGTGCACTGAACTGAAGAAATGGGTCGCTGTGCTGAGGTGCTGCAAACTAGCCTGCAGATGCTTTCTGAGATCTAAAATAAAAACACTCCAATTCCACTTGCACCAAAACCTCTGTGCTGACTTCAGTTCATTATCACTGTGCAAATTCTGCGTGTGTAAGGTGTTTTATATCATGTTCAAATTTGGACTTCCCTAATTCAACACAATCTGAGCTGAGGACCACAATGACATTATTGGTATTAGACATTTTCTTTGGTGATTAACCTCTACATGTGTGACCTCAGGGCAAAGGACCAATTAGGTGTTAAGTAGAAAACTTGGAGGCAATCAAGTCCAAACTTAGGTAGCAAAACCCAAAATACTGGAAAATGCAATCTGGAAAAATTCAGACTGCCTTCTTTTCATAAGGAATGTGGTCGTATATGTTGAAAAGACCATCAAGGACATATTTTTGCAAAGCACACAGTACCCAGCAGTTCCTTTATAAGCAGAGAAAGCAAATTATAGAAATTGCCCATGGCCTTGTGCAGGGGAGCTCGGGATATCTGTGTTTCCTCAAACCATCTGCAATAGACTGGCTCTTGAAAATATTTGAGAGAAAAAGTCATTTCCCAGTGCAGGTAAGATTCAATGTCAATGTGCCCAGCTGTGCAAGATGCACTGCTGAGTGTGGGTGACTAATACATTCGCCAGCACAGCAACTTCAGTGTGTAATTTATTGTTGTGTAGGCTGTCTGGGTAGCTCAGCCCTGCACCGTTTTGTTTTGCCAGAGGCTGATCACTTCCTGAGAAGTGCTAAGACATCTCATTTGTCAGTGCGTGCTTGATGCCTTACAGAAAATGATCAGAGCCTTGTTGGGTTTGTGACCCACCAGTACTGAAAAATTAAGGTGATCCATCCTCTGCAAACAGAAACAGCTAACACAAAGCCAGTGCCCTTGAAAGAGCCACTGTGACCTCTGGTTTGAGCAATTTAGAGGAAACATCACTCAGTCTGCTGAATCTGCTCATTAACTGCTGGAACAAAGAATTACTGTGAATAAATAGTCCTTTTAGCTTCCCATTCTCCATCACTTGAAAGCTAAAAAATGTTTTTTCTGGAAGTGGCATAATGGAATCTAACTGAGTGGCACCAGCTTGAGGTTCTCTCTGGCAGCCTCAGGCATGGGGCAATGCCCAGCCAGGCTTCAAGTGAGCCTCTGATGGGTAGACCCCATGATTTTCCCTCCTGCCTAACAGCCCCTGCCTGAAGTGCCTGAGATGGTTTGTGTTGGGCTCATGTCCCTGGCACGGCTGGGACAGCTCCCAGAATTGGTACTACCTGACCTGTATGAGACTTGGCTTCTTTGCTTGGGTCTCCAAGGGGCTTTCTGGGCAGAGGTCTTTTTACTTCCAAAGACACACAGCTTCTGTGTAGCACCAACCAACTCTATTGAAACACATCACCCTAGGCAAGGATCAGCTGGATTGTTTCCCCACCTCTACTAGAAAGTACACCAGCAGCTTGTTAATTACACAAGACAGTGCAGCTTTCAGGAAATAAATGGATGGTGATGCCCTACAACGAGCATTTAAGATGAGTATTTTTACCACCTTGTGTTGCTTGACACTTGTAGGAAGCCATTTCCTTTTAATGAGGGAGGTCTGTTTACTATTTTCTCCCTTCTGCTAGCAAACATTTCTGCTGCAGGTTGTATGGCATCCAATATCAGCCCGTGGGAAAAACATGGAGTTCCCTGAAAAAATGCTGACAACAAAACAATATATTTTCTTGATGCTGAGCCTCAAACTGTGGATGAATGTAGAAATTATTTCAAGAGCTGAATAATGACATAGGGCAAGGTGCCTCCTCCCTGCCACCGGTGCCTCCCACAGAGCCAGCTCCTTCTCCTGGGTGCCACCACTGCATGCTGCAGCACCATGGCTGGCACACTGGTGCCAGGAAGCTGCATGGTATCTAGCTTCTTCCCATGAAGGATTCTTTTCATCTAGAATTTCATAGGATTTGGAAAAGGCTTGGACATTTAAAAGCTGCCAGGGGTTTCCAGGGGAAAGCAGCCAGCACACGTGGCCTGCCAGACGCCTCACCAGCTGTGTGATCCAAAACTGGTTGTGAGCAAGCTGAATTCACTTCATAGTGTTGATATTACAATGCCAGTCAGTGGCAGGACTCTGGCTGGGGATCTCACTGAGAGCAACTTTTGCCTGGTTTTGCTATGTGACTCATCCTGTAAGAGGAGAGTTCAAATTTCCTTGCAGTCTCACTGTGGCCTCTGGATCTGCTGCTGCTGACAAACAGGCTCCTGAGTATTTTTTTTTTTTTTTCAGAGGTACCTAACTAAAAAAATCTAAATTCAACCACTTTGGTTTAGGGGCACTGGCTGAGATCAGAGTCCCATCTCATTAGGCTTCATATAAAGACAAGACTACATTAATTCCTGTCACACAAAGTGCTTACACCTTGACAAACTGGAAGGGAAGCAGCTACAGTGAGAAACGCCTTGCCAAAATTCATGCAACAGATCAAAAGTTGAGCCAGAAATGTTAACCAGCTATCCCAGTTCCTGGCATCTGAGGAGACCTGCTTCAAACTGGCTAGCAGGTGGATATGTGTATTTATTCATACCAGTGGCTTCTGCCTCTTAAGAAATATGCTCAAAAACTTACACTGCAAAATTAAATATACTTTGGAGGAACTGCTGGCCCCTGGCTGACCAGCACTTCAGCCAAGGAACAGCTCCAGCAGCAGCTGCTCGTGCTGGATGATGAACATCACATTCCCTGAATTTTGTAAAGCTAACAGCAGACAAGACCCACTGAAGGGCCAAATGGGCACCATTGACTCCTAGTCCACATGTGTCCTTGATCACGTCAGATAACACAGATAATTGTTGTGACTTGGCCCTGGCTTTGGAGAATAAAAATGCACAGATTTTTCAAGCTTTAAGAAGCAGATTCAGTATTCTCATGACTTCTGGTCGAATGACAGATTATGCTGCTACAGTTTGCATGCTAGCTGAGCACCTCTCACTTCAGCTGAAATTAAATCACAGGAGTGAGTGATCCTCCTGTCCAGCCCATTCCCTTCTGAATGAATGAGGTTTGTCCCAAAGTATCACATATTATTTTTGCTCCTTGCATATGTTAGAGATTTTAGCTGCTCTTCACTTTTTGATTTATTAATCAAAAGCATCTGCCTGTCAAGGAGTATTAGATCTAGAATTTACTTTTGACCATGTTGCCCATGAGGTCTGCCAGGAAAAAAAGTACTGCTGTAACTGAAGAAATCTTACCCTGGGTACTGATACACTGGATCCCTGATCATGCACTTAGAGGTATGTATGTTCTCTTGTGGTTAATCTGCTGGATTTTAAAGAGGGGATTCCAAGTTCTCTACACTAGTACATCTCTTTTAAGGGTATTTTGCAGTGAGTTGACCCACGTTATTTCACCTCAGCCTGAAACTTTTTTGGACAGTACCAGAATACAGTACTGGTGAGACAGATAGAGAGACAAAGGTGAGGTCTCAAAATGAAAGGGAGAGGAACAAGGAATTGTGCAGGCTATGAACAGTGTTAAAACCTCACAGCTGATGGAGGGAAATCAGAGGTGATGCTGATGACAGTAAGTGAGCAGCTGGCTGCCAAAAAGAAAAAAAAAAAAAAAAAAGGAGAAAAGTCACAACCCAGGGGTTGCCTGTACTGAGAAGATGATTTTTTTCTTTCTTTGATATATATTAGTAGGGATTGGATTAGTAGGGTTTGCCCAGCAAAAGTTTAGCTGTGCTGCAGAGCTAGCACTATATGTGTTGCTGGTTGTTGTAGTACCTAGGCTGGCTTGGCAGAGACTCCCCTGTGAAAACTGGTGGCCATGACACTACAGCATTATAAGAAAAAGCAGTGTACACCCCCAAAATGATGTGTTTCCATCCACTTCATCAGCTCAGGTAAGGAGACATTATGCTACTGAAGCAGACGCAGCTTGCAAGTGTCCAGGGACAGCAGAGAGCAGAGAGGGAGCAGCCTCGCCCAAGGGAGCCCGGCTGTGCCACTTCCTTGTCATAAGGACGGCAGTGTGGAACTGGCCCCGTGTGGAACAAGAAAACAAAGTTTCTGTCAAGAAAGAGACTTGCTGCCCACAGAGACAAGGAGTGCAGTTGTTGATATAGCAACAGAAAAGGACTTGTGGGAAAATCTGAGGCTGTGCTCCACCAGGAGATCAGGGTGGTAATTTCTGCTGCTCCTGCCCTTCTTCATATGGGACAGGTCTGGGTGTAGGGTCATTACATCTTCACGTGGCCAGTTTGGTTTTGTTTTTTTTTTTCTTATTTGAGTGTCAACCATAGGAAACAAGTTTGATTCATTGCACAGCTGTTACCATTTTGGGGAGTTATTTTTCTTTGGTCTGTTATAAAACTCTGTATGGGATGAGCATCAACAGGGCAAACATTACACTTGCTAGAGGCAGCAGCTGTTAAAATTGTGCTTGAAGAGGAAGCAAGAAAATCTTTTTGTGATTACTGCCAGCAACATCTTCATACTTTTTTGGATAAGAGTGAGACAACAGCTGGTACAGACACATGTTCCTCTCCCTCCCCATCTTGCATTATTAGCAACTGTTAGTGCAAGTCAAAATAATAGTCATTTGCTGGAAATAAGTAATTTTATCTGAAAACAGTTAATTTCCTTCATGTGTGAACACATTCTCAAATGAAAAGGTACAAATTACTGATGGTAATTTTATTGAAATAAATGGGGTTTTAGGCTGTTTGGACTGAAACTTACACAGCATCTGATTTTTATGGCTATAGCAAAAAAATTATTGTGGCATTTTCATCAAATCATTTGAATGAGAGGTTAAAAACTTGAAATGCTCTGTCTGATAAACTAGTAATGTGACCACACTCTGCATTAAGCAATTGCAGTGTTGCAGTTGATAGGAAGTGAGATTGCCAACATGTCCTCAGACCAAGGGACAAAAATATCACCAAAACACACTTTGCTGTGATTGAGAAATCCTTCCAGAGAGGAGAAATAAAAGACAGTAAACCCAAGGGTTTTGCGCCTGACATCAGGAGCAGGTGACGTGCAGTGCCCAGCCCAGCTCAGGCAGTGTTATGGCTGAGCTGCTGCTCCAGCCACTTGCCTTCTTCACTCCTTGCTCCTTGAAGACAAGCAGGCCCAAAGCACCTTTGTTTTCACCATTTCCACATGAGATCATGTATCATTGCTTCTGTTACCTTTGTCAACTCAAGGAAGCGGAGGAATAAATTCGTGTCCCATCTTGGGTGTGTACTTTTTTTTTCTGGGGAAGGAGTCTGCTTTACTCTTTGAGCTCTTTTGCATGCCTTTCTTAGCCCTTTCTGCCATTTCCCCTGATGGCAGCTGGACAATGTGTTTTCATACTGAAGGACTTTCTCAGACAGCAGGATGGGGAGAGCGTGGCATCCACCTCATGAGAGTGAGCATGCACCTGCCTCTCTCAACAGCTTCCCTACAACAGATCTGGCTGGGCAATGCTAACAAGCTGCTTCTTGCAAGGATCACCTGCTAAAGCTGAGCAGCTCTGCAGCTGGATGAAGCCTGCCTAGGAGGTCCTTCCAAGTCACACAGAGATCCTTTGAGGAGGTGTCATGGTTGGGCTCTGTGGTGCATTAATCAACCCCTGGACTATGATGAGTCCCCAGTGTGATACAGATGTAAATCAAGGTAAAAGCTGTTGTCAGATACGTCAGGCCGGGCATTTGCAGGAGGCTTTATTGCTATTGCGTAAAGGCAGAGACTGAGGCCTCGCCTGCCACCCCGGGACTGAGCCTGGTCACTTGTGTTCAGAGAAGATTGAGTCAGATGGAAGCAGGTGAACATATGGGGCAATTTTGGCAGAAAATGTGCTAAAAGATGCCAAGAAGAAGTCACTGCATCCTTTGTCAGGGCTGCTAATAAGGAGAGTACACTGAAAGCCTCTCCAGCCCCACCACTGCCCTGTGATGTAAGGCTGCAGCTGGACTGCAAGCCAGCTCCACCTCTGAGTCATTGCCTTGCCTCCAGCACAGCTGTGACTCATCCCTCTTTGGCTTTTCCTCCTCTCACAGTTAAAGCACAATAGAAAACCCCAAACAAAAATGTGTTAGGTGAGGGAAGCATGGTGTTCTTGACAGAAACCATCACACACTCCCTGACCTCCTGGGGGATGCCCAGGCAGACCCACTGCTGTGGTTAAGAACTTTTCCTCTCTGTAACACTCTAATTGCCCAGGACATCTGGCATAATCAAGCCCATTCCTTTATTTTACTCAAATTCCAGTTCACTCAGTTCCCAGTCACTGCTTCAACCAGAGGAGCAGGGATGGCTGAGGCTGGCAAGAGCTCATTGTGTCCTCTGAGCAACAAAAGAAACACAGTGTCAGTAGACCTCAAATAAGATGTGCACACAGCAAGAAAAACTGAGGAGATGCTGCTATGACACCAGCTGCCCTGCAAAGCGAGGGCTCAACCAGAAGTTGTGGTTTCAAAATAATGGAAACAATTATTTGGATATAATCAGGTGATGTCTGGCTTACCAGAACATCTAGACATCATCTCCAGACAATGTTGCACAAATGGGTACATTTGAGCCAGCATTAGAATCCACCTTTCTGATAAAGGAAGCACAATTAGTAAACTTATTAGTAGCCTTTCTAGCCAGGACCCATTCATCTAGTCTGGATAAGTCAAAGACAGACTGGGTCTAAACAGAGCCCTGGTCAACAGAGAGTCCCAGGGGACTCAGAGCCCAGCACCAACCACTAGCACGACCCCACTTCACAGAAAATAATACCATGCTCAGAGCAAAGATGGCACCCTGAACATTCAGACCAGTCCACTGATACTCATCAGAGCTGATGTTAGAGATGTTCCTTCATCCTTAGCTTGAAGTGCTAAGACTGGGAATGACTTGTCTGAGCAGAAAGCACTGGCCCCACTGATGCCTTTATGCCATCCTGAACTTCATTCCCAAAGTTCCCAGTGACCTTCCCAGCCAACAGCTTTCCCATTTCTTACTGTTACTGAACCTTCTATAGAGCTCCTCATCTGACCTGGGCTGACCTCCTAAGCAAGCCAGCCCTGCCAAGGACTCCCTGCCCTAGTCCTAGACTTGACCCTTTTGTCCCTCCCAGGGCATACAAGGAATAGAGAGTATTTAGGAAGTCTCTGTATTCACTTCCTCCATGACCTGCTGAAGGGTGGAAGTTCAGCACTCTTCTAGTCTCTTCCAACTTCATTTGCTTTTAGGGCAGAAAACTCCATTTTATTTCCTCTACTGGGTTCTCTTTGCCACCTGAGAGTTTAGGCTTCATGGTGGGTAGATCCATAGTGAAAGTATGCAGGGTACAGGCTTGCATCTCCCAACTGCAGCATCAGATAGAGCCCAGAGCGTCAAATGCTTAGATCCATTTTAAAAAGAGAAAAGGAAAAGCCTAGGAGATGGATGAGAGAAAAAGTTAGATATGGAAGGGCATAAACCCCACAGAGCCAAGACATGGCTCAGGGATTGCCAGTTCAGGTGGAGTCTGAATGGTGACACTGAACTTGCTGACACAGACCCAAGCAGAATGCCACACAATTCAGAAAACTTCAGAAACCTTGGAAGGGACTGAAGGAGAGGAAACTTTCAAGGAGGTTCTTCATGGCACATGAACAGAAAAAAAAAAAAAAAAAAAAAAAGCCAAAGCAGACAATAAGTTCATGAAATGGTGCCAGGTTTTGCCATCATGGGATGCTGAGGGAGAGGTGTTTGAGTTGGCCTCTATGCTGCAGAAGAACAGATGATCTTAGCTGGGCTGCAGGAATGGCAGTCTCTACCTGAGCTGGGAGCTAAACCACACTGGAAAAGAAAGGGAAGGCTGAGGTATACAAACTCAGTCTATCCTACTCCTCCTTGTAGCAAATGTTTAAGAGCCCAGGACCAAGACCTAAGAAGAGAAGAAATTCTGAAATGCCTGTGAAAAAGCATCTCAGCAGAAATGAGGGAAAACAGCAATATTGTTTTATGAAAAAAAGCTTGCCAGGGTTAGCACATGCTGGGTAGAAACAGAGCTGAAAATCCCTGGCTACAGACCATTGGTACATCTGAGCAGAGAAAACACATGTGAAACCAGATCCTCGCTGAAGTCAGGGAGACTTTCGCTGTTCGACATCCTTCAAAGTGCTGGTTGCCAAGTTCAGCCCAATGTTATCAGCACAGCTCTAGGGTGTCCAGCTCAGCTTTGTGAGTCCCCATTTTTCTGTTTATGACTTTATCTGCAGAAATGCTTGTAACCCTGAGGGCTCAGGCTCTGGCTTGCTGGCTGTGAAGCCAAAGTTGTATCACATGTAAGAGGACTGCCTGGCATAGCTCAGTTACCATCCCCAGAAACATTTCTCAGTGCACAAGCCTGCCAGGATGTGCAAGGGTAACATTCACCCCACTGTGCAGAAGGCAGGATGAATAGATTCAGTGCTGAAATACATGTTTTCCTATTTACTACCAGTTATAAATTACCAGCAGAGAGAAGAGAGTATTTAGATCAAGAGACTCCATTGATGTAAATGTATTTTAATTCCAGCTTTTTATCCCAAGAGTGATATTTACTGGTATTTTAAAATTGCCTGTAGGCCTGCCAGAGCCAGCTTTCCCCATCTCTAGAACATCCACTGTGAACACAATTTTCTTGGTTTCCTCTGCTTGAATGCCTTCCAAGTTTCTAATTGGTGAAAGGACAGGGTTTCTGTTCCTGCAGAGATCTGAAACACAGATTTTCTGGTCAAATGGCAGAGATCCTATTTTGGCAGAGAGTGATTTCCAAATCATCTGTGAGCTGCTCTCTTGCCAGGGAGATGGAGGAGTTGAGGAGTTTCCATGACAGAAAACAGGTTCACTCAGGGCTGCACATATGTACCTGACTGTGCTGGGTGAGGAGGGCTTTGCTCTGGTGTAACATCTCCAGGTGTGGCAGCCCCCTTTTAGGGAGGATTGAGGATGAGAAAGATGAAGATGGGGATGCAGAGGAGGACTCTCCAAGGTTTTCATAAAGCTGAGTTTCCCTTCACAGGTGTGATACCCAGTGCCCAGAGCCCATGGTCAGCTCCCAAGGTCTGGTGGGCACAGAATGGGGGCACAGGGGGCTCATGGAGCTGTTTCCCCTCTCACCACTCAGGCAGAACAAACTCACCTCACATGGATTTCAGTTCAGGCCCAGGCAAGACTGCTGTGAACTCATTGAAATGAACCCCTCATCAGCCACCCCCTCTTTTACCACATAGCATAAAAATGTAACATATCCACAGTGAAGGGCCTTTCCTCATGGCAGCAACACTGCGGGCCAGGGGGATATTCAGCCTGAACAGACACAGTGCATTTGGTGTAGTAGGGAAGTGTGGCCAAGACAATATTATGTGTAATCTTACATGGCAAAAGTAGGCAAGTAAACTGGAATGCAACCTGTCACGTGTCTGTGATGCTGAAGCTGATATGGGAGGTGTTCAAACAGGATAACTCAAGGTCTGCTGGTCAGAGGACCCAGACACAGCTGTTTCCCATCTGATCACATGCAATGCAGATGCCATTAAATGAATGGATGTGGGCTTACTGGGATGTACTTCTAGCATCCTTATCTCCTATTTGGGATTGTAGCCTTCCAGCCTGGGTGGTGTATATTACTGCCTGGAGGAGCTAACATCTCCACTGACTCTGCTGGAGGGGGGAGACCTTGACACCTACCTGAAAAGCATGCTGGTGGGATTATTCCAAATACTGAATCAGTTAAAATCGGTCTCCTCTCTTAATATGCAAAGGAACTAACTTTGCATATTAAGTTAGACCAGGAGCAACCTGGTCCAGTATAAGTTGTCCCTGCCCATGGCCAGCGGGTTGGTGCTGTATGATTTTTAATGTCTCTTCCAACCCAAACCATTCTGTAATTCTGTGATTCTGTGATAATGAACTTCTGAAAACTGTCTTTTTCTTTTACCTTTCTGACTCAGAGCATTGAAGGTAGGTTTGTTGGAGAGGCAGCAGTAACGTGTTGTAACATAGACCTGAACCAGATCCACCTATCTTCCTTTACATTTCCAGGTGTTGCTATTAGACACTTCTTCATGTCTGCCCCCCAATTTTGATCCTGCAGAGATCAAACTTGCTACCTCTTTTTGAGGTGAATAATGGCATGTTCCCAAGCAGTCAGTGGCTGTGAGTGCTTTACTCACAGAGCATGGTGCTACTCGTGAGGAGCTGGCAGGCCCTGGCTCTGAATTGGTATTGGGCGTTTGTGTTTCCTGGATCACGTTACTCACACAGGGACAGCAGTGTCTGAGTCTGACAGGAGATATCTCTAGTAATGCTTACTCTGAGGAATTAGACTGGTTCAGGAGAACCCAGAGGTGGCTGATGAGAGGACATGAGGCTTCCAGAGCTATACTTGGATTTAAATGAGACCCTGTGGTGATTTGCATTAGAAAGGATTTTGTTAATTGGACAAGCAAATCAAATACACGCAAACAAACCCTCTGCTGTCAGCAAATGATCATAAGGTTCAATGGGTTCATAAGGGGGAAGTGGAAAGGGAAAGGGAAAGGGAAAGGGAAAGGGAAAGGGAAAGGGAAAGGGAAAGGGAAAGACCCCAGAAGTGGTGAGTCACTGAGCAGAATGCATCAGTCAGTCAGTGACACAGTCAACAGTACAAAACTGATATTCTTGAGCCTGAGCCAATAGAGTATTCTGCCTACCTAGGGAGAGTTCCTCAGTAGTTGTGATACCAGGATACACCATGGTTTGATATTTCTGCAGACATGTTCAGAGCTTCTGTCCAAGCATAAGAGGCTGTATTCCAGGAGAGTAATGGGAGCAGGAGTGCAGCTCTCAGATGAGTGCTTGTCCGAAAGGCAGTCACTCAGGGGCCAAAACTGGGGGGAGCTTTGCCTTTTGTGTAAATATATTACATAAAATATGTACTTCAAAACAACAACTAGGAGTGCCCTACATTGCCTGGAACTGAATTCTATTGTCTTGAGTGACCTCTTGTCTGAAGCATGGACTAAAGCCAGGCAAAAGCTGAAGTGTGTGTGGCACACTGAGATGGGAATGAGGGCTGGCAAGTGCCATTGTTCTCCCCTTTGCCTCCCAGTGAACAGCATTTAATTCTGGGTTTGGTTGTCAGAAGAGATTAGATATCTAAATTCTGGAGTTCATAAGTGGCCTGTCTGATCTCTTAGGTGCAGAAAACACGTTGTGCAGCAGAAACTGTCAGATGCATGGTTAAACCATTTGTGTAGTACCACAGCAGTATAGTGCATGTTTGTAGGAAGTCAACTTTTGAAAAAAACCACTTGAACAGTACAAAAATAATTACATTAACAAGAGTCCTGGGAATAAAGGATTCATTTTCCCAGCAGACTGATGGCAGGGATGAAGGCTGGGTTATCAGCTCTGTAGAGAGGTCTTTCTGTCAGAGCAGCAGCACTAAGAGCTGTTCTGAGAGAGGCTCTTTGGCGAGCAGCAGCCAAACATAAATGTTCCTCGAAGATTAATGAAGGCTTTGATGTGAATGATGGAAGGAAACCAAACAGAAAAACAGTATTGCAAAAGGGGGAGAAAAGGAACAAGCTATTATTTAAAATGCTTACCAGCAGAGGACACATCTGTTGGGTTTTGGCAGAACAAAAGGACATTGCAAAGAAAGTCAGGGAAGTACTGCTTTGCAAAATATTCTACAGTCAGCTCTGAAATCATATGTGTACATAACTTCCAGAGGCCTGAGCAGAAGGATATAAAAATGTCTGCTGCATTTTTTTCTCCCACAGACAAGGGGAATATATTTTTCCTTATAAAAGTAAGGGATGATGAAAGAAATTTCTCAGGAGGTATGCTGCCCTGGTGCACTATGGGTATTCTCAGTTCAGTCAGAGGGAAAGGAAAAGTTTCTACCAGGCTAGAGCCTGGGAGAGAGTTGGAAAAGAATGGAAATAATTCACTATCTCTCTTGTTGTTCACACTGTTATAGATATGTTCTGCTACTGTGCATCATTCACTGCACACCAATGGTGTGAGATGTTGCTACTTTAAGACCAATGAAATTAGTCTGCATGGTGTTCTCTATAAATAGAGCAGTGCATTTGAAATAAATCAATTCTTTCTTGCCTTCTGAATTGGAGTCATTCTGTTCCCATCCTGCCTCAACAACGACAGTGCACTCCCATAGAGGATCTCCATGTGGGGAGAGTCTGTGCCACCTCTCTGTGACAATTAACTGCCATCATTGCTTGTAGGGGGTTTAAAGCATATGTGTCTTGCTCCTGCTGTCCAAAAATGTCACGGGATGAGGCAGAAGGAAAATGTGCTCCTTTCCTGCCTGCAACCAACGATTTTCCATGCAACATGTCCAAGGCCCGTGACAGAGAGGATGGAGTTACTTCTGTAAGATGTCCAGCACCTGGAGGCACCCTGTGCTCAGCAAGTGCACTGTGCCAGGCCGTGGGGCCCTCCAGCCTGCAGACAGGCATCTCCTACCTTGGACCAGCACCAGTTCTCCCACTCTGACCCCCAGCTCCATGCACTGGTATCTGGGACTGACAGTGGCAATAACAGACTATCTGGTGCACATATTAGGCAAGACAGAATAAATGCAGGAAATAGTCCTGGTTGGATGTGAGGGACAGAGAAGTCTGCACAAGTCCTGTTCTGGTCAAAAGGGTGAGGCAGAGCATGGTCCCTGCTCTTCCCTGGCTCAAAAATAGATGAAGGAGACAGCAGCTAGGAACACTGGCACTCATGGGCTGTTTGCTCTCTCACCACTTGTGAGGCTTTGGAGGGGAAAATTGCAAGGAGGGATCATCAAGGAGGATATGCTGAGGGAAGGAGCTCTGGGGAGCATGGCTGCTGCTCATACTCAGCATCCACTCCCTGGGGAATGGGTCATACTCTCCAACCTGGTATCCTCATTGCCTCCAGCCTTGCTTTAAATAAGATAACCAAAGGAAAACACGTTTGTGGTGCTAATGTAGAAACTCTTATACCATGCAACCACAACTTTACTTGCATCTTATTTTCTCCCTCCCTTACCTTTGCCTGCACATGGCTCTCCTGTGGGCTGTAGAGGGACTGTACAGTGCAGCCTCAGCTGGCTGCTCTGCTCTGGTAGTGAAGAAGATTGATAATATGAGCAAAGAAAGGAGGGTTTGTCCAGAAGGAGGAAGCTGGTTTGAGCAGAACTTGGTAAGCAATGTCACAAAGACTTGTTTCTGCAAACAGTAAATTATAGGCTAACACAGCTCTGAGTTTCACATAAATTTTATTGTGTTTTGGAGGAAACTGTATACAATCAATCAGGTTACTCCAACAGCAGGTAGTAAGTTTCACATGTGCAGTCTGGTCTTCTTCTTGTCAGCTACTCAGCATAATTCTTAGCAGGATTTTATGCTCTAAAGAATAACTAAAACTATCAGTATCCAAGGGGACATCTCTTCCTATTGGGGTTAATGACATTTTTTGGAAAATTCCTAACTACCCTGAAATTAGGAAGAGGTATTCTGTCTGTTTGTAAAAATTCAATAATATCTCTGCATCATTTCCTAATAAGAGTATCTGAAAATATTCTCCGTAGACAAAATGTACTGCCAGTGTCAGAGAACATTTTCTTCAACACAGAGCTTTTTATTTGTTGTAATTTTTGTCATACATCACCATTTCAAATCTTTTTATGAGCAACAAATGAGTGGAAAAATTTTTATTCTGAAAAAAAGATTGGATTTGCAAGAGAAAAGAAATGCTAATGGAGCTGCAATTGCTATAACATAGTACATTTAAAAAACAAACCCTGATGGCTGAAGATTAATCATCTGACAGTGAGGAAAGTAACACTTAAGGAAGGAACACAGACATTGTGCTTGTGAGTGCCAGCTTCCATCTCCGTGTACCTCACCTCAATTCTGTGCCATGGCAAACTGCTCCCAGCCTTGTGCCAGCACAAGTTCCCTCTTGTTACATTGTGTTTCTGGGAGTTAAGATAGCTTTTAGATGAAAAATAATGGGCTGAGTAATTTTTTGGGGTAAATGAGACCCCCCCCCCCCCCCGGTTTAAAGTGTGGCAACACATAGGGCACTGCCAGCAGAGCGAGGGCACGTGTGCTGCAGCGTGGAGGCAGGAAGGAGCAGTTGCAAAAGTGCTATAAATTGGAGTGGCTGCTGAAGACTTTCTCCAAAGTAATGGGCTTACTTTTTACTTTTCTGCAACAATATTTAGCCAATGTTTTTTTTTTCTGATATGAATGAATGAAGGTACATATTTATTTTCCATAGCTAGAACTACACTGAGAAGCAAATATGTTTTTTTGGGGAGTCCTTTTGCCCACGGCTATCTGCAATTTCCCCTCTAATTAAAACAAGAACTTCCATTCCAAATTACCTTCTTGTCTGTTACAATCCTGGGATATTGTCTATATAATTAATTCTAGTCAGACCTAGCGTTAAAATTAGGAATTGGAAAAAAAAAATCCTATAAAAACAAAGAGTCCATATTTCAATCATTAAAAAACAAAAGGAATCAAGGCTTTTCTTGATTTTGGATAGTCCGTAAATGTCTTGAGATAGTACCTGAAAGAAAATAAGCAAGACAGTGAGCCTGCATACATAGAGGGAAACTGCACAGTTTCAATACAGATCAGCTGAGGAACCTTAAAACTGCTCCAAGCTGCCTTTCTTTGTTATCTCAGTGTTTTACTCTGCAAAAGAGCAGCTCAGAAACTATTTACACCAGTTATTTAATTAACTGATAGTAGTGTTAAGGTTCTAACAGGCCTAAAGTAGAAATTTTAGAAATTCAGAGCATATCTACTCCAAAGGACTGCAGAGGTTGCAAGGGAAGCCTTAGGAAAACTGACATTTATGAGGCTCAGTGAGGAGAGGCTTTAGCAGGGTGGAAGCAGTGATGCAGCTCACATCAGATTAAAAGACTGTCAAGCCAGAGGCTCCAGCTGACTGCCTGCCTTACACAAATAAGCCAATACACCTCCTGCACATGGCATTAGATTTCAGTTTTATCCCAAATCCTGGCTCTGGTCCTCCCTGGCATTTTGCAAACTGCATTCCAAGGGGAAGTAGCAGATTATGGCAAGGAACAGTTTGATACCTGTGATGGTGATAAGCACGTGGACCAATGCAGCAAAGAGTGAAAAAGGCAAAGGCGAAGGCTGGTAGGGACCAGGTTGCAATGGCAAAACCAAACCATTCCACAATTTCTCCAAAGTAGTTGGCTCCAGAAATGTAGGTGAAAAGTCCTCCTGCAGCAACAGACAAAATATCTAATTTTTACAGTCATCTCCTGCACATGGAAGGTTCTTTCACATGAAGTCAGCAGCAGAATATGTACCCTTTCTTATTCAGCCCATGGCAGCAACCTAAATGCATTTCCCTGAAGCCAATGGAGCCATGCCAAAGGGGGATCTTGTTTGAAATTCTTGTATAAATACAAGAATCAAGGGGGATTCTGACTCAGATGTTTCCAGCACTTTCACAATAATTATTTTCATTTGGAAAATAGCTTAAGAAAGACCATTATTACATTTAAATTATAATAATTAGCATTAGTCAATCCTTTTCACGCCCTAAAAATATTTTGCAACTTCACTATCTTTGGGGAATGCAAAATCTGGATATCAGTTTTTTGCAACATTAAAAAGAGGCTGGTAAATATTGGAGGTGAGAAACTCTGGAAGAGACATATCACCATCCATAAGCCAGCAGAAGGAGTCAATACCAAGCCCAAGAAATTTTTGGATCCCCATCCATGTTGCTCTACAGAGCTGGACATTTCCTGGAAAGGCAATTCAGCACCTTGCATCCTTGGTGTTATTATTTTCCCCTAAAGCTAACACTTTGAATCCACTTTTTGCACAGTAAGAAGTCTACTACTACTTCTTTGCAGCTGCCTTTTGCAAAATTAAAATCGTCTTCCTGTGTCCACTTCAATCTTAGAATTACCAGCCAGTTTCCTAAATCTCTCCTCACAGTTTGTGTTTTCCAGGTGCTCTTGCTGCTTTCCTTGGACTGCCTGCAGCCAGCTCACACCAGTCCCTGCAGCTTGGGGGGCACCTGAACCGAGTACCTGTGCAAGATCACCTTCTCTGCCATTATTGTCACTTTCCTGTGAATTCAGTCAGAAAATATTATTTATTCTGCTGCCCTATTTCCTTCAAGGAAGGGAGGATAAGAATATACCTTGAGGAATCTTGTAAGTGACTTCTCCAGGTTTCCTCAGCTGGCGCAGCAGGAGATCACTGTGAATGTTGATTCCCATTCCCAGCAGAAATAAGAGGAGGCCTAAGAAACCAACGAGAAATGGGTTAGAAAGACAGCTCTGTCTAGATATCCCTACTCAAGCTCATGTGTGAGGTTTGTCTTGGCAGCAGACACATAGGGGTCATAATGTGAGATGGGTGGACTCTTTTTCAAGTCAAAAGATGCATTGCTACCAAGAAGGCTGCAGAACAGGAGAAGCACAGGTGACTGGTGACACCAGAGCACTTTCAGCTGAACTTCCAGGTGACCATAGTCACCATTTATTGAATACTTAAGGGGGGACACGAAGTACCCCATGGCCACCACAGCTGATGACAGCCAGCCACAGCTGTGCACGTGACTGCAGAGTAAGCACTGAGCTGTAGACAATACCCTCATTTAACTGCTGAGGAAAGGGGAGCACAGAGACACAAACTTATCCAGCACATCACTGGAGCTGGGAAAGGAACATACATCTCAGCACCTCTCAGTCCACTGCCACTGAGGCTGCCTGAACAGAGCTTTGGGCGTGGATGGAAAGCAGGTACTTGCTGAAGGATGCTGACATTATCTGGCCAGAGTGATCCATTGACCAGATTCCATTTAACTGAAAAACCAGAGGCATTTGATTGAGGAAGTCTGCAGGTGACACGCCCTTCATTTTGTGACACATTGGACACTGAGAAAACCACCTCTGACACTGATGGGAAAGCAAGGAAAGAAATAGTGTGTGCACTACAGTGTATAGATAAAAAAAACAAATGCTGATAAAACTTCCACATTTCCAGTAGCAACAGAAAGTTGGTAAGAGTCTGTAGAGGAAGAATATACTGTTTGTTTTTTCCTTAATATTTCAAGTACTGCTAATTTCAAGCTGATTTTATTTTTTCTTTTTTTTTTTTTTTTCAACATTAAATACATACTTTATTTGTCATGAAAATTAAGTGATATGGTGTTTTCTTTGTTGGATATGAGAGGTCGTACTACACAATGTCCAGAATTTTTAGTATGTGATGCTATGTGAAAAGACTGGACTTGCATCCACGGTCTGAAATGGTACAGAGAGTACTCTGGTTAGTTTGTACTTGTAATATCCAAAACGTTTCCTCAGACCTCCATGTTAATCCTCATTTCTATGTTTACATTTAAAACCACTCTCTGTGCAGTAGCAAATCTGTAATGCCATCTCACTACTCTTGTTCAGTTATTCTCTGAGGGATTTTACAGGGTGAAATTCAGCTAGGCTATTAAGTTACGGAATATAAAGGAATCCTATTAACATACAACCAGACTGTGCGTGATCTGTAATCTTCCCCTGTGCCTTACATGAGAAGAAAGAGCTCTTTGTCCCTAAAGCCTCATTCATGCTGGGGTTTTGCCCTGCTTTTCTCTCTCACTCAGAATAGCTGCATCGAGTGCAAAGCTCCCTGGCAGGGAAGAGAAAGCCACAGCTTGCGCTCACACACAGCCACTGCTGGGTGCACGCTTCTGGGTGAGCAAGGGCACACCCCCATGCACCTGGGGCCTGAGATTGCATCTCCATGGCCCATAGCAGCAGGAGGCTCTGGAGTGGTGTCAGTAAAACAAGGCTTGTGATTTGAGACTAACACATAACATGATATACCTTCAAAGGTGGCTGCCTAGCAGGAAAAGAAAAAAAAAAGTTATTGCACATTTACTTGTTTTATCTGGGCCAACAAACAGGTCTTATGCTGATTTCCATCACAACAGATTTGACTCACATGTTCACTGAAGTATTAGGACATAATTCAAAATGCTTACAAATTGCTTGGAGATTAGATCTTGGGAATCCTGCAGCTGTAATTACCTGATGTAAATCTGATGTCCGTGCACCAATTGTTTGGGTATTCAGCGCAGTAAATCAGGTAGTACCCCTGGAGGAAGCCATTATAGATACAGAATAACATGCCAAAGAAAAGCAATTGCAGTGGGAAAGGTCTGCCTCTAGTGAAGAAAGGGTAAATAAATGTCCTAAGGTAGATAAGAAAAAAAAGTCAGCACATTGCTCATGATAACATTGTATTTGCAATTTCTATGCTGTAGGGAGAAAAACTTGAACAAAGCACAAAGTAGAAAAAAGGTCAATAAAGACAAAAAATTTGAAAAGAACTGCAACAATATAAGATCAGTAATTTATTTGGAACATGAAATCCTACAGATACACATCTTTTTCTGGTCCTTCATCACTGCACCCAAGGTGGGAAGTTAGAAAGCTCATCCAGATTCACTGATGCTTTGAGAATGTCTCTGTACCTTTCTCTGTGCTTGTTGGTGAAAATGAGGAATTTGTGCCCACAAACTGCATTTTCATTTCAAGACTTGATTTAATGCTCCAGTGGGCCAAGCAAAAATTGGTTGCTGTGGAGGGACATGGGGACATGATGTTCAGACATCAGTGATGTTTGTGAAGGGCAGCACCAACTTCGATAGTGATTCTCCAAACAAGGACTACTATGCCATGAGCATGGAGCATTGTGGAGGAGCTTTGTTATGGAGAAGACATTCCTGATCCCTGAGGGCTTTAACCCATGGTGGCAGATGGGCTTGAAGGCAGTGTTGAGACCCCTCTGGCTCTCTCACCCCTGCAGTATACAGCCCAAAATGTAATCTCCCTTCCCAGCCTCCCCCACTTCACTCAGAAAGAGACCCCCATGCATCTCTAATGCACAACAGCTCTCTCCTGCTCTGCTTGGACACTTCCATGTAGGGGCAGAGCACCGTTTTTCCCTGCCTGGGGAGCTGCTTTGCCTCCAGTCCCTGCCTCCCCTCCATGCTTTCAAGATTTTGTTTAAAATAAGAAGAGCTACAGCCTTAAGTTTAATATACTGAACACCAAGATTTCCATGCAGCTACAGCACCTAGGGCTTTCTTAGACAACAGCTGTGCTCACAGTAGCATTAACATCTGTGTGAGCAAATAATTGGTGCTTGTATAGTTTTAATTTATATATATGTTTGCTCCAGGTGGGAGTATCCCCTTTGGCACTTCAGGCAATCCATATCATCCCTGGAAGAGTGAAACAAAGAAGTTATATTCATTTTTAGTAAGTATTTTCTTACCTGGCCAATTAAGTTCTGTAAGTGGAAAAATCTACACTCTGAATTTCTTTCTTTTGCCCTCTTGGGCTTTGGATGGTGCTCATCATACCAGTATATAAGCATTGCTGATCAGTAATTCACATTCCATGTTGCAAGTGTCAACTTAAGCAAGCTGAGGCATAAAATCTCATAGTATTATAAATTTAGATTAAATCATACTGTCTCGAAGTGAGTAAGCAGAGTACAAGCAGCAGCATGTTAATGCATTCACTGCTTTCCAAAGCAAGACAGATTTCCAGCAATTAAGGCAGCTGTGATGCAGAAGTGCTAAATATTCTTAAAGAAAGAGAAACGTAAGAGGTATGAAAAATATTCTTCAGACAGTGGTATCACATTTGTCATATTTATTACAGAATGGGAAAGAACGCTCTTTGCAGTAATGCTACCAATTATTATTGATCTTGTCCTTTGGGAATGTGATGTTGGAGTTATGAGTAGGCAAGGCCAATTTTAGCATTCTGATCTGCTGTTGAAGTCATATTGACAAATTCGACCTGAACAGTTACGAGAAAAAGTGTGAAACTTGCAAATGCAGGCTTGAAGACAGCAAATTGTATAGAAGAGGAAATGATATAAACCACATAAAATGAGTTTAGGGGGTGAATTTATACAGCAGATTCAAGTAGGATTGGCACTGCTTTATCCTTTGCCTAAACCAGTCAGGTTTAAGAGTCTCTGGGTTTTGACAGCTGGTGCAAACAGAAGTTTCTCAGGTCCCAGAAACACTGATTGTTTCTGTGCTGCTTCCTGGTGCTGCTATTGCTGTAGAGGTTATAAGCCCTTGAAAGGTGATTTATCCTGGAGTAACAGGAGGCCACAAACCTCTCTGCCATGGAGTGCACACAGGACAGAAAGTATCTGCATGCAAAGTAAAAGTACAATGACAGGGAAGCCAGGAGGCATCAGCTTTGTTTAGTTGTTGAGGTATTAAAATCCTGGCATCACTGTAATCCTGCCTCATAGCAGTCTGGACAATCCAAGTCAGGATTTCATCCAAGAATCTTTGTTGTGGAACAAATTCTCCAAGGAAATCTCCGTGGGTCTGTTAAACCAGAGGCCAGATTCAGTTCTCTGTATGAGATTGCACTACATGGCTAGTTGAGGGTGCACAAACTATTCCTGATGAGATTTGAAAAAGCAACAGAGATAAAGCAGGGACATTTAATAGTTTAAAATATTCCATGGAAGAGTCTGCAGCTCTGCTGGAACTATTTTGCAGTGTGAAAATCAAAAAAAGGCCTGAAGACCACCATTTTAGAATAACAGAACAAATCTGGCCTTTTGGTTTTAGTCCAATGACAAATTTGACCTTTTACTTTTGGTGCAGTATTGATGACTAATTCATTACTCCTTTATTATCTTTACCAGCCAAAGGCACTGCATCTGACTAAACCATTGCCAACAGCTTCTTTTTAAATGAATGAATAATGCATTATTAATTTTCTTCCCCATCATTTATTTTCCAAAAGAACATGTTTTGAAGAGAAAATCATTTGACATTGCATCAAATTTCATCTTAAAGGTATTAGTCCAGCTTCTTGAAAACTCCAGAGACTCTCACCTAAACCCAGGGAAAGTATAGGTTTGCTCTTCTTTCCACAGAAGGTGGAAATCTTTTCACAAATGTTACCAGAATCCACTAAGAGTAGATTTTCAGTCCTCCAACAGCTTGTCAGTCAGAGATGTTTATGCTCCTGCTGTGTTTTCTCCCCTCCAGGGCCTAGATGCAGCATTTCAGACAGTAACAGCTCAAGGTGTTTCACACCTGGGGCAACTGGGTCAAGGGTGCCAAGAATGGAGGACACCTGGCTCCCTCCAGGCCTGTGGGCCACCAGCCCTGTGTCCTGCTGTGTCTGCCCATCTATGCCTCTGCCACCAGGCCTTCTTCTGGGTCTAACCAGGATGAACACAGGACTAGGAAGCAGAAAGATTGCAAGGTGGGCAGGGCTGATGTGGTGCCTTTCTCCTTGAAAGCAGGTGCTGGCCATAACCCAGCTTTGTCCTACTCATACTGGGGCACGGTCTGAATGCCCTGGCCCATCCCCTGTGACCCTGGCCAGCTTCCAGAAGAGAGTTATGGACTTCTCCTGACCAGGAATGCTCTGAGTCCTTGCAGGAATTTTTTGGTTCTCCTTGGACTGTGGGGGGCAGAGCCTGCCCTGAATGCCTGGTGAGGATGAACCAACGTGGCAAACGGTGCCTGAGAACCACTGCCCCACGGTCTGGGCTCCACCTGCTCTGGCTCCTCGCTTGTCCCACCCAGACATACAAAAGGTGGGGAGGGCTGGTGGCTCAAGTCAGGGCAGGCAGCCAGGCCCTCCCATGAGGGTGATGCCCTCAGAGACCTCCCAGCCCATGTGCACACTGAGCTGACACTGGAAAACACTCCACAGACAGGCGGGTGTTGTGTGGTTCTGCAGGGCTCATGCAGTAGGTGAGACACCCTGCTCCATCGAGGGCCCATGTTGCACCCCCTTTTCTCACTCCTTGAAAACTCCTTGCTGAGGCGCTGTCTGCAGTTCTCACCACTCTACTGGTACCTTCTCAAACAAAGACCTCTCTAAGTAGAGGACAGGTCTCTAGACTCTGCTGCACCTCCTTCTCTATGGGGTTGTTTTCATTTTCTTATTTGTACAAATACATGTATCTCAGGTGATAAGAAAACCCCTGTGATTTGTGTTAAACTAACTACAGACGTGAAAGGATTGGCCTGCTATCAAACTATGGATTTACTTTCAGTCTTTCTTGTGCACAGATTGACAAGATTGGTGTCCAAACCTGGGGAGATTACACAGAGCAGTTCTATTTGCACCAACAATTAACACCATAGGTTGTCACTGGAATCACATTACTAGGGAGCTGCTGGCACCCTTAGCATACCTGACCACTTGGACAAAGGCTCAAGTTGTTCACAAATATGATGGACTTCTATTTGGGGTGGCTGTGATGCCTTACACAAAGCCTCTAATTATTCTGGAGAGTTATGGATGCCAAATTAGATGTCCCAAAGACATCTGCTGCTGATTAGTCTGCACATACTTTCTGAGCTTAAAGGCACTCTGAGGTAATTTTAAACTTTTACTAGTTTTGAGTTGTGTTACACTAATTCTCATTGGATATTTATATGTATATATTGGATATTTATAGGTGCCAGGACACAATCTGGCACCTAATTTTCCTATGGCAAATTAAAAATTTTCAGTTATCCCAGACCGGGTTAAAACAAATGTGATGGGTAAATGTTCAATTCCAAGCAGCAGGCTAATTTACTATCTGTTTAAAAGGAAAGTAAAAGAAAATACTCCAAAATACTTTCAAAAGTGAAATTAAGCATTTTAACCCTCCTTCATCATGATATCTACAGATGCCCCAGCATCACAATGCAGGTAGAAACTCCTCACCTGTCATATTCCTCTCCTCAAACCCTGAGATACTTTACCCTTCCCTTCTCCACTTACTCTGCAACAGACTGAGAACATCATCAGCCAGGAATATTTAGATGAAAAGTAGGTTATTAGCAGCTATTTGTACTGTGCAGGGTGGACCATGTCCCTTTTGTTAGGGTCTGCACAGTGAGACATGTTCTATCACAGACTTGGGAACAAAATCTGGGCTGCACCCAGGTGACACACCAGCAATGCCAGCAGGCAGGAATCAAGGACTGCCCATCGAGCCTCTGGCAATACCCACTGCAGGACAGACAGACAGCACACCTCATCTCCTGTACTGCAGCTGTGTCTCATCTCCTGATGTAAGGAAGCCATAAATTCAGGAGCTGAGCTCTTTTTCTGGAGCTGATGTCCAGCCAGAGCTGCCTGAGGAGCCCACCAGTGCAAGGGGTGTGCAGTGGCTGTGAGTGCCACTGGGTGATCCCAGCTGCAGGGCACATTTCCTGACTGGGGCAGGAATGTTCCTCATTCCTGCATCACTGGGACAATGTGAAACCATCAGGTAACTGCAATCGCTTCCTGGACTGTGGCCCAGTTTGCAAGCTCATCTTTAATCATTGAACAGAGTCAGTGAGGGGAGCAAGAGAGCTACCTTTTTTATTTTAATCATACAGATTGATCTATCTAGTGATGACAAAAACAAAGTTAGAATGAACTCTCTTTTCCAAGACAGCAATATTTTTCCATATGCAAAATACCCTACTTCCATGTTCCTCCAAAGATCTTTGGACAAATTTTGATGGCTATAATTTAAGGAATAAGAAAGATAGATATATGATTTAAAATCTTATGCTTCAGCTTTATAAAACAATACTAAACCTGCCATATCAGGTTAATTTCTGAGGAGTCTATCTAAAAAAAATGGGTCAATCTACTATGCTTGGGATGTTTGTGGTTCATTTCCAAGATTAATCCAACCTGAAGCCTGTAATTGTAGGGACAGTCTTTCTTTGTGGTCTCTTAGTGTCAGGTCCAGGGCTGATGAAGACTTCTGGCAGGAGCAGACTCACCTTTCTTGGGCAAGAGATAGAGGCACACATCTGATCAAGGGATGGGAGAAGGACTGAGGAAACCCTGAGACACATGGCACCATAACTGGGCTTCAAGGAGTTCCTGAGAAGCAAGGCAATGGGAAAAGAAAGTCTGGGCAGCACTGATTTAATGCAAAGACATCAGAAACACAGTAGGATTCAGCGGGAAAATGAGAAGAGACTTGTAAGAGACTGCCATACTGAATCATGGGGACTGCTGAACATGTACTGAAGATTAATAAGAATAAATTTATTTCAGATATGAAATTACACACAATAGTAGAAAATAACTTATTTGGGAGAGCTGAATAGCTGTGACCAACAGTTGTCCTGATACTGAAAGGAAGTTAGTTTGTTGAATGCAAGGAGATTTCTGTTAAATGTAATATAGAAAAAACAATGAAGTAAAGAGTACTGGGAGAGGGAGAATAATCAGAAATTACAGACAAAAGCAGATTCTTTAATAAAGAGAAGACAAAGATTTGGAATTAATATTAATTCTTATATTTCAGGGGATAAATTATATTCCATTGAAGAGAGGCAGAAGGTAGCAGCTGCTGAGGACAATTGACCACCATTTACTGCATTTTGTTTTGAATGATCTGACGCTGGCTTCTGCCAAGACAGAGTGCTGACTGTGAAGGACCTCTGCTCTAATCCAGCATGATACCTTCAGGGTTTCATAATGTCTCATGACTCATCTAACATTTTATACAAACTGAACATCTCAAAGATGATAAACTCCTTAGAATAGATTAGCAGTTGCTTAACACCAGCATTTTTGAGTAAAGCTCCAGAGTGGTACTTGCTGTGCCAGGAAGGCTGACACCATGGATAACAGCACTTTCAGAACAGTCAAAGGAACCAGCAACTGCACTTGACTTGTGGTCACAGAGCTAAAAACAGGTCTAAACCTTGGTGACAGGTCAGAAAAGCTTCATTTCTTACAACTGCCTTCGAATGAAGGGGGGTTATAGGAAAAAATAATTTCAAAAGCATGAGTATCTGATGGGAAAGGCTAAAAATGGTGCTTCTGTATCATTGTCAATCACTGAAGAAAAAAAACCCATGATGCATTTAACCTTGGATAAATTTAAGGAATCTGAGCTATGTAATACTCAGTTCCAACATTGTAACCACCTGAACTAGTCATTGTGACCAGCTGGAACTAGTCAGTAATGCCTCATTGATTGATATAAATTGTTAGCATGCTGTGCATTTAGCAAAGTAAGAAGGATAAATACAGTTTATAGATAAAGCTTAGTCCTCTTCACATTGCATACAGATATTATTAAATGTGCTATATTTAATAAAATATAAGTGTTTGGAAAACAAATTAGGAAAAAGGAAAGGAATAAGACCTTAAAAAGGGTATTTGGTTTTAATTAGTAGAGAAGAATTGTGTAGGCTTGACTCCAAGGCAAAATTTTTTTGCTCTTCTAAATTCACTGTAACAGTGGCCAGGTTTCAAAAGTGTTTTGCAATTTTGTTTATAAATTACTTCATTACTCCTCTTGGTTTTCTTCCATTATTTCTGAAGATAATGCTGGTTTGGTGCACTACCAAGCTGCCTCAGCAAGTCACAATCCATCAGCAAATTACACTCAGTATACATTTATACCAGCATATTTGTTTCTTAAATGTTTATATTTCGGTATAAACATCAAATAGCTTTGAAATATTCTTAATTTAAAATCTTATTTTATTTTCATTTGCAATTACCCAGCCACTTTTTTTCTATCTTTGTATTGTGGAAAGGAGATCAAAATGAGAGCTGAACTAAACAAAGGGAAGAATGAATTGACTGCCCTTAACCAAAGGCAACTGAAACAAGAGCCAGATGAACCAGATATTAATATCTTTCTCACCACCACTTGTCAAATTTGGCATATTCATCAGAAAGATGGGGATTTTTTTAAAAAGTACTTTTCTCTTTCATAGCCAAAGGAGGTGAAGTGGAGCTAACAGAGCAAAGGGAATATGTCCCCTGTATAGATCCCTGCTGAAATCAGTACCATCCCCTACAAACTGGCAGTTTGTCCTTAGACACAACACAGCCAAGTCAGTGGAGTGCAGAATGTGCAGCCTGATCGACTTCTTGTCTGAGCAGTAATACTTGTAACAGCCTCTTTGACTCAGAGTCCTGTGTATCTGTAACAGCAGGGGCAGGACTCATTTCCATATGTAACTTAGTCATGAAGTAGATTTGTTGAGTGAAGGAATTGACATAAATTGGATATATTATAGGAAAGGGATGGTAGGAACAGACTATGTCCTGTGTCTTGACCTTAGATTTTTTACTGTATCACATGTCAACCTTTTAAGTAGCTTGGAGCTCCCTGGTTTAGAGGATGTTAAGTGGCAGCAAAACTGATTGAAAAATTATATCAAGGAATAGTTCACAATTGTTTACTATCAAACTAGAAACATCTTTTGAGGGAGGTTGTGCAAAAGACTCTTCTGGTACTACTCAGGAGTTTTTTCATTAATATCATGCCTCTGGGGAAAAAATACTTGCAATGTTTGTGGCTGACATGGCTTTGAGAGATGCTGAGCACACCAAGAATGAAGACCAGAGTCTAGAATAGTCTGGAAATATTTGTTTGATAGTTTTAAAACAGCTTATTTAATTCAATAAAGACAATGGCAAAATACTACACTTAATTAAGACCAAATGTAAAAGACAAGCTGAAGAAAGGGCTGGACAGGAGAGGGCATGCTGGTAGGTGGCAAACTGAGCATAAGCCAGTGAGGTCAAGCTATTGTGAAAAAGAAATGTTAAAATGTGTTGTGAGAATGGGCATGTTGTTGGAGACACCTGAGGTAATCTTTCCCCTTTGCATGGCGCTAGGAACTCCATTTAAGTGGGAACTTAAATGATACTCTGTCCAGCTCTCTATAAAAGACAAAGTGGAAGCAGCCCAAAGACAAACAGCTGTAGTCTAGGAAGTGCGATGTGAGGAAAGACAGAAGGACTCAGGGCTCTTTAAAATAAGTAAGAGAAAACCAGTGGAAGACATCATAACAATCTGCAACTGTATAAAAAGCTCCTGCAAAGAAGAAAGGAGTCAAGCATTCTCCTTGTCTGCTGGGAACACAGTAAGAAGCAACAGGCCTGAACAGGTGTATAGAAAATGCAGCTTGGCTATTAGGGGAAGATAGTGAAACATTGGAACATACTAGGAATCTCAATAAGCAGCAATTGTTAAGGACAGACTAGACAAATATCCACCAGGAATGAGAAGAAAATTTGAGGACTGTATGTGGCCAGGAACTGCCTGGGAATGGGAACATAGTGCTGTTTTAGTCAGAGAGAGGCTCTGGTGGACTCAGCACCAGGCCAGCTATCACAGTTGAAACCCTAATTAAACTTGGTCCAGATTTGTACTTTCATGGGGATTGGAGGACAGGATGACTTGTATGGGGATTAAAGTTCAAGATGGATTGTGGTGATGACAAATGTGCAGATCTCACAGTGCTTCATGATTGCCTCTACTATTGATAGTATCTAAAGGGCAACAGTACTTAGAGGTTATGAGAATATTTGTTGTTTTATCTAAGCAATAGTGTGTCAAAGCCTTAGCCAGCCAAAGATATCTCCCTCTTTTCTTCTTCAGAAATAACTACTTGATATTTATGAAAACAGATCACTTTCTTCCCATTGCTAAACTGTGGGGGTCTGCCAAAAGTGTGAAATACATGCCAGAGTAACTTAATCAGACACTATGCTGTGCACTTCAAAAAGTTCTCCGCTCCACTGGAGCAGAGTTCTAAGAGTTCACAGAGGTTGAGATCGTGAGCAGAACAGAAGGATGCATCTACATAAAAACTGGCACAAAATGCACAGAACTGTGCTCTTACAACTGCACTTACCAGATAAAGTGCCATTATTTTCCATAAATTGCCTGTGTGGGCCTGAGAAATGACCAAAGGAAGACAGACAATTGGTAACTATCCTTATTCAACATTAAATCTTGGTCAAATTATATTCAGCCAACATACTGAACCTCTCTGATCTCACGGCACTCGAGGCAGTACATACACATAGAGAGGAACAAAATTTGAAGTGGCCAGGTCAGATCCTGAGTTTGTGCTTACATTAAAATAATCAGAGGACTTAGAAGTCTCTTTTTTCTTCCTAAGGCAAAATTGCCATGGGCTGATTCTGAGTCACAATCGTCTCTGTTTCCTCCCAAAATATGTCAAAAGATTACCTAACACTGAGAGCTGCTGAGTGAATCACTCAGCGCAATGTCAGCATCATCTCCTGACACCTGGATATTACCCTCTCACATCATGACCTTTTCCTTCCCATTTTGTCTTACTCCTGCCCCACTACCGCCCTAGCTGTTGTTAACAACTCTCCTACTTGTCCCTTCCTGTGCTCTTTCAGCTGACATTTCTGTCTCTTCCCACCTTGTAGCCCTGACTGTAAACCTCACAATGGTTTTTATTTCTCTGCATTCAAGACATGTTGTATTTTTCCTAATCCATGTTCCAGAACTCTAGTTGGGAGACTACTTCTTCCCTGTTGATTATCCCAGCAGCCAGAAAAGCCTTGCTCTGTCCCTACAGTGCCAGCCTAGAGCGTACTTGGCTGGATTGCAGGCTTGTGTGCTGTGGTCCTATAAGGACCATCTCAGGTCCTTAGAGCCTGAGATGAACCAGAGGAACAGACTCTAAAAACGTTAGCTGACGACCTTTATGTTTGAACAGATACAAATACACTTCTCAGACAACTCTGCCAAGTTTAAATTGCTTTCCCTAGGAAGAGTCAAAGACATGTCTCACTTTAGTAACCTTAATCTGGGCCAAGTTTTAAAATGTGAATGCTTTAATAGTTCTTTTTTTTAAAAAAAGGTTCTAAAGAGAAGCAAACAGGCAAAAAACCCGCAACAGCATAATGTAAGTAATTCTCTTCCTCTCTGTAATTTCTCAACATTTCTTCCTCTCCTGCTCTCAGGAGCAGCAGAAGTTTAATAGAGGTCCATGCATTGTCCTACCCCAGATGTGTGACAGGAGTCACTGGAAGGTTTGCTCAGGACCACACTGTCTGGAGGTATTGGCATGTGCATCTCTAACAGGAGACCATGCTAACGTGACTATACTTCTTTGGGTAGCACAGCTAACTTATTCAGAGCTCTCTGTAGCCTTCCTGCCCACCCTGAATGATGGCATTATTCCTACAAAGCCAAGGCTCCTTGATCTAGGTAAAGTCACCCAGCCCATCTTTACCAGTGTGTCAAAGAGCTGCAGGTCATCACCCTGCCTCAGGATCTGCTTCAGCAAAGCAGATCAGCCTGGGAACTGATCTGTTCCTTAGCATCTCCCATAGGCAAACCCTCTTTCTCTAGCAGACAACACATCTCTCTGAAGACAGCCTTGATAAGGTGGCATTTTCCAGAGCCATTTCTGGGAGGCAGTCTCCCAGCATGGCAGGTGTTGGATTAAATTGGTGAACTCTAGCACTGTTGTAAGGAAAATGGTAAAGCTGACAGTGGATGTTACTCTATTATGTGTTTATAAAGGGTAGTTAGTAAGGAGGAAGTCAAACTCAGCTTCCTTCAAACAGGATCTTTTTTCATTGTTGTTGAAGGTCACATTTGGATACACCTTCCTAGGAATGGTGAAACTTTCTGCCCATCCTTAGGTTTTAATACAGTAGCAACTGGTGCTTCAAAAGCTCACAGCTAGATAGAATTTAGCTGGTTCTTAAAATAACTTTGGACCTGCAGAAAAATTTACTATTTTTTCTTTTTAGGAGTTGCCTTTTCCCATTTCCCTACATGGAATATTTTAACTCAGTTTTAATTGGTTGTTTTTTTTGTTTGTTTGTTTGGGTTTTTTTTGTTTTATAACAGAATAATCCCATTGCTATTGTTGTAACAATGAGATGTTGCAAAAATAATTAGAATGTCAGCTGAGTGGTCAGCAAAGAGTAACACAGCTCTTACATTTAAATGGGTGTAGATGTACATGAATTTAATGATTTGACCAAATTCAGTAAGGATCACCCTACTGATCAATTCACCTGCCACATTTAAATCAATATCTGGACAGAGAAGAACACTTGTGAGATGTATAAATTAAGAATTGTCTCTTAATTTAAGTTTGAAAGTATTTCTTTATCATAACCCTTCTTGACCAAAATTAATTTTGAAGGAGATACCAAGAATATAACTTACACCAAGGGAAATATGCAATGTCTGGGACGGACACTGATTTATAACCATACTACTAGGAGGTTGTTTCACTATTTTATTTTTCTTAGCGGAACTCCATAAAACTGGCAAATTACCTAATTATACAGGCTTTTGAGTACACGAAGTGTGTATTAAAGTGTGTATTAAAGTGTGTCCTTTTGTTAAACAATATTTATTGGCTTAGTATGAAAGTCTGACCTCCTCCTTAATGGCTGCCTCTACTATGATAAGAAATAATTAAAAAAAAAAAAAATCAGATTTGTGGATCTTGAAGGAGCAAGATGCATCACAAATTTCCCACTGGGCATATGGAATGGACCTTAACACTTTTCTCTTGGTTTTTATTTCCTACTTAAAAGAGTAGCCCAAATAAGGGAATACTGCAGGCATCTCATGATTAAAACAAATAATTTTCTTCTTTGATAAAAACATTACTATTTTCAAGTAAAAACATTTACAGAAACTCCTGTATATATTTTTTTTTCTCTCTCTGTTTTAGTATAACCCTTTATAACTCTGCTTTTCTGATATCAACACTGGGAATGTGGTGATGCAAATCCAGACCTTTACCAGATCCTTGCCATTCTTACCAAAGCCTAATGAGGTTTGGAGCTCAGATTGTTATTGTCCTCTCAGGATTTAACCTCACAGGGTAGCAAGTGCTTTAAGTTCCTCGGTGGGCTCAAGCCTCACACAGGTGAGATCAGAGCAACCTTCCTGTGCCTTGGTGATGTCCTGGTGGCTGGGACTCAGGTGTCTGCCCTGGAACTGCAGTTTGGATAGTTCACTGCAGAGCAGCTGGACTGACACCCACCGAGTCATTTTGCAATTAACAGCAACAGTGAGGTCTCAGAGCAGGCATGAATACTCCTTTAGTGCACTTAAAGCTGCCTGGTAATAACAAAACAGCACAAGTGAATTAGCATCTGATATAAAGATACTCCTAAGAGGCATGTTGTATTGAAAAGTGAAGAAAGAAAAAAGTCTTAAGTTATCTCTGCAGAAAATCTTCCAGACCAAGAGACAAAAGGAAAAATCACATGGGTACAATTTGGGCTGGGCAAAACCAATAGGTTTCTGTAATGTTAGCCCACTTTCCATTGGAAAAGGAGTGTATAGATAGGATATTTTGTGCTAATTGTTAGGAAGGCAAGCAGACAGTATTCTGTTTTGAGAACAAAATTAGGAAGGTATTTCATAATGCTAGAGAAGACTGCAAGGAAGCAAACTCCACACCAGTACTGGGTACATGAGCATTTTACAATTCTGAGGCAAAGCAGACCAAGAGATGCTTTTGTTGGCTATTAATACATTAATTTGAGGAGCCTGGAAAAAAACCAGCAATAAATCCAGTCTTTTCATGGAAGAGAAGAGATTATATATTAGCATTACTGTAATGCACTGGGGTGCCTGGGGAGCAAGGAATACATAGAAGAGGCAGAGCAAATGGCCAGTCTCTGTTAGGGATATTGCTGACAGATCTAGAATTACTGCCAAGGCCAAACAGCAGGAGAGAGGATGCAAATGTGCTACTGTGTAGCTGATGAAGGCCAAAAGGAATCTGGTCAGGGTCTATTCCAAAGCATCAAGATGAAGGAAAAGAGAACAGGATTTGTTACTTGTCAAATACCTGCAGATTGTGTATTGGGAGATTAATTATAAAGGTTTCAAGTGGCCAACAATAGAAATGTCTTTAGTTATTGACACTTAATAATGTTAACTTTCTAAGATCAAAGGATAAAATAACTATTTCTGTGGGGGAAAAAATAATCTCTGGATTAGATCTATTGGACCTGGTGGTTATTATCTGGTCTGGTAATATTCAGTACTAGCAAGGAGGTTACCACTTAAATATATTAATATCCTTCAAACTTAATCTAATTTCTGTTTATCCACTTCATGTTTCAAAAAGCATAACTAAAACTCTGTATTAACAAATACAGAATACCTCTAAAAATTATGAGCAAATTAATTTATAAACAACTTTGGAGCCTCCATCCTCCAGCATTTCTCTGGAGGCTTGAGCTGCTTTTCTTACTGATCACAAGTATGTATTCCTACTTGAAAAAAGGACCAGTCCAGATGTGTCCATAGCACCTGCCTGACCAACCAGGCAGTACAGGCAGGCACTGCATTCTGCAGAGCCAGGGGAGAGCAAGAGCCTTTTTCTTTCTCCTCTCAGCTTAGTACCAGAGAGAGGGAAACTGGCCAAGACAAGTGTTAAAAACTTATGTGAGGATGCAGTTTTCAAATGCTCCTCATTTCTCATTCTCTTGCCACAAAATTCTGCATTTCCTGATTTCTTTAGAAATATATCAATTTGTAGAAAATCAACTACAGGTGCACCAAATGGGTCACCTCCAGTCAGAGGAGCCTGGGGATCCAGCTGCATCTCAAAGAGCAGCCTTACTTAATGTCTCTCAGATTCACTTCAGTGCACTCCAGAAATGAAAACAGCAGTTTGGTTTGTTAATATATTAACAGAGTAAAATAGAAAACAAAGACTTGACTTAATTGAAAACAAAGTTTCAAGAGAAGAAAATAAATAAGTAAATGTAATTCTAGGTGGTCTTTGAAACTGAAATGCCTCTTTAAATTGCTTGTGCCCCAGCTATTAAGGGTGGCACAGAAGGGGCAGATGCAGCACCCTGTCTTTTACACCTCTGTCTTCAGGATTATCTTTATAAGTCAGTGGGACCTGCTGCCACTGCGCACGGTGGCATCGCCTCTGCTCCCTCACCACTCTGTCTTCCTCACTGGCAAGAGAAATGCAGCATTAAGATTTATACGGGATTGGATTGCAAATGTTTCCTCTCATTGCCTCATGTTATGTTTCCCATCTTTGGCTTTTGAAGCTGGACTGCAAAATGGAAAGGCAGCAAACGGGTTTCTCCTCGCCACCTGAGGGCTTCTGCTGGCATTCCCAGCACAGCCCCTCCAGCAGGAAAGGGGTATTACATATTACATATTACAAACTATGTTTCAAAGTAAAATACTTTGTAAGTCATTTATCACAAGAAGTGTTCCTGTACGAACATCTTACACCACTCATCATTTTCAGCTCATGACCAGCTTTCCACAGAGATTGCATATACAGATGGCAGACTTGGCAGTCACTTCTTTTCTCACTTTCTTCTTCCTTTTCTCTGCCTTCCCACCCCATCACTTTTGGAGGCCCCTGCAACCACAGAACCTACCCTGTGAAAGTGAAGATGCTATGAGCTGACTGAAAACAGACGTGAAAACTCAGATTTGAATTTGATGAAACTCACGCCATGTGCTAATAAAGTGCACGTTGAGACACAAAGAGCTGGCTAACTAAGGAGAGCAGCCAAAGAGGCCGGGGCTGGGATTCCTCCCTTCCTTCTCCTCCCCTCAGCAGCAGCAGCAGCAGCAGCAGTCTGCCTTCATCCCTTCCTGAAAGCCACAAAGAGAGAGGCTGCTGCCTAGCGGTGGCAAAGGCAGAAAGCGTTCTGCTGTCACGGTTCACCACGGACCGCTGGACAAGGCAGGATGGAGGGGAGGTCTCCTGGCTCCATCCACCTCCCTCTTGAATCCACTCAGGCAGAAATCCAGAATCCACTCTGTTCTGGGCAGCACTAGGGGAAGGCTGGCTCTCTGGCCAGCAGTCAGTACCCAGGTGACCATCTCCTTTCTCTGTCAGCAGTGGGCTGGATGGGGCATAGCACCTGCCAGAACGGGCTCACAGGACTCCTGCAGGCAAGCAGAGAGGTCCTCTGAAGTCCTTGTCAATGAGGCACCAGCAGCGTTAACCCAGTCTCCAGACCAGTATTAGGGGGGTCCCTTCAAGGCTCCAGCATATTCCTCAAGAGCCTGACAATAAATACAAAATTACCACTGATTAAGCTGCTCATGGCACAAATTCTAGACAAGCAGTGAATAAAAATGTGGGCAGGACAGCATTTCTAAGCAGTGTGCCCATATAAAAAAGTTCTTTTAAAATGAAGGAAATAAAGTGATATAAATGAAAACCACTCCTAAGGAGAGATAGATTGTAACCTTGGTTACAATCCAGGTTACACCAGCTCCAGAGTGTTCTAAGTAGCCCGGAAACATAGGATGTGCCTCTATGACTCCAAACAGAAAAGCGCTCTTCCAGTCTGTAAACATCAGAGTAGGATGGGGGAACAGGGCAGTAATGTTCTCTCTAGGCATGCTGCTACAACTCTGGCACTGTATTATATATCACACACTGATGTCTTCATTTTAAAATGGATATAGAAGAAAAGGAGAGGGAAGAAAAGCCACAGAAATTATCTGAGGACTGAGAGGGGAAAAAAAGTCTTGCATTGAGGGTCTGCTGTGGTTCAATGATATTATAAATCTAGTCTACAGTACTTCAGTTCAAATAAAAAAATATTGTAACTATTTGACAACATGTCCAAAAGCAGGATAAGTTAACCATGGTGGCTTAAACCTGTTCCTAAATTTATGAAAAGGTAATTTTATCCTGACCAACTTCATGTCGGATGAAGTATCATGTGTCTGCACTACTCTAACTCCATGTCAGATCAGGTAATGTCTGTTCCCCTATATCTGGCATAAATCCACAACAAGCCCATAAATTCAGCATAAATACCACATCATGTGTGGTAATTAATGCACCAGAAATATGATCGTGTGCTCCTATATTATCTGGATCAAACGCATGCTGACAGAGGACTTGACAGCTCTGTAACAAGCAAATTAAAACACGATCCAGTACCGTGTAAGTGATATCATGGTAAGAGAATACTGAAGGACACTAGGGAGTGCTTTAAATTAGCACAGGGTGGATAGAAGGAACAAGGCCCACTAGGAGAAAAATCAAGACCACTCAAATTTAGGCAAGACATTTTAGACATGTTTAAGTAAGGGTAAAAGAATTCAGAAGATAACACTACCAAAGAAAACACTGGATTTTTCCATTTAAAAAATTATGGATTTTTCATTTTCAGGAGTTTTCAGGTCTAGACTTGAAGTTACACTGAAATATGTACTTCAGTCTAAAAGAAGCTACTGGGGCAACACAGCTGGCTAGAACATAAAGGAAGGTAGAATAGCTAATCACAGCAGTCTTTTGAAAGTCTGTGTTTCTCCATTACGGACTATAATGTCCTTCTGAGCATACCTCTAATGAAAACTTCCCTTCCTCATGTATGTTTGCTATAGTAGGTGAGACAAGATTAGGAATTATAAAAGCTCCCCTGTGGAGAGAAAGAAGTCACTAATTATGCAACTATGTACAAAGAAACTGTTTCATACAAACACAGAGGAATGCTTAAGTACAGATACCAGATGATCAGTACTAAAAGTAGGAGTGGATTAACAAAAATACCTTTATAATTAAGAGTGGAACACCTTTATTAATTTCAAAATTTTAAAGTCAGAAAATGCAGTAGGTTACACCCATTAGGTAAATGCAATTTTATTATTGATTGATTTAATGCTTTACTCATTATCGTTGCAGTGAAGTTTAATCACAAAAGTATTTAAAACTCTTGTTAGATTATTCCAAGTAAAGATAATAAAATGAAAAAAGAAAAGAAAACAAAAAAAAACCAAAAAAACAAAACAAAACAAAAAAAACCAACAACAACAACAACAAAAAAAAAACAAAAAAAAAAAAACCAAAAAAAAAAAAAAAAAAAAAACAAAAAAAAAAAAACACACACACAAAAAAAATTCAAACTAGATCCTGACTGTTATGTCAAATTACTGAACCTCTTTTCAAACACTGTATGGCAATCGAACATTCTAATGCAGTGTCACCAGTAGCCCTTGGTAATATGATTTATTCAGCATCATTTTATAGGCAAACAGCCATAATATGAAAGTGCACATAATATGTAAGTGCACTTCTTTCCATCCCTTTTTCATCTCTGCAATAAGACAGCTTGCCCACCAGCACTGTCACCAGGATGTGGTGGCACTCAGCATGGAACAGGGAAGCCTAATTTCCCATGAGGTACTACCTAGAAAATCCAGGAGCTGCAGGTGGGCTTAGACTGGAGCTGATTCTGAATGACAAAACCTGTGAATGCCCAGTGATCAGGGATGTCTCCTCCATTGCTGTTGTCTTCCTCCAAGGACTGAGTAAATCCCATTATTTTAGTTAAAGGCTTAATCCAGATTACAGTTATTGTGTCACTTACTGATTGCTAAGAATTTGACCCAGCCTGCAGAGGGTCCAAGGACTAAAAAGTCAAGGTAGCAAAAAAGTCAGGAAAAGAAGAAAGCTGCAGAAATTCTTTTTAACTGTAAGATATGCTACAGTCTAAAAAAATCTCTGTAACAACAAATTATCCTACCTGCTAGAAATTGTAGATAACAATTATCTGTGCTGATTGTTAAAACTTTCATGTTATCAAGAAGGCTGTAATCATAAACCATGTGGCCATAGGTCATTCTACCAAGGATCCCTCAAAGAACCTGCCTGTATTATAGTATCGTCGGGCAAAACCAAGAAAAACTTATATTTTGTGATTTTGCTGCTCTTTTACACAACGGCAGAGTATTGATATTTAATACAACATTTCAAATATTAATTGATTCAGCAGAATGTCAGAATGGCTTGTGTGAAAAGGGGCTGCAGCCTGTGAGAATAATATTGGAATAACATGCTGTATTAGAAAGAAAAGTTTTATACAGACTTGGTTAAGTGAGGGCTTTTACTTTTACAGGAGAATAAGTATATTCCAGCAACAGACAAGAAGATCCCCGGACTGTCTGGGAAATAAAACGTAAGGAAACAAAGTGATTTTGCATGAGTCCAGCAGTAAATTTGGGAAAGAAGTCACAGAGTCAATAGCTGTATGCATACTGGTAGGGTAACATTTCTTTCAGTTGTCTAGTAGTGTTCATTGATAGTTGTGTTTCTCAAACAATCAGAAGTTCTTGATAACAGAATGCATTAAACTAAATTCTGTATAACTACATATAATCAATACATCTAGCTTTCTGGAAGCCAAATATGTTATGGGTTTGTCCGCCAGCTGACTCCTGCAATAAAGACAATGGGAGTGATAACAAATACATGTCTAAAATAGTGTTAGCATCGTAAACCATTCTGTGTTTTAAATTTCTCCAGAACAGCCTTGAGTTTCTATCCCTAAACTATCTGTAGAGATATTGGATTTTCAATATATTGATTTTGGTTGAGTAGCAAATAATAATTTCTGACCAAATATTACAGGAATATTTTCTATTTCTATGAAGCAAACTAAAAAAACAGATATAGGAGTGATGGTGGAAAATGGCAAATCAAGTCAAAGTTTTGCCTCAGAAGTTACATTGCTCTTTACTACATAATGGCATAACATTTTCACATGCAATTGCCACTTGTGAATAAAAGCCATTTTTTTTTCCATAAACAGATAACCAAAATTCAACTTTCTCATCAAAGAACTCCACAGAAAATGGAAGTGGAGCAGAAGATGGATTCTGGTGATATTCTCCAGAACCAAGTCCCACTGACTGCAGAACTGGGTGACAATTGTAGAGCTATGTCTCTTCAAAGTTATCACCAACACTAGATAGAAACTCTACTATTTATTGAGCTCCTGATCAGTAAATACAGAATTAATTACAGTTACAGCATTCGTTGACTCTGACGAGACCAGGTTTCTAAAAAGAAAATATACGAAAAGGAAAAAAAAAAACCCAACATAAATTGGTACTTCGGTAGTGGAGCGGGAATGACGAATCGAGCATAGAGAACCAACTTTGGTGCCGTGGCACCGCACGCCCGCAGCGCCTGTGCTCGCCCCGCGCGGAGGGCAGAGCCGTGCGCTCCCGGCGCTCCGTGGGTTTGCTCTCGGCCATCCTCGCGCGTATTCCCACGGCTCTGCGTTCGGCGGCCGCCGCTGCTCCCGGCGCCGCACACGCGGCGCTTCTCCTGCCCGCAACAAGCGCTTCCTATGTACCTTTACAAAATGTTTGGATGAGTTTTATCCAAACCTTTGCTTCAACTTAGCGAAACATTTTTTTTTCTTTTTTATTTTTTTCTTTCTTTCTTTTTTTTTTTTTTCTCCCCCTAAGAGAACAGTTCAAAGCATCCATCCTCTCCCCTGCTTCAAGCACCCGAGCACCACCTGCTCCTTTCCCCGGCGGCCGGACCGGGGCAGAGATGCCCACCCGGCCGGTCCCTACGCTTCCAGCGGAGTCCGGGGCGCGGATGGCCAGCCGGACTCGGGACGGAACGATGCTGCAGCCAGGACCTGCCTCGGCCGCACCGCCCGCCCGGCTCCGGCTGCGCCCGATCCCGCAGCTTCCCTTGGTTTGGTTTCCCGAGACGAGGCGGCAGGGAGCCGTGCCCGGCGGCGGTACCTGTAGAAGTAGTGCCAGCAGAAGAGGCAGCAGAGGAGGCGGCAGCCGAGCGGCTCGAGGCGGGGCGGGCTGCGCAGCGCCAGCAGCAGCGCGGGCACCAGGAAGGAGGGCAGCTCCTGCAGGAACCAGGCGCAGCGCGCCGGCAGCCGGCCCCGCGGCCGGCACAGCCGCTCCTCGTGCTTCCCGTAGCGGGACGGCACCCGCAGGTGCAGCGAGAGCTGCAGCAGCGCCAGGGCGCCCAGCAGCGAGCTCAGCGCCAGCACTAGCCCGGGGACGCACTGCATGCTCGGGGGTGGGCGGGGGCAAACAGCCCTCGGCCAGAGCCAGCCCCGGCCTTATTAGAGCCGCGGCCGTCACCCCGCCCCGCAGCGCTGCCTCCCAGCGCCCGGGCTCGTCACAGGGCGCAGCCCCTCGTGCTGGAGCGGGCGAGGCGCCCCGACCCGCCCGGAAGGGAGCTGACCCTCTCCGTCCCTCCCTCCCGTCCCATCTAGAGGGGAGCTGTCCCCCTCCATCCTTCTCTCCTGCTCCGCCCGAAGGGGAGCTGTCCCCCTCCATCCCCACCATCCATCCCACCCGGAGGGTAGCAATTCCCTGTCCCTCCCGCACTGTCGGGGTCCGCGCCGGCCCCTCCCGCCGTCGGTCCGGTCCGTCCCGGGAGTGAGGGCGGCGGGCGAAGGGAGGGAGGGCGGCGGGCGGCGAGGCGGCACGGTCGGCACCGAGCGGGGGCGAGGCGGGGGCGCGGCCCGGAGGTGAGCGGGGGTGACTCTCGCAGGAGGCAATCGCTGCCGGCGAGGTGGGAGCGAGCGGCGGAGCTCCCTGCCGCTGCCCCAGTGTGTCACCGTGCCCCGCGGCTTGCCCGGCCATCTGTGCTGCCAGGGCTGAGCAGCCGCCTGGTGCCAGGCAGTGCCGCTCCACTGCGGGCAGGTGGAGAGTAAAGGCAGACAGATGCCAAAGGTCGGATGAAAATGAGCAAATGTAGATGCTCGCGGTAGGACTCGGAAAACACAGTCCAAGAGCCACGAGTCTGACAAGTTAGGTCACGTTTGACATAACCCAAGCATGCTGAAACTTTTTAAGTGGCCCAAATTTTAATGAAGGTGGTCCTAACGTAGGCGCTAGATTTGGGGTGTGCTCAGGAACCCTTTGGTCTGAACCACATGAAGTAGTTTTGAAAAGTTTGCCTAAAACTACAGTCCTTTTCTTTGCCTGTTTCCTCAGGGATCTTCAATTGGTAAGGATTAACAAGATGCTGAATTACAGCAGGAGGGCTAGCAGAATATTAAACTCTGTATTTTTTCTGGCCATTACAGCATATCACCTCAAGGCCATAAATTACAGTGTCATCCATGTCATTTTGCAGCTTCACTGAGAAAGCAGTTGGATGCAGCTCTGCAAAGGATTGTATGCCACACAAAACTGCTCTTCTGGAGCAGAGGTGGTAATTGATTTTTATCCAAGGTCTGAGTGGTGAGTGCACTGATTTAGGATGTAGGAGATCTGGGTTCAATTGCATTCTGCTTAAGGGGATTCCCTTTTTGCAGAGGGAGACCAAACCACCAGCTGTAGTCTGTCCTGTAGTTCAGGGGGGGCGTTTGTTCTGTTATGCTGCCTGTTTGGGGCAGCTACTTCGGGGAGCAGAACTCGCAGTCATAGACAATTTCTCCCTTTTCCTCGTAGAGTGCTGTAGTTGCTAAGGTCATGTTTGTTGCAGTGAGTAAAACAGGTCAGGGTTTTTTTAGCCTCCAAGATGTGTGACATGCTAGGGCTGTCAGCCACATACCAGAGCACTTTTCCCCCACAGAAGATGCCTGCCTGCTTGCAGGCTGCCTTCTGCTCACAGTCTCTGGTACATGCCATCTCCCAGCTGTGTATGAAAGAGGGCAGGACCAGAACTGTGCCAGCTACGCCAGCCATAAAACAGTTCAGATGGTCACAGGCTGGCAGCAGTGGTACCTGTGTCCAAGCAATGGTTCCTGGCTGTGAACCATCAGTGGAGGAAGGTGCTTGTAGGACAGATTTTAGAAATCTCCATCTGTATTTTGATTACCAAGAAGTGGAATCCAAAACAAATGGTTGTGTAGCAAAACAGTTGAATATGAGAATTTGTCAACCATAATATGCAAGTTTCATGGGGAATTACTGCCTCTAGCCTGACCCTGTGAATTGAAGACACACTAGCAATAGAAGCACATTAGGGGCATTTATGGAGTGAATCTTCTGCCATTGTGCCTTCTGAAGGAGAACCAGTGATGGACTCAGACTTTCAAAAACCATATCAAAGCTCAATAGTTAGTTGGGGATGACTTCAAAAGAATGCTTTGTATTCAAAGTAAAACCCTAAAAGAGGCACAGTATAAGAACTAGAGAGGGTGTGATCCCAAACAGCACTGGTAGCTTCAGGCAGCCCCCTGTTCATCATCCTGGGTGGTTGGGTTCAAGCTGAAGGGTTCTAGTTGTACTTGTTTGCCGGGGAAGACTAATGAACAGAAATGCTTCTAGTGGTGAAGCAGTGAGCAACTCAGACAGAAACTGTTTTGAGTCCATGGAGAAAAGGAGGAACCTTTAAGGTGAGATTCAGCTCATCCAAAGAGGTAATGAATGAGAGGTATGATCAATGAATCATAATGTAGAAAAGCTTGTTTCTCTCCACTGGCTCTGAAAGATGTCCAGAGAACTGTGTCAGGAGAACTAAATCCCACTCTTGCTCTGTAAATTAAGGTTCAGAAGAGACACTCCTCTAAGTACCATGGAATTTATGTTCATTGCTGGAAACATACACTGCATGATTATTCATCATATTCAACCACTGCACAAATCTTCTGAGAATTCCTTCTTCTTGCCTAAGTACCATGTGAGGGATTGTGATGAGAAAGGTGAAAGCAGTGCTGCAAAATCTTTGTATTCATCATGGGTTTGAAGAAAGTGGCAAGGTCCATGCTCCTTTTTTTTTGAAAAAAAAAGTGGATTGTATAGGATTACCAAAAAATTTTATTTTAAACCAAGCTTTATTTTTTCCATGAAGCATATTTGGATATTTGTTTCACCAGTCCAAAGGAACACAAGGTAGTAATAAATCCTGCCCTGAAATTATCCCAAGTCAGTATGATCAAGCTACAAAACACAGACCATTTAATTCAGACTCTTTTCCCCTCCAGTAAATTAAAGATATTCTGAATGCTTTTATTGTCTCAACAATGAACAATTCAGTGGGAGTATTTGTTAAAAATGTACTTCAGCAATAAAGTGTTTTTAGGCCTGCTGAATTTGAAGGGAGAGGAGGAGAACGTAAAGGCAATACCTTATTGGCATGTCTGATAGGACTTCAGAACTCTTGGCTTGTTTTATCTTTAAAAAGAAAAATCCAAACCTTCCGAAGAATTGAATTGTTCAAAATGTGTGGGAGGTACAAAATTACATATGTCATAGGTATATATTTATACATATGAGTCACCTGGAGAAAAACTGGGGTCATTTATATACCTAGAGGTCTACAGAGGTTTTTCAGAAGAAAATTACAGATGAAAATCAAGGTAATTTTGTGCTACTGTGGGTCTCTTTCCCTAAGTTCAGGAGTTAGCCAAGAATCCTTGTGGCCCACTGTAGAATCCCAGAATGGGTGGGGTGTAGCACTCCCCAAGCTCAGCCTGTCACCTTCTGACACGCCTGTGCCTCTTTGGACCCCATGGTGCGTCTGTGCTCCTGCAGCTCTGCGTGAGAACAGACTGGTTCTGTTTGAGAGCCTTCCTGGGGCCCAGGGAAACTCATGTGGGAGAGCTCCTGTAAACCAGGATCAGAGCACAGGGAAGTAAAGTGGTCTGTCCCTTTTACCAAAAGGGCCTGGAGCTTAAGTGTAAGGGGTACAACCAGGGGTGTCACTCCATGAGTGAGCGGCTGCATGGTACTTGGTGGCTGGCTGGGGTTAAACCACAATGCAGTTGCACAGGTATAATCTTTAGGAAGGGCTCAGGATTAAGTTTTGAATGAGAATGCTCGATAAGGACAGCAGTTGTGTAAGGTAGTTATCACAGATCTCCCTGTGCACTGGGGCAATTTTGAACAAATCTCTTTCCAGTGCTGGCATGAATGTAGCTAGACTGAATTTAGGAAATACTGGGAACCATCAACTGCCATGTACTGTTTGGTTTGCATCATATATATCCTGTGCTGAATAAGGAACTCTCCATTTCCTCTTGGTCCATTTGCTATTGTGCTATTCTCATAAAAATTTTAATTCCACAAGAGCACTGAGTTAATAATCCAATATAGACATTTCCCTCTCAGTCACAAGTAGTCTTTTACTACTTAGCAGGAATTTTTATCCACTGACATAAGAAGCTGCATGACTTCACTTTGTGTTAGATGTTAGATCCAGCAGGTGAAAAGAGAAAATTATTTTCATTTCCCTTCAGTCAAAGATGTTTGTACATAGGAAGAGCAGGAACCAAACAACATGTGGTTAGTATAACTCTTTTAAAGGCCTCTCCTTTGAGTTGTGCAAGCAACTGTAAAGAAGCAAATAAAACAGGAGAAGTGGGCATTAACTTTGTTAGTGAAATTTAATAAGCAACTGTTACTTGTACTCCTAACACTGATGAAAGTGTGAGAATAGGTTTTGAGGAAGACAGGGCAGATTAGTTCTGTGTGTGTGAAGAAGGAGGAATAAATCTTTTACAGAATTAACTTTAACCTAGTGCACACAGAGTTTTGCAGCAAGTTATTTTTAATAGTGTGTTCACATCATTACTGGAATGAACATAAAAATAGAGAACCTATGACAAACAAAAGCCCACAAAGGATAGATGGAGGTTTAATATTTTAGAGCTTTTAAAGGCTTTTCTTTTACTTCAGATTTTCTTGAACAGTATCTATATAGAAAAGCCATGAGATCAGAATCTGATACCCTAGTTAGACACCACCTCCTTTAATTAGTCTTCTTTTATCTGGTGCTTACTCTTGCTATGATTTATGGTTTCCACGTTCTGATCTCTGCACAGTTCTTTCAGCAGAGAACGACAGTACCTTTACACCCACACTGCCCCACCTATTCCAGTTTGTTAGCACTAAAACATCCTACCCACTCAATATTACAAGATGAGGAAACACACTGAGGTTAACTGTCTGAACTCACTGAAGCTGAGCCAGAGAATCACAGAATGAAAAGCAGGGGGAGCTTGAGGAGCACAAGAGAATTTTCCTCATCTGGTGTCTGGTGTAAAGCACAGAGCCCACACAGCACAGAACTGCAGTTTCTGTGCTCGCCAGAAGCTGGGACATTGTTGTTGCAGACAGTTTCTCTGGGGAAATTAGTTAGAAACTGTAATATGTTTCTCCTGACCCTTGTAAACCACATATTTTCAATGACTTCTTTCTTGACATGTCCCAGATGGGGAGACCACCTCCTGACAGATTTCATGTGAATGCTCCAAAGCTTGGAGGTTCTAGAGCAGCTCAAAGAAAATGCCACCATTTTTCTTTTAGCTCGGTTAGTTATTTTCTTTTCAGAAACAGTTGAATGGTTGGCTGACCTTTTCCAAAACTTTGAGCAGGCACCAAGCTTGGAAAATGGCAGACTGTATGGTTAGAGCTGGAAAATTTAAAAACATCACAAGACAGAGCCAAACTATGGGAAATGCCAGGCATCCATCATGATTTTTGGTATTTCTTCCCTTACCTGCCAAGTATGGAAGTAACAAATGAGGTAGAGCAGCCCCTATGCTGCCATGTTTCTCTGGCTGAAGCCCAGCAGCAGGGTTTGCCACTGCACCACTGCTGCTGCCTGCCCAGCCTGTGGCTGGTGGCATGTGTGGTGTGAGCTAGCAGTGCATGCTCCGTGTGGAAGCTCTGGCTATGCTGGATTGCAGGCCAGATGCCTTCCCTGGGGAACCTCACCTCTTTCCAGTTAACATCAGAGACCTGCCTGGAGCTGTGCCACGGCTTCCAGCTGATGCTGCTGGGTTTCTCCTCCTGGAAATGGAGAATCCAGGAAGAGAGCAGGACATGGACAGATTAGGTCTGGTGTCCTTATACAGAGTTGACTGGGTAACAACTCCTGAGTATCCAGGTTCTGCAGACACAATTTTATACCTCATTTGCCTGTGTAGGACCTGTCTTCAACCATGTAAATCAGAGAGCCTATTGGTTCTGAGCTCTTGTGGTGGTTAGCAAATTCAGAAACAGGAAGTTTGTTAAATACTTTAGGTCTGTGGTTTGCTAAACTTCTAGCAATTGTTTTCTGTAACAGGGAGGTGTGGAAAATTTTCTCAACAACAAGCACGCACCTTCTTGGCTGGCTGTGCTGCTTTGTTCTGCCTGTTTGCTCTGCCCTGAGGCACCAGACTCACTTGGGCTCCTTTAAGCACTCCAGTACCCAAATTATCTCCTAAAGGGAGACTCCACAGGTGGAGCGGGACCTGCAGCAATCCCCAGAAGCCAGCAAACTCTCCGTATCCTGCAACAAACCAGGGTAGCTCAAAACCGAAAAAATAAAAAAAAAAAAAAAAAAAAAAAAAAAAAAAAAAAAAAAAAAAAAAAAAAGGGATGTTTGGGATAATTCAGTGCGACCCATTGTCATGAATATTTCTGTACGATCACCTGTTTGCGCTATATAGCTGTGCCAGCTGCATTAGGAGGAGCACTGCCAGCAGGAGGAGGGAGGTGATCCCGCCCCTCTGCTCGGCCAGCGGCGAGGCCACAGCTGGAGCGCGGGCTGTGCGCTCCAGCTGTGACAGGGAGATGGCGCTCCTGGAGAGAGGCCAGCAAAGGCCGCTCTGGTTCACAGCCTGCAGCACCTGTCCCGTGTCAGCAAAGGCCGAGAGGCTGGCACTGCTCAGCCCCGCGAAGAGAAGGCTTAGGGCAGATCTCATCAATGCACACAAATACCTGAAAGGAGGGTGTAAAGAAAATGGAGCCAGGAACATTCCAGTGGTGCCCAGTGACAGGAACAGAGGCGTTGGGTACACACTGAAACACAGCAGGCTCATTCAGAATGTCAATAAAGACTTTTTCACAGTTACGGTGACTGAGCATTGGCACAGGCTGTCCAGAAAGGTTGTGGAGATATCTGCCCTTGAAGATAGATATCCAAAAGCTGTCTGGACATGATCCTGGGCAGCCTGCTCTAAGTGACCCTGCTTGAACATGCATGTTGAACCAGATGACATCCATGAGCTCCTTCCAACCTCAGCTGTTCTGTGATTCTGTTAAATTCTGTGGCAGCTCCTTTTAAATTGGGGTAGGGAAGTTACCAAGTGAACCATTGAATGCTAGTAACACATTTCTTTCAGTAACTGGATGTATTTGTTTGTGCTTTTAGTGCTTTTTGATTTTATCACAGATTTTGTGGTTATCATCACATATAATAATCACATTTATATTTAAGATTGCTAGTCCTTTGTGGTACTCTGTTTTTCATTTCCAATTGTTTACTCTTCCAGAATTACAAGAACTGAATGGATCTAATGTCTTCATGTAAACTCTTGATCCCCATATTTAGGGGATTATGACAAAACTCAACATAATAATATTAAAATGATGATGCTGTATCATGGATGTAACTTTAGTTTGGGCAAGTGCATAAGCCTCATCCGAGCCAGGACCGAAACAAGCATTGGTGACACAGCTGAGAATAACTGGCGTGTGAATTGCAAGCGTATCTTGGACTGTGATCTGTCCCGGTGAGAGGAATGGAGCGGGTCGTGTTTTCAGTGACAATACTCCAGGCAGTCTGTAGACTCATGGCCACATTTTGCATGTAAAATGTTTACAGGGAACAGACCCTTGCCAATAGTAACTGCCAAAGCACGCATTGTAATCCCAACAGAAGGTTGTTTGGTTTAGGCCAAAACTGTGCCAAGGATCAATTTAACAGTTGCCCTCTAGTGCCATTCACAGCATCATCCAAGTCAGCAGTGTAGATGCAGCCAAAGTTTGTTAGAACATACTTATTTTTAATTTTATTTTATTCCGCTACATCTGTCTGAAGCCATTAGCAGCTTCTCAAATAAATTCTGTAGTCAAAAATCAACATTTTTTTTGTTATGATTTTGAAGTGTCTGTACAAATTGCAATTTTATAAGCCAGCCAGCAGAGTGCAAATAGTGAAAGAGAAGTTTTTCCTTGAACCATATATCTGAGCAAGAGGAGTAATTATGGATGGCTGTCATTCCAGTCTCAATATCTGCAGAGCCACTCAGGTGCCATCTGTTAAACTGACTCCTGGAACCTGGATATCCTCCCTCCTGACAGGGCAACTACTTGCTTATTTTTTACTCATCATCTTGTGCAAGTTTGGTGTTCACAAACTACAAGAGATCAGCCCTTCATTTATGTCTCTAAAGCACATACATACAACTGTCTCAAATAAACATACTTAGGTGGGACCTAATGGGATGACTTGTAAGATGAGGACCTTCGTTTCCTGACCTCACATGAAACAGGGCAGTTGTGTTTTCACCTTCTCAATTGTCTCCACTTTCCCCTGTTGCTTCAGATTCTTTTAAATCCATACAAGTTACAGTGCCGCTTGCAAGAGTAATTATTTTTCAAAATTTGCCATTAATATTATTATAAAGAATGTTTCCAAAAGTTCTGAAATGAGCTATAAAATACTCCAGGGTTGAAAAAAACCCAATTCATCAATAATTTAAGTTTACTTACTTATAAAAATTGAGAGGTGACTTTATACATGTGAAAATACCTTCATGGGGTAAAATACTTGATGCTGACTCTCTAGCTTATCAGAAAAATGTGTAACAAAAAACAATATGTGGAGTTAAAAAACAGACAATGCCAATCAAAAATCATGATTTTTAAAGCTGGAAATTACTATCATCGAATGAACTTTGAAAGAGCAGTAGCTGATTCTCTGTTGCTTAATGTGATTTCCAAGTAAGACTGTCTGCATTTCCAGGGAGTGTACTTCAGGTGAGCATAATTACTGAATACAATACATGAGTAGCTGGATAAAATGAAGTGGCCTCTGTTAGGTACTTAGAGAAGATGAATTAGGTACTTTCTGGCCCCGAAAAGTGCGAGTCTATGAGAAGCAAGAGGAAATCATTACCGGATCTATTAAATCCTCTTCTGTTCAAGTTATAAGCATGAGATTATGAAGCTGTGCTACTCATACCAGAAATACTCTTCACTTCTTTGACCATTCAGGAAGTCAGCAAAGAGCCTAGAAATAAAGAGCTCTCCAGAACAGTGTGACACGGTAACCCAGCCACTTCCACCTGTCATATGGAGCATGGGTGAGCTTCTCCAACAGAAGCCAGAGAAAATAAATAGAAGCACAAAGCTACCAACACAACTACGGACACACAGACTTACAGCCCAGCCTTTAGAGTTCAGCTTTTCATGTACTGAACTGAATGGTTTGATTAGATTTGCAGCAACAGTAAAACTAATACGATATTCGATTAATGAAGACATTTTATGTGATTAGTTAGTGAGTTGGATCGTTGAATTTGCTGCTGATGTTTATACACCTTCTTGTAAATCATTCAATGTGTTTATCTTAAATAGGAAAATGGTGACAGTAAAGACTGCACAATGTAGAAGTTGGAAAACCAGCCTCCTTAGACTTGGTCTGCTAAAAGTTCATATTCTTGATTATATCTCCAACTGGTTCTCAGTGTATTTTTTTATCTTCACAGTTTGTTTTCATTTTTGGCTCTGTTATTCTTTGGCACTGAACTAGTAACAGTGAACCACACATTGCTGTGTTGTAACTACTGAAAGCCTGGCTGCATGGTCACTATTTGCCAGTGTCTACTAACTTCCACTTCTAACAATATAATAAGCAGTGGATAGACCCTTATGAAAGTATTGTGCAGAATGAGAATGAGTTGTGTCCGGCAGTTACAGTAAGAATCAGGGTAATGCCATCTGGATAATGAAAGGCACACAGAATTTATATTTGTCATTACAGCTAAAGATCTGAAATCCAGTGCCTGAAGTGCCAGCAGGAATTGGAGAGGAGACACAAGGAGGGTTGGTCATGAATTGAGCAGAGACTGATGGCTGCTAGATCTGCAAGGGGTAAATGTGAGGAAGGACAGGTGTAATGTGAGGCAGAGCATGTGAACTGAACATATGATTAAATATGTTTGTGGATTAAAACAGGATGTTTGAAGTACCTCAAGTATGTGTTCAGTGTAGTTATCAGGGGACAGGGTGCGGCAAAAAGGACTATTCTCTAAACTGTAAGCTAACACCAAATGCTATGTCTTGTGGGTTTTTTTATGTACACATCTGTGGTTTTTATAGTTTAATCAGCATAGCATCTGATTAACATACACTTATTTTCTGTTTGCTACATGCCTCCTCCCCACCATCTAAATTCATCATAAATGCATTGAGATTACTTGACAAGACTCCTCTTGACTTCAGAAGAGTTGAATACAACCTTTCCTTAGATTTCAAGAGAATATTAATCAGCTACCATTTTGTGTCAGATTTCATTAGTATCATGCAAGAGGAGATCCTGGGGATGTTTGTTTTCTCATATTGTTTCTTCAGATTTTGCTGCTCTGAAGTATATGCCTGAGGAGAGAACAGAAGTTTAGCAAGAGAAAGACTGTTTCAATATTTTACCCAGTGCTCAGGAGATCTATGTTCACTTCTCAGATCTGCCAGAAACTCCCCAGGTAGTTTGGAGCAAGCTGATCAGTCAGTTTCTCCCTGTGTGCCTGTTTAGTCAAACGGCAATTATAGCACTGCATGCAGTCACGATTCCCTGGCTGGTGAGCAGGCTGGCGTGCTGGGGACTGTCACTTCCCTCAGCGCTACAGTACCGCGAGCTGAGAGCTTAAAATAGCCCCAAGGAGCCCAAGTGAGGGGAGCGTGCATCACCAGCCCTGCGAGACCCTCGCTGGCAGCAGCGCTTCGTGCAGAGCCCGCGCGTCCTCGGGGCAAAGCGAGCTGTGCCTGTGATGGAGCACTGCTGACTGCACAGCCTGTGAGCCTGCACACTCCTGGCCTGACCTTAAACACCACGGGCCACACTGGCTTTGTGACTCTGCTGTTGAAACATACTTCTTTTAATTTACTCATGGCAGTATTCTTTAAGGAATAGTTTGTCATTCTTCTTGCTTAAGTTATAAGCATCTTTGGTTGTTCTTCTATTTCCTTTTTTGTGTACTTGCAAGCCTGGTATATCACTAGTGATAAGGGAGAGGCCATGATACTCTTTATTTCTGTTTTGCCAGGCTGCTCTGACCATCCTACAGGAAGTCAAAATCTCTATGTTCAGCACTCCAGGCTTTTGATTATTTCCTTTCTGGAGCTGCTGAGCCTGCCTTCCTAAGGGATTGGTTGTACCAAGAGGTATATCAAGCTTACACTCACTGTTTTAGATTGCTATGTTGTTTATTGTGCTCCTTTTGTGTCTCTTGAGGGTATCCAGTGATACCATCCATCCTGCTGTCCATTTGGGAACATCTGAGGAGCTGGAGCAAAGGTGGAGTGAGTGGAAAGGAACAGGAGGGGGTAAGCATGTGAACCAAAAACTGCATCTCTGGAGTAGTAGCTCTAAAGTCACATTGTTCCCTATAAGCAGATGTCCTCCCATGTAAAGCAGGGCTGCCAGCAGCCCTCTCCAGAGGCTTGGCTCAGCTTGAACACTTGAGCAGAGCAAAGAGGTCCTTCCTGCCAAGTCTCCTCTTGGGTCACAGTGGCAGAAGATGTAGCTTTCCTCGATCATTTCACTATCAGCTGTGCTCTCCTCTCACAGGGATCTTACAGGACTGGTCTGAAGCCAACACAGCTCAACACAGCATGCTGAGACTTGGCATGGGCTGGGGGAAGAGTAGGGGAATAACCTCTTTGTGGTGATATTCTAACATTTTTTCTAGGTTTTGCCTTCTCCACGGCTGTTGAGAGTACTGGAATCTAGGCTCTGTTTCAGAAATGTGCCATTTGCCAGTCTCTTGAAGACCCACGTACATTTTTTCAAGTTAGAAGTATTGTAATCATTACCTAGAGCTAAAATTAAAATTTATGGCTTTTATTAAGAGAATTAGAGTAAGATCAACATGATTTTGGCAGAATTAGAGGACAACTCTAGCAAAGTGCTGACCTACATAAAGAAAAAGAACAAACTGAGAACATTTTGGCTTGGCATCAATGTCAGGAGAGAAACAACTTTGCCTGCATTAAGCCATATGCCAAGTCCCATAACTTAAGAAGTTCTACATATTGGCAAGCATACAGAACTCATACACTTTTAAAACTTAGCAAATGTCTACTTTCAACTTTATAGAATTTCTAAAAATGTCTAATTGTGATAGCAAGTGGAATATGAATTCAAATGAGCTTAAATTAAAGTTCTAAAAGTAGAATGAGCATTTAAATTAGTGCATACCTAGGAACAACTCAAAATAAATTTTGGGGCCTCTTAGGAAACATTCTGAATTCATGTATTACATGTCAAAGTAGCATGTATTTTTACAAATGCCTAGGCAATTCAGCATGTATGAAATTGTAAATATGTGTTTCTACAAGTAAGTAGAACCAGTAACATTAGGCAGAGGCATGATTATTGTTAGTGCTTATCTTCTGGAATAATAAAAACAAGCTGGGTCTATTATGCCCTTTTTCATTATGTTTTATTTTACTTAGGCAATTTAATTTTCTTCATCTATGTTATAATATGATAACTTGAACAGAAAATTTATGCTACTGAAATGTTAGAGGCAACTACAAAAGAACACAGTCATAACTGAGGATTTTTTTAAATGGGGGGAAAAAGACTTTTACTGATATTGTATTTTTTTCCCAACTTAACACTTTTTTTTCTCTCGAAATAATTGGAAAGATTTTTTCTCTTTTGTTAGGAGTTGAAAGTAAAATATGTAAAAATGTCCTGCTGATGTACATATATTGTTCTGTCACAGCCTGGTGCTGTAAGCCCCACTTTTCTCTGAAAGTTATTAACATTTGCCAAAGAGCTTGTGGAAGGCCTGATGGAGGATCAAACTCTATCCTAACAGCCTTGAGGGGTCTTGCCATGGAGACATGCCTTCCCACTGGCTTCTTCCCAGCAATCACAGAATGCTAAAATATATCAAGAGTAGTGGGAAAACAGCCACTCCTTAAATATGCCCTGTATTGTGACAAAAACAGTGAACTGCATTAGGACTGTACAAAAAGAAGTAAGGATAATATCATCTATTCATAATCATCAAAACATCTCCAATGGAACTCATCTGACAAAGGAGTGTTACATTAGGACACATAACAATGGTACCAGAAATTTGCCAGGAGATTTAACTGGAAAAATGCCTTTCCATTTTCAGGCACTCCCCACAATGGCAAGCTCAAAAAGAAATTAAATTCAAAAACTGAAAAAAAAAATTGTGGGAAAAAACCCATTTAATCTGGCAGTGCTGCTGGCAGTTGGCTAACATTTTTATGCCATGTAGCTGTGTGGTTTCTCTGTTCTGGTAACCCCTGCCTGAGCATGGCCTGCAGAGGAATCTGTGTTGATCTCATGAGTCATTCCCAGGAGATGGCAAACATGACTAAAAGACTGGAATACAAGACACATGTTACAGGATGAAAACCAAAAGAACTGGAGGGTGTTTCAAAAGCAGTCAAGAGATTAACTGTAGAGAGACGGTGTAAGGAAATGGGCATGAAGGAGAGATGCAGAACATGATCACAGTACCCTTTGCTCCTGTTGTCCTCCAGAGCTGCTGCCTGAGTGCAGGGAGTCCATGACAACCCCACAGAGAGCTGAAGGAAGAGACAGTTGTCTCACTGGTCCCAACCCCGAGACAAGGAGACCACTAATGGCCCTCTGGCACACAACTATCATTCTCCATTACACACGTACCACAGACTTCAGTAAGCTGTGCAATAGTTTGCTTTGCACAGGGTTGACATTGTCTTGCTATTTATGAAATCAAGAAAAGCTTTCTTGTTTCTTGAGCATATGTACTTAATTAAAAGGTTTATTGAAGCACACTTGTCCTTCCTAAAACATGTGGATGCCTTTTGGGGTAGACAGGCAAATTTTCAATGTCACAGAAGGTCGTATTCAATTACAAATACCATAGCATGCTAACAACACGTGTACAGCAGCTTCAACATCGACAATGTGCCATAATGAGCTCATTAAAAGGGTTGGGGGCTTTTTGTGAATTGGTGCATGAAGAAGTACTGGGTCACACCTGATACCTCTGCACCCTGGTTTTGAAGATAGAAGTGCCTCCATGCACTTGTCCAGCTGACAGAAGCACTGAGCAGTCACCTCTCCTCTCCTTCTCTCCTTCTCTGCCCTGCTAAGAGGAGCTTTCTGCTGTCCCACCACCCACCGAGTAGACATTTGCCTTTAGAAGATTCTAAAATACAATATGCATTGGTTACACAAGGCAAAAATTTCTCAAATGCTTCAAGCCATGTCTGACATGTTTCCATTTTTCTTTCCCTCTTCCAGAATTCATGCATATTATTCAAAAATGGGTCTGTAGCTCAGAAGAGATCTTTCTCAGATTTCCACTTACTGAGAAGCCTGTCATCCTGAAAGCAGATAAAATCAAAATAACAGTAGTACTAACAGACCATTTAATGTCTGCAGTGTGAGGCTGTGGAAAGTGAGGGAGATGCAATATATATGCAACCAAATTACCTTTGAAACATCTTGGCATGAGAAGTTATTCCAGTACTGTGTAGACCATGTAGCCTAAAGCAATTCAGGGACAGAAATATGGAAACATGTTTTCAGGTTCAGTTCAATATTTCAAGAGAAGAGAAGCAAATAAAGAGAAAAAAATTAGTCAGCATAAGTCAATAATGCATTTCAAAAGGATGTTTTGATTTAAAATGTGAAAAAATGCTGAAGCTGCTAAAATTTGTAAAGCATTAATTAATATATCATTCAAAAATTTTTAAATATCCTATTTTACATAGTTTCTATTTTGTTGAAAAAAAACCAACACTAACCAATTTTTTGTTTATCTCTACCTGAGGCTGCCTGCTGTATGGCATTTCTTATTCTCTTTCACTTTAAATTCTTTTTTGCACTTACACTCCATCTTACTCTATCTCATTCTACATCATTCCTTTTAGGTTAAAAGTACCCATTTTTTTAGTTCCTCTGAATCTAATAGTAAAAGGTAATGAGAAGAAGATATTTTATATCAATGTGCCAGTTTGTTTGTTTGGACAGTAGAGATAACATTCTCAGCTATGTTCTGTAACAGTTCCCAACTGAGAATTTGGGTAAAAAGCAACATAAAAGTTGGTATTGAAAATTAATTCTATGTTACCAAAATCAAGTTTTAAAAGCGCAGCAGCCTATTCTACAGTAAGTTATTGTGGTGTATAGCTTCAGCCAGTATGGGCTTTTAATTTTATGTTACAAACTTTGGAAGGTGACAAAAGTACATTAAACGTATTAGAGACAAATATATTACCACTGATCTATTCATTTACAAATGTGGATCAGTTGGCCAATTACCTTTTCATCTTTCTCTATGCAAAACTTAGTAAGAACAAATTTTATTAGACCTAAGCACTTGCTTAACATTTGTTGGTTAGCACAATTACATTTAAAGACTTGTCTTCATTTCCTAAAGGACAAGTTATACATACCTTCAGCCATGGTGTCACTGAACTTCCACTTCTGTCTGTTGTACAATTGATTGAAACATCGCCGCATTCTTGCATTTTTCTCTGTGGAAGAAAGTAAAACAGATTTGGCAGTGAAGGAATGTTGCAGCAGAAAGGTTCACAAGATAAGTGCTGGATGAAAACCAAGACTACCATTGTAGCAAAAAAAGTAATCTAACTTGGTTTTATTTTAAATTTAAAATGTGTTTTAAATTTAACTGCAATTTCAGGGCAGCATTTCTTTGCTTTATGCAACAGTGGCTAGCAATAGTGAGATTTATTTTGGGAACATCAACTCGAGTTTTCTTTGGGTTTGTAAAGTCTTTTCCCTTGCCATATCACTGTCACTTTGGACTGAATAGGGTTTCCTTTTGTATTTTTCCATGCTCTTTGCTCAGTTGAAAGACATCAAAGAAATTGTCATCTGTTGAAAGACTGGCATCTAGCAGTCACTGTTACAAGTCAAAGCAAACTTTGCCACCACAGAGAAGCTTAATTTTTCTAATTGGTGTGTATGGTAGGATGCTGAGTGAGGTTGGAGATTTCCCAGTTCTAGTAGATGTTAAGCATGGGATGACTTTGCAGCTTTTGTTTGTTTCTGAAATTAAAGTGCTTTTAGAAGTATTTTCTTTTGGATTCTTAGGGAAGTCTAAGAAAGTCAGACCTGCATCCAGCAGGGATACCTGTGTGGGAGGAGGCTTTGGTGTACTTCTGCTTTGTATTCCTGTTGCCTGGAGCAGTGACTCATGAAGTACGTGTACCTACAACATGCTGGCTCCCATGGAAACCCTGCTGACTCCCTTCCTGTGAGCATCTCCCTGGATAGTCTTGCCAAAGGGATGCTCAGACCTGAGGTGCAGGGACAGATGTGGGATAATGCCACAGACACTCATGCTAATTATTGGACACTGGGTATTCATGGATCTGGGGCTCCCTGGCAGCTGAGCTCTGCTAGGCCCATGTAGCTTTGTCCTTCCTTGATGAGAATATTTTTAAGCTGATATTCCTTTCCATGTGAGAAGCAAACAGGTTGCCCCCAAAAATAAATGGCCTCTTCCCAGCCATCACTATTAAAGGCATTGTAAGGAATGCGGGAAGGCCGCGCGCCGTAGTTCCAACGGATGCCAGTGAGAAATGGGTACCTAAGCACCCAAGGTGCCTTGGAAGATCCCAGACACTTATGAAATGAAGCAGCTCTCAGCTGTCCTTGCACATTCCAGCAGAGGCTGTCTCTCATTTGCAGGCTCCAGACTGTCTCTCTTTTCGGCGTGGGAACAGTGCTGCTTCGAGGAGCAGTGACACGTTCCTGGTGCATGACAATGTAAAACCCTTGCTGCTCTGACAGCACCCATGGCCTGACAATATGGGGACAACAGATCCCACTGAAGATAGGTTCGTACTCTGGGTGTCAAAATATTTCCCAAGGACTGGGCTTCCTCTTCAAGCTTTTGCTATTTCCCTGGTTTGCATTTTGCCACTCATTTTTTCCATTCTTTTGCTGCTAGCTGTTTTTCATTAATATCTCTGGTCAGCAGGAACCTACCCTGCTTCAATTTTACAAGAATTTTGACAATTGAAATTGACCCCATCGTGTGTTTCAAAGTGAATCACAACAATTCTTCATCTATTACAAGCTGTAAATTGCCGAGACATCTGACCCAAATTATGGCTTCAGCTGGCATGAACAGGAATTTACTCAGTTAAAATCAGTTCCTCCTAAAGAGTTTGTTTCATCCATGCAACATTTTTAAATGCAAGTTTGAAGATTAGTAAGGACTCTGTGATATCACTTACTACCAACTAAATGTTGTTTTCCTCCACTATTTTAAAAACAGGTGGAAAACCAATTTCCCTGAAATGTCATTCATTTGTATCAATTCTAAAAAAAAAAATTCAAAATAATAATACTTGAATGACTTAAAATGAAAATGGGAGATTACAGTCCAACTCCCTCAGTTTATTTTCTTCCTTCCCATTTCCCTTTCACTGTTGCATTGCAATTTTTAATGTCAGGAATGTTGCTGTCTACGCCTGTCTATGTCAGTGTTGCTGTTTCTATGTCTACAAGATTCAAAATGTAAGAATTTGCCTTGGGATTTAATTTATTTTTTCACCAGCTCGGAATCTGATCACAGCTTAATCATCTCAGTAACAGGTCTTGCATCTCACATCAGATTCCAGAGAACTGACTGCAGATTATCTGCAGACAGATGTGCTATCTCCATCCCAGGCTGTCTGAACCCGGGTAGTACCCATCTACCCCATATTGAGGAATTTTACTGGGACCTCACTTGCCTCTAGGCAGGTAAAGTGCAGGTCACTGAATTCAGCTCTAGAGTGCCTTCTGCCAGCCTTTCCTTACCCCCTATTCAAGCTCTTCCAGGTACTGAAACTAGTGGCACAGGTCACTCAGTGCCCTTCTTGGCTAGTCTCACTTCTTGGAGCTCCTCCTATGCTTGGGAAATCTCATCTCATTGCATATTTCCTCCAGATAAAAGATGTAAAAAAGAATGCAAGGCCACTTTAATTTCCTAGGAAATTATACACGAAAGTACCCTGAGCTGTGATGTGCACACAGCCAGCCTCATCCCTGCCTGTGAGTCTGAGGCAGCAGACACAGCAAGAGGTGTGATGGAGACCTTGCTGCACTGTAATCCCCACTGATGTGCCCTGTGGACACGCACACACTCGCTGGAAAGTAAACACAGTTCTGTGGGGCCTGCTTGCACCCTCAGGGTCTGATCATGTCCTGACATCTTCTTTTACTGGCATCTCAGGGTCTCAGCAGTTTGTGCTGGGTTTCCACAGAAGAGTTTACATCTTGTTCAGACGCTGTGCTTTGTGAGAGCAAACAAGTCTTAACAACACCTTGTAAAGTCTCATGAAAGCAGTACTGTGACACTCACCTTGTTAGCTGTCCTGGCAGCTGCAGCCTCAAATAAGGCAGCTGCCATAAATAGTGATGAAAATACAGTAGGGGCTGCCACAGTGTGCAGCCAGAGTGACACTGGGTTGCTGGAAGGGCCACCCATGCCCAGAGGCAGAGTAACACAAGTGTCAATATCTCATAGCCTTTTGCCTTCTCTTCAAGTCAGGATACCATTGCAGTTAGAGGAACCCAGGAAATACAGGAAGGGCAGGAGGCAGGTCCCTAAACACAGGTGTCTACTGCCATTTTACACACCATATTTATATGTCTCTCCTCCTCTAACATGCCTTGGCTTTAATCCATCTGCATCAAAGTCCAGCCACATGCCATCTGTCACACTTTCACAGCATCAGTGACAATGGCCTCCTTGTGCACCAGATCAGGTGCTCGTCAATATTCTCCCTGCCTGTGTGTGATCAAAACATTCCACTTCACGGTTTGTCTGCCAAGGGTCATCATCCAAATGACAGAGGTTGTGGTTGGAACAAAGCATGGTATTTGGTGACACAACTTGCATTTCTCTCTTTCCGACTCACCTCAGTGTTTCTGAGTGCCCATCTCAATGTATGTGGTTATCCTCAAGCCTATTTCAGAAAAATAGTTGCACTAAGCATGAGTTTAGATGCTATAAATTTACTTGATGCTGAAAAGACAAGGTTTAAAATTAATTTACTCAAGCACATCTTTGTACCAACGTGTCAGCATTGTTTTAGCCAAAAGCTGGCACCATGTCTTACCTCAATATCCAAGGCAAATTTCCATCATGTTATTTAGGAGGGAAGGAATTGCTACATAAAAGAATGTCCCTCAAAAGCATCTGGTTCTGAGTGCATCAGAAAAACCTGCAAATTGGCACTCTTGCAACTTACATGGGGCTTCTCTTGAAATGAGTTGTGAGAAGTCTAATTTTAATGGCAAGGCCTAAGGATGCTGCTTTAACTTCTCTTGTGATTAATGTGAATGAAGTGTTCTTCATATCTGTCTACTCTGTGTATGAGTTGTGAGTTTTTTGGTCTGAGTGACAACCATCTTGGGTTACAGTTCTGAGCTTGGGAGGAGGGAATCAGGGATGGTTTTGCTCTCACCACACCCTGAGAAGGATATGCTCAGTTGGTTTTATGGATGATCTGAAGATGGTACAGGATTGATTTTTTTTTTCTGGATTTTGCCTTGTTTTGCATACCTGATCAACATATTGAGGTCCATGTCTCTATACCTAAAGCCTGGCAACTGGAAATGATACAGGCTAGAAAATGAAAACTGCTGTGTGTGTTGGACCGGTGATGGTGCTGGGGATTAGTGACTATCAACCATTTTAGATTCTGTAGTTTGTCTGAGGCTCAGCAACTGGCTCCTTTTCAGTTTCTGTTAAAAGTGTTTTGTGAACTATTCAAAGTGTCGGTCTCTTCTTTATATAGTGCATGTTCCAAGGGCTGACAGATTTATGTTTTGCCAGAGGTGCACTTGGGCAGACACAGTCACACTGACTGTTTTACTAAGTAAGGAAGGGAAGCTTTCCTGAGTTGTGTTGTAGAACTTGCAGTTTTGTCTTGATTGTATTTCTGTTCAGGAAGTAATTCCAGGTTGTTTATTGGTGTTTTGAGTGCCTCTTTTGATCAATGTAATCTCTTTAATTTTTATGTTTCTTCCATAGACAGTATCTGTTCTTTTGGCAAACTGTTTAATTCCTGACCTTTTACTCTGGGGGAGTGATTTGAAACACTCTTAGCTAGATGCTACATGGAAAACATTTGGAACTGCATCCTCTCTGATCAGTAATTTAGCCTTGGCTAATGTTAGGTAACATTTCCTTTCCAAGGAAAGACAGTAAAACTTATGGTGTTTTGGTGCCACACTCTTTGTGGGCCATTTGACAGGTTTTATTACAATGGTAGACGATTTATTTTCCATCTTTATTGTCTCTAACAAAGCTGTAGATAAGAATTTGAACTGATGCTTCATAGCTCATGTTTTATTTCAAACATTTTCCTCCCATGACTTTCTATGACTCACCCTATATAAAGCATGTAGTTGTGGTACTGTTGGAATTTCTCCTAAAGAGATGGATTTCTTTTGAGGGATGGCTTCTTCTCCATTTGGGCAATATTGAGAAATATGAAAGTGAATAATAGTTTTCTGTAAGCAGCACATGGAAGTTCTGGGATGCATAGAACTAACACTATCAGTCTTTTGATGAGCCTTAGGCACTAGCAAGAGTACAAAATAGCAAAATCAGTCTTACAGGAGGTGTGGTATGACAAAGTTTGGGGTAAGTGGTCTGGGCTTGAGCTCCCAAATTTTTGCACCAGCTCCCTTCTGCTTTGCTGTAGGCTAAAGTGTGGGACACAGAAGGCAAGTAGCAGTGTCAAGAGCCTGGGAAGACCAGCTCTTCTTTGACCCACCATGTGAATTGACACACAGAGGAAACCATGGCAACCACCAAAATGCAGCGGAAATGTGAAGAGTGGATTTATTGCATTATCTCACTAGCAACACCAGGCAGCTGAGACACACGGGAACACAGGCTGTGTTAGGCTCAGCTCATCCTAGAGACCAAAGGCACCAAGGGGCACAGGCTGTGTTAGGCTCAGCTCATCCTAGAGACCAAAGGCACACGGGGGCACAGGCTGCATTAGGCTCAGTTCATCTAAAAGGCTTTGTGCACACACAGTTTATCACAAGGCTGTGTTTTTATGATCTCTCTCTCCCAGCAGGAGGCTGAAGCATGTCTGTTGGAGTGTTATGTCTACACAGGAATTCTACTTCTCAAAGCAGGCAGAAGATGAATGATACTAGGCATAATAAATAGAGTTTTCCCACACTGACTTTCTTAGCATTCCCAGCTGCAAGGTTCCAATTCCCAACTTCAAGCAAAAACCATTCTGGCCTCACCAAATCCTCCTGTTTTAACCCTATCCTCCCAACACTTACATTTTGCAGAACTTGTGTCCACTGGTGACTCATCATATCTCACTAAGATCCTGGCAGTATCTCAGCTTTGGACCTGCATGGGTTGGACTGGAGCTGCTTCTCTCCACACTGACCCGTGCCTCAGGCAGCTGTGTGCCTGGGGGGGCACCCAGCACTAATGGTTTGAGCTTGAGATTCACAAGCTCTGTTAGTTAGCCTCTTTTTTCAGGCCATTTAAAAGACACTTGGGAAAATGTTTTGCCACTTAGTTATCACCAGGCCTTTACCCTGGGGCTTGAGGAGAGATGGACAAACCTCCAGGGAATGAGTACAGTGTTTTGTCTATTCTTTGGCTGCCATCTTTAGGCCAAGAATCTGGCAAATAGACTGCAAACTGTGTGGTTTGGCTGTGAACCCTCATCATTCCTCCTTTGTTCTCAGTAGGGTTTTCTCTCTGGAGCATTCAAATTTTGCCTAAAATACATGAGGTTCTTCCGCCAGTTTGATTTCTGTTGATGGTGGATGTCTTTTGATTATGAGCATCAAGGGTTCTCAGTCTGTATTCTAGGTGTTTTTGGAGTAATATCTGCATTTTTCTTCTCTGTTCAGTTATTGTAAAGTACCTAGAAAATGAGACAGCATCTCTCTCTGCGTCTCTTTTTAACTGAGGCTTAGTAAAGAATATTGTGAAATTGCCTTTGTGGCCTTTCCATTTTGCTTGCTCTTGGCTGCATCTGAGTGAGCAAAAGTATTTGAAGAAGGTATCTGAAAAAAATTAGAATCAGATGCAAATTAAAGTTTTCACTCAAAAATATGCAAAGCCTGACATAGAAATTATTCAGATAATTTGGAAGTTTTCAAGGGGACTAGAACAAAAAAACCTCAGCCTGACATCCTGAAGGCTAGGTGAAAGTAACCTCAGAATGATGCAATCTCAGCAAACCCACAAAGGGCAAACAAGGTGGCCTGAAGATGACAAAATCAAAACCACAAGGGATAATTTTAAAAGGTGTAGAATGGAGATGGGAAATTATCAATTGATTAAAGGAAATTTCCATTGAAAATATATTGGTGGAAAAAAATGAACAAACTATATATGGAAGACAAAGAAGGTAAGTATTAGCTAAGATAGGTTTGTCAAGCATAAATAATGTTGAACTGGTTTGCTTTCCTTCTGCAACAGGAATAACATGTCTTGTGGAAAAGGCAAAAGCAAGAGTTTCCACATCCCATGATTCTAGCCAGGCCTTCCCCAGCACTATTTCATTTGATACTACAATTTAGGGAAGCACAGTTTGGATGGTTGATTCTCTGTCTTTTCTAATGTAGAACCATGAGGAAGCTCACAGTTCTGCTTACTGAAAACATGCCTATTTCTGTTTGCTACATTTCAAAACCCCTTAGAGGCAGCACATCCAAAGCCTAAAGACAATATTTCCCCAATCACTGCTTCACACAAAACTGCCACAGGCCCAGTTCAAAACACATATGACTGCAGAGTAGTCCCTGGTGGCCCACTGCTCAATGCAAAACATCTAGTGGTGGTTTCTACAGAACCTCATCTCTGTTTGCTCTGTCTCTAGGTAATGAGCCAAAAGCACAGAGGCCCCTGGAGTCACAAATCATAGCTGGGAATGATCCAAGGGGAATCAATAAACTAATTGAAGAAGTTGAACTCGTATCAACGGTGTTTGTCTGCTGACAATAAAGTAAATACCATTCTTATAAAAGCAAGACTACAGACTCCAAGACATAAGAAATGACCATTCTGCTCTACTCAGTGCTTGGTAACAGCTCATCTGGAATATTTCTTGTGGTGGTTTGGCTTTCATCCCTGCAGATGGAGAAAGGCAAGAAAAAAACAGCACAATGACTAGTGATCTAGAAAATACGACTTGTGAAGGAAGATTGAAGGAACTGGGTTCTCAGACTGAAGGAAAAGAATGCTTTAAAAGTCAAGTTCTTTTATGTCCTTAAATATGTATAATGTTGCTTTACAAAGAAAATAAATAAGCTATTTCCCATATGCACAATGAAAAATAGTAGGCCTAATTTACTGCAAAGGACACTGATCATAAACATTAAGGAAAACATTACAATATTAAGGGTTGCAAGGTGGAGCTTTTGTTTTCCATAAGGCTGCAGCTTGTTGAAATATGAATCTGTCAGGAAAGGAGAAAGTACACATCATTCAGGTGATGGATTGTCTGGTCAATCCAATTGACTGGACACCAATGGATTGACTGCTCTCAGAAGTCTCTTTACAGGCTTTATTTCTAGGAGACTGTAAAGCTGTTCAGCTTAAGCTAAGATAATATCTGATAGCAGATTTCAGCCAGTCCTTTTGGCCAGGTATCTCCAGTTAAAGAGACAGGATAATTTACAATGAGCAGTTTTTTATAATACTGATTTGTAGTACTATTTTACTTGAAAACCACATAGATGAGACTATAAATCCAGATTGCAGCTGCTATTTTATTTGCACCTGGGTTAAATTTCAGTTATGTCTTAGACTTTTTGTAACTTTGTCCATTTTTACCATTACAGATCTGCTTGTAAATCCTTATGTGACTTGAAAACCTTGACTGAACTCAAATAAGCATAGTACATCTGAGTAGATATTTTAATCAACAAACTGTGTTGCCCCAGTGTTCACACATGTCTGATTGTTTATGTACATGCTGAAAAGCACAAAGTCCACCACTGATTCCCTAGGGATTCCACTGAAGTCCTTTCTCCATTGAGAAAATTTTGTTTTCCATTATTCAGCTCATTATTGATACACAAATTATCTTCCTTCTAACCCCCTGGCAATTTAATTCTTTTTGAAAAGCTTCAGAGGAATCCAACATGCATTCTGACTTTTCTCTACGTGGTATGACATCTTTCCCAACATAACACATTTATCTCTGTGACCACTAGTCTTAGTCTGTGCCATGACCCTGAGTGGAAGTCAGGATTGCTGATCTGTTTCCTGGATTAAAAATTGTTGTCACATCTATCATCTTCCATTCCTGTGGCATCACAGCTGAGGTATTATTCCTAGATGGATTATATATCCAAGCAGTAGCTTCATGACTCAATATCTGAGTTACAGCTATATTCAGAAACCTGGTCTGAGTAGCTTCTGGCCCTGCTAACCAGACATTATTCATATCAACACTTCTGAAGCCTCACTTACTCATTCTTTAGTTTTAGGAAGTTGGGTTTTTTTTTCCCCATAAAGGAAGGCTAAAGTCCAACACAATGAACAACAAAACTTTCCTGCTAACTTTATTTCCAGGGCCCACTAACTGTCTTGCTCGCTCATTTTACACCCCAATATCATGTTACTCCCACAGACTTCTGGCTGGTTTGTTAAGGTAAAATACATCATGCTGGGTCTGACAGCTCAAGAGAGGCGAGTCTGCCACAGCTCCATACTCCAGGTCAAGGCAGCAGTGAGACTGGAGATGCATTCCCAGTAGGTATGGACACACAAAGCACTCCAGGTCACTGAAATCCCTGCCTTTACCCTCCTTTAGTTTCTCCTCTAGGCATCTCGTCATAAGGTGTGAATAATTCCACACTGCTTTTCCCATAATGTGTCCTAGAGCTTAAGATAGTGACCCCTACAGATCAAAAGGAGGTCTGGAGAGCTGCTCCCAATGACACTCTGTGATGGGTTTTAAGTCTGGACATGGGGGCTGAAGTCCTCTGGGGACAGCTCCGGGAGGAGCCTGGAGAAGTCCTTCCCTCATTCCTTGGGGATCCTTGATTTGTATTCCCACTTGCCCGTGGGCTTCTGTGATCCTCAGGCTTCTGGAGATGGACCTTTGCTGGTCTGATGGTCCCTGTGATGGGCCTGGGAGGACCTGGGCAGGGTGTTACACACCCCCTACCCTCTGTGCTCCTCTCTGGGTGTGCAAATGAACTTTCATTACACAGCTGAACCATTTCCTGCTTCTAATGTGGTTAAAAACTTTTAATATTAGCTTTTGCCTCTGGTGACTTGCTCTTGAAAATCTTTTATCTGGTTTTTATGTTTTCACCTTTACCTTGACAGACATCATCTTTATCCCTTGCTTGAAGTAACCTTTCCCCCACACCTTTTTTTTTTTTTTTTTTTTTTGTAAACTTCTATTAGGTTCTGCTGGTTAACCAAACTGACTTATTTGCCTTATCAGGGATCTTTCAGAGTTTTTTATTCATTTGAGAGATGCATTTACTCTCAATTTCTAAAATTATGTCCTTAAAGAACCTCTGGGATTCCAATAAGCATATTATCCCCAGTTCTTTTTTAATTCCTTATCAAACAGCATCTTCATTTTTTCATAAATCTCTTCTAAAAATACAAAATAAGTCAATTATGTGGGGTTTGTGTATGTGTTTGTCTTTTTTGTTTCTGCCAGAAGGCTGGATTTAATACATTATGAGCCCTTGTGTGGGGTTCTATGTAAATAGTTGCCCACTGAGCTGCATGCCCTGCTGTGTCTTTCCTGCAGGTCCTCTAAGGTCATGGATACAGCATGACTTTAATCACTTTAATTAGTTTGTGACACCACTGAAGAGGATGGTCTCCCCTCTTCTCCCTGCTACTGCTCCTTCCCCTCTGGATCAGGAAACAGAATTCAATAAAACTATTTGACACTTAGAAGTTCCATTTGAAGCCTGCTGCCTTCCACTTTGGGAGCAGCGTGTGAAGGAGGGAGTTGAGCTGAGTAAAGCTCAGGTTTGGCTGGGGCTGAAAGTGCTGCCAAGACCAAAACTTTAACAATTTGTCTTGGGCTCAGCTCTCATCCAGTTTCTTGTCCTGGCTTACTGCAGACCCATTGGGAAACATGCCCTTTGATTTGTCACTTGCCATGCTTGAGCAAGAGGGCCTTTACTTGGCTCCTGAAAAAGCCAGTATAAAAGCAGAGGAGGTTTATCAGGAAGAAGTTCACCACCTGTTGGAGGAACAGCCTTTTGCACTCTTCCGCAATTTTAGGGGAAAGGTTTTGGCCTCCACAGCTGGTAATTTTTTGGCAAAGAAAAGGACATTAAAAACATCACGCTTCTTACCACCTTTGCCAAAAGCACTTGAAAACAACTTCAAAGAAGAACATCCCCACTCCACGCTCAGAGTGCAAAACATCCCTTTGTAGGGAGTCAAGCCAGACCAATGAAATGGGGGAGAGACATCTTCTTTGATCATTTGTTGCTCAGACAAACTCGTGGGTAACAGTTTCTAGGTTAATTAAATGTTAACTTTGTACTGACAAACTGAGCTTGTGCTAAAGCCTCAGGATTTGTTTTTGTGGTTGAAAGCTTGCACTCCCTCATAGTCACGGCATAAACCACAAACCTTCCAGCCTAGTAACATGCAAACATAATAGCAAACAGCAAGATACAAGACCTGACCTCTTGGCTTGAGTACTGGGTTTGGGGAATAAGCTTCCCATGTCAAGAGCTGGTTATCTTCTCAAAATCCATTTCTTTTCTTTCAGGAAAGAAACATACATTCAGTTTTTATAAACTTTCCCAATTTTGTTTTCTTTTTCTTCTTTTTTTTTTTTTTTTTTAAACTGCTCCCTGATCAGACTGGCTCAGTTAACTTGCTTTCTCTGCAAAAAAGAAGAAATGGGGAGGAAGGAAAAAACAAGTCCTTTTATGATTAGGGGTAAGAGGAATGAGTGTGGCATAGATGGAGGGCTCTGGTTGCTCTGCAGCTTTCCCACTGCTTTCCCATGTCTGTACATCAAGTCTTGCAAAGCTGAGTTATAGCACAGAAATGCCACTCTCATGGGAGAAGCATTATTTCCATATGGTGCTACTTATCTGCTGCTTATCTCAGCCTATCTGAAATAGCTCCTGTCATAGCAGAACAATTAAAGCAGAAGTTCAGCAGTCTCTTGGGCAGCCCTTCTTTACCTGTACTTTATTCTGGGCAGATCTTCCAAAGATTTCAAAAGGCTTTAGCTACAGGAAAGAACAGAGCTCAAAAGTACCCTGTGGTGCTGTGGATATCAAGCCCCTGGTGACAAGCCCGACTGTGAATGCTGCCTCTGGAAAAGTGTTTCTTTCTACAGGGACACCACAGACAGCACCAGATGATGCAATGCAAATACTGACTAACGTTGGGCATCATCTCCAGAACAGATCCAAACAGCCAGGTATCTGTATTTGCTGGCAAATGGACATCAGGTTCCTAATTTCTAATATGTGGATACGGTGGAGCACATGGAAAGTGACCTAGTAAATGTAGGGAAGTCACATAATTGCCGATTTTGCCAGACAAAAACCACACATCGGGCTCTTTCTTTATATAAAGGCGTTTGTTTTAAAACAATCACATTTTAAAAATACCCGTGGCTTTTTTGCTTGTTTGAACCCTTTAACAGAAAACAAGTAACAATTTCAAGCTTCTCTCTAGCTCATGACAGCTAGAATCTGAATTACTACTTTTAATCAGTTCTGGGATTGTCCTGTGTTTGCTGGGCTGTGGGAGTCAGGGCTCTAAGAGACCCTCTGGTAGCATGATAATTACAATAAAATGCCTCGGTTCCACAGAGCACACCCTTGGCAGTGGAAGGGCAGATCTGTTTGTGAATTTCATTCTAAATAGCTGTTGGATTTAATTCTCTTCTGCTTCAGTTATTTACATTCAGGCAATATGTGTCTCTCCAGGGATGGGCTCAAGCCTCTCCCACCAGCACAGATAATCTGGCTTTCGGCCTGACCAGCAAGGGCCATGGGAAACCCTGAGAAGGGTTTGGCCCCACTGCAACACAAGATTTCTGTTGTCTTTACACTTGGGAAGGTGAAGAAAGCTGACAGTGCAGCTTTCACACGGGACCTTTTCTGATGGGGCCACTCTCTCTTAAAGCATCTGGGTGCTTTGGAGCACTTTTGAGCTGGTATTTGCAGAGACAAGAACTGCAAGTCAGCTTTTAATTCAGTGTGTGGGGAATGAAAGCCTGACAGTGCTGTGACCATCATGTGTGTTTTTGCATTGAGACACTGAGCTCAGGACATGGGTTTCATGGAGGTGAAGTGCTGGTAATTTTTATCATAAAGCTGATAAAGGATAAATGTAGGCTGTGAGTATGTGGCCAACCTCAAAAACCAGCACCCAGTTACAAAGCACCTGTCTGTGAGGTGCCTCTGTGAGGTTTCTATCAGGGCAGTTGTATTCCAAGGTAATAATTTTAAGTATCTTTCACATGGACAGGACCCTTGGGCAGAGGCAGTACAAATGCAGCTCTCCAGAGCACAGAAGAAGAGACCAGGATAGAGGAAGTATAACTCAGAAGACCAGCAGAGCTCCAGTCTGTCTTTCCAGAATGATTCTTGCTTTTCGTCCAAAGACTAGAGTGCAATGTATAAGCAAAGCTGCCCTCTGCCCCGAAAGCACTCTCAACCCTCAGCTACAGGCTCTTTCTTGCTGATATTCTCTGATGTGGGTTTGAACATCCTCCAGCTGAGAAAAGCTTAAAAGGCACGTGTCACATTTCCTGAGCACATGTTCAAACCACTAATATAAAATTTAAGCATTACCACCAATGCCCTTTTTTAATTTTTCTTCTTTTGAAGCATGTAAAGAACTTCTTTGGTTCTAAAAGGCAGCATGTTAGCACTAAGCCTCAAAAGAGGACCCATGTTTGGGTGACCACTGTCTGGAGGAAGGGTCTAGGTCTTGGCCTTTCTCAATGTGTCTCTTGATGGTAAATTGTAGAGGCACCCTAACCCATAGCATGCCTGGTTTCTGATCCTCTTTAAAGGGTGCCAAACCTCATCTGTCTCCTGTATCAAAAGCATGAGCTTCAGGTTCTGGTTTCCATGTCAGTAGCCCTGACTGACTGCTGAGCCTTGCAGTCCCACAGCACACTCAGGACTTCAGAGACAGTTGTGCAGGCAGGGTAGGGTGGACCAAGGATCCCCTTTCAGCTTCTCAGGTTGTATGGTGGATGGACCATACAAGAATCCACTTTCAGCATCACAGAGCAGCACCCTGATGGCTCCCCCCCAGCATCCAATGCAGAACAAAATTTGGCTTTGAACTTTGGAAATATTACCTCTTGCTGCTAGGGAAGTATAATAGAGCATTTAAAAGGGAATAAAGAGTGATTTACAGCCTTCAAAATTATGCAATTGAAATTTAATAGAAATTATGCTTCTGGTGTCAGATACTTCATGATTATAACACCACCAGGAAAATACATGTTTAATGAAATGATGCCTTTTAACAGATGCCATTGCATAGCAAAATTCTGATTAGTTTCCTTTTTAATAAATCACCTAAGAATTTTCCACACAGATTGAAGAGGCTAACCTGACCTGGCAGTCATGAAAGAAAAAGCATGTTTTTAATGCAAAGCAGTCTTGTCTAAGGATTTACTTTCAGAACACTGTTTTTGTAGGAAAAAAAAAGTACTATTGCTAAGAAAACCTTATGTATTGTAATTCTAAACATAAATCTGCTTTCTGGAGGAATGCTGAGTAATCTGTTCTGATCTTCAGGATGAAATAGTATTTTTACTTCAGCACAAAACAACACTCAACCCTTTCATGGTCCAAGATAAGATAACCATCTTGCCTATTGCAGACAGAAAGAATTTTCTAAACTAACATTAGAAAAATTGGGGTTTTTATTTCAGGAAAAATTTAAGATTCATGCTACTCTTTAGATTGAGTACTTGATGATGTTAAAAGAAGAAAATATAACAGAAGAATGGTTATCTTGTCATAATCTAAATGTACTTTATTCTCTGAGTATGACATCACATCTAAATAACTTTTCAGATTCCCTGAGCAATGCAGCAAGCCAGTCAAGGTCCCAAAAAATTCGAGTGTATTCACCAAATAGGTCACTATGGGACTGGGATCATTCTGAATCTATGTTTTATTATAAATTTCTGTGCAGCTGTTAATTGCAGGGCATCTTCTGCTTTTTTAATTTTTCTGAAGCTGATGCCTGCCCAAGAAACACTGTTCCAAGATCAGCCAGACTTATAAAGCCTGGTTCCACGTGGGTCCACCTCCCACTTGAGCCATGCTGCAGACTTTCTAGAGGGCCCCCATCTCCTCCTCCTCCTCCTCCTTCTCTTCTCCCATGCTGCCCCACTGCCTTCTCCTGGCCATGCCCTCAGCACCCCAAACCGCTGGGGCAGCCGGCAAGAGCTGCAGGCTTTTCAGCAAGCAGGGTGAGGATAAAGTTGTTTGTCTGGTGGGAGAAGCAGAAATGTTGTCCATCAACATCCCTTCAGGTGATGAGACAGGTGATGCCTACTGAGACAGGCACTCTTGGATCCAGAATCTCCACGTCTGCCTTTCCACAAGGGATGCCCTTCCTCATACTAGAGAATGAGGAACAGGCTGATATCTCACCTTCCTTCGGCACGAGCCAGAGCCTGTGTGAATTTATCTGTGAGGGATACTGCACTTCGTTCACAGGATGTTTTGTCCTTAGAAATATTTCACAACTAAGAAAAAAGAAAAAGTATCCATGCCATGAGTTCTGTCTGCAAACTCTCTCCCACTTCTTGGCAGTGGAATTTATTAGTGGTGCTTTTGCACCATCATGCTCTCCCAGGATGAAATGATCAGTTGTTTTAGTTGTTTCTAATTAATACACAATTTTAAATAAATTTTCCACATAAAATAGATTTTTACATTCTTCAGTAGTGCCGGATAGGCAGAGCCATCTGTCAGAGATTAACATTCACTAAAGGACAGCTAATATTAAAAAAAATAACAATAATGTAACATTTAAATTTTTTTTTGCTTTGTACATTGGTTGAACAAACAATTGCATGCAAAGCTGCTCTTATTTTTAAAGATCATCATTTGTGAATGCTTGTATAGTACTTCAATGAATTTGAAACACGAGATTGTTGGATGATTAACCCATTTTTACAGCTTGGGGACATTTCTGAGGGTATCAGATCTGGGGTGATGCTGCATAAAAAAATTGGAGAACTAGAAACCATACAGCCATCGACAAGTCGTGGATTGCTGCAGGAAAGAGTGAAGCCCTGAATGAAGTGTCTTTTCCTTTGAATTGAGAAGAACCTGGATAAAAGTTAGCAAAAGCATTGTTTACATGATGGGCATTGCCATTACCCCAGGCTCCCTTCTGGAGTTCTTGTTTGTATTTTTTCTCCTCGCTGTTCCACCACCAGCCAAAGCTTTGCACAGAGGGATCACAAGTCCAAGCCTTGCACCGATCCCCCTTGGCACAAAGGGCTGAGGGAGAGGCCCTTTGGCTGTCACACTCCTTGGGCCACTGCAGCCTCCTCCTGCCTTGGGGACTTCTCCCCCAGGGCTCCCCTTCCAGCCTCAGCCCACTTTGCCAGCCCTGCAGTGGTGCCTGGAGCCTTGCAGAAGCTGCTCACCCAGCAAGGCAGCAGCCACAGGCATGCTGGTGCTGCAGCCAGCAGTAGGAACATTATCCTCTGTGGAGGGGAAAGGCAGAAGGTAAATCCCCAGCTTTCCAAAAGCTCAGCCTGCCTTTTCAGTGTTAGCTGCCCAGGGTAAGATCTTCCTGGCACCAACATACTGAAGAGGTTTGGCTTGTTAGGTGCAGGGACTTGTGTAGTCTCTGCATGGTGTAACACTTTATGGGCACTGGAGATGGGACTTACTGAACCAGGTTGTCCTTTCCTTCCCACATTTCTATCACTTAAATCTATCAATATCAAATTTGTCTAATTTTTTTTCTGTTTCCACTGGAGGGATCAAGCTGTGATTGGACAGCTGACAGAACTGCCATCAAAAGACTGAGATTTCAGGGTGCTTAAAAAAAGAGAAAGCTATCTAAACTTATTTTAAAAGACCATTTCAATAAATAAAACATTTTCAAACTTGTTGCATCTAATGAACCCGTAGGTATTTCCACCACTGGCAGAAACTCCCTGAGAATTTGGGGTGGGTGACCAAGATCTCAAAAACCTGATCAAGGGCAAATGGAGAGACTAGCTTAATAAAGGAGAGACAGAGAAGCAAGACAACTGCAGACCAGTTGGCTGAACTTTAGAACCCATAAAAACACTGTAAGAACAAACCAGGCTACTTGCACATACATGAAAGGTGCTAAGCAGATGAGTGATGGCAAATAGAGATTAATGAGGAACTAACATTTCAAACCTTTGCAGGTTCCTTCTGTGAGAGGATAAAAATGGAAACTGTCATTCTACATAAGCAATAGATGTGCTTTGACTACAGTAAAGCTTTAGCATTTTCTTACATGGGGTGTTATAGGGGGAGGTGACTTGAGTCTGCATGACACCATTATAAGGACAGTTTGGAGCTGGTTAGAAAGTTTGCTTCTAAGAGTCATTGCCAGTAAATCTCTTGTCAAACTAGAAGGATGCATTAATTATGGATTTCACTGAAGCCAGTCTATGGTACGACACTCTATCTTCATTAACAGATAATGAGCTCCTGAAATACTACTGATAAATTTGAAGATGATGGATAGGGTAGAAGGACTTCTAGTATACACGAGACAACTTAGGAATTCAAAGTGATCTAGCCAAACTGGAGAAAGTATCTGAAAAACAGGAGGCAGTTTGATAAGGACAAGAAAAAGTGCAAACTTGACATAGCTTTCTAGAAGAGCAGACATTTAACAAGGCAACACTTGGTATACAGTTCTGTTGAATTTAGGTGTCAGTGTGTGTCACAGTGACTTGTTGCTAAGGAAGGGGGAGCATCATCCTGGGTCACACCATGCAGTGGTGACATATGTGAAAATATGAAGTTATACTCCCCCACACTTGGCACCTGGTCTCAGCACAAATGAGTCATTTTGGATGCTCCAGTTTGAGGAAGTGTTGACCAGCAGCCTGGAGGAACGCAGCAAGAGCAACTAGTCAAGGTGTAGAAAAGGATAGAGAGAACTGGGGCTGTTCCTGACAGGGAAAAGTGAGATTAGATACAATAAGATCTTCACAATCAAAACCAGCAGCTGGAAAGGAGGTGGAAGAGTTTAGTAAGTTTGCTGGGATAGGAAAGAAAATAGGATTAAATTGCAGAGAAGAGAGCTCAATCCAAATGCCTTCCAGAAATGGCAGCAAAGCCCCGGCAGGACCATACTGGGGGCTGGGGATCACCACACCAAAGGTTTTCCACTAACACAGTGGGGAAACATTTGCCACAGGCAATTTAAGCTTAATTCAGGGCATCCTGAGTGAGAGATGGGTGGTGGACCTCCCAAATGTCACATCATGTAACACTGCTATCTCGCCAAATGCCTGCAAGGGCAGCAAGGCTGGTGAAGAATCTGGAACACAAATCCTGTGAAGAACAGCTGAGGGAGCTAGGGTTGTTTAGTCTGGAAAAAAGGATGATGGGGGGGACCTTATCACTCTCCACAGCTGCCTGACAAGAGGTTGTAGTCAGGTGGGGGTCAATCTCTTCTCCCAGGCATCCAGAGACAGAATGAGAGGACACAGTCTTAAGCTGCGCCAGGAGAAGCTTACTCTGGACATCAGAAAAAATTCTTCACTGAAAGAAAGAGTGATTGGGCACTGGAATGGGCTGCTCAGGGAGGTGGTGGAGTCCCCAACCCCTGGAGATGTTTAAAAAAAGATTGGATGTGGCACTCAGTGCCATAGTTTACTTGACAAAGTGGTGTTAGGTCATAGGTTGGACTTGATGATCTCAAAGGTCTTTTCCAACCTAGTTAATTCTGTGATTCTGTGTAAAGACCCAGACAGATAGAGGTCACTAATGTCTTTCTGCTATCAAAAGGAAGCCAAGTACCATGGTTTCTGCTATAAAGATGAGGAATCTCAGGCATAGATCCTTGCTTGGATGAAAGTTCAACATCAAGCACAGAGCTGGACAAGAAGGCCAGTGCACTCTCACTCAGAATATGAAACCCCATCACCAGGGATCTGGAAGAGCAATTGCCCAGCTTTGGATAAAACGATCAGTATTAGAATCAGGGCTTATTCTTGTGTCAATGTCGTGTTGCTTGGGAAATATTAAAGAAAAACATGGAGTTGTGTTTATAGAACACTTTAGAAAAAGTTTAATTCCTTTCATGAGGCATAGACTTGAGAGAAACTTGGAAGATTTCATCACCTTTCATTTACTTGTAAAATTGATGCACCCCTCTTACTCTTTAAGGGGGTCTTTTTCCCCCGGTACGTTTCATCCCAGTTACACATTTCAGAAGGTGAGGTATTTGTCTGCAATGCCAAAAGGAAGAGGGCAGCTAAAATAATTCTTCTGATCTACAGATGGGAGGGCTGAAGAAGCTTTGGCATACTCTGAAAAATCTCAGAAGGGCCAAAACAGAGAACTACTCCTAAAACATCCTTACAAAGCATTTTGAAAGCTCGTGGTGAAAAATAGCCCATGGCAGTGACTGCACCAGTACCTGACTGTGCTGTATCAGTGACACTGAACCCAGCACATCAAGGGTTACAATTATCCCACATCATATCTGGACACTGTGGCCAGTATTACTCCCACAGTCAAGAAGGACGTTAAAATCTGGGGGCAGTCCAGCAGGTTTGGAGGTGGGGGAGGGTTTAAGTGCCCCAAGATGGTTATAGGATTGGAGACCTTGACACATGAAGAAAGGCCAAAGGGATTGGGTTCATTCAGCCTGGTGAAGTGAGGGCTCAGGGGGATTCCATTCCTGCCTTCCAGTGTTAGATATTGGGAGATGATGAAGGCACTCTCTTCATGAGAATTCACTGTGATGGCAAATTTTCTCTCCAGGCACAAAACAAACTTCTCCTATGAGACCAGCTAAAGGCTGGGACAGGCTCTCTGGAGGTGTGGTGGCATTTTCTTTGATGGAACATGCAGGGCTTTGTTTGGCAATGCCCTAGATCACCTAAGGCCCTGCTTCCAACTCACACAGGTCCAACCACACTTTCTGGCCCTGGTCAGTCTGGGCTTTCCCCCTCAGTTTTTGTTTCTCTCACTATAGCAAGATGCTGGAGAGTCCAAGACACACTGTCTCTTACCTCTGTTTTACCTTTCCTCCTATGAGGGTACAGCTCTGCACTAGCAATAGCCAGCATCAAAAGGGTATCTTTAGCACCCTGTCAGCTACACCCATGCAAAAACAATATAAACACACAGTAGCTGCAGTGCCCCTTTCAGCACACACCTCCCTGCTCCTGGACAGACAGCAACACCAGCGCTAGGTCTGCATTCCTTGGTAAGGACTAGTGATGGCACACTCCAGCACATCAGGAGCTGCCAGGGCCCAGATGCTCTCCAGTGATAAAAACAATCCAGCATGGAAAGGGAAAAATATAAATTTCAAAATTTCTTCACTGGGCCTACTCTGTTCCAGTCAGACAGTGGGGGAAAAAGAAGTGGATGCTCTCTTTTGTCTTTTCTATTTTTGTCTTTTCCAGCATGACTTTTTAGACCCTCACCTTCTGACTTCATTCTGGAATGCTGCTTAGGTATAAATTAAGCTGGATCTGGCCTGAGATTTCACTCTCAGATAAAGATGAGGTTAGCTAAAAGAAACTCTAGTCATGGAAAAACTCATATGTCAAGAAAATCAAGATGTGTTTTAAAAAATTTAATAAACTCCAGCAGCTTGACTCCTATTCCTTTTTTTAGTGAACAGAATAATCTTATAAAATTAACTGAAGATTAGATAAAAAAAAACTTCTGCTTAGGGTTAGACAGCATGGACATTTATCTCCAGATACAATTTGAGTGCATCTTCTTCATCTCTGCTTTTGTTCCACTGCATGAGCTGCCAATACCCTCCTCCCACAGTCCCTCCCCTGCTTACAACAGCTGAGACCTGCCTCCCTCACCACTTGAGCAGTTCCAAATCTCCTTAAGAATGTGAAGTTTGATCCATCTCCCATTGACTTCAGTGAGAGCTTGGTCAGATGCAGAGGTGTATTTTCAAGCTTTGAAAAAAGTAAGTATCTGTGCAGAGGTAGGATGCTCAAAGATACACAGCTCAGTGAGTGTCCCTCATCTCCATGGGGAGAACCCTCCACTTGCCAGGCTACACCAAACACACGGACCAAGGTCTTGGGGTGCAAGGGTGGGAGATGCCAGAGGACACACATCACTCCTGCTGGCCCCAGCTCGGGCAGGGCAACAGCTCCAGCTGCCCCTGTGAGCCCACGTTGCCAAAGCCCATCGGACCTTGGCCACCGCCTGTTACAGCAGCAGGAGCACGTGTTGAACACTTCCCAACTGCAGTGCCACTTACAGCACAGCTTGGGAGAAATCCTTCCCTCACAGAGCTTGGAACCCAGGCTGCCACGTTGTCTTGAACTGAAGAACACCCTTCCTGAAACATCCCACAGACCAAGTGCTGCAATCTGTGCAGGACTCCCAAAACCTGCATTGGTTACAGCAGAGGCACAGTGGCATTGCTTCTCTTGGAGTGTTTGGTTTTGAGCCTTGTCAACTGCAACATTTGTACATAACAATGTACAATTGTACATAGGTGCTGTTACCATTTTCCCTGTAGTTTGTGACATAGGTAACTAAGGATTTGCATTTAAAACACAGAGGCTGTTGGAAAAGGGGCTTTTGGATATGGGCCAGAAGCTCAGGACAAACTAGAAGAGGCAAGGCTGAAGGGGATGTTTCGCACATCTCCCGCTGCCGCCGGGGCCGTGCTGCGGTCGGCGCCGGGCGGCCGCGCTCCCACACTGACACCTAGCGCCAGGCAGCCCTGCCCTGCCCGCCGCGCCTTCTGCTCCTCGCACTCTCACACACACTCGGGGCGGCTTTTTCTTTTTTTTAAGTCCTGGGGAGTTTGGGTTCCTGCGGTTTGGATTAGTTTTTTTTCTGTAAATGAACATGAGACTACTTGCGTAGTCTCCATAAAGTAGATTTACACCTGCCACAACATACCTGTTTTCCACTTAAATGGAATTATTTTCCCCCATCAGCCCAGGGCTTTGAAGTTGACTTAGAAATATGTGGGGCACTTGTCAGTAATGGATCCCGTTGCCCTGCTGCTCGTCTGATGGATGCACCGCTGAGCCCATTCCAGAGCTATGTGCTTACATACAACAACCAAGTCAGTTTATTTCACAATGACTTGAAAGAAGCATTTGGTTACATCACAGCTCTGCAAACAGAAAACCACTCCTTACAATGGAGAAATGTGCTTTCTCCCTGAAAGCAGCTGTGAGGCCAGACTGCATTTCCAGACCACCCATTTACAGCAAATATATTATTGACAGATTCTTTGTAACACCAGCTCTTTGGACTGCGATCATAAAGAAAAATAAATTTTACCAGTAAAAAACATGCATGAGTTCAATACTTATTCATCATAGCTAAACTTAAGGGCTCACTCTTCAAAATCTTTGTAACAGCTCTGGAGACAAATGAAAAGTAGTTTAAGTCTCAGCCGACAAATCCCAAGGGATGGTTTTCCCTACGTGCTCACACAGATCAGGAGCCCAGACAAGGTTCTGCAGCCTAGAGACTAAGATGTCAACACTGCACTTTCTGCTGCAAGAGTTCAGCAGAAAAATAAACACCTTTTACCAAAATAGGACTTCATTGCACTGTAGTTTTCAGTCTTGTGAAGTTACAGTCACAGGCTCAGGAAAATAATTTCTCACTTTTTAAAAACTCACTACAGGAAAAAAGAAATCTGAGACATTTAGGTTTGCAGAGTTCTTAGTTTGATGTTTAACACAATCTTTTATTCTTTCTGTCATTTAGGTCTTTGTCATATACAGAGCAGATATAGGATCACTCAAGTCTGAAGTTTCATTTCTGCTTTCACTCACTGCAGAATTTGAGGTCCTGGCTAATTCTATTAATGAGATTTATACCAAGAACCAAACACATCACCTTAGAAACCTGGGGGGTATGGAGGTTTATCTGTCACCTTTGTGGAAAGGCAGAGATGCCTCTATTTACCTTTATAGGTTAAAGATTTCAGCATAGGATTCTCACTCCTGAATTTCAACAAACTGAGCTCCACTTGACAAGACACCTCCAGCATGTCCTCTCTTTGAAGTAGCAGTAACAGGCTGCCCACCACTGCACCTGACTGACAGCTGCACTGCACAGTGCTTGGCAGCATCTCAGCTCCCAAACAGGATAGCTGATAGCAGGATAGTTGCTCTCATTAAACTTGAAAAGCAGCTGGTTTTCTTCCCCATCGTCTCCTCATTTCTCTGCCCCTTCCAAAGAGATCCAAGCCTCTACCCAACACACCCTCCTGCAACTGGCAAGAAAACAAACTCACGTAATTGCTTTCTTGATTTGGATATATCAGTACCACAGCATTTTCATTCCTTGGGCATAAGCAATGGGAGAGATGCCTCAGACCCTGGCAGTAGGGAATGCACACACTAAATAGGCAGCAGAAAAGACATGAAGAAACAAACACTGAGTTTTCAGCTAATCCTGGCATAAGATAACCCCCAAATAACATCAGGTATCTGGAAGTTGTCTGTAGGGACAAATTGTTTTCAGAATTAGGCAAAATCAAATAAGAAAAAAAAAGAAATAAAACAAACTTTAGAGACAATAGATTGTGCATTACTGAGAGAATAGAGTCATTTCAACCCTACAGACTAATTCCAAGTCATGTTTTGCAACCATCCATTGAAAAGACCATCTGGCTACACTGTGGATCCTAACCTGAAATATGTCACAGCTTTGACGTGCACTGGACCCCCAAATTCATACTTTGTCACACTAAAGATCTTTTCAAGGCTAACTTTCAGTAAGTTTTGCCACTGATGTAGGAAGGCAAAGGGATTTTAAACATTTCTCCAGAAACACAATAGTTCTGGCAATTTTTTGAGAGTGGATCAGATGTTAGTTAGCACAACTCAGCCTGAGGAAATAGCAACTGCAAATCATGGTGACCATTTCAGAGCCAAGCTTCCTTTGATGCAGAGCCTTTTGTTTTTCCGGAGGGAATAAAGGGAAAATTAGAAACAGGAAGTGGAAAAACCCTACAGGTACAGAAACAACAAGCTGAAGTACTGAGAAACTGTGTGCAAGTGTCAAACTCCCTCTTCTCCCTCCCCCCATTTCACTACTTGACATGTCAATCCAAAATTCCCAAATAAAGCCTAAAGGAATATGCAAGACTCCTCAGACACAGCAACAAGCCCCTGACTGGGAACCAGTGAGGGCAAACTCAGTATTTCTGAGGGCACTGAGAAAGGAGAACTGCACTGGAGTAGAAGTCCAGCTTAAATGAGAACACTCAAAGACATTCGAGTAGTGACCTTTAAAATAAGCAAATACAGCCAGACCGCCATTGTAACTTGACAAAGGCTGAGAGTTGGAGCAGCTACACCCAACTCACTCCATGCCACGAGGGTTTCAAAGCAGGAGGTGGCTCCCAATGTCCACAGAGGCATTCACTGCCCCACAGAATGATGTTGTTTCTGCCTCTGCTTCTTCCTGTTTCTGCTGATCTAAACACAAAGCAGTGGAAGACCTATTATGCCACTTGTGAAATGTGAAAAACATTGAACTGAAGAACTATGAACTCAGCAGATAGTATTGAAAAAAACTTTTAGAAAGTATTTAAGGGAAACAAAATACATAAAGTTCCTTTGTGAACAACATGAGAACAGAAAAACAGAGGAATATTTTAATCAACATTTTCATACAATAAACATTTCTCTAAAATGCCAAAATTTTTAAATGGGAATCATGCCCCTGGCTGGCTTTTCCACACCAAAAGAGTGGTGAAAGCTCAGGGATCCTATGCACAGAAGAAACCTCCAGAGTAGTTAACAGGACTTCATAGTCAGTATTGTCTAAACCAGACACTTTTTGTCCCAACATGCTATATACAAATGTATATTTAAATTAGAATAAAATGTGTGGTAAAGCTAAAATAATGAATTAACAGTCTTCAGTGAAGATTCTTTAGAAGATTCTGCTTTTCCTCCTGACACATCTTAAAACACACCAGGAAACAGAGCACTGAAATAAATTCCTTCCAAGTCCACCAAAAGGAAAAAAAAAAAATCTGAGTTCTTTTGAAATCAGGTATTTCCTGCTTAAAAAAAAAAAAGCTTTTACAAGGGCTTTTTAAGTTACAACCGTTTTCATGAAGCTTGAAATTTCTCTCTGAGTGGTTTTCTGAACTGTCATTGCTGGTTATTACTAGTAGGCACAGAAATTCCCATTTTAATTAGAAACTTTATTTTGAAATACATTGTACAATTTACATGTGAAGTGTTTTCAATATAAGATATTTAATAACATTACGCTGAGCAAAATGGCTGACCAATTTCCTCAAAGCTCTTCCAGTTATGGGCTTTTTTCATTAAAACTGTCTTACAGAACTAAGATGCAGCTTAGGCATTTGTATTCAGAAGCTAATTACTATGTTTACCTTAGGGAGAACGTATATACTTAACTGTTCCAATTAACTGTACGTTTCAATAACGATGTTAAGCATTTGGCATAAGACTGAAAGAAACCCAAGCCCTAATTAAACTTGTATTCACCAAGGATTTTTTAAAAAAACTTCATGATCAAACTACTTTGTTAATAAGGCACAGTCAGACAAGTATTTACAAAGACTGGCTACCAACTCAGTTTTACCTGCACAGCCTTCTTGCTGGTCTGTCAACAGTAATCTGAAAGTTGTTTTCCCTGTCTGCTGCTGAGACTTTCCAAGAGCAAGGCAGAGCAGTAAGGCAACTTAAAGAACAGGCATGCACAGGAGTTTGGCATTTGGGATGGATTTTGAACATCTGCAAAGTAGTTCATTTTATAAATGGAGCATTCACCTGCTATAATTAAAATGGTGGCCAACTGTGATAAGATAAATAGAAGTGATGCAAGCAGAGGGTATTTTAATAGGAATTAACAAGATGTCTGGTATACTTCCAGCTAAGACTTTGCATGCAGCAATTCCCACAACTTTCAGAGATAATCTAAATTTAATTCTGAAATTCCCCTCTGCCACTTAGAAAAGCTGAATGTACCAGGAAGTTTCTTGATAGCAGGTGAAATATCAAGGAATGAAATCTCCATTTAGATAATGAGCAAATACTGCATCCTACTTTGCATTTCTTATTAGAACAAAAAAGAAGTCTTTGGGAATGAAAACTGAAATAATTACATCATTATTTTGGCTGCAAGAAAGTTCAACGATTTTTAACATGGGATGTTTAAAAAAACATGAAACAGTTCTACCCACAGTCAAAGAATAAAAAATAAAAATGAGGAAAAAAAAAAAAAAGAGAAGCCTTACCTTCCCCTTCCAAATAACCTTTGAGGAATAATTGCTTGAGATTAGCATTGTATGGCTTCTGTGGCCTATGAATGCCAGATAGATACTCTAAGAATTATCATTTTCAAGCTACTGGTTGTTTTCAATTTTTAGTAACTTCAAGCAAAAATACTTTGTCTATTTCACTTGAATAATCAAACTGAGCATAAAAATCATTAAAAGTGTATTGCTGATACAAATTTGTATCACATACTAAAAGATACTACTTCATAGATTAATTGTGAAACAAAAAAGATTGACTATCAAAAAGTTTTCCAAATTCTTTTGCACAGCTGAAGTCATAGTGCAGGTTTAAGATAAAAAAATCTGTAAATGATGTAGTCAAAAGATGTTGAATACAAAATACATTCTGAAGTATTTTACAGAATGGCTGAATTATCAAGCATAAGAACTGAGGATAAAGAATGTTAATGACAAGCAGCCACATACAGAACACAAAGCAATAAGTTTAAATCAGACTATTTTGGTTTGTGTAGCCCTTTATTAGCAACTAAAATAGAAGATATCTGTTGTACATCACGGGTAGTAACTGACTATACTGGAGTTTTATTATATTCTAATACAGAATCATTTATAAATGCGTTGTTTTCCTTTTTTTTTCTTTTATTAAAAAGCTTCCACCCCTTTCCCCCCCCCTTTTTCTGTTTACAACTTGCAAAACTATTCTGAAAGCTGAGTATATGTGCACAGGTCTGCAAAGAGTGCAAATTTAGGATATGGTAAATGCTTTACATGTTGTATTTTTAAGGACAGTCTACCACCATGCCTTCATAGCCATTATCTTTTCCAAAGAAAAAAAACAACTCTCACAAAAAGCTGATACCAGTCTTCCTTCCATTGCCCTAAACAAGAAAGCATTTTTAAATGAGTTGAAACTAAGGAAGGACTACACCTACTAGAAAAGAAGAGAGTTCTATTAGTTTGAGGTTTCAGTATACCCAAAGACCAGGGACTGTATCTTTGTAAGGGCTAGGCTGGGACCCCGAATACAGAGTGTGTGCAGGTGCCATCCCTGAGCATTCAGCAGTTCAGTGGACCATAAGTGCTCCAGCTGCATAACTCACTGAGCTGTCTTGCCAGTTTCGACACTGGCTTGACTGAGCGTAATTCAAAAATGAAAAGCTCATATTCATTCCATTCTTCTGGAGCTCGTTGATAGCCTGAGGAGGGAAACAGAGCTGTTTAAAAAAAGGTATCAGTGAAATTTTATTTCCTAGGTCTCAAAGGTCCTTGCACCATCTCTCATAAGCTCATTTTATAAGCACCTTGTAGTAATTACTGGATCTAGCCCATTTCTGTGCCGTTTCATTCACTGACGCTTCCCCACCGCACTGTGTACATCCATGCAGTTCTCTAAAGCAACGCTTAACCTTTCATGATACCTCCTTTAGAAACAATCCTTCCAGTTCCATGGGGAATTTATGCAGAAACACAGATGCAACAGAAAAGAACCCAACACTAATAACACTTTTCAGAGTCTATTTCTTCCATCAAGGAGAAAGAAGGTACAAAGGCAATTTATTAAAGCATGCCAATTGGCAAAAGTGAATTAACAGAATTTAGCTGTGATTCACTGCAAAACTAATAATTATCTGAGGGCAGGAGTTGGGTATATTTGCAGAGTTGTCATAGTACTGAACTTTGCTACATGCATCCCCAATATTGATAATGCTCATACAAACTTTTATGGACTCCACTTTAAAAGGTTCCTTTCTATGTTCTCCATTCAGACTACATTTCCAGTGAATCAAGTTTTCCCTTTTAGAAAAATTAACATGCATCCTGTTTCAGATTTGAATTACAGTAAAAATACAATGAGATTCACTCAAGCAATATGACAAATCTGCAGCACTCCACCAGTGCTATAAAGCAGCTGCAACCAAATTTAGACAACTAAGTTAAGCCAGGTTTATGTCTGCACTGCATTACCAAAGCAGACTATGGCAACCAGAAAGTAATCTGAATTCTAATTGCTGTTAATTTATGAGTTAATGGTGCTCTGCACTAATAGTTACAGAAGTCATCTCTCACCATAGTTTCAAAACTCAAGAACATTGTGGGACATCACAAGGCACTCACAATAGCTAGCTAATAGCAATATAGAGAAAACAAATACATGTTCATAAGTACTGATTCAAAAGTGTAAGTACATACTTCTTCAGGGACATGGATTTATTTGTTCATTTATTTAGGGCCAAGAGAAAGTGAATGATTGCATTTCATTGAAATTCAAAAGGAATATGGCATCTTATCTCCCTTAGGAAACTGAAAACCCTCAGCCCTTTCAAGAGCTTACATTTGTCTATATGCAAGACACGAAAATCAGAGACCAAATTGAGAACACTTAAAAAAACAAATTAATTCAAGGTATGACATTTTAGAACTAAGGAATACTGTAGCAATGTTGTGTTTTACAAATGCAAACATTTTCTCAGAAGTTACATTCTTCAACAAATCAACAGTTACTTACATTTAATAGCACTCCAATAGGATGTCTTCCACATATTGTGTTATGGTATTTCTTCAAGTAATTGCTAAAAGATACAGGATCTAGTTGCTCTATAATGCTCATACCCTGAAAAAGAATTGATAGCAATAATTACATTACACATTCACAAGCAGGTGTTTATACATCATCTATTTTTACAACAGAGCAGGAGGAAAAACCCTCTACTTTGTACCAAGGATATCAAGGAAATCTCAGCATGTGAGCTCTAGCTCGTAGTCATCTTGTTTCCATTCCTTGCCTAACTAAAAGTGCAGGAGCTCTTCCAAAGCTGTCATTAATTCACAGATCTGTGAAGTTATCTTTGCAAATACCAGTGAAGCTCACGTTAAAAAAGCTCTGAAGACTAATTGATCCCCACCATCCAAGACTGCCCTACTTCCATAAGATTTGGTACAGCTATAACCAGGCAAATTTACTAGAAGGGCAAAGCAGGAAGAAGTTGTGACTCCATCTGCTCTCCCTGGTAACAAAGTTCAGGGCCAAGCACTTGTCTGGGACTTCCAGATGTCCAAAAACCCTAGATAAAACCAACACTATACACATGCAATTCACATGCATAACAAGTGTGATGTATCCTGGACACATCAGGCATGCAGGGCAGTTGATCTGGGCATGGCCTGGCCACTTGCTCAGAGCATAAAAATCGGATCCAGAAAATCTCTAAAGCACTATCAAGTTGGTGCACAACAAAAATGTAAGAACTGGGAGATGGTGTTTCTATTTTACATGAGACAGTCACATGTATACATCTTTTCCTCCATTGAGAGTGAGACCCATGATCCCATGGAGTCATGCTAAGGATACCAGCACACGTGTGGGAAACCAAACCTTACACATATACAAACATTTGCATTCTTAAAAGCAAAAAGAATCCTACAACTCCAGATACAGTCTACTCTTACCCCATCCCATAAAGCAGATCAAACACCATGAAAGTAGTTTAAAAATAAGTATAAATCAATTATTGTCTTATTTTCATCATGGGTTTGCTCTTTCGCCTGTATTAAGACTCCACCGACTTCTTTTTTTCCTTCCTCAGAAAATTATTAATTCCCTTCACCAGGGAAATGAGCTCCAGACACTCACTAACTCAATAAAATACATAGTTATGCTGCTTCTGTTGGTGAAACAGTAAATTCTTCCTTAGAGACTAGGAAAAAACATTTACTTTGCATGGGAATAACCGGAGGTTGATACTAGAAAAGGAGACAATTTCTTCTAAGATTTCTGCATTTGTCCCAGCTCTTTCCCCTACTTTTGGGTGACAAAAGCCACAATGCAGGAAGCAGTCAGTCTGAAGTCTCCACCTCAGAAGTGAATTTTCCACAACACTCTGCAAGGGCATTGGCTGATCTGGCAGATATCAGCTAATTATTTAGGCTGGATCACTGCTTGCAATGGAGGAGCAGAAGATTCCCAGGAGAGCTGGGAGAATTACAAGCAGCAATGATAACTACTACCCTTGTGCACTTTTGAATAGAAACAGACATATGATTAATTCATAAAGAAATATGTTTTATGGAAAAACAAAACCAAGCTAAGCTGGCCAATTGGTGGTAAGAGCTCAGTTCTTCTGGATTCATGGAGAGAGTGTTTGGACCCCTGGCCAGTAATTACAGCTGTTAATCACTCCAAATCTACAGAGCCTAAATGAGTGCCAAAAAAAATAATGGTAGCTATTTTCTAACTAGCAGTGACTACATAGATACCATTGCATTTCCAAAGTTTCCAAAGCATGTATTTCAACCATCCATTTACTTGTAGACTGTACATGTCAATATACAGCTAAAGAAAACAGAACTAAACTTGACCACATACTCGAGTGAAACTAAAGATGCATAAGGCACTTAGATACTGAACAGTTCATGAGAATGTATTTTACCTGTTTGTAAAACCCTTTCATGACCTTTTAAAAACATGGAAATGGCAGCTCAATCGAGAGACTCATTTTACAGTTGTAAGTCACTGGAACATACTGGGCAGAGGCATTTGAGCATTTGTCTCAAATGAATGGACATGGATTTGAGAATGCCTAGTAAGCTTATTTGAATGCACAGTTCAGCACTGCAAAACATTTACAGCTATGCAGTTCATCCCAGAAAATGCTAAGGGAGTTCCATACATCAGAGATGGAGAAAATCTATAGGGAATCAGTATGAACAGATGTCCTATAAGCATTAGGTTGCACTGAACTTTTCAATCTTTTGGATTTAAAAATTGTTGTGGCAGAGGAACAAAGACTATCAACCTTGTTTCTCAGTCTAAAATGGTGTTGAAGAACAAAGGAAACATTTTTGCCAGGGTGTGTTTTATAAAAAGCAAAGGTATATGAAGCTAATAATTTTCAGTATTTGAAACAACTCAGCTAGGCATGGCTTAGAACAGAGTTAAAACACATAACAAAACCAACATGATAAAAGTGTAAGCACTGTTACACAGTTTATCACATGGTCATTATGGCATCATGTAGAAATTGCATACCTCAGTTACCCAGATACTGTTAATGGCATCTACAATATCCTAGCACAGTGCACTTAACATGATTAAAAGTTACATTTTCAAATATCATCCCTTAATAGGATCAAGTATCTACAAGCCTACAAATAAACTTTAAAAAACAATAACCCTGCACACATATCCCAAAACAAACAAAAAACCCCTCAAACAACCTATAGGCTCATTTTATACTATATGCCAATAATGATTTGGCTGGTCATGTTAAAGTTTGTTATCAGTTATTTCAGCTGTTTCTTCACATTTCAAGATCTAAACTAACAGGACTCTAATGGAAATGAAAACAAACTTGGTCTTCGTACTATCCAGTCCAACTATCTTTGCATGTGTAAGTCAGACTACACGACAAATAACCACCAGGAAAATTACTGTCTAGGCACAGAGAACAGGGACCTGGGCATCCAGGCAGATTCATAATCTTACATTATGCCCAGCCTACGAAGCCTGCCCAGGCTGGAGCACTGTGGAAGGTCCTGGCACACTGCAGCAGCACTGCAGAAGCCACCAGAATTCTGCAGGTCATTAGAGGTACCTGAGAAGCCATGGGTGCTGAGCATTTTTCCTGGACCAAGTACTGGCTATTCCTGCACAGCACTCCTCAGTGTCTGCATTTTCCCCCCATCAGCATTCAGGGTAACACAATCCTCCCATTGACTCAAGTGAAGCGTAAAGTATCCCATACCAAATTTATGCTCATATAAAATGAGCAATGCAGTGAAGATTGAAGTGAGCAATCTGCATTTTCTGTCTAATCAATCAAAACCCATTACTCGTCAACAATGTCTTACAAAATACTTTCCCCACTTCTATGTAAAAAGATAGTGTGTTTCAGGTTATGATATACAAACTACTGCACATCAGCTGCTCAGTTACAACTCTTCATTTGACGGTTTTCCCCTAAGGTACCCCTTCTAAACACGAGGCTATTTCCTCCTTTTGCCATTACATCACAAAAGTGTGCTGTAGTCACAGTGGTCAGATTAACAATTACCATGGAGAAACTGAGGTCTGCCCAGCAATATTTACTACTCTGTATTTGTTTTATGCTGGAGTCTAACAGCTCTAAACTTCAATGCCCGAAGTGTTCAGCAGTTTTTACACACTAGGTGAGAAAATACATTTATATGTAAGGTCCAGTCCAATTAAGGAAGAGGCCATCAATCTCCCACAAAGGCAAGGAAAATTTATTTTCTAAGGAAAATTTATTTCATCTTGCCCCAGAATACCTTCCTGCTTACAATGTGCTCAGCTGACTGCTTTCCTAGTTAGGGCCAATAAAATGAAGCCAGTTTTAGTACAGTTTTGTCTCTATCCTAATGCTATTTTGTCTGTATAGAGGCCTACTGGTTACCAAAGTACAAGTTTGTTTAGCACATCAAATCACATGAAAAAATCTAATACTTTTCTAAGGAAATGAGTAGTAGCCAAGTGGGACATAAAATTGAACAAACTTCCAAAAACTGGAATAATGTGACAGGGAGAACAAGAAATCTCTGAAAAATCATCCAAAACAAAACCTCCTCCATATAGCATCTGAATATGGAGTCGTGTTCAGATATGCCATGATACAAACAAGCAAAAAATAACCACAGTATGCTGTTATACAGCATGTTTAGTTTTCCAGTTAAACTTCAGATTGAAAAATATTTTCATAATTATTAAATAGTAGACATGATTTTCCACGTTACAAAAAATGCCACTTCCATTTAGCTGAATAACTACCAAAAGGAAAAGCTGGTGCAGCAATGTATTTCCTAAAAGTAATTACATGCCGAAGTCCACTCTTTCTTCAAGCTTTCACCACAGAAATTAACAAGGGGAAACTAATGTTTGCTAATGCACCATAATCTGCTCTCATGCAAAAACATTCAAAGCTACTGATGCTGGGATTCTGTAGAAAAACACTTTTCTTGATAGAGAAGCCTCTTAACTGACTACAAGAATTATTAAAAGTGGGATAAACAGAAGGAAGGCAAATTATTTACTGTTATTATTTCTATTCCAGAGATGAATAGTAGAAAAACAAAGAGGTTAATATGTATACAGAAGGCAAGAAAGTCTAGAGATGTCTCCAGCAGATAGGATTTATTCCTTCAAGACACGGAAAAAATTAACATGCCATGAATAAGAACAGCTCTCTGTTCTAACAGATTCTACATAAGTTACATCAATGATGCAAACAGTTGCAAAACAAATTTTAAAGTTATGTATTTCCAGAAGAATTACTTCTAATCTGTGCCTTAAGTATAGTCTTGAACATTAAGTTGTTGGGGTTTTCTTATGTTAAAAAGAAATCCTTGGCTCCTGTGACTTCAAAGAAAATGCAATGTAATTGGCATTGGATCTTTATGTATTTAACATTCCTTTCATCCTTTTGCCAAACCAAAATGAAGCATGGTGTACTGCTTTTCCCCCACCACCTTCTACAGAGTAAGGGGCAGAGGGAAGGCCACTCCCAAAGAAACAGTGGCTTTCACTTTCCTGACCACTGCAATGCCCTACAGCCTCTCCTCCTCCAAATGGATGTTGCTGAAACCTTTGCATAATCACAATGCTGTTTCCATATGCAGGTATCACAGCTATCAAGCTGCAACTACCACAGTTTTCCATGCATAATTTCTATTGCTTTTCAAAAACATAAGAGGGTATGTAGACAGAAATTACATTAGGGCATTTTTAGGTAGGTGAACATGCATTTTTCTCTCATTAATTATGCTTACTAGTTTATACCCACAACATAATTGTGTGCAGTCAGTAAAAGGGACGATACTAGCTAAAACCAACAGCTAAATTCTTATTGCGGTAAACAAAGGAAAATTATACATTCAATAAAATAGCTAATCTATAATATCTTGTTAGAAAAATTTCTCAAGTGTTCAAATAAATGGAATGTACAGGAGAAATTTGTTAGTTAGTTCCACCAAATCTGAAAACTTACCATTTTATCTAGGTGCTCAATGGATCTATAAATTTCTCCTTGGGATTCATCATAGTAACTGTAACGGAACCTCTGACCTTGAAACAAAAATCACGTATAAAATAAAAAAGGGAAAAATTGTAGCTAAACCACTCCCTAATACTTACTAAATATTTGAAAGTATAATATTTATAAAGTAGTAATCTTCATTTATTTTATACTTTTTAGCTCCAGTGAGGAAATTCTAGGGCAATCAAAGTAGCAGCCCAGAAGTAAAGTAAAAAAAATACATGATGGGTGGCTATATTCCTAAAAAGAAATCTACTATGCAGAACTGACACTGAAGTATCACTCACTAATTGCCTCTTATTGCCTTAGACTCTAATTCTGTAAAATAAGAAGTAAAGCAACATTTCATTTTGCTATCCCTCTTGACAAAGTCAGCCATGGAGTCAGGCTACTTCTGCTTGCACAACAATACCCACAGTAAATGAAGGTTAAAAGAAAAAACTAATAATTCAATGAGCAGTTCTAGATGGGTCATTAGCCACAACAGAACCAGGTCATTCTTATATACACCTTCCACCTACTCCACAATTCAAAGATGAGTGAAACATGCACTTAATTAAGTTGACCAAAGATGACAATGGAAAAAAAAAGGAAGAAGGTCTCTTGTGTCACATATCTTTCTGAAGCAGTCACTTTTCCAGCTACTATTACACTTAAAAGAAAAATAAAATTTAAAAGCGGGGCAGAAGTCAAGGCTTCTGGAGTCTTTGTAGCTCTGTCACCAAGATGAACTGGGGTAGCACTGGTGAATTGGCATAAATAACCCATCTGCTATCTCACCCAGCAGTAAAACATATAAAACTTATTTGTGCCAGAGGAATGTGGCCATGCCCAGTGAATTTTTAGCTAATTAGTTCTGAAAGTTGTTTTGAGGTGCTTAAAAGAAGAGTAAAAAGAGCAAGCAACTTCAGACAATTACTTCATTGCAACAGTAAAGAGATGCATATAAATCCACACACCTTCACCATTTATTTCCTCCACTACACTGAAAACACATTATCACATTAATATTTTTACCTATTATTCCAGATTTTAAAGACTTTTTTAACTTTATGAAGGCATTTAAGTTGCAAAAATGAATTTACCAGAAGTTAAAATGTTCAATGTTTAATAAAATACATTATTTGAAAATAGCTACAAAATTATTGAATATACTCTTATCATAAGATATGAAACTTACCCCAATGGCAAAAGTCAGAAGAAACCACAAAGAGATTACTAGGATCAGCTAGGTATTTACTGAAGAGTTTTCCAAATTCCTGCTCTTTTGACTCACTCAGTGCTCCGACCAACACAGGAATAATAGTAAACTCATCCTTATGGCTTATAAGCAAAAGAAAAAAGGTTGTAATTCAAGTAACATCTGAAGATTTTTTCAGGGCTTGCTAACTGAAACTGCAGAATGGTCTAAAAGATTGCTATTGATTTGAGGATAACAATTTGGTAAGGTTATACCAGGATGTTGTTTTAGGACCTCAAAGTACTTCAATTTCAGAAAACGCACACCCCCAAAACCAGTATTTCTTTCTGCTGCAAAGTAAAAATACCAGGCAAACAAAAAGAAAAGACACAGTGAAATCAGCAATGAAGTAAGAATTAAATTTTTCCTGTGTAGATGCTGCATGTTGGGTAATTCTCCAAAGTAAATGAAACATATATGAAAATGCTCAACAAAGTACCCAAGTATATACTGATACTCTAAGGAAAATTCAAAACACAATGGCAATTAAAAAAAAAAAAGGGGGGATGGGGCACATCTTAGGGAAGAAAGCCCAACATAGATTGACAATTTTTATTTAAAGCAAACATCTGAAACAGCAGCTATAAACACACCCCTGATTTCAATATTGAATTTGGCTCCAAACAACTTAAAATCCCACAGAAAACTATTTGAACTTCTTTCAGAGATGCCTGGAAAAGTAGGGGGAAAAATCAGCTATTGAAAAAAGTTCATGAAAGCACATCTAATATTAACTCTATTAAGTAAACCTGTTTATAAGAGGTGTTATAACTTCATTATTTACATGTTTGCTTTGCTCACAGTTTCAACTACAGCAACTTATCCTAGTCTCTGACCCTCTCCTTACCAAAATTTTTATTGGGGATGGGGAAGTATGAGCATTACATACACCATAAGCTCTTCTGTGCCATAAAATGTATTATTATTTCCTACTGCACTTCACGGTAGCTCAAATATTTAATGCACATAATGTTCATTCTTGTAGAAGTAATTAGCCTAGTACCTTTCCATGGCTTTAGCAGTATAAGGCAAATGCATTTCAATACTGTGTTCATCTTCATCTGTCTGTAGGGACATGCGCTCAAACATTCCAGTCTTCCACAATTCTCCATAAACTGAAAAGAATTAAAGATGAGTTTTTACTAATTTTTTTTTGCTTGTTTTTGAAAACTACTTCAAGTGCAAAAAGCAAGCTACAGTGTACCTTTATCAGAACATACCCACTATAAAAAATTACTTGCCTCGAAGTGCTATCATAAACCACTTGTTTCTAAATAAATTCAGAAATAAAATTATGTTCAAGTCATTAAAATACAAGCCTAACTGATTCAGTCTACAAAATGTGTTAAATCAGTGACTTTACTAGTATATTGAAAAAGATTTTCAGTCATGATACAAAATTTAATTACACAAATAAAACACATTTGAAAATATACATGCATTTGCACAGTCAATTAATTTTTGTTTTCATGAACTGCCCATTATACGTTAAAAAAAAAAATCAGATGAGCTATTGTTCAATTTACTATTTAATTGATGATTGACTGAATCATGAAATATAGAGACAACCACAACTGATGAAGTAATCCACATTTGTAAAGTTATCTTTTCTACTCTCAAGCGTACTTGAGAGTATACAAAGTCATCTCCATATTCTGAAAATTCTCCACTGGAAGATGAATTTGATGTAGGGCTGTGCCTCCTTCTCGCCTCCATAAAGGAGCTCTACAGAAAGCAAAACATTTCTCACCTAAGAAAATTCTGCAGGCACCATGTAAAAAGCCTGAATTAGCTTGCTTAATCACAGTTACAATGAAACACAAGATGTCTGCTAATTAGCCCTTCTGAAAAAGATACCATATCACTTAGGTATACCTCAAATTACATAAAAGCCAAAAATATCAAATTAATCTTCATTGCACTTAGTTCAAAAGACTGGCATTTCATGGACTAACAGTTTCTAAGTTTGCAAGTTAGAAAGTCACATGCAAGCCCAATAAAAACAACTTTTTGTTTCTCTGTTATTCTTTTATGAGAAATCAAACTCAAACCAACTGAAGAACCTTTATTTCCAGCCATAACACTTAACAGGAGAATGGAAAAGATGTTCAGTGAGTTATTATTTGAAGTAACACTCAAAATTGAAAAGATAAGCAAAAATTTAGAATTCTTGCCAGAAGGAAGAGAGACACTATGGTTATAATGTGACCATGTCTGAAATAACCAGGATCATTCAGAAGTTCATTTTTTTTGCACTAAAACCAGATTTGCACTTGTATGCCACTTACAGCAAGGAAGTGCCCAACAAGAAGAAAGTCCTCAGCACTGCAGTACCACAGTCAACAGCCAAGCCTCAATGATGTCCAAGCTCTACAATGCACTTACTCTTTTGGTCAATTCGAAGATCATACAGAGGTGTTCTGTAAATGTCCACACTGGAAAGTGCACATCGGGAGAGGGGCACGTGATGGGAAGGCCCAAGAATGAAAATCTTTCGGCTACAACAATTAACACAGAAGGCCACAATTAGACAACTGCAATTGTACAGCAACTCAGCTTAGAGTAACAAGTTTAATAAGAGCATACAAAGTGATACTTTCTCATGGCTGCAACAGTTTTACTCCCTTGTCAGTAAGACCCCACATCAATCCACGGCCCAACCTTGCTTGGTATCTCAGGAATTATCATGAGATCAGTAATGCTCTAGCCTTAAATCTCTTAAGCAGGTTATATATCAGAGGGCACTCATCAGCTAGAAATTTGTCTGACTTCACTCATTTGGAGGCTGAATGATGTGTTACAGCCACTTAGAACAGATTTTTGAATTCTCTCCTTGAATCAACACAACCTCCAGCTACTCAGCACCTTCAATAAATACAAGATCAAATAACAATTATGCGTTTATCATCTATTCAGAGTTTTTCACTTATTTACTTGATTAGCCTTACTTAGGTTTAACTAAATTAAAGTCCTTCTCAAATGCTGGGTTTATGTTGTTACATGTTATGGCTTTTTTGCTGTTGCATCAACAACAGAGACTTGGACCAGCACATCCATAACTTTAGCTGATACTGCAACCTTTTACATGTCATGGCATCATTATTTCATCAAGTCCACAGTTCCTGGCTCTTGATTAGATGTTAAGGGTCTCCTGCCACATGACTTAAAAAAAAATATAGGCAATTCAGCTTTTCAGATTCAGGATGATACTGTCTTGTTTCTGGCACTGTATTAAATGGGTGGAAGACATGTAAAGTTCTGAGAGTTTGGTTTTCTTAATCCCTTACACGGGGAGTACTATAACAAGGTATACTAAAACACAAACTCCCTGCAAAGCTAATAAAATCAAATATTCAAATATGCAATAGTTTAGCCCAAAGATGAGTTCTAAACAAGCCATGCAGTAAAAAGCAAATGATGCAGCAACTTCAACCAATTCCTTATCAGGGAACCTAGGGAATGCAGCTTGTTCCAGAAATTTTAGAGAAACTAGGTATCTGTTATACCATGAACTATTTTCACATCATTTGCAATAGCTTAGAAAGAACTAAAACCATTGTCTTTGAAGAGTATTACAGCGTGTTATCTTATGAACAACTGGTAAGCCTAGCCAGTTTCTATTTAGCATTGCAAAATACATACTTTGAGTAAATACTGCAGACGTTTTAAATTTTTGTCATTAAAAAATTGTTGCAGTCAGCAGAACATAAAAATTATATTCCTTTATCAAAAAAAAACTGGATTCAAATTTTCAGAGGTAGACACAGACTACAACAGCATGTTGAGGTTTTTTTCTCTTTTTAAACTTGTAAGAAACAAAAGTCCATTTAAAATTACTGGAACAATTAACTTTCATAAACATACTGGTCACTTCCTCCACAGCAGAAGAGAATCCTGGCAGTATTCAGCCCATAATCCTGCACTAAAAAACCAATGCAGAATCATGGTGAAGTATATTAAGTGTTTTAATAGATTCAATAAAACAAACAAAACCTCCCAACAATAACAAAAAAAAAAAAAAAATCTGAAAACAAAATCAAAAAAAATCCAGCAAAACTAGTTTGGGCTTTTATAAAAACAGTGGAACATCAGTAATAAACTGTCAAGTCTTTAATCCCTCCCTTGTAAAAAGTTAGTTACCAATTATTTTAACAATATTCCTTTTTTCCCTCCTTTGGTTAGATCCAATTTGAACATTTATGATTTAAAACATAAGTGATGCATAGAAGGCTAAAAAAAATTACAAAATTTAAGTGTGAGTACTTCAAGATGTAAGAATGTAACAAGAACACTCCACTTATCAGAGAATTGCAACCTCAGGGTCTCAGGCTTTGTAAAGAAAGCTGTAATACTCACGTGATATTGGGATCCACTTGTTTGTAAGCATGGGCTGCACAAGATCCACAATAGGTATATCCTGCATGGCTGCAAACCAAAGTGTGCAAAACATTAAGATTTAAATATTGCTTAACATCTTAAATATATTGATATTCAGTGTTAATCTCTCAGGATTTATTTTTTGTCCCCAGTGAACTAGAAATTGTAAGAGTGATCCAGACCTCCTGAAAGAGCAGGAAAGCACTGCTGCAGTATTGCTCACACAAGACACGTATTTGCTGAAGAACTGGCAGTGACCATTTACCGACCAGTTAAAAAACTATCAGTGACCACTGAACAGTCAGGAAACCCCCAGATCAAAGGACCTTTCCTTATCTGTAAAGGATGTATGCAGACTGCACAACTGCCTGTTATCCAAAGCTCATGATAATGCTAACAGTGCAGCCAGTGAACAAGGGAGTGGCAAACTGTTGGAGAAAGCTCTTCTAACCACACTCCAGTAACTGGATATAATGACAGTAGAGGGGTCTTGGCAAAGAGAGAACTACATGTCACAGCAGATAAAGAAAATAAAAATGCTCTGTCATTGAAAAATAACTTAGCAACAGAATGAACAAGCACATGGAAAGGAGTGGAGGGCAGCATGCTAGCTTTTACTTCAGGGAATAAGCTATATGCTTCACCATTTCCTATCAGTCTGGCATTTCCTATCAGTCTGGTCCTTTCTCAACCTCTTTTCCTGTGTGTGGTCCAAAACAATTTATAGTTATTTTGACTAGTTATTTCAAATCTTGCTTTCAAATCTGAAGAACTATTCTCTTCAAGCCCATTAAAATGAGTGAAAATTCACATTACACTGCTAAAAGCATTAATTTCATAGAACATTCATTCCTAGAGTCCCAGGTCAAGTGGCAGAAAATGGCTCCTGGTCACTCAGCAGTATGCCCACACCACAGCTTTACACAATGACACTGAGAATGATGCATGCTGCAAGCCCTGAGGTATACAGGATGTTTGAAGATACAAGTTCCCATTGAGAGCACTGAAAGATTTTATATGTATTTATACATATGTATCCTCAGATACATCTATATTCATCCACAAACTGATACCTGGAGCAAGTTACCTTCAAAATGACCCTGGGATTTTACTTCATCTCTTAGCTCACTCATTCTAAAGAGCTCAGGAAAGTATTAGCATACATGCTAAGGGGAGAAACAGGAGACCGAGGCCTCACAAATGGGCAAGGTATGTTATTAGACAATGTCAAAAGAGCCTGCTGAAATGTTCCCTCTGCTAAAGGCTTCTTCCATCTTCTACAAAAATATTAAGCATACCCCATTTCACAGGTGGTAAAAAAAGGGCACAGTTAACGAAAAAATACGATGAGATCACATGGAGACCCCATCAATTCTGGAAAAAGAACCAAACTACATAATCTGCAGCTGAATGGTCTCTTTCCTGACATTCCTGCAAGAAAGACTAAGGCAGATGTGGGACAATTTCTTCTGCACACTCAATAGTATTACACAATACTTCAAACATTATGACAGTGCTATGTTAGCACAGGAAAAACATCATATTTAAGGTGCTTTTTCCAGTGTTTCCTTCCAACTCATTATTACTTGGAATGACCAACATACTTTTGTCATTATATGTCTCAGCTATCTTCAAGAAATTGAGTTCTCCCTAAATTGTTCAGATGATCCCTATTTTACCTGTGGACAAATAGCTCAAACAAAACCAAACTAAAATAACAAGGGTAAACCATGTCGGATAGTTGAATATTGTTTAATTGCTTTTTGTTTTTAAGCTCTGCTAAATTTTATTTAGGGGCTGTGAGGGATGTACCTGCTTTGCTTATTTTGTTTTGGGGTTGTTTTTTTTTTTTTTCTGTTATTGGAGGGGTTTTGCTTTTCTCATTAATATAACTCTTACCCACCATCTTATTGGATCACAAACAAATATTTGTGCAGTCCATCACCAAAAGCAAGCTAATCATACATCCAAATTGCACAGATTTCTACCATTCTATGCTATATCCAAAATACTTATTTAGAAATCATACAACACTTCTTTCAGCTAAATACTAGCTTTAAACAGTTTTCAAAATCACCAGGGAAAAAAAAAAAGAGCATTTAAACAAGTATTAGATATACTGAACTTCTGTTTCAAACTTACGGTGCAATAATGGCTCTTGCAGGTCTTTTTGTGGACTGTACTTGAGAAAGCCAACCTTCTAGCTGTGCATTCAGCTGGGGTCCTGTGAAGAGACATGGAAATACTGAAGCCATAAAAGAACTTAATACATCCCAAAAATTCACAAATAAAGCTTGAAAGTCCAGCAGATTTAAAAGTCATCTTAAACATTCAAAGTTGGGTTTAAATCTAAAAACAAACCAACAGAAAAAAACATTCCCCCAAAATACCCAATGCAACAACAAAAAGAAACCCCAACCCTGTAAAGTTGAAGGTTACAGTAAGAAAGTTTCAACCTCCTGGTCTGGGAAGTTCATTTATTACACATCCAAACACACACTTATTGTTTCCTGCTCTGTGGGGACTAAAGAATACACCACTTCACCATTTGAAAGAATGGCTGCTGATTTCAAGAGTCACTAACAGATGACTCTTTCCTCTCATAACCGAAATTGCAGAACTCAGAAATAAAAAGTTATGATCTTTATCAAGAGAGCCCAATGTCATAAGATGATATAATACAAAGGCCTGACACTTGCATGATAGCCATTGACTATGGTAATAAATCCTTTATTAAGCAAGTACAAGATCATGATACAAAACACTGTAACCTGGAAAATGTGTAAATGCACAGGAAAAAGCTAAAAGTGAGAAGACATTATGCTTATCCTAACACCTTAACTTCTGGTCAATCAACATATACTACAAGTACATGACAACTTAGTCAACATTAACTTTGATAACTGGCCTAAGAAGAATTTAAATTTTTTTAAACTAAGTTCTGTACCTCAACAAGTAGCAAATATTCTTAAATCAATCACCTGACAGATGATAAAAAAGCTTTCTAGAAAAACAACATTAAAAACCCAAAACCAAACAAACCACATTTTGATTATTTCCCATCACAAGAAAACTTCCTGATGTTAAGCTATCCTTCAGGAAGCAAGTCTGGCAAATACCATACAACATTCTATCTTATTATTACAAGTAACATAGCATTAACAAAGAAAATAGATGCACTTTTTTCAACTGATACTATGCTTTTGACAGAACCCTATGCCAGCAGAGTTTATCTGTAAAGTACAGTGCAGCAAGCTGCTTTTCTTCTTCCATGCACATTGTAGATCTTTCTATCTTCCCCACACAGGTGTTGAACTACCAACTGGCAGTGTAAGTCAAAACCAAATTAACTACCTGAAGCCATTTCACAGATACATTCCAAACAGCCCTGACAAGGGCTGACAGCTCTCCAAAAGGCTGACAAGAAGCACAGAGAATGAGAGAAAAGATGTCAACTTTTGCAGAATCCAATCAGTCCCTGACCAGGGATAGTCAAAAAGCTTTCCCTAGAAAATACAGGTATGAAGGATAGAGGTATTGAAGTCATTAGTTTTTATACAAAACTTAAATCCATGGCTCATTGAAAAAGGACAACTTCTGTAGTTCTGAAGAGCCCTACCTTCTTACATGAAGGAAGTGAACTTCATGTGCAGCATTATTTTCCTAAGCCTTCTATTACACCTTGAAAGCCTTAGTTACTGTCTACAACTCTAACAAGGTGAAAGAATGACAGAGCAGCTGCTGTCACTCATGTAATACAGTGACTGTGAAATGATGAAATTGTTATAAAAATTCCACCACATACCAATTTTGTTCTGCTGCTTCTGTTGCTTCGGGAAATTACGAACAGCTGACACGCAATAGAGATAAGCATAATGACATCTTAGAAAATGGAGGCTATTGGAGAAGCTAAATAAAAATAAATAGGTCTCTATTTTCACCCTCCTCCTAAGATAATAGGAGACTAACAAAACAGTACTCTTTTACAGTATTACCACTTCTATTTGTTATATACTTCAGTGAAGAAACAAATCACCTAAAAAATGTTTTTACTTCCTAATTCTCCCAAAATAGAAAGATAAAATACTTTCTGAATGAAGTTCATTAAGAGGACACTTTTTTTTCCCAACACTGACTACCCAGACTTAAACATTATTTTGCCCCACCTGACCCATTCTCCTCAATAGGCAACACAGCTGCAGAAGTGACAGCATTTGTTAAGCCAAGGGGAACTCTTCCCCTGCAAGACACTGTGCTTAGCCCTCCTCCATCCCTTCCTTAGCAAGGATTTTTCACTAGGGATGTGGTTAAGGCGATTTGCCCTTGGTTGAGATAAATCAGGTAACCTGCTGAACAGTTTAAAGACAAAGGTCAGAACATCTGGTAATAGTCTAAAATTTCATGATTGGTCGAATCTGACTACAATTTCCAATCTTAGAGTATAGTAGCGGAGTAAGATGCCCAGGTTTGCTTAGTCTGCTATTACAGACACACACCCTAACTAACATTTTCTTCCTAGGGGCAGTAAAATAACAGATCTGTATGACCCAAGGGATGAAATTTCTGCTAGTGTTTATTTAAGGACCAAGTAATACCCTTTAATGCCAAGTATAAGGTGCCTGTTTAAATAATTAATTTTGATCTAATGTAAACTTTCATTTCAACTTATCTGCACTACTTTAATAAAATATGCAATCATATTTCTCTCTCCAGGGGACTAACAGAGAGAGAATGGAGAGTACAACAGATCCATGACCTTTTAGCAAAAGAAAAAAAAAAAAAAAAATCAAACAGCACCCACATTAATTCACAAAAGTATAGCCTACCTGTAGCTTCCTATGCTTACAAATACTTTAAGAGGGATACTCTAGAACTGTAATTTTCTTGTTACCAAATTAGCACAAACTTTTTCTTGAACTCTTCAGAGAAGTTTTTCTTCCAAATTCTCAAACATGAGAATTCTTAAGGCTAAAGTCAAAATACTTGAATTGGTTATACAAAATATAAATAAATCCACACTATCACAGTACCTGTGCTCTGCCATATGGAATTGTATTGTAGTACATGAGTAACTTCTTCATAAAGAAGTTTTGTTCATATTTAAATGAAGCTTAACTGGAAAAGCAGTCATCAAGACAATCCAGTGACTATGCATCTCCTCAGCTGACCAGCATGGACAGTGAACAGCACTGCCACCCATGTAACCTCTTGCTGTTTTGGTGGGAAGTAAAACAGGTCCTAGCTCCGTGAGCCTCAGGTGGAAAGCTCCTCTTGAGAAAGCTGGCAGGATGAGAGCAACAGGGATTTTAAGGCTAACCCAGACAGAAGGGCAGAAAACCTTATGGATGTAATTTCTGGATGCAACAACAATCAGTATACTTTAGCAGTAAGATACTGTAAGAGCAGACCTTTCATTGATCAAAAGAAGGTTAAGGAGCAAAATATGAGCTTCACTGAAGTATGTAACATTAGGATCTGCATTTCAATCCTATGAAGTCAGGTATAAACATAGGTGTGTAACTAAAGATTTCTGACATTACCTGTGGATATTTCACATCCTGTTTTGTTTGGAAAACCAGTTGAAGTTACGCCAAGGTTTAAAATAATTGCAAGCACAGACCAAGTCTCCACTAGGCAAATTTATGGAAACAACTACAGGCAGCATTTATTCAATTATCTTGCCTAAAAGGACAGCTTATTTTAACAATAAACATTATCCCATCACAAAGCTCTGTAGTAAGTAAGAAAGAATCCTTCCACATTACTTGCATGCCATTGTCATCCAGGGAATAATAACGCAAAGGCATCTGGTACTGACTCAAGACAAGTTCAACATCCCAATTTACAGCTGTCACGGTCCAGACTTTATAGGTTAAGCAAAACCAGCACATTCTTTCCACAGCCAACCTCACCTTGTTGGTGAGGCTGAAGTGCTTATACGCCAAGTATCAACACAATGTAATGGCATTTTGCTCCTTTTCCTTCAGCCAACATTACGCATACAAAACATACTTCTTCAGCCTGGTAGGGAAGACTCAGTGTTTGCTCTGAATCCTCAGTCTCAGTGAATACTTTTTTTAATTGGAGAAGCATAAACCTCAATCAAAATTTAGAGCAGCACCAGGGAAAACTGCTCAGGTCCACCTTGGCTGTATGTGTACAGCACTCACAGCAAGGCAAGTAATGCTGGAGCACAATGACAGTAACACTGCAGTCTCCAGTCTTGACAGCTTTTACTTGTCCAAGAATGTCTCCTACCTATAGGAGCCACCACCCTTCTTTGAGTCTTCCACTTTTTAACTACCTTTTCCCATTGATGAGAATAGTCTACACCTTAAAAACACTCCTAATAAATGTTACAACGTGTGGTAAGAACTGAGTAAGTCTTTACTCCTGCAGAGTGTTAGAAAAATCAAAATAATCATGAAACCCTGGGGGCTGGCATACAATTTGTTTAGTAACTGGAACTAAGGGAATGCCTTTCTTCATAATTCCGAAGGTGAATCTGAAACACTAAATTGTTAGGCAAACTGAAATCTGAAACATGACAGAGGACCAACAGTTAAAATTGCATAAAGTGTAAAGATTTTTCAAAAAATACAGACCACACTGGAAAAAAAAAAAAAACAATACCTGTTTTCCAACGCAACAAAAGCCAAATCCTTGAATAAAGAGCAAGTTTTAGCTATGCAAAGACTAGGATTTGTCAGGAATAGAAGGTGATTTCCAACAACTCACGTTAATGGGCACATTCTCCACTGCTAGCATATACTCTCCTCCAATATTGATAAAACAGCGAAATCAGACTATAGGCAATGCAGAAATTTACCAATGCAAACAAGAACCTGGGGGAAAATTAAGACACAAATAGAGATTACACCAATGCCACATTAATTCCTATGTATACACATTGTAAGATGGAACTAAAACTGCAAGTAGTGCTTGAATGGGGGAAAATAAAACTGAAGCCACAACAGAAACACTGAAACAGACATCAAAATCTCCTTTGGTGGCAGTTCTTACTTGCATGCCCCAGTTCTCCAGTACTCAACTAGTTATTGATTTTCCTTTACTGAAAGTTGGCAGGAATTTAAAAAAAAAAAAAAATCAAACTATAATGCCCCTCATTAAGAATATCAACCAACATGTATCTACATAGCTTCATAAAAAACCTTAGTACCTAGGTCATTCAGAGATCCAAACAAATGATGTTCTGTTCCATACCTCTGAGAATGATTTTGGCTCTAACACACACTAAATGTAAATTAAATTTGTGACAGTGTTCACTAAGTGATACTTACAGGCCTATTTTAATGATACCACAACTACACCAAATATAAAAATGTTTTTCAATTCCAACTGTACAGTGAAAGTTGATTCTACATTCTTTTCTTGAAATATGTTAATTTTGACAGTATTTAAGTGATTCAGATAGAAATAATAGCCTAGAAATTGTATTTCAAATTATTCCAGTATGCTTTTTCAGTATATAATGCTAAATAATACAGTCTGCATATTAATGCCGTGTTCCATGTTTAATTAATAAAAGAGTCAGTAATGACACATCCAGATTCCCCCTAAAAAGCCTAAAAAAAGATAAACTACCAAAGGGAGAGAGATTACATTTGCTATTTAACATTGCAAAGCAAATACTTGATGAATTTGTAAGACACTGATTAGTTGTTCACAGATTGCAAGGTAAGAACTTAACAGCTGTATTTGTAATGCTTCAGCTAATGTCACAACATTAAGATTTCATGATCAGTACATTAATTATCTTGCTACTGTAGAAAGCTCCTTTTACTACAAGACATCATAGAATTATTCAGGCTGGAAAAGACCTTTAAGATCATAGAGTCCAGCCATAAGCCTAACACGGTCAAGTCCACCACTAAACCACATCTCATTTCTGTGACCCCCCACATGCTTTTTCTATATTTTCCTGGATCCATTTGTCTATGACCATCTACAAACAACATGATGATTCACTACTTCTACATTACATTTATAACGAACTGTGATGAGTTATTCCAGTTTTGGGGAATATGCCAGGGTTCTTGGCATGCCACAGTAAACCACTTCTATAGACTCTTCTATGGCATAGAGAACATCTTTCTCAACCCCTTGTCTGCATTCGTAGTCTGAACCACACAGAGTCACATGTGATTATCTTCTGACCACTTCAGCTGCTACAGAGACCCATATCCAACACACTACAGAGAAGAGATTCTGCCCTGAATTAACGTAGGATGCAGCCATTCAGGGTCAATAAACCCAGCAGCAGCATCTGCCCTTAGAAACTGTGGGCAGCAGGCTTGGGGAATGGATTACATGCATTCAGCAACATCATGGCAAGGTAGAAACAGCTGTAACTGATGTACACACTTTCTCTAGTGCTGATGAGAAGTTCCAGCTCATGCCAACAAGCATACAAATGCTGGGATTACAGCACTATTCGTTGAAATGAACACTCACATCACTCCTCAGGGCACTCAAGCCCCAGAAGGCACAAGTGAGAACAGTTTTACTGACTCAGAATCACACTGCTATTGCACCTTGAAGGTGCCTACCTCACAAAGCTACTAAAAGAGTAAGTGGGGTTTGACATCAGAAAGAAACAGTATTTGGTACAAAGGCAGTAAAAAAGTATTAATGCCAATCTTACTGGGGATTACAAAGGAATAGAAGGGGCTGCAAATGTGCGAAAATAGTGGCCAACTTTGAGGGAAATGCAACTTCTAAACTGATCATTCATGGCACACAATTGCCTTTTCATTTCTTTTCTGATCTGCTGAAGATCTTCAAAGCATTTTTTTTCCTGCTGATCTACACACCATCATGCAGACTTCTGCCCAAAAGACAAGGCTGAAACATCGCTGGCTGTACAACAGCCAGTTATTAGAGAGTTCTGGCATTTCTTGTCCAAACAAGTTAGAAGCTTAATCTTTAGAAATGGCAGCAAGAAGATGTCATTGCCCACCTCCTTTGGGGTTCTTTTGCTGACAAGTAGGGCAGCAGAAAACTCTAAACACAAGTGCACCATTAAGCTTAAAGTCTCCTCAAATATTTACTGGCCATTTACTTGGCTCATCATAAAAAAGAGCATTCTAGACAATGAGAGCAATGGTGTTTCAAGTCCTCGACGCAGCAATTACTCTGCCAACTCCCATTTGCATTAATAAGCTTATGGAAATTAAGGTTCTCTTAGTTCAAACAAGTTGGCACAGGCTAACAGCACACCTCTGGCCACTATAGTTTGGTCAGGGAAAGTAGAGAAATAAGCCCTAACTGATACAACAACAAACTTGTTTTGCACAGCAAGTTTCACATCATCTAGTATTTACACACACTCTCAATTTGATTTTTACTCCTGCAACCTGGAAGAGCCTACTAAAAACCTTCATGTTTTACTTGTATCACCATGCCACTGACTGGGGCAAAGCTGAAACAAGAACTCTATAACACACATTAATAAGGAGCAGCACAGTATTCAGTTAGCACTTCCAGGGACAGACAAGGGAGGCCAGCGGTGAGCCCATAAGCCACGTTCAGCACCATAATGTGACATCCCACTTGTCATGACATGCTACAGAGGAAAAAAAAAGATGCACAGAGCTAATGTTTATTCCCATTTCAGGAGCATATGGATTGATTTCCCACAGTAGTAACTGCCCAGCACTTACAGAATCTACTCATACCGAAGAATAAACACCCCTATCCTGCATACAGTCCACGCTCAGGATAGCATGTCATTTCCATTGCATTTCATCTGCTTTTTTGTATCTAGGAATGTGTCTACCTGCATTCAAAGACATTGAAAATTATGCCTTTTTTGTTTCAAGTTGTCCTTAATCTTCCTCTTCCACCTGCTGGTTAAAAATCAATTTCTCAAGACATCTGGATACTAGGTGGTTGAATTAACACAGCAGGACTGGGACTTTCTTCCAAAAATAAATGTGAGTGTACTACTTTTCACCACACGAGAATGGTATTTTCTTTTTTTTAAACAATCTACATGACAGCAGTGCTGTGTGATATTTTTATTTACATTGTATGCTTTTATCTAAATTTTGCAGATGTTTTCAGTGGCCAGCATACACCAAGCTGCTAGTCCACAAAAGCAATGGCATGTCATATACCATTAACTTTTTTTAAAAGCAGACATGTAGATCAAGCTCTACAAGTAAAGAACAAGGTTGTTTAGACCAGTGGCCTACTATCAGCAATGGGCACAGCACAGTTTCAGTTTGGAAGCTTGGCTGTAAAGCTTTCCATGCTCAGTGGTGCTGCTAAGTAGGAGGAGGAACCACTGACCAGACTTCACTGTTGTGTTTGCTGCCAATCAAATGCTCCAGAGGTATACACCTCAAGTTCATTAAGATGCTGCATTGACTGATGTGGAATGAGCATTAACTTTCCTCTAGTGTGGTGAAAGAGATGACAACCATTTTTTAATTAAAAAAGCTAAAATTGTCATACTGAACTCATCTGCTGAAACTTCTTAAAGACCTTAATTTTTAGATTTTTTTTTTTTTGTTACAACAGCACACAATGAAGAATATATGGGAAGTCAAGTGCTATAATGTCATGGTGAAGTTCATCTTCCACTTCTTGCCCCCTTCTCAGCTTTATTGAGTAGGAAGCAGCGAGCTTTCTCCCTGGGACCTAACTTCCCCTCTAATACAAAATTGTTTTCTTAGATGAAACATTCTAACATGTGAACACATCTGGATGTGCATAATTGCCCAGCCAGTCCAACCTGCTCTACAGCATTCATTAGCATCAAACAAGTAGGTGTGTATTCATACTAGAATGGAGTGCATGTTTATATTTTCCAACACAGAACCTAAGCAGTGCACAGCCTATGGCTGGAGAAAATGAAGCAGTGGTCTATTTTCAGCTGAGACAATTGCTGCCCCATGGAAATGAGCAGCCTCTAAAGACAAGAAGTGGCATTTCTTCCAAACCTTCTTACACATGTTGCATCGACCATTCATGAAGAGTAGTAGCACCCTCTTGGTTGTGGCTTCACTTCCGATATTGCTTCCACTCCTGCAGTGCAGGAGACAGCTAACCCAGTTTAAGAATATCCTCTGACCACAAAAAAAAAGAGAAAATGGACTGCATCCTGGATCCATCCTTTGTCTTCCTCCCCCTCAGCTGGCTTTGGCCCTTCTTTCCCAGAGCTGACTTCTACAGTCAGATTTTCGAGAACTATTTTTTTAAAAAATAGTAATGGGTGCTTCACTTATGCAGTAAACCCCCTCTGAAGTTCAGGATGCCATGCATCATCCTGGATGGTGTGTTGATGTTTTAGCCCTAGGTACCAGGCACCTCAGGATAAACTACCACTTAAAAACCTTATCCTCATTCAACCCCTTTAAAAATGCTTTCAGATGTAAAGATTTTGAATATATCTGTAAAAAAAAAAAAAAAAAAAAAAAAAAATCACATTTCTCATTACCCTTTCAGATGGGTCATCTTAACTACAGAGCGATGAGGGTAGCCAGGGCATCCACTTACCCTGTGTAGTCAGCTCTGTAGAAAGAGAGCGTTTTGGAGGAAACGGGACGCTTAAACGCTAACTAGTTTATATATAACACAGCAAATCGCTTCTGGGCCGAGACAGTAGCGCGAAGAACAGAGGACGTAGGAGGACTTGAAAAGACAATCCCCAGAGAACCATGGGAACACACTGAAGAGCTATCACAATTCAAACCAATCCGTGCCTCAGCTCCAGCCTTGAAGCTATGCAGGCTGAAAACACATGGTAAAATCCACTTTCTTCAAGTAGTACAATTGAGGAGACTATGTTACAAGTTTGAGGTAGCAGCTGACATGTGAGTCTGGCCTGAAATACAGGAAGATTTTAAGTTAAATCTACGATGAACACATAGCCTCTTGGTCCCCATTTGTTTTCTCTTGAGTTTTGAAGGACCTTCCTAAATGGCACACAAAATGAGTTTTCAAGCAATAAATAGGTAGTCTTTGCTGAACAGGCAAAATTCCTGCTCTCACATACCCAGTGCAAACAGCAGAAGAGAGTTCTATAGCAAGACACATAATACTCCTTGCTCATTTAAGGAAAAACACTTCCAAAATCCCCAGATTATGCAACATCACTTACCCCCACCATACACACTGTAACAATTTAACTTGTCACAAGCACAGCTGTCATAATTCATTATTACAACATGATTCAGTTTGGGGTTTTTTTTTTCATGCAGTGTGTCTGGGCAACCATCCCACATCTCCTCAATAAGCAACTGCCAGAGGGCTGCCCAAAAGCAATGGGAGTAACATCTTTTGGATGGCCTACTACAAACAACTAGTACTGGCCAAACTAGTCACACACACTTACCAGAGTGCAGTCTAACTAAATTATGCACTGAATTTTCACAGAAAAGAAAAGAGTCAAACACAGTATCCATGCCTCTTATTTTTAAAAAATGAAAATTCTTACTTCAAGTATCCAGTAATAACTTGATATGAAGTCCAATACCAAACAAACTACAAAATCTGTGTGTAAGGTCATGTAGCCATTCCATATCGCAGATCAGTTTTCTGCCTTACTCATAAATGAAAATATAAATTGCAAGACCAAGGTGATTACCACAAAGCTCTGATGTTTTGATGTCTTTGCACATGGTTAAATCTACACCTTTGACATGATTTTACATCTTTTCTGTAAATGGAGTACTATCTACCTTTCTAGATCATTGGAAATAAACGTAGTTGCAAGCTGCACAAAGATTTGAGGCCAGTTTTGTAATGGACAAAAGAATTATGTTTAGAATATTAAGCTCAGAAGGAAAACAATCATCCTCTATTGTTGTCTCAAAATGCCTACCCAACCATTTGATGCCCAGCTACTTATCACACAATCCACCTCTTCCTGTGTTACCCTCTTCCCTGCATTTCTTTTATTCTCTTTCATTTTTTGCCTCCTCTGCCTGGAGGAGAGGGGAAACCACATCTATTTTAGCCAAGAGAAGCATATGACTTTTCACATCCAATTCTTCTTAGATGTTAATTTAGGATCCTGAATGCAACACTTCATTGTTTGGTTTGATTGATTTTCAATTGTACCCCCTAGCCCTCTGAACTGCTCATTACGACAGCCTCTTGTTCATCTAAGCTCGTTCACCTGCAGTTTTGTAATCATCTTTACTCCCGGGGCCAGTAAAAGAACATCCCTTACAAATCTTATTAACAGCTCTGAAAAGACAAATGTGCATCCTTTTCACAAAAGCGGTTCTGCCCCAAAACCAAACAAAACTTATCCCCAAGCATATGTGCTATCAAAGCCAGCGTTACGTGTTTCTGCCTTTTTTTCGGCGTAGGAGAGGGGAGAGCGGTAGCTCGCCCTCCAATACACCACGTTTTTCTTCTATTCTTCTGCAAGTACCACATGTTTAAATGGATAGAGCCGCTCTGCGCTATTGCTTAGTAACTTTTCACTCCTACTAAAGAAAGCGCTAGGGAAGGAAAAATAGAAGGTTTTCTTAGACTACAAAAAGAGAAATAAATCTCCCTATTTTCACACCTCGACAAGAAGTAAAATAAACCTCCCTATTTTCACACCTTTCCTCCTGCCATCTAACCCCAGACGGGCGGTATTTTCTCATGGAATTAACAAAACAAAACAAATAAACCCCAGGAGCAGTTGAAAATACGGAAATCCGTCCGTGTGCTCCGACGGAGAGCAGCACCCGGCACGAAGCACAGCCCCGGGCCGGCTCCAGCCCCGCTGCCGTGACACACGGAGCTGCGGCGAGGCGCGGCTGCCGGGCAGGGCAGGCACACGAGGCGCAGCCGGGGCCCCGATCCATCCCCGGCGACGACCAAACGCCGGATTCCGCCGAGAGGCGCCGCTGCAGGTACCCGGGCCGGAGGGACAGCGGCGGCCGGCAGGTGCGTTCGGGGTGCTCCGCGGCACCCCCTCCCCAGCTCTGCCCGCTCCCCGCCGGCGGCCGGGCCCCGCAGCCCCCAACCCGCCGCCCGCCATGTGCCGGCGGGGGCGGAGCCGGCGGCCCCTCCCCGCGCCCGGTACCGGCCCGCCGGCCCCAAAGTGCTGATTCAGCCCCCGCCGCCCGCTCCCCTCTCCCGGCGGCGGTACCTGAGGCCGTGTACCAGCTGCCGGCGTGGCTGGCCTCCCGGCAGAGCACCCGGTTGGACATCTTGGAGCCGGAGCCGCCTATGGTGTTCGGGGGGGGCGCTGGGGGACGGGGCCGCCCGCGGCGGCGGCGGCGGCGGCGCTGCTCCCCCTCCTCCCCCGGCACGGCCCGGGCCCCGCGGGCGGAGGCGGCGCTGCCGGGGCGGCGCGGGCCGGGGGCGCGGGGCCGGGCGGGGTCGCGGAGGGGGGACGCGGGGACAGAGCCCGAGGCCGCCGCCGCCAACTCCGCGCCGGCGGGTGGGGGGGCGCGGAGAGAACGAGGCCGCGGCCGCAGCTGGGTTTGGCCCCGCTCGGCTCCCGTGGACTAAGGACCGTGCGGGCGCCGCGCCCCCATTGGGCACCAAAGCAAAAGCCTCACCGCGATTGGCCGCTCACTGCCGCCGGCCCCGCCCTCTGCTTTGACAAGTGTGGCACCGCCCCGAGGAGGCGGGGCAAGGGCGGGGCCACGTGGGGGAGGCCGCCGCTGATTGGGCGGCGCGTTGCCATGGTGATGGGTGCCGTGCGCGCTGATTGGCCGGGCCGTGTCTCCGTGGTGGCGGGGCAGATTCCGGGCGCGGGTCAGGTGAGGGGAGCGGGGCGGGGGGGCCGGCAGACCCCCGGGGGGACCCGCGGGAGCGCCCCGGCCTCCGCCGCTTCCCGCGCCCGGCACGGCCGCTGCGAGCACTTGGGATGCTGAGGGCTCGTGGGACGGGGCACCGTTTCCCAGAGGCATCTTTAGGAACATGGATTTTGCTCTGCTGGGCCTCCGTGTTTCCGAACTAGGATCCTTCCCTACGCCTCGCTGCCCGTGCCGTGACGCCCGTGGCAGCGTGGCACGGAGCGAGGGCCATGGGAGTATAGCTATGTGGAAATCTCCGGTTCTTCTCAGCTTAATACTTCCCCACCCCTTTAATTTTTGCTTTTTTTTCTTTTTTTTTTTTTTTTTAATTATCTGGTGAATGGACTGCTGCCATGGAGACATCAAGCGTGGCTCAAAATAGCTAACGAGGCAGAACTGAAAGGGGGAGTATGGCCGGTACAAAAGGGGGAAGGGAAAAAGCAATTTGAGCTGCTGACGTGAGAGATGCAACCAGCAGAGAGGAAACCACAACAGGGGAGATGAAGGGCTGCAGCCATTAAGGCCTTAAAGGCAGACTGGGCCTTTGTGAGTTGGAGCACGTGTGGGCCAGGTCAGGAAACACATTCTCCTCCTCCCCCTTTGTCATCTAATTCTTCGAAAAGTCCTCCAGGCAGTTATAAATGCGTGCAAAATACGGAGGTTTGGGGGATTGCTTTGGTTTAGTTTGCTTGGTTTTGCTTTGGTTTTGATTTTTTTTACAGTAAAACAAAGGAAGTGAGGGGACAAAGGCATTATTCTCAGTATGTCCTGGAGATCAAAAAGGCTCATGCTGCAGGCATGGCTGGTCTCCTTTTTATCAGTGAGGATCCTCCTCTGCACCCATGACGCTGCCTTGCCAGTGCACCTGAGAGGCAGGAAGGACTGGGGTCTTCAGTTAATAATAATTCTAACGGGTAGCCATGAGGAAATGGGCCCCGATTATCCCAGCAAATGTCTAATGTTTTATGAAGCCTTCACTGCTCCACGTATCCTTACAGTATTCTATTGTTATTTTACAAACAGTGTCTTCAAAAAGGCTAATACAGATTATAACTGATACCTAGACCAAAACAAGTACCCTACCTGACTATTTCAACATAAAACCATATTGGTAGTTGTGATACCCATTTGTACCTCTCAAATAGCTTACATAAACTTCTGTAGTAAGAGTAGTTCCTGAAGTGATCCTTCAATAAACTAATCCTTCAATAAAGTTAACAAATGCAGCAGAGGATAAATTTTACTGCATGGAAAAAAATACATGTGATTATATACTTCAAAAATGGGTCACATCAGAGTATATTCAAGTGATTGATGCACCATTGTCCCACAGTCCATCACCAACAGTTAGAAGAGGCTGCTAGGAGGAACATTTTATTATAAAACATAGTTTTTCATTATCTGGTATTATTTTCTATCACTTAGAGGAAAAGCTTTTATTTTCTCTAAGCATTTCCCTTTCAATTAAAATATAAGAACTTCTGAGTAGTAATCCAGATGGTTTAATAAGTAAAAACATTTTATAGGTATTTTCTTCTGGGTGTACTACCTTTCTTCAGCAGTGGTTTTTTCCTCTTCAGCTTGTCTTTTAAAATTCCTTACATAAATTTCTTCTTGTTGCTATATAACAGGCTGGATTCCTTTTCTCCTTATGCTTCTTTTTTAAGCTTCCTTCTCCCTTGCTTTCCTCATTACCCTTTCTTTCCTTGTGAGTAGTTTTATCTCTCCTAGACTAGGATGAAGTTTTTACTGGGTGTAACATAAACACAGCATCCATGTAGATGCAGAGGAACACTACAGCTCAGTGTTAGCAGAAAGCACAGGCTTTCTTTTTGCTCATTCTTAAATTGTGGTATGTGCCACAAACAGTGTGACAGCCAGGTGAATCTCTGCCCTTCTTTGTTACCAATTAGCACTGTCAGTCCAGAGCCCATGGAAGCTGAAGAACATCCTCCAGTTTTTGCTTGCTCCTGACAAAGTTTGTCAGTCATAACACTACAAAAGCAACTTCTGCCATATCCACTGCTAAGGGTGACAGTAGGATATTAATTTGTACCCTATCATAAGTGCTCCTAATACCATTGAGCAATGTTTAGTGAGTTGTGGATTCCTGTTGGTAACTGTCCTCTCCTGATCATCAATTGTCTGTGTAAGGGCCGGTGATGTGCTCCCTCAGTACCACCTGTAAATGGAAGAGGCAGAAACAGAAAAGCAGTCAGCTCTTCCAAGAAGTGTTTGAAAAACGCTGTCAGGCACATGGTGAGTCTTGGGGTGTCCTGTGCAAGGCCGGGAGTTGGACTTGATCCTTGTGGGTCCCTTTCCACAGGGTGGGATCCCACGGATGGCAGTGCTGGGCTTCTTGGTGCTCAGGACACGTAGTATGGAAATGATCTAGCCACAAACTCAGAAACTAGGCTGAGCTTTCAGTGGAATGATGTGAAGCAAGGGTTAGGTTGGGAGATACTCCTACTTCATCTACAATTCTTCCAAGCACTGTTTGTATGGGGAACAGTAACAGGAGCACTTAACAGTTCTGAGCTGTTATTCCAGTCATTTTTCTCTGATGTGCAGGAGAGAGCTGACACAATGCACGGACAATCCCCCAGATTTGCACACCCTTAAAGCACAGACTTCTGCTGCACATGTGTGTCTGTTGGCAGTTTGTTCCTTACCTGGAAGAAAAGTGTGAAGGCACTGTCAAGTGTCCTCAGCATGCAGGGTTTTCCTTCAGTAACACCCTGTGACCAGCTGGGATGGGAGGTTTTCAGCTGGCCCAGCTTTCATGGTCTGTTGCTTTCTTGGTTTTTGCTCTCATTGTCCTCTTGAACGTGTTTTTTTTTCCTATGGTGTTTTTCACAGTGCTCGCTTCCCGTCCCCTCCCTTCTCAGGAAGCTGTTCACTGTAACTTTAGGTTTTTCTATTTACAAACTGTTGTTCTGCATCTGAGGAACCTGCTGTTCCTACCAGTCCTTCCTTCTACTGTTAAAAGCAGACACCCCCGCCTCACTCCCAGCTTCACACTCCTTACAAGGGAAATATCTCCACTTCCTGTGCAACATAAGAGCATCTGAGATAATATCAGTGGGTAATTATCCATCTTGTAAATACTTCTCAACCACCCAGCAGTCTTTTATCAATTTAGGCTCCTCTTGGAAAACAGGTCTGTTACACACAATTGCAAAGCAAACTTCAAGAAGAGAGCTAAAAGCACATTTGAAATAGGAATATGACACATTCCTAGTCAGTGTTGCACTAGCACTGATGTAAACTGTCCCATAATTATTCATGGTACATTTACATTTGAAGTCCTTGCTTAAAACTATTTGAATGGGAACATTGGCAGAAACGGTGCTGATAGACTTTTCATTGTGGTAAAATGCCTCTTTCTGTAACAGCCAGCATTCTGTATTTCTGTGATCTATGCTATGTAGTCACTCTTAAAATGAATCCTGACTATGAAATGGCATAGGGAACACAAGCTAAGGCTTGGCTAAGAATAATTTGTTATGTAATTAGTACAATGATAAGAATATATCAAAACCTCCACTCTATGAAGCGTGGTAGGCATAGGAATTTTTCTCATGTGTCCTTTCCAACCTACTGGTTTCAACTGCTTGTATCTTACAGATTTTTTCAGATTTTTCACTTGTTTGAAAGCAGGTCTTTTATTTCTAGAAAGTCTGATGGGGAGAGAAAAGTTTCTTTGATCAGACTGCTTTTACAACGGTGACAGCGCCTCAGAAAATAAAATGGATTGCTCAAAGACATTCTGATTTTGGAGAGTCCTTGATAAAGGAGCAAAAAAAAAAGGATTTGGCAAGTCAAACTGTAATTTTAAGTGGTAACAGGCTTCAGAATAGAAGGATGTAGAATCCTTTGATCAGAATTGCTTTTAGTGGGAAATCCTTTCTTCTGTCATTGCTCCCTTCTAGGTAGATGACAATGTTCTCGGTGGAAGCAGTTAAAAAGGCACACTTCAAAATACTACATATGACACATATATAATTCTTTCACAGTTACTGAATAGTAACTTCTGCATATTGGAGATCTAAAATAGTAATCTTAAAAGGCATATTGTCAAGTAAACTAGGTATTCAATTTTATTATCTACTCATTTTTACTGCCATTTGGAGCATATACTCAGCTACCTGGGGTAGTGAACACTAAAAAAATAATTAAAAAAAATATAATGGCTTTCAGCTACTTAGCAGTGGCCTGTCATATATCTAAAGTTGCCACTTTCTAGTACTTCTTCAAGCTTTACCCTAAATGTATTTGTATTTCAAAATTAAATACAATTTATCTTGAAGCTTTCAGAACTGTTATCTCCTGTGGAAAAACAGTACCACTTTCTAGATTAAATTGGGATAGCAAGCATCTGTCAAATCTCTTCACAGAATTTTCATTGGTTTGTAGTGAAGAGTTTAAAACAAGTAAATGTTTTTAAAATTCAGGCTTTATCATTACTTTTGTAACTGAAAACTAGATAATACAGGTATTAACTTGCTACTTATTCCTGTTACAGAGTATCTTCTATTCAGAAGATCTCAATGGATGAAACCAATTTAACAAGTAAAGGAAAATGGTTGTGTTTATCTTGTTGACTTGTCATACCTTCACAAGAATCACTAAGATTTAATTCTTAGAGTGGTGAGTTCACTGCTGCTAGTCACATTACAATTTATTTCTTAGAAGAGGCTGCCCAGAAAAGCTGCCGTAGTAAATCTTCTAACACCATCACTGTGTGAACATGGCTTTTTCATTCTTTTGAATTAAATCTCTAGCCTAGATGGGAAAATAATAGCAGATGACACCACATACCAGTGACACCAGTGGCTGAGTAGACAGCACACTGTTGGCAGGGACAGCTTCCCTTAGCACTGGAACTGATGCTTTGAGATTCCAGGTTAATACAAGAGCTGTGCAGAAAGCCAGAGTGTTTCAAGTTTTGTGCAGCTGCTTGACAAGTGTTAATGTGAGATAAGAAATCTGATTGTATTCTGAATTCAGGTACAAAAATCTAAGAAAATTGCTTTGTCTGGTGAGGATTAGGAGTGAAACTGCTTCTTTTTCTTTGGTCTTGCACAAATTTTCAACGTAGACACTGAGGACTCATTCCAGACAGTCAAAACACTGTTGTTAAAATCCTTTCAGTATCTTTTTAGTGTCACTGTTTGATGGAGACTGTGTTCACCACAATACAGTAGAATTAGTAATCTCCTTTCAAATTTTGGTACATTTTCCAAAAGACAGCTTTTAGGCTTGATTTGGGGTTTGAAGGTTTCTTTCAATTTTTGTTCCCCACTCTTACTGCTCTTAGACTGTACTAATTCAATGTTTCTGTTTTAAGATACTAAGATGTATGTAAAATAGTGAGAACCTTCCTACAAAGACTGACAGCAAGATCTCAGTCCCTGCAAGTTTTTAGAGAATTCAACTAATGGTAGCAGTACAGAGAGCTGAATTAGAGAACTCTTATACGTCACGTCCAAATTAATTCTGTGTTTCAACTGAATCCAGTCATAGGAGATCAATGAGAAATGCTGAACAGCACACCTCATTAATGTACCTATGTGAGACATGGATGCTGTCCTGTAGGGTGATCTCTTCAGCTGCTGGATGTCACTGTTTGTTTTAACTAAATCTATTTCCAGGTGTTCTGAAGCAAGTTCTCTCTACTTAATAAATAATTTTAAATTGTTCTGCATTTGTTTGCTTTCTGTTTAGGCGTGTTGCACTGGAGGGTGCTATATAAAACCCAATTAAGTTATATAAATTCTCAGCCATGTGATTCTTGTAATGAATTGTTCCCCTTTATGTCATGCATTCAGAGGACATAGCCTCATGGAATTATTCAGACTTTCATCCAGTAGTGCAGTTTCAGTACTTTATTTTGAAAGTCTCTTAATAGCTAGTTTAAAACAAGAGAACAATTAAATGTAAAGTGTTCTTTATTAAATAAACTCAAAGGATAAAGCAAATTGTGCAGTTAAGAAAGACAACAACGTGGCTAAAGGATTTTTACAGCAGAAAACAAATTGCGGCAAATGAGCATATCAGTCTAGCAGCCAAACTGTCCTCATTTTTATGGAGTTAATTTCGGTCCTCAAATTGTGACTTGTTTTTTAAAAGATATGCTGCTAGAAATTCAATGGGATTGGGTGGTCTGCAAAGAAAAAAAAGTAAATCAAAAGCAATTATTTTTTATTATATGAAATTAGGTAGCTGAAGGACCAATCACCTTCCCTTAAAAGCAACACAGCTCCTCCCAAACACTTCTAAGCATTGATTTAGGGATGACCAACTACCTAGAGCGACTCTGTAAATTTTCAGTTTATGTCTAATGAGAAAGTTTTTAAAAAGAGGTCTCAGTCACTGTGGGTTCAATGTGACTAAATTGCTAGAATAGTTACATACCTAAAACCACAGCCTGTAAGCATAAATACTGTACATACATCATTGGATATGACATGCATTTGCCTCTTTCTTTAACTCATGCTATTTAAAGTAAAACTCAATTTCTGCTGTTTTTCTTTTTTTTTTTTTTTTTGAGTGGTTATTGTGTAGCTTCGTGTATTAAGAGTTTTTTCATGGTTCCTGGCAACTGAAACACAACAAATCTTCAAGTTTGAGAAGTGCTGTAACTTGCAAGTAGTCAATAATAAACACTTTTGATCATTTGCCTTAGTCTGTAGTTTTTTTAAAAAGAACTCCTCCAGCTATAACATGTGAATCCTGCTAATCTGGATTCTGTCCACAGAATAAATGACATACTTATTATTCCATAGTAGGTCAAACCAAAGGTCTGGCAGCAAGCAAATATGCCTATAAAGAGCACAAAAACAACAACAACAAAAATATGCAGAGATACTTCTCAGGACCATCCTTTTGGCTTCCAAGCATGTACCAATTCCTGAGCTAGCACCCTTAATAGTCCTGGGTGGATTCCTCTACAGCTTTGACCAGTTGCTTCTTGAGCACAAATAAAATGTTAATGTCCTCAACTGAAAGCAAAAAAATAGCTTAATTATGTGACCTGTGAAGGATCAGCCCTTTTGTTCATTATGAACTTGCTACCTGCTTCATTTAATTTGATTACTGTATCAGAAGAGATAATAAACAGTCCATCCCAATTCATGGTCTCAGTGCTGTTGTGATTTAACAGGCTCTAATATGTTTGTTCACAGAAGCCTCTTTTCTAGACGTCATCTATTCAGTCACTCCATATACAGGTAGCATTCCATACTTTGTCACTCTCACTTTTCCTCATTCTACCAGAATACAGGGGAATTACACATAATTTTAAAAATACAAGAACATCACAAATTTAAATAGTGACATTATGCTTATTTTTTACCACTTTCATTTTAAGTTGGCTTTCCCCCTTCAACTCCTAAGTCCTACAATTTAGAATTCATTTTTGATTAAAGCAGTGCATTGACATATACATGTAACAGTTTAAGGACATTTTTCCACAAGGGTAATTTTCAGCTCAGAATCTAACATTTTGTCAGTAGTGTTTTTCACTACCCTCCGAGGTCCACAATTTTATGTTTATTTGGATTCAATGTCACTTTCTGTCAGTTTAAATTTTTCATGGCAGTCTTCACAGTTTTATGAAGTTCCTGTGCAATTATTTATAATTGATCAACTTAAAAAACAAACAGAAACTGAAACATAAAACTCCCTAATCTATTTTGTAAAGCTCAGTCTCATTAACAACTTTTGTCAGTCACTTCTTCAAATTCTTATAAATCATCTTTTCCATTATTCTGGTGTTGAGCTTGTTTCACCATAAAAATTCAACATTTACTTCTACCCCTATCTCACATCTTCCCATCAGTTCCTCATCCATATAAAGGTGTTTCCTTTAATCCCAACAGCAACTAACTCTATTTAAAAGCTGTTAGTGAATAACTATGTGAAAAACTTTTTGGGAATTTAAACAGACAGACTACATAATCTGCATTCCTCTTTATGTATACTTGCTGACTCCTTCAATAAACTCCAAGGCACTTAAAAGACCTGACAAAAATTGTGTTGACCTCTTCCCAGATATGTCATTTATCCATATGCTCACTATCCTGGATGGTAATTTCTACCGAATTTCAGGCATGATCATTAGATGTACTGAGCTGTTCCCTGAACATTTCTATACTCCTTTGAAAAAGAACTTAGCATCCACTAGTTATTTTCCTGTTCAATTTTAAGCAGTAGATTATACAGCAGAGCTGATAGTTCAGCTTTCTCACTCCTGAGGGTTTATTATGCTCAGCTGAACAGACAGTTTGCCCCTGGCAGGTTCATACTACTCATATTTTACCTGTTCCCCAACTCCTCCTATCAATGATCCAATTTCACTCTGTGATGGGCCCCCGTAAAGAAGATGGAAAAAAGGCAAGGCAAGACAAGGCAAGGCAAGGGGATGGGAAAGAGAAAGGGAAGGGAAGGAAAACGTTTGCCTGTCACACAGGTATTCAGAGTGTAAGGGTGGGGTATTAACATTGGGCTGCGTTTTACATTGAGTCTGCAGCAGAATCCCCCCAGATGTCAGCTGAAGATCTGCACATCCCTCAGGTGTGCACATGGGTGGACCTTCCTAGGTGCCTCATTTTGCTTAATTAGCTGTCTGTACATTGCAGCTTAAATTCCCAACTCCTTTTGAAGTTCATACACCGTTGATGGTTTTTCAGACTATAGATGCCATGATGCAATTATGGTCATCTATACCAGTTTTTGATTATATTATTTCAGTTTGAGAGATGGTTACACGCAGTATGATTTGCCACTAGTAAGGACACACCAAAAGGCTAGAAATTAGTTTTGTTAACAGTAACACCTCTTTGCTTGTTATTGAAGGATACCTTACTACACTGAGTGGTAAAGATAACTGGGGCACCTCAACAGCATAATCTTTACTCGGAGGATAAACCATTAGTCTTCTTCTTACTCTGTTGACAGTGCAGTCTCAGCCACACCCTTGAGAAAGTATTTTAATCCCTCACAAAGATGCATGTCATGCCTGATTTGTCATTCCTTCTCTTAAATGTCAAGCAGAACTGTTTATAATTCCACACTACAAAAATCTTCAGAACTAGAATGTCCTCTTGCCTTGCTTCTCTAAGGTGAATTACGTGATAAAATTAATAACAAAACCCCTCCCATTTTTCCCCTCTAAAACTTCTGCAGTAGTGTACCTCATTGGGAGATCGTGAATTCAACAAAGAACTCCTGTGGTGCCATGTGTGCCTACGGGAGGAACCCATCCTGCATGGTCAATCACAGTAATGCATGGGTTCATAAACCTGTTATAATGAGGACCTTACAAAGAGCAAAACCATACTCAGTGTGCGAGGCCTGAAAGGTGCTGCACTGCCCAAGTTTGAGATCTGCATTTTCCTAGGAACAGAAGGATCACAGAAGCATCTTACCTCTCTTTTGCAAGAACAGCAAGTCCCTGTAGCAAGATAGGTACAACTGTCTGATCCAAGTAGGCACGTGTGGGTAATGACTGAAGATCCACCTTCTGCTTTGATGTTTTCTCGGCATTTAGTTTCTCATTTTCTACTATCCTCTGTAGTAAAAAAAAAAAAAAAAAGTGAATGAACATTGGTAATAGCAGCCACATCTACTATGAAGGTTGTGTGCAAAGTACCCATCTCTGCAATTTGACAGCAGTAATTTCTTTACAACTTTTAAGAGTATTTAGGTGCATATTTCTCCTTGCACAAAAACCTAATCCAGAGGAACCTTCTGTTAAATTCCTATGTTTTGGGGAAACACTGTTTAGAAGTTGTAAGTTTTCTACAAGAGAAGACATCCAATCCCAGTAATTTTTATTTCAGCTTTTGCATTCACTGATTTGAACTCTACACCACTAAGACAGGAATGACTACCAACGAGAGTCTCAGATGGTTCCTGTACACATGTGCTTCTAACACAAAATGCTAAAAGCACAAGGAATTCAGGTGAAGCCTGACAAAGGGGACTCTGCTAAAGTCAAGTGCTTTGTAAGTCTGCTCTACTCAAGTACAGATGAACACTGCAAAGAAAACATATGCAAAATGCTTCCAGGTACTTTTTGATCAAAAAGTGCTGAATCATCTTACACCATTAACTGTAGTTGAAAAGTGATACCCTCCCACTGCCAGTAACCCAAATGTATTCAGTGCAACATACATGAATCTACTGGCACGGGACCAATGTGTTAGGATTCTGTAGGAACCATGGAAGCTGAGGCATAGAGACAAGCAGTTATCAGAGAGATGAGTCCCAAAAGATGTTTTAAAATAGCTTCTGCAAAAGCTTAGCACAGAGTAGGAACTTATAATAAAAGGAGACTGAAGGCTTTTCTTTAATAAGAAGAGTAAATAAATGCCATAGAGTTGGGAAGTGATTCTCCCAGTCTACTCAGCATATGCTGAGCCTACTGTGGATGGTTTTTTTGTGCGATAATATATATATCTCTCACAGATAGCAACAGAACAGATAATAATCATAAGATACTTCAAAAAAAATCCTGACATATTAAAAGGCTCATTATTTACTTCAGTACCATTTAGAACCATTTAGCAAAACAGAAAATATATTTATGGCCATTTCCCCCAGGGACAGGTATTGCTTAGCTCCATTGAGAATATTACATTTTTTGAAGTTAGACTCAGGAGTCAACTTTTTTCCCCTAATCACAAATGTGACTTCCACTGCAACAAAATCTTTGTTACCTCTACATTTTCAGTGAGGCCGTATTCAGAATGAGGATTTTCCGGAACCTGTAAAATAACACATGGTTAGCAAATCTAAAATTCTCCTTTTACACATGTAACATAATGCACATAAAACATTTCTTGTAATACCTGTGGCTGTCCCTCCATAATCTGTTCTCCCTCCATGATTCGAAAAGTGAAATTTGACGGACGTCCAAGAAGATCTTGGAAAGCAATAAAAAACCTGGTCAGTCGGCTGAGATGAAGCCCATGTGAACTAAGTGATATTGCATCACTTGGTTACTAATGGTTTCCAAGGCACAATTACTAGAAAGCAGAGGGAGTTGCTCCGTGCTCCCCCCCGCGCCAAACTTGAACTGGTTTCTCCCGCACGCAGAACCGAGAAGCGCCTTTAAGTTTTGCGTTACGTCCGTTGAAGAGAGCAGTACTGGGATGAGAAAACACAGCATTCATCCCCCCCCCCGGGAAGCCGGAGACATCCCTTTCCCTCCCTCCTTCCCTCCCTCCCTTCGTCCGTCCCTCCCGTGCCCGCCACAGCGCCCAGAGAGCCCCCGCGGGCAGGGCCGGGCTGGGGCCGCGCCGCAACCGCGGGCCACGTGCGGGCACCGCCCCCGGCCGTGCCCCGGGCACCCCGCGGGGGAGAGGCAGCCCCGCCGCAGGGCTCTCACCGCCGGTCGATCCGGGATGGGCGGGACACCGGGATCGGCGGGACACCGGGAGCCGCTCCGCAACAACCGCGGCTGCTGTCGCGAATTGTTTTGACGTCAGTGAAGCGGTCGCGCGACCGGCCCCCGGCGCACTGCGCCTGCGCGGGCCCCAGCCAGCGCCGGCCGCGGGGAGGGCGGAGCGGAGCGCGGGCCGGGAGCGGGTTCGGTGGGTGCTCGGCTCCGGGCGTCCTGTCGGCAGTGAAACCCGCGGGATGTGTTCGCTTCCAAATCAGCCTGGGGTTTTGCGGTACTGAAATGTGCTCGTAATCAATGCGGCTTGGTTTCTGAGGAGGTCACTGTGGTGTTCACGAAAAATAACATTGCTGAAGCTAATTTGGGTCTGAAAGGGGTTTTGTTAGTGAAATAACCTACCAGAGCTGCGTAGAGTGTGGTTTGCGCAAGGGTGAGTGCTGGCCGTGAATTTCCCCTCTGTTAACAAAATCGCAGCTGCTCAGCTTTCAGCAGGGATCAGCTCCAGTCATCCTGTCCTGACTTGAAGCTGTGAGGAAATGGAAGAGTCTGCTGCTTCTGTAGCTGTTGTGCTGTGACAAACTGTACCGGTGTTTGAGCATCTGTACCTGATTGCTTTGTTTTCTTTTCATTAGGAATTAAATTTGAGGAGGAACTTCTTGACGCTGAAGGTGGCAGAGCACTGGAGCACAGGCTGCCCAGGGAGGTCATGAAGTCTCCTTCTCCAGAGGAGACTACCTGATGCAAAACTTGCCTGAACGCATTCCTGTGTCACCTGCTTTTGATAACCCTGCCTTGGCCAGGGGCTGGGCTAGATGATCTCCAGAGGTTCCTTCCAACCCTAATGATTATGTGAATGCTTTGTCTGGAAATGTGATTTGTGCTAGAGAATTAAAATACCTTAAGAATACTTTTGGGTTCAAACTGTCAAAGTTGGTTCATTTCTGTAGGTTTGAGGTTTTGGGATGTTCTGGTTTGATTGGGTTTTTTTTGTTTGAGGTTTTTTTTTAGAAAATAAACTTTGTTTTGTTGTTTTACAAAAATAGATCTACTTCTTTTTCTGTCTTCTTGCTGCAGTGATGATGATGCATATGAATGATCTAGTTGATGCTCCTAAAAGATTAGTGAAATGGAGAAATAACAGAAAATGCTATGTTTTCAATAGATTCTGCTCTGATATAATCATCTAGTAGTGGTAATAATGAAGTGTGTGTACATAAATGAATTTGAAATAATGTTTGCAGAACTGACAATGTTACCAGTGTGATAAGCAGGCTTAAAATCTAGTGCAGTCAGTCACAGATTTGATACTCAACTGAAGAACTTGGAATTAGAGCAGAACTGTGTCCTGTGTTTATATCTATTTTAGTACCTAGTGCTGGCAAACTTACCTGATGCCGAAGAGGTGAGGTGAAAACACTGAGATTTCTTTACTAAAACTTAGAAAAGGAGTACAAACAAATTCTTAATGTGAAGACATATAAGCTTTCCAGTCAGTTTTGAGCCTCTCTGATTTTTTTATCGTGTTCTAGTCATGACATTTTAGAGAATTGCATTTAGAAATCATGTTGGGAAAGAAAAAAGGTTTTCCAAATTACCTTTTTGTGCAATGGTAAATAGTGGTGTCAGGGTAGTTGCACCTTTCTAATTCCTATGACTGTAATGCTGGTCTGCTCAGATTACCAAATCTTTTGCTGAGATGCCAGATTGTATCTCCTGTATTTCACAAGTCGTCAGTCTTTAGAGTAGAGTGAAACTTGCCCACTCCAGAGAAGGAGACTTCACTTCTTCCACCCCTTGCTGGTGTTCATCAGAATCCTTGCTGAGCCAGGATATCTCACTAACCAGCAGAAAGCCACCCACTGCTCTGATGTGGTTTAAGGGTTTGTGTTTTTCTGTTGGGTTTTTTTTCAAAGTAGCATTAATCTTTACCAGATTATTAATTTGAATGTTTCACTGACAAGTCCAATTACTGCTAGTGTGATCTTAATAGAAGAGGGTAGGGAAATTCAACTTGCAGAGCTCTAAAATATTTAATAGCCACAATAGTGAACTAGTTCTGTAGGTTTTCCCTAAAAGCATTAAGACGTTCTCACAATTTTGCACTGATTTCTGCTTTTGAAACTGTGTTTTGGCTTAACATGTTATTACACCCCTAAAAAGTGCACTCTTTTATTGTCATGATAGAGTCACATGATTCACAAAGGTGTCGTTCTAAATGTTTTAAAAAGTAAAAATAACTGAATAAACTGACTAGTCAGGATTGATTGAGATACATTGTCTTCTATTGTCATTCAATCTGTCTTTGTTAATAAACTTATTCCTTCTCTGGCTTTTCTGTTTTGCTCAGGAATAGGATGATACTTTAGATAGTAGTGGGATAGTAAAGACAATAGATCGATAATCTATTGTTACAGGCTTTTTCACATTTTTGAATGCTGCTTAGTGTTAACACTGCTTGAAGCTTCTGGAATTTCTTTGGTATTACAAAATCTGTTAAACCTTTATATCAGTAAATAAGAGATTTTTAAAAGGACAGTTACATATACTAAAAAAAAAATCTCCACTCATGAGTGAGTGGAACATACTTGATAGTATTTTCATAATACAAGTACATAATCCTTCTTACAGAACACAAAAGAAAAATACATTGTGTACATTGGTGCATTTTTTTCAGCACTGATAGGTTCACCATCTGTCTAATAATGGTCTAGGTCATGAATAGTTTTTATATGTTTGTATGTTACTTTATATGTGATAAAATTCTGTATTTTATACAGTAAGAAAACTGTATACTGTGTGCTGTTCTGTCATTAAAAGAAAACCACTCCACTCTGTCATTTAAGAAAATAAATACACTTTACCAGGGGAATCTGGAGGTAACTTTATGAGGCATAAACAAACAAGAAAAAAAAACCCAGTAGTTTTATAGTAATTTTGGAAGAATGAATAAAATATTGCAGACAGTAGTGATTTTAGTTTGGCATATACTTTTAAATAACATGCGCCACCAACTGCCATTTCTTGCTATAAGCTGGAGGGGACTTGATTGTGCACTGAATTATCTGTCTACAGTTTTGGGACTGTCTCAGCTCCTGTGTGGAGTTCAGGGCTGCAGCAGAGAGATGATCTGTCATAATCTAATATCATTCAGTATTTTATTTGTAGAACAGAGTGTGTGTGAGAAAGCAAAACAACGGCGAGAAAGATTAGTCAACAGACAATGCGCCCACAAAGGTGGGAAGGTTGAAGCAGAGAGGGACTAGACTAAAGGTACCAAAGCATTTTAAGGTTTGAAATAATCAAAGGAGTAGTGAGGTGGAGGATCTATCTCTTTGGTGAAACACAAATAAATATTATAGCTGGGCAAATAATTGACAAGGGCTTGGACAACTGCGTGTTCACTTTTGTAAGTAGAGTGGAGTAAAGATTTTTTTTTTCCTTCCAGAGCGATGTATCTATAATGTATAGTGAATTCCATTAACTCCCTGCATGAGAGCAGACAACCTGTCATTCCCATTACAGAGCTGTGGAGCAGACAAAGGACCGGAGCACACTCCCGGTGGCAGCTCCACGGCGGCGGGAGCAGGGACACTGTCGAGGACTGGCTGTTCCACGCCTCTCCGTGCGAGGGAATTCCCCGGGCTCTGCCTGTGTGCCGCTAGCAGTGACTCCAGGCGGGAGCGGCGCCAGGAACCTGCGCCGCATTGTGCCTGCGGGGCGGCTCACAACCAGTCAGAATAACTAATCCTATTAAATTATTCATCGCCCGTCCACTCGGTGCGTCTCATGGGCCGACACTGAACGGCCTCGGCCAGGGCTGGAGCGGGCTGGTGCTTTCACTCTCGAGTCGCGCCCCTGCAGCTCCCCGAGAGGAGGCTGCAGCCAGGTGGCAGGCGGCCTCTTCTCCCGGGCAACCAGCGAAAGGACAAGGGGACATTTCCTCAGGCTGTGCCAGCGGTGGTCCAGGTTGGACACTAAGAGGAATTTCTTCACAGAAAGGGTTGTTTAACAAGGGAATAACCCGAGGAGGTGCAGTCACCGTCCCTAATCACGTTCAAGACCCGTCCGGACGCGGTACTTAGTGCTGTGGTCCAGTTTTACATCGGTCAAAGGCTAGACTCGACGATCTCACAGATCTTTTCCGACTGCATTGATTCTGTGCTTCTCTGCTTCCCAGGCCCAGCGCTGAGCGCCTCCGAGCGCCCGCCCCTCGGGCCGTGGGAGCGGGGCGGGCCGGGCGCTGTAGGCGCCATGCCCTCGCCTCCCGCGGTGGCAGGGGCGGTGCCACCTCTCCCCGCCCCCGGCCGGGGCCGCCCGCGTCCCGCCCCCCGTCCCTCCCCCTGGGCCGGCCGAAAGGGGCGTCGCCGCCGCCGCCATCGCCATGGCCGGTTGTTGTCAGTCCCTGGCAGCGGGTTATGGCGACGGCGGTGAATGAATTCTCCGGGCGGCCGAGGGAAGAAGAAGGGCTCAGCCGGCTCCAGTTCCGCGCCTCCGACCGCCGGCGTCTCTCCCTCCTCGCCGCCCGGGCCGGCGCCCCCGGTGCCGCCGGCGGGGGCGGCGGCGGCGGCGTCCCCGCACAAGCGGAACCTGTACTACTTCTCGTACCCGCTCTTCGCCGCCTTCGCCCTGCTCCGCTTCGTCGCCTTCCAGCTCGGGCTGCTCTTCGCCTGGCTCTGCGAGCGCCTCTCCCGCGGCGCCCTCATGGCCGCCAAGGGCAGCAGGGCCGGGGCCGGCGACGCGCCCGAGCCCGGCGGGGCGCCCGAGACGGTGCGGGCGTGCCACAAGCGGGCCTTCGAGTGCATCTCCATGGCTCTGCGCATCGACGAGGACGAGACAGGTAGGCAGGGAGCGCCCGGGGTGCGGGGGGAGGCCGGGAAGGCCCTGTGCCGTGGAACCGCTTTCAGCTAAGAGCACACAAAACCCGCTCTCGAGAGAAAAGCGGGGGGCTGCGGACGGTGTGTGCGGGGGTTGAGCCGTGCCGTGCCCGCATGCGGTGGCGGTGCTTTGGTCCCCGGCCGGGTCCGTCCCTGCCGCAGCCCGCAGGTACGGGTGGGATCACAAAGCTGCGGCTCGGGCTCGTTCCCCTTGCAATACAAGTGCTTGTATATCTCCCCAAAAACTTAATTTTTGCCGCGGGGGTCTGGGTGAGGCGGTTAAAAATTGCGAGCGGGTGTGTGACTCTTAACTAGCCTCCACCAAGCCAGCCGGACAACAAAAGCACCAAGGACAATAATAAGGATGCTCCTGTAATGCACTGCCTGACAAATGGTGTGAGTGCTCAAGCGAGACTGCAGGTTACTTGGCCTTCAGCATGTCCATTTGGAGTGGTGTGACTTTTAAGGAAATAAATACTTACTTTAAGTATTTTGGCAGTTTCTTAAAACATGTTTTTCTTAAATTTGCCATGCATACTCTTAAAAAACCTAAAAACCTACTGCTATGTGATGAGAAGACCTTAAGGAGAACGATTAGGGTCCAATGAAATAAAACAGAGGAGTGAGGATTTTTTTTTTTTTTGTAAAGCATTAAAAAAACCCCAATCAAACAAAACACTTGATACTGAATTAAATTTAATAACTTATTTTAAATGCAGCAGCATGATTCTGTCAGCATGCAAAAGGTAGGCCTTGGGGGCATGCAGTGCTGGTGTTTAAAATTCTCTGGAAAAGTCAGAATGCTTTATTCTAAACTTTCAGTTGAGTTTTAATGAAACTGCTGTCCTAGAGAAGGAGGTTAAAAATACAGGAGTAGGCCTTCAATAGAAGCTGCACGCTGAGAGCACCATAAAAGCATGGGATGTGTCCTCCTTTGCCTTGACAGCTTGGGAGTGGCAGTGGTGTGTGCTCTGGGAGAGAAAAAAAACCGTGCAGCAGTGTTAGTTCAGCACAGACGTACAGCAAGAGAGCACTGAGGGTCATTGGAGCAAAGCATGAAAGAAGGTGAGGTAGCTGAAAGCTTCAGTGGTGTTGATGATTGCTCTGTGAGGAGTAGCAAAGTCTTACCTTATCAGGCACCTGTTCCGCTGCTGTGACCTTTAACTGTTGGTGGTTTGGTGGGTAAGCCCTTAAATACGAATTTTAATAATGGACTTGTTCTGTAGGTATCTTTGGGGTGATCATGCATGAATTAACTGTACAGGCCATGCATTTAGTAAGATGATCCTTGCTGCTAATATGAGCAGTTGCACAACTGTTACAGCCCTGCAACTCCCACTGAGAAAGAACTCCCTTTAATACATAGATTTGTTATTTGCTTATCTGATTTTACCAGAATACTTGTCTTTGAAATTTTTTGATCTGTAAACAAGCTTTTTATGTCTTCAAAGAGGAAACCATATGTAAGACATAGTATGTGAATGGTTGGAATTTCTGAATTGTCTAATAAATAGCCTATTAGTTATGTGGCACTTCTGCTGTTGTGGGAGCTATACTTCAGTAATTTTGATAGCACTTCTGGTAATTTTTTATGCTTCTGAATTGTGGAGCAGTTATTCTTGTTTTGGCATTTTCACAATTAAGCTTAATATTTTTTCCTAAGAAGGCACATATAGTGTCTTGACCCCTGCAAGCAGTTAAGCATCCACAGAGCTGCTTGTTTACTCTTCTCAGTAGGACAGGGGAAAGCACAGGAGAAGCAAAAGTGAAGAGTAAAAAAAAAAAAAAAGGTGAGAAATCTTTCCAAGTGATGATTGCCTTGGAAGACAGCCCTCATTCAGTTATTCATCTACCCAGGTTTTTACTGATGGCCATTATATTGTATGATGCAGAATATTCTGTTGGCCAGTTTGGGTCAGTCATCCTGCTAGTGTTCTCTCCCAACTTCCTGTGCACCCTCAGCCTACTCACTGGGGATCTAGATGGGAAAAAGAAAACCTTGAGGTTGTGCTGTTCAGCAGCATCCAATACATTTCTGTGTTATCAGCTGTTTTAGTCACAAATCCAAAACACAGTGCCATTGGGGCTGTTTAAGGAAAATGAACTCTGTTCTGCCAGAGCCAATATAGCAAATCAGCAGCTTCCAAGGAATGTGACATTTATTTTATTTTTAATGTCATAATCATTGAGAACTCGTCAACCATTCTGTGTGGCAGTGAAGCACAACCTTTGCAAACAGCTTGGTGTGGTATTGTGCTGTGAAAACTTCCTCCAGTTAAAAGCTGGAAGTGAAATTTTAATGATGACCTTGTACTGTTTGCAGCTGCCCCTAAAAATAACAAAGCCATTCAGGCTTTGTTAGCAGAGGTGGCTGGAATCATCTCAAATCAGGATTTTATTTAGCTTTAATCAGTATTAGATTTACGATTTATGCTGCAGTTGAAACTGTTTCTGTGGGTGGTGGAGAGAAGAAGCTTAAAGAAAAGTCTAAAGAGAGGATTGAAGTCACTCACCTCAGGTGATTTAATTTATCTAGCTTTGCCCTTAACAGTCAGGATATATGAGGCTGGTGAAGAAAGGGCAGTAATGAAGTAACTCCCAAGGTGTGTGGTGTTCATGACTATAGGCAGGTAGTCTGTGGTTTGTGGTGCTAAGATGAGCAAAGCATGAAATTACCTGCACTGGGGAACTTGCCAAATGTTATTATTAAGAGATTTTTTTTTTTTAATCTAAAGAGGAGCAAGAGAAAACCATGAAGACGATTCTAGAAATGTATTGAAATATTTTTGCTAACACTGAAATTCGCTAGAAAATAGGTTTGGGACTGAAGTTATCAAAAGATTTGAGTGTACAAGCCACTGGTAACTAGCACTTAGGAATAGTTTTGTGAAACACTGTCATCTGAAAGTAGAGTAATGGTATCTGCAGTTTCATTATAGACATTTTTAATTTTTTCTACCACTAGTAGCTTGTTTATGCTGATCAGGTTTTAAGTTCTAATACCTAATCTGTTATATTCCTCTGTGGAAATGCATGCTTAGTGTGATATAATTATGTTGCAAGAGTATTTTTCCATATGCAGGCATATTCACTTTTAATGCAGAGTATTTATAGAAAGGGAGCAATATGAAGTAGATATTAATAGGTCCTCAGTGGTTGACTTGCAGTCATGGTGTCACATAGCTTAGGTCAGGCACAGGCATGCTCATGGTTGTGTTTGCTGTATGCAATATCCAGGACATGGTTGGTACAGCGGTGTGCTCTAACTCTGTGTTCTGCTTCACATGGAAGTTGGCACACACCTGTAATACAGCAGTTTCATAGCAGCATTAACAAAGAAATGCCCTCATGACAAATGAGCTGCACTGTACAAAAGGCAACCAGAGGGGAAGTGTCTCTCATCTCTCTCCTGTAGTGTCCTAGACTTGTTGCTTTTCTTCTTGAATTTCTGTGCTTCTAGTGTTATTTTGGCTGTTATTATTGGCTGTCACTGGAAGATTAAGAGGCACATCTGTAGTTGATGTTTCAGAAGTAAAAACTGTTAATTTCACTGTTTATGTTGGGTTCCAGAAGTAAAAGCTGTTAATTTCACCGTTTCTGTTGGGAGTGAATATGTGTAGGTGAGCTTTTATTTTTTGGGGGGGGGGGGGGCGGGGGAGGGGGGTTAATTTCTTTAAGGCAGATGAAGAGTTATTCTTGAAACAGGCAAAAGTGATTTGAGGCTGGTGTAGTACTTGTTTTTAATAGAAAAGCTTATTTGATATTTAAATAGATATAAAGTTGACAGTGTCCCTTTAAGACTTCCTTTAAATCACAGGATTTTGTTAAAATATGTCTTCCTCTCTCTTGTTTTATGCAGCATTATGTAGAACCATTCCTAAGCTTTAATTCGTACAAGAAAATAATGGGCTCACTTCCTTTTTAAGCAGGACAAAAGGAACAAGCTGTTGAATGGTATAAGAAAGGAATTGAAGAACTGGAAAAAGGAATAGCTGTCTTAGTAATTGGTCAAGGTAAGCCAGTTTTGAGTTTTGTGGAACTGATTTGAGTTTATGGCTTCTTTGAAGTGAGAAATCAATATTGCTAAATATGGTAGGAGCTAGGAGCAGGCTGCTCTATTAATGATTTCGTAAGGATCTTTCTTATTCCTGTTTTAGCTGTAGGTGAACACTGGTCCTTTTCTCTGTTCTGCCTTAATATTCTGGTCTATATCACATGCAAATCTTGCTCCAAATATTTTCAGACTCTGCAAACTCATAAGGAGTTCGTGAACACTGTTAAATAAAACACGTGATTTCTTATATAATGGGAGTGCCAAAATACTGAATTTTGATTTGATTTGCTGAAGTTGACAGTTCATGTTCTCACTTATGCAGAATTTTATATTCTCCTCAGTATAATCTAAAAAGAAACCCCCCAGTTTGGAATGACCTGACATTGTATTTCTGAATAACTTAGGCCAAAATAACTGAACATTTCCAACAAAAGAAGAAAGCCATCTCTCTATGTGGAAACATTTTAACCTTTAGTGTAGAAGCAGGTATGTACCATAGAAATACAGGTGTAGTGAAGGACTTGCTGAAAATTTCTGTCCTCAAAATAATGTTATAATAATAACAACCCAATTCACCTGCTCGAAACCTAAACCTGTAAGTGTTTTTGCAGACTTGTGTTTATTCCCTCACCTGTGTTTAGAAGTATGTGGTGATCTTACTTAGGGGGCAGTACAAGTGGCATTTGATATAACCTGTATAAATTGCACAGTTAAAAAAAAACTTGACTTGAACAGACAGTGTTTCTTAGAAAGTGGTGTTAATGTCTAATTCTGTTCATTTTGAAATGTAAAGGGACACAGTCAACTGAATTTAAATCTGTTAATTTTGCCAAAATGAATTCTTTCAAATTGTACTTGCCTCTCAGTCACTTTTCAAGCTTTTTAAAAATCTTTCTTGGTTGCTGTTCAGAGAAATGCAGAGACAAGGGACATATTAGGTCAGCATGAAATGTTAGACAATATGCAAAGCAGTATATGGGTTCCCATCACTCCATAAGCACTGTTGTAAAGCAGAGAGTGTCAACAAACTTTAAATTCTTGATTAAATAGGAAGCTTTAGAGGTTTTTTCATTAGTTTTGTAATGAAGTTCCATAGTGGAGGGGATAGATAACGGGTGGGAGGAGGAGGGAAGGCTGGGTATCAGTATTTTAGCACTTTAAGTTAATTTATCAAATTGTGTTTTAACATGGATTTTTCTTTGTAAGGTGATCAGTGTGAACGGGCTCGACGTCTCCAATCTAAAATGATGACAAATTTGGCAATGGCCAAGGATCGGTTGCAGCTTTTAGGTACCAGTTACAATTAATGACTTTGGAAAGTTTGTAATTATTTGCACAATTTCATTTAATGTTTCTTCTAAAATACTACTTTGATTTTTAAAGTGAAGGAGTCATTATCTTTGTAGGGTCTCTTTAATTTTTAGTTGAGAGTAAGTGTTGTTGATCAGTTATGAAAATGGAATTTCATGACCCACTTTCAGGTATAAAAGTAACTGAGAAGTTTTTATATCATAGCACACTTGAAATATAAAATGAGGAAGTCTTGATTAACTCCTGATGAAGTTTGTTCAGGGTTTTTCTGTTAGTACTGTAGTGAAATTTATGATATATTGCCGATCATGAGTGCCAAGTGTGCTTCCTGTAAGTGTAACTACTTCATATTCTGTTGGTTTTGCTGTCACTTGTATTAACAATTTTCCTTACTAAATAATAATAATAATAATGATGATGATGATAATAGTAATTTTAACATCATGTAGACCATAAGGTTGTGAAATTCTAATATTCTTGATTATTTTCTAGTAGTGTTCTATTTTAAAATTAGAAGGTGAGGTCATGTTTTTCAGAAGTGTTGTATAGCTTTAGCTTTATTAAAATTAAATGTTGTATATAAGCTCTTAACAGAGTAAAGATCCTCCCATCAAAAAACAGACTCATGACTCTGTGTAGTGCATCTTCTAAATTTAAAACTTTGAAAATGCTTTCAGTTCAGTCTGTAAAAGTAAAACAAGGGATATTTTTTTAATTGCTCTTTGAGAGTACACTAACAAATGTACTTGATTTTAACTTGCATATCTCAGCTTTAATCTTAACCCTCTCTTGTGTGGAGTTCTACTAACTCATTCTTCTAGGAGCATATAGAGCAGATGGGAAAACTTGAGCTCTTTTCTCCTCTTACACTTCATGGTTCTGTGGTCCTAACTGGTGATTGACAGGGGAGTTGTGACAACCCCAGGAAGTGAGCCCCTCTTGTTTCCGTTGAGTTCCTAATGTCTTAAATATTTTTTGAAAAAAATTGAAGGGGACAGGAGGTGAAAGAGGCATCTGTCTTCTATGCTTTAATATTGGTGTTTCTTGATACAGTTTTAGTATATGGAGAAAAGATATTTTCTGCTTACTAGGGTTAAAGGCTGACTTCTAGAGGTAATATGAACTAGGGAACAATGGAGTGAAAGTGATTACATGCTAACAATCTTTGATAAGGTATGGCTTGAGGTAACAGTGTTTGTGTTTTGTGGATAGTGCTTCATCCTTGCTAGTATTACTTTAGTAGCACTTGCGGTGTTTTTGAGTTGCTTATTTGCTGTGATCTGCTGGAAAAGAAACAAAGGGTAAAATTCACAAAAAACCCTGAAGTTGAAGTATATTCATCTCTACTACCAGAATGTGTGATCACATACTACTTGTTTGTTTCATTCAGAGTGCAGATTGAAAGGTAAACAGATAAAATAGTGTTTATTACATTAGTTGATGTAATGTTTTATTTTATTTTTAAATTTTCAGTTTAACACTTTGTTTTGCCTAGGTTCTTGTTAGTTTTTACTGAAGTGTTTCATGCAATGTACCTAAAAGCAAAATTTAGATAAAAAGGAGCAAGTGAAGTCATGTGCCCTTTAGGAAGACAAAAGATGTGCTTTGGAGGGATATTTCAATGATTTTAAATCCCTACAAGTTTGATCATTAGAGTTCTATTTGAGTAATATGTTATGCCATCTAACCAACTTTGAAGTGTTGGCAGCATATTTTTTACTATTTTTTCTGTCATTTTACATGGATTTTGTAGAAATCCAAGGTAATCTAGAGTTGAATTGCATGTGCCATTCTAAACACACTTTTAGCCTGTTACTTATAGTAACAGATATTTGGAACTTTTTGAGTGGTGTAATGTAGTTGAACTAAGCATGAGGCTCTTGAAGCTATTACAGTTTAATGAAGTGATTTTTCCTGTGAATTGAACTCATAAGAATGTTGTCTGCTAACTTTGTGGAATTTTTCCCTTTCTTAAGTCAGAATAAGCAAGTCCTTTATTGTATTAGCTGAAAGGATAAAGCAAACCAGACAATAATGCTGAATATTTCATCCTGCTTGCTAGAGGGAGATGTGACTGCAGACTGCCTAACTCAAATGCCATCCAGTCAAGCAGGTTACATTGGTAGTACGTAGAAAGTGAAAATGAAATCATGCTGATTACAACTGTCCCTTGAAAGTGCTCAGTGTTGTTGGGTTTTTGTCTTTTTTTGGTTTTGATTTGGTTTTTTTTTGGTTTATTTCTGGTTTTGTTTTTGTGGGTTTTTTTTTGATATTTTTGTTTTGTTTTGGGGTTTTTGTTTTAAGTGCTGGTACATCAGTGTAACTTTAAGTTGTATGACCCCACTGATGGGGGTGTTCAACACCACTGGTGAGAGTGTCTGATGAAACCCATGTGTTAGCAGAGTGTCATCACACCACTGATGCACAGTGTTGGAAGAGGATGGAGCTACCCACTGTGGATGATGAGTTTTCTACTTTGAGCCCTGTTTTCATCCTGAGTCTAAATTATGTATCTTACTCTGTTTAAAGCTGTCCTGTGACACAGTCTGAAAGCTGAAGTGACTGCTGGTGTGTTTCAGGTCACCTCAAGGGGACTTGATGGCTTTGACAGTCCATTGACAATATTGGGTTGTGCTGGCTGTCAGGAGACATGGAAGTTCTTCTACTTGATTTGGTGGTGGCCCCCCATTTTTGAATTGGTTTAGGGTATGTTAGTTGTGTGGTTAAATCTTGCTTTGATGGTCTTCACACACCTGGTCTCTCCTGGATAATTGATCACCCATGGTAGAGTCATTAAATTTGATGTATTTAGAATGGCAGGAGGGTATATGTTTTCTGTAGATACACACAACTTAGCAGCTTGTTGTTCCAGAGACAGATGGCTGTAATGGCCAGTGCAGCACTATTCAGTTCTGTTTATGTGTTTTACTTACCTGTGCTCTCATTTCAGAGAGACTTTCTGTAGGGGCACAGATTTCTGTCACAACAAGTGCCTTCCTGTGTATTTAGTGTAGCTTCAGTATTTTGATTGAAGTGTATATGTGACACATAATTCAAATATCTGTCATCAGTATCCTCTTTGGAGGGTATTAATATTCCTCTATTCTGCCTGTGTAGATAACAGCCTTCAATGGACACATTTTGGAATATTTTACTTTCTTGGAGGAGATGGTGCTTTTTGCTTCAGGCTTATGTTACAGGGTAGCAATTTTTAGTAGAAATTAGTTTCCTTGAACTCAAGCTCCAGTGTTGCCTAAATAAGGCAGTGGCTGCAGTGCTGTTTGTTTGGAAGGTTTGTGTCAGTGTTGTATCATGAAGGTGAAATAATGAATGAGAATCTGTGAACTTCCTGTCAGCGTCTGGAAAAATAGGGAGAAAGTATTGAAATGGAAGATCCTATAATTCCCTGGAATAATATTTAAAAGCTCAATTTATTTTTGATATTCCAGAGGAACCTATAGCTATACTGTCTCTAAAGCAAGGTGATCTATTTGCCTTTTGAAATTTTTTGTGCAATACTAAAATGACGTGTTAATAGATAATGTGATGAGAGGGCTCTGAATTGAAACTGGACAACAGTTGGATTACATTTTTTCTTTGGTTGGAGTCCTGGAGTTCCTGAATTTCTGGAACTAGCTAAGCATTGATAATTGTAGTAGAACCCTAGTGTCAGATTGTAGCATTGAAGAGTAGCACTTCCTGAATTCCTGCACAAGCCAATTGATGTTATTATGGTCGTTCACTAGAAGGTTTTTTTTTATTAAGCTCAGAAGTGTTCTCCAAACTCAGCTGATTATCTAATATCTTAAAAGTCTATTAATACTAATTTCTTTTCCTGAGCTTCCTGTATGTTCTTTCCATTTCGGTTGCATGCACTGGGCAGGGAGTAGACCATTCTGCTGCCTCTTTTGGTAGTGCTATGTCCACTAAAGTAGTACACTGTCTGTAGTCAGTCCTACTAAAAGGATTTTCTTTACCCTTCTGGAGACGAAAGCTTATGAGGGTAACTTCTTGGAAGTTGCAGAGCTGGTGGCTGTTCATAGGCTGTTCATGTGTGACTGACATCTTTTTTGTTTTACTCTGACTCTTCAAAACTTTAAATTTAAAATTAAGTAAACCTTGTGTACACGTACTAATCTTGAACTTTTCATATTTGCCTGTGACTACCAAATTTTCATTCTAAACCACATCTTGTTCAACCTAAATGTTATTAAGCCATCACTTTAACTCTGGGGTATAAGGATACTATTCAGGAAAGCTAGGTGGTGAATGATGAGGAGCAGGAAGAAGAAGAAACGAATGAAGCAGAAAGATTAGACAAAGATCTGTATCAGGTAAAGAAGCCTGAGGAAGGAAGTGCTCATGCTTGTTGGTTGTACCATCTACAGGCTCTGAATGGCACTTTTTCCTCCAGCCAGGTTATTTATGATCTTAATTGTGTACATTTTCAGTAGAATTTGCTTTTGCAATATATGCTTTTGTATTACCTGAGAACATTGGTTTTCTACTTGGCCTCTCTTTTCTTGCAGCTTCTTGGTAGTGTTATCTCTTGTTGGGGAGGGAAAAGAAGGAAAGGAAAAAAACCAGGAGGGAATGAGAGAGTTTAACAGTTTATATCTTTACAGACCGTGGTTGGGTTTTAAAACAAGAGGGGGGTGTGTGAAATAAAGATGGGAGAGGCACTAAAGGGCCCCAAAAGTATGGCCTAGAGGTTTTTAACTGCAGTGGGAAAAGCAGGAGTGGTAGCTGGGCTGCAGGGAACAAGTGGTCCTTAACTTTTCTTTTGTGTTTGCAGCCGTACACCTCTTTGACTTATGGTTTGGCTGTTTTTCCTTACTTCCTAGAGTAAATTTCATTCTCCTTAATCTTTAGCTTTATAAATATTGTATTCAGGTGTTTCTGAAGTTAATCTTCCTAAAGAACACAATTTGCATGATAACTTTATTGACCTAATTTCAAAGCAATTAAATATCTAAATAGAGATGTCAGAAGACATCATTGTAATGTGTATATGGTGTTCTGCTTGAAGTTTGAAAGTTTCTGTAAAATGTTGACTGGCTGTTACTACTTAAGTGGAACATTTATTATGCAGGGAAGTGAGGACTCCTTGCACCTGGCCAAAAATAACACCTTTAGTAGCACTTTCAGAAATGTGTTATCAACATAAATATTTATTAAATTAATTTACTTAATCCTGAATATTGTTTTTGAGAAGTAACTGCAATCACTAGACTGGAAAGATTGTTGTAATTAACTCAGCCATAGAGGGTGAGTTTTAAAGCTGTTTTCAGTCATGCTTATACTAAGAGAATTTTCTTACACGTTTGCTGAATGTGTAGAATAGATAGAAATATTCCTTTTATCTTTAACTATAACAAAGCCAAACTTGACATTTCTGTGTTCAACATACATAAATTTTCTTGGTTCATTTTTGGTTTTTGTTTGTTTATTTTGTCCTTTTTCCTCCCTCCCCCTCTGTTCTACTATGTAGAGAAGCTGCAGGCAGTTTTGCAAATTTCCAAGCCGCAAATGGAGGTCTATAATGACAGTACTAACCTGGCATGCCGCAATGGACATCTCCAGTCAGGTGGGTTTGGTTTTACCAGCACCTATTGAGGGGATGTCTCTCAGTTCCTGGTGTGTTACAAGGCACAATAATGCAATGCTATATTCTGGCCCCACCAGCTTTAAAATAAAAATATTTATATTTCTGTTTTTAAAGGCTTTGTATAAAATACATTCCATCCTTTCCATGGCTTTGACAACACTGTTTTATTTTGTAGTATTCAGTTTTCTCTTACAATGACTGTCCTAGAATTCAAATTATTAAATAAGGCAGCGTTTTATAAAATATTTCTCATGTAATATTCTTCAAGGAATTACATTAAATCTGTTTTAGAAAGTGTCCGTGTCTGATATATATGTTTGCCTACATTAATTAGCTCTTCTTTTATGATATTGTGAATATGCATTAAGCAACTTTAAAATTCTGGGGTTTTTTACATCAGGAAAGTGATATGCAATTGAAATGAGGGGAGAATGACAGCAGCTCTTGCATTTTGTCACGGAACATTGTTTTAATCCTTGCCCAGAAGACTGAACCAAACTTATTAATATAGCAGAAATGAACCTTTTTTTGTCCATAAACAATGTGTAAAGTTGTGGAAGTGCAAGGGTTACCCAAAGTACTGAATGTTTGCAGTTGTGGGATCACTGATATAGTACCATGAAAGTCAGGCTATTAGCAGGCATCTGGATTTCTTAAATGGTTGGTGCTTATGCTCTTGTGCTTGCTTTTTCCATCTTTCTGGGGTGTGGGGTGAGGGAGTGTTTTTTGTAAGAACATAATAGTAATACACTTTTTTTCTTAAAAGCAGAGTAAAAAGGTGGTTATGCTTCCATCTGCTAATCATCATGCTGTTGTTCTTCCTTTATACATGTAAAACAGTATCTTCATATGGACAGCTCTAATAATTTAAAATCACAAAGTAGATGACAGAGTTTCTTAGAAAACTACAAAATCAGTTTATAGGCTGCTTCAGATAAGAGGACTGTTGTCTCTACCTGAGAAGGTAGAGGTACTTCAGAGTACACACAGGGCTCTGGCATGGGCTTAGTTTTCTATCTGTGGAAAGTATTAACTGCCCTGTTGCCTGATCAGGTTGGGCTTTTTAAAAGTTCAGAATTTTACAAAGTATGAAACATGGTCATTCTTAGTTTTAACATAAACAAAGTGTCTTTTTGCCCATCATTTTGTATAAAATTAAATTGCTTTCTTTTATTTGCCTTTAAAGGCCAAAGTCTTTACAGATGTTTTTGCTTCCTAATTTTGTGTAAGATTCTATTCTCACAGCTAGGTTGCACATTTTTTACATTTCCAAAATGTTACTGATTTGAAACTCTTCGTTCTCTCAATATACTATTTGTGTCAGCCTTTCTGCCCAATTTACTTGATTCCAACGCAAATGACTACCTGTCCCTGTCCTTCAGCATTTGTGGTTTCCAAACTTATATTAATAGCTAGAGATTTTTCTTGGAAGTTTATTTTCCAAATTTATACTGAGGTTTTTCAAGACCTCGTAGCAGTAGTATCACCTGCCCTTCAGTTGCAGAGGGCTATGCAGTAACTTGTCTTAAAAGTAATAACAACTAGCCTTGATCCCAGCCATTACTTGGAAATAATATAAATTTAATATTCATCATTCTTCTCATAGCAGTCTTAAATTAGATATTTTCTCCCTCAAATATCCTTGTTTTCCTTTGCATTGTGGATTGTTGTTTTCTTTCTTTTTTTTTTAACAAGCTAGGGAAGGAGTTTATGCCGGTCTTGCTAAAGGCTGAGTTTGAGTTTTATGAACTCATTTACTAGTCATACAGTACTTAGAGTATTGCAGTAATTCCAGTGTATACCATTCTGTGTGTAAATCCCAGCATGATGGATGGCCAGAGAGAACATTACATTTCTATTACCTCAACATGAATACTGTGCAGCTAGCTAGTATTTTATCTCATTTTTCACATGGATGGAGTTGCTGGCCTCTCTTTAATAGTAGATATATACTGGCAATGTTTGTCATGCTGCAGAAGTTCTGTTTTTTATACTGAAGTTTTCAGAGGAGTTCCTGGAGTAGAACAAGTAGCAATAAGATTGTTTTTAACAGCGTAATTTAACAAAAGCAGATCTTTGACTGATGTGGATCTGCCAGTTCAGAAAGGAAAGCAGCTGTAATTCCTGGCTTGTATAGTTGTGCTACCATTGAAAACATGCAGCATGTCCTTCTTAGTTGCTGGAGCTTTCTATTAAGTAGCTTTTATTGCTTGCATCTACCTATTTGAAAAATCTGAATTGAATTTTTGAAGAATTACCATTTTGGGGGCTGTTGTAAATGCTGATCCTGAATAATGGTCGGTCCTGCAATTGCTGCAAGTTTAAAGCAGCAGCTTAAAGTTTTTTTGTTTTGTTTTGTTTTTTTTTTTTTTTTTTTTAATGAAATTACATACATAAAGTTACAGATAATTTTAGACTGGTGGATTTTTCTTCCAACTTGGTGTCCACAGACCATGTACAATAACTTGTTTTAGTCCCTTTATCTTACTTCTCAATAGGCGTATGTAGGGAATTTCTGAGGAATATTCCCTGATGATTTTTAAGATGTCACAACTGAAGGCTGGAAATTGTTCTGCAGTACTGGAATTGCTGCTGTTAATTTGAATTTAAACTTTCTTTTGGATGCTTTAGAAGTTAGAGATTAGTAGAAGCTTCTTTACTGACATGTGCTTAAATCTGGTTTAAGTGCAGAAAAGAAAATAGAATGGGTTTACTTTTTAGAAATATAAAGGTTGTTGTTATATTAAATAAATTAACTACAACTGCATAATTTTAAGATTGTTTTTGCATTTCCAGGTATTTAATATAATCAAGCTTCTCTTAAATTTGTTCAAACATGTTTGTACTTTATCTTTAAAACCAGTTTAATATAATAAATATCTATACTATATAATAACTTTAAACATTTCTGTCTGTAAGGGAGTCCGAAATTGGGCACCTGTGTCTGCATTTTACCACGGTTTAGCCAATAGGAAACCTCAGACAAAATTTTGCTACTTGCTTGTTTGTAATTTGTGTTGTGTGTGTATTTGGATGGCAGATTAAAATTGCAGGGATGCTTTCAGGACCAGACAGTTATGTCTGTGTAATCCAGTGGTGTTAGCCTGGAGCTAAAAAGTAAATTATTCTGTCCAGAATTAGAGAGTAAAATCAAACTGATTAACCATCTATTACTATTCTATGAGTATGTATGAAGTAGACAGTTGAACTGTTCAGTGTTTCAAATACACTTGAGAAAATTCCATGGTGTCTCTTAGTGATTAAAACATGTTTTAGGTACTTCCTTACTGTTTTTGACAGAACAGTGAAACATTTGGCAAAAGGCTGCTGGAGATATTATGAAGGCATCAAAGTCACTTGCTATGTATTTCCAGTCTTTGAGTAGATAAGAAAAATGGGTAAGAAATGTGTTTGGGGGGGTTTTGCATTTGGCAAAATATGGATTTTGCATAATGGATCAGTAGGAGCTGTCTGACGTGTGATGTACACTGAAACACCTCATGCTTTAGAAATAGGTAGACTGTAGATAAACTGTAATTCTGAACGATTTGATAACATTTTTATTTGTTACTTCAATGAAAATTTGTACATAAAATGAAGCTTCCCTCTAGAATTGACATTCAGCAAATAACTACGTTGAGGAGCTGTTCATCACTGCTTCTTTATGTGCATCCCATCAGGACTGACAACAAAACATGCAAACTTATGGGTCTTGAGTCCTGGAGGTGCAGTTAGAGTAAATAATAATTTGTACTATTTGTAATATTTTCCCTTCTTTCCTCCCTTCTGTTTCCAGCTTCCTGAAATATTCCTTACCTGTGCAATCTTATGACCCTCAAAATTGCAGTATCTGTGTATTGTTCTCAATGTGTGGGAGTAGTTCTGGGAGTGAGGTAATGGGAGTGAGGCATGTTAGGGTGGAGGACATGGAGAAAAACTAATGTAGGTTTTTGAAGCCTTCCCATGTTGACTTCAAGCCAGCTCTGCAAATGAGGTTGAGGTGGACTAAAAAAAAAACCCAACCAAACTGAGTGCCACCTTTTGATTAAATTGGACCAGTCAAAGTGCTGAGTAGCTGGATGTATTAGTAGATTCATATACTGCATTTTGAAGTTGAAAGTTACTAAGTATGTGTAATTTTAAAGAGTTTTTGACTTGGAAATTCCTGTGCAGGAATGACTAAGTAAATGTATCCAGCTCTGGAGCTGTGTGTGGTTTAGTCAGTAGCCAGTTTTGGTGGTTTTTCTTGTTTTTCTTGTTTTTGTCTGTTCATTTGTTTTTAAGAAGAAACATATTACAGGTAAATATACTTAATTTTATTAGTCAAGTTGCCTTGTTTCTTGCATATTGATGCATCTGCACTGTTTATTGTGACCCCAGCAGAGTTTCTGTAACTCTAAAAAGGGGTAGATTTGTGACTGAAGAAGGGTTTTAGAAACTTTTTCACTGAATTGTTAAGGCTACCTGCAGGCTGTGTAGAGATTAGGTCCTGGTAGTATGTTTAAAGAGTCTGAGAACATAGTAGTAATTAGTTGATCCTTCTGTTGAAGGATACTGTTTGACTGAAGTATTCTTTGAGTTTTTTAAACACAACGTTTAAAATTAAAAGGCTTTTTGAAGGATTTTTCATTGAACTGCAGTGTTATAAGTTAAAAATTCATCATAGTCACTAACTTCCTTAAAAATCAGAGTTCTTTGGCCTGTTCCTTAAGACTAGCAGGTCAAATTGAGTTGCAAGTTTCTACAATCCTAGTGAAGACATGTGTAGCTGAAATCTGTTTTGGGCTTCCTTACCTCTGATGCCCTATTTCTCTTACCTAATCAAAAGACTTCTTAATCCTTTTAAAAGGCTGTAAAATAAGACAGTATTTATCATTTTCATCGCAGACAACAGTACTGTACTAGACAGTTTCCAGTAGTGTATTCTCACCACAAAAAATAGCCTAATCTAAAGCTATGCTCTAATCCTTAACCAGCCTGAGCAACCTGCCTGCTTGCTCTATCACCTTCTTACCTCTTAATCTGATTTGATGTTTTACACTTGTCATTTCTGTGCCAAGGAACTTTATTTTACTGTATATCCCATATGGAGAACATAGACATCAAGTGCTATTTTGTTTACTCTGGACCAAAATGGCTTTTTGTAGTTTGATGGTCTGTGGCCAATATTTCAAGTTTATCTGTCACCTAATTTGAGACTTTCTGCTTCATCATGGAGGTGAATAAGTTGTGTGAGTGGAATGTCTGGTGATGTTTAAACATATTTTAAAACTTAATTTTTAATGTAGGAAGGTAAGCTGCTTCAGAGTCATCCATTCAGAATTTACTTACACTTCGAGATTCCTAAAGTGAAAGAAAATTGAAAGAAAAAACAACTGACAGTCACTTGCAAGTATAACTACTACTGTAATTTTTCCAGATTAAAATGCTTGGTGAAGCTTCTGTGTGGAAGGTGCTAGATAATGTTAACTGGCATCCAGTTAACTAGCCTGCTAACATCACTTAAAGAATCAATATTCAGAATCTAAAGGCTTGAAATTTGGGGGTTATTGTAATGATTATTTTTAAGAGTTCTTGGGAAAGAAGACAGCAGAAGACTTTGCATCATAAGGAATAGATGGTGTTCTTCCCTTGATAACAGGACTAAGTTATCTCTGGCTTTTCTAAGATGGCTAACTAGGGTTTATTTTGAGAGGTAAAAAATAGAATTTTATCTGTAGGTGAAAGCAGCAGTCAATATCCCCTTAAAAACACCAGACGTCTTTAGAAATGTGTGCTGTTCTTCTATAATGCAGTATTATATGTTTCGACAATTCTGTCTTCTACTTGCAGTTGATGGTAAGAATACAACTGCTACAAATGTTCTTATGACACTGGTTTTCTTTATAGAAAGTGGAGCAGTTCCAAAAAAGAAGGACCCCTTAACACACACGAGTAATTCCCTTCCTCGTTCAAAGACTGTTGCAAAAACTGGATCCACAGGCCTTTCAGGTCACCACAGAACGCCCAGCTACAGTGGGGTATCATCATCTGTGTCTAGACCAGCGCCTAATCCTACACCTTCAGCTCACAAGGTATAGTGAGGATAAATGTGGAACTATACACTTGAATAATCAAGTGTAAATTCCAGAAGAAGCTCTGGATTTAATGCCTTAATTGCAGTATTGTAGCAGCAGAAAGTTTTTTGAAAAAACTGAAACTCCAAATTTTTAGCCAGACCTCTTGAGGTATGCTGCAGAGTGGATTTTAGAAATTGGAGGACATCAGGTGGGTGCATGGGCAAAAGGATTTTAAGTATAATCACTGTAATAAATACTACTTCTTTTTAAAACTGCATGGGAAGTTGAGTGAAAGTTACCTAGAAGAAAAATAAGTGTTACTTATAGTATGTAAAAAATGGAAGGAAAAACCTCTTATTCCAGAGCTCCTAGATGTTCTTCTCTTTCAAAGCATGCATGCATGCATGCAGAGGTTGTTTTGCAACCACATTGAAAAGCAAATTATAGTTAGGCTGGGACTAAAACACAGAAGTAAGTCCTGTAGTAAGAATACAGAAAATTACGGCATTTCTGTTGACCCATCTTTTTCCCTTTCATCCTTATTACCCAGTAAAGTAGAATAAAGAGCAGAATGGACTGAACATAACTGTTCTGTTAAAACATTATTGCTGCTGTAATATAATATGAAGACTTTTAAGTGGCCTGTTAAAAAGTATTACAGCAGTAGGAGTTCCTGCTTATAGGTATTGAGAACCTGAGATGGTTTGTGATGCTTATTTCCAGAGTATGCTGGGGGAAAATACTGTATTTAAATAAATGAATTATCAAACAAAAAAAAAAGCTCAAACCAAAGACCCTTCACCACTGGAGCCTAAGGTATCCTACTTGTGGCTGACTAATGATAGTATGATTTGTAGCAAAATGCAGCAGTAGAATATTGGGTATTTGTTAACGTGCTGTTTTACTGGAGCAAATGAAATGTAGATCTTACTTTGTTTAACACTGTGCTTCAAAGTATTAATCTGGGGTTTTTGTTTTTTTTTTTTTTCTCTTCCCCCCTCTCCAGGCTGCTCCTAAAAACAGTAGAACAAATAAGCCTTCTACTCCTACCACTGCTCCTCGAAAAAAGAAAGACACAAAGATATTTAGAAATGTGGACAGCAATCTTGCTAATCTTATCCTAAATGAAGTTGTTGATAGGTAAGTATGAAGAAAAGTAGGCTTTTAATCCAGTAAATCAGTTTTGCATTCAGTACCATCTTAGTCCACTCTTGGAATGAAATTAGTACTTTGTTGGGGTTTTTTGAGGATTTTTGGTTGGGTTTTTATTTATTGTTGTTTTGGCAAAAGAATGTTTTAAAATACTTAACAATATAAGTTGTAGATTTTCTCAAAAGGATTCTGTATAAATAGTGAAATGCATTAAATTAGTCATCTGCAGCTGAGAAAGAGTATCTCATTGTTAGACTAATTAGTATTCCATTTCTTTGTTAGTGGGCCAGCTGTCAAATTTGATGATATTGCAGGGCAGGAACTGGCTAAACAAGCTTTGCAAGAAATTGTTATCCTTCCTTCTCTTAGACCTGAGGTAAGCAACTGGGTATTGTTATCAATCTGTGACAGGATTAAAGAAATGTACTGTGCTTCATACATGAAATGATGATTCTTGAATCCTGTTTTTACTGATAATGATTGCTACGAGTAGCTGTGGGGTCCTAGCCATCTTGGAAAAGGATTTATGTGTTAAAATAGTTCCATGAAATTCCTTGTCTTCTGGTTAATCAGTGTTGCAGAAAGTGAGTGGAGCAAGAAAAAAAAAGAAACTCCCCAAAAACTCAAGCCCAAATCAAATCAGCAAACCACAAAGCCCTAAAAAAAAACCAAACAAAAACAGAACCATAATACCCCCACAACCCCATAAAACAAACAGCAAAAGCAAACAAACAAAATTTCTCACTGTTTGTCAGGCTGACTGTTCCAGATAGCTATAGCTGTGTGTCCAACCTTATATGGCCATGTAAGGGACAAAGCCCACAACTGGAAGGGTGAAATGGGAGAGATTTGTGTAGGTAAATTAGGTCATGACACTACCTGTTTGGAAAAATGTTATTGTTTTTGACCAACATCCTCTCTGTCAGGGTGTTGGTCAAACACCGAATAGTTTATTCACAGATGGAAAGGATGCAAAGAAGTGTAGTGAACAGTCAAATACACTGAGACGTGTAACACTTGAGGGCAGTACTTGGCTGTATGGAAGTTGATAATTTAAGCTTTTATTTATCATAGATGGTACCTCAACTACTGTGACTGCCTAAATTCAGGCCTAGTCTGCATACTACTGGAATTTTCTCAGCTACTTTTAAGAAAAAATTAAATTGGTCATTTTCTTAAGATGAACTTCCTAAAAGTTGCAGTACTTTTCAAGAAATTGCATGCAATGATTTCCTGCAGTGCTCTCATGAGATTCCAGCTGGAGTGCTGTGTCCGGTTCTGGGGTCCCCAGCACAGGAAGGGCATGGACCTGTTGGAGCAAGTTCAGAGGAGAAACAGCTAGATGATCAGAGGGCTGGAGCACTTCTCCTGTAAGGAAAGGCTGAGATTTGGGGTTGTTAAGCTTGGAGAAGAGAGGGCTCCAGGCTGACCTTATTACATTACTTCAGTGCCTGAAGGAGACGTAAAAGAAAACTGGTGGGGAACTGTTTACAAGGGCAGGTAGTAACAGAACAAGGGAAAATAGCTTCAGACTGAGAATAGGTTTAGATTTTGATATTAAGAATAAGTTATTCACTGTGAGGATGATGAGACGCTAGAACAAGTTGCTCAGATAATTTGTGGATTCCCAATCCTGGAGTTGTCCAAAGCCATATTGGAAGGGGAGTGGAAAATGTTTCTGCCCATGTTAAGGAAGTAGATAATCTTCAAAGTCCCTTCCAACCCAGCCCCACTTTATGATTATTGAAGAAAAATTGCCGTTTGTACTTTTTGTTTGCTTGTGGGTCTCATTTGTTACATGGACCAGTGACTGGAGTTGCCCTGCGCTTTTCCCCTTAATGCAGCTACTGGTTTTGAAGCAGCATAGGGAAGAAACCTTAAACCTGGCATAGCATCACAGAAATACAAGCTGTAAGGAGAAAAAAGCTTTGGCAACAAATGTGTGTGCTCAGATGTAATGCAGAAGGAAGATGTCATTATGGCATCTGTTACTACAGTGCAATAGTATGTCAAGTGTGTTGTTCAGTGACACCAACAGTGAGAATTGGGTAAGATGCTTGGAGTAGCTTTTCCAGTAACATGGTATCTTCAATAAGGTTGTCTCATATTACTGTAGCTAGCACTGGGCCTGACTTTGGTGTAGGCTGAGATGTAATAAGGACAAAGAATCCCATGAATTTTTAAACTTTCCTTGGAAGTAGAGAGGGTTGGTTTTATTCCTTATAAATGAGCACAACAGATGTGGCAACTATAGAGGGATACTTTGTAAATTAACACTAGTTCAGTTTTGATCTTAATGAGTTTTGAACTCAAGTTCATATTTAACAAGCCAATGGTATTTCTGTAGTAGAGCAAAAGTTGAGGTACATAAGCAGGAAACTGGCTGAAACCATTTCAATGGTAATATGCTAATGAAATGCTAGCAGTTAGTTCAGACCATGTTCAGTATAATTAGCCTGTTACCAAAACTTGATACGTTTTGTGTATCTCAGTAATAAACGTCAGTGCAGCTGAACTGTAGGTGATGATCAAGGTGAGGAAGAGTTACAGATTTGATCTGGGCTGTGTGAAAATGGTGGAACTCCTCAAGAATTATATCAAACAAAAGAAGTCAAAAAAATGCACATGGTGGTAAGCAGCTTGGACAGCAGAAACACTGGAGTGTTCATTTAGTAGATAGCTGGGTAACTACTTTTAGGGATCAAAGTCAAGCACAAACAAAATGCTGTGGATGATGAAATAAGAGGGAAAACACATGTTGGTCAGTCATGGCAGAAATACAACAGTGGAAATGGAGCCACTTGTTGTCATGGATATTGTGGAAAGAAATGCCGGCAGGCAGTGCTGGATGTATATGAGATACCCTTCTATGGCTTTTGCTTGTTTATTGGAATTATTGGAAGCTGGAAGGGAGGGGTGAGTGTTAGATGAAAAGAGAAACTCTAAAACTTTTGAGGGAAGGGGTAAAGACAAAGCGCTAGAGGAGGCAAGAGTAATAACTAAAAGATTTGTATTCTGTGAGAATTTGTAGACTTGCTTGCACTAGATGTGGTGTGAGCAGTTTTATAGAATAGGAAGGATGAATCTGGTGCAAAGTGAGAGGAGATGACTGTCAGTAGCATAGAGAAAGTAGGTGGCTGTTAAGTAATATTTTAAGTCATTTTGTTGAAAGGTTGTCTTCTCAAGTTTCATTTAATAAGGAAAGATGAAGGAGTTCTTCCATCTGGAGTTAGTAAGAACACTACTTCAGCTCTCCTATTGTACACCTGCATTGCTCCCTTTTTAACTGGAATTGATGCTTTAAACTTGGTAGGCTAGTCTGTCTTGTGGAAAGTGTTTTAAACTGCTTGCACAGTGCATCCAGGCACAGAACAATTACAACATAATTTAGCTGCTGTGTGGGAAACAATAGTGGTGTGCATTAGGTCAAGTTAGTAACAGAGTGTAGTTCTCTCCAAGCCTTTACTGTTGTGGCACTCACTGCTACTGTTATCATCAGTGCTAGCCAGTGTCCTCAGTCTTAAACCATTCTCTTACAAAGGTAAAGCAACATTTTATTCAAGTCTTTGATGATAACTTAAGATGTCCTTTTAGTTATTTACAGGTCTGAGAGCTCCTGCACGTGGTTTATTGCTGTTTGGCCCACCAGGAAATGGGAAGACAATGTTGGTGAGAAAATTAATTCATGCATGCATTCCTGGGCTTAAGATGTAACCACAAGGGGTGGCTTTCAGTTTGGGGCTTGGACTAATAAACTGTACATTCTTACAGAATATGTATTACAGTGCCATTTTATGTATAAAAGGGCAAAATTGTTCTTAAGTCTGGATTTTACAGAGGGAATTGCGAAACTGGTCTCTCTTTAGTTATTTTCATTGTGACACGTAATATTTTAGAACTTAAAACCAGCAAATCCAGGTTTTATTTCCAGCGAGCACAAAAGGAAGTGGGTTAATTATTTTGTACAGCAGTGATTAATCAGAAATTATCTGCTCTCCACTGAAACATACTAGAAGTACATTTTGGAAATGAGGAGGGAGCACAGTAGCAAAAAAAGGGATTGTCTCACTTGCACACTGCTGTGCAAAGAATGTAAGAGCTGTGGAACTGCCTAGCCAGAGCTTTTTTTCTCAGCCTGATGTGCTAGATCCAGTGAACTGGAGCTCTGTGGCTGTGCATCAGCCAGGGAGCATCGAGTGTCGTCGTCCTCATCACATGGTGTGGCTGCAGCTGCACTCTCTGCTGACACTGGAGCTGGATCAGCTTTCAAGTGCAGGAGTGTGAATGTAGAGCAGCTCATGTAGGCTCATCTGTTATGTTTGACATACTGCAATATAATTGCTAATGACTAAAATTAGATTCTCTAAGCAGAGAATCATAATTTCTTGAATATGGTGAAACTGTTAAAGAGGAGGGTAGTCTGAATGAGCATTCCAACTGATTATTTTCCCTAGCTTTCCTCTGAAAACAGCTTTTGCAAAGATAAAGAAGGGGAAAAAACACCTTTTTAAAATTTTTTATGTGACTTGATCCAACCGGTGCATTAATTACCACCCTAAATTAGTTAAAACTGGCTTAGATGTCTATTCAGGATAAATTGAAAGGAAATGGAAACTTTTATTCTTCCATAGCAAGTTGTAGTTGGCTGTGGAGCTAATGGAAAAGTCTGTGGGAGTTTGCAAATTATTAATTTGGCTGCATAGCCATTCTCATTTTTAAGTGATCTGGACAGAAGTTTTCCATACCATTTACAAGGTACTCCCTTTGAAGAAATAGGGGTTTTCAAAACTGTCCATCAGGACATGAGTGGTCACTACAGATGCAGAGAAGTATCTTCAATATGATAGTTTTTAAAAGTACTTTTGTTTTTCCCTCTTTTACCAGGCCAAAGCAGTTGCTGCAGAATCAAATGCTACTTTCTTTAACATCAGTGCAGCGAGTCTGACTTCAAAATATGTAAGTAGTGGCTGTAAATTACATGGAGTTGAAAACACCCATGCTTTAATTGGGGCTTAAGAAAGCCAGAGGCTTGTGATGAGTCCTTGGTGAACTGTTAGCCTATAATGAACATCGTTTTTAAAAAGTGACTTATGAAGTAAAAAAAGTTTAGTTTTGTGCTTGCGATAAAGCAATGTCAAAGGTTTTTTCAGCTCAGCAATGGCAGTATTGCAGATGAGTGGTTGTCGGGTTTTTCATCCTTAAAAAGTGTAGTTGGGTCCCAAGTCTCTTTCACTCTCGTAATTTAGGCACCAAAATCTCTTGACGGTTAATTCAGATGTGATCATAAGAGAAGTTGTAGCGTTTCTTGTAAGATGTAAACAATACCATTGTATGTACTGAACCAGTGATATTCTGAATATGTATAACTGGACTGAGTGTGGTTAGTTACCAGCAAGATTGTCTGTAGGTCCTTTTGTTAGCTGTCTTGTAGTAAAAATTTTAATCCCCTACAGAACCAGTTTATTGTTATTTTAGGTGGGTGAAGGGGAGAAACTGGTGCGTGCTCTATTTGCAGTAGCCAGAGAACTTCAACCTTCTATAATTTTTATTGGTAAGACCTTAAATGTTAACTTGTATTTACTTTCTTAAATAATCTTACTTACCAAAGATTAGTAATTAACTGTTGGAATAGTTGGATAAACTTCTTTTGGGTAATTCTGCAGCTCAGGACAGCTGTCTCCGATACGACCTGCTGGCCAATCAGTAGTTCACATTAAGCATGTTAGATTACTGTTATGTTATTTAGTTGGTGGTAATAGTGGGAAGAGGTGGTCTCTAAAAGAAAAATACTGTACTGCCTTTACCAAGTAAGTCCATTAAATTTCTAACATGAAAATATGTTCTGTTTGTCCTGAGTAGCAGTTTATCATCAGAAAGATTTTTTTTTTTCACCTCTCATTTGTGCTTGGCATTACCTATTCAAAGGCCAACACATCACGCAAGTTTTTAAACTTTGTTAAGATCTGTCTGTCTTCTAAAGAATAAAGATCTGGTCTTCTTTAATGGAGCCTTATATTAGCAAAGGAACTTAGGCAAATACACAGACTTGGATGTTGTGTGCTTAATTAAGATGTATTTCTTTGTTTTTTAGATGAAGTTGATAGCCTTTTGTGTGAAAGACGAGAAGGTGAACATGATGCTAGCAGGCGTCTAAAAACAGAATTTTTAATAGAATTTGATGGTGTAAGTATTTAGTCTTGGTATTGTTTGATTTAGCTAAATTGGCTAATTTAGTGGCTGCTAGTACAACCTATAGGTGAATTACAAAGGGTTTGGCTGCTGGGGCTTAGCTCAGCTTCCCTTCCACCTCACCATAATTAGCAAACAGCATTTTTTTGTTGTTCTTAGTTTTCTACCTGCTTACTGTGGTGTTCTGGAAGATGCAGTCTGGACTGGAAGGTAGTGATCTGGAGATGAGCTGTAATAATGTCTTGGAAGATTATGGACAGAGAAGAAAGAAGGATAACAGATGGCAGTAGTAAAGCTGTGAGGATAACTGTTCTTACAGGGCAAGAGGGACATTTGAGGATCACAGAGAGTAGACTCCAATTGCAATTGCATGGCTTTATAAATCACTTTTCTTTATTCTGGCAAAGCAGAACAAAGATTAAATGGCTTTTAAATGGTTTTTGGTTTCAAAGGAATATGTGTCACAAGCATGCACTGTCAATGGGTGAAACTTGAGGGATGAGGATTTCCAAGACTAGTTCAGACTATATATATATAGGTATCTCATGTATACACAGTTCTGACACATCAGAAAGATCCATTTCTGTGTTAGTACACCTTTTATTGAGCTATAACTTTTTTCTTGGTATCGTAAGCTAGAGAAGACAGAATCCAGTAAGAAGTATTTAATGGCATGAATGCAATACCCAGGAAGAAGAACTGGATTTTGTAGTGGGACACACAAATGAGATCAGTGTATTCTTCTGTCACAGCACTGTTCTTGTAGTGAATAATTTTAGTTTGTGTTTCATTAGCACGATGGAATATTGCTACAGTGGTGAAGCAGTAGTAATGAGGTACAGGAGGAGCAGTTGATAACATGGAGAGGCAGCAAGGTTGGGAAAAACTCCAAAATGAATGAATCAGGACAAATAATGCAATGTGACAGTGATATGCAGAGGTTATTTACACACGCATGCAGAGTTTTTCCTTAAAATGAAAAGGGAAAAATAAGCATAATGCAAAGTTTGCTGACTTATTTAGGGTGTAACTATGTCCTACACTATTTCTGGAGAACCTTTTGAAGATGATATGCTAGCAGTGAACTTAAATCTATGAAGAATTGAACACTAAGCAGATAATGTCTCTGGTAGCCTAATGTTTTCTCTAAAGTTTGGAAGGTCTAAGGTGAATTAGGAAGGAAATTGCTGTATCTTTCTGCTATTATGGTTATTTTATACCCCATTTTGATTTCTGGATTTCTGCAAGGCCTGTGCTAGATGGATCTCTGTTCGGAATTTGTGGTTCTGGCTATACTTTTAAAGTTTTGATTCTTGCCCTATAGGCTGCAAAACAGTGTTTGGTTTTAAACAGAACAGCAGAAAGTCTGGTTTTTTCACCATAATTATCTCCTGGCAGCTAAACTGATGAGTGCCTTTTATAGTTTTATAGTCTCAGTTTTTTCCAGAAAGATTTTTTTGGGTTTTTTTTTCCTACCTTTTCCTGGTTTGACTTTACATTTATCAGGAATATTTTAAAGCTGCCTTAATGGAAAAAAACCCAAAGCATATATATATAAGATCCCATCAGTGTGAATCCATTGCAAGTTTCTAAATAATTTTGTTGTATTTCTGCTTAATGTAGACTGTGTAAACTGAGAGCTGGCTTGCCCTTCTCACATTATATAGGTGCAGTCTTCTGGAGAGGACAGAATACTTGTGATGGGAGCAACAAACAGGCCTCAGGAGCTTGATGATGCTGTTCTCAGGTATCAAAACATCTTTTTCTGAATATACACTAAGATGATATTCATTATGGAAAACAGGTTTTGCCTAATATCTTGGTGAAGTTTTGTAATAAGTAAAAGCTATTCAGCAAGGCTAACTTACTTAACTTCTCAAAGAGGGGCTTTACTCTTTTCTTTTGAGAGGCATCTGCACAGTCATGATGGTCTTAGAATTGTCTGAAACAGTAGTACCTGTTGAGATCAAGGCAGTGCTTTTTAAATTTCTTGGATTTAGTATTTTCCTTTTTTGTTGTTTGGATCTTAATGGCAAAATAAAGGAGAACGTGTGATCAGTATTCCAGGCTGACCTGATCCAGTATTTCTCTGAATATTGTCTTCTGACATCCCACGCAATTACAGATCTTGCTGTAGATTTGCCTTAGGACTTTTTTGTTAAAAGTACTCATACTTTATTCTCTTTTCATTCTTGATTGAGGAAAATAGATATGTCAGCACTGCCTGAAGAAATTATTCCAAAGACTTTTTTGTGTCAAAATTAAAAGATGCTTCATTTCATTGCCAGTAGTCAGTGGTATTTCTGCCTTTAGAGTGTTTCCCCTCTGGGAGGAGTCTTATAACTTCAGTGGCACCAGTGGCTTGTACATTTTTTGTTTGGTTGTTGGTAGTTTTTTCAAAATCTCCAGTTGTACTTCCTAGAATTTGATGATGAAAGTGAAATTTTGTCACTTAACTAAACCAAATGTTAGATTTGTATGTGCTAAGTAGTTACAGAATAGTGTGAACAATGTATACATGTTTGGGTTTTTTTCAGACGGTTCACCAAACGGGTGTACGTGTCTTTACCAAACGAGGAAGTAAGTATTGTTTTCCATTCATAGTTTTAAGACACTTCTAGGCAATTCTTCACTTGCCCTCGTGGATGATTACAGTTCTGTGAACTAACTTCTGGCTCACCTTGACCATATACACCATGCTTTAATTCTGGGAACTATTTACAGTTTTTCCCTATTTTTTTTTTTTTTTCACTCATACTAGTAGCAAATCTGCTGGTAGCTACTCAGTGTTTCTTGAGTAGTGATGTGTTGCTTACAGACTGGCAGACGTGGGCAAGTCTGAAGTAGGACTTACAGGAGCATGTTTGTTTGGTTGAAGGAAAGTGTTCTACTGCAAAAGACAGAAGTAATTTTCCTAATGTTTTTCAGTTCAACAGGAGATCAAGACTTTTGATGAAGATTCTAATTATTCTTGATACTAGTAGTTAGGCTCTTGATCTTATTTTTACCCAGTCCTTGTCTCTGCTCCTGAAGAGATGATATTGCATAGTCTAATTGCACAAGCACTATAGGCAAGTTTAAACTGGTGAAGCACGAAAGCAAAACTGACAAAAGCGTAGTTCTGTTCTTGCAACACAATTTTAAGTGTTCAGTGAAAACAAGTTTTACATCTGATAATTTTATCTTCTTTTCAGACAAGATTGATTTTGCTAAAAAATCTTCTAAGCAAGCAAGGAAGTCCATTAACCCAAAAAGAGTTGGCTCAACTAGCGAGGTAAGTATTTTGTAACCATACTAAATAAATATATTCTTCTACTGCATTCATTCAGACTTTAATTCATTCAAAATGTAACTAATGCAAATCATCCGACAGCGACAACATGAATTGCATGCATTTGGGGAAGATGGTTCCCTGTCAGGCTGTATGAAAGTATTTTTTATATATGCATATGAGGATACACCCAGTCAGGTTTCTGTTGTTGAAACATGCTCATCAGCTCTTTCCTTTGAGGAGGAGGGAGGAGGATGTTTCTTTCCACCCGTCCCTCAAGGAGTCCAGCTCTCCTCCCTGATGCAAAAAGATAGCACCAGTTTTGCACTTGGCATTTATTTCACATAAAAGGCAAGATCTCTTTGCTGGTGCCTTGCTAGGCTTGTTGAATGTATTACCAAGATAGCAGAGCAAGAACTAGATAATTTTAGGTTCTTTTCACTTTAAAATTTTATTGGTAAAATGTGGGTTAATTTTTGTCTCCTGTTGTGAAACTGAGTTGTTTTATGTTTTTTGTCATTGAGATTGACACAGTACTGCTGTTAGTCACCTAAATCTAATAATTTGTGTGAAGGAGATCAGACTAAAAAGCAGGTAGGGCAGGAAGGAGTGAAGACAGAGCGTGAGATGGCAAAGATAGGCAGGTGGATGTAGTTCAGTCTGTTTCTCTTTGTGGTAGGACAACAGAGGTTAGTACAGTCTTTCATGTAGCATTTGTCAGCCTCGTAGTAATGTTGCAGAAGTTGATGTGTAATCCAACTGAATATATTCCCTCTGTGCTTGAAGGTTGTTTGCTCAGGCCACATTTAGGCTGCAATAATAGCTAACTGGAGGAAAAACACAGTATCAGTATTCTAACTGCAAATGTAAGAACCAAATTACAAATGCAACTTGAGTACACTTTTTTCAAAGGGTTTAGAGAAAATGTAAAAGTTGAGCATCCTGCCTGCTTCTTTTTCCATCTTCCTTTGTTTTGAAAGAGAGAAGTATTTAACCTCCATTATAATTTTGTGTTCCTTTGTCCCTCTGCAACTTTTTCTATAAACTGTAATAGACTTTATGATCTCCAGAAGATTAAGCTCTTGTTCCTGCAGCTAGCCACTGTTCTTACAAGGGTGCTGCTTTTGTTTTTAAATTTTCATTTAGGTAACTTATACTACTAATTTTCACTTAATGTTGGCATTTTGTATTGGTGGCTTTCTGGTTCAGTGCAGGCCTTTATTCTCCAAAGTATTTAATTGATTAACTTGGATATTAAGTCTAATTCTGGAACAGCTCCTACAGAGTGTACAGGACAATTGAGGTTTTGGTTTTATGATAATTGACAAATGTTGATAAACTACTGCTACAGAATTCTCCTAAGAGAAATAGTAAATGTGCTTGGGATCAGTTTTCATCTAAAAATACTAGTTGCTGCCTTTTTTTTTTTTCCCTAGAATGTTATTTGGGACTTGAATATCTGCACTTTAATCTGTGGAAGATCACTTACAGTGAACACACTTTTGATTTATTAAACTTGAAAAATAGCATCAAAGAAATACTTCTTCTGATTAAGTAACACTTTGATTAGCTGCAGTTAAATTGATGTAGTTTGAAGCAGGTTTTTGGTTTTTTTCCATTCCTCCTTGACCCCACTTTTTCCTTTGCCAAAGAATGACAGATGGATACTCTGGAAGTGACCTAACTGCATTAGCGAAGGATGCAGCACTTGGCCCCATTCGAGGTAAGCTGCAGAGATTTTTATTGAGGTTTTGACATTAGAGTTATATTTTCTTGCCTCTTTATAATTCTCAAACCTTTGAAATTTAACTTTTTACATTGGATTTTAGTTTGTTCCTCGTAATAGCATCTTTATAAGATTACTTACACAAAACCCTTCAGCATCTCACCATGTGAAACAGAAAATTTTTATGTCATAGGAGAAAAGCAGTGTGAAGTGTTTCTCACTGATTTGTAGGGTTTTTAACTAGTGTCTTTTTGAGGCTGGTGTCAGTTCTGTTGTAGCTAAATTATTACTTGAATAGCAAATGCTGATTGCACTACTTGTCTTTATAAATGGGTCAAATCTCTTTTAAGTCTAAGGGAAGGAAAACTGAAACAAGATATTTTATGGGGTTTTTTTCTAGATACAGTTTGAATGGCATAGCTTTTTATATTTTTAACTCTTAATGTTGAATTGTGATCCAAATGACAACTGTGAATGAACTAGAGTTATGCTTGTTCTTTCTCTGACATGTCCAGCTAGGAAAAACTCACAGTTCTAATGTGAATACTTTTTTCCAGCACCTCCTCTCTTTGTTCCATTTAACTAGCTAGTTATGTGTACAGTAGCCACATCTAAGGGACCTGATCTTGTTTAGTGGAGATCAGTAGAAGGATTTTTGTGTAGAAAAGATTGTGAAGATTTGGTGTTAGTTTTCTGTTTGTAGACATATTTTCCTACATTACTGAGAGGTCCTAAAGGCAGGCAGTGCAGAAGTGTTCTGTAGTACCAGCCTATTACGTGTAAATAAAAATTATTGCAACTCTCTTAAATTATTTATGGGGAGGAGAGGTCTCTTCATGTTTTGTGGATGTGTTTGTGTTATTATTTTTTTAAATCCTGTAGCATGCATTTTTGCCAGTGCACTATGTCTTTTGAAAGCAGCAGTTGGAATGTGATGTTTTTTACCCATTTTCTTTGAGCTGCTGAATTTGTAAAGCAGATCTTTCACAATACTGCATAATAACTGGGAAACAGAACTGCATTAAATGGCTCTTATAAGAGACATCGTGTCTCCTAAGAATTTGAATATATTTATTTAGGGTGGTGGAATTAATCATGTATGCATTTAGGTATGCAGGCTTTACTTTGCTGACAACTCACTTAACACACAAGTCCGTTTCAAGAAGAGACCGTGTAACATTGTGCCACACATTTCTTTCACTTGCTCCTGTATTCCATAAAAAACAATATATTTTTGAAAATGTTTTGTGATACTATCCTTGCCAATCCTGCCTAGATTCTTTTTCTTGTACTCTCGTAGCAAAATGTTTACTGTTACATGTTGATACCATGAAAGCATTGCAAGTTAAAAAAAAAAAAGTATGGTGAATGATATAAGAATGTTTAGATCCCATGAGTGTACCATAGGGCAAGAAGCACTGTGATGTGCCCTGCCTGATTTTATTTCAGTGTTCTTGGCTGACTGTACCTTCTTTTTCCTGAACTTCAGTAGGGAGGTTGTGGATACCACAATTAATATGGGGGAGGTAGCTCTGTTGGCCTGTGTGCTGTTTTCCATTCTTTAGGAAGAAGGAATAATTCTGCTATCACTTTGTGCTGCATCTGCAGTAACTGAGTGTGAGTCCTCAGCCTGGTTGAGGAGCTGATAAATGGAGAAGAAGGAGGCAAAACCACTATGTACCTTTCTGTACAGGAGTCTGTGTTGAGGCAGAAAGGTATAATTTTTAGCTGCAGGTTTTTTTCCAGAATAGAAGCGCTTTTAGCATGTTTTATTTGTCAGAAGTGATGGAAGTTTTCTTACAAAACTCACCCATCTCTTTTTATTTTTACAGAATTAAAACCAGAACAGGTGAAGAACATGTCTGCCAGTGAGGTAAGCTGTTCCTAGCAGCTGTATTTTCCCCTTTGAATAGAATGTTTTCTCACTAGAAACTTTTAAGGTCCCTTTTTGATGTGTAGTATCATACAAAATAAGATAACTTTTGGGGGTACTATGCTTTTTAATCACTTCTTCATTAAAGAAAATTCTTTAGAAATGGAGATTAAGAAGATCTGTCCTCAGATGTCAGAGGTTCATGGGTAGTTTGTTGGCTTTCAGGCTTCAGAGCACTTCTTTTTCTGTTAGTAAGTCTGTTGTTCTTCATTTCAGCTGACTGTCCTGTCTTTTCCTTCACACTGAATTGCAGTATTTGTTACCTAGCTGATGATGTCAGAGGCCTGGCTTTTATTTACTCACAGTGTTACTTCCAAAAACATTCCCAGAAGTACTACATGAAATTACTTCTACCCCCTTGAACCCAACTTTACATAAAGCAGGTTAACTTAGGGAGAACCTAAAACAGATTTGTGCATGTATATGTATAATACTTGCATTCATTGACACAGACCATCATAAAGAAAAAGGTTAAACTCCTGACCACAAACTGCAGCTGTAAACATGAAAGAAAAAATACGGGAAGCAATTGGTCCTGTGTACAGAAGTTTCTGTTCAGGTGTGTGTGCAAACCACATTTACATGGGGAAATGAAGCAAAACTTAATTTCTGAGTTGCTTCTTGTGTTTAGCCTGAGATTGTGGCCAAAACTATAAGCTGGAAGGGATTTGTTGCAGGAGGATGACAGCATCTGTGATTATTTGTTGTGATGTCCTCATATGCACCAGCTCACACCACCTATTGAAACAGGAAGCAATGACACAGTCTAATGAGCTATTAAGTAACAAGGCAAATCTTACTATTAGCAAGTGTTAGTTTATTAAAAATGGTACATACTGGTAGTCTTAAATTATGAGACTCTTGCATCAGGTTATAGAGTAATAGAACACTCTGGTTTGGAAGGGACCTTGAAAGATCACCTGGTCCATGCTTTTGTGGGAAAGGTAACTTAGATGAGATTATTTAGCACCCTGCGCAGTCATATCTTCAAAACCTCCATCAATGGAGACTCTACCACATTCTTGGGGGGGTTGTTGCAGTGAGCGTCTACTCTGCAAAAAAAATTTGTTCTTACATCAAGATGCAGCACTCGTAGAATGTGTTTTGTTAAAAGTGAATACTCAAATACTTCTCGAATAAACCGAAGTACATAAACCACTTGTTACCCTGATGTCTTTCATTTTCTGTTTAGATGAGAAATATCAAACTGTCAGATTTCACAGAATCTTTGAAGAAGATCAAGCGCAGTTTGAGCCCTCAGACCCTGGAAGCGTATATTCGCTGGAACAAGGACTTTGGAGATACCACAGTGTGAGACACTACTTGAAGTGAAACACTGCTACCTGGGGAGCACTTGGTGCAGACAACTGGGAAGCTGCCAGAGTTTACAGGACTTTACAGATATTTAAGTATCTGCATTCAAACTTGAGATTAAGAGAAAATTATACAATGTGAAATGTGTTCATCAAAGCCTCCTTGCCATTTAGTGAGGATTTACACACTGTAAGTAAGAGCACAACAGGACTTGAGATAAGTAAGATTCCTAACAATCCAATTCTGGTTTGAACATTAGTATATGTATATTGTTTCTGCTACAAGGCTCTGATGGTATTGATCATTGGAGGACCTTTCCCTGTGTTGTGTGTGTGTTTTTTTGTTTTTAATTTTGCCATGACATTGATGAACAATGAACTTGGAACAATGATGTTCAATTTGAGGTTTGTAAACTGCAGTTCATTTTTTTTGACTTTTTTTATCTTTAATGTGCCAAATAAAACAATTTCCCTGTGCAGAGTGGAAGAACAGCACTGGGGAATTATGATTATTAAAATGTTAAAAGTAGCTGGTCTGTTATTATTTGTCTTTTTGTTTTGTTGTAATGTGACTGAGTTGTTCACGGGACAGATTTGAAGAAGACCTTTGATAGCAGAACAGCAAAAAAACCCCAACCTTATAAAACCAATTCAAACTGCCTTTTAAAAGAAACATTACTAAATAAAGGAATAGACTGAGATACTCATTTACTGGCAGTATTTTCTCTTAATGCTTTTTGTAACGCTTTCATTGGTAGAATGTTAGCTATATGCTTCCAGTGTACAACTTGAGCCCAGCTGATGTTTGAGAGAGTAAGTGATGCTAATTGTTGAGTTTCAGAAATGACGTGTTTCTACTTTGTATTTTGGTCTGTTTATGATAATTGAAAGTAAAATTTCCATTGTGATAATTTTTTTAATCTCCACATGTGAGCATTAAAATATGAGGCTACATGTTTAATACATGGTACACACTAATGTTTTTATAGCTTTCATATGTTTCGGTTTATATATTAAAGTATGAAACACTCAACTGATCTGCTTTTTTAAAAAGAAACTGCATCTTTGTACAAGTACTTGTTTTTATTATATAAATGACAAGCTATTAAAAAACAAACTCTTAAATGATAGCCTTTAAGTACCATAATAAAGGAAAGCATTTTTGCCTTTACTTCTAAAGGCCCCACATCTTGTTTACAAATTCTACACAGATTAAACACAGATGTTTGCAAGGCAGAACACTAGTTCCTTGTGGGTTGTTGGGTTCTTTGTTTTTTTGGTTGGTTTGGGGTTTTTTTTATACTTCTTCCAACTTAGCGATACTGCGAAAATGCCTATTGTTTACTGTTGTTTTCATGAAAATGAGTTGTGTTGTTTGCTTTTGGTCTTCACAGAAAATTTATTTTTAATTTTTCATTTAACTTATTTTTTTTTAACTACTTACCTGAAAGTTGACTATAAATAATATATTAAATGTATATATGAAAAAAAAAAACCCCACCCTAGCTGATAGATACAGTTGTAGGTATAGTAATACTCTGAGAGGACTGTGCTCACTGTGTGGTATTGAGTACTAAATAGCAGAAACTCTGTCAAGCCTTTGAGGTGCACATATGCAATATGTTTGGGATTCTTTTTTTTTTTTTTTTCAACCAGAGATGCTTTTAACTGATCTTAAGATTAAAAGCAATCAAATAAGAGAAGATTGTGTTCTACTACTATGCCTTTTGAAATAGTCTAACCAAACCATTTCTAGCCTTCTAAGGATAGGATACTCTCAAATGTATGTCTTGTGTAAATTAAACATGACTTTGGTTCCTGTGATTCACTTCTCTGGAGAAATGCTAAAAGATTTCAGATTCTTAAATCTTGCTTTGCCTTAGTTCTTCCTTCAGTAGATCATCTCTGTTGTTAGAGATTCCTGGCTGACTTGATCTGTATTTGTCATACTCTTCATAGTGCTAAGCATGAATATTACTGTTTTATTAGCATCTGCCAGATAGCTACAGCTAAGAAAGGCCCTTGGTTTTATTCATAAAGCTTTGGTAAACATTCCTTGAGATCCTTTGCAAATGAGAACTTTGAAGATAATGCTTCTGTTTTTGAGTGTTCCTAAATGATTGTTGCAAAACTGTTGGTTGTGTCCACTTAATTTTGAGGAACATACTAGTTATTTATTTCAAATGCATACTCATTGGCATGGGATAGGCACCTGAAATGTTGAGAAAGAAGTCCCCATCTCCTAAAGTAGCACCAGTATGCAGCACAGAGAGTCAGAATCACCAGCTGCTACAGAAAAAGACAAGGGACTAGCCCTTTCACTAGTTTGTGCAACCAGTTCAGGTCAAGAGAATCTGTGTGACGGGTACGGCTGCTTTTTGGTCTTCTATTATGCCTGATTGTTTTCTGCTTAGTGGATGAACTACAGCCCCATAAATTAAAGCTGGAAGACAGTAAAAAAAAAAAAAAAAAGAAAATTTTGTTCTACAACATCAGTTTGCCCCACAGCTGCTGGATTCTTGGCCCATGGCTAAGTGCTGTTTGATTCATAAATCTCCTTTAAATGTCTTGTCTTATGCTATTTTCTGAATAGTGTCTTTTGAGAGTGATTCTGTTCCGCTTAAGGCATTATCTTCCATCTTACTCCTCATTTTACATGTACTAAGTCCCAGCTCAGTCATTCCATCTATATGTTGGATTAACTGTGTATAAGAGCAGATCTGGGGAAAAACAACCACAATGGGAAAAAAACACCAAACCTTCCCTTCCCCCCCACCCCCTTAAAAACAAAACCCAAAACCACCCCAAACAACCTCAAATTACCCGTATTTCTCAAATCTATAGTACTTACACAGAACTTTACCAACTGTATTTTCCACAAAGTCAGGTTGTGTTCTAATACAAGGTCTCAAATAAGGATGAACAGGACAGCAGCTTGGGTGCTTTTAACCTTTGTGAAGACTACTATTCCATTAGCTCTCTGGACTGATTTTTTCCTTTCTTTTCTCCCACCACCCCCCCCTTTTATTTTCTGTGAATCTGCCCACTACTAGTGAATGAGCAACTTGACCCACTTTTTTGACATGATTAGTAAGCAGCTTGTCTGGCTCTCTGCCAGTGTGTTTTACTGACTTTCAAGTGTAGCAGTTACTGGAGGGAGAAAATAAAACCAACCCAAACCCCTTGTGTTTTTCTAACAACCTTCTTCATACATTTTTCTGCTTTTATTAAGCAGGTTCCTGCTTTTTATTAAGCAGGAGCCACACTTTGTCTTCCCACATACTGGAAGAATAGTATGTACATTGCTCTTTCTCCTTAAAATGAGAATTTGTTGTGTGTTATGATGCTCCCTTTACTAATGTTGACTTTTCTGTGGATTACAGCAAACCTGTACAGGTTCTCTGCATATGCAAAGACAAAATCAACACAGAATACTAAAGATAAGCCTTAAACTAGGATATTTATGCACAAATAAGTTTCTCTCTCCTGTTAGTTTCTTAGACTTTACAGCGTTTAGTGTATCAGAAATAGGCATTGTGCCCCTGAGATATCTTGCTGACTCAAAGCCAGTTGCTAGTACAGTTCTGTTGAATTTGGCCCTGCAACTTTATGTAGGTAACAAATGTGATAATAACACTTCAAAATGAGTAAGAATGGGATCTCTGAACTGAGAAGGTATGTTGTTGCTGCACTAATTAGAGGCTATTGCTGGTTTTTCTGTACCATTCTCTCAAGTGTTTTTAAAATGACAGTTTTTATACATATAACTCAATTAACCTTACCTTCTGGTATAGGATAAGTAGTTTTTTTTCTATTCTAGACAAGTGGGGTTTAGCACTGCTTGGCACTGCTGTCAGGTCCCTCTTGTGAAATATAAGTACTTTGTACTGGGAATACTGAAGTCAGATGTGCTGGCAAATGGAACTGAGACATCTGTTCTGCAACAGGAAAGCAGTGTTCTCCTTGGGGTTTCCTTAATCACCTATGGTGAGACTTTGTGCCCTAGATTTCCATAGTGCTTTCCTACCCAAGACATGGATGATGCATAGTTGTGCCTAGGACGTGCTTCTCTAGCTTCTCCAGTGCTTTAGGGATGCTTCTGCATGTGGCAGCTTTGGGAGGGGGCCAGTGCTACTGTACCTGACCAGATTTTAATTCATTTTCTGTGATGCCCTCAAGCTTTTGTGATGCTTTAAGTTGTTGGGGTTTCTACCAAATATCAAAAATAGAATGAAGAGTAGCAAGCAGATAGTCAATGCAACTAGTTATCTCAGTCATTGTGCTAATTAGAGGCAGTTTTATTATTAGTTTCTCTTGAGCTGCTGTTTAGTGTTGAAGAATGTTGTTTTACTGACCTATGTGAATTTTCATGCTTAGGATGATCTGCAGACATCTTAAGAAATGACCAGTTGATCAGCTATTTTCTTTTAGAATTTCATATTATAATTCCCTAGTTATAATTTTCATTATATTTTAATTATGGTAATTATAATTCCACAGGATGAGGAAGTTAGGCTGTCACTTCCTGCAAATACAAAATCATCTTGTAAAATATGGGGAAATGTGTATTCTGTTTTTCCTGCTTCTTGTGTAAATCATTAACTGTCTTAGAGTGGAAACTTCTTACCTTGTCAATAACTACCTCCTGAGTTCAGCAATAATTGGCAAGGTACACACTCCTCCGGTGGATTCAATATACTGACTCAACACTGCAGATTCTTCAGAGTCCGATGTTTTGATTTGAAAATGCTTGATGTAACTTCTGGAAACTATGGTGATGAACCTTGTTTTGCTGTAAGACTTTCCTTGCCTTCATAAGATACACTTCTTAAAAAATCCTTTCTTCAGAGAAGTGGCTTTGAGGACTAAAGGTCGTCGCTCTTTGTAGTTGGTTAATACAGGCGTAGTCGTCAAAGATGCCAGGGTGTGGCCTCTCAGTTCTGCAGGGTTCTCTCCCATTAGAAGTGGGGAAGAAAGTACTTTGTCTAATAGTCGCACACCCTTCAAAGGGACTGGAAACACAGAAACTGTTTTTGCCACATGATTCCCATTTTTAGTCATGTGAAGGGCTAGTCAGTATTTTTCAGAAATCTGTATTAAAGTGATGAAAACCAAAGGTGGAGACAAAACACCATACCCCACCCCCATAAAATATATTGGACAACTCCAGTCTGGGATGGGATTCATTTTTGTATTTTGTTGTTTAGAAGCACTTTTGTTTCGTTGTTCTTTTAAGAATGTTTTCTGAAATGTTAAACACCATTTTACTAATAATAAGCAATGTAAAAAAGCATGACAAGCAGTCACATAGCTTTAGCTTACAATAAAATGTTTTGTTTGTCCTGTTATTACTGTTTTCTTGTCTGTTTATCAGATAAAATGTCCAAAACTAAAAGCCTTTTCATTAAACTTGAAGCCTATGAAATTGCTGCTGGTTTAAAAAAAAAAAAATTAAAAACATCGGGTGTTGTATACCAGATGATGGAACAATAAATATGTAAATAAATCAGTTTCTAATGAACATAACTCAAGTTCTTAAAACTAATGTAAACAGAAGTGCTACTTCCTAAATAAATGTGCTTAAACTGAAAGTGTGTGCTTATCCTAGTCTTGCTAGATCATGGTGAAAACCAGGAAGTTTCACATAACTGTGAAACCTTCTGGTGGTCATGGGGAAGTCCTGAAAAATTTGGAGCAACATTTGCTTGGCCTCAAAATGGCTTTTCTTTTGCTTGGGGGAGAGTACTGCTGTTCTTTCTGTTAAGTATAATTTCTTTACTTATCCCCATTGCCTTACCATTTGTCGTTCTCTGTCTTGAGGCTGCATCTGGACTGCTTACAGCTATTTCTGTTATTACAGTTACATCCTGAAGATAAAATTAATCAAATTTTATTTTTTTAAGGCTAATTTTAATATTACATATCTGGCAGCATTAGGGGTCTCCCAAAAACCAGCATGACCACTGCCTTCCACACATCATCATGTCAATCACTGCTAAAAGAAATCAACCCAATAAAAATCAATACAGTAAGGAAGAAAAAAACCCCAGTGTTTTGGACTGAAGCATGTGAGCTATTCCTGCTTCTGGGAAGCAATAATTCCTTAGGACAGAAAGACATCGCTGGTGTCTATCCAAGTTATCTCTCTTTGGCTGAAATACTACTGCTTGGAGGTAGATTTTGAACCACTAAAATGATTTCTATTGGTATTTTTGTGTATAGGTTGCAGACATTCAAATATTTTTATTCTCGTAGAGGAGATAATCAGATAAATTAAAATCGGTGAAGAAAGAACAGCATGAAAAAACATGTCCCACCATTTGCTATTTTGAAATCTACAGAAATTTTGGTTTTGGCAGCATGTCCTGGATTGAAGTTTATCTTGGACTCATTAAATTGTTCCCATTCCCTCTAAGGAGGGGAGACGAGGCTGCATGCCTAGTGTTAGGTGCTGGTGTATCTCAGATGGAGATCTGTTTATTTCTGTATTTTAGTGCTCTAAGTTTGCTAGAGAAAAGGGAGAAAAAAGTAAGTTAAAACTTGCTGGGTGGTGGGTTTTTTTGTTTGTTTTGGGTTTGGTTTTTTTTTGTGTTTTTCTTTATGGGTTTTCTGTTTGGTTTATTGTTAGTTTATTTGGGTGGGTGAGGTTTGTTTTGGTTTGGGTTTTTTTGTTGGGTTTTTTTTTTCCCCAATCATGCCATCTTTCTGCAAATTTCCAATTTCCAAATATGTTGTGAACTTGTGAAATCCAGCCTGTTTCCTACAAAGGTTCATATGGCTCTGGAGAAGACAGTTATGTAACTTTCTCTAAGTTATTTTTTATTCTATGTATCATGATAAACCAGGAAATACATGTAGTGGTTAAGGCAGAAAAATAGAATTTAATTCAAGTCCATCATCTCTCAACATTTGTGGGATTATTCCAGGTGCTATTTGCAGCTATATTAAAAAAAAACCACGCGTTTTTCAGAATATCAGCCTAAAAACAACCTATTGAGCAAATTGTGATATTTTTACCACATAGTTTTGAAAATTCCACTTTTTGGCAAGTGTATACTGTAAGAACAATATGTTCTTTCTAAGTCTGTAACTTCTGTTATTTTCAAATCTCATTTTAGTAATTTCTAAAAGGCCTCAGTAAGACATCCTTGAATACTGTTAGTTTTGTTACATGCAGAATGCTAGTATCAGCTGTGCTATTGTAGAATTTTTCTTCTGTGAAGACACTTCCTCAAGTGCAGTTTCTAATAACTAACTATTGGCCTCTTCTGGGAAGAAATACCCTGTAACATCAAATAAATCAAAAAGCCCAATACTATGTAAATAATGAAGTAACCAAATGACTTTGTGGAGCAAATTATACAGTGGTTTATCAGAGTTCTGATTTCCTCATTAGATTTGAATGGAGGCAGCAGCTGCCGTTTGAATTTCTTGCCTGTCATCCAGATTCTATAAAGCACAAATCTGTTTTCTGCAAATAGTTTCCAAAACTTCTTCCATACACTGGAAAAAAGCTTACTGATTACAGCCAAGAGCTTAGAATGAGGTCTGAGACATTAAATATATCTTAAGGAGTGCAATTACCTGATAAGTCTGATAGTTGTTCTTAATTAATGATACCTCTAAGGACCAGATACACTCAAAATCTGGAAAATAAAAATTATTTTATCTTTTTTTTAATCAATAATAAAATCACACCCTCTGCAAATGCACAGGAACAGGAGACAATACACACAACTTAATTGTGAAGCACACTAACTGTGAAGCAGATTAAAGACTGGCTTGTTCCTGGTTTAATTTGATGTATAGGCCTCTCTCTCGCCCACAGTCAGGTAAATATTTTGGTATGTTGTACAGAACAGGTGAGGTGCAAATAACATTTTTAACTATAGGTACTGGAGAACTGAATAGACTCTTTAAAAGAACAAAGATTAAGGCAGTGTTACAGAAGGTTGTTTCAAGTTTCTTCCTAGGCACAATAACCTGTCTTAATAAAATATCTCACTTCAATTTTTATTCCTCTCTTTTCCTCTTACTTTGCAAATAATAATAAATAATAAATAATCTCTTTTGCGATTAAATATTTCAGTACATTCCATCCCATGCAGGTGCTTTGCAACACAATTTTTCAGAGCTATCCGAACTTCCAAGATGACTTCTGTTCTGGATTTCGTTGTACTTTCCATGCAAAGCGGTCCTGCCGTACACATTCCCTCTGACAGGAGCTTCTGGGCACAGTGAAGCCACCTGCTGGCCACCCACCCCAGGGGATCGCTGTCACCTCGTGTCCCGGCGTTCCCGAGCCTCGGTAGCAGTAGGCAGTAGCAGAATCCTCTCTCAAAGTCTGCTTCGGATAGCAGCTGGCTCTGGAATGGGATAGCAGCTGGCTCTGGGATGAGGCTGGACTGCGTGCTGATCCCTCCTCTGGACTGTGATGCTTCTAATGTCCATCATATTCAGAGCAACGGGAGCACTTGCACGAATCTCGGCACACAACAGTGACTAAATTTTCAACATAATTCCTGTAGTTTGGAGAGCTGCTGTCCTTTGGGGGTTTTGCTGGGGAGAAGAAATGCCTTTTGCAGGCTGTGTCCTGAGTGCCCTTAACGCCGGGTACCGCGGCAGGGCGGGGGCTGCCGGTGGGGACTGAGGAATGAATGCTCGTACTGGGAAGCAAACCCATCCTTGTGGAATTGCTGTAGTGGAGTATCGTGACAGACTATGATAGGCCTAGGACTACGACACTCTTAAGCTGTGCCATGGGACGTTTAGGCTGAATACTAGGAAGAATATCTTCACAGAAAGGGTGATTAGATATTGGAAAGGCTGCCCGGGAAGTGGTGGAGTCACCATCCCTGAAGGTGTTTAAAGGAAAGACCGGACGTGGCACGCAGTGCTGTGGTCTAGTTGACACGGTGGTGTTTGGTCATAGGCTGGGCTCTGATCTGTGGTGGTACCACCCGTGGGAGCCTTTTCCTTGGGCTCTCGAAAGCAGCGGGCAGATGAACGGCAGAAGTACGGCGAGGCGGCAGACAAGACCTTTATATCCCAAGGCGGGCCTCCGCCTCAGCCTGCCGCCGGCTGGGGAGGAGCGAGGGAAGGGCGGCTTGGGCCGCACATCCCGCGGGATCGGGATCGGGACGGAGCCGCAGGCGGCTCCCGCCGGGCGCCGCTTCCGCCACGTGTCCCGCCGGGCCCGCTGGTTGCCGCGGCGACGGGAACCTCTCCCGCCCCTTCCGGCCTCGCATGGCGCCGTCTCTTCCGCTGCGGGGAGTAATATGGTGAGTGGCCCCTGCTGGGGGCAAGGAGGGAAGGGGGAGGAAAGCTGTGCGTGGAACACGGCCTGCGGAGGCTGCTGGAAGCGCTCGCTGCCTCGCCGTGGCGGCGGCGCCGCGGGGCATCCGGGCCGGCGCGGCCCGTAACGGGCCCGGGGGCAGCGCGGGGCGTCGCTGCCCGTGCGGTGTTTCCTCCTCGGGGCTCTCCGCCCGCCCCTCGAGCGCCGTCACCGGGCCGCGGCCGGCCGGCCGGCAGCGCGGGCGGGGCCCGGCTGGGTGCCGGGGCCGTGGGGGGCTCCTGTGCCGGGGCTGCCTCTCGAACGGGGTCGCCGGGCTGAGCCTCGGAGTTCTCCTTCAGCGGCACACCGGTCAGGGAGCTGGGACTCGCCGCAGGACAAACAGGTTATAGTGCACTTGCTCCGCGGTGTCGGGGCTGTCACTCCGTGGCTCGCTTCTCAACGACGAAACCCCGATCTGTTGGGAACGACCGCCGCGTGTGCGTGTTCATCTGGGAGGCGAAATGTCCCCTTGTGCCGAGTGACATCGGTATCCATAACAGGTGCTGTCACCTGTTGGAGCAGACAGTGCCGCTGGCTGCAGAAACCCGTCTTCTGGAGCTCTTGTAGCACCTCAGGGGCTGGCTGAGGTGTGGGGCAGCCGCCCTGCCCAGCACCGAGCTCTCGGCAGAGCTGTAGGATCTAGGGATGCCTTAATGCCGGGGTGCAGCACGTGCTGAGCTGCAGGTTGCTTCCAGGGGTGGGCTGTGGCCTGCGTGAGTTTGCACAGGTCCCCTGTGGCACAGAGTACACAGCTCTGATGCGCGGCATCCCTTGTCAACAGGGAGGTGTGGCTGGGCAATGGACACAGCGCCAACAGCGCGGGAGAGCAGTGGGCGCCAAGGCGACAAGGAGGGCTGCAGAGATGTGAAGGGTCTGGAGGGGAAGCCGTGTGAGAAGTGGCTGAGGTCACTTGGTCTGTTCAGCCTCAGGGGACTGAGGGCAGACCTCACTGCAGTTACACCTTCCTCGTGAGAGGAAGAGGAGGGACAGGCACTGATCTCTGCTCTGCGGTGCCTAGTGACAGAACCCGAGGGAATGGCCTGAAGTTGTGTCAGGGAGGTTTAGGGTGGATATCAGGAAAAGTTTCTTCACCCAGAGGGTGGTTGGGCACTGGAACAGCTCCCCAGGGAAGTGGTCACAGCATCAGCCTGACAGAGCTCAAGAAGCGTTTGGACAATGCTCTGAGGCACATGGTGTGACTCTGGGGTGTCCTGTGCAGGGCCAGGAGCTGGACTTCTATGATCTTTGTGGGTCCCTTCCAACTCAGGATATTCTGTGATTCTTTGTGATTCTGTAACACAGCAGCTTTCATAAGTAGGATGTCCACTGCCTGTTAGAAAAGCTTTCCAAGGTGTTCTGGCATCCTGCACATGTCTAGAATTAAAATGATCATGTAATGATTTGCTAATAAAGAAAAGAGTAGGTGCCAGTGTTTTGTCCCAGATGAGCTAAACTTGCGATCTGTAGTAGTGCTTAAAGAAGTTTAATTCGTGGCACACTAGTATTTCTCAGACAATATGAAATGCAGCTGTGTTGACAAAATGTCTGAAATTAAATTTATTTTAGTGAAGAGCCCATTAGTATGCCCTTTTGCCTTCTGCTGGCAGCTAAGGTGTGGTAGCTTAAAATCAAGCCTTATTTCATCTGGCCCCAAACTGCTGCAGGTGACTGACCATCCACTAAAAGTCCACAAATTTCTATTGCAAATCAGAAGGGCTTTTCATGTGGAAAGCTTACTTCTTTGAGGGGAGAGCAGAACAGAGGACAACCAGAAGATTGGACCCTCCGAGGAAAGGGAGACAAGTGTCATGGCAGGTGAATTTCTCTGGTAGTCTGCTCCCTGTCACGCTTGCAGGAGAGCCATGTAGCAGCCCTTTGATTGTTGGTATGTCTCATTTTGTTACTGGCCTTGTGTCCACCACATCACCAGCATTGTTTTTACTTCAGTGGTGGGTTCTCCTTTATAGATCTATAAACAATGTTTTCCTGATTGATAAATCCATTGCCTTTGGGTGGGAAATGTGCTTTGATGAAGAAAAATATTTGTATTTTCAGACTATCTTGTAGTAGTTTCATCTAAATAAAAGTTAAAACCCACTCTTTAAGTGATACTTTAGTGTCTTTTCCAGTAAGCCTGAGTTCTGGATTATGTCTAAATGAAGCTTGATTCTAAGTAATATGTCATTTTCTAATATAATAGACCATGTGAGATGGTTACCAAAATATGGTTGAGTTTTAAGTTTGTGATAAAGTTTCTGGTTAACAAAAAATTCACCTGAGTCTTTGATTTAATTGTGAAAATAGTTCACAAATGAAGATTTCCTTTTTGCTAATTAAAATTATGGTTTAAGTAATTTTTTTAATTAAACTGTTGATTTTTTTTTAAGGGGACAATACACCTGTTCCGCAAATCACAGAGATCATTGGTTGGAAAGTTAACACATGAATTTAGGTTGGTTGCAGCAGACAGAAGGGTAAGTGTTGCTTAAAAAAATCATAACTATAATAAAATACATTAGTGTAGTAAGTTAAGATACACTATTAAGTATATTCTGAAATTTTTTCTTTGAATTTTTCTAGCTGTGCTTAAAAAAAAACATCTCTTTGAAGCTGTATTGCTTCTGTACATTGTCCCTGTGAATTAGTGTTCTCCAGAATTATACTTATGTCTGATGGGTTCAGTGGAACTGTAAACTGAATGTGTTGAGATGTTTCTGGGACCAAAGTTTCAGCACAAATAAAGGAACCCATTAATACAAAGTTGCACAAGTTGGTCTTCAAAAGTCAGATGCTGTGTGCTGTCATAAAATGCAAATATTATAGATGATTGGGGGTTTTTTTTAGACCAAAAAGGTATTTTAGGCATGGTGGCATTCATAAATGAGTTTTAAAATAACCTGTGGAGTTTAAAATAGACTAAGAGCTTGCTGTTCTGAAATGAGTGGTGAATTTTTGGGAGGGAAGAGAAGCCAGTTCTGTTTGCATGACCAAGTACTGCAATATTGTTTTTTAAGACCAGATAGATATATTTCTGTCTTGTAAATTTTAGAAGGTGTAAAATACATATTTATTCTCATCAACAGTCCTGGAAGATTTTACTGTTTGGTGCTATAAATTTAATATGTATTGGCTTCCTGCTCATGTGGTGCAGCTCTACAAACAGCATAGGTAGGTGGCTCTCGTGTACTGAAACTACAACAAACTACCATCTGTTTCTTAGATTGTGGAGATCCAGCTGACTGAAAAAGCCAAATCCAGTACTTAATGGAGTTAGGGGTTTGCACAGCCAGGTGCAGAAAGTGCTTCCTTTTGATTTCCCACAGTCAGCTTCAAAGCAATTTTCACAGACAAGTTTGAGTGGGTGGAAGTCCTTCAAAGTTTGCACAGTTTTTCAGTCCTGTTGGTCGTTTGTTTCCTGCAGTAGCTTCCTCATCTTTAAGACTGAAAACCAGTAGACTTTTGAGTTACTAGTCCTCAAACCTGTTCCTTGTATAAGTAGCACCAGTGACATGCAGAGACCCTCACTTGCAGTTGAATGAGGATGTTTGTAGTGTGGAAAAGGCTTAAGACTTCTTTGCTTCCAAGGAAAGCTCAGCAGTAGCCAGAACACTGAAGTGTTCTCAACACTTCCGTAGCTGCCACTGCAAAGCACAGCACTGTGAGGGCTGCTGTGGGGAAATGAGCTCCAGATCAGCCAGACCCAGTGCAGTTTGTTTGCCTTCTGCTTTTGGATAAGGGCTTCAATGTGCTTCCCATCACCTGCACTAAGAATAGAATGCTATTTTAGTTTTTAATTTTTGGTGCGGGTTTTCTTGCAGTTTCAAGAAAGGTTAGAGATGCAAAACAAGTAAAATATTCCATTCAACCTACTTTTCACTGCAATAACGCACGTAAGAGATCTCTTACTTTGGTAAGTGATGTGTTTCTGGAAGATCTCCTGACTTTCCAGTACCTAAATTCCAAGTCACAACTTAGTCACAAATGTGATACCTTTTGTATCTGGGCTTTTATTACGTGCTTTAGTTGAATTAAGATTGCCATAATCAGCCTGCTTATGACATTAAATATATTGGTGTCTTTAGAATAACAGAAACTTGTTCTATCAGCAGAGACAGTTTATGTAGTTAGAAGACTGGAAAGAGCTGCACAAAAGGGACTTGAAATACAAGTGATTTTTGCATTGAAAAATTAAGTATTAAATTTTAATATTTACTTTTCTTTACAGCTTTAACTGCTTACACATATTTGACAATCTTTGACCTTTTCAGGTGAGGTTTTTTTCCCATTTTTTCTTACTGTTCATTTTGTTGGTATATTTCTATACATTTAAAATTTACTTACAGTTTCAAAGTCATGTAACTTAGTCATCAGTATAGAAACAGTAATTGGTTTAAATATAACTTAAATGAGTATAAAATTGCACACAATAAGTAGATTGTAAACTCCATCATAGCTATACTGAGAATGACTAGTAACTGATCAGTTCAGTCATAGATTTCTCTGTGCAAATGTGTGACAACATAAAACAATATGGCACAAAACTGTTGTCTGGTTGTTCTCTCAGAACATTTTCCTAATGCCATAATCACTGATTTTGAAGTAACGCTCAGTTTTATCAGGACACAAGAAGCATGTAATTCTATTTCAAAAATATTTCGCAAGCTAGATACCAAGCACTCTGTACATAAGGTCATTAGATATTTTCAGCATTTTTCTTGTGTTCTAACAAAATTATACTTTTAATATGATAGTTCTGAACACTTTTGGTAATAGTGATAATACAGACATGAAATATATTCAGTTCTTATCTAAGATACAAAATGGTAGCGGTGCTTGGGAAATAAAATGTATGTATTTTTAAAATATTAACCTACATTATCTTCCTTGCTATCTCACTATCTTATAAAAGGTATAGATCAGCTTTCTGAGTTATACATATGTCTACTACATACTCTAACTTATCTGACTTGCAGTAAAACATTCATAAACAACATCAGCAAACATGCAGAAACAAAAATTATTTGCTGGGATAGGCACAAAAAATTGATCTGTGACTGCATTAGAATTAAGATTTAACTCTAATGAATCTTGTCTTTCTCTTAGAATTTTGTATCTACTGAATTTTTGTTGTCTTGACTCAAAATACCTTTTTTGGGAATACCTTGGGGAAATTGGGGAAAGTGTTGATGTTGTACTTCCCATTCATAGGGAATTTTTTTTTCTTTTAGTTTTAGGAGGTAGAACACCCCTGGCACTCCTGTCTTAGGTTAATTAAGGGTTGGACTAGAAGATTATTCTAACTCACAGCAATCTCTTTCAAGAATTTTGATTTGCTGTAACGGAGAACAGTGCTCAGTAATTCTGCTGCAAAAATCAATTTCTGCTTCTTTTCTTTTTGTCATTGCCTGGTTGCATATACTAGTCTTACTGAGAATGAGTTCACGGTTTTGTATATGAACAGTATTAATTCCTGTGCTTTTACTTTTATTCTACACAGCTGAGAATCAAGTTGTGAGGATTGTTCATCAGTTGTAGGGATGAGTTCTTGATCCAGTCTGATTTAACATTGTTACTATTTACAAAAGGACTGCATGAAAGCACAGATGGCACTGAATCTATGTGGATTCCAGTTGAAAAATTGTTCAATAGAGAAAAAATCGTTCAACAGAGGAAAAATAGAGAAAACTATACTCATCCTTGAAACATTCTGACTATTACCATGGAGATTCCAAAATAATTGGAATTCTAGATGTTCAGTATGAGAGAAAAATTTGGACAGAAGATAGCAAGAGGGACCTGTGGCTGTCTGTGAATGGCCAGTTAGATTAGAGCTTGTGTAGGTGAATGCAGCCAAAGAAAGTTAATCTGTTTTGGCCGTATACATAGAGAAATTACACCGTGAAAAAGAAAGGCAATACTTGGTGTGGCCTGAGACTTACTCTAGAGTACCAAATCTAATTCATGGTATATCTCTAAAAGAAGACTTTAATGGAGAGATTTCTTTGCTTTTTCTTTCATTCTTCTGTCTTGCTTATCAGCTTCCTTCTCATTTAAGCAGCATTTCTCAGGTTACAGCATTTCTAGGCAAGTTCAGAAAGCACATGAGGAGCATTTGGAACATCGCTGTGACAGTGATGGAGGTTGAGTTCAGGGCAAGATGTGGCTGTATTCGTTTGTTGAGTTCTGGTGGCTCGAGTGTGCATTTGTAGATTATGCAGTTTGTAACAGCTGCTGTTATTTATCACAGTCTAATTCTCCTCCTTTTTTCAGTTTGGTAACATGTCTAATAAGCTACTGGGTAATGATGAAGAAACCCAGCCCAGTCTATTCATTTGGGTAAGTACTAATAACAAGATGTAATGTTTGATAATACAGCATTTCATACATTGCTCACTGTCATTGCCTGGATCCCCAAACAGCCATCAGTAACACTCTGTATATGAAAGAGCCTAAAAGTGAGGAGGGCCAAGACTTTATGTAATAAAGAACAATTATGGAGTGGGGGATGAACAAGAAGAATAACTAAGAAATGCTTAATTTTAAGGTGTCTCTGACAGACAGCAAGAAGAATTAAGAAATGCTGAATTTTTAGGTGTCTCTAATAAGTGGAGTGTTAAAAGAAACCGAAAATGTTGACTCTTCCATAAAACTTTGTTCCCATCAGTCTGCTGTTGAATGAATTGGAAAAAGTAGGTGTATCCTGCTGGTTCTTGCACACAAAAGATTCTATTGGATGCATTGTTCATTGTTCAGTGTTTCTAAACTTAATTCTCAAATTTCAGGTTTGAAAGGTTTGAAGTTCTAGCTGTATTTGCATCTACAGTTCTGGCACAGCTTGGTGCTCTTTTTATACTGAAAGAAAGGTAGGGTTATGTATTGTTTTCTTTAATTTTTTAACATATGAAGATACAGTCCAGATCAACCAAAAGCACATACATTCTATGAGTGCTGTATGTAAAGAGATACTTTAGGAAAAACTCAAAGATTTAAAAAAATATAGCTAAACCTTACTGCTTGCTTACATTTATTATACTACATGTAGGCTTTAGATGTAAAGATGGGAATTGATAAATGTTCTTAAAAAGCTCTCTAGGGAAAGATTGAATGATTTTAAGAATTCTTTTTCCAAAAGGTTGCGTAATTAATTTAATGCATTTCCTGATATGTCTTGACTTTTTTAAGCTCATTAACAAATAAAAGTATTTTGGTTTTACTTCTGTTACTTTTTGAAGTCAAAGCAGCTTCATAATATATCAAGGAGCTGAATGTTTAAAGCATCAACTTCTTTACTCCCTCAAAGTTTGCTCAAGTATTAATTTGCCATACCATCTATACTTGGAAGCATTTGTATTTCAGGAGGTTAGCCTAAAACATTATTTTAGTTTTTAAAGATGAAGAGGCTTTTGTTAACATCTGGAATTTAAAACTGCAGCAGTATACCTTCCCTTATTTTATTCAAGTGCTCTATTTTCTGTGTAATGGGCTGTATTAATAACTTTGTAACTTTGTATTATAAGGTCAGTATATTGAAGTGACAGTCCACTGGAATGAATCACCCTCTGTGAAAACCTCCAAATAGTCCAACATCAATTTTAGGAAATTCCACAAACTTAGCAGGTTTTTCTGTTACAGCTGAAGCTCATTTGTTAACTCAGTGGTGGGTGAAAAAAGATCTGTATCTCCACCACAGTATCCAATGTCTACTTTATTTGACCTTGCTTAGTGTGAGGCTGTAAGTCAGGAATTTCACACTTAGTTTGTTGTGGTCACCAAGACTGGTGGTGGTGCCAGTAACAGTATTATTTTGCATGTTCATTTACAAGCATATTTTTATCATATAGTCAGCATTCGTGGTAGCTACCACATATGTGGTACAGTTTGGAAATATTTGGGAAATCTAAATCACATCTGCTTTGATTCAGTGTTAAATGCTGTCATTGCTTATGAAAGTTTCTGTGTTTATTTAAGCAATCAATTTTTTGCAGTACTTTATCAGATTTTGTTTATGAATTGCAGCTAATGATAAGGAACTGTAAAAACATGCTGCAGATATCAAGGCTTTACTGTATGAATATAACTCAAATTTTCAATTCTTTTTGTAGTGCGGAGCGGTTTCTGGAACAGCCTGAGATACACACGTAAGAAATTCTTTTGACGTATAAAATATGTGTTGTCCTTTTATGTTTCTAATTGTTATCTAGCATATATTAGTTATGCAAGTACTTTCAGTACCAAATTGCTTTTGGTGCCTTGGTATTTGTTTCAAACCCTGTGCAAGCTGTACTGCAAATGGTTCTTTTCAAGGTACAATTGAAATTTAATGCTCATGTTATCTCAAATAGTGATCTAACTACACATTGCTTCTTTTCCTCGTTCAGTTCCTTTTGTTTCTTGTGGCCTCTTGGAAGGCCTGGTATGTGGGGGGAAGGATGCTGTGGTCAACAGGGAACTGAAGGTTTTGCAAAGAGGGTTTAGGCTATAAAGACCACGGGGAGAGGAAAAGAAGGTGTTATGGGGCAAAGGAATGGGACAAGTGACGTATGTTGAAGTAGTTCTAGAAGAAGGCTGGGGTATATGGCATAATTCCATTGAATGCTGAGCTTCTTAGCTGTGCTGCTGAGGGGACAGTATGTTTGTATCTTCAAAGGGCAAATAGATATGTGTGTGCATGTATGCAGTTAGTTAAGAGCTGTTACTCAATGTTATGTGATAACAATAATGTACGAAGTTCAGTGATCTCGTATAACCCTTACAACGATAATACACTGCTGGTTATTAAGTATTACACTAGTTTATCCTACTGGTTTTCAGCCTCAGTGAAGGAAACCAAGCAAAATATTTGGATACTGTTATTGGTAGTTACAGCTTGATGGCATGTTCTGTAATGATGGGAAATTAAGACACTTTTTTCCCCCTCCCTAGGGGACGACTGCTGGTTGGTACTTTTGTGGCTCTCTTTTTCAACTTATTTACAATGCTTTCCATTAAGAATAAGCCTTTTGCTTATGTCTCTGAAGGTATGTGATAAATTAGACTGTAACAAGAATTGAGCAAAAAATGTTAATGTTCCTATTTTAGCAAGGTATAACTTGTCTGGTAATTTTCTTAACTATTGGGTGTATATTACTATTACCTCTGTTAATGTAACTTTGTGCAGTAGAATTGCCGTCTGATTTTCAACTCCAGTTTGCTTAGAAGGTTCTGAGTAGTCTGAGGTCGTTAGTATGATAAACCAAGTATTATTTTAGTTCTGCAGTATCCTTTATTTTCAATCTTTTAAATTCAACCAGTGAAGATCATGTGACAGATATCAGAACTTTCAACACATTTTATGGATGTATTAATGGATTCAGAAATAAGTTAATGCAATAGTTCTTTTTAAAATCTCTTTTACCTTTTTCATTGTGAAGTAGTTTGCAGTCATTCCTGCAATTGTAAATTGTCCATAGTTATAAATATCTATTTTACACTATATTATATAAAAGATAATGGTTATAACCTGCAATTGTATTTGTATTTAATCAGTTCAGATTATTATGAAAGATAGATGTTGTACTTGCTGCCTGGAAAAGACAGACTTGGGGCTTTTTTCAAGTGCCAGGGTATCTGTTGAGATATATTTACTCATTCACACTGTATTTATTGAATTCTTCCCTTAAAATAAAACTTATGTCTGCTTTAAAATGTGGTAACTTTAAAATGGTATTTAAAATTGTGGTAACTTTATTACTTTCTTTCTTTTGCAGCTGCCAGCACAAGTTGGCTTCAGGAACATGTTGCAGATCTTAGTAGAAGGTGAAGCTTTATATTGTTTTTCAAAATCATTAGCTTCTGGAAGGCAGTGTTGGTTTTGTTATGATAACATTTTGGAGGGGTATTGAGGCGCATAAACTTGTATTAGAGCTTTTAAAATAGCTTTACCTACTGTAGGTCTCATGTATGAACTCTGGAACAAACATTGTCTCCCGTATTTCCCAGATACATCAATCTAACAGAAATACATCTTTCTGGATAGCTTTTCTTTTGAGTATTTATGTTCAGTACATTGTATGTAATTCTCTTTGGGTGAAAATAGGAAAACTAGCATTATCCTGTACATACATGAACTGCATTTCACAACATGCATTACTGAGTGATATATTTTATAATTCATGTTTATTTACTTGTGGGCTGAACAAATTATTCAGATGGTTGAGTTTAAATGTGATATATGAAACAGGTTACTCACTGAACCATAGCTATGGAAACTCCTCACCTGTCCAGCAGGAAGCTGGAAAGTCCATGTCTTCCAGGGATATAAGCAGTGTTGCTCATTCATCTTGTCTGTTAACTGTCTTGCTTGTATTGACTATCTGAATGCAAGATAACATTGTTTGCAAATAGTTTTGTCAGATGTCGGGGAAGTTTATTTTAATCCATACACATTCTTCCAACTATCTGTCAGTATCAAAAGAAAAATGTTAAACCAAGTTGTAAAACACGTTAAGTATGCTTCAAAACCCATCTGTTTATGCATCTTGTGATCTTTTTTACAGTTAAGGAAAGCAGAGAATGCTGACTTGATAACAGAAGAATTGATTTTATATGGGTATAAGATGTTACAGCATCAGAACCAAAATCTGTGAAATATTCTTGGAAGACTAATAATTAGCTTGCCCAAGTTTTACTGTAAAAGCAAAAAAAGGTGGATACCAATCACAGACAGTAGCACAGCTTTCCTCTTACTGGTCTAGAAACGCAGTTTTAAGGGGAAGGACACTGATAGATAACTTGAAGGGGTCCCAGATCAAGAGTAATATAATTTCTACTGGGTTTTGAGATAGCCTGTATACAGTTAAACCAATAAGAATAAAAAAATAGTATTAGTATGTATGGAGCTATTTCAGATGTGTTATGTGAAGCAATGCTGATTAAAAATATCTGCACCTGTATATAATTATATTGATTAAAATTCTTACAGAAGCAGGCCAGCACATGATGTCTAAACAGATGTTGGCTTTAACCATAGCAACAAAACATTTCATGTTGTCTTTGCCTTGAAATTTTCCAGGACATGACATGCACAGTGGGAAGTACAGAAACTCCTTTCGTTTTTCATACTCTCATTGACAGGAAATAGCTATAAATAAGTAATTTTCCCAGCATTCCCTCATGCATTTTTTGGTCTCCTCTTATGCAACTAGCTGGTCTGCTTCCTCCTTTCAGACTCCATGAATTAGTTAGCTTTGACTTTAGGATGCTTTTCCACGCCAAGGTGGCAGATGAATTGAAGACAGGTGATACACAAATCTCTCGCTATGTACATCTCTGTAATACCAGTATTGAACCCATGAAGCACTTGTGTTGTGGACAGCTGATACAGCTATATCATAAGAGCTGTGTTCCCAGAAAAAAACACATGATTAATTTTTGCTGACAGCAGCATTTGAGCAGAATTAGTGGGGCCTTTACAGTGCTCATCATATGCTATGATGGCAAGGTGTGTTAGAAGTCAAATGCTAAATGATGTGTGTAATTTTGGAATTTCAAAGTAGTGATGAAAGCTGGCTGACAACTGCTTTTTCTGTTTTGTTGCAGTATTTGTGGAATCATCCCAGGATTGAGTAGCATCTTTCTGCCACGGATGAACCCTTTTGTCTTGATTGATATTGCTGGAGCTCTGGCTCTTTGCATTACATATATGCTCATTGAAATCAAGTATGTGCAGTTATTGTTTTAAAACAGTAGCTCTTTTTTTATCCAGTCTGTGGGAAAATACATTTTTTACATGAAAGCAATGGTTTGATGTAGAGCTGCATTTTATATGAATGGCATTGCAACTCTATGGATGCATCTGTCTATTGTCCAAGATGAATGAGAGTTCAAATGAGATTAGTATGCGTAAAATTCTGTAAGCTTATATAATTTAAAAGAATGAGAAAAAAATCATAAGTAAGTTGTTCTGCCTTTCAAAAATGTATATACCAGTGTTTCTTTAAAATTGCTCTTTCTCCCTAGCAATTATTTTGCTGTGGACACAGCCTCTGCTATAGCAATTGCTTTGATGACATTTGGTACCATGTATCCCATGAGTGTCTACAGCGGGAAAGTACTACTTCAGGTAAGGCAGCCTTACAAATCAACAGATTTTGTGGTTTTGTTAAATGGCCTCATTTAAAAAAAAACCCTTGAAATCTGTTTTAAGCTTGCAAATAGGAAATATTCCTATGGGAATTTGTGATGTGCTACAAGAATGTTAAAGGTTGTGCAAATATGCATCACGAAGTCATAAGATTTTAATGAAAATGCCATTGGTCTCTTGTGTGGGTAGACCAGACTTAAAGGCTCTCTTAGTTCAACAGGACCAGTTAATCTTTATTATAACTTGTATTTTCTTTACTTCTTCTTTTTGAAGACAACCCCACCTCATGTGATTGGCCAGTTAGATAAACTTCTTAGAGAGGTAAGTCAGTGTATAAGACATAGCACAGTGTGTACAGCTAATAAGTATTCAGGAATGTGAAGAATTTTTCTGACCAGTCCAAGAAATTTGCTAAAATTATTTTTTTAGCTGCATATAGAAAATATGAATCTTGCTTTCCAAGATGAATACTGTCTTTTAGGTATCTGGAACAAATCTATTTAAGTAGTGCAGGCTGTTTTTATTTAAATTTGAGCTACTATTGAAGTGGTTTACAAATGTGAGTTGAAGGAGGAAAAGGAGTACAGGTGTTGAATTACAGCACGACAAGATGAGAACATACTTCAGTTTGGCAGCAAGAGTTACTTGAAATACGTTTCTTAAAACTTTTTTGATTGATTTGGGTGTTTAAGGGTAGCACAAGTGCGTTAGATAAGCATTAGTGACATTAACAGACATCATCTGTTCTCTGTATGGAGTTTTTATTTCACTACTGAAAATTATTTGTAATTCAGTTTTGTACAAAAATACATTTCTAAAGGGATTCGAAACTTCTAATTTATTTTCATATTTGTGGATGTTTGTGTAAAATTAGGTTTCAACTTTGGATGGTGTGTTGGAAGTTCGAAATGAGCATTTCTGGACATTAGGTTTTGGCACTTTGGTAAGTTATACCTTTATTAACTTTCTAGGCTTTGTTGTCAGATACTGCTTTATTTTTAAAATTTACATAAAGTAAGATATTTCTTCTGAAATATTAACTATAAAAAGATGTTATGGAGTTAGTACTCAGTCCAGGTGCTTTATTGCAAAACTTCTCTTCCTCTGTCCTTTACATTTTTTTAAAGCTTTGTTGTTGGTTAATATTATTAATGTATGTTCTGGCTTAAAGCATGCATTTTTGCAACTGTAGATTTCTTTCATATTTTGGAGTGAAGAAAATGACAATGGAAAAAACATTTTTCAAAATGGGGTGTTAGTGTAAATTATCTAGGAAGAGAGAAATAACTGTAGCCCTTCAAGCACCAAAGGCCTTCAATAGACAGTAGAATTGTGTTTTCAGCATTTCTAGGGCAGAAGGTAGAAGAGAATAATTACAGTTGTGTAGCAATAATTCTGAAAGCTGAAAGAAATGAAGGGGTATTTTTTGTGATACAGAATGATCACACAGAACTTGGTTATTCCTAAGTTGATGCAGGTATTTTGTGACAGCTGGAAAATTAAGACTTAGAATATTTCTTCGCTGGTTTCTTACAGTATGCTACCCTTCTTCAAATAGCAAAAAAGGCATCTGTTCTCTTTTTCTGATGTAAAAATACCTTTCAGTTTACTGTTCTGCCACTTATGCCTAAATTTGCACTTTGTTCTTTTGAGCCATTTTTCTCCAGTTGTTGCCTTTCCTGCCAACACATGTTATATTGTATAGTTTGGTTCTAAGACTCACTTTTCCTGAATTATGATCTTGATGTGTTCATAAGAGAGCAACACATTAGGAAAGATCAGAATGTATCCTGTAATAAGGTTCTTAATTTAGTCAGTAGTTTCCACTGCAAAAGGTCTTTGTGTAATTCTCTGCAGGGTAATTTGTCTCCTCTTGAATCCATGTGGGGAGTCTTTATTGGAGTGACAATTAACAGCCAACTTGTTTTTATCACTTTCTAGGCTGGATCAGTCCATGTCCGAATTCGGAGAGATGCAAATGAGCAAATGGTACTTGCCCATGTCACTAACAGATTATACACATTGGTCTCTACCTTGACTGTTCAGATTTTCAAAGATGACTGGATCAGACCTACCTTATCATCTGTGCCTATTGCAAACAATATTCTGAACCTTTCGGATCATCACATTATTCCAATGCCATCTTTGAAAGCTGCTGACAATTTGAACCCTGTTACCTCCACTCCAGCTAAGCCCAGCAGCCCACCACCAGAATTCTCTTTTAACACACCAGGCAAAAATGTGAGTCCAGTCATCCTTTTAAACACTCAGACAAAGCCCTATGGATTGGGGTTTAATCATGGATCTGCACCCTACAGCAGTGTACTCAATCAAGGACTTGGAATACCAGGAGTGGGAGCAGCTCAAGGATTCAGAACTGGTTTTGCAAATGTCCCAGGCAGATATGGAACAAACGCTCGTGGTCAGCCCCGACCGTAATAAACACCATTATTTATTATTCTTAAGGGTATTGACTTAATTCTTTTATTACCCAATTTTTATAAACATTTGGAATGTCACATCATTCTGAATGGCTGGGAACAAGTGCATTGTTCATATTCATGAAGTGGTTAAATAACAGTTTTTTCCTTTGCATCAGCAGTAGCCTGTGTAATGCCACAGATATTTTGCAGATTTACAATACTTTACAAGTAGTTTTTATAGGGTGTCTATTTCTACTCATCTTTTTTATCCACTTTTCTTCATTTATCCAAGAATGTATTGAGATGCAGCACAACTCCATAAGAGAATAAAATTGTGACCAGGTAGCATTTTTTTTTCCCTAATGAGAATTACTGGATGCTGAATAGCTGAGAGAATAGGAAATGGCGGAAATACAAGTCCCAGTTTTCAGACATGTTTGATTGCTGTATTAAGCCATGCTTGGGTCAAATCACAGTTGGTTTCTGGTTGCAAAAATCCATCAATATTCATGTTATGGCCATTGTGAAGACAATCTGGCATTTCAGATTGTAATTGATTTTGCGAGACCGTGTTTTTACATTTTTATTGATGCTTTTATAGAAATTCAGATGGTTCAGCAACCATTTTCTAGTTGTAAGTATTCCATACTCATCTCTGATATTTCTTACGTTTTGGTTTAACTGCAAAATTATTTAGCAATATACTGGGAAATAAAATACTTAAAACTTAAGATTTTACAAGCACCTCTTTTTTACAATTAACCCTGTTGAGGATACAGAACAGATGACTGTTGTTTCTGAAGCCAGTATTTCATTTTTGACTATGGGGAGTATTCTGTGATTTGATTGTGACTTTGTATTTTCCTCTTTTTATTTTTTTTATAGTTCCAGTGGGAAAAGTCATTTATTTATATTCCTGGTTTATATCCAGAGTACAGATCAGTGATCGCTGAGAGTTCATAGTCACTGCTGGAGTGCTTAACCTTTGGGGCACACTTGCAACGAGACCACTTAACTTGTCTCTGCTTTTGTATTACTGTCCTACTGTACATTGAGGTGTCCACATTTCTCCAGGGCCTTTCTCAGAGAGCTCTTCCCTGTTGTTGCTGTCTTTTCCTTCTCTGCTCTGACAACAGGGAAAGGCCTTTTAGAAATACTTCCGTTTTTTTTCTGTCCCCCTGTGCAGTATCTACATTACAATTGCTCCTCTGCACATTCTTCTGCGTCTCTTGGCCATCTAGGAATGGGTTGCCTATTCCTGTTGTTCCACTTGCAACTCAGGGTGCTATATATTGGCTTCCACCTTGTTTATCTGTGTGTTAAGTCAGTCACTCCACTTCCGTGAGGTGGTTACATGGAGCTGTAGTATCTCAGGGATTCCAAAGATACTATGTTACCGAAGATAATTGCTTTGATAAAGAAATCTTTCTTATGTAGATCTGAGTGGAGAAAACAGCCTTCATTTGAATTTTAAAGATCTGTGGCCTCTTCACTGGCTGAGGATTTATTTTTCTGTGTAAGAATATTGCATTCCTCTTTTTTTCTGTTTTTCCCCCTCTCTCTATGACCTGTGTTTCTTGAGCCAGTGCTTGGAGGAGGGAGTCATTCTTGCAGAAACAAGGTGGCATTCTGCATGATGGAGATGTATCTTCTGGGGATGTTTGAGGCTGAGGGTAGTGCCCAGACTGCCACTGGGACACTGTCTATGTAAGCTACAAGTAGAGAATCTAGTTCTGTACTTCATTTGCAGTGAGAGTGGAAATTTAATTGCTCTGTTAGAAAATGTAATGACCTGGCAAACTTCCATTTAAAGATTGCAATGAAATTACAATGATTGGCTCTGTTTCTATGAGGTCAGTATTAACTCAGTAATCACCTGTGGTCCATTATCCTGTCTTTCTGTGAGTCTATTACATGTGCCATGGCTGCATGGAAATTCACTGAAGTACAGAACACTTGAACAGATTCTCTGTACCTCTTGGATGCTGAACTGGACTGCACTTTCTACAACATCTGCAACACCTTAGAGCCAGCAGAATGTTTACAATACACTACTCTTGTGTGGCCTGGTTAAGAGCTGTTCCTTACTCCGGTTTCATAATCACATGCTCTTTTTCTGATATTTTCAATACATTGTATTATATTGAATGCATGTTTACTCGTTTTCAGTAGAAAATTAAATCTCCATTTTATTAAAAAATGAAGCTGATCTCTGATTTAAAATGAAAAGGGAGGGTGAGAATCCAGGAATTCTGAGTGCAATATAATCACTTTAACAAAAATACTTTTTTGAGTGATTGTTTACAGTATATATCATATGTGCAGATTCTTTTAGATATTAGAACAGCTTTTTAGCTGCTTTATTGTTATGATTATATTAGAACATTTGTTAAATCAGCACAGAGTAAAATGTCTCCTTTTATATGAGGAAAATAAAATCAGTGTCATTTGTAAATGACAAGGAAAAAGTGGTAATTTGTGTACAAGATTTTATAGTTATCTTTCTGTATATATTGTTTAAGTGATGCTCTCGGGTGATACTTCAGTCTCAATGAGCAGGTATGTCAAACTTCAGAACTGTTTTGCTGGGTCTACTACCAGTGTAGAGTGGGGTCCTTGGAATAATTCTGTAGAGCGTGGTTTTTTTGTACATTTTCCCTTTTCTAACTGTGTTTTGCTGTTAGGTGGTCACAATCTAAATGTTTATTTGATACATAGTGAATAAGAATTGATAATTTATGTCATCTTCATTCCTAATACTAGGAATGCTGTCTCAGCTAGAGAGAAGAGAGGACTGGTACTTGCTGTCATTTCCATCTGCCAGAGGATTTGGCATTGTTACCCCCTTTTACCCACTTAAGTTGTTCCAGCAGTGATAGCACAGGATCACATCACTTGTAGGTAAATGCATCCAGCTTTAGAGAGTTTGAGGGGCATGTACCATTATTTGGCTTCAGATTCTTGTGAGAAACTGCCTTGTCCTGATACAGAAGGAGCCAGAGCTCCTATTACAAAACAAATAACTACCAGAATATGGGTTTTTTTCAGCTTTACGTGTTGAGTGATGGCTCTTGAGTTCATTCTATTCTGCATTCCCGTAACCCGGGTGGTAACCACGGATACCTTTGGTACACAAAGCCAGTGACAGCCTTTTGTGGCTGGTAAACTGATTTTTATCCCCTTCCCCTTGACTGAGATGCGACAAATCCTTTTCAAGGAGAGAACCTGTGCAGCAATTCCACTGATTAACTGAAGTCCTCTATTGATTTCTAACCCTTGCTGCCACCATCCAGCAGGGAAGGAGAAACTATCCAGCCATGGATTTTTCAACACAAAGCCTCTCTCTGAATTCTGAATTATCTGATTATCTGTCCTGTGCTTGTCCAGACCAAATGGATTTGGATATTTAGTCATACTCGGTGTTGAAACTGAGAGTAGAAGAGATACCAGTCCTGGTCTCTTCACTTGTATTTTTGTTTTCTGGGCATTTTCTGAAATAGCTTTGACTTTGTCATACCTGCATATTCTCCCCTGCCGTAGTAGGAATGAAAACCCACCTTGTGCCATGTCTGCCTTACTGACTACTTCTTGTGCTTTTGAGAGCTTAGATTCTTGGATTCACACGGTTACTGGGTTGATGTAAGTTTTCCTTCCAGCAATTATTTTTTAAATGAATGATGGATCATATAAATTGCTAAGATGATGACCCTTCCCTCTTTAAGTAAACTTTTCCAGGGCTAGCATCCAGTTAGGAGATGGCCCCTTTTTCCTGTACCAAAAAAAAACCCCAAAACACAAAACCCAGAGAGTGAAGAAAAAAAAAAAAAGCAAGCCTTTTCATGCTTTCTTCACATTTTGAGGAATATTGAATCATATTACAGCAACCTGTATTTCATTTCCTTGGACTGAATAAACATAACTCAAGAGCTGCATGCTCAGGCAGTAAAAATTTAGTGACAAAATTGACATGATTTGGTGTACTACGTGGTTAAATTATGGTTTCAACTAAGTCTTCATAGAGATTTTTAAAAAAACAGGCCTTTCCTAGTTCTAACAACCCTCTGATCCAACATTTCACAATGAAGCATGTTTTAAGTTAACTTCCACATTCTCAAAGAGGCAGAGTAGCAGTCCACACTGCAAACGTGTACTGCATTTTTCAGAAGTCCTGCAAAATATGAAATACCACAAGAGTTCACCAAAACAAATCAGCCACAGTAATTCATGTTTAATATTTCTATATTTAGCCATTCTGTTACCTTTCTTGGCCACTTAGGGGGGTATGAAGGTGCCTTATACTGCTCAAAGTATTCAAACTTCAGAAGATTTAATGTAATTTTCTAGGCTATTTTCTCATAGGCTGAAGTAGAAGAGAATATGATTGCAAAGAGTTCAAGAAGCTTTGATATATTTACACAGGTATACAGTAATACCTGAAAATAAAGATATCTGTCTAATCTTTAAATTTTCATAGTATTCTATTTCAGAAGTTGCAAGTAAGACAAATGTTTCTCACCGATGTTAAAGTGATAGGAAAACACAAAATGCTTTTGTTTCATCTTGAGCTACCAAATCAGAATTAAATTTAAAATCAGATTAAATTTAATTTTCAGGCCATCCTGTAAAAATAAAATTTTACAAATTTTCATTGCTGTAAATACCTATTTCTGTAACAATGTCATAATATGGATGTAAATATTGTCTTAGGCTCCAAAATACTTGCTTTAGGAAAATGGTAAAATACAGGCCAAATCTGACATGCCTATAACTTGCTTACCTCCTTTTTAGATCTCTTTGCTCAGGATATTGAGGATATAGAACTTTGCAGGGAATAAGTTTGGAACAGTAAAATACTGACTTTTTTCCTCTCAGTTCATCTCCTATCAGCTTGATTTTTTTTTCTTTAAAATGCTCTCATCCTTTTTGCACTATATTTCTGTCAGTAGCTTTTGAATATTGTTCTTCTGTCTTTCATTGATCTCATTCCAGGCTTTCTTTTTGCCAGTGTTACACTAAATCTATTGAATAATTCCAGTAAGGAATGAAAAAACACAGGATTTTTAAATTGCTATCTTTTTGGTGCCTAAACTGTTGTCTTGCTTTTAATAACATTTTATTTTTGATAGCACTTTGCCTTTAAAATTGTATTTAGATAAACTATAGTTTCTAAAGTGAACACTTTCCTTGTATGATTATTTTTGTTGTAGTGTGTATTAAAACCAGCAGGTGGGTGGTGGTTGGGAGGTTTTTTTGGGTCAAATTGCAAATGATTCTCGTGTGACTGAATGGTGTGTACTGGGTCATTGCTCCCACACACCACCTGATCTTTTGTTTATATCTCCTGTGTTGCAGTGAGAGCACAGGGAAACCCCCACATACCTTCCTGTTAGCATCACCCCCTACGACCAACAAGTATCCATCAACAAGTATGCAACAAATGATAGGGCAAAACTGAATTTGGGTTATTGTTCTGTTTTCTGGTGGTCAGCTGTCTGCAGAGAAAAACCCTTGCAGTCGCCTTTGTAGGGGAAGGAGGAGAGGGACCAGAGAGGATTAAAAATCACATCTGTGTGTCAGGAGTTCTAGCAACTCATTTCAGCATGAGGTGGTTTAGTTCAGCCCAAAGAAGAAGTCTGCTATGGTGTGATTTTTGCCTCTTTTGATAACATGGCATAAATTTCCATAACACTGCAAAAGTAGGTCACACCTTGTAAAAACTGTATCATATAATTAAGTCATGAGGCATTCCCTCCTGGAATCATAATACATGACAAAAGACAATTATAACAATCTGGAAAGATTCTGGAGTTTTTTTTTATTCAGAGACAACACATGGAAAGATAAATTCTTTCCAGGCTGAACTAGGTCTTATTTAATGGTATCTTATTTGGTGACTGGATCAATGGGCCATGAACAGCTCAATCAATAATCAGTCTAGCAAGAGCTATCACATTTTTCTTCACCAAAGAAGAAAATTGTACTCTCCAGTGCAATTAAATAGCAAATGTGAAGGTGGGCAAACAGTAGTGTGAATGGAGTACAATTTGTTGATGTTTTGTCTGTCAAAGGTTGAGATATTCCAGTACAAACACTTGCAGGATTTTGTTGAGATTGTCAATAGTGGCTTTGTCAAGGTTTTCTTCTGTGTCCTTCATGGTGTGCCATACTGCAGGAAAAGGGGATGGAATCAGATGCAGGACTGGAACCCCTATAAAAAGGAAAGTGAAATTTGGAGAAGAAGTATTTTAGAAGTTCTGTTAAGCCAACTGATACTTCACCATTTAGCAACAGAGTCAGGTAACTACTCAATAAGCTTGCTTTATAGGGCGTGTCCCTGCAGCTTCCTTTTACCGTCTCTTGTTTTGATGTTTGTGACCGCATCCCATCATTAAAGAGTGTGTTGTGTAAATTTGCCACCTTCCTTTCATTTGAGAACTTTTCCCTCTTTTTTTTTTTTTTTTTTAAGTAATCTGTAGCTACTAGTTATTGGGGGGAGTTGTTTGGTTTTTTGTTTTTTTTTTTTTTTTTAAGATTCTTTACATTGTTTATTTAGGAGCTGCAGAAAGACAGAGAAAGCACTGCAGCTCCTGCAAATGAAAACTGATTACCATGTTTTTGTGAAAGTGTTAAGACTGAATATTTTTGAAGCATTTTTTTAGTTCTCTACATATATGGTAAAATAGGGTGTCTTACTTTTACTCTGTAAAATAGAGACAGTGTTGCCCTCAGATAAAGGAACTGTATCACTGCATATATATGTGTGTGTGTATATATTTATATATACACACGCACATTAAGCCACCTATATGTACTGCAGCTTGTAGGTAAAAGAGGAATTAAATCAGTCTTCTGCTTCCCGATTGCTTTTGGGGAGGAGCATTTTTTCCTCAGCTTCTTTCCTGTTTTACTTCTTTTTCTCTCTGATTTTTCAGCTGCATACCACTAAGGAATTCATTTTTTTCATTAGGTGTTACATCAAAGTTCTAAAGTTGGATTCAGAAGCCTCAAGTTGGGGCAAATAAGCTTGAAAAACAGGAGAAAATGCACTTTCTCATTTACTAAATGATGCATTTCTTACTGAACATATAATTCAAAATGTAAGAATTTCTGGCACCTCTTAACAAAAACGGAACATGATCATCTTCAACCAAGCCTCGATGTAAAGTACTGTGGAAATACTGATTTTCAACAGGGTGATTCTTCAGCAAATTCATGTTGTGTAGCTTTTGCTCTGTAATGCACAATGAAAGTGATTATTATAATCTTTGGACAATGAGGCATGTTAGCACATTTGAATTATTTTTCCTCTCACAAGGAAACTTTTTCCTTCAGAGAAGAAAAAGGCAGTGGTGACTGTCTCATGCATTTATTTAATACTTGGAAGACCTCAGGATTGGTGCTATTACCATCATTTTACAAAAGTGAGAACAAAAATACAGAAGTGAAGCAGTTGCCAACTGTCACAGAGTGACAATAGTAAGAGAATCTGTTTTGTTGCTTCCAAATGTCTGAGAGTCTTCCTCTGTTGTTTTATTAACTAAGTATCAAAATCTTCATATAGGTTTAAGATTTCACATTTACATTATCAAAGATCATTACTGTAAACCAGAAAATTAATCTAAAAATCTTATTTACAGGGCTTAATACATTCAGAAACTACTCGCTAAGTTTTGAAATTCATTCAAAACCCATATCCTTCTGCTTACCAATTGCTTGAAGCCTCTGAAACCATCGAAGAGTGTTTGGAAAGTAATTGGGAAAGACTGGGTTTGGTGCACCAATTAAATCCAGTAGTACAAGCAGGTCCTAGACAAGAAAGAATCTTTAGTACAGAACGCTTTCCTATAACATCAGCAGCAGCAATGGAACTCTTGGTTTCCTGTATAGGTCATGAGCCAGTCTTTGCTAGCCCTGGCCAAAGATCTGCCTTTTATCATGGTGCCTGAGAAGAATTCACTAGCAGAACCTGATTCCAATCTGATACATTTTACTGGCTTCCGAAGGAGGCCAAAGCTAGGCTATTCCTCTGTTCCTCGAGCTGAAGCAGGCTGCATAGCTTAGCCTGCAGTTTGTGTGTTATATCTCTTTAAAAGAATAACGATGGTAGGTGGGGAGAAAGAAGAGGAAATTGCTTCTTCCCCTGAGAACAACGAAGTCTGTCAAGGGAAAGACATTTTATGAGTCACAAGAAGCAGTGACAGAAAAGAAGTGCCTCAGCAGTAAACAGGGAAAGTAGAAGGGAACAGACAACCAGAATGTTAGTAGGAATCAAAGGAAAACAGAGCTTGCTGTAGCTTAGTACTGAACTAAGGGAGACTTGTTCATAAACCAATGCTGTTTGTGCTTTTTCCTTATCACTTTGAATTATCATTTCCTGAGGAAGGTGGGTATCCTAGTTTATATTCTAATAAATTGTGTATTTTGATACTTCTGTGACTCCTCGTACTTGCATGCAGAAGGTTTAATCACCTGAAAAGCTCTTGCCAATTCTCTATCATATTCATAATGTTTCCAGAAGCCTGCTTCTTCCTTTAACTTTAATAGGGTTGTGGTTTCTTGGGAATTTGGCCAGTTATCTACTAATTAAATATTTTTTAAAATGCCATTTACTGTTGTTCATTAAAGAGGTAAGTCCTTAAAAAGTGGAAAGCCACTTACTATGCCCTGCAGCTGGTTTGTGGTTGTTGAACCAGGCGGGTGTGGAGTCGATACCATTTTTTGAGCTAAGTGTTGAGATCCATAGAGGGAATCGGAAGGGGACCACCGAACAAAAGCTTCTTCACCATCAAAAAAAATGAGCTGAAGTGAAAGGTCTGGTCTTGACGTTGAGCTGGCCTGTTGGAGAAAGTTAAAAGTAAAACTAACTGATTCTGGCCAGAAAATTAAACAAAGGGCAGATACTGTAGGCATGTAAGTAACACAAATAAGGGTGTATTTTCAAGGTTCCCTATGCAAACCTTCCTTTGGCTGTTATTATGGTGTAATAGTGGTAGTGATCAGTCAAGGTAATTGTTATTTATCTAACACAGTGACACATTCTCCAGTCTCATATAATTTTGTTTCTGGATAAAAATTTAATTTCTGACTTTGGAGGACATGACCTGAGCATTGAGACCTGCAAAACCAGGTAGCAGCAACATTATCTTAAATAATGAGGAGATGTGTCAGTAACAACACCTGATGGGAGTGCTAATATTATTATTTGATTGCATCACAAGGATTAATATAATTGCTACAGCTGTGCATCAGTGGAGATGAATTATGTATTTGAGAAGTTAATGGTTCTTTGAGCCCCTTTCTTTTCATTCAGGGGAATTTGCAATCACTGAGGCAATTTTGTGCTAAACCAAAGCAAAGAGAATGGGGCATGTCAGATACGTCTTTCCCTTTCATCAACCAAAATATATCAGCACTAAAACCTCAGAATATATATGATAAATGTGTTTAATGTCACAAAAAAAGACATTTGTATGAAATTTCTTCCCAATGTAAAGGGAGTCTACTATCTGAAGCCTTGTTTGAACTGTCAGAATTTCCTAATAATCCACAGCACAGCGAATCCCAGTCTGGTTCCACTAAATGAATAGTTTTGGTAACTGTAGTCTTGACAGTTGCTATAAATATTTTAAGCCCTCTATGAATTAACACTACTTCAACTAAAAATGCATGATGTGGATAAAAAGGTGGGGTCACTGGCAGCTGTCATGTCCTGCATGGGCTACAACTCCCAAATAGCTGGGGCTGATGCAATATAAACAGAAGCTTCTATAAAATGTTGGTCATGCAGGCAAGATGGTATTGATTGTGCTCACAGTGGTACATTGATTTCTCTAATGGCAATGGTTTGCTGCCCTTTGTCCTTTGCACATGACAGAGCTCTGTGGGCAGCACTCATTTTGCATTACATTCTGGAGGAAACTGTATCAGTGCTATTTGAGTTTTAGTAAGTAGCACTTGTGTTATTATTACTATTACTACTTAACACATTTTAATAATGTAAAGAGATGTCTTTGCCCATTAATTTTAAACTTACTCTGGAGAACTAAGTTATAACTGGAGAAGCATCAAGATAAAAATCACAGCTTCAAGTCAAAGTATAAATAGATTTGGCTGAAAACATAGCTAAGTCTGTTGTGCTACCATAAGCCGAGCAAAAACATCATAACTAATGTATTAAGCAGATGGATTCCAAAGTATATTTTGTTAACAGACTGTAAAAGTGGTGGCCTGTGCAAAGTAATTAGTCGTCTTTTTGTCAGATGCTGTCATCTTAGATAATAAAAAACAATTTTCACTGTAAAATATTGTATTCATAGTGAAAAATGCCAGACTTTAAAGTCAGTGCAGGTTGTTTCATAAATAATCACCAGGCAAATTTATTATAAATGAAGCTTTTGAATGAAAGCCTGTGTATTACAGGTGTGTTTTGTTTTGTGATTAAAAATATTGGCATATTCTTATTTTCCCTTTCTTAAATATTCACAAATCAGAAGGCACCAAATCAGTTTCTGGAAACTACTGTCTACAAGTACAAGTAACCTTAATACCTGAGCTGTACTCCTGACACTTTGTAGAGTGTCTTTCACATTTGAGAGACCTTTTCCTGTAACAGCTCTGTAAACGTATGAGAATTATTTTTCTGTAAATAGTGAATACTGAACCAGTAGATGGCACTCGTGAATCCGTAATCCTACAAGCTTTTAAGAGTTTGTAGGCTCAACAGATTTTTGTGCCTAGCAATTGCAGGCCCCTTTGAAGCAGATTTTCGTAGCATAGGTAACACAGACTGATGACACTATACTTCTTTCATAAATAAACCATTCAAATTTGTAAAAAAAAAAAAAAAAGAAAAAAATTGAAATCCTTGTGGGAGACCTGAGTGTGACTCTTCTGCACAACAATTAGTTCATCTGTGTCTCAAAGCAGAATACTACTGAGAGATTTCTTCAGGATTCAGAATGCAACAAAACTTTTCAATCACCCTATATGTTACTGGATATGATAGGAACTTCTGAATCGGGCTCTGTGCCTTTTATATAGAAAGTAGCATTATATCTTTCCAAGACTATGAAATATCTGTTATTCATATATCATTTGTTATTTTTATATGGTATATGTTTATATAGATAACTTTTAGATATATGCCCTTTTTATAAGAAATTTTAATGTGATAATGTACTTCAGAGTAGTAGATACTGATCTCTGTTTGTTCTTGGAGTCAATGGGAGATTTATTACAAGCAGAGCGATCAGAGAGCCCAGCATGCAGACTATGGAAAAGAATGTGGAAATGCCCTGAGGTCTGTTGCTGTTGGAAAAGCAAATGAAAATGCAACAAAAATACTACCTTGATTAACTGAAGCTCGTTATCCAGGGCCCGTGCCAGCTCCAACATCATAGCACAAGGCACAGCTGAATCAGTTGCTCCCACAAACACTCTGCCCTGCCATTGTTGTCCAAAGAATTTTGAGTCATAGTGGCAAGCAAGTACGAGATGGCGTTTTGCAGAGGGCTCAAGAGTGCCAATAATATTTGAAAATGTTTTATAGCCATATGGTGTGTGTCTCTGAAATGTATCTTCTTCAATTTCCCAACCTGCCTTTAATGTTTGAAGACGGTGTTTGATATGCTGCAATTATAAAAAACAATCAGATTAATATTTCTTGCTTCAAAAAGATGTTGCAGGCAAATTGTTATTAGCTAATTAATAGTGGCTCCTAAGCTTATTTCTGTAAGTTCATGGTGTTTTAAATGATGAACTTTATAGCAAAAAATGTAATATCACTGTATAACTTTGCTACCTGAGCCTTTGCTTCATTTGCTTTTTATTTCTTCCTTTTGACCTTTATCTTTGGAATGTGAAGGTGTTTTTAATTATTGCCAATTATTATGATACATTAAGATCTTGATCTCTGAAGTTTTCAGGCCAATGTCTTCTTCAGGTGTAACTAGAGCAGATTTAATGTTAATATTTTCAAAGCTTAACTCAGATATGCCCTTAAATTGAAATTCAGAATTGGCTGCACAGACCTTGTTGTGGCTGTTTAGACAATTACCACATAGAGATGCCACAGCAGTATAAAAGAAGAAAAAAAAAAAAAAAAGCTGTTTGGGTTGCTTGGTTGGTGTGAGGTGGTGGGCTTTTAAGCTTCAAGTGATATAAATTGTTTACAAGGCCGTAACAGATAGGTAGATTCCTTTAATTAAAGAAAGAATGAAACATTTCAGAACAGCATTTAAAAAATGAAATTCTGTAAGTGTAGCTCATGTAAAGATAAGAATTGAGACAATCTAAAAGGCAAATCATTAATTTTAGCTATCTTCCTGCCTGAAGATAATACCTCTAACAACCCCAGCTATACTTCAACCAGAGTTCTGGCTAACTCATATTAGAGGGATGTCTCTCTTTCTCTGTTGAGCAACTTATTTTTATGGGTCCCTAGAGAGCTTCTTCAAGGCAGATTCCTCTCTCTCTAAGTAAACATTAAGAAAAGCCTCTGAGGGGAAAATAGACTTTGAAGACTTGTTCTGCTCTTAGGGAAGTCAGTAGGAATAATAAAAAACAACAATTTTGTTCGTGGTCACCCTCTGAAAGCTTTTACAATATGGTATGGTCTGTCAGCTATCAGTAGGCAGAGTGAAGGATGTCTGTTAAGGATTGAGGAGATTGTATAAACCTGGATGGATTTCACAGTAGCCTTTTTCCCTTAAAGGAGTCTGATGATTTTGTGTTTCAACAAAGAAGTATAATCCATTTTAAACTCCATTATTGTGTTTTGACAATAGAGGACTCTTATTTTTTTCCTTTGGTGCAGGGTCTAATTTAATAGATGCTGTAATATACAATATACCTTGTAATAGGATGATCCTATTTTGTATATGATCTGTGGTTTTCTAGCCTAGGCTCAGCTGTTTTTTTGTTTTTCTTCCTTTTCCCTCTTTCACTTGGCTGCCTTCCAGAGTACCACTAAAGAAACCACAAAACTAAATCTACAGAGATGTGCACACATGCGCATGCACACAATGTATAAAAAGGCTGCATTTTTCCAATCTACCAATTGCAGAGTAGCAAATAAATTTCTTGTAGTTGGGGCTGTCTTAGAGCTGTGAGTCAGTGCCTGAAGGGTAGATGAAGGCTAGTGAGATGATGTGAATGTCTTTAGTAAACTCAGCTGTACTATTGTCTGTCTCCTGCTTGGCTAATGGGATCCAGAGCCAGCATGGACACTGTCCTGAAGATTTCCACTCTGTGAGTGCAGAGCAGAGGTGCTGACAGAGCAGCAACCCGGTCGTGTGGTAACTTCTTGTGGCTCAAAGACAACGTGCTGGAGTCTTTACTGCCTTGGGGCCAGCTGCAGCCTGGGCTTGTTAGTCCAGCACCAGGACACTGCTGTGCTTGGGCCAGCGGAGCTGGTGTGATTTGTGGACCAGGGCTGCACTTTGTTATGCTGACCATTTCATCTGCCTGCCCCTTTGGGCCCCTCTGATCCCTTTTTGTGTTGATACACCCATCTGAAGCAACACTCCAGGGCACTGTAACAGCACAGGACAGGGCCTCTCCAGAAGAAGTGGCGGGGGTGTAATTTATTTCATACCATGCATGGTCTTGGGTTTGAACTAGTGACCAAAAATCTGCTCATGTGAGGGAAAGGACAACCATTGTGTTGTACTTTGGTTAGCAAACCTGGGGCAAACTTTTTAATTTAAAACATGATTTTTCAAAAAAAAAAAAAAAAGACTTATTTTTCATCATGCTATGCAGCCCTGGGAAATAATGTCAGCTGATGTACAAGCTGTGTCATGTAAGCACTATGCGGTCTAGACTTGAACAATGATAGAGTTCATCCTCCTGAATGAATGTGACTGTCACTTCTGTGGGACTGTCTCTTTGGTGAGGGTCACCAAAGGTGTTACCAGAATATAAGTAATAATAATAATAATGTATAGTAAAGATGTTCTTAGAGGTTGTCAGGAAGTGTTGTCTTACCTGTCGCACAATGTAACTTCCTTGTGATCCCGGGTATCTTTCTATCAGGATAGGGCGCAAATCATTCTCCCACATTTCAGAAACATCTGTGTTGGCCACAACTTTTTGAATAGCATCAGAACCTAAAATTCTTGGTTGGTGAGAATACTGTAGAAGGTAGAGAGAAGAAAGAGCGCTATAACTATTACTAGACCTTTAAAACCATAGTTTTCTTCATAATGACAATAAAAATGGTATATTGTGCTGCTTTGATTTATTCACAACAATTTTTAATTAAAAAACCCTTTTCACTCAGAAATGATTGGCTTCTCTATCTTTCATTTCCATGCAAAATATGCTAGTATTTAAAGTATGAGAGAAAGTTTTACCTACCAGCTAGCTGTAAAACCTGAACCTATGAATGGGTTCTCTGTTTCCTAATGTCTTAATTATACATGCATGTCATGTCTGCAACCACGCCACCTTCAACTGAGGTTTCTATTGAGACAAACACCAGAAGCTTTGTTTCCAGTAGTAATAATATTTAGCTTTATGCTGTGTACTCCAAAGAAATGCCTAAGGTAACTCACTCCCCGAGGGAGCAAGCTGTGTCACTGTGGTCTCTCCCCACAGTGGCAGAGTGAGTGTGACTGCACAGAACGTGCAGAATGAGAGGCTAACTGGGGCATTTGTCAGCTTGGTGATACATGGGTTAACCTCAGGTCCGACAGCTCGTCTCCTGTGACAGCCACTAGTATGTGACCTACCTCCCTACCTCCCAAGTGACTTCCTTTCTGTTGCCCAAGCACAGGCCTTTGGGACTGTATCAGGTGACCCAGAATGCTTGAGACATCCTTATGTAGCTGGCAAATGCACATTTAGATGCGCAAGAGCTCCATAGTGCTCTGGAATGGTAGCTGAATGCCAGGTGGGATTCCCAAGGACATCTCAAATGCCCCTTTATACACCAGGTTCTATCCAATCTCTAGCAATTGTCTCCTCAGAAACTTCCTGTGCCACTACTGCTTTTATAGATTCCTATTTCAGGCACTATCATATCCATTCCTCATTTATATCACAAGGTCTTCCCTCTACTCCTGTCTTTCTCCTAATGAAAAATACTGCTTTGTTTATTTCTTCTTTGATCAGAACTGCCTTACATGACTGATCAGACTTGCTATCCTTCAGTGTACCTTGTCTATGTCATCCTTTCTGAGATGAGCAAAAGGAGAGAAACAGGAACATGAGTGCATCATAGTTTATACTGTAGGACAATGGTATTTTTTATTTTATTCTTTTTCTTTTTTCAAACTGTTTAACAGCTGACTTGCTTTTGGGCTACTCCTGCATCAAATTGACATTTTCATAAATGTCTGTAGTCTAACCCTATCATTGTATGTGTTAACAAAAAATAATTCACTCTCCTTTTCTACTCATGTGTGTCATTTCACATGTGTCTGAAATAACACCTAAAACCCATTACCTGGCCAGAATGTGAACTGACCTCAAAAGTCAGGTATCTTATTATTAGTTATCTTACTACCCTAGGTGATGAATATTGTCTAAAAACAGGAGTTGCCTCACTATTTGACTCTTTTCTACTTTGTTTGTGTTTGTACAAGCAAGTATGAGCACAAGTATTTTCTAGACTTCACTGCAAACACTTAATTCTGCCCTTCTCTTGTTTCATAGCTGTTTATCTCTGTGTGAACCTTTCCTCTCATTCTACTTAGGTTTACCAGTGAAAGTAAGCAGAGGGGTGACACAAAGACACTAAATCTCATTGTGCCAATTTTAATACAGTGTTTAAAGCTGAATTTTAAGACTGTAAGGACACCAAAATTTAGGATGGGCAGTTAACATTTTTAATGCTAGAAAATTTAGACATAGATTAAAAAAAAAAGAAAAATTATTATTATTTCATGTAATATTAATATGAACTTTTGAAAGTTTGGAAATTATACTATGGAAGTTGTAAAACAGTCTTTTGAAATACTAGAAGTTTAATAAGGTGGAACTTAGACCAGTGTAGAAGAGGCACAGAGAAGAGAAAATGTCAGGGAGCTGTTCAGTTTAGGAGGAGCAGGCTGTAAGGGGAGAGTGAAAAGCTAAAGCTATGTACTTCAGAAGAGTGTAGGAGGACAATTAAATTAAGGAAGTTCAGAAAAATCTGTCTGCAGTTGAACAAGTGAAGAGCATGCCTAGTAATTGGGGTCATCGAATCATTTTGCAAAGAAACTTTATTAAAGTACAAATGCATGAAAATACTTCAGAAGAGAGGAATCAATTTCCACTTCTAATAATGGAGATATCTTCACATTTGGGAAGTGAGAGGAGTTACAAAAGTGGTTATGAAATAAAAGAGAAGCAAAATAAGATTTGTAAGTGACTCATTCTTTACAGCGTTGGTCAATCCCTATTTTGCCACAACAGGGAGGCAGAACAGTATATTCATGACAGGGCTGTCACTAAGCCTGTTGTACTAAGCTGTATAAAACTGCAAAACTTCGAGTTCTACAAGTAGCCCAGGCTTACCTGTAGGACTTTGAATTTCCAGCTCACATGGCCCTCCAGGGAGAAAGAACAAACGTTCTTGAAGGGCAATAATTTGATGAGAAAGAGGAAGTTGTTCTTGCTTAGTGTGTGCACAGGCAGAGGAGCTCAGATGCCATGGTTCTGTGGCTGGATGGCACTACTGACAGCACTGGCGAGGAGATTGGTCAGAATGGAACCAGCTAAAGAGTGGGAGAAGTGCTGGGGCTCAAGGGGGCTGAAAAAAGGAGCACTGGGGCTACGTGATTGTTCATTGACCAGTGTGACTAAAGATTTAGCCCCACATGTATATACTGTATATGTACATATATATGTATTATGCATAATTACAGATGTATTATGTTACAGATATATAGTCTATACATGAGCTATATATATTATATAGTGAGCTATACACATATATATGTATGTAGTGTAAGATACAATTAATAGAACAGAATGAAACAGTATCTCATTAACAAACAAACAAGCCAACATTTCCTTGAATGGGGGGGAGGTACTGAATAAAATCAAGGAGAAAGGGAATTACTAAGGGGAAGCATGGAAGGGTGTGAAGGAAGCTTCGTTTTACCAGCTTGTCCTGGACTCTGATCTATTGATGATGAGAATGGTGCACTGGATTTGTGGAATTCAGTTACTTCTTGCTGAACTTTGACTTCAGCTCTTCTACAAACACTTGAGGAAGGGCCCTAGAAGTGTATTTTCTGTTTGGAAATTCCTCAAGTGTTTAGTTGAATGTGGTTTGCAGTTTTATGCTCTCCTATGTTTCACGTTAATCATCTCCTGTGTTTCACATTAATTCTTTATGGAGAAAACTATGTTAATATTTCATAATGAAACACTAAGAGCTGCTACATTGAGAAATCTGTGGTTTAAAGCTTACCACTGTTTAATTAAACCTTATCTCAAGATTCCTTTTTTCACTAGTTCACACAGCACTCTAAATTAGACACAATATGAGTCTACGATATATTAGAGCATTATATCTTTTCAAAACAATTTTATACCGGCTATCAGCACCGTGCCTACTTGTTTTTCCTAAAAATACATGTGCATCGCTGCTGCAAGAGCTATTTGTCTTCTCAAACTAAGTCACTGTCCTCTGACTCACCATAATCACAATGAAAGTTGGAGTATAGTAGAATGTTATAAGGAATACAGTTTCAGATTTTGATCTGTTTTGCCCTGTTTGGGTTTCCCCTTAAATTCAGTAACTGCCCCTGACAAAGCTTATTGCTCTTGCTGCCCGGTCCCAGGCTGTGCGAGACGACAAAACCAAACGTGTGAACAAGATCTGCTCTCTGCAGCCACCAAGCTCGGGCTTAAGAGAGAAACCATGCCACCCACCCTCACCTGCGGGACCGCGCCAAGGGAGACCCCAGCCCGAATTCACGTTGGAGGCCAGGGCAGGATGGATGGGGCCGATCACGCGCCCAGCCGCTGATCCCTGCCCGCCGGGAAGGCGCTGCCCGCACTACCAAGGGAGAGGCAAAAAGCGCCTGGGAAAGGCAAACGCGACCCACCTTCTCCAGGGTCCACTGCGCTCCGGCGTCCCTCCCGAGCGTCGGGGGCAGGCAGGCGGCGAGGCACAGTGCCCCGAGCAGCCGGGCAGCGACCCCCGCCATCCCCTCCCTCCGCCTCGCCGAGTGCCGGCAGAGCAAAGGAGAGAGCCGCGGCTGTGCTGGCGGAGGCGGCACGGAGGAGGCACGGAGGAGGCACGGAGGGACGCACGGAGGAGGCAGGGAGGGAGGTAAGGAGGGAGGTACGGAGGAGGCAGGGAGGGAGGCACGGGGGGAGGAGGCTGCAGCAGGAGCGGCGCTGGCTGCTGGAGCCGCAGCCCTGCCAGTGTCTCTGGCAGCCCGCGTTCCCTGGAGCCCAGCCCGTCCCCGGCGGCACGTCAGCAGTGCCAGGGGCTGCCTGCGCCCCCGGCCCCCTCCCTCTCCCTCCTCCCCCGGCCGCCGAGCAGCGAGGGCGGGCAGGCACTCGTGATTCCCACCGTGGGAAAAGCCGGAGCCTGCGGCTTTCCCCTGAAAGCTGGTTTTGTGTTCCGAGGGGCAGCTCGTGATCTCTCGGCCTTCGAGCACCGGTGGGAGCTGCGGGCGCTGGGATGAGGGAGGGCTCTGCGGCGCTCTCCCGCTGGGAGCCGGCCGGGAGCAGCGCTCGTGGCTGATGGGAGCTCGGAGCAGGTATTCCTGAAGGGTGTGACAGCAAAGACATACAGAATTGAGAAAGGGTTTAATTTATTAGTTTATAAGTTCTTCTTCTGATCTTTTTTAGGCCTAAAGCAACAACAATACTTGCTAAAATGAAAACCCAATCTTCAGGCGTTTTAATTTCTGTACTTATCAACTAAGAATGAAGTAAAATCTGTAGTGAGGTGGTATTTTGCAGTACACCAATTTAAATTAATTAACCAAAGATACAAGTTTCTGAGCTCTTGTTCTCTTCTTTAGGTGATTTGACATCACTGTTCTTGCTCTCTGATGTTGTAGAAAACATCTGACTATTCTGCATCACAGATACTATATTTAAAGTCTCAGACTTTTACATATTTCTTAAAGTTCAGGCTTAATCTCAAAACAAAATAGAAGAAAAAAAAAAAGAGGTGAAGGAGGGAAGCAGCAGGAATAATCATTTTGCTGCTTGTCAGCCTTGTACTGGAAAGCCTCATCCTAGTAACTGTAGCTTTGCAAGTAAGGGTGATGTTGGAGAAATGCAGTGATTCGTGATTTGCAGATTGTTGACCCAGATTTCACAGGTTTCCACATCTCTGGTGGTGACAGTTTTACTACAGAACAAGCATCCTTCTAGATGATACTCAGAATGTGGCTGTATCCATTTTTTTTCATATATGGGAAAACAAAGAGTTATTTTAAATTGGTGCCTTTTTTTTTTTTTTTTTTCAATTGAGAAAGTCCACACAGTGCTTTGTTAGGAAATTGTTCCAAATTCACAGCCGAATCACTGGTTAACAGAAAGAAACGGGCAATCTTTTGATTACCAAGAAAAATCAGCATGGTTGACAGATTTTTAGACCTCAGCATGTCAGAGATCAAGTCAAGGGCAATTAGTCTAAATCCCATTACCAAGATGATGGTGATCCCAGTAGAACTACACAACAGAACAAAAATCTGTTGCCCCTCCATGAGATTTCCTGTGGTTGACTATACAATCCAGATGCTGGACAGAATTTCTGGGTGATGTGCCAGGGTTCTCATACAATTTAGCAGAAAAGAAAATAAATACTATAGCTACAGGAGAAATCTGACAATAATATGAGTCAGGACTAGCTAACACTGCTTTTCCCTAAGGGATTGTGGTTGCTCTGGGGCTTACAATTATTTGATAGATTACAAATTTGGCAAGTGTAAAGTCAGATTAAGGCAGTGTTAATATCACCTACATGGGAAACACACATAAAAATGTAAGTGCTGGACCAGATGTGTAGAGAGATCAAACAGGATTTTTTAAGGGCATTACGCTCAAAATTTGGAGTGGAGATGTCCCCTCTCATAACCACCCCATAAAGTTCTGTGTCTACAGAACAACAAAACAACAACAAAAGAACCCATGTAACAGAAATCAGAATGCTTCACAGCTGAAAACAGAATTACATAACTATTTTAAATATGCAAACTTTAAAAAAGATAATCAGAAGTGATGGACATTTTGCTTTTCCAGGGATTTATAAAGGAAAAATATGTTGTTTAGTCCTGTGCCATACCACCTAATATAAAATGTATCAACAAATATCTCAGTGGTCAGCTGTTCTATTATATACATTTTAAATAGTTAGATTGCTACTCAGAAAAATCAAATAGATGTAATCAGGTGTCATCTAGAGGGGAGAAAAAGGGTAGTTTATTTGAAGAAAAGCATAGGCAATCTGTGACAGTATGATCTGTACATCGTCCTTCCTTTGCCCAGGAAGTGACAGTTGGTGTGACAGTGCCATCTACTGAAGTCCCGATGGACAGTCGATGCAGGCACCTCTGTCAAAGCCTTTTCCTTCTGCTGACCCTCCAACATGTCAGCATTTCAGCCAAACCGCCCCAGGGAAGCTGAGGTTGCGGGCTCCGTCACTGCCTTGGCTATCAGCTCTGGAGAAATGCACTGCCCGGCGCTGCGGGTGTAATGCGGGTTTAATGCGGGTTTAATGTGGGTTTAATGCAGGTTTAATGCATGCCAGTTTTCTCCAGGGGGGAAACTCCTGCACCTTCCACCATTACAAATACAGTTTTAATGCTTGGCTCTCCCGACTGGCAGGTCTGTGGCAAAGAGAGCAGAGGAAGTGTGGTTTGCTGTGGTTTGAATCCACACAATAAAAGGTCATTTCCAATCCAAAAGGCTGGATGGGGCTCCAAGCAACCCAGTCTAGTGGAAGCAAGGGGGTTGGAACCAGATGGTCTTTAAGGTCCCTTGCAACCCAAGCCACACTGTGGTTCCATAATTTTGAGCCCCAGCTAGGGCTGATTTGCCAACAGCAGTTAGGCAGCAGAAACAGTCTGAGATTTCCAGTGCTCAACAGCCTGGGCTGCTGCAGACTCAGGAATCCACAGGCAGCTCTTACTTTCCAGAGGGAAAGGATGGTGGGGCTGATGCTCACAGTGGAGCACAAGTGCCTGCAGGTATCTGGTGCTCACGTGCATTTTGTGGGCTTGAGCTGCTGCTGTTCATCCTGGTTAACTCATCCACTGCTCGTCTCCATGGGTTTTGGAGCAGCCTTTATCAGGCTGTGAAAGCAACCTACTTGGTGATTTAGGTTAAAGAGACCCTGTTTCCGTGGGCTGATGCCTTCTCAGACAAAGCTTTAATAAGTGGAAAGTGTGAAATATGTTAGGTTTACCTGAAACACTTATTTAGGAATTTATTTAGGAGCCAACACAGTAGAATTATTAGAATTACATATATGATATGAATGAAGCTACCCATCTAGCAGATGAGAGGATCTATGAGATAATTCCTTAAGCTAGGGGGGGGGGCGGGGTGGGGGTGGGTGTGGGTAAGTGAATTCCAAAACTCAATTACCTAGAATTTTAAATACAAATATGCATTTTGTTTAATTAAAAATATGTCAAGAATGTATGTTTATACCAAGGTAAATTTTGATTCTGTGTTTTTTAAGTCTATACTAAACTTTTCACTGGTTTGTTGGGAGGTAGATTTTGGGACAAAGTTCAGCTAAGGGCTCAAACCAAGACGATGAGGTAATTCATAGACATACCCACATTTCAGGATTTTATCCAAACCAAACCTGAACTCCTAACTTTTTTTTTTTCAGTTCCCTTGTGGGAGAGGTTGAGTTGAGAGAGTGAGAGAGAAAAAAGACAATGAACAGAAAAAAGAAAAAAAAAAGGAAAAGCATTTCTGTATCTTGTCTATAGAGATATTACTTCCTCTTTTTGCAGACATTTGTTGCAGATCTTGCAAATCCTAAATGAGGGCCTTTGCTATGCAACACCACAGTGAAAAGCAGTGAAAAATAATCATGGCAGCATGTGCTTACGGAATTTCTCAGGCAAATGCACCAGTAAACTCTCCCAAGATGTTGCCTTGAATTTGAAAATATCCAAAACATTAGATTGGTGAATAGAAATGAATACATATGTATTCTTTTTCAGATATGAACTATCCAAATGCTAGACATACTATTTTCAAACTGGAAAAACTTGATGCATTTTTAGAGTTACAAAACTGTTCCAAATGCTGTTTGTTCATATAGCCCTTGTGATCCATAGAGAAAAACAGCTTTTTGTTTATAAAAGCAAATAAATACAATGAAAGTTACCCATTTCCCAGTATCTTGTAGGTGTAAGAGAGAGTGATTTGTAAAGTGCAGCTGGCTTCAGCAGGGAAAGCTGAACTATGAAAGCAAGCTGACCATCTGAGGGAATGATGTGGGCTCAGAAAAAAAATTAAGAACACTGATGAAATCCACAGGAAATCACTAATTATGGTAGTCATAAAAATAACAAACCAGAATGCTTGCCCTGTCAATTACTGCAGCCAGGGCTAATGCTGTCATGATGCTGCAATCACAGAGTCAGCTGTGCATGTGCACAGATGGATGTGCTGCTCCATACACAGATACTGAATACAGAGCTGCTTTCAGATGTGTTTTACACATCTTTACAATAGAGATCTTTACAAACAGAACAGGGTTTGGATGCTTCAGCAGTATTTGTTTAATAGAAAGTAACACCAAAGAAGTACTTACAGCAGTTTGGTTTATTTTGGCTGATGCTGTCCTGTGTTCTGTAATAAATTGATCTTAACTAATCCATCTTCTGATTTATGAAAAAGCAGCTATTACAGCTTAGGGCAGCAAATTAAATGGCACCAACCCTATTGGATGGTATAAAGCTGAGCTTCTTTACAAAGAAATATAATCGTTGCCCAGTGACTGTGGTAATACCTAATATCCATCTGGTGTTGTCCATAAACAGCTGTTTTTAGGGCTGCTACTCAAAATGTGAGAAGCTTGCTGCACTTTAAATACAGCAGAGTGTGACTCCTCGCTGTGCTAAACATCAGAAATCATGTTTATGGAGGCAAGCTCTGTGTTTACAGTGGTGGCGTGTGGGAGTCCCACTTTAGAGGAAAAAGGAAATGAAGATTGCTTAGCTATCTGGTAGCAGAGCTTTGGCAAGAACATCCTCTATTCATGGAATAGCCTTCATTAAAAAATCCCAGGGTGGTTTTTGGCATTCAAAACCAGTTAAAAGCAGAATCAACCATTAACTGCTATGTTTTTAGTTTAAAGTACTTCCAGATTTTGACAAGAAGCTGCAGGCATATTATTTATCAAATAAAATGGCGCCAGTCAGGGCAGAGAGCTGGTTACACTCTCTATCAGCTGCACTGTGTAAAGGTCTGATGCAAAATAGGGTGCAGAAAGCAGAAAGGCTCCCCTCAGCTTCAGTGGGTTTTGGGCCAGGCCTCAGGAGCGCAAGGTGAAGGAAATGAGAAACGTACGTTACAAACAGAGCTATAAATGACAAGGCACTAATCTGCTTCTCCATCTGTGTCTTGCTGAGCTGAGGATTAGAAGCCTTTGAATTTGACAGTTTGCCTTTTTAAGGCATTTTCGGTCTGGTATATAACTTAAACTTCAGCAACTCCCTATGGCAGTGGATATTATTTTAAGACTTGTACACAGAAATTGAATCCAAATTCAAGAAGGAGGATTACAGGTTGTTTCTCAACAGGGAGCTGTCGGGCTGAAGTGAGGTTACAGAGGCAGTTTTGCCTTGCACTGGTTTTATTTGGTACTTCAGCTCACTGTTTTTCCCAAGTATCTTGCGTGCAGAAATTTGCTGCTGATGCCAAGAGTGGCATCATTAACGCAGGGCTGAAAATGGGATTTGGATGAATCAGAGTATTAGAAACGGGGGCTGAAACGCAGCAGGAGACGGACAGTGAAAAGGGCCCGGAGAACTTCTGAGTTCTTGCACGCACATCCGTGGGGGCTAACGGGAGACGCTGAAAGCCACTCCAGCTCCTAGGTCAGCGCGGCCACGGAAAAGACCAGCGCGCTGCTGTGACACACTAGGTCAAGTATTTCCTGTGCAGCGATGGAGGGCCTGCCCGGCCCAGGGGACATCCCCGCGGGGCTGCGCCGCCCCCGTCCCGGCAAGGTGAACCGGGAGCGGCGCGGATGGAGACATGGGCTGTGGCTGCCCCGGCCGGGCGGAGCGGGGGGAAGGAGCCGCGGTACTGCGAGGTACGGCGGGCAGGGCGGGGGGCTGCCCGAACCCGCGGCCGCCGCTGGCACCACAACCAGCGGGTGCGAGCTGGCGCGGACCCAGGCTTTGGCACGGCTGGAGAGGCGAGGCGAGGCCACGGCGGCGGCGGGGCGGCAGCTGCAGCTCGGAGCGCAGGGCCCCGCAGCCGGTGCCGTGCCGTGCCGAGCCGGGCCGGGCCGTGCTGGGCCGTGCCGGGCCGTGCCGTCCCGCTGTAGCGGCTCGGGGCAGCGCCCGCCACGGCCAGGGAAAACTAACGGAAACTCTTTCAGGGAGCCCTGCGCGTGCGCCGCCGCGCGCGCTGAGCCCCCCGCCCGCGCGGAGCACGTCGGGGCTCGTGGTTCGCACAGGCGAGGCGGCCCGCGGCAGAACGCGGTGGCGGGACTACAGCTCCCGGCAGCCCCCGCGGCGCAGCCCCGTCCCGTCCCGGGCGGCTCTGGTGTGTGTGTGTGTGTGTGTGGGGAGCCGCGGGGCTGGAGATGCGCGAGTGGCCGCTCCGGCCCGGGGCAGCGGGGCCGCAGGTGAGCGCGGCGGGACCGGGGGCGCCGCCGCCGCCGGTGTGGGCGGGAACCGCGGCGGGGTCGCGGTGTGTGGGTTCGAGGGTCGGGGCCGCCGCCGCCACCGCGCCGGGGAAGGGCGGGGGCGGACTCGAAAAGTTCCTGCCGCGGCGGCGGGAGCGGCCGCCGAGCCCGGCACGGGCCGTGCCCCGGGGGAGCGCCCGCCGGCCCCCGCGGGGGGAAAGCGCCGCGGCGGCACCTCCGCCCTGGGTGCCCCGGGGTGGGGGTGACGGGCCGAGGCCACATCATCTCCGGAGATGGTGCCGGCGGGGGCGGGTCGCGCAGCGGGGATTTAAACCTGGGAGGGACGGGCGGCTGCCAGCGCCAGCCCGGACGGGGCTGCGTGACCCGCGGCAGGCAGGACGCGACCCGCCGGTCCCGCCCGGCATCCGTGGCGGGGAGCTGCCGTCCCTCCCGGTGGGAACGGCCCCTGCGGGGGTAAGAACTGCGAATGGAGACGCCTGGAGCGGGGCTCGACGTCCGCGTCTCGCCTCGCATCGGGACGGAAGGGCGCGTTAAGGGCCAGGTGTTGGAGAAGCTGCCCGGGAGACGCTTGGTTTGGGGGCAGCGGAAACGGGAGGGACAGCGCTTCTGGGCGAGCGCAGGCTGCGACCTGGGCTGCAGGGGAAGGAGGCAGAGGGACTCCTCCATTGTCGCTGTTCCTCTGCTTTTTGAGGTACAGGGTTTTCTTTGCATAAATAAAAATGCAGAGTTGTAGACTGTATGTCAGTCTCAGCATACACTTGATTTGATGTTCGGAAGAACTATAGTCTCACTACAAAGTGAACAGTTTCTATGGCTTTCCTTTCATAGAAAGATCCATTCTTTCCTACCAAGAAACAAAAATAAACTTCTTCAAAGGCTTGTATGCAAATACACATGGTATCAAAAGGTTTTGTCAATGTAAATGCATCGTGCCTTTGATAAATATAATTAACGTTCTAATTAGGCAGTTGTAGGTGAGTTTCCACAGGGTATTTTCACCGTTTAAATTAAACTTGCCTAGCAGACTCATTAATTCTTTCACATCATAAGGCTTTTCTGTTCTCTATTATGTTGGTTAGGCATCGTTTTTTGTAATTCAAATCCACCCCTAAGGCTTCGTATTTGCTGTCTCTGGTATCTGTGAGAGGTGAGGGAGAGGAAAGCAGTATGTAGAAAACAAGAACAAGTAATCTTCAAGCAAACTTGAAGGCATTGTGAAGCTGCTTTCTTGAGAAAAGTCCTTAAATGTTACTGTTGCTGTCCTTACTCTTCCTGCTTTCATCTGTGTCGTGTTCAGCCTGTTCTTTAAGGCTGAAGTTTCTTTTCAGATGTCTTTGCTACATGTCCAACAACTCTTCTGTATTTGAAGGCAAGAGTTGCTAGATAACTGCAGAAAATCCAGATGTATCAATTTGTTCTCTCTTACAGAGCCTCTGTTAGGAATTTTTGTCACAGTACCAAGAGCTTTTTTTCCTTCCAGTACTGCAAACTGTGTATCTCTCTTTCCTTATCTACCTTTCAGAATGCAATGACGGTGGGGTTTTGAGCTATTACACTGGTAAATACCAGTGAATACCAGGAGTGCATAGTGTATTAATTGGACTATTTTAGCAATTCTCAGCCTTATTTCTGGGAAGGACAGCATCTACTGTGTGCAATAAGATGTGGCATTTTTCTTAGGAAATTTCATTGCAAGAGTAATACACTTTCTGAGATTTTTGTTTGTTTGTTTTGGTATTTTTTTACCTAATGGAAGGAAAAATGCGTGAGCTTACTGATTTTGGTATCCTGTATGGATTAATGCTACTTAAAAACTGTTAGCAATATGTAGTATCTATATATTTGGACCACTTTTGCGTCCATGGAAAACTTCTCCTGTGGCAGAAGTTGCATGGAGAATCTTGAAATTATTATTTTCAAGCATTTCAGCTGCTTATGAAATGCTTGAAATATTGAATCAAGTAGCATAGCATCTTGTAGCAAGTATCTCAAGCTCATGAAATTATTTATTTTCAAAGGTTGTAGCAGACTTGCTTTTTTAATCAGATGTGTGAGTATTATTAAATGATTTTTTTCCCCAAAGGAACCAACCGATGCTCAGTTGTAGGCTCTGCATATCTTCCTATAGTTACAGTTTGTGCAAGTCATTCTTCAGTTTTCTTGAATAACAGTATTAAAATGATACTCTAAGTACATGCTGCCACATATAGTTTGAGTTTTTATCTTGTATTTTTTTTTACATTTCTATGCATTTAATGAATTTCCTTCCCTACCCACCAGCTTCTCAATATAGATGTACAGAGCAGAGCTGTGTTCTACTGCTCCCCTACCTTTTTTGTCGTTTTCCTCTTAAGTGCTAAGGGCTATGCTCTGTAAGCTGTCATTAATTAGAAGTTGTAGTAACAGATTGGTCATTTCTAGATCTGATTTTTTTTGTGTATCATACAGTGGGAAAGCTAATGAAAGTTAAGTTTCATTTACAAGTACAAAATGCTTCTAATATAACACATTTGCGTAAAAGGAATTGGTATCCTGCTGCATAAAAGTAGAGTGGTTGTGACATGGGTATGTGACTTCATGCCTTTCATGTGAAATAACAACTTTTATCTTTTCCCCTACAGGCAGAGTACAATGTTTCAAAACGCTGGAGATTATCTGGGTGATGCTAGAGATTACATTTAATACGATTGTGTCTTCAGACATTCTGCTTCTCCATTTCATGAGCTAAAATATTTTATAAAAATGAAATCGGGTATCTTCATTGATCTTCAAGTTCACTGTGTCCTGTGAATTCAGAGAAGACTGTCTGAAGGAGGAATAGATTCATCACATTCATGGACTTCTGTTGTTGCTCAAGGATACACTTTTTTTTTTCGTTGTGAAAGGCTATCTGCATGAAGATGAGTCTTCATTTGAGATATGATCTGTGTAACTAGGTGAACAAGGATACTTTTAATGAATTATCAACATCTATTTCAATCTGTTTCTCCAGCTTTTGTTTTTTAATAAAAAATGAAGGACAAGTATAAAACAGCAGAGCTGATGTGTTTCTGTGAGGCTTTTTTGTAAGCCTCTGTGTCTGGATGTGGTGCTAAAGGACAGGCAATCTGCTTTTGATCAGCTGATTGTAACTGCAGAAAGAGAACCTTTAATTTAAAGTAACTTGCAGCTGTAATTATTTTACTCTTTGGCTTGCACCAAATGAAAGGGAAATTTAAGTTTTACTGGTCAGGAGCATTTTACTGAACTAAGAAAGGGAAACTTTGTTTTCATTTCAAACAAAGAACTGATAACCTATTTCACATAGAATTTGACTACTAGGGAGATCTCGGCAGAGTAAAGCAAGTCAGATGTCAGCAAACGACTCTTCTCCCCCATCCTTACAGAAGTTTTCCCCACCTACGTGTCATGCTGCTGCACCACAGACCCCAACTTTGTCTTCAAGTCCGCAGTCGGGGCTCTCCAGTCGACTCTCCAATGGCAGTTTCAGTACCCAGAGCCTCACCAACTCCCGAGGCTCTATGCATGGGATCTCCTTCCTTCTGCAGATTGGTCTCACTCGAGAGACTGTCACCATTGAAGCTCAGGACCTGTCCCTCTCTGCTGTTAAAGACCTCGTGTGCTCAATAGTTTACCAGAAGGTATGGTATAATGCTACTGTGTTCTGCTGATGGCAACAGTTGTTTGCTAACAGGCTGTTTAGTAATAGCAACTGAGATATGTCAAGAGTTTGGTATGGTGACAAGGATCTATGTTAGATATTTGCAATTATGGAGAAAGAAATTTTGGTAACTCTAAAGGGAGGACCTTTTAATTCAAAAGGAGTAAACCCTCCTCTTACTTTCTCACTTGTGAAATCTAGTAAAAGAAGATGTAGTTCTAAATTTCCTGCAAGAATGACTTTTCACAATATGGGCAGTTTTTTCCTTTCAACAATTTCCACTGATACCTTAGGTTTTTACTAGCTTATGCTAACTACTGTTGACGAATATTCTTGAATCTGTATAGCCAGCCGCAGTGACAGGACTAATTGTGGCTACAGACATGCGTTGCAGGGCCACAGACTTGATACTAGCTGTTGTTTTTGTTTCTAGTTAATAACTAAAGATCCCACCAAACAGCTAATAATGTCCTAGTACTGTTTTTCTGTATACTGAATACATGTGTTACTCCTATATGTCAATGTAGTTTCTGTTAGGAGAGGGTTGACTGAGAAATAAAAGAACCTTTGCACACTTCGCCATGGTGTCTTGGCTACCCTGTTGCAAATGCTGTCTATCTAGGAAGGAAGTAACACTGATCATGCTGGTTTTGCATCCAGTTTTTATCTTTAGGTTGGTTAGGAAGGTTAGATCCCAGGAAGCAGCCTGAAAGAAGTTAACAGTATTTAATAAAGTAAGAAATAATTGCTGTTTTCCATCAAGGTCAGGGAATTATATAATATAATTATATAATTTAGCATGTTAGTTCCTTTCTGAAGAGATGAGTTATTTGGGTCAACTTTTTTCTTTTTCATGTACCATGCGTGTTAGGTGTACCTTTATGCAGCCATTTTAGGGGCTGCTTTTTCTTTCTATATCAGCTCTCTCTCTTTACATCTGTATATTTCCTGTGTTGTATCTTAACGAAAGATGAAAACAAGTACATTCATAGTTACTTTTCTTTTTTCCTTTCTGTTTTTTTGGCAGGCTTAGCTAAAAGTTTAACATGAGGTCTTCTTGTAGCTCCAAATTCTTACATGCTAAGCCTAATCTACTGCAAAACTGATGAGGATTTCATGATTGGTTTTCCTTTTTGTCTGGCTTTGCTGCAGTTTCTGCTCTCCTGCAGCTGATGCTACCAGAAAGTGACTGCTCAGTGAAAACATGTTGCAGGCAGCAAACTGATCAGGAAACAACCTCCTGGGTGGTGGATTCATCTTTCATAAGTAGTTTTGCAGCTAGTGCACGAGTGGCAGTATTCTCCCTGTATGCTCAATTTGACAGCAGTATGTCCTGCCTTGACTTTTTCTCTTAGATCTGGTGACTATTGCAAGACTGTTCAATGTTCTAGGATTAGTGCATACCTAATTTGAAAATTACGAACTGCGTTCTTGTCGGTAGTCATGCAAATGGTTGCTGTTTTTTTCCAGTTAAAAGCTTTGAAGCTTCGGGGTATGCTGTTGAGATTCAACAGTGTTAAAGCTTCCCTTTCCTCTGGTATTCCACAGCCTGCTTAAACTGTCTTGTCTTGACTGCAGGGTACTGTGTGGTTTGTTGTTTTGATAGTTCTGTACTTAACAGTATCTACTTACTGTTGCATTTCTTTAATGAATAAGGAGAAATCCCTTTTCTTTTTTTTACTTGGAATAATAATTGATAGCTTTTCTTCTTATTTGAGCGTTATCTTCACCAGAGTTAAAAAGATATTTCCTTACTTAATAGTAGCATTTCAGGTTTGTATTCCTCTACGTCATCTGGAACAAAATAAAACTCTGAGGAGTCCTTCCTCGCTTACTTGGGAGCTTGAACCACCTGCCTTACTGTATTTGAGGTTACAATTACAGTGTCAAAAATGTTGGTTAAGGCTCTCTTTTCTGTGTTTCCTGCTTCAGACACGGGTGTTCAGTGTAACTTGTTCAGGTTTTGCAGAAGAGTAATTAGAAGCAGCATCAGCAGAACTGAAACTAAAGAGACATGTGTCTGCAAAGAGAGTGAGATGAGTAATGCAAATATTTGGTGTGTCTCTTAGCTCTCATACAGATGTTCTAAACATTAGGAGATGTTTTTTATTTTTAAGTGTTTTTCTTCAATTTTTTTCAAGTATAAATTTAAGTTTGGGGTTTACTGTGTTAGGGTTGTTCTGTACTGGAATGGTTAATAGAAGTCCTCAGAAAATCCACACTTTTGACTTTATAGGGATGCTTAAAAAAATTCTTGCTTATGGTCTCGATTACATTCATGGTCTTCTCTGTTCATTCCTTATCTAGGTTGCTGTGTATTAAAGTATCAGACATGCAGTTCTCAGGGGCAGTCTGAAGAGGAACATAAACTGGACACATATGGCTGCTGGAACAGAGGGACAGTGTTTAGAAGCAGAAAAACTTGTAGCAGGTAGACAGTGTGTGTCCTTGCACAGTATTCAGATATTACAGAGGCAGTTCTTAATCCTGTTCTGTGTTGGAATACTGTCTCCTCACGTGAAGTGAACAAAGGGATTACTGACTTTAAACTAGAAACTTGCCTGTGGTGATGTTCCACTGCCTGCAAACTGAGAGTTGTGTTGGACAGCATGCTCTAAATGCTGTATTCTAGTTTACCTAATTTCATTCTGGTTAGAGCTATAAATGAAAAACATTTGATTACTGTAGCTAAAAATTTAACTTAAGCTATTACTTGTGTAGCTATTACAGTACCTGCAAGATTTGTTGTAACTTTTTCAGTAAATTGATGAGTCTTTACTTTCATGTTTCTGCAACTTCTCTATCTTTTTTGGGCCACAGACCTGTCCTTCATCATTTTCACTTTCAGTCATACTCAGCATTCTCCTTCTCTGTATATATTTCCTCTGATGGCTTTGTTATGTTTTGCTCTGAAACAGACTAATTGCTCCCCTACCTTAGAATATTTTCCTGAAATTCTCATGATCATTTAACTGTTGCATTCTTTTTGATTCAGTACTGATACTTTACCTGTGCAATCTGTTTCTTACTCTTCCCACCTAGTTTTTCTAGAACAGGTTTTTTTAACTGAACCCACCCAAAATCACCATTTATCAAAATCAAAGAGGTATTTCTTATGTCTTGCTGATTAGATTCCACTTCTGTATTTTCATTGCATTACAAGGATCATATTGCAATCCATCCATATTACAGATGGATCTCTACAACTCTTGCAGTACAACTTCAGTGTAATAACTAAGTAACAGAACTGCAACCAGTGTTCTGGGTTTTTCTCCAGGTTAAGCCTGTGATAGTTCACGGTGTTTGTTTTTGAAAGGCTCTAAAATGAATGCAAAGCATCTCTTCTGTTCAGATGTGCTCAAATCTGTTTTCCTTCTACTGCTCTGCCTTCTTGACTTGTCAACTCCTTTCTCCATGTGAGCTAAGTAATGCAGAGCCTTAGCAAGAATTGAGGCATGAGGAGCAAACATGCTTGTGAGAAGGTGGGAGCTGGGGGAATTACTGAGGGTACAGAGGTGTTACACGGGGGGCAGATCAGCATTTCCAGCATGGTAATAGGTTTGTATGCTGGAAAACCTAGCCAAGCAGTAGTCCAAGTATGTCTGTAGTGAGGCATCTGATGAGGGAAAGATCTCCTGCAACATGTTTGAAGCTAATCATCTGTGTGATAATGTGATTTGGCACATGATTCTAAAGAGTGGGAGTGAATAGCTGGGTAGGGATGTAGGATAATAGAATGGATGACTTCAGTGAACAGAGAGACTTTCCAATGGTATTTTGGACCATTAGACTTTGGAATTAACTTTCAGTGGTTTGAAGCATTTGTTTTGAGTTATGACGGGTCATGAGATATTGGACCTTGAAACAATATCCGCCTACACTTTTCCCTAGTGTGAATTTTTGGCGACTAGTCCAGAACTTTGTAAAGTAACTCCTGGAACCTGAAGTAAAGGGATTTTTCAGTTACTGCCAAGATAGAAAGAAGCCTCAGTTGTGTTTCACTCAGCAGTACTGACTGTTGTATATTGGTTGAGTTCTTCTGGATAAAAAAGACGGTGTAATGCAGTCTCAATTAAAGCTAGCTACACTGTAATACTTACAGCATGAGCATGCTAGACTACACCAATGATTTTCCTCAGTGTAACTGCAATAATGTTGTGTTATTTTACAACACAACAATAGTTGTGTTATTTGTGCTACTGCTACCCAAGTATTAAGAATTACATATATTCTTGATAAAAGTTGATGATATTGTTGTACCAGAGATTAATTTTGGCACAGTCTAGTACATATGTAGACTTCCCACGAGTGATTTCCTGTCACTAGATGCTCTTTTGGAACAGTTAAGACTGGGAACAGTCATGTTTTTGCTTTTAGGAAACTTAGTAATACTGGGATTAGCAGTTTATATGTTCTGAGTAACTGTGCAGATACATTAGACTTTTATGCAGGCAAGTAATAGCTGTATAATCCTGTAAGATAAAACAGGCTTTAAAAAATTCTGCTTTGAGTTTTGTTTTCAAGTTTACATTATGAGCTCTTAACACTTCAAAGGAACTGGATAATGTTCTTCCTTAACAGCTTCATGTAACTGAGCATAAGGAAAGCTATAAAAGCTGTATTTTGCTGCAGTACAAGAGAGAAGAATTTGGTAGTATACAACTTGAATATAGTTCAACTATTGAACATAGTTTAAGCTTTGCGTAAAAATTCTGTTAAAAGATACCACTTGAAATAGAACCCCTGTTAATCAATGAGGTTATTCTTGGCCAGCAGTCTGCACATAGCCTTCTGGCCAAGGTGCTAGCAAGGAATGCTGTATTCCCGAATGGACTGGGGAGCGGAAGAGAGAGCAGGGCGCCGCATGCCTGTAAGGAGCCAAGCTGCTTGGTTGGAGCTGATTGCTCCCTGCATCGAGGCCTGGCCAAGCGCCTTAGACAGGTCTCTGCTGGGCCACCTGCAGCTCATCAGAGCTAGCCGTGGGGAGGGCAGCCAGCCAGCGCTTCCATGGCTTGGGTGCACGAGGCTGGAGTGGGGGCAGAGGAGAGGAATCTGAGCCAGAGTGTGTGGAAAGGAGTTGGGAGGCAGGCATCTTCCCGGTAGGGTCTGTTCTTTTGTAACTGGGAAATATTTTTTTGTGCGGGTGGGGTGGGAAGTGTGCAAGGAAAGAGCAGGATTAGTTCATTTAACTTGAAAATTTTTATTAGGTATGATTGAATTTGGAGGCTGCTGTAGCTCTATCCTTATGTGCAGCTATGGACAGCAAGACTGATCACATATTCCTGATAGATACTAGCATTTGGATACAGGTGTGCAACACATACATGTATATGCACAGATCTGAACAGATCAACAGTGTGTCTGTCTGTGAGCACTCACTTGAGCACAAACACCACCAGCGGTCCCATGCTGTATCAGTCTCTGGTGGTTCAGGATGGAGGTCTGGTAGTGGGGAAAAAAATGTACAGACGTATACCCACTCACCCACCAGTAAAAAAAATAGCAACAATAAAAGATGGGTGTCTCCAGCAGCCGGCTTCAAGCACTCTCTGCTACTTCAGTAGCAGCTGCTGGATCTTGGTCTTTTCAGTTGCTGACACCTGGATATTCAAGCTCTTGATTTCACTTACTCTGGTCTCTCCAGTCACTGACATTACAGGGTCCTCTTGCTCTGATTGCTGCCAGATAGAACCCCCCTCCCAGTACACACACACAGGCTCAGAATGAGAGAAAATCATTCAGGAAAATAGCTAGAAATTGAATTTAATGAAAATAGAGGATGGGTGGTGCTGATGATGCACAGCACATGATCAGACAATTGTTCTGACCAACCCCTGTTTACAGGTGACCAGCCTGTTTTATCTTCTTATCCCTCGATTTTTTTCCCCACGTTTATTCCTCCCTGAATCACCTCTTTCCTTGCTTTTGTTGCCTTCTGTAAACATTCCATAGGTATTGTACAATCCTCATTTCCCAGCATTTTATAATCTGTACCATACCACTGGACTGCAACCCCTGTCAGGCCAAAAGGTGTTCTAATCTTGACTTACCTGATCAGTGTATGTGTAGAAATTGGGTCTAAGGATGCCCTGTGAAGGCCAGGGTATCTTTTCCCTGGAGTTCTTTATTTGGATTCCTACCTGTCCTTCTTTCTCTGTGCTCCCCTTGCTCGTGGAAATGAGCCTGGGGTGGCCTGATGGCTCCTGTGAAAGGCCTGGGAGGTCCTGGGCAGGGTGCTGATGGGCTTCCCCCACCTGCACTTTTCCTCTGTGCTGCTTTGTGGATGTGCAGACAAGCACCTCACAAGCAGGACAGGTAAAAGAGCTGCTGTCATGTTCCTCAGCCACTGCCTGTTCCACTTACGGATTCAGGAAAACCTCCTAGCAACTGAAACTCTCCATGCTAATGAACAGGCTGAGTCTCTTCTCATCCTTTTAGCTTTTGGAGTTGTTATTTTAGAAATGGAGATCAGGCATGCACAATGCCTAGAAAAATGTGTCCTGGTGCAGTCGTGTCACATATTACAGAAACTGTATACAGGGTCTGTGTTTAGTGAGAGAAATCTTGTACTCCATACTAGTATAGATTATTGCCTTGTTAGTTGTGAGCTTATGATTCTGCATCTTAGTCTAGAAGGCACTGATAAAGTTTGGAAGCAGAAGAAATACCTTTTAAGGAGGTTGAATGTTAGAGTTACAAAACCAGACAATCTTTCACTGTCACTTCTTTTATGTGTATGTATATTTGTTTTGGAAGAACGGGGCAATAAAGCATATCATGACAATATGAGAAGCATTCATGATACACAACTTAAAAGGTCAATTTTATTAATGCAGAACCAAATGAGGGTGTTGATATCAACAGTTCTGACTGTGATAGATTATTTTGCTTTTTTCACAATATTTCTACTCCATAGAAATTAATTTTGCCTTTGTCTGCAATTTCTTTGAAAACCAAAATTTTAATTATAGTTATTATAATGTTATTTACAAACTTTGGATTAATGTTGATGCTGCTTTCTAAGGGATGTAATGTATCATATTTTTAGCAATTACGCTTGCTGTCATAAAGAGGACTTGAGTGTTCAACTGTAACTTTAGTTTATTTTGCCAGCTAATGCTTTTTAGTAATGAAAATTAATGTAGTATGTTTAAAACATTTTAATAAATCCAAGACTTATATGTGGGAATGGGTAAATGGTGCATAGAATATATTTTGTCATAGCAATTAAGATAAGTGCTGCTGAGGTGGGGGATTATATGTAGGGATGTTCTGGCAGCTGCATGACAGAGTTATGGTCTTAAAGAGTGAAAAAAAATAAAAGAGAAAGACATATATTTATTAAAAGAAGGAGACTCAAACCTGTGAAATATCTTAGAGGCTCCCTTAAAATCTGTGGTTTGTAGGTGGTTCTGTGAACTTAATTATGAAGAGACAATAGTTCATGTGATTCCGAGTCATGGGTTGTCCCTCCTAGCAGCTGAAATTAATATTGGTGTTCTTAAAAAGTGTCATGTGTATCTGCAGGCAGATACATACTGTTGTAATATTTTATATCCCTTCTATTAGAATTAAGTTCTTCAGCAGTATAATGCAATTAACAGAAGTTAACAGTGTGTCAATGAATTAACCTCACAGCAATTATTTTAATAATGTTTAATATTTTAATATCTTGTTTTCTTGTCAGTCAAAGCACAGTGGGATTTTGGGTTAGAGCTTAAAGTAAGTTTATGATGTGGTTTCAGTTATGAAGAACTGTCAGTTCCCTTGGAAGAATTCCTAGTGGCTGTATCTTTGCATGTTCAGAATATAAAGTCAAGTCCTTTGCATACTTGCAGAGATACTGAGACACATGTTTGGGCAGCACAGCTGATTCTTAAGCTTTACATTTTCTTTCCTATTACAAATGATCTTTGGGCAATTGGAAAAATGTAATTTTCAGAATATTCTTGGATATTTGCTATTTTATGTAGGAAACCTGAGAGTGAGTTGAGAGGCAGTGGAAGCAGCTGGCTGCTTTGGCATCAATCCAGTAAATCAGTTTCTTCTTGCTGTGGACTGAATACCTATGTGTCAGTATAGATTTGTCAGCTCTGTCTTTTGCTTTTGCAAGAGTTAAGTTGTACAAGTTCTGCCTCTCTTTGTGTCTGTCCGAGGCAGATAGTATGCTTTCTGGAGCATGGACTTCCTCAGTATTATGTGTCATGTAATTATGTAGTGTGTACACACCAAAACAGAGAAGATCAGCTTAATCTGACCAATTTCAGATAAAATTGCTGCTGTGAAGAGGACATTATTTTTTTCTCTGAATGAGGCGAAAATGTGGAAAAAATGGGCACAATGGATACAATACCTTCATTGTGTTTTTTATTTGGTAGAACAAATCTTTGATTTTAGTTAAGAGCAATTAATATACCACAAGCTTCATGCACTTTAGATACTATTGACTGTGTGACATGTAAACTACTAACTTGTTACCTCATTAATTAAAAGTTTCTTCTGAGCTTTTCCATATTTTTTCCTACACTTTTCCTGTTTTGTTCTGTGTATGTATTCCCACCTCAAGTTTGAATTCTGGTTTAAAGCAAAAGGTCAAAGGAGCTGCTTGAGTGCTGCTCATTCCTCTCTAGGATCTGTTCCTGCTCTTTTTCCCTATGAACTGTTTACTTTTTAGCTTTTCATTTTAAGAAATTTTACTTACACTTGACAGTATTTTGAAGAGCAGGGAAAATACCAAATGAGAAAATCTTCAATGAGTAGGGAAAATACAGAATGAGAAAGATACACTAAATAACATGCCACTTTTCCATGACACGTCACTGAAAAAAAGCTATTTCCTGTATGGATTTTTTTTTTTCTGTCCATGTGGGGATTTGAGCTTTTCTTTTCACAGAACCACAGAAAATGGGTCATGTTGAAAGGGATCACTGGAGGTCATAGAGTTCAACTTTCCTGCTGAAGCAGTGTCCTCTGGAGCACGTTACTTGAGATTTCTCATATCTGTAGATCTAAACTGTTGTAGAACAATGATATGGAGCCTCTTACTGGCTTACTCCTCAAGAAAAGCGTGGCAGGTGCTGCTGGAGTGTCTCAAGCTAAATGCCTGACTAGAATACCCATGAAAAAAGGGTTATAGGTGGTGATATCCAAGTTAAAGGCCTGCATTGGCTTTTACTTGCCAGACTGATTATGCAGGTCTGAGAGATCAAAAACCCAAAGAAACAAAAACCTTAACACTTATTTTTTTCAGGTAAAAAAAAAAAAGAAAAAGAAAATTTCAGAAAATGCATTGTTTCCTTAAAAATAAGCAGATTAATTTTGTTACCATGAAACATTTACAACTCTTAAGTTCTGTAGCTGTTATTAAAAACATTGATGTATAGGATTATCATAGAGCATGTATTAATTTAGAGTTTGATTTCTGTTGCAGTTCCCAGAGTGTGGTTTCTTTGGCATGTATGACAAAATTCTCCTGTTCCGCCATGACCTGAACTCAGATAATATTTTGCAACGAATTACATCAGCAGAAGAGATACATGAGGGAGATCTTGTTGAGGTTGTACTCTCTGGTAGGTATTATTGTAACAGTGGAACAACTCTTTGTTCAGTAGATTAAAAGAAAATAGGGCTTCGTGGAGCATTATTTTCATGCCTGCCTTGAGTTTTTTCACTTAAGTCTCATATACTTTGGCGTAGAGGTTTCCAAGAAAGTCCAGGTGTCACTGATGCTTCAGTACTTAGTTTTGTTATTTTTTCGTTGTTCTGTTTTAATTTTCTTCATGTTTATTATTATAAATAAATCTGAATTATACAAATTTATTATTTATTATTCTACAAATCTGAATTATACAAATTTATAAGTATAATAATATCAGTTTTTATTTTTTATAATTGTTTCAGGTGAATTGCAGGTAGGATTCAGAATTTGTTCTTCCAAGTGTTGTGGATTTTCTTTTGCTTATATTTGTCTTTTTGTTCTGTAGCTTTTACTATTGATGGCTTAAGTGCTGCCATAAGACTTCATATAAATGTTGTTGCTTTGTCATACCTATAAAAACAGACTCTTATGGGTTATTGTAGTTCTTAAAAATGGTTTCTTTGAACAATATAGTCCTTAGAGTGGTGGTTATTAGCCAATAATGAGGACAAAATAACCCCAGACCTTATTGTCATTGTATATGTTTGTTCAATACTTTGTCAAATTCAATCAAAAGTCAGCTGTAGTTAACTACAAATAAAAGCTGGACTAGTATTGAGGAGTTTTTAAAATCTTTGAGGATAAAGTGACAAACTGTGACTATATATTAGGAGGAGAGACCTCTTGACTGTCATGAGCTTAGATTTGTAAATTTGGTCAATAAAGTATGAATTTGATAGTTGTAAGGCTGAGTCCTTGGTTGTGTTTCAGGGCATGTCTAAGATATTCAGTAATCGATCATCTTATTTTGAACTTTTCATTGCTTCTGGTGAATAGCATATTTGGAAAATTTGTTGTGTTACTCTTGGCAATCTCTGACAGTTTCCTGACAGACAGACCACCCAAAACTGAGGCATTTTGAAGACACGTAAATCTCTTTCAGTAGAATTTTTAAAATAAGGATCTGAATAGGGAGTGTTAGTATGTATCTGATCAAAAACCAGTAGCCATCAGGGCAAGGCAATCTTGATGTAAAATACCTTTTTTTTTTTCCTTTCCCTCAAAGAAACAGGACAAAAACAATTGAAATATATTTAGGCTTGTTTAAGGAAAAGAATATTTCAGTGTTCTGTGGAAACTTTATCCACAGTTCTGTTTTGATACACTGAGTTTAACCTAATAAGCTTTTACTGCAAAAGTCCTATTTTGTACAACTGTCTTTTTTTGAAAATTTCATAGGTTACAAAACAGCTTGAAAATTAAGTTGCTCTTTCAAACATCTGGTGTTGCATATAGCAAAACTTGTTGTACCTGCCTTCAACTAAGTGAGGTTTTCAACAGAGTGATTTGTACTGTTGATTAGTTGGGACCACTAGTCTGCAGAGTTCAATGGACATTTTTCCTCAATAAAAATGTTTACGGAGAACTATGTAGTCTCCTAAATGCATATTTAAATGTGTAAAATGCTGATTTCTAAACAGCTTGTCAGCATTCTTTAAATTAGCCATTTTTAAAACATGTTCTTTCCATAAATCCTTGTTGATCCTGTGGCAAGAGCTATAACTTACTGCAATTTTTTAAAAGCTTTGGCTACAGTTGAAGATTTCCAGATTCGTCCTCATGCACTTTATGTGCATTCCTACAAGGCTCCTACTTTTTGTGACTACTGCGGAGAGATGCTTTGGGGTTTGGTACGACAAGGATTAAAATGTGAGGGTAAGTAAATCTATGATATTGAGTATATTTGTGTGTGTGTATATCTGTATAAGATGAGGAAGAAGTTGTATCATGTTTGGTAAGTCAGCAAGTGATAAATACAGTATTTCCTAGCTAGAAGGGTTTGTGCATTGGAAAACTGAAGTTCTGATCTGGGCATTAATGCAAACTGTGTGTGACCTTGGGCTAATGACTTAAGAAGTGTTGTTGTTTCCCACTTCGAAAAAAATAGCTAGCTTACAACCTTGTGTTCTTTGCACAAGGAACACATAGTTTGGAGAGACTCCCAAAGGGGAATCCCTTTCCTTATGGCTTCCATCCAGCTGGCTGTGGAACACTCTGCAGCCTGCTGTCAGGTACTAACACTGCCTTCTCACCAATTCTTCTTGGTTCTTGTGCTCCAAAGTGAGGGAGTGATGAAAGCCTCCTGGTGGTGGGAGATCAGCTGCTTCCAAGTGTTAGACCTTGTTACTAGAACTGGGCTTGCTGGAGAAAAAGCTGTTTTTGTGAATCGCATCAAGAACACTAAAATAAGAGAATTTGATACAACAGTCTATTTCTGCCTTTACCATTTTCCTGGGTCATCTTTTTAAAACTGCTTTATCAAAATATTAGTATTGTTTTTGTTACTTTGAACGTTGGGAGGTTTTTTTAATAAACAAACTCCTCTTCCAGGTTGTGGGTTAAACTACCATAAGCGATGTGCCTTCAAGATTCCAAACAACTGCAGTGGAGTGAGGAAGAGGCGCCTGTCTAACGTGTCTTTACCAGGAGCAGGGCTTTCAGTTCCAAGACCAGCACAAGCTGAACACACATCCTCTGCCTCTGAAGAAGTATGTAATTTGAAAGGAGAAACAATTTCTGTTTTAAATTCTTTAACCTCTGGAGAAGTAGATAGTGTTTTAAGTGGCTCACGATGAGTATGTGGGAGTCAAGCTTAACCATTGTGATTGGTTTTAGTGAATTTTAAAATACGGTGATTCTTAGACTTTGACACTTACTGCTTATTATTACTGTGAGAGGTGCAACAGGAAATAAATATAAGTTTTATATATAATTTTGTTATTAACTCATAGTTATATAAAATCCTGAGAACTTTGGCTTCAGAATGATAAAACATCTTGCCTTCTTAGTAATACAGATTAGTTCTGTAGTATCAGCATAGATTAGTTACTTGGCCAAAGCACTACAAATTGTAAGCTTTAATACTGGGGAAGTGGTCCTGATCTGCTGTTAAGCTTTTCACAGAGTTAATCCAAAAAACCCCAAACCCTGTCAAGGAGGGTGTAGGGGATGAAGGGCTTACAGTAAAAATAGACATCCATAGTAGTTCCTTGTTATGATGATTGCTGAAAGGTTATCAATTACATAACAAATATCAATTATCAAGTATATCCTAACTATACTGGCGTCATAAGACAGGACAGGCAGAGATTAAATCCATTTGTTTCTGCCTTAGGCTTTTTTAATAATCTGTTACTTTACACTATAACTATTCTTACCACAATTTAGAACACAAATCATATAGTCTAGTTCAAGAACATGATTTTTTTAGCTAGAGGCTATAAAAGCTTAGTCTTGAGTAATGAAAAGTATTTATTTTGATGTTTATGACCACTGGTAAGATTATTTCAATGAACATAGAATTGTAAGCATTTATCACAGTAAATCACTTTATGATTTCTATGTGCATGTTTCGTACTTTTTTGATACCTCTTCATTTTAGGCAATGCCTCTTCCATTTTAATTGCTAATGTTTTTCTTCTCATTTCAAATAATTTTTGAAGGGGTTTAATTTTCTAAGTAATTTTTGAATTTTCTAAATATTTTGCCTAATTTAGTAAGCTATCCAGCGTGCTATACCTTGCTTTTAAAAACTGATAGTTTGATGTGGTGATTGGAGTTTGGTTTGCCTTCCTCCAGTGTTTTCCATTTTACCTTCTATATGGAGATTTGTATGTGCTGTCTGTACCTTGTCAGGTTGCTCAAAAAATGAATGACATGAGTGAATTTCTAGCATTTTATCTTCTGTGGAAATAATGTTCATACATAACTTCCTGCTTTCTGCAAGGCTTTTCCATCTGGTATTTTCATGGTTTTGTTTTACAATACCAGAAAGTCCTCTTAAAGCTTCTTGGCCAGGTTGCTTTATGTCTGGTCACTTTTGGAGCCAGCACTTCCTTTACAGCCCCACTGACATTTTTTTTCATCCACCAGGACCCCCAAGTTCTTCCCAGCAGGGCTGACACCAATCCCCAGTTTGTGTTGATACAGGGAAGTGCCCCAATCCAGGTGCAGCACCAGCACTTGGCCTTGTTGAGCTGCAGAAATTTCACATGGACCCACTTCTCAAGCTTATCCAGGTCCTGCTGGATGGCATCATGTCCCTCCAGTGTGCCAGCTGCACCACGCAGCTGGGTGACATCCACAAACTTGCTGAGGGTGCACTCGCTCCCACTGTCTGTCATTGGTAAAGACATTTAATAGCTCTGGTCCCAGTATCAATCCTGAGGGACACCTCTTGTTGCTGATCTCTATCAGGACACTGAGCCATTGACCACTACCCTCTGGATGTGACCATCCAGCCAATTCCTTATTCTCCTAAAAGTCTGCCCATTGAATCCATCTCTCCACTTTAAAGTGAAGGATGTTATATGTCAAAGGCTTTACAGAATTCCAGAGAAATGACACCTGTAGCCCTTTTCTTGCCCACTGATGGAGTCACTCCATCATGGAAGGCTGCTGGCTGTCCCAAAGCACTTCCCTGTGTGCTTTTCATGTGCTTTAGCATAGCTTCTAGTAGGATCTCTGTGATCTTCCCAGATACAGAGGGGAGGCTGAAAGGTCAGTGGTTCCCAGGGTTGTCAATTCTGTCCTTTTTAAAAATGGGTGCAGTTTTTGCCTTTTTCCAGTTCACCTGACTGCTGTGACTTTTCAAAGCAGTCATGGCAGTAGAACTGTTCTGGTACAAATTATGTATTCCTTCTTTATTTCAGCGTTGCTGCCCAGAACCTAGTAAGAGGATTCCCTCTTGGAGTGGCCGCCCCATCTGGATGGATAAGATGGTGCTTTGCAGAGTGAAGGTCCCACACACCTTTGCTGTTCACTCCTACACTCGTCCCACCATCTGCCAGTATTGCAAACGGCTGCTTAAGGGCCTTTTTCGCCAAGGAATGCAGTGTAAAGGTAAATGTTTGATCTTCTGCTGTAGCAGTAAATTTCAGTAAAGGCCTTATATTTAAAACTGATTGCAACTTAGGTGGCTGTATACTGCAAAACAGGGACATGTGAGTTTTGAAAAATTGCATAATTTTCAGAAGATCGCAGCAGCCCTCATTTTCATTGCAGTAAGCTATGCATTGTACATTTTTATGAAAAAATTTAGTTGTGTAGATTGAAAACATTGTAATTCTAGAAGGATAATTATGAATTAATAAAAATGGGAAGTGCTTCCTTTTGTTCAGTATCTATATTCTAGACTGACCACTGTGAGTTTTCATTGTATTATTCTGTGAGTTTTCATTGTATTATTCTAGTACAGGATACTGATTGTTACCTTTTGGAGGTAGGTGCCTGTGCTGAACTTGCATGGTTTTTATGTAGCATATATTAACATGCGTGGCTTCACTTCTCAGGCTATTCCATGTGGTTCCTAAAGCATAACTAACATGATCTCCTTCTGGCTTTTTATTACTAGTTAGTGCAGATCTGTTGGCTTTGTTGCAGGAAACAAAAGTGTAGTGATGAATCATAAACATTAATATGGAAAGGAGTTTCCATTTCTCTCATGTGAGATTGTCAAACGGGAGTATCAAAGGTCAGCTTTTTGAGAGAGGTCACTTAATACATTTTCAGTTTGCTTTATTAGAGGAAAGAAAAAATTGTAAGCTTACAGCTGTTTTAACCTTTTTTTTGGATTAGTAATACTGCTGTCTTCCTCACTACTAAGGAATTAGTTTTATCTTTAATTTCTGTTGTTATTTGCAGTCTTTTTAGTCTGTTTGAGGTCTGCATCCTGAACTGATTTTGATTATTTTTTTTCCAGTCAGTGTGTCTCTTAAATACACATGTTAGAAAAATAATGAAGCTTGAAAAAGATGCCTTGTGGTTTTAACATACAGATGCTGCTGGCCATATACAATTGCTATGAATGTATCCAGCTGAACAAATGGTGCTACCACATCAGTTTCAGTGAATTGAATGGCACTGGATAAAAATATTATTTGTATGCATGTTGTAAGCATTAATGCATGGAAAACAAGCCTAGAAAAATGCCATGTATATGTGCAGGACAGAAATAAATATCTTAATAGGCCTCCATTTATACAGTAAGATCCTATACTTATTTTTAATATATCAGGAATTGATATCAAGCAGTTAAAATATTTTCATACTGACTTTTCCTACAGATTCTTAAGATTTCCCACTAACTTCCTTGTGCACATTCAAAAAGCTTAGGGTCTTTTAGTAGTTTTATGTTTCTGATTACCTGTAAGAGCCCTGGATTTCTTGGTTTAATTCAGGTTGCTATTTGGGCTCTGAGGATGATGTTTGAGATGCTAAGGCTGTATTTGTGGTAATAAATGAAATGTGCCCAGAAACATTCCTGGACACTGAGGTCAGCTGGGACAGAATGACCCGTGTTAGTGAACAAGTTTTCTTAGCATCCCAGCCTGGGTGGCTCTATGCAAACTGCCTGGAGCAATTTCATAGGATGCTCTGGTTTATGAGCTAGACCTTGGAACTGTTTGAGATTATGCTAATGCTGTGGGCCAAAAGCATGCTCGGGGTTGTTTGTAGCTATTTACTAGACTAGAGAATTGCATTGCAGTGTCCAGGAACGTTTCTGAATATAATTTAATTTTTTATGATAGACTCAGTCTTCGAATATTGTGACAGGATTTGAAATGTCTCTGTTTCTTCCAGCCTTCTTTAAAGTAGTGAAGTAATTGTATTTCATAATATGGATTGAAGCCATGGCTGTAAAATACTATTAATGGGTCTCCTAGGATGCATCTTTTTAGGCACTCAGAAGCTGAGCAATGTTGTATTCTGCTCCAGAATTTGGCTCCTCTGCTACAAAAAATTGCGAGATAATGGTTTTTATCTTGTCTAGGCTTAAAAGAAAAACACATTGAGCTTGTTTTGGATAGCAAAAAGAAGTTTATCTATCAATATGAAAACAGTTGTGGGGGCAGTAGGGAGTTTTTAAATTCGTGGTGTTGATGGAGTTGAAAATCACAGGGATGCAACTAATAAAGGAAATTCCTGTTACTACCAGTAATGTTGTATGCTGGACTTAGTTCAGTAGGCTGCATCTGATACCTTGGGTGCAGAAATGGCACACATCCAGGTGAGATTCCATCTCCACATCAGGCCAAATCTGGACATAATGTTATTCTGTCTGCCCTGTGTCAGCAAGACATGGAGCTTGAGTGGAGCTGTGTGGAGCTTGAGTAGTCAGGCAAATCTGTAACCTGAATGAGAGGGGAACTGGACTTTGGGATTTGCTGCAGAACATATTTGGTCTGATGAAGTTGTGTGATCATAGATGTTGTGTGATCAGACCTCTGATGTCTGCGAGTCTTAGTTGGCAGATGGGGAAAATGTTAGAGATGAGACAGTTAAATCATATAGCAATTGAAAAAAGGATGTGGAACAAATGAAAGAATGGGAGAAATTACATCATGAGGGAAAAAATAGCTGCAGAAGAAGCTACAGAAGTAGCAAACTGTTTTGTACTGGAAGGGGAAGTACTGACATAATAAATAGTGGTGGGACAAATCAACATGTGACATAAGGACAAGATTGCTAATTTCCTCCTGGTGGTGACCTCATTGGTGCTGTCTTCAGTTACATGCAAATCTATGCATCTGAACTGAAGTTAGTGTTGGAAGAAGTGAATGGTAAATTTTAGTGTCTGGTTGGGAGTGAGTTCTGATATCATGGGCTTATTTATTTGCTGTTTTAGATTGCAGGTTCAACTGTCACAAACGCTGTGCACCTAAAGTACCTCGAGACTGTCTTGGAGAGGTTATTTTCAATGGAGGTAAGATGCGAAACATGCTTTCAAATAGTGAGAGATCTTTTGAAGCTGAATAAGATGCATTAGTATTTAGTTCCCTCATCTCTGAATATTTGACATATTTTTATTTATCTTGCCTGTTTTTTCAGTTAAAATGAAAAAGATTCACTGTAAAACTTACACTCTGGTGACTTAAATTTTACTTAATCAGTAAAGTTTACTATGCTTTGCTTGGGATTGCTCAATGGAAATGAAAAATCTAGAAGCCACTCCAATGTACAAAATTTGAAGATCTGTTGTGATCAGTCTGCTCATTGTTCACCATGAAATACATAATTTAAAATGTTAATATCTGAAGACACATACCATTTTTTATGACTTTCTTATATCCATGATTTTTACTGGCCAGAGTTAGCTGAGGTGTTTGAGATAAAAGAGAAAGGAGAAAAACCCCAAGCCAAACCAAAAGAAAGAATTGCCCTCTAATTTCTGGAAACCTCAATGAAGTAGGACTGCTTTCTGAGTAGACCTTGCAGAATTGAAAGACAAACGTGTGGAACACTTTGTGGAAGAATGTTTAGAGTATTTTTGTAAGTTTTAAACCAGTGTTAAGCTGATGAAATATAGGATAGATGAGCAGATTAGGGATTGAAAACCAATTGGATGGGTGGGCCTAGAGAGTGATTATCAATGGCAAGTAACTCATGGTGTACCCCAGGGGCCAACAAAGGGTCCAGTCCTGTTCAACATCTTCATTAAGGATCTTGCCGGGGCAGAGTATATACCCTCAGCAGGTTTGCAGGGAGGACTGGCTGATACGACAGAGGGTTTGTGCTGCTATCCTGAGGAACTTCAGCAGACTGGAGAAATGAACTTGGGGGGTTGTTGGACCAGGTGACCTTTAAAAATTGCCTTCAACTTCAGATGTTTTGTGGCTGTGTTGCCTTGTCACACATTTTTTAGTGAAACAAAATTGGTTATATGGAGCAGATCACATCAAACTGTACAACTTGATTCAGAGGCTCAGGCAACAGCTGTGTTAGCTAGTGGGTCTGCTGCCATTGCACAATATATCCCATCCATTCATGCCAGCCTTCTCCAGCTCCCGGGCTCTTTCCTGGATCTTGAGGTGGTTGGCTGTGAACAGCAGTGTGCAACATAATGTTGCTGCAGCCTGGTTTTACTACCCTTGTGATGCTAAGGTGCTAAAGGACACATAGTTTGGGAACTACGGTTTCACGTAATTCTTTTGAAGATGTAAAGAGGAATTTTTTTTTTTTTTTTGGTTCTTTCTCCCACTCTTAATTGAACTCACTCCAGGTAAAAAACAAACACAAAAACAACTCCTTACAAACCAACAAACAAACAAAAAAACAACCATAAAAAGGCTACAGATTAAGATATTTTTATGTCTTAATTCTTAGTTTTCCACAGTACCAGTTGTAAAGCTTTTGAAAACACTAAATTTCTGCCTGCAGAAAATCAGAAGTGAATAAGATCTGTTCTGCTTTTCTCTTTTCCTGCAATTCCACAGCCCCCCTTTTCTTTCTTACTTTTCTTATTATGGACTACAAGAGCAGGGAGAGCAGAGTTGGGTTGCTGTTAATGTAGAATTTCATTTCCACAGGAATAATTCTCTGGATCATCTCTAGCCATTGAAAGGTTATTTTGTCCTGATTACTTGTGGAACAGAATTACTTAATGACATGTATGTTTAGACTTTAGGCTTTTCACTCCATTTCTTTCAGTATGGTTTGTGTTTTAGTTGGGTCTCTCTTGCCGTGGCATTTAGCAAAATGAAATTGATAATGTTCATTAGCATACTCTGCATCTTGCAGCAAAAGTGTGAAGATTTTGTATATTGTGATTGTAGTTTTATGTTTATTTCCATAGGTGTGAAAAAAAAAAAAAAGGTGAGTTTTGGAGGATTTTATTTATTTTTTTTAGTTGTGTGTTTGAAATAATGTCTCAATTGTGTTGTTTCCAGAACCTGCTAGCCCAGGCCAGGACTTGGATATGCCGATGGAAGTTGATAGCAGTGAAATGAACAGTGATGGTAGTCGAGTTCTAGATGATGCTGAGGAGCCCTCTCCTCCAGAGGACAAAATCTTTTTTATGGATCCATCTGACCTCGATGCAGACAAAGATGAGGAAGCTGTCAAGACAATCAGGTAAGTTATAGGATGGATTTCTTTGCTGAGGATATGTGTTGCTGAATATTATGAGCAAAGTGTTTCCAATTAGCCCAGTTTTATTGCTGAAAGTGTATTTTCCCTTTGTGTGGGGTTTCTTTTTTTTTTTAGCTTGAAAATACTTTGTAAAGGTCTCCTATCTCAAGAAAATCTGAAACAAAAATAGACTGAAAGAATATAGCCTCTTCTAATTGGAAGAAGTGTTATACTATGACAGTTATTGAAGAAATACAGCTAGGATGAAACTTACGGCTTAACAAAGCTAATGTATGGTGAAGGTCTCTGTGACTGGAGCCTAATTATTTACTGTTATATGTGTATGGATTTAAACACATGGGATGCGGAATATTTTAATATTTTTATTTATTTACTTAAAAACATTTTTATTTTAATATTTTTATTTTAATATATTAATATATTTTAATATTGGCATCATAGTCTATGCATGTTATGCATAGACATAGACTATGCATAGTTTGCTTTATTTATCTTGAAAGTGATTTTTCTGAAGTCTTTTATCCAATAACTGTTAACATTGTTCCTTAAATCAAATTTGATCTTTTTATTTCTCTATCATTCTGAGTAGTGTCATCCTGATTTTCTTAGCCATTCTTAATAAGATAAGCCCAGTTGTATTCGGTCAAACTAAATATCACTGTAGTTCAGGGCTTAGTAGCAAATTTGTGAGGGAGAGCATATAATGATACCTCTCAACTTTCAGTGATTTATAGCTCAAAAATCTCCTGAGTGAGAGGCAACATCTATCTCTAAGTAGGATTTTTCCATTTCTTTCTAATCAGATTTGAAGCAATTCAGGTTTTTGGTATGACAGCATCCTGTAGCTAATTCTGTAGTGTAACAACATGCCATGTTAGAGCATCCTTACATTTTTTTGTTTTGAAACTACCTCACGATGTGTGTTTACAGATGTGTCTGTTAGTGCCACATGTAGAGCTCTGGTGTTAGGCAGGCACCTCGGTGGTTAGCTTCATTTTCAGTGCTATTGAAACCTGTATGTTTAATTAATGGCTCTCTCAGAATATTAGAGATTATCAAACCTTTGTCTGCAGGACAGTTAATATACCTTAGCATTGATGGAATTTTCTAGTGCAGTTGTGATATGAGTTAACACATCCCAGTTTATGTTTTCATAAGCTGAAGGTTTGCTTTGATAGGGACCTTCATTAACAACGTTATGAAACAGCATAAGCAACTCACATAGACAAGAAGAAATTATAGTTATGCTGATGTTAATTATATTTCTGTGGTGTAAAATGGCATAAAAAACCAGCAGTCTCAGCAGATTGTTTTGAAAGAGGATAATTTCTGTAGGTGTCCTGACTTCAGTGTGCTTTTTCTCTGTTCCTTAAGTACTGCAATACTTGCCCTAGGAGACCTAGTAGGAGCTCAGATGCCTTATCAAATTCATCCATCAACTAAATCTGTATGGGAAGAAAAGGTGTCTGTTCCTGAAAATGATGGACTAAATGTGTAAAACAAGTATAATTGCAGAACTGTTGTAGTTTAACTTGTTACATATTAAACTGTCGTATCTTCTTTTTAGTCCTTCAACAAGCAATAATATTCCTCTCATGCGAGTTGTACAGTCAATCAAACACACAAAGAGGAAGAGCAGTACAATGGTGAAAGAAGGATGGATGGTCCACTACACTAGTAGAGACAACCTGGTCAGTTACTTCAGTTTCTTCCTAAATTAAGTTTTTCTCTAAACTAATGTATTTTATTTCTGATCTAGAGTATCATTTGAAAGAATTTAGCTGTGATGTTCATTGTAAAGAAATCTGGTTCCAGGGAGAAACAGTAATTTATTCAAAATTCTTCATGTGGTGACTGAACAGTACTTTTCCCTTAAGAAGGAAAAGCATCTCTACATGGTCTCAAATTAATTGCATATGTAGTATTTCAGCTTTCATGAGAAGGTAACTTAGAATAATTTGTTTGTGTCTTCTTTCTTTTTAGTAGTTGAACTAAATACTTGTGTCTCTTTTTCTATTCTACTATGTAAAAAGGTGGAAATCATAAGAATATTATGTGTACAGAAATGGTTGAGAGTATTATTCTAATGATCTAGGTGTTTGTAAATAGTTATATGTAGATGGGAACCCTTAATTCCTCTAGCAATTCACTCTAAGAGTTGTAGCTTGACTGTATGTCCTTGGGTATGCAAGCATCCCCCACAAAGACTGTGTTGTTTGTTGCCAATGCTACCAATAATGCTACCTTAATTAGGTAGGCAAGCTACTTGGTTTTGTGTATTGAGGAGGAAGACAAAGCAAAATAACAGGGTTCCTTAGTATTTTCTGATGGGAGGAAGTGAATCAATCCTCTTGTTTTTCGATAGGTGAATGAAACTGATGAATTTAAGAAGTTCCCAGGCCTCATGGAGAATATTATGGCATATTGAGACTGTTCACGAAAGGCAGCAGAAATACTTTTGCATTCTTTATCTCTGTGTCATCTGATTGAAGGAGACTTAGAGAATTTAGAGAAGCAAAGTTATTTAAGTTCTGATGAAATCAATTTGAAGGCTGATAATAAGCAGCTCAGGTTACTGTAATGTTTTCACTTTTTGTAATTGTCAGCTAAACTGCTGTAAATGGTCTTTGTGAAACTACCTTAAAAACCATTTCTTTAAGGTACAGTTTTCTAATACCTAGATGTATTTATCACAATCCAAAATAAGTATCTAGTGTATTTTAGATGTGGTTACAGCTAAGACTATATAAAAGTTACAATTATCATCAGCTGGCTGTGGAAAAACTAAGGTCATGTAGCAGACAAAGGTGAATAGTTCTAGCAGAACTGTTCAGAGTAGACCTGGTATTCAGCTCTGATTTAAACTTTCAGTAAAACCAGTATGTTTTCCCATGGACTTTTATTTTTAACAACTCCTTAGAACAGTGATCTGATGAAACACCTTAGTTTAGTTTGATTTTCTTCATCTGTCAGTCTGGCTGCTATCTTGATGACATCATCTGAAAAAGGCCAGTCAAATGAAGTATCCTGACCCAAAGGATAGTCAGCCAAACAAGATCTCACAGAGCTTCCTAATGGGAGGAGACTTCCGTATTGGGCATTACAACATCGGCTATTTCCCTTGACCGTTCCGTTCTCAGCAATGTCAGACTGTTTCCTATTCCTCAAACAACTGGGCTTCCTATCAGTTCCAGACAGGTTCATTTTAACAGCAGGGTCTGTGTGCTTCTTGTGCTCCCTGATAACTTCTCATTTTAAAGAGTGAAACATCTTGTTTCTGTGTCATCATCTTTATTCTTTTTCTGACCCTGGTCCCATCTTTCTCAGAGTAGGGTATGGGGCAAATTTTGAACCCCTGAATAAGTTACCAGCCTTTTCCTTAATTCCTCTCCTCCAAAGTCTTTCCTGATTCACAATTTAATAAAGAGCATATATGTCAAAAGGAGGGGTTTACACCTTTGGTTTCACCCATTGTCCTGGTGCTGTCTGGGAACTCCTTTTAGTTAAATCCATTTTTGATCTGGTTTTCTTTGTCAAACTTCTATAGATTGACTTAATTTCTCCCTCACTGAAGTGATTTAAGCTCTGCTTAAATATGGCCAAAAAAAGTGCTTTGTTTTTAATATGAAAAAGTTTATAAAATATAATAAAATAATATTTCAAACTTTGTCATCCTAAGTTAGGGTTAAGAGTCTTGGGTTTTTGTCCCAGAAAAATGGAAGTGGTTTTCTAACTATATGAGCATGATGCAAGCAAAGTATGTTAGATTCATATAACCATATTAGCTTTCTAAAAGCCTCTTTGCTTTGAGGAATATTAGTCTGTTTAAATTATGAGACAGTTGTATACAACAGTTAATCCACATTACTTTCTGGTGGGGGAGATTTTTTATTGGTGGATACTTCCAGCAAATGGCTATTTAGTCTATCTTGTTTTTTTTTTTTTTTTTTCTCCCCACAAAGTTTTTTTTTTTTTTTCATTTGAATTTCATATTGTGTCTGTCTTGCCTCTGTATTGACAGAAGAATTAAGGACTTGTTAGGCTTGCTCAGTGCTTGAACCCTTGCAGTGTTGGTATGAGGGCATAGAGGGAGAAAGCATGACTCCCACAATTGTCACTAAATTTAAATGATTCAGATTTTGTGAGAATATGCACCTGGAATAAAACCTGTCTAGTAACTGTTTTTTCCTATATGAGGTAACTCCTGTTGTCACTACTTTTGCTGTAAGGTAAGTGATATTTTTGCTAGTTTTTGGAAATAATTTTTGAGCTTCTTCTTTGATTAAGACAAAGTCTTTATTCCCAAAGTTTATTTTTCATTTCTGTAGTCTAAGATTAAACTGTAGATTAATTTTGAATGTTTGTCACAGTAACTTAAAGAATTTTTTTATTTAAATAATGAGATAGCAAAAGCCATGTGAGAGATTTATTCCTTATGTAATTGTACTGTGCATTTTGTAGAGAAAAAGACATTACTGGAGACTGGACAGCAAATGCCTCACACTATTTCAAAATGAATCTGGAACAAAATATTACAAGGTAATTAATGATGAGTAATAATTATGTTTCACTTGATTTATTCAGTGCTTTATAGATATGAAGTCTACTGTGAGCAGTTTATGTATTATCTCCATTTTCCCATCTCTTTTTGAATCAAAACTGTGAGCAGGTTAATTGTTGCCCAAAAGCCTGTAAGTGAGAAGGACCAAGACTAACTCTGAGAAGTTGCTTGCAGCTCCTGCTCTAATTCCCTTGAGTATGTCTCTCCTTACATTTTTGCATGTACTGTTCTCCTGAATTACCTGGCATATTAAGCTTTCCTCACAATTAGCAGAGAATTTCTTTGGCCTCCAGTTGAATGAAGGCTTGGATGTTTGTGTTCTCTGAGTAGTGACTGAAAGTTTGCATGCTTATGTGTTTTATTTCAACATTCCTCAAATTAAATTATTCCCTACTGTACAACTAAAAGTTTCAAGCAAGATTTACAGGAAAATTTACTGTATAGCCTTAAGTTTATGTAAATGAAGCTTAGTGTATTGTCAGTGTAGGACTGTGTTTGGTGGTGGAATATTCAGAAAATGCATTTGAATGTGTAAACAGGATTTTTCCCTTTCTTGTCTTATACCTTTAGGTGGGGGTCCAAATCTTGCAGCTTCTTCCTTTGTAACACCTCTAAGATCAAGCCTTTTCTCTGTACACCCAGCTAAACTTGCCCAGATCCTTTTCATCCCTATCTTGACCAAAGCAGTCTCTTCTCAGACCTCTCTGATACTTGTATTGCCCTGTGCATTCAGAACACAGCTGGTAAAATATGTTCCTTGCTTGTTGCTCCATTACGTCACTGCATTTAGTCATTTCACTTGCCCCTTAGCACCCCTTGTTTTAACTGCTTAGGTCTGATTGTTTGTCTGCGCTGTTAGAGTAATTCACAGTTTTTGCCTTTACATTTATTTGATCTTCATCTCGATCAGCTGCTGTCTCTTATCCTCCTAATGCCTGCCTCGTGTTCATCTGCTTGTTCACTACTCTTGCAAGTGACGTGCACCTGCACCTTCCCCTGGATGTGGAATGTCCTCCTCTACCTAGTGTGAACGTGAAATTATTTCTTCCTTGAGATCTGTTCTGTAATACTCTTGTACCATGATCTTAAACTGACCAGGCAGAGGATAGTATCTGTATGCAGATTATATCTGCTAATATCTGTATGAAAATCTTTACCCAAAATTATTCTGATGCACAAAGCAGTGCTTATTGATTAGCGTGTATAGCTGCATCCTCTCCTTAATGTTACTGTTTCACTTTTCCCCCCTCCTGCTCTTCTCTGCCTAAGCTTTATAACCTGGAAGGGGAAAATGGTCATTCTCTAGTTGTGCATCACTTACCCATGTGGGGGTGTGTCTCATGATGAACATAAATGTAGTTTGAGTAGAAAATAGTAGTTGTATAGAGAGAACTGTGGTGGGCCTGAAAGTCTGTCTAGGCTTGTATATAGGAATTCAGAGCACCGGGTGTTCAATGGTCATGCGCAATTTGAATTTATTTATGAAGCTTGGTGTTTCAGCTTTGTTTTTTTGATATATTTGATTTTGTGTCTTTGCAATGCTTGCAGTTATGGGTATTAGTATATTAAAATATTATGTGCATTTTCATTTTTTAATTTCTAATATCTTTCTTCAGGAGATTCCACTTTCAGAAATTCTCCAGGTGACTCAGCCTCGAGATTTTTCACATGTGGTGCAGGGCAGCAACCCCTACTGTTTTGAGATCATCACTGACACGATGGTGTACTTTGTTGGCGAGAACAATGGCAGCACTCATCACAGTCCAGTTCTTGCTGCCTCCGGAGTTGGACTTGATGTAGCTCAGGGCTGGGAGAAAGCCATTCGCCAGGCCTTGATGCCAGTCACTCCTCAACCTAGCGTTTGCACTGCTGCAGGACAAGGAAAAGATCACAGTAAGCAGGCAGACAAGGCGCTCTCGTTCATATGCTGAAGCTGCTGATGGTAGTGATTCCTTTGGGAACAGTGCTTATTTAGAGTGAAGTATTGTCTGTTGGTTATCTGCTGAATTCGGTTCATCATTTTCCATGAGTCTCTAAAAAGCGACCCTCAGATTTGTGGAGGGTGGGCAAATCCTTTAATCTGTTGTAGTAGAAAGTAGTAAAGAATCAGATTTACAATATGAATGCAGAATGCAGAGTTTTATTGTGGGACCACTAAAAACACACACAGATGTAAAAAGGGAGCACAGATTAGATATTTCTAATATACATAACTAAATAAAAATATTCAGATTATATGCGTACACTTTGAAAGAACCAAATGTGGATGTTTTTTGATGTTAGCACCTATATATATGTATAGTTTTTAAATTCTGTGATATGTCAGTAGCTAAGGAGAAGAAAATGAGTTAGTGTTGTGACATAAATACCATCAGTGATGTAAAAAACTTTTTCTGAGCTGTGGGTAGTTATAAAAAGTACCCTGTTCTTCTTTTTATGCACCTTCCCTCCCTTTTTTCATCTGGCATAGGATTATATTATCAAGGCTCCACTGAACTTCTATATTGTTTTCTTTCTTTTAAGACATCTTGTTCCTTGCAACAACATTCATTCCCATTCTATACTGAGATTTATGCTTTCACTTTTTATTTTCCTTTTGAATTCCAGCTACTCTTTAATCTCCTTGCAGTAAAATTTCGTTTTGCAGTAGATTCTGAGAACAGTATCTCTTTCTCTGGTGTCTGGCTACTCTGCATCAGCAATAGTTAAGAACATGTAAATGCCAGTCTGAGGTAAAGGCACTTCCTGCGAATGCAGCAATGGTCTAAAATAGTAAACGATGAAATGCATTGGTATTTAAGTACAGTGAAGAAACATGCCTGTGAGATGGTGCCTCATACCTGGCTTTATACATATATAAAATGCCACTTTTGATACAGAATTTTTAGTTTCATATCTATATATATATATATATATACACCTCTATATATAAACACCAAAATTCTCTTTGTTTTCTAGCACCTAAAGCTTAGTGTTGCTGACAGACTTGCAAAGACACTTGATTTTTCCAAAGCAAATAGTTTTTCAGATATAAATAGTAACATTTCATTGACATTGGTAGGGAATAGAGCTGCAGTGGTAGATGCTGAGAGGAAGTGTTTTAATATGTTTAAGATTGTAGAAATACAAGAAAGTACTGTGTGTCGGGGAGTGGTATTTACATATTTTTAGACAACTCAGGTTGGTTTTTAAACTCTGGGAAGGCCACAAAATGTCTGTTCATCCCTCTTCTTCCTACACTTTGTTAATCATGAAATGTATTTCAAGAGGCCTTAAGATAATTAGATACTAATTTTAAAAAAAGTCTCAAATACATGCTTTTAAATGAAAAGACCGAAAGGAGGAGGGAGACATTGCTGGCACTTGAAATACTTGCAGCAACAGGGAATTTGTAGCATCAAAGTGTCCACAAGGCACTATCTAATTATTATATACCACATTGTGGCCAGAGGTAGGTAGAAATGAGGATATTCTTCCAGTCTGATCCATGGCAAAGAATCCTTTGTAACCATGTACCTGGTATTTGGCGTGGAGTGTTTCTTTGTGGGGTGATTCTGAGCTAAAATGAGAGAGAAACCTGCCTGCTGTAGAGAGAATCTACCTGCTGTAGATTACATGTGGAGTTGTGGCATTACTGCTTTCTTTAGAAGTGACTGCTTCTTAGCCCTTGCTCTTGCACATTTCAGACACTAGAAAAATGGATTTATTTGGAAGGAATAACTCACTCTTTACCTCTGAGTTATTTTGTATTCTGTAGCCATCTGTGGACAAGTGTCCAGTGTGTTCTGTTAAACACTTTCAAAAACTGTATCTTTATTTTCTGGTTACCTTGAAGCAGTTTTTGTTGACCTTAGGAGTTTTTTTATCTGACTTCTTTATTGTTTTCCCTTGTGTTCTCTACGGTTACTTCAGTACTGACTTGACTATAGTCAATAATCAGTAGGCATCTGCAAGACTCAGAGTTCGTATTTCAGATGTAGACTTCAGGGTGTCTTTGAGAATTAGTAATTGTTCCTATCTTCTCTCTGTAAATTTCTTCTTTGAGATAAAGCGCAGGTGGCAAAAATCAGACATCTTTTTTCTCTAAATTCTTTTTAGGATGATAATGGTTCTGTTCAAAGTGCTAGTAAGTTTATAGTGTGTTTTCTATCTACCTTATAGATGAATTCAATCTTTTTTTTCTTTAAGTTAACATAATATCACAGAATTGTTAGGGTTGCAAGGGACCTCTGGAGATCATCCAGTCCAACCCCACTGACAAGTCAGGGTCCAGGTTGCACACAAACATGTCCAGCTGGGTCTGGAATGCCTTCAGAGAGACAGACTCCAAGTGGTAGATGTCTGTTAGTCTGAGATGCTTTACTTTGGCCGTGGAAGTCAAAACATAAGGGTATTTCCTGCCTTCCATGGTATATTCTCTTCTTGCCCATGCATCAATGTTATTCCTGTAATGAAAAATTCCTGTCAATGTCTGCTGCAGACCGAAGAATTCTTTATCTGATACGTTTACTTGGAAATTACACTTCCTGAACTTGCCCTTATATTCCAAGGATTGATATGCTTCTGTAATTTATCCATGAAACAAAGATTTTTTTTTTTTTAAATCTTATGGGCTTTATTGCCTTTTTAATTATCAGTTATTCTGTTACTTGGTTTCTTTGATTTGTTTACTTTTCTTATGCATTAATTTGGTATATCTTTGTGCCACAGAAGATAAGAATCCACATTCATTTGACCCTCTGGGATCTACCTGCTCCTCTTGCCCGTGTTTTTCTTTATTGCTGCCAGAAATTGTTATTCATTTAATGAACTATGATAACAATTGCTATCGCTTTTGGTTCTCCAGCTGTCTATTGTGTACACACTTGTATTGTTCTACTATTTTTGTAATCAGGAATATGACAAAAAAAGACAAATAATCCCAGCAAAACTTTCAGGGTTATTTATCTAATGAGTTCCAGAGTATGAAGTTTCTGCAAAACAACATTAAAAATCATTTCACTGATACTGGGTTAGAAGTCAGTAAAGGGTTTTGGTTGATTTTAATTTTTCCACTCTTTTTAGAAAAAGTCTGCCCTTTTTATTTACTTACTTGGCCTTGTCTTCTTTATTGCAGAAGAATTGTCTCTAAGCATCTCAGTTTCAAATTGCCAGGTCCAGGAGAATGTGGTGAGTCATGTACATTGCATTACAGTGATATTTATTTATCTGAGTATTACGAAGTAATTGGTAGTAGCAGTGTCTGGATGAGAAAGCAACACCAGAGCACTGTAGGTAAAGAAGTCCATGTTATATGCAGGAAGTAACCTACTTACCTGCCATGGCTGTTAGTTTTTATCAATGTATGTCCTTGCTTTTGGTGCAGCTCAGTGGATCCTCTTCAGGAGAAGTTTGTTGTGTTTTCCCACTCCTCAGTGTAATGATGGTACCTTTTACAGATTTTGATTAATGCCAAATATAATTACAGCCTAGCCAGTAATAACTAATGCGGTTCTGAACATTTTAATGACTCCTGATATTTGTGCTTTCTTTTTTTCATGCATTAGGATATCAGCTCTGTGTACCAAATATTTGCTGATGAAGTGCTGGGTTCTGGTCAGTTTGGTATTGTATATGGAGGTAAATTGCATTATGTTCCATTATGTATTTATTAAGGTAGAATGTCTGCTTGATAAAATTATCCTTTTCATACTTACTTAGCTGTATCTAGAATGTCTAGGTGAAGTTAATCTTGTTAGAAGTTGTGTTTGGATTACTTTGCTGTGTGTCTCTGCAGTTTTATGTGCAGTATTTCTTACAATTAAATTCCTGCATTTACAGTTTTGCATTGGCATCCTAATCAGTTTAGAATATGTATTGCATTTTGGCTGCAGTTTGGATTGCAAAGCAATCCAGTTTGGCCATGCTTAATGATTTTTTTAAATTGAAAATTCTAACACTGTGTTTTACAGTATTAGAAGTCATATATTTGCTGTCAGTCATACCTGTTTTGAATGACACCTGAGAGATGTGGCCAAAAGCAATTAGAAAAACGCATCATTTATGGTTTGACAGTATGGATGCAAACACATTATTGACATACTTGATGCGAACAAATTTCTGTCAGCAGGGTAAAGTAGGAAGTAGTATTCTTTGCCAAGAGTGTCCTAGGTTTCAAGTCTAGTGTTATCACCTAGTTTTTAAAACGTTCTGTTGCAGCATATAACTTGTTTTTAGTATGTAATAACAAAAAAAAGAAGAAATACTAGAAGTGCATATGAATTCTGTTTCTATCTCTCTCTTTTTTTTTAATCTCATGTTATATCTCAAGTGTTGAGAAAACCACAGACCATAAATCTGGAAAGAAAGAAAAAGTCATAAATAATGATTTACAAGTGGTAACCTTTCTGCTTCTGTCATGTTTTCTTTCTAATCAGGAAGTATTGTGGCTTTGATTTTTCTGTGTGCCAATTGTGTAGTTAGATACTTTATTACTTCTGAACTGCTTGGTGGAAATACAGTTTGGTCTGGTTTTACATCACTCTTGAAAGAGGTTAGGTTTTTTGCCCCCTCTGTATTTCTTAAAGCATAGTGTGAATAAAAATGTCCTCCCTATCTTATGGATAGAAATTAACAAATGCAGACATTTGTTTTAATGATTGGATTTTATTTTTCCTAAATTGCCTTGTAGATAAATCTCAGCTTGGTGTTTTGCATGATTCAATGTTTACAAGTGCTTGTAAGTGTAATAAACACTTATAAAAAGCTTTCGTTAATGTTTTTTTTTTTTTAATGAATAAGGGCTTAAAATATATAGGATGAGCTTACTTCTTAATATAAAATCACAAGCTGAAAGAGTATGAAAAGACAATATAGAAGACTATAGTTTTGCTGGCTCTACACACTGCTTAATTGTTGCTGTTATTTGGGGATGCTAGATCTGGTAACTTCTGATACTGGCTTATCCACACCTGTGTATATACTGAAATAATGGTAACAATTAATGGAAAAATTGTTTTCATTGGTGTGGGGTTTGGATTGGGTTTTTATTTTTTGTTGTATTTTTTTGTGGCCCCTAATCTTGACAAATGTTTTCAAAATTGCAAATCAAAAGTTATAGGGTATAAATATCCAATTCTTGCATCAGTAAGAACAGTTTCCCTCTGCTTTTCCCTTCAAACTTTGATTAGCTTGAAAGATCTGGAAAAGGGAGACAGAAAAAAAACTACTCTTGACATTTTCTTACTGATGTAAAACTTGCACTGAAAACTGGCTGGTTGTGTTTTGTTTAACAAAAGGAATTTTCTAGCTGCTTTTCTGTTACTCTTCATGGGCAAGTTTTAGCTGTAGTCTAGCTTATATAGTTAGGTGTTACGTTAGATGAGTTGGTCTGCTTTACATTCTTCAGCAATCTAGCATTTGCCTTCTGTGTTTTGCATCTAGTTTGTAATTGATTGTATTTGTGCTACATTTCAATACAATTTCTTTTTTCTGGTGGAGATAAACCCTTTATTCATTATGTTAAAGGCAGGTGCAGTAGTTTCTTGGCAGAGCAGCCTGTGGAGCAGTTCCTGTGCCCTGCCTAAGCCCTGGCCACGAGTGCTGACCAGGGAGCAGCAGGGGAGGCTGGCTGGTGGCTGCTGAGGTGTAGCTGGGCTCCCCACAGTGGTGCTGGTAGAACCGTCTGTGCCCCTTGCACTGTAGCTGTGTGTGTTGTCCCTTCTCCTAAAATAGCTTCCAAGCCCTTCACTGAGTGGATAATGACACTCTTCTTTGGTGCAGACTTGTTGTTCTGGCGTAGTTTAGTATTAAATGTCTCAGATTTCCAAGGCCTTGCAGTGTGTGATCCTATTAACCTCTCTGATGTGACTGAAAGAAACCAGTTCAGCAGCTGTGAAGAAGTTGGGGAAGCATGAACAGCTCCTCACTTAGCCCTGGACACAGCCTCCCTGGGTACTGCAGAATGCTTCTCATGTAGCAGATGCAGGTTGCAGCAAGGAATAATACATGGTGCTGTCAGCGTGGTGTTTTTCTTACCATAACCTTTTAGAGCTTTTTGATCACAGCAGACTGCCCCAGATGTTAAATGTGTTGCTGTTCTTTGGGGCACCTAATTGCTTTCATGTTCACATAGAGTATTAGGTATGTAATTTCCTGTGCACAGGGAGCCCATGAAAGTATGAAACCACTAGAGTGGATTTGTAGATTTGTCTTCTCTTTGGCCTTGAATTGTTGTTGTTTTTACAGGAGAGGCAATATTGTGTGGAGTAGGTATTACTTGCTCATGTGAAAGTCCCTTGCACAAGCAAAAACTTCACCCAATATATCTAATGTCAGTGTGTGTATACCTGACAGCAGAGTGGTAACTGGTTTAAGTTTAAACTACAGAATTCCTGTGGAGGTTAATCACTTCTTTTTACTCATATACCATTTGCAATTCTAAATATAAATATGGTAATATTATACAATTGACAGAATATACTTGTTTCCCCAAAAAGGAATTTCTGCTGTAATGTTTAATAGCTATGAATTACTTCTACCTCTTGATGGCTGACACTGACTTTCTGTTTAGGAAAACATAGGAAGACTGGAAGAGATGTGGCTATCAAAGTCATTGACAAGATGAGGTTTCCAACTAAACAGGAAAGTCAGCTTCGTAATGAAGTAGCCATTCTCCAGGTATAAAAGTGTTTTGGAATCATGTTGGAGTTTTGTCTTAAATAGACCATTAATGAGGTTTTATATTGTATCTAAATGTTCTGAATTGATTTTTAATTTTACATCTGTGATTTCTGAGTACTTTTGGAAGATGGAATCTTGTAAAAGCAGGAATTCCTGAGTACTTGGTAGAGTTGATAACTTGGGGGTGATAGCTGTAGGGGATCCCACTGAAGCCATGTACTTTGGCTCCATGTTGACTCCCTCAGTATTGTTTTCTGCTGTTTTTCACTACTGGCTCCTCAATCTTTGAGTATTATTCTTACACTCAGTAACTTGATACAGAACATGCAACTGTAAAATTAATCATTGCAGCTAAATTGTATTAAACAAGTTATCCTTAGTAGTTGGCGTGTGTCATGGGTTGACATTTTTTCAAACTAGATTTTTTCCTCAGATACTTTTTTTTACCTGTATCTATTTAACTGGGTTTTTTTAAATTTGTGGTCAGTATTTCTGTGTAATTCAGGATATTTCATACTGGTTTATTTTAATGATGTACCTATGCTACTTTGTTTTAGAATTTGCACCACCCTGGGATAGTGAACCTGGAATGTATGTTTGAAACACCAGAACGAGTCTTTGTTGTGATGGAAAAGCTGCATGGGGATATGCTAGAGATGATTCTTTCCAGTGAAAAAAGTCGACTTCCAGAACGAATAACTAAGTTCATGGTCACTCAGGTGAGCAGTCAGTTCCTCTGCTTTGAGAGGAAAGGCTAGATTTGGGTTTTGTAATTATAAGATGAGACTTTGGAGAAGGAGTTTTCTGTACTGTTATTTAAAAGAGACAGCGTAGAGAGCTACACATCTAATGAAAGTTGAATAAACAAGAAAAGAGCTTTGAATGTTAATTGCGTTAATTTTTTTGGCCCTTCTTTCCCAAGACATAACATTATGGACATGTAAAGATGAATGTCAAAACAGTAAGCAGTCAAAAAAACAGAGGAGGAGGCAGGGGGGAAGGCTGGGGAAAATAAACCCGCTTGTTTTCAAGTCTTGGTAGGCTGGAAAAAACAGTACTTGCACAGTATATATGGGTTAGTTCTTGAGGGCTATGTTGATAGAAATTGCTGTATTGGTTAGTCTGTGTGTCTTTTGACACTTGTGATCTGCTTGAATATGTTCTGAAAGTGTTCTTTCATTTTGTAGATACTTGTTGCTTTGAGGAATTTACACTTCAAGAATATTGTGCACTGTGATTTAAAACCAGAAAATGTACTACTAGCATCAGCAGAACCATTCCCTCAAGTGAGTGAAGATTAAACAATACTTTTCATTACTATTAATTGTTTTTTTTTAAAAGCAATATTGACACTGCTGCTTAAAAAGCAACCTCTTGTGGGATTTTCAACTGACTTCTAGAATTACTTGAACTGCATGTTATTGTAGTTGTCTCTTTTTTTGCCCTTGTCTCATTAAGTGCCATTAGTGCATTGCTCTTTCTTATACTCTGAGGAGGGCTTATTGACTCGGGGTTACATGTTGAACTTCATCCGGATCCTTTTGTCTTTACAAATGCCTGCTGTGTTCTAGTTAAGGAACTGTTGCAGGATCATGAAGATTTGAGCATCGGTGCATGTACCAGCTGTTAATGCATTTTACTGGGATGTTCTGTCAAGAGCTGGCTGGCTCTGAGTTCAAGCTAAAACTCATTGTTTGATTTCCATGTAGCTGAAGCCTCCAGCTTCAGGAATGTGATTAAGAGGAATGTGATTTGGCTGGGATTTGTATGTATTTTTAACTTTGATTCTGTGTCTTTTGAGAGTGAGGATTCACCTCTGAAAATTAGCTGGGTTTGGAATCAAGATACTTCTTCCTTATTTGCACACTTGTGACCAAGTAATACACAAAACTGCCTCAGACCCAAGTCTGTGCAGGGCCAGTTGAGATCTTGATCTGAAGTGTGGCTGATCTGTGTGCTGCAAACCCAGTAACCTTAATGGACTGGTTTACATGGGGTTTTGTTCTGTTTGCATTGCAATGTTTAAGTGATGGCAGAAAGGGTGTGAAGTCAAGCAGAGATTTCTCCGTTTAAAATGTGCTGCTTTTGCAGGTGAAGCTGTGTGATTTTGGCTTTGCACGCATCATTGGTGAGAAGTCTTTCCGACGCTCTGTGGTGGGCACTCCTGCGTACCTCGCCCCTGAAGTGCTCAGGAGCAAAGGCTACAACCGCTCCCTAGACATGTGGTCAGTAGGAGTTATTGTCTATGTGAGCCTCAGTGGCACATTCCCATTTAATGAAGATGAGGATATCAATGATCAGATTCAAAATGCAGCATTTATGTACCCACCAAATCCTTGGAAGGAGATTTCTAGTGAAGGTAAAGAAACTGACTTTCTCTATTAGAATGTTTCTGTATGTAGGTAACACATTCAAATGCTTAAATGTCAAGGTTCATTTAGGGAGGAGTGAGAAAATTATTGATAGTTTGAGTTTAGTAGACTATGCCAAAGTAGGTAAATATATTTGTGAAAGATAAATTGTAAAATATAATGCTTTAGATAATTTTCAGGGCAGGGGAGTCAGGAGATTTAGCAAGAAAAATGAATTTCATGCATGATGAATGGAATGAGTAATCTGATACTTCCCAAAAGTCCCAAAGGAAAGTTAATTCATGTGTGGGTATTTGCTGAATGATGGTATATTTTATCTGAACTATAATCACAGAAACAACTGAAAGCTGAATTTTAGTTTGTACATTAGGAAGTATGGATTTAAATGTGAGGTCTGATCAACCTAGAAGTTTACAAGGCTAGAGCTCTCCAATGCCAGCTTTGGTTATATGTTGTTACCATGTTTGGTTAATACATGATTAAGACACAGGTAGATGTGGAAGGACGTATACAGTAGTGGAAGTACGTATATCATTGTGGAACGCAGAATTATGCTCAAGCTTTTTAGACATATCTGAAAATCACTAAAATCAGTAGGGAAAAAGATTAACGAATAACACAGTAAAGCTTTCAGTGTTTCCAGCAAAAGTAGGGGGAACATACCCCATACTTTTTTTTTTAGCCACATTTAACATTAGCAAAGCTAAATATAAAATTCAAGAGTTTGGTTAAATTTAAAGGAATTCATTGTAGGATACACTCACACATAAAAAAATAATTTCTACTGCAGCATGTGAATGATGATGGAGGTGATTAGTATTTAAACAATATAATTTTTGTTCTTCTTTGTCAGCCATTGATTTAATAAACAATTTGCTTCAAGTGAAGATGAGAAAACGTTTCAGTGTTGACAAATCCTTGAGTCATCCATGGTTACAGGTAAACCCATCTGCCTTTTTCACTATGTTTACAATGGGTGAATAATTTTTTTGACAAATTCTTCAGAGGCTTATGAAAACTGCAAGTGTCACGTTCTGTTAACAAGCATTCATGAAGGCTTGAGCATTTCTGGTTTTAGCTTTACATTTGATGCACTCCAGAGTTCTGACCATCTGTGAATGGCTTCTTTCCTCAAGGGAAATTTGTCATACTGTCTCTCCCACCTTTTCCTTTCTGTCTGATAACAACATGGGTTTACTCTTCTGGCTTCCCCCTTGACTGTGGGGAGTGATGAGTGCATGAAGCCTTGTGAAATCAGCATGGAGACAAACATTGTTCAGTGCTGAAGTGGACACATAGCCTGGTGTGTGCTGTAACTTGTAGTCTGTTTAGAAAATATTTGTTTGGAATGGAATGTTTTATCTGCTGCTTTGACAACCTTACATACTAGCCTATTTAATTTTGAACTATTCTTTGTAGACAGTGTTGGGGCTTTTTTTTTTTTAAAACAGATCTTGTTGGTTATATCTTCTGGCTATTTACACTGAAAATGGACACAAACTGCAGAATTTATCTGTGGGAATGTAGTGGTGCTGTTTCTTAAAACTGCTTCCTTAAATCTCTTTTACTCCTTAGGATTATCAGACTTGGCTTGACCTCAGAGAATTTGAAACACGCATTGGAGAGCGTTACATTACCCATGAGAGCGACGATGCACGCTGGAAAGAACACGCTTACGAACACAACCTCGAGTACCCCCAGCACTTCATTATGGCTCCCAATCCAGATGACATGGAAGAAGACCCTTGATTTGTTCATTATGCTAAATTGCAGCAAAGAAGGATACTCCAGGCAGAAACTGAAGATAAGTTTTGGAACAGCTATTGCTCTTTCCAAAGGCTGTACACATAGTTTGGTGTGTAAAGCCCCAGAGGATTCTGCATTGCCATGGGAATAGACTGTCGCCTGCAAACTTTTCTCCATCCCTGACTTTAACTCTGAGTAGTTACTGGACAGTGGGATACAAAGCCCTGTTGGGTAACATTTCACCGAGCTGGGTGGCTACAAAGCCATTACCGAGGTGTAGGGTGTACAGACTGAATGGTTTGTGCTTTTCAAGGGTTTTTGTTTTTTCATAGCCTACGCAGTAAGAGTTTTGTAATAGTTTTCTAATCCCTATTTACTAGCCCATAGAGGACTGTTTTCTGCTACTTAGATACATCTCCTGTTTCTCAAACTGTGGATGGTGAAGACACTCTATAAAGAAATCTGTACAGAATACCTTGGCTAAAGCAAAACATGGTGGTTTAGTTGAATACAGCTTCATAGATGAAGGAATAATTTGCTGCTGTTTAGACAGTTAAATATGTGTGTCTTGGCCCTAATTGAACTTTTTACAGATAGCAACCAAAACAAAAAAAAAAAAAGGAAAACCCCGTAACTTCTTACATTCCTCTTGAAATGCTGGCTGACAGTCTAAGGAGATGACAATCAAAGCTGTGCTACACTTTCATTTTGTCTGTTAAAAAAAGCAATAAGCCACAACAGTGAGCTGCTGTGCAAGGCTGGCACATCACTGATACACACCAAAGGCATTTTGCCTTAAAACTACACAAATAATGTACAGAGAGCACACAAGACTTGATGTAGCATATCCTTTCACTCTGGAAGATCAGCTTCTAGCAGAAGGATGTGGAAAAATAGGGAAAAATACATGCAGCTTTCTTCTGCCATTTCGAGTAATAAGATTTTTAAATTTTTCTAATATTTTTCTAATTTTTTAAGTTTCCCTGGACTTACATCAGGAGTAGTTTGTAGCCTGCTAGCTTGTTATGTTAACTCTGCTCAAAACCTAGAAGTAACAGTGGATATCACATCAGCTGTTGCTTCTGCCAGGGCAGCTGGACTGTAGGAGAAAGGACTTTGCCTTGCCACTGTAATCTGCAGTCCTCCTCTCCTCTTTACTGTGCTCAGAACTGTTTGAGCTGAATGAAGAGTCCAAAAGCAACTGCTCAGTTTTTTCTGTGCATATGCCTCAACTGAAGGATTCCCAATCACTAATGCTACTTGTGGCACAGTAGAGGGGAAACAGCAGTGTTGTTTGGAAATTATTCCCTTGGACAGTTCAAGTTAATGGTATTTCAAAGTAGTTTGAGGCCATAATGCTAAATTCAAATGGAAGAGAGTTTTTTGGTCCTATTTTAAAAAATGAGAAGGGTGAAATCCTGTTTTTGTGGGGTAACAGTGTTGTGCTCCTGGAGGGTGCTGGATGGCTGCATGCATCCCTGATGTGCCAAGCTGCTTAACTGGAGCTTAGTTGGAAATTTTTCTAAAATACTGATACAGGCTTGAACTGCAAAGGCAGTGAGAGACTTTTGGAGTATCTCCTCTCTCCTACAAAGATTTTTCTTTTTTTGTTTGTAGATAAGTATTTTTTATACTGTTTTTATTCAGGTAAGGAAACAGGTGAGCAGATTTGTAAGTTGTTAGATATACCTAAAATGTTACATGGTTAGTTTAGAGCTGGCAGCTGCTTGCAGTAGCAGTGACCTGGCAGTGGTCAGTGGCAGCTGCAGAAGGATGTGCCCACAGGTAGGTCTGGGTCTTTAACTCACTCTTTCTTTTCCCATTGTCCTTTATCTATCTGCCACTGCGTTTCGTAGGTGTCTGTGTTGGCAAAGGCTGAGCTCTGGATTCTTAACACTGTTTAGAGAGGGTTTCAGGACTGATTGTTCAAAGAGGCACTGCTTTCCATCTCTGCAACCAGAGCAATCACCTCTGACATTGGTAGTTTGGTATTTGCCCACTCTTGGCAAAGCAAAGCAGTGCTGTTTTTCAACTTCCAGTGCTCAAGTGACCAAAATTCAGTGAAGCCATTGCTATATTCCATCCTAACTGTAATACATAGATACAGTTTGGTTTTAAACTTCAGATTTTTTACTTGAGCTGTTACTCCAGGTTTACCTGTGGGTTTGTTGTTTATGTTGTTGCAAGGGAGGAAATAAAGCAGCTCACTTACTTGAAAAAGCACAACAGGAATAGAGGAAGGAGGGAACAATAATGAAGTAGAAGGCCTGGCTTTTGTCTCTCCCCATGAAGTCTGCTCTGCTTCAAAATACTATATGAGCTATTTATTCTTCAAGTTGTATTAAAATAAAAATAATGCTGTTGGCCTTTGGAAGAGATTGCCTGATCATATATATGCAGACTTATGGAGCCAGACAAGAGAAGCCACAAGTAGCTAGTAGTCAAGAAACCAAAAAATCAGGCTTACATTATAAGTAAAATTCCTAGAGTAGTAGAAATAGCTGAGTTTTACTCCCTTTTTTCCTACTTTTACTGCAGACTTTGACAGCAGTAGGTTACAGTGTTTAATACCCTTACCCCTAGATGAATTAAGTTGCATTCATACAAGCAATAGTGCTATGGTGATGCTAGAAAAAAGCTCATGTAAAATTTATAGCCTCAAAGTGACACTGTCAAGTACTTTTATATTTTTATACACCCCATTGTTTGTAAATATCCTCTGGTAAGCTTGAAAATAAAATTTATTTCCCTATCAGACTAGTTCTTTTTATTTATGTGAATTATCTCTCCTATCAAATGTTCTTAGGAGTAAATGGTCCTATATTTTCTTGTTTGTGGATTTATAAAATATGTCCTGCTGTGGAAATTCAGCCAGCAGGCACTCCTTTTATGAGCATCCTGTCACTATTCTCTTTTCAGAGATGTCAAGGCATCTTGATTATATTCAAGTACCAAAGCTTGAATACATTTAAAGACTCCGTAGTGCATGTTTATTACTGACAAGTTTGGATTCCGTTAGTAAATATTTCACTCTGTTCTCTCATAAGACTCCCAAAACGTTGTTCATTCTCTGCTCTGTGTGTGCTGGTTTCTGTATGTGCAGTGTTTTATTTCCACTCATGCTGCTTTGAATAGGTCAGTCCAGAGGTTTGGTGTGCTGCACCGAAGACTTATTCTGAAACAGCCATCACACATTTTGCCATAGTATTTGAAATTACTTTAGTAACAGTTCATTAAATCCAGCAACAGGTGGTAGGGGAGACTTTGATTCTGGCTTATCTTTCTTGTCAGGATGTACAAGTCTGTGGTGAGGCAGCAGGGCAAAAAAATTAAAACAGTCTCCCATCTTCTCGGGATTCATCAGCATATCATAGCTGTGAAGTAACTGCTCACGAGTTGCTGTGTCACCTGAATTCTGCAAGAGCACCTGGAAAGAAAAATGCAGGTTAGAGCCCTTCCTGCATTCCTATAAATTCCTGCATACCTGCAATCCCTTCTTGGTTCCTTTTCACTTAATGGTGCTGTGATGGTTGGTAGAACTGGTGAGATCACTGGTGGTGGTCCACAGCCCACACACTGATGCAAGTTTTGCATTAAATGCTCCTAAGTATAATATGATCAGTTTACTTTCAGGGATCTGGAGTAACTTACATCTAGCAGAATCTACTTTCTGATCTCATACCTACATGTTATTTTGAACAACTTCATTTTGAAACCAAAGACTATTACTAAAGCTCTCGTACTGCTTAAGAGTATTGCCTGTGGATTGGGAGAGTTCTGCAGATGTGAACACTCGTACCTGCAGTCGGAGGTCAATGCCCATGTTCTTTAAAAACTCCCTCTGTTTTATAGGGCCTAATGTAGCTGTTTTTCCCTGTGCCATCTTTCGAAGGTAGCTGAAATCAACATCTGCTGTCAGGTCTGCTGTACCTGGAGCACTCAGCACATCGTGAAGTTTGTGATTCCGAAAACCCTGAAAATGAAATTGGAAGATTACACTCAGCTGTAGTCCAACCATCATAGCCGGGGCCGGCAAAAATTTAGCTGTGCCTTTGAGTGGTGACAATAGCAAATTATACATGGAAAGTTTGAGATAAATGTAGGAAGAGCTCAGATTACCCTTTCTAACTGACAGAAACCCTTCTGGGTACTGATTAAACAGGAATTACTCAGTTTTATGCAGTTTTTGCTATTATGCCCACCTACGAACTTTAACTTACAAGAACCTAACAATCAAAGATAACAGAGTCTTTTGACTTATTGCTACAGGGCAAATACCTTACCCGGAAAGTGTCAGTTTTGGTTCCGTCATGGCCGTAATCTGCGACCAGAGCAGCTCCACCATCCTTCTCTATCCGAGAGGCCAGCCTCTGCACAATGACACCAGCCTCAGGACACACTTCCACGTGGTCTCTTGTTTCTTCTGGCTAGTGCAGAGTTCAAAGACCAGAACACCTGTATTAGCAGACAAGCACAAGGCAAGTATCCCTCACACTGTGTCTTGGGGCTGTTGCTTTGCTGGGACACGCAGGTACAGGAGGTGCATTCTAGGCTATCTATACTGGCTTGACCTAGTTTTTGCTATCACTCATTCTCAATTAGTATTTTCTGAGTGCTGGATTTCAGTGCTCTCTTCAATAACCTATAGTCAAATGCAAATTTTTCTACCAAGACTATCTGTATCGGGTGAAATTTCCTTACTGTAGTACTTAAGGAAAATAGTGCTTCAGCTGTGCACACCCTTCTGAGAGGCCTTCCTGCGTGAGACTTCGTAGCTCCGTTTAATCTCCACTACTTAATTTTGTAGCTTTGAGTATCCAGTGCACTTCAGGAAGAAACCACGCCACTCTCCATTAAAGATCAGCCTGGCAATGAGCAGGCAGCTGCCCTGAGTACCCTGCAGCAGGCTGAGAGCCTGGCTGAGGCAGGGCCACTCTTGAGATGGTGATGCTACACACATAGTGGAAAACTCTGCCCATCATTTGGTGCCTTAGTTTGCTCTCTGAGACGTTTTGTGTGTGCAAGCTCCTATTTTGCAAAGTTTGATACACGTGGTAATTTTTGTGCTGCAGCTTCACAGCATACAAAGCTAAACACTTGTGGAAATTTTAAACTCTATTCATTTATAGACTGAGAGCCCTCTTCTTGCAGTCAGAGTAACTGAGAAGCACTAAATGTACTTGAAAGAGTCAATAAAGGTGTTAGCTGAGCTCTGGTAGGCATAACCTCACCTGAATAAAGTTTTGCGTCGCAGGGGTCCTGGATGGTGACAGGACAAACCGCAGCTGGCCAGGAACTTCTGGGTCAATATCAACCAACACCTCACGCCAGCCTTTCTCTGTTCGCTGTTCAATGAGCCCAAGTACTCACGTTACACTCCAACACATACCACAGTATCTTGTTCAGTTGATTGAACTAATAAGTCAAGCCTTTTCACAAAGGTTTTAGGAGCAATACATTGTTAACAACTGTTACTCATTTAATTCCAGTAACTGCCTTAGAAAAAGCTTGTGGTGGAGTCTCATCTGCAGAGCCAACAAATACAGGTTTAATTATACTTGAAAGGAATGAATGATGCTCTGAAGAAACATGCTGCCTCTTCTGCTGACAGTGCAACATTTAACTTATCAAAAGAAAAGATTTCATTCTACCGGTGATTTTCATAAATTAGCTACTTCTGAATTGTAACTAGCCTCTACTTGGCTGCTCTCATTACTATTCAAGTGAAAGCCCTTCAGTCTTTTGTTAGTAGTATTACAGAAAATTATGTGGAAATTAGAATCTGTGTTAATGCAGCATAAGAAATAAAAAAAAACCCAAAACCTTGAGAGTTATCTCAGCAGAAAAAAATCCTTAGCTTTCTTCAATTTTATCCATTTAAAAATAATTACTAATTTTACAGTTTTCAGCTGAATTAAGCCTTATTTGTTCAATTCATTTAGAATTATTTCATCACCAGAGACAGGGCACATGACTAGTTTGGCACCTCAATTCTGTTCTTCCTCAAAGAGAAAAAGTGTTTAAGCAGATGGTCACAATTAAAGTAATAATCTTTCTATACCTGAAACTTATGTATTGGCAGGGCATCAAAGAACTCATGTGCTAGATAAAAGCTGTAACCTGTGGGAAGGCAAAAAAAGAATGCATTAAATTATTAACACTTCTAGAGCAGCTTCCAGTTTAAAACAGTTTTATGATTTTTAATGAATTAAGCTAGTTAATGTGGTTGTGAAAAAAATTATAATTACTTCCAGCTTGCACATATTAAAGATACCATTTCTACAGCTAGTTCTATCTACCAGTCCATGAATTTTAGATCACTATCTTGTGAAAGCAGATTCAGGCAAAGCCAGTAAAATTTTGGGTTTTTTTCCCCATGAAAAGAAAAAGGCAGAATATAGGAAATTGGGTAGCTATCCCCAAATGAAGGTAGACAGGTAACAGTGATGAAAATGAACCAAGATCCTGCCTCAGCGTCATACAAGTAAGAACAAATATGTATGTAACTACTTTTCTGTCCACTGTGAAGGCTAGCAGAGTTGCCCTCTGCTACCAAAAGCTGTCAGTGAAGGAAGGGCACCGTCCCTTTAACTAGGCATTCAAGCTCCTTACCTGGTGGCACATCTTGAATGTCTCTGTGCCAAAAAATGGGAATTCCAGTCTTGCTAATGCCTTTCATGTAAGCAGACTCATCCTCAGGGCTTGGCTGCACCTTCCCTCCTGTCAGCATCACTGCTTGGATCTCGCTGAGTTTGGGGCTCACTTCTACCAGATGAACAGAGACATCACATGTACTAAGAACAGAGGTGAGCTGCTTGAAGACCTATAAAGGCAGATGAATTTTATTAGGTGTAGTCTTGTGCTGTGCTCCTTAATGGTTTAAGTATTAACCTTTCTTCTCGCTATTTACTGTTCACTATCAACTATTCAACACAGAAGATTTTTGTTAGCTTTCACTAACAAAACAATCTCAGTGAGAGAGAATGCATTTTGCTCCCTCAGTAGGAAGTGTGAGTTTCGTCATAAATCTTAATAAAAGCTGCTACACTTCAAAAAAGTTGGCTATACATTACAGAGGTGTAAAGACAAAAATATGAAATGCTAATTTGGAAGAGTAGTAGCAGCTCCTCCAAGACCTGCAGGAGGTCTAGCATTAGGGGAAAATGGTTTCATTTTCCCTGCCACCTTAAACAAGTGTTTGATATCCCACATTTCACTGTTTTCATTAACATATGTAAATACAACAGAAGTTCTTAAGTGGTGCTAAGTCCCATTAGCAATCTGTTTATGAATCAGCAGCATTTTAATAAAGACAGCCATGCAGGCATGACTGAACACAAAGCATTAACTAACTCAAAAGAAATAAGGCCCTGAAATGCCCAAAGGAATTAATACAGTTTCATTCTGTGTTATTGTACTCCCCCATTCTGTTCCTTGCACTAAGGTCTCCATCTCAATTACACATAGCAACACCTTCCTAGATGGTTTTCAGTTTGGATAATGTTTCCCTGCACAGAAATAATTTACAATGGAATATTCCTGCCCTCCCCTTCTCTCCAGTGGTGTTTGGAAGGTCACAGGTGTGTCCGTGCAGTGTGCACATGCTGGCCCCTGGTCTGCTTCCGCCTGAGAGCCCTGGTCCCAGAAACTCATCCACTCCAGTCAGAGTCTGAGCTGCCAAACTGACTGAAGTGATCTGGCTACAAGGGAAGTGCCTGACAGCAAAACATCTTCCCTTCAGATTTCACTGTAGTTATGGAATACAGCCAGAAACAAAGAACACGAATGGTTTTCACCTACCCGCAGTATATCCTCAGTGAGGGTGCCCCTCCCTGGGCCCAGCTCCACCAGCTGGAAGGCGGGCGGTTTGCCCATGGCCATCCATTCACTAATGTACCATATTCCTATTAACTGTCAGTGAGAAACAACACACAGGGTTACAGGAATAACTTCAGCACTTGTGGAAAATCATACCTGCCTTTGTCTGACAGTAACTGAGATAACATGGCAACATTCTGTCTTGATATTTTGAAGTTAAGAAGAATTATGATACATAACATCACATTCTTGTCTTTAAGTATTAAAATTGTCATTGATTACTGTCAACCCAGCAGAAGCAACTCTCCATCAGTAAATGTGGAGAGTCTGTTCTGGCTGAAGCAAGAACTTTCACCTAAGGCTCAAATGCGGGTCACTGCCCAGGTGCCTTTGGACAACTGTTCTTCCTGACAATGCATTTACCAAAGCATCACTGAGAACGTGATTTAGCCAGTCTTCACTTCTGGAAACAATACACAAACAGAGTGAGCCAGACTAAACTCTGGAGATTATTTTTGAGGGGAGTTTTCACACTGGAAAATCATCAAACTCTTTTTATTTATAAGCAAGTTCTGTATGAAAGTAGAGTGTTACTAAGCACAGATGGTGTTTCAGACAACAGACTTTCAGAAAAACAAAACCCCCTTTCCTCCCTCAAAACCAATTTTTCTCTTGGGAAATAACTTGAACCTTATCATAGCTACTCCAGTATTTTGACATTGATAAGGTGGCTTGGAAAACTGGCTTGGAAATCAGTTGGGATGGAAATTGGAAGGGACCACATTGGGCCATCTGGGCTCCCTGTTCAAGTAGGGTCATCCTAGAGCATATAGCACAGGATTGTGTGCAGGTGGTTCCTGAATGTCTCCAGTGAGGGAAACTCTACAACCTCTCTGGGCAATCTGAGTGCCAGTACACAGTAAAGATCTTCCTCATGTTCAGATGGAAATTCCTGTGCATCAGTTTTTGCCCGTTGCCTCCTGTCCTATTGCTCAGTACCAGTGAGCAGAGCCTGGCTCCATCCTCCTGGCACCTCCCTTCAGATACTCACAGACATTGATAAGTTCCCCTCTCAGTGCCTCTTCTTGAGGCTGAACAGGCCCAGCTCCCTCAGCCTTTCCTCATTAGAGAGATGCTCCAGTGCCTCAATCATCTGTTACCCTCCACTGGAGCCACTCCAGGGGCTCCATGTCTCTCTTGTCCTGAGGAGCCCAAGACTGGACTCAGCACTCCAGATGTGCCTCAGCAGGGCTGGGCAGAGGGGCAGGATCACCTCCCTGGACCTGCTGGCAGTGCTCTTCCTAATGCATCCTAGGATTCCATTGGCCTTCTTGGCCACAAGGACACACCGCTGGCTCATGGATGGCTTGTCCACCAGGATTCCAGCCAGGTCCGCGTGTTAAAGTACAACAGGTAACTTAACGCAAGGAACTGCGTTACCTCTCCGAACACCTGGCTTATTTCAGGCGAGGTGATGAAGTCCCCGCTCTCGCCGACGCCGCCGCGGCGTGTGTAGTAACCCTGCGAGGGGGAAGCGGCACAGGGGCCGGGGCCGCGGTGAGCGGGGGTCGCGGCACAGCCCCCCCGGCCCGGCCCGGCCCCGCCGCACCTGGCCGGGGTTGGTGAGCGCCTCCCGCATGTACTCGGCCACCGTGACCGGCCCGCTGGCCCGCAGCTTGCGCGTCAGGTGCCGCAGCATCGCCCCGTCCCCGCCGGCCGCCTCCGCCTCGCCCCCCGCGCCCGAGCAGAGCCGCGCCGCCGCCGCCGGAGCTGTGGGGAGAGGAGGGGAGAGGGGGGCTCGGCGGGACGGCCCCACGGCGAGCGGGAGGAGAGCGGGGGAGGCGGCGCTCACCGTGGGGAGCGGAGGCGGGACGGGGGAGCCGCCGGCGGCCCGCCAGCAGCGCGCGGCGCGCGAGCGGCAGCACCATGGCAGCGGCTCCCGCTGCAGCTCCCGCTTCTCTCGCTGCTCCTCCTCCTCCTCGGTCTTCTTCCTCTCCGCCCGGGCGCCAGCGTGCGGCCGCGGCACGGGCCGGACGCGCGTCACGCGTGTGCGCGGCAGCGCTTCCGGCGGGCGGCGATGGCGGCCGCGTTCTGGGACTTCGGCGTGGGGGAGCGGAGGAAGGCGGGCGGCGACAGCGGCGAGGAGGAGGGCGACGACGACGGTGATGAAGAAGCAGAAGGGGGAGATGCGGGAGAGTTCACGCTGGACGAGGTGCTGCGCCTCGGCGGCACCAAGGTAAGGGAGCGGGGGGAGGGAGCGGGAGCACGTGGCGGCCGGGACCCCCATCCCGGGACGGGCCCTTGCAGGGCGCGAGGTGTGCGGGGTCCCACGCAGATGGTGGGAACAAGTTCTTTGCTCAGGGGCTGGTGAGGCACTGGGACAGATTGTCCAGAGAACTTATGGATGTCCCATCCCTGGAGGTGCCCAAGGCCAGGCTGCATGGGACTCTGAGCAACCTGGTCTAGGGGAAGGTGTCCCTGCCCGTGGCAGGGGGCTTGGAACTAGATGGTCTTTAGGGTCCCTTCCAACTCAAATCATTTAAGGATTCTCTGGGGAAGCCTTGGGAGTCTTGGCAAACCTTGCACCAGATCTGCCCATGACAGCTGTGCCCTGTCTCCGCAGCAAGATTACCTCATGCTGTGTGCCCTGGACGAGGAGAGCGAGATGGTGGACGGCGGCAAGAAGGACACGATCGATGACCTGAAGGAAGGGGAGCTGGAGGCGTTCGTCAGCTCCCTGGGGCTCAACAAGTATGCAAAGAGTTGCCTGGTGGTGGAGGAGGATGAGGATGATGGTGGCAGCAGGGAGAAAGAGAAGCCTCCAAAGAAAGAGAAAAACAAGAAAGAAACAGATTGTTCTTCACGACAGGGGAAAAAAGAAAAAAAAGGAAAGGAAAAGGCAAGCAGTGTGAAAGACAGCAAAAAGAAGCAGGCTGGTGGTGATCAGGGCCAACAGCCTTCTGCAAAGAAGGAAAGGCTGGAAGAAGATTTTGAATTTCATGCTAGGCAAGCAATCCTGATCAGACCGGGGGGCAAGTGGTATGATCTGGAATACACCAACGAATTCTCTCCAGAGCCACAGAATCAGACACTTCTGTCCAAGTATAAGGCCCTGGCCCAAAAGCTGTATGAACATGAGACAGACCTGTTTAAGAATAAGACAGACTATCAGAAGGGGGCCTCTTCGGCGTGGATTAAAACCGTTGTGTCCTCGGGTACCTTGGCTGACAGGATGGCAGCGATGACCCTTCTCATCCAGGACAGTGCTGTCCACAGTCTCCAATTTGTTGAGAACTTAATAAACCTCATAAAGAAAAAGGGCAGCAGGCAGCAGAGCCTTATGGCTTTAGATACTTTCAAGGAGCTTCTCATTACAGATATCTTACCAGACAATCGAAAATTGTGGTCTTTCTCGCAGCGACCGCTTAACAACATAGTGCAGATGTCGAGTGGCAACAAGGATTCAAGAGACAGGCGGTTGATACTTTGGTACTTTGAGCATCACCTGAAGCTGCAGATAGCAGAGTTCGTGCAGGCCTTGGAAGCACTGAGCCACGATTGTCTGACAGCCACGAAATCCCGAGCTCTGGCAGTTTCCCACGAGCTGCTCTGTAACAAGCCCGAGCAGGAGAAAGCTCTGCTGGTTCTGCTGGTGAATAAACTGGGTGACCCTCAGAACAAGATTGCCACCAAAGCCTCTTATCTTTTAGAGACCTTACTTCACAAGCATCCAAATATGAAGGGAGTAGTGTGCAGTGAGGTGGAGAGGCTTTTGTACCGCTCAAACATCAATGTGAAAACTCAATATTATGCTATCTGCTTTCTAAATCAGATAGTCCTCAGTCATGAAGAAAGTCCGTTGGCTAACAAGCTGATAACTTTGTACTTCTGCTTTTTCCGGAACTGTATAAAGAAAAAAGATGTTGAATCCAAAATGCTCAGTGCTCTCCTTTGCGGGGTAAACAGAGCATACCCTTACGCTGAGACTGGTGATGAGAAAGTGAAAGAGCAAATGAACACCTTGTTCAAAGTTCTGCATCTTGTGAACTTCAGTACCAGTGTCCAGGCTCTGATGTTGCTGTTTCAAGTGATGGACTCTCAGCAGACTGTATCGGACAGGTACTATGCAGCGCTGTACAAGTAAGTGGCAGGTTTGCATTTTTATATAAATTTCATTCTAAGAAGTTATAGAAACTTCTTAAAATGAAAAAAAAAATTAAATTAATGAAAAAATAAATTGAAAATAAAAAAAAATCAATTTCATTTTAATTTAAAGTTGTAGAAACACTTACTTTGCTTTTAAGATCTTGATGGTTTTGTGTTTCGTTGGCTAAAAATTTCTGATGTTTTGTAGGAGCTGGAAGAAAATGCATGTTATTTCTTTGATTTAACATGAGGATAAAAACAAAGACAGTGATAGGTCCTGAGAACACATGTGCATTTCATCCTTTGGCACTCTTCTGGTGGCTTGCTTTACTTCCAGATGTTATTGGAAATTAATTAATAACTTTTTCTTCTGAAATCACTTTTACAGGTACTAGCCTGTAAATTTGGCCTGTAAATAGCCTAAAATCTTGTTTCTTTTTGTCCTTATTTTGAGGAGGAGGACTATTATCTTCAATATTTTAGATTATTTAATTTGTGTAGCTGGGAACCCTTGTGTTACAAAAATATTGCTTTTTTTCTTGTCCCAGCTGATTGCTTAGACTCTTTAGAGGATCCTTACAGGCTTCTGTTTAAATGCCCAAGAGGAAGTTACTGATTTTTTAAAAAGGGAATTCAGGTTCCCTGAGAATGTGCACAATTTAAGGGCCTTACTCTGCTTGGCAGCCTGGAAAAAAATTGGAGTAGAAAATTAACTTGCCAGTACAAATGTCTGATCTGATTGTGAAGTGTGCTGATTTTTAACTATTTGCTTTCTTTTTTTAAACAAATGAACAAATCAGATTAGTTTCTTAACACTGTATATCTCAAATTTTGAAACTGTTTTCAGTTGAACTCAGTTTCTTTTTATTTTCTTGCAATATTTTGTTTACCAAGGAAATTTTTTTTTTTTTTTAATCCTCAGTGTCTTATATATATCCAGAAATATTACACAGCTCTTGACAGTTCAGGATTTATCTCAATGGTTTTGAGTACTGAGGAGCAAGCTGTCACTAGTTTTTTAGCTAGCACTCAGAAAATTGTAGGTATTTGTTGTCAATAGCAGTTGTTCTCCTGTGTGCATTGTGACAACCAGCAAAATTTCTCCTGTGTGTCCTACAGGAAGCTTCTAGATCCTGCTTTAGCAACGTGCTCAAAGCCATCCATGTTTCTAAATCTTGTCTATAAGTCTCTGAAGGCAGATGTTGTGTTGCGGCGTGTGAAGGCCTTTGTGAAGAGGCTACTTCAAGTCACTTGTGGACAAATGCCACCCTTCATTTGTGGAACCCTGTACCTTCTGTCTGAGCTTCTGAAAGTAAAACCAGAGTTAAGGGCCCAGTTACAGGATCACATGGTATAAGATGATTTCTTTATCTCATTGCTTTTTCAATAAGAGTAGTTTTCATAAGCACCTTTTCCTAACCTGTTCATTAGTAACCATTTGCTAAGATGTTTCTTGAGATGGGGAGGGACCATTATAGTTATGTGTTCTAACCAATAAAGTTCAATTTTAAGTGCTATATCAAGGACAAAAATCTGTATTTCTTAAACATCAGCCATATTTGTTTAAATTTTCATAAGTAGCTCATGAACTTTGTGTGTTTTTTTTTTTTAAATCAGAGTAAATCTAGAAATGAAAAGCTGTTTGCTAATGCTTTCTGGGTTTTAGGGGTCAGATGATGAAGAGTGCTTTAAGGATCAAGAAGAGGCTGAAGAGGATGAGGAAAAATTTGTGGATGCTGACAAAGAAGTAGAAGATGAAAAGAGAAGTACAATGGAAAGTTCTAAAACAAACAATTCAAATTCATCAGCCTCGTGGGTGCATCATCTGAATATGAGAGGTAAATCAGCAAGAAAATACATAATTTAACAGCTAGGAGTCCGTAACAGGGACGTGTTGGTCAAGAGTTGTTGTAAGATTAAGTGAATAAAACATTATTTTAGTTTTTAAATTGAAGTTTGGTTGAAATCAACCAGTCAGAGCAATTTATCTGTTACCTCAGCAGCGATGAAAAGACTCTTGACTAGTGCATTTCACTGTGAAGGGCAGCTGAATACAGCCTTTTCCTGCTGCCAGGTGAACCCCTGGCCTGTCCAGCTGGGAGTGATGGGCAGCATTACTGTTATGGGGAAACAAGAATAATACTTTTGTAAAGGTGCCTGAAAAAAATTTGTTTTGCTCTCCTCCATCCCACAGGCAGGCAGAGTGAAGCATCCTATGATCCTATGCACCGAAGTCCTTTATACTGTGGTGCTGAAAGTACAAGCCTTTGGGAACTCAAGAAGGTAGGACATTTCTTGAATTGCTGTTGTTGAGTTTAAAAGTGTGGCCCTTGTATGAAGAGAGGAAAAAGAACTTGGTCATTCTTGAAGTAGCTGCTTGAGTAACAACAGAAAGGTTAAAGCTGACACGTTGTTCAGCTTTAAGCTTGTATATGTTCCATACAATACTGATATTCTTGAGGAGGGAATAGGAAATTTTTAAGTGAAGATTTGGACAATAATAATATTTTTTGACTATTTGATCTTAGCTTTGATCATTAAAGCTTTTTAGTGTTGACTTAAATAAAATTGTAAGTGAAAATGTATTTAATGCAAATAAAAGATTAGAACTTGAAGGTCTTCAGTTGTTAAAGTACTTAATCAGCCTTGCACTACTATGTGTATGTCTGTTATTTGGTAAGTCACAGAGTGGTCTTACAACATATTTTTTAATTAGAAATAAATTAATGACTCATGTTTTTCAGCTTTCTGAACATTTTCATCCATCTGTGGCCCTGTTTGCAAAAACAATTCTCGAAGTAAGTGCTTTTGCTAGCTTGTTGCTTTGAAGTTTGATATTTTATGTTAGACGTATTTTGCCATTTGAAAAAATACATTATAAAGTCTCCTTGCACTTCATGGGTAACTAGCAGCTCTGCAGAACTCTATCATACTCTCAAATGCCAAGCTTCTCATGGAATTACAATGTTATGTGTAAAGGAGACTGCTTACTAAAGTTTTTGTTTTGTAGAAATGTAGGTATTACATGATTCTTAAAGCTTTATTGGAGTTTCTTATGTATTTTTGTTTCTTTTTTAAATATGGGGAACACTACTACAGGAACAAATTATTTTTTAAATGCTGTTGTGATACCATGCCAAAACCACTCCAACTTTCACAAATATGTATTGAAAATATTTATTTTTCATTTGAATATATGGTATTGAAATGATGTTGAGTATTAACTGCTGTTAGCATGGTACATTGCAAGGCAGTTTATCACTGAAACAAAGCAAAGGAGGTGTGGTTTAGTTAAGCAAATAGTGAAATTGCAAAAAGAAGAACCTGATCAGTGTTATGTGGTATAGTGTCCCCAAGTCTTTATCTTTTTAAAGTATGTTTTAATGCTGTTCTTGAACTGATTGAGTCCTCTGTGTTTAGATGGTGTCTTTCAAAAATGAAGACCTTAATGGTTTTTGGCTTTTTCCTTCTTTCAGGGAAATCACATTCAGTACTCTGGTGACCCTTTGCAGGATTTCACGTTAATGAGATTCTTGGATCGTTTTGTGTACAGAAATCCCAAGCTCAGCAAAGGCAAAGGTAGGCACTTCTCTGTACCATGTCATCTTGGTTGTAAGTGCTGTCTGAATTGTCATTCTCTCAGATTGGCCTTGTCAAGTATTTGGGGTGCATGTGGTGGAACAGAGGAGTGGCATCAGTCTTCAGGGCTGCGAGAGAGATGCCTGCAACCCAGAACCAGCTGACAGCCACACCCTGCTGCCCCTCACACCCGCAGTGCAGAACTGCTCACTTAGCAGGAATAAGCAAGGGATAGGGAGATGTAAACACTGCAGAATGGTTGAGGCTAGAAGGGACCTCTGAAGTCATGGGCTCAAGCAGAGACATGTAGAGCAGACTCTCCAGATGGCTTTTGAATGTCTCCAAGAGTGGAGACTCCACTGCCTCTCTGGGCAACCTGTGCCAATGCACAGTTGTGCTCACAGTGGAAAAAGTGTTTCCAAGTGTTCAGGTGGAGTCTCCTTCATCAACTTAGTGACCCATCACTTGATTCTCTCCAGTATGCCCATGTCTGCCTTATACTGGAGAGCTCAGACCTGGGCACGGGGCTCCAAGTGTGATCTAACAAATGCCAGGAAAACCATCAGCCTTCTTTGCTGCAGGGACACAGTGTTGCCTCACAGTCAACTGGGTGTCCACCAGGACTACCAGGGTGTTCTTAGCCAAGCTGCTTTCCAGCTGGGCAGCCCCCAGTGTATACTGGTACCTGGGGTTGTTCCTCCTTCAGTGCAGGACTTTGCCCTTCCCCTTGTTAAACTACAGGAGGTTTCTGTCAGCCCATTTCTCCAGCCTCTTAAGGTCAATATGGATGGCAGCACAACCCACTGGTCTGTCAGCTGCTCCTAACAGTTCTGTATCCATAGTCATAAAATAAAAATTCTCTCTGATTTATTTTCTGATACAGAAAACACCAGCAGTGTGGTAATGCAGCCAAAGAAGAAGCAGTTTATGAAGGATATGCAAAATCTTGCAGGTAAGTCAGCCCCTTAAATCAGTTATGATGACTAAAAAATCCTTAGCTGGTTGATGTAGATGTGTCATCTGCACTGTCTATACTGTTTCTGTTAGCAATAAAAGAAAGTGCCATCCATCAGGAGTGCAGTGGTCATGCCTGGAGTTTAGGATCAGACCTCATCTTCTTTTAAGGATGTATGGAATCTTCACAGTTGGAACTTTGGATCTATTGAATCATTTGAAGAAAAAAATATGTAGGGAAAGTCAGTTATTCTATAGCCATTTTTATTCTGTTTGTTATGATTGAAAAATGACTTAAAATACCAGAAAAATTGATCTATATAATTATTTAAATCACATTAAGTTCTTTCATTAAATGATATGGATTACCCTATACAATACCACAGCTGCAGCTGTTGTTAGGATGAGTGTAAGGTGTCTTTGGCATTGTTATTTTGCTAAGAGTCTTCCTGCCTCCAGAAATAAGCTGCCTTTTGTCCAGTCCCACTGTTTCCAACAATTAAGAGTAGGATTTAGTTTAAGAACCAGCAGTTAAAAAACCAGAGCAAACTATCAGTAAAACATGCTGCTTGAGGACAGAAGTACCATCTTCTGTGGCAGTGTCTCTGTAGCATTTCCAGGGATGTGCTTTTCCACCAGCTTTGGGTCTGTTGTGTTGCAAAGAGGTTTTAGTTATGCAGATTAGTAAGTACTGATGTACTTTTATGGCTGGTTTTATGGCTGTTAAAGCTGAAAATAGAAATTTTAGCCTGTACACTTTGTCACATTTTTTAGTTTATTCTGAGTTGAAGGAGCAATTTAGGAGCAATTCTGTCCTGATGAACATACTACTAAAAAAGAAATAAAATAATGGTGTAAGTTTCGAGATTAAAGAAAAGCATATTAGAAACCTGCCCCTGTCTGAAAAGTTAACAGTGTTGTTACATTGAAGATGGCTGAAACTGAGATTACACATTCAAAATCTTTGGTACAAAGTACTCTTTTGTATATGGTCAAAATTGCCTTATGTGTTAGTTTGAAGAGGTTTTCAGATAAGCTCCCCATTATTGAATGGATGACACCATGTGTCTGCTTCTATCTGTGTGTGCTGCTTAATCTCTGGAAAGAATAACCAGCATTTCAACTTGGGGTAAAATCAGTTCATTTTTTCTTTTTGCAGTCAACAGTAAGGAATTCCGGGCCAAAGATGAAAGCAAAATCCCAGTGGATGAAGTGTTTTTTCACAGGTAATGGAATACTTGTGAATGTTCATTTTAAATGTTGTTTTTTTAGTGTAGTGCTATTAAAACCCACTGCATTTTGTAAGTATTCTCTGGTATTTCAAGTATTTGCAAATTTTTATTAATTTGAATGACTTAAGATGGTAGTACTTTTCTTGGACATAATTTTAACATTTGTCAAAAGTGCTTAGGAAAGAGTATCACCTATGAACAAAGGAAATTGGGGCTTGTAGTTTAAGTAAATTAAGTAAGCTGACATTACAATAGAGAAGCCTTAAGTAATGGGTAATGATTAATATCTTGTGGGTTGTAATTCTTGTGCATTAGAGGTATATATAATAAAAGCTGGACTATAGCTTGTTTATGTTATTAGCATCAAAGCTTATTAGAATGGAACGAAGCAAAAGAAAGTCAGAGGAGCTACTTTTCAGAGTATTTAGGTTTGTATTACTTATAGCTCTTTCTGTTTCTTTGAATTTCCTTTGAGATTATTATATAAAAATGCACTTGTAGTACTAAAACTGAAGTGATACGCATTTGGCAAAGGTTTGTTTTTATTGGATCAAAATACTGATTGCCTCTATCTCCTTAGGAAATTATTATTTGAATTAACTTCATTTATTTTAAATTAATTGATACTATAATACTGAGGAATATACAACTAATAAATAAATAAAATAGTGGTGTTAGTTTTGAGATTAAGGAAAAGCATCTTAAAAACATGCCCATCTGAAAAGTTAACGGTATTGTAACATTGAACATGGCTGAAACTGAGATTACACATTCAAAGTCTTCTGTACAAAGTACTCTCTTGTATATGGTCAAAATTGCCTTCCATGTTTGGTGGTTCTTTAACATAAATGAAGGTGAAAATGACTGACAGAGGATAAAACTAAGACCCAAAAGAAGAGGGCTATGTGAGAAAATTTGGTAAAACTTGATGGGTGAATGTCGTCTTTATTTTTTTCCCAATTACATTCAAGTTGAATTTGATCCTTTCTTCCTTCTCAGTCTAAAGCAGAATTTTACATCTTTGTTGTGCTCTTTTATAAATCCATTATGTTAAAAATAACTTCTGCCACCTTTGGCCTGTGAAATTTCATTGTTTTAAATATTACAGTAGTGACTGATTCTTTGAAAAACAAAGCCTCTTGATTTTAGATGTGTTTGAAACCATGATTTACAGTTTTCAACTGGCAACATACACGGGAAACAATTTGCAGATTTTTTAATTAAGAAGTCATAAAGATAATCCTCTGTAATTTTGTGTCTGAGTGCAATATATTATTTCAGATTTTATTCGAAGTTCGATAAGAAGAGAGAGAAACAAAAGCGTCTGGATGATGAAGAGAGTGTGGAAGATGTGGATGATGATGAATTTGAAAGAGCATTGGGTAAGGCTGTGTTCTTCCTTGCAGTAACTATCCCAGTATTCCCAGATTTTTCAAATTACTAATTTATCCTTTTTATAGTTCATATTGTGTAAAAGAACCAGGTAGAGGAATATGGGAGTGTGAGAAAACTGGCTTTCCAGTTGCTCTTTGTGCTATTGCAGACAGCAGTTCCTGCTATGTGCTGTGTGAGCCACCTGGGTGGCTGTTTGAAAAGGCCTTGCTCCCACCACTGCAGTAGTCAGCTTGTTTGAGTGGCTGGAAATTGTCTGATTTTGAACTTACACTCACGAGTGGCAGTTCATGCCCTTTTGTTCTTTTCCTAATGTAGCCTGAGTAGCCTTTTCTAACAGCATGTAACATTTGCCTCTACTTTTTCTTTACTGCTGGGCCTTTTTCAGTCTTGCTTACAGTTTCTCTCATAGTTTCTAACATCTTTCATGAGGTTATGAGTTTAGGAAGGTCATTGGCAAACTTCTGCAGTAGCCTTAGCTCTTCCTGTAGCATGTACTTTGCTTTGGAATTAGTGTGTGATTTGTTCTAGAATTTAAATTTGTTAGTGTACCAGAAGATGTCCATTTCAAATTTTATTTATATGTATTAAAAAAAAAAATCCAGTTAACTCTTCATAACTGTTTTGTACAGTATTTTGAGAGAATTCCACATTCTTTTATCAGGGTTCTTAGTGACTCAATTAATTTGGTCTTAGTTATGACAAGAATCTGTTACTAACTGTATTTGTCTTTTATTATTAGTATCTCTAATGAGAATTTGCTTCATAAATTCAGAAGCTTAAAATAATGACCCTATATCTGAAAATTAGGTATTTTGCAATGCTAGGGTTGAAATAGCTTGGGTTGGAAGGGACCTTAAACATCAACTCATTCCATCCCTCCTGCCATGGGCAGGGACACCTTCCACTAGATCAGGTTGCTCTGAGCTCCATCCAACCTGGCCTTGAACACTTTCAGGGATGGGGCATCCACAGCTTCTCTGGGCAGCCTGTTCTAGTGCCTTACTACCCTCACAGTAAAGAATTTTTTCCTAATACCTAATCTAAACTCTTTCAGTTTGAAGCCATTCCTCCTTGTCTTGTCACTACATGCCCTTGGGAAAAGTCCCTCTCCAGCTCTCTTGTAGCATTCTTTAGGTACTGGAAGGCCACAGTAAGGTCACCCTGAAGCCTCCTCTTCTCCAGGCTGAACAACTTCAATGCTAAGAGAGGTGCTCCAGCTCTCTGGTCATCTTTGTGGCCCTCCTCTGGACTTGCTCCAACAATTCCATGTACTTGCTGGATGCAATAACTTGCATATTTCTTTGTAGTAATATTTTTTTTTTCTCCCTAGATACTTTTGAAGCTGCTGATAATGCTGTTGTTGGCCAGGATGACCTTGATTTTGCTAGGTAAGACTTCAGATTAGTTCTTATTCCTCTTGTCTTAATGTCTGTATAGAGTTTTACTCTGTGAAACTAGATAGATCTTTTTCAGAATGGTTTAGAATATCACCTTGCAAAAAAGGCAATATCAGATTTACATTGAGTAATACAGATTTTCTGCATGTCCCAAAATAGTTCATGATGACTTTGGCATGCTTATAGTCCTTAAATGAGACCTGTAGTATTGGATTGTCTTAATTAATTAATTAATTGTTTATTTTATACAATGGAGTGACCCAGTAAGCAGTGTAAAATCTTATTTTTCATTGTCTCAGGTTTCTATTTGAGAATTACCAAGTACAAAAGGAAGCAGAATGAGGCATAATGGCACTGCTGCCATAAGTACTGGCTGTAACTGGACCTAACACAGTTAATAAACTTTGTGAGATCCAGTGTCACAGAGCTCAGGTCTCCTAAGTCAGCACTTCCATTAATCATAGCTGGGAAAGGACCTTTAGATTCATCGAGTTCAATTGTAAATGATGAAGCAGCTTCTATTTTGCTCAAAGTATCTGTAATGCAGCGTTTGAATTTGCACAGAGACTTCCCTTGAGGCAACAGCAGAATTAAAGTCTGAACTCCTAGTGAAACCTGAAACATTTTTGTGATCTTGACTGGTGTTTAATAGAACAGTTTGTGTTTTACAGAAAAGACTTTCTGAAAAGGAGCAAACACACAGAGGAGATAAAATACTCAAGCTGTCATTTCTGCTAATTTCAGAATAGGATTCCCTCCAGAACTTCTTAAAAGGGTTGACTTTTATAACACAACTGCCTACACTAACGTTGAAAACATACTTGAGTGTATAATACGGATATTTTAGGTCGCAGCCTACATTTACAGTAGTTTGCAATGATGTTGAACTTTCCTAACATAGTGTTTGCCAGTAGATAGATGTCATCTAGATGCAAACAGTATTTTTCCAGATGAAGTGCTAAGCTTGTTATATCTTCTTTTAGTAATATAAAAAAAAATCCCAAAGGCGGCAAAAAAGGCCAAGGTGGTGAGGGATCTGGTGCTGACTGGGAGGATTCTGATGATGAAGATGACTTCAGTGATCTGGATGATGAGGAAGTCTCCTTAGGAAGCATGGAGGAAGACTTTGAAGAGGATATGGATGAAGAGGGAGGTGTATTTATGGATGTGTCTGAAGATGATGATGACCTAGGTAAAGTGCCATTTGTTACTGAAAAACAAGAAGAAAAAGCTTAAAAAATAGGTTACCTAATATGTAACTTCATATGCAAATTCCAATTTAGTTATCTAGGTGGGAAATTTGGCTTTTAAGCAAAGAAATAACAAGTCCTTCTCTGTAAAATGAAGTCTTTAGGAGAAGCATTTCCAGGCACAATCTCCTAGGTGACAGTGGGAGACTCATTTGGGACTTCCAAATGAGACATGTTTCTTTAATTCTGAAAATTTATACACAAATAACTGGCTTCAGTAGGCAGAAATATTAAAAGAGCTCAAGGAGAAAAAAAATCTGGTAATTGATAATTTTTGTATTTCTTTAGACATAGTTAATGCTGATTTTTTTTAGATGAAGTAACTTCTATTAAATTGGCTGTCTCACAAGTAACAGCTTACTCTTGTAATATAGCTATGCACTCAAGTTTTTAATACCACTGGAGTAGTAACTGATTCTTGTACCTGCATGGTTTTATTTTTTCACCTGAGAAGCACAGTTTACACAGAATATAGTGCATGTGGCTGGAAAAGCAGAGATAAAGTACTCTGGAGTATTTCAGTGAATAACTAAAGGTCACAGGAAGATGACTGAGGGTAGAGGAGGTAAACTGTTCATACAGTTGTTAACAATTTTTCATGAGATTATTATTTCACCAAACTTACCATGCAGACATTCGAGGTTTACCTAATGCCTGCTTTTAGCTTTTGTATTTTATGTATCATGTAACATTCCCTTCTGGTACTATGGAAACAACATAAAGAACAGCACACCAAAGACCAATTTTTAATGGTCCACCTTGAGGAAATACTAGATTTGCTTGTGTGCACTGCCTTTTAAAGACTTGGACCATTATGACAAGTATGCCTATAAAGGAATTTTAGTCTCTGCTGCATTTTAAATACATGTACATGGTGTGAAAATTGGAGACTGATGTATTTGGGTTTTTTTCCTATCAGACTCAAACAATGACAAGCAACTGAAATCCGTCAGTAAAAAGGGCAAGAAAAAGAAAGATTTGAATTTTGCGGGATCACTGGAAGGTAAGAAAACACTGCCATAAAAGCTTAATAGAAATAAAATAGTCCAAAAATCTTTGGAATAGAGGGATTTACTACAGTAGATTATCACATTTTGGATCTAGATTCAGATTTGAATAAACCATAAATGGAGGTTGTGCCCAGCCAGCATAATTCAGAGTAACAATCTGCTGTTGAGGAGGTGAGAGTTGAAGGAAGAATTTTGAAGAAGGATGATGTTATACTGGTGGTCTGTGCATCTGTTACACCTGATTCACAGATTTGTGTTATTTAATTATTGGTTGGAAACTCTTTTTTCCCCTTTTCTTTTAGGGGAGGTGGGGAACAAAGATTTTCAAAAATTGCTAATTCAGATGATCTCATTAAGAAAAAGTTCTAAACATTTAAAACATGGTAAAACTTTTTTTTTTACTGCCTTTGGGAACTTGAAGTTGTGTCTTATAAGAGTAACACTCTTTGTTTGAAGGATCCAGCCGAGGAAAGAAGAGAAAACTCCAAGATGCTGGTATACTGGCATCTGCAGAAGAGGTGAGTTTGATCAGTGTTTAACAAAAAATGATCAAGCATTTCACCTGTTGCTTTGTAACACAATACTAAAATTACTCTCTTTAAAGTTTGGCTATCTGCTGGATGAAAATGCTGGCTCCAAGTTTGACAATATTGGAATGAACGCCATGGCCAACAGAGATAATGCAAGTAAGTACATGCTGCAAGTAGCAGGCAGTTGTAATGCTGAAATTTACTTCTTTCCCTTCAGGTTCTGTACATGAAAACATGAACCACCTTTAACTGGAGTACAGGGTCAGAAACGACACACAGCAGGAACAATAGCTCAACAGCAGTAAGACCTGACAGTTTTCTCCAGTGACAAGAGATGCCCAGTGCTAAATAATTACGTGGGAGTAATGGTGTGAATAAGGCTTCAGAAAAGGGAGAGGCTGTCAATGTCCCTTTCACACTGTAAACAGGGAAAGGCAGGATGCTCTTTGTCAAGCATTTGTGTGAATTCTGCTCAGGTGAAGTGTCCTTGATTCCTTGGGAAGGGAAGGCATAAGGTACTGCTGTCTTTACCTACCTATTGGACTGTATGCTTGCAGTACCAGTGAAGCAGAAAGTAGTTTTCCCAAAGTAATTCTAATGAATTACATGTGTATATGCTGGTTGAATAAACACTGCTCCTAATGCAAATGTGTCTAGCATTAGTAAAATACAAAGCAGTATCTAAAACTCTGAGATGGTAGGGTTTGTTTTGTGAAGTAAAAAAACTACAGCTTTCTCAAAAAAAAAAGGCAGTTTGCATTTTATTAACATTTATAAATACAGTATTCAAGTTTTAACTTTTACATGATTGATCTGTATGCCACTTCATGGTCAGACGTATCCATCGGCTCCTTATTTCTCACTTTTCCTCCTACAGATGTCAAACAGATCCAGTGGGAAATAGAGCGTGACAAGTGGCTTCACAACAGGGATGTGAAAAGCATCATCAAAAAGAAGAAACAGTTCAGGCACAGAGGGCTGAAAAACAAGTACAAAAGCAAGAAATCAAGACGATGAATAGGACGTCTTGATGTGGACATTTTAAAAATAATTATTCTTAAATAGTTTTTTATTTAATCACACATCTTTCTTACTTCAGTTCTTGCTGCTTAACCATGTCATCTGGTCATTCTCTCTTATGCCATGAATTCCAGACCGCTCATTGGATTTGTAATAAACTGAAAAATAGGAAAATCCATGTCAAATCTAAGTGAGACATACGGGATGAGCATCCCCTTTGTGGCTGGTTATTCAGTGTATAACCCTCCAGCTCTGAGATCTCTATCCAACAGTCTGACACTCCAGCCATGCCTTAACAATAAAAACTTCTGCAGTGTCTCCTGGGCAAAGTTTTAAGCCATCCTAAGCTCAGTTGTATATATTAAGATGCAACAGAAGCTTCAGCCATCCTTCTGAAGCCAACGACTACAAACTCACCTTCCAGAATTGATGGAAACCTCTTCTGCATTGTGTATCTGAAATCTGACAAGATAAATCACAGTTACTTTCCCAGCATATATTAAGATGAATAATTAAATGCACTATTTTTATAACTAGAGTTGTTTTATCAAAATTTGTTTGAGCTCTTGAGTTAGAGCCACCATTAAATAACGTGATAGGAATTTTTTTTTTTTAATAATTTCAGAGACTGTATTCAGGTTACTCATACATGCAGCCCCATCATCACAGTGTTTCCTGAGCTTCTTCACAATTGTGATAACCAAGTCCAAGCTACAGATTCACAGGAAGCTGCATGCCTCTCATAGACTGACATGCAGATAAAACCAGGAAACATTTGTGTCCTCGTACAGATTTAGATGGTCACTGAATCATTCCATGGGCCGTTCTGACAACCCAGTAGAAAATCACAACAGGTTTATGCTATTTTAATTACAGCAGCTCATAAAAGGATGTTAACCACTCTAGTACTAACACAAAGCAAGCAGTGAAAGCCTCACTCTGAGTTCACTGAGCTGTCAGATAAGCTTACTGCACCTTATGGAACTGCAATTATAGAAAATATGCAAATGCATGTAAGAATTGCAAAAGAGGAGGAAAAAGTCCCAACGATGAATGCCCAGCATCAAGTTACAATAGGCTGAAAACATCTGTTCTCCATATTTTTGTTACATATATTTTCTAATAAAAAATACAAAGATGGCTGAAATTTAACAGCCCAACATCATCTGAATCCGGGAAAACAAATGCAAACTGATTTGAAGGTGAAGCTCACCTTGTACTTGGCATGAAGACCACACCACTGAAGTGGGTGGATTCTTGCCCTCCCAGCCAAAGCAGCAGCTGCCTTTTGGCTCGCCCTGACCCTGCAGGTAGCAGGAGAGGCTTTTTTCCCGAAAGGACACAGATCTGTCTAACCAGTGCTGCACCCTGCAGAGCCCTGCAAAGTAAGGCCGCTGTTCTGCAGAGCAAACCTTGCAGTAACCAAACTGCTGCTTCGCTTATTCCTTCTGTGTTACCTGGGCATGGGTAAGTCTAAGAGACCTGAGGGACTGAAGCTAAATAATCCGGGAGACAACGCTGGCTGTCTCCTGCCAGCCGGTCTGTCCTCAGCCTGGGAAATGTCAAATCGCAGAGGCTGCGAGACCCAGACACAGCCAGGACATCCCTTCAGGGGCTCAACACCAAATGCCCGAAATAGGACTGATCAATTCCTGCCTCATTTCTGGACAGCCTCTCTCCCTTCTAAACCCTTATCTGGCCCGATGCTGTTACTATAAAACCGCGCAGGATTCCTCTTTGTTCCTGGTGTGGTGGCGTGCTGCCCCCCGAAGGATTGCTCTTGGGCTTGGGTTTGTAAAAGTACAACAGCAGCTGGTTCTTCAGAGGTAAGTCCTAGGGCCAACGAGCCAGCCCCGTGCGCCTGCACTCCCCCGAGCCCGGCTCCTGACCCCACACGGCAGCATTTCCTTACACAACCCGGGCGGTGCGCGGTGCGCCGCGGGCACCGCCGGCGGCCCCCGCGCGGAGGAGCCTCCCCTGCCCACCCCTCCGTCCCCGTCAGGGCGCGGCCCCCGCCCGCCCCGCCGCACCTTGGCTGCGGTCCATGGCGCGGAAAAGCAGGAGGGCGCCGAGCAGCCCCGCCGCCTCCAGCAGCAGCAGCCCCCTCAGGACGCGCCGCGCCATGGCCGGGGCTCGGCGCCTTCCGCCGCCCGCAGCGCTGCGCAGGCGCCGCCGCTCCTCGGCCGCAGGGCCCGTCATGGCCGCGGCAGGGCCGATAAGGCCTCCCGGCGGCCAGCGGTGCAAAACATGAGCTGTGTAAAAATGTTCTCAAAAAAGGACGGGCTTTGCTGGGTATCCGGCCTAATCAGCGAGAAAGACATTAATCCGTGAGACAGGTCGCGGGTGACAGGCGAGCGCTAAGTGATGGCCAGGTGTTAGAAATACAAACGACTTGTCGGTAGAATTGCCTTGTTAAGGTTAAGGCGTGATATGCTTCAGTAATCTCAGATCTAGGGAGAGGTTCATAATGCCAAACGAGAAGAATGGACTACTGATAATGGATACAAAGACATCCAGCAGAACCTCCAAGATAAGGAAGAAACTGATAAAGCAAACTCAGCTCGACTGGGTAAAAAGTAATTTATGGCAGGGGCAGACTGTGACCGCCAACTCATGGCCATGGATCCAAGAAAACCACCGACCCAAAAGAAGAGGACTGAGCATGTTGACTGATTAGCATAAGAAGACAGGCAATCGTTAACTAATAGAAGATGGAAGACTTAATTAATAAGGGAACAATGTCACTTGAAGCCAATGAACACTAATTCCTTAGTTTGCTACATTGTATAAGTAGTAAAAACTTTGGGTAGTTGGTGTGCTTGATTTGTGGAATACCTTGAAGCACTCAGGTTTGTGGTACTCTGAAATAAATAATCAGTTTGTCTCCCAAGTGTCAGGAAAATTAATCCACGATGCCAGAGGTTTATGTCCAAAAAGGAGACAGAGGAATCCTGTAACTTTATTCTAATAAAGGCCATGAGCATTTCCCATGGGATCTCTCAAATTGTTGGAGGACGCAGCCCCCTTTTTTGTCCTAAGTTCCTGTCTGCATCTCCCTCTTCCTTTTCCCCATTGGCTGAGGTGCTTGGAAGGCACAGACTTCCCAAATCGCCTCCTCTATGCTCCCCTCGAGTATGGACCCCCTTTTGTTATATATAAGAAAGAAAAACCTATTAATAATTCTGTTAAGTCTTTGTTCTTTTTCTCTAGAATCAGGAATTTAACACAGCCTTGGCTGAGCAATAGTCTGTGTTGATAGTAACATTTTCTAGAACTAAGAGTTTCTTCTGTTGCTTCCCTATCTGTAAGTTCTTAGCCCTATCTACAAGCAGATTCACATGATCTGTTTTTAAAGACACAGTCATCTTATTCCTTGCATTTTCATTGTCTTCTATTATTCATATTGCTATTAACTGGTATTACGGGACTGACTTTATTGCCAAAATAAAAGCTCTTCAGATTTTCCTTAATAGGGACTTAATTTTCTTTGTAAGATGCTTTCCCCCTCCTCTGCTAGTGGTTTGTAAGATTAGATAGAATATTTTTGCTGCTCATTCTTACAGGGTGATTAATTTTCCAATTCTCTTTTCCCTGGTGCCTGAGTTTGCAAGTGTTGCTTGTACTCAGTGGGATTTCTTAGTAAAGTAATTCCTGCTCTGAGGATTTTAAGTGAACAGGATCAACCCAAGCAGCAGAAGCTTAGGGTTGTTGGAGAAAACATGGATCCAAGAAAGGAATTAATAGCATTATCATTGTAGCAGTTGTGGCTCTAACCAGAGAGGGTCCTGGGTCAGGGTCTCATTTAGCATATAGAATTTGCATTGTTTAGCAAGTTCTGATCTGGAAAGAAATTGTAGTATATTTAGGGGCTTGAAAAGTATGCCTGTAGTGCTTAGGGTGAATTTATAGCTACTATGAGACAGAACACTGAACTGTAAGAGGCCAAATAAAAAAGGAGCAGACACAAAATGCGAAATATGCATCTTTGTTTTAAGGAGCCTATTAACTGTGGGAGGATGGATTGTAGGAGAGTAGAGATAGTGCTGAAGGCAATCTTACCCCTGAGAAGTTGCAGCTGTACTAATTACCAAAGAGCAGGAACAGCTTGTCTTTAATAGGTCACAGCTGTGTCCAATAAGGATGGGTGTTATAAAAGAGTAGATTAGCTGTTTGAGAGGAGAGCTGGAGTCGATTGGCTGTGCTGCTGTGAGGAGTAAGGGTCACGTGTTTGGGACAGGTAGAAGTCAGCCAGCCGTGCAGAAAAAAGAAAAACAGTCAGTGCTGTGAGAAGCCGTCCAGGGGATCTCACAGAAAGTATGAAAGTCTTACAGTAAGATAATAAACTAATGGTGACAGTCAGTTACTATCCACCGTCAATTGGTGTCAAGCACCAATGCCAACAACTGGTGGCCCATACAGGGATGAGTTCTGACACATAATCCCTTTGGGTTTGGGTCCAGATTCCTGCTGGACCCTTCACAGAGATTGTTTGTCATATCTTGGCACTGGCTTTTATTTCTCATAGAGTTGGATGAGTTCAGGTGTGGAGACATGATATGAATTGTCTCTGACATGTAGTAACTCAGTAAACCTCTCCTGCTCAGGGCAAAGGATGAGTGGATTAAAAAAAAAAAAAAAAGAGATCTCACAGTGTTAAGCTTGGACAGTCTGTGGTAGCTCAGCAGGGGAATATTTTACTAAACACCACTGCCAGTTGTTCAGTAGGAAGGGAGGTACACAGCTCCCTGTGGTTTGCTGAGGAATGCAGCACCTTGTTACCTGGTAGGCACTCTGGTGGAAAAGCCTGTATGCAAAGTTTCACAGAAGAAATGGGAAAGCAGGAGGGAGAGAAAATGATGCATTTGTGCAGTGCAGCATGGTATCAACCAGGTAAATATTTTGGAATTTTTTTCCCATTTGGATATTTTCTTCTACCTTTTAAAACTGTATTAAATAGTTTTCTTGCCCTAATTTCCTATAACTTGCAAATCATGCTGAAAAATGGTAAGACTAGAGGAAAAAGAATAGAGAGAAAGATTACCTGCCCCAGTCTGAAACTAGATATTGCTGCGTTCCCTCTTGCCCCTTGATGGGATACTTGGACCCACCAAGCCATAGTGTCACCAGGCAGAAATAAAAATGTTTCTGTAGGTCTCTTTTCATCTTGAACCAAGGGGCCCTGTTGTCTGGCTTCCTCTTCCAGCTTCTTGGGTATTTTCCATGCTGGGCTCAAACTCTTTGGCATTTGCCGTGCTTAGATGGTCATGAATGTGTGTGATGAAGGAACTTGCATTGAGGCCATTCAAAAGCTTTGTTTCTTAAAGCTCTAATATTATCCTCATCCCTTTTACTTGTTAAGTTAAATTACAGCAAGGTCTCACTATACTAAAGGTTTTTCCCAACTCACATGTGTGTAGTAGAGAGAGAAACTGATGCAAAGGACTGTTGATGAAGTATGGATGAAAGACAGTGGGTCTTCAGGAATCAGTAGTTCCCAGGGATGGCTCATACGGTTGAGAAGCCATTAGGAAATTTAGAGACTGGGAATTTTAGGTTTATCAATTGTAGCTTTTTGTTAAAATAAGATTTGCTTTTGTGCATGTCTTGGCAGATGTGAGCGTGGATTTGCACGTAAATGGGAGAGTGATATTGATGATATCCATCATACAATGTCTTGTATTAATGATATTAGGTAGAATATAAATGATAAATGTATTATAAGACATTGTATAATGTGTATGTGTTATATATATTCCTGTATAAATGACATGTATTAGCTGCTTCCACCCAAGCATCTGAGACCCTTTATAGGGTGGAATTTATTCCTTTCTGGGAATTACTTTCCACAAAAAGCACGAGCTGTTTGCGCTGTGTTTTTTATGCTAGTGCATCTGGCAGCTGTATTCACATGGGACTCGCTACAGGAGACAGTGGCAGCTCGACAGCTCCATCGCAGGGGGCCCGTGGGAAGCCTTCCAAGCACTTCCCGACAAGGACACGGGGAGGGTGCTGTGGGTCAAGGTGAACACACTGTTCCCTTGCTCTGTCCTGCCAGCAGTCGGCAGAGCAGCACTGGGGCAAATGGGAGTCACGGAAGCCTCGGGGAAGCTGGCTCTGTGGCGCAGCTCCAGAGCTGGCCACAGGCTCATGCTGGGACGGGATGCAGTATGGGGGAGGCTTTACTGCAAGATGCCTTCCAAAGGGTCAGGGGCGGGGAAGGATGCAGGTCCCTGGGGGAACAGCTCTTCTAGCACTTGTTCTGACACGTGCTTTACGGACACAGCTACAGGCACAGCTGACGACATGCACTGGCAGTGACATTGAAAAGGTGACTCTGCTTTGCCCCTGACCCAGAGCAGCAGAGAGAGGCAGACACTTCTCTCAGCAGAATGAGTGGAGTTTCTTGCTAATTCCTTCCTTCTCCTACCCAGAATCTTCCTATGTGTCTCTCTGTAAAAGACGGGAAAGGTTCTGTCATTTTCTACCACAGACTATGTTATGAATATATTAAAAAAATATTAAGTGCATTGTTGAGTCAGTTCTGCCTCCAGAAGTGATTCAGGAAGGTCACAGTTACAAAGCTGTTGAGGTTCTCATTAATGAAAAACATTACTTTGTTTATAAACATTTGAGTGCTTTGGTGTTGTCATTTGATGACTATTATAATTAAGCTTTGTAATGAGAAGGCTCTGACATTTTACTTAAATCTCTGACATGTTTTATTTTGTTCTCTGGCTTTCTTGGTGCAGGTATGAAATGGCTTATCTAGATTTTAAATTATTTGATATTTACAACTGTCCAGAGTATACATGTAAGCACAGAACTAATTTTATTAAATGTGGAGATCCAGGTAAATATAGTTTTAGTAAAAAGAAATTGTCAAACCATTTAAAACTGTTTGTTTTTTTCCTTTCTCCTGCACAAAAGTTATTAAAATGAAGTCATGCAGCAAGTAAGGCCATTTCTCCTAAGACAGGAAAGAAGATAATTTTGGCTGACTAATGCCTTCTGATTTAGGGGCTCTTTCACACAGAAAATGCTCACAAATCATTGCTGCACCTGTGTAAAGAACATGTTCTCTCTTCTGTTTCTGTTTAATTCTGAAGAGGATAAAATAGATTTCATTTCTAAGGATTTTGATAACACATCTGAATTATAATCACCTCCCCAAGTCTATTTTCAAGGAAAAAGGTACAGTGTTTTTTTTTATTTTTCCAAGAACAAGCCTCATCTCTCTGACAGTATCAGTGTGCAGGGCTAATTCTGGGACCATATCCTTTTTTTGCTCCCAAGCAGGTGGCACTGAGGGAAAACAACTTGGAGACAGTGTGAGTCTCATGATACTTGGGCTCTCTTAGCAGCCCCTACAATTTACAGTAGCCTCAGGGGTGTTGGAGTTGACATAAGCAGGGACATAGGTAGAGCTGTTGCAGTGCTCTGAAATTGCTGGAGTGTCGTGATTTCCTTTTTTATGCAGCTCTTTTCTGTGCACAGTCATGGTGGGAATGAATGTGGCAGCAGTGTCTCTGGGACATTGGCTGTCTCCTTGCAAAGACTCATGAGGTTAAAACTTCAGTGTTTCTGATACTTGAAGTGTTCTGATACTGAACACTGGCAGATACTTAGTGCTTCCAAGATGCACCACAGAGGAAATGAATAATTAGTTAAGGGATAGAGATTTTTTCCATGAATTTTTGTAATTTTTTACTGCACGGGGCAGGAAAAAATAAAATGTATCTGACAAAAACATTTAATGTGTATAATGTGTTTTCAGAAGTGTGTATGCTTCTCTGAGGATTATAGTCTCGTAAGGATACCAAGAAAATTATTGAAATTGGGAGATGATTGTGACAGCTGTGGTTTTCCAGTTACATCTTTCTACAGTTGCTTCATGACATAAATAAACAAACCTTAGAAGTGGTGATAAGGGCTTTAATATGATAGTTATAATTTTGTTCTACATGACTTTATTAATAAAATGTTTTATAGCTCCCAGTATGTTGTTGGTTGCAAAATGTTTGGTTATACTCTCACTTTGGTTGTCAGGGTAGATGAGTGATCTAAAATTGTGGCCTCTTTCTCCCACTCCACATAGTAGTGCTGTTTCAAAACCCTAAAGATACAGCTGTTTCATTTTTCCATTTCCGTAACAATGGAATGCAAAGTGTCCCCAATTACTGCTCCAGGGATGAGTTCTTCTCATGATTCATGACAGATCTGTGTTTTTACAGATCCTGATTGTAGCTGAAAAGGCAATGGAAAAAAAAAAAACAAAAAAACAACTGAATGGGGCCAGTGGGAAAACAGCTGTGCCATAATTAATTTCCTGATGGCTGTATGTCACAATCAAGGAGGCAGCTGAATGCTAGAAGGGGAAAATGTCCAAAAGATGCTTTGCTTCTGGGTATTTGTTCTTCCAGCAAAGGGTGAGAGAATAACATGGCAGCAGGACAATGGCACTGGGTCAACATTCTACCACTTAGTTTTGGAGGAAATGCTGCAGGTTCAAAGTGTTAATAAAATGGCAGTTTGTTTCTTTAGTATTTCTCCATATTAGGCCAAATACCTCATTAGCAACCCATATTTTAGATGTCAGGCTTTGTCTGTTAAAAAATGTTTACAGGACAGTATAGTCGCAGAAGGGAAGCACATAGTGAAATTCATGTTTATGTGTGGAAACTGTTTACCTACGAAAGTTCAGAGGAACTCTTGCCATTCTCCTGTACAGACAGTACCACAGAAAGGACAGGCTGTTCTTTTTGTCTGCATTGTTGTAATTAACAGGCAACAGAAGGCAATTCTTCAGTTGTACAAAAAACTGTACCGAGTTAGAAAGAAAGATCACACCAATGCTTTTTTCCCCTCTTCTTTACAGTCAGCTGGGGATTCTCTTTTGATCCTGCAGTCACCTGGAACAAACACATTGAAGATAAGAATATTATGGTCATAGTATATGAAGACCTGAAAGGGGTGCAGCAGATGCTGTTTACTGACAGCCAAAACACATCTGAGCCCATTCTTTGAAATCTGCTGAAATTAAGAGGAAATTGCACAGGTTTCTGAAAAAGCAAAACCCAGTTGATTTTAGCGACAAGTTGAGTCTGGCTATACAGAAGCAGAGCTCCAGAAAACAGAAATGCAACACAGAAAACAGTGAACGAAATTAGTAGATGATGGCAATGCTCATCCCAAGTGGGTGACTCCCTTGTTTAGAGGGAGCATATTGCACATCTCGCTTTCACTGTACTGCTTTCAGAACCTGACTGCCAGTGTAAAGCAGATAGCTGCATTCTTTGGATTCTCACCAACAGCTGAGCAGATCCAGGCCATTGCAGGAAGGCACACTTTCCAGCCAGGAAAAAGCTCAGGAGACTCATGGTGCTGTTGGTTTGATTCTTTTCCATAAAGGTAAATCTGTTTGTATTTTGCCAGAGGGATGAATGCTCTTTGTCTTGGGCAGACAGGAATTTGGATCAATAGATGGTTAATATTTATGTATAGTTTTTAAGGCTGGCTGTTGTTTAAGAAACACTGATTGTGCTTCAGGAATCTCGACTGATTTCACCCCAAGGGCCAGTACCATACAGTAAAGCCCCGTATAATATGATTAGCAGAAGTGCCCTACAAGAAGTGCACCCTCTTCTTGTGGTATGCACTAAGCACCAACTAAAACAAAGAAGAGTTTTATCTTGGCTTCTGTGACCACTGGGGATAGCCAATAGACTGAGTGCCTCCACAGATCTTTCTTCAAACCCTCAGGTTTGCCTATGGACCGCAGTAAACTCACAGAATCTAGATGCTCCATAGACTGATCTGTGTTTTTTAGCCACGGATCAGGCTAGAACCTCAGACAGCCCCCAACTGTGGGCTCTCCAAAATCTAGGTTAAAGGTAGACTGCAGCTTAGAGCAGTGTCTGGTTGCAACAAACAAAGCTATTGCAGTTAAAAGCACTTTTGAGCTTTCTGGGTTGGTGTCACAGCTGCTGGTCACCTTTTCTAGTCTTCACAGCTGTACAAGGTACATGCCAGAGCTATGAAGACAGAGCAGTAACTTCCTGTGGTTGCTTTATGTTCACATTCTATTGAAGACACCAAACATAAAGCAAATGTATTCTTCTGTCAGATATTTTTTCTTACAGGAAAAAAAAATCTGAAATATGATAAGAGAGAAAAGTTAGTATTTTGTTTTAAATTATACACTTTGGTTGTTAGAATCAAGGGTAATAATTTCCTCTTCTTTATATTCAAGCTGTTTTTGGAGACTGGAAGAATGTTTTTGCTGAAGCTCAGAACCAGAAATTGGCTGCTAAATTCACAGTGTGCTTAGAAGTAGCTAAGCTGGGAGTGAAGTTTAAATATGATGTGTATTGCAATGCCTGAACATCCTTTGCAGACAAAAACCCACTAATGTTCAGGCTGTTTTTCATTCACTTTGAGGAAATAAAACAGAAACCAGGACAACATCCAGTTTAAAATTTTGAATATCCATGTGATTTGCAAACCTATTTCTGCTGGCTTAATTTACACAAGCAGTCCTTGCTTGAGCACTTAGTATCATTGAAGGCCACTGGGCTCTCTCAAACAGCCTGAAGAGCTTTGGCCTCCTAGGTTTTTAGCACTGATTTTTAGCTTTGATCTCTTGTTTCTGGTAGAATCCTCTGTGAAATATATATGCAGTAATTAAAGCTGCTGAAATAATTGGAAATATATTCAGTAGGTCGGAAGTTATTTTCCAAGAGTTGTTTTAAAGCAATCTGAAGTGTCATTTTGATTCTTAATTTCTAAGTTCATGGGATTAATATATAATTTCAATTTCTAGGTTCATGGTGTAAAATGAAGTTTCAGAAAGTCTTGTAGTTGCATTTTGCTCCTTTGCACATTTGCACTGTGCTGATCAATATAAGAAAAAAGTAAGAGGCTCAGCGGTAAAAATTTTCTCTCCCTTTCAGCAATATTGTTTTTCTTTCCTTTGATAGTTGGAGATCACTGGAAATGGAGTCTTTGCCCGGGTTATCTATATTTACCTGGTTTTCTTGGGTTACTTCATGCTTAAGAGTAGTACATATGATCTTGGAGCCAGGAAATGCACTTTTCCTGGATATTTGTCTGAGAGCTTTGGGCTGTTGCTGTCCAGAACAGAATGACTGTGCTTTGGTGGAGCCAGAAGACCAATGTGCACAAGATGGTGTAACACTGAACAGCGTCACAAAAAGGTGTCTTTTTAGGCTGCAGTTTTCCCTTGAGAGGCTGGTTAAGCACCAGTCTTTGGCAGCTGGTTGTTTTTCTCACCAGAGACATTTCTTTATCTCTGAAGAAAAGGAATCCAAGGGAAAAAGTGCTCGGAGAAAGAGTATGTGGGTAATGGGCACACAGTTGCTAATTTAGCCAGTAGAGAAGGTTACAGTCTTCTTTTTCATAGTTTTTCAGCTTCTGTCTGATAAATAATTGCTTGTGGTAGATGTGCCTTGGCCAGAGAGAAAACTCAAGTGTTGGATACTTGAGGTGTTGACACAAATTACCTCTGTGAGAGCATCTGCTGCACGCTTTGTTAGCTGATGGTAAACACAGCAAACTCCCAGCTATTCAATGCTGACAAGAATCCCCTTCTAAAAGTCTGCTAGTGACAGGGAAGTGATTAAGACAGCTGAACTTCAGTGCATACTTAGGAACATCTTGTCATTTTTTCTTCAGGTCTCAACAAAATCTTGTTTGTCTGTCTTTCCTTACATATTACTCTTATTTTTCTTCTCCTGTTCTAGCCATGTTTATTGTAGCTATGTCACCTGTGTACAGCTCATTGATGGTGCAAAACACTCCAGCTGTTGGTCCTTTAGGCTGACTAGACTAAAGGATGCCAGTGTCCTAAAGACTGGCATTCACATGGTGGGAAGAGAGGATCAATGCAGCTGTGAATTTTCTTTCAAAATTAACAGCTGTAATAATGGTAACTTAAAATAAGTAAACCAAAAGTGAGGTACCAGTGAGGATGGAAGAGCTAAATAGAAATCACAAAATCAAGCCATATCGGAATGAAGTGGGTTTATACCAAACAAATGAAAGTTTCTGGTCACTAAAGCTATCTTAAATAAATCTGAGTTTCCCTATAACCTTTATGTAGGCACTGGAAAAAGCAGCAGCATTCCATGGCTATTTGCCTCAACTGTACCTGCTGCAGCAGTGGGTCAAGATCATTGCTAAGCAATTAGTAGACGTCAGTTCAAAAGGCTTTGGTCAAGGATGGTGTTGAAGCAGGAGTACTACTTCCTGTTAAAATAGGTAGTCTGAGTTACTGATAGATCAGTAACAGCTACCCTGTGCACTTTAAATTCAGTGAAATATTCCAAAACAGTTCACGAGGAAATTATGTCTCAAGATGCTAAATAGGCTGCTCTTAAACATATTCTGAAAAATAGACCTTTTCACTAGCAATGTTATTTAGAGTGAGGCTGTTGAGCTGAGGTAATATTTTATAGGTGATGTTCTAAAATTCCTGCTGTCTGATCTGCACATTCTTCCCAGGACATATTCATATACTCAGTAATTGCCAGCTAATGATGGGCATAAAAGAATGAAGATAAGATTTGTGCATGTGAGGGTCAGCTGATTTTTTTTTTTTTCAGCTTTCTGTGTGTTACAGGTTTGGTTCTGTTAAAAATGAAGTGGTGGGGTAACCAGGAAGAAAGCTGGGCCTAATGTCAATAGAGAAAGGGAGAATTTGTACCTTCCTCAAGCACTTGAGCACATTCAGGATGAACAGTGAGGTGCTTTGAGATGGTGGCATTATCCACCAGGTCAAATCCAGTAGCTCACAAAGATTGCAGCTATTGACAGCAGCTAAACCAAACAAGCAGTAAAATCAAGTTCCTTATTGTGGAAACTCACCATATATTCTTTCCATCATAAATACAGGAAGCAATTTTGTATATGTATTTTCTATTTGTATATGTTATGCTCTCTATATAGTTTAGCTTTTATGTTTTTTAATTATGGTACTCAGCAGTAAAACTTTGAATGGTATTTTTGACACACAACATTTAAGGAATATGTTGGATCATTTAGCTTGTAAATAAGTGTTTTCCATTCTTTGACCACAGTTTTGGTATCACCTTTTTTCTGTATTTGTAATCTGCTTCACACTTAGTTTTCTAGCAGTTGTAGATATTTATGATGTCTACATTTATGGTAATTGGTAAATGCTGTTCTATTAGTACTTCTGTTACCTCAGTTTTCCTTATGAGCTATTCAGTAAGGATCATAAGGCAGGAAAGTATATCTAAAAGAAATTTGAGATCTTTTATTGGAAAAGAAAATAATAACTGTTATGAACAGTTTCCACGTGTTCCCCAGAGATGCGGGCAGGGCTTTCCTAGTTCCCATGGCAACACTAACAGAAACGACTAACTCTAGCTAAGTACCCATATTGAAATGCTAATTAGCTAATTGCTCTGTTTGCTTTCTCTAAACTACCTGGAGATAACCGGCCTCCCACCCCTCCATGCTGCCATTCTGGGACTAACGTGCAAATAAAAACCCCTTAGGATCATGGGAGTATTTTTAGGAGATAAAAAGGAATAAAAATAAAAAACTGAACACAGTAGAGGAGTCTAGAAAAATGCCCTAGCTGAGGAAGAGGGAAACACATCCCCTGATTGACTTTTAACCGTCGCCATCACCTAAGAAGGAACAGACTATATTAGGTTCTGAGAAACAGGGAGATAGAGAGACAGCCCTGGTGCTGCCACCATGGAAGGAGCGGGGACAGCTGTTGTTCTGGACTTCAGCAACAGACTCTGCATGCCACGCCTCCACATCCTGGGGTCACTGGTGTGGCACAAGGAAAGAAGAAAGGACATCTGCTGCTGGGGACTCCAGTGACAGACTCTGCACGCCTCCTTCCTTTTGGCTGCCTGGGAAAGCTACAACCGCGGCGGCTCTGCATCGAGCCCCCTGCCCAGCTGATCTTTTTAATAAAGAGCTGAACGTTAATAAAGGCATTAGCCTTGTTCATTTCAATAACTGTATCTTTTCTATGCAGAAGGTAGTTCCCTTGTGTGTGTTCAGGGTGTCAATAACTCAGCCAAGAAGGAGAAGAATTCTGGTATTGAATTATAATAAAAGTAAAATGGGATTAAAGCATACAGAGCTGAGCTCAATTTTCTCATTTGCAAAATCTGAGCATTTCATATTGCAGCATTATGCAGTACATTAATTGGAAAGATAATTAATGTTGAATTACAATAGAAGTGCTGTAAAAGCACAGGGCACATAGGACATCTATGTCAACATCAAATAATTTTTTCTGAGGTTAGGTTGTTATAAAGGGTGCCAAATGGATTTATAATGAAGAGGGACACGAAATACAGCAGTCACAATCTTTTTATGACAACAGATACCTGGACTTGTATTCTAATTGTGGTGGTGTTTCTTGGGTGTTTTCTTTTTTTTTTTTTTTTTTTTTTTGTTTTTTTTTTTGGTTTTTTTTTTTTTGTTTGTTTGTTTTTTTTGTTTGTTGTTGTTAAAGTCATTGATCTGAATTTTGGCTAAAGGACCTTTGGTGGGGATTAGGACCTTCTGTTTTACTTGTAACACCCTGCAGCGCTTGGCACTTCGACACTGGAAATGTCAGAATGAGAGTAGTTAGTGATTGTTGCAGATGTTAATATTGTCAGGATTGATGTAGAGGAGAGAAACAGAGAACAGCAACATTCTGAATGAGAGCACTCTGTATCACTGCTGTCTGAGCTCATAGCTAGAGCACTCTGTAAAATGTCATTTATGTCCAGGTATTTATGGTTTTAGATACAATTGTCCTGTATTGCTCCTGCACTTTGCAATGCATGTCAATTGGATATATGAAGTATTAGCCAATAAAGTATTGTTTGTATCTGAACTAAGTGTTTTTCATATGATTATTTGGCTTCTGCAAAAACTTCATGGGCTTGAGGAAGACAGAAAATCAGTCTCTGACTTTGCTCAAAATGTGAGGCAGTCAGGAACAGTCAGGAAATGAAAGGGGGCTGGGAAGCTGGTATCTTGGGAGGCTTGTGTACTTGTGAATAATTTAAGTTTATTGACATATGCTTGTAGGGTCTCCAGTGAGTTCCTTGTTGTTTTATATTTTACAAGCCAGTGAAGCCATTTTCATTGCTAGAATGCTCATTAGCATTGCCCCAGCAGGTAAATAACTCATAGTTGCATTATTGTGTATTTCTAATATATCCATAGGCAATGTATTTATATTCAGAGGAAAAAATGAAATACTAATCTTAGGCATTAGACATACATCCCAATAAATGTTAAAAAAACTCCAAAACAACTAACAACCAAAAAACAGAACATTTAAAATCTTCTGTCTTTCTCACTTATTTCTCACAAACAGCTGTTGAAACAACTTCTGCAGATGTGGTGAGACCTCACGGAGGCTGGGCTTCTGTGCACCTCCATCCCTGCAGCACCAGGTGGGTTCACGCCTGGCGGTGTCGTGCCAGGTGTGAACCCAGGGCCCTCTCCACACTGAGAGGAGGCTGCAGTGGGAAACCCCCTCTCCCCTTGCCTTGGGAGCAGTGGGAAAACTCCATGGCTGCCAGAGCCCACTGCCTTGGGGCTCTCCTGCTGCAGCAGCTTTCTCTCTTGGGCTGTCTCGTGCTACATGGCTGGCTTTTAAAGGTGAGAGAAGTTGTTCTCCATGTTCAAAAAATGCAGCTTAGCTCTTGGAGCTGGGGCAAACACAGCTGGGAGTCAGTTCCCCTCCTGGTGACTGAGGGTGCCAGCCTGCCTGAGGTGAGCAATGGTCACTTGGTGGTGAAAAGCACAATAGGTTCCCCATTCTGTCTGAATCCCAAATCCCTAAGGGTTTTTCTAGCAGTAAAGCCTGGCTGTGTTCTTGCCAGAGAGAGAAAAACATGGTGTGGGGACATGGGGGAACAGGACCACATAAAAACAAGAGGGTGCAGAGGGAGATCAGCTTTCAAGGCTGTATGTGTTTGATGAGTGTGTTCCCTATATGGCTGGAGATCATAATTTGGAGTGGAAAGCCACCTGCACAATGGTGCCAGTGGGAAGTGTCTGTGCCCTCCAGAGTCTCAGCAGAACAACAAATGTGTTGGAGCGCTGGGGTTTGCTCAGGTCCTTGTTGTACACAAAGCACAGTATTCATGGTCAGGAGTAAACAGGGCTATAAACAATCTTCTGTTCTTATCAAGTCCAAATGTTTCTGTGGCACTTAATTGCTTTTGCAGGCTATTTTATGCCTCTCCAGCCCCCCTGCCCTGACTTGCCATTTTAACTCAGCCATCTGAAGCACAAGAGACACACAGTCTATTTTATACATGGGTGATTTCATAGTTTCTGGACAGTTTCTGGTCAGGCCCTCCAGGTCTCTCTTGTGTTGCCTTTTTCACTGTCCATGTTTTGAATGGTTTATGATTTGAGGGCCATACAAGTGCTTTGTCCACAAATGAATTGTTTGCTGGAAGCCCAAGGGCCCTGAAAGAGAAGAAAAATGCATGAATATCGAAAGATGACTATGTAATGAGTAGAATAAATATCATTATTAAATCCTGTAAATATAAAGCTGTTTGCTGGCATGGTGTAGACCCTCTAGAATAATGATAACAGAAGTAGCCTGAGTTTGCTTCAGAAGTAAAACTGTTCAAAGTCCAGCATTAAATCATTGAGGATTGGAGGAAAAGACAATCCATAGCTCAGGTGCAGCTATGCTGCAGTCTTTCAGAAGGTGTGGAGGCTTCCAGGACTGAATCCTGCTTGCTTCCTCTGTAACCCACTTGTGGCAGCGTGTCACACCTCTGGCAGGTCCCACTGCACCCCACAGCTGCCCTGCTGTCACCTGAGGCAGTGCCAGGCATAGTGTCTTGGGCAGATGAGTTACTGAGATGCTACAGCAGTTTTATGGTGAACTCAAAGAGACAAAACGAACTTGAAAAGAAGCACACTGAATGTTTGCTGTGTGGTTTGCACATGGACATGAGCAAACTAGCCAGGCAGGAGTCAGCTCCATTCTGGGAGTCATGATTACTGCAGTTCTGAGGACTACAATAATCAGCAAGGGCCAGCCCCTCTGAGCTCAGCAGTGTGATCCAGAGGAAAGCAGAGTTCCACAGCTTGGATGCAATAGAGGTATGTAATCCAACTTGCCAACTCTAAGTCAATTTGTGAAATGTCAGTGTTACCTGAGGTGAACAAGGTGAATAAAACATGGCATCATGGAGCTGCTCATGGGTGTACATGGGAGAGTGGCTGCAATATTGATGCTCTGGAAGAGTAAAGCAATGCATGAGTTTGTTTGGGGATGGTCTGGAAAATGGCACTTGTTATTTGCATGTTAAATATTGATACCTGCACTCACTTATCTTTTTAATGCCAAACTGCATGCAATTTTATCGTATTCTGGGGATGATTATATATAAATCACCTTCTTTTAGAAATAGTTGTTTAGAATTAAATGCAATGTTATATTGCTGGGGTTCACAGACTTCTGCTGATTTATATGAACACAACAGTTAGTTGGACTGTAATTATATGTGTAGCTAATCCAAAGCTATGCAGCATTTTATAAGGATAATTGGTCAGTTGTCATGTAGGTGGTTTCTCTAAATGGGTCTGTAGCATTTAGAAGGATAAAAGAAATTGCGCATAAATAATAGGTTATTAGAAATAAATAGGTAGGAAATTATTCATAGTATTAGAAATGTACAATTCAACTTACAATGGAATTCTCAGAATGCTACAGCTCCAATATTTGCATAAAATAACCTCTGAAATGTGTAGTTGGCTTTATTTCCCATTTAGAGTGCATTGTATAATTATTATACTAGTTGCCTTTTGAAGAAATCCATTATAATATTAATTATATTAATTTTGATGCTGTGAATAATTGTCCATATAGTCAGTAAAATTGATTTTTGTTTTGGCCCCTTAAACATGAGTGAACCATCTTATGGTGATATATGCCTGGTATCTTTGAGGCTATCTTTTCCTGATTTTTGCATAGGAGTGTCATACAATTAACGCTCTATATAGGAACTAATTTGGAGTGGGGGAGGAAGTTTGGACCTATATTTATCTTTGGAAAGCATAGCTGGATATTGGGGATTGTTACAGCAGAAAAACCCTTATTTTTTCCTTCTGTGGACCATAAGTGTTACTTGAAATTAAATAGAAGAACAGTGCCACATTCTCTTCTCAGATAAATACTCTCCTTCAAATCAGCTGCTGCTGTGGCACTGGCATCAGTCTGTTGGGGATGAGTTTGACTTCTTAAGTGCTCTCCCCTGTATACTGGAAGATGCTCCAAGTCTCTTTCTATTGAGGGGAACAGGAGGGAATTAATGTTGTGCTGATTTTTTTGTGCCATGTGAACACAGTTGGGTTTAGTCAGTAAGTGCTCGTTTTGTTCCATCTGTTTGATTACCAGGTTTGGTCAAGAGTAGTACATGAAAAGATCCATGAAAATGCCCTTCAGCAAAACATGGCATGATCCTGCCCTGCAGATGTCAGATTACTGTTTGTATTGTGACAGCCCATTTCTCTGTGCAGATAAAAAAGCCCATTATATTTTTGCAGCATTGCAGGAGAGAGATACTGAATTACGGGGAAAATCCTGAGGGACAGTGAAGTCCCTCTAGTTGTATGTAATTTCATCACTTCTATTCTTAAGGCAATAGTCCTGAGAATGAAGCCACAGCTTCATTCACTGGCAGTGCTTACAGGATATGAGGAACATACTGGACTTTTCCTTTTGTTCTTTACACTGCTTTCCTTAAAATATAATCTCAGATTCCTTCAGGTAGATCCCCAGGGGATTTCAGTGTCTCAATGCCCTGAGGTCAGACATCAACTCATCCCCTTTTTTGCTCTTCCCCACCTCACAAAAGAAAAAAGCAGAAGGGACTGGTCCTCTCTGTTTGTTTAACCAAAGTGATGATGCCAGTGTCCCCTTCTTGTATTTGTGGAATGACCCTATAGCGAGGTCTTATTCCTAACTTTAATTTATTCTGCAGATGAAGGAATCCAACCTGTGTGTCCCAAGACAAAACAAGATAGAAGTGGTGGACTCCTGTGCTATAAAGAGGCTACTCTCATGTTGAAACTATTGCACAATCAAAATTAGTTGGGCAAGACAGAGCAGCTGTGACTGACTGGGCCAACATACATGCTATTGGGAGATGGGAGCTGAGGGACTGCACCTGAGGAGGAGGGAAGGAATTTACTGGTCCCTTGCACTCTGCAGTAGTACATTCATTAATCACTGAACTCTGCATTGTGCTGTATTTCTCGAGTGGAAATGACTGCTGCTGCTGTGCCTGGTGTGGACAGCAATCCTATGGGTGCATGTCAGGCAGGCACGTGAGGTCAGAGATCCTCAGGGAGACTGGGAAATGTCCTTCTGCTGATTCTGGCACGGGAAAATGAAAATATAATTGTGGAATATTTGTGTTGGAAGGGACCTTGAAGATCATCTAGTTCCAAACCCCCTGCCATGGGCAGGGAACAATTCCATCAAGACCAGGTTGCTCATAGCCCCATCCAATCTGACCTTGAATGGTGCCAGAGATGGTGCATTGATAACTTCACTGGGGAAACTGTTCCATTTCCTCATCACCTTCACAGTAAATAATTTCCCCCCTAATATCTAATCTAAACCTACTCTCTTTCAATTTGAACCCATTCCCCCTTATTCTGTCAGTTCATGCTCTTGTAAATAGTCATGCCCCATCTTTCCTGTAAGTTCCCTTCAGGGACTGGAAAGCTGCAGTTAGGTTTCTCTGAAGCCTTCTCTGCTCCAGGCTGAACAATCCCTATTCTCTCAGCCTTTTCTCATAGGGAAAGTGCTCTATCCTCTGATCTGAACTTGGTGGCTCTCCTCTGGACTCATCTAACAGGTAGGTCCATGTCCTTCCTGTATTGTGGACAAGAAGTGGTTTGTTTGCTTTTGATGGCACTTTGCCACTGGTGCCCAGATGGAGAATGGGTGGGTTTACCTCTGATTTGCAGTGCCATTTCTAGCCTGTGCTGTCTCTGTAACTCTTCTGGACAGAAGAGATAAAAGAACTCCAAGATTTGCTGGCATTACATAGAAATCTGGGAACATCTGTCATTTCCTAGGTTCTGAAGTGTCATTTTTTTTCCCAGGGAATCTATTCAACAGCACAAACCCTGCTCACCTGTGATCCTCGAGGGAAGGCTTGCCCAAGAGGTGAGCCCAGTGCTGCAACCTGCAGGTGTTGAAGATTTGTTAATCACCTCAGGCCAGTTACTTCGGGAGGGATGACTGAAGGGATTAGCAAGATAGAGACAATGAAAGGGAGACAGCAGGCAAGATAAAAGAAATGCGAAGTATCAGTGAGTTGAAAATGTAGTAAAAAACATCGGGGTTATCAGCATTTTTTCACCAGTCTGTTCACACTACAGAAGACTTCCTCTCACTGTAAGTTGCATGTTGTTCCAAGGCTGCATGGGGTATTCAAGGCTAATAATGTACTGATGTAGTTACTATTATTTTTACACAAACATATGTTAAAAAAGCAATTTTTGTAGTCTTGTAAATGTCTCATTATCAGTTGTATTAATCTCAAAACAAAGCGGAAACTGTTGTAGTTACTGTTTATTGACCAGCTAAATAACATTTATCTCCAGCACAGAGTTTACTGATTTTTTTTTTTTTTGTGTGTGTGTAGCTGCTAATAAAATATGATAACATTTTACTTGTAGGGAGATTTTAGGTTGATGTTGAAAGATGTGCTAAGAGTTAGCCAATTATGTAACACAACTTTCCACTAAAAATTCTAATTCTGCTTGAGCAGAAGGAGGCACTCTGAACCTAGTTTTCCCCACGGTATTCATTTTGAATCAAAGCTAACTGATTTTTGTCTTTATCTGATAAATGCTTCTATTGATTTTTCTACTGCTTAAGCTCCTGCTTTCAGGAAAACACTTGTTTAAATCAATCCCTATTCTGAAAAACATGTGAAAACAGGCAAGTTGCAGGTCCTCTGTAAGCCTGATGGCTGTTTTCCCTGCACCATAAGAATGCTTCTATTATGAGGTTGTTTGGGTTAGGTCCTTTAGTCGCGGTCCCCCTCACCCTTCATCTACCAACCTTCTTAATCTCAAATGGTTAAATATTCCCTCCAGACAAATGACTGTTCTAAGGTGGGTGAGCCCCAAAGTCCTTCAGGAGATTGTTGCACAGACTGCCCTTTGAAAGCTTGAGACTGCTTTTTCTCCTTCTCACCTTTGCTCTGGGCTCCTTTGTCCTTTTTGGCTGCGGCTGTTCTGACAGGTTCGGGATGGAAGTGATCATTATGTTATGAAATATAATCATTATATCATTATGAAATATAATCCCCTAGATCCCTAATTAGGAAGAGTCCAAATGTTCAGTGTCTTAAAACAGGGGTATATACCCTTATATCTGGGATTGGTTTGTCCTGTTTTCAATAACTTGACCAGCTGAGAAATGCAGACGCAGAGTTTAAACTGTACTCACTTTAAAAAAGTGCGCTTGTAGTTAGGATACAGATTCAGGCTCTAGTTGATTGAGAGCCTCTCTGCCAGTGCTGTGAACGTCTCTTACCTGGTAAACACAGATACATTTAGTAAAATAACATGTATTTTGGTGCAGGCATCTTTCATATGAAGCATTGCAGAATGTTAATGATGGTGAATGGAGGGTAAAAGAACCCAGTTCCACAGGCTGAGGCAAATCCACAGTGGCAGAGTGCTTGGCACAGCAGCTATGGGCTTCTTCTCAGACCTTTAGCTAAAACTAAAATGTTACTACAAAGGAGGAAAGAGTTCATTCTCTCCTCCTTCCTCAAATGGCTTATTCTAAAACATCTTCCTCCAGTCTGCTGTATAAAAATTCCTCACACTGTGAGGGTTTTCATACTTGCATGCATATCCACAGAAAAAGAAAAAATGTATGCCCTATGTTCAGTCATCCCTGCATTAGCTACTCATCCAATAAGTTTGACTTATACTGATCTTTTTACTGAAGACCTTGCATAGCTTTTTAAAAGTACTTTAAGTTTTCTCTGTTCCTTGTAATCTAATAATGTATGGGACTAATTGTTTATGGTGACAGAAACTTCTATTTCCATTTTTTATCTTCAGAAGATATTTTTTGTTGTCTTTAGGAAATACAGAATTGCCCCTATGTGGTTACATCTGGCATGAGGTTACTCTAGGTTTTGGGGAATTTACAAGACTCATGGGAGAGCGTTCATCCTGATAAAAGTTTCAGTCTTACCCTGAACAGTTTATTGATCTAAAAATCAGATGTATGGCACTGAAAAAAATCTGATTTAGTTATATTTCTTCCTATAGTTGATATAATTCTAATTATTCTTCCTTGAGTCAAGTATGGGTGTTTCTTCCCTTCAGATTGCTTATCCAATTGCTTCTTAAGTTTGTAAAAGTAGTTGCTGTTCCTGTGGCTTAAATGGTCAGCTGTTTCTTGGGGTTCAAATGTAGTTTTGACGTAGCTTTTGCGTGTACTGCCAAATGTCAAGGATTACTAAAAACAGGTCACAGGTATGGAGTGAGGTACGTTTTTTTGGAACAAGATAAAGATCCTAAGAACAGTTGATTTTCTGGAAAAATGTGAAAGGCTTGCTGACCTTTTGAAATTATGTGTAACTGAACTCCAGGGTTTATTGATCTGCACAAAAAACCCTCCAAAATGCCACAAATTGCTTTGTGAAGTCTGCCTTCTGGCATGAGGTGAAGTATTGAGCACTAGAAAGTGTTTTGATTATGCATTTAAAAATGGGGAACATATGAATATACATTTAAATGGATTCTCTGGGTTATGATGAACTCTGAGTGCTAATGCCAGGCTGTAAACTTAATTTTGATTTCAGGGTCAGTCCTTGTCTTCCTCTTCTCTGTTTATCTCTAGTGTGGACTGTAATTTGAAGACAATGGAGGGCTTCCAGTAGGAGGCTCTCAAATTCAGAGTTGTTTCCCTGGGTGTACAAGATGCAGCTGGTGGTGTATCTTCTATATCAGTGCATTATGTGACTGAGCTCTCAGAGATGTCTGACTCAAAGAAAATGAGTAACACCTCTATTTATGATACAGTGAAAAGGTGTAGGAGGTTAAATTTGGACTATTTTTCTTCTTAAATGATAGTCAAGGTTTAGGGATTCGTATTAAAGTCCAATATTTCTAGGTAGTTCACAATGACAGTTTTTTAGCTTCTTTTAGAGTTGCCCTGAGATGAAGAGCCACAGAACCCACAGTGGGCCCTTGTAAATTTGTAGGCCCTGTGACTTTGTTAAGCTGTAATCCTGATCCAAGTAATTGGCAGCACTTTTTCCTCTATGTTTTCTTCAATATATTTTGAGGATATGTTTATTTTTTGGTAGCCTTCTGTGGACAAGCTGAGTCAGCAGGGTGTGCCCTGGCAGCCAGGAGGGCAAACTGCACTGTGGGGTGCCTCAAACAGCATCATCAGCTCGTCAAGAAAGATGATTTTCCCACTGTTGGATTGTTGATTGTCCCACCAAAGTTGGTGCAACTTCACCTTAAACACTTGGGCAGTTCTGGGCCCCACAATTGAGGGACGTGAAGATCCTGAGTGCATCCAGAGGACAGCAACAAAACCAGTGAAAGGACCAGAAGGAATGTCCCATGAGGAGCAGCTGCAGGCTTTGAGCTTGTCTTGTTTGGAGCAAAGGAGGCTGAGGGGTGACCTCACTGCTCTCTTCAGCTTCCTGAGGAAGGGGAGAGGGAGGTCCTGAGCTCTTCTCCTTGGTATCCACTGATAGGATACATGGAAATGGTTCAAAGCTGTGCCAGAGGAGCTTCAGACTGGACATTAGAAAGCATTTCTTTACCAAGAGGGTAGTCAAACTCTGGAACAGGCTTCCCAGAGAGATGCTGTGAGGGGCAGTATCAAAAGCCTCCCTAGAATCCAGAAGAATTGCACCCACATTTTCCCTTCATCCACTGGGCAGGTGACCTTATCACAGGAGGGTGTCAAATGGGTTAAACAAGACTTTCCTTTGTGAACCCATGTTAACTGTGTCTGATGAGTGCATTATTCTTCAAATGCCTTTCAACAGTACCCAGCAGGCTCTGGTGCTCCATAATGGTTGCAGGTACTGAGGTTAGACAAACAAGTCTCTAGTTCACTGGGTCTTCCCTCACAATCTTCTTTGTAGGGGGATGTGGAATAACACTGGCCTGCTTCACTCAGCAGAGACTACCCCAGACTCCAAAGACCTTTGGTACCTGATCAAGAGAGGTCCTGCCATAACTTCACTAGCTCCTCAGTACTCTGGGATGAATTCCATCAGGCCCAAGGACCTCTGAACATTCAGCTGATACAGCTGGTCCCTTACACTTTCAGTTTCCATAAATGGAAAGTCACAGTTCCCACACTCGTGGTCCTCTGGCTCAGGGGGCCAAGCAGCCCATGGCTTATCTTAACTTTCCAAATGTGTGTATTTGCAGTGGAATATTCTAACCATATTCTTGCTAGAAAGCAAAATCTTCATACATATATGCATGTATCTATATATATATTTTTTTTTTAAAGTATCTTGAGAATCCCTTTATGTGGAATCTTTTACACATGAAAAGCAGGGCCACACAACGACTTGTATGGTGTTACAGAACACTCACTCACCATCAGCTTGATAGAATTGAATTGCAGAATCTTATCTTGTAAGTTGGAGAGTGAAAAATCATTAGATACAACTAGACCAGTCTCCTACTCTTATCTTATGAAAAGTTTTAAAATTCATTATTTTCACATAAATAGGACCACTCCTTTGAGTAATAAGCTAGAAAGATGGGCTAGAGGCTATAATTCATCTGCACTAATCTCAGCAACTAATACAGAAGATGATGGATAGTAATGAAAATATCTGCTTTGAGTTGTTTTTAAAATTGAGCTGGATAAACAACCCTTAATCTATTTCCAGTTATTACACTTTTCTAAGAAAGAAATTTCAGAATTGCGTCATGGCTACAGCCTTGGACTCTGTGCTGAGTGTCATTTAATAAAAACTAAGTAAATTGAGCAAATGTGGTATCATTAGCTAAAGTTACTGCAAGAAGAAGAGCTGAGGGCTGCTGCAGACTTGAAATATGGTATCTGTTTTCAATGAGAGATTTGTTTTCCTGTTTGTTTGAATTAGTAGTAAAATATGGATGACTCTGGAAACTGTTTTTTAACAGTATTTCCTTTCTTGTACATGTCAAAGTCTGTCCAAAATATTAGGATCCATGTCTCATTTTAATCAGCTGTATTTCTTTGGTTGTTGTAAGTCATACTTGTTTCGTCCTTAACTGTCATGTGGTTCTTGAAGTCACCTTTTTTAGTAGTGTTTTTTTTTTTTTTTTGTTTTTTTTTTTTTTTTTTTTTTTGTTTTTTTTGTTTTTTTTTTTTTTTTTCCTCCTTTGGTATTTTGCAATGCCTGGTAGCTGTTATGCCTAATTATCCATGGGGAAGATTTATGAGTAAGTTGAGGAGAGAGAGGTCTTAGGGAAAATAGTATATGCTCAGAACCACTGTTAGAAAAGTTCATTTCCTTTTGGAGGAGAACTTCAGGTGTTTTTTGGTTTGTGGATTTTTTTTTTTTTTTTGCTTGTCTTTTTAATTACTGATGTGCCAGCACTTGTTCCATGATGGAGAAAATCAGTGGATGCTTAACTGACCAATGTGAGTTCACCCTTTTAGATTAGCATGGATGAACCATAAATGCCATTAATTTGATTTCCACACAAGGTTTTTTCTTGGACCTTGTGTGGAAGAAAGGTCCACACAGCAAGCAATCTGTCAAAAATTGACAGTCAGGCAGTCCAATAAATAGCAAAGAAATGCCCGTTGAGATACGAGTGGCCCTGCCCTTTGAGCACTTTTTGATACACATGTGGGTAACCTTTCTCCACAGATCCATTTGCTCAGAAGAGCTTTCCAGGATAACCTTTTCTTCCACATATCTGTCTGCTCAGAACTATCAGCATAACCTTTTCTTCCTTGCAGAGAGTGAGTTTGATGTCTGTTTAACTCAGGAAGACCTGCTTTTCCCAGCATTAATAGTGTTATCCAAGGAGGCTGGTTAAAGTGCAGCCTTCCAATGCAGCAGGCAGAGCTCAGAGTGAGGGGATGAGCCACAAGGATGGGATTCAGATGATGTGTATGGAAATTCTGATTCTCCTATGTGGCCTTAAGCAAATTGTTTCTTTTGCACTTTAATTTTCTTTGAGCCGCAGGCAGATTGCTTCTTGTTCAGAGGCACTTAGTGCCACGAGTCCAGCTTTACTTGTGCTTTCATCCTTTATGCAAAACCTCTACATGGATCTTGGGAAGCTCATAGAACTCGTTGGGTGAGCTAACCTGCAGCTCCTGAGCTGTTTCTGTCAAGCCAGGGCAGCTCTATCTGGTTAAACACTGTATGCCTGCAGAGTTCAGGTTTGATCCAAACCCCTATGGGTCTCTTTTCACTAATTCTAGTGAGCTTTAGAGCAGGAATTTAATGCTTCCTGGGATGTTTTCAGCGTGGGAAGCATACACTCATTCCTGGTGTTTCAGTACAGTTTTAAGCTCCTGACTAATTCCTATTTACAGGTTTTGCATTCTAATGGTTTATAAATTTGTAAAATGAAAGCAGAATTATTTAGGTTTCCTGGGGAATGCAGTTCTAGGCACACCTGGTCTAATTAGAGGTTTAATTTCTCTCCTGTGTGAAAGTCTAAATCCTTTTAACTTTCCAGAGAGACAGAGAATAAAAATGGTTGTGAAGTATTGAGCAGAGCCAATACTAGAAAGAAAAGGCTATTGTTGGATGGCCATAAAACCTGCAAAGCACAACAACAGATACAGAATAAGATGGCTCACAAGTTTTCTGTCAATCTATCTCCATAGCAGGCTTGTTAGTGCAAGAGAAGCAATTTCAAGGCATGCATCTTTGCAGTTGTGGCTGTAGATTAATACCTTATCATGTGAATGGTTTTCTTTTCCTGGTTCTGCAGGGCTGTTGCAGTTTAATGTCTCTGTGTGTTCCTTCTGAAACTTCTGACTGTGGTTACTGTATTCATGGTACAAGACCAAGTGCAAGTTGGAATTTATATGCTTGACATTTGATTTAGGATAAACTCAGGTCCTTGGTTCTTAAATTATGACCCAAAGAGTTTTGTTTAGATAGTGTTTAGACCCTAGAGGTTTCTAATTTATGCAGGGGCATCTTTGCTTGAGTGAAGTTCCTGAGTGTCTTCATTCTGCACATATTAGGAATTATCATTTTCTTGACAAATGAAGCACCTCAGGTATTAAATGATGTCTAAAGTCTGCAAGCACAGAAATGAGAGTCCTCTTCTCCCCCTGGCTTGTGGGCTGCTTGATTCTGCAAGTGTTCATGAAATTGGTCTATCATAGAAGATACCCTACAAAACAGAGTTTTGTATGACTGATTTCTTTTTAATTACACTTAGAGAAGGGGTAATTTTGCTGCTTAATGTGGTATGTAAGCTTTAAAACTCTGTCTGGAGCGCCTGTGTTTGTGGTTTAGTGGTTAAGATATGCAGCTGGGAGGAGGCAGGCTTCAGTTCCGGTCTTTATTTTCTGGTTGTGTTTTAGTGAGTGTTGAATTCAAAATATGGACTTGGTTTGTCTGAAAAATCAACTTGAAAGAAAGAACCCACTCAGCTGTAAGAATAAAAATGGGAGTAAATAATGATTAAAATGCAGTTCAAAAACAGCAATTTGAAAAGCAGTTTTACTGTGTTCAGAAGCAGAAAGCTGTAAGAAACATTGTAGTCAATATCTGGTGTATTTTTAGGGCCTCAGCCAATAGCACTTACTAGTTTCCTGAGTCTTTCTCTTACAACATCGAAGTTGAACAAAAAATGCTATCAACAGAATAGTATTCAATCAGAGAAGCATATAAATGTGTGAAGGGAGGCTAATTCATTAAGTCTGTACTAAATAAACATTTTTTCCAGCTCAAGGAAGTGGACAATCATCATGATCCATGTTTGGATATTTTTTTTCCTTTCAAATATATACTTAAAATGGAGAGAAAAACCCATAAATATCTGCAGCTGTTGCTGTGCTGTCTTCTTCAGAGTACTTGGCTTTTGTGGACAGTGTGCATTTTCTCAGGAGATAATTACAGATCTCTTCAGTACCCCTTTGTTAAAAGGTAGATAGACAATGGTTTCTTTGGCACAGGTTATTTTGCTCTTGATTGGTATTGCTTTAGTTTTTGAGAAGACTTGTGCTCTCACTGTAAGTGCTCAAATTATGAGAGAGGGGAGGATGGCAAATTAGGAGCCTCATAGAAGGACCTGTATGCACACACAAGTGACCCTATAAATGGATTTTCTTCTGAGTGTTTACAAAAAGCTCATTAGTTATTAATGACATTTTGGTGTGAGACTTCCTCAAAAGGATGAAAAATTAGACCTAGTCTCCTGAAACACACAGAAAAGTGCTAAATGTGACAGTTATTGCCTTGTCAAATAGTTGAGAAGAATGAGACACCAGGTGAATAGCTTTTCATTGTTTTATCTCTATCATTGTACTATTGTGTACACTTAATGACTTTCTGTCTTGAGTAATTTTTATTTTGATGATCTGGACTTGCAACTAATTTTTTTTTTTTTTTTGAGAATTTGACCTTTCTAATTTTGGCTCCTTCCAGCATATTTTGAACAATGTTTTAAGAAAAAAAGTAAAACCTTGCTGCTTTATTTCACTTCTGTTTTTGAATTACTTTCTTTTTTTCCCCCTGATTTTTAAATTATTATTATTTTTATTGAAAGAAAGTGCAATGGTGCGAGCAACTCAGGGTTTGGCATTAGGCAGTGCCTGGGGGTGGGATTGCCTGGTGATTCCTTTTGTTTTCTCCCTGTGAAGCTATTAAGATCTGCTGTTTGCACAGGCACAGCAGAGTTTTAGATTAACAGCAAATTTTTTGAATGGCCTGTCTTGAGCCTCTTAAACTCCATTGATCTTTCCCATTGACCACCACCTGAGCCAGACATAGGAAGATCTGAGGGTAAAAATCATTGTGAGAATCCACCTTTTAAAATATCCTGTGATGCTGGTACACAGACAGCACACACAAATATTGCCTCTCAGACTGCCTGCTGCAGACACTGCCAGGAATTTCAGAGCTCTCCATGTTGAATGGATTTGGCTGTGCTTTAATCTTAAAGGTTTTTTCTGGGTTGTATTTCTTCACTTGGTGTTTTTTTTTATTATTACCCACTGCTCTCCCCATCCCCCCTTTTAATGTCTTGGGTATCTGTATTGTTCCTGTTGTCAGAAAACTGCTCCCTAGCCAAGGTTAATCATAGTGAATTTTCCATCTGAATATGGAATAAGCATTGGTGCAAATTTGCTCTTTTCCAGTAGTTAGCCTCACTGTTGACTTCCAGGCAATTTCTTCTATTATCCCTCTCTTTATAAATCACCATTAACTTAGTGCCTTAAGTAGGGTAAACAAAATCTGTTTTGGTCAGTAGATTAAGAGGCAACATTTGGTTTGTATCTATTTACCCTGAAGATATATATATATATATATATATATATACACACACACATATGTATGCAGTGAATATATATATATATATGGGGATAAAGTTTTTTGCAGGGTCTGTTGCAATAGGAGAAGTGGTAACTGTTTTAAACTAAAGGTTGATTTAGATTAAATAATTTTTTTATGATGAATAGAGTGGTGAAACACTGGAACCAGTTGCCCAGAGAGGTGGCAAATGCCTCATCCATGCCTGGAAACATTCAAGGTCAAGTTACACGGGGTTCTGAGCAACCTGATCTAGTTGAAGATACTCTTGCTCATTGCAGAGGCATTGGACCTAATAGCCTTTAATGGTCTTTCCAATCCAAACTATTCTATAATTTTATGATATATATATAAAAGGTGGCTCTAGAACATTGTTACAAATCAGTTTAAGTGACTTTTTGCGGCCAGGACGGAGTGTCTGATATGAGATTCCCTGGTGATCCAGGATAAGGCCAGACGATTTAAGCACAACCGGTGGGATGGCTCATGTGTAACATCTGGAGACGATCACTAGATGGCAACGTTACACAGCCGAAGGGCCGTCTCGTCTTCCTGTAGCAAGCTTTTAATTTATTTCTTATAATCACTGGATGAAACGGTCTTTTTCGTTCAGAGTATATAGCCAAGGTAGAGTCTCATGAGCCTGTAGGATGAAGAAATAAATTATCATTGCAGATTGCACAGTCATCTCAGAAAATAAATAACTATTTTTAGAGCTCTTGTTAATCCATCTCTATACTTACTGTTCCTTAGTGTAGTGGCTTGAATTTTGGATAAAGATCTTTAAAGAATAAAAGCCCAAACTGAAGGATTTGACCTTTTGCACTGCTGCAGTTTTGTCCGTTCTGTAGTTGATGGGTGGTTTTTCATGTGACTGTTTTAGAGCCAAGTGTGGTCTAGGTTCTGTAAAGGTAAAAAAATAAAGCATGAGCAGCATGCACCTCAGGCTGATACTCAAACTGACCTGATAATGCGATACAGTGCGTGTGCCAGAATGCGTAAACGTCTTACAGCACAGGTCTTGTGCTGAGAGCAGGCAAGGCAGCGGGTTTCCTGAAAGTTGAGATGGAGAGGTGAGAGGCCAGGCACGCACTGGCATCTCTTTGTTGTGAAGTTCTGTGTGCTTTTGGTCAGAGGTACTGGTGCACATCATAGGTTGTACAAAAAGGGCCAAAATTCTCTTCCTAAAATTTCTTCAGCTCCTCAGTTTCCAGAGATGCAGATTTAGAATATCTTTGGAGTGCACAAATATACTATTAGAGAGATGGAGTTCAGAAATCATTAGTGAAGTCAGGAAATACTATTTCTTAATTAAAACAGATCAAAATGATATTCATCACTTATGGGTTAAGGAAATATATTTATTTAAATACAATATGAACATTGAAGGTTAACCAGAATAACAAACTTCACTTATGGCAGAAGATAAACAGTTTTCTGTTGATACAGTAGCAGATGAATATTCCAAAATAGTAGCTTTCTTGAGGACAGAGACTCCAGATTCACCATTTCCAGCAAGAATTTCTTTTGCATATTGGAGATTGCAGTCTGGGGAAAGACTACATGTCAGTGTGTAGCATCCTAGTATCAAAAGTAAGCATGGGATGTTTCTGTTAAAGTACTTCTGCTGAAGCCAGGGAAGAATTAGTGCTCTGGAGAAGTTTATCTCTGATCCTGAGATACCTCTCTCCCTCTCTCTCTCTCTCTCTATATATATATATAACCTAGATAGTTCTGGCCACACTATGTTCAAGGAAAATAAACTTGGGGTAGGATAGGTGTTAGCACAGCCTCAGATCTATTCAGCCATAAAGTGCAAGAAGAGAATTCAAGAACTTCTCATTTGACTAGCAAAATGAAGGTTGAGAAGCTGTTTGGGGGTGCCAATACAAGGGAAGAAGGGGAGGAAAATGCCAAAGAACCATGGTAGCAAAAGAGCAAGTGTATGTAGGTTAGGTATCCATTCTAGATGGAAAATATGCCTTGCCATCAGAACAGGAATGTCTAGTGTAGGCAAGATAAACCCAACTGATGCTTTTCTTGAATGAATTATATGGCTTGGTTGACTGTGGGAGGACTCATCTTCTCAGCTCTTTTCATTCCTTGAACACACAAATAAAATGTTTGATATCTCAGTGAATAATCAGGCAACAGTGGCTCTAAGCCGCCTGCTTTGGGAAGGGCTGTGTGCTGAACAGCTCAAGGATGTGCTTGAGACACCCACTGTTTTCAGGACTACTGTGGGAATATTTACTTGTAGCAGTTGTGTGAGTCTTGATGTAGGGATTTCAAAAGCTGAACTGCTCCTCTGCTGGTATTGGAATGGACTTAATTTGTCCTCTTATCTCTGCTGAGGTGAAGATCTTTTGTTAGCAGTAGAAGCCTCCTATTTTTTTTTTTTTTTTTGCATTAAGATGGAAAAAGGAAGATTTAAAATCTTCATTCACTTTTGTTCTGTTTCCTTGGTCTGCTCCCATGGTCTGGGGCAGATAGAAACTGATGAAATGTATGGGAGGGAATGTGGAACACCAAGATGTTATATCTCCCTCAGGTCTTCAGGTGTGTGTTGTCGTGTGTTTTCTCGCCTCTACATCTGCAATGATAATGTCTAGTCTTGTCCACTTCACGGTCTGTATAGCACAAGATGAGAATCACAGAATTGGTAGGGTTGGAAGGGATGTCAAATGGCTGCTGGGATGTTACCTTTCCAATGCCCTGATCCTGAACACAACATCAAGGAGAGATTCCAAGGTGAACAGCCAGCTGATCTGTCCCTCCTTGTCCCACCGGGATGAAGGGTGGAAGGAGAAGGGGACACTTGCTAATATATATTCACATATTTTTTATATAACTAACATAGGCACTGGAAATTCCAGACATGTTGAAACATGATCTGTGCTGCTTTCTTCCTTCCTTTCACAGGAATATGTGCAAAGCACACAGTTTTCAAAGACATCCACAAGGAGGAGCCCGGAGCTTGCCAAGGACGGACCTATTCCTGTCCCGTTTTTTATGCCGCATCCACTGAGGGTAGCCTTGTCTTGAAGCATAATTAGTTCTGAGGCAGAATTTTATCAGCGTAGTCTTTGGGGAGTGGTAGCATGTAAACACTTATTAAAATGTTATTTTGGGGTCATAATTCTGTCATGAGCCAAACTTGACAGATGCAGATAGAAGAAGGGGTTATCTCTCCACAGGGACCATTTGTGTTTCCTTCTGATGATTTACATCAAATGGTGCATTTCCCTTCAGTCTGTGGGATCATACAAGGATAGAGAAAATTTTCATATTTAGAGCAAGAAAGCATATAGCCTTTTACACTGGGAAGGATGTGGACAGTATAGATTCTTACAAGTAAGATTTTCCTTCTGGTAGTTTCAGAAGCAAGAGTAATGGGCATTAATTGACAGGGACATCAGGTCTGGTTTTTTTTTCTCTTTATCCCCTCCTTCCTGAAAACTACCACTCAGCTTCTTTTAAGTTAAGGTATTAGGAGGGACAAAAGAAATATGTTTTCAGCTCTGTGACCTTCCATAGGCTTGCTGTGTGATGGATGAATTTTTTCATCTCCGTATCTTTGTTTTCTTTTGGGAGAATCATAGAATGATTCAACAGCCCTTGTGTTGGGGGCCCCAGAACTGGATGCAGCACTCCATGTGGGGTGTCACCAGAGTGCAGTAGAAGAGCAGAATCACTCCCCTGGACCTGCTGGCCACACTCCTTTGGCTGCAGCCCAGGATTCCATTTGCTTTTGGGCTGCAATAGCTCATGTCACGCTTCTTGTCCTGAGTCCTTCTCCTCAGAGCTGCACTCAATCCATTCTCCACCCAGCCTGTATTTGTGCTTGGATTACCTTGAACAGGTGCAGGACCTTGCACTTACTCTTGTTGAACTTCACAAGGTTTTCACAGGTTCACTTCTCAAGCCTGTCAAGGTCTCTCTAGAAGGAGCACAGTTCTCCTTGCTTTCTGTTTATGATTCCTTTCTCTGGTAAGGTCTCAGATACTGTCTCACGTGAGAGGGTGTGGTTACTTAGGGGCTGTCTAAGACAATTTTCTAAGATGCCTTAACCTTTTTTCAATGTTCTAGTTGGGGAGTGATTATGTTTAGATTATAGTCCCAAAACTATTTGTGATGTCTTTGGGGCTCTCTGCCACTGACTGATGGATGCAGTCCCCTTCCTAGTGAGAGGAATATTGTAGCACACTGTCTGTTGCCTTGTGCAGTGTGTGCTTCCTTGGGCAGTAATGCATGGGAAGGTGGCAGGATTGCAGACATCTAACTTTGTGCCTTCTCCTCTCCAGTTCATCTGTCCTTGTGACATGGTTAGCAGAATTTCCCCAGACTTCAACAGGACTAGGAACAGGCATTTAGAGCTTTTTTTTTTTTTTTAGAATGAATTGCATTTGAAACATGAGTAGGAATTTAAGTGCAACCTTCTAAAATCACCTACCAGTACCTTTGCTAGCTGAATGCACAAATACACTTCAAAAGCAGGATACCAACATGTTCTTAAATTCTTACTTTTATCTTGCTGTTGCACATTGCTGAATCAAATGCCCCAAGGTAGTTGACTTCACTTACAAACCTAATTTTCATCTCTCCTCACAGAATTTTTATTCTGGGACAGCTCTAGTACCCACATTTGGATCTTGCCTATGTAATTTTTCCACCAGTGTGCTTACCCTGCTAACAGTGGTACTTCTCCTAGATTAGAAGGACAGCTGAACTAGCTCCAGGAAATCATAACATTCAGAAGACCTGCTGATACCTGTTGTCATTTCTGGACACAGGTATCTGCCTCTGAGGGAAGTTCTCTGCAACTGGTGCAACTGTTCTCTGTTAAGCGTGGTGCATATAGCATCTAACACTTTCATTTGTACTTACTGAAAACTGTTCTGCTCCTCTGTGCTCATTAGCAGTGAAATTGATAACATCATCTGATGGTCCCAGCATGATCTGGGGCTTCAGTTATTGATTAAATGCAGAAGCAAATTTGAAGCATTAAATTAGTTGCAGAAGTGCTTTCTTGCAAGTGGACCGTGGAAAGTGGCACTGATTGCTATTGCAATGTGAGCCACAGGGTTCTTCATCCTTTAACTCTGTGGAGGCTTAAATATATTGTGGCATTTTGTTTCCTCCGTGGCTCTGTGATGAAGAGGGATTAGGTTGTGGTCATGGAAAGGAGCAGTGTGAGGCTGCGTGTCAAGAGATTGGTGTTGTGGCTTGGCTGTTTCAGTTGGACTCCCTGTTTGTGTTAGGCTAAGCATCTTTGCCTCTGCTCTGTATCCACAGAATTAAGCTAATGTGCCTCTGCAGCTGCCTGGGGACATTAGGAGGCTTGATGTTACAAGCTGATAATGATCACCAGCAAGTGAACCTCTGGAGGGGGATTATACTAAACAGATTTTTCAGCTTAGTAGAAAAAAAAACATATCCCTTTTTGTTCTTTAAGAGGGATAGGACTTGGGAGCTGGTGGCTTCAGGGTTATGGAGACTTTTGAGTGTCTAAGAAATGCAGAGCTGGGTTGGAAGGCTCTCCACCTTTGCACACCTAGAAGAGAAGAGCGCTTGGAAGCCCAAGCACAGAATGTAGGTACATCTGTAAGGCTTTGAGAGGAAGGAAGGTGACTGATTTTTGCATCAAAAGTTTATAGAAATGGCTGGCCTGGGATTTCTCTGAGTGAGGAAGTAGCCTACTTTGTGTTTTTCAAATTTAGGGAAAAGGACTTTCCTGTTTCCTCTCAGCACAGCCTTGCTAAAGGTTGCAAAATTTAATTATCTCTCAAGTTGATCAAGACCTGCTGAAACAGGTCTCCAATTGCAACCTTTCCTGTCACAAAAGCCATCCTGGTATTTGTTAAGTGCATCTTGGATCCTCGTTCTGACAGTGCTGTGTAAAATCAGAGATTGTTCCTGTGCAGAAACTGAGGGAATGGTTGACATCAATAATTGAAGCATTTAATTGAACCACTAGGATTAAATGTTGAATTAGTGATTCAGAGATCCCTGTTTAGTAACTAAATGAAACAGAAAAGAAATTACCCAGAGACTACTCTAGCTCTTTTAAGGGTGAATAAAGGACTTCTGTTGTGGAGCTTTTCACTGATGTCAGTTTTTGCTGGGGCACTGTTACCATGTGAAAGAAAGGATCCCCCCATCCTCTTCTGTGGTGCATAGCCAGCGAAGCAGTGATGATGGCATAGTATTTGTGCTGTACTTTAATACCTGGATGCCTAATGTGGCAATGAATTTAGCTTCCCTCTTTGCTGTGCCTTCCCTGGTCTCTCACCTGTGCTGAGATTACTTTCAAGGCTTGATTCTGATTTGCCATAGCATGTGTAGCACCTGCCAGCCATGTGCAGAGAGAGCAGGGGACCAGCTCCTCTGGATCTGAGACTTTTTGAGCAATTTCAAGTGCTTGTGCTCTTTGCAAGTACGATTCATTTTTTTCACTCTGGAAAAACTCAACAGGCTAAGATAGCACCTTGTAGCATTCTTGTCATGTTTCCTTAGCGACGGCCCTGCCACCTTGTCCACATGAATAACAAAGCCAGATCTGCAGTTTTGTCTTGAGATGTAATAAAAATGAACTCCAGCTGCCTTTGTTCTGGTGTATATAAATTGTTAGCCCTACTGTACGCTCCAGGACCAGAATTTGTTTTCTGTTTTCTGGCTATTGGTGGTGCTGATGTATGGGGGAAATGCTGTTGTCTGCATTTTGCAAGCAATGTTGACAATGTAGAGCAGAAACTAATACAAATATGGCTATTAAAGTATACAGTAAATTAGGCAATGCTGACATGGATGTGATACGATACAAATAGGTAACATCGAGTTGTTGTGCTTACTAGGGCAGTTTCTCTAGAGGCATAATCAAGCAGTGATTCTTATGTTTTTTCACTTGTCTTCCCTTCCTCCTGCATATTCCTGTCTTTTCTCCAACTTATTTTTTTTGCATGCATCTCCTGCCCTGTCAGCCTTGAAGTCTAAAGACCAGCTTTTTGAGGGGGGATTATTTCTTTAGAGACAAGGACTGACAGTAGAAATTGGACATACCTTATTATTTACTGAGGCAAATGGCACAGACCCAAAGGACCCTTACTGACTTACACATGCCAAGGACATACTGCTCAAAGTCCCATCTCCAGTTTTTGAGAGTACAGGCTACTTCTGCAGACTCTTCTGCCTTGGGGGGCATTTGACATGAAACATGTTAGTGGGATGTGAGATTTTGGCAACTGAAGTACACTTGGGAGAAGTTTGTTTGAAACCTCTGTGGTTATTTCAAAGAAATTTTTGAAGATGTACTTTTTTTTTTTTTTTTTCATTTGGGAAGGGAGATGGGACAGAGGGCTAGGGTCAGGCTGTCCTACAGCCAGTTCACCCCTGCCAACCTGCAGCTGCTGTGTGCTCAGAAGGAAGTGCTGTAACCCTTGGTGCTATGAGATAAAAGTGTTCTTGTATTTCAGTTTGATTACCCTTTCCCGAGTTCATAACGTCCCTATCATTTATTGCTTGGCGCGAGCGTCAAGGTTTTAGTGTAGTGAAGGTCACCCATCTGTGACTTTGCCTTTGCTACCTAATTGTAAGTGACACCCCACTTCCCCAACTTGCCTTTAAATTAAAAAAAGAAAGGTTACAATTTGGAGCCTGAGAATATTTTTTTTAATGAAGAGAAGTCGTGTCTTTCCTCTAAGGAAACACCTGGAAAATTAACATTTTATGGTGTGCCAAATTAGTTCCTTTGAAACTGCAAGGTGAGAAAGGTTGTTAAGTCAGACATTCAGAGAGGATTTCTTCAGCTCAGTGAAATACCTGCATGGCCAGCTACAACCTATTCCCTCTACAGGTAGCTCTGAAGATAAGATCAACATTTTGTTTGCATTGATCACTTCTCCCCACTCACAAGACTTATTCAGAACTGATTTTAGAACCCTGAATACCAGCAGTAAAATAGAGCCTTGGAATATTTGAATGAATTACTAGTGAAAGAAGGAATCAGCACTGCATGTGAAGGCTCTGAGGCTAAATTTAGCCTTGATGTTACTATTCTGGAATTTTGTTCCCATTTAGGATGATCTTGTGTGTTATCTGTGTATGTTTTTTTGCACATAGTCTGCTCTAAATAGGAGATACACATTCACTAAATGCTAACACCAGCTCAGCTGTAAGGATGGTTTGGCACCAGAAAATAATTCAAAATCCTGGATCTTTCATGTTGGTGAAATCTATCTAGGAGGTCAGCAGTTCATATGTTTGTTATGCATGGCTCTTATCCAGGAACCACAAGCAGGAAATAAATAAAAAAGAGGTAGCTTTTCTGGCTGTCTTGTGTCAAGCTCCCTGAACATCCTTTTGACTAATTACAGTTGATATGTAAGAAAAACACAAGCTCCTTTTAGGAGATTTTTTATTCTAAGGAGGGAGATGGGAGAGAAGCTAGAGCAAGATGCCAAAGTGTTTTCTACTGAGATACCATCACCTCAGTCACTTTTTGTTTGATTAATGATTTAAATATGTAAACAAAATAGAATATTCTTGACAAGGACTACAGTTTGTATTTAACAGATCAGTAGGCAAGACTGCCTAGGACCAAAGTCCAATTGATGACTTTGCATGAGGATTTGCCACACTCTGGTCTTCAAGTGCTATTATAATTACACATATTTTAGAAGGCAAGATGCTGTGCTAGTTAAGTTCATTCTGCTTCATTTTTTACCTGTTAAGAAAAGCCTTGCATGCCGAGTAAGAAAATAGATTGTTCAATAAACATGCCATCTTTCAGTGCCCTTATACTCCAGCAAGGATTGGAGCTACTAAATGCTTGTCAGTGATGGGCCCCATCAGCTTCTTTGTTGCCTGATTTGGGAGATTTATACTCAGTCATTTGAAATCCCACAGTGATGAAGCTTAATATCCAGGTTGTCAGGCTAAATGTATGACCTTTCTTTAATATAAAATGTCTCCTATCGGTTAAGCTGGTTCTGGAGTTATAAAGTGACAGAGGACTGCTAATTTTTTAAACCTTAATTTATTTAAATGCTGAGCCTAAGCCTGGAATCAGCTTAATGCTTAAAGGTAACGTGTACAAATGGTTGTTTTTGCTCCTGAAGGTACCATCCAGACAGTTTGGCCACGTGACCTGTCTTTCCCCATCTGTGGAGTGTCACAGACTTGAGCGAGAGCTGGTTGGGTGTCTCGAGCAGCAGAAGCCTGGTGTGGTGGTGGGGGGCACAGAGCTGTGGGTTGGCTGCAAGCAGAGCCCAGACCCTGCTGGGGTACGTGGGGCTACCTCGCTGTGCAGCAGCAATTCCAACGTCACATTCCCATCTGTGGCAGTGGGCACTACAAGGGAAAAAGCAGCCTCCCTGGGGAGATGTTTGAACAGATGTCTGCTTTACACAGGAACTTAACTAGTGTATTCTAAATGTCAGCCAAGGAAAGATAAAGTGGTGGGGAAGAGTGCTTTTTAGGACCTCTTCCTCCAAATTCAGCCTGGTGCTAATGAAACATTTGTATGTGCTGTATACAAGTGTGGTGCTTGGTTTTTGGAATTAGTCCCAGAAGTGCTGGAGAAACACCATGGGGTTTGCCACTGTTTAGGACGATAACTGGGTTTTCTGAGAGTCCTGGGGTTGTGGTATCACTGTAACGAGGGATGTTTCTTAGCAAACAGCACCTAAATTCACAGGGACTTCCCTGAATGGTTTTGATGCCTTAAGTTTTAATTTTCTTATTTTCTAGACTCTGTACTGCATTAGTATATAATGAACTTCATATAAAGTGTTAGGAAGTTCTCTTCACTGTTTAGTTAGACAAAACAATCCTTTTCCAGCCTGAGAACCAAGGACACCATTGTAGCTTCAAGCCCAAAAAGTGTAACCAATGGCGAATTGAGGAGAGCAATCTGGGAGGATGGGACTTCATAACCTGACGCTGTAATTGGGCAATTAACCCCAATATGCAAATGGACCAAAATTTATAAAAGTGTGAAAACTTGTGACCAGGAGTCCATCTTGGGTAGAGCCACGGTTGGGCTCTTGTACTGCCCAAGGTGTATCCTTTGAAGGCCTTTTTAATAAATACTTACTTTATTCCTTTAACACTGTCTAGCCTCTGTTCTAGGTGGCCTCTTTAAGAATCAGTTTGTTGTCACTTTTGGTCCCAGACACTCAAGAGCCCTGAAGTTTGAACCTGGCGTTCCCATGGTATACAGTGTACCTTTTGGTTTAAACTGCAGAGGAACATGTGCATAAATCATTCCTTTCTTTCATTGAAGGCAATCTAGTAATTTAAAATTGCTATGGGGAGAAAAAGTTCTGAAGTCATATTATGGAATTTCAGGGGATTCTTCTTATTTTCATTGTAGGGGGGTGGGGAAAACCCTGAAGCATTTGCAATGTGACATAAATGTCAGCTTTCCTCTAGTAAAGAGTCCTGCAGGTTGATTGTTTTCCACTTTTGAAATCATGACAGAAATAAGCCCGAGGAAAAAAAGAAATAGTGTGTTTTGTCCCTATCTTATACTGTCTCAGAAACACCCACAGAGAAATTGGTGGAAAAGTATCTCTTGATCATGAAAGATTGACGGGCCCATGGCAAGAGCTTAGCCACCAGATTCTAAGTTTAGTATCAATTTTTGCCTCTGGGTTTGAGCTGTTTACAACAGGTTTTAGCTTGAAGTTCAAAATTGTGGTTGTAGGGAAATATGGCATTTTTGCTCCTGAAAGTGTATATGGAGGTGTGTGAAATAGATGTGCTCTTTTCATTGCTTAAGCAAGTCAATGGAAACATCCAGTTGCTGGGTATCCAAACATGAGGACTTTTTTTACAGTCTGAATGCCAACAGATTTTTAGGGAAAGCTCTGTTCTGTGGTATTTTATCTTCAGCAGATTAGAAGCAAGCTCCAAGCCTTGCTACCCTATCCTATGTATTTTAGTGCAAACTGGAGAAGCTAATCTGTTTGAATCTCAATACCTCCCTCTCAGCTCTGCTAACTGAGTAGTTTGTATGCATCATCTAAAGGTGAAAATATACACATGGTGGAGGGAAATTATTTTTTTGTTTCTAGATATTTTCATTTTTTAAAAATGTGCTTATCTTGCTTTATTGCCATAGAAAATACCTACAGCACCTGCAATCTGTGCAAAGTGCTTTCCTATCTCACCAATAACCTGAACATTTTCATTTTTAAGGTTAAATCTTGTTCCTAACTCCAAATTGATCACTCCCTAGTGTTTGAGAGCATTCTACCCTCTGGTTTCTGAATGTTAGTATAGGAATGGCAGAAATGTGGTCAGTGATTGTGCTAGTTTAAAATAAAGTTGCACAAGAAAAAATCACAACAGAAATAAGTCTTCTCTGCAATCTGCAAGGAAATTGGTACTCTGATCAGGCTGAGAGTTATATGAGATGTGGCCTTATTACTTTCACACTACGTTAGTGTGAAATCTGGATTCTCGATTCCGCTCTTGGGGTGCTTCAGCGCCATTTATAAGGACTAAAGGAGTCATCTTCAAGAAGAATCTAGTGGTTGATCCCATGAAATCCAGTTTCTGCTACTGATAAGTATTTTATGATTCAGAGAAAGTTTCGAGCTACTTAGTTTCCAGTGACTGTTGTGATGGGGAGGACACTGGTTTTCATGTCCCATGTGGTTAGTAGTTAATTCATCCTCTGTGTTTTGATTGACTTCAGGAAGTAGGGATGTTGGGATTTCAAATCTTCCTATGTATTGGTGACTTTGTTAATGCAGTGTTTCTAAAAATTAATATTCTATAGGAACATTAGTAAACATAATAAAGAGAGGACAGGAAAGTGACTGTCTCTATGGAGGCACATTTCATCCAGAAATCTGTAGCATCTGTGAAGTCGAAACTTTATAAGAAGAAGCTAAGTCAGCTCCTTTGTAGTGTACTCCCTTCCCTTTTTTTTTATCTCTCAGTTTTAACAAATCATGTCACAGTTGTGTGCTTTAGTCCCTAGTGTAAGCACTCTGTAAGTTTTCCTGAATGCCTGAGTCTTGTCTGAATGACCAAGCAACACATTCGGGCTCTGTGGGATATATTTTTAGTGTGGTGTTCAGGGAAAGAAGGTGCAATTAGAACTAACCCATTAACTGTAATAGCTCTTTATGTACTGCACTGACTGCAGACCCCTGTGAGGGTCAAGGCATTGCCTATTAGCCTACATCTGTCCAGAAACAAGGTTCTCTTTGATCTCTCTAAGTCTAATCTAATTTTATTTGTAAGTAAAATTAGACAGTGCAGTCTAAAAGAGATAAATGGAAAGTCTGCAAAATGGCAGAGTTTGGTATTGTAATTGTTGGAGGATATGTTTTCGTTTATACTGCATTTTCTGCTGTAAAGTGACTGAAGCCCGGTCAGCCAAGCTGGCATAACTCAAGACCTGTTGGGTACTAACAATTCTTTTGAATAATAAAAGAAACATGTTCTGAAACAGTGTATATGCTTTGACGTGGGGACAGGCATTTTATAGGGTAATATCAGAGTCTTTTATTCCTGTCTGTTCTAGTGAGAATGTTGATGGAATACAGAGAAGGCTGTGTTAGACTGAGCTGGAAAAACTGCCATGGATTCTTGTGAAGATGGTGGGGAAATGCAGCATGCCTTAGTCTTGGTCACTTGGCAGTCAGGTGTTTTTTTCCTCTTCTAGAGGAAGTTTTGCATTATCAAGTCATAGGGAATCTAAGGAATATTATTTAAAGATTACCTGCAGAGATAGTTTTCCTTTCCTTCTGTTTTTTCTGACTACACGGCTGTCTGACGTTATTGTAGCATGTCTGTTAGGGATCTTGTATTTCTTGGATACATGGAGGGTGAACTGCTCAATAGGGCTCAAAAAGCAGTAAACCAAAGCAACTACAGCAAAACTTGTCATCAATAGGGACTTACATAAAAGTAAATTCACTTTTTCTGCAGCTCTCTTGCAACAGACTGTAGATGAAGAACTATCAAGAACCACACGAAGAAATAAGTAAAAAATAATGTAAAAAAGTATTTACAGAGTAAATGAATGCATGCACAGCTGTATTAAGTCACAACCTTTCTGAACTGACTTCTGTTCATGAAAACCGTACCTCTCTAGTGAGACAAAATTTTGAAGCATATCATAAAGAACTGGGTGACATAGTTTGCTTTTAAGACATCAAAAGTGCAAGGCATTACTTATCTTGTGTTTGCCTGCTGTGAAGCTTATACATTTCCCTGGAAGAATTTGTACAGCATGGTTGAACCAGAGGAGTCATCAGATGTGTTTATTCCTACAATTCATCCTAAATGCAGATGAACTACTTGTAAGTAGCTCTTGCTTTCAAGGTACAAAAAGAAGTACTTTTATACAACACTTTCCAGTGCATCGGGAAAATGAATTGGAACTTTATTAATTGTATTATTAGATACAACAACTTGGTTTTTTTCAGTGGTGTTGCTATAAAGTACAAATATTAGAGACAATCCTACTCCCACTGACTTGCAGCTGAATTTTGTTCCGTTTGAGAAGTGATGTTGCACTACTACAGCTGTGGAAGAGCAAGCAGCAGGTTCAAGCAGCCTGGAACAACGCAAACCAGAAATGAGATGCAAATTATTCAAGCACATGAAACAACCTTACAGTATCTTCTTTATATATTCCAGGCAGGTCTATTTTTCATGCTATGGTAATGTCCTAATGGAGCCTTCTCTAAAGCTCTGGTCCTTCAAAAGAAAAAGCCAGGAAGGTCTTAAGAGAGTGGGAGAGCAACCCTGCTGAGCTGAAACTTGCTGGTGTCCCATTGCATCAGATCTTCGTGGTGTGTGGTCTTTTTCCTATCAATAAGCGTCTGTGGGGTTTTTTGTTGTTCTTCTCTACAGCAAAATAGAGTGTAGGGAGTGGTTTCTCTCTGACCTTTATTCAGAACTATGCATATGAATTCCTGGGTTTTTCTGCCTAATGCTATTATCATCCCTCCACTGACTGGAATTGTAAGCACAGGGAAACTATATGAAGCAATAGGACAAATCTAGTCCTAGATTAGTTTTACCCATTTTATTCTTTTTTTCATGGCCTCTTTACTAATTTTATCCACTTTGGCTGGTATTATAGTCATGTCTGCCACTCCTAAGCCTTCATTTTTGTTAACAGCCTTTTCACTGTTACCATAGAGTCCCATTACCTTTGTTTCTGTTTACAGTGTGAATAGATGTCCATCACTACATTGTCCATCATGACATGCATCAGTAACACGATAAATTGTCTAGGGAACTAGTCAGCTTCTAAGAGGAAATGTGTTGTGGCTGCTAATGCCTCCAAGGAAAAAGAGTTTTATCTGGGGTGGAAACTTTAGTGAAGGACATAGCAGCCAGCACAGTGCATTTGGAAAATATAAAGTCAGTGTGGGTCCAGAGGAAAACAAGAGTAATGAGAGTTTCTGATTTCATTCTTGTTGAAGGAGGTGAGATGTGATGAAGAAACCAAGTGTTGATGAACTTGCTGATGACTGGATCATGGAGCAATTGATCAGCAGGCCTGCAAGGGGGTGGGTGGCTTTGTGCCAAATGATGTGTAGGCCCTGAATCCTACAAACTCTGTTACAAGAACTGTAATATACTTTGGTTCAGTATTCTTGTTAGAGCATGGGAAGCCAAAAAATTCATCACAGCTGTCCCCAGTGGTGAGACGGATAATGGTATAAAATTGAGGAAGTGTTATCAATAAGCTGACACAAAGACTATTTAAGGACTCTACACCTATTAGAAGATTTTGCAGGAAGTCATGATGATTTCTTTTGCCCAAAACAGAGATTATCAGAAGTAAGAAGAATCTACCAAAAAGCTGAAATTATGTTTGAAGAAATAAAAGAAAAAGTCCTACTCTTGTAGGTTATCTATAAAGCCCAGAAATGTAGTTGATAGGTAAAACTCAAATTTTTCAGTTTTACCTATCAACTACCAAAAGAGACTTTTATAGTAACTATCATATATTTCTTCAAATGCATCAGGAGCACGAAACCTGCTTGGATATGTGTAGGTGATTAAGGTGTAACAGGGATACTCCATCTTGTTAAGGCAAATGAAAAGAAATTTCATTAATTGTTGTCGATGGAATAACCTGGGGAAATTTCCAATGCCACAAACCTTTCTGTGGGGGTACCATTGAGAAAGTGAAGTGATTGTAAAAGGTTACAGAAGAAATAGCCAAAATGAACAGTACCAAATCACCACAACTGGACTATGCTCGTCCAAAAGCTTCAGAGGAACTGCAGCTTACAGCACTGTGTGACTGCTGGCTTGGAGATGCCTTTGCACCAGGAGGTGATAAATATGATCAGCAAGTTTGACAGAAGTACTTGATACAGCATAGAAACTATAACAAAATGAAGAATTCCCTTTGAGATTCTCCTTTTAGTCTCCTTTGTCAGAGACCTTAGTGAAAACCAGCTTCCTTGTTAGAGGATTTTAGGAAAGCTAAGCAGTTATGACATCAGAACAGTTCTGGTGTGGATAGGTAATTTGGCCAAAAGTTGGAAAACAAGGTCAATGGTTGGTCCTTGGAGTGGAAGGAGATGACACAGGAATGTGTGTGCTCTTGGCTCTGCTCACATATGGCTTGAAGAGAAGCTTCTGGACATGCCATGCCATCATAGTAGGGGTGATAAATGTGAAGTCTGTCTGGAGGATTGCAGAAGGACCTCATAAGACTGACTGGCTAAGAAAGCTCACTCACACTGAGAATTGGGGTATCTGGAGTGGGAACCTGGGGCTTTAGTGGATAAGTCTGTGAAAAGGTCAATTTACTCACTTGTGGTTAAAAATGCGAATCAAATGTTGGCGTTTATGAGGAAAGGAATACAGAACAAAACATGACATTGTGTGTAAATAGGTGGTTTTCATGCCTCTGAATAATGTGTGAAAGTTTGGTCTCTGTATTTAAAAATAATGTAATGTAACTGGAAAATTTTGGAGAAGGATAGCAAAGGTGATCAAAGGCACAAAAAGTCTTTTGTAGGAGGCTGTGACTGAACTGGGGCTCAGTTTGGAAAGAGACAGCTGAGTAGTCTCTGATAAAGAGGCACATGAAGAGTTGAATATTCTCTGTGTGTTCCAATTCAAGAACTTCTGAGCATCAAATGAAGTTAATAGGAGAAAGGCTTAAAAAAGTGTTACATCTTCCTGCAGAGGGCATCAGACATGGAACTTTTTGTTAAATGGTGTTTTGAACACTTTATGTTAGTTTTATGGAAATTGGATAAGAGAAAGTTGGTGTTGGGGGCTACTAACTATACATAAAATACAGCAGTTCATGTCCCTGAGCTAAACCAATAAGACATTGGAACAAAGTTAAGAATGCCATGCTTATTTGGTCCCTGATCTTTAACTCTGACTGCTGCTGAATACAAGTTATGCCAGGCAGTGCTGAACTTCTAGTTGGGTGTAGTACAGCCACTCTTCTGGGACACAGCAGATCAGGGTCTCTGCTTCGAGCAGCACCATGACCTGGTCACAAGAGCAGGGAGCTGCTGCTCTGGTGACCTCTGTACAAAGTGCAAAAGATGAGCAGGTTTTGTAGTGCCCAGATACTTGCTGGCCTTTCACCCCAGTGCAGGATGGATACCAATTGTTAGCAGCAAGTTTTCCAGTGTTTTGCAAGTGCTTCGCCCAGATGTTCAGGGTGACATGTAGGCCAACTACTGAAAAAACAGCCTATATGGATTTGATTGGAGGGTTTTTGAGATTGGTGCTCTCTGCTGAGTCTATTGCAATCTGGGTGTTGCCCTGCAACTTGCTCTCCAGTCTCCAAACAGAGTAAAAGTGTTCAGTGTGCTGCATAATTCTTTTGCAAGGTTTCTTTTTCTTTCTCTGTTGCTGAGGCTTGATTGGTTTTTGGCATTACTATTTATTTTCACACACAGCCTTCCAGAGCCTCACCAAAGTCAGGGAGAATCTTTACCTTGACCTCCCCAGCTTTGGAGTCAGTTCAGCAGTGTGCTGTGCTGCACTCTGCTTTCTGTTAACTCCTGGGATGCAGTCTGGGAGCACCAATTTACCACAGCCTGCACCTGAAAGGTTTGATAGCTGAATGTGTTGGAGACACAGGAAGTTTTGCAGTTGGAAATTGTGAATTTATATTTTTCCTGTAAATAATTTGAACTGGTGTGTATATCCACTTCTGATTTCTGGGCATGGATCCAGGAAAAGAGCAGAGCAAAGTGTGTGTTCATCTATTCTTTTCCCCTTGTACAAAAAGAAAAACAAATACAGAGCTTGTGCCTATTGGAAACTAAATAGCAGCATGTTCCTTTTAACCACTTTCTATTAAAGTGAGATGCAGAAGCTTATGTGGAATGCTCAACCTGGATTTGAATCTGTGCTGAGTTGTCACAGACTGTGAGTGTCAGAATTTTGTGTTTAGCTTCTAAAATCTGTGCAAAAATGGCACCCTGAAAGAAGACATCAAGGTGAGGTCCCATGTTTTAGCATCATTCAGATCTACTTGGGTAACATCTGATAACTGCATGTCATGACTTGCTGAGGCTAGGCTGCTGCTGTGCATGTGAACCATCGTGTTCATGTGGCTGAAGCCTGTGGCCAGTGTATTTTACTGTGTTTGCTCTATTTTATGCTTACCCATACTTGTCCAGCAGGTGCTACAGCATGGCTGGGGGGCTGTTTAGATGCTCAGCAGGGATGCCTGACTGCCTAGTCTTTGTGGATGGCATGGATCTGCCAGAATCACAGCTTTTTCTAAGCTTGCAACACTGGCTAGAACTGCAGTGTGGGTGATATGGAGTGATTTTTGTGAGCTGCCAGGTGCCAGGAACACACACATACTTTTATATTTTTTAGTTGGACATTTTTTTCCCTGAAATATGCTTACTGACCTGCTCTCACTGTCCCTTGAATATTAGTGCTCTGACACCCAGCAGAACTGCTGCAGTTAGTCTGCTTGGTCATGGCTGTTGTCTGCACTTTCTGTAAGAGGCTGCTGGAGCCCAGCTGCTGTGAGAGGCTCCTCAGAGCTGTGTTTATACTTGAATCTTCTCTTACCAGCCTGATAGTCAATTCTTCATCCTGGAAAACTATGGCTGGATCTGTGAGGTGCAGTTGCTGGGAGCTTGCTTGTGTATAATTCATTCTGAAGCAGATGCTGGCAGCCCACATAACAAAGCCATGTCTGTATTCCTGGTCTTGAGCAGAGCTGCAGGTGTGACTGACTGCAGGGAAACCAAGACGAAGCTACCTAGTGGAAAAAAGGATGTGTGCCAATGAAAACAAAGGGAAAAAAAACCAAAACAAACCCTTGGAAAGCATTTCATGTTGCCATCATGGAAATAGAGGGCACAAGCAAGGGCACCTCCAAAGTGGGTAAATTGGCAAATAAAACAATTATAGCAGGAAGAGGGAAAGTAATAAGGTTTGGCTGGAAATCAGATGTTTGTATGAAGTTACTTGCAAGATGGATAATAAAGGCTGGGAGCAGGCATCCCTTTCTGAAAGTCTTCTCTTTGGACTTAATTTCTTCTTCAGACTTCTCTTATGGCTGTATATTTTCTATGGTTTTAGCTGAAGAGTGGATGTTTTTCATCTGCCATCCAGTATACCTTTGTATCTGGACTGCTCTATCTGGAATCTGCAGGGTTTTCCTGCCCTCGTGGAAGGCTCTGGCTAAGGAGGGGACTATGTACAGCCCCCCTGTTCATTCTTTCAAGGAGGACTGAAATGTTAATTTGATAGCACTTTGCAGTGGAAAGCAAGCAAAACACATCTGCCTCTCAAGCCCTTGATATTAGCCAGTTTGTTTTTTACTGGTACATCCTACTGCCAAATATGGCCCTGCCTTGGGCTTGCCAGTTCATGTTCTTAAGAGTGAGTATTCCTTTCAGACACTGAGCTGAAATAGTGTGCTTTGACACAACAGACCCCCATTTTGTTGGAATGTTTAATAGGAACTAAATATTACTCTGTTAATGAACAGGTTCCTCTGTTAATGAACAGTTTCTAAGTCTTTGTACTAGCAATAAGGAGAATTAAATTAATAAGGACCTTTCCTGGTGAGTTAAAGGGGCTCTGCACTAGGCCCAGTGGCCATTCCTACACCATATTTTTATGTGACCTTCAGAAGGGACATGAGACCAGATTAATGAACTAGGCTGTTGATCTGTTGTAGAACATAGAGACTGTTTTTGTGGTAACTAGGACAATATTTTACAGATGAAAAGCTGATGTCTGTCTGTCTATGTCTGTCTAAGGACCCTCAAATGCATGCTTGCTATTCATATTAATGCTTTATTGCTCTTTCTGATTCACAGATCAGTGCAAGAGCAGAGAGGATATCTTACTGCTAATGTTGTCTATCTCTTTCTACAGTGGTCCCGAGATTGCACTGGGGGGTAGGTGGGGCTTTTGGGCCGGTTTTTGTGCCTAGCTTCAGTACAGGCACTGCCCTGGCTCATTGAAGCCCCAGGTATCCTCCGGGAGCTGGACATGAAGGAAGGCTTCATGCCAAGGCAGGGGCTTCGTGCTACGTGCTTCCTTCCATGCTTTCCCAGAACACTGGAGAAGTTAAATGAGCATGTGCTTACTCTTTCTTTCCCTGCAGGGGTGCAAAGCAGGGACAGGAAAATACAGCTACAGCATAATTCTTTAACTTTGTGTTTTCTGCTGGAGTATGAGCCAGAACAATTGATGCTTACTGGACCTGAGCAACAGAGTAGTTATTTACTGCTAGCTTACCTCTATGCTAACAGTAAATAACCACCAGCCTTCAGTGCAATTCCCTCCTGTGGTGCCTCTGGAGCAGCTCAGAACTGCACTCCCTTTTGTTAAGGATGCAACACAGCCTTAAATACAAACTGTTGTTTTGGTCAGCTTTTCTGTGGCTTTGTGCAGTAAATGGAAATGTGTATGTGCACTATGCAGGTGTCTGTAGAGTCAGTTAAAGAGAGATTTTGGAAAAAACAGACTTATAAAAGCTCAGAAACAGAACCAGCTGATAACTAAGCAGAACTAAATATTTCTTACGTGATATAAGAAATATGTCTGAGAAATATTTTGGAAAGTGTTTTAAAGTATTCATTATGTTTCCCAAGATAGACTGAGAAGAAATAGAATTATTTGTGATGAAACAAATGGATCTCTTATTGCTAGACATTTTCTTTCTCTAGAAACTGATGAATATAACATCATGCTAGCTTTTGTAAATGTCATAAGAAATAGATGAGGAGAATGACTTGGAGAAAAGTAATCAATCACAAGGTGACACAGTTCTCTCTTCTCTGTTGATCATCTTCCCAGAAAGCAATTTGAGGAGGGAAAGATTACAAGTATAAAGAGAGCAAACCCAAATCTCCCTCCTCTTTGTTAAAGGCGGATTAAATGGGTCAGCAACCGTCTTTTTTTTTTTTCTGGAAAAGAGAAACCAAAGGCTAAAGTGTGGTCTAGACCTAACTAAAATCTTCCCAGTTATTTGAATAAATGGGAATGATAATGGTAAGTGGCTCATTGTTTCAACTTGAGTTAAACTTGCAGGTTACAGAAAGTCATTATAGGGAAAGAAGCAAAATGGGAGGGTGCTGTTAAACCAAAATTTAAGATGATACCTTGAGATCAGGTCAGATGATGATCATAACAATAATTCAATGAAATTCTTTTATAGCACCCAGCTGTGTTCTTACTTCCAGGAATGGCTCTGTTGATACTTGGGATACCTTAGTTATGTGTAATGCCATGCTTTTTATCCTCTGGTTCTTTCTATTAAACCCTTACTGCAGTTTCATATCATTCAGGTAATGTGGTCCCCTCCCCTCACAGTTCACAGCTGCCTGCTGAGGGTCAGAGCTTTCAAAGTGCTTGCACAAATTAGAGAACCACGAATGTGACACCTCTCTACCCTTTTGCAGGCTGTGTGCTCTGTGCTCTGCTCAGAGGACACACTGGAGGAGAAACAGTGCTGCTGTGCTATGGGTGGCCTTATTTTAGGTGTAGCCTATGGTGAGCTTGTCAACTTGATGTTTCAAGGGTGAAACAGCAAACTTCTGCTTAAAGATTTGGGAAGGTACAGTAAGTGGACTTGCACTCTGTAGCAGATGATGTGACTGCAGCAACTTGCCTTCACTTGCTTGGGTGTGAAGTGGGTCAGCATTAGTGACAGCTGAGCAGCTCCTCTGCTAATTGGTACCCTGAGGTCACTGACTGCCAGTGAGGCAGTTCACCTTCTCACACAAGAAAGGCATTGTGGGCAATGCTCTACAAGTAAAGTGCTTAGTGTGGAAACTTCAGTGACACGTGAATTCTGCAGCCAGAAATCACGTGCTAAATGTCACGAAAATGAAGAGATTATATTTAAAGCACTGCCTTTAAGAGAAAAAATTAAAATTTCTTATCCCTTTGATAGCTTAAATTTCAGACTTTTAGGTGGTAATTTTCAGAAACTTTCTTTAAATAAAAGAATACAAAATCATTCACATGTGAGCCTGTGAATGTCAGAACCTGGGTTTTAAAAGGAGAGATAAATAGCATGAGGTTCATTGTGCTTGCTGTGGTGGATCTTGAGCAGATGAATTTACTGCTGCTCAGCCACCCTGTGGAGCATGGGAGCAGCAAACCTGTGGGAGCACTGCCTCTGAGCTGGCTCCAGAGTGGCCAGCTTTCTCCTTACAGTGTGGTTCTGTTTGCAGCCTTGAGCTTGAACCATTCCTATTTCTGTGGGAGGGCTGCAACATACACTTTTTTTGTTTCCCATGTTTTCCTTGTCTACGAACACCTTCACAAGCCTTCTCCTGGTTTGGAAAGTTGCTGCTGTTAAGATGGGTGGCATATACATTTTTATGCAGTTTGATTTGCTAACCTGATCAGTGAGGTTCCTTGGATGATCTTTTCCCTGTGTTTCTGCATCAGGCACTTGGGCTGATGTAGCACATCTCTGACTGCTTTAAACATAACAACAGTGTCGGGTCAATAAAAAAGTCAGAAAACATCTCTAAGTAAGGAAAATTTCAGTGAATGTTATTTTCTTAACTCTGGCTGCTGACAGTGTTGTTGGGGGCTCACTCTATGTTCTGCTGTCACTTGCAATATGCTCAGATGTGTAAGGATCTTCATGTTCTGTAATGATCCAAGACCTTCTCTATCACTCTCCACTGATCTGAAAAATAAGCAATTTCTGAGGAGTTGTCATCATAGCCAAAAAAAGCTTCTGAACAGTAGTGTTTCTTTGTTTTTTTAAAGCCTATCTAACCCCTGTGTCTGAAGCACTGGAAATGTGTGAGTTCAGTAGGCAACTTCAAACAATATCGCACACAATTGTGAGCTCTTCTGCAATGGCCCTTTTGAAAAAAGTTCCTCTTTTATTTTCTGGTTCAGATCACAATGTGGGCATATGGAAGATAATGGCCAGCAAGTTTTCTAAATTTTAGAGAGATTTGGAGTGAAGGAATTTTGCTGAAGTTGGAAAATGGGAAACAAAATGAAGATGTGGCTAAACCATTTTCACTAGAAACTATGAAACAATCTCAGTTTACATGACAAGTCTTCAAATCACCTCTTAAACTGCTGGAAAAAATGACCAGAAAGCACATAATCAGGATACACATTTGATTTTTGACCTTACAAGTTCTTCAGTAAATACAAGAAACAAACAATATCAGGGAGAACCTAAAACATCTTATATGCTTGATATCAAAATAGTAGGCTTTTTATATGGATTAGCAAGTACCCTGCAAATGAGTCTCTCAGTTGAGTCCAGTCCTCTTTTTCTCTTCAGTAATTTGCTTGGACTGGTTTGTCCCTCCAGTACTATTCCCCTGTGTCCCATAAGGAATCTCATGCTCCTTTAGGCAGTAACTGCCACCCTGTCAGTTTTTGAGCTGAGGAACTGCACCTGTTGACTCAAAGTGATGGTTTTAACACCTGGACAGCAGCACTGATCACTCCTCTTGAGAGGAGTCAGGGTACAGGGCTCTCTTTTCTCTTATCAAGTCATTGGTGTTCCCATGCTTGGCACTGTACTCCTGTTCTCGTTTGTGTTTGTGGAGATGAGCCTTCAAAACACACAACCTGACTATTAGGTTCTCTACAAAGTTTAAATCAAGACTTCTTTTATGTGAAGGGAGGAGAAAAGTTTTAGGAAGAAATTCTTCTCTGTGAGGGTGTTGAGGCACTAGAGTAGGTTGCCCAGAGAAGCTGTGGATGCCCCATCCCTGAAAGTGTTCAAGGTCAGGCGGGATGGGGCTCTGTGCAACCTGGTCTAGTGGAAGGTGTCCCTGCCATGGCAGAGCAGCTGGAACAAGATGATCTTTAAGCTCTCTTCCAACCCAAACCATTCAGTGATTCCATAAGAATGGCAACTGAGTGTCCTTTTGGCACTTGGAGGAAGAGAGATGGCACTACAGTGAAAAATAGAAAAGCACAGTGTGAAGTGAAGGAATTGGTTTAGGGGAAGAGGAAAGTAAAAAGGAGAAGTCAAGCCTGGGTTTTTGCTCCGTATTGAGGAGGAGGATTTGGGTGAGGAGACAGGAGATGACATCAACACTGTACTGAGTCTGCAGTGAATATGACACATCATGCAGAGTGAGAAACCAGGCTGGGCAGATTGGGGTACTTTCCTTTTGATGTACATGCCTGTGTGGTTGCTGTCACAAAGTGTCAGCATAACCACTGTTTCATTCCCTGGATCAGCCCTTTATTGGCAGGATACACCTGCCTAGAACTCCTGAGATGCTTTGCCTGCTAGTTTTCTCCCTGAAAGACAGGGAAGTTTGAAACTTGCACCTGAAAGTGAGAAGAAATATCTCTCCAAACATATAAATTATGTGTCTGAACTTGACCTCTCAGCTGAAGGCATGTTGGCATAGAAAAGCTGTTGTCATGTTTTTGGGACATTTTACTTTCACTAACTTTCTGGTTGGTAGTATGGGAAATTACAGCAATCTAACTGTGGTAACTCTTTAAAACCCAGAAAAAAATGGTTCATGAGAATAAGACAGAAGCCTAGCTAGTGTTCAGTGATGTGGAACCTTACCATAAAGTATTGCAGAGAAAAAGCTTCCCTAATTTCTATAAACAGGAATCAGAAATGTGTAGCAGGAGGAAATGTATTTTCAGCCAAACTCCAGATAATGTACAGAAAAAGAATTAAGCTTCAGAGATGGTTGCTCCAGCTGCCACTGGAGAGCACAAACCATTGGTAAGGATTAGAATATGGGGCTACCTAGTGCCCAGACAAAAAATATTACAGGTGAATAAAAGAATACATCATTTTTATGAGGTTCAAAACCAATAGATACCTTCCAAAACTCAGAAGATTGATCGGATAGAGCAGATGCTGATTAAAGCAGAATCACGACTGGCTTCTCTCAGGCACAGAAACATTTAACCAGCTATACTGTAAACAATTCTCTTGATGGCATAGTTTCCTCCCAGCATGTATTCCTGCTTGGTGTATCTTCTGTAATTACAGATGAGATTTTCTGTCAACACATTAGAGTCATTTATCTGTATGAATATTCTTCCTGACTGACGTTTAGAGAAGCATTCATGTGCTTTCACTTAACTACTGGGTTTAGTTGCTGCATGTTTCCTGTCCCAGCTCTGCCTCATTGTCTGGTTTTCTTTTCTGTATGTTCTATTATTCATTTACTTTGTAGAGTGTGAGATATGAACATCATTTTTTCTTAGGATGCTTATTTCCAATATCCCTTTTATTAATGTAAATATGAATAGAAAATGCCTCTCCTCTTCTTTTGATAAAAATCTAAATTTCTCAGCATCCCCAAATCTCTGTTCCCCATATTCCCCTTGGATAAGTATCAGTTTATTGCATCAGAAAAAGCTCTTTAGCTGTTACTTTTCCTACCACTGTCATAATGCTTGAATTGATTTCTCCGCAGACTCATTTCTTTTACCTGCAAGGTCTTCCTCGTTGTCTGTATCATTGTGATCTGCTTGCCTGCTGGACCATCCTCTGACTGCACTAGGAAGGCAACATTACCTACTCAGAAATATGCTACATACTCACATATACATAAAGTGTAGTGTTAGTTGCTGTCTATGTGCCATTCATCTCTGAGCTATACATCTCTTTCCTCTGAAGTCTTTCAGGTTTCTTTCCAGTTTCTCTGGAAAGGATTTTGATTTTTCCCCTGGTTTGCTTTAGAAAAAGCTTCCAATAGTCCTGCTTTTCACTTTTAAATTTTTGTTTTAAATTCCTGAGTGTCTTGACTCATGTTATCTCCTGTTCATGTTCTGGAGATCCTGTAATTTTTCTGATTCCTATCTGGTGTTCTACATATTTGGTTTTTTTATTGCTGATACTTTCTGTGCTCATGATTTCACCTTCAAAGATTTTGGTTGGTTATGCTTGTCTGCTTTCCTTTTGTTGCACACGTTCTCAGTAAAAATTACTCTGGATCCCTGTGCACTATGTTATTATCACATGGTCTCAGTAGTGCAGGAAGAAGAATTTGTCTCTTATTTGGAGCTTCATCTACTGAGTGCTGCCTTTCCATAACTCAAGCTCATCTGTTTCCACCTCATCTCAATTGTCTTTTCTCTCTCACCTACTTTCTTCCTGTTTTAGCCTATGATTGTATCTTAGCTTATGATCTTACCTCTCTAACTAGCTTTTAATCTTGTAAATCCATTTGAGATAAAAATGGTTAGATTGTATTTATAACTCTCTTCAAATATATAAAACATTTGTAATCTCTTTACTCCTGCAAAACAGCAAAGCACAACATACGGACATACACAGTGGCATACCCAAAGTGCAGCCAACTCCAAACTGAAACACTGTGGCTATTAAACAGCCTACAATTACCCTGCTCAAAGCAGTAGTACACATGGATGCAATGTCTAATACCCACTTCACACCAAAGAAGGAATTTAAGTGCAAAGTATCTATCTACACACAGCGGAACTGTTAAATTTCCCAAAAGTGCCAAGAGGTACGATAGTGACCCTGTATACATCTATTATTTACTTTGTAGAGATAATATTTCCTCTTACTAGTTCTGGAGGGATAAAACCATTGAACTCTAAAATGAGAAAAACTGATCTGATGAAAAGTTAAACATAGGTTTCTAAGACAGTTCTTAGATTAAATTAGATGTAGAACATAAACCTAGACTTTAATGATGTTTCTTCATGTGCTAATCAGTCCCGTGTTGGTCATCTGAGGATACTGATGAGAGATGAAAAACAGAGGAATTAAAGAACAATTTGGGAGAATAAAAGAATTAAAGAACGAAACCATTTATTATTCAAGGTTTAGGCCCTGGTCCTGCAAAGTTTTACTTGTTTATAAAACTGCAAACTGACTTATTTCAGTAACCCTGAAGCTACTAACAGTGCTTAAAAATATTTTTCATATATGAAAATTTTGCAAGTCCAGGACTGATTGAAATAGAGTATAAACATAAAATTTTAGGATAGAAAAAAAGAGAGTTTAAAGGGTGGTCAGACATACTGAAATATATTTTGTACATATGCATTCTGCACTTCTGTCCTCGTTGGCATTTTGATCTCATTACCAAACAGTGAAACTTTCTTTTTATGAACACAAAAAGCAGCTGGGTTCTGCTCTAATGCATTTTACTTTTCAAACACAGTGGATAGATGGCTGAATGATAAGCATGATAAATTAGCTTAAAACCTCAGGACCTTGCAGGATGTTTTCCTGTGAAATGAAAATATGCTTCACCTCTCCTTTTGTGGAAGGCACTTGGATACTATGACAAGATAAACTTGAAAGAGTAGGCAAGAAACAGGGGCAAGGGGACTTAAACAGACCATTACCAAAGGCAATGGACACTGGCCCCACTGCTGTTAATCTTAAAACATTTTCAGTCTCTCTCTACATATAGCAAAAATAATGGAGGAATGCAGTAATTTTTGACCTTTGAAAACTGTGGGACTATCTCACACTTAAGTAAATGCTTCCATGCTTTTCCCTCAGGGAAGCTGCCCTCCAGTTTTCTTCTGGTTATTTCTATTTTGCAGTAGGAAGGATTTCCCATTTAGAAGGGTCCAGTGTGGTTTCCATTTCTTTCAAGCAGCTGCTAGTGTGCCCTTGCTTAATATAAAAGTGAACATGTCATCTTAGAAACATGCTATTGAGATGCTAAGAAAAATTTTTTATGATCAAAATTTGTATATTTGAAGAACAAAATACTTGAAAATCTGTGGAAGCAAAGAGCACAGCTTAGATAGTCAACAGCATAGGGTTGCAACAAATTCACCAGGAGGGATCTGAGGTGTAAGCACTTGATAAGCAATGAATGAAGTGAGGCACAGTAAATAGAAACAGCACCTGGAGATGTGCATGCTTTAAGAATCACAAAAAAGAAACCAGTGTAGGTGATGAATTTTAACACAGCATTCTCAGATTACTGGCTTTAAAAAAAAGAACTATTGTTTTGTTGATGATATTTTCATATTAAGAATTATATCCAATCTGAAAATACTCAGAGTTTGAGAGATTACACTCTGCTAGGTATGCATTAAGGATTCTGCTGATAAGGATATTTTTTTTAAAGTAATGATGAACTGAAATCCTGTGTCATTGAACAGGCTTACTTCTTATTGAATCTAGTAGAATCTGCAAGCTTTCAGAACCTGTTTGTGCAACCAATCCTACGATCATATTCAGTTTTCTTTGGTCTGAAAATGCAATAATCCCCAGAGAAATTGACTGTGTAAGAATGGATGGCTGAAACAGACTGTTAAGGAAAAGTTGCAGAAGGTGCCACACAAAGCAGGCAGAAATGTAAGGACTTGGATGGAAAAGAGGAATGAGGACTGGTAGGGAAGGAATAGAAAATATTCCAAACATACAAAAACATGATTAAAAAGAGGTTATGAGAACAGAAAAGTGTGCAGGGACTGAGGCTGTAGTTCAGCCAGGATACCTGTCCTTAGAATTTACAGTTAGAATAAACAACCTACGCTGCACAAGAAAAGCAGGAAAAAAACAAATTTTAATGCAACCCCCCCACCTCCTCTTCCTGCCCCTGTTTGTATGTGAATAAACTGAGGTTGTTGAATGTGGAGGCATCATAATTGGCTTTTTTTAAAATTTATTTTTGGGCTGTGGCTACTGGCTGCTTCTTACATGATATCTAATTGTCTGAGGAGCACATCTTCATCCTCTTAGCTGTCTGCTCTGCTTTCCTGATTGCTGGACTGTCGCTGTTTGACTTATGTTTGAGGTATGTTTCAGGGGTGCAGGTGTTTAGGAACATTTTGAGAATTACTCCTCCTCTAGCCACCATGAGTCCGTATAGTCTCAGGTAGAAAACTATGGGATGCTATGCCAGAAAGGCCTGCCCTCTACAATTTATTATTTTTTATATTTTAGACAAGAGAACAAGCAAATAAGTGTCATTGGTAGGCATGGATTTAAAAGCCCTGGAATTCTGAAAGTGAAGGGAGGTCTGCAGAAAATTCAGGTGAATAGGCTTGGATTTCTTCTCTAGATAAACAATCTAATGAAGATGCTTTCATGCTGTGCATCTAAAGGCTGCTTTAAAACTAGCAAGGCAGGAAATAATCTTCTTACCCGCAGTATGACACTTGTATCTGCTATAGCACTAGCTTGGCTGATAAAGGAAGAAAATACCTTCTTAAAACAAAAAGAAGTTTGGATTTATATCCAGTGGTCTCATTTACATTTAAAGGATAATTCTGTCTGAAGTGCTTTCCATCAGAAGTAACAAAATCCTCACTGTTTTAATTTTGAGACTTATTTCTCATTCACCCTCTCAGGTGGCCTGAGGCAAAGTGATTAGGTTTCACAAATTTTTGCTGGAAAAAAAAGTAGTTTTGATTTTTGATAGTAGAGCTTCTGCATGGAGGAGTTTACTGGAAATAATGTTTCTGCCCTTTTTGTTGCTGAAGTTTCAATGATGAAAAGCATTTTCTGGGCAAAGTTTCTGCCTATTGAAATTGAGCACTTACTTCAGCCTCCATTTCCTTCATAGGAGTGAGAACTTTGGCTGATGATGATGTGTTCCTGTTTTCTGCAGTCTTAGAGGTCTTTGGCCCAGCTCTCATCAGGTGCAAATTCTTGTAGATTCAGCCTAGTACTTGTCTAACCAAAACAAATATATTGATGGAAAACCATGCTGCTTTAAAAAAATCCTGTCACATTATAGAATCATAGAATCATCTAGGCTGGGAAAGACCAGACAATTCTAGGCCATTTTGGTTTGTTTTTTAACTCAAAAGTTTCCTCTTTTTCTTGTGTCTGAACTTTTCCCATGGCTCCTCATTATGTTTGCTCATAGCAGTTCCTACTTGTTGAAGTTTGTGCTTTATCCCAATTGCAGAGTTATGGAGAGAACTCACCTTCTGGCTAGAAAACTGCAGATCTTGTATATTTAATCAAACAGAGAACAGTCTAAGGCAGTGATAATAACTCACCACCTACACTTAGCAACTGAGGATTCTCTATTTTGTGAATGTGCAATTGTCATCTCAGCTCACGTACAGTGAGATGAACTCAAATGACAGACAGCAGTCATGCTGTAGTTTGTCTTAATGTTTGAACAAGATGGCGAAGTAAGTCTGTAAGGAGGGTAATGAATGACCCATCAGGAGTTTCTAAGATGACTCTTGAGAAGGCTGTTTTCTCCCTATACTCCAGAAAGGTTTTCTATAGAGCCAACATTTTCTTTTAGGTTTTCACACTGCCACCATTTTATCAGGATGTCTGTTTTCCAAAGGCCTAATCTCTCAAGGTGTTGAAGTGGCTTTGAGAGTTGGAAATTGTGAGGTCATCTCAGTGTTATCAACATTTTACAGGATTGGATACTGGATGCATAAAATGAACATTGAATTGCCTGCATTCCCCTTTAAGAATTCTAGATTTCAGGAATTTTGAAGAATTACATTCAGAAAATTAAGACCACTGTGTAACATTTGGAAATACTGTCTGCTTTTAAAATCCTGAAGTTATTTACAGGCATTACTGCTAAGGATTGTGATTGATGCATATTTATTCATCAGAACTACCCTTAATATGCTTGAGAGCATCAATGTTTTAAGTTATTTGGAGAATGGGGGAAGGCATCTGGGAGATGACTGCTAGATTTAGAGCTATTTGTGGTACCAGGAGATCACATGTATTTTAAGGGAATATCTATTAAATCTTTCATAAATATAATGTATTTGTGTGTGAGACACAGGATGCTTACCCCTTCCCCTTAGTGTACCATCAAGTATTCAGTTCTCTTATACTCAATACTTAATGAGGGTAAGAAATATAAAAAGCTGAGTTGACTGCAAGGGAAACACTTAATTTAGTGGGAGCACTGCTCATGATAATTTTATTTGCTTCCCAGTCAATTCTATTCTATTCTGAAATAATAATCCCATGGGTAAAATGCCTCTATGGGATTATTCCCCCCAGCACTCTGGGGAAAAAGCCCTTGTACATTTGAGTGATATATTTTATATAGACGCATGGATAAGATAAAGAAAACAAAGAAGGGATAAAAGTAACCAAATGTGGAGCTAAAAATTTCTGTCCTATTGCCTTTCAATTAACTGCTTCACAAGCTTTCAGGGCAAGGCTGCATTTGTTTAATATTTCATGATAATCAATTTTCAGCAACAGAAACACAGCAGTGGAAAAGACTCACAAAGTGACTGGGAATCACTGTTTATATAAAGATCCTGGCCAAGGCAGTAGAAGTGATCTCTACAGGCTGTAAGCCATGTACTTACCTTCTGGAGCTGCTTTTATCTAAGAATGTCATTTTTGATAAATAGTGCCTGTTGTATATTAGGAAAAATCTTGAGAGATGGGGAAAATGGAAGGCACTGAGCATCAGAGAGGAAAAAAAAAGAATATTGAAAAGAAACTTTAATTATGTTAGATTCAGTTTTTGAGATGGAAAAGAGCGGCATTATCTATCAAATAGTTGACCATCCATCATTCCTGTGCATCCACCCTCACCACTGGAACATTTGAAATGCATGGTCAAAGTGCCAAAGAGACACAGCTACAAAAATGAGCAAAGTTATATATCTTCAGCTCACTGCTAAGAGTAGCTAAAACAAAAAGTTTCTTATTAGATCCAGTTAGTATTGTACTCCTACTTTTAACTAGCCCAAACTTTGTCTCAAAGTAGACCTGGACTTCCACTTCAGATAGAGAAAGGTACATAAAAAAGGTTTAGAGCTTTGCAGGTTTTAGATGTTAGTCATTGACCCTAGATTTGAAAGCATACCCAGCACTGCTCAGTGATTTACTGTTAATTACAAATTTCTAAATTGCCATGCTTTAGCTTGAGATTAGTGGGAGTTCAGTCAAAGTTTCCAAATGGACAGCACAGTCCTAGTATTTAATGTTTAATTTTTTTTTGTCCAAACCCAAGATGATCTGTAGCCATGAATATATGGGAATGAGCTACTTTGTAGAGAATCACATTAGACAGTGCTGCAACCCCTCCAGAAAGATTTTAGCAGCCATTAAGACATAAATTTCATGTACTATGCTCTGATGAATGCAAGAAACCACTGCAGATACTACTGAGTATTATAAACAGAGAATACAGATTAGGACTATTTCGATTTGAATAACTAATCAGCACATAGAGGATGTAGGAGAAAAATGCCTTTTATTTCAAAATGCAAAATATGTAGGAACTGTGACTAGAAAGTCTAATTAAACATTTGACATGAAAGGTTGGTAAAAATACCTGAGTGGTATGCCCAGTTTAAGCATTGCTCTGGTGAGTAATTAAAAACATTGCTCTGAACTGTAGCATTTTTAATAGTCACAATGCTGCTACTGTGCATCTGCTGATAATTGCTGTTCTGTAAAACTGTCAGACAGGAGCAGAAATGAAAAACAAGAGAGAGAGACTGAATGGCACAGAGAAACCACTTGGAAATCACCTGGTTAATAGCCTTAAAAAAGTTGTCAGAAACAAAATTGTGATTCCTTTATATTTTATAAGTAAAGAATGACTACAGGCATTAATTGTTCTTTGGATATAGAGAATGAGGGATTTGTTGACTGTGAAAATGAGAGAATTCACTGATCAGAACTGACGCTATTCACAGTAAAAAAACCCGAGCAGTGCAAATGTATCAGCATGCCTTTTATCACTGGAGTGGTACAAGCAGTACACAAATATTTGGATGTCAGTCCTGGGATTGTGGTGAGACATTGTCATCCCAACTTTTAAGTCCAGAGTTGTGTTCTTCTGGTAAAAGGTACTGATGAAATATGAAGCTTTGAAGTTGTGCTTGGGATAGACTGTTACATTTCAGATTCCAAACCAGAAAGCTACTAGTGTTCATTACATATTAGATAGTAAGGAATTAGATTGCATTTTATTGGCAATCTCATAGTTATTGCTAATTTTTAACACCTGTGAGGGTTAGAGCTTTGTTTTGTTAAATAAGCAGGTTAGGAGAGATGAATCAGCTCATACTGGGATCAGAACTTGGGTTTTACAGGTCAGTCTGTCCTCATTTTGCAGTCTCAGATAAACAAAATTGTATGAACAGTATGGGAAATTAGTACTACTATCTGCTGATATTCCAAGCCACAGTATTTTTCATTCCTCTGGAAAAAATCAGAAGGTCTTTTAGAACAAGCCTAGTAACACAGACACCATTAAAACACCCTCTTAAGAAAGAGGCTGGTTTGTTTTGCATTGTTATTTTCTGTTAAGTAGCTTGGTACCTTGCTTCCTTATAAGAATCACTGTGTTTTTAGATATGATGCTGCTTTTTCAATTAAATGATCCCAGCACTTCATCACTGCATTTCTCAGAGGTCAGGACAGACAACAAGGTATTTTGCTGTAAATGCTTTGCAGACGTAGTGGAAAGGCAAAAAAAACCCCGAATGGTTTCATTGATGGTATTAATGCCTCTGTTTCAAGTACAAATTGTTTATAATCCATCTATGCCACTAGTGTCAAGGAATTATTTGTCACATAAGGACTAGTTTAAGGACATTATATTGAGAGGTACCTGAGTGGGAAGTCAGAAGATAAAAAATTAATGGAAATGTAAACATGATTGCTTGGGTAAACCCCTTTTTTTTTTTTTTAATTTTCTTTCAGTGGTATTGAAAGAATGGGATTTCTTGACTTTATGGCAGGGTTTTTCTGAAGTCTGAACAATTCTTTTTCCCCTGATGGAAAGTGGAAAAAATTATGATATATCATTAAACAGAAGGGCAAAATTTTCTCCTCTTGCTCCTGCATAAATATGGAGCAAGAACCTTTCCCGATGTGCTCGGTACTTGTGGAGGCCGACTGGAATGATTGTGATCACACTGTCAAGCAATCAGCTCCCATTGGTACAATACTGAAGTTTACTAGTGGTGTATAGCAAAACCTGAACTAATGCCTGTAAAAGCCACAGGATGCCTCTTAGGAACTGTTCTTACTTTACTTGTTAGCTTAAAATATCTATTTTTCCATGCTTAGGTGATAAATCTGTAATTTCAATTTTAAAGGGTTGAGCTTCCCATTTTGTAGCTAACAATGGCCTTGTGGTGTTTTTTTACTGTCTATGGGTGTAATAAAGAAAAAAATAAGGGACAGAAAAAAAAATATACCTTCCTCAGGAACCAGTGAGGTTTCCTTTCCTAGGACTGAAGCCCTAATTATTTCCAGTCCTGACAAAGTGAATTTTGCTCAGTTATCTTTCAGCACATGTTAAGATTCCTAGTTCTAAAGTGTTTCTGTTGGATCACATTAGGCTGATTTGATGGCAATTAAGCTCACTGCTCTTTTTGAGCTGTGGTACCATATTTTTTTTCTCCCTTATGTTCCTTAGTGTCACACTAATTTTCACCATTTTCTAATTTTGGTGGTTCATCTCAGAGTATGCTGAAGAAAATATTAACCAAACTGTAGATGCTATAGATAATTTAAGGAACTTGATGATTAAACCTTCATGGCTTCTTATATAAAATGTTAGAAAAAAGGCTTGCTACAGTAATTTTGGAAAATACAGTCAATGCTCCTGGATCTGTTGAGAACAGGGAAGAGTACAACCGAAGAGAAAGTTTTAGAACTCTATGAGGGTTTGTGTAGAGGACTGAGAACTGGCTGAGGAGAGAAAACTTGAACAGAGAGTACCTGAGAGTCAGGCCAGCTGGGAGGGATAAAGAACTTGAAGCTGAACAGGCAACAGACAGCAACAAAAGTGCCCAGTGAGGGTGTGTTTAGATCCAATTTATCACCATTTCCCCTCTCTCTGCCTTTCAGAAGGAGAGGAAGAGCTGCAGTGCTGATTTTTGTATCATAACCACAAAGACTCTGGTTAGAGCCTCTGCTTCTTACAGCTCTGAGAAATGCTTCAGCCTCGCTAGATTTATGTGATTATTGACTGAACATATTGGTTGGGGGCATTTCTCCTCATTCATCTCATGATGCATAAAATGAAGGGAACATTTTTTTTTTCCTTGCTTGAGATCTTTCTTTTTGATGGGACATTTAGCAAGAATGATGAAAAATTGAGATGTAGTACAACTATTCTGGGAGGGTAGAAATTTTCTAGCTTGTTTCTCAAAGGTGGGTAGCCTAGCAGACCACAAAGCTGGTGGGTCCTTACAGCAGCGTGGGCCCTGTTGAATGGGAGAGGCCTTGTAGGAAAGAAATCTCCTGGAGTCTGTCCCTGATGCATGACTGAGGGTTGTGTCCAGGCTGTTGTCCAGAAGAATGGTTCTTCAAGTGTTTTACTGCTTAGTGCATTTAAGGACTGTGTATCCCTGATCTACTTGTGTTGAACGGATCACTGAACATCTCTTCACTGGTAATACCTGACAGATGTCTGAACTTTGCTACTGCAATAGAACCAGAAACATGCATAAGGGACTTCTGGACCTCCCCTCTCAATGGCACCTATGAGATACTCTATAAAAGGACCAGCTGCCAGTCTGCCAGAGAAGGAAGGCTGTAGCTTGGAGCTACCACAGTTAATTCCCTTTCTAACTTATAACTAGATTGCAGATGTATTGCAAGAAAGCCCAGCCTAGAATCACTCTCAGAAGATTTGGTTATTGGGAGGGAATCAGAGTGTGCATGGCCAGGGACAGGGAAATTTGTATTCTGTGCTTTACAGCCCTATATATCACAACATAAAAAGGAAAAAAAAAAAAAAAAGGAAGGCAGACAAGGCAGACTTATTTGACTGGCTGGTAAAATACTAATCTCCCAGTGAAGAAGCAGACCTGTTTTTTTAATGACATAAAGCCGTACCTCAACCAACGTTTAAAAAACTGCAATTTTATTTTTAAAGAAAGCTTTCAAAATTGCCCAGTACAAAAGCAAAGGAAAGAAAGCCAAGGCTCATTTTTTCCCCTTTTTCCATATAATTAAGATAAAGGCAATTTCTGCCAACATTGAAATGAAGGGAACATTGACAGTATTCAATAAATGGGCAGGCTTAAATCAAAACTTAAGTCATAAAACCTGAAAGCATGGAAGAATTGTACTTCAAAATCTATCTTTTTGGTTTTAATTAACAGTTAATTAAGCTGATAGTTAAACAAGTCCTTGTCATGCTGTGCAAGAGAAAGAGGTGATATTAAAGCTGCTGTAATATATTTTAAGAAAAGTCATCTGAATCTCACAGTATGTAACCTTAACCTTCAGAATGTTAGCGCAGCTTTTGTTGCGCAGGCTGAAAGGTTAAAAACTGTGGGGAAAGATTCTCCTTGACACTAAGAAACACCTGTTCTCACAAGATAGAGTTTAGTGTTTTGCTGGAAGAGATTTGACATTTCTGGCAAACAGTAACTGTGCTCAAATAAAGGACAGGACACAATCTAAATAGATGGATTTTTTTTTTTTTTTTTGTGGCTCTCCTCAGTGGTGTGCCTCTGTAGGAAAAGGAGAGGGTAAAAGCCCATCTCCTTAGAGCCACATCACCATCAGAAGATATCCTTAGCTGAGACAGTTCCTCCCAGGGGTGCTTTTTTACTAATTACATCCCTTCTGCAGGGATCTCAGATTTAGGGAAACTGAATTACTACTGAATATTTTGCTTGATTCAAGTAAAGAGTCATTTTATTCAAGTGGATAAACCAGCAAAGACTCAAAATGAAAACTTGTGAAAGAAATTTGACCTTGTAAATATGACCGAAGTTCACTTTGGTATTTGTTCACAGTGCTGTGGTATGTCTTGTCAATGCAAAGAATGGAATTAATGCTTCAGGACTGCAACCCTCAAAAATGGATGGGCAATCAAGTCCTAAGAGGATGAAAAGTCAGACAAGCTATGATTTGGGTTAAAAAAAAAGATGACCAAAGCCTAATTTCCAACGCAACTCCTATCCTCCTCCTCCTCCCCTCTACCCCCTCTGTGTTTATAAGTATAATTTCCAACCAAAGGAGGTGGGAGCCGAGATCTATATGAACTGAACAGGCTACAATTTCTGTTTAATTTCAGAGCCACTGAAAGTATGGTGGAGTGATCTATGATTTGAAAGTTCTTATCCCAGAAGAACACAGTAGTTGACACAATAGGTTTTTTTTTTTTTCTTATAACTTGTATTTTGTGCTCAGACACTTGATCATTCAAGTCATTTGAGTGTTTGCATGCCTCTATGATCTGGATGAGGCAGATATTTGGTGATTGCTGTAATGGTATATCTCTGTTCTACAGTGAAAATATTTCCTTTGATTTGTGGTGCAGTAAATAGCTTATCAATGCCTGGCACAAAATTGTTATCTTTATCTCTTTGTAGATGTGTGTCCCCTCTAAGCCTAATGGATATTTCAAATCAGTGATTGCTAACATAGTTTGACAAAATAAAGTGAATACCATAACAAAAAATGATTGCTGCTAGCTAGGATATTATAGCATTACTCACCTCTGCTTTCTGATGTTTTAATGCCACTTTCAGTGATGGATAATGAGGAATGGCAGAAGGCAATGCATTGCAGCCAGCAGAGTGGCTGTGGTTTTCTGATACCAATATTAACAGCTGTGCTCAGGCCATTAATATCAGTATTTGTTCACAGCTCCATGGTGGTAAGGCAGTCAAGGCATTGCCTGTTCTTTTTTTTTAAGTGACAAATGCAGGTTTTCAAATCCTTTTGGAACACTGACTTTTCAAAGATGACTGCTATACCTGAGAACTGTGCAATGTACTCTTTGCAATAATTTTCTTCTTTTCATTAATAGTGTGTTATAAGAAGCTGAAACTGGAATTTCTCAGTTTTTGAACCTTTCAATTGGTTATAAGCTCTGTTTGAAGGGTCGGGTATGGGATTTCTCATGTGTTGATTTGTTGGAGTATAATTTAAAAATGCTACCTAATTACTCATTTCTTTTCCATCTGAACATCTATTAGTCCATTGTGTATCCACTTATGAGTTTTTATAGATTTGCAAGAGTTTATGAGTCTTTGATATGTCTTTGTTGATCTCAAACATACTTGAAAAATATAATGGGGAAGACACTAGGCAAAAATCTAACGAATGTCTAAAATTCTTGGAATCCAGACATACAAGACTGCATTCTTGTAATGGCTCACCCCATGTCTCTCTGGTTTCTGTATCTTCTCTTTCACGGGGAATAATGTAAATGTTTACCTGAGTTTTTTTGGTTTTGTGGGTTTTTTGTTTTCTCCTCAGTAAAATAATGTGTATTATGATGGGTCACAGCAGTGGCAGCAGCAAGCCAGAAAGTTTCCTGTTTTGGGCATCTGCAGAGAGAGGGCAGCCTGCCAAACTTGTAAGCAGCACCTTCCAAGCATCTACTGCAAGACTGTGTATGCCTGTAGTGAAAGATGTTGCATACACATAATAATGAAATAGTACCTTTATTATCTACTGTCTCAGCAGCTAAATAGCCATTTGCTAGGGAGTCGTGATCAGGGACCAAATAGGCAAACTGATTTGTGACAAAATTATTAAAATTAAAAGCTAAGCTTTTATGCTTATTTAGCTAATGGTCTACAGTGCCTGGAGGTGGTTAATCAGGATTTGGCAGAATGTTCAACAATTTTCATTTCCTTCTGTGCTTTTTGTTTGGAAATTGTTATGTATGTCCTGTTGTCAGCAGATAAGCTGTGTTTCTTGTGTTAGGGAGGCATTTTGAGCTGTCTTGTTGGGTAGTTTGCAGGTGTAAGTTTTTTTTCTTTTCTCTTTTTCCTTTTCTGATAGTCTTGAGAAGCATCATGGACTTCGATTCTCCTACTTAAAAGAATCAAAGATTTTATATTTTCACAAGCAAGATGCTTGCAAATTCTTAGCACCATGAGGATAATTTCGGTCTGTTTTGTGATTTTACTTCATCTATTGGGCTGTTTTATTTTATATCCAGTTATGCTTCTGTTTCAGAGTAGATTATCTATAAAAGCTAATGCAACTGTAGCTTTTCACTTCTCTTTCATATATAGTCTTTTGGGAAGCACCTTTTGTGTTACACTTTTGAAAGTACATACTGTGTAAGTCTGTAGGAAGTCTTCTGCCCAGCAATCAGTACACCTTTCTTCCAAAGCTTAATTAAAGTATTTGATCTTCTGTGTATGAAGCTTTGCCTCCACAGAAAAGTTTCAGACTCTACGAGTGTGAATTGTGATCCATTATTGGATACTAATTCTTCTGGGCTCCACTCTTCGGGGAAGGGTGGACGGGAAAGTAATTACAGTAGCAAGTGTTACTTGTGATGTAAATGCTGTTTCTGGCCATTTATTGAAGCAATCTCTCAGCATGATGGCAAAGCAGAAGTCAATGGTGCATGAACAAATAGGTCTTTGATATCAGTAGCAAACCTTCCCCACAATGAATCACATAAAGGGACAGGCTGCAATGGTGATGCCAGGGCTCTGCTTCTCTGCCAGGAGACTGATGATAGGGGTCCTCTTTTGTTCTGACAATCCCCTGACATGAATTGTAATCCAGATGGAGAAATTATTACTGTATATTTGTAAATACTCTAGAATAACAAATCACTGACCAACTTGAACCATAACGTTCTGATGGGGAAGGGTTACAGAATAGTTGGAACAGTAGCTAGGTAGAGGTGGATAAGGAAGTTTGGAACTAGCAGATCTTGTGGGCAAGATCTTGTAGGACTGGCCTTATTAAACTAGGAATAATTATTGGCTCTATAAATTACAGCACTAAGCCATAAATCTGTAACCCTAAAGTATGTGCATTTCTCTATCTAAAATGGAATGCTTTTCTCAGTTTCTTCAAGTGATCTGGGTTCAAATGCAATGGTATTTTCAGTGTCCTGTAGATTTTTGCAAGTTTTGCAGGAGCCCACATTCATAGATGGAGGCAGTGGCAGTCACAATAGTGTGCAGTAATATAAATACCTGGCTGTTTGCAAATCAGCATTTCACTACGTTGAGTCCTTTTAATGCCACAAAGTTTTTCTCTGAACAATTGTGCAGCAGATGCACAGTTAAGGAAAAATATACCATGTTGTACAATTTAAGCCAGAATATATTTGTGGTTGTGGTAGGGATGAAACTTATGCACTTGTATTTGTTCATTCTGAATTTTACTTTTATTGGAGACAATAAGTACAAAACCAGAGAATTCTGCCAACATAAGGTGGCAACTGAAAAAGCTCAGTTTCCACCTCACCTTGTGAAGGTGCTGTAAATACAGCACAAAGGCAAAGGTAAGGTTGTACTACAGGGCTTAAGAAGCCTTTCCCAATTAAACACTATGATTTTGATGTCAGACTTTCGATTGATTATTGGGAAACATAGCTGTCATTCTTTAAAAAGCTTTGGACATGGAATTAAATCTGTAGCATACCCATTTGAAGTGGAGAAATCTACCGAGTGAGCTAACTGCTGTGTAGATCTGTCCTTGCACAGCAGTATGTAGCAGTACAAAGTCTACCAGGGTAAATGATGTCTTTGTGCAGTTTGCAAATATGACTTCTGATTTTTTTAAATGTAAATATTTCTACTGTATGAATCAGAAGACTGCATTTTGTTTCTGTGAACAAACCCTTTACATGGCAATGTTTTTTCCAGTACAGTCACTGACATTAGTCTGTTACAGTAGCATAAAATGCTGCTAGAATATTACAGCAAGTGGATATTTCCCTATTTCCCATAAGTATATGCAATATGAAATACAGCAAGTGTACTATCTGGGAAAAAATCATATGCTTGTACCAACCAAGCATAGAAATTGGTTCCCCAGATCACTCACTGCATACAGTGGAGGGTCAGCAAGTAACAAACCTCGAAAGCATTGCAAGTAAGTGAATTCAGGTAATTGAGAGACCACAGAACTGCTGTTTGACATAAATGAATCACCTGTGTCTGTCCTTCTGATGTAGCAGAAATATAAGTTCCGGCAGAATATACATTGGAATATTTATGGATAAACTTAAGAGGCATGCCTGGAGCAGTAATTTTATTTACCTGTTTTTACAGGAAGCAACACACCATACTCAGCAAAATGTTCAATTTTTCTGCAGTGTTATACCCAAATTTCTTTGCATTATCTCCAGGGTCATATCCAATATGTTGTGCAGACTAGAGCAACAAACTGATTGTCCTTGCAATGTTGCAGTTTGCAGGACCCATGGTTTGATTTTTGTACTGTTGTAATTTTCCATAGAGTTCTTTACCCCATCTTCTGTCTGACTGCCTAGTTTGAGCAATGCTTCACATCCCATAACTTACCACACTTTTGCTATTGCTGACTCAATCTGAGCACCAATGATTTTAGACTGCTGTGACTAAACAGTTTTCAACACAAATGGTACTTTTGAAGCATTTAATCTTCCATACTTTCATGCTTGTATATGACAGTGGTATTAGCAATGAAGCAACCTAGTTTTGCTAATTTACTCACTTTATTCTTATGCTGATGTGACTCATTTTACCCAGGTGTAATATTTCCCCTGCAAATGAAATGTCCTTAAATGTACATGTAGGTATCATGTGCATGCATGCTGTGTGTACATATCATCAGCAAGAGGAAATACATACAGAATATACTGAGCTTTGGCTTCAAAAGTTCAAGAGTTTAAAGCATGTTAGAGTATGTTTTACTTCCTCAGAAAGATGACAGCCATTAATTTCAATTACATTGCTTTCCAAGATTCCAGCTCTGAGAGTAGAGAGAAGTCGCAGATTCTCTGAATTTGCAGAAATGATCTAGAGAAGTGGATGGACAGAGAGAAGCCAGGTAGTCCAGAGCCCCACAGAAAGAGATAGTCTACAAAACTCCATTTCTGAATCCCTTCTCACATCTGGACACTATCACTTAATGCTTCACCAGGTCTAAGTATCCCATAATAACTGGAATTACCTATAGTACTGTTTTGAGATTCCTTGTCCCTGCTTCAAGACAAAGTTAAACTGAAAGCTCACTGTTGGAAATAAACCACATTGACAACATTTTACACTGATCTCTAAAATCAGAGTGAGTAGGACAGAAAAAACTAATGCAAAGAGATATGTTTGTATTAAAATTAATATGATTTCTACTTGAATAATAGGCTTTAAGCTTTGGAAAAAAAGACTTCCAAAGTTAGTTTATCAAACATACTTGTCAACTTGTATCTAAAATGTTTCACAAATGCATTAATAGATCCAGTGTAATTTTGTGAGCAGCCTTTCATTTCATGAAAATGAATACCTTCATCTTACAGAGTATATGCCAAGGGAGATTCTTATGTATGTTTCACCTGAATGTACCTTCTTATAATCATTGTTAATTTACTAAGATTTGAAGACAAAAGAATGCTATAAATCCATTCTGAAGGAAAATGAATTTGCTAGGTTGAAGAACTGTATCGAGCACAGTTCTTTATGCTTTTACTCTGTAGAAGAAAAGGCTGTGGGGAATGAGTTTTAAAGACTTGTTTTATGGCTCATTAGTCTGCTCTGATTTTGATTGGTAACAAATTCAACTAATTTCTCTTAAGTCAAGTATGATTTGCTTGTGAGGGAAATTGGTGGGTGATCTCTTCCTGCCCTTATCTCAACTCATGAGATTTTTGTTATATTTTCTCTCCCCTGACCTGCTGAGGAGGGGAGTGATGGAGCGGCTTCATTGGGCACCTGGTGTCCAGCCCAGGTCAAGCCACCATACCATGATACTTTTGATCTGGCTGAAATATTTTTCCCACAGTGTTTAAACCTGACAATTCCAAACTGGCTGTAAGACCTGTAATCCTAGAATGGTAGAGATGGGTCAGCCTTGTTCCAATGCCTGTGTGTTTGGAGATCCTGACCAGAAGCCAAACAAAACACTACTGCACACTTCTTGTTCCCAACATCAAAATAAACACCTTAAACAAGCAAAGTCTGCCAGCAATTTGGGATCTTTCACAAACTCAAACTCCCTTTTATACCTGAATAGGACAATGACATAGAAAAAACAAAAAAGCAGCTCCACAGACTATGCCATTTTTTAAAGTAAACCATACAGTTTACTTATTCCATAAACCATACCTAGTGGTTTGTTTCATATTGCAATGGGTAGGCTATTCTGTAGAATAAACTTTGACTCATATTTATATTGCTTCTACAGTAACTGCTTTATCATAGTTACATTGTTACCATTACAATTTAACCTCAGGTAAAGAAGAAATAAAAATCTCATAACTCTGCACAGTTTTTCTGCCTATAAATCTGGTGATCATGGCTTTGTTTTCTACCTCAGCTAATACAAAGTCAGTTCCTATTTTCCAATAATACAGACTGAGATCATGCATTCTCAGTCAAAAGTAACTATGTCATGGATCCTACTGCCCATAATCCATTTTTCAGTGCCAGCAGAAAAGCTCCTAATAATAATTAAGGGGGGAATCTACCCATCTGGACTTTTCTGCCTGTGGTATACAGCGCACGAATGAAATCAACACTTCCTCCATGAAGACTCTTCTTCAGAAGCAGGTAAAGGGCTGGAGACAGAACTGTAAGGGGCAGTGTCCTGAATGTCATTGTGGACAGGCTGCTTTCCAGTTGAAAATGCCAGAGCAATGGTTACTGAGTCCTTTGTCAGACTCTGGATGCTCTCAGTGCATATGTCAGGTGGATATCTGACCTTGGTGAAATTGGTTTCCTTTTCATAAATAAGCCTTTTCAAATAAGAAAGCTCTTCTACAGAAGGGCAATGCTTTGGAATACCAGGACTGAAAAAAATGCAGTAAGAACTGCTTATTTAGACCTGTGCAGAATTTGTAGTGAAGAGCTCAAGCCTCCCTTTGTCAACTAGTTCAATAGATACCCAACAATTTCAAGCTGAAAGATCTCATCTTTGGAGGAACTGTTCCTACTGCAATTGAAATCTATGAAGCTTTTTGTAGTGACTGCATTGAAAACAGAATTTCTCTCTCTCTCTTTCACTAATTTGTCAAGTCAACACTGAAAAAGCTTAGTATTCATCTTAATTGACATCAGAGTTCTGCCAAAAAGCTGTGAAAAGTAGATGAGTGGGCTGTAAAAAAGAAGCAGCATAAATGCTAAATGTGGTTAATGGAAAAGTGTTTGAGAAAAGTGAAAACAATTACCATTAATAGTTTATTTTAGAATCTCATTAACTAACAATTTATTTGAAACTCCTTAATAAAACAAGGTAGGGAAGTCATGTAATCAGTAAGGTTTTGTTCTGATCTTATTTGTCTCTTTGAAAATAACAGTGCTTGCTCTACTGAAACCAATTAAATGATAATAGCCAAATCAGGAGCACCCCTTGCTCAATTAACAACAATTTAATTTGTATAAAGTGCCTCAGGAGTGTGATGGGGTTAACCCTGGCTTATGTCACTTGAGTGCCTAATCCAAAAGACTTATGGTTAAACTGATATTGATTGTCACAGAATTGATGAAACATTGACCATTTAGAGTTACCTGACAAGTGATTCTCCTTCGAACCATTTCTGATATTTTCATGTATATTGCTATGCAAGGACTCACCCTTAAGATAAAATACTCTGATCAGAGAGTGTGAACTATCGAAGTTTAGAAGTAGACTAAATGGTAAGAATTGATTTGATTTATTTTTTCCTACTTCTTCATTACCACGTTACTATTCCTCACCACTTCAGATGGAAATTATCTCCAGGGAATTTTTGCATTGCTCCGAAGAACAATATTGTAATATTAAAAAATGGAAAACTTTAAACACTGCTTCAGTTCATTTTTTTAATCTGAACACAAGTAATGACCAAAAATCCTCTATATATGGTTTATTAAGGTCATTGAGGAAAAACCACCAACCAAAGATAGTTGTTTTTTTTAATAAGTCAGTGAGGTTGAAAAAGGTGCTCAGCAGTAGTTAAGGTCTCAGAGAGATAAGGAAGATTTTCTAAGGAGCAATTTCCTCTGAGTTGGATTTGGGGTATTATGACAACAAGCACTTTCTTACTCAGATCTGCTGCCTCCAAGGTTTCTGTGCTGGTCCTCTGTGACTGCAGACCCTAGAGCACACTTCACTATGGGCTTGCTCTTTCTTAGCATATTTTTGTAGTAATGGATCCATTAAACATAAAGATGGAAGCAATCTGCAGAGTATTTATTGACAGAAGTAATTTAGAAAGATTATGTTACTCCCTCTGGTGCTTATTTTGTACTTTTACAGACTATGGTCTTTGAGGGTGTACAGTGTTCAGAGGGACCATCTGAATCTGTTACTCAACATCAGCTACAGAATAATTGAGATCTGTGAATATGTAATGTTTTCCCAGTTTTTATGTTTTCATGGGAGATTCTGTATTGTCACAGACCATTTTTCTCTAGTAATCATCCATCTTCTCTTAGAAGATAGATATCATCTATCTGTTCCCCCAGTTACTTCATTTTACTCTGTCCTTGAGCAGAACTAAGCTATTAAACAGTGCTGTAGCTTATTAATTCATTACCATATCATTCTCATACATGTATCTCTGCTATTCTACCATTTCTTTGCTATGATTTTACAATGCAGTACTGAAAAAAGTCTTCTACTATTAGAGGCCATATTATGCTTCAAACTCAATTTTAGAAATCTCTGTTCTATAAAATAAAATAAAAAATTCTTAAAGCTGAACTGCAGTAAAAAATCAACAATAAAAATACTTCTTCAACAGTCTGCAAATAAGAATAGTGGAGCTCTGTGTTTTTAATGTATTGAGTTTGTTAGCTTGCTTTTTAACTTGCAAGGTCCAGTCACTTTTTCTTTTCAAATATACTTACTCAAACACAGCTGTGTGCATTGCTCTTTTGTATTCCACTAAAAACAGGCAAGCAATTCTGAGGTGGAAAATGTAGCTAGGAATGTGTAATATTATTGCACACATGATAGTACTACTGGAAAATGAAAAATAATAATCATAGCTTTCATTAATGATTTATAGGAATCTGTAGTGTTATAACCATAAAGCTGTAATAGGAACAAGAAGCATGCTGCTGGTCTGTTAATATAACAGTTTAAAATTATTCCTTATTCACGTATAATTTCTTCAATTCTTATGTAACATGTCATGCATCATAATCCAGAAATTGCAACAAACCTGATTTTAAAAAACCTGATTCTGAGTCTCTGACAGGAAAACTGTTTCTGCAGTTTAATAATGTGTGTCATGGTGTGTGTGGAGCTGTGTGTGGGCTGAGCCTGTTTTGTCATTGGAACAATTCAGTAGGATCACAAGATCCTGGTGCAGCTAAAGTTTTATTCACTGGTCCTTTACTTCTCACTCGGGGTGGTTATGCAAGATATGCAAGGAAATTTTGCTATGTGAAGTGGTGCATCTTCCACAGCAAGTCAGTATTTTGTTGTTTAGTGTAATTTGTAGATTCCAAGAGACAATTCTCTAACAACTGGCACTGCTTGACATTGTTCAGTGAGATGTGTTCCCAGACACTTGGAAGAATTGCTTGATTTCAGGATTGGCATAGAAGTGTTGCAGTATAGGGTAATTCTAATTATATCTGCAAAGATTTTGTGTGCTTGTGATGACTGTATTGTGATAGAACGAAAACAATAAATCAAAGACAGTGAGTTAAATAGCTTTTTTTTGTGAAGAGAAATGGTGGCTTTAATTTTTAATTGACATATGTTTAAAGGGCGCAGCATGTGAAATAATCAGTTATAACTATGTTGGCTCACTGAAGTGGTGTTTCCAAAGTTAGAGCTTGTTTTTCATCAAATACCTACAAAAAAGATATGTAACAATGTTCTTTTTTTTTTTTTCTGTTCTGTAAAAATAGGAAGTTTTAATTTCCCAAATTATACATTTCAAATTGTATATACAGTGCAGGCAAATAATAGATTTTGATTCTTTTTAGTCATCTAAATCTAAGACTGACTGATGAACAGGTGTTCGGAAGAAAAATTCCTTGTTCAGCGTGGAGTAATTTATTAGACTAAGAGGAGAGTGTTTTTCTTCCAATGTATTTATAGAACAGTAAAAACTCCTAACCATCTTCCATTTCAGGCTTTTTAAAATGTTAATGTAATAGATATGTATGACATAGCTCTTACAACCTTTAAAAGAGGGGTTATGAAAATTAAATTAGAAATCCGGATGAATAGTATTAGGATAAAATGAGGAACTCTTCTAATGGATTGGACTTCTAATTGTAAAATTTTAATGAATTTAAGAGTTTGTAAAGAACTAGTTCCTTATAAAAGTCAAAAGTTGAAATAAGAAAGAATTACCTTCATGTGCTTGATTTTAAATGCAGAACAATGACATGCATACATATTGTATTTCATATGTTAAATGGAGTGTCATTATCAACAGAGACAGATATGATATCATAAATCATTGAAAGGCTAAAAGGGAAAGTGCCTGAACTTTGATTTTAAACGTGGGGATGAAATTATGCTGTGATGCTGCAGAAACTCAAACTCATTCCAGAAAGGCACAACAATGAATAAATGTATTGAACAAGATATTAAGACATGTTGTGGGAAAATTAATAAATGATCTTTAAATATAGATCAATAATTATAAAATCTAATGCATTTTTATGTACAAAAATAATTAATTTTGATAGTCTCTAGCAAGTTTTAATTTTTTTTACATTAAAAAACTTTATCAAAGTCTTGATATATTTGCAAATATAATATATCAGGAATATTAGGAGAAAAAGAATTGATAGATGCCTTACAGGACTTATTTCAGCACTGGGATTCATCCACAGCTTTACTAGAATAGCAATCTGATCTACCATTAAAGCCTACTAGAAGTGTTTAGCTCTTAATGAAGGAGGGGACTTAAATCATCAGATGGAAAATCAGCCGCATGGTGTCTCCTCATTGCCACAGGTAAAGTTCCTGAATAAGAAGTATCTTAAAACTAAGGGCACTGGAACTGCTGGGGAAGTGTTGTGATACTTCCCGAACAATGTCTTATATGCAGCTTGGGCAGAATATGAGTGAGAGATAAATCAGTATCTGTCAGTTAAGGCTGGTGAACAAAGTGATAAGTTCACCCATCATAGTTGTCAGCTTTGGAAAGCAGCCTTAAACTTGGGAAGAGTACTGATGGTCTGTTGATCCTTAAGAAAAGAATATTCTTGGACATTTACATCTCTAAGGGTGCATAAAATGAAAGTTCTGTAATGAATAGTCAGTATATTCTTGGTGTCTGTGTGCTTTTGTTGATCATCTCAGTAAATATGAAAGATTCATACAAATTGAACTGCATAGCACTTGGCATGACAGCAACTGTGCAACCATCATGCTTTCCTTGGGAAGCAAAGGTGTGCAGGGAATCTGCAAGTCAATGCATTTGTAAGAAGTGCCTGAACAAGGACTGAATTAAGTGCAAGCACTTGTGCTGTCTTTACAGATGAACCAATGTACATAAGACTAGCCATTAGGTTTTTTTTATGAGCCCTAATGTCTTAATGTACATTTTATATGCACTAAACTTATGATGTGTTGAAAATTTCTGTAGGCTAAATAAATCTAAATATGCTTTTCCAGCAGCTGCCACTTAATGGTGTAGTCTAACAAGTACTTCAACATAGTTTTCAGATTCACACTTTTATATATGCAGAGCTGGAAGGCAATACTGACTTAGATTCACTCTGTGATGAAAATTAATCTTTTTACTGTGGTTTAAGACATCATCATTGTAGGAAACAGTCTGTTGTAACAAAACTTAGCATGATCCATATGTAAGCTGAAGCTTGGGTGATGTGCAATTAAAGATATATATTTTGTCTGTTACCAGGTGCACATGTAAAGGAACCTCTTGCAGAAAAAAGGACTTAGTAAGGGCTATATGGGTGTGTTAGACTATATCCTGTGCATGTGACTGGAGAAGGGGACATTGCATTGCTGTCTGCTCAAATACTCTGTAATTCTTCAGAACTAGAGCGCGCTAGCTAGACAGTTTAGTCAAAAAGATTTGGATGTGTACTGTGCACTGTTCTTCAGAAAAGGTGACTCTATCACCTTCCACATGCAAATCATTATGTTTTAATTTGTCTTCTCCTTTTAGGTGAAATAAACCTCTTCTAACTGTTAGTCTCCAGCACAAACTACAAACAGTTAATTTTGCATAAGAAACAGAGCTCCCTGTGATGACTCCAGTAGATTTTTTTTTTCTCTCTTGTATAATGTTCTCTCTAATCAAGTTCAGAATATAAAATATCCTTGGAGAAGTATATTGCTTAAACTAAACTCTTCCTTCTAAGGGTATTACCACCCTGCCAGTGTGTGCACTAAGGATTCTCCCCAGTACTGGGTGTGCAATGGGAAAAGAGACTGTGATAGGAATAGGAATGCCTTAGGAGCTCTATAGCACCACCAGCTCATTATTAATTTCCTGCATGGTCCCTCTCTGACTTCCATGCCCCTCTAGGCCACTTGATATGTGACACAGGCTTATGCTTCATTTCTCCAATGCTTTTTCTAGCTTTATTCCCCCTCTCCTTAAATTCTAAACTCTTGTTTTCTTGCAATATGATTGTCCAGTGTGTAGATACTGAGCTGCTGGAGGAGCATCTTGATAGCATTTCGACTGAGACAATTGAAACTCTGCTGTTATAAGTGCATATTTATTTGATGTGCTCGATTGGGACTTTATAATATTTTTCATTATAAGAAGGCTTTTCTTGTTTCCACTGAATCATTAACTTTGCTATTAGTTTTGAAGAATGGAAGGAACCTTTGGGAAAATGTACTTCCAGAGAATGTAGTTTCATCTGTATTGATGAAATAGGTTCTTTTGTTAACAGTCTGTTAAAATAATTTGTTACCTCTGGCTACATTCTGCCACGCCTTTTTGTAAAAGATTCAAGCAAGCCCTCTTCTTAACAGCTCTATTCTAAACTCCTCTCTATGCAAATACTGTATCTTCATGCAATACTCTGATCTCATCATGCTTCTAAATTTCTCAGAGAAGAATGAAGCATTCAAAGGTTCTGCCAGTTGTTCACTTTTCAAATAAGATTTACAAGTCTTTGAATTGTTCTTTTGTGTCTTGCCAGAGTCTAAAACTCTTTTTCAACCTCTCTCTTAAAAATTGGAAATCCAGACTGAACAAACTGTCTCAACGTCATGGGCTTGGTTGAACCAGCAAGAGTAATGCTGTAATTTACTTAATAAATAGTTAGGCTTAAGAATCAGACATCTTAAGAGACTGAACTGCACACGATTTTCTCAGTGTGGTCTGCATGCCTTTGTTTTCAGTCAATGTTGATAATGTCTTTTGTTGATGGAATTCTCCATGCAGAAACATGAAATCTTTCTGCTGTTTAATAAAAACAATCAATGCTTTTTTAAAGTTATCCACCTAAGTTAGCTTCTCTCAACCTTCTAGCTACCTGTGCTTCTGCCTTTCTTTATCAAAGGTAATTCCTTTTAGGAAGTACTCATGAGCAATGAATAACTGTGGGAGGTACTTGCAAATTGCTGTTTAATTTAGCAGGAAACAAGGTGAAGAAAAAATACTAAAAACAGCGTCAGGAGTGTTTAAGAAAGGCTGAACCTCAGACATTAGCCTGCAGAGAAGCAGATCAGTCCCTCACAGGAATTGTGCACTAGCAGGCATTTAAGTAGCTGGGTGTGCTGGGGAAAGGGTTTTCACAAGTATTTAATGTTAGGTGCTGTTGTAGACAGAAATCTGTAGATTTGTTCTAGGGTAGCAGTTCTTCTTCCCCTCTGAAAGTGTGCTGCAAAAAGACATACTACATTTATTTCTTCTGTTGGCTACTATCCTTAAAATCATGCGTTAATCTCAAGCTCTGTCTGATTGCTGAGTAGGTCATGAACCCAGGCCAACAGGGCTCCTTAGCAATGCAAGAAACACCCTAAGTTTTACCTGAACCTATGCTGCTAGGTTTCATCCTAAATTAGTGACCATAACTGCAACATGTACTGATGAGCTATTGAACAAATACTTACTGCATTCTTTAATGATTTGCATGTGTTTCAAACCAGAACTGGCTATCTGTTAAAAGTGGGCATTATAGTGAAATAGGTTGTTACATGTCAACTGCAGAGCATAACTTTTAAAGACTATGATAGCTGTATTTATATTACTGTAAGAGTTGGTGATGGTTTTTGTTTGGTTTTTTTTTTTTTTTTTTTTTTTTTTTTTTTTTTTTTTTTTTACTGGGAAGGCCAGTGAAATGCTCAGGTTTATTCAAGAAGAAAGGCACTATTTGAAGATTGTGACCTCCGATCAAGTCTTCTGAAAAATTAGATTTTCTTCCAAGGGTTCATATTACACTGGCATAGCACTATTATTTTCGCTGAGCTACCAGTATAAGTGAGGTGAAAACCAGCTCTGCTACTTCCTGATTGCACTTTAAAATTTATTGCCTTTAACACCTTCCCAAATGAAAACACTGCAAGTTTTAATTAGACTGTATTCCACTATCTTGTAAGGCATGAATATGCCTGAAATTGGAAGTCAGCAAGAAGCAGTATTTCATAGTGAACAGCAAATTCTGTGTCCTGATAACCTTTGTCAATATAAATCAGAAACATAAACAGTAAAAGAATACTATCCGACTCCTCTGTATAAATAAAACCCAAAACCAAACCCACAACAAAACCCAACAAAACTACTCTGCATGAATTTTTGTGAATACTTCTATCTATTGGGTACTGCTGTGCAAGTACTACTTTTGTAACTGCCACGCTGTAATAGCATTTGGAAGACAGAGAACTTCTTCTCAAAGAGGCTTTATAGCTCCAGAGCGTTAGTGGATAGATTTCAGATGTTCACCACAAGAAACAACTTTTTTTCTTCCTTAAACCAATGCACTAAATTATCACAAAAGCCTTGATTATATTGATTGTGAACTGATTTTAAGGAACCACTTAGTTGTACTCCAGCTGTTGAGTTTCTGAGAGTAGTGCAGAAGTGAGAGAATCCAAAGGATATCCCATGATCACATGAAACTAGCTGACTTTGTGATAGCATTTAAAACAACATACTGCAAGCAGGGATAATATAAATAATTACAGGTGAGTAGAGATGAACATCAGGAAGTAACATAAATCATACAAAAGCTGTCCTCTCTAGGAAGTACTTTTCATCCAACAGCCATTATAAAAACAGTCCACTCATGCTCAGATTTATTCTTCTTTTGTATACAGACTTCTACTTCTGCCAATTCCTTGATTTTTCCCCACCAGCCCTTCCTACTTGTCTAAAAGCAATTTTTTTCCGTGCTATTTTTTTGTGTGTGTCTGCATCAGAATCAGTTCTTAGAAGGGGAAACTACATCGGTTGCTGTCAACAGAGGAATCAACTGAGACAAAGTAAGAAACGGCATCAGTCAACTCCTTCATCAAAGGTTAAGCAATTGACAGGGCTTTCCTGGGTGAATCTCATCTTCTAATTGAAATGGTGCCCAAGTGGATTGTGAGGACATTTTATACTGGTATAAGTTTTGAGAATGTCTTCTAGCCTGGCCTGGTACTGCTCCCACATGCTGAGCTTACAGAAGTGACCAGAGTCTGTGTGTTCTTCAGTGCAGCCATTCAGAGCTCACAGGATTGTGCACGATGGTGCGCTGAGGACGTGCAGAAGTGCTGCACTTGCCATGTACCTGCTGCCAGGTGTTCGCACCTTCACAGGAAATCCTGCTTTTGTTCACATCCCCTTTCCCTTCTCCTTACACATTGGATTTACTGCACAATACAGGACATGTTCTGTAGGAGAAACGCCCTGGCACTGTTGGGTTTGCTGTGCTCAGAGCCTGCAGTATGTGCATACCCACTTCTGGCTAGGGACTAGAGACTGAAATGTTCAAGTCCGACCAGGGTCTGTTCTGACTGCTGTGGTGACTTCTTAATCTGGGACTTGCTTGCTCATCACTGTGTCTGAAGCTGACCCTTTCATCTTTCATGTTTTCCAGTAAGCTCAGTTCTTTGGATTTGCTTTTCGCAATTCAGGTGAATTAGGTGCCATCCTAAGTGATGGCAGCATGGTTATCTTTTGCCCAGTAACTTACAGGAGGGCTCCAGATACCTGGCACCCTAGTAAAGAAGCTCAAAGAAGTTGATATTCCCTGGTTAAAATGTTTAGGGCTAGAAATAGTGCCATATGATTGAAGTTTCTTTTGATGAACCATTGTGAGAACAGTTTGATTAAGGCTGGAAAAACATTGATATTCATGAGTAACACTTCTTTCTCAGAAATGAGCTTTGCTTTCTGAATACTGGGCAAAGAAAAAGTGATAAATGGCAAAGATAATTTTGTTTGCTGCTAATAACTTATCTGCTCTAATCCGGGTGAAACCTATCCATTAAAATGTATGCACAAATGTAATGATAGTCTTAGGAGTGCCTCATTATTGTTAATTCATTTAGTACTGAGAGTAATAGCACTAATCATAATTAGCTTCTCTGTTATTAATAGGGTTGTCACACTATACGTACTGTATTTGTATGAGAATTCCACTCTAGATTCTCATTAATTAGAACACCATAAAAATGACAAAATGACAGCACTTTAATTTTCCTTATATTTAATACTATGAAGAAGCTTCCATGTTTTTCCTATTAGAATTTATCAAAATACTACTGCTACATTAATTTGGAGAATATAATAGTTTGTAACCACCTATTTATCAGCTAATTAATTTACTGTTTAAAAGTCTTTAATTCTTCAGGGGATTACTGTTGCTAATGTAGAGAGGAAGAGGCAAAATACCTGGTGTTTTCTGAAGAGGTTTCTCTGCCAATCTTTGCAAAATACTGTGTCAGGATTGTGCAGGGTCGGTGTCTCCCTGGATTGGGTGCTGGGGCACCAGATGCTCTGGGGGCTGTGCCAGGGCCAGGCTGGGCAGCCAAGTCATCTTTGTGCCATGGTCCCAGCCAGGAGCAGGGCACTCATGGACTCTGGGCATCTGCCTGGCAGTGGTGCTGGGCTCAGGCGGAGCATGAATGTGGGCTCCCAGGTGGGGATCCCTGTCTGGCCCCATGGTGCCCATGGCAGGCACAATTCAACCAGCTCCTGAGGGACTGACATCTTCCTGCAGCACTCTCTGGAGCCCCTCCAGAGGCAGCAGGAGGAAGGGGCAGTCCTGTCTCCAGGTTGGCCCTGAACACGGGCAGCCAAGCCTCCAGAAGGGAAATGATCTCAGGGCCCTTCCCAAGGTGTTTCTGTTTGGAAATAAAGAGCAAAGGCAGTATATTCATGATGGCTGTATCAGTAGTTCTAAGGCTTTTTAGGGTATCCCTCTGCAGGGAGGTTCTGGCGGCCTTTTTTGTGCCTTCTGCTTGCACCTTAAGCCCCCGTCTTGCTGTGCTGCTTTTACAAATCTTTTTGGTTGACTCATGGAAATCTTTCATCAGAGCACAGACACTGAGAAAGTCTTGATTTCCTTGACCTCTGGTCATAAGTTTCAGCCTTTTCCATGTGAAAACTGATGGCTGCAAGATGGAAATGTTGTCTCTGCCACTCTAGGCAATGAGAGCTGGTGGTCTCACTTTAGCAGATGAATTGTGGATCTGAAAGTAAACCACTAAGTAGCCTGTGGCCACAAACCAAGCTACTTCACAGCAGGATATTAGGTTCAGAGTGGGATATTTAAACCTGATGTGGTAGAGAGGCAGCTGGAGTTGTACCTTGATTGGTGACTTGAGGGACTGGGATGCAATACCTGGTTCAAACTGGTGTTATTGATCCAGGAATTTGTTGCTCTACACAGTACCAGTAGAGTTTCATCTCTGTGCTTTCCTAATCTACAAATAGCCTATGGTGTGTTTTAGTAAGTCTTACATTTTATGTTATAGAAGCACATAAATTGAGTAAGAACTTTATAAGATCTTTGTTTTCAGACTAAGAGCTTCAGAATCTTTGAGCCATCACAGGGTTAATTAAAAATTCATGTTTCCCTTATATTTTCTTGCTGCTTCATTTGTATTCAGGGTATGTCCTGAGCAGGTTTATTTTGATAGATTGTTATCCACAATAAATTGAAATACCTTCTACAGTGCACTCTGTAAGATAAGAAAAAAATTACTTGAGTTATATTCCTAAATCCTAGGTGACTATGCCAGTAGATTGATTCATGCTGTAGGTTTCCACCTTCATTTAAACATTGCTGAAATGAGCCTGAAGCTTAATAATTTTTATCAGCTCTCTGAGAAAATATTGGAAATTGTTAATTGATAGTGCATATTGCAATATTTATACAGCAGTAAAATCATAATTCTTATCACTGATACACACTCTGGTCCAAAATCCATCCATCCATGTTTTATTCTCCTTTGTTCTCTTCTCTCACAGGGCAGTTTGTGACATGCCTGTGTTATGTCTGTGTGTAGTAAAATGGGATGAATATGCTTTTGATGCCAGCACTATTAAGGTAGCTGTTTATTCAGGTTAAAATAATACCAAAGGTTTGAGCAGATCTCAGGTGTCACAATCAGATCCTGAATTTCGATACAATGAAAGGTAAAAAAGTGTGTCTATGGACATTGTTCAAATGATAAGGATTGTTCTGAATATAGAGAGGAATGTACAAGAATATAGGAATCTTCATCTTACTAAGTGTGTAATAGAGCTATGAAGTTAGGACTTAATATGTAGTACTTTTCTTTAAGAAAGTGCAGTTTGTTAAGGCATACAACATTCAGGTGAGGAAAGGAGAAATGTACAGACAAAGTTTACATATATGTTTAAATATGGCATAAATGTAATTATCACTTGAAGTTGAATCCTTAGCTAGAGATAGTAAAACTTGTCTTCCAGTGGTGGGAAAAGCCTTCCAGGATTTGAAAGCAGTACAATGTGGTTCAGGTAACCTTAAGATATGAACTGTCTCCTGCAAGATGCCCTCTCCCTCTTGCTGCTGCAGAGCTCATGCAATAGTGGGACAAAAGATTTTGTACTTTGCCTCCTGCACGGTCAGATCCAATTGAAACCAAGCCCAGAGCCTTTCCCTACTGGTGTTGAGATGAAAAAAAGAGAGAAGTTAATAGAATATTTTGGGTTGGAAGGGATCTTTAAAGTCACATATTCTAATTCCCCCTGCAATGAGCAGGGACATTTTCAAGTGGACGAGGTGGCTCAGAGTCCCATCTGGCCCCTGAAAACTTGCAAGGATGGGTCATCCATGACTTCTCTGGGCAATTTGTTCCAGTGTTTCACCACTATCATTGTAAAAACTTCTTTCTGATATCTAGTCCAAATCTAAGGATGTTTGTTTTCTATTATTTTTTTCCCTTGTCCCAGAAACAACATAAATTTGGCTGCCTGGCAGGTCCCTATATTTCTTTTTGAATTCCATGGTCACCATTGATCTGTTGAGGAAAACCCTCACAGAAGATTGCATAGCAATAGATGCTGGTTTGGAATTTACTTTCTGATGCTACTTGCACATTTAAAGAGGTACTACCAAGATTGGTAGATCTGATTGTCTTTCCATATTTTTTCCCACTTATAAAAGCTTTTATGTACTTAGTAAATTGTGTTTTCAGACCCCAAAAAGGGTGCCTGATGGTTTATTCATTTCCACTGTATTAGTTGTCTAAAGAAGATGCAACCTCTGCTCATTAGCCTTGCTTATATACTTCTACTTCCATGGTTATACAAATCAATCTTGCAAGAGATTTTAGTAGTGAAAATCTGCTTTGCTCTTTTAGTGTGTCCTACTTATCTATGCACCATTATCAAAACTCCAAATAACTTTTTTTCTTCCTTGTTAGTTAAAACTGTAATGTTGAATTTGGTTTTTTGTGCATGATCTAGCTCAGAGTCTATCTGCCTGGACGCTAATAAATGCATTTTGCTATCAAGTATTGTGAGGCTGTTATGTACTCAGCTACTTTAAAGTGTTTAAATTCAGGGCTGGATTTTCTGTCTTCTCACTCATCTTTTTGTTTTCTGAGAAAATCTGATCTTAATAGGGAGGCCAGGACACATTTCTGGTATACTCAGCTCAGGAGGTAGCTGCAATAGGTTTGCACCAGATTTGTAATAGATTTCAGGCACCAGTGACATTTTCCCATTCCTGGCGAGCTGGCCATATCCAACTGTATGGACAGATCTTAAAAGGGGTGGAGGAGTGGAGTACAGCTTTATAAACAGGGGTGGCAAAATCTTGGCTTGCCCAGAAAATGCAAGCTGTGAGGTGGTGTGGTAACAATTCATTACTACGTTAGCAGGTGTTACAGTTCTCTCTCCCCCAGTTTAACCTCAAAGACCCTGTTGGTGCTAGAAGAAAGAGAGAATGTTTTCAAATCTTCCAAGTAGTGAGTTTCCTACTGTGTGGTGGAGCAAAAATGGAAAACACTTTGTGATGGATCTTAATAAATTTACTAGTAGAAGATATACAACGGCAGGAAACAAGACTGAGAAACTCTGGAGGTCCTTTTGAGTATTGTATTTCTGTGAGAACTTAATCCTTTTCTCTGTGAATCATTCAATATTTGCCACCCCAAAAAGCAGATTACTCTGCATTTTCTCCTCCTGAGATTAAAATTTCCTAATACTCTCCTCAGATTCATACAGGAAGGTCTATTTGCCTAATACTTTGCTCATATTCATAAGCAAATGCTGGGAGGAAAAAGGGAAGGAAAGGAGAGGGAGGAATCTGATCTAGCCCCATTTACTTGCCATTACAACTACTCAAACTGTTTTGACTTACTATAATGAAATGTTATTTTAAAATCCACCTTTGCAGATAAAAGTTATTTTCACTTACATTTTTTAGGTCTTGTTAAAATCTAGGATTATTTTATTTTTAATTCTGTCCCTTTCTCTCCTTCCCTTTCTAGTCCTGAATACCAAAGTGCAAAGACACAGAACACCCTGACTCCTTAAACTGCCTATTGCTGACACAGGTAAAGGTTAATCTGATAACTTGAGGAGGTTTTGGGGGAAAAACCCAGAAACATAGATGCAGATCTATTTCTTCTCAAAACTTGTTGAGCTAAAATCTCATTTCTGAGGAGTCAGAAAATCTCTACTTTCCTGTGACAAGTTGCTCCTTTAGACTCTTGCTGGCATTGGCTGCCCAGGAAAGTAAATGGCATTGTATAGACAGGAAGGTCATTCACTCTTTTTCTGGAAGAAGAAGACAAAAGGAAATTGTAAGAATTTCATCAGTTTTTCATGCAAAAATAAAAAGAAGAATGTCCCCTTCATGTCCTCTCCACAGACCCGGCTCTGTGGGTTAGGGTACACAGCCTGGAAGCCTTCATCTGCAAGCATTCTCCCGTGAAAATTTGAGAACCTAAATAAAATCCTGGCCATATTGAAATCAGTAAGAAGTTTTGGCAGTGGCATCAATGAGGCTAAAATTTTATCAGTTTTATTTTGCAGTTGTTCTGTGCTCATAACGTGCAGGGTATGTACTTTTTGCTATGGCTGCACATGAAACACTTATTTATGTACCTATTGAAAAAAGGTGTACAGTTTCTCTGTTAATGTGCCAGAGGCTTTGTTGATGGGATATGAGCTAAAGGAATAAATTATTAAGAGACTACTGGCACAGGGATACTGCAAGGGAAAAATATATATAGCTAGGACCAGATGTTAAGCTGGAGTTTCAAAATTAATATTCTGTATTTAGGATGGCTATGGAAGCTGAAAGGCTCAAGCAAAATGCAAACTTTTCAGGGGAGATAAAAACTCAGGCCTCACAACTGAAAACTGGAAACTCTTCTCTCAGGAGAGGCTTTCTGTCTGTGAAATGGAGATAACAACATTGCCCTTCTTTCCTTTATTTTTTAGTATCTTCTGGCCAGAGACTATTAGTAAGAATGAGCTTATATAGTCCATGTTATATAGATTTGTTTGTGTGAATTTATAATAGCACCAAGGAGAATTCACTGGTATTGATAAAGACAGGCTCTTTATTTCTCAAAGAAAAATGAAAGTGACTATTTCTGTAGTAAATTGATCAGATGGTTTTTAGTATCTTACTATGCTTCACCCAGTATTTTAATGAAAGAATAGAATATTTCTCATTACACTGCCAAACTCATAGAATTTAGAGAAGTGAATTGCTGTTGTTATGGGAACAAAGGTCCAGCAGACTGTTTCAGTTGAACTATTTTGGAACAGAAATGTCTTTCATGGATTCTGCACATATGGGAAACCAGCCTGGCTCCAGCAAGGCTTGTTGCCTGGAACACAGGCTTCCCTAGTGATGGTGTTTGTTCCTTTGACACCCTCTTTATCATCTGTGTTCATTTAGTCATTCCTTCTTCAGATTTCCTTTATTTCCTGTGTCTCTGCTATAATTTCACATAGATTCCTGTCTTTTATTTCCATAGTGTAGCCTCCACAATCTGGGATTTTCTTGAAATGAAAACTTGTGATACATGTTGACAGAACAGTTATCTGTCCCTTTCCCTAAGGTGTGCATACACACAAGCACAGCGTGAGAGGAAGATGGAACTAAAATCACAATTCCTTACTTGGGAAAATTTTCATTATTAAAGCTAAAAAAGCCCTCTTATCTGCCTATGCTGATGAATCCCATGTTATGGGTTCTAGAATATAAAAAGCATTTATTAATACATCAGTACTAATACACTAATAAAAATATGAACCCAATGGTGCTCTTGGAAAAAAACCCAAATCCTTATACAAGCTTGTGTGCCAAGCATATCCCGCCCTAGAGTCAGTCAATTAAATTTTCTTCTGATTATGCAATTTTCATAACTTAGTATCTTTGCCTGAGACTGTGATTTTGACTTAATGAAGAATGTTTTCTCTACCCAGACAGAGCACTTCAGCTGCTTAACTTGATCATGCTGTTGAATTATTCTATTGTATTAAATGTGCTTGTTTTCTAATAGTATCAAAGTTTGAAAACAGGTAATGTTGTCTTCTCTATTCCCCACTCAGGAAGCACCTAAATGGGGTGGCTAGAATGTTAAAATTGTGTAGCAATCAGAAGCTCCTAATGGACAATTCTGTTTTGTAAAGGAAAAGGGGCAGTTTCTCTTTAATTGGGACAGCAATGGTCTTTTCCTCAAATGCCAACATGTAACACAGGGAGGACACAAAAAATAATGGGGCTACCATGCAGTAAATAACTGTGTGTGATATTACAGTTTTACAGAGCAAGAAATACTTTTCTTGTGCTTCACTAGGCTTTTGCTTTATGACACAATAAAGTCCTGTGGCAAATAAATGGCAGGACCTCAGCCCAAGGGAGTGGTGATGCTTCTCAGAAGAGTTTTTTAGGGCTTGTTTATTGCCTTATAAAGTCAAAGCCAAATTAAGTTGCTATAATATTACATTTTGCATATGAATTATACCTCCCCTGTCTATCTGCAGTTCTTATTGCCTGGGTTTCCCTTCTGTCTGTTCCCCTTTACATTTCTACCTGTATATATTATGCTAGGTGGGTCTCCTAGCTCAAAATGTATGGCAAATGTCACCACTGCAAACTCTAGGTATTTATGAGTCAGGGACTAAAGTCCTAAGATGCCAAATGAAATCAGTGCATGCTGGATATGTCTTAAGGGGTCTGAGCTGATATTTTATATCTGGAACAAGTTAGAGATTTGTGGACTTACATATGTGCTCTGGGGAAAAAAAAGAATAGGCATTAAGAATTTCAAGTGCCTTTAGGGGGCTCAGGCTTCAAATATGCTGTGAGAGTTGGGAACATTGAATATGTCTTATTCATTCCTGACAAGGACTCATTTCAGCCACAGAGGACAACCAAGATGAGCAGTCAGCCTTGCTGCAAAACTGTCTGTAGGGAAGCTAGAAACCAGGCTGGTAGACAAATGGAATGGGTCATTCAGGTGGGTGCTCCCATCTGAATTTTGCAAATCTATGCAGATCTCTCTCCCTGTCACTGACCCTGCCACTGCCTACAGGATACTTAACAAATGCAAGAAACAAGAATGTAGACAGAATTATTTCAGACTGTCCATAAATGCAACAAGATGTAATGAGACCATAGGATAATTTAGGCTGGGAGGAACCTGAGGAAGGTCTCCAGTCCCCTTCACCCCACTGAAGGCAGAGTCAGACCAGGCTGTTCAGTTGTCTCCAAGGATGCAGACTACACAGCTTTATCTGTACTTTGGCCCTTTTTTTCTTTCACTGTGTGTTCTTTGCCTGCCATCATCCTGCAATACATCTCTGGAAGGAGTTTTGGCTCTGTCTTCTTGATAACTCATAGATATGGAAAGGCTGATACTAGGAGATGAAATTCAGCAAAGGCAAATTTAAGTCCACTCCCTTTATTTTTCTTTTTTATTAGTGAGGGCTCTGAAGCTCTGGGCCCCATTGCCAGATTAATTTAAAACCACAGAGAATATGATGTAAGAAGTAATTTTGCATGGACAGTAGAGGGGATGAGAAAATTTCATTTGTCCTTCATATCATATATTCCAATTAATATTTTAGGGAGTGTGGCCTGATGGAATTACAGACTGCAAGATTAGAAGCACTTCCTTATCCATGCCAGATCAATCCTTAATTTCTTCTTGTCAGTAGTCAGCAATTATGTTAATGCTATTATTTATGAAGATTTTGCTAAAGGGACTCTTATGAACTGTGGAATACTGATCTTCATATTCTATTTTGTTAACAAATTCTTTGACATGAGATGAAATGAAAATGTTTTCATTCCCTCTGCTACTCAGTGCTCCCTGTCGTGCTTCAAACTTCTACGCACTTACAGTTGAGACTCAATGCTTATTTTTTCCATAGATGATGACAATATATAGTAAATGAGGACAAAGTAGATGATCCATTTATCATTTTATGAATTTTGTGCATTCATAGTCTTGTTTTATTGCATTTATGTTGAAGAGCTGTTAGCAAAAGGGCTCAGTGGCAAGTCAACCTGCCTTCTCCAGGTGTTTGTATCAGCTGAGCCCAGTTGAGCATTAGGTAAAACAGGTGTGTGTGCACTGCCTGGTGAGTGATGATCAGTGCCCTGTTGTTCTTCATTTCCCTTCCTTCAGCTTAAACAAGGCTGCCTTTGAAAAAGGATTGAAGTGAACTTTGCTAGTGCTGGAGTGGAGGCTCTTGGAAGCTATAGATTGTGCTCCTCAGCAGATCCATGGACTTCAGAGAGCTGAAGATTTGGTCTTGCTGAGGTACCTCTGGAGAGCCTGAGAGAGAGGGATAAAGGCTGCTGAGCATGAATGTCTGCATTTTGCAGACAGAGGAATATAGAAAGAGGGATTCTGCTGAGAAGATGAGAGGTGGGGAGCAGGACTCTGCTGTCACTGTAGCTCATGGCAGAACTCTGACCAGCTGCAGGAGCAACGCCTGGGGTTGTGCTGGGTAAGTGCTCACAGTGTTGTGTGACTGCTGATGAAGCTCAGCAGGGTTAATGGCACTTGGCAGTCATATGCCTGGTCAGCTCTTTAGGAGTATCAAAATAGAAGCCAGTCAAATGGCCACTGGGGGTGCAAATTTGATCATACTTACAGGAGCTCTAATGTAACTGCAAGGCCTGAGTCTTGTCCCACGAGGACAATGCAAAAAACTCATGGGGAAAGCCAGGGGATCTGAGACTTGATTCATCAACAGTATTTCTCATAGTGGAAACCTAAAAACTCAACCTCTAAGTCCTTCTGTGTTATCACACCATGAAAAATATGCCAAGTTGTGCAGGTTGAAAAGTCTCAGGAGTTTGAAGCTAATGTAGTTGTTACTTTGGGGTCTACTTATAATTTTGTGAGTGCCTGACACCACCTTTGTTTATACTGCAATTTTTTGTGTAGTTCCATTTTCTGTGGGTTAATGGTCAGGCTCTCATATGTGAATAACTTAAAGTAGCAGTTTATTTTAGTGTAATATTTTTAAACTTTATTCTTAATTAACTAGTAATTAAAAACATTCTGTGGTTGTTTTGCAAGACTACTATATGGTCAAGTATATTACAATTCCCATTCTTATCCTGTGTCAATTAGCAATTTAGCAATGAAAATACTAATTAATTTACTGCCCCTACAGTATCATGCCTTTCTACCAGAGATCCTTGTCTAAATGTTCCTTGGAGATTGGCCTTGTCAAAGAGCATAATTGAAGAAAAAAGCTTACTGTATTCTATCTGGAAAACTGGCTAATTTATGTGCCATGTAAAGATTACTTCGTTTGCTTTAAGTGTTTTTCTGTCAAGTGGTACAAAAAGATCTGCCTTATCAAATTGCTGTCTTTTTTGGTTAGTTTTTTTTTTCCCAGTAATTAGAGTTCTCACCCGGGATGGGACTGAAGTGTGTTGATTCTGAATCTGGCCTATGGGGATTTGATATTGATGTTCTGTGATGGCATGTTTAGATGCGCGTGATGGATTTTTTTCCCCCTCCACTGAACCCAAAGCAGAGTTTAAGAAGAAATATAGCTCTCCTTCCAGTGTTTCAGGGTCTGTGACTGGGTTGGTAGAGGGTGTCTGTCATTTCTTACAAAAGTTTTTAGTATAAAAATACAGAGATCTACTTGTTATGCTTTTCCCACGTGCTTTATCTGTTATAGTGATAAACCAAGCCACAACCTAACGCCCTTTTTTAGCCATTGCTCTTAACAATTAAACCTCTCAGTTACTGCATCTGAAGGACTGATCATGATCAAGTGCAGTGTGGGAGGCTGTGGCTGCTCGCAGTATGTTAGCACAGCTACTATTAAATATATTTAACTTTTAGATGCAGGGAGTCAGAAATCCATGGCTGATTCCCTTGTTTTCACCTCAGTGAATACTAAAGATCTGGGTTTCAAGTGCATCCATGTTAATGCAATGCTGCCAGCTGGTAAAGCACCCATGAATAATGGGAGATTATAAACAACTCGCCCTTTTCCCGAGAGCTTTTATCTATGCTCATTCAGAGGCAGTGCCAGTTAGGGCTGCCACAGTTGTCCTTTGTAATGAAACTCTTGACCTAGGAAATCTATCCAGAGAGTTTAGAAAGATTATCTCTTACAATATGCAAGTCACTGTAGCTTTCTGCAATTCCTATGTGTGACTGCTGCAGCTCTGACTACAGCAATCACATTTTCCCAATCATAAATTCATATAAGTGTTTGTATGGCCAAAGAGATTACCTGATGTCTGCCTGATGCCCTGTGTACTTAGTGTTTTGTACAGCAGGGCTCTAGGAATCGCAGCACATCAGCTTCAGAGGGTGCTCAGCCTCTGAAGTCTGTTCACTCTCCCTCCATCACATTAGCACTGTAGAGTAATTAGTCATACTGTATGCACACCTATCCAGCTCGTGGGAGACTGCCACGCTGTCACAGGAGATTAGCAGCTGGTTAACAGAGTGTTTAGTTAACTAATACATGAAGGGGAAAATAGAACTCTGTGTTATGAGGAAGGGGAATTTCATGTCCCTTATTAATATAGTAAAATGGTGTATTGATAATGATAAACTGTGGGGGCTAATATGCAGGAAATAATAAGCATAAGCAAAGGCCATTAAGAGTAATGACAATCTAACTAGTGTTTTAAACAGTTGTTTCTAAATCTGCATATAAAGTAGGGGATTCATTTAATAGATATTTATTATTTTACATTGAACACCATTACATACCTCCTTCCTCCCTCTGTCCCTCCAAATTTAACATAATCCTGTGCTAGAAAAGATATAAGCACACGCATGCAGAGTAAGAATAAATATTGATGTGAAAATATTTTTTGTTAAATATTGTGCCATATTAATGAAATGTAACTGTGTTCTGTAACTTGGCTTCTGGTTGGAGAAATGGGAATTTGAGTGTTTAGTTGTTAATAAATTGCAAAGCTGGAAAAATGTGTTGCATGAAAATGGAATCTGGCATTATAGGGAAGTTGACATGTCTGTACAACAAGAAATAAACTCTTCTCTGCTGCAGTTGCGAAGGGTTTCTTTTTGCTAGGATTTTCTCCAAGGAGACCAATCTCAACATTGTAGTACTAAAATGCAAACTGAGTAGATCTGTATCGTGACACAATGCATATATTGTGTCACGAGGTGAACAGCTACAAAACCAGTAGTTTGTGCTGAAGCATGTGCTCTGGAGGAACAACATGGGGAAACATTGTCGTCTTAGTTTCTAAATTCAAATATGAGGGTTTTCTTTTGGCTAGTTTAGGAATCTTTAGCTGTTGCTTTCTGTGTAGCTGTGACTACCAAAAATAAAGGAAAAAAATGGTAGTGCAATTCTGAGAGGAAAAAAAAAGAGAAGTACAATTTATATAGTTTCCCAGACATTTCTAAAACTACTCAAGCCAAAAGTTTGTCAGTATTTCATGCTGACTTTTTTTGTTAGCATTTCTATTCCTGCTCACTTGTCTGCAAGGATTAAGCTTTTCAGAGTAAGGGTTGTATGACTCAAGTACTTTGCTGGTGCTTATGACATTTAGTTGGTCCTCCATTTACTGCAGCAGTATCTTGTTCATTTAACCATCAGTTTTGGACTATCTAATTTGTGATTGCATGACTGTAAATGCATTTGAATTCTCAAGAAGCTATTGGCAAAATTTTCCTGTTGAAGGAGAAGGGATTTCAGACACAGGGCTCTTGGTTTCTGTAATGTCCAGCTTTTAGTAAGCAGTAGTAGTAGGTTTTTTGTAAGCATAACAGACACATTGCTTACTGCAGTACTCCTGCTTATACTGTTCAGGACACATGCTGTCATTTGAAATACAAATGTACTCACACTTTGATATACTTCATGTACTTTTTTCTCCTTTATCAAAATGGTTTGACAGAATTTTGATGAGATTGCTTGTTTGACAGGATAGTGCTATTCTTTTGATCTACAATGCTTTACTGAGATTATGGCTATACTTGTATTCTGATATATTTATCTTTGAAATAAGTTTGTAAGACATTCTTATGTGAGAAAATGCTGATAAGATCACAAGAGTGAAGCATTTTAGTAAATTGATGGGTTTTTTTACATTTAAGCATAATCATGGTCCATCAGTACTTTGGACTAAGAAATGGTATAAACTGGGAAATAGTACATAAAAAGGAAACTGAAAAAGATACAGATCTCAGCTATGTTTAAGTGCTATTACAGAATTAATCACATTAATAGCTCCAAGAAACCGTCTGAGAACTTCATACAATAAACAGGCCTATGTGTCAGCTCACCAGTAGCAGCCTTATGAGGTACAAACCAGGCTTTGAAAGCTGGTAATTCAAGTAAACCAAAACTGATGGGTTGTACAAAACAGCCATGTTTATTCCTCATCTACTGTTTGTGGAGGATAGTGCAGAATGAATGCATTAATTTTAGGGCTGATGAAAGTGCATGTCCAGTTTGTCCTTTGGGAGAAGCTTCTGAGGGTTGCAGAGCGTAACTGTTATTTTTGCCTCAATGTTCACTTTAGTAATGAACACAGCAGGAGGTTTGATAAAGCTGACAGGGAAAAAGGGAAAGTCACAGATCAGGAAAATGCTTGTTAAAGAATTTCTGGAGAATCTGAACATATTCAAATCAGCAGACAGATGAATTTAACATGGTGTGCTCAGTGAACTGGTTAATTGGATCCATTTTCAGTTAATTTGGAGAACTCATAGAGGACAGGTAAGGTTTCAAAAGGACAAATATACTTGCAGGAAAGAAAAAGGGGACATGAGAATCATGCCCCAGTGAGTTTAATTACAAGACCTTAATTGTTCTAGAAAATCTACTAAACAGGGACACAAGTTTTGCCAGTATCTGGAGGGAAGAAAATAGCTGTAGAGAGCTGTAAAACTTTAGGTTTAAGACAGAGAAATTCTACATTTAGAGGCTTGCTGGAAGCTTCTACTGACATTTGAATTTTGCAGTAAAAATACTTCTTGCCTCCCTATCTCTGAAGTCATACAGGGGAGCCTTCAGTCCCCTGGGCCAGATGCTACTTGCTGTGAATAAATAGCATTAATATCATATTACAAGCCTTTTCAAATTATGGAGGTTGTTTTAGTTGGCTGATTATGCAAATTGAACCAAATCTGTGTGTATTGAAAAATACCTGGCTTACCTAAGTCATGGAAAAAAATTAGATCCTGGCAGCATTTTGGGACCACCTACTCAAATCAGCTGTGGAAAGACCAAGAACTAGCAGTTACCATTGTTGTTATCTAAACAGAAGAGTAAATTAGTGTAGAAAGTTTTTTCATAAAATGTGAATTGCAGAGAATTACAAATAGTCCAGCATAAGGGTCTAAAGGCAGAAAAGGGAAACAGCAGAAACCTCAATAGAGTGTGTTAGGCCAATAAGACCAGGAAAGACAGCAGGAGTGAGAACCACATTAAATGCTATCACATTGTCATAGTTTCTGAGCACTAGGCCAGAGTGCATAGGAAAGACAAAGGAGATGGTGTTCTCAGTGCCAGAGCATTTCTGCACTCTCATCTGTTGCTCTGATAAAGGTGATGAACAAACTGCCAGCCTGAATGCAATTAATCTGGACCTATGTTAATTCCTTTTAATTGGGGCACAACTCCCTGTGCTAGAAATAGTGATGTCAGCACTGAAGGAAGAGCCCTAGGCACTGGAGCAGATAGGAAAATGAGCAAGGAATTTCCCCCCCAACACAGCATGAGATAAAACAATGTCTTACAAAAGACTGACAGGTCTGAGATTGAAGAGTCAATGTTGATCTTCAGCAAGTGAGCATGTAAAACATACTTACAGATAAAGAACAGATTGGAAGATATGCAAGAGGTTGCAATTATAGCAGCAGAAAAAAGTCTTTAACCATTATGAGGTTTAAAAACGTCATGCACTTTGCCTTGTGAAAAGATGGGAACTAAAGAAGAGTTGGAGCATAAAAGGCTAATGGTGAAGTTTTCAACTGATGGTATTGTGATGAAAGAACCCAGCTGTCCCGTAATTTATGCCCCTAGGAAAGAAGTTCTTGTGCCTTTAGGCAGATAAAAAGAGGAGCTTTTCTCTGTCTGTGTTATGAAGGCAGTGAATTTGACTTCTCATAGGACTAATGTTTAGAAAACTCCCTCTGAAAATGAGAGAGCTGACTCAGACAGAAGGTTATGTGTTTTTTTAATCCACTTTCTCAAAAGTGCTGGCATTTATGCATTTACAATATTACTGCAGTACTTCTGTTTATTACTAGGTGCCAGCAATATACACAAGTTATAATTTCTAAAGTGTATCTACAGTGTTTTCCATGAGATGAGCTAATCCTGATATAAAGACCTTTTGAGATAAATAGCCTTATCTGAAAAACTTAATACTTGCTGATAATTCTGGCTGGGTATATACCTCATGGGGTTGTTTGGCTGTTATGCTATCTTATTGACTATAAACTTAGAAATAATTATGTATCTTTTCCAATTGTTCTTCTTGGCCTAAGGGCAGACCATGTACCCTGTTGCTTGGGACTGTTGCAAAGTAAGATTTGGAACAGTGAGAATGTTTATCTGCTGCTTCATTGCTTCCATGCTGTAGTTTAGTGATAGCTCAGAGATGTTGGGAGGTGTGGGGAGCCAGTGTTGAGCAAGGTGCTTTAGGTGCAAAAACTCTTGAAGGCTGTGTTTGCCACAGAATCTAAAAGACACAGCACAGATGAGAGGAAGTTAAAAGCTGTGGAGTTCAAATGTAAGTTTTCAATGAAGAATGGTGTGAACTTCAGTGAAGTTTTCAAAACAGCTTAATTTTATTTGGTGTCTAAATAACCCTGTGCTCATATATTCCACCTATTGAGTCCCTCTGGAATCAGAAATGAATATGCAATGCAGCACACATCTGTGAAGTAGGAGAGGTTACCGCTCAGGTCTGTATAGAAGAAGCTGGACAGCATGATGCTGGGAAATTTACTACGTGAAAAGAAGCACAAATTGTCCCTTTCAATCATTAAACTTAGTGATGAGCCATGTTCTTGTAATTTGACAAATAATTGAAAGAGGTGAATGTTCGGTGCCACAGGCAAGCACGCGTGTTCCTATCACAGATAATAGCAGGCACATCCTGGATCTGCTGATGTATAATCTTGAAATTGAAGGTCTTTGAACAGCATTACCTGAGCTCCATAACCTTGTAATGTGTGCACAAACAGCAGCACCGTGGGCTTGTGAAGGTTGCCGTGGGCCCAGGGGTTGAAGCAATGCAGTGGCACCAGCTACAAACATGAAGGATATTGGCACCCTGATGTTACCTCACAGGAGCACCTTTTTGCTGCCCTGAAGGATTCTCCCTGTCCACCTCCTGGCATTCTGGGGGCTATGCCCCTCTGAATGACATAGAGTGCTTTAGAGCAAGGCTTGATTAATTGGGACTGAAGTGGCATTTCTGGGTGTCCATCAGATATTGTTTCATTGCTGAATAAAGTGACTTGGGTTGAAGAGAAGCTAGGAGGCATTTTATGAAATGCATACCTCTACTAAAGAAGATTACATTACCTGCTTCCAGTTTTTAATGGATTGTACGATATCTCGAAGTAACCTGGGTGGCATTTAATTGGATTTTTTTGAGTAAAATGCAAATGAAATTACGTATATGAGAGATTTGAAACTTCTTAGTCAAGATGTTTTTCTCTGAGGTTCCATATTTAAAGATTTTTACAGGAAACCTTAAATTTTCTGTGCTGGAAACATTGAAGTGTGTCTTGAAAGCAAAAGTCTTTCTTGATATAGACCAGCATAAAAGAATGCATGACCTCACTCAGAACTGGAAAACTCTTGAGGATGGCAGGATCTGCATGAGCCTGCTAGATGAGAAAACCTGCATAAGAGACTACTACTGAAAGAATTTTGAAAATTCTGCTGTTTAAACAGGAGAGTGTTATCACTTTTTCATGTATGTTGGAAGGGAAACAAATTCGCACTACATTTAAAAGGACTATAAATAATATCTTTAATTATCTTATCCCATACTGAAATGTCCTGTTGTGCATTTATGCTATCAATAAATTGATGATACTGCCATAACGGGCAAGGTTTCTAAACACCTGTAGTCAATAATGAAAATGTATGCTGAGCTGCCGATTGCATGTCAGAAAATTTGTTGCTACTTTGAACTAGCTAAGTAAGTAGACAGAGATTTGGGTTTAAGTCTGTTTCATAATTTATGACCTTTTCTGAGAAGGGAAGAAGAAATCTTTGGGATAAAGAAAAACAGAATTAAAAAATACTGTAAAAAGTATGAAAATCATGGTGTCTTTAATGATTGTAAAAATTTTCATGGTTTAAGTCATCTTTCTTGCTAAGCTTTATCTCACACACACAAACTCCTCCTGAGGTTCTGCACTCCCAGCTGACTGTGCAATGCAGCACTTGGAGGCCTTCAGGCAGAGCAAGCAGCTGTCTGTCAGGTCGACTATGTTAAAAAGCAAGGAGATGCAGAAGATGAAGTATAAGGTTGATATGCTTATAGTAAAACTGGTAGCCAATCTCACAATTTTGAATTTTATGGGAAGAAAAGGAAGTGGGGAAGTGCTTCTGTCAAAGTAGCTTAAGTCTCTGTGCCAGCTGAGGTGTTGTATGTGCTATGTCTAAAAATTAACCAGCCCCTCAGAAATCATGAGCTCAGCAATATGCTTGTATGTGTTTCGTACAAAATTTTTATAAATGTATAGGTAGTCCCAACTCCCTGTGAATATCCTTGTGGGTAACAGAGGCAGCTACTGGTGGGATAATGAGGAGCAGGAAAAAAAAATCCTCCTAAACTGTAGTTGACTGATTTCCAAAAAAGCCATCCATGGCTGACCCTTCTAGTACCCAGTGGCTGGGCTGGGCTTAAGAAGTCGACTTGAGATATCTCTGGTGTTTGATTTCAGAAGGTTGCCTTGGAAATTTGAATTTAAATGTGAAATCTAATCCTTCAATCTTCCTGAGGGTCTTATAGGGAAGCTGAGTGCCCAGTGTGGTGGGATGTGGTAGTTTGAGTGTTTGTTCTAGAAGAATGAGAGGAAGGGCACCCAAAGGTGAGAAGAATTCCTACTGATAAGTCTAACTTAGGTTGTGTTTAAATTTGTTTTCCATGTGATCTTTTGTTTAACTGCAACTTGAAGCAGCAAGTGTAATTTTTGTTTTGCAAAATAAATGTTTGCTGTTTTGCTACCAAGAATGCTTTTTGTTATACAGACTCTAGTGAGTTCATTTGAAATGGAAAATCTCAGGGTTTTCTGCTCCTGTGGATGCATTGCATCAGAAAAAAAGCAGATGTGTCCAGACTGTGAAAAGGTCTGACCTGGTGGGCAGATGTCTTTTTTTCTAGGTGGGAATTCCATCTAGCTGGCTCAAATCATCACTCTATCTTCAAAGAGCAGATGGTAGAGAGGCATCCCATGGTGTGAATACAGGCAGAGCAATTGCAGTCTCTTTTTACAATGTGAGAATTTCTAGAATGAAAGAATATATAAAACCCTTTGAAATGCATTTTGGTGGCAGGAGCTGTCCACGTGAGATGTTTGTCTTGCTCCCAAAATGCAAGGGATTGAAAAGTGAGTCTCCTAACAGTCTGTCTACTTGGATTCAGGAAAATGTTTCCATTCCCCTAGTAATCAGAAGCTGGTGTACATTGCCACAATAACTGCTGTTCCCCTGGTTTCTACTTCTCTTCATCCCCCATGGCAAAGGCACTTCATCCAACTCTACAAATTGCAGCTTTTCAGTAAAATGCTGCTCTGTACTGGAAGGAGAGAGTAGGGTCAAGCCTGTTGATATGCTGCTGCTGCAAGAGGGCCCTCAATACAGGTACTCATTTTCTGCAACCCAGCTTGTTTGGGATGTGCTCCTTACATCCCAGGATGGGGTGGCACCCACTGTCAGAGGAACAGAAGAAGTGTGTTTTAATCATATACACAGGATCTTCACTCAGGCTGCTCTGAGAAGGGAGCTAAAGCTTGAGGGACTGTACAAAAATTTCACATAAAAGCTGACTTAGAATTTCACATAAAAACCAAACTGAATCCCCTCTGAGCTGTTCTGTTCCTACTCAGAAAGAGGTCCCTCAATACCTGCTAATTGGTACCAACCCTACAAAGTGAGGTGAAATCACATCCTGGAACTTGGACAAGGCAGAGCGAAATAGTTTGCTGCTGGTGTTCCCACATTCCTCTCAAGGTAAACATATGAGTTAAATTCTTAGCACAGTAAAATTATAGGGCATTCCTCATCAGGACAGAGCTATATGAGTCCTGGCAGGGCAATCGTGGAGGCTGAATTTCTAAAGGAAAGCCACCTGTGTGATTCCTGGCAGGACAATCACAGTGTTTGAAATCCCCAGCCGTGAAAAACCGCATAATAGAAAATTATCAAAACAAATGATATTCCCAGCATGGAAAACATAAAGGGGGCATGGAGGCTTATATTGTATAAGTAAAACCTTGCTGTAATTGGCCTTTGGCATGAAAAAAAGGAAGCTGCCATTCAGTTCTTTGGCAAGGGCAAAACTTTTAAAGTTGAATTGCTGAGAATAATAACTTTCCTTTCTGGGATTAAACTGCAGATTAGAGCATTGCCCATTTAGAAGTTTACTTGGAAAGGGTACGTCTGAACTCTCTGACAAAAATGAGGGGGGTGCAGCAGAGGATATGGGAAAAGAGAGAAAAAAGGGTGGTATCCATTTCCTCAGGAGCTTACTGGGAGCTACTGAAATGGTCTCAGAAGTTGCCAGTGTGGCATTTTGGTTCTATGAAAGATCCAAGTCTGCCAGGGTGATGCTTATGGTCAGAAAAATAGATTGTATAAGAACAAACCTATTGAAGTCCCCACCTGGAGTTCAAAGAAAAGGTTTGTGTAGGAATTGACCTGACAGTTGTTTAACTTGATAAAAAGTTTTCCTGTTCCCTCTTTCCTTAAGTAAGGTGCCAGCAAAATTGCAGGAACACACTTCCTTGCTAGTGATGTGTCAGTATTACACAGGTGTAGTCCTTGTCAATTCCTGTTTTAGTAACTGTGATGGAACTGGGTAGCTTTGTGAGATGCTGTTTTGTCAATGTTTGTGACTTATCTGTGTGCTGTAACTTGCCTTCACCACACACTCAGTCTGTAAAGTCACTTTTGCAGTGTTTCATAGCACTGCATCCATTAAGATGCTCATCTTCTGTAAATAAAGGGTTTGTGCTGGGAGAATCATGAGGAAATGTTTAAAATGGTAACAAGGGGGCAGTGGAGTTATGCAGGCTTGTCTGAGAATGTTGCTTGTGTGATTCACACCATTTACCCACAGGGGACTGCTGCTGTGAGAACTGTACATGCTACAGCTTGTGCATGACTCTGCTTGGTAGTAGCACAGGCTGATTCTGGTGTTTTCCCTGTCACTTGTGCTTCTCTGCCTGCTTGTTGTCTCCTGTGATGTGTGACTGCAGAACTTATTTATATACATGACTCATCAGCATGGGCCTCAACTTGATTTTTATCAAATACAGCATAAGTAGGGAGGAATGGTCAAGAACTGTTTCTATTTCATGAAACAATGGATTCCTGATGAGGACGATAATTGCAGCAAGAGAGCTCAGACAGATCAACTTGCAGCAAATGAAGATTTTAAATACTGTCATTAAGCCTAGAATTCAGCATCCTTGCCATTTTTCTGAAGGCAGGTAGGTCAGTAGAATGAGCAGACATGTTGTATGGAGACCTTCTGCTCACAATTCAGGAACATCAGGTCTTTCAAACTAGATCTTTCCTCCTTTCCATGACACAGTCAAAATAAGGTGTGCAAATTTGTGTGCAGGCTTTGAGGAGAGAAGATGAGTTGGTGGAAAAAGTCAGAACTTCTTTAGGTACTTATAGCTTAATGAGAGTTAAATTTGTATTGCTCCCCAATGCCCTTAAGGTTCACAGGCAGTAATTCCATGTCCTTTCCTATGTAGTGGGTGAATGAATAATGAATGCTGGTGTTCCGTGACAAAGAATAGAATGATGTTGCCTTAAAGCAGAATTAGAAAGTACTGGTAGGCCTGGAGCCATTTAACAGGTTTGAGTGAAACTTCCATGTGCTGCCAGACAAAGAAGTGAGGTAATCATTCCGGAAGTGTGCTTCTATAATTTCAGAGTTGCAGCAGCTGCCTGGGATTAAATCATCATAATCTCTTCACCACAGGGCTGATTTTTTTTTTTTTTTTATTTTTCATCGTGAATCCTTTTACACTGGAGAGGAAGATTTGCACTGTACATTAGGAAAAGTTTTTTCTTGGAAGATGTTCTTGCTATGTTCATTCTCAAAAGTGGCTTATTTGGGGCACTTGACTGGGAGTATTTTCAAAAGAGCCTTTTTTTTTCCTTTTATCCAAAAGAGAATTATCAGATGTATAAGCAAAACTATGAAGGATGGTAATCTCCAGTAGGTGCACTCCAAGATGCTATTGCTACCTGAATCCTAATTCTCTGCATGTGGTGAAACAATGATAGTCAACTCCTACATCTTGCTTTCTCCTAGCAAAGGGTCTGAGTGGCTTTATGCCTGGGGGAGGGCAGATCTCTCTCCCACCAAATGCCTCCTCCCTCATGTCATACTGAATGAAGCTTGTAGCAGAATTAGAGGCAGTATCTATTCTTACTAAGACTGCTTGTAGTTGACCCATTTTCTATCCCTCTCCACCCTGCCTGTGAATCTGGTGACTCATAGGAGAAAAGCATTCCTTTTACCTTCTGCCAGAAGTGGATTTTTTTTTTTTATGTTGGAGAAACTTTCTACTGCAAGTAAAAGAAACCAAGGTCTTTTCAGGGGGTTTTGTTTTGATTTGGGTATTTTTTCAGGTTCAACAACATAATATATAGATAGATGCATCTAAAACTTTCAGTGCAGCCTTAGTTTGCTGTTTATGCAAAAAAGAAAATCAGAAATTAACTGCAAGGGAAATAAGAAAGGTAAAGACATGATGAGGAAAATAGAGTAGATGAGAGGCCTTAATTGTCTTCTTATTCCTTTTCTGTTACCAATGTAAAGTTTGTGAGTGATACTGAGCAATGGAAGTGGTTCCCATTTACCTTGTGGTTTTCTTTTTTTAATACATGTGGTCAGCTGGCTCACCCCCTGGAGTGACCCTTTGGTAAACTGAACAAGGTCAGGAGGAGTTTGCCACCTCACCAGTTTGCTTGATGTAGGGCTGAGCTTGTGCTAGCAATGAAATATGCAATTGGCAACGGAGTGGAACATCTGATTAGGTTCTGTGAATTACAGTAATGGTCCAATTAGTCCAGTGAGAGGAACAGAATGAATTTTATTTCTGCAACTGGTTTTGTGGACAGTTTTTCTCAGATCTTACTTGATACACTGCTTAAAGACATTCATTATGTAGTCTATCATGAGTCAAGTGAGGGCAAAGCCCTAAAAAGTAGCCAGCCAGAAAACTAAATGAAGAATGTGCATGGTTGGATGAGCAAACAGCAGACTGGTGGAGTGTTGTTAGAAGGAAATCTGGAAGACATTAGGCTGTGATGCAGAAACATAGTTTTATGTTCTGGTGAATATTTGGCATCTCTTCAGTCCATCCCACCACCTCCATGTTAGCCAGCTGCATGAGAACCCCTGTGGGCAGCAGAGAGTCACCAGCAGTATTGTGGTGCTCTCAGAATGAGAGCTGAATGAATATAATCAGCTGTAATTGTACCACTGGGCTGCTTTGTGTATGGGAGTACTCTTGTGTTGTAGGAGAGATTGCCTGAAACACAGAAGGGAGATAACATAACACTGTTGCCTAGTGGTGACTGCTTTTCACTTGTGTCTTTCAAAGTGTTCCTTGATGCAGGAGAACAGTTTCTTAGTGTAATTCAAAGCAAGCAGCATAATTATAGTGCTTGGTGTTTTGGCTTGAAGGGTGGTGTGCAGGGGGTGGCACTGTGCAACTTATTTTTTGTGTGCTAGGGTTTTTTTTTTTGGGGTTGCCTTTTTTTTTTTTTTCCTTAAGTACAGAGGAACCCAGTGTTTTATAAAATACTTAATTCAGTAGATGAGCTCTCTGGGAAAGACAATTGTGTGTAGTGTTGTTGAGATAGAGGATATGTGGTTTGCTCTGTGGTTGTGGCAAAGCAGAACTATTTATTCTAAAGCTGTTTAAGAACAAATGTCCAGTCTGTTGCTCATAACTAATTCCAAAATTTTCCTTAACAGCTTGTCTTATTGTCTGTTTGTTGTGGTGGTGAGAAGTTCCCACTACTTAAACTCAGCTTTTCCTAGTGCTTTTAAGGTCTTTGTTTCTTTTTCAAATCTTGTGGCTGAAGTTGCTTTATTATTCTTTAAACATCATCCAATATGCACTTGTTTCTGTTTGTTATTAAGATTTCTTTGGCTAATTATATTTTTCATCCAGTAACATTTCCCTCATTTCTTTTAAATACAATATCTTAAAGTAAAAGTAGCACTCTTCCAAGAGCTAGCAAGTCCAGGAAAGAATACTATCTTATTACTATAGCTGATTTTATTAAACAAATGTCAGGTCAGTTGTTAGCATAAGCTTTCCCATTAAAACCCCCCCTGGAATATAAAGGCCTCTGAGATGCATCCCTTTCTTGAAATCACCTACCGTCTGTAAGTAAATTTGCTTTTAGAGATTATTTTCTGTGGAACACCTTTTCTCCAAAGAAAGGATACCCAGCAGATTCAGGTCGTCAGTTAGAAGGTGAGATGGGTTAAAATCTATCAGTTCTGGACCAAGCCTGTATGTGACAGAGTTTTGTGTCTGTTGCAGCCTGTTGTAGGAAAATGGAGAATTACTAAAGGTTCAAAAAATTTCCAGTTTCAAATGTACCTCATCAGTCTATATATGCACTAACTCTCTCTGTTACACAATGATAACTGGATGCTAGTTTTTTCTTGCTTGCATATGAATCCCTTTGAAGCAAATAGCTTGATCTCTTGCATTTTTGGTAATCCTCTGCCTTTAATCTTGCTCTTGCATTGTGTTGCTTAGATGCAGAAAAAAGGAGCTCTGTATGCTCCTAATGGAAATATAATGTTTTAGTCAGAATTTAAGGATTATGAAAATTAATAGTTTCTGCAGTGAGTGCAGTTCCTGTCTCTGCCAGCAGTACCCCCTGCTTACTAAGATGTCTCTATTTTGTCACCAGAAATTTTTTTTCAGTGTTTTCTCAGTGTTTGGTTTCAGTAGGAAATTAGTTTTATGGGGAAGACACAAGAGTTATAAAAGATTTAGGAAACCCATGCTGACCTACCTCCTTTATATTTTTCACTGGTTATGTGGAGAATCAGGTTCATCTCTGTCCTGTTGCTAGGTTATTCTGTGACCTTGGGTAAACTGGCTCAGCTCTTTGAGTTTTGTTCCCTATCAGAGGTGAAAATAATCCACCAAATAAAACTCCTGCCTCAGTAGTGGCCCTTTTCAATCTCAGGCTGTAAGTGCATAGGCTCTGAAGCATTTCCTCTAATAACAGTACCTAAACTAATACTACCTTTTGAGAATCATCCCTCAAGAGAAATCACATCTTTAAAAGGCACCTATTTTTCTCTTTTACCTACTGTCTTTAGAGAGAGATGAATGTTACCTCTAGGTAGTTTGAGAAATATTTTTGAGAATCAAAATTTTGAGATTTGTTCCTATAACAATTAGCTAGGCCACGGTGTGCAGGCTCCTGGTGCTGCTCTTCGATGGATGGAGGCACTCAGCCTTCTGTTTTGGTCCTCAGAATGCCTTCAAAAGCATGTGCCGATAGCCTATTGATGCACAGCCTGTTGTGACTTATTGTTGCATTCAATGCACAGATGATTATTACAAAGGTAGGTTGTTTGTTAGCATGATTTTCCACACTGCTGTGTGAAGAATTTTAACAGCGTCCACTAAACTCCCTAAAGTACAGTTTGGAATGAATAAAATTCTGCTGGATGATGTTTACAAGAGTCTCTGTGCCCACTGCTGATGAGTCATGGAAAACAGCGTATTCCTTTGACTCCCGACTGTGTGTGTGACGCGCACAATTATTAGCTGCGCTTTACGATCGACAGGTTGGTTGCTTTTATTTTAACCTGTATCCTTATTCAGATGTTTTAATTTTTCAAGGAAAATAAAGACAAACTTAGCCTCTCTAGCTACTGTCTTGCAGCTCTTGCACCTCAGAGCTTGCCAGCTGAATAAATTGCCCTCCTGTTTTTTCTTGACCTGTTGTTTCCTCTCCTCACTCTTATGAACTTCTGTAGTGGCCGTTTCTACCAAAGTCTCATTAGATCCTTTCTCTTCCTTTATTTAACGGGTATTCAGTCATTTCCCACTGTATCTACCCTTCAAATGACTGGTTCATATGCTTTTCACTCTTCTCATAATGAAATGCAGAGTTTTCGTGACAGCTGGGTATCTCTGGGGCCTTATTGCAGCTTGAACATTAAGTCATAAAAACAATACTTCTGAAAAGGCTGTGATGTGCAGTAGCTCTGCTGTAAGATCTAACCTTATCCAGCACAGTATTTCCATTTAAAACAAACAAAAAACTGACTTCAAATTGTAACACCAGAAACCTCAAGTTAATTGTAAGTTTCTTTGTTTTTCTTTAAGACTGACTGAATGCTGATTGTCCAAGACATTAGAAATTGGCTTGGACATAATTTATGTTTTGGGGTTACTGGTCAAGAATGCAAGTGTGTGTCTTCAAATTTTTGCTGTCCCACTTCTAAACATTTGGAATTTAGCTGAAGGGAGTATATTAAAGGCAAAAGTTGCAGCATTAAAATCTCTGAAACCGAAATGCTATGATTTTCTTTCCCCCTCCCAGCTCTGTTCCAGATTACCTAAACAGACTGCTGATTTGGCAATTTCTGTTAAGCACCTAGAAGATGATTAATGTGTTATGAATAATGTCATGATAGCTGGCTGAAAGGCGGCTCTTCCTCATGAATAACAACAGTGTGGTAATGTGCCAGAATCAAGAATATTAGCTTCATAGCAAGCTTTATCAATGTTAACTCACTGAAAGCAGGCAATATGTCTGGCTTGCTAGCTTCTAACTTTTAATTAAGGCAATTAAACAAAATGTGATCTATTCTTTTTCCATTTATTTATAGATTTAATTACCAGTAGTTAATTAGGCTACAATTCTATAAATACACACTACTGACCTTGTGGTTCCAAGTGGGAATTATATTTTAGCTTAAGATTGATTCTTGGTAAATAAAGTAATTTTTCAGTGTTGCTTCATAGCTTGTGCTTTGCAATACCCTGGAACCAAGCTCTTAATCTTCCTCAGAGTGTCCTCAATGTAGTGAATATAGTGATATTTATTTAGGTATTTATAATTCCTCAGTATCATAGTTTAACCCTGGCCAACAACTAAGCCCAGCTGTTCATTTCTTCCCCCCTGGTGGGATGGGAAGAGAATCAGAAGGTTAATAGTGAGAACTTGTGGGTTGAGATAAAGACAGTTTAATAGGTAAAGCAAAAGCCTTGGCTTTTTAGAATAGATTATATTTTCAATATCCAGCCCTGTGGTATGTGCCCCCCACTGACCTACCTATGATTGCAAACCTGTAAGGATAGGTTCAGTTAAGCATGCTTTTGCAACCTGGTGTGTTATTAAATTAAGGGCTCCACCTATACTTAAAACGTATTTGAGGAGGAAGAGCAGCACTGATGCACATGTATCTTGTTACGAGTAGGTGTGATAGGTGAAAGTGGTATTTACAGACAGCTTTAAGTTTTTGGCTGTGGATGGGATATATTGCAGCCTGTCTCCTGTTAAACTCTTTGAGGCTTTGTTCATGAAGACAAGGTGTGGTGTGACACTGTCATGTTTCCAAACACTGGTGTGTTTACACTCTGGTGTAACTGCCCCTAGGACACTTTTTGGCAGCTCAGAGAATTAAGAATATAATTTAATTGGGGGAAAAGGAAAACCAGGCAAGAGAGATGATAGAGGGCAGCGTGGTGCTTGCCCAGTGGTTCAGCCTAGAAAACTTTATTTTTAAAGAAAAAAAAAATGAACAAAAGGATGACACAGTATTCCATACAAAATCTGAAAATGTTTTGCAGAATGAGACTTCAGTACTGCTATATTCTTCACCCTAATGCATCTGACTCTACCAATAACCTTTTGAAATGCTTCATGCATATTTAGACAATTTTAGAAGCATTTAGTGGTAAGTTTTAGTGTGTAAAAAAAAAAAATTCTACTGACTTCCACAGCAGCATGAAAATAAAATCAATATTGAATGTTGTTAAACACCTGTTCCTTAGTAAGCTTACTAAAACACACTTTCCTTCTGAGCCACAGATGTACTTAGACTTACTTCTCATCTTCTACTAATCTTCTGTGTCTGCTTCCCCATTATGAAGATAAGGAGCGATCTATAGCCTTTCTAAATTTCTGTGGGAAACAGTGATTGGAATCTTATCCTTTGTACAGCTTTTAGAATACTAGAGTTAGTGAAAGTGTTCTACAATGAGATGTGTTTTTTCCTGTTATTAGGATTTAAATTAAATTATTTCTTAGAGTTTAATGGCTCATAAAACTGTCTATAAAATATAGTTTATTTTAGATTTTCATTATGTATGGACTCCAAAATTGAGACAACAGGGAATAGCATTTTTCTTTTCATTCCACTATGGACAGTGCATTCCTTCTGCCCTGTTGCAAGTATTCAGAGGGGAAAAAAGTAGGAAAAGCATGTCTGAAAAATTACATTGATTTTCGGAGGAAGGGTTGGACCATGATAATCTGTGAACTGTGCCACACAGAGCAAAGATTAGCCCTTGCTTGAAAGCTCTTCAGGGATGAAGAGACTAGAAAAAGAATAACACAGTGCTGAAAGGAAGCACAAGGTAACTGAAGGATGGTATTACTCAAGGTGAAAACCTGCTGTCTGAGAAGGCAAAGCCTAAGCAATGCCAGCTTTAAAAAGAATTATGCAGAAGCAGATGTATTTGATGTAGCATAGTTACAGCTGGTGCTTAGAAATAGAAGGGATAGATTTCTGTAATACCTTAATTTGAAAATTGATCACTGAACAATAGCATTTAATCACATTTTTTTGGTCAGACAACATGAACAGAGGTAAGAGGAGAATTCATGCATAATCTAGTCCTGATGTGTGGCTTTTTCTCCCCGGCTCCCACTGGCTTCAGTGAAAACTGAAGGAAATTCCTGCCTTTCAAAACTGTCTTTAATTAGCTCAACCTGTTACCTAGTGACACCCATGTTGCTGTGACTCTTTTGGAATAAAAAGTTATAGAGTGTTTCTACCATTTAGTCTTTATGAATGACTGAAACTGTTAGTATAAAATCTACAATTTTTTGCACACCCAGTGACATCCCAGCTTTTTTGGGATTTCAGTAAATGAAGTCTGTATTTTAAAATAAAAAGATTTTAAAATAAAAGAATTATATACAATTATTTTAACCTAAGTACTGAAGTGATATTTGACTGTAGGCTAACCAGATGTGAATGCAGCAGGGCAGATAGCCAAATTATTAGAAAACTGAACCTACACGCTCTGTCCAGGTAGATTATAATCTATTGTAGACGTTTCACTTTTTTTCAAGTAGGCATTGAGTTCAGGAGATTTGGAGTTGTGAGCATGTGGAAGATTCCCACCTTTGATGGCAGCTGATTGGCCATGACTAAAGAAGGAGAGAAGCCTGACCTAAACAAAAGAGTATTTTTCTGTAAAGTTCATACAAGGGATGATGCCCACGGCAAAATAGAGAGGATCAGAGCAATTGGTTCCAGGACTAATATCCAGAGATAGTAGTCTGATTATACTCTGTGCAAGTCTGTGTGTGAATGTTTGCTTGGTGGGGCTCAAGGAACAGGACAACTACAAATTTGGACTGTGCAGCTATAGAGAAAGCTGGACTCTGGATGGGGATTTCTAGTACTGGAGGCAAAAAAAAGGTCACAGCGTTAGTCTAAGGAAATGTGAAAAGAATCACACTCTAAGAAAAATATTCTTCTGTGTGGTTTAGAAGTGATGTTTAACTTGTGCAAAGCATGGAAAATGAGGAGTCTATTATTCTAGAACTATTAGATATTGTATAACAGTTTAGTATTACCAACTGTGGATACCTGATTTGAATTTCATTTGGCAATCTAAAAAGATAATCTTTGGTGTCTAAATCAGATGTAACATGCCTTCTTGGCAAAGTTTTTTTTTTTTTGGTATTTTTGGTTTTTTTTTTGAGTTAAAGCAATTCAAAGGGTACAACATATTTTTTGTCTTCAGAGAAAATGTATTTCTAGTCTGAATCAGTCCAACTTCAGCTCCCAGACATTTTGTTTTGCTGTATTTTTCTTATCTGTAGTAAAGGGCCATCTCTTGTCAGAAGTTAGTTCATGGTGTAGGTACTGACAGATTTTGATTGAGGCACCTTTTAATCTGCTTTTTAATACATACTTTGCATTGAACATTGCTGTCTGTTCTGCATGATTCTGTTGTTTCTCTTTAAGTTCTGATTTTTGTCGCAATGCCAAAGTGGGGACACCAGAAATGGGCAGATGAGGTACATATAAGAGTGTCAAAGGGAATTTTTTGTAAGATTCTTACTTATCTGCAAAGACAAATTTGCCACCATTATTTACTGTATTTGTCCTTACATTCTATGAATGGATTGCCATTAAATTTCCTTGCTGGGAAATAGTGTCTTTTTTTTCTTCCTTTAAATTTTTTTTCTTTCTTTCCTTCCTGACTGCAAGCTATGTTTGACCTTTGTGGAAGAAAGATGAAGTCTGCCTATTAGCTTGATTTATGGTACATGATGATTTGCATAGTTTTCCCATGATACTCTGTTTCAGCCCATTACATTTGCCCATACTCAACAGTAAAATTTCCTGGGCCTGTAGTAATGACATTTGCATTAGTATAAAATGGAAACTAAAATATTTTTTAATTAGAGGAAAAAGAAATACAATCCCTAAATTACATCCTGCTTCAATCTCTTACACATCATTATGAGACACAAAGTACAACATTTGATCTGGACATCTTTCCTGAGTGCAGTATGAAAGGTAATTTGGAATTGAGGGCTAGTTTTCTCTGGAAAACTCCAAATTGCTGACAGCTGATTAAATACAGAGTGCTTCCATGACACTGGCACCTTGTAATGCAATGCTGACTGGACATCCTGCCTTTAAGTAGCTGAAATGTATTTAATGATCCCTGGTCAGACCTGAAAGATAATATGACAATTCCCATTTGTATTGGCAGCCTTGCTTGAAATGGAAACTATCAGGCATTGATTTATTTCAACTCGTGGCCATTTGCCACCTCGAAGTGCCCACAGGGCTGGCTTGCCTGTGGCCACCCAAAGACTGACCTACAGATAGATGCTGTATTCTCATTTTCCAGAGAGAGGAAAATGGAAGGGTTGCATGATGCCAGGAAGAAATCTGATTTCAGAAGTTTGTCTATTACCTTGTGGCTAAGCTGAGACAAAGAAGACAGAAAAAAAAATCTTTCATGTGAGCCCTGGGAGAGTCAAAGCCAAATCTTCAGGCACTGGCTGAGCAAAGAACATCAGAATTTTGCCCCTTCTGTTACTGTGAGTTCTGCTCACCTGCCCTGAAGACCTGATTTCTAGGCCTTTAAGGATGGTTAGACCTAAAAATCTCTCATATTAAAACAATAAATCAGTGAAGAGTAGCAAGGGTGTATTCCTCCTATTCTCAGGGAAAAAGTAGGAAGCATTTATCCATTGCCCTTGTTGAAGGGATGATGTAGCACTGCTCACTACTCTAATAATATCTTTGCTAAAGGTTTAAGAGCTTCTGTAACCTCTGTCCAAATAAGTGTGGCCAGAATGTGATCTCTAATGGCAGAATGAAGCCTCTAATATCTGCCCAAATAAGCATGGCCAGAATATGATCTGCAATCACACATATATTTGGAGTTGGAGGAGACATTGGTCTCACATGGCTTCTTCAGGCATCAGATTCAATAGATAATTGTTCATTCCTTATTCCATTCAAGATATCAGGGCAATTATCATCAATCATGCAGTTGTTTTTTTGTATTTTTTTAACATCCAAGGGGTGATGAATGCTTGTGATTCTTGTACCACTGCTAACCATGTGGTGATCTTGTCTTCCTAGCAGAGGTTTAAGATCCACTGACCTGACTACCCCACACATTCCCACCTTTTAGTCTGTAAGGTAATTTTTTAAAGCTAATTGTAGGTAATTTTATTGATCTTGGAGGCTTTGTCAGATGGCCAGCAATTGTTCGTGGAGGGAGGAAGGTTCCCTGTTTAGGCAATTAATGACCTTAAAGTGAAAGAACATTTTCCTTGAATTGCTCCAAGTGTTTCTTCATCTTAGTGGATATTTGTATTTCATGCACTGAATATGTGGAGCTGAATTCTCTGCAAGAGGTACTTAAAAAACTCGCTGTTGCCACAAGCATCTCGGTGACTAAGCTGCTGTCAGTGAAGGCTATTAAACCATATGAAGCCTGGCACTTGGGCTTCCTGGAAATCAAATCAGAAGCTCTATCTGTGCAGCACTGAATTGCAGTCTTTACCTTGGTGACCTCAAAATTGGCCCAAAATGTTTTTAAAATGTGTTTAGTAAAGCATATTTTAAATGATGGCATTAATCTCACCTCAAATTACTGAATTTGCTTATGCATCTTCAAGCTACTCTTCATTACTTCAGTGGGTAACAATTGCCCACGTCCTTTTCAAGAAAGGGAAGCATTTGACTTGGGGTGGGTAAAGAGGACCATGCTGAGAACTCTTGTTAGATTCCCGAGACTGTTGAGTATTTGTTTGTGGTTCTTTCTTTTATTTTTTTTTTCCCCTGGGAGATGAGATGCCATGTAAACAAATGGGTCACTGCAAATCCAATATTCCTAGAGCCTTTCTGATTCTAATATATTTACCCTTAAAGCACGTTTTCAAGTATACTAGTAAGGCTAGTATATTTGCAAGAAACATAGTTTCAAATCAAAATATTTGGGGCTGAATGGATTTTATTTATTGCAAGCCTTTGTTTAACCACAAAAGATTTGGCAGTGCAGGATTGCTTTATGAATATGTGATTGCTTCTCCAAATTGCTTTTTTTTTTTTTTTTTTGAGTGTAGGAGGGAACCCTAGACTAAAGAATTCACTATCCCCTTAACTCTACCCCCACTACAACTTAAATGTGGCTATCTTTGAGTGATCAAGAGAACAGCTGCTTTTGCCCTAGGTAGATATTATCTTTTTTAATAATGTAGATATTCAAATTAAATTTTCTGAGCTTAAAACCTTATTGAATAGTTTGACTGTAGTGATGTCCTCTTTGTGTAGCCCAACTGTAATTGATGGCTCTAGTAAAAAGTGAAAGGTTAGATTCTTAAGAAGATTGCCATGATTTCATAAGCATGGCCCATACTGGTTTTTGGAGGAGCAGTGATTTAAAAATGCATACTTTTAGGAAACCTATCAAAATTCAGAATGAATAATGGTAAGACAGTAGGCTTCTGAAACAGAGACTCTGGAATCCTGTGCTATTCTTTTATCTTTATACGTTGTGCTACAACTGCATTGTGGGAATATTTTCCTCCTCTCTACAATACTCTTGAAAATCAGACAAACTGTAGCTTTCTGTAAATGACAATAATTAGGGTGCATGTTGGCATACCATTGTGGATTGCAGAAGGTACATTGTGTTTTGGATAAAAAATATTTTGAGTAGTTCTTGTCAGAGTCAGCCTTGCTGAAGAGCTGCTTCACATCTGAGGACCTGATTCCAAAAGCAATGAGTAACTGTTAGTAGCTATTTGTCTGAAATAGAATGGAAAAGAACATCTATGCAAATGAAAGAGCAGTTCTATATTCTTGGAAACAGCTGAAAGCAATGCAGACAGATAATCACCAAAAGCCATATCAGATAGAGGTGTAATTTCTGGCTGGCAGCTCAGCTTGCCTTCACAAGCCTTTATCTTGGTAGTTTAAAGCACGGAGTTTTATAGTGCTAACTGCTGTCTTGGTCAGGGCTTTTTATGTGTGCTGCTTCTGTTAGTGAAGGATATAAAGAAGGCAGTGGTTGTGCTGGGCTTATAGCTAACTAGGAGAAATAACATTCAAGAGTTTGGCCATGATAGACATAGCACTCTGCTACTTTTTTTTAACTCCTGCTCCATTTCAGGCATCAGGTACAGCATTTCATCAAGATGACTTTTAAGCTGGTATGTAGAAGATTTAACAAAATATCATTTGAGAAAAACTAGAGAAAATGCTTTAGCTGATTTATCTGGCCTGAAATGCCAGCTCACGGAGTAGCTTTTTAGGCAAATGCCCTCTGTCAGGCTGTCATTGAATGACTTTGTTTTAACAGCAACTCTAATCCATCATGCTTGACTCAGCCATCCAAGGAGAAGCACACAGAATAAAAAGCATACAAATGTTCTGAACCAGTATGTATAGGTATGTTTAAGTATCTGTGCACCTGAATACAGAAAAGCACCTCCACCACTTCACAGACCCTTGTGGCAATACATATAATATAAAGGTTTTAGTAGGTGACTGTTTAAAATCACATGCAGAGCTCAATTGTGGTATGATGCTTTAGAACAGTGTAAATTATTAGACAGAGTGCTGGCACCCAGCATGTGGAAAATCAGGAAGGGAACCTTCTGAACACTTTTTAGATTGATTGATTAAGACATAAAATGTCTACAAAATAAGGGGTAACAGTCCAGATTTGCGACTTTTTTTTTGCATTAAAATTGAATTTATGATGCAGTCTTGATTCTAGAAGGTGTATCACCCAGTGCCTGTCCCTTCCCTACTAAAACACCCTCTTTATTGTAATTAAGGTCTTTGTGTCAAAGAAAACAGCCAAACATCTCAACTGTGTTTATGCACGTTACATACTTATTGTACATAGGGACTTTCACACTAAGTTTTCATAATAGGTGCAACTAAGCCAATTCTACCTGGAATGGCACAACCACTCAGCCTCTTCACTTTTGGTCAGTTGTAGGACAGCTTGGAGAAAGGTTTGTTGCCTTTCAAGTCCAGGGATCATTTGTGGTAAAGTAGCATGCCAGAAAGTGGAAAAGCTGAGCTTATAATGCCAGGGCTTTAACATGGTTGAGGGAACTGACTTGCAGGCAGGCAGCGTGAGCTCCAGAATGGTCTTTGCCTTACCATTTATTATTCATTGAAAGCATTCCTCATCTCCCAGTACCTTCTCTGGTCTTCTGCTAGGTTTATAGAAGCTACATAGTCCTCTGTCCCTTGTGTCTCCTCCACCTTCAACTGCTCAACAAACTTTTTGGCTATTGCTGTTACCTGGAGCTCAGTGGTTATTTAGTTGCTTTGCCTCAAACTCTCCCATTCTTGATCCAAAAGCCGACCATTAGTTTAATACTTGACAGGCTTCAATGCCTCTGACAGGATTACCACACCTCACCTCATATTTTTAATCTTGGCCAGTTACCAGTGTTTCAGAGGAGGGTTAACGCTGTTTACCCCTCTCTGGTTGCCAAATTGTATCTGTGTTTGTGTGATGTCAGTGTCCTTAGGGTATGCATTTAGTATGGGCAATAATAAATGTGATGCAGACAAATGTAAACAGCTCTAAAGGACAATCATCTCTTATGTTTTGGGGAGCAGCAGAACATTAAGGGAAATTTTAAGGAAATAGGTCAAAATCTCTACAAAGTTTTTAAAGGGTAACATGTCATTTATCAGAGAGCGAGTTTTAGGCAATTTAAAACTAGTGTTGCTTTTGCAATCTGGGCTCAAAATAACCGTAACAGTTAAATAAGACTGGGTGGATGGCAGCTTAAGATGGAAACTTGTGAGGTCTTTTTTTCTCTCTCCCTTGTAGAGAGACAAGATAACAGAATTTTCTGAGGCATGGCAGGCTTAAAACAGAGGTCAGTGTCTATAGGGCCAGGTGTGGAATCTCTGTGTAGTCTGTATTATGCAAACTGACTTAGTCATGCTGTGATAGTTTGTAAATCTAGGTGTTTAAATATAGATTTCTGAAGGAAAAACCCAAAAACATTCCTACTCTGAAGTCACCCAGAAAGTAGAGCATTTGCATTCTTTATTTGTGTGCATACTGCTGATTTTTTTTTTATTTGCTTTCTTCTAATAATCCCATGCAAATTTTATTTTATATTTGCTTGGAAATATATTTGTGTTGAGAAACATTATAAGCACAATGGAACAACTACATGTGCACCTAAAATGTTTACATCTGAGATTTTCTGTGAGTGGGGACTATACTTGCTGTACATATTAAAAGAGGACCAGTGAGGGATGTGGAGCTTTATTTTAGGTCAAAAAACTGTTTGGAGGCTGATTCCTGAGTAACAGAGAATGAACCCTCAAGTACAAAAGAACAATCATATATCTAAATAGATAAAGGTGTGTGTTTGAAATAGTTGCATTAAAAAGATCAGTTGAATACTTTTATTTCAAGTTACTCTGTTTGATTTGGAGGGAATATATTTTCAGACCATAAAAACAATCTCCTATTCTGTCTGAGATATTAAGAAATTATTTGGTATTATAAGCTGCTTTTCTCTATTTCATGTCTCTTTGGGAAGGAATGAAACATATTAGCTCTAGCTCATTCTTATTTTAAATCATTGATTGTGTTGCTGATTCTCTTCAGCAAATTGCAGAAGAACAGCAAAAATGCAGTCAAGCTCTGCAGTGGCAGAAGCTGCTGAGGAGGCTACAAGCTAGTTGGACAAGATAGCCTTGGGACTGAGAAGTCCTGAACCAGGAGCACCTGCCCAGTGAAACTCCCAGGGGAATACAGTGAACTTGTTGGTTCTACTGACAGATAAATTAAAACAAAACAATGTAAACAACTCCTCCCACTGCAAAAAAAACACCACCACAAAAACAACAAACAAACCCCCACCAAAAACCAAACCAAACAAACAAAAAGGGGAAGGAGGAAAATTATTTTTGTTTTTCTCCTAATTTACTTTCTTTTGAGAGCTATTGCCATTATTTTCCTATAGACAGATGCAGGTGATCTCCAACAAGCCTGTGCTAACTTTAAGCTGAGTGCCCATGCTGATGTGTCACTGAGCCCTGCTTAGATGGTCCTGCTTGGCCACAAGGGTTATCAAATCAAAGTTGAGTGCTGGGTCTGTTCCACCACTGAGATCTTAGCTACATGCTGCCTATGCAGCTTAACTATGGCTTTGACAGCAGAGGTGTCTTTGTCCTCCTGTCTCTTCACTACAGAAGCACAGAATGGTTGAGATTGTAAGAGACCTCTGCAGATGGAGACCTCTCAATCTCTATGGGACACTTGTGCTTGACCACTCAAATGGTCCAAAAAGGGCTTTGTTCTATTCAGAATTTATTCAGATTCTATTCAACTCTGTGTTTCAATCTGTGCCTCCTGTCTCCTTTCTCAGAGGGCATCACTGATAAGAGTCTGCCTCATTCTTCTTCATTTCCTCCCATCTGTTATTTCTGTGTGTAGATAAGATTCTCCCACTGCTTGAAGCATTCCTCAGAATGCTTCCCCTTGTCCCTACTTAATTGAAACACTAATTCTGCATCTTTGCACAGAAAGAGTTTTGAATCTTCTTGGAGGACATTCACAGTTTGAATCTTGTTTAAATGGGATTAAAAGATTTCAAGATTTTATGTGGGATGAAATTTGATTTTTGTCTAGTTGTATCCTTTCCTTCTGTCCTTCTGTTCTCTTAGAGCAGAGGAAAGGCTAACAATCTGTGCATGATCAGCCTTGCTGAATTAGACTACTGGATTCTGCTCTTCTCTGTGGGAGGCAGCTTTAAGTCCTTGCATGGTTTCTTATAGAAACAATTTATTCCAAAAGGATTCAGAAAAATTGAAATTTCTCGTGTGCTTTGACTCAATTAATGGAATTCACTGAAATAGCAGATTTTTCATCCTGGCAGACTCAATTCACACATATATGTTCTCAATAGACTGGGGTATCTCTCAGCAGTTCAGGAAATAGGCAAGTACATTTTGGAGGTGTGAGATTTCTCACTTTTGAAATACATTTGGGCATTGATGGGCCAAAATGGCTTTGAAAATATATAGCAAATGTGTACTTGGAAATATGATCTGAACCAATGAGAATTATTGTACCTGTTCACGAGCTATCCCCAGAACATATAAATGAGTGTAAAAAATGAAAGCAAGTGAATGTTTGCTCTTTAAAAATTAGGCAAATTCCTTAGGTAAAAAAAGGAAGTCTAATGTGTTGACACTTTTGTGGGACAGTTTTAATTGTGTGCTAAGTATTTTCCTTTCAGTTCCCTTTGCTGGGCCATAATATGCCATCAGATATTTCCTGGGTAGGGACTGAAAGCAAAGTCTAATTTGCTTACATGGACCACAGTTTACTGGAAGGAAGGGACCAACGTTTTACCCTATCTGTCCTCTGAGAAACTGCTTTCAGCATGTTTGTAGGTGTTGGGGAGTCACTGCTAAAGCAATGGAAGTTGAGGCTGGCATTAACCCATCAGCCCTGAAACACAGAGATGCCTTGTGCAAGATGACCTATTTCTTTTCAGATTCCTGCCTCAAGTTCAAGCATGACGAGGAGAAAATGGAAACTGTTCTGCAACAAAGCAGGGATGCAAAGGTCTCACAGGCACTGGCTTTTTCCATAAACAGATATGCACCTCATTATAGATGCTCAGATGTATGTGGAATAGCTTTGTTAAAGGAATGGTTAAATGGAGGAGAGTTTCTTCTTCCTTGAGAAAGAAGTTTATTTAATCTCTATAGTTTCCAATCTAATCTTATCATGGGAGACATGGAGGAAGTAATCCTGTCTAGTCATTCCTTTATAAGAATGAGAGACAGATTAAAACAGCAAGTGTCAGATTTAAGATACCATGAGGAACTACTTGCCACAAAGTGTTGTAGAGTTTATTGTTGATCCTAAACCTCGACATGGGTTAAAAGGTCAATATGTTACATGAATATAAGAAAATCCATGATGGCACACTTTAGAATAGAATTTTAGTGCTTCTATGATTTAGAAAGTTCTTCTAAAGCTTCAAGTTCATTTACTTTCTTGAATCAAGTGGTTATCCAGACAAGTATCTTTGTATGCTTATCCAATTCTTAGAGTGCTTTCTGCACATTTATTGTATGTGGTTAAAGTACTGTGTTATGTGTATTTTGGCAAACATCAGTTCAGCTATTGACATGTAGCTGATAGTCATTCTGTGCTTACTTTTCCATACAGTTCCAAAGATGCAGAATTGAATCCACCCAGTAGACGTAAATGTCTGAGTGAGAATATCCAGGTTAGCAAATTATGTTGGCTCTTAATGCCAAGAATTTCTCCCACAAGATACCATAGGAAACAGGAACATGTCAAATTCCAGTCTTTAAGTGTTTAAGTGAGCCTGTGAACCTTGTATAATTCAAAGGCTACAAAAAGAGCATTTTGGTTTGCTTTAGCTGGAATCAGTACTTTACAGCTACAATGGCAGAACTGTAACGGCAGAACTTGCCAAATCAGTGGGTTTTCATCCTCACTGATACCCTGTGGAATGGTTGATTTATTTTCATCATCTTTTTGTCTTTCTAGAAGACGAGTGCTCTAGGTTATCTGTTTAATAATTCATTCTATGCCTGGTAGGAGTAGGGGGTGTGTGTGTAAAATAAGGCCACACACGTAAAAAATTTCATTGGCCACTTTTTCTTGTGAGGCATTAGTGATGTTGGAATTGTATATTTAATACAGCTTCTTGAAAATAAAGATGTTTAATAACAGTTCTTCAGGTGTGAAACGTTACTACCTGTCAATAGACTTTCTTATTGAGCATACCCTTGGGAATTTTAGATACAGCTGAAGCTGTGGATACTTGTGATAGTTGATTTACTGGTAGAGAATCTGTTTTCTTGATACTTAGCTTCTTTCAGATTGTGAGAGGAAAATGAGCCCTTAAAAATCCCCAAAACTGGAAGCAAATGTAATCAACACAGTGATGTTTTTGAAAGCTTTCATGGAGCCATTCTTCAAAATGCCAATCCTGGCAGCAGTAAATCATGTCCTGCTGTGTTCTTGTCCACTGTAATGTGATAAAGGGAGATATATGTCAGCCAAGGGTTGTCAGAAATATTCCATCTTTTGATTTAAAGCACCATTTCAATGTGACAACTCTTAAAATAAATAATAAAAATATGGGCGTGAAGACAACCTATTATTTTACATATATATTCACGCATTAGTATGCAGCCAGATTGAAAGGAATTTTCATTGAGGGATAAGGGTAAAAAGGTTTTAGAGAAGAGAATATACTGGTTCCCTAAATTAGGAAAAAAGGAAGTGGATGGAATAGATAATATTTATGTCAAATTATTATTTTAATTATATTTTGTTAAAATATTTAAATAACTTTTTGTGGAGTTTTACCATGAGGAGATGATAAACATTTGCCATTGTGACAGTGGGCTCTGACAGCCTTGTGCAGTCATGTTGGAATAGTGCAAGTTAGTGCTCCTCACCTAATACACAAAAGCCTGTTCTGCACGTGATATCGGGTAACTTGTAGGTGACAAGCCAGCATTCCTCTTGAACAGTTCAGTCTTTATACCTGTTTGTCCTTCTAAATCACCAAGTTTTTCCTGTATGTTTTTCTCTCCTTGCTTCTCTTCATCTTATGGTCATATGGATGTTCTTCTCCTCTTCCCCCCCATCACTGTTAAATTCTACTTTGAGAAAACAGTTACTCTCACAATGTCAAAACCACAAGGGCATTGCACAAATCAGTAGCTTCTCCATCACTATTTTTTTTTCCTACGGTTCCCAGGAACATGGAACTGTTGCTTTTTATGATGTGAATAAATGAACTAATGGTACAAAAAAAAGATTTTTGGGCTAATTATTCTTCCTTTTTGGCAGCAAGTTTCAATAATAGTTACACATATGAGTCATTATCCATCATAATGTATTTCCAGAGAAGTGGGCACTGAGTTGTTGTAATTTTAAGGGAATACCTCTTTCTCTCTCTCTCTCTCTCTTTTTTTTTTTTTTTTTTTCCCTGTGGGGTGGATCATGTTGTGTGGTTCTCTCCCCATTTAAGTACATTCAAATAATAAATGAAACAGTGATGTTGCTTCTATGACCTCCTAGTATTAGGTATGGAAAGCCTAAACAAGAAATGATCAACTGTTTCTTAAGAGGATTAAACAAACTCTTTGTAAGGATAAAAGTCTATTTAGGATAGTTAAAACAAGAAATTGCAGAAGAGGAGACATTGCCTTACTTTAAGAAGAGTGGAAAGGGCATTTGGGAACTTTGACTGTGTATTTATAAAAATGACTGAATGCTGGTCTCAGTACCAGAGAAGATTCTGTTGTGGGGAGAGGAGTAACTTCATTGAAAACACCTTTTTTTTTTTTTTCCCCAGACTTTATAGAGCAAAGGGTTTATGACTGTGCTCTTTGTAGGGATATCAATATGAAACCCACCTAGGAACTTTTGAACCCTTGAGCTCTCTCAAATTTTGAGACATAAAACACAAATCTGCCATGAGCTTCACAAAAACCAGATAAATACATTGGTTCTATTAGTCTATCTCTTGGAAGAAAGGCCACAGCATTCATTATACTACTGTATGTAAAGAATAGGGAAAAAAATACTGCAGTGTCCAAATATGAAAATAAGTCTGGAGAGGTACTTAGGCCCTTTTAGACAATAGAGTATCAAATCAATAAAAAGACCATGATTATGGAACATGCTTAATTAAAAATCATTCCACTTGACAGTAATAAGAGTAGAAATTAAGTGATAGAGATCAAGGAGAATCCGTTTATTAAAAATAACATAATAATTTAATGTGTTTCATGAGTGAAATAAATGCAGCAGTATTCTTGACTCTAAAATGGATGGCGTGGTCTTGCAGTTAATAGGGCTGAAGATGCACGGTTTGTGTTCCCTGATGACTCCCTGTGTGAACATGGGAAAGTTTCTTTGTGATTCTGAATCCTAATCTGAAGTATAGAGAAGATAATTTTTGCATAGCTCACTATGGCATTGTGATGCTAAATTAGTTATTGTTGGGAAAGCAAATTGACCTTGAAAGGAATATTTAGTATAGCCAGAGGAGAGATGTAAAACAAAACAAAAAGTCTCAAGGTGAATACAAAATGAGCTTTTAGTAGAACCAGAGCTCTGAGAGGACAGAACAGTAAACTGTACTGTTCTAATTGTGCAGCTCTGATAAATTCAGTGTAACCTAGATTGACATTATAATTCCAGAGTAAGTTTTTGATTTATGCTTTCAAGGGCAAGAGTCTAGAAGCTGGTAGTTGCTCCATTCCAGAGCTTTGTCAAATTAAGAAAAATTGTTAAAGAGTATGTGGGTGTGTTTGAGATCACCGTCTTTCTACATGTCAATCCCGTGGACCTTCTTTCATATGTCCAGAAGAGGGCAACAAAGCCTGTGAAAGGGCTTTAAGCAATGTTTAAGTGGAGTAGCTGAGGATTTTGGTCTTGTCTTGTTTGGACAACTCATGAAAACATTACCATCTCTTTCAACCAGTATTAGAGAGAAATAAGGGGAAACCTAACATCAAGTCACCTTTTGGCTTAGTAATTGTGGGGGTATGTTCACTTGATTTAATCATTCAGAATAATTGCTTTGAATGCTTAGATGTACATGCCACAATAAGTGTGCTGGAATAAATACATATTAACAAAAATCTGGCAAAGGCAGCTGCTTCGCTGCCTCATTGCTTCCATCACCATCTTTCTGTGTTAGCATTCATTCATACTCTAATTCAGAAGCCTTAGAATCCACAAATACTTAGAGACTCTACTTTTCATTTAGACAAAGCCAAAGACTGGTTCTGCAACTGAGGTTGCATATTCAAAGCAATAAAATGTATCTGAATTTTAATACAGTGCAATATCTACTTAACAAGGCAATGGTTCTGTGTTATTTGTAGTGCTGCTTGGCAAATATAAAATATATCAAAGTCTTGTCAGAACTGAACTATTAATGAGAAAAATACAACTAAACATCTGTAGAATTAAAGAATCTTCAAAATTTTTTCAAAGCTATGTGATAAAGAAAGAGATGGATTGTGAGCAAGAATGAATCAAGTAAAAATAAAGGTCTTCCTCTGGGCTCTCATTATGCTACTACTTGGATTGGAGCATAGGGATACCAGAGAGCATGAGCTGTACACTGCTTACATTGCTACATAGCCTGGTGGGACAAGAAAAGAAACTGGAATTGTGATTTTCAAGGTTGTCCCTGAGGCATTGTATCTTCTGGCCTGCCCTGGCTGTGGGACTGTGGCTTGTCCACATCACTCCTCCTCAGATGTATGCTTAAACAGTGCAGACAGCTGAATATAATTTCTTTGACCTCTTTATTCATAGCTGAGATTATTGGGTAGGAGTTTGCAGATGGTGGTGGTTATGTTTTTTGTGTTTTTTCCCCTTAATTTCAGGCACTGTATTAGCTTTTCCCCCCTTTCTCTACAAGTCTTCTATTAGTTCTTCTCTTCATACACTTTAATAGGACTACAAGAGGCTTTCTGATGCTAAGAAAAGATGAATACAACATGGAAAAAGATATTTAAAAAGCTGTTAGCCAAATGGTCCCAGGATATACATTTATATATATATATATATATATATAAATTTGAAAGGCAACTTTTTTTTGAAGCTTTTATGATCAGAAAGAGAAATGCCTTCAGCTTTGGTGCATAAATGCAAATATATATTCTAGTCAATAAAGATCTTCTGTATGTGCTAAAGTCTGGTTTTATTACAAAACTGATCTAGACTTCACTGCAGCTAGCCATGTGTAGATCGTTCTAAGTTTCTGTTTCATCAGTTGTGTGTATAAAATTAAAAAAAGTATTTATGAATGCCTCCCAGCTGAAGTTTGAATATGACTATGAAAAGATAATAGTGTAGTCTGCAAAAAAGGTTGCTTTCTAAACTTTAAAAGCTTATGGGATTGGTGAATTCTTCTCAACACTATCTTCATATGAAAAGACTATAAGCAATGTTTTTTGCAGTTCCATTTTTTCACATATCACAGATGAATGAAGAGTCCAGAATGTTTTATTTGTGGGAATTTTGTGTGTAAAGTAGCAAGACTGACCTTTTCAAAATGTTATTACAAAAACACTGTCTCAATTGCCACCTTGTTAGAAGCCTATAAGTCTGCTGTGAGTTCATCCTCACAGGAGCTTAGCCACTTAACTGTAGTTTTAAAACACCTAGAGAAACTAAAAGATAAATGTTGCCTATTTATTTCTAAATCAGAGTGGGAAAACAGCATGGAAAGTGTGGAATTGTGCACCAGTGGGAAACTTATGCTGATAGAAATTTCTATCTTATAACCTCAGTGAGTAATTTGACAAGAAATATCAGCCAAAAGCAGTTGCACATCAGTAACCCCATCTGTGGGGTACCTGAATATGTAACACTGAGTTTTTTCTGAAGGAAAGAACCACAGTAAAACTAGCATGCTGTTTTCCAAGCTGTCAGTTAAATAGATTCCCTAGTATGTAAATACATTGCAGCAGTGGTTGATTGTTTTTGTTGCTTTGCCATTGTTTTAGTATGCAGTTAATATTTATGATGTCTAATTTTGTAGCTGCATGACTTTACAGTGATTAAACTCAGTGTGTAACTTCCAAAAGGGAAGCTGAATGCAATGGAGATTTAAGGAAGAAGATGTGATGGATATGGTCATCTGTCTGGGTCCTGAGAAAAGTTGTGACAAGTAGAAGACAAGTCACACTCAAGATGAGATAAAGTAAGGTGAATGCTGGAAAATACATTGATGTAGATAAGTTAGCAAAAAGAGGTGGAGATTGGCAGCTGGAAGATAAGATGTTGTGCATGTTTGCCTTGTTGAAAAAGGCAAATAATACCTAGAGAGTAAAAATGAACAGTTAAAGGGTAGGCAGAGCTGACCCATGCAAAGCAATGTCATAAAAGTAAAGCTTTACAACCAAGATTGTACATAAAGTGGGCTCAGGGCTTGGTCCCTGGTGGATCTTGCATTCTACTTTAGCTACTTGCTGTGTTTACCCTAAAGGATGTGGTTTAAACCTTCTTAAAACCGTATGTCGACTGAGCTTTGGAATGCAGTGTTTGAGCTCCAGCCTCTTTGGATCACTGACTAGTTACTCTGCTGTAGGGAGCCTGACCTGTCATGCAGTACCTTGTGGGCATAGAGAACAAACAGCAGCCAGGGAATCCTATGTCCTAATCACACTTTCATGCACAGAAAGCTGACTAAAGACACAATGAGTGTCATGGAATCATTAAAGTTGGAAAAGACCTCGAAGATTTGAGTTGAACCATAATTAACAGCCACCACCAAGGTCACCAGTAACCATATTTCCAAATGCAACATCCAGAAACATTTTCAACACTTCCAGGGATGGTGATTCTACCACTTACTGGGGAACCTGTTCCAATGCCTGGTGGTCTTTCAGTGAAGAAATTATTTCTAACATCCAAGCTAAACATCCTTTGACACAGATTGAGGCTATTTCCTCTGGTCCTGTCACATATTTCCTGGGAGAAAAGACTGGCCACAAGGTCCTTTCTGGAAGTTGTGGAGAACAATAAGATCCTCTCCGAGCCTCCTTTTCTCCAGGTTAAACAACTCCAGTTCCCTCAGCTGTGCCTCATCAGACTTGTGCTCCAGACCCTTCACCAGCTTTGTTGCCCTTCTCTGGACTCGCTCATTTCTCATTAGCAGGGACACCTTATTCCTCCTGCTTCAGAATTTGAGGACAGAGCCTGTAGGGAGTGATAGAGTGTTCATAACTCGCTTTTCCCAATAGAGTTGTAGTGTTTTTTGAGGGTTTGAATTTAAAAGGTAATTTATGTCCTTACAAGGGACAGCTAGGGAAACTGGTTACCAACTTACCATGAAGGTAAAGGAAGGAAGTGAATTGTTAGCAACAGCATCTCACCTAATGCCTGGATGGGACTACTGCACCCGGCACTGGAAAGTTTGGGCATATATTTGCCATACTTGATCATCAGACTTCAATTGCCTGAAATCGTGCATAGACATTTTCATGCTGCTCCACACCAATCTGTGGAGGCTGGTCTAAAACCACTGAATGATTATTGGATAGAGGAACTGGAAAGTGAGGTTAAGGGCCAAGAAAAGTCTGGTGAACATAAGGTCTATTAATTCCTACAGATCTCTGTCCAGACTTGTCTTTAAACCAAATCTGACTTTTTAACATTAGATTCGTGCACTACTAAGCAACTTAGGTGAGGATAATAGGATTCTGATAGAAGCTAATAACTTCTAGGAAGTTTAACCATATGGCTTTCAAAAGTAGGTTTTTTTAAAAGCTTCAAAGGAACTTAAATGTTTAGGTCTCATTTAAAGTCTGTGGTGATAGGCAGCTGTCTGCCATAAAAAGTATTGCACTGAGAAATTATCCTCACATAGTACAGATACTGTAAAATGAGTTCAAACATTTCTGCATGGTTTCAGTTTCAAAATTAAAAGGTGTCTCTCAGCTATCCACTGCAATGATATTTTTTGCATACTCTAAAGCTCCAAAGGGGAAAAAATTTCCAAATGATTTCTCATGCAATTAATTTTAGTTGCATCTGACTGGGTCTTTGCTTCAACATTATCGAATAAGTTACGGGGAGGACACAGGAGGGGCTTGTGTCAGCTGCACATAAAATTTTAATGCATGAATGTGTGTCCTGCATCTGACAATTATTCTGGAAAGAGCAGTCTTTCTCATGAGAATTCATCTGCAGAAGTGAAAACATTTAAAGAAATGAAGTTAAAGTACTCTACTGCTTTTAAAAAAATTGCAGTAATTTCAGAATTCATAGTTCTTATGTGCCGGTGGGAATGGCTGAACTTTCAAGCCATTGACACTAGGTATGCTCTAACCCTTGAGCTTTCACAAATTCTTCAGATTTTTCTTTGTTTCTTAAACTAATCTCTTTTTTCTCTTTTTTCCCTGCCTGACAGTTTGATTTGCTGAGTGGTTTTGGTGCTTGCTGGTTAAGGCAGTCATGCTGGTGTTCCCTCTGAGAGTACCCCATATGATCCCCTGTCCCCAATGCCTGTGCTAAACTGCCCATGGGGCCCTCAAGCAAGCACTGAAGAGGGGTTGTAGCACTGACTGCCTCCATCTATTACTTTGTTTTTGTTGTGCTGAATTTCTCAGTAATACAGCTGTAGCCAATCAAGATTTGCATTTGGGTCCAGGTTTGCATCTCCTTCTTAGCTTGTGCCTTACACTGTGCTCTCCAACGTAATATATAAAAATATATATCCAACAGCAAGCTTATACAGCTCCAGCATTTCAGTGCTAGTTTCCAGACTGTTAGGTGAGTCTGCAGAAAAGTTAAAAGACCTAACCTTGGTCTGGGGCTTCTGCTTAAGGTGCCTATTTTTAAATGTTGGCCAGTAGGGAAAACACTCACAGAAACCCAGTGATGCTGAAAGTTGCCTAGTAATTGCCTTTTAAAGCTGTATTCTGTTTCACTGGGCTTTTCCTAACACTGGTGCTGAGAGCTAGTATTAGTCTTTCCAGTAATTTTCTACTTCATGTAATCTACCCTTGGAATAAGATTTCTGCTTGGGGGAGGTTGCTTGAGATTATATTTTGTTTGCTACCCAGTTCCTTAGCTGAGTCATGAGGTCTGTGGTTCTAAGATTCATGTTAAAGCAGATTAAGGAAGACCAGGAGGCTGCAGTACTGTTGTCTTTAATCTTCTTATTCATCCCCTCATTTCTTATTGAGTGTTGTAATCTTTCACCTGCAAAACGACAAGAAATCCTGTGATGAAAAAGAGCATGCTAACGTTTTGAAGCTCATGGTCTGACTTATTGCAAGTTTGCTCTTTGAATTTTCCAGCTAATGGTGTGAAGAGGAAAAAAAAAAAAAGCACAAACTTTTTTAGATTTAAATGAATAAAAGACTGAATGATCTTTTCTGTCAGCTATATAATGCAATGTATAAGATTTATGCTGAGAAATGTCTTCATCTGATGCTTTTGCTAATTGGAGGGGCAGTGCATGATTAGCTCAAGTTTGCCTTCTGGGATCAAAAAGAGCAACACAATCCTTCAAATAACTGGGCTGTGATCAGAAGGTGTTACACCTAAAATATAATGAAGTGTGAAACATCCAGGGGAGCAGAGTGAAGCTTATCACAATGTCAAAAAAATGTATTATGAGAGACTGTTGTAATGAAGATGGAAGGAGCTGAAGTTACAGTCTTTGCTGTCTCTGTCCTCTAATACTATTTTAGAGAGGATGCCAGCCCAGGTAGAGATTTATAGTGGAACTGTAATCTGGAGTGGTGCCTTCCTCCCATAACTCACCCAGTGCTACAGGCAATTCCATCAGCTTGACACTTGCTCTTGAAGTGTCTGTGCTGATTAAAACCAAATGCCCACTTGATTTGAAGAATAATCTTTCAATAAAGCAAATGGAGCAAAAATTAGCTCTTTTACATTCTTGAAGTTGAGCATCAACATTTTTAAAGGGAATGAAAAAACAGTCCATCTGAAAGATACAAAGGGCATTGGTGAAGGTGTTAGAGGCAGAAACTGTAGAAAAACAGAAGTTTGATGGAAGTCAAACTATTGGCTATTGAGGGGTCTGCTCAAATCAGAAAACAAAAATAAAAATCAGTGGTGTAGTAGAGCGGGAGACCTTTGCCAAAACCTGCCACTCTTGTTAAAATACCATTAGCTGTTTTTGTGTATTACTCAGTTTTTGCTTCTGTGTTCTTGCTTCTGTGTTTTTTACTTCTGTGACCTATAGAAATTGCTTTGTGCCTGCTCAGCGTGGTGGGGGCTCTTGCTCTAAAGGCTTCAGGGGCATTGCAGGATGTGAAGGACAGCAGGGTCTGCCTGCTTTTGAAGCATTTTTTTGTTTGGTCTCTCTAGAAAGATCACCCAATGAATTTCAACTGTGTTTTAAATAAAAAAGGACTGAGAAATGGCTGCTTTCCTTTAGCAAAAAGAAATGGATGGAGGTTGGAATGTAGGCTAAATGTGATTATGAAGCTTCTTCGTATAACGGGAGTTATAGAGAGAATTTGGGTATTGAGATGAATTTTTTTAAAATTGGGTGCACTGAGAGGTAGAAAAGCACAATATTTGAGTTGAGTTTATTGTAATTTCAAGAGAAAATGAGATATTTTTACTTCTTTTTCACTACCCACCATTTGTTATATGCGTTGTATTGCACAAAATGGCCTTTTAATAGACTGGCATGGGATATAATTTTTGAAAAGTGCTTATAACTGAAATAATTTGGAAAATTAAATTTTAACTACATAAATAGAGGTATGGATCTTCTGGTAGGAAATTTGTTTTAATGTAATACACACCTGGTAGAAATCTGTGGTAAATGCTGAACAGAAGCAAGTAAGCATAATTTGCTTGACCTAAAGAATAGAAGAACTTGTGTAGTTAATGCAAAAAATTAGGGATGTGAAAAAAAATTTAAAAAAAAACCCTGAACTGGAAGTAAGTTGATACTACTGTCAGGCACATATTTATAAATATTGGTAACCTCACTGAGGAGTAAAGAAAAATATAAAGGGAAATATAATAGAAATTTTTACTGCTGTTATGTTAGACAGAACAAACGGAGTCCAATTAGCTGCACTAAACGTACACTACACTTGAAGTGGGAGAATTCCATCAGACAAATGGAACTTAGTAACAGCAGTGTCAAATAAGGAGTGATTTTACTCCCATAATGGAAATCTTGAAGTGAGAATTTGGAATGGAAGACACTTTCATTGTACAGTAATATTTTTGATATAGATATCCTCTTAAAAGGGCAGTTTAATCTATTTTTAAAAAAAGAATGTAGTTAGTACCACTGGCTTGTGTGTAGGACTAATAATTTCTTCGTTTGACCATGACAACTATCTTTCTCTCTAAATATACAAACTAGGACTAATTAAACATCAGAGATAAAAAAACCTAAAAACACATGAATTATGGCTGAATGCAAAAATACTAGAAAAAGTGGTTAATACAGTGCAAATGTATCATGGGAAATTTATGATTGGCCTAAATTATTGTATTCCCATGAATACCAAAGGTTGCTTTGAGAAAGGTTTGTTCAGCATAACTTTGGGAATAGTTGTCTTCCGTATATAAAAGTGGGTAAAGGCCTAAGGAATTTGGGCAAGCAGAGCGGGACAAGGAACCATAAAAGCTTTCTGCCACATCACACGTCAAGTAGTCTCTGTGTATATATATATATATATATGTGTGTGTGTGTGTGTGTGTATGTACACACACATATATATGTAATGTGTGAAAAGCTGTGTTATTTTCAGTTGGGAACTGTTGTGGCTGCTTAGCACAGTTTTCCCATAGTGGAAGTGCAGCAGAGTTGGGAAGGATGGGTAAGAATTTGGACGGATGTAAGTAACAGTGGGAATTTGGGAAATGTTAACAAGGTGAGAAAGAAGATGATGAAGGATGCAATGGTGGGTAGGTTGCCTGGTTATCTGTCTCAGTTGTGATTTGAAGGCCTTTAGAAAAGCATGAATTTAAGTAAAAAATTGTGAATTGTGATTTTTTTTTGAGTTTTAGAAGACATTGAGTAGGAGTCTATACACTGAGCAACTAAAATCAGGAAAAATTGTAGCAAAAGTTCTTTTTAATGCTAAATATTTCTTAAAAAGAAGACCCTTTCTGGGGTAAGAGAGAAACTGTTTTCAGTCTAGCTGTTTAATTATTTGTAATTCTTCTGAAACATCAAATGGATGAATGAATCATATGTCTGTAGTTACCCTGACTGACCTACTAGTAATTGACTCTATTAATCTCTTGAAACTGCAGTCTGTAATGGGTTAATAAATGGCCTGACTGCTTTCCTTGTCCGTGCTCGTAGGCAGAAACAGTGAGAAGACAGAAGCAGAAGCTTGTTGTGGATATGTAGCTTTAGGACAAGAGGCAACAGACTTACATCACAGGAATGCCCACTTGGATAGTAAAAGGTGTTTGTTGGGTTAGGATTTTTTTTTATTATTATCAGGAGAGTGGTCAAAACACTGAAACAAGGGCCCAAATAAATTATGGAGCCTCCATTCTGAGAGATTTTTATACTTTCATTGTCAACACTGAGTGACTTTATCTCACTGGCCATTTGAATGAGGTGCTGGACCTCCAGAGGTCATATTCTATACCTAAGTGCAAATCCCATCCTAGTGCTGCATACCTGACAGTGACGTGCACCATCTCTCTCCAACTTCAGGCCATTTCATAAACAATTCTATTACAGAAGATAATAGTGCTATTAGTGACAATCAGTGTCTCTTTATAAAAAGAAGTAATATTGGCAGGCAAGCTAGGCTATACTCCTGGTTAAAACTGTGATAACAGAAACTGAAGGGAAGGCAAAGATTGGAACATTGTAGCTATTACAGTATGAAGCTTTTAAGTGCAGCGCTAGATACAGTGTTTTATAAGGTGATATTTTCTGCTGTAATTTAACTTGGGGGTGGGTGTCTTACGGACTTTGAAGAGCAGACCAAAAATTTCCACAGAAAATGGAAATAAAAGTAAATGTGCATTTCTCTACAATTAAGCCTTTAAAAATGCATAAAGTTAGTTCTGGTTTTACAAAGCTTTGCTATGAGGATAAGAAGAGATAATGTAATGGTCATAATAATTATTGTGATGGAACTTGGCCTTGAAGCATACTTGGACTCTTTCTCCCTCAATCACTGATGTGTATGTTTTATTTGCGTTCCTCATGTCCTAATGTTTTCAGTAAGTTATCTTTGCTAATTACCTCAGAGTGGCTGTGAGCACACAGTAATGGCATTAAGAAATAATATCTAATTGAAATGAATCACATGTATATATCACATGAAAATAGGAAGAGAAGGAGAAATTGGATTAATAAAGACACAAATTAGCAATATCATACTCCACTTGGTAAAAAAGTATGTGAAGGTTTGAGGAAATATAATCCAAAACTCAGATAACCGTAAGGGAGGTAAAGTGTGAGAGGCTGAAAGTATTTCTGATCTTAACAGAACCAAAATACGTTTTTGCTGGGCATTGTAATTTTGCTTTTAGTCTAAAAATGTGTGCTTCTGCCCAAATGACTAAATGGCAGAAGGATGTACTTCTGGACAGCATAACAACAGTGTGAACATTTGTTTCCAGAGAGCACATGGTGTGCTTTTTGGGGTCCTGACATCTCAATGATTTTTCTTCATCAAATGTTCTTGTGTTCTTAGTTTTGCTTTTCTCCTTTAAATTCTTTCATACGTATTGATAATTTTGTAGAGCTGAGCTGAACTTCTAATGTCTGTTACAAATGGATAGCCATGATACAGACTAAAATTGGAGTTGAAAAGGGCAGGTGAGAATTTAATCAGGACTGTAGAGGCATGCAAGTTACAAGTCAGTGTAAGAAGTGCTATGTGAAACCCAGTAGTCTTTGTTTATTTAGAAACTCTTGGGAAAGCAGTGGTTTGGTTATATTGAACTATTAAGCTAGAGTGACAAGCTGATGCGGGGAGAGAGAGAGGAAGTGATTACTACATATCTTCATAGTCTCACATACCACCTAAATAGTCAGCGTCTCAAATTAATAAAACATAAATTCCCATTGGCTTTGATGAAACCCAGGTTCCTGCTCTGTCACAAAGCTTGCTTTCTCATTGTGATTTTGTGGGTAGGGCTTCTGTGCTTACTGACCAAGGACTAACGTTAAATTCCCAGAATGCCCTTGAATGCACTAGTGCAGGTCAGAAAAGAGGCCTTCTTGCAAAGGATTTGCTTAGCTCCAAGGCTAGCTGTGAAAAAAAATGAGGATAATATTTTCTGTATTCCTCTTGAAAGGACCTTTAAAAATTCATGGAGGTTGTGATTCATGCTTCTGCACTTCTCTGCCCAAATAGTTGAGAGACTATGATGCTCTCAGTGGTTCTACCCATCCCTTAGACTAGGCAGCTTTGGAAAAAAAAAAAAAATCACATGTGACGTTCCCTCTTTCTCAAGCAAATGTGTTCTGTGCATTATTTTGGGACAAGTACTCTTCGGAGCTTTTGGAAATGTCCAGTGAAAATGCATACCTTGGTAATTAGGGTAGTATGTCTACAACTTGTAGAAAAAACAAATTTCAGTGCCCAGAACCTTTTTTAAAAAAGATGATGCTTGGTGACCAATGGATATCTGCCTTGAAGATTTCTTTCTTTTTATACCCCCCATGGCTGCACCTCCCCCCCCCCCCCCCCCCCCCCCGCCTCCTTTGTGGGCTTTCTTGGTCTTGGCTACCCAAAGAAAATTTATTTTCTCTCTTACTCTTAGAAATTATTTCTGTGTAGCTTGGATGAAATGCTGGCATTATTTTGCAGTAAAGAGCTCAAATGCTTTAGGACAGATGATTAAAAAAAAAGAAGTCATGAGGCTAAAAGGTGTTAGTTTCTCTTGTCAGATTACTGAGGTTAAAATGGCAAGTATTAATTGTGCTGTATTATTGGAGAGATGCTCCTTCACTCTGAAGAGATTAGCCAGCTCTGTGGTATCTCTTGTGTTTGAAAATCTTTATTTTCTCCCTTTAGGATGATTGAACTTTTTGTACCTCTTGATGAAGAAAATATGAAGTGCAGTACAGAGCAAAAAAGAGCTTTTGTTTCTCTGAGTTAATTATGTGGGTCTCAGCCTGACACAGTATCATTTGGTATGTATATGTTTGGCCCCTATTAAGATAATATTTAACCCTTCTAATTTGTAATTTATCTCCTTAACCCTTAAGGCCACAGCAAGATTGCTCAGAAAAGTCACATATGAAATTTCTTGTAAGGCATAATCTCCAAAGATGAAGTTTAGCTCTTCACCTTCTATGTTGCAACAAAGAAAATAATCTTAACAATTGTCAAGCTGTGTGGTCTCCTGTCATCTGCATGCCTATTCTTTATGTATGACCTCAGGAAGTTTGTGAAATAAAAAGACTCTCAAATTAGATTATTGCTGTTTTGATCAGTTTGAATATGACCTGGTTTTGTACCTTAAGCTCTGGAAGTCTTAAGCTGAATTAAAACTGCTGTAAGCAGCTGTATTGATGACACTTGAAACAGCCGTGATATTCACCTAATAAATTGTTTGCTATTGCATGGACTAGGGACGCTAATGGTGTGGGGTTTTTTTAGTCTCGTGCCATGGTTCATGATATCAATAGTTTTAGTCTTTTACTGTGAGCCAAGTTCTCCTTAGGAGGTTATGTGTTCATGGCCATTGGGAAGCTTACGTGCATGGCGAATGAACACTGTGTTCCCTTCAGTGCTGCAGGAGGAAATTCCTCATTCCTGGCTGTACATTTTGCCTAGGTAAATGAGTCTGCAGTTGGTGATGGGGCTTAACTTCAGCATGTACTACCATTTTATAACAGTCATTGGGCTAGAATAAGGCTTTCTAACAAGAAAAGCAATTAACTTCGCAGATTAATATCTTTTTCTAAATTGGAATTACATCATTATGGTTATAGAGCTGTAAATGGCACTGCAATCTGTGTTTATACCCACAATATAAATGTTGCCAAGTGGCTTATAAGACTACTTCAGAGCGAGGCAACAAATGTTTAAGACTTGTCTGAACAACATTGCTATTTGTCTGCTTGTTTTGGTAGGGCTGTTCCAAATTTTGCTAGGAAAATTTGTTAAAACTTTTTTAGAAACCATTTCAGTACTTCACAGATTTAATTGCTGCTGCTGAGAAGTGGCTTAGAAATGAAGAAAAGTACCTGTCTCAGCACTAATAAACCCCTCTGACTTAAACATAAATAATTAAAAGAAACTGAACTGTTAGATTGTTGCTATTTTAAAAACCTTTCTGCCTTTGAGCTTTTAAACCTGTTGGGGGTGGTTAGTTTCAACACCTATTGGGGGTGGTTAGTTTTAGGAAAAACAATTTTAGCTGTTCTGGTAGAGGACCCCATCTTTGGCTTACCAGTCAAATGTAATGGAGTTTATGTACAGAGAGAGAGAGGCACAACTATTATGCACGTTTTGACACATAAATAAAACATAATTTCAAAGAAATGAGGAAAATACAAAAATTAGGAGTAATCAGCTGGCTGGAAATCTGGGTAATGCCAAAATTCAAAATGTAAATGGCATGGTCTTAAGCTTGTATAAATCCAGAAATAACAAATCAGAATATAATAATAACAACAGAAATAACATAATAAACTCTCTGTTCAACATAGAGAACCGTGTTTCCCCAGCTCATGGGAGCCCTTTTCTCTGAGGGTCCTGTCCTGTGTCATTCATTCGTGCTCTCTGCTTGCTTAAAGTGGACTGGCATATACAGCTGCCTGAGAGAGTGACCTTGGCTGTGCTTCTCTCATGGGTCTATTGAGCCATCAACTATTGCAGAGCACGCACTGGTATGCTGTTTTTAAAAATGATTTTTATTTTTTAAAAAATGATATCAGCATAGATGGAAACTAGGAGTGAGAGGGAGTACTGGCTACAGAATTGTTATGAAAATCATTTAGTAAGCTGTGCCTGTCCCTGGGACAGCTTTAAGAAGAGATGCCAAGAATATATATTACACAAGAAGACCAGCTGCTTGTACCAGCCCTGGATTCTGCTCTGGATTATTCAGGATTTGAAAAAAGTGACGTCAAACTCTGAGACAGCAAACATTTTCCTGTGCTAAATGAATTTATTTTAAAAACATATTGTTTGAGGTACTGTAGCCAAACGTTTTTATTAAACCATAAAATATATTTCTCCCTCCAGACACTACATGGATTCTTAATATGTCCATATTAATAAAGTTTTGTTCATTTGCAATTAAATCAGCATAGCTTTGAAAGATCTACTGTAATATAACCTAACCACCTTTTGAAAGTACTATGTAGTTTGATTTTATCATAATTATACCATGTTCTAAACCAGCAGTTGAGAGACTTGACTTTATACTAATTAAAGCCTTTGGCCTTTGTATTTCAAATTCAAATATAACAGAAACGTATGATAATTAGCACATTATTGGTTGTATAATTTAAAATTATATAAATTGCACAGCTACCGAACTACTCTAAGTGGAATACATGGCCAATTTATTTTTAAATAGCAGAAAATAGTAGTTAATTATATACAAGGTATTTGAGATGCATAATCTGGAATATCACGAAACCTCAAGAACTCTTTTTACCCTGGAAATTTCTGAATTTGAAAATAAAAACCAAATTGCTGAGTTTTCAATGGAAAATCTTTTGGTGCAGCTCAAGTCAGACAAACATCCCTGGACATCTCATGATGGTGTATCACTGGCACAAATGTGTACAAGAGTTCTCACTTTTTTTCTGCTCCAGTTTTTTGTCTTATAGGGGAGAATGGCAAAAATGGCTTTCCCAGCTTAGTGCAGGAGACTTCCCAGAATAATGGGAATTCTTCATTGATCAGCTTTGAACAGTTTCTGTTTTGTGCTCCTAGTACTTCAGTTCTCTTGCATCCCAAAGGTGATGGACATGGTGTTAGCTGGTAGGATGTGCAGCATGGTAGGACTCAAATCTGGGCGATACTCTGAAACACAGATTTTGCACAAAGGTCAGAAAGCCTGAAGATCCAGTTTTGTTGAAATATGTTTTGAAATATGTGAAGCCATGGCTTTTGTAGAAGGTTTATGGACAAACAGAATCTATACAACTAGGCAGTTGAGCTGTTGGCCAAGTGGGTAGGAGATCTTGAGGAAGAACATTGATGTTTCATGCACTGATGGAAAATTCCACTCTGGCTTCCTAAGGGTCTATCTGGCACAGAAAAGAAAAAGCATGATTGAAAGGGAAAATTGTTGTTGAAGGATTTTTTTAGCTAAAATTGAACTTGCCCAAAATCATTGTAAATTCTTTGGGATATGGTCCCAAGACTGTCTTTCCCAGATACGCTAAGTCTGGATTAAGGGTACCTGCTAAGGATCAAAACTGCGGAGCTGCATAATGAAAAACACTTATGTCATTAATTTATGTCATTAACTGCCAATTCAACTATTCAAAAATTTGAATGGGTAAGTCTGTAATATGTACCAGGACTTCTGGATTAGGTGTTGTCTGTGTGCATCACTTGAACTTTACTGAGTCTGTATTTTGTGCTCTTGGAGTAAAGTAAAAATATTTCAACTGGCTCACCGAAAAAGCAGCTGCATGTCCTTACTGGATCAGCATCTGTGTAAATCTGTAATGTCATCATAAAAGTACGTGGATTAATTTTTCTAGAATTTGTGGTCTTAAACAGAGTATACCCATCAGGTGATGTAGCTAAGAACTCTTTTTGCAGAGTCCTGGGAATAAATTGATTTTGCTTGTATAACTGGTATAATGGTTCTTGGCAACAACTGTTTTACTGGTCATGATTCAGGATTACCTGTAAGGTTGACATGTATGGTTTGGAACAATAAGGAAAAATAAGAATATACTGGGGAATTAATAGCTCACTTTCCTTTGTTTGCTTGACATATAAGAAGAGAATTAAATCACTTAATTTAGCCTGCAATTTTTTCTTTGCAAGCTCCTGTGCTGCAGAACACTTCAAGCTTCTCCAACTTTGCTCTTTTCCTAGCTTTAAATGGCTTGTTTTGGCATCTTTGATATCAGATACAATTCTATCTCCATTTTTATCTGTTTTGCTCTTTGCCTCTAAGTGTGAAGCAACATATATGTATTTGGAAGCTATTTCCTCTGAAATGACATGAGAGTTGGTGAATTTTTTTATCATTGGAGTAATTAGGATTATTCAGTTAAAGTTCCGTTGACATTTTTGTGATAAACCTTTGTTTTCAGGTAGCAAAGTTTTCAGTAATACTTGCACTTCATTTAGACAAATGTTATCACAAATACTTTTTTAAACTTGTGGAAATGTGTTGAACTTTGAAGACTTTGGGTTGTTCAGAGTTTGTGATTTCCTCCTGTCCTATATAAACATTTTAGCTATGTTACATGTTAGTTTATGACTTCTCTGTATAGAGTCTGCTTTCCAAAATAAAATAAGTGCTAGATTTCTAGATAGTGACAGGAACACATAATTTTTAGTATTGCTCTCTTATTTGGTGTTCTGGAGGGAAATTTTGCTGAGTTTTGGGGCAGACATGAAAGATTTTATTCAAGCTTGAGAAACAATAGTGTGTGGGTTGTGGCAAGGTTGCTCAGGCCCAGTATTGGAACTGATATTGCTCACTATATTCACTGGCAACCTTAAAGACTCAAAGTCCATTGCTACTCCACTTCCAGGCCTTCTGCTTTTCAGCCCAACTCCTTACAGTCAGTGCCTGCTACACCACACTATATTTCTATAGTCTTTCTATACTCTTTTCTATATTTTAGCTGATCTTGTATGGCACTATATCGGATGTGTTTCTAAAGTACAGATAGGTTGGATATACAATTTTGTCTTCAAAAAGTTTGGGCCAGTTAAAGGTTTGTTATTACCAAATCCTGACACCTCTTTCTTGATTGTCATCTGGGTTATTTTTTCTGATGTTCTGTCAGGTAAGGCCAACTCCAACCCTGCAGTTACTTTCTTGTTTTGCTTGAGATGATATCCAGTGGCAGAGCCCCTCTGAGCAAGGGAAGAGTATTTTTACTCTATTTTTCTATTGCTGAGATCCTCTTATACAGCTTAAGGCTCTCACAAAAGCCCCTGACCTTGTCCTGTGCCATTACATTATGACAGAGTTGATTGTTTTGTGCAAAGCCCATTTTGATGTGACGGGCAAGAGGCTGCCCCAAGGGAACCATCAGTCTTGTTCTTATTTCTGTTTGTGCAATTCAGAAGGATATTGATTCTAAATATATCCACCTACAATCTCAGAAAGTTCTACTAATTTATCTCTGTGTGCAGAGGAAGGAGCCTAATAAGTTTTAGTATTTCTACTCCGTTGAAGGGGTATGTGTGAAACCTACCTGCTGCATGTACAAGATTAAACTTTTGGCTTAGCTATGGCTTTGAGAAATGAAGTCCTGAGGGCAGAGACTTTGTCACTGCCATACCTCCACTGTCATCTCAGTTGCACTGTGCTCTTTGAGACTCTTGGGTAATAGTTGAAAGCTGTAATGCATTGTCTTGTATGTTGTTAAATGCAGTAATTTTCTGGCAAGTGTCTGAGAGTGTTCTGAAATTTACTACCTTTGATACAAAAAAGAATTAACAGTTCAGTTCTGTGACAGATTTGTCACAACAAAGCCTTTGTTCTTGTACGGTTGCTGGGAAGAGAGTTCTGGGGTATTTGCTAGGCTTGGCTCAGCAAGGCAGACGGGAACCTTCATCCTTTTTTCTCTGTTGGCACAATGGAGAGGAGGCAGTGAAAAGCATGAAGGCCCTCTAGGGTCTGGGTAATGGCTAATTGCAACCTGTTTGAAAGACAAGTTGTCAGGCTGCTTCTTCTTCCCCTTTGGCCAGTAGAGTGAGGTGTATGTGAGTGCAATTGTATGCGCTGTAATCTCCCTGGTGTAAGCCTTCTGTAGGTGCTTTGGGATGCTTTTACTGCTGGAGGCGTACTGGCTTCATGGAAGCTGTATGGCTGAGTGCTTCTCCCCATAGAGGGGCCTCTGGCTGAAATAGCTTGGTTGCTTGTAGTATGAACTATTGTTTTTTATCATCTTGGCATGATTATCTTTCAGCTGTTGCTGTGGATCTTTTTTTCTGTGCGAGATTAGTGTTGTAGTGGGGAGAAAAGGGGGGTGCATAAAGGGCTAATTCGTGTCTTTATTTGCCTTGGGATGGTGTTTAGGTGTGAGATTTGACCTGAGGACCTATGTCTTCTACTACTTCTCTGAATCATCCCCAAGTGTGGTTGATCTCAAATTATTTGGGGTGATGCTGGTGGCATGTGGCTCTGCTAAACAGTGTTATTGGAATAACGTTTACGCTATCATTTTAAATACCAGCATAGCTTTAGGGCTGCAGTCAATTAAGATAATTTGCCAACTTTTTGTAGGGATTGAGGGATTAGCAGTTTTTAGTGCTTTTCCAGTGCCTTGCTCAGTATCAACACTCAAGTTGTTTTAATTAGTACATGGAAAAGAACATTCAGAGCCAGGTCAGTCCATAATGGATCAGTTTTAAGGGCTGTGATTTAAATGTGACTCTGGTTACTTAGCCTTCTGAAACTTGGCAAATATTTCCTATTAATTAAGATTCCCAGAATTTTACAACAAAGCATCTGGCACTTAGGTGTAGAGTTCCTTTCTTTGTGTTATGTCAGATTGTTTTCAGTAAGGCTGGTGTGTGTGCATGTGACACACGACTGACAGGAGTCAATGTAATAGTGTAGGTGTTAAAATAATTTATTCTTTCCTAGCTGTCAGGTGTCTCTATAAATCATTAGTCTTCATTATTTGAATTGGAAATGCAGTACTGTAATATATCAGGACCATAGGAAGTAACCACTGAATATGAGATTTTCTGGGTTTCAGAGCAGTCTTCCTGCTGTCTGATGGATTTGCCTCTGAGCAGACTAGAAGTTTCCTAACATAAGATGCACCCAACCTGTAGTACATCAGTTTAGATTTTATCTGCATATCTTTACCTGGTCTGCTTGTGTTTTCATACTAGTTATTTTCAGTGCAATAAAAGCCATTCACAATACCTCTTGCATGCTTACTCACTCTTATGTTCTCATTGTTTTCATACCCTAGAAGAAATGTAAAAGCTTTTTTTGCCAAATCTGTGCTTGTTCAAATGTATTTTACAGGTGAATGAGTGATACTGGTGTTTCCTTTCCTGTTCTCCTCCCAACTTGCAAAACTTTAAACTTCAGAGGTCTTAATCAACTTTGAATTCATGAAAGTCATCTTGAAAAACTGATTGCCCTGGCCAGTTCTGGAAGTAATTGGGAGTAAATTTCACAAAGAGCAGTTGATTCAACATTTAATTTAGTCTCTACAATATAGTCTTATTACAGATGACTTAAGGTAACTCAAACGAAACAGGTTGTAGTCAGAAAATTTGGATTTTCACAAGGATCCCAAATCCGAATTGGCTTGTACAGAAAAGGGATACTTTAAAATCAATAAATGAAGAAGCAGTGGATTGAGGAGAGATGTCCAATAATCCTCTGGAAGTAAATGTTAAGTGCATTTTCCTTAACATATTTATTCATGATATAAGAAGTAAAGTAAAGAATGTATTAGTTAAATATGTAGATGATGCTAATTGCAGAAGCCTTTGAAAATGCATAAGCTAATATGAGAAAGATGCTGAGGTACCAACAGAACTTTGAAAAATGGGTAACAAGCAAAATTCCAAGCAATTTTTCCAGATTTACTTTGGAAAAATTAGTATAGGTAACTTATTTGCTGCAAAAATAATTGGGAATTTAATTTTTTGATATTATAAAAATAATTGGCCTGCGTATGCAGATATATGTTCTCATCTTCCTGAGCTAATGGTGCTTCCTTGGTGCTGGAGAGCATAAACTTTTTGGTGCTTTAGTTTCAAAACATTAACAATGATTACAAATCTGTAGTAGCTTAGAACAAGGGTTTAATATGTTAATTCTGCCTGAAGAGAAAAATCCTTTAAAGATTTTAGTGTTGTTAAGTTTCTTAGACTTAAGATTAGACTTAAAATGTGAAGATCTTGGCTTGTAATCATCAACTTTGGATAGAGTTTCAAGCTGAAAGTTTTTTTGTTGATTTTTTTAAAAAAAATTAAATTTTTTTGTTATTTTTCTATTTTTTTAAAAGCGAATCCCATAAACTCTTCACTAAGTCTCTCTTGACCTTGGGAAAGAGATTCATCTTTCTGAAAAATATCTTTCCTTTGTGATATTTCTTAATATCATGATACCTTAGCCAGAACTTAGTGCAGTCTGTCAACAGACCAATAAACTCATGTTCTACATTGTTGTAGTAGTAATGTAGTGTTTTGTAATTTTAAGCTGTTTATGGCAATCAGTGTACAATTTTTTGAAGATTTTTGGAAGATGAATGAAATATGTAGCTATTGACATCCTACCTGGTAATTTAGGACTGTTAATAAACATTAGCTCATATCTCAGTGAATCTAGAAGAAATAACAACATACTAGAAGCCTCATGTTTGTTTTTAGTGGAAATAAGACAGAAATAATTATGCTAGAATAAATTATACCTTTTTTAATTACAGTATTTAGTATCCAAAGGGATGCAAATAGCTGATATGTCAGATTGTCTATGTAACACTCTAAACTAATCCTCCCTTTTAAGATGAAGCTGAGAGGAAGTAGTCAAAATAACAATACTTCTAAAGACCAAAAGAGAAATGTTGGATTTGTAATGGCTGTTATTCAACCACCTATTAAAACTGAATAAACATGTGTTAAAGTTCCTTGAAAGTCTCCAAGCTTGCATAACCCCCCTGAAATCGAGTGCAGTTTGTAGTCACTGTACATTATGAACTGTGGGAAAACACACATATAGGGGTATGTGGAAGTTTGGTTAGCCTAAAATCTGGAGTTGCCTGAACTCTCTGGGTATGATCACATAGCCTTCTTATTTGTCACTAATTATTTTTTTATTTTTCACATGGGAAGAAGAAACAGTGAAGGAAATCTTCAAATATAGTTTCTAGTACTTCTTGGGATGCTGGCATGCTAGAAAAAAAAACTAATTTAGAGGGTACCTGACATTCTTTAGATTTAAGACTATTTGATTAGGCACTTCTTGAATTTTGTCACTAGTATTTGAAACTGTTTTGAAATTTTCCTTGTATCAGAGACTAATATTTGGTCTACCGAGAAATCTCAAGTTATTTGTCCCACTTGAACCCAGGGTTGGGGTTCCTGGACTGACATCCTGGCCTTTGCTGCTCCAGTGTATGGAGTACAATAATGGAGATTAGTAGAGGTGTTATAGCATCTGCGTAAATGTATTTTATTCCTGTGGTGATTCCTTTGGTCTTCTGCCCTGGATTACATGGCTCAACTAACATTTCCCTGTGATGGCACTGCCACTTTTCTAAAAAGCTGGAGTAGAATGTAAGATCTTAGGGTTCAAAATGTAATCAATAACTCACCTTTTATGGCTTTTGTCTGGCCAATAGCCTGGATTTGTCCTTGGAAGAAGTGAACAAGAATGTTCTAACTTAAGGAGAACTATGCTTCCTCGAACTGGGCCTGAATTTATCCTAATTCTTCTATATGGGTGAGTTGTTACAGTGCCCACAAATGCAAAAGGCATTGACTAGTTTAAATTTAGCCAAGCCAGTAATCTGGTAAAAAATATTGATCTTTCCTTTTTGTTCCTTGAAAGATTTTTAGTTTCTATTTCTTCCATCTTTGTCATGCTTTTCTTTTGCTATTCCTCCTTATTCTATTAACTTTGTGACTAAATGAAAATAATTTTAGAGGTTAAAAAAATTATTCAAATGGATCTTGTGTCAGTAAAATGCAGGCAGTAGTGGTTCTGATTAGACTTTTGCTTTATTAGCTAATTCTTTAGTCCACAGCAATCATCTCTTGGTTGCTAACTAGTTGTTAAGAAGAATAGCTTGCCTTCAGAGAACATTCTGGGAAATGGTCCAGTTCCTTGCTTGCCTATTTTAATCTCAAGTTTCCTGTTAGAATTATGCCGTGTTATAGAGTAACAAGTCAGACACAAAAACCCCACATCGTTGGTTGGAAGACAGCTGAACACACATGCTCTCTGGAGAATAATATCAAATAACATGCTCAGTGCTTTGTACCTCACTAGTGCTTCATTATGTGAACATGTGAATTTCTGTTTTCCTCACTAAATGAAAGCAGGATAATAGTGTTGTGCTGTGCTGTATGTTGTGTGATGATGATGATGAATTTGTTAATCAGGCTACTGGATTTGATATAGGGAGCTTGATGAGCCTCTTATAGGCTAAACGAAGAAAATGGAAATTTCAAAGTTATTGATTTGGTATATTTTGATAATGGCATAGCAGAGGTTGACTAGATACTGGATAAAATAATGTTTTGACTAATTTCTTCTAGGAGAAGTGAGAATAACAACTCTGATTAAGCCAAGCAGCACCAGAGACCAAAATGTGTTTTGTTTGAATGCATCTGGCCCTACTACAAAACACATGTGGCACTAGCTACAACCCATTAGCTCAGGTAAAATATGATGTTGTGTAGTCTGGCCTGGGCTGTGCCTGGCTGCCTATTTGTGTCTAAATTGGGAAGGGAAGAAAACCAGACCTATTCCCTCCTAGTATCTGGCACAATCAGACTTTATAATGAACTGCAGATGTAATATTTTGTTGACTTCAGGATTGCAAAGGCTGTCCAAGAGTAGGGGGCAAGATCAGATGGTAGAAAGCAATACGGCTGATCGAGTTATGAGAAAGGGAAGAAACAACCAAGCACTTTGGAGTAAGGCTTTGCTCATTTATCATGATGTTAATGTGAGTGATTTTGTATGTAAAAACTATTCTTGGTATCAGTATCTTGCTTTGGAAATTGATGAAAAACTGGAAACATGGTGCAAACATCTTTCTAGAATGAGGGTGAATCAGTAGCACTTGCTCTCTCAGAACCCATGATCTGCCCAATTCAGCCATGAAGATGTCTACTGGGGCAGTAACTGCTGAACTAACAGAGTTTATGCTCAAGTGTTCACTCAGTTATTAGGAAGAGGAGACTGCAATTATTTTCATATTTTTTTGTGACACCTGGACTTAAAGGAATATTTGCTGTATATTCTTGGTTCCAGACTTGGAGCCTATGCTTTGATGCCACCTCTGAAGCGCTCTGATTTCACGCAGCTGCAGAAGTTTTTGAGAAACTGTGGCATATCCCATTTTCATGCTTTTAAGAAGGACTTGCATCAATAAGGCTTTGTCTGTGTGCTAGGCTTTAGACTGTGAATCTGTATGGTTATTATATGAAAGCATACATACTGCCATTGTATTTTAAACTAATTTTCCTCAACAATCTCTGCTTCACACATGTACTTTTGTCGAGTTTATTATTCTGCATATTGCACAATCTCACAAGTTCTCCCACCACCAAAAATTCTCAATAAATATGTGAAGGTAAAGCATTTACTCTGAGGTCAGAATTTTCTCTTGCTGTTTTAAAATAATTTTTATTCCTGTGAGAACTTTCACAACTTGCTTTATTTTGATCTACTAGAGAAGTAAAAATACTGTAATAAAGGCTTTAACATGTGTTATATAAGTTAAAACAATGCCAGAAGCCACATCTTGTTTTTGTGGATATTCTGCCAGCAAAAAAAAAAATAAAAAAAATTCATGTGTTTTCAGAACTCTAACTCTTTTTTTTCCACTGACTTTGTTCATTGTAGGCTAGATATTAGAACTGAAGTTGTCCAGGCCCTGTGCAAATAGTGATTTCAATTCAAATTAGTAGTTATTTTGGGCTTCTTACACCTACTGCTGCAAAGCAGACAATCATGGTGCTCTAATCCATATTGCCTTGTTCTCCAGACACTGCACTGCCTTAGTCTCATCTGGCCTCAGGAGGATCTGGAATTTCAGTGTAGGATGACGAGCAGCAGCTAAAGGTTGACAAGGAGAGAAAAGCTTCAAAAGAAATGCTGGAGCTCTAGCAGGCTTGCTATTGATAATGAGCATGAATGAAAAAAGGAAACATGAAGAAGCATTTTAAAATAGATAATTGTAAACTGGATAAATAGTGAAATTCTTATACTTTTTGAGTTCTAGATGATCTCTCTTGCAAGAATTCTTTTCTGTTTTGGAAAGTCAATGGTAGTACTGAGAATTTATCAGCATGTTAAGGGAAAATATAACAAAAATCGCAAGACACTTAATACATCCATTTTTCCTGAAAAACTACTGATTTGGAGACCAAGTTATATGTCTGGATGAGCTCCATGAGTTTCTATTTATTAATTCTGATGATACCACATTAAATGTTCATTTGGCAAGACTATAAATAGGGAGTTGGGTTGGGTTTTGCCTTGTTTCTTGCTATAGAGGATAGATTTATTGCTAATAACTATCACTGAGGGAGGTGAATTATGTCTTTTGTTTCAATAGTCACTCAGCAATGCAAGTGCTCATTAATAGCTCAGTGAATCAGTGTTTTCAGAAATTACAAACAATTTTGTGTGCCTCAGTCTCTGACTACCCAATTTGAGAGGCCTCTGTAGGGGGTGGCTTGTAGATTTGTTTTTCTTTGTGATGTTTTTTGTGATTTTTTTTTTCCTTTTTGTTATTTTTTTTCCTTCCCCCACCAAAGAAATTCTTACTAGAAGCCTTCTATGTAGAAATGGATGTAGAAAACAGTGCATACAGAATTCAAGGGAATCCATTTCTGTCAATGCTGCAGAGGGGATGAGAGGCAGAGGGGATGCCCAGAGGGGATGAGAGGCAGTTCTTAAATGTATTGATGACTTTTGCATGCTCCAAAATGATAGAGGACACTTGATTCTTCAACTTTACAATAACTTCCATGAAATATTTAATGCTTGCCTGATGATTTATTCTTCTTTGTATAATGCAATCTAAAAGAGTGGTTTCGTTAATTATTTACATTGTGCTGCTGATGTTATTTCTCTAAGTGCTTTCCAGCAGTAGCTGTTTCTGCTTATTACCAGGAGAGACTTTAAGAGGCAGATCTTGTCAAGAAAGCAGAATAATAACTTGTCTTATTTGTATCTGTGTGCTTTATAATGTGTGTGCTGGGTAGAAAATACCGACAGGGTTGAAGCAAAACAAGAGGGACCTAGGAGACCCATGCTCAGAAATGAGAATAAACCCTGGGCCTTGCTGGGGTTGTGAGTGTATTCCTTAGGGCTCCTCGTGGCTGTGTTGGCAGGATAAGAACCTGAAAAGGGCAGTTCAGGGAGGGTTTTGAAGCATCATCCATGTAGAGTGAAGAGCAGTAGAGATCCTCTGTGAGGGTGATGATCCTGCATCACTGCAGGGCTCTAAACAGCTTGCAAAGTGGTTGTGGGTAATGTTTTTCCTCCTGTAATCTTGTTTAAATAGGGTGTAAATCTGACAGCCAGCATGGACTTGGCAGCAGTGGTGAAGGAAGGAGGATGGCTGCCAGGTCTTCCTAAGCATGCATGAAAAGGTCTTCAAAGTATTCACGTCTCATGGCTTCTGCTTTTGGTGATCTCCCTGGCTGCCTGAGACCCACACAAGTAAACACAGAAAAGGAGAGCTGCCAATGCTGATGTCAAAAGCTCTGCTTGCTGATTCTGTTCTGACCAGAACATGAGGTAGGAGAGTGAAACAGCCCTTCTGCCTCCTGCAGAAGCTGAGTGGCTTCTCTCTGTGACAGCTGAATGATTGTGCTACTCTTGTAGTGCAGTGGGGAGCAGTATCTCCAACTTTGTAGGAGAGTAATAGGCTGACATTTACTTTTTTCTTTTGATTGATCTTTCAAAAATAGCACTCATTAAAGGGGAAGAGTGATTTTCAGCAAAGGTCAAAGGACAGTTGAGACAGTTGAAACTCAGTTTCTTAAAGGTTTCATTGCTTAACACTGCCTGGGATAGCCAGGTGTTAGGTGACCAGTGATAAGCATTATACTAACAACCTGAAAATTTTATTTAAGGAGATAAATCACAGGGGAAAGATCCTTGTAAATATTCAACGGTATGGGCTGTTGAAGACATAAGTGAGTTTGAGTTTTTTAGCTTTTTCAATACTACACAACTTTAGATTATTCACTGCAGTGTATGGTAATAGGAAATAGTAGAACTCACACCTCTTTTGGTAGAAGAGGAAATTCTGTGAAAAGTCCCTGTGCACAGTGGAGGACTCTTTCTGGGTTATGGAGATGTGCTGTGCAAGCTAGAATCTAACTTAGGGCATCCCCTGAGAAAAACAACACAGATTATTGTCTCAAATAAAAAATTAGTAGTAAAAAATTAGTGGTAAAAAATTAGAAATAATCTCAGTGAATTGATTTGCATTGGAATGAGAAAAGAACAAGGGTCAGCGGGTTAAGCAGTTTAACTACTGAGTTGACTCATTTGTTTCCTGACAGGTCTCTTAACTACTGATCCTTAGAGCTGTAGCTCTATCTTGAGACAAGATGTACTCCACTTTGTGAGGTAGAGCTATGCCAAGAATAAAAATTGTCCAGTGGTTTGTAGGAGATAAGGTATATCTGGATATCTGCCCCTGTTAGTTCTATGGCACCTGAATCCCTGTACGTGCTTCTTGGCTTAGTCCAACAGTCATAATAATCCTGCTGGCTTTCAGCACAGCAGACCATGCATTCACCCATGACTGAGAGGAGTGCTCTTGGTTAACTGTGCTTTATAATAAAGCAGAAACAAAATATGGCTGTAATTTTTTAAAGCTTTGCTAAACACGAGTAAATTGTTAAGAGTTTGAATTGCGCTGCAGACAGAGTTGGGAAACTTTCAACCATGTCGCCCTTTTGGTCATCCCTGGGACCATTCTGGAGAAGAATCCTTCCCAGGGAGCAGCTTGGAGGCTCCATCAATGGGCTTATTGCCCAGATGGAGCTTCAGATACATTCATAGGGATTTCTGTGTTAAGGCAGTTGCCCCTGGCTTAGTCATGTCAGAGACATACCACAGAGCTGAGAATCTCACATTAGACTTGTCTAAATAAACAGATGTATAGGACAGGGAGGGATAGAAAAAAAAAATGCTGCATTGTTTTTTTTAAAGGCTTTGGCATAAGCTGAAGTATTTTTTTATTCTTTCTAAGGGAATCCAGACATTGCTTGAGGTCTTTTGTGAGTTCTCCATACAAGGCTCTTGTGAAATTTCTTTATGTATTTAGAAATATTCAAGCTTTCAACTTTTGAAAATCCACAGCACCTTTTCAGACCTCAGATGTGATGAAAAAGCTGACAGACTGACTTTTATCTTGTGGTTCTTACAGATAAAGCAACATAAATCCTTAAATAGCTTGCAAGACAAAGGCAAATTAACTCTTGTACATCAGTGATCATTGCACTGATCAGTGCCTATGCATGTCAAGTGCAGTTGTATAACAGAGAAGCAATGCTGACAAGCCACTTGCCTATACCTGCTTGTTGCTTGTTATACAGGTACTCTCTTCTTCCCATGGAACGCTTAGTTGGCAGTGGTAGGTGACTTGCTGTTTAAAGAGCTGTCACTGGTACAGTCTGCAAGAGCGCGTTTTTGAATTTCCTTGTACATCGTACAGAGATGCTTCTTAATAAGTACAAACTCATCCTATTGCAGTGTTAACTACTGAAAATCATGGAACTCGCTATAGTATTGCTGCAGTACACAAAAATCTTGAAGCCCTACAGAAGAAGAAACTAAGCAAGAACATGAGGGTGTATGAAGTCCCAGGAGAAAAAAATGAAATACATTGAACTATGATTTCAAGTTATCTGTATCTTCTAAGATTATTTCCATTACTTCTTAATTTCCTTTTTTCTTTATTGGATATTGTTTCCTTATCTGTTGTTCTCTCAATTATTAAAACCCAATTACTGTTTGTTTGGTTTTTAAAAAGTAATGACTTAAAGTTCAGAATGAAGTCTAAGAGATATCAAATAGCTGTGTCCATCACAAGTTTTTTTTTGGTACCTTATTAAATTCCCAATAGTTTCTTGTATAACTGCTAGCCATCTCATTTCCTTCAGAGGAATTAATTTCAAGAGTTGTGCATTTGTATATGAGATGGAGAAAATATATTTCTACAGTTCTATGTGCTGTGAGCACCATTAGACTTCTCCTTTGGTTTAGAGAACTTTGACAATATTTTATTCTGAGTGGCTGCTCAGGTCACTGTGATATTCAGAAATGGGCCTGATTTGCATTAGAATATTTAATTTGCAGTGCTGTATCATTACACTTGTCTGTGCCCAAGAGAAAGGAATTTAAACTTCAGCAGAGCTCTTTTCTTGCATATCTTCATGAATTATTTTGCTGTAAGAGTTAATGTGGTCACACTGTTATCCCCTGACTCAGGATATGTGGGGGGCTTCCTGGGGGGTAGTGTGGTGGTGATGCTTGGCTTTTTTGCCTTGTGACTCCATGAAAAATAAAATTATAAATTTCTTCTGAAAGCATTCAAAATTTAGACTTTCCTATCCTTATTATCATCTCTTTCCTGGTTAATGGTGGACCAGTTTCAAAGGGTGCTTTGGTTGCCAGTGTTTCTGTACATGCAGAGAATATGGATGTTCCCTATGTCTCCAGAGGGATGCCAAGTTCTGTGTCTAAAAAACTAAATTTCTTTAAAAAAAAACCCCAGGATTTATAATCTTCCTCAGGAAAGCAGTCTCGTGTCTGACAGGAAGGTGAGGTCAGGTCCCAGCTGTGGCGGCAGAGATAGTACTCCAGGGCTCTGACACATGCAGCACTAAGCTCAAGAAGAAGATGAGCACATCCTGCTTCTTCCTGAGGAGCACCATCTGTGGAGCAAATTCCTAGGTGTGGAGGCAGGGCTGGAACATGTTGTGTAACACATTCCAGTTTTCTCACTGTTGGTGCTGGCACTGAACTTGTTTGCCCCAGCAGGAGGTACCCAGGCTGCACATGCTATAGGAGGGAAAGAGGTAGTGGGAAAGGCCACTGTTTGTGTGGGTGCTGAAAATGAGAGGCCTCTAGAATGAGGGTTGTTGAACTCCTTTGCATCAGGGATATGAGGGAATAGGTGAACTTTGCTTTAGGAAAGGCTGTTCGTCATCTTCTGCACAGGAGCTGCTACTGTCCCATATGCCTTCCGGTGGCAACAAGTAGGACTTCCAAAAATTTCAGGAGAAGTTGGCATCTTTCTGGAGACACTGGGAACCCTCTGTGTTCTGCACGTTGTAGTGCCAGCCCAGCAAGTGAGCTTTACAGAAGCACTGGAAACCAGAAGGCCCTTTAAAATTGATCCACCATTAAACAGGAAAGAGATGATGATAATATGGATTAGAAGAACCTGTCATTACCAAAGCAACTGAGTTGAGGAGCATACCATAGATGCTTAAGAACATCAGGAACCCTAAAACTTGCTTTTCTGGATTCAAGTCTAGGATCTTGTCTGTAAGAATATGCATTCTCAATATTTTTCTTGATTATGTCTGCAAGAACTTATTTGGCTGATTTCTCAAGGTTGCCTAATTCCTCAGTTCAAAAGGGCTCATTTACCTTGATGCCACCATGCTGATATAATATTATCAGAGCAGTAGGTGTTGACAGTCTGCTGTTGCTTTCATTACTAACTCACTTCAGTTGGTTTCCCATTGCTAAAACTCCCCTTTGTAATGTGTTACATTAGTTTTTCTTACAAGTTAAAGGTTGTAATGCCTGACATAGGCTGGAGTGGAAGGTGATGGTCTGCAAGAACTCACACGCATATGGGCAGCTGTTGGGGAAATGTTTAAAAACTGTGGGTTGTTCAGTGATTGACCTTAAACATGTATTGTTTTGCTTTCTTTCTTTTTTCTTTCTTTTTTTTTTTTTTTTTAAATTACTTAACTTAAACTTCTTAACCTAGACATGAAAACAAAGCTAAGAGAAATCACATTTGCTTGAGGGGACCACTGACAGTTATGGATTGCTTTAAAATTGCTTTTTGTTCAAGTATTATTAAAGGCAAAGCCTAGCATAAAGAATTTGAAATGAAGGACATTTAGCAGCAGGAACATAGCAGAGAGTCAGGGGGGAAAAGGCATTTATAACACAAATGATGATGGGCAGAGTACTTTGCATGTAGACAGTGCCACTAATTAACAACTGTGAGGTGGCCCAGGACAGGGACTGAGCTCAGAGGAAGACACAAGTCCAGATGGCTCTTTGTGATCCAGAAATGCAGGGCGTAAGACTGTTACAAGGTTACTGCAAGGTGAGAACAGGGACTACAGGGTCATTTTTTTTTTCCTAAGAGCAAATGCTCTAAGAGAAACGGCATGGGGTGGTAATGATCTGCTGCACAGATAGACCTAGCTTTAGAGCTAAGCATACCTTCTGTTTTGCTCTCAAGGTTTTGTGAATGTCCCCTGGGAGATATTTAACAGCTTGGAAAAGCGAAAGCTGTTATATGGAAGCAAATGTGAAAGCAAATATTTTGTTTACCTTGTGTGCTAGGTATTTAGCTGAACAGTTTCTAGTCTAGGGGATGATATTGCTAATCCCTCTGTGGGAGTGCAGAGGAACATGTTGCCACTGCAGGGTGTCAGCTCAGGCAGCTGGGGAGAGTTTGGGAATAGAGGGTGATAGAGAGGCCAAGGTGCCCCCCTTCCCCCTTCTGTGAGTGTGGGAGCTGTGTCTCCTGGAGCAGTGTGCTGCATCTGTTCTTTACTTCACCTTTGTAAAGCCTGTTCATATTATTTTAGTATGTTTTATGTATGCACTGTTCATCTCTCTGAGCCTAATGTATCTCACTACTCTTTCAAGCACTGCATTTCTTAGGTAAGTAATCCCATATGTTTTGGCAGCATTATCACTTTCAGAAGTATCTGACATTACAAGGAATACCTGCAGAATGAAGCTATCGGGTAGGATAACTAGGATGACACACATCATATACACAGTGAAACGTTGAGATCGTATAAATCTAATTATTCATGACATATATCAAAATTGACAAAAGGTTGGAAGCTTTTGAGAAGAGGTGAAGCATTACTAACTAGTGTGCATTGGCATCAAGTTTCAGTATCAAAATACTTCTTCAAACAATGTCTGATTTGGATGCAAAATATGAATGTATAGCAACCAGAAACAAAGCCCACAGAATATCCTGTTGTTACTGCCACTTGACATGGTTCACAGGTAGATGATTCAGCCCTTAGATTGATTGTAGGAGGGTATCTGTTAAAGGTTTTCTCCTATCTAAAGTTTAATTTGAGCCCCCAAATGTGACATATGTCTTCTCAGGCCATATTGAATTTCAAATTAAAATCTCGGTTTCAGCATACCTTTTGTGTTTCTGTAATAAGATATGTGTTCCAGACTAGAGCCTGGAGATACATTTTTTTTCCTCAAGTTTAAGATCTATATTTGCTATTCAGCTTCAGTCTATTCAGAGATGAAGCTTGCACTGCAAATTCTGGCCTGGGCTGCCAGCTGGGACAAACTGTCAGCAATATCTCTATATGTATTACATGAGAATAATTCATAGTACGTAGTGGGAGACAACTGCTCTTACCTATAATTGGAAGAATGCTTGTGAACAGTTTTTGTTCTTGTCATGTACATATTTGTTATTTGAAACTAGTTCACCATATTTAAAATGTTGAGCCAAATGTTTACTATGTGAAAACATTTGTTGTTACTAAGAACCTCAGTTAGTGTTCTTAGTAAGCAAAACCAAAGATGCTGGAAATAACAGCTGCAGGGAATTGATTAAAAAATTTAGCAAGTACAAAGGCATAATATCTTTTTACTTTTAGTCCAGATAAATTACAATGCCCAGCTGAGTTACTGACTGAAACTTCTACCACTCACTGAAGCCAATTTCATATGTTTGTGGAAAGCATGAAATGGGATGACAGCATTGAACATGTCACTTTCTCTGTTTCATTTTTGCTTTGGTATGAGGCAAGAAAGCGCTGTGGGACACATTATGGTAGTCAGTAGAAATAGCGCTAAGTAAGGATCCAAAAACTTTAGAATGATGTTCTAATGCTGATGGAAAATGTCTTATTGTGCAATTTTGGACAAAATTGAAGTGAATTATGCTGGTCCTTTTTCAATATACTTTCTTCCTGTAGTAATTCACTGCATTTCATTGTATGTGAGACAACTGATAGCTTTTCTATTTTATATGTGAAGACAGGACTGTTGTAGTCCAACAGAGCTGACAATAACACTAAATAGTCTAAAAACATTCTGTAAAATTTGTAAAGCGCTGAGTTTAGAGTTTAGGGTACATTTCAGTAAAAGCCTCAATACTAAAGATTATGAAGGGCAAATCTCAAATCACTTGTGAAATGCAAACTCTGAAGAACTTTCTCTCAGGAGTAATCTGACAGATTTTAGTCTTCAAATTTCTAGTTTAGTTTAATAAGGCAAATTCTTGTTGGTTAAGTAGTGTTTTGTAATAAAAATAAGTGCAGCATTTTATGATGTGGGGTGCTGCAAATTCAGGAATTGTATATGCAGCTTAATGGATTCCTCTGTTAATATAATTTGCTCTTGCTTTTCCTGCTTTGTGGACTTGGTGTTTTTATAGTTTTTGGGTGTGTAGTGTTCTTCCTTACACTGATATAAATTGGGAGTAATACACTAAAATCAATGGAAAACTGATATAAAGCCTCTCAGAGATCTGTATTGGAACTTGCATTTAATTCCCACTTCCCTTGAATCTTTATAATAGGTACTTAAAGCTTTGTTTCACATGAATTGTGTGTAGATGTGTATTATATATGAAATTTTCAGATAGTACTGGAATATTTTGTAATCATTTTTCATCAATTCTGTAGTAACAAAATACAAAGCAGTAGGGTATTGGACCAGGAAAGACAAATTATATCGAGTTTTTCTGCTCTTGCACAGCTGCTGCTGTGACTGTGCATTGGGGTGTACCCAAAGTTAACTTTAAATTAGCTGGCTTGGACAAGAGCACAGGAGTGTGAGGTACTCACCAAGAATTTCCCAAGCTTCCAGGAAAGGTGTTTCAGCCTTGGGCTGAGCTTGCTCCTAGAGTTAGCTCAGTCTAACCTGACCTAAGTTCAAGGCATTGGCTGTACTACAGAGGTGGTTTGAGCATCACACAGATGCAAGCATATTATTTACCTGGTATTTTGTTATCTCCGTGTCTGATCTGCTGCTTCTGAGGGCTGATGTAACCTGTACTGAGGAGCCCCTACGAGGCAAAGAGCTGTCAGGGAAACACAGGTATTTGTATGTAAAGAGGAGGATAGTTCTACCTTAGACCCCTTTATCCCTTCTGACTTGCAGATGCAAAGGATGATCTAGAAAGAGGAGGACGGACCTGCTGGGATTTGACGGTAAGGACACTCAGTGGCTGGCCTTCTCCTTGTGCTTTCTGGGCATGGTGAATTCACTTCAGATAGTTCAGGGGCCAGGAATGATTTCTAACTATGCTGTCCTCATCTGTGAAGGTGGTCAGAAGGAGGTTCTGAAAGAGCCATGGAGGAAGTGACAGTGCAGGCTTGGGATATGGGAACAGATAAACCTTTATTTCTGGTGATGAGAAGATTAGACTTTTGTGATATGGGAGCAGGTGGAGAGATAAATCCCAATTCTGTCTTTGCTCCTGATAGAAGATATTGTGAGTTACTGCTTTATCTCTCCTGAATCACTCAACTGCTTCCAACTGAAATTGGGTTGGAAATTTTAAATGTATAGCATTTCTGAAATGAAGGCACACGTTAGTGACTGAGCTTTGTGTGCAAAATACCGATTTCTACAAATACATTTATTTCTGAAGAGTGGTAGAAGAGCCTCTTAAGTGAAATATGCTGATATGAATAACAAAACAGAATGTCCTTTGGCTGGCTGTGGATTCCCAAAGGATACAAGACATATAGTTTATAATACTAAATATCTGTGAAGTTATATTGTTGCTGGGTTCATTATTAGTAGATCTTTATCTTCTAAAATCAATGATTCCCTTTGTGAGATTTAAATTTTCCATGCAATCACTTCCCTATGGTAACAAGGGATGCCTGATTTAGCAGTGACATTTGTAGTGAGACACCATCAGGTGATTCAGTGTGTCCATTATTAGCCTTTACTTTCTTCCCAGGGAGTGCTTTTCAATTTAGTTTACCTCGTACTGTGTTTAGCTTGATTTCTTATAGAAAACAAAAATATCTTGCCCTTAGATTCATCAGGGGCTTTTAAAACCAGAATAGTGAGAAAAAAACCTCATTAAGGTCAAAGGCAAAAAGAAAGTGTTTGAAAAAATGGAAGCATTGAAATTTTTCACTCTTCAGCTCCTGCCAACAGCTTTCCATTTCACTGTCAACAATATTGTTCTCCCTTTGCTGTTCTTCTCTTAAATCAGTCATCTGTGGCACAAGAGAGGGAGGCTAGATGCATTTATATATAAAACCATTAAGGTTTCAGATGCAACCACAGAGGTGCCTGCTAAGATATTATCAACAGGGGCAGCAGTGCTGGTGGTGTAGCTGGTACTGGGCATTAATTCAAAATGTTTCTGTCAATGAAAGGCACACCAGTACAAGTAATGAAGGTCAAAATGCAGCATTGATACTGAGAGCAGGAAGTTTACAAACGGGATTGTAATTGCCTGGATGCAGGGCACTGACTGAACGTGCCAAAAAAAAGCCCAAAGTGCATTTCAAAGGGCACAAATAGTGACTATATTAGCAGTTTAGGTTGGACAAAGGACATGCTTTTAACTTGAACCTCCTGGGTTTTCCCACTTACTGCTTTGGGTTCTCACTGTGGGACAGTCCTGGGCTGTGGATATTGGTGATAAAACTAAACTGCTAGGCCTAAGCTCCTGTGTGCAAGAGCACTCCTAAGTGTGCTCCAGCTGCTGGTGGGCTTTCAGCCAGTGGGGACAGACTACAGTAAGCTTGAAACAGTGCTTTCACTCTCTCCCTGAAGTGTACCTAGTGTGGAAGTGTGCTCAGCACCAAGGAGTGCTCTACAGATGCACTCCTGCTGCATGGTGCTCGTTGGTGATGCAGATATATCTGTAAGGCATTAGCAATAGGTCTCATCTTGTCTGACCAGCTTCTTGAAACTAGCTCTGCTAGTCAGGAGCAGAGGTATAGAAGACATGAATCACCCTCTGCATTAAGTGGGTGCTCCAGATATGGTGAATCAATCTTGGAGTCTTTTGTATTTTTTTCCCAAAGCCTATAAAGGAAGGCTGACTTTTAGGCATCTACTTGCATCTAGCTACTAGACTTAAATGAAAAGAACACCATGCAAAATGGGGAAGAATATATTCTGTAAGAGAGACAAAATTATATGAGAATAATGTAAAACCAACTCTTAAAAATGACTCAGAAGCTTTTATTCTCAGGACAATTATTTTAAAAGAATATAGTATAATATTAACTAACAAGTATTTTTACCAGTAATATTAAACTGAACACACTCTGTATTTGGCTGTGGAAAATAATGATAAAAAAGAAACCCCAACATTTTTGCATAAGTGATACATGATTATGGGATTTTTTTTTCCCCCCAAGTCCTAGACTACTTGCATGTTTTGAAGGAGGGAAAAGGTGATAGTTAAATACAGTTATTTGAAGCTGTGCATGATATAATGAAGATCTTCACTAGAAAATGGATGTGCCACTTCACTTAAGCCTTTGAGGGTCAGTTAAAGAAGGACCAGTGGGATGTCACTGGATCCATGGGTGGTGATTATCTTCTGCTTAACCTTTCTCTCTCTTCCCCTTTCCCCTGCTTTTCTGTTTCCATCTATCTCTCTACCTCACATTTACTGTATTATTAACTTTGGCATATGGTATTGTTTGTATCAAATTTGGGCAGAAGCATCTCTCACTAGTCAGATCGTAACACGCATGGGTTAAGCAAACACAAAGAAAGACGTTGCAATCTTTGTGTTGTCCAGAAATCCACTGAGAAAAACATGTCTTTTTGATTCCTTGGTTACCACCTGAAGCAACAACAATGTTCTCTACTGCACTTTCAACTGCTTATGACTATTACTGCTTGAGACATAAGCAGCTCTGCTGGGACAGTAGATTTACAGCTGGTAGGTCTTTTTACTCACTAAACAGGAAAACTGTGTAGGAGTAAAATTCAGTAGATACGGTGTTCTGTTTTCCTTGGAGCACTAAATCTTGCTTCCTCCAGTTGTATTTAGTGATGTGTTTGCCAGCTGGCATGTACCATGATCAACAAATTTTTGTTTTAGACTAACTTGCCTTTTTCCATCTCTCTTCGTATTAGCTAAGTTACCAAGCCTGTTAAGTTGTTGGGCTCTTAAAGCTGCTACCCACTCCAAACTGATCTAGCTATTTTAGGTCACTGTAAATCTTATGTGACTACTGCAAGTTTACTGGGTGTTGGTTTTGTGTTGGTATTTATTAGTGCAGTTAGCTCTGGTAATTCCACTGAGTTGATCTAGAAAAGTGAACCTTCTCAGGCAAGCAATGAAGATTAATGCAAATGTGCAGGCTTTATTCTTCCAAAGTTGTTCATAACATTGCAAATTGGTTTAAATTTGCCCAGAAGAATAAATTCATCTTGCATCTATACTAGAAAAAAAAAAGTGACACAGTAGAAGCAGAACTGGAAAGCAGACTGATCGTGCGGACTTGACATGTTTCAGCAGGTTTTTCTTTGGTCTAGTCCTAGACTGATACATGGACTGAATGGTCACTGGAAGGCATCAGGTGAGGTCCTGAAGAATGTATTTGAGTGGCTTGGTGTTTAATTTCTTTTCCCCAAGTCTTTCCTGCTTATGTGCACTGAAATCCCTGTAAAATGTGAATCACAGCGCAGTAGGAAGGGATATACTTGGAAGATCTCCTTCAAAGCCACTTTTGAATGAAACTAGGTACACCCTGTGACCTGGAAGGCTGCTAGGAGATCCAGTAATTATAGATGAAAGCCTTCAGGATGTCAAGACAAAATATTTTCTATTCTGGATTGCACCTAAATTTGTCTTCAAGAAGACCATATTAAGAAGAATGTCAGAGTATGTTTTGGGGTGATTTTTTTTTCTTGTTTCTCCTATTGAGTTTTCTGCTTTGTTTAGACAAATATTTGCTGAAAATTTGCATGTTGATGTGCTTTCCTATTATGCAAATGTCCTAACCATAAAGAAACAGCCATTCTTACTGCTCACTCTCTGTGACTCTCAAGTATGAAGTACTAAAATTAAAATGAGAGCAGTAGCAGTTAGATAATAATTTATATGAATTCTCTTGTCTTTCAAGTCTTTGTCTGATACAAACAGAATGGATTTTCCCTGAGGATTTACTGTTGGGAGCTGCTTGGCACTGTGTAATATATTTAATGAAAAATAGGGAATAGAGCAACTCTCTGCTGCAGGTAGGGTTCCTGTTTGTGCAGTGTGCTGTAGGTCCAAGTTCCTCCTCTAAGAGGAGGAGGTACTGCACATGCATCTGAGATATTTCTGCTCTTCTGGAAGGCTGAGCTTTTTGTTCCTAGAAGAGTGTCTAAATTTTGCTTCAGAAGATAATGAATGAAATGAATAGTTGAAAATTCTACTTGGAAATTAAGTAAAAAAAGATGATACATATTTATTTAATTGTAAAAACTGTCAGGTTAATAAAATGTATTACTACTTCCCTGAATTTCTCACATTGACTTTACAGATAAGAGGAATCCCTGTAATAGCACTGTTAATTGAAAGAAACTTGACTGATGAGACTGGACTAGTAAGAGAGAAAAGGATTACCTAGCCCAAGACATGTATTCCCAATACCTTGATCCATTTAATTTTTTTTTCCTTAATATTATTTAAAGACTGCATTTTTGAAAATATCCTCAAGCTAGAACTGTTCTCCTGTTAATGACAAAAAGTAAAGATATTAAAATGCATAATTTTTTTATTGGAAAAAATAAAATGTTCCACAATGAAATAAAATTATGAGAATTCAGGAATAGCCTGTGTAGGTTATATGAAAGTATACAGGTGATGTCCTCATAAAATTGTTTGCCTTCTCTCTAGACGTTCTTTTCTATCAGTAAGGAGCCTGGTTAACTGACTCTTTGGGACAGTAACAATGAACACTTTGCTGTCACACAAGGGAATACTTCTGTGCTCAGCTTCTCAGGATAAGGTGATTTGGACTGGCTTTATTAATGCATGGCAACATCACAGTAATTTTACATTACTGTTGAGAGCTGCTGGAGGCCAGTAGGAAGGATGAGATCTGGAAACACAATAAAAGGTAAGAAAAAAGAATGTGAAGAATAAGTCTCACTTGAGGGAGTTCACATTTGTATCTGTTTTTACGGAGCTGTGAAATTATACTCTTTACTGAATATAATTTTGATTGTTACTACACTGACTATTGCTGTTACCACAAAAGTTTATTTTAATACTTTATAGAAACTGGCACTGAACTTTTCAAACTTTAAGTGTTTTTTTGTTCTAGGCTATAAAAATGCCTCTAAAACAGAACAAGAAGGGCCAGAAGAAAGGAAACAAATGAGGTTTTAGTAATGCTGAAAGTGCTTGGTATTAGAAAACTAGGATTTCAGGAAGCAGCTCCTGCAATGAACAGATTGTCTCATTTAAAGAACAGCAGATGTGTCATGGAGAACATCTCAAACGGTTATGATTTTGCCAATTTTTACCATTATTTTTGTTCCCTTTCCTTATCTTTTTAACAGACTTTTTTGCTTAAGAGCAAAGCATGTAGTTTAGGTTTCAGTTAAATTTGTATTTCCCCCAAGAAGCAGTATTACTTTGAGTAACAGTAATTGTTCCCCCTAGCAGAGCATTAGGCCGCCTGATAGCAGCAAGATTGATAAGAAAAATACTGCAGCTCAGGTTATAAGCAGCCTGTGATGAGTTACTGCTAGTTTTGTAACCTCAGGATCCCATTGGTCAGTCTTGCTTGCAGCAGTGGCCAGTCAAGCTGCCAATAGAAACCCCCACTATCTTCTTTTAAGTGCAGTGAGATTAAGGTGAAAAAATCAATTTATTCTGTCTGAATTAGATCCTCCATATGTGTGGATATCATGGAGTGCTGGGTTAAGATGCCAGGTGCTTTTTGGAAGAGAGAAAAGAGTTTTCATAAATAAAAATATAATTTTCTTCTCTGTGCCTGGGTTTTATTCTGACTTCCAGAGAAAGAAATGAACAGAAAGGAGACAAGATTTTCAACTGCCTCTGAGTTATGGAGAAGGGGTGGATGTCACTGTGATGGGGTAGTGTCTGAAAGGAGTTTTATGTGCCTCCTGTCCAAGGCCTTGATTCAATGCTCCTTGGTGCCCACAGTTTCTAGTGAATTCTGCAAGCTCGAATCATGTTTGCTTTTACAGGCTGTAGCTATATCTGAGTGTGGATTGAGAGCAGTGAGCCTCCTAACAGCCCTGCTTGTGCTGCCTTGGTGTTGCGCTCACGTTGGCAGGCACTGAACACGTGGGTGCCTCTGGAGGCAGCTTGGCTTTAAGCTGTGTGCCAGGACAGTTCCTGTGGGCATGTGGGTCCCAGGGGATCCTGGAGCCTGAACAGGATACGTGGTAGGAGAGGTTTATCACACGGCTCTGAAGGCAGACATGGCCCCAGGGCACTGCAAGGTGGACACAGGTGAAGCTACCAGGTTGTGCAAGATGGCCTTCTTGATGTCTGGTTCTGGGGGGTGCCCTGGTGCTCCCTGGCTGTCCCACTTTTTGCTGGGAGAGTGAAGGCAAGTCCTGTCTGTAGCACTGTGGCCCTGGGGAGCTAGCAGGCTCCGTAGTGCCATGGCAGCATTCCAGAATGAGAAGAGGAGGTCTCAGTGGTGTCTGAAGACTGGTGGTTGGTAGGTAGTCCTTGGTGCTGTTAGCCTCTTTCACCAATTTGATGAAGAAATATACCTGGTAAATAATTAACTGCTTACTCTCCTTCTGGTTTGCATGCTTCCTTTTCAGGGTCCAGCCATCTCCAGATTTATGCCTTTATTTTTTGTTTGGTTTCCTTTTTTGGTACTTCTTTGTTGTGTGGTATTAAAGTATTCATTCCTGCTCTTTCTTTCTGTATGCTCTCTTCCCCTCCTAAGAAAGCACCAGGGCTCTCCCTTTTGCCCTTCTCTCTTCCTCTCTCCTTTAAAAAATCTTTTAAAATTTTGTGAAGTTCACTGGCATGAGACACTTTCTTATAAACCTCAAACCTTTCTGTACAGGGAATCCATGCATGTCCTTTTCTGCGCCTGCCCCTCAGAAGTTAAGCGGTCTAGAGACCTAAATCCCTTTTGATGTCTGCTCGTTGTCAGTTCTTATTAGGTGCACAGTTTATTCAGAGGAATTTAGATGGGAAAAGCCAGTGAACAAACAGATCACAACTGTGTTTGAAGGAAAAGTTGGATTGCTATAAAAGGGAATGTTTGCCAAAAGTTGCCCTTGAGGTGATGGTGGGCTCACCATTGTGTGCACTGTGATTTTACTGTGCTGACTGTGTTCATGATAGCATGCAGACAGCTGGGGAGAGGCACAAAGTAGCTGTGGAAGTGATAAGCAGTGGTTCATACTGAACGCTGGCAAACGGCCTCAGCTAAGATGTGGAATAATGCTTCCATGATGCTAGCTGTGGGCAAGCCCAGTAGTCACTAGCTTCCATCTATTAAAAAAAAAAAAAAAGGCATTTATGCTACTTCTCTCCTGTAGTATCCTGTGACTACCTCTGTTCCAGGGCATTCATACACACCAGTGCAGCTGGCAGCAATTTCAACATCTTCATGTTCACTCTGTTCTGGAGAACTTGATGTGACTGTTGGGAGATCCTGGCTCATGTTACTATTCATCTGTTTAAATTTGTAACTGGATGTTTTGGTTCTTTTTCAAGGAAGTACCACAACATGATCTGCAAGGATTACTTTGAGAGTGGATTGTCTTCACTACCAGTTAGTGATGCTTCTCTACTCCTGTAAATGTTTCTGTTGCTAACACAATAGCAGCAGCAGCAGAGATGGAGACACTTTGATGGATGTGGGACAGTCAGAGATGATAGCCTGCTGCTAGAACTTTGTTTTGTAAATGATGCCTTGAAGGCTAGCAATTCACTTCCAAACCTGGGTGCTTTGTATAAGCTGCTTCAAAGAAGAAAATTTTAGTTTAATAATTTTTTTTTTTGCTTTCAGCATTTTATTTTGTTCAGTATGTTTGAGAAATCAATCCCTTGAAAAGCTGCAGTCCTCAGCAAAGCATACATATTGGATAAACCTCTAGAAAGTGTTCTCACAGAATTTAACTCTCTCCATCTTTAGAGTGGAAGGACCTGGCAAAAGATGGGGTATATAGTTGCCAATTCTTTCTGAAATGGTTTTGACTCCATTGTCCTGTATTTTGGGATTTATTTCAGTGTGGGTGTAGAGTACTAGGGATGTATAAGGCAGAATTTTCTCTCTGATCTCCAGTCAATAAAGCTTTCTTACCACGTTTTATTAGGTATTAAACCTCCTACCATTTAAATGTTTCTCACAATTGTTATTTCACCATTAATCCATTCTCTAATACACTTGATCTAAATCCTGTACTGGTAGTTGTGGGCTTGGGCTTGGGCTCACCTCACTTTTGCACACTCTTAAACCATGGTATAATGTACTTCCAAATGTGGCAAAGGCAAAACCCCTGTGAGTGCAAACAGGTTACATGGACCTAAATTTATACCTTAATATAACATTAGGAGGATCCTGAACAACAGATACGATGATCCAGAGAAAGCAACCATCAGAGAATGGTTTGGGAAGGGAGCTTAAACGTCACCGAGTTCCAACCCTCCAGCCATGGGCAAGGACATGTTACACTTGACCGGGTTGCTTGGAGTCATGTCTATTCTGGCCTCAAACTCTTTCAGGTATCCACAGTTCTAATGATATAAAAAGAAAAAGTGTATAGTCTAAAACACTTCTTAGCTTTCCTACAGACCCCAAATACTGTCTAACTAATATCCCTTAATAATAAATGAATTTGCATGTTCACATATTTGCTTTAAAAATAGATCTGCTTTTGGATTTTTTTTTCTTTTTTCAAAGATCTGTGTGGACAGTTAAAAGAGGTTTTTTGCTTTCATCAGTGTTGTGTTTTACTTTGATATAGTTTAACTATCCCTTTCTTCCCTTCCTATAAATATGGATATTTACATGAATGTATGTTGCACCCACTTTCAAGCAGCATTTTCACATTCCTAATGATAACAAGATGGGAAGCTGTGATATGTGTGTTGTAGAGGCACAAAGAGTTTATAATGAGTCACTATTATAATTTGTGTGCGTGTCTTTGATGCTATTGTAGTTTTCCAGGCAGATGTCCCACCCGCTGCGTGTTCCTAGTTTCAGTCTAATGAACTTCTAAAGTTACTGGGCACTCAACAGTAGCTCTGGCATCCCACAATGTATTACTAATAAGTTTTCTTCAAATTGAAGAGGCTTTTTTAAGTACAGCGCACAATCAGTAGCCCACAGTGGAAGAAACAAATCACAAAACCACTGTTCCATAAGCACGGAATTGAAAGAGCTGCATAAGTAAAATGACAGACTATCCATTCCACTTTGGAAAGCGTGAATAGGATTTTTGATCTAGCTTAATTTCCTTCAAGCTCTTCAGCTATGGCTAAACCATTTAAAATAAAAATAGATGTGTTATGGAACACCATGCTCATCACTGTTCATTATTTTGAAAAAGCATGGGTCCTCCTGTACCTAATGTCAAAAATGAGTGGAATCCTCATCCCAATTTCAGCACTGCAGAAGTGGGCTGATTCCCCTGGCTGAAGTGACTTTGCTTCACATTTATGGCAAAAATGGAAGGGAACCAGTGATTTTTAATTGCTAGCTTGCAAACAACAGTATGTGTATTATCTGACATATCACTGAGCTTTAGATTTTTAAATTGTTTAGTGTAACTTAAATAAACCTCCAGTAGATAAAATGTTAATTGAAAAGATGGATTTTACTGACCAACGTAATGCGTTGCTATTGTCAAATGAGCCCCTCAGGCATCCTTTGTATTCACTGTGGGCGATTTCACCTTTGAGCAGAATGCATCCTTGAATGATTGTATGCACTTCAGCTAAACCCACCAAATATTAGAAAACTTGCCCATTTCAAGGCATTTAAGTACAACCAAAAAGCCCCAACCTACAGCATCCTGCCAACTCCCAGTTCTTTGGAAGAAAACTTTCAGACCAAGAATACACTCACATCCCAATGAGCTGAGTTGACTGGGGAAGTTTTGGACCAAAGACAATGCTTCAATGCTGAATATTATCTGCCTCAACTCTTGGTGGACACTATCTTGCTGTACAAACAGCCATACTCACTTCAGGGGTCTTACTTATGGAGCACTGCCCCAGTCAGTTCCATTGCCATTGCAAGAATCTCACCTTTTATTAGATAAACGACAAGCTCCTTGGGGAACATGCAAATCTATGCTGGGCAGAGTGAAGAGCTGGAGGAAATGATAATTATGAAGAGAAAAATACAGACCCCCCCCCCCTTCCTCCTGATTCGTTCTTTTCTTACACTATAATCCTTTGTGGCAATCAAAAGGATGGATGAGATTGTGAGTCAGCATCCTTTGAAAAAAACCTTAATGAGCTTTCAGATTACTTACTGCCTTTTTTCTGTACTTCTAAGCATTTTGCAGTATAACATGTAGAGAGCAGAAGAGGTCATTATAAGTCTCTGTTACAGTACACCTGTGTTTTCAGCTGAGGCCTCTGCTTTTTTTTTTTTTTTCTGTGCTTTTTGAAGTGCAAGATCATAGATAGCTATAAGAAGTGCTTTTGAACACTCATTTTCTAAAGAGCTGATCAAGTAGCCAGGCTATTCCTGAATGTTTTTGGAAGTTGCTTTGTCTTTACAGTGGTGATTGGGGAATTACAAACACGTGTCATATGTTAGCCACTGCAGGTTTTCCTTGTTATAAAAGTATCGATATGATAGAGCAAAAAGATATTATGTTACCCATGTGTGACCAGACAAAGCCAAGGAAGAGTGCATCATACATCATATTTTGCTAACAAGTAGCTTGACAGTTGCACATAGCCCAAGAACAGATGCAACAAATAAACAGGTTATGAGAACTGAAGAAGGCAAACAGAAAAAAAAACCCAAAAACCCAACAAAACCCCTATTACCTGTCACAGATGGCTGATTTATTTGGGACAATAATTATACCTGTCCTAGCTTAGGTGTCAGGGACTGGAATAAACACTTAATTTGTAAGCAGGATTCTCTTTTAAAGGAAAATGAAGATTTTTTTTGAGCCTTGGACACGTGTTTATTTATTTTTCATGCCAGTGTGCTCAAGGAAAGGTAAGTGGCACACTGGTTAATGCTGAAAGAAAATAAAAATGACAACTAAATAAACATTTGTAAAACTCACAGCAGGAATACAGCTAATATTCAGCTAACAGAGAGTTGAATATTGTTGAGGTAACTGTTGCTTCTGCCTGTACTGACATATTTTGGGTCCAAGTTTGGTCCTGATCCATTGTATTCATATTCATGTAATAGCATGGATCTGCAGCCTGAAATGATGTCTCTTATTGCCAGTGGAAAGAATTCCAGGGAAGAGCCAAAAGATTTTATATCAACCTTTTACTTTTCAGAGTTCACTTCAGTGGCACCACTTAGCAGAACAAGCTCTCAATTCATGTCTGCAAGTACCCAAGACTAAATCGGTCTGTTCTCTTTGTTTCAGCAGACACAGGGCCCGAAGAGGACTTCCCACCAAGTTATACTTTGAAGTGTCAGCTGTTTGAGCATCCAGTTTTCAAGTGAGTAATTCCTTTTGATCTTTTTCATCCAAAGGTCAGCTGTAAAGTTGCTCAAAGTGCAGTCAGCACTTTGATAGCATTATGAATGCTGGAGATACTAAATAGACTCCTGTGGATCATGGAGTAGGGGTTTTGTTATACCTGTCTTTATGGTTAGTCTGACCATGGTCCCAAGGCTTTCACTGTGGATGCAACTTTTGTACAATGTCCTAAACAAAATTTTTGGGGTTGGAAAAATAGTCAACTTCTTTTGAAATTAATTTTTACTACTTAAATGCTGTCAGTACTAATGTCAAGTTACAGCATCACTTACTAGCCATGACTGAATAGTATCCATCACATTCAAATAGTAAAATGTTTTGTCCTCTTCTCCTCAATGAAGCTTGACAATTCCTGTGAACTGGTATAATAATATTTTTATTCTGTCATGAATATTTGATAGTAAAAGGTAGTAAGCAAGAAAGGAGCAGTTTATGGGCTGTCCATTATTTCTCCAGAGCTTATACTGGAGTCTTTAAATTGTTCACCTGAGACAGAAGAGTCTGTGCTCTCAGACTGACCATACTAAACAGATGAAGAACATTATTGAACACGTTTGGCTTGTCCTTCTTCTAGAGTGAGTCACCTTCTTCTAGGTGAGCAAAAGCTCAACTGGTCTTGTAAACAGAAATCCCTTGGGATGAATAATCAGACCTCAGGTGCTTATGCTTCCTCTTGTTGCCTAGGTCAGCCTAATAGTGTCATATTATTTGTTTCACATCTAAAATGTATCATTCAAAATAGATTTTTTAAATTAAAGAGTAGCAATGTATTTAGTAAACTTGCAAGGCATCTTGCCACTCTGTCTTCTACTTGAGTTTTTTGTTGTTGTAGGTGGTTTTTGTTTTGTTCCACAAACTTTCAAAGAAGAGTGAAAACAGGACTGTAACTAAGTTCTCCAAACAATTCTTACACTGTATTAAAACCAGTTCTATTCTCTGTGCTAAATTTTAGACCAATACTTGTATAATGTGGCCATCTACCACAGATATGATTCTGTATGTATATCTATAATGTGCCTTACTGTGCTGTGGTATTAATCAATAGGAGAAAGAAACTGGAGGAGTTTTGTAAATATTTAAAAATTGCACAGAAAAAGATATTAAAGGGCTGGGCTGTGGATTAGGTCTTTGAGTTCACTAGCTCTGAACCAACTTACTTACCTGCAAATATTTTTTTGGGAAAAAAAATCTTCCATTTCTTAATGTCCTCTTTTCCACAGAGATCACAAATCAGGTCTTAATTCTTCCAGTCCTTATGGGTTAGGTACAAGTTTTTTACTCTGCTTGCAGTGTTGCCTTGTATGTTCAAGTAAATGCAAGACAGTTTTTGTCTGTGGTATGGACATGCTCTTACAGGGATCTGTCTGCCTGACCCAGGACACTGAGGTGCTCTCTCACTTGGCAAAACTTTTGCCACTGCTAAGATCATGTCAGTTCACTGTAAGGAACAAATATTTTTCTAGTTTTGTACTTCAAGTTTATTTGCTTTGGGTTTAGAAAAAGAAAACAGAAATGATTGTTTATACAGGTTAAAATAGAAAGGGCTTAGGTAAGTATGGAAAAAAACCTCTTTCTAAACAGAAAGTATACATCCACATATTGATTGTTTCTAGGTGTATTACAAAAAGGATAGAGCTGGAATTTCCCCAAAGATCTTATAAATTAATAAAATTGCAAAAAATAAAAAAATAAGACCCAAAGAACTAAATTCCCAGCAGAAATCAGTAAAACACATTATTCTGAGATAGATTTTTTCCCCCAGCTTTTGAAAAAGTTCTGCACACCAATAAGTATGTAAGTTGGATAAAATTTCAGCATCCTTTCAATTTGACTTATGGTTAAAATAAATACTGAACAGAATGCTTCCTGTGAATTGCCCTATGGCCTTTGATCAGCTAGGTTACATTAATTTCCTCATAACTCAGGCAGTATTTTACAGTAAAACATGCCAGGGGCTTGTATAACTGGGGAAGGTTTTGCTTCTCCAAAGGAGATGTTACTGATGGTATTCTCTTTAGCCTTTCCCCTCTTATCTGCTCAGAGGTAAACAGAGAAGGCTCCAAGATGCCCAAAGAGCATCAGTGTCCTGCTGGACTACATGTTTTGATAAATAGTCACAGTACTGTTTGCTCTTCAATTAGATTAACAGCTGAACTTGCGAATCATGTCTCTGGAGGGCATTTTTTTGATAACTAACTAATTGGCAGTTGTCTGTAGTAAATTGATTAATATTGGTCAATGGTAAATTGTGATCATGTTAATTTAATTGTAGTTCTGCCAGTGATATAATTAACGCTGCTATCAAAGCAGTCAATCAGTTCATTGGGGAAAAAAAGCAGCACTGTGGTATTAAGTTCCCAGTTTCCATGACACAGAATGTGATTCTGAATGATAATAATAAAGTTGGCTCTGCTCACTGTGAGCAAAAGCCATTGTTTTCAATGAAAATAGGGGTAGCGGGATGCGGTGGTGTTCTTCATTATTACAAATAATGCAAGCAAATTGCCCAGAAAGACTTCTGTCAATCTAAGAAAGCAATTTATCTTCCTAGCTGTCTGGGAAAAGATGTGACCAGGAGCTGTGTTTCGAGATTCATTATGATTGACAGAAATACTTCTGTGGACATTGCCTGGAAATGACAGGGCTTTGCTGCATAACACACAGAGAAGCAGATCACAGAATGGCTGAGGTTGGAAGGGACTTTGGGAGGTTGGGTAGTCCAAGCTTCCTGCTCAAGTAGGGTTCCCTAGACTCCATTACTCAGGAATGCCGTGTCAGGACTCGGAAAAATGGTCCCTTATTACCCCTTTTCTGTATTTCTAGTTTCTGTTCTCATTTTTGGGAGTCATTTATAGGGACTAACGACATGAACTCTGTCCCACATGTGCCACCTTTTCTTCAGAGGTATTCCTCAGGCATAAAGTGGCCCTCTTCTTTCCCCTTATCCTCAGCACATGCCTTCCTCCATTTATCAAAAGCATGTCTGGCCATCACTGGAACCTAGAGGCCTTTGAGATCACTGGTTTGGTTTTGTTCTGGTTGAGTGGGAGGGAATAGAACTGTGTGCTTTCACATCTCCAGCAGTTTTGCTGAACATTTATCAAGCAGGGTTACCTAAGAATTACCTTAAGTGAGTCTCTGGCACCTCCTGGATTCATTTATGTTGCTACAGCAGCAAAAAGCTGCCACTGAGATTGTCTAAGCAGGTAAATTCTAGTTAGTGCCTCTCCTTATAGAGCCTCTTTTCTTGCCAATTTTTTTTTTTTTACATCCCTTTTTTCTTCTCCCCTTCCTACCTGATCTGTGCTGTTCTTTATGTCCAAAGATGGAAGTTTGAGAGGAAGATTCTAGAGTGGTATGGAAGACCATAAAGTCTTGAACTTAGAGTCAGCTATCGGCAGGTATTTTTAAAAGTAAATTTCAGAACTGGCTACTCTAAGAGGCTGGGTTCTGCAAACCTGTTTGAAGTAGGTTTCTAATAACTCTGTATGGAAAATATTAGGAGATATTCCAGATTTTCTTCTAATTTCTAAATGCTCTCAAAGTATTTAAGATTGGCAGCTGCAACTTGTATTTCAGCTTTATTTCATAAGGAAGTTTTGTGAAGAAAGGCTAGCACTTACAAACTAGGAAAGGCTTTTCTTTCTTCTGTTTTTTTCTCCTTTTTTTTGGTGGTGGTGGTTTTGTGACTGATTAAAACAGTTAACCTGATTTAGTATGGCAATGGATGAAAACTATTCATGCAAAAATCTCATATTTGAAATTTAAATGTACAAAATGTAAGAGATATGTTCTCCATTATTCTATGACTTGAATTCATTTGCAGAAGTGATTGAAGAAGATCTGTACCCTTATAAATTGAAAAGGTATTAATTCCTATTTGAAATAATAAATGGAAGTCTGAGCAGAGACAGATTATTTGAATAGAAACTGACTTTAGGAAACATTATAATCTCACTAAAATGGTAACACATAGAAATTGGAATTTCATTGGTAAGGGTCCTGATATATGAAGAACACAATCATAAAAATGTGTTAGATTAGAATTGCAGTGTATTTTTATTGGTGTGGGTTCTTATCAAATGCCTTTTATCCCAACATAAGGCTCAGAAGAATTTGAACATTTATGTTTCCTGTAAGAGAAAATTAGAGAAACTGTATTTCTTAGTTAGAAGTATTCATGTTGATCTCTTTCCTAAATAAATTCTTAATTCACGCAAAAGACAAAAACAAGCTGGTTTTTAGTGTTTTGACACAAATGGTAAATGTTAAGAACATTTTTAGAGTCAAGAGTAAGTTGGAGATAAATAAATCAGCACAGATTTAGCATGTAGTAGCTTTATAATTGCAAGCAGCAAGATGTAAATAACCAGATTTCTCCTCTCTAGAAAGAGAGATTTCTAATTAACTCACTTTCACATTCCCTTTATCTCACTCCATTCCAAGCAATTAAGTGTTAACTTAGTTTCTCTTTAGATTGTCTCTCAAATGCCTGCTGTGCAGTTGTACAGAGCACAATGTTTGCCATAGTTGTCTATTGCCTTGCTTTTTATGTGTCTCTCTGTCTATAAGCTGGTAAATATCTATGGGAATTTCTATCACCTAGAAATTTCCAGTCTCACATGTTTTGCAGTTAACAATTGACAATGAGGGCTTATAATTTTTATTGCCTCTTGTTTAGGTAAATGTTGCTGTTTCTTTGTCCCAGTTGATAAATTTTAGTCTATGAAGGTCACCAATAATAAGTGTGAAAACATTCTGTGTTTTAATTTTTGGTGGCTTTTGCTTAGCTCTTGTGCTAAGAAAAATATTAAGATATTTGATCTGTTCATTACTTTTCATGCCTTCTTCTTTTACTCTGTGTTCCAGTCTTTTCTGCATTTTTCTTGCAAATAAATTATTTCTCCATATTTCTAAAAATCAGACAATCCCCCCCCCCTTTTTTTTTTTCATGTTTTTGCTTCTGCTGTGTACTTTTGAAGCTGGATGTTCAGGGAGAAGCAGCAGTTCCAGAGTAGGGTGCCCAGATAATATGATTTATTAGAACTGAAGGTAATAGAGAAACTCAAGCTGAATGTGCATACCGCACACAAGATACCAATTCACAGATGCAGTAAAATGGAAATTAATATTCATATCTCCAAAATTCCTAATCTCTATCTCCCTAATCATGTGCTCCACCATTACCACCACCATTATAGCTACTGCAGCCTAGAAACCACATGTATCACTTTGGATGACTGAATTTCACATTGTGGGAAAAGAAGCTTGAAATATTAAGGGAAAGCTAAAAGATTACCTGTGGCTAAGAAAACATTTGTATGGGCTGCAAATGCATAAAGCATATTCTGATGGGTAATGGGAAGTGCTTGGAAATCTTCTTGGGCTGATCTTAAGTTTTCACAGCTTGTAATTATTACATAAATATTGCTCTGAATTTAACAATTCAGACAGCTGCAATATGTTGAACACTTCAAGTGACAAGGTAGTGACACTCCTTCCAGGAGGAGGGTAGGTTCCAGGCAACAGAGATTGTGTTGCTGTCAATGGAAAAGAGAGAAGAACTTGTTCAGTCTTTGGCCTGACATCTCTATTGAAGATCTGCTTCATGATTTGTCTATTCTATATCAGTGATGTGAATTTAGTACACATGATACTGTAAATTACATCTCAGTTTATAATTTTAAATTCTCTTCTGACATTCAGCAACAAAAGGGGCGCTGACTGGGAAGCTTTTCTTACATTAGCTCCCTATTTCATGACAACCATATAAAAAAAAAAAATAGTGTCAATCTCCACTACTGAATAAAATATAAAGCAATATCAGATTGCCACAACATTGTTTGGTTTTCTTTCTTTTTTCCCCACTGAAGCTTAGAATTGTTCTAGATTAGTTAGCTATTTATACCTACATTAGTTTTAAAAAATTCTAGTCTCTTTTTAAAAAAAATATCAATAACTATTGCTTATTTCTAGACAGAATGTTGGACATTTATAAGCTCTATTCTGTGCATTCAATTCTCAAACACAGTATTTGCATTGAGCTTTTTGTCAAAGTAAACATGAAACTATATCAGGAAAAGATATAGTTAAGTGTTTTATACAACAACTTTAGAACATTTTTCCATAAAGATGCTTTCTTTCATAGGCACTTCATCAGATTTTCTTATGGTCTGTTTAGTGGAGATTGAGTCTAATTTCATTCAAAACAACAAAAACACATCTGAGAATGTTGGGAGGTAGGTCTGAAATAAAATCCATGTTGTTGTCATGACAACTACAATGCTAAAAAGGATGCAGAGAATGATTATTAAGATATTGCATCAAGTTGTTATGGCAACTATATAGTAATAGGAAAAAGGTGAGTTTTCAGAATAATATTGTGTGAAAAGTTTTCCCTTTATCAAGACATGTCATTGTAAAAATATCTTAATGTGTTAAAACCAAGAGTGGAAAACCTGGTATCAAAGGAGGTCAGGATTCAGCTATCTGCCTTGGTGTATTTACCTTAAGAACTATGATGTTCCATGGAGAGTATCTCTGCTTGGTTTCCAGTTCTGTCACAGATGGAGCAGAACACAGAAGACACTAAAATACATCCCAGTGCTCTTTCCCAGCATCATAGCCACACAGTTCAAGGCCATGTTTCACAATGTGATAAGACTTCATGGCCCTCATTTACCCCCAGTGGAGTGCATGAAGCCTCAGTGGCATACAAGAATGGACTGAAGCCCTAACACGAAAATGGGATAGGGAAAAAGGTTAATGCTGAAGAGCAGTATTAAGAGGTGTCAGTTTTGTGAAAGAGCTTATTTTTCAGCACACTGGATGACTTCCTTCTTTGTTTAGCTTAGGATTTCCTAATAAATGAGTATCTGATAGCAGAAATTATTGAATGAATTATATAAACCTATTTTTGAAGCAAGGAAATCTCTTAAGGAGTAACTTCAGTGGAAATGAGTATCTGGGCTCTGTGCCACTACTTGTGGTATAAGCAGCACTAAAGGCTGCCTTGCCTGGTGCAAAACAAAAGAGATATCCTGCTCAGGGCAGCCTAAATATCCCTGTGCTGTTTTCCCTTTTGTGTGGTGCCCAGCTGGCTCCATCCTGAAAGTCACTGTGGTTTGTTCTTCCTGGTTATAAATCCTCTTCTGGGGAACTACTGCAGTCAGAGGCTTTTTCGTCCAGCAATGCTCCCTTCCTGCAGATGAATGAGTGCAGGAAAGAGGAATGAGCAGGGAGAAGAGCGAAAGCCATGGTCAGAGAGACACACAAAGCTGATTCACTCTTGTGTAAGAGTTGGCCATTCTCTTGGTCCTTTGGGTTCTCCTGTAGCAGGACATGAGGCAAGACTGCTCAGTATTTTTATCCATATTTTTTCTCTCCATGAACAAATATTTTTCCAGTTAAAATTTTTTTTCTGTATTTTTTTGCATGAAAAGTCATTGCTGTGTGTAGAGACACCTTTTAAAATACATATATATATCTTTAAAGCAACACAAGGTGGAAATATTGCAACACTAAAGAATATTAGCATGGATGTTGTGGTGCGGTGTCTTCAGACACTTGAAGTTTACTTGTCTGGCTTCATCCTCAAGGGCTGAGCTCCCATCAGGACTTGTAAATAGTTTCAACTACAATTATCTTCTATAATATGGACCCTCTTGCTAGCAGCTGAAATGATGCAATCCATCCAGAGATAAAGCAGAATTTGAGCTTGAGGCGGCTACACAAAATTTTAAGTAGTGTAAGATACTAGATTTCAAATCAGAGTAATTTTTAAGAGTTATTACTAAAAGTATGAAACTTGTGGGAGATGGAGCACAGGTTTGGAAGCCTGAACACTGGCCTGTATAGAGCTCGGGTACATTGTGATTTTGCAGATTTGAAAACAGTTGCGTATTTGGATTGAAAATACATGTGAACCATAGCTTGAAGTCAGATTTTAGCTGCTACTCCTTGGAACTGCGATGGCAGACAAGCTAGCTGTGATGATTTCTGCCTTGAAAACCTTTATTTTGAAATTCAGAGAACAATGGTTTTTTTAGCAGAAATATAACTGCAGACATACACTTCTTAATCTTGATGGTATTTTCTACTATGTTTGTAGCAGAGTTATGGACTGAGTTGACTGTACTGATATGGCTTGGAAAAATGGTTCTGGAAAAAGTTGGTTTCCAACCCAGAGGCTGGAAGTGGAATGGTGATGATGAGGAACCGTTTAAAGTAGGACAGAGGGAAGGATCTTGTGTGAAAATAAACCACAGGTTTTATTCTCGCACATTGGGACTATAAATCCAGAAGAACTCCAAAAGAGCAGAACTCTTCTAAGCACAATCCTGTTAAAGAGCCCTGAACTCCTTCGCCCAGCTTCAGCAGCCTCAGATTTTTTGTTGCTACAAGTTCTTGTTGTATTTCACAGGACTAAATTAAATGGCTTTGCTAGCCTAGAGAAAATTAATTTGAATCACTTCCCTGCATCTAATAGTTTATGCCTCTGTCCTACTGGCATAAACAGAGGTCCTGAAAGCATGAAGAGATGTCTCAGCCACCTGTGCACAGCAGGCCCTTTTCCCACATGGCTAGTAATAGCTAATGAAAATAATGGGAGTTCAACACTAATCAAATTAAAATATTTCCCTGAGGGAAGCACCAATTATATACTTCTGTGTAGTATCTATAGCTTGGCTAATTCTCTAGGCTCAACTTAATGGCACCAACAAAATTTGCCAGTCAGTGCTATTCTTCATGGATAAAGCCAGGTGGTAAGGACTGCATGCAACACCACTTGCTCTGAATGTGTGAGTCATCAGCTGGTGGTGTTATTTCACTGTGCTGCCTGCTTTCAGGGGGATGTAGGGACTACTGACACCCTACTGGTTTCCAGGGCAGTTTTGAAGTGCAAATATAAGCATAGAGGTCCTTGAAGAGTTGGCAAAGATAAAATGCGCTTAAATAAATGTGGAAAAGGAAGATATAGGGAAAGATTATGAGATGAAGAAAGAATAATGCACTTTAGAAGAGGCTAGACAGAAAATGGTGTCTAATTACTAGACTCTTTTACTAAGTGGTTGGACAAAGCTGCCAACAAGGAATCTGATTAAGAAAAGGCATCTAGATTTTATTCTGAATATTTTCACACTTTTTTCTCCTCTGACTGCAAAGATAGTCCTGGAGGAGTGCTGTGCTCAGGCTACCTGCTATCTTTGGTCTTCTCTGCCCTTGGCAAATTATGATCTGTTTAAAGTTTCATTACTTGTGCCTCCTTCCTTAGTGCCTGTTCTTGTGTAAGACTCTTTACTGTGCTGAGTGGTGTGCGTAAAGCTTCTGCTGTTGTGTTTTGGTGATTTGAAAGGTTTCTCTATGTTAATTTTATTCTGATGCAGAAAGGTGCAGCTGGTGAAATGTTCACTGAAGCCCAGCAGAAGAAGGAGTACCGTAGGATTCCGAGGGATGCTGAAAAATTTTGGTGCAGTGATTTGCAAAATAGATGGGACACTGGAAATAAAGTTTTGATCTATCTGGAATTCTGAAATTTCTATGCTATGGTAATATACTTTGTACATAGTCTTATAAACAAGATCATTTCAAATATGTGGATTTATTTGTCATGAATCATCTAGACACATGAATCAAGGGACAGCAGTGAGGAAGTGTCAGCTGTTCTCTTTCTTCTAAATAGCTTTTCAGATTGCTGAAAAGGTGTATGATTGCAGCTGGAAAAGTTTCCTTTTGGAATGTTTAATGATACCATTTTTACTTCATCTGGGATTGCAACAATAGTCCTTTAAAATTGTTTTCCATTTTTCTTTGAGTGTTTCTTGCCATATACGGCTTGATAAATCAGTTAACAGTAGGGACAGGGATAAGGTTCTTTTTGGGTCTTATCTTTTTGTTCTTTTGGAAATGTCTGTATTCCCTGTAGAGTTGTCCCATTGTGTTTTTCTGAAGGCTTTATTTTTTTCTCTGCTTACTGGAATAATGAGAAAGAAACCCAACCACAGGGAATAATCAGTGGCAGTAGTTATTAAAATAACCAATAAAGCATACAACAGTGACTATTTTTCTCTGGCTAAAAATTAAACCATTGAATCTTGACCTGTGTTTCTATTAGGTTACAATGCACTTTCCCTCCTGGGTTCTTCTGTAGCCTGATAAAGGGTCTGGCATTGTAATTTCATTCAAAACAACTGTACTTTTGTGTATTCTGCTATGGCCACCATCCTGCAACTAAGCAGGGCCTGAGGCTAAGCAAAGAAAGAGGGCTTGGGTATGTCTGCAACATGGCATGGTGACTGCAGAGCAAACCAGAGAGCTTTGACCTGTCTGATCTGGGGACCAAAAGCCCAGCAGGAACATCCGACAGCTCTTCGTGGGATGACTTATGCCCTCTTCTGAAGTTGGGTAGTACCTGTGAACTTCCTTTCTGTGATTGCTTTCCCTTTCAAAGCATAGTAAAGAGAGAAAAATGTGATGGCAGTGTTTGATACCAAATGTGGCAATATTAGGCAACACCCTGGAATTGATCTAAAATGACTCAGACATCCAAACAAGATGTGTTATGGTCTGTGCTCTGAAAAGCTAATGAGAGCATAATAATTCGCTTTATCTCATGCAGTATGAAATTATCATTGACATTCCAGTTCCTCCCAATTTTTTAAAGCTGGGAAACAAGAATAACTCATTATTTAACTGTCAGAATGAACTGTCATCCCATTTGGAGACCTTGTGCTAATTTTGTTGTCTCTTAAAAGATCCTTAGGGTAATGGAAGGAAGAGAAATCTTAATTGGCAAACTTCCAGTTTCCAAGAGAAATCTAAATATGGAGCTAGACATAGCTCTCTCTACCTTCAGCCTGGAAAGCAATGATAAGTAATAATTAGTGTATTGCCATTTCTGTTAAAAAAAACCCAGAAAACAACAAACACATCTATTTCAATTTCATGTTAACATTACTCTCTCACAAAATGCATTTAAAATAGGTGTTTTAAACTGGGGTACTAAGAAGTGACAATCGTAAATCTTGAAGCAACTCAGAAGCGGCAGGGTAATTCATAGAATATCACACTGTTTAGAATAAAGTCCTCTTCCCATTCTGTAATTGATCTACTTGGTGTTATTGTGCAATTCATGTATATCTGAGGTTTGAATATCTGATCTGTACAAAGGGCATGATTCTGTTTTTCTGTTTTGAAAATTACTGAAGTGCTTGAACTTTATTAAAAAGCTGTCTTTGATTTATACTAAAAAGACCAGAAGTCCAGAACAGACCAGTTTCTGGTGAATTATTGCTCTGTCCAAACAGGCTTTGCAAGGTCCCAGAGATGTTGCAGTGCATGTTTTGCAGTCTGGGCTTTCAGGTATAAGCATGTATGGCAAGCTAAGTTGAACAGCCAGCACATTGTGTAACTTGGAAGCAATCAGCATCTCAATAGCCTTCTTTCATTGACATAGGTTAAATCTTGAATGTGACCTTGATATTATAGGACTTCAACTACCAAAATTATTGAGGTCCAGAAAAAAAGGTAAGAAAGAGGTGTGTCGAAGAACAGCTGTGCACTTGTGTATGCATTCACACCCACACCACCTTTATTCTGAGCTGCCGTTAAGGTACTTCTAAGTAATTCCAAATATCAGATGACTGATCTTTTAAATGTCAGTACTTATGGACCTCTCTAGGGCAGCACCTCTGAAAATGCTATTAAGGATAATAGAGGACAAAAATTAGTATAACCAGAAGTTTTATTGCAAATACTCAGTGAAAAATTTTGACAAGACTAGTTTGATTACATACAAAGAGATTAAGAAGCATAAGCTGCCATAAGAGAAGACTTCTGCAATTTGTATTGTATAGGTTATTTTTTCATTTTTAGCTAACTTAGCAATCATATCTATGTTTATATCAAGCTGAACAGTTGAATAGATTTTAAATGGGCTGATAAGATGATATTGCACCCCTTTGCGGTATCCCAGTACCTCCTTTCAAAATACTGTCTCCATGGATTATTGGCCTTTTGTATCATTAAGATACACATGGCTGCAGTGAAAAGGTTTGCTACTACAGCATCTGATTTTTGGCAGAGTAACCAATGAAGAGGAGATTCACAGGATACTCTGGAGACTACATGTACAAAGTTTAGACTAGGCTTCTGTGCTCAGGAAGCTTGGTACACATCCAGGACATGGTCATGGCTTCTGAAAAGGCATCAGAAATTCCGACTGTAAAGGGAGAATATTAAATACATCTTTATGGATTCAGTGACTGATCCATGCATAACAAGTTTTTGCTGTGTGTGTGGCATGCTGATTCTTACAGTCTTTTGAATACAGGCTGTAGATTTATCTCTCTCTTTTTTTTTTTTTTTTTTTTTGCTTAGTCAACCTCAGGACTGCAGTGTTCCTATGTGCAGAGATACTTGGCTGAAGGTTAGCTGACTAATCCTGAAGTGTTGGACAGAGAATCCCAGCACTGTCCCTGTTCTGAAGCCTTGTAGTGCTGCTGTAAGTATGTAAGGGACATAAAAATATAGCATTAAAAATCTAATAATTCAGCATGAAACTTTTATAGGTGTATGACAAAGTTTTAGAAACAAGACTCTTCTACTGTAGCCCTGTATTTTAAATATATGGCAACATGAACATGTACAGGACTGGCACAACTAACTGTAGCAGCAATGTTAGGAGATTGTATTGAAAGTTATCTATAATATTAAAAAACAATTAATTTTATTTGTAATGATTCCTGGATGCAGTAGATTTTTACTTTGCTGAGGCTCTTTGAGAAGGTGGCCTGGAAACTTCATGCAGCTGCCTATGTCGGGTGGTTTTTCTTTTTCTTTTTCTTTTTTTTTTTTTTTTTTAATGGGAGCTTCAAGAGTTGGCTTTTTAGTACTTCATAAGATTTATAAGCAATGTGCCACCTATTATAGTTGGAGTATCTTCAGTAAACTTCTGTTAAGCAGCTGTTACACGTGCAGTATTGCTTCTGGCTCTTTTCCCTCAAGATATCCCTGATTTGTTCCTAATTTTTGTGGCACTGCTTGGCACTTGACACTTTCAGCATATTTTAGACTGTGTGGAGTGTGTGTTTATGTAAAAAGCTACTGTTTGCTTTTAGCTGGAAAACAGCATGGCTTAAGTACTAATTGATGAAAACATGGCTTATAAAGGCATTGCTTTGTCTTAGGCAGCTGTGGTTTTTGAATTCAGGATATAGCTGTCCATGTCTACCTCTTCAGGAGCTTGCTGTATGGACTTTTTGTCTTGCTTAAAAAGCAAAAAAGAATGAGATACATAAAAAATGTCTTAAGCTTCAATCAGACTGTTATCTCTACTTCCACCCCTCTTTTTCCATTGCTCAGCTGTAATTTTATTTTCTAGTTTCCTCTAACATATTGTTCTGCAGAGTCTTTTTCCTTAGAAGCTCAAAAGTGAGGAAGGATTTTTTATCTGTGTGTTTAGCTGATAAGTGGGATATATCTTAAAGGGTCTCAAGTACTTGAACTTAGAACATCAAGACCTCCCCTCCCACACTGTATGATTCCAGCACATACTCATATGTTTAAAGCCCCCAGAAACTGGATGGAGGCTTTGGTTGCTTTTATAAATATTGAGAAACAATGCAGAAAGGCCCTGTTTCTGCCGAAGGAAAAGCAACTGAGCTTTTGAGGAAAGACTGCAAAGTTTCCATCTAAATGCTATCTGCCTGAGTGGCCCTAGGGAGGGTTGTAGCTGGGGTCTCCCATGAGTTATCATATCCTTTGATTTCTTGGTGTGGACTCAAAAACTAGCAAGTGAAGATAACCAAGTGCATGTGGGAAAGTAGGTTTTCCCTCTTGCCCTGATGAAGAGGAGATCTGCTTCTCTGGTCCAGTATGGACAACTTCCCAAAGAGTTGAGTAACAGCTCATAAGGTTCTACTGAAACTGTAGTAAGTCAGGTGCAGTAACATCTGCTCATAGAAACACTTGGTCTGTTATTCCCAAAGCTTTTCTTGAACAAAAGACTTGTATAGTCCTATTCAACCATATGTTTATTCTGGGAGATTGTCAGCAAATAGGTGATATTAACCTTTCTGTCTTATTTGCTGGAAAGTCTCTGGAGTGTCTATCTCCAAGAGTCAGCAAAGGAGGACAAAAATGTCTTGGGTGGGGGTAAAGTTAATGTCTTGTTTATGCTTTCTTATTTTTCCCTTCCCCCTCCCCCCTGCCCCATTTCTTCGTGGGTATTTTTAGCTTTTGTTTGAGAAATGCCACATTTGATATAAATATTTGGCAGAAGGACAGTTCAGTAAACTGTGTGAAGAATGTAATCCTGTTTTCAACCTGCCTGTCCACACTAAGCACCTTAAGGCTTGACACAAGCAGAGAGTCCCCAGAAAGGTCACTTGGTATACTGGTGAAATGAAAGCAACCAAGAGAACTTCCTACAGAAGGAACCCTCCATATAGTGTTTGCCAATGATGAGACATTATAAAAAGTGTAAAAAGTGTCCTGATGTTTATAATTTTTTTCCCACAAATATCTATATATCTTCCATTGTACTGTTCCTTTTTTAACTTCCTTATTCTATCCTAGTAATCAGGTCCACTTTAGCAGGGATAGCTTTCTATGACTCAACAAAAAAAACTACTTTTTTTTTTTTTCTTTCATCCTTTGTTCTTGTGATAAACACAGCTATGGGAAAATAAACACTAGTCATCTCTGAGCAAATGTCCAGGTAACTGAGAAGAGGTCAGGGTATACATGAAGTGACACATTTCTTAAAATCATTGACCTGTAGTCTGCTTTCATGGATGTTTATTGTTTCTATACCTAATGAAGACTGGACTCTAGTGCTCCTTTTTTTTTTCCCCCAACTTGTATTTTATGATCCTAGTAAGAATTCAAAAGCAGGAAAATATATTAAAGTGATATGGAATTGATGAAAATTAGGTTTTTGTTTTTGTGTGCTCATGGATTTGGTAAGAAAATGAGAGAGTTCTGATACTGAAGTGTAATAAGGGTAAAATGGGATTAGAATGGACAAAAGTAGAGCTTAATTTTCTCATTTACAAAATATGAGCATTTCATACTGCTGCATTATGCAGGACATAATGTGAAATATAATTAATGTCGAATTACAATAGGAGTGCTATAAATGTACAAGGCACACATGACATCCACCAACACATCAAATAATTTTTTTTGAGAATAGGCTAGCAATTAGAATGGATGCCAAATGGATTTGTAATGAAGGGGGACATTAAATACAGTCTTAGCCTACTTATTGTCACAGCAATTATCAAGACTTTTTCTTATTCTAATGTTGGTATTTTATAATAAGTACTAACACATTGATCTGAATTTTGGCTGAAAGAACTTTTTTTGCAAAAGATCAGTGCCTTCATAACAAGACAAACATACATTTTATGAGACTGATGCATGAATATAATTGGTATTTTAAATGTCATCCTCAATATATGGTGAAGAAACAGGTAAAGAACAACATAAGAAGGTGTAGGGATATAGTAATTTTAATTACAGTCAAGATTTTGGAGTGATTACTCAAAAGTCTTTCTAATGTTAACAGTTTTTGGAACTCAAGTAATGGGTACTGTAAATCCCAAACCAGGATAGCACCCACCCCTCAGAAAATGTTAGAGTGTTTTTCCTTTCTTTTCAGGAACAAAAATGCTTTCAAACTAATTTTGCATTTTATATGTCTGTAAAGACTCCACTGTGAACATCCTTTACTCGTTCTAAAACACCCTATTATGTGATTTTTATTTGAAGGCTAAAGGAAAATTTTGAAAACTATTTGAAGTTATAAAGGCTTGTTTTTTCAACAAAGTTGACTGGCAGAATCTTGTGGGAACCAAACAGTTTTGAGAGATGGAAATGTTGTTCATAAGCTGTGCCAAAGGTATGGCATAGTAGGAGGTAGAAATGACAAGTTGAAGTTAGCATCCTAAGCATGTTGTATTCTTGTGAATAATATGAACACATTGGCAAACTTTGAGTGTTTTTGTGGCCATCTTCCTGTTTCAATTTTTATGAGCCAGCAAAACTGTCTTTGCTATGTCTAATGCTCATTGGTATTATACAAATAGGGGTGGTTTCCCCCCCCCCCCAGCTATAAAATAGATTACTTTGTGAGGAATCATACAAGATAAGGATCACCACCACATGAACAAAATATAATAACTTTACTGTCCAATCTCAATGTAAAGAGAAGCAAAATATTTCTACTTAATGTAAGTTTATATGAGAGATGACCTTAGATATTGTTGCTATCAAATGAAATGGCAAAGAAAAATATCCGGATTCTATTGCTTCTTTTCTGTTTCCTTTTCCTATTTCAAAAGTATCAATTTATTTAAATAATTTTTGCAGAACACTGACCCATGTCTTTTTCTTATTTTTCTATCAGGCATCTGGGTTTTTTAAATGGCTTTCTTTATTTTTTTGTTCTAATCTTCCCACACATTCCACTCTGTCCTTTGAAAAGCTTAATGGCATTGCACTTTGCTGTTGATTGTTACTTTTACAGAAAGCTGTTTGTTTCCTCTTGGTGCATTTTCAGAAAAAAAAAAAAAAAAAATCAAACAAAAAACCTTTCCTTTTTTTGTTTGACCATGACATTTCTTATTGTATTTATCAAACAATCCATACTTGTATTTTCCCTTTATTTCAGAATGAAAAGTAAGCCCAGTCATTTCAAATAAGTTACTTTCACTTAAGAGAATCATATATATATATATATATATAACCATTTCTCTGCATTAATTTTTGTTATGACTATTGAGTCTGATGTTTTGTGAGGAATATTTTCCCAAATGCAGGAATACATCAGACTGAATTAAGGCTTGCTCTTGTCTGAGTTTCCTTTGGGCTTTTTTATTTTGAACTAGATAAATACGAGCTGTTTCACATGTAATTAGACTCATATGAGTAATTTTCTGGTGCTTATATGTTGAGACAGTATCCACAGTTCTTGATTCTATTTTTAGGCACTTCTTTAAACTTTCAAGCTGACCATTATTGACCTTTTTTCAAGCTCATTTTCTGGAGTGTGTTTTTTTTTATTTTTTATTTTTTTTGGCATTGAATATTTAGGACTATTTAACCAACACACAACATGCACACCTTATTTTTACATATGAACATGGTGTCATGCAACCTTTTTAATGTGACAAAATGCATAATAGATCAGTTAGGTGGCTCCTTCATCCAAAAAGTGATCATTGGCTGGCAGCATTGCCCTTTGGATCAGGACAGTCCTCTCTTCCTCTGCAGAAATGACTGGGAAAGCTTGAGAGGTTTAGTGTTGACAGTTGCAGGGAAGCCTTGGAAAGCTGTGAAAATTTGCTTGTGCTGCCAGAAAAGCTGCTCCCTCTCTGTCCTGTGAGGCCTGGCAGAGGACAGCAGGTCATGGCAATTTCAGTTGCAGTGCTCTGTTTTAGCTCCTAGCTGAGTAAGCTGTGGAGGCTTTCATGGACAGATTGCCAGTTTGAGTTTTGTCCAGTTCAAAGCTATTTTGGTCTAGCAATGGGCCAGCCCTGAATGTGACTGGGGGCTCCTTCTGTGCCTATGTGCTATCTTCATTGATGACATTGAGTGCACCCCCAGCAAGTCTGCAGATGATACCCAGCTGAGTGGTGTGGCTGACACCCCTGAAGGATGGAATGCCATCCAGAGGGACCTGGACAAGCTTGACAAGTGGGCCCATGGGAATTTCATGTGGTTTAACAGGACCAAGTGCAAGGTGCTGCACCTGGGTTGGGGCACCCCTGGTATCAGCACAGGCTGGGGATGAACAGATGGAGAGCAGCTCTACCCAGAACCGGGGGTGCTGGTGCCTGAGAGGCTGGACATGATCCAGCCATGGGCACTCACAGGCCAGAAAGCCAAAAGTGTCCTGGGCTGCATCCAAAGCAGAGTGGGCAGCAGGGCAGGGAGGGGATTCTGCCCCTCTGTTCTGGTGAGACCCCACCTGGAACCCTGCATGCAGCTCTGGGGTCCCTGCACAGGAAGGACATGAAATTGTTGGAGGAAGACCGGATGAGGTCTGCAAAGATGATTAGTAGCACCTTTCCTATGAGGAAAGGATGAGAGAATTGGGATTATTCAGCCTGGAAAAGAGAAGGCTTACAGGTAGCTGATTGTGCCTTCCAGTACCTAAAGGGAACCTACAAGAAAGATTGAAAGAAACTATTTACAAGGGCATGCAGTGACAGGACAAGGGGAATGGCTTCAAACTGAAAGAGAGCAGCTTTAGATTAGATATTAGAAAGAAATGCTTTACTGTGAGAGTGGTGAGGCACTGGAATAGGTTGCCTTAGAGAAACTGTGGTTGTCTCATCCCCATCAGTGTTCAAGGCCAGGTTGGATGGAGCTTTGACCAACCTGATCTCATGGAAGGTGTCCCTGCCCATAGGCAGGGGGCTCAGAGCTAGATGAAGTTTAAGATCCCTTCCAACTCTGACTGTTGTATGAGTCTGTGATCAATCCCAAAGGAGTCTGATTTTCCATGGAGGCTTCTGCTGAAGGTACCTCATCAGTAGCCAAAATCTCTGTAGTCAGTAACAGGTGAGAATTGCAGTGCCATGAGCATGCACGTGTGTTCACAGCAAGCAGGAAACATCCCCAAACTGCAGCCGTTATCTTTAAGCGTTGTGTAGTTGGTGTTCCATGGAATTTCAGAGTCCGGCCCATCATTTGTAGATTTGGGGACTGACAATCTGAGAGTGGTCAACATAAAGAAATGCAGCAAAAGTTTTAAGAGGAAGATTTGGTCTCTGAAGGAGACTTGCCAGTAGCTGCTCTGGAGGGGAAAAAGTGAAAGAGAGAGCAGCTTTTCAGAAAAGGGATGGTTACAGCTGGGGAGGGAAAAATCCATCTACCTTTTAGGACCTCAGAGTGGAAGGAGGCTGGCAAAGGAGGAGAAACCCAGCAAAACTATGTTGACCCTGGCAGCTGAGAGTTGAGGAGAGTCTATTTAAAGAGAAGCATTCCTTTCTCAGTTGCTGCAAGCAAGGGGGCTGTTCCAGTTTTAAGATGTTTTGTGTGGTCAGTTTAGTTGAGGTGGATATATATCTGAGCAGTTTTTTGTGATTTTCTGCATCTGTGTGTGGCTTGATGTAAACAATAACAGTTAAATAATTCTTACTGCAGAGTCCTCCTGCTGATTTGCGTGGTGTTCCATACCATACTGATGTCTTGTATTTAAAATAGAGTGTAGCTAAGAAGGTTATTCAGGCCACAAGGTAATGTAGTATGCGCAGATGTGAGTTAAACAGAATCTGGAAATTCATATTGTTGCAATCCCACATCCAATATAGATTTGGGGATGATCAGAATGTGGTTGGTTGGTCTTTTTCACCACACACCATCCATGTTTATAAGTGTGTTAGGAAATTATGCACATTCTTGCTTATGTTGAGGCCTGCTTGTGAGGTCTTTATGGTTTCATTTCTCCTGAAGGCTGTGAATGCAGTTTTGTTTTACCATGGAATTTAAAGTGTTAAAACTGACAGATGTTAAGGAACATGTCTCCTGTTATATAGGAAGGAAAAATGAGAAACAAAGTATTTGTAAAATATTCCTGTGTGGTTCCTATCTATGTTTTTTTCCTTTTTTTTTTTTTTTTTTTTTTTTTTTTTTTCCTTTTCTTGTGGAAGGACATTATTTGAGTGACCTGGAGGAGAGTTTGCAGGCAGGAATGGATTTAAACATTCTGGGCACTGAACAAATTGGTGTTCTGTAATTAAGCTCTTGTCCTTTGGCTCAGCTTGTCATTGTGTGAAGTGTCTGAGACATCATGACCCTCTCTAAGAGGAAATGCTTCTTTGTGAACTGGCAGGTTTGCCTTCGGGAACAACAGGGAAAAGAGACCACCCCAGAGGTACTGGGATGATACTAGAGAGGTGCCCTGGGGCAGTCACTGAGCTGTGATACATCTGAGTAGGGAATTTTTCCAATTAGAAAGGCAATTTCTGGTTCAGAAGTAATGACAAAACTTCAGGACCTGAGATAAAATAGACCCTGTGAAGCAGACCTGTATATGTGGCATGGGAAGTTCAGGCTCTGCTCTTGGGTAGCTGTAGTATCATAATTTAGCTCTTGTTGTGCATGTGCCCTGTGGAAGAGTCATGGTTGATGGTCAGGTACAGGCTCCTGCACTCAAGCTCTTCACCTTCTGCCAGGTGGCTCCACAATGCTTTGGAAAGATTCACTTCAGTGGTACCTGAGGAAGTCTGTATTATGTATGAATTTGGGATCTCTTAAAACGTGTTTTTCTTTCTACTAATCACTTGAAGCTTACCTCAAAGGGATTTTGATGAGCACAGTCACTGCAAGTGCATGCTCCTCATCTGAAATGGAAAAAGCATTGTGGGTTTTGTGACTTAAAAAAAAAATTAGGAAAAATAGATGACTACAGAACTGGTCCGGAATTTACTTGTAATGACACTTTTCTTACTTTATAGGCATAGACCTGAGTCTATTGTTCGTCATCAACAAGCACTATCTTCTTTTCTAAAGAAAAAGCCAAGCAAAAGACTTCTCTGCTCCCTTCATTTCAAAGAACTAAATGAACCTTCATCTAGTAACTGAACAGAGTGATGGATATCACATAATTACAGCTTATGGCTGAAGTGTTTTGTAAGCTTTCTGTGCATCATGCATACAGAAGAGATGAGGCATGCATTCTGCTTATGTGAAAGTGTGTGAGTGTATATTATATATATGTGTGGGAATTGGTGCAGTGCAGGACAGGGCCTCTAGAGCTCTCTGTTGCTGCATTTTTCTGTGACAGGGTTTTGAACTGCTTTCAGAGAAGGGCAATGCAAACGTGTTGGTATTTTATTGTTGTTGTGGTTGTTTGTGTTGGTTTTTTCCCTGATTTTGTTTTTTTTTAACCCCAAATGGTTTGTACTCAATATGCCCAGAGGCACAGGGAGAGATGAAGATAGTGTTGACTTTGAAAACTTGTCTCTGTAACATAACAGAATAGATATTAACACCAACTTTTATAAGTCAACATTATGAAAAAGAAATAACTACAGTCTACTGCAAAATGGAAAATGTTAGAAGTTCAGAACTAAATTAAGTAAAACAATCATAGAAAGTAAAAAGAAGGAAACTGAGGTAATGCAGTAGCATAGCCTTTTAGGTAAAAAGAAAGGTAAGAAAAGTGCTAACATACAAGTGAAGAATGTGTATCAACAGAGTTGTTCTGACAACATCTCCCTTTTTCCTCAGAAAAACATACAAAGGAAACACTACTAGGAAGCAAAATAATTCAGTCATCTTAGACAAAAGTGCACAAACAGCACAAATATAGTAAAACAAGGAATTGGAAAATGTGTAGAACAAACATATAGGAAAAGTATATTATATTTGCTGCGGACAAAATTGCAAGTTTCTATCTTAATTGTTCACTATTCTGAAGAATTCACAATTACTGAAATGTTACAAACTAAGAGGCAACAATTGGTATCCAGTTCCAGGGGAGATGTTTTTAGTCCACTCAAGCAATGGCTAGTTGTCACAAAACCCAATAAAAGACATTTTTATACCATATCATAAGCACGCCTGACCAGTAGTGTGCAGATATCATTGCAATTTTGGTTCTGAACATATTGAGGACACTTTTTCCCTGCATGTCTCTTTGGGAAGCTTTGGCCTTCCTCATGCTGTCTAATCACCATGGGAGTCAGAAGTCTTGATTAAGCTGCAGCCCCTTTTATGTGGCACAACAATCAAGCATTTGCTGGGAGGGCCTCACTCAAATGTAGAAAGTGTTCTTCACTTCATCTTGCCTTGCCAATAAAGTATTGGCCTAATGGGAAAACTGCAGGACTCCTTTTTTTACTGTTGGCAAAGAGGAGATGGATTGAGTTGTGAGACGCAAGTGCATGATAGAATTTTAGTTGGTTTGTGCATTTTAGTTGAAAATGGCTGAAGTATGTTAAAAGTGCATAAGCTGCCAGCAGGGATTGTGTATTTCTGTAGGGCTTTACCAAGTGGGCACCTGGAACATGCTCTTTGTGTCACTTGGAGGTACCTGGCTGCTTTCTGGCCATCAGGTGGCAGCTCAAGCTGACCTGCTGTAGCTGGCTGCTGGCATCCCAGACTGGGGAGAGAGGCTGTGGCACTGGGCTGCAGATTTGTGTAGAACAGCCTGTGTGAGGTGAGTCTCTGTTTTGAACCTTGCAATCAGCGTGCAGTGTCTGTCAGGTTTGAAATACAAGTACATACTGTCTTGGCATGGCTGTTTGTTAGTCTAGCAGAAAGTTGCAATGGTCTCTCTTAAAAGCACTGTGTTTCCTCAATTTTCTTTTAAATCTAAGCACTGAGGGAAAACATGAAGAGGCTTCTAACAGCTTTACTTCTTTCCACTCTACAAAATGAAGCATTAATCTTTTTCAGGTCTTATAACTGCAACTATATAAGAATGGTACCTTCCCCCCCCCCCCCCACAATTACATTTTCATATCCTGTGTTACATATCATTTCTGTCTAGGCTGGAAAGAAAAATTTGAGATTTGTAGTATTTTTGATTCCATTTCACACTCCAAAATGTTTGTGCTTGGAAACCTCTGTTGGGAATCTTAGATGGGCTTCTGGTTCTGCAAACAAGCAGAAAAGATTATGCCACTCATAAAAGGGAAAATCTGGGAGCTTATGGGGTCCTTGTCTAGAACTGACTGTCACTTAAAAAGCCAATTAAATCCCTTTAAAAACACATATTTTCTCTGAACATAATTTCAGTGATTGTATCTGCCAAGTTTTGTATAGATAGAAGATATTCCTTGTCAGTGAGAATGGTGTATTTTCCTTAGGACTTGGCCCAGGAATAAGTGGATGTCTGTGGGGTGTCCTTTGTGTCCCACACATAGGGCATCAGTACAGAGGAGGAAATTTTCCAGTTAGCTTTTGAGAAAAGCAGCTGTTAGTCTTTCTGAAGCTCTGAACTATATGCTAAGTGAGGAACAGTGTGATGCCATGGCAACCATGACTGGAAAGCCCATTTTTTTTGCTGTGCCACCCTTGCTAGGGATGGACAACAAAGAAGATTGATCTCCTCCTAGGTCTGGAGTGATCCCATCTAGCTTCAGGCATGCAGCTGAGATAACTTCTGCCCCTTTAGCTGCAGAAGTGGTGCAGAGCCTTCCAAGGGGTAATTCAAGCCACCAGACCCACCTAGAGATACCTCCCTTTCCCTGTTTGACTGAGCAGAAAATTAGGCTTTGTTCTCTGGCTCAGGCAAGTCAGAAACATGCCTAAAGTAGGAGGGAACCAAGCTGGAGTTAGCTGGGGCACCACAGTGGTCACAGGTGACTGGGAAGGGTATGAGGAGAGATGATCTCATGGGCATTCCCATCAGTGTGAACACAGCAGGGTTTGGTGATGCCAACCCAGGGGGTAAGTGCTGGGCTGTCAGGCTTGCTTAGCAGCTCTCAGGTGGCCCTGTGGCTTTGTCCAGCTGGCTGAAAGTGTCTGCTCCTTTATGTGTGGCCATGCCATGCCTCCTTGCCAGCAGAAGTAAAGACTGGTTCAGTGTGTTGTAAAACAGGTCATGTCCAGTGCCACAGATTGAGGAATGGACTGAAGCACGAGGAGATGCCTAGCTCTCAGTTACATCACTTGTAAGGCCACAGTTTCTGTGTGGCACTGAAGGTGAACCATAGAAACACTGACAGTCTGGAGACAGTGAATACAGAAATGTGAGACAAATCTCCAGAGTACAGTCTGTCAGTACTGTCACCAGGGTTTCTGCTCTCTTGTCCATCTGATTTTCAGTTACATGTTTGAAGAAACGCTAGGCTTTGGCTCAAATATTTTCTTTCTCAGACCAAGAATATAATATTTAAGAACCAGTTAAAGGTTCAGATGGATCCATGGTTGCACTTGTGTTTTGGACCTCAATTATCCTCTGCTAGAGGAGAGGTTTTCATCTAAAACTTTTTCAGCTGTGTTATTAAATACTGCTATTTTAAGGTCTTGTTCAGTAAGCATAGTATTTTAATAAAACATGATTGTGAGTATGGAAAAATACTATTTTTTAGGGAAGTACATGATTATTCAGTTGGAACCAACTGAGGGTAATACTTTTTCTTTTTGCAATGACTAACTTGGTCATTCTCAATCGGCCTGTAGTTAAACTGTGGCTATTGTGTCCCCGTGATTTTTTTTTTTTTCCCTAAAGTTGCTAATTACGTGCCCATCAGAATAATGGAAAGAGTAATTATCCTTATAGTGCTTAGTGACATTGAAACCTCTATTATACTGTGATTGGAGCTGCATAATTAGAGATAATTGCTGCAACTGTATTGTCTGTTCAAATATAGCTCTACAATAATTACCTTATTTTAATTAAATATGTTTGGGATTTAAGTGGATCTCTCTTCATTTACTCTATTAAACAGAAACTTCATTTAGGTATAAAAATGCTTTATGCTGCAAACTAACCACTGATTTAACACATCACCTATTGATCTCACCTAATGTGATTTTACTTGTTCTGTTTGAAAATCACTCAAATCCAGTCAATTAAATATTAAAAAAAAACATCTCTGTGTCCCAAGGCTGGAGTTTAAAGTCTCTCGCAGTAGAGCTGTAAGATACTGTCTTAATTCTTCACATTTCTGGGAAAAAAAAGTATGTTTTCCGTGTGTAATCAAAAAGTTTTGTGAACCTCAGCACTTTAGTTTTTGAAAAATTATTATTGTATGTCTTTCTTTAATCAGACTCTTAAGAAGCCAGAAGCTTTGTTTCAGAAAGTAAAGCTGGCCCAGATTTAGCATCCATTGAAGATAGGCTCTGTGCTTTATGATCTCAGACTGCTGCTGACCTGACTGCTAAGGAGGATTTTTAGGCTGATGGTCTTTCTTCATCCCCTCATATGGGCTTATGGAGGCTCCTTTTATCGGCTTTTCCATGCTTGATCTGAGAAGGAGTTGGGCTGCTCACTTGTGGAGGGAACATCTGAGGCTGATAGCCCTTGTCCCCACCTTTGCATACAAACATCACTCGCAAACAAAATTTACTGTGTACTGCATATAGGTATGGCAAGTGGAAAAGTGTACACAGTGACTCTAAATGGAGCTAATGAGATATGTGAAGGACTTGGGCATCCTGAGAGAACTTTCCTTTAAGATGTGACAGTTTGCACTGACTTTAAGTTAGCCTTAACTAAATGCAGCTCCTTTTAGAGCTTTGGTACTACCTTCTGCTGAACAGAGTTGCTCAGGTCACAGCTGAGCAGTGAAGGTCAGTGCAAACAGTATTTGCTGGTGCTAAGACTGCTTAGTGGCATAAAAAAATTTGAGGCCCCTATTATTTTTTCTGAGATGTTTGAATCACTACTGATTAGAATTGGGCAGTGTTTATCAGGTGGTCAGGCAAACCCATCATAGTTCCTTGCTATGAATGACAGCAGAGCTAATGATACTTTGGGAGTTTCAAGTTTTTCTCCTCTTTATTTCAGCATTTACAAGATCAACTCAGGATTCATGTAAAATGCAGGAGATGTAACTTTTAGCAAAAAGAGAGCAGGAAGTTTCAGGGGACAAAGTCAAGATAGTAAACCCTCCATAGATGTATTGATATATGACCTTGTCTAATTTACTTTGGCTTTAGTGACAGCTAGAATGCACTGCACTGCCAGTGGACTGTTCAATCACATTCTACAGTGCATTAAAGCAGTAGTATTATACATAATCAGGCTCAATATTTAGATTGTGAGTGGTCTTACACTGACAACAGAAGGCTTTCAGTTTTGAATGATCATATAGTTAAAGAGAAGAAAATTGAATGCTATCATGATCCAGAGAATGTACTTTTACTAATAAATAATAAAGCTTTATGTTTTGGTAATCGATGCCATATATAGATAACACTCATTAGATTCAAGTAGCACACCTAATGGCACAAATATTTAGTTAATGTGTTTACCACATGTCTCAGTATGTGAGCTATAAAAATTATAAAGAGGTAAGCTAAGAATTGAAGACTTAATTTCAAAATTTTGCATGTGAAAAAAAACATAATGCATACCAGCAAAATACTTGGAAAATAGTGATGTTACTTTAAATAATTTCACATAAATTTGTATTTCTATTCAGGCTTAATTTGCCAATACAGATGGAAGGAGTATTTAAAAGTGAGAAGATGAGTGCAACAATTATATTTTATTCTTAAGGATCTTTGTTTGGATGTAATTGGAGAAGATGAGTGTCATAATTATGCTTCATGCCTGGGTTTGTTGTATTTTGTAAGATAATTGCATTCAGAATACTATTTTAATGTGAGCTTCCTCATTATTACCTCAATCTGAAAAGATATAGGGGTGCTTAGCCTTATGTGCATAATCACATAAATGATTAGACTAAACTTTAATAAAGGCAATTGTCTGGGGTCTTTTGTTGTCGTTTTGTTGGTTTTTTTTTTTTTTTTTGGGGGGGGGGGTTGGTATGTGTGTTTGTTTTGGTAGGGATTTTCTTTTAATAATTCCATTCTTGCAAAGATTTAATCTTTTCCTTTCACCTTCAACCCTGAATCATGTGGGATGACCTGGTCTTCTTTGATTCAAAAGGATTATCACAGAGAAGGGCAGAATGATATGCATTTCAGAAAAAATGAAACAGGAAATCTTGATCCCTTGTAGTTCATTGTTATTTGTTTTACCACACAGACCATTTCTAGTGATGTCATTTCTGCCATGAATTTTTTTAGGGGTTGAAGGTGAGAAAAGATTGGCTCACAGGAGGGTTTTCCATCAGATATCAATGACCTCATAACATATTCTTAGAATCCACTATTGTCTTCAGACAGTCATGAATAATTTGGAGGTAAGTGCCACTTTGTAATTTCTGAGAGCAAGAAAACCTGGATTTACTTCAAGATGGCACTATGAGGAATTGCTCAGTCCTGGATAATGTCCGACGTGGAATTTTCCTAGATTTCCCTTCTCCTGGTGGGGCCTTCCCTCCTGTAAGTAGCAAAATCAATGGACTACATGCTGGTATCTAGAAAGAATGTCTGTGATGTTTTGTGATAAATTACTGGCTTGAGTTAGTGGGTTGTGCCTTCCCAGTGGCAAATTACTGGTTAGTAACCAAGAAAGGGAAATAATAACAGTTTTCCTCAAGGTAGTGTTCTACTGAAAGTTGCATTCCCCTAAAGGAGATTGTTATAGCTGGAATTTGTGTGTTGTTTGAAGAAATAGAATTTAACTTGGTTGTTTTGCTTTAGGTTTTTGTATCCAAATTCCTGGATTATAATAGACAATGCCCTCAACTATCATTCTGCTTTAATTTACAATGACTTCAATGTCATTTTGAATGTTAGCATATATGTTTACAACAGAAAAGGTGACTAGAATGTTCAAATTTTTTGCAAGATACAATACTCTCAGGGCTCTTTCTCTGACTGGTGCTGTTTTGGATAAGACTTTTCACGTATAATCTTCCAAATAATTTACTACTGCATTACTGTAGTGACATTGTTTTCTATAATATTAAATGAAGTCAGAATAGGATAAATGGTCATAAAAGTACATAGATTTACACTTAAAGTAATGGCTACCTCCTGTTATGAAAAAGGAAATGTGGCCAGTGGGAAAAAAACCAGTGAAAGGTGGGAATACAGTGACTGAATTTTAAGATGAAAGGTTCATAGAATTGCCCTGATCTGTCATCTTTATACCCTCCTCATAATTACTGGGGACTGCTGTTATGACATTCCCAACCCTTCCCTTCTCTGAGCTAATCAAACCCAGATTCCTCAGCTTCTGTTCATAGCTCAAATATTTGTCCTGACCATCCCAGTGACCTTCTCTGAATTTCCCCAGTTTCTCCATGTCTCTTTGCACTGGGTACCCCAAAATTGAACCAAGCATGCAAAAGTTGGATTGCAGATCTTGTTCCTGGCTCAATAAATCAGAAGTGCATCTGAGCTAAATTTTAATGGAATAGGCTGAAGTATGGGTTTAATGATATTGCTGTGCAAAGCTGCATATTTTCCGCTCATTTGTGGGGAGGATGCAAGGCTTTTCCTTACCAAGGGTATGAGAATGAGAGCTTCCTAGGTACCTGCATCAAAAACAAACCAAGAAAGAAGGCCCTGAGATTCTATGCTTCAGCAGTGGGACAGTCTTCTGCTTTCTTTTTCATAACAATGCGAGGAGAACATGAGAAATGGAAACACATTAATTAGACTGAGAGGAAAATAATCACAATATTTTGTGATTTCCACCCTCTGCAGGTGTAGTAGTCACTCTCGACATCACTGCTGCATTTTCTGTTGGGTGAAACTCTTGTTTATAAGGAGAGCTAGAAGGGACCCTAAGCATTGATTTAAAATCCTCAAAATAAGACTGGGCGGTTGGACAGACTCTAGTCTGGTTCCTTAAGCATTGCCTGGCATTTTATTGAGAAACAAATAAAATCCTTTAAATATAGTTGGGAAAATACATCCATTTGATATAAAAATGTTACAGAAGTATTTTTTTTTCTATTTAACTTAGCTTCTCTCTAGTTAGAAAAACCTGGTGTGTTGAAACTTAGCATTTGTTAATAGTAGGTTTATTTAGAGATAGACTGTTTTTCTTAACCTTTTCCCATTTCCCCTTTAATTACCATGATCTGCAGGTTTCAGCCACCCAACTGTGCAGATTATAGTATCTAGTAACTTTTCAGGCAGCTCTGCTGTGCTGTCTTTGGCTGCCCTTAGGATCTAACATATGGTTTGTTAGGATTAGTCAGGTATTTGTCTAAGCAACTTTTCAATGACTTTCAGAAAGAGAAATTTAACGTGGGGAAAAAGTTAAAACAATTGTCTGCAGACCAGGCATAACTGCAAATGGAATATTGTGCTGTACGAGACGGTGAGAAAACTTCTGGAATACTGTGACCTTGGTCGTGGTGTGAGCACATACATTCCTCTGACTCACTCATCCTGAAAAGCTATGATTTTTTTAATGAACCAAATCTGTCCCATGCTTGCAATTAGTGTTTATTCACTTCAAATAGTGTTTGTCCCCTTCAAAATCACACAATGTGGTATTATTCTATTAGCAGTAAAGTACGTGGCTCCAGGCTGTTGGGTTGAAGCGGGTAATACGGTGAGCATTTTTTTTTTTGATGCTATACACTTGGCTTTCTAATGACAGGAGCCAAGAAAGCAACCAGGGGACAGATTATAGAGAATAAAAGTTTGTGGAGGAACAAGAATGATGTTAAGTTGGTCCTAGAGTGACAAGCAGTATCCAAAGCTCTAGCTACTGCAAACCATCTTTGCGGGATTTAAGGTGGAGTTTGAGGCTTCCATTAAGTAGATCTTGTTTCACTCATCACAACTGGATCACCAGCTTATTCCTCCTTTCTGTTTATTTCTGTACTGCTTCTGAGCAACTTTATCCTCCCTGTTTCAACTGAAAATGGTATTAGAGAAATGGTATGAGGGAAACTCAGCTTTCCATTTTTTTCTGTTTCCAGCAATTAAGATTTGGGTAGAAGAAGCAGAAAGTGTTCTCTAAACTGGCCCTGTGCTTTGGATCCAGTGAAATGCACTTTGGGACAGTGCAAGTAGCTGCTTTTCACATTGCTTTTTCTTATTTATTGCTGTTTGTTGTTGTCCTAGAATGATTTCACTCTACTTTTGACTGCAGATAACAGCAGAATGGCGTGTTTTCATGAGGGTCTTCTATGGTATCTCCCAAGGCATTACAAAGACATAGATACTACAAAATTGTCTAATTTCATGCCCCAGAGGATTTGAGAATTGAGCAATAAACATATAATTAAAATAGTTAAATGTGGTGGGATTTTTTTTAGAGTTTTTATTATGTTGAAGAGGGACAATAAATTCCAGTGTTTCCACTCCCCATCCAGCATCTCAAAAAGCTTCAGTAAAAAATGCTAAAAATATTTTGCAAACTATAGGACTATGAAGAAGAAAAGGAGTAAGCAGAAAATGCAGAAATCCAGTTGTCCTATTTAATTTCTTCATACTTTCTTTTTCTTTGGTTTTCATTGTGTATTTAGATAATGTTTGTGGAATACAGAGTATTTTGTGGTGCTAATACCAGCAACCTCAGGACTGAATTCACATAAACATTATGTAAACTGAAAAATGAAGCATATGTGGAAACAACAAAAGAAAGCTTGGCTTTGAGTATTGGCAGCACTGGTGGAAAAAAAGCCCATTATTCTCAAACAAGTACAATAGGAAAATGCAGAATTTCTTATGACAGAGATGCCAGATAATATTCCTGAAGTGTAACCCCAAATCTCAGATAATGAGATTTGGTCATTAAGAAAGGAATTTTGAAAACTATGTCATTAGAAAAATATTAAAATTCCTGGAACAAAGAGCACTGGGACAAGTTCAGAAGAAATGAAAATCCCACAGTGGAGTGTAAGCAGAGCAGTAAGTAGAATAGTTGAAACATAAAGAGAGATCTTTGGCTAGATTTTTTTTTTTTTCTGTAATGATTTCTGAAATGTAAAATACAGTTCCTCAGTTTCAATTTTAGTCAATAGAATTAAAAATTAGTGTTTTCACTTTATTTGATCTGAATTTAACTATGCAATTGAGTTGTATGTTTTTTAATAGATGAAGCACAGCTGTCTATCTGTTGAAATTTTCTTAGACATCCTGATCTTATGGGTTTCCTGATGGGCTGTGCCTTCTGTCAAGATACTTCTGACATGGTAATTGTGGGTTTCACATGCCTGTGTACACAGTGAGGATGGAGTTGACTACTCCAATGCTATGGAGAGGATTTCCTGTCCCAGGCAGAGGAGTGGGGTAAATAGGGACACAGTGTTGGAGTGAGCACACTGAAAAGAACAGTCACTGATCTGCACCCATCCCTTGATTTCGAATCAAAATGCATCAGGTTAATTTTTTGAAAGTTAAAGAAATTTGGTTGCAGAATGTAATTTTGGCAATTTCATGCTTCTATTCTTTGGATTTTTCTTACTATTTTGAAACAGAATGCTGCTTTAAAATGTTGTCATACACCCAGCTCCTTAAAGAACAAAACCCATGAAAATAAATGTAGAAATATGGCTGATCAGCAGCATAAAAATCTGTCATGAACTGTTTGCTGAGCTGAAAGTAAGACTCAGTGTATTTGTGCGTCTCTGGTATTCACAGATCATGAGTACCCAGACAAGTGCAAAATTGTGTAATATACACAGAGCCTGTCTCTTGCAGCTTCTTGTATGAGATTTTCTGGAGCAAGAAATAAAATTTTGATTTTGAATGAAATAATTATAATGAATTAAAATAGAGTGTTTTGAAGTGAAGCCATCTAGTCAGTAGTCAGGAACAGCAGCATATGATTGAAATTATGTGCCCCAGGACTTAATCTGTCACATGAACTATCCTCCTAATTGGTTGCATAAGTCTTCATAAAACTCTCCATTGAAGGTACACTAGTGTGAACAGTAATTGCAGTTTGTTGATATGGAATTTACAGGAAACCAAAAATTTACAGAAAACCATTTATTCAGGTAAATGCCTGAACAAATTATTCTCAATGATTATTTATTCTCCTTGTCAAACACCCTGCAAAAAAAACTTTTGAGGGGGACTGTACTACAGAATTTTGCTTTCATCTAACTAATAAAGTGTATTTCTTTGTGTTTCTAAATAGAAAAAAATTACACTTATTTCTAACAGGTTTTCATAGGTCCCTGAAATTACTGTTCTATGATAGTAATGCATTGCTGACAGCACATTTAGTAATGTGAACCTATTAATCCAATTAGGGGGAAAATCTACACTTCTTTTTCCCTCAACAGAGAGAGAGTACAAGCAGATATAACACTTGCATGCAGGTTGTTATGTACAAATACACACAAACATGTTATAGAAGAAGGAAATAACTGCATTTTCTCCCTCGGACTTACTCTTTGGCTATACTTTTATTCCTGCAGGGTGGATTTTTTTGTTTATGTGATTTTTTTTCTCAATTTCTATTTAAAATATTGAAAGAGTTCATGTCTTCTTGGTCGTCATCTAGGAACTAATAAGATGAAAGGTGTTATAAAACGTATTAATACATTAGTAGAATTTTGCTGATCTCAAAAGCTGTAATATAGAGGAGAGCTGTATAAGAACAGGCTTGTTGATTTTCAATTACTATTTCACATATGCTCATCAAAGAAGTTATTCTAGTGTTTAGAAACAGAGGTTTAAAACAGGAGACAAAAATGCTATTCTGAAAATGTTATACATCTTTTGCTCATATGGCTGTTTCTTGCTGTTTGTGTGCCAGAAAGCCAATATTTTTGATGATGGACCTTTTAGATTTCACATTTTCATCTTCCCAGGGTAGTTTTATATTTTTTGAAAACAGAAATGTAATGTTTTCTGGGAACTGGCAAAGGCTGATAAGTTGGTTCAGAACAACAAAGAACTTAGGACAGATTCTGACTTCCAAATTTCAGGGCTTTCAGATTTATTTCTAAAACTAAAACCATAAAAAAGTTGGGATAGTCAGGTTAGTTTGGTATAGAGTTGTAATGTGAAATTCTTTTTACTTTGTTAATTACATCAAGTTTTTATAGGGTTTACAGACTTAATTATCAATTGTTGCTGGCATTTTCAGATAACAAATCTTATAATGCACTGTGTTGTAAGTGGTGGTATTAGAAATTTATGTTATGCAAAATTCTCTTGGGAAGATGTCATTGGTCTAGTTGTAGGCTGGATGAAGTTTAGGTTGTCATCTAGCATGACTATGTACATGGATTGTTAATTTTGAACAAATTATTTAGTTTTTTTCAGGTTGTTTCCAGAAGGGGCATCTAAGTATGCTCAGTTCTGTTCTGATTGGAGCTGTTGGCTCCAGGACCGGGAGTCTCAGAGGCTTGAGTTGGTTTGGGTTTAGCCAGGTCACTGTAAAATTGCTGCAGATTCAGATACACCACACCATGGGCTGTGGTATCAAGGGCTGGGGCTCTTGCTGGTGACTGCACACACCTGTGTGACAGGTATGGCAGCAGGAGGAGGAGGCAGCATTAGGGTGGGTTGGTACCATGGTTATTGCTGAAGCCTCAGTGGGTTGGTTGCTGCTGTGTTTGGTGGGGGTGATAGCTGGGTTTGTGGTCACTGTGTAGCTGCTGCACACATTTGGTTCTGTGCGCAGGGAAAAAAAAGAAGGAAGTGAACCTGTTTCTCAAATAGGACAAAGTAGATATAAGCTTTCCTTCTTCAGAGTATGGCAAGGATACTTATATGTGATAAAAATTTCAGGCTGAGCTCTGAGCTCCTAATTGGACCTTCAGACAATAAACCTGCTTAATTAACTAGATCTTCATCAAGCAAGGAGCTCAGCCATGATGCAATCATTCTTCTAGTGCACTTGTCTAGAAATAGTCCCCTGGAGGTGATACCAGTGTCTCCAAGTATTTGGGACAGACTCACCTTGTTGTTTTTTTTTTTTTTTCTCCTTTGTTTTAGGTTTAGACATATCCAGTGGGTTCTGTGCTTTCCCATTTCCAATGTCCTGTTATAGACAAGTTAGTGTAAGAAGAGAACAGCTTCTGTGTTGTTGAAATTCCATTCTTAACAATGGCCATGCACATGCTTTATATTAGAGGATTTATAGCATTTTTATATTTCACAATTAAATATTCCACTTTTCTTGATGTAAGACTCATGAAGAGAGTGTGATAGAGGAAATCTGTCTAGCATCACTTATTTTTGTGTACCTAAGTTTATTACACTGTGTATGGACTCCTAGCAGGCTGATCCATGACTAAAGATTATCTTTCGATTTAGGTTTTTATGAACCAAGCTGCTTGCCTGCTTATATCTTAGCGTGCTAACAAAAATATACTTGTAACAACATTTACTTTTATGAACATCTGGAATTCTTTTTAGTTGGGATTTATTCTGTTGTGATGCATCTTTTTGCTAATACTTCTCTGTTCAGGGTAGTGGAACTGTAAAAGTACTGATACAACCTGGTATTTGGGACTCAATCTTGTTTATATATCCTTTTAGACCTTGAGTAAACAATCTGCAGGCTCATGAAGTAAAATCAGATCAAGAAACTGCCAGGACACCAGAACTGGAAAAACTCACACCAGAAGACCTTGAAAGTTACAGATCACATTGCATTTAGACTTTGATGCTTATCTGAGATTAAAGAAGCCAAATCCTGTTCTTGACCCTGAAATGTTGGATGAGTTCTGGGTATTCTGGCTGTTGCTGTGTCTGTTTAGAGTATAAACTTTGGGGGGCAAGGGCTATCAGGGATATATATATAAGGCAGGTCAGTGACCATGGCAGGTTGAGAATCTCTGCTGAAGAGTCCAGGATCTGTAAGGCTGTGGATTTCTATTAGAATTTAATCCAAATCAATATACTGTTTCTGCTGATCACTAATGTCCTTCTCTTCTCCTGATTTATATTGTGCCATGTGTCATTTTTCTCAGTATTAGCACTATCTAATTACGTGTTTAGAACTTGTTAATTTGCAAAAAGTATTTCAAGAAAGGAAGAAAAGAAGTATATTTTAATGCCAGTGTGACAGTGGTCTGGGAAAGCTATTCTGAGTTATCAGGGAAGTCTGAAAAAGAAGAACACAACAGGATTTTTAAGAGAGGAAGAATAAAATTTTCTGTCAGCAGAAAACTCTTAGTTCAGTTCCACTATAACAATAAATTGTGTAATAGGGAATGGTGCATTTGTGTTTCTCTCCCTTTTGGTAGGTAGCTTCATGCAGGTCACTAGAACATTGACAGCATAAGGTAGTGGTCTAAACTCTGCTATTGAAACACAAAGCATTAGTGTGAAAATATTTCCTCACTTTTTCTGGAAAAATGCAAAGCAACATGGGATGTTATTAAGAAAACTCATATTCCAACAGTTCCTACTTCAATTATTCTGTTGCATTTTATTTTGTGCACATTAATGGATGAGAAACAGAAGGAAGGAACCACAAATATTTCAAAAGATTATTAATATTTTGCATTTTTTTGAGTTTTTAATGGAGTTTGTGAATACATGCAGGAACTTCTTAAAATATCCAGATTTGGAGTTTAGTGACCATTATCACTGACTTACATAAAATTGTGTATGAGTCATGGAGAACCATATGGGTGTTTCTCCCTTGACTGCAAAGTAAATCCAGTTTCTGGGAACGGAAGCTCCTTTGATGAGGCTCTGCTGACAGACAGTGGCAGTTCAGCACTGTTGTGGGCTAGCTGTATTCAAAGAGAAAGCAAACCCAATGTGGTATCAATGATCAGGCTTATTTTTACCAAGAGATCAAAGGAGTGAAAAAATACTTTGAAATCTTGCATAGACTGTGCAAATTAAAGGTGTGACTATGTGGTATGATTAAATGATCTGAAGATGTATTTGAGCAAGTTCTAAACAAATGAAGCATAGTTAGTTCTCCCTAGATCAAATATAACTGTATGCTTTTAATATTTGAGGAAATGCATTTAGCAAGTCAGGAGAAAACCATTGTGCCAATAGTGTCAAGGTTGGAGTAGTTTTTAAAAAATACGCATCTAATCTTTTGTCTTCTAAAGTCTTCTGCAAATCTTTGTTTTAAAACTCTAGCTTTTAAGTGGAGGAATGGAAAGTCATTGAAAGAAGAGAAAAAAGTGAAATAAAAATGTCCAGGAGAGGGGTAAAGAGCTGATACTTTGTAACATATCCTTTAGGTGTCATCACAAAGACAAACTAAACTCTTTTTGTCTTTTGAATGAAGTTTGTCAAGTAATTTGGTCAGCACATGCACCACTGGGAACAGTAATACTATGCACTAAGAGAAATTGTGTATTTTCAGTGTTAACAATGTTAACATGTTACTTGTAAACAGAATGAGGGAAGTCAGAGGACAAAATCTGTGTTAGAGAGCTACTGTACCAGCAGGTGTGATATGAGGGGAATGCAAATGGTAGCAGCCTGCACTGCCAGCACACTCCTAGAAATGCACATAGCACAGTGCCAGCCAGGCAGTCTTTATGGAATTATTGAAACTTCTGCATTTCTCCTGTAGATAACACACTCTATTTCTTCTTGTCATTGTGAAGAAGGCAGATGCTGAAGCAGATATTATATTGAAACCTTATTTTCTGTGTTCTTCCAGTGTGCAGTACAAGGTAAGCCTGCCTAATGTGACAATTGCCACTTTGAGTTCTTCTATTTTGGTGTTTTACCCTGAACAGAATTGCATTATAACTCAGTCTCCATACAGGGCATGACAGCAGAGCTGATTGGGAGCTTGATAGTGTGCTCAGTTCTTGTTGGAAGGTGAACACTTGACAGGACAAAAGCCTTATGGGAGTTTGGTTTCCAAATTCTCCAGATTGAAATTTGTTCAGTTTTGAATTTAATGCAATTTTTTTGTTGTTAGAAATATTTGTTAAATTGTAGTGAAAAGGCTTAAAAAATTTGGCTGTCTTTGTATCTTTTCTGCACAGCTCTATATGTGTGGGGTTTTATGATCTTCATCATGTATCTGGGCAGGAAAGCTTTGCCACATTGCTCCTCTAATATGCCATGCTCAAACACTCGAATCAAATTGACTAGGGACATTAAAACAGCTGAGGCAAGACAGGAGTCAAAATTCTCAAAACTCAATGCAGCAAAGCTAAGCTAGTGTGAGAGCAGGCAGAGATAAACAAAACCTTAAATGTGTGAGGAATCCTGGTATAAGCAAGGACCAACACTACTTTACGTTCCTGCAACTCCATTTACTATGACACCAACAGCTGCGTGTTATCTGGGAATTAGGCATTAGATCAGTGTTTGCCCTAGGAAGTTTCTGATAAATTAAATGCCCTCTAATCTGGTTAATTGTTTATGCCAATATATTTAACATTAAACATGCTTTTCTCAAACAATTTGCAAGTGTTTCTTTGGGGGAAGATTGGTAGACGGAGTAAATCCTCTTTGATGTTTTCCCGAGGAAGGTGCTGTTGGCATCCTGAGTGTTTCTAGCTTAATCTCCACACGACCTCAGGGATCTTTCTGTGAGGTAATAGCTATCTTTTGCTAAGTCTCCATGGTAATGCTGTACATATGTAGAAATCAGTACTGCATGCTCCAGCATCAAAGGAAAAAGCTGATATTTCTGTGATGAGGTACTTACTAATATGATACACATCTCTGATAATAAGTATGTGTAATGACAACACCTGGAGATAAGGAGTGGTAAGGTAATGACACCACACTGGTCTGTTCCTACATAGAAAATAGAGAAAACATGGGAAAACAACACACATTATTCTCACTCAGAAGCCCACAGCCTACACTTGTACTATCTCTTATTTAATATGAATATAAAATAAACAAGGCAGAAATATAAAGCACAGGGTAAGGAAGATGTAAAAATATTAACTTCCAGGTAACATTGTTGTAAAATTACATTTTTATTAGTGCTGACAGAACCGTGCTGTTTGGTAATTTCAGTAGGCTTACAGTGCAGTCACTGAGCCTGAAAGAAGCACATTGTCTTTGATTTGGAAAGCAAGTGCCATTTTGCAATTTCAGTCAAAGACAGAAATACAGTTTTTAAATTTCCGACCGAGTCAGTTCTACTTTTTGTTAATGAGTGCAGGTAAAATGAGTAGATGGAGCCAATGAAACTAAACCATTGCTGTTCCTAATCCTTTTGAGACTTGATTTCTGGATTTAGAACAATTATTAGAAAACAAATACTTTTTATTAGACAAGTTTCTTTAACTATGCCTACCCACATACATAGAAGAATGTTGCGTACACCACTCTTGTGATATTTCTTGATATATTTCAGTAGAAGTGGCTGACTTGTAAAGAAAAGTAATTCTGAAAATGTAATCATCAATTTTTTGGTATAACATATCCATAGTAAGATTGTGATTTAATAAAATATATATTTTTTAATATATATTTTTAAAATATATATTTTATTTTATTTTTAATAAAATATATATTTTATTTTTTAACACAAATTTGTTTTTTTTTTATAACTAAACTTAATTTATTTTCCTGACATTTTAGAGTTTGCTCGAAACATAGTCTACGCTCTTTAGAAATATTTTTTAGTGATTATCCAAAATAAATCACATAAAAATGTATCTTTTAGATTTCATAAGTGTGCAAGTACTTCTAGCTTTGAAAATTTGCAAATACAAGATTTCACTAATCCTCATTCCATTAAATTGTGTTCATCATGCTACTTAAAAATAGCAATATTCAGAACAAATAAGCATTAAAATTATGTTTAATAAGTTGAAATAACTCATGTTTAAGAAGTGTGAGTGATATAAATTTTAATTTGTTACATTAAAAATTACATTAGTTTAGTTAATATTAGCACATATTTTTGTTCTCCTTAGCTTATATAGTAAAAGAAATCAAGCTTAAATTGTCTTTAGTACATTCTCTACCTTCTCCACTAGTAAACCTCTCTGGACTTCAGTGTGTCTTGAGTCACAGATTGCCATATAAAATAAAAGCTGAAATAGAGAAAGATATGTTTCTACTTTAAGTGAAGAAGATCCATTTGATCTAGAAGCTTTCATTGCATCATCTTTGATGTTGCTTTTGAGACTGGTGCTTATTACAAATTTCCATAATTTGACTATATTAGCCATAAATATTTCCTCTTTTTTTTGACTGAGAACAATAATTTCTAACCCTTAGGAAGAAGTGACTAGCAGATTTTGATTTCTGGAGGGCAGCAATGTTTGGTGTTCCAAGAGGGTGCTGAGGAAAGGTTCCCTGTCCCTGTAGAGTCCTATTTTCTCTTCTGCAGCCACCTCTTCCAGCTGCTGCTGAGCATGATGGTGTTCAAAAGTCATTGGCCTTAAGAACTTTAACTGTCACTTAAAAGTCTCATTGCCTTTGATATCTAGCACTTGGAGCCCCTTCTTCATTTGTTTGGAGATTTTACCTCACTGTGGAAACATTTAGAATTTTAAGGCACATGTCGAATAAAGTCAAGATATAATAAGTTAGAGTGTGATGTAAAATCACATTAGCTTAAGTGCAGTCAGCTCAGTGTGGACCCTCTCATTCAGAAGCAAAGTACCCACACAGGAATCTAATGAGCTTTAGCTAATGTGCTCTCACTTTGCAACAGTCTTTAATTAGTCTTTCCATTCCCTGTGCCTCCTAATCAGTGCAGACTTCAGATCTATATCCTTATGTATCTAGTGCATACTGTATGTTACCAGAAAGTTTATGAAGAGTACAGATCTGCACAGCCTCTTTTAAGAGGATAAATATATTGCTGTCTCCTATTATGTGTGGTTTACTTTAAAATACAATTAGATTCCTCAGTGGCCCTGTTGTATGCTCTCCATATACAGCCCTGGAAGTTGATTTAGCTTCTGTTATTAATCTCAGCAGCTGTTTATGGCATTGTGTATCAAAGCTGTAAGAAATAAAGATTATCTCTTAAATAAGTGTAAAGATATGCAGGATTCTCATAACAGCCTAACTGCAGGTATGCTATACTGCTGTGTAATAGCCCCTACACTTAGAATAAAATTTAAACTCTCTTTTCTCTACCATTGTTTTGTGGGATTTTTTTTCTCTGAATTGCCAGAAAAGTCAAGGTGACCAGAATTTTTCCTGATGGCTGAGAAATATGGTTATAAAATTAAGATAAGCAAACTAACACCTGCTGGAAATTGTTTGTCTGTGTTATAACATCAATGTCCTTTATGCTGGGGGGTGATGCCAATATTTGTGAGATAATAACAAACACTTCTGCAACCATAAGCTTGTGCCAATTTCTGTCCTATGGGTGAGGGGTCTGTGAAACTTCTTTAAAACTTCACTTTATCTCATGGGTAAACATCCAGGGTATAGCAGAACCTGAGCACTGCACTAAGCTGGTGTCTTCTTTCAGGAAACTTTCCTCTAGGTTGCTTATTTCCAAGAAGCCTGGAGGAACATAATTATATTTTAGTCCTCTGTGTATCTGCCAGATTCTGCTGAAATTTGGTAACAAAAAAATGAATGAGGTTGGCAATACATGTTATTGTATCAGTGAGAATTCTATCAGTGTTGTCGTTTCTGCAGGAAAATACATAAAATTTACAAAATGCCAGAGTATAGATAACTCACTGTACTTTACAAACTGGCCAAGTGATGAAGAACATACACTGAAAAAAATGTTAAAGGCAGCACATATACAACAAAGAGAAAAGCAAACAAAGAGCTATTGTGTAATGGGTGAGGGAATTCAGAGAAAAAATACAATATGCATACAGTTTGTAGCCTGCTTGTATTAGACTGTCTTTTAGAGAATTTTTTTTCTATCCCTAAAATGAAGCAGGAGTATTGTTTATATTAAACAAACACATTTAAACTTTTAGTCAACTTTAACCAGTCCACTTACATGGAAAAGAAAGAATGAATGAGGTTACAAATACCACTGTCAAAGCAGAAGTATTCAAGATGCCTGGCCTTGAAGATATTTATATAGAATTTATCAAAATATAATGGTGGCTGGGTAAAAAAAGAAATCTCATCATAAATATATTACCTAGTCCTAAGATTAAGTGGAAGAATACCACATTTGATTACCAAAGAATGTCTGGTAAAATTTCCTTTGTATTATTTTTCCATTTGGCATGAATTAAATGCTCTTAAAGAAGTAGCTATTACAGCAGTACTGAAGAATAACAAATATCATGCTTATGTTTTAAAAAGGCACTTGTGATGATTTTGGGATTTACAGACTGTGACCTCATCTTCCTTTAGCACACAGTAAATAGCTCAAAACTATAATGAAAAGGACATTAATAGAAGACTTTGAATATAACAGATGCAAATAAGAATGGTTTATATGTAAAGGAAAATAAAACTTGTCAGATGTGCTATAGTTCTAAGTGCTTTATTTTTATGTTTGAAGCCTTTTAGAAAATTTTGTCAATGGTCTCCTTTGAACTGGGAGGAGATGCTGTCATGACTAAAAAGTTAAGAGAAAGAAGTATCAGAAAGAGTCCAAAGTTCAGAAATATTCTGTGTCGGTTGCTAAATTCACCCAGACTTGCTGGGTTTCAGCAAGCGAGACAATATCCCACTCAGTTGTCTTGCCTGGACAAAAAGCCCATTTTGTTTGAGGAAGGTCTTATCACAGGAATAATGAAACTTAAATAATTGATTTCTTAACTTGTCCTCCTGAAATATGCTAGTGGGGTGGGAAGAGGTTTTCCTGAGGACTTATGATGGAGAAAGCTCTGTCTAATCTGACCTTGCCTGAGAGATGTTAAAAGACTTTCTTGCTGATTTAGGCTCCCACTGTCTCAGTTATCAGCAGGTGTTGAAGTCTATGCATGGCTATTCCACAATTTATATAATTACTTGATTTATCTCAGAGTCATATGATCATAGGAATAGAAAATAATGTACTGGAAAAAAGGAACAAATATCAGTTTCTTATTCCAGTCATGTATTCCTCCGTCAGATTCAATGATTTCTTCCTACACTGTGGTGGCAGATGATTCCTTTTGTATTGCTTATGAACAACTCCACATGAGTATTGTTACAGGGATTGAAATCCTTTCTTTCCTAACCTCTAGCTAAATTGCACAAATCCTTTCTTCAGTTTAGTTTGGGATGCCAGGACTTTTTTGCATCAACTGTGTGGTCTTTCAGACATACAAAAAATCCTCGATACCCTCTGTGCTGAGGTGTTCCTTTGCTCACTGATTATGCATCTGTGCTTATTACACTGACTCCTGTAGCAGTCTGGTCTAAGCCTGTTTCATATCAGATTGAAAAATCTGTAAGCAAAAGAAGAAAATACCAACTCATGGTGTTCAATGAATTCTGAAGATGGCTGTTAATTCTGAAAGTTTCTGGCTAGATCAGATAGCAAATTCCTGTTTCTTTTGAAGACTGGATATTGTATAAGAAAATCAGGAGGTTTATCACCAATATTTTCATCATTCCCATTTCAAAGCTCAGTGCTCCAGTGTCTGGATTTATTCCAGATGCAGCCATCCTTACATAAGACCAAGGCAGTCTCTCTTTGATCTGCATGCTTGTTGGACTTTAATCTTTCTTTTCCGCCAGTCTCAATACTTAAATCTTGACTCATACCCACAGAACTACAGCATGCTGCTGCCCATCAGTCTTCTAAGTTGCCAGAAGCAGAACCCAGAGCCAGAACACCCTACCTATGAATGTGAGAATCACATTTTTCCCAGCTCCGTACCCTCACCCAGTGGGGCCTGGAGCACTGTACATGATGTGATTATGAGGATAGAGTGTTTTGTTTGGGAACTCAAGAGACGATGCCACTAATAACAGCAAGTGTATCTCCCTGGATACTGTACTGACTTTGAAAATTGCAAAACAAGACTGAGGATCTGAGCTGAAGTTACAGGAAAGGCGAAGACTGCAGTGAACAAAAGGATTGTTTTCTGTTCATAGAGGAGGCTCAGTTTTAAGGTACTATACAGGTCTAATCCCTAATTACTTATGGGATTTTCTGTGTGAAAATTTTGGTAAATTGAGGCTGAGGCATTTCTGCTGGGGAAGAGGAAGAAGACATAAAAGTTTATGACCACCTAGCTAGGGAGGAGGAGCATGGGGCCTCACAGTGGTCAGTATCTTTCAATAGCAGTTGTCTGAGGATCACTGGTGAAGTAATGAATATTTTTTATTCTGCAATGTTTCCTTCAGTGCTAAAGCTTCCTGCAGTGAATATCTCTTCTCAGGTTAGAGATGCTGCAAAGGGAATGGCAGTCATTGCTCCTGTGGGAATGTTGACGTCATGACAGAATATCTAGCAAAATAATGAAATGAGTGTGTATCCCCACCTCTGCTTACAGGCTACCTAGCTGTAGGTAGCCCATGCTGAACATGAAACAAATCACTTCCAAGTATGGCTGTATTACCACAGGAAGGATTGTTGTGAGGCTTAGGTGTGGACTTGTGTTCATTGCAACTTGCAAAGCTACCCAGGTCATACTAAGATGTATTTCTAGTGTCTTTACCATGTTGAAATATGGAGCACATCTCCATAGTGCAAAGACAGTCCAAGGTTTTCTGAATCAGTGGTTCACATCACAAAAAGAAAGTTTTTTCTTATCAAGGGGCCAACCACAAATATCTTTGTGATGGGACATTGCCTGCATCCTCCAGTGAATATGAACAGTGGCAGGTAATGCAGAACTGGATCCCAAATGGCTTGCCCAAGGTGCCTGCTTGGCTAACTTGATGGAAATGTGTAATCATACACTTATGATAGATATACATTACTTTTGTGGGTTTTTTTCAGATCTTCCAGAAGGGACACAGACAAAGAAAGGAACTGAAACTGAATCCTAGAGAGCAGAGGTGGTCTTTTGTCTAGTCAATAGAAAGTTAGGTGTTTAAATGCAGAGGCTGGCAGTGTTGGATCTCTTCTACTGCAGATCCAGAATTGCATTTGATTTTTCTTTTCAGATCTTACATGCTTCAAAACTGTTCCTTTTTCTCTGTAGTTGATTATTTGACAGTCTGTCTGTATTCTCTCACCCTTAGTTGTGGCTGCCTTGCTCTGTCATTGCATTGGCTGACGATTGCAAATGAGGCACCAGGGTTTTTTACTGGACAGCACTGTGTCTTTAAGCTTCTGAGAGCTAATATTTTCTGCTGGGGATTGTTTGTGCACAAATGGTAGGTATTTCGTACATGCTCTTTGAGCTTTATACTTGGTCATTGAAATTATTTTTCATTGCTTCTGTTCTCTCTCTGAGAAAACCGTAACAGATTGTCTTGCAAATATGTTTTCATGTTAGCATTCAGATTTATGTGCAAACGTACAAACTGGCAACAATATAAACTTCTCCCAAATGTTACTGTGAGTAAAACTTCACTGTCAGCATGTTCACAAGCATCAAACACAGGTCATGAACATCAGTGAACTGAATAGCTTGCATTTGTCCAAATATTCTCAGAGAGTTTCTCCAAAGTTATTGAGCCACCACTGGCAACCCACAATTTTTCACAGGGAATTACATTCAGATTTTACTTGTCCATTGTTCCCTGATTACAGGCTATACCTGATGTTTTTTAAAGCATGTGTTATACAGACATCTTAGCTCTTGAATATGAAGTTTTCTAAGATTTTTTTTTACCTTGCAAGAAGCAGAAAATCACAGATAAGAGACTGCTGTTCTACCTTCCTACCTACCTACCTACTTACCTACCTACCTCAACTTGAACTGGTTACTAGTATATGCTGTGATTCTTATCTTGCCAAATAATGACAAGTGGAGACAATTCAGAACTGACTGATACTGCCTACCAGTTGTTAGAGTAATTTCTTCCATATGCCCACAGGCATTATTTCTGAGTCTAACCAGTGGTAATTTATATTTACTGCCTGTTTGTCAAACTGGAAAAAAAATGTCTGAAAACTGTTTTAATACAGTTTGCGGTTCTGCCAACAGGCAGCAAAGTCATTATTTCTGCTGCAACATGGGAGGCACAAAGGGGCAATGGTCTTGCTGTTTCTTACCTTTTTTATAGGCTGTCCTATTTGGCATTACTGATAGAAATGACATAGACAACTTGGAAGGCTTTCCCTCTTTGTCCTCCAGATTTACAATACCCTTTTGCAGGCAGAGCTCAAAGGCCTTTGTAAAGCGTGTCAGCATCATGAACTTCACTGAGTGAAAGTGCAGAGGCACAGCCGTGCCCCTCCTCTAGAGGGTATTTTGTTCAGTTATTCAGTGGAACAGAAAGCAGACTCTTGAAAGAATATCAGTCTCTGCCTGATCCCATAAAAGAGAAGATGAGGTTTAGTGGCATAGCTGATACAGGAGCACAAGGTCCTGTAGACCTGCTGTAGAAGTTCTTGTTAGTTTATGTGTGGGAATGAGTAAGCAGAGGGCTCTAATTTCTGCATCAGTACCCTTATATTTATTATTTTTTTTGTGTGCTGATGGAGTGATTTGTTTCTCTTCTTCCTCAGCAACATGAGCACTCCCTCATTCCACCTGTTCTTTCAGTAAAAGATGATAAAAGAGAACACAAGAAATCCCTGCCAGCCATCTCTCTTGGGATGGTGCAAATCTGGATGCTGAGGTGCCAGCACTTTTCTGTCAGCACTCTTGAACAGTGGAGTAGATAGGTACTTTTTTGGCCTCTTTCTTCTAACTTGGTGTACATTGTACAATTTTCCACCAGGAAAAGCATCATAGAGTTTTTTCTTCTCTTCATTGTGTCAGGAGTCTAAGACAGGCTTGATTCAAGAAAAATGAGTTTGTAATGCTAAGCATAGCCAGAGACCTCTTTACTATAAACCAAAGAAAATTTGTCATAGGTGCCATAATAGCTGGCAAACAAGTGTCCTTTGATGAATGATATTGATTTTCACAAAGAACCTGAAAGTTTGAATCTCTCTTGTTCTCTGTTGCAAAGTCATAGTGCTGGGCTTTCTGTGTTGCAACTTAACACCCCAAGCCTTTGTAAGATTAAGAATTTCCTTTTAAAAGAAGTCTTACATGCAAAATTATTTGAATATTGCTGCTTTGGCCATCTGTAAACAGCACACTGAAATTTTCTGGAGTTAATAAATGCTAAATAGCTTCTACTACTATTTTAGATATACATTGTTTTTAGAGCTTATAACGACAGTGGATTCAGTTTTCATTTCAATATTAAGAACCAACTATTGAAACATCATTGAAACATCTTCTTAATCATTTTAAACTTCATTAACTTTATCAATGTACTGCTGATACAAGTTCTGGCTTTAGATATGAACATTGCCACCTGCTGTACTGTTGCCAACTGCTATAAGATACAATTTTAAAGGCTAGCAGAAATATGTTAGGAAAATTATATGTTGGTGGTTAGACTCGCATTATATTCTTGGGCCCAATTCATAAACTGAAATTTTTAAGAAGAAGAAAACTGAATGTTGTGTATATTTAAGTGCGCTATTATTCATATATGTTCATGGGTAAATCCATATACTGATATTAATGTAAACAAATCCAGTAAAGAGTCCCAAGGATTAGTTAAGTTCACATCTTTTAACAGAGAACAGCCAATACTAAAATGACATTCTAAAATATAAGATTAATTTTCTCCCTCTGACTCCTGATGTAATTTCTATGGCAATTTTCCCTTTCAAAAGTTGTACAGCTGAAGCTTTTTGGTACATGATGATGATTATATCCAAGGTATGTAGGACATGTTATTAATGATTTTTGTGGGGGGAAGAGGGTTGTTTCTTTGTTTTTTTTTCCCTAAATTTCATCCTCCTCTTTTCTTTTTAAAGTTTAAAAAAACCCATTTTTTTTCAATCTGTTATAATGAGATAGTTAAAAGATTTAGAAATTATTTTCCATGGCAAGCTTTATACCTCCACTCCTTAATGAAGTGAGTCAGTGAGGAGTGGTATAAGCTAAGAAGTTTATCATTTCAGGTCTTGGTCCTAAAGATATCAGCTTGGGGCTATAATAATATAATATTTTTATTGTCAGAAGTTAAAATTGTTGACAAAAAAATTTCAAGAATTTCAACATCAGTTTTCTTTAAATAATAAAGAGAGAAAATTTACAAGAAATCTAGTACTCTGCCTCCAGGACTTTACCTGCAGGCACAGTGGATGTTAACACTGTGCAATTATGCAGTATGACACAGAACCAGTGCTGCAAATCTTTTTTTACCATGGTTGATGCACTGGTTTTGACAACTTCATTTCGCCAATGATGCCTTCATGCATGAAAAGATGAGAATAGGGCTATAATATGCATGATTTGCCATTGTTTTTTGGAAGGATCTGGAAGAGATTTATAACCATGTAACTCCTTTTCAAAAGATTGCCATACTTAAATGCCTTTGAAACTCTGCTGTTAACTCAGTGGTAGACACTTGCATGACTCATTCTTCTAGTGAGAACTGGTCTTTCAGGTCACATAAGTGCTTTTGAAATTTTTAGCTTGTGTCATTCATAAAAATATTTACAAAAGAAATTTTTAACACCACCCCTCTCCCCCCCCCGCCCCTTCCCATGACAGTTAAAAGTCTAGGCAGGGCACCTGGTTCAGAGCCTTGTTTCTGGTAGAAGGCTGGATGAGATCCACTAATATTAAGATTTTTGGCTTTGGCCTTGAAAGTCTGAATTTTCTTGGCATAGCAAAACTATTTTTCTGCAGTGATATTGACACTTTGCTGCAAAATGTATGCTGTGAATGGCAGTTGATTTTGTGATGTTATAAGTATGCAGTAGGCAGAGATGTTTTCCTTCTGATATTTGTGCCAGGGAAAGGCTGCTAATAGTAATCTAGTAGAGAGGAAATCTGGTAATAAAATAAATAACAATTCTGTTTTACTTGATTTAAGCCTAAAGGGCCATGCACTTAACATTTGACATGAAGGATATGTATTTTTAATTGTCTCTTCTGCTTGGTAAGACAGTGGCACAAATGTCATATAAGGCATAATCCCTGTGAAATTAATATAATGAGTTTATAGAAGTTATTTCCCTAGAACTAATAGAGAAATAACAGAGAAGAATGGACATTATATTAGGTCCATAGGCTTTTTGTGGGGCTACAGAAAGTAGATCTTTACATCCTTCCATCATGTGGAATGGGAATGGAAAGAAGCATTTGCCAACCCATAAGAAAGGGCAAATGTTCAGTTACTACAATGCTCAATGTGCTGTTACAAGACTGTACTTAGGGCATCCTGGGAGCACCAATGTAGAACTCTGTTATTATGGCAACTAATGCAAATGTTGAATAGGAAAAAAGTGAAGGTTGGTTTTCTCAGTAGAGACCTGTCTCTGCTGGAGACACTGGAGGTTCTGTGCCATATGGAGTATTTTTAGAAACAAGGAAAAGGGATAGTCAGTCTAGATAATAAACTGAAGTGAAGATGTGCAAAAATACCTTGCGGTATTAACTGTAGAACAATGACGAGGTCTAATAATGGCAATGGTTCTATGAAAAGTGTCAAGTTGTGGTTTCAGTAGCAGACAAAAGGGCAAACTGAATGTGAGGAATTATTAAAATATTAAAAAAGAAAGCAATAATTATGGTTTTTCCTAAACCTGTGGAGGACTCATACCTTGAGTCCTATGAACTAGGGCTGCAAAAAATGTACAGAGATGACAACATGATCAAAGGTATGGTATTACTTCTGTATAGGAAAGGACCACATAGAGTGACATTACTCACTGAGACTAGTGAGGAATGATAGAGATCTGTACTTAAAAGTAGCAAAGATAAGATGAATATGGGTTGCAGGTGCAGTTTTTCCTTAAAACAAACAAAACCCCCAAAGCATTAAAAGAATTTAGTTAATTGGGTACTAGTTCAAAACATGAATGATAGGAAGATGATTTTTCACCAAATGTATGACTAAACTGTGGAATACATTACTGCAAAATACTGTGGATTCCAGATCTTGGGATGACTTCAAAAACTAATGGGACAAATTCATGCATGAGAGATACCACATCCATCAGAGAAACTCCACAGCTGAGCTATAGATGGCCACAAGGTGTGAGACCATGGTGAGGCAGCAGCAGTACTCTTATATTCTTCCCTAACCATCCACTTTTAGCCACTGCAGAAGCAAGATGATGGTGTAGGTTGTTTCTGAGTCTGATGCTGTCAGATCAGTCTTAATATGTGCTGCTCTGATACTCAGAGCCTAAGTTTCAGTTCAGGGCAGCAATATGGACATTGTGCCATGGAGCAGAGAGGTAAGAAACCCTGTCCTGTAGTAATGATTTGTTATTGTGGTAGGTTTTACAGCTGAGCAACTACAGTGATGAAGTAGAAAGAGGAACAATTTGGAGGATGGTCATCATCCAGATTAATGACTATGGTATGTTGCAGTTAAAAACATAAAGGAACTGGATAATGGTCTGTGGACTGAAGTCTCTGCTGCTGCTACCCTAATTCAGAAATTAAGGGAACAGTGGTGTTGTACTTGAGTTGGAGATAAAGTCCCACATATGTGGTGTAAAGACTGGTACAGAGAAGGCAATTTTCATTTTGTGGTTAAGGAGAATCAGTAGAAATAACAAGATCTGATGGGAAAAAATAACATACAATCAACCAAATTAAAAGACCATTGATAATGCACAGGGGAATTGAGACAAGACTTCAGAGGCAGCTTGTAATTCTGGTATTTACTAACTCTTGCCAATTTATTTTTTAGGAACTTAACGTACTGTTAAGGTTGAGTTTTGTTTCCTGGCAATGAAAATTCATTTTAGTGAATGTAGTTCCTCACTGATTAGATTTCAATTTTTAGGTGTATGAGCAGAATTTGACAATTAGATTTTTCAGATAAAGAAAGGACTGAAGAACCCTATGAAGAAAGAGGACAGTAGGACAGAAACGTATTTAAAAATATGGACATGAAACACTGGAAAAAATTGTTAAAGTTTTCTGATATGATTGGTATTGTTTGTCTGAAAATATGTATATATTTTCATATTTACCAAGTGTTCAAGTATCATCACTGAAGGCAGCATGGCAAGTTGTGATGGACATGAAAAAGGCCTTATTGGCCTTCTTTTCCACTGGTACAATTTGCTATCAATCTTCCCAGTTCTCTGGACTTAGTGGTAGAGTGGGTGGGAATGAGTATTACCTGCAGGGATGCTGGCAGGGCCCAGCTTTGGCAAACGGACTGCCAGAAAGCACCTGTAGAAGTAATTTTTTTGTTTGTTTGTTTGTTTGTTTTTACATACCTGTAGCTACTTTAAAATATTTCCTTTGCAGTCAGGATGGAATTGCTAAAATATGCTTGTTTGAAGGTTTTTTTTTTTTTTCCTGTATCAAAGAAAAAGATATTTTTCCTTGTGATGACTTTTTCTGACATTGAATAACTGGCAGGTGGACAGCTTGGGCATAATAGCATTTGCCTGGCAAAAGATGGAGGCCAGACTACTGTTCTCTTGCCAGATTCTGCCTGGTTAATTTACCCAGTATCAAAATATTTGCTTGCTTTCTTGGATAAAGAAAAGGAAAAAAAAAATAAAAAGAAGTCATGATAGAGGAATAAACAAGGTTTAGCCCATCAATTTTTTTCACTTTCTAAGCAGTTTGCACAAGGAAATAAATTTAAATCCTAAATGATTTTTCTTTACCAGACAGCCCATATCAAGATCATATATTGATTACAGCTTGCCTTTTTGTGCTCTGATGCTTTTATTGACTTTTCTCTTCATTACCCTCTGTTGCAGTACCAAAGTGATTGGATCAGTATATTTTCCCTTTGGGATTACATGAGAAATCTCAGATACCTTACAGATGCATGTATTAAGTCTCAAATTATTCAGTGAATAAAATGAACAAGAAATATAAAATTTTTAAAGGCAAAGATGTAAGACACACTGATGAAAATGTTTTTTTTTTTCTCTGTTGAAATATCTGGAGATCTGTGAAGAAAAGTAGGAAGATCTGTTTAAAGCAGATTTTTCCTCAGAATAGAAATATGGCAGGACATCTGAATGTCCATAGGTTTTCTGCTCGTCTGTGCAAGTCTGATGAGGTGTGCTAGTGTCACTTTTTTCTTCCCTTTTGTTTCCTTAATTTGGTAGAGATATATCACTGGGTCAATTCTCTTTTATATTTGGGCTCTTACACACCAGAACAGAGGAGAGGGTTGCACTTTTGTGTCCCTACATACTCCCAGGGAAGGGGTGACTTCTCCAAGGACAGCAGGTATGAACTTCTGAAGTTGCATGCTTAGCAGAAGATACATTTACGTAGGCCTTTAGCTTTTCTATGTTACCTTTTCCCATCAAAGGAAAGAAGTGCTAGTCTTGTAGATAATCAAAGTTACAGAAATTTGACAGCCAGTGGTATAGCTTTTGTTTTATTGGTAGCTGGAGGAACATTCATACAATGTCAAGTTTTGAAATTAAAGAGGAAGGAAGACATCTGAGAGCCGCAGGTCTGGTGAACACAGGCTGGAGCCTTTGGGATGCTGCTGAGGATGTGACATTTCTAGGTATAAAAACCACTCTGGTTTTCTTCAGTGTAAGCTAATACTTTCCTCTTTTAGTCTTATGTTAGCCAGTTATAAATCTTCTCGCAATTTAGTACATCAGCACTTCTCAGTTCTTAATAATTTTGCTTCATATAGTTTCTGTGATGTAGGTAAGCATGAGTCTATACAGAGTGAAGGAATCTAGTGAATTGTTGAAGCAATTGCTTCCTGTGTGCGGGAAGGTAAAAAGTAAATTAGATTACAACAGTATCACAGTAAGTCTTTTCCTCATTCAATTGTCTCTTAATCAACGCTTTGCCTTTTTTTCCGTTTTTAATCAGGACCAAAGAAGAATGTAGGTAATGGGTGCTTGAGTTTTGCAGAAATAACTCTTCAAATTAACATTAAGTGGCACTTAATGTTTCGCTGACAAAGTGGTCAAAGGTTGGACTCAAGGATCTTGGACGTCTTTTCCAACTTTAATGATTCTGTGATTCTATTTTATTATTACTGACATTATCAAAATGTGATGGGAGATTCTGTTAAACTACCTGAGTGTTAAGACAATAGATTTTGGATTCCTGGAGTTTTTAGAGAAAATAATTCAGCCTACTTGTCTTAGCAGCTCTAAAAAGCATCTTTGTGGTGTCTTACATGCCATATGGTTGGGAAAAAAACAACAGCAACTGAAAGCTTAAGAAAAGTCCTGTGGAAAGATCGCCTCAAGTCCCATTTAATGCTGCTATGGTTTCCCAGTACTGAGAGTGCAGCAATAGGGAAGCTGCACAGCGCTGGAATAAGCACCTGAGCTTTCCATTGCTCCTTGGGGTATGGGGTGACCCACCAGACGGATGTGAGACAGTCACTGCCCCTTGCTCTCTCCTCCTATGGGAGCAGAAAGTCAGCACTTTCTGACTGAGCAGTGTGAAGCACCATTATTTCTTTCCTTTTCAGAGTGCCTGAGCAGCAAGGATTGGATCACTGTCTTGAAGTAATTCAGCACTCCACGCAGCACAATGTCCAAGTGCACATTTAACTATAAGCAAGCAAATAATCCCACTGGAGTCACTTAAGGGTCCTGTGCTCAAATGCTTAACTGGAGAGGAATCTGAGCTTGCAGCTGGCTGGTTGGAATCTCCTGTGCAGTCTTTACACACAGGACTAATAACTTAAGTGGTGCATAGGCTCTAAACAGCTCAGAGGATATGCTAATTCTTGCAGCATTTCTTAATTTTTGGTATTTTAATCAAAATTCTAGTGGTTGAGTAACTAGTGCAAAACTCACTGATGCAGGGACACCATGAAGCTATTATAATTTTTTCTCTTACCTGTTTATTTCCATATCAAAGGTATTAATGGTAGTGGCCATTAATACAACGAGTTCTCTTCTGCACTCTGTGAGCTCCCATATGACCCTCTGGAACTGATTTTCCTGATGGTGAACGACAAAAAACCAGAGTGCCTACTAATCACTTGATAGGGACCATAGCACATTCAGGCAGTGGTGGCAGCAGTGCTCACCCCAAGAGTTTTAAAGGGTGGAAATGGCAGCCTATTAATTTAATCAGGCTGCAGTCAGGTGCTATGTCTGCCCTCTGGTACAAGAGCAGCCTGTTCCTGTCTGCCACTCAAACTGACAAGCTCTTTCCCTAGTAATTAAATCATTATAAAGTAATGAGTTTGTCAAGTTAAAGAGGTATATGGTATTCTAAAAAGTACCAATAACAATAACAAAAAAAGATTACTAGAGCTCTAGGAAGTCATAGTGGAAATATATTTCTTTCTTCTATTTTCACATCTGGATACACAAAATGATAGTTTGTTCCACAATAATTAAAAACTAAGTGTAGATGATCTTTATAGACTGTTCTTTTGAAAAAGATTTCAGTGCTTATCGTATTAATGCAATTAAAATGAATATGGATTAGAATAGTGATTTTTAAAAACAAGATGAGATATTTTCCTATGATTTTAAATTTTGTAGGATTTTTTTTTACTGGATAGGTTTATTTGTCAAGTATTCCTGCGAAAACTTATTTTTAACTTAGAGTCTTCTAGATGCCATATAATGGATTTTCAGTATTGCACTTTTTCTTATTATTATTCTGTACTTTTTCTTCTTTCTTCTACTTTTCCTCCTTTCCATGAAGAAAAAAATTTAAAAAAGTATCTAAAATCTGTAGAAACATATTTGTCAAATATCAGAAAAATAACTTAAGAAAAGCAGCAAATCCTTTTAAAACACAGTTCCAAACAGAAATATTTCAACCAGCTCCAGTTGCAGTTTTGACTAAATGTACTCTGCAGACCATATTTGAAAGATAAGCTTTAGCAAAGAACAGGTTATCTTAAAAATGAAAAGGATCAAGAGAATAGTTCCAGGTAGTAGAAACCTCCAGTGTGGGAGCTGTGTTAGGCTTAGCAAGTGGAAAAGGGGTAGAAAGGTGTATACAATGCCTCTTCTTCAAGGGAGGAAGGAGAAGAGAGGAATTGCACAAACTTGCTTGATGCAGTTAGGAGCTGTGAAAATCAGCTGGCTGAAACCCCAGCTCTTGTAAACTGAGATTACAGTTGAAGGTGCTCATAGTCACTCCAGCTGTGAATCTGTCCCAAGGAGGAATAATTTCAGCATGGTCTTTCTTAGGGAAGTATCAGAAATATCTGACCCAGAGTGCAATCTGTGTGTGAACAGAAGCATTTTCAAAGGTTGTCACTGGCCAAGGTGAAACACTGCTTTGAAGATAACTGGAATGGCTAAACCTTTGGAGACAACTTTTAGGGCATGGCCATTGGACACCCCTTTAGTAAACCCCTGGTGTTTTGCTGACCCATAATATGCTTCTTCTATTTAGTTCCAGTTAATCTTCTGGCCTTGCTCCTCCCCTTTCTATCCCTGTTACATTTAATCAGCCTGATTACTGCTCACAGCTCCTGCTGTATTGATTCTTGGAGCAGATTTCAGCAGAACCTAAAAAAGGAAGCATAGACTGCTCCCTCTTTCTTTGACTGATGCTTTCTTTTACCCTACATGACAAAGTGATAGATGTACTTAGTTAACTTTCTGCAAAATCATTAATGCCACCCTTGCCGGTTGGCTTCCCAGATATTGTTTAAGTAGCTGTCATACGTTTGTTACCTGAGACACTGCGATATTGTATAATCAGACCATTTATTTTCTTCTGAGGCTGGTCTTACAGAACTGGTTTGAAATGCATAGCTAAGGGAGATAAAAACTAGCATTCTTTTAGGCAATCAGATTTTTCCTGGTTTTGCTTCAGATTAAAGGTGCAAACTGGTGAAAGTTCACATGGGAAAGCTGAAGTAACTATTCAAATGAAGTTCTTCTGATGCGTCCCTCTTTCTCCCCCCATGTGATCAGAGTCTACAGCAAAACAATTCACAACTCCCTCCCCAATCCCGCTGAGCCTTTAAAGGTCCTGAGGTCACTGTATAAGTGACTGCTCACCAGAAGGTCATCTGGTATGATCCCTGATGTCCTCACTGAATTTCACCTTCACTCCTTCAATCCCCACTGAATTCTGACATTTGATAAGTGCTACTGTTAATGCTCTGCCAAAGCTTATTATCCTGAGAAAGGATGACAGTCTCAGTCTTAAAACTGGGCACTTTAGACAATTCCATCACCAGTCTCCACAGAGGTATCTTCATCATGATCAAGAATATGTCTCTTATTCAGCTAAGTTTTGTCTTTGTAGATTATAAAGTCTTCTATTACTCTGTATTTTTTCCCAGTGAGGATTTTATATAATAGTCAAAACATTTCTAGCAGTTTTGATAAACTAAACAATTATGAATTCTTTGAGGCTGTCTTTGTAAGATATTTTCTACAGTCCTGAAGTGTATGGGTGGATACTTTTCTGTACCTTACTTCATTCTGTCAACATTATTTGAAAAGTATGGAAAACAAAATTTTACCCAGCTTTACAACCAGCCTACAAAATACATGGACAAAGCAAAAAATATGCTATTTCTCTTTTGTCCTACCCTGTTTATACAGCAAAGACATTTATTCCAATTCCTAAAACTCTTTCCAGTCTTGTGGAGAGACAGGAAAGCCATCTGTTTTTTGTGTTAGTATGTAGAAATTCTGTGTTTGATTGAATTCAGCTATCCAGATCCAATGTGTTTTCATTTATTTTTATCTAATTTCATTATTATCTTGTAATTGTTTATTGTCTTCTAGTCTGTCTAGTCCTCCCAACATTTTGCAGCCAACAGCACCCAGTCTACTGCAAATCTAGTGAATATCCAGCAAAAATTCTTCATTTCATGAGGATTTTGGACTAGCAGGTATTTTTTGAATGATGGAAACTACAGAATTATAAATCTCTGCAATGTGCATATCATTGATAATGATTAATAAAAAGAGTCAGAAGCATCATAGTGAGGCTTCAGTTGCCTGGAATCTGTATAGTGTCCCATAGTTTGAAAAATACAGAATGTTTGAAAATTTTTACAACCTTCCCAGCTGTACCATGTCCGTGGCACCTGTGAAAAAGGTTGCACAAAGAGAAGCTCTACTTCTCTTAGAGAAGAACTACCTTAAATTCGCCAAAGGCAAATGCAGCATCCTGCACCTTGGGAGGAACAACCCTGGGCTCGAATACAGGCTGGGGACTTTTGCACGGGTGGGCAAAAAGCACTAAGATCTGGTCAGGTGTGAAGATAAAATCCAAATGTGGTTACATGGCTGTTTTGTTGCTTTGTGATTGTAAGTTCTGCAAGGCCAAAGACTGCAAACACGTATATTTCTAGCTGAACTTGCCTATATTATTTTGACACAGACTGTTGACTAAATCTAAGGCTAAGTGGACTTAGTGGCACCTAGACTTACCAGAGAAGTTTAGAATGCAAGGGGGTCTTGCTGAAGCTCATAACACAACATGAGGGACCACAGCCTGATTATGTTAGAATCCATTGTAATAGATCATCGAGTTGTTGCTTAGATACTGCATTGGCAGTGTTTATGTATTAGCAATAAAACAAGTCATAATCATCCACATAATCTGTCCTACTGCTTGTGTCTGGCTGAGAACCTTCTCTCAAATGCTCTGCTATAGACAGTCAAATTCTGTTCTTAGACTTGCTGGTGTAAATTCTTTGTGTTCTTGTTGATGAGCATTACACCAGAATTTCACAGATGATTTCTAGTACATCACATTCAGTGCATCACATTTAGATCACAATTTGAGATCGCATCTACGTTAACCAGGGGATGGGAAAGAAATTTTCATACTTTTAAAGTTGCAGTTCAATATTTTTTTAAAATTTTGATTTTTAGTAAAAATGGTCTGAAAATTTACAAGCGAGTAGTGTTTTCTACCAAAAATTTCCCCTTTCTCTTTCTCTGCTCCTAAATATTTGGCTGCAAGTTTTGTAGTTTCTGTGGTTATTGGTAGATGTCTTCATCCTGGCTCCTAGCCCCTTAACCAGAAAAATTAAGATTTAAGTTGGTTTAACTACTAAATTAGTGATATAAATAAACAGACGTTTTCAGTTTTCTTTTTTACCTAACCAGTTTGCAAAAGTATGAACCTGATTGTGAACATTTTTTTCTGAAATGAACATACCGTGAGGATCCACACTTGTGAATAAGAGCTGCATGCACATTTTAGGGAATAGAGACCTGTTTTCCTATTTGAGTGATACAGGGCTGAGACTTCTGTGCAGGATAGATATGAGCCTTATTTCTTATCATATTATAAACTTCTTGCCTACAGTGTTGTGAAGGAATTTATAAAATCAGGCAATTTCTTGTGGGTGAAAAATAGAGATTCAACATTTGCATTGGACATTGGCATTCAAAAACTCAGATATTTTACACTGTATCTTGCACAGTCACTTTGCTTTTGTTTTTCTTGCTGTATCTTGTTTTTCTCTCCAAATTTTAAGTACCATTCTGTTCTGTTTTCTATCTTTCAGTGTATTTCTGCTGCAGCACCTGGCAGCTCCTGAATCTCATTGCTTTGAAGGAACTGAATCCCTTTAATTTTATTTCACCTGCTCTCTCATAGAGGGTGACAGATGACAAACACAGTGAGGGGAAGGAGCAGCATGACCATTACTATGAGTGTGAGCACCCCATGGCTTGTTGAGAAGAATATTGCCTTTGCTTTGTTAAAAAGGTTAGTTGTGAATGCAAAATACAGATGTCTCTCACATAACAAATGCAATAAATTGGTGTACTGTGTAGTGAACAAACTTTTCTTGCTTTGTTTCTTGCTTTTTCCTTCCATTCTCTAAACAATGCTCAAATTCAGCCATTTATATCACATTTGTAGCGTGATATCCATGAAGGGAAGTAATGGGTCTCCAAGACCTGTGTAATGCTGTAAGTACAACCACAATGTTTCCCCACTTTACACCATTATTTTCATTTGTACTCAGGCTGTTATACCATCATTGCTTCTGTAGCAACATGACAATATTCCATACAGGTTTCTCAGTGGAGTGTCTCTTGCCAGCACTTGTTAGTGTCTTTCAGACAAATTTTTACAGCTGGTCCCTGTCTTGTCTTTCCACCTGTTTAAGTGGATGCCCCTTGTCATGTCACAGGTGTCACACTCCTTGCTATTACCCTGTGGTTCTGCTGAGCTCTGATATGTACTGTCCCCATGTGATGTAGGCAAGCAGACCAGCTTCTAACAGTGAGCCCTGGGATACCATTTCAAATATGTGCCTCCTTTTCTTAACAGTATCTCCAGCACAGTCAGCTTTCTATCAGGGTTAAATTTCTAGTTTGAGACTTAGATAAAGATCCTTTTAAAAACCTTTTTGCTTATTGCAGAATGAACTATGATCCCACTGTGTCAGTGTTGCATATTTTGCAAGGCTATTCCATCTACCGATTCTGCTGAAGGTGTTGTTGGCAATCTTAATAAAAATTTGGAATGATCTGGGCCACTCAGCTACTGGACCTGGGGCTTCAGGTGTAGAGCAGATGCCTACCTTAGAGAGCACCTCAGCTCTTTGAACCAGGAGAAGCAGCAGCTGTATTTGCTGGGAACTTTCCAATATGTAGCCTGTGCTACCTTTATGATAGATGGAATGGGTTTATTTATCCATAGGGAGTTAGTGATCTCATTTTTTATTATTACTTTCTAAATGAAAAAGGAATTTGTTTGCTTTAGCAAAATCTACTGTTGCATCTATTGTGCCACACTTCAAGCAATTAATTATTTTTTGTTCCAGTTGCTGACAAAGAGCAGAGATCTATTGTATGAATAGCTCTTGAATTGTTCCTGTATGTCTCAGCCAATTCTGAAATTTTGTTGTAAGGTATGTGAGAATGTTTCACTAAATTTTGTTCTTTTCTTGTTAAAAAAAAATCAAAACATGGAAAAAACTCAAAATATGCAAGATGAAGTCACTTCTCATCTTACTGTACAGTTTGGTCACACTGGAAAAAATAAAATGAATATGTTAGTGCAGAATATGTGGTTATACCCAGAAAGGAGTTTGCTGCTCCAAAACTTTGAGCCAGACATTGAGAAAAAGTCAGAACTGAGAAATTTTTCTCATGGTTTGAGTTTGTCTCCACAGATTGTAAATTGCAATGTCAGTATATGCCCAGGTGTTTTCTCCTCACAGTGAATTGTTCTGTACAGGAATTACATACATGCAATCTTTTGATATGTGAAGTGGAATCTCCAGTGTCTTTCCATTATGGAGATTATAGAAGTCTTATAGGTGTGTTTTACTTGCCTATGAGCATCAGTGCTCTTGAAAAAATATATTTCAGTGAACAGGAGTACAGCTTGAAACATTTTAGCTGCTTTTACTCATGGTAATTATTGCTTTGCATTATTATCTTATTTTCTGGCTATTTATCATTTCATATGGAAAATGATTTTGTGACCAGGTCTGATGCTGACACAGAGCTAGGAAAATCACAAAGAACTTTGCTTCAAAAGTAATCTTATTTCCTAGCCATATTTATGGAGGACCCTTCAGGAACTTAGTGCAATATTTTTCCCTGTAGTCAAATTTTCAATGAGCTGTGTACATGATACAATTTCTTTTGGACATAGAAGCATATATTTCTCCTAAAAAAAAAAAAAAAAACCCTAAAAATTAATTCTAGTGTTTGATAGTATCTAGAGGCTGAAATCAGAAATTTTGTGGGCTACAATACATAGCTATATTATGACATTGTGGATTCTGCTTCAAAGAATTAACAGTACTGAGGGGAAGACAGGAATCTCAGTTAATCTCAGCTGTAGGAAGAAGTGCTATTTTAAAAGGTTTCTGAACCATTTCAGCTTTTAATGTCCCAGTATTACCTGTCTTATCAGTGATAAATGGTTAGTACTTCATACTTTTGCAAAAGGACTTACAGACCTTGCCTTATTCATTTGTATTTTCAGTATGATGGATTATGATATGAGTCCTTCAATGTTTGGTGCTAGAAGAAATCCAGCCTTTTTAATAGAGAGATATGTGCTGAAACTAAGTACAAAAGAGCCAACTAAACCATTGGTAGAAAACCTATTCAGTGTTTAATACTTTGCTGTTATGCTTCTCATGGAGAAAAAAATCTCACTGACCTCAGGGAGAAAGACTTATCTATGGGAATAAGGTTATTGTGTTGGTACAAAAGAAGATTTACCTTCTAAATATATATAGTTCATAAATATGTCTCTCCAAAACAGCAATATTCTGGGTGTTCTTTCTTGTGAACAATAAGCATAAACCAAAATTGATGACATTGATTTAAAATATAAACTTTTCCTGAATGTTATGAAATCTAAGAGGAAAAAAAAATGCCCACAAGAGAAATAAAATGTATTTTAAATCATTAAATTACACTGTGGAAAGTGTTTATAATGAACTTCTGAGGTGTTGCCAGCTTTGAACTAATTGGACAATGTTACTTCTTCATTAAATAGATGGATGAAGTAATTCATAACCCACCCATTCTTATTGGCAATAGTTGGTGTAGTAATCAATATCTGCCCACTTGAGAATAGAATTTTAAATATTAATGCACCATTCAGATGTATAAACATCTGTATCACAGTCCTGTTGGCAAAAAGGTTGTGCTATAAACTGCACTAACTGGAATGAAATCTGCAAATATTCTATTCAAAGTGTCAGTTTTCTTGTCTTTAAATCAGTGCAATGCAGAAAAAGAATAGAACTGAGCTACCAATGATGGCACTGGAAAAATGTAGGTATTAAACTGCTGCAAAGCAAAGTATTTAACTGCATGGTATGTGTAATCCTGCTCCCCAGTGACTAGTGACAGTATGCACAGAATTCCTCTTCTGGCAAGTAGAGAGTGTTAAAAAATGTTGTCTTTGAAACCTTGATTCTTAAAGTTGACCTTAGTTCCTGATGCTATTAGTAGTAAGAAAGATGTCTCATACTGAAAAATTCCATGAGGATGAGAAGAGGAGCCACCATTCCTTGTAAATATTTTGTCAAGGAAAATTGTTAAAGAGGCATCAGATACTACAAAGCATGCACCTGCTTCCAAAAAAGTAAATGTGAAAGAAAACCAAGAATGGCTTATACACATTATACCCTATATTAGAAATAGGATTTAAAACTGAATCAGAACTATATAGGATAAAATAATCAAGTTTTCACTGCTAGTAAGATCTGCAACTTTTTGTAAACATTGGACTACTATTAAAGGAGACAAAAAATGCCACATTCTAAAAATATTCAAGAAATCTTTACTGACACAATGATCTAACCATATATTATCTCTTCCATGAGTGCATTCTTTTAAAAATTATTTATTTCCAATATTGCAAGCAGTAGTGAGAAAAATGTCAGACATAAGCTCTGTTTGGGTGAGAACAACCTGCAGAGAGGGCTAAATTGAGAAATATGCATTCAGTGAACTCTCAAATTAAAGCCTAAGCGAAACCTAGACGAACCTGCTGAAGATTGAAAACTGAATATTCTCTAGGGAATGGAGTTACATCACCATAGAATTATTTATATGACAGGTTAGATGATAATATTTTAATAGCAGACATGTATTGTTGCTATGAGTCAGAATTCAATTATTTAAAACAAATTCTGTAAGGTTTTGTTTCTTTTATGAAGGTCTACATGATTTTAGGAGATCAGAAACTTTTTGGGTTTTGCATTGGATGATTGGTTTACAGGAATGTAAACAGGAATGTTTGATTAATTCTGTATATCAGTGGTTAAGTTCAGACCTTGTTAAGAAAAGAGTTTGTTTTATTTCACAGGACACTTGAGTGATTTATTCAGACCTAAGTATAAAGGAACTTTGAAAACCACGCAGTGAGGTCTCTCTCATTCTGTGCATCTGCTCCATACAGAAGGCAATGATCTTCTGCATGAGAAGTTAATGGCCATTAAAAATGGCCTCTCAGCAAGGCCATATTTTTATATAATTGAGATGAACCAGGGTTGAAATAAGTGGTAATCAGCCCTGGCAAAAGAAGTACATCACTGTGAGAAATAAGCTCAAATCATGTAGTGAACTGAAAAAAAGCCAGCTCTTGGAACCAGAATGAATCATCTACTCATTGAATTTTTTTAACAGCTTGGTCATGAAAAGCTGAAGATAATTCTGGAGGATGGAGAGGTTATACCTGAATTCTTTTGCAGTTCTTTTTAGATGTGCATAAGATATTGGTATTCAGAATTCTCTGTTTTTTTACTATGAAGTAGGGAAAATACTCAGGAAAATACTATGAGAAGAAGATTAACTGCTTTGTTTTATACGTAGATTCAAAATGTCTTTTGGTCACTTGTAGAGTTTTATGCTTATCATGTTTGAGTGTGGATTCAGGTAGGATTGGGCAAAAAAATCCATGCTCAGATTTAGAAGTGTTTGTGGATAAGTTTGTTGCTGCAGAGTTTGAAGTTGCTTATTAGCTCGCTCACTGAATCAGAAAAGGTCAGTTTTACAGAAGATCCTATACCATCTGATGATGTAGACATATCCACTTTGGTGTCCCATTGCAGTTTATGATCAAATCAGGTATTGCAGGCTTGGGAGTCCTATCAAGTCCCTGCAGGTGCTGCACAGTGGTGTGTGAGAGCTGGGGAAGAATCCTGTCATTCCAGGAGGGAAACCCTTCCTGTGTGACCATGTTTCCTCTCCTGTCTGTGGTTGCTATGGAGGCAGTGCAGGGTAATAAGGGGCAATGTTCTTGGGACACCTGAGATTAAGGAATCTCCTGGAGGAAAGTAAAAAGAAAATGTTGCTAGGACAAGGCTGTCTTTTTCTTATTGGGTTTTCCTTTGGAGCCTAAGCAGAAACATGCTCTTGGCCTGACTGACCAAGTATGGCATAGTGGAAATCAAACCTTCAAAGTAGGTCCTTTACTTTTCTATGTGGTCTGTGTCAAAATTCAATACCAAAGAAAGTGTGTTTTTTTCTGGATGTAGTATGCCAAGTTAAACTGTTGGAAATGCTGCACCAAAAAAGGGTGAGACCTGGTCCTTTCCAGAGCCTTTCTCTTGCAAAGGGGTTACAGCCTGGTATTCTCCTTTGCACCAAGGCCATTGTCACAGCAAACTGGGCAAACAGCTGCTCTCTTTGGAGAATGTTCAGCTTCCTACCTGTTGGTGGTGCTTCTCTGTTGGCTTTTCTGGTGGAAGAAAAGGCTCAAGCATTTTTTAATTGTCATCAAGGACAGAGACTGATTAAGGTAGTGAGTTTGACTTTGCCTGAAGGCTGTTGGGGGCCAGGATCAGAGGCCCCATCTCTGCAGGATTTGGGAGGCCTGTAACGTCGGGAGGGGAGGTCATGTGAAGCATGTTTGAAGAACGGTGCCATAAGTGGCATACTTAAATCCGGAATAGAGTGTTACTCTGCTGGCTTGAGGACCTTAACTTCAAGGAGTCTTAGCAAGTATTTTTGTTTACACTCTCCCCCACAACATGCTCCATTTCACAGCATGCTCCATTTCACAACATGTTCCATTTCTCCTAGGATGTTGGAGATAAGCTCATAGTTTCTCCTCTTCAGGATTTTCAACTCCTCTCCTGCTTCAAATTAAAGTACGTTCTGAAGCATTCCCACCCCTCTTATTTTTTTATGCAGTTCTGAAGCATTCTTTAGGCTGTGCTAGCATGGAGAACATGAGTTTACACACTCCCAGAAAAGGCAGAGAATCAACATTTCTCAAAATAGGCAAGATTCTGACCTTTTGATTATTGGGTGAAAAGAGAATATAACTTTTTGAAGCAGAAGTTGAACAATTTGTTGCCAATTCTAACAAGGTTGCAAGACAGGGCAAGCAGAGAAAAAGTAAGGTCTAAGACTTGACAGGAGTAAAATTAGGTGCTGACATGTCTCCAGGGTAAGATGAGAAGTTTTGCAAATGCCTGTATCACTTGATTGTTGACACAGATGCTCACAGAAATCTTTAAGCACAAGTTCTTCATCTGGTGAATCATTAAATCTCTGCTAGAATTGATAATATTTTGTGCTTACGGGTTTATGGTATTTCCTTTTTGGCTGGCTTTAATAACCGCCTCTTCTATACCCCTAGGAAACGTCAGGAGATCTTTATTACACCCTAGGAAATGCTGAGGCCTGTGGCTGGGAGTCTTAAATGTTTGTATTTATCACCATTTATCTAGACACAATATTAATGTTAAAAGTACAACGTAACCAAGAAGTTACAGAATAGGAAAGCACTGGAATTCTTAAGATCAATTTACTCAACCAAGCAGAATATGTCCTTGGACAAAGGCACACTGATTTCTGACCAGCAATTTAATCCAAATTTTGAAGGATGCAGTAGGAATTAATGGATACATAGCCCATGGATAAAGGAAGGAATTTCTCCCTGAGTAGCAGTTAGGTTTGCTACACCAAATATTGCAGTTTGTGAAATCCACTCCTTGCAACTCAAATGCAAATATTAATATTTGGTTTTAAATATTTTTCAGTGTTACCTAGTAACAGAAGACACAAGGCTTTCTGTTATGATCTGATTATTTTGGCTACTAGAGAGATGCCTCTGCCCAAACTAAGGTGCAAATGAGACCATACACTAAAATCAATAGTATTCAACAGCAAATGTGGGGTAGAGATAGAAAGAAATAAAAAAGGTGGGAGAGGAGAGAGTGTCAGAGACACAGATTAATTAGAGAGATAGTCACCGCCCCTGTGGATCCTGCAGCATCCCATTGGTCCTCCTTCACTCTGCTCCTCTTGATGGTGGGGTCCTATGAAAGATAGGATCCATGGGTTCATATATATTCAGGTACTCATGGGGATGCCAAGCACCTCCCTTGTTGCGGGGGGAGTTTTACCCTGTCTTTTGCTAAACTGTGGATCTGTTGCAACATTGGATCATGTGCAGCTCTCAGGCAGAAGGCCTCAGGAATGAGGCAGTGGGCTATGGCTGACCAGACCCAGCCAGAGCTGATTTTCAGGAGAGCTGCGGAGTTCACTTTCCTTGTGGATTCATTCTTCTTCTCCCAGCCATGTTTACTTAGATCTGAGATAATTGAACAATACTACTTTTTCTCAAGCTCCTGTCAGGTGGCTTAACTCACAATCCAAATTCCTGGAATCCAGGAGGCATTTTTTGAGGCTGGTGGTTCAGTTGCTGCAGATGAGCAGTTGCTTCTTTATAGAGTTTGCTATAGTGGGCAAAGTCCTTCATTGGACTTAGCAATATTTGAACCATTAGCCATTAACATCTCTCACACTCTCCAATTAAATTTAAATGCAATCTTTTATGCAATTATAACCATTTATAATTCATCTTTTATGCAATTATAACAATTTACAATTCATCTTTTATGCAATTACCATTTATAATTAATAAAGTACAAGTTGTAATTAACCAGTTAAACTGCAAAATAATTACTTAATACAGAAATAAAAAAAGAGACAAGTGTAGAAAGAAATAAGTCATTAACTAACTGTGAATGTATTTAAGATGGAAATTAATTAAAAGCATTTTTGTTCTCGGAAAAAAGTCATTCTGGACCAGCTTCCCAACAGTACCGCAGTGGCAGCCAGTATACAATTATTTTAAGAGCTTTCCATGATTATTACTCAAATAACTTGCCTGCACAAAATAGCAGAGGAATGATCTTTTATCTTTTAGAGCTCCTTGTCAAGCCTATAATCCCTGTATTTTGTTTCTTTACAAGTTCTTCACACCACTACGTGACTAAAAGAATAATACAGAATTGCATGTGCTAAATAGTACATTTAGACTAGGCTCTGTTAACGAGGTTTCTTTGCAAAATTTGTTAGTGTCATGTTGCTTTCAGGAGATTTAAATGTCTTCTTTTCTTGTAGAACAATACCTATTTAGTTAGATCAATTTGGCATTTTTTGCATTATATTTTCCATTTTCTAACTACATCTGGAGAGAATAAATCCTTTCCCTTTGTTCTCTCATGCACAAAGCTTTCAAAAATAGAAAGAAAAGAGCACCATCAGAAAATGAAATAGAGTTCACCTTCAAAGTATTGCATGTGACTGAAAATAAAATAATTCCATTTCATGGAGTGGTGTATTTTCAGTGCTTTTTCTATCTGCAGATTTACTATCATGTCAGAAAAGTAACTTGAAATCTACAGCAAGGAAAGAGAGGGAAGATATCTGTATTTCCTTCTGGAACATATTATTGGCAAATACCTTGAGTCCCTAAATTATTGGTTCATTGGATGCAGCATGAAGATTTTCTTTGACCTTTTGAGTTTTCAAAATGCCTGAATCAGCAAAGCAAACCTTTCCAACTGCACAAATGCAAATAATATCATTTTAGAAGAGCCCACTGGCCTTGAAACCCAAATAGCTCAACAGAGCCTGAGTATTACTAAAATACAGGTACATGGCTGTGAATCACTGAGTATAATACATATTGCACCACTTTGGAAACATTTGGGCTAGACAAAAAAGTAATGAGAAATACTCTTTCATTTTTACTTTCAAGGAGTTCAATGAGATAACTAAGTTTATCAGAGGAACTAAGAAGACAATGTTATCCATTCTGCTTGATACCTTTCAAGCTGCAATTAGATAACTGGCAGTCATTCTGATACCAGACATGAAACCACACATGCCCCAAATTTTTTATGAACTTATACTAAAATTAGTACATTTGTCAATATCTGAAGAATTCAGGTGTGAAAACATGCACTTTGAAAATCATCTATGTAGTTTTGAAAGGCCTGTTCAATCTGCAAATCTGTCTAAAAGTGTGATTTGTGTTGAATGAAATGTTCACAATTTAATGTAAAACCCAGAGAAGTTCCTGGAAAATGAATGCATAAAATGATTCCATTTCCTACTCCTAGTGCCTCCCATCCTAAAATAATTTTTAGGTAGGTTGAAAAGGGTTTTCTGGGGTATGCTGACACTTCCTAGGTGCTGGGGTTGGTGAAAGAGAGACCCGATTACCTTTATAGATATGACAAGCATGTGAAACTTACATAACCAACTCTATTTTGCTCATTGCTGGTTCTCTTTTATTCCTTTGGTTGCAGCTACAAACCCAGCAATCCATTATTCCACAGCATTCACCCTCCTCTGGCAGAAAATCTTTCTAAGAGCAGGGCTGGTGACACAGCAGAGGTGCAGGAGGTTTGAGAGTGGATCTAAATTGCGTGGTGCTGTGCAGTCCAGAGGCACCCTACAAAGCTCTGGTCACAAGGACGTGGTAGCTGGTCTAACATAATGTTTTGGACCTGATGATTCTCAGCCTGGGAAGAGAGCTTCCCTAGAATCTAGTTGTGATAACTAGATAGGGAAAATTCATAGAGACTGCAGAAGGGATTACATTTTGTCCAAAACCTACTTTGAGGACTCAAGTAAGGCTTAAATGATATAAAGATGTTGAATAAGATATCTGTGTTGGTCTATAGGAGTTGACTGAAATTTTGAAAGCAATGTGAAAGTCTTTAAAAAACCAAAATAATTTTAAGAATGATAATGATGTTATGGAACCCTTACTTCTTCACATCTTGAAGTTAATGAGACATTTTTATTAAAAAAAGGAGTTATTTTCTAAATTATCAGTGAATGTGAGTTGTCTTTCACTGAGTTGCAAAATGCAGCTTCAACTTTGTAATTATATATCAGCATGCTATACTATTCAATGGTTGATGTAATACGACACATGAATTCAGAAAATCAGAATTCACAAATTCAGAAAACATGCAAGTAATAGTCTAAGACACCCTCTAATAATATTAGCTGAAATAGGAAAGAAAGTGTGTGTATAACAAATACTTGAAAATTTTATTTACACACAGAAATATATACACATGCATGCCATAGCTGATATCTGTTGAAAGATAATGACTGTTAATATGTGTGTTTCCCAAGAATTTTCTAGTAATATAGTTCAGTCAGATATTATTCTTGGCACACCTGTTCTTAATACTGTAAATTCAACATAAAATATATAAAATACCTGCATTTACCAGTCTTTAAAATTAAAATTAGAGTTTGCTGTGAGCTGTTATGGTCCATGATCTGGGGAACATAATAATATAGAGAAGGACTCTGCTATGTCAGCAAGTACTGAGTGATAGCAGTTGTTCAATAAATTTTTCTAATCCCCAGGCTTCCTACAGAGTGTTTGTGGCTGGAACAATTGCAGCTATTTAGTATTGTTTATCTGCTCCTCCTGGTGTTCATAAATACAGTGGTGTCTCCACATAAGGCACAACCAGTGAGTGCTGTGCCTACAAAAACTGGAAGAAAGACTGAGATGCAGATTTCCCTGTATGCCTCGGTGCCTTAAGCAGGCCAATTCTCATTATTAGCATGCATATGTGTGTTAACAAGGTGTGAGAGATACCATGTGCAACTGCACTTATTTCCTACTAATCGAGAGTTCCCTTTGCTGGATCTTTGATTTGCCTTTTGCTTGTGTGGGTGTGGCACAGAAAGGAGGTGAAGAGCCGGGGTCAGAGAGTGTCTGCGGGGTGTTTTGCTCTCAGGGGGAGATCCTTGTATGGAGTGCAGTGGCCTATGATATGTCCTGCTCTTCTCTGTAAAACAACCTGGTGGTTTTCTACTGCTCTCAGATGCTTAAGCCAGGAACAGCTTCTTGGTAGGTTAAAGGTTGCACAGATGCCTATTTTGGCCTGTGGGATCAAGAAGGTTGAGTGAAGACCAGGTAATGTGCTGTACACATGTGGTATGTAGCTCTTGCTGTGAGTGAGCCTTCTGGGATTCTCATGCACTTAAGGTATTGGACTTAGCAAGTCTAGCCTAGAGTGAGAGGATCATTCCTTGGTTTAGGCTCTTTTCTTCTGCAGTGCAGCTGTGCTTGTAGGTTGTCAGAAAAATGAACAGACAAATTGGAGAGAAATAGAAGAATATGCAGGAGAAAACTGAATATGTAGTATTCTTCCACTAGTGGAGGAATCACTAGCAGAAATGATGATTGATACGTGGGATTCAGATTAAGCTAATATAATTATAGTATAAGTTTGGAAAAAAAAAGAGAAATTATATTTCTTTACTTGAAAATAATATACTGGCTTGTGTGCTGAACCCTTGATGGAAATACTGATTTTTGGAAGCCTGTTTTTAAAAGAAATCATTGCTAAATCATGCTTGACAGACCTGATTGCCCCCTATGACAAAAAAAAGACCCAGATGGATGAGGGGAGCGCAGTAGATATTGTCTGCATTGATGTCACCAAGGCTTTTGACACTGTCTCTCACAATATTCTCATAGGCAAACTCAGGAAGTGTGGGCTGGATGAGTGGATTGAGGTGGATGGAGGCCTGGCTGGACAGCAGATCCCAGAGGGATGATGTAGTTGGTGGTACAGGGTCTAGAGTGAGGCCTGTCACTTGTAGGTGTCCCCCAAAGGGCCAGTACTGAGCCCAGTATTGTTTAACTTGTTCCTCAGTGACCTGGATGAAGGGGCAGATGCCTCCTCAGCAGGTTCACTGATGACACAAAGTTGGGAGGAGTGGCCGATACCCCAGAGTGCTGCACAGCCCTTTGGGAGGACTTCAGCAGGCTGGAGAGATGGGCAGGGAGGAACCTTCTGAAATTCCACAAAAGGAAATGCACCCCAGGTCTTGCACCTGGGGAGAAATAACCTCCGCACAGTCTGGGGACTGACCTGCTGGAAAGCAGCTCTGTGGAGAAGGACCTGAGGGTCCTGGTGAGCAACAAGCCATCCATGAGCCAGCAGTGTGTCCTTGTGGCCAAGAAGGCCAATGGAATCCTGGGATGCATTAGGAAGAGCACTGCCAGCAGGTCCAGGGAGGTGATCCTGCCCCTCTGCCCAGCCCTGCTGAGGCACATCTGGAGTGCTGAGTCCGGTCCTGGGCTCCTCAGGACAAAAGAGACATGGAGCCCCTGGAGTGGCTCCAGTGGAGGGTAGCAAAGAGGATTGAGGCACTGGAGCACCTCTCTAATGAGGAAAGGCTGAGGCAGCTGGGCCTGTTCAGCCTCGAGAAGAGGCACTGAGAGGGGAACTCATCAATGTCTGTGAGTATCTGAAGGGAGGTGCCAGGAGGATGGAGCCAGGCTCTGCTCAGTGGTGCTGAGCAATAGGACAGGAGGCAACGGGCAGAAACTGATGCACAGAGAGTTCTACCTGAATATGAGGAAGATAATCTTTAATGGGCAGGTGATTGAGCACTGGAACAGATTGTCCAGAGAGGTTGTGGAGTCTCCCTCACCAGAGATATTCAAGAGCCATCTGGATCCAATCCTCTGCAACGCGCTCTGGAATGACCTTGCTTGAGCAAGGAGATTGGACCAGATGACCTCAAGGGGCCCTGACCAACCTTATCCATTGTGTGATTCTGGAATTAAAACAGAGGTATGAATAATGAGACTGAAGGGTTAGATATTATAACTGGCATAAAGAGTCTAGACAAACAAATATCTTCAGGCTACAGAGTGGAAATTTAAGTGGAAATTTAAGAGATGTCTATGAATTCATAGAGATTTCAGAGTTGTTGCCTATTATTTTCATTCATTGTTGAGAACAGCAGAGGAATTATATGATTTGAACTAGACCATTAATTAGATACCAAGGCAAACTTTAATAGGACAGCAGATTAAGTCTCCCTTGCATTTCAGTCCTTGCAAATATGTCAGACTAGAGATAACACCCAGCTGTCCTTGCCTGTAAAGTTCTTGTCCTTGTTGATAAAAGTCTCTGGTTATGGATGCTTCGGTGTAATCACTAGGCAGAGAGACACCCCTGCTCTTTCTTGTCATGCTGCTTTGCCTGGTGGCCAACAGCCGTTCCTCATACCCAAATATCTTCATCCAGTTTTATTCCCAATGCAGAAGAGCACTGACAGGATAATGACTCCCCAGAAGCAGAAACTGCAATTTTGAGTGCCTCTTACATGGGCTACCTAAGAAGTAAATGTAACAGGCTACATAAGTAAACCCTAAGAAATTATTCCTTTCCTGAACATTTCAGGAAAGTCACAGGCTATAAATCTGACTTGATATTGTTATGGATAATGATATTTCAGTTGATGACATGCATATATTTAGGTGGTGTAAATCACCATTGTTTCATCTGGCTGAGACTGATCACTGATCTTTTGTCCCTACAGATACTGCATCTTTTGTACTTTCAACAAAAATTGTCAGTGAGCAACAATCTACTGATAAGCCTGTGAACAGAAATCATGCTGAATAAGAATGAGAGATGGAGAAAATAAGATATCTGTCCTTTGGTGATTCAAGTTTATTTTTTGCTGTCATATATTTTCCAGAGTTCTCCCTCTACATTTTTTTTTTAATTAACTGAAGCAAATAGGTCTCTTTTCCTTGGGAGTTTTTAGAGGCCAAGAGACCTTCACTGTTAGGGAGTTACAGTGTTGAGGCAAAAATGTGTTACTAATGCTGTAATAGGGTCACTCACTTGTCTATGTGCAGGGCTGGTCTTTCAGCTTTTGCTCTATTTTGCTTTCTTTTCAATAATTGATAAAGACTTCTCACACCTTCAGTCTCTGTAGCTAGCAATTGCTCATTCTGTTTTGCTGTCTTTATCTTTTTTTTGCAAGCTTTAACTCATCTTATGTAGTCTTCATTGGTTCCTTCTCTTTATTTCCCCTAGATCTTTCAGCTGTTCTTAAAAAGTCATGTATTTCATTACTAATTGATTGTGTTTTTCTGTCAGTGACACTATAGTCTGTTATGTGTTAATTAGTGCTGTAATCACACCCAGATATTCTAAGTGTCTCTTCTTGTCATAACCACATCAGCTTTTTATGTAATTATTTTCATCAAATTTTTAATTTGAAATCCAGTAGCTGTGTGCTCCCAGTAGCTCTGGGACCATTCCATGAAGCTAAAAATTCATTTGACTGCCTTAGCCATGCTGATATCTTGGGCTGGCCATCAGCCCTACCACATTTAGCACTCTGTGTAGAGTGTTAATCCCCTTTCGTGAGCCTGTAAGAGCTCACGCTCTCGTTTCTTTTTTTTTAAATCAAATCAGTTTTTCATCCTTCTTGGTCTAGATGAAAGCCTAAAAGTGGAGCCTGTGGAGTCCAATCCCAAAAGGCAGAAAACAACTGAAAACATGATTTTTAAATGTCACAGTTCTGAAGTCATTCTTGTGGGCTTTTTGGTCTGCCTAATGATTCTTGGATGTTGGTAATCGCCTCTGATCAGCAGCCTTGATGCTTCACATTCTCGGCTTGAGACACAAATAGTTCTGTTAGTGCACGAGTTTAGGAGCTAGGGAAAGGTTGAACACTGACAATTTTTGTTGATCTGATGGTGCACAACATTAAGTGAAATTATAAACCTTGCATAACCATTTTATGCTTTAGACAGATCTACCTCAGAACCTATGCTTCCCTACTTCTGAATACCCTTGGTAAAGAGCATATTGACAAGAAAACTAAAGAATTATGCATCCTATAAAATCTATCCATCTTATGATCTAAAAGACTGATGGTGCCTTTAAATTTGTGTCAGAGCATACCACAGTAATGCAATCTTATTCTCTGCCTGTCTCCAAGTTTAGGCATTTACATGATCAATAGAGTTCACTGAGCGGGAAATTTTCATTAATATCATGAGTAGTAAGAATAGGGAAAGGAAAATCCAAGACTTCATTGCATTGTTAAATAAGAAAAAGCATCTTGCGGTATTAGAATATCCCCAGAGTCTTTTTGAGTATTAGAACTAAAATTTTGTGCTTAGGGCTGTTTTGACCTCAGTAAGAAAAAACACTTTTTCTACCTCACTCTGGAAAGATCTTTTTTCTCTTCATCACTCCTCATTCAGGCTAAAAAACAAAAGAACTTGCTTGCACTCATTAAAAAGAAAATGCGGGAAAAGTGTAATCAGTTTTAAATTTAGGTAATTAGCTTTCTTCTGTCTTACTATAAAGAAATTTCATAGAGATTAAAGAAAACAAGTGAAACATTTTTAAGGAAACCTTTTAAATTTTACTTTTTTGTTAGAGGACAGTTAATCTGGGTATTAAAGGGATGATGTTTTGTTGCATTTAGGAGTTGGCAATAGATTTTTCTCTTTGATTTCATCCTAATGGTCATCATTTCTGGATGGGTTAATTAGCTGACCTTTATAATGTCTACCTTTATTCATGCAAGTATATGATATTACCTCTAGAAGAAACCTCTCAAATGAGTGCCTTTCAACTTAACTAACAGACATTAAATGAGCCTGTTCATAAGAAGGAAGTCACAGGGAACAATTTGAAATGCATTACTTTAGAAAGTTTGCAAGTGTCTAGAGCAATTTTTCAGCTTCGTAAGTCTTCAAGGTCATACAAGAGAGCTTAGGGCTTAAAAAAGTTGGAGGGAACAGCTGCAGTTTCTGAAAACAGTAAAGGCAAACTTGAAACGCAGTTTTATCAAAGCTTGGCTGTTTTCCTATCACAGGCAGTAGATGCCACTAATCTCTTCCTTTTGTTTAAACAGATGCTATTTGCTTGGCAAGTAGCTGAATTTTAAATGCAGAAAATTACTATACAAGGGGAAAAATTTTGACTGGAGGTTAGAAACACAAGGTTAAGTTCAGGAGAAAATCTTATTTTCTTGGACATCTTCCAAGTTGTGTGAGGAAAGTTTTCCCCCACACTAGGAACTATAAATTTTGATATTTTTAATATAAAGAAGGAGTTTTTCTGTTTGGTATTTTTTGTGTTTGTGTTTTTTTTTTTCTTTTTTGAGGTTTTTTTTTTTTATTTTTTAGTTGTCAAATATAATGATATTCAAGTAGTAAATGGTCAAACCCTTTGGGTAGATTTTGTTTGCATGATTGTATTTTATATTAGTGAAAGACTAGAAGGAATAATTCAGAGGGTCACAAATTTTCCCTCTGTCTCCCTTTGGTGTATCATTAGTTCAGTTAGTAGAGAACTGTTAGTACAGTTCTTTTTTATCAGCACAGCTCATTTGTACTTTAGCTAAGTCAGGTTAATCAGCATTCATGACATGAGGGCACAGGGTTTTTGGCCCATTAATTCCTATAGCAAAGCTCAGTCATTTTTCCTCACTTTTTTGAGGCTGGATTGGAAATCTTATGTAGGGTGGCTATCCTTGGGATGGATCTCAGTGTCTGCAGCTTTCTTCTAAGCCATCCAAAACATGTGATCAGAACAGCATGGAGTCCTGATGCAATGCAAAGCTTCTGGACATTTCTGTTATGACTTAGGCAAGAAAACGATGCTGTGTATTGCACATGGAGTGATTAATCAACCCCCAGTAGCGGTTAGATAATGTGTCAATAGCTGCTGTTTTTGAAATCAGCAGTGACCTGATTTAAACACTGGTTCCACCAAGGCATACCTATGTTGTCTCAGAGCACACAAAACACATGTTGCTGAATATGGTTTGGAGATATGGGTCTAAACTGATCTGCTCAGCTCAAGAAGGCATTAGCTTTCAGGGTTGAGGAATAAAGGTTGTTGCTGGAGCAAGTTTTGCTTCTAGCCCTTAAGCTTCTCAGATCCAAACAGAACAGATGGTGCCTCTTGCAATACAATATCTCTTTAACATCATGCTGAGGTTTGGTTCGGTAGGGGCTCTCAGCACTGATTTCTGCAGTGCTCTGTTTTTCGGTGGTGTTTTTTTTTTTTGTTTTTTTTTTTTTTTTTTTTTTTTTTTTTTTTTTTTGTGAGTGGTTCCATTTCTGTCAAGACATAACATATTTAGCCAGTTATGGCCGCCAAGATCACTAACAGAAGTGATTCCATAACACTCCCAATTTTAAAGTTGATTTCTTCTAAGTACTTTGTTACCAGAAAGCAAAAAAAACCACAACAATTCCTTGTGTTCTTACCTTCTTTCTGTATTCTGCTCTGTCCCAAGACACATTCTCGTCACTCCCTGAGTTCCTCTGCTCCTCCTGTTAAGAACTGATTATTGAAGAGATGTCTCTGCCTGAATTAAGGTGCAAATGAGACCATATGCCAAAGTCAATAGTATAGATTTTATCTAGCATTAAAATGTGAAGTAGAGAGAAAGAAATATAAAAGAGAGGAGAAGGAAAGAGAGAAAAAGGGAAAGAGACAGAATATGTAGAGTAGTTACCACCTGTGGCCCCAGGAGTGTCTCACTGGCCCTTCTTTACCCTTGACTGGAGGGTCTCAAATTGTTCCAAACTTTTCATTGTTTATACATTTTAGCAAACAAAGGAATTAATGCTCATTGGCTATACAGTTCTCTTATGCTGTTAAATGATTCTCTTCTCTAAGGCTAATTAATTAGTCTGTGTGCTTGGTTTTTCTCCTGAGGCAGTGACTTGTCAGTGGTTATAATCTCCCCCTGGTAAAATTGCCTTTTACTCAGTCCAAGCTGATTTCAGCACCATTGCTGAGTTGGCTTTCCTTGTTGCTGCATTCTTTATGTTCATTATCAGTAGTACATTCTACTCCCTTACCATTGTTAACCTCCCCCTAGACCTGAGAAAACATTCAGACAATAGTATCACCTTTATCTTATCTCAAATTCCCGTCATGGTGGCTTAAATTACAGTCCAAGTTCCAGGCATCCACAGAGGCATATTCAGGGGTGGGGCTTCAGACATAGTTTCTGGGCACAGGTGCCATCTGTCCCATAATTTGAGGTGGTCTTTGTTTGACTGTTGATATGTGTATGAGCAGTCGCTTCTTTATGTAGTTTGCCACAGTGGGAATTTTTGTCTGGATGCAGTACTCAGGATGTGATAGCCAGACCTGGCTTCTGCCAGGCTTGGAGTTAGCACCATCCTGTTGCTTCATTTGGTGCCTATCTCACGACAAAGTCCTTCTGTGGCCTTAACAGTGTTTGAGACAGGGAACTGTGATCTTTAAGTCTTTACACCTCCCACAGGTAGACAGCTGCTCACACAATTCAGGGACAGAGGTGTTTGTGATGAAGTTGGGGAAGGTTGGCAGCAGAAAGGTGTTGCATTTTAATTTTTGAATTTGTTCTTGCTGTGCAGGTATTTCATCCCTGATGCAATTCCACCTGTACAGCAGAATGTTAATTTTTCCTTGGCTAACTCTTATTTGGCAGAGGCTGCAAACAGCTTAAAAAATCAAGAACAAAGGAATGTATCCCTTGTTGCTCTACTTCTGACATTTCTGTCACATACTGAGGGTAGCAGCATGAGGGTGAGATTGGAGAGATATAACACTTTTGAAATTATTTGTCTATTGGTACTGGAGATAATTTTTGAGAATTGTTTTGCTACTCCTGTGTTCCATTTATTGCGTTCTTCCTCAGGTTTTTGATGCTTGCTGTTGGATTGTTAATTTTTAGGAATGGAGGTCTTTCACCATGATTTTTTTTGAATATTAATTGTTAGTGGTATTGTACTTAAATGCAACTGCTTAGCTTTGCTTTTGTAAAACAAATGCTGAGTAATTTGTAGGAAAATAAAAGTGAGACCCAGACTATTTCTTTCCCTGGTTATCCTTACTTTTTGGTGCTATACACTATGAAAAGGAGCCAAAAGCAATTTTTTCATGTATTCTGCCTTCTCAAGCTTTATCAGATACTGTGCTCAGCATAGTCCATAGATAAAAATCCGTAGTGTTAATTTCCTTTTGTCTATTTCCAAGGACAGGTTGTCATTTATGACTTCTGTATCTCCTGCTGTTTACAGATAGATTCTTTTTGTAGTGTGTTCTCACACTATCAGAGGTACTACTCTAAAACAAAATTGTGTAAATATTTCTATTTGTCAGCTTATGAATTCACCTGAAGTGAAACTCAGCAACAGGAGACATTTGTCTCAACATTCCCTCATTTCCTATATTTTTGAGGTTTAATGTGCTGCAGTAATTTTTCTTATGTTGTGATACTCTAAGCTCCATGTAAACAGGAATTAACAAGGAGGGAGAGGGTTTATGAATTTACCTTCACCCAGCAGCAAAGGCTGGAGTTGCCTCTGGGTAGAACAACTATTGATAAAGCTATGTTTCTAATAAAATATCTCATGAAATAAGAACCTACTTTAGATCATTGGGGACGGCTCTTGATACTATTCTGATTTGCCCTGTAACCTCTCTGATAACGCTGTGACTTTAGACAGCCCTGCAGGATATGACTCGGATTTATGGATCCTTGCATTGCTGTGAGCTTTGGTCTCCAGTTGGGCTTTTCTTACCTGGATTGAATTTTCCACAGTTGGTTCATGAGCATTACCAGGAGCTGATAGGGGTTTTTTGATGGATTGTTTGCTTCTAAAGGCTGTAAGTAAATTTGCTGTTCCTGTCTTTAATACAGCCCTTGATACTAGTTTACGTACATTGTCCTGGTAGCAGTTTCCTTAAATATCTGACCAATCTGTCAAGGGATCCACGTTCATCCTTTAATGACTGTGCAAGTCGCTATCACTTCACTGGTACCTTTTCCATCTTGAGTGATCATATCCCTTTCCAGTCTGTACTTACTTCAGACATGCATTCTAAAAAACTCAATAGAATACAAATAAAATAAATGGCATTATGTAATATTATAAAGTAATAATATCATACTGCACATAATTGCAAAATAAGGTTATATAAAAAAAATGATGGAAAGAAAATTAGGAATATCTGGGATCTGATTTTTGCTTTAGATTTTATGTTAAAGGTACTCTTGGATTATTTGCTTATGGTTACACTATGCCTCAGGAGCTTTCATCCTAATGTTCAATTTCTCTCTGAACTGCATACTAGAAATCCTTCTTGGCTATTGCAGTCTTCTAGAAGAAATGAAATCTCCAAATTCCTGAAAAGCTCTCCACTGTGGATTTAGGGACAGTACTGTCCCTAACAGTATTCTTCAAACATATGTAGTTGGAAACCTCTAGTGTACCCCAGTCCTTAAGTTTTAGAGTTTACCTCTCCCACAGGTTGCAGTCCTATGATATTTTGGGATGTGCCTCTGCCTTGGACCTGCTTGTCTTCACAGAAAAGGATTGTTGCACTTGGCTTGAATTCTTCCAGTAAAAGACAGGAAGCTGGAGGACTTTAAGACCTGGCTAGGGATGACATAAAGGTAGTAAACACTTGGAGCCTTGGAAGTTGGAGATAGAGAGCTGCAGGTTTTACTGGAATTAGTCTGACAATTCATCCCTACCTGTTTGCATAGGGATGTACTTGAGTACATGTGGTTTTGGGGTATTTGCACAAGTAAGGTCATGGCCTGGTGGGTCTTCTTCAAATGAAAGCCTTAGCTTTCATTGCCAGTTCTTCTCTCAGCTTGTCTTAAAAGCTCCATGGTTGTGTATTTCTTGCTCATTTTCTCTCCTCTGGAGCATATTGTCCTTCTTACTCAGAGGTTTGTTTTGAAAATTCTGTGGAATTGTGGATTTCCTTATTTTTTTTTTAGATTGAAATGTTCCTGTGGTAGATAAGGTGTACTCTTTATATGACTTAGCAGCTAGTACCTAACTAAGAAGGGACTGTTCCTTGCTTTGTGATCCAGTGTGTATCAGGAAAAAATATCTGCCTCCATTGAGCCTTTTAGTGCCTCACAAACTGTTAAATGGATGAGTGTTTTTCATACAGACAGAAGAGTAGTTTCATACTGGTACTCCTCTCTGACTAGGTGGTTCAGATGAGACACAGAGGTTTCTGTTCTTATATGTTCTCTGCAATTTCTTCCATTTCTGCTGGAGTGGGTTCTGATAAATGCTAAAATAATTGGATTTGAGGGGATTAGCTGTAGAAAATATTTTTTGCTTTTAATTCAGGTGATATTCCTAGGGATGGTGCTATGATTTTATCATTATGCTCTGATACAGTTTTCATAGAAAGAAGGCTTACATAGTGGTGTTCTTCAGCGCGAGCATTAAGCCAAAGCCTATTTGAATCAATGGTAAGTCAGTGTCTGACTTAGACAGTGAGGCAGGACTGAATAACCAAATTAATTTTCAGAAGGCAGGAACTCCTCTTATTCTCTTACTGTTCTTCGCTTAATGGTAATACTTGTTGCTGACAAACATGTTAGAGATCTCTCCCACTCCTCCTTTTTAGTGGCCTGGATCTGGTTTGCAGATTCTGTGCCATATCTGCATTCCCTATAACTCTGGTTTCAGCTGTGCTGACCCTCCCATTGAGGTCATATGTGTTTCAAGTAGCAGCAGTTGATATGCATATCAACTCTAAATGTCCTGATCTATGTCAACATTTTTCCCTCTTTATTCAGGCTTTTCACAGGGAGGATCTTTCACTATCTAATAGAGGTAACCAAGACACCAGTTTATTTCCTTTATGGAACTGAAACCAGTCTTCCTGAGCTGTCAGATTGCCAATTTTCTGTGTGAATGACTTTTAAAAGTCACTGAGATGTCGAGAGTAGATGCTTTCTGACCAATTTTTATATTTATAAGGCAAGGTTAAGAGCTTGATAGATTCAGTTTCAGCAGGTCCCATCTTAGATGATGTGCCCAAAAGAAGAGGTTATAGTATGATGAGGAATAGTAGGGGTTATAGTATGATGAAGAATAGATTTTCCAAAAAAGTAAAGAACAGAATAAAAAAATGAAAGTAATCCCTTACAATCCAGACAATATTCTCCCCCAGTTATTAAATAAAAACCACACAATATCTATTACACAAATATGTGCTTTTTTATACCCAAGAACAGTTAATGAGAAAGGAAACAATGCAGCAGTAAAACTTAAAAAGCTGTACCTGATTCAATTGACTCTGCCCTTACTTTCAGTGTTCAAAAGCACTAGTATTCATTACAATTTCTTTTCACTCATTCTGTGCTTTGCATATAATTTGTGCAGAAGAGATACAACTCCCAATATCCCCACTTGAAGTTAAGGATAGGTATTTATAACATTGGGCATAAGCTTGCAGGTTTGCTCAACCCTCATATTTAGCAGTAATAGTGCATTTCATATCAGTTGTGTAACTTAAATTTGGGCCCTATCTTTTTTTTTTCAGCAGTAACTACTGTAGCCTCTTCTGGAATCATTCACACAGGACTTTGATCCTGCATTATTTAAAAATAAAAAAGAAACAAAAGGGTTTTACTTGATAAAGAATAGGAAGTTGTGAAAACATATATGGAATTATTTATTTTGTGGTGACATCTACAATTTAAAAAATACCTGACATTGCTTTCTGTAGTAGTCTTACATAACCATTTAGACACATTTGCCTGACTGTGTTTCAAAGACACAATAATCAGAATTGCTAGGTACAAGGGAAGTATCAAATTTTATAACACATTTTTGAGGCAGACATTTAGTTTGCAAGCAATTAATTTCCAAATTATGATTTTCTTTGTGAGGAATACTTTGCCAGTTGTATTCCTTGAAGTCGGCACAAATAATTCTCATCCTTCCACATTAAAACCTGTGTTAATTTCAGCTGAAATATTAGAAGTGCTCTGGATAGCCACAAAACTTTTCTGTTTCTAAAGAATGATAATGACAGTTCAGAAGGTAACACTTGGAGGTAGGCAGTTAGAGGGAAGGAAGTGCACTACCATAACTCTTTTCAAGGCAGAGATTTTCCATTTAAGCCATTGTCTAAATGTCTCATTTACCAATATTGTTCATCACCTTCTGCTTCCTTTGTTCTGGTACTGAGGAATTGGAAATGGAATCCTTTGTCAGCTTTGTAGAGGTTCCTGTGATTGCTAGTCTGTTAATATAAAAACCAGACAGACCATTATGAGTGGCTAGTTTGACCTCTTGTATATCAGTGTGGCAGCCCAATTTTACTTGAATCATGCCACTAATTCCAGCTGAGCTATTGTTTACAGTTTAGTACAGCCTTGATTCAAAGACGTTGTGATGGAAAACCCACCATGTCCCTGGGGAAGTAGATCCCAAAATATGTTACCATTACTGAAAGAAGGCTGTATTTTATTTCTGCATTTTCTAAGATTCAGTATGATGCCTGTTCTTGACCCCCAGTACCTGTGCTCTGGCATTTGCTAGTGTGATTAGGGAAGTATCAAAATTTTCTTCCCACCCAAGAATTAAACAAGTTCGATGCTGCAGTCAAAAACAGCTGGTGCTATTGTTTTTGTTTTGTTTTTCTTTTCTTTTCTTTCTTTTTTTTTTTTTTTTTTGACCTGAGTCAGAACAGCATAAATTTGGCCTTTATGTACTCCTGTGGTATGTTCTTGCTGTACAAGAACACTTTTGGGCATGATTTTACAAGCTAATATATTTTAACTTGAATTTTTTTAAAGATGAGCAGACCTTTGAGAAGCACTGAAATAATTAGCACAGAAAAAGGTGTTTTCATGAATGCTTCAGGAACTGATGAATGCAGATCACTCTCATAGTTGGTAGTTCTTGAGTGATGAGGTCACTCTTGGAAACTCCTCCCCTGTGACACACATGCCAGGGGAGGAAGGAAGCATACTCTTGCATTGCCAGAGATAATGTATATTTTTATGTTTTCATTTAAAAATATTTAACAATCTGGAAGTTATGGGCAATGAAACATGACTTGAGTTGCTCTTCTATTCATTCACTGTTATAGGAGAAATTGTGCATCTGGGTGCTGCATAACTATATTTTCATGCCTATTATAGATCTATAGTGCTGAAAAGGATGTGAAGAAATCACTTGCTTCTTCCCTTCCCCAAAGACAGTATGAAACATATTTATACTATTCCTAATGTATATTATTAGTTCAATCAGTTTTAAAAAATGTTTGGTGATGAGAATTCTTCTACCTTTGAAAACAATTCACTCCAGTGTTTTACCCTCTTGACTGTCAAAAATTATTTTAAAGGAAAATTTGGAATAATGCCCTTAAAACTCCATGACTATTGAACAGGGTGGATGAAATATTTTTCTGTGTGTTAAGTTTATTGGGACACTTGAAGACTATCCCTTCCTTCTCTTTACTGTGTTCAGATGTAAAAAATACATTTTGTTTTTCTTGGAAATATGCCTTTTTTTCTTCCTGGCATGGTTGTCAAAGTCAGTAAAAATTTAGAAGGGATTTCACAATTATCTATGTTTGCACCTAGGTATTTATTTTTACCCTCCTCATCCCTCAAGATCCAGTAATAGAAAAAAATGGCAGTGGTTATAATTATTTTCCATCACTGTCAACATGAGGATGCAGAGTTTCATTGCAGTTGGTGAGGTGGCTGTATCTCAGATGAGACAGTCTGTTACATCGGCTCAGTGAATATGAGATTTTGAAAGATGTTGTGGTTGGACAATGTGCTAGAAGTTTATTGAGGTCATGGGCCTTGCTAGCATTGATTGTGTGATCAGTGTTAACATCCAGAACACAAGTCGGGCCTCGGATGTGCAGTGCTTACAGACAACCCCCTTGTGACCACGTATGGAGCTATGTAAGTACAGACTGTGATTCCTCCCTCCAGTAGTTTTACAGGTCAGGATAATAACTTTGGTTTCCCAGATCCAGCTATCATGAAGTGTCAGCTGGTTCAGTATCCCCTTTGGCACTGATGGATTTTCACCACATGCACTAAAGTTCTTTGAGCTCTCTTGAGAGGTAGAACTGGGGAACTGTCTGAGGCCTTTGCTTAGCAAATCATACCAAAACAGTAGTCAGAATAAACTGGACAATGGATATGTGGTAAGATCTGTGCAGAAAGGAACACTTCAGCATCATTCAGTTCCTGATATTGCCTTGCTTTTACTGTGTGAATAAACTGAAATGTGTATTTTCCTCTCTATGACTGGTCTTGAAATTGTATTGTATTTTCCTTGTCTTTACTGGCTTTATGTAGAGTTTTTAACAGTATGCATTATTTCCAATTTTTCTGGTGGTCTGCTGTATAGGAGACAGAAGAGGCAAGGTTTTGGATACCAAAAAATTTTGTGAAGCTTATAGTTGAAGCTGGTAAAAATAGCAGCAAAGTGCGTGTGGTGGAAAATATGGATTATTTCTATTAAAAGTATTTTATAATATTAATAACATTTACCAGATTATTTCACTCAATAATTTATTCAGAGATGAGTGAAAATGCTATCGTAATAATTTTCCTCTTTTTGTGCTTATCTCTGTGGTTGGAGGATTTTGTGAATTTCCCAGCTAGAGCCAGATGTTCTTTACGATTCTGAAATATTCTTTACTCTAATCTCTTTCATGTTTATAACATTCGTGTAAGAATAGATGTGGTAAAATCAGAAATAGGTTCACTCCTTTAAATCTCTCAAAGTCCCTATGTCCTTTCCTCATAAGCCTCATATCCCACAAAACTTGCACTTTTTTTGCTGTCTTCTAAGTTAGGAGTCTTTTGCCCACTGCTTTTGATATTTATGTTCCTGACAACCAGGCCTTCCACATTTATTCCTTCAGAAATCCATCAGGTGCATTTTTTCCCTTATCTTTGGTATGCAGCAGCTTGTATTACTATTTTCCCTAAATCCTATTTTTAGATAACCTCCTTGTTTTTGAAGTGCCTCTTTAGTCTTTTTGTGCCTTGTATTCCCCATATTTTTTTTTTTTTTAATTTTCCTTTTGCTTCAGGATATATTTTCTATCTTGCATCACATGCCTATGGAGAACAGATGGTCTACTTCCCTGAGAATTTGTTTGTGGTATACCAGTGCCCCAGTGCCACATCTCAAACCCTTCTGCCCTTTGGTAGATTTAAGAGAAATGCAAGGCTCAGTTTTCCCTGAGACATTTAATTATAAAATTAAACAATCACTACAGTCATGTGAAAGGCATGAAGTGGCCAGCTAGTTGCTTCCTGGTGGCAATCAAAAACTGGATGAATTTAAAAATGCACTGCTTGGTGCCTAACTAACAAACCAGCTCAAGCAAACATGGGAGTACTCCAGGTATGTGTAGGGCTGAATTCATGTTGCTGACCCATGGTATTCAATTGTTCATATGGATGAACAAACTCTCACTGTAACAAGACATATTTGAAGCATGGGTCTTAGTGATGTGTAATACTTTTGAAGTGTGACTAGAACCATCAGAAAGATCTCAGAAAACAACTTACAAAAAAAAAAAGGTGTTGAAGTTCCTTTAATCTCTTTTGGTACTTCTTGGAGAACAATAGCAATTTTTGGTGCTGCTGACTATGAAAATTTATTGTACGGATTTATGGATTTCAATTCTACTGTGTAGTTGAGCTTCTATTTAATGGGATGTATACCTATAAATCAAGGAAATTCTGCTGCTTAATCTACTCACAATTCCTAAAGAATCACAAAATTCTCTTATGAGTCCTATATTTTTCTAAGCATTCTCTGGTAGATACAGTGCAGCATTTTTACTGATCCTTTAGAAATGGCATTTTCTTCAGATGCATGATGTCTGATTTGTTGTCTTGCCTCTTACCTCATTCTTGCTTTGCAGTGTGATAAAAATTTAGTAATTGAAGAACTGATGCCTTCCATTCTTATTTGGAAAACATTCTTTCCTAGGAAATAATTAATGACACTTACTTTCAGACAACTCATACACATAAAATGAAGGACAAAAAAGTGCTTCTTATCTGAGAAAAAAGTATTTTAACTTTTTTTTCTTGTTTGCTGTGTCTGTGGTGCTTTGAATGGGGTCTCCTAGCTTAATGAATTGGCATTTTCTATACCAATTTCCAGGCAGCTTTACTCTAAAAGTACTGTGATGAGAGATTGCTGAATCAGTATACCATGACTTGCATCCCTCTTAACTAAGTGCTGACCAATGACATTAAACCATAGCTCTGCACAACTGACACTGAGCACTCAGTACCACCCCAGTGAGGGCTTGTCACCAAAAAAAGCCACCAAAGTCTGCCAGTTATTTACTGATGGCAAGAAGCATGCACAAAGAGGGCCAAATACACAAAGATGGAAGGACAGGAGTTATCTGTGGAACTAAATTTCTAGAGGAGTAATTTGCATTAATTTTTCTTGGCATGCCTGGCTAACATGTTCTTCAGTTCTGCTTCATATTATCACCACTACAGGGAATTGTCCCATTGCGAGTGTGTGATGTTCCTTCTGTTTGTAGAGATGGGCACAGTGAAAACTACAGCACTGCATAAGTAATTAAAACTCCTTGGTGTTCAACAAGAAACTTCATTGACAGAATATTAAGAATAATAGGTACACACCCATTGCACAAGGAAAAAAGTTCTAAATTCAATTAAAAAATAGAATGTCCTCTGCCAGTATGTTGTTATGCAATAAGCACAACCCACTTCTTGAGCAATTCAGGGAATGTAAGGAACTCATGTCATGATTTGGAAAGCCAATGTGGCCAGCAAATTTCTTACCTGTGGCGAGGCACCCTTACTGCTGTCTGGTGCAATTTGATAGGTTAAACGATAAGTTTTGCATGAATTTGTTGAGAAGGTGAGCAAGTAATTGCACATCTAAGCAATTCATTATTGTATACCATCCTGCAATTTTACCCATCTAATTAAAGGAAAACACCACATTAAAGTCAAGGTCACAGCAACATTAAATCAATAATCTGTAATTCTTGAATCTTGAAGTCACAGAATAATTCCAAATTGAAAGGTTGGTAGTGATTTTCTCATGGACAATTTTAAGTGGAGGACTGATCCCCTTCCAAAAGTATTAATCTAGTCAGTGCTATATGTCTACATTGACATGGGTGGTAAAAGATACAGATGTATGTCAAATATATTTATTCAAGGACCTGAACATTTGTTCTCCTCTTCCACAGCAATCAGTACAGTCTCCTTGTTTTTCTTCAGGTAGTTCCAGAAGTGCTTATAATGATTCCCTATTTCCATTTTCATCTTAAATAATATTCTCTTGGTCATTGTTGTGCTTGATTTTATTCTCTCCCTTCCTAAAATGGGAAAAAGCCCTTCAATAGAGGTATTGGTAAATTATACATAATAGCAACAGTAACACAATAATACAAGATTTTATGCCTGAAGTACCTATTGACTTCTTCCATTATTGGCTGATTTTTACTTTTGAGAAGCTGTTAAAATCATAGCTTCCATAAATATATGCACGCAGTATATCCATAAATGCATTAAATTCATTGATACCTATACACTTGAAAAACAAGGTACAATAGAATGATGAAATTCTTTTTGCTTTGTTTTGTAGTCTCTCACAAAACTCTTGTCTAGAGTGAGAACCTAGAAGCACAATTTGTCTGAAAATATGTGTAGTGAACGTGATTGTAAATGGTTGAGAGCAGCCTTGAGGAGAAGGGCTTAGGGGTTTTGGTGGATGAGAGGCTGGACATGACCTGTCAGTGTCAAGGTGCACTCACAGCCCAGAAAGCCAATTGTATCCTGAGCTACATCCAAAGCAGCATGGCCAGCAGGGCGAGAGAGGGGATTCTGCCCCTCTGCTCTGCTCTGGTGAGACCCCACTTGCAGTGCTGCATCCAGATCTGGGGTCCACAACCTAGGATTGAGTCCAGAGGAGGACCACAAGGCTCATCAGGGGTCTGGAGCACCATTCCTATGAACACAGGCTGAGAGAGTTTGGATTATTCAGCCTGGATAAAAGAAGGCTCTAGGATCTTATAGTATTTTCTGGTATCTAAAGGGAGCCTGCAAGAAAGCTGGAGAGGGACAATTTAGAAGGGCATGGGGAAATGGCTCTAACCTGGCAGAGAGTAGGTTTAGATTAGATATAAAAAAGAAATTCTTTACTCTGAGGATGGTGAGGCACAGGAATGTGTTGCCCAAAGATGTTGTGCTTGCCCCATCCCTGGAAATATTCAGGACCAGGTTGGATGGGGCTTTGAGCAATGTGGTCTAGTGGAAGGTGTCCCTGGTTATGGCAGAGGCAGCTGGAACTAGATCATATTTAAGGTCCGTTTTGACTCAGTCTCTTCTGTGATTCTGTGATTCTGTGATTAGCCATCACAGGACATAGGACCCCAAATCAACAAAACCAAAATCCTGGAAAAGTATGGAACAGTCTAAACAGTATACATTCAAACAGTGATGTAAATGACTCATGGCTCTTCAATGTCTTCAACAGGTATTAAAAAAATCTGCTTCCTGTGAATGACAGTGAACTAGGGAACTAATTTGCTCTGTAATTTACACAGTGGCTTTGATCACAAAACCCATGATACATTTTATTACAATAATATCTATTTGTAATGAAATTATTGGCATCCTCCAATGTGAGCCCCAAATTTGGACCTATTTTCTTCATGTATCTTACACAATTTGAAACATATCAGTTAATTGGGGTTGTCATTTAGCTGCCAGCTTTACTGGAATAGATTTTTAAATCCTTGTAGGACACATTGTAATTGAGAATGAGGTTCCAGGTATCTAGTGGTCACTTCATGGTGCTCCAAATAAACATGCCAATTTAGAGAGTATAAAATTAGTCTCATCTGCTAAATGCATCCTGCTGTGAAATTACAGCCAGTTAGAAAAGGAAAGATGCCCTTAGCATAGGAAAATGGTTTGAGAGAATATGAAAGTTATAATGGAAAATGTAATAGATGCCAGAAATAATTACACAGGTGACTTCCACAGAGTATGACTGCTATTCCTTGTGTTCCTTTAGAAAACCCAAAATCTGTTATTAATTAAGCTGCAAAAATAGGAATCTGCTGTAGTTCTTTAACCATCAAATAGTCTGCTTTTCTTTTATATACATTATGTTCTTTCAAAGTGTACATGTTCCTGACATATTTTTCTGCAGAAACAAAGGTTCATTTAATATTCAGTTTATAGGATTGTTCTATTCTCTGTCTTAATCTCTTGAGGTACTGCTTTGAAACAACTTAGCCAATGGAAAGCTAACATGCAGTGGTGTTTTTAAAGATGTATACAGAGCAAATAATTTGTGTAGGAGAAATGGCACTGCTGTGAATATTGACTGAAACCACTTATATTGCAAACCATGCATGTGTATGAAAAATATAAGGAAGGTGAAGAAACTGCAAAGACATCAGGGTGTTTCTGCCTATAAGTGTTTGCTGCCTTTGAGGTGGTGGGTTTGATTTCTAACCAGGAATCATATGTCATGGTGGCTTCTGGGCCATTTGGTTTACTAAGCAGATTCAGACATTTTCTATTTTACTCTTTCGCTATCAGTGGTCATTATTTGATATAATCCCACTGTTATAATTTAAAGGGGAGAAAAATATCTTCCAATTAAAAAGACTGAAGAAACAGAGAGTAGACAGGTCTTACATCTCTTGCCTCACTATAGAGCGACCTTTGAACAGTCAGTACCACTTAATTTGTTGGCATCAGTCTGAAGAGTCTGAAGGCTGCTGTTAATGCTATCAGCAAGAGCCAAGATGGCAGGTGATGCAGGCAGTGCACCCAGCCTTCCTCTTGTTAGTTGTCCCTTGTTTCTGCTGGTTGTGTTCATGAAGGGGTGCAACAGACTCTGCTGAGGTCACTGGAGAGGAGTATGGAAACACACCGAGGCATAATGCAGGTGTCCAAAGTATAATGACACTGCTTCAGGTATTTGTGTAGTCTTGTTTAGAGCTGATTTGGGTGAAAGGTGTAAACATAAGCTCTGAACTACCACAGAGGATTAGTGTACACTGGAGAGCTGCTCCTAATATCAACTAAACTAATTTTAGATCAAATTTCAACTCTGAAGGAGACTGCAACATATGATGCATTTAACAGTGAATGGCAAAACCAAGCAGTACAAAAACAAGCATTGTGCCACAAAGATCTGGTTTTTTTTGAAACAGATTTCACTAGTGCAATTAATAAAGTCAGAACTAAGCATTAAAAATCTTTGGGGATTGAAAACATGGGGCTGGGTAGCAATCTTTCAAAGCCAGGTACAACATTTAGTTGACTGAGCTATGGTATAGAAATAAACAGAGAATAAAATAAACAGAGCAATTGGAAGAAAAGACAGCACTTGTAATTCTAGAAGAATAAGACAAGGAGGAAAAATAAGGCAACAAGCAATAGTAACAGGTAAATGATGTACCAGTATCAATAAAATATCTCAAAGTAATATTGCAGAAATTGTCTAAGGGATTTGGTTAATGTTTTGAATACAAATCTATCAAAACTAACATTTTTTTTACTGAGTTGGGAAGGTGGTTTTTTTTTTTTTTTTTTTAGTATCTTCCCACTGCCAACACAGTTAAAACTTATCTCAGCAAAAATTCTGCAAGAGAAATCTTGTGCTAGCCATAATAGAGCACTATGATAAAAATCATGATGAATAGCAGACTTGACTCAACTGTGCCCCTCAGTTAATGAATAACATCCATTTTTTATTAAATGATTCAGCCAAAATATTAAAGATGGAGCAATCAGTCAGGTCAGAAGCCTTGAAGAGCTGCTATATTTTATGAGTTTCTTATCAATTAAATAAGTTTGTTCTGCTATATGTCAATGTTGATTTGCTCTTTTTTTTTTTTCTGGCTGAAGTCTGGATTCCACATTCCTTATAAGCTTTGTCTCATGCATTATACAGTGGAAATATGAGTCAAGAATGACTGTATTCCCTCTTTAGACTTTCTCCTCTGCTGCTTCAAGCATCAGTATTTCAGCTTTCTTCATTATACAGTTAAGCACCTGATGTGGAGACAGGGCAGGTTGTGATCTGCAAGTTTGAATGAAGTAGGTGTGTAAGACAGAGAGGCTTGGGGTACACCTCACTGTCCTCTTCAGATTACTTAGATGTCACTAACTGTGGGGATGGGATCCCATGGCTTCCCTCCAAGATTCTTGGGCTCCCCCACCCAGATATGGCAGATGTTCAAGATCCAGCTCCCCATGGCTGGATCATACCTAATTTAAATTGGAAGGTCCTGTTTCTAGTCAGTCTTCCCACAGTGTCCCCTGAGTGGCTTATCCCAGGCCGAAGACAGAAGACCAATCCTGCAAATCCATGCTGATTTGCTTAAGCCTTGTTTGCATGAATAATGGCAGGAGTGCTTTTCAGGGTTGGGTTGTTTAATCTAGAACCCAATTATGAGATCATGGCTTATGTTCTTCAGCAATGAGTATGATCATTAATCAGAACACAAGGTTTTCAGTTCAGTGGGAAGACCTTGTCATGGACTGATTGCTCTTTGGGAGCAAACATCTTCCACAGCCTTCAGACCAGCTCACAGCTATGGAATTGTGCTAATGATTAGAAAGGATAAAGATCAGTAAAAGACAGTTACAGTCACATCAAAGAGATACATAATAGACAGGTAAACAGAAAATAGGCTATAGCTAATGTCCATGTAAAGTTAAAAGTACCTCACACCAACAAATGCTTTCAAAGTCAGTGATTTGGTGGCTTGCTTACTGTTATTATTATTTACTACTCCTGTGGATAGATGCAGATATTTTTTTAGAGTTATTTCAATTATTTATGCTTCAGCAGTGGTAAGCAACTTAAAATAGATACATCTTGATGAATATTGTTCATATAAATATTTTAAAGGGTACAGATTAGAGGAAAAGGGAAGCACCATGTCCAGTTCATCTATTATGACAAACCAGAAAGCATTCTAAAATATTTTTGCTTTTCAGGAAAAAATGTTCCACACTAAGTTATTGATTTTTTGGATAATTATTTCAAGCAGAACTGTGTTCAGTTTTGCTGCAGAGAAAAGGATACTGTGTCGTTACCCCAAACCACTGAGAAACTTTTTTTTTTGTATATTAGAATGAAAGACCATTTAATCAAATTATTAGTTGAAATTTGTCAGCCTGATAGATATTGTCACACTTCAACCAGATTTTTTTTCGGGGGGGAAGGGGGAAATGCTGGTTTGCTGAATATTCCTCAAATTGTCAAGCTTGTTGAGGCATTTTGCTTGTGTAAAAGCTGTATCACAGTCATTGAGTAATGTCTATGTTTGTCACCCTGTGAAATGAAGTCAAACTGCAGCATTGCTGATTTCAAGAGAAGAAAGAGACTTAGGGATGCTGTGTAGGGACACAAAGACAGTCCCATAAAACTTTTGGGAGAGCAATAGGATTTCTGTGGGAACTACTTCTGCTCAGCACAGTAACTGCCATATGCTGCTCACCTCTGTGTAGACGTCTTACTCTCATGTGCTTAAAGAAATGACATGTTAGCATTTTGGGATTGAGATAATCTTTCAGCTAGACTTTGAACTATACTGGGGCAATAATGTGCTTCATAGCCATATTTGCTTTTGAAATGAAGAATGGGAAGAAAAAGTAAGTCTGTAATCTTGAGAGAAGCATGGAATAATTTGAATATATAGCCTGAAATTCACAGGTAGAAAATGAGTTTACCACTTCTCACCTGCCTGCCCAAAGCAGTGTAGCCCAGGTTCAGATGGGTCCAGTAGTGAGCATGTTGCTTTGAGCATTTTCAGAAAAAATATCAGGAAACTTTGATGACATCATGGTGTCACTCTTGAAAGAAGAAGGCAGCTAGTATGGAGCTGACACTGTTCAGTATTCAAGAAAATAACAGCTTGGTCTGAATAACATGGCAATCATAGTTTAAGTCACCTGCAAAATAACAGTAAGTATTTTATCTAAGGTTTAAAAAGAAATATGACTGGTATTTAAAGTGGATTAAAAAATTTATAGAGACAGAGGCCATAAAATACCAACTGAGAGCTGTTAAAGATTATTTAAGGAAGAAAACAACAAAGGTAATGAGGTTTGTATGGTTTATTGCATTTTGTATTGTAAGATTGCAATTCAGTTTTTCTGGAGCTGAAGTCAGCATACTGTTTTGTCTGTATTGTGTGTGGGCTATACAGAACTTTGTGGCTAAAAAAAAGTCAATAATCTATTATATAGTCTAGTCTTTGCTTTTTCCTTCATATTCCTTTAGTAAATGACTTTTTTATTTTTAAAGATATGAACAAGGAAACTGGAGTATGTCTTACTTTTATTCTGGAGAAAGTAATATTATTTTCATTAGTGACAGCGTGACAGTTTGCTCCTATAAAAATGCTTTTCATCTATGCATCCTGTGCTCTTCAAAGTAGGAGTATTATTCTAATCCCTGTGTTATGGCTGATGAAACTGAGTCACTGTGTAGTTATGTCTTTATCCAAGGCTGTGTTAGTGACAGCATCTTGCACTAAAGGTACTGAAATGAGCTCTTTAAATTGGGTACAAACAACAATATCAGCAGCAACAAAACATCTTGGAAGTTGGGGATGAGATGAAATCTCAATTGGAAATCCCTATGTTAACATGTCAGATCAGGTTGAGACATTGTCAGAAGCAGAGTGTGTTAAGGAGTAAGATGAAGTGTAGTGATGATTCACTGGTGAAATCAAACCCTTCAAAACAGCCTTGTCACTCGCTAAGTAACCAAGGAACATTTTAACTACCGTCTTCTTCAAATGATATAGATTTCTTTGAATGATGACATATTTAGAGGATTCTGTCCCAGTCAAGGTGCCTAAAAGTTACAGTATGTACAACTCAGAGCAATGGCCATAGGTTGCACCCAAGACAGCTGAGAGAGATTCACCATCACCAACAGAGGGGCTGATTGTCCTCTGGAGATACTTCATTTTCTTCACTGACTGTGCAGTGTGGGTGACAGGTTTTGCCACAGTGATCTAGCCTCTTGACAACCAAAATTCAGGAGAGATGGTTGTCTCAGAAAAATAGTATCTCTGAGCCACTCTTCAAATGTAAAACTTTTTGACACTTATGTTTTATTGTCAAAATGCTTCAGTTTATGAACTACGAGATATTAGTGGAAGTTCAGATCTTGACAAATTTTGAATGGATAAGGTCTAGAATATGTATTGGAAAGGAAAGAATGCTAATGTGAGTCAAGATAGCTACAGGTGATGTGGCAGACTAAAGAGATGTTAGCATGCAGATAAAAACCTTTCCGCCAGTTAAAAAGAAGATGAATTGCATTTAGCTTTGCAACTGTTTGTTAATATTTCTTGACGTTGTGTCATTCATATTTAGAAGTTAGGTGCTTGAGAGGTCAAGAAGTTGTCTTTGGATGTTTCCCAAGGCAGCTGCACAGGCAAGAAATGCGCTGGTGGCTGCCATCCTGTGTATCCACCCTTTTGTGAATAACACCTGAGTCTGAGTTATTTTATTATCTTTTAGGTCACTTTCGAAATTCAGATGTGCTGGGAGTTGTTCAGAAATGCTTCTTTGAGTTAGGTTTAAGGCAAGAAGAGATAACCAAGTAGCATAACTGGACTCTGCCCAATACAGACCATGGGATTTCATGAAGTCAGTTGTGTGTTGAGCCCTAGCTGTAACTGCTCAGTGTCTTCCATCAACAAGCTTTTGTTTGCCAACAGCATGAAATGAAAAATATACCCATATCCTCACTAGCCTTTTTATTATTGAAATCTTATTACTAGTGAGATACACAGTAAACAGCATACAGGAATAAAACAGACCTCAAGTAATTGAATTTTTTCTTAAAGACACTTAAAAATCATAATTTTAGATAGCACTCTACTTTTACTTCAAGTAACCACTAAAACTTCTAAGTAAGAAGAACAGGGGGAAATTTTTCTTTTCTGTGTTTAACTTTGCCAGCCCTTAGTCTATCTTGGAATTTTTTGTTGCTTCTCTATAGTGAATTCTTTGTTTTTGATGCGGATGTTTTGAAACCAGACAAGGGAAAGCATTATTTAAATTGGGAAAATGTTATTACATAACTACAAAAAATTGGCAGAGAGATTCAGAGAAAATATTCCATCTGCCACTAGTTTTAATTAAATCAGAAGCCCAGAACGGAAACAATCAAACACGCAAAAATCCAGAATTCAGTCACATTAATTGTATACTCAGAGTTATTTTTATTGTAAAATAAAAGGACCTGCAAATATTTTTCCCCTTTTATCTACTGTCTCTTGCATTATTGTATAAAACAGAAGATTTTATAAATAAATAACTCTTTCCCAAACCATGCTATTATTGTTCATTTATGTTTTGAAAGTCTGCATATTATATTGTGTAGCCCTCAAGCTATTTTAGTTAATATTGAAATCCTGATTAGCCTTTTTATCACTGATTTTTCTTCTGTTTCCCTAGAATATAACTTCTGGATGGTTGTTTAACTAATGAAGAGATTCATATTGGCACTATCTTTAGTGATATCAAATTAACAAAGAAGGTTCTTTGTATGTGTATGATGAGAAGATTGTTAAAAGTTCTCTCCAGACTGACCAGCAGTTTATTTTCTAAAACTGCTAAGCTGTCTACTTATGTCACTTTGAATTAGAGATGGCAATAAATTAATGGGTATTATAAGGTATGATGAGAGGGAAAAAAAAAGTGTGTTGCTATCTGGCATTAAACAGATAGGAAATGAAAGCTGATGGGTGTGAGAACAGTTCTCACACTTGGAAAATATTTAGGAAATTTGTTAACTATGCATGTCCCACACTCACTTAATGATCTACCATTTTTAATGCTTTCTGTATGCAATTCTTCACTGTTAGTCAGCATGCTTTCTTTTATTCCCTTTTGCTTTTCTGCCTCCTTGTATGCATACACAGAAACACATATATTATTTCTATTTCCTATAAATAATAGTAATTCAGACAAAAAAAAAATCTATAGTTACTATTAGTGCATGAAAAATACAGTGCAAACTGTGTTCAGTTTTCAGAATGAAAGTACTTTTTTTTTCCTGTTCATAATTTGAGAGGTAAAAACAAATTCTGTGGTACTTCTGCAAAGCCTTAGTAAAGGATAACTCACCTTTTTAAGAAAACAGTCTACATGAGCATTTGTATTGTGTAGATGCACAATAGAGAACTCTGAGGCTGAGAACTCTGAAGTTTTTGGTTTCTTGTCAGTCACAGAGTAGGTTATGATGGACATGCAAGCAATAGAGTCCTAGTTACCCCAGATATCACATCCTGTATCTGTGATAATGGAGGGATGTCTCAATGTGTCAATTACATCAGCCTATGGGGATGTGTGATAGGAGTTGTAAACATACTGGGAGTCATAGAATAGTTTGGGTTGAAAGGGACCTTTAAAGGCTATGTAGTCTAATCACCCTGCAATGAGCAGGATCATTTTTAATTAGATCAGGTCACTCAGACCTCTGTCCAGCCCAGTTTTGATTTTCTCCAGGGATAACTTCTGTTCCCTTGCTTAGGTTTTACCTGCATTCAACACCTTACAGCATGAGATGTAAGGAATATATGAAGCATCACTGCCAGAAATCAACACCACAGTGTTCTACCTTCAGAAACAGGATGGTGTAACACCTTTCCCATTTCTTGGCATGCTGTTGGTTTGAGTCTAGTGCTGTGCTCAAACTGACATGGCTACAGCAGATAATATGAAGCAATGCTACCTGCTGTGTCAATGTATGCTAAGGTAGCCTCTTTGCCTCAGATGTAAACAAGATGTGCAACTGCTTCTGGGCTAGGTTTGATTTTGGTTCCTTTCTTGGGAGACATTCTGGTACTGTGGATGAGAAATGCATATGCAGTTTTCCTGCAGTTCTCCTTTTCCTGAGAATGTTGCACGAGGTGAAACCATGTGTGATAATACCAGGTCTGATGGTCTCTGTGAGGGCCCCACTGCTGGTAACACAGCCTGCTCAGCCTGCAGTTGAGAACACCCACACCTCACCTTCACTTCCAGATCTGTCCCTGCACCCTTGGGGAATTTGAGATCTCTCAGGCCTTGAGTCTTGCTGGTCAGTGGCTGGATGAGTGCCATGTATTGAGGATGTGTGTTCATTCCTCTTCTGGTCAAAATTAAGGGATTCACCATGCTGTTGAGAACTGTGCTGTTAGGTTTTCCTTTCGTATTTTTTTTCTCACTGGCCACAAAGGAAGGGTTATCCACTGGTTTATTGAGTTTCACTTGACTGTCTCTTGTTAGACTTATTTCTTATCATGTCTCATAGCAATCATATCTTTGAAGAATTTGTTGCAGTTTTGCCATGCATCAATAAACCCGATTCCCAATGGGACTTGGACCTAATATTTTCCATACTTGTTTCAATCCATCGCAATCTACTGTCTGTTGCATATATTCAGGAAGGTGACAATCTTGAAATGAGTTCTGTTGTCCTAAGAATAGCTGGAAAGAAAAGTGAACTGAGTAAGATGGATACAATTAAAACCTTAGCAATCTTAAAACAAGTATAATTTTAAGAAAAAGGTGGTTTGAATAATTTTCTGCAGTTTATTTACATTAGCATATGTCTAATGCAGCTGGAAAAAGTAAAGAGTATTCCAGCATTGTACCAGAAAGATAAGTGTGAATTTTGGGGTTTTTTTTTGTGTTTAGGTCTCTCCTTCATGCTTTTAGTATATCAAATTATTCTGTAATATTTGAAAAGCTGAAGCATGCTGTAACTGAATAAAATGTAAACTACTAGCAATATAAATGGACTTGATATATGAGGAAAGAAGAGAGATACAACTTTTCATAAGGTTAGTAAAATAAAAAGATGACCTTAGAGCAATTTAGAATTTCATAAGGTACCAGTGAAGTTTCTAAGTTCTGACAAGTTGATTACTGTTAGTGCGTGAGAAAAGCCTCTTGAGGGTACTTGGGAAAAAGGAATTACAAGACTTTTCAGTCACAAAATTAAAAGCCATTTCCCTAGAAGATGCCGAGATTTAATTTAAAATTTGAACCTTTAAGATGTGTACTAATGACCTCTGTTCCCCATACATTGAGACAGGGTAATGAACAGGATTGTAAATTGCACGCCAAATGATTATGGATGAAATCATAGTGAACAGAAGGCTCATGTCAGTTATGGCCCGGGACTTATGTGCAGCTCTGATATCCAGCTTAGGTCCTCATTTGCCGTCATGGATGCACCTCTGCTGTTCTGGGGACATTGTGGTGAGTGGTGTGAGCCAACTGGCTGCTTGATTTTATTTTCTCTGTGGAAAATGTGTAGACTCTAGGCTAACATAAGAAAGACTATTTATACACATAGTGATCTAAAGACATCAAGATATAAGGAAAAGCTGAGAAATAGCACTGTTTCCCTAAGATTTCAATTAAAGGGTTTAATGATAAAAATGAGAAAACTAATCACAAATTTCAAGTTAATTTCAAAAAGAAATGAAAAATTCAAGCCCCATATACTTTAGAAAATACTTTTAACATAGAGCTTGTTTTTAATTGAGCTGATGTTTAACAAAGGTATTTAAATATTTAAAAACCCCTCTATTCATGTTATTTGAATCAGTGGCCCATGAGGAATTTAAATTAGTTAATTTCACAGATTTAAATAAATAATTGACTCTGCATTTCTTTCAGAAATATGTAGCTTATTCATAATGATATGGAGATCTATGGTGGAGTATCTCAACAATGATGAGGGCAATGAAGGGTATAATTCTCCAGATAATGAAAAAGCTCTTCATCTTTGATTAACTGAGGAGGTCCAAAATTGTTTTTTCAGGATGAAGAACAACTAGCTTCAGAAATGTTTTGCATACCTGTTCAGGGGTAACAGTATATGCTAAAAATAAGCAAATCCCACTGGATCATACTGGATCTTTCACTCAGTTGGAGTGTCTCATTGTAAATTGAGTAGCTGATTTTTTTTATTTGATCCTTTGGAATAGGTCCTATACTCCTGAGGATGATACAAGATCATTTATAAAGTCATTGTTACAGTTTTTCTTCTGGATTAGGTCCTTCTTGCAATTATTTACATGTATTTAAGGAAATTAGTAAAGGATATGAGGGGATCCTGTGGAATATAATATTCACATGACACTGAAAGAGATGCCATTAGATAACTTTGTACTGATTCTGTGTTAAAAGGCTTCAGTGACAGACTTAGGCATTTAAACACAACCCAGAGAGGTCAGACATATTAATGATACCACTGACTGTCTTGTACAGCAACTAAATCCTAGTTTTAGGCACATGCAAGAAATTTTAGATCCTGCTTATATCCTGTATTTCTTTCATTTGTGCATAGACTTATCAGGAATGCCTATATAGTTTTGTGTGTACCTTATCCCTACTGTCTCATTTGATCATATTCTGAGTATCTGAATTTCCAGGTTTTAGGCTATGATACTTGACAGCTTTCTTGTGTCCCTGAATTTCATCAGTTGTGGGATAAGACTAGTGATGCTTACCTCTATATGAAAGGCTTTGTGTTCTTCTGTTGAAAAATGCCTTGTGAGAGCAAGGCATTATTATTTACAAATTTAACTCTGGTCAGCATTGTGTGGTACCACCAGAATGCTAAAAGACCTGTAAATCTATTGTCCATTCCAATACATTTTCAGAAGCTAAAAAAAGCAAGCAAAAGCAGCAAACTGTGAAGATAGGAAAACTACTGGCATAGCATGGCAGGCTGGGGTGGCAAATACAATTCTCTTTCTTGCTTAAAACAAGAGGGCATTTGTGTCTGAGCAAGCTGATGTAAAGTAGGCCTAGGGGAGTCAAGTAGGGAAACAGCAGACACAGACAGCAATAAGGCACTCTTTGGAGCAACAACAAAACAGATGGTTCAATGGCCCCCTGTCCACTCCAGAGAATATACAATTACTTACAGGACAAAACCCATCTGGTCCCATAATAATCTCAGAATTCATCATGGCTAAAACTGCAGTAGGCTTTTTGCCAGCTGTTTAAATTAACTTGCCCCTCTATAAACCTATCTAAAAAATTCAATCCTCTCCACCCTTTAACCTGCTGTAATAAGTTCACCTCTTGCCTTGTGATCAAAAAAACAGGAGAAACCTGTGCCACCTGTTAGCTTTGGGAAGGATGGCTTGTGCCTGTTGGAAACTGCTGCAAATGAAGTGAGCCATCATAAAGTTTTAGAGGCCACCCTGTAAACTTGTTTCAAATTTTGGCACTGTGACTGATTGTCCGAGGCCAGACAGATAGCGGAGATAGCCTGTAAAGCTGTATAAAAGCATAGCTCACCATGAAAGGACAGTATTTTCAAGACGCTAAGCCAAGGACTTGTACTGCACTCAAATGGAGCAGGTGATGGTGCTATAAATTGGAGCTTGAGGAGGCAGAAGGAGGAAACAATATAGCCATACTGGGATACATTGCAGATTTGGGAATTGTGGAACATCAGTGGCTTTATTTGATATTCAGGGTCCGTGAAGTCGTGGCTTTCTACCATTTGTAGTCACTTCTGGACAACAAGGTGCACACATGAGACTCTCATCTCAGGCAGAAGCCAGTTTGCTGTGTATGTTAAAGGCTGTGCGAGGCATGTGTTTGTGTCAAACTGGGCCCTGGGTGTTTAGATGGCAAGACTGAGTGTAGGGTGCAGGGCAAGAATAAAAGGTGCTCAAATTCAAGCTGCAATCTCCTGGAAGTATCATTGGAAAGTATCCTAAGCACTTATTTCTTAAGTTTTTTCATGCATATTGTGTCACTTTGGAGGAGTCTCTGGGTCAAGTAATATGTACAGTTAATTCCTTACTAAATTTTATCCTCTGTGAAAATTATTGCCATTTTCAGCATTGATCTGATTTTATCTTTTGTAAGAGCCCAGCTGGTTTCAGTATGCAATTGGCTTACAGAAACCCATTCAACCTTTTAGCCATTTACTATCTAAGAGGCATGATTGCTACCTGCAGGAAACAGAGGGAAAGGAGAGAAGTGAAATGAAGAGAATATGTGAATATAAAACTTGTCTGTCTGCATATGAAACCAATACTGTCCTAAGGATAAAAAAAAAGCCTTCTTCCTCAGCCAGGCATCCAGTCTTGTGGAATGAATGCTTCCTCTGAACATCTTTCTAATTCAATCTCTATCATTTTCATACCTGCACTGCAGCTAAGATTTTAGTAACCAGCTGCCAAAGAAAAATGTAGAGGCGTTGCAATATGTTTTTGGAATCTGGAATAGGTTTCAGGCTGTCACTGGCTCAATTTCAGGCTTTTTGACAAGCTATAGTCTGTCCTTCTTGGAACAATTGACAATTTTGCAGGCAGAACTTGTGCAAATAGCCTGAAAAATGGACAGCTATTATTTTTAAAATATTATTGAGAATAAGAAAATGAAAACTAGAAAGTGCAGGTGTTCTTGAGTGCTGTTTTTCAGATTAGTGAACGTAATTTTTGTAATTCCACCTGGTGGTACAATTCCAAGTAAAGACTGTAAAACTGTGGTTAGTTTAGCATTTGTTAAGAGAGGAACATTTGCCATTTATCCTATGGAATGTACAGTGATCTGGTATGCCAGATGACACAAAGAAAGGAATATAATTAACTGCCACAGTGCATTTGTAACATCTAGGAACTTTGGTAATAATAAAAGGTGCTACTGCATGGAAATTTGACATTGACACTAGAAGGTCCTCATGTCAATACTTTTTGCATTTTTCATCACCGTGACCTGAAAAATGACCTGAAAACATCTCACTGATTCTACATCTTTTTTTTTCTTTTTAAAATATATAGCATATGAATTTTCTTTCAAAAAGTTCTAATTTCATTTTGTAGTTAAGATCTTGCCTGGCTTACCTGGTTCTAGTGTGGTTCTTGCAACTCTGAGTGCATGTATTGGAGTGTCTGTCGCTGATGGGCTTTGTTGCCACAACAGCCCCACTCCCAGCCTTGCTTACAGGTAAATCTTTGGGTGTCACTGAAGTACAGATGTGCCCTCAGCTGTCTTCTGCTTCAGCACTCCAAGTGTACCTTTCTTAATATGTCTTAAGAGAGTTGATAATTCTCTCTGCAGTGATTTTGTATGGGAATATATACCATCCTATGTCCCCAAGCAAGCCACAGGAGTGGGAGCAACACATAAGAATGTTGTAACCAGAGATGAATTTTGTCCCATTAAGACCCAGATGTAATTGAGAGATTTAATGATGCATGAGATTTTCACAGGCTGCTAGCATACAATTGAATTTTATCTGCATTGACTACTGTGCAAACATCCCTAAATCCAAACCTAATGACTGTGGAAGGTATTAACCTCTATCAGTACTGTACATGACACCTTGGCATCCTCTGTGTTTACAGTTTGTAGTGAGTGCTTCATTAAGATTTCTCTGTGTGCTTGCCATTGCTGCAACACTGCAGGGACAGATTAGAATAATATGAAATGTTTATAAATCACATTTAGGAATTAAAACAGTGAGCACAAACCTGCTATTTTCAGGTGGGAGAAAATAAGATTTCAAAGCAATTATAGAAAGTTTAACATATCTGGTCTTCTGTTGATTCAATTCAATACCAGGTGTTTTTGTATGTAATGGTGATGGGAAAGCAGTTGCTACCTACTATTGAGCAACTGGAAATATTTTTTTTTTTTTCTCTCATAAGCATTTCCTCTGAAATAACAACACTTATTTAGCTTACTTTAAATCCATAAGATTCAAAATCAGATATATTTTTTAAAATTTGATTTATTTAAGGAAGGTCTTAATGTGCAGATACTATTCTGTGTCCTCAGACTGTGTATTATCCTCAGCAGAATTTTAAAAGCTGACCTAAGCACCTATTTTCACTGTTTCAAGTTTAATATCACCAAAGTATTTTTTAGCACCTTCATATCACTTAAAGCTCGGTAAATTTTTATAATTATCATTTTTATTTGAACATGTGGAGAAGGCAACACAAAAATGGAAATATGCTGTCATTAAAATTTCATTGAAGCTCCATGTCATTGTTATTTAGCAAATTACATGATGCATAATACTGTGCATCAGATGAGATGCAAGAACTGATCTGCCGGAGCCATGCAGTACTGGCTGTGCTGGTTGAATGGGTGAGAGAAGCTCTGAAGTTGCTGTTCCACTTTGTTACTGAAGTGAGGACTTAACATGCTTAGATAAGGCAATTTTCCTAGACCATGATCACCCTGTCTGAAAGGTAAAAAGAAACTGGTGGAATAACCTCCTTCTGTTTTGGAATAATAGAAGGTATTACCTGCAAAAACCCCCTGCTTTCTTCATAGCCTTTGGCCATCACGACTACAAAGGCACTGCTGTCACAGTTATTGAAAGGTTTTTAGGCACCTGTCTCCTGAAAATTTCAGATTTCTCTGAATGGTTAGGATTGCTCAGATGACTGGGATATCACATTTCTGAGGTGCTCAAGTGACATGGCATTTTGACTAGTCCTGGTTTTCCTAAAATTTCTGTGAAAGTTTGCTGCTGCTACTGATTTGAAGTAGCTCAAGTGTCATCTCTGGGAAAATAATCAACAAAACCAGATGAACTTTTGGATACTTGAGACCCTTTGTCTGTTTTCAAGTCTGAGAGAATATATGGATCTGTGTGTGACAAGCATGTCAGGACATGGACATATATTGAAAAAGGGCAGTGAATAGTGTGATGCAACATGCAACTTTTGCTAAGTGGTCTAGCTGCATTACCAAGGGGTAAAGATCCTGCTCCACATATAAAGCAGAAGGATTTTATGTAGATGTATATGCATAACAATGCTAAGCCAGTGTCCTCTTATGACGTGTGACCCTGTGTATCTTCTAGAACCTGAATAATGGGCTCCATAGAGATAGTGTTCCCAAGACACAAAGCTTTTTCCCTTTCCTTGGTTTCAACAGTTTCATAGCAACTGAGAAAGGTGCTCCTATTGTATGAAGCTTGCAAGGGATTAATTTCAAATACAGGTCATGTTTAGTGTACAGACTTGGGTCAGAAATATTCTTTTATAATGTCACAGAAATGCTAAAAGTAATGGGACTCAGTTCACTCAGTTTTGAGACGGGGAATGGGATTACACTTGGCTATAACTGCTGTCATATACTGAAGATGCTTCTAACTGCATGTATTCCAAGCACATTTTCAGTTCAGGGAGAGACCAGCATTATCAATTCCTAGATCTGCATACTAAAAAAGAAATGTTATTCAAGAATAATTTCAAGATGTAATTTCAATGTTATTCAAGAATCAATCTAATAATCTGTTCAGGCTGATACTAAAGTATCTAGCAGTAATAGTTATGAAATGAGTGCTGTAAAGAAATGGATAATATAAGCCCAAGACCTACTGGTATAATAAATATTCTAACAAAGATAAATATTCTATGAAACTTGATCAGTTACTCTGAAGACACCCTATGGCTTGTAAGTGTCTGGATTTTGCATTATTAATTATTTAGCTGAAAAGGAATCAAAATATTCAGGAGATTGGGAATGGTTATTTTTGTCACCCTTGTTCATCACTACATTGTTAATTGTGTTGTAGGGAATAGGTAGAGTTCTAATAGGATTTAAAGGCAACATAAATGTGTGTCAGAATTTACAGTGATCCTTGGAGAGAAACAAACCTGATATTTTTGGCATTCCTCTGAGCGATGTGAATGAAATCAGGCACTAAGCACAGGTGTTGCATGCAAAAATGTGCTCTAAGACACTGAGAAATAGATAAGCAGATTGTTTACATCTGGGCTGTGTCTTGGGAAGGGCTTAATCAAATCATCTCCTATTTACATTGCACAGTCATCTTCTGTCATTGGTCATCAGAATCTTCTGGTGTTTTTAACTGCACACATGGTGTGGCAGACAGTTGCTCCAGCACAGTCTGTCACTTTGGTGCTTTTCCGTGTAATGCAGAACAGGATTGTGGTCAGCTGCCAAACGTCCTGAACTCCACCCTCTCAATCATTTGCTTTCTGCTTCTCCTTGGTGGCGTCACGCAGCAGATCACAGTAGTTAATTCTTCGAGGCGCCTGTCACAGCACTAACACATGGGCTGCTTGTCTTAGAAGTTGTTGCAAAATAGAAAGCTGTCCCTCAGGAGCTTGTCGGAGGTTGCTCATTTCAGAGAGGCTATAAAAACTCATACATACTTGATAAGCACTTCATATGAGATGACAAGACCTGAAGAAAAACCCTGCATCACCTTAACACAACCTTCGACAAATGAGTTCTGTCTTGTTTTCACAGTAGCAACTACTGAAGGCACATCTGACACCTGCTGCATGTGGCTACAATTTGATTTAATACTGTTCCTGTCCCTTGCTTACCTTGTTGATCACAAACAGTTTTTGCAAGTGTCCATTCCAATTTGCTTTCAACCAGAATGGTGTTTATTAAATGATTGTGCCTACATCTCTCTTAATTCTAACATGTCTTTTTTAGATCAAACACAAATGAAGAGGGGTTCTAAAGACACAGAAGATTGGAGGGGAACTGTTCCCAGGTGTTTGCACAGGAGCTCTGTGATATATAGCATCATTTGCTCTGTGGCTCCCAGGGTAGGGAGGCACTGCCAGGGAGCCACTTCCCTGTCAGATGCTGCTGCAGCACTTGGAGGTTTCCCCAAAAGAATGACATGGCCGAGTTCAGTAAGAGAGTTTAAGGTGTTGAACTGAGCCAGCTGTGAGGTGGCTCAAAATGGCAAACCAGTTTCATGGCAACAAGCTGTGGCCATTACACAGTAGTTACACTGAGGCCACAGAATCCTAGCAGAGCCCTTGTGTACTGGACACTGTAGTGGAAACACAAGATGTATTGCTTACTATCTCTTGTCCTTCACTTTTCCTTGCTGTTTTGCACTCTGCAGCAATGGCATGGATTTAACCTGGTGTGAAACCACATGGATGATAGGTGGTAGGTAACAGCCTTAATGACCTAATGGAGCATTATACAGTGAAATATCATGACCTTGTCAGGAAGGGCAGAAGTTTCCTGTTAAATTACTGAATTTTCAAACAAAAGGTATAACATTCTGGATGGCAATTTTATGTAGCTACTGCATTAAATGCAGCTTTTGTGCTTTTAGCAATTTCACTGAGTGTTTTATGTAAATTTTAGCCCAATGAGTCTCCACAGGTTATTTGTCCTGAATACGTCTGTTAGATGTTGAATGGTGAATAATTGAATATTAGTTTTTTAATGTTTAACTTGATCTCGGAAGATGTGTCTGAGAAAGCATAGGCTGTAATTTGTTTCAAATACAAATAAAATGTTAATCCATTGCTGTCTATGCTATTATTTGCAAGGGACTAAGTCTCTTAGAATCTCCCAAGAGCTGCTAAGAACATCATTACAGGAACACTCAGGGTGTTTTAATTTGATTTTTTACTAACTGGCTTGGTTAATTGCAGCATACTCAGTGGGGTGGGTCAAGGCACTATTTCATTGGTATACAATATTTGCACAGAAATCTTTACTTTAGTGCCCTTAAGTGCTCTGGAGAAATATTTCTGATATATTTCCTAAAAAGCAATAATCTTGCCATCCTTATCTTTTTTTACTCTTCCCCCTGTTTATGTGGGTGCATAATAATTGTTAATTGAAGATTAACAACTAACCTGGACATATGTTTGGAAAGTTTTCAAATATAACTTTCTTATTGGTTTAAGGAGCAATAACAAAACTAGAAAGCACATTCTGACAGTGGAGGATGCAGCAGGAGAGGGGATACAGACATCTGGATTTGAAACACATCAATACATGTCAAAACATATAATAATAAATTCTCAAGCTAATAAAGGTTTTTTTTTTTCCTACAGGAAAGATTAAATTTGAGTAAGGTAAATAATTTTAAAAAGTGTTTTGGCATTTTTTTTTTTTTTGCGTGTGGTAGTCATTAAGTGAATGCATGAAAAGTGATTTGAAGTCTTCACAGAGAACTTCAAAGCAAAAAAATATCAAAAATGAAAGGAACTGCTAAGTTCCTAGACAAATGTGATCATGTCTTGACATGGGTGCTGAATGTCTAACTGTCTGCTTTCCAGCATTTGTGTGATCACATATTCACAGAGGAAAGCCTCTTGAATCTTTCTCAACCTTTTCTTAGAATGGAAACTCTTGAGAATCAAATTCAACTGCCTGTGTAGAGCAGGGACATAGAGCTACCTATAGAAAGAGACAGCCATCCTTGTCCTTTGGTGCACACACAGCTGTTGTGGCTCAGGTGTGTGTTATTTTGTTGTCTAGCCCACAGATTTACTGCTGATTCTGCTGACAGAGATACTTTTGATATTTCCAGAACTCAGTCTGGGATTATCTTTCCAGAACCACATGGGAGAAGTTTATTGTCTGGTTATCTATGTATTTTGAATTCTGAATTTATCCCAGTGTCTGCTCTTGAATCTCGCTTTTCTTTCAATGTGTGTGCTTTTCTCTCCTTTCACACTTTTCCCTGTGCCTCTCAAGCATGCTTATTCTGGTTCCAGTGATCACAGGGAAGAAAAAAGCAAGGACAGCACTCTCTCTGGGTATGGCCCAGAGCTCTTTTAAGTTAGAACCCCCAGTAACTTCAAGCTTAAAGTCCTCTGTGCATGCTCTCACTGTTTCCTTTATTAAGTATCCCCACATAGTCCCTAAACACTGACTATCTGGGTGTACAGAAAAGGATAATGAATCAGAAGCCCCTCTAAATAAATCTGTATACTTTTAACCAAAAATTTAAAGCAAAGTCTACTAGCAATGTCACCAACCCTGTATTTCTACTGTTCTTGAGAGTATCTCATTAAACATCAGTAAGCCCCTGAAATATTTCAATAATGTTGTTTATTGCAACACATGATTGCATATTAAAGTGTTTTATATTCCAGTTGACAAAGAAGTTTTTCACCTATAACTTTAAAAGCTACTGGTAAATTTACAGAAGAACCTGTAAGCATCAACACAGTGCTAAATTCTAATAAAAGAGGATGGAGTCTGGAAGCTGATAAGAGATGTGGTGACTTAGAGAAAAAAGATAGTTTAGGCAAGAGTAAGCAGAGAGCACTGAGTTGTAAATAAGGAACCTAAACATTTTCAGGGAGACTAATGCAAATATTAAAGCTGTGTATGAGAGCTGATCTGGCATCAGTTAGGGGGTTAAGCTGCATATAATTGTTTGCATTAGCCCCTATATTTATGTATAAATGAAATCTTATGATTGAAAATCTTCCATATATTGTGTCTGTGTTTTCCTTCTATGGATTTTACTACAGCTGTGAGGAAAAAAAATAACATTGTAAAATTAAACAAGAAGGGTAAATAGATATTCAAGGGTGTAAGAAAGGTGAGTTAATTCTTCTTCAGATGATGAACTGTCAAGCAATGGGTTGATTTTGGTAGTGGTGAGGTAAAGAAGCGTGGTGTCAAGGTGGGATATGTTGGTGCTTATGTTGGTGGCTGAGGTACTATGGTGGTTAAATCCAGAAACAGGAGGGGAAGCAGCTCTGGCATTCCCTTCCTTCATACAAATCTCACTCTGACCTTACCCATGCTTCATGCTCAAGTCAGTTGAAAGCTGATGCCACCAGTCATTCCACATTATAGGATATTTTGTGATTTTAGAGGCTCATTGTGTATAACAGACATTTAAGTGCTGCTATTGCCAAGAAGCATCTTCAGAACCATCTCAAAGAAATATTCCTTTGCTGTGGGTGGAGACCTGCAAAAGAAGGGAGGATTTCCTTGGCAACAAGTCATAAATAAGTACCTGGCTAGCTGAGATTCAGATATGCTGGGCTGCTCTCCTCTGTGGAAAAGAGTAAAACTGGTAGCACATGGACTAGGAAAGAGAGCCAGCATACTTCATCCCTGAGCCTTACAGAAAAGCATGTCTAGGCTGGTTTCTGATGGTTTTAGGAAAATCTGTTATCATAATGTTCTTCCAGTTGAATGGAAATTGTCCAAGTTTAATTGTTGTCTTTTTTTTTAACTGAGCGGACACTACCCTGGCAGCAAAACACTGTGAGTTTAGTATTTATGGTACAGCAAGCTGACTACAACAAAAAGTAAGAGTTTCTTCACAAAGGCAAGTTCACAAATTTAAAGTATTTTCTTTCTGTTTTAGTCTTCTTTTGAATCACAGATGTACTTGAAGTGCTTTTATTCAGTCAAATCAAGTGAAATAAAGTAATAAAGGCAAATGATAGAATGATATTTTCTTGTGTAATGAACCAGCTTATATAAATGTGATGAGGAGTTTGATACTGTCGTTGTAGTCCCCATTACTGTTACAGTGTAAGACAAAATGCTTTTTTTTTTTAAACCATTGCTGAATTTTTCAAAAACTGAAGAATACTTGATTTATAAACTTTGAATGTAAAAAGAGTCACAGATTTTCATGTCAGTGAAAAAAACTGTAATAACCTGGATCTGTTAAGGAAGTGTTTTATTTGTTTGATGGGAGATTTTGTAGGGAAAGTCTAGATTTCTTCCCTGAAACAATGTGTTGTCAACGAAGTCAGATTCAGCCGTTGCCTTTATATATGCTGTGAATATTAGTGTACTTACGCTACCTGTGGAGCAAAGTGTCCTTTAAATAGAAGTATTCAAAATTTATTGTAAGCATCATATGTTTAAATAATGATGAAAAATTCTGGAATGAAAACAGATTTAATGAAATATTAACTACTTATGAGTTTGATGATATATGCAATACTTTATTCATATTTTTGTGTCAGAAAGAAACATTTCTGAGTAGGAGTTGACTGGTACCCTAAGGGAAAAAAGAAGAGGTCATAACTAATGTGTGATGTAAGTGAACATAATGAGTGTTTATGCAGGTAATAATTAGTTAAAAAAAAATTAACCAAAAAATTATTTACTATTTGACACTAGTGTTTTAGATTGTTTTTATTTGGTGCATTTCATAGAAAATCACTAATGTTCAAAATGTCCATCAGTTGTTCAAGGGAGCAAAATGTGTGAGGGCATAATTTATATATTTTATGTAAATGTATTTTTAGTGTGTATGTTAGTCAACGTGTATAAAACATAGCACCCTTGAGATCTGTGCTTTCCCAGCTCAGCAGGCTTTTAGGTAACTTGCTTTGGATGGAAAAATAGGGGCTCAAGAAATTTATTTTTATGAAAAGAATTATTATTTCAGAAATTGGGGTTTAAAAATGTCTAGATGAAACAACTAGACAGTTTTTAACCAGGGAGGAAAATATTACAGTTTGGATACATAGCACTACAAATTTAAGGGAGTCAAAACTCACTTGTTCCGCATACCTTTGAAACATAGCATAAATTTCCTCCTGGACCTTACATAGCACATTGTGCCTTGCTAAAGCAGCTACTGTGGCAGATCACCAAGAAATGAATATTTCATCATGACAGCTGTGATTTTCAAAATTATTTCAAGATGCTTCAGTTTTATGTTGAGGCTATTTATTTTTTGATCATGCATTTGTTTGAATTAATAGCATTTCTAAACAAAATAATTGCAAATATATTGAAATGCTAGATGTTGAAATGCTGAATGAATTGACTTGATGAATATTAAGCAAAGGATTTGAAAAGTTCTGATTTTGTTGTCTTCCTGTTGTCACTACTTCTATTTCTCCCATCTTCCCCTTTTCAAAAAAATCTTTAATTTTACTAAATCTATATATTTTTTTTAAGTTAAAAATAATTTGTGAAACAAGAATGCTTGTAAAGGCACACTGGCCATCAGCTATTTTGTTAGTATACATTTATTAACAATTTTGCTGGTATTTGCACACAGTCCACTGCCTGATTTGAAATTATAGTGGACATTAGCTTCACGAAATATTTGCTCTTTAGTTAAAAGACTGTGATTTTTTTTTTTTTTTCAGACTCTGGTTGCTATAAAATAGATTTTGCACAACTTCAAATTATTTCATAGAGATGCTATAAGTTTTGGTTCTGTGTCTGAAATTCTTTTATTCATAGAACTTCTCTGAGAATTTTTCTACAGGAAAGATTCAAATCATTAAGGGCACATATAGAAAAAATAATTTTATTGCTGATGGTAAACTGAAGGCTATTGTCAAAATTACTTGTTAATAGGCAAAACACAGACCCAGCAAAACAAAATTTTGGATAGAAAAATGAACCTAATAAGTGCAACTAGTGTTGCATAAACAAAACTGCCATCCTTATTTTGCTTTAGGTTTCTCAGTTGCTGCATCATCTCCCATGTATATTTCTAAGAGTATATCAATTTATCTGGATCACCATTGTACTCTCAGAAGGCTCTGCTTGCAGATCCTCAATGGGACAGAGACCTATACATGTTTCTATTTAGGCACAATTATCCTGAGTTATTTCATTTCTGCACAATCTGTAGAGATTAATTTAAGTGGCAGTGGTGCAAGCCTGTGCAAGTTTCCTGCCACTGGGGAATCCAGATTGTAGTTGAACTCCAGGACAGAATGAGCCTGACTACCTTTGCTTTAATTCCCCATGTTTCTCTTTTTTCCTCCTTACGACTCAGAAATAAATGATTTCTCTGGGAAAAATAACACAAGCTTTTTGACGCTCAGGTTCTTCTTCAAATATTAAATATAGAGGTCATTCATGCTCTGTTAGTAACCACATGGAAGAGTGCCTGAGACTAGTGTGTTTTGCTCAGAAATATGTAATTCTAAAAGCAGGTCTGGGCCTATATTCATGTTGCCTAGCTAGCTTTATTTGAGTGTTCAGTGAATTGAAGTGATTAGATTAGGAGCCCTCTCATGGTGGGGGTCTCTCTGCAATCACTGGAGGGAGACAGACTAGGCTCTAGAAGTGTTTGTCTGCTGTGATGCTGTGGAGTGGGAATAATCCAGCCAAGAGGTGGCCATTGACCCAGCACCTCGTGTGGCACCTGGCTGTCACCCTTGTTTGAGAGCTGTGCCTTCCTCAAGATACTTGGGCCACGCAATTCTTACTTCTGTTGATCACTAGACAAGCTTAAACAGTTTAAATTTCACTTTGGAAATAAAAAGGAAGTAGTAATATATATTTATATTGTATAGTAATATATATATATATATAAATTTATATATAGAAATATATAAATTGTCTCAAAACTGATTCTGTCTAACTTCTTTTCTAAGGAGTGAGGAAGGTTCAAAGCCAGGCATTCAACATTAAAAGCTTTGTGGAAGTTAGGACAAGGTCAAAGGAATGTGGGAGGATTTTTAGTTAACATGATGACTGCTGATCCATGTAATATTTTTAGACATTCAGAGAGGTTTGTTTTCTTCTGTTTTCTTTTCCCTATTGATTTCTTGTTCAATCTATTTAAGTACTCATTTAACTGATTTAAACCTACTGTACTTTCAACATCTACGTGATGACAAAATACAGAGGGTGTGGATTACATCTATAGGTGTAGATAATTTCATTTACTATGGATTTTCATGACTGTCTCTTGAGTTAAGGAAGCAGCCTTCAGTTTCTAAGCAGGGAGAATGAAAAAGGAATGCTGAAGCTAGAAGGAAGAAATGCAGAATCCTGAAATACCACAATTTAGGTTTGAGACTGAAGTCACCATAGCGTATTTTTTCCTGCAAATTAGTTCTGTTGAATTACTGTAGCATGCACATGAATAACATTTACATATCCAGTCCTCCATATGGTTGTCTGTGCTGTTATTAGGCAATCTGGTTTTACTTCAGCTGTCACTCAGCTGTCACAAAATTTGCCAAGTCTCTGCTAAGACCTGTTTCTTGGCTGGTTGTGTGTGTGTTTGCCTAGAGCTGTGCTGTTCAGCATCCACTGGGCAGCAGGTAGCCTGGCTTCTCCTGTAAATACCCAGCATTCCATGACACAAGCTCCCACACAGCACAACACTCCATTCTCATTGCTCCTTCCAGACCTTCCCTGGGAGTGCAACTCAGTAGCAGGTCAGAGGGGGAAACCATAAAATCACTTCTATTAAAGGTATTCTGGTTACTTGCTCAGGTTACTTATACAATGGGAGAGAAGAAAAAGAAAAAAAAAAAAAGAGGAAAAAGTAGACACTTGATTTTAATGAGCATTTCATCTAGAAGAATATTTTTGACACAGATTGCATCTTGTTCTCCTGTTGCAGTTCATGTCTTAGAGCAAAGGAAGCAGGGGAACCTGAGGATATTCTGGTGTTTGCCCCTTACTCCTGAATAGCCTGTTTAGAAACATAGATGATGTTCACTGTTGTTTTGAGGGTAAGGTATTATTACTTGGCTGTCAGTAGTCATAGTAACACTGCTTTCCCATTACTATTGAATGTTTTGTGCTGAAGGTTTCTTTAATTCTGGCAAACTGTTTTTGTTTATTTTTCTTGTCAGAATTTGTTCCCCTCAGACTTTAAAACTAATTTGACAAGTTAGCCTATAATTTAACATGTCATAAACTGGAGGTGCTTCCACAATTTTGGGGCAGAATCTGTGTTGGTGCTAATAGTTGCATTTATTCTGCCAAATTGTTTTAATGCCCTAAATTTAGGACACGTTTTTCAGCTGGTGTTGATGGCCCAAGCTTCTGTTGGGCTTTTAAGGCATGTCTAAACAGATGGGCACTGACAGCTGTAAGCTTCCCTGTCCACTCTGGGAGCCAGCCAAGATCAAGCCAGCTCTGTTCTGGAAGTTGTAGAGCTCCATTTGTGAGATGCTGTGCCCAAGCGTTTATCTACTGCCGCTTTGGCAGAGTTTGCAGGTCTGAGCTGGCTCCTGCCTGTCTATCCTGGAAAAGGAACAGGAATGTTCATGCCTGGCTCCATTCTTTGTGTGTGTGCGTGTGTGTGCGCCTGAAGGAGTCAAACCCTGGCTCATGCGGGGTGTGCAACTGACTTGGCTCTGTCAGTCAGAGGTGGCTCAAGGGCTGCCCTTTTTGTGTAATTCAAAGCAAAACTGAACTACTAGGTAGTGCTGGCTTTTGTTCTAAGCCCCTTGCCATGGCTGTCACCTTTAGGAGCCCTCCCATGGAGGGGTGGTGTGGCAGTCCCCAGCTCATCTTTGAGCCCCTCCTTAGGTGGATTTGTTTGCTTTAAAATGTGCAATTATTTCATAAACCTTTCCAATACGTGGCCTGAAACCATAAGTGCAGGAAGACATGCTAACTGCCGTGTTTGAACAAACTCCTTTGAATGCCAAACACATTGTAAGGAGCTCGTGCTCTCATGCACAAGGCTTCAGTCTTTTCCCATTCTCCACATCTTTTTGTGCCTGCCATCTGCTGAAGTGCCCTCTCTAATTTGGATTATAAGGTCCCTAGGATATTGCTCTAACTTTTAATATCTTTCCTCTGAAATGTGGTTGATAGTTATAATAATGATAGCTAATTAGAAGAAATAGAACATTGATAAAAGCTTTCTTCTCAATGATCTGATATTTCTAGTTTGATTGGGTAGGTAGGCACAAAGCTTAGAGACACTTTCTGCTTCAAGTATAACTTGTGGTAGATGGTACTTCTGGGAACTTTCACAGAGGGCATGTCAACACACTCACATGACTATAATACTCTCAGGTGAAGCATTTAGTGCTGCATAGCGCAAAATGCTGCTGAGAGAAAGAAACCATTCATTGCTGATGCACAGAATTTGGTGGTGCTGCTGCTATTTTTTGCTTTTACTGTTCCAGATGTTCAAAATGAAGCTTTTGGCTGTCAGCTCTGGGGGAATATTCAAAGGAGCAAAGAGAAGCTAGCTCTATAACTCCCACCAAGCGTGAGTGTGTGTAGAGAATGTAGATAGTACTGAGTAGGGTAATAAAAAAGTCCAAACTATTTTCTGGGCTCTTGAATTTTGAATTTTTGCAGTGTGATATAAAAGTCAGAATGGTGCAAAAAAACTTCTGCTTAAAAGATAAGGATCAGTATTTTTCTCCATCTAGCTTCAGGAGGAATTGCATATGCCATGTATATAGGCAGACTGTAGACTGTCTAATTAGGAGAGTGCAGAACTGGAGGATTCCATATTATGCTTAATCTTGGCTAATAAGAAGCAGTACACTAAATTATCCTCTTGCAATTCAGTATCATTCTCCTAAGTATGGAATTGATGCAAATCTGTATTTTTTTGGGATGAATTAGTGTTGAGCATTAAAACCAGGAAATAGAAGCTTTTACTTTCCTCTGTTAACATTGGTTTCTCTTTGCCTCCATATGAGTTAGAGAACTTGTTTTTTCTTTGCATTGTTTATATCTTAATAAAAAGGAAGCAAGAGCTGTCATCAGGCTTGATTTACACAGAGAGAGAGAGCCTCCAGACGAGCATCAGATCTAGTGAAGCGTGTCCCACATCGCATAACCATCCATCTCCTTTCTTTAGTGAGCTAGGTTTCTGCTTCCTTGGGATGCTAGATCTAAATCAGCAGGTGATACAGGCACTGTTCATTTTGACTGTGGTTTTCTCCCTCCTGTATGATGGTGTCGATATCAGCTTTTCATGGGCATAGCAGCAGCATATCAGCACAAGAGGCAAAACACTCAGGTCTGCTTTTAGTCTCAGTAGGTCTATTACACAGAGAGAACAGAAGTGTCAGAGAAGCTGAATTGATATCACAGACTAAAAAGAAAGGGATCCTATTATGTCAGTTAGCACAGCTTTATAAACCTTGCAGTGTTTTATGAGAATATTGTTTGGTTGCCTTTTTGCCATGCAGATTCTTAACCTGTCTGAAGGTATCTGTATTCCCCAGTCCTTGATCCCAACACAGCTGTTGAAGCCTTTTGCATATGTCCTCTACTAGTCTCCTTCAACAATTGTCTGTGGGCTTTTTGTTTTCCTTTGGCCAGTTTGTTGCAATTTCTCAGGCTGACAGGCTTTGTGCATGTTCAGAAAGATTTTCTTTCAAATATGAAGTAGCCAAGTCTTTACTTACTGAACTTGAACATGAAAAAATGGTTCACTTACTCATACAAAATTGCAAGCAAGCATTTGCTTTCAAAGCAATGTCCTTTTGTGGCTTTTTCTCACGTGCTCATTAAGCACTGTGAAGTGTCTAGGAATAGAAAAAGGGATTTAAGATGCTTTAAGAAAAGACAGCGTTCTTGTTCTGTTGTTATTCATTTGTACTTGTTAGTGTGTAGAGATTCCTTTCAGGCCCACTGGAATTGCTACCATCCAAATATGTCATAATAGACAACCCTTGTCCCAGGGATTTGCCAGGCTACAGAAATCATGGGCAATGGTCCAGAGAAAGGGACAGTGGAGAAATTGAATTGCTTGGCTGAGGGCGCCCAGGATTTACTGTGATCTGGAGAAGAGGGAAATGTGTGCCTCTGCCTGTGCCAGGGCTCTGTGTAATACTGTAAGCCTGTCCCATTATTTTAGTGCCGAGCTGAACCCCCCTGCCCTCATTAAGCAGCCACTCATGGGGGATGTTAGTTGTAGAAATTAATACATCTTTTTTCTTAATTTTATTATTTTAATGTTAAATTTCCTCCCAAGATTGATATTTTAAAAGCTAAATTGTTAAATTCTAGGCCGCCTGGTTCACCTTGAGGAACCAAATTATTTGCAAAAGATTTTTGGATTAATAGATTTTTGTGATTGAATCAAATTAGGGCACATATTCCAGTGTCCTAGGACTAGGCTCCATTTATAAAGCCACATGCCTTGTCAGACAGAACTGGACCAGTGGGCAGAAAATGCCTTTCAACACTGGGGAGCATGATTCTCCTCCCCATGCCAGGCTGCAAAAGGTTGCTATCTTTACTGCAACCTGCCAACACGTTGAATTTTGTTGCTGAATGAGTAATGAGGAAGAAAACCAAACAATTTTCCACTTATTTCTTGTTGTTGCAGGAGCACTTTTTCCTCTGAATCTCTTTACAGAGAGTGTAGGAATTACAGGGGTAAAGAGTGGATGGCTATAGAAAATATATTTATTTGAGAGGTGTGTGTGTGTGTATGGCTGTGTGTTTCAATACAAGTTAGAAATAGCACTAAGAAGGAAATTCCCTGTCCCTTCTCTAAGTTTATTGAAAATCCAAGCAGGACAAGATATTTCCATGCTCACTTTCATGAAATTCATGTGATAAGGTTTATCCCAAACAAAATAGGACTAAAACCACCAGACTTTTGTAAATGGAAAACTGGTACTTATTTTGTATAGAAATAAAATACTTGAGCACCATGAAAGGCTGGAATTCAGAAGCACAAAGTCATCAAATTCCCTTTGCTATTGAAGGAAGGCTGATGCACAAATAATTTTAAGTGGCAATCTGCTAAGGATGCTGAGTTTCCTGTCCATATTATTCTTCAGTCTACAAATAGGCAGTGAAAGGCAACAGGGCTGCTGGAGATACCATTGCCTATCACATGGCAAACACGTGATCATTGAACAAACACAGATAGCGCCCCAAACATAAGCTCTCTGTGTGCTCAGATGGTGGAGCTGAGGAAGATGGGTGAATGACAGGGCTCTCTGGGAGCCATAGATAACAGAAATGCTGATGCACTTCTAAGCACCCAGCAGTTCTGCTCTTACTTGGAGTGATGCTGCTCCGTGCCATGCACTGAGTCTGTTAGAGGTCATTGTCATGACCTCTCGAAAAACAAAGCAGAACAAGGATTTTTTGTCTGCACCTATGTACATACATGATTGTATTCATGCACAAATGCAGTGGCAAACAGTGGTATGCCCCATTCTCTTTGAAGTTACAATGAAATGAAACACAGATGTGATGGCACTGACTCATGTGTCTTGTCTGTAATAGTTATGATTAGGATGACCAGCAAAGAGAACTTGCTCAAGTGCCCTTATTCCTGGAGGAATGTGGAAATTGCCACATTAAATGTGATTGGTGTAATATTAAATGTGATTAGTGTAATACTGCCCTGATCAGTACAAATTCTTCAAGTGAAATAGTATCAAAGTTAACTGTACTTAAGTAACTGATTTTAGATTACCTTAAAAATCTGAAAAAGTAGAATTAATTTTTCAGTTTGGCTCCAAAACCAGATCAAATTCAGAGAAAAGATTGTGGGTTTTTATCACTTTCAAACAAAGGGGCACTTTGAAAATGCAAGATTAAAATGTTCTAACCTTTGAAAAATTCAATTATTTTACAACTCTATATTTCACCCATGTAAACTTGAATTTGTGAATATCTATTGACATCAACTGCTCGGGTCAGATCAGGTAAGTGATATATACTGTATGGCTAAGTTATTTGGATGAAAAATTTCACTAAACCTTCAAAAAAAAAAAAAAAAAACCAAACAAATTAGACTCCCTAACCTTCTGCTTCTAGCTACTAGTTTTATTTGAGCCATGAAAATAGTTTATTCAGCTTTTCTATCATGTCTCTCTAGGCCAAAAATGTCTATATTTTTTCTAAATAAATGTGGAGATAGTAGTTTTATTATGTAGGTTGAATGCTTTACATAGCTCTCCTAGACTTGCTGACATAATGATGTCTTGTGGCAATACTTTTCCAAGATTAGTGTTGTAGCATGTAAAAAATTGTCCTTTCTATAGATTTTCTTGTTTCTGTGAGCAGTGCTTCAGAGATTTAAAAAATGTTATTGGATTTGCCTATAAAGATAATGAGTTTTGTTCCTGCGGCACCAAATATGAGAGTATATTCATTGTTTATACACAGACAGTAGAGCTAGAAATGAAAACTTTGACACATTGACAAAAGCAAAATATTTGTACTTTCCCTGACGAATGAGGGCATGTTAATACGTTTTGACTTAATCTTGCAGTAATATATGCTCATACAAGTATTCTCTGAGCCTTGCACAGGAGCTGTTGTGTCAATCATTACAACAAATTCCTTTGCCTTGATAAATTAATTTATACCATATTTTGGTGCTATTGCAGGACCATTCTACACAGGAGAGCAGTTACTTAAGGTCAAGTTAGCAGCATTTTATTTTTAAAAGTAAAATTATGTTCCCTTGCATTTGTCTAAAAGCATTACCTGGATCCAGGAAAATTTGGACTTCCTGCTTGCTGGTCTGTCAGACCCAGCACCCATGTTGTCACTTCTGTGTCAGGTGAGCCTCTCCATGTCTTTTGTCCTGGAGCATCTAGCCACGGTGGGCACTGTTTGAAGTCACAACGGACTGAATGCAGCTCCAGGTTTTCTCTGCCAGTCCACGGACAGGGCATGGCTAAAAGAGCACACAACTTGAGTGCAACAGGGCCAGTCAAGGGATTAGCTGCTGAGATAAATTTAGGACCAGGAATTAAGCTTGACAGAAGATTAACAATTTACCCTGGAAACAGCTGAGAGGGTAAAAATGGCAGAGATTTTGCTAGGTAATTTTGGCATCTGGGAGTAGAAATCTGAGAAAAGCTTCATATGTTGGGCCTTATGCATCAAGAAGTGCAATATTAGCTGTCTGATACAACCCCTGAGGCTGGTATCATGTTGGATATTGTGTGGGGATGGCTGGTTTCCTCGGGATCTGCAGGAGCTGATTGATGGAGCTGTCACAGCCCCTTATGTGTCAGAGCCTAGGGAGGCCTGTGAGGGAAAATTTTAATAGTGCTTGTCATCAAAGAAAAATTTTGTGCCTCTCACTTCAGTGGTCCTGCTGGCACCATCAACACAGGATCATGGCAGGCTTTCTCTTGCTGGCCTGATCTTTACTGGGGCTTCTCATAGATCCTTTTCACTGAATGTCTCTTCTGCACCATTAAAGGCAGTGACAGGACTCCAGCTGCTCAGAAAGATGATGTCTAACAGCTCTAGAATATTCTAGCTAGATACAAAAGTCATGAATATGTAAGATTTAAATAAACGTCATCTCGTTCACAGGATGAGAGGAATAAGGAATGAAGTATTTATGTAGGAGTTTTGCTGTTTTATTTTGGTTTGGTTTTTTAAAAATTATTTTGTTAATGTATGCTTTCATAATTTATAATTTGTCTGCATCCACAAAGAAGCTCGGGTTCATGTTCATAGGCTGGATGGGTTGGTGCTGGCAGAAAGGTTGGTGCTGAAGAAGAGCAGTACTTGTCCCCAAAGAAAGAGGGCAGAGCAAAACAGGCAGCTGGTGAAGGAGTTTAGAGGAACTGCAGCAGTCATAACTCTTGCACAAGGAGAGGAGGTGGTGATGAGGACTGAAAGGCAATGTGTCATGGGTTCTGATTCCTTATTGTGGCTTTGGAAATTGAAGGAATAAGGAGAGATTGTAGTATGTGTGTTAGAGGTGCTGTGCAAAGCATAATAGAAAAGATGAGAATTTTTTTTTATCCAGAGTCCCTTACTTATAAGTAAAGATAAATCTGAGTGTGATTTCTCAGAAAATGTCTATGTCTCAGAAAACACAGGAAATGTGGATGATCAAAGCTTTTTTTTTCTTATAATTTTGTGATGCTATCTGTAAATGCTTGAAATCAAATGAGATATTCTGTTCCCAGCTGCCATGGGCACTGCAGAGGTGCTGTGTACTGTGGAGGCTTTTGTGGGTAGTGGGAGCATCAACTCCTTTGACCCCAGGATCAGGGCCGAGTCCCCCTGACACAAAGCACACTCCTGGGGGTTTGCTGCCCACTGTTCTGGAATGGCTGGGGAAGCCCTAACATGTCTGCCCATCACTTTTGGTGGCAGCCTGAAGCATTTTAAATATAGGTGTTGCTCTGGTTTGAATCTGGTGTAATAAATGCAGTGAACACAAATGCCTCATGGAGCATGAGTCAAAAATAGGAAAGGGCAACAGGTTGTCTTAGAGAACTTTTCAGAAACAGAGCAGAGTCTTTCTTTTTGCAATGAAGCAAGATTGTAGGGGAATATCTAGATGAAAGGAAAAGGACAGTTTCATATTGTGTGGACACAGGTGGAGGAAGCCACATCCAGGCCTACCTTTCATCTTCTGAGAGATGTCACTGACAGGTTGTGGTTCTGTGTTCAACCTCTCTGCACTACAGGGGGAAGCACTTATAGGTCCTACTGAAAACAAGCATAGTAGCAGCAGCAAGAAAGTTTAGCAGTAGGTAATTAATCAATTGTACCTCTTTGCTCACCATGATGAGGGGATATTTATAGCTACTGTGAAAAACTATACCTTCATAAAAGCAAAAGTAATTGTGATTGCTTCCCTTAATCTTTGCTTCTTTTTGACAGTGACATTTATGAAACATCTGAATACTCTATCAGCTTGTGAGTAAATGTCATTAAGTTAGTAGTTGCAGAGTTTCCTTTCGTATTGACAAAGACTTAATGAAAATAATACAGTTTTGTAATATGTAAGCATGTGATAGTGATAAGTAGACTTCAAGTTTAAAGATTTTTTTTCTAGTATAGTTTTATGTTGGTATTTAAAGAGTTGCTTCTATATTTATTGCCTTTCCCTTCAGAGTGAGTTCCTTGAGATGCTGCAGTGTGATTGGGTGTTTCCTTCAACATTTAAAAAAAGTTTCCACATTAAAACTTAGCACAAGTGTATCAGGGGATGTGTCTTGCTGTCAGTTTTTTGAAACAACCACATTTTGAAGTCAGTGGGGATATGTTGAACAAGGTGTGGCATAATATGGCCAGTCTGACAGCTGTCCCTCTTGCAGAGCAGCTGGTGCATCTTCAGCAATTATGGAACACCAAAGAGAAGGTACAAGAGTCCATAAAGAGGTAGCTCATCACACTTGGCATTTTAGGACAGGTACTCAAGGGGATACATTAGCACTGCTTGGCTGACTTTGAAAGAAATCTTTGGTTTTACTGTGTCTAAGGCATTTCATCCTTTTAGATACTTCTAATCTGGACACAGTTTGTGATGTTTTGTGCATTAGGGTTGATAGTAAATCAACAAGGATTCTTCTAATCCTTGAAACTTCTGGGGAAGAATTGGAAGAATGAAGTTGTTTCTATAAGATAATTACTTTTATCCTCAGTAGAATGGCCTATGTGAGCATCTACATATTGGTAGAGTTGGCATGCAGCTTTAGCAAACACATTACTGATTTTTAAATTGCAGCTTGAGCACTACAAAAATGAAGATAGCCCTTAATATTTTGGTCAACTTCAGGAACAGTGTGTAGCTTTAATATTAGCTTCAATTCCTGCTTATTGTGACTTCTTAGTAAAAAGGGCACATATTTCCCAGTGAAGGTCAGATGCGGAAGAGGTTTCACTGAAGTTATTTGGTAAATTCTAGACCACTAAGTCCCTGAGGTGAGAACAGTTGGAACACAGGAATGTATTCAAAGAGAGCAATTTAGTGCAAATTTCCTCTATTTTTCCTTTTCCCAAAGTATCTGCTTATAACCAACTGCTGTTGGAGAAAGGCAAATTCTTTAAGACAATAATTTATCTTTCTGCTTTTTGGCTTTGCCTATCACAAGTGAGTAGTGGGGCATCTAAGGCAAAGTTGCTTTTACCCAAGTCCCTGGTTTGTGCAGATAGCAGAAGTTACTTTTCAAGTGTAATGAATTAGAGAAAGGGAACTAAGTCCTATATCCACAGAGGAAACTGGTACACGTGACCTCACTCATGCACAGCTACATCAGAAGCCTGATGTAAAGACAAGGCTCTGTAACGAGAAAAGGAAAGAGAAGAATCAAACTTTAATGTCGAAGTGGTTCTTCTATTCTGATGCAACACCGTAGAAAACCATCCCCAAAACATGTACATGTGCTCACTTTGCTGGCTCTTGTGGGTATGAGTGGTTCTTAAAAAATATGGTCTGTGCAGCAAGTCTCACTTTGAGCTAGTTGGAAATACTGAAAATATTTTTTTCTTCCTCTTCTTCTTTTTTTTTTTTACATTTAATATAACAGCATAATTGTTGAGAATGTCTTTGTTATAAGATGCTTTCAGGTCCAAGTGAGATTTCTGATCACATATGTGAATAGAAAAGTTTAAAATTACTTTGTGTCTCCAGTCACTATTTGAGATGCAGATAGCCTAAGTTCAAGTCAGTGCTTTTATTGATGTGAAGTAGGGATGTTGCCCATGTGTCTTTCAGCTAGTAGGGAGGTCTCAAACTTTGCTGGAAAAGCTGATACTTTTTTCAAAAGAAAACAAATTACGGAATCAAAATACACACCCTGCAACAGGCTGACTTGTTGACTTCTCTGTCTACTTCTGCTCTTCTCATTTTTAGTAAAATGTCTTGCTTTCTAAGCATCTGCAATGATATCTGGAGCCATGACATTTGTTAGGGATTAGTAAAGCTGGAAAGGAACTGATATCAGCTTATGCTATGTGAAAACCAGGTTATAGGCTTCATAAGTTCTCCCTGACATCTGAATGACTCTGATTTTTTCCACATAATTATCAACATAGCAAGACACCAGCTTTGATGTGTGTTCATTCCTGTGTTCACCAGTGTGGCCTCATGTCCGTTTCCTCATTTATCTGTTAAGTGTAAGTTCACATCCAGTTGTTTCACCTCCTTTCCACAAGAATATCTTCTCAGTCATTTTTTCAGTGTCAATAACAATCAGATTTTCATCTTTCATTGAGTTTTCACATGCTACTTCATTTGAATCATAATCTGTTCTTAATACCCTTGACACTTGTTTTATAAAGGGGGTACACAAGAAGTAACTAGAGCCAGCTGTTCTTCAGATAAAAATACAGAGCTTTATTGCCACTGGAAGAGTTATGTCCACTTTTACAATCTCATGGCATGCCATAAATGTTTTTGCCCTCTGAACTAATATATTTGAAAGCATTTTCCTGCATTCTAATCCTTGCTGTAGGAAGAGAATGTTTCCAAGTGTTGCCCTCTAAGCAGCTAATCACTTACTCAGCTTCCCACACTTTAGCTTTTAACCTCTTTTTTCTGACTGATGAAGATAGTTTAAGTCTGGAAGATAAGGTTTTTCTACTATAATATATATAGGGAAAGCAGCTTTTTACATATCCAAACAGACTGGGACCTGCAATATTTCACTTCATAAAAGTATCAGATGAGGAAGAATAATTGCCTGAGTACAAACTTGAGTAACTCATTAAATACACCAAAATTATGAAAGTAGTTTCTTGATCTGACATTAAGATTAGTTAAAAAGAAAAAATAGCAGCTGCTTTGTCAACAGAAACAGAGAATTCAACACTTTCCCTTATCCTCTTGCCAAGCTGCTGCTTAGTCTTATCTTTTAATTAAACCTGAACTTTAAATACATGTGTCTAGCATAGCAGTTTATTAAATAAAACATCAATAGGCAAACAGTATTCTTATCAATTAGCATTCAGGTCAGAGGTTTCTGGTTGTTATTTTTTTCTCATTACAGGATGGACATATTAAAGGTCCTAGTTTTGTTGCAACTTAGTTTAAAGTCACCAATTAAGAAACAGAAATTACAGTCTCATGCTGAAAATGTTTTTAGTTTCAACTAGCATTATTTTCTACTACAAAACCACACTCAACTGCTTTAATTTTGTGTTAAACAGAGATATTACTCCCAAAAAGTGAAACCTAGAATAGCAATCTCTACTCATTATCAGCCCTTGATAAGAAGTTCATAACATCTGCATTCAAAAGGAAAAACTTGATTTGATACATTTTCTCCAATTCCCAAATAATTTTACTGGTTTTCCCATTTAAAATTTTTTTAAAGTTATTTTTACAACTTTTGGAGGAATTGAGTCTCTTTGGGGAATTGGAGATAAAACTCTTAACTTCAGTAAAGCCAGTGGGAGTTTTACCATTTTTTGGAGGCCAGTTTTCATAAGGTTCCTCAGATGAGACTGAATGAAATTGCAAATTACCCTGTTCATTGCTATGTAAACCCACAGTTTTGACATAGGGATAGTTATTCATTCAACGAATTGAAGTAAAACCTTAGATAACCAAGCCCACAGCACTAGAACACAAATCAAAGTACTGAATGCCAAAGAATGCAATTTCTGGCTACAATGGCTAAAATACACATCATTTTAGGCTTGTCCCAGCCTAAATAAGGACTTAGTTTTTCCCTAAAATAACAAATGATGATGGGATTAATGATATTCTTGAATTTAAATGTATAGTTTTCTAGGTTAAGCCTCAAGTCCTTATAAATAATAGAGAAACTAAAAAGCAATCCAGATTAATCCCAAATTACTGGATGGCCAAAGAAAGAGTTGAGTATATAAGAAAAAAATGGTACTCAAACACATGTATGTCCAATGGAAATAAAGCTTATATTTAGGACTCTGGTGATCTAAACTATTTTCACCACCTTAAAAATATTAACAGTCAAGGCCACCCTTTTCCTCAAACATGGGATGACTGAATTTCATTTCTGTTCAATATAGCATTACATTGCAGTTTTGTGCACATTAATAATGCAGCATGGGTGTAATGCTATAATGACTCATAACCTAGAACAAACATAATGTATTTATCTAATATGAAATGATGTCGTAAGCAATGAGGCTAAAACAAGCATCTAAGAAAGAATTCATGATGGAAGAAAGCAAGACTGTTTCCAGTAATTCTATGCAAACATTAGGAAGGTGGTTAATTGGTAAAATGAATTGGAATTAATTATGCATGAATCCTGTGCCGAGTACAGCAGCACTCAACTCATTAAGAAATCATAGTTTGGAATGCAGGGTGCTGTTCTGACTGCATTATATCCTCAATGTGCTTATGGCCACTTTTCAGAGGATTGCAAGGTGGCTTTATAGAGTGCACTGTCATTAGGAGAAATACCTGGGATTTCTGAAGCGTGTGGGAACTCAAGAATCCTTTGAACTTGTGAATTCCCTGACAGATGAGTGAAGAATATGCTAGCTTTAAAAATAGAAAAGGGTTAACACTCAAAAAATGAGGCCCCTGGGGAAATTTAGAAACAAATAACTAATCAATTTGCATTTTAAAAAATCAGGAGATAATAAAATGGTAAAAAGTGCTGTTATAAGTTTTTTAAAAAAATGAGTCTGTCAAAACAATTTCCCTCCTTGACAAGGTAACCAGCATAATCTCTAGAAAAACAGAAAACAATAAAAATAAGGAATCTGTATTTTTGTATTGCTTTTTTTACACTCTCAAAAGCATTAAAAATTATTATGGTCTAGCTTTAATCATGGTAAAGAGGATGCACAATGTGGATCAAAATTTCCCCACTTTAATTAGTGTGGGACGCTGGGACATGTCTTTTTAGGGAAGGAGCAGATAAAGAGCATAACAGACCACAAAAATGATACAAAATTTATAAACAAAAATCTAGAAATTTAACTATATAAGGGAATATTTCAACTGTGAATATCTTCAACAATGGAAGTTGAAGAGTTTTCTGCATTGCTAATTAATGACAGTAAAAATTAATTTACATCAAATCAGATTTACTTTGGATATTAAGAAATGTCTGAAATGTTAATGAGGATGAAGTATTGGGATGATATGTGTGATGTGTTCAGAGATTCATGGAGTCACAGAACAATTTAGGTGGGAAGGGTCCTTAAGAGGATATTTGTTCCAACTCTCTACAACAAGAACAGGTTGCTCAAGATGATGTCCAGTGAAATTCTGATTCTTAATTTTTGGTTCCAGAGATCTATACTGAGTTAAATACAAGGTGTAGACAGATAGAGTCCCTTTATTTTTCATGAATTACAAAGCCTGGTTGGTATTATATGAAGGGTTAAGGAAAGGAGGAATATTTTAGAAGTAGAATAGAAAAATATTTTAGGAATGCTCGTTATTTTTTCAAATAGGATTTCTCAGGTATGAACCCTGTGATAAAGCTTTGGAGATATAGAATGAAATTAAAATTACCAGGACATTGTTTAAAAACCACACAGTTCAAAGAAAGTTTAATAGAAGAAGCTGAATCTTCTGCTGTTGTGGGTTTAGAAGACATTTGAGATGAAAATTTAAGATATCATGTATTTAAAACAGAGGAAAGAAGAAAACTAAGAAGGTGGTATGCTTGCAGAAAAAAAAATAAAACTAATAGCAAAAATATGTGCAGTCTAAAATGAGAAAGGAAAATGACAAAGAGAAAGAAATTGAAAATTCCAAATGGCGGAAGAAGTCCTAATCAGCTGCATGTGTTCATTTTCAATAAAGATGTCTAATGAGGGCAGAGAAATTAAATCAGAGGATTTGTGCTGGAAGCAAATAACTAGCAACAAGAATTAAATGAGAAAGAGCATCGAGTAAACAAAGTGATGTTTGATGAGATTGTTACAAAACAAACAATAAATATGCAGATCCGTACAATGTGCATAGAGAATATGAAAATAGTGAGGAGAAGAAGTCTGAAATTTCAGAAATTATATTTTTCAAATTCATGGGAGCCAAAAGGGTTGCTCATAACTTTTGGAAAAGTAGATTTGATAGCTGTATAAAAGAGTAACTGGAAAATCATTGCATAACTGTGGTAATGGTCAATTATTCGAGAAAATATTCAAACAGAAAAAGGGAGAGTTGGAAATATTGTGAACTATTTTTTCCTTTATCTTGATCAAAATCCAGCTTCTTGCTAAACTAAGGTTGATTTGTGGTGGTCCTCCTCTGGTGCTCACAGCCTCCTCACCTGGGCCATGATCTTACACACAATCAGCAAAGCACCCACTGCTTTTGCAAGTGGCTAATTGTTTGAGTGATTGTCCATTAACATTCCAGTCTCTTACCTGTGGTTAACATGTGGTAAAAATGGTACTTTTCTGTGACATTGAAGGCAAGATGTAAAGCAAATATTGCTTTTGGATTTTGGTTGACCAAATATCATGATGGGCCTTTAGTGATGCAAAAGTACTTTGCCTTTAGACTAGAGATTGAAGGTTTGATGAAACATTGAGGAAAGAAGGAAAAAGTCTTGTAGATACAATTAGGATATTACACATTGTTTAAAATATAATTTTTCATATGGTATTTTCTACTCAGACTGTCCTGATTCATTTTTTGTAATGGAATGTAGTCATATTCCCATTTTCAAGAAAACATTTTGGAACACATCAATTACCATGATTATCTGAAATGAATTAGTAGTTCAAGGAAATTTATTATCTCTCTTTTCCAGGACTGGATTACCTTTCCTGGGAAAAGGACAAATGGGTGCAAATATAATGTCTGTTAATCATGATAATACATAAATTGAACAGCTTGCCAGGATTGCATTTATTATTTTGCTCTGCAGCCATAGTAGATATTTCCTTCAGCTTTCCTTCACAGAGGTATATTTCTTCAGCCATTTTAGAAAGAAGAAACATAACCTTTTTCTGTAAACATGGACATGTCTGCAGTCCTGACAAAACATTCATAATTTGTAGTATGAGAAATGAGGAAATAGAAAATCTTTAACCATGTTTTAATATGGTTAAAAATTTTAACCATCTTTAACCATCCTACCATTACATCCCTGGGAGTATTGGAGTCCTCTGCTCAGCAGAACAGGCTTACCACATCAATTTTTTAATGTCACTGACCCTGTGTGACCCTTCTTATTGAGCTTCATCAATAATTTTTGAAGAATACTTGACCTAAAATGTAGTGTTTTAAATCCTCCTTGCAATCATTGTCTTTCAAAACATGCTTGTAGGAGAAGGTGGTAATAGCAGAAGACGTTCACTCTCTAACTATAATCTCAGCCTGAATCAAATCTAATTTTGGTTGCACCCCTTCCTGGATGTTTTTTTTTTTTTTTTTTTTTTTTTTTCTTTTTTTTTTTTTTTCATGGAGGAGGAGGTAATTTATCTTCTCTCTTGCTGAAATAATCCTAATTAAACATTAATTCACCCAGAGAGTGTGCCCACAGGCAATCAAAATTAATGGTGAAAGCAGCCACAAGCAAAAATTTCAGTTTGGGTCATGCTAACTGTTTGGAATTATTTGATGGAGTGAAAACAGGAGGGGAATCCACTAAGGGTCATTCTTGAGCTTATTTTGTTGTCTATATCCTCTGTCTTTGTATGGTTATTGACAAAGGGCATAAAAGCAAAAGAGACTTCAGCCTGGGCTTCAGGGAAGCTTGGGCTTCAGTTATCCCTCTACAACTTGCCACCTAGTTGTCATTAATTCAGAAACTGGATTTCTTCTTCTCATTAACTTACTTGCCTTTGGAGCCCATATGGAGTCCTCACATCCCCAACAAACCAGTTACGCTGGAAGTGGGCAAAGAGCATGACTGAGAACAGCTTGAAAAAAAAAATAGGGGCATCATCAAACACATAATTAATTAGATCCTCATCAAAAATTAACAGAAAACATTAGACCTTGAATTCAGTACTGTCATCCAATACAGGGAGAAGAAAAAGAAGCATAAATTAAAAAGAAAAATATTCTGCTTGTAAAAGTGACTTTTAAAATCTTCTCCCTTGCCCAGAGGAAACATTGGGAAAAACATGTGTTACATGTTTGGTACAGTATCCATGTGGCAGATAGAGCTTCTTCATCAAAACAGGTTTCCTATCCCAGCCCAAGGAAAAAACCTGAGCCTGTAGAAATCTCACAGAGCTGGATGTGCCAAAGCAAAGCTGAGTGAATGCAAACCAGTCTTATTGGAATGCCTTATAGGAATTTTCTAGGCTTGAAACCCTGAAGTACTAAATCAGCTTTAACATGGATTTAGTGGGTTTTACAAATTTTTAATAAATTCAGACATGAAATAGACTGAAGAATTATTCCTCAAATGAAAGGGTAAAAGCCTATCTTGGTGATATCTGAGAAATAATCTCTTACCATAAAAATCACTCTTACCAGATGCCACCAGTCTGTAAGATTTAATTATTTATGAAATTTGTTTTTTGAATACTTTGTTTCCAAACCATATCACTTGCAGTTCTTGTTTCTTATCTACTTCTTACTTTCTGAAATCTTCTATAAAATCCTGTTAAAGTTTTGCTCTTGGGACTGCTGGATTTCTTCCTTTTGATGTCATTATAACCTACTGTTCAGCTTCTGGGTAAGTGTCTTGAGACTAAATGGAAGAGAGGTCTAAGTGTGGGTTTAATAATTTGCATTCCAATGGAGATGTAAATTGCCTGTGATTGTAGTTGAGATGAATGTCAAGGAAAGAAGCACTGGTACAATCCTGGATTAATGTGGTGTGTCCAAGTGTAGTAGCAGCAGTGAGCTGATATGAATATTCCTGTAGTAGGATGACCCTGGTTTTCTTGGGAAACAGGAATATAATAATTGATCAGACCTGTAGACCCATCACTGCTCTTTTTCTTTCAGTCAAAAAAGAAAGAAACAATCCATCCTTTGATCACCAAACACATTTTTTGTGGAGGCTTACTGGGCTATTTTCTAAGAAGAGAACAAAGAAGTGTCCTTGCATCACAGGAACAAAAATAATTAATTAATATGCCACGTGTAAGCCCAGCAGGCTGGCTCTCTCCTGTGTCATCCACCTGGGGCCATGTAGACCACTCATGTAAAAGAGACTTACAGGAGTCCCCGTGCTGTATCTCTCAGTCTGCCTTGAAGTCCATTGAATCTAATGGGAGGTTTTCTGAAGACTTCAGTGGTATTTTGAACACATTTTTTCCACAGGCTTTTAAGTGTAATGGGTGTATGTAGGTGCTCATGAATATCCATTCTCTGAAGACATTCTGGCAGAAATTTCCTTCAGGCTCTATACCAGAGAATCTTGGAGGTGATTTTAGGTTCTTTACTCAGCCAAATGTGGAAAATTCATGAAGTCTCAGGGCTTTGTTCCTCCAGTTTTCATAAATATTGGTAGTTCTATCATGGTCTGCATAATGCAATTTAGTGATTATATCAAAGGAACTGAAGTGCTAATCCCCATTGAGCTGTTGACTGTGTAATGAGAGACTTCTAAAGTCTTTCAAAGTTACTGAAACAGGTGTTGTGAGGGATAAGAACATCAGACCAAGGCGAATAAAATCATATCACAAGCTCTTCTTCCACAGAAGCAGATTGCCTTATGCCATCTAAGTTAGCATGTGGTTTCACAACCCTTTGTTGTTTTAAAAATCAATCTCCCGCTCCAACAAAGTTCCAGACTAGCAAAGCCAGTAAGTGATACCACACAGACAAAAAAATTACAATAGCAGTGGCAAGAACAGTTGTCAACCTCTTTTGAAACTACTAACTGGAGCACTAACCTTTGTGTTTGTTTTTGCAAGGCAGACAAATGTGTACTGGGAAGTAGATGGAGGTCATCCACACATTTCATATGGGTCACTGAATACCGATCACAGAGTAGCAACTTTCATTTTGAATCAGTAATGTAGAGGTGAAAAGCACCAGATTTCATTATTAATGCCACAGGCGTTCCAGGTCTCTGCCTTCATTTCTTTATCCTACTGGTTCTATGAACCCTTAGGAACCTGGTCACTTTTAGGGCCGAGCAGGCTGCTTTTTCTGATATTTAAAGGGGATTTTGAACCTTAAAAGTTGTCTGTTCATGGTGGCAAAAGATGCATCTGGAAGAGAAATGTAGCATGTATGAAAAATACTTTTCAGGGAGCAAAGGAAAGGAATATATGAAAAGAAAGAGAATAAGCTGTATTCTTTTCATATGATAAGACAAACTGTAAAGTAATGAAAGTAAGCAAATAAAATCACTGGTGAAAACCAGAAAAGTAATAGTAAAGCTTCCTTCAAACAGATGCTTTGTTTTTATTCCAAGAGATACATAAAAAGTTTTATTATTATCTAAGTTCACCTTCCTTCATTTTATGACATGAGAGGGAAGAAGAAAGATAGGAAAAGGGAAATTAACAGCTATTTGGAAACACAATGGTGGAATTTGCTGTTTCAAAGAATCAACAAATGCCCAGGATTGGATATTGTTGTGCAATAGGCATGCCAGAATACTCAATTTTCAGCAGGCTTAATTCTCAAGTGACTATCCAGTGGACCAAGAAATCAGGCTCTGGTGACTGAAGTCTCATATGATGCCCATATGGGCTTTTAAAGATTGATTGTGAGACAAAAATATAAGCATCTAATTATAACTGTAAAACAACTAGAGGTTATTGTTACCATTTTGTTATTAGGATTTAGTTTTCAGTTCAGGCTACCCCAGCTATCCTTATGTTCAAATGACAACCTATGCTTGCACTGGTGATGCTATGAAGTGAGGCAGTGTGTTTACTATAAGTTGGGATTTTTTCAAAGAGCATGTTCATCCAAATTTTAAGTTTCCCAGAGGGAAAACTGCAACAAAGAGAGCAACTCCTGGGGTATTATTTCTTCAAACTGAAGCCATCTTCCTGTTGGCTGAAACTTATTGAACTTCACACATTTTTAACTGTTTCTTTCAAGGTAACAAGGAGACCTTTCATGTTGGTGTTTGAGAGCCATGTTTGGACCTTTGTGTCTAACAATTAAATGGACTGTGGGACTAATATGTCTTAATGAAATCTGACTTTTTCATATCTTCCTGCTAGATGTGCTTCATCATCATATTTACTAACCAATTTTGTAACAATAGTGCAATGGAATTGATTTTTCTAGCAAGAGTCTATTCATGCAGTGAAAGATACTTTGGTCTTGCTTTATTGACTCTCATTTTGCAAGGTGGTTCAGGTGTTTAGAAGCTTTGAGAAATGAGCCTGTAGTGATTTTCGGGGCACCCCTAGAATTCACTTTGGTGAAGTTTTCTATGTACATCGAGTCATCAAACAAATTGCCTCCTGCTACTTTCCAGTGGTAATAGAGTTTTGTAGCTTCAGAACTGGGTGTGTCAGGAGGAATTGAGTGCCTGGCCATTGGGGTGATGGTGAGGCAAAGGTCAGTCTGCATCCAGCGGGCTGGGCTTGCCTCAGAGTTCTGAGCTGACCTCAGTGTGCTACTAGAGTTCAGTGTAGGCTTTTCAGTGATGGTCAATGCACATTTTGAGCTGCCCATCCACTGCACAGAGGTCACTGTGCACACAGCAGTCTCTGGAGCATCATAATGGGATAATATACTGCTCTAGCAATCTTCTTGGGTGTGAAAAACCTTTATATTAAAAAAAAAGGTTTTCAGGAGACTTTTAGCCATAAGATAACCAGAAGCAAAAAGCCTTTTCTAAGGTCTCTCCTCGAAAGATTATGTCCCTTTTCGTTTTGTTAAATAAGAATATATCATATTTGACTAGAACAAATGAGCAAATTTTATAGGATTTAATAACTGAGCCAGTGACTCAAATACAAAATTCTTTAACCCAAGGAGAAAAGAAGTTCCAGAGGAGCAATAACAATAAAATCAAAACAGCAGTAACACCACCTCTACCAATAACAACAGAAAATAAATAGGTAATAACTTTTACCTATACCATATTAAAGATCGTAAATATATTTTAAGCATTTTGTGCTCAATTTAATATTTAGTCTTACACAAAAACATAAATTTCAATTGCTGGAATACAAACCTTAGCAATATACTTTACTGGGGCATATGTTTGTTTTTCCACTCTTTGACATTTTTATTGGAAAGGTGGGTTTCTACTATTAGTCTGTAAACAGAGGTGAGCAATTTGTCTACCTCATACACCTCAGTAATCAGTCAGTGTAGGACCAACACAGGATTTTCTGGTTTGCAGAATCACCTTGAGGTATTATCAATCAAGCATAATCAATCAATCATCAGGCAATACTTTCAAATTTTTACACAATCTCACTTTGTTCTTGTCTTCCTCCTGTGCTCACAGCAAACAAAACACTATCAACAAGGGCCTTTTTGCAGAATAAACTGAAAACTGGAAACTTTGTTTCTTCCAACCTTTCTAATCAGGGCAGTACAGTGTGTTTTTGAATAGCTGTTGACTTATGAAGACAAGAACCATAAAACATTTTTCTCTGTGTCAGTCTTTAATTGTCATTAAACCTTCCATAATTTCTGAAAAGAAATATAGCTTTCAAGTATTTTCTTTTAAAATCTAAAAGAGAAGATTATCTAACCTGGAAAAACACCCAGTAAATCCAGACTGGCTTCACCATTGTTTCTTGGCTTTATCTCCCCTGGTCTTTTAGATTTTATAGCAGAATTACTAAAATTCTGATCTTTCCATTACTCTCATTAATTTTGGCTGCAGCTAGGGTCCGTTCTCCAATTCCTTGCTTTTTGCATAGTGGTAGCTTATGTACCAGCTGATGCTCTATGCTAGACAGGATGTGTTCATGACCACTCATGAGGTTTGTCTTCTCTCCAGGAACCTGATACAAACCTGAGTTTTGTCATGACAATGTCTGTACACACAGAAAGCAATAAGTGCTTCCAGCTCTAAATAGGTGTATTTTTAGATGTCAAGCAAATGGCACATGTGGCACAAGGCAATAATCAGCCTTTCTTGGAATCTAGCTGTCTCCATTGGCTACTCTGATATTTTTCCACAGAGCTTCATTTTCCTTAGATTTAAGACCTTTATTTCTTTATTGTGTGCATAATTTGAAAATTGTATAGTCATTTGTCAGTTCATGTCCACTGGTTTTCTCAAAACTGGACAAAAAATGTTCACTAGGCGCTAAAAGGTGCTTCGTACAGGTTTCTCATTGTTAGGTGTGCTGAATGTCTGCAAGTGAGAGTAGATAATGTGCTGTCCCCTCCTCCAATTATCTCTACTGTTCTTTGATGCTGCTGCCATGGAGAGAAAGGGGGGGACTAAAGTCTGCCTGGAAGCCTGCCCTGTGCTAGTGAGCCTTTCTGTATCTAACAGGGAAATGCAGACTCCAGACACAGGGACAGCATTTTTTTTTGGGTATCTTTTGACGCTTGAGGACACTGCCAGATCCAGACATGGAGAGAGGATGACATGAGGCAAACCGAATGTATGGGTGTTTTCCTGGGAGGAAAGTGACCCAAAGTTCCCATTTCTGTGTTTTATTTTTAGCTCAGTAATGGACTCTTGTTAAATGTATGCAGATCTCAGGGAATGGGGTCTGAAGCCCCAGGTCCATCCCCTGTAATTGCTATCCTTCTCACTGCATGATTTCTCCACTCTTTGGATGCACAAATGCCTGTCAACAGCACAAAGAGCTGAGAACAACCATGGTCTTGCCTTTTCCCTATTTCCTCCTTGTTCTTCCCATTATACCTACGGAGGTCCTGTTTAGAGCGCTTTTCTAGATGTAGGGGAGAGGAGAGGAGATGGGCATACTGTCATCCCCCTCAGAGACATTTCTCATCTCCTTGCCAGGAGTTATGATAGATATGTATATTGTAATGTAGAAGTACACCTATGTGCATGGGGAGAGGATGGAGGGAAAAGGCTGTAATCGTTCCTTTTAATGATTTTTTAAAAGAAAATCCAGCAGATTTTTCCAGTGCCTAAGAAAATTAGGCACTTCATTTAGTGCCTAAAGGCTTTAAGCAGACTCTATACCAAGTGCATTTTTTAGAGGACTGCTCCTCCTATCTTTCATTTTTAATTTATCATTTATTTAAAGGGTTTTAATTAATTTTATTCACATGAATAAGTGGAAAGCTCAATTAAGACCTTTGTAGAGCACTGCAAAGAAATGCTACTGCTAATTAAGGTAGCATCAGAATTCAGACTAGGGACACTTAGCCACAAAGCTGAGTTAAAACAAGTAACCCGCTGCACTACACATCACACGTGAAACAGAAGTTGTGTCTCTGTCTGCAAGATTATGCCTACGCTTATTGAAACCTGATGTTATACTACATTTCTACTTTTTGTACTTTTAACACAGGTTAAAAGGTTGAAAGGTCTCTTTTTTAAATAGCAAGTAAAAAATAATGGAATGGTTTGAGTTGAAAGGGAGTTTTAAAAATCACGTAATTCCAGCCACCCTGCCACAGGCAGCAACACCTTCCACTGGACCAGAGTGTTCAAAGCCCCATGCAGCTTGACCTTGAACCTTTCCAGGAATGGAACATCCACTACTTATTTGGGCAACCTGTTCCAGTGTCTCACCACACTCATTGTAAAAAATTTCTTCCTTATGTCCAGTCCAAATCTATGCTCTTTTGGTTTAGAAATGCTTCCAGTACATAGGCACTAAGTATTTTTCTTGCAAAGGCTGAGTGAGTCCTCACAGTATGGCTGAAAGCATGGTAGGAAGCCAGCTCTTCCTGGCTGGAGGGAGACATTGGTTCTGAGATGACTTACACACTCTGGAAATTTCATCAACAGTCTATGAATAGTGGGGCATGTTGGTGTAGAGGAAGACCTGGTGTTCCATGAGCTCTTGACTGCTGAGCTCGTGAGGTCGGAGGGAAGGTTAGACATGTGTGATGGTCATAGAAGGAGTAAGATAAGTTTTCAACTGGGTTATTAAAAGGACTGGGTGAGGGTTTCAGATAAGTTATGAGGTGAAACAATATCTAAAAACAATGAAATGAAAGGTGAGGATTTCATCTGTCTTATTCAAAAAGATCCCTACACCAGTGCATGCAGACAGAAAAACACAGCTTAAAGCAAAATAGTAAGGACATTCTTGAGTGCATTCACCTTCCATGGAGAGGCTTCTGAGCAATGAAGTTGGAAATACTTTTATAGAAATCTATGTAAGTTTTTCATCAACTTTCTGACTCAAATTGAGTGCTGTGCACAAGTAAGTGTGATACACTTGTGCAGTGCCTTCTAAAGCAAAGGACCTTAGATTTATTTGAAAATTGCAGATAGAATAACTTTTAACTACCACTTAAAAAAAGCCCAAGCTGTATCAAAGTGTATTTGCAGTGTAGCTTTTCTGTATCTAAAAGAAATGCAGCAAGTATTGTCATATAAACTTAATGATCTGTGTATTTAATGATGATAATACCCTGTGAATTTATAGTTGGCTACACATTGATTGTGTTCTGTTTGATATCTAGAATTTATTGGCTAGCACAGAGGCTATGAAACAGAGTTATTACAGTCTGAGTCCAACTATTAATGTCCTCTTAGTGTCTCAGATTACATCCCTGCAGGAACTAAGAGCATGACAGTGACTGTGATGGTCACATTCTATCAACAAGTTAGTTACATGCCCTCAAGAGAAGAAAAGCTTTGCATTTTCTGTCAGGAGTGGAAAAATGATTTTACATGGGCCAGTAAAAGTAGCAACAGTTGCCAGAGGGTTTAAATAATTTATGCATAGGTTTTTCAATTGTTTATGTTGGACTGTCAGGTGGAAGTCAATGTGTAAAAATAATTCTAGCTCAGCTCTTAAGAACAAAACTCTTGAAGCACTTTAGTCAATAACAAATGCCCAAATACAGGAAATTACAAAGTGACTTTTGCAGGAACGTCAACAATGCAGTAAAGATGCTCACTGAATTAGACAACTAGAATTTATCAGGTGTAGTCAGTGGGAGAGATCACTTGATTGTATCAGCAATTTGAATAGTAATTTGTTCCAAGATTTACCATTAAGTAAAATAATGTATCCTAGTAGTTCAGAAGTTTCATATATTGTCAAAAATATCTTGTCTACTGTACTAGCAGGGAAAAAAGTTACAGCTTTGGATTTCCCATGATCTGTGACATTTATACATTGCATGAAAATTTGTTGGAGGTAATTTTTAAGTTCTTGAAAGATGATAAAGATAGGGATGATGGAGAATAATTTTCAGTGTCAGAAGACTAGTTATATATGTTTTATAATCTGCTTTGTGGTACAGACTTGAAATGAAAAGAGTCTGATTTTTTATTACCTGAAATTTATTACATAATATATTAATTGAAGGGTCAGTTTCAATAAAAAATTGATGAAAAATCCATACAATTTAATCCTTATCTACCTAAAAAGATATAATGAAAACACAGAAAAGGTGCAATTATGTTTCTCAATGGTATCCATCAGCTTCAATGGCTTGACCTCATGGTTTTGCTTAAACTAAAGAAGATTAGCTTCACTTGATTCAGACACTTCCCTTGAAAAATGTTGACTTTTCAGGAAATTGCAAGCGTTTTCAATGATCAACAAGCTGGATATGGTGCTCTTTGGTAAAAATTACTGTTTACTAAGACACTCAGGACAGAGTCTGCACTTGCTTCAGAAGCAGAACTAGTCTAATGGTCTATCTTCAAATCTTAGTTGTTACATTCCTTTTAAAACTCACAAAATTTATTAAGTCCTTTCTTACATTGTAATGGGCACTGTGAAAAATTTCTTCCTTTTCTAAACACAGTACAATCTGACAAGCTTTCCAAGTATTGATTTTGTTGAAGATAAGCTTCAAATTAAAGTTTTTCAGTTGTATACGTTAAGAGTTTCAAAACAGATTTCAAAAGAAAGACTGTCTCCTTCATCCTATTATGTTCCTGCAGTCTTTACTTTCAGAGGTTTCTCAACGCCCTTTCAGTGAATAAGTGTTGACAGTGTTAAATTCTTTACAAAATTGAGTCCTGAATGGGCTTTAAGACTTTTTTTGTCAGGTCCTAGATCTGCAGAGCCTATGGATTGAGGAGACAGAATGACTCCTGATGCTCTCTCTAAGGTGAAATAGCTTTGCACCTCAAAATAATACTTTATTAGCTCGACTGAAGTGACGGTGTTCGAGATACCTCTAAACTGCTCAGAAGACTTGACTTGCCTCCAAAGCTTGTTCTGACCCCAAGTGCCTGGAAGAGGTCACTAAGGACTTTTCCATCTCTGCAAAAGCAGTTTTCTCCTACACAGACATTTCTGTGTGCATCCCAGACTCACAATGTGCAGGAGCTGGTCCACAGCTTCTCACAGCACAGCACTGCCTCGCAAAGGTAAAAAAAAAATCTTAATTGTAAGTTTTGGTTTTGTTGGGTTTCTACTGGTTAGTGTATAGGTGGCAGCTATTCAGTATGGCCTTTTTACCTCAATTGTTCTAATCCTGAAGATTCATGTTAGATTTGCTGCAGCCAAAGTATCAGATGCAGCTGAACCCTTATGGGTTCAGCTTTTTAGAAACATTCTTTTTCAGACCATAAAGTTCCAGAATTTCCCCATGCCACATTTTTCAAAATCCTTATGTTTCTTTTCTCCATTTTTGTTTGAAATAGTGTTTTGGTAGAGGATTTTAAAACAGGTTTTGATCCCTGACAAGAAAAACTTTGACTCCTTTGGACCCGCTTCACCAAACAGAACAAATCCTTGTATTTACTGAACAGCTCTGTTTTGTGCCTCTCTGGTGTACATGCTTTGCATTGCCAGGAAAGCATGTTGCATATTTATTCAAATAATGTGCTATTCTCTTTGCAACTAGGCAATAAATATTATCTAAGATATTGCCATACACTTCCTGTCTTCCCCGTTTCTCTCTTTCCCTACTATAGCAGCTAAAGCAGGTATTTGATAAATATTTTTGGAGGGTCTCAGAAATGCCTCCCTTTCTGTTTCTATCCCTGATTACCATTAATTGGAATGAAATTCTGGCCTCACTGGCTACATCTGGGCTACTAAGTGACATTAGGCTAGGGACCATTTCTTGGCTGTTAGGCCAAATGTCACAAACTGCACCCAAACTCTAAAGCACTTGACCTTCTGCCTCCACTGGGCCCCATGTGGCTGGAGGGCAAACTTGTTAGTTTGTTTGTGTTTCTTTTCAGTTTAAAGGATTTGAAATAGTGTGGGGATTCTGTAGCAGCCTTTGAGAATGGTGTTTTTATAGCAGGAGTCTGAAATTATGCTGCATGCCTCTGGGTGTTGCATGAAGGCAACCAGAGAGTGTGAAGGTACAAAGCCAAAAAGAACTGTGTTGGAATAGTGGTCGGCTAGGATTTCATCCCGGTGAATGCAAGCAATATTCTAAGGGAAACTGCAGCTGGACAAGAGTCTTGGAGGTATTTTCAAAATGTGTCTACCAGTTTAGCAGAAGCAAAAAAGACAGTCGTGCATTGAGCACAGTCTGGCAAATATACTGAAATGCACTGATTTCAGTTCCCAGTCAAGGATCAAAGAAATGCCGAATAACAATGAGTAAGAAATTGGAAGATATTTCCTGCATGTATTTCTAGGTTGGGGTTTTTTGTGCTTGTTTTTGTGTTTTTATTTTTGTTTGTTTGTTTTTTGTTTTGTTTTGTTTTGTTTTCTGTAGCCTAATTAGAATACTCTGCACTCAAAAATTTCCAGGGACTTAGAGAAAAGTTTGTCTATTCAACAATCAACATTAATAGGTACAGTTGACCTTTATTCCTTTATTCCTTCTGCCTTAGACAGGATATAGCCTTTCCTAATAAGTTAGCATCTTTAATCTTCACCTGCAGACTACCGCCAGCCTGAGCTTTGAGACCATAATTCTCATGATCCTTCACAGGTGCTGGTTACATTTGGTTTTAGTATGAGACATAAACCTTGATCAGAGGTAGGGGGAAATCTAAAACATTTGGATTGCCACTCTACAACAAGTCCAAATTTAATTTTTTTTTTTTTTTGTCTTCATGAAGCTGAAAGCTTTATATCCCTGTATTTTTCCAGCCTCCTGAAAGTAAGTTCTAACATTCCTCATATCTGTTCAGCTCAGTTAATTTCAGTGGAGTTGCAGGGCTCTTTTACAGTTAGTTTTTCTTGCTTTCCACTCTTTGGCTGTTTAGTACTACAAAACAATCTGATCCATAATCCTCAGCTATAGGCTGGTCTGAAACAAAAAAAAAAAAAAAAAAAAAAGGAGAACTGAACAAAAGAGAATGTCAGCCTGGAATGACACTAATTACATTCTTTTCACTAGACTTGCAGTTCTTTTAAACAATAACCAAAGTTTCTGCATTCAACATACTGAGCCTAATCCCTGTCTCTTACACTACACTAATGAAAATCAAGAGGAATTCTATTGATTCCAGTGCAGTTAAATCAATGTAAGAGAAATTTAAATTAGGTCCATTGTAGGCAAGATATACGGCTGCAACCAGTCAAGCATTTATGTAGTACAGAATGAATAAATGCAGAAGATTCCCTATCCCAACCTGTCAAGGCAGCTGCTTAGAAATTAGCATTCAAGAAGTTCCTCATGGTATGAAATCATCCCGAAACTATATTGGGATGAGGAAAAGATTATATGTATTGTTAACTCAGAGTACATTATACCCCATGTGGAAAGCCAAGAATATTTGGTATATTAGTCCAGAAAAATGTGGTTTAAAATGAGCAGTAAATGTATACAAAGAAATATATTTGAGATATATAAAGCCACTATGCGTTTTATGTTTTACCTTGTAACTACTCACTCTTTCAGGTCAGTGAATTCTCATCATCCCTTGCTAGCAGGTTGACATTAGATTAACATCTGGAAGGAAGAAAATCTTGAAGGTGTTTCCTTCTGTCTGTTACTGTTAATGAGGTTCCTGGACTCAGCCACAGTGCTAGGGACTGCATGTATGTGGTAGAAGAGGGTCTCAGTAGGGTTTTTTATTTGTCTTCTGATCTCAAGGCTGTAGTATGCTCTATGCAGGAATTGGTATTTTATATACCAATATAAAAGGCCACAAAATGGCCTTCTAAGACACCTGGCATGTGTTTTTAAATAGAGGGTCAGTTTGTACAAGAACTGCCTTTCTTTTCATGATAAAGAACCAGGAGAAATGAAAGGAACTGGAAGTAAAAAATGTGCTATTGAATACAGAATGATAAGAAATTCCATCTAATTTGACAAAAAAAATGTAGCTTTTTTGACATTGGAGCGTGTTTGAAATTCTTCTTTTTGAGCAACTCTTTCACATCAGTAAAAATCTAGTCCCATTTCCCCAAAAAATCTAAAGCCTGATGGAAGGATTTTGTGCCAATAAAGGCTCAATGTTTCCAAATATACCAGATGTTATATCAAGAAACACTGTACTTTCCTACTAAAATGATCTCTGAAAAACCCAGATAAACAAATAGCATACTCCCCTTCTTTTTATTTCCTCAATATGCAGTAAATGTTTTTCTTACTGAAATGAGTTTTAATTTTGAAATTTAACTGAGGTTTTAAAAGATTCAGAAACATATTAAATGGATGAAATTATAAATTAAAAAAAAATCTTGAAATGAAACGTTTACTTTTTATCACATAAATGATATGTATTTTCTTGCCAACTCACCTGCAGTTACAAAAACCTTGATTTTTGCCTCACAGTTAATTTTATTCCTAATTCCCCAATAAACAGAAAAATCTATAACTTCCCCAAGATTTTTTTTAACATACTTTACTATGTCTCTCTGTAGCTCTTCTTCTGTGTTCAGAGGGTAGGAATTAAAGCTGTTTTCTGCAGGCTGTTTTCAAATCCCTGTGTGATGTGTAGTCTGTCAGTGAACTCTGCGGCATTCAGTCACTGACACGTGCAGAAGAGCTTTTTTTGTTAGACACTTTTTAAAAAATTTTGCTCTATCTCTGCTATGTTCACCTTTTCCATTAACTCACCCTGATTGCCCCATTAAATTCAATACTAAAGCTACCTTTGATTTCAAAAGGATCAGGTTCTGGCTGATGATTAACAGGATCTGATCAGCCTGGTGCTGTGGAGCAATAAGGTGCTCAGTAGTCAGGCTGCAAATAAACTGCTTTTCAGTAGGATGACATTGTACACTGTCACTTCCATATCATCAAACAAAACTCATCAAGAAGGGCGTGAATATGTCAGCTTTTCCTCTTTGTTACCACTGCATTATTTTGGTGTCAGTAGTGTCCTGCCTACCATTTAAATAAATGCTGAAAAATGAGATCCAATGAAATTGTGGAGTTAAGTGCAGGTTTTCAGCCATACCAGTTTTATTAATACCAATGGGGGCTGCATGGTTGAATACCCATTATACCAGGCTATAATGTAAGCCTTGGAGGACTACTTCTGTGTTCCTTTTGCTACCAGAATTAGAAAAGGAATCCCAGGATTCTTGTGGATGAGGCTGTAGCAATTTGTGCGATAATGGAAGCAACAGAGACCTGACACATCAACAGGAGGCTGAGAATGAAGGACCAGAGGTTTTACACCTAACTCAGAGATGGGTCTTTCTAAGATCTTAGATAAATTGCAAATCTCCATACACCCCAGATTTTATATCTAGAGACATGCAATACATTTTGAGATATGTAAAGCTACATGGTGTAAGGTCTATGGATAGCATGAGATGTCCTAGTGTCATTAATTATCAAAATATCAATTATTAATTATCAAAATATAATGTGAAAATTGGTGATAGACCACATTCAGAAACAGAGGCATAAAGAAAGTAATGGGAAAACAGAAAGAAATGAAGAAAATAGCTGGGGATAAAAAATTCCATGTGTTTTGGGGGAGCGGCGTAAGTCTTGCAGACTCTTATTTTCCAGATTTCACCTATCTTCAAAGAGAAACTTTCCATCTTGGAAGCACCTTTTTTGATTCAAAGTGTTCATATTCACTAGTTTTCTAGTAAAACATGTCTTAGAGTTTCTAGTAAGTGCAATTTCCCTTTGTTCTGAGTAAGCTTGTATTTCAAGACATCCTTAGATCTTAAAGAAATGAGTGATATTAACTCCAATTGTAAATACTAAGGATCTAATTCCTTTTATTTTTTAGAAATGTTCTTCCAACATCACCAATGCTACTTACAACAGTGCTTAATGTCACCATCATAGCAGAAAAATACCTGTTATTTATTCCTAACTTCAGAAATTTTCCTCAATATGACAAATAGTTTCCTCTGTGAATAAATATATTTTTTGCTTTGTAGTATGGTTTTGCAACAGGGTATAATTTGTGGAAATATTATTAAAATATTAGAAGGTAATTTTTTGAATCCTTATCAAAAACTTCACACCTTAATTCAAGCCTTTGTCTATTTCAGTAAAATAAGAGCATTTGTATTAAACTTTAAGGGTTTAAGATGACATGATTAATGCCATCTAGAAAAAGTCAGTCAATAGTTTTGCTTTTGGAAATGAGATTTGTGAATCCTTTTGCCCTGGATGGAAGATTAATGAAATTAAATGGATAAGAGCCAGAAAAGGAAATAAACTACCTGGTCTGTATGTTAAAAAGACTCTTTGTAGAGTCACTGTATTCAGAAAGAAAATTTTGTAGTTCACAAAGTGTGTCAAGAAATTACTTAAAATTGCATTAATGTGGTAGTGGTATCATGACCTATCATAGAAGCCCTCTAAGAAATTTCTGTTTTTTCTCTGAACTCCAAACCCAAGGAAGCATGTAATTATTAATATAATTTTCTTACTGTTGGCAACATTATTATTGTATTATCCTCCAAATAAAAGGAAATTGTTGCATAGCTTCTAGCCAGTTGCTTAACTTAGCAGAAGAGTGTGCCCACCTAGGACCAGCCTCCCAGCTTGAACCTAATGAGGTACATAAACATGGAAATGGGCTTGCTGGCTTAACAAAATTTACTCTGAATCTGGTGTTCAGGTTTGCAGACAGGGTAGAGGTAGATTTTCTGGTGCTTCTTCAAGATCAAATCCCGAGAAATGAGCTCAGAGAACTTAAAAAGGGAAAGGAACCAAAGAAATACCAGATGCAGATGCTTTAATGGAGCAGACACTAAAATCTTCTGCTTTTGAACAGTCTAAAAGTAGTTGTGTAGGAAAGGAAATGCTCCTCTATCTCTGCATGTGACTGAACTGCAATAGCTTGCTTTGGAAGTGGCAAAGGCATTTCTTTCCATTGCATGAAATAACCTTATAATATATAACCTAATATACAATATATCTGTACCCTCTGCAAATGATTCTAGTATTAATTGCAGGTATCCATAGTGAGTCATTCTCATTCAAGTCTTTTTTTTCAGGCAGACTGTGGAGCAAAAGGATTACACAGAACAGATTTTCAGATGAAATCTTAGTGCAATCCTTTCATTTTAGACGTGGTGAGGACCTGTCTATTGTGAATCTTGAGACTAGAGGAGCAGCAAAAGAGAAATTATTAGCCTACTCAACATTATGTCTGTCTAGGTCCTATAAGACAGTAAGTAATGCCTAGTGCTCATTAGCTCTGAGTTTTATTTTGGGGAAATGCTCCAAAACATTACTTAATAATTCTTGTTGGACCCCATATCTCACCTAAAAACCAATAAATAAAGGAATCTGGAGAACTTTAAATAGTTGTCATGACCAAGAACAATAATTGTGTTGTTTCTATTCTTAGCATTTGTATTATTTTGGTGACTAAGAATATTTGAAATCTGCAGTTATATTGGTTTATGATTTAGATTAGCCCTTGTCTAGTCAAAAATATCACTTCATTGGTTCTAAAACTGAAACTTGTATCAATATTGTATAACTACATTGCAGCACTTTAATCAGTGTAGTCTTAGAACTGCTTTGAAATTTGTCTTCTGAAAGAGATTTTTCTGCTTTTCTGTCTAATTTATTTAATATCTCTTTAGAGTATCTTCTCCTACCCTCTGAAGTTTTGTCCTGCAGCTTCATCTGTGCTAATATCATCCTTTCCTGGAATTCCCTGTAATCTTTCCATCTTCAATTAGGTGAGATGGTAATTCATGGTGATACATACTTTTGCCATGTCCATATGTGTAGCAGCTTCTTAGGTCTATTTATGATCAGAGGATTTATTTATAATGGTATAACATATTCCTGCAGGAGTGGGAAAATTTTAAAAGCATTTCAAATATTTAGCTTTGACAACAAGTCTTATAATAAAAATCAGGGCAATACTGTATCAACATAAACTCTTACCAAACAATCATTTGCTGATCAATAAATTAAACTCTCATTTAGTTTAACTAATTGTCAAACAGTTTAAGTGTTTCTAAGTATACATAGCCTTGGCTTCTATTAATAGATCGAAATTCAGCAGATCAGGCAGATTCTAACCTTGTGGTTTTCAACAAAATGTGGACGTATCAAATTCCTGAATGAAGAAGATATTCACAGCAGTAGCATGTGAGCCTGCAAAAACGGTATGTAGGATGAAATGTTTATTCATCTATATTTCATGCCCAAAGGTAAAAGTGGCATTTCAGGTCCGTACCATCCTTTAAACTATGACAATATTTGCTCATTGAAGATTAAATATTTCAGTCAAACCATCTTGTTTTGCAGAACATTCGGACAGTTTACCAAAAATAATTGCCTCAACCTTTCTCTTTGTTCCGCAAAAAAACCGCTGTTGTTTTCTCATTCCCTTGTCAAAGGGATTTCTTAATTTAATTGATTTAGATGCCATTCTTTTTTATCCATCCAGTTAATTTTTAAACTGATTCATCTGATAGACATGACTGTAGGGGACTGGATGCTTCCAGCTGAATTACTCTCTTCAGGGAAGAAATGATGGATGAATTCTATGTCTACTCTGTCTGTAGCAGTTGATCTTCCTGCAAAGTCATTTTGTCTCACATTCTGTTTTTCACTGCAAAATTTATTCCCTTCAAGTGTGAATAACCAATCCTAGTTTTACGAAATACAACTTTTCTCTTTCCCCTCTCTTGATCTCCTTGAAAACATACTTATCAATATGTGGTTTAAGAGCAACTATCATTATAATTTTGAAGGTCTTCAGTGGGAATTAATAATTTTCTAATTAGATGTCTGGAAGAACCACATAAAAATAAAATAAATTACTTTTATTTTTAAGTTTATTTTGTCATTTGGGAAAAATCCTTAAAATTATTACTAAGTGCTTGAATTCAACAAGAAAATTTCATCCAACCATCTAGATAGTAAACAAATTAACTAGTAAAGAACTGTGCAGAAATGAACTGCAAAACTGAGGGACTTTGTCTAAGAAGCCTGTTTTGCATTTTTGCTAGTGAGGGTTTTGTAATTATTCAGTCTGCAATTAAAATTTGCATTAATATAAGAAACTTACCACCTTGGTTAACCCCAAATTACCCAACTGGCCTCATCAAGGGATAATTAAATCAGTTTTCTATGCATTGATAGAAAGACTTTAGTATTTGCATAATTATATAAAAAAAAAAAGTTTGATTCTGTAGCCTGGTTTCAGCTGTAGATAAAGATGTTGAAGGAATAACATTTACAATGCCCTTTTGTAGTTTTACATTATCTGTAAAGGTCAATGGAAACTGTCACATTGTCACTGTCCTCTCTGCCATTAGCAGCATTATCATTTTTGTCATAATCCAGTAGTTCTAGACAAATAGTTGAGTTAAAATCCAGTTATAACCAGTGGTGTGCAGGCTTACTCTAACAAGAAATCTTTGCTTCCAGCACTTACATAATACTGTGTTGTGATATCACGGCTTAGAGGGTGCTGAAAAAACAAGACAGAAACCATTTGAAAATATGTTGTCCTAGAAAGATCAGCTTCCCTTGTCATTTGGGCCCCTGCCAAAATTCTCAAGTCAGCACTTACTTTCCAGAGAGCTTTTCAGGACATTGAAGTTAAGCACACCCAAACACTTCTGAATCAGAGAGTGGGTGAAACAAAGGAAAGGGAGGGATTCATGCAGTGAGCCAGTTCTTGCAAGAACAGGTATTTGCACAATTCATATTTATAATTTTACACATATTATCTACATATTCATGTATGTAGATTAACAATATATTGTATATTTTTCATCAGAATTTGCTTATAGTCTATTTATTTTCTGTGGAAGAGTGCCATTACAGTTCTACAAGCCTTAATTGCAACACACACAAATATTGACAGGCAGACATTTATCAAGTGTATAAAACACACTTCAGGGTATCCCGAGGGAATTGCTTACTTAGGCATAGAGATCAGACAAAGCCTTTCTGGTCTAATTTCCTCTTTTTCTGTGATCTACTCTTGCAGTTATCTGAATTTTGTGATTTTCATAGAATTTTCTGGAATTATCCTAGTGCAAATATCTTTTATTTATATTTTTAGTTAGAACAGAGTATAATAGCCTTAATTAATTGAAGTACTTATATATACTTGTTTCCTTGCTGGGTTTCTTTGATGGCAATGTCAGAGACTGGCAAGCCATAGTGGGAATAGTCCAGAAATGACAGAAGTAGCAGAAGCAGCAGAAAAAGAAGTATGTAAACTCTGATGGAAATGATGAAAAGGGAGGGTTATTGATTGTCTGGATAATGATGTTCTTCCTCAGTTATAGTTTAAACATTATTTCCAGGAGTGGCTGAAAGATAGAGAAAGTAAGTGATAACCACTGGACAGTCATGGCATCTTCTGAGGAGATTGGTGGAACAAGAGAATGGGATTTTGTTCTTGACTGTTCTGGACTGAAACCCAATAAGGCCTCAGGCACTTGTCTGGCAGCTCAGCCCTGCTAGTGCCCTTTACCAGCCTAAAAGTTCAGTAAAGGACAACCTTTACTGTGTATTTTAACTGATATTGTGCCAATTTTCCTGCAGAGTTATTTTTGCCTATTCTTATTATATTAATAATCCATAGTTTCATGACAGCAAACATTATGCTGCGAATAAGAGGGATTACCTGGCCTTTCAAATTACAGTGTCTATGTAACTATAATAAAAAGCCAAAGGACTACTGCTTCAAAGCTGGACCAATAGAGAAAATTAGGCAGTAGAGTAGAAGGGAAAAAAAGGATTTTTTAAATAAATATGTTTAATAAAGTAAATTTAATGGTGTTTTTCAATAAAAATTACAGATGGTCAAACTAGCCAGGGAAGATTGTAGAATGATGAAACAGTAGGAGCTGCATTGTCAGCCTGAAGTTCTTTGAGCTCAAAGCAAGTGTGCATTCTGCAGTGTACAAGTTCTCCTTATGTGTTAAAGTAAGAAGATGAACTCAGCATGCCTGGCTTATCCCTGGAAGCAGATATGTGAACCACAGTGCCCAGAAATGTCTAACTGTCAACAAAGGCTTCAGAGTTTACCTCACTGTTGGAAGCTCTTAGGATCCTTGTTGATAGCAAATAACCTAAACTTGTACAGTCTCCAAGCATCTCATTTTGGGGAGTCATACGTGCTCGTTAAACACCTCTGTGCAACGGGTCAGAGCAGACCTGGCCTCTCCACTAGCCAGTCTCCATGTATATTTGGTACAGAAGTTCAGAGTGAGTTGACTGATAGGACCATGTGTCTCAGAGAAATATTAACATGGAATTTGCCACCAGTGCAGCATAATGGCTGTCTGAAACACAGTCTTGCAGGAGACCAGTATCAGTGAGCCTGCTGAAGGCTTGCTAGCAGTCAGAAGCTGCCTGTGGCATTGTTTAAAGTTGTTCCTTTTAGTTAATTTTGGCTTATAGTTTGAGAAATACGTTCATGCATATGCAGCATAGGAGCTGCTACTGAGAGCAACAGATCCCAGATCTGAAACGGATACACAGCTCTCTTTCTGCATGCCCCATTCACTACAGTTTGCTTTGTTTGTCACTGTACTTGCTTTCAGTTCCTTAGCACCAAGTGCCTGTGATTTCCCACTCTAGCAGGAGTAAATAATGTCTCCAGTTTGCTAAGTGTCTAGGAGAAATTCAGGATGAAGTTTGCCTTTTCACTATAGTCTGTGGTTTGTTGTTGTGCAGCAATGCTAAGGGCTTGAGGAGAGGCGCATCAACAGGCACAGGATAAAGTAATGTTTGCTATGTGCTGTCAGTCATGTACTGTCTATGAGCTAGTACCTCTCAGGAAAGAGGGATACTGTTGTTTCTTGTATTCTTATGTAAATAGTGGTGCAATTAAAATATTTATGCAGACAGCAACTGTAATGTGAAAATGTAAAGCCCACCATAGAGACCACTGGAGTAAATATGTCTTAAGTATCATCCACTGAGTTTATTCTTCTCTTTCATGAGAATAAGGAAGTGCCAAAAAGATGTTTGTGTCAGAAAAAATTTTTGTAATAAAGCTGACAGGGAGGCTGATGATTCTCATTCCAAAAGATGATGTTCCATTGATAATGGTCTTATGTGATTTATGAAAAGATTAATCATATTGCTGTGAAAAACACACCAGAATTTGGGAGTGTTAGGTCATGTGATTAGAGGATAATCATGGAGCATTCACAGACTCCATGAGAATTAAGAGCTCTGATAGAAAAGCTAGTAGCCTAATCAATAGAAATTGGACACCTCCAAATGCAGCGTTGGCTTTAGTTCTGCATGCAGAGTGTTTCCTTTTGGGACAAGAAGGAAGTGAAGTAGGGACTTTGAAACTGGATTTCAAAAGGTAGCCTATTCATCCTCTAGAATACAGCATCACATATCAACAACTGAAAAGAAAAAAAAACCTTGGAAATAGTTGTCCTACTTTCTTGGTTAGTAAGACATTGTCTCTGTGGAATCCTGGGAAATTGCAGGTGCACGTTTGCCAGATTTCCAGTTTTTGGCTTTGTGTACATGCTTTGAGGAGTGATGTTGCCTTCTTGATTGGTACTGGAGTAAGCTGGTATAAACAAATTTTCTCAGGAAGGTGGGGTTTTCTCTGCACACAGTGTTTATAGCACTGATGCAAAAAAATTTTTCTGCATATTCTGTAAGTCCACAGTGCTTACCATATCTCCCTTTATAATAGGCTTTGAAGATCACATGTTTCCAAGAGCTCACATCTGTCACATTGCACACTGAGCCTTTTTTTCTCATCTCCTGCATGACCAAAGTAAAGAATTTTAATTGCTTTCTGTGCATTTGGGTCTGGCAAGCAAATATCAGCATCACAAGTGTGATATCTGCAACCACCAGATAGCAAAATCTTTGAACATTTAATTTTATTTCCTGACCATTTGGGAGCATTAAGAACTCTTCCTGAGTAAAGAAATTGTTGTACAGTAAAAGCAACATATAAAATAAGGGCAAATGTGTAAATAATTTCTTAATTAAATACAAACAAACATTTTCCTTCTGCGTGTCATGAGGAAGGCACTTTCTAATGTAGATGGGCTTTTAATACATACTGTAACATGTTTCACTCAAAGCAATAATGTATGGGTTTTTTTTTCCAGAATGATCATTTTTATAAAAAAAGTGCACATATAAAAAGGTGGCTTGCCCATATTTGGAGGGAAAATGAAGCCACACAGACTTGCTGGCATAACACATAAACCAGCACATTTTACATCATTAGGACTGGGTAGCTTTTATACACCTGTATAAGGGAGAGGAAGGAAGACAGGAGGGAACACATGGGGATAGGTTGAGCAAAGGTAAAAGGTGAACCAGTACATCAAACAACAGGGACATAATGTTGTAACTCCAAGACTTAGCACCAAGCAAAATCTCTTGCCTAGAACTGATCTCTTTCTGCATGCTATTATCTAATCTTTTTTATTTTGGATAGAGAGTATATATGCTTATTGGTACTTTAAAAATGATGAAAAGCAGTAGCTAGCACTGAAAACAGATTCAGCTTTGATTCCAGATTCATGTTGCATTTACCTGCATGAAGAATACTTAAAAACTGAATCAAGGCAGCTGTGAGCTCTTTTAGCATAAATCATGTGAAAGCTAATGGCTAAGGATGAAGGAGACTATGGGTTTGGGTCTTACCAAGTGCAGGGTAGGCTTTCAAACTTGAAAATTTAGCTGAAACCCAAAGATTTGAGATGAAGTTCTGGCCTTCAGAGAAATCAGTGCATTTTTTTCCTGTTTACTTTGGAGTGGCTTAGAATTTTATTTTCCTGGGGACTTAATGCATAGACTCCAATGTATGAAACAAGCAGATGTTTCCTGCTTTGAAAAAGTAAAATAAAATGAAAGTGATTACAGAACTAAACATGACCAGCAGACATTGCAAAAATGATTCATGAGACATGTGTTATTGGTGTGTAGAGGAGGGAAAGAATTTATAGTTTTGATCTTATGCTGGTTATTGCTGTGTAAAGAGAAAGGGTGAATGAAAAACTACCCGCCTCCATATCCCAACACCATTATTTTGTGCTCTGTTCCTTTGAAATGATTATGATACTGTTCCCATGAACCTTCCAATTATTGAAATGGTATCTTTCCATAATGTCTTTCAATGTCACAGATTTTTGTGAGCCTCTAACAAACATATGAATTGAAGATAATTACACAAATCTGTGACTTTTGGAGCGCACAGACATTATGTCCTTAGTGGGGAGTAGTTCTGAATAGAAGAGAAAAAAATAAAGATATCTCAGTGTGTTTATGTTGAATATGTGATGGTATACTTGTAAAAAAGATTTCCATTCTCAGAATTGATTTACTTAGCAGGGGCCTGTAGGTTGACCTGAAAGAGTTGATTCTGTGTTTTCTGCTTCACCATTTCTTTGTTTTCACTGCAGTTCCAGAAGAATTGTTTGATTCTCATGACCAGTCTGCATTTTTTTTTCAGCCAGAGCAAGCAAGCTGCCTTTCAGTAAAAATTCAGATTGATCCTCTCTGTGCTTATAAGGGCTGTACATCTTTGGGGTGTGGTGAAGGGTACCGGATACTGGAGGGCACTGAAATAGCTCTTCTGAGCCAACAGTCTGGTTTTTCTCTCTGAGAATATTAGTGCCCAGAAATGCTGAAAAGCCACATAAGGGGGGAAAGAAAGCATTCTCAAATAAATGTATTTCACAGAGATACTCAAACTCACATGTCTTATGACCCTTATTCCTGTGGAATTTGTAGTCAAGAAGAAAATTTACAGTTTGGGGCAAGCAGACTTGCTGCACAACAGGGGTTGTTTTATTACCAGTTTTATAGCAACTCTGTAAATTACTGTGGTGTGATGAATGTCCAGGTCCTGAACCTTTATCCACATGATTTTCAGTAATACTTTTCTCACACGATGTTCTGTGATCCTACTGGATAACAGGATTGCAAGTTCCCAATACTGTCCCACCAATTCATGAAAATCTGCTCAAGGGGTGAGGTAGCTGTTGAAGAAAGATGACTGATCATAGTATCTGCAAGAAACACAGTTAATGGTTTAGCAAGGGATCTTCTGAGTTTGGCATTGCAGCAGCTCCCCATAACTGAAAGTGCAACAGTGCTAAAAACTAGTGGCATTTCTCTCTAACAGACCTAAAATGTCCTCTAGCAGACTAAGTGAGGCAGGGGCAGCTGTCACTATTTCTTTTTCCATTCTGCCCCCTCTGGATGCCTGCTTGGGAGGGCATGATCCTGCTGAGATGCCTGATTCTTAGTTATGTTGACGTAGAGGCCTGTAAACAAGAATTTCAAATGGTAGTGAAAATCTAGTTCATCTGCAACCTTTGTATCAGGTCAGAGTGGTACTGTCTTTGTAAATAAATCAGCATCACAGTGTGACATTCATCCTCATGTAAGTGTCTGCCTACATTGGCTGCCATCAGCTCTCTTCAAGCATTGTGGAAAGAAATAGGTACTTTTAGGATAAGATTAATCTGATTTATTTTGGACGTCCTTTTCAAGGTGGAATGGAATCGAAAAGTGCTTGTTTCACTCCAGTGATTATAAGAGGAGGTGAGGTCACTACTTTATAAATTAGTATCTCTGTCTCAGCAGATGCGTTCCACCCAGTACTAGGTTTATGCTGACTGACAGAATAAAGATCAGGGAGATTCTGATTAGGAAGACTGGATTAGAAGTTTTCTTTATGACTTGTTAGGATTGATAAAAATGATTAGAAGAAATATTTGGATTCCCATTTCTCTCTTGTTCAGACCTCCACCATTTATTCTCATGAAGAAACTTGTTATTTTGCCTTCCCAATATCCTTGGACTCAGTGGAAGGTGGTACTGGATGCTAGTAACAAAAGCAGAAGAGGAAATGAATACGTTACAACATGGAGTGGCACAACGAGGAGTTGCACTAAATAAATACAGGGGAGCATTTCTAATTTATGCTAGCATCTTTTGAGACACTCCCCATATCTTCTCCGTCCAGAACAGGCTCCCAGAGGACTTTGTTTTCATGGACTCATTGCTGGTATTAGACTGGTTTGCTGGACTTTCCTCTGCATTTCTCTGTGTGACTGTTCTGAAAGAACTGTAAAGATCCATTTTGTCTTTGCAGTCCGTGAATAGTCCTTTGACCACGGACGAAAACAGGGGATTCAAAGTTATCAGTCCTGTCATTCCTCAACTGACCAAATGCAACAGCAATTTTGACCCCAGAGATGAGCAGATCAAGAGCTAAGTAGTTTTAATCATAATATTATAGAATCATAGAACCATAGAATGTTAAGGGGTTGGAAAACACTTTAAAGAATATCTAGTCCCAGCTCCCTCTGCCATAGGCAGGGATACCTCACACTAGACCAAGTTGCTCAAGGCCTTACCCAACCTGGCCTTGAACACTGCCAGGCTTGGAGCATCCACAGCCTGCCTGGGCAGTCTGTTCCAGTGTCTCACCACCCTTGCAGTGAAAAATTTCTTCCTAATATCTAACCTAAATTTCCCCACTTTCAATTTATGCTTGTTACTCCTTGTCCTATCACCACAATTCCTGATGAAGGGTCCCTGTCCAGCTTCCCTGTAGGCCCCCTTCCTCTTATCAACTCTGTGTCCCTCCTCAAGAGTTGCTGCAACAGTTCCATGTCTTTATGTTGGGGGCCCAGGAGCTGGATGCAGCACTCTGGGGCGGGGTCTCACAAGACGAGAGTAGAGGGGCAGGATTATCTGCCTTGACCTACTGGCCACGCTGCTTTGGATGCAGCCCAGTGTTCCATTGGCTTTCTGGGCTGTTAGCACACACTGCTGGCTTGTGTTGAGTTTTTCAGCAACCATCACTGCCAAGTCTCTCTCCACAGGGCTGCTCTCAATCACTTCTCCGCCCGGTAGGTGTGTCTGGCATTGCCATGATCCAGGTGTAGGGCCTTGTGCTTCACTTTGTTGAAATTTATCAGGTTTGTATCGGCCTGTATTGTACCTGTCAAGCCTATCAAAGTCCCTCTGGATGGTGTCCCTTCCCTCCAATGTGTTGACCACCCCACACAGCCTGGTGTCACCAGCAAACTTGCTAAGGCTGCACTCAATCCTACTGTCTGTGTCACCAGCAAAGGTACTGAACAGTGTTGGCCCCAGTACCGACCCCTGAAGGACAGTGCTTGTCACTGGTCTCCATGTGGACAATGAGCCATTGACCACAACTCCTTGTGTGCTGCCATCCAGCCAGTTCTTTATCCACTGAGTGGTCCATTTGTCAAATTCATTTCTCTCCAGTTTAGAGACAAGGCTGTCATGTGGGACAGTGTCAGGCACTTTGCATAAGTCCAGGTAGACAATGTTAGTTGCTCTGAGCCTGTCCAACAGTAGAGTCTTCAGTCAACCTAACAATAAAAAAATGTTTCCTGGTGTTCTGATGGAGCCTTCTGTGTTTCTGTTTGTGTCCACTGCCTCTGATCCTGTCTCTGGGAACCACTGGGAAGTACCTGACTCTGTCTTTATGCCCTTTCTTCAGATATTTGTACGCAATGATGAGGTCTCCCTGAGCATTTCCTTCTACAGGCTGAACAGTCAGCTACAGCTCTCAACCTCTTCCTCACAGGAGAGCTGACCCAGACCCTTAATCATTTCAGTGGTCTTTCACTGGGCTCTCCAGTATGTCCACGTCTCACTTGTACTGGGAAACACAGAATGCCTTGATATCCTGAAGCTTTACAATACTTATTCTGACAATTTTGGCTTGTAGGTAAACTAGTCAAGTCATCTGACTTTTGTTAACAAGTTTTGGTCGTTTACACTTAAGCCAGTGATGCTAATTTTTAATATTTCTATTATTTGTTGTTGTGAGGGCTTCAGTGGGAGCACAGTGGCACCGACACAGAGCAAAACAGCCGTAGCAGATATCCCAAAGTGTTAGTGGCATAGCTCAAAGGATCTTCAGTGAGGAAACTGTATGCTACTGGTGCATTGAGTGCTTTGCAAGTGTTGTCATAAGAATATTAGACATTTGTAAATGCTTATATGAATATGCCTAAGCTTGAAATGCAGAATATGCACAGTAATACACCACTATTAATCATGTCCAGTGGAATGATAGCTGAATGCTTTGCTGTTAAGTAAGTCCTCAGAACATCAGCCTAGGTTGTAGAGCAAGTGTCATTTATTTGAACTTGGTGTGAAATGCTTGGAGAGATTTTAAGACAGGAAGGTAAGTGTGTGTTAAAAGCCTGACTGTTTCAGTCTTTGTAATCACTTCATACCTGCCAAATACAAAAGAAACTGCTGATACCGCTGGCTGCGGCATTCTGATGATGCCCATTTTGTCCATGAAATGATGAGAGAGGAAGGAAAATAAAGCAAACTTACAGTGTCTGCTGCATCTGTGACCTCTGTCGCTTTACTCATGAGTAAAGCACTGACTCTGCTGACATTTCTAATAACTTTAGCGCTTGAAAGAAGTGATCCTTCTTTGGGCACCCAGATTTGCTTAGGCAAATACCCACATTTGGCTTCCTTATTTTTCAGATTGGGCTTTCTGACTTTTTTTATACATAAGAAAGTGTGTATATATATATATATATATATGTGTATGTATATATATATACACACACATATATATTCTGGTATACATGTGGAGCCAACACTGGTTTATGTCATCTACAACTTGTTAGCTCTCCTAATAATATATTACTGTAAAGAAGTGGGCAATGGCAGCATTTTATATGTAGTAAATATTGTGTAAAAGTATTATTATGTAAAAGAGTACCTCATAACCCTTGCTGACATTTTAAAATACACTAATTTAGTAGTTTCTGTAGAGTACTATTACAGTACTATTAAAATGCCATGTGGGCACTTCACCAAAAAGTCTGTTTTCTTGATGTTTTAAACAGCTTGTTATTTATAAACAACTTTGGACACTGCCTGCTAATTAGGAAGCAACAGCCATATGGTCATCAACAAAAAGATTGTGTCTCTTATTTATTATGTAAGACTGTCACATGAATAGAAATTATTTTGTTTTCTGTGTCTCAGATACTGCTTTTTGCCATTTGCCAAAAATTTATGCTAAAATGGTTTGCAGTCTTTTGGTATAAGCTTTTAGGCATCCTGAACTCCAGCACTTGTCTAATGTCAAGTGACCTAAAAAGATTGTTACTATTTCTTCTCTTTTGGCACTTTTAATGATAATCATATTTCCTACTTAGAGGCTGAATGTTTGGATCTGCTTCAATCGGGTGAATTATCTATTGAAATCAGTTTAGACTACTACATTCAAAATTTCAGAAGGCAAATCCTGCCTCTTAGATCTTCCTAAAAATTGCTTATAATAAAGTAATGTCATTGATTGTGCTTTATCAGCTGACTCAGGGAATAACAAACTTGATGTTTCAGTAGACATATGTCTTGACCTATGAAATTATAATTAGATTTGGAGGTTATTGCTCTCTCCTGCACAGACTTGGCACATTCATCTTAGGCAAGGGAGATGAAAAAGAGGTGGAAGATAAAATGCAAAATATTTTTTAAACTTACAAACATTTGTGCCTGAGTGACTTTACTTATGCCAGTATCAATTAACTTAAAATCTCACTTAAAATCTCACAGTATGCCTTGTAATCAAATAATTTGCTTTAAAGTAAGTATCTGTAATGTCTAATCATATATAAAAGTAAATATTTGACTCAGGATGCAGTAAAATGAGAACTGGTAACCGGAGTCAACATAAGTGCATAATAGTAACTTCCCTTCAGGGTCATTCAGATTTGACTTTCTACTTATGTTTCAATGTTTTTGAACTTACATAAAAGAAATTTGAACTGGTTGAGGATTTACTGTATCTGATAGACTTCATATAGATTGGAACTGCAGACATTTTCATGGAAAGCTGTGTCCTGTGCAGTGATAGAACAGGTTTTCAGATTTCTTAGCAAATCATTAAATTAATGCAGTTTTTTCTGCCTTAGGAGATATGGTTTTAGTGCTTTGGTTGTATCTACATCTCTTGTGAGCAAAGCATTTTTTTCCATAGTGTTGTTAAGTCTAGCCTCAGAGAAGAGCATACTTCTGTTTGCAGAACAGCATAATCCATTTTTTATCCTTCTTTAGCATTTGCTATCTAGAATTTAAAAACTTAGGTTTCATTACCTGTTGGCAAAGTGGAGCTTGTTTTAAAACAGATAACTATTGCTAGACAGGCCCTAGACAGGCCCTTTCATATGGTGGGAAGTACAAAACTGGACTCACAACTCCAGATTTTTCTCACCAGGGATGAATAGAGAGGAAAGACCACCTCCCTTGAAGGAAAGACCACCTCCCTCAACTTGCTGGCAGTTCTCATCCCAGCGCAGTCTAGGATGCAGCCAGCCTCCTGTGCTGCAAGGACATGTGACTAGCGCATGGTCAGCCCGTTGTCTGCCAGGACCTTCAGGTCCTTTTCTGAAAAGCTGCTTTCAGGATGGATTAACTTTAAAATGCCAAATTTTCTTGAAAGCTGTGATTGAAACTCTGAAGCTGAGATCTGAAGAAGGGCTTAAATGTATCAGTGATGAATGTCAGAGAACAAAGTGTTCAGTCACAGAGCACAGAGCTGCAGAATCTGGGATACCTTGCAGGGAGGTCTGCAGGGGCATACAGAAAGCTAAAAGTGTTTTAATACTACCAGCATGTATAGCTGGGATCTTGTCCATATTAGATGTTTGAGCAGGAAGGTGCCTTCTCCATCTGACAGTGAAATACTGAGGACCAGAATATGTCCTAAATTCCATCTACTCTAATTCCTGCTCCAGATCCTGCCAAGGGAGGCAGGTGCCTCCAGCAATTTTCTGTAAAACTTGAGTGATGACCAATTTCTCCTTTTCTTTTCCTTTAGCAACATGTTATGGCCCTTATTCAGTGTTTTGAAGTATCAGCTTTAGGTTTTCTATTGCTTGAGGAGGATCACTTCTCAGGAGAGTCTCTGAAGTCAGGTTATCATACAAAGTCCTTGCACTGCACACAACAGGATATTAAATATTCTCTGAGTATGCGAGAAGAGAGGATTCTTCAGCTTTTTGAGTCTCCTGGGAGTCTAAGGCCTGAACCTCACTTGTACAATCCTTCCCTCCCTACTCATTCCCTCATCTTTAATTGTTTTATAACAAGTGTGAAAACTTTATCAGAAAAAGTAGAAAAAGCCTTTCATCTTTCAAAAATTAGGATACTTTACCCAACTAATGGATGTAGGTCACAGATACTCTGCAAATTTCATTCATAAATCTATTTGAAGAAATAACATTTTACCACACATTTGTACCATACATAGATATTTGAGTCTGGATTACTTTAATTAGGAGTCCAAACTCTTCAGATTGCTGCAGTGATCCAAGTAATGACTACTGCTTATGAAACATCTTTATTATTTTTACTTGAGTTGTAATGATGCATTTCTTCCTGCTGAATGGCAAAGTTGGCCACTTGTCTCATGGTCAGGAGAAGAGAAACAGCTCAGGAAAATAGTCTTTAAAAAAAAAATGATGCAAAAAGAAAGATTGTCTGTAAAAGATCAGAAATAACAACAACAATAATAGTAATAATAGAGTTAGGTGTACCGTAGTTTAGATATAGACAGTTAACAACTGTCCTTAAAAACAATCACTTAAACCCCAAGTAATTGGTTAGCATTACCCTCAGTTGCGTTTTAACATTAGACTGGTATAAAATATTAATTTTTGAGCTTGCTGCTAAAGTATTTTTCTGCATAACTTCATCCTTTTGTTTATAGCTATTATGGGTAAAATTCCAGGTTAAATCACATTTTGTCTCCGCTAGGCCATCCATCACCTCCTAAATGCTTTTAATTATCCTGGAATGAAATTGTATTTTCCATGTCCAGCACCAACATGATTTCCTGAGGTCAGAGCAAATCCTGTGCTGTGCAGAATGGAAGGGATGTGTACCACTTCACAGGTCTCTACTGACTGTCAGTGCCTGGGGCAGTGTTACAGTACCTTGGAGATCTTTCTTGAAGAACCTCTGTATGGTGTTTACAGTGACTAAGGTTTAACAGCCTATGACAGTTGAGTCATGCTCATTTCATCTTCCCTTATGTTTTGTTTTTGTCTGTGTCTTTTCTCCTGTTTTGTTTCAGATTAATTATTCCTCTTTTTTTGCCGATCACATCAGCAATTAAAGCTCTCACTGGCCTTTGTTTTTCTTCAGTGAATTAATTTTCCTTCTGTTTTATATGTGCAAATCCATTGTCTTCAAAATATAGCTGAGGTACCATCTGAGTAAACCCCCCAGAAATGTAAATATGATAATTACAGTCAATTAAGAGACTAAAAAGTGATGTGAAATCTGCATGTGAAGAATACTATGGCCCTATGTAAAAAAAATTAAGTGTTTTGGCATTACAAAGGTTGTTCACTTCAAACTTGGTACCTGCCTTCTTGAAGACTCTGGTGACATGTCTTTTGAAGTTCAGTCACAGATTTGTCTGGTTTCCAGCTGTGGACATATTGTGTTTTAACTTGGCATTACTTCTTATTTGTTTATTCTATTTATTTATGAGGTCTCTATTACTATGGCTACATAGATTTCTGCAAGAGCAAGTCACAGTTTAAGCCTCTGTGGTTCACATGTTCCCTGGAGAGATTTCTCAGATATGTTGTGCCCATATATGCAAGGGCTCTTGAATCTTTAACTCCAAGCCAATTCCTTAGGCTTAGCATGAATCTCTGTATGTTCCAGTGTTCTTCGATTGCAGTTCATTGTTCTAGGCCTTGACAAAGCTATGAGACAGTAAAAATTAGAAGATTTAAAAACATCTGTCGTCTTGGTGTCTACTTCTGAGCATAGACTGCTAGAAATCCCACAAGTATTTGGGCCAGTCTGAAAATAAGTAAAGGTGATGTTTTTATATCTTAAGAATTATGTCAAGAATCAGTGTTCTCAGTGAGAAGTCTGTTGCCAAAGTATTGGCTGATGCAGGATTGAAATTTTAGCCTGTAAGCTGCAGGGGAAAAGATGACATTATAACTGTTCTTTTTGATATTTGGATCTATTATCTCAATATAATAACTAATTTTTGTATAATAGACTGAGCTTGAATGAAATCTTCAAATTTACATGAACACACAGTAATGTTTGATTTAACATCCAGATGCCTTGGCCATGAAGGAGACCTCTATTTTACAGGCTTTGCAAATTTAGAATAAAAAGACAAGCCAAGCCCACACAGAATTTTCAGGATGTATGGACTAGAGTAGTCCCACTGGTTTTTATTAATATGTGTCAGTTTACAGTGAATGAGAACCACAGAAAAAAACTGATGTAAAGAAAAAGAAGTAAAAAATAAGTGCTTATGCCAACCAGATCTCTGGAAGAAGTCCTCCAGTGCAGAGTTATTTTGTACCATCACCTTAAATGTCCTTGAATGTCACCTGAACAGCCTGGAGGGACTGTTTCTCCAGATCTTCCCTCTCTGTTGGTGATAGCTAAGGCAGGGAAGAATGCAGGGAAGGGCAGGGGTGTTGTTTCTTGTTTTTATTGTTGGCCTGTTGTGTTTGTTACTGTTCTGTAGAAAGTAAGGACATCCTTGTACTACTCTAACATGACATGAGAAGAACATTCCTGAAGGAAGCTGTTGCATCAGGATGAGAGCTGAGCAAGCAAATCCCTTGGGCCACCTTTGCAGTCTGGTCACTGAGTCTGTTGAGCCTTACCACTTCCAAGTTCATTGATACACCCGGTTGTCCCAGCTAGAGGTGGATCCTCAGAAAAAGGTAAGAGAAATCTCATTCTGTGGAGGTATTTATATAGCTTATTTTTATACAATTTTATATATATATATATATATATATATATATATATATATATATGATGAAAGCATTTTTGTAAGCATTTATCATCAGTAAGACTTCAGAGAAAGTATGACTAAAATTATTCACTTTGAAAACATATCATTAAAAATATTGTCAAGGAAAATATGATCCCCAATGGCCAAAGCTGCAAGTCAAATACTAAATTATTGATCATATATATTTTTATTGTTGTGAATGCTGTACTACACTAACAGTACCCTGTTTAAAGTGAGATTAGAGCTTGAGGTCAATTTACTAAAAAGACTTCATTGAGTAAGTCCTTAAGTGAAAATATTTTGGAAATCAGCTGTTCCATGAAGAGACTGAAGTGCTTGGGTGGGCATGAAACTTGAGGCATTAAAATCTGCTGTTCTGGAAATACAAGTACATTGCATTTTACTGTTAGCTGCATGGACTGTCCAGCCTCAGCCATAGCTGTCTGTTGTTGTACAGAGGACAAATGAAAGCCTGGGAAGTGGGAAGTTTTCCACTGAGTCAAAGACACTGAATGATGGGAAGATACGCTGAAAATCTGGTCCTTAGCTAGTAAGGGTGGCACAAAGGTGTTAATTCTTGCTTTTGCATTCTTTAGGCTTGTTTCTTGCATAATTAATTACTGAGTTTTGCATATCCAGGTTCTCTGAGTTTTCATTCTTGGGGAACTCCAAATAAACTTGAATTGTAAACTTGAATCCCACATCAGGCCCTATTGAACTATTTCAAGTGCAAATTCAGAAGTGAGCCTTGGTTATTTCTGAAAATTTGGGCCACAAATTATTTGACCTATCAGACAATTTGAAATCTTGGGGTTGAAGGGAGTATAAGGACTGCAATGTGATTATAGATCTACTGAGACTTTAACCTGGTTTATTGTGTTCTACTCAGAGTCTACCTTTTCAGACAGAAAATACTTTAAAAAAGATGCCTTAGCATGAAACTCCTTCAGACACAGCACAGGTGCACAAGGGAAACTTCTTGAGCATGCCTGCTCTACTAACTGGTTAGGACCTTGTGCTTTCTTACAACTTCCCTTACCATATCAAGTCCAAAGTGCAACTCATCTGTGATTCTTCTTTCTCTAGGCAAGAACCAATAATATAAATTTAGCTACTCATACATATCAGTGCTACTCAGTCCCAACTCTTCCTTGCTGTGAAATTACATATTGATTTGTTTTGTTTTTTATTTCCCTCTATCCTTCTTAAGGCATTAATTGATTATGATTCTCCATCTCTGGTAGCTGGTCTCTGCAGTTTCACAGCTTTTCATGACCATGTAAATTATCAGCTGTGAAGTTCATGCTCACAGTGAAGCAGATGGGAGGATTTTTAACTGATTTTTCCACTGATTTGTGGAACACCCGTTTCTTTTTGAACTACCTGATCTTTCATGACTCTTCAATCAAACTATGAAGAATATTTGCACCTCTTTTTCCTTTTATGCATTTTTAAACATATGCTGATAAATACACTTACATCTACCTAGAAGGTTCCTCAGCACTGCATTAAGAACAAAGTATGGCTATAATTTTCTGCTATTCGTAACACAAATATAAAGTTTTGAACTCAAAGACAATTTTCTCAACGTTCTTTTGTCAAAAATGGTGTTTTGATGAATCAAAATGTTTTGCAAAGGTCTGTCATTCAAGACTCAGAGGAGATGCTGTCAATAATGATGCTTTCTAGGGTTTTTTGTTATTTTGTTTTCCATTTTCTTGCTCTTTCTCTAGCCATCTTTGCTCGTTGCCTAGCAGGGACATTGGACAGCTCTATCCAATCTTTCTGGCTCACAGTGTCCATACTGTGGACTTCTCTGCTCCTTGGGATGTCCTTATGACCAAATAGCTCATTAGACAGGCTCTTTAATCACCCTGGTCCTTCAGGCTTGTGAGCCAGCCCCCGTCTTTTTAATCAGGCTGGCTCCCCCATCCTCAAAGTGGCTGTGATGGGGCTGGCCTGGATCATTGGACTGGCCTGTTGGTAGGACCTGGGGTTTCCTTCTGCTGATGCAGCTTGAGAATAGGATGCCTGGATTCAGTCATTAGAAGGCAGGGGAGCTGGTTTACCCCAGAGATGTCTATGATTATGGGAGAAGGGAAGAACAACAGTTTTCTTCAGTGGCAAATCTTACAGTTTGTTTTTAAAATCTTGGGGTTATTTGGCTGGTTTTTAAATTAAGCAACAAGATTTATAAATACACCATGTCAGACTCTCTATAGATGATTCTAGTCATCTGTCTTGTTGGATGATACTCTGGTGCTGTTGGTGTTTTTGAAGATCTGCAGGAATCCCTGTGCAAATGATAAATGCTTATAGGAGCTTGATATGAAAATCACTCAAAACGTATGAATCACATCTTAATCTTGTTCCTTGAAGAGATGCAAAATACAGTACTATGTCAAGCTGAAAATTGTATTTCTTTAGTATAGAAATATATTATTTTAAATTCAATGCTCCAGATTGAAGACCAGTGTAAATTAGCACAGCTACACTGACCAAATTCAAGCCATATTGATTTACAATAGATATGAATCAGTCCTGTAGAACAGAGATTTGATAAGAAATATGTAATACCTAAAGCTGAGTGAATATGTGAAAAAAGAGAGATGTAGCTATCAAAGTGCTTTGTCATTTGCCATGCTTGTGTGAGTGTCAAAGTGTTAGCTAGCAGGCTTACATCAGGAACTATTCTTCATTTATTTTCAAACAGATGTCTAGTAAAAGACTTGCCTGATTGATCCAATCTTTTTGTAAGGGTTGGACTGGCAACATGAGAAAATCTATTTCTTGGTGTACTGTTCTCATATTTTATCTTAATAGTAAAATATTTTCCTGTTCCTCTGAACTACAAGTGCATGTCACTGACAATGACAAGATACAGGGCTACTCCAACATTGTATTTCTTGCCTTGTTGAGTGCATGTAGCCATTGTGGCCTTTGCCATAATAATTGAAACATATCTGATCTGGGAGTCTAAAAGGTTCTCCTCATTCATTGGAGAAGGGCTAATTTGGAAAACCTGAGCCAAGGCTCATGGTGAATGAGGGATATTACTTAGAAAATATACAGGATTTGAGATATTGTTTTTTACCCTTATCACTGGATTAAAAATATATGAGAGACACTTCAAAGGTGCTCAAGAGAAACAGCACTCAATTAAATAAAACTTCATTGTGAAGATGGTCATACCTGAGATAGGTTAAGTTGTTTGCCTGGTAGGTGTGCTACATATAGAAGAAGAAGTGGTAGATGATATTCTATATTCAGTTATACAAGTTGCTTTCATTCCTCACAACCTGGTGGCCTTTAAGTTCAGGTTGCAGAGGTCTCTTGTAATGATAATTATTTGGCTTTGGGCATATTAGATGCATTTCTTAGATGCATAACAAACACTTATTTCCATTAATTTATCCTCAGACTCCATGCAGTCAGCTTAATGGGGAATGGGAAACTTATCTTAAAGATCCTATTTATTTCCACTCTTGTAAGAAAAAAAGGTACAGATCTGACTTGCATTATATTAACATTGATGCATAGTAAAGGAAGGGTCAAATTTCAGTTATTCTATTACCAGCATTCAAGTGGATAATCACAAGTGCTTAGTTTTGTTTGCAAGGTACTTTGATGTTTGGGATTTTTTCAATAAAAGGAAGTTTTTTTTCCAAGCATGAACATTTCTCAAATGAAATTGCAGTTAATTGAAGCTGTAATTGCTTTAGATGAACATCATTACAATGTTTAGAAAGTAGTTTTGAGTTGTTGTTTTTTTTAAATGGCTTTTGAGAGAAAACCTGCAGCATTTTTATGCTATATTTTGAAAAGGTTCAAGACAGATTTTAGATAGAATTAAATAGATTTAATTCAGATTTAATAATTTAAAAGGATTCTATGACCAAATTAAAATATTGAAGTCTTGAATGAAAGAAAGAAAGTTAGGGAGGTTAGCAGCAGTGTGAATACTATACAAGCCTGTTAAACTAAGTTAAATTAAATTAAATTAAATTAAATTAAATATTTCAAAAATATAGTGTCTTGATGCCTTTCTTTTGGCAGTGAGACAGATTTTTTCCCACCCCACATTTGGGATCTAACATGCTGCTAATGATATTGTGTCATCTGCAGATGTAATTAACAGTTACTGTAAGATTTTTTTATTTTTAAAAGGAGATATTTGCACAGAGCTGCTTCAGCTTCCACATGCCCATGAGGCACTCAGTGTTTTACTGACAGCTCAAAAGAAAATCGAGTACATATACATGTGTCTTAGGTTTGTGCTTCTCAAGTGGCTGCAAAGGAAATCAGTGGGATTGTGAAAGACTGACAAGTTTGACCTCTGGTGCTCCTCTTGATGTTTCAGTCCCTCAGTGTCTTGCATTGGATTCCTTCTTCCTGCCACATTTCTCTCAGGGTGAATGGGACTAGGAAGCTGCTTTGGAGGCCAAACTCATTTCCTTGTGAGTAATCTGCTGGGAGGCTCTGCAGGTCATGAGGTTTCCTGTTGCAGAGGTTGGCTACTTCCCATACTCACCTAACTTGACACTGATAGGACTTCTTCCTGTTTAAGTAATTTTCTTACTATGCTGCTTTGCAGAAATACCACACAGTTACTCTTATCTTCTTCACCACAGAGGCGATCAAAGATGATAAATATTTGTTATGGTTTAACCTGGCAGACAGCTGAACAGCACACATCTGCTAAATCACCATCCCACACCCAATGGGATGGAGAGGGAAATGGAAGAAAAAACCCAGCAACAATCATGGATTGAAATGAAGTCAGTTTAAATGTGTTAAAAAAAAAAAAAAAAAAAGGAAGGGTGAATAATAATAATAATAAAAGAATTAGAACATACAAAACAAGTGTTGCACAAAGCAATCACTCACTACCTGCCAAACTATGTGCAACCAGTTTCAGAGAAGTGCTCCTGACCAGCTTTTTTCCTATTTTATATACTGAGTATTTTGACATATAGTATGGAATATCCCTTGGGTCAGTTGAGGGTCAGCTGTCCTGGTTGTGTCCCCTCCTGACACCTTGTGCACCCCTAGCCCACTCATTGGTGGCATGGTGTGAGAAGCAGGAAAGTCCTGACTCCGTAAGCGCTGCTCAGAGGTGACTAAAACATCCCTGTGTCATCAATGTTATTTTCTCATCCTAATTCCAAAACACAGCACTATACCAGATACTAGGAAGAAAATTAGCTCTATCCCAGCTCAAATTGGGACATGTAAAACATTTTGTTTGATGTTTTTCCAGAGCTGTAGTTTATTGCTCTGCCAGCTACAGCAAATAGAAACTATAATAAAAAAGAGGTTACTATTAGTCTCAAATAAGCATTTAACGTAAAGAGCTAGTTACTGCATATTAATTAAATCTAAATATCTTATTGAGAGGCTCTTTCTGAGATTGTTTCATGCCATCTGGTTAGCTTGTTTTAAGTGACAAAGGAAATAAGTACATTTCTATTAAGTATATTTTAATGGGCATTTTTCAAGGTGTAGTGAAAGAATAGAGAGTTTACCATTTAAGAGTAATTACTTGCATTAAGAGCATATACACAGGCTGCTGTAGTAACCTATCTTTGGAGCTGTGTCATGCAGACAACAACAAAATATCAGCATCTTGTGTTGTGACAGCCTTAGAACAAAAACCAGACATATCTTCAACCAACACATATCTTCTAAAGCAGATTTCACATTTCTTCCTCCTGTTGCTTCTGCTCAGTAGACCTAAGTCTGCCTTGCAAGCCTGTGAATTTCTTATCAAGTGATCTACAATAGTGGAATATTAGAATAGGATAATTCTGGAGACAGAGTAGATTAACTGGCCATTTCAACATTGCCATCCCCTGGTGTTCTTACTACAATTCACCTATACATTGCCACTGCTGTCACCTCTGTCTACACATGGGACATCTATATCTCCCAGGATGTAATATAACCAGGGGCCTCACAAAAGAAGGAAACCTATTTTCTTTTTAAATTAGGTTTTATAAGGTGCATCTGAGAAGCAAATAACTGAAATGATGACGGTATTTAGTGAAACGTTCTCTGCTGTGTGTTTAGTGCTTCATGAAGTCTACTGAGAAAGGAATTTTTTTTTGAATTTGTGGAGAAAGAAAAGTCTTTTTGAAGTCATACTGCTGCTTTTGCCAAAGCATGGATCTGTTTGCCATTAGATATGGATAACAGTAATTTTCACCAAGATCACCTTTTCAGATTGGATTTAAACACAATTTAGCCACGTCAATTTCTCATCCAGTGATGTGCTGAGTGACTGAAAGAAAATGAATGACAGTTGTACCTGGTAATTAGGAGAATGCCACCTTGGTCTGCAGCCATAGATGTTATGGTCAAGCTTTACAGGGAACAAATGACAAAAGTTAGATGCTGTCCCCAGAGGCAGTTTTATTCCTGGCTCAAGCCATGAGGGTGCCATAGGCAATGCTTGGAGTTGATGCACAATCTGTTTCTTTCTGTGGCCAGCTGTGAGCTGAGAGTTTCTGTGACAACCACCACTTTTCACTAATGGAGAGATAATGGTAATACAGCATCTAAAGGAATTGGCCTTTTGTACTGTTTAGAAAGAAGAATAGAAAGAATAGGTGAGACAATTTCATAGAGACTTCAGTGCAATGATTGACCAAAAGAAAAAGAGAAGTTTTCCAGGTGCAAGGAACACTGGGGTGTTGTGTTAGGTTTGGTTCACACTGTATCTATCTTATTTACATGTGCTGCTTATACGACTTACATGGATTTGAAGAATTTTTGTTTAAATGTGTTTATTTAAAGTCAAAACCTCACAAAAACCAACAGGCAGCTTCATAGCATGTTTAGATATTTTATCTGTCAGGAAGCAAGTTCAGATAAGAGTAGGCAGAAAATAATGAAAGCTCTCAAAACCCACATTGTTTAGCAACTGGATAATGATATAATTACAGATGGCAGAGTGCTTAACAGCCAGCATCATTGTCTCATAAAGTCTACATGCAGGAGGCTCTGCTGAAGAGAATGTGCCTTCTCAAACCCATTTGAATACTCTTTGCTTTTCATTCTTCTGTGTGTGGGAAGTAGAATCATTTTGGTAGAAAAGGAAGACTCTAGCACCAGATTCTTAAGGCACAATTTGAATAATTGTGAATTAATACTAGATTCCTAGATTCATAAGCTACAGTTCCAATAAAACTGTAAAAAAATAACAGTTCTGTAAGCAATGTATTAACCACAAAGGTGCCAGAACACATAACACAGAAATAAGCTTTGTAATGAAAAGTACTTAATGTGAACCAAACTCCGAATTTCTGTTTTTTTGGTTTTTTTTTTTGTTGTTTTTTTTTTTTTTTTTTTTTTTTTTAATTTTTTTTATTTTTTTTTTGCCCCACTTTGTCATTTCTCCCCTTGAATACTAAGCCTTTTATCTTTCAGCCTATTTTCAGGACAATAAAGGCAGCAGAACAACTGCAGTTGGAGCACAGTAGCAAATAATCTATCAGATAATATTATCCAGGCATCTTATAATTCATTTTTCTGCCTGACCTCCCACTCTTCCTCCTTTTAAGAGGGGAACATAAAGCCCCAGAGCTCTCACTTCAATTACACCAGTTCCCTCCACTCTGCTTATTAGTTTCAGAAGGATCTAAATTTCCACCAATGAATCAGACTTGTTGGCTTTTCTTTAACCTCAGTCATGCAGCTGTCATACTGTAATTGCAGACTTCAAACTGAAGAGAAGACAGTGAAGCAACTGCAAAGGTGATTCTTTACAGGGCAAGAAAAAAGTGTGTTCTTACTTCAAATTAAACTAACCAGGTGAACACAAGACAGTATACAAATTATGGGTCAGGTTAAGGAGAAAGCCTGAGCAGAAGGAAACCTCTCTAACTCCTGTAAATTAGCCACAAAACCAGCTGCATTGCCTATTTGAGTACTTAAATCTACAGATAAATTTGGAGGTTGGTTGTATAGATAGAGAGAAGAAAGAAGGCTAGGAAATATTGCCATGGGAATTTAGGGCCCAAGCCTCTGAGGACTGGTACCAAGAAAAGTGATACTTGTTTTTATTTAAGAACCCACTAATTTATATCCTGAATCATCAGTTTTCAAAGGCTGAGATTACTTATTGTGTCTTGTTCTTGAACCTGTGTTTTTCTCCACTTTGTTTGACTGCAGCTGGGAATTTGGACCAATTTGTTTAGGTCACAGCAGCCCAGTAAGTTCTTTTTTTAATCATTGTTATTATTATTATAGATTATTATTCTGTTTTTATTTCAGATGCTGTTAGTTTCTATTAAACTGCAGCTCAGAAGCCTATATTTTCCCACAGCAGCTGTAACCCCTAGAGAGCATGTAGAGCTCAGAGAAGCAGCCAGCAGTGTTTGTTTCTTGTGCATCGCCCTCAGGAAAAGCAATGCTGGTACACCTCCTGTTTGCCTAGGAAATTATTTCCCCTGCAGCAGAAAGGAGCTGTGCTAGCAATGGGAAGTGTAATTTGTAGCATGCTGAGCCATCTTCACTCAATACTGCCCTAGACAGGGAGTTGTTTCTGCAAGTTCACATCATTTTGAAATGGGAATTTATGTAAGTGCCTAGTTCTTAGAAGAACTCAGCAGATATGTACTGTATATGTCTATGTGGAGTGAAATGTGACAGAATTAGAAAGAGTATGAGAAGGAGAATAAGCATGAGCAAGCAAAACAGCTCTTACAATTAGCCTCCTTGATCACTTTAGGAACACTTCAGTGGCAATTCTGCAGCTCAAGAAATACTGGGTGCTCAGCAATGCCAACTTAAAATAGGGAATTTAAGTGGTTGTACACAGAGCACTGATATTAGCTCACCAAAGTGCTTAAGAACTTCCAAGGTCTTGATTTAGCAAAGCTGTGTTATGCAGCATTGCCTGCATGAGAGTCTTCTTGAGGTAGTAATAATGTAAGAAAATATAAGAACCACAGATAATTAAATCAAAATGGTCTGAAGAACTTTAGACGTTAATCAAAGATTGTCATATCCAAAGGAGTCAAAAATGCTTGGGGAGAAACCTAAGACTAAGGAAGAGGAGTCTTGTGTGAGCAGATAGCTTCTTGTAGGCTCTGATTTCCCCTCTCTCCACCATAGGTTTTGGGTGGCTGTGCTTAGAAATTCTGTGGTTGCCTCAGTAGGCTCAGGAAATGTGCCCAGTGCCTGTCGTGTGCTTCAGCACAGCCAGAGTCAGATCAGCTTGAAATGTCTCAAGGAACAAGAATCATGAGACATGAAGGACAAACGCTCAAAATACAGCTATAAAGCAATGGACTCAGAAAGCAGAAGGTGACATGAATGTAAAAGAATCTTGAAAAATTCCACATGGAGAAAAAGGAGAGATAAGAAATCCTGCCACACATAATCCATTTTTAATGAAGGAATCTTTAGATGAGGTCTGAAGCATCCTGAATGGAAACACTAAGATAATTATGTTAGGTGACTTTTAGGAGTTGTAATCAATAATTCCTTTATATAACACTTGTGAAACTCACAGTGAAATACTGAACTACTCATGCCATCAGGATTAATAAAAAACCCACTTACAATGGACCTTCCTGGCTGGAGTACCTTAATTGAAGTCCATTTAAAATCCATCTAGGAGTCCTTAGTTCTAAATTAAAGACTTTCTTAGCTGGTTTGGCTGCTTCTTGCTGCCATATGCCAGAGGCATTTTTCATTTGCCTAGGTGATAATATACCCAGTGTAATAAATATTCAATCATACAGTGAACTGCTTGGCACTTGAAGTTTTTTCTAGATTACTGTCAAGTCAGCCAGCTTGAAGGGGCAGCAGGTTATTTTCAACAGCTGGAAAGTTCTGGCAATAAATAAATAGTCCTTTGTATTTACATATTTTCCTGATTTATTTACATATTTTCATTTTGTTGTCTTTTACTGACTTATACATGATGTATTTTATTTACAGCCTCTAGAGGTAATAATACCAAATAGAAAGAATGTGCTACTATAAAGAGATAGAAGAGCTGTATTACAATACCTTGAAATGTGCTGTATTCCATTGAGCATACATGAATGAGAATTGAATATGAGGAGGGGGAGAGTAAGGAATCTATCTTTCTGTCTGTACCTGTATATAAAGCCACATGTGTTGCTCTACATATGAAAATGTGATTGCAACAAAAATAAGGCTTTGATGTACCATATATTTTTATTGAATTAGAAGAAAAAACATGACCACGTTTTTTGCAATGGGAATATTTCAAAAAGGAGGTGGAAAAGCCTTTGAAGGGAATATCTGAGTGGTGGATAAACAAGAAGAAATAGCAGTGGGTAGAATAAAGCTGGTCACCCCTAGATGTTAGTCATGCTATTTAATGATGCATTTTTTTGTCCAGAACACAGGCAATTTGCCATGGGTAGCCATTTCTAAAACATTAACCTCCAGGATCTGAGTTCTGCTCACCTAATCCACTGAAATCATTTTACTCCAAAACAAGATCTCTTGCAGTCTGACTTGGCCCTTGAAAGGCTGGATATATTTTTTTTCTGCATTTGAAAATAAAACTGTAAATATTGCAGTCACAAAGCTGACAATGAAAACAGTTATTGTTTCCTTCTTCTCATCAGAAATTGCATCTGGATTGTTTGCAATTAAAACAGACTTGCAAATACAATTACAAATTTTGGCTTAGAGAAGCAGCTGGTGCATGCCAGGAACTTGCAATGATATTATTTGATTATAAAGATGCAGCCAGCAAGTACAGAACTGAGGTGTTGGGGTGGGATGGGGGCAGTGAGCTGGGAAGGCAGGAATTGGGAAAGAATAACAGCACTACTGCTGGGGAGATGGTATTAAAAAGTTCTCTATGGGAAAGGTGCACAATGCCATCACTCCTGGGGCTATCCTCCACAGCTCCTGTCAAGGCCAATGGTCAGGGTTATTTTGTCTGCCCTCCACCTCCCCCTTAGACATAATACACAGCACTAAAATACAGCCTCCCCTTTCTTCTCCTTCTTCACAGAGGACTAAGGATTAGTTTCCTGCAGCTGCCAACTGTTGCTGTGCTGTCTGGCTTATCCCCGTCTCCTCCTACTGCACAGCATAGCCTTGAAATCTTCCCACAAAGAGGGGTTTTCAGGTGATGTGCAGTCATCTCTTTCAAGGACTGAAAGCAGAGAGCAGTTATGACTAACAGGGTACTTCAAGCTGGATGTAGGAGCCAGCAGTTGCTGGATCAGGAAGGATGACATTAGAAAGCAACCCAAAACCAGGACCATGTTTTCTGGTGTGCTGTATGCGAATATGTGGAGCAGAGAAGCCATTTTCACCTTCCTACTCTGGAAGCCAGATGAATGCCAGTTCAACATTTGATGTAATTTGAAGTATCCTGGGATCCTGACAATACAGTATCCAGAGCTAGATGTGCATGCTGTGTGTGCACCAGCCAGCTGCTGTAGCTGCTGTAGCATGCTGCTGTAGCTCTTCCTCCAGCACATGCACTAAAAACATGCTGCATAATAGCCAGGTTGCCTTGCTTTAGCCTGCTCTATTGGGCTTCCCAGTAGGGATGCAACACAGGGGTGGCTTGGCATGGCTGAGGAAGTTGTTGTCCAAGCTTCTGGCTTTCTGTGCCATGGGACAATGGAGGCAGAGTGAGCACAAACTTGAAATGCAGCACATCCAAAGGAGAAGCTGCCAAATGTCCACCTGTGCTTCTAGTGAGAAAAAAGGAGCCTCTTAGAAGGGGAAAACATTTGGTTTTCAAAGATCAACAGCCTGCTAAGCAAGTATCTCTGCACTTTTCATTTAGCTTAATGGCAACCACGAAAGGCTGGCAAGCTTATTTCTTCAACTTACTGAAGCATTACACTGGTATGTGGGAGTATTGGCTCTGGCAGGCATTGTGTGCTGTTTCATTTGTAAGTGAAAGAGGCTGTCTGCATTTTGAGGCATCACAGTGTAAACTATACTCAATTTGTGGCAGAATAATAAGGTGATCTATTGTACTGCTTATGGAAGTAGAAAATGAGCTCTGCTCTAGGTGTATAATTTTCTACCATGGAAGCAACAGAAGTATCAGTAACATGCAGATGCTCGTACGTGCTGTGCCCCACACAAAGGGTCTTTGCTTGCTCATATATGAGCACATGTATATACTTGTACTGGGAGGGGCTGTATTAATCTCTGGCCTGTAGCTGTGCAGATTTTCAGCCTCTGGAGCAGAGGTTCTTGTGAGGTATCAAAGGTCATGGTGGAGAGTTTATATTGAAAGCTTGATGAATATTCCTCCACCCAAATTTCAGTTATGGCGACCACAAAAACCTGCTTCTTTAAATGGAAATGAAAAAGGGGTCTGTGCAGTCATATTAAAACAGCTGGATGTTTTAATATCTATAATACAGTCCTCTGAGCCTGTGCTCTACCTATATTCCTCTAAAGAGTAGGAAGTGCCATTGATCAGGCTGTGATCTTAGCAGTCAGTCAATGCTGAGCAGAAAAATGCAGAAATATTTTTGTTATAATAGGTTATGGGAAGGAATGTGAGAAGATACTCCTTTAACCAGTAAAATGTAAGGTAAATTTTCTGTAGGAAAGGGAGAAAAATATATTTTAGAGGTGAAGAAAAAAGGTATGTAGCTGGCAACATACCAGCTATAGCCATTTAAATGTTTTTTTCTTCAAATACACCCATCTATGTTTGTCTAATGACTCTCTTCTGTAGAAACAGCTGCAGGTCTGAGCTCAGGAACGGCTGTCTTATTTCTCTGCCTACACTGTGATAACATGTTTTTTGACAAAGTGATGCTCAGTTTAGAAAATTGTAAAGGAGAGAGACGGGAAAAGAAATGAACAAAGATCCAGTGTAAAAACTTTGTGGAAGTAATGCTTATGTCTTCTCTGTGACATAAGGTAATGGCTCTGCCTGAGGTAATGAGGCAGAAGTTGTCATCTAGAATTTAATGAATCAGAGCAGTGAAAATAAAAAAACCCCAAACCTACAGTATCAATAGCTAGCAAACTCTTCCTAAATTTCTGCTGGTAGTTAGCAGTATTTTCAAGATTGAATAAAGTTAATCCTGAGACAAAAAGAAATAACTCTGGGCAGTAATATAAAATCATACTGGTAAATATTTGATGAAACAGGAGTATAAATTACTGACAACCAGAGCTCTCCACTCCAGTATTCAGAAGCCCAAAATAATTAAATTTTCTGTTTCCACAAAACAAGATTTTCACCACAATCTTTCACAGGCACTGCTGATTCAGAAGGGTCTAACTCTTTTTTTAAGTCAGCAGTGCTTTCTCAATGCAAATAAAACATAACATGCTGGTCTGTGTAAGGAGAAGCATGGCCAGGAGACCCAGCGAATTTACTGTTTGCTTTTCTCTAGTACTATTGAGGCTGTACTTGAAGATGGTCCAAATCTGGATTTCCAATTAAAAAGGGGTGTTGAGAAAGGTGACAGATTCTGGATAGGTTATCCAGAGAGAGACTAGAATACCAGGGACCTCAAGCTCATGACCTCTGAGGAGACAAAAGGGAGCTGCCTGTGAAGAAAAGGAAGCTATGAAGCTATGTCATATCCTGCATATGTCTCAATGCCAAAGATGGCAAAGCTAAACTTTTCTCAGTGGTAGCAGATAGCACAAAAGTAATCCACCGAGTGAGGATTTAGAGCTTCAATGACTGGGTCTTAAAAAAACCTTTAATACAAGTAGGGGGTGGTGGAGGATTTCAAAAGATTTCAAATCTTGGCTGACCTGATTTCGTATTGCGATAGCACCGAGTCTTCTTCAGGTTATCTCCGTAATGAATGTGAGATGGGAAATCTCTGTGACACGACTTCTGCTGCACACTGGGAATGCCTGAGGCTGTAATGGCATTTGTGTCAGGTACCCTCACCAAGAGGGGAAAGCAACCATGCATTTTCCATTATAAAGTCATTATAACATGTAAGCCTATTAAAGCAATCAGGACATGAATTTCTGATTTAAGTTCTCAGCAGTGAAGAATCCTGTCTGAGGACATGTATTCAATTTACTTTGCAAGCCTTCTTGCTTGCTTTGTATATATGACACATTTACCAAAATACCATTAGTGGGCATTTTTTTCTTTTCGAGAGTGAAATTTTAATAAAAAGCAATTCCCTTGGATTTCAGCAAAAGTATGGGAAGCATCCAGTGAGAAATCCTAATAATTCTGTTTCTGAGGTGCTGATATCAGAAGATATCTTTCTTTACTCTCACTGACAATAAAAAAATTTCAGATTTTTAAATAATTTATTTGATGCAGTTCTATGCTATCATGCTACATGGTGAGAATTGTTTGTAATTGCTTGCAAGCTGACTGAGCGGCTGAATTTGTGATGAGCACCCATTCATAATTTACAACTCTGAAAAAGAAAAAATACTAACTTTGCATTAATTTTCCCTATTTCTATTACACATATTCACTGAGACCTAATTAAAACTCTATTAGATTAGAAAGCAAGAAACTGAACATGAGTTTGGAAGATGTTGGTGGATGTAGTCCAACATTTCTTAAACAGCTGCATTATGGATTTCAATGGGACATTAATTATGTAGGGAAATTAACTTTCAGAAGTAATTAATATAATCACTCTTTGAAAAATTTAACCAGAAGTCTAATCATTAAATTATTTCATACAAATACTCAGTGTTTGATGAAGACCGGGGAACTGAATGACTGGAGGGGGCCCCTCCCTGAGAGCTGACATTGAAACCAGTGAAGGATATGAAGGAACACTTTCTGCATCCTTTTTGTAAGTGTTCTGTCTACTTTTCTGTACTGATTTAGAGACCCTCAGTGGGTACAGTCCCACTAGCAGGAAGCTGAAATTTGACAGCAATTAAACTACATAGCAGGCTGTCTTTATGTGATTCATGATGGTTATCTCAATCTCAGCTTTATTTACATGATTTTTAACCTGGCTACTTTCTTCTTAGGACAAAAAGACATGCCTAATTATCTGAGTTTTAAAAAACAAGCCACACAGTATCTTGCCCTCATCTTGTACATTTATATTTTCTGATGTGAAATGGAGGTCTCTTGTGGGGAGGAATTGCAGCAGTGGCAAACTCTTGGATTCATCCCCTCTACTTTGCTCCTATCACCATGGTACTAAAGGAGTGAAGGAATAGATGGTGGTGTCAGACTTGCAGCAGCTCCTGTGTCATCCCATATTCCTCTAGTATGGAAAGGAACTAATCAAACCAAAGGAAGGTCACAGGATAGCAGCTTTTTATTCATTAAGTGTCCAGCTCTGGTGGTATCTTTTTAGAAGCTCTCACAGGTGCAGGCTTGCTCTATGTAATAATTTTATTTATAAACCATGACACAGTCACTGTATATCTCTGCTATCTTGTTTAAACACACATACTGAGACAAATATGGGCTACTAGGGAGAAAAAAACACAACAGACAAGCAGAATAGCAAGGCAATAGTTTCAGATGAGTCATCTCTCAATAACCATGTAGGTGAGGTGGCAAAATGCTGGAACTGCCAAAAATAAAGGGGCCACCAAGGAGCTCTTGCTGGTTACAGTGGTTTTCTGAATAAGGTCTGAAAGCCTGAAAGTGCAGATCCTGGGGGTAGGTAGCTCTGGGATGAGAATGTGATGTGGAATTGGCAGAAAATTGCTTATGATGAGCTCAAACAAAGATAAATTGGAGAGGAGCACCGGAGGCAGCTGGCGCTGTTCTGCTTTGAGAGGAGACCAAACCATGAGAAAGCCAGGCTTCTGAGGAGATGTAGTTAAAGTCACCTCTCAAAAATTGTGAGGCATGGTCAGATGGCTTTCTGTCTATATCTGGAGCTGAAAGTGTATTACTGGGAACAGGGACTGTATTATAGGGACTACATTAAATGCTTTATGGATTTGAACATCAACCTTCCATGTGACCCTTTAAACCTAAACCCGTATTACGAAGGTAGAAAAGCTTGAATATACAGGCTCCCTATTTTGTGTATTTTGTTAGCAAAATTAAAATGAGTAAAAAAACATAAATTAATCATGCAAACTAAGTGAATTAATATTATAACACAATAAGAAACTAAGTAGCCATCTGCTTAAGCTGACCTGATTAAACTAATGCTTTTTAATGTGTTTCATACCATAAACGGGAAAACCAGAGTCATGTTTACCTATCAGCCTGTCAGATCCAGCATTAACTTAACTTACTCACAATGATGGTATCAGAATACTTTTATTCTGGCAGGTATTTTGTGTGTATATGTGTATATATAAATACATATACACAGAGTAATCTCTTGTAGAATTAATATAAAGATTACAGTGTTGATGGTGAATAATGCAGTGTGCTCATCCCCTAAATTGTCAAAAAAAGTCAGTGCTTCATGACTGGCATAAATAAGGATACATGAAATATTATGATGTAGTTCAAGATAGGAAAGCAAAGAAGACTCACCAGCAAAGAAAACGCCAGCAGCAGTTTCACAGCAGCAACAATGTCTCTTGTGGTCTGCAAGATTTATCCACTTGTGAGGATTTAGGCAATGAAATTCTGATAGGTAGGGTTGAATTCCCAGGGTTGTTCTAGAATTTAGGATTACTGAGTTTTTAAAATAACATTGTGGCATACTGGATGTGAAAAGCAGTTGACTGCTTCACTTCTAGGCAGTGTCTTGCCCAGTGCAGGATCTTTAGTTGTGTCAGTCATTACAAGGTGTTGGCAAAACCATTCACTTCAAAACAGCTTTGGAGTGCAAGATAGACCTTTGAATAAGCACTTTTTTTTTTTTTTTTTTTTTTTTTTCAGTGACAGAAAAAATGAAGGAATTTGAGGGTCAAAACTAGAATATCCAGTGGAAATATCTGGAGCCTCTAATGCCACAGAACCACATGATTTTCTTTGTTTTCTTGCTCTTATTCTCTTCAGTAGTCCAGAGCTGTATTTCATCTGCTGTTGGCCCAGTGACCAAGGGTGTGCCCAGATCTACTGTCTCTCTTCACTAAAGAGGAAGGTTCAATGCCTCTGGCAGAAGTATGCAATCTAAGTGGCAGTACAGAATGAATGTTGTCTAGTGCAACTCCCATCACTCAGCATGGCAACAGGTCTAATCTGAAATATTTTTGAGGGGAAAAAAAAAAATTTGAAAGTAATAATCTTTAAATGGAAAATTTCAATTACCTGAAACACTATTTTCTGTTGATATCTAGTGACTAATTGGAGTAAAATTCCTTAAGGGAAAAGTCTAGAAAGTCACTACTTCAGGGTTTCCACAATCCAGTCATGGGCCGGAGGTAAGGTAGCCAGTGATGTCTGGAATAACACAGGAGCCCATCGTTATGCTATGCAGCCATCACCTCTGCAGCTGCAGTGTGTACATGCTAAACCTAGTATTATACAAAGATAGGCATAGCCCTACATAGGTTCTAGAGGTATATTTTGATCTTTATAATTTCCATTACAAGGCCATTTAGGATTTTAGGGGCCTATTATGCAAATTACTATTCATACTATGAATTACCAAATAATATAATACATTTTTTACTCTGTTTCAATGAATGGGTAATTATCCAGGAGCAAGGCAGGAAATTCAAAGCCACTGAAAAAACAGATCAAATGGAATCTGTTACAACAAGATGCAGTAACTTTCCTCCAGGTTCTTCTTCAATGGGATTTCATATTCTGGATGTGTCTCTTAAGTCTAGCTAGGTGAGGGTAGCCATGTTTTCTCTGTTTGGGTTTGCATTTAGTAGAAGGTTGATTGCTCTTTGCTGTTGGATTTTGCTGCATAAGGACTTCTTGCTTTCTGTTAGAATTATTTTTTTCTTCTGCACCCATTCTGATAGGTTTTGTGGCAATATGTATTATGAGTTACAGTTATTTTCCATTCATCTTTTTAGATGGTCTTTGGCCTTTAACAATAAAAGCTGCCTAGGTTTTCACAAGTTGATATTGCTTAATGGAATATTTAGGGAAAGAATGGTCTGGCATTAAATATATGATTGTAACAAAGATTCTCAGGGGCAAAAATCAATATAAAAATTCCATGGGCTGTATTGAATAGACAGTAGACACAGAAGTCTACTCATTTTAATTGTTTTGGATTTACCCATAGGAAGGTGGTAGATGTAGCCCTTGAAAATGCATTAAGCAAAGAAGAGAGTTGTATGTTACTGGCTGTTAATTCTGTCCCTCATGGAAAATTTCTGTCAGAACAGGAACTTGTAGAATATGTAGAGTATTGCTGCATGTTCCTAAAATGTGCAGGAGATCTGTGAGATTACTAGTTAAATGTTTTGACTGCCAGCTTCCATAAATTGCATAAATTTAAATGGAATTATAAGTAAATATAGAAGGGGACAGAGTCACCAGTTTTTTTCCATTCAGAATTAATAGTGGACTCATAAATCCCCAGACACTATCTTTATGGTGATTAGTGACGATTTCAGTAGTGGTGGGCTCAAGTAGTTGTGTGGTGGTTTGATATTGGCTCAATGCCTGGTGCCCACTAATGCTGCTCTACCACTGCTCTTTCAAGTGGACAAGGGAGAGAAAATATCACAAAAGGCTCTTGGGTCGAGATAATGGCAGGAAGAGATCACTTACCAAATACCATAATGAGCAAAACAGACTCATCTTGGGTAAATTAATTGAATTTATTAACAATTAAATCAGAGTAGGAAAACGAGAAGTAAAAACAAATCTTAAAAATGCCTTCCCTCTTTTCTGGATTTAACTTTCTTCCTGATTCCCTACCTTCTTTCCCTGAGCAGCACAGTGTGACAAGGAGTGGGGGTTGCAATCACTTCATCACAGTTGTTTCTGCTGCTCCTTCCTCCTCATGGGGAAGACTCCTCACATTCTTCCCTTGTTCAGTATGGGGTTGCCAGCATGAAAGACAGTTCTCCAGAAACTTCTCCAAAGTGTGTCCTTCCCAGAGGGTGCAGTTCTTCAGGAACAGACTGCCCCAGCACAGAGCCAGAAAATCTGCTCCGGAATGGGCTCCTCTCTTCACAGGTCTCCTGCCAGGAGTCTGCTCCAGCATGGGCTTCCCCTGGGGTCACAGCCTCCTTTGGGGATCCATCTGCTCCCTTTTGGAGTCCTCTATGGGCTGCAAGTAGATCTGTACTCCACTGTGGCCCTCTATGGGCTGCAAGGGGACATAGTGACTCACCTTGGTCTGCACCATGAGCTGCAGGGGAATCTGCTGTGGTGCCAGAAGAACATCCACCCCCTCCTTCTGCACTGACCTTGGTGTCCACAGAGCTGTTCCTCTCATGCATTCTCTCCTCTCCTCTCCTCTCCTCTCCTCTCCTCTCCTCTCCTCTCCTCTCCTCTCCTCTCCTCTCCTCTCCTCTCCTCTCCTCTCCTCTCCTCTCCTCTCCTCTCCTCTCCTCTCCTCTCCTCTCCTCTCCTCTCCTCTCCTCTCCTCTCCTCTCCTCTCCTCTCCTCTCCTCTCCTCTCCTCTCCTCTCCTCTCCTCTCCTCTCCTCTCCTCTCCTCTCCTCTCCTCTCCTCTCCTCTCCTCTCCTCTCCTCTCCTCTCCTCTCCTCTCCTCTCCTCTCCTCTCCTCTCCTCTCCTCTCCTCTCCTCTCCTCTCCTCTCCTCTCCTCTCCTCTCCTCTCCTCTCCTCTCCTCTCCTCTCCTCTCCTCTCCTCTCCTCTCCTCTCCTCTCCTCTCCGCCACAACTTGCTTCTGCACAAATTTTTATTTTCCCCTTAAATCTGTTATCCCAAAGGAACTACCACCATTGCTGCTGGGCTAAGACTTAGTCAGGGACAGGTCCATCTTGGAGCCACCTGGCATTGGATCCTTCGGGCATGGGGGAAGTTTCTAGCAGCTTCTCAGAAAAGCCACTCCTGTAGCCCTCTGCCACCAAAACCTTGCCACAGAAACCCAATACAAAATGCTTGCTATACAATTAATGTTTCAGAGTAGTCCTTTCATCAAGCCCTCTTACATGCTTCTCTCAAGTCAGTGGTCCATATATCTCCACTAAGAGTAGTGTTTGCCTTTGCCTTGTGGATGGAGATTGTGAACTGCAAGATTGTGGCAGAAAATTCCTTTTGGTCAAGACATTAAACAGAACTGACATATTTCCTACAGTATTTGTTGTATTAGCTATACTTAGAAAGGGAAGTGCAAATGTTGCAGTAAATTTGTCTGCTGCAGTTGGTCCATTTCCAGCGTCTCATGGGCTCCCTGTAGATTTGTGAAATGTTATTAATTTTTGAAATTTCATATTATTTTCTCATTGCCCTATAGCTCTGAGACCATGATATTAAAATAACAATAGTCATTTGTATTAAAATCTTACAAAAGCTTATTTATTTTCCCTCAGAACCTCTGATCATGTCCTGCAAAATCTGAGTCTTTTATAGGGACTCTTTTTTTCTGGAGAGAGTTTTATCAAATCAGATTTTTTGAGTGGTCACAGCTGTTATCATCCCCAAAGAATGGATATTACTTTTGCCTTTTGTTTATAGCTCAATCTTGCTGATTTATAAAGACTGAGATTTATTCCACCAGCTACTTCGCTAGGTACATATCACACAGCACCCCAAAACATACATGTCCATGAGCATCTCCTCTGTCAGGTCTTGTGTTAGAATTAGAACATTCTTACATAAGAAGATGATTTGGACTTTTCTGCCTAAGTATTCTTTGAAAGGAATCAGGTCCTCATTGAATAAGGACTTTCATACTCCCATTTGTGTGCAGAGATTAGAGAAAGTATGTACATCTTACCTTTGAAGTTAGGATTCCTGTTAATTTGTGTTTTTCCTGCAGGGGTTGACATGATTAGCCAAAAATCTTTGGTGCAGTTCATTACAAAATAAAACCTACCTAGCTTCTGAATCACCAGGAAAGTCTCTGGGGAAGAGGCTTAGGATCTGGGTAAGACGTGAGCACTTAAATGAATACCTCTCATTTTACACTCAGAAAAAAAAAAAAAAAAAAACCCTTTACTGTCATTTGAAGTGATGGAAAAAGTTTCTTTGATAAAAGGAAGGCAGCTACTCCTATTATTTCTTTAACTTCTCCTTATCAAAGACTTTTTTTTTGTTTTGCTTTTGTTTTTTGTTAAACAACAAAGACTATGTTCAAGATCTCAATATTCATTGTTTTCACACTGAACTGAAAATAGCTCAGTGGTGATAATAGTTCCTTCAAATCTCCCTGAATCTGCAGGACAAAGAAAGTTTTTTCTTCCTATCTACATGGTTTCTGAGTTAAAATTTAAGAGAAAAATATGTCATTTATTCTGGTAATGTAAAGTTTGATGTTGTTCTAGAATAAATGGTCAAGCAGGTAGATTTAAGTGAGAGCGCTCTACATCTGATATTCTCCAAAAGAAAGCTAAAAAACCTCAAAAGATACTGTTCTGGGGAAAATATGGTAGAAACATTTGTTCAATGTTAACAATGAATGCATTTGTACCATGTCTAAACTGCTACAAATCTGAAATCCAATAAGGTTTACAATACCTTTGCCTGGAAACACAATTAAAGATACTGCAAAAGAGATTGTGTGAAAACTGTAGTGTATTTAATTTTATTTCATCTCAAAGGCTGTTGAAAAAACAATTAAAATAGCTAATCTTTCCATGTTGACTTCTGAGATAGGGAAGATCAGGCACAGAGCTGGAATATTTGCAAGGTGTAAGTGTGGACAGGTGTAAAATAGCTTCAGCTCCATTTGCTTCTGAATGTCTATACTCCTACAGTGAGAGATGAAAAAAAAAAGAGTCCCTTTACCTCAGCTCCTGTGTGCCCTTTCTGATGTGGGAAGCCTGTTAAAATTAAGCAGATTGACTATTTTCAGTGCAAAGTTTGCTATCTGAAATACTGAATATTCAAAACTTAAATGATCCTTAAGGAAATAATTTTAAAATGTAATAAATTTAAATATTCAATGATTACGGTATTGTATTATATATAGATCATCAATTAGATCATCACTTACTAAATGTATTTGTTACCAAAATAATTAAAATGTTAATTACCAAATTCTCGGTCAGTTTTCAGCTAGAATGACAATTCCTAGACCAGGAGCAAATATCAGCCTTCATGTAGGCTTTGTCAATACTAAACCCTGGCTGGAGAAAAAAGACCCCAAACATCAAAATTGAAATATATCTTTTCAATAGGAAAATCCAAATCTAATATATTTTCAGTACTAAAATCCAAGAAAATATTTCCTGTTTTTCAGAGGTGACTGCATTACTGAATTTCTGTTTGTTGATTTCTCATTATTAAAATGGAACACATTTATATCTGTTCCCAAAGTGTGGACAGATATTTTTTTACTCAGCGCACAGGACGAATTTGCTACATTGGTATCTTAGGAGGGCATCAGGAATTACACACATGGCAGAGGCTTAAGAACTTTGGTGGCAGCATCACGTCCAGCACCCCTGACCACTATCACACAAGGACCCACAGATCATTGACCCTCCCAGTTTGGTCCTAGAAAGAGCCTTTGGTGCTGTCCAGAGAAAAACACCCTCTGCTCTCAGTTTTCACCCCCTCATCTCTTTCTAGCCCTCTCTCCTTATCCCATCAAAGGAAGAGGTATTTATGTTGCTGCTTTCTCCCCTTCTCTCTTGCCGTGTCAGCTTTTCTGCCCAAACATCCTAATTTTGTGTCCCTTGGTATTCTATTCTTCAGGCCTAGCTCCAATTCCTTTAAAAGTTTGCCAGTGCAAAAAGTCTTAATCTTTTCTACCTTCTTGGTTCTGAGCTCCCTCACTACCCACAAGCTCTTGGGCATCTCCAGCTTTTTCAGTTATGTCACACCCCCTGTTCCTTCTGTTTTTGTGTCTATGGCTTAGGTGATGGTACAGTTGACAGTGCTAGGAGGTGCAGACTCAGGGCTGGAAGGGGAATGTGGGCACTTGGAATGAGATCCTGAGGCAGCAACAGGCTTTAGGGCCTTCATGTTTTGATGTGTAAAGGAGTGTCTGTAGATATCATTGCTGTTGTCTTCCATCTGACTTCCTTTGTATCTGCTGCCTGCTGCTGTCCTCTTCCCATGCTGCTGTCCTCTTCCCATGTGATCAGTGGAAATGACTGGTTATCTCCCAGCTCCCTCTCTCTTACCTTGTGAATGGCTGTAGATCCAGCTGTGCGCCCTGCTGAGCCTTCAAAGGTCTGTGTGCAAGGCTGCACTTATTAAAAGGCCACTGAGGATGCTGAAAGCTAAATAGTGTCAAGCCTGGGAATGGTAGTGGCAATTATATGTACTAAGACGCAGTGTCATTCCTCTTGCAAGCATCCACAGTACCATCAACATCTATAAAGAGCAGGTCAGTGTCCTTGAGCTGACAGGATGCCACAGGAGGTGCATGCCCTTCCATCATCCTGTGTTGGAATCCTGAATGCTGAGAATTTTAAACTTTCTGTGCTTAAAGACACAGACCCACAAGAGAACACTGCATTTGACCTGAGGTCATGGAACAGGCTTTTAAAATTGATTAATAGCACTGGGATTATGGGTGCGTAGTTGGTTAGAAGTCTGTAATATCACAGGGTTGAAAACTTGGAGTTTGGGGTTTTAGAATATAGAAATAAATATGAAGCAAGATGGAGGTTTTAGGGTGGAGGCAGGTTGTTCTTCTTTACCTTCTTCTTCCTTCTTCTTCATGGGTTTGGGTGATGTTTTGTGATTGGACAGAAAGGTCCACATTGTGGGCTTCAGGGGATCAGTTATTGGATTAAAAGGGAAAATAATCTAGGTGTCCTTTCTTAATTGGATAGTTCAGTTTTAAAAGACCTTGTAACAAGAGTTAGTTAACCATTTTGTGCCTTGCTAATGAAGAAGCTGCTGAACTCACGGTAGTGAGACTGTAACACAGATAAGAAATAATAAACACCTCAGTCCGAACATGCAATACCGTCTCAAGTGCCTTCAATCCCGACCTTGAGAAATCCCTAATCCTGCATACATCAGTCCAGCCCCTCCGTGCCCTAATCTAGAGCAGAGGACAGACAAAGAGAAATCAAAAGTCCATCTCTCTGAGAGGGCAGGATTTTGTGTGGCAGTAAAGCATAGGTGGCATTTTCTGTAATTGCTGTTCCTTTATAAACTTACTCAAGGCTATATATGTATTTCTCAAAATTTTTTCAGACCACTCAGCCCCCAAAAAGACTTTTTATCCTTAATTTTAAAGAAAAAACTTTTATATTTCTACTGGAGAAAAAAGGCTTAAATTACTTATTTGAAAATGAAAAAAGGTGATTCTGATGTGAATTACCATTTTGGTACCAAAATGTGTCCCTATTACTGGGGCCATTATTAAAAGCCCTGTTTCTTGGTCCCAGTTTCCCACCCTCCACTCTGCCCTGTGAGAGAGGCCGTGTGCATGCAGTCATGTTTAACTGCATCTTTGTTTGAAAAGTGTGCTGGTTATGTGCAGGGTATTACCAGAGGCAGCTTTCATTTGAAACAAATTGGACGAAACTGCCCAGTTTCCATTTTTGCCACTAGGAACCTTCTGGTACTGCTTCTTTGAGGATATGATCCCTTTCATGCCTCCTACCCTCACTTGGAGAACTCATGAATGCCTGGAAACATGCCACTTTCCTTACTTAAGAGCCAGAGTGGAGCCATGCTGTGCTCATTCACCTTCCTTCTACAGGGGTTTTGGTGGAGCACAGCATCCCGTTCCTGTGCAGGATCATGGAAAAGGAGCACAAAATGCCACCAAGACAGAGAGAAGAGCAGTTCCTAAGGGAGTCAGTCTGGCTTTGGGGAATTTGGTTCTGGGAATATTTGCAAATGAACACAGAAATCATAAAAATTATTATTGTTGTTACCACAGTTTTGGTGTTACCTGTTCTTGTTGCTGTGACACTTCATAGCCTCAGTCATGAGTGGGACTTCACTGTGTAAGAGAAGAATGGTTTGTTCCCCTGTAACTGGAAATCTAAGTTTGTATTTGGCAGCTCCCTTTTCTCCATATTAAAACCTTTTGTTTAAAGTTTGTAAAAACTTTGAGCACCATTGGTACTACTTTTTGAAAAGCATTTTTTTAATTAAAAAAATGAACTGTGACTTTTCCATGTGCCCTACTTTACTGACAATTCAACTTTAGATTGAGTTAAAGCCATGAAGATAGCTCCCAGGAGAGTATCAGCTGTGGTTTGACAATATGTTGTCTCTGGCAGAAATATCAGCTTTAAGACTTTCTACACCCCTCCCCTGCCTCCTGGATCATTATAAATATATACTAACCTAGCTGTTTTTTAGGGATGGTCCACATCCTAGGAGGGGCTTTTTAAGCTAGATGATATATGTGATATGATTTAGAGCACAGGCCCCAGTTGCACTTTCCTTGTAAGAAGAATTTGGAAATTGCTGTGGTAAAAGAGTGGGGTTAAGTGGTAGGAATCATAGTTTCATAAAAAAAACTTAGGTTGAGAGGGATCTCAGAAAGTAACAGCCTTTGACTCAAGACCAGGCTACCATCAAAGATACAGCAGGTTTCTCCTGGCTTTATCCAATCAGATTTTAGACATCTTTAAATATAGAAAATCTTTAACCTCAGCTCTAGAATCATAATGCTAATAAAGGAGGAAAATATAGAAGTTGCATGCCAGCTGTGTTATATTTGATAATTGAACAGGTCTGTGGGCTATCACCCCTTCTGTTCTGTCATAACTTTAGAAATAGTTTATGTCTCAGAGGAGCAATGGCAGCTCTGTAAGATAGTTGCACTTTGGCTAATGAGCTTTCTTCATAATGTGGCTGATTATCTCAGGAGACATGAGCTGAAGGGCCTGCATTACTCCCAGTCTGGAACAAACCCAGGTAACTGTTCTGTTTGTATAGTGGGGTAGTGCACTGGATAGATACCCATGATTACTCCTGGACAATGTGCACATGATAAAAAGGAGTGGATTTGGGAATGTAAGCCAGACTTCTCTGTTCATGTGTCAGTACTTGGATTGAATTCCTAATCTGATATCCAAAACAAAGAGAGCTGCAAAATCAGCTAAAGCTACTGCAGTGCTTGTATCAGTCCATTTGCTTGTGCATTAATTCTTTAACTATATGTAAATGTCTGGTGCATGAAGCAAGTGAAGGGTTTCTGTTTGTGCAACAGTGCTGCTTAATACTGACAGTTTTTTCAAGCTATTGGAAGCAGCTGAAAGGCAAGCATGCCAGGCAAACCAGGCCTGACTGCAAAACAATAATTCATTCAATTTGTCACTTAGCTGAAATTTGTGTTCCATTTAAAGAAAAATGGAAAGAAGAAATAATGAACTCAGTTCATTAGCTTCTACTCATACAGTCTTGAAAGTATCTGGCTTCACATGAAGAAAAAGAAAAAAAAAAAAGAATGGAACAATATTTACAGGATCTTTATTTAAATGGTAAGTTAAATATAGGTACAAACTGCTGAAGAACACTCTGCAGGCTTCTGAAATCCTTAAACACACTCCCAGAGAAATTGATTTAAAACCTTACTTACTTACCCATTGCTTGCAAAGGGAGCTAGAGAGTAATAGCTCTGCTCTCTGGTGCAAACTGGAATGGAGCAATGTTGATTCATAATAGATTTAAAAGGCATTTGGGATGCTGGAAGGTTGACTTCAGCAGGAGCTGACTATCCTCATTTCTGTGTCTTGTTAGGCATGAATATATTTCTGTGTGCCTTTTCCTTATATCTTAGAAACAGAACTCTGAGGCCTGTGTTTTTTTGTTGGGAAATGTGCCTGTCCCCAGGCACTCAGGTGGAGAACTGCCATGCTGTCCAGGGACCAGACCAGCTGGAGAAAAACCAGGAGCAAATAGTGACAGCACAGCAGCAGTTTGCGATTGAACTGGAAGGTACAGCCATGAATGCTTCTGCCTCAATCCCTCTGCCTGACTCACTGTTGACTACATATGGTTGCTTATTATAGTATGATAAAAAGTTTTTTTTGGTAAAAATCCTCTTTCTTTCAGAATATATTTATTTCTTGCCTTCATTTCAGTGTTAGAGCAAATATGACCTAATAATGATTCATATTTTAAGGCACCGCTTCCTAATTAAGAGATTTTCACCTGTATCTTTTGATTGAATATTTATGCAGATTTTCCAGGATTAGAAGGTGCACAGTATGACAGGGACCTTCTTGTCCCCCCAAAGTGCCTGGCCTTTGGGTCCCTGTTTGCTGACACTCACCTCCACAGTGAGAGGGTGGCTGATTGCAAGGTGAGTGAGGCACACAGATCACTTCACTTCTGCTGCATCACAGTTCACTGGGTGAAGTGATAATCCAGAAGCCTTCATACTGGGGGAACACACTCTGTATCCAGGAATTTAGAAGCCAAAAACTGTCTTGGACTACAGACATGTCATCTGCAAAAAAACTTGTCTTAATTTTAATTGCCCTACATATTCTGTTTCGCATCACCACCTTTGGCCCCTGTATTGCTGCTCTTCCCAAACATTGCATTGTATACTGGATTTTAAGAATAATAGCTTGCAAATATGTATTTTAGGCAATTTAGGGCTAATATAACAACTGAAACTAAAACTTTCCCTTCTTATTCACATAAGGGACTTGTAAAAAACGATGCAAAACAAAAGATAGGGCAAAAAGAAAATTAAAAAATTAATAGGGAAGGAGACTATTAATCTAATATCAAAATGAATACATGTGAAATGGCTACTAAAAACAGCAATATGGATTTCAAATGTGTATGGACCAGGCAAAATAGAGTGAGAAAGGTACACACAGCAGATGAAAAGACTAGAGCCAGAGATACCAGACAGAAGCAGAAAGCAGAAAAGAGAGTATCAGAGACTTCATAAACAGCTTTGATAAAAATAGATTCTCTATTTAGTAGACAATCTGTACAATTTCTTTAACATGAATGAACTATAATAGTATTTTTCAGGTTCTAAATTCCACAAAGTAGATTTGAAATTCTGGTAACCTTAAAAAGCAATTATGTGTGAAATGAAGGGCAAGGGTATTTATCAAAGTAACTTTGTGGGTTTGGTTTGTACAACGACAAGTCCTTTGTGAATTATGGTGAACTTATATATTTGTCTTGCAAGGAATACAAAGTGTTCGAGTCCAATTTCAGTGCAACTGGAGAAACCATGCACACACTTAAGATGAGGTGGGTACCCCTGCATGATGTGTATAGGCAAGGTAGTGCAAGAATTCAATGTTTCTTCATAATTTTGGTCTTAGCTGTCAAGGATGACACTGACTTAGATTACAAGGCAGGCCTGTAACTGATTGTAAAGTGCAAAGAAATTGCTTTACCTGTAAACTGTTCTTCAGCTTTCCTGAAATCAATTTTCTCAACTGCATGCAGTTTGCCTCTGTCATTACCACTGTTGCAATTTTGCCTTTTGCTTTAGTTTTTTCCCTTTACCTCTATGATTTGCTGTGACATGCCACTTGAACAGGCAAGGTCTGCAAACTAAGTTGAAAAAATTGTCTTTCTTCCTCCATCTCATACTACTAATTTTGAGATATTTTAAGGACCAAGTAGAGTCAATACTACTCTCCTCCCCTTTTATTTGTACAGGTGAAAATAATTAATGAGTTCATGTTGAAAATAAATTACTAAAGATATTGCAGTGAAGAAGAAAGAAGGAAAACAGAAGAGGGAGTTAACCTCAACATAGTAGCAGTAACTAAATGTTTGTTTGGTCACTACATAAACAAATGGATCACACAGCCTCGAGGAAGGACAGACCTTTGTGAAATATTAAGTGCAGTAGAAGAACTTCAGTCTGATTCTTGTTTGCAGAATAAAACTGTTATTTTAAGTAAACTTAGACAAATCTTCAACAGCTGTAAACCACTCCCTGGATTTATTTCTTTGTTTTATCTGTATTCTTGCTGTCACAGAAGAGACAAAATAAAGCTATTTTAGTAAGGATTTAGGAAGAACTTGTTAGGAAGAACTTTTTTCCTGTGCAGGTGACCACACGGTGGCACAGTTTGTTCAGAGAGGTTGTAGAGTCTCCCTCACTGGAGGCATTCAAGAACTGTCAGGACACTATTCCTACCATGTGCTCTAGAATGACCCTGCTAGAGCAGGGAGGTGGGACCAGATGACCAGATGTAGTCCCTTTCATCCTGATAGTGTAATTCTGTGATATTTAGCATCTATGATACTAAACATCTACAATCATATGATTACAAGTATTCCATAGGTGTGTAATTCTGATAGTTTTAGTCTGAAAAGGTATCTACTGACTCTTTACATGCCGATGTTTTGAATCTGAAGCTAAATCTAATTTAGAACTGTTTTTTTTTTTTTCTATGTAAGAACAAACCTGATGAGCATTTTGCAAGAGATATATAGAAGTGAACATAAACATTTTTAGGACCTATATTATGAGGAATTGTGAGGCTGAAATGAAAATGCTATTATTAATAATGATTTTCCTGTTAACAATGTTCTGAGTATTCACTTGGTAAGGAAAAATAAAAATTAAAAATACTAGAAAATACCTTATGACATAAGGAGCTATATATCATAAATATTAAACAGGGCCTGGCCAAGGCTTAATTGCTGTACAGAACAGAAATATTATTATCAGATTTTTCAGCCATTTCTTACAAATCATTCATGTTTGTATAAAGTTAGGATCTCTTCATGATTGTTCATTAACCAACATGAGGATTAAATTCATCAGGAGTCGTATTCATATATAATAGCTTGATTGGTACTTTTCTGCTTATAGTTATCAAGTCAAAGTCCCTCCAATTCCTTTTTGCAGTCATGGAGAAAGAGGATTTTTAAATGCCTGCATCTTGTTGAGTCACTGGAGAAAACCAGTTTGATTTTAACATTGCCTGTAGGCTGTTAATGGTTTTCTGAAGAACACCAAGTCCCTCTCTCTCTCCCTCCCCTTCCTCTTTTTGGTTATTCCTTTAAATAATATAATCCTTATTTCCTGCCTGTGCCTCTGTGTTTCTTCAGCAGCAGCACAGAGTTTACCCTCATAGCCTCAATACTAGCTACAGAGTTCTCTAGCTAAACTAGCTGGACTTTTGGCACTTTCACAGGGCTATGAAGATTTTAAAACCTTATGCTGCCACAATATATATTCAAGAAATAATATCCATTCTGAAATTCATACCACCCTGGCACATATTAATAAAATTCTTTTCCGAGTTCCAAATGAATTTGCTCTCTTTGCATCTTAAAAAAAAAAATGCAATAAACATTTGCTCAACCATAAAAAGGTGGAATGAATGCAATTAAGCCATTTAAATATCAATCATTTAGACAAACAACACACACAAGTGCCCAAGTGTTCAGCCAGTCAATTTTATAACCGCACAGAAAAGAATAAACTAAGAGTATTTTAATGGAAAGGCAAGCTAATTTGTAGTCTGCTACAACACAGCACTAAGCTTCTTGGGTATACTGTGATTAGACATGGATTGCAGTAAAATAGCTACCTAGAAGCCACAAACTCTGGTGGTATTAGTGAGAAGTCTAACTTTCCCACAGCCACATGTAGGAGAAACAATGATCGTGAAGGGGGACTGGTGTTAATACTGAAGCTTAATGGGGCAAGACATGTTCATCAGAGAAGCTGGCGTTTGGATTAGCTCCAAACCCATAAAAATCTGCCCAAGAACATTTGAAACCTGACACAGAAGATGTCTCCATATTTTAAAAATGTACTGCAATCACTGCAAAGTTGTTTGGCCATTTTAGTATCAAGGAATAACAGTAAAGAAACCAGAAAATATGTTTCTTCAGAATCCCCTTGATGCCATCTGCAGCTAATGTACCAAATACCTTTTCTGAATGCTTTGCAGCCACAAGGTGACAAAGTAGCTATCAGTGAGATAAGGCTTGTTCTGCTTAGAGCCGTTCTTGCAGTTACAATAGGGAAGTGATAAATTACAGACTTCAATGGTCTTTCTGGACGAAAGGAAATGTTCCAGACAGTTACAGCTGAGATTAGCACTTTGGATAAGAGAGTGACAGGAGATGAAAGAAGACCAGAAGCCTGCAAGAAAGATCACAAGATGTAAAAGAAAAGACTCTAAAATATTCTGCTCATACAAATGCAAATGATCATGGAATAATGAACTGAGCATCTGCAGGACAAAATTAAAGCAAGAAAAAAATTGCAAACTGGATAAATTAGCTGGTTTAAAATTACTTGAGTTTTTACTGTGGTCTGTGAATGAAACCTTTTGTTTTCAAACACCATGAAAAGCGTAAAGGAAAAGAAGGAAATCCAGGAATGGAGATGAATTTTTTTACTTCTCTAAGGTTCTTAAACATATCCTAAGCAAAACCCACATACTATTAGATTTGGGAGTATGTCAAATATGCCTGATTTCTAGAAAGATCCAGAGGCACAAATTGACTAAAATGAGTATCAAGGAAATAGCTTCTGAAATAGCTGTGGAGTGTTTGTAAAGATAGATGCAAGTACTTGGCAGTGAATAGTTCTGTCTGATATAGTCTACTTGTTCATGGTAACAGCCTCAATGTCTGCACTGACATTTTGGGAAGAATCTAACTGCCTTTTCCTTGCAATGTTTTTGCTTTGAATATGAAGTTAACTTAAACCATAAGCCAGCATGTTGATTTTGAAGTTGTGGGAGGTTTCCATATGTGTAGGATTGGTCTGTCAGTTACTTTAATATAAATACTGTAAGTGCTTTGTAACATATCACAGTGTTTAGTACTCCTGGTAATATTCTCATATGAGTGGTAATAGAGTCCTTCTTTTAATGAAGTGGAGTCTATCCTCAAATAAGAATATTAACTTGGAGATTTACCTTGAATCTGTGGCCAGTACACTCTTGAGGTATTTCCTAATAAAATGATCAATTTTTCTATGCAGTAATGCATTGAGCTTTTGTGTAGAAAATCAGATTTTGTAGATGTGTGCTGGATGGAATAATGGAAGCTTCAGAGACATAATCTGCCTGTGCTTCCAAGGGAGACTCTTTCTACTTTAAGGATGTCAATGGTTAAGAAGGACTGTAGACAAAGAGAGAAACTTAGGGCCCAACTGCTTTCCTGGCAGGACTAATGCATTAGATATTGTGCACCAATACAAACTGTGTTGGTTGATTGTACCAACACAGCCTGCTACTTGGTAATAGAAAGTTACTCATTGCCTGGGAGGTTTTGGGGATATATGGATTTGTGAGAAGCTTGCTGTATTTTTTCAGATCCCCAGGAATGCAAGAAAAAGCTGCCATTGAAAAATATAACTTAATTTTCCCTGTTCCAGAGAAGACCTAGTAAATATGACAGTCTACATTCAAAACACAATGGCAAAGAATAAGACTCCCCCACTTCTCATCACTTGGTAAGTGGAAGAGTTAAAAATAGGTCATAATTTTTGGATTATTGGGATTTGACAGTATTGTTGAATGTAAGATGCACAATGCATCTGCTGAGTGGAGAAATACCATTCCATTGGGGAAAATCTCAGGCTTTGAGACCAAGTCTTTTACATCAGTCTCAAAGTCAGTCCATGGCTGGAGAAATTTCAGGGATTTTGAGTTCTAGTCATGTGCCTTAACCACAAAACTCTAAGTGTGTGGTCCTATGGCATCTCCTCCCCTTGAATCACTGCTTTTTGATCTGCTAAACTGGACAGATGAAGATACTGAAAACATTATTAATGTTAACAGCATGCTTTCAAAGGAAGACTGTGACCTTCCAGTTGAATTATAGTTGTGAATATCTCTTCTCTAGATTATTGCATTTAATTTGGTCTGTGTGTGCTCAAACATAACTTGGTCAATATTCTGTGTGCAGCTCTTGGAGATCCCATTTGTAATTGTTGCTCTGCTTACTTTGGTACCTCACACCTACGCAGAGATATTTTCCTTGAATGAGATAATCTGGTTAATGGTAAAATAGTAAGTAATCATGAACATGGCTGGACCTGTGTTGAATAGTCAAGCAATCCTTTGAGTCAAGGCTTGGAAAAAGAAAGGTTTTGATAATTTTTACTAATCTTGTGGACTTCTGCTTGATTTACAAATGGACGTAAATGCCAGATGTTGCAAGAATAGAGAATAATCACTGGCACTTGCTCAATGACCACCTTGAAAAAATATTGATTGGATTCCAATGGAATTGTTAATTCCTTTTTGACCTGACAACAATAGCTTTTCAATTTAGTTCTGCACAGACAAAAAAAAGGTGGTTAACTCATGTTACCTCATGAGATCAAGACTACAGATCTCAGACATTAAGCCATAGGCTGGGCTTCAGGATTTTTATCATGGTCTCTGGTTGTTCCTACACTGTTCCGGTAAAGAAACAACCTGTTCTGCCAGCTTCCTAAGTGGTGATTTCAATGACAGAGACATTCATAGGATTACCTTCTCAAAATTTTTTCTTTTATTCATACTTTGTCCACGTGTCAGTCTGTGAATGTAATTTTTTTTCCCACCTGAAATGTGTCACCTCTTTCTAAAACTTCTTTGAACAATAGCTTGTAGATAATGTCTTTGAACTCTAAATCCAACTTCTTGGGAAGCTTTAGCAAGGTCTAGAAGACATAAGTGCAAATGGGAAAAAAAGATAGGATTCCAGGAAGCTTTACATCATTTAGTGGTATTTTGGGACCTAAGCATTCATGTTAGAAATACAATCTATTTCTTGGATATTCATGTTAGGATTAGTATTGAACTCAGAATTGATGGGAAGTCCTGTTCAGTGCACAGGATTCTTTAAGGTTATAAAATCAGAATGCTTGATTACAAAGAAATAAAAAATGGTCTTACATGAAAAGGATTTTGTTTACAGGCAGAGAAAAATGTAAGGTTTCCTTTAGCTCTGCACAGATTGTTGAGCATTTATCAGGTTTACCTCCATGCTTATTTATACTGAGACTTTGCAGCAGTAACTATTTAATTTATAGCAAAACATAATAGGAATGGCAAAAGAAATTTTGGAAAACAAAAGTAACTCTGTGTTTTTATGTATCTCCTCAATTAGCTACAACCCTTATAAAGCAGCCTCTGCAATTCTGGGGATGCTCTGGACTTTCTTATGTTGCTTCTGCACAAGATGATTTAAAGTTTATTGACTTATTTGTGTAATTTCATGCTGGGAATAGACTTTATATCAGTGTTTGGGAATGTGTTGGGTAATTGTGAAAATATTCTTCCCCCACCGCTTCCTTGCTTGAATATGTAACACCATTAGAGGCTGTAAAAGAGAGGACTGTGATAGACAGCAAAAGACAGGTTTATGGAAAAGGGACAGCACCAGATACCAGCTCTGAAGGCTCCCTTGTATCTCTCTTCTGCTCCTACTATAAAACTACCTGCCTTTTCCAAGGGTGAAAAGTAATTCACAGTCCTTACAATAGACTCATTTCTACTGACTCAAGAATTTTCTTATAAAAGACATTTCTAAAAGAAATCATTACTGGGTAACATGATTTGTTCCTAATCAGTATTTTGTGATACAAATAGGTGGATGTTCAGATATTCTTCTATATCCAGAAAGAAATTTCCCAGTTAATGAATCACAGAACAAGTTATTCAGCAAGATAATTAGCTAGGTAATAATTACATTAATTTAAATAAAATAGAAAGGGTGTAGTAGCTTCAGTTAAACTGCAATTCACTTGCACAAACCAATTCCTGCACTGAGGAAAGAGCCAATATTTGCATTTGAACTCGCTGGATGAAGGACTGGTTTATAATTACACTATTTAAGATATGCAGATTAGACTACAGAAGATTCTGTATTAAAACTCAATGAGAAGAAATGAAAATTCCATGTCTGAATATACAATCTGACCATATAATTACCAATAAGTTTCTCTGTATGACAAAAATAGATCTTAATCACTTTAAAGCCTTGAATAATCTAAAGCATTACTCCAATAAAAGGGCTAGCCAACAAATCATCACTTGTCTCAAAAAGATGTGGAGCACTCTTAGCCTCTTAACACTACTGAGAAATATCATTAGCTGAGAGCTTTTCACTTTGAAAGTCAGAGGTAAAGCCCTTACTTTATTTATGTGCACCCTTCAGCTCTTACGGGACAGACTGAACACGAGGCATCTGAAGTTGATAGATTCTGACCCTGGTAGGATGGAGACTCAGCTAATACCACTGAGCTAATCTAGAGAGCTACAGCCAAGCTGATGAGAACCGTGACAAGAGCATTGTGTTACCACTGTGAATAACTGAACAACTAATTTTCCTCCACAGCCACAACAAAAGAGTGCTTAACATAAAATTGCCCAGGGATGAATTGGCAACATCCCCAAAAAGCAAATGCTTATGGGTCAGATTCCTGCATGCATAGCTCCACATGAGTGCTAGGCGTGTTCTTTGGAATCTTATCTTCCCAAAGAAACAGCAGCAAAGTCTTTAACACTTCTGTATGGTGTTTTACATTCAGAGCTTAAAAATTCCCACAGGGTCAGATGTGATCAGGAAAGGCTTATCTGCACTGTGCCTAGTTTGATACCTGCTGGCTTGCTAATTTTCAAGGAACTAAATGCCCATTTGGACTCCTTGTTATTTACTTTAAATGCAATACATTCAACATTATCTGGTAACTCCTGTGCCTACTCAAAAACACATTAGTTGCAGCCATTTCAATTTTTTTTACCATCTGTTAATACTGCAAGACTTTTGTCCTAGGGCCTGCACTTTTGGCATCACAGCAAGATGGCAATGATACCTGTTATTATCCTTCCTCAGCATATACCCCCACAGCTGACTACACAAGGCATAGAAAGGCCTCTTTTTAGCTGTGTGGTTTTTTGGCTCATATCCCTTATGCTGTAACTTTCAATGCACTGTGTCTGTGTCAAGCTGGAACTTTCTTGAAAAACATCAGGGGAAATTTTCAAGCTGTGTGCAAGAGCAAAACTAGTAACACTGTATTATTTTGCTCATGTTAAAAAACCCTCTTGTGCCTTTTCCCTTGAGTTGCTATAGTTCACCTAGTCTTTAGAGAACTTGAAAACTAGAGCTGCAAAGGGCTTTGTTGTGTAAGAGAGCATGGACTTCAGATGAATCACTTAAGTCTTTCAAATTTGCAATTTGCACATGTTATGTAGAGACCTGCTAGAACCTTGCAGTCAAACCACTTTGTGCTTTGGGTATCCTGTTGAGGTGTCCTGTTGTCACATTTTCTCTGCTGCTCCTGGCTGAACCTAGACCAGATTCTAGAGATCTTTTCTGTGAGTTGCCAAAGACCCCCTTTCCAGGATCAGAGGTCTGGAATCATCCCCTTCTGTTACTGAGTTTTGCTCCAGGTATTTCAGGTAACACATTCATATAAGTTCCTTAACAAAGCATTATTAATGTTCTTAAAAACAACTTAAAACCAGGATTTTTTGGGTCTCTGATGCTGCTATTTGCAGCAAGTACCTCTTATGGGTAAAAATCTCCTTTTTTTACCAACCTTCTTAGATTCATAGCTGGTTTATTCCCCCCCCCCCTTTTTTTTTTGTCTTTGTTGGGTTTTTTTTGTTTTGTTTTGTTTTTGTTTTGTATGAAGTATGCTTCAGTGTAAATCTCTTTTTACACCTTTTTTTTTTCCCATGTGATAGACTCTCCATGTACTTTTTGTCTGAATACCTCTTGTGCATCATTCCCAGCCCAAACCTATATTTTCTGCACACAGGTATGACAGAGGAGGACTTCGGATAGTCTGTCTGTGTCAGGTAGTATTCAGCATTTTTCTTATGACTTGAATGATGGAAGACGAGGTACACATATTAAGCAGAAATTTGACACTAGGGAAAAAAGAAGGTTCTGTAATACATTATATACAACTTGATTGTAGGAGATCACAAAAGAATTTTTGTTTTTAATAGTTGTCAGTTAGGAATCATGTATCCCAGATCTGAATAGATTTGGGAGAGGTGGGATTGACATGAGTTTCAGGTAACTATTGCTGGCTAATTAATAGTGATGTCTTTTTTCTGTTCCTAAAATATCCTTCTCTTAGTGTTAGGTGTCTTCATCTGATCCCTTTTATTCACTTATTGCCATTATTTCAGATAATTTCTTAATATCCTTAGCTTACTGAATAATATACAGGTCCTTTTATGTCTCCCTACTTTGTGTGACTAAAAACTGTATTAACAAACTCCCTGCTTTTACACTGAGATGACTAAGAAAAATATTAAATAAGACCAAACCAAGACAAACCATCAAGAAACTCTGCTATATTAAAATACATCTAGATTGAACACATAATCTGTTTTTTGTTCTTTGTCTTTTTTTCTTAATATGTTCCTTCTAACAGCATTACAGTTTTTGTACAAGAGCTACAATTTCTCCCATATAACTGATAATATCCCATATGGTGCTGTACTTTGCTGTAATCCAAACAGACTGACAAGCTTCTTTCCTGTTTTGTAGAAAAGCAGTTATTTTTTTAAGTGAAAGTGGCAGGATAGTCTTACCAAATCTATTTGGTAAATCTACGTAATACTCTGCCTTTTGCATTTTGATTTTCTGCCTTTTCTTTTCAAAGTTAATCTTTCCTCTGAAATCTGTATGGCTTCCTTTCTGCACCACTGAAGTAAGCATAACAAGTCTCTCCTTCTGCATCTTTTACTATCCCCTGTAACGGTAGGGATTTCTATATGATGGCTCTCTAATACTGATGCCAGCTTTTTGTATACATCAAGCCAAATTAGGCAACCTATTGTTTCATTTGTTATCCTTTTCAGAACTCTCATAATGATGAACCTCCTCCATATGAAAGCCTTAGTTTTCCTTCCATCTTGGATGCAGAAATTTCATTTTATTTTGTCATTACTGCTAGGCAGTCTTTCTGTGTTATATTGATTTGGGTCTCTCCATATCTTTGCTCCACAGCTGCCAAGCTTTTTCTTCCTCTTCCCCTCCCTTCTTTTTTGCTGTATGGCTGACAAGTCTTTTATTTATATTTTTTAAATCTAATTTGTAATGTGCATGTCAGTCTAAATTTTGTACCCTTTCATATTATTGCCTGTGCAATCTTAGCTCTGTCTTTACTGATCAGTGTTTTTTTCTTCATTCTTTGTTAGCCCTTCATTTTTTTCATATTTTACTTGATGTTTTGCATACTATGATGTTTTGCTCATCTGTTTTTTATCTGTTTTTTATAATGTTCTAATTAATTACTGCCATGAAATCTGAAAAAATAGCACCATCTGATAAAAAGGCATTTGTAATAAAAGATACTCCACTGTGTACTCTGAATTTCCCGAAGTATCTTTAAAAGGTGCACTAACAAAGCTGAAGTGCTGCATTTCTACATGTCATTGCAGAAGAGAAAAATGTTTTAAAGTTTCTCACATGCTGCTGTTTTACTTTTGAATACACCTCTCCAGTTCATTAAAAAAGTGAATATTTTCTTATTCAAAATTATATAGTAGGGCATCAAATTTTGTTCAAGGAAAAGAAGAAAGAAGGAGAAATATTCGGAAGTAATTTTTCATTTACTCCCTTGCAGTCAGAAAATCTCACTTGAAAGTCCATGTTGATTTTCTGTTTCCTCTACAGATGAACACTGTGGCTGTCAGTGGACACATGACTCCTTAATCTTATTGTGGATAGCTGGCAACCTACAAGGCTCTAAATGTTTGTTGGTATTATAAAGGTTTGTACTGCTTTATCATCAAGGCTCTGTATTGTAATATGGCTGTATTTTGTGACCTGACTGGTGAGCCAGAAAATTCCACAATTACTGTTTCAGAGCCAGAATGGCTGTTTCAGAATATCAGTAGTGGACAGGCCAATACTAAACCATTAGTTAAAGATGCTAAATGAAATGCACTCCACTGGTAAGAAATGAATCTTGGGCTTAAAAAATACAAAATACTTTGAAAATGAAAATGTGGACTGGTATAAGATTGTCAGAAATAAAAGCTGAAAACAAGTGTATTTCCCTGTCAGGTAATGTACTGTATAAGCTCTAAGTCTTTATAAACTTCTAAATCTAAATGAAAAAATGTCTGAAGATGCTTAAAATTAGCAGTATTTCAAAACAATTGTTTTCAAAATATAGCAACTCATAAATAAAATCAAATTACTATTACATATTAAACTGTGATCATGTTTATGATCACAGAGAGTAACACAATTTCAGCTTTATCAACACATTATATTTTCAGTATGCTGCTTAATTGTTTAATTAAGGCTTTTATTAGTATTTTAGAAAGACAGATAATTCACTAAATGCTTGTATACTTCCGTATAAAAATTAAAAATTATATTTAATTATTTTCTTTTAAAATGTTTTTATTGTTCGATTGATAAATACAGCAAAACTATGGCCTCAGTTTGGGAAGGATTTCAGGTTTGTCTTCAGATTGACTTCACTGTGTTGTAAATATGTACTTGAAAGTCAGTTCATGAAAAATGTTTTGCTAATAGATGGCTGAGAGAAGGTTGATATTGTGAATTAATCATCAAAGGGAGCACCTTATGATTCTGTGCCAATGTTCACTATTGCAGTACCTGCTCACCTTCTACACCCAACTGATGACAGGCCTGAAGGCACAGGGTGACATTTAACATTATCCTTTCTGGAATAAAGGTCTTGAGGTCATGGGCACTGGACGTTTATTCTAAAAATGTGAGTAATTTGGTTTTATTGTTGCTGATGTTGATTTAGCTTTATTGGCTGTATGAATAGAGTTTTTCTGTAGGAAGAGTGTTATTGCCATTAGTATCATTGTTTAGAGAAGAGGACATAGAACAAGAACCTTCTCTACTTAATTGTGCAGCTCTTTCCAAGTCACTGGCTCTTTCTTATCCCTTGGTCACTTCAGGCACAAAAGTGGATCAAATCAAATTCTTTTAAAATAAGTGAATGTATTAAAGTTAAGCCATCATGGATAAATGGATAAAATAAAAAGGAGTATGTGAGTGCTGCATTATTTCATGTGGATTCATTTCTGGGGCATGACTTTCAGAAGACACTTGAGGCTTCAGTGCTGTTTGGCTAGGTTTTGAGTACTGTAAAACCCATGTATTTTCTCTTCTCATTCCTCAGGAAACCATAGGATCATACTGGCATGTCGTAACAGCCATTTACTTCTTATTTATCAGTGCATATGTTCTTGTATTGAATTACTTGTAGTTTTATCTCATTTCACAACTTAATTTCTGAGATGCAGACTAATCATGATGGCTCTTAGTGACTATTTACTCCTGCAAAATTCCTTGAGCTTTCCTATCCCAAGAGGCAAACAGAAGTGACATTAATTTGCATTCAGGAATAATATTACCTGTAATTTTCTAAAATGCTGTTTTAACATGGCCAAGTTTCTGGGTGATTAACTGTGAAATTACTGCTTTTTTATAAATACTTGGTTTCAGCCCATAATGGAAAACCATTATACAGTGCCCAAAGGCTCATATGGCAAGTAGCTTTCAGAGCTTTTAATTTGATAACAATTTCTGTTGAATTAGTTATAGGATATATAAGGAAATAGGAAAAAGTTTGCTCTAGTCTGCCAGAAACTTTGCTTATGTATCAGAAAATCCTGAAAGCTGTGCCTTCATACCAGTTGGCAGAGGATGTCTAGCCTAAACTGCCAACTGAATATAAAAATTTTGCCAGAAAGTTAAATTGCTGATCACTTGTCTGAAAGATTATTTGGCCTTTGTGTCTTACTACTTGCTAAGTGACACAGAAACAAATATCAGTGTGGAAAGTTGTCTTATTTTTAAACATGGAATGTTTAGGATGGTGGGCTTGCACAGTGAAAAAATGTACTTCAGGATGGGAGAGACGCTGTCAGTGCTTAAGGGGCAAAGGACTCCATTCTTTTGCTTCTCTTTTCTGTAGTTGTCTGGTTTTATGCCTACCAAGATCCTGAGCACCCTAGAGCTAGAGCTCCCACTTCTTCAAATATTTTGTATGCTTTTATATTGAAGACTACTAGAAGCCAATATCCTTGCTTTACTCAAAGCTAAGCTGTATTTCTATGCCAAAGCATCCTTGCAAGGTGTGAGTGAATTGGATTGAGCCAACTCTAACAACACTGGCAGGTTGAATCCCAAATTAGGAACAAAAAGGTAATAAATTGTTAATGTAAAACCACGTTCCTAGAAGAAGAATATTCCTCTTCTGACTTGGCTTACCTTTGCATGCTTACCTGAGTTGAGTTCAGAAAAGGGTCGAATTTTCTTGCAAGATGACGTGTCTCTATTAAAATATCAATTGCAAAATCCTGCTGACAGTATGTGCTGTCAGTACATACTAATGTCTTCAGATACTCAGTATTACATTCATGGCATTTTAAAACCTGCTTCAATACATTAGGCTGAACAGTGTTAGCAGAGGTAAGTATGGATTACATTTCTAAAAAATATATTAATACAAAACGTTGAAACTTGTTACTATGTGGTGAGCCAAATTGTGGTTCCTCCAAGGTCAGTGGGTAATTCTTGTCAATTGCTTGGAGGAATTCATCAGACAACATCATTAATGTTAAGACTTTCCTTTAACTACACCAGTATTACAAATTGTTAATTTTATGTTAATTTACCAAAAACCGTCACTCAAAGTTAAAATTTCAAAGTCTGACTTTTTAGGTCCATTAACAGTCATTGCTCAAGCAAGTGTCTAAATATTGACTTATTGACACAGCTACTTCTTCCACCCCAGTATCAGTGATTTACAGAGTACACATGCTATACCTTCTGATAATGTGCCTTGGCCCATGGTTGGAATCAAACCCATCCAAACTGCTTGAATCTAAGCCACCTAGAAAAGAGCAGCTATGTGGTGAGAAATGGGATAAGAGAGGTGACAAAGCTTTGATTCCTGGTTGCCAGCAGCAAGAATTGAAGCATGCCTTAGTCCACGTAAATCAGGCCTCTCACTGTACCTCCAGCATTGCTCCAATGGGGCATGAAATGTCATCACACAGGAAGGGCTCTTCTTACCCTAGTGTGAAACCTGTAGGCTGAGAGCATTAGTTATGGACATTTTCTGGAGGGAAGCATTGCCATTTGGTATGCAGATCAAGTCTTCTGTCACACTTTAATCCTTTCATTTAAATATAGGAATTTAGGGCATTTAAATATAGGAATTTTTTTCTCATGTTAGTCTTGAATTTTTTCATACTTAGTTACTTAGCAGTCAGATGAAACCAGAAGTTCTTCAGGGCTTCAGGAGGTGATAAAGACCCTAACAATACCAAGTCTGGTCCAATACCAGCACAATACACTTTTTAGAGGAAAACACTGTTGGGTTTTTTTTTTTTTTTTCGTTGAGTTCTGGCTCTGAAATGCAGGAATGTTGTCTAAAGATCATAAACACGTATAAAACCTCATACTTCTAAAACGAACCCAAAGCTCTGTTGCAATAGTTAAACCTAAATAAGCTTTTTTTTTTTTCTTTTATCTTGACACCTGGTCCCATCCAGGTTAAAACAGATATATTTACCAGAAGTGTGTGAATATAGGTTCAGTACTTTTTTACATCATGTGTTCTGCCTCAAACAGTAACTAATTCAGCAACTCCTGCTGTTCAGGAGTCAGACTGCAAGATCACTGGAATCTCTTCTGGCCTGGAATGAATGAATGTATGGTTTCATGCCAGGAATAAGCTATTGATTTGGACTACTTCTCTGAACATCCTTTGTCTCTTTACCTGACTAAAACAGTGAAAATGTCTCTTTACTCTAAAGACCAGGAAAACATGGTCAGGACTGGAGAGCAGTAATCAATATGGATCTGTATTATTACACTTTCCCCTTGGCAGACTATATCAAATTCACTGAAGATGTTTAAAAGTATTCCCAAATAGTCCCCTAATAATTTATGAAAATTACTTCCTTGGAAAGTGCTGCTTTAAGCAGGGAAAAAAAATCTACACCATTGGAAGCTCAATGCTATGAAAACAGCATCAATTTTCTTGATGAATTTGTAGTTCAGAAGCAATTTGGTGTGAGTCTTCAATTCTGACAGTACATGTGACTTTGGCTAGATGCCTGGATATAGGCAGCGAGTAAACACAAAATGGTGGAAATTATCTTGATCTCTTCTGTTCTGTGTGCTAAGACAAATAATAGTAGCACTTAAATATAGCTGCCAAAGCTATCTGTAATAAAAGTACAAGAAAAAAAAAAAAAAACAAAACCAAAACAGCAGTCTCTAAATTGAAGAATCATTGATCATTGTGGGCTGAAGTAAATTTGCTGGTATTAAATTTTCCTGGAATGGGATGCCAAGGATTAAAACAAATAACTTAGGCCTTTTTTCTTTGAAGGGCTTGCCAGCCATATAGAAGGATCAAGAAAGGTCTTGGGATACACACAAAATTTGTATTTGTCTCAATATCAAATGCACGTGAAAAGATATTGGATGTATATGAAGAGAGATAGGAGAGCAAGTGTGAAGTTAGATCCTTGTAACCATTTTTCTTCACCTTATTATCTAAGTAGTCTTGAGTTGGCTGTCAGGTAAAAACCCTGCTAAAAAGATAATGCAGATATGCAGCAGCTGATGTACAGGGAGACATGAAAACAAATATTAGAAAGCGTGCAAAAAGCCTCCTTAAAAGCTTTTCTATCTCCTGAGGTTTTAAGCAGAGAATCAATTCAAATGCCTCTCCACTCTGTAAACATAGGAGAAAATAGTGGAAAATAGTTACATCTAATGCATTTTGGTATTGTACATCATGTTAGTGTCTTTTAAAAGGCTGGTGGCAAATTTCAGAGATTTTTACAACAGTGCCTATGGTTTTCTGTGAGACTGAATTTAGGATTTCTTTTAATACTTTGTGTTTAGGACAAATTCTTGTGTTCTACATTTTCTCCTTAAATGCTGTAAAAAATGTTGGTTTAATGTTTATATCTGGTCTCACCAGGGAAATACATTTCTTAATAAACATTCTTGTTTTCTTACCTCAGAGGAGCTGACCTTTTTAGGGTAACAGCACTTTTATGTTATTGTAATTTCCTAGCTTTGAATGAAATTATTACTTCCTTGCTTTGGACAGATTGTCAGGGCTTGTTTTATAGTCCACAATATCACTTTTTCCCTATGTGACTTCAATGACTTTCCCCTCACAAACCAGCATATACCTCTATAGCTCTTCATTTGCATTTAAAATGAAGACACCATGGGAATCGGTCAGCTTGTACTGGGAGAAGGGGGATATAAAGCCACAGAGAGTTCAACTCTGCTTATTACAGTAAAAATCTTCATCTGTAGGAAGTAGGTCCACACATTTGTTTGACAAGTGAAGACTACTTTAGAAATCTTTGACCAGAATATGTGTGAGAAATACTCAAATAACAATTTTGAGTTTTCTGTTGGTCCAGCAAGGGTTGCCAAAGGCTACATCAATATGTGCTTTCATTGTCTAGCCTGCAAAGCCTCAAGCTTAACTTTATGATGTTGAAAATCTTTGAAAATCCTTGAAAAAGTTCTTGGAAACCTTTAATTTATATCTAGGAGTACTTAATATAGAAGGCTTGCAACCCTTACAATAATTTGCCCTTCTTCTTCCTACTTAAATGAATCTATGCAATTTTCTTTAATTCCTGATATAACCTCAGTAGACAAACTCATTGATCTTTCCCTCTAAAGGCATCTTGCTAGCCTAGAGTTCATAAAACTTGAGAAACACAGATTGCTTCAAATTATGTCCTTATTAACATTAACAGTCATTTTGTGGTGATACAATGCAGTCTCCCTGTTCCATTCAATACATCTGGAGTGAATCATTAGCCTGCATGAGTTTTTATTAACTTTAATAGCAATGTTTTCATCTCTTATTTCTTTGTAGGTTTTTAATTCCTTGGTGTCTCCTTCTGCCTAGAATTTCTACCTCATATACTACAATTCACATATCCGTAAAGAAATGCTGCATCCACTAAAAGCTATGCAAAGGGTATATGATTCTTGGGTCTCTATTTTTCTGTTGATTTATTTGATTTTGATATCTGATTGAACTTTTCTTCTTGTGTATTCATTTTTCCTTAAAAATTTCTTGCAGGGGCTTTTCAAATATACCTTACATTTGAACTTCCAAATATAGGATATTATGTTCACTGACTCTTTTATCCACAACTGTATTCCTGCTTGCAAACAAATGTGCTGACGCAGGTGCAATTTGCCTCACATACAGGAAGAATGAGATGATACATTGCTCTTCCCTTATACCTATTTTTGGATGTGTATAATTGCATCTACCTTGAAAAACAGATTGTTTTTTTTTCAAATGAGTATTTTGTTAACCTTCACAAGATAGAAAGAATGTTTGAAAAGAAATTGAAGTTGTAACTTATATCTTCAATTCTGTGATTCATTTTTGATCAAATCGTCCTATAGTATTAAGAACAGTTTGTAAATGATGATCTCATTATAAGTAAGGTTGAAATATTTAATGTCAGCCAATGCATTTCTTTAAAAAGCACTGTACTTAGTAACTATTGTAATTATGCCAGGAGACATAAGAGAAGAGATTAGTGCAACAAGTGACCTAGCTTTAATAATGTCATAAGAATCTGTAATTGCAAAATTATCCACTGTGTTATGAATGTTCACTAACATAATATTCAGGTCACTCATCATTTGTAGCACTTCATGAAATAAGCAATTATTTTTTCCAGTGTACAAATATCAAGTCCATTAATTTTAATAAGTCCCTCACAATCCTGAGAGCTGTATATTTAAGCATAGTAAAAAATGCCTTCAGCTATGACTGAAAAACATGTATTATAACAGACTGTGTTTGACTGTCAGCTTTCTAAATCTTGGTACTGGTCATACCTAGAAAGATTTAGAGGTCAAGTTTGAGTTGAGAACTCAGAACTGCAGAAAAATGCCTGCAACCTACTCTAAAATAGATATTGACAATATGTCCCAGATTTCTTTCTTTCCAGATAGATTGTGTGCATCTATGTCCGTCCGTCCATCCATCCATCCATCCATCCATCCATCCATCCATCCATCCATCCATGTCAATCTATCTCACAGTATTTTAATATTGTATCTTCAAGACTTAGGTCAACCTGAAAATTAAAAAGAACCCCAAAACACAACAAACTGAATGAAAATGGAAAACTTGACCATAATCTGTGTGTGGGATTTTTTCTCTGTCCTGTAGGAAATGTTATTATTCAGAAGGATGAGGAACAGGTCTGGTTCTTTTGTTCTCTTAACTGCGCTGAGCTATTGTCAGAATGAATAAAAACCCCACATTTGCCCTGTGGATAAATTAGCTGCAACAGCAGCTTTCCTTTGAGTTCCCTGGTGTTTTCTGTCAGTGTCTGCATCTGGGGGAACCTGCTGGACTGACTCAAAAAAACAGTGCATGGTGCTTCTCCAGATCAAATAATGGCTAAGGGGTTATTATAACAGATGGAATTTCCCAGGTATTTTGTTTTCCTTGCCTTTTTGCTGTTTGGTGTTTACCTTCATGTGTTGCTTGTTACTGTAATTTTCATTAAAGTCTTGAGAATAGGGAATTCTTTAACACATGTGAATTGAGCCAGGCACACTGGATCTTTCCTCTAGGAACCCTGTGAAGACAAGCAATAACATCTGTATTGTGAAATCTCAAATGAAAGAGGGCTTAAAAAACCAAGATATGGTAGGTCTGAAAACTGGGGATGCTTTGAGGTTATATTGCCCAAGCATTATCCTATTAAAAACTACATTCAGTGTGAGAAGAGAATAATTATGTGCAAATATTTTCCTTCACTGAAAAGTCTCCACCAACTAGTACTATTGTATTACATAAAGGTGCAATTCCTCTTGCCCAATTTAGACTCTGTAATAGGTGTCTGGTGTAAGAAAGTCACATAGATTCCCTGTACAGCTGAGAAAAGTTGAGATAGAGGAGAAACTTTGGAGAATATCTCATGCACCTTAGACAGGTTGAAATGAATTGCTTCTGAAAACACATCTTTCTTTCAAGTAACTGTAATGGAAGCCTTAATTTCTCCTTATTGAGTCTGTATGGTCATCCTGCTGACACTGGGCTTAGACCAGATGCCCAGCTTTCAGCTAGCTGGTACATCCAATGAACACCACCTGTGTTATCTTTAGCACAGAAATGCAGTATCCTTCATCATACTTGAAGAGGTAGCATCAGCCAGCAAGCAGACTAGAAATCTTGAATCTTACAAGGGAAGTCTCTCTTGCCCTTCCTAAATAGCTTCTTTCAAAAACTCTAGCCATGAGTTTCAAAATGTTTCCAGAAATGTATGTTTAAACAAAGGTATGAAATTTTCAACAATTTATGTGAAAATAGAGTTAGACAAGGACTGAACTTTGCTGAAAACATAATTCATGATGCTCATACTGCACATCTGCTGGCTTTTTTTTGAGACTGCAGAGGTGGTTTTTCAACCTCATCTGTTTACTTCTCCCTTCCTTAATCTCCTGTAAATTCTGCTTAGTGGGATTTTTTAGGGGTGAGAAAATAAAACATGCTGTCATACCAAACATAAGCTTAAGCTTTCTCCAGTATTGTTAGCTGTTGAGAGCAGTAAGAAAGATACCCTGCACTGAATTGTCAGGAAAAATAGTTTTAGAAGCATTACCTAGAACAATGACTTGTCCTTTCCCAACTACTAATACCAAAGGTACTGTCTTTGCTAGCATTTCTAGGGTGCAATTTACATGCTGTTACTGCTTTTTCTTGCAACCATGGCCTAATTTGTTTTGTGATCATAACTTCCAGTTTATATTTCACTTCCATTACCTCTTATTTTACGGTTTATTTTGCAAGTTTTGTCACTGCTAAGAAATTCAGAGAAGAGAAGGTGACCTAATGGAAGCCTTTTAGAACCTGAAAGGGGGTTACAAGAGAGCTGGAGAGGAATTTTTTATGAGGGCGTGTAGAGACAGGACAAAGGGAAATGGCTCTAAACTGGCAGAGAGTAGGTTTAGATTAGATATAAAGAAAGAAATCCTTTACTCTGAGGGTAGTGAGGCACTGGAACAGGTTGCCCAGAGAAGCTGTGGATGTTCCACCCCTGGAAGTGTTAAATGCCAGGTTGGGTAGGCTTTTGAGCAATATGGTCTAGTCAAAAGTGCCCCTGCCTTTGGAACTGGATGATCCTTAGGTCCCTTCCTACACAAACCATTCTACAGCTCTATGATTTAGATATTTTAACTAAGCTCTAAATTATTTTTCTACTTCTAGCGCTATTCCTCTGTAATGATCAGTCACTAAAAGACTACCACAGATCCCCTAATATCCAGAGTGGCTAGTTTTCTATATTACAAGTGGAAATACTACATAGCTTGATTCAGATGATAAGTAAGATAACATGCTATGTTCCAGTGAAATTATTGTATATAATTGTATGTTGCTGTTAAATTATATAAAATGCTTAAATGAAATTTATTATATACTGATGAAATGACTTACAAAAAGATTTTTTTTTTAATTAAGAAATTTCTGTGGTTTATATATTTAATGAAGAGAGTGTAGAAAACTGATGTTACTACAGTTCTCTGTGTTTGACTTGTACTGATGTAGAGCAAATTAATTCCTGGTATAGTGCCATTAATTTAATGGGAGTTACATCAGAGATATGAACTCATTTAGTAATTCCTAGCACCATCTGGAAATTTATAATGCCACAGCAATGTTTCACTTGCTAAGACATGTTCATCCTTTTTGTTTAGTATGGAAAGACAGAGATTAAAAATTGAAGATCACTTTAGCTTGCTCTATATCATCTTAAATTTCCTTGTAGGCTTTGTTATGTTTAGATGAAGAGATGTAAATTTAAACAATATTTAAATAAACTTAAAAGGGCAGTTAAGAAGGAACCAAATAGGTCTCAGGAGCCAAAACATTTTCATGAACATAAACATAACCCTTTTGCAGGGAGTGGATCTATAGAAGCAGCATTTCTTTTGATGTATGCAGATAGCTGTCTCTGCCTGTCCTTCCTGACACAAATTTGTATTTCTGTCTTAGTGCTGGCATGTTGGAACCTCACTCCTAGGACCAGAATAGATCTGTATCACAAAGTTCAGCTCAATTCTATCATGGCTTACAACACTGGAAAATTCTGCCAGAAATGTCAGAAACTTCGTATTATCTTCTGTTTGTTTAGGAAGTTGTGTTTGTTCTCATTATTTTTATTGGTATTGTGTCCAGAAATGTATTTTTAAGTTATAAGAAATCCTTGTCTAGTTTTGAAACTATGCTTTATCCTTGTGGAAATATAAAATGACAGCCTAAGCTATTTCCTTTCTTCCCAGCTTCCTCCAGACAGGAATTATACTTGTAATGACTTCTGATTTCTTGTTTTCTGTTCAGAAATGCACTGACTATACCCAGTCAAAACCTCAGGTAGCTCAAGACCAAAGGTCAAGAAACAATAGGAATATGAACAGAGCTGTAACTACCCAGCATCCCAAAAAAACCAAAAATCAATGAACAAGTGTAATTGATTAATTACCACACCCCAGCTTTAATGTGACGTCTTTAAGACAGTATATTAAGAAACTTCATGCAGGTGCAGAGCACAAGTCTACGTGTTGTCCCATCTGGAAAACTGATACTTCTGTGCTTTAAGTATTTTGTTTGTGTTTCCCATGCAGAGAGCGTTGCTGGTCTGGGCAGCATGCCCAGCAGGGCCCTCCTGCCGTGAGCCCCTCAGACAGCAGCCCCCAAGGGGAGAGCCGCTGTGGCCACTGGCAGCCCGGGGAGCGATGGAGCACAGCGCTGGCAGCACCATCCTCATCTTCAGTCTCGTGGAGTCACACAAAGCGCGGCTAGAATTTTGTTAAACGTAACGGCTTCGATGAAATACAAATAGTGAGGTGAGTTTGTAAGTGTTTACCATAAATTCACTGGTAATGTAATTTCATAACTTTGCCTGAAGGTTCCTATCCTTAGGGATTAATTTTTTGCCTATTAGGCCCTCGTTATTAGTGTCTGGTTTGTATTTATAAAACCAACAGTATTCATCGAAACGGTTCACCTTTGAAATGAAATGGAAATGTTGCTGTGTAGTTTACTGAAAATTACCACCTAGGAAAATTTATATACAGAAATTTTTAGTAATTATAGTTTATTTTTAGTCAGACAGGACACAGTTAAGGAAAGAAAAGATTTTTTTTCAATGAATTTTTAATTTAAGTAAGTTGGTTATGTAGCTATCTGATACTAGGATAATGAAGTCAGATAGTCCCATAGATGTGTGTATTTATATAAAGAAAGAATTCATGCAGCATAAACCAGATAATTTATCTTTGTAGCAGTCAGCTTGGTAGACATGTTGCCTCTGGAATGCTAATAACCACCAATTTTTATGTAGTGAAAATGGAATACACTGTATTTAGAAATACTCAGAAGGAGAATTTTTTTTCAAGGACAGTAAAAGCATCAAAATGTCTAAGGGGTCACTAATAGCATAAAAAACCTCAACTCTGCCCCAGACTGATAAGCAAAAAAACCCCTCTAACCAAAATATCATCTTTAAAATGAAGTTCTTTACAAGAGATTATGAAAAATATCAATGGATCCAATGAATCAGGAAAAGTGCATTTAGATGTAAGGATGTAAAAATAAATCCAAAGAATAAAGGACGAAGGAATTGAAAAGCAAATCAGAATTTTAAAACAGATTCTGGTAAGTACATCTTCCCAAACTGTCAGTGCTGTAATTATTTTTTTTTTTTTGTTTGCACTTAGATACTGAAGAGGAAAGTCTCTATCCATTGCGGGGACCTTTGACATATGATTGACATGATATCACGTTGTATAAACTAATAGCAGCCAGAAAGGTGATTGAGGAGTCAGATCACCCCAAATTCACTGCTGCTATGCCTTAATTTCTTTGCTCCACTTCTGCAGCTTGTGATCCACAGAATTTTACTTCTCTGTTTGCTGGGGCATATGCTGTAGGGACTCCTTATATCAAAGAAGCGAAGCACTGTGGGGAGCCAGTTTCTGAGGTAATACTTTAACATGAGCTCTGCTCCCCACAGTACTCATGTTTTCTGGTAAGCATAGAATAAATTACTCCTTTCTTGTTGATGCTGGGTAAGGAGCAAATTTGTCCCAGTTGCTTATCTGTTAGTAATCCTCATTGTTCTACACCTTCCCTTCTCTGAAAGACACAATCTATCTCTTGGATTTGGACATGTCAAAAGTCAGCAGTCTCTGCTGACTGTTCACATGGCAGCATATGGGTGTATTTAATTTTTACTACTCTGTAACCAGTGTTTTCTAATGTAATATTTTTCCATTTTGAATGATAGAGCATATTTGCCACTAGAGACAAATTTCAATGCCCAAGACTGCAGTAGAAAAGGAAGATTTTTGGAAGATTATGCTGTCACACACCCATCAAGAGCATTTTCTGTCTTTCTTCCTCTGTTGTCCAACAGTTGAACTGCTGGCAGGCAGAATATGTTTTACAACAGGAGGTAGAGCCAAATCATAGGAAAGTTTACCTGTAGCAGAGTCCTGGCTACATTTAGCCAAAGCATGAAAATCTGCAAATGGAGGCTCTAAAGACATGAGGTACTAAAGGATTTTACATTGCTGACATTCATCAAAGGCTACAGGCATTGTGCCATCTCTCTTCTGCACAGAGAAATAAAACTCTGACACCTTTCTGAATTCACTTTCAAAAAGACATAAGGCTTAACAATAAAGTAGTGAATTCATACTTCAGTCTTAACATCTTCACCGAAAACTAATCTAATATCCAGGCTTTGGACACTCCATATAGCCCAAGAGAAAGGGTATTGTTTGTTCAATAGGATTTTTCTGTGCAGAAATAAGCCTGGTTCAGGGTGAAGAAAATAGTCTAGGTAGTACACAGTAGATTTCGGTAACAATCATGTCTTCCTCCTCTCATGTGAATATTTCTGGAATTTTTACTTGCTGCATGCATATCAGCCCAAGATCCCATCTACATCACTGCACCCTCCTGGTAGCCTTTCTGATTGTGGCTACTTGGAAGAATTGAGCTGCCCCTTTAAAAGCCTTCTTTACCTGCTGGGGTGGTAACTGAGATGATGAGCACAGACCATAACTGAGGAATGAATAGGTGCATGCACCTGAGAGCATTAGAAATGAGGCATGCAATTCAAGAGCAAAGGTTGGTTGTTCCTGTTGTGTGGAAAAAGAGTATCCAAAGTTCCTAAGTGCTCATGGTCAAAAGGAATGACAAAAGTCAAGGGGTTCACAAAAACTCAAGTGTTTTTAGTAAACTACTTGGCAAGTGAAAGTGGTATATAAGTTGCTGACCTACTATATAAGCACAGGGCAGAGAAAAAGAAAGACATTAATTAAAGGGAAGACAGAGAAAGAGAGAAAAAAAAAAAGGGAATGACAAGAAAAAGAAAGAAGGAAGGAAGCAAACAAGCTCCCAGTTCTGGTTCCAGCACTGATCCAGTTGATGAGATTTCCAGGGTCTTCGGGGCTTGATTGCCCAGGCTTGGTTGGGGTACCTCTTTATAGACAGGTTCTTCCCACCTCAGAAGATGTGTTTCTCTTTCTAGGCAAATTAGTTACTATGCATAGTCTGTTCTTTCAGACCTTTCTGGAAATGGTTCAGAAAGGCTTCGGGTGGTCTTGATCCCCCCCTGCAGTCCATGCCCACTTCTCAGCCCCATTCCTGCACTTGTGCTGTGTACTGTGTCATGCTCATCTCTAGGAATTAGAACAAGGAAGCTTGTCCCAGAAAAGTGCTGCCCTACTTCTGCATGACCTCCTTTTCCAGCCACATCTCATTCTTTCCTACCACATGTTACTAGCAACATTCCTTGTCTGTTATTATCAACAATTCTTGGCTGGCTCCACAGCTGTCCAGCTATCAGTGTTTGAGACATTAGCTCCTTATCTTCTGGGCTTCCACACTGACATAGGGAAGAAAGAGATGACGCCTTTGTTCCTTTCTTATACAAGCTTCAAGATTTGTGTGGCTTTACAAATTTGTCAGCTAGTAAGTATACTCCCAAACCTGTCTACACAGGTTGTCTACACAGGTTGTCTACACATTTTCATGATAAGTTTCCATCAATTTGGACAGCTGAAAAAAACCCAAACTCAATAAACAAGCACAGTTACAATTTATTGTTGCTGAAGGATTTATTTTGTTGATACTGTCGGTGTTAGTGTCTTATCTGTCTCCTTTGCAGTATGAAGTTTCTGTAGTGAATTACAGACACTAAGAATTCCTTTTCGACTGATGTTTTGAGTGTTGTAAGCACAGAAGGAGAGGGAGAAAGTGAGATCTGCAGAACAAAAACTGTAGAAACAGACCAAAGAAACTAGCTTGGGCGAGCAGAGCTTCAGCTCTGGAAAGCTCAAATCAAAGACTTTTCATGTGTGGATGACAATTTAACACCCATTAAAGCAATGTCACTTTGAAAAAGGTCAGTAAAATATTTCATCTGGTATAGGCAAGCTCTAACAGCTGTGAGTTTATAACAATTACTTACTGTTTGTTAACTAAACCTGGCCTCTGCTTCTAAAGCATTACTCAAGTTTTGGAATGTAAAAAGGATGAGCAGCAAATGCAATATCTTGTCTTGCGAGATCATTTTCACTATGCACCTTCTCCCATAGAAGTAAAAAGAATAATAAATTAACAGCCTAGTCTTTTGTCTTGTCAGGGTTTGAACTATCTTGCTTAATTAGGATAGAATTAGATGGAATTTTCTGAGCACATTCATCTTTATTCCCCAGGGTTATATTTCCACTTGAAGAAAGGACTTTGAGGAATCCTTTCCCAGCTTTCACTGGAATTTATTTCCAGGACATCTGGCCTCTGATCAGCTATGGCCATATCCTCAACCTCATCCAGACAGATACTCTGTTCAGGACTGGATTCACATTGACTTTTTGATTTTTTTTTAGCTTAGTCTATTTCCAAAGCAGGCACAGTTGAGAAGTCTGAGGATGAAGCTACCAATGTTTTGAAAGGATATTTCTTTCTTCACCATGATGCATAAATAAAAAACTGTTTCTGTACTGCAATGCTGGATGCTGGGCTTTTGAAAGAGGAGTATTGAGATGGTTGTTTCCAGCCCAGATGACCTGTTCCTCAGAAGCACTGCCTCCAAACAGCTCTGCAGGTGCAGGGCTATCTTTGTGCTTGTTGATACCCTAGAGGGGTGATCATACTTTATTTATATTTGTAATAGTCCTCTGGAAATTTAGAAGAAATTGCAAATCGTAGATCCTTCTAAATTTTGTATAACTTTTATGCTGTGGCATACAGACCTTAGGGCTCCCTGTGATTGCCCTGCTCTCTTCGTGTGAAACAACTTTTCCATGACTAAGCTGCTCATATGACCCAGCAGCAGGGAGCTGTGCAGCTCTGATCCCTCCCTCTCTTCCCAGACACAAGGCAGGGGCATCCTGAGGTGTACTGCCAGTGCCCAGCACCTGGCCCAGCTGCTTTTGGTGAGCCTTTACTTGAAAAGCACTTATCTGCAGTGATAAAATCATACACCACCAGTGCTCTTATTGCAGTGCTAAACATCCATTAACACTGACAGTAGAGTAATGAGGTGACTGCAACAATTAATTTCCATGTTTCCATTGAGCTGTGCTCTGGAGGGTTGTTACACTGATTCTTTGTGAACATCTGAGCATGGGGAGAGGAGGAAGAAAGGAAGTTCCATGTTTCAGCACTTCCACCTTTCTGCTAGACAATGCCAAAAGGCCACTGTCTTTGGAATCCTTCCGTGTTTTCAAGTGCCAGAAATTTGATATAGTGTTATTTCATGGTTTGCTGAACACAGGGAGAATTGCTACCAGCAGTGTATTTTTTGCAAAATCGGTGTAACACACACTTGATTTCATGCTGTTTCAGAATCCAGTGAAATAGCTTCACTCTTTCTCTCTTTCATGATGACAAGTCATTAGTAATGTTACCAGGAGACCAAAATATCGTTGGAACAGGCATTGAATATTAAGATGAATATATATCTAATGTTTCATTACATGTTGGGTCTTTTTCCCAGTAAAATAATAGCCGTAAATAATACTGCAACATTTAAAAAAAAAATCCAAACTCATTAAAAATGATTGATTGTTCTAAAGACAGGAGACAAAACCCAGATTTTCCCAAAAGGAAGGCTGCTGTCAGTCCCTGTGTTTCTGTTTATAGACTTGGAATCACTGTTCTGGTTAAGGGTGTAGGAGGCTGCCCCAGTTCAGTAAGGAGCTTTAGGCTGAAGAATAGTCTGTGTTGGTAACAGTAACTTACAACAGAAACCATTAAACAGACACAGCCAAAGGGTAGTGGTCTCCATGTTTTTGGAAAGCAATTAGATCTGAATCTTGTGTACATGGGCATAGTTCCACTGAAAATAATGGAGTTGTATCAGTTTATGATGAGAATTGCATCTACTGCTTTCAGTAGACCAGTGAGAATTTAAAGTGGCTTTGGGAATCATCTTTTCTTCTTTCAGCAGCTGACAGAAAGGCAGGAGAGGTCTTGGGAAATGGGATTTACATGGGGAGTGACAGAGTTTATCTGCTCAGTACAACTGCGTGCTCCAAAAGGAGCAGTAACAGCACTAGCTGTGACACCCAGGGCAAACAGCCACAACCACGCAACACCCAGATAGCATGGCTGGATTAGGTTAGGGTGGCTGTATTGGGTCTGAATGCAAATAAAAGGTTAAAGCTCATTTCCAAGCATCCCAGAGACAGTCCTAGTCTAGCATAAAGAAAGTCTTGATAAACCCAAAATCAACTCTTAAACAAAAAATAGCCATAAAGCTGCTTCTACAATTCTGAAATTAAATTAATCCAGTCAATACTTGTATTGAACACTATACTAGGGAAAGGTATGCTGGAAAGTAATTAATTATCTGACTTTCTCTACCAATCATTATTGTAGCAGTGCTGCTTAAAGCCTTAAAAGTGATTGCATTCTGCTGTGCTAGGTACCACAGTAAGGTGTAAGAGGCAGCGTGTGCCTCTAAGAACTTTGCCACAGATGTGTATGAAGTCCAAAAGCAGATGGATGACAGCTGACATAGGTGTCTGAGGCACTGATCCTTCATTTCACCTCCAGGGCCAGAGGTCTGGATCAACCTCATTGTGTTACTGCCCCTGAAGCATACTGCTCTCTTCTGCAGACCTTCTTCCCAAGTGTGCCTATTTCCAAATTTCTAGTCTGGTAAATAAGTGAAGAGAGGGAAGGGAAAGTTAGCTTGTCTGCAATTTGCCTCAGTTTACAGCGGCTCCAGTGACTTCTTTAGTCAACAGTAACTTGCAAATTCGGGAATTTGCAAAGACTGACTAAGCAGTCTCTGGAGACAGCTATGCAGGAGCTAAGCAGTAACCTTTCCAGTCAGTGTGGTCTCAATGGTGTTTTCTAACAGCATCCTTGGAAAGCAATATGGCAAGAATTTAAATCACTTGCTGAAATCCACTACTCCACCAACAGAGGTGCAGCAATAGATCTGAACTCACGGACCAAAATCAAAAAGACAGTTCAGCAGATTTTTGGGAATGACAAGTAAAAGTCTCCATGGATTTATTTGAAAACCTAAAAAATAACTCTAACTAATGAAGTAGGTGGCAAGACAAACTGGCACATAGGAAAATACTGGCTCTCTGACACATAGGACAAATCAACACCTTTCAGAAGCTCGTTGGCTACCACCCCTGGCAGGTAACATGTAAATTGGTTTTTTTTTTTTTTTTTTTTTTTTTTTTTTTTTTTTTTTTTTTTTTTTTTTTTTTAATATTTGTTTTGCAAAAACAGAGAAATGGGATCAGCCACAGAGAGAAATGGACCAGCCACAGAGAGCATGCATGACATGATTTACTGCAAATAAATCTTAAGGGCAAAATTAATGCCTGGCCCCTGGTGTGGTAAACTTGCAATCAATTTTGGTGAGGTAATTCTGCCTTTTTCAGTCTGCTGTCTGTCTGCTAAACAGCTTCCTATGAAGAATGTCTTTCTATGCTACATTTGTTTATGTCATGACTCTGCAAAATCTGAATTTCAAATGGTCATTGAATTTCACACCCAGATTGAAGCACTGTAGCCTGACACAAGTTTTAGCTTCATTGCTGCCAAATCCTCCAAACTGTCAAGAAGCCAAGAAATAATATAGAAGGAACAAGCCAAGAAGTAACATAGCAAGCAAAAGTAAAATTCAGCCTGATCAATGCCTTAATTTGGTCTGGTATAGATCCACCAAAAGACTATGCTGGCTCTAAATAAGGGAGATATAGCCAGACATTGTCAAAGACATTAAAAGCACAACAAAATACATGCTTACCACATGTTTATTACTATTTTTTAAAAATAGCTTCATAGAGCAGTGCTGGAAGACTGCATTTGATTTCAGCACTAATTTTTCTTATACAGTTACCTTCCTACTTCCCTCTTCAGTGCCTCAAGAGATTTTTCTACAGAGCTTGTTTATCTACATGTAATTTTCTTTTGAAAAGAGAAAATGTTTTTGGGTTTTTTTTCCCCTGTAAATTTTTTGGTGAAGCCTATCTTGAATTTTCTCTCAAATTTCAGTTTTGCAGTGTTTTTTTTTTTTTTTTTTCTCTAATTCCTAAATTAAACATCATATCTGACCTCAGCCTCCTACTTCCCCTCTTTCAATCCTCCTGATAGCAAAGGCCTCTGTAAAAGCCATCTGCAAATGAGGAGATGCACAAAAATAATGTGAGCCCTCAATTCTTCAACAGGGCAATTTCTATTTTCTTGTCAGAGCAGAAAAATTAGGGGTTTTTTTTGTTAATAATTCAAAGTGAACAGTCCTGTAAATGGCCAGGAAGAAAATCTCTGTGTTCAGTTTATCAGTAAGGATTTAATTCAGTGGTAGGAAGCTGTGGAGAACCTGGTTCAAAAATTGGTCTGGTGCATCTGGGGAAAAGTCCAGAGGACAGATAAAAAGCCACATATACAGCTGAGTGTGCCTGCTCTCATCTTATTATCTATTTATCTCTGGTTAATGTACTAAGAGGAGCATGTCCCTCCAATATCTAGGGTAAGAGGAGAAAAAATAATCCCTGGATATGTTTCCACGGTCTGTGAGGGTCCTACATGGAGTTGAGCCTAGACCATCAACTATTATCAGGCTAAAGCTAGATGTAGGATCCCACTGAGCAAAAGGTAAGTGATCAGACAACGTCCAGGGAATTGTCTAACAGGCAGCCAATTACAAACAGCACCATGTGCCCACTCCCGCAGTCAAATCTCTACCTTATGTTTTAAGGCTGTACCTTAAACTTCTGTCCCTTGTGGTTTTCAGAGTGGCTGCAAGTAGCTGATGGAATTAGTGGATCATCTGTTGGAATCATCATTGACTCCTTAGAAAAAATGACTGTCTATACATTTTGTATGGACTAATTAGCTTGCAAGATCTATTAATTGTGGCCACTATCTCTTTGAAATTGGCATTTACTAAACACTTGGAATATTTGAGTGGAAAAGTAATCTTTGGCTTTAAGAGTTGAGGTAAAAAAATCTGACATTTTACCTTGCTGTTCTGCTTTGTGTAAACCATCTGACAGTAGAGCCTGCAAGGCTAAGAAGATAAATCTAAGCTTTGTTATGCTCCCACTGCACCCCCTCCTGTCCCTTCCCCAATTACTTAAACAATGATGCTTTTTCTCTCTTTTTTGGTACTGTCATCCAACACCAAATAATAATTTGGCTTCTTTACATTTGATTTGGCTGTTTTCTGCCACTTCTTTGTCCTAATATACTGGAGTGTCCTGGGGACAAACCTGTGAGCAATGAGGCAGAACTCAGATATCTCCAAGTGCAGGCTGGAGAACTCAGTTATGATCAGAAAAACTCTGGTGATAGTAAAGGAGTTGGTAGCATAAGCTACCAAACTTAGCTTCAGTCTTCTGATAGCTTTGATTCTAATGTTCACTTTAAAATTTAAAAAAAATCCTATTCAAGAGGATGAATAAATAAATTGATAAACTGGTCAAAAAAAAAAGAGAATCAGCTAAGATTTAACAGCATCACCCAAACTGAAGGGAGCTAATTCTGGCTCCCTTCTGGCTCTTTCAGTACTTTGGAAAAATTGCTTTCACACCCATGGCAATTGTTACATGACTGCAAAAAATTTCCCATTGAAAAGGAAACATCCCTTTCCATACGTTCTGCTGATTTATGCCTGTGAACCACAGCCTGGCTCGGTGCAGTGAATAAAGAGAAGGAAGAAAAGGGGTAAGAAAGTGCAGGTGGGGAGCCCTGCCAAGCACAAAGCTTGTGACACCAGAGGGCAATGTTCTCTTGTTATATTGGTTGTGGTACAAAACCACAAGCCTGAAAAAATCTGCATCACCAAAAAAAGCTCTTTTTTAAAAGAACACAGTTTTGGAAAACTGGAAGTTTACAGCATTGTGTGCTAAGATGGACTATCAGTTCTGAAGCTTTGCAAGACATACAGGTACTGGCTATACAGAATGCTTTCTTAAATCAATTTTTATATTGGACCACATGTGCAACGTCAGCAGACATGCAGTGTCAGGGGAAGCTGAAAATCTCAATCACATCTTTGCTCTGGGTGAACATGGTATAACAAATTTATGTTCACCTTCTTCTTTGAGTTCACCAAAAAAAGATCAAAAGTCCTTCTTCAGCTAAAATGGAAAACAATTACTTGTGTAGCCACTTGGTAAAAATTAAGGTTCTAATAAATTAATAAGCGTAAGTGACATTGAATGAAAAGTTAGAGTCAGTAATGCTATGCTTTTCTTTAATAAAAGTATTAAAACAAGCATGCCCCCTTTTCCCTTGTGCCATTTCTACAGTGGTCTATTAGCTTCTCCCTTCTCTCCAAATAAAATAAGACAGCACTGTTGGCTGCCTGATTAGGGCTGTGCTGGAACTTGTTGGAGACCTGGGGAGGTGCATATGCCCAGGTAGAGCTGAGGCCCCAGGCAATGGGCAGCCATTCTGGGCAGGCCCACTCTGGTATAGCACCACTGTCTGTTAATGTCTATTTGACCTTTTTTTATGCAGGGTGTGGGGGGCAATTTGTCTGTAATTGGGTAATTAGATCGGTTAAGTGAATGAACATCTTGTGCAGAAATCAAAGGTAAATCAGAAAGATATCATGAATGGTCTCAGGCAGGTGTGAGGATGATGTCTCTCAAATAGGATTTAAACATGGCAGTGTCAAGTGCTAATTTGCTAGTTTCTGTTAGTTACCTGCTGAACCAGAAGCAGACACCTAAAAATGGGGTTCACAAAGTTTTAAAGGGTTAGATTTTTCTGAAGGGGCAAGAATAGGAGTATGGAAATTCACAGAATCACAGAATAAGCTGAGTTGGAAGGGATCCACAAGATTCATCAAGTCTAACTCCTGACCTTGTGCAGGACATCCTAAAGTCACATTGTGTGCCCAAGAGTGTTCTCCAAACACTTGAATTCTGTCAGGTGATGCTGTGACCACTTCCCTGGGGAGCCTGTGCCAGTGCCCAGCCACTCTCTGGGTGAAGAACCTTTTCCTGATACACAACCTAAACCTCCCTGACACAACTTCAGTCCATTCCCTAGGGTCCTGTCACTGGGCACCACAGAGCAGAGATCAGTGCCTGCCCCTCCTCTTCCCCTCATGAGGAAGTTGTAACTGCAATGAGGTCTCCCCTCACTCTCCTCTTCTCCAGGCTGAACAGACCAAGTGACCTCAGCTTTTCTCATACAACTTCTCCTCAAGGCCCTTCACCATCTTACAGCTCTACTTTGGACACTAACAGCTTTTCGATCTTATATTGTGGTGCCCAAAATTGCACATAGGACTTGAGGTGAGGGCACACCAGTGCAGAGCAAAGTGGGACATGCTGGCTGTAACCAATGAATGCACTGTCTTTCAGGTGTTTTTCAGTACCTCCCAGAATAATCTCTGTATGGATCTGGCTTCATCCTGAAAGATCTTAAACTTTCTTCCTCTTCTGGGGATGGCCCAACTGCTTTGGGCAAAAGCAGGATGGACATTGAAGAGGCAGAGAAAAGACAAGACAAAGCCCAGAGAAGGGGAGCAAATGTGTTTTAAGGCGTTCAATGGCTTATGCCCAGGTAATACCTGCATGGGTATGGCTGCTCAGCTCCAGAAAGCAGAGCTAAGGGGCAAAACAGAGGAATTGTATTGTGGAGTGGAGAAGGTGATGAGGTGTGATGGTTTGGTGTTTCTCCTGGTGAAACAACTACAGGGCAATTGAGGAGAAGCAATGAACTCAAAATAAACAAGGTTTTCATAGACATTGTGAATGCTAGAAGCTTACATTGATTTGTGGAAAGCAATGCAGTACAGTAAGAACTATTTAACAGATAGATAATGCGTTTTTCTTAATGATCCATTAACCACAAAACTGTGGAGCTGGGAGTAACTAGTGGGAAAGCAGAACTGTAGGCTTTTCTTGTTTCTGTCCTCTTCTCTAGGTACCTGCTATGGCACCCTGATGGAGACAGCCCTGCAGGAGAGGGACTGCTGATTTGAGCTGGTACAGGTATAGCTTATGAATTTAATTCTACTTGCTCTTACTTTTCCACTTTGTACTGGATCATGTCATTCCCTGATTTTGTAGAGGAAAGACAGGGAGAATATGCATAACTGTGGTTAGAGATTAAATTATCTGGTTCTTCTGCCTCCCCCTGCCATCCACAGCTGCATCAAGCACATATTATCACTTTGTCTTAATTATCACATTATCTTCTGGGAAATTTAAGATATTTCCTTATGGCTTTTGAGCTTTACTGACCTTACTTGCGTGAAGGGATTATGTAGGAAACTTTGAAAAAAACACTAATTAAAACTCTGCAGATAAATTGAATGGGGATAAAATGTAGTAAGGCTTGGTCAGAGGCACATTGTGTCAGGCTATCCTGATGTCTGTCTAATCAAAGATTGATAAGAATCTTCATTCACATTTCTAGGAAAAAAAAAAAAAAAAGCTGTGATTCTGTAGACAAAAGCAGTAGATCAAATCTATCTGACCTTGAGCAAAGCATCTGATGCAGTGTCACATGGGAAATTATCAGCTAAAACAGTAAAGATGGAGATTATTACAGGAACTGAGATGTGGTAAGGAGCTCTCTAAATGAGAGATGACAATGAGTCATGCTGTGAGACAGATGATCAAGCTGAAAGAGGTTACTAGACAATTTTCTCAAGGACTCTCTGGAAAAAGTTTGTTTACTATTTCTAATAAAGACCTTGGCATAAAAGACAGGAGCATGAAAATTAAATTGACTGACACATATAGGAATCATCTGTGGCATATGGTAGTATCAGAATCTTGTATACATGGTGTGATCTTGAGGACAACAAGGGTAGAAATGGGTACAGCAGGCTAAAGACACATCTTGGGGCTAATAGCATGAGTCTGTGCTAGGATGTTAGTGGTGGGAAAGGACGTTTGGGAAAACATCTTTGACTTCAAAAAGTCAAAATAATTTGGCTTAGTCAGGGATGTAAAATGATGTCTCAAATGGGCATGGAGATGGTGGTTCTCCCCTATATGCATGTCCCAAAGAACACTGCTGGAAACTGAAGAACTAGTTAACCCAAATGATGTATTTATGATAAATCTATTTGGGATGAATCAGCCATAATTTAGTTGCAGCTGCCAAAAGGAAATATTTCTTAAGGTGGAGAGTACGGACCCATATTCTAGAATGAAAAATAAGGAGAGGAAAAAAAATCTCATTTTAAGATTCATCATACAATAATATCAACATCAATGACTGAAACTGGATTCAGTTGCTCAAAGCATTCATCCACTCCTTCCATCTTTGCAATCATTTGGTTATAGGCAGTCTTGCTTTTATTCAAAGCACACTGAATTCTTTCAGTCAGATTGAGCAGGTTGAATGGAGAGAGTTGCTATTCCAAATGCTTGTTGACACATCAACTAAGATACACACCCAAATAGGAATTCAATCAGGTCTTATACCACCCTTGGAATAATAATAAATGGAGAAAGACAGAATTTTCATTCTTTTCTCCTTCCAAATTCTTCTTCCTGCCTCTTGATGATGTGTTTTTCCTTTCAAGCCACACTGAGATAAAAGGTACACCAAGCTAGCATAGTGTCACAGAGTGTAAGGGCAGGACAGATTGCTTGGGTTAGCCCATGTGACCCTTGGCATTTTTCAAGGCTGTGTGGTACATCACTTATACTACCTTATCTTATAATGTCTCATGTGTAAGGAAACTTTCCTGTCTGACTGTTCAGAGGGCACTCTGGTAGTCACACTCCCACCACCAGAGACTTCACTGCTGGGACTGAAGCCCCATCTCAGTCGGTGGCTCTGGTGAGCCCATGGGTGCCCTGCTTGACTCCCTACACACACCCACCACATTCACACTGTCAGATCAGATTTTCTTATTGGCTGGGTTTCTCTTGCATCCTTAAAGCAACTTATTTATGATGCAGTAACACTGGAACAGCTCAAGCTGAGTGCCTCCAGGAAGGGATACCAAATAAAGTAACCCCTGGGTTTTATGCCTTCACAGTCTCTGCACATGAAAGTCTGGGCTCTTCCTGCTGAGTCCTCAGCTTCTGCTGTGTCTCTCTCAGTCCAGTCACCTGGCTGGGACACAGGTCCCTGTGCCCATTTTTGTGCAAAGGGTTCAGTTCATGGCCTCTTACCTGGGCTCCTGCCACCAGAGCTCAATCTGCAGCTTGCACACTGTGCTGCCTACACTGAATGCATTCCTCACCATCTCATCTGGCACCAATGAACTGCAGGGCTTTTCATGTCCCTTGGAAGAAGAATTTGATTATTTCTATACGGCAAAGAATATCAAAATCATTGTAGCTGTTTTCCATGTTTAAGAACTGTCCTTAAGTTGATTTATGTCTCTAAAATATTTAATTCAAAATTATTCAATGCTGCTGGCATATTTGAGACTGAGAACTTTTCATGTCATACTTATTATTCCTGCCAATCTGTAGTCTGTTAATCACAAATTATATATAGTGACACACACGCACATATATATATGTGATATATAATAGGTGGCCAACAACAAAATTGCTGTTGCTGCTGTTTCCTAGCTAGATGGCTCATAGACCATCCAAGCACTTTGGAAGAAACTACTGACCACTTCTCAAACAAATACTTCTGTAGCTGGGTAGGGTTTTGTGACAAATTTAATTTCCTCAACTACTTTTGACTACAGAAGTGTTCTGCAGACCAGTGTTCACTGAAAATGGCTGGTGCTGTGCTGCAGGTAAAACTGGAAAGGGCCCTGCATTTTAGTCTGAATGTTCAGTTGCCAGCATCTCCCTCCTCAGCTTTACAGTTTTGTAACACTGCTGATAGCAGATTTAGTCAAAACTTGTATTCATCAGCTTTGCTAACTCTTAATCTTGTCAGCTCATGAGCCACTTCTATAAATTGTTCCCTTGAACAGAGAGTGGTCACAATTGCTGCTGTCCTGGGTAATTGCTTCTATGTTGTATCTGACAATCATGATATGTGATCCTCATTACAGCAACTTCCACTGGAGATAGTCACAACATACAATGAGAGAAAGAAAGGGTACCTGACTTTCCCACATATGTGCAAAGTGTGTGTGTGTGTATTTTATGCAGACCAATGTGTACACCTACAGATACAAGTTAATCTAATTCTTCATTGTTCTCAAACTGTGGGAGTGATTAAGACATTCAAAATGAGACTCTTGTTTGCTTGGTTTTACATGTGTATAGCAGAACTAGGAACAATAGAAGAAAATTACATCAAGTGCTGCTTTACTGCATCTCCCAGGACCTCAGGAAAAAAAACCCTGCAAGGGGTAGACACAGCTTCTTGTTTTGCAGGCATTCAGAACAATACTGCGTAGCATCTGTTGAAATATAGTAACAAGACTAGATGGCACACTTCCATGTGATTTTTGTTTATTCCAAACACTGTAGCAAAACCAGAATCCTTTGAGGAATCGGAAGAATAAAGAAGCAGTGGATTTTCTGTGTGAGAAAAGCAAGATTTTCTGTATGAGCAAATGTGAGAAGGAAAGCAAACGGGAAAATAAGCTGAGGAAAGTGGTGGAAATTCCTGAGTATGGATGATTCTCCCCTTCTTTATGTAAAATTTTTAGATGACTAGCATATTTAAAGCCTCTACGGGAGAGTGAAGATAACCGCTGAATTTAAAGATGGAGAGCTGAATGAAAAATCCCCCTCATATATATTCTCTTGGACTGTCTGTTTGCAGGCCTTTGACATTCCACGTGGAATCAAAGCAAGGTGATTTCAGAGGCCACCCAAGAACCTTCTTAGCAGTCACATCTGTGAGCTGTGTATCTGCTGTGTCTGTTCCCATAGTGGCTTATTACTTGCTTCTTGCTTTAGGTGCTCCTTAATTTCACAGATAACTGCATCTCCATATGTAAAGTTTTCCAAGGAACCTGCTCCTGACTGTGCCCGGAATGGCAAATGAAGGGTTGGGCAGCCAGGCCCCAAAAGTTAAGTGAGCTGCTAAGGGCACATAAGGTTCAGTTATCAAAGGTTTTCCCTACATGTAGGTGGTGGCATCACTGAAGTCTCAGTGTATCTGAGAGCAGCCAACTGGCTGTGCACTGTCACAGGACAAGGCAATGGTTCCACTGCCCTTGGCCAGGAGAAAGTGTTGGTGATACCACGGGACTTCCATGGCAACTACATGTCTATTTTGCCACAAACAAGAAAACAGTGGCTTGACAATTGAGGGGGTGAGGAGAGGTGGCTTTTTTCTCCAACATTTATTAACCTGCAGTACTACAGCTCTGCTGCCTTTATTGCTGCCCTGGTGATTTGGGTGGTGGGATGTGTCTGACTGTGCTGCTTTTAGCTCTGCCCCGGCTGCTTAGACCCCACAGTAGATACTCCTGGCTGTGCAGATTTGGGCCAAGGTTTGATTGCAGGTGTCTCTCAGGTGGCTGTAGGACGAGGTAGCACCAAAGGAGGAATTAATTTGAACATCTCCTTTGGCCAATGTAGAATTATTCCCACTGCAAAGATATTGAAATGGAGGAATAACATTCTAGAAGCTGATTTTTCTCTCTTATTCCTTCTGTTTTCTCTCCTAGTGTTCACTTTGTTGCAACATCCTTTAGTTGTTCTCATTGCCTCCTCCCTTACCATTATCCCTGGTGCAATATCCCTGGTGTTACATGCTTGAGAGGGTGAGAGAGGATACTGCTGATGCCAGAATCAATCTCTCAGATGCATAAAATCCTGTAGCCATGTGTATATTGGCTGTCTGTACTATCCACAACAGAGACCACACCAGGAGCAGGGCAAGAAAGCAGCTAGGTGTTTAAGGATGTTTAAACTTACCAGAGCATATTTTCACTGTGAACAGAAGGAAAAGTGTTATTTTATATCTCCCCTGAAAATATGGTTTTATTTGCAAGATTGCATAGTAACCATTAATCATGTTTTTCCTCCAACTCTTACCTGTGGGGATATATCCAAATCATAATCTCACACCTCTCAACAAACAACTTCTGAAGCTTTCTTTGTTCTCTCATGATCTTGAGAGGCTGCAAAATGCGAAGCTTTCAGATGGCACCCCTGTAAAGTCTCTGCTCTTTTTGCCTTTATTTCGGTGTCTACAAACAAAGGTTTGTATTTATGAGAATTTATGGTTTATTCTAGGCTTCTTCTCATTATTTTAAGAGCTTGTTACTTGTACACAAAGCACTAGAGAGAGAACCTACAGAAAGAATGTGCAGTGTGAAAAGGGAGATCTTTTTTTCTTGAGAGGGTTCAAATCTTGGAATCTGTGCATAGCAGGTTTTTCTTTGCTGCTGGAGGGGGTACTGACTCCTTGACACAATTCATGGAGGAATTAAGCAGAGTGATGAGGCTGAGATTGCCTGGTAATGGAGAAATCATTATCACAACATAAGAGCTGCTGGCAGTGGGTCTCACTACGTCTGCCATCAGATCTACGAATGTGCTCTGCAGGCCCTCCTTTTCAGTGAGGATGCTGTTTGTTTTCTCTGCTGGTTTCTTGCTTCTTTTTTTCTGCTTTTTCCTTGCCTTAAGACCTCTTTGGAATAAACAGTGGTATGCCAGAAACCTTTCTTACCACAATCATACTTATAATAAAAATAGATGGCACTGAGGATCAAAAATGATGGAGCAGAACAGAGAGTGGGATCATTAACTTTAGGTTGAGACCTGGGCAGGATGCTGTGCCTGTGGGCTGAGGCATTGAGATGTGCAGCAAAACTGTTAGCCATGATATCCAACATCTCATCTTGAATCTTTCAGTCTATAAATGTTTGATCCAGTATATTTATCAACTCACATAAGATCAAATACTGCTTGGTAATTAATTTGGCAAAGAGCAGAAATCCATCAATAACTTCAGTGTGTGAATCTATATGCTTTACTATCACTGTTTCTCAGACTAAAGTCACTTTGACAAGATTAATACAGTCCTTGATCTTAAATATGAAGTCTTAAATATAAAAATATGAATCTGGAACTAAGAATGAGTAAACAACAAAAAAATTAAAATACAATGTAAAATTATTTTCTTGTTTCTATAATTTTATTTTTGTCACCTTAAAATATTGAAAACCTGATAACTCTGTTAATGGTACTGTGAGAGTTTCTTATTAGTGCAAACAGGAATTATAGCCCTAGACATTTTGGGCCTTTGGAAATCTTCTCTTTCTCTACTTTGGAGCTCAGTAATAATGAGTAATTTTCTATATATGCCATAGCACAGTAATTGTGCTGTTCAGAGTCTGTTATGTTCAGATTAGATTAAACAGAGAAAATTGGTTCTTATCATAATGCTTCATTAAAATTTTAGAAGTAGGACAATACCAAATGAGAATTTGACTTTATTATCTGCAGAAATATGCAGGCAGTTACATTTATGCTATTTATCATATCCAATTAGACCGTGCTTATGAAAATAGAAGAAGGGTTAGTCTTCAGTGTGACTTTTCACAAACGTATGTGATATTTTGTCATACAAACTGCCAGCTGACAGCCTGTGTGTCTCTGAGGTCAGGTTAATCATCAGCTGGAGAGCTCATGTGATGCATAGGTACTACTTGCAGTAACAAATTTCAATCCTGAAGAATTAAAGTATTGCATTTTTGTATTTTTTTGGAAGCTGCTCCTGCTGACTTTAAAGTCAGTGGAAGATTAGCCATTCATTTCACAGCTAGGAATGCCAGACTCTCAAAGCATACTTTGATTTGTTCTTAGGTCTACCTCATAAGTATGAATTTTCACACTTACCCAAACCAGTCTGGAAAACTCCTGGAAGGAGAGTGCTGTGTTGTAACGATAGCTCTCACTTCTGAAAGTGAGAGGGAAGAAGCCCAAGGGATCACTCTTGGACAGCAGCTCTGCAGTCTTTGCACAGCAGCAAATCTGTTAAGCAATTAAACATACATCCTTTCATCTGTGATGTGCTTTCATGTGATCTTAAATTTCATAAACTGCCAAATTAAGAATTCAATGGTAAGTGGTAAATTGCAGTCCTTATTTTAACAACCAACAATTAGTCTAGTAAATGACGGGCTTTGATCTGCCAAAGCTATTTTGGATGTTAACAAAAAAATAGTGAGACAAAATATTGGTCATAATGAGCCACGGCTCAGAAATTTGTTTATTGTACTGTTCGTGAAAAATCTTTAGGTGATGGTAATGCTACAGTTTGGTAGTCCTAGACTGGTCTACAGGAAGCCAAGTCTCTCCCATGCTCATTATTCTCAGTAGAATGAACAAGAAAAAGTAGGAACATTTTTCCATGGCTGTATGGGCTTTGTCTAAGCCTGCCATGCAGCAAGAAGCTCACTTGATGTTCCAATCTGAACCCAGGTTTTCTATTGGGCCTCATTTTTCTTCTGTCCCAGCCTACAGGTTTTAGCATGCGTAGAGCTAAAGGACTCCTTTCATTAGCTCCTCAACACTTAGGAGTTGTCCTCATCTCCACAAATCCCAGTGGCCCAAGTGGTCTCAGGCTTTCAGAGATCAACCAGTACTTCCCTCAATACACACCCTACCCCAAAATGGCATATATTCTTAAAATCTGATAAGAAATTATATTTAAACAAAAAAAAAAAAAAAAAAAACCAAACAAAAAAAAAAAAAAAAAAACCAAAAAATCCACAACAAAAAAACCTCAGCTCTGGAAGAGGAGACAGCTCCCTATCTGGCGTGTTATAATTATAGCCCCTTTAGAGCTGTGTGTTTCACAAAAACAACATTTTGCACTGCACAATAACAGTTTATGATAAGTTCTGCTAGTACTGAACAGGAGAAACACATCCTGCTATCCTGATATGAAATGACCCCATCAATGATAATCTGTTAGAAGTTACTTACCTGTAGGGCAAGATATCTAAGATGTAAACATTTTCTTGCAAGAAGCCTTCTAATAAAATGATATGACAGAAACCTAAGTCCTTTTAAACACTATAAGGAAATGAGTTGATTATTAACTTTTGCTGGCACACTCTCTTTTTGTGAATGTTAACACTGGAATATACAGTTCTCTGCATTGGCTGCTCTAAGAGAAAAAATAGCTGTCCTTGCCTACTGATCTTTTCACCCTTTCTTGGAGAATGATCTAGCATTTGTAGAACAGACATACTTGTGCATCCTTGAAGGAAGATGGGCAGGAAAGAAAGAACTGCCAAATTATGTGCATGTGTTATCACCAGAAAAATACCTTTTTAATAAAGAGACTCTGTATTACCATTTAAAACTATAACCTTCAACTTAGATTTACATCTTCTTGACATCAAGGGATGCATTAAATATGTTACCACTAAAATATAGAGCACTAGTGAAGTTCTCAAATGTACTGAAACTCAGTTTAGAGTCATGGAACTTTAATACAAGAAAGATATTTTTACCCTTTATGGGGAATAGAGATTGGAAAATTTTTCATATATTTTTTTTAAATTAGGCCTATGGGAGAAGCATCCCTTAATTATAGTGACATAACATCTTATGGCTCTACTAAATCCCCTCTGGTTTCAAAAGTATAAATCACTTCTTAGGTTGAGTTAACAGGACAAACTAATTACTCTGCTCTCTCAGTTTTCAGTGCAACCTGTTGATAAACCCTCACTGAAATGAATCTTGTTTTAGTTACACAGTTATATTTTACACAAGCAATATTTTTCCCAGTCCTCCAATACTCACAAACTTTACTTTTTTAATGTGCTGTTCAGCCCTCTGAAAGTCATCAGTGACATTCGGAAGGTGACATATAAATAATTGGCTCATCTCACTTGCTTTCACCACATTTTTGTACTTTTTTTGTGTGTCTGAAGCTGATTTTTGGCTTCCTCATTCTCATCACCTCATGTCAGATGCACCTTGGCCACAATGTGAGCTGCAGGTCACCTCTTCATCCTGCCCACACCACCCAGGGCAAAGCAGCCCACTGTGTATGAAGCACCAGGAAGGCTCAGGATGTGCAAGAAGGCAGGAAGGCCCATCCAGCCCATGTGGATGGATGCTCCCACTCCTGCTCCTTGCTGGAGCAGAAGTGGGAACAGAGCTGCCTGGCTTGGCTGTAGTGATGGCATCCAGATGGCAGATTTTGCCAGATTCACTTCTCATTCCTGTTATAAGCAATTATCAGAGACTGCTCTGCTTTTCAACACAGATTGGAGGGTTAGGATTTAAATTGTTGTGATTCTCTGCATTAAAAAAAAAAAATCTAATTTATTTTTCCATCAATGAATGTCGTAGGTAGTGATTGGCACCCATCTGCTTACACATCTGACCATTGTATACATTTAGTTGAAGTCTTCTGGAAACGCAACAGACTTAAATTTTTTTGTTTTTTAAAGCATATTTATTTGAAATTATTGTTTAGTATCAACTTCATAAGAGAGCTTGCAAAGTTTAATCTTAGGCTCCATTGCAATTGAAAATGTTGGTATAAACATTGGTATAGCAGGCCCAAAGTGGGCCTTTTGTGATTATCAGTTTATATGACTGTATGAAAAGGAATTTAGCTTCAAAATGCCATTATGAATCATGCAACTAAACAAAAAGAAAGCAATCTAGTTTTGTATTGGAAAATCAGGTATAAGCAGACAAAAAATCCAGGATTAGCTGTAGACATGTTTTAGTTTCTCATAGTGCAGAAGACAGAAGTGTGATGTACTTAGTCACACACATAATCCTGCCACCTTCAGTGAGACTCTTGCAAAGAGTCTGATTCCACCAATAAGGGGTTGTAGCATTTCATATAACAAAGCTCTAATAAACACATTTGTACAACAGGTCCTTGGGATTAAAAATTTTGTATATCACAGTGATCTAAAATCTGTCTTGCACAGAGAATCTGTAAGAGTTTTGTGGACAGAGAAAAAATAATTTAAATATTATTAATAAATTGTAAGCAATCATTTATATCTATAAATAAAATTAATCCTAATAGAAGAAAAGGATTTTTCGTAGTATTTTTATAATATGGATACACCTACTATTTTGAGATCCACTCATTCCATCAGTTTCCTCCTTATTCTTTTTCTTCATCCTTTACCCATTATAAAATCTTCTCCTGGGCTCCAGACACCCCTTTTTAATAATGTTTTGATTGTTTGTTTTCATAGATATAACTCTGGACATTCTCACTACTCTGACTCCTATACAAAGGTTAATATCTTCTCTTCTGTAAACACTTAAGCTCTTTCACTCATCTCCTCCCTACGCAACACCACATTCAACCACACACCATTAGTTCCTGACTTTTTATAGCTCCCTTCTCTAAGTTATCAGTTGTTTTCAGCAACAAGTATGATTACAAAGTTGAGTCCTTACTGATATATGGCTACAGCATTTATGTTAGTATTTCATTGTTCGTTGAATGCAAGTTATCCCTAAGCAGGTGTGCACATCCTTTTAACTTTACATCAGACTGTGCAAATGCATTTTTCATAAGAATGGTGTACAGAATGAGAATAATCCTGACTCATTGATATAATACTCATGTTTCTTGTTGTCATACTGATACCAGATATAGGAAACATCCTCATCTCTGAGGGTTTGGGGGCACAGGCAGTGAAATGCTTTGGGTGAGACTTGCAGCAGCAGCAGGATAAGCAGCCCCTGGCAATGCCAGCACTGCAAGGAGCTGCAGGGACAGCTCCACTTGGCCAAGTCCAAGCAGACACAGGGAGGAGTGTGGGATTGATGATTTGTTGCAGTGATGTGCTGGCTGTTTGAAAACAGTCCTTGAGCTATATGGGAGCTCAAGTCAGGCAGAAGTGCAACCCTTTGTAAGAGGTGACCAAAGTCTTGGAGGACTGTGTTTGTCCTGTGTGACTCAAGAATACAACACTTTTTCTCTTCCAGCTCACTCACTCTGTCACATTGTCCTTTTTCCTATTTGGCACCTTAAAAGTACACTGCTAGAACATTGCTACAAACTTAGCATGTTACTTTTTCACTTGGTTTACAGGTTTTCACATTTCTGTGGCATTTCACACAGATGACTGGATAAGATGCCTGAAATAGCTCTTGATCATATGATTAGTGGATTTTCTATTTAAATATTTTGTTGTCCACACCATTAGAAACAAAATTTTTACTCTTTTTTTATTTTCCAGTAGACAAAAATAGGAGGAAAACCAAAATAAATGTTATCTAGATAACATACCTAAATGTTATTCTACCTCAGTTTTAATGCATGTTTGTGTTAGTTAACATGTTTAAATATTAGGCTCTTAAAAGCAATATAAATACAAACAGTTGAATATTTCCATGTTCTTCCCTCTCTTTGCTATGGAGCTACAGACTAAATTTGAGCAGAACTTGTAAGTCATTTTAGTCCCTTGGGAAAGTTCATTCTTCCTGGAAAATGCTTCCTTCATTGAAAAATGGTGTCAAGTCCCATTTGATCTTAGTTTGAACAGGAAAGGTAGAAAAGTCAAAGTTTTCAAGCTGTGTAATCCACCAGTGATGGTGTCCTGATGGTGCCTTGGGACTGAGGGACTCTGTGAGCTGCAAAACACTGCTTTGCTCAGGCTGGCATTGAAGACACTTAGGAACAGTGCTCTGGATTTCATGTATAATGCTAGGACAAGCTAGCAATGCTGGTAAACCTGTGCCTCTGTACAGGTAATATCTCTTTTTCAGCTGTACCTTCAAGTAATGAGCCCCATGGGACAGAATTATGTTATCATCTAGTACTGCTACTGTCTGGTGCTTTAATAATAATTGACAATACGATTTTCTTATCATCTTAATGAGGTGTTATTTCTCTTTTTAATATACATACAATGCTTTTATTCCAGACATTATGAAATACCAAAAAACAGCCTACAGTATTGTCACTAGAAGAGACACAATTAACAATTTAGAAAGAAAGTGAACAGCCTGCAAGTTTTGAGTCTGACAGAATACCAAACCCATTGTGTGCAGGAGTGACAAGGCAGTGGCAGAGCACAGGAATGACAGCAGAGCCATGCCTGTACCTGAAAGCATGCTTGTGGGACTGCAGTAGTTCATTCCATAAGAAGTTAGTGTCTGCATTGAACGCAGGATTCTGAGAAAGATGAGAAATCCTTTTTGACATGTTAGATGGGTATCTCAGGCTTTAGGGTGAAAAGTTGCATTTGTAAGATTAAAACTTACAGCTCTCCTAGAGGCACTGAAGTGAATTATGATGACTTTTACAGGTCTCTGTCACAACTCTGTTGATCTTTTGTCAGTTTAATTGCTGACTTTAATAAACTGGCTTGTAAGAGGTTTCTTTTGTTCTCAAACATTATGTTCTCTTCAGCTCTGATCATTAATTTCAGTAAATAGCAATAAGTAAAATCAAAATTAATTACAACACAAAAGAGTTAATAGTTTGACTTGTAATCAGGCTCATGATTGCACAACAAACTGCTGACAGTCTCTGGTTCTTCATGGAAAGGTCTGTGCATTCCAAATGTTATTGCAACACCTATTTGCTAGAAAATGTTTATTGTCTATCCTCACAATTAATTTACTTTCTTCTGCTTATTCTGCAACAAGAAATTAGATTATGACTGTTGTTTGTGATGTAAAACATCATTTGGAAGTTTACTCGCTGAGAGTAAACATAGTTATAGAAAATTATGTGTAAAGGTAACTAGCGCCACAGAAATGCCCCACTGAAAATTCAGAGCCCATTCTTTGCTATCTAATCACTATAGATAGATTTAGACATAATTCAAAAGTCTTCTGCTGCATCTGACTCTGGAGTTTGTGCCCATATGAAGCCACAAGGGACAGAGAGTGAGCACGTGAGCAGATTTGGTTGTAAGTCACAGCCTGCAAAGCATTTGCTTGGCTCTCTCTGCCACTACCAGCATTTAATTAATACATTTACAGGAACAGGGACCTCTGAAGAAATCGTGAACTGAAAAAGCAGATGTACTCTATTAGTGTTTATTGACTTCCATGGGTTCTGGATTAGGCAGTCCAGCAGTATGCAGATAGAGCAGGGTAAGATCCAGGCTACTGTGGGCATCTCTGCATGCCGGGGTCCTGGGAATTATTACCCATATGCAGAGTCACTGCCTGACTTGTGGAGATTGGGTCTGGTATCTCAAATGCTGGATCAGTTGTAGGATTATTTTCAAAACAGGGGCCTATGGCTCTGTGTTTTAACTCTTTCCTGATTAACCTCTGAATTTGCAAGTTGAATTACCTAGGCTTCCCTTTCTGCAGCCATTATCAAACCAGTCACCACAAGACACAGGCTGCATATGTAATGTGTAACTGGGAAAGGCTCACACCTGACACAGGCCGAGTACTTTCAAGACCCATTTTGAAGGAAGTACTTAGCACCTCACTGGTGTATTGCTAGTTATTTTCATTCTGTGATGAGAGTGACCTCTGTTAAGGACTAAGTAATGCTATTTCAAGGTTTTGACTCTATATTTAGAGGTTAACAGAGATATTTCTCATAAGTGCTTTAATTAAACTCTTATTCTTAAAAAATAATTTGCAGTGGGTTAGCTATAGTAGACTGTTTCCATTGTAGAGAAATCTTCAAGGTGGAAAGAATAATAGTGAAAATGACCTTCATTTTCTCCATTTGAGTGCAGTGATATTTGGCTGCTGTACGGAGCCACCGCTGAGCACAGACAGAACTCAATACAATGCAATTCTCTGAGGGAAAACAGGACTCCATTCTGTTAAGCACAGGCATTGTGTGTGCTTTTCTGCAGAATGAACAGCTCCTTTTTGGACTCTGCTAGAGAAACACTTTTTCTTAGAAATAATATCCTTTGCCCCCTCATTTCACTTTTTAAAATCTTATTTGCAGTGAAAACTGGAAACTTTATTGTTTTTTGAAAACACTGAAACTTTTAATCAAAAGAAAGACAATGAAGAAAAAGAAAAATAGCATCAAAGCTGAAATATTTTAATGGATGTTTTATGTCTTTTTGGTTTAAAAAAATGCTTTCTCCCTTGAGACAGACTTTCAGAAAAAAATATGAACAGAACCATCACTTAACTTAAAAATATAGGATGGTAACAGCAATCTTAGGCTTTACTCTATAACAGTAATTTAACAAAACTGACACTCTCCTGCTGATTCACTGCTGATATGGTCTTGCTACTAGGCAATTGTCTTAAGTTCAAAGCAGAGGAAAAATTTGAGGCTTTGAGAACTGCATCATGGTGTGACAAGTCCTCTCTATTGGTGCTGGTATTCTGCAGACAGACTACTGCATCTGGAAGCCTTTAGTCAGCTGGCTAGAGGAATATTTGGGAGTGTAACCACTCAAGACAACCCTACGTCACTGGAAAAATGAAATTTAGCTAAGAAGACAAGGCTCATCTCTAACTTGAAGAGTTAGGTGTTTGTCTTTGAACTCCTTCTCATAAAACAACAGGCTAATTTTCATAAGGCACAGGATAGACAAAAAATTAAGTAGAGACTGGTATTGTACCCTTGGTGCCTTGTGCCCACTTGGATACCACCATGCAGGTAGAAATATCTACAGAGTAATAAATGATTAAGCTTTAGTTTTTTTCCAAATTAATTTTCCTTCACTAGAATGTTTCCTTTATTAGGCATGGTTCTTTGAAACCAGGGTTTTATCCTGGAGAATGTTATCAGAGTCTGTTGGATTGGAAATCAAAAAAAGTGAGAGAACACTATAAAAGATTAGATTATTTTCCTTTTATTTATTTTATTTTGAAGATACCAAACTTCTTCTAAAACAATTCTAAAACTCCTGAAATGGAATTTTCATAGGTCAATAATAGGAAATTTACAACTAATAACTTTGGGGCAAGGAAGAAGGTAAATATTTTCTACTATTTGTTTTGTTAAAAAATCAGTTGGTGAAGGAAAAGTTGACTGAAATTATTTTCATTTCTTGTGTTTTGTACTTTTCTGGCCTATTTTCTGATAGAAAAAAATCTTTCTTTCCCATTCTTACTCATTCTTTCTTACCCACTCAATCTTACTCATTGCATAATTGTTATTTTGATAATCATACCTGGATATGAAAACTGTTTTTACAAACCCCATCTTTTTATGGTTTCCTTATTTAGCATTTTGTTCTATTGGATTCTTTCCTGTGTTTTCACTGACTGCATTATTGTGTTTGATTTAAATTTATCTCTGCTTACGCACAAAGATAGCAGAAGGCGTCTTGGTAAATGAATAAAAACTAGTCCATCACAGTACTCACTGAATAAGATACCCATGAAGATGTGTTCAGAGAGTGTCAGCAGGGAAGAGCTGGGACATGATCACTGAAATCAAAGACAAATGAGCTGCTGGAAACTGATTAGAATCAAGGACTGTTGAGGAAACATGCAGCGCATGTATCTCTGGTATTCAAACCAGAGATAAGCGGAAGGATAGATATCCTCTGTGTTCACTACAGTGGAATCTAGGTGTCAAAAGTGAAACAAAAAAAAACCCAAAAAACAAGGAAAAAAAAAAACCAAAAAAAAAAAAAAAAACCAAAATCAACCAAAAACAACTAATGTGGATTATTAACTAAGAAAATAATCAAATATTTGCAGTCAAACACTCAGGGTAAAATGACCCTAGAGGGAAAAAAGAGAAGTGTTGGCTTGTCTGCACTAAATGCCATCCTAACAGTCCTCCTCCACAAATTCCCTCCTCCCTGCCTCCCAAAAAAGAAAGAAAATAAAAGCTGCACAACTCAGAATCTGTTAAAGGTGCAATTTAAAAAAAACCTCCATAAATGAGTGTTGCCAACTCATCTATGGAACAGTAATGAGACAAGAGAGATGGCAGGATAATGCTGATAAAGTTTGAAATTGCACTTCATGAAATGAAGTCAGATGGCTTGGCATGGTCCTATGGACAGGAAATACAAGGTTAAAAACCAGAGTGATAGACTCCAGTGCATCTTATGTGTGCTTCCAGAGTCTGTTTCCTATTTGATAAGATTCACGTCCAGAGACCTCTTTCTCTAAAGGAGAAAATAGATGTAATTCTGAGACAGGTACCTAAATCTTATCATGTTGGCAGGATTTAAGAGCATCCAGTATCACATACTGTAAATGTGGATTTGAAAAAATCCCTCATCCCTCTTACCATTCTCAGAAAGATGTCCTGCCCCTTCTTTAATACAATTAGTGATTTTCTGTGAGGAGTCTGTTAGTGGCATGCTACTGGGAGAGACACCAATTCATTAGGTGCTATACACAGTCAATCCACACACAGTCACAAGTCTTTAATCATAGCAGGGTTCACTTTCATCTTGGGGGCAGTGTCCAGAAGTTTAATGAAAGAAGAGTTTAATGGTTTGTTATTCCACATGCATTTCTACTGATGCTTGTGAACAATATGTTCTGTTCTAATAAACCAATGCCACAGAAGTTCTCCTACAGTCTTCAGGAGGGCTGACTAAAAAGTTAGTGTTCAAACATGATGTATATTTTTCTCCTCTTAAAATTTGTTTCCACAAAAAATTTCCAGACTTCACTCTTGAATTTTGTTTTGTTCAGAAGAGAGGAAAAGCCGAGCTTAAAATTTACCATAGATACATATGGCCCTACCTATGGAAAAATATTGTCTTCATCCAATGGTAACTAATACAGGGGTTAACAGCACCTCAACTTATTGCTACAGGGGCAAACTAGGAATATCCCAATAGCAAAAGTCTTTAGGCAAACTTCACCACTCATTGATTTATATCCTGCATGCAGCTATTGCTGATTTTTTTCCCTCCATCAGCCAGATGAAATGTCCCATGCAAGTATGACTGTGCCTGCTCCTGGACATGGATCACTGGGGTCTCAGGGGTTCTATCCTTGTGACTAAATGTGAGCATCTCCAGTACAGGACTTACATCTAGTCTTATCACTTTATACTCAATGGAGTTTATCTAGTTTATATAGTCAGTAATGTATCTAATGCAATCCATTTTATCCTAAAGTCAGTGTCTGTGTTTTCTGAATGAATCATGCTCTTAACACCATTACTCTAAGAACATTAGCCTTGTTGCAGATCCCTACACTGCCATTTAAAAAAGATTAATTCCACAGTAAGATTTCATTGTATCACAAAAGTGATCTATACACCTATTCATACTGCTCTTAAAACCCTGTTATGGGCAAACAGGGAGCACAACTGACATATAGACAGAATAATTTATTATTAGTCTCATTAAATTCTTGACACATAAAACAAATAGTTATTATTAGCCCAGACACAATAGTAAGAAGAACAATCGTAGTCCAAAGGAACACAGGAAAAAGCCCAAAGAAACCCACCTTATTAACAACACGGTTAAAATATTAATTTAAAAACCCTCAAAACCTGCTTCCAAGCCAAGACACCTGCAAAGGCCAAATTTCCTCTTACCTGCCTTGTTGTTTCACTGATGTTATGGTTACTCATTTTCTGAGTCACCATGTCACAGCTAATGAGTTCTTCAAGAAGGGGATGAGGATATAAAGAGTCATTGGTGCCCTGGAGGCATTGCCCAGAAGGGGTTTGTTATTGGTCACAGTGACACCTTAGTGCTGCAGTCTTCTAAGGGGTTATTAATCTCTTGTTTCCTGACATGACACATATGTATGTATATGCTCTTTTCTTTCCTTGCTTGTCAATTCTGTTTCAGTTGTCTTTGCTGTCCCTGATTTGCAAGGTTGCACTCCTACTGTGACCAGCGGCAGCCACTGTGATTTGTGTTTGCTGTAGGGGACCTCTGATATCTACTGGTGTTGATGCTCTTCCACAGCTCATTTTATTCTAGAATTTCTGCCACAGAACGCAGCTACTGGGTATTGTTATTAACAATAACCATTGTTGCACAAAATTAAATGAAATCAGAACCAATTTAGGGAACAGTTACATAGTTGCCATACTATTGCTATCACAGTTTTTATGCAAGCTAAACCCAGGTCAAGACAAGTCAACATCAGTCCTGGAGTCTATAACCACTACTAATGGCAATTTGCATTTCATGTGCTACAAAAGGGAGCCGAGGGCTACAGATGGAGTGGGGATGGAACGTGGCTGCAGGAGTATAGGCTGCATTGAGAACTATTGTGAAATGTTTTGGCTGTGCAAAGGCTTGGGGGCCTTGTGAAGGGCTCATCCTACCTCTGGGGTTGGAGTTAGGATACTGTTCATTTTTAGTACATGTGTATGATTCAGTGACATCACTGAACTGAGCATGTCCACTGCTGAAAGTCCCTTGCCTTCATGCAGCTTCGTTTTCTGGAGCAGTGCCAACCATGTAAATTCTTCACAGAAAAATATACAAAAAATTCAGTGGGGTCAACCTGTTTTAAAATGTCCTTGTCAAGGTTATTGAACACCAGCCAAGCCTTTCCTCTTTAATCAGTGGAAGCTGCCATTTGAGTTATGATTGTAACCTTTGCTTTGCTGTGTTCAACTCCCAGTGGAATCCCAAAGAAACTGTGTTATACCCATGGGAAATTTATGTTACCTTCTTTTGGTTAAGCTTTGTTTCTTTAGGTTCTTGCTCTCTTGCATTTTAACCTCAAAATAAAAAATACGTATCCCAATTTATCTCATTCATTGTAACAGTAATTTCATCAACACTCTCTTAATTTTTATCAAATAATTATATGTTAGATTTCTTCTTGCTCTAGCCAATTGCTTCTGTGAATCTGAAAAATACTGCCTGCATCTTTAATTCTCCTTGCAATAGCTATTGGCTTAAGAAATTTTCAGGAGATTTTTTTGACATAAAGAAAAATGAAATCTCTTGTGAGTTTGCCAAAGTGTACAGAAAAATGTATCCGTCAAATAATACCATTTCCAAATGAGTCAAGACATTTTATTATAGTATTTTAGGTGCATATTTTAATTTTTTTTGTGTTCAGAACAACTAAGCACTTTGAAATTTCTTTCAACATAAACACTACTGTCATTGGTCTGTAAAAGTAATAATTTAAGACAACAGCTCTCAAGCAGCTCTCAGAAGAATCTTTGTAGCATACTTTTTATAGTCCACAACAGTCGCCACATGATTCCCTTCTGTTTTATATTTCAAAAAGTAGTGCTCTTATCTCAGGGAAGAAAGAATCACCTGGATATCTTCTTAGAGACAAGGGTCATCAGTGGGGCTGAGGTTGCATGAGTCATCAGCAACATATCACTTAAAGAGAACAAGGGAACCAAATAGGACTGGTATCCTAACTTTTTCCTGGCTTAGTAAGTTTTGAAAAAAGGAATGCAGATATTTACAGAAAGAGGAAAAAGTGCCACAAAGAATTCTTGTATCATTAAAGACAATGAAAATGCATTAAAGCCTTTTCTTGAGTCACAGATTAGTCTAAGCTATGAGAAACACTGGGGAGGGTGAGGCATATGACAGTTCCCCCATTTAAAAAAAATACAACAAACAAAACCTCTTTTGGAAATGCTTAACATTTTTGGAATCCAAATAGAAAGACATGCATACACCTGAATACCTTCCAGTATACTCTGGTGTGTCAAAAATAAAGCCCTTTGAAACCATGCTCACAGGTGTTTCAGATTTAGATTTCTCTACGTTTCTGTGTGAATTGTTAATCATAATGCTGCTTATTATTTGTGAGAAGATATTTTGCTGTCACACAGACAGCATGAGTGACAGGTTTTTCTCCCACCATTTTATATGAATAATGAATTGTTTCACTGCACAAATAAAAAGGACACAATTCAGAGTCAGTTATCATTTCCAGTCTGTGCTTTATCTATTTTTTACTTGGCAGAAAATGAGCCCATATCTTACTGTAGTCATTTCTAGTTCTAACTTCTTTTTAGTATTTTTCAACATATTTTCTTTAAAACTGTCTTAGACCATGCTGCCAGTGGTTTTGCTTTTCTTGTTTATTTGGTTGATAGGGTTTGGGTTTTTTTGTTGTTTGTTTGTTTGGGTTTCTGGTTTTTTTTTGGTTTTTTTTTTTTTTTTTTCCTGTATGTTTGTTTTTTGTTTGTTTTTTTTTTTCAATCTGGTCTAAATTAACTGTTTCTGGAAAATTGGTATTTAAATTCTGAGATTTGTTCTTTATTTTTAAGAAGAAATGTAGGTTCTCAGTATCTCAATTAAGCATATGATATCTTTCTTAAGTATATCATCAAGTCAAAGGAAAGCTTGTGCTTTGAATTTAAGTAGAGAAAAATGTATCAAAACTAAGGCAGAGACCCATCTGGAACTCTAAGATGTTAAAATACAAAAAAGTATTGACTGTTGCAGAAGCTACATACACTGAAATTATTTCAAGTTTTTTTCATACTCCCACTTTCTGAATTACTTTGTCCATTCTTTATTAACTTTTGTGTTGAGTTAAAACTACCCTTTTATAGCTTAGTTTGGTGAGTAATTGACTTTATCCCATATGCCTGCTGCAATCACAGAAGCATGTGGAGGGGAAATTATGTTCATTGTTGATTTTTAATTTTTTTTCTCTTTTTTCTTATATTTCACTCTCATTCTCCATGGCTTTATGTCTTGCATAGCTACTAATAATTACACCTGTGCACCATGGGAGCTTTAGCTTTTGCACCAGAGCAAGAGAGTGACATGTATAAATGACGGAAAAAAATTTAAAAAAAAAAAAAAAAAAAAACCAACCAAAAAAGAATCCCACAACAAACCCCCAGAAATATCAGGTTTCAGCCTGATTTCTTTGTCACTATTTCTCCATTGTCTTCAGTATCAACTGCTGGAATCCCTTAATATTCTGTAATTTTCCAACTGATATGCAGAAGAGTTTTATCTCTCCTCCCTCTAAACAAAGATTATGGAGAAACTATATAAAATGTGCTCTAACAAGGTACTTCAAAGAATCACCTAAAACAGGTACCCTTTTGCTAGAAATTGAGTAAGGCTAGGTGCTTCTGAAGAAGATGTAAGAAACACTAGATAACGATGAACTAACTTGTTATAATGACCAATTAGTAGCTGGCTTGTGAACCTAAGCAACAAGGTTGGTATTAGATCACATTTTTTCAACACTTTTTTTTTCATATTGCCTTTCCCCCTACTTTATTTCTCTACAGCAGCACTGACTGTGCTCACTATCTTCAGGAATGCCTATTGCTCTGATCCTTGAGAAATTCTCGGCCTTACTATGTCAATGAAATATATTTATTGGCTAGTGATGAAGTATGTTAAAATGGCAGGTCTTTTTCTCAGTTTGTCCCATGCTGGATAACTAAGTGATAAAGATCAGTGCAAATTAGTCACAGGAAAAACTATACAGTATCAGGAACATCAAGAAACTCAGGAATAGATAAACTAGAGGACATTTCTTATCCAAAGACTTCCACCTTTTGATACTGAAAATCATATAATCACTGTCATAAACATCAAGTTTTATGCTTCTGAACTTCCACAGGGAAGTTATTCTCACTTTTATGCTTATGAGTAGAAACTGGCTTCACATTTCTAATGCAAATTTATTTATGGACAATGTTTCTCCCTTTGACAAGTTGTTTTGTTGATTTGGTTTGTGGTGTTTTTTTTTTTTTTTTTCCTTTTAAATTCTGGTTTGCTCTCAGATAATCTTGCAAAATGCTCTTGGATTCTCACTCAGTCTTTTATTTACTAAACAAGTTGAGCTTTCCTAGCCTCTCCTCAAAAGATCATCCACCAAGTTTATCTTTGCTTACCTGATTAGAAAATGGTTTGTGGTAGGAAATGTGGATTTGTGCAAAATTCTGGTTAAGACTTTGTCAATATCTAATAAAATATTTCAATCACATCCACACATCTACTAGAAATAGCTTTTCTAAGCAGAGTCTTCATGTTTGTCATTTTCCAGTAAGTTTATTCTTTGTGTTCTTATTGACATTATTTTGATGACTGCAGGTCTGGAACTGTTCTGTCTTTTTTGGTCCAAAACTCAGATTTTGCATATTTTTTAAAAAAGTATCTATCCTAATAAAATTCTAGGTGCACTCTCAATAGTTTCTTGATACAGTTAACTTTACATTCCTCTTCTTTAATTAAAGTTGTCTCTTTTGCCCTAGAGAATATAAATTACAGATTTACCTTTATAGTTTCATTTTGTTTATATCAAGTTAATTATAGATCATTCTGCTTGACTTAATATTCTATAGCCATTTTTTCTACAGTGGCCTCATTACTTTAGGTAACTAAATTTTTATTTCTTTTCAGTTAGTACCTGGTAGGAAAAATATCTCATCTTATTATCTCCAGGCACATTTGCACCCAAATTACTATGACTTCTATCTCTATACCTGTAAAGTTAGATCCTCACAGAAAAGAAAAAGAAAAGGTTGATACATTATTTCTTAAAATCTATTGCAGAGATTTTCATCCTTAAAGCAGTTCAATCCTGTGAAGTCTGTACTAGAGTCCTTAACTTTCCTTTAGCAAATTAGAAATATTCCACTGAAGATTAGTTGTGGCTCTGCACCTTCCTCATTCTGGCACAATCATTCTTCTCTTGCAGCTGAAATCTGGCAATAGCTTTTCTCATTGGCAAGAACTGGATTCTTTCCCTCTCCCACTGGGATCCATTTCATCCTCAAGTCCAGATTCAAGTCCTCAAGTTTCAGTCTCATGGGCTCACTGAATGTGATCTCTTCTACAGCAATGAGCTTGGAAAGTACAATCTGACCAAATTCAGATTACATTGCCTATAGATCATAATTTGTCCAGCACTTTCTATTTAATGTCACGTCTTCTTTTTATCATTCCCAAATCATGGCCAATGCCAAATAGGACTGGAATGGGATAGCCAGGGATATTTTCATTACAGCTGGGATCAATTATTACGGCTCATTATTTTCAGATATTTTACCTTGTCTTATTATAAAATGCTAGGTCATAAGAATACTCCTGCTTCAGTGATTCCTAGAGAATATTGACTATCCGATATTCTATTCCATTATTTTTTATCATTATTTTCACTTAGAATTCTTTAGTTTATATTTTCCCTAAACAACAGTTCTTTGTGACTGACTGTTGCCTTACACTCCAGCAGGTAGCTCTCCCTTGCTGTTCCAGCACATAAAAATCAATAGAGGTTCCACAAGGGTAGCTCATGCCACAGAGACTTTGCAAATCCTCACTTTTCTGGTCAAACTTCTCAGAAAGCAGAGTTCATATCAGAGGTAAGGACTAGGACTAGCCTCATAGCTGCAAAGCAGTCTTCCAATTAATTTGTACTACACTTACCACTATAGTACATGAACACCTTGCATGCTCCCTCTGTAGATTTTTAAAGACCTATTTTACTCTGAATTGAATTGGAGAAAGTACACTTGGCTTAGCTGTTAATTGCTGACAGACAAGACAAAAAAGTAGATGAGGCAGATATAATGGCGGCACAATGTAATGTTATCTGGCTAAGAATTTTAGAAATGGTCCCTAATAAATGTGTACTCTCTCATTGAAGAACTGTTGGGAAGAAGGTTTCCCTTTTTCTGCCAAAGGAGAGCTAGGCATGTGATCAAAGAGTATCCACATCTTTTATTAAAGTAGTGTCACAAGCCAAATCTTTCCATTTTTCAAGGATTATAAAAAGAACTGTCATTACAAATGTGAGAACTGCTGGTTAAAGTGAAAATTTGGGGACAGGAGATACGGATTCTCTTCCTGTTGCCAATACAGCAGGCAACTATGACTTCAGACTTAAGCATTTATGGTCTGGTTTATAGAGATCCCATTCACTTTATCTGGAGCAGGTATGCTCAAAACCTTTGAAAATAGGCTTGCTAATTGTTTCATGCTCTAGTTTCCCTATTGTAAGATGAGGAAGTAAACAAGAAGATCTAATTCATGGCTTGTAAAGAGTGCTGGAAGAGGCTCCTCAGGGAGGTGTCAGGCCAAGCCTGACAGTTCAGAAAGTGTTTGGACAATGCTCCTGGTCACGTGGTGTGACTCTTGGGGATGGTCCTTTGCAAGGCCAGGAGTTGGACTCGATGATCCCTGTGGGGCCATTCCAACTCAGGATATTCTCTGACTCTGTGAAAAGTCATAGCGACTACTCTGGAAAAGCTGCTCTTGCTGAGCTGAGCTATGTATAACAGATGCAATATTCTAAGAATGATATAATACCATACCCCACCCTTCACTGATCTTGCCCGTGGAGTTTTCCAGACTATAGCCTCTTCAAGCCTCTGAGTTGAAAGGCACTTGATGTACTCTGCTGCAAATAGCAGATCTCATGAAGCAGGTTTTAAAACAACAAATCAGTCTGCAATGGCCGCTCATTTCATAAAACTGTTAAGCATTTCAGGCTGTAAAATTTTTTATATTTCACAAGCCTTGCTTTTAAAGCTTTCAAGCTCCTGATTTGCAGGGAGAAGCTAGTATTACTATCCTAAAGCACTTGTGTGATATTAAGCTGACAAAATTGCTTTAGGTTTAGTCATATATAAAGAGGTAGATCATTCATCCCTATGTGCTGACTGGAAGAAATATTAACCCACTATTTGTGAAACAACATTTGTTAGCAGATTATCTATTAGCCCACAATTAACTCATTCAATTTAGGATTAATTCAATCTTACATTGTAAGTAAGAAAAAAAAATACTTTTTTTTATTGGGATTTTCACAGTAATATTTTGTGTAGAGTCTTTGCTGTAAGCTTCCCTATTTTGCAGGATTATATTTACCTTGTTATGTGCTGGTGCAGCACAAAACTTTCAACTGTTTCAATCTCTGCAGCAGAAGCATGTTTTATACAGTATGGTGTCTTCCAGCTATCCACCTTTCTTCTAGCTCTGCTGAGAACATATTCCCTGATAGAGGAAGGCAAGGGAAACCATCATGTTATCAAATTTCAGAGACCTGGAGCAGTTGCAGCTGAGTATCTGCTGTCTCTCTGCAGGTTGCTTCTAAGCAAGCCCCTGTCATTTTGCCACAAGTGGGCAGTAATTAACTGCTAATTGAAATCTCAAGAATCTCAGCTTGCTCTGTCCTGGCTGAGAGTCCTAACCCTCAGCCTGCCCTTTTTTTGGCCCTACCTCACTATCTGCTCTAGGAAGGAACCTGGCAGTTTTAGTGCTAATTTGCTCTGACATTCCTACAGAAAGTGATTTAATGTCTGCACGGGAGTTTGGGAATGTGTGTGTTTCTGATTGAGGCTCAGCACAGAGTGACACAAAGCAACACATTTCTTCCAGAGCCACTGCTATCACTGGTTCAAGCCTTATATTCTGCTTCCAATAACTTAAACAAGAAACTTAAGAAATTATTTTATGTAACAAGAAATTTGCAATATTGAAATTACTGCAGTTCTTACAAAGATAAAAAGCTCCCACAGAACAAATTTAAGCAAACCAATTTGTCTTTAGTATGACTGAAAAGGCTTTGAGGCCGATGTTACATGGTGTTAATACCTCTTTTTATTGCACTTATTATCTTAAACAATGGAATATCTGTTTCCATTAAGTTGGATGATATATAAAACCAATATATTTTTAAGTCCAGGTTCTTGCCTTTTTCATTGTGGGAATGTTGCCACCATGTTTTGGAAAATTGAGAATGGTTTTACCTCACTTCTGTTTCTTTTTAAACTAGGAGGTGACTTATGACTATCTCACATGACAGGTAATACTTTATAATAAAAAGCTATATGTAAACATGACATGCCTCCCTTGGCACATGCCAGCCAGGTGAATTAAATGCTTAGAGAAATTTGTCTCATTTCAAGTTAGTGTGTCTTGAAATGTGCTGACAGCAGGCATTGAAAGCTTCCAGAGTCCAGGCAGGAAGACAGAAGAACTGGAGTATGTGAGAAGTGAACCTGGAAAGTGACTGAGCTGAGTGGCTGCAAAACTGTTTCTAGGAAGCTAAAATATATGTAGCCCCACTATGGAAAAAATGACAACTCTCATGATGGTGCAAGACCTCAGTTCAGAGCTGAGATTTACCAAGAAGAAAGGCCAGGCCAGCAATAATTTCTTCCCCCTGGCCAAGCAGCGTCCACTTAGCCTCTGTAGGAACAATGACTTTTTTCCTCATCCTGTTATGGCCATTTCTCTGTCACTGCTTTGCTTATAATGGTGTCAGCTGCCAAAACAGCCACCTGAAGCAGTCTGTGCACAGCCTGCACACACAGAGACAGGACACTTGAGGTGGGACCTTTCTTACCTCCTGAGGCTGCCTGCAGCCTCTCAGGCCACACAGGCCTGGCTACATCTGGACCCCATAGTCTCCTGGAAAGTGTTCCAGCAGCTGGCTGGTTTCCAAAGCTCTTCTCTGCATCGACACATCCAGTGTGATCAAAAAATTCTCAGCACATCCAGAAATCAAAACAATGTTATTCTGTAGTCCCTCCCCACTGCAGTCTCATGTCTCATTTGCTCTTCTGACCACCTCTGCTCAATGAGCAGGTATCTTCAGTGATCTATTCATGATGATGCAGCCAGTGTACTACAATTTTGCTTGGAAATAGGCAGCAACAGATGGTGCAAAGAAGGTAAGAGAACTATCTGCCATTAAAGGGAAGGGGGCCCAAGACCACCAAATGTCCCTTCCCTTCCCTTCCCTGCCCTGCCCTGCCCTGCCCCGCCCCTTTTTCTACCTTTTTTTTTTATTTGAAAGAAAGACAGTTCAGGGAATTGTGAAGCCAAACAAGTGGTACATAAATAGACAACCAGATGAGAACAGGTTAGGATTAAGGAAACACTGGAAGGAAAGGAAGAAGTGCAGATGAAACAAGAGCAAAAATTGCATAAAAAGAATATAAAAGGAAAAACGTTTTAAATGTATATAGGCAGACTGTGTGCAATTTCAGGTGGCTACTCAGGAAAATGAACAAGTCAAGTAATTGAAAGCAGAAATGAAATTGCAAAGGATCACAGGATTTCAAATTAAGTGAACAAATTGTATAAGGGAGGGATACAGACCATACAATACAATAGCTTGAATTGGCAGACAGCTTATAACAGTGGTTCTGAGTGAATGACCCTTCATCTCCTGTGACAAATTGAAGATAATGCCAGCATTTCATAGTCATTTCACTTTTATTATCACCAAAAGTTTAGGCCAGTATTCTATTACCTTGAATGTCTTTATGGTGTCAAGTTGAGCAGGACAAGAAATGAACTTGATGACAAATTTGCTGACTCTGAAGAAGAGGGTAAGAGGATAAGGCAAGGCATTTAGGATTATCAGAAATTCAAGCAAGTAAAATAATAAAAATTATTCAAATAATGCATTTGGAATTGAACAGAAAATATTTCATTTTGTTTTGAATAATTTTTTATATTTCTAAACTTTTTTTCCAAAACCTATATGTCAATACAGAGAGCAGCAATGCTATTTCAAGAGATCACTATTTTACATTTTAAAATGTCAAAAGGTTATGACAATTTGAAGCAAAACATTTTTACCATTGGACAGCTTTCCTCTTGTTTCAGAAAATCTTTCCTCTTTCAGTTGTCCTGGCCAGCAGTTGCTCCTGATTTGTGTCATAACCTGGCTTCAAAATGTGTTGGTTGTTTGTACATTCACTGGAAATATCTCAGGCAAATTTGGTGTCAAAAGTCCAAGCTGTACCTAGTCCCTGAAGCCTCAATTTTCATGACAATGACTAGGATGTGACTGAGTCTGTCAATACACAAATCTCTGGCATAGCTATAGTAAAAATAAGTAGGAACTAATTAAAGTTGAGAGAATTGAATTAATCGAAATAAGCCACTAGCTCCTGTGGTGACTGTAATAGTATATTCAGTTTATATTCAGTTTTCCATATTCTTCTTACCTCCCAAATAAATCCACTGCTTAAACTTGTGTTTGCCACACCCTGTACAAAATGAAAATGCATTTTTGGCTTCAGAATTCTGCATCTTAAGAGGCAAGCTGTGTTGTGGGACAGCAGCTCTTAGGCACTACCCTGCACCCCAGATTTAAAGCAAGATCCTGATTCTCCGTCCTACCCTTCTTCCTCTGCTTCCTTATGAAGATGCTTTCCCTGGAAGTGTTGCTTCCTACTCATTGCCAACGTACAAGGTTTTACTCTGCAAATGGACATCAGCTCCTGTGATTTGACAGATGACTGTCAAAGACATTCAGGAACATGAGGGAAAAGTGATATAGACTATAATGAGATCATGTAAAATTTAATACAGCATATCAAAAGTAACGATTTTAAAATTCATATATTTAACTGGCAGCCAAATGCAATTCTTTCTAGGGAGGTGATATGTGCTCCTGGCTTTTGCTTTTCTTATGAAAACTGTCAGTCACATTCTGCATCAGCCTGGGTTTATGCTTAGCTTTATCAGGCAGACCAGTCAGCACTGAATGGCATTAATGTAATCTTGGGGTAATGAAAGTGTAGATAACTATCTCAGAGACTGGTTGGGAAAAAAATACTGATGCAAGTAGCTGAAGGATCTATTGGCCACATAATTCACATTTCTCATAGAGGAAGTTATGCTCTGTAAATTGTTTTAAACTTTCTTATTGATGAAACAGCAAGAATTTTGTTGTTGATGGGCACAGGAAGCAGTAATAAATAGCCATGGGTGCATACACAGGAAAGAAAAATGGTTTGCATTTTATCAACAGAGAAAAGGAATCAGAATGTAGCCCTAGATGTTTTGCAAGTTACAACACTGTTAATGGAGAAAAATGTGTCTTCTGTATGATAATGTGAATGATAATACAGAAGATCATTCACCCCTTCTGCACGAGGTACCTGCTGCTTGCTGCAGCTGTGGAAGTTATTCCCTGTTGACAGACCACAACGAAGTGAAATAAACTCTAATGAAACGAATCTCATCAACCTTCATGGGGATTGGACACTTTTTGGACCTTGAGGCATTCAAGAAATGTGCTGCTTCTAGTGGTAGATACCTGTTCACTGCTACACCACAGCACAGCTGATAAATCACTTTATAAATGAAGCATCTTAGCAATGTTCTGCTGTGCTAGCCAGAGTGCTTGGGCTCAAGGGATGCCTCACAACAAAACTGTTTCAAACTTTTGGTTGAGAAGACAATAAGAAAACAGGAAAAAGTCCTTTCCTTCCTTTCCTATTTGAACCATGCTTAAGCAATTATAAAACTAAAGGTAACATTTACACAGACTTCATGTCTTTTTGGGGAAAATGGTGCACAAGACTAGTCTTCCCCCTCCCCTCATCACAGTCAAAATAATGTGACCAGCATGGCCAACATACTCCTTGACTGCTGAAAGGGATAACTATCATGAATCATTGTTAATTGTTAGTTAAGCTATGACCCCATAGTTTCATGAAAAGCAACCCAGGAGGAGTTGCTGCTGTGTAGTTGAAGGAGGCCAGTATGTATAAAGTGTCCATCAAGAAGGACTTGCTGAGAATTCAGCCATTGTCAGTCTTCCTTAATTTGATTACTGGAATGTTTCTAGATTTATGTACAGTATGATATATCTATATTTACATATATATTATATTTATAGTTTCAGAGCTGGGGTGATCTATGATGCTTTCTACAGTAAACTGTGGCTCAAGCAATAAGCCAGAGAGATAGTGGGGACAAGGAATCAGAGAATTTATTGAGGGAATTTTTGTGAGAAAGGACTCTATTATATTTAGGGACAAGACTTGCCATGATAAGCTTCAGTTTGCTAAAAAATGTGCACACTGACACAGAGATAATACAAACATTGTTGGAAAGGTGGATTACAAGCCTCAGCCAGAGCCAGATCAATAATCCACAACTTTCAAACTGTTGGGAAAGGTGCCAGATATGTCACCTGGTGTGTGCATGTGAGTAAGAGAGGAAAAGGAGCATATAGAGTGGATGGTGAATGCTGGAGACTGTCTTCACAGGAGAACAAACCTGTCCAGTCTGAGACATGAAGTGGAATTGATTTCAGTACACTCTTTTATGAATGAGTGTCAGTTAGAAGGTGAAACCCAAACAAGGGAGAACAGGGCTGGTGAGAGATTGGATACCAAGCTTTTGGGAATTAATAACCTCATTGGGAGGTCTGTGGGTTGGTGCACAGAAAGTACAGTTTAAAAGCCCTGATTTGTGCTAACTCCTAAGAACATGTTCTCTGGTGGATGAACTGTTGAGCATGGAAGCAAGGAAAGGTATTTATGGTTTTTCTTTGTTCCCTGAAATGAGGTGGTTGGTACTATGCTTGGTTGAGCCAGTCAGGAGTGGCCATCACTGCCTTCTCTTTCCTTGCACTTTCCATGGAGACCCTCACCAGCATCTTCTCAGCTCCTGTGTTCAGGATGTACAGATTCAATGGCTGTAAATTTCCCATGACACAGAATGTGCGAGATCTCAAAATATACCCAGGGAAGAGACCCTGTTTGCCCAAGCACTTGGGGTGGCTGATCCCTCCCCAGAAAGTGAGATAGGGCTGAGAGACCGACTTTGCGCTGTAGGCATCACTGGGATAGCTCTGGTGTGAAACCCTGAGTGACATTTTTATCAACTGTCATATGTCTCTGATTTCCAGAGACTTCCCTTCTGATCCTGGGCAGGTCCTATATGCCACATATCACCCAATTTGCTGTCCCCTGCTTGTGATCATGGGGCCACTCAGAATTTGTTAACTCAAAGTAGGACCAAAAAGAGATGAGTTCTGCCCACCATCCCACATTTCAAGATTTCATCCTTATTTGTGTATTGTACAAGGCAGAGTCAGAAAGAGTAGGAGGCCTGTGCAGCTCTATCCAACTCCCATTGTACTCATATAGCAGCAGCCTGGGTGACTTGCTGCTCATCATCTTAGACCTTGCTGTCCTAAGTGACCCAATGGGATGATTAATGACTTTATTTTATTTGCTGAAAAAGTATCAGACTCAAATATATACAGAGCTGAGTGGAGAACCTCTGAAGCTGGCCAAAACAATTTTGACAGGATTCCAAAGAAAAGAAAGTCACCTTTGAATTTTTCAGAAAAATAGTATTCTTCACATCTGCTGCACTAACTATTTAGCATCAATTCCTGGTGCCAAAGGCAAGGTCTGAAGGAACAGGCAGGGACTACCCTAGGCAGAGTGTAAGAGAAGACACTCTACCACAGTCACTATATTTGGTAGAGATTTAGTGCTGCAGCATTTTACTATTCTAGTTTTCCCACAAAACGAGGGCACATTTTAACTTATTCATTCAATTATTTGCTTCTTTATTAATTGTACAATAAATAGAGTTTGGAAAGTTTTTAATGTACTGTATAAGGCAGATAAGCACAAGAGAGAAAAAAAACCTAATTTTTTTCCTGTGATTGCATGATTTATCTAGGTTTAGGAGTAGAACTCTGTAGTAATTGGAGATGGTGGCCTGGAGACAGTATCCAGCTCTGAAAGGCTCTAAATCTCTGCAAAAACAGTCGCAGGATATTTCCAGGAAAGGATCTCTATGACTCATACTTTTTGCCTAACTATCTACCAGTAGACGTGTTGAGAAGGAGGGTATCAACTCAAACTGACTTCTCTGGCCCAGGCTGAGCGTTTTCCAGGTGTGTGAACAGTTAAAATTTTTCAGAAACTTCAAAGAGGGGCTCCATGAGACCTGGCTGATTTTACAGTGCTAAATTCAAAATTGCCCTGTCTCCAAGCAAACATCAACTAAATGACTTAACATTAATGTACCATACCAATGAATATGCCTTTCAGATAATGACACAGGCAATGTCTCATATATTCTTTCAAATAAAATTCAATATATCTCAGAAAGGTGTTTGAGAATCTGCTCTGCATATTTATTGCCAAGATAGCCTTTCTGGTTCATTTAACTGTTTCATACCTCTGTAGCATATACTCTTTTTTCCCTTGTCCTCCTCCCTACCCCCTCTAAAGCTGACTTTATAAGGAACTGATTTTCAATATTGTAATATTTACTTTATTGAAGTGGTCTTACACAATTGACTGCCTGGCTTCTCATTTTGCATTTCAGCATGATACCTGCACAGTTTTTACTTTATATCCCTTATAGGATTTTGCATATGTTTTTGAGGGGAAAAAAAGAGACATTTATAATTCAGGCTAACTGAAATGTTTAGTGAGGACAAAGAGACAGTTACTACTATCAGAAGCTTGTAACTCACAGTTATAGTGTCAGGAAGCAGCCAGCATTTACATCTTCCTCTGTCTACAATGTATTTGGTGCTGGGAACTATATATTGGGTGTGAGGGTGTCCTTGCATTAGGGAAAATAAAGCTCTGAGTTGGTTCAAGGTCACTGTTGCTGAGAGCACAAGCATTCAAGAAGCTGAGTAGGTGATAAAGTTTGATTTCTAGAACTTTCACATTTATAACACAAAGCTAGCTGTTCTATGTCTGCTGTTTAGTGTCTTCAGAGTGTCACAGCTACAGCTATAACAGTCATATATCTTGTTCTCCTTTGTCATGAAAGGAGATAACCCCAATACCACTTGTGCCATGCTCTATTGTCCAGTTTACTCTAAGCAGGTTATTGCAGGTACCAGAAATCATCTGATTGCAGCAGCATGAAGATCCACTCAGGGTAATTTCTCCTGCTTCCTAGTAACTTCCTTGGCAAGGAAATTGAATCCACGTGGTGCTCTGCTTTTCAGGCTTCTTCATCTTTAACTATTTGATCCACTGTCTCTTTTCTGTCTTTAATATATATATTTTTACCATGTGATACAGAAACAACCCTTGTGTTCTTGTCTGTGTGTGGCTGAGTCTTCTAGATTCTTCCTGACTGTATTTTATAACAACACACTTGAGAAAGGACTCTGACCACTGTGAACTTAGCAATGTTTGAGAATATTTAACACTAGAGACATCAACCTTCAATGATTTAGTATAAGCACTTTTCACATAAAAAGGCAGTAAAAATGCAGATAATTGGATTTAGAAGTGGCTTTGACTTTACAGCCATATAATAGACTTGCTAATATCTATTGTTGATAAGCTGATATCCCTTTTGTTTGGAGCTAAAGACATCCTGTTTTCCTCAACCATTAAGGGAATGAATGGCTAAAATCACTGAAAGTTCAGTGGCTACATAAGTCATGTTTATGGAAGAGAGTCTCTGATATTCACTCAGTGGAAATGGAAAAAAAAAAAGGAAAAAGAGCATAATATCGTTTTCATGTCACAGTAGCATAATGAATGAGACAAGCCATCCACTTCACAAGGATTGGGCAATCTTGATGTAGGCAATCCATAAATCTCTTTCATTGTGTTTGTCAGCAGTCATTTTTAAGGGCTTCTTTCTCAATTCACAGGTTGTGGTTATTAGTAACCTCATAGCTGTGCTGCAGATGTCATTGAGGCTTATTCCTTGGAGCCGTGTCATCAATCATGGCTTTCACATGGTTTTCACATTCTGGAGCAGAATAATCCATAGCATTTTTTCTCCCTAGTAAGCATGACTTCAGTAACTAAATGGAAAATGTAACATATAATCATCATGGACATGCACAAACCACATTGACTTGGCTGCTTAAACTGACACAAGGCAGTGACATTTTTGGTAATGCTGTACATTTCTCTGAGGATTACCCTGTATGCACGGAAAGGAAAGGCAACCACAGCTCTGAGTTACGTACAGGAATTGCTGCTGATGCTGCTGACATTGGAATTGCCATAAGTTTTTCCAAATATCACTTTTCATGTGAGGAAGGCTGCAGTGCCACTTCCCCAAGTGTTGCCACATTGTTAAAACATCTCACATAGCCAGAGCTGTTCAAACATATATGAAGAAAACAATGCTGAGGATTTGTGATGGTCGAAGATTTGTTTCAGGGCAAGGAGGTTTCCAGGACCTTATGAATGTATAATGCTTGCTGGAGGATGAAGAATGTTTTTGAAAAAGTGTCTGCTTAATTAAAGCACAAGAGGTATTTCACACATTTCAGCAAGAAAATGTCTGTAGTCTTACTACAGAAAAGGTCTTATCTAGTGTGCAGTTCTCAGCTCTAAGGTGGAAGATGAGGAGTCTAAAGTTTTCTCTAAAATATGGTGTGAGTGTGGTAAAATATGATACACTTTCTTATATAATTAGTTCTACATGTGTCTACATGCACATTTTCTAATTATGATATTTCCAATCCAGGAGACTTTGTAAGTACATTGCAAGCATGGTGAACAATCAGCTTCTTCCCTGGAATGAGTTGCATCTTAGTAGTGAATCTCATAAATTTAATCAGTAGGCACATAGATCAGAGGGGTGATTTATACTTCAGATGTTCATCAATAACACCATACATTCGCTGCTTGTTTGCAGAATAGATGGAGAGTTTTGGATTTTGCAATTGCAAACTGAGCTCTCCACTTTACCCTCCCTTCCAAATACTCTTTTTCAGCCTAAGCATATTTCTTCTCTGCTTTGATTCTAGATTTAGCAGAAAAATACAGCTCTGATGAGCTCTTCCTGAAATTGCTGCTGCAGCTCTCCTCATTCACTTAAACCATCCCCACAGACTCTGTCAAAAACAAAAAGCAGAATCTGCCCTGATGTGTAAGATTGGGGCATGAGCCTCATTTCACACACTTGTATAAGCTTGAGGATCTTGCCTCATTTCACCCACTTAGTTTAACTTTTGGTTCTTAAATCTTAGAGTCTTAAATCTCAAAGCTTAGAGTAAGACAGCTGACATCACAGGTGGGAAAACAGCCTTGGAGGAGAATGTATGGATATTTGTCTTCTCTTCATCCAAGAGTAGTGGAGGAAATGGAATCCCCTTGTAGAATGTCAGCCTAAGCACAAGAACAGACTCAGACGTATAGATGGGGGAAAAGTCTGTCTGCTGCTGGTCACCATTTCTGAGGAAGCAGGTACTGTCACATCACCTCCTCTCATCTCCTTTGGTGGTTTCTCCAGCTTGGAAAATATTTCCTGCTGCTGATAAGCTATTTGAAAGAACTGATCTAACACTGTGGTGGAAAGCTATTCAAAGTATACTGTAGGAGTGCAGTTGCATACAAGTACAACACGCCATGCTCTGTTCCTGTCTCACTGGACCATAATGGTGGCAGCTTCCTGAGGCTGCTTGTAAAGACAGCATTAACTTAGAACAAGATCTAGGTGTTCAGGCTGTTCTTTGATAATTTTCTGGCTGCTAACAGCTATCCTTATGCAGCCAAAACATTCAAGCTTTTTTCTCTTCCTGACCTTTTTCTCTGGCAGGCCTGATTTCTTCCTATTGTTCTGTGCCGCCGGAAAGCGTGCATCGCATTCCATCCTTGCTTTCCTGTACAGAGATGCCATCCATTACTCGTTCTGTTCTTCCATGTTCCTGATGGAACTCACCTATTTTGAACACAGTAAATGTGTTGAAAAGATCAGATCCCAAATGGGACCATGAATGAGGGGCAAAAATTTCAAACTGAAATGTTGGACAAAAATTTGGATGCCTGGATAAAAGAGGTTGTGTTTTCTGAAGTGCTAAGGACTTGGAGCTCTCGGAGCTCTCATTGAAATCCAAACCTTGAGCTAAGAGGACCATGTTTTAGTGCCCTTGGAATTTCACAGGTGAGCATAATAAATGACATTGCCTGATGTTCAGGTATAGCAAAATTCCACAAGTTTCTTAACCCTATTACCAAAAACAGGAAGCATAAATCTTTAATTTCATTGCCTTGTTGAGCCATGTAAGGCCCATTAAGATATTGGCTCTATCACTGCTTTTTTTTTGCCACAGGGAAATTCTCATTTATTGTCACAGAATCACCCCTTAAAATGCTCACAGCTTTTATTCTAATGATGTCTTTCTTCACTTGTGGAAGCATTACAAGGGTCCATAAGTGATGCAACAGCACAATGGGAAACAACATCAGTTTCAAATTCAATGTGAATTGGCATATGCTAAAACAAACTAATGCCCCCAGAGACAGCTGGATTTACTCCCTCTGCTCAGTACATTAGACCCATCAGATAATTCACGTATACTTTGTACAACATTACACTGATGACATTAGAAAACTGTGAACTATCTAATATCATTTTTGAAGCACCTGTCAAAACAAAAGAGCTTGATGGAATAATTTAAAGATTCTTAGATTAGTTGCTAAAATACCAATTTTCAGACTTTCAGGGTTTTTTTTCCCCCTTTTTTCCCCTTCCACAGAGTAAAACTTTCTTATGCATATCATTCCTTTGGTTTTATTAAGAAATGAAACAGTCCAGTGCAAAGTAACACAAATAAAGCTGGCTGTATGCTTCCCAGCTTCTCTGCACCAGGCCAGCTTCGTGGAGGCTTGTCACTGTAAAACAGTACTTCCACACCATGAAAACTTTACTTGGTGTACTGTAGCAGCAGCTGTGGAGAGAATCTCTTGTGTAGCTCACTCATTAGTAGTGTCTTCTGTGTTTTTCTTAGATGATTAATTGCAGAATTTTTTGCTGTTCCTTCATATGTTGAAAGGCAACTTATTTTCTCCAAAATTGTTCTGTACACCATAGAAGGGAAATAATTTCATTTGGCTAAGGAGATAGCAAATTCGTAGAAAAAAATAATTGAATACCTCTTAAAAATTTAGGAAAAGAGAGTCTTGGTGCAGGGAAAGCTTTTGTTGGTTGTTTGGGTTTTTTTGGTTCTTTTTTTTTTTTAAATAGCAATAAACTGCAGTAGCTCAGATGCAGAAGGTCTCTGTGTTTTGGAGAAGGGAAAGCTCAAGCATTGCAGCAAGCTGAGATGGGCAATTTTATGGTAATTTAGATTATATTTAGATCTGTAGCTTTAGAGCACAGATAATTAAAAAAATCTGGAGAATTGTCACCTGCCATCTTGTAGTATCTCTTTCATTTATCTTAGCACCTTGCTGTGTGACACTTCTGAAGGTGTACGGGGTACAAGTCTTTTCATGAGGCACAAGTTTTAAGTTTTAAAGTTTTTTATCCACTGACCTTGGATACCCACTGTTGAACGGGAACTCTGAGTTTGATTTTCACAAATGCTGATATTTTGAAAATTGGATCTACAAAATTTTAAAAGGGCTGAAAACAAGTGCTCAAATGCTTAGATTTAGGACTTTTTAAATATGTATATTGAGCAACTAGAAGCAAGTTAACATAGTGTATAGAAATATGGCTGCCATATCATAAAGCTGAATATTTTTATATTTTGTGGGGTACATAATGAGGACTTATATGAGAAACATATTCTTCAAAAGAAAAGCAAAGTCCTCAGAGACCTGTAAGACAACATAACCTCTGATCTGAATGTTCGATACCCTTTCCCTTCTGCTTAAATATCTTTCTCTCATATAAATTACAAATCAATACTCTAGCCACAAGAGATTCATCAGTCTTATCTTCTGCTTGGCATATAGTAAAACAATCATGATTATCACTTGTAACAAATACTTGTTAATTAAAGTATCTTTTCAGGTCATTTCTTCATGACCTGTGACCTAAGATTAATGGCTACGGCTCAGTAGACCATAATTAGAGATTGTTTTCTCCATTCTGAGGAATGATAAAAATTTAATTAATTATATCTTGATTAATGAATTGGAGTAGAACATGATGTTGGTGGGGGGTTCATTTCTTCCTACAGAAAACAATAGTTTTAAGTTTTGTTCCTAACAATATTTGCTAGATAGTAATGAGATATCAGTATTTAAATTACAATATTTGAAATGTTCAGATTAAACTGATCAGACTTTCATTGCATTATGTCACACATTCAGCCTCTAGGAAGGCATGACCTGTGGTTAAAAGGAAGACAGGACAAAATAAAGAACTCATTCTCTCTCTCATACTGACTGACTTGGATGTTTTCATTATGTTGTTTCCGCATTCTCTCCTCACCTGCCATTTTGGCAGAATGTTTGACAGAATGGCTTATGGCTTGTGCTGTATTATTTGACAAATATATTGTGTTATAAACACATACCCTACTTTATATTATTTGCATAAAGAGTAGAGCTAATAATTGAGGTGTTATAATAAAGTTTTCATATCTCTAAGAACCACAGTCAATCTTCTTTTTCCACAAAATTTTAGAATGACTGAAACTATTCAGAATCCTTGGTGTATCTATGAAAATGCTTATTGTTTAGTATTAGAGCCAAAATTTCAAACTAATCACAGTGCTTTGACAGAGTTCTGGCTGACTGACACAATGTTCCTTAATAATGAAAAGTTTTGTGAGAAAAGATATTTAGGGTAATTTGAAAATTCAGGAACTTCTAAGATCCTGAAATTAGATACAAATAAAACTATGCTTCATATAATCACACGTTATAAGGAGAGTTTTTGAAATGAGTGTGGTGCTGGACTAGGATGTTGCTCAATTCGAACTGGGAATGTTTTAGTTTCTGATATTTTATGTATCAATAATCCTTGATGTACAGTGAAATTAATAGCTGACTGTTCTTTCTTTGTTCTTTTCCCCACAATGTCATCTTGCATTATCTGGCTGATTTGCATGGATTATTATTTCTTGGAGGTAAGGACCTGCATGTTCTCATCCTTTTCTTTTTTGTTGGAGGGAGAATTGGGCAGAAGGTGAGCTGTGCAACTCGGTTGGCTTTTGAAGGATGCTACAGACAGCTGGATTGAGGCCCAAACCTTGCCTTGAATCTCAATCTAGTTTGTCATGTCAAGTACCTAGTGAGAGAAACACTTGCCAAGATGGCACTGGAAGCTCTTTGGATTCATTATTCTTAAAGTAGAAATGTGCTGATTCCAGGTACTCCAAATACTCTATTTGTCTGGTGTAAATAGACCTGCAAAGTTGAATTCTTTAATCCCAATACCTATTGTGGTTTCCTTTCTACTAGACTGTGCAAAGTGGATGAGTGATTGTGTCAACTCAATGCAGACATGCCGAATGCAGTCAATGTCTCTGTGAAGCCTTTGAGAACACCCAACAATTGCTCAGCCTGAATGGAGAAACTCAATCACAGACAACACAATCCTGTCTATGTAGGAGTACTTCTATTTCTCAGGACAAACTTGCCTGGGTTGTGGGAGGTAAATGCCATTTTTTCAGTGCTCTGAAGATTTAAAGAGCAGCAGGCTGTGCACACATCCAAAAAAGACTGATTTGTTTTGAAAAACTAGAGAGCTTTTTTTATGGTCCAAGCTGCTTTTTGTTGTGTCCCTGGTTATAATGTCACATTGATTACTTAGTCTGAACTAGACCAGAAGCCTTTACCAGGAAGACAGAAGCTAACCCATTTTCTTCTACTTTTTTCAGGCTTAAATAAGAGGAGTCTGAATATTTTGTTATTTCATACTTCACTCAATCACATGCAGACATGGAATAATTACCTTTCAAAATAAAGAAGAGCATATTTTCCTTTAATTAAACTTTAGTTTTTATCTTATAAAACACATATACTTGAATTCCAGTGATGTTTCACATGGGCAAGAACTGACAGATGATACAAAGGGGTTTTTATTTTGGGTAAAATTTTTTACTTGTTTTCTATAGTTTAATTTTTCCTGCATTTAATTATATTCATGTCTGTCTGTCCATCTCTGTTGGACTCTGCAGGTAGAAAAACAGTTCTTCTAATGAGGAAGTAAAACTATCAGTTTGATTAATCAGAAGTGCTCATTCTTTTAATCCCACTGTAGTTGTTGATTTTGGGCGAAAAATATTCTGAAGAGCCCAGCCTTTTATTTCATGCTGCTTTTGTGTGTTGAAAGGGGAAAAGGGGAAAGGTGCTGCCTGGGGCAGTGACATGGGGACAAGAGGGTGCAGTCCTGCTCTGGGCTAGGGAGTGCCAGGATGCAGAGGGTGGGCTTGTGATGGGGGAGACCTGGGAACAGGTACAGGGAGGGCCCTTTGAGAGGGAAAAGAAAAATGTGACAAACCTATTCCTGTGTGAATTTGCATTGAATGACTATAATGCAGATATTTTTTCTTGTTTTTTGGGGTTTTTTTTAACTTTTTAGTGTATCATGAACCTTTTAATGAATATCTTTCCAACTGATTATCTGATATCTAATATTCTCTTCAAAATAATTATTAAATACCTAATTTCTTTCCATAAGGGCAAACTCCTTGTGATGCCATCAAAAAGGACACAGCCACAAAGTACCAAATAGCTCACAAGAGCTGCATGAAGAGCAGACATTTTATACTGTTAGAAGGGAGAAGTGTAAGACATAAGTCCTTCAACTGAGCCAGATGTAGTGTGTAGGTATCTTTGTAGATGGGTACCTGTGGGCATCTGGAAGAGAGAGAGATGAACAGAGAGAAATATGTGGATATACTCCTAGGTATAGGACATATTCCCTAATAATAATAATAATAATAATAATAATAATAATAATAATAATAATGTTTTCTATAAAAGATTTTTGTCCTCAATATTATCTCTGCATAAAAGGATTTGATGAGGCTTATTTTACTATGGATACACTCTTGTGGGGTAAAAAAAAAAAGTCTTCAAATGAAAGGACTACAATTTGCAATTATAAAGCCTGTAATTGGTAATAATAAGCCTAGAAAAGTAATTTTATGTGCCTAGATCTTTGGTATGAATTGTATGCCCAATATTACAAACAATTTCTGAACCTATTTTTTATGGTTTATCACTGAATTTTCTTTGTCATATGGTTCATCCTTTTTATTTATTTCTTCATGGCTACTTACAAAAACATTTTTAGTCATTGGTTTTGAAGAGAGATATAGGACAGCATTCTGAAAATAAGGAATATGTATCTTTCTGCATCTTGATGTAATACAAATGATAAATAATAATTAAAAAGCCATGTTTCAAATACAGATTTCCATCTAGATCTCTCTAATCTCCTTTTTGTCAACTCTATCACCTCATAAAATAAGGAAGAGCTACTGACCAGAAGTAGAGAGTGATGCAACAGGAAAAGCAAATTTGTATTGGTGTGTTGAATGTCCTGTGAAGTGCCTTGTGCTGCCTTGTCAAATTGAATCAAAACTCTTTAATGATGTGCATTCTGGATGAGTGATTTGATTTTAGGCAAATTTGGCACTCATATTTGTGCCTTAAACTAGATGTGGCATATAATATTCATGTTTTGATCACTGCTTCAATAAACACAAAGGGTTTTTTAGTATTTTATGAGTAAGACAAAGTTGCAAGATTGTACTTGACTTGCAAAACAACAAAATAAATCATAGAAGAAAGTCAGCATTCAATAAATTATGCACTTCACATCAAGCTGTGTCGACATCTTAAATGTAGTATAGCTTAAAGATAAGGTGTTAAAAGGGAAAATTATAGATGTACAGTGAGTTTCTTTAAAACTATCACTTATCCCCATTCCATCACTGTAGCTGTCATTTTCTCTTTTGGGCTTTAGTTTTCTTTCTACATTTTTTGGCCAAAAGTGTCTGAATTATGACAGAAACTGCCATATTATGAATAATTCTTGATAACTGCAAAAGGAGATGAAATCTCTACAAACTCAATGAATATTTAAGGTCACATATATAATATTAGCTCTGACAGATTGTTAAACCTGAGGGCTCTTTTCGAACTGAAGGAAGTTTCATTGAAAACCTGTGATTTTCTTTAAGTATATATTGCATGTCATATGTTCATATTACAAAATTCTTGTTTCTGACAAGCACACCTTCACTTTTCCTTCCTGTGGCTCCAGTCTGATACACAGCCCTTCTGCTCTTTTTACCCTCACCCTACATGCTGATACCATAAAGCTATACACTTTTTACTTTTACTACTGGGCTATCACTTCAAAAGGGCTGTTTCGAGTTTTTAAGAAACTTTACAGCTGAAATATATGAGAAGAAGTCCCAATAAAGAGGAAATCTCAGAAAATTCAGGGTTTGCATTTGCTTTGGATCAACATATAAAACTTCACTTAGCCAGCTCATGTGTACTGTACACAAAGGCGAGCCATTTGCTCCATTAGCAAATGTCAATTCTCCCAATTGTTGGCATTTCCTGTTTTCTTTCAGGGTGGAATCAGGAAATATGAATATTATGGAAATATTTATAATAACTACAAGAGGCTAATAGTTATCTTCAAAGCAACTGAAGTCAGGAAATTCAGGCTTAAGCTTTCAAAATTGACCTTAGATTTGATGCTTATTTCCACCCTCTATCAGCCTCCTTACAATACAGGATCTGAATCATATATCAAGGCATCACAGAGGTTTGAGGCAATTTAGTCAATGTCAGGATGAATGCTGGACACATTTTTTTTTTTTTTTTCACAACGAATTGCATGTTTTCTCCGTAAAGGCATAAAATGGGAAGAAGGATGTAGAGGTGGTTAATACTTGTTGTGTGACATAGTTTCAGTAGATTATGCTTACACCTGTAAGCTGTGTTAATAACTCTTTTCCTTTTTAACTTTGCTTCCCTGATATTGAAGAAAACTGCAGGATTCTGGACTGATGATGATGCCTTAAAGTGGGAGCTGTGTGTGGAAGCCTGGATTGTACATGGGGACTGAAAACTGATAATTTAAGGACTTAAGAAACTTAGTTATAACTGTTAAAATTAAAAAGAACCCCAGATAAACAAACTTTGATTTATCAAATATCCTAAAAGTCCATTCAATTCTCTATTGTTTTTCTGAATATACATTTACAACATTATCTGCACCTGAATTTTAATTTATTAGTATTTATTTAATTTATTAGCATGCAAAAACTTGCAAATATTGACTTGTAATCAGGGTTGCAAAATCAGGATTTTTATCAGCTAAGCTTAAATTGTGTGGCTTGTTTGACAAATTTTGCTTGCTTCACTGGCTTTCATTGCAACCTGTATTGTCTTAGGGGCACCTTAAAGTGCTGCAGGCCATGGTTCACCGCCCCAAGAGGCCTGAGAAACTTTCTATTGAATTAAACAAAGAGTGTATCAGAGCCAAGAAATACACTGTATCTTTGATTGAATTTATGAACTTTGCAGTGACTTGATGAAGTTGTCAAACACGTAGATATTTTTTGAGAAATTACTCAAAATTTACAACTGAATCTTGATGAGATTAACTAATATGACAGTAAAGGCAAAGGTGCTAAAGGGACATTGTAAATAAGTCATCATTACATAATTGTTCCTGCATGTATTTTACAAACTCCAAGCTCTATCCTTAAAAGCTTCCTGCAAGTGAAACCTGCTTTTAGTGGTTTTTACTGACTTAGATGCAGCTTTGAAATAACTTAAGTAAACCATTGATTCTTTTTACCCATACAGTATCCTCCTATCTAAGGGCATGAAACTTGCTGTTCTGTAAGATTTATCTTTGTTCTGTGTCTGAGGAGAACCTAAAGACTCATTATTATTAGAAACACAAGACATCTCTAATGTTATAGGAAAGACAAGTTTTGCTGCATAGCCGTTTGAAGTTCATTTATGGTTATGATGGGAGTTTTTAAGGAGCAGTTTCTGAAATATGGAGCATGAAGGAAGGATGTCTGCAATCCTTCCTGAGACTCTAGTGACTGTATACTGAATATCACAATATATGAAGAAAAAGCATATTTTAGTACTGCGTGAATTCAGACACATAGGAGTAAGAATTCCCTTTAATCCTTTGACATGCTAGAGGTCAGAACATGTTTTTTTAATTTCTGTGGAAAACTTTAAAATTTTAGTGATTTATGTGAGTCAAAACTCTGAAATATTTTGGTCAGGAAATATTTCTTAGTGGTTCCAGTACTCTGAACTGTATTGTTCAGGTACTCTTGTTCCTAGTCAGACTACATCTTCCCTCATGCATCATAATTCCTCAATGAAATCAATGTATCCTTCATTTTCACATAAAGTTCCGTTTCCTTCTTCTTGCATAAAGTTTGTCATATTCTAAGCTTTATTTTAAACTCTTTGTTCACAGAACATACTGGCAACTGCCTAAGATAATGTTACTTTTGTTTTGTGATTGAAAAATAATCCACAAATGTGGTTGGGGTACATTTTCCATTTTCTGCTGCTGGGCTCAAGTTCCTTCTTTGGAAGACAGGCAATTTACTTCTAGCCTGACTAATAATTATTTATTTCTGTCCTTTGGTCCAATTCCAGTCCTTATTATTCTGCTTGGCATTAATTTGCCTTTCCAATACCCAATGTATATATATCTCATTTATTCAATTTTTTTTCTTTTATTCTTACCCTTATTTTTATAGTTCAACAGAGAACAGCCTTTCAATTTACACATCCAATAAAAATTTTATAACATGAAGTTGTATCTAAAACTCTCTGTAGCTGCTTGAAAACAGAGCATCCAAGAGACAACTGTTGATGAGACAAAATTAATTGCTTTGACACAGAAGAAGAACAGATTACCAGGCACATGTTTTTACTACTTTTTAGCTTTGCTAGTCTAGTTCCTGTGAATTGTTCTCAAGGTAACTGAAGAAATACAGTTCAATTTTTCCTTCTGCTCAAATCATCTTCCTATTAGAACTTTATTTCCATATTTGAGACTGAATGGGACTATGAATCAACCAAGTCCTTTCTCTCCAGGTTCTTAAGCAGATTTCTTCCTCATATCTTTCTTTTATTGTTGGTGCATAAAATAAAAATTGTAAGTAGAAAATTGTGAGGTAATTCCACCTTAGATAGCCTTGGGCATCTGCTGCCTGAAAGCCTCTCATCCTGTCCCAGGAAAGATTGCCAGATTACAAATCTTTCCTTCAGGCTGGACATAGAGATGTGTCCTGCTGTGCAGTTTAGCTTTATGATCCTTGAAAAATCTGCCCATATAGTGTGGCATATCTCATGTACCATGCCCTGCCACCATGGTGAGATGACCTATTGCTCTGTCTGACAAACTCATGCAGGCTGAGAGCTCAATCACTGCACATTTCTAAGACTCATTTCTTAATATAATGCTATCTTACCAATTCACATATAAACCCCAAAACAGCGACGGTAATGCAGTGCCATGTCTTCATTGGCATGTTAGGAGACAGCTACTTCACCAGATTCCAAAGAGTTCCTTCAGTTAGCACAACAGTGTGAAGCAAACTAAAGAATGCTCTGGAATTTTTTTAGCGAATACTGTTTTGCCATCTCTTACTGCAGTTTCAAGACGTTACCTGGGATATAGTCAAATATTGCTACCTCCCACCAGATTTCTGATTAGTGCAGAGAGAGAGATGATAACCATGGTGTTTCTTAAAGACACTGTCTATTCATTTTCTTAGCTTTTGCTGGGGAAATGGAGACAGACTTTGCTAGACCAAGCATTTTAGTGTAGATAAGGGAAATTGTTCAAACTTTTCCACATTTCTCTATGAACTCCTTTTCCCTGTTGTCAGTGGAATTGGTAGTGTGGCTTTCTGTCCCTTCTTTCCCCACTGTAGAGATGGCTTTCACCTACAAGCTGGGCTGAGGGTACAGTGAGTTCTGTCCTGTCCTCCCTGTCCCCCCACCCTTGCACCCCTGTATCTCATGGACTGAAAACAACATAGATGCTATAAAAAGTCTTACTGCACTTCAGACCTTGCTGTGTCTGACTTCTACCTCACACTGACAAAATGCTGAGTTTTCAAAATTATTCTCTTCTGAGCAACTGCTGTGTAAGTTATCAGTTCAAGTGAAGAGTGGCAGACACTGTGTAAGGTAGAACTGCTATGATGATAATGAGCACGAGTGCAAAGTCAATGGACTCAGACAGGCAGAGCTCAGAGACTCAACTCATTAGTGTTCTTCTAACCTCCAAATCACTCTTTCAACTCCATCCCCAGGGGCTGAGATATGTGTGAGACATTAAAGATAAGGCCTCAGGACTTCTGGTATCCTTGACAGCAGGAGGAGATAGATCTTTTCACTCCTTTCTCTTGGTTCTGCTCATTCTATTTCTGGGAATCTATTTGTGGAAGTTCTGCACCCCTGATTATGAGCTTTGGAATATCAAATATAAATTCTCCTGTGTTGCTTAAGAACTGTTGAATAAGGAACTGCTGATAGACATGAAAAGGGAGAGGAAAATAAAAGTGTCCCTCCCAAGGACACTGCTCACTCAGTGAAGAATTGTAAAAAATAAAAATATGATATAATTTTTTATTAAAGTTTTCAATGAGAAGAACCATTGACTGAGAAAACAAGAAATCTCAAATTACTAACAATGGCCATCATGGTCCAGTCTTTCTCCAAGTATGATTATACTGAAATTAACTGATTTATTAGACACAAATTTGATGGTATGGCACAGAGAAATGCACATAATGATCTGTCAGCGCTTTCTCTAGGGCTAACAAAAATAGTAAATACTTTGCAACAGCAATTGCATTAGCTCATTATTTACCTCAGTACTTTGTGAAGAATTTTTAGGGCTGGAGAGTAGAATGAGGTGGCAGAGCCCTATGAATGCTGAAGAGAAATTATTGCAGTCTAAATGAAAAAAGAACTGATCTTTTTCATTTAGACTTGTATGCAGAAAGACACCAAGGAGTAAGAAGAGGACAGTAATGATGGAGGTCAGGTCATCATGCTGCTGTGGAAATGAGATCATCTTGTGGGATTAATGCACTGGTCAGCTGCCTGAAAAGCCAGGAAAGGCATGGTTGAGTATGGAAGATGATCCAGGTACTCAAAGAGAAGAGGGCCCTGGCTCCTTCTACCACTGAGACTCTCTTGATTTCATTACATAGGAAATATTAAAGAAACTGTAAAAAGATAAAAATATAAACAAAAATTATCTAGGAGACATTAAGTCAGGATTCTGATGTAAGAGATTTGAAAAAACTTAAGTAATATGAGTGTTTACTTCTCAGTGGCTTTAGGACAGAGGTATGGATCAAATGCATATCTTCATTCAGTAAAACACTACAGTGGACTTAATTTTGAACATGGAGCTCAAGCAGAGCTCTTTTCTTCAGACATTGATTCTCCAAAATATTAAGGAATTACAGAATTTAAGCATACAGGATAATTTTCACATTTGGAAGACTTTCCTAAATTGCAACCTATTAAGAGAGAAAAAAAATACGAGAAGGAAATCCGTGTGCAGTGAGAGGTATATGGAATAACTGATATTTTGGAAATGTTAATTATCCTGTTTGCTTTATTTTACTTTTGTGTAAATAATAATTCAAAATGGAAGGCATTTATAGTACACCTTAAAATGTATTTCAGTTCTTGGTCTTGCTGGATCTAAATCCCTGTGTGAGAAAAGAACAAATGCAAAACTATTCTTCTGCTGATCCTTCTACCTGCATTTGTTTCATTGAAAGTTATGGAGAAATAGAAAATTTAGCTTTTCATTCTGTTAAAAGAAGTCTGCCTTTCACTGTCTTTTTCACATTCCTTTTCTTTCACCTTCTGGTTGTTTTTTTGGTTGGTTGGTTGGTTGGTTGGTGTTTTTTCAATGCAGTGGATATACCCAGGATGACTGAGGGGTTGGGAAAATTAAGCTTCAGTAGTGCAGTCATAAGGAGTTGTCAGCTGTAACCTGCCATTCTCATACTGGGCAGCAAAAATGCCTCAACTTCTGCCCTTGTCTATGTGCAGTCCTGAGTGCTACATAGCAGAAAGGAAAATGTATCTTGTGGAGTCAAAATAATATAGTACTTTCCATCTATAAGAGAATGAGCAGCAGAGAATATTTGCCATGGGGAGAAATACAAACAAATATTTTCTTCGTGTGGGAACTTATGAAAATATTCATGTGCGTAGGTGAAGTTAAGAAGAAATAAACCTCACCTAGACACAGAGGCTGAGATTAGAAGGTCTTGAGTGCACAGCACAGCTCAGATGGACCAGTTTTAATTCACTTCCTATACCTATCTTTCCTTCCTGGCTATGTGAAATCCTGTCTGGTAAATTTCTGGACTTCTCTAGCGGTGCTGACTGTGAGCTTTCTAAAGGATTCTTCTGACACAGCTTAATATTCCCTTGTTTGTTGCCTCAGTACTCTTTCCCTGTCTATATTCATCTGTACTTCACTGTGATGCTTTTCAAAGGACTCCTTTCTAGGGCTTTGGATCTGATGATAGCTTTTTATCATTGAGGAAAATCCAACACTGGTTTCTGAAAATGCTCGAGACTGTGAGTCCAAGAGATTGCATAGCCTGTCTTCAAATTCAGAAGTCATGGGAGAGGTATCCCCAGGTATGTTACAAAACCACCTTTTCCAATATATGATCATGAATCATATACTGATCTGATCCTTGAGAAACCTACCATTTACTAAGATGCTAGAAGCCTTATGGGAAAAGCTATAAATGCCATTTCAAACTGTGCTTGATGTTTCAGATGGTTTTCTCCATTTCACTTGTAAAGGGGAAAAAATTATTCAAGAGATGAAAAGTAGAAAATTACCTCAAACATCAGTTTAAGCAGTTTAAGAGGTGCAAGAGAAATTTTAATTAAATCTTGATGATTATATGAATATTGTTTTGGTGAGCTGGAAGCAATCTGAATTTTACATCATGTTAAATTTTAAATTATTTTGTTTGTTTTTCTTTCAGTACACTTTCAGTGGCTTCACAGGTTATCACAACACTTGGAGAGTAGGAGTAGAAAGACTAAAATATAGTTTCTTCTTGGGTGACTTAGACACTTAAGCACAGATTTGTAGATGTTGCAAAACTTCAGATGCAGCCCAGTGAAGACTTTTGTGATTAACTTTACCAGAATTCACTGGAGTTAGAGACATGTCTGACTAGCTTGGACGGTAAGCATCATGAGCATAATTCATGGTGAGTTGTAGTGGAGGTCAAGTTTCCAAGTGATTTAATCCAATATTCATGCCAACTCCTGCAAGTTTACCTTCCATGGAGCAACTACAATATGAAGGCATGTCACTGTATGCAGGGATGATAAAAACCTGCAACATTCTGCTTCTTGGGGTGCTCTCTGAAGTCAAGAAGAAGCCATAGCAGCTAACTTGAACAGTTAATATTCTGATTAGAACACTTTGGTGCTTTGTAAATATTTTACTATGCAAAAATAAAATACAAAAATAAATGAAGGCAATCTTACTGGGAAATCATAAGATTTAGCAAACCGGTTTGAATGCATTTATCCTGGCAGGCTGGTGAACCTTGTTTGCCTGCTCTATTTTTAAGGACTTCCCCACCCCTTTTCTGTTTTTGCCAGGAATTCAAGCAGTGAGTAGGAACACCTTGTTCTGGAAGATGCTTTCCAAAGCACTTGTTGGAGAGCACACAACAAAAATATTTTACCACAGGTGAAAACAAATATCTCTGAATAGCAATTACAAACTATAATTATGTAGCTTTTTGAAATATTATAGTTGTGTATCTGTTTGTTTTTTCTGTCCTTTCAGATACTCAGTTATAATTTGTTAAACTCAATCAAATAATTTTAGAAAACATAATAAACATTTAATATGCATCAAAGCCATCTGGAAATGCTCTGCACTGCACACAGAAATAGTGGGATTCATCTATGCATATTCAGCATTGGAGGTTTTTCACTCTCTAACTTTTACATTAGCAACCCAAATAACCTGGGTAGAGAACATGCTAAAGCAAAAGAGTATAAGGCTTTTAGAGGTAGGGCATTTGATAATCCCATGAAACATTCCTATCCTCTCTGGCATTTCACTTACAGTGAACACCTAGCCCCATTTTCAGATCTATCTCAGCTGTTTGGGTGACCTAATGCCAGTGCCCAGGTCAGAGATGATAGAGTCATGAGCTGGTCACATGCCCAGCTGAGGCCAGTGCTGATTACAGTGTCAGACAATCTAAAATACAGCAAGATTTTTTGTGTGTTTCATATGCAACAAACAACATTGCCATACAGAATTATTAGGATTGAGTTAAAGCAGGTGATCAGCACAGAAAAATCAAAACCTTGGGAGAGGAACAAGACTCAGGCTCTTACAAGATGAAAGTACCGCCGGACTGCTTGGGTTAAGCACTGTTGGTCTTGATCGCTAATTTTTGGTGCTGGAAAAAAATCATGCATTTTATTGTACTTATACCAAATGTGTGGGTAATACCACAAGTTTGCTCATAAGGGCTTTGGACCTGACACAGAAGAGGAGGAGGAGGAGTAAGGTAGACCAGAGTTTTTCTGTTTCAACAAACCTTTCTTTCCTCTTCATTTCTCAACAGAGTCTTTCCCTGGAAAGAAGGATGGAGAGTATGAAAGTACTTGTTTTATATACTATAGGACAGATGGGTTTCTATGCTTGAAAATTACTGTATTGATAATACAATAACCTCCCTCAAAATTCTGGAACTCAGTGCCTGAGGTGTCTTACCTTCACATGTGTACAAATAATTCCTACTCCAAAGAACTTGTAGCAGAAGAGGAAATAAATTTAAAATACTCTGAACAAAACGAATCCTTCTAATTTATACAAAAAAGGATATAATTAAAAAGAAGTTTGCATAGATTCACATAAAATTTGTTGAAGTAAACCCCATTATGTTTATGGAAGGCTTCACCTTAAATATCTCTAGGTCTGAGGCATTTCAGAGATGTGGAAAAGGGAGGAAGTCCCATCCAGTGCTGGGCAAAAGTGCAGCAAGCTGTGTCTAGCTGCCCCTGTCTGTCTGCCTGCTGCAGCAGGGGCTTTACCACATCCTCTTACCCTGGGTTTTCTTTCATGCCTATTGTGACCTGTTACTGCTTGAGTAATGTAGAGTGCAAGACATCTGTTGAAACAACCTGAGGCTTGAAAAGGTCCACAGTTCTCCTGTTAGAGCACGACTTCACAGCTGTTGAAACAAGTTTCCCACATTTTTTGCTTCATAATTTCTATGAATTAAAATACCCCCACCAATATTTGGTTGTTACATGACTAATTGCTGGTTTCCTTTGGTTAGCCTATCTGTTAACTCTGGATAATTCACCTGCTGTGTCCAAACTGCTCTGATGGTTCAAACACTGTGGTATATTTTGTGCTACAGAAACATACTGCAGCAAGAAAAATTGCCTACATTCAACTATGGTTCAGTCAACAGATCCTCACAGGTGCTAATAGTTTGTTGGCATGTCGTAATATTCCAATGTAGGAAAAAAATCCTTGAATTTTTAAAGTGGCAATTGTCACAACAGATTGAACATGCAGGATTCCAAAATATGAGCAGTTATTCTGTGACAGATCATCTCAGCACACGTAGCAAAATATTACATACCTAACAAGAATTTATGAGCACAGCCCTTTCATGAGGCTTAAGTGCATTTTACTGGCACTGAAAGCTGGGATGAAGGAAGAAAGTATTAGCAGTCAGAGCTTTTTCTGCAATTTGTCATGCATGTCAACACAGGGAAAGACATGCTTGAGCTGGCAGTGACAGCGCAATTGAACAGATAGCACGAGACATGCCCTTCACTCTGCTGACATGCACTCAGCATACGTCAGAGCACACTCAGTAGAAGCAATTTCTGTCCTTGAGCATTCCCAGGGAAGGGACGTGCTTCTCGTCCTGCACCTGTGCTTCTCTCCAGGCTCTGGCTCCTGATTAACACAATGAGAGCAGCAGTCGCATCTCCTGTCTTTGCCCGTGCTGAATCTATAGCATTCTCAATTAATATGAGTAATGAGCATTACAAATTAGACTCAGATCAATTATTAAATGAGGATGATTATGAAATATTAAGAGGAATCTATTATACATAATGTATTTGTCACAGATTAAACACCAGCATTCAATTAATATCCTTCTCTGCCTGATAATGTATTTGGATATTTAACATATTTAAAGGGAGTGCAAAAAAGTGGGAGGGAGGTGTATCTATTAAAACAAGAAATGGATTTGCTAATGGCTTCTGCAAAAGGGAGTTTTCTTCTGTCTTGGGTATAATTCATCTCTGGTCTCTGGTGAGGACATGCAGACCCATCATCTCAAGCCTGTGTACTACTGTTATCATTACTTACTGTGAAGACACTGTATTGCACATGTTCTAGGAGAAGAAAAGTTTTGATTTAATGTGTAGCCCTGCCAATTATATGCAAGTCCTGTTGACTAAAGAGTGCTTTTGTACTAACAAAATGAAATTGCTGTTCAGCTGGGAGCTCATCATGACAGAAGCAGTAGAGTCACTTTTTCCCTGAACTTTTTCTAAAGCCCTGCTGTGCTGAGATATTTTGCATAGCATCTGATGATTCAGTGGTGCAGATTTGTGTCCATGCTTGATGTGGTGAGGATATGATGCTTCTACAAAACCTCATTAAATTTATCTCAGGACTAGAGATAGTTGAAAAAAAGGAATCATTGATAGAGCAGTTCTCCATCAGAAAATATTGCCTCCACAGAAATGAGACAACCTGTGGAGATTTGTTGGTTCCTGTAGGAATCAGGCCAAAGGGCAGGATGCCTGGTTCTTTGTGAACCTTCCTGACTCCCCAGGTGGTGATGACACTTCTGTCTTGACACCCTACTTTCCTCCTGGATTGGAGGTCTCTTGACCTCAAAGCAGGAGTGCAGCTTTCCCAGCATGCCAGCATCAAGGAGAACACACTGGCTTCTCCGTCCTGATGGCTGAGCCCAGGAGGAGTCACTGGGGAAGGAGAAGGGACAGGTGAAAGAGCAATGGCTATGAGGTTCCAGGGCACTGTGACTGTCCAGCAGAAAGGGGTGGGAGGCTGCTGGGCTGCTTGTGTGCTGTTGCGGCGTTGCTTGTTTTTCCTGGTCCCGGGCAGCTCCGGAGTGCCCGGCATGGGCGCTGCTTCTCGGCAGAACCAGGGGTTGCCGTGAGTCCCGGGTGCTTCTGCTTTCCACGCGCCAGGAAGAGCCGAAGGAATTGTCCACTCCGTCTGCGTGGTTGGCTGGAGAGCTTTAATGGCCGCGGGGAGCTGCAGTGGAGAAGCCGCGACTCGCTCCCAATGCCACGTGGACGAAAATGGCCCTGAACAAAGGAAGGCGTAGGGTTTTATAGGGGGCGGGCCGAGGGAGGCGGAAGCCCCCCTCACCCAATGGGCAGGCTGCGGGGGCGTGACGTGGACTGGGGTAACCAACGGGGATGCGACAGGGGCGGACCGGGCTCCGGGGTGAATGGGGTTGCGGGAGCAGAGTTACAGACACTGAACTCTCCAGAGTGGACGGGGGAGTAGTTACAGGACTGGCATGGTGAGCTCCAATGGTAAGAGACCCGGAGCGGACTGCTGCGGTGGGGGGAAAACACGGGGGGGGGGCACGGGGGTACACAGAACCGGCTAATTAACATATATCAGAACCTCTAATCTGAACCCAAACCCGGGATGCAACATGCTGTGACACAGACAGGGAAGGAGTAGAAAAGAAGCTGAAATATGGGATGGAGGGAGAGGCTGCTGGTCCTTTGCACCATGCAGTGGAGTGCCCAGAGTGTGGGGCATGAAGCAGGAAGCCCATTGGATGGAAGAGGGAAAGATTATATTTAGCTACAAGAAAAAAAGCAAAATATTCCAGAAACCTGTCCTTTAAGGTTGTTTCCATATTTCCAAAATAACATCTGTTTGAAGATCGGTCTATTTCAGGATTTTGCCTTTTTGCCAATACTTAGAAGGGAAGCTTAAAAAGCACAAGTCATTTTGTTTTTCAGCAGGATGGACTTTTCCTATTTAACTCTGCTGCTCTAGTATTAACAGTTTATGATTGGATTTTGTTTTTTATTTGGTGACCTCCCATTACAAAAACCTTTGTCATCCAAGAAGCCATCACATCACTTGTGTGTTAATACATGAAGATATTTTGATTCTACAGGACATAGGGCTGTATCCTACAGTTATCTTGTGAGAAAGGAAAATTTTGAAGCCCTTGTGGTCTATTTTTGTCTGTTCTAGAAGGACTATCCCACTCAGGCTTCAGTCCCAAGCTATTATTGGCTGAAACCAATAATAAAGAGACTAAAAGAGCATTATTATATAATATTAATATAATTTAAAATATATGAACTGAAAATTATTTAATATTATAAATGCTATATAATATTTATATATTAAATAATATTCAGTTAATATATTTATAAACTGAAACACACGATAAAGTTATATAAATATAAACTTAAAAACATATTTATATTTATAACCATGTTTTTAAGCAATAGTAAATGATTAAAATATTTTTAAAATCTTTCCTGGAGCATGAAAGATCTTCTTTGAAGCCTTTTACATCTCTTGAGTAAATATGAGCAGTTATAATCAGACAGTTTTGGTAAACATGCATTATATTACCAAAAACCTGGAACAACTCCAATGCCATTTCTCTCTATTGTCTAGATATGTAATTAGGCAAGGTTTTTTTCCAGTACTTTTGCTGATTATACTTTCCTTGGTCATGCAAGAATGGGATTTTTCTGCACTTAGACATACCACAATCCAAGCTCTACAAGCCTTGACGCGGCGTACTACCTTTCCACTCCCATTTATTAATTCTTTGTAGGTCTCCTTCTTTTAAATGGGGCAAACCCCATGTGAGATCTGACATAAAATATCAGTCTAAGAGATGATTAAGTATTCATAATAACACTCAGAATAGGGATGAAAGCTAATGTTTTTCCATCACTTGTGGCCAGTGAGGGTGGAATAGGTCACAAGATCAGAGGACTCGGGTCCTTAGCATGCTGCTGGTACTCAGCTATGTGGTACCTCTTTGTACAGTCTGTCTTCTAAGAGAGTGCCAGACACAATAAGTGCTGTGTCTGTGGAAAACACAGAAGTTGTAGCTCCTGCGCTTGCAGTACTTATTTGTTGACAAAAGTTCTGTCCTGAACTCTACCAGCCCTGAAGGCTAGCGAGGAATGCTGAGCTGGACAGGCTAAATGAGTGAAACTTACTCTGACTACCTACATGTGGCCTACTTGATGGAAGCTTAATTTTTACCTTCCAAGGGAACTTGGTTCAGTTGTGAACCTCGGAATGTTATGTGTGGTGTTATATTTTAGTTAAATGGTAAAATCCACGGTTTATTCCAAGCCTGTAATCCTCCCCCGAAGTTAGACCATGTGTCTGTAATCCCATTGGTCCAATCTTATTCTGCGCCCACTTTGAATCTCCCTGTTAAGTGTGCCAGGGGGACGGGGCTCTCTCTCTTAGCCGGCTCTCATGGCCGGTGCTCTCTCGGCCCCTCTCTCCCCCTCCCCTTCCCCCCTCCCTCCCCCTTCCCCCCCTCTCCCTCAGAAACCACACTGCCTCCTGGGGGGACCCCCAATAAACCCTCATCTAATTACACCCTCAGAAGTCGTGTGGAGTCTCCTTGCCTGCCTGCTGCTACCAGCCAACTCACAGCTTAGGGGGCCCCCTGGGGACACCCCGGAGAGTCCCCCTGAAAAGCACCACTACACTTAGGTTGGACTTGAAGATCCTAGAGGTCTTTTTGAACCTTAATGATGCTATGATTCTTTTTCTTGCATCAACTAGAAAAGTATAGACTTTTTTGTGAAAGCTTTGTGACACTCCTAATTGTGACATTCACATTCTCTGGACAGAGAGACATAATTCTGTTTCTCAGGAGAAGCACAGAGAGAAGAAGAGAAAACAATCTTTATCTCTGCTCCTTTGTTTTCCCCATGTGGAATGTGGTATGGAGATTGTTTACCTGAAGTGATTACAGGGTTGGATTCTGGTGAAGGTTGTTTGGGTTCAATGACCAGTTGGATCCAGCTGTGGCTTGGACTCAGCAGAGAGTCATGAGTTTGAGTTAGTTAGGTAAGTAAGAAGTAAGTATGTAGAATAGTATAGTATCTCTTTAAATAGTATATTAATGCAATATAGTATAGTTTTAATAAAGCTATCCTTCAGCCTTCTGACCTGGAGCCAGACATCATCATTTCTTCCCTGAGTCAGGGTCTGCTGCATTTTTACTATATCTCATAGCATGTCTAAGGGTAGGAAAAACTGACAAAGATGATTGACAGGAGCATATCAGCACAGGACAGGTATCAGTTTGGTTTAACTCTGGCACATATCTCTTGTGATTTTGCCAAGACCTTTCTAATAGTGGATTTTCATGTTTAGAAATAATTTTGAAGACAAGAGAGTAATTTTGAGGATTCATGGGGCTTGGACAGCATTTTTATTATTTCTGGCTTTGATTGTATTTCCCTGAGAATATGTACCACTTTGAAAGACCCTTAGCATTCATAAAGCAGATAGAGCTTTTTAAAAACATAATTAGCATTTTAGTGAACTTCTGAAATAATTCAGGCATGTATGACCCACTAATGACTCAGTGGAAGGGAATTTCTCACCACTCACTAGTGAAACAGAGCTGTGTAGTGCTCCCACACTGAATTTCAAATTCTTGTCGTTAGACTGGTTGTCATTCTTATTTCAGTCACTGCATAAATAACCTATAATGCTACTTTTCATGATGAATATAATACTAATATCATTCCACTTACTGAAGATCAAGAAGTTAGAAAACATTATATATATGCTTTGAAAAATCAGGGCTGATGTTTCAGAGAACTGCAGAAAATTAAGACTTATCTTAGCAATAAAATTGATCTTTAAAAACAAAATTATTCAATTTGCAGAGATTTGAGGTAATTCAGAGATACAGCAGCAATTTTTCTTTAAAAGAAAACCATCCGCCTCTAACCTATTGCAATTTTTTGAGCATATGGCAGTCTGTGGGAAAAAGGTCAATATAAATTGTGAATATTTTTTAAAATCCAATAATAAAGTTCATTAAAATATTCTATTAAGTGAGCCCATGGTGAGAAATGTACCCTCAATACCTTTAAAACAGCTCAGCTGTGAAAAAATATGAGCACAATCCATTTTTTTAAATTGTGGAAAATTAACATCAGGTATTACAAGGTGCTCTATGGGATCAATTGTTTAATTATCAATTTTACTAATGGAAAAACATTATAAATCTATTACATTAAGTATTACAAGTGTGAAGTAAAGCAGTAGTGGGGCTGAAAAGTAAAATTCTGAAAGTTTCCTAGGACACAAAATTATTTCAACTAATCAGTGCAACTGAAAACTGAAACTCATCAGGTCTTAAAAACTAAGAGAACAGAACTTTCCAGCTTTGATTCACTGTTGATGTCTGCCCATTGTCACATACAATGAAAATCTCATTTCTCTTATTTGTCCCAGAGCAGGTTTTAGTAATCTACAGTTTGGGGATTTCAAGAACAGTCTATACACCTTTATTTTGAGAAATGGGTTTTCAGAAAGCTGTGATTAGATGGATTTTTATTAATCTACACCATATTCTGGCTCAGCTTTTTGGGTGAGTCTGTAGGTACACATGAATGACAGGACAGGGAAGCAAAGCCAGGGCAGAAACATCACAAACTGGGATTTCCCAGCTGCACCCATCTGCACACTGGTGGCTGGATGTCTAAGTATTTGCAGAGGAATCATACTAAAAATAATAAAATCCAAACAAGTTAAAAGAGAAGGGAAAAGACAAAGTTATTTCCTCATCTTTCTGTGGTGCATGTTTTTGAAGCCCAGGGAAGCAGGGTGTTCCAGGCGTTGTAGACTAAATCCCTAGGAGGATCCTTGTCCATCACATCTACTATCTTCATTTTTTTCATAATCAATATAACCCTCCTGTCAGGGAAAGTGAGGAACTGTTTGACTAAAAAAGCTGCCCTGCATTAACAGTCATGAGAACTTAAGGCAGTTTTTAAAATTGAACTGAACAATTCACCTTAAAATAATAGGATGGCATTTCCCCAGAGAGAGGAAAATCAAAGCCTGATCTGTCATAACTAATAAAATTTGAACTTTATCAGTCAAACAGTGAGCAAAGACCTCAGGGGAAGGGAATTAATGGGATTTATTAACATGTTGCTGTTGCCTGAACATGTGCAGCAAGTTTGCTATACAGCTGTTCAATTAAAACATGTCGCAGCATTTTTGGAAAGTGATGATTTTTGTTCTATTTTCTTACCTGTAAAAACTTCATAAGAAAAAGAAATCATAAATTGAACTGAAAATAAGTCTGCTCATTAAGAAAGGCTGAAATGATGCACATAAAATGAGCACTCGCCTCATCTGTATTCATATTTGGAGTGAAAACATATGTGATTTAAGGAAATACAGAAAACTGCAGCTGATTAAAGGATTGTGGTTTTTTTTTCCCTCATAATTATTGTTTCACAGTATTCAAAGGTCATGCCATACCATAGCTATTTTTGCTAATACAAAATGTGTGAATATGCTTTTTTTTTTTCCAAAAGCAGCAACAACAAAAACCAACTTATAATTAAAATTGTTGCATAAAGGTACTTCTACATCTTAATTATTCTGTTGTCAAATGAAAACAGGATTTAGATGACAGGACAAGAGGAAATTATGTCAAGTTGTGTCAAGGTAGTTCTGGATTAGATATTAGGAAAAAAATTCTTCATGTAAAAGGTTGTAAAGTGTTAGAGCAGGTTGCCCAGGGTAATGGTGGAGTCACCATCCTGGAAGTGCTCAAAATAACCTTGTGGGTGTGGGACTTGACTACATGGTTTAATGGTGAGCATAGTAGTGCTGCGGGGATTTTTGGTTGGACTTGATGATCTTAAAGATCTTTTCCAACCGTAACGATTCTATGACTCTCTGAAATTCTTCAAAATGAAGCAAAATACACCAGAACTGCCTGATTTACATGAATCCATGTAAAAAATTATCTCCTAGCCCTTTGCTCTCCCTCCTTGCTATTAAAGGGGTTCTGCAAACACTGAGTATGGGGCCAATCTACTGATCCTTATGCCTGCAAACTGCCTGGAGAATTTTTGTGTGACTGTTCATACAGGTAAAGCTGAGGGCCTTTTTTGAAATGCTGTAAATAAAAGGCTAAAAATGATGTTTTACTTAGTTCTCTTAGGAAAAAAATGTTATTCACAGCTTCCAATCGGCTTAAAGTTGTAGCAACTTATAGAATATCAAATAAAATAAATTCTCACTGTGTTCTGTCATGTAGCATGGATCAGAAAATATATGTTTCTCTGTCAGGAAGAGCTTTTGATTCCTGTAGGTCACAGGAGGGAGGTGTTTGTGCTTTGCTCTCCCTGCCATGTCTCTGAGGCCCCACTACAGCTTCTGGCAGCACCTGCTCCTGATTGAGGGGCCTGGGTGAGCCTCACCTTGCTGCCAGATGCACTGGCAACACATGTGGAAAGCAGATGTTGTAACTTTTAAAGAGGGTAGCAGATGGTGGTGTGCTCTTCTGCCCAAACAGAAGGCATTATAATGTCAGGAATATGTGAAATAAGCAGGTGCTTCACCTCTTCCAGCTCTGAAATAGCCCTGACTTCACCCACAAAATACAGCTCTCCTTTTGACATTTGTGGTTTCCAAAAGGTCACTGCAATAATTGAAGTTGCTGCCATTCACTTTTTAGGATTAAATTTCATGTCCTGTGTCACCCCCCTGCCAGGTGGGGAAGCTGCCCAGGGTGCCCAACCGCACAGGCAGGTCTGGCTGTCCATGCAGTGTCCAGCCCCAACCCTGATGTTTCCTGCAGCCCCCCCAGGCTGGCACAACCTGCTTACTAGGCTCCTGGCACCATTATGTTCCACCAGCCCACCAAAATCAAGGGACTAGAAGGAAATTCAAGCCTAAGGAGATGAAATTCTCAGAAACTGGCACACAACAGTGGAACTCACAGGAGGTCAAAAAATAGGTCTTCTGCCATTACCAACACTTCATACAAGCCACATTTTTTAAACTGAATTTTCCTTCAGTGCTAAAATAAATACTGCACACATCATATCATCCCTCCACATTGCCACTCACACAATGAACCTTATTAGGGGCAAATGTATTACCCCAAGCAAGAGTTAACTGAATAAAGCAAAATTAATTGAAATGCCACTTGAATAAACTGAGAGAAGAGGTTAACAGAGGTACTGATTCTTTTTGTGTTGTGAAGTGGTGGGATGCTGTCCATGTTTGCATGTAAATAGTTAGCTCCTTTGTACAGATACTGGGGTTTTATTGACCTCAAAGAAAATGCTATTGGTCAGAGCTGTGGAAAATAAGTGAATTATAATAATATAAAAAATACCCTGAAAAAAGGAAAGCTGTCTCCAAAAGCCCAAGTTTCAAAATAATGATGTAAAATTACATTTGTAATTAAACGTAGACAAGGTGGTCTCAGAAAGAAAGTAAAAAAAAATGATACTCCGTATAAAGATAATTTGAAAATCGATGAGAGAATTGAAGTATCAACCCATTGCCTGTAACAAAGGTAAATATAAGTACAGTGTATTTTTAATTGGAACAGCACATTCAGGATGGAAACAGAATAGATCCTTACTGGAACAAGAAAGAAATTACAGGTTAAATAAAACACAGATGGGAAGCTATGTATTAAGAGTCTTAGTAGTGCATGTCTTACCATGATATCAACTAACTCTTAAGATTGGTTTAAAGCCATACCTGTATTTAGTTCCAATATTTATTTCAACTTTATTTAATTATTTCAAATTATCTGTACTAATCAATTTGTGCAAAAACAGATATTAGGAAATATATGAAAAGGAGGGAAGGCTTACATATAAATATTTTTTTAAGACATCAGAGTAATTTTGTGACCTTTTCCCATACTTTGTGTTTCACATGGATTTCTCCTATCTCTTTATTTTCTTAATAGATTTTTGCACTGAACCAACATAATCTAGATTTGAATAAGAGCACACGTTTGGGCTGTAGCATTCTACTGCCTGTTCCTTTTTTTATTATTTTGGACTGAGATATTGGATGTTTTATTTCAGAAATTTATCCTCAGCACAAGACAGCTTTTATTTCTCATCTCCTCTGTCTCTTCCATGTAGGATCACAGTAATACATTCAGATTTGTTTGTAATTCTTAATGACAGTTTAATTAAAAAATTCATGCAAGTAGCAATTGAGTATTTGCACAGCATAATACAGCTGCTTCTATAATCCTTCAGGACTCTATTACAGCCAAATTACCAGCCAGGTTTTACCAGGGGAGTTCCTTAATGCTCCTACAGAGGATAAAATATTAAATTTTCAGGGCTATTCTGTTAAGTCAGAAACTTTGGGAGGAAGGGATGGCATGCAAAACATTTTCTAACTCTACTTTTTGCATTGATTTTGTTACTAATTATAAAAAGAAAAAAATTCTGAGAGATGGGCTAAGAGTTGATGAAAATGGAGATGCAGGCCAAGCAATACCACTTGTCTGCAGCAACGTGGGCTGTAGGGCTGAAGGGATTGCAGGGGTGTGAGAAGGCAGTGAGACGGGAGATGGTGAGAGCAGAGGATCCTGTGAGCTCACACTGCCAGTGAGACTGCTGAACCAAGTGGACATTATTCACTATTAGTAAGGATCATTCAAAAGTAAGGTGTTTTTTAGACCAGGCTTATAATGGGGGAAAGTTTGTGTGTGTGTGTGTGTGTGTGTGTGTGTGTGTTGTACTATTCTAAGACCTTCTGTAGTTCAAAGGGCAATAGCTGCATAAGGACTTTAGGACAACCACTTATTAAAATGTCACCATAAAATTTCTTATATTTTTTGACAGTCATGACATTTCTATTGCACTATAATTCTGCACTCACTCATAGTATTTCATTCACTTTGGTGAATTTTATTCAGGGAACCTAGAAAGAAAAAGCCATGTGCTCCCAGCTGTTTTAAATATAACACATGTAGACAGATTAAAATCACCTTTTTCATGTGAAGTTCCCTACACATTGTATGTTAGCTGCATACAAAAAAAGCAAAAAACAAAACAAAAAAAAACCCAACCCAAACCAAACCAAACAAAAAAGCCCCAAAAAAACCCCCAAAAAACACACACAAAAAACCAAAAAACCAACCAACCAACCAACCAAAAAAAAAAAAACAAAAAAAAAACAACCAAAAAACCAGTTTCCACACACAGAAAACTGTGTTTTGAGTGCAAAACAAAATTAGAGTTCCCTGAAGTCCTGACAGCCAGGAAATGGTAGTCCTGTGATCTGCTGCTCCCAAGCTGCCTTTTGGTGGAGCACTGTGTGGATTGAGAGGTCTTCATACCTGCTGAATCTCCAGGCTCTCTTGCAGCTGGACAGATTAAGCTCTTGATGTCATGAGCCCTTCTTTCCATCTTGATCCTCTCTACCTTCTTAAAGTAAAATTTTAAATGGTAATAACTCTTGAAAAGCTTCACCCTTACAGTGCAAATATATTCACATGCTCTTAAGCTTGTTTGCAATGCAGAGTGAAAATACCAGCGGTTAAAATCTGTTATCTGAAAGGTGAAAAAAAGTTTTACAGTGATGTTTGCTCTGTAGAAAGAATTCAAGAGGGTGCTTTTTTTTCCTACCACCTTTTAAATAAACTTCTTGGTGCCTCTTAAAATTCTTTGAGCTATAACTATGAGTAGTATTGCTTAATACATCATACATTAAGGAAAAAGACCTTATGTGAAAACACAGCTCCATTTTGATTGTGCTTTTATGCATCAGAAAAATTATTTTAAAAGCATCTTGAGCCTCTTCTGAGAATTGACTTGATTCCCAAATCACTTTTCTCAGAAGTGCAATCAAAATCTCTTAAGAGCAAGATACAGTCTAATTGGCATACTTAAAAAGCTTAATTGTGACTAGGAGACAGCAGTTTATTTTAAGAATACAGTTTCAAAGAAAGAATTTCTTTTTTTCTTCAAGAACCATTAAAATGGTTAGTTATGTCTTTGAAAACTCCATCAAAACTTTAGCAGTTCAACTTCAAACATGGGTTTTTGGAAATTAATATGTTCTGTTGTCCCAGAAGATATAAATTACTAATGTTTAACTCAGCAGTTATAAAAATGTTTCTTCTTTGTGTATTCTTGAATGTTTAATAGCCAGGTTTCAGGACAGAACTCATGTTCTTGTTTTCCATTAATAATAGCCTTGAGAATAGGACAGGAAAGCTCAGTCTCCTGGTTGTCCTAGTATCTCCATAGGCAGTCAGAAATGCACATTTATATCTGTGACTGGAGCCATGCACAGAGACTCATGGTGCTGTTTCTGGCATTGTTTTTCTGTAAAGTCAGATCTTCCTTTTGCCACAGGAAGCCTCCATCTCAGATACCTTCAGTTATATAAAGGTCAGGAGTCTTGTCCAGGAGGGCCAAGACAAGCAGCTGCTGTCTAGCCAGGAGGTGGGCATCAGGTACTTCCCAGGGCAAGACATCCTTGCCCTCTCTTGTGGGTAGGAGTGGGAGCAGAAACCCACAGGTTTCTCTTTATGATGCAAGACCAAGATCGGTCTCATCCAATTCCCCCAGGCTGCAGGTGTTTCATAATTGTACCTGTCCTGCTAAATCATGAGGGGCTGTCATGGTTAAAGATCTATTGGAAGTTATGCCCTAATATTTACAAACAAAAATTAAAACTGGAGGTGTATTACTCTCAGGTAAAGGCTTTTAATTTGCAAATCCCCTGAAACATTCCCTGTGCATCCCTGTATATGGATGTTCAGTCTACTGTCAATGTGCAAGTTTGTTTGCTTTTATTATCTTTAACAGACCCCTTAGAAGTAGCCTAGAGAGTTGCTCAATGACCCATAGATGGATGGTTCAAAAAACCCTCCCTAGAGTAAAACAAAAATTTGGTGGCCTCTATTTCCTCAGTTTCTGTGATTCAGTTATGCTGGATTTTGTTTTTGATGCAAGTAATTTTCCACAGCATAAATGAAGGGAAGACTTATGTGGAATACAGGCACAACCAAGACAAATATATGTGGCAGGTTCTAAGATAAAATGGGTCAGGCTAACACATAAAAAGAAGATTTTAAATATTTTTTGTCACACGGGAAGGTGGAAAGAAAGAGATTTTGTGAATTATGAACCTCTGAACAGACAACAGTTTACTGGAATAGCTGAGAATTTTGAGATGTGGAAGAAGACAAAAAGTGACAAATGTCATAGAATGAAAGAGCTATAGTAAGGTTTGTGAGATTAAATTAGATTGACTATGTCAAATAAACATCACAAATCATAATGTGGGAAGGGACACTGAAGGTTTCCCACCCAGGCAGATCCATTTTTCCTCTTGCATGTTTTTCTAACTTTCCTAAAGTCCTTGAATAGTCATTTCAATGCTCGGGACTTATTAGAAGATTTTCCACCTATCCAGTTTATTTTTTTCTGTATTCTATATATCTTTCTTAGCAACAATTTTTTTCTTCCCTTACCTAAGACTAAACACCCCTTTTCCAACAATGGCTGGTTTTTGTAGCCTCTATGCACCTCCAGTACAAAAAATTTCAAGATTCTTTCTCTGTCTCTTATAAAAATGGCATTTCACAAATTCACAGATGCCTTCTAATGCTAATCCTAAGCAGAAGTCCACTTTAAGTAAAAACAATATTTTGCTTAAAGACTTGCCAGCTCAAAGAAGGGGGAGGAAAGAATTACAGGAGGAATTGAGGCTTTCAATTTACGAAGAACAATTTTAAAGAAGAACATGAAAAGGGTTTAGGCATTTTTCACAATTTTAATAAGAAAAATCATGAAACTTATGAAACTTTGGAGGACATAATTTAAAAAAAATCGTTTTCAGGATAACCTTCTTTTTCAGTTCGCATATAACTTGAATAGCAGTCAAGGACAAATTGGGAGGAGGAAATAAATGTATCAGACTAGAGACCTTTAAAGATCTTTTTCCTGGATCATAAACCTCTTCCTAGAATTTTCAGTTATTACAATATGTTAAATATATTAGTTATTACTTGAGGAGTACATGACATTTTTTGCAGGCAATTATTTCTCTTCCTTGTCACTAACACAGGAAATATTTGATGTACTAAACAAGAGGTGCATTCTGTGCCATAGGTGTCCTGTTTAGTCGCACAAAAAAAGCTTTACTTATTCAGTTGCTCTGGTTAACAGGTCTATTATAACCTGTAATACCTGAAAAAAATAATCAAGAGAAGAAAGAGAGGTGTCCCACAAAGATTTGCAAGATACCTTCAGAATATATATAGGATGAAACTTTGCATACACACACACACACATATAGCTTTCCAAGGGTTTGTGAAAATTTTCCCATATGATCTTTTCCTACCTTTTGTAAGAATGGAAGAAAGAAAAGAATGGAAGATCACCAGAGACATAATAAGATATGTCAGGTAAAAAGATCATATCCCAGGGTGACTTACTAGAGAGAAGTGAGGAAAAAACTTTCAGGAAATGCTAGCAAATTATAAATTTCCATAGCATGGGAAAGAAGGTAGAGGAGCACAGCTTTGAGAGAGTGTTCTGTCTTAAAGCTACATTAAATCCTTTCATTTTATAGGCTCTCAATGATACATTCAGTAATTGTCTGTTCAGGTAGTAAACCACACAGCACAATGACTGGGAGAACAGGATCCCAGGGACAGGGACAGGGTTTTGGATTCTAGCTCTCAAGGGAGGCTAAATAATTTTGTTTCACACCTGAAAGACCCCAGAACAGTATCAGACTTTTCAAACTCCAATGATTTGAAGAATTAGGAATCCACTGGCTGCTGGATCTTGGAATAAAGAGAATTTTGAAAATATCACATTAAAATATTTTGTGATGATTGTTCTGAGTTTGCTTGGGGGGTTTTTGTATTTTCAGAATAAAATTCAACTAAATTCATATTAGCAGAGCATTTCAATGACTCCAGTAAGGGCTCCAGCAGCCTGCTCTGGTGAAGATTCAGTTGGGCTTTGAGGCAAACTCGGTGCCCCAAAGTGCACTACTGAGCGTGGCCTTCACCACGTGGCTCCAGGGCCGGCTTGAGGATGAACCCTTGAATTTAGCATGTGTGGAGGAAAGAAGGATGTCCTCACTGCCTTCAGGCTAAATCTCAGCTTCTGTTGCCAAACCTTGACAAGAATTGACAGGAGGAGGTGTTTCTTGTTGGGGAAGCTGACATTTCCACTCACAGCTTCTCCTGGAGGTATCAGGTAGGCAGGAATTCTCTCCACCTAGGGTCGCTAAAAGCAACACCAGCTGCAGCATGGTGGGTTGTGCTTCATCTTGACTGGAAGTGCAGGGCATTGACACAGGGATCTATGACAGCTCTAGTCCTTTGTAATGGAGAAACTGCAATCACATTTTCTTGACTTGTTGGCTTTTTAAAAAAACTTGGGCTCTGCCTGAAAAAACATGCTTTTGTTTTATTTGTATATGTGTTTCTACAAATTAGAATAATATGTCTAATTTGGAAAAAATAATCAGTTATAAGATCATTAAAAACAGAAAAAAGGAGATTTTTTTTCTGGTCCTGAATTTTAATTTGAAAAAACAAATTATTAGTATATCAGCAAATGGTAATTATATTTTTCAAGTGGTTGAGCAAAGTTAGTAGCAATTCGGTAATAAAGCAATTAAGTCACTGGTTTATTACATAATATTTCAATTTTCACTCAGCAAACTTATTTGTTTCCCTCTTTTTACTTTGACCCCCCAAAAATTCTGTAAAGACCCACTGCATATGTATTTCTGGAACAAAGGCATTCCAGTTCTTTCTTTTACTGTTCAATGTAATCTGCAAGTGTTTGCATCTCCTTCTGAAACATGTGCACTAAAAATATTTGGAAAGTTCTGTGACTTTTCTTGAAGAACCAGCCCTATTTTGCCTTGAATTTTTGGAACTGGTGGTACCTCATCAGATGTGAGATTATGGGAGGCAGTAAGGCCCCTGCTAGGAGGATAAATGCTGGGTATGACATGGGAGGACTTAGATGTACTTCTCATTGCAGGAGATTCTCTTTCCTCTTCTCTCTGGACCCCGCTTGCTGTCCACTACCCCACCTGTTTCAAACTGTGACATGTAAACTTCTGGGAAGAATTCAATAGAAAGCTCATCAGTAAGTAAACTTTATTTCCATGGTAAATTAAGGAAAACAATTGTCAGTGTGGAAAAATGTTTTAATTGAAAAAATGTAATGTTTTGTAAAAGTAACATGCAGATATTTTGATTTTGGTTTTCAGTTTTTAAAGGAAATATGAAACATTTATTATTTGGGAAATATAATTTTTTTTTTGTAAAATACAATTTTACATTGTTTTTAAACAAGAGTAAAACTGAGCATTTGCTTCAACTTTGAAATAAGCAGAAGTTCTAGCTTTGAAAGTTCTTTAAATAAGAACACTGAAACTCAGGTATTACTACAAAAGACAGTTCAGGTGTGGGAGAATGAGAGAGAAGCTGACTGACTTAGGTTAGTCCATTGCTCCAGGTCATATGTGTCAGAAATCATGCCTAGTGATAGTAGCATTTCATCAGATTTAAGAGGCAGAAGCATGTTTTCAAGTCTGGGGATGTCATGGTATTCAACAGCTTATATGGAAAATAAATGAAATAACCTCCTGAGATGTAGCAACCTGAAAATATATTCAAATAAATTATGAATTTAAATGTATTTGCATAAGGCATTTTGCTGAATAGGCAGCAGAAGTGCTTGGTTTTTTGGTGAGGTATAAGAACCGATGTAATAAACATTAATTATTAGTAGGAAAAAGTCTGAAAGTAAGAGTTTCTAAAGCAGTGACCCAGGTAAGCAGGCATTGAAGTTATTGGAAATTTTTTCACTGTGTTCACTAGTTAGGCCAACACTGAGTGCTTTTAAACATTCCTGTAGTTTGATCTATTAGAGGCAACATTTATGCATCATCAATTCAAACACAGCACATTTTCAGTGAAAACCTTAATTTAAAGAAAGTGCAATTCAGATTTTCCCATTTCACAATTTTGGGCTGGATAATTACAATAATTTAAACAATTAGCAAGCTGAGCTTGCTCAAAATTAAATAAAAACAACACCCACTTTTAGTTATGAAAGTGTTCTCTTAAGCTTTTTTTGCTTATTTCTTCACTATTTCACATAGTGTTATCATGTCATATCAAATCAGAATGCATAACAGAAATACTGAAATTCACTGAGTCCTATAATATTTTACTATCCTATAGCTTTTATATATATCATATCATCATATCATATATCATATCAAAAATATAGTCCCTGACTAAAGCATTTTTAGGATGGACATTATAATTAAGGCAGAGCTCAGAGTAGAGCAAAACAAAATTTTAAATTTACCTCTGTGTCCTTGATTAAAAAACCCCAAAACATAAAAACAAAACCAAGAAAAGCAATATTTATAATTTGTTAGAACCAAGAGTTGTGAAAAATTCCTACAAAATTTAAGCTACACATTCGTAACTTTTTCTTTACATACATATTACTAAAGATTGTACAAGCTTTTCAAGTGTTGAAAATTGTTTAACAGAGATTATCTAAGGGCTTTGCCACGTCAGCTTTGCTAATAAGTTAATTAGTACTTGAGGTTCTTAAATGTCTATTATGACAATTCCAGCCAAGACCTGAAAATAAACTCTATGAAGTAAAACCAGAGAATATAACAGAGTAAGTTAGCCAGGAGATCAAACAGAAAAATAAAAATTTCTAAAGCTTTATGGGATGACCATTTCATGTACAATGTCCACACCAATGGGTTATTGTACTTACTCACCTGGACAGCTTCCTGTATTTTTATTCTAAGGACAAATAAACAGGTTACAAGGAGTTTTCTAAGGAAAAATAGGAAGGGCACAATGAACAAAAAGAAAATTGCAAACAGCCTGAGTACACAATAATGGTCAACAGTAGTATTTCAATATTTCACAACACTATTTGCAAAAACAAACAAACAAACAAACAAACAAGCCAAAACCAAAAAAAAAACACCAAAAAAAAAAAAATAAATAAAATGCCACAGGGCAGCAAGGAAAAAGAATGTGTAAAGAAGTGAGGCCAACCTTCTATTGGAACTATTGGAATTGTACAGAGGGTTAATGTTGCTGTCTGAGCCAGAATGATGCTGCTTGATGTTTAGATGCTGACAGTACATTTTCACTTTTCTAGGATTCAGACCTTGCTGCACCTGATCATCTGTAATGGGATGTGGGAATGAAATTGCTCCTGATCTCTGGTGATGTGAATGCTACTAACACAACATTTAAAGGCAGTACTCATAAAATAAGGTAATTTTAGAGATGTCTCCTGCAGATACCCAGAAGTGCAATGAAGCATTAAATCTTTCCTTATTTCTCAGTGCTTTCCACAGGGGTATCAAATTTTTTTCATGAAGTGATTAAAAGAATTCCTCTAGAAAGTCTGTCAGGAAGAGGGTGATTTTTTGCTTGTTTGTTTTGTTTTGTGGGTTTTTTTGTTATTTTAGAGTGGAAAAAACATCAAAATGTTTTCAATCACTCAAAAGCAGAGTATGGTCCTCCCTGATGACAATTAAATTAAAATATTTATTCTCATTTCCTTGACAGAATGACTTTTCCACAAAGCTGCTTCTTTCTTTGCCACACCATGCCAAAACCACATTTCTTTCATTACCATACCCAGGCAGTGTGTCAGGCCATTCCTTCAATGGCTTTTCCAAAAATCAGTAGTGTCAGGGGATATAAATTGTGACAATCATGGGTTGTCTGGATTGACACAAAAAGAAGCTTGTATGGGACAGACCCATATTAGACCATGGAGCCCTATGCAAAATAACTGAGGAAGCCTTGAGGGAAAATTTCAGTGTCCTTAAATGCTCTTCAAAACACAACTCTTTTGGTCAGAATAAATAGATGTATAAAAGACTTTCAGCCCCTCTTCCTTGGATCAGTCCATTATGAGGCAGTACTCCTTTACATAATGCCTAGAAATTTTACAATATGCCAAGGAATAGGAAATGTAAACAAATTACAAATAAAGAGACTAAATTTGTAACAGTAAACATGGCATAAAATATCTTTATTTTAATATCTTTATTAATCCCACTCTATGAATTTCTGCCAGTGAAATAATATCCAAACACAAAACCTCCTTTCTCTTTCTGGCTCTTTGCTGCATCTTCCTCTTTAAATGCATAGAAAAATCTTAAAATGCAACTGGATTTGGTGCAACCTATGTTATTTCCTACTTATTCTTGTTTGCTGGTTCTCATCTGACCCTGGCCTAGATCCATGAGTCCTGATGTCTCAGGGGACCAGAGAAATGGCTGGAAAAAGAAGATGGGATCAGAGGAAGAGAAAGCCAAAGGGGAAATGTCCTGCTGTTGTTTTAGCCATGCTCCAATGGGGAAGACACAGAAATCAGAAGGAGCTCTGTCAGCATCTTCTGAGGTAGAAGCAACAGGTTTGGTTCTATTTCTCCAAAAAGTTGAAAGGAGCTGGTTTGGACTTGGTCTTATTGAAAAAAAAAAAAAAAAAAAAAAAAAGGTTTTGTTCACTCCTTATCTCTGTCACATCCCTGAAAATTGCAACTGCAAACTATTGATCACTTCTAATTTCACAACTCACATCTTGGTAAAATACCTGGTTCTTTCTCTTCTTGAACGGGTTTTTGTCCCTGCCCTAATCCCCTTCCCTTGCCAGAGACATTAGCTGTTGAAAAGTTGCCTTGAAAAGTTTCATATAATTATGCAGTGTTTAACATAAGAGCAATAGATTTTCCTGCTGTGTATTGCAGTACTGGAAAACATTTAAATATTATCCACGAAGCTGAACCTTTCTATAATCACTCCTTCTGTTCTCTTTAGTAACTCAAAATAATTCCTGAATTGTGCCAGCTAATATCCTCCTGTTTAAGTGTTTCTGAAAGCACTTCAGTTGTGTGCACACCAAGGTTTCTTCCACACTTTCCTCTTCCATCCCTGTCATTCAATGTTCCAGTCCAATGGTTTTTCCATTTCTGTTTCCAGTGAGCTAATTTTTAAGTTCCAAGTAACTTCTTAACATTTATATTCTCTATTAATTTATTTCAATTTCTTTCTTTTTTTTTTATGTCATTATTCATATTACCATTGCCACTATCAATTTGCAATCTACATCCAAGTTTTTTTTTTTTATTCTATGGATCTGGAAGGTGTAAGAGGAGTACTTTGATTTCTGTAACCAATTTGCGACCTTTTTTTTTTCTTCAAAATAGAGTATTTTCTCTCTTTTTTTTTTTTTTAATTAAAAAAAATCAAGAATTCCCAAACATAAAGTTCTTAGAAAAGCAAGTCTGCTGACTTATTTTTCAATATTAAAGTTTTAAACTAAACATCATCCATAGATGAAATATGAGGTATGCACAGCCCATATTTTCTTAAATGTCAGTTTCCTAACTCAACTTGAAATCATAAGTATTTTTTGAATTAATTCTTTTGCTATTTATGGTGCATCCTGAATGAATACAGATCTGTAACTCTAATAAATTAGTATTCAGGTTTCATTTCCAGACCAATTGGAAAGGACAATTATAAGTTTCCTAAGAGAACAGGGGAAAATGGCTACTAAATTACAGTTGGTTTGCAGTCTGCTTTTCCATGAGCTATCCTGAAGGCACAAAAAATGTTTCAAACACTAAAGACCCATGACATTAACTGCTCTAAGAGTCAATTTTAACAATTAGGATTTAGCTAATAAAAAAATGTTAAGCAAAGACAGAAGGCTGAGTCAAGCATAGAAGAGAGAGTGCTGGGAGATCATTTCAAAATCAGAGCACATCAAGGGAGGAGGACAGATAGGAGCATGATGGATTGCCCACTAGTGAAAATAAATCATATGTGTGTGCATGTTACACCTGCAAGAAAAGGCTAATGGTTGTACTTGTTTCAAAACCCAAAGGCCAAAGGAAATCTTGCCTCAGAATCTACTTTATTACTTATATCTATGCTCAAGTTTAGAAATTAAGTATTGGTTTTCTTCTAGGTCAAGAAAATACCCCTAAGCTAAAAGTAATGAGATAACTTGCTGCTTCCAGAAATTATTGAGTTCAGAAGACTGAGCCTCTGGAAGAACTGAAGTGCTGCAAATCAGAGAAAAAAGTGCTGCATTGTGTTGATAATGCAAGATCACAGCTCTTGAAGTCTTACTTGTTTATGTACAAGGATTTCCCCCCTAAGAAACAGATGATCAGGTTTAAAAACGTGTAGCATGGGAGTTTCAGGAGTTATCTGCTATGAATATATTATCCACTGTATTTGACTTGCTTGTTTGTGAATGGACCATGAAGCATACAAAGATATTTGCTATCCAGAACTGTTCACAAAATAATGACTAAATCACTGAATATAAATCTTATATCTACAAACATTTCACTGCAGACTGTCTGTAATATGTGGCTGGTCACTTGAAACACAAGTCCTTGTTCAGCTTTTCCAGATGACAGAAATATTTCTGTTGTAATCCAAGTAATAAAGAACCAAAGTTCTGCCTCAGAGGGTACTCTGCATGTTTAAAATTAATAGTTATTTACTGTTCATAGCATTAAGTCCATTAATTCCATGTCCTTCAAAAGATAATGATGATGATGATGATAACAATGATAATATGCTTCTTGTGTTTTGCCAAAAAGGTATATAGTCTCAGCACAAAGTGATGGTAGGTGTTAATTATGGTCCTCAGGCCTCTGCTGATGGGGGCATTTGTTATTTGTTATTTCTAAGCTACAGTGCTAACGCAAGGTAGGGTGGATTAATTTCTTCACAGGACCAATGGTTTGGGCCCATTTTGTCCTTCTTCTGACACTCTTCTCCTATGGGCTGCAACCCTGTGGACTCACCACCCCACATGGCTGGCTGAGGGAGGAGACCATGCCACAGCAATGCTTTCTTGCTTACTGCATGTCCCTGCTTAACCCTGTAGTCCACAGGATGACAGCCCACAGACTATGTTACATTGCTCCTGAAACTGGGATTGGTGCTGGGAAGGGATGCTCTTCCTGCTTGCAAAGGCTGGGAACACTTAGCTGGTGAAAGAGCTTGGTAGAGTTATACATCACTGAAGGTAGTCATCAGACTAGACATAACACATGGAGAATATGTTTTTATAGTCATAAAATCAATCCTCAAAATTATGCAGGTTTACTGCAAATATTTATGCAGTGTTCAGTGTTCATTGTGTGTACTGTTTATGTTTCTTTGTTCCGTATGTCACTCACTGAAATTTCCCCTGAGATAGAAATGCATTTTTTTTTTTCCAGGATGAATTTGTACAAAAATGTCTGTATGCAGAATGGAGGTCTGGGTTGGGTTTTTTTGTTTGTTTCTTTCTTTCTTTTGGTTTCTTTGGGGTTTTCTTGGGGAGGGGATAGGAGGGCCTGGGGCAGAAATCTGATCTAAAGTAGTGGAATTTGCTTTATAGTTGAGAATCACCTCATATTCACAGCCCTGTGAGAAGAAGGTTGCTGTCCTACATGAGGCCAGCAGCTGCTGATTCAGCAGGCAGAGTCCACCTAGGTACCTGCAGGAATGCTGCAGGAATTGCAACCTTTGCTGCCCCATAACAGGGGATGCAGAATCAGTACCAGGGCCACTGTGTCGGGTGTTTGGATGAGTGATACTTATGGCTGGGGATACTCAGGATATCTAGGAAGGAATGTCACCCTTTGGATCAGTCCCTTCTCTCTCATTTCCTGAAATAAGAGGAAAAAAAGAGGAAGTGTGTTCCCTGTGTGTAAAATCCTACTTTATTAAATTGCTGTATTTCTGTAATTTTTCACCATGCCATGTTGATAATAACTAAATAATGCCATACACATTTTCTATGAAAATGCATCAACCACTCCTAAGAAGGGAAGAGAGTCAGGAGTTCCCTGAACCCTTTTTGAGTGGCTGATCTGTGAGGTTGCAATACCCTGTTGCATGCTACTTTATATTTTAGAGCATCAGGCAGATTGCAGTTTATAGTGGTCAACTATACCCTGGTACAGTTTTCTCAAGTTGTTATGTACTGACACACACTTGTAGGATCAAAAAGCAGCTGAAATGGCGAAGCAGTCCCACAGACCATTTCTGTTATGCAGGCAAGAGTCCTGTTTACACAGATGATTTAATAAGCAAAGTGTTTGGTTTTTTTCTATCAGTACCTATTCAGGTGTTAGTGAAGACATTGGAATAACTCCTAATAACTCAACATTTTCTGCTGGCTGAGCCATCAGGCTGACACAGCCTATGTACTAGAGAATGCAATTTTATGCCAGAATATTTATATTAAAATATGATTCTAGAACAAAAGTGGATATACAGATGAGCAAGCTCACCCAGCACAGATTTCTCATCTCCATTTTTTTCCTTCTTTTCTATTTTTTTCCCCACATAGGAAGTCATCAGAGTTATATTTTTCCTGATTAACACATTTCTTCATCAACTATAATTGCAGCCATTAAATTAGATTGCCTCCTGTTAATCTTCCACTGCTTCAATCCTATTATGCAGAAAAATAATGTAAACTGTCAGAGTGAGAGGATGCAAGTGCCAATCTTGAAACTGGAGAAAAATATTGTTTTAATAAAAAGTCTTTCCATCATAGTGAATTTTAAAGCAATACAGAGATGGCATTTTCTTAAACAACAAGAAATCTGCACAAAAAAATGGAAATCTTTTCATTAACAGGAAGAAATAAACATCATATCAAAGCTGATGGCATTCTTGCATGCATCATTTGTATAGCTCATCAGATAGCTTAGAATAAAAGGTACCCTCAGGCAAGGAGTCGAAGAAGCAAATAGTCTTAATTTATATCTCAATATAAAGTTTATAAGCCTAGATAAAAAAGTAGGTACTGAAACATTAAGTCCCAACAGTCTAGCCAGTCTGATTAATATCTCTTTGAACAGAACTTACATTAAGACAGAGACAGCTGGGTTTAAAACACAAAGCCTGGCACAGCTGCCAGGCTTGGCACATAATGGAGGTGGAAGACTTCGTTTAGAGCTAACTTATGTTAAAGTACCATATTAATCTTTCAGGGAGTTTTAAGGATCTCATGATCGGAGAGAATTTACTTGCTTTTCCAGCACTGAAACATTCTATACATTCTCATCTGATTTTTTGAAGATTTTATCAAAGATTGATTAGAGCTACAGCATGTTCAGAAAAATACTGCATTTTTAAATGTTAAAATAAATTATAAACGGTCCCTAGTTTTCTAGTGTATAGATAAAACCTATGACCCCTGAACTTAATAATTCATCTTCAGTGCTGTAGTAGTCCAAGGTCAATGAATTATTTTTTTTGATATTTGAGATAGTAAGGGAGAAAAAGCTTATTACCAGAATAAGTGGAATTACATTAGCTTTGAAGTGAGGAGTAAGATATTAATATTTACACAAATCTGTTTGTTTATTACCTAGTTTCTAGGATGGCTTAGGAACTCTGGTAGATCTTAAGAATTAGTTGTTCATTCAGACAGAAAACATGTGACTGGAATGTCAAAGGAAAAAGAAAAAATAAATTAAAATTAGACAGAGCACTTCCATAAATCCTCAGCTCATACATTTTCATTCCAAGGTTTTTCCATCAGTTTTTTATAGGATGATTTTTTTCCTCCCATAGGTTATCATGAAGGTATTCTCAGAATTCTTTCAGGCTCTCATTTGTAACTATTATTATTACAATAAGTACTTTCCCTGCAACAGCAAAAGTTTTCATGATTTTTTTTTCAGGCTTATTTATTGCAACCTTTGCTGTCCTCCTTTCCTTGGTGCAGTAACTTGGCCATTCTCCAGCTGTGGTCTGCAGGGATTATTTGATGTCCTCTGCCAGGACAATTATTTCTATTTTCAAAGGGGTGGAAAGAAGCTTAAATGCGCAGTTTGTTTTTATGACCTTACTTTTCTGCATATCTGATTTCAGCACATTTCACCCTCAGCACATTCTGCTGCTGAGAGCAGTGAGCAACACTAACTCAATGTTCCTGAGTTCAGGAGAGGTGTACTCGGGGCTGGGGATGTTTCAGAGGAGGAGGTCCCTGAGTCGTGGGTAGGGACATCTGGGATGCCAGGTCTGCAGCTCTGCTGTTGCAGGCTAACCTTGGCCACCAAGGACTTGGGTAGTGTTTGGAGGCAGGCTCAGGGCATGCCTGTGGTCTGCACTGTGGTGCTGTGGTCACACATCTCTGTCTGGTTGTGTACAAAACTTCCATGATGTAAAATATAACTGACAGTATTTGGAAAAGAGAGTCATTGTGCTGCCAGTGGAGCAGGGATGACTTTAACAGCTGAAGATGACAAGTAATGGAGAGCTCACTATTGCAGAATGTTTTATACCAGCAGAGAGGCATGCCTTCAAAGGTAAGGGGAACAGAAAACGGGAAAATGGGAAAGGCAACAAGGAAGAATTATTGGATGACAAAAAAGAGGAAAGAAAAGAGACATAGAAATGCAAATCAGATAGGAAAGTGCCCATGTGGAAGAAAGGATAGAAAGAATGTGGAGAAGATTCACAAAGATGCTGAAGGAAACTAAAATGAGAATGAGCAAAGTGATTCAGAGAACAAGAAAGTGTGAAAAATTCAAAGTAGGTTTGATCAGGCACTGAAAAGGGATGCAAAGGAAACTGACTGCCTGTGCTCCTGCAGGGGTGGGTGATAAGGAGGGCCAACACATTTGCCATGGTCAGCACCCAGCATCCCCATGGATCAGACACAACAGCAGAACCCTTGTGTTCTTCCAGGCACTCCTTGGACCTCATTTCTTCCAACCTAAGCTGACATAGTAAAAGGCAAAGGTACTGCTTGAGGTACATGAATGAGTCAGGCCCAGCTGAGTTCCTTCAGTTTGTGAATGTGATCTGTCACAAGAAGGAAAGGCCTGCTGGCACCAGTGGGGTGAGACATTGCTGAGGTCTGAGGAGATCTCCCACTCCCTCCAGTGCTGCCATCAGACCACTTGCTTTTTATACTCAATTTTCACTTATGTTGTCACTCTGGCATTGGTGACATCTGTATGGCATGTGGGTTTTTAACTGATGACAAAAGGCTTGTCAGAAGTGGATAAGGCATTTTTTTCAAGGAATTCCCATTCTGTGTCTTTGTCTCTCAGTCTGTCATATCTAGTTCTAAACTACTTACTTCAGATTCTAAGCAAAAGGTGTGTTCTTAATATTATGAAATATTTTCTTAAGAAGTTTATGTGCATGTTTGTATGTGGAGTGTGGAGCCTAATTAAATTAAAATTATATAATAATTTTAATGGTAAAAGTTATTATATATTTACAATCTAAATACAGAGCAGTTTAAAGAGAATTGAAACGATGTTAATGTATAATAGACTGAAACTTTATAGGTAATCACCATTTTGTCTCATTTCCCATCACTGTCTAAAAAATACAATGACAAAATTGCTTGTATGACAGTCTCAAAAAGATTTTGCTAAAAGGAGTTATTTGTTCAGATTTGAATGAGCTAGATTATGAGACAGCTTTCTTTCTCTCATCCCCAAACCTTTACATTCAATCATCTCTACAAACCATGTAAAATCTTCTGGTGGACAGACAGCTCTTCAACATGTCCTCAGGTACTTTCTGAGATAAAATGGGGATGAAAAGTAGAAAAGCATCTGTGTACTGGGTGATAAGAATGAAAAAACTGTGACACTGTGATTTACAGAATATCCAAGATATACATGAAGTAATTTTTCTTTGTTGCTTTAAAGGAAATGGAGCTTTGCACGACTCAGTTTTGGACTCTTAAATGTGGCTTGTCAGAATGAGATTCAAATGCAGTGAGATTGCCACAAAATTAAACAACTGAGCAGAACAGAAATTTTCCAAAATATGGATAACTGCATACATTTTCGTGTTTTGCATTAGCTTTCAAATGTTTTGAACAGCATCTTCATGGTCACAGTAGTCATGAAAGAACTGCTATCTACTGGAGAAATATTTCAGGTAACCTTAAGATGGCTACTCAGTTATTTCTATACTTGTTACATCTTTAGTAATGGCCTCACTGTTTAAACTCAGCCTATTTTGGAGGGAGAGCAAAGACTTGGCTCCCAATGGCCTTACTTCTTGTTGGGAAAGAGACAGCTGTTCCTGAAGCTATTCAGGTCTACATGGTAAAGCCTAAAATGGGGAGTCCCTTTGAACCATAGCTTTACACTGGTAAATCAATGTGAATGTGTGGAAGAGAATAATTTTGTCAATAAAAGAAGAAAGATCCCAGCTGAGGCCACGCTTGGGCCTATTTGCTACTGATGGAAATTGAAAAGCAGAGTGAAATGTCTCACCAATGCCTGCCAGTGGACTGTGCCAAACCCCTGCTTGGAATGAGCCTGCACACCCGAGCAGCACATCCTGGTCCCTACTTGCTAAAGAAGTGCCAACAGGTTTCAAAATAATGACACTGGTGTTGAGTGGACTGCAGCATGTTTTTCTTTTCCATCATCACCCACAAGGGGAGGACTAATGATGCTGTTGCTTCTGCTGGCAATATTAGACTTTGTGCTGATCTTGGGACACATACAGAGAGGGCTTCCGTGGAGTTTCACCCCTCTCTCTGCTCCTAAAGGTGGTCCTTGAACCTCAGCATCTTCTACTTTATTATTAGGCATGAATGTAGAGGAAATAAACCATGCAGTACAAAATATTTTTGTGGTGTAAATGCATGTTTAAAAAACACGAAAAACCAAACAAACTGAATTCTTTCTATTTTTATTGAGGTTTTAGCCATGGAAAGGGAAAGACTTAAAAGAAGCACTGACAAATCACTCATTGCAAAACTGGAACTGCTCAGAAAATTTGTACATGTAGCTATTTTAAAACTACCAACAGAGTGATGACATCTTGGAACGAATGCCTAGAGAGTTAGAAAGCATAGGGTAAATTAATTTCAGATGGATGACAGACATATTTTTTAGAAAAGCTTAAGTGAGTTAGAAATCTAAATCTTCCTTTCAGACATGACTAAAGGCACTCAGAGAGACAGTTTCTTTCAAAGTGTGACTTGATCACTTGAATCACAGACACCCTTTGAAAGCTGTTTAAATATAAGACAGTTTTCTTTGTAAAGCAGAAATGTGAGAAATTTAGATAGGCCTACATGAGGAAGTTTTTAAGGAGCTTTACTGAGTATTGTTGAGATGAGACTGCAAGAAAATAGAGTTCTTGGAAACCTCAAGACTTGGCTAAAGTGTCTCAGGCTGCTTACTGACATGTTTGTTGTTCATTTTCCGAGACGAGAAGCAGTAGAGATAACAGAAACAGATGAAAACATGAGAGTCATTAACCAAAGTAGATTCTGTTTAGGTTTCACAACTAAGCAATAACGAAATTTGCCCAGAAATGCAAGCAAAACTACACACTTATAGCAATTTATCCTATAGTGTTCTAAAAAAAAGGGATATTCATAAAAGGGATGTGTATCACTCTTGCTAAAACATGTGGGGGCATCTTGCAACAGTCAGGAGCATTTCCAGGGAAATTCTTCCAGTAGGAAGTGCTGTGTGCCCTCTGGTTTCTCATCTGTTCCTGTGCTCTTTGGTCTCTGATCTCTGCCACGAAGAACAAACTGGTTTTAGTTCAGTTAATTTACTAAAGAATGAGTTATTCTCCAGGCTCCAGATTTTCACATTTTACAGGCTAAGAAAATTTGTTTACAAATTGCAAACTCTGTTACCCCTCAGTTTGCCAATACCTTATGTCCCAAATCTATAGATTTTATGGCAACCTTGTGATACAAATTTGGGATAAGGATTGCTCTGATCCCAGCATGGGCACACAGTCTGAACAATCTTAGAATTAGTTATTGGTAATGTACAAATCTTGATGTGCTTCACAAAAGCAAATTAAAATTAACCTTTCTTTATGAACTTATATTATTTATACAGAGCAGAATTTTGCTTTTCATGTAGTTACACCTAACACACTATGTAAGAATCTCTGTTGGAACATGAGTCTTTGGCACAAATTTGAGGATTTTTGTGTAAGGATTAGAACAACACAACACAAGGAACAATCACATTTCCAATGTTATGCAGTTGGTATTTCCAGTAGTTATGTCTTGCATGCTTGATTCAACACTCCAGGTGGATTTTTTTTGCAGTACTTTTTTGAATAACTATGTGCTTTCTGTGAGAATCAGGGTCCTGATCCAGCTGCTATCAAGACATGAATACATATGATATTACAATATATTTAAGGAAAATGCTATCAGAATCTTTAAAGTAGTTTCTAAACTTGGGTCTTTAGTCAATATTGACAAATTTTTTCTCAATATTTTGATAGGACTTGAACAGGTTATTTTCAGGAAGCCATGTTCTGCCAGGAAAATTATAAGACTATTTTACATAAACAAACATGAATAATCTGGTCACACCAAACAAAGAATATAGAAAAATAATCTTCATTGATTTTAAGGCAGACATTTTCAATAAAACCAGCCACCCACAGATGTATTTAATCACCTTAGTAAAGAGGATTTGATTTTCTATGGCAACCAAACATCTGTCACATCAAGTAATTTCTAAGATACTTTGAATATTTTCTTCCAAAACGGATGTCCACAGCGACCTTTGTGTGAATTTTTCATGTTCCATCTGGTCCAGGTATGTGCTCCTGCTACTGCATTTGTAACAGATTTCTACCATCCAGATTTTTTAAAGATCAGTTTGTAAGCAATGGCTTTTACTTTTGAGTGCTCAGGCCTCATCAGCCTCACTGAGCTTAAGATACATTTAGGATAGAACATATGTGCTCTGCTGGATATGTCTGCTTTTTCAGTCAGAATGTATGTTAATAAAAGTAACAGTTTACATTTTTTTAGAAAGAGCTATCTGATTTTTTTTCTCCTCTGAGCCTGTGAAATGCAGAATACCCTGGCTTTCTTTAGCATTTTGCATAACGACGTGAGTCTCCTTAGTGGACTATGTGGTTTGAATTAGATGATTTTCTCATTCAGACATACCCTGGCTGCAGCTGCTTGCTCCTGAAATGGGTTTCGATAAAGCAGAGTAGCTCCAAATTAATGTGATCTTCAGGTCAGCTCTGTCATTCACCCCAGGGGACACTTCCATAGGGCAGTTATTCCTTTGGCTGGGAGTGGTGATGTCTGCGAGTCCCAGGGAGGCTGCTGGAGCTGTGTCTTCACCTGTGGATAAAGCTGGGTTAGCACTAATCATGCCTCCTTACCACATCTAAAACGTACATGTCATACCTTTGTTTAAATGCATGTGTAAATGTCTTTATCAGATTCTGTCAGAGAGTGATGATCAGTCCTGGAAATTTTAGATTAATAAATCAAATTTGATTTGATGAGCTAATTTGAATTATGATGATGAATATGTTGATACCATCAAATAACAATGGAAAAAGAGCAGAAGGAGCTTCTGAATAGTAAAATCTTAGCAAATGCAGATGTGATACAGAAATGAAAGCTGTTGCATGACTTTCCTTACTGGCAGGGCTTATTACAGGCTTTAATAATTTTATTTTCCTAAAATGTCTATTTTCATGTGCAGTTGATTAGATGAGGGGAAAAAAACTACATTTATCTAATTTTCAAGTCAGGTATTTGATTTTAGAAAGCCAGAAGGCATAAAAGAGTAAGAAATTATGTTGTCTAACCTTGGTGAAACAGGGTGATGGTCAACAATTTTCTTTGGTGGCCCTAGGTATCAAAACCTTCTTGAATTGTTAAAGGAACTCAGATGCAGAACAGACTGAACTACACTTGGCACCTGGAGAAAGTTAGCATGCTTCAAAACCACTATATTTTATTGATTTCTAAGCTTTATGAGACTTTTGCTGTTTGTAGTAAAAATCGTTTTGTAGGTATGGCATCCCCCTAAGGGGAAGGGAATGTCCAAGATTGGTAGATGTCTGTGGTCAAAACCGAATAGCAACTGTCAGATGATCCTCAAAAACTTAGAATTGTTTTATTAGTGAATTGCACACTTGACATGGAAATTGATATAAGTTAGTTCCTCATTTTAAGTATAAACACACTTTGATGGATTTTGCTTAAGGGGTGGAGTGAGAGACAGATTAAAGAGAGGTAGAGACAAAGAAAGGAAGAATGAGAGATCACCAGTTCCAGCTCCAGTGTTGATCCTGCTGTTGTTTTTAGGGTGCTTGAGGCATTGCCCAGGCTTTCTGAGGGTGTTTTTTCATAGATAAGTTTCATGCTTCCTATGCAAATTATTAATCATGTGCAGTTTGTTCTTGTCGACCTTTCAGGAAAAGAGTTGGAAGGCTTCAGGGTCTATGGAAATATTGATCCCATGCTACTGAGTCAGCCCTTGGTCAGAAGTCCATGCCCACTTCTCAGCCTCATTCATGTGCTTTTGCTGTGCTGTGTTGTTCTTATCTCCAGGAGCCAGAACAAGAACATTTGTCCCAGAAAAGTGTTGCTCACATCCTGTTCTTTCTCACAGCGTGCACTTGCCAACAATCATTGACTCTGGCTATCTGGCTATCAGTGTTAGACACATACAGTACAGTGCCTTTTCTTCTGCGCTTTTACAATAGGAAAGAAAAATTCTAAATAAAAATTTGCTATTTATTAACACTGTATCCTTGGTCTATTTACATTGCTTCTCTGCAGCATGAATTGCATTAAAAAAATATATATAATTATAACAAAAATTTTCACTGAATCCAAATCAGGACTGACTGACATAAAATAAATCCTTTGCTTACAAGTTAGTGTTCTTCTAAATTTGTATATTCTGATTGGATTAAGTGCTTAGGTCTCATTTTTAAAAAATGGAGAAGAGTCAGTTTTGCTTCCTTTAAATTTTGCTGCAAATTGTTAATGTATGTTTCCATGTCAGAATCTAAAAAATGCTCTACCAGCATTTTTTAGTGCACATTACTTTGATATTAAATGGACAAATTCTGCTCTTGGATATGCATTTCTACTTTCATGTGTAAGATAAGAATTTGATCCACAATTTACAACTGAGCAAAGGCAAAAAGTAAAATTTCTAGCCTGATATAAAGAGACATGAAGCATTTTTATCTTGGGCCAAATCAAGCATGCTCAATCCAAAATGTAATGCTGCCTTTACAAGACCAGAAAGCCTAGATTTTAGAGACATTTATGTCCTGTTTTTATGACATATATTAGGACTTCAGTCTGCTGAAAACCCAGGTGTAACTCTCTTCTCTGTTGGGACAGTTTAAAGCTGCTTCATGGATATCCAGTATTTATGGCTGGGTTTGAAGATATCCTATGGTCATTGTTCACAGTTTCTCTTGGGGACAGTTTTTCACATGTGTACAGTCATAGCATCTCTGAATTAATTGCTTGTTCATGACTATGCTAAGTACTGGGCTGCAAAGCTGCTGGGTCAGTTATTTTTCCCTACATGATTTTATATTTTTTATACTTCACATTTTGTACTATATACATTCATTTCACAGCACTTCATAAAAGGCAACAAATATTTCCTGGGAGAGGGTGGCATCCAGTGCATTGAATGAGGCATGATTCCTCAGGAAAGAGTATATTGTCATGTATATTGACAGATTAATGTGTAAATATCAGGAAGAAGTTGAATTACGATTTCAGCCTTGTTACTGGTCCAGTAACAAAAGTTGTAGGGAATGCACACATTCATCCCAGCTCCCCAGCCTCTGATACACATCCACACGTACAGATATCCATAACTCAAATCAGTGAAAAACACTAAGACCACTGCAAGGCTAATTGCTTATTTCTCTTCTCCTGCTAGTGTTTCTGTATTTAAACTTGGTTGCCCTCATAAAAATCAGGCTTGAAATCTCCATGAACTTTATATCACATGCTGAAAGTGAACAAGCAAACAGGCATATTGTTCAGTCTTCTTGGCCATTTCCCTGGTTTTTGAAGGTTCCTCAGTACTTTCGAATTAGAATGCTCTCTTTTTTTTCTACAGTTTTCCCCTCTGTATTCAAGAGAAAGTTGTTTGACAAGGAAGGAGAGGGACAGTGACAAGGAAGCGGAGGGACAATGCTTTGCTTAGAAAAAGGACAGATGCTTCTCAGTCAGAGCCAGTCTCAGAGCTGATGTGTTGCATGCCGGGTTGGTTCAGTTAGGGGTTTTAATAAATGTTCATTAGTCGGTTCTCTGTACCCCCATTTCCCTCACAATGGTTCGCTCCAAGTTGTCTATCACAGGAGCTCTTACATGTCCATCTTGTAGCCCCTCCCAAATTCTTCCTGGAAGTTCTGTTTCAATCACCTGACCTTTACAATCCCATTTGTCCCAGAACACCGTACCCACCTCTGTTATGTTCCCATAGGTTGCTGTGATCCACGTCACTCCCCTGTTGTCTGTCCCCATTGGGCGAGGGGGATTTCCGCCCCTGTCTGCCCGCCCCCTATTTAACCCCGTGCTTTCATTGTCCATTTGCCATTTTGTCCTCGCGCCGTGCCTGGGAACAGCCACTCCAGCCACCGCAGCGGCCACGCGGGAAATAAACGTTCTCAGCCACGCAGGCAAGGTGTGCCTTCTCTCATCCCTTTGCTTCCTCTCAGTGTAAAGCTATGAAAGCTGCATTACCCATGCCGGAGGGCTCAGCCCTAGAGTGCCCGGGCAGGCGGCAGCTTCGGTCTCACCAAAAGGCAGCGCCTAGCCGGGCACCCCACCTGCCCGAGACCGGAGCAAAAAACAAAAGCCGCACTGATGTTCTTCCTTGGTATGCCATTTAAAACAGCAAGCAATTTAATCCTGACCTGAAATAGTGCTCACTGATGAAGGTAACTTTGCCCAAGTGTATCTTAAAAGACCTGACTATGAGAGGAAGAGAGTTTTCTGCTGTACAAATTGTTCCTTCTCATTTCTACAGTAGTGTAGACCAATTCTGAGAAGCACATTCATGGAATAGCTGTGGTTGGTTTGGGGTTGGGATCTCAGGCAGTCATTTCATCCTGCCCTGGACTCACAACAGACCTATCTTCTGCCTCAGGTCAGGTTGATTGGGCCTTAATTCATTTGAGGGTTTAATACCTCCAGGGATGGAAATTCAACAGCCTGTCTGTGTGTTTTTTCAGCAATCAGTTCCTCTAAGAGCTAAACTAGGCTGAGTTTTTTTTCAGTGTGAATACAGAGGTTGCTATGTACCCCTGGATTCCTGTCTCATATTTTCTATATTATCCTCTGGATAATTCCCATTTGCTACATATTAACTGGACTGGTTTTTGCCTTTTTTTTTTTTTTCAAAGGACTTTGTGTTTTTCTTCAATTTTGTCTCTGAAGAACAGGCATAGCCATTTTCATGCCAACTAGTATAAGCCACCTGAGGGAGTCATCTAAACAGAGAATTGCAGTGAGCCCATCTCACATAGTTATTGGAAAAGAATAGCATCTCTAGAAAGTATTTTTGCCCACCCAGGCTCTGAAAAGTTTGAAATAAAAAAACAAAAAACCAAAAACAAAACAAAAAAAAACAAACAAAAAGAAATATGTTATTAGAATAAGTAAGTCTAAATGAAGCATTCCTACTTGAGGAACAGCTGTTTTTCTACTGACAAAAAAATTTGTTACATTTGCCTGAATTCACATATTCAATAAACTGCATTTTTCAATAAATTAGAGGTTTAAGGTTTCTGCCCTGCCTGCATTAATTTTATATAATTAGAGATGAGTTTTTTACAAGTCTGAGGAACTGAATTACCTGTCTGGATTTTACATTGTGAAGAAGTTTAAAATAAATTCAAGCTCAAATTTAAGAAAAGCAGGTAATTAGTTAAGCAGATTATATTTAAGCAGGCAAACAGCTGGCGTGCTAAACAAAAGGTGCTCCATTCCCACTCACTGGGAATAGCAGCTTGCTATGAGAAACCGACCCTCAGGCTAAGGGGCACTTTGGCCTCCAAGACACTGGTGTGAATGAGACAGGGGAGGAGGTGATAGGGGTCACCCCAAAGTCTCCAAAAGACTGAAATATTTTTCTTTCTTCTTAGTGGCCCATTCTGCTCCATCTCAGCTGCATGGGAAGCATAAAACTTTTTGCTACAATGGGAATTTATATGCAAATGAGTTTCACACTGCATTGAGAAGCAGATTCAAATCCCTGAAGTGCCTGGGAGCCAGGCCTTAGGATCAGGTCCCCAGTGGCTTTTGGTAAGTGAAATTCCTTAGTACTAGGTTGATGTTGCTAATGCTGTGATTCTCCACACCCAAGGAGGAATGGGTTAATTTTTCCATAGTTCTCTAACTTCCATATCAGAAATGGTAGCCCAAGAGAATCAACAACACTCACATGTTACAAATGGACTGTGTTTTTTCACTTTATGTACAAAAAGCAGCATTGTTCCACTTCCTCTACTTAGTTCTTCAGTGATTAAAAAAAAAAAAAAAAAAAAGCTTCAGTAAATGAATATTCACTTAAAAATGTTTTTTCGGGATTGTGTCTAAGTGAATTGCACATCAGATTTGTTATATGAAATATGACAACACTTCTAGGTATTTTGGTAGAGAAGCCTATGTTTTAGGAACCTTATTAAAGAAAATTGGATGTTAGGAATTTGAAACTATGACAAGTCCGTTCCCCTAACAGATCAAATGACTGCAGAACTGTGGGTATATCTCTCAACCTATGTGAAATGTCCTTTATCAAAATAATTTGAATAAGTGTTCTTTGACTCTTCGCGTGCCTGCTTACATGTAGATTTTTGACCTACAGAGTGCTCATGGCTCACGTGGTGATTCAAATTCAGTCGGCATAATTTATTAGAAAAGCTTAAAAACATAAAGATTAAAAAGTATATTACAACTATTTGGCTGAATCTGCTCACTGTGAACAAGTTTCAGGGGTTATAAAAACAAGGAGGTTATTGCATTACTCTGTTTCAGTGAAAAAACAAATTCAATGGTAGGAATTATTTATCTGAGGAAAAACGAAACAGAAAATATCACCAGGTCAATCTATAATACTTTCACACAGCATGTCTTGAAAATTGACTATAATTCTAATGCAAGGCTCTCAGAAGATTGTAGTAGAATCAAAAATAGCATTGAGAAGGGTGATGAGGGTGATCATAGATACCAGACAGACTTTGCATGCAGATGGACTAATGAGATTTCTTTGACTGAAAAGAGATAAAGGGATGGTATGGCAGATGACTGTGAAATCACATAGATTTCACAGACAAGAAGGTAAACAGAAAAAGAAGTTGTATGGTGCTTGAGGTGCCTTAGTGCTTCAGGATGTTTAATATTACAGGTCAATATTTGCAGCTCTACAGCCTTTCACTTGAGCTGCCTGGAGCCACACAGGCAGTTTTCCCTTGCATTCCATTGCTTTTAGGCAGGTACAATTGGTCTCATGCCCCCACACTGCAGGCTTCAACAATGTTGTGTGGGTTCTCATGGGAAGCAAAAGCTTTTTGCTTCTCATGGGAAGGAAAAGCATGAGGAACATCCCTACTCATCTCTCTTCACTCTTGTTTTGCTGATTTTTATTTTATGCTGGGGAAAACCAAGTGAAATGAACAACAAAGCAGGTTACAACCAATTAAATACTTGATATACATTACACTGAAATGCATGTGCACAGAGACTCAAAAGTTGATCAGGAGGTATTTCTGATGCCTTTGTAGAGTTCTTCAACCAGTGCTAATAGCATGACAAATAGGAACATCAATAGGGAGTTCAGGCCAATCCCCAAAGAAAGTACACAGTATTGGGGAAAAATGTAACAGTACTTGGGGAAGAGCAATCAGAAGGATTAGATATGAAGCAGATAGCAGAGCAGAAGGATAGAGATGAAGCAAAGGGAGACTCAAAAATGTGAAAGTTATTCAAAGTTATAACGTGAGGAGGCAGATGGTGTATTTAGACTTTAAAGTCTTCAAAGACTACAAAGACTTTAAAGATAGAAGGATGGAAAGGAGTAGATACAGGTGGGTGTGACCCGAACAGCTGTGAGTGCCCACACCGTTTTTGGGGTCAGTTAGAATCACCTTAATGTCTTGTTAAATCCAGCTCTGAAAGAAAGAGAAGATGCTGCAGTGTTGCGGCTGTGATATGCCTCCTGTATCTAACATATCCATCCATGGTTCAAGCGGCAACATTCTTCACTTGCATTCTTAGTGATAACTGCATGTAAAAAGGACCATGGAAATATTTTAATTCCAGATTTTTGAGTATCTTCAGGTTGAATGTGAGTTTTGTGACAATTTACCACAACAGCACAGGAAGAGACCCTTTTTTTGTGTGTTCTTCTGGGAACCAGACTACACTCGTGACAAGTCTTCAGCCTGTCAAAACCATCCAGATGAGCAAAATTGGGATGGAGCCAGCAGGGAATGTTCACTCCACTTATTTTCCTCTTCAGATCATGTGAAATCTTAGCATGCAGCTAGCACTTTATTATGTGAGGAAGCAGAAGTGAGTTTAAAACCTGTTCTTCTCCTGATAAACTCACAAATTTGCAAAGGAATTTAGAAGTTAATTTCATTTAAAAACTAAATCAGCTGTTACTGCTAAAATGAGTTGGACATCTATAATGAGAGGCTAAATTGCCTCCCTGGTTTCTTAGAATACATTCAGCATTTAAGTAGTAGAGAGCTGGTACACCTCAGACAGCTTGATCATTACCAGGCTTATCAGAAGGACCTCAGTTATATGCCCATATTAGTACAGCATTAGCAGGCTTTATGTGTTCAGCAGTTTCTTTGGAAAGATAGAGAGTAGGACTTGCTGATGGATGTGAGAGGCTTAAGAGCAAAAGCTCAATTACGTTTGATGAGTTTTTCCCATTCCATCTGTGGTTGACTGGATCATTACTGAGCAGAACATCTGCAATTGTATAAACCAGTTTTTATTGATACAGCAGGAGCCATACATCCCAAAGAGACTGAGGCAGACCATGCATGCCAGACGGGAATGTGCCTTCCTTACATTTGGCCAGTCTCTGGCAGGGGCAGTGGTTGGCAGCAGTAGCATCTGCTGTGCCAGCAGGCTGGCAGAGTAAGGCCTGTGTGAGAGCCAGGCAGAGGAAAATGCTGGAGATCTTACCCTGGCTGTCACTCTGTGTGAAATGACAGTTTAAATTGCGAGATACCCAGGATAGTCACCATGAACCAGTCTCCCAAGAGTACTGAGCTCTAATTGTTTTGAGAAAAGATTAGGAAAATGAGTTGGAAAACTAGGCCATTTACTTAAATGGGCAGCCTAGGGTCATTCAGATAGCAGGATGCTGGAGCATGGTTAATGGGATGTCCCCTCTGAACCTCAGAGGATGTCCCATGTTGTCTGCTTCATTGTGTACAGGTGTTTCCAGACAGACTCTGGCAGTCTGGGCAGACTCTCTGTGGACAGTGTATGGGTTTTCTTAGGTACCGGTGGCTTTGGGTGTTTTCTTACACCAGCCAACATGCTCCATTTTGAAGGATCTACTAGTTCCTTACAAAACTCTTGAACACATTAAAAACAATACGACAACACCTTTGACATGCTAAATTTTTCTGAAAGCTCTTCCATCATAAAGCAGTTTTGTTTTTATTTAAGACATATACAAATGTTTATACTTATACATTAAGGATATGCTTTAAAGCTTTTTTTTTCCCCAGAACTTGCGAAATGCAGATATAGTGATGGGAAGAGCAGGACTGTGAATGTGCAGAGACCAAAAGGAGAGAAAATGGAATGAGAAGGCACGCTTCATGCCTTGGAGGCAACAGGGAAAAGGTTTATGTGGTACTAATGGAAAAGACATTCTTTTATTTTCAGGATACAAGCAGTGTTGAAAGGCAACATGGAATTGGAGCCAAGAAGCCAAATGTAACAAAGAACTTTCCTGACATGTCTTACAGCAATGCTAAAAGGGAATATGTTACAAACACATTGTTTAGTAGAAACAGTGAACTGCAGCAGAAGGACGTGAGATTAAATTAATGGAAACAGAAGTAATTTCAAAGTCTGCATAGAGAACAAGCATAAATGGTCACCGAACAGGTGATCTGGAAAACATTGCATTTAAAATCTGGGGCTTCTGCAATAACTAACTCAAACAAATTTATCTTATGTATATAAAAACTCAAATAGTGAATGACATGGGAAGTGCACCAGACAATAATGGGAATAAGGGACTTTTAAGAGGCACACAGTTACATTGTTTTGCTGCTGTAGATTGTAGCTAGCTCAAAGGTCATTCTCCAATGTCAATTGCTGTTTTATTTTCCTTGATTCCAAAGCAAAAAGCCTATACTGATAAAAGCAGCCAATATGAAGACAAAGATGAGAAATCAAAGGCTGTTTTACCTTCGTAAAAATGGGTTGCAGTAAAAACATAGTGTCATTTTGATAAAGTAAGGGAACATCTCAGGGATAAAACCTTTGAAAGTAGTATTTTGTGCCTGAAATGAGGCACAGCACATGCTTGCTCACTAAGGCAACACTTAAAGTTCAGTCACGACAAAAAACTAGCAGAATCCCAGAGCACAGCTGCTCAGAGAGCACCGAGGAAATGCATCTTAATTCTCCTCATTTCAATACCCTTCTAAGCCAATCTTCATTCTTACATACTGGGTATTTTCTAATTTTTATCATTTCAGACAACATAAGGGATGAGATGTCTCAAGTAAAAGCAGTTTTCATGTTTGTTTACTTCTTTTAGTTCACTGCAAGAATAAGGTCATTTTGTCAGGAAACAGTTATGAAATTTCGTGTAGATGTCAGGAGTTCATATCATAAGCAGTGACAATCCTTCTCAGAGAATAGGAGATGCAATATCTCTCATGGCCAAAACAAAACCTGTTGTCACAAGCTGGAGAACTTGCCCTGTAACCACTGATGTTTAGTAAAGCATCTTCTGCTCTTGAGATCATGGCAGAATTAAAGACTATGTCCATTTGTCACTTAGGCACCCTGAAGTTGTTGTCTACTGTACAACAGCTGGCATCCTCCACCCCTCTCAGACTGTTTGGCAGCTTCTGCTTTTTCCTTTGGCCCACCCATCCATAAACCAGATCCATCTTAACCCTTTGTCTTCCTGACCTAAATGTGCCATGTAGTATTTTAAAATACTTAATGACTTAATCAGGAATGCTGAATTCCTTTGGCAGTGGTTGCTGCCTTGTGGCATCATTGTACCAGGGACAAATGCTCTGAAATCTACTTGCAGTAGAGATCAGGTGGAGAGAGCAAAAATCTGAGTGTAGAGGTCTCATTTTGCTAGTAGTCATTACTTATATTCTGAAAGGCTCTATTCATCTTCTGGTTTTATTATGTCATTTTTTTCCTCATTTCCCAAAACAAGTATATGAGACTTCTTCCAAGTGTCCGAGAAGGGGAATTTGATTTTTTGTGAAATTCCCACAGACAAAGACTTATGAACAGGCAGACAGGTGGAAATGGGTGGAAAACTTTAAAGGAAGGGATGTTATAAGTGCATACACACATTGTTTACACTCAGAATTTTCTTATTTCTATTTCTCTTGGTGTATTAAAGCTGTTTCAGAAAAACTGATGAAATAAGATTTCTAGATAGGTAAGTATTGTTACCTTGTATTAGAAATATTATTTCGTTTATGTTAAAGATCACCAAATTAAGGTTTTAAGACCTGTCTTTAACTGGTTTATGGTTTTAACTTTTGCACATGGTTCTAACTCTCTGAAAATCAGTTCGTGTTAAACCTAAACAACTGTCTCTTTCTGCCATGGAGACTTGACTTCCTTGAGGTTACTGTGCCAAGATACTCTTGAGCAAAACATTTCGGCTAATGTAGCAAATAAATGTAATGTTACATGATATTATGGCTCAACATCTATCCAAATTCAATAAAAATACTTTGTTACATCCTACTAGAGAGAGAATTGATTTGACAAGGCTATATTAAACCAATATATCCCTGAATATGACAAGGAACTGCAAGAATAAGGTCAGTATTTTATGTCAGCTAAACAATTTTAGAAGCTCCTGAAATAGTGATACTTTTATTTCTAAACCTCACTCCTAAAATTTCCAAACTCCTTGTAATTTTGTGTTTGCATCACCTTTTGACAGTATAAATGCAATTGAGACATTATCAGTAGTAAACCCTGGAATCAGAAAATAACAGTTTCCTGTAGAATTCTATTTTTCTTCAAATAATAGAAATCCAATGCTAATATGCCTTGATCAGAAAACAAAACTTTTATTGATGGTAGGTGACAGTACACCAGGTGATAGGTTTACAACCCTGCATGAAGCTTGATAGACTTCTGGGATAGAACTCTACAAAAACATGTTTAACTGTTGTCTTATCAAGTGAATTACATTCTTTGCCCAGGTACATTATTTGAAGAATATTTTTCTTGCAGTTTGAGGGCAGATGGAAATTTCAACTCACTGAGAGGACTAGAATGGGTATTCACTTATCAAACTATCAAAGTCACCATCAGAGATCCTTTCATTTACTAAATGCATTCTTTTTTTGAGGTTGAAGAGTCCACAGTGTATGCATGAAGAGAGATTGGATATATTGCTGTAAATTATGGAGTCAGTAAATTTATTCACATGATGAATTCATGTGAATGAACTTCACCATTCGAGTTAGAATAAAGAAAGGCACTTGGCCTGGACTTCTTGATCATTTTATCCTTAAATGGCTTTTTTTTTAAAAAAAATAGTATTTACCTCACTTTTAATTCTAGTCACATAATGTTGGATTTTATTACATAATCATAATTTTGGAATAAAATGAAGTAAAGAACAGTTTTGAGCCCGAAATACTAGACTACCAAGGTTGAAACAACTACAGCACAAGTTCAATGAATCACTGAATCTCACTTTTCTGCTTCATTCCTTAATGTAGGATATACCACTAGATTCTAAATAGCTCAAGTTAAGTTACACAAATCTCATAATGAACTGCTACTTTGTGCCATTCCTTGCCATTTCACTGCAATTTCCCAAATAACAGGTGAAATGCACTACACAATTCACAAAAATAAGTTTAATAAACAGTTAGTTAGAAAGGACTCAGGGAATAGTTTTCTACATTATTATTAAAATCAGAAATGTGTTAAGTTGGAGTTGCTTGTTTAAAAATCTTTAAGAAAAGAACAGCACAGAGGCTTTCATAAATAATAAGATTTACTAACTGGTTTTGCTTAAAATTAATTTATATTATTTCATACATTGCATCTACTATTTTGTCCTTGTGTCAGCTGTATTCTGTGAATATGGTAGGTTCTTTACTTTTAGAGCTGATATGGAACTTTTAAAACCTATTAGTTCTCATTTTAAAAACAGGTTAGGATCAGATAGTATCTTCTCAACAGCCCCTGAAATCTGTGCTTTGGCCCAAAAGTTAAGTTGGCTTGCGGAAAGAAATTGATGGCTGAAGCCTATTACATACAATGAAGTGTTAAACAATAGAATGTTCTTAATGAAGTGTTAAGGAACCATTGAAGAAAAGTTAGCAATCAGGCCTTAGAAACCAGTATTTTTAATTATTTGAAAAAATGAATGAAAATTTCTATTGGGTTTGCTTTGCTGAAAGAGCATTCATTATTAACATTTACATTTCAACAGGCTACTACATCTTCTTCCTTCCCCATTTCCTTGTCAGGCTTTGAGATTAAACATATTAGCATACTCTATCTCTGGAAAGGAAAGGCAGCAGCTGTATTTTGCAATAATTTCTTACTCTCATTGAATTGCTTATTCAAAATACTGCAACTGCCTCCTAAATTTCATGTGTTAGCTGAGTGTTAGTGAGAGATAGGGAAAATTCAACCAGAATTTTCGTAGCAGAGTTGCTTTCTAGATTAAAACAAGGTCCTGGGTATGAATACTTCTGGGTGCAAGGGTCCATCCAATTCCTGCAATTCCAGGTCAAGGCACAGACCTAGCATCATGATCTTCAAAATGATGTTTCTTAGATATCCAAGCTCTGGCAACTTTTCAGCAGCAGAGGCACCTTAGCCACAAAGACACTTGAGAAAAACATACCTGTCATCATACACCTGGCACAACTGCTTGTTCAGTTGCAGCAGCCTCCACTGTGGTCTAGGGCTGTATGTAACCTCTGTCACTCTGGAGAATGGCCAGCCTGCCAATGTGCTGTGTGAGAGGGAGCTGTCAAGGCTGGATGAGATGCTGCTGAGACTGGTCAGGAAGGCTGAATGCTACTCAATGTCCACCAGCAGGAACATGAGATGGATCATGGGGGTCATATGGAAAACTCCAGGGAGAAAATTCACACTCCTGCTGGAGTCTTGGAGGAAGAACTGAGGTTGTTGTCAAGGGCAGCAGCACAGGAATGTTGCTCCATATTGCTTAGGCCTAACTCTACTGAAAAGGACAATTTCTGCCAGCTGAATTCACTGCAGGTTGTACTATCATTGGAATGCTTCCTTTGACAGACAGAACCTGTGTTTCCCATGGGTGTTGGGGCAATCTGGCAAATGCAAAAAATTGTCTTCATCTTCTGAAAGTGAACATTTTTAGCCCTGAACTCAGACAATATCTCATACCTGCACTGCACTATGAGAAGTTTTTCATTATTCTGTTGGCATACATCAAAAAAAATTCCTCATGCTCTCTCTCTTCTGATACTGCTAGGGATGAAGAATCTCAGGAAACTATTCTTCAAAGTATTGTTACACATGGAAATATATTAAAAAATCATCAAATATTTGGTATGGTGATTTCCTTGCCTAGATAGTTAGCTTTATTATATTATTAATGTGATCAGAAGCTATTCTCATGATATCCACACTACAAAGACATGGGAAGTTGCACATTATGTTTATGTGCACATTATATTTTGAGCTCCTGGACTGAAGCTCATTCCTGGTTGGTGCTATGAGGTGCTCTCCCAGAACAGGTTTTCTGGCTTAGCTCACTCAAATAGAATGCAGGTCTGCCCTCTGAAATTACTCAAATGAAAATGTGTTAGCTGGGAGAATTCTGGGAGATGTGTACTTTTTCTGAACTAAAGCACCAATGGAGATACATCAATAAGAAACCTATGGATCTGCTGTTCAGGGGGAATCCTGGCCTTATTTTGCACTCAACTAAATTAGAAAAAATCAGCATGTCCTATTTTGTATCACCACTTTCTTGGAATATTTCTTCTACATATAAACTTCTAAGTCAAAATTATCTTGGGATGTAACTCTTTCTAATCAGTCAAATAACAGGTGCGTAAGTTAAGCAAATAAGCAGAATTTGATTTAATTGGTCCAAAACATGCATAAGTTTATGACATATAAAGACCACTTCTGAAACAGTAAAGGTATTTGCCAAGTAGGAATAAAACATATTTGAAAAACTGCATTTTATGCTGTGCCACATAAAAGAAGAACAAAATATTACCCTGACCTCAACTCTATTAAGCTAGGCTCATTCTCTTACAATGCTGCTGAGTTGAGATGACTTATTCTGAGGGTGAATTTAGACTGATGATTTCGACAAAATACAATGGTGTCTAGAGGCATGTCAAAGACATTTGGCTTTATTTTCAGAACTCAGGTTTAAAAATCTGCTTGTCAGTTTCTGATAGAACAACACAGAACTATTCAGTATTACATCATGAAACAGCAACTTGCCATATGACTTACAGAGCTACAACTTAGAACAGAATTTTTGTGATATCAAACTCATAGCAGAATTAAGGTGTCATGTCCCAGAATTGTGAAAGATAAAAAATAATTAATTTTTTATACATGTATTTCTACTTTCAGTCCTATTTTCATTTTTTTCATTTCTGTGGGCAGTTGTACCTTCTTGAGCTTCTTCTTTCAAGCTCCACAATTTGCTTCAGATAGCTTAACTTCTATTCAAATACCCCAATCTGCAGTCCTCTCTTAAACCTCTCTTAACACCTGTGGATACATAAAATGTCCACAGACACACACACAGCACACATCCCTCCAATATTTTTTGGAAAAATTTTCCACCATTAAATGTTGAGAGACACAAAGGGTAAGAAAATATTGATAAAAAATTGTTGGCTTTGATAATTGTGACTACAGCGAAAGCCTTTTGACATCTCCCATAAATCATAATTTTCTTTGGATGCATGTTCTATAATATTAATAATCTATATTATTAAAGGTAGACTCTGCTGACAGTAGTTTATATTAATTTGTAAATGACAATAGGCCCTGCTTAAGGAAAATGGAGTCAAATTTCCCATGTGAATATTTGACACTTTCTTGGATAGAAGAAAAATTGAGAGAAAAATAGATAAATAGGGTTTTCTTCCCAGTAGCCAAACTCTGAGTGAATTCCTTTTTTTCTTTGTTATGCTTTTCTACTATTTCCAGCAAATCTGCTCAGTTGGCATTTGGATCCCTTCAGAAATGAGCTCCCAACAGCTGTGAGGAAATAGCAACGTAACTTGTGTTGTTGTCAGTTGTTCCCGCAGTACATGTAGGTATCATCATAAAACAGGATGGCAGTTTGTTTATAGAGAAGCAAACTGGCTTTTGGATTTCATAGGCTGTATTATGAAGGTTGGAAGCTGTTTTGATCCACCTAACATTCTTGGACGTAATGTCTAATTAATACAAGACCAACCAACATTTTGTTTCTGGAGACAAACATTGGGAAAAGTTTATAAGGGATGTTTCGATATGTATTGTCATTAATACTGGTACTGTGCAGATTGCATCAAAGTCAGTCAAATAACATTAGCTACAGTGATCTGCAATAGCACAGGAAGCAGTGATGTGCAGAGAAAGAGCTGCTGTGTTCATCCTCAGGGGAACATTATAGATTTATGTCAATTATACTAGGTAAGAATCTCTCCCATGATGCATGGGTGTTAGAGAGATATGAAACTGCTGCCCCTGGGCACAAAAGGTAGCATAGCTGTAAAAGCAATTTCCCCCTTACCTCCAGTTGCAAGATGACATTTGTTTTTGAAAGCCTTTCAATAAAGGAGAAAACCCAAAAATGCATTTTCTGTACTACTTTCAGATCAGACTAGATCAGTACATCTGCTAAAAATGAAGCTACTACCATCATTCCTATTTTTCCACACCATGTTTTGTCCTTTTCAGAATAACACTAGACCTACATATAGCTCCAAACAAGTGGTCCAGGACTGATCTACCCATGGTTACCTGTTTTGTACTGTACCTTTAGTGCGTGGCTATCAGTCCTTATGGAAAGGTTCTTCACAGATTCTGTTGACTGACAATCAGATGTGTGGTTGTCCAGCTGAGAAAGGTTTTAAAATGGATGCTTATTTACCCTGAAAATCTCTTGATCTTGCCCTGGCAAAGAAAATTTGCCTTTCACACTCAACCTACAGAAGCAGGGCATTCAGCATGACTCTAAATATCATTTATGTGTTTAAGTTTGCTCTAGGAAGAAATATGAGACAGTTGTCAGCTTGAATTGACATTTACAGCTTTGCTTAATTCTGATTTTTACATAAAATCATATTAAGTTACAGCAAATATGCACTGTGGTATATTGTTGCACTGTTATTGAGAAGGAAGTGGAATGTAACTCACAGAAAATGCTGAAGAGATTTGTGCCACAAAGCATCAGATTCACGCCTTATAAACTGCAGAGACCATACATGTTAATTTGAAGATCATTTTTCCTCCCACCTGTAAACTACAGATTTTCAGAGAAGTGCCTGATTTCAGACAATATCAGACCTGATTTCGACAATACAATTCTCAAAATTATAAAGATGACTAATACAATTTCATTCACTGCTTTTATTGTTTTTTTCTAAGATTAATTTTCTCACTGAAGATCTATATATTTTCAAACATCTCCTCAAATTGAGACGATATCCTGCCTGGTTCGATATGTTTTTTGGGTTTTTTTTTGTTTGTTTTTTTTTTTTTTTTAATAATGATATCTTTGTGGCAGTAATTTTAAGGAAATTTGAAAACATGAAAATATAGAAACTATATCTAATATTTCTAAAGGGAAAATATCTCAAACCCAGGAACCAGCATGTGCATTTTGCTGCATATTCCAGTTAAATCAATAGAAATATTCATCTTTACTCAATTAACTATATAGATTTTTTTCCAGTGGACAAAACTATATGTTTATTTTATGTGGAAATGTGATAAACAATAAAAATTAGGCAGAAATCTTTCATAAAGCCCTTGATATGTGTTCACCTAAATTTCTTCCTGTGTGCTCTAAAAAAAGAGCAGCTTTCCATTTGTATCTGTGAATTGAGCATGTGGCTCAGACACTCCAGGGTAAAATAGTGTAAGGTCATGGAGTCATTGTGGGGGACATGAGAAGGGAGATCATTATGGAATCACCCTGCTAGGAGAATTGAAACAAGCCAAGAAGGGAAATGGTCTCCATTATTTGCCATATTTTCCAACTGGTGATCTTCAATGTAAGCTTAAAAAAGTTGCCCTTTCCATGTTTTAGTCCAGTTGCAGGGATTTAAAAAGCTGCTCTCCTGTAAGGCTCAGAAGACTCACAGTGCAAGCATTTAAATAAAATACTCAGGAAAAAAATAGTGACCTGAAATGTAATAGGAAAAATGAGTGGATAGTGTTATTTAAGCATGTAGTTTTAGTGCATCTCATGCATAGTTAACTTTCTTTCTTCTTTAATGTTTCATCCAAAGGATACAAGGGGTAGTGCTGGGATAATTCTGAAGCCACACATCACCTACTGACAAGTTTATAACACTAATTTCTGGTGTCTGTGAGCCTCCAAAAGTCACACTGATGAAATAAAGGTTCCTCTTTCTCTGCAGGCTCTGTTGCAATGTATTGCACCAGGCATATATGGGGTTGCACATTACAGAATGAAGTCCATTCACACCTGTGCTTACATAGGCAACCAGTTGCAAAGTTTGGGAGGGGGCTACAAGCTCTTTAAGGTCTTAAGGACGGTGTCAAGTGCCTGGTAGAGGGATCTGAAACAGTTTTAAACAAGAGTAAAGTGTAGTTGTCTGGGATTTGGGGTATGGAGAGGGGTGATCTGGGGAATGTCTGCTTGAGAGGTTTTTCAGGCTATCCAGGTGGCTTAAAATGCCATATTTAAAAAAAAAAAAAATGCTGAGCAAGTTCCCATTCTGCAGCCTGGCTGGGGAACTGAGCAATTCATCCACTTTCAGGGACGCTCAGGCCACACCTCTTCCTTGGGAAGACTGCATTTAAAGATTATGCAAATAATATAGCCTTTTCTGGAAGGTGTATGCTCCTCCCTAGGGCACTACTGCTGCAGCTGCCAGTCTCAGCTTGGGAGTGGGCTGCATTCAACATGCCCTTCAACAAGACCCAACACTCACCACCATCTCCTCCCAGAAGGAGACAGACCTGGACCAGCTAAGGCACACCAGGAAAGCTGCAGAAAGCAAAGCTAAAATGCTTGCAAATTAAAAAAAAAAAAAAAAAAAAGGAAATACGGTACTTTCATTGCAGATCTTTAGTCAGGTGTCCAGCAAGTTTTAAGTGAGCTGGTCCTATTACCTTCTCCATTGATTTTTACAAACTTTAGATCTGGTCCATTGACTTCTGCCTGGTTGCCATGGCATATAAATATCCTAAAGGGCTGGAATGTAAAAAAGGAGTTACCTTAATTGCTTTTCCTCATACCTTCAAGTACAAATATTACCTCCAGGGTTATATCTAATTCTTTTAAAATAAGAAACTATTCAACATGCTTATTATTCTCTGCATGAAAAATTATTTTAATCTGCTATGAATATTCTGCTCTATAATTCACTATTCTGCAATCTTTAACAGGAAGAGAATGGAAAGAAAATTAACTCATGTCAAGTCATGTTTTCTTCTAAGTCTCATACATACACCGAGAGAGAAAACAGATTAGCTCCTCCAATACCCTGCATATTTTTTTTGCATTAATTGTCTTCCATTTTTCTTCTTTTAAAAACTCGTGTCCATGAATGTGAAGGACAAATGCATTAAGCTGAGCGAGGCACAATTTCTAAAGATGCTTAACATGGAGAATTAGATTTTCTGCTGAACCATGTCCATGGCTTGTAGTCCTTGTTCCTCTCCAGAGACCATTTTTACCAAGAGGTTTCAATCCATATAAGCCAGGACTTTGCCTTAGCATATGCAGGGTAACTATCCTGATACCAGAGTATTTTAAGGGAGAGGAAGCAAAAGGTCTGTGTAGAGGATTAGATCTAAATGCACAATTTTGCATGGAGCTCTGACTGAAGAGCTGATGGTGTAGTGAGAGATGTCTTTCCTTTCATGGCCTCATCTCCTTTTCTTAATGTTTGTCTCTTAGGATTCTCAGAGGGCTGGCTTATTTGATAAGAAATATCTAGTAGACTGTGGTCCTGAGAGGACACATAGGAAGAAGAGGTGAGTGGAGCTAATTGGCATAAGGAATGTTAAAAACCAACCATATCATACCTTACTGGGATTTGTGAGCTTTTGCATAAGCAGTATAAAACAACATCATGGCTCAGGAGTCTGGGGAGTTACTTAAAAATTCAGGGTCCTGGATTCAAACAGCTGTTCTGCAAGAGGTTGCTGGTGTCATTGCAGGCCTAAATTACTAGTTGTAGACCTAAAACATCTGAAAAGTCGACAGGAAATTTTGCTATATTACATTTTAAAAATGAAAAGAGAAACAGTAGTTTCATGTCTCCTGCATAAGGATATTGGGAGGCTAACTATATCAAAGGCATGGTCCATAATTTCCATGAATGGAAGTGGCAATGGAATCTGTATAAGATTTGGTCCTTAGATTTGGTCCTTATATCTGAGGAAATAGTAGCACTTCCAAGATCCATAAGCAAAGATATAAATAAGTTAGTACCTTAATTCAGCAGGTAAATGCTAATGATGTGGTAATTCTGAGAATAGCAGAATGCCATTACTTTCTAAAGAGTGATAAAAGCTACAATCTCTGTCCTTCTTTGGCCCCTCTGTTCTCCACATAAATTCCCTGCTGGCTGCATGACCTAATTTTTCTTTTTCCTCTCACTCAAATCTTATAGCAAATTTCTATGTGAATCTTTTAGCTCATTTTCCACTGTATTTCATTCTCTTGAAGTTCCTGGTTTTGTAACTCAGAGAAGGAATCCTGCAGTAATTCTGCTGACAGGAACTCTTGATGTGTGCGCATCAACACGAGCCCAGATTTGTTTCTTTGCAGGCAATGGCTGAGATCAAAACTGGTGCCCCCTGCCACTGTGATGTTACAGAGGTGGCTCAGCACATTTCCATTTTCCTCATTTATCCTCACCCTTCTCTTGTAACATCTACCTGAACGTTTAAAACAACAACTGCTAAAGCACATGGGGATGTTGTAGAGGTGAAAGACTTAGTGATCTCTGATAATTTGCTGTGTTTCAGAAATGCTGGCTTGTTTTGTTCGTCAAGAGCTCAGTATTTTAGTGAGATCTATCTGGAAAATGAAGTTCCAGAGAGAGGATATGTGTAAAACAAATGTGGTGGGAACATTTATGCAAAGCTATCACATAAGAAAAGAATTGAAACTAAGTACAAAAAAGAAGGCGGAGCGCTACAGCACTCCAACAAATGAGGTTGATCTGGCACAACAGCTAGGTTTCTATAACAGGAATGAAAACTGACACTGTGGCTGGCTTATGGTACATGTAAAAATTTTATTCTAAACATTTGTTTTCATTCATTCTCTTTTTATGAAACCTATCCTTGTAGAAGTGGATTTGTCTATGGTGGCTTTGTGCTAGAAGTGTTTAAAAATACAGTGGAGAAGCTTTCAAGAACTTTTGGTCCATGCCATCTGGGCAGGAATATACAGTCAAGAAAGCCCAAAAATAGGATAATATTTTAAAAAATAATAACACAAAGTGAACTCATGCTGGACTCATGATATTCCTAAGAGGGACTGGACAGACAGGTTCTGGGAGGCAGATACCATTCCCTCCACCCACCCTACTGCGTTTCCACAAGGCACCTTAGAAGATTCACATCTTTCCCTCCTTGGAAAGACAACTGCTAATCCAGAGCCTCAGAGATGAGAGAGACATTACCCTTTGTCTGGGTTCCTACTAGAACTGGCCTGCATTGTGAGCTGTTCTTCAAACACAAACTCATACAGATACTTGAAGGATGTTACCTCCTGAATATTTTCTTAATGCCCTAAGGCAGAAGAAGGGTCCAGTAGCCCACATAACTTTTTCAGCAAAACAAAAAGACTAGAAGTCAGACCAAGCAATTTTAGAGCTACAAGGGCCCCTTTTTCTCTTCCTAAAGGAATAGTGTGAATAGTCAAGAATTTGGGCCAATCTAGACTCTCCAAATGTACATATATCCTTTTATCTGGTATGCTTTAAATTTCAACCAGAATCTTCAGCTTTCACTTGACAGTGCTCCTATGAAACATCAAAAGTATTTGCTTAACTTGGAGGAGGTTGGTAGCACAGTATTTATCTGGTTTGTATTTAAGGGCTAGTTTAAAACTTCTGGAGGCACTTTCATCTCACCATGTATTCATATGTGAATAGAGAATTTTAATAATTCATTTTGAGCTTTTTCTGCAAAGGTATTACTGCAGTTCAGAGTCTGTCCTCTTAATTACCTTCTCAGTCTTCACATCATGATATTCGGTTGATGATAATTCTCTTGATCCATGTGAAAGTAATAAGAATTTTTCTACCAGGAAAGTTTTCAGATGTGGACACAGTTCTGGCCCAGGAGAGTCTGCATTTTGCTGATAATATTTTAACTTATGATAGTTCCTGGTACAGAGGTAACCACTGCCAGGGAAAAACGTACTTATTAAAATGCTAACTGAGTGTCTCCTCTGAAGTAATGATAACATCATCAAATTTCAGAACCATTGGGGCAGCTAAAGCTAGAGAATTGATTGACTCTCTTGCAAAGTGGCTCTAATTCAACTAATTAGATGTTGAATGGGTGTTAAAGTTCAGTCAGAGTGATTAATTTCTTTTACAACAATTGTACCTCTCTCAGTTAAAGTTTCTGAAAGTTAAAATACACCATATTCACAGATAAAAACATGAAATAGCTTTGTGTTTGAATACCTATTTGTAAAATACTGCACCTGGCCTTTCACAATGAATACAAACCCTGGTCATGCAGTTCTATATAGAAGTCCCATGAAATAGGCAAATTTTCCAAAACAATTTCCCTAAGGTTTCCAAGACACTAGGTAAGAGCTATATGTCACATGCTGGAAATAAGACTTTAAATTGTGTGGTCCTAAGGATCTGCTAGCAAGCTTAACTGCAGCCACAAAAATCTTGGCAGGTGTGCTCCAGTGGATGCCCCCAATTCTGCCTCCCTCCTCAGATTCAAGGCAAGTAATATTTAAGTCATGGTCCATTAGAGCACCCCACCAACCCCTCTTTCCTGTGGCAGTAGCAAAAGGCAGCACAATGGCAGCTGTCTTTAGCACTTTATTGTGGTTCAAGCCAGGCAGCATCCAGCCCTCAGGCTGCAGTCCTACTAGAATTTCTTTGGAGGAAACCCTTTTTAAAGCAGGTCCCTCCCATGGTTGCTCGCCACTTTGCTATACTGGCACTTTGCTAGCACAGATGTTAGAGGGCTATGGGGAAAAAACAAAACAAAACAAAAAAAACAAACAAGTGCAGGGTACTAATTCAGCTGGAAATTAACTGTTTTTCCCTGGCAGGGTTGCTTCTCAACTAGGTCTGTTCCCCAGTTCAGGTAGTTGGGTGTCTGCATGAACTGCTGTGCTGGCACGGTGGAAGGAGCTGTGTGTGGCTCCCTGGGCTCCTGCAGCTGGCATGGACAGGCCTGCCAGGGACTGCCACTGCTCCAGGCACCTAATGAGGCAGAACGCTGTCAGCCCTCCTTTCCTAATGGTCACTGAATTACACCTGGTACTACACATAAAATAAACTATGGAAATAACTTGAGCAAAAAGATAGAACAACTGAAACAATCAGCAGCACTTAAGCTGCAGAAATGTGGTTTAATCAGAGCTTCATACTGTATCTGCAAGCTGTGGCTGCCAGTGGAGTGGAAAAAATTCAGTGTCCTTATTCCTGACAATGTCTAGCACTAAAGGACGTGACAGTTTTCAATTAACTCTGGAAGAACAGGCAAACTATGAACCTGCAACAACACAGTCTGAGAAATGCAGCAGTGTCTGCAGAGGATGTGTGTACTTACAATTCATTATTAGGCAAACTGAGATAAATTAAATCTTTGGAAGACTTTCATTTTGCTGTCAGAAGGAGAACTGCAGTCTTGCTGGTATGGGGAGAAACAGCAACAAAGTCTCCAAAAAAAAGGTAAGAGTGCTTCTAAATTCTGAGGGGCATAATCCCATGGGGACAGCACTTGGAGCTCTGGAATTAAGCCACTAACATCTTCTGAGCAAAGGGGTGGAAACTGAAGAAAAGCAGACAGTGTCCTAACCCCACAGGTATGACAGAGAATGTAGAACACTGCAGAGGGAGACCTGAGGGAGGAAGGCACACAGAGGTCAGTGCTGGAGCCTGCAGGAAGCAATGGGGGGAGTGGTGCACGTCAAGACACTTGAAGCACTTGAGAAGAGACATGTGAGTGAAGATGGAGGGCATTGCTTCACATATCTGCACTCACAAGCAGTGTGTGCCCAGTAGGTGGTTAAGGAGAGCATTAAAGCTCTTAGAGGATTTTGTTCCCAGAGAAGCAGCTCACCTGATGTTTGTCTTGAAAAGAAGAGAAGCACTGTTTATGTCGAAATAACTATGTTGGACAAAAATGCATTAGTCAAGCAGCTGCTGGAAACAGTGAAAGTCACACTAAGAAAAAACAGAAGCACTTGAAGGTAGAAAGGGTTTAGCTAAAAGTGACAGGGGGAAGGCTGTCACCCATCTGTGGGTGTTTGAACTATAAGTGTGTGAGTAAAGAGTATGGAAAAATTTGTAATGGGATCAAGCTAAAACTATGTCAGTCCCTCTTCTACTCCAGACCATCTGATTAGAAAGCAGGGAACCACAGCAAATATGAAGAAGTCTTTTAGGAAGAAGTAAGTTCATCTGGGTCCAGAATTGAGCTGAGAGTACACAGAGACCCCAGTCACACTTGTGGGGTGTTAGCACAGATAACAGTGAAGGGGTATCATTTTCCACAAGATGAGGATATGACCTTTATTATCTAACAGACATCTGGTGGGGACTGGAAGAAAGTGGAGTGAAGCAAATTAATGGTCGTAATGTGGAAAAACAGAGAGCAATTATTTCATTTTTTTCTCAAAAGATAAAGTACCAGAATACCACAGAGGGAGTGTTTTATTTATTTTATTTTTTTATTTTGAGTATTTTATTATGATAATGCCACACAAAGTATTTTATTATGATAATGCCACACAAAGTGCTCAAGAGCAAACACTGTACTATTTGGTATATTTACTCTGATGAGCCCCAACAGAGTATTTAATATTTCTTTTTTTGGCTGACCTGTTGTAGGAACTAAGTCTTGCCCAATGATCCTCATAGTGTCAGAAATGTTTTTATGTTAATTATATAAAATCCACAACATTGTGTAGAGTCTGTTTGCTTTCTTAAACATCCAACCACATGTTCAGTCACAGTTGATTGTTTTTTTAAACTCAAATTCTGCCTCTTACCTCTTTGGATCACTGGCTTTGCTTCATTGCTCTGTGAGCCTCTGCTCCATGATTATGTTTTAAAATATAAAGTGACTGGGTAAAATTTGTACTGATGAATTATGTGGAAAAAATAATGATTTTGATGGTACTTTAGTAAACACAAGCACGAAGATCTTTCCATACAAATATTTATATTGTTGATAATGTTACTCAGTTGATTCAGTAATATATGAAAGTTTACAATTTGTAAGCATAAAAAGAGTTAGTTGAGGCAAGCAGGGCTGAATCTGACAGCCTTCTGACAGAGGTGAGGTTGCTGCAGGTCCATGCCTGAGGTCCAGCCAGTGGCAAGACTGACCCGGTAGGAGCAAGCACACCGGTGCAGGTGTTTGACACACATACACACACAGATTGACACAGGCAGACACACAGAGCACACACAGGAACACAGACAACACCAATGTCCTCCTCTTCCTCCCATCTTTGCCAGCTTTGGATGAAGCTCTGTAAGTGGGAATATATACACATACCTGCATTGTGTGTTCCCCCAAAAGATACTTGCCAGACACTAAGCTATATTTCCCCTTGACGGTTATATAATTTTGGTGTCTTATAGGAAATATGAGATGGCAGAATCATCAATGTTTGGGGAGGATCTGACACTACATTAGAGGACTGGACAATGGCAAGAGTAAGCATACACATTATAATGAAGTGGAGGAAAAACTAGGGACATGCTAATCCTACATTTTAAAAAAATTATTTTACTTGGCAAAAGATATTGGTCATTTACTGTAGACTCAAAGCTGACCATTTTTTCCTCAGGTACTTGATATCTTCATTACAGAAAATTCTCAGTGTCAGCAGAAATAACTAATTGGTGGTTTCAGAAAAGAATGTATTCCACTCTGCTTTAAGCTTTCTGCCTGTCACCATCTATTTCTGATCGGGGCCTTTGCCACACACCTATGCCTCACACCTATTCCAGTTTCCTGCCACAACAGATTGGGAAATCTGAAGTAAATAGTCAGACACACAGATACAATTTTAAACACCAGTGTGTGCTTGGGGGCACTGGTTCATTGCTATTGTTCAGATGTCAGGTCTCAGGCTCCCTGAAAAATAAAGTGGCCTTGAAAATAGAATTTTTAAAACAATGTCTTTAGGGTTCTCTCAGTTACAAGTCACTAAAACTTAGATAGCCAAGATTTTCTGAGGCTGGATGAGTTCTGCTGCTTTATTTCCCCTTCTCTCCCTGCCTCCTGCATAGCTTAACTGAGTTTCTTAACTTTATCTGTGGATAGGGAATTTGAGTAGAATAGAAGCCATTATTCAAACAAGCCTGAGCATGGCTAGTGTGGGATTGTTAGAGCTGATAACACACAAGACAGTTCTGAGGAGCTGGAAAATGAAAGGTAATTATGCAGTAAAAAAGGTTTGGTTTTGTCTGAGCCTGTGGGTCGGTACATTTTCAAGCTACCATTTTGCCTGACTGAAGTTCTCTGATCTTTGCTCTGCTGCTGAAAAGGAACATACCTACCCTTGGAGAATTGTGCCTCACCCAAAAAGGACATCAAGCAAGGGTGGAACAGGAGCAAGCTTAAGAACCCTAATAAAGAGCTGCTGGTTCCTAGTACAGAACACATCTCTGACAGAGATGTCCTGCAGCTCTGCCCAAAATGCACTGGATTATAATTCTTTTAAAATACACTTTTAAATTGATGCATCACTTTTAAAATGCACAAACTGTAGGAAGAGATTTCATCTTTCTTGAAGTGGGCCTCCTTTGTATTCCTCACTGATGGCCCGGTGGATGCAGACAGATGGCTTTCTAATCTGGAAGCACAGGGCATAGCTAACCTTATCCTCTCAAGTATATCAGTGACATTTTCCTGATGAAAACTTAGGATTTCCCTGAATAATTGATTTGCCTAAAATTTAGTTTCCCTTTCATCCAGATGTTTCTATAGTCACCCAGCAAATGATGTTTGTAAATGTTTTGATTTCCTTCTCTGGAAAGCCTTAATCTTGTTTTCCTTGCTGGCCTGGCACAAAGACAATGGTAGCATTGACCCAGGAATGATCATGAGGAAGAAAGCATGTCTCCAAGACGTCACATCAAGGTAACCAAACATTTGGAAGCAAACTCTTGCCCTTGCAGCAACCAAAGCCAGCCCTGCTCTCATGCCCCAGAACAGCTATGCAACTATGGGTGCCACACTCTGCTCCCTCCTCTCCCAGACAAATAAACAAAGGGATGTTATTTTGCTCTTTTCAGATGAGAGTTGTGGACCTCTCAGTCCTGCATGGGGGTAATGAAAAGGGTACCCTGTCTCTTTTTAACTGTTGTGCAAAAGCATATCAGTGTATTAGAACTGAATGCTTTTCTCACAGCCTATCCTGGTTTTGAAGATATTTACCTCTTTTCTTTACAGAATACTCAAGTGAAGCCCAAAGATAAGCATGCTTTCTAGGTTGGGCATTCCAGTTTGACTCATTTTAAAAGAGCAAGGTACATCTGTTACTCATAACAGTGCAAAATCTGAGATGCACCACACCAAGAAACAAGAAAATAGAGCTTTAAATATATATGTTAACTGTGGGAATAAAAAAAAACCCTAGAAGGGACCCAATTTAGCCATAAAATTAAACTGTATATCTAAAAGTTTTATACATTTTAATTATTTCAAGACCAAGTTGTGAGGACAAATTTTATAGCTATTAGGATCAATTGGGAAATTGGATAAGGCATAAAAGAAGATGATAATGAATGCTGCTGCATTCGGAAATGAGCAAACCTGCAATACTCAGGTAGCAATGGGGAAGATTACATTTATATTACAGATGAAGGTACTGTTCAGTAGTGATACAAGCCAGTTGTAATGTCATCAAGGAAAGAAAAAGACATTTCCATTTAGAAACCACACTCTGATGATTATTTCTTTAGATATAAAATAAAAATTTTGTTTCTGATGCAACTTGATTGGAATCATACCTAATCTCTAAACTTTCTTGTGACATGACACAGGTATTTTGTCCCCTATCCTGTCGTAATGGAACAAGTGTTTGTAAATAAAATTTCTGCGATAGCTCTACACACAAATACCTACTAGATTTGTTTAGCTGGAGGTTCTTTTATCAATAGTGAAGACACTTCTTTGGTTTGAAAAACAGATAATGTTGGAGAAGAAAAGAATATATCCTTTATTTATATCTTATAAATGCAAACAATAAATTAAAAAAATCTTAATTGCATTGATGAAACTGTGAAATCTGTAGTGTTCTTGAACTGGTAGTATTCTTGCAACCATGTTAATAGGATATAAGTACTTCTTAGAGCTCTGTTATTTGAATTTTTGTGTTGACATGGTTGCAAAATCACTTAAGATATGTTTATCACTCTTTGTGTATGTATTTATATTTATTACATATTTCTTTGCATTGCCGCTAATTGCATAGCTAAAAAAATTATGCAAAAAATATAGCAGGATGGCTAAGCAGATGTTAACAAAAATGAGCTGGAAAGATAGATAGCAAGAACAATGCTGGGAAATCCCTGTTTTAAAGAAGAAAAAGCGAAAAATGGTCTGCCAGATGGAGAAATGGCTTCAGGTATCAAAATCCAGCTGAGTCATAGAGTTATTAATCAGTAAAAAGTTTAGCAAATTTAAGTACTTTTCATTTGACTGCTTGGTACCAGCTTTCACGTGACAAATTTGGCTTTTTGGCTTAAGATACTTTTCAGAATGTGGAACAGAAGGGAGGGGATATTTATGAGAATGAGAAAAAATATGAAAGAAAAGAAAATAAAGTGATTAGCATCATCATATGGGAAAATGCCAAATTGCTTTCAGCTTGCTGAGGTGTTGTGCCACCGCATTTTCTTTTTTTTTAATTTTTTTTTTTTTTTGTCTTCATAAACATTAAACAACAACAACTGTTTTCCTGGTTTTAATTTTTCACATTAGCCTACATTAATCCAACCAAAGTAGAAAAATGCTGTAATTGTGATATATATATATATATTGAAGTCCGTGAATATCCAGCAGAAAAATGTATGGTAACAACTCCCAGGAAGTTTTTGTGAATTTTTGTAATGAATATGGCCTATCTTAAGCTTCATTTTAGAAGATGATAAAGCAGCTGTGCGTGGGACCAGAAATGAATGAATGCATTGGTAGGTAAATCCGGTGAAACACATGGCATGACTCCAAACTTGTGTAAAATTTATGCAGAGCAATGCTGTAAGGAAAGAAGGCTGATAGGACAACAAAACAGGAGATGAAAAGAGAAAGCTTAAAGTAGCAACTTAGAACAAATTCCTTGATATGGTATTTTTTCTAGAGATTTGTATGGAACTAAGTAACTTCTGTGGCTTTGACCTTGGAATCTCCACAGATTTTCAGAGTTACAAATCATACACAATAGTGTTCACACAAGAGCATTAGATCTGGTAGGCTGAATTTTCATCTGCATGGAGGCAATTTCACATCACAACAGATATAGAAAGGGAGGAGAGGCTTATAAGAAAGTGGCTACGTATCCAAATTTTCACACCGAGAGTCTCAAGAACAGTGCTCTAAGAACTGCTTATTACTGAAGGATTCCAGAGTGGAAACCACGAATATGGCATGAAAATTGGTCTTTGGGCTGCCAGGCTGGGTGGCATGAACATAAATACAATATAACACAATATGTATTTGGTTTTTTTTTTTTCAATTTCCTCTCCGCAAATTTGTAGGCAAGTAGTCCTCTAAGTACTTATTTTTGTTTTTAGTTATTTATTGTCACCACAGAACACTGGGAAGGTTTTCATCATTCATTCAATTAAGGTGTTGTACATTTTTTCCTAACCAAATTATATTTGTGGAAAGGTCAGAATATAGATAATTGAACTTCAAAAGAATTATTGGCTTAAAAGACTTTGTGACATGAATGGCTTCAGAATTTATCCAAACAGAACAAGCAATTTTTATTTTGCTTATGCTAAGGAACAGTGCCGTGCCATGGCTAGATCCTATAGAACATCTTGTTCAGATGTGCCATTCCTATACTTTTTGTTGAGAAAAGGAAGATGTTGAAGTTCAGTGTTGGGTCAAGAAAAATATCAGTGGTAATGCAGAGGAAAAGGCCTCTCTTTTCTAAATTCTAGGATATCCAGGCAGAGTTTGCACCTTGGGGCACCATATTGCACAAATTCAAACCAGCGTCCCTGATATTTGCCCTCCAATTTTTGTGCAAATACGTTGTATCTAGCAGTGTATTGGATTTCAGGTTGGTTAAGTTTAAATAATTATGCATTGTCTAAAGACATTCATCTGTTGCTCAGTTTAAATAGCAATCTAAAATTGTGACAAAATATGTTCTAGGAAATGGTTTTCTCTTTTGATTTCTCTTTTGCTTTGCAAATAATTATTAAAAGTAGTTGACAGAGAAAGATGATGACATAAATGTGTCCATATTTTTATGTCACTTTTTATTAATTAGGAGAGTAACAGAACATAACAATTTTGAGCACCTACCTGACTCTCATAATGTTTCCCCTTCATAAGTAATTTTGCAATGTGCCCATTATTTCAAGAGAAGCAATTAACTATCTCTTTTTTAAATTTGAAGTGATCCTTGTTCAGAGAGGATGATAATCTTACTTGTGACAATTTTCCATAGGGTATATAGGAGAAAGTGCAGTAGGTTCCAGCAAAAACTCCCCAAAACAATTGCCAAAAGCCTGACACTCACAGCTTTCTTGGTGAAAATTGGCTTTTTCTCTGCAATTTGGGAACTCACTGTATTATTGATGCCTACATTAGACAGAGTGCTGCATAAGCTGCTCCCTTTTCTCTTACCCCTCATCACACAGCTCTGTTTTAAAGTGGTGCCCAGGGAAAAGCAGCATTGCAGGCGCTGCCAAAGGAGTCTTGCTTCAGGACAGTGATACACAAGGTTCCTGTGCCAGGATAGCTCCAGGAGAGTAAAGGCTTACAGTACAGAGGGGTCAGAAGGGATGGATGCATTCAAGTAGTAGGGTAAAGGCCAGAAGTAGAAAACAACTTTCTGCCTCTTCTGTATCTGAAGACTTCTTGCAACATGGTGATGTGGGACAGGCAGTGCTGGGACTGCAGGAATGATCAGAGTTAATTGGACAGCAGCAGTTATGCAAGGAGCACTGAGGAATAAAAATAAAAACACCAAAGCAGACACTTGAACAAAGTTTCTTCAAGCAGTGTTTTGAGGCATGTTGAGTGCCACAAAGGGGGAAATTAATCTAACAAACTGATATCCTCAAAACCAGATTCTCCCATGGCTGTTTCTTGTCAGAGCAGCTGGCGCCTATGTGCCAAAGGGAAAGTTTTCTCAGCAGGAGCTGCTTAAATGTAAAGAAATTAAGCTTTTTCTGCAGTGTTAAACTCATTAATCAGTTATCAAGAATCTGGAATATTTGGAGACTCAATCAATGAAGTGAGATAGATAATTTTCCACTGTTCAGGAAAGATACTAACCAGTACCTCTAGGTTAGATCCCTTATAGATGGCAGAGATGCTGTCTATAGCAGAGATACCCTCCTAGCATTTACTGATTTACAGGACAGTGTGGACCATCTACCCTACTGCCAAAAGCTCACCCCTGCTTGCCCAAGTCTGCCAAGTCTCAGACCTACTGAACAGGATGCTGACCTTTGATTCCTGCACCATACTCTTTGCTGCCATGCCAGGCTTTAGTATGTTCAAAGCATGATGGCACAGCCCCTTCCCAGTCCCAGTGCACACAAACACTATCCACCTTGCCAGCCAACATCTTTCCCTCAGGTATGCAGGAGCTGGGTCATAGGGAAAGATGGGCTGTGTCAGTGCACTGAGCTGGAAACAGATGCAGCATTCAGCTTCTCAGCTGAGAGTGAGCTGTGAGGACGCCTGAACAGAGACTGTCACTTCATAGCAAGCAGCATTTGACAGTTGACTTTTCTCTGACATAAATCATCTTTTCTCAATATTTTCAAAATAATCCATACTTCCAGTGAACAGGGATCATTGCAGTTCCTTCTGTCACAGGACTTCTCATATTTTCCCATTTTCTATTGCCTGTTTGTCTGGGAGCTTTTAGCAAGTTGAGAAATCATTCCTATGTAATTCACTGTGGAAAGGCCACACTGTGGGATTACCATGTTGTGAACTACAAACTACAAAAGAGGATACTGTGCTGGGAGAATGGGCTTCAACCTGAGATGGAGCCTGCCAGTGGCTGGGTTGAAAGGTGTGTGCACACTCTTCATGCCTACTGCTATTCCTGCACTAGCTCTTCATGCAAATGGGCTACACCAATATAGTTTCATCTTTGGCAGAAAAATGTCCCAAGCAGTGTTGGCATGGATGAAAAATATGGATTTGTGGGGCATTTTATGAGCAGATCAGAAATGCTCCCCAAATGGGAATGCAAGAAGAAATTCTTTACTGTGAGGTGGTGAGGTACTGGAAGAGGTTGCACAGAGAATCTGGGGATGTCCCAGCCTGTAAATGTTCAAGAACAGCTGGATGGGACTCTGGGCAATCTAGTCCTGTGGAAGCCATCTCTCCATGACAAGAGGGTTGGAACTATTGACCTTTAAGCCCCTTCCAGCCCAAACCATTCCATGATTCCATGATAATTTTATCAAAGTGGCTGGCTCAGCTGGTGAGTGATGGTGACATTGAGGGGCTCTCTGAAGCCCAGGTACTATGAGTTTTCCCTCAGGTAAACTGGGGCAAGCTCAGAGTGCCCAGTAGAATCTGACATTAACAATCTTGCCAGGGATGCTGTTGCAAGATAGTATAGAAATGGCCACTGTGAACTTGGCCTTGTGCTCTTTTTTCACCATATCTCATGAACAAGACAACTGAAGCACAACAAAAAAATTCAAGCTGTTACAGAGGCTACCCAAGCTGAGTATATTTTAACACAATCTGAAATCCACAAGCCAACTGCAGGCTGTCCTGCTTCTGGCCCTAAATACAGCTTCTTCTGTTAGCTGATAATTGCTCCTCTAAAACACTTTCAATTTGTCCCAGCTGTCCTGGACTGTTGACACAGGTCCTGTTATCAGGAAGTAACTGTATCTTTTGAAGGCCCAGTCTTTTCCTGGAACGAAAGGAAGAAATAGAAACTGATATTTCTACTTTTGGGCAGATTAAACCATTGAAAAGGAGGAATAATTTTTTTGTTCTAGGAAAGAAGTACCTATAAGAACCATGTACTGGATAAATAAGTGGGTTGATTTTCTCAAATTCTCAAATATTCTTAAATTTTTGATAGTTGTATCAATAATGTTTTTAAACATATTTAATTTTAAAGCAAATGATGGAAAAGAATGTGTTCTGGTTTGAAAGCAAAACCAGTGAGAGACTCCAAGTCAGAAATACAATTTATTGGGAAAAGGGAAAAAAAAAAAGACAAAAATACACACAATGATACAAAAGGAAGACCACTGGCAAAGTCAGAATACAACCTGACACCCGCTTTGGCCAGCGTGCTGGTAGCAGTCCAAATTGGAGTGGCTGCAGTCCTCTTGGAGTGGCAGATGTGGTTGCTGTGTCTTCTCGGAAACCTGTGGAAAGGCTGCTTTTCTGTCTAGAAATCCCTGGATTTATCCAGGTGGGAATGCCTAGCTTCTCCCCCTGGGCGGAGCATCTCACAATGGGCTGATGTTATTTTGAGTCACAAGGTGTGTCCTTAATCACCTGTTAAACAGAACTGGCTCTTGGAGAGTGTTATCTCTGAGTCATGCAGCAAGACATTGATGGGCTTATTAACAGGAGACAAGGAAAACTGTCCAGATGCAACTGCTACTCGGATGGTAATAGGAAACATCTTGGTGCTCAGTCCTGGACAGAATGGATAGAAAGTGAACAGAATAAAGAATAAGATAATATAAAGAAAAAGATCATATCTTGTGGCAAGCTTGAAGAAATATCAAGAAAGATAATTTTACCATTTTGTTGCCCCGTTCCTAATGTCTCTCTTCCCAATTTCTGTAGTGCTTGGCTTCACTTTTAATACCCTGCATAATGTCTTCCTTTGCCTCTCACTCCTCTTGTTGGACCAGTCTTTGCTTAACACAATTTGTGACACTAACACCTTCCACCATTTCTGATTTTTTTCTAGCAAATGTGAGTACCTTTCTTGCACCTGGGTAGATCTATCCCTCTATCTCACCAGATCTCCCACTGCCACAACACACCACTATGTGCTGGTATGCCAATGCCACTGTGGCTTATGGTGACAACTTTTGTGTCATTGCTTATCTTCTTTCCTTTGAAGAAGACTATTTTTCTTTTTCATATAAAGATCCTGGAAGTTCATGTCCATAGGAATAAACTGTTGGAAGAGACTATTAACATGGAAAAGACTATTAACACAGAAAAGGACATTGATTCTTCCAGGACAGATAAGAGGAAAAATTGCAGGTACAAGAGAGGGCTAGCCTGAAGAACTGAAGGGAACAATAATACCACAGCCTGAAAATGAGGAGTGCAGACATCAAGCTTTCTGATTCACTACCAAGTAATTAAACATAACTATGGTCTGTCTTTAAGGAGTTTTTTCTCTTTATGACATTTAAAGTGATGTAACACATATAAAATACTAAGATTTGGTTAATGTTTACTATATTGTCTTGAGGCTTCTTGGAAAAGTTGATTCTTTAACCTGTAATTCAGTTTCAATGCTTAACAGTGTTTATTTGAGCTAAAGAGATGATACCAAAGTACTCCTGTGTTTTAATAATGAGAACTGTGAAAGTAGCCTGAGTGGATCTTGACTGGATAAGGCCTTCTTGCCTACCCATGGCCCAAAGAACCTGTGACAGCTGGTCTGAGTTGGATCTAACTTGAAAGTTGGCTAATTGTCCTCTCTGCATCTCTCAGAAGCTAAATGACTCTGCGATCCCATCCCAGAAGAAATCTGGACAAGAAACTCATGAAATAGCTTGGAGCACCCCAAATTTTGCCACTGATATTTTGGGTTTCATAGATATAATTCTGGGGTTCTGCTGAATTTTATAGAAATATTTTTAAAGTAACACCTGGCATTGTAGATAGTAATAAAAACATGTCTATTCCTGCTGATTTGATGTTTTTATTTAAGAAATGGCTTGCATGTGTTTAACCAAGAAGAAACCAGTGAGTTTACATGATCATGCAGTGAGTCACTACAAGTTAAAAACTTCTCTAGTAAGTAAATCTTCTCAGGAAGTAACAGAGAGACACTTGAAATTTATATGTACATAAGTTTAATATGTTCCTAACATCTGTATCAATCTATCTATGCAAACATATATATTTACAGAGAGAGTAAAAAAGCAGGTATATAGAGTGAAAATAAATCTAAAATCCAACATGTGCCAATACTTACTCCACAGTAGGCTTCCAGCACTTGCCTTGTAAATAATTCTGTCAAGCACTTGCTAACATTTAGTAATTGGGAATACATCAGAATGAAGACTCTCAAATGAAAGAGTCTAGTGAATATTACAGCCTGGATAGAAGTGCTTATAATTTAGGCTGGAAATTTCCAAGAATACTATAAGTGATTTCCAAACACAATAAATAGCTGAAATTATTTATATGCCTTTTAAAAATTCCATCCCTGTCCCCTCCTAATTTATGGATTCTAAATATGCCGATTTTAGGTTTATCAGCTTAACAGAAGACGTTGTATTTACAAGATGGATAATAAAATCATGTGTAAGCTTTCTAGACAATTTTTAACTGATGTAGCTCTCTTAATCTGTCTGTTTTCTGCTGAGGAGATAGTGTAATTAGTTTGTCCCTCTCAACTGCTTTCACAATATCCCACAGGATATATGGGCTAATTTCTTCCCTATTGCTATAGAAAAAGTATTATCTTACAATATCTCCAGCTGAGATATTATGCCACAAATCCTTTTCAGAAGCTGAATTTCACAAGCATTCCCAGAGAGCTGCAGATAAAGAGAGCTGTATTTGCAGGCATTAGCAAGAAGGAAATGAAACAGCAGATACACACTACAGTAGGAAATCATGTAAAATTAGTCACCACTACATTTCCCTCTGGAAAAGGCTGATTGAATGCAGGTTCCCAGAAACTGAGTGCAGAAAAAGAATTAACAGGTATAATAGAATATGCTCTTCATTCACAGACCACACAATTCAACCTCTGCAGAGGTTGAATCATTAAAGAGTAACTTATGCTTTAATTTGTCAATTTAAGAGGAGGATAGACAGGGGACAGAAAAAATTCTATCTATTTAGAGATTTAAAAGCACTGCAGAACAAATGAAAATATGAAAAAGTTCCTTTTATGAAATTTGTGGTAGCTTTGTGGAAGAGTTTCTTTGGGAAAATCCATGGAATCACAGATTTTTTATCTTCATAGAAATACTATTTCAGATAAGATTCAGAATTTGGCCAGGCAGCCAAAGATAGACACTTTGGAGAACAAAAAATGATATGCTGGAAGGCTGGATTTGGTATGGGTTTCAATGAAGAGGTGTCTGAAAAAAAAGGTTGTCTAAAATCTGAGAAAAGTTTTCATGATGATACAAATATTGAAACTAAGGTAACACTGCAAATAATTACCTAATTTAAATGTGGAACATAACATTCACTCTAGTGGCCTTTCTGACCCCTTTTATTTATGCCTTCCACATGTTCCTGGTGGAAAATCTTTTCTTTGGGACTTTTCTCTGAAGGAAATACACTGCAGGAAAAAAAAAAAAAGTATTTTTTGCATGCAGAATCCCTCTGAGAATGTTCACACAACTATCTTCAAAGCCCTTTGTGGTCCAGTGCCCATCTACATGCAGATGAAAACAATCTTGTATGACTGTGATGGATAGCTCAGTGTGAAGAACAGAGCAGCTACAAAACAGCAACGGCAAGCAGGAATTGGAAGGGAGTGTTTGCAAGTGTCTCATTGTTTGAAACAGGTTTCCAATGAACCTTCATTCAATTACTCCAAATAACAAACAGATTTTTAAATTCAGGCTGTAAGGGTACTGTCATGGGTATACATTTAGTAATGCTGCAAATAGTTTTTTTCCCTAATGATAACCATCTGTTGCTTTTGCAGGAATGGTAGCAGGGTCCCTCCCCTTTGATGGGGTTACTCTGCACCAGACTGAAGAAGGCATGTGCACTGCAAAGTCCCACAGCTGACAATATGAGAGAAAAAGCACACACCCTCCTCAAATCCCCAAAAAAAGAGCCTAGAATCAAGTTGATGCAACAGAGCAGGGCACACATATGAGCACCATGGATCTAGGAGAGTGTGCTCACAGGTAGCCCTCAGCAGCAGCCATTGCATGTGCAGGAGCTGTTCAGAGGTCCCAGGGACTGTGCTGCTTCACACAGTCTGTGTGAAGGATGCATTTGTTTGTGGCACAATGCCTGGGCCTCCAGCCTCTGCCACCAGTGCCCTGGCAGATAACAGTGCAGGGAAGCTCCTCAGCTTCCAGCCTGCAGCCACAGGTCAAGCCTTTCCCTTGGGAAAGTATTTAAACAAAGTATGCTCTGGCAGATATCCTAGAAGTGTGCCTAGTGTCCTGCAAAACAGCAGGACATTCCTGAGCAGGGGTCACTGTATGTGTGTATGTGTATTTATATTTGTGCATATATTTAGATACACACACTAATATTTTACACACTTTCTTGTAGTTAATTCAGTATCTGATAGGGAGCTCTGATAAGAATAGTTTTTCTTTTTTTTTTTGCTAAGCATAATGTTCTCTTTCCTTCATGGGCTGTAAAAATCTCAGAGACTGAACTATCTCCAGCATATTGTCCATCCCAGATATCTGGGCTGCATAAATTCAGGCGAGCACCTGTTGCACCTGGGAAAAAAAAAATGTCTTTGCAGGCTGTTTTTAATTTTTTTTTTTTTTATTATTTAATATATTATGATACTACAGCTGTGCAAAGCTGCTGTGAGATTTGGAACATCAAGACAATCCATGGAGAGGTGGGTTAGTGTGCAGAAGGTGAAGGTGTGGTCAAAGATTTGTTAATTTTATCATACAGCTTCTCAATTCAGTGCATGGGTATCACTACCATTACATGCTGTCTTGAATTTTAATGGTGTCTTTCAATTTCTTGGACAAACAGGAATTATTGAAAGCAACAAGCAGGAGGGAAATGTTTCCATAAAATTTATTATGGTTCTCCACGGTGATGGGATCTCATTTTCTTCCCCTGTTGGTATTTGGGAGGGTCTTGTCCTGAGGCAATGCAAACTAAAGGGTAGGAGCTGGGCCTGCTGCTATTGATAATGGGATGGGGGTGGGTCTCAGTGACTTCAGCAGACCTGTTGTGCTCTGCCTTTTGGTGTCAACAAGATCCCTGAAGTCTGTGTGATGAGGATGTGGCCTCATGTTTATCTTAACCAGATAAAGGCAAGAAGATGTGTGGTGATAATTGAAGTGTTTAGTCAAGATTCTGTGACTTTTGGTCTTCTCAAATGTGCTGAATATAAAATATTGCACCAGTAAAAAACATCTACAATATCTAAGAAATTATTTGTTAAGTGACCAAACTGCTATGAATTGAGTTCTAAAGTGTATTTCAATTTAGTTTTCTCTGGGGTGAACTGCCAGCAAGACAAGTCTTTCTAAAATAGTATTTGTTGTGTACTAAGATTTCTAGCCTGAGGGTTAAACATTTTTTTCTTTTTTTTTCTTCTTTTTCTTTTTCTTTTTTTTTTTTTTTTTTTTAATGCAGAGCTACTAAAAATGACTAAACTGAGAAGGAATTCAAAGCAAGTCCCTCTCTGTTTGATCTGCCTTGATCAAGCATTATTGCATTTCCTGCAATACTACCAAGATCCAACTCTGGACTGCTGAACTCCTCTGTTGCACTGGGAGGGTCAGAGTTATTCCTTTTTTGTTGTGCACCCCACTGAGGGCTTTCTTGGAGAAATGGCCTGAGTGACTACACACACACGGAAGTTGAGCAGAGTGCATGGATTAGCGACTAGTAGGTTTAGTGATGGGCTGGAAGCTCTCGGAGAGCGTGGCTATACCACTGAGAGGTCTGTGGAAGAACTTTGGATCTACAACAAGGAATTCAAGATATGTTTATGCACCCAAAGCACAACCATTTTGGAAATATCTGACATGCAGAACGTCCATAGTTCTGCTCATGTAGGATTAAACCAATTGTGATATACGGTACTTCTAACCAAATGTGTGCGTGTCTGTGTGTGTGTGTGTGTGTGTGTGTGTGTGTGTGTGTGTTTGGGTGTGTGAATGAAGGGGCTCAGAACCATCAGTGAGGTTTTGACATAATCAAAGAAGATGTTGATTTCCTACAGGAAAAAATCTTCAATATGCTCTCTATATTGAAGATAAAATTTACAGAAATATTTTCCAAAGATTCTGTTGTCTCACTGGTGGGTCAATATTTTGACCTTTGACTAAGATAGATACTGGCAGTATTACAAAACACATTTAAACATTTAATCTATATTAGTCTATGTAAGTGCATAGACTTAGCTGCCTACATCACTGCTGTCCACCTGGAGTCTAGGTTTAGACTTATGCACAGAGATGCCAGTTTGAGAGTGTCATCATCAAAAACAGATTTTGTGCCTAAGTTTATATTGTAAGAAAGGGTAAGTCTAAAAATATTTGATCACAAATCCAGCTGAAAATCTTCCTCTTATGTGGAAGTTCTCAAGGGAAAAGGATGCAAAGAATATAATAGTCAGAGGACAAATAAAAGGATAAGAAAATAATTTAAATACTGGATTGAACTGTTATCTGAACCAGTGGACATAACAAGACACAATTCATAAAAGTGCGAAAATTCATGTTGGGAGTATTGAAGCTTTGCAGAAATGCCAAACATTCTCGGACCAAATTTAGCCAGCAGCCAATTTCAATTTCCAAGCTGAAAAAGTCTTTTAGAAAACTGTGCTCATTTTGTTTGTTAACAGAGATAATCAAACAGAATTTCAGGCCTTGTTGTTGTGCCAGGCTGCAGTTCACAAGCATAAAAAATTAAGCCATTCTTGCTAGAGAAAAGAAGTAAATTAATGAGCTCTTAATAAATAGTTTAGCAGGCAATGTCAAAATATTGTGGACTTACAGTAAATGACACAGCAATGACTTATGCTGGATTCCTCTCTGAAACCAAATTCTAGGGATTGCCAAAGCATGCCCACAGATTAACACACAGTGGGAAGCCAGAGTGTGAGGCAGAGGCTTAGCTGTACTCCATCCCCTTTTCAAATATTGCCATAGTCCTTCTGCCAGGTGTATGCACAATGCATGAGGCTGGCTGTGCAGGTGCCTGTGCCTGTCCTAGCCTGGAGGTGTCTCGGTGGTGCAGCGCTGAAGAAGCCACGGCAGGGCTGCCTCCCCAGCTGGAGTCCCAGGCTCACGGTAACCTCGGTGCTAGCTGTGTCTGGCCCCTGCTGTGCTCCCAGGCGCTGGATGAGGCTGGGAATCTGTGTTTACTCCATGCAGGTTTGGGCAGAGAGAAGGGGGTGGAGGAAGTAGATAAATGTAACTGCAACTGTTACTGCTCGCTCTTCAGATCCAGTGATTCCTTTGCTGCCACCTGTACGTTTAAAGAGCTCTGTGTGACAATTAGCAGAAACCCTCAGATCAGATCTAGCACTCTTCACGGTGCTGCTCCCATGGGCAATGCTGCAAGGGGCAGTCAGTTCTGTTTAACATCTTTCTAAACAATATGGACCATTCACAGACAGCTCAGGCTGCTCAGTACTGTTCAGTATTTAATCCCTTGACCAATTCATAATCAATTTGCTACCCTTGTGGTCAGTACAATACTTTCCTGCTCACTGTTGATAGAAAAGACAGGAATTTAAGAGAGGAAAGATGGTAGTGCTTAGTTCAAAGCAGGAAAACAGAGAAGTTACTATAAACAACAATTAAAGTGCTAAAATATATTTTAGCAGTTGCATGCATTTGGACTAGAGTACCTTAAAGTGTGTAACAAGGATCTATTTCAAGTGCATTATTGAGGGCACAGCAGGCACCACTCTAGGTAGATCTTGCATTTGAAAATGTGCTGTCAACACCCAAGCAACAAATTTTCTATTGAAGTACAAAGCACAAAATGTCCATGTGTGGAAATCGCAGTCTTATTTTGTCTTGGGCATTTGTGACCAAAACAACTTCAATAAATTTTCCACAGAATATTTAATGAGATTCTATATAATTTGCCAAAATTGATCTAAACTGTGCAGGTATTTTTCTCCTCCATGTTTCATTTCTATTGAGAAAAGCAATGAAATTATATTATTATGATTTCTTTTCAAAAAGAGTTATTTTTTGTTGACTTTTACCCAGCCAAATTACATCCTCTTTATTGAGTCTGCAGATGTTGCAACTTAACTATGGTCATGGCTGATGTCATTTGTGTTCAGACTTTCATTAGTCGAGATGCTCACAGGTTTCTTCCTCTTCATGCTTTCACTCATCATTTCATTATTGATTGTAATTGAATTAGCCAGATGGCTACTGCCAAGTTCACATTTGTTACTTACTCCAGATGACAAAACTCAAAATGCCCTCACGCTGTCATATTTGTTGAGATACTAATTTATTCAGTAGAGCTTGTGCTAAAGGCAGGATTATAGCCTTAGCCTATTATTATTAAAATATTTGCTGAATAGTAACAAAGCAATCCTTTGGATATGGTGAGAGGCTGAAGTTTTCACTGAAATTTATAAAGAAGCCTCGCTGTGATGTCAGGCACAAATCAGGTATTTCCAGATTGTGGAGGAAGAAGGTGTACTGGCAAACCTGTGTGAGAGGCATGTGTGACCCCACACGAGCTGATGGATAGTCTGTCTTTTTGGAAATAACTCTGGGGTAGAAAAGCAGTTCTTAGACATTTCAAAGCACAGGAATGTAATTGTTAGTGTAGCTGACATCATCTTAAATGGCATTACACTTTTACTCCTAATCATGGTGGACCTGGGGAAACAACAAAATATTGACATATTATTTTTTTCCCCACTTCTCCATCACCCTTGTTGAAAGTAGTAGTTTTTTTGCAATACCCCCTAATTATCAAAAAGCAGAGGTGTTACTGTAATTTTCACAATTTCATTCACATTTCAGAAAACATGTTTAAGGCTTTGTCTGTAATTTGTTTTTCATTAAATATAACATTTCATTCCCCCCTCCTTGTTTTTCTTTTTTTTTTTTTTGACAAAAGTAAAATGGAGAAAAAAGAGAATATAGAATGTTGACATGGTTTTAATAGATTGCATTAAACCATAAAAGAAATTAAAATAGACAACAAAAGTTTTCCATTAAAAATAATGATCACGAAATTTACCATTTTTACTCAGAGAGTTGTATCTGACTACAAGACTCTTATCAGGAAAAGAATCAAAATGTGTTTCATCTTTTGTCAGGCTGAAAAAAATAAAAACAAAACAAAACAAAACCCCAAAAACCCACCAAAAAACCCAAAAAAACCAAACACCCCAAATAAGAAGAAAAAAAAAAAAAATCCACACAGAAAAAGCCTAATGTAAACAATGATGGCATGTAATTTTACACTTGTCAAGTTTTCTGCCTATGACATACAGGGTCCTAGGATACTAGAAGGGCTACAAACATGGTTGGATGCAGACATTTCCATTTTTCTAAATGATAATCATGCTTTTTTATTCTTTCAAAAAAAAAAAGTTTCCTTGGGAAATTTGCTTGTTTGTAAGAGCATTATTTCATCAGAAAATCTTCCTCATGGAAAGTTCTTAAATCATACTGATTGCTTGCTTTCTGCCAATAAGGTTTTATTTAAAGTATTATTATTAAAAAGTTTTCTTCTATGCCTATTAGTTGTAACAGCTTGATGTAGTGTTTGACAATTTTACAATTTTTATTCTTCTCAGACTGAATTCAAGGAAGAATATGAAAAAGCCAAGGGACATTAAAAAAATCTTTTTGAGAGTCACAGATTGATTTTTCCTTCTCACATTACAGGAATTAGCCTACTCTTAAGTAGCACAAAAGATCTCATGCCTTGTAAGCTCACTGAAGCTTTATCATGGCATTCTCTTTCTCATGGCAAAAAATCTTCAATTTTGCTTTAAAGAACAGCATACCAGTGATAGTCTTTGCATCCAGAAGTTTTCAATGCCCAGAAGATCAGGATCCATGCCAGTGTCCTCAGCACAGGCTAGAGGTGCCAAGGTGGGTGCTGAAGGAGGTCTGGGACCTTCACCTGCAGCAGCACTCAGCTGCTGAAACAGCAGCAGCATTCATCTGACTGAGGTAAAATTAGCAAATAAATGAGAGGGCATTTCCATGCCAAGGGCATTTCTGATAGGCACTTCCGAGTTCCTTCCTGGGACCAATGTGTGTGCAGTTCTTCTCCCCAAGGCTGTTGATAGCTCTTGGCAAACCAAAGAGCACCTTCCATGCTGCCAGCCTGCAGGGAACAGCAGCTCGGGCTCATGAAACAGAGGACTTCCATACAGAGATTTTTGTGTCCAAACACTGCAGAGATGCTGTACACAAAATTTTGTGTAGTCAGGATTTGCAAATATAAAGAAGATTTGCATAAAAATAAATATTTAGCAAGGATTTAGCTAACTGGGTAATCTCCTAGAAGCTAAAGCTACACCGTAATAAATACACCGCAATAGCTTTATATGCAAAAGTTAGACCATTATGTTTTTTCCAGTCATTGATATTCAAATATTCTGAACTGGATTTTCACAGAGCATCCTATGTCTGAAACAAATATAAAGATCCATGTAAAGATTAATGAAGGTTAGAGCAAAATAAACAGGAAATAAACTCTCTTGTGTCACAGCTTACAAATTACCCTCTATTTCCTTTATCTATTAAGGAGTATATGAAGCTTAAAAATTTCAAAATATATATATAGCAACAAGATATAAGTTGGACAGAGCAAACTATAAGACAATTTCTGAAACTATGTGTACAGAAAATTTATTTGCTGAAACATAACTCGACATTTATTTATCTCACTGGAATAATGTGGAAGCTAAACCCAAAATCTTTTGCAAAGAAATATTTCCATTTGTACAGTTGCTTGTGCTTAACACAAATAAGCAACATTTTTTAGCAATTTTATGATATTATTTGAAAGTAGGCATGTTTTCTGTCTTTTCAGAATAAAGTTAAAAATACCATAGCAGGCCCTTTGGGATGATAATGTAATTTATTAATACACTTTATTGAGATCATTATTTGTATGTGAATTCATCCACCAAAATTTTCACTATGGTTTTCAATTCCCTTTCTATTAGATAAAATGTTTTCTTATGTTTCCATCATTATGGAAATGCTGTATCAGTCAAACAGCAACTTAACAAAAAATTTTTTTTTCAATTATTCATTTTTGAGAAATGCAGTTGAAAGGTTCAGGACAAAAGGAATAGCATTATCTCGATGGGTAATTTTTTACCACCTGGCCTTACTCTGAAATGCAGATTCAATAAGATTTCTTACTTTTGTAAATGTCTTACAGGACTGAAGCCCAACCCAATTCAAATTGAAGAGTCAATCACTTCATATTTCTGCCATTAAATTGTCATTTGTAAGGAATCGTACCATTGAAGTTTATATCCTACCATATATCTCAAAGTTAAAAAATACACTGTTGACCGTGGGCAGCCACAATTTTTTAAGAGTGCTCAAACACTAATTTGTTTGTATATGTTAATACAACAGCTTTAAATGTCTAAAAATAAAAATAAATTAAAAACTTCTCTATTTAATAGTAATGGGGATTAGTCTAGAAGCTAAGATCTGCAGATAGATTTCCTGTTGCTAGGTCCTGTTCTGGCTTCATGACTGATTTTGAAACCAGTTAATGTTTTCTACCTTAAGATTAGGTGCTTCAGGCAGTTAAACTTCTCTACCCTTAAAGAAGTAAACTCAGTCTAGCATAACAGCAACACTCTTGCCCCGCAGATATTAGGTTTTACAAAGAATAATTCATCCTGAGATTTGGAAGATTTGTTAGTTCCCAAACTGGCAAACTGTAAGCATGTACATGAGAAGACAGTGCAAGTGATACAGAAAATTTCTTAATAAGTACACTCATGGAACAATATGATTTAAAAGTTAAACGTAACATAAATTAGACCAATCCTTTGTCATTATACTGATCACATGATTCATCTGTGACCGTAGACATTAGCCCTCTAGACATTTAGGGATAAATACAGTTTAATTGGATTTTTTAAATAATCACTTCTGTTGCTGCTCTAAACATACATAGCACATAGAGAACTTGTTCAAAATGCACTTCTATAAAATTACAATTCAAAGGATTTCTCCCTTGAGCATTAACTTTGAAGTCATTACCATACACAAAAAAAATTATCAGACGTCAGGTATAGGGACTACAAAATGTATAATCTTTGAAAACAACATAATAAGGGAAAAAATGTCTCTGGTTGAAGTTCTGAGGGAAACAAAAATTATTTTATTATAACTGTTAGAAAACTTGGTATGAAGCTTCACCTTTGTTGTAGAAGCATTTTATTTTTGACTGTAACCATCATTGTTCCTACTATAGTATGTTTTATAGAGTTTATAATGTTTTAGCATTCATTTTACAAGCTTTTCTTTATTAGACATTCATAATGACACTGGATGAGTTCTATGTTTTTACCATTTTCTCCCCGTTCTCAGAGATGATGAGAAAACATTTGTCATATTCTTCATCCCACTACCAAAAAAACCCCCAGTTTTTATAGGCTATTATAACAGTTTGCCTTCACAGTACAACAATGACTTAGTCTAGACCAGCAAGAAATATATAAAATGTTGTTGCAGCCGTTTACTATCTCTTATGTTTCCTCCTACAGGCCTTGGGCCCTTCTGCTGGAGGCAGAGGTGGTAAAGGGAGTGCTTCCCAGCACCTACTTGGGACCTAGATTCATATTTAAGCTCTTTAAACTCCCCTTCCCCTGTTGTGTAGGCCTGAATTACTTGCTTGATTCTCCACCCTGTAAGGCTCAGAAAGCTGCAGTTATTACATAACCACACTGGTACTGAGCAGGTGCTCCAAACTTCCAGAAAAGCCCAACTAAACAATTTCTACAGCTATCTCATTGCTAGGTACACATCCAGTAAATATTTTCCAGTCATTGAATGGGCCTCGCACAAGGCATAAAGAAGGGGCTGGTCTGCATGTTGAAGCTGTTCATTTCAGTACATAAAAGAGTTACATTAAATAACTCCCATAGCAGAGGCTGTTGACAGGCAGCACAATTGTTGACAGATATCCTGCTACGAAGTCCTAGGAAGCTTTTCTCCTTGAATTTTAAAATGTTGTACTGCACAGGGAGAGATCTACGTGTGCATGGGAATTCTAAATCAGTGTTAAGCACATCCAGTTTTGTAAAGAATGTAATGACTGCTATAAGACACTTGATGCAACTGGAAATAAAAAAACTCAAGTTTCCCTCCACACACTGATGGTGACCCATGGAAGAGTTTATGTGCTTGACATATTGTGCATTTTCCACATAACTTGTTCTTATAATAAAAATGTTTTTTAACATTAAAACCTTCCATGCTTTAGACAGCCATAGATAGAACAGTACCTTTCATAGTAACCTATATTAAACTTGGTCAGAAACATCCCATTCTTCAGAAAAGATGAAAAGGGACTGTTCCTTTCACAAGCTTTGTTTTTTCATGGACTGGAGCCACAGCTGGGAAGAGAGAGAAGCTACTTTATTTGTGGACTGAGTTTTGTCTTTCTTCACTTAGCTATCCATAATAAACTTGAAATCTTTACCTGACACCTGGAGCAGCTATCACAAATCAAGCCCCTGAGACAGTCAAGTGTCTGACACCATACATTGCACTGCCCTGGAATTTTGCAGTGCTTCTGAGTCTAATTCTTTGACAAGGAACAGAAAAGCCCTCAGGGCATGGCCACCTGGGACACTGTGCTTCCTTGTGCTCACAGAAGTTGTTGTTGGCTCTAGGGCTCTGGTAATGATTAAAGTGCAGTCTCTATACTCCCTGGTGCATTTAAATGTGAGAGGCTGTGCATTCGATATCATTACCTTTATTTATGCTGAAAAATACCTTTCAGTGAAAAAAGATGTTATAGTACCTTGTTAAACTGAAACTAGGGTAACTACTTAGTGAGTGGATTTCCACAGGACCTACAGAGAGTTCTTCTATTTTAGAAGAGTTTCAAAATCATAATAATAGCAAATTAGATTTCTTAATGCTGAGAAATCTTCGAAGATAGGTAATGCATTTTGGTTCCTTATCATTTTAGTCTTTCTTCTGCTGATCTGTCTTTATGTGAAGCTGAGGTCATATAGGGTGAGAATGTGAAAGGCTGGTCATTATAGCAGAGGGTGCTGCTGCAATCCTGCTGTGTCCATGCTAATAACAGGGTCTGGGGCCTCTGCTGACTTGTGTCAAAGCCATTACAGCACTGATGATGGCTACAATGGCTTGTACTACTTGAACATCTACTTAGGGAAATTTTTTGCTGTTACCGTGGTTTCTGGAAGTTGAACTTTTTTTTTCTTTAAGACACATCTGTGATACAGAAAAGAATGTAAACTTTTTGGGCCAATGGCTAGCTTTGGGGCACATATTTGAGCATAATATATGGTGATACTATTTTAGCCTGTTAGAAACCATCTTATCAATTCAAATTGTAGCTTTAGACAGGGTGAAACACCAGTCTAAATAACTGGAGGCCAGAATTACTGGGAACAAAGTCTCAAGTTCTTGCACTGAGTGCATCCATACTGAATTTGCCATTTCTTAGTCTTCTCTTTGGGACTAATTGAGAAACAGAAATGTGGTCTGGACTAAAGGAGTAGACTCTCTTAAAAATAATTTGTGTAGAAAAAACTGTAATAGAACAGTTTACTAGACAGCATCTTGGAGCCAAAGGGATTGATCTGCTCTCTTTCAGCAGGAAAAAAAAAGAAGATCCGACTACAAAGAATCATAAATAGATATTACTTGCCCAGTGGCAATTTGAGAGATATATTTCAACACTTTCAGATTATTTTGACAAAAAATTTGTAGACAGGCATTGTATGGGCAAGTAGCAGTCACCTTTTAAAGCAAGAGAGAGGAAAATCAGAAAAAGTTTATATACAGCCTCCAGTACTTGCATGATACAAACTGATGTGAACCAGTCACTTGCTAAAACAGCTATAGTTCGATTTCAAAACCTTTCCTTTCCAATTTTATTGTTCAGACATGTGCCATATTTTATCAAATCATTCTGGATAGTAGCTCAAAAATATGACATCACTGCTGACATAACATGATATGACATGATAGGCCTGAGATAACCTCATGTGATTTCATATTTAACACAAGTATCATTTTGTATAGAAGAATATGTTTTAGGTCATTTAAGGTTAGTGGGGGTTTTTTGTTTTTTTTTTTTTTTTTTTTTTTTTTTTTGTTTTTTTTTTTTTCTAATTGCAAAGAAGTCTGCACACACCAAGAGCAGTGAGTTTGTAAGCTGAAAGAAATGACACATCTAGGAGTGTCACCCCTAGTATGGGGGAAAGAGTGGGACTTTTCCTGTTAAAAGTGGGAATCAAAACCAAGTCCTTCCAGCTCTGCTCACCACAGCTGATCCTGACTTGCACATACACCATTAGCTGTTCGCTATCCGGAGCAGAGGGATTCTCTGCCCACCTGCTATGCAGGTGCTGCGAGGTAGCTGCTCTCTAGGCAAGTGCTTGCATAGCAGCCCCAGGAGCTCAGTGTCATGTTTGAGTCTCCACTACAACAAAGTAAAACAGCTAAAATTAGTGCTGACACTTCTAGTACTTACTGCTGTTACATACAGGGCTTGTGAAGTCCAACACCGTAGTCTTTCTAGATGAATCCTTGCCCTCCGTAGCTTGAGAAATGCAGTAAGAAGAGTCAGCAACCCAAGTGTTTACTGTCCAAAAGAATAAACAGGGATTTTTGTCCTTCTTTTTCTGATGGATTTCAGTTTTAAATTGTGACCTGGTATTGTAATAAAAAGTTTTTATGCACCTGAAGGAGCAGATTTAACTGACCAAACTGTAATGCCAAACTATAATGCTGTAGTCTGTATCTGAAACAGGGGTCTATGCTATTTTTATTATGACTGATAAGAAGAAAGCATATTATATGTGATGCATGTTATCTAATTCAGGTTCTGTCTGAAGTTGATTTGCATCTTAAAATTGCCTACTTTTTCTGCCAAAATTCCAGAGTCTCGACAACCAGCCCTGATGCTGACATCCGCGCTTAGAAGTTTGAAGTAAGGTCAAATGAGTCCCTTCCTTGGGTTCTAAAAGGATTCAAGTCTATATACACAAACTGTAATTACACAAGCCTAAAGCAGAAAGTAGGTAACACTAAGATTCCTATAGGCACCAGCTCTGCAGTGTTTCCTTTCTCTTCTGCAGACATGACATAATTTAAGTTTGAAAAGAGGAGTTATCATAGGCCAGGGCAGTACTTTCCCAGCTCCTCTTCAAGTAAACAGCTCTTATGAATTCAATGGATCTTTTTTCTGAGCAGAGATCATGGAACTGTGCTGTATTTGCTTCAGGGTTTTATCCCTTGCCTGTAGTAAGTGACAAACTCAAAGAGATTTGTACCAGTTATTTTATAGTATCATTCTAGTAAAAATAAAACAGACCCCAGAAACTCTAAATTCTGTAATTCCTTCAAATATGAACTTAAATGGTATTGTTATGGATTTAATTTTTTATTTTTAATTTTTCATATGATTTCTTGCTTTTCCTGGAACTCGTGAGCTGTATATTACATACGGACAGTTGTGCTGTATATTACATATTACTATATTTTCTTCATATCCCAGAAATCTCACGAAAGTGAAAAATAGGCTGATGATGGTAGAACAGAACGAGACTTTAAAACAAAATACAATAATCTTTCAAGCATCATTAAACAGCAATTTTGATTACAGTTGCCATGAACTGCTCATCTGCAGCTCTAGGCAAGGAAAGAATGGATCATTTTTTCCACCTACAAATATGACTGACAACAGCAAGAGGACATAAACAGTCCAGTTTTACTCAGATTTACTTGATTAACTTATATCATTTAGTCGCTGTGTAAAACGAATGCTTTCCTTTCCAATCTATGTGTAATGAATATCAATAGCAATTTCACAGGAGTATTAAATGACAACTATGGCAACTGGTTTGAAAGAAGTAATGATGTAGCACAGTAATGGTATGAATGATAATGGCAATAATGAGCAACAAACTAAAGCAAAAGCTCTGTCCTGCACGAATTCATCAGTTTTGCTACCGACCTAAGCAGAGAAGTGGGGGGTTGTTCCATATTTTTACTTCAGACATTAGGAAAGCAACATTTATAAAAAGATTCTGAGAGTCATTCTACTTAAGTTATAATTAATTGAACTTTTCAAAGAATTTGAAATATTTTTCCCTGAAAGTATAGTGTGTTCTCATTTTATATAAGGTAAGCATCTGCTTTAGGATAGTGCTCTGTATTGACAGATCACATTAATATTTTATGTGGGTTTTATAGGGAGGTTTCATTTATGAGGACAAAAAATCCACAACCCTATCATTTTCTTGGGAGAAAGACTACTCAGAGCTATTTCATCCAGGCAATACCTGTGTAACTCTTAGCTAAGGTCTTTAACATTAAAATGTCTTTTAAGCTTGCAATATCCTGTGAGATAGGGAAGCTTGTTATGTTTTCTAATATCTATGTTCAGACGACAAAGATAAAAGAGCTAAAGACACAAACTATGAAACTTGTCTGTAGTCATTCAGAATGTCTGTGAAAGAGTCCTAAACCCAAATAGATAATTGTAGATATGAAATAGTGTATTTATATTGTCCTTAAAACTCTACCCATAGTATAAGCGAGATGGTGTTTGAAATAGCAGGACCAATATGCACAACTTATTTCATTAACCTCTTCATATTAGTTTATGAAAAAAGAAAAAGGATAACTTTTTTCATATACCTTTTTGTCGTGGATTTACTTGAATTTTAGGTTTTGCTTCTTATTTTAGGAAATTTGCTTAGTTTTGAAAGTGAGTGTTTCTTTGTCTGAAATCCTCTAAATTAATATTTGTCACTTCTAATTATTAGGTTAAATGGCTGTCTTACAGTTAATTGGAGAGTGGCTCATACTGTGTAGGTAACACCTGTCATGGTAAGAAGAGGATTTAGGCAGCTCTGGAAATAAAAATATGCTGATACTTTCCTCATTAAACCATGGAGAGATCTGCAAAACTGAGACTTCCATAAACCAGCAGGTAGTTATTTAATCCATTAAGCAATCATTAAAATAATAATAAGAAAGAGTCCATCATTTTGAACACGCTGATTCCCACTGCAACAGAGCTGATAGCATATGTACAAAGTATATATATCCCAGCTAAGAAAGGGGACCGGAGAGGAAAAGCTACTCTAAAAAAAGAGGCAAGTCTGAAAGAGTAGTACAACAGTGGGTTTACAGATCAAGAAAGACATATAAACCATTCCCTCATGACAAAGTGTATACTGCAGGGACTTAGACACTTGGGTAGTTTATGACAGTAGGTTGTTAAATACTTACATATAGTAAGAGCTCACATAAATGTAATTGAGTCTCACAAAGTTTCACCACAAGGATGTGGTCTCATGCAGTCAGCAGAAAAACTGAAATTTTTTAAAGTTTTCAATTTGGAAATTGATAGGGACAGAAAGAAATTATGTTAGAGGCCAAAACTGACCCACATCTATTTGCATGTATGCAAATGTATGAAAATGTTCTGTTTATTGATGCTTTAAGTTGTCATCCTGATTCACTGAGGGCTACCACAGTTTACACAGCACCTGAAATGCAACTTAAGAAATTTAATCTTACCATCCCTTGTCTGAAGGTAGAAATTGTGCTTTATCTGAATGAGAGAAAAAGTAATGCCCTACATTACACATGCACATATATAAAAAGTTGCAAAGGCTGCTTTTTTTACGAGGTTTACTTATTTCTTTCAATTGGTCTTTCTGAATTGGTCAGATTTATGACTTGATAACAAGTGTCCTTAACACCCAGTTATGTTTGTCATTAATTGAAAATTACAGTAGAATTCACATGTGGTGTCACTACTCTTAAATCAGTGGAGCTCCGCTGTAAATGGATTGTAATTCTTATAATTAAAAACATGAGGTACAAGTAATGGAAACCCTGTAACTGATGTCCAGTTTCTATGTAAATAAGCTTGTAGATAAGAATGGGTGAATACAGTACTGGTGGTGTTCCCAGAGAGCACGATTCCAGTGTTTTCCATTAATAATACTAAAGCCATCTTTCAAGGCAAAATGACATTTTAAGTTTAATATTTTTACTAAAAATGAGATTAATAACTATTCTCTTATTGATTACTTACATGACCACAGAATTACTTATCATTAGAGTCTTGAAACTGAAGATGGACATAAATTCAAATTACTGGGGAAATTGTGTTTCAGTATAGAAAAAAAGGTTACAAGTTAAAAAAGAAACAAAAATAAGGTCATTATTTGTTCTCTAGGGATTGATTAACTGTGTCAAAAGCAGTCAGCCAGTAATCTCTCAGTTCTCTTCAGTGGGAGGTAATGAAATGTAATTAGCGAGAAGAGACAGCTTTCACACTAAGGAAAGGAGTGGAGAGAAAACAGGAACATCAATGTGCACAGAGAATAATGCTACATAACAATCCCTATCAAAACTGAATTAATACCAAAGCTGTTTGGCCTCTGCTCTTTGTTGCAGGGCATTCTCACTTTAAATAACCCCCTGAAAAAGGAGAAAAAGTTATATTTATGTCATTAATGATATGAGGCTTAGTTCTGCTAGGGCTGAAGAGACAAGTACAACTCTGCTCCTTTGCAATTATATAAATCCTTCCAAGTTCATATTAAAGTGTTCACAGATATTTTTTCCCCCATTAGAAGTAGTAGTTAGTTAGTTTAGGTTGGTTTTTTTTTTCTTTTTTTTCTTCTTTGGTTTGCCTATATTACAGACTTATGTGCCCTGAAGTTCAAATAAATGTGAGTTTAGATTAATCCAATTTATATGTTCTTGGATCTCATTGAGAACCTCCAGGCAAAGTTTGGTAAAATGTACATTGCTAATGCATCTACAATGTATGCAGGGCAGGACTATTAGGCATTAGAAGAGCTATAAGCTTATGCCTAGGGTCTCAAATTCCTTGCAATATTTGCTTCACTCAGGAGTGAAATTCTCATTAAAACGAGTTCCTGGAATTGCTGTTTGCATGCAAGAGCTTGGAAGTGTGATCAAAACATTCTTGAAGGGATAGCACATGCCAGCTGAAACAGGTTCCTTAGGCACCCAAAGGTGCCCCAGAGAAGAAGGGGGGTCCTTCCGGGCCATCTCAGCCAAGCCACCCAGCTCACCCAGCTGGTCATAAAAACAGGGGTGTCACCCACTGGTGCACACCAGTCAGCTGGGACCCCTCTCGGTGCTCTTTCCAGGCTGCAGACCAGCCCCACTACTGATCCCTGGTGGCAAGGAGAATGAGTGAAGTTTGTGATCCTTCAAATGCATGTGGTTCCTAAAACAACCCAAATCTCAAAGTATTATTTGTGCACCGATATCCTTTTCTTTCTCTATTGTTCCGAAGATAATCTACCAAGGTCCATGATAGTTCTCTATCATCTCAAAATACAGACACTTTATAGATATGTGTGTATGGTGTGTTAGAAGCATAATCAAGTTGTTCCAAATGTCACAGTGTGTTAAGTAACCGCTGGGCTTTTTTTTTTTTTTTTTAAATACATAGAGTGGAAATAACCATCTTTTATTTCCTTACTCTTCTCCTGGGGAAAGGAGCCTCCAGGGATTTAATTATCTAGCTCTCCTTGAAATTTCTGAGCTATCTTCCCTAGGATGAAGCACTGCCAGTCTCTGGTAGTGCTGTTTGAGAAAGAGCAGCCCCTGTGTCCCAATACCCTGGATACTGCACAGGCAGACCCAGTGCCAGACATATCAGAGATGTCCTGGGGCTCCTCAGGCAGAGGCAGGAGTCTGGTTCAGTAAGGCCAGAGCTCCTTATGGCTTAGGAGTCTAGAAGCAATTCTAACCTTTTGAACTTTATTCTTAAATTGTACTGCAGAACAGTAATTCCAGTATTACAAAGAACTATTTTACAAAAACAGCCTTTTTTAAACTCTGGTGTTTGGGTTTGTTTGGGGTTTGGTTTTGTTGTTTGTTTTGTTTTTGTTTTTGTTTTTGGGGTGGTTATTTTTTGGTGGCTTTTTGTTGTTTTTTTTTTTTTTTTTTCTTGTTTTAAAGAGACTTGGCAATGTATATCATTAAAAAAAATAAAAACCAACAAAACTAAACCCCAATGATCATTAATTTTGAGTAGTGTCTATTTTATTATTCAAGGCATTTAGAACTATGACTTCTATGTCATGCATATGTTTCTGAGGTGCTGAAAGGAAGAACAAAATAAAAGATGAAAGTGCTGAAGCTTATGCTTGCAGTATATGCACTTAAGGCCCATTGTTTATTATTTCTTTCCTCTCTCATAGTAGATAATATTGTATAACTTGCCTTTGATGCTCATTTTAATGCATTTTTAAAATAGGGCTTTGAACCATTTTAAAGAAATCTATTATGGAAACATAACCATGTAAAACTTAAGGGAAAATACTTATCTCAGGAAAACTGCAGTGGGTATAAATTTTACTTATTATGTTCAAAATAGCTTTTTGGTAAAACCATCTTTCTGATCACATGTAAGCTAAAGAAATCTGGGGTGCAGGGAGGCACTATTTTACCTCTATGTACATTTTAAATGGAGCAGGAACAGCATTTCTAATAATGAGGCTGTGAGTATTCATCTATGTCTAAAGTAAAAGCCAAAAGGTTTCTATATATTCATTGGAAAAAATTCCTGGCCATGAACAAACCACAGGCAGAAAAAATTCAGTTTGTCTCTAGTTAAACACAGGCTTCATTTTGCATGTATTTGAGGATCAAACCTCAAAATTCTGTCAAACTTTGCTGATGACTACAAAGAATTTCCTATTAGAGTTTTTCTGTCTTCATTACTGTTCTGGATCCTAAGACTTTCAAAATCATCAGCTTTAATTTCGTTGTTAGTGCATAACAACACACAGAAAAAATAATTTCCTTCTGTCTAGGGAGCACTTAGATCTGCCAACTTCTCTCAGTATATATCTAAAATTTCTTACCTTTTATTAAATTGACTCATGTTGGCATAATGAGTGCCCTATTGAAATCCCACGTCTGGTCACTTGCAGGTAGCAGAATTTTTCAAAACAATCCAGCCATTGATCATTACTACTAATTTCTCCTGAGACACAAAAAGGCATGTGAAAAGGAGTAAAGAACAAAAGGGTATAAGGTTCAAGCCCATAAAATACCAGAGTAAAGGCTAAGGGCTATCAGAGCTGCAAGAAATGTGGGAAATAAACTCAACAAATTAGAAGTGTTATTTGGATTAGGTTGAATTTTGACACCTACAGTAAATGCTACATTGTATACTTCTGCATTGGGTTTAATGAACTGTGGAGTGGTAGAAAGGCTTGCTCAGAGGCCATGAGTATAACAGGGTCAGGTATAATGTTAGAAAAAAGGAAAATTTCAAACTGCAATAACTACTAAAGATTTCAGAAATGTGTGACAGTTGCCATGCTAGACAGAGAGTGAAGGCAGGAAATGTAAGTTGATTGTTCCTCAAAGAAAGAAGTTTCAGCTTAAAAAAACCTTTAATTTAATGTTATATATCTTGATCTTGTAATAAACCTGGTATTTCATACTTCCCTGAAGATACTCTTGGATGCTTCAGTTCTGATATCTCCCAAGTGCGTTGGCTGAGTTGCAAACCATCATTATAAATGTAAGTGACAATACATCATCTGGGACTGTTTCATCAATCTAAAAGAAAACTGTGGAGGGAATCAGGAAGGAAATGAGTGTTTTATTTTAAAAAAAATAACTAATGCTTTTTGATGTGGTGTAGAGGCTTAGATATGCCATCTATGAATGAAATCAGGCCATTTCTTACTTCAGCCCTTTTCCAGGTGCTTTTTAGAGGGGGACCTCCGTTTGGATGCCAAAGCCCTTAGATGTCTCACGCAGCAGCTTCCTGTGCTGTAAATATGTTTGAGCTGCATAATACTTCACCAGATATCTCAGAAAGCATCAGCATTTGATAATAAATCAAGATAAGATGCTTCAATGCACACTGGTCAGCCCTTGGAGAGAGTATGTGGGTATAGATTGCACAGTAATTATGGCAGTTATGTTGCTCCATGTGCAGCTGAGAAACACTCGGATATTCCAGTGAGGGATATGACATAAGAACAAAACCAGAACAATTCTATTAAATTTAGAAACCTGCTGTCTGACTAATAATTTTTAAACTTCAAGTATATATGTATAGCCATGTTGAAGTGTTGCCTGCACACTATCACATACTAACTTACTCAGGATAGTCAAAGTCTATTAGAAATATTTAATTATTAATGGAGAAAGGTTTCTTCTTTTGCAGTTGTTGTTGTTGCTGTTTTTAAGTGAAGAAATTTTATGCAATAATGTTTCTAATTTTATTTCCATACACTTAAACCTAAAGCTGCATTATTAGAAATTTATTTATGTATTTTCCCATCTCTCTACTATGTTTTAGCAAAACTGCAGAGTGGCATACTCAGTAACAGAGAGTGTTTGTGAATTTTAATATTCCGGTTTATAATTATATCCTCAGCTGATGCAGCTGAGCAGAGCTCCACTGATTTCAATGCTCACATGGACTGCTAAGCCTTTTAAAGAAACTACACTGTGGCAATTATTCCTGGGCAGCTGACACTCTGCAGGAAGGAATGTAAAATTGCTGCGGTTGTTTCGTTTGTTTTCTTTCAGGACTGAATTTACTTAGAATTTTATAAGCATTTTTCCTGTAGAGTTGTGTTTGTTATATTTGGACAACAGATGTTCTCTTAGACACCATGCTTCATAGTCTTGGAAAAACAAGGTAAAATTGGACTTAATGTTTTTGCTGGATTTTGGTAAAGCTTATATTCACTTCAGGAACTAACTTTGCTGAAAGATGTCATCTTTCAGTGGAAGGTGAAAGAAGGTGAAAGGAAAAGGCAAAAAGAAGGTGCAGTTGATATTCAATGAAAAAAATGTCTCAAAATTCTAGACATGTGAAGAGACCTGGCTTTATATGAAAACACCGGTCTATGTCAGAAGTTCATCAACAAGGCCAATTCTTTCAGGAAACTAGTAACAACATAGTGCAGGGTAAGGTGTGGATCTGGAAGGCTTGAGAGAACTACACATTACAGAAGAGGTATGGATAATGAGGTACATCCTGCTGGAGGTGTAAAAGGCTGTAGAAGAAGCACAAATCAGTTACATGTAATTTTATTTTATTGGCTGTGCATCATCCCCTCACTAAAGCCATTAATTCAGAGACCTTTAAGACCCAGAATGGTTTCTAGGTCTCCTAGTCTTGATCTATGAATGACCCAGGACACTGAAGTTCATTTCAATAGATATTCACACCACTATGCCAGTATTGCATCTAGATCAAACTTTCTAGGGAGCTTTTCTACCAGACTGCCTCCTGCAATAGTTTTCTGTGAGAGTATGGTAATGTAAAGACAGCGATTACTACAGTAAACCAGCTTGTTTCACAGTGCCAAGGCTGCAACTCCGTTTGGGGTGGCTTGAAATCTCATGGAGAAACAGTGAGGATTTTACAGGGAAAAAAGTGGGTCTACTTGCCCTACTGCATTCTTGCATGCCAGCTGTCACGTGCTAGAGTAATGGGATTTGAAGTGAGTATCGAAGACAAAAGTGAGAACTAGTAACTTCAGATCAATTATGCAGGCCTGATGGTGTTTCCCTTGCAAAGAATATCAACATACATGTTATGCTTGCAAGAAGTAGACTTGAATATACTGGAGAAAAAAAGTTTATGTTAATTTTGTGCCATTGAGGGAACTGAGTTTTCTCCATAGGCTCTCTATGATAAGAGCTGTAGGGTCTGGAGTGTTAACAGAACAGCTTGACAGATTTCACCTGCACTGTCAGGAAAGAGATAATCATTATTGCACTGTAAATATTTAAAAGGTAAGTTTCCTAGCAGGGGCAGCTTAGGGAAATAGCCACCAGGCCTTAAGCTGAAAGATTCTTGTTTTGCTTCTACCTGTAATTTTCTCTCTGCACATTTCTCATGTGGAACAGTGTGGTGCCCAATGTTCCACTGAATATCCTACAAAAGGCCAGAAAGACTTAACATTTCACACTGGATTTCTCACACACACCTGGGATGAGGAGACAAGGAAAGTTAGTAAAACATTATAAAAGTGGGGTTTTTAGAGGTTGAGGACTATTATGTTCTACCTAAATAGAACAATTAGAATAACTAATTCAGCAATACTGGTCATAATTTATGAGTATAAATGGACACTGCGTTCAAATTAAAGTAGCAATTTGTTCTTAGGCAACCAAGAAAGCCAGCAATTACCAAGTTATTAAGTCTTAGATGACATTATAGTGAGCAAATGGGTCAGAACCAGTTGAAATAATGAAGGAAACGTGAAAAAGTTTCCTATCACTATCTCACAAGCTGAAACAAGAAAGAGTTGTCTGATTAAAAAAAAGAGGGGAAAAAAGGTGCCAAACTCTTAAATATACTATTTGATCACAGTGTTGAATGTTTCTAATTGTTTTACTTTCACATTTTCTTAATTTCAATCTGTGCTTATCTGAGATGTCAGGCTTGTCCTATCCTTGTACCTTCCCGCTTTTGTGCATTTTCAGCCTTTAGTCAAATAAATAAAATTCCTTTGCTGTCCATTTTTCATTTCTTTCCTCTTCATTTCACTGTCCGCAATTACTTCCTGTCTTGAAATGTAGTAGCATGCAATTTGCATAACAAAAAGCTCAATCTAAATAATAATACATTTCAGAGTCTCAATCAGAGATTGTGCACTGTTTTTCTATATCGCTTTTAAAGAGATCACATAAGAAAATGCAATTGATAGCACATCAATTGCAAACAGCATTCTTGATTTTGTGTGTGTCTGTTAAATAGACTATAAAAAAAGAGTTAAAACTTGAAAATAGGAAAATCAATCTAGCTAGAACTTAATGTCTCCACATACTAGGCAAGAGCATTCAAGTAGGTAGGTAATCTGCTGATGTTCAGAAGTAACAATGAATTTTAGGCAGTGGTGCCAGTATTTTTTATTTTTCATCCATATATTTCTTTTATATTCATATTTGGGATGCCTGGTTTTCAATATACTGGAATTTTCTTGTAGGTCCCACACAGTAATTTCCCATCTGTATCTGCAATTTAGGGAAGTAAGAAGTTCAATATCAGAAATTAAATCAGTATTGGAAATGCATGCAGATACTTTTCAGTAAAAATTCCTCAACAGTTCATTTCCTCAGACCCCAGAGGACTGAATGGAGAACTAAATAGTCTCCGTTTAATTGATAAATATGTTAATAAATATATTAATAATATAAATATGTCTCCAGTTAATTGATAAATACAAATTTACTGAGAATATGAAATAGCAAATTAATGGAGAGAATGATATTGCTCTGAACCCCATTAATCATATCAATTTCTAGAGCTAATAATTCTTTGAAAAGATGACATATGTGTGACCATTGTTTACAGTGGTGTGATAAAAAATTCCTATCTTGTTATGCCTCTATCTGTTTGGTACATCTGCCTGGTTTTTTCCATATGGTAAATTATTTGGGATAGGGAGCTTTACTTCATTCTGTTTTTGCATAGTGAAGCTTTTTAGTCTGAAATCTCAATCCTGAAATTCTACAGTAACACAAACAGTAACAGCAATGTCATAGGAATCATGATTCTCCTTGATATAGGAAGTAGGACAATGTATCTCCTTGATCAGGAAATAAGAAAGAAATCTCAAAACACATTTTGTGGATATCAACTGCTTTTTTAATCCTCATTATGGTAATATGTGTTTTTTTGTTGTTGTTGTTTGTTTAATTGTGGGTATTTCTGCTCTCCATTTGTAAGGCATCATTTTTACTGGGAGTTCATAAAGATGGGAACAGATGCCATGTGGTGTTTCATGTGGAGCTCGTAGATTAGCAAATGTGCTCCCCCTGAGTCACTGAAGTTCACATATGTATTCACCTGGGCAGTCCCAGAAACTTTAGGCTAGACTCTATACTCTTAACTGATACTAGAACATGACCACTTATAGCAAAATCTTCCAAAATAATTTACAATGCTACCTCAGCTATCCAAAAAATAAAGCCCTGAGTATAAATAAATAAAGAGAACAAATGCCAAAGCTATCAAAACCACGCTACCAGGAACATACCATTAAAATCAATGCAGGCCATAATCAATAGTTAAGATTTTAATATTCTGAGTAAGGCTTTGAAAGCTATCCTTATATATGCAAGCTAGGAAAAGCTTTGTGAGCAGAAAAATCTCAGAAATATTCAGTAATAGCTTATCAAAAAGAGGAAGTCTTGGTTATGTTCAGACAATGCTGATAAAATACTCTTTTATCTTGATTCGTGCAAAAGATCAATTAAACTAATGCTTGCAAAGTGCTTTGGAGGTGAAAGCAGCTGCTGCATGATGCTATCATGCTAATGATGCCACCGGTGAATTCTCTTGCACAGCACTTCTTCAAGACAGAAGAAAAATAGGCAAGGAGAGAAAAGGCAACTCCTTTTGTACACTGGGAAGCAAGGCAGGAATTGACAGCCACTCTGTGATTAAGGGCTCTTTTTCCCCCGCGACAGTTTCTCAGAGCTCTGACTTCGTCCCTTGGGATCCTGTATGCTTTCATGGGCAGCCATAGAGAGTTACGGCTGCAGAGACACAGCCCAAATTCTAACCAGGATCTGCCATGCAAAACTGCAGCCCTGAATTCAATTTCATAGTGTGTTTAGTGCAAATCAAAGTCCAGGTGGGCAACCTAACCACGTTCAAAGTGTTAAACGCTTGAAACTGTCTTGTGACGTGGCATGAAGGCATGCCAGCTCACCTACAGAGGCTGAAGGACAGGGGTGAGCTACATCCAAAGAGTAAATGTAAAAGGTGCTGCTTACTTCCCCTTTTCTGCCTGTTACACCTTTGTGGGCATTGTCCTTGCCTCTCAGTGTGAGGGAAAATTCACTCCCTCAAAGCACAGGGGAAAAGCTTAGGTCTCATGAGCAGTAAAAAAATAACTTTAGACCATTTTCACAACACTATATATGTTCACAGTACTATATTTTCACAGTACAGGCAAGCTTCCTATTTGAGAATTTTTCTTTTTGGTATTTTAGTGTAAAAGAGTAAGAGTAAATAAATAAATAAATAAAAAGAGTGCAAGAGTAAATTAATCTCTTTTTTCCCCCTTTTTAAATAATGACAGGGCATTTTACTACATTTACATAAAGTTTGCTAAAATTATGTATTATCAAACAAAGTACTTTTTTGTATCTAAGGGGCATGCTTTTAATATATCTGTCTTCTGTTCCTAAACTATCCCAGTGATGTTCTTCACTAAAATCTTGACTACAACTGCTGATCTAAGAAATAGCAGCCTATCTTGCATACATATCTAATAATGTATCAGTTCCTGGGTGGCACTTAGCTACTCTTCTCCACTAATTCCCAAATAAAGTGAGAAACACTGGAAGGGGAATCAATATGCCATGCTTGACATACTACCTACAATGAACAAAAATGATTGCTGTCAGTTTTCTTTTTCTAGTAGACTACAGGTATCTAAAACTAACAAACAAATGCATATCGAGGAGGTTTTTTGCCTTTTATTTCTATACAGATGAAAAATCTTCTAAAAAGGAGGAGATAGAACAGATCCTGGAGGATGTGTATTTGCATGCACTATGCCCCGCCCACTTAGTAATGAATAAATTACTAATTATGTTTGGTATAATTAAAATTTATGTTAGTATTTTTTCCTCCAATTAAAACTGTGGACAACCAGTCTCTATCATGTTGTTATTTTATTAGATCACTTACAGTAGTACACTCAGCTAAGATATTAATTTAATGATTTGGGAGAGTGGTTTTACTGTTCTACCCTTATGACGGTCAGCAGCTACAGTATTGTTATCACTTTAAGGGACAAGTATAATCTTACCTTTGAATTATTAATTAATTAGTAATTTTTAGAAGAACTGAGAAAAGATATGATCTTCATTGGTACCTCTCAGGGTGTCCATTGAGTCCGTTGAGGAGCCATCACCTCACTCATAAAACGGAACCACCTGTAAACTGAAATTGCTGTGTACAGTGTCGTGAGGAATGTCCTTTATTTTTTTGTGTCACAAACACTATACAATTAGATCAAGATTTTCATCATCTACAGTACATTGCTCTGACTAACTGGATGACTCTACTATAATAGCTCTCTTTGGACTTGTGCAAGGCATCTGACACTGTCCCACATGACATAGAATCACAGATTCAATTAGATTGGTAAAGACCATTAAGATCATCAAGTTCAACCATCAACCCACCACCACTATCCTGTTCATCACTAAACCATGTCCTCAAGTGTCACATCTACAAGTGTTTTTTAACACTTCCGGGGCACTTGGCAGGCCTGAGAAGAGGGCCTGTGTGAAACTCATGAAGTTCAACAAGGTTGGAGCAATCCCAAGCACAGACTCAGGCTTGGGAGGGAAGGGGCTGCAAGCAGCCTTGTCCAGAAGAACTTGAGGATCTTGGTAGACAAGAACCTCAACATCACTGGACAATATGCACTCCCAGCACAGAAAGACAACCATATCCTGGGCTGCATCAAAAGCAGCGTGGCCAGCGGGTCAAAGGAGGTGATTCCACCTCTCTGCTCTGCTCTTTCCCCACTAGCAGTAACATGTTTAATTCTTGGGCCACCAGTGTAGGAAGGACATGGATCTGCTGGAACAAGTGCAGAGGAGGGCCATGAAAATCACCAGAGGACTGAAGCACCTCTATGTGAAGACAAGTTGAGAGAGTTGGGGTTGCTCAGCCTGGAGAAGAGAAGGCCATGGCAGACTTCCAGCAGCTGAAAGGAGCCTGCAAGAGAGCTGCAGAGGTAATTCTTACAAGAACAGATAGTAATAGGACAAGGGGGAATGTCTTTTATCCAGAAGAGAGTAGGCTTATATTAGATATTAAGAATAAATTATTTACTATGGAGATGGTGAGATACTGAAATTGTTTGCCCAGAGAAACTCTGGATGCCTCATTCCTAGAATGGTGAATGAGATGAGACTGGATGAGGCTGGATGAGACTTTGATGATCTGGTGGAAGGTATTTCTGCCCATGGCAGGGGTGTTTAGAGGGTCTAGAGGGTCTTTAAAGTTCCTTCCGAACCAAACTAATCTCTGATTCTAAAATATTGCTGCATTTAATCAGTCTGTCTAATATCATAATAACATTTGAAGTATTTTTTCTTGAACTAGTAGTGTAATAGTGTATGCAAATAATTACAATTTCAACAAATAAAAATAACCATATCTTGCTGTTATGTTGAAAGAATGACTCACTTAACATTCTTACTCTAATGGATACTTGAAAAAGAGGTTTAATATGATATTATTTCTGGGGTAACAGCAGAAAGTGAGCATAATTTTAAAACAGGATATTTTAAGACTGTTACCTGCTCCTTAGAACAAAAAATTTCATGATAACTGAAGTTAATAGGTGATATGTTTTCTTGTGTGCAACTCTAGTGCAATAAAATGGAATGTGTAGGAGTTAATCTTTCCAAATAAAGCCAAGGTAAAAGTATGTTAAAGAAGATTTGCTTTAGTAATTTTTACTTGAATTTGTTTTCAGAAATATTTCTATTGAGAAATTGAGTTTTTCTTTTCTGAATATGTCTGTAATAATGTATTTCAGGCACTGCATATGAATTGCATCCTTCATTTTATATGTAGAAATCGGTTAACTAACAATATAAGCACAACAATTTTATCTACTTAAATAGATCTTTTAAGAAATAAACTTTATGGCTAGATGGGACTTTATTATTAAAATAGGATAACTGGGACGTAATGATTTTATTTAATGAAAGCACAGTTTCCATTAATTCCAGCATGCACATAGTTCATTGATATTTATTCAAATTATGCCAAGGCATGTGATGGCTAAATCTGCCCAGATGTACTTTATTATTGGTTCCAAATGTAAGGTTCTCTATTAGGAAGACATGTGGGATTGTGTTGATTCATTCTGCACAGGACAGAAGGGAATTTATGAATTAAGTGAACATGTACTTCAGTTTGGATCTGTCTGTGGTGAAGAAACCACTACTTCTAATCAGGGGTTCTAACTGGAAATGCGTGACATAGTAAGAGTATGCTATGATCCAAGGCACAAGACAGCCCAAAATCTACAATTGTGTTCTTTTTCAAAAGAAAAATAAGGTCATGGATTTCTTTTAATAAAATTGTGAGCACACATTCTTAGGATATGAAGACACTTGTGCGGCTCAAACCTACTTCTCCAGGTCTTCTGTGCTCCCCCAGCTATGACACTGCAGAAAAGGGCAACACTCTCCTATGTTGTGTCGGGGCCAAGAAAGATAAACATCACAAAACTGAAGGGAGAGCAAGGAAGATGAAGGGCAGCTGTAGAAGGCACACAGAAGCAGCAGCTGGAACTCTAGGACTCTACCATCTGTGACTAGGAAAATTAAGACATCATTGTCAGCTTAATGCATAAATGCATAAATGTTATGTATAAAGCATTGATTTCAACAGAACAATTGTTAGAATATATAACTGTGATTATAGAAAGGACCTCAGTACTGCTTTGGTTTAATCCCTTTCTAGAACATCTCTAAACCAGGGAAAACTCTCTACTGGTACCCTTGGAATATAAATGTACTGTGTGTTTGCAACTCTGTCAGCACTATTTGTATGTAATTGTTCTTTTTGGCTAGTTTCAATTCCCTTTAGACACTATAGGAAAAGGAAAACAAAATTCAAATGACATTAGCAAAATTTGGTTTTATTTTTGAAATAGGTGGTATAATACCCATTAGTTTGCTCTAGCCCAAGGTGTATCAGGCACCAATTTGAAAAGGGGCGTCTCTTTGACTTATGGTAAGAAAAAATGCATTTCATGGAAGTGCTGAGTAAGCTATTAGTCTGCAGCACTCCACCCCTTGAGAACATTAATACTGTTAATAAAGTCATAATACCTCTGTGTGCACCCACGTACCCACACCCCTTTCCTGCACCCTGCCCCCAGTTAATTCTCTGTCTGAATTCTTTGCTCAGTATTTGGACCTTAACACAGCTATTGACCGTGCTCTTCTTTTCCCCATCACTGGAATGGCTCAGAGGAAGCTTTCTTTGTCCAAAAGCTCTTGGCTGGATAGGCATGTAACTCTGCTGCTGCAAGAGCTGACTGCTTGGCTCTGTGAGAAACACTCCAGGGGAGAGACTTGGACTGCAAAGAGAAGAGGGGAAAACCCCTGATGGACACAGAGCACACAAGGAGACCTGCTTTAGGTCAAGAACTTCAAATGGACATAGAAACTTTTCTTTTTAATTAGAAAAGATGACCAAACCAAAACAACCAGCCAACCAAAAAACCCCACAAAACAAAACAAAGATGTCTGGGAGCCTTTGAAGAAGGAGTAAAAGGCACATGAGAGTCAGGCAGGACAATTCTATGAACAGTGAAATGTGAGAACAAAGAAAAAAGTTTGGCATATCGTAAACTGATAATTTAACTCTAAGGACAGCCATTTAGATCATGCATTTCCCATTGAATGCCCATTTCCTAAAAGTTTTCTGGAAAATCTGGTAAATCTGCAATGGCATAGGTCATAGAAAGTAGCCTTTTCACTCTTTTAAATCTCAATATGCTGGTTTACCAATCCTTTCTGGATTTGTACATGTATTTTTACATCTAAAACTTGTAGTCCTGACTACCTAGGCATATGTAGAAAATGTATAGTGAATGCCAAAGCTTACACCAGAAGATAAATATATCACTGACTGTGCCTTCAAATAATATAAATACCTAAAACCAGATTTTAACAGAAATTGTTAACCAGAATTTAACAGAAATTAACAGAAATTTAACAGAAATTAACAGAAATACCATATTTTTTTTTAATTATTCACAGTGTGTTTTCATGTGTAACAGAGGGAAACATACTGTTACAGAACTGGTAATGACTGCAATTGCACCATGACAAGGAAAAGGGATTCCAGTTTAGGCTGCTAGAGGTAATGAGATTAACCCATCCATGCTGCACTCTCTTCTACATTAAGTGACAGTAGTTTTATCTGATCATATAACTCTTGCTATGAGTAAAGCAAGTTTGCTCAGCAAGCACACTGTAAAATGCCAGAGTTGTGTTTGTTCAATCATAATTGAAGAACAGCAAAAGAGTGCATGAATTGGTTTTTTTTGATGTCCATTTTCAATCCTGTTGCCATAAAACTTTCTGCCAGGGTTATCTTTCCACTTCTCTAGTGATAATACTTGCCCTATACAGGGCTCCTTCAACCCAGTTTTGACTGCATTACTAGGGCAACCAGTCATGTACTGCAAGCAGCAGACATTCATAATCGTCTTTTCACCATCAGACTGACAAAACAGTAGTTTTAAAAAGTGTTTTTCTTTTATCTTTAAGGACTAAGTCCCTAGGGAGCAGTACCAATTCACACCAGTCAAATATTTGGATCAAAGAGCCATAAAAAGGAAATTCCAACAAAGAGTACAGTGAATGACTGATCCATGTACTGAAGGAATCCCCAACATCTGAAAATACATCTGACCTTTAATTAGCACCATGGAGTCAGAGTGCCCTACTGTTCCTGGCTGAGGAGAAGGGAACAGAGACTACATCTTTTTCTTGCTTTCTGGGGAAGCAGGGGCATCTTCTCTCTCTGTCAGTAACTTCTCCTTTAAGGCATGCACAGTAGGATTTTTCATCCTGCCAGTTGAATCCACTGCAAAATGATAAATTGTGTTCTCTGTATTCAAGTGGAGAATTCACTGTGCTTCAGCATTATCCTTTCCTTAGAGATCCTGGGGTTGGTATTCTTGCCCTGGGAGACTGAATGGACTTTGATACATTGCTGTGGCTGGATGTGATGCTGCTTAGATCAAAAAAGCTGCTTTAAGAATGTACAGGCTACCTTTGCTAGAACTGCTTCCAAATTGTCAGAATTTGCTTTTGCAACCCCAAACTTTTATCTGTTAATTTTTATTTATGCACGATAAGCCCCAGTAAGACCCGCTGTATATTATTTCAGTATTGCATTCCTTAAAAAATTCCCATAAATTCCAATAAAAACATACCTCTACTTTTAGGAAGAGTGTGCTCCCCTGAGTAGGCCTTCCTCAGGGTAGTGGTGCTTGGCACTCTTGCATGTTGAAAGGCTTGTCTGTGCCACATTCCAAGGCAGGCAAACTCTGGTCCTGGCAAAATGTGCGTGGGAAACTGCTGCTTCTCCCCCTGCTCTGCACAAGCTGGAAGCTTTTTGATCTGCAGGGGCTTCCAGCTGAGAGAAGTGAGCCTCTGTCCAGGAGAAGTGCTTTCACCTTTCTTCCATCCCTGCCACCCCACATACTGCTTCTAGGCTCAGTATGCTTCTCCTTGCCCATGTAATCCTTAAATCCAGCAAGAGACATGAAACACTGACCTGACTTCTTCCTATGCACCACTCTGGCAGGAAACGCTGAGCTCTCTGCACCAGTCTCAGTCAGGGAAGCAGGGGGGATGGACCTGCCTGGTCTGGCCTAACCTCTTCACCTACCAAGCAGCCTCCTGCTTCACATCTTGGGGCATTTCCCTAGTTTTCCAAGTCTAACTTCCCTGCCAAGGCAGAGTCACCTAGAGCAGGTTACACAGGAACATGCCCCAGTGGGTTTAGAATGTCTCCAGAGAGGGAGACTCCATGATCTGGGAAGCCTGTTCCAGTACTCTGCCACCCTCAGATGTGGTGGCAAAACTTGTGTTTTAGTTATGGACATTGCTCCTTATCCTGTCACTGGGCACACTCAAAAGAGTCTGGCACCACCCTCTTGGAACCCATCTTTGAGATATTTATATGCATTGAGATTCCCTCTCAGTCTTCTCTTCTCCAGACTGAACAGGACCAGCTCCTGCAGTCTCTCCTCACAGGAGATGCACCAGACCCCACATTGTCTTTGTGGCCTCTATTGGGCCCTCTCCAGTAGCTCGTCGTCTTTCTTGTGCTGAGGAGCCCAGAACTGGACACAGTATTCCAGAGGTGGCCTCACCAGGGCTGAGTAGAAGGGCAGGATCATCGCCCTCAACCTGCTGGCCACTCTTCCCGATGCTCCCCAGGACACCATTGGCCCTCCTGGCCATAAAGGCACTGCTGGCTCATGGGCAACTTGTCATCCACCAGGACTGCCAGGTCCTTCTCCACAGAGCTGCTCTCCAGTAGGTCAGTCCCCAGTCTGTGCTGGCACTTTGGGTTATTCCTCCCCAGGTGCAGGACCCTGCACTTGCAGGACCTCATCACGTTTGTTGGACCTCATCACGTTTCTTTGCACCTCCCTCTCTGGTCTATCCAGGTCCTGCTGAATGTCAGCACAGCCTTCAGGTGCATCAGGTGCCTGTTTTGTTTTGGTTTTGGTATATTGTTGTTGTTTTGAATGTTTTGCTTAGTATTTGGTTGTTGGTTTGGATTTTTTTTTTTTTTCATTCTGTATGGACAGAATGATGTGTGTTTTTTCCTTAAATATACTCTAAGAAACAAAAACTTAATTTTGGCTAAAATAATTTAAAAATAAAACAAAACAAAACCACAGCTTAAGACACATACCAGGAATGGAAAGTTCACCATAAAATCATAATATTTATGAAGTTTTGAGCAGCAGAAAACAGTGTCATAGGAAGTGGAAAGTGTCAAGCAGCTCCTGTAATAGATGCCAGTGCTCGTGTCTTCAGTATTTAAATCAGGACATGCAGGATTGAAGGCAGAGACCCAAAGTGCACTTCAAAGATGATACAGAGGTCTCAAGAAAGAAGCATCAAGCAAATGTCAGAAAGGCTCTGTTCTTACTTGCAACTAGATGACTCAGTTGAATCAGTTTGTATTTTTCTCCCCAGTAATCAGACACTGAGTGGGATTTGGAAGATGGAGCAAAATAAGGAGGTTGATGGTGTAGCTGGAGTCGATGCCAGAATAACTGCTGGAGTAACCTTGCTCTGATCTGGGTTCTTGCAAGTCTAAGACCACTGAGCCTCATTTTTTATTTCTCATCTGTACAAACAAGCAGGAATGCCCTGCTTCCCTCTGTTCCTGGGCTAACCCCAGGACAAAGAGCCCAAACCAAATTCTATAGTCAGTGCAGGATACAATAAAGTGAGGATGAGACCACCATCATGAGATGCCTGAAAGGGAGACTTTGCCCTGTGCTTCCCATTCCTTCTGGGCTTCCCAGGGCTGACAGTTCCTCAGAGCTCTGGTGACTGTTTCTGTAGCTGTAAATGTTGTCTTAGGCACAAAGTATTAGCAAGAGATTGAAAATATTTTGAATTTTGGTTCTCAAAATCAGCTTTGAATCTTATCCCTTTGAAAAGAAGCTTTACACATTGAGTGAGAAATCTTTTTAATCTTCAGTATTTTAGTTTGTCAAATTACTGAAGAGGATCCAAGCTCATTTTTTCTTTTATTTTTACTGTCAAAAAATTTTTGTCTGTCTATAAGGACTGTTTTGGTCTGATGTTTTGAAGAATTTTGAAAGTAGATATCATGTAAAAAATTAAAATACTGACAAAAACTTTATTTTTCAGAGTCCATCTATGCTGTCTTTTACATTACCCATCTCTTAACAAATTGACAGCATAGAATGAAATTTTGATCTTCCGTTTCTTAGAGAATAAGAGATTCAGCCTTTTCTAGTTTTTTCTATTTTCACTTTGGATGAAGTAACTTCAAAAGGATCCAGTATTTCTGTTCTTAAAATTGAAAAAAAAATATTAACAAGAAATCTCATAAAATTCCATTCAGTTACTGTTTTCAAACCATCAAAATTAAGAATTCAATACAAAGGAAGAAAAATATATTTTTTGCATATTTTTCACTTCTGAAAACATTGCAGGATAATTTTACTGCAGCTGGAAATCTCTAATCAAAGTATTTTTTTTTATCCCCAGGTATAATGTTGAAATGAAACCCTCAGTGAAAGTTCAGTTGTAGACATTTTTACAGTAAGACTATGAAAGTGTTAAAATCAACATAACTCTTTAACAATTGGTAATCACAAAATAACTGTTTTTAAGAGATGTTTTGCTTTTAAAAGAATTCTGTGTATATTCAGGTATTAAAGGTTATCTGAAATAAAGAAGTTGCTGGAAAGCTTAACCAAGGAGACAAAGATATATGACCACAATATCTCTATTCTTATTTAATTCTATAAAAGACTAGTACAATATTTATTCAAATAAATTAAAATCTTTGATACTATTATAATTTTATTAATGCCTTCAGGTTTTGATTTCTGTGAGGAGAAAATACGTTGTTAAACCTATTTTATTCATTCTGTTTAATCTTTCTCTTTTTCTATTGTGCTCGATTTAATCCTATATTATTAAATATGTATTTTTCCCCTTTTCCTTTCCTTCTAGAAGCATATTTTCTACCCTATTTTTTTGCTTTCTGAAGTCTGTGCTGATCTATTGCAAAGTAGAAATTAATTATTTTCATGTGAGCAACCATGACTTCATTTATTTATACTTTTCACTGGAGTTATATAGCTGTCATTTCCAGGTAGTTTCTTTAACTAGCTTGAAATCTCTCTTTGCTAAGAAAACTTGAAATTCACGGTGGGTTTTTGTGTTCACCTGAGACAGTCATGGCCCTCTCAGGCTGTGTCAAAAAGCACTTTCCAGAAAGTCTTCTGCTTTGAATTCTGCTTTGACGTTTCTAGGGAAAAATTGAAACATTCAGTATGGCAAACTAATTGACTCTCTATTTCTCCTATTTACTCTCCTGAAACCCCATAACATGAAATTATATAACTGAAGATGTGCTGATCTATTGCACTGTTTGTTACTGGTCCCTAGGACTACTACTCCATGTATTCTGAGTTAAATCATGATTTAAATTGTGGATCACGAGTTAAAGTCTCAGGGATGCTCCTGAGAGAGTCTCTGCCCAGGTACAAGTGTGTCTGCTGGTTGAGAAAGCAAACTCCAGCTCAACGCCTTTTGATTAGAAAGTCAGCTTGAGATGTAATTGGTCAGGTGGACAACCTCTGTGCAGATGTTAAATGCAGGATGATGAAACTTTAGAATCCTTTTAAACTGCATTTGGTACAAAACACCAATTAACACATCAAAGGCTCACAGGAAGCAGTATCACAAAAGCTGTGGAGATGAAAAAAGATAGTTACTGCTGAATTTTGAATATCACGTTGACAAAGAAGGACTTTTCTCTGAAGTAAGTTCCCCAATGCTTTACTATGGTTATGCTTTTTTCAGCTAAGACACTATTTCTCAGTCTAATCAATATGCTTTAGTAATCTAATTTTCAAAAAATCTAGTTTTAAACAATAATTTACTGGATTTCATTTTGCAGCTTGCTGTAGTATCTTGAGCAATTGTTACACTAGTTTTGCATTTTGTCAGCTACTACAAATTTCTTTAAGCAAGTCTGCCTATTTTGTGCCTTAATTTTCCCTCATAAATCACCTTTATTTACAGGAGGGTGAACCTTCATATTATAATTTTTCTGGTAGACATAACTTATGCACTAGCAAAAATAAAAAGAATACAACTGAGAAAAAAGTACCATAGAGAAAAAAACCCTACAATAGAAAATGCCTTCTAAAATGACAGAATTTTTGTAGCATCTATGTGTTGCTTTTTGAAAATCAGGGTCCACATTTAAAAGACAAGATCACAGTTACTGGTTGCTTTTGAAAATGTAACTATTATTTTATAATCAGTAGACGTCTAAATGATATAGCGGTGTTGTTGTTGCTAAAGGTGTTAAGAGTTTTTAGTTGGGGTCATGGTAAGAGAAAAGAGCTAGTATTGCAAATATCTATTTTTTATTATTTTGTCAGATTCATCCACTTTAGCTCTTTCATTTAATCTTTCCCATCTCTGAATCTTTTTTTCTTGAGCAAAAGAAAGAGCAAATTGCTATCTTAATTCATTCTTGTAGCCACATTCACCACACTAATTTTGAGCTCTGTTACAAAAAATCCCCAAAGACAGAAGAGCAAGACAAAAAGTAAATTTTGTTGACTGAATTACAAAGAAGGGTGACCTTGAGAGCATGAACTTTGCTTGAGCTATAATGGGTGCAGTAGTGTATAAAATTTAAAGTTTTCTCTGTGGATGAATGTCAACAGTGGTTTGCTCTTTTCACAAATGATCAAGTAAGTACAATGCTGAATATACAGAAAACCATTAAAAAGTACCCCTTTTTTCCCCCGAGAATATCCATCAAGCACATCCACAGTGATGACAGTTTTCCACTTGCCTGTATTTATATAGTATTGTGAAACTTAAAGAACACCTTTCTGACTGAGTTCACTCAGTTGCATCTAAGTTGCAAGGAGTTAGGTCACCCAGGCTCTCTTTGGGAAGCCATTTTTTTGAGGTTTTCCAGCTGACTTATCCTTCAAAAACACAGTGCCACAAAGTTGAGGAAAAAAAAATATCACCTAAGAAAATTTAATTTTGAAGGGCCAACTTATAAAAAACCATGCCAAACTATATCCATTTTGATGAATTTTCTAATCAAAGTTTTAGGTCTTGGCTCTTTTCCACTGAGCCGCTCCCCTTCCCTCATGGACAGTCAGCTGTTGCCTTCAGATATGGGACCCCAATGGCCATGGAGATGTAAGGCAGACTGTTTGTGCTGCCTTCTTGGATTTGAGGTGCACCAGGTTGCTAGGACCATCCTGTGGGAACAAGATGCTGGGAGCCAGGGCAGCAGAGGAAAAAAGGATGAAGGGGGAAAGGGGGATTGTGAATTTTCAGGTGTTTTCCCAGAGGGGTGTGAGCCGAAAACTCAAGGCACTTCATCCTTCTCATGAGGGAATTGCAGTAATGCAACAGAGGCTGCCTCCAGTGAGATATTAAGTTGGCTTTGTCAAAGATGGATTGAATTTATCCAGATAACCAACATATCCAGTTGGTTAAGTCAGCTCCACATCTCCCAGAGCTTGGAAATGACAGCCAGAAAGGCTTGTATCCTGCTCTTTTGGGAACTCATCTTCTGTCTAAATTTGAGATTACTCTTTCCAGTAACAAAGAAAGAGATTGAGGCCTATTCAACTAGACTCTTTTGGTTTTTTGGGGTTGTTTTCAGTGAACAAAAAGGCATTTTGAGAGTTTCCCTCTGACTGCTTTTTTTGTATGTGAATTCTTCACTTCCTCTGGACCAAAACATGTGATTTCCAGTATGGGACACAGTGCCTGGGGAGCAAAGGCAGAAGGGGCAGAGGCCACACAGTGAGACCAGACATCAGAGCACTAGGATGCAGAAGGATGTGGGCTGGTACATTATTGGGTAGATTTGAAATACCTGCTGTTGCCCTTCTCACATCCCATGGTCTTTCAAAGACAAGATAACATTTTGTCAAGGTTGCTTACTTAATGCTTCTCATTGTGCTCCCACCTTCCTGTAAATATATTCATGAGAGCAAGTTTCTACCCATAACAAAAGCAGGCTACAAAGTAATACAAGATGATGCATCTAAAAGCTTTACACAGAATAGTACCAGAGTAAAATTCTAGGGCACATTTGGTTTTGCCACAATATTGATTCTATGTTTATTTTCCAGTAGGAGCAGAAGCCTTCCTATTTTTCATTCATTTTGGTCTGTGGTCTGGAAACATTTTATAAACATATATATGTAGATACATTATTTAAAATTAAGAGTAAATAATTATGTTATTAGCAATGACATTAAAATTCCATTCAGTTAAAAATTAAAATTTGATTTACTATATGCTTCGTGATTCTGAACACAACATTTTCATTTATTTTTCTTTAAAAAGAAAGAATAGCCAGTGGGAGAAAAATAGGTATTTGGAGCCAAATTTATCTATCCCCCGCACTTTGCAAAAGAGAAAGACATAGCCAGATATTTTAAAAGATTGAGGACTATTCCATGAACTGTTATCTAGAAATATATTCATGGAGGTAAAGAGTTCTGAAACTATTTAAACTTTCACCATTTCACAAGGAAAAAAAAAATCAATCAGCACTAAGTGCATTTCAAAAGTTTGTTTAGTTAAAAGAATACATCTGGCTCTAATTAGCGCTGTTGTATAGGGAGGCTTGATCTCCTTTAGTGGAAAGAGGCTGAACTTTTTATTTTCACTTAAATCAGATAGAGGATGCAACTTACAGTTTCATATCCTAATGCTAAAACTGGAAACACTCTTATTAAACCTTTCAGCTGGGTGTCTGGATGGCAAGTTACATCTTTCTGTGACAGAAATAGAAAATACGAAGGAAGATCTTGTTGATCAAACATTTATTTATTCATTGCAGATAAGGAACTCCCTGGAAAGCAATGAACTCTGCTTTCCTTGTGGTGCTTTAAATCCTTGATTGTACAAGACACATACATATTGTCCCTTGCATGTGCTATTTTTATTGCCAATGTTAAAGCGTCTAAACTTGAGGGAAAGTGGTGACATAAGATAGAATAATGTTAGAAAGACAAATTGTCAATTGCAACAGCTATTTTGTAATTAACTAAATGTGAGCTAAAACTTAGTTTTCTTCGAGCAGAAGTTCATAGAGGAAAACTTGGATCTTTTCAGTAGATAATCTCTTTAATATTTTCACCTCAAACATATCTGTGATAATTTTACTGAAAGAATATAATAACTGAAAAGATGAATACTGTTATAGAACAGTAACTATATTGCAACAGTAACTATACAGCAACTATATTATTGTAGTGAAAGTAATTTAAAATCTTCATTAACATATATTGAGATTCTCAATGTTTTGGTGAAAAATATAGAATAAAATTTAAAATATGAACTATCTCCATTTTCCCCCTAGATTTACAAAACAAAGACTGATAAGATTGCAAACAAAGAAATGTGAAGACACTGATTCTAATGAAAGATGTGTGATATGCATTGAAGTGAGTGCTAACACAAACTAGATTGCAGCAGTTCTTGTTCTTCAGCAAGCAGGAGGATGTGTGAGGTGAGGGAAGTCTGAAGCCCCTGGGTAAGCAGAGTAAAGGTCTGTAAAGTCCAACACAGCCTGTAGAGGGGAGTCAGGGAAAGAATAGTGGACAGAAGGGAGCAGAGACAGTTCCACCAAGGAACAGCACCAGCACCACAAGCACCAAGATTCCCCTTCAATAACAGGTAAGGTGTCACCAAACCTTGCTTCACCAACCCATAAGGCATTTCACCATCACTGCTCATTTACAGCTAATTTGATATATCCTGAAACTGGATCAGCACATCTTTGATAAGTGGCAACAGAGCATATATCTCTCTGCTTTGATGTCTCATGGCTGCCAGAATAGCTGTGTACCCTGCTGTAGAGAATCTGTGTCCAGGTCCTTTAAAAAAAAATTTGTGCTGGGTTCAGAAGAGCCCTTCGTGGTCCTGTCCAGCAAACCGGGGCTGTGCAAAACAAGGAGAACCTGCAGCTTTTGAAATATGAGAAACATGTTTCAAGAAGAAAAGAGTGGTGACATCTAAACACTACAAAGGACTGATGCTCCAAGTGTATGCAAGTGAAAAGAAACTGTGATAAAAACTCAGCCAATGGCTTTGTAGAGCATTTCAAGGCCCATGATGCAGGTTGAGGCTCCCCCAACTCCCAGAAGGGTTAGAAAGTTAGAAAATGTTTCAGACATATGCATTCATATGTTACTTTGAAAAAGGCAAGCAGTTTCCAGGAAATTCATCCCTGTGTTGGTTATTGAACTCTGTAGGATTGCAGTTGTGCTGAAAAATAAAAAGGTCTCTGGCTTTTGTTGATCAGATCCACCTATGAACAACATAGTACAGGTGCAGACACAGTGTTGCAATGACTTGCCAGAGAAAACTAGCATGAGGCAAACCCCAGTAGCTTTAAGCTAAAAACCTGTCATATTTTCAACAAATCTTACTCAAGAAATTTCATGTCTTCTCTAAAAAAAAAAGAAAATAAATTTCATTAGACTTCAGGATTTTTATTACGATAGATGTTTTTCAGCTCTTCAAGGAGTCCTGCAAGACAGATGAAACTGAAAGTGTCCTCTGGTTGGAAAAGCACCTGAGAGCACACTGTCAGCCCAATTAGGCTGTGTGAGAAATTTCAAAGCTTGGGCAGTGGATGAAGTTAAGTGACAAAAAGCCTGAAGTGACTTGTCCCATGCTCTGTGAATGGAAGGAATGATGTTCACTCACCCAGACAGGGAAAAATAGATGTGAAAAATGAGATCTCAAGGGTGGCCCTTAATGACATTTTGTGCTGGGGAAGGTGGGTGAACAGGTAGGTGGGAAACACATGAAAATTGAAATTCAATGGGTAAATTAGTCTGAAATTAACTTCTGTGATTTCTGGGCTCCTTCTGTAATTGCAAAAAAGAGTCAATACTAAAGAAAAATGTAATTAATTTCCTGCTCTCAGATTTAACAGTTCAGATTATTAACCTGCTATCAGATTAAACAGTTCCATGCAAACATGTTGGAAATGTAGCAATGTAATACCTTGTGTAGTGACTTATCCATTCTACATGCAGAATGTAAATAACAGTAGTTTGGATTTGGCATGCTGCTATAAATTCTTGCTTTGATTTCTACTGCTATGAATACATAAAGCAAAAAAACTCTAGAGACAACTCGTGGTGGATGTCCCTCTTGGGAATGCCTCATTAATAGCTTTTCTGCTTGATACATCTGAAAAAATTTTGTAGTTTTTTTTTTTTTCATATGCAAATAAATATTTAATTGAGGTCACTTATTCATAGCTGATTAAATAATTATCTTGTATCAGGTCTATAAAGTACATATTTTCATTGGAAAACTGCACCTGTAAAATAAATTGTTCCTCCTCCAAAGGTAGAGGACATTCAAAAAGGTCACAATGTCATTGCTGACAGGAGAGTTCATCAGTGCCTTTCAGCCACTGGCAAGAAGCAATATTCTGCTCTCAGGTACAGCTCACTCAGAGATGGATTTTTTTTTTTGAGGGAGTTTTTCTTGTGTTCTCTGCTACTCAAGGAGTGGTTTCACCAGCTGCGGGCTGCTCTGCACATGTGGGCACACACTGCCCTGCTGAAGGATGCCTGAGACTGCAGAGCACTCAGCGCCCCAAACCACGCAGCAGCAGGTGGGGTTGTTTGGCCCATGATGCTTGACCTGGGGACAACTTGGCCTCTGGACCTTCCAGGGTCCCCATACCCTGTACCACTCTCTGCTGTCCTGATCAGGCTGCTTTAGGAAGCAACTGCTCAAATGCAGAAAGCTGAAAGTTAATCATCAGAAGGTGTTTGATAAAGCCATTTTCACTTCTCTAAGTCATATGTGTCCTCAGCAGCATCTTGTTGGACTGAGGCCAGACGGCCTGAAGAGAGTTAACTTCTCTGCTGGCTCCCTGTGCTGTACACCTGGGGAGACACAACTAAGCTGAGGCAAGTCCTCAAGTAATTCTCTCTGAAATACTGCTTGAAGAGCTCCTTACATCTTTCACTCTTTCTTAGCCACGGGATTTAATTTAACACTGTGGGACTTAATTTTTCCCACACAGTTTTTGAGATGGTGATACCTTAGCTCAAATACTTTTTCTTGCTTTTCAGTGGATTTCAACATTTCAGTAGTCAGCTCATAATGTCTTTCATATTGGTCAAATCAGTTGTCTATAGCTTCTACAGATAACTTTAATATTTTTCAAACTCTCCCTTGAAAGAAAAATATTCTAATCACTTCTCATGAATGAACTTACCATCTGCACTACCTCCTTCCCTCCCTCTGCTGTGGATCGGTACTTTGCCAGAGCTATTCTTTCCAGATTGCATTTCTGATTCCTTGTGTCTGGGCCACCTATCAGCTACATCTTGATACTTCCTAACAGTCTGTGGGAAAAACTGAGACAAAAAAATAATTTCCTAATAATTTGTGTTACAAACTAATTTCTAAACCTGAAGATTATGACTTCCACAGGTCGTGTGACTAAATTCATCAGAATTCTTGTCATAATAACACAGAATCCCATGATCTATTTTACGATGGCATCTATTAAGTATTTATTAATTTATTTTAGATTAAAAAATATATCATATTTAAGTATATATAGAAACCACTGTGGACTCTAACAGAGAAAAATTTTCCTTTTTTTTCCTTTTCCTTTTCCTTTTCCTTTTCCTTTTCCTTTTCCTTTTCCTTTTCCTTTTCCTTTTCCTTTTTCCTTTTCCTTTTCCTTTTCCTTTTCCGTTTTTTTTCCTTTTCCGTTTTTTTTTCTTGTTTTCTTTTTCTTTTTACATTTTTGTTCTTTTATGAAATAGATGCTTCAATGCTGCTTGTGCTTTTCATCTGAAGTTTCTCATTCTAAATTTTCGATTTAGAATGAGAAAATTCAGATGAAAATTTTCTAAATTTTCAATTTAGAATGACCAACAGCCTGGCAAGTTATTGAGACAGGGATACAAACAGACATTAGACTCAAAAAAAACATACCTCAGTACAGACAAAATCTTTTCATCACAGTGATTGTCCTAAAGGAGGCACAAGAAGCAAACAGTAAATAATCTCTTAGCAAAACAGAGCCTTCATTTTAATGGACAATTAGATAGTCCAATCTCTATTACTTACACAATCTCTATTACTTTCAGGGACTTCATTAGGCAATTAAATGGGAAAAAGAACTTCCTCCCCCTCTTCTTCCTTTTCCTCTTAATTTCAGACTAAGCAAATTAGACATTATATGTATCAATATGATTATCTTAACTGAAAGTAATCTTCTTCTGCACTTTGTATATAAACAATCATTGTTTTTCCAACAAGAAAGACTTTTCTTCCGGGCACTACTGATTTTATTATACACACATGCACAGATACAGACTATTACAGCTTATTTTTGACTTATTATTTAGTTGACTTAGTGATTCTGGTAAGCCTGGTATATCAAAGACAGCAGGAGAACTGCTTGTCTGTATTTTGCCTGTAGCCTGTTGTGATGAGGAAGACCTTACTATATTATCTCCTGTAAGGAACTTACATTTTACCAGTTGACAGCAAAGAAAGCCTGTACAAAAGATTATGTAATTGCTTTGGTTTAAAATATATAGGTCCACAAAAGAAAAAAACAAGGATATTTAGACTCCAGAAAGTGTGTTGAAAGAGGAAAAAAAAACAAAACAAACAAACAAAAACTAACCCGAAACCAAAGAGTAGTGTAGGTTGTAAACTCCAGGGTAAAAACTAGTTTCTCTCAGAAACCATTCACTCAAACTCATGCTTTGTTTTCTTTAATTGTAATTTACCAAAGGCTTTTGGGCTTGACATCCTGTATATCCATGACTGTCCTCTTGGGCAAGGAGAATTGCAAAGACCTCACTGAGGTCAGTTCTGAGAGTCTGACCCAAGAGATCCCCTTCCCACCCTTCTCTTTAATACTATTTAAATTACGTGTGATTTTATGAATAAGACTATCCTAAGCAGATTTAATTTATTTCTGCACCCTTTTCAGCAATTTTGTTGCATAATCTGTACATGACCACTCAGTGTTTTTAAAATACAGAAGGTTACTGCTGAACACCAAATATGTTGTTTACACAGAGGCACATGATTACAGTTGGTTCCCCTTTCCTCCATGGATGTGATTGTTCACAATTTTTTGTGATTCTAAGACTTCTATGAAAGCCCACTTGCCCCTGGCTGAGGTCAGCTACTGGCAAACTGGCACAGTGCAGAAGGGCAAGCAGCCACCACAAATTATTGTGCTGTTACCACTATTTAGAGAAAAAGCAGAGAGTATACTCGCAGAAAAAATTCAAGTAAAGACAGGAACAGATATCCACCCTGGTGTTTCAAATATAGCATGAATATTTTGCTGACAGAAGATAAACTCAGTTGCTAAAAGGGTTTAACAACTCCTTATGGTTACTGAATTATTCAAGTATTAACTGTAGGAGTGGGAATTATAGAAAGGATGCTCCTAAATCATAGAATCTTTAATGGTTTGGGTTGGAAAGGAACATAAAGATCATCTACTTCCAACCCACCTGCCATGGACAGGGATACCTTCCACTAGATCAGACAGACTAAATCCTTAATGCTCCTCACAGACTTCTCTAATACTGGAAGAAATGCCAGTGTTTGGGGCAGAGCAGAGGAATGCCTAGGTCAGTAGTTTGTTCCTGGAAGTTGAACATTTTGGATGTGGAAAACAAATGGGTTTTGTGTTATTTTATAAGATTATAGATTAGATACAGTTAGATGTGACATTAGCTACAGCATGCCATGATACCAGGGAAGATCTAGGAATCCAGTAAATTGACTGGAGAAAAGAATCTATCTCTAAGAAATACAAGTATTATATTTAATCTTAAATAGTATTCTGAGAATAATGCTACCATCTTGCTGGACATCCTTCAAAAGGAGGGCCATTAAACAGAAAAAGAGAAAATGTATATTTTTTAATATAAAGAGAGTCCAGATCAGTCTCCAAGTGGGTGCCTTTCAAGTAGGTGGAAGGCATTTTTTCTTCATGTAATGAAGTTATTTTTGTATTTGTTTCCAAGAAAGAGATTCTGTGCACAAGTTTTTTCATCCATATTGGAAAAAAAACCAAAAAAAACAAAAAACAAAAAAACAAACAAAAAAACAAAACAAAAAAAAAAAACCCAAAAAAAAAAAAAAAACCAAAAAAACCCCCCAAAAAAAACCCCAAAAATACCCCCAAAAAACCCAGCCCTCAACTCTAAAGCTATCTACTTAAATTTCTATTCAGATACTTCAGTAAGACTTAACTTTTAATAACTTAGGCTCCTCCAATTTGGCAATTTTTGGACTATCTAATATCAATAAATAAATTACCTTTGGTCTGGGAGTGTTTAATGAGTGCTTTATGGAAAAAGTATGAGGCATTGCAAAAAGAAAGTGAACTTGTAAATGTATTGCATTCATAATGAGACAACTTATTATCTTTTGGCCACTTCCAGTCAAACAAAGAGTACTTCTGAATATAAACACAGCCGAAAAACTGCAATTTGAAAATTATGGAGCTCCCTACTCCTTAAGGGTGGGACACCACATGGATGAGTTTTATAGCTATGGGGAAGTGGAGAAGGAATGAAAGTCTTTGTGCCTTGTTGTAAGCATATAAAGCATGACTTTACAAAAAAAAAAAGTCTTTATAAAAGCAAACTTTTCTATAATGCTTGGTCAGTGGTATATATGGAGATGAAATCTTGTTTTCAGAGGCCATTCTAATACCTTTACAAATGCAGAAATGCATGTTTTGTGTGGTGGTTGAAGCTTTTGTAGATGTGACTATCATGAGCTTTGCCTTTAGGCAAAAACTCTTAAATAGATTTGGCATTAAAAAATGACACTGTATTCTTTCCCCATGACCTGAATCCTTTTAAACATTTTCATAAATGGAAATTAAATGCAGAACCATTTCAACATTCATTAGGAGCAATTAAAAAGCATTTAGCACGTTTATGGCTGGAGTTCATTGGGTTGGTACAGCCCTGCACTACATCAGCGTTGCAGCATTGGCTATTCCCCTCACTGCAGTTATGCCAACAGCATGCTGGCACAGGAGTGCAGAGGCACAATCTCCCTCTTCAGAGTATAGAGGGGTAGAGCTTTATGGTTTTCTCAAATGTATTTTAGACGCCCTAGTCTTTATTCTAATTCAAAGCTGTCTCTCCAACATAGCTAACTGATTCAAAGGGGAATGAATGTTCTATAGGATGTACTAAGTAGGTGTGCCCATAACCTTATCCCCACTGCCTCGCTTCATTATACATTCTAACCAGGGCATTTTTCTTAGCTATTCATCTCTCACAATGATGCTATTTAAAGTTTTTCTGTTCTGCCTCCCAGTATAATTCCCTTAAGTACTAACTCATGGCCATTTCACTTGTTTTCTACTGTGTACAGCTTTGCTATAATATATGGACAGAAATGCAAAAGTTGCTGAGTGATAAATCATGTCTGTCATGCACTAAATATCTTGCTTTGGGTAACCTATGAATGCCTTTAGCAGTGTGAATTCCATGGCTTTACTCTTTAATGTCCAGTGTATTAACACACTGGTATGCAAATCACATCTCATACTAATCACTCTTTATTTTACCCCAGGAACATAAAATAAGCATTAAACTTATTCTTCTATACAAAATTTTGCTTTGCATAGAATTTTCACTAGTCTTAACTGTTGTGTAACTTCTCAGCTTGGACTTTTTAAAAGTAGAAAGCCTTTTTATTCTATGCCGGTGAATACAACTCAGCAGAGCTGCAGCAGAGGGGTTTTCATCAGGTTGGATTTCCCATCTCAGTTCTCGATAACAGACCACCTCCTTTAAAGCCCCAGAGTGTCTTTCTGACTTCCATATTACTGTGTTTCAAACAAACAAACAAACAAACCCAACTCTGGCTGAATTAGGATAAGTACACCCAGAAGGTTTCTCATTGAGAAGCGCAGAGGAACCCTGATTTTTGCAGCTGGATATGAAAATAATTTGATGAAAGAAAATTATTGTTTCAATTGTGACTCTTCAAAACTCTCGACAGAAGTCCTAATAAAGATAAAGATAAAATAAAATATTAAGAGATGTTATAGTTAAATACTGAATTTTCCTGAAGGCTACAGCTGGGATCTGAATGAGCTGGAAAGGCAATATTTCACTTTCAGTATGAAAAAGTTTCACCTACAGAAAAGTCTTAATCTGTCACTTCAGATAGCAGAGGAATTTAGAATTGCTTACAGAGCTTACTCCAATCTTTATTGTCTACAGATTTTTTTCCAAAGAAGTGGGCTTTTTTATTTTTTAATCCCTCTGTTTTGCTCAGATGGTGATAAGGATGACATTATAATGAAATCAGGACATGTAAAGGAATTATTTTTTACTTAGAGTAAAATAATATGTTTCTCCAGATTTCACCAAGGCAAAACAAACCTAAACAAAGAAGCTGGTGATTCTGAAAACTAGGTTTGCTTTCTTAAGCATAACTACTCCAGAGTCATGTGGAGTTTATTACATTGCCTTTTTTGGGGTCAATTTCTCTTCAGCTAGAATATGATTAAATGCTGAAAGGAAAAGAAAAAAAAAAAACAAACAGGTTTTTTTTATTAAAAAGAGCATGTTTACTATCTAATTCTGAAAACCAGGAAACTTAACAAAGGCATTTCTGTGATTCTAGTGATTTTTTATCTGAACGCTTTGTTCCTAGAACAGATAGTGAAACAAGTGTTTCACCTTCCCTCCTTAGGGCTTTCACTTTCTACACATTTCTCTTTAATGCACAGATCAGGATTTGCTAATGAAAATAAGTACAGAGGATTGTACTGTCTAATGGGCTAGAAAAATACCATCTCTCAATTCTGTGAAATGACATTTGCCATCATGCAGTGGCCTCTACAGAGCCTGCAGTCAGATTCTGTTCTCTTTGCTGGTTATCAGTGGGGAATAAGCTACCCTGGGACTGGTGAATGTCACACATGCGAGATGCCTGCTTAATAAGCTCTTTGCAGCCTACTCCCTGGGGTAGTTCTCCTTGCTGGGCTCTGAATTGGCTATTCTACAGCTTAAGCTGTTGCTAAGATGAATGCAGTCTGAGGGACAGTGCCGCTGCCTCTCCACCATGAGCAGCCTCAGACAAAGATTTCCAAGTGGGTATTGGAGGTGCTGAATAGAATAGAACAGAATAGTTTAATTTTTTCACTTGGAAGGGACCTGCAACAATCACCTAGCCTATATGTGGCTGATGGTACCTTACCTTCTCAAAGTCAAGGTCTTGGAAATGCCAAAGAAGTGACAGTGTGTGCAGAGACTCAGCACACCACCAAAGCAGTAAGATTTGAAGGGATATCAAGCCTAGTTTGGTCCTTTGAAAAAATGTATAATTACCAGTGGTGGAAAATTGCTCTTTCAAGTAGTAGAAAAGAACTTTTATGCTGTACTAGTAATCCTTTGTCTGCTTACATCTCATTTTTACAACATGGAGTGTTGCTAATTAATATATTCATGTATTATTAAAATCTGAGGAAAGATGCACTTGTATATGGAAAACACTTCTAGGCAATTTAAATTAAGCTGAATACACAGCTAAGATGGCACAGTACAGGCTAAAAATTCTGATCCCTTTTTTCATTTTTCTTTCTGTCTCTACTGATGCCTGTCCTCATTTCTAAGTTTCCATGTAGATATAAAACTTTGAGCTTCATGCTGTGGTTGTGTAATTTGACAGACTTCAAGACCGACTTTCAAAGCTATTTGCTCAAATGATTTAAGCTACTGCTAAAACCTTCTATTTTGAACACCTAGAAATGAACAACTTAGTAATCAGATACATGTCATGCACACTTTTTTGCTAACTGTTCTCGTTTTCATGTCCGTAGGGGAGATTGTTATTTTTATGAGAAGTTAAACGTTAGTTAGTGAGTGCATCAGCATAACTTGATTTGCCATGTGGGTGTAATAAAAGCAGTACAAAGGCCAAGAAAATTTTAATTTTATGTACACATTAAAAGTTAACCTGCAGCCTTTTCCACTTTGCTAAAAGTCCAGCAAATACAGTACATAACTTTGTGCCCTGAGCTTTTAGATGAAACTAATTTAATATTTATTAGTTGCTTTTCATGGTAGAGTTACCACTCATCACAGCTGAATGCACTCTTTAGGCCAGCTAATCATCTGATTTGATCCTTTATCATGAAAACCAGGTGAATATTTATTTTTAAGTTCTTTTTGGTAGTCAAAGAGTCTGAGGAGGGAGAGGAAAATTGCTTGGTCTAGAGTGTTTGGATGAAGGGAGTAGCTATGTTTAACCAGGGTCAGATTTATGAAGGGGATGCCAGTGTAAAGATTCCTGTTGGAAATGATCCATGTATAACACCATGGCTTGACCCCAGTTAAGTCCACACAACATGTCTCATCTAGATGGAAATTAGAAAAATTAAGGTAGTTACATTAAAGATGGAATAAAGCTGATCTGTGAACACTTGTGGATCTGCTCCCTAACTCTTAAAACTGCCTATTGGATTTTTTTTTCTTAAGGCTAATCAAGTATTCTCACATTTCTTCTGTTGTTTTATGTCAATAAAAATCTATGCTTTGAAAACAGAAAATCCCTCTCCTGCACTGACAGTGTGTGTTTGCAAATTTCATGATGCCCTTCAATGTCTCATCGTGAAATAGAGGAAGGAGACATACTTGGTTTAAATATTTTTTTTCAGGCATTCAATCTTAATCCCATCAAAGTATTAAAAAAAAACCAAACAGATACAAGGAAAAGATAACCTACTATTCAGGTATTCATAATGCATGTGAAGTAATTGTCTCTTTCCTGCTTTTCCTTAGCTCTCTGTGATTTTGATTTTGTTTTGGCACAGTGCTTGTTGTAATAACGTATAGACTGCTAGCCTTAGAGGGTGTTCTCATCTACATTTGTGGACTTGCTATAATACTGAGTGCTTTAAGTTTTCTTTGTACTGCTTGCCATGTACACTTATCTTCAAAGTTATAAGATGACTTATTTGTCAAACTTGACCATATAAAACTTTTCACCTTCTGTTTCATGCTGGATTTAGAAAGTTATTTATTTGGGGTTTTTTGGGGGGTTTTTGCTAATCTGTGACAAATAATGTTTTCTTCAAAATATTGTATTCAAATTTGGTAAATAGATAATGAAAGAGCTTTTGTCCTTAAAGGTGTGATCCTTGAGAAATCCAAGCCAGTATTTTGCAGTCAAATTTCTTTTTTTCATGCTGGTTTTACTTTGTGGTTATAACTAGCAGTATAAATTATGCAAGGGAATTCTGGTTGCATTAATATGTCTCTTACAAAGCCTAATTAAGGCATCACTAAGGAAGCAGAAGTCTTCCCATTTGGCTTCAGAGGTTGAGGCCCCAGAAATGTTGTTAAACCCATGAGGAATCAGCAGTGTGAAGAAGAATTGGTAAATGAGCAAGAATGAGGAAGCATGGGTTTTTTTTAATTTTTCTTTGCCTTTTTTTGCTCAGGCTGCTGTTTTCTGACTCAGTTTTCTTTAAACAAAACAAAACAAAAAAAAAAGGAAGGTAAATATATTGAATCTGCTGAAAATTTCAGATGCAATTGTCTACACTACACACCTATTTTCTTATCAAAAGCATGTAGTTCCTAGAATGAACACTGGGCAACTTGCCTCATCTGTGCTTGTAAATTACTTGATATGAAAGCAAAAGGCCATAAGAAGGCATGCATATGTGGAAATAGTGCAAAGCCAACTGGTGCCATTTCTTAATTAAATGGAACACCACATATGAATACTCTTATTCATGTGCTCCATATGTTTACAAACATATAAAAGCATTTGGGAGAGCAGAGAAATCGTGACTGTGTCCTACATGATTAAACACAGTCAGCTATTTTCTCACACTTGATATTTACCTTTTCAGAGCAGATTTTATTATATTATTTTTCATTATATAAGATTTCACTTGTGGAGATTGACAGGAGGGTCACAGGTTTCATTAGAGCAAAATTACAGTTAAGACTTTGGAGTTCATTCTTCTGAGAACCTATTGTGACTTGTAGGTGTCTCTGAAGAAGGCAATGGGTCTGCTAGTTCTCTCTTCTTGCTCTGTATGTCATATCTCCTGCACTCATTAATAGATAAAGAACAGAAAAAATGAAATTAGAAACAGGAAAATAAATACAGAAACATTTCCCTGGGATATATATATATATATCTATATATCGATATATAAATAAAATCTATATACACACACACATATTTAAAGGACATTTCTACAGTTCCCCTCTGAATAAGGTACTCATGCACTCTCACTGGCAAACTCAGCTCTGCCATCTCTGCTACTTAGAACCTCGCTTATGAAGGCGCTTCATTTAGTGCTTATTTTTCTATTAAGACGTCACCTGTCCAGCTTTATGTAGCAATACCTTCCTGGCTATCTTATGAAACAAATGCAGAAATGTATGCAGAAAATAAGGTGGCTAAATTTCAAAATCATTTAACCAATGAGGAATTCTTTTTTGCTTGGAAAAAGAGGAGAGGGAGAGGAGGATTGTCACCTTTCTCAGAGACACCTGACCATCAGCAGAATAAATCAGGATTTACCATGTTACCATCTTGACCTGGCTCTGTGTCTGAAAAGAAGCTGATGTGTGATGCCTCTGTTCTACCTCCTTCTTCATTCATTGGTAGAGATTTAATGAGTGTCTTTATATTCTGTGATAATGTCTTCCTACTCTGCAAATTCTATTTGAAAGTGAAATAGTGCCAGAGAGTCTTTAAGAAGTATACTATATTTTTCAAGGTGTATCCAATGTATTTCAAGGCACCAAAATAATCTTTGACCTAGGTTTACATCAAATGTTAATCTAAGAGTTATTAGTTGTGTCTGTTTTGTTGCTATACTCCCTTTAGTTCCGGAGCAGTGCCACTTTTGGTTTTGAAAACATGAAGTTCATATGCTGCAAACAATTCAGACATTATTTTCTTGAATATATTTTCTTCTGTGTTTGTTCTTAAGACTTTTTTAAATGAAAGCATAATGTGGAGGTAGATGTGGAAGAAGATGTGAAAGACTTAAAAAATATCTTATTGTCAGATTTTAAAGTATTTACCACAGGAGTGAAGAAACTGCACCCCAATGTGTGAGGAAGAATAGGTACCAATGAACACATTCCAGGTAATGGAAGCTTGCTATACAATACAACTGTGCATGCTGTGAATATATAAAGAACAGGATCTACACTTGAGCTGAACTCAAGTTAATGTGGGTTCACTGTCAAAAACAAGGAGTGAAACACTCTGCTTCTTCCTTCAAACTTGACATTTCTCTGGAAGGCCATCCTGCGCTATGGTAAGATTGCTTCTCATTGATATCAGCAAAACCTCTAGAAACAGTTACCAAAAATTAATTAAAAATCACACCAAACTCAAAAGTGTCTTGTATCTGCTCTATCTATTCTTAAACAGTTTTTATAATTCAACATCAGATTCTGCCTTTTCAACTGTCTCCGAAGGAAAATAAAGAAGATGAATGATTGCTTTAATCCTTGGTTTTGCTTCTGCTGCCTGCAGTGACTTCCCTGGGGAGGTTAGCTGCATGGATGGAGAAGTGATGTTTTCAGCAGAAGCTATAGTGAAAGTAAATTAAACCCTTAACTGTGCTTTCAGTCTTTGTACTGCGCTGTTCACGTCTATCCCATGATTAACATCCTTGAGCCCTAAACACAAATCTGGAAACATCATTTCTGTCCTTAGGCAATTATACAGAATATAATTAATCTGGCAAATTCTCAAGGAAGCGTCCAGCAGGTCAGGCAGAAATGTAGCTAAGGGGAATTTCCAATGGCTGCATGATCATTGGGCTTGCTAGAAATTAATGAGCTCTAAGTAGAATTTTTCCATTACCAAAAAATCCAACCAAAGTACTATTGCAATGTTTGAATGTTTTACAGGTGAATCTTTCCCTAATTGTTTTATCCTGTGAAGGAAATCTATTTAAAAATGCAATGATAATTTGTGAAACAACCCAGTGTATTCCATTAGGGTTCCTCCAGCCTTTTCAAGAAGAGTAGGGAGTAGGAGGGCAAGTAACTTCAGGAAGCTCATGGAGGTCTGGGACGTAAGGCCACACAGCCAGCTTAACTCTGTAGGTGGCAATTTACAGAGGAAGAGAAAGATGAAATGCCAGATCTTCTTCTGCAGCAAGTGTCTCACAGTGGCTGCTGAGAGCTTGTTTATGTTATTTGGTGTGTGGTAGATCTCTCCTTGGTCTGGTATTGTTTTAACACACTGATTAGTGTTTAGGTCTGTGTATTCACTCATATCTTTAACACAGGCTCCAGGGCTTTGATCACTGCCTTCCAGAAAGGCAAAAACATGAATGTCTGTTGTATAGAGCAAAATAGCTCAAATACAGAATTCAACATTCAAATGAAAGTATGTTTCAAAATATACAGAAAAAAATATTTTTACATGTGCAAGTACCTAGTATGTCCTGGTGAAAAAATATCCATCTCTGAAAGTGTTAAGTCTACTCTTAGACTGGAATACCTCATAGCTTGCAAAGGAAACAAGATTTCTTCCTGCTCCATACCTGTCAGGTTTCTTGGTATCCATCTAGCAGGCAAGAAGTCCACAGTTTGATTTTCCTTTCCTTTTTCCACTTCCTTTGTTCTTCTGGACAGTGTCTGTTAATCAAAATAGAAAAGCTCTGTTTTCAATAGCCAGTGAAGCTGATCACATCCAAGCCTGGCCCTGTGCAGCCTGAGATGGTTCTAGTCCTTACAGGTGAAAGTGAGAGCAAAGGAGAGAGAGCTCCCTTGTACTCCATATCCATCAGCAACTCCTGCCAGGGCTGCTTCAGCTGCAGTTAGTTACCCCATCACATAATAGCTACACAGCAATTTCTTCTGATCTAATGTACATAAAGCCCTTGGGCACAGTAGTGCTGATTCCTCCTCTTTTCAGAAAAAAACTATCATTGCCTATTTGCCTCTACAATCCCTATATGATTGCTGTGCTTCATTACTGACTTTGCAGTTGGAGTTGCAAAGACAAAGCCTCTTAATAAATCTTAATCTAATGAATCATTCAAGTCATCCAGCTACTTGGTTGTTTGCTGTTTTCACAGTAGTATTTTATATATTAAGATATTTTGGTCTTTCATTCATAAAAGGTTGCTAAGCAATGTACTGTATTTACCCCAGAGGAATGGGATACTGCTCTAAAATATTCCCTTAGTTTAAAATTTTCTTGTCTTTAGCAAAGACTAGCAAATAAACAAACAAAAAACTTCTCATCCGTCTGGTAACAAAAATTATATTTGATGGTCTATGATTTATTCTTTCAGCAAAGATTCTTTCCATTTCTTTGTTTATGTGCTATTTTTTATCTAGTACCTATAAATGAATTATTTCCCCAGATTGGAATGTATTTGCAGGTTAGAAAAAATCTCTAACTTCTTTATTTTCCTTTCTTCTCGTTCCTTTTCTCTTAAGCATACATTGTGGAAAACAAAAGTTTTCTGATATTATATATTATCGTGCAAAACCCAAGTGTCATGATCCAGATTTTCAAATACTAAAATAACTAGTACTCAGTTATTTTTAAGATTATTAGAAATGCAGTATATCCTCCCATATTGGTGTTTGCATTTCGAAATCCTGAAGCGCCTCTGGATATAGCTTTGTTAAGCAGTAGGGTCATTAACTGTTTAGAAGAATCAGATCCAGTGGCACATTGGAATGCATCTTTTCATGTTATTCTGTGGAATTTTTTCTTCATTTTCATTATGTTGTCTTTGGTCTCTCTCACAGGTTATAACACAGGTTTTAACTGGAATATAAATTTAGACTCAGATTGCCCTGTGATTACTAATCTGTTGTATTGTGTTTTTATATCTCTGTAACAGTTCTGTAATGGTTTGCCCCTTCACCCCCCATTTTCTCCCAATGGTTACACCCTGAGCTTTCCCACCCTTCCCCCAGCGCCAATCTCCCTGAAAATGCTCAGTCATTCCCCTGTCCCCTCCCTGGTACCCTGTCCATCACTTGGCTCTTCATCCCACTCTCCCAGAATCTTCCACCTTGGGCATCGACTGAGTGGACGAGGGCCAGGGGTCCCTCCCTTGAACTTCCCCCATTGGTTTGTGTGTCTGTCTGTCCCTCTGTCTTCCACTCCCCCGAATCCCCCCATTGGGTGGTGGGCGTCCCTTCCCCCTTGTTACTGCCCTGGTATTTAAGATGATTGTGAAAGCCGCAAGAGCACTTTCGGCTGTTGGGACAATGTCATTCGGAGCTCCTCGGAGCACGGATTAAACCTGAGACTTTTTCCCCAGCCTTGAGTCGGCTCCCTCATTACCTCCTCAGACACTGCCTCTCCTCCATACAAGACAGACAGCGTAGCGCTTTGTCTTAGCCGCTCCCCGAATCTCGTTGAGAAACAGGGGAGTGTCTCCTGCTGCTGACTGTGCCTCGGCCGGGCAGGCGAAGCCAGGGAGCTTCAGGGCAGGCACAGTGGCACTAATCGCTGTCCTTATCCAGATATCTGTTTCTGTACTCATCATAACTTCTGCTCCAGATGATTTGACCATGGTATTTCTTTTAACCAAGGGCTTTTGCTCCCCAGTTTTTAAACGGCTGTGTGGCTTGGAATGGAGGAGACAATGAGCTTTATTCTTTGCAAAGAATAGATATAACTGCAGCCCATGCACTCTGTGATTTCCTTTCCATCTCCTCTGTGGTCAGGAAGAGGTGAGGCCATGAAGCTGTGGAGCAGTTAATGTGCACAATCTCTGCATATCTCAGAAGCCTCAGAGGGATTGATTATACACCTCATTGTATCTCCAGGCAATGCACCAGCCTTGCTATTCATTGTATCCAGAAAACACAGCCTTATGGTAACAAAAGAAAAATGGAAAGACAGCCAGCAAAAAAAATGCTTTCCTGATTCACTTTTTTTTCAAAGTTGAGAATCACTTTCTATTCTGTTTTATCAGTAAAAATCTACTCACCAGTGAATCCTTATTCCCCAAAAAAGGGAGTTGCTTTGTTTTATTTATGTGACTGAGAAAAGAAGCTGGACCTCTCTGACTGGAGGATACTTTATATTTCAGTAGAGTTGTTGATTCCCTTGGGGTCAGGGCAGTTGATTGTCTGAATTAAATTTACAGAGGCAAAAAGAATTTTTAAATTGATTATGACCTAGGCCTGTAATAGATTTTGGTCTCTGTTTTTTCCTTGACTATTTGCACAATTCTGAAATGATTAAAAGTACTCAGATACAGTTCACAATATTTTCTATTTTCAAACCTGTAATGAAATAATTTCATCTTGATTTTCCTTTCATGCATTTTGAAATGCATTCATTTCTTATTATTTAGAATACATGGTTTACCTCTCTTGTCTGAATGGTTTTCTGAAGTTCTAGAGATTTAACTAGATAATTAGAATTAAAATTAATGTTTTACAAGAGTTCTACAACTTGGTTTCCCAAGGATCATACCTGGTCATTTTTTCTATGTGTGTGGACTTGAAATTGAGATAGACAGGAATCCCCCCCCCCAAACAAACAAACAAACAAACAAATTTTGAAGCTTCTATATTTGATGTAGTAGTAAGATCCTAAAACTGCTCATGAGTTTATGGAAAGTTCTGTCTAAGGAAAGACACAAAGTAGAAGTTACATCTGTGGGAAGTCTATTCTGTTACCCTAAACCTTTGTGCAGTCACAATATCAACAACCACCAGGAAATCCCAATGGTGTCTGTAATTTTTTCTATTCATGGAGCTTTGAATTTCTCTTAGGCTTGCTTGCAGAATGTGTCTGCTTGTGGATCTTTCCACTATGAAACTCATGCCCTAAAATGTCAGATTGTGCCAGTTATCCTCACAGCTCAATGTGATCCATTTTTAAAATTATTAATGAGAATTTACAGCAGTACTGTTAGTAGGTTAAGACAAAGCTAGAAAGCCCCGCTCCACTGAACTCTATGGCAAAATTCCCTCTTCCATTAATCGTGCCATAATTTTGTCCCCCGAGAGTGAAGGGTAGAATTTCAGTGAACATTTGCAGAAGATTAGCCTGTAATCCCCTCTGAGGGAGTGGAACTGATTGCTGTTACAGTGCATGTTTTTAAATTAAGCTACTTGTGCTGAAGAGAAGGTAAGGCATAGGACCATCCCAGTGTGCAGCAAAAAAGCCAGATTTTGTTCCTAGTTTTAATAAGAAGTCAGAATGAATCTGGAGGAACTGCTCTTCAGCATAACTGGGACCAGCCACTCAATCACTCTAATCACTCTTACATTAATGTCACACTTAATGAGCAGGATGATTGTGCTGGGTTGTGCAACACAGAAAAACCTGCCAGCCTCTTTTGGGGGGAGCAAAACAGAACATGTGAAAATGACAGAGTAATTAACAGCACTTCAATTACAAGTGTAGGATATTTTCAGCAGCTGATTACAAATCCTGTTGTGAGTTATGTACAAGTGCAAGCATTTTTTGGGCAGCCTGGTAATGTGGAGAAGGAAGGAAATGCATTAAGAATGTGATTAATTAATTGTCTTTGAATGGGATGGACTGCTCATTTAAAATTAAAACCTCCTTTCAGGTAGAAGGGACAAATGGTCACTAGTGGGTTGCACTGTACTCAGCAGGTCACGTGTTACCAACATTAACAGAGATCAAGAGACGAAGCTGTGGGTGGGCTTCAGCCCCATTAGCCAGGGGATGGGTGGAGGCAATTTAGACATGTCATAGAAATACACTATTTTAATAATCCCCAGTAAAAGAGAATACATATGGCCAGGAAGGAATATCATGAATAAATTAAGCTGCATGTCTCTTAAAATCTCTGATTTACATGTGTGTATAAAATATACAGATATGTTGGGCATCTCATTAGAAAATTACAGCTTAAGAGATGCTCTACAATCCTGACCAACATCTTGCTGCTGCATGCAACTAAACTAAATAATTCCTTTCACAATCTGCTCAAATGTTATCTTAAAATTGCAAAGCTATTGTCTTGTCCCCCGTGTAAACAGAAAAGCTGGGTTTTGGCAGCTGGGTTCAGGCAGGACTGTTCCAATATTCAGAAAGTTCCCAGAGTCATTGTATTCATGGGCCTTTGGTGGCCATTTGTAGAACAGTAGTTTTAAACTTAAATTATTCCTGTTCCCTTGATTTTTTGTACAATCTTCTCTCATCCTTAAATAAGCCAATTATCTCAACTTAGGCTTTATACATACCTTTATCCACTTCTCTTCTCACAACCTCCACTGTTTTTCTGTTTCTTGTACTGCTCAGCTTTCTAAGGCTTTTACCTCTGTCAGTCTCATTGTGATTAGAGACAGAACATTTTTTCATACCTGAAGCTGTGGAGTTCCTGGGCTGCTCAAAAAACACAGGCTAAAGCAAGCCTTGTAAACTATTGCCAAACCACACATTCAAGCAACAAGCTTCTAAGCTAGACAAGCTTCTAAGCAAAAGAAAAAAACACCATTAACTTTTCCCAAGGAGTAAGGGCTGTTCCTTTCTGAAAAAAAGTGTCCTATGCATACTCTTACTCTTCTGTTCAGTGTTTCCAGGGACTCAGTGATAATGTGTCTCTGATCATTAGGTATGAATTGCACTACAGATAAAGTCTTTCAGAAATATTTTGGAAAGTCTGCCTTGGTAAACAGGCTTTACGCTTTTGCGATATTTATTGCTGGTTCTTTAAAGAATTATTGATGTGATTTTGTGCTTTGCTATTAATCAGGAGAGTTCACAGAACAGGTGCTACAAAGTAACTTAAAATTCCCCATTTCTATAATTAGAAATAATCTGATCTTTGACTCTATTCAAAATCTACTTTTAAAAATTACAAACAGAAACAAAGTCCAACGAAAACCAATAGAATCATTTGGACAAAGGTTCTGATATTAGGACTTGAAATTCAAATAGTTCATCAGTTATTTCTCTGCCAATAAAGGCCTTTTATTGTTCTATTGACTCTCTCTCTGTTCATGCTTTTTTCAATGAAACCGCTGTAGGAAAATAGAGAAGAAAAAATAATTAAAAATTTAAAGTTCATTTCTCAAGCCCTAGTTTAGGTATGTTGTGCCTTATGTGATATTTAATTACCTCCCTGATTGATTGTTAAAAGTGAAGTTATTAACTTTGAATATTAAACCTATTACAGCAGTATACAAATCGGAGAAAATAAATAAGGCCAAGACATGATATAAATCCTATAAATCTTTTGTCTAACCATGTTCTTACATTGACAAGAGTATGTTTGCTTATTGTTTCAAGCTCTACTTATTTATATAATTTAATTTGAAAAGTGAATGTTCTCACTAGTATTTGTTCAGGTATATATTGCCACAGAAAGATGGTGGCTCCCATGGTAGTGTAAAAATTAAGTTCAGCCATTTTAAATCTGTAGGATAAATTCTGAAGAAATTAATCACAAAACTCAGGGGACTGACTATTACATTATATACAGGAACCAGTTGAAAACAGTTAGTTTAGTTAAAAATGTGGTACTTAAAAATGCAAACTCCTCCTTCTATCTGTGCATCTCCACTATACCAGGATACAGCTGATTTCACTTGAAGTGTTTTGAACCACAAGGTACAAGACTGAGCCCTTAATACTGATTAGGGATCACACCTTTTCATAGGATTTTTCTAAAGGCAAAAGACAAAAAGACTACTTTAATGATAACTGTGTGTCTTAACTACCTTATAATTCTGTTGTAGAAATTTAGTTCTTATTGCTTCTATCTCCAGTTGGAAAATGTGCTGCCTGGGGCCCATGGTTTGTCCTAAACAGTACCAGCCTAGCTTGCTGCCATTTCCCAATGTGCTCTGAATGACTTTATTAGCACTCAGAGCCCATCACCTTTTCTTATTAGCTGAGCTAGCTGATGACTCTGTTGGCTGAACAGTTTTAACTCCATCTGGTAAAACAGAGTTGACAACTTCTTTTTGAGTCAGTTGCTATGTATATTGAGGACTTAATTTTGTTCTACTTGCCTTCACTGGATGAAGAGGTATACAGGAGGACAGAATTTGGCCTTGAAAAGAAGTCCTTGGGGGGGAAAAGCTGATGACTTGTTTAGCCTCATATAGGGGGGTGGCAAGGTGCTGCTACAAAGTGCTTCTGCTCCTGTGACTCCTCAGCAGACCAGCTCATTTGCAACCAAGGAGAGTATAACCCCTGGCACTACTGTGAGGTTGAGATTAAATATTGAGTAAACACAGTTTCAGGTTTCTGGCTTCAAGGCAGCTGCAGAGGTGTAAATGACAATAAGACTTGTTCTTCAAAACTCAGGAGGAGTCTCGTAAAGAGGTACTGTCAAAAAGATCCTGGCTCTAGTATTGGCAGAGTTGTCAAGATAATGTTCATCACCTGTTCTTTGCCTGTCATTGCTCAACAGCAGAGTTATTTCAAGTGCTTTCTTACCTCCACTGCTGCTCTGAGATCAGTATTTACATCTGAAGTAAATACTTCAGCACTTTGTGGGCCTCCATGGATTTCAGCTGGGCATCACTAAAATCCAAACGTGGCTGGTAGCATGAATTGTCAGTATGAGCTCCTCAGGTCTATATGCTCCTATGCAAAACCTCTAACTTTGCTTCAAAGAGGGTGAGGCAGCTGGATGAGGTGCATGCAAGATCTTTTTTCAAGAGACTCCTTTTTCCTTTGTATTTCACAGCAAATGCTCTTGTGCCCATGGCAGATGAAGTAACATGCAGAAAGAAAAGTCATGGTTATTGTTATGATTTTGATATAAGGATAATTCTGCCTTCATTGCTTATATTGTAAACCTACACAAATCATTGTTTTATTACCCTAAAAGTATTAAAAATTGGTAGAAGATAGCAATGCATTTGGTAAGGAAAGGAAATAGGAATTCATACCAGTTCATCTGGATTTTTTACTTTCACTCCCCAGAAAGATTTGGGAATTTTTTATGGGTTCCTAAAATGGGAATTTTCACAACACAGAAATATTTCCAGAAAACATGCCACCTGAAAGCCCTGAACTTATAAAATTCATATGTCTTCCTCATTACTACCTAGATTCTGAAGGATATAGGATATACTGCATAAAGGCAGTGGAAAACTATGTGATGGAGATTAAAACAATGTAGTTTGGCAAATGAAATTATGGCTTAAGCTACGCAGATGCTGTGTCCTTTTTCAGATTGTCTTCTTCTATATGCTCTGTATTGCTCCAAGTTTTGACAGTTGGCAATTTATACTGAATATGAAATTGTTTCAGGGGTCTTGTACAGGCTGAATCAAAACTATATGTTCAGATGAAGTAGTGGAGGACTGAATTTCCTGATCGGCTGCATCTAGCCAGTGTGATAATAAACATCATTAAAGTCATATTATTGTTCTTTCTTTGAAATAAAAAATAATAATAATTCTGGAACTTCTTTAATGAGATTTTTATCAGGCAGTATAAGTTCTTGTCCTGGGCTAGCTGCTCAAACCTTTAGGAAAAACATAGGTTCTTGAGTATTTGCCTGAAACCCAAATAAAAGTTTGAAACACTATCCATGGCCAAAGGAACTGAATAGTAAATTATTTAGTTTGATCTTTTTTCTTTTTTTCACGAGTTTCATATTTTGAGCTGTTTAGCATCTTCTGGTTTTAGGGAATAGTGCTATGTTTTGTGCAGAGTGCAGGAGATTTAAATAAGTGACACATCCAGTGTAATATATTGAACTGGATTTTTCCCCCTTCATAAACAAGTGTACCAAAAGCACTGAGAAATGGGCTCTCAGTAAAGTCTGGTTCTTCCTAATGTATATACAAATGTGAGGGAAATCATGAAAATATGTTGTACTAAAAATCTACCTCTACAGTTTCTCTCCTGAGCTGCACTAACAAGTAAGGCATCTTTACTTTTTTAATCTAAAAAAAATACAGATTCGATAAAAAAAAAAAAAAGATGGGGTTTAGAAGTTTAATTTAATATCAGTTTTTAAAAAATTAATTCATTCTAACTTTTCATCCAATTTTTTAATGTCAACCAATATTTCAGAGGAGGCTCTCTAAGCGTAACAAAGTATAAATAAAATACAGACACCTGGTCTCAGTGGGCTAGTCTGGACTGCCAGAGCTGATTAGTTCAGCTCCCAATGAATTTAGCAGGTAGAGCAGGGTTGCCCTGAAAGGTAATCCAAGAAGTTTGTATGAGCAGACTGCCATCTAGTATCAGTCTTTTGCTTGCGAGCACATGAGAGAGTAGGAAATCACCACAGTGTCAGTTTGTGCATGTACAGACAAAGCATTGGACACAGCATGAGACCCTCTCCTATGGAGACAGGCTGAGAGAATTTGGGTTGTTCAGCCTGGAGAAGAGAAGGTTCCAAGGAGCTCACTGCTGCCTTCCAGTACCTAAAGGGGACCTAGAAGAGAGCTGTAGGGGGACTTTGGACAAGGGTGTGTGGTGACAGGACAAGGGGGAATGGATTAAAGTTGAAGAAAAGTAAATCTAAGTTGGATATTAGGAAGAAATTCTTATGAAGGTGATGAGATGCTGGAACAGGTTGTCTCGATAAATTGTGGCTACCCCATCCCTGGAAGTATCCAAGACAAGGCTGGATGGGGCTCAGGGCAGCCTGGTCTACTGGAAGGTGTCCCTGTCCACAGGAGAGGGGTTAGAGCTAGATGCTCTTTAAGGTCCCTTCCAACGCAAATCATTCTATGATGACTCTGGGATTTAGACAGAAGGTTACCTGACCTCCAGAACACACCAAATCTTGGCTTGAATTTAGGGCATATGTGTCACAGGCAGACTACAATTGACTCTACCTGAATAGCTACATGTGGGTTTCTAGAAAAGTCTCATGCCATATTTCAGGCATTAAGATTTATGCAACATTATCAGGTCACCTTCCTGCATTAATCTCTTGGACATAACAAAATGTATCACATTTGAATTTTGTCAGTCACCTTTTCTAAAATTTTTGCTCCAAATGCATTTGAAATGAAAAAAATAATGAAAGCTCTTGACTCTTTCCTGAGCTTTTCTATTCCAGTGACAAAAATCTTTGATTAAATAAAACTCAATATGATTTTGATAAAAGTACATCCACAACTGCATGTTAGCCCTTTAATGATGGTATATGAGTCTCCTCATGTAATGTTTATGTTTGCAACATTTTCAAAAGCACTGCCAAGACCACTTTACAGTTCTGTTATGTTTGTATCACTGATAGAACATGAGTGTCCTGATGTGATTGAGATATGATTTGGGCCAGATGTGATTTCATATGAAGTGTTTGTACAGAATCACATCTGTCAGTATATTCTATAACTACACAATTTCTAACTATCTATGTCAACAAAACCCACTTCATAATATAACATTCAGGCATTTTTCAAGCTTAAGAAGAGTTATCTTCTAGCATAAGCACTTAAGTGAATAATTTGTATGCAGTTAAAAACAGATTCTCTGGAGGCAAAAGTGATTTACTCCTAAAGTAGAAGTTCAGAAACATTAGTGAGGAAAGATAGTGTTTTTCTGTAACTATAATTCCACTATGATACAAAAGTACTCTTCTGGGACAGCTTACAATTTAAACCCACAGATTTCTTGGCTTTTATCTTCATAAATTTCCGCTTTCTTTTTAATATCTTTGGAAAACTAAATGAAAAAAGAAAAAAAGGGAGATGTTAGATTGACATGATGATCCCTGCTAATTTAAATGTGACAATTTGACTTCTCCTGGGTTAGTGTAAAACCCATCCTGGCATGATTAAGACTGAAACTGAAATTTTTAAGTGGGAAAATATATTCTTTATAAAACTGAACTTGCCAGTTATACTTTAAACATTTGAGTTACTTTGAAGCTTACACTAGTGTTAAAGATACAGAAAGACTTTGACCTGTTGGAACAAGTCCAGAGAAGAACCATTAAGCTGATCAGAGGACTGGAGCACCTCTTGTACGAGGCAGACTGAGAAAACAAGGGTTGTTCAGCCCGGAGAAGAAAAGGCTCTGGGGAGGTCTTATTGCAGCCTTCCAGTACCTAAAGGGGACCTGCCTGAGAGCTGGAAAGGGACTTTGTAGAATGTCACGTAGTGGCAGGAGAAGGGGCAATGGCCTTAAGCTGAAGGAGGGTAGATTTAGATTCGGTATTAGGAAGAAATTCTTTACTGTGAGGGTGGCAAGGTGCTGGAACAGGTTGCCCAGGCAAGCTGTGAACACATTGCCCCTGGAAGTGCCCAAGAGCAGGCTGGATAGGGCTCTGAACAACCTCATCTAGTGAAAGGTGTTCATGCTCATGGCAAGGTGGTTGGAACTAAATAATCTTTAAGGATCCTTCGAACTCTAAATATTCTATGATTCTGTGATTCCATTCTATGATATTCCATATATTTCCACTGGATAATTTCATTAAAGACAATAAAATACTTCAAACCACTGGGAGAACAAATGGTTAAGAGCTGTAAAGATGGCCATGCTCTTGGCTGACATGAATCAGAGTGCAAACAATGATACCAGCGTAGCTTGGTTGATTTTTTTGCAATTAGATCTCTCAGAGAATAAGAACGGGGAGTAGCTTGTGGCAATTTCCTGCATAGGGTATACGTAAGCACATGATTGTGCATGTCTGTTTAAACCATTTTACCATAATATTCTCTTATTTTCTTCCAGGTTTGGTCTGTTTCCAGTTTATGGGGGTTTTTATTCAGGTTTTGAGGTTTTTTTGAAGGGGGTGTGTGATTTTTTTTCATATTGCCCTCTAATCCCCAGCACAGGCATTTGCAAAGGTGTATCTTTTTCTGGTTTTATATCTCCTTAAAACCTCGTATGACTATACTTGGTCTCTCCTCCACTTTCCTGGTGACAGAGTACCAGGAAAAACACTTTTGCTATTAATTTTGCAGGAGTTGATGTCTAATATATGATTCCTGTCTAATTGCTCCCTTTCAGCAATAGGGTAGACCAAAAATAGCATTTCGTAAAATGAACTGTAGAGAGGCCTCAGTTTTACCATAGGCATGATGACGTTGGCTAAACACAGCAATGAATTTAAAAAATGTAATGGGCTTTCACAAAACCCCACAGGATTAGATTTTCAGCTGAGATTTCAGTGAAAACACATTTGAAGTCTAATTACCTCAGTTTCTAGGTTGATGTAGGTGATGCCAAAATAATAGTGCAATTCTGTCTGACAAAAATATCACAAAATAATGATAGCTGAGACTGCTAAGTTTACATTTGCCCCTTTAATATCAACAAAGCATGAAAGCTGTTGTGTCAATAATGTTAGATGATTATGTTATCTGCTTCTGAAATTATTAATCTTTGTTGCAGTGTGCCTAGTTCAATCAGTCAACACAATCTTTTCACTGAAAGAATTTTTGTTGCCAAATAAAATCTGGTAATGCACATTAACAAATCATTTTTCCATTTAAGATAATGCAATTAAAGTTGATTTCTCAGTAATTTATCCTTCTTTTCAAAAATCAGCAAGAAAAGCCCTGCAGGTTCAAACTTTAATTATTTAAATGCTTATAAACAATACAGCTTGTGAGGTCTGGATGAGCAAATAAACTGAGGGAATGATGAACCCAGGCATTTCAAAACTCTTAAGCATTTAGAATAATTACTAGTTAAGCCTGGAAAGCACTTATAAAAAGGTAAGAAATGCCAGAGGGAGGTGTCAGAAACAAGGAATCATCATCTAATCTTACTTCTTATACATTTCCTTAGTTCAAAACTATGGGGAAAGGTAATTAAAGTCACATTTGAGATTGTTGATTTTGTAAGGTAATAAGAAATTCTGTAAGATAATCAGGAACAAGTTTATGCTGATGTAAACACAGACAACTGTCATAATAGCTGTGAGGTTTTTAGACAGTTTTAGTGCATCAACACTTGCTTCATCAGTGGTACACAACTCATGTGCAAATCATTGCCTGAAAGCACAAATTCTTAGATAAAGTTAGCAAAAGTAACTCTTCTGAAGAATGGAGACCTTAATCTGAAATCTGTCCTCAATGATAAAGTTATTCCTAGATCTGGATCCAAGTATATTATTGTGTATTCCTTGCCTCCTCCCTACTTGCTGTTTAGTCTAGCTGTTTTTCTGTCCCTATTTCTTTGCTCTCCACAACAGACAAACTCAAGCCTACCTTAGGGCTGCTTGAGTTTGAAACAGATGATTTAGATCTTCAACAAGCCTCCACACATCTCTCAAACCGATTCCTGAGCAGATAGTCTCCAACATTAAAAAGGCTTCCGGTCTTGTCAGCAGTCCATCGTATTTTCACTGTGATAGGACTCATTACTGCTGTTTAAAGAGCTAAAAAAAATTAATTTTAACCTTGCTTTCACAGGCACAATAGGTGGAAAAAATGTGGTAGTGATATATATGTAGGGGAATTCAGATAATTTGACAAGAGGCAATTCCCTGAATTTTGCCCTTATCACCTAGGAATCAATTGGGTCTAAAACATAGCTATAAAAAACCAAAAATTTTGTCTTGGTGCTTTACTGTGAGCATGACATGGGGCTTGGTGTCAGAAAAGGGATCCCAGGTCTAGAGAAGCACCTTGGCCAAATATGAGCCAGTTACAGGCTGACACCCAAGATCTGCTGGGGGAGGCAGGCTGGACTTCAGAACTCCTCTGCGGAGACAGACAGTTTTGTATCTGATGGAGGATCCCCAACCCCTGATCAGGGGAATGTCTATCACTGCACACCTTGACATATTCCTCAGATTTGTGTGCACCTGGGATGTGGTTTATCAGTAGGTGCTGTTTTTGGTTCATGCCCTGTGTTTTAACCCAGGATTAAAAGAGACAATTGGATGATGAAAATTACACAGATGTGGAAAAAACCCAAACAAAATAAAATCAGGGCTAGCTGATCAAGCTGTTGTCTGAAGCTACAAAGCTGTGTGCAGATAAACTTCACAGCCTGGGACAGTAGTAGGTTCAAACCAGCACAGCATGTGGGCACCCTGAATTTCTCCTGCTGTGCTGAGGCAGCATTGGTACCTGCTGGGTTTGTTAGGGCTTTCTGTGGCAGTGCTGTGTTCCTGCTTTGATTGTACTATGCTACAGATCATGAAACAGCATTATAAATAATACATCATAATTAAGTCACATGAAGGAAGGTACAGAATCAGTATCCTTGAATGTAATCTAATGAGTAAATTAATGGGGATTGTGTAGGAAATGATGAAAACCAAATTTTAGTAGTGAAGGTAGACAGAGCAAATTGCCCAAGAGATTATCCTAGCTCTATTCTCTAATATCCATGGATATTAAGTGCTGGCAGAAAGAAAATAAACTGATCCAAAGCACGAAAATACAGTTCATTATGTTTAATGTTCAAAAAGCAGTTGACTGAATTCTGCTATCTGTTACAATGGCAGGGTGTGTAGGGGAGAGGGAAGTGCTGGCCACCCATGACTTTGTTCATGTGGAAAAACCTCTGCAAGAAGTTTGCAGGGGTTTACTTCCCAAAACTGTCATAGTCTTTCCCCATTTCTTCCTTGCAGTTGTGTTCAGTAAATGTACCAAAATAGCTGTGGTTTGATATGTATCTTGTGTGGCTATTTCATGCAAACACACAAAGTACATGTGGACTTTTAATGAGGTTCTGTTCAGAATCTTCACCTAGATGGAAGTGATCCCAAGGGTTAATCTGGCATTACTTTTTCAGGAATTGATAATAATATTTCTACTTCCCAAGACAGGAATAACAGCTGTGAAAGCATATTATGGAAATATGTGTTTGGAAATTAAAACTTTAAAAAATGAAAAAAACATACATGTTATTCCCCAAATCTTCTTCTCATGACTTAATTCTGTGTTGAAAGTTGTATTTATTTCTAAGAAATATCTTGTATTGCACCTGTAATGAACTCTGCTTAAGAGACTAGACTCCACTCCTGTCCTATCTACTGTTTGGTGTGCCCTACCTCTTAGCCCTAGTGCACCAAGGTACATGAGGAGATATCTTTGCTTAGCCTCTAGTGAAATTACATATTAATTTAAAACATGTAGCCAAGAAAAATAGTGTTCAATTACTATTAAAATTTAATGTACTTGCATAAGCATTTCCTGGCAGTGTCAGGCTGAGGATACAGAAGCACAGTGCAAAATATTCAAATATGAAAGCTCATTATTGCTTTTTTCTCTCTTGAACAAAAATGAATAATTAACCTCTAGGTTGGAGGCTTGCTATTACTTTATATTCCTTTTTTCATTGCGCTACATTAAAATATATATAAGGACACATCTATATGTGTATAATGCAGAACATCAGGTGCAGAGCCAGGGTTTATAAAAGACTTAAGTAACTCAAAAGTCTCCCTGCCATTGCTTTTTAAAAGCACTTTGAGATCTCAGTAATCTAGGTCCTCTGAAAATTTTGCCCTTCAGTCCCTTGTTAGAATCCAGCAGCATGAAGTGTGGGGTGGTGGTTGGTGTTATGAGTTCACCCCGGAGCTGTGCCTTGACAAGAGAAAGGAAGTGAAAGGAGAATTGCCTTGACTTCTCTTTAGAGTCACTCCATGTCCTTGGTGTTGCATCCCTTCCTCTTTGTTAGGGTCCAGAAACTAGATTTGCAATATAACAAATAACAAATATGTACTGGATATGTACAAAGATAACTGTAACATATTTTGTGTTCTCTGCTGAATATGAAGAGTTGTGGCTAAGAACTTAGAAACCTAAACAACTACTCTAGAAATAGTAGGCCTTTATGGTGAGCCTGCATCAAACACAGTCTTTCTAAGCAATTTCCTACTATTACCCGTGTTCTCAGGTTATGTAGTTTCTTGTAGTTCAGTTGTTTTTTTGAGTTTTGTTTTGTTTTGTTTTTTTTTAACATGCTGAGTGTCTCTTGAGACTAATTTGAAAGTAATCAGCTTTTTTTTCCCCTTCAATTAAATATTTTTATGTGACTATGAAACTAATTCTTTTCAATAGATATTTTCTTGAGTTCCTGAGATCCCAGCAGAGTTTCTGGAGTGAGAGGAGACAGGAAGTACATTCTTCCCTATAACTTGGAAATAACACAATATAGGAGATCCATATTCATATTCTCTGTCCTAGAAGTCATTGACTGCTCTCCAGCTGTAAGATCTTGGTCTTGGAGTTGGTTTGGTATTGGTTCCATGATTTTTAAGGTCTCCATTTTACTCTGAATGGGAAAGAAAGCAAAGCTTGTGGAACATGAAACCACTCTCTTCCTACTCCATTGCCTTTCTTAGAAGTGTCTTGTAGTAAGACAAGGAAGACCAACATTCCTGATATTCAGCAGAGGGTATTTCATCTAGGAGCTGGGCTCTAGAAACCCCCCATATTCCTCACTGCTTCATCAAAACTGGGATTTTTATCAGAATTCTGCCTGCTAAAGAAGCACTGTGTATGGCTCTCTTAGGTGTAGTTGCACTAATAGATAGGAGGGACTTTTCCTTGAAGATCTGATTGCTTTAAATATCAACAGGCACTGTGTACATAATATTAATGAATAAATGTTATATAATCAGATATTTTCTTCAGAAAAAAAGAAGTGTGATTTCTCTTTCAATAGGAAAACAAGACTATGTGTAGAATGTGTAAAGAAAGCATTATTACTGAAAAATAAGCTGGACCTTTAACTTGTTGTGATAAATATTCAGGACCACAGGGTTGAAAGACAGTTCCATTTTGTTCTATCACAAGAATCTCCATGGGCACAAATATTAGAAGGGATCCAAGATAGATAAAATTAGAAATACAGATACAGAATTCTAGATTTCCTCTGTGAGTTCACTCACTCAATTTAGAAAATATTTTCATTTCTATAGCCTCGATTCCTGTTCCTTCTTAACAAAAAAAAACCCATGACAAAACAAAACAAAACAAAACAAAACAAAACAAAACAAAACAAAACAAAACCAAACCAGCAAAAACCTCTCAAATCACTTTGGCAATTTTTACTCCTTATTCAGAGAATTCAGCCAAAGGTTATCTTCACCTACCTTATAAATTGTTCAGGAAAAACAGTGAGTCCGGTGAATGTATCAGAGAAATGCAAGCTGTGAAATTTCTCCCTCAGCCCTGGAGGAGAGGAGCCCTTCCACATCCCACAGGAGAATCTCAGACTTTACTAGGCTCTCCCAGAACACATGAAATTCTCAAGACAGGGTGTGGAAATATGCTGAAATGTAAAGAACAGTGGGAAAGATTTGCCAAGCTTAAGAGAGACTGGTACAAAAAAGTGGGATAGCAGAGAAGTTCTTATTCCTAGTGTTAAAAAAAAAAAAGTGCATAATACTGTAAGTGTAGCAATCATAGTATCCAAGAAACTGTAAAATAAATCATTCAGATGAAATATATAGCTAAAAAGTCAAGGCATAGCAAAGGCATGGCATGAAAAGGTCGTGGTTCTTGTTTGAAGGGAAGACTCAGAGAAAGAATGTTATGCAGGCTGGAAATTATAAGGAAATTTATTTAGGCTAAGATTCATAAGGGTGGCATAAATTCTTCCCTTCCTTAGCTGAAGGAGTTCTATAAGCAGCACAGGATCTTCAGGGGACATAGGGTTTGATTTCCTCACTGGGCTTGTGATGCACAGACTTCAGATGCATCTCATCAAAACAGCAAAAAACACCCTGATAATTTTTCTCCTGTGTAGTGATCATGTGTAGTATATTACATTTCCTTTGGGGAGATGGCATTTTTTCATTTTAGGGCATCTCATATTTTTCCAATGAATAACAAAATTATATGTGTAAATGCTGGAACAGTGGAGCCTTGACAGAAAATTCAACGAGTTTATCTATTTTTGTCAGAGAAATTTGCTGTCAGTTCCTATAGCAGCTCTCCAGGTTGAAAATGCATCTTTCTTCATGGGTGAGATCCTCATGGTGCTTTTCATGTCAGTTCAGAACTGTTCCTTTGACTGAGGTGAAACAACTGTGACACTCCTGTACTGGAAGAAAATTCAGATTCTATCCCCAGCAATTTGCACAAATTATTATTTGTCCCTCTGTACATGAACAAAAGCCTTATATTTTAGTTTTGGTTTTGTTTTTTTTTTTTTTTTTCTTCAATGGATTAAAGGACTGAAAAATCTTATTCTCACAAGAGTGAATGTACTTTAGTATTCACAATTCAAAAAAGCCCTAACCAGTTACCCATTCATTCACTGTGTGTTTGGAAAGTATAATGCACTCCTTTAAGCAGTGAATTCATCTTTACATGTCTAATCTGACATAAAGCCACCAGAAAAGAGATTTCAGCTGGTAATCTTGAGACTGAAGATCTAAATTTTTTAGGATGTTAGTCACTTACTTAAAGGTAGGAGATAATTCTAAACTTCCTCCTTTCTTAAGCTGCAGAACTGAGATAATTAGTGGGGGTTTTTATTTGATTTTTGAAGAAGAATCAATTTCTGTCTGACAAAAGAAATTATATTAGAAAAAAAAAAAAAAAAAAAAAAAAACTAGAAGAGGTTTGTGCCACTTTAAAATCCAGGGTAAATAAAGAAGGTTCAAGATCTTCTGGAAAAATTCTGGGCAAAATCAAAGGAATATGTCTGATATCAAAGACTGAAGTTAAAAACCTTTGGCTAATGTTCAGCTGCCATGCTTTACTGAATTAATTAAATAGTTTAAAGATAGTCTGGTGTAGGCAAAGGTTGGTTTTCATTATGCTTGACATGTGAAAACAGGGCTTCGAACAACAGCACCATGAAGGACTGAAAACTGGTGTAGTGTGCTTCACAGAGATTTTTTTAAGTGATTTCTTATGTTTTACAGCCAATTTTTTTTACATTAGTGACTTAAACCTAGCTCTCTGTATCAGAGGTCAAACTTGCACTGATTTCAGAACTCTCATATTCATACCTGATGAAAGTTATTTGCTGCAGATAAGCATCCAAACATTTGAATACTTCTCCGCATCAAAAATTAACTCTAGAACTTTTGAACTTCACTCAGTACTACTACAAATCTAATCCATTCATGAATATTCATCCAAGGTAACAGTAATTGTGATGCTATTGTGTCACTTCTACATAATTGAAAGCTCTTCACCGACACCTGTGAAACCTGTCTGACTTTTAAACTAAGCACAGCTATCTTTTTTTATGTTCATGCTTTATTATATCACAAATACCACCCTGGGAACATGGTCAAACAGATTATTTTGAGAGTTGCCCTCTAAAGAAATGAGGAAAACATAAAAGCATTCTGCAGGGAAAAGTAAATTAGAAGGGATGGTTTCATTAGAAGGCACATAAGCTTTTGTGATCCATCTGTTGGCAGTAGCTCTCCTTACTAAACAGACCTGGATAGTAAAGAAAGAAAAAAAAAAAAACCACAAATTTAAAAAAAAACTCTGGGAGTTAAAAGTTAGGCAGAAATCACTGTTCCAAGCTCTTAGAATTGTCCCAGTGAGAGTGAAAATAGGATGTCCTGTGCAGAACATGTGGCATTTTCTCAAGCTACAGATGTCCTGAAACTGGGGACAAATATCTGATGACAGACTGCTGAAGGACATGAGACATTAATGCAGACCTTCTCCATCTTCAGGCCTCAACACTGCCAGGGGTTCTTTGTCCACATCTGGGACAAAGTCCTTCAGGAGGAACCTGTACTGATAATTACTCTGGCAAAGGGGCTCAGACAGGTTCTCTTGCTTTTCTCCAACCCTTGAGGCAGCCTTTTGGTGAAATGGTGCTTTTAGTGAAGCTTATCCTCTCTTTTCCTGCCATTGGCTGCTCTCAAAGGTAGCAACTCTAATTCCTGCATTGGGTGGGCCAGTGACTGGCTTTAGGCTGAGCTTCTTCTCTGCCAGGACTATTGTATCCACCTTTCCCTTGAAAGAAAGTGATGCCTTGGCTCAGTTTTGTCTGGTTTTGGAAGACTTTTTCCTTTCTGGATGCTATAAGCTCCCTTCTGATGACCAACAGCATTACTATTTCTATAGGCCTGAAATTGGTGTGCAAAATCTCCATCCCCATTACCAGCCAACCCTTTGCTCATGGTTTTAAGCCACCATGGAAGCTGCATCCAATTGTCTGGTTAGCTACAGCTACAGCAGATAATGATGCCATTTAGCAATCTTTCCAAATTGCTACTCTGTGGGACTTTTTTTCTTGGCTTCACTCTTTGTTAGCCTTATTTTCTCTGTCTGTAAGCCACAAACCTGAAATTTAATGAATTTGTATAATATTGTGTACAGAAGTCTTTCAGAGAACTGCACCAATTCAAGGCAAGAGAGGTACATTCTTCAGGACTAGAATATTTAGAGTCACAGAAAATTCCCATCCAGTGATGGTAAAATTTTTGGCTGGAACACCTGAAAAATCTACTTGTTCCTTCAATTTACCATATGTGAAATGATGCTTTGGAAAACTGTTTAGAGGGCATGATAACTAGAGTGATACCAACTGTAATGTCTGAGGACTATTTGAAGAACAGAGGTAAACAACATCAACTGGAATACAAAAGACATGTCTAAAGGCATTTCAGGTGGTTTTCCACTGGGTGTGGGGTAGAAGTAGACTGAAAAAAACCCAGAAATGTTCTGAAAGTGCTGAAAGTGATCAGAAGAGTATTATTAGCCTGGCATTTCTGCATGCTCTGCAGGAGTCCAGATGCCAGGTTTACTTCGATGTTTTAGAACTTTAATTAAGCTTAACGAAATTAATCTTGAAACCCTGTGAAAACACTTTTCTTCACCATCCTTGTGTTAGGCACAGTATAGAGTCTTAAAAGATAGAGTTTTCAAGGTCTCCAAGATACAGAGTCAGAAAATTATCTTTAAAGAGGGTAAAGCCCACAGTCCTTCTATCCTCAGTCATTGTGGTTAGCCTGACCCCATGTCCCTGTCTTAAACATCTCCCAGCCCCAAATGTCTGCACTGGCAGAGGCAGGGGCCATAGAGAAGCCCTTGCTGCAAAAAAATCCAGTCTGCCATGGCTCTGTTCCTCCCTTTGGAAGGATCCTTTCTTCAGCTTTGCAGAATATACACAAATATTCTGGCCTCAGACTGTGTTTAATCTACTAGTTCTGCTTGTGCAGAATAAACAGTTGACTGGGGACTCTTCTCAAGCCAAAAACCTAAAAAACCCACGCAGGATATTATGCTGGGCTAAAGGATATGTATAAAGGAACATGTAAAATGTAAAATAGCTACTCCTAAATTCCTGATTAGAAACACTAGGATATTGCTTTCTATCCTTGCCTTGCAATCTTGTCTAAAATGGACATCATGAAGATAACTTTATTAATATTTCACACTTCAGTAATATTTCAGGCAATGTCACATGAGAATAAAGCAAAAATGCACTTCTGACCTACTTTAGTGACATCTCTCTAACATGCTTGACATACAAGACACAGATTCATCTTTTAGATGATTAGATAACTGGATTCTTTTTCCTCTTTGATGTCTAACATCTTCTTGCTCCCTTTTTGAATCCTAGATACATAATGTATAGATTCTTTATTTAGTTCAGTGGTAAATTCTGAATTACTTCCTAGTCTTCCATCAAACATGAGTCATGGGCCAAGTCTGCCTCAGATAACCTGCAGAGATTGAAGTATATAGTAAAGCTTGAATCCAGTGAGGAATATTTTTGTTCAGTTCAATAAAACCCTTATGGTTTTTTTCTTTTCTTTTTTTTTCCTTATTCCCCTCCTCAAACATCTGAAACTCAAAAAAAAAATAATGTATCCCTGACAAGCCTACGTTAAACCTTTCAGTCTTGTGTAGCTTTTTCCAATATATTCAGAAGGAGGAAATTCTTCCAAAGCATAAGTAGTGTTTTGAGTTGTAATAGGTGTAATATTAACACTGTTACGGTATTATTTCAGCAGTAATGTTCATAACAGGACTCTATAGATCAAAGCATTTTTTCCTTGTCTATTTTTATTCTCTCTGAAACAGCAAACAGATGTTAAAACAAATAGAGAACACTTGTTTCAATTGTTATTTTGCCTTTCAAATGTAGCAACTGAATAGACTGACTATTTAATTAAACATTGCTATAGACTATTAAAACATTGCCTATTTAATGCTGCACAATACAGAAATGGCAAATAACCATTGTTTTTACACACATGTCCATGCATGCCTTCTTGCAATGTAATCAGGTAGATTTCTGGCAGCTGCAGTTCATGATAATGCAGCACTACACCACAGATTTAGTTCAGTGGCATATCTTTTAAGATTTTGACCCTTTCCAGTGTAGAATGATTTTTTTTTTATCCAGTCTACACCATGAAAACTGGCTAAGCAGACCTGATTGTTTGGCCAATCATTTAATTTTCTGCAATTCTTCTCTTCTATTACACCTGACTGAATCAATTTTAACATCCCTGACTACTTTCTAAATACTGTGTAGCTAAATGTTGGATTCATTGTCATCTGTTCCTTGAAGGCGTAGGAACAGAATAGTTAGATTGGGCTTTTATAAGAGGATCCTGACAATTATGTTTGTTACTAAATACATATGGGTAAATTCTCTCCAATTTCGAGATATTTTCTTAGAGAAGGATTAATGCTATCCATAGCAATGTTACCAATGCACACATACTGCTAGTCTAAACATGAATGCTTGCTTTCGAGCGTTACATTTTCCAGGTCAGTATGGGTTAGCTGGGAGTTATGCAGAGCTAAACATATTTCTTTTGCATTTATGCTGTGGGCTAAAGCAAAGGCTGAACATCTCAGATTCCTAAGAGATAAAACATTTACAATTAAACCTAAACTGAGTAGACCTATCTCTTCCAAAATACACCATCTGCATCTCAGCACTTTAGATAGACCAATGTTGGAAATTATGTATAAGCTGACATAGCCTATTCTAATCAAATAAAGTCATAGGTCATAGCTTCCTCCAGCAAAAAACCAGCTTTTTCAAAAAAATGGAATTTTTGTGTTGAAAAACCCCTGAATTTCAATGTCTTTTCTGTAATCTACAGTATTTATGCTAGTGCTTTATGTAAATGAAAATAAAGGCATAAAACTATATCAGGCATGTGTGCAAGTCAGCACAGACAGGCAACCTCTTCACAGAGAGTGAATTTATTGCTATTATCGTGCTAACCATGGGATCCTAAAGATGCACCATGACAGAGTTGAAAATGCAGGCACCATAAACTCAATTCCTGCTAGAGGATCACCAGCCTGCTGACCACGTCTGATTATCAAGGGTTATTCCCAGCTTCAAGGTCACTTGAACATATTTACAATCCTACTTGCAAGTCTTCAGCTTTTAACCCATCCCTCCCTGCAGGGCAATAACATAAGAAACACACCTGTAAAAAGCAAGTGCAGTCATTCTCTAGCTGATTAAAAAATAATTAAATCCTGCTTGGCTTAGAAAACTTTGATCTGGTTAGAAACTTCCGAAGTATCAGTTCTATCTAAAGTCCTACTGCAAAATGTAATGTTTCCAGTATTTTAATTTGACCAAATGCACCATGCTATTTCCTTCTCTGAACATCAAGTTTTCAAGCCTTATTCATGCTACTTGCTTTGGATATCGCCACTACATTTTCTTTGAAGCCATATTTGGAGGAGCAACTCAAACTGTGTTCAAATATCACTGTCTTAAATTGTTTGGACGTTGAATGGTAGCTGAAGCAGTAAGCTAGGAAGAGAATAGCAAACCAGCTGTCTTGAGGACCGAGTCATTTAATGTGAGACTATTAAGGTTATTATATTGTAATTAATTTTGTCCATTCATCATTCTCCATCCACTGAATCCTCTACAAAGTGGGTGGGGACGGAGGTTAAAATTCCAGCAAATCATGTTACAGGCTGCATAAAGCCTTTATGACATCACCACAGATTCACAGAGCATCACTAAAAGAATGAAAAAGATCATATTTTGGTTTGGGTTTAAATGTTCATTTCTTAATTTATTTTCTCTTTCATTTTTGCAAAAATTCCGGTATCTTTTCTCATCAGTAATGAAATGTATTTAGTCTTATCCTTCACTTGTCATTACATTAAACATGGAAATGTAAAAGAAGCAACAGGTTCATTGGGCATTGACATTCACTCAGTAGAAGCCAATAAGTACAGGATTTATTTACTGTTGTTTATTGTTTTTGTTTTTCTTTGGATAAACTACTTTCACTTTGGGAAAAAAAAATTGTTTTCATCTAACTCAGACATGTGGAACAGAGTTTTATTTTACAACCATCATTTCATATTGGTGCAAACTTTTCATTTTGCATAATGATGTGCAAAAAGAACAATATCAAAATCCCATCATCTATGATGTCATTTTACCAGTTTTGCTTTAAGAGCATTCCAAGATGAAATTCACTCTGGAATAGAACTATCTTGAATTCTGTAGTCAATTCTAGTCACTTATTTATGAAATCAATTTAAACACAAGATATGCCTAAGCAGGAACTGAACAAGAGCTGACTGATGAATTTAAGTATTTGCTCTGTGATATGTAGAGGTACTTCCAATTTCTTTGCACAAAGAGGGTAGATTTAAGTATGCAATTAAATCACCTGTAAGGAGGAATTCTCGGATATGAGAGATCCATATTCTTGTAATATAATGCAGAGAATAAAATAAACTGCCTTGCTGTAGAGAAAAATGTTCCCTACATTTTTTTTCTAATAATGGAGCCATCCACAGTGCCACCAGGCATTCTTTATGTTAGAATCAGCAACTGCATATTTGACCTGGTCAACATGCAGAATCATAGAATCATTTGGGTGAAAAAGACTCTTAAGTCCCTTTGTAAATCTGCCACTGTTATTGTCACAAAGTTATTCGAGCAGTGCCATATCTTTCTCAGAAACATGTGATTTAGACATAGTCGCTTTTTAAAGTATTTGATTTCATATGTGTTAGTCTAACATTTCCCCCCAAAAAATTAAACAAAATATTGTTGCATGTGGTTTTAAACAAAAGGCGGTAGATAAGTAACATTGTGTAGTAAATTAGATCTTTTTTTTGTAAAAGCAATTTTATTATATTATTATTTTTTTTCCCACAAAAAATATGATTAATGTCTGCCTGTCTTTCTGGTCAAGCTTTAGAAAATAGTGCCCAAAAGAAATCACAGGATTACTTCAAGCACTCCAGTAAAAATAGATGAAGGAATACATTTAAAACTCCAACTCATAACGTGTCTTTCAGATGGATTAGCACAAATATCTGTTAGCAGTAAATTTACTTTTCAGATTTTTAATTATTGTCCGAACCCAAATGCCACAGTCCTTATTTCTGTATCTTCAATGAGTGCATTATTGCAGCATTCTGGCAGCACTATGTTCCCTAGTCACTATCTAATAATTAGGGGTGTTGCAAGCTAGGCACATATTCTTTCAAATTCTAGAGAAGAAATGTACAAAGGGTAGAAATTATATTGGCATCAATAATAGATGAAGGATCTGTTCTGATGGAATGATAACAAGTAACAGGACATCATTCAAGGATTAATAAAAAAGCAGTAGAAAATTATCTTTCCAATTTGTATACCAAAGCATTTTCTGGACAGGACTGATCGATGTACAAATGTTGCAGATAATAAGATTTAAGGGGCATAAGCCCTCTGATGATGCAAAAATGGCAGGCATAATAAACAATAGTCTCTTTCCTGTAGTGATATGCATCTTTTATAGGCATTTGTTGCAATTCAATATACCTAAAAAAAACATTTTTCTGTTTTCTCTTTTGATTTTATAGTTTTTTTACATCATCTTCATAGTACTTTCATACATACAAAAGAAGAAAAATCTGCAAAACCAAGCTGAACAGAATGAAGTTCCTGAATAAATGAAAATATTCTTCATTTTTAGAGCAATATTTTAGATTTTCAAGCTCCTTGAAAAGAGATTTAAACAAAACGTGAAGAGCATACGATTGTTGCTGGTTTTAATATTCTTTTAAAAGGAAAGTTTTATGTTTGTTGAAATGCTTTCTTTTCTTTCTACACAATCTTCTTTCAGCTGGCTTTTTTTCTTTTGAAGCTTTTCAATTAGATCTTTCTATTAATATTAAAATCAATTAAATGAAACACAATTAATTTTCCCCATTGAGACTATTATATCGACATTTTTCTCATAGAAAGAAAATCATTCCCACTATGTACTTCAATTATTTACCCACATCCCTTGATATTGTTTCATTGTTTCTGTTTTCTGGTCTAATTCGATTTTTAAGTAATCCAGTTTTATTTCTACCTAAACCAAGGGAGAAACACATGTTTCATTAAATGCAACTAATAATCTCATGTATTCCTGAATATAATAAAAATTTATAAATCTGCTTGAATGATACACTTTGAATATTATAAATACACTGTTTCTAGTGTTATTTCAAAACCAGTGAAAATCAATTTTTAAAAGAAAAATTCTTCCTCAGAATATTTCCAATATTTCCAAAGAAATAGAACACTTGGACATTCTTTAGCAATAAAAACTGCTGATAAATCAAACTTATATTAATAACATTGAAATGAGATATTTAGTGAGAAAATTGTGACAAGCAAAGATTGTCAAGCAAAATTTTCAAGCAAAGAAAACAAAGTCATTAGAGTAAAATCTGTTAACTCACTCTTGAACCTTCCTTTACAAGTTCATACGTCCTCGGATGACGACAGCCTCTGCCTGTATTTGTAACCTGTATTTGTAACCTGTATTTGTAACCTGTATTTGTAACCTGTAATCTGCCATCACTTCACCATGCATTGCTTCCTACCACTGCCTCACAGCCATGTTTGGAACCTGTCAGCAGCCTGCAGGGACACTGCCTCTTGCTCACCCCTTCAACTACCGAGCAGAACCCGAACATGGCAAGCATGACTAAAGGCTGAAACTATCTAGACAGGGCTTAGGGTCAAAGGACAAAAGATGAAATTGTGGTGAAATATGGATTTTACCATCCCTAAAAGACTTTGTCAAAAACATTGAAGTACTATTAGCTTTGGGTTAATATATAAGTATGTGCATTTAAAGCCAAATTATCTTGTATTTCTGCATATAAGGTAGGTTAGTATTTGTTATATAATAATTTCTTTACCTATTTTTTCCAAAAGAAGTTCAATGTATTTATTCAGTCTTAACTGTCCAGTAAAAATAGTAATTTCATTTACTTATTTGCACTGCTGTCCTTCAGACTTTCTATTAGCAGTTTCCTGTTTGGTCTTTCACAGTCATGGGTGTGAGGGATATTACACATGCATATCAAGTTCAGTCTCTGTATAAGTCAGCAAAATGTCACAGAACTACACCATAATCTGCTTCACGTTTGAACACAAGATGGTAAAACACCAAAGTACTGAGTCATGAGGTCTGTGCTTGGGAAGAACCTTTAAGAAACAATCTTTTTATTTCATTATCAGCGATACCATGTGGGGTGAGGAGAGTTGGTGGGTATTCATACAGAAGTATTAGCTTATGTTGCATTTCCAGAAAATATTATAATGTTATTTGCTCAATTACCTCAAACTTACTATTTGGGAAATACTGATAGTTGCACCCTTGTCTAACATAAGTCTGTGCTGTTTTTTATTCTTTTACTATTTCTCTTATTTTAATGTAAATACTGTTTTATGTTGTTCTCACACACACACACACAAAATAAACCCATTCCTATTTATGTGCTCTTACAGTCAGGAACAGTCAGGATGTAAACAACTGAGGAGAACTTCTACTGGAAGTTCTGTGACACAGAAGTCTCTTCCCCATGTCTAAAAACTACCACTTATGTTTCTTGATATGTGTGTTTGCTTTCCACAGGGGAGAAGGAAGAGGACAGATGCCGAAGGAAATCAAAGAGGGGAAGCAATGGTAGAGTTATTACAGTTAATTGAAACTCTATAATATTTGTACAAAAGAAAAATTTCAGATACTCAACAGCTATAAATCAGCATTGGTTTTTGTCACATAAATAAATTACACTGATTATAGAATGTACAGAGACTTCTATATTCCATTGTTATAGTGACAAAGATGTTCACATGGGAGTGGGAGTGTAAAAGATACATCTTTTATCAGATAAACACCTCAGCAAAACTCCTCTGAAGGCAGTGAATTTCCCTGGGAACTCAACAGAATCCTGTAAGTTGCAGTAGTTATGAGGTCCCTGCAGAGGTTATCACGAACAATTTCACACACCATTGCCAAATGGGAGCCATGCCTTAATCTAAGTACGTGCAGTGCTGGAAGCAAACCACCAGAACCCCTATCAGACATATTGAAGAAGCTACAGCACTTTACAGTAGTTTGTCCATAGTAGCAAGACTCTTCCTTCACTGTCATATGTCTGACCTTGCATAAGTAGGCAAATACTGGAAGTCTGCTTTTAAGAAGAATTATTACTACATATTTCTAATGGTTCCAGGAATCCCACTTCTACCCACATTTCTACCTGCTCTCTACCTAAGCTCATGTAACTCACAGACTTCAGGGCGGTACCTTACACTTTACTGCCAGGTAAGTGAAGAGATGGGCTTTCAATGCTCACACTGACTTCAATGGGAATTCTGTGTGCAGAGTAAGACCCTGAATCCAAAGGGATAAACATAACAAAATCTGGAAGCTATGGGTGCACCCAGGAGCTGAGGATACTCTGAGCTCTTCAGATTCAGCCTTTCAGGACCATGTCCTGGTACTGATGGGCGAAGTTTTCTCAGCACTGGTACCCATGGAACTGCTGAAAAGGGAGGTGTTATGCCATCAGAGATTTTACTGTGAATATTAAAGCAATTTTATGAGACTCATCCTCAGATAAGTAATTTATATGGTTAACACAAAAGAAGAATACAAGCAGATTGTTTCAGAGAAGGGGGAAATACCTTCTCAAAATCAAACGAAATATTCCTGTGATTATTTAGTGGTCTATTTTACCCCTATGACAGACTTCAAAAATTAATAGATGCCTCCAAGCATTCAAGTAATGGTGCTCTCAAAACTGTGTTAGCCACATAATTCAGTGAAATCCAGGGGGGATCCTTAATACAAACAGAACCCTAGAAAATGTTGTGGTCAGCATCAGCACACCAAGTAACTGCAGTAAAAATTGACAGAATTTATGGTATAGGGTGTTTCAGCTTAGAGTTAGCTATTTCATGGGATTGTTTGCATTGCCTTCTTCAGTGCAGCGTAAAATAAGTCAGCATTCTATTTACATCTGTATGAGAGAAATATCATTTGGGGAGCAGTTTGTTAAATAGCTGTAAATAGCAGTTTTATTACCCCCTTTGCATTGCTTTATATCACTTTGTTTTGGTGGAGAAGAGTGAGCCCATGCTGCTCTGCTGACTCCTGCCCCTGCAGCTGCAGAAACCATCCCACAGTTTCTGGAGAAGGGTAGAGAAGCAGGGCTCTCCATGCCTCTGCCACATTTCTCTTTATATTGACATACAGCTAGAGAAGTAAACAGTTACTGAATACTTTCCTCCCTTTCACTCCTGGTTCCTTTTCAGTGCTCAGGATCCACAGGATCTAAGCATACCTGAACTGTTAAGGCTCAGGTATATCTTATCCCTTGATTTTCTGTTTCCCCCCCATTTCCAGATGAGCTTTATGGCTGTATTCCAAATATGCTATATTTGCCTTTCTTTTCATTTTTCATCTTACTTTCAATTACACAGCCTTTCAGTCTCCATGTTATAGATCTCTCTTCTCTGCTTTTTCCATTGTGATACCAAATCTCTCAGTGGGCTGCTTTTCAGTACAGCATACAATCTGTCACACACACGCATAAATTGTTCTTCCCTGCTGAAAAAAAAAAAAAAAGTAATAAAAATAAAAATAAATTTTTAAAAAGGGGTGAAATCTATTTGTGGTGGTGATTTGACTTCCCTGAAAAAAGTACCAATATCTGCAGCCTGAGTCAACCACTGGATGGTGTCTCCACAAGAACCTTACAGACATGCAAAGGGACTTGGGATTAATGCTATAAAATTAATCTTCTTTAAATTTGGTTACAGAATATGCGTATATAAACATATTTTTTTATTTAGTCATTCTAGTATTCCTTGGCTTCAAATGGGAATCATAATAATGACAGCACAGCTGAAATGCGTCTCCCCTCTCAAAATGGAAAAACTCACATGCTCAGAGGCTCCTCTCTCAAAGGTGTAGCAGCTTTGCCATAACACTTTTTTTCCTCTGACATGTTGCTTTGCAGCACTCTCCAGTTTTTGTATTGGCCTCCTGAGCTTTACAGTAATGAAAATCTAAAATAGTTTATAACAAATAGTATAAATTTTATATATTACATAGTCCTGTATCATAAGACTACCTAGAGGTCACAGCCTATGCTGTATCCTCTCACACCATGGACTGTACAAATCCCTAAAATGTACCACTGACCATGAGATTTAAAATAAGCAAAGTACAGTGTGAAGGGGGAAAGATGCTGAAGCCCTATTTACATGCAAAGAACTGAGACATTAAGAGGCATACCAAGGCAGAAAAATTGTCCCCAGAGAAGTCTGAAATGGGGACAAGTATCAGAGAAACTGCTTTTCTTCTTGTTGGCATGTTAAATATGTTTGAATATTTTGGTCTTGAAAGGATAAAAAAAATAAAAATTGAATGACAATATACCAGAGTAGCAAGAAAAAAAGCAAAGATAGACAATTGTTTACAATGAGTAAACAAAGGTTTAAATTGTCAGCCACTCTACTCAAAATATGTCAGGGATATTTAACCCTTTGATCTTCTGAGAGACTAGAGTTTGAAAATCAGTGGGTTTTGGAGCAGGACAAATGTCAGGTATTTTCATATTTGGTAAAGGACACTATATTTTCAATTTTTCTTTAATTCGGCCTGGGGAGAGAGAACTAAGTAGTGAACTTCAGCCATCTGAAGGGCTTACTTAAAGTATAACTAATCAGCTGAAACTGATAAACTATAAGAACTGCAGTACCCACCTCAACACCCCCCTGCCCCTATGTGGGACATCGATGGTACATCACATCATGTGTGCCACACCATGTCTGCTAAACACGCAGATTAAGAGGTCAGATGTGGAATGGGGCATCAGCACCAAATTGTTCTAGAAGAGAAAACATCGACATTTTGCAGAAACTGATGGGTATAAGAATACCAAACAGAAATGGAAGTATGAACAAGAGCAGATGCCACGTATTTCCTTGAATGACAGTAGGGAGTCTCCACTCTCTCTTGTCATTTTTCAAGCTGACAGGGAGGACTGACTCCATCTGGATCAGATGTCACCAAGAATTACCAACCAGAAACCAGAGCCGATGCAGTTGCCCAGACTTCACCAATAAAGGTAGGAAGGAAACATTAGGCAAACCTGCTGCACCCAGATGTACATGACTCTAATTGCTGAATGGCAAGGTGGGGAGGTATAGCTTTCTGCCTGTGGAACTATACACCATAATATCTGCACTGCTAAAGTTAATTACAGATGCTAATGACAAAAATTTTTCAACCTAGAGCCCTTGACACCAATCATGCACAAATATTTTGTGAAAACAATTCAGCACAGTCTGTGCCTCATCCGTGGGCCAGCCCTGCTTTGTCATGCCTCTGCTTGTAGAAGATTTGGAAAAGGCCTGCTGGAGTATTGCTGGGGCTCACACATGTGAACTCCTGCCTATGTAAATCAGGGATATTTGGCCATAGATATCCATGTCTTCTCCCACACTGAAATATTTGCTGCTCCAGGCCTTAGGCTTGAGAAACAGTTCCAAATCTCACAGGATATCCATAATTTTATGTGCTTTACTGAGATGTAGTTCTCTCAGTGGAAACTGCTCTAGCAAAGAGAAACAACTGTTTTTTAAAATGTAATTTTAACATGATCTGCAAATAGTGACTATGCCTGAGCACCAATGTGGAACCACCCATGGTCCAGGGACACTCCTCCTCCAATCTGCAGGGCTGGGGACAGAGTGACATGAGGTGCTTAAACACATGCAAGGTGTTTTCATTTAAAATTATTAAGAAGATTAAAATTTTAAAAATTAGTAAAAGATTAAAAATTATCTGTAGGATTTGTTTTTCCAGACAGGTGTTATTCCATAGAATTGTTCCATAGAGTTTTCACCAAGAAAAGAAGGAACTTTCACCAAGAGGAAGAAACTAACATCAGGACATTCTCTATTTCATTCCCCAGCAGCAGAAGAGCTCTGACAAGGATTCTGGTCATAATGTAGACCCTGCCATCACTTATATCCATAGAGAACTATTAAGTTTAATGGTACTGTATGAGATTAACTGGGGTCAAAATTTGGCCATATTTATTTTCCACACACGTCCACAGTTTTAGCCTGTTAACGCTGTATGCATTATGCATAATATTTGCATTCATATCTTTTGCTTCCCTACAAAAGTGCTAATTTAGATACATGGCTAAGAAGTAGTTTAGCCTCATTTTTACTCTTCATCTTAAATATGAATAAATGTCAGTTCTGAGGGACAGAAACTGGAGTTTATTAAGCTTTTCTGTAAGAAATCAGACAAATAAAGACTTTTGTCTCTTGTGCTACAAAAAGTTAGTGACTGTCCTTGCTGTGTGTTTTGTAAATGTAACCAATTTGTAGCCAAATTCAAGGCAAGAGGCAATGGCTGTATTTCTTTATTTGAGATTTAATTTATTTAAAAAAAAATCAGGCCCTAAGAATATCTTATCTAACTTAAGATTTATTGATGGATTGATTGATTCATTGATTGATGATGTGTGTCTGTGGTTTGCTATCTGCATTTTAACAGCTATAAATCAATGCAGCCTGATTTTCTCATTAAAGAAACAAACTTGCTTTGTTTATTTTGGGCTATGATGTATTTATTAAAATTGCAGAAATTTCTTTTACAAGCCCAGTAAAATAAAAAAAAAAACAAAAACCCTTGTACTTCAACATTTCTCATCTGACATTGGGTATGTTTCAGCAGCTTTGTGTATTTATGAACTGTGTTGTCCAAAGTCTCCTAAATTATTAGTCAAAACCAGTTTTGCAAACTTGCCTAAGTCACTTGAAAATATGAAAATAGTCAATCTCAGGTTCTAATGGACACAATTCTCAAAGCCGAAGACTCTAAAACAACTCATAGAAATATGATGATAAAATATTTTGCCATTAATAATCCATCAAGGGTAAAAAAATGATCAAGAAAATAGCTTTGACAAAGCACTAATACAAATGAGGAAGACCTCAGCAGTAACAGTATGAATGATGACACTCAGAGACACCTTTTGCAATTTGCTATTTTTTCTTGGATTTATATATTAAAATATATTGGCATCAAGAAATTAATATTTTCTCACCACCAAGGTATTTAAAATATATATATATATGAAGAAAAAAATAATAAGCACAATACCTCATATTTAAGTCTCCCACGGCAGCTGCCCATGGAAGCAATTGTAAGCAAAATGGTGGGGCAATATCAAATCACTGATGAAAGATGACAATCACCCAGTTTCAGAGAACCAAGAAAAAAATTGTGATATCATATGGAGATAATGAATTCTATGTTAACCTATGTGATGGGATAATGAAAAGGCTGATGGATGAATAAGAGTCGACCAATACATAGTTATATGGATTTTACTCTTCCTTCTCATTGTTTTCACATTACTTTCCACATGGACCTTTTTTCTGCCAAGATTTTTAAGCAGATAGACTTATAACAAGCATGAGGTCATGAATATTCAGAGTAAGGAGTCATGTTTTCACTGGTCTGATTTTTTATTTGTACTGCAGTAATATGTTTTATGTTATAATAGCTGTATGATATTGCAAACTTATTACCTCAAGGAAGCTAATTTGTGTAATGTTAGGGCTTGTCTTCCTTTATTTACATGATGATTTTTAAATTGGTCTGGTGATCTGTTTGCTACCAAGAGTTAGCAATAATGTAAAGCAATAAAAGATACCCTCAGCCAGCAGCTGAGACTATGACCTTAGGAAAAATTATGTTAAATTCTAAATATCCTGCCATCTCTTCTACATTACATGTATAGCACTTCTGCTTACAGGTAATGATAAGATCCCTGTTTTGTTTATTCATTCTTTGGAACAATGAAAAATATAGGCTCCTGGACTTACATGTGAGAAAACATTCAAAATTGTCTATAAATCCTCAAACTGAGTCTAGCAGACTGTTTCATTGACTCCACCAGGCCATTGGCATCTTGTTGAAAAACATTGGCATTTTCTGTTCCAACGAATCCATAATAGTGCCTCTGTTCATTTCTGCTGCCTACTTTATCCCCCTCTTTTGCTGCTGCCACCTTCATTGGGATAGTCTGACCACCTCAGACACTACCCTCCTGAATCCTTTTCTGGCCTTGAAGAATGAAAACTGCCAGTCTGGGGCAAATGACTGTACAGCACAGTTTACTCATGTCAGTGGCTTAATGTTCAACTTAAGAACCATGTAATTTATACTTCTGAACCTATGAAAAAAATGTGTGTCTCAGAAATTTAACTGCAATATAAAAAAAACAGGAAAAAACCCCCCAAAATCCAAAGCCTAAAATAATTTGAAATGTTATCTGAGGTTAATTATGACAAGGTGATTTGTCAAAAATTAATTTTCAATCTAATGAGAATATATTTATGCAGGGTTTATTAACTGCCAGATTCTAGTAAACTTTTCCCTACTCTTTTCTTCTTGATGGTTGTCTAAATAAAAAGCTCCGCTGGAAAATCAGCTGGGATGTCCTTTGACCTCTGAAGACATCAAAATGAAAGCTGCATCTCTGAGAGGTTAACTAGTCTGTAAAAGTACAGGCGCCTTATTGTTTTTTTTAATACATGTTACACAGCCTGCGTGTAAACCTCTATGGGTTCATTAATCAATCATAATTCATTGCTAATTAAGGGTTAGGTGCACCAACAACAGTTCTGTCAGCTGATATGCTACAGGTAATTAAGTTGCTCTAATTATTTTTTAACATTAAATTCATTCTCATATGACAGTCTTAGAATGCCTTTTTAATAGGGCTTCTGTTCCTGAAAAGCTTGCTTTTAGTTAAGAATAGAGAAAAAAAGAGTCTACATCAAGATTAATCAAATTATATTTTAGTTTTCTTTTTTTCTTCAATTTTTATATATTCTTTTTGGCTGCCACTCTGTAACGTGAGTTTTATTCTGAGGAAAGTTGATTATAGAGAAGAATTTGGTGCTACAAAATGTTATTTTTACATTGTCTTATTTATAATATTTTTATCTAATAGTAGCATATCATACCAAGAGAAAAATGAGTAGGGAGGCCTCTAAAAGAGCAGGCATTTTACTTCATAGATGGGGGTACTTTTACTAGCTTTGTGGTGCTAATAATTATAGAAGAGGCTGGGTAAAAACCCCAAAACTTCATCCAAATTCGGTACTTTTCCTGAGCTTGAGGAATTTGGTTGATCTCATTAAAATTAAAACACAAGAGGCCAAATGTGACAATTTTCTATCCCTTACATCACCTGAAGTTCTGATTAAGAGTTTTGGTTAGTGTTATATGTTATTAGTATAAGATTAAAATTAGATTCACTTGAAGTTTAATTGTAGAGAAAAGGTCTGTAACAGACAAAGAGAACTGATGAAATTACAATCCCTCCTATTTCCTGTGAAAAGAGGAGAGGAGAGGAGAGGAGAGGAGAGGAGAGGAGAGGAGAGGAGAGGAGAGGAGAGGAGAGGAGAGGAGAGGAGAGGAGAGGAGAGGAGAGGAGAGGAGAGGAGAGGAGAGGAGAGGAGAGGAGAGGAGAGGAGAGGAGAGGAGAGGAGAGGAGAGGAGAGGAGAGGAGAGGAGAGGAGAGGAGAGGAGAGGAGAGGAGAGGAGAGGAGAGGAGAGGAGAGGAGAGGAGAGGAGAGGAGAGGAGAGGAGAGGAGCTCCACATTTTTTAATTGTAAACATGTCATTTTATATTCTCTATTTTTTACACACTGCTAAGTGGAGACAATAATAAGCTTGTTTGAAATCTATTCTAAAAAAAAAAAAAATCCAAATCTCACTATTTACAATTAAAAAATCTATGTGGACTTCCTTATTTAGTTTGGTTTAATTTTTCAAGGTTTTTGAGGAATTAGAGAGGAAAGGTCTCCGGATATCTGAATGAATCTAAAGCTACCCACCCACAATAAATACAAAAGGGATAAAAACCCATTAACTGTGGTATTAACAGAAGAAAATAAAAACATAATTGCTGGATGCTCTGGGGCAGCTATTAATTTGATTCTTGTATTAATCATCAGAGCAGCAGGTTGCCAGTTTCTGGCTGTTTGCAGTGTTACGTAGTGGGTTATGAACATGTATGTAAATATTTTTGTAAGTACTAGCTTTTGAAAGAATTAAGTATTCATCTTCTCTTTTGAGAAATTAAAATAACATAGTGACAAAATGGCAGATTCTGCACTCACTCCATCTGAAAACACTGAGCCTAGAGCCTATCTAAGCAATTAGTCAAGTATTTGAAGCACGCTCCCATGTTTAACTCCATCTCTTTTCTCAATACAGCATCATAAATTGTAAGTGAGAGAAATGCCTTGGCACACAATAACTTGCCAGGTAATGAATTTGCAACAGTCAGCAATTCATCATCTACCTCTTCAATTCTTCCTCTTAAATACTTTTAATGTGCCTGTAAAGACCTTTAAATTGCTGGTGTCTATGGGCCATTCTCCCTGCTCCATCTCTGTGTTTCTGCTGGAGTTGATTTTCATGTCTTCTTACCTGTGGTATCTTGATTGCCATTTCATTCCACTAGGGTTCACTTGAGTTTTTGAGTTTGGGCTTTTTTGGGTTTTTTTTTTTGGTGGTGGGTTCTTGGGGTTTTTTTCAGGAAGCGTAAAAAATCTCAACTTCTTATCTGGAGATAGTCCCTGCTTTTTCTTTTAGGAGTTACGGCATACTTACTATTTCAAAGTGTAAAACTTTTTAATCAATTATTTGATCACTGAACCTGCTTGTCTTGTTGATTTCCAATATTAAGACACTACAGTAAGTAGAAACAAACTGTTTCATAGTCAAGTCAAACTGTTTCCAGTCTGCATAAGGCCCCAGTTCAATGCAGTACCTAAACATACACCTGACCTCAGAGACTCCAGCACCTTGCCCTAAGCTACTTTCAAAAATAATCTCAGTCACAGCTCTAAGTCTTTTGATGAATCAGATTTAACTGCAACACATGCAAGGCAAATCATCAGAGTTTCATTGAACACACAGGCTTGTTGAGTATTCAGCCCAGGGGATTCTGCTGAGGAACCTTGTTTGTGTAATTAACGATGACACAGGTTTATTCATGTGGGTCTCTGTTTTGTGACTAATGTTATGCATGCAAGTCCCTTTTAGTGCAATTCATCTTCCTTTAATCTTGCAATCCAAGAATTAGCTTAGTCTAACATGATTTTCTAGGCTGCTTCTTCAGTCAATAAAAAGTGATGGGTGTTTAGAGAGAAAGCTGGATGAGGTTTTACCAACATTAGGTAATAGGGATCCTACTGCATGCATCAATTAACTCTCCATTCTAAAGTGTTCATTTCAGAGTGCTATTCTAGAATCATATTTTTAAACATTGGAACAGAATATTTCTTAGAATTAATAAAGAGCAACATTCCTTCAAATTATTTCTGGGATTCTGTAATCAAATGTATGCTCAGAAAGGTTTATTTTTAAATAAAAAATGTGCATAAGGGCATAAAGAGACAGAACAATTTATATATGTCACAATTTGCAGCACATGGAGGGGAAAAGTGAGCTTACATTAGATACTGATGCATACGGAAAAGGATGTAAAACGTGCCAGAAACTGAGCAAAGATTGCTGACTTGCACAAGAAATATACTGCTGTCCCTGATGGATTGTCAGTTAAACCTAACACCTACCTCTCTTTCTGAAGAAATTGTTGGCTCAGAGTGTGTGGAAAAGGAAAAAGGAACCTAGGAGAAGGGCAGCTGCTACCTCATCCAGAGATACTTTTTGCCTTGGAAAACAAATATGAAATCCTTACCAGTCAGTTTGTATCAAAAAGATAGAGTAGTAACAGAGGCAGATCAGCAATAGGCCTGACCAAATCTGTATGATGGACAGCTATAGATGTCTAATATATTTTTTATTAATATTGTTAAAGTCAACGAGGACTTACTTAGATATTCTTATTATGAGTTCAAAAACTAAGCAAGTATTTCTCATGTGAATGTGTGAAACACTTTCATATTCCAGAATTTTTACTATTTTTTATAATGCCAAAATAAAATAGGGAGGGGGGAAAGAGCTTGATTTAATTCCTCTTATATCCTTATTTATCAAATAATATTTAAATTTTAAAATTTAAAAATGAAAAGTTACTGTCAGGGGTGGGGGTAGGAGGAAGGGGGACTGTCCCTGTTATGTAATGACAAAGGTTTTAGGGGTTTTAGAAATGCTTGAATCTGTCACTTCAGCACATAGTCAGGTCAGACGGTTTCAATTCTGTAATAATATGTTTTGCAGTCCCCTGAGGCCTGTTAGTGACAATATCATTCCACGCCTGGCAAAATGAGTAAATGTTTTAGGGCTTTTTCCAAACTAGATCAGAGTACACCTCTCAAAGACATGGTAATACTTTTGTCATGGTTGACAGTAAAGTGTTTGTCAATAGCAGCAGAGTATGTAAAACCTGAGAGAAACCTTGTCTTTTTTTTAAGTCTGAATAAAACCATAATTTTTCAGATTTAAAGAAATAGGAAAAAAGAAAAGAAAAAACAGTTGAACAAAACCCTCATTGATTCCCTTTTTTTTTTTTTTTTTTTTTTTGTTCTGGACACATAACCTCTTTGTCTTGAAGCACAGATGATAATAGTAATCTCTGCGTTCTGAAGCTGCCACATGCAGAAATGCAATCACACACAGTACCTGGCCTAATTTAGATGCATAAGGCATTAAATATTTGGCTGATTTTCTGTCAGTTCCACTGGAGTTCCTCCAGATTAACACAAATGTAACAATTTCACTCGTTCCTTATCTGCACCCTGGGTGATGTGTTGAATCCTCTCAAGTACTATTTGCATTATTGCCTTGACTTAGGGCTAAGGATCCCGTAGCCAGGATAGATTAACCAGGTTTATCCTAGAGCTGATACTGAAGCTCATCTACATAATTTGCCATTTTCCTTCATTTAACTGTAGCAAGCTGCCACTGAAAATGCCATGAAATTGTCCTGTGGATATACACTCACAACTTCTCTTTGCTCTCAGGCACGAAATAGACCCTCTGTCCATCAGCTGGATTTTTCTGTTGTTTAAAAGCTGGTATATACATGCACTTAATCTATGAAAGGGTCATCCAGACACAAAATCTCTGTAAATGAGAGCTGTATTTCTCCATCATGAGGATGTACTTTGTTCATGCTTTGGTACCTATGGCACCCTCTGCTATTTCTTCTATAAACAGAATCCCCAATTCAGGGCACAGTGTCATAAAATGCTTCAGAAGCAGCTGGGACCTTCCTAGTGTAGATGGCCTTGGAATGCTATGCTCCAGTCTCTAAAAGCATTTGCAAATGTTTGAAGTGTGGATGCATTTTCACTAGCATTTCCATACTGAGTGCCCTGAAGGCTCCCTTTTCTGTATGTGGCTGCTGCCCTGTGCTGTGAACAGCTGGGAAGACACTGCCTGAGGAATGCATGTCAGGCTGGATGTACACACTGGGTAACCATACAAGATGTGTCTATTTTTCAGAAGTGTTACCTGCGTGGAGATGTTTGCAGAGGTAATCTTGTCTTTAAACTAGTCCAGCTCTATTCATACTTCAGGGTTGTTGTTAACATAAGCCCTCCAATTTCTGTCTCCCACCTAAAGCTTCTCTTTTCCTTGCTCATTTTTCTTCACCACAATATATATGTCATACACACCTGCGAGTAAAGTGAAAAATTAGCTTTTGATGCAAGTTAAATCTATGTTACTGTCTTCATGTGGCTTATGCCACCATAACTCAAATTTTAATTTTGAAGCTGTAATTTTCAAAAGGATTGCAATTTAGACTAGTGTTTCTTAACCTGTACTACTAATAATAACTCATGCTGTTGTATAACACATAGTAGTTAAAACTGATTAGTTACATGGTGTCTTTTGATTTGTACTTTTGAAAAAAAATTGTCGTGGGATTTGAATGTGAAAGAAAAAAGGACTCATTTGTATATGTTTAGACAGGATACTGACGCAGAATGAAGATCCAGATTTCTGCAAGCTTTTTATTTCTTTGCTATTCTTGTCATGCATACACTTGGAATATCTGAAGGCTATGTTTTAAATGTCAGGGTTAAGTTTCCTCTTTCTGGTTCAGAAGGCATGCAACGACACACAAAAAATGTTTTATTTCCAAGCTTAAAGACATTTAAAAGTTTCATCATGTTGAAGGTTTGCTGGGTTTTTTTTTTTGTACTTGCAGTAACAACTCAATATTATATGCCCCAAAGCCTTGAAAATGTGTGTAAATACTATGACTAAAATAATTATTTTTGACCAAGTAATTGGTTGCTTGCCTTAATGTGATTCTGTCTGCAAAAGACACAAGTTTTGAAACATAGTCATAACTAGCTAAATAATATTGACCCTAACTGGGATACCTTGTATATTATATAGTACTTATACACTATTCATAGTGTGTACACCTATATAAGTACACCTATGTGCTGGATTTGAATGTTGATAATACAGAGGTTTTTTTGGGGTTTTTTTTGGTTTTTTTTTGTTGGTTTTTTTTTTTTGGTATTTTCTGGTTTTCCTACAGCCACACTGGTGAGGAGGCTGCGGGTGCATGGGATGTTGGGAGGAGATGCAGCCAAGAGAGGTGACCCAGAGTGACCAAAGGGATATTCCAGACTGAATGACATCATGCTCAGGATATAAAGTAGGGGGGAGAAGGCGGAAAGGATGGATATTTGGAGTGATGGTGTTTGTCTTTCCAAGTTACCATTGCATGTGATGGGACCCAGCTCTCCTGGGGATGGCTGAACACCTGCCTGCCCATGGGAAGCAGTGAAAGAATCCCTTGTTTTGTTTTGTTTGTGTGCAGGGCTTTTGCATTCCCCATTAAACTGTCTTTTCACCAATATACAAGTTTTCTTTTACTCTTCCTATTCACTCTCCAGTTTCACTAGTGGGGGCATGAGTGAGTGAGTGGCTGTGTGGTACTGGGTGACTGGCTGGGGTTAAATCACAACAAATGGCTTTGGATGCTGTGCTGAGAATAGCACTGAGCCCACAGAGCTGCTGTCCTGACCAAGAAGGGCAACAAATCCTTCTTGGTCATTCTCAGCTATCTCCCAGGTCACACCTAACCTCAAGAGCTCAGCCATGGAAGTGAGGTACTGTATGAGTCTACAACCCACCATGAGAACAGCAAAAAGCATACACCTCTCATTGCATGTCAGGAATTCTGGCTGGGACCACAAATGTCTTTCTGTTCCACTAATGGTCTCAGGGCCACATCACATGTATAGCAATGGAAAAGTCATTACATTCCTCCCGGGAAAAAAATTGGTTTTGCTTTTTTTTTCTTTGCAGACACACTGCATTTAAGCATTCCCTCTGATTTTTATCCTGAGCATCATTTAATATTTATTTATACTGAATTTCAGATGACATTTTATCACCTATCATTCAGTCTCTTTGAATTCTGTTTCTTACAGCGAGAGGCTTAGCCCCGTGGCTCACACTCGGTGAGCAAACTCAAAAAGCAGCATGCAGCTGCATGCAGCTTGAACCAGCCCTGACACAAATTGGCTCGGGCCCTGCGGCCACCAGGGCTGCCAAGGACTGTCACCTGCATCTCCCACCACTGGCACTAGGGGTTTCTAACCAGGTTCAAGCCCTCAGGAAATGCTCCTATTCCACACTAAGACAGCAAAAGGAGGTTCAGGTTGAAGCCTGCTGACCTGCCACTGCTCCACCTTTACCTGCACTCTCACAGGGAGAAGCCCAGGGGTAACAGAGCAGCTCCATCCAGCAGCTCTGCCTGGATTGTGTTTTGTGAGTTGTACAGCTCTACTACATTGGCCAGAAAATCACTGATTGGGTAGAGGGAGGAAGCTTTGGTTGTTGTTTTTGTTTTTGTTTTGAGTTTGTTTTTGGTTTTGTTTTAGAGGAAAAAACCACCAAATATCAAATCAAACAAAATTCCTAACCAGAGCTAGTCACAACAAGATCACTTTATTCCTGACTAAGTTAATTTGTGGAGATTTGGGGCACAGTTAATAATTTTCCTATTTCTGCTTTGCATCTGTGTGATTTCATTAACTGATAATTGCTTTTGATGTGGATTGCAGAAGGAGATAAATGACTCATGAATCAATAAGTGATGAGGTTTCAGAGTCACTTATCGATTTTTATCTCCAATTTACTCTGCATTGAATTTAATTATAGGCATTACACTCGATTTGTTTGAAAACATTGCATGCAAATATTTGCATGAGGCTTGTTTGGTGAAATTATACTTCAGTTGTTTCAAAATAAGTAGGGACTTTTGAGCAGAAAAAAAAGTCACTGAGTTGAGAAAATATCTAAATATGTCAACCCTTAATCATTATCTGGAAGCCCTTGAAGAGATTCATGAATACTTAAAACTTAAAAGCTTGTCTGTGTAAAAGTTTTCATTACCACAATGGGAATTCTAGGTGATTTTTTTATTTCAATAGTTTGCTCACCTGAAAGTGTATTTTAAGTCAAACAGATGTAAATAAATGTTTGTATGAACTAGAATGGAACTATTTGTTCCTACATTTAAAAAGTGAAACATTATGATTTTTCATTTCATATTTTAAGACTAAATTTGACTAGATTTCTATTCATACTGTAAACAGATGTCTTAAACTGAGACTTCTATTTTTTGAGTTTCAAAGCATGTTTAATTCAGTCTACAGCAATTTTCTTCAAGTATTTGGGTTGGTAAGGAAACTGAAATATTTTCATTCCACTGTGATAATGCATTTTTGGATATAAAACTGAAAGAACACTTTGATGCATAGTGATATAAAGATCTATCTTTAAAAATCCAAGTGTTTTTTAAGAAAATTGATAGTTCTGCTGTCATGTGAAGTATATTCTTAGTGTTATAGCTAGTTTTCTGCTAAACCTAATTTTGGTGCTATTTATAACTTCCAGTTAGAAACATCAGCTTAATATAGTGATTTAGTACTTTTTATTAGAGATTTAATACAGGAATCTGTTTTATGTAATGATACTCATATATATTTTCTGATGTAGAAATCCTTCATGGAGGGCCTATGGTAAAGGAAAACTGTCAAAATTATGACAATATAATTACATTGGTTGAATTTCTTAAGAATCATAGAAATAACAGCTAGTAAAGAGATCTAGTCTCAAGCACACAGCCTATCAAAAAAAAAAAAAAGAAATTTGGGAACACTGATGTCTTTCTTAATTTCTGAAAACAAAGCTACTATGAATTGTAAACTTTAAAATATATTGGTACTTTGTTGGGCAAACTGCTCTCTAGCCTTTAATCTGTTTGTTTGGGATTTTTTGTTCTTTCATGATTTTATACTCATACTGTCTTTGATAACAACTTTGTGTGGTTAAATTTTCTCCAGAATATCCCAGCCCCATCATATTTAGTACTCAAGTTTATGCATGACAGTCCTCAATCAGGAAATGCAGAATCCAGCTTTTAGCCCTATCATGGGAATGGAAATTTAAAATAGAATATATATTTAACATCTATTAGTAAGACATATTTCAAAGTGAATTAAGATCAATTAGAGTACTTCCATTAATTTAATTTGGCTGTGAAGGAGTTCTATGAGCTGATAGTCATGTTAAACACCCATGTAACTTTCTATGTTTACAGAATTATATAATGTGTTTAAATATGTTTCAGTTATTTTGTATTAATAAGAAAATAGCAAATGTAGTAGATATGTTTAATTGTGGTGGGTGGTTGTTTTTTGTTTGTTTTTTTTTATTTTTAAGATTAGAAGGTGATATTTGTCAGAATACAAGATTATTAAGGGATGTTAAGTATTTTAACATACTTAAATAGTATGTTGAAAACTTTGTATTTATATTAAAAAAAATCTCCACATCAAGTTATGTAGGCAAACCCTTGAATATGTAAACAATAAAATTCTGCACCGTACCACTTTTTCTTCAAAGTGTTTATTGGGGAATTATTTTTTCCTGAGGAAACCTGGTTTCACTGTACTTAGAGCAAGTAAAACAGTAAATGAATTTTTTTATTAAATATGGGAGGGAATATTAAGATTTTAGTTCATAAAATTTCACAGATTATACTAGTTTCTATGAAGACCCAAAATCAAATGACATACATTAATTTGATTCAAATAAAATAATACAGAAGATTCAAATAGAATAAGGTGTGGTGACATGTTCTTTTCTAGATTAGGTTTGTTATGGCATCTTTTCAGTTGATGCCTCAAACTGAAATAAGACTTTGATCTCATTCTTAAGAAAAGGAGTTAAGACATTTCTCCACATAACGGGAGGCAAAAATTCGTGCTTAAAATAATTAATTTTCTTTTTTTCTATGCCCTCATCCTCTCTAACTGCATCTGTTATTCTTGACTGCTTCCTGGGATTCACCTACTCTCCTCAGGCTATCTATGTCTCCTATATTAAATTATTTTGTAATTTTTTTATCACTTACTGTCTGTTTACAAATTCTTCATACCTTTCCTGTATTTCTCTTATTCTTTATTACTGTTGACACTCTGTGTCCTTCCTAGTCTCTATTTCAGAATTGATTTAGCCAGGTTTCAAGCCACTGACTAGTTTTTCCAGGCTTTCTGAAAAGATTTTAATATTTTTCAGCTTTTCCTATGTTTTTTTTCTCAAGAAACTGGATATGCATGCTTCCCAAATCCAGACTTTTCTGGTTATGCAATTCCAACAGTCTCAAGAACATAGTTAAATGCTGTTTTGGGGCTTTTTTCTGTCACAATTATTTACCTTCCTTTTTTCTTCCTTGTGTTCAGGAGTAGAATCACAATCACTAATTTGGCTTATGCTATAATTTTCTGCCCCTAAATTCAAGCAAACTGTTGATTCCCACTGTAATTGCTTTTCAAATCAATGTCTGTGTCATTTTGGATTGAGAAGAATTACATCTCACATAGAGCAAAGCTACTTGTTCCCAAGTGATTGTTAAGTTGCTGAGACAGTGTTTCTCTAAACAATTTTCTGCTATAATAATTGGTCTGTTTCTATGCATGCAGTTGTTTTCCTGTACCATTCTATTGTTCAGTTTAGCTGTGTGGTCTCCTGTAGCAGAGGTTCAATATTCTCATAATTGTCACAAAATCAGGAATCCAGCTCTGCTAATATGCTTGAATTCTGAGAAAAAGAATTCGTAATTTTCTGTAAAGATCCTACTTTGTAATCACAAATGCTTTCTTGCCAGCTGAACTAACTATTTGTGAAAGTGGGCCAGAGAATGGAAATCTTTACCACTTTGTGAACTGCAGTGTTTCAGCCTTTTCATGTTCATTGCCCTGAGCATCTGCCTCTCCAGCAGGCAGGGAGCCTGACACCAGCCTGGTGGACCATATCAGAAAATGTTGTGGGTCTTGGGTGGGAAGAATGGTATGAAACCCTAAAACTTGGCTGCTTGGACATGACCTGCTGCAATTTCATCCTTCAGCCTACAGTGGCCTGGCTCCTCTTGTTCTTTTCCATCTCCCTGCCCTCTGTGATGCCATCATCAGGCCAAGAGGGTCATGCTAGAGCTGCCCAGGGACCACACTCATGGTAACTGGTTGAGTGGTTAACACAAAAACTGGTTAGCTGTGTTATTGCCCTCTGAAGCAACCAGCAGCTGAGTTCTGCCAGGCTCCCATCTCTGTCTTCTGTCCAGATATTGATTTCTTCTCCACTTTCCAAGTTGTTCTGAAGTGGTCAACACAGTTCAAAAAGTCATTGAGAATGGATGCTCTCAAAGACAGGTAGGTGTCAAAAAGGGAGCATGGTCTCATGAACCTCATTTCACTAGGAAATAAAACTAAACAGGGGGGAAAGAGATGAGTCAGGGTTAAAATTCTTAATTTTTAAATATTTATTTGTTAACTATAATTGTAATGAACTGTGAAAGGTCAGCTAGTCCATCCATCTTACAAAAAATTAAGTAAATATGTGCTGTTCCTGATCAGTGGTTTAAACTCAAGAAAATATCCAGTTTTGGTGATCCCACAATTCCTGTTTTGGTGCAGCCCTTTCCTTGCCCTCCAGAAGAGACATAAAAAATGTCTCTACTGGAAATTAGGACTTTAGTATACAAAATGAAAAAACAAAAAAACCCCAAAACTCTTTTTTTAATGTCTGATGATTGATGGCCTTTCCTGATGGTCTGCTTTGATCCTTCTTCTTTTTTTAAATAAACTATTCCAGCTCCTTCTGTTTTTCCTTGAAATTATGAAGCATTATGTGTCTCCTAGAGAATCTTTGATTCAGCTGCCTCTTGCCCAAAGTATAATATTCAGAACTAGACATCAGACTATACCTTAAGCTGTAACATAAAATAATGCCTTCTTCTATCTTCCGTATGACACTGAACATTAATGTATGCAAGAACAAAATCTGGTTACTTCTGTGACAATTTCATATTCCTTAATTATTCCCCTTTGAAACTTCAATAGCACAGGCATGGTCTGTTGAGTATTTCTACATGTTGCTATTTCGGACATGAAGTGTTTTGTCATTTTGGCTTGTTGATTTGAAAAAGTATCTTTAGTTTATAAAGACAGTTTTAAAGTCAGACTCAATTTTCCAAAAGGAACATTATATTTCTTCCCCCACTGTAGTCTGATGTCACATAAAAATATTACTCAGACAAAAAAAAAAAACCACTGTGCCAAAACAGAATACATCAGTTGTGGAATCCCATGAGAAATGTCCTGGCACTTTGACAGAGGAACATAGTTTCCTATTTAATAAGCAGAATGGTTCAACTACACATTAAAACACGTGTTGCATCTAGATAATATCTAATTAATTAATTTCCAGGACTGTCATGCAGGTTATGTCAAAAGCCTTACTAAGTTCAGGTGTGTCACATATGCCTTCCCAACTTTCAAACAGGACAGCTACTTTGCCAAAATGACTGTGTCTTCTTGTGCTTCAATTCATCTTCAAAAATTCACAGTAACTATTTTTTCTCCACTTTATTACATTGCAGATGCTTCAAAATAGATTTTATTTACTTGTTCTAGTGTTTTTTTCCTAGCTTTTGAGTTTGTGTTGAAAGAGTACAGGCTCTTTTTTTTTCCCTTTTCAGTTTTCTGAGGTCTTGCCCACAGGTAACAAGTGTGCAGAGATAATTGCTGCTAATGCAGGCAAGTCCATGCACATCTAGAGGGTGGCATTAAACACGCAGAAATATGGACAGCACTGCTGCATAATGTCAACTACCATTGATAACCCATACTTGGCTTCTGCAAATACCAAACAGGTACTTAACATTTTCACTGGTTTGGTGACCACATTTCGTAAAAAAATTATATAAATTATCTACAGAAAAATGGGCATACCCCTTCAAGCTGTAAAGCTGGTTTGCCCACATTCCACTTTTGCAGCACTGAGCTGCTAATCACCAGTCCAATGAGGACATATTTATACTATTGACAAAATAAGAAAACTGTGTTGGAATCCTGGGTGCTGAGAATTTTAGACTTTCTGTGCTGAAAGGCGCAGACTCACAAGAGAACACTTCATTTGACCTGAGGCTGTGGAGAAGACTTTAAAAATTGATTGATAGTACTGGGATTACTGGGTATATAATTAGTTAGAAGTGTGTAATATCACAGGGTGGAAAACTTAGAGTTTGAGATTTTAGAATATAGAAATAAATATGAAGCAAGATGGAGGTTTTAGGGTGGAGATAGGTTGTTCTTCTTTACCTTCTTCTTCCTTTGTCTTCATGGGTTTGGGAGATGTTTTGTGATTGGACAGAAAGGTCCACATTGTGGGCTTCAGGGGATCAGTTATTGGGTTATAAAGGAAAATAATCTAGGTGTCCTTTCTTAATTGGATAGTTTAGTTTTAAAAGACCTTGTAACAAGAGTTAGTTTACCATTTTGTGCCTTGCTAATGAAAAGCTGCTGAACTCATGGTTATGAGACTGTTTCACTGATAGGAAATAATAAACACCTGAGTCTGAACATGGAATGCCGTCTCAAATACCTTCAATCTGACCTCAAGAAAGCGATAGAAAACCATCACTGAGAAAGCTGCATCTGCATTTATATTGTCCTTTTATAAATTCTTAAGCAAGAAAATTTCCTTATACAAGAAATGATAGTATGGTTATATGATCACCTTCCAGCATATATTGAAGTCCCATAGAAAACTAGTCTGTACTTAAAAGATTTCATATAGTAGGATCTAATAATATGAACGGTTAATCAGTAAGGGAATTTTCTACAGTGATTTTCTGAAAGTGGACCATTCTGAGCTTAATTTTTCATAAAAGAGAAATGGCCTGCAATTTCTCCGTGGAATAGTCCCACCAGCAGACTGGAGATTTAGAACCAGCTTGAATTCAACAAGGAATAGCATGTGGTATTTCAATATTTTCACAAGGATTTAAAGTCACATTAAGACTTAAGTAGCTTTCCAAAACCAATCATAATTCTTTATTGCTAACAGAAGTAGTATATCAACTTACTAAACTCTGAATTTTAACATCTACAAATATCTTGGTAATCATGAACTTTCATAATAAAATCTCAGCCTCACAAATAATTTCACAAAGGTTTAAATCCCATTATAATTCATGAATACACAACCTGTAAGCATGGCTGTAAGTGCTATCAAGATACTTTCTCTGAGATTTCACTTTTTTACTTCTGCATCATTCATTCAGTGACTGAGCTCTAAATCCTAAATGAGAAAATTGTATGTTCAGCCAAGCTTCTTTTGTTGTTGTTATTGATATTACTGATATTATTACTAGAGTGTGTGTGTGTGTGTGTGTGTGCACAGCTTACTGGAACTTGCTGGGAATTGGTTTTAAACCCTTTATGACTGTCAGCTGCTGCATTCATGTCTTCAGGTTTCTGTTGAGGAACTTGCTATTAATGCATTTACACTTTAGGAAGTTGTTATATTTAAGATTCTGGCATAAAAATGGCATCCAAAGAGAAACCTTCTGTTTCACTCGCCCTTGAATGACAGGTGTAAAAGTCTGAAACAGCGTAGAAGGCAGAAGCAGGAAAACACATGAGAAAAAAAAAAGTAAAGACATAATTTGAGACTGTAGAGAAGAGGAAGGGGCAGAGGGAGGAAGACTCAACACCAAAGAGGCCCATTAAAGCAAAACTGGAAACCAAGTAGTATGGGAAGATCCTTGAATCCAAACTCATAAATCCTGTGATGTATTTGTCACAACAATGGTAATCTACTGTGATTGACACACTTGGTCAAATTTCTGCACTTGATTTGCAAGACCTGTCTTCAACCATCTTTTCTACTAAGACCAGATGAGCTTGAGCTCATGTTCTTGCTTTGGAACACCATACACTGTGAACCTGAACTTGGCTGAATCCGCCAGGTAAAAGTGTCATGTAAATCAATAACAAAATCCTGTCATTTTCTGGATGTTTATAGTTTAGTATTTCTATTTTTCTTCTGATATTGAGTTTGTGAAATTGTCCTTTAATCACTTCACATGAAAAAATTAAATTTGGCATTTTAAAAACAACCAGCCAGATTCCAGTAGATCAAATAATGAGAGCCCATTTATTAATAATTAGTTTTATTCCTTTCTTTGTTGTACACATCACTCCTACAAACAGAACACTAATTGAAAAAATGGAGTTGAAACTATGAAGATTCTTCATTATGCAATATTCAAATACTTGTAAATTCAATGGGTGTTACAAGAAGGGATTTCATAACAAAGGAAAAAAAATGTTTTTAATCCTTCTTTCCCATTAATAGCTGCTGCAGGGTGTCTGACACATTAGGAAGGAAAAGCTGTATGATTTGGAGACCCTTATGATGGTACCTAACACTAGATTTGTGTGAATCCCTTTCTAAGAGTGTTGATAGCCTTCTGTAAGAGTTAATGGTGTCTGTGTTTCTTTAGCTTTCAAAGGAAATCTGGAAAAGGCAGAGTTTATCTGAGGAAATTAAATTATTCTCAGCTAGAGTCTGGAGATTCTTGTAGTGCTTTATGGCAGTGTAAAAGAGTATGGTAGGATTTAATTAAATAAAAGCTATGACAGTCTTATGAAATTTTAAAGGAAGCCCTGTAGTGCTGTTTATCTACTGGAGATTCTTTAGGTTGTTTCCAAATGGGCCATCATTTCCTATTATATTAAAAGGGATCAGTTTTTAAAAAAACACTTTAAATTTGTTTGTATTTATTACAAAAGCAGATCTGGGGATTTTTCAGAATTTTTTCAGAACTGCATTTTACCACAAGATTATTTCTACTCATTTCAAAGGAGCAATGTCCAGCTACCACTGGGAAAGTTTGAAGGTCACACCTGAAGGTTAAAAGTTTCAAAAATAAGTTCTTTGGGTTTGACTCTTAAAATTAACATATTAGGATGTCCTACACTGATGCTTCTAATTTTTGTCCTAGCCGGTCTGATGTTCAATTAATTGCAAGCACATAAACTGCATGACTCTTCTCCCTTTATCATTGCAAAATCAATTGGCAACAAGTCCACATGCCTTCTAGGGATCTGAAATCAAAATATGCCATCAGCCTTGGAGCTCCTAAAGATACCAGAGAAATATTTTGCTTGTCAGCTTTGTTTCTTTGCTGTCTTTATGAAATAGAGTGTGCCATTACAGCAAGGACAGACCCATCCTTTGATATGTCTTTGCTGAAGCTTTCTTCAGATTTTACTAAAAGGTTCCTTCATTGCTGCTGTGAGAAGTTTATTTGCCTTTATTTCTTCCAGGTAGTGCTGCTTGTCTATTGCCTTCCATCAAAGCAGCTCTCTACACAGTCAATGCTCAGTTAAACTGGGGGGAAAGTTTCCCTTGGAGCAGACAGTGAAGGAATGAGACCTGTCCATGGTAGGAATGGATTGCACGAATGGTTAGCAGGAAAAGACTGAAATACAGGGGTGGAAAAAACTCTTTAAAAAATTAACTTTATGAATATGTTCTATTACTCACAGCCTGTGTCGAGGTTCCTTAAACCAAGATGTGTCACCCAGCTCCCAGAGACAAGGGGCAATTGGACCCCACTGCTTGGCATCCACCATCTTACTGCACTTTTTCCTGTTTTTAGTCCCTGTGTGAATCTCTGAAGATATGTGGCTCTGCACCACAACATCTGACTGTCTGCCACCAAAAATGCCATGACTGGGAGCAGATCACACACATGGCAAACAAAAGCAGAGTCAGACTCCAACAGGAGCACACTGAATGCAGAAAGCACTGCAACCTTCCACTGAGACGGTCTGTGGTTCCTCAGCTGGTAGGAGCTTATTTCTGGGTTCAGATGATGAAAAAAAGCTGAAAGAAATACAAAAGTGTTAATTGGGAAGTACTAGACAGAAACAAAGGATGTGAATCAACAATTTTTTCTCTCAAAAAAAGATTTGCTTCAGAAAAATGTCCAGCATTAAAGACATTTCTGATTTTCACAAAAAAATTCTAGGCCATCCATTTCATAGAAAATATTACTGTACATCGTATCCATGGGGTTGTCAATTTCAAGCTGTGTTGTGGAAGAAAAACACAGAGGAAAATGCAAAGAAATATTTCCGTTTGCTTGCTATCTGAAAAACTCATTGGATCAAGCCAACAGTATATATTTATGTGTTTTCCTCTCCTCCACTCTCCTTGTCCCATCCAAGCCTCGACCCTGCTCTCTCTGTCATCTCAAAAAGGATTGATATGACTATTAATAAATTCAGTATAAAACATTGCAGGTAGTTTTAAATGATTTATTTCATTTTATGAATCTGTTACAATTCAGTTCACATATTAGTCAGAAGAAAAGGAATAGCTCTACCTCTGTTACCCAGTCCCTTTGTGATTTGTATTTCTCTGAGAACAATAAAAATATAGGTTTGATACCCACACTGGCATATATGGGGAGGGTGCTGTCCTGGTTGAAGTGATAGTAAAACTTTCAGCAAACCTCTGCTCTGAGTGAGGCAAAGGTAATTTTAAACTTCCAAATCTCATTAGTGTCTTTACCTTGAGGTATTTTAGCACTGGCATGTGCTGCTGACAGCTTTTTAATATCCTTCTGCAGTCAGTGGGATGAAGAAGAGAGTTAGGAATGGCTTTCCATCTCACATAGGAATGGTACTAACTAGAGCAATGAAAGTGTCTGTCACACTTTTCAGCAAGTTGGTGACTTAGCACATTTACAGGGAGCCAGAAATGCCAAACTTTTATTACTGTGGGTATGAAACATTTGATAATGGGGGAAAATCCTCTCAAGTTGTTCTTTAAGCCTATACATTTTAATGCAGTAGATGTGTCACTTGAGGATATGATTTAGTGGTGAACATGGTGATGCTGGGTCAGTGTTTGAGCATCCACTGCCCTCAGAGCTGAAAACTGGTACTGTGGGAACTGCTCTGGGGACACACATGATTTACATAAGAATTTATCCATATGTGTTCACTGTTCACTGATCTGGGAGAGTAGAGGATCTCAGAAAATTTTCTTATCAAAAATATTAACTGGGAACAACAGTCTGTTAAAGCTGCCCCAATAGTAGCTTTATTCAGTGAAGGGGGGAGTATGGAGATCAATGTTTTTCCCAGCCTTCCAGAAATAATTTTAGGTTGCCAGTGGTGGCCCTGTGTGGCACCCAGGCTGGTTGGCAGAATTGCAGAGGGAGCTGCAAAAAGACCCCAGACCCTTGCCAGCCCCATCACCTGCCCTGGCAATCCTGTGCCAAATACTGCATCACCCCTGCCAGGGAATCCCCAAAGGCACTTTGCACACTCACCTGGGTACCTCTGGCACCCAACACAGGTGGTGGTTGTGGTAGCAAAGTTATGTTTACCACAGCTCTTGACAGAGGAGCTTGTAGGGCCTGGGATGTGTCCTCTGTGATGGGCTGACCTGCATCCCTTGCCCTTCCGACTTCTCCTTTCTTGTGAACCATTCAGATTTCATATTAGACCATTTGTGCTGTCACTTTTGATAACCTGACTACTGCTACATCCTCTTGCTTTTAATTACTCTGCCATTTAATTTGTTTTAAACATCTGTCTCCATTTTCTATCTGGGGTCATTTTAATTGTTTGTGGCTAATAGAATTTGAAAGGAATATAATTTTCTTATATTTCATTCTAAGATTATCCATTGTGGTTTGCTACAGTCATCTGCTGCTGTTGATTTGCTGCCATACAGATGATTTAATTACCTAGAGATCATTGTTATTACCATAAAATTCCCATTTATTAACTGCCATATCAATTATCCACCCTATTGCTTATTGATCTGAAGTCTCCTGAGCAACTGATCTCCTGGGGCACATTTCAACACAAGCACAAATCCAGCAAGTTCACTGTAGTAATGTAAAAGATGAACCTGGCTCCTTTGGCATACTGATCTCCTGCCAGTACTTTTATTGAGATGCCCACTCACTGTGCAATCACCACAGTGAGTGGTACACAATTTGGTACCACAGTGGTCTACAGTTCTGGTGATTCGTGATTCTGCTGCTACTGACTGGCCATTTGTCTCCATTATTTTTACTTTCTTCCTTCTCCCTGTGATTGACACATTTCTGGGGGTTTTGGGGGTTTTTCTGTTGGTGTTTTTTTTTGGGTTGTGATGTCTTTTTGTTGTTGTTGTTTTGGTTTTTTTGGTTGTTTTTGGGTTTTTTGTTTTTGTTTTTGTTTTTGTTTGTTTGGTGTTTGGTTTTTTGTTGTTTTTTTGGGGGGTTTTTTTTTTGATTTTTTTTTTTTTTTTTTTTTGGTCTTCAGTTTCCATCTTCCTGTTCAATTTTTTATTTTGTCTTCCATCCTCTCCTCTTAGGCTCCTCTGCTTGGGTACCTGTCCTCCTGTATGCTTCTGAGTTGTGTTACCACCTTTTTTCTGTGTTTCTGTTATTCTGAATGGAAGCCCCTAAGGAATCTTCATTTTTCTTACTTCAGTCATTGGTATCTAATTTTCCCTTTCTTTGCTTAGACTTTGTTTTCAAGAAGCAGTTTGCATTTTGCACTTACTGCCAGGGGTTCTCTCTCCCTGCTCCTTTCTGGCCCTCTGGGAACCTTATTCACCTCACCACCTTCTTCCTGATTATCTTTGGTAAAAAGCATAGACCAAGCATACGTACAGTATTAATATATAGAGATTCTCTCTGAGTGTCTTGGCAAGTCCAGAATATCCTCCCTGCTGGGATATAATACTCTTCTCACATATAAAACCTATAGATTATAATTGAAGAAACATTCTAATTAGTAGGGAAGTATTGAATTTACAGATGTGGTCTGTCACTCAAATTTGGACTATACTAATGAATACACTTTTAAAAATTGCACTAATTTTCTGAAAATTATGTAGTTTAAAGTACAGATAAATATTGCACACTTAACTAAGAATGCTAGTATTACTGACTGAATTTACTGACTGAATTTGAGCTACAATGCAAGCCTTTGAGATCTACATCATGCTCTCTGGTGACACCTGATCAATAAATTCAAAGGAAATATTTGCGCTCTTCAGGAATTAATGCTCATGCTAAGCATAGGCTCCAGCAGCAAAACCTTCACCTGGCTCCAGATCTGAGACACATTAACACCATTGGACACTCTATGATGGAAATTTGTTCCCCTTATCTCAGGAAATATCTTGGGCCCTGATTTGCACAAGCTCCACAGCAAAATGGCCATGGCCTGTGTGTGAGTTTCTTCCTCAGTCTGGACTTTGGTTTATGAGTTCTTTGTTCAAAAGCTGGCAATAATTCAAATAATTCAAATGAACAGTAACTTAGGTTATCCTGGAATTTAAGCAACCTCATATTTTCATGTGTAAAATCTTCTAGAAAATAATAGCTCAGTCTGTGACTAGAATAAATGTCTCTTGCATAGCAGACTGCAATTGTTGTATTTACTAGTATTAGAGTTTCCCTCAGACCTGTTAAAGTAGGAAAAAAAAAGAGTGACAAAATAACCCAAATGAATTTTCCACTCTTACAAAAATGCTTAGAGAATCCAGGGATTGTTTCTTTTCACTTAACCATGTAAATGCACTAAAAATTTCATTTTGAGAAGACAAACACTTATCACTATTGAATTTAAAATTATTTTGTTCTTCTTATTTTTTTGAACTCTTTAAAGGAAGGTCCTCATTTTAGCTGGCCTTACTGCATTCATGTTACTGAACCAAAATAGGTGACAATGACTGCTGTGAATATTTACTTAAGGAGCAACAGATAGAGATATGATATTTGCTCTGACCTTTGATCTGCTGGGTACAGGTCAGAAGGACTGAAGCTGAGCAGAGTGCCCTGAGGAGGGCTGTCTGATTCTTCCTGCGAGGTGAGCTCTCTGTGTATGAAGGAGAAGGGCACAGAGTCCTATTATCGTTCATGACTGCTGTGGGTTGGGTGGGGAGAGGGTGGCTTTGTGCTACTTCACTGCTCTTCATTAATGCTGCTTTGTTCATTACTGCTGTCATTATTCTGGAAAAGCAGTTTAAAGTCTGTGGACAGCCCTGCCCTTACATATCTCGCACCAGTGAGGAAGTAGACATAAAGAAAGCACAGAGTTAAGGGTTAGGAAAATATGAGTACCAAAGAAAGACTGACATCCAATTTAGAGCTGTTTTGACCCAAGTGTATGAGGATGAGGTGCAGGGTAAGTGCTAACTCAGCCAGTCCTGCCTGGCCAGCCAGTGGCCCGGTTGCAGGGCTGTCCCACTGACTGATTGCTCCCCACATGACTGTGTTTTTACCAAGCTGTTTAGAAAGGGTTTGACCTAAGCTTTATGACCACAAACTCCTAGATTGCTAGGAAATTAATGAGGACTAAGCAGCTTCACCTTGATACATCTCTTTTTCCTGAACATCCCTTTAAAACTTGGCCCCACTTGTATTTGTTGACCAGGACCTGTTATTTAAGTGCACTGACTGGAGTTGAAGCCTCATCTATGATTGATTCGGGAGATGTAAGTACATGACAGCATGACACTGAGGCTGTGGAGGGTAGAATAAAATCTGAGAGGACAAGGATGTGATGAAGCAGGGTTGGATATCTATAGAAATTGCTGAGCATCCCTGGCTGAGTGAATCAGATATCACCAGAGATATCACTGTCACATGAATTAGATTATTATAATTTACTGTTTCATGTCAATATCTCTGGTCCTTGAAGTCCAGGATGAGACATGATAAGACAGAGGTTGCACCTGTGACTGCTACCAAGTGACCATAGAAATGGCTGATAGCACAGGTTGCTCCTGGGAACTGGAGCTCTGTGTCTGTGTGTATTGCTTCCAGCAAATCCTGCCTTCCCTTGCTGAAGGAAAAACTGAGACTTTTGATGAAGGTGGCTGTGCTGAGCACAAAGTGTTGGGGACAGAACACAGGGCAGTTAAAAGAGATTAGAAAATTCAATTATCCAAGACTTTGCAGAGGGACACTTGTTACTTAGAACAGCATCCAGCCCTGCAGGAAAGGAGATGTGGAGCCAGCTGGGAAGGAGATGTGGAGCCCTGGGTATGCTATACAGCAGCCAGACCCAAAACCTGCAAGGCTTGAGCCCAAGTATTTAGTTAAGGATTAACCCCAGCCAAAAGAGGAGTCACCTGAGCACATGGATTGACAGACCACTGCAGACAGCCCAGGAGAAGGCTGTGACCTTGGTACAGCGGGGTTGCCCTGCCAGGCAGAAATTACTCCAAATGAAAACAGCATAACACTTCAAGTGATTTTTTTGAGAACAACTTTCATGGTGAAGGAACAACACTGGAGGACTTTTTTCACTGATGACTATTTCCCATGATTTTTTTAATGGGTTCATAGAAGCATTGAGTAGATGGGTTTTGCATCATAATGGGAATGGCATTTATTCTGTTGCCTGTGAAACAAGAAGAATACATTTATATCTCTTTGAATCAACTGTGGGTTTTGTCAATGTATTTAATGAATGTAAAAAAAAAAAAAAAAAAGTATTTCAAAATACAAATCATGATGCAGGAACAGCATATGTGTTACCATAAGAAGAAATTTACACTTCAGTGACGACAAAAATCTTCACTATTTTTTTCTTTTTAAAATTTATATTTGTCTGCTATTCTTTACTCCCTTTATTTACTATTGAAAGAATATACCATTTATATTGGTCGGGATATATGAATTTTATATCATAGCACTAAGATCTTTTATTTTTTAGTTAGCAATGCAATAGGAAGATATATAATGCCAAAAGTTTAATGAAAGCAAATAGAACAAACATGAATAGCAAGTCTGCTAATGAATAAATCTGAATAATAAAAATCCCTGTGGAGTGTAGAGGCAGATAGGTTAATTCTTTCACTTGAATTTTAATCCTGATTGAAAAAAAAAATCAGATGAGTTTTCACATTTAACACTTGGTTATCCTTTAAACTGTGATAAAAAGAGTTTGCATTCTTCTTATCTGGTCTATAACTATATTTAATTAACAGAGTCAACAAAAAGATACTTATAATGTGATATCCTTAGCATCTGATAGGTTGGAGTACCAGCAACGCTGCTCTGATTGCTGGTAGAACTTTTGGCAAATTGAAACTTAAGAGCACTCATTGAGCTGGTTCTGAAATGTCATCACGAAAGTACAAGATTGACCTCCCTTCTCCTCCTCAGCTCTTAAAACTAACAGTGAAGAAGGGATTAGGAGTTCTGGTATCTACCAATCATTCTTGTCTAATCTGTGGGCCTTATTTTGTTCTTTTTTTCAGTAGTCCTTAAAAGGAAAGACAATGAAAAAAAAAAAATAAAGAAGAAAAAAAATCTCAATTATTTAACCAAAAGTGAAAGTAAACCCTGACTTTTCTCTTCTAAATGCCAGATCTCAATTTAAGAACAAATATTTCTTGTCACCATAACTTGTTCATTTTAAAGGCTGTTTTTATTTTGATCATGAAACCTTGTCAGAGAAAATAAAGAAAATCTAGATCTTGGAAGCTCTCTAAGAAGTTACAGGTTTTTTGGTTGAAAATCATTAACCAGCTTATAGCTTTGTAGGGTAAATCAAGGTTCTATCAGCATGTCAGAGGTGTATGTCCAAGACTGCAAGACTGGATGATCTACACCAAGCTCAGCCTTAGAAAATGCAATGTGTGTCTTGGGAATTAATGTGCAGAAGATGCTACATGGTCTAGACCATTTCTAGGATGCAATTTTTAACCTTGTTTGAAGGTGGCAATTGAAAGGTAATTAAGATTATTTATCAATGTAGACATTATTCTTATTTCCTTCAAGCTGCTATATAAAATTTACTACTCTTTTTAAGGAATTTATAATTGTAAACTAATTATGACTAATATTATATTTAATAAAATCTCCTCAGTGCAAAGGGAGAATTTGTTCCATGACCTATTTACAGACTTTTTTCTCCTTTTGCAAATATGGATCCCAAAATCAGATGCTAATTTGTAACATCCAAGAAAACACATGACTGCAGACTAACTTTTGGGCTGGGCTGCAGAAATCATCCTGTATGTCAAACTAACCACAAAAGGGGTAAGATGTTAACACCTCTTGATTCAGAATTGCACTTACAAGAGTGAGATGTCAAAGCCAAGAACAGAACTACCCTCAGGATGGATAGTTAACAGTATGTAGAAATACTCTAACCTCAGACACCCAAGAATGGTAACAATACATTTTCTAGAAACTCAGAATGTTGTCAGGTTTTGTTAATAGCATTCCATGGCATGTAGCAAAAAACTTTAACATCAGTTGTCCTACCAGAAAAAAAAAAAGTTCTTTCATTTAAACAAAAAACAATGTGAGTAAGGCAAATGGTAAATATTCTATACATGCAAATACACACACTATTTTTTTTTCTTTTAAGAAGCCAAGGAAGACATTTTGTTTATTTTTATTTTGTTTTCTATTGAGAATAATTTTTAATAAAAATTGATTGCTTTCAAAAAAGCAAGGACAACTCAAAAACTATTTGAGGAGAAAGAACCATTCTGATAGCAGCTCTGAAATTTTGCAGCACATGAATCATAGAAGATACACCATAACAGCCACTGAAGAGGGAAAAAAAAAAACAAAACCTATGTGTTGTCCTGCCTGGGTTATCAGTGAGTCAGGAATACCTTTTCACTGTGACACAAAAAGCAGTCACTTTAGCTGACACTGTCGTGTGTGTCTTTGCACATCTCCAGGGCTATCCCTCTGGGTATACAGGTGCTTTACTAGTCTGACAGGATCTGGCACGCTGCTGGGTGTCTGGATAGCATCAGATTTTCACACTGCACCACACAAATTAAACTCAAAATAAGTTTATTATGGGCAATGTTGAATCAGAAATTTCTTAGGCAACTCTGTTCATGTTGACTATCTCCTTTAACATGCAGTCTGGAAACAGGGTAGTTTTAGTATTAATGATATGGTGGAGGCTTATGAAATGGAGGAGAACAAACAAATAACAATTAAAATAAATCCTAAAGTAAGTGAAAGGGAAGGGAATGCCAGAGAGTCAAATGAGCAACATGATGACAGATGAAATACTGTATTATCTATCTACAGATCCTAAGCACCTACTTGAACAAATCAAATTAATTCTGCCTTCCTAATTTATGGTAAATGTTGTGGAATTAAGTTCTCTACATCAGTGGTAAAAAAAAAAAAAAAAAAAAAAAACCAAACAAAAAAAAAAAAAAAAAAAAAAAAAAAACCAAAAAAAAACCTGACAAAGCAACAAATAGGATGTTACAATGTAAAAGGATGCGACAGATTGTCTTTCTGAAAGTATTATTAATGTCAATGATGTGTCCTCAGCTACAATATGTGCTCAATCCTGGTCAATCTCTTTGAAAAAGAGATAAAGGAAATGTAGAAATAGGTGATAAAAATTACTAAGAACATGACACAATTTCTGTGATGACAGATTGCCTAAACCGAGATTATCTAGCTTGGGAAAGAAATTAATTTAAAAAGATATGACAAAACTACATAAGATACAGAATGCTATATGAATGCCATTTTTCTTTACAGTTTTTCCCAATTTTGTCCTAATACTAGAATAAACAAGTCTTTAATGAAGCTGAAAGTCAACCAATATAACCTTAAATGGGGTAAATTGCAAAATTTAGTCAGTGAACTCATTGAGACTGACCTTAAAGGTTTAGCTCAATTGTTGGCACTATTTAAGTATGTATGTAGGTAAAGGAGCAGACTTGTTTCTCTGATGGTTTAGCCATATCTCAGATTGCAGAGTGGCCCCAAATATCCTTGCCACCCATTCTGCAGTAAATATAGTAATTTATAAAATCATTTTGTTTCTAGTCACAGACTAACATTCACTAATGAAGACAAATTTCTCACTGTGGGCAAGGTTTTTTACAGTTGTCCACTGTATGAATATGAATATTCTTGCACTTCAGTTCCTTAAGGAAGGTTCCTTAAAATCTGTGTGCTGTGAGAAGCAGTATGTGGGATGGAAAGAACAATTTAGCCCAACCAGCTTCAATTCCTATCTTCCCATGTTCCTAAGATATATTTCACAGTACGACCATACATAGTGTACTGATGTAAAAATGTGATTTGCTATAAAAGTGAATGCATTCACCCAATTGTTAAAATGATAACATTAAATGAGAGGAACTATGAAGAGAAAAAAATATGCTTCCAACTTTCAAGGAAAGTAGGAGAAATAAGCCCCATATCATTACCAAATCATAACAAAACATAAACATAAGACAAATCAGTGCCCAGCACAGAAGAGACACTCTGTATAGCCTTATATTCTTATTGGAAGATAAATGGATCATTTAAAGAATATATCTGCCATTTATAAAGCTTCCAGAGAAATTTCTGTTTTACCATAACATTTCAATGAGCAAATAAAAGTCTTAAGAGCCTGACATGCAGATTACTGAGCTCTGATAATCACCCTTCAGCAAGCAATGGAAGTCTTTATGTGATTTATGCTGTTGTGAGAAACTTTTGTCTTATTCTGAAACAATGGAGAGGCTACTAGAACAGCATATGGAATGAAGTACAAAGCAAATGAAAATACAGGAGATTCGTTTTGGAGACTGAAGCACTCTCATTGAGAGACAAGAAGATGTTAATATAAATGAAAAACAATTTAGAGTTTTAGTCTCATTCACATGATGAGAAAACATTGAAGAAAATTGATTTGGCCAATCTATTTTTAAAAGGTGAAAAGGCAAAAAGAAAAACCCATCCAAACATAGGGTGACAATAAAACAAGTACACATTTCTTTCTGCAAACACACAGAGAATTGAGAAAAGTTAAAACAGAGAAAAGCATGTAACCAGCAAATGACAACAAATTGAACTTCTTTAGAATCTCATCCTTCATGCAGAAACAAAGAAAATACTGGCATGTTCCAAACCTTATATTCAGCTCATTCCTGGTAAAAAATCTTTGAAAGTAACTGGAAAAGAAGTTCAAGGAGTTATTGAGTCATAAAAATTTTAAATAACAAACGAAACCCCTAAGGTTTCAAAAGTGACAATTTCATAACTAACACACTTTCACAAAGCTAATAAAAACTGAGCAGAGGGGAGTAGAAGAAATAAAAGAGAAAGCATCAGTACTTTTAACATGCTAATTATTAATTTTAAGTTTCTCCAAAGAACTATTCTTTTAAAAAGTGTAAGAGTTTTGTGTAAGAGTTGCTCATTGTCTTTTTTCAGGAGAAAACTGTTGAGAAGTTCACTCCAAAACCATGGGAATACGTACAGAATCCTTGTCTCCACAGTAGTAAATGAGTCTGTATGCAGAAAAGAGCAGTCTGATGGGCAAGTAAATCCTGACATAGACATATCTAAATACATGACTTTGGAACTACCCAGAACATTGCCCTGGAGAGAATGAGCACTCTTGTGAGAATGAAGTCAGAGGTGTCATTAAGGACTACTCCAGGACCGTATGAAGGATTGCATTTTTGCTTGGCTGGACAAGATGACCATTTATAGTCCCTTCTAACACAAACCATTCTATAATTCTATGATCTTTTAGGAATTACTTTGCTCAGAATTTCAAAGAGCAATGAACAATGAAGAGATCGCAGTCCCTAGCAATGAAATTTCTAGCCTAAAAAATGTCTTGAAGTACTTTGATCTCTGGAATGTGGAATATTACTTTGTGCTGAAAATTTCTTTTCTAAACATAAAACAGAACATGTATTACGCTTCTAAAATTACTTCAGTTTTAAGATCAAGCTATTGCTAAAGCGTTTGTTCGTTTTTATGTGCTCAGAAAAGCAACTTGGCCCTTTTATTACAAACTAATCATAATTAAAAATCTTCGACACCTGACATTGTAAGAAGAAAATTGAGAAATAAAAAAAAAATATAAAAAAGAGATATTATACTTTTTTATTTAGAAGAAATGTGCCTTTAGAAAAATGACCAGATGTCATTTTCTTATGCCTTTTGCAACTATTGAGCATCTGCAAAAAAAAAACATTAGCATTTGCAATGCTGGCTTGGCAGCTTTGGGGAAACAAGTTTTAGGCACATCTTGGTTCACTTGCTTCCTTATGCCAAATTGCCTGGTTAATTCCCCTAGCTGAGACTTGGCAGATCTGATAAAACATGACAGCAATATTTAAAAAAACCCAAATAACCATAGTTTTCTCTAAATCCCTTTTAGATAAATGCAGTTCCACAAATACTATTGACCTGAAGCCAGTGCAAACACTGGTAGTGCAAAAAAAACTGATCAGCACATAATTTCCTTGTTCCAAAACCAGAGCTTTTTCCATCTTGTTAGTAGGGTAAGGCCATTGCTCAAGCACTGCTGCACCCTAATTGTGCATTAGATCCAGGAGTTTAAGGGGTATTCTGATATCTTGAAGGTTCATTATCTGCTGATGTACTTTCTTTAAACAGACAGCCCTTTACAGCACAGATCATCTTTATGTAGGAACTTTGAGTACTGCTCTATGCGGGTTAGTAGACTCTTCCTCAGAGTTGTAAAAATTGAATTCTAGTTTTTGTCCATACGTGGTTAAGGGAGTTTCTCTCTGGCTTCTGCTTGTTAGTCTCTGTTTTCTTCCCTGGAGCATGAAGTGAAGGGGTTTATTTGAGTTTTTTTTTTTTTTGTGAAACTATGTTCAGCAACAATGTCTCTCTCATTAGCCATATCAACAGGTATTTTGAGGCTTATAAACCTCTTAGGCATGATGCCATTTTTCAATAAGGAGTTAATTTATGCATTGTGTGAAAGTAAGTATTTCCTCTCAGTCCAGAGCCTTCAGACAATGCAGAAAATTCCAGAGCTGTTCTCCAGGTAGGGTAAAGGAAAACAAGCTGTTCAGTCCTACTTGCAATGTACCCATGTAATTCAACTCTTACCTAAAATGACACTTTTCTAAAATCACATACTTCTTATACAGAAATCCTTTTCTCAGCATTCCATTTCCTGCCTGTGAACCTGTCATGCTATTATAGTCCAAAAGTGGATACAATAGTCCACCTGAGTACAAAAGCACTATTATAACTGTGGTATTATTTTCTACTCCATTACCTTTATCCATGTTTCCCTCTTTGGCCCTGATTTTATTTTGGTGTGACATATTTTTTATCAAACATCTGTTCACTATGGCAGCATGCTGGCTTTGCCCAGTTCTGGATTTCTTCTGGCTATGTGCTGTCTAAATGGCTTTTACCTAAAAGGGTGGTCCTCTGAACATCACTGCGAGTGAACTGGGAGGATGCTCTCTGGGGGGTCCAGAAACAGACTTTGTGGAGTGAATGAGTTCACTCCAGCCTTATGTGTTAGCCTTGGCTGAGGCATGACTGGGGCAGAAATATGTGTTTGGTAATTTTTGTGTTTACTTTGAAGAAACAGGGAACTTATAACCCAGAGGCTTAATGAACATGTTGATTCTTAACTGCTGGGAAGCAGAACAGCTTATACTGACCTTCCATATTCATTATTACTTTTTCTTTATAGTATTCCATGGACTCTTTCATTATTCAGAGCTCCATAATGATAGTGGCTGACAGGTAATATAACATGTAGAGCAAACAGTCCTGTCCTGTATCTAAACAGGCAGCAGTCAAAAGTAATTGAAGTAACAGGTGTATTGTTAAGAAAGTGCAAATCCTGACAAATGCATCTGTATTTATATCTCTGCAAGCATATTTAATTCAGTGCAGTTGTGCATCTAGCTGTCTTTTAAATATACTGACTCTACAAGCTGTAGACAGCATTTAATAGGCACTTCTGATTTAGACTCTGGGCATATATATACATTTACTTTTTTTCCCTTTTTTTTTTTTTTTTTTTACTCCTACCTGTATTTTTTTTTACTCCAATAATTTTAAAATTTTTAAATAAAATATAAAAGCTCAAAAAGTGATGCTTGCATTTCCTTTATCTTAATGTTCAAAGCAGGTACCTGGCATTATTTCAAGCTTCCTTTCTCTTATGCTTTTCTCTGTATTTACTCCCAAGGCAAATGTCAGCTACATGGTTTGTGTATTTAGTGCCCTCTGTTCCAGTTCCTGAAAGATTAATATTTTTTAGGTAGGACTTTAGTGAGATCTATATGCTTAAATCCAAAACTTCAGCCTTCAGAATCATCAAAAAATTTATCAGCTTAGGGTCTTCTCTGATAGGCTGTAGTGTGTTGATCTTGGCTGGATACCGTGTGCTCACTCTCCTCCTCAGGGGGACAGGGAAGAGGAAATATAATGAAAGGGTCGTGTTTTAAGAGAAGGACAGTGAGAGATCACTCACCAACTACTATCATGGGCAAAACAGACTGGACTTGGGGGACGTGATTTAATTTGTTACCAAACACATCAGAGTAGGGCAATTAGAAATAAAACTAAATCATAAAAACACCTTCCCCCAACCCCTTCCCTCTTCCTGGGCTCAATTTAACTTCTGGGTTCCCTGCCTCCTCCCTGCTCCCGCAGTGCAGCAGAATGGTGATGGGATCTATGGTCACTTCATCCCACACTGTTTGAGCCACTCTCTCCTCAGGCAGAGGACTCCTCACACTCTTCCCCTGCTTCAGTGCTGGGTCCCTGCCACAGGAGTCATGATGTGATCATGTGATCACTGTCCATGATTTTTTCCAATGTGTGTCCTTCCCATGGAGCACAGTTCTCCACAAACTGCTCAAGGATGTGTCCCTTAAATAGTGTGCAGTCTTTTGGATACAGGCTGCTCCAGTGTGACTTCCCCAGTGGAGTCACAAGTCCTGCCAGAACAACTGCTCCACCATGGGCTCCACTCTCCAGATGTCCACAGGTCCAGCCAGGAGCCTGCTCCAGCACAGGCTTCCCACAGGGTCACAGTCTTCTTTGGGCATTCACATGTCCCAGTGTGGGGTCCTCTGTGGGCTGCCAGTGGATATGTTCTGCAGTGGACCTCTATAGGCTGCAGAGGGACAGTCTGCCTCACCTAGGGCTGCAAGGGAATCTCTGCTCCAGTGCCTGAAGCATTTCCTCCCCCTCCCTTTTCGGTGACTTTGGTGTCTGCAGGACTGTTTCTCTGGTATATTCTCACCCATATGTTCTCTGGCTGCTATTGTGCAGGGGTTTTTATCTCCATTCTTAAATCTGTTATCTCAGAGGTGCTACCAGTGCTGAGGATGAGCTGAGCCTTGGTCATCAGCAGGTCCATCTTGAACTGGCTGTTATTGGCTCTGCTGAACACAGGGGAAGCTTCCAGCAGCTTCTCAGAGCAAACAACCCTGTAGACTGCTGCTACACAAACCCAGTACACAGACAGACACAGCTCTATGCATCACCAGTCCCTGGAGGAGGTGGCAGCCTCCCACACTTTGGGTTGTGAATTTACAATTAGAGGATTGCTCTCAAGATTTCAGATATGCTTTAAATACATCTTCCATTTCCCAGGAAAATGGCCAAGCAAAAATGCTAATTATAAGGGAAAAGCAGATGGAAGAGGAGGGGTGTGTGTGTGTGTGTAAATTTTCATTTCCTTCTAAGGAAAAAAACCTACGTTTAAGCAGTAGTGAATGCAAAAAAGCTGGTAAAGTGTATGAGATGGAAGAGCAGATTGGATGACCCAAAAAATCTGTGTTTAGCAGTAAATGGATAAGAGAACAGTATGATTATGGAACCAATCCCTGCAGTTTCTGGACATCACTGATTTTGCTCCCTCTTCTCTTTGTGGTGAACTTTTTAGGAAACGGGACAGAGCCAAGAAGAGGGAAATAAGCAAATCCTCCTTAGTGAATGGAGTACAGCCTATGCAGTGCTGGCAGTCTCCCAGGGGGCATTTAGATCCCTTTCTTTGGCTGGATTTAATCATAAGTCTGATCTTCTTTTTCAGTTTTGAGAGAATAGGGCTAAGAACTAGATTTAGTGGTAAAGACAGACATGCATGGATAATCAGAGCATGCATGATCATCAGATAGTTTTTAAATTCCTTCTTGCCTTTTTCTTCCTCCTCCCACCTTTGCCCTCAGCCTTCGGGTTAGCCATGCAAATGCTGGAGACACAGGCTCCGGTGCAATGCAATGGATGAGGCAGGTGTATCATACTAAAAATCTTTAAATTTCAAGATTAGCGGGCAAATATCTAGAATTAGGAAACAAAGTAAAAAAATCTTAATGGAAAGCAGACTTCATAGCCTCCTTTTCCTCTCTTATCCCTAGACTTTTGACATCTCTCCCAAGGCATGATGCAGGTGCCTCTATGTATCTTGAAGAAGACTGGAACACTTCCTTTACCAAACTGAGCATAGGAAAAAAAAAATGTTCTCTCAGCCGGTAGGAGACCTGGGTTAAATTTCCCTAACCAATACAAGAGATTAAGCTCCATGCTTGCTGTGCTCTATAAGCCTGCTTTAATCACAAGGCTACAGGCATCTAATTCAGGGCTCTTGATTTGTCTCTTTGATGCTGCAGTGTCCTAGATTGTAGTTGCTTTTATCACAACATACTTCTGGGTCTTATGCTCCACCGCCATACTGTGAGCTCTGTATTTATTGCGCTCATCCAACAGGAAGGACTCTCCAACACTTAAAAGTTCAGGGTTTCTGAGTCACGACTCCTACCCTTGATGCTGTAGAATCAATCAAAGGAAGAAGAATGAAAAAAAAAGAAAAAAAAAAGAGGATTATACATAACAGAGCTGATATAAAATAGTTCTTTGCTATAACTTTCAGTCCTACAAAAAGCAGTCAAATTATCACAGTGGGATCCACTAAAAAGCTAGTTTGCTTTGACTTTTGATCCAGAGTGGGAATCATCCCAGTGTTTTTTATTTTTAAGTCCATGATATTTCAAGAAATTCTGATTGCATTTTCACTTTTTTGTCCAATCCTTTATCCATCATATTCAGGAATGGACAGAGTTTTCTGATTGGTTATGTTTCACTCATTATTTTTTTAAATGCAACAAATAAAGAAAAAATGAAGCAAAGAATATCAAGAGTGTTTAATCTAATACCTAGCCTGAGTCATCCAAGTCTGCACTATTCTCTACAGATGAAATGGGTAAGTAAATGAAAGGCACTTCTCAAGATTCTCCTCTCAGTTTATCAACAGAGGGACCAAAAAGTCCTTGTTAATAAAATAAAGACATTCCACAGGGAATTTTGAATGAAGAACAGAAGTGCAGGGTCATATCTTGAGGCTGTACTTGGGAAAATCCCTATTACAATAAAAATGAGAGCTCCCTAGGCCCAAGTGAATCAAAGCTCATTAGAGGGTGTAATTTGTAATTTCTTGGTAAGGGTTAAGCTTCCATAAATTACCTAGATCCAAGAAAATATATAAGAACTACCCTTCAGTTGCTAGGAATGGCAGCCAGAAAGGGCACAGAGACACCTTTCTATCTCTGGCTGTGTGCCCCAGCCTCTGGAAATCAACAGTAGAGATCTACTGTTACACACCAGGCACGAGGGCAGAAAAGTTGAGATGAAAACATGGACACAGACATAAGACTGTGGCAGGTGTACAGCATGCCTGGGCTGAAGTGTTAAAAGCAGGGTAGCCTCTGAGGGAAGAGGTCTTGGCTGCCCCATGCAGGGCAAAGCCAAGCCAGTGGTGCCTCTGGGAAAACACATTAAAGAAAGACATAAAACAATGGATAGGCAGAGGAGGAGAGGAAATCTCTTGTTTAAATGTTTGTCTTTTTGTTTCTCAACTACCCAAATCCATTCCAATTGTTAACTAATTTAAATGTTGAGCTTGTTTTCCTCCTGACAGTGGCTGATAAGCAGCACCCCTGACTTTATTTCAGCTCAGAAGATTCTCATCCTATTTCCCCTTTCTGTGCTCCTGAGGAGGGGGAGTGAGTGAGCAGCTGGTTAGGCCAAGATTAGGGCAGCAAACATAGGCAGTGACACACAGCACATGGAAATCCTCAGCTCTGAGTTCCCCAGAACAGAAGACAGAAGGAGTTACTGGAGGGAGTCCAGCAAAAGGCCACTAAAATGTTTAAGGGACTGTATCATCCTTCCAGTGGAAACAAGCTCCAACCAGGAGAAGAGATGGCTCAGAGGCATCTCATCATTACAAAAAGGGAAGGTATAAAGAAGACAGAACGAGGTTATTTCAAGTTGTGCCCTCCATAGGAAAAAGGCAATGGGCACACAGCGAAACACAGGAGATTCCCCTTGGATATCAGGACTTTTTCACTGTGAGGACGATGATTAAGAAGCCATCTTAATATTTGACCCAGGGCATGGTCCTGGGCACATGGCTCTAGATGGCCCTGTTTGAGATGAGAGGGATTTGGATAAAATGACCTCCAGAAGCACCTTCCAGCCTCAACCATTCTGTGATTCTGTGTAAATGCCAAAAGGTGAAAAAGACAACTTTACCTTTTCTAAAATAGAAAGGTGACAGGACATCCTCATGGTATGTTATGATAGAAATGGAACAGAAATGCATCACTTTAGAAGAGAAATGTTGAACTACAACTCGATTGAAATCTCTGTAGTCTATCTTGATTCACACAGGAGAAGTTATAAGCACAATGATTTTCTACAATCTTACTTAATATGATGAAAAAAGTATGAAGGGACAAAAATGGTCATTCTCACAGTCTTGGGGGGTTTATTGTCACATTCTTCAATTTTGCCAGAAGTCATGGTATCTGCCATTCTGTGTAAATCTTTAATTTATCATCTACAATTATAATTTTCTGCATAATTTACATGACCTACTCATAAGAGATCTTTGTCATCATTACAGAACATGCTTTTACTTTTATATAGTCTTCATAATTTTATCTAACATGAATATTAAACTAATGGAACTATAATTTCTTTGCTCATATAGTGTACCCATTGTCATACATCAAAGTATTAATTAATACATACAGTATTACTAGATGTCACATCGCTCTAAAAAAGCTTTTTTTTCCTTTCAACATATTTTTTGTGCTTTCGCTAAAGTAGAAAACGAAATAACACATTCCTGTTGCCACTGTTATTTTCTGCTGCACTTCAATCTCACTGTAACTCTGTTACTTTTTTTGATTCCTAGGCTTTCTGCTTTCTATTTCCTGCTTTCATACAATTACATAAATCATGTATTCACTTAGAAACACTGCTGATTGAAATCACGTTGCCCATGTTTATTGAATTCATTTTGAAAACATAACTTCTCTAAGCTTGCACACAGAGGAATATTGCACAGTAGACCTGCTCTCCTCCCTTTTCATTGCATCAGTCTTCTCACCTATATCTTTCCCGTCAGTGACCTGTAGTTTTTACCTGTATTTTTAAGTAATAAACTCTTTTTTTCCTCATTTTTGTTGTTTTTTTTGTGTGTGTGTGTGTGTGTGTGTGTGTTTTGGTTTTTTTGTTTTTTTGGTTTTTTTTGTGCTTTTTGTTTGTTTGTTTATTTTCTGTTTGTTTGTTTGTTGGTTGGTTTTTTTTTGTTTTGTTTTTTTTTCTTTTTTTCTTTTTTTTTTTTTTGTTTTGGTTTTTTGTTTTTGGTTTTTGGATTTTTTCCCACAGTTAGAGATCTAATAAAATACTACCATTTTCAAAACTGTCATTTCAGACGTCTATTTTGCTCTGGAATATTTTTGCAAATCTATGCAGGTGCTGATGCTGCCATATAACTAATTAATTGCTTGGACCCTTAGTTTAAAACTAAAAGCAAGTGGGCAAATTAGTGGCAAAGTATTTATCAGATGAGTGAGTCCTAATTCCCTGGCAAGCTAAGATCAAGCTTAGAAACCTTGGTTTAGGATGCTTCAAAGATAGGAGAATTTATGGAATGAATGTAAGATATGATATGATATGATATATGGTATGTTATTATATTATATGATCTATGAGGTCTACTGTAAATTATATACTGTCTTCCTAAATTGTAAATATTTTTTCTTACTTGTGCAGGTATCAAATTGACACCAGTTAAAAAATCCTCTTCCCTGCGTAATCTAAAACAGCATCTAAAATACAGTTGGCCTTAAAAGAGTACAGAAGTTAGTCTTGGCTGGGCTTAGTTCAAGGGTTGTGAAACTTCAATTGCATTTTATTTTCTGAAATATTTGACATCCTAATGATTTAATTTCAACTATATTTACTGTAGCACAGTGAATCCTCAAGCTTGACCCTAACTGTAGTCAGATTTTATGGCATTGGTTCTTTTACTGGTAGGAATCAGTTGATAACCTACATTTTCTAAGCATGTGAGGGGTTTTTTTTCTTCTTTGTAGTTTTAGGTTTGAAAATTTTGGATATTTTCTGCTCTTATTTACAAAGTCTGGGAAACCACACAGGCATAAAAAAACTATAACAAGAATCTTCACTGTGAATTTAGTTTTGACACTCTTGAGGAATTTGTCATTTTACTTACAAGACATGTAAGTCTAACCTGTTCTGAACAGGCATGGCTAAGGGCCAGCTGTTATTTGAAACCACCTCTCCTCAGTTCCAGTGGTGGGAGTAAGGGGGAGAGAGCACCATGTGGAAGAGTCAGTCAGTATTTGGCTTTCCATAAATTGTTTCTTTACCTTATACCTTTTGTTATTAATTTTTTTCTTGTTACTGTTCATTTTCCTGTCTCACTGCTGTTTCCAATAAATTGTTTTTATCTCAGCCCATGATTTTCACATTTTGTGCCTCCAGTTCTCAACTCTATCCTGGAAGGGCAGGAAGGGGAGAGTCTCAGTGGAGGCACTGAATTGGGGAGTACCATTCCTGAGCCATGATGGTAATAAAAACAGTTTGACACAAATTAATTAATCTTAACAAAATTAAGAGCATTACTTTATGTTCTGAGCCATACAGTTTTATCTTCTGTAGTATCCAATATTAAGCACTCAAAATTAGAGAAATAGCATATATTTCCTACATCATGTATTTCTGTTATACAGATTTATCACTGGCTACTTCAGAGTGTCTTTAATATTGCTTGGCTGTTGGACTTGAGATTCAGAATGAGAGGATGGAAAGGAAATAATGATAATGTCTCTGTATAGAAGAATAGGGAGTAACTGTTAAACTAAACTGAACTAGTAAGAGGAGTTTAAACTTAACTAAAACATAAGTAAGCTTTATGTAAATCTTGAGAAGACTTAAAATAGTATTCTTCCAGGTCCACAATATGTCAATGGTCTGAGAAATGATACCTTATTATACCTTGAAAGCAGCTATCTAAGGTATGCTGAACTACTTTATGGAGCAGCAAATGCCAAATGGATGTTCAGGCTTTGAAGCACAAGTGCCATTTGCATGTAAGTGACTCTCAGAGTCAGACAGCTGCACCACTCACCCTGCACATAAATGGCATTTTCTATGAATGTAGTAGTTAGGCATTTGAAACCCTATTTGTCATTGTGCCTCAGACTTGTTGTTAATCATGGATTTAAAATAAATTAATAAAATACATTTTCTGCTGCACAGATTTTTTGACAAAAATGAAGGATGAGTCGCATTCTAGTTGGAAATTCAATCCTTATCTTCTTTATGATCCATTATAGGAAAATGTTGGTCCCCATTCAGTTGGAACTATAACTATTCAGTGTTATACTTGCTGGAAAGAAAAGATATTTTCCATTTGAATAGATGGTGGAAGCAGAGGATACACAGGAGTGTGAAAGGATGTCTCCTTAGGCTATCAGTTCAGGTCTGTTTATTGCTTGATATCATTTTTACATAGATTAATTAATTCAGGGTATAATTTTTCCACCTGCTATAAGTGAGACATGAGTAGCCTAAATAAAAGGGAGGATTTAGGTAGATAAAGTTTATGTGCCCTCTGCCAGGAAAAAAAAATCAAAAGCTTCTGTAATTCTGCTGCAGCTCACTAGACAGGGAGCAACAACTTGGGAACAGAGATCCTCAGGGATGGACAAAGTTTGGTAACACACCCAAGATGGTGTAAAATATGATTCATTTTGCTCTCTGGGGTGCAGTGAGAGCCTGTACCTGTTACAGAGTGACACTGGAGCCTAGCCTGAGCCTGTGAGATGGAGCCCAGCCTGAGAGCCCAGCCGGAGGGATGATCCACCTCCAATCCTCTCCCATCAGGTGAAGTTGGCTTTGTGAGGATTAACCGGTTCATCTTGGCATGAATAAATGACAAATAATGACAGATATGGAACATCAACTTTTTATTTTCTTCTCCTTTCACTTCCCCTGGGAAATGCCTTTCTTTTAAGCCTTGCTGAAGAATGTAATGTAGGGATGTATCTAGGAAATTGAAACAGAAACAAGACCACGAGTCATGGTGAACTGTCGATGGCATTGATGACCTGTTTCTTTTATCTGAGACTGCAAAGTCTCCATATTTTAAATACATTCAAAGATGAACAACCATCAAATGTCTCCTGACTGGCCTCCTGCTGGCCTGTCTGCAGCTCTGAACTGATGCTTGCCTTGATGTGCCTGGGCTCCCCTAGAGCTTAGACTATCCCTTAACAACCACACAGACAAAGCACAGGGACAGTGTCCATATCACAGGAGCTTTAAGAACTTCAGATTGGCAGCTAGCCAGTGAGAGTCTGCTGTCCCTGGCTGCATCCAGGGCATTGGCTCCTACTGAGGAGGATGTGCAGCAGGATCACCGATCAGGTCTGAAGCATAATTAACCCCCTATCTAGATCCATAGGAGCTTGTTCTTCTTAACACGGGGTTTAATTTCATCACTACTTGCCCTTCTGAAGGACCTTTCAGAGTTATTAGTTGTCTTCCCTGACAGTTTACAAAATCATTTATGTCAAGCTTAAAATGAAGATCCTTGCTTTTAATAACATCTCTGTCACTCTGTCAGGGAAGTCTGCATCTCAGGTAATTCTCTGACAGAGGCTTTCATGCAATACTGTTATTCAAAACTACCAGAAAAAAAAACCAAACTGTATTTTATCTAATAGCAAAATTCAACAACTTATGGTTGAAAGTTGACATCAGTGAGATTAAAGTTGAAATAATGGAAAAAATTTTAATCATCAGGATAATTAGTCATTCAAATATGCTATCTGATATTTTTTCTGCATTTGTATTTATTTTTTGTCTTCCACATTTATACATATTCATTTTTGTCTCTCATGTTTGATTGCTGTTTTCATCATAGCCTACAACATCAAAGGCTTATTTGGTTTATCACATAAAACAAAATTTACCAAAACATTTCATGATCTGCAATTCTCTAATTTTTCTGGTGTTATTATTCTTAAAACTATTGGTGCTCTTTGTACACGTTGCATAGCTCAATGTTGTTAAGTTCCAGAAAATAGCTATTTTTGTAGTTTATAAATTCCAGTACAGTGGCTTCCTTGTACAGCTGATGAAAAATGGTGTGGGCTATGGCTCCTTGTTCATGCTAAGATAATTCTGCAGTGGATCTGACTTGAATTATCCTTGTAGCTTGGCAGAGGGCTTATACAGTCTGTAACCTGACTGCTGTTCTTCCCATGAGCATTAAATAAAGGGTTAAAGCAGGGCAGGGATGACTACATTAGCTTCTGTGTTTGGTGTAGTGCAAGTTGCAAGAGGAAATCATACAGAGGAAACGTTGTTACTGCTATTAGTTTAATGTATTTCATGCTAAAAAATAGAGTCCTTGGCCTCTGCTTTCAGAGCAGGCACACACCTCTCCTCATTTTCACACCTGATTTGTGGAAAATGTCAGGTCTCCCTCCTGGGAGTCTGCCCAGAAATTCACTCAAGTGACTCACAAGCATTTGGATCTTCAGACGTTTGTCCACTGTGCCTTAGGGTTTCTGGCTTTCTTGATTTCACAAGAGATTAAGTCTAGAATGGCAAAAGTAATGTAAAGGGGCTGTGCTATGAAACAGTGATTTTGCTAATCTTTGCAAGACCACTCGTTTTATTTCAGGCTGTGTGATATATGAGAGCATTTGAAATAAAATAGAGAGAACAGAAGAAAACTCCTCAAAAAAATCTTCCTTATGGCTTCCTGAAGGGGTAGGTTTCTAGGCAGGGGAGGGCAACTAAAGGGGTTGGTCTTGGCATCCATCCTTTGAGACCATTTTGGAGTGGATGCTGTCAGACAGCTTGTCTTTTTCCCAGAGATGAGGTGAATAGAGGTCATTGCCTACCTTGATGACCCGTACTGACTGTGGACTGCCCTAGATGGTGCCTGTATCCCTATGTGCTCTCAGGCTGTAAGCTTTGTAATGACAGGTGTCCTTTTTTGTTCTGCTGTTCTGCGGTTATGGACACTGAGCAAGCATAATTTTCCATAACTTGGGCAGGTACAAACTACAGAGAACCTCAGAAATGCCTCAGAAAACAGCAATAAATGGTCACAGCAGAATGCAGAGTAAAAACAGGACAAAAGTTTCATCTGAAGCACAGACAGAACTTCAAGAATCCAGATTCTCAGCTGGATAAGAAAACACATTTTCAATTCAAGTTCATAAACCCGCATCTTTGTCCAATAGGTGCAATGCCAACTCAGTTCAGTTGTTAGATTAATTACTGTTGTCTGCTCCATGTGATTTAATATTTTGTGCTATGACCATGTCAAGAGGGCCCCAATAGATCTGAGGACCCACAGACCCAAGTCCTAAATGTGGCTTCAAGTAGATTATCTCTCAACTTGTGTTTGCTCCCCAAGCAGGGATTAGGAAGACAGTGCTCATGAAAAGCAGTGCCTTGCCCAGAATCACATGCAAGGATGGACCAGAGTTGGAAATTGGACATAAATGTATTGTCTTACCTGGAAGGACCAAGCCTGCTTTGTGTTCCAGCCCAACAAAAGCTATCCCTCAGCTTCTTATGAGTTAAAATTCACCAGCTAGCATAAAGTGCCTGATACTGTTTTTTAGAAGCACAGTTTTCCAGTGGTTCTCCCATGTCATCTCAATTCTTTACATCATACTGGGATGAGCAAGGTGAATTTTTATACACCTACCTGAAAGTGAATACATAAAGAAATAACTGAATGAAATATCCCAAGGGGAAGAGGACTGGAAAAACTATTTTCTTGCCGAGTTATTCTATTTGTAGTGACAATTTGCATTTCCCTGGAATGCATCCAGGTGACAAGGAATGCAGCTGACTTTATTACACATGACAGAAAAACATCATGAAAAATAACTCATTTAAAAGCCTTTAGCCTTTATATGTTGTTCTTTTAATTTGCTTTTTATTCTTTTTTTTTTTTCTTTTTTTTGCATGAGATTGCTTGCCTTTGAGGCTTAGCCAGTGCCTAAAGGGAGAGCAAACCACAGGGCTATAGGGAGTACAGGGAACAAAGGGAGAAGAAGTTACAAGCTGCTCTTTGAGAGAAAAGCAAAGGACACTTGGACAAACCAAACATTGAAAACTTCTTTTTTTCAGGGCATAAGGCCTGTAAGTATGTATTTAAGTAATGTATGTAAGTATATATATAAGATTTGATTGTTCCTGTGAGCTTCCCAACCTTTCTCTGAGGTATCTACTTGTTTCCAACACCATCTAGATAGAAAATATTAATTTTTCTCACTTTCCCTCTTAGCAGCTCCTCCCTCCAGGAAGGCTAACCCCACTTTTTTTGGGCTGCATGGAACTGACACCCAGGCTTTCGTACTGTACCTCCCCTGTATGGTACCTCATGGCTCCTTGTTCCAGCCAGTCCAGATTTAATCCTCACCCTGCCTTTCCTGGCCTTGGGCATAACCTCTGTTCACCCTCCTCAGCAATATCCTCTAAGTTTTGTTCCCCATTCGTTTTCTGCATGTTGCTTGTAGTGAACACAGCAATACCACAGTCAGTGCAACTGCTGGTGCATGGAAACATACCACAGGATAGGAAAACACTCTTCTAAAACCCATGGCAGCACCTGCACTGCTTTCTGTCAAGGTTTTAAACTCAGCTCTTCTATCTGTCTGCTTCTTCTTCCTTCCCTGTCTTGCTTTGCATCTTCAGGAAAGGGGTAAGTGTCCTGTAGAGCACTACAGTGGCCAGGCTGTCCCAAGGCTTCCTCCACATTGTTGCAGGTGATTTGTGCTGAACGGACAAGGTTTTACTCTGGAGAAGAAAGGATGCCAAGGGAAATTGCATAACACAACATTATAACTGAAGTCACAGAAATGTATCAAGCATGAGAAAGCAGGTCTCAGCTGTGAAGCTGAGATGTTACCTGATTTGAATTTCTTATTATCAGTCAGAAAAGTTATTTCCAAGAAGTAAAATCCCCTAAAATCTAATTCCCAAACTATTTGTATAGGACATTCTTCATCAAACAGAGATCACATGTTAAATAGAGGGACTTTTAATAGAAATAAAATAAAATAGACATTTCTTCTGCTCCATGTTTTGATTTTGGGAATGTCTTATTCATAAAATACAACCAGTTTTGTCACTGGCCATCATTTGCCTTTAATACCAAAATGTGTGTTGGGATAATTGGAATTCAGTGATGATGCAAGACATTTCAGAAATGTAGGGAAGTTGAGTTTTTCATCTCCCTCAAATGAAGCTTCTTTGGACTGTGACTGGGCAAAGCCTGCCTTAGGAAGAAGAGAGTCAGGAAGGAAAGAGAGACCTGGGATATTATTTGCAATGGCATGTCACAAAATTGTGGTGCCACTTATTACAAAATGAGAGCTTGAAACTCTGAAACTTCCTTCCTAATGGAAAGTGCCTTTATGGTCTGTATTCCTGAAAATAAATTTGGTTAAATTTCCTTCCATCTGTGTGCTCCAAATGACTGACTATAATTTGAAAGTGTCAGAGCTCACCAGAGAAATAAAATTGTGGAGGGATTTTAGTGCCATGACAGTCCAGCTGAATCTGCAAGGCAATCCAGGAGCTACAGGCACTGAGGTTACAGAATCTGATGGAGCTGCCAGATCCTTAAGGGGACATATGGAGCTGTGCCAAGGAGCACACCAGGCTTCACTGAGGTCCCTGGCGCTGCCTCCTGCTACAGGAGGGGTGTAGCACAGGGGACCAGATGCAAGCTGAGGGAAGTCAGGATGGACTTGGCTGCAGCCAGACAGTTCTGCAGCAGCAGGCACCATCCCACATGCCCCTGCTTTGCCTTTGGCTCCAGCAGCAGCGGCCAGACCTTGGCTTCCAGTGCTCTGGCAGGAGTTATGCATATCCTTATGCCCGTGGCAGTCTGTTGTTCCAAACTGCTGCCAATCTGTATTATACACATATATATATACATTTATGTGTGTGTGTGTCTGTATGTGTCTGTTAGTGTTGTTTAAAATATGAAAACATTTCATATTTTGAATGAACTAACAAAAGTTCAATCAATGAAGAGCTCTAGCAAGGTTTTTCACATCTGTGCTGCCATGCAATGTGCTTAGGTCATCTACACATGATTGAATTTGCCCTCTAACTATTTACAAAACAGCACAAAATATAAAGCAGTTATTTTTATTTTTTCTAAGTATCAGCAATTGCACATGGAAATGTCCTGATGACTTTAGTGCCTATAGTTTTTCCTCTTCTGGTTAATAATGAAGGTTAGACATGGAAATAAACTTCAAACACTCTAAAGCAAAATTGCTCCTGCTCAGCACATATACCTGATACTCTTCAGCTCTGCTCATCCTAAAAACTTATTCTGCATAGTCTGATTCATCATCTCCACGATCCCTTGGTTTTTCTGGGGAATTATTTGAAACAGAAGGCTTACCAAAGTGCAAAACACTTGTGCTAGCAGTTTGTGTTTGTAGTAGAAGCTGTTCTGGTATTTCTCCTAACCATTTTGTGTTTAAAAAAAAAACAGTTCAACCATAAATAAAACCTAAAAAACAATTCAACCATAAATAAAACCTAAAATCCAAAATTAGGCATCCCAGAGACTAAGAAATTACTAAATAGAAAGCCATGGGCCAGTGTGTTAGTTATAGTGGTGTATTAGTCTTAACTAATCCTTAATAAAAGTCAACTAGAACAAAGGTACCAGAGAAAAAAAAAAAAAAGGAACAGAAATTACACATTGGAAAACATGATCCAGCCAGCCAAGAATGAATGGTTGGATTGGGACAGAAAACTCTACAGGGAAAAACAGTGGGATACTTAGGCAAGAATTAATAGTGATGCTAAGGGAAGTACAGTGCTAAAAAAAACAAATAATCCTTGAAAAACAGGTGATCTTAAAGAGTTCTGTGAAATGTTTTGTTGCTTTCATCTGCTATTCACCTCTTTATATTAAAGTCTTAAAGATTTAATTTTTTACAGAAGGGAAATTGAAGTTAGTCTTAATATTGTACTTATTTCACAGTGAGTATCGACTGTTATACTAGATAATATCTCTTTAATCAATGTGTTGTGTATTTGGCTGGCTCAGGAAATTATTTATTTCCTATTGTTTTGGAGATTGGTGGCTCTTCTTTAAGTGACATCTGCTAGAAGCTCCTCTCTGTAATTTTGTTTCTCTTGTGAGTTCTGACACTTTCACACTGCAGTCAATCATTTGGAGCACACAGATGGAGGAACTTAATCAATCTGATTTAAAATAATATTGACCATAATGTGGAACCCATGAGGTGATGAAAAAATTCCAGGACTTCAGTATTTGTTGGAGACCATAATTTAGTGACCAACCACCCACATAATCGCAGTGTCATTAAGTGTTACAAAAGTTTAGACCAAAAAGAGAGCTTAAAATTTTTTGTATTCACGGAAAGATTTAGCATCAAAGCAAGGTACTTTGCCTGGACTGTCAGACATCCTGATATATCTAGATCTCTCTGATAATGAGGAAACATCAACTTCAAGAGAGGAATAATCACCATTTTTCAGCCCTATTTGCTTTGCTTTACAAACATAAATTTGAGACTGCCTCAAGTCCAGACCTGCTTTGCATGCACAGCCCCTAGAAGCGTATGCAAGCAAAGTGTCTGTCCACCTTTGGACACACCAAAGTATAAAAGCATATTCTTGAATACCTGCATACAGATACCCTGGCTATTGCTATACCTGCCAAGGTGGATTGTCCACCCCAGACACCACAGGCTTGCTCATCAGAGTCACAGGGCTCCCTGTCACATACAGGGCTGACACCCTGGGAAAACAGCGTGTGATTGTAGACAACTGGACTGGTCTACTGAGGTAGCTCACATGAACACAGGGTAAGAAATACCTGCAGGTTCAGCCTGTCAATAGATATTTTCATAAAAGAAGAAATGTAGCTTAAACAGCAGACTCTGAGATGAGGGACATTGGAGTGTGTGAAGAGTAACATAGTACACTGTAAGGGCTTGTCATATAGACTTACTGCCTAGCAAAGAGTCCTCTGCTACATTTAAAATGTCATTTTCCTGCTCAGAAAATTTTTACCCTCCCCTTTCCTCCAATTTTGTCCAATTTTTCAGTTTCATTTGCATTCAAATTTTCCTAATTAAGTGGGGGGGGGGGGGGGAAGCATAATTATACCTACCTTTCATGTAGGTTCTTCTTTAAGCAGTTCATGATTATGCAAAAGTGCTTGCTCATCTCAGAAACTAGGAACTAGGTTTGGGGCACTCTGCCTTCCCGTGCTTGATGTTGCTTATCTAGCAGCTCAGTGTGTTATCTACTCCAAAAACCAGTTTATATCTTTGTCCAGTCAACAGCTGCATCATCTGCAACTCCAGAGAACATCTTTGTTACTGGGCACTCAGATGATGGAAACTGCCTTCTGCTCAGAGCCCTGTCCTTCCTGGAGTCACAATTTTTGAATGTGTTTGGACCTGATGTTTTATTACCAACATCTCACTGCTAAAAGCAACAGTTTAACCATCTCACCAGTGTTTCCCAGTATTTTGGACATGCTCATAATTCTTCTGTCATTCATTTCTAATAGAAAACTGTAATTCTATATCTATTACTTGCCCTTTTCATATTGTCTTCAGAATATCTGATAAAGAGAGCCTTCTATCAGAAATTTCAAAGACAGGTCTCCTAAGTATATAATCAATAGGATCATTATTTCTTTTTGTATCTAGAAACTGGGTTTGCCTTTTAGAATCCCTTATATTATTGTAGTGCTTATTTATTCATATGAAAAATGAGGATAAAACTTACCAATAAATTGTGAAATTAGGTTATACTTAGCAATGGGTCACTATATCAAACAGGGCACAGCCCATAGAAATATTTCATAGAAATATGGAGACTGTTATTTCTCCATATTACTGCTCCAAGTTAACTGTTTAGAAAAACAATTAATCTTATCCAGATGTGCATAGGACAGATGCACCCTACTTTTATTTCACTAGATCAGCTAAAAACTTGGTAGCTTTCCAGATAGGGTCCAAATCTGGAAACATTTGCACATATATTTCAATGATGACCATATAATACTACCTTGCAACCCAGTGCAGAATTAGCCCAAATCTATCTGAGTGGGGACGGTCTTCACCTAAAACACTGACAGATTTGGACACCTACCAAGAGCTTCTGTCATCTGTCCTGTTGAAGCATTCACTAGTTCTAAAAACAAAAAGAAATTGTGTTGAGAAAACGGACGAGAAGAAAGGATTCCAGAAGGCTGCCTGTTCTGTATGCCTGTGGCTCTAGCAATGATGTCTGTCCAGAACCTCAGCACTGACAACATGAGAAAAAGGCTCAGCCCAGCCTTAGACAGCTGTATGTTGAGTGTGCTAGATAGGAAAGAGTGGCTGTCAAAATGTTAAGCTGGGAAGATCAAGTCTACCAGTCAGTTGAATGTTAAAACACTAAATGTTAAAATATTAACCTCTACTGCCTCCTTTCTGAATAAAATATTCCTACACATTTTTAAAATGAAAATGGAGAACTACCTTCTGTCAGGAGAATGGTCTGGCATCCAGTGGGACAGAAGTGACTCTGACTGAAGTATTAAGTTCCAGAAAAGAAAACTAAATTTAAATAATGCTTGAATTTAGCATTATGTGTTAAATAGCTCTTGACTTTGCTAGGCAGCTTGAAGACTTTTTCATCTGACCTCTTAAGAGATTCAATTCCTTCCATGTGCATATAAGATTTATGATTTGAAAGCTGGGATTCAAGTCCAAGGAAACCTGTACTCTCTCTTTTCAGATACATTTATTTATCTACTGACTCTTTCAAATTGCGCTGGGATCTTTGATTTTGTTGTGATCACTTCCCCTCCTTCCTCATGTTTGTTACTGGAGGTCTGCACCCTGACTGTATCACCTGTACCATTTGCCTGTGCAGTGGTGTCTACATTTAATGTACAATGTAAGCTTTTTGCAATATGGTTTTTTTCAGCCTAGAACAAGAATAATAGCTTGAGTTATTCACCTCAGTATGTATTTTGAGAACAATCAACGGTCTCATAGTTAACACAGGATACTGATTTAGTTAGATGTAAAAAAATATATAATTTATACTGTAGTTAGGATCATTTTTTTCAAACGTTGCCACAGTCAATTGCTGTCTCCTTCTTTCCAGACCAATATCATGCCGATTATATGTATTGCCCCTTTCTGTAGTAAAGTGAAGTCTTGCAAAATGAAAACAGGAGCACTTTGTAAATTCTTTCTCCTTTTCTCAATATCTTGTGGCAACTTTCTCAACAATTTTAACACCTTTCCCAATAGACCACACAGGTAGAATCAACGAAAACAGACTATCCAGCCATATCCCTGCCATTTCTTGTCTTTCCAGCTGCTCTTATTTCACCAAAACCAGCCTTTTCTGATAGATTTTATTAATAGACAATAAGAATGATAATTTAACTTACTGATTATTCTCCTTTGGCATTTAAACAGCTCTGAAATTATCACACTGAGGATATTGTTCTGGATAGAAGTAGATGAGACAGAATAGCTGCATCACATCTTTATGTAAATGAGTTTATTAGGTTTGTGTGGTTACCAGTAACAGGAAGAAATGGTCTTAATGAGGAAACAACCTCAATAATACAAGATAAAGTGTTTCATTAAGACTGAATGCTATTGTTCAGATATTGGTGCTGGAGAACTTGGAAGAAAAGAAGAGCAGTCTTGTGGCTTAGTAGGCCTAAAATCAGTAACTTGAGGAGTTTGAGGGGTTTCAGTTATTCATCCTAGTTTTCCTGGCTGAAGATAGCCAGTTTGTTTTGAAATCAGTGTTTTATAGTGTGCTATGTCTCTAAATATTGGTACTGTAAAATTTCAATTTTTTCTTTTCCTATTCTCCTCTACTAGCTCAGGGAAACCTCTCACCCATCAGTCAAAGCTAAAAAGAAAATTCAGTCTCCCTTAATTCCCTGTTGTATTTTATGCTTCTGGCTGAAAAGCTGTCTTACCTTCAAGCTGTAGGTGGGTGAAACCAATACTCATGGGAAGTCTCACCAAAATGAAGTTGTCTGGGGAAAGGAGAGGGACAGAAGGAGTGTTAAAATGCCAGGGCAAGAGTTGCTGAAGGAAGCTGCCAGCAGGTCTTCCTGCAAGCACAGGGATCACACCTTGCAGGGGTGAAAAAATTCTGTCCCCAGGATGATGTTTTCCTCTTCTAGCCAGATTTGCTTCACTACGAAAATGAAAGAACAGGTGATACTCACTTTCTTTTGTAGGTGATGGGGGAAAGGGGTCAGTAATTCCTTTCATTTCTGGAAAAGAGAAAAGGAGAAGGACTAAAAGGAAGAAAGGAAGGGGGTTTGTTTCTAGCTTTTCTAGCTGTGTCAAAGCAGGCATTCACATTCAGCAGCTTTTTTTTTGTTTGTTTTTGTGTTGTTTTTTTTTTTTTTTTTTTTTTATCTTGCATCTCAGGAAAGTCTGATAGCCAGGAAGAGCTGTAAGAAGCTGGATAACAGCCAGGTAGCATCGCTCTGCTGATACTTACAGCTCAGGGAGCTGGGCTGCAAGGAAACTTTTATGTTCATTTTTATTTCCTTTTCCAAGCTCTATGAAACCAATTTGATCTTGTGAGATATAATGGAACCCATGTCTTTGAAATATAATGCCTCATGTAATAGCTTCTTAGAGTGTTACTAGAAGGCAGCTGGACCCCTTGCATGGCAGCTGTTGGTCTCCAAAAGCATAGGGATTTTCCAAGATACCTAACTCATAATATGTGTGTTTTTCAGGGCTCTCCTATCATAACACTCTCTTCTAGATACAACCCACTGAAGCCTGACTTCCTTCTGTAAACAATCAACTGGGCATTTTTGGGTTTGTTTTGGAAAGGGAAAGGGAAAGGGAAAGGGAAAGGGAAAGGGAAAGGGAAAGGGAAAGGGAAAGGGAAAGGGAAGGAAAGGGAAAGGGAAAGGGAAAGGGAAAGGGAAAGGGAAAGGGAAGGGAAGGGAAGGGAAGGGAAGGGAAGGGAAGGGAAGGGAAGGGAAGGGAAGGGAAGGGAAGGGAAGGGAAGGGAAGGGAAGGGGAAGGGGAAGGGGAAGGGGAAGGGGAAGGGGAAGGGGAAAGAGAGAAGAGAGAAGAAAGAAAAGAAAAAAAAGAAAAGAAAAGAAAAGAAAAGAAAAGAAAAGAAAAGAAAAGAAAAGAAAAGAAAAGAAAAGAAAAGAAAAGAAAAGAGAAAAGAAAAGAAAAAAGAAAAGAAAAGAAAAGAAAAGAAATTCAGTGAGTCTGTAACAACATTGATTGGTACCAACAGCTGAGTGTCATTGGTCAGATTGCTGGCACAAATACAAGGTCAAAATGTAACTCTTGATGTGAGTAATCCAAAATAGTTTTCTTTTTTGCATAGAATAGAAAATATATTTTCAAGCATATTCTTTTCAGTCTATTCTGTACTGGCCTTGAAATTATCAACCAGACTTCATGGGTATCTTTTCTTGGGAAGCAATGAAAGATGAAAGCAGAAACAGCACTGATATTACCTACCATTTTCTGCAATATATGCATATCTCCCAATATTAATATAATTCTCATTTTCTATCCAGATCAGAAACTAGCATGAAATACTTATAACATATCTGAACTTCTAATGTATCTACACTAACTTTAAGTTATCAGTTGTTTCAAAAAAGACTGTCATATTGCAGTTTTTAAGCAGAAAAAAAAAAAAAAGAAAGAAAGAAACCCACCAGCAAGAGCTGGCTTTCTGGTCCAGGAGTCAGTGTTATTCAATTAAATGTGTTGGCATTTGTCTATACATTTTTTCTTGAACATCAGTCACAATTAATAAGCCCACTGACTTTCACCACCACTGTTAAATTCGATTTGCAGTTGTCAGGTGCTTTTTGGAAATAGGGCAAGATTGGCTGAAATTCTAGAGAACTCCATCTGGCCCTTTTTTTGCTCCATAGAGAAAAGTCACACAATCTGTTATCACTGTGCCATCCAGCGCTGCACAGACTTGATCACCTGAGACTGTGAAGTACCTACAGACTTTCAGGTTTAGCACAAAAGGAAAAGCTTGATTCTGAACTTAACCTGGAACATCATGGGGTTCATCATCACCAAAGGTAGATTTTTTTTTTTTTAATGCTGTCATTCTGTATCACTAACTTTGAAAGAAAGGAAAACCCATTATTTCAGCTCCATCAATAGTCCATAATGAGAACAAAGTTTGTTAAATGTGATCTGTCTTCTATAGCACAAATAGAGGAAGTGCCAGATTTTATAAAATGGTTTAACCCTACATTTGCAGCATGTACCATTGTGGTAACCAACATCTACAACATACCATTTTAAGCTGTCAGGAACAGATTCTACAGCTTCACAAACAGCATGCTTCTGCTCCCAACAGATAAGAAAATGCTATGCACAATGTATTGATTTTTTCCTTCTAGTACAACACAATAACACTGCCAAAATTATAATGAAATTAGCAGATATTTAGTATGGATAGATGATGTGTGCAGTGTTTTGTATTTACAGGGAAATTACAAGAAGACTTTGTATATTGTTTGCTATACACACACAAAAACACATACTTTGACCATTTTTTAATAATTTTCTGCCTTATACTTAGTTTTTGTTCTTTTTGCTTTCTTCCACAAGGCCTATTTCTGTTCTAATTATTTTTGGATATCATCCCAGATGCAACAGGTTGTTGTGCTAATTTATAAATAATATAAATTCAGTAACCATAAAATTGCGTTCCATGTTTCAAATTGTTTTCTGTGACCTTCTCGTTTGCAATGTGACCCTTTTTCATAAGCAGTGGCTTGCATCATCAATTCCACCTGTTCCTTCAGGAGATTTGTTATCCCTTTTTTTTTGCTGGGGAGAAAAAACAAATGACAACTGATATGTGTCTTGCTTTGTGCATATTAAATTGAGCTGGGTAATGTGATATCATAACTAGTAGCAGTAATCCTAGGGGTTTTCCAGAATACTGTGTTCAGTAAATTGCTAATAATGTTGGGAATTATTATTACTGGCTATTTTTTTGCTTAATGTGTCTAATGATTTTGCCTTTATAATTCTGCCTGCCTCAGTTGAGCTGTTAGCTATGACTCTTTCCAGTTAGTCTGATGCTCTTCCTCATCATAAAGCTGCTGACTGATACTATGCAAAGCACAATGCTCAGTTCTTGCTGGCAAATTTTGACCCAGTGGGAGTAGAATTTTTTCACCTGAGAGGTTCTTATGGACAACAGTGAATGATAAAAGTTTCTTTGGTCAAGGATCTTTGCTCTTTGAATGTATTACAGGACACTTTACTGGACAGTATGTTCTAATACAGTGCATACAGTGCTGGGATATAGCACTGCCTTTGTCTCTTCCCTTTCACAAGAAGAATTTCTCATCTCTTCTGGTCTGAGACAGATCCCTATGTGTGGTGTTGGAACTATGCCAATCTCTTTAATACATATGAAACCAATTTATATGAGTGGGAGGGAAAATATGGCTCAGTTAATCAAAGTTCTCTGACACACTGTTCAAGCAAGAATTTGGCATTTTTCTACAGCTTTTGGTGGCACCTTGACAGAGGGCTGTTTACTGGCTTTGCTACCAAGGCAGAAGACATTGTGAAAATAAGTTTCATTGTCTTCCTAGATTTCAGGGGTTTTTTCATTTAGATACAGCTGTGATCTTGCCTTGGCAGTTTTTTTGCTCTTACCTGATAGGTCAAGTAAAGTGATCTATTAAAACAGCCTTCCAAATGCAACATGTTTTTACAATCTAGATAATGGTTTAAACCAAGGTCTGGTAGCAATAGCATTTCATAAGCAAGCACTGTGGAAGATGGAATGCACCTATTAGAACTGCAATAATAATTCTTGACCAGTTTCTAGAGACAACTAGAAGTCTGTGTCAGATATCAAAGCTCTCAAGCCCTTCTGCAAACCTCTCACCAAATTTGGTGTGAAAGAAATATGGAGATTAATAACATTAACATTTTACAGCATAAAAGAACCATGACTTTTTTTAGAAGTAGAAAACATCAAGCTATTGTCACTTTATTTTAAAAGCCTGTTTCAAACTCTGAGAAACTGTCCTTTCCTAATTTCTTTCCTCATTTTTGATTTTGTATCTTCTTATAATCTCCTCTTTTTGTAAATCCTTGTGATGTAAATTCCAATTGCCTTTTTTAGGGAAGTAACTTAAAGACTTTCATCGCCCTGTCTTAAAAACATTGTTCCCAGCAGACATCTAATTCTTATGTCAGGTAGCATGCAAACTTTGTCTCCTATTCATCAATCATGCCAGTTCCCTCTGTAAAAGTTTAAGGTAAACAGCTCTGAATTATAGAGGATGTGCATGTGTTGGAATGCCTACTTGGCATTCTTTATTGGCATGTTGATATACACCCATCAAATGACAAAAAATACTGGAAACCCTCCTCTCCTTTGAGTAGGTTGGTGTGAAGGCTAATGACATCCAGGAGAGCCAGGCTCTGTACACAAACATTTGTGTCCTCAGCAGACAGACAATCCTTTCTTGACTGACAGGTTTCTGGGTGCTCCGTGGAGACTTGCTCCTGGGGTATGAGCAGGCTGGCCACATGAGGAGCACAGCAAACATGCATAGTGCTTGTGGAGATAAATAGTTCTGGTGCAGTGCTTAGTTGGATGGAACCAACTTATTCAAAGTGGCTGATGGGCATGAATCACGTTAAAACTGTAATTGTTCTGTCCCTGCTCCTAAGCTGATATCAGCACGCAGTCTAGGTGTGTGCAAGTCAGTTAGGCAAGGTACTATGTGTCTGCTACTCCTGAAGCTATATTTTATGTCAGGGACTCTTCTCTGTCCTGACCAATTTGTGAGTTATGCTCATAAAATTCTCCATAAATTACACACTTCTGATTTCTCCAGTGACAACCTCAATAATCAGTCTCACCCTCACGTGTATTTTATAAACATCTTCATCAGGGGAAACTCTCCTTCTTCTGCCCCTGTCTGCTCCAAGAGTCACAATAACTGACAGATACAGTCTCCGTGGTTTTGGTCTACTGTCCATGGAAAAGCTGTTCAGGCATAAGCCTCTGCCTAAAAGGAATGATAGTACATTTCTTTGCTATATCAACAAGTTCAGGTGGGCTCTTTTAAGGATATTTGCTTAGGAGTGCTAAATTAGGAAAAATTGCACTAAATATAAAATACAGTAAAAAAAGTACAGTTTTCTTTTAAAAACACTACAGTGTTTTAGAAGTCTTCCCTTCTGAGATTACCGATATCGAAATAATATTTATTTACATATAAGCAAAGCAAAAATTCTATTAATAATAAATTATGGAATTAAATTCACAATTATTCATGGAAGTCAACTTTTTAGTTTGAGTTGCTTGACTACAAATAAAATTCTATTAATGGCACTGATGTTTGGATATATTTGTGTAAAATATGTAGTGGCTACTTATAAACCAATGAAAATTTATATTCTTGCTTAATTAATCATGGTGGTGTTTTTTTAACCATAGTTATGCCTCTTCACTGAATCTGTAAGTTATTAAGAATATTTATATTTATATTTATTTATAATAGTTTGAGATAAATAAGGAAGCTTTTCCCAGAATCAGTATTAGCTTCAAAACTTTACATAGATAAAAGTAGAGTGAATGCAACTAGCTAAGTATAGGTTCTGGAGTTTGCTAGACTTATTTTGTTTATGGCCACTGCAAATATTGCAGTAGTGGAGTAGTAAAGTCTTTGCAGGAGGCTTTTAGTGCAAATCCCTAATCGAAACCTCAGGAATTTTTGAGGCTAATTCTTGTATGGAAATATTTTAAAACCCAGCCACTTTTCCTATGAGTGAAAAGGCTATCTAAGAATAATGTGTCCAATAGGGTTCACTGTAATCATCTCTTTGCCAATTTGCCAAAAAGAAAAAAAAACAAAAAAAAAAACCTAGCTAAACTTGAAAGGTTCTTTTTAGTCAAAGGTCATGTTTACTGTTGAGTTTTCTACTTACTTAAAAGTGTGCCATTTACTAAAAGAACATATGTTCTGCTAAACTTCTATGTTTGAAGAACTTTGTTCTTTGCAGTGTGCATGATAGTTTCCCAGAAGAAACACTGGTGACAGACTTGAGTAGCTCCTCTGTGTGATTTTTAATGCATCATTTAAGAAAAAAATCTCTAAATATCTCTAAAATGTATTTGTACTGGTAAGGCAATGTCTTCTGACTCCTTATTAGCTGACTTCAATGATGTATAGTTATGTATGGCACAGACAGAAAGTATAAATGCCTCTTCATTAGTCTGTGACTCAGGTTTAATCAGTGCTGAGATTTGGGGTCTGGGGACCATTAATGCAGTTCTACCATTTACCCAGCTCTGTGACATCACTACCAGTTAAACATTACCTTACAAACTAACAGTATTCTTGCCATCTGTTAATTGCCTTCTGGGAGTGAAATGCCTTTTGGCTTCATTCAGTGTAGCTTTTTGGTTTGCAGATTTCTCAACCATTAATCGCTACACTCAGGATTCAGAATATTTCAACATAAGAGTAATGATCCCAGGACTGGAATTTTTTTTTTTTCATGTTTTGACGGGGAATTAGGAGAAATATATTGCCTTGATCTCTAACCACCAAATTCCCTCTACCTGAACAGATAATACTGGTGTCAGTAATTAAAGATAACATTTCTGCATCTTGAATAGAAAGTTTTTTAAAGTGTGTTGCAGGAGAGAAGGAGAAAAATACATACAATTATTTTTAAGATATCTTTCCTAAACATGACTGGAATGTTTAGACTAGAATTTTGCCAACTTCTTATTCTAAGTAGACTGATATTGAAAATGAGGTAGAAGTGTCTTGTTTTCATAAATGCACCCATAAGTGTAAGCTATTTGGAAAAAAACACGTAATCAAACATATTTTTTTAAAGAAACTTGTGTGAACTCTATGATCTTCAACTATATTTTAGGTCTGCTAAGTATTTTTATACCCAATTATGCTGACTACAAAAGAGAGAGTAAAAAATATTAACTAGTACAATTCATGTTGAATTTATTTGTCAAAAGTTTTTGTGCACCTTTTGAGATCTTGGAGCTTATGTGATAAAAATTGTTAAGAAATGTCTTTGAAGAGCAAATATTTATTGGCTGTAAATTGGAAGACTTCTCTTAAGCTTCCTCTTTCACTCCCTGAATTGTTTGCACAGTGGTTGCTTTTTAGTAGCCTGCCCCAGAGATCATAGGACCCCCTGTGAAGAGCACTTTTAGTTACTTGGCATCCTCTGAAGAGCCCTGGTAACTTTCCATTTTCTAAGTGATTGGGTGGCTATGTTTTGCACTGTAAATGCTAAGATTTTGGAGGATTAATTTGCTTTTCTAAGGAAAAATACCCATTGAAAATAGTACAAAACTGGTAAAGGAGATGCAATCTCTTTCAATATATAGCGGGGGAAGAAGCGTTAATTTTTGGTGAGCAAAAGAAACCTATGGAGAGAAATTTAACAGAACCAAAAGCAGAATGCAGTGAACACGCCAGAGAAACCCTGTAAAGGACCACTGATTACAGCTGTTTTTGTAGAAGTGTTAAGGTTGAAAAAGACCTTTAAGATTGTCAAGTCCAATCATCAATTTAGCACCACTACCATGTTCACCATTAAGCCATGTCCTCTAGTGCCATATCCACACATTTACTGAGCATTTCCAGGGATGGTGACTTCACATCTCCCCTGGGCAGACTGTTCCAATGCTTCACAATCCTTTCTATAAAGAAATTTTTCCTAATATTAAATGTAAATCTCTCCTGGTGCAACTTAAGGACATTTCCTCTTATCCTGTCACTTGGTACCTGGCAGAAGAGACTGATATCCACTGACTACAACCTCCTTCCTGATAGTTGTGGAGAGTGATAAGGTCTGCTTTCAGCCTCCTGTTTTCCAGGCTAAACAACCTCAGCTTCTCATTAGATGTTCATGAGGACTTCCTGAGCCCTGCAGCAGATTACTGTGTTGGCACTTTTATTTGGTGTAATTCAGCACAATTAGAGGTCAGCATATTGCCTGGCAGAGGAAGCTAAACTACCACCTCCCTTTTCCAGACTAAATAGCACCAAACGAGCAAGGTGTGAGGTGCAGATGGAGGAGTAACTGACTTCACTGTGAAACAAGGTGTGACTCTGTTAAACAACTGTGCTTTAGTCCATATCCGTAGGTAGATCATATTTAGTCCATATTTAGTTCAGAAGAGGCATTCTCATGCTCCCTGTGTAAGTCAAATTTGATTGCAGAGTGTCATTAGTATGTTCAGCTGCATATGTTGCAGTACTTACTATTTACTATCTAAAAGTAATATCTCTACACAGAAGCAGATAGAAACACATGATAGATGGTTCAGGACAAGTTGCCATAATATTAAGTAAGGTTAGGAGTTTAAAGCAACCTTACTTAGAGTAGAAAAAGAATTTTGTATTTTCTTTGTATAGTGTCTAGCTGCTGTCATTTATTCCCTTAAAGCCTACAAGTTTGAATGACATATGCAACACTCATATGAACTAAAGTAATTTCAGAGCCTTTTTTATGGGAATATTTTTCTAACAGAAGTACACCTGTTCTGCCCTACTCCTTTCCTCTTCTGCCTTCAAAATCTTCTGTTTTTCTAAGCAAGTTTGGCTGTAGTTCAAGTTCTGCAGTTAGTTTTCTTGTACGATCACTACCCTTCACAGCTGCTCCCCTACATAAGCTCCAGTATATACTGTTTTCCAGCTCCAGGTGGAAGATCTTAGTGAGAATCATGTACCTAAATAACTACTTGCTATTCCTTTAGTAATGAACTTCATTTACATCACAGGATGGACCTTGGGGATATGAGAAAAAAAAAAAGATTAAAGTTGTAACCAGCTTTTGGTGACCACAGGAATGGAACTTTCCTGAGAATTAAGTGGCAAATCAGTTCCAATTTTAATACACAAATAGGTGAAAAGAAATTAGAAGCCATCCAGGTGCAAAGAGAGTGTGGCTTAAGTAACTTTGGAGACTGTGTAACTGCATGATGACTGAAAGCATTTAGTGAGCAAAAGTGATGAACTCTCTAAACTCACAGACAAAAGGCAGACAAGACTCAGTAGAAGAAGAGAACAAGTGATTGACATTTTACAGCTTCAGAAAATGCAAAATTTTAAAAAAGGCTGAGATTACTTCCTGCTGTGACACTCTCTTCCCCTCATAAGAGGAGCACACTAAGGTAGGGAGTCAGATCTCTCATTACGGTTCTATATTCTACTGACTATGATGTCAAATTCGTGAACACAATTTGTGTCATGAGAACTGACTTTAATTATTGAAATAAAAGCTACATTGAAATAAAAGCAAAAGGGAAACATCAGGGTATTCTCAGACTGATCTGCCCATACTCCATTCTGCAAAGTTCAAACTCTGTTGCATCTTACATTTAATGAGATGGAAAGGTTGCAGTGGGAACACAAAGTCACCCATGAACTCTTAGGTGATTTGTCTGCTCCTGAAATAGGTGTAAGGCTTCAAATTTCACTTGCCTCGGGACTAAGTCAAATGGATGCACAGACTTAGACTGGGTCCATTTTCCAGGCAATACAGGGCATGATAAATAGTGTTCATGGAGATGTTCTTAATAGCAATGAGAGTAATATTTCGGCTGACAACCACTTTATCCCCTGTAATCACACAGTCACCATACAGAAATTCCATCACTTACAACTGCTCTTGTTTTATGAACTGAAATAATTTTGAGCCCAAATTTTAATTTATTCTTCACTCCAGAAAATTAAAACCAAGTATGACTTTTCCCAACCTGGAAAAGGACTCTGAAAAAATTATGAATCTGACCTCCCACACACATGCATCCCTATGCCCTTTAAGTGTCTATCTTGATTTACCACAATGCTGATAGTAAAGCACAGAGGCACAGTTCTGCAGTGGGCTTCTAGCACTGAGAAGCTAAATATAATGTCATTGACAATCATAGAGTAAAGGTCAAGCCAGTCTCAAAATACAAATATGATAGAAATATGGAATAGGCGTAGTCAATGGCTCTGTTTTCAAAGTAAGCATGTGTGTGTGCTCTGTTGTGTAAATGAGTATGCATTTCCATTCTGCAGGGACATAAGCATGCAACACAGCTGCAGTCTGCATCTCTGGTTCAGGTCAGAATATTTCTTCATGCTCCCTTCCTAAAGACGTGGTCACAGAGGCAGTCCATGCTTGGAATCATACTGTTTTGCTATGGCAATTCCTTGACTGATGCACTTCTCACATATGCACCCTGGCAGTATCAGGTGTGTGGATTGTGTGAAATTTTTCATAATGCTCTCAGTGGACTTCCAGCAGCAGAGATCTTCTGCAAGGATACTAGAAATATCACCAAAGGGATTGTATGTTTGGGGAAAACCTACCCTTCAATGCTCTTATTTGCAGTAACGCAGTCAATGGCAGCCCACCAAGATGTGCAATCTCTGTTTATTGTGTTTTGAATGTATTTGGCTTCTGGTGTGTAAAAATGGGAAGTTATAAGTGTATTACACCGCATGTGTAGACACCAGTTTATAAAGACTGAAACGGTAAACTTAAAACAGTGAAGGATAAATTCTGGTAGCAGCCAGTACAAGCTTTAAATTGAGGTTTGTTTCCTTTCTGGGATATGCTCCATAATCAGTCCCATAGATCTTTGGTTTTATTAGTGTGATGGCTTATTGTGCTGCAGACTAGATGCTCCTAACAGGATGTGCACATACAAAGATATGAAATGTTCTATAATGGCACCCCTGCAACTTTACTAGATTTGTAAGCTGTTTTCCATAGAGCCACACAGCTTTCCATAAGCTTTGTGCCAATACATTTTAAAGCAGGTCTTTTTTGGCTCTGTGTGTTCCTAATGAATGATTAAATATTAATTATCTTCAGTGCCTGCTGATGGCATGAAGTGATCTGACAATTATGGATACTTACTGTGCTTACCAATGTGCTCACAAGCCATTACTCTGGAGAACAACACTATTGTCAGTGGCATAAAGGTAGGCAAACCAGGCATTGTGCATTTTAATAGTACTTTCAAAAAAATCAATAATGCATCTTGGGGAATGACTTAAATCATAACTGCTATGCACACTTTGTTAACCTATGTCAGTTTTTCTCACTGAAGGGATTTTAGACATTTTCATATGGCCTTACGCTCTGACCTGTTGGTATGCAGTTCCAAACCTGCTTGATTGCTTGTGGATCTTTGATGGGAAACTTTTCAAAATAAGTAAAAATAATTCTTTTGACCCTTCCACCAAAAATGTTATGAGAAATAGACAAATCTATTTTAGTTTTACTAAAACCAGGGCACAGATATACACACACACAAAGCTGCAAAAATAAAAATTAACAATCTTGCACTAACCAAACAAAACACAATAAAATAAACATAATAAAATGTTACAAATTCTTGGGGAGTCCAGCATAACAGTATAACCCTCTAGCTAAATAGTCTTGTTATGTAATCTATGTTTGTGAAGAGTCCTGGGAACCATATGTCAAAAACCTACAAAAATATAGGTAAGATCATACAATTTTACTTCAGCCACAGGAGAAAAAAAAAAGACAAAAAAATAGCTGTCGTGACTGTCAACAAACTGTCAACAGTGTTTATTCACTGTTTAAGATATTAAAATTTGATACTTTAAATATCTTTAAACACCTAGAAAGCATGTTCTATTATATTGTAGAAATAGTGAACACTGGTGGCCCTGGCACCAGCATCCTAAAAAGAAAAACATGTAAAAATGGTTAGGGCTTTTCAAGTTTTTTTATTATAATTCCAAAATTGAGATCTGCCATGATTCATTCACCATATTCTACGGGTTTCCTCAGCCAGACTTAAGCATTATTTACTTAGTGTGGTGGTATAATCTAAGGAGTTGGACAATACCCTCATTATGAGAACCATTTCATGTTCTAGTTAACAGCTATTTCTCAGTCATATATGTTTACCATCATGAAAAAAATGTTGTTTTAAAGAAAAAAAAAAAAAAAAAACACTGTAATATATTCAAGCAAATATTTGCTTTTCCAGGGATCTTATTTGATTTTGAATTCAGTTCTTGCCCCTTCAGGCTTTCTCATTATTTTGATTTAGGAGTCTTTCCCACTTGTGAAATGCAATGTTCTCTGACAGTGAATATTGGCTGATTATTCACACATCAGGAGCCTGTCTCTGGCTCATTCAGAACACCACAATGCCTGCATGTTACATAGGGCATTTACAAGGATAGCATCCAGTCAAAAATGTTTGAGTTTTTTTGTTGGATTCCTTTACTTTCTGCCAAAATCTAGAATTTCTTGAACTGCTTTTCTGTACATCCTTCCTGAGCAATCAGGTGACTCACAAAGAAGCCCAAATAGGCTAACAAGTACCTGTCTAAGGCCAAATAGAGGAAATTATACTAATGGGTCTTCATAGGCCCAATTCACCATTGGAACTTGGAAATTAAGTATTGTAATCTATTACTACAGAGAATTACTACAGGCAGAACACAATAAAAAATGCTGCTCTTCAATCAATAATGATAGCAAAGTCTGGTTTTACAGGTCCAGTTTCTGGGTGTATCCTTTTACACAGATAATTTTCAGATTTCCTTAGATCACCTTCAACAATCATGGTCATTCTCTCAGATCTTATTATCTGTGCCTAACAGCTTTACAGAGTGTAGGAGTCACAGGCATCACTAACATAAAAGCTACACCACTTTGTGGCTTTGGTTTGGTAAAGTCAGAACACAATACAACTGTATAAAAATGTTTCTACACTTTTCCTGTGTTGTGGGAGGAACTGCTTAGTGAGATCAAATTTTATTGCGAACGATGGGGAATCTGTGTGACCTAACCGAAACTAATAGCTCATGCATAAATATTCTGGATCAAAAATTACTTGATTAAGTAATGAATAGGATTGAGTTGAATAGGATTGAATAAGAGTGAATGCTAGCTATTTTATTTTATGGTGAACCTAATTCCAATGCTAAGTTTATGTTTTGTTTATTTTCTTTTTATCATTTTCCAAATGTTTAGTACAGCATTATTGAAAACCCAATAGTGTTAACACATTAATAAGTTCTTTTTCTATGCAGCACCTGTAAATTTTGTTTGTTAAGACACACAATCAAACTACTTTACAGTGGCAATACAACTGTGGTCTCAAGGGCTTGGGATCTTCTTCCCTGGGGGTAGAATGTAGGTGTTGAAACCCACCTCAAACAATTTTGTTATAAGAATTTATCGCACTTGTCAGCCAGTAGGTGGTTGTGAAATTAATCTTCAGTTCAATAGATTCAGTGGTGGTAGATCTGCAATTAACAAAATCTTTCAGAATCAGGACTGATCAACCTGATAACACTTCAAATTTCACAGGTACCACTAAGCTCACCAAAGGCTCTTCATTGACTTTAAAAGAGCACATCCCTCAGATTTACTCATTCAGATGTTCACACAGCTTCAATTTTCTCCTCAGTTTTCATCACTATCCCAGCAGCTATTAAAACTGGTTTTTTGTTAGCATCAGCCACTGTTTTAATAAACAAATAAAAATATATACCTGCCTCCTATTTTGCAGAATCACATGATTGCTTGGTGAGAAGAATGTTTATTTTCAGGGATAAAAAATGGGATGTTTTGGACAGAGTAGAGCATGGGGAGCTGTACAAGTCTGCTGTCAGCTACCTGAGAGAGACACCCTCCAGCAATACCTTCCTTTTGCTTCCTACTGTTCCCCTGTAGCAGCTTCCTGCCCTTGTGTTCTCTGTGCCACCAACTGCCCCTGTCACCCGTGCCAGCACGCCTCCCCTCAGAGGCTGGTGGCTGAGCTGAGCAGCATGGGCCACTCCGTGTGTCCCCTTGCCAGCCACTGGCAGGACTGGTGCTTGCTGCAGAGCTGCTCTCATTGACAATCCCCCACTGTCCACTGGGTCTTTCCTCCACATTGGGATCTGCACCCCTGTCTTCAGCTCTGTCTGGAGGAGCTTTTTCATATTTGGATGCTGGTGAGAGGTGGGAAGGCAGCGTGCTGGGGGGAAGCAAGCGAGAAAGAGAGCTGTTCACAGGAGGAACCAGGGAGTGAAGTCAAGACAGCTGGGGAGGCAGCTCATGTCAGCCCCACCATTTCATATAACTCATCTCTGGGGCAGAGGATCCAGAAGATCTATTGCGGTGACAGTGTTTCAGATGAAAATCTACCTTGCTAAATTACTGCCCATGTTAATGGGAGATTAGTTGAATTCTGGGCAAATGAAAATGCTCAACTCAGAAGTAATATTTAGCCTAACTTTGGACTCTAACCTATCATAGAAGACAGCCTGCAACCAAGCTGTTCACATGGTTACAAATAATTTCTTCTTTTGACTCATTCAAATGCAGTAAATTTATTTTCAGTGGATGAATTGCACAGAATTAGTAATAGAATTTTACTAAAACTAAACAAAACCATCAGTTACATTCTGACAAACTGCTTTGTAAAGTATTCAAAATCTCAGGAAGAAATTTTAAGCTTCCATGTATTGTGGAAGAGAAAATATTCCAATTTTTTTCAGATTTCTTGAGAAGGAAGCAAACTGCTGAACTGGAGCATCATAGTTCCTCCAGGCTAGATTACACTATTACTTACATTTTGTTAGTTAAACATATGAATTATAAACAGTTGTGGTTCTGTAAATGCCACATGTTTCTGAACAATAGAAGAGAAAAGCTATCCCAAAGAACCTTGTTAGTGGAAACCACACAGCAGTTGAGCAATAGTTTACAAGTCTTTACAACAGGAAACACAACTCACCCTTTTGAAAAGCAGTAATTTCATGCATGGTCCACTGTGTTTATGAATATGAAAAAAATGATGACTTATGCCTAATAAAAATGTTAATATAGGCATTTCATATTCATTAGGAAACCACTGAAGCTCTACTTCGTAGTGAAATATTTCCGTTTGATTTGTTCATTCAAGATGTTGATAATCCTCAGATGAAAAATATTTTTTAATATTTTGAAATTAATGTGTAAAACATCAATCTTATAATTTATTTATTTTATTTATACTACAGAAAACCTAAACAGCATGCCTATGCACATTTCATAAAATCAGAATAATTTAGGTTGGAAAAGATTTGTAATATCATCAAGTCCAGCTGGTAACCCAGGACTGCCAAGTCCATCACTGAACTGTGTCCCTAAGAGCCATGTCTTTGCATCTTTTAAGTACTTCCAGGAATAAAAGGTGTCATTAATTTAACTTCCAATTTAATCTAGTGCTCTTCTTATGTCTTTGCCCTCCCTGTCCACATACACTATAAATTCACTCATGATTTCTTGATATCTCCATTCAGACATCCATGTACTGAAAGACATTGAATTTCCTCTTTTGTATATTCTGGCTACGTACTCTCACAACTATCTCGACATCCATAAACACATTTTATGTAAATCTGTGTATTTTTCTGTCACCTTAATTTTAGCTTGCTAAAACCACATCTGAATTAACTAATTGGGCATTACTAATGATTGGTTACTCCTCAAGTCCCTGAGATAAGTTGCTCTACTAGCAAATTGAATAAATTCACTAGATGAATAGCATATAACAGTAATGACAATTATCATTGGAAGTATGTTTGGAGTTAATTTAGAGACCTTCCTTAATAAGTCAATTCCATTTTGGTCCAAACACATCTGAGAAGGATATACAGTAGAAGTGCACAAGTTAAGAGAGAAGCCAGTATTGGATTGATAAGACAAGCTTATGTATGGTGGCTTTCTTGCTTGAGGAGTTATTGAAAGCATGAAAGAGGCACTAATTATATGGAAACATTAATTTCAAAGCAACTCTTTTAGTTTTATTTCCTGATATGACATGAGGACTTGTAACACACTGACATCTGTGGGTATTTAAACATATCTGGTTTGCTGAGACAGCACGGGAACTAGTTTCAATGTTTTCTGACATCTGTGAGTATTTAAATGTGCTTATTGTGTTTATAAATCTTTGCATGTGTACTTCACCAACAAAATGTTGGTTGACGAAACAAGAAGAGAGTAAGAAGAGGGAGAGACAGTTTCAGTGACAGAGATTTGTTACACTGTAATTCAATTTGTCACTAAAAAATCAATTTTGATATTGGCTACAATTAAGTCCAAATGAGAAAACAAAAGTAGGATGTGCAGAGGATCTCTAAACCAGGAAACATCTCCTCTTAGATATGGCAGTGGCTCTTAGGGGATCAGTCCTTAATGCTCACTTCATTCCTCATTTCCTAACCTCTCCTGTGACCTGCTGAGTGGAACTTTCCAAAATCTTTCAGAGTAGATGGGGGAGGTGGGGGTAAAGGCAGCATTATTGCAGTAGCCATCATGTTTAATAACAGCTATCTCCATTACCATTTGATAGAGTTAAGCAGGTCTGGAACAAAATCCTAAGACCTGGTGCATTATGCTGATTTTGAGATTATTTGACCTTCTGGGGAAAATGTATACAGAGTTGTACTGGTTCAACATGACAGTGCTCTGAACACGTTTGTGATACCTGCAAGGCCTGTCCTGGAAGTCCTCGTGATCTGTCCAGATCCAGCTCCACTCACCCATCAGCTTCAGAGGGCTCTGTGCTTGGCTACCCACACCAGGACTCTATCCTGGCCAGCCCTTGGTGCCAGATGCCAAACATTTCTCCCCTTTATGCTTCCACAAGGTTTATATCCATCTACTTTCTTCATCACCTCCTCCAAGCACCTTCCTGCTGAGAAATACCTCAGTTGTGATAAAACTGACTTTTGAGACCTGGAGCTCTCCTAGCAGTAACATCTTTAGTCTGAGGGTCCTCTAAACAATCTCTTTCAAGCCTCAAAAATGGCATTAAATGTCTTTAGTTTATTCAGGCATGAGCAAATGAAAGTCTGTCCCTAGGGTGTCTGGTGGAGAACTCATGAGGCAAGCCAGGATGCAGAGAACTGATTGGTAATTTGGTAGCTTTGTGAATGAGTGATGGGCAGACAGTACTAGGTAAAAATCAATATATATTCTGCTTATTTACCAAGTGTTTCTCTCCTACAATTAGAGAGCTGCCAAGTCTAGAAAAGCAGAAATGGTCAAAAAAGTGACACTGGTCTCTGCATAGAAATTTCAGAGATAGTAATTTGTGTTTCTGTTTTCCTCCTAGACTGAGAAGAACTGATTGGTGTAGTTTTTATTCCTGACTTTTGCTATATATGCAGATCAGGAGAAGTGGATCAGAAGAGCAACTGCAACACCAAGGCTGTTTTGTGAAAGGGAGTTTTTTGGGTACAAATGATACAGAAGTATGTAAAGGGCAGCAAATTTTGGGAATTGTAGAGGTCATGTCATGAGAGTACGTTGCAGCCCTTGTTCCAGCTCTAGCATCTAACAAAATTGTTAAAGATCAATGCCTATCCCACTGCGAATCAGGGTGTTGAAGCTTCATGAAGTGACTTTCATTGTAACTAAAAGATTCAATGGGTGGCAGAATCCATTTGATCATAAAAAGATTATCTGTATCACCAGTCTATGTTGCTTTTATTTCAACTAACTTCCATTTTTTTTCTGTACTTATCTTCTTGCTTCTGTATCAGGAGAGAAGTTCACAGATGATACCAGTTTTTTCATTCATATAATTCTATCATTTTTCCTTAGCTCCTATCATTCCAGAGTCCTCTCCAGTGAAGTTTTATTCAGCTATGCTGCAGTATGTTGAGATAGTGGTTTCAGCTGTGTACCAAAGTGCATGATCAATATGCCTTTAATAGTCCTGAATTCTGGACTTTACTGGACCATAAGCTATTGGAAGGCAGTTTCTTGCATTCACTCATAGCTTTGATTCTCATGCAGTGATAAAATTTGGTGTTGAAGTGATATTTTGATGCTGACAGGAAAACAATGTTAACCTTACTTGTCCTGGGTCTTTCTTTATGTGGCTTTCAACATAGAAATTCCTGAATTTCAATCACTTTTTCTCATTAGAAAACAAATTTTGTGATGATGATGGTGATTATGATTGCTGCTGATGATGACTGCTACTGCTGATGATGATGATTTTTCTTATTCCAGCATAGAAATCTTTACTCTTTGGAAGGTACCACAGGGCTTGTGGGCACTATCCAACCTTGGGTATCAGACAAAGGAACTCCAAAGGGATGTTCAACTTACTTTACAAGCAAGCCAAACTTTGAGGAGTTTGGTGATGATAACTGATAGAGCTATCCTTTACTTCTAGACTTGGGAAACAAAGTAGTAATTTGTTTTCCCTGTTAGACAAGTGAAGGAGGAATTTGGGTAGAGATAAATGTGCAGATATATAGAAGTATCTAAAAAGACTTCCTGAATTTGTTGCAATCTAGATGGTTAATACTAAGTTTAATCACAGCTTAACAAAGTAAGGATTTGAGGTACCATATTATGCATTCATCCACATCAGAGAGAGATTAAAATAGAGAATCATCAATAGAGACTAAAGAATGCCTCAAAAGTTCTATTAGAAATTATATACTGAAGAAAAAAGCTGAAAGCAGTTAAAGTCCTTTTTATGAAAATTACATTTGTCTAAACTGTCAGAAGAAATCAGAAACAATTTAAATAAAACATTACCTCATGAGGAAACACAGACAGTAATTGATGATCTCATTTCAGTAAAACATGAAGTCCAGATGGGATTAGTATTGAATTCCCCCCAAAATATACTGATATAATTTTACCTTGCTCACAATATATATTTACACTGTTCTATAAAATAATTATTTTCTTCCCTCTTTGGAGGCATAGCTACAACATTAACTGCATTGCCTGCTCTCAGAATATTGCAATGGGAATATTTTAATGCTTTTCAAATGAAAATGTGTCATACTAGAAGAAAAAAAACAGTCCAATAAATATTTTTTTTCTTGTGCTGTACATAATGTTGTATTAAAAAATACTTGCAAAAGATTGTCTGTGTTGTGCCTCAAGCCATTTGGCCTGTGAGATGAGATTGCTTTAACTAAGCTGATATGCTCTTACTGTGTTACAGCTGACTTGGTGAAACAGCACCTTGGGTTTAGCATCTTTCCTTGGGAACAAGGTGAGCACAGGCTGTAAACTTTCTTGTGTGGTGTGTCAAAATATAGCTGTAGCAGAGATTTTCTGAATGGTCATAATAATTATGATCAGAGATCTTTTTGACTTTGGATGGAGAATATATCTTTCTTAACTTCAAAGTGATATTGCAACTCTTCTACTATCCTTGAGAGTGCAGGACTTCAGACAGAGGAACTGCTTTTTTAAGAGTAAGAAAGTAAGAGCAGGAGTAGGATATCAGAGAAGCTTTTGATAGGGTGGTGTCCTGAAGCAGAACAGAGCAGGAATTTTGCCGTAAGGGATCTAAAATAAAGTTTTTACATTGAGATCATATTCACACTACTCTTCTTCTGTCATCACTAGGGCAGGATAGATATTACCAGAGGTCATTCAGTTTTGGGGCACTCCAAAACATGACCCAGAGACTCCAATTATATGGAGACTGTTAGGCATGTTATTTTGCTGCCTAAAATTAAGCTTGGTGAACTGAAACTTAATCAATTAAAAAGATGAGACATCCTCTCAGAACACAAGAGTGGAGATGGCCATTATTCTGGCAGAAAAATGCAGACCAGCTGCTGGAGCCCTGCTCTTCTACCCGAACACTATTGATGGCATGTGTTAAGCACTGCTTCAGCCCAGTAAATGCACTCTATTAGTGACTGTGCAGAGAATGATACCCCTTATAAAGGCATTAGTGATCCTTGGTGGTAAACCATGCCCTGTTCATGGCTAAAGATATGTTCTGATTATCATTTTCCCCTGCTCACTTTTGACTGACTCTTCCTTATCCTGCTGCGTGGGATGGAAGTTAAGAAATATGGCTGATGGTTCTGGAGACAGTGCTGCATCCTCTATGGACCATGAAGCATGTAAATCAAAGAAAATACAGACTCTTCTTTTTTTGTTTGTAGGTTTTTGTTCTTCTTTCTATCTACAGATTTTTTAATGCTGCCTCTGCCAGTAGTGATTCAAAGAACCATATGCTTTTAGTAGTAAAAAGAACTTCCAGTCTCTGATATTCTTTTTTTTCCTATTCAGCAAGAAGTTTAATAATTAAACACTCTATCTGTTTGATTTGTATATAACTTTTCCACCTCTGTACATTCCTATTATAATTCCAGAGGTACAATGAACACGGTGTTTTCCATACAACCTGCATCTCAGTGACCCTGAAAGGCAATAGATTCAGAGCTCTCAACTCTACCTGAACCGTTGTTCACAAGGAGCGACTTGTCATATCCATCACATCCCTCCAGGGTCTGAACCGTGCCATGGGAGCATTTTAGAAAGCATGCAGCAGAATAGAAAGGGTACTGAGGATGATTTCAGTTGCCTCAGCAGTCAATTGTCATTTAATCGGCACATTTTTTTAAGAATTCTAAGTATTTAGTGGTATGTGGTTCCAAGTAACAAAATCACAGACTATCCAAGAGCACCAGGACAGTTTCTGAGAGACTCATATTCATACATTGCAGTGTTACCTGTCATCCACCTATGCCTACATGTAATGCAAGTAAGGAGATCATTTGTGCATTCCACTCTTTATCTAGGGTTATGCTCATAAATCCAGAGGTACACCAGGTATATTCTGATAGACCTGACTTGAGACTCAAACTAGCACTCATGCAAGCATCACACATGCACAGACTTACAGAATCAGGGAAGAGCTACAGTACTGCTGCAGCCTGGGAATGCTGAAAGCAATGGGGCTGAGATGAACACAGGACCTGAAACAGCCAAGCTGGTTGGAAACATTTGAAGTCTTTATGTCTCTAGTGAGCTCAGCTAATCCTTGTCCTAGGCAATGACAATCCTACTTAAGCAGCAGACACGCTCATTTTGGAGTCCCTGAGGCTGGTAGTATTGACAATTGCTGTTGTCATTGCTTGTTCTTCATCTGCAATATCTCAAGGCAGTCTTTGCACTATGTTCTGCCTACAGCTTCTGAAGTTACAGCCTTTGTTTCTTTCACCATCTTCTCCAAGCTAAGGCAGATTTCATCCAGGAGTTAGGTATTTATAAACCAGCAATGAATTTACCAGAAACTTTAGCAAGGAGTTATACAGGCTGTACAGAATATACATACAAATTTAGCATAAAATTTCCTAATATTTAATTTTAAGTTCCATTAAAGAACAACTTAAGAAAGATAATATATACCTGGAAAACAAAAACATTTACTTCCGTTTTCCCCATATGCCTTTTCAGCAAGGCAATTGGTAATATTGTCATAATCTATCACCCACCAAATGGTCACTGCGCTCCTATAAAACTTCACTACCTTGCATACAGACAGACTGATGGAACTTGAAATGTCAAGGCATATGTTAGGTTAGAGACTGGTCTTCTTCACTCTGGTCTTCTTCTGTCCTCTCTTCTCCTCCCCTATGCCTGCCTCTCTAGGGGCTCTTCTGCCTTGCCCTTGCAGCATTCACTTGAGATTTGCTGCAGCAGGAAGTTATAAAAACCCTATAACTGCAAAAGGGTTTTTTTTGAAAAAAGCCTAGGGTAAAGAAGAGGTGAACTGAGCTCCAAGAACACCAGCAAGTCCTGCTGGTCTTCAGATATAGCATAATTAGAGTGAAAGACTACTTTCATAACTTATGCTGGGAAGTGCCACTGATTATACTCTGCCCCTCCCTCTCCATGTCCCTCTGATGTTCTTCATGCCTGCTCTGCCAAACTCTAGACCAAGCAGCTTCTCTGCCTCCCAGACTTACCACTGTTCAGCTGATGGCCGCAGGATGAGGGTGACTAACACACCCTGTAGGCATCCCTGGGGCCCTTCCTTTTTGCTGTTTGCATCCTCCACAGTCCTGTGTAAATGGGTCAGATACCAACGACAAAGCAGCCTGGGAAGTTTCTGCCCCCTGAATGTTTAATTAGGGAGAAGGAGATTCACAGAAAAGAGCCACACAGCCTCAAAACCTGCCATACTGCAGCTGGTACTGCTTAAGATTTCTTGCATCAATTTGCACTTCCCAAGCAAATGCTGGAATGGGATGAGAAACATTTATTCCTCATAAAGATGCCTTTACTTTCGCACAGCATTGTTTTGATCAGCTGATGTCCACAGCTGAAGTCATACTGGACTAGGTCTGCTAAGGCAGAGGTTACCCCTGAGACAGCTAAATCTGCACTTCTTGAGCAGCAGTGACCAGCTTGCCCAGACAGTGTTCAGCTGGGATGGCAGGAAACACAGAATCAGTGCAGACTCTGACTTTCAGAACCTGGAGACTCAACGCTTTTCAATCCATTTAAATTCTGTGAGTGTCCCGAAAGCTACTCCTTTTAATACATAGTGGAAAACGCTAATGGGGTCAGCTGCAAGGGTCTTGGTGGGAGATCTTTGACTGGGCTTTGCAGACACAGATGTTTTTTTTCTATGATGACAAACTGGAGGAAGCCTCAAAAAATGTTATAGAAGAATTGGGCTTAAATGCTTTCCAATGTTTGTGTAATTTTAAGAAATGGGCCAAAAAAAGTATGTGGCATTGGATGGAAAAGAGTTTTTTGCTTCCATTACAGTAGTAAATGGAATAAATGTTAAAAAATGGGGTTTTTTTGTCAACACAACATCAAACTATCAGAGCTTCTGCACGGCCTTTGTTAATCTGCCATTGTGAGAAATGCAGTGCTCCCACAGCTGGGCTGACCTGGGCTGATCAATGACACAGGCACTGTACTCTCCTCTCTGCTCACAGTCTGCCTCGTGCCAACTACAGCTGCTGCCTGAGACCGTCAGAATTTGGGTCTGAGACATTTTCATTTTTGGCTTAGAAGTATGTTTATTCTGAAAGCAAGTATAACCTTACCAATTTTCAAGCTACAACAAATAATAAAGTCTCTGTGCTCCAAGAATAAAAACAAATATAGGAAAGTATGGCATTTAGAAAACTAAAATGAATAATATACATTCAATACATTTCATTTCTGTAATGACCATGGCTTCTTAAGTCAGCCTACAGTGTTTGTATGTAGTACATGACATTGCCCTAGCCAATGCAGCAATCTTGTCTCCACTGATATCTCTTTCTTGCAAGGCTGTGTCAGAAACACAAATGTCCTGTCCTGTCCTGTCATAACCAGCCTCTGAAAAGGCAGCAATACTGTACCTATAATACATGAATGTCACTTAGTTACACACACTACAAAGAAAAACAGCGGTTCCTTGTGCTGTCACCACTCAGTCCAGCTGTCTCAGGGTCTCTGCTCTGGAACAGGAAATGGCCTCATACTGCCTCTGCAGTACAAATAGCAAAATGAAATTGCAGCACTCAAGCAAGACAGCATGAGACCTAAGCAACTATTAAAGCATTGCTAGGAAATACTTCAAGACATAAAAAACTCAGGATTCATATTTCTCAAATACTTCTAATTATCCCCCTTGCAACCTCTCATTTGCACTTGTCTCATCATTTCTTTTGCACAGGAGAAAAATGGATAAAGTGATGGTCACAGCTGCTTTTCTGCTGAGTCTCAGCAGAGTTTTTGGGGAATCTGATAAAATGAAAATATCCATCAATACAATAACAGAGTCTGTAGTACAGCTCTTTTACAACTAGCTCTAAAGCAGAGAGACAGCTAAATGACATATTTTTCTTAATGTAGTAACATTTCAATAATTTAATCAAAGCTACAGAGGAAAAATGCCCTTCAGAAAGTTCATGTAATTGCACAGCTCTGTCTTTAATCTGATCCTTTATCTCAGAGCTCATATGAAAAATCAAAATCTGGCAACATACTTGCCCTGGTTCTTTGAAAGACTAACTGGCAGCAGTAGAAACTCCCTACCCAAAGCCTAGTATTTTTGATTTGTCAGAGGCCAGGAAAAGCTAAATGCTTCTGAGGATGTGAAGGTTCACTAGGGTAAAATAAGAAAAGGGAAAAAAGACAGCAGGGATCTCTAAAGGGACTGCAATCTGAAAGTGGTGAGTCTGCTCATAAGATTTATTAGCTGTTGACCTCCTTCCACCACTTAGGCTATAATGTGATGACAGCCCAGCGGCAATGGAGAGAAGCCACTTTTCCTTCTTGATGCTGACCTAGAGAATTAGGATCGTGAACCAGTCACACAGGCGTGCCTTGTAAAACCATCCAAGGTGATTGCATTGCCACCTGCTCCCCTGCTTTTCAGTACATCAAGGGCAGTTGTCAATTCCTTGAAAGTCAAAACCATTTCAGATCCTGCAGTTGTCTCCAGTCCCCAGGGAAATAGAGGCAAATAAAATGTTGATGTGATTTCCTTTACTGTATGATCTCACCTTAAGTAATTTTTTTAAATTGGGAAATTCACTCTATTGTTACTAAATTTTGACAAATTAAAATTTAGTTTAAAAGTACTGAAGATGGAACAGTATAAGAAGTTTATCTGGGAAGGAATGAATCTCTGAATCTTTATAGAAGTCTGGCAAACAGTGCAACTTATAATGGGGGCCAGGTGTGGGGCAAAACCAGCCTCATGGTTTCCATCCAGCTGGGACCAGATCACAGACCCTTGAGCAAATAGCCTACCCTCATGTCTTTGACCCCTAGAACAGTGCATAAACAAATTTACATATAAATTATATTAAAAATATAATTGGAAATACTTTTATTTACTTACGGCCAGATGTGAGAAAGCAACAGGCTTTTTTGACTTGTTGGTCAAATCTCCACCCATCTCCACATCATTTTACTTTAAAAAAAAGTTTGGAAAAGCTTATATGGAAATGGAAGCTTTAACTAGAGCCATTAACTGTTTCAGTTCATGATCATGTAAGTCCTTAAAACATGATATTAAAACACTTGACTTTAAAACTAAATATTATTTTGAAATAAAAATAAGTATAAATTATAATTTTAGAAGGAGTCCAATCAGAAGATATATTTCCATCCTTTTCTTCTGACACATTCCACTTCCCATTCTGGAAGAGCAAAAACTCCCTCAAATTCACAAAAAAAGTATAATGTTCTGAAGCCACTTATTTAGGTGAATTTATTCTTCATTCTCAAATTCACTGGTCTCCAATCTAGATAGAGATTAGGGTACCAGATTACTTTTTTTCAGTTTCTGGTTTAATATCTTTCTGTAGTTGTTTTATTCCCTGTACTGTCACTAGAAAGTTACAGTACCATCAAAAACATGTACACTATTTTTCCTTTTTCTTACACATACCACAGTGACAAAAAGGAATTAAGAATGTGCTGAATTATAATATTATGGAAAAAAAAACTGTTAAATGGTGTTTAAATATAAACATCTGGACTTTTGGTAGGCAAAATTAAACTAGAGAATATTTCTGTATAGTTGTTGAAGTTCCAGTGTATAATTGAAGTTTCCATCCAAAACGAATTTAAATAGTTATGAAGAACATGCAGCCTATCCTGTCTCTCTGAGAAGAAGCTCAGAAGAAACTTTACCCTTGAATGCAAATGAGATAATGAGATAACTTAGTCTAGCAGGAAATAGGAAAAGTGTAAGAAGTGAAGCTCTATATTTTCACCTATTATACAATATATCCACCTCTATAATACAGCATTAATACTGGTCAATTGAGCTAAGGTATTGTTAAAGAAAAAAAATCCAAAATTATGAAAATGTATGTTCTCAGCTTTGCTGTTTTGTTTTAAAATGCAAACAAAGGTTAGGTTATGCTTTTTATGGATATTCCTTATTTTTAGCGATATGCCATGGAAAATGAATTAGACTTATCATTCTTTCAAAAGAAGAAAAAAAAAAAAAGAATTTTCCTTAGCCCCTTTTTCAGACATAGGCTTTAAAACAGCATTCTTACTGAAAGAGACTGGTGGACCTCGTGGGCTGCCAGCAGAAGAGGCTCTTCTCCAGCTGGTACTAGACCATGTCTGAGGTTGCTGTGTAACTCTGAAGCACAAGGTTGCTGTGGGACCTTTGCTGGTCCCTGGGGAAGTCAAGATGCAGGGCATTCACCTTAGATTGCCCCTCTCCTCTTGCCTCCCTCCTCTGGGGTAAGAAACCTGAGATTCATTTCCTCTCACATTTTAAAATGTAACTGCCCCTTCTATCTCCCTGAATTCTTCACCCTCACCACCTTTGGCCAAGAGGTACCCTGGGAACAATTCTTGTCATCCATGAATGCAGAAATGAGAGGGCAAGGACTCAGATCTACCTGGCACCTTTTATTGTTTCCCAGCCATGAAAGGAGGAAGCCTTTCTCTGCTATTCCCTGTTCCACACTCTAAGCCCCGCATTAAGGAAACTAACCATGAAACGAGAGCATCCTCATGGAGGTATTTCAGTGTTGCCCAGTTTTGTGGTTTTCTTGCAATTTCACATCTTCAGCACAGTTCTCACAGTCACAGCTCCTGGAATCAGGATCTAATGGTAGATCTATTTTTCAATTTAAACTGATGTTTTTACCTTTTATGGTTATGGAGAAAAAAGGCTATTTCTGTGAAGTGAGTTCAAGGAACCAGAAGGCAAATGAAAAGAAAACCCTAAAGCATGACTATTATTATTTAATCATCATATTTCTGGGGGAGGAAAAGAGTGTGACTCACAGGTTTCAAGTGGTTTTAGGGATAGGAATAGTTATACGGGAGAAGCAGAATATCTTGTTCTTTCTGAATGCTGCAGTTATTGTTTAAGTGACAGAATGAATTAATCATATTTGGGAGTAGCAGGATCCATTCTGGATGTGAAAGAAGAAAAAAGAAGGATATTTTGAAGAAGAAAATCAAGAAAAGGGCAAATAGAAACAAAGACTATAGAGCTTACTTTATAAGTTTTGCTTCAAAAAGAGCAAATTCAGGTCTGCACCTTCATTAGGTGTGCACCCAATACACTGGTTCATTAGCGACCATGAGAATGCTGTCTGTCTTGATTATGGAATGTTTCCCTGTCAGAAACAACATTTTTACGTGCTTTTGGGTTTTGTCATTTACTACTTAGGTATTTTCCACTCCTAAGACAATTTCCTGCAGAGGAAATGTTATTGTTCTCGTTCAAGTAGCATTTTTTAGCAACTGTTATTGTTTCCTATCAGCAATTCTGTGTTTTGGGACAGAACCAAATTGTCTGCTTTAAATTCCATCTCTGTTACACTTTCTCCAGAATTGCTTATGAGATAGCAATTTCCCAGCCCATCATGCAGAAAGATTATAATAGAATCTCCATAAGAGTTTGTGCTCTGTTTGTGCTATGTTGTATCAGATTACAGGTGATAGAGCTGCTCCTTCTGTTCATTATAATCATCTGGTACTGAGAGATCTCCTTGCTTTCACAGGCCAGCACAGTTCTAGTGGTGAACCTGATTCCACAGTGCTAAAATGTGGACACCCATAGCTGTAGGCACCATCTTTCTGCTTTATTTTGTGTGGACCATGAGTTTTACCTCTATCTATGGAAGTGCTACCTAACCCACATATATCTTGAGGAGAACTACCACGATGATGGCACACCCATAGGCAGATATTAGCCCCTTAAAACTAATCCTTTTCTTTGAAATTAAATATGTGTAAGAAAGAACCACAGCACAGCTCCAGAAAACCATGCATGGACTCTTATGTGCATTCTAGTGTTGTTCTCTGGAGACAGTGTTGTATGTCCCTGGTACAAATAAAACCAGTCATAGTATTTAATCAAGTTTTTTTTTTTCTGTTTGTATGTGTATGTAGGCTTGCAAACAATTCAATGTTTGCAAAAAAAACCAAAAACAAAACCAAACAACTATTTTTTTAATGTCACAGTGAAGGGGTGAGATTGCAAGACATTAAAGGTGTGTTTTAACCAGTGCAAATTCCATTCTGAGTTCAACAATCATTGATCGTGTTACATGGTCCATCGAGGGTCCAAGGGTATGGTCACATATCCCATGTCCTATTTCTCCAGTCTGTGCTGGCATTTATCTGGTTTTTCCACCAAAAGGTGTTGACAATTAGGGGCAGATGCAAAACCAGTTCTTGTGTGGTGTAAATCACTGCAAGTCAAATGAAGTCCATCTGGACTTCTACAAATCCAGTGCAAAAAGGCACTGGAAGAGAAACTTGGAGATGAATTCTTTACTGGATAGCACAATTTAGCCTTGTACTGGATAGAACTCTTTTAAACCTTTTCTAACCAAATGTGTTGACTTTTCCAAATAAAAAAGAATATAATGGAGGCCTGAGTTGTATAAGTACAGATCTTCCATAATTCATGTCATTTTCTTTCGTCATTACTCATTGATATTAAAAAAAAAAATCAGGAAGATGTAACAGATCATTTAAGATTCTTTACACTCTAGTTGCATATTTTAACTGAACTGACAACTTCTTTTACCTAGTCAGACAGCACAGCCAGTTGGCCCACTATTGTAAGTGGCAGCACTATATGTCACTTCCCTATCAGGGAGGCCTGAAGGATATTGTGGTAAATTATATTTTTTTTGTTCCTGTTTCATCTTCTTCTCAATTACTAATTTACTAATTTTTAATTCTCAATTACTAATTACCTAATTTAGCTCATTACTGAGAAACAGAAAACTCAGCTTTAATTTAATCATTTAGCATTTAATGGAGATGCTCTTTTCTCCAGTCAGGATTTTCTGCAAGATGCACATCTTTCCAAAGAGATACTCCTGAATTGTCCACCATGAAGTCATGGCAGAGGACAAAAGCTCAGGAAATTGAATCATGTGTCCACAGAAGTTAGATCTGGAGCTTCTCCAGAAAATCAATTTCCAGGAAATTGAATCATGTGTCCACAGAAGTTGGATCTGGAGCTTCTCCAGAGCCTTTACTCGAGCTGGCATTTCTTTGCCTTGGCCATCACTGCTGAGGCTTCCAGACTAAGCTTATAATTAACAGTCAAAAACAAATGAGAACTAAAATATAATTCAAAGCAAACAATGTTGAAACACATGCCCAGAGTCTTCTTACAGTTTGGAAACTATGACTCAGGTAAAACTTCTAAAGCCTGTTACTGAAGAGCAGAAATATCACCTAACTTCATTCATACAAGTAAATTTAAGTAACCTAAGTCTCAGCTCCTGAAGAATCACCTGAAACAGATGCCCGAGGCTCTTTGTTTTTGCCCCTACCTATCAGCAGCAGCTAACACCTGCTTGCTGAGGTGGGAGGCCCCTCTTATATTACATGTATTACCAAATACCTGCATTTCTCTAGCTTTGGTAATTGTCCACTGAATCTCTCCTTGGTTTAAAAAAGAAAAAAATGTATTTTCCTCCCTAGGAAAGTTTTAGACAGTGAAAATGTCCATTATATTGTGTTCTTCAGGGATTGTAGTTATTTATTGGATGCAAATAAGTTTGTTTCCTGAGATATTGTAATCTGAGAAGATGCTACAATGCAATGCTTAACCTTTCTGTAAGATGTTACATATGATTTACTCATTTTAAAATTTACATTCTAAAAACGTACTGCAAGCATGTGTAAACTCTTAGTTAAAGAGGCAGTGTGCAATATAAATGGATAAACTAAACCCAAGGTATACCTGCAAGTACAACTTAGGGAGATTTTCATGGAGTATGACTTGAATGCAACTAAGATCCCAAAAGGTAAAAATATGAACTCCTACTCTACATCAGCAGTATTCCAAAATCAAGGTACATTCTTATTTTTTAAACTTGAAAATAATTCCAGATAGAAAAAAATATGTACTTTTCCAAATTTACCATCATTATTTGCATTTCTCATATCTTTTTCTTTTCCTTTCTCTACCCATGCATTTTCTTTGGGTGTTTAGCAGTTCCCTCAGGGCAGAGCCAATTATTTATGACATACTTTGCCATGTAAAATTTATTTGGAAAAACTGTTCCTATGGAAACGGCTGTTTTCAAACAGGCTTGTATTAATGTCAAACAATATGATTGCATCTACAATAGAGAATACATCTTTTATTATCAGATACATTCTAATGACTTTGAAAACCAAATAAATTGCACATAGGAACAAAATGAGTTCTATTCTGTGATATCGTCAAGTGCATATTCAACTGTCATCTGGCCATTACAGGGAATTAGAGTAGTAATGCTCAGTTCATTTTACAGAAGTCTAATTTGAAGGTCTCTTAAAATTTCAAAACAAAGCTTTTAAAAATATCAATCAAAAGCCTGCACTGGAATGCTATGAAAGATCAACAAGGGTCTTTATGTACAAATAAAACCCTGAAGGTTTTGATTTCAGAGATGTCAAATTTCATATGTGTGGCATACCTACACAGCACAGCTTTGGCACTAGAAGTAGATTGACAGCCAAGATGCTACAGGCAATTGATTTCTATGGCTTCAGGATCAAGCTCTTGTAATTATGTTTTGTCTTTGTGGTGTTTTGCTGTTAGGTCACTCCTCACTGTACCTCCTACTTATCTTCTGGTCTTTGCAGTCCTCCAGAAAAATATGAATCACAGAGCCACTGCAGCACAGCTTACCTGAGCAGGTTTTTAATGATAAAGAAAAGTAATGATTTTCATCTGCCTGAAAAAGCAATTTGCTATTTTAAAAAAAGTAATTTAAGAGCCTACTTCATTAATTGCCTTGGTGGTATTATTAGATTTTTAGAAAGTAATACCTAGTAGTAATCTAGTCAGGAACATGACAGGACAGGTTGATGTGTGTCTCATAGAACATCCCAGGCCTCCAGCTTGGACCCTTTCTGTGTAGAAGTTAGTTCTGTTAATACAAAGGCCCCTGCTAGCCACCTTCACACATGCAGGTTTGTAGCATTTGCTAATCTTCTGAGTCATCTTCTTCAGGGAGAATTGGGAAAAATAACTTCCATGTATTCTATGTGCTTGAGTGGCTCTTCACTTATTTAAACAATTAACCAAGAGTGCTTTATTTTATAAAATGAACTAGTTCAGCCAGGGACTGAATAAAATCCAAGGCCACAAAATATAATGGAAATAAACTGTGAATTTAAGTTGGAGAATTTCCAGAGTTCAAGTTAGGCTGACTTCAGGACTATCAGGGAAAAAACCCTCACTTTGCTATGGTGGAGCTCCTGAGTGTATTGTCATGTGTAGGTGGAAGGAGAAATGTGTATAAGCCCTTTTGTCTGGTGAACTGCTAGAATGTAACATTGCCAGCACAAGAATTTAAAAATTGTGAACTTGATCACCCAAAACCACTGACTGCTCATTTTTCTGAGCTGATGTTGTGAGACTGGTTGGAAATACTCACTATTTGGAGACATGATAAATAATTATTTTCAATCCTCTTTTAATGCAATAAAAGTTCCATACTGGTACAAACTTGTCAACTGCACTGTTGGTGGCAAAAACGCTCCTGCAGCTGGGGACTCAAGTCATCTTTTTGTTGGGACTTTTGTTAGGTTTGTTAGGTACTCTTGGTTTCTACACAACCCTAGAAAAGGGAGCTTCCTTCTTATTCTGAATGGCCCTAAAATTTTTCAAGAGTTGTCTAAGCTCAGGCAAATAATGTGTTAAAATTGGCCTCTCTTTCAGATCTGAGGAGATTTTCCAGTAGATGAAAAAACCCTAGATGAAATTAAAATATGTAATTGTAGAATATACTATAGATAGTGCACTATATAAAAAAGTAGAAGTACCTAGGCAAGTAGCTGAAGTAACTTCTATACCCAAGGGGCAATGGAGAAGGTCCTACCCCAGCAGAAACAGTTGGAAACTGTCCACTCTCTAAGACTATGAAAAAATTCCCAGCCCATTTGTATGTGATGGGTTTTTTGTTCTCATGTGTTGTTTTTAAAAACGGAATGGCTTGGCCTGTGGTGGTCAGTGCATTTTCTTAGATTCACCCTTTGTGCAGCCTGAACTGGCTCCATCTGGCTCCATCTTGTGGATTAGATTTAGCCATCTTATTTGTACTGAACTCCATGATGATTCACTGGGCTGCTGCAGGCAGCATGTCTTCTGTCCTGCAGATTGCATTCCCAGGGCTTATCAATCTATTTTTTGGGAAGAATTTACTTGCCAATTTCAATATCATAATCACCCTCTCATCCCACAAATAAGAGCCTAAAAGATTTGAGTGGAGGAAATACAGGAATTTCTACCCCCTTATCATGATAGTCTTTACCTTTTAACCTCTTAAAGATTGCAGATCTCCCTCTCAATTAAAAAAAAAACAACAGTAAATACTGTTTATTTACTCTGCTGGAAGAAGATCCATAATTACCTGCATTCTCATAACTGAATTAATCTCTCCAATTTATATTCCCGGTGTTGTCAGCTTCTCTGATTTTTATTGGATTTTCTAATCTATAATTCCAAAACCAGGTCCACCATCTTCCTATGAGAATCTTTACTTTCACCCTTTTTTGGCAACACTGATAAGTGTAACAGCTCAGGACCCTGAAGGCAGATGGATTTTCATAATTAATTATATATATTCTCATGCCAATGGTCATTGGTTAAGTAATAACTTTTAATGTTTAATGTGATGAGAACTTCCTGAGTCAGACTTCCAGTTACATGAAAACTGGAAGAAAGATCATATTTAAATATGTATACATTGCATTACAAAAAGGGAGACATTTTTACATATCTTCCAGGTGTGATTGTTAGCACAGAAATTAATAGTGTTAGCAAAATCAGTGGTCTGAAATTTGCTGAAGACAGGGGATTTTCAGAAAAGTCAGTGACTCTACTCTTTGTGTTGCTTGATGATTTATTGTTTTTTTTTCCAAGTCAGTGCAGGGCATTTTTGAAAATCTTACTTTTAACCTACATCAAGTGATTTATACTCTCATTTTAAAAAATCTCCAAACTTAAATAAAATCAGGGTTTGAGAGTCTAAATATAATTTTTAATCCCTAAATGCAACATCAGGTGTTCAGTTTCTAGACCTCATACAACTGCCACTTAAGCATAAATGGCTCATTTTTCATCAGCACTTTCTCCAGCAACTGCACTTTTGCCTTTGAGAATTAACACAAAAATGCAGCAAAAACTGTCAGCTGTAAAGGTTATCTCATAGCCACGTTTCACAAAGCAACATTTTCAAGTATTTATCATATGTAGACTTGATTGTCTCAGCCTGCCCTGAGTGTTTGGATTTTCCATGCAGCTCCACCTGAGGTGGATCCTGGCAGCCAACCCCAGCACTGGGAGCCCCAGGCCCATCAGACCAACCCCGCTGCAGAGCACAGGAGAGCCGAGAGCAAGGACACCAGAGCTTGTCACTCAGGGACTGCCCTTTGCCCAATAGGCAGCTGGGACCTGAACAAGGAAACTTCATACCTCAGGAGGTTTCCCTTGCTGAGAAGTTGTGGAATGGGTAGGTTTCATCTCTCCTGATTCTTCTTTTTGTTAATATATTTCTGTGTTCACTGAAGAAGGGATGTGTATCTGAGTAGCCCACATTAATCTGACCTTCAGGCCATTGTGTTTTTGAAACACTGTGTCTCTACCTAATGAATCTTTAAACTTGTGCTTGAGGAAAGGAGGTCAACGGCCACTATTCTTTCTCCTTTTTCTGGGATAAAAACCAATTAAGACTGACTCAGACACTTCAGTCCAAGAAGATTGCAAGAGAGGTATATTTCTATCCAGTCTAACATGAGAAATAGTACATTTTGGAGGAAAAAATCCATGAATCTCTATTCTTCTCCAATTTCCTATGGACCAGCACCACCTGATTCTGCAGCCAGCTTGTTGGCTTGTGTGTTTGTGCTTCTACAATTCCATATGGCTCTCAAAGAAACAAGATGGGATGCCAAATCTGGGGTTACAAATTCCCCTGAGCAGACAGGGCCCAAAATTTTTAATATCTCAGTGCTGAACACTGCAGTATCTAATCCTCCCTTGCAAACCTTGTATTTCTGTAGGTACTGTACTGAACAAAAAGGAGTTGCTACTGATTCTTGTATGATAAAATAGAAGATTTAGTAAAACAGAAGGTGATCCAATGCATTATTAAAAATCAGAAATCTGAAAGGATATTGGTAGACTGGCCTTTTTCTCCTTGTACAGGAGAATTAGTAGAGAAGTTAACATTGATGCTTCTAATATCATATTTCAAAGCCTTAGTATCTGGCAAGTGAAAAATACTTTTTAATACACACATACACACAAAAGGGAAATTACTCAGAGTGTGGAATAAATATTTTTATTTTTAGAAAACTGCTTGATTCCTTGAAGTGACACAACAGCTTTGCTCCAAGTACATATCAGCTAAATAAAAGCTAAATAAAATTCCATACATTTGAACATTTAAATATTTTAATAATCAGAAAAATCAGGATAGTACAAATCTAACATACGCCCCAGTATTTTTCATTTATTTGTCCTGTACCAAAAGAATTAAATTAGTTATTTCTCTGCAGAACGTGCTGTCTTTTCTCTGATTTCTCTATTGAATTTATATCCTTGATGATATTTATACTTAGTGTATTATTAATTAGTTTTAAAATACATAAAAAAATGTACTATTCATTTGCTTGTTCCAGCTTAATCAGGTATAAAAAGCTACCAAAGTGATGACCGCCGTGTTTCATTACATTCCTAGATGGATCTTAAGACCAGTTTGCAAACCTTCATTTCCAACAGGGATATGTCCTTTAGAGGCTTGTCTGCTATAACAAGACAGCAGTACATCACAGCATCTTTGTGCCATCATAAGTATGTGAAAACCCCAGGTTCACCTAGCAAAGGCATTTGTGAGGAAAAACAGACTCCATGGCTGCTTGCAACCTCTCCCAAAAAATGTAGAGATGTTATAAAATCATAGAATCATAGAATATGTTTTGCTGGAAGGGACCCACAAGGATCATAGAGTCCAGCTTCTAAACTAAACTAAAATAAAACTAAACTAATCTATTAAAATAAGTATGTGCCAACTGAGAGCCAAATGGAAAACAAAAGAATCTGCCAGCAACTTAATTGAAAAAAAAATGGTTTGAAAGAACAAGAAAATAAAGACTAATTTGGAGGCCAAAAGGATAAGCTTCTTTTTATCTTTGCTGCAAAGACAGCATGAATACACCCAGCTCAGCTCCTTGCCAACCCCAGACAATGGTAGCTAATACTTGTGGGGGATGGGGGATTGGGAGGGGAAACAAGACAGCATGAGTGCAAACACACAAAATGGAAACAAAATTGCATTAAGATGGGTGAGGCAAGTACCTGGAAGAGGATTACCCTGGAAGAAAAAGGAAGGATGTCAAACAGTAGGGTTTGTTGATGGGTAGGACTTTTTTCAAATTTGGAGAAAATTATTTTGCCTTCAAACCCATAATGGGATGCAGAGTATATGAAGGCAGCATACCCTTAAAGGTAGTCAGATGAAAATCCAATAAACTGTGTGTGTTCTTAACAGCAGTTAATGCCCTTGTGAAAAACTGACTGGAAGATACTCAAGTCCTCCTGATTTTCTCTTAAGGATTGTTCCAATAGGATTTTTAAAATGCTAAAGTCCCTATTAATTGCTACTGATAGGTATTACAAGTGTTTATACAGTGAGGTCTGCTGGGTTTTTTCCCTCAGGAAATCACTAGGTAATAAAGCTGTGCAAACCTTTCCTTTTAATTTCAATATTGAATCAAGAATTACAACGTGGAGAAGTGTAAGATGTACAATTAAGAGAGCAAGTGAATCATAAATATAAACAAATCTAAGAGCGTGTTTAAATATTGAATGGAAACATAAGATCAGTTTTGATTAACCATTTGGATAAATTTAGCCCTTAATGAAATCTAGAACAACAGAAGTATTTTCTTCTTTTAGATATTCTATTGGAAAGATAATTAAGAGGAAAATTGTCTAGCAATGTGAGCACCAAATTTTTGGACTAAATCAACAAATTATAATATGAAACTCAGAATTCTGTGCTTGTTACCCAGGCTAACAGAAATGCAAAACACATGCATGGCAGACAAGGAAATGAGAGACAAGATTCTGACTATAGTTACACCCATAAAATTTCAGTGATCATACTTGGGGTATCTGGTGATACATTTTTAAAATTCTGTCTTCTTAATTAATTAAGGGTGTGATTTTGAAGCAGGCTAAAAAGCCACTTTTACAGAAGTCCATTTACATTTCATTGTCAGAGCAGGAAATCCACTTCCAACAAAGTGCAAAAAATTATAACTTTTATATATAAATTATTCTCCTTACAGAAACCTACATAGGACACTATTTTTATCATCTGTCTCTGTTCAATTCAGTTTATAAAAGTAGTATTCAGAGATCTGCTGAGCAGATTAGTCTTCTCCTTTAATGAACATCAGGAAGTTCTAGGAAGCATGAAGCTTCAGCAAGAGCTGAAGCTCTTTCATCTCCTTGTTTGGTGTTACAGTCAGATTCACATGATGCACTGTAACAAAAAGAGAATTTGACCTTTCTCATCTGTGCTGCTCATTTGCTATTTGCCCTGGAGATGGAGGAAAGGTGTTTTGGGATACAGAGAAATGAAAGCTGCCAAAATTTTTGCCTGGTGCATTTCAGGCATATTCTCAGCTATGGATATTTGAGAAAAAGGACTGTCTCCTGCTGAGGGGGGTTGACCTTGTCAGGACACCAGGTGCCCACCAAGCTGCTCTATTAGTCTCCCTTCTCAGCTGAACAGGGAGAGAAAATCAGATGGAGAACAACTTGTGGGCTGAGATAAGGCAGTTTACTAAAGCAAAAGTTTGCACATGCACAAACAAAGTGAAAATACCAAAGATTTTATTCTCTATTTCCCATCAGCATGTAATGTCTTCTCACTTCCCAGGAAACATGCAGTGGAAAGCAAACATTCTCAATAATGAATGCCACCCCTTTCTCCTCCTTTCCTTAGCTTTTAAATCCAAACAGGAGTCATAGAGTATGGAACACCCCTTTGGTCAGTTCAGGTCACCTGTCCTAGCTGTGACCCACTCCCAGGCCCTTGGCAGGGGTGGAATGTTGGAGAGACATTGCTGGTGCTGTGCCAGCACTGCTTGGCAGTAGCCAAAACACTGGAGTGTTACCAACACCTTTGCAGCTGCCACTGCAAAGCACAGCACTGTGCAGGCTGCTGAGGGGAAAATGATCTCAATCTCTCCCAGATCCAATATCCCTGGATGACGAACAACCAGATCTAGGAGCATTCTGGTTCCTCTTCTAAGCAAAATGAGTAAAATCACTTGGATAAATCAAGGCAGAGTATTCTGATCTTACCAGAAACCCCAAATCTGCACTGTGGTACAACTTGAAAATATTAATCTCAATCCTCTGCATTTCAAGAGAGACTTTTCTTACATGGTGCAGGTTCCGAGATTAATGTTGCCAGTGCACCACCACTCACTTCCAGCATTTTAACAAGCAAATCTACTCCAGCCTGTATGGGTGGCATCAGCACACTTGTAACTACCTATCTTTCTACTCTCTCTGATTCTTCTTAGGTTTTTATTCAAGGTCCTTATTACTTGAAACTAATACAGGCAAGAGCAGAAATTCCGAACAGAAATGAGGCTCCTCATCTTTCAGAAAACTTAGCCTTGGAGTTTCCATTAGTTCCTTCTAAGGTTCTCATGCACTGAGACCCTTACTGGAAATGTGTTACAAAGCTATACATGCCACCAGTAAAATACGTGGTGGGTTGTTTCCCCTTCTCTCTTAAGTGGGAGTGAAAAAGAACCTACTGAACACTGAAAGCCTTGAAAAGGCTGCAGTGATTTCCAGCCTTGAAAGGCTGAATTCAGAAGGAAAAATAAGTTTGAAGAACTAATCATGATCACTCTCCTGTTCTCTTCATTTCAAACTTCTCTTGGCTGTCTGGTGAAAGGATACAAAATCCTGCAAGGTGAAAAGGGAAAGCTGCTTCGAGGTTCAGCTCTTAGCTAAGCAGGTGAACATACAGGGTTTCTGAAAGCCGCTGCCTGACTCCTTCTCAGGCTTAGTCATAGAGAGCAAGCTAGGTGCCAGAGTGAGCCACAGACAATGCCACTTCTCCACTGCGGTCAGGGACATTCTCACATAGGGAAAATACAGCAATGACCAGAGCATAATCCCATCTTGGTTTTATTTAATGTTACTTTTGTGATATTTGTCTGTCACTGCAAGAGATAGTATAGATAACTCCCATCAGTAGGTCAGATATTTTTATATAAAATATGTAAATGTCATGATGTGAGTTTAGTAGTATTATTTTAATTTAATTTTTAAACAAAAGTCAGAAACAGAGCAATTATCTTTTAACTGCCCTAATGAAATGGATCTGATATCCATTTAGTCCTGGAGATTTGCCTTTCCTGGAATCTAAAATAAATAGGGATCAGCAGGAGAATTAAAAAAAAAAAGGCAATTCAACACAACCCCAAACCTTTAATTTGCAGCTGATGCCATTGATATGAGCTCCGTTTATCTGGGAGTAACACATAAGACTGAAAAAAGTGTTTAATGGCTGCCTTAATTTCAGTTAGCTTGGTCAGTGTCCCTTTGGGCGCACTTTTTAAGCCAGTGGGGTATTATTCTGTCAGGTTTATTGCTATTTTCTCTGTAGTATCTTAAACTCATGCTTTTCATTAAGAACACTGTTATCTTCTAATTTGCACATTTAATCCTCTTCCTAAAGTAACAGGATGAGAACCTCCTATAGGTTATTCTTGCTTTTGTTTTTATGTAACTTTTAAAACATAGTGTTGTCAATTCTTAAATGCCTGTACCTTCAATCTATTCTCCTGTGTGTCTGGAAAACCTGAACCAATTTTTAATTCTTGTTTTTGCATCTTTTGACTGTTTATTTCATGTTATTTCATCACTTAATTTGAAGTCACGAAATTCAGGTAATTTCTCAAGATACTTTGAATTATGACTTTTGCCAAAGCAAAAAGGGAGTTTGGTTTACAACATCATTCTCTTGTAAATCATCTATGTCAGTCACGTGCAGAAGGCACAGTTTTGATTTCTGTTCCATATTTGGGAACATTCTGAAGACAAAGAAAAAAACCACCCATCTTGTTTGTTTTTACTTCAACTGTTGTCTGTGTTTAATCACAACTGAACAGGGTTAGATGATTCACCCATTAGATTTTCATTAAATTTAAATTAATTCTTATACTTGATGAGTGTTTCAATTGATCAGTCTTATTCTGGGGTATAAAACACAATTGTTTATTTGGTATCTTTCTGCCCACAAGGAAAACAGCATAAGCAAAGGAGAAACTGGAGAATAATGCATATAGATAAATTTAATTTTAATGGCCTCCAAAAGTTTTGGAATAAACAATCCAACTGACCATTTAGAAATACTGGAAAGAAGAATAGGGAAATTAATAAAAACCAACATGAATTGAACTGTTCAAACCATATTGAACAGATCTAATTTTAACTGAAAGCAGAAAATAAGGGCTCATGGACAGGAGAACAGCATGTGATGTTATTGCAAGCAACTAAGAAAATGCATTCTGTATGAATATGTGAGTAGGATCTGCTCAAAAGTGGTGCTTCTATCACCTGCTTTTTATTGTCTGTATTAACGATGGTAAACATTTAACAAACCCAACCTTTCATGTAGTTCCACACTCAGTACATCTTGATTTTAGCAATGATTCATTGATAACCACTTTTTGGGTGCATTTTTAAGAGCTTCTCTGGATTAAAAAAAAAATAGATTTCAAAAATATCTTGATAATTTGGTTTAAAAAAATCTATATACTATTAAATATGGTCAAGAGGGAGACCCCCTATGAAAAGAATAATATGCCAGGCAAAAAACAGGTCAGGGATTAACTGGTGGGGTGTCAGCTCTGCAGAGAAAGATCTAAGGGACTAAATAAGAAGCTAAATAGGAATCATTATTGTTATACTTGTGAGAAAGGCAAGAAATCTACTTGAATGCATAAATAGGAATGTAGTTTATAAAAACCACTCATAATAATTGTTCTCTACTCAGACTTAAGACTTCAGCTGGAGTGCTGCAGACAATTTTTGGTGCTGCTACTTGAGAAGGATTTATACCACTTAAACAAGGAAGGCAACAAGAATGGTTAAGAGTTTAGAAATTATGATATGGGAGGAAAGCTTGAGATTCTACTTTCTATGCCTTTTAGAATGATGACAAGGTCCTGTTTCTGAGAGCGAATTTGCCAGCTTCAGGTGTGGTCTGTCCTGTGGCACAGGAACAGAAAAAAAAAATTTAATATACTTCCAACTTTTAGTATCCCAGGAAATTTCCAAGCCTTACCCCAAGGTCACAGTGTCAAGGCACCTACACCTGAATTACTGACTACACACTTATTAACAACTAAATATGGACAGGACATAGGCCTGATATGTGACTGTTGATTCTGCATCCAATAGACATGAGCCCTGATATAGTTCTGGTGATGTGAAGGAATTGTCTGGGGCCCAAGTCTGACCCAGGCATTTCTCCCAGACAGCTGAATATACAAGGCCACCTTGTCCTTGGGGCAGTGGCAGAAAAGGATAAAGAGCTCAGCTGCAGGAGCACAGCTGTGTTCTGTCCTTTTCAGGGCACAAGAACAGTCCATACCCTGTTGAATCTGTTTGGATAGGCAGCAGCATGATGTCTTCATAAACATCCAAGCAAATTTTAGGTCTTCTACACAGTAGATGTATTCAGATCAGTCACAGAGTTGCTCTTGACAATCCTGGACTTTGTCCTCTGCCTCTAAGTTTCCTCAATTATTCTTACCTTATCCTAATTGTCCTCAAAAAATCTGTTTTCAAACTCCCAGACTTCAAAATCTGAGAACAACTGCTCCCACTTCCTTCTGGTTTGGCTCTGACTGAGCATGCAGGAGTCCAGCTAGCAAAAAAAAGTTGCCAAGCAGCAGTGAAGCAGAAAGCCAAGCCAGGCAGTCACTAGTGATATTCCAGAACCCTCAGCCCCCTGCCCCAGGGCAGCAGGAACAAAGAGGCAGCAGTTTGAAGCAAACATGGAAAATGATATGGGAGGTAGGAGGGGGACAGCTAGAAGTGGGAGGAAGAGCACGCATTTGAGGGTTGCAGCTGTGGTCAGTGTCATAACCAGCTGTCACCACGCAGCAGCAGCCCTGCGGCTGACAGCTCTTCAGGGGCTCAGTCGGATGGTCAGAGGGAATAAATATGCTGACCTTACAGTCTGCTTGTAACAAACACCAGCAGTACTGCTCACTCCAGCTGTGGGCAATTCAGCCTGCTTTCTCAGGTAGCGTCTGCTGGAAATCAATTCCTAATGAACAGGGTAGGTGGAAGATAAATGAAAACATCCTATCAATACTGGCAAAATGCCACAAAGGCTTATTTCACCTTCATTATCAACTCACCTGGCTGAGTGTGAATCCTCACGTATTCTCTTTTCACCATAATAGTAGCAAATAATTCTTACAGTATTCCCCCCAAAAGAGCATTTCTTCTGGTTGCTATGGGAAAAATAACAATTATCTAGTAATGCAAGCATTTTAATTAGTTAACAAGAAAGTGGTTTTCTTTTTCTAGGAAGCTGGACAGTTTGCAAACTGAAAACTCAAATACTGCAGGTAAATGACTGTCTGGCATGTGTAAGAAAATTATTTATCAAGAAGCTGTTGTCACTTTGATTTGAAACAGGAACTTGATAAAAAAATAGAAACACACTCCCAAAACAACAAAAATAATAACAGAAAACCAAACCAAACAAGTTTTAGTTGCTTATACTTCAGAACTTCAAAGTAACAACATTCTTCAATTATATGGGCAAGGTCTCCAGAACTTTTTTAAACCTTTTAATAGAGGTTTTAAGTCTCTCACAGACAGAAACTTTTCTCTGTTACAGAAACTGTATTTCCTAGGTGACAAGTGAGAGTCTCATCACCTGTGCAGTCAGCAACGGGGACAAGATTAATTAGTGAAGCTGAGAAGGTTGTTGTGCCTGAGCCTGCAACACAAAGGAAAAAAAATATTCTTGCCCTTAGAGCAGACTTCAAGAGGAACATAAATAACACCTTTTTCTTTTATATGACTATGAGCTTCGCTCACCTATTCAGAGCTGATACATATTTTAGATAGAGAGAAACAGCTGAATACAAGTGATAGTCAACAACGTAAAAGTTCAAGATAAGCCTAATATTTTTTTCTCAGGTTTCTCAGGACAGTTCTCAGGTTTACGAACAAAAATTTAAAGTTACTTATGTCAGAAAACTGTAATTCTTGTGGGAGTTATCTATGACTTTGTCTATCAGTTTGATTTATACTTAATTTTGGACCTGAGTTTTAACTCATGATTCTTGTAAGTTAGGATGGAATTTCATCTCACATTAAAGGGACAATTAATCCAACAAAGGCAAAGAACTCAGCCTTTTTCACAACATCTATTGATCTAGCTCATTGGGATATATGGCTGATAAGCAAATGCTAAAGATAGCCTAGGAACTTTCTTATTTATGTGGTGGTTTAGCATCATTTTATATATAAATGTGAGCATATGTGTGTGTGTATGTATATATATACATGAAACATATTTCAAAATCATAATGTCCCTACCACCAATTTGGGGCTGGACATTCAGTTACTGGTGTAATCCTGTGAGCTCTGTTAATAATCTTGTTGAATTTAGTAGTTTTTAAATCAAGTCTCCATCATCTCTGTGAGAAAATCTACAACTTTTTCATAAAACCAGGGCAGTGCTAACGTGAGGGATGGTGGATGAAAGATTTCTGTGATATTAGCACATCATTGTTTATGAAAGAGCTATGACAAAAAAAATATCAATTCACAAAATAATTTGCAGTGTAAATCTCACTTCTACAGCTTGCCTGCTGAATTATCTACTATAACTTAGCTCATTTTAAAATTGGTGAAGTCTACAGAATGTTACATTCCCTCTAGACCAGGAGCTCTACACATATGGTCTTGTAGGGAATAAAAAAGTAATTACTGAAAACCACCCTTTTCCAGACAGTTGCTGTGGACTGTTCAACCACTCATCTACAATTTAATCATAGGGCTCTCATGGAAATAGGTTTTTAGGTGTTAAATCAGGCTAACAAAATGGTTATTTAAATTCATTACATTTGAAAAAAACAGAAAACAGTTATGTGGTAGAATTGAGGCTGTTATTTTTGTACACGAAAGAGGAAACAATGGAATCAGATTCTGTGATGGTTGTGTTGGTGTTTTTTTTTTTTTTTTTTCTTTTCACAGACACAATGACTGCTTCCTGATCCAGTATAATTTCTACTGTTTTCTTAACATGTTGATTGAGTGACAAATAATAGTTTACTGTTTCACCAGTTTTTGAAGCTATTTGAAGCTTTCCATAGATAAAAAATACCTTTTTATATTTCTTTGAGAAGCACTTTTGAATTTGCATCTTATACAGAATACAAGATAAAGAGTCATACTCTCAAAAATGACAGGTTTTTAGTATATATACATATACATATATATACATATATATATATATATATATATATATATATATATATATATATATATATATATATAATTATATATATTTGATTTGGAAACAGTTCATGAGGGCAACCAGTACTATAACATTTGTTTTTTTGAAATTAAATGTGTGCTACATGTCAATAGGATATGTTGGGGTTTTTTCTAGCTCCCCCTTCAGTGGCTCTTTCTTTATTACTTGTTTAATGAAACATTCAGTTCATGTGCAAAGAATCAGATTTTCTTTCCGTGTAAATGAATTGATAGTAGTTTAGCATTGATCATTTAAACCACCTGAGATTCTGCTTCTTGTTGTGGTCTTTTCCACCCCTCTCCATCCATTTCAAACAGCATTGCTAAAAGGCACTGAGGTCCAGGTTTGCCAAGTTATTTTAGTGCCTATCCTTTCTTACTGGTTATTTTAACAAGCGTAAAACATTTTACACATTAACACTTTAAACAAGGAACTCTCAGATGATCTCCCTGTCATTTCTAGCTCTCAACCTAGAAGCATACCTATGCCAAATACCTTAAGATTGCTTTGCCTGGGCTAAAATACCTGTTCTTAGAGGTTCACTGAAATGCTGTGTCCTACACTCACTGACTGACTATGGTTCTGCAGAGTTCAGTGGGGATCATCTCAGGTACAAGATGGAGATCAGCACAGTTCTCACTCAGATCACATTTCAAATTAAAAATCGGGCTCATGATAGATTGAGGCTGTTATTTTTCATAAAAGTCCAATACCTCAAATTCTCAGCTTTCACGTAAACGGGTATATTAGGAAAAAATAAAAAGCAACAGGAAATCAATATAATAAAAATATTATCTTGGTGTTTATTATTACTCACCTACAGAGATAAGTTAAATGCATCGTGTGTACTGCCAAGAAAAATGTATTATCAAAATTATGTTTGTCAAAAGATGTATTGTATCTCATGGTGATTTCAGATTCATATATTGCATTGAAATATGAGCTGAATATCTGGAAAAATTATCACACAAAGTATGATGCAGAAGATCTCTTGTAAAGCATGTTGTTAGACTTAGAAGGTGCCATAAAAGAAAGCAATGATGGGCCTGTGGCTGTCGTGTTTTCCTACTCAGTCACTGAAAGCATGTTGCAGCTTTTAGCCTATTGCTTGGAGTCCATCCAATCTGCACCCATATAGCTGGCAGCAAAGCAAAGTGCTGCGGAGCCAAGCTTGCACTTTGTGAACAAAAGACTGTTTCAGACAGTCTGTGACCTAATTTATTGATTTCTAGCATTTGCAGATGACACTGTTAGGTATTTTTCATTAAGTACTTGAAGGGCATTGAGTGGGTAAAGAACTTTAGTGAAAGCTGAATGCACTGCTCTGGTACAATTCAGCTGCGGAGGGTCTCCTGGCAGCCACCTGCTGAAAACCCAGTGGAGTCACTGGAAACCATCTGCTGGCCATGTTGACCAGACCCAAAGTTTAGATCATCTCTTAAACAGCAATGTCACATTTAATCTAAGTCCTTTCTATGAAAAGTATGATTTACTGAAGATATGTGAAATTTTCCTTGTGTTTTAAAAGGAATTCTGGTTTCTGCTAGTGCTGTCACTCTATAAATTCTCTCAATGTAACAGGCTAAGGATGATGAACGAGGCGCTGATATGAGCTACTCAGTAGCAGATGGTGAAATATCACTCTTCCAGTGTTTGGGAAACAAATTTAAATAGATAGGTAATAGAATGCTCTTTTCACAAGTTCTCTTTAGATTGTAGGCAACAACTATAAATCTATGAGAATTACTTATATTCATGTTTTGTATTTTTTCTTAAAAAAAAAGTCCTGTTACTTACAGTAGAACAGATTTATCCTTTTTATCTTAAGAACTGAAGTTTTCCACCTTTAATCAATAACTTTGCAGTTATATGAAAATGTGTAAGTGCTATAAGCTATATTCTTGTCATGTTCATGCTGATATCATGTAAACTGGAAAAAAAAAACAGATGTTCTTGTTCTGAAATAAGCCGATCTCAGAATGACATCAGCCAATTTCCTTAGTCACACTACATCACGTTACAAGGGGAGAACCATGAGTGTCTACTATCTAGTACCTGAATCTTAAGTGTCAGAGAGATTACACAATTTACCTTTATACAAAGAAGTATTTTTCTCTTCCTTTTTCTTCTTTAAATTGAGACACATAACATGTAATTAAAAATATTTTGATATATTAGGATACCAAAAATGACACAAAAATATGCATTACCCCAGAGATGAGAGAATTTTACAGAGCATTTTGTAATTGCTCCATTTGTTTTTTACTGATTACAGTTTGCTGTTATGCACTCTCCATAACCTACAGTAGTCCACTCAGGAGCTTGGTTTTTTCCCTCAGCACTATATGTCCCTCATACCTCTCCCCATATCTTTTGTCACCTGTAATTTATGAAGAAAATTTTTTTCTTCATAACCATTACAGTATCCTTTCCATAGACAGTACATGTATATGATATAGATTATATCATATGTGTGTGCAAGCAAAGAGTTTCTTGGGTCTGATGCACAAAAGAAAACTAGCAAAGGGTTAGTTAGGGAATCATACATTTCGGTTCTTTCAAGGAGGCTAATATAATGAACTTCTCTGTCTGTGCTTTGAAAAAATAAAGCATTTAACAACCACCTAAAAATTTAACCTTAAATTAGAATGATTAGTATGTATCCTTATCTGTGCTCTGCTTCATTGAAACCTTTTAGTTATCTGCCTAAATTGATTTTGAATTGATCTGCTTTGGGACACTGAACAACAGTCCTGGTTGAGCGGGTTTATCCCCTGCTTAGCCAATTCAGTGCAATTTACTAATCTCCTGATTCAAGCTGAGAAAGTTTTTAATCAAAACATAAATTGGGGCAAGTTGATATATAAAGAATGATTGCAAAAATTGAACTAAAAATCAGATATTCTCCCAAATCAGGGCTGTGGTGGAGAGCCTCTGAAAATGCAACACCTCAACAGTGACAGAGGTGGTAGTACAAGAACAGCTACAGAGATGTATGCTATCTCTTTAAAAGCAGTCGGAGGAAACAAGGCAGTGGGAGCCCTGGGGAAGACATGGTAGTAAATTAAATGAAATAAGGGAGACCAAGCTAAAGACCAAGAAATAAGGGAAAACCAAGCTAATGGTTTTCTGTATTCTAATACTGATCTTTGAGAGTGCTGGGAAAAATTGTTTACAGTGGCTGCTCTTGTCCTTAAATTTCAATGTCTTATTTGAATGGAGTCCTCAGCATCTGTCCAGGCATTATTTTCTGTTATTGGTCTGTGAGTATAAAATAAAAAACTTGTTCTAAAAAAAAAATGTTAAATATTGTAAAATGCAGGTGAACCCAATGGGAAGAAATGATGATGTCCAACATCAGTTCAGAAGGCTGAATGATTTCTTTATTATAACTATGCTATAATACATTAATATACTATATAAAGGAAGATACTAAAACTACATACCTACTTTCTCTAACTATCATATCCAACTACCAACAACATTCTCAAGAATCCAGACACAGGTGGACCTGATTGGCCACCAGGCTCAAACAATCCTCACCAGAATCCAATCAAGCAATCACCCCAGGAAAATAATTCTCCAAACACATTCCACATGAGAAAAACAAGGAGCAGAAATAGAATTTTTTTTCTCTTTCTTTCTCTCTGTGCACCTTTATGAAAAATCCTGAGAGAGAAAGAAATGTGCTGTCACAGTTAAACTTGATTCTTTCTAAATCAGAAAGTTCCTGATGTCAGTGCTTGTGTCTGAAAACAGCAACTTTGAGACACCACACCAATGCTGACTCAGTGTCTACATCTAAATTTCCTGTGAACTGGATTTAAAGGTGGAAGTCTTTCTGGTTTCTTAGAGCAAGAATAGCCTGCATCTTCCTCAGATCACACTCAAAGGGAAACTTGTTTGTGCTGCTGGGATACAACTGCAGGGCCACCCCAGTGTTTAGTTGAGAAATGACAGAGAGATGGTGCTGGCTTCTGGTCTGTTTTGAAACAGGTAACAAAGAGGAGTGTATGTTTTTTTTTAATTAAATTAAATTAATTTTTTTTAAATAGTAAAATTTCTTTTTTAGTTCAACCTTTATTAAGGAATTAATCATGGAGCAAATGCATCTGAATGAATTTCTTACCCTAGTGTGATGCATGCTCCCACAATAAATGGAATGAAAACAGTGCCAAAGCCAGTGGACTGCACAGGTGCCAGGGGTGAGGGCAGATATCACGATGCAATGGCTCTCAGCAGGATCAGGGGTCAGACTTCCTTGCCAAGTCCTGAGTGCTGGTACAGTACAATTGCCAAGGTGCTGAGGGATCCTTGACTCCTAGTCTACAGCATGGATCCTGTGGTTAGGTATCCTTTGTCCCCATTTCTTCCTAAGGGCCAGAAGCAACAAGAAAACAACCAGCACAGAGAAAACCTTGTATTCTGTGTTGTATCCTGTCCCTGGAGAGTGCAATTAAATGCTATAAAATCAGTCTGCATGTGCTGAATCATTTAAAACTGAAGGTGAGAAGAGGGATGAAAAATTTGTCTTGGATTAAAATGAGTGTGGAATCACACATGGTGAGGATTCTTAAATCTTTCAGAATTTTCAGTCCACAGTTTGTGTTTTTCTTTGCACTGCATTGCACCTCAGTAGATCTTAGTCCAAAAAACCTTTGAAATCACTGTCCTAAGTGTGTTTCAGTTCTCTTCATCTTAAATATATTGTTTGTCACAAGCAGCTTCTAAATCCAATAGTCCATTAATTAATTAATGGAACCTAAAACTTGTGCCATAAATTCCTTTCCTGTCCATACACATTCCCATATGTCTAAATTCCATCTTACCAGTCGTATTGATAAATGCCCCTCCTTTTAATTCACTTTTGTGTTTCAGATACCTCCTTTTCACAGAAAATGTCATATTTTTCTTCTAACCTTCAAGGCATTGTGCATGTAGCTGCTGCTGTTTTCTTCGCATGTGAGCAGTTATACTGACCCATTCTGCCAATGTGTTAAGCTCTGAATGCCTGCTCGGTGCCTGAATTCTGTTTCTGCCTTCAGACTCTTTCATGCTAATACCTTATGCATATTTTCATTGCCCTGGATATCTGTAATGCTCCAAAACCCTCCTTCTACCTTCTTACTAATACAATCCGTGTCAAGAGTCACATTTCCTGGATCTGCAAACTGCAGCTAGCTTTGAAAGATCCAGAAAATGTATATGCAGCCATCATAGTCTATGAATGCTTTCCTGTTACTGTTGTCTTTCCTTGTTCCTTAATGTTTCTTGAACAAACCATAACAGGGATTGATTTATTTGTTGGTATGGTTACATCCTCAGAAGCTCTGTCTAGTTCATCCTCCAAGGTAAAAGATTCTTTCTATTGTTTCCCTAGATCAATTTTAAAATAATAAAAATTTTCTATCTTTTGGGAACACAAGCGCATGTGAGTGTATTTCTTCATCTATCCCCATCTTAATTGCATGTTAAATAACTAACTGAGCAGTTTTCCTTATCTAGGTTATTAAATTCCTTAAAATTAATACAATTATTGGTGTTTTGTTGGTTTTGTGTGGTGTTTTCCCTTCCCCAGGGGAAAGAAATTCAGACATATGAAATCTGAAAAATAAGTTAGAAAATTAATTCCTAATTGCAGTCTTGGCTGTAAACACATTTAAGTGCATCTTGTTAAAACTTTGAAGGTTGTCAAAGGAGAATATCTGTAAGCTGAAGATACTTATTCTGTTGCTTCTCTAGAACTTCAGAAATAATGTGAGGTAGAAATCATGCATGGAAAACAAGGCAATTAGCCACTGGAACGGCATGGAATTCCTTGTTGTGAAAATTTAATTTTTAATTAGTCTAGAAGTTATATAGAAATCTTAGACACAATATTTAAATTTTGAAAACACTCTATAGTTTCACTCACGAGAATCATTTACCAAGGGTCTGAAAAAGTGGTGACACTGCCTTTTCTACCCATAAAAAAGTACTCAAGAGAGCACATATATGCTAAACAAAGATGCCCAAGAGCAAGCATACATAACAAATAGAATTAATAAAGCAAGGTGACCCCACAGTTCTCCTTCCTGCAGTTCTCTGGAAATTCCAAACTGATACCTGCCCTGAGGATAGGGAACCAAAGGACAGTTTTGAGATGAGGCCCACAGTGATGCTGATTAGCCCAAATTAGTGCTAGGGGACTGAAAAATTACCAGATGCAGGTGGAAGAAGTAGTTTTCTCAAACATTAAATACAGGCTTTAAAAATATTCAGCAGTGACTTTTGCTTGCTTTTTTCTGTTCTATTTTATAAAAGTTCAGAGTTTAGATCTCTTATACTTCCCGTCATTTTGAACAATGTTCACTGAATGACACTTGAATGAAACTCTTGTTGGAAACATATATGGTTGGACACTGTCTCAAATGAGTATTTTAAGATCACTTAAAGAGTCACTGGTAAAGGTATTGGCATAAGCAAGTTTAATATAAACTTGGTTGGCAAGGTTCAGTCTACTAAATGCACACAAAGAAAAAATCAAACCAAAACCCAAAAACAATCAAACTGAAACTAAAATCTGTCAGAAATTACCTATGTGGATGCTGGGCACGGAAAAGGGTAAGGATGGGAAATAGTAAGGATTAAAGGAATAAAGGAATACCCTCCCTTAGAACCACAAGCTTCAGAGGGGACCCCCCTTGCCAAACTTAGCCCCAGAATCGACCAATGGTTTAGGCCTAAATGTTTAACAGCAACAATTTAACAAAAGTCTCTATAGAAGATATATATAGTTGGTTGCACCCTGCTGTGGACCAGGAGAGCTCAAAGGGTCTCACTCAGGACTGCTGTTTATGTGTGTATTTGGCTTGCACAGCCAGGTTTTGATAGCTGAGAGGCTACAGGGGTGGCTTCTGTGCGAAATTGCTGGCAACTTCCTCCATGTCCAGCACAGCCAATGCCAGCAGGCCCCAAGAGAGACGGCTGCTGGTCAAACCAGGCCGGTCAGAAAGGCTGGTAGTGCCTCTGTTAAAACATATTTAAGAAGGTAAAATAAAGTTGTAGCACAGATGTAATTGTGACCAGAGAGGAGCAGGGTGAGAACGTGTGAGAGGAACAAGTCTGCAGACACCCAGGCCAGTGGAGAAGGAGGGAGAGGAGGTGCTCCAGGCGCCGGAGCCAGGATTGCTCTGCGGCCTGTGCTGCAGACCATGGTGCGGCAGCTGTGCCCTGCAGCCCATGGAACACCACAGCGATGCAGACGTCCACCTGGCCATGCAAACCAACACAACAGGGTTATAAGAAGTTGCCTTTAGTCACAGTAGTTTTCCATCCTGGTCACAATTTAGGTCAGTAACTTTCTTTTAAAGTTCAATAACAAAAATGGTGTTCCGCTTGGGTTATTATGCAGGCAGAAAACATAAATTTCCAAAGCTGTTCATTAAAAAGCAGAAGCTTGTTAGACAGCATAAGTTCCTGGGAGCAGACAGTGTTTCTGATAAGCTCAGGAGGAGCTTAGCCCAGGTGCTGTTCATCAAGGCTAAGGCCTAATGAGCATTTCTGAGATCATCATGTAGCTCGAGAAAAAAAGGGGGGGGAGGATGCACCCCCACAGATAAAGAAAATATTTGGTTTTAAAAATGGCTAATTTCCTTATTTATGCCCCTATTAATCACAGACTATATACTGTCAGAAAAGTATCTAGTGCAGAGAAATGGCAACCACATAATTAGACTTTTAATTACTATCTGGATTCTAAACTTTTTTTTTTTTCATTGATATTCAAAAGATGCAAGTATCATTATTTTGTTAGAAATCACCCTTATTCACCCAAGTTACTGTAAGTAAACATATAATTATAGAATGGAACACATTAATGAAGTCAAATTATTTTTTGAGAAGATGAATTCCAAAAGGACTAAAGGTGCTAATAGGGAAACTTTACTGTGACCAGAGCCATATGGGTGGTTAGCACAATGCAGCAGTACAACTTATGTGGCAACAAATCAGGAGGGAATTTTGTGAAATTTATACACTTTTTTTCCCCCATTTTGAAATCATGGGACATGTTGATAGTACTAATATTTGGATTTCCTCAAATCGCCTTTTTATTTGTCTTTGTTATGCTCAGCACTACTTTTACATCTTTCTTGGGTGATGAGCAAGATCCTTAGGTCACTAGTAAAATAAAACTCATTGCTTCCGCCTTTTGTGAATTTAACATTGTTAGCTATATTTATCAATAGTGATTCATGCTACTGTATTGAGAGAAATATTAATTTTTGGGGAGGGCATGAAGGAATGTAGGAGTGGATTTGAGTCTGTGGGAGATGAGACAGCATGTTGCACATCCCTCTTTTATGAAAATTAGGGATTAAAATATTAACACAGAGAGAGTGTTGGCACACCTAGAAACAACCAATTTTATCTGTGTAATCTCTGCTCCACTAAGATCAATTAGATATACACCTTCCTTTTAACTAGGCTACATAACAAGGATGAGAAAATAGTTGCCAGAATATGAGTATGTTTTCAGTTTTTCCAGACTTTTGGAGATGGATAAATGCTTCACAGATGACTTATGTTTTGCAGTGGGGCTGTGGGGACAGGGTGACCCTATTCCTCCTTCTGCCCTCCATCCTAGAACATGTTGGGTCTTGGAGACGCACAAATATCTCTAGAATATCCAGGAGTTACTCCATATCAGTGGGTAACAGCAGCACACCTTTCTCCCTGCATGGCTGGAATGAATCAGGTAAATCCTAATTTTGTCTGTTTTTCTTCTCATCTTGAAGAAATGTGAAGAAACGAGTATATGCTTGAGCACAGCAACTGCATTTTCACCTGGCCCGTACTGAGATGAAGAATGGTTCTTCACTCACATTTCCAGGAAAGTTTGCCAAAAGGTGATAATCACATCAAAGGCTCAGTTCCCTTTCTTCCCCTGTCCCGCCCTTTTTTCCCCCCTTTCATTTTTTCCTTTTTTTTTTCTTTTCTGTTTTTCCTTTTATTCCCCATTCAAAATGAGGTAGTTATCTGGCTGTGCGTTCACTCATTGAAAAAGCATAGATGCAACACGCTCCTACAGGCAAATGATTGGTATCGCTGTCTGTTGCCTTGTGACTTTATTTGATTTGAGGGTGAGTGTGTTGTAAGAGACGTTTCGAGCTGGCGGCGTGTGATTTCATGTACAAAAGCCATCGTGTAAGGAGTGTGTGTAACAGCCCCTGGCCATTGTTCCAGCATGGCTGCTGCCAGCAGAACCTGTGATTGCCTACAAAGCTAAGCCACAGCCTGCCTCTAGGCTCAGGAAGATTTTTAAAATTTTATCTGCTTTATACTCACACTTTTGTACAAAACCTATTTATTCAGGCAGCATGGAAAGAAAAAACAGTTTAGACCCCAAAGAACTGTTCTAAATCTGATGTGTGGAGTTTCCTTGGATATGCCATTTCTGGTTTTTAATTAAAAAGTTTAGGTACTCATTTAAGAAGATAATTCAGCAGTGGCTTTTGAGACAAGATGACAACCTTTTCTCTAATTGTGTGGCAAAATTACAGTAAATTATATTCTATATCTCCATTATAGAAAACAGAAGATTGAGACTGCTGGGAAAACTAAGATGCTGTCCCTCTGTCATACAGTTACTGCACTTGGATCTGTGCAGTTCTGGTCTCTGCATCTAAAGAGAGATGTAAGAGGTACTAGAAAACATGAAAATAATCCAAGGCATACAGAAGGTGTGTTGGAAAAGATTATAAAGTTTTGATTACTTAGTTTGGAGCAGAGAAGATTGAGGGAAGGCATGACCAAGCAAATCATGCAGGTAATGGTAAGCAGAATGCAGATCCATGGTTCACCAATTCCCACAATACAGACACCTGGGGACTCTGGATGGTACTGAAAATGGTTTGAAATACTTAAAAATACTTTACACAATGGGTGGTAAACTTTGGGAACTTTTCACCACAGGAGATTGAGGATAGCAGATGGTTTTATCAGGTTAAATTTTCAAATAATATGTATTAGTAAACAAGCAGGAATGTGACCTCCAAGATCCATAATTCAGTGGTAGTACATCCTAGGGAATGAGAAGGATGGATGCAGAAAATGTCAAGCTTCTGCCAATGTCAGAAAACAAATCCTGTACTAGATGGGGTATTAGCTTAATCCATCATGTTACTTCATAGTCTTCCTGTTATCCTGGGAAGTTTAATTACCACAACATGCCTCTTCTCAACAACACTGATTTTTTTTTTTCCTGAAATATCCCAACTATTGAGATGAATGTGTTTATCTTGAAACTTTTGTTGTACTAGGACTTCTTCCTATGAATTCTTCAGTAAACCACAGGTAACTTTCTTTTTCACCTTTTTGTGTATATGTTTGGATGGAAATTTGAATTTTCTAAACAGGGTCTCTATATTCTTTGTCCTGATTTTCTTCATTCCTCTTCATCAGTGTTAAATAATTCTCAACAACTAATAAACTGTTTAAGGCAATCAGACTTCAACTATGACTTTAGTAATGCCTTTACAGCTTTATATGAGAAGCAGATTTTTTTATTTCAATGACAACTGTACATGATGTTGGGCAAGGTAGTTTAGTTGCACTGAGTTACATGAAACAGTTGTCTTAATAGGTCTCAACATATACTGAAGAATAGTTATCTGCTAGAAGTTCAAAAGGCTGAACCTAAATGGCCACTGGAGACAATTCCCAACAGGGCCAACTCATATTATTTAGTTTGAATATTTTCTCTGGCTGAAATGACACTTCCTTTACTAATGCCATTGACTAAGACACTGCCTGAGACTGTTGGAAATTGGAGCATGTGTAATGCAACCATGCCAGGCATGTGCACCAAAAAGTGGAAAGTGAGCATTTGGAAAGAGAGAAGAGAGATTTCTCTATCACTCTGAGCACTACTTTAAATGCTAATCTTTCATAGTCTCAATATTTGGGCTAAGTACTGTAAGCAACATACTGGCCTGAGATTTGAATTTAGAAACAAATGGTTACCAGAGGGCTGCGTAAAATCATTTTTTAGCAATGCCTCAGCTCTTGGGGATCTCTTTAAAACATTTTTTTCTTGCAAGTGTCTGAGAAATAAAGTAAGAATTCTTTAAAGAAGCTACCTTCCTGTCCAACCTCTTCCAGGATGTTTAAATCTTACTCACCATCAATCTCTTTTTTTCTGCAATCCCCCAAGGTCATTGACCCAGCCCCAGAAAAAAAATGGACAGAAAAGTGAACAAGGACTTTTGCAGTGACAATTATTTCAAACTGGTTTTGTTTGTTTATTTGCTTATTTTTAAGATTCGTGCAATTGTTATTTGGCAAGTAAGCCCTTCTGATTTTCCTGACTTTTCCAAGATCTCTCTTGGTAACAGAACACTGTTCAGAGACATAATTGTGCCAAACAATTAGCTGTGGGACATAATTATGAATTTGAAAGCTGCAACTCTCCTATTAACTTGCACATTTTAAGTATGAGGTGTCTAAGGCTTGTTGTGTTTCTAAGGAATTCCTTAATTAAATCTTCTTTTTTAATTCTTCCCCCTCCATGCACTTAGTAAATTGCTGGCAACAATAGTGGCAAATTACTGAATACAAAAAAAGTTTTGACAATAATATTTTAGTTCATTTTAGCACAGCCACCCACAGGAAATGTTTCTATACCTATTTCCTATTCTGAACTTGCACTCAAACTATTCCTGTTCTTAGGAATTTTCTGCTAATCTTTGATAATGCACATGTAATTTCCACTCTGTAATAATTTTAAATGGCTCATATTTTTTTCCAAACTAATTGTCTTTCTTCTTGCATTAATAAAATTGCCATTTCCTAATGTGACTTCTTAATATTAAAGCATAGACCAGGAGATATTACAAAACACAAATGACTCAAATGTCTGTTGCTTTTTTTTGGTTCCTATCCGTGCAAAGTGGATGTAAAGAGCTGACAGGTCTTGAATGCCAATATTTTTACAGTCTTTACACTTGAGTTTTGTGTTGATCTAGTGAACAACTATATAGGCCCTGGGCTCAGGGATGTGATACCAATGGTTAGCTTCCATAACTCTTAATAACAGTAGTAGTTGTAATAATATTAAAAATTACAATAAAAATAAAAATCACTTCCCCACCCTCCAAAACCAACATTCATTGCAAGGAATAAAGCTCCTTTTCCAATCTAGGTCTTATAATTAGCCTTGGAAAGATATCTGGAAGGCAAATTGCAATTGCCCAGCAAACTACTCATACATGTGCTTACCCTTAGCCGTCCTACTAAGGACTAAGGAGCTTTGTTTCTGTACATAACAATAGACTTGTTAGGTTTTTCTCCTGTTGACTGTGAAATTTTAAATCAACATTCAGAGATACCATACTGTACTTTATTCATATTCCAAAAGATCTGATTTCATTCCTTTTCTCTCTTTTTTCCCATCTTCCTTCACCAAGACAGTGAAAGCTCTAGAGGAGGTCATATGAGGGGAGTCTGAAGTCAGTTTGGTTTGTTCAGCCTAAAGAGGTGACTGAGGGGAGACCTCATCACACTCTACAGCTGCCTCATGAAAGGAAGTAGAGGGGCAGGCACTGATGTGCTGACCAGTGACAGGATTCAAGGAATGGCATGAAGCTGAGTCAGGGGAAGGAATTAGGTTGAATATTAGGGAAAGGTTTTTCCCCCAGGGAATGGCTTGGCCCTGGGACACACTAAACAGGGAAAAGGTCATAGCACCAGCCTGACGGAGTTCAAGACTTCTTTGGACAATGGCCCCAGGCACATGGTGTGATCCTTGGGGTGTCCTGTGGAGGGCCAAGAGTTGGACTCAATGACCCTTGTCAGGATGAATGTCAGGACATTCTACAACTCAATGATCTAGTAATTTTCTCTCTAGTATTTGATTTATGATTTGTTCATCCAGACCTTCAGGCTTCATAGATAGTGATTTTTTTCCCTAGGTTTCTACGAATAGGCCCAAAATATCTTTAATGCTGCAGCATGTAAAAAAAACAAATGAGTTGGGGTCAAGATAATGCATGTAAAGCTTCTATGACAAGCTTTTCAAAATTGGTTGTGGCTTGAAACAATGTTCAAGTATTCACTGAGAACAAAGAATAGGGCTGCCTATCAAACTTCAGACTCCATATACTTACTGAATACTTAATATCTTTCCTCTTGGAAAAATACCACAAAATATTGCATGTGTATATGCAATAAAATATTATGATGTAACACATTTATGAGGGATTAAACATTGATTTTACCAGCAATGGTCTTCTGTTAAAGGAAATTAATGACAGTACTTTAAGTGAGATCAAAACTTTCCAGTTGATAAAAAATGCAGTCCTAATAAAATGAGAATTTTAGAGCCAAAGAAATTGGCAAGTTTACTTTAGTGGAGGAGGAAGCATTGCTACATTGATTTAAACACAGTGTTTTTCATTAAGGAATATACAAGTCAGTTAAGTTAAAAGATTGGAGAGAAAAAATTAAAAATACAGGGAAGGAAATAAAGAGCAGAATAAACTAATGTTTAGAAAATTGCTGTCAGTAGTTCTACAAAGACAGTTTGAAAAATCTAGTCATAGATTTTAATGGACAGGAAATGTCCATTATATGCCCAATGTAGTAATGTAATTTCTCAATTATTAATTTTCTGTAGTTTCTCTCCAGGACTGCGCATCCAGGTTTTAAATGGATGTCCCAGATAAGTGCAGTGTGAGCATGGATGTATCTCAGCTAGGGATGTCAACTGCATGCCTGGGTGCCATGCTAGCCAGCCATCTTTGCAGGGAGAATTTTGCAAATATAGTCAAACATGCACTTGTGTAGCATTGTCTCATGGACAAAATGTGCTGCATGGTTCTGCAGAGGCTCATATTTCTGCATTTAAGGAAACATGGATCAGGTTCATATTGCTCCCCAAGTCCTGGAGCTGGACTGATGATACCACATCCACACTGCTTAGACCCCAAACAGTGGGAACATATTAGGGAAATGTTTTCCATAGATGTAACCATTAGAATATCTTTATCAGACAGATCTATTTTATGTGGGTTTCTGCTCTTAAATTTGTATTCTGTTGTGAATGACATACATTATTTTACCTTTTTTTATGTCAAACTGTTTACGTCTACCTACATTAAAAATAATAATTTATTTGCAATATTTACCTACTATTTAAAAACTGAACAGATATAGAACATTCAATGTATTACTAAATGCATCATGATTTGATTATTTGTGAGCTGAAAAGGAGCTTGGGCACATAAAAGTCTCCAAAAAAGTGGTGTACCCATCTCTCAAAGGGATCATTAAGTCTCCTGTTCTGAATACAGCTCAGAGACATGATAAGGAGGCACAGTAGGGCTAGGATCCATACATTTGGACTTTGTTGTAGCAAGATTCACAGTTTATGCCAGTATTTGAAATCTGATCAGCCAGATACATCTCCAGCTACAGTATAAATATATCATTTTTGTTAGAAGTAAAAAAAAAAAAAAACTGAAAAAAAACCCAAAAAAAAAAAAAAGAAAAAAAGAAAACAAAACAAAAAAAAAACCTGGCTTGATCTTCTTCCTCATTCCATTCATGCAAACTTTTCTGACTTGCTCTGCCTTGCATTTTGAGCAAGATGTTTTTTCCAGGTAGCATCATACAACAGGCTAGTAGACTCTGTGCAGCCACAAAGTTCAAAATTCAGGTAGAATTGCTTTATCAATAACTACCATCAGATTTTCTTTGATTTTCCTTTCCAACTTCCCTGTCTCCCTTCCTGGAGATTTGAAATCATATTACATAAATCCTTAATTGTCCTTTCTGCCGTTTACAAAATATGTGAAATGTGGGGAGTAAAGCTCCTTTCTGGAGCACAGCAACACTTCTCTTCAGCAGGCCCCTTCACTGTTTTTGCTGTAACATTCACCCAGAGAACATCTGAAGTTAAGTTAGAAGAGCTTTGTTCTCAGGGAAAAGGGAATTATTAACATGCTAGCCCTAGAGAAGAGTAACAGGGTGGGTGGTGAAGTGAGGTTACTGTGAAGTATGCACAAAGATGATCACTCAATTCAAGCAGTTATATAAACCATAAAGGACCACCCTTGCCTTGAAAACAGCGGTGTGGTCTTTTCTGTTGTTCAATGCTAGTCATGGGTGATGGAAGAACAAGAGAGACTTACAGTCTTGTTACAGTCTTCTAATTGATCTGGACTTTGGTTAATCTAAATTAATGAAGTTATTCTTTGCTCATTACACATTATTACTGAAGTTTGGGAAATGGCAATTAGGAACAGAATACACAGCAGGAAATGGTAGATACACAGATGAGTCAGCAAGGTGGCCCATGTGTTGGAAAAGACAAAAGGACCAGTGAAGGGCAAAAAAGGACTAAAATATTTATTTCTATGTTTAATGAAGAATGAATATAAACAGTTTAGTTTTTCAGTTTCACCCTCAGACAGGCAGATGTGCTTCATTGCCTCCCTTATTAATACAGTGACTCCAAAGCTATATAAGTACAGATTTTGATTAGGTTAAATACCTAAGGATATGGGACTATATCAAATCTTGAATGCATCCTTAAATAGATGAAGGAAAAGGATAAGAAATATTGTAAAAATTAATTGAAACAGTTATTTTAAACAGACTGTAAGCCATATCAGATAATAAGTACAAAAATACTGTTTTAAGTAAAACTGGCAAGTGTTAAATGTGCAATCCCTTCAAGAACAGAGACAAGTGCTTTAAGTAAAAACCTCAAGAAACTGATATATTATAGAGGAATTTGTTGATACTTTGAGAAAAAAAATAGATGTATATTAGAAGATACTAGCATGGAGGTTTACTGGTTTTTGTGAACACTCCTTCTCCACCACTGCTGATATCAATAAGTGTTTTGCAAATACACCTGAAAGATTTCCAAAGACTCTGCCTACCCCTCCTGTTAGATTGCAATGTTGGACAGAGATGGGTTATTTCCAGCATTAATATGTTTTTGGCATTTACTTTACCCACAGTGATCACCCTCTAATTTTTTAGCATTAATCATAAGCAAGGCATCATGACCTAATTTCCATGCAGGCATACAGTAGAAGGGAAAATGGATACTTCCCATTGCTTGTAATAGGACCAGGCCTAGAAATTTTAACATATCAAGGATGCAAATTTGACAACTAGGTACTAATGGCAACTCAAAAGCATGTAAACCAGATCATCAAAATTCTTAAGAACTGACTTGAATTCATCAATAAGCAATAGCATTTAGAAATCTTTGTTAAATTCTCTTGGATTTTAAGTGAAATATGTTTGTCCAGTCTTCCCACAGGACTTGTGAGAGGCTTGGATTGTTTTTTTCTTCTTAATGAAGACCTTTGCTCGCATGAGTACTGGACTTTATACCTTAAGAAAGTCCCACAAATAAAAATCCTCAACAAAAACTTGTCCTACTAAATATGCCTAGATTCACAGAACTCTTATGGGAATAATCAACCCTTAAACACAATAAAAATGGAAGGCTACAGCTGTGTTTATTCCATTTCACTCAGAAAGGGTCTGTATTTTTTAAAGATGCAGCACAAATACTTCCCTGCTGAAGGAAGTCTGACATGCAAATTAATCCTTTCTCTTTGTACTGGGTGAAATTCAAGATACACTACAAGACTACTACAAGGATCCAAACATTCTAGTACAGATAGCTGTATTACATAAAGCAACATTACCTATTGCTTGCCTAGAGCTAGACCAGATTGCCTAGAGAAAATGGGATATGAACAGCTTTCAAGCCTCTTAGGAGTGGTTATACTGAAAAGGGAAAGAAGACTGAGTTTAGCTGAGCCACAGTATTAACATTCACCCACCGCTTGTTCATTCCTTGTAGTGTTCAGAAACTCTTAAGTGATTGCCTTAAACATCTCCCAGCTGTCTATTCTGATATCCCAACCTACCACACCCCTCTGCAGGGATCCCTCTTCACTTTGGCTCCACAAGCAATTCTGACCATCATTAACTTGCAGAGGTGCAACATGGAAACAGGAAGTGAAACAACCAGGCAAGACAAGTTATTATTTTCTCTACAGGAGAGGCACTGGGAAATGCCAAATTCCCTCCATAGCAGCTAAGGAGAAATTATAATTGTAATTATTGAATGGTAACACTGATGACCCTGAACTGTAGCTAGGTTGGGATGCCAATGTGCCAAAGCCCTTTAGGCCCAGCTGCATGAATTCTAGCAATCACTGCCCCAGGGAGTTTATAGCCTAAATCAGATTGGTGTGGTAAAACACAACTTGCCTCAAAAGAGATGAAAACTGTTAGAGATGAGTGAGGCACCTAGAGGGAAAAAGCTGATCTGTGTGACTGACAGCAGGCCCTAGTCTTTTGGTAGGTTCAGGTGTATAAAGGGTATTTGTAGTATTACAAAAATAAAGATTTGCTTTCAGCAAGGAGCAAAAGACTATGTATTACAACATATGTATGTTATTCTGCATCCTGCCTTTAAATTGGCAGAGTGATCAAAGCTCTTCCACACCTCCCTCTTTATATATAAAATAAAATAACTAGATTAAAAAAAAATTGTCACTGCAATTGAAATGGTATATAGGGAATATAACATCTGTTATACTTCAGCATCAATTTACAATAATATGTGTTCATTTTCTGGTTTTAAAAATCAAGTTTAATAAATATAATAGTGTTAAAAACATTCTGAAAACAAATAATCTAGATCAAAGAGAAATTCAGAAACAAGAAAATGTACAAAAGAGAAAAAGAGAAAAGAAAATATGGTATTTTTTTTCTAAAGTTATTTTGTCATGTCATTTTTTTTGCTATTTACATACACTGTCTTTCAATAGACATTATGAGTTTTCATCTTACTTATTATATATCACAATACATATTAAGGATTAACACAATTATTTTTTATTTTTAAAGTGTTTTTGGTACGGTATAATTTATGAAGATCCATCCACTTTGCCCACAAATATAGGTTTTGACTCACATTTGACTTTGGTTTCAAATTCTATGAAGCTATTCGAGAAACAGAGGGCAAATGTGAAAGATCCTAGGTCATTGTCCTGACACAGAAGCTGCTCAGATTTCCAAACCCCAGCTATGGTTTTTAATTGGATGCTCACTGGGGAGGTGTAAATAAATAGTTATCTTAAGTTAGAGAACTGCATGTAAGTAGATGAGTAAATAAAATGCTATTTTGCAGCGCCTTCAGAAAATACAGAGGTTAAGACTTCATTACATGTTACATAGGAGATCATAATTTTCCTCCAAGTTTCTCTAATATTTTACCCCAGGTTTAGGCATTTGAGTTGCTCTGATTCATTCTTTATCAAAAAGGAGATTAATAGAGGTGCTTTTTGTAACTTTGCAAAGAAAACACAGAAATCTTGAGGAATGGCCCTAATTACTGTTATAGACTTTAGTAAAGAAAAGAGAAGTCATGAATGTGTCAACTGTTAAAATTGTTTATTAAATGCAAGTGGCCAGATGGTTTATTATCATCCATGCTTAATATTGATCTCAAAATGTAGTCTCAATCTGTGAGAAACGTATTGAATTTTTGCTTGACTTCTTTTCTTTCTCTGATTTCATTTAAACTAAATGTCAACCATATAAATTTTTTTCCTTCAGGCCTGTCACAATTTTGCTCATTTTTTTGTCAGATGATTTCTAAGGAGATTTGCAATACTGAACACAAAAGGATTATTTTTATATTGCATTGCAACTATCTTCAACTTGGTATTGTTAAGACACAGGCAGACTGAAATCTGTGCTGAGACAAATGCAGTCTCTTTGCTCTGCTTGGCAGCACCAAGAAGGAATTAGCAAAAAACCATCTTCGGCAGTCAACTCTTTATCTCCTCCCTAAGACATCTCTCATATGCACAGTTGTTCAGTGAGTAGTCTGCATGGCTACATACTCAGCTTGTGCCAAGTATCTGAATATCATCCTATTTAATTTATTGTAGATCAGACTTCTAGAAGGAACAAGGTGAGATGCTAATGAAACATCTTGAATTTCTCTTCTGTCTCACTAACAGAAGGCTATGACAGAGAGCTATAATAGAAAGTGCTTTTGGGTCTGTTGTTCTCACATCAAAATATTAAATTATACAGGTCTCTTGAAATAAGATTTAGGACCAGGTGTGAAAGAAAGAAGACTACACTGCTAGAGGATTACAAAAATACGATGTTTTCTGCATTCAGCACCAAGCTTACACTGTTTTAGCTCTCAATTTCAAAATATAGCAGCCATGTGAAAAGTCTCATAGTTTCCTCTTTGGAAGGGGAAGAGCAACAAAGCAGCTATTTGAGGTAACAATCCTAAACAGTACCTCCAAAAAGCCATGTGCACTCCCACTATTTAGAAAATCTCTGCAGGGTGTCAGAAGTCATGAGTATTTGTAGCCCATCTCCAAGCTAGCACGTGAATCATTGTATCCTAACAATTGTCAGGCTTCTCTGCCCCTATCTGGACAGAAACTATGTACAAGACACCCTTTCTCTCCCCTTCCAGGTGATCCTGCTGTTGTGACAGCTTCTTGCTCAGGCTGAACAGCACTAATCCTTCCTGTAAGGCATAAAAACATGCATATTGCATACATGCCTGTCTTTATGCCTTACAGGCAGGATCAATGAATAATTTTCAACAGAATTTTCTATTTAATCTTCTTTGAATACTTGTATAATAGTAAACAGTTATAATTTGACAGCTGTATCGGATTGTGTTATACAATTGCCTGTTTAGTTAGAAGAGGAGATCAATGAATAAATGGATGACTTTGTTTTTCTCATAAGAAATGGATATTTTTAAGTAATTTAAATTACTTATGAAAAAAATGATTCAACAGAAAAATACCTTCAAGACCACAGTCAAGGGAAGAGGCTCTGAGAACTGGTTATTAAAAGTCATTAATAAAAAAGCAGCTACTCTTTGAAGTTAAAGCACATCATTGCTGTAGAGAGATCCTTTATTTCAAGTACATCTGTTAAATTTTAGAATTGTCCAAATAAACTTTATCCAAACTTCTGTTAGCCACCCCAGACATTAATTTTGGAAAGTATTTGTTATGGATATATTTAGTGATCATTTATCTTAATTGAAGTGGAGATAGGGGACTCTAAACAAGCTGTTTTAATATACTGGGTTTACTGTGGTACTTCTGACTTGTGTTTTATTATTATTATTTGTTAAATATACACTCTTAATTCTCTCAATTCTTTTTCTTAGATGCATCTTTTACTGTAAATACTTTCTTCATTTATTGTGATTAACTTTTCTCCATTGTAGATAAGAGATTGGCTCAGCTATATAGTTCCTTATGCTTTGGATATTAATTCCACACACAGCTGGAAATAAGTGCTTTTGGGAATATTTAGCAAAAAAGGCATTAAATCTAAGACCATAGGTTTAAGACATTGAAATATTAGGTCTAATATTACGACTTTAGAAAAAGGAAATGAGGTCTGATTTTGTTCCCACCAAAGAAGTGTAATTGACTTATATTTTCAGGGCTAAAGATTAAGGTGAAATGGCACTGTGACCAGATTCAAACTGTCCCCTTAGTAGACTGGGCTTTGGAATACCTGCTGCATCAGCAGGTCTGTCCTAAACAACAGGGAGGTTGGGAGCAATAGATGAGCACTACAAGCTCAAAAGCTGAATATTGTGGATGCAGGAAGATTGGACTTGCTGTTTAGGTGAAGTAAAGCATGGTGATGAAAGTGGTGGCATCTTAGTGGGAGACATGGCTCTATCACAAAAGCCAAACAAGGACCTGCAAAACCAGAAGTGTCAGGGGGTGTTCCTTATGTTGATAATCTGACAGTGTTTTTTGGGAGATTATAATTTTGGGAGATTGTAATTTAACATTACAGAAATGTTACCATTTTGACATCTGAAACCATCTCTGGTCATGCAGATGACTGTCTCTTTGCAGCAGCAGCAGAGCCAAGAACTTTATTCAACTTGGTGCTGCACTTAGGCTCACACTTAATACCATTGATAGCTGCAGGATTATGCACATCATCTCACCTCAGCTTTAATCAGGACTGTCTTGTAAAAGAATGTATTGATGCATCCTAAATCTATAGAAAAGTTTAGGATGGAAAAAAGCAAGGAGTATACATACAAGGCAGAGAAATGATATTTCTTCAGTTGCCTGATGTTGCATCCCGGAGTTTGGGTTTAGATTAGGGTTTTTAATTTATGTTAAAATAAGTCAAGTTCTGTAATCCCGCGTTTCCCCCATGCTGTTCCCCCCCACCGCGGTTTCTGCCCCCGTGCTGCCTGCTGCCGGATTCTTACCCCTGTGCCGCTCCTGTGACCACCCTGCCGTCCGGCCCCGGGAAACCCCGTGCTGGCCACCCCAAGCCACATGATCCTGCTCAGCCCGTGGCTCGGCGCCCGCCCCTGCAGGGTTCTCTGGTTGGTCGCTGTTGCTGGCATCACCACCACGGCAGCCGCCCCTATTGGGCGGCAGGCCGTGGATCCTCTCCATAATGTGGTTTTCTTCTTCTTCATTCAAAGCAAACACTTTTTTCTTTTTCAATTTTGGTATAGGTCTTCAAAGTAGAATAGCTTGTCATAGACTTTTAAATTCTCCTGTACTGAATTAGAATCAGTGACATGCCCCGCCCCTCCATAAAACCCTATCCCGCCAGCACCCAGGCGCCATTTTCTCCCATGCGAGTGCCGGGAGCGGTCGCGTCTTTCCATCGAACCGCGCCGCATGACCAATAAACCGTTCCTGCCAAGCACGGAGTAAATGGACAAATTCCTTACCTCTTTGCTGGACCCCTAGCGCGCGGTAACAGAGGCTGGCCAGCCCACACGCCCGAGACACGGAGCCGTGTCCGGGAACCCGCGGCAGCAAACCCCGGCAGCACGTGGAAGCTACGCCACAGCCGGGCTCCCAAGAGCCGCATGCAGCCGGGGAGAGCAAAAACCCACGCCGCAGCCTGAGGTACCTTACCTTGAAGATCTGAAGCTAGCTGGTTTCCTTCATGCCAGTATACCACTCGTGCAACTCCAGAGGAAATCAGATGAACTTTTCTTGCAGGACCCCAAATGATCCCCAGCCCACACCTGTCCTTGGGGACACCTGCAAGGGGCAGTGGGAAAGTATATGACTAATTCTCCTTTTCCATTGCTGGAAATATTTTATCTCAGCAGCATGTACAAAAACTGAAAACGAGTCCAATTAAAGTGGACTATACCAATAAACAGAGAACACACAGCAACAGTTGAGTAATTATGTAGGGCAAAAGAGTGTGGTAGCCAACTGACTGCAATATGCTGTACTAAATTTAGACCATATATCGTACACACACGTAGGTGGTATGTACTGCAGTCAGCTACCTTGGACTTGTTTGCTTTCTTATTGATTAGGTGCTCAGGTCTGAGCTGTTGTAAATTCTTTTACTTCTCAGTGCATACTGTCAAATATACTGCCTAGGGAGCTCATAGCTGCAGTTAAGTTAAAAAAAAAATTAAATTGTTTTTTTCTCAGTGTTCATTTATTCATTTCTTCTTTTCCACTGCCTACTGCTTTTGGAGCAGACTCATGAGCAGAGCAATATGCATTTAAATTGTTATTGCTGCAGTGTTGTAAGAGCTGTGTCTATCAGCTGAAGTGAATCACTAACACTACCTTATGATTTAAGTTACAGTTATTTTTCATACAATTAAAAAATGTATGAAAAAAAGAGTTCATGGCATAAATATATGACTGACTAGATCTATGGTCTCTCATTGATGCTGGGGAAAAAGCCCACAAAACTATCATCATTCATGTATGCATTCAATACTTTGCATGACAGGCTTTCCAAATGTTATAAGGCAATAATCACTCCAGGGCAAGATTAGTTTGGAATTTTTTCCCAGCATGTTCATAACGACAATAACAACAATAACAAAACCAACATTGATAAATAACTGAATGGCAGAAAGAATTTTAAACAGTTCTGAGAGTGGCCTCCAATTTTTTTTTTTTAATTTTACTACTTTTCAACTATTGCTCCTAAATGCTGGATATTGTTATCCCTCCATGTTTTCAGAACACTTGGGGTGCACTCAGCATATATGTGATTATAAGAAAATTCAATACAAGTTGCAGTGTTGGTAAAACTTGTTATGAGGCTATTCTTTCCACTATTAGATACTCTTGATTTTGCCAAACTCTCCCCCTGTCACTTCAAGCTGAGTTATTGTACTTTTAAAGAAATACTTCAGATAAAACTATTCAGTTATTTCTGAGAATAACATTACAAGAACCATGTGTTATTTGGTGAATTTTAAGTAAAATCAAGCAAAATTTGATAACTGTTGTGTTCTAGTCCATAGTTCTAGAGGCTTTTCATCAAGGGCTTCATATTTTGCAAAGAAACAGTATTTATTTTCTATTTCTTTTGGTGTTCATAAGCAGGAAATCATAAGTAAAATATAAGCATTGGAAAGATTTCTGTACTGAAAGATGCAGATTTTCATATATCTACACATTTATAATGCATAATGTAAAGTCTAAATTGACTGTAGCATCTGCAGCTGATAAGAAATAGGCAGCTGTAGACTGAAATGGGTCAGGAACATGTGCCAAAAACCTGGCAATAATTCTGTAATGCAGGCAGGAGAAATAAAGCTGCCGTGAAAGTAGGAAGGGAGGAAGGATAGCTTGAACCACAGAGGATTAAAGAGTCAGATTTAAGAAGAACCAGAGAACAGGCAGAAATGAGGTGTCTGGAAGGATGAGACTGATACTGGACCTTACATCCCCTAGCACAGGCGTAACCACCTGTGCCACTGCCTAAGGTGGGAAAAATATCAGCTATACATGCAATTACAAAGCATATGAGAACACACGCCCCAAGGCCTGTCAGCCAAATTTAATTCTGCCATTTCCCACCCTACACATTCCTAACTAGCAGAAGACATCATTTAACTAATATAATGTTAATTCATAATTCTAAAAAAATTTTATATATATATATATATATAAAGCATCATCTCACTGTCCATTGAGGAATTGCAAATTAGCTTTTTTATTAGGTTAAAACATAATTTTCAGGGAAATGTTTAGGACTGAATGTCTTTGGCAATAGAAAAGACTTCATTAGTTTTATCAATAAAGCTGCATGAGATACCAAGTTGGATTTAGAAGTAATATAGAGGCAGACTACATAATAATTTCTTCTTTTTTTTTTTTGTGAAATAAAACAGCGGGATCTACACTAAATAAAGAGTGGAGTATGAAAGATGTGTAGCAGCATTATACACAGAGAAGGCCTGGGTTTCCAAAGAATTGGAGCTTCTATTTGTCTCTATTTTAGCAGAAGATCCTACCAGCACAGCAAGCAGCCTTTCATGGCTTACAGCTGTGCACTTTAATGCCGCCTAAATTTGTTCTTCTGCACAACTCTCAAATTCATAGAATATCCACCTGGCAGAAGCTAAACATTGGTTTGCAAGAGTCCTGAAATTTCTCTAAGTTACAAGTGCAGCAAATCAACACAAATCTGGCAGAGAACAACCTGCAGTGGTTCTAAAGCTGTACTGCATCCCACTTCAGACAGGACAAATGCTGCATCCAGGAAGACCCTCTGCTAGTACTTTCCTCACCACTCAAGTTAAAATGAATTCTCATTGTCTGGCCATGGAGCAGACAATTAGTATAAACTCCATTGGTTAGGCTAACAATTTTCTAAGAGCTAAGCATGGCTTCCTTTTTTTTTTCACTTAGGCCATTATATGGGGCAGTTTACCTAGAGAAGTAGGAATGCAGTAGGTTTCTGTGTAATAAATTTTGAAAAATTATAATAAAAAATTGTTGGAACAGAAGCTGCCACAAATGCGATTTACAAATATTACAATCTTAGTGGGCAAGGTGAAGTGTTAAGGGGAATGAGGGAATTGTAAAGCTGAAGCTCAGTGGTAAAACTAAGAAAGTAATGTACTGGGAAGCTTGGTAAGGAGGTTATTTGCATAAGGAGATTGTGTGTTAGCAACCCTAAAGCAGCCAAACAAAACTTAATTTAGAATGATCAAATTTCCTGAGGGGTCAATGAGAGATGTTTCTCCTGAAGGAACATCAGACACCATCAAGAAGACCTTACTAAGACCCTGTTATGTCATCTTGGCTCTTGGACTATACCAGTAAATCCATTATTCTCTGGCTTGTTTTGCAAATAATAAAATGAAAACTTCTTTTCAGCAAATAATAAAATATTCTTCTTGTCTGTATTAGAGGTGTAATTATTACATTTACAGTACTGTGCTTTGGTAGAGTCTGTTTTCCTCAAAGAGTTTTAGACAAAGTCAATATTTGTTTTCTATGGGATCTTGTCTGGCAACTGAAGGCAACATTTGTCTTCACTTTTAAATGTGAAAATTAGGTCTAAAATCACATCTGCACAGGAAGCATTATTTAGTTACTGAGTGAGTGTTATTAATATGCCTTCACAAACCCTGTAGCATGCTGTAGCTCTTTTTCACTTCTGAATGGATAAGAGGGATGTGACTGGAGAGGCAGATTAAAAGTGTGTAGTGTCTAGCCCAGTGATGGAGCTTTTTTTTTTTTCTCTGTGGATGGCAGATTTAATATTTTAGTGATGTTCTAAAGCAATAGCACTTACTTCTTATATTGTCCTATTGCCCTATTTCCTTTCTCACCTTTCTTACTATTTTCAACCTTTTTCTCCTTTTCTCTACGGATTACATCACAAATCTACAATCTACCTTCTACAGCTTCAATTTAATCACAGGTCAGACAGAAGATTATTGACTTTTCATCTGTGCCACAATTCAAGATGTACACTCTAATAAATCTGGAAACCTTGTGTCAGGTGATGGCTTCTGCCTCTAGTGATTTTATGGAACTTCTTCCTTTGGTCATTTCAATGTAGGGAAAAGGAATTCTCTCTGATCTACTGGTGTCTCTGCTTGAAGAAGGTCTGTCAGCCAGCTTGCGCTTTACAAGTTTTGTAATTGCTTTGTGTAAGTCTCAGGCTCTGATTTTGAAAAGTTTAAATCTGTAGGTGTAAAATAGTCTGTAAAAATTTTATTGGAAGAGGAAAATGTCCCAAGAAAGTATTGTGGAGGACAAGCTCATTCTGTTGTGAATATTTTCTTGAAGATGACAGAAGTCATTATGGAATTTGTGGTTTGTTTGTTTTTTGGTTAGTTTTTTTTTTTTGCTTGTTTGTTTTGTTCTCTGTTTTTTTTTCTCTCCTTGGAGACAATATACTGCTTCAATCTGCAGCACTCAGTAACATACCAAGAAAGAAGAGTGATTCTAAAGCCAGATGTAGGCAATATTATTATGTGAAAAAGCTGTCTGAAGAACTTCTCAGGTTTGCTTTTAGCTTTTCAAAGGCTAAGGAAGATATGTTTCTGTCATGAATGAGTGTTTTAAGATCTCTTAAAGAATCACCAGCAAAGGTATCAGTAAAAACAGGTCTAATATAAAAGCAACAGCACAAGAAAGTTCATTGGCAAGCTTCACTCTACTACTTACTAGATGGTTAAGGCACACTGAGGAAAAGTAAACAAAAATCCAGATCAATCCATCCAAAGCAAAATAAAGGCCCAACAACACTTAACTTCAACTTAACAGCACCTTAACTTATCAGCATTTAATTTACTCAATTTATAACTTATAACTTACGTTTAACAATTTAGTAAAGGATTCATACAGGATTTACAACACCACAAGAGTTACTTACTTGCAGGCCTAACTTAATTATGAGTCTGAAGTAATTAAGAATCTAGAGAGAAGCATTCCTAGCACATTCACCATTACATATGCACACTTTCATGCACACAGATATAAAGAGTCTGTACAAGGAACCTGTGAAAAGTTCCCCTCAAAGGTAGTGAAAAACTCATTTCAGATTTCTTTGCAACTTCCCAGCAGGCAAAGGGTAGAGCCTTGAGGAGTGGGGGTGTCAGACCAGGATCCGTGGCGGTTTGGCAATGCCCGAATCCAGCAAACCTGAGAGCTGCTGGCTTTGGGGGCCCTACTGAGAGGGGCTCCGCTGTTGCTGCCACTGCCCTCCAGGAGAGCTCCAAGGGTCTCACTTTGGAGCCCTGTTAATAGGATTGCAAGAGACTGGGCTTTAGTCATAACAGTGTTTCATCCTGGACACACTTCAGTCCAGAAACTTCTTTTGAAACTTTGAGAACAAAAACATTATCCCACTTGGGCTGTTATTCAGGCAAAAAATAGTCTCCAAGGCTGTTCATGAAAAAAACAAACAAACAAACAAACAAAATCCACAAAAAACAAAACCACAAAAAAAAAAAAAAAAAAAAAAAAACAAACAAAAAAAAAACCACCCACCAAAAAAAAGTCAGGAGCTTGTTAGATAGCACCAGCTCCTGGGAACAGACACCATTTCTGATAAGCTCAAGAGGAGCTTGGCTAAGGTGCTGTTCATCAAAGCTGAGGCCTAATGAGCATTTCTGGGTAGTACAGCTTGGGGTGGGGGGATGCACTACCACAGTTTTGTTTCTTTCTTTATTTTTGAATAAAAATTGAAAGACTTTCACTACATTTGATATTTGATAATATTAAGATGTATTTCTCTCTTGTTTATAAGAAAACATTAATAGTTTGTATTATGAACTAAAATTATGCTTTTAATATGACTGTATATCAAAATTCCTCAAATAATCAAATTTATAAGCGTGTGTTATGAGTTTTGGGTTTTAGCATTTTAAATGAGTCAAATTTGATAATAAATTCTTGTTAAAGTATCAGGAAAATAATTTTATCATACAAACTGATAATTATAGTTGCAACCACATTCCAGGCAGCTCTTTTCATTTTCTTCTCTCTTCAGCATTCTGAAAACCTTCACTTCTCAAGGGGTGAGGAAGAAGTTTCAACCAGTCAATCAATCAGTCAATCAGTCAAGTCCTTTTGCAAGGTATCACTTAGGGATAAACATCTTTATTTGCCCCTAGTATGATACAAATGCTCAGAAATCACTTCTGATTGACCCTGATTTTAATCAGGCCTAATAAAAACTCGCTTGGGTTTTTTTGAATGACTGATGGCATTCAAAATAAAAAGGTGCTGAAATCAATGCACTAACTGCTAAAGCTAGAAGAGCAGAAATGTAGTAAATCATGTTCTTTAATGTGATTTCTCCAGCTGGATCAACATGTTTGGATAAAACATTCTGCAATAAGCCAGTGTTTCATAGTGTACTTTGTGGTATGTACCAGGTTTAGGCAAACAGGTTGATTTAATACAGTTTTGATTACACTTAGGAATGTGGACTATGTTTAAGAAAAGAATTTCAAATTCACGTTTAAGATCCCTGTGTCACTGAGGTGAGTGAAAGAATGTCAGTGCTAAAATTATAAATGTTAACAGAAAACTTGAAAAGTCATTTTCTGGGGACTCCTCTGAGATAAAAGGGTTTTAGTTAGCCAATCACCAAAACATCCTGCTTAGTTCCTTAGGCAATACTGACTGTACTTGTAAGATTCCCTCAGACAAAGAATCAGTGAAACTTGGGCACCTTTTAACCATCTTACGCATTTACCACATGCAAAAATGAACTACTTATCATTTTAAGTATCTTTAAGTATTGAAAATCTAACCTCAATTAACAGCTAATTTCAGACAAAACATGAATTACAATCTAAAAATAAAATTATCATAATATCCCAATTTAATGAAAAAAAAATCCAAAACTCATCTCTACTTCCCTCACAATGTTGTACTGTGGCCTTGGCAGCAGTAAAAATGTGCTTACACTTTATTAAGAAATGCTTGTCATAAAGAGTTCAACAAATACTTTGTTCTAATGGCCCATTTTAGAGGGCATATTGCCACAAGTTTCTCTGGGCTAGACAGATAACTAAAGCTTGATGAAGTAAATATGAAAGCTTTCTTTCCACAGGTGAAGCACCTCAAAAGTCCATAAGTGTCTAGATTTTATGTAATCCAGTATTGTACTAATGATCCTGCTATAAACTCGGTCTGCAAAACTAATAAAGTGCAGGAGGCAGGCAATCCTTGCATGCTGATTAACCAGCAACTCCTCAAAAACTGCTTCTCAATTCTTTGCTAGTAAAATGGAAATAATTAAATGTGAGGTGTGTAGATGATGAAACAATGAATTCAGCAAGGAGCCAGAGAAGCCCCTGCCTGCATCTACTGGGTAATTACCTGTGCTGCAGCAAAATATTGCAAGAGTTTTCCCTGCTGAAGGGATGTATTTCATGTTGCTGAACCACCAAGAGTGTTTTCAGCTAGGATAAATTCACAGGAGAAGCATGTAGGAAGATGGAAATAGTGAAAGAAGATCTGTTTATCTGCTACGGCAAGTACAGTGTGAACAAAGAACCCCTAAAGGATTTTGCCTTTTGAAAAATGTACAAAAAATTATTCTTTTTAGACTAAATTCATACAGTCTATATCAGCATAGCTCTCTCAAGTCTACAGGTGTTTATTAGGTTATATTAATAAAGTCTCAGCTCATTTAAAGGGACAGTGCTCTCTCTTTCTTTCAATTGCTTCCTCAAAGATAGCACCATCACCAACCTTTACCCAGACTTTAAGTCAGCTCTCTGGCTTACTGTATTGCTGTACAGTATTTAAAAGCAACAACAAAACGCCACAGACCACTAGGTTAAATATTACCCTGCTTGCTATGGGAAGCCTGAGATGTCATTGGACATTGATTTACACAGAGGCTATAGGAGAACATTCGGACAGAGTTAGAAAGTATGTGAGAAGTATGTTTTACTTTGAGGACTGGGTTTATAATGAGAGGCTGAGAATAGAAAGAAATAATTTCAGAAGGAAAACTGCCAGAAAAGTAGGCAAAGCGGTAGACACTGTGAGAGCATTACACAATGCTGATGGGAAGCCAACAAGCAACACTTGAGGAGGGTTAGCAAGCGTGCTGCTGTATGAGCTATCTAAGGGAGATGTTCAGAAGTGAGGTTTTATTTTGGCCATTTTGTTCAAAGTGGAATTCAACTTCTGAGAGAGCCTTGGCTGAGATTTCTGAGATGTGCAGATGTGAGAACTTGTCTGCATTTTCCAATATTCCAGCACAGATTTTAAATTGAAAATATTCAATATATTTTAGAAATACCCTTTTTTCTGGAGATCTACTTTGAAACAGAAGTAAAACAGAGCTAAATTAAAATCATAGCTCTCCATTGTTTTGGGAATGAAGGGTTATTTTCTGCCAAATGTCTCTGAAAAGCAAACCTTAATGTTTATTTTTTTGTTCTCAAAACAAAGTGAGTTGCCACAATACATTATGTGGAGCTGTAAGTCATGTCCACAAGTCCAATTATTTATAACTATTTTTATTTTCTATTTCAAATACAGAGTCCTTGAATGGAAGACAATGATCTATTACATAAATATTTTGGTGAGTAGCATGAGCAGTGGTAAATATATGGGAGCCATTGTGACAAGGATAACACACCATAAATCCATTTTAAATTAATATAGATGAACAGCACATATTCTCTTGTGCTGTGGAAACTTTGTTCAGCCAGCTCAGAAAACTGGTTGTAATTCAAAAATATTTAATGTTTTTGTTTAAAAATTTATAACTGCCTTCATGTCAACCATTCCCAAGGCCCTTGACCTTAGGAAACTAGATACAGACACTCAAAAATAGCTAGCACAATTATTGTTTGAGAAGAAGTGAAGAAAAAGCGACGTGAGAGAAGTGATGTGCTGTTATTGAGACTCATGAGTGACCTCATTGTTTCCTGACATTGTCTTGACTACTAACTAAGAGCTTCTGCACATTCCCCACAGCCCATTGCAGCACTGGGGAGCAGCTGTTGATGTAGATATGTAAGCAGTACTAGGACTAATTCACTCAATGTCACCCTGTCCTGGTTTTGGCCAGGACAGAGTTCATTTTCTCGCAGGTGCTGTGAGGGCAGCGGAGCCTGGAGCCATGTGAATGCATCCAGGTTTATTATTCTGTACCACGCACATCAGCACTAGGAGCCGTGGCTTTTGGTGGAGGAAAAATGGACACAGCACAGAAGCACAGAAGCATTTTGTTCCTCTTTCCAAGGCAGCAAAGTGGATGAACAGAGATGGTGGTGTGGCGGGGATGGGGTGAGGAGTGATCGGTGCAGTGCAGGCCATGTGGACAGAGCACTCCATCTCAGAGGGTTCATCCATCATTGTCTCAAGTCCAGGGCAAAGAACACTGTCTGCAGTGACAACCACCATTTTCTCCTTTGTCTCAGGAAGACACATGTCACTGGCCATGGTAACATTGGGTCAGTCAGACTTCCATGAGCATTTCTAACATATTATCACTCTCTTTTATACACTGGTTATTAGTATTGTTGCTGTTATTGCTTGTTTTCCTCATTTTATTGCTGGTAATTTTTTTTTTCTGAACCCATAATGATCTGCCATAATCTCACCCTTCCTCCCTTAAAAGGGTGGGGAGAAGGGAAGTGGTTGATTGGAGCCTAATTTCCAGCTGATTTTAAACCACAGCACACCCACTGAAGAAAACAACCAGTTGCTGTAGTTTATTTTGCTAGGAAATGGATGCTTTTGTGGTAGAGGAAGTACCATAATTTCAGAGGAGTTGACATATGTCCCCGAGGCAACCCTAAGTAGGGATCCAGTCTAGAGGTTTAGGCTGGCTGCAACATAGCCATAGAAACTTCCTCATGGATAGCTACCATCCTGCAGCGGAAAGGCTGGGCCATCCTCAGATGAAGGCTGGGGTTTACCTCCGGTCCTATGTCAATCTGGAAAGTCCTGTCAAGAGCTGAATAACTCTTGACAAGTCTGGATGCAGGCATACCCAGGACCCAGGACTGTCATGCAAGAGGCAGAGGGTTCCTAGGAGGGTTCCTGGTTGCACTGGAGAGGGTAGTCAGGACCACAGGTTCACACAGAATTTGGCCAATCTACCCCAAGGTGTCACTCAGTGTGGCAAAGAGGTGGTTTGTTTGAGGAGAATACTATAAACTGATTTGGTCTTGGAAGGCTGATTTTAAAAATAGTCCCCTAAGAACAGCAGTATGGACAACCTGTCTTAAGCCTGGACTTCAGGTCTGAAGCTTAGGAAAGTTATGAAGCAGCCATCCAAACACATATGGCATGCAACAGAGAGTCCCGTCCCTTTCTTTAGGTACAAATAAATATATATGTATGCTGGAAATAGAAGGCATGCAGCATAGTGGAGTTCTTTGTCTGCTAAAAGAGTATATGAATAAACTTGTGATACTTCATGCAGCCAGATATTATCCGCTCCTCATTTCTGCGAGGTTACCTGCTTATTTTTAGTCCAGCCAATGTCCACCTGTAAGATTTTATGATCATTTCTACACTTAGTCTGAAATCAACAATTCAGCCTGATATGTATCACACCAAACTCTTGTGGATCATTTCTGCCTTTATTATAAGTCATCACTTATACTCAGAAATGAGAAAGACTGTTTATGCAGAACTCTTCTGTGCTCTGTCCTGAAGATTTTAAAAGCTGATTTTTAGAACAAGCTACATGTCACATTGCAAATGCTGATATTGAAGAGTCAGCACATCATGCTTCCTATTACCTCTCTGCTTATCCCCAAGACTTTTACTTCCATTAACAATTTGATGCCTTTGAAAATCGAGTGCACTCCCATTGAGTTCATTCCCAACTGAAGCCCTTGCAAGCTACACTTAAGTGCTGCTGACAAGGTGTTTTGTCACTGCCCCCCAACTTTAGGCTGCCCTCTATAATGAGAAAGTATTCCTTTAAAATCACCATAATGGTGTAATCTGGAGTCCTCAACTCTTCTGGTAGTGGGGCCAGCTTTAAAAGCCATAGGTGGCTTGCATGCTGTAGCCTCTGCAGCTCTGCTAATAAAAGGGTATATGTACCTCTGAGTCTTAACTGTCTCAACTGTGCATGTGAGCAGTGCTGGAATTAAACCACTGCTAATAAAAGTGAGATGAATGGATAAATAACTTTTTTATTTATTGGTGTATTTGGTATAGTCACATATATGTAGGACACATAGAAAGAGAGAAGGATAACTCCCGTCTTGATCAAAATACAGTTCAGAACAGTGGCCTGAATGCTGCATTATGAGCTCTGCTCACATGTGCATTAGCAATGTAACACTGGAAAAATAGTTCACAGTTGCCCACAGGGAAGGAACTGGTAAGCTACACAGGCTGTGCCCAGGTGTCACTTCTGGAACTGCAGAAACATCGTGTGGGGACATCCCTCCACATCCCATTACACATCTGCCACACCTGTGACTTGCCATTACAGTTAATGGGGAAATGCGTACAAAAGGTAATACAAAGCAAAACAAGCAGTCATTCCAACTCGCCTGTCACTTTTCCTCACAGTATTGAGGAATCTGTTCTTTAGTAGTCTTACTGAAAGCAAGCAGGTAATTTTATAGAGAAAATGTGATACAGTGAAAAATTTGAGTCCTAAGCATTTGAGTAATTTGGGAAAAGATTAGTAGCTTTTTTCCCCTTCTAATTTTTAAGCCTATGACTTCTTATTTCTGATTAAGACTTATTATACCCAACAATGCTATGTTCATTTCCTCTTCTCATCCTCCACAGAGAAGAGGTAAATGTTATTTGGGTAGCAAATATAGATTTTAGGAAAGGGTGTATATTAACATCTACCACCTAGGAAACTTGCAGTGAGAATGACTCCAAAGAATACAAACAAAAGGGTAAAATTCACTTTGAAATTTTCACAATTTTCATAGTACCTTTTGTCTTTAAATTACCATAAATGCCTAATTTTATTAGTTTTTAAAAATGTCTTTTAAATCTGCTTACAACTGGGTGACTTCTGCTGCCTAAGATGCTAATTAAACTGCAAATAAAGACTATTTGTTTTCAAACATCCTGTTTCTCTCTTTTGAGAGCTGCTTCATCTCCGGCTGCAGGTATTTCAAAGAGAGACAAGCATTTGAGAAATAGGCTGCAGTTGAAATCAGGGATACTTCTTGTAGTTTGCATGCTGAACAAAGCATGATTTGGGGTTACAAGTACTTCAAATGTCTTTCTAGTGAAGGCTAATTAATTATTGATTTAAAACAAACAACCTACTTAAATCTGATGAGTCCCTGTTTTAAGCTCCTGTAAAGTATTTTAGTATATAACTATGACTAGTTAATTTCCCTATTATCTCTTTAACCAATGCCTTTCCCTTTTATCTTCTAAAAACCCTGAATGTCTATTTGCTTTCATAGAGGTCATTAATGTCTGTCCCACCGAAAAAGTTTCAGGCTTATGTCACACTTCTTGTTGGAAAATGAAATATTCTTGTTCTCCATATACTATTTCCTTATTTCTTCATTATAGGAAATGAAAGGTCTAAGTGTTGCCTTGTTTTTATCCTAGGCACTAATTTCTTTATTCTCTAGTGATATGGGCTACATTTCTACTCTAGGAGGAGGGAGGGAATGATGATCACTTAAAATGAGATTTCATTCTCAATTGATCCTGAACAAAGAGAATTTTTTTTTTATTCCTGTTAGAAGTGGAACAGTGTTGAAATATGTCATACAATTAGGATTCTTTTTATTTTTTTAGATCAATTTGTGCTGCAAATACTGACTATTCTGAAAGCATTGCATGATATAAACAAAGAGAAATTTTCCACGGAATAACTCTGAGATTTCAATTTTTAAAATTAAGATAATTAAAATAATGTCTATTTTTCCTAACATAGTATTCTTATGCATTAACAATGCTTTCTGCTTTTAAGTGAAGTATAATGATATGACTTGCTGTCATCTATGAATAGATAAAATAGTTACATAAGTAATTTTATTATTTGTTTAATATGTTGGACGTATTTAATTGCAATGCCATTATTTGCCACCAATGCATTTGGAAAGACTAATCTGAGTGATTCTAGTGATCAACATTGGAAGTGAAAAACAACTGAAAGCTAAAAATTAATAAAGTGATGTTTATATCTGGAACAATTATTGTAATAGGTTTAAATTTTATTATTTAGTTTTTAATGTTTCTTTTTAGTCTGGACAATTACTGACTTTTAAAATCAGAGGTTTTATTCTCCCTCTGTGCTTTGAAAGGACAAGGTAAAAAATGAAGGTCCAAAAGAAATGTTTTGTTTGCAGGTATAAGGTCTTAACTAAATACAAGTGAAGACAGTGGGAAACTGTAAGTAGAAATGACCACTCTGTAAATACTGTATGCTGACTTTCATATGCAGACCTTAAAGCTGTCATGGTTGAAGTCTGTAGGCAGAAAAGGGAGAGAGCTAGCATAGCAGCACTGCTGAAACTCCTGTCTTCTAGACATTTTCTCCTTGGAGTTATGCTGGAATAATGGCCAGGTGCTTGGGCTCAATGTACAGTGCATGAAAAAATTAAAAAGAGCTGATGAAATTTCCAGCCCCTAGTAGTAGGACCAGCTGCACGTAATCAATAGGGCAAAGCAGAGAATGAAGTATTTTGAATCCCACACTTTTCTAGGGATTCTTTGACTTTCTTCCATTTTATCAATTTCCATCAGAATTTATAATCTACTGGGTTTTACTGAAAATTGGCATTTTTGGTTTTATTCTGTATTATTCCCAACCTAGTGGAAGTAGGGCTGTGATAAACACTGCTCCTTCCAGGCTTTCTTTGGACTGTGGTTTCAGCTGCAGTGTGCATCTGTGCTCTGTCCATCCATGTTCATTGGGAGCACATATTCACTGGGCATCAGGTAACTGAGATGATTCATTTTAACCAGGATGAAACAGGATTACCATGGCCCTGGTAATAACAAGTTAGTTGCAAAATCACAGAATGATAGAATGGTTTGGGTTAGAAGGAATATTAAAGATGATCCAGTTCCAACCCCCCCTGCCATGGTCAGAGACAACTTCTAGCAAGACCAGGTTGCTCCAAGCCCTATCCAGCCTGCCCATGAACACTTGCCTCTCTGGGCAACCTGTTCCAGTTCCTTACCACCATTACAGTAAATTATTCTCTCCTAATATCTAATCTAAACCTACCATCTCTTCATTAAAGATGGAGATAACCCCTTGACTCATATTTTACTGTCCTTGAAATGTCCATGATGACAGAGTAGAAATGGTATTAAGATGTATCTCTCAGATGGCCAAGTCAATCTCCTCCCTCTACAGTATTTCAGAATCTTATACATTTGGGCTTTGTTGGTGTGTTTTGTTGTGGTTCCTTTTCCCTATGATTTATATAATTTACATTTTCTCATACCTGAAAGAAAGAAGAAAGAGATGCTTTAAACAAGTCTGACCTTCCTGGAATCTAACAAGTTTTTCTCAGATTAGATATATTCTGTCCAGCCCTTTCAAACACTTGAAACTCAGGTAATCATAAAAAACTATGAACTCTGAAAGCTGAGTAATTGCAGCTGACTACCTTTACCCACGTAGTTGAAATGAGTATAGAGAAAGGTCTGTGCCAAAAGAGTGGTATTGTTCCTATTGATGAAGAATGTAATGCACCTGTAAACTTACAGTTTACAGTCACTTAGGATATTTGGGAAAAAATTTTCAAAGAACTGTGGCATTTTTATCCCTGATAAAATACACATGGAGAAGGAAGAGGACTCAGGAAACTTGCAGGGCTCTTCCTAGAGTGCTCTGACTTTGGCCTTGCAATCCAGTTAACTCCTGAGAGACTTGTTGAAACCAAAACCCCTGGATGTTGCCTCTGTACTGTGCTGGGCAGCACATCTGTTGGAAACCAGTCTGGCATGGATTCCCCTTGCTTTTATGATACATGCTCTCATAAAGTGTATTGAGCACAGAATGGGTGTTCATGCTCTCTTTAGTAGGATTAACCACAGTATTGATAAATTTTATTTATAGGTAGACTTTCTTATTTACATTTTACTCTTTGTCCATGGCAGCAGCATGTAGTGACTAAATCAGGCACAGACAAATATTCAGGCAGACAGAGTTTGCTCCGATTTCTGACACATATTTTATTTTGGAAGGGAAGAGAGGAGTGTCTTTACAGATTATTTTTAAGAGGAATGAACGTGCTTGCATACTTCCAAACCCAAGATTTTGTCTCATTTTACCATCTTTGATATCAAATTCAATCCCAGAAATTAAAAATGCATTAAAATATAACAGTTTTAACTATTGATAAATTGATGACACAATTTCTTCAAAAATCTAAATAACTGCTTTTCATACCTTGATATATGATGTTGTAGTGTTTTCAAGATGTTTTGTGTATTTAAAGAGGAATTATTTTAAAATATTGATTCACCTTTTTTAAACCTAGCATATGATTTCCATCTAAGATGGAAAGATTCTCAGAGTTTTCCAAAAGTCTGTCATTGCCAAAAGATACTTCTCCCAATTTTCCCCGCAGTATTGACACAGCTGTGTTAATGAAGCTACTGGAGTTACCATGTAATTAAACACTGCATATACATCTGGGATTTTTCCAGTTTCTTTGGTTGTGCTACATAAGATGCTGCTTTGGCTGAATTTAGTAATTAGTCAAAGAGATGGTCCTTTCTCCTTTTTTTTGCTTTTCAAATAGATGTGACATTTTTGGATTTTTGGAAACTTACCTTTTTTATTTCTTCTTTGTGTTAAACACAACAAAACAATGGGGCAGTTACTGTCACTGCTTCCAGCAGGAAATTGATACCTGCATACTATGGCATCTTTTTCCTGCTGTCATGTATGAAGAGAGATGCTATGTTCAGAATGATGTAAAGGCAATGCTAAGAATATTTTTTCTGTATAATTACCATTAGATAAATATGGAAATTAAAATAAAATATATATATCCTGTCATGACAATAAATCACAGAGCCTGAACAGTGCGTAATTCACTTTTCACACTATGCCAGATTGACTTCTAAACAAGTAATTTATTTTGTTTCTTTCAGAACAAACTCAGCAATGCACTTATAGGCCACTTTATACAGGCAAAGATCTCCTAGGTCAGCTGAAAGCTTAAAATACTTACTCTACATTGCTAAATCCAAAATAAACTGCTCCTAACTAAGTGGTTACAGCTCAAATGGGGACCTCTGGTTTAGATTCTGGTAATGCTGTCTGTTTAATCAGTGTTCTGCTGGTAAAATTTCAGTTAAAGAATCTTTATGTCTGGGATGAAGGAGAGGAAAAGCTATCAAGACTGCCACATCTTTGCCTAAAATAAATATAGATGTATCAAACACAAAGTACGTTTTGAACAAGTAGAGGAACATGTCATTCCCTTAGCCCTGTCCTCACTATGTCCCTGTCAGTTGAGGGAAATGCCTGTGATTTTAAGGAATGCTGAAAATACTCACTTTGATTATTCTGATCCCTCTAAAAAATGCTGTTAGAGGGAGCTTGAAAGTAAAGAATTCTGCCACAAGATACTCTTTAGTTTATGAAAATGTGTTTTGTTGGATTACTGTTACTATGGAGATGGGTGTGGCCTGAAGAGAAATCTCCTCTTGAATTTTAAAAGTTGACATTTTACTGCTGTAGCAGCTCCTGGGTGCCTTAGGATATATAGTACTGTACAGGATCTTCCTACAAATGGCCTTTTGTGTTGTGCAGAGTCAAGGTAAGCATGAAAGAGCCTCTGCTTGCTTTTGGGCTCTGGAAGATGGAGATTAGGTGTACAAAGCTCAAGGCAATTAGAGATGGAAAGTCTGCCAGACTGCTTCCTAGAGGTTTTCAGATTTAGAGGGGAGGTTGAGTTTAACTTTAGATGACTCAAATATTGAAGATCCAATCTCTGGACACCACATTCTATAAAACTCATTTGCTATGGGTTCTTCCCAGACCATTCAGCCTAGTATTTGCCTCATTAGTTTCAGAATGTACACAGGTTGAAGCTCTTCTACTGTTAAACAAAAATAAAAATCTTATTTCTTCATATGTATACCCTTCAACTACTAGGAAGCACTTCTCACATATGGAAATCCATCTATCAAAATGTTACGTCTTTCAAACCACTCCAGATACAACTTTTAATATCTTTCTTTTTATAGAGGAGAGTCCACTTTCATTCACTCATAAATAGCTTGCAGAGGTACAGATGTTAACATTCCAGTTCCTGATGAAAAGATATATTCCCAAACAAGGATGAGGAACTCCAGCTACAGACACTGCACAGCCATGAGTTTAAGACTGATAGAATTACAGTGTTACATGTCAAAGTTTAATATAACTCATTCCTTCTTCTTCATGCAGCTCATTGCTGAATCAGAATTGAAAGAGACTCAAGGGTATGAGTTCTCTAGATGAGATTTTGAGTTTTAAAAAAGTTTCAATACAATGTTTATATTAGTGCTCATGTCATCCTCTGCTGTCTCTCAGTCTCTCTATCTTCCTTCCAGAATTGCCCAATCTTCCCAGAGCATTCTGGATGTGCACTACCTGATAAGCAGCTCTTGCATTCAAAGACACCTGCATATGAGTGATAGAGAAGTCTGTCAGCTTTCTCTTCATGGGGGTAGCAGGTCTCATGGCACATATATCACATTCCTGTGTCTATCAGCTGCTGAGCTACCATTGATACCTGTAAGCATTTATGTTTGATTGGCAGTGGTATGCCCATGTCTGGAGGTTATCTCATGCAGTCTCAGAAGCAACACCTGATTATGTACAATTAATGCTGGTCTGAAACCCTGAGTCATTGCAGCTGCACTGCCTTATTTCTAAAAAGTGTGTAGGAATATATGATTTTAAATCTGTTTTCTTGTCACACTACTTCTTTTTCCCATGTTAAAAATGATTTAAAACTAAAACAAAAACTAAAATAAAAAAACAAACTAAAATTATATTAATTATAGCCTGCACAGAGGAGTATGTTTCTTACATGGTTCCCAATTCACTGCCTCAGCCCACTTACTAACACTTCCCCCATGGCAATCAAGCTTGTGCTTCAGCTTTTTAGCTTCCTGTCACAAAGTGTGTGTGTAAAGATAGGACTCCCCCTGAGTGCAAGCAATCTGCACAACCTCCTTGCTCTGCTGGTTTTTAAAAGGAAAAGGCACTTACAAGCAAAGCCAGGTACCATTCCTTGATTCCTAGGAAAGCACTGCTGTACTGAGTACACCAAGAAAATGGCACCTTTTTGAATAAGAATGCAAGGACAGATGCACTGGGTCAAACCACACCTTCACCTAACTCAGAATCCAAGAATGTCCAAAAATGGAGATGAGGGAAGACTGACACATGCAGCACTCAAAAATTGTTTAACTATTGCCCCTGAAAAACTTGTTCTGCCTCTGCAGCTGACCTTGCTTTGAGAAGCTGGCAGAAGCAACCTCCAGAAGACTCTTTTAACCTAAATTATTTAATGACTCCAATCAATGGTGCTTTTTCTACCATTAAACTGACCACAGCCTCTAACAATTTACAGCTCCTGCTATAACTTTGGGAAGTACCACCTCTTGTACTTCATTGGAAGAATAAATCTCCATTCTATTACACACAGTTTTAAAGTACAATACTACAGCTTTATTTCAGTTTTGTGTTCCAAACATTAAAACTTTATTAGTTAAAACTAAATATAAAATTCAGCACTGTTACAAGGGTGATGATGCATAGAAGAAAAATGACACTTCTTATATGAGGTCTTGTTTTAAACAGTTAAATAGCTCCGTTAGGTTTTTTTCCAATCGCACTGCTAAAAAGAAATGTTAATAAGGAACAAAACAAAAAAAAATTGTCTTTTATTATTCACTCTGTAATATAAAATTCTGAATTTGATCTGTGTGAATCAAATCTCTTGTTCTTGACAGCTTTGCCACATCTGCCTTTTCTTCACATGGGTTTGGCACAGTTGAGTAGAATGAAGCTCAAAAATAAAAGGTCTTCAACCTTCTCAAAAACGTATTTACTATCTTTGTCATAGAAATATGGAATCACCAACAATTGCTGACTGGAACACAAAATTTGAAAAGCCACTATTGCATTTTTCATTCCACTGCCATCTTTTGATGTATCTTGAAATTAGTACAGTGAATTTCTTCAACAAAAAATTAAAAAAAAAAACCAAAAAAAAAAAAAACCAAAACAAACCTAATTTTCTTGTTTCCTGAAATGATGAGCAAATAATAAAATGGTGCAGTTTCTGGAAGTTTTTATCCAGCAAAAGACCCTGATAAAAAGCTGATGATGGAGAGGTTGTCAGAATTAGAACTCACTCAGCGAGAGTCAGGCTTTGGTCAGGTATCTGGTCAGGTATTTCAGGTGGCTTTGCAGAGAGATCTTCAAAAGTATACAGCATTTAAACAACTGAACTGGCAGTGCTTGTTAAAAGAGGAGAGAGGCAAGAATGTAGAAGGCTAATGGTTTTGTCATCCATGGTGAACAGTTCTGCAGCTGGCTGTGCACAGAAAGTGTCCCACTACCTTTGCTTGGCCACTCAGGCTCAATGCTGCTGCTCCCATTAACCCTACCAGGGAAGTGGCCATAGACTTAATGCTTCTGTAATTTTGGAAATATCACTCAAAGAGACAGTGGTAAAAAAAATGCAGCAAATATCATCTTCTTTCACTATAGAAGATGCTGTAATTGGAAGATGCTGTAATTGAGAGTTTAAAACAAGCTCTTCTTCAAGACCTTCATCTCTCTCTCTATGAATAGAAGTGACTCATAAATAAATATTCTTATCTGCTTTGAATTGCTTAGTCAAGGTTCTTCCTTTGAACTTCTTACTCAAATTCAGTTAAATTAACTCTCAAGGCAAATCAAACTGAACACTTTGTAGACAACAAAAAATTGTGTGAAAAACAGTTCAGCAGTGAAAAAAAAAATATTTTCAGGGTGTGAGAGGAAGGGGGGAGTGAAATGGTCTTGACCCACATGAGTATTGATTATTGTTTGGCTGAAATAAAACCTAAAAAATTAAGCACAGTAATTTCTTGGAGATCTGGTCCTTAACCTGAAAGGAAATCTTACAATAACAGCTGCTTTTAAGCAGTTAAAAGGAATCATATTCTGAAGACTGTGATTTAAAAAGAGGATATAGATTTGGAGTTTTTTCATTGTTCATTTGGGGTTTTTCTTTAATATCTTTAATACATTTAGTATATAATTGTGTGTTCTGTTCCCAGTTGCCTGTCCTGGGAGCTCTGAATTTTTCTGTTGGAAGATTTGAGGAGGGTCATCACATATTCAATACAAATATAATTTTTACATCATCTTCATTTAAATTCCCCTGAAACAAAAAGACTTTATTGTCTTTGAATAATTTGCTTGCACAATTTATGAGGCATTTAAAATAGAAAAAAAGGACCATGGTGAAGAACTCCAAAGTGGCAATATCAAAGTCATGTTCACCTCTTGATACATGAATAAAATCCAAGGTACTCCCACCTTTCATCAAAAGTCCCTTTATCACTTGTTCACCAATCAGGTTTACTAGTATTATTTAGGGGGTCTTATTTTAATATTTCCCTTTTTTTTTCAGGAAAACACTGGATTTGTAAAGAATTGGAATAACCTAATCACATTTTTAATAAATTAATTGCCAAAAGTATTTTGCCTAGCCCTAGGTAATAGTAACACAACTTGATCAATTTTATGTTAATAAAAGCTGTGTTTGAACTGATCATAAGCTACAGGCAGACTTTGACTGTGAACTTTTACTTTATTTTTTCTTGTAAAAATTGAATGCTGAAATACTAATGACTTTTGGGAAACCTTTGTGCAGCAACTGGCAGTGCTAAAGAGAGAAAAAGCATATAACAAATTTTGACCTCAGGACTGTCTATTGAATTGTGTTTTCATTAACTTTAGGTACTAGGAGATTCTGGCACTGCTGAGAGGAAGAACCCTCTGTTACCATTGCATCAAATCATGGTCAAAAAACTGTTCAAAAGCAGACAAGTCTTGTCTTTCTCTTGTTCACTTCTGTCTTTGTGAGCATTTTCTTTTTACTCCTTGTTTTTTTCCCTTGAAGACAGCTTTTCTGTTCCTTTGGCAAAATAAGGTTTGGGAGCTGCTCTTTTATCTAAAATATCATTATTTGTGACATTTCAGCAACAAGTAGAAGGTTTGTGGCTATTTGTAAATACAAAATCAAGAACTCAGGCATGAAATTTTTGCTTCAAATTGTGACTCAGTTATTTATTGTTCACAACATTGTGACTCAAATGCATGTGTCCCCCATTTGGGATATCATGCTTGTCTGTCATCATTAGGTGACTTTGTAAATTCTGGGTCTTGTTCAAAGCCCAGAAAAATAAATGAGGAAACTTTCTCTTTATTTCCTACCCATAAAGTGTGGAGAGAAAGCTGAAGCTTTGCCAAAGAGGTGAAACCCTCCCGATTTTGGGAGGGCGGCAAAATAGTGGCAAAACTCTCTCAAACTCCTGTGGATCCAGGATTTTCTTCAGACCTTAAACACCTGCTTTGAGATGGTTGAATTTCATCACCTATATCTTGTGATTGTACCCAGGTGTCACATTACTCACATTTCCATTATCAGGATACCAAAAGTTTTGCATCAGAGAATGCAGCTTCATCAAAACCAAAATGTGTTAAACATTTGGACCTTTTTCCCTGAAGAGTTCTCCAGTTTTGAGAATGCTTCAGCTATCTTGATTTCAGATGACAAAAATGTTATTTATTTTGAATTTAAGACTCAATTTGATCTTTTCACAAATAACTTTACAATCTTAGTTTTAAAATTTAATCTTCATTTCCATTTTTAGTCTTATTTTAAAGATCATCTATATGGCAATGCCTTACTGTTGTCAACAGCAAGCACACTGCTGCTTCCAAATCACTTATTTTATTTACTGTCCCTGGAAATATTAAAGTGTTGCTAACCTCTATGTGGAGGACAGAAATCCTGTTGGACAGAAATCCCATTTTCAGGCCAGTGATAGTTTGTGCAAACAAGTTTTCAATGACATCCAAGGAGAAGACTCAAATGTCACAGGACAGGAGGGAAAACCAGGCTACTTTTACACGTTTTGAGCCACTGCTTTTGTTACACCTCAGTATGTATGAGGTATATACATATATATATATACACCATAGCTCAGTATAATATGGGGAGTGTGTGACAAAGTGCCCTGAGAGCACAAAAAGACCACCACCAGAGCCCCTCCCCAGGCTGCCCCTGGCCCACTGCCCCTTCCCCCAGCCCCCGTCAGTCCATACCCCAGAGCTGTCACAGCAGGGCAGTGTCCAGCCCTGCCCTGCCCAGCCACAGGACCCTGCGTGCTGCAGTCCCTCAGCACTGACATAAAACACACGGCAGGGGAAGCAGGGAGAAACTTAATGGGAGAGAGAATGGAAACAGATACCTGATTGCTCCCATTTGAAGGAGAGGAGGGAGCAAGAGAGAGAAATCATGAAGGCTACACTAGCAGCCAGCCAGGTTTATATGAGAAAAATAAGGAAAGACTCTAGGACACTCTGGTAGCATGAATTCATGCTACCAACATCACTAAATCTATGTATTTGTGACTTTGATAAGTAAATAATCAATACTGCAAAGTAGATGTTTATGGACCACAGTGTCCAAAGACATATCACCCAGCAGAGTACGATTTCCTGGCACTTCTTCTTAGACTTCAAGCAATTTTAATTAAAAAAACCCACCTTATTTTAATGTTCTTATAAAACTTGAATATCCAAATAGTGGAAATGATTACTGCCCATTTTATTTCAAAGTGATTCCAAAGTCATACCTTCTGCCCATGCATTTTCAATACTTATGGCCCAATTTTTATGTGAAACATAAAGGGAATAATTGTCTTAGGAGAAAAAAATAGTTATACTGGTTTTTAATTGGTGGGGAGAGGGTGTAAGAGTTGTCTTATTATGGTTAAAAGTTAATGACTAACATGGTGGAAATGGCATGAATTAAGGCATGCATGAAGCTGAGAGAACACACCAATTCAGAAATTATGGAACATATTCCAGGCTTTGTTTTTCAAAAAGGACAAAAAATTATGTTTAATTTTAGATAGCATATCTAGCACAATTATTTGAAGCTCAGAGTTCATTTGTTCACCAAGTCAGAATAAAAATGTGAAACAACTGAGAACAATGTCTCTCAAACTCTGGCAGCTGAGATTTTAGTTCACTTTAAAGCCTAACTGTCATCTCACTGTTATTTGCTGCAAAATGTCAAAGAATCACCACACAAAAACATGACATCAAACACCACAGAGCAAAGTTTTCACATTGCCTTGGCAAACTGCGCAGACAAGAGAATCTGCAATATAAAATACATATGTCTGAATTACAGTAAACCTTGGGTAGCTTGCATTGCATGCGAAATATTTGAAACTGAGGAACATATTTTAAACAGCTATACCTAAAATTGTCTGCATCCTCCTACTTTAAACTTCCCAAAACTTTCATCTGTCAAGCTGAAAGTCCATTTGTCCAAAGAGGACAAAAAAGTTACCATGCAAAGATGAATGCCTTAACATGTTGACTTTTAAGACTAGTCTTAGGGGAAAATCTATTCCCCCCCTTAATTTAAAAAGCAAACAAATAAACAAAACCAAGGACACACTGACCCAGTTTGTACACATCCTTAGCAAACTGTGGTAAAAAGTGAAGGTTTGGCAGGAAGATAGTATTTAGGAAATGAGAGATGCTTTATAGATTCTTAGGGAAAATTAGTTTCAGGTTAGCAGGGTGATGAGCATTTCAAAAGTGGAGTTTATTAACATTTTTATAACAACATTTTTGCAACAGCCCAAGGATATAAACAGAGCATTTTGCAATGCACAAGAAAATTGAGCCTAGAATTTTGATTCAAGCTACAGCCTAATAGAGGTTGCTTTTTATGTAATGCAAGCTTTTTAGGATAGAGGTTTTCAATTGCATTATTTAATGTTCTAGTTATTTTACCAGATTCTACAGTACTGTATAACAATTTGTCTTGATTGATTGTTCCTTTTGATGCAGTTCAAATTTATAGTAAATTATCATGGTGCAATGCAGAGAACAATTATAAATGACCCTTAGAATCTGGACATGGAGAAGTAAACTCTTTCTACTGACTTTGACTGTCAATGGAATATTGTTCCCTAACAAATATTTGGAAGTATTTTCTTCAGTTTTTTTTTTTTTTTTTATACCATTTATAAAGTAGTTTTAAAAACCTGAACTCACTTCTAGCCCCCAAATTATTAATCTGAAAGTCTCCCCAGTTTGATTCACCACTTTTGAAGGTGGTTTGCCCAGTTTGGACTGCTGCCCATGAGACAGCAGTCATAGTTAAACCAAAATCATGATTTCCAGTTTTGGAAGAAACACGATCCAGCACATTTTTATTCTTGGTGTGAGATCTCAGCTTTAATGAGTTCAATTAAAAAGCAGCCATAGATTTGGAGAGAATATGGGATTCACCTCTTTTGTGCACCTATCAGCTGAGTTAAGAAAATGTTCTGTTGTGATGACTGAACTTCTTTATCCAGTGTGTAGCTCTCTGCCTTCAGTACACCCAGAAAAAAAGGCATCAATCACTGTAGTTTTACCATCGCATACTCACTTCATTACAGAACCCCTTACATTTTTACAAAATAACAATTATTCCAAGAGATTAATTTTTAAAAACAAAGACTAGAGAGTAAAGAGGATTTTATTACAAACCCTCTTATATATTACTAAGTGTTTTCTTCATTTTAGCCCTGGCATTTGGCCATCCTGATTCCCCTGCCACAAATTATTGTCTCTGTCTATTTTCTGATCACAGGCATACGTAGGCCCCAGGATTGCAAATGTTGATGCAGGAAATTTGTTCCTGTAATTTTAGTGGATCTTCTTGCATTGTTCAAGTACTCATGTGTATACAAATTTTTTGTTGTTGCTGTTTTTTAGAGAATTGTGGTGTGTATCACTAAAGTTTTCAAGACAAACTTCGATAATTAAACTTATTAATTTCTTTGTCCTTAAAAGTTAATACTCAAATCTTTCTGCAATAATTTTTATCAGCCTTTCTAATATGGTGGGATATTTTATTGCCGGAAAATTATTTTATTCAGTCATTTAGGTTCTTTTTTTTTTTTTTTTTTTTAATCTACCAAAATGTGGTGAAGGCCATGTAGTAAGTGACCTGTATGTTTGTGACTGAGCTGTATGTCACATGGAGGAAAGGCATGAGAAGGGCACAGTAATAGTGAATTCAAGAAATCACACAAAGAGAGGCAGAAAAAGTGATTGATGCAAGCTGTTGCTTCTTGAATTCTGAAATGGTCCATCTGTGTAGCCTGAAGCATTGGAATGAGGTAAAGGGATATTTGGAAAGTTCACATAACTTATTTAAAACTAAAAATAGCAGGTAATGGTAGAAATTAACCATTTCTTTTCACAGACACACAAAGCAAGTGACTTCTTTATGGAAATAAATGTGGGGCTTTGAAGATAAAATAAGAAATTGATGTTAATCTCCAATTCAGTAATGTCAGAGTTCAGATATGCATCGTTTTTATTAACCAACTGATTTTCTGAAATGAAGCAGAATTTCAGAGGTATTTATTTTCAAATGGAGTTGTCAGTTCACTGCCAATTCATAAAACCAACTCTGCTCTGATATCAACTCATCACAAAATAAGCTGACAGACTGTACCATATTTTTATAGTGAATCATTTAAACCATGAATCATTAATAGCTTTGCACAGGTGCTGAAAATACTGGAAACCTGCTGTCATGCTAGACAAGCCTGCCACATGCTTTCCACAAGTGATGGGTTCTTCTTTGCAAAACAGATCAGTTTTTAATCCTATTAGGAAGAAAGAAAAATCAAGGAAGGGAAAAAAAAACAACAAAAAACAACAACAACAAAAAAAAAACCAAAAAAAAAAAAAACCAAAAAAAAAACAACAACAAAAAAAAAAGGGGGCTCTGTTCTTCATACCTTCCTTTTCCCCTTTTCTCCCCTTCATTTTTATGATATTATCTTGCCCATTCCAAATGAAAAGCTAAGAAAAAAATTTGTTTCTATGTCGCATTTGTTCCTGCTTTTGTTCCATAGACAGACAGATCTAATCCATGTTGTTCCAAATGGTGCGAGTCTTGATACAATGAATACATTACAGTTCCCATTCTGAATTACCCCTAGAATGTCATTCTGTTGACGTATGTATTTGTAGATGATTTGTTGTATCCACCAAAATAATACAAGGAATCTGGGCGTTAGTACAAAAAGCAGCAGCAAATTATAGGCTAGCCTTGCAGCTTCAGCAAAACATGCAGCAAGCCTGTCATGGGGCAGTCTGCAGATTGCTTTATTTTCTGCCTTAAATAAGACTAGAGAAGCAGATTGCAAATGAAAATTAAAATACCCACCTGAACTGACCTGAAAACGTTGAGGGATAGGCCTGGTTAGCATGCACTGCATTAAGTGGCTGGTGATGTTCTGGGAATGAGAGATTCCATGTCAACACATCTGTAAAATGAGTTAATGAGCCAGGGGTCAGGATGTAGCCATTTCACACATGATTAGGCAGGCTGTCCTTGTAAAGGAATGCTCACCCCATCCCTGGGGACTGTTCTGCCTGCCTGTTTCCCTGGCAGTGTGTAGGTCAAAAGAGGAAATGCTTTAGGCTCCTCTTATACCATCATAAAACTTTGTGATAAGACTGGCAGCCTTCACCCTTAGGCACTTAGCTCTCAGGTGCTTTGGCATCTGGCAAAATACTCCTACAGTACTTATGCATTGCAGAAGAGTTATTTTCTGCAGCAGGTCCCTCAGTAAAGCTGTGACAGAGAAGGACAATAGCAAAGGTGAAGAATCACACCACTCCCCTCAAGAATGACCCTACTTGGGATTCACAGCCAGGTGCCTATGCCAAAACAAAAAGTAAGCTGTGGGATTCCCCTCTCTCCTTCTGCCCAGCTTGTCAGCAGAGTACTCATGGAGCTCTTGCAGGACATGCTGGTTCATTTCCAGCTGTCTCATCACAATGTGTGGGGAGCCTTAAGACTGCCTCAGGGTATAAGGAGTAAGTAGGGCATGCTTCCAGCCCCTCATGTTAAAGTTGTTCCAGTTTACTTCATATATACAGTTAATTATTCATTCAGACAGCAGAAAGGAAGTGCAAAGAAAGGGAGAGAGGGAAAACCTCTCTTTTCATGGAAGCTGAGTAATATTGACCAATATTAACAATATTGACCAGAATGAAGGTGAGAGCTGAGCCTCAGACAGCATCAATTGACATTTTTCATCTCAAATGGATATGACAAGAGGTGGAACTGGACCTTTAATGTTTGAGAGAATGGTATTCTGTGACTGGTGGTGATAGGAAATCCACCACCAAATGTTTTGTGTTGACTCTCTCCATAAGATACCTTCCAAGAATGTGTTCTGCCTATAACAGACAAAGGCAGGTAAATAACCCACTAAACTGATGATCCAAACAGAGTAATTACGTGGAGGAGCTATGGAGCCACTCTGCACAAGTAAGGATAAGAAACTTCCAAGAATTCCCAAAACTAGATGAACTTTGCAGAAAAAAAAGCCCAAGAGGTGCCTGAGGTGTTTTGAAATTATACAGCAGCTGAGTTTCTGAGATCTGAATGTTGGACTTGAAAGTCTAAAGGCTTTAATGATCTAAACTGTTAATTAGCACATCTGTATATCTGAATAGAAATACCCTCTTTATTCCCTAGGCTCTTTACAGATCTAATTCAGAATAATCATAGACTTGGAAAAGTGCCCTTTGTTTCCTATTGAAAGTAGTATGTCAACGCTGCTCAAATCCAGTTTCTCCCAATGGAAATTGTGCATCAAGGACTCTCCTCTGATACAGAGTCTTCTTTGAGCTTCCAAAATACCATACTGATTGTTTATAGGCTAGAGACTCTTTTGGTCTTTGGGTCTGCTGTTGTGTGTTCAGATTGCCCATTTAGAAGTGGCCTGATGGGATTTGGCAGAGTAATTTACCTAAGGTTTTTTTACACATAGATAGATTTCATAGCTTTAGTTAATTTGGATAATTTTCTTTGAGTGTAAAGCTAATTTAAGTTAAAACTCTTTAAAGCTCTAAGCAGACACACTTTAATTTAAAATATGTATTACAGAATTCAGATTAGCTTTCCCTTAGAGTTCTTGTATACAAAACTAAAAGAAAATTTTATTATTGGGAGGTAACTGGGTCCATCTCTCTTTATACTGTCTGGAGAACTAAGAGATCAAAAGTGGACCATCATTTCAAAAGGGAGATGCTTTACTTTTTCATAGGTAATTTTCCCCCTTTTTACTTAGTGCTAGAGGGTCATCCAGCAAAGGTAATTATTGTCTAGTTCTAATAATAAATGCGTACATCAATTGTAGAATATGATTTTGTATGAATCCAGGGTTCCTCATGCATCAGACAACTGATAGGCATATGTTATTCAGTGAGGAGTTTGCAGTGAGGAGCACTTCACTGAAAGGAGAAGGATGAACAAAACCTGCTATAATCAGATATCTCCAAATTTTTTAAATTATAGATAAAAACTTATCTATAATATATATAATGACTCATTAGGGTGTTATGTCAGATTGTTATTAGGAATATTAATTATTTTTCCAAACCACCATTTTATCACAAATTTTTTATATTAGTCAGTTTGGAAAAAATACTGTTTAAATGAGCCAATAGGGATTCATTGTTTCGATAGACAATCAAAATAGCAGATGCATTTTGATGACTGCAGAGTGAAAGTCCTCTGATCTGATCATGACTGCACTGATCTGCAAGAGTTTTTTCACCTAATAAGACATTGTCCCTACTGTCAATAGACTGTAACCAAAGCCGAGGAAGAATGAGGACTTTTCATTACAGCAGAAAAGAAATTAGGTGATTTACTCAATGTCACAAACACAGCTAATTGGCAGGGAGAGGAACTAAATCCAAAGCTAAATATCCTAAGCTGATGGCAGGGATCATGGCCAACAACCTGACCTTGGAAATGGTTTGTATTTGAAAATGGCTTATATACTAATCATTATCATTGTAAAGATCAGCTAAGTAGGTTTCTGTGTATAATTAGTGTTCCACTTGCCAAGAATATCTTCTACTGTCACTGATAACATGTCGAAGGTCTTCATTTAAATTCCAGCCATATGTTTTAACTTGGTAATGAATTCCACGATGAAGAAATATTGATTTGGGATTGCTTTCATTTGCATTGTTGCCCTCTTTAACTTGTGTAATATGAGCTTTCTAATCCAGATATGTTTAGATATTTGCTTGGCTTTTTAATGCCTCCTTATGCTACATAATCTGAATCCTGGTATAGTACTAAACATGATTCCTGAAAGTCTCTGGAATTGTTCCCTAGTAGCAATTAGAAAATTCCTTCAGCAGTAAAAAGTGAGCAATTTTCCCCAAAGACAGGCACATCTGTGTTCAAAACATGTATTTTTATATTATACCTGGCCTTCTCCTAGCAGTGTAAGCAGTCTAAATGACCTCATTATCTAGCAGATTTGACTTGACATTAGCAAGAACTGATCAAAGAGAATTAGGAAGGACATAATTAGAAAGCAGGAGGGAGATTTGCCCTTTGCAGGAGAGAGCAGCAGAACTGCCTGGAGCTCTGCTTAAGAATGGACAGTGAGCTTGGTGGTAGAACATGGGCTGGAATTAGAAGGAAGACAACGTGAGTGACATTATTGTGGGTTTCTCCTAAAGACACCCTGATCAGGAAGAAATAGATGAAGCCGTTTACAGGCAACTGAAGGCTTCATGGTTTTGTGCCTTCATCTTCACGAGGAATTGTAGCCACCTTATTAACTGCCACTAGGTTTCTGAGCACATTGGTAACACCATCTTAACAGAAATGATCAAGAAGTCAGCAAAGGAAGGTGCTCTGCTGGACCTAATGTCTATAAACAAGGAGAAAGCATTTGCTGATATGAAGGCTTGGGGGTGACTGTGGCTGTAGTGATCCTGTGATGGTGGAAATCAGGATCCTGAGGGAAAAGTAGAAGGCAAATTGCAAAACAACACTAACAGGATAAGCGGACCTAGTCCACTCAGGGACCTGCTTGGAAGATTTGTGTGGGAAACAGTTCTGGAAGGAAAGAGGTACAGATGAGATGATTGTTTACCAAGGATCCCCTCCTTTAAGCTCAAGGATGGTCCACTCTGATAAGCAAAAATCAAAGGCCTGAATGAATGAGGAAGGAGCTCCCGGCTAAACTGCCACATGAAAGAAAGCACACAAAAGATGTTCTGCAGAACCCGGTCATCTAAGGGGAATATATAGGCATTGTCTGAGTGTGCAGGTATGGGCTTTGGAAAGGTTTAGATTGTACTGGTAAGATCTAGCATCAGGAATTCCAGGTCCCTGAAACCAGTGGGAAAGTTTGGAGCAAGAAAGACTTTCTTTCAGTCAAGGAGGATAATATTAGAGAACACTTAAACAAATTGGACAGACCATGGAAACTGGGGTAATACATACAGAGTTTGTGGATATCAAGGCAAGGCTATTCATGAGTATCTTTGAAAGAACCTAGCAGTCAGGAGATGTTTCCTAGGACTGGGAGGAAGCAACTATCTCTAGTATCTTCAAAAAGAGAAAGAAGGAGGAACCAGGGAATTACAGGCTAGCCAGCTTCATACAGGTCTATGGAATGTGAAAGAAAAAAGATTCAGAAAAATATTTCCACACATATTAAGGACAAGAATGGTTGGGCGTGGTTAGAATGGATTTACAAAGGGTAAATCATGCCTGACCAATCTGACAGTCTGCTATGATGAGATGACTGAGGAAGAGGGGATGGGTGAGTCTAGTAGCTGTCACCTTTGCATCTTCACCTGTTTTATGTGAATACCAAAGAGCTGCATTTACATCACTGTAGGTATGGTCAATATAGGGTCAGCATTAATTTTTGTAACCCCTACCCCTACCAAGGACAGTGGGAAAGCTCTTTTATGACTGCCATTGAAATGCAATTACATCACATCTGAGATGCCTCATCCCTCAGATTTATCCTTCAGATAGCTAGTTTACTGATATTATACCAGACTAGTAAGAAGGTAGAAGAAAACTGAGAAATTGTAAACCAAGAAACCAGGTACTAATGCTGGGTTTCAGAAACACTGTATATATCATTTATAAGATACTGTATGAACCAGGAAGATCTTTCAGAAACATGAGAAACTTGGGTGAATCAAAACAGCAAGCACACACTTTTTTCTGTCTAAGGCTTAATTGGGGGACCAGTCAGCAATGAAGGAATCCACTGAGAAAGGAAAGAGAAAAAGTGTGCTCTATTGAAAAGGCCACCTGGAAAAATTCTTGACCTCTTGGAAGTGTCTGACTTAATTCCAAATGAAATTGAGGATATAGAGGAGAAGAAATGTGTGCTGACATTTATTATCTTGAATAGACTTCCGCAGTTCCTATCCTGACTCCATTAGACTGAAGGGTTTTTGGAATTCACACAAAAGTGGTCTCTCTGTTGGCTTCAAGTATCAGTAGTTTCTGAGCAATGAACTAAAAATCCAGAAAGCTGAAGGGAACATTTAATATGAGAAGAAATTTCTATTTGTGGAAAGAAGGAATATCGTCCTTAGACCAACAGACCTATGTTGGAGGGAGCCTACAGAGTCTGTACCCTTGAAGTTTTTCTAAAAAAAAATGAAAACAAGAACATTTCTGTGTGAACACACCAAAGCAAGTTGCAGAATTTGTACACTGTACAAAGGGTGTCTCTAACACAGTCAATATTATGAATTCTTCCATTTATAATGAAAAAACAATTTGTTGATTTAGTTCATGAAAGCACATTTTGTTTGAGCTCATACTCCAGAAGATTCTTATTCTGAGAAAAGAAGAATTGCATTGTAATCTGATCATTCTTTACTTTCACACTGCTGGGAAGTCTTATGGAATTCAATCAAAATCTGTTTCTTGGCCATGGTTTGATTAAGTAATTTGATCTCCGTCTCCTACCTAAGAAGTTTTTAAAAGATCCTTGATTTAAAAGATCTGTATTGTTCACATATTTTTCATGTTTTGATGGCAGTGCTTTCCCACATTCTATTGCATTTTTACTTCCATTGCTTTACATTTAGTTTCAGCTTTTACTTCTTCTTTCCCTTGCCTCCTGTAAAGCATCATTTTGGGCAGGAATATTTATTCCTTCAGTACCTTTAGCAGAGTTAATAGACCACAGTAATATATTTGTGTCTTGAGGACTGTGTCAGCACAATGGTACATGGAAATTTGGTCTTTAAGATGTGGTCATATGATCTGTCCCTCTGGGTATGCACCAAGACTGACAAGGTTCAACTGTTTGTTTGTTTTTTTTTTTTTCTCATGAAAACACTGTAGCTAGATGGTCTGTCTATTCCTGAGGCACTTTTTAAAAATATCTAGTTTCACAAACGTTATATTTTTCAGAACTAAATAATAAAAAACCCCAATGTAATATGGGTCTGCAGTCATTTTATTCTGACTAGTCTTGATCATTTTTTCAGTGTCATTACTTAGAGGCTTTGGAAAACATGCAAAAACACAGAAATGGGGTAACAGTTTTCATTTTTAATATATCTTGTTCTTTATTTTTTTGCTTGCATTGGAAAACCCAGTTTTAAATCCTTAAAGGCAGTCACACAACAGTTTCATTAGTTATTTGAGGTAAAATGGGACACTAAACAGATTAAACTTTTAAATTCATTTTTTGTCCCTTACCCTATTTCTGTTGGATTACCTGCTACTATTTTATGAATAATGATAACTGAATTATGACTGCAGTTTCGTCACATTACATAGTCAAAACGGTCCCTCTTAGTTGAGGCTGTTGGTGTTATGGGACTTCTATTGGGATGCTCTATATCCAGGAAGGCATGGAGCATGCTCTAATGGTGATAGAACAATCCTGCTGTAAGACAGGCTTTGCCTCAGCATTTGAGTGTACTTACAGGACAGCTCACAGTGAATCTGCCCCATTTTACTTGCCTACACCTGCTCTGCACAGAATGGTCTCTGTTTGAAGAGCACCTTGAGATATTAGAAGACCAATAAAAGTAATAATTTATTATGGACCCTTTCCCCTACTTTCCTGAGACTTGGAAAAATAATACACTGTTGGAACCCAAAGTGTCCCTCAGACACTTTTGGATGTTCCGGGCCCAAGTCAGAAGCATTTGAGACCCTGGCATGCAGCTGGAAACTCCTGTGGCTTTGAATCTGATCCATGGAACAATTTACCAACCTTGCAGGAAGAACAAGAAATCACAAAAGTTTAAGTATTATAGTAGAAGTAGTCACAAAGTGAAAGGAAGAATCTTTGAGTGCTGTACAGGGGGGGTTTAGGTCTTGTACAGAGGGGTCTGAGTTTTGTACATGGGGGTCAGAGGTTCTAAGATGGAGGGGTTTGGGCATGCCCTGTCCTCCTTCTTTCTCCTTCCTGTCCTCCATGTTCTTGGTGATGTTGGCACTCACAGATTGGTTTAGTGTAGAAAGTCACTGTTCAATATAGGTGATAGGCATTGGGGAAAAACTACAAACATTTAACACGTAATGTGTGATATAAAAGATGGCACCAGCCCCCTGGGCAGTCAGAGGGTGTCAGAGACAGTGTCAGTGTGTGTGTGTGTGTGTGCCTTTGTCTGACCTGCTGATGGACCGCAGCAGTTCAGTTCAGTACAGAGATGGCTCTTCTATACCTGCAGATCGCTTCTGCCCTGACACTTGGCAAGTGTGGCTCAGCAAGCATCTTATCTGGGAACTCATTTACAAAACTCATGAAGTAAAAAATTCAAATGTGGAGCCTAAAAAGCAGTAGATGTGCCTTGTTCTGCCACCACATGAGGAAGAACAGCAGACAAGCGCTGGTTCCCAGGTGCCCCAGCCTCATAGTCCCTTGTAGTGGCAGGAGACAAAGACACAGTTTCACAGATCTCAGAGTTACTCTTCATTAAGGTCAAAGGAGTTTGTCTTTCTGTCTCCAGACAAGTCTGCTGCAAGAAATTTTATTTACTCCTACTTCACAGACCTGGTGAGAATGGAGACTGTGTCAATTAGTCTATTGAACTGGATCCTTCAGCACTTTATTGTGACTTTGCTGAAATGACCCTTCTCAGCAAGGGCTGCAGAACTGAGCCCTCTTATTGATGGAAAAACTTATTTTTCATGGGCATTTAAAAAGGTGCTTAAAAGTTGTCTGGGAATGATTTATAGCACTGACTGGACCAAGTACATTTCAATACTAATGCATAAATCTTCTAACAAATAAGCTATCTACAGAGTTATAGGCAGAAAGGGGTGTCTTCCTTCTCTGAAATGAAAAAAAATGTTTGGAACAATGCCAATAGTTAAATCTTGCTCACACTTTGATTTCATGTGAAGAAATGTTATAGTTTTTATTTTCCTTGACTTTGAAACTGCTCATATATGCTTTAAAAAGACTAATGACAAAACTTGCTTACAAGATTCTGGCAATGAACATGTACTCTGAATTAGGGCAGTGGTGAAGAGTCATTTTATTATAACAACATGAAACAAATTATATTATGATAAAGAAAACAATGTTATACTTGCAATCACTGACTCACTCTGTTCTGCTGTAAAGCTTCTGCTTACTGCTGCACTTTCTTTTCTTCTCTGCCTGCTTTATTTCTCACTGCCATTTCAGAAAAAAAAAATCCTGCACATCCTCAGTGGCTGCTGGTACTTTTAATATATTTACCTGTAACTTATTTATTATGAATCCTAAAATATATTTAGAGAAATTTTAACTTTATTCAAATATCCCACTCTTAGGATGACACACATCTTTTGTTGATAGGTACAAAAACTATCCATATTTAATATAACTCTTCTGATTCCTTTTGCATAATTTCATATGACACAGATATATTATAATGCATATTTGTATACTGAACATTGACCCTTTTTACGCTCCAGAGTGTGACTTTCAAGCCAGTCAGTTATGCAAATTTAGTTATCTTCACAGTTGTAGTTATACATCTGAAATTATTTCTTATCTTTCATAACTTTAGCCCAGGTTTCTTCCTTTTTATCCAGGTTATGTTTTAATGAAGCAATTAGTCTGGTAAATAAAATAAATAAATAACCAAATAATTTTTAAAAATTCTATCCATTTATACTATGCAACATTTGTAAGGTAATCATCATATAGCTAATTCTAAAGATTAAATGGTTGGTAAAGAATTCATCTGCAAATTTGAATTATAAGCCTACATATTAGCAGTGTCTTAATAGGCACAGCAGCAAAGAAAAAATGTGTGGAAATAATTGTCTGTCAACATGATTTATTTTTCTGTCTCTATCAAGAAATGTGTAGCATTGTCTCATTAAGTGACTAAACAGGGGACCATGAGCTTCTTTATATATTCATCATTATCACCTAGGCTCATCTGATTATCACCTTCAGTCATCTGATCTCAACCTGCAATGTGCAGTGCCGAGAATTTCAGAAGGGCAGAAACCATACTTATGTAAATATTAGAAACAGGGCCTGATGCTTCTTTACCTCGAGATCCAGCCAGAAAGTATGAAGTATAATTTTTATTTTAGAGTGTATAAAGTGTGATGTACTTGCAAGGGGGCACTATCACAATTTAAACAGTGATTGAGACCAATTAATGCCTTAATACATGTCTGTTAGCATATATTGTTGGCAGGTTTGGAGAATCACTGTTTTTCCTAAATCACTTGCATATTTAAATATGGTATCTTTTTGCCCCCCTTTCTTATTGCTGCAACAACAGGAAACCTCTGAGATTGCTGACTTGGGATCTAGTTCAAAAAATTGGGGAGCCTGGTTTTAAGCTCTCAGAGAACATATTAATTGAGTTTTTATATCTTACTGATGCCCCTTTTCCCCAAAACCTTTTTTTTCTCCATATTAAACGTTTTCATTTCTTCAGTTCTTCATTCCTTTATAAATCTCCCCAAAAAGATCCGCTGAATCCCAAATATATATATATATGGATATATAGCTAGATATATCTATAGATATGGATATAGATAAATATTTAGCAATAATGTTAAACAATATAAAAGTCAGAGATGTTATTCAGATAAACATATATTACACTCAGAATCACAGAATATTCCTATCTGAAAGGGATCCACAAGGATCATCAAGTCCAGGTTTAAGTGAATAGCCCATGCAGAGATTAAACACACAACTTTGTTGTTATCACCACCATGCTCACACAGTCTTGTTTAGATGTTTAAACAAGTACATTTAAGTATATTTGTAAATCTGGAGCATATATCTTTTTTGTTAAGATAAATAACAAATACAAACTCTGTATGTGTAAGATCTTTATACATATATCTTTGCTATTGGATTTTTCTTCAAGAGATTGATATTTGCCCAGTCTACTCACTCTTATTTGCTGATTATTGAATTCATGCAATTAGTAAACATGTGTGGTAAACACCACTCTGACAGCATCCCTGGACTCTCTCCTTCTTCCTTTGAGCTACACTCTGCAGCCTGCCCCCCATGCACTGCATCAGCCTGGTTGTTGAGTCTTCAAAAATACTGATCTTCATAAATGCAGCACAAAGCTGTTTGCTAACTAATCAAATATCTTTCCTGTTTGACCATATGTTTAATAAATGAATGGGCAGCACTACTTGTGTCTCCAGTTTCCGAGTGTGACAATAGCAGTCCCCTCCTACATGTTAATGAAGACAAGTAGAGGAGAAATGAACCCAATTCTGCTACCATGTTGATAATCTAGCAAATTTTATACAGTCTATCCATTTCTGTTAGTACTGCTTTATTTTGATGATGAACTCACCGTACTATAGTCATCTTCTCCACATGAGAACTGTTGTAGAATCTAGTTGTAGAAAAAATGTTTAATGCATTTTCCCCCCAATAGCTTAGCTTGTAGGCAGTAATCCTTTTCTTCCCCCTTTCTTTTTTTTTTTTTCCTTTGGCCTCTGGGAACTCCAAATACTTTGAGTATTTGACTTGGGGTGGCAGAAACTTTCACCAAGGCTATGGAGTGACAAGACTTTTGCAACCTAGCTCTGTCTTTCTCACTTTTGGAAGATGGATAGAATGTAGTTGCATTGGTCTTTTGACATACAATCATAGAATCATAGAATCACTGAGTGGATCAGAAGTAACCTTTAAAGATGAACTAATCCACCATCCCCTGCAAAGACATCTTTTACTGTCCAAACATTTGCACCCTCCCTTTTGAGAACACAGGAGGTCACAAATTTAATATAAGATATGTATTTTTTTCTGAGGTTACTATTGTGGTCCATGTACCTTTCCAATCATTCTCAGTTTTTAATACTCAAGCACCCTCAGCAGATACCCATAAGCCCAAGCTTTACCCACTTTTATTTTGCTTTTGGGTTGTCAAGTGTTTTTTTGTGGGGTTTTTTTAGAACTAATACCACTGTTCCAGGTGCCACCTTGGCTTGAGCACCTGTGTCCAACTTAAAATTAAAAAGTGTCCCATTTGTTTTCAGGCTGACAGTTCATTCATCTTCTGCTGCTCCCTTGGCCATTACTGCAATGAGGAACAGCTCTGAGCTAATGGCTCTGCAGTCATCCTCTTTGTCCTTGGTATCTATTCATATTCTGCCGGTACTTGCAAGCCCCGGCAACATGATAAAATCCACTACACTTCCATCTTCTTCCAAAAACTATCAATTGCAGTGATGGGTGTTGTTTGCTACAGGATGTATGTGTTCATGTGCTGCCTTTTGAGGCTGCCAACTTCCTGTTACCGGCTCTTTCACCAAAATATTTTAACTTCTGTGCAAGATCATCATCTCTACTCCATAATAATCACTCTGGATAATGATTTGCCTTTTTTCAGTATCTATGAGTTCTTTTGTAAGAAATTAACAGTCCTTAGTTTCCACAAATGCTTTTTGTGATTTGACCATGGTCATAGCCATGATCTGACCGTTTATTTCATGGACCTCTAGCAGTGTAAGAAAAAAAACTGATTTTCCACCTCAGATCCATCAATACCTCTTCAAATCTTCATCTTTGGTCGACTCTTTGAACATGTGTCATTCTTATTTAAAGAATTTATGCAGCACATCAGAATTCAGTGTTTCAATTGGCTTCTTTTACTGCCATAAGGCACTTAAGACATTAAGTTTTTCATAACTAAAGCCACTTCCTGGCTGTTACTTCTTTTTGCCTAACACATGTGGCTTGCAAATAATGGTGTGTTCCAGCTGTATTTCACCTCTGGTAGGATTACAAACCGCTCCCTTTTCCACATACTTTGTTTTCTTCCCAGTGTCACATACTGGCTCAACAATCACTCCTAGCCAGTAACTCCAACAACAGGCTGGTCCCTGGTGAGACAGACCAATATATTAATTTTGAAATATGTTTATACTAAAAGCAGGAAAAATATGAAATTAAGAGAGAAGGTATAAGGAAAGCTGTATCTGAAATTATAGAAAGTACATGGAAAACTAAAACAGAAAACATCAATGTTGCACTGTAAAACACTGTTGCGTACTCATATCTTGTTTACTGATTGCAGTTATGTAAGACAGTAAAACTACAAAGGTAGAGTAAACAATAACAATAATAGTGCTGACTATGGGGCAGCTTTTCCCACAGGAAACAAATTCTTGACAAAGATAGTAATTGCAAATTATACATGGTAGGGTGATAGGAAAGGAAACAGGAATAATTTAGAATTTTTCTGAGCACCGAGGTTACACAACAAATTTTTTAGGCAGCAAATATAAAACCAACAAAAGAAAATGCCTTTTCAAGTAAGATAAATTTTCAAGAATTCAGTGCCACTGGGTATCATCACAGGATTTTTTAATTACAAGAAAACTGTCCACCACACAAAGAAATTACTGGCTGGATCTCTGCAACTGACTATGTATACAGTTTTATTAATCTAAGGCACAAATAGAGATGGAAAATTAAAAACCAAAGATATTTTAAATAGAAAATATCTTTGCCAGTACTCCCATGGGTGAACATACTTTTTGTTTAATAAACTTACAGTATTTAAATATGCCAGGTTTGGATTGATTGTTAGGAGCATCGTATATCTGAATGAAAGATTCTAATGTTATGTTTTGATTTATGATATAAATACTCTTTCAAATTCAAAAAGTAATGCATACTGAATGTAGCATATAATCAAAATTTAATTGGGATAACTATATTCAGGATTAATTATTATGACAGTTTTGTTTTAATGCATACTTATTTTATAAATGGAATGGTTGTTTAATTTTCACATTGTTATTATCTTTTGCTTTTCACAGTAATAGTCTCGATTTACCATAAACAGGCTTTTTTTTTCGTAAATTTTGAAAAAAAAGAGTTTTTATTACCTATCCAGATTTACATATTTCAGAAATGACAGGGAAGATATGGGTATAAGGATATTAGATAGGACATTACATAAGCTTAGCTTTGTAATTATCTAGTCAATGCCAGCTACTGGTTTTGTTTATTTTGATTGTGATATGGACAAGTAACTATCTTCCCAGTAAGTTTCAATCTCGCTGAGAGTTAAGTTATTGGATAAGCTATAAACATAGCATATGTTTACAGGACACTTTGGGGCTCCTGTACATACAGTAACATCTCCACATAGACTTCAAGCCTGGCTGACCTCATATCCTGTTTGTACATACCCTGATTTATACAGCTGTTTGTTAAATTAATTTGCTAAAGAAACCCTTGGTACTCTTATTTTTAAGCTGTCTCTTCGAGGAAATATGAAAATAACAGTGACTTTTCTTGGGTCTTCTGCATCAGGGTAATTGCAGACAAAAGCAGACTCTGTGCTATTAACTTCTTTAAGCATTTGTACCAGACAGTACTGCTGTCAACACTTCTCTGAGCAGGGTGTTGGGGCCAGGGACACAAATCTTATTATGAGAGCAATAAGCAACTGATTTTCAGTGTAATCTGCTGGAAAGGATATATTTTTACTTTAGGCAAATATGCTGTTTGCTATGCTTTGGAAACATCCCAGATAACACTGAAAAGGATTTATACAACCTCACTTTGCTGTTAAATTGGAAATACAGTAATCATTTCTATACATCCTGAATCAAGCAAAAGTTTTCATTTTGAACAGGTCTTAAAGAAGTTTCCGTCTCGTTTCAACGTTTTTGCTACATCAACTACCCTTTTGGAACTTTTGGAACTGAAAATCTCTAGACCTTAATTTCAAATTGACTTCAACACACAGCTGGATTTAGTTTAACATCAGCTCTTAAATGTTTAAATTACACTTACTTCTTCTGAGCTCTGACTCTCAAGCTTATGGTGTTGTCCAGCATCACCTTATTTCCAAGGCCCTTAATTCAGCAAACACAGCTCCCATTGGACTCCTTTTCATGTTTCCTTTTCTCAGTATTATGGGTCACCTTGCTTTTTCAGGCTCAGACACATGTCAGACACAACACCCTATTAAGCAGTTCTTTATATCCGGTTACGTGGTTGTTGCGACTCTGTGACTAACTTTTTAACATGAGTAGGACATGGGCATAAACTGGCAATAAGCCTTCCAAAAGGGGCTTTGAAAGTAAATAGAAATCCCTTCACTACTACATGAAAATTTTTTGACCAAAATGTGAACTACTCTGTGCTAAGCAAACAGTGTGGTTGTTTACAAGTGGTATTCTAACATAGAGTTAGTAAACTTCCCTTAAGGGCATCAGAAAATATAATGCTTGCTCTTTGAGCATATTGGATTCATTAAAGTAGCTTCTATTTTTAAGCCCTTAAGTATGAAAACATCTACCTCAAGTAGCTTCAGTTTGAATGATTATGAAAAGCAAAGAAAGTGCTGGACTTGTGGAAAGAATGAAAGAAATGCTGGGAGTGGGTAAAAAGCATGCTAATATGTCCCAGTTCCAACCTCCATGAAAAGCAAAGATCTCTCTATCTTTTTTTTTTTTTTTTTTTTTTTTTTTTGCTCAGAGGTGGAGGAAAGGAAAATTGGAAAACAAATGAAAGAAAATTCTAAAAGATAGGATACTTCAGACCCTTGAGATACTCAGGAAACACTTTTAGTTATCATAGAATATTGTATAACTAAGAAAAGGCAGTGGCCTTTTTACTGGGTGGTCAGTTCTCACCCCATCAATCCTGATGAGCTATACTTACTGTAATCACATTCCTCTCTCTGTTTTTCTTTTTCCCAAATCAGTTGGAAAGCGAGAGTGCTTTTCTGAGTAAACAGGAGTGGAAAAATCTGGAGAAAAACCTGTAAAGAAGGAGTAAGGGGGGACAGTGCTGTGCTAGAATTCTGCATCTTACCCTAGAAATGAGCACCCTATTGCCTCTTAGCTGCTACTCAGCTGCTACTGTGCTGCTACTCAGCACAGGCTACACGGAATATCTCAGAAAACTGAGTCTAGGAACAAGCTGCCACAAGGTCTAAACAAAACCACTGGCTGTTACCATGAAAAGGCCCTGGCATTATGGAAAATCTCACCCTATCCTGTGTCACATTCCTTGGATTCAAAGATGTTGTACCAGGCTGAAAACTTGGCAAAATACCTAAACTGTGCATGACACATTTTTATTTCATGTGATTAGTTAGGTAGCTGCAAAATCACATTAGGTCGTACAGAATCTCTTTTGCTCCATTTGTTTCATGCTGCTTTTTATTCTACCTACAACTACACAAAATGTTTTCTTGTATATATATATTAAATGTAGAGTCCTTATTGATTCACATACTCTGACTGTCTGAATAAAGAATACCCCTGGAGAAAAATAAGATGCAGCACAACATGGGACATAAGCCAGCTATTACAGACACTTGCCCTTAACTTAATTAGCAGACTGGCATGGTTGCTTCTCTTCTATCATTCCAAAGATAAAGGCTCAGTTCATGAAGAGGATGATTGGAAATGCAATATGCAAAATGTCATCTGCAGAATCAATGTTGAAAAGATGTGGCCCTTGCTAAAGGCAAAACAGAAATGAATATTTAACTCTTTCTCTCCAAAATTTATAGAAAAGAGGAAAAGAGAATATACATAAGATGTAAATCCTGCTCAGTGATTACAATGATGTTACAATTCCTGCAGCAGTAAACTAGAAGCAACAGGAAGTAATGGTCAGAAAGAACTTCAAAGGGCTAAAGAAATACAAAAGTTTTAACAAAACATACAGTCAGTAAAAGGAGGAAGTCCCACAAAATACAGATGACCTGAGGATAACAAAGCCAACAGTTAATGTAAAATATTCTGAAAGTCAGTGAAACCCAATGGTCCTTGATAATAAAAGAGCAACAGTGAGTGTTAGGTCAAAGAAACCAGCAGACAAAAGTGCTGCAGGATGCCAGACAGAAATCCAAATCAATAAAACCACAAAATAATATGTAATTATAGATAAACATAATTATATGTAAAGTGCTCTTTATATCAGAGTATACTTTGGGATGAAAGGAATTAAAGTGTTTTGAGATAACAAAAGAATGTGGAATCCATTTTCTTTAGGCAAGAAAAGTCACATAAGCCAGTAAACATGAAGAGACCCCTCTAAAAATTATCTGACTGAAATGGTAAACTCACCCAGTACTACTCTTCCCTGACATGTATAAGGTTTCTGAATTACTCTCTGGCCATCCTATATGTTTCAGGGTCTGGGCACCTGCTGGGCATGTGTTGTCAGGCAGGGAAGCAGAGGTGGTTGCTGTTGTCCTCACGAAATTAAAGCATCAACATGTCTCAGTGGAAAAATAAATGTGCTCATGCTAAGTTATGATAGAACAAGTCTCAAAGCCAACTGGCACAAAAACCCTCTGATGGCAGCTAGGAAGCCAGGCAAGCTGAGATACAATCAGCTCTTTTTGAAAATTCAGTCTGGAACTCCTAGTGGTTACAATGTCAAAGAAAAATATTTTCAATCCTAGATAATGTCTCTTCTATCTTGTGATCGCTTATGACAAATAAATTTGGACAATGAAAATGGTTACATGACAGAATATGAACTCTTGTGGAGGGAATAAAGCTCAGTATGAAGTTTTAAAAAGCAACAGGGTTCTTTGTTTTAGGAGAGCATGAATAGTAACAGCATCAGGTTCTTGAAGACCTTTCTAGAACCCAAGTTACTTTATTCAGTTGATAATTTTAATATTCGCTGTTTGTCCAAGGAACCACAATTATTCTGCCTTTTCTCTTATAAGGAAATAAAACTTACATAAAAATTTCTTCATCAAATCTAAAAATCAGGCTGTATAACATAGTGCCACCTGGATAGCACTTGATTTTAGGCAGATCCTGATTTGAAGGCATCAAATCATGGAGAGTGGCTTTCTCTTGCTTAGTTATAACACAAGCCACAAGCAATTTGAGAAGGCAGAGAAAGGACAAGGGCAAGGGCAGAGAGAGGGAAAGAATATGGGAGCAAGTGATAAAATCCAGCTGTAAAGAGAACAAGAGTGTGGATAGTCTAAAGGGTCATAATCTCAAAGTTGTTTTCCTTTGCTAAATAAATATCATCTGCAGATCAAAACTTGGCAAATGCATGTGCTGGAACAAAGAGGTAGCCAGGGAAGGAAGAAGATGCTGGATGCTACAGCAAAAATTAACTAGACAGAACAAGACTAAATTAAACTGATAAATGAAGGAACATTGTGAAGCCACAGAAGCTGTTTAAATCTGTTGCTTTAGGCACTTAAAATAAGATTGCATGATGTCTAACAATCCCTACAGAGGGACTGAACATGGACTAGGTGAATTATTAATTTTTTTTTTCTATGGACTTCTGCCACAGTTTTTATGTAATTGTCCTGTCTCAGTTTGACACTGTTCATCCAGCATTTCACTTTGGAAGTCTGTGAAATACCATATATTCTTTGCCCAGAGCAGCTGACAACTAACAAACAAAGAATTTCTGTCAAATGACAACCATATTAAGGCCAACCCTTTTATACAGCATCCAAAAAACTGATTATGGGAACCACTGTATTTCAGTAACATGCCAGGAAGATTTTTCTAAAGAAAATTTTCACTAAATTTTCTCTGTCCTTTCAACATGTCTTCTGTATATGCAATGAAGATATCCCTTATAAAGACCAACAATTTTCATGGCAGAAAATGCCTGTAAGACTGCAAGATGGGCAGCTAGAGAAGCGGTATTTTTACCTAGTGCTTGACATCCATTTCATACACTCAGGAAAAACTCAAGAGGTTGTGGAGAAATTTGTGTCTACAGAAATGCCACCTTGAGTTCACTCCAAAGGCACACTGTATATATTGTATTGTCCTCCTCAAACAAAAACTATTATGCTGTCATAACAGCAATATGGTTTTCAGTAAGGAACTTGACCAAAATGCTTGTGGTGGACTTGCTTAGCTGTCACATGAATAGCTTGCCTTAAAAAAAAATAGCAAGATGAATCCTTGGCCCATATTCCAAACACTTGATGAAAAGACTTCTGTTGACTTCACTGGGCTTTAGATTATACCCACTGCCATCAAGATGAAAAATTGCAGGCACTTAAAGTAAGGTTCTGGATGGATTGAAAAACTAGATTTATTTTCCCTCTAAGGGCATATCTGGAGGAAATTAGTATGCAATATATCGCTATACACATGCAGCCTCACATTCAAATTCAGGATCTGAAATGTTGGTAAAATGTAATTTATTAGGGGACTTTTTAACTCTCATTAGATCTGTTTAGTTCTGAAATCAACTTTTTTCTAAAGTAAACCTGAACCTTATATTTATATTAAAAAACTGAATGGGCTGTTGTTCACAAATAAGCTTCCAGGCAACACAGAATAAACAATAACCTGCAGTAGATAACCTGCAAAAGCAGGAACCTTTAATAGCATGTGGTCATCAGCAAGATATTTTTTTATATCAGCCTTCTGGTGGGCATAAATTTTGGTTGAATTGGAAAATGTTTTCAGAAGAGAATTTAACTGCCAGGAAATTATTCACAGTACTGCCAAGTACAATATATGCAATGGTTTGTCAAATTAAATAGACAAATTGCAGAGAAAGAGGAGTCTGAACCCAGGACATCCCATACCATCACATTCAACATGAGCAGTTGTGGGGAACTGAATGTGAAACCATAAAATGCTGCCAATCTGCAGAACAGGGAATTATTCATGCTGCAAATAGGCCACCTTATAAAAATGAAAGTATATTATAAATGTGACTCTTTTTTTTTTTTTAGCAGAAAGAAGATACTACCCATAAAAAGATGGGGGAAGTGAGAACTACTTTCTGCCAAATCTGTCACAGAAGAGGGTTGGATTGAATGAGTCTATTTGCATGCTTCAAAACACCAAAGGGAGCAGCCATCAAAATGTTAAAAGTAGTTTCTACAGTCAATTATGCAAACAGATGCCAGACTGCTGAACAGACAACAGTTAACTATGTAGACAAATCTTCAAAATCACATATTTACCAAAATAACTACTCACTTGCCAAGTTTGCACAATGAGCTGTTTCAGTTGCTTTGTGGCATAGAGTAGCATCCTTTTTTAATCTATAACAAAATATATTTCCAGGGTCTGGATTACAAAGTCCAGTGTGTGATTTTCCATAGGTCCAGATCCATAGAGATGGTAGAACTGATTAGATCAGCCCTCTGACCCTGAAGACATAGGTTTTGACAACCTCTGGAACAGCTTTTGGGAAAGTGAGGAGTCAGAGCACTGCTGTTTGTTCTGCTGCAAAAAAAAAAGTCACAGGTGTAATCCTGGGGCAACTGAGGTGAATCTAAAAGGAGGTGGTGTTTGAAGATGTTACTACAGCTCTACTATTTTTACCCAGCACATGGGACAGACTGGCTGTGCAGGGGAGCAGGCTACCTCAAGACTGCTTGCTTCCATGCCCCTTGGGAGCACGACTACAAGAAAGTCTAAATTTTCTGTTTGCTGACTGAGCAACAACAAGAAAATTGCATTAGGCTGAACTGCATCATTTAGGCTTCTTTAGTTGTTGCTTGTGATGTTTCTTTACATTCTTTTTTTCCTGACCTATTGATCAGTCTCAGAAATAAAAATTAAAGTTTATTTTTCAAATTTTCCATCTCTTCTTTCCTCTCTCCCTCCTCTTTTTTTTCTTTTCTTTTTTTTTTCCCTGAAATTATGGCTTGATTTGTCACAAATCATTTCAGTATTCTCCAATTCACATTTCTGATGAACTGACTATTCAAAAACATTGCTCAATTCTACCCATTGGGATTAATTTGTCACCAGGCTTCCCAGAAAAGACATGGCTTCATACTCACTTGGAGAAGCTTGGAGAAGTCAGAATATGACACTTTTCTCCCAATGCTGAGAGGCTGATGGGTTTTTAAGACTACAGCTGGGAAGAATTTTATTCTCTATGGAAGCACACACCAGGAATAGTACCTTGACAGGTTTGTTAAACAGTTATGGACTTCATATTTTTGAACAATAATTATAGATCACTGCACATATTTTTCAGTGATTCATGAGAATAATGACCATTAACTACTTAAAATAATGATTTCTGCAGTTGTCATGCAAAGTCATAGTACATAAATATGCAAAATAAGCATTAAATTTTACACAGTTTTGCAAAAAAAAAAGTAACAAACCAAACATATTTTTTACACTTTGATTTGTGATCTTGTCTGAATCAAAAAGTATTCATTATTTCTGTGACTTATGTCTATTTGATAACATGGAATATTCTTTCCTCCAAAATGCAGAACTGTTCTTATTTCATTGCTAAAGAATGAAATACAATCAGATGTTCCTTCACACACCACAGGCCTGTGTTAACTCTGATAATTTCTCTTTTCTTAACCTGTCTATTTGTTTCTCCTGTGAATCTACCCTTTTACATTCCTTCAAATCAAACTTTCTAATTTAAATATTTTGGTCATCATACTGTAGGGCTTTACCTTTTGAAGTCTTTATAGCATCTCCCAGTAGGTAACAAATGCAGAAAAAAGAAGAAATGGACATTGAAAGCCAAGTCTTCACAACCCACATCTGTATTTCTTACTATAAGAGGCACTGGCCTTCAGATGATGTTTTCCATTACTATCACTGCTAAGGAAAGAAATCTAGTGTTGACCAGACAGTTTTCAATCCCTATGTTTGCAAAAACTAATACAAGGTATTACAGGGGAGTTTCATTGAGACAACAGCTGTAAATTATACAGGCACTCAGCTGGAGAAGACATCTCCATTTTTAGCACATGTTTATATTTGAAACATGGTCCAGCTTTTCCAAAACTCTGAGTGAGTCACAAGAACAGTTCCATGTGTGGTGCATGCCACATTGTCCCAGAGCTAACATTCTGCCACTTGAAGTCATTTGCATCCACACAGCACTGGGTATTTTGAAATCAGTCCTCCCTTATTCAGTCAAGCCTTCAAAGCCCTCTTGCTCTGCCACTGTGCTGTTCCCATCTTGAATTTATATCTGGAATTTTGCACATTACATGACCTAGGAGGCTGACCTGAAGACAAAGCAATTAGAGGCCAAGCAGTGCATATCTCATGTCTTAGCACATCTGCTCTACTGACCCTTCAGAGGCAGCATGTAAAAACCCTTGGTGAGTAACTTTCTAGTGTTCGATGCAAATAAGATTTTGGTGATGCAGTAACTTCAGACCAGAGGCAGTAACGATATATGAGGTGGAAAGGAAGAGGTTGTTAACAGAACCCAGGCTCTTACAGCAGGTCTTTGCTGATACCGCTTCTACATTTGTGCAATTAAGGATGCAAGTGTGCAGATGGCTGGACTGGTAGCCCAGTTGCCAAGGAATACATTCAATGCAGGAGTTCAGTGTGCAAGCTGCAGATTGAGCTCAGCGGGGTGGGGCAAGAGCCCCAGCCCAAGCCCAGAAAAAGAGGGCAGGAACTGCCAACCCTTTGCAGAGCAAAGGGCTCAGGTACCTGTGGCAGGTGACCGGACACTGAGAGACACAGCAGGAGCTGATGACTTCCAGACTTTTCCATGCTTAGACCGTAAGAGTACAAAAGTGCAGGTGTTCTTCTCTCAGGGGTCCCTCCTCAGACCACCCAGATCTACTGTTATTTTGTTATTTAGATATTTAGTTATTGCACTATGATTAAATTATTTTAAGAGTCTGGACATCTGAGGTTCTCCTATGAGAAACCTGGGGTCAAGCCTGTTAGGAAACCTGGTCTGGCTGTGTGAGCATGGAGTGTGTAGCTGTGAAAAGGATTCAGTCCCAGCTCAGCTGGTGCAAGAGTGACTGCCAGAGTGGCTCCTGGGTGGTTGGACAAGGAAGTTTCCTAACACAGTGAAGAGTTTACTCTGAGATACTACACTTAATGGTAGGAATAAAATAAGGAATGTATTCCACACAGACCACCTGTAAACAATGTGCACAACTTTCCATATGAGATTTGTGATTAACATGCATTAAGGGGTGGGTACAATCTTACAAAACTTTTATCATGCTTCATGTGGGAATTTTAGTGTACTCTGTTGGGAGATTTTTAAATTCTGCACGTTTGGAGAGTAAAATAAAGCATTTGAATGTTCAGTGAATGCAACCATTTTAATGAATTTTTTAATGAATTAGTGAAGACAGCCATTTCAATGAATCACTCAAGACTGGAACCCATGAATGCAAAGATATTTTCAATGAATTTTTAATAAACAATGAGGATGCCAAATTAAATTCTGTGAACAGTAGAAAAGAGAACGATTAAACACACAACTGTGAACAGTAAGAAGTATTATTAAACAGAGATGATAATTTGCCAGTTAAAACCTTAAATAAAACAGAAGAGGTTTATATAGGCTGTTTTACAGTGTTCTGTCACATTATCCACCATGCTTTCCAGATAGTCTCTTTACACTTTCATTATCTTCCTCAGCAGTGTCTATGCCAACTCTACTGTGTTTTGTCTTTCTTTTTTTTAAATTTCTCTTTTCTTCATTCCCTTCTTACCTCTTTATTGCTTCCTTAGGGTGCATGTAGCATTTTGTTCCCAAGGCAGTACTACTGAAAGGATTTGAACACTGAAGGGACACTCCAGTAGACAGTCCTTGCTTTAGAGATGGAAACTCATTAGATGTGTCCTCTATCAGTGAAAATATTGGACATTGATCCAGCTGAGAAATTACATAGTGATCTCATTTGCCAGAATGGTGTTTTCAGGTCTCAGAACAGGGTGAAGGAGAATAATGGGCTCTATGGGTAGTGCCAAGTGAACTGCTTTGCCATGCAATCCATGCATGAAGCATCTTTGGGCACTTTTTTCCCTAAAATGAAGACACTCATGGATCAACATAATGGATGCTATAAAATAGGTAGCATTTTGCAGTAACAAAAAAATCTTTCTCTGCTGGAAACACTTGTGTTGTGTGACTTGACTGCTCTACCATATCATGCTTCACATTGGTTAAAAGATCAGAACACGTTTTTCCCCTCCATTCTGTAAATACTGCAACAGTGAAAAGGTTGCTTCCTTTAAATTTAATACTTAATCCCCACAGCATCACCATTTTGGCTGAGGATAATTTAGGGGTTTTGTAGGTAGAGAAAGGACATAGAAGAAAAAAGGCAAAGTGTGGGGAGCAGTAATCAAGAGGAGAGCAGGGGACATTGATATGGGGTATGGATGTAGCAATGCAAAGAAAAGAACTGGGAAGCTTTAGTACAGCTCCTGGATATATGCCTGATAATATCAAAGGAATACGCAGATAAAAGGGTTTGCTTTGTCTCAGTTTGAGGCAACAGAGAGCACATTCACTAAGCACTTTCCTACCAGCACTTTCCTGCATGCAGCCTGTGTTGTAAGAAACAAGGGAAAGAAAGTCAAGAAGATAAAAAAGAAGCAAAGAAGCCCAACCTAAAACAGCAGACACCTGATAGCACAGCACCAAGGTGTTAATATCTCTCTACCTACACTAGCTCTTGCAGATGAGTCTTCTCCCAAGAAGGGTTTCCCTCACAACTCAGGCAAGACCTGCTGTCTTGTTGACCTGCAAGACAAGACCTGCAAGATCTGTTAGATCCCCTGGTGTTGCAGTGCTCCAGTCAGATCCTGCATTTCGGTTACAAATTCTGTCTGTCCAATGTAGTGGATGTCAACCACAGAGGAGTGCATGGAGAGAACCAAATGCAATGCCTCAGTGAGGTGATGTTAGACAGTGTACAGTCCATCTACTGATAGTAGCTATCTATTTAGTGAAGTCTCCCATAAAACACATTGTTTTCCTCCACACATCTATATGAGCCAGCAGTGCCCTGGCAGCCAGGAGGAAAAACCCTGTCCTGGGGGCCATCAGGCACAGCATGGCCAGCTGGGCAAGGGAGGGGATTGTCCTGCTCTGCTCTGCACTGGAGCAGCCTCTCCTTGAGTGCTGCGAGCAGTTTTGGGTGACACAATGCAAGAAAGACATAAAGCTCTTAGAGAGTGTACAAAGGAAGGGCCATGAGGATGGTGAAGGGTCTTGAGGAGAAGCCTTTTGAGGAGAGACTGAGATCACTTGCCTTGTTCAGGCTGGAGAAGAGGAGACTAAGAGGAGACCTCATTGCAGTCACCAACTTCCTCACAATGGGAAGAGGAGGGGCAGACGCTGATCTCCCCTCTCTGATGACCAGTGAGAAAACCTGAGGGAATGTCATGAAGCTGTCTCAGGGGAGCCTTAAGTTGGATATTAGGAAAACATTCTTCCCCCAGAGGGTGGCTGGGCACTGGAACAGGCTCCTCAAAGAAATGGTCACAGCATGAAACCTGACAGAGCTTAAGAAGTATTTGGAGAAAGTCCTCAGGCACATGGGATGATTCTTAGGGTGGTCCTGTTCAGGAGTTGGACTTTGATGATTCTTGTGGGTCTGTTCTAACTCAGGATATTCTGTGATTCTGTGATCATGAGTGCCTTTATTGTGGCATGGTGTTCACCTCAGTTTTGTTCAGACAGCTACCTAGACAGCTGAGCACTGGCATGATTGCTAGTGAGAGCTGAAGTCCAAAACCTCAGGCATAAGCTGAGCTGTGAGAACTGACTCAGGTATCTGAAGTCATGCAAAATACACTGTGGCTGTAAATGAGCATTGAATAACATGCCTTAGTCTAGCCAGCATGACCTGACAGTGGTAGGGGACTGCAGCAGAGAACTTAGCACATGCTTAGCCACCCTTAACAAATTAACTTCACTGTTGTGGAAAATATCACCTTTCACTGAAAGCTACTTCCACCATGGGCTTACTATTTTACATGAAAAAACTAAGTATGTTAACATAGAAGAGGACTAGCTAAGCAGAAAAATAAAAAAAAATCAAGTGTATGAAATCCTTCAGCTGATATGAACTGACAGCTAACTGAAAGATTCCAGTCTGCCATTGTTGTTCCCACATGTCAAGTATACCAGTTCTTTCCTTTTAGGAAAATTGTGATGATGACTTCTCATATTGTCTTTCCAACATGGCTGCAAGGAGTCAGAGAAAATTAGTACTCAGAAGCAGATGCTACATTCATATTCTCAAACGTTAGACAAGTGTTTTTCAAGTAATTTTTCTCTGGCCTCTTATTACAGGTATGTTGTAACACTCCATTTGGAAATCACAATTTTTCAATTCTTTATTTACCTGTTACAGGTTTTGTCCCATTGTTAGAAAAGTCATCTTATTAAAAACCTGGGATCCGTATACTTTTTACTTAGTACTTCTTCAAACCTAAAAGCCAGAAGACCTATAAGCAAACAAGGCTCTGTTTTTAAGTGCTTAATTACCACACACTTATTTGCCTGCTTTCACAGCAATTGAGAGGCTATAAAGAGATTCTTCTATAAATTTGAAGCTAAGTGTAATTACTACAATGTAGTTTCAAAGAAATGGCACATAGACAACACATAGTCAACAGATGCAAAGCAAAAATTGGGAAAAAACCCAAAACACTGCCACCCTCTAAATACATAGAATTTTCTAATAGCTATTGAAATAAAGGCCAAAATATTATCTGGTTTAAATTAAAACAAAATAGAGTATGATCTTTCTAACACTGGTAGAAAGCACTGGGTCAAACTCTGTTACTCAACATCTAATGGCATTTCCAGTTAATGTTACGCCTAGCTAAAATTTTTATTTGTGCTGCAAAGTCAAAATGTTTTAGACATACAATTAAAATCCCTTCCAGCAGACTGAAGAACTACTACCATGGCTCACATTCCTGCTTCTGTTTCAGCTGTTACCTTGACTGGTCTTCATCGCATAATTTACTCTTTCTTCACATCATTGCTGCTTTGCTGTAACAGCAGCCCCAAGAAGATGTGAGAGGTAAGCACTGACTATTTTTATGGTTACCTCTCCTTCAAGTACTAAGGATTTGCTTTGGAAGACAACATGTTGATATTTATTTGATTTAGAGAGCTAAAGAAATCTCTGAGACTGGAAGCATCTCCCCATAAAACTAGCAGGATATATAAATCCCGATTAGTTGTATCTTCCACACAAGCCATTCACTTGGTGGCCCCTTCCAACTCAGAATATTCTGTGATTCTGTGATTCATCTCTCCTCAGTAAATCATTGAATTTTAATGAAACACACTTGTTCTACAAAATGAGGTTAATTGTAGGAGAAATTAAACCCTTTCTGGAGAGAGGAAGAGAGAGGCCATGAAGCCAAAGGAAAAAACATGCATGGTCCCAGAAAAGCACATATTAATCACAACATCACTAACAAGGAATTCATGCCACTAACTGCAGAGCAGCTGTTCACACTGGTTAATACCATATTCCTTCAGAGAAAGTGTGGATCAGGAAGCACGTGCTGTATCAGTGTCCTTCCAACATGTCATCTGTCCAGTTTCACTGTTAGCAATGCAGGTTTCTCCAGTCTGGGAGCCAAATTTCATTTCTCTCACATTACATAGAAAGTCAAGTCACACAATTTTTAGTGAGATTTAAGGTTCTAAATGGCTAGCTCCCTTTGCATTAAAGGAGGGAGGTGCTAATGAAGCTGCCATTTGATGTCACAGCACCAAGGAATCCATTGCTGGGAACTCAAGGAGCTCCACACAAACTTAGTAGGACAAATTACATTAGAATATTCACATGAATTTGCTAACTTAAGCAGTTCCATCTCCCCTCTTTATGTTTCCTCTTACATATCTTTCCATTATTTGTCTAACAAATGTCATCATAGATCTAAGAAAGGATTTTCCAGTGAAGCTGGGAGTTTTTTCCTGTGTGACATTGTCTTTTCCTAGAAGGATTTTTTTTTAATTGTGAGTTTGTGCTAGTTTTGATAAAACTTTTACAAAAAATTATTTAGATGGTAATTTTTTTTATCTCCAGGAAGATGGTTCTAGTCAAAATGAAAGAGGGAACTGAGCAATTTCAAAGACATGCCAACAGTGAAGGTACAGACTCTGGCTGTAGAAGAATATGATTAAATCCATCCTTTGATTAAGACTAAAGATTTGATCTCAGCTCTTCTATATCATAAAATAATGTATGACCGTTACTGAAGAATATTAACACCTAGTACAGTGCTATTCAGCTAATCTTTCTGGAAGTTTTTTTTTTTTCCTCAGCAAAAAGTAAAGAATAAGAAGTAAAGAAATCCCAGGGCTGCTGAAGTCCAGTGGTCATAAATTTTTAAGGATGCTGAAGACCATGGCATTTATCTTCCCTAGTCTAGAAACAAATCAAAAATACCTACATTTTAGATAGCTGACTAGAAATCTTTTATAGTCACATGCAAGGAACATGCACTTCAAGGTTTCAGTATATCACTATAATGATAATAATACCATGAATTACACTGACTGTAGAAGTTCTCTTTCACCTGGCATTCTTTTCTTTTTCTATTGCATATTATGCTGATTTTTCTCTTCTTATTTCCTCTCTCTTCCTCCAGAGACTCTTTTTTATTTCCTTTTAAATCTATTTTCTAATTAGCTTTTTGCATTACTGGGTAGCATCTTAAGGTATTTCTTCAAGTTCTGTGAGTTCATTTTGTTGAAATCCAACTTGCAATGCAATTCAATTTCCAGCTTTTTGAAAAATGCCTCTGCTGCTTCTGGCTCTTCACATTTCCTTGTGATGTTTCCTGTTCTAATAATTAATATGAGAGGCAACTGAGCACTGTAGTAACTCATGGGGCTTTTTTCTCCTCCTGTGGAAAGAGGGATGTCATAGGGAGGGAAAGAGGGAATGTCAAGTTTTTCTTCTCTGTCCCTCCTTTGGTTACAGATATAAAATTTCTTACACTTCATCCTCTCTGCATCACTGGTTGTTCATTGATTTGACTTCTCTACTGGTTTTTTTAGGAAATAAAGTGTTTTGCTGAGATATTCAAAACCTTGAAGCTAGGGAGCTGGAATTGCTGTGGATTTTGTCATTGGGTATCCATGGGCTTTTCCAGTTTATTTCTTTCAATAATCATCTAAATTTAGTATGGTTTATAACTTTTCTATAAAAAAAAAATCAATAGAAATTCCAAGTTATCTTCCTTTCTTCTCCTGATGGAAATGCAAAGGTTAATTCTCAGAGTTGTATGGATTATTAATTCTGCTTTTTATGTTGTTGTTTCTATGAGGTGTTTTAGTTCACTATTGCTTTATCTTCTCCTGATGAAATTTTAAATTTGGTTAACATTTCTCCTGAGTTAAGGCTAGTCAGAGTGGTCTTTTTATGAATCATAAAGATATACAGAGAGATTAGAAATCACTCATAAATCTTTAAAAAAGTTAGCCCTGGCTTCTCCCTCTTTCACCCAAATGTCTGTGATAAACATTTCACCAAGATTTTTCGCCATATCTAAGTGGCCTGTGATTTCTGAGACAGGGGTAGAAGATTTGTTTTAACAGCCTTTGTTAGACTGTATTTCCAAGAGTTTCACCAATCACAAAAAAGTGTTGGGCTACATAACATCTGCAATGATTTCCACAAGGATTTCTTATGGATGAGTCAGTATTGCCATTTGTAGGCTTTCATTCTGACAAATGATCCTTTTATTTGATATCTACCCAGGTGTTGTATGGAGATAGCAGAAAGAATCTTAATCATATTCTCTGGGCTGTTTATGCCTCCTTAGGCTTTCAGTATGTGCACTAATAAGGTATGTGCTGTGTCTCTTTTTTAGGTTGTAAACCTCCTTCCTTGCTTCCTGCAGAAGTTTCTCCATTTCTTTTTTTTTGTCCACATATATGTCCATATCCTCGTTACTTTTCCCTCTATTAGTTTTACTTTTTTTGATGTGGAAAAACAGAACTGCACATAATAGTCAAGCACAAAGAGATATAATACTCACTAGCCTTTTCAGGTGCTTCTGGCTGCCTATTTTTTTTTCCCCTAAAAAATCATAAAATCATAGAATTATTTAAGTTAGAGAAGACCCTTAAGATCATCAAGTCAAACTGCTAACTCAGCCTTGCCAAGTCCAGCACTAAACCATGTCCCTAAGCACCATAAACCCAGAATGGAAATGGGAGAGGTTTGTACACTGAGCTGGGAGTTTTGCTATTATTTCCAAGGCAATTAAGTTAATATGCAAAACATGGCAGAAGACTCACAATCAACCAGACAGTTTTTCAGGAGGATGGGGTGCTACTATGAATTTTCTTTGTCTTTTTCCCTTTCCCTGTTTCCTTCTTTAAACACAGCAAAAATTGAAGCTTTAGGAATTTAAGTCTAAAATATATTAGGTTTCCATACTTAAATCCTCCACATGCAAAAAATTATTCCTGCATTGCCAATATAACTTTTCAAGACAAAATTACATATACATTGTGTTTGCTGTTCCACTCTGATAAATACATAGACATTTCTGCTGTGGCATGAAGGTCAACCATGTACAGGTGTATATTCTGGTTGAGTTGAAATAATTTTCAGGAGTTAGCCATTTTCTTTTTCTATTATCTGACGTTTTAAACTCACAGGACCCAACCTGGTTTGTCATGGGATTGCATAACATCTCTGTTCTAGAATGGTATTAGCCATCCTAGAGCGAAATGAGCATCAGGCCCCAAATTTAAGAATGCCTGTGAGCATATGGATGGATTATCAGGTATCTTATTGAAGTAGAACCATTCTCCTAATTCTGTTAATGCTTTTGGTGCTATGACAGGCTATTACTGTTCACTGGAAGATTTACCAGAATCCAAATTAAAACATGTAGTAGATGCTGGGGCACAGCTACATGGTTGCTTACTCAATTTGTGGCTACAGGACAGAGTGTACTAAACCTCCTTTGACTTTAAAGAAGAAATTCCATATACTGATGGAAATGGAAATAAATGTAGCTATGTGGAATATCAACTGACAAAGATGGATGAGCCATTAATCCCATGCAAGGGAAGACAGCATGGTTTGGGTCATTTGAGCATAATATAGCTGGGAAGTTTCCACGTACACCTGCATGTGTGTGATTCATATATAAATTTTTATATGATCTTAAATTATTGTCAAAAAAAAAAAAAAAAGAAAATGAACATATGGACAGTAAAGTACATGTTGTAGTTCAGCAACAATTTTGGAGGACGTATAATCCTGGAACAACAATATAAAGCAGCCCTGGGACAATCTCTGGCCTCAAGGTCAATGCAGTCAAAAGCAGTCGAAGGAGTTGGGTTTGTATCATCAGTCCCATCTGGCATGAGAGTGATGCAGCTGTTTTGTGAGATGGAGGCCACAATACTCTCCACAATGAGGCTGGGAGGTGAAGGGGATGTTAAATCATCAAGGGACAGCCTCAGTTCTGGTGCCTTGGGCATACACTTCTGTAGAGTAAAACCTTTTCAGTTTTGAAGGCAACAGTAATGCTGCCCAAGGTTGACCCTTCACAGGTTCTGCTGTGCCTTTCATGGGCTGTGGCTGGAGGGGAAGATGCTGTCTTCATCAGCATCTCTGCTAAGGGGGTTTTGTCTGATTGGATCAAAAGCATTTAGCCTTCACTTTACACCACTGTCATCCTTTCATTCACCACAGAGGAATGGGAGGAGAAATTGGTCTTTCAGCAGCATGGGAAAAGTACAATGGAGCTTAACTATGGACATGTACAGTGAACCTGGAGAACAAGATCTAAAGTGGTCTTATTTGTCTTTCCAGAAGGATTTGATAAAAAAGACTCATTTTTTTTTTTTTGAGGTTTTTAACACTGTAATTTAAAGCCAAATCCTAATGTCCTCAAAGTTGAGCTGTCTTTTCAGCTACATCAGATTTATGCTGGCATAAAACTCTCTTGGTTCCAGGGAAGGTAATCTCAGTTTATTTAATGTGCTGTAAATCAAAAAATATATGGGAAAAAAAACAGCTCAAAGACAGGTTAATGGGAACGTGACCCAAGTAGGGGCCAAGAACAGTGACCATTAGTGTGTAATGAAAAAAAAGGACATTCATATTCAAGAATACTTGCCAAAGGCCTACACCTTTTACACTCAGTAATTTAATCTCAACAGAATGCCCTGATTTATATTTCTGTCCATTTCCACACTGTTGCTAATATTTCCATGTCTCTCTGTATATGAAATTACTAGATAATCTCTCCTTTTTCTTCCCCCTCCATCCAGCCTGTCCTAGAGATAGATATCCTACATGAGATCATGGTTACAGTTTTCTTCCATGTGGTCCAATCCTGAAAAGTTATTTGCAAGGCCTTTTCTGTGGTTATTTTTCTTTGGAGGATGTTACAGGAGCAATGTGTTGATGTTGGAGAAAAAATGACACATCCAAGCAGACAAGGGTGATCTTTAATGCAACATGGAAAGAATTACAGATGGAAGATCATAGCCATAAAGTTTTAAAGATGAAGCTGCAGTTGAATAACCTGACTGAATGAATCACTGAAAAGTTTTTATGCCTGTTTAAATTTTGATAAAGAGGAATAGTTTCAAAGGACTTGACAGTGGAGATTTTGAACTCACAAAGTAAAAGCCCTCAAAATCCATTTCCTTGGAATGAAGTGTGATTTTTGCTGAAATGTCACATTTTCCTCTCACAAGAGAAGAAAAATCTTCACAAATTAGAGAAATTTTAAAAGCTACAATTATTCTTAGCTACAATTGAAAGGTAAGCAATAAAATATAGATTTGGTAAGGAAACAATAATTTTTTTCTACAATCTAGTGAAAAAGTGTTGTATCATTAATATTTTGTTAGTGGAGAAGTGAGTTGTAGTTATGGCTCAACAAACCTCAGCACAAATTATGCCAGAAATATCACATGGAAGAAAATCCTTCATTCCCCCTCTATTCCCACCTTCTATTGAGACCTGTAATTACAAGGTTCTTATTGAGCAATATCATAGAGACACCTACTTGCCTTGCTCTGTTAAGAGTTTGTCAATGCTTCCATTATAAACCTCTCCTTTTAGGGGCTCACATGATTGTAAAATTTTGCACTGGACTGAAACTTGGCAAAAGATTATAGTAAAAAAAACATGTTTTTTTCCCATAATTAGTTTTTCTTCAAATTTGATCACTGGAAAAAAAACAGAAACTACAAAAATTAAAATAAAAGCTATTTCAAAACATAAGCTTTTGTATGTTTTTGTTTGCTTTTATCCCCATTGATGTAAAAAAAAAAAAACCAAACAAAAAACCAAACTAACAAATAGGTGAACATTCCAGATGTAGTTCAGCACTTACAGAGCAAAGATATTCAACATTAAAGCTGGAATCACAGTGGTCTCTTAGCAGTGGGTGATCTATCATTCCATATGGACTGACTACAAAGGTGTGAGTTAAGTATGGAGTTACAGTCTTAATTCTGAATTTCCTTACCTTGGTGAGTTTAAGACAGATGCTTAATTCTCTTTGAATGTAGTGGCTTATATATACTTTTACTTCAAAAGTAGTTTTTGGACATCATGCCCAGAACTGTTTTGAAAGTCTTTCCCAAAAGGCAGGAAAATGAAAGTATGTTGTCATTTCCCACTGCTCCCTCAAAGGAGGGGTTTTGTTTGCTGTTCTGGATTACTGTTCTGATTTTTTTTTCCTTCTCACTCCCCATTAAATGTACATAAAAGGTGGATTTTTTTCCCTGCTAGTGAATACACAAGGTATTGGTATCACTTTCAGCAATCCAAGGAGAGATTAAAAATATTATATGACACTATACATATTTTTTCTTGCATGAACATTTTAAAGATTTGCTAAAGGGTAGTTTAGAAGCTGTGGGGAGGGAAAGGGAAAGGGAAAGGGAAAGGGAAAGGGAAAGGGAAAGGGAAAGGGAAAGGGAAAGGGAAAGGGAAAGGGAAAGGGAAAGGGAAAGGGAAAGGGAAAGGGAAAGGGAAAGGGAAAGGGAAAGGGAAAGGGAAAGGGAAAGGGAAAGGGAAAGGGAAAGGGAAAGGGAAAGGGAAAGGGAAAGGGAAAGGGAAAGGGAAAGGGAAAGGGAAAGGGAAAGGGAAAGGGAAAGGGAAAGGGAAAGGGAAAGGGAAAGGGAAAGGGAAAGGGAAAGGGAAAGGGAAAGGAAAGGAAAGGAAAGGAAAGGAAAGGAAAGGAAAGGAAAGGAAAGGAAAGGAAAGGAAAGGAAAGGAAAGGAAAGGAAAGGAAAGGAAAGGAAAGGAAAGGAAAGGAAAGGAAAGGAAAGGAAAGGAAAGGAAAGGAAAGGGAGAGAGAAAGGAGAGAGAGAAGAGAGAGAGAGAGAGAGAGAGAAAGAGAGAAAGAGAGAAAGAGAGAAAGAAAAGAAAGAAAAGAAAGAAAAGAAAGAAAAGAAAGAAAAGAAAGAAAAGAAAGAAAAGAAAGAAAGAAAAGAAAGAAAAGAAAGAAAGAAAGAGAAAGAAAGAAAGAAAGAAAGAAAGAAAGAAAGAAAGAAAGAAAGAAAGAAAGAACAAAACAGATGAGAGGAAATCGAGGAAATTAAGCTGCAATGAGAGAGGAAGGCAGAATGGGGGAAGGCATGTGGAGAGAGGAAGAGAATTCATGATTTTAAGAAAGAGAGAAAAAGAAAGAGCAATATGTAAATAAAGAAAGAAAAGAAAGAGAGGAAATATTTTTTTTCTCCTGTTTGAATTCAGAGAATGATTTTATAAGTGCTTTCAAATTAAACCACATTTTGCTGAATCAATAGCTTTTGTGTCTATGGTAAAACCATCATAAAAGGCTATTCTTTAACCATGAGTATCATGTGGCTTGTTGGAAAATATTTTTGTGAACTTAATTAAACCCTCCTAATATTTTTGAAAGGCATATCAATCAGTTTTTACTTTACCTGCAAAAGGTTCACTGTAGTATTTTCCATTTCATTGTTGATTGGTTTCTTAGAGTAAATTTAAAACTCTCCTAAAGTATACACATTAATAAGGAATATTTATGGTCATAGGGTTTTTTCCATGTGCAAAGTCCAAAAGCAAAATATCCACCTTCTTCACATAAGAACAAGCATAAGGACAATTTACTTAGAGTCTAATCCAAATTGTATTAAATTCAATCAGGAAATTGATTTAAAGTCTTCAAGGACAATAGCAGAAGATGCAGCCTCCAGCTACCAAGGGTAGAAGTATATGCTAAAATCTTAGCAACCAAATAGAAGAAATAATATCAGCTTCTAGCATCTTTGAAGTTTTCTGTCCTTAACCCTTCCTTACCCACCATACAGATCTTTGTGTAATCAAGGCCTGAGTGGTTTTCGTCGTTTGTCTTTGGGTTTCACTGACACAGTCATATTAGCTTGTAGTGAGTCTTTTGGAGGCCAGCACCTCCTCCTCCTCTTGGTATATCTGTTCAATCATCAAAGTTTCTACTGCAGATAATTTTCATACTTTTTTTCAACTGCTTTTTTTAATCCTTTTTTCTAGGCTAAAATGTTCCCCCTGCTTTCGAGTCCAGAGGGTAACTATTGGAACATTTGAGCTAAATCCCTTTAACCCACTTTTACATCATTGACAAAGTCTGCTGAAGCCAATGGAAAGATGCCCACTGACTTCAATAATTTTTGGATCACACACTTGCTGTTTTAACTCAGACATTTTTCACTGTCATGGGCTATAAATTATCCCAGGAGAATATTTTGCTAGCACAAAATTTATAATTACTACAGGTAAGAGCTTTTCCCAATAGCTACGCTTCCGGACCGACCCTACTTTTGTTCGCTTTAACGCCAATGTCATTTATTACATCTATTTATGTCTTAAACATCTTATACATTTAAGAAACAAGATAGGGATTCTAAGGATAGGTGTTTCTTTCAGAGAGGCCCCACCTGTGCTGCGCTGTCTGTAGCAAAGAACATTATCTTGCAAGCAGTGAATTCATATATAATATGACTATAAAAAATTTTGGTCAACTGATAGGTCATGCAGAATATCTTCATATTAATGGGAATCCCAATGCTGCAAATATTTTATGATTTAAAGCTAAAGGGAAGTCTATCACTATAGAACACTTTTTAACACTATCAGAGAGGGCTTTTTTCCATCTGCAAAGTCCATTAGACAAAAGCCTGATCCCCTGGCTTTGGATGGGTGAAGTACCTCAGACCACATGTCACCTTGCATCTGTTTTTTTAAGCATGCACAAAAGACCATTTAAACTTTTTTCAAACGGAGCTGAAAATATAAGGAAAAATCTTTCCTTTTTCACATGTTAAAAAATAATAAAAAAAGAAAACTCTCACTTGAACTTTGCACATTTTTAAACACTACTTCTCATCAGTCTAATTACTATTTATCCCTGTTCTAAAGAGAGAGGTTACGGCAAGAGCTTTCCACAGACATGAAGGCTCCACAGATCAACTGTTCAAATACTAAAGAGGTGCTTGTTAAAAATGCAGTGCTGCATTAAAAAAAAAAAAAAAGTTACATTGTCTGAAAACCTGGGCTCACAGAGTCATAAGGAACAGCGTAGGTCATCTTCTCCAACCTCACTGTTCACAGCAGGATGATTTGCTGGGGTTTATCTCAGACTTTCACCTTGCAACAAGAAGTTTCCTTAAGTCCAGTCATGTCCAGAACTGTGTTGGACTAATTGGGAGGAAAGCTGCAATTAAAAACAGATTTATTAAGATCACAAAGAAGAAGCACTGAATGGACAAGGTAAGTGTAAAACTTCCTTCAGTAATTTGTGCATTTATTTCATTCAAACTATGATAGATAACACAGGTGGCTGTTGTGGAAGAAGAAAAAGCCACTCATTTCCCATATTGACTTCACTGACTTATGCTTTCTTAGTAGGTTTGCTGACAGTACTTAATTAGGAGGAGCTGTTGACTCTCTCTATGGCAGAGAGCTCCTGCAGAGAGACCTCAACAAATTAGAGATGGGCAATCACCAAATGTGTGAAATTTAACAAAGACAAGGGCTGGATTCTGCAGCTGGGACAGGACAAACCATGATACACAGACAGCTGGGGAATGAGATGATGGAAAGCAGTGCCACAGAAAGGCCCCTGAGGGTTCTGGTTGACAGAGAGCTGAACAAGTGTCAGCAGTTCCCCAGCAGTGCCCCAGGAGGGCCGACCCTGTCCTGGGGGGCATCAGGCACAGCATCGACAGCTGGGGAAGGGAGGGGATTGTCCTGCTCTGCTCTGAGCTGCAGCAGCCTCACCTCGAGTGCTGGGGGCAGTGTTGGGTGTCAAGTAGGAGAGATATGAAGTGATTAGAGAGTGTCCAAAGGGAAATGAGGATGATGAAGATCCTTGAGGAGCAGCCGTATGAGGAATGGCTGAGGTCACTTGGTCTGTTCAGCCTGGAGGAGACTGAGGGGACACCTCACTGCAGCTACAACTTCCTCACAAGGGGAAGAGGAGGGGCAGGCACTCTGCACTCCTCTCTACCACAGAGAGTTGGTGCATAAAGAGATATCCAAGGCCCAGCAAGAGGTCATCTCTGGCACCAAAAGGGCTAAGGCTTTAGCTAAGCATCAACATCTCAGTCTGAAGAGCAGATGTGGGGAGATATAAAGGAAATATTCTCAACTAAGAGACACTGGGTTACAAACTATAAAAGCACACACAGTTATCACAAAGGCAGAAGCCTCTACATGCACACCCTGAAGGTATGAGGAACTTCTCCCTGGCGTTTGGTTACTTTCCTGGGAACTGGGGAAAAGGATTTCTATGTGTGCCACACCAACAATTGGATGGTAAAATACATTGAATGCTAAGCTCTCACTATTTCTTCACTAGCTGTAACTGAAAAGGATACCTTATCGTTACCTTATCGTAACCTACTAGTAGTCCCTTTTTTTTTTTTTTTTTTTTTTTTTTTTGTCCTTATTCCTGTGTAGTATATAGTCTGTGTTAAGTCTTATGTCTGTTAGTTTTGTGTCTATTAAATAAATAATTCATTCTATAATATACTGAATCAGCCATTATTAAAGAGCTTGGGAAAGAGAGTGGGTACTGAGGTGCTGGCCACCTCAATAGTTACTGCCTGCTGCCAGAGGCCTGGGCAAAAGGCAAGGACTTATCTAAACCCCCATATCTATTCATAACAGTGCCCAGTGACAGGACCTGTGGGAATGGCCTGAAGTTGTGTCAGGAAGGTTTAGGTTGGATATTAGAAAAGGTTTTTCACCCAGAGGGTGGTTGGGCACTGGAACAGCTCCCCAGGGAAGTGGTCACAGCATCAGCCTGACAGAGTTCAAGAAGTGCTTGGACAATGCTCTGAGGCACATGGTGTGACTCTGGGGTGTCCTGTGCAGGGCCAGGAGATGGATTTTGAGGATCCTTGTGGGTCCCTTCCAAATCAGGATAATTTATGATTCTGTGCTGGGAGTATTCAGATGCTTCCAGCCACCTGCTAATGTAGTTCTGAGAGTGCTTTTGCCATACCAGCTGGAGTTAGTCATTGTAGTAAGGGTTCCTAAGGGCAAGCTACAAAATATTTGTACAAAATATCTCCTGAACCAACCCATATCTAACTTCCTGAGAAATTTCTCGATTCACCTGCTGAGTAGAAGAAAAAACCCCAAGAATTTATAGGAAGCATTTTGTTTTCTTTCTGTGCTTCTTTTCAAACCAGAGAAAAATTATGAGATAAATTGTTTTAGAAAGTCTGTCTCACAATCAGATTTCATTTCAAGAGTTGAGACCCCAATAGGAAAATATTTGCAACAAATAGACAAGATAAAGCAGTGAAAGACCCTGAAAGCAAAGGAATAAAAAGTGATACTGTATATTTTCTTAGCAGGTGTTAGACAGAGATAAGAGTAGAAGGAATAAAACTGAAATTAAATAGTTCCTGTATCTGTGATTGCAATTGGTTAAGAAATTAGGCAATTTGTAAATCATTTTCAGTCTGTCATATGTGAAATACTATGTGGAGGTAATTTCAGTGGCAGGAAGACCAAAATATTAGCCTCACAGTTGTGGAGGCCTGGCTTTATTTCAGATATTAGAGTGTTTCTGCCAGATGTTGAACCTGCCTGAGATCTCTGAAGGACAGAAGAGTGAAGCTGTCCCTTTACCTGGTCTATCTGCACTGCAGCCAGAGTACCCTCACTGGAGCTGCACTGGTTTAGAGCAGCTGAGAATCTGGCCTTCTGTGGGAATGATTTGTCCTAATTGAATGCTTTTCTGAAAATACCAGTTAAGACTAAGACAGAAAAAGAGTGACAGGAAAAGAAGGAAGTCTCCTTCCTATATGAGGAAGTAAAACCATAGTACCTAGACTGTATCTTTACAAAAAAAAAAAAAAAAGAAAAAAAAAAAGAAAAAAAGAAAAAAAGAAAAAAAAAGTGTTTTGCACAGCTTGAGAGCTTAAGTGTTTCTTATCTCTGTCAATTGCCCCAAGGATAACTACAAGGGCTCACTGTGCTCCTGCCTGCTAGAATGCATTACAATAGTTAAAAGATGGAGAAGCATCTGAGCTTGAACCTGCACTTAATTAGCTGGTCTGGAAGTAAGGGTGTGAAAGAGAGAGCTGCTCCTGAACAAGCAGTGTGAAGTGCCTGAAGCCTGGGTAAGTATCCAATTCTTGCTGTAATTTTTGAAACATTTTCCCCCATGGCTGATTAAAATTAAACAGCTCATTTAGCAAATTCAAATATTCATCTGGTTCCTTATTATGAAGCTCTGTACTAGGGAGATCCCATTAGTTTTGTTCCTTCAGGTCAGCTTTAGTTGACACTGATTATGTTAAACAATCATTTATCTAAGAAAATATTTAGTTTAGTTGCTATCTCTCCAATAATGCAGTTAACTCTTATTTTATGTCTTGTAGAAATTATGCAGCTGGAAGATGAATATAGCTTATTTAGAACAATAAATACATAGGTTACTGCTAAAATTAATTTCATTTAAAATACCATGGCTCATTCTCACCTGATCCAAAACCTACTTCGAATAGTACCTTTTTCATGGACTCTGTTGAAAACGGGAACTCCCTCAAATTTAATATTATTTTAACATTTAGGAACAATTGCCTTGTAGGAGACTCCTAGACAATTGAGCTCTTTGCAGCTTTCCTGAAGAAATAAGTTCCTTTCCAACTAAAGAACTGATGTATTTGCTGCTCACTAAAAGCCCAGGTTTACTGCTTCTGAGGCTTCAGGCCCATCTTAATGAAATGCTAATGCAATTAATGTGATATTCACAGATTTCTTTTTTTTTCTTTGCTCAACTGAGACTCTATAGATTAGGTAAAAACTTGTAAATTAAACTCTTTATTAAATAACTTATTTTTACATCTTCAGGTAGGTAGCCAAATAGAGTATTCTCTCTCAGAAATAATTTAAACTCTTTTCACAAAGCCCTTACAATGGAACTTCTGTTTGATCACATTCAGCTTTGCTGCAATTGTAGCTTTAAGCATACATGACTCAGACAAAAAAGAGATTCTAATTTATGTCTCTCTCCCTACTCAGTGAGTGCTAATCACATTGCCACCCACTTTTTTTGGTAAATGATTTACAGTCCTAGTGAATATAATCACCTGCAGTATCTGAGTCACAGAGAATGTTTTTGAACCCTAAACCTCTGCAGGCATGGAAAGGAACTGAGCACCTCCTGCTCCTCAGGAGGTCTGGGCAGACTCATAGTTTTGCACATATTCGTGCTCTAATTACATCTCACAGCAGGTGTTTTCTAAACCATTCTTCTCAGGTGAGGCAAACTACTTATACAGGAAAATATTAACCTGAAGGCATGTTCATCTTTTCAGAGAACAGGCGGTCCCTCCCACGTGTCCCTCAGTAGCTTTAGCAAGACTTTATTGAACTTATCCTTTATAAAAAAATGAAGAAGCAAACTCATGATCCTGATGTTAAATCCCCTTGGACCAGCCTAACTGCAAATGGAAGATCTGGGATTGTGTTTTGTATTTTAGCTTACAGGTCTACTGTGCCATAATATTATCAGAAGCAGGGACTTGTGCCTCCCACCTGCCCACCCCAGGTCTCAATGCTCTCAGCTGTCAGATGTAGTTGTTTGATTTTAGTGTTTCCTTGTTCTGGGAGCACTTCTTTTGGGGCATATGAAGAGAACAAAACTAGAGCATCTTCTGAAAAGGTCAACCCGGCAGCGTACTTGCAGGATTCTACAAGTTTTATCTTCTGCACCCACCTCTGCAGGGAAGGGATTTTGCTTTTTCTTTTTCCTTTCTATTTGTTGGAGCAAAAGTCTCTTTACAGACAAAAATGCTAGTATTCCCCACCCCAACATGAAAGAATTCAGCAGTGTGGGGGGTTTTCATTACAAAGAGGTGACAGCCTTTTCTGTACAATGTCACTGTTGTAATGTCCTTTAAATAGTTTAGTCCTTGGTATTTCAACCTGAAGCTTCACAAGGATAATTTCAATTTATAGATATTCCTTTTCCTTTTCCTTTTAGCAAGACAAAACTCTGACATTCTTCTTAAATTATATTAAAGATTTTAATATTAATTTTTATGACATTACACGTGCTACAAGTTTTATGACTCTTTAAGGTCTGAAGCAGATTCTTTGCAGAAAGTACAACCATAATACAAGTGCAAGATTGAAAATTAAGCTTTTCCCTCAGGTTTCCAACAGTTGTAGCCACACTTAAGGGTGATTTTCACAGCACATGGTCAATGTTAGCGTACAGCAAATATGCACCGTTTTTTAACATTGCTATTTTAACATTACTATGAGCAGTGAAGTTCTTATGGTCATAAGGCAGCAAAAGATGAACTCTGGAGCAGCTAAGTATGAATTCTATAAATTTAGTTACTTATTTTTAAAAGATGATATTAAAAGAGAAGATGGAAGGAATAAGGTGGTAAACAAGTGATGGCACATGGGAACTAGGGCAATAATGTAAATCTCACCTTCCAGGCAGATCAAGTATTAGTTGAAACCATCAACAATGTAATTTCCTTTCTGGCAGTTCCCTGAGAAGCCCTAAATATCAGGGAGAAAAGATCTGTAGTGTACCAGTGCCTTCCCAAACCTTGCACTCCTCTCCTTTGGTTCTTGGTGAAAGCTCCATACATGGTGAAAGTGGAAGCTACTTTTCAATTGTTTTGTTACATTGCTATGCTGTGTTTCTACCACCCACTCTTTTCATCTACACCCCTAGTAGTTATGACATATTCTCCTAAATCAGTTTTTTCTTTGATTTTTTCCCAAAGCTTTTTACCTATTTTCATTTGTCAAGCTGTAATTTTGATCAGTTGTGTAAGTTTTGTATACTTCCACAAAGCTGTAAACAACTACACACAGTAACACTGAGCTCAGTTCATGTTATGATGGCCAGCTGAGGGCATAACCAGTGCAGGGAGTGCAGTCAAAATATCTTTGTGCTCCTCCACTTTTAAAACAGTTCCAGAGTGCTCCCTTCCAAGCACTCAGGGCTCATGGAAACAGGAATGCCCAGGCTATGAACTAGACAGTGAGCTGGGATGGGACCATGCAATGTCCTGACATGACTGATTTTTAACATTACATGATTCCTTTGAGACACAAGAGATTTCCAAATGGCCTCTTAAACAACTTTTTTATTGCTTCTATGCTTTTGGGCAATGTGGACCAGGCAGTGCCTCCCAAAGGCACAAAAATTGTGTTCAGCAGTGGACACAGTAAGGGCTAAGTGTCTGCTACTAGGTTAGACTTCCTTGAGCCTCAGAGCTGAGAAGCTCACTTGGAGACCAGATGTGGCAAAAAAAAAAAAAAAAAAAAAAAAAAAAAAAGGTTTTCAGTAAGTGAATTACACTTTTAATATGCTGTTCTCTGCCGGTGGCTCTGTGGATGAAATAATTTTGTACCATATAGAACTGCTGCCTACCATCATGCCCAGAAGCATGGGTAGAGTTCATTAAAAAAGATGTTAAAAGACTGCTGTTAAGAATGCCAAATTAAGCAGTTAAAAGGTAAGAAATGCCAGCAATAAGGTTGTCTCACCAAGAGCTTTCCTGAGCATTATATTGGAACCTTTAAATTTATGATAATAACTGCCCCACGGCCCCCTTTTTTTTCATTTGATCAGTACCCTCTTTTGCTTATCTTGATCTGACTCTTTTTGAATTATTTGAAAGACTCTCACTGCTTTGAGTTTTGCAGTCCTTAAATTATATATTTCTTGGCTTTTAGTTTTTGTTTCATTACAAAAAGGGAAGCTGTTCCCACAATTCCTCAGCATTTCTAAGTGAATATTATATTTAATACTGACTTTCTGATCACCTTTTTACATAACACCTGAATATTCAGCCTGGTTAAGTGAGCTGAAAAACAGCTGACTACCTCTTCCAATCACATTAAAGAGTTGATCAGAATTCATACGCATAAATAGGAAGAATTAAAATTTCATTCATTTTCATTTCATACTTTATGAGTACTTGGCTTTTTAACATAATAGAATGTTTTCAGCTTAAAAAAAACCCAAAAGCACTCCCCCCCCCCCCCGCAAAAGCAAGCACTACCAGATTGTGTTATGGGCCATTTTCACGGTATGTCTTCTACTGGATGAGCCAAACCTCACCAAAAAGTTAGTTCTTTCTTCAGATGCCAGGTACACTTGGGAACAGCTCCCACTTTCCCCTTACTTATTTCCATATTCTTAATTCACAAGGCGGCCTGCCCTGCTACCACCTATTGGTTCACCACTAGTCCAGCAGTCATTCTTTTGAAGGAGGCAAACTCCTACCAAATTAGACACTTTGAAAATCTGACTACAACAAAATAGAGTATCTAACAGTCTATGGTGTACCATTTTATCCCCTGTAACTGTTGCTGTGGCACAGCAGCTAATATAAAAATTATATAAACTGCAATGTTATGGTGTATTACCAGTTATGTGGTAAACATTCAATTTATTTATTCTTTATTTTTACAGTTTATTTCATTACCCATACCACTTATTTCCTATGGTACATAACTTCTAAGTATCCTATCTGAATCTGAAAAAATGTGCTCAATTTAAAGCACTTCCTAGTTTCAAAAAGAAATTTATTCATAAAACCCTCTTTGTAATCAATCCCACAGAAAAAAAGCTTTCACATTTTTATAGGTATTTTATGAAGACAGATGTGTAGCAAAGTTATTAGCAGGTTGTCTTACATCATATTCTTCTAGACGATATTATAAATTGAAAAATATGATAATGAGGGAAATGCAATAAGGATTAGTAAGTGTACTGATGGCTGCATAATTCTCAGGGAAACAGCAGTCACCTACTTTCATAGAAAATGTCCTCATGATGTCCTCACCTGCTTTCCAGCACAGCAAATCGACTGTGCTGGAAACTTGAAACATTGAAATGCAAATGCCTCAAGCACAACTAGGAGTTCAGTGATTTCCCAACTATTTATCACTGTTGAATTCTGTGCAAGAGGAATTTATGGCCTGCAGGCCTTCAACTGACCAAACAGTGAATAAAATAAAAAAGAAAATCTGCTGAATATGCATTTCTGCACAAGTTCCTTCTTGTGTGTTAATTCTTTGAATAGTTTTCTCTTTAAAAGTCTTGTAGGACACCAACCATTTGTTCTATCTCCTTCTATTTTTCTTTGCTTTACAGGTTTGCTAACATTTTTCTCCGTCCTTTTACCAGAAAAACAATTTTATATTGGCAACAATGTCCACTCACTTTCTATCTTTTTTTAATATTCCAGGTTGAAATTTCTTTTGCATAATTATAAGTTAGGCTTTTTAGAGTCAGCCCCCCAAACTTTCTTATTTCTGATTAAAATCTTCTCTTGTAAATGTCCTGTTTTACTTCCCCTTAAGTTTGTTATTATTTCTGTCACAACAATGCCTGTAGTTTCTAGACAAGACTGAGAATAAACACATCATATTACTTTCTCTCTAAGCACCTAACAAGAGGCAGGATCTTTTCAAAGTGTTGTAATTGTACTAATAAGAAAGGCAGAACTGGCAAAACCCCAGTATTATCACCATCTTTGCTTTATAGTTGAAGAATGGAAGACATGGAAGAGGTCTGGGTATCTAGGTACTAAATTATGTATTTAAACACCTTTAAAAATCAGTCTGGAGGAGCTGCAAAATGAAAGGACAGCTGTTGAGAATCACTTCATAGCTTTAGCCACAAAATGTTTAAAATATGAGAACCAGATCCACTCTCACTTTTTCATGCATGGTATGGCAGGAGAATCCTTTCTCTTTTCTCTTGCTGTCTGTGGCTGATGTTAGAGGCAGACAGCTCAGCTTCCCTCTCTCCTTTCTGCCTGCTGTGCACTGGGTGGAAGAGAGACAGGTTGCACTATTCACCACCTCCTCGCCAGACCCTGCTTAGGAACACAGGCACAAGGCAGTAATATTTTTACCACAACTTTTGTCACAATTGCAGCTGAAACAGTACTGTGTTGTTGACATCCACTGTACAGCATATACAGCTCCTTGTGCTGCCACTCACCTTCTTGTGCTCACCCATGTATTTAATTTCTTTCTTCATATGTTCCAAGGGCATCTAGTCCCTTGGGAAAGACCTTGGGAAACATACTGTAATTAGCTCCACTGTTTACAGGACAGTTGCATTGTCAGATCCAGTCATTGTTGGTTGAAAATGCTCATAAACATCAGTATTTATCATTCTCTCCAGTCTCTCAGTTACTATTGTTTGTTTTTCTTGCCTCATATTTGAGTTCTGCTCTGGCTTTCAGTTATGAGTATATATTCTTTGTGTATGCAGTAATACAAACATTTACTGTGAAGTATCATTGATATGATTCAGATAGTATGCCTTATGAATTCTCAGAGGGAAGGGTTTCAATAATTTAGAGTATTCTGCACAATTTTTGAATTCATCAAAAATGAGAGAGTAACCCAATACATTTTATATGGATATTAAGGCAGAGTGAAGCTGATCCATTCATTGGAAGTGTGTTTTGAATACAGACTCAAAATATCTTTGAGTTTTGCAGTTAAAGATCTCTGCAAGCTAATTGGTCTTCAGTTACAGCCATATTGTCATGGCTGTAGCTCCACAGATGACTCGAGGGTCCCAAGTCAGTTGTACATCTTCAGATGATTCCCATTCTGAGTAGTTTGGAGTGAACCAGCTGGTTTTCTAAGGAGAGAAACACAAAAGCTGTGTGGTAGCTTTTAGTCCAGCTTGATTCCTACAGGCAATACTGTCACAACTGGCTCTGGGTAATTTATATTTCAGTCTAAATGGGTATGAACCTGCCAAAATCTTTCTAGCTATACCCTCTGTGGCTGTGCTCATCTAGAAAATGGCTATAACAATTCTTTTTTTCTGCATGGCATTTCCCATCTTGATTTTGAAAACTATTTCATGCTGTACCTGTAGATTAATTAGTGTAACGAGACTCTTGTCTTGAGGGCATGGAAATAATTATGTTCACTGGAATTGTTGGAAAACATAACAGTTTATAAATTTTTGTATAACTTTAGTCAAAAGGTTTTGTTTGCCTTTGCCCAGGAAAAAGAATTTCAAGTTTCTTTTCAGAACATTGTTCCACTAGCTGAGGTCTGATGGATTTAGCATTTCAACAGACTGGGAATAGCCCAAAAGAAAAAGGGCATCAGCAGCCATCTACAAACACCTACCCCAGACTCTGCCTCTGGCAGAGTTGGACACATCTCCTCCAGAAAGGACTGAAAAGAACATCAAGGAATGAAGATCTAATTAACATCAGAAGCAAAGAAATCCAGATCCAATAGGAGACCAAATACTAAGAACTGTGCAACCTGGTCCCAATGAACACTGACCCAATTAGTTTCTATGAGTTTTAACTCTATAAAAGATCTGGAAAATCTGGTAAAAACTATGCGTCATGGAATGATTCTCTCTGCGCACCCAGGCTGTGTGTGGATATGATTTATGTGGTACATCCTGGCCAGATAAAAAAGTAATGCCTTGACTCTCTAACATTAAAAACATTGTTGGAGGGTTTTTGTTTTTCCCACAGTTTCGGTGGCAGAATCATCTTGCAACAATACTAAAACTGGGGGGAGTGGGACAGGTGGAATAATAAATATATTTGGTTATAGGTAAGCAGTATACAAGAACTGCTATTACAAATGACAAGCATTGCCAGCAAAAAAATTAACTTGCAAAGACATACAAAAAAGTACATTATGTATTTTAAAAATGCTTGTACAATGGAGAGGTGAATTCCCAAGTGTTCAACTGACATGACCTTGCTGTACAGAAGAGAAAGCAGAGAATTTGTATGAAAAATAAGAGTCAAAATCTGACTCAAGGAAATACTCAGGACAACTGTTCTCCACAGGAAACAGGGGAGCTTAACTTTTTAGCTCTGTGGCTATGCAGGAACCCCATGCATGTACCCCAACTGGGAAAAAACAGGTTTCCCTGCAGAAAGTTGTTTCTCCAAGTAGTCATTTCTCTTCCAAGAGCAACTGTGCTGGGGAATCCAAACTCTGGTTTCTGCCTAACTTTGTACTCTGAGGCAAAAACCATGAGAGGGTAGTAATGCATGGTTTTCTTGAAGGGCTCTCCAGAAAAGTTGATTTTATTCATGAATTTTGCTTCACAATGGCAAAGTTTTCAAATTAATTCCATAGCAGGTGGAAATACTTATGTGTAGCTAGAAATTCATCAGCCTTCTCTGGCATCACTTGAATTTCTGGCCTTTGGTTTAGTATGGTTGGGCGTTGGTCTCTGCTGGTTGGTTGAAGATACTCAGATGGTTGTATTTGGGCTCTCCAAAATTAACATATAGCAAGCAATCTGTGGACAACCTTTTTGTTTTTTATATACGAACAGTGGTTCATGTTTCTGAATCCATGATTTCTGACTAGTATTGAACCTAACTCCTCAATGTAAAATGTTTTCAATCCTTATTTCCTTGATATATCCTTAATTCTTTTGTATGAATTCCCCACTTGTTTACACTGAACCAACCCAGCTTCCAGTGAAGATAGTGGTGTACCCAGTCACTTCAAACATGCCAGGTTTCTGACTGACAGAATAATTTAAAACAGAAAGCTGGTCCTCATTTCAGTGGTGCAGATACATACTGACTCCTGAGTTAATGTAATCCCTTTTGCAGCAGAAGAGGAATTAGAGTGAGTATGTTATCACACTCAGCTGTTTCCTCAGCTGTGGAGGAATTGAACGGGAACATTTTCAACTGAGCAGCCCAACAGCTGGGACAAGGAGATGTTGTGGGTGTTAGTCTCCCAGGACATCTTAGTTTCATCAGGACTCTGACATTCTCCCTACAAGGAATGAGTGCATCCCCCGGGGCAGACCCCTGTCATACAACCCTGCCATGGTCACACTTTCCTAGGGAACTGGAAAGGTCTTATCTGTCTAACATGGTCCATTCTTGCAAATGGCTTCAGTGAATCTATGTTTTTACAGTGAAAAATGGTTTGCCAGGAACCCCACGTCTTCTCCTAACAAGATTCAGTAGCAAAAAGTGATTCCAGGGTAATGATCACATGTTCAGTGGATACAGAGTGTATAGTGATTTTTTCTAATGTAGGAAAAAGTACAATCTCGAGAAAAAATAGGCTATTGGCCTCTTTCACTCTCTTGACTGCCTTTCAAAACAGTGTAATTTTAGAGTTCCCTGCTATGTGTGTATGTACAGCATGGTTGAAAGGTCACTGAATGGCACTTTGCTGTTTTAAAATGCACTGTTCAATATGTGGCAAACCAGTATTTCTTTGGTGAATTGTGTAGAGTAAGCAGACTGTTCATGACAGCTCTATGAATAATAATGGTAAATTCATCATGATGCTTTTGCTCCTGCTGGATTTTATTATGCAAGGCTGTTCCACAGTAACTATTATTGAGCTGCAACTTATAGAGAAGCTTAAAGGTTGTAAGTTCAGTAGAGAAAAACTGTTTTCTCATTTTTCTAATTTATTTCTGCATTTACAACAACTCTTAGTTTAACATCTCATACAGACCTAATAGTTTACCCTCTTCCCATGTGAAGTATGAAGATTCAGGAGAAAGATAGGCAGAATTCTAAAAAGTCATCCCTTGGACTGTTTTTCTTCTCCTCTTCATTCTCTCTTTCACCGGTCTCCACTTTTTCCAGCTACTTCCTGTTATACCAATGATCTTCCAACCTGAACATCTATATAAATGTTCTCACTTGCCATTTTCTCTGTGGAATCTCGTTTGCCTCCTCATTCTTGCTAGAAGCTTGTGGCAGCCCAGAAGGGCTAATAAAATGTACAGGAGGAGGACAGAGAGACCTAGAACACACAAAGGAAAGTTACAATGGGTTCTGAATCTTTATCTTTGCCTATTCTTACCCAGGAGCTGCTGATGTGTAGCATTACCATTTTCCAGAGTAATGACAGGCAAAGGAGAGGTTCATTTCATACCCATCTCCATTGGTGGTTGGTAACTCCCACAGGGTACCAGAGCTGAAGGGTTAAGGTCAAGGTCAAGGTCATTCAGAATCAGCCCTTCCTTTGGGTGCACTGCAAGTACCTCTGGATGCCTTGCATGCTTCAGGGCTCTGAAAATAAATATGGGATCTTTCTGTGCAAGAAGATATTTCAAAGGTAGCTACTGCAGCAGAGGTGAGGCCATACTGTGGATCAGCTGGATATTAATGTCCTTCCCCAGACAAAACTTTTCAGTGTGGTGATTTTTTTGCCTTTTCTGAATTTGTTAAGAGTAATCAGCCTCGAAGGTCTGATGCTGTCATGAACAATTTTTGTTCATTTGTCACGAAAGAGCTGTAGTGGTTGTGTAAGCAAAACCTAGAGAAGTCCATGTAGAGAATACATCAGGTATAGACTGGTTTAGTGATTCAAAGAGAAATGTGTTCAATACACTGTTCCATAAAAGAACTCTAGTACTTTTTTTTTTTCTTTTCACCACTGTTAGCGCTTTTTGAAGCAACAGTAACCTACTGCTATTTCTTCTGGGAAATCATTACCTGGGAAGCCATTCTGCTTTTGTCCAGTGTGCAAAAGGCAGCAGATGGGGTGCCAGCTAATTGCCATTGCTGTTTTCAGCTGTTTCTCTTTCTTATTCTTGCTTACTTTTTCCTTCTCTGAATTGATTGCAGCTACTATCCCAGAGCACAGGAAAATGCCCATCACAAGTCTCAGCTTGCAGGCTGACCACAGAGGGAAGCAATGTCCCAGGGATCCCAGCAGCTGCCCTTATGTACTGCAGCCCTGAAAATGCTCCCACACTGTCCTTATCTCTTGCAACAGTGTTTGAGAGAATTATGTCAATGCTACACCATTCCAAATTTCATAAGAGGTTCTATCTTATTTTTTGTCTACATATGCTAGAAATATAGAAGGCAAGAAGTAAAATTGAGAATTATGACAAAAGAAGATTAAAGACTACTTGCTTTTTCCATATTGTTATCTAGTGTTCTGGTTTGAAAGCAAAACCAGTGAGAGACTCCAAGTCAGAAATACAATTTATTGGGAAAAGGGAAAACAAAAGACAAAAATACACACAATGATACAAAAGGAAGACCATTGGCAAAGACAGAATACAACCTGACACCCGCTTTGGCCAGCGTGCTGGTAGCAGTCCAAATTGGAGTGGCTGCAGTCCTCTTGGAGTGGCAGATGTGGTTGCTGTGTCTTCTTGGAAACCTGCGGAAAGGCTGCCTTTCTGTCTAGAAATTCCTGGATTTATCCAGGTGGGAATGCCTAGCTTCTCCCCCTGGGCGGAGCATCTCATAATGGGCTGATGTTATTTTGAGTCACAAGGTGTGTTCTTAATCACCTGTTAAACAGAACTGGCTCTTGGAGAGTGTTATCTCTGAGTCATGCGGCAAGACATTGATGGGCCTATTAACAGGAGATAAGGAAAACTGTCCAGATGCAACTGCTACTCGGATGGTAATAGGAAACATCTTGGTGCTCAGTCTTGGACATCTAGATATCTGCATGTATCTGCAGATTCATCTGCTTTTTTTAGTTTTTATTTCTTATACTAGATTTTATTTTTTAAGAGACTGGGGCTGTACTAACACATAATACAAAGGCATAAGTCCAATGATATATGCAATATCATTATTTAAATTTTTTTTTAATGTTCCATTTTTTCCAATGTCTTGCATAGTTGTAATATAAGATTGTTATTTGCTTTCAGTTTTCCTCTTTTGAACTAATTTTTTTCTCTTCTATTTGTTAATTGCTGATTTTTCTTAATGCAAGCACAAAACAATAAATAATTTCTGGTTTGAGTAAAGCACTCCTGAGATATATTGGGTCTTTCAGTCTATGTCTCTCAAGTCTTTAATACAAATATGTCTCCAACATGGGAAAATCTATGAAAATGCATTTCAGGATCTGTGAGCATTTCATCCATCCATTTCTTTTTCTTCTGTCTCTAGTATATCCATACAGACTTCTGGAAGCGGTTAAACTGTAACAAAACTTAGAGCAAATTACAACCACAAAAAATAACCAACTAAACAAAAAAAAAAACCAAACTCCTGTCATTCAAATAAAAAGGAGTTTCCTTAGAACAGGGCTGTATGGTATCAGTTAACCTAAATGGCATATTTCAATACCCATGGGTCACTGCTGGTTTTTGGTAAATTATGCTGTAGTTGTCACATTTTTCCTGGCAGCATCTCTCAGCTGCTGTACTTTGGGGAATTAGGTTGCAGCAATGAAAACATGATGTGTCTGGTGCTGTGGCATGCCAAGGGAAATGAGATCATAGAGCAGCTGATTAATTTCTCCATGGGAATTCAGTGGGCACCTTTTGGAAACAAAAATTCATAAAGTGTGGGTAACCACAGGCAAAAACAGTGTGTGCGTGTTGACAAGAGGGAAAGTCACCATGAATTGAAATCTCTTACAAAAAGGCACTAATGATATTGATCCTAAGGACTGCTCTTTTAAATATCCAGTGATTTATTTGCACCCAGTTGATTGAAGGAAAACTCTTCACTTTGCCTTCCACTGCTGCAAATGCAAGCCAAAATTGCCTTAGAAGCAGTTTTGAAAGTCTTTTTAGGCACTTCAAAGTAAAATTAGTGTGGTTGTTGAGGTCTGCATCTAGGCTAAAACCTGACCAGCAGAGCTCAGAGACATCCTTATTTTCTACGATTATCAGCTATATAAAGTTGTCTGGCCCAAAAGGCTCATAGTGAATTTGTCAGCAGAAGATTCTTTTGGAGACTTTCTTCCTCCATAATAATTCTACATCTGATGAGAGAAGACGGGATTTAGGACGTTTCTTTGTAGAAGGGAATGCCACAACTGGCATTCTGTGATGCAAGGCCATCCTGTGAGAGACACTGGTGAGATGTTCAACCCAACACTTCTGACAGGGCAAAGGACACAGAAAAATGGAATCTCATGTTGCAAAGGATGACAAAACCCAGAAATTTACCTTAAGTGATTTATGCTGCCGAGTCTGTGTCACTATGGTCATTGATCAACTGGTTCACCAGCTGGCAGGGAACAACCCTGAGCAACCCTGAAAAGAAATGAAAACAGACTATCAGAGGCATACTTTTGAGAAGTGTTAGATACTTGAAGAGCATCATCCAGAGAAGAAAATGTTGCTGCATCGATGGCCAAGGTATGGATCTTGGAGTAAAATGCAGGATAGGGCCTTTAAAAGATGGAAGGAGAAAAGATGATATTTATAGCTTTGCCTAAACATTAGTGGCTGTATGGGAAAGATTTTCCTAATTCCCACAGGTCTTGCAGCAAGTCTGCCGTGATTATCTAAACACATGGGAACGTGCAAGAGAATGACAGAACCAATCCAGAGTTTGAGAGTTGAAGAGTAATGGTGAAGTTGTCAACAGCAATGAGCAGAGGAGAAAGTGTGGCAGGTTCAAATTGAAGACTTACCTGTGATCTTTTTTTTTTTTTTTTTGCTTCAACTGACAAGGAATCATCCTGAATACATTAAACTGTCAATTCAACTGATAGAATGGAACAGAAACAAACAGGACAGAGAGGTTAAAATATTCCGCCTGGGAATTACAGAAGAAAACAAGAGAAAAAGGTATGCAATGAGAAAACAGAATCTGTAGTGGATTTGAGAGAGTCCCATGAAGAAGGGAGAAGGAGCTGCTGTAAAAGATGCTGAAAGAGCAATAAAGAAGGTTGATGGAAAGCCACAAGGGGGTACTGCCACAAAAGCCAGGCCAGGAAAAATTGATCAAGGGTATCAGATTAGACAGGAAGGTCAAAGAGGACACAGAGATTCCCTGTGTTAGCCAGAGAGAGGTCATTTGAGACCTTGGTGAATTAGTTTGAATGGGGAGGGCTAGAGCCAGATTGCAATGAGTCAGAGGAAAGGAAATCAATGGTAAACAGGCCTTTCAAGTCACTCAGAACTGAAAGGGAGAAGGGAGTGCTGGGAAAGAAAGAAAAGCTGACCTGTTTGCACTGGAACTTCATAAACAATGTACTGCTTATTTCTTTCCCTTTCTCAATGTATGAATTACCTTTTTTGTTGTTTGTTTTGTTTTGTTTTCTGATCAATTTTGTTGCTTTTATTTTGAAGATCAGAAAAGCCTCCAGGCTCCCTGACTCGAGCAATCTCAGGCACCAACCCAAGGAAATGCATATAAATAGCAGTCTGTACAAATTTACATCTCTTAAATTTATTATTCAATCTTGATTTAACCATAGAGCTTCATTTGTTTTCATGATTACTACTTGTATGATGTCTGGTACTGGAGTTCATTGGTGCCAAGCTAAAATTAAATTTGGTTTTAAATCCCGAGAACTCCTACAGAAACATGAAGTGAACGATTGTACTATAGAACACACTGTAGAGAAGTCTGACTTACCCTACTGTTTCTCCAAAAACATGTTTAGTCTTTTCAAGGCACTTGCCTGTCCCACCAACCACAGATTTTGCCAAGCTGGCAACATTTAAAAGATATGAAAACATCATGATAGAAATGCAACAGCTCAAGATTTAGTCATATAATTTTCACTGAAATGAAAAGGTAGTTCACAATGGGAAACATTTGGCAATTACATGGGAATATGGACTTGTGATTTCTGGCACTGCCTTTGGGGTCAGTAAGTACCTGTGCCTGGAAGAAAAACAGAGTAGCAGGGCTGAGAATTTCCACAACCGGCTGGAAGCAATTCCTGCTGTCTCTTTTTAAGACCATGGTTTTCACATGCTACCCTTTGCTCACAGTGTCTCAATTTTGACAGAGCAAACACCCAAAAAAAGAAAAGTCCCTTTGAAATTCAGTGGGATCATAAAAATATGACTGAAGAAATAGATGTGCTGGATAGCAGGCAGCCATCCAGTCATGTCACTGGTGACCCACAGTGCCTTTCCATGCGACCTGTAAAAGATTTTACTCATGGGTGTTCCTTACAGAGATTGCTGATGGATAAGGAGAGCAGCTGCAGAAACCTTTCTAGATATGTGCCCTCGCTGTGAGTCCCCAAATCTCCCATTTGACCTGGGACCCCCAGATCTCCCCATTCCAGAGGCAGGCTGCTCCCTAGCTCAGATACATTTTGTTTCGCAGCTTATCATCTGTTGTCCCACCTGTAAAGTAAATATCCACAAACAAAAGTAAGAGAGCAACTAGTGAAGATTACAGCACAGCTTTAAAAAGAAAATCACCTTCCTCTCCTCCAGAGCAACAAAGCAGTTAATCTGACTTGATTATTTTTTCCTTGATATTGAAATCAATAATTTCATCCATGTTAAATGAATGCCATCTACAGCAGAATTAATTCCATGTTTCGAATAAATAATCTTAGAGATTTAGCTCATTTTTCAAATAGTGACTTACTCTCACTTCAGATTTTGCAAATGTGTTTTTGATTTGCAGATGTGGCTGGAATATTCTGCACAAATACATCTCCAGCTATGCTGTGCTCTGAAGGTGTCCCCAAAGATTATTAATGTGATTGGTCGCTTCGTTCTTACAGAAACCACACCCATGATTTGATGAATCTTACAATTTAAAAAGCAAGAAGCTATTACCTTTAATAAGCTGTGAAAACTCTTGATTGCACACATATGCATGGGTGTGTACACACACTCACACACATACACATTTAGATCATTTACATTTGAATACAAGTATTTGGATTGAAGTTATCTGCTAAATTTCTTGCAGGGAAAGCCTACAGAAAGAGCCAGAGCTTAAACCTCTGAACCAGAAAAATTATTCTGGGCTAGATTCCCCATATGACTGGGGAATTACATCCCCTGTAATGTTACGGTGGGCAAGGCAAATATGGGAGAGCTTCAGCCCAAGAACACAGCTCACTGTCTCTGCCAGTGCCCAGCTGTGTGCCACCTCCCCACTCCACGTGACTGGCATACAAGAGCCAACCTGCCTGGCACTGTTTCCATCATCCTGCAAAATCACAAATGTGTTGGAGAAGTCATTATTACCTCTTCCAAGTTCCCTTTGGTCACACATGGGGCTGCACAGGGGTGAGATGGCTGTTATACCCACATAGAGGAATTGCTACTCAGCATCTGCTTGGGTTGGAGCTGTTTGATGTCACACTGCTTTCTCAAGGTCTAGTGACATGGCTACATCAGATATAGACATTTGTATGCTGTGGGAATTTCTGCTAGCAAGGATTCACCATATAGAGTATTCCCCTTACTTTATTTGTCTTTCATATATCCTCAGGAATAAAACTTACCAGTAGTGAGTACATCACATGCAAACATATGAGATTCCAGGGATTACTTATGAAGTACCTGACAGTCATACCTTGTGCTCAGTATTTCGCCCTGGTGTATGTTATGCAAAAAGCAGAATTTCTGTCTCAGGTAGGTTTTGTTTAGGTGGGGTTTTTTCCATATTATCCAGGCTATGCAAAATTTTGCAAATTCACAAAGGGCCATAAAATCATTTATCTTGCAAAATACCTTTATTATCATTGAGTCCAACCAATACTACAGGTATTGAAAAAAGTCTGATTAATCCTATGTCATCCGGAAAAAAAAAAATCGTAATTTTTCCAAGCATTCTTATATAGTTCCTACCGAAGAGGCACTATTGACCAAGTATTCTCCAGGGAGTAAACCCACAGCTGTATAAGATTTTCGTATTACTATACACATCAGAAGGTCAGTGGGAATATTTCAAACAATGTCTGTTTGTGTTTTTGTAATACACCTTGGATTTCTGACAGCACCATCTAATGCATTCTCAACTTCTGAACTACATCAAGCAGAACAAAGGCCTTTCCACATTTCAATCCTAAGAAGCTGGAAAGTGTTGACTTTCAATGAAGTCACCTTTTCTTTCAAAGTGAAGAAATATACACAAAAGGGGCACAGTTGAAATGACACCATGCTTTGAAAGGTTGAGAGGGAGCCTTTGCTATTCTAATTATTTATATAACTGTTATCACTAAACTACAAAAGTCCCATCCTCATCCTCCCATTAAAAATGAATTATTTGGGCCAACTTTGACAATTTGTTGTCAATCTATAAAAATTCTAATGGTATGTGTTCCCTCAGCAATTATTCTGCTGAAAGTGTTTTAGGATGCTGCAGCTCTGAGTCATGACCTCAAATTCTTTGTATACACAGAAAGTGCCAGTTGGAGTCAGTGGGATTTGATGAGCAAGTATTGAAGAACACTTTTAATAAACTTGAGGGGCAAGGAACAACAAGGTAATGTGTCTGGGGGGCAGGCTGTTTTGTTATTGTGAACAGCAGCTGGAGCAGGTTGGATAGGAGAGCATGCTTGAATCTGCTGTCAGTACCACATGTTGAATAGCACTAACAGCACCTGTTGCAGATTGGAAATTCTGAATAAATTCAGAAGACAGGCATAAAACAGGAACTTGTTTCCTATAAATGCAGAATTTTATCCCTTACTCTAAGATAAATGCATACAATCACATATGACATTTATTTTATTACTGGTAAACTCTTACCAGTTATACAGTCAAAATAGTGTTCTGCCCAAGAGGAAAAAAATGCAAAACACTTTTAAGGAATGAAAATAAAGCATTCCCAAATAGTATGCAAACTATTTCAGATTGGTTCCTGTTTGGTTTTTTTTCCATGAAGAATTACACATTGCATTATGTATGTTAACACAATGCACTTTTATTAAATACAAAATAATAATGGGACAGAGTAAGGAGCAAACAGAATTGGACACTTAGCCTGAGGAAATGAGCTCAAAAAGATTTTATCAGTTTTATTCATACATTTCCTGTCCTCTCTAATTTTAGACTAGTCAGAGTTCAACCTTCTCTAGAAGGCCGTGCTAGCGTGCTAGCAAACTACGGCTTTTGTGGCCAAAGGCTGTGGAAATTGGGTCACCTGAAAAGGCAGAATGGTCACATCTTTTCCAAAGTTATGTCTTTTGACCATTTATGTATGTTTTAATTGGACAGCTTGATCTCTGCTAGGTATATCAACAAGACTCATTTGTATCTTTCAAAAATATCTCAATTAATTTAGCATTAATTAATATTCTTGTATGTTTCTATTTTATATGACTTTCATAAGTCCCATATCCCTAATTACTCTGCTAATTAGAGGAAAGTCTCATGCTTGTCATAGTTGCACCTGCCTGTGGAATTTTTGTGGAGAGCAAATTTTAAAAACGACGTTTTAATGCATCCTGATTTTCAAACTCCTTTTAAATTGATGACCATGAGATGACTTAAGGGTTGTACATATCTTCAAACACTCTATTTGAACTGTGATTTCAGGAATGATCTGAAATACCATGTTCAGCAGCACCACACTCTACTTTCCTCTCCCTGTCCTGGTCCCTAAAGTGAGGGGCTGGGGAAGGGGAAGCCCAGAAAGGCAGGTGGGACAGAGCCTCTACACCTCACACCCACGTGAAAAGTCCACCTAGATATAACCCTCTGTAAGGCAGGAATGAGTAAATGACTGGCTGACTGATCAAAAGTGATGGGATGCCTGCAGCTCCCAAGCCTTGCAGACAAAGACTTGTAGAGTGAGATTTTTCCGACAGCTGCGTGCAGGCAAGCTTGTGTAACTCTGACCTGGACCGAGGAACACTGTGAGGCAGGCATGCAAGCCAGGACTTGTGCAGACACCTCAGTCATGGCCTTCCCATGGAATGGGGTACAGGAGGAAGATAGGATCCTCTGGAGAGGTACAAAACCTCTGAGCACATTTTTTTCTCCAGAAGCAGTCAAATAATGGGAAACAACTATGGGGGAGGGTGAGCAGTGGCAGGACCTACCAGCAGTGCAGCCACTGTCAGTGAGCTAGTGTGTGAGCATGGCCAGAAAACATAGAAGGGCTAAAGAAATAACTAAGTCCTGCATAAGTGGCCCAGGCTCTCATGGTCTAACATAAAATGTTAGGAAGGGGATCTCCCTCCCTGCATTCTTCATTGAATGCAAAGAGGAGTAACATGCATGTTTAGCCAATCAAAGCAAATCACAAGCACTTTTATCACTGGGGCACTTTCACTCTCTTTCCATTGCTTGCCCTCAGTAGGCTCCAGCAATTTTGGCAAGAAATGGGAGAGGTGCCAAAGCCTTGGGCAGGTCACACTTCTATCATCCAGTGTGAGAGCAATATGGAGACACTTCAGGACCTGGTGACAGCTGGAGCCCCCTGGTTGTATGTGGCTAGCCCCACTATGTTATTTCTGCCCATGTTGGCAGGGCCTGGAGTGTCAGGTCTCTAACAGGGGTGAGCTGTGGGAAGAATATGGGAATATGGCTTTGGAAACTGGGACAAAGCTAGGAAAACTGCACCTGAAGTGCTGAAAGCATGACTAGAGAGGACAGAAACCAATGGGGAACCATAGCTGGTAGTTAGGTTGGCAGTTGTAGGAGAGAGATCAATACTTTCCTGTTTTTTGTACCTTCAGAAAAAAGTACTGAAGCATATTGAACAATAAAATGGGTTAGTATAAGGGAGGGAACTAAAAAAGCATACATTACTAACTACTCACCTTTGGGTTTTCATCCTAAAGATCTCCTCCTTTCAAAATAACATGGAATTTCTCTTTTAATTTCCTAATGTGAAGCTCTCTGTGAAATACTATTCTCATGCACCGAGTTCCAAACTGAGATAGGTAGTTAGAGAGACAGTTAATAGACAGCTACACAGATCTGTATGATCTTCACCTACTCTTTTTCCATTGCAGTTTCAAGAACCTAACATTTGATAAACTCTTCATCATGTCACACCTAATTAAGAACAGAATATGGTAATCACAGCTGAATGAAAAATTGGTTTCCCACTAGAGGAAGGAAGAAGACAGGAAAGAATAAGACAAATTTAGAAAGCTGTCTCCTTCCAACATCAAGATAAATCCAAGTCCCAGAAAATCAGTTAGAGGCAAAAGTCTTTGAGTTTTTATTTTCATGTTAGCTTAAAATAAAGACATTTCAATTCAAGCTGATTATTTTCATCTAGAAAATATTAGATTTATCAATTTATTCTTATTAGGCAAAAATGAAGTGAAATAATCTTTCAACATCAACTTTTTGACATCATACATCTTCAGGGAAAAAAGGCATAGCCAGAAAATTCCTACCTCATCTTGTAGATGCCCCAAAGCTCATCTTTCCCAAACTAAGGCTACTTATTTTCTGAAACAGACAATTGAACTGTGCTTTTCTGGAACTTGTATTTATCCTGGCATCTATTTACACATTTTTAATGCCAAAAGGAGAAGATTTCAGTATGATTAAAAAACCCAGCTCAGGCTTTCCTGTGGAAGATATCTAAATAGCATGACAATGTGCAAGATCCCCTTTTAGCCTGCGGGTAAAAAAAAATTGATGTAGAGATCAGCAGATGGATTGATAAGTATGAAAAATACAACTGTATCTGGCAAGTATTATAAACTTCAGGAACATTTGGCACATCTTATGGTATCCTTTGCTGTAAGCTGATGCAGATTAAGAGGTTAACAAATTTATACATGCCTTTCACTCTCATTTCTAGCACAAACATTTCCAAACATGTCACATGTACTCATCCTCATTGAAGATTAACTGCACAACAACTTTGAAGTGTTAAAACAAGAAGTGTTAGAATTCTGGGAAAGCAAACCTGGTCCACGATACTTCCAACAAAACAAAAATAGTTTGTTCATAGCGCAAATAAACTCTCTGATTTTTACGAAATTTCCTGGAAACTTTCACCTTTATTCTGTGACCTGGTATTAAATGTTACATCAATGAAATCCTAGTGGAAACAGCTTTTGGGATGAAAAAACATAACTACATCCTACAGAAGCTGCTTCATTTTAATTATGTAACTGAGACTTCCTCAGCCTAAGTATTAGCCCCGTCTGCTGTACCTCTTTCAGTGTTTCAGTTTGCATTGCATACACACTTCCAGCAGACAATAAAGACACTGCCTTCTAAATGTGGTTTGCCATTTTCAATAATTGCACAGTTCTACAAACATACCTCCACATTCAGGTATTATGTCCACAAAGCCATCACTTGGTTACTTTGATAATGACTTTATGCAATTCACTTCCACAGAGGTATTTTTAATAGTTAGCTGGCTAGAAATGACTGAAGTGTTTTTGGAGGTAACTGAATACTTGCTTTTTTCTCATGCTTGTCTGAGTATTTTGTTGTAATGTATTCCTATTGTCTGTGTGCTCCATAACAAGAGATACTGTATTCCTCAAACAATAAAGACAATCCTTCTGGTGCTGCCAATTCAGTTATTGCCTTTACAGGTGGGTAAGTAGTTGCTGAGATTTGATTTGTTCCACTAAATTGCTTTTATGTCTTCTAACAGTAGCACACTTAAGGATGCTCTTGCTTTCCTTCTGGTATTTAGTGGAAGCTGTACTTTTTATTGAAGTCATTTGCTAAACCTGTACTTTGCCTTACTTTGCTTACCTTTGCCCTTCCTTTAGAACTTTCTCTGTTCTCTTTGTCTCAGTGAAGTCTAGCTTCTGACTGGGAAAGTGGGACCAAAAGTGAGGAGAAGGGCAGGAGGAGAACCTCTGCCAAACACTGAACATGTTCCTGTGTTGCTGGCACAACACGTGGGCATCTTTGCCATGGAGGCAAGCATTGGCAGGGCTGCTCCCTCATGCTGTTCCCTGGGGAATGAAGGACAAAAGCTCTCCACCTCCAGCACCCAGGGTCATCCAGTTGTAAGGCTGCAAGGGCAATATCCCAGCTGACTATGGGCACTGCTCACTAGTGAATTACTATTGCTTTTGGGAGGGGAGAGGAGTAGAGAGGGATTTTGCATCACACATTTGTCCTTCTCAGGGCAGATTTCATGCAGAGCCTGGCTTGGTAGTCTGCCGAGATCTAAAATTTAGCTCTAAAGTCGTCATTTTTCTCCCTAAGCAAATCAAACTTTCCTTAAGGAAATTTAAAGGAGAACATGAAAAATATTTTCTTTTCTAGGGGATGTTTCCAAAGGGGGGAAAAATGTAGTAACTTTTGTAGTTGGCTTTAAAGTTTGGTTTCAAACTCTGATTGGTCCATTCATAAATCCTCCCACCAGCCAAACAGAAAGTCATGTAGCTTTGCCTAAATATAATTTATTCTTTATTTTACTTATTTTTCAGCCTGTCTTCCTCTTTTACCTCATTCCCTTGGAAATTACTACCCTTCCTCCCATTTTTCCTTTCAGCCTCCAGGCTGAATGTAATTTGGTTTCTTTTAGTATTACACATGCTTAAAAACATGAGGAAAACATGCATTTCCAAGGAAAGAATATATAGAAAGGTGTCACCAGGAAGACTTGCAAAGAGAATAAAATAAGCAAGACAAGCATAGTAAGGGATATTAAAAAAAAATCAAACCAACAAACAACAAACCCAAATCAGGACATGTAATACAAATCTATACTGGAAAAAAGACAAAGTAAAAAAAGTCATTTCAGTACTAGGAGTACTTTAAACATTTTCATTTTTTAAAGTCATTCCTTCATTCCTTGCCCCCCGCCCCCCTCTTCTTCTTGAGAGCACAATAAAGGACAAGCATCATTTACCCTTAGTATGATCTTACTACAGAAAGTAGAGAAGATAGCTCATGAAACCAAATTTCTCTGCTTAGGAGGAAGTGGTGATTGATAGTTCATGGCCAATTATGCTAATTAGTGCATCATATTTATACACCTTTCTTACCCGTACATCTGAACTTGGGTAGGTTGCAGAAAAGGCTGATGGCTTTGTCCTGGAGAAGAGAGTAAACCCAGTTAATGGCCTCTGGATGTAAATTCCTTTTGAAGAAGACTCTTTCATTTCTTTCGCCACCTCTAGATGTGTGGCTGATTTTTCCTCTCCTGCCAGAGTAATAGTGCTGTTTTCTCCTCTTAACTGCCCTGCACAGAAATGATTCAGCTATTATAAGTAAAATAGATACAGAGTTGGTCAGTAGCATGCTATGGTCACTCCCATCTGTTAAGGGAGGAACAATACCCACTAACAAGATGGTTGGCCAGTTTCAACAGGGCATAAAAAGCCAAATGAAGATTAGCTAAAGGAAGAATTTCACCAAACACAGCAAGTACCATATTTTCTGCCAGTAGGACCTTCTGTTTGCAAACAATGCCAACACAGAGCCAAAAGTTTCATTATGCTGGACTGTAGGAACTGTGGATGCAACCTAATGAATCAGTTCCCCTCTTTTGCCTCTTGTTTCCTTGTCAAGATGACTGGGCAGAATTCCACCTTCAGTAGAATAATACCACTATTTATCCACACTCTTTGGTTACATTTGCAGCAAAATTTCCTAAATGCTCAGCACTCTTTAGTTTCATTTAACACTGCCACTTTCTTGAGGGTATCCCCATGAAGAATTCTTGCACATAAACATAGAAAGTTCAGGTTTGTATCATTACCCTTCAGAAATTGTATTATTTCCTGGGAATCTTATGCATCTCAAGGGAGAGACTGAGAAAAGGAAGGAAGGAAACTAGCTTAGTCTTATATAGCACCTTTCAGGCTGAGTGTACCTACCAACACCTGGCAGCAGTGTGAACTGGATACTCCCAGATGTCTTAATCAATATGTTATAGGCATGTGGCTTAGCTTTAGGAGAAGATCCTGAATAGTTAGAGACACTTCCCTCTAAACTTAAGAAAGAAAATTTCAATATAAAATGCACCTAAACTCCAGAGATGTCTGGCTTCTTTTCCAGTACAACAACTTGGTACCCACTTGAGGAAAACCTTTTCTGAAAGGCTCACCCATAGTGCAATCAGACAGTGAAAGGGTGCTGCTCTTGCTTTGGGAGCTCCTTAAAAAGTTATGGCAGAATGTGTAAGGATGTTTTTGCTGGAATATGTTCAAATGCCACAACTGGTAATCTTGGCCTTAGAGCAGTAGGTGGTGTGCTCTCACACAAGAAATGAATGCAAACTTATATTAACTTATATGATAATGTGCAAAAAAATAATTAGTGCTATAAAATGGCACTATGTTATGCCTTCCAGCCTTCTCCAGCTAGATTTGGCCAAAGGACTTCTGCCATAACAACCTGGCTGTATATTTGAGGCAATCTAATAAATAATTAAAGGAACCACCTACTCTAATGAATTTCTTAGAACGTTAATATTTTATTATGAGAATTTCTTGTTCAGTTTTCCGAACAGATCATGAGAGATGGGCACTTGAGGACTGGGTTTACCCCTGTTCCTGTTGTTTATAGGTTTTAAAGTGGTCAAAGCCCCAGAAGAAATTGAGGGAGGGAATCAACCATAACATGAAACGATAAGAGAAAAAAGAAGAGTGTGAGGTTCAGCATTTGCACAGCTCTTATTCTACTTGTGACCCATGACACACAGGGAAGTGGCAATGGAAAGCTAAATCCCTTATTACCCTTCTGTCTGGCTCTCCCCTGAGGCAAAATCTGCCCCTACAATGCATTTTATTTCTCTAATGACCATTTTTTAGTGTGTATTAAGCACTCTCTATTTATATCACTCCAGTTAGTATTTGTAGTAAAAGAAAGCTTAATTGGGACCTCCAATGCAATTAATGCATAGATATAATTCCAGTGAGAAAGGACTATAAGGCAGGACTGACAGGGAGTCCTGTGTGGCTGTGACTGATGAAAGAAGAATGCTACTTGTAATATGCTGACACTGTACAGAATTAGGCTTTGTGTTCTCTAGTCATAAAATGTCTTTTGGGATGAAAGGCAGACATTTTGGGTTAGTTAGCTCCTATTTAATTATATGGCTTCCAATGTAAAAGGGTTTATTGAAAGTATTCAAAAAGGGAGAAGAATGGAAAGGACTCATGCATATTTTTAGTTTACTCTGAAGTTTTTCATTATGCAAGTACTCAGGCATCTCACCAAGATATATTCTGAGTGAAAACTAGAACAGCTTTCAAATTTAAACAGTATTAGGCAATATTAGGGAGTCCACAACTTCACTCATTTTGTGAACACATTTTGTCTCCTTACTTTAAACACAAAGTTTTCCTTTTTGCATTTAACCTATCTTTTGTTTTTGTCAGGTCTTTCTTGATGTTGCTTTCTTTTTTGTTCTGATTATTATTTCCTATGTGAGCCACTTTGCCAGTATCCTTAATGAATACAGTTTAATTAATTTCAGGCCATTTCTCCAAATGATGATGACTAAACTGCATTTTATTCTCATTCCCCCATGAATTTGCTATCCTTTCCTGCTTTGTGTCATCTGAAAAAATGATTTGCACTCTTTTGTACTTCCTCCTTCATTTCATTCTTGGATTCATTCAAACATATACAGCACATGGGATGCCCTGAAGTGAAGAAAAATGGACAATGAGATGCAGACACACTGGGACAGAATTTTTCACCAAGATATAAAATGAGAAAGCCAGAAAATTGGTCTGATTTCTCAAGCATTTTCCTGAAGCCCTGGGTGGGATTTCTTAGGGATATAACAGGACAGTCATGATAACTTCTAGTTTATAATTCATTTAGTTTTTATTGTAAGAAGTTACATCCTTGGGAAGAGTTCACATCATCAGAATCTGGATCCAAGCTTCATATTGGGTAGATATCTGATGTACACATATATTATGGTAATTTGGCCTAATAGAGAAGGACAGACGAAAACAGTGTTAATACAATAAACAAAATAATGCACACAGGGCTTCAGTTACCTGGGCATCAGTGAAGAACTGTCTGAGACCATAATATCAATATACTTACCAATTTTAAAATATGTCAGAAAATAAGAATAAAATCCATAAAAGTTAAAATAAATATATTGAACCCTTTTCCCTGGATAACTGTGTTTTTCAGATAAACAGTTGCATGCAGATAATTTACTCTTTTATTTAAATGCCATCAAATTGTCCAATGATTTCTATGGTCACAGGTAATCAGTCATAAATACTGAGCAGTTAAAAAAAGATTTAAAAGGAAATTTATTCTTTTGTTCTGAGCTCATAACTAAGTAGAATAAAAGACAAGTACCTCAAAGCATTCTTGTTTCATTAAATACTTCTCTATTGAACCACAGCCTCTTAAGGATTAGTACTGTAGTATTTGTAGCTGTTGGCTGAGACTTAAATGCAGTGAGACTTAACACAGTCCAACCTGGATCTACCACAGTCATCACTCATTTGCTAAGCACAAGTTTAGATGTGTGTTGTTAGATATAAACACATAGGCAGCAAGGGGACATAGTTAATCCAAGGTCAAGGAAATATATATTTACTTGTTTTGCAATAGACTTCCAGCAAGGAAATATTGAATTATATGGATTGTGCTGTAACTATTGAGCAAGGAATAGAAGATAATAGGGTGTTGTTCATTCCTTAGGGCTGCTGAAGAAGAGCTTCGCCTATAGGAGCATACTGCTATTTTGTCCTATCCCAAAATTTTTCAGCCATTCTCTTTTTAGATATAAGCAGAAGATTAAAACTACAACTATAAAATACTTTGTTTCATTTAATTTCTCTAAAGCTTGGCAATATTATGGTTGACTGTCACTAACAAGAGGTAAAAAAGCTGGTTAGAGGATGTCTATATAAATTTTTGGGTCAGTTTGTTCATTTCTCTGGTCTGAGTTAATTGCCCAGCCCAAGATTCACCAGATCCAGCTGCAGTCTTATCTTAATATATTGGGATGGTGCAAGGACAGGACTATTTTACAGTCTGAATTTGCCTTGCTTTTGACACACATAAAACACTTATGCATAATTTCTGAGAGTTTAAAGAAAAAGGCAGCAAAGTTTCAACATAAAATTGCTGGATTCATCATTTGCCATAAAGATGAATGAAGACTCACTCTGAATGTTTTAAGGCACCAGGAAAGAAAGCACTGAAGTCTGCCACAAAATCTGTCATGATGGGCACTGTTGCAAGAAGAATTTATCTTGTACTGACAATAGCTGTGAATGACAATGAGCATAACAAACAGGGCCAATCAGGCAGCGCGGCCGGGCCTGCAGTCCCAATGGCCCCTCAGATATGGACTAACAATAGTCTGATGTTTATGGCTCATGCTTCAGTGCCATGTATATAATCCAGCTGCTTCCTGTATAGGAACTCTGCAGCAACGACAGCTCTAGCCTCCAAGTGCTCCTGCCTGCACTGTGGAGTTGTTTGAGGATCACTACAGAACGTGGGTTGAGCCTGGTAGGTCCCCAGCAGCTCATCAGCTCATCTCCAGCACGCACCAGCAGCAGTGGCCTGGGAAAGGATATAAGAGCAGAGCAAACATGGTGGTACTTCCCATTGGTGACCGCACAGCTCTTTGTCTGCAGTTTCCCTATATTCTGCCTGGGAAGGAAAATGACCTCTACTCTTTTCAGGATCCATATAAATGACAGTCCTTCACTTGAGGATGCAGTCCCGTGAGAATTCCCTTTGGTTTCTTCAGCTTTGAATAGCCTCCAGCAACTGATAGGAATTCTTGTGGGCCCAGTTATTTACATGACAGCAAATTTTTAACAGTTACATTTTACAAATTCATTTATACACACACAGATTTTAAGAACACAGAGGTTTTAATTCCATGCCCTGTCTCAAGGTAAGTCATACTGTGTTTCTGAGGCTAGCATGGATACATGTTTCTGAAGCAGCCACGTAATTCTTGGCTGCCAAACTGTATTTTTCCATCTTTTATAAGCTGTGACAATTCACTTTATGTAAGGCACTGTGCTGACTCCATGTATATTAATAGCTGGAAAATATTTTTATACAAACACAAAGCTCAATCCCCAAGTGCTATCAAAGGCCTGGTTCCCTCAGTATGATGCACAGTTCACTGTATTGGCTGCATAGTAAGCTGCTAGATATTCCAGAATGTACACTGTCACAGACAAACTAATGTATTATTGAGGCCAATTCATTCCAGTTTTATGAGCCTAGTTCAGATTGAAATATTTTTTCAAGTTGACCAGAATACTCTAGGTTTTTTGAGCTTACCTGTGCATTTCAATGGAGCAGAGTGACTCTATCATGGCCTCAAATTTAACCAGTTTTGAAAAGAAGATTTTTAATAACTTTCTGGTTTTTTGTCAAAGAATCCCCATGGAGAGACTGTGTGATATGTTGAAGTAATTCAATGAGCCAGTCTTATGTGGTTTTACTCTTTTTCTATTGTAAGCCTGGATTTTGAATTCAAATGTTTTGAAAAGTGTCCTGTGAGATACAATTCTTAGACGGCTGCTTTTTACTAGTATGAATGCCAAAGATCCTATATAACCTTGAAGACAAAAAATTAGTTTGATAAATGTAGTGCAGTGTTCAAAATCCAATTGATTTTATGCATAATTTCAAATTTTCTGCTGCAGGGTGTACAAATATTTCCATAATGAAAAGAAAAGACAATCGAGTGAGTAGTGTTTAGCACAAAGTAAGGAAGTCACAAAAAAAAAACCAAAAAAACAAAACAACAAGTAAGGAAAGGGTAATAGACTGTGTAACCAAATAGTCTGCATATCTAAACCATCTCATACTATCTTCATCCTGTGAAGCAGAAGGGATTCAGAATGGACACAAGAGGATTGACAAGCAATTCAGAAGGCATATCTGAATAACTTATCAGGCAAGATTAACAAGAACATTCAGATAATGCAAATTTTGAAATCCTATTGTGCTATATATAGGACCTCTGTAATTAAATAAATCAGTGTTAAAAAACTGGGTCACAAAATGTATAACTGAGGGCATACTGAAATTTCTTCCATCTAAAGGGCAGCATTCAAATTCCACTTCAAAAGGGCACCATATTCCTCTAATGCTAAGATATATAGTCAACATGTCTAATTTAAATGGCAAAAAATATTAATTATTTAAAATATTTAATTAATTTTTGCTCCAGGATCTTTCCTGGAATTATGCTTTTTGAAATCTCATTTAAAATGTGCAATTTATGTAGAGAAGAATGCTAATAGGAAAAAAAAACTGAGTTAACCATTATCCAGTCACAAAACCTATGGAAAACATTTTGAAACCCAGAAGAGAGATTTAATTTTATTATATCTTCTTAAATTTTTAAGCAAGCTGAACTGTAAAATATGTGTTTAGCTCTGCGTAAAAACATGATGAGTTAATACACAACACTATGGGATTCATAATCTTATTGAAAGAAATTTTAATTTAATGCAAGTGTGGGCTATCATTTTAAAATTTGCATTTTTTACTTTTATATATATTCTATAATGTCAAAATAGCAATCATATACAATGTCTAAATTTGTTAAAATTAGAATAGGATAAAGTAGGATTTGCATTCCTATTGAAATAAAAAGCTTTTCAAAAAAAACCAAGCTGTATTCCATGCAAATTACTGCAAAAATCAAAACTCCATTCTAAAAGCATCTGAACTTATCATAAGTGGTTATATACATGATAATTACACTTCACCTACCATGATCAAACAGGAACTTTTCTATTAGAACCTCATTTGTTCAATGAGTTTGCATTACAGATAAAGAGCTCTGTGTCTGTATGTGTACATGAGTGCAGACATGTGTCTAAGTAGTTTGTTACTTAAACTTTTACAATAGAAAGACCTGAACCTTTTAAGAGGAAACAACATCACAAAGAAGGTGAGATGGTTCATGGATCTCATTACGGAGCAATAAGGGACAAGTTTCTGAAAAGTACACAGCAATATATAGAGAGTTAGCTGCCTCTCAGGAAACACATCAAAAAGGAAACATTCCTTTTAAGGTGGCTAATTGTTGGAGTCCAGGACATCCCTCTGGCTGCCCTGGCTGTCTCGAGACCCTGGCAGGGGTCTCAGAGACCCTGGCATGAAGTCAAAACATCTATGGCTTCAATTTTAGCCCATGGAAAACTGCCAATTTTATATGAGAGATTACAAGCCACAAGGGTTTGAGTAGTGTGATAGTGAAAGTAACACAGGGTGAAAAATAGAATTTTGGGGTTTTTAAGATAACAGGTTGACGGGACAAGATGGAGGGATTTGGGTGAGTCCTGGCCTTCTTCTTGTTCTTCTTGTCCTCTATGTCTTAGTGTGATAGTGACACTTTTCTATTGGTTTAGCATAGGGACACACTGTCCAACATAAATGTTAGATATTGGTAATAAATTGTAAACATAGTATACGTAACTTTTGATATTAAAGGTAAACACCGTCCAACAGGGGAGGGCAGATGGCCATGGCCTCCTTGCTAGCCAGAGCTTGGCAGGTCAGAGAAAGAATGTTTAGATAAGAAGAAATAAACAACCTCGAAAAAGCAATCAGACGCATTCCAGACCTCTTCATTGGCAGCTTGGGCTGGGAGAAAAAGGACTTTTACAATCTTGGGGTCATCAAGACTTCACAGAGACACAGACCCTGAGAGCTAATATCTGTAATACTTCATTAATGGAACAGGAAAACAAATTCTCACCAAAAATTGATTGAAAAAGGTCTGTTTCTACATCCTCATTGGAAAAAGGAAAAGAATGTATTCATATGGATACACACCTGCTCCGTGCAGACATAGGACCTCTCATCCAGAACTTACCCAACAGAGGTTCAAGGCAGAGAATCTATTTCTCATTTTCTAAATCGTCTGCTATATACATCTAAAACTGTCTTAGCAGACACAAAATCATGGACTAACCAGAAATTTTCAAGACTGATAAGAAAAATAAATTCAGCAAAGAAATTCACATTTGGAGCACATATTCTTTTTTGTGATGTCACATTCAGACAATATATATGGCTTCATTCCTTTAATTTATCAGGTTAGGTTTTCCCTAGAGTTACCAAGTTAAAATGAGATGTAATAATATTTTGCACTGGGGGCACAGATCACCCTCAATTTAAACTGTCTTAAAATGAACGTGATGAAATTATGACTGGTGGAACTGGATCCAAACTTAGGACCATACTATTCTACCCTGCAGAACAATGAGTTGTTTTATCAATTAATGTTGTGACTTTGGCTACAAGGATGATACCATCTGCAGTCAACCTGTCTTTTTCACAAAAGGATCTGGAGCTGTCTGGTCCAGAGACAGCACAGTGGTGCATGGTGGTAGCCACCCTGCTGAATTCCTCTAGAGAATGAAAATTTGTTTGGACACTAACAGTGCTATAGGAAAGTGATGATGGAAGACAAGAATATTAAAACTGTGAAGACAGTTCCATTTTCCTAACATTTAATTTTCCTAATTCTCTCCCATTAATTTCAAAGGATCTCACCTCTAAATGTTTCAGCTCTCATTTCAGGGGCACATATTTAAAAAAAAAAAAAAAAAAAAAACAAAGCAAAACAAAGCTCACACTGATATACTTGCCTGACAGCATAACATGAAGAAACAAATCCAAGATTAACATGGGCTGGAAAAGTGAATTTTCATGGAAGTGCTGGTACAGCTTTTTTCAGTGGCTGCAGGACTGTGTGAACTTGCACATCTCATAGGGAAAATTTTCTTTAATACAAGTCTCCATGTTCTTCAGGATCACATATTTCAGCATCGCCATATGTTACCTAACCACAATAAACCCTCACTCAGGGGTTTATGTGTTCTGGGTACTTCGGAATCCTCAGTCACTTTGAAAGCCAAGGCACCCAGAACAAAAATTGAAGAAAAGGGAGCTTTAAATTGCACTGTACAGCCTAGATCTATCATAAAGCTTTCACAGTCTCCAGGCCATTAATTTAGTGTGTACAAGTGGGATATTAATACACTAAACTTTCTCCATTTAACTATAAAACCATTTAGCTGAGTCCTGGTGTCCTAACAAGCTAATAAAAATAAAATGTTTGTAGTCTACCAGTAAAAGACAAGGTCAGTTGTATGTGCCTCCTTTTCAGTATTTTACAGAAGATCCTGATACTAAATAGATACTAAATAAACTCATTATCTTTCATACATATCCATACAAGCATCTTCTGAGGAGTTCAACTATCCAATATCAAAGGCATGTTGCACCTGTATTATGCTCTTTGTCTGATAGATTCAGCCTATTTCAAAGGAACAAATATTTATACACTTGCTGCTGAATATTTGTGCATTATTTCTCCCAAATAGTGCAATCTTCCATGATTTGTGGAGACATAATCAGCAATCAAAATGGTAGGAAAAAAAAACCTCAAATAATAAAGAACATTTTCAGCCTATATATATTATATATATATATTCAGCCTATATATATTATATACTGAATATATTTTTCAGTAGAAAAATTAAAAGAAAAAACTGTATTATAAGAACAGGAGGGTGCTTGATAACATTTAAAAGCAGTGGCTTGAGGCACAGGTCAGACTCAGGCAGGAAACCTCCTCATGCCTGATCCCTAGGCCTTTGCAGAAATAGAAAAACATTAACACTTTAAAAATTTAACTAAACAGAAGCATTATAAACTATCAAGGTCACAACATTAGTCACTATAGGTTCTGTTAGATTCCCCATAGGTAAGCTGTCCTTTCATCGTGGAGACCTTGTTAATCCATTCTGGAACATCTGATACTGGTCCATGTCAGAGATTAGGGAGAACAACCTGGGCCCCTTTGACATGAACCTGTGCCCCAGTGCTGATGGTGGCTCCCTAAAAGACATCCTGATGTTGCTCAACAGCTGTTGTGGCCCCACAACCATTTTGTGCTGACTGGATCCCACACCAAGGACCCTCAACCATGAACAAAACAGTAATCCAGCTCCTCAATACCTCTGCTGAGGTGTGAAAAGCTTCATATTGCATACACTGAAGGGGAAAAAGAAAAAAGAATAACAAGAAAGAGAGAAAAAATTGAGGAAAACAGCAAGGTATCAAACTGCAGAAAGGTAAAATAGTAATAAATCAATCCTCCTTGAATTAGGTTTTTTTTCCCTTCCCTCCAGCTCACTAGACCACATCACTACAATAACTACTATGTTGTGTCTTATTCATGTATTTTGATGCAGTGCCCGAGTATATTAGTTCTTTCCAAGCCTTCAAAGTTTTCACCTGTGCTTAACTTTATAGTGAATGAAGAGTCCTAGTCCCTTCAGTGCTACAGGCCCACGGAAAATCCATCAGGTGGATCACCATACGTATCTTTTATTGTGAAAACACTATTGACATGAAGCAAGCATGTTTTTTGCTTCCCAATAATGCATAATCAGTTTAGAATGCATTCAATATGTATTTTTTACCTTTTTTACAAATGCATTGTGAAGAAAAATTTAGGCTATGATTTGTTCTTAAAGCAGCCACAGTGGCTATTTGTTATTCATAATTAAAAACTGATAATTAGATACTTCTGCTTCTGTCTTGGAGGTCTGAATCATAATGATTGGAAGCAAATCTGGTTTTGGATACTAGTAATTTCCACACAGGCATGCTTACCGGTAAAAGGTCTATTTTGTGTTAGTAGTAAATTGAATGTTTTTAGCCTTGTCCATGAGTGCCCCTCACAACATAATCCATGGCAGTGCTTACTGCTCATAGTAAGCTGTCCTGTGACTAAAGCACTCCTGCAAAAAGTAAACATTGGAGAAGCAATTCTGTGGCTCACTGGCAAAATATTTGTTCTCACTGGGCAAGAAGTGCTTGCAATTCACACACAAGAAGATGAGAGCAAAGAACAGATTTACCTTCAGGAGAGCAGGCAGCACCCCCCTAGCCCGTTCCCTAGCCCTTGAGTGGGGCCAGACATAGTGCTAATTGTGCACACGGACTGGGATGGACAGCAGTGGGTGACAGGGGAACAGGGTCTGAAGAATCACCCCAAAAAACTTTTCCTCCTCTTCCCTGGCCAGGCACAGCTTCTGGATCTGCTAGATCAAACCCCAAGACTCCTGTCAGAATTTCTATCACCAGAACCATTTTGTTCGAGCTGTAGGACCATAAACACAGTCACAGCCCAGTCAGTTTGTGCAAGCCCTTTATACATTACTGCTTCATCTTTTTCAGTGCTGCCAGGGCTCTTACATGCCTCACCAGCACTCACAGCTTCTCCCCACCTGCCCTTGGCCCAGGACTCTATCTCTCCCCTTCCCAACAATGTCACACCATGGCCAGCCTTGAGCTCCCCACAGCCCTGCTCTGCCCAGCCATGGGCCCCACTGAGCCAGACCCACCCACAGCCCCACATCCTGGACCACTCAAAACCCAGGGAGGATCCTGGTGCTCGGGGCTGGGGCTGCCCCTGGTGCTTCCTGGCTGGGCAGTGGGATAGACACAGGCTCCATCACTGTGGTCCAAGGTGCCTGCACAACACCATGACAGGAGGGGACATTAATGGTGTGAAGATGGTTGTTTGTTGTTAAGGCCACAGAAAAAGAGTCATATGGGAGCAGAGCACAGATTTTGCTAGCATTCAGTTTCATATTTAAACAAGCTTAAAGGCCAAACTTGACAGAAAAAAAAAAAAAAAGCAGAAGGGAATAAAACTCAAAGAAACATGAAAGAACTAACATGCACACCAATGAGATCAGGAGCACTGTGAAATACATGCTGGTTCCCAGATGAAGGCAGCGAAATGCCATCCAAGCCAGTGACTTCCAGCAGCAAAGGAGGATCTGGAAGTTCTCCTTACCCTCCAGCTGCCCTTGTACTTCTGCCCTCTGAACAGCCACTCACGTCTGAATGGACATGTAGTCTGAAATTGTTTAGCGCCATGTAACCAAAAGGCAAATTTCACTGCTTCAACTGAAAAGGTATTTCTCTGTGTCTCTTTTTTCCTCCCTCCCATCTGTGGAATGCAATTCAGTGGGAAAATAACCAAATCTTCCTTCTACATTCTCCCTTAAGAACAGAAAATAGAAGTATTTCTATTTCTGAGACAGAGAGAAGAAAAACAACTCTAAAAATTGGAGATGAAGCTAATACTCTGTACAAACATGCATGACAAATGACCACAAACTCATCTGAGACTCGACCTGATTTTGAGACAGTTTGTTGGTAACCTGTGGGTGGATGAAGAACAATTGCACTCTTTCTTTATAATTCATATTGAACCTCCAAAAAAATACACTCTCACCTTATGCTTTTCTGAACAAAGCCCATCATTAAGACAGTAGCTAAAAACTTGTATGAGAATGGGAAAGACTCCTCACAAATCAATCCTGAAACTAGTTGCTCCCACACTTGAAATGGCAGCTTCTTGCAATGACTAATGCATATCTATATTCTAAGGACACGTATAAAATACGACAGCTGGCCTGTCCTGACATTTAGAAGCAGATGCTTAAACAGCCCACAACAGAGAAACTTCCAGTGCTCTGTGAATCATTAATTTCCTCAGGAAGCCCTATAAGATAAAGACCATTCAGGATAATTTCATTCCATTACCACAAAAACTTCTGTAAAAGCATTATAAGGAACTCAGTACTCCATTCTTCACCTGCATCAGACCATTGTCTCTTGTATGAAGCAACATACAGAAAGTTTCCTTCCATCTTTTTTCTTCTGCTATTTGCATTATTAACCCTCAAACTGTGATATGTCATAAATAGCTCACTGTGTAATCATGAAGGGGATGGTGTTTCATTGTAGATGAAACTCCTGAGGTTTTTCTGACCTGTTAAAAAGCCTGGTATAACCAAAAAAATATGATCCAGGCTCACCTGGAGTTGTGCCTCATACTGAACAAAATGTTGATACAGTTCTCTGAGCAAGTTCTCTTTATACAATGACCTGTCCCAAAAGCTGTTTTTATACTCACCTCTGTATGTCCACTATATACACCCCTTAACAGGAAAATATGGTTAATTTTTAGTTTTGCTTGCCTTAATTTAATTTTCTATATAATGAAAATAATGAGGAAAAAAGTATTAATCAAATAAGTTGGATTTTAAAATACTACAGCAGATCAGGGCCTGGCACAGAGAGCAGCTTTATCCTGATTCATTGAGAGACATTATATTGTGAGAAAAAAGTGTCCATGATCAAGATAAATTCCCTTTAAAAATTTCATGACACCAACTGGACCAAGATTTATTCCCTGAGTCACCAGACTTCAACACTGCAAACTCTTCTGCTGTGAAACATCCCTCCCAGAACTTCCTGAGCTGCTTGAGTAACAGTCTGCCAAAGACCTTTTTAAGGTTTCAGTATTGTCCTGGTCTTCATCCAAGACAGTTAGTTTTTTTCTCAGTAACCATGGTGTGGTGGAGTCTGAAGCCATGCCTGGGTTCCTGTTCTATAACACACACACACCATGGCTGGGAGGCAGAAGTGAGGGGTTCTCAGTTCTGAGAAGGAAGTAGGCATGGATTGCCATGGGGAAGAAAAACATGGGCATGGAGGGGCCGAGAGCCATTTGGTTCCTTGTCTCTGGGGTCACACCAGAGGTGTGTCACATGCTGAGGTTCAGCTCAGTGAGCATTCTGCCTGTAAAATTCCATCTCTTCTATACACTGTTGTTCTTAGCATTGTTGCTGTTACTGCTCATTTTATTATTGCTTTGCTGTTTCCAGTAAATTGTTTTAATCTCAATTTGTAATTTCTGTCTTTTGTATCTCCCACCAGAAGGGGGAGGGGAAACGAGTTTGTGTGGGGGGGACTAAAGTAGGGAGTGCTGCTCCTAAACCACAAAAAGTGTGAGTGTCAAGGACTAACTAGGTCAGAGGAAGGAGAAAAACTTCAAGAGCACATACAGAAAGGAAAATCAAATCCAGAAAAAGCAGAGGGATGTGAAAACAGAGCAGAAGCCAGCAACAACACTGAGACTTGGTATAATTACTGAACTAAATACCTGCAAGGATAGAGTAAGCTGGGAATAAAGACCTCACACTGTTTTGTTTCTTGTATTAAAAAAAAAAAAATGGCAAATATTTGAGTACACATACTTTCAAAACATATATTTCTCATTCTTTAAGGAGACTAGTAACAAACAAAGTTGAACCTCCTTGACTTTCTAAGTCCACCCCCATTTGGGCCTTCTTTCATAGATAAGGATATTAATATGCCAAGATATTAGCTAAGTAAAGATAAAACTGAAAATTAATTAAATCAAACACAGTAACTGAAAAACCCTTTTTACCCTGTCAGATTTCTTTGCCTCACATTGTCGGGCAACACAGAAACACAAGGAAGGTGGAAAGAAGTTTCAGACTTTTCTGTGATCATCTAAACTAAAATTCTGATTTGAGAAAGAGAGACAAGCTGGAATTAGTCTTGGAGCTGAAAACTCCCTATCTGCTTTCATCTATTTACTCTCATGCTTTCAGAGTGTCCATCAAGAGAAATGGAGTTAATAAGAAAATGCAATCTTTGCTAAGATATACTCTGTTGTGGAAACTGGTGTGCTTCTTTTCAGGTATATTCTGATATTGCTATTACAATGTCTTAGTTGTTCACAGTTGTGGTAGTCTGTTGTTTTACAGTTTGTTTTCCTGTAGCATGTTTTAATATTCCTTGTTATAAGTTTGTAATGGTTCAGTCTGTGTACCCCATTTGGCTTCCCTAATGGTTCAGTCCTGAGTTGTTTACCACAGTTTTCCCTGCCAAAATGTATATCAATCCACATATCAATCCACCTGTATACCTCCCTTGTTCCCTTGTCTCACCCCTGCCTGTCAAAGACAGCACACTCCTTTGGTTCTAGAGTGTTCCCTGTCTTTCATCCCTTCCTCAGGGCAGAATTGGGTTGTGGGGCTTGCTCCCTCCCCATGTTGGCTTCTACTGGGGAGCCCTTACCCTGCACCCCTCCCCTAATGCCCTCCTATTGGTCAGAGGTTGTGTCTTCCCCGTGTTCCCCCCATCCCTATAAAAGTAGCCCCTTCAAGTTCAGATTGGGTTCACTTGCTCTGCCCCGACTTCGACATTAAACGTTTGGAGATTCAGACAAGTGTCCCTCCCTTATTCCTCTGCCTCAGTTTCCTCGTGCCCTGTGCCTCTGCTGCGCTACCCATGCCACAGCAACCACCGCCACCCGCAACAGTCTCGGCAGAGACTCGGGGACAGCCACTCCCGTGTCTGCCCTGCGGCCACAAGTGGGACAGAGAGCCGGCCAACCTCCAGCCCGTGACTGCCGAGAGCCAGGCGCACACAGAATGGTGTCTCACTATATATTTTTTCATTAACATCCCCATGATTCCTGTGAAAGAGTTAGGCAAGGGTTGTAAATGCTATTAATCACATTTTACAGAGGGGGAATGAACTCCAAGGGGTAAAATAATTTGTTCTCAGCTATATACTGAGTTGATGCTAAAGCCAGGATTTAGAACTCAGTCTTATAATGCCCCAAGACCCCTTCTCCAGCCCCATTTCTTCCCAGGGCCTCTCCTGAAGGTACAAGAACTGCAGCAACAAGAGGGCACGCAGAATATTTTCCTCCCTCAGCTCCCTGCAACTCAGCTATCTTCTAACATGTAAAAACTACATACACTCTTTGAAGACAATATACCTATCAAACATAACAGGAATTTGAGCAGTCTAATCACAAAATTTGAAGTTTTTTGGTTATTTCTCTTAAACCAATGAAGCATGCTTTGATTAACTATGTTTGAGGATAGGTCAAAAATGGCTAGGAGAGTTTTGACAGAATTATCCAATACAATTATGTCAAAGAAAGGGATAAAATTGAATCAATGTCAGATCTAAAGAGAATTATTCTGAGTTACACTTAACTGAAAAATGAAGCCTGGAACAAAAATGCAGAACAATGATTCTATAATAGGGTGTTACATATTGTAATATTGCTGCCTTTTTAAGGATAGTATACACAAACATAGAATAAAGCAATATACATGTGTTGTAATAATAATTTTATCACATAGCAGCCATATAGATGGCTTTACTGTGTGTTATGTGCCTGTCAATCACATCAGGAAAAAAAGAAGAGTCATGAAGAAAGAGGGTGGAACATAGGGAGAAGCAAGGGAAGAACATAGAACATAGCATAGAACATAGCATAGAACATAGCAAGGGAAGCTGGTGTGTATTTCTGTAGCTGTCTGTAGGAAAGCTTGGGTCTGAGCTGCAGAAGGCCCCTTGGGGTTCAGGTCAACTTCTCCACAGTCACAAACAAACACATCTTATAACTGAGACTGCAAAAAACAGGCACAAACATTATTTCGGGTGCTCTTTTTCAATTCAGATTTCAGTCCTATAATAACTCCTTTTGTCTTTACAGTACTACATGCTAGATCCATGCTGTTTAATAGTGCAATCCCATTGATTGCATTGTATTTTTATCTCAGCCTAAATGATCACTCCTCCTCCTTTATTTAGCATTGATACTCTTTTTCCTCTTTCTGTGCAGAATGAGGAATATGACTTAGTATGCAGCTTAGCATATCTTCTGTGCTGGTCAGGTGCTAGTTCTGCTCTCATCAACAGAGTACTTGAACTTCTTCCAGGAGTGCCTCCTGCCCTTCTTCTGAGTCACTCAATAGTTGTTAATGTTTAATGGCTAAAGGAACGGGTGAGAGATAAAAGACAGAGAAGCATGCGCAGCAGATTTTACTCTGCGGAGAAACCTGGTGACCCTGACTTGTGTCTGGTTTTTTTCACAGTGTAACCAGGAAGCCTGCTAAATCCTACTTAATGCAAGTGATGATGACTTAGGATAAAGGAAAATAAAACCGAGAAATCATACATAATGCCCTAGTGGCCTCTGCTCCCAAATGTATCATCATTTACGCATTAAACTTTTCATTAAAGAAGGTTAAACTTATATGAGTTCCTTTTCAACACAATAATACAGTGTAGTACTACAAATTTTAAGCAGATATATTTAATTATGTTTCCCCCAGCATGGCCAGAATAACGCGCCTTCAGGACTTTCATCCTGACTTTCAGGTTGCCCTTGTCTGCTAGGGAAACCTTTAAAATTTAAAGGAAAAAGAAATCATTTGTACATTCTTCAAGCTGAGGAAAGAAATTCTACTTGGTGTGATTTGCTATAATGATAAATTTATCAGAGGCTGTTCATTTTATCTCCTGCAGAACTGCTCTTTGATGGCATTAATCTGCAGTAATGATTACAGGAGAGTAATTCAAACCTGTTCAGAGGGAAAGGTAACATGGTGCTTTCCATCTCTTTTCTGAATGCTTCCTCAGATTGTTCAATAAATTACAGGTGTAGAAAGAAAAAAGATGGGCCATATGCAGCTGAATATTTTGAAGCATCTAGAAACATGGAGTGATAAGAACAAGACTGTATTTGCAATAGAATATGTGTTGCAGATTTCTCATAGACCTTTTATAGCAACAGGCACTGAGTCCAAACTTTTGGGGATGTTCAGTATTGTGTTTTTCATTAACTGTCAGCAAAGATGAACCGCAAATGAACAGTAAATTAATTAATAATATTTCAGATTAAGTGAATTAATGGTACTTTTTTACATGGCCTTTTCAAAATAACAAGAGATTCTGGGGCTTGTAAGAGACCACTGGAGCTCATCTAGTTGGACCTTTGTATAAATTCTAGACTATCAAGAGCCCAAGCCACATAAGGTTTGCCTAGCTGCATGTGAAAACACCCACTGATGCAGAGTCTATGGCTTCCCTGGTGACCTGGCTCAAAGCAGGGCATTTTTCAAACAGTGATTTTCCTTCTATCCAGACTGAGTCTTCCAGGCTGCAACCTGTGCTCCTTGTCTTTTGCTTTACTGTTTCTTTTTGGTTTACTAAATGAATTCCCAAATTAGAAATCCATGTAATAGTGCCCCCTGACTCCAAACACCACCTTCTTGAGGATTATTTCTAAATTGTGTGGGGTCATAATGTTACTCATAAGATTATTAAACACTCAATATTGCCACCATTTTATGGCTTACTTCAGGTGTAGTATTCCAGAAGGAGACATGATATCACCACTGTGAGATTTAGGATTGGAGTAAATGTTACACACATGTAAAAATCTTTTTGCACAGCTTTAGCAGAGTCAAAAAGCCAGCTGATATATTACACAAGAATTTGAGAAGAATATATTTCACAAGTATTCAAGAATATTTGAAGGTCTGCCCTGAGACACTGCAATGCCCTGTTGCACTCTCACCACCAGCCCATAAAACAGCTCTAGAAGGACCTGCTCAGATTCATGCTTTTTCTAGTGCTGAGGGATGCCATAAACCCACAGGCCACAAAAATAATGACCCAGAAAGGCTACAGAGAAACTCACACTCCACCAGGCTTCTATCCACTGTATCTGTTCACCCACAGCAATGATCACACTTCCTCACCTTCTGGTTCTGAGCATCCATGATAATCTCATGGCCTGAGTATATATTGCTCAGCTGCAGGTAGGGCTTTGTCCAGCTCACTGCATGTGCAGCAGTGTGGCAATGGATTTGTGGTGAAGTTCCTGCCAGACCTTAAAAAGAGTGATGCATATTCAGCTTGTGATCATTACTCGTCTGCCTCCATCTGTTTCAGGAGCTCCTGCAAAAGACCACTCACACCTGAGCAAGAATTCTCTGTCAAAACAGAGGTGGGCATGAGAAACTTTGTGTTTCTCTGCAGAAAACTGTCGTTTTCTGCAGGTGAGTGCTGTATCTGGCCCAACTGGGTGTCTCTCTGCTTGCAATTGTATCTGTAAGCAGGTTCCAGTGACAAGCTTGGATATTTGTGGAATGCCTTACCCTATTACAAAGTGATATAGGGATACCCTTTCAGAGGCTGCTATTGTGATACATGGAAGCTTTGTAAAAATGATTTGGGGTATGTTGCCTTGGACATACACTCTGTCAAATATGCTCTGTATATAGTATCTCCTTGGGTTTTTGGCATATGGTAGGAGGGTGTGCTAGCAGCAATTATCTTGGCTGTCTTGAAATAAGTGCAAGTCCATGTGGCATCTTCTGGTATAGGCAAACATGGACCATGCTTGGAAGGATGATTCACAAGCAAACATCATCTCTTTTTGGCTATGTGCAAGCAGCCTGATGTTGTAGTATGGCTGTGACTGACATTTGTCTGTATGACACACCAGATGAAATAACCACACCTCAGTCCTGAAGTCATTAGTGGAGTTCAGCTTTGCAAGTAACAAGTGCACTCGGTTTTGAATATACTCAGAACGTCTTGATACTTAGAGACGCAACAAATGAGAATATAGTTCTCATTAGAGAATGTTTGACTATTTCATTGAATATAGAACATTTGATTATTTCATTACCAGGTATTTTCCTTTGTTCCAGTTATGTAGATTGAAAAGAAATAAAAAGCATCAGTGAAGGTTCTTTTCTAGGGACGCATGAGAAAGTCGGAGAGGAGCCAGTACACAAGGTAGTAGAGACTTCAGGAATGCAGGAGGCTGGCATATCTGCTTTGACAATAATACTAAATATAGACATAACATTTGATGATAGTAAATGGTGCAAAAATTGAATTATGCCTGCTCCCTTTTATATTTTTCTCTTATATCTGTTCTTTATAATAAAGGACAAAATTTTTTTCCAAGTAGTTCTTCCACTGAGCTCATATGATTTGGATGAACAAAATCAATGACTTTTTAAGATATCCTACCTTGATTTAAGAGTTCTGAGTGAATTAGGTCAAATTTTTCACTTAACCATCTCTGTATTAAGGTAAATACATAAAACTTAGCATCCAGCTGGAAGACACATCTTCCAAACCAGAAAACTACTTGTAAAACCTCTTCTGGGTAATATCTATACATGCTACTATTTACTACTTTTCCAAAGGGTAGACTTCACAGGGTACACAGTGTATTACTGACTGCAAATTTTCTGATTGCTACAATAACAGTGCCTTTTCCACTTCTACTCACAGTCCTGTTTGAGCATGCACAGGCACCTTTTCTGCTCTGAGACACAATGAATCCATGTTCAGCTCCAGCCCCCTACCACCTGATCTTTTCTACATCACCCTTTCCAAAACACTGCGCTGCACCCTATAAGTTATTGATTACAAACAGTAGGACTCTATGTTAGCTCCTGTGGTTTACCTGTGATGATATGCTGTATCACTGGAAGTGTTCAGCCTGCTTTGTAGAACTGGCTTGTTATCCACAAGGTTCTCTGTTTAGAGTGAGAGTTTTCAGTCTCTCTCCCCGAGTACAGATCAGGAAATGCTCATTTGATAGAGTTACTTGGTATGGATCTAGTGTAAGTGAATCAGAATTTAGTGTCCTGGAGTGAGGCATCTTGGACCAAATTGTAGTACACATATACATAAATGTATTATGGGAATTAATTTTATCTCACTAATTGTGGCTCAGATATTGTTATTTATGTCTGAATCACACTTTTTTTTTTTTTTTGTTTATTCTGGTGTCAAAATAGACTTTCTTATCTATATTAATGGCCGCTCTGCTGGATATCTTCACATGACTACAGCTTTTCTTCAATTTATTTTCACAGCTAAAATCAGCACCAAACCAGAAATTTATGTGTCTTCCCAAGCCCTCATTAGGCACTCTGAAATTGAGTGGGAAATAAAGGAGACTGTTTTCCCAGAGTGTTTCCATATTTTCTTTTTTATTTAAGAGTGAGCCTTTTTAAAGAATGCAAAAAAACCCAAAAGAATAATGACAAGATGTTTAGAAATGCTGATCTTCACAGACAGAAAAGTGTCTGGGAGGACCTGTTAACTCACTCAAAGGTATGATGTGATCCTTGGGGATGGTGCTGTGCAAGGGCAGGAGCTGGGCTCAATGATCCTTTTGGGTGCCTTCCAGCTCAGCTTATCCTGTGATTTGCCAATATGTTATAAATGAAAGGGCAATACTTGTGCCCTGTTAAAAAGCTATTGATCCTGTGGAAAAATACTGGTTCCCTGGAACTTCAGCTCCTCTCAGCTATCAACCATATTTATCAGTCTTGAAAATAATTAGGAAGAAAAAATCGAAACCATTTTTCCTGAAAGTGTTTGTAGCCGGGGCATCTAGTAAAAATTATCATTAAAATAAATTAGAGTTGTCAAGGAGAAAGGATATAGACTGAGAGCAAAAAAAATACTGAATTCCAAAAGGCAGTGAGTGATTTAACAGTCCCACCACCTTAATGTCCCACTTATTTGTTCATAAAGTAAACAAATTGAAAATAAATACTAATCAGGACATCTTCAACTCTTTTCATTTTGCTTTCAATTCAGAAATTGAAATTCAGAAAGTAGAGAAAATTGAAAATTTCAAATCTGCATAGGAAATTAATTAATAACAAGTACATTTATTTTTTGCAAGAAAAATAGAGGTTTTTTTCAGCTAAGATAAGTTTGTACTGGAATAACAGAAGGCAGAAAGGATGACCTGTAGTGCTTATGCATCACTAGAGTTGGATACAGAATGTACTGCGGAAAGGTTATTGAGATTTCATAAGCTGGTTTAGCACCAGAAAAAAAAAGGAAATCTTGTCTCTTTTAATATCTCCAACATTAAAATTTCAATGACACTGGAGTAAGTTACTCAATATTTTTATATTTTGAAAGGATGTTTGACTTCAGTTTTCCCCATACTGCATTGCAGTTAAGAATTAAAAAAATAAAAGGGACCAGTAATTTTTAAAAATATTCTTATTGTTTTGGCATTGTGGTTTTTTTTTTTTTTTTTTTTAAGATAGTGAATTTATTTTAAGTAAAACCAATTTACCAAGAATTTTATTTTCTTCAGAATCTGTCAGACTTTGGGCTTCCTGACTTTAAAACTTGTCTACTACTTTTTGAAAAGTTACCAAGTAGGAAGGTCACCAACTTTATCTTTCCTCTGGGTAACTTTTAAAACTTGTACGCATTTTGCAAAATTATTCAGAGGTTCGAAAGAGAGGTATAAACTTAATTAGTCCCTTATTTACATTCAGAAATGAAAGAAAATACAAATTTTTTTTTAAAAAAGAGGGACAGGAAAAATATAACTGCTTTCAATTTTCTACTTTATTGCAAAAGGAAAAGCTGCTTGTTTTGTAGTTTGAGTGTTTCAGGGTATTTTAACAAGTTTAAAATTATCTATTCATCAGCTCTGGTAATTAGCTTCTGCTTTGCTTTTCTGTGTATTATTACTAGGAATTCATGTACTTTTTTTGAGTTATTATATTATCCTCCAGGTCTTCTGCTTCATACAAATGCTGTTCCACTCTAGGTTCAATAATTAAGCTGTATTGTACAGTTGCTGCTGGTCAGATTGCAGACTTTCCAACCTGTGAATTCATGACAATTACAAGTATCAAAAAACCACATTTGAGGTGCAATTACAAGGATAATTTATGTAATTACATTAACTTTATATATCATGCTGAGAAATAACGCAATGATAAAGGAAGGAAAGGGCTGCTTTGGGTGGCAAAAGGGTAGTCAAGAGTGTGATGTGGCAGTCAAAGGGACAAAATGGAAGGACAGTATGAATGACAAAAAACATGAAAGAAAGTATGAGAAAGGAAGTGCCAAGAAGAAGGAAAGAGAGTATGTAGAGGGGAATACTGTTAAAGAGGTGACGAGAGAGCAAATGTACAGGGTCATGAGTTTACAGGGAAGGACTTAAGGAGTCAAAAGCATAGTTTAGCAGATGACAGAAGGAATGTAGCTGATTAAATGAAATTATTAGCTAAGGAAGCAGAGTCAGCAACAGCGCCTCTTTAAAAGGAAGGGAATCAGTTACCATCTAAGTTAGCTACCTAGAGGAACAGAAAAGCAAACAGCAGTGTATGGATTCAGCAGATAAGTCGTGGACAGAGCCTATCACTGAAAGAGTTAGCTGAGCTATTTAATCCATCAGGTACAATGGGAAGAGAGATGAGTCAGCAAATGGACAAATGAATACATCAAGCAGTAGATTAGCAGTGGGACATAACCCAGCAGGTGAGAATCAGCTGTCTGAAGGCAGGTACCTGGAAGTAATTTCTCAAACATGCTTGGTAATGGCAGCCAGGCAGAGATGCCTGCAGGGATGCTGATCCCTTAGCTGGGTGCCTGGCCGATGGTGCCAGCCAGATCAGAAGTGAGATGGGACACTAGCAGTGGGTATTCGCTTGCTCATACAGGACTTCTGGTAGGAGAGGGGGAAGAAAGGACAAGCAAAAGTTCCTCTTCAGAGGAACAGTCCTGCATTTTGAGTGTCTTAGCTTACATGTGTACAGCTTGATTCCTAAAGTTTGCTTTAAAGATATGCAACAAGTCAAAGCCCCATGCTGTGGTGAAAGGGTGACAGGTGGCTCCTGTTTGTACAATCTTGTATGCTCACTACACAAAGAAAGGGCTGTTCATTTTTCAGCCTCATATCCTATGATGTTTTATCGAGCAAAATGGAGAGCTATGATTCAAACTCCACTTCCTTCTTACCAGCCAATCCTTCCTCCCCATAGGCTTAGCAAAGAGGCTGAGCTCATTGCTCAACTATTTGCATTAGAGAGTAGATGTACAAATAGTGTGAGTAAGGATGCCTTTTTGGTGTCTGAGGAAGAACAGAGGAGAAACAAAACCCATGTTTACCGAAAAAAGATGAAATAAATTATTTTAATTAATTCCACACACAGCTACACTATATATACATATATACATGTATATATATATATATATATATATATATATACACTTGTGTGTATATAGATATATATCTCCACCTTTTGCAATGGTATATCCTTAATTTCAAGTTTTAAATAGTAAAATGATAATTATCATTATTGAGAGGCTTTTGTGAAGACAGTTTGATGTACTGGATCACGTGCTGTACCCTTGTTTCTTTGCCTTGGGCAAAAGATGGAGGTTTGAAGGACAGCAGAAAGAAAGCTTTTGTTGATATATTTTTATTGGAAAAGCAGACAGGCCTGATGAAGGACAGCTAAGATGTGAGGCTATTTCAGAGACTGAGAAACTAGAGGAGAGAATGAAAGGAGCTATCAAGGAAAACAGTATTCTGGGGTGCATTAGGAAGAGCACTGCCAGCAGGTCAAGGGAGGTGATCCTGCCCCTCTGCCCAACCCTGGTGAGGCACATCTGGAGTGCTGAGTCCAGTCCTGGGCTCCTCAGGACAAGAGAGACATGGAGCCCCTGGAGTGGCTCCAGTGGAGGGTAACAAAGATGATTGAGGCACTGGAGCATCTCTCTAATGAGGAAAGGCTGAGGGAGCTGGGCCTGTTCAGCCTCGAGAAGAGGCACTGAGAGGGGAACTCATCAATGTCTGTGAGTATCTGAAGGGAGGTGCCAGGAGGATGGAGCCAGGCCCTGCTCAGTGGTACTGAGCAATAGGAAAGGAGGCAACGGGCAGAAACTGATGCACAGGAAGTTCCATCTGAACATGAGGAAAAACTTCTTTACTGTGCAGGTGACCACACACTATAATAGATTGTCCAGAGAGGCTGCAGAATCTCCAGATATTCCAGAACCATCTGGTCTCAATCCTGTGCTGTGTGCTCTGGGGTGGCCCTGCTTGAGCAGGGAAGTTGGACCAAATGGCCCAGTGTGGTCTTTTCTAACCTGACCCATTCTGTGTGCGATACTGTGAGTTTTTAAGAGTTCCATTCTGTGTATGGAAGCACATAAAAGGACTCTCCTCTGACTACATTCTTTTATGCATAAATAACTCTATACTCCTGTGGGACTGAAATATACAACAGATCCAAGAGTCCAGTTTCCCTGACATTTCAAACACATTCATTTTAAAGCCTTGAAAGTCTTTTCTTCATATCTCAGAAAGGAATGAGGCAGAGGGAAGCTTTTCATGTTCTTAGAAATTAATGTCACACTTCTTACTTGTTTGCTGTTTGGACAGACTGAATCTTCAAAGGCCTCGCAGACTTGGCTTCTGAGCATTTGTTAATAGAAATGGCAAGTGAAGGATGCCAGTGCTTATTTTGCATACTTGCATACTTGTATGAGTGCACAAGATCCTCTAGCTTCACACACACAAGTTGGCGCATGCTCAGAGTTTGCAGGTTTTACAAAGAAAGCTTTTGCAACTCATAAATTCATTGTGATTGTTTTGGTATTCAAAATAAATTAATGAATGGAAAAATAGATGAATGTTTCATTGTTTCTGCCTGTGAAAATTAATTTATTTTCCTTAGTTTAAAATTGTTTTGGATTAACATCTCTTAGAATATTTTTCTATTTACCTTTACTTAAACCGTACATTATAGTCAGTAGTTCCTCAGATTTTAGTAGGGCACATTTAAAGTGAGGCAGTAGTCTTGGTATGGAAAGCCAATACAAATAAGCTCATTATTTACAAAACAATAAAGATGAAGTCCACTTCATTTGCTAATGCCACCTCTCCCTCTTTTTTTTACAACTGGAAGGAGGTTGGTACTTTTTCATTGCATTGGAAATGTCCTGTTCTTTCAAACTGCCTCCAGAACTACAATTAGCAGTCCAGAGAGACCATTTAGCAGTGCTAAAGTGCTGTGTTTATTAGGCTTATAACCACAGTAAAATTTAGCATATGCTTCCTTTTTTTTAATTGTCTTTTTTTAAAAAGCTTTTTAAGGTTTGTTTTCTTTTTAGGGTTGGGTTTTTTTTATTTAAAGTTCCCGAATTTTAGAATTTCTCTATTCTGTCTGCACTCAGTAGGTACTTTCTCTTCTTTCACAGAATCAAAAAATACTGCATGAATAACCGTGCAGGGAATGTAACCATTAACAAAAGGAGTCCCTGATCCAACAGGAATACTAGCTGAACTAGATGATTTTGATGAGTAATTGACAAATTAAGCACAATGAGATTTAATAAAAAGTCACAATAAAATAAACACAAGACTAGTAAATATAAAAACTATAAAATTTGAGGTTGGCTGCAATTTGCAGAACTGAGCGCAAGTGAAGACAATAAAGTATTTTAGTAGAGCTATGACAGAGTAGCAATAATATTCATAAGCATCTCAGGACCATGACTCACACATTCTGCAAGAACTAAATTTTCATGAATTTCCATAAATTATCAGATTTTTATTGTTTAAAGATGAAAAATAAAGCTTTCCAAAGTTATGTTGGTAAATGTAGATATATTTTACACCTTGATACCTATATCTATAATTGTTCCCAAAGAATTAAAGAACCCCAACGCCCAAGAAACAAATAAAGATTATAAACCTGCTTCTGCAATTTATTGCAAAAATAAACTACAATAGGGCCACAGTACATTATTCTTCTTCATTACTGCAATCACATGAAAACTGCATTCATTTACTAATGTGTTCCTTGGATATCAATTCTTTGTTTTCAGCATGATTACAATCTAGCTTGCTTTCATTTGGCTTTAGAAAAGCAAAAGAAAACTACATTTTTAAATTTATGTGCCACACTTCTATGAGGAAAGGTTCTTATCAAAATATAGGATTTTACATACACTTGCCTTTGTAAATTTTGAAAGATGTGTCTATGCATATACACATACTTTAAGAATGTGAACTTTCTGAATCCCTTCTCTCTGTCACTCTCTGAGTCTTAGACCCTGGTGCTTCTTCTGTTTCAGTAAGGAAGGATAATCTAAGAGTAACAGAGTCTGGAGATCCTGGAAGATCTCAGCTACATTCCTTCTCCCTCTGCAGCTCCCCCATGACTAGATATGTTCCGTGGCCCTTCTGGCTTTGCCTATTCTGCCTGACTGTTCCAAGCCTGTTCCCAAGCCTAGACTCACCACCTACCTGTGCTACATACACAGCCACCTTAGCAGGACATACTGTCCCTCACATGGTCTGGGCAGAGAAGGCCATCTTGAAGCTGTCTCTGCCACCTACATACACTTTTGCCATCCAAAGAACAGTGTAAACACATGAAGCACAAGGAAAAGCCAGACTCCCATGAAGAAAAAGACAGGAAAAGATGGAAAGCAATAGCTGTGTCTCTACACATGGTTATCTGCACTTTAGCTTTCCTCAGCAGCTAGGAGGAATCCCTCTTGCAGTCATGTGAGGAGTTCAGGCACTCAGGCAGTCCTGACTCTCTCTGCGTACCTAAGCTAGATTACAGCTATGTCCTGAGTTTTCAGCTTTCCTGCATATAAAAAGAGTGTTGCTCATTTCAAAATTCAGGCCTCACAGCTATTACGCATGCACTTATTTTCAACCACCACGGAAAAAGTCTCTGAAAACACATGGGATATTTCCAGTCTGAACAAGAACTGTAGTTCAGTGTGTTTCTAATGGAAGAGCAATCTCTTTTCACAATGGAGAATATGTTGAAGGTAGTCAGAGGACTAGCCATAGTTTCTGGTAAAGCAACTATCTCATCTTGTAGGGAGGTTCAATTCAGCTTCCTTTGTTTGCTTCAGGCTGTTCTCTTTTATCCCCTTTATTTTCACTTCTCCTATTTGCCCACTAATTTTTTCTCAAGGTCTTGACTGCCCTATGGGTTTTGGATTTATTTTTTTTTCCTTCCTACACCTCGCTTTTATTTTCATCTGCTGATTTATGCAGCTGTTACATATATTGCTGCATTTGCTTTTCAGGGATCAAGTGTAATCTCTAAAGCAATGGGAGATGCAGTAAACTATGTTCATTTAAAAAAAAACCCAAAAAGCCCCTTCATTGCATATACTTTTACTGACAAGAGTGAGAAATAGTGTGTCATATGTCCCTACAATAGACAAGGCTAAAAGTCGAATAACACCGCCCTCTCAAAAAGGGCCCATTAGTGAAATGAAACCCAAAGCCTTGAATGCACTGAGGAGCAGTAGAAATTCTGAATGTGAATATGAAAAAAATGAAATGTTGTAAAAGCAAATCAGTAGGAGGCCTAGCGGGTAAAATGCAAGTGGTAGGATTAATACTGAAAAAGGTGCTGGAGTAACTGCAAGACAAGACCTTAAGGGACACAGATCTAAGTGGTAAATTAATATATACAAATTTGCCTACTTAAGGGAATGAGAAATCCCTTCCCAATACTGGATGAAAATAAGCCCTTTTGACTCAGTGTTTTGTAAAGATCTTTTTTACCCTTAGAGAAATACAAACAGAGAAATTTAAACCTGAAACATTGCTCAGCCTAAGAGAATTGAGTTCTGGATGAATGGATGGATGGATATAGATAATATATTATTCAGAATATTATCAACTTGATTCTTTGCTAAGAAGGAAATAAATACATTTTGTTGAGGAGGAATGCTGATGTATTTGCTGAAACTGTTTCTGACTTAGAAATAAATCAAGTGAAACAATTTGGCCATGGTAAATATGCTAATAACTGTCTGTACAAACTCGATAGTATTCTTTTATGCTGCCAGTGTTTTAATTTATTAACTAATATGGATATGATGATTGGAAACTTAATATGTGAAGTAGTTAAACAAGAGGTATAGAAAACATGCTCAAGAAAGTGGCTCTTCAGATTACTTCCCTCAGGGTTATTCCAGATGCTGCAATACCTTGCTTTTGCCAGGCTGTGTAAGAGTAAATAGCAGTTTTAATAAAAAAAATATTCCCTGCACTTCTTGATTTCTTTCTAAGAAGCCTTATGATTTTCAGTAATAGTAAAATTTTCAATATTTCTAAGAGGTAAGTCTAGCAAAAAAACAAGCTTTGCCTTTGACCCAGGGCTCCTTCTGGGACAGAGCACGTCAGGGCATTTCATCCTTGCTGGAGTTCAAATTTAGCCCAGAGTGACTTTATGTCAACTGGTGCAGACAAAGGGTACACCTTGTTTATCTGAACTAGCCATGCCCTGGATAGCCTGACTGCCAAGGGCAAGGTAATAAAGTTTAGAAATCCTGCCCAGACCTCTCTGTGGACACTTGGGCTGTTGGCTTTTGTTGGCATTGGCTCCATGACAGTCACTTCCTTGGAGAAGTACCTGAGCTGGTTTCATGTTAGATAGACTGCATTTAATATTTTTCACTGCTAGTCAAGATATAAATATTCACTAGGAAAAAATTTGCAAGTACTAAAAAAAAAGTTATCTGATACATTATAATTCACCCCTGTTTACAGATGCCAGTTCTAATCTGTGATGCTGTGTTTTTACTGATACACATGGCAAAAATTACTCATAGAATCTGTTGAAATATGCTAATAGTTTCATATCATGAGTGCTTTTTAGAATTCATATATTTGTGGCAATTCATGGGCAGCAGAGAAAAGTCTGGCAAAATTCATTAAATAAATTACTCATTGTGGGTTATTTCCCCTGCGACTTCCAAATGTGAGTAAAGAAATAAACAGGTTTTCATTAATAAACTGAAACAAATGAGGGTATCCAAATGAATTATTTCTGCTTGCAAGCATATTTCTGTGGTAAAATATCAACTCATTTAGTAGTAATCTGCAAGATAATTTCAATGTTGACAAATTTTTGGAAATCTGTATCCATGTACATAGCACAAAAATATCTTCAATAAATATCAGTAAAGCCCTGGCTGCTTTTTCACTTCAGATTTGTACAGATTTGTTCAATGACAAGCAATAGGGTAGAAAGCCTGTCTGGGTTACAGATGGCAAAGCTTGCTTTCAGATTTAACTTCAACTTCTTTTCCTTCCTTTTTTATTCTATGCATTGCAAGTCTTTGACTGACAGGAGTTTCAGTGCTAGCACTACTTTTAAGAATTGGCAGAATAATTAAGCAACAAAAAGTATAAATGGCATTTTAGCAGGATATGTTGCTTTTATTGTGGGACAGGATTTCATAAAGAACTAATGATACACTTTCCCACTCCCAAAATCATGTCTTTGATCTGTCTGCTACTTCTGATGTATTTTCTCTGGTCTTAGCCTTCCAAATCTATCTGTCTTACTCCATCCACCAAGGCGTTAATTAAGGTCTTTGAATGTGGTGTCCTCCCTGCAATTCTTCTTTATCAATTTCCACCTTCTGTCTTTTCTGTCCATGTGTCTCTTATATGCTGAGATTTTGGAAATTTACTTTAATAATTTCTTCATGTTGGAAGTCATTCACTTATTGAATTGCTCTTGAATGTGTATGTGTGTTTCCATGTATAACTAAATACAGTAATCATAGAATGGCTTGTCTTAGAAGCGACTTTAAAGATCATCATCTAGTTCCAGCCCTCCTGCCATGGAATGGGGAACCTTCCACTAGACAGGCTGCTCAAAGACCCATGCAGCAGCCCTGAAATTGCAAAGAACAAAATCAGATGGGAAGTATTGTACTAGAGGGGTAAAGAGTGTTAATGAAAGGGTGGGTTGTGCTATTGCTGACAAAGAAAAAGGCCGTGCTAATGCAGGTCTTTAACCTCCTACAGAGTTTGTTGTGCTGCCTGTCTTGTTTACTTTAATATATTTTGATGGGTGTGCTATCACGTGGCAAATTTGCATCTACACCAGAAAGGAGAGTTGAGAACATTCAGAAGTGGGCTGAGAGAGGACTTACAAAATGGAAACATTGTTTTCTTGCTTTGAAATTACTATCAAGATAGACTGTGATACTGCTTTGCTGGCACTTCTTGTTGTTCGCAGGTGTAAGATGTAAAGTTGATTGTTCTGAATTCATAGAAGGCTTCCTGCATGACACAGGCTGCAATGTCCTGGCAGTGGTCACATTATAATTATTTCTTATAAAAACAGATAATTAAAATCTCTATTTGAAAATGATCTTAGAAATCATATAACACTCCAATAAAAGTAACTGAGGGGTAGGCATCTAAGAAATACAATTATTAACAGGAAACTTTACATAAACATGACCAAAACCAAATCAGACATAACTATAAAAAGCACATACAATGCATAATATCCCCTAAATCTGTCATATTGGAGAATTTCTAAAATGAAAATACTTTTAAATCTAATTTAAACTTGTCTAGTTCCATGGACCTTTTAAGGCCATAAGAAAAGCAGCGAAAGGAAATTAATGAAACTCCTATGTGAAATTCAACATTGAAACATTCAACATTGAAATATAAACTATGAAGTTTATATAAGTCAAAGTTCATATAGAATATGAACTTTGACTTATGTAACTTCTAATTAATGTATTTCTCCATTTCTGTTTCTTTGTGATGCTCCATTAAATAACTGTCTTTCAGCATTGTTCGTTCAATTGGAGCTGAAGACTCAAAGCTGCAAAAACTTTATGTTAAGAAAATAGAATCAATTTTCAGTACTTCCACCTCTTGCTTTAAAAAGAGTAGTATCCTTGGCCACACTTAAAACCTTCTCCTAGGTCTTCAAAGAGCCTTGCCATTTTTGTCTTTCAATATATAAAACAAACAAACAAATAAACAGACATTTTGAATAGCCAAGCTAAAAGCAGGTTTCCTGTATTGTGTGGACCACATCTCAGCTGTGAGGATTTGCCTTAGATTTACTTGGTTCAGTACTTGTTTTTCTCCTGTTCTTTAATACTTCATTGCTATGAGAGCTAAAACAACAAGGGAGTTGCAACCCCATAGCTTTATCTCCATAAAGTGATATAAATCAGTAAGATCTTGAGTTTTCTTCTCTTTTTGGAATGAAAATTACTATAGTTTGCTCTTTCCTCTGGATCTTCTTCAGCATAACACAACTCTGATCACAGCAGGACTATAGTTATGCACTGGCTTGTCTCCACGACCAGAGCAAAAGGGGAAGGAATAAGGAGCTTTCCCCTGTGGCACATGGGTCAGGCAGGCTCATGGCAGGGATGACTGGAGGAACACAAGCACCACACCTACTTGCTCTTCTGGGAAGTCATGGTGGTCGACCAGGGTTCAGCCGGAGGCAGGATGCGTCAGCTTTTGTAACAGTTTCCATGTCACTGTGGACGCCAAGTAAGAGTACGTTCAATTCACGCCATGAAAACTCTTCCAAATACAAGGCATGGCCTTGAGGGCATGATCTAGCTCTATATAATTATTTTTTATAGCTATGTTATTAACTTGCAACTTTCCTTATCCTGACTGGCCACTCTAACTCAGCTCCAAATGGCAACTGTGTTCCCATGTGACCAAATAACTAGGAAATGCAAAATGTGCTTAGAGAAAGAGCCAAAAGAAGATAAAATTAAACCCTTTTCCAAGAGCCTCCATGAAGTGACTGGGATACAGAGAAGTGTCAGAAGATACTGAGAAAGAGGAAGCACTTGCCTAGTGCAGTGCAGTCTCATGAAGATTGCCCCAAGCTAACCCTAGGCTAACAATACATCTGCACACACAGAAATACTGTGAACCCAAAATCAACCTTTTCAGAGTGATGCTCAGGCTTATAAGCACAGCCAGTCTGTGGGGCTGGCTTGCTAAGACCCTGTGCTGTGACTTGACTGCTTCTGCTACTGAGACTGGCCTGTTCAGAATGGGTCTGACTTCATGTCATGGTATAAACTCCCCCTGTAATTCACAATTAAGTTTGATGAGGACTTAGGTTCCCTGAACACTACCCATTTTATTTTGAGTACCACCAAGACCTCTTGATGCTGACAAGAAAGCCACTAATAATCAGGGCATCTCTGTGCTAGAGACTTCAGAGGAGTACAGAAATTAGCGAGGAAGCTGTAAACATTTTAGCTCAAGCATAAGAAAGAGTCTTATCAAGCACTACAGATCTCAGCACTGGCTCACTTAGAGGTCAGGCACTCTGCAGTCCACAGTGCAAAGGCAAATTGGGTTCACACACATGAGATACTTGATCTCCCTTGCACTGCTCTGTACTCACCAATGCTGCCTCTCCACCATGTGACCTGCACAGACAGATCACAGCCTACTCTTAAAATCTCTGGCACAACTTCCAATTTGTTCCCTTTAAGAATCTGGGAAGGTAACAGAAAATCTTGAGGTGGATTAAGGAGATTGGGAATACATAACGCTGAACTCAAACCATACTGTTTCATCCCACACATAGTGAAACATTCATTGTTCTCGGTATTTTTCTTGACATGTAAAATATGATCAGTTTTTTGCTCTTATGCCGTTGTGATACGATAAGAAATACCAGTCTTTGAGAGCATCAGCAGGTAATGTCCTCCTTTTTATCTCATTTTTCCTTTTGATTGTCTTGTCTATTTTTTCTTGTACAAACTTGACCTGAAAAAAAAAAAATTAACTCTTCCATAACACAGATACTTGACACCATCATTCCTTTTAAAAATATCTGCCTTGAGGAATCTTAATTTCTTTGTAAAGTAAGTGCAGTTCATCTTTGACATTTACATACAGACTATGTATGCATTACTTTAGGACTAAATCCACAAAGGAGCCTAAATCGAAGCTGACTCTTCATTCTGCTTATTATATTCAGCTCCTTTTTTCCCTTATTTCTTGATGATTAGCAAACACATTGCGGTCTGGGTCTTCATGACTGCTGGTTGCAGTGTTAGCCTGTGGGCTATAGCTCACTCTCAAGTTGTGCTATGAAATGGGATCTCCGAGTACCTTCTGCTGCATCATTCCACTCGTCATGGCATAGTGAAACTGGGCCAAGAATAGTCTCTGAGCTCCACTCTTCACAGCTGGAGAAGTCATACAGGAAAATGAAGACCAGTTCCTACCTAGTCTTGGAGACACTGGCCCTTCAATAGTGTTTGCCACCCAAGGGATCCTGACACTTAGGGTGGCACTGACCCAGCTCCAGCAAGGAAAGAGTGCAGAGATGAATGAGACAAAGGGACTACAGTTACTTCCCTCATGGCTTTCTTCTTCTAGAGATACTGAGAGCTCACCATCAGTCTCATCCCTCACAGACTATTGCCACAGAAAGGCTGAGCATGAGAAAAGCTACAGGAGTGAGCCTGTGGCTCCCTTCAGAGTGTGATGATCATGGTCAATGGCAGCTAATCTTAGCCTGACAAACAGCTGCAATTCTTATAAAATTCATCTGGTTTTCTGCAGAATTGTATGGATTTTCCTTATAATAATTAAAATAATAATTGTATTATAGAAACACTTTACAAGATAATCTCCTCTTCAATTTCCTTTAGTATTGGCTGGGGAATTACCATGCACAACACAGAAAGCAGGTAATTGAATTTCATTTCTATTATCATTTTGACAGCCTGAACTCTTTCCCAGGGTGACAGATTTAATTTCTTACACATGGCTTATATTGTTTTAAAATGGCATAATAAGTGGCATGATATTGTTTCTTGCTGTGGCATCTAAGCCATTATTTAGCAATATATCTGAAGTATTTCTTCTGAATTGATAGCCATTAAAATTTTTAAGCAGAAACTCAGCAGGGGCAGATTGACACAACATCACTGGAATCAGCTGTGCTGTGCTGATTCACACAAGCTCAGGATTTGACCTGTGATAGTGCTGTCACTTTTTTTTTTTTTTTTTTTTTTTTCCTCTCACCAAATTTTAGCATATTCTTTTTATCTATGGTCTGGAACAAGGCATATAAAAAACCCTGCGAATTAATTATAAACCCAGCCCTGCAGCCCACTGAGCTATACAAGGGGTGATGTGTCATTGTCAATTTATGCTGAAGACAATGACAGCAGAAGGTGTTTTGCCTCTCTCCAGCAGCGCTCAGCAACTCATACGATTTAGGTTGCAGCAGCAAGCTTTGTTTGCATAGCTGCCAAGGACATTTACAGCTGATTTCAGAGACACCAATGCTGGAATAAGTCAGAGCATGGAAAGGGGGGATAACTCTCATGAATTCCTTTCCAATACAAATTTGAAGGCTAATAAGCGTTGCATAATATATCTGCTTTCAGTTCAAAATCAAGTAGTTTAATTCATCTCTGATAAAATAAGCCTATATTAGAATCCTCAATTGTGGATATAAATATTTGCTTTCTGTACAAGTTAATGGCTTTTCTGCATGCAAGAGTAGAGGAAGTTTAAGAAGGTCATAGTTTCCTACTAGCTATATTAAAAGACGGTGACTTGGAGGTGCCACACATCCCAAAATGGGTTGCAAAAGTTCACAGGAATCCCTTGATAATGGAATTGCCTTTTGTACTTCCATGAGGCTGAATTTTAATTCTCTCTTCCAGAGAGGAAGTTTCTTTCCTATTCGTTATAAAATGGATGGGAAAATGCAGGTTAACACAGAGCAGAAGGTCTGATAGCTAATCTTGAAAGGAAGAAGCCACTATAGCAGAAGACAGACAAAGTCTAAAATAATTATATAGATTTAATAACTAAGTGTAGTCAGTCCTTTACACTTGCTTTGCATTCTTGGTAACCATTCTATGAAAATCTTTTGCCTCAGTTCCTGAAAAAAATTTTGTGATAAAGAAATATGTACTTGAAATGAAGAATCTATAATTTTTAACTTTTCAGTTATTTCAGGCATGGCATCTGCAGCACTGGGAACCCTATTTCTATACCCATCACTTCCTCTTGCAGCCTTCAGCACACACCTCACAAAGACCCTATAGCAGTGCTCAGTGAAAACAGAAGCGAGGGCCAGCATGTGATGTTTTGCTGAAGCTGTTGAAATCTTTTCTCAACCTAGTAAAGCAGAAGACAGTAGGTAAAGTGATTATAGATGGAGAAGCAGCTATAATATACCAAATGAGAGAATAACACTGTGGGTTTCTCTATACAATAGTAATAACATCTATTTTCTCTATACAATAGTAATAACATCTATTTTCAACATGGTTATCCATGCTGTTGAGAATATGGCTTATGTGAGAAACTTCCTGTTCCTTTCTCAGTGGACAGAAAATTATTTAATTTTTCACCAGAATTAGTGCAGCCATTTGGAAAATTTTGTATAGTCGGTGTGGACAAGGTAGGAAACATTTTGGGAAATGTTGACAGAAATAATGGAAGCAATTACTAAAGGATGTACAGTGTAGAAATATTCCGGAGTGGCTGTGAAGTAGCTAGCAGTTAAGTGGATTAATCTGGCAAAAAAGTTGGCAAGGATTTTCTGCTTAGCTTTACTAGCTGAAATTTGAACTCAGCATGGAGCCTTCTGTGGCCTGTTTAACCCCTTGCAATGCTATTTATCTGAGAGATTAAATGCTCAGTTTCTTCTAAAGGAAAATCAATAGCCCAGAAGACATGCTTACGTGATTCATTAATTGTGGAGGAAACTATACCTGGTTGATAATTAACTGATTTTCTTCAATATTATTATTATTATTATTATTATTATTATTATTATTATTATTATTATTATTATTTACAGTCAAAATAAATTTTTTAAATGGTAATTTGACCTTAGAAATCAAACCTAGGAAATCTCAGGATAAATGATGGGGTTTTATGATTTTGTGTGTGTTTGTGTGTTTAGTGATTTTGTTTTATTCCCAATGGAAGAATGTGGTAAAATCAAAGCAAAATCACAGAGTTACAACATCCATGAATCCATGTTTGAATGTAAACTATTTCCCCATATTAGAAACCCCAGTAGTTATAAGAGTAAATAATGCAGTTGCTATCACAGTTAAGGAGTTGTCGCCACAGTTAAGAGCACGTCTGTCTGACCAGTGTGGCTAAGGAAGTTCACATACACCTTCCAACAATGGAAGCCTGCCACACTTAGAGTCCTTGCTGCTAAGTGCCTGTCCACCTCCTCTGATTAACTGGTTGGAGCATGGATTGCTCCTTCCTTCATCCCTTGCAGATGTCAGTATGCGCTGAGGAGAAAAGAATTATATTCTTCTGAGCAGCAACTGCCTTTTGGTGAACAGATCTTTTCTTCCTTCCAAAGTCATAGGACAACAGAGCTACAAAGCACAATCTGGTTTTCTTTGTGGAAGCAATGCAAGATACAGAGGAAAGAATTTACAATAATTTTACACTCAGACCTTCTTAATTTCTTTTTTTTTTTCCTAAATTTGATGTGAAGTTCCTAGTAAATTATGTGTTTATGTTAATGAAACATTAAGGATTATAAATCAAATTCTTAAATGTCATGAAATGCAGAAGTCAGGCTGTAGGCTCAACCTTTACTCTGGCTCTGCCTCTTTCTTAAAATATAGACAGTCTTTATGCTGTTATAAATTATTACTCAGACTACATAGGAGTCAGTATAACAGACTGGAATTCTCTACAAAAGTTTATAAATAGCAAACTCATGACAGAAAATGCTGTACAGCTGTGCTATATAAGGAAAGGAGCAATTTACTCACAAATACTTCAGTATGTTCTTCCTTGTGTTTCAGTTTGGCAAGATCATCTCTCTATCTTGATGTCTCTGTTATTATTCATGCAAGGAGATTTTGGATATCATTGGTATTGTGGAGTTCCTGCCCTTCACAGTGATACTGATATTCATGTGCAAATGAAAGTATTCATATGTGAATATAAGTATTCATTTTTCCTGCCAAGACTGCTGGCTACTGAAGATAAGCCTTTCTGGCCTAAAAGGAAAGAATGGGAACACCTTGATGTAAAAAAAGTCTTTAAAGCCTTCTGCTTCCTGGACAGCCCTTACTGAACAGCTGTCAGCAGCAGCAAGACAGGACTCTGCCCAAGGTCTGATTTGTCCAGGATCCCACTTACAGCCACAATAAACACGGACTGTGATGGCACCTATCCTCAAGTGTGGGCAAGGAAGACAAGACTGATCAGTATTTGCTCTATGGCCCATTCTTTAGTCACCAATCACCCCACATGCATCTTTCTTATTCCTTTTCCGAATCAAGCCCTTTCAGATCCGCAGAGGAGGTATATGTTAAGGAAACTTCCCTGTCTGACCATCCAGGAGCCAATCTGACAGTCACACTTACACCACCTGAGCTGGCACGGAAGCCTCTTTGCAGCTGCACCACTCTGGGGGTCATTGGTTTCTGCTGCGTCTCTCAGTGGGGGTCACCTGGCTGTGACACAGGTCCCTGAGCCCTTTGTTGTGCAAAGGGTTGGCAGTTCCTGGCCTCTTGCCTGTGTCTTCTGTCACCCAGAGCTCAGTCTGCAGCTTACACTGCAGCTTGCACACCGAGCCACCTGCACTGAATGCATTCCTCAACCTGTATTATAAAAGGGGTGTTTCACACTGATAGGTTCAGCAGTTTCATAAAAGGGGGCATGTGGGGCTCCATCTTCTGTCAGAACTCCAGCCCAGCATCCATGCTGTTTGAACCCCACTGTACCTCAAGCTGGGAAAAGTACCATGATAGCTGTTCATGTATCATGTGCAAAATATCTCTTCCATGAGTGTACCAAAAACCACGTTGTGCCTTGGTGGGAAACTAGCCTTATTGACTTAAAACAGTCAGAAAGAAGAATGAGATCTACTTAGATGCTCGTCGCAATCAGTTCTGTTTAAAAAATGAAGTTCTTAAGAGATAAAGAGTATTTGAGAAGGCTGTTCTTTTATTTCCCAGCATGTGAAGGAATATAGTCTAAAAGATATCCTGGATATACCACATCTAAATATGAATGCACTATGTTAGAAAGAAGTAAACTGGTCAAGGTTATTATCCTGGATAACATCTACTGAGATTTATCTGGCTCCCAACAGCAATTTTCACCACACAAGTAAGCACAGTATTATTATGTCTGTGATTGAGAACTCTTAAAATTTTGATAGGTTTCATTCAGATTCTTATCTTTGGACACAAAGAGAAATTTTACAATTGTACCACTGCACAGTTGTCCCAGTTTTAAATAAATTATTTCAACTTTAGTCAAAGATATAATGCATGCTGCCTTGTAACAAGTACCTGCTTCATACAGAGTTTTGAGTGGCCTCTGATTTCTCTTTGTGGAATATTTTTTTTACATACTGTGCATAAGGATGTGTACTCTCATTGAGGATATATTCAAGGTAAAAGCTTGCTGTAAGTGACATTTTTGCATTTTGCATCTGTATTGGAAACAAGGAGAGGGAAAGGCATCTCCAGGTGTTGTGAGGAGGTCACAGACCCTGTTCCAGAATGGCTGTAAGGTATCCCCCTGGACCAGCCAGGGTGAGACCCAGTGAAAAACTGGTAGACTCTACCCTGCCACCATCATACACTGATGAAAGGAATGAAAGCTTATGCATTGTGAGATGAAAGCATGCTTTACCACTGAATTGAAGTACTGCAAATTAATTCCTGCTCCTACTGTGAGCAGTGAGGACAAGCTCTCCTCCAAAGCTCTGTGTTTTGGGTACTTTTCAATGTAGTCTTCATTTTAGGCATTACCCATGGCATGATACAGCCTTATGTGAACAAATCCCTGCAAACCAATTTTTCTTAATATATAAGCCTGTTGGCATATCATAATCTTATGTTTACATTTCTTTCCATCAGATGCTATTCTTTGCATCTTAAATTATTTTGGACACTTCCTTTCACATTAACTAGAATTGACATTGTGATATATTGCAAATGACATCTGTTGGAGCAACTTTTTCCCCCAAGAACTATATTTCCTACCAGCCATAACCTCAGAATTTTGGGGAATTATTATATAATGTTGTTTCCAATCAAAATAAATGTGTTCAGTTTTCCTATATGCAGTGGCGTTAAATAACAGTTACACAGCTCGGTCAGTCCTCTTCCTGCTAAATTTGGTGGCAAAACTCCCACTGACTTCATGGGACCAGGATTTAGATCATGGGTGATTAACATTCATAGAAATTATGGGTTAACCTCTAAAAATAGGAAAAGTTTGGCCACATAAGTCTCCTAAACCTAGAAATTCTAAACATTTCTGTCCCTGGTACTTATACTTCACTCTTTTTACTTTGTTTCCCTTTCACAGGCTTTCATTAATCCCACAGAACTATTTGTGAATACAGTAAAAAAAAAAAAAAAAAAAAAAAAAAGAATAATTAATGTTTATTTTTAGGGGCAATTTAATCAACAGGAAATAGAAATTTGCCTACCCTCCTTTCTCCAGAGAAGGAAATAAATCTTTTGAATGTTTGCTGCCAAAGTAAAACCCAGATAGGGGCTTTTACATGTTTAACCACACGTGTACACAAATTTATAACTCCCTTATTGCCCCCTAATTCAGAGGTGCCTAAATTCCCTAGTCTCTTAAGCAACATCCTATATTCTTGTGCCAGAAAAAAAAAAATGTTTCCAGCTGTATGATATTTGGTGTGCCTTCTTTTCACAAGATTATTGCTGGTTCCAGCCGTGTCCCAGTCTTTCCCTGGCCAGGTCTGCCATTCCTCACTCTAAGGAATGAGCAATGTGAGAAGTTGCTTTACACAGAGGAACCCTGCACTAAGGAAATACTTAAGTTCTGACCCATGCTGAATGGGTGAGGAAATTCTCAGTGCAATTACTCTAAACTTTTTTAAAGAGACTTCCTTCAGGGGAGTGCCTCCAGGCTAATCCTTCCAGGTGTCCAGAGTAGTTTGTGGAGAACAGTGTTACCAGACACAAGCAGAACATTTCAGGGAATTCTAACCTTTAAAACTGCATAAACTACCTCCTTTCTGCAGAAATCCCAAGAGACAACATACCTCCGGAGCATGAGACCCTCCCTACTTTTTCAGGCTTCAATGAAGGAGATGGTCATTTATTGCAGGCCCAAACAAACAGCAAATATCAATATTTCTTTCCTAACTCAGCTGCCCTATTTAGTGTATTGATCTGCCCTTGTATGTCCATTCCTATTGCTGTGGAACAAAGGAGGAAAAACAAGAAGGTTCACAGCATTTATTTATGTCAGCTCACACCAACACACTCCTAATAATAATTCCTCTTTCTTCTCTTTTCTTTGCAGGGGTGCAAAATGCAAGCTTCATTTTAGCTTTCTCACTCTAGTAAGTGAGCTTACTCACTCTTACACTCTGCTCAATGTTCATGAGAAAAATAAGTGAAGTTAGAAACTGGAAATGTTACTGAAAAGGGCACATGGGGCATAAGTTGCCTACAGTCACACATGTCCCAGTACCTCCACCTGCACTGCTGGATGAGGAAGAGCCTGCAAGTTCTCTCCTTCATAACAGCTGGAGTTGTAGCCTGCCCTGGTTGGGGAGCACAGATACAAAAGTGCAATCTCTTAATTCACCATGCATATCATTTAGAGGAATAATGTCAGGAAACCAACCAACCAACCCCCAAAACCTACCAAACAAAAAACTCCAACAGATAATTTTTTCTCTTAGATTATTAGTGAATAAGATTACTGTCTTAGAATCTGAATTCTTTGTTATAACTAAGAAAACTAATTCATTTTTTTTTAAATGTCAAAAATCCCTTCTCTATCCAAACCAATACAGAATAATACTAATCATTTTCCTGTAGTAGTAGAAGACATATCTGAGGCAATAAAATGCTTTGGAAGGATGCTTTCCTTACCAAAATTCATAGAATCATGAAGGTTTAGTGGATTCTGGTTATTTTCAACAGATATTAAAAAAAAAAAAGGGGGGGGGGGGAAGGATTACATTCAGATGTGGCTTTTTCTCAAAATTCTAGGAATCTTACACAGTACACCAGATAAGAATTCATGTCCTTAAAAAAATGCAGTGGCGTTGCAACTAAATAATATTACTCATCTGGTAAAAAAAAAAAAAAATCGCCACAGAAATTGTATTCAGTCATGAAAAGAAATATTGGAGAAAAAATTAACAACATTTTTGTACTGGTTTTCTTCCAAATTTTTAACAGTCAACACAAGAGACAGAGCATAAAATAGACATGAAACAATAACAAAACTCTAAGCGTTATAATTAAAACAGAATCATAGAGTGGTCTGGGTTGGAAGAGAGATGTTAAGCTCACAGGTGGGTAGTTCACGAAGTCTTCCATTCTCCCCTTTTTAAAGATGTGTACAATTCCTCTTTTCCAGTCATCTGGGACTTCATCTAAATACCATTTTTCAAATATCATGGCAAGAGGCTTGGCCAATTCTCTCAGTACTCTAGGATTCCTCTCCTCAGACCCCATAGATTTATGTACATTTGGGGTTCTCAGGTAGTCATGAACTTGACCTTCCCTTTCAGTGGGAGGGACTTTGCTCTCCCAGTCCCCATCCTGCTGTCCATCCATTTGAGAAGTGTGGGAAGAGAGGCTGCCACTGAAGACTGAAACAAAAAATTTTAGGCACGCCAGCCTTCTCCTCTTCCATTGTTATCAGTTTTCCAGCATTGTTTCTGGGAGCGAGGTGTACACCTTCTTTGACCTTCCCTTTCTGGCTGACCTACCTGTAGGAGCCCTTCCTGTTATTCTGTGTGTCTCTTGCCTGCTTCACTTCCAGCTTTGCCTTGGCCTCACCCTATCTGTACACTGCTGCCCTTCATCCCTATTCTCTTCTAGGTCAACTGTCCTAGCTTCAATTGCCTCTGCATTTGCTTCTTTCCCATTGGTTGGACCAGCAGATCCCCACATATATTGTAACAATTCAAAACTCAGACACAAAAAAAGTGTAATCCTCGAGGAAAAAAAAAAAGGCAGAATGAGACAGAACAACCCACAACATTTAAAGGAAATATTTCTTGTTTTATTTAACTTTATAGGGAAAAAAAAAAAAAAACCTAACCCATCTCCTTTTTATTTATTCTTCCATAATATCCTAGTATTAGTAGAATATATCAGGACACTTAGAACAGAAATTGGTTGTACTATCATAGGATCATTCAGGTTTTGCAAAAGACCACTTGCTCATGATACCTATGTGACTATAACTGCTTTTAGACATTACTTTGAATTTACCTTTGTGGTGTTCTTAATTTGAATGGCAACAGAAAAACCTACTGGCTTTTCAAAATGCCAGCTACTGCTACAGGTTTAGAGACTTGTCATAAAGTACAAATATGATAACTAATGGGGGAGGGGCAGAATTAACTGTGGTGATCCACACAGGATCTTACACAAAACAATTTCACCTTTTTTTTTTTTGTACTTAATTTTTTTCCTAGGCCTCCCTTCCAGTCTGCATTCATTCAAATGAAACAACCAGAATGAAGTTTGACCAGACAGGGAAATCCCAAAGCCAGCATCAATCAGCTAAGCTCGATTGCAGTCAATGAGCTGAGGTGTCCTGGCTGAGGGAAAGGCCCTTAATCTCTACAAAAGAATTTATCTACAGATTTGGTACAATAAAACCCAACAAACCTGTGAAATTTCCATTTCCAAGCTGGATAGGTCTGTGGAAGTTGGTGGAGGGAGGGAGGGAGGGAGGGAGGGAGGGAGGGAGGGAGGGAGGGAGGGAAGGAAGGAAGGAAGGAAGGAAGGAAGGAAGAAGGAAGGAAGGAAGGAAGGAAGGAAGGAAGGAAGGAAGGAAGGAAGGAAGGAAGGAAGGAAGGAAGGAAGGAAGGAAGGAAGGAAGGAAGGAAGGAAGGAAGGAAGGAAGGAAGGAAGGAAGGAAGGAAGGAAGGAAGGAAGGAAGGAAGGAAGGAAGGAAGGAAGGAAGGAAGGAAGGAAGGAAGGAAGGAAGGAAGGAAGGAAGGAAGGAAGGAAGGAAGGAAGGAAGGAAGGAAGGAAGGAAGGAAGGAAGGAAGGAAGGAAGGAAGGAAGGAAGGAAGGAAGGAAGGAAGGAAGGAAGGAAGGAAGGAAGGAAGGAAGGAAGGAAGGAAGGAAGGAAGGAAGGAAGGAAGGAAGGAAGGAAGGAAGGAAGGAAGGAAGGAAGGAAGGAAGGAAGGAAGGAAGGAAGGAAGGAAGGAAGGAAGGAAGGAAGGAAGGAAGGAAGGATGGAAGGAAGGAAGGAAGGAAGGAAGGAAGGAAGGAAGGAAGGAAGGAAGGAAGGAAGGAAGGAAGGAAGGAAGGAAGGAAGGAAGGAAGGAAGGAAGGATGGAAGGAAGGAAGGAAGGAAGGAAGGAAGGAAGGAAGGAAGGAAGGAAGGAAGAAGGAAGGAAGGAAGGAAGGAAGGAAGGAAGGAAGGAAGGAAGGAAGGAAGGAAGGAGAAGGAAGGAAGGAAGGAAGGAAGGAATGGAAGGAAGGAAGGAAGGAAGGAAGAAGGAAGGAAGGAAGGAAGGAAGGAAGGAAGGAAGGAAGGAAGGAAGGAAGGAAGGAAGGAAGGAAGGAAGGAAGGAAGGAAGGAAGGAAGGAAGGAAGGAAGGAAGGAAGGAAGGAAGGAAGGAAGGAAGGAAGGAAGGAAGGAAGGAAGGAAGGAAGGAAGGAAGGAAGGAAGGAAGGAAGGAAGGAAGGAAGGAAGGAAGGAAGGAAGGAAGGAAGGAAGGAAGGAAGGAAGGAAGGAAGGAAGGAAGGAAGGAAGGAAGGAAGGAAGGAAGGGAGGGAGGGAGGGAGGGAGGGAGGGAGGGAGGGAGGGAAGGAGGGAGGGAAGGAGGGAGGGAAGGAGGGAAGGAGGGAAGGAGGGAAGGAGGGAAGGAGGGTTCCCTCTGGCACTGTGGCTGGGCATTTATCACATGAAAGGCACCCTATGATGCCCTGGGAAGTATTGATCTGGAGTGCAGAGCCACTTTTTTCCTCTGCTAGAGTGAGGCCTCTGTGTGTATAAACAAACAAGCTGACACAGGGCCAGGTGTCCCTAAGCTTTCTACCAAATACAAACTTTCATGTATTTATTTATTTATGCAGTGTCTGCAGTGCATTTAAAGGTCAGTATGGATTACCTTGACTTGATAGCACCTGAAAAGTTCTGTTAACCACAAATGCTTAAACTGAATGTCATGGAGCTATTGCAAAACTTTAACTTGCATAAAGGTACCTCTCAAGCCACTTTCCTGTACCCTCTGTTTAGAGGTGTGTCTTGGGAGTTCTTGTATTGCACATTCCTAACATAAGTTTTACAAGTGAAAGAACATCTGATAAAAGTGCTCTTGTAATCCTAACTCTAAAAAAATTATACCATCAATTAGACAGGCATTCTTCTGTCTGTTAATATTGAGGTTTCTTCAGGTTTTGGGATTTTTCATTGTTTTGGGGTATTTCATTTTGGTTTGGTTTTGGTGTTTTTTGGGTTTGTTTTCTTTTTTTTTTTTTTGTTTTTTTTTTTTTTTGCCTATTGCTAATTTTGCTCACAGAGGTGAGGAAGGAACAAAAAACTTGACAAAAAAACCCACAATAACTCTCCATTAGTATGTGTTCTCATTTACACCAGGCTTAATTTGAATGGAAAGCATATGTGTTTCACATCATGCCAGCATAAAGGACTACACAGATGCAGAGCAGTACAAAGTCTGCCCTAAAACCAGGAATGTTCAGCTCAACAGCAGTTTATAAAATTTATTTTCCTGTAAAGCCACTCGTGTATAGCTTGTGACAACAAGACAATCTCACTGAAGTGAGTACGGCACAAACAGCTGGATCACTGGAGGTGCAAGGACTGAAAGCATCCTGGAAAGGAAATGGAAGGAATAATTTGTGGTATAATCCATGAAGTGTTTTAAAATCCAAAGGGAGAAGCCCACCAGGAGTGAAAAAATGAAGGTGGCTGCATTTGTGTGTCTGAGAGATGCAGTGGAGGTGGTGAGCTGAGAAAAGATTTTTGTTGGGAGGAGGTGGTCAGTGATGGCTGTGTCAGGGCTTTCCATGGGGGCAGCACTAGGTTCACGAGTGTTTAGTGTGTATCCTCCCAGAACACTCTTCTCTTCATCAGACAGGACATCAGAGGGATCATGGACAGTGGCTGACAGCCAGACAGCAGTGTGGCTGCTGGGGGTTGCTTACTCTAGGCAAACCAGGACCTGTCTGGGATCACACAGGCAGGTGGCATCACGATCCTTCACCAGTTTGTCCTGTTTTGCTCAGATAATTTACTGCTCCACTCCTCAGCCAAGTACAGACTAGTGAAAAAGTCCTTCCTCTTTATGTTCCAATTGAGAGGGTCTCTATTTTGTCAACTCTTTTATAGTGATGATTTCATCCTTTTGCTAATAGCTCTATTCTCAGAGCCCGTCTAAAAATTCTCTATAGAAAATCCCATTCTCTTACTTCAATGCTTTCCCTTTGACCTATTTTGCTGTTCTCTGCTTTTATAACTATTGCCTTCTTTTTCTTTATTTAGATTGCATACCAGATCAGTATTTCAGCTCATTTTCTTTTACTTTGATATCTTTTGCTCATTTCCATAGTAAATGTCATTTGCAAGAACTGTGATTTTGGAGTCCAGAGTCTCTCATAATTTTTCTTCAATGTGCAGTCTTGCTATACTGTTTTTCTTTCTTTTTTTCCAACTCTCTTTGCTTTTCATGTAATTAGACTGTTCCTTTTCTCTTATGCTCTCACTGCCCTAAAAATCCCTGATCATGTCTCTCCTTTGCTCTACATCACTTTATTTTTTGCATTTGTGCTGAACTAAAACGGGATAAATTCAAAGTTGCCCTCCTCCACTTCAAATCTTTCCTTATGTGCTATACTTTTGACCCCTTTTCACCCAGTTGTGCAGTCCTACCCCACGCTTCTTAATGAACATAACAATTCTTGCTTTTACAAACTTTGCTTTACCCTCTTTCACCTCCATTTTCTCATTTATGCAAAAAATATTGTCTTTATATATGAGTTACCAAAGTTACAAGTTCTAATACCAGCTCTCAGAATCTTTATTCTTGCATTACCTCTTAAAATATTTTAATCAAGTAGTTATAAAGTGAAAAACCTTTTCTATTTAAGTATAAATAAAATTCAATTAACAGCATCTTTTAAATTAACAGCTAGCAGGTGCATTAGGCAGAATAAGTTTGATATAAGAGAAAATGGCATTTTGAGATGTTCTTTCATTTTATTATGAAAAGGGTACTTCAGTCATTCAGATTCCCAGGATTATGAATTGACAATAGACACTGAGGAAAAGCAGATTTATTCTGCTTTGGGTTTTTTTAAGCAAAGCTCTAAAGATTCCCCTGGGATTGTTGGACTCGAGACTGAATGAAAAACTAAAATTTATTTTACTTGTCCCTAAGCCTCCGTAGAAGACACAGACTCTTCATATTTGTCTCTGTTTTGCTCTTGTTAATATATAGTCTCAGAGAAACCTTTGCCTTGAGCCTGGCAGAAGAGGTGGTCATTTCCCAGGCCCAGCCAGTGACATTGTGACCTGAAACTGAAATCCCAAGTCTGGAAATTATTCCTCGTAATGCAAAGGCTCTTCTCACTCCAGCCCAAGCTGCAGTTAAACACTTTAAGCATAGCAAACAACTTCAAAGAGGCAGCCCCACTATGGAGTATCCTGCAGCCCAGTTTTTTGGAAAACCCAGGAAAATACATCATTCCAGATACCTATAATAAATCAGATGGGATCTTCTAAACATCAGCCTAAGCAGCCACTCCCTGGGGTTTTTGCTGAAGCAGAAATGCCTGAACTTAACGTGGCCCCATTCATCCTGCCCTGTTTGTTTTCCCTCCCACCGGCTGAAATCCCACGGGCAAGCCAGGACCAGAGCAGCACAGCACAGCACAGGGCTTTGGAGCACCAGTCAGGGTGGGCTTGCCCACCAAACCTCAGAGCCAGGGCCTCTAGGCATTGTGGAGGTGCACAGGAGCTGAAAAAGAGCCTGATGGTGCTTAAGGGTTGTTGTTAGGAATCTAAGCTGGCATGTAGGTACAAGCATCCTGTATCTGGAATATTTCACAAAAATAGCCTGTTTTCCAGGACGCTAAAGGCTACTTGACAAAGCATGACTTAAGTATCTTCAACTTGGCCTGATATACACAACAAGACTCTCAAAGTAAAAACATTTCTGGCATGGTCATCAGCAGTTTTAAATAGGATTTGGAACAATTAACATTTTGTTGTGTTCCCAGAACACAAGCCCATTGCTTTCTGTTTAATGAGTGCCAATTCTTATACTGTGACTGTTTTTTTCTGAGCAATTGTGAACACCCACCTAAAATCTGAGAATGTTGTTGTTTTCAGAAAACACTTCTGAGGGAAATGAGATTTTTTTTTTTTTTTTTTTTTACCTCTGGTCTAATTTGCTCAAAAGAAAGTGTTGAAAGTGTTTTAGTGCTGTAAGTAAAGCTCCAGAAAATTAACACTGGTACTAAACTTTTCTACCTTGTAAAAGTCTAGATTCTCAAACACAAAGAATAAAACTTGTTTTCAGGATAACAATGCATACTGAAGATTTTTGTTGCTAGAAATTCTCTGAGGTAAATTCCCCTGAGAATAAGGCACACACTGGAAAGGAGGACAGATAGAATAATTTTTCTGCATTTACCAAGTAATTGAGTGTTTTCTCAGTGTTTTGAAAAGTCAAATAGTCATATAGTTGGATTTTGGTGGTCATTGACTTTGGGATTAACTGATTTCTTATATACTGTATTTCTCAGGTTCTTATGACTTAATGTACAGTCTGTATTGATTTCCTGTATATTTAATCAAAATTTCTCGTATCAGGTATTTTTGCTGTCTGATAGTTTCAGTAAGAAGTAGACCCATTGCAAACCTATGTCTCCTTAGAATACAGCCCTTCCTTTCACTGGTAATAGTAATGTTGTAAAATAACAGTGGTTAGTCTGTCACTGTAAAGCACTTAACCCATTTTTGCCAATCTAGCCTTGGTTTCCATGGAAACAGAAGATAATAACATAGAGGACACAATTTTTTTTTTTTTTTGGTGGGTTGCTTTTGTTGAATGTCAGCTGTCTTCAAACTTCACTCACACAGCTCTCCTTCCTCCACATTTTTTCCCCTTAAACCTATAGATTTTAGGGTTCAGGAAGATTCAATCATCTGGTTTTCATTTTGTTGCAACCAGTTTCAAAGAAAATTTGTAGCCAGCAAAATTTAACAAGATGATAGACTTGGACATTGGAGTCCTGAGTTAATTCACAACATTGTCTGAAGTCACTTTCTCAGAGATAAAATGAAGCCTTAGTGGAGCCTGTTGCTGCTGTAATTTATCAGGAGAGATAAAAGCTATTACCTAGATTACCACTTTTCCCATATTAAGAGACAAGTGTAAAGATGATTAGAAGGCTACACAGTCAAGGTAGATTTGGGTTACTATGTCCTTAAGGAGGATGTAGTAACCCAAATCTGACCTGGCTGTGCATCTGTGTGTATGACTATCTTCTAACATAGGAGGAGGGTTCTGGCCTTTCTGAGAAAATGGACATACTTCTTTCAAGCCATTTGAAATATATGAATATCTGACCCTACTGCCTTAAGGACTCTTGAAAGGATATCTTATCAATTAGATTATCTTGACTTTAGGTGAGGTTGAGAAGGCATGTGTTAAAATTTTAGAAATTAAATAGATCAAATTAGCTGTCTCTCTGTGTAGACAAACACTTCTAAAGGTCACAAAGGTGAACTAGATACAAAGCATTATTTAGCACACAGTAATGTTAAAGACAAGTACTATTTTACAAGAATAAAGAAGCTGAGCTTCTTTTCCATGCAAAGCTTGTTCATGAATAAAAATGTAAAATTTTTTATCAATTTTTTTCTTAACAGTAATTTTGTGACAAAACCTATAGGTGACAAATGAGATACCCAAAATAACCAATTCACAACATTTTCTGTTCAAAGGATGACTGATCATATAAATCATTTACAGAATAGGCTGCCATGCTACACAAACAATGAGACAGGTCTCTCTAAAACAGAGCAGACTGATTGCTTCTTGTGGTTTTGTTCTTTTCTAATTTGGAAATATATAAGAGATAGAACAGAACATGAACAGAGATGAATAGGAAATGTGAAAAAATTCACTTATAACATACTCTTTCCCTCTCCATATTTTTAAAAAGCATTATGGCCTGTGGAAGCCAAGAAGGCTTGTAGGTTTTTTCATTACCTCTCTTATTATCTGTGTTGTGTACTATATGGGAATGGCTCACTGTGAACTCATGTTTCTCTGTGACAGGGATGTCTGTTCCTGCCTTGAAAAGCTGATGGCTTTGATTTCAGTGAACATCACCTCAGAGATCAGGTGCTGTGATTTGTCTGTTACTGTTGTAAACTTGTTCATTTCCATCCCTGAAAATAAAGCAACATAGAGGAAAATAAAGCAACATAGTCAATATAAATATGCATTTTTTACATCCCCAAACAATAACTTATTTTCATATTTGTGCATATTCCTCCATAAACAGAATATGGTGACACTTTCTTCTTGTTTCACCACTCCTAGAGAAAACAATCATATTAAAAGTCTGCTCAGGCTCCCAGTGCTCACTGGATGCAGCTGCTCTATGCACAGCAGCACAGGCAGCCCAGCACTGCAGCAATGCACAAAACAGCACAGCCTCTCTATAAATGGCAGTTTTGAAGTACCTTAGATTTTTTCTTTGTTATCCTAGGGGGGCACTTACAGAATGCACAGCTCTAGACTTGCCTTCCCACTCCTCCCACCACAGTGCCTCCTGCACTTATCAGAGTCCCTCGAGCCACCCATTGATTTCTGCATCTAGTGAGAGTCATGGTGCTGCCCAGGTGCCAGCAGTGGAGCAAGAGTCTCACCACCCCACAAGCAACTCCTGGCTCAGTGCAGCCAGACCTCTTCAGCACCACCAGAGATGCCTCAAACCCCAGGGGTGACCAAGAGCGTAACTCTGAGCACTGTGACATGGCCATTTCTCAGATGTCTGAGAAGCTCAGTGGCCTCCACAGCAGGTGCCACCAAGGTTTAAGCAGCTGTTGGCATGTATTTACATCGTTAGCAGCATCACTTTGTTAGCACAGTCATTCTCATTGCTGATGGGATGCTGCTTCTCATACCCCTGTCCCTAACTGCTTTAATCACCCTTCAACTGTGCATTAGAAGTGAAATAATTGTAGTTTCTGATGAACGAAATAAGATTTGTCTCCCAAATGTATTTATAGAGAGAACAACTATCTGACAAATGTTTGAAGATTTTTATTTTGTTATACCATTATATCCCTATGGACTTTTTTACTGGGACCACCAATTAACTTCACAGAGACAAATGAGAAACAAAGATACGATTTTTTGCTGCTGTCACCATGGGACCCATTTTAGTTAACAAGGTAACAGGGAAATCTTCCAGGTCTTTTTCCCAATTCTCTCAGCTGTCTAGACCCACAAACTTGATTTTACCAGAGTAAAGACTTCATCAAATATATTTATTTTCTTCCACAACAACTAAGAATAACTGTTGGCTCAGCTGAAATGAGCCCAGAGTTTGACATTGGTGATATCATAAAGGGAACCATCCCTGATCCATTATTTTCTTTTCACATTTCTTGATTTACAAGAAGTAGGATTCCTTTAGAAAGTAATACCATAGTATCTTTACAAGAATTGTTGTGTAGGGGTATTACAGAACACAATTTTTGGAAGAGATTCTTATGTTCTCTTCCCCCAAATAACACAAAAGCAATTTGTAGAAATAAAAGTCTAAAGAGGATTTGAGAAATTACTTCACCCATTTTTGCATCACAGCAAAGTGGGATTGTATGGAACTACATGGTGGCAGGTAGTAAATATGGCACAATGATATCCATAACAAAAATTGCTAAAGGAAAGTGAATATCACATTACAATGCATTTTCAAGTGTTTCAGTGAAAGTTCTTATCTTAATATTATCACAGACTTGATACACTAAAACTTGCACTGTTTGGTGTAGGTCATATTTTTATTTAGCTAAATCTTAAAGCCAGGGAAAATATAGCTACAGGATTTAGTAACAAATAATATGCAGGATGTAAATTTAAATCAAAGACAGCAGTATTGACTGAAAATTTATTATTTGAAGTAATTCATAATTTTATTTGTATATTGTGAGATATATATGTATTTTATGTATTTTTCTGCTGCTACTTAGATTTGAAAGAGAAATTAGTGAAGCAACTTAAAATCATAATTAATGCCAGGATTTAGGGTCTAATGCCGTAATAATATTTAGATTATGATAAGTCTAAACATTTCTAATATATCTGTAAAATAAACTTGTATATTATTGTTTCTTATTTTGAAACCATAATTTTTTACCTGACGAGTACTCAGTACTATGATTCCTTTTGTTTATCATTCTTGTTTAAAGTACTTACAACATGAATGGTTATAAATCTCCGATGGCTCAGAGCTTATCCTACAAGGGCTTTAACAGAGGAATGTTAGTACTGTGTGTTATGAGAACAGCCTGCTGAAAACTCATGCCAAGTTATGAACAATCCTTCCCAAAGGATATCAACTTTCCATCACAATTCCCTTGTGATTTTCAGAAGTCAGTATGTGCTTTAAATTTTGGCTCTGTGAATGACTTTGTTTTCTGTTCTGGCTTGTGGGATCCATTTTTCATACTCTCCTAGCCTTCTTGGGTAAACTGTATGAAAGATAATTTAGGCTGGCAGCTCTCTAATGCTCCACCCAATACATTTTGCAGCACCTATGCTCTGTCCTTGCTCAATAATCTACCTGAAAATTTTAACAATTAGGCTTGCCTCAGTGATTTGAATTTAGAAATGAGTGAATGGGTTTCCAAAAAGTAGGGCATCTACCCGCACAGAGAGGACTGAAACACTAGTGCCCTCCAAGGATGCTTAATTGCTAGAAGCAACCCTAATTAGTGGGAGTAAACAGGGAAAAAAAGGCAGCAGGGTGGACATCTGGTGCAGTTTCCTGATTTCCACCTCTTCAAAATGTAACTTGCAGGCAAAATCTGTAAACTGAGTAGTAAACCTCCTGTGTCCTAATGGACATGATGTGAAGAACAAAACACCAACACTTTGATGATTTCCCTCTATGTGTAAACAAACTCCATCTTCTGTTCCTGTGTATGTTCAAACTAAAAAGGCACTTAGCAGTTCATAAGCCAGAAAACTTGACCATTAGTTCCCTTACTGCCACAGTAATGGTGTTTGTAATGTGCTATGAAATTACTTCTATAGGAGTCAAACTACAATTTGTAAAGAAACTCTGTGCACATAGAGACAGCCAGCAATTATCAGAAGAGGAAAAGGAAGGTTGAAGAGTATTTGCCCTCTGAGTGTGATATCAGCCAGCTTGGAGCAAGTGTCAGAAGTGTTGACATATCACAAAGGCATTCATTTCTATCTGAGGTAGAGCAATTCTGATCTCAGTTGTTCTGCTTCAAGCTCCCTACACTAAAGGTTGTTATACCTTTATTTTGAAGACTGTATGTCGTATTATTTTATTTTTCTCTCCACTCAGAGATTTGTGACCAAATCATCATTTCAGCCTAAGATAGAATATTTTGTAATTAATTAGGCACCCAACTTGTCCTATTTCTTATGATGCAGCAGCAGCAGCAGAAGATCCACAGCTTCTGAACTGCCCTCCCTTCTCATGGAAAATCTGCTAAATATTAAACAAATTGTAAATGAGAATTACTCTGTTGTGGTCCTGATTTCTGCTCTTTTATGCATCCCAGGGAAAAAAAAAAAAAGCATGATAACACTTAAAACAAAGTATTCCTCTTGGGAAAATAATTATAAACAAGTATGATCTTGTTGGGGGTTAGGTTTCTTTCCCTTTGTTCTTTTTTACTTATAGCATTTTTTCCCAAAAGTTGCTAGGAAACACTAACAACTGAGTACTTAAGAAAAACAAAGTAAGTGGCCAAGCTCAAGGGAGGAGGGCATCTGGTTGCACTTCTCTTATCTGGGAGTTTCTCTCTGAGGGGCAGAGAGAATTGGGCTGATAAAAGATGGGGCTGGGCAGCTGTAGCTGTCTGCCTCTCAGCTTTGGAGAGAACTGCTTGGGGAAGGGAATTCCCTGATGCCGCTGCTGGAGCCCAGCGCTGAGCTGCTTCTCCTGCTGTGGGGTGAGCCTCTGCTTGTGAGCGCAGCCACTCAACTGGGACCTTACTAACACCCACCTCACTGAAAGAGGGACCTGTCCCCATCTGCTCGGGTGCCCGGCATCTTGGGCTTGCCTCTCCCGGCCCTGCTGGGAGCTGGGCTGCCACTGCCCCATCCCCACCGTTTCTTCAGCACTGCTACGAGCTTTCACTGCACTGTAGCCCTATACCCCCTGCCTGCCGAGGCATCCTGCCAGCCCAGCCTGCTGCTTCCAAGAGTCCTGCTGGGCAGCGGGATCGGCTGCCCCAGGGGTTTGCGAAGCAAAGCCTCCCTTCCATCCCTTCCCACCTGGGCCGAGCCGCCATTGCCGTGCGCTCCTTGAGCCCACGCCACAGCGCCCCCTGCAGCTGCGGGGGAGTCACCGCACCTGCCCCGCCCACCGGAAGCAGCAGCGCCCCTGCTGGCTGCAACCGGACCTGCAGCAGAGGGGAGAGCGCCGTGGCCAAAAGTCCGTCCTGGCTTTGCCACCTCTGTGAGCTGATAGTGCCGTGTTGTTGTGGTTTGTTTGCTCTCTCATACATACTAGTAAAGAACTGTTGTTCCTATTCTCATATCTTTGCCCGAGAGCCCCTTAACTTCAAAATTATAATAATAATTTGGGGGGAAGGGGTTTACATTTTCCATTGCAAGGGAGGCTCCTGCCTTCCTTAGCAGATACCTGTCTTTCAAACCAAGACAGATCTGGAAAAAATAATGAGGAAATTATTGGCCGCTTTTAGATGTTTTTAAATGTTTTGGTAGTACTACTGGAGTTTTCTTCAATCTTTTTTTTTCAGGCCTGGCAGTCTGTAATTTATTAATGGCCCACAACCCAAACAGCAAAAACAAGCCTAAAAAATAAAACTGAAATAAATATGCATTTCTAACTCATGACAAGAGCATCCTGTAATTTCAGTTTTTTAATTTTTAAATTAAATGTTTACAACTATTAATAGGTTCCATTAGTAAGCAAAAAAATTACTCAAAGAACATCAACTACCTACAAATTTGCATGTATTTTTACCTGATTTATTTAATTATAATGTTTTGTTAAAATAGTGAAAGTAATTAAAATATAATTCAAAGGTGAATCCTTCACCTTCGCCTTAGAGCACGTCCTTCATGTTCCATTTACATTTTGTTGGGATCAAGTCATTATGGCTACGTTTGCCTATTGCCTCTATTTCCACTACTGTTTCTTTTTCTTTCCTTCATTGTCTTTTTAATATATCATAGTTTGATACATAAGTATATTATTCAGAAAACAAGCTTTGGGCTATTTTGCCATAAATGTTCAATTTCTGATAAGCTTGAATGCTTTGATGTGGTTCCTTTAAATAAAAAATTTCAGAATTATGACTTTAAAAAAATCTAAGAAAATATGGCTCGTTAATCAACTTTCTGGCAGAAAAGAAGGAAGAAAGATGAAAAACTTAGAATTTTACCTTCAGGAAGGAACTTTTTTTCTTTTTGCTTTTAGAATATTTGATTTTTAGAAAAAAATATTACTTTGTAATTCATATTTCTACTTCTTGCTTAGACAAAGTCTTTTCATTGGTTTTCTCTCCAAAAATCACCTTCCATGCCATGAAAACATATGTAATATCAAGCATGTACTTGAAACTCCCTGAACAAGAGGCTCATTAATAGAGTTTTAAAATTTATTAATTAGGTCCCGTAATTAGGCCATCTGTCAAAAGAAGATGAAAAGCTATGTGAAAAGAGTCATTCATTTGTGAATTGAGAGATACTTCATAGTCTTTTTACTGTGTATGTCCTTATTATTTCTGAAGACAAGAATTTTTTCCTCTGGTACCTGCCACTTCCACTCAGAGGAGATAAGTACCACAAAGGCAGGTGCTGTTAGAGAAATACTACAGAATGTTCTAATTTCACATTGTTCCATGGAACAAAAATCTTCATTCTGAATCGTAGAATAATATAGGTTGGAAAAGACCATTAAGGTCACAGACTCCAACTGTAAAAGTCCACAGGCAGCTATTTCACTGAGAAATCAGTGACATTCAGGTGTTCAACTACTAGTTAAAGATAAGAGCCATGAGTCTATCCTCCCAAATATGGGGAAAAAAAAGAAGATGGATATTGTAACATTTTGCATTATAGACAAATTGTTAAAAAAGAGGATCAATCCTCTAGTAACTTTGTCTCCTGGCTGTTGGCTTTTAGATACTCACCATATTAAAGTTTGTTTTGTTACAAACTCCTCAGGGTTTCCTTAGTCCAGGACTGCAGATATAAGAGGGATGAAGAATTTGCTGCTCCCTTGGAGAAGAGCTGCTTAAGTAGGAAAATATCTCTCTTAAGCAAAGAGAGGTGTTTCAGAGCACAACTACTGGCAGTGGTCCATTGTTTTTATGGACATCAGAGCTGTGACAAGCATGTTCCTGTGCTGGAGGAAGTTTTAATGTTTAAAGCTAGAGAAAAACCTAGAGAAAAAGATTTTCCTGAAATTTTCAGCCATCTATGAACTTATTGTTGTTCCCAACTTCGCCACTTAATTTTTTGTCTTGGACTGAAGCTCTCAAGTTCTCTGCCCAGACTGAATTAAATCTTCCTGCAGTTTACACCTTGTAAAGATCATTGAGGATATAACTTGAGGGAAATAAACATGGAGGATGGCAACCAATCTGACACAAAACAGAGTATTTCAATCAACAATTCATACAAACTTTGTATTGCAAGTGCCAAGTGAAAAGCTTCCATACTTATGGCTCCTGCTCAGCACCCTGGTGCCATTTTCTGGGGTTCCTTCTACCTAACCAGTATCAGCAGATAACACCCTAAAGACAGTGTAACAGACCATGCCCAGTCCATGATAAGGAGTAGAACTTAGGATTTTGAATGCAAAGAGCACAAACCTCCACAGTTTCATTGAAGGAAACAGGCTTCTCGGCTGGTAGCAGCTCTGAAGAAATTACGTAAAGAGCTACTAGAAGGAGCCTGGTGTATCTACAGTCATTTCTGTTGGTTCTACAAGACTCAAGACTCTACAAGACTCATGCATCAGTATTTCTGTTTATGCAGATCATCCACAGAGGACTGATGGAACTTTCATTAGTAGGACTGTCCAAAAAATTTAGACTTCAGTGTAAACACTGACATGGATTTTGATAACAAAACTGGCAATTGTTCTATTTTTCATAGTAAATCACCATACTAAGCCAATAGAAACATCAATAACCAGTATATCCTCTTCAGCAGGAGGTCTCCAGAAAAGTGCTTCTTGATAGTAATTTTCCAGCAAAACATTCTGCAATGAGATGATCTCTAGAGCTTTCTGGAACTCCTAAAAAATTAGAGTTTAAAAGACGGAAGCTGCTCCTGGAACAAAGTAAAAATTTGGCTATATATATAGGCCAAACAAATGTCTCTCTATAAACAGTACTTTGGGAGAGGCAATTCAGGATTATGTAGCTTCACTGTACATTGCAAAGTATTTCAAGCAGGCCAGGGAGCTGGCTGGAAGAGAAGATGGGAATTTGGCAAGCACCGTACAGGCTATCTGGAGCCAGGAGTATTTATCATGGTCACATAATTGAAGGCCTAAAAGGTATCTACATGCAAATGGAATATTAAATTACAAATCAATCCCTAAAAAAAGCAGTTTCCAGGAATTTTAAGAATTGCAGATTTATTGGTGTCACAGTTTTTATTACCATTACTTGTAACAAAAAAATATTCAATCATAAGCAGAAAAATTGGGATTTTACTGAGGTTTTTTGGTGTTCATTTCAGATACCATACCTATTTTCTAAAAGGGTGTAAGAATTTTTTTACAGGAGGAAAAGGTGTTAATTATCAATGAACTGAGGCACACATATGAACCAGCCATATGTAAAGCACGTGACTTGCTCTTGTGATAGCCACAGTCCTGTGTGTTGGTTTCCAATGCATAGATTTCCTTTCTGTGATTGACAGGTGACGATCTTAAACTGCACATTCAATTAACAAGATGTGCTGGAGCAACGAGAAATTACATTACCTTAATATCAGTTTTCCCTTTCTTTTTTCCACAGTCAGTGCTGTCGAAAAAAGGTTAGTTCAGCAAATGGTTCTTGCACTATTGTCAGCTTCATAGATTTGATTTAGATTTAAAATTAATACATTTTCCATCTCTGAGTAGTTGCAAAGAAAATCTGGGAAACAGAATCCTAGCAGCTTACACAAACACACACATACACAAAAGGCAAAGAGAAAGGACCAAAAACATCCTTGCAATTACATCTATTTCTTTTTATACCGAACTTTATGACATTTCAGATCTTGGTTAATTTGTATTTTGGGCTTTTGAAAAGCTTGGAATTTAAACAAGATTGTTGCTGCTTCCCAAAAGGGTTACATAGGAAGAGGCATCAGTAATGGTATCCTGTGAGGTTGCAGGAGAATAATCTTGAAGCTTGGCATAGCAAGGAATAGAAAACACTATGGCTTCTAGTGATTCATGGAGGTTGTTACAGACTCTGAAGACAGGGAAGTTATGCAAGTTTCAAAGGTATAAGTAAATTACAGGGAAAAAAGGAAATAGTTCCAAACCATGGTAACTGCAGGCGAAGCCTGAAATCACTGCTTTATGAACAAACCTGCTGCTGCTACTGCTCACTCAGCATCCCCTTTTCTTTTATATTTGCTCTGACATAGTCCATGCTCAGAGTTTGCATCTTTCTTTTCCTTCTTCTCCTCAAAAAAGATAGGAGAAGAATAAAATGCCTAATGGCATTAATGAGATCATATAAGGCATTTATTATGCCATAAAACACTGCAAGCATCTTTGAACATTTATGATTTCTTTTTATTTGAAGATATTTTATTAGAACATTAGCAATGGGCCCGGTGATTTTAATGTCTCTGTTATTTACCACTGATTTGGTGATGAGGTTTTTGTCTGCTTGGGTTTGGATAGGTTTTTTGATTCCTTTTCTTAGTTTTTTTCAGATGACCTAGAGGAGTAAGGACAAGAAACTCCTGATACAAGATAAATGACTTTGAAGCTATGATAGAATGAATGTTTGGAAAAAAATAGAACCCATAACAAAGAACGTAAATCTGTGTAGCTATCCTAATCACTCTCTATGTTTCCTAAATTTGATACTGAGGATAAATTACAGGGATGAACATGAATTTTCTTATATTCTTTGCCTCACTAATGTTCCATAAACACCATTTTCTACAGAAGTTGTTGATTTATCCACCTTCTCATCATGTATTCAGCAAATTACTTAAGCACATGCTTATGTATCTTTAATTGCATTGTTTTGATGGATTTGCTTATAATATTCCAGCAGCTTCTAAAAAAATTCAAGTACTTGAGTGCTTTGTTGAATGAGGTGCTAAAAGCATGCAATACAGGCTACAATATACCTATGCAACAGAAGCAGGAAACTTGCCAAGAAAGAGTTAACAATCATCCTAACTCCTATATGTATAGCATCATGGGGAGGAAAAAATTTGACATCTTGGGATTTACCACAACCACAAGTCAGCCCTGAATGCTGCAATGGAACTTGAGTTTTCTGAGCATACTGCTGATCCCGTGGTCATCTGTAATTGACCAACAACAAATACACCTTAAGCCTACTAATTGTCTAGGGATGTCTTACATGGCCTCTGTCTCAGAATAATTGAAAGCATTTCAAAATTCTTTTCAGTTCAGAATACATTGTGTTATAAAATAACCTGGTGATTATACAGTCATTAATTTCCTTCAGCTATTTCTTCCACTTTAGCAAATCTTAACTATCCTGCCTCTCTCCAAAGCATCATGGATTTCCCACTTGAAGTCAGATAGAGAAAACATTTTATAGGATAGCATGAAATTACTTAATTTGCTTTTATTGCACAATTTCTTTTTAAATCCTGAAACATGAAAGTACACTTATAATTTTATTTCCTTGAAGTCTATTCATTTTAAGAGAAATATCTATTTTTATCTGTTCTCTTCATACTCCTACAAATAGATAAATCAGCTGTGTCTCTCCACAGAATCAGCTTGAGGGTTTATCTTTGCATGTGCGTGTGTTTGAGAAAGGGAAAACACATTTTTTGCAAAGAGGGGGTTCTGTTGGTTCTTTTAAAATTATTTTTTTCGTATTCTTAAAATGACATTGCTCTACTTAGTCTCCTAAGCTCCAGTGCTATACATCAATAGAATGCTATTGAGACAGACTGACAGCCATCTTGCCTCTTGCTGCCAAAACTTAAATAGATGTCTTACAGAAAGCCCCACTTCAAGATCAAAATTATTGCATCCAGGGCAACAGAAGAGGCATTTGCAAGTCTGGTTCTGGGACCCTAAGTCATAGAGTATCAACATCTTGTTTGCAATAAATAACAGCTCAGTAAAATCCGCTGTGATCTGACTATGCTTTCTAGATGTTACAACAGGGCTATCAAGGAGGTGCTAAAGATGTCAGCACTGGGAGCTCTGAGTCTTGCTGTACCAGTAAACCACAGCAATGGGAGGGATGCAGGTTACACGCCTAGAATATTTATCTGTGTTTCCCAAGCTCTGTGAATCACTACATCATATCACAACACTTTTTGCTTTTGCATTTAGAGGACAGTGGTGATTTTCTTAGTGATTGCTGCTAGAAACAGTGCACCCAGTAAATCAGCTATGTAAAAAGTGGGTGAGGTTTTGAGTCTATAAAGGCACATATTATGGAATCTAAATTTTATTGCAGACAAATAAAAACAGCCATATCATCCAGATTTACAATCACAAATTTTCTTTGTGTAATTAAAACACAATTTTCTAATTACAAGAGTAGAAAATCTGGCATATGAGCTTTTTTCCAAACACATTAACAATATAGTAACAACTGTGGGACATACTGACAGGCAGAATTTGATTACTGGAATCAGCTATTTTACCCAAAGTCTGTCTCCCTGGAACTTTATTTCAAGAATGAAACATCATTTCACAAGTGGCATAATTTTACGGTACAATAAACATTGAAATTGTAAATACAATTTCTGGAAAAAGCTCTTTTTAATGTTGCTTGAAACATTTACTTTTTCATACATACTTCTTTCTTTCAAAAATCTCATTTAAAACAAAAGTCAGTAAATTCAACCCCTGTATGGTTATATCACTCCACTCTCTCTATGAGTAAAAATCAGGAATAAAGAGGAAAAAAAATAGGAGTGCAATGAGAGAATATTAGGCCTACCATTTATACATTTCAAAACCTATAAAATTTTCAAGTTTATCAGAGTTATTTTCTGTAGTAATTTAGAATAGATTCTACTAGTCCCTCTAATCTGGATCTTGAGTCAAACTGTGTTTTAATAGTGCCAATATTTCACTGAGAGTATCAGTCACTGCTCAGTAAATAATGATTGCTTAAATGCCTTACTCTTCCTGGACACTTCGCTTTTGGATACACTTAGTTAACTTACTTCTTATCCTGCAGTTACACCAAATCAGAATATGTTCCATGGTACTTCCTTTGAAAATTGTCAACATTACAGAGCTGTAATTCTAGGTAAGACTCTGGATGGTACTATAATACAAATACTAAAACAGAAATTACTGCAAAATTGGAGTAGCTGTAGGAACTTAGCGTTTTCTTGCTGGTTGCTTGAATTAAAAACTGCTTGGGTCTAGTTGAAGACTTGACTTTAATTTTCTGCTTCTACTTTTCATACTTCTACTGACTTTCTGTTCAAGGACTTATGGAGAGAAAATGTGTTCCAGAAATCAACATCAGTATTTCAGTCAGTGCCTCAAAGCTAGCCTCCTGTAGCTAGGAATCAATAATAGGACCAAGATATGGAAACAGAGCAGCTTTTCCAAGCTAGGGCCACAACACCTACATATTCCCTGCACAACTTAAGATTCACCAGTATGTAAAGCTTTGAACTGCTTAACCCAGCTGTTTATAACCACTTCAACTGGCCCAGCCTCTGTATGACAAGAGCCAAGTGGAGAGCAGTGGTCTTGCAGAGGATATCTCCGACATCCTGCTATCCATGAACACAACTCCCTCACAGCCTCCTCCAGCACCTTATTCTGTGCTCATTTTTGGAAGGTGATGGCAGCTCTTCCACCAGACAGATTTAAAAAGTGTCAGATCAATTCACTGGGTATGAAAGATTTCTGAGACACCAGCTATAAATGCAACATCTGCAGTGATTCCCTGCTCAGACAAGGTAGAAAGTGCCTGAACTTGTAGTGGAGAAGTGTCATGATTCATTTTTCTTCTTTAAATTTGACAGAAAAAAAAATAAAGTTATAAAGGAAATGCCTGATACCTCAAACAGCTGGAGTACACTACAAAAGAATTTACACTAGGCTGGTCCCAGCTACACAGAAACATGTTCATTCTAGATTTTGCTAAAATGAATAGAAGCTCCCAGTAACAGGCAGACAAGAGTTTAACATGAACATGTGACCAAAAGCTTAACCAGCTTAGAAAATAAAAATATTTAAATAGAAAATAAAAATATTTTAAAGTCTACACAAAACAAATTGTGTGTGGAGTTGCTAAATGCAAACACACGACGGACATTCGGGGAGAATGTACATGGACTTGATGCTAATGAGCAAGAGGAATTGCATGGACTTAATGCCCTGAGGTACGTACATCACCTCCACATCTGCTACTGTCTTGTTTTTTCTGCCACTATTGAACTGCGATTGAAATTCAAGTTATGTCTTTGCAGTCTCAGAGACAGTCAAGACCACTTTGTGACTTCAGGCTCTTTTACAATTACAGTCATCCAGTCCCTAAATTCAGAGATACATGAAAACTACTGAAACAGACAAGGTGTTCCTGCCAGTTCTACAAAGAGCAGATGATCAAGTCATAACGATGCATTTCACACAAATTCCAGTGCTCTAATGGCTGTTCTGTAGAAAGCTCAAGAAAAGAGATTGCAAGATTGGAGAGAAGAGGCAAAGGCAAATTTTGAAGTCTTTCACCGTGTTCTAGCTAGTGCGTGTTTCAGTTTGAATAGACAGTGTTCAGCTCTGTGGAACTTGGATGGCTCTGAGCAGTCATGGTGCAATGCTGATAGCACAAAATGCACCGAGCTTCACTGAGCCAACAGTAAAGGCTTAATCTTAGTTTTTGCTGTATGTCTACTCAGACTCACCCTTGTGCTGGGTCTCTAACTGCAGACCCAGACATCTTTATTGTACCATCAACCAAATCAGAAATCTCAGCTACCAATCTTTTTGGACCTCAGGCTCTGAGATAAACATCCAGATCCAAACCCAGTCCTCTGCAGTGGTTTCAATTTTGGCTTGGGATTGGATTTTGTTGCAGAAGATTAAAGATGCAAAATACTTCTCAGAAGAAGATTTGGGGAAAGATTATGGTTCCATCCTAATTTTATGGACATAAAAGTTCGCCCCATTAAAAGTCAGCAACATCTGCCACAAAACAGAGTGACAACATTTTCTGACTTGGGCAAACTTCCCAAAGGAAGCTTGGTGCCATAAAGTGTACATCCCCTGCCCCAATGGGTGTGCAGCCCTATGATTTGTGCCCCACATTCCCCAGGGATTTCTTGAAGAGCAATGGTGCCATGCTTCAGCTAGAGAGTTGACTGGGATGACACCAAAGCCCTTCAGGTTCATAATGGGGCCTGGAACTTGGCCTTCTGCACCAGAAAGCAACATCCCTGCCATCCAGCTATCACTTCTCCAAGATGGGTCTTACTTGATTTCACCTTGTTGGAGTTCATCTGTGGTTGAAACTCTTCTGTGGACAAGTACAACATGGCCCTCCTTTCTTCACCATGAGTGAAGAGTGAAAAGTGCAGGAGACTTAAAACTTTCTTTGTCCTTTTCCTGTTCCTTTCTGCAGAATAGTGTATTCTTTTCAAAGGGGAACAGTCACCTTCCCCTTTCTGCCCAGGCATCTGGACTATTACCCTTGAGGCACTAATCTTTCTTGGCTTTTGTGGGTCTTTGCTCCAAACTAGAGCCATAACATGAATCACCATGAGAAGTGGAAGGCCAGCAGGGCAATGCAGCAATACTGTCCCCAGCACTATAATTTTATTGTTGTTATCCCCTGTGCCACACAGCCACTCTTTCAGAGGGCCTCCTGATGCTAAAGGGATGCCAACTTTGAGCCTCTTACAAAGCTTTAAATATTAGCTAACAATGGTGATATCAGTACCTTGGCACAGCAACCAGGAAAGTGACTTCTCACAAATTCAGGTAGCTGATAAGAAAAGATATTTTATATTCTCTGTGGTGTCTAAATATGGTGGTGAAAGTAGCAATTAGGTGCTCATTTGTGGACTGAGTTCTCAGAGCACTGATTCAATCAAAGCACTTATTCTTGCAGTTTAAATTTACACTAACCCAGCACAGTGCCCTCCCCAAGCCAGATTCATCATGTGCTTAAATATGTTGTCTAAGCTCTTTGTAGAATCGGAATCAAGAGAAATAGCTGGAGATTACAAAAGCGCTCAAAAGCAAGTACAAAGCCATTATTAACATAGAAAAAGAAGAACCTACATATAGAAAGAAAAAAAACCCACCCTTAGAGCATGTTAAAAAAAGTGACTGGACAATAGTTTGGATAATAAATACAGAAAGTTCACTTCTTTTAGTGATTAATGGAACAGACTGATGTCTTCTTGCTGGTTTTGCTCAAGACTAATTTCTCAGCTCAATCACTACTATATCGCATTATAAGAATCCCAGGGAAAAGCATTTTTCTCATTTAACAACATTTCAGCCTTTGCACATCCAAGGCGTTACAGTTTCTGGTAAATCTATTATTTTTATTTCTGTTTTGATCTAATTATAGGTTATTAGTTGACTAGGTACACAGTAAATTTGGGGTTATTATTTTGCCTGCTAATGTTAGTTTTTTTTGGAAACATCCCCACCCAGAGAAAAAGAAAATCCCCAAGGCAGTAAATATTGGACAGTGAGAAAATAAATTTTCAGGAGGTTTTGAGTAGGAAAAAGCAGACCTGATCCAGAGCTGACTACATATTATCCAAACCTTCTTGCAGCCCTTTATCAGTCTTTTAAGCCTGCACCAAGCAGTGTAAGTTTGATAGCTGGTTATAAAAATTATTACTTTTCCAGATTAGCTGTAAACCAGTTTTAATGTATTCCTTCTGTTTGCTCATACAGCCAGTTTTTATTATTGCCACTGCAGAAAGAAATTAGTTTATCTGTGAGTACAGACATGTTTTTTTGCAGAGATGGCAAACCAGAAAATAATTGCTTACCAATGCTCTTTCTTTTGTTTGCCCTCTTTCAGAGAATTCCTTCTAGATTTATAGATGTGATCATGAGTCACTGTTAGAACTGCATTACAAAAATTCAGTATTGCCTCTCCTATAGAATCACAGTTAGTCGCCACTGATCTCTGGTTGGTTCATGGGTTGTTGAATTGTTTTTTCTAAAAATTACTCTTTACTCTTACTCATTCACAAAACCTGACTTTACTGCTCTAGCAGACACCCTAGTGACAGATACCAGTGTTGGAAATGTGCAACTTATCTTTTCTCATCTGTTTTACAGTTTTTTTTTCCTATTACCTGCTAGAATAAGGACAAATGTTGCAACATAATTAAGACTCTTGCTAATCAGTTTGTTCATCCAAGCTATCTGCTAACATCATATATAGACAAGATAAACAGGCAATTACCATGGAGAACATTTGCTAAACAAAGCTGTAATTAATAATAAATGAAACTGGGCTCCCAACTACTTAAGTACAGTAGTTATTAATTATCATGTGGCCCCAAGCTATTTGTATAGAGTGTATAATTTAAAATTCAGCATGATCTCAGTTGTACTCCCTGAAGCTTTCAAAGCTATCTTTTGCATTACTTTAAATTCCAATATGTTGGCTGTGAAAGTTTCTGCTGCCTTCTGTCCCAGCTCTCTGCATTATAAGGCCAAGAAATGCAATCTTGTGTTAATGTGGAAGAAATTACAACTTTTAAATAGGAGTATGTAGAAAATGCCAGAATATACCATGCAACTGAATTAGATCTGGTTTTGTCACCTGTCAGACACAATCAGCCTCCAGCTGTGCAATAAGCAATTTGGAGATAGCCAGCATTGTCTTGCATATTTTTCACTTAAAATTATTAACAGTCCTGTTTTCATCGCCAGACAGCTTTACCCAGCCAGTTTTCAATATCCTACATAATTTAAACTCTTTTTTCACACAGTATAACTTCAGAATATTAGACATTCTATATAATGTAAAATCAGATATCTTTCCTACTAGATGTGACAGCATCATCATTGATCCATGGGCCATGCAATGCCTTGAAGGTTTATGTGCTCACCCTGAGAGGGGGATGAAATACTAGGCTGCTGGCAATACTACTCACAGTGCATTTTTAAAACAGTACAGTCCAGAGCTCCAAGATTATCACTTGCTTCCACACCTTGATTTCTCACCGTGTTTCTTTCAAATGCTTCCAAGAAGTCATAAGTATTCTTCTGGAGGCTTACCAAATTCAGAACTCAGACTACTGACAGGGTTGTGTGTTTTCAGTGACAAAGACCAGACATTTTCAGAACAGGCCTGTTCATATTTGCCTGGTGACATAAGACACTGTATTACTCTGGTGTAGAAGGGAAAACCACAGCATCCGCACAAGCCAGACCCATTGGCTTCACTCACCACTTTCTGCAAGCATACCCAATGTCTCTCTCCATCTCACTTTCCTGGGCTACAGAGCTCCTACTGCAGTTCCCAGCAAGTTAAGTTATTTTTTAAACTGCACTTATTTTAGTTTTACATGTTCTGACTGCCTTGTCAGCTGCTCCCTAAGAGAAAACACCCAGTGGGTGATCTATTCTACCTCCACCTAACTCTGCTTTCTCTATCTTTAGCAACTTAGTCCTATCAACTGGTCTTGCCTCCCTATTTCACACCTATGTCTCACTTCTCTGTCCCACTGAAGGCATTGAATCTCAGTATTGAGTCAGATAAATGGTCAGTGAAAAAATGTAGTTACTTAATTTTTTTAGAAGACCTGGATTCTCCATAAATGCCTAATTAAGTAACTTTAAAAGATATTGTCTCCATGGCATGTGGCATCAGTGTGTTATCTGACATCACATCATGCTTCCCAGGTAATTTTCTTTCAATGAGATTAATTCATGAAGATGAGTCAAGTAAGCATGGTAATTGCCATAAACCATATAACAACTTCTCTCTGTGTCAGACTCCTGCCATTCCCCTTGCCAATTGTACAGGAGAATTAAAGGCAATTTTCAGTCCAAAGAAAATACATGTAAGTTGAATTATAGTCCTTGGAAAGGTATGTACTTAACTAAAAGTGTAACATGATCTTCAACCTCTGTGGCATACCACAAATGGCAGACTTAAAATTATCTGGATGTAATGGAGACAGCAGTGGCCAGGTGCTTGTTGCGAGCATAGTCTGAGGCTATTATTGGATGCTGGTAACTGGGCAGGGGGTTTATCGCCTGCCTTATTTTGCAGGGGCATTGTGGGCTTAAGCTATGTGTTGTGAGGGACTTTCCCAAGTAGTAATAAACCGAGAACAAACAAATGAAGAAAAAAAGGAAGAAATCATTTATTTGCATATTTTTATTAACTTTGACCTTTTCCAAAACTTCAATTGTAAATACCATGTAGAAGAATGAGGCGAAGGGATTGCAAATTCCAAAACTGTAGTAATGATTTCCCGTCACATCCAGAAATCTCTGATGGGTAGAGTATTCCTGGGTCAGGAGACTCATCCTCCAAATCCCAGAAGTTTGGGGTGGAGAAGATAAGCATGTTGTCTCTGTTCCCCAAAGATTGCCCTAATGTCTGATTCTTCGCCCCCACCTTCTGCCCTGTGAGGGTCAGAGCCAGTACCAAGCTGGCTGGTTTAAATCACCATCCCGTGTTTTCAGGAAGGCACTGATTGCACGACGGGGTGCTATTAGATATGAGTGGCAAAAAGAGTATTAGTGGGAACTTGACATGAGGTGAGGTGAGATGAGAACAAGGCAGCAGGTGCTTTTCCAAAAGGAGTTCCATACAGCATTGAGAAAATATTCTGGCAGTGTAAATACAAAGAATGGACAATAGTTCAGACAGTCCTGTACACTCCAAACTCCCAAGAGAATGGAGAATTTGGGAACTATGGGATCATGCAGATGGAAAATGCATTTTATTGTGATCAGGAACCCATCATCATGTTTCACCTGTGATCAAGGGTTCAAGTAATGCAATACATTATTAACAGATGCTGCCAGAATTTTTGGAAGCTGGGTGAAGTTGACAGTTTCTAGAAGTCTACTGGTAGTGATGTTTAAGTTATTCAAAGATAGTGCAGGCTAACATACAGAGTTAGAGAAATCTCTCCCTTGATAAAGAAGAGAAAAGGTGGCTTGGACCTTCAGAGCAGAGGATGCAGTCAAACTGCACAGGAGCTACTACTCCAAATAAGGTGCACACTCCCTCTGGATGAATAGGCTGGATATCCGCACGCCGCAGCTTCACTATTCAGCGCATGGAGTAAGTGCTTTTCCTTCTCCTCCAGAATACCCGTCAGCAGCTTTATCCAAAAAAGCTGTTTCTACCTTTGTGTGTGTGTGTGAGGAAAAACTCTAAAGGGGCAGCAGCCTGTGTATCTAACCTCACTTTTAGGTTTTTTGAGTAGCCACTAGGTCAGAAGCATTGTTCTGTGAATTGGAGAGAATGTAGAATTAACTCTGCCTGTAGCCAACTCTGTTTATCAGCAGCACATTTTTTTCTATAGGTATGTGTAAAAAAGAATACTTTATTGGTACTCTAAAAGAAACTTAAAAATAGAAGGCCTTTCTTAAACCTCTTGAAATATCCCTCAAGTCTAAACTTGAGTACTTCTGCAAATATTAGCTGTAAGTATGAAATATCTATTTTGTATGAAAAGCTTTCTGGTCATATGATTCTTACACATATTTTCCAAAGAGCTAAAACTCTTTAAACAACCAGTTCAACATTCTCAGCTACAAAACTACTCAGTAGTTAGTGATATCAGCTGGATCATGTATTTATCGTGTATGTGGTTTATCATGTATGCTTCTGGAAATACCTCTGTGATACAACTGTTTTTACAATTTTACTTCCCCAAAATTTCTATTTGTTCTGCTTGTACTTTTTAAGTCTTGCTCCATGTAACTAGAAAACTTAGTGTGTGGCAGGAAAAACATTTTCCTCTGTTTGCACCGGCTGAAAACAGTTTGTATAGTTCAAATTTGCAAAGACAAACCCAAACAAACCCTATGATACAATTGCTTTCTCATAACCAGAATTTTAAAATACTTATTTTTAGTTATAATTATTTTTTTAATGTAGAAAAAAGTTATTAGCATTACTAGACTTTGTCCAAAATTGGCCTTTAATTTCTTTGAAAGATTTGCAAGAGGGGAACCCTGGTCCCATTAAAATCAATCAAAGTTTGCTGTGTGACAGCAGGAGATTTGAGCCACCAGTGGATTAATGTTATGTGGATATCAGATCCCAATCGCAGGCCTGAAGTACAGGAACATTTCTATATCAATTCACAAAAATTAATTATTTTTGTACCTATTTTAATTGGGTTATGTTAATAGTTTTTTTGTTAATTGTGCATAAAAATAAAATAAAGTGGAAAAATTTTTAAAAATTTTAAAAATTTTTTAAAATCATCCTGGTTTTTCCTAATCTCTTTTATGACAAAGTAAAAAATAGGGAACGTGAAAATTGTAGGCAGTTTAAATATTACTCTGGAAAGACCTCAAAGGAATGATGCACACATCACTATTTTGGAATGGGAGTTTTCTTAGTTTAAAACTTTTTTGTTAAGTTCTGAGCTTGAAATTTATAGTTTCTGACACTGGCCCACTGGATCTCACCTTCTCTCAAGATAGATTTTGGGGATGAATGGGCAGTAACATTCTTTTATTCCTCTTTCATTTCATAAAAATGAAGTGCTATGCCAATGCCACTGTTCTATTTCCAGGACATGTTGTCTCAGTAGGAGTCTACCTGTAAGATGTGATCTCAAAATACCTTGGTTATTCAATTTTTCTAAATATTTTATCCTTCACATCAATAACACAGACAGGTTTTTCTCTGTCACAGGCAATGCCAACAGTCCAAGATGCTCTGAACAGCACAGACTGAGAAAGGGCAAGCAGTTCAGTCCTCAACAGAAAACGTTTATTTTTTTCACCTGTAAATCAAATGTTTATCCTTATGAAATACAAGTCACAAAATTTTCTAGGCCAATAATTTTTGGACCCTCAGTGGGTCTAAAGATGTTGTTCCACATGAAAAAATCACACAGAGAAGTTAAAAGAGTTTGTTAATCACACTGAAGGAGCATAATGCTTATATCCATAACTCATTGAATATTCACCCTACTCTTTATTGGTAACTGGACAATATGATTTGGCTCAATAATACCAGAAATTAGTAAATGTTTAATGTTGCTAAACCTTTTCAATATGCTGTTTTGGTGCTCAGCTTTTTTTTAATGAGACCAATGTGACAGTCAACATTTTTGTCTAAAAGCTCTCTGAAGACAGATACAGGATTTGTTTTCTTACAGTTTCCTTTATTGATCACCAGATATTCCTTGGTAAGAGATCTTAAAAAACATTAGTCTATCAGAACTATAGGGAAGAGAAGTTCATATTTGTTGTTATTTTTAAGAATTAATTTTTAATTAATTAAATTGTGGTAAATTCAATGTAATACACTGGTCTTGCACCACTTGCACCATTGCACCACTTGCAATGATAAATACCATATGGGGTTATCTTTCCAGTGGCATTATGAGATATAAGAATTTTTCTCCTTGATTAGGTTGCTGTAATATCACAGAGAAATAAACAAATAATTTAGGTGTAGCTTCTTCTTAGGTGCCAATATCATGTTTCATTTCTAATTCTCAATGGACTCCCTTTGTCACAGGGTAACTTCATCTGTAAGTGCTTATATAAAGATTTTTAATAAATATATTGGAATGTTATTAAATTTGTCAAAATTTAGGGAGAATTTTATCAGCAGGAAAACACATTAGGCTTTCACTTCTCCAATGTTAACCCTTGTAACAGATTAGCTCTTCTATTAGCAAAGCCAAATGCATATCAGAATTCAAGAAAAGAGTTGAACTGACACTTGGCAGAGATTCTTGACATATGTGTTAATAATATATGAATGTTTATTTTCAATTTTTCACAGTATCATAGGATCACAGGTTCACACTTTGAGGTTGGAAGGAGCCTCTGGAGGTCATCTGATCCAAACCCCTGCTCAGTCAGGGTCATTTAGAGCAGGCTGCCCAAGACCACATCCACACAACATTTAAATCACAGAATCACAGAATCACTATGTTGGAATCAAGATCTCCAAGGAGGGAAATGCCACCACATCTGTGGGCAGCCTGTGCCATTGTTTTGGTGAAAAAAAATCTGTCACAGTGAAAAAGTGTTTCCTGATGTCCTATGTTTCAGACCATGTCATTGCCTCTTGCAAGTGAGCACCACTGAACACAGCCTGGCTTTGTCTTCTTCACACCTTCCTTCAGATGCTGGCATATATGGATGAGTTACCCACTAAGCCTTCCCATCTCCAAGCTGAACAATCCCAACCCTCTTAACCTTTCATCACAGGAGAGGTGTCCCAGGCTGTTACATATCTTAGTGGTTCTTTGGTGGACTCTCTGCTGTAGCTCCGTATCTGTCTTGTTCTGGACACAGTAAACCGTGATCTACTCAGGAATAACTCCACTGAATATAGCATAACCTCAGGGAATTCCACTTTTGATTGAGGCACTGAATATGGGTATTAATGAAAGGTAGCATAAACAGCCCTTCTTCTCACATAACTAACAAGTGGATGTTATTTGGTAGAGTAGACTAAGAGACAGTTTTAATTCAGGCAATCACCCAAATCAAGTTTTGAACAGATTTTGTGTACTGGGACAGGAAGGAACTGAATTACAGCCTGGTAGCATCAGAGCTATCTGAAGACAGGTCCCTATTGTAGAGTTTTCCCCTGAGCACAGTCCAGTTCATTCAGCTCTGTATAGACAAGGCCTAAAGTTTCACCTTTACTGATGTCACAAATAGGCTTTTGCTCTAAACCTTCTTTGCTCTGAACGTTTTATCTGTTGGTCCTGCACCAACTCTTATTATTGATCTGAGTTTACACAGAAGTAGGATATAGTCCTTCTGTAACTTTCAATAACTTATTCCAGTTGTTCAATAACAGCTGAACCCTTTCCAAGAGAGGAATGCACAACAGTTTAGGAAATATGATGCACATATGACATAAATATGGAACCTACTATCACTTTTGTAAGAAAATACAGACTAGGATTTAAAACTAACTATGTGGATTTGGGCATCAACAAATAATTTTCAGAGAAGTCTGCAGTCAAAGTGAATGTCCAGTAATTTCAGCAGCATAAAATGATATTATTTCCTTGGCAAGATTTTTTAGTATCTTCCAGATGCCTTTTATCTCATCTGTCTTTCAAAGACAGTAGATTTTAAACCTAGCATTATCACATCAAAACCTAAACACATAATACTCATGTCTTTTTTCCCAAAATACACACTAGTCTCACTCATATGAGTGTGATCACACAAGCAGCCTGGCTCAGTTTTTTCCTATGGAACCAGCTCTGCATTGGGTAAATAACCAAGAAAATAACCAGCCCACCACGGGAGCAGAGTGTGGGAGCTGGCACTGTGCATCCTGGTGCTGTGCCTTAACTCCCAAGCTTGGGTCCTGCTCAGCCCCTCCCTAGCCTCATGAATTGTTACTGCATGCAGCTGGGAAGAGTTTTGAGAGCAAAGAATAAAGGAAACCTGCACTGCAACAGCCAGAGGCTTGGTAAGCAGACACGGTACCAACATGTGAGTTCAGGCCACTTACACAGGACAGGGCCCCGAACTGGTGTTGCAGGGGCCAGCTGTGCTGTGTCCCTTAGTATTTGTGTCAGTACAAAGCATTTTACCCTTTTACCCTTTCAGGGAAAAAAAAAAAAAAAAAAAAAAAAAGGAGAGGCCTGTGCTGTTTGTGAAGTGCCCACATAAACAGACCATTTAGCATGAGGAATTGCTCACAACACTCTGTTGGCTTTGAAGGATTAGGATGCTACTTCATACTGGGAACAGGCAAAAAACCTGATCTTTTTAAGCAGATAGAAAAAAAATATATAACTGTAAAGCAAGTGAGGGCAGGAAGTCAGATAAATGTCAAAATTAATATTCTCCACTGACATAGTTTTTTGGGATTTTTCTTAAAGACAATATCAACATCTTAGTTAGTTAGTCCCGACACTTACGCCAGGATCAAAAGTCCCACACACCCTTTGAAATGGCTTGTAATGTGAAATCCAGCTTCTACAGTGCTTGTAGAAGTAGGTAGGTATTAACTACTCAAAAACTCCACTGAAAAGGTGAAAAAGAAACTGTAAGAATCTTCCATGTATGCATAAAAACTTATTAATTTGGTGGGTTTTCAGACTGTAGCTTTTATTAGTAGACATCATCATTACTGAAGTACAGTTAAATCAAAATTGCTGCATTATGCTGTTACCCATAATTGAGTAACACTGCAATTGCCATAAGGATTCAAGCACTACAGTCAACAAATTTGCAAAATAGTTTTGCACAAAAAAAAAGGGGGGGGGAGGGGATGTGGAGTGGGATAGAATTAAAATTTTCTTTATAGTTACCTGGAACTCTAAACTTTTTGACTGAAGTTCTTTGGCTACTAAGTAATTGTGTGACATAGCAATGCATATGAACATACTTTGACAACTTTAATGCTTTAATGCTCTGCCTAGCAAACAAAGAAGGGACTTGTTACATATGCACACACATATATGTCTATATGTCTATATGAAAATTATCTGTATATGTCTATATAGATAATTTTCATAAGATTTACATGAAATTTATGAGACAAAAAAATATCACAATGCTGTGTGATATCAGTCTGGCCTCATCTTATAATCCACACACATGGTAAAGACACCTGCAGCTGTGAATACAGGTGTCTAAAGCAACTTTGTGTTGTTGTAGACTCTGTGGAAGTCTAGGTATGTGATGAACATTACAATAAGGTGTTCAACATTAGGGAGTTTGTAATATGTGCTATTAGGTGTGGTGACAATAAAGCATCTTTAAGTGGGTTAAGAATTTTCTTGTAGATCCAGAGAACTGGCTGGGGGATGGCTCTGAAGTTGTTACTGTCAAGAATCAATACCTTGTCCCACAGATATCAGACTTTGAAAACACTGTTGTTTCTTGCATGCCACTGACAGGTCACCTTTGAAAGAAAAACGCACAGCTGCTACTCAGCAACATCACATCTGATATGTGGGAAGGTTACATGAAGAAGTCTACCAAAGAGTTTGCTTTTCCCAGTGGCCTTTTTGCCTGTGATCTCAGCCTCTCTTAACATGACCAGCTAAGCACTGCAATGTTTTAGGAATTACTCTGTCCCTGGCAGACAACGCTGCAGAAAATGGATGCCTGGATGAGATGGGACCACCTTTGGCCCTCCAATTTCATTGTGGTACTACCTGGCTTGTCTGTCAGAATCCTTCTTTGTTGCTATTTTTGCATTTTTTTTCCCTTAATGAGCAACATACTTTAGTCCAGCACAGACTGGCTGCAACGAACAACAAAGTAACAGGGTGAAATTTTATCATCTGTGGAATACGTATCAGCTAATCGCATCCATCAATTCTTTCTCTTTTATCCCTAGCTTTATAATTGTTTAATTCATCTGTGTTTTGGCAATGCCAAATAATTCACAATATTGTAGAAGTTATCAGGATGGAGAGATTACTATTGGCATTTTAGGACACAGAAAGCATAGAAACTTATTGGACATCTAAAGTAGCTGGATTTCCCTGGTAAAATAATCACTGGTGGTATAATTATGACATTCAGATGTTCATCTTTATGTCTCAAGCTTAACAGCCCAGTGAATGGATGAAGCTGGTTATGCTTGCAGAGTTACTGTTTCAAGTTGTCTGTAGGTTCATTAAGACAGTATTGCATCGCATGTGCTTAGTTCATACTTTCAAGGTGAACTTCCACCAAAATGACTAAAGAGCATATCCATGAAATACCCTTGTATTTTTCCCTCCTCCAAACTGCATTGGCTAAGATAACTTCCCATTGCATCTGCTACTCCTCACTATACTGCTGTTTTCACAAGTATTTATATACAAGGCATATACTTTAAAGAAATGGTTCCTTTTATTTTGCCTTATGCCAAAATATGCCTGGTGAAAAAAAGAACCATGCTACGGCTAAGAATATGTAATTGACAAACAATATTTTCATTTCTAATTCAAACTTTCAGTAATGTTATATAATTATACAGTCCCACAGCATATGGATTGGCAATATTCTCCCATGTATTCACTTTATAGATGTACAGTGATCTTGGAAAGAGCAGATGGGGGATGGGACATTATACAATGCAGTAACACAGAACCCCATAGCACTGTGAAATTATTGCTGTTGCTTTCCAGCATGTTGGAACAGTTGGTGCCAATGCTTATTTTTTGTCCTCTTAGCCAAAATGTCACTAGCCACAATTGCTCCTGACAAAATTAATCACATTTTGCCATATGTTTCCTAATGATCTGCAGATGACAGTTTTATAGCAGCTGTTGTAGGCAAAAGGTATGAAAAATAAACAAAGAATGCATCACCATTAAAAAGCTGAAAGGTTCCTGTAATTACAGATCTCCATCAGAGTGCAAAGCCTGGAGTATATTGACACCAAGATCTTTCCAATATATGGATAAAAAATTATTTGTTATGATGTTTAAAGAAGGCATGCACATCAGTAATTCTGCAATAGTTTGCTTAAGTGAAGGAATATCAATTATAGAAACTCCTTTATCCTAGCATTCCATAGGAAAATATCCTTACATTCCAGTCAGAGGCTATCCTTACATATCAATCAGAAATGACTGGTGAAACTATAATAATAGCATAAAATTTGTATCTTACCACCTTGACTCTGAATCACCTACACAAAGTTCACACTGCTGTAACATTTTTTTATTTCTGATAAGTTTCTTGCAAATTGTGCAGATTAATCATGTGTAACTCAAGCTATCAATTTGCCATGAAAACACTCATGAATTTAATTGCTGATAATTGCATTTCAAAATGAAAATTTTTCCATCAAATAATCTGCCCTAAACCTTGTTTTCAACTTTGATAGTCGTAGCTTCTTTTTACTGAAGATCATCTTATGTTTTGAAATCCATTCAAATACAAGATGAAATATAAGGCAAATGCCTGCTTTGAGAAGGAAACCCAATCCCAGTGCCTTTACTTTAAAATAAAGAAACAGAAAAATAGAATTTCACTTTCTGGGGGAAAAAAGTGAATAAATAAAATAAGATAAGATATGAAAAGGTATTTGAAGAACAATTCATTTCAGTTTTGGAATTACCTGATCTTTAAGACTCATTTAAGCAATCTAAACAATCTCCAAACAATCTAAACTGAAATCTCAGTGTATTCTCCAGAACACAGTATATAAGTTAATAGTACTTGTTCAACAAAGTCTGAACTTTGATAGTGAAAATTTAAGCTTTACTAGGTTGGCAAACCAGATGAAGATGTGTAGAAAAAAATATAATTATAAAAATTAATACAAAAATCTAAGGGCTATGATACCTTCTACTTAGAGTTTCTGCATACTCTCACTCTGAAACTCACAACTACTAGATATGACAAAGATTTGATAAAAAATATTAAAATATATGTTCTTTTTTGTAATGTGTAACCTCTTTTTCGAGTTCATGCTACTTTGTCCTGGAAGAAAGAATTTATAAGTTTTTATAGCATTGGGCAGTGTTTTTCCTCACTAGAGGCATCTAAGAGAAATGCAGGGCACAACACACAGTATGGCCTCAGCAAGGACTGCATTTTTGCCTCTGCAATTTTTTAGGCACATCTGAAGTTATTTGAACATGTAACTATTTGATTTACAGATGCAATCAGATACCTGCATATACAAGTGATTGTAACTGCAGGTGTTAGATTGGGACCTGTCATTTGAAATTCTGCCTCAAAATTTACAAAATAATTATTGTTGAAATTATTTATGTAGATTCATCAAATGAGTAAGCTTTGATACTTTGTATTCTCCTCATGTCAGAAACTTCAAGCTTTTAAACCTTTTTAAATCCTTAGGTAGCGTTTCTGTTGGTCTCTGCTCTCATTATCTTCCCTGCTCCATTTTTTTTATATCTAGTGTGAACAGAGTTACTTGCCCTGGGAAAAAGGCCACATTTACTTTATGGTTCAGTTGCAGACTTCCATAGCTGAAGGATGGGTCAGTCACTTCCTTTTACGTACAGAACCTGGGAACAAAATTAGATAGTTATATAAAAATGGTGTGAGCCACACACTCACTCCCTCTGATTCAGGCTTCAGCTGCATCAATGAAATGATTCTCACCGACACTGAGGCTTTATGTAGAACTTTAACAACTGAGCATAGTGGCCAAAATCTGGCTCCCCATATTATTACTCCATCTAACAAAAAAATCTCAAAGGCAGTGTTTTCTCTTTCTGTCCTTTAGCTGTCCTTTGCCTGCACTGGTAGGAAGATGATCAATACACATGAACCAGAAAGATAATGGAAGACCTTGTTCTTCAAATGTTTTGCATGAGAGAAAGTGACATTACCAGGTCACACAGCAATTCTGTCCCAGAGACAGCTGTTGTAAGGACCAATGTCACCGTACCTGTATCTGTAAATATGTATATAAATTCATTTGTGTACTAACAATTTATAAATTACTAAAAGACAACAAGCAAATCATGTGTAATGATACTCTCTGAAATCTTATAGGAACAATAGAAATCTTCACCTGCTGTCCCTGGGACCTGTCTTAATATTTTTTGTGTTTTCCAGACTGCAGAAGGGCCATTAGGATGACACATTGTTCAGGTAAGAACTGTATTGATGACCACTATATTTACTGTTCCTGCACAAGACTGAGCATTCCACTGTGCCTGTGGAAAACTCTGTGACCTGCAGAGGAAAAAGTCTACAACACTGAAGACTTTTTTATGGACTCTACCAAATGCTGTACATTTTAATAGTATAAATGATTCCAAAAATTCAACCATGACAAAGAAGATTTTAGTATTTCATTTAATTATCTCTGGTAATAATTTTGTTATTTCCCTTTTACATGAATTTTTTCTCCCTTCTTTAAGATAATAGATAATATAACCTTCTTCTGCGTCTTCTGCTAAAGTGGTGTCTAGCTCATTCAGTTTAGCCTGGCAGTTTTCCAGATCATTAAAGATATTTTTCAGTCTTAAATATTGGCTATGACACAGTTGTCTCTTTACTCTGTCTAGATTAAAGTTAGGAGTATATGTCATATGTTTTCCTTTCATTACTCCCTTACAGAATGCATGTTGGATGTTGGTAAAATTCATTAATAGGAATTACAAAAGCTATTCTTACTTGCCTGGACTCCTGTGAGGGCAAAGTTTTCCTCAAGCAATACTGAAAACAGCAGAAAATGTAAATAATAAAAAATAAAATTTAATAACCCACCATTAGATTTGCCCAAGAAAAAATGCAAATTAATTAATCATGTTATCTGGGGAAGGGTAATAGGAATTAAAATCAGCATCTCAAGAAAAGGAATATCTCTGCATGTTACCAATGCCAGGAGAGCTTTAGCAGAGGGTTTGAACAAGGAGAGGAACAGGCAAGAAAGATTTTGTTTGCTCAGGGCTTCAGAGCATCTGCCAATCTCCATTAAGAACTTCTTCTGCAAAGTGAAATGGCAGCCCCACACAAGGCAAAGCTCTGAGCATGCAACATTTAATAGCCATGGGGCTGTAGCATGTCCTGAATCATACCACAGGTCATCAACAGGATAATTAGAAAGATTTCTACTGACATCAGCAGGCCTTGGGCCAGGCTCCAAGCAAGGTGTAAGTGTATGACTCGTGATAGCACACAAACAAGGACTTTGCATCAAGCTATAGATGTTATCTGGGAGGTAAATGCAGAATTTGATTATTATGATTCCACACTGAAGTCTGAATACATATTTCTGCTTCTTAATATCATAAGATAAGCATAATTACAAAGGAAATTAGAATAGAATGACAAATGTGGCTGGGGGTTAGTAGTCATTAACATATAGAGATTTGCTAGGATATTGCTGTGGGGGAGAATGATGCCAAATGAGACATGAAAAGGGTGCAAATGCCAAAATTGTCTAACACCATTTTTCTTAATATTATAAAGAATAGTTAAAGAGGGTGAAAAACACCACACCTAGATAAACTTTAAGGTGGAAATTTAATGCTTTTAGGATTTAGAAATTCTTTACTGAAAACATCCAGTTACCCTGTATTTCCTGTTATACCCCCTATAAGTTAGCTTGGAGAAATTGTAATGTTCTTTATGGCTATGGAAAATTCTGGAATGCAGCAAAACAAACTATGAGAACCCCCTAGAAATTAATTAGTGCCTTTCATCCTTCTCCAGAACCTGTCATGCTGTATTGGAATAAATCATGATCCCAATGCCACTAACCACACACTTGTTGACTGCTACATGATTTTCAGTGAATTTAATCTTCCCACTATGTACAGTCCTTGGTACTTCCTATGGTGACATCCAGAGGTTTTGGAACCTCTACTCCATCTACTCCACACAAGTAACTTTTGTAATTGGGTAACAAAGAAAGCAAGCCTTTTTTGAATGTCTCGTTGTTGGTCACCATGACTTTGGGAAATCTTATCCCTCACTAAGGCTTAAAGAGCAAGATAAAGCACATCAGAGACAAAACAATACTGTGGAAACTTCCTTCTTTTAGATTAACATATCAAGTTTTTTTAATATTACCAAACACCTTTGATTCTCAACCCCTAAACAACTCAAGAGGCCATCCTTCCCTCTGCAGGGCATTCTCTTCCCTTTCGCTTGGGAATCAACAAAACTGCTACCAGAGCTGCAAAAAAATCCACACAATTCTCTCTGCATCTACTGCCACATTATAGAGGCAAGCCCTTGATTATTTTTGTCTTTTGGAAACACAACGAGTACACACCACCAGCCTATGAAATGGCTGCAATGTGCAACAAAAAGAAGGGCAAAACCCTTTAAAGATGTGTTGTGTTTTAACAGGCCATGACACAGCCTTGGCATGTGCCAAGGGGGAAGGCAGAGGGAGCTGCCGGGGAAGCATGTAATATTTACCTTCCTGACACAGAAATATTCTTCCTGGGCCTGTCATCACTTCTCTTGAATAATTGCCGGGAGGAAAGCAAAGGGTTTCTACTGCTTCTGTAAGAGCAAACCAGTCTGCCTGCCAGCATCAATGGGGCAAGGCTGTCCCAATCTCCAGACACAGGGCTGGGTCTCAACTTGCTCAATAAGCTTTGAAGCAAAATACAGAGTGAGTAAGATGTAAGATATATGATGTAAGAGACAGAAGCTGGAGTTAAGGAAAAGAAGGAAGGAAGGAGGTGGATGAGACACCTCTATGAAGATTTCTTCCTGGAAGAAAGTGTCTTCATAAAGTCTAGAAAATAACCACTCGTTTGTGAATATGGGAAGGATGGAGGATGGGAGGATTCCCTTTGTGAATAAGGAGGGATATTTCAGATGGCTGAACTGCCATGCCAAGCACATACAGCTACACCACCCCTCAAATTGTCCTAGTCAGGACAGACAGACAGTATGATGCCTGCAAGTGTGCATCTCACTCCACTGTGTTGACAGTGTTACTGGAACCTGTGCACACATTTTAATGACTGACACAGTATAATGTTGTCAGGGCTGACCACATTTTCCATTCCAGAGGGAAAGGTGTGGCTAAGCACTGGGATTCTTTTGAGACCAAGCATCAAACCTGCCTATTGTTAAAAGTACTATTGGGAATAACCATCCTTCTTTCAATCTGTCTGGGGAGACTATTTATTTGGTAGTATGACAGATACAGTCACATCTTTCTCCACCAGATCCATTTTAAATCAGATCTGAAGAAACACTTCAAAAAATAAAATGAAGATGACAAACCTAGGCTCTCCAGCCAGGTGTCTAGATGCTTTTCTTTTGTTCATAGTGTTTTGCAGAGAATTCAGGAAAAAGGGAAAAGAAGGTAGGATTTTCTGATGGGCAAATGTATGTGTCTCAGCTTGGAGTGGCCACAGAGAGAATTCCTCTCTGCTTTTCACTGATTTGTCTGTAACAGGACAGGACAGTTAAATGTAAGAAGCAAATGTTTGTAGTGTAAAAGCATTGTTTGAATTCCTTTTCTTTTACAATTTTTTTCACGAGGAATGTACCCTTTGCATTACAGTGCAGGATAGGAATTAGCCTCCCCTTAAGAGCCACTAGAGAAGTGGTTCCTCAGTGTAAGGAAAAATGTGTGGATATTTATTTCAAACTGAATTTAGAAAACACCTTGTTTTAGACCAAATACATGGCTGTCAATGAAACTTACATATGGGTCCAGAGAAGATTTTTTTTGTCACTTATTTTATGCCTAGACCTGAGAGTTTTGATGGCACCTAATCAAAAATTTAAAAAAGGAAATTGGAAAAGAATGCAGGATAGAGAAAATAGTAGAGGTAGTTATGCATTTGGTAGAGGTACAGAGAGAGATAATGGTCCCTTTGCTACTAAAAGAAAATGGGTAGGCAAGGTTAAAAGGCATTGGAAGCAACACTGATTGCAATGTAATTTCTGGAAATGAAAATGGTTATGATTTTTATTGGCCTGTAGAAGAACTACATGGTAATAGTACTGCATCTGGTGAATCTCAAAAGGCAGCTGAGGAATAAAAGCATGAGGTGCTGCCAAATCACCTCCTTGGAAGCCATGATACCATCAATTCCACTGGGGATGCTTTTCAGACTTCCCTACAGGATGCTTTGCTTGGCCCTTCAGCCCATCAGCTCTGGAAAAGGTAGTAGGCACAGAAGTATTCATTTTAGGCTTTTACACTGTAAACACTAATGAGGATATTTTGCTCCCTTTCCCCCTCTGCTTCCCTTAGCCATTCATGGTCCCTGGCTGCAATGGAATCAGACACAGCCAGAAATGCAAGCAGCTGGTGCCACTGGCAGTGTGGATGGTGTTTGAGCAGACAGTGCCCCATCTCTCACCAAGCATCAACTCTGGTCTGATCTGCTGGGAGCAAAGCTCCTCTTTCCTCAGTGCCTGCAGTCCTCACTGCTGTGTGCCCGCTGGTGTGTGGAAGCAGATCTCTTTTACAGGCAGTGGTTCTCTTCCTCTCCATCTGTTTGCACACCGAGAAACAGGAGGAGAGCCTGTCTAATCTGACTTTACAACACTCCATCACTTGAGATAACCCACTGAAGTGTCCTTTCCACTAGAACTGGCATGCATGGGTAAAGTATGGAACTCCATAGATTTTATCCCAGTTCACACCATCACTATGTAAGCTTGGATACAAAGGGATAGTAGGAGAGAGAAAACATTGAATATTTTCATGGTTTAGTTCACTATTTTAACTTAATGGGAAATAAAAGACTTGTGTTTTAGAGATGTTTGTTCTTTATAAAAGGCATGAAAATGGCTGATGGTAAAAACTGTTAGGGAAAGATTTTCTGCTGGGAAAACAGAGGCTCTGCAAATCGATATATCTCCAGGGAAAGATCAATTCTTATGAAATTTTACGATCATGATAATATAAATTAAATACATTATGTTTACATTAATTTCTGCTTCTAGTTGGACCAACACCGTGCCTGATAGCACTTGCAACCAGAAAATACTCTTCCTTATTCTCCCCAATGAGCCAAGCTTTTTGTTTGATTTGCATCTCCCGCATGCACCAGAGTTTTGCATTGACAATGATTTGCTCTGATGAATCCCCAGAGTTTCAGCTGAACTCAGAAATGGGAATGGAAGGAAAGGGAAACCAAGAACCACATTACAAATAGGCATTAAAGAAGCTAAGGCATAGTGATAACAAAGTCAAGCTGAGCTAGATGTGCTGATATTGCCAGTTCCCTTTGATTTTAAGTAATTTAATTCTGAAAAAGCTATTAAATTCTTGATTGCTTGCTCTGAATCAGGTTGGGATTTAAGTTTGTGTACTTATATTTTGCTCAGACATATTTGACTGGTAACAGAAGAATCAACAAAAGAATGAGAGGGAGAATAAGTTCTGTAAATGGCATGACAAGAAGTGCAAGGAGCACTGCATGGCAAAGCCCTGATCAAGCACAGAAGAATAAAGAATTAAAGGGAAAACATGAAAGGACAAAACTTGGTTGATTTCAGTAGAAGTTTGCTTGTGATTGTCTTTCAAACTGTGTTGTGCACCACTGTCCTGCCTGATGTTGCCATGGAAGAGGGAAAGCTTCTCACACTCATATTTTTGACACCAGCACAGTGGGATTTCCTGACAGAATATAGACAGCTACTGAAATCCTCTTTCACTTGAACCTAAGGTGGCCCTTCTTAAGGGTTCACAATGGACAAAGAAGGGGACTTTGGATGAAAAGTCATCATCCCTTTCAGGAGCCATGGTGACACCTCTTTCTGACAGAAGAGGTATGACAAGCCATGTCTGGGAAGGTGACTGTATATAACAGTCCTGGGGGCTGAGGATGCCAGGGTGAAGTACAGGCTTTCTGTGATTCTCTGGCAAGGAGACTGCTGCTAACTGAGGAAACCTGGGGGTATGGAGCGTGGTGTCCTTCTTTTTTCGTGTTATAATATAGTCACTCTGTCATATATAACCTCTCTACCTTAATTAGGAATACTTCCTAATCCATGTTCTCTACTAAATATATTTCTCTAATATCTTGCTTGTTTAAATTCTAGTTTTATGATATTTTTTTCCCTCTGCTTTAATTAGAATATGTGATAAAGCTATTCAATGAAGTGGAGAACAGGTCTTATCAAATGAAAACTTATGAAGGCTGCTTTATGACAGAGACAGTTTGAGAAGTGATAAAATAATAATGCAAGTTCCTTCTTTTTCGACAGGCCAGATTTACCAGTACACCCCAGACACAACACTCCTCAACAGCCACACAAAACAGCTGTAAACCTGGATTAACCAGGCTGTTAAATTGAGTTTACAGCTGCTCTGCATCACCAGAATGGCCCAAAGCAGGCAGCACATACCGGTAGATACGGGCCTAATTGTACACTAATGAACAATGAAGTAGTTTAGGATGCAGTATTCACTTTGGCAAGAATGAAAAAGAAATTTTTATATAGAGCAGATATGTTAGAATTTATCCTGGTTTTGCTCAGGGGGGAAAATTCATCCTCTTTTATTCTGAATGAATTATAATTAAGAAAAGCATCAGAGATAAATTATTCAAGGTTAGAAATTTAAAAGAGATTTAAGAATACATCCACTCTTTCCAGATGTATCAATGCCTGCTCAGGCTGGAGTTACAACAAGTGGGATTCATAGTTTAATTATAAAATAATGGTCAAAAAAACCTGCTTAGGTAAGCATGTGTTTCCATTAGGGAAGAAAAATCATTACAGAAAACAAGATTAAAAGTTAATGTTGCAAATCTCATTGTCTCTATAACTTCATTAATGCTGGATAACTACTGTATAATTAGCATGGTGTTCACTGTAGAAATCTGTTAAAACAGTTGAAATTAAGTCCACCTGCTTAGTCTGTAGTTACCTTTAAAAAAAACCCAAAGATCAGAGTATTTTTCACTGCTTTAAGACAGTGGTTTTCCTCTGTAAACAAGGCTTATGGCCTTAAGGCATTCACCTTGCTGGGAATCCAACAGTCTTCGATATAATTTGACAAACACAGAAAGCAAAAAAACTCCAGATGACTGGTTCTCATTTGTATATGCAATGAATCATGCTTAAATTGCAGGGAAGAGCTGGGACAGGACAGCTCAGGAGTAGAGCAGCACATTTTCCTCTTCACCCTCACAAGCCTTTACCACCAGTAGTGCAAGACATGATCTGGAGACCTGGGCCCTCTGTGGTGAAGATTCCTGCATCACATACTTCTCCAGGACACTCTGGAAGCCAAGAGGGACCTGGCCTTTCAACTTGATTTACTTTGGGGACTCTGCCTTCCAAAATCTGTTTCCAAAGCGCAGTTGTCATTTAAGCAGAACTGAGCCTATTTTGGCCAGGCTAGGCACACTCTGACCCTGGGTACATTCGTGCAGCCAGGGGCAGGCTGAGGTGAGCAGAGCTTTGTGTGCTGAGCCTTAGCCCACATCCATACAGACACCCAAGGCTGTGCCTGCTGTGCAGCAGCCCAAATCCCACCTCTCAGCTGGGTGGTGGTTAGCTTAGGCCAAGGGCTGTGCTCACCAGGAGCACGTGGCTTCCCCTTCACAGCTGAGCAGCATCCAGCTGGCCCAGAGCACGAGCACGGAGGGATGATGTTCACCTGCGAAACACCGTGTAAAATACACCAGTAAAATGTTACATTCACTTTGAAAACACATTGTCCCAAGAGGGTTAAAAAATACACCAGTTTAAAGAAAAACCAAGGAAAATCTGATCTTCCGGTTGTGAGATATTTGACCTTTTTCATTCCCAAGTGCTGAGCATCCCACACACTTTCAGTGACAATAATAGCAGTAACAGTAATAAGAGGAAATCAAAACCCAAAACAAAAGGCAGACCTGAACTCAAAATACTAAGAAGGTATTCTGAAAATTATGCACCTACAAGACACAATTTAGGAAATCATACTTAACCAGTGGAAATAGAAAAAGGGAGGAAAACCTCATGGAAAAAAAAGGAAAAAACTATTCCAAAAAGCCTTTTGTTGCTGAAGCTACAAAAGCAAATGATGAATCAGATTGTGGCATGTCATTAGAAGGAAATGTCTCTTCCCAATGAAAATGGCTTTTATCCAACTCAAAAATACAATTTTTGTGTTGTATTTAATGGAAATCTCACTTCTTAGGGAAAAAATATGCACAAAAAATACATTTCCAGAGCCAATAGAAAACCTTTTGATAAAAGCAACTACTTCAAGCAAGCAAAAAGCTTGTGGACACATTCATAAAAGACAATATTACAATAATAGAATATGGTTGTTTAATAGATGCACACTACTACTGCTTCCCTTTTTTACAGTGCCCAAGAGATACTTTATTATAATAAATCCAGTCAAGTCCAAATAGGAAGATACTGCTAACATATATGTGTAATTCTCTGACCATAATCCCACAGGAAGTATATTGCTGCATGTCCTTACAGACCAGTCTCTCAGTTAGCATAAAAATTTGTCACCACCTTGATCTCAAAAGAATGAGCCCAGATTATACACAAGGAGGATCTGGACCCGTATTTATTGTGAGTCTCTTTTAGTGCTTCATTATTATCTGCATGGATGAGCAGATCAACTGGGTATCTCAGTCTGGGAGGATAAATATACTTGTATGTGATATATCTAGGAGGAAGGGTGGATGTTTTTCTGGATGCCTGCTCCCAGAGACTAAATTGGTTTATGGAGGAGTCTTCTGGTTCTCATTCAGGGGACAGTTAACTTTTGGGTCAGATTCCAGGTGTTTTTGGGAACAGTTTGGCTTCTGGAAGTAAGATCTTGACATAACAGACAGGGAACAGAAGGAAAAAAAGGAGAAATAGATTACAGGGTGTTAGTTCATTCCCAAATTAGGGCTAGGTATCTGGGGCTTCCAGGCAGGGGCAGCCACAATTTGAGCTGCCCACAAAAGGCCATGGCTGAGCTCTCCTTCACTGCTCACTGGGGCAAAAGGGTGACCCAAGCCTGATGTGCACTGGATGCTCGATAACTCCATCCCCAGCCACCCAGGGCATTGAGGAAAGTCAAGCACATGTCAGTTTATCCCTGTATATGCTTTCATGGAAATGTGTGTCCTGGGGGATAGGGGATCCTCATCCCCTGCTGTAACAGCATGCACTTATGCATTTATGTCAGTGCATTGGTACCAGATGGGGCTCTCAGTCCAACCATTCTCCACTTAATCCATATTCTTAAAGACTATTCAGCATTGGGTAAGGCACTGAAATATTTCAGGATCTGTGTCTCAAGATCAAGATGGGGTCAAGATGGCTCAAGGTGAGCTTTACACTGATTTAAAACAACCTGGAGGACATTAACTCTGAGTGTGCAGGACAACAACCAGCTATTCCCTCCCTTGGTCTAACTTCTTTAAAGAAGTTGTTTTTCATGCATCCATCACGTGTGAATGTAAATCTTTAAACTCACCTCCGAAATGTCTGAAAGTGGCCTTTTGTGGGAGCAGATCACTGGATAACTCATCTGATCTGTTATAACCATATTTCATGTGTTATAACTAACACAAAAATAATGCTGGTGTCCCGCCCGTCTGTACATCAAAAGCTAGGAAGATGCAAAATAGAAACTGAGTGAGACTCCTCTAAAAGAAGTGCTAGTGATCAGCCAAATAGGGACTAATAACAGGCAAACCAGGAAGCCCACATGTGACCCCAGGAATATACCAGATCTAGTGGCAAAATAAGTCCTATCAAGATTTCTAAGAACATATTCTTTCTCAAGAATGAAGAAAAAAATCAATACCACAGATTTAATTGAAACCATTGATAGAAAATCTACTGTGAGCAGAAACAAATAGATACATGGCACAAAAGCCAAAGGTTGGACAAGGTAGATTACTGGTCTTCCCCCTTCTAAATTAACTTGTTTTCTACATTCCTTTAAACACGAAGCTGCAAACTATACAAGGTGATTTTGCCAAAATGCAACTTAGAAAAAAGATCTCTGTTGCACACAGTTAAATGTGTTTGGTTTGTTCACACTAATGCTATGTCTGATTTGCAATATAACCTCTTGAAATGGGTTGGAAAGTGGAAAAATAATAACAAATATGTTATTTTCTTATGTAAAGAAAAAAATACATTTCTTACACTATTTTGCTGCAATAATTCCTGGTTAAAGATCACCTTTTGTTAAAACATTACTTATGAAAAAACTTGGGAAGAGTTTTGAGGGATTTTGTTTCTTCATTTTAAGTTTGGATAAATGACTTTCTTTAAAAACAAGATTTTCTAATAGTTCAGCTTCTATGGAAAAACCCGTTGTCAATCTAATCTAGTTTCTGATAAAAGCAAGCAAGCAGGTTAACTTCACTGAAGGGATTTCTCTCATAAATGAAACATTGAGCATTTTTTAGGTACGACAGTCCTCAAAAATCCCTGCATTATGAACTTTAATCCATGTCTTGAAAGTCAGATACACTTAGGAAGGAAAGTCCTCCTGAACTGCTATGACAATATGCTAAACACCTCATAATGAGACCTAAAAGATTTTTGTTGGGTTTTGTTGCAGAGGTAACATTAACTTTCTTAATTAATAAGAAAAAAACAAGAAAGGATCACTTTTATATATATATATTTGTTGCTAAATAAAGCATGATTTATGAATAGAAAGAATGATGGAATTTATGCCATTGTAGATATAATCCATGGAGTCTGGTGTATCATATTTGTCAACAAAGATTTGAGACCATTACTGCTACATCCAAGTGAGTTCTGAAAAAGCAATGCATCCATGTTTTCTGTATATTCTCTATAAATATGCATCTGTGTTTAGACAGGCATATATATATGTGTGTGTATCTACAGACATATCTACACTGGAAAAAGGAAATAAATGTACCAATATAGTGAGAAATATATCTTAAAAACAAATAGCCAGAACTTATGTTTCCCCCTTGGACAACCTGGAGAGCATTGGAGAAATTTGGTTTCTTGTCAGGTTTCTGCTCTGATTTGCCTCCAGAGCACAGGATGGACACCTGTCTCCTCTTACTTTACCAGGTCCTGGCAGAGATTGCACATCTCCTATCACTAGGTCCCTTATGCTGAGGAACCACAGCAGGGTGACAGCAATCCCCTCTATAGTCATCATGTCTTGCGCATATATGTGGAGACAGAGAGCAGTGCTGAAAGCCACAAAAATAGGCCGTGCTGCATAAAACAGCTTTTTTGGAGTATATGCTTCTAAACTTCAGCTTGAATATCAGTCTCACAGCTGCAAAACTCTCTGTCTCAGGCCCTTCTAGGGCTAGAAGTGAATCCTGAGTGTCTTTGATATTATCCCCTTCCTGTCGTAGGAAATATTTTCTTCCTTTTCTTGAGATCTACAGATAATGCAACTCATACATAAATGGAGTTTGACGGTTTTCCAGGACTCTTGCTTGGTCTTCTGACACTAGGACTACTACATCTTTAGGGAGAAATATAGGCATTTGCTCAAGAAAGGAAATAAATCTGTGGAAGGTCAGAATGCGACAAAGAGGGAAAAAGACATCAGTTTGAACCTGCTCAAAAGTTTGGGTGTTGAATGAAGTTTCTGGAGAAGACAGTAGCAGGCAGATAAACTTCTTGAAACCACTATATTAACATTTCTAACTGGAAAGGTCTCACCTACTAGACTTCCTAGTGACAGATGAAATCAAATAACACATACATTACAAATGTATGTAGATATGTGCATCAATCAAAAAACAGTGGAAATTTTCCACCCTTTTGTCTTTCTCTGTTACAGCAAGAGACAACAGAGAAATGAGGCAATCGATCATAGCTTTTACACTCAGAGTCCTAAGGCTTGCAGGACGCTCTGCAATTTGTGATTTGACCTCTTGGTACCTTTCTCTTTCTGAGGTTCCCACAGAAAAAAAATTATGTGCCAATGAAGAATGACACAAGATTTATCTTGTTTGACTGGCTAGGTCACAACAACAGTTTGGGTTATTCTATAGCCATATGTGGTGGCTGGGAAAGATATAGTGAGGATGTGTGGAAATTACTTCCTACAAGCATCACCTGGAAAGCCACAAAACACACCTAGGTCTATCAGATTGAGGATCAGGTGATCCATAATACAGCAGCAAGCACAACAACATAAATATCTTGGATTAAAGGAAGCAAAAACCAATCTGAGTAACAGTGGGTAGCACCCTGCACTGTGATTGTGTCCACTGCACTGCTCCAGTACATGCAACATGTATGGTGCTACAAGACTCATGCCATAGTTTCCATGCCACTGCCACCTGGCTGCCGGAAAAGGAATGGTCAAATTCGGCAACCAGGACAGACTGGCCTTGGGTCTGGCTAGTCCTTAGTTCTTCAGTGTGTTTGCTGAGCTCCCTGGCTGGTGCTGGTTTGGCCTGCAAAGTGCTGCAATGTGCTCTGGGAGATGAACCAAGGCACTCACTGCTGGCCCAGGATCAAGAGCTGGGAGTACATGTTTGTGCACCTGTTCATTCAGCATCCTCTGCACCTGCATCTCCAACTAGCTCATTACTGTTGCTTAATCAGCCCTTGGTTCTCCCTGGACAGCAATACCTTGTGTACCAGCCTCTTTCCAGGGCAACTTACAGGCATTCTGTAGACCTGGTAGTTCTCTGATAACAATAACCTTCGTGTTGTTGGATAAGCCTGAGACGTAGATTGCAAGAGATATTGACTTACACACTAGGAAGGCAGAAGTGGGAATCACAGAGGGCTAATGTACTCTTCTTATCTGTCCATCTTTGCTCTTCCTGGCAGGTCATATATTTATTTGCTGGGTAGAACTGTATATAATAAATCCTGCCACATCCAGCAGTTGATGCGTTGCCCCCACGCACACACACACTCACCTCACTCACTGCCCTGCTATTTGCTTCTGATTTATGGTCTGCTGGCAATCCACATGGAATGGGATTGAAAATGTTGCACTGAGTGGATTAATTATAGACCACTAGATTTATAGGCCATCTACTGTATTTAAAAATAATTGAACTGTGAAATTATTAAGTTAACTGACAATTTCTGTAAGTTGAGGATTAGGTAATTACAAATGGCAATTATAGAAGAACAAAAGTATATTAAGCAGCACTGGCAAGAATAAAAAATTTCCAGTACTTCAGAGGTCTGTTTTTAACTTCAGTGTGTATGAGCTCTCATCAAACCAATGAATCCAAACAAGGTATGAATCTTCAAGAAGGAAGAATTAAAATAGTATCAAATGTATTAAAAAAATATATTCATTTCTGAGAAAGCAATACTGAAAATCAGGCTAATAATGAAATAAAACTAAATAAGAAATATTGGGGAAATAGGCAAAAGTGGGAAATTGCAAATACTAAAGAAAATACTTGTGTTAAAATAGTTATATGACAAATATGGAGACATACATGGACAAATAGATTCAGTGCATCATTTTTAGAAAGAAGTTTTAATAATACAGGATGGGGCAAAGAAGATAATTTGTACAGTGGCCTGTAATGAAATCCATGATTCTGGTCACTGTAAGAAGAAAACATTACAATAGCATGTTAAGCAGAAAAAAATAATTAGAAAAGCTCAGATGATCTTTAACTGTAATGAAGGACTGAGTACTGAAGTCACAAATATACTCTGCTAAAAATGTGAATACAGAGAGAATATTGTTGCAGACCTAAGTGTTTTCTTCTCCTTTGTATTTCACCAAATAAAACTGGTGACATTTCTGACTCTCAGACACATTTACTGTGCAGTGAAAGATATGGAAGAAGTCTCCTAAATGTCACCTCAAAAAAAACCCCTAGGTAATTACACTTCCCTGAGAAGACAAAACCTTGGCCATTGGTGAGACACTCTAACATTTCAGGGGCACAGAAAAGGGAATATACAGAAAAATCTTCCCAGGACATGGTTCAGACAAAGTGTTTGTATTCAATAATGTCAACAACAGGCTTCCCATCTGCTTCAGGAGGAAGAAGAGATTAATAAAAGAAACTTTTACCAAGACAGAGTTAATCCCCAGTTCCCACCCCTGTTGCTGTGGAAATGGCAGACTGCAACAGGGTCCATGTGGTTCATCAGCCACTTGCCCCAGCGCCCTGTGCTGGTGGTGGTACCTCAGGGACATGGCAAGGTCTGTCCTTCTGACCCTGCTCTTCCACCCTCTTTCTCCCAAAGTCTATTCATCACTTGGCCCAGTGCTGATGGCCCTCTCTTATGCCAGTATTTTTTTAACAGCATCTCTAGCCAAGGACTGCCCACAAGACAGCATCACAAAAACCTTGTTGACCAGCTTGAGAACAGAGCTAGTCAAAACTCAGAACTCTGTATTTCTTGGAAATGGTAATACTTTGCAAAAAAAAAAAAAAACAAAAAAAAAAAAAAAAAAAAAAAAAAAAAAAAAAAAAAAACAAAAAAAAAAAACCTGAAGTGAATTACAGAAATAATACCAGTGTAGTATAGATTTCCATTTCAAATTACCTCAAGTTCCATTCATCACTTCCAAAAAAAATTCTGGTTTCTTTCCATGTATATATTGATTTTATACAGTTTTACAATAGTGTGTGCATGCTGCATGTCATATGTTTTTTTTTTATATATATTGCACCTCTTATGTTTATTTTATAGTTAAATTATCAAAAGGCTTTATCTATAATGATATCATAATATCATGATATAATGATTGATATAAGAATGATTTACCATCTTCTTTTCAGGCTCAAAATATCTTCTGCCTTGTTGTATTGACAGCTTGTGTGATAATCAAAGCTTTTTCTCTAAGAAAAACCTTTTCAAGGATAGTTTCCTAATAGCCTGTAAAAATTTCATTTATCCTGTCAAGTAATTATTCACAGAACTAGTATTATGAAATCGATGTGACATGATCAAGGGGAGAAATGAGGCTCATATCTGGGCCACATCTCCCCAGTGATTTGAAAAAGCCTGATATGTGGAGCCCTCTCTATGCTTACCAAGTTCAGCAGGAGCAGAAGGGCTTCAGCAGCATTAGAGGCACTCAGTGTCTCCCAGGATCAGCCCTCCCAGCTCAAGGAAGAGTCAGGTATCTCTTGATGTACCTGAAAGAGGTTCTTTAACACTTCCTTATAACAAAATCCTGAAAGTGCAGTAGATTGTGAAAAAACCTGTCATAAGCAGTAAACCATATAGAATAGTGTAAATTGACTAGTCATGGGGAAAAACACCCCACACCTAACAAGAGAACACTCAGGAAAATGGATTGCTGCCCTAACTTCAGAAACCTACTGAGCAGCCTGTGAATTGTCTGTACAGTTCCTTGGTATGGTGTTTTTAAAAACAAAAACCAAGATAAATTTTCTCATAACCATTTGCACTGTTTTTATGGTATCATTAGAATATACCTTTGGAGCAGAAATCTCACTGTGAAAGTACATAGCATTATTTTCTAATAATTTTTCTATTATTTTCATCTGCTGTGCATTTTTTACTATATATTATGTATGTTTGCTTTCCCCACTGGTGCATAACAATGGTAATGGCTGATCTGTACAGTACAACCAGCAGCCTGTGCAAAATTTCATAGATGCACTTTTTAGTGTGCATTGAAGGATGAATGGAGGCATCACAGATGTTTGAATGTGATTTATCTTCATTTTATCTCTTAAAGAAATTCAAACACCCTTTCTGTCTAGCATGATAATTTGTTTAGTGAAATGTGCATTTGGTAATGATAACAAGGGAGTTTAACCTAAGGTACTGCACACTGCACTCCAAAGAAGTGACTCTTTAAAGTGTGCTTGTATAAACTGAGAATTTAAACTCTCAGTCCATGTGAACAGCTCCTCTAATATTGTGTTTGCATTAGAGGAAAAGTTTTAGGACATCCCTAGGAAACTAATCCCCAGGAGGCCTGAAATTCAGAGGAGGCTAATATGTCTGCACCTTTGATCCACTCTCCACACAGCAAAGCCAGACAGGATTATGTCAAAGCCTTTAACAAAAATACGTGGAGAATTTTAAACCCAGAAGTATCTGCAGTACTAGAATCCAGGATCCCTTTCATGAGGTCTTCTTATGTAATATATCTGACTTATACACATGCAAATCAGTTTGCAGGGATGACAGGAGTAAATGTCACTAAAAGTCTCTGAGTAAGCTTCATGCTCTGCCATGTAGCAGACACTGCTGAAGTATGTCAAAGGGTTAATTTGAGGAAGAGCAGCATGTTTTCACTGTTTTACCTTTGTCTGTCTCCCCGAAATTGCTAAATATACTGCAAGTTTAAAAGTTTAACCAGTTCATAAGTTTAAAAGTTCATATACTGCTTACCTCAATTTCTCAAGGCAAGAAAATATCTATAAAATGTATTTTAAAAGCCTGAAAAATCTGTCTGAATTAAGTTCTTTTGCAAAAATTTGATTCACTCACAATACAATGCATAGTTTGCTGTTTATTGACAGCCAGCTCAGTGTCTGCACAATATCAAAGTCATACTTACTGATGAGCAGGTTAGTTCAGCAGAGCAACTCACCTGTGGTAAGATTAGAAACACTACTAATTTCCAGAGGTATGTTTTGACTAGCAGCAATAGAGGAATGTTTCAAGAAAAACTTGTCTTTCCAGTGAGAGAGACCACTATATCATTTAATTGCATTTGAAGAGGTTTTAAACGACAGGTTTTGTTCTGAGTAGGTGGTGACAGTACTGCAGAGTTTCACAAGATGACTGTGGTAAATGCAGCAGCAAAGGCAAAGACTGCTTAATAGACAAGGAACCTCAGCACCTATTATTACCATTCTTCCGAGAAGTAGGATTTCCTTAAAGCAATTTCATATTTCAAGGGGTCTTAGTCAGTATTCAAAAAAATTGTATTTAGAACTTAACAGAACAAGATCTACAGACACAGCCCTGGAGATTCCAGTTAATGTAATGGAAATTGGCTGTGAATGTCTAAAGAAATATGTTTGAAGATCTCACTGCCACTATAGAAATGAAAAGTCAAGCCTACTTAGCACTTCAGCTTCGTGTCATAATTATTTTTTCTTGTCCAGCTTTAAGTTCATATGATCTATCTTTTCTGTAGGGATCAGAAATTTTTTTTCCACAGTCATCCCTCAAGATGGATATTTCAGATTCTCAGAAAAGCCCTCCATAGCTCCCGGAAACCATGTCATTCAGGTAGCCAAGGGAGCCAACCTGATGTCCATTTCACATTTCACTAGTGACATTCTGCTGTAAGACCAGTCTCATTTGAAGCCAGCTCTAAATGATTTTGCTTCTCTGTGCAGGTCAATGGATAACTAAATGCCTGTGAAATAATACCATGGCAGCAAGGTAATACTCCTATATTTCCTTTAATGACAGTTTTTGTTTTTCATTGCCACTCTACCCCATTAATCCCACTCTGAGAGCTGAAAAACGAGGTTCCATATATCCAGGTAATGGGTTGCATGTTTTCAAGGTCTCCTCCACATCCAAGTCTTTCTAACTCTTGAAGAACCATTACCAAAGTTCCTGAATTCTTTCTCATCTTACACAATGTTACAAAGCACTTTATATCTCAATGAATTCCTAATAAGGGTTGCTCTCCACCTTCTATATGCCAGCCCCGAGGTCTGCTGAGTAACAGGATACAAAGTCAGCTTGCTCTACACTTGCAAGCTCTAACAAGGAAAAACACATGCACATTAGATCTTACTCTTGTTGGATTACAAAGTAGAATTTATTCTACTGAAGTTATACTAGACAAACAAGTTTCTTCTCAGAAGGAAACAATTCTATTCTCACCACATGGCTCTGGACCTGTGTTCTGTCTCACTGCCATCCAACTCAGGACTGAGCCCAGACTTTGACCCAATGTTGGCCAGGTTGGATGACCTAGAGTTGTTCTGCTCAAACTCACTTGCAATCTCTGTTGGGGGATCTTATTTTTAATGGCACTGCAGCCCAGCTCCACCCTGCTTTGAAGCTTCCCACCATTCCTGGGGAGCTTGAAGGAGTCCTGGGGCAATGATGCTAGCAGGCCCTCCCCTTTCATCCACAGCTGATCCCTCACTTCATAAATGCCTGTAAAGTAATCTCAGAGTGTGGTGGAAAAGGAGTTTGCAGCAGTCTGAACATAGATGTGTCATCCAGTGTGGTGTGGGATTTGTCAGAGGCATCTTATTCTTAGATGGAACACCAGCAACTTTTCCTTCAGAATAGCTGCATGCTCTCTCTTGCAGTCTGCTCTGAAGTTATTAAAAGTTTTTACTTCCCCCTCATCCTTGAATTTTATATGACTAGGATTTTTGGTAGCAAGTTTGACCCTTGTTTCTATGAGCATGCCATTCATGTTTACCTCAGAAAGCCCTGCCTGGACTTGTTTAGAAGAGTATGTAACAAATCAGATGAAGTCTGTGTGACAGGGCAAAAGAGAATAAATCACTTTAAGAGCATAAATCAGCCTCCTGCCGCTTGTCCTTCTAGAGGTTAAAGACAAAGTGACAAGCAAAGAGGACAGAGATTAAGGAACAGAGTAGCTAAGCTGCCTTGCAAGAAGTTTATAATCTTTTGGTAATTTATCACCAATAGTGGGGTCTGATCTGCAAACACCTAAAAGAACTGCTGTTCCTCACACTTTTGCCCAAATGGAGCAAAATACAGAAGTGTCTTGGAGCTGTGAAAATGGACAGGGATCTTGAAATATCCCAACATACCAGCTGGGATAATTCAGATAAAAGTTTTTGCACAGATAGGTTTTTAGCTTTGAATAATAGGAGATGGGAAACTTGGAGTTTCTTCTGCCCCCTTTTTTTGTTTGTTTGTTTGTTTAATTATTTCTATTTAAAAAAATCTTATTATTCAACACAAGATTACTCAGCATCCATTAATGTACTTTCCTGGCATAGAAATTTGCAGAAGAAAAGTAATTCATTGTGAATAAGAAAGCACTATTTTTAGGCATTCAAGTAGGGCAGGTTACACAGGTGTCTCCCAGCCAGAAGTAAAATCTTGCTGTTCCTGGCCCATGGCACAGTCATTTTACACTGCTCCATCAACCTAAAGCAGACTTAAAACTTAATTCATCCAACTTTAAAGAAGCACTGCAGGCTTTGCAGTGTTGCCATTTTAGGTTCCATGCTGCAAGACCCCCAGCCAATGGCAGCGTGTGCAGACTCCTAGCAGGAGTCTGCAGCACGCACCAGCTGCTCCAAGCATAAGCTGTGCCAGTGCTCTCCAGCACAGCCCGGAGCAGACTGGTGGTCAGAAGACCACGTACAATGCCCTTTTTGGTCACTACTGAGGACTGGGCCCCATCATTCTTATTCAGAGTGAGTTACAGGCCAGAACAGAATGTTCTTCTCAGGGTTGCTCCTGACAGCACCGCACATCCAGTGTGTGGTAGTCATTGCACACACATGTGATACACTCAGCCCTTTATAACAATTAACCTACCCAACTGACCCATTCCTTACATTATTTAAGTTAGTTTTCTGAGCAAATGGTAATTCGCTCTAACATTCACCAGCTTTTTAGGATTTTCAGATGTGGCCATTGCTAAAACCCACCAAAGCCACCACTTCTCCATGAAACATTTGTGTCCCCTGCTGGAAGGATCAGCAAAGCTCCATCTGTGGGGAGTGAAGGTTGCTGCTGCAGGGAAAGGACAGCGGCACAGGGACAGGAAGAGAGAAGAAGGAGGATTCTTGAGCTTAGTCCACAGTCATAAGACTGTACATCAGGCTTTCCCTGGAAATGTTCTAAGGGAGTTCAAGATGCAGGGCTTTGCCAGTCAAAATCAACTTTACCTCATGCACGAGGGTGCTCAGCTTATCTGGTCTCTCGGAAAAGATATTATGGTCTTTCAAAACAAGCAAACTGCTTTTTAAGATCATACAATACCTGGAGTGTTCTCTTTCTTAGCAACTTTGGTCCTGTGCCAGCAGGATCAGTGTGTCTTTGCTAAATGTAGCTCTATGAGCCCTGGATTTCTGTATCTCCTGCTTTTCCTGTGTGTATCAAAACGCCGAGGTTGCCTTGCCTACTGTTGCATTGTAGGCACACATCCATTCATGCTACATTCTAGACAAAGAGAAGAAGGGAAGTGCTCTTTCCAAGCAGGAAGGCTGTGTTATTACAGGATCCCAGGGACAAGGTTTCATGTCAGTTAAGGACACCCCATTGCTTAATGAGCAAAACAGGGATAAAAACTGTTGATAGTCCACTAAATAGAGTTAAAGGGACAATTTGCTGTAAGCCAATTAATGATGGACATTATTCCATCTGATTAATTTCCAAGGAGGAGCTATGTCTGAGGAAATATAAGAGTCTTTACATTTCTCAGTTTGCAGCTAGGAATTGATTTAAAAAAAGCAAAAATCTGAGAATGACCAAGAAACATATTAGCAAGATTTGAAGCAATGGTTTTAAAAAACAGCCAATCAGAAGAAGACAGATTTGACACCATGAAGACAAATTATCTACTACGCAAAATTAGGTTGAAGTATTATGACCAAGAAAGCAAATCCAGCCTTGCAGGCACCAAAATGACTCCTGTAAAAAGAATTCAAAACTCAAGTTAAATTAAGGTATTATGAAAATAATGTGGAAAGAAATCTTAACATATGTCTGTCAAATCTGGACAACTCTATAAGGAAGGAAGAAGTTCTGGAATTTCATTTTGATATGAACTAATTAATAAAAGGGGAAAAATGTGAACTTGTGGTGCTTTACAGCCACCAAAAATAATGTTTATCCCCTTTACAGATGCAAAAAACTCTTTTTCACTCTTCAAAATTCACTCAGTGTATCCTGAAAGTCTCAATTACTACTTGAATAACAGTAGTGATGAAACTGTAGAAGTGAAATTCTATTGAGATAGGAAATGCATATTCCAAAATCCTTTGTTTTGGTTTTCTGGTAGGGATTTGTTTTGTTTGGTTGGTTGGGGGTTTTTTTAATATTTGGAAAACTATAAGTTTTGATACATACTGTTCTTTCAGTACAGTTTTAAAAACCCTAAGTGCTGCACTTGTCACAACTAAGTCATCCCCTGCTCTGAAAAGATGCCAGACTTGACATTTCTGGCATTTCTAGAGTAACAGGTAGAACACAAACATGCTTTAAGTATATGTTTTCTTCCATGGAACATAAATGAGTGAAGAAAGGCACTATCACCTTTTCCCCGAAGATTGCACGCAACATCTAGCAAATAAAGTCATAACATATTACTCTGCACAGTCTTTCAGGGGGTTGAGCTTCACCACTGAAGCTCAAAAGCAAACCACTGTCGACATGTGGGTGTTAACCTGAATTGTCAGCCAGTGCCCACACCAGAGACCCTGTTGATGCTGTGCTTCAGACATCAGGACATTAGAGGTGTTGGCTCTGCTCGACACCCCAGGCAAGCAGGAGAAGGCCCTGGTTTCTGGAACCTCAGTGAAATCCTCTCTGTCTCCCTGATCATTTCTATGGTGCTCACTGGCACATCCTCTGAGCCCTCAGTCATTTATTTGTCCCTGAGTCTCAGAGTAATTTAGCTCTTCCACTGAGCCTCTGAGTAATTAAATAACACTTTCCTTTCTTTTCTGATTCCCATGTGTCTTAAAACTTCAGTGCATCTTCCATAACACATTAAGGTAGAGATCCTTGGCTTCCCTGTTCTCTCTCTCACACAGAAACACACATGCCCACTTGGGAGATAAATACAGATAGGCTGTATTTATCACTGCCTCCATTCTTCCCCAGAGTTCTTTTTCCTCCTCCTCCTCCTCCTCCTCCTTCTTCCACATCCATGCTCCAGGGGTCTCCAGGGGGCTCACACTGATCATTCCACATCACTGTGAGAAATACCTTCACATTTATGATATTCTGCCTCCAGCTAATAGGCTCATCATTCCCCAGGGTAATCTTGGCGTCAGCTGGAGCCACACGAGCCTGTTTGTGTGCTGCAGACAAATTGTTCTTGGACACCTACTTACCAACACATCTAGCAACAAGGCACTACTCTGCCAATATATTGCTAAATTTGCTGGGGTTTGCCTTGTCATTGTGAAACTGGTCTTTTTTCTTTTTTTTTTTTTCCTTATAATCCTAAATATCTGAAGTGTTCAAAGCAGCTGAGCCTAGACAATGGTCCGGCTTGGATTTTCCAATTTTATCTCCATCCTTTCTCCAGGCTCAAGCATTAGGACTTAAGCAGTGACAGGATATAAATCCAGATGACTTACACTTTTGCTTTTTTTTATCCTCCCTCATAATGAACTATCTGTGAACTGATAAAATAAAATTAATTTTATTTTCCTGAAAAACATGATGAGGAGAGTAGAAATAACAGGTTAAAGAAAATGAAAAGCAGGGCATGCAGCTTTCAATCAAAGGACTTTTCTTTGTAATATATGGGGGAAAATAACTAATGTGTATCAGGAATCTGAACAAATAGATTATAGAATATAATTTTTATAACTTGCAAATATGAAGTAAATGGGGGTTTCCAGTGCAAAAATAAAGCAGAATCACATCAGAGATTACTGAAGGACTTGTTGCTGTTGACTTTTTTTACAAGAGCAATTTGGAATATGTGGGTGAACGTGATCTGATGGAGAATTTTCCCTTTCTGTCCTATAGTAGTCTGCACAGCAGCATAAGGTACCTTTGCAAACTAACCATCACAAACAAGCAAAGACTTTATAGTCTCTGAGAACTCAGAAATATAAAAACTCGATAGGACCTGCTTGTGGTGCAGCACAGACACTCTCATTCACTGCTCTGGTTAGTTACACAGCCTGCATTTTCCATAAGGACTGCTAAGGTTTTCCTTGAGGAGGACCACTTAATGCCTGGGCCATGCCAGTGACTGCAAACCAGAAACATACCCTTCACCAGCTTCTGCACTACAAAACAATTTGGAAATTTAAAAGTGGGAGGAGTAAGATGGTGCTTGTTCCCAAAAACAAATGCACAAAATGCCCCATCCATACAAGTGCACATGCAGAAATCCCTGCCTCACCCAAAATGCCAGAAGGAGATGCTACCTTGCTCTTATGTTAGAATGTGCTTTAGAAATGCAGCCAAGTCCTGAAGAATAGGAAACCCATGGAGAAAAGTAACATATAATCACTGGATTAATGGCTGCCATGTAACTCATATGTGTGAGGACATAGAAAAAACACAATTTTGTCACCGAGTCTGGGATGCTGTTACCTAATGCTCGTGTTTTCACAGAACTTCTTCAACCAGGAAAAACTTGTTACCTGGCAAAATACATTTTCCTTCCCTAGAATAGATATATGCAGAAGGTGTCAAACATTCTGTATAAAGTTATACCAAATAAGAAGTTTCAGTGCCCTTACCAGGAAAAATGAGACTTTTCCGAAACACACTACAGGGGAAAATTCCACTTTAAACCAGTTTGTGCTAAGAAATTACAGTTTTTCTACAGAAAACAAAGACATGTCATGACACCATATCTTTCTTTCCATCATTTTTTCATTTTTTTATTTTATGGAGGGGTGTTACGTTTAGTTTTGGGGTCGTTTTTCTGTTAAAATTTGTTTGTAATTCCAGGACTAATATAATAGTTCTGTATCATGAGCTTTTCTCAGCAGCAAGTAATCTTATACATTGCTAAAGCATTTTCTTAACATTGAGCACATATCAATATTTCCATTTTTTGTTCATGCCAAAAAATGACTTTGTGGTAAATGTGAACATAACTGCAAATATATATCTATTCAAATGTTACCTGTATGTGTCAGAGCTGATATCATTATTAGATAATGTTTTACTAATTGATAAGACAATGTTGTATTAATTATCAAGCCACAGCTTAGAAAAATAAAGATATGTCATATGGGAATATATTGAGACATTACTCTTGTCCTTTGGCATAGAAATCAAAAATGATAGCTATTATTATGAGCATGTACTAACATTTTTAGTAAGCTTATCTTACATTAAATGAAATGTGATAAAAAAGAAAGACAAAAAGCTAAACTTCAATGTTGAAAATGGTCTGATGATCAAGATAAAATTTCATCACTGGTTCATTAGTTCTGTACTTTCATCTCTTGAGTCCTAAAACCCCCATCTCTGATTGTACTGTCTCAGTCGGCTGTGGAAGTTGCTATTTCACACACCAGAGGCTGGATTTCCCTGACTAAGATCAGTTTAACTGTCAGCAGTTTGTGACATCATCTGAAAACACAAAATACACTGTAATGGGATACTCACATGAAATTATTTTTACCTTACCTGTGGCCCATCTAACATCAAGAACCTTCAAGTAACTCTTAGGAGGAGGGTGTAGCAAAGCAAAGACAAAGGTAATATTGTGATCTGGGCCAGCATTACAAAAGAAAAGTACGCAGATTTAGAGCTTGTTACAGCCTCACCTAGATTCCAGCTGCAAATCCAGTTGGAATCTTCACACTAACTTTAATATCTAATTAGGATTTAATTTTTGATGTAAATCCATTTAAACGTATTTTTGTTTATATATATATATGTATATATACACATTAATATTTATGCTTTCATACATTTGTGCATGTGTATATATGTATATGTGCTGTAGAGAAATAAAAAGACAAATGTATAAATGCACTTTACAAAATAAAATTGTATTATAAACTGCAGGAAGATAATACATAGCCTGCCTTTTTCCTGCTTGAATTCTATCAGAAAAGCACTCTACTTGTACTTCTTTATATATATATATATATATATTCAGTGCTTACAGCATGCTGTTTTCATTACAGATTGCCAGTGTGCTGGGAATTAAGGCCATGTTACACACAGACAGATGTTATTTTATAGAGTGTTTTTCAGTGTAATAGTACCAGACTTTAGCACTTAGCCTGCCTCCAATTACCCATTAACAGTTTGTGTAATTGGGGAGCAGGAAAATACCTACTCTGCATTGTAAAGATATCTGCTTCCCAAACTTTGGGAAGTCTTTTCTGTGAGCAGTAACCATTATTTAAAACAAAATGCTTTAATCAGGGAAGGAGTGATTGAAAAGCATTTCAGTATGTCTGCTGGGCAAAGCTTCCCCTTCCCACTTTCATTTCAAAGCCATAATGAAGGAGAAGTCTTGCCTAAAATCCTGTGCAAATGTTTCTGATAGAAGGAAGCAATCTGATACAGAATATTCTGATGGCACAGTTTGCTGTTTGTTTGCATTCATTTCTAGTTTCTTAGTGGGTTAAGGAAAATTTGTGTATGTAGATGACTTTTTATTCTATCGTAAAACACCCACACATCTGGAAAGCCCTCACATTCAGCACATCCTTTGTCAGTGATGCTAAAGCAAGCATCTGCTATGTGCCTCTTCAACAGCACGCAAAATGTTATTGAGTATCAGGCAGTGATATGTGGTTATTGTTCTCTTGACACATTTTTTGGATCACAATTTTTGATGGTACATATAGAAATGGATGGTGTTTTCTGAGAAGTTTTAACAGATCCATAAGTAAGTTTACAAGAAAAAGCTGTATGTGTTGGGCTGTAATGGCTCATCCAGTACAATTGGGAAAAATCTAATGATGCCAAACTTAATAGCCCAGTTTCTGGTGAAGAAAAGGCCAGACTCTCCGAACACACCTTCAACAACAGGCGCTTATTTTAAGACCACATTCATGGCTGAAGCCATGAATATCATCTGGAGGAGTGCTTTTCCATTGGGTCTGAACTGGAAGCAGGTCTGCACATTTATTCCTGTTTGTTGCAATGCCCAGGTCAGGACCTGTACAGTGATTACCTCTAGGACAGCCCAGTGTGCCAGGGTCAGCTTCTTCCTGGCAGCAACCAGCTGCACCACAAGTGGGCTCTTAACTCTCACTATTGGCTTGTGAGCAATGATTTTGTTGGAAATTATCTCCTTCCACAGGTGGAATAGTTGTGTGTGCATACATGTGCATACGCTTGTAATCAACTCTGAGCCCCTTGTGAAGAAAAGACATTTGCTGAGGAATAAGTTTATTTTTCCTTTTGGGTACTCCTACAGTCTCTAAATTTTGGAAAAATGTCAAAAGACAGTGCACAACAGGATCATCCTTCTTCATTAGACATTTTTTGGTTTTTTTCTAACTTGCTCATGTTTTTCCCTTTGTGGAGCATTTTTTTTTTGGCACTGAAAAAACAGAATTATCCAAGTATGAGCACAGACAAAGCCTGTCAAGGGTTTACTCACCAGCTATTAGTAGAGAGTAACAATGGCATTGTGTGAAGAGTATGAGCCATGCTGGAGAGGCCCACCAGGTATGTAGCTATGCTCAACAGCATTCTTCAAGATCAAGAATTTCCTCTGGGGAGTTAAGCCCCCAGAATAGGCTGAAAGGTGGAGGAAGGGCTGGTTCACCAGGGGGAATAACTTGAGACTCAGAGCCACAGACAATATGAACAGTGGACTGAGTGATCAGTGCAGTCCCTGCCATGGGCAATACCAAGAACAAAGCTGGGTGTACTTATGGAATGATCAGCTGTACGGGAACGTTGGGTTTTTTTTACATAACATGTCCTAACTGATTCCCAGAATAAAATAATGTTTGACTTGCTTCAGTTAACAGAACCCAAATATCTCTGGCAGATATATGACAGACCATTGTTCCTACCTGTGGCTCACACACTTTCAGTTGCCACATTCAGTGTCCTTCTCTGAACATTAAATATATCCACAGACACAGGAAGGCAGCATTTTGCACCCTCCTCTCCCCAGGATCTTTTGCAATTTACACCACTTGACTACTGATCCGAAGTTAGATTGGGTTAGACAGCTGTACAGCAGAACTGAGTGTACATCTGATGCTCTCTGGCAGACACCAGAGTTTCCTTAATGATAGAGAATCCTTTAGAAAAAAACACCAAAAACATACTGGATAAAATGTGCAAAGGTAAGTTTTCCTCTTCTTACCCTGTTTTTCCTGCTTTGCCCTCCCTGGGTTTTAAGTCAAAAGGGCCAAGGTTTTATAGAGTCTTCTCACTCCCTTGCAGCTACATTTTGAGGACCTGGGTACAGAGCCCGGGTCAGAGCAGCCTTGTGGTATTTCTAGCTCCTGTGAGGCAGCTTTTTCATTCCTCCTTCAACCACAGCTAAGTGGCTGGGAGAAAATGTGAACCTGAAGCTATAAAAAGAGCTGCACAAACCAAACAGAATCAAACAGACAAGGAACACAATTTATATAACCAACCAGACAGTTTATGTTACGGATTCACTTATCTCAGATGCTTTTTTAAGATAGCATTCAAAGAAAACATCTTTGTTGCAATAATATGCAAATCCATGATGTAATGTGTCGAGTTTCAATACATTCCAATAATACATCTCTAACCTTTACCACTCAATTGTGGTCAAAAATCTCCTGATTCAGTCTTTCAGACATGTTGACATTTCTAGTGGTAGCTTGACACAAGAATATTGAGTACTTTGAATTATGATAAACATAATATTTCATGTGTTGGGTTTTTTGACTATTTTTAGTGGCAGCCAAGTTTGTGGATAAATGTACCAAATAGTCTTGCAATAATATGCTTCAACTTTACCCATAGGCCTGGACATTTTTGACACACATTTCTCTAGTTTTTGATTTAGCTTCATAAAATATCATCATTTCTCTCAGGAATAACCATCCTTCTTTTGGAACAAAAATTCTTGTTTTCTTCGAGCTATTTTGTACAACAGCTCCTAAATCATTAGCCTCTCCAGTCCATTGCCAAGTCAAGACAGCACATCAAATTCCAGTCCCAAGCACACTGGTGTTAATTTGGGTACTAGACACAAAGGATATGCTCCTGCTTTGCGCCTGTGAAAGGCAGAGAAGTCTCTGTAATTCTCTGAAGAGGAATTACAGAAAAGTACTGCTGCATCAGTGGGGAAAACTGTTTTTGTATGAAAGAGCAATTGTTTTGCCCTATCAGAAGTTTTGTCTGCAGGACTTAACCAGATAAAATGAACATTAAAAGCTTTTTAAACCTAAATAAAACAAACAGAGGAGTAACCCAGGCATTTTTCTCCCTTTTGTCTCGTCCTCAAAGCCCTGGGTCATCACTGTATTCCTCTCCCTGACTTTGGTGACCATCAAGGTGGTCAGAAGGCAGCATGCACACATTGGCATGCTCTCCTGCCATACTCTTTCTGAGCATGCTCTTTGGGACTTGTAGCTCCCAAAAGGACATGGGAAATGTGCAGATCTTTGCATTCATTATGTCCAGATTTTGCCAAAATGCAGTAGAATTACCTGATTTGCTAAGTACTCTGAACTTCTGTCATATCTTGAAAGTAAATTGTAATGGTCCTTTGCAAATCTGATTGTTCCACTCTTTTGATTCTCAGCAAGGCAAAGTAACCATCTTTCCCTCTCTTTTTTTTCTTTTTTTTTTTTGTGGATCATTTTTATTTTTATCTGCCTATATCTATTTCTTTTATCTGGACATGAACACTGCTGATTGTCAATTAAGATCTGTTGATTAAATATCCCAGGTCCTTAAATCATTTATCATATTATGGCAACTCAAATTTCATTATCCACCCTCTTTTTAACAGTATATTATAATTTAATAATGTCATCATAGTCACATTTATCAAGCAGAGATAAAGGTTAGCTGTTGTTTGGCAATACTTCTCTATGCTTGAATTTGTTTAGAGTGCACATTCCTTCAAACTTCAGTTTATCTATTGCAAAGCCATTTTTTGACACTGGAATCCCATCTTCCCTGAGCAATGGCAGAAAGGATTTAATAAATAAGGTAATGTGACAATCACATAATTCCCTCCAGCCTCATATTTCAAAGATCTCAGCCTCATGCAAGCAACAGAGTTCTCCATGGACTCGCCCTGCAATAACACACACATAGCACTTTTAATTCCAGTTAGATCACATCCAGTGATTCAGTTTATGTTAGTACTCCAGGCTATGAAGCAGTGTGTCCAGGGAAGAGCTGCATGCTTTGTTCACCTCCTCTAAATGCAAGGGAAGAGCACATTAAAACTTAGGCAGAAAACCAGGCAGGAAGCTGGTTAACACAGCCCAGAATGATTAGCTATGTCCTTTGATAGAAAAAGCATAGGATAAGAAGTTTTTTGATAAAGGGCATTTTTTTTCTCCAGATCTTAAGATAATAGTCCCATGAGTATAAGGTATTAATGCCAATCAGCAATCCTTACTAAAACCAGTAGCTGAAAGATTAGCTTCTCCCAGGGTAATAGAATAGTGTGTATGCTATGACACACATGAAAAAGAGTACAGCACAGCAGGCTGGACACTGAGTTCTGTACAACTCACCAGCAGGGTGTTGGGCTCTTTTTTCTTTCATTTGTTCCCAAGCTGCATTTCAGATCAATTGTGATGAATATAATGCAGAACTACCATATGGGAGCTGCTGAGGTTGTTTAGTTTGTTCAGCCTGAAGCAGATGAGACTGAGGGGAGACCTCATTGTGCTCTTCAACATTGTCACAAGGGAAAGCAGAGGGGCAGACACTGATCTCTTCACTCTCATAACCAGCAATAGGGCTTGAGAAAACAGCATGAAGCTGAGTCACAGTAGGTTCAGTTTGGATATCAGGAAAAAGTTCTTCACACAGAGATGTGGTCACAGCACCAAAAAGCATTTGGACAACATCGTCAGGCACATGATAGGGTTTTTGGAATGTCCTGTGCAGGGCCAGGAGTTGGACTCAATGATCCTTGTGGGTCCTATCCAAATCAGGATACACTATACTGTGCTATGCTATGATTCTATACTATAATCCTGATGGGTCCCTACCAACTCAGCATATTTTATTCTATAAAATTGGTGGGGAGTTAATTTTATCATATAGAATTTGGTACAGGAGGTATAATTGCTCAGTTTATCCTGATGATTCAAATAACCCACAGAGAAGCTGTAATTTTGTAAGTGATTTAATAAGTTTTTATGATGGAAAAGGTATTAACAAAGGAAAAATTAACAGAGAATATCAGGAAAAAACTTACAGATGGCAAGATGTATTAGTTGGTGAATAACTTCCCAAGGGATGAGGTGGAAGTTACATTGTCTGGAACTTTAAAAATAGACTCTGACAAATATAAGCAAACCTACAATAAGCAATGATCTTGCAACGACAAGAGGAACTGTTCAGTCTTCTTCTCTAACATTTCTTCTTATTTACAGTTCTCATCCCCTTGTTCACGGACTGTCCTCTCTGTGTGTACTCAAGCAGCTCCAAAAATCAGGAACAGTGGCACTCCCCTTCATCACCAGATTAGGCACTTCCAGTGTTAAATCCACAACTAGGAACAGCTTAGGTGGCAAAATACTACAGTTGGAATTAAAACCATCATAACCTCTACACTTCAGCAAAGAAGATATCTAGAATATTCACTCTCTTTAGCTTTAAATTACATGGAAAAAAACAAAGGCTGTGTACAAACTTTTTAGTACAAGTAAATGAACCATTGAAAGCAGCTGTCAATGAGGGTGAGGTGAGGAAACAACAATTAGCAAAAAACACAGATGTACTGTGTGTCCTATGAGAAAAAAGGTGGTGCAAAAATATGAAGCAGTATATTTGCTTGTTTATCATGAGTACAAAAGCATCTTGGTTCTCAAATACTGAGAAAAATTGCAAGCACAGAGAATGGGTAAGATTATCAAACATCTTGGTGATACTAGAAAACAGAACAAAGTTTAGTGCAGCATACACAGTTAATATTTATTGTTTCATTTGCAACTGACCTAAAAACATGAGATCTTAGACAATGATTTATTCAATGTTAATACAGATGATACAAAAATCAAGCTCAAATTTTAAAATCACACCTTATTGCAAGGAAAAAATAAGGTCATATACTTATGGACTGACTCCCATTCAGACAAAAGAATTCATTATATTTTTGATGCTGTACGACCTATGAATGAATATATTTTCAAGGTATTTTAATATTACCTAACTTAATTTTCAAAAACAATGAAGACATCTAAAAGCTTGACTTTCAAATACCCCTTAATTCATCCAAACAAAGAGTTTGTGGTGGTACAGGTGCTTTCTTAGAGGGGTGCCATCACTTGGATCCTTGGCATGGATTTTGCTGTCAGTTTGAACAAAATTATGGAATAACTATTTCTTAATGAGCTGGCTGGTCATCCATTTAGTGAATTGTAGTCCTTGCTGTATGAATTGCCAGTGAAAAACTGAGCTAGGCGGTCACTCTAATGCAAGAGGAGAAATTGGCCTTCACACAACATGCTTGGCTTCCAAACTAGGCTGCCTAAGCACTCCCAGAGCACCTAGGCAGTACACTTGATGAAAACTAGGCTGTTGCTAAACATACAGTGTTAAAGAAAAACCAAACCAGAAATATTTTTCTATGAACCATTTAAAATTTAAAAATGGAAAACCGGCATATGTCCACTGCTTTTTAAAGCCAATTTCCAGAACTCCTATTTCCCACATTATGTCAGTGAGGTAACTGAGGCTGATCCTCTCCTGTACCTGAGAAAGAGAGAGAGGAAGAGCTGCATTAGCTGGCTCTTGTTTGCTGAATTTTTGAGCCAAACATATCACAGCCAGAGTTAGAGCCATGTTCAGTCAGCTTCAGCTTCTCTTGATGGCCTGCAGCCTTTAACAGAACTTGCACGAATGGAGGGTTGCTTGGACACCTCTTCTGAGTTTGCCCTTGTGTAGAAACCTCTCTCTTAGGAAGACCTCTCTCCTGGCTGGCGGCTCTGACCTCTTTGACATTAGATGTTTCAGCTTATTCTGCTCCAAGCACTATTCTGCTGCATGTTGTGCATTGCATTTGAGTTCAGATGAAACATTTCACTTTGTTCTGCATCTGCACTTGACCCACCAGGTGTCTCCTAGGGAAGGAACATCTTCAACAGCACACATTGGTTACCAGGTCAAACGTATTGGATTTAAATCACAGGATCATCTATGGCATAAGCTAAGGGTACTTCAGAAACCTCCTCCCTCCTTGCAGAATGCACCAAATGGGACAGGCTGCAACTCTGAAAGAGCAGTTCCACAGCTAAGGCACTGGGTGACTTGGTGAAAACAAGTCCTTGTTTAAAGACCATTCATTGAAGGAAGCCAGCCTGCCTCTTCTTCCAGCAGAAACCAGATGTGTTGGCCAGCAAGGCATGCACAAAGCTTATCATCCTGCTCAGGGTGTTCCCATAGGATTCTTCATTGGGACTGGGGACAGAAGAGAAGAGAAAATGTATTATTCTAGAGAATTGCTGCAGTCTGCATATGGGAACAAGTCTGGTGCAACCAAATTTTCATTTTTTTCTTACAGTTCATGCATGGACAACTTGGAGCAACAGATTGTTATTTACATCTGCTGAAGTGCTACGAAGAGAGACAATTTTGCAGGGCCACAGTCAGTTCATATCCCACATAGCAATGAGCAGCTAAAGCTGAACATTAAATGTCATAACCTCTGTGGAAACCTCGATGAAGTAAAAAAATGATATGTCTCAGAGCTCAGCAGAAAAATTATCATGCAAAGGGAGCACCTTGTGTGTTTTCTTGAATAACACTGAACAATTACAGAAGGCTGCCAGGGTGACTAAGGGTGATCTATCATAAATCTTTGTACACAGAAGATGGTGACTTTCACATTTCCTAGTCTGTCTAGGAAAAGACAGACTTTCTTTCCTAGTCTGACCCCTCCTCACTGCTTTATGCAGCAAAGAAGAAATTGCTACCCCTATGGATTGTGTGTGAATTTATAGGCTCCTTTCGTACCAACTGAAGTAGAGAGCAGGCAGTTTCACAAGGATTCAAGCTGTTAATGGCTAAAATTTTGGCAAACATTAAAGCTTCCTTAGGACTAAGCCATGTTCTTGCTTAAGTTAACACAGCCAGTTCTCACCCTTCCTGCCAGGGTCAGCAGGAAGGGCAGCTGGGATAAATATCATGTGAAACTCTGGTTAGGAGCTGGGACACCTGTGGAGCCTGTTTGGCTCTGGCCTCTGTGTATGTAAGGAAAGGAGAGCTGGAAGGGTCTGTATTTTATGGATGTTCTTGTTCATCTCTCCCACAGTCACAAGGTGAGCAGTGCTTTTAGGCTTGTGGCACTAAAAGTGGAGTTTTTCAAAGTCTTCCTCTCACAGGAAAAAAGATCTGTAACTCACCTACTATTAAATAGCGTCTGAGTCTGCAGCTCCTCTGCTTTTCCATCTATAAGTAACTATGGCTATAACTGCCGTTGTCAATAAGTTTCCATTTGGGAGACCAATTTTGATTTAACTCTGCACAAAAAACTTCTTCCATTGAAATAAGTGCAGTCTTTGTTAACCAAAAAGCACATGGCCATTAGAACAAGACTTAAATGTTTACATGAACATTTAAAACACTGCACATTCCCATTACCTTCCATAAATTTATTAATTCCAGCTTCAGCTGCTTCACTTTACCCATCCCCTAAAAAATGCCAGTCTTGGTAAGACTTATTTAATTTCTAGAAATTATGTCTCCTCCAGCATATATGTTTTTGCTTTCTCCTTTAAAATTCTTCCTCACCATAACTAGGTTTTATTTCTTTTGTGCTCCTATGCAAATTCCCTGGAGGTTGTGAACCTCCAGGTGAACCTCATCAAACTGGTTTGCTCTTCTCTCAGAAAGGAAGATGATGGCAGTTTTAAAGAGGTTTTCTAGATTTTCTGCCTGGAAAGCAATAACTTCAAGTTTGCAGAGTTCTCTAAATAGTTAGATATGCAGCATTCATCGAAACATATGTGGATGTTGCTGGGCACAGGCAAGACAGGCAGTATCCTAAGACAGAAGACTGTCAGCAATAGGAAAATGTATGGGTCTAGCCCCAGCTGGAAACAAAGCACCACACAGCCTCTCACTCGTTTTGCCTTGGACTGGAGAGAGAATTGGAAGGGTAATAGTGAGAAAACTCATGGGCTTGATAAAGAAAGTTTAATAGGTAAAGCAAAAACTGCACACTCAAGCAAACAAAACAAGGAATTCACTCACTACTTCCCATGGGCAGGCAGCTGTTCAGCCATCCCCAGGGAACCCAGGCTTTGTCATGGGAAATGGTTACTCGGGAAGGAAAATGCCAGCACTTTGAATATCCCTGCCTCCCTCCTCCTTCCCACAGCTTTATATACTAAGCATGACATCATTGTATGGGATATCCCTCAGGTCAGTTGGGGTCAGCTGTCCTGGCTGTGTCCCCTCCCAACTTCTTGTGCTTCGCCAGCTCATTCACTGGTGGGATGGGGTCAGAAGCAGGAAAGGCCTTGGCTCTGTGTAAACAGTGCGAATCAATAACCAAAACATCCCTGTGTTATCAACACTGTCTTCAGCAGAAATCCAAAACAGCCCCTTACCAGCTACTAGGAAGAAATTTAACTCCACAATAGCCAAAATCAGCACAAAAAGGACTGCACTGCTCTCACCAGATGTCTATGACCTGACAGTTTATTGCAAGGGAGCAGAAAAACAGAATAGCTGCAGATACTTTCAAGGGAAGTTCTGTGTTTGGGATGGCAAACTCTCCTGAGACAGAGGGTATATGTCCTCTCCAGAAGCACCAGTTGCTGCCTTCATTTCACTCACACCTTTGAAAAGGGAGATTCAGCCACTTACCCATCCCACACCACAAGAAGTTCAGACATGACCAGCCCCCATCTCCTCATCTTTAGGGCAGGAAAATTCATCTCTGTGTCTCTTGAATAATGAACACACACAGAATGACTGGCATTGGTCAGGCCTGCAGCAATACAAAATTTGTAAATGGCTCTTCCAGATAAGCACAGAGGATTTTCCCCACACTAGTTAGTCCTCAAGACATACCACTTGTTTCCAGATAAACTCAGGCTTGAACATGAGTTTTTTTCTCTACTTGGAATATGGGCATGCACTAATCTTCTAAGAGGAATCCGTAGCAAACAGAGAAACTCCTGTTGTTTGTTTGGTTTTTAAGTAATGAATGAAAACTCAATTTTGTAGCCAAATGCCTAGACAAGAGCATGCATTTCAAAACCCCACTAACACGTAAGGGAATCACAGCTTATGTTTGTTTGAGTCTACATATTTGAAGAGAACTTTTAAACTCATTTAACTCACACATTTTTGAGAGAAACCTTGTCAAGGGCATATGAAATAGAAACACTGGCCTGATGGTGCTCAAGAATCACTGGCATCAGGCCTAACTCATTATTTTATGAAGGAACTGGCAGTCAATCAATGGGAAATTATCTGTGCTGTATTGACATAAATCATAATTGGTTTCCCTTGAATGCCATGCCAAATCCTTAACAGAATGAGTTACTGTATGCTTTATACAAGTTTTCTTTCTTTATCAGTTCAGTTTAAATCCATTTTGAATGCAGATGAGCAGCAGCACCCCGGCAGAGCAGTCCCTAGGGAACAAAAGAACTGCCATACCTAACCCAGCATCCTGCATCCAACAACAGATAGCATCTGATGGCTCAGAAGCCAGGGAAGTGAGAAAGAAAATGCATCTGTTCAGCCATGCACTGGAATTATAGGAAGCAGGGTTTTAAGAGACTTTAATGTTTCTTCTCTAAATGGGAAATGTGGCTGCATCTCTATTTTCCCTTTCTGCAACTTAGCATTTGCATATATGTGCCTATCCATATAGTATCCCATTCACATCCTGAAATTTTGCTCAGAAACTGATTTCTTGCTGAGAATGACTTTTTTCTTTTTACAACCTGGAGGATGAGCATGGCAAAGCAGCACTTTTATTTGCCCTCTGGCTCTCAGCTGACAGTTTCTTCTCTGGGCACAAGAGTTACTACAGGTCATGGTATCAACCTGGCTTTCCAATGCTGCTTGTCACATTGTCACTGCCCAGCTGATCAAGTGTCTGAAGAGACCTAGCACAAAATGAAGGCAGCTTTGCCTTGAAGGCTTGCCACCTTGCTCGCAGCAATCTTAGCAGTGGAGCTTCCTCCAAGAGCGCTGCTAACACGAGGACTGCCAGACTCTCTTTGTGGCATCTCTGATGATCAGTACCAAACGAGGCTAACACCAGCCTCTCTTTCTCTGTGGCTTTGTTTCCTCCAGTTAAAGAAGACTGGAGAAGAGGTGCTGAGGAAACTCTGAAGCTCTGCTAACTCCCTGTTCTGTCCCTGTTCTGGGACAGAAAGAAGGAGAAAATGAGAGAAAAAGAAGGAAAAAGCCGGAAGAAAGGAAAAGGATGGGTATGGCAGGGTTTCACATTCACAACTTTCTGGTGAATGGGGATGTTTTCCATCATGTTGCAGTCAATGAACCAAACTCTATCATGCCAGCTGGCCTCTGCCTTCCTTTGTGAAGCAAGTCCCAGGGACTGGAGCAGACCTTGCCTTGCATAGTTGCTGCTGAAAGGGTCAACTGAGCTGCTGCGGTCACATCAAAGGAAGAGCAGCTTCAGTGAGTTCATGGAAGTGAGAGAAAACATAGGCTAATAAAATACAAGCACTGCAGTAAATCTCTCCTCCTGATTGCTTTTTTTTTCCCCCTGGTTGTTGTTCCTGTATTCATTATACATATTTTCCCATCACAGACCGGTAACTATTGTACTTTTAAATTATTCGTGAGTTAATAATCCTTAAACCAGACAAACTGGCATGTAGAAACTTCTTGTCTTTTCTTCCTATATATATTTTTTTCTTTTACTTTTCCTTTTTTTTTTTTTCATCAAGCTGTTTCAAAGTTGAAAAACACATTCCAGGATGTACTTCCACCAGCCAAAATAAGCATACTTTGTATCTGTTCAGGCATGAGGCATACATCTTAGATGCACTTGTATTAACTCCCTAACCAACACAGACCCAGGACTTAAAATGGCCTGTAATTTCTTGGCACCTGAACTGTGTACTTACAGTAATATCCTAGGCTGACAGTTTGTTTATTAAAAGCAAGCCAAGTAAAGCACATGCAGATGTCAGTACTTGATTTAAATGATTATTCACATACTCTCCTAGGTTAGATAGAAAAAAACCCACATTTCTTTCTGCATCATAACAACATAATGCATAATCTGGAGTAACTACAGGACCTTATTTCCTCTCTTTAGTAAAATTGTTCTCACTATAGGTTTGTAATACCTACATCATGTTTTAAGTGACCTTCTGAGTATCTTTCTCCAGTATTGTATTCCCTGGAGCTATTCTCAGCTTTAGAAAGGCATTCTTGTTTTAAAAGAAAACAAACAAACCAACAGAATTGGTTTTAGATTGCAGTAAGTTAAAAAATTAAATAGATTATTTTTTCTTTTGTAGACCTCCAGAAAATCTTCAGGCCATATAAATGCATACTTTGTAATAATAAGACACAGTGGCCTTGAAGAAGTTAGCAAACCTTCTGATGCAACAGCATTTCATACAATAAAACCAGAAATTTGAAAATATAGTAATCATGTCAATGTATGATAAGAATCACTTATGCTGCAATCAGATAACAAGAGAAAAGATAATAGGAAAATGTAAAGAAATACAGAAAAATATTGTATTTCATACCAAAAAATGCAGAGATCTCTTCCTCATGACTCTACGTGAACCTAAAATGCAGAAAAAAACCAAAACATTTAACTGCCCTAGGTAGGTATGAAATTATGTCAGCATAGGAGACATGAAAATTGTCTCAGAAAAATTTCCAGGCACAGGGTGGAAGTGCAAAGAGCTATGAAGAGAAGAAAATGGACAAAGATAATAAAATCATGAAGAATTATTGCAAAGTAAGCCTAGGGAAAAAAGCTATTTGAGCAGGTGAGTGAGTGATCTGTTGTGATGATATATACTCCAAAGAACAGTTAGTAGTAGTTATCTCTCTCTTCCAGATATGCAATCAGACCAGGTCTTCATTCCAAGATACTAAAACATTTCCAGGAAATATCTGAAATAATAACAATAGAAGAGGTACTGTAAGCAGTAGTAGGAAGTGATACCATACAAAAACATATTTTCAGCATCATTGACAAAACATCCATTTTATATCAAAAGGTTAATAACATTTTCTTTGGTTTTTTAATAGCTACATAGAGAGAGACATCCTCAGAATAATTTCATGCACAGCTAACTTTGTCAAGGGGGTCTCAGAAGAATGTCTAAAAAGAAAAGGGATCTGTCTCACTCCAAAGGAAAACAGCATCTTGGGAAAAAAAGCTTGATAGCTGAGAGAAGTAAGTGTAAGCAGTGCTGACTTGGATGAGGGACAAGAGTAACAGAGCAGAGGAAAACAACATCGTAGGAAGAACAAAAAAAGGCAGAGAACAGACTGCATTTCTGAACATCTCAGATGCCTGTGTATTAATACAAAAAGCATGAGGAGCTATCTGGCAGAGCTGGATGTCCTTAAACAAGAACAAAAGTATGAGTCAACTAGAATAGGGACCTGGTGGGAATACTCACATGGCTGGAATACTTACCAGCTTATTCAGCCAGGGAAAGGCAGGGAAGAGGTACTGCTGAGTGGCAGAATGTAAAAAGATCTATAGAGAAACATCTTAATAATAAAAATAATGAGGAAAAAAGCAAAGATGTTATCCTGGCAAATGTCAGCCTTCAAACCAAGGGGGTCAAGTGGAAGATACTTCTGTGAGAAAATAGTAGAAAGCCCCCAAGATACAGGGCTTCACAATAAGCAGCTTGAAAACTCCAAGCATCTCTTGGGAAAGAGGAGAGTAAGCTCTCCAGAAACTTCCCAAAGAGGAAGTTTGATGATTTGATGCAGAAAACTGTGCAAGCAACCAGAAGGGAAGTAGGTCTGAATCTCATCATAGTCTGTAGGGAAAAGTTATTTGAAAATGTCAGAGTGGAAGGGAAAAATAGGAGGAAAGCTGAGCTGAAGAAATGAGTTAAAGAGCCTCCACAAATGAAAAAAGCAAAGACAAGATATTGTACTGCAAAGAGGAACTTGAAGACCTAATAAATAAGATCCCATGGGAAACAGGGAAAAGGAGTTCCGAATTGTTGACCCCTAAAGAGATAATAAAAGCAAAATTGTGGAATATTCTAGTCAGCTGGGGAGGAAACGGGTAGGAAATGTACTAGAAATGCAGTTTGATAAACCATAAGAATCTCTGAGAGAAGAAAGAGGTATACCAGAAGTGGAAATCAAGTTTGACTACTCAGAATTCCTACAGTCAGAGAGATCAGTGTGTGAAATGAGATACGACTCAAAACAAGTCATGAGGATGATAAAACAATCCAGAAGTCTGCAACAGCAAGTTAAACAGAGAGAGAGATAGAAAGTTTGGAAAAGAGGACAGAGGAAGCTAAAAGGCTGAAATGCTTGGTAAGCATTAAGTGATTAAGTCTTCATTAAATTCCACATGAAAAGAAAAGCTATCTCAAATGAGAAAAAACAGTCTAGGTTACTTAAGGGAGAGACAAGCTACTGTGCACTTTAGTTTGGGGTCTGTTTTTCTATTTTTTTCCAAATTGCTTGGCCTAGTAGAATTCACCTTAGCTGCTGAAATATGGTAAGTATCAGAGTCATTAGTGATTGCCTTCATAAAGGTTTGGTCTGGAAAACTGAAAAAGATCAAACAAGCCACCTATTTCAAAAGCTGTAGACAAGAGAATGGAGACTTCAGTTAACATCAGCTCCCAGGAAATGCCAGAAAGTTAGACAAACTATTTGTAAAAACTAAGACTCCAAAGAAGCAAGTAGGAGCCCAGGTTGGTCTGTCAAGCACATATCAATCTGAACCCATACAATTTCCCTCTTTGACAGGGAACAGGCTTTGTGGACAGAGGCAAACATGTCAAAAGTCTTCATTTCTTAAGGTCCTTGACATTGTCTCAAGTAATATAGCAAAGGAACTAGAGAGACTTGGTCCAGTGAAACTACTAAAATGTGGAGAGCAAAGGTGCTCAGATGTTCAGAGGAAGATCCACAGTCAAAAAGGAAGGCAGTGTCAATCAATATTTCACCACAGACATATCCAGAGCTCACACTACTCCTTATTAATGGCCTGGAAACAGTGCAGAAGGTATGGTTACTACATTTTCATATAATACAGTAACTTAGAAAATGGGGTAAGAATTCAAAAAGAACTTAGCAAACTGAAAAAATGTTATGTAGAAATATTCACTTGGCATCATATATTCAGGAAAAGAACTCTGAAACCTACAGACAATCAAAAGTTGAGTATAAGTTACCAATCTCATATTGTTGCAAAAGTGTAAACATTGTGCTGGCACGTGCAAACAGAAATATTTTGTATGAGACACACAGAAAGTTTCTTCCACATAATTTTCTAAAATTCTTTGTCCCAAGAAAGCGTTCTTTAAGTAATATTAGTTCAGTGCCATAAAATCATATCTAAATCCTCTTTACAAGGAATAATGATACATCAAATGAATTATTCCTGTACTGAATGCTAATGTGAATTCATGCTGACAAGAATACAGAGACGCTATCAAAGTCTGTAACATGAATACTGTCTATCTCTGTCATGCACAGATTTAGCAGTTGGAAGGATACACAAAACTCAGACATCAATTGATCACCAGAAGAAGGCAGCAAGATTAAAATCAATTAACAGTAAAGCAAAGGCAGGTCCTCTCTATCATCTTCTATCCCCTCATTTTGTTACTGCTGCCTTTTACAAAGGCAATGACAACAAATTTATTGCAATTTATATCTATATTTATAGTCATATTTTGATCATCGTGCACTGCCATATTTTAAACCACAGCAGAACACAATTACTTGGTTTAATTTCTTGTTTTTTCTTTTTTAAAGATGAATGCAAGAAGTATTTTGTAGAAATGTAGAGAAAAACCCTTATCACTGTATTATTAACTGAAAGCCAGTATTTTTTTTCTCCAGCCAGGCTGCGTTGGCTTCCAGGTCACCCAGCTGCCAACCTGTAACAATGAGAAATAAATCACCCAGCTGCCTCGTTATGGTTTTCCCAGCAATGTTAGACTCTTCTCTGCTGGATTTCAAAAACAGAAGCAACCATAAAGGTCCCCCAAAAGATCCACCATCTTGGATGGATTTTCTGAAGGCTTCACACTCTTTGTTGGCATAAGAGACCTTGTTCAAATCTCCAGCTCTGGCAAACACCTTATAGACCCATGGGTCACACAAAGATGATTGGAACATCTTCTCCAGCCTCTGTACTGGATGTTTCTACATTAATGAGGGCTAAGCTCCTCAATATAAATTTTAAAATAATAAGGCACCATACAACAGATCCTCATAAAGACAATAATAACTTTTTATATTAAAGGACACTGATCCCAAGGAAGAGAGAATAGCCTTTGAGACAATGCCCATATACAGCTATCTCAAATTAAGCAAGACCATAGCTAAGAATGGTTGACAGTAGGCTGCCATCACTAATCACATGCAGTTGGCATGGTAACACTTTCTTATCTTTTTTGCTATAGATCTGCATCATTCCCAATACTATGTAGCTCGGCAATTCTAGGGTCCTGATGAGAACATAGGAATTATTATATAATCTTTAAAAGAACTTGCTGAATTATGTTAAATAAACTGACCCATAGTTCTGCATAAACACAGTAAGAAAAAATGTGTTATTTTTAAGGTTACCCACTGCGCATTGTTATATACAATATAGAGCTCCCTAAAGTTTTTAAACACTTAGAGAAAACAAAATTTGTCAGAAATATGTTGTAAACAATGTCTATCCATATAGTCAATGAATAACTCCTACTAAATATGTCATAGGTAATTTTAAAAGGCCTTTTGAAACATCAAATTATTTTGCTGCAAAAAATGAAATATTGGTTTGCAATATTTTAAATAAGTGTGTGACTGATGAGCTGAATTCAAATCCTTGAAATCAGTTTACCTCAATTTTATGTTGAAATATTTTCTCAAGCAGATAAACCTACCTTCCAACCCCTGTATTTTACTCACTTAAATTGTTCTCATTTTAATGTTGCTTGTATACTCAAAAAAACTCCCTTTTTAAGTTGTCATCTGTTCTGTGACAAATGGAAACCTTCATTTTCATCAACACCCTGAAGAAGGTAAAACTACTATAAGACCACTTGGAATAAAATAATAACATTCCAGTCATCTTACAAACTAAAATAGGCTGTTATCTAAACCTTCTCAGATTAGCTGCATCTACTAAAGTAAATTTGTGAGTTTAGATGTTGGATACATTGAACTAGTTTCAATAATTTCTACTTTTCCCTCCTTCCCTTCCTATTTCTTTAGCTCTTCCCAGTTTCTCACTCTTACTGTAATTCCTAATGGCATTCCTTTTGTTGTTCCTGTGGCCAGACTGAGTTAAACCGATATGGTTGTTTTAAGCATCCTCTCAGATAACACATTTTTATATCCTTTTAACAATCTGAAATCTGGATTTTTCGACTTTGATAATGCTGAGATTTGTGATAAGGACAATATATCTCTTGAATTTTTAAAAATGCTGCTATATTCCCAGCTTCAAGACCCAATTTAATGGATCCTTTTAGGCTTATTGTATAGCACCCCACAGAGTTTTAGGGAGCTACCAATGAAGATCAGCCATAATCACTTCCTTGGAAATTTTGCATCAAATATGTCGTAATTATAAGGTCCAAGAAATTGAAGCAATGTGTTTTCACTGAAGCAATGAAGTTGTTCAACCAAATTCATTCAGCTATTTATGTAGAATAGGTACCATAGCTGTTTGCTACTGGTAGGAGTTTGACTGATAGGGGAGTAGTGCCTTGGAAGATATATCCTATATCCAGATGGATAGAAGATAGCTGAAAGCCAATAGGCAGCTGTTGGAAAGGTACAAAGAGTACCAGTAGTAACCAGGGAGAGAGGGAACGGGAGATAGGACAGCTGTGGAAGGGAACAGTAGCTGAAGTCCCTGAAGGTGTGGAGGAACCAGATCTTGAAGCTAAGAAGTAGCTGAGAAGGTAGCCAGAAGAATGATGGACTGGTGTGATGTGACCTCCAAGTTCAAGAAAAGCTTATTCCTTCAGAAATGTCCAGCAAAGCAACTTCTAATGAGATCTGTCACATGTTAGTAACATGCCATGTGTGCTCTCCAAATACAGATAACAATGTACTAGAGACCATGGGCTTCCTTGGATACAAAGCCTTTTACTGGTATAAACCCTAATAAATGCTACTAGTAACTTCATTATGGACACAACAGCTTACATCATTGACTCAGTAAGGCATATGAAAATTTAAAAAAAATTATCTTTAATGCCTCAGAAACACATCCAGGTGGAAATCTCATGGTAGCTCCTAGCCAGGGCAAGGAGGAAATTGCTACTATTAAGCATCCAATTAATGTCCAATTCCAGGTACAGCCATCAGTCCTCAGGATATGTGTATAAACCTCACGTAAGACTGTCCAAAAAAGGGTATCACTGCAGATTCCAGCTGTCTGGGGATGTTGCCTGGGGCTAGGATTACTGCTGTGGGCAGTGGAGACCAGGACTGACATCTGGCAACCAGGATATACTTTGACTGGATTAAATACACAACATAATAAGGTACCTATTGGCTGAGTTTAAGTCAAGCTGCATTTTTCTCCTTTTTTACTTGGTTCCAGTCTTTCTTATCCTTAAATATTTTAGAGATGTTCTTAAAGATTTTAAGACTCTGATTTAAGTGTGTCTGGCACTTGTGGAAAAGGATGAACCAGAACAAAACTGTCCCACAGCAAGTGCTCAGGCTGCAGGGTGGCAGCAAAGCAGTTAAAGCTGCATGTGTGGGCAGCCCTGGGAAATACCAGAGAAATAAGGGGGCAGAGCAAGGAAAAGCAGCATCTGGGGACAGTTTCACAGCAGCAAAGCAGGCTGCAAGAGCCCTGCCTGTAGCCAGGGTGGACAAACCGTTCCTCCCACAAGGAGCAGCAGACTGAGATCATCGCCGCTGTTGAGACTGACACACTGGGAAGGTGTTCCCAAAACTGTGTTTCACACAGGTGGACATGTGTAGAATCCAAGATTTGAGGGACAGAGAGCTCTCAGCAACAAAGCAGGGGTCAGTTCCAGCTGTCTTCTGGCAAAGGAGATCCTGGCACAGAAACTGAAGCTGGCCCAGCTCCTTTTGGGGAGGATATATGTTCCCTCGAGGGAAGAAAATGCAAGCGTTTTGGGTAAAAGATTAGGAACTCTGTTTCTCCTGAAGGCTGTAAAGTTGAGTTTGCTAATAGGTTGTGCTGGGACAGAAAAAATACATGTAGTTTAGAACCTGCCCTACGGTTGATAACATTATAGACTGCTAAGTAAACCTGATGAAAGTCCAGGGTGGACTGAGTTTTCATGGAAAATGGTCCACACAGAGCACCACAAGGTGCCAATATTTCTGTTGACTGCATAGGTAGAGACATAAATGACTTTATGCTTTTCACCTATCACAAAGACATGCAGTTTCAGTAGTTCATGAGGACATTCAAATAAATCAGTTATGAATAAATTTATTTCAACCAGTACAGAATAAAAATTTATACACAGAATAAAAATTTATATCTATTTACAGTGCATATAATTTTTCCTACATCCCAATTTCAATTGGTATGGAGTTGAACGTCACTAGCCATGGCTGGATTTCTCTTTCTACAGTTGAGATAAAGTATTTCCAGTATTATCATTTCACCTATCTTCTGCCTCCTCCATTGCACAGTTGAGACCTGGTTCAGGATTTATCATTCAAAAGCCCAAACATCTGTGCTAAGGCCCACCACTGCTACTCCAGGATGAGCTTATAATATGAATCAAAGGTTGCTTCATACTCATGTTAAGTTGGCAAGTGTGAACTTGCTCCTTGGAGCAAGCCACCAATGTCTAAAAGAACCAAAATCAACAACATCCCTGTACAGCCTCTATCTAAAAACTGTTTTACTGTCTTCCATGCTGGAGAGCTGATCAGATAAGAAAACATAAAAAAAGAAAAATATTTACTTTAAAAATCCATCTCTTCCTCCCAAAAAATACTTGCTATGCAGCCTTGAGCCCATAAGACCGTAACCTGCATTGTCTACAAGCAAACACAAAAAGTGATGTTGTTTTATACAAAAGCCATCTTGTAAACATTCCCTACTACCTAGTAATTTCTTCTGCATTTTATGGCATTTTTCTATGGGCAGAGACCTCTAACCTATCTTAGAGTACCCAAAGCTGAATAAAATGTGTCTTATCTAGACATTTTTAAAAGGTCATTAAGTACTTATACATTTTGCTTAGCTTCCCAAGTAGAAGAAAGTAATTTTGTGGAGCTGCTGGTTCAGCCAGTGGCAAAAGAAAATGTCACTGCATCTTGGCTGTTCCTGCCTCAGCAATAGCAAATTAAACTTTTTTTTAACATCCTGTGTTTGTTTAAGCACAGCAGCTTTGACAAAATTACTTCTTATTCATGGAAGAGCCTCCCAGATCTGTCCAACCATTTTAGGGGAGGCACTGTGTGAATACCCAGGACTCTAACTTCATTTTGGAGCTCTGCAATAGGCTGGGATGATGGGAGTTGGTCATTCTGGTTGTGTCCATCTGGTCAAGATGCCAGCAGCTGCCCACTGACTTTACCCATGTGTGGCTTCTTAAATACAGGCTCAATCAGCACTTACATGGACTTCTTTTGGCCTTGTGTTCTGTAATGTTTCAGGTCTCCACCAGCACCAGACCTTCCCCAAATCCATTTTCTTCACCTCTTGCCTGTTCTTAAGTTTGGGCTGGAATACTGGAACCATCTCCTATAGTACCTGGCCATCCCAACAAACACAGTGAAGTACCGGCCCTGGTTGAAGAATCAAACCCAAATGTTGCTGATTTTTTTTTTTTCCTTTCAGTTTTTCTTCTATGCTATCCTTTCTTTGCCATTGTGTAATTTTTTTTCTCCTTATGTCACCTCTGCTCTGTGTGGAAATATGTTAAAAGCCTATAGCAGAACTAGAAATGTAAGAGCTGACTTTCAGCCATTTGAGGTTCTGGCCATGAGCAGCCAGGAACTGCTGACAAGACATCCACAGGTCAGGGGAATAAATTCTCTTTGGTTTCTCAGAGGTCTCTTTTTCAGAGGTCTCTTTGGTTCCTGCTGAAGCTTTTGTAGAAAGTATAATGGATGGGAAAGGAAAAAACAAAACAATTGTTCTCATCAGTCACTGATACATCATGGCACTTCTCCTAAGATTTCTGCAACATTAATAGTTGCTGTAGCTAGGGTTAGTTGAAAATGGCTTAAGTCTAAGCAACAGATGAGGCTTGGTATAAGAATTAGAAACCAGTGCTCCAGAAGTTTCAGATTTGAGTGTGAATTTCTGCTGTTCCTGTATTTCAGGAGAATTATCTCTGATGTCAAGAGGCCCAGCTGTAGAGCTGAAGAATGAAAGGCTGTCTCCACACCACAGCCCCTCTGTCATTTTTCTGTGTTTAGGCACACAGCAGGCTGTGCTTCAGCAAGGTCTCTAATCTGTGCTGAAAAGGAACCAGCAAGACGACTGATGCTCTGTTTCAGCACCACATTATTCTATCTGTCTGCTTGTTTTGAACTCTTTTAGAGTAATAAGCAAGATTAATGCTAAGATTATTACTGGTAATAATCTATAAATATTGGTGAAGTGATAACATTTTCCACTTGGTGGCAGATATTCCTTTTAAAAATAAGCACAAAACTCAAAGACACATTTAATGCCATTTTTTAGTGAGGAAAAGCTCTGTGGCTCCTGATGAGCACAGAACCTGTGGATGCAGGGCAGAGCTGCAGAGATTTGGGGCAAGGACTTGCCCTAAGAGCCAGGTATGTGGCAGACACATTTCCTCATGTGCTTCTGAACCCACCCATCCCCACAAGTGTCCTCAAAAGTAGACAGGAAGATACTGGCTTTACCATTCCAGGAGTCCATGGAAACCCATGAAACCCACAGGCCTTGAAGAATGTCAAAACATGCAGGTTTTGGGTGTGTCAGCAGAAATTCAGCTTCCTGTAGGCTGTGTAATTGAGAGAAGATGCTCCTTCTGCTCCTGCTTTCTCCCACTTACCGGCAGGCAGGTTGCTGCTAAAAGAGGCAATTTTCCCCCATTCTCTCATGTGGTGCTGTGCAGAGCACCCAATAAGGACATTAAATGCAGGAATACTATTTCTGGTTCAGGAAACCTGGAATAGAAGCTGCTGAGAGCTGGAGACAGGTCTAAGGAAGTATTGCCTGGCCCTTGCTTCATCTTCTCTTCAAGGCATCCACTGTCATTCCTCTAGAAAACTGCAATAGCTAAAATGTTACCCTGCCCCAGGACAACCAACTCTTTTCCTTTCTCTTCTAAGATCCCACCAGGGTGGGAAGGCAGAGGACAAATTTTACCCTGATAACTACCAATGAACATCTCAGAATCACGTGAATCCCATCTACCTGCAGGAGGGACGTGTACATTCAATCAGTTTGATGACAAGAAACCAGATCATTATTCTAGCTGGCAAGCATTTAATCAATTGAATTCATGAATGTCATTGCATTTTTGCATGAAAGCTTTTCTTAAAAAACACCACAAAATATTTAGGGTCTCTCTCTTCTTTCAATATTCATCATGATCCTGAAAATACAGCCTTTTTTTTTTCTGGTGGAAGTCAATGCTTATCTTCAAAACAAGGCCACTGCCAACTCAGTGTTCTGAGAATACTTCTCTATTGCTGTTCTGAGAATGTTTCTTGAAGTAACCCTATGTCAGCTGGGGAAAAAAAAAGCAAACATTGCAATGAGACCTCTCTCTCGAGCAGAAGGGCACAGTGGAAAACAGCTCTGTTGCATAGTGCTAGGGACTGTCATGTCCTTTCTGCAGCAGGACCCCTCATTTTCAAAGTAATGCCTTCATCTCTAACATAGCTGCATATTCTTTCAAGAAAGAAAAGGTATCTTGAGGCCATGACATGCACTTCTGTAGCTGAGATTTATTTTGAACTGTGTGTAACAAGAACTCATAGCAATTCATCCTCCCTCAGCACAAAACAACACTCTCAAAGTTCCCTTCTCTCACCAGTGAATAGGAAGCTGAGTGCTTCTGTCTAATTATTCTGACCTTTCCATTCTCAGGGTTTGACTAAGACTATTCAAGGAGCAGAGGAAGAGGCTCTGTTTTTGCCTCAGTAATGTGTTTCTTGGTGGGATCATAGCTGCCTGACACGGTACTGTCGCTCTTCAGCATTCACTTCCTCTTGAGCCTCTTATTTGATACCAAAAAAAAAAAAAAAAAAAAGCCCATGAAAAACAAAACAGCAGAAGTATATAAACCATTCCCATCAATCCAACATCTCTCCTGTGTAAGTGTGGCTCTTTGCCATTGAATTTTAATGCCAATGAATCCCATCCCAGAAAGGGCATGGGCCACTGCTTAGTGATGCTAATGGAACCTCCCTCCCTCTCTATTACAGCCATATCTGCTGCAATAACTGATGGTGGAAGGAAGGTGGCTTTCTCTCAGCTAGAGGGTCATATGCAACATGGACAAGCAATAGGTCCCACAGGATCTGTTGGGAGCACCAGGTGCCAGAAATTTCCAAGTTCTGCCTCAAAACCAAAATTACATTTATTTCCACGTTCCATATAGTTGGCATGATGCTGCCTTTGTGCTAAGTTGAACACATCACGTCTCTACACAGGGAATTTTCTGAGGGCTTGCAGTTAGAGTCTCACATTTTCTATATCTCATTACTTTGTCTCTTGCTCATCCTGACCTTCTTACAGGGCTTATTTCCCCCTTCCTGTTCACTTTTCTGTGTCCCCCTCTCCGCTGCTTATGACAGTGACAAGGTACAAGAGTGGCTATCTGGATTTACTTTTCTTCTTACTAGTTACTTTTGCACTCCCAGAGGAAAAATTTTAAATGTAGGTACCATACTAATTGAACATGAAATTTCACTCAGAATTTTCCCCCTCCATGCTTTTGTTATCTTGTGTTGCCTGGGACTAGGCTGGTTATTATCACATAGAAAAACAGTTACAAGTGAAAAATGACCAAGATCACAAATGTGAAACATGACAACTAAGTAATTAGAACAGTTTAGCCCACTTATCTGGTTTTTATTATTTATCTGCTGACAGTTTTGTACAGCATTGGAAAATTCCCTCTTCCAGCCAGGTGGACTAGTGAATACCCATGCCATCTGCTTAAATGTCTAATTTGCAGTATGCCATCTATATGACCTTCAGTTTTCAAATAATTTTATAACCCATCAATCTGTGCATCTGGCACAACATCCTCTCTGTGTACCTGATAACTGATTAGCACATTTTAACCTCGCTCATTGCAAACAACAATTTTCTATGCTCATCACAACTTTCTTCCTTCCCATGTCTTTGCAGGACAACATAATGAATTTGTCAGGATCAAAGTCATTTTCATCTGACGTTTTTCAAGATCCCATTTGTTCTCAGCACTCAGATTTTTTTATATATTTTGGCTGGTTTTACCTGTCCTGCAGACTCTGTGAAAAAATACCAATTCTGCATTTTTAAACTGGAAAAACTGTGCAACTCAGCACAGAAACTGAGACTACAAGAAGCATGTAAGACAAAACGCTGTGGACTGAGAGCATTATTCATACAGGTGCTCACAATGTGATAGTCTTCATAAAAATAGTATCCGGTGCTGTCGTCACCGGAATTGTCCAGAAGAATGAACAAAATCAAACAGCTTGCTACGTGCTCCAGATGGGGTTAAGTGAATGTCTGCCCCTTAAAGCATTTTCTGAAAAGTTTATATGTCATGTCCTTCAGCTGCCTGGCCATCAGTGATTTTTCAAATGCATTCACTGTTTCCTTCCTTGCTCCCAGCCAGCCAGATGCTGCTGATGCGGCAGTACCAGGAATGTGACATATGTTAAAAGGGAAAACGCTCACCCAGCACATGTTCAACATATGTTGCAGGGAACACACAAGCCCAACAGATAGTAAGAGACAAAATATGCCTCCTAGTTCTGATCACTGGAAGAGTCAAGCACAGAAGCTCTCAGGAAAACTTTTGTGCCGAAGGAAATAGATAGTCAGGGCAATGCAGGGCAGTTTGATGGGAAAAGGTTTGCATCAAGCAACACAATGGAACAGAAATGGAAGGAAATTAATTTGCTGTCTTCTGTGGGGGTAGTAAGGAAATTGTTCATAACTTATGGCCTAATCTAGGACACTAGGAAAAGGAGTTAATACTGCCTTTGTTTAAACTGGAAAGCATGGCTCATATTTCCAGTGGTCCTGTTAGGTTTTGGCATTAAACAGATCGAGACAGTCAGTGTGAACCTGTCTTCGAGATGTCAAAATGATTATTGGTGGGTCAAACATAGGCATGCTTCCCTCATCAAAAGAAAGAAGGAGGACCCTGAAGACTATTTCCCTGCAAATCAAGATGACAGCTGGTAACTGGCATCAGAGCGTTTCTTGTCACCTCTGATGCCTTACTTAAGTCTTGCTAAGTCTGCTAGGACTAAAGTAAACATTTTCTAGTCTCAGCTAAATGTTGGCAAACAAGACTTGACACTGTGATTGGAACTGGCCAGGAATTTTCTGGCTAGTTCTTTTGCTGGAAAACATGAATTTGTAAAAACTGACACTTTAGTCCAAAGAACGTTTCTAAGTTAAGAGACAGAGAGAGGTGTTTGCCCCTACAGTAATATGAGGATAGCAAGCAGGATATCTTATACTTGCTTTATCTTACTCAGATCACAGATTTTGGTCGGGGTATGCTTGGTGAGAGACTGGTCCACAGCTGTGGACACAGGGATCAGTCTGACATCAGCACCTCATGGGCTTCTACCTGTACAACTGTGGGTGAAAACAGCTGATGTAAGAAGAGAGACAGATTTTCTATAAATTAAGGCGCATACCCTGGGTGAAAGAAAAGAGCAGAGCTTTTTCCCTCCAACCTGCTGGAATTACACTTATCTCTAATTCATGGTCAAAATGTGACTTTCTAGAAAAAAATATTCAGTTTCATCCAGTCCTAAAAAGGAGGGATGCTGAAATCTGAGCAGAGTTTGAGCACAGCTCTCACCACATGTGACTCACTGTGCTGGTCAGTGCCAGTCAGCTGAAACCCACCAGTGGTAACCTCACTCATCCCTTCTGCATTTTACTGGTGTAACTCCCACCTTTTATGAAATATCCTCTCTGTTCTCTTAAGCCTTGAAGATTTTAGCAACCTGCTGTCATCTATGAAACCAAGATCAAAGGCAACAAAAATGCCTGTCTAATCTTGAATGTAATCCTCCTTACATGCATTTGTTCCTGAGCTGTGGGTCGGTGCCAGCAGTCTTTCTATCCCTTTCATTGAGCTCAGGGATTAAGACTGGGGTCACTCACACTGTTGCCACCATGGATCTGACTATTTTCCAGCTGTCCAGTTTTGCTACTCTTCATGCTGTATTGTACATAAAGGCATGAGCAGAGTTGTGAGAAAGCTATCAGAAACTGTCCTGGCAACACATTTGTCACACCTCTTTTCAAAATGAGAGTTCCTATCATTAAACAGCCACTGACCCTTTGGCAGCAGGACCAGACAGGTGGGACACTGCAAACAACTTTCCCTATAAATGCCAACACACTGTCCTTATCTGACACTGTACAGCTCCGGGTGATCAAATCGGTTTGACAAAAGTGGAAGCTGGGAAGCTTGAATCGCCAGATCTGTAGGAAGCTGGAAAAAGTAAATAAATGCATCACTTTATTTTTTTATTCTTCCAGATGGGTCTTCTTTTAGCTTTCATTCATGCTGTATTTCTCACATATGTGTGAATTTGTTAGCAGTGAGACAGCACATCCAGCACAGACCACAGATCTTCCCTTTTGTACATCCTTTCAAAGGTTGGCCTGGCTCTTCCTTCCTTGACAGAGGATTTACCATCACCCTTTTAATAGTCCCAAGATTTTCTCGGGCTTAAGTATTCCAAATATTATGTAGTTCTAATTATTCCAGTAAGACTGCAAAATCTCAAGTGCTTTCATTCCCCTAAAAGCTGGCAACGGATGTGTAAGTTCTCTGTGTTTTTGTTTCACTTACTACACAATTTGTTTTCTCGTTCTCTCCCACTTGCCAGTGCAAAACCAACATCTGCAAACTTCTCTAAACCACCCTGTGCCAAATTTTCCAGGAAGTAAGCTGTAGTATCAAGTCCCACAAGGAGTGGTTGTTCCCACTGCAAACATCTGCACTGACAACAGCACAAGGAAAGATGATAAAAAGCCATGCAGCTCCTATACTCTTTGCATCTATGTGGCTATAACATATTTAGTAAGCAAATTTCAAAATTTCAGCTGTGATTTTTAATTTCACCTATGATCACATTTGTTGCATATAGGAAATTATTTTATCCATTGCTATAAATAAATAATTTACCATTTTAATCTAAGACTACATTGAATTTAACACATTGATGCTACCTAGCTATAGTGCATTTAGGATAATAATTCTAAATTTAAATAATAATCTTTTCTTAAGTTCTTAAAGAGAAAGGGTTGATTAGCTTTAAAGTGTGTATCTCTTAGGTTAGTAACATTAGTCATTGTTCCTTGTGAGAAACACAGCCACATATTTACTGTAATACAGATTTCTCTTGATCACTTATGAAAAACAATACCAGTTTTTCTTCCCTGGAGTTAAGAGAAATACTCCTATTTAAAAGAAGGACTCTTGAGAAAACAAATTTCAAAGGTTATTAGCAAAAAGAAGCCTTTGTTTTAATCTTAATGGAATCATTCTCTTAGGATGACACAAATATCCATAAAGCACCATGATTTCATTTGGGTTTAAAAAAAACAAAAACAACTTTATTTTCCCTTGACACAAAACAAGATTAGCTGGGGTGTTTTTTTCCTGCATTGGGTAATACAATAATGGCTAGGTTGTTTGTCTCTGGCCATCGCACGAGCATGCAGGGAGCAGGGATGAAGACATTAAAGATTTCCTCTGCAGAGCCGCTGAAGAGCAGGAGGCGCTGTGCCTGGAGCACAGCCTGCTCCTCCTCGCACAGCTCCCGGGGCTCGCTCCAGCGCCCCCCGTGCCTGCCGGGCACGGCTGGCTCCCAGAGCGATGCAGGCTCACCCACCCCTGCACACTCGCAGCGCGCTCACGGCCAGGGAGGGAGCCAAGAGGAAGCTGCGCTGGGGTCTCCTATTCTCTGGACCAGCCAGCAGACCCCATCCGGTCACAGCACACGGAAAATGAAGCTGCTGCTTCCTCGGCCGAGCAGGGCGCGGATTGTCCTGCGGTTTGCAGCTGTGGGGGAGGCTGTCCTTCCTCCAGCCAAGGGCTCTGTTTACATCAGGGCAGCTGTGAGGTCCCCCAAATGCAGCGCAGCTGTTAAAAGCCAAAATGAGCTCCAACCAGCGTGAACCAAATTGTCCTCCTACATCTGTGTCTTCAATCCCATCCAATAGAACGTCCACTAGTGACAAAACAGAATGAGGCTGTAAGATGCAGAGCACGTGCTATAACATTACTGCAACGATTGGTGGATGTATCCTACTGTGCCTCCATGGAAAAGGAGTTATCCCAGCCCCTGGCAAGGCTGTGGAGAGGACCCCTCACCTTCACAGAGTGTAAAGTGAACAAATTGCAAAATATTTGCCTGATTTTTACCAACTCTGATATGGGAATAATCTGCAAAAATAATTAGGCCAAGATGAGTAACTGAGTTTACTTAATTTGTTTACAAATCCTTTCTGTTAATTTAAAAAAAAATAGGGAAAAGTAATAGCTAGGCACCTCTTCAAACAAACACTTTGGGGTCTTTAGACTTGAAAATGTGTTCATTAATCAGGGGGCAAGCCCTTGGAAAATACTGAAAAGGTCCAAGTGCTGAAAAAAATATTCTGTCCCCTGCTAATAAATTATCTATAAAAGCAAGAGGCCTAACTATAAAACATTGCAAAGCTGGAGAGGATCAAAATTTGTTCATACCCTGTAGCATGACTCTAGAATCTGGCTGTACCTAATAAAAATCTCCTTCTTAGTACATACTGTCCAATGAGAGTTTGTGATTCCTAAGTTCAGGGGGATTTTTCTTTCAAAGCATCTACAGTGAAAAAAAAGACACCATCAAAAAATCTTTTAGAGCACAGAAAGAAAGAGATGATTGTTTGTAGCAGATATCTGCTGGAAATTCTGCCCCAGTTATCATAACCTGAATGTGTTCCCAAATTAAACTACTAAGAAAGTCCAACAAGCAGAGCAAGGTTTGCTTTCTTCACGGTTCATTGTGAGCTTAGGTACCTTCTACTTCCTCAAGGCAAAGCCAGTGCTGTATTTGAGAAACATGTCATGCTCCAGATTTATTTGCATTCACAAGAACAGTATTTTGTAGCACAGTTTGATAAACAGTTTTTAAATAGCAAATGTTACTGATAAAAAACAAGAGGGAGGGTGTTTTTCAAGACAAAGGTTTGCTTTGGGAATAACAGAAAGGAGGGCATGTAGAAAGCCTTGTACCTCCTGGAGCCCTCCTGGAAATAAGTAGCATTCTAAACAGAGGCATTATCAAAGGAATCCTGAGCATCTCAGAAAATTTGCTGTGCTACCTTAACCACATTTGTATTCAAATCCGTATTAACATGGGCATCAGATCTGTGCTGCACTTTCATGATTTTGAGGCTATAGCACAGACGTGTGACAATCACTTGCATTGTTTGCTTTGGAAAATAGTGTTCAATATAATAAGTCTATTTTCAGAATGTGCAAGAAAGAAAGGTTTCCTTTCTAAATAAAGAAATTTTCAGGAAATGCAGTTTCTGTCAAGATGTTAGAAAATAATTTTGATAAAACATTTGCAAAATATTAGAAAAAATATATATAGTACGTGAATTATAATTTCATAATTACAATAAAAGTATTTGCTTTTAATAGGGACTTTCCCCCTTCAAAGCATTTTTTTACCAGTGAACAGCTGATTTTTTGATCAGCAGGAATAAGAGGAAAAAACATCGTGAGTAAAAGTTTTTAAATGGACAACTAGCTAAATATGCAAATAATCTATGCAACATTCATTTCTTATTATTTCCTAAGGAAAAAAATACAGAACTGTTCTATCGGATTCTTCAACGAGTCCTGAAGGGTTGCTGAAAAATGACCCATCTATTCCTACATCTGTTTAATTAATGCAAGTGAATGTATCAAATATGCATCCTGGTAATGGATTAAGAAATTATCTACAAACAGCTTTGGAAAGCTGTAGGCAAACAGAATTTCTCAGTATCACTAAGCAGAACATCCTGCCCTACATCAAGGCATAGCTGAAAAAGTTGAGGCAAAGTGAATGGGCTACAAAAATATGTACAGCTTTAAATTTTCTTGTAGCAGACCAAAGCATCATTACCATAATAGTTACATCCATCACATATCCTGTCATATAATTTCTGGCTCTCCCACTCCAGGTTTGCCAATCTCGAATGCATATTTCTCTCTTTTTTGCTGGTGTATCTGTAAAGCTTCAGGCGACTTTCCCTCACTGATCCCTTTGCATACGCTCCCTGAATCAAGCCAGAAAGATGCTTCTTATCTGCTTCTTCAAATTCCTCCTCATGACATACATATTCTGGGATGCTGACAAGGAATGAAAACCTGTAGCAGCGGGGGTGAGCAAAAATCACCTAGGAGCCACTTTCAAAAATGCCCTTTTTGAAACAATGTTAGTTGACAAAGACATGTATGATTATAATGCTCATGCCTAAATTGTTTCCTCCACTTAATTGCTGTATCTTGGCCTCTTTTGATGACTTCTCTGTTTGTTGATATGAACAGCATAATTTTTACAGATAAGGAGAGCAGAAGGCAAAGCAAACATGGCAGATGGGCTTTGATAAAAAGAATATTGACCTAGAGCAAATGCAACACTATCACTGAAGAAAGTCACTCTTTCACAGTTACAGGGAGATTGTATGGGACATTTTTCTGCAAAATGTTTAGCCATCAGACATGACATTTTAAAACAGCTAAAAACCTTTTCAGAATTGAAGTCGGATTACACAGAGAAAAAAAATTAAAAATTGACTCAATGAAACAATTAGTGTCAGCATTTACCATATGAGGAGCTTCCATTGTGGGTGTTAAACTCACAAAAGAGTTGGAAAGATCAATGCATCTGGTTCTGTTATATTGTCACCTCTTGGGAGTAGGAGGAGACAGTAACTGATGTCCAGACATGTCTGGCACCCAAACTTTGAGATGGTCTTGCAAGGAAACCAGCTGAGCCATGCAAGATACCCAGTCCTGAAGGGATGAGTCAAGAGCTGAAGGCCTCAGCTCCTCATTTAGCACTGTTTTGAGGTGCTTCCTTGTTCCTCAAGGACCCTGGTCAGTAATGTGGCCCCAGCACTGCACAGGGCCTTTTCACAGAGAATCAGTATATTCTGGCATTTCTAACAAATCTGTAGATGTGTGGGGCCTTTGGTGTGAACCTTCCTCTTTTTTACAAGAATAGAGGACAGGCTACAAGAGCTGGCCAGAGCTCTGACCTGTTTCTAAGGGTTTATCCAAGTCTTTGATAAGCACTGTACTGCACTCACCTGTCTCTCCTCTCTATCATCTGTCCTTCTCTCAAATCTAAGCAACTACAGATTTAAAAGATTGAAATATGAACTTTGACCATAGCAGCCAGAGGGTCTTCAGATATGAACTGAAAAGCAGGATACTCTCTGTGCAGCAGAGTGCCACTGAGCAGGAGATGAAGCAGTCTTCAGAAGGCAATGGGACAGATTTTTTCTCTGGTAGTTTCACTGGCTGGGTAAATGCTGGTTTCTCCTTGCATTTTCAAGAGGTGTTGAAACAGAGGAGCAGATCTTAATTAGCATGGTTGTTTTTCTCAGCCATTAGGGACTGGTACCTCTCTGCCTCTGGGACTTTGACTAGGAGAATCCTGCAATTTTCCAGGGAGAAGAACTTGCTGTAAGAAATAGCCTAATTTGAAAAATCAGTTAGGAGAGCACCACAGCATGCTGCAAATGGGATAAGAAAGTTCTTCCTGGATGGGAGAAGACCACATTATTCTTCCTGCCTCACCCTTCCCTGTCCTGTAAAAGAATGCAAGCAAGAGGAACAGAAGGAGCTTATGCCTGGGTGTGAAAACTGGAAACATGAGGCATCAGAAAACTGCAGAGAGCTGCTACAATCAGGAAGAAAACATTCCAGCTAACTGAGGAGGGGGAGAAGAAGCAATAGTCCCTACAAAACCCAGAGATTTTCTTTCAGGAAAACTACCTAAAAATATTGTTCCCTTGCTTGGTCCCAAAAGAGACAGTTTTGGTGTGTAAGCCTTGAGAAAATATTTACCCCATGAAGCTCAGTTTACAGATGTACTAAAATGAGGCAAGAAAGAGTGTTTTGGACACATCTACACATTTGTACAGATTTGTACAATCATACATTTGTATCTTCTACTAATTAGCTTTTTGTGTTCCCCTGATGAACATCATGGCTTCTATGCAGTTTCCTCTTAGATATACAAGTGTATAATTGATCATAAATGTCTATAGTGCCACTTCACTGTACAAATATACTATAGGAGGCTACAAGCCTGACACCTGAAAGTTAATTCAATTCCCAGTCTAATATTTAGGCATCATGTTATCTGTACATATTCTGGATCTCACTCCTTCATCTTGTACATCTTCTGTTTTTCACTTCCCCAGAAAATCACTAGCCTTATCAATATTTAAATATCGGATTAGTCTGATGTGAACTGCTCTTTGGCAAGTTTTGTTGAATTCTGTCCTCTGTTCCATTCACCTCTATTTTTCATTATCATTTCTTTCAAAGTCCTTTCCTCCTCTACTGAATGCTCCTTCAGTTTTGTTTATGGAAGGCTACTAAATGAGTCATTAGCCTGAAAAGCAAGCTATTAATCTGTGGTGCCATCATTTTATACTCACAATACTGGGTAGACTACACCTTAAATGTACGTAGTTAAAATACAAGAAATTCAGCACTGTTGCTTTCTTTTTTTCTGCTGAGTAAGACTAAAAAATTGGCTTTTACTGGCAAATTTCAAATCCTGTATTTGTTTTTGGTGCTGCTCTTACACAGAGAAATCACAGGGTATGTTGAGGGAGCAGAAGAAACTCCAGGACTGTCCTCCAAGGGCCTCCTGTGCCAAATTCTTTGTTCTTGCCTGTGGTGTGTGCCCAGTCTTTGTATTGCATCCTCCCTCTCAGCTTTGGCTCCATCACCCTTCACTCAGCCCTTGGCCCCTGATCTATCCTCAGCAACCAGTGCCCTAAAGTGAGAGCCTCAACCTCACCTAGGGCTGGGAAGTGCACAGGCTCCATCTCTCACTCTCCACCTGCTTCCAGGACCAGGGGTTTCTGCTACTGCTGCAAACAGAAGTACAGAGCAGCTCCACAGGAGGCTCCTCCTTGATGCTACATGGTCTGGGAAAGGGTCTGAGATTGAAGGTTCCAAGGCTGAGTTTCCAGCTGCTCAACTAGGATATATCCCAGAGAGCTCAGGGACACATGCTCTGCTCCCTCCATGTGTAAAGGAGCAGATGTGCTGTTTCAGGGATGTTTCAGAAATATGGAAAAAATTCCTACTGCCAGCTGATTTTTTTTGTCTCTTCTAATGCCTTCTGCTGCCACTCCTGATTCCTAGGAGTCATTTTCCTTCTCTTTCTGGATAAAAAAAAAAATACTTTTGAATTTGAGCTACTCTTAGTCAACTTGAACCTCTGTCCCATTTTGAATGTATTCCACCTCTACTACTTTTTTCAAGCCCATCACTTAAAGGCTAAATAATTTTCTCAATATATTGTAACATTTTTTTAGAAGGCTTATTTCACCCTAATATTTGGTGGTTTTCACTTTTTTCTGTGCTTTCTGATCTGTATGAATTGACTTCTTTCCTGATATGTCCCTGTAATCATTTTTATTTGCTGAATATGCTCACTCTTACCATCATTCACAGGCAGCTGTTGACTCAAATAGCTTTGGTAATATTTTCTTATAATTTTCTCACTCTTCTTGTTTGGTAAATTCCTTCTATATTTTGTGATTTTGATTAGAGGAGAGTTCAAGCCTCTAAGTCAAACCCCTGAACACTTCAGTCCAGCTGATTTTACTAACCACTTCCTTCAACTTCACAAACTTTGCCTCCCTGAAATGACTCCATTTATTTTAAAATTAATCTTAACTTCTGCTCATACAATGCAAGGTAATTTTCTACAATCAACCCCATTAGAAGGTCCTTAAGCCTACACAAAATCTAGCCTGAAATAAGTAAGTGCAAATTCTCTTTGCCCCTTTTGTGATTGTGACAGAGAAAATGAACAGTAAATACTCTGCACTTTTGTTATGAAAATGAACCAGTAAGATCTATAAATACAGTTTTCATTTATAATGAGCCTTAAATTTGTATATTTCATAAAGAAAACTTTTGTTTCGCTAATGAACTGAAATAACATATTCTGGAGGTAAAAATCTTGGCTTTATGGGAATAAACAAGGAACGGAGTTTAGTAATGTTAGGACGTAGCCCAGGAGTTGTGAAAGCACTATCAAGTGTGGGAGCTCTCAGCCTGCTTTTAGAGAAGCTGGCTAAGCATCTCATCCAAAGTGTCAGGAAAAACAGGCTGATAAAAGGCATCTGGGAGCAGACTCATTATTTTTCACTTTTGCATTTTACTCTGTGTATTTTTGTAAAAGTTCTAGATAATTGTTAGAAGTCCAATGTGGTGAGAAAATGTTGACCTAAAAGTGAAATGTGAAGCTTAAAATACAGGCCCAAACTAAATAATAGGTGTTATAGTCTTGTGCACTGGGGCTCAGACATTATCTTCACATGAGGGGATACAGTTTTTTCTTTTAGCTTAGCCTGCTTTTGCTTTATTAGTCTTGTAGCTAAAGATGGATAAAAAATTCTAATAAGAATTCATTTGAATTTTCCTTCAACAGGCATAGACTACCCTAATTTGTAGCTTCACGATACTCAATATTCAAGAGGCATTCAGGTGCCCAGGCTGCACTCTAAATGTCCTTTCAAGTCTTGGAAATTCAGTGTAACTGTTTACTCCACAAAATATTCCAGGCATTCATTACCTTGTTTTCCACAAGAGTTTCTATAATTTACCCAGAAAAGTGTTATAGCATGCCGCAAGCAACAGACAGAAAAAATCCCAATAGCAGATAGGCACAAGCTGTCTTCCCTCTAAGACATCTATGTACATGGGGGATGGTGAGAATGGGTGTGAGGCAGGAGTGCAGGGAGCCACTGTCCAAGTTGGCACAGGCAATTTCAAGATAGCCTAAATATGCTTACAACATGCTTCAGTCCAGCCCTGGTGAGTGGGACATCACAAAAGGACCGAGGAGGTGAGGACCCTGTCTCAGTGGCAGCACAGAGTAGACAGCAAGGCAAACCATCCCACCTCAGGCTGCTACGTGGGTACCAGTCACACAGCTCCTTGCAGGTGTTAATGGTGTCCTTGCACCAAACTTTCAAAACTTAGGAGCATTGAATGGTATTGAGAAGTATTAAGTTCCCATTTGCCAGTAAGGTTCATTTTGCAATGCAAAATTGTTTTTAACAATGTTGTTATCGTTAGGCATTTCAGATTCTGTGTACAATTACAAGTCAAATTTAAAAACTGCAGTTGAAGTCATGGTTTGCTTAGGTTCTTGTGAAATTTCCCTCTGAATAAATTAGCCTAGTGTGGGAATTACGTGAAAAATACCTACAAATCCTAATTACTTGTCCCAAGGAACAAGTTCTTAATATATTCACCAGTTTTATTTGAAGCACTCATACTATGTTTTTATTTCATTTCCTCAGTTCCTCAGAGAGATGAGCACAGGGTCTGAGACACCTGAAGGAGCAGATCTGTACTCAGCTCAACAGGTTTTCACATCCCAGGGGTTCCCTTTCACCCATCCACTCTATACCATGAAGCCTGTTCTTTGCTACCTGTCTTGCATCTGAAAAAAAATATACATGAGATATGAAACATGAGCAGGAGGAACAAATCAGAGTGGACCACATATTGTAATGAAACATGCAGCTTTTCTTCTTCTCTAGCATTTACTAGAGAATAGATATCAGGTTTCTGACTGACCAAACAAACTGCAGCAGGCTTTGTAGACAAATGAGGTTTTAAAAAGCCTTTTAGATCCAGGTTTTTCATGATCCCTCCTGGCAAAGAATTAATCAGTTCAACATGTGAGGGGGTGTTTTGGTCACTGTTGAGTTGATGTCTGAATTGCATGCAGACAAAACAGCCTGTTTGTTTTTCTTTCAAAGAACAAGCTTTGTTGTTTCATGAAGGACTACAATTCATATTTCTTCCTGAAAGGAAAAAAAAAAAAAATCAATATTTACATTTTTGTTCCGTGAATGTATTATTTTTTACTTGGGTGGTAAGCTAACATTGTACTTAAGAAATCGTTATCTTTCTAAAACCTGCCCTCAAAAACATAGTAGCTTAAGCCAACTATCAATGTTGTCAATACTTATGTTTTACGATTTCATGGTTGTCGTGTAAGAATTCAGATAAGTAAAACAAGAATGACTAATTGCTATGGCAAAATGTTACAGACATTTACAAATAATCAGTCATTGTAATGAATTACACCCGTGTACTACAGCTAATTATTAATGCTTGCTTAACTTTGGGGGGAAGGAGGTGGTAGTTATTTGATTACTGATTATAATTTTCTAGTTATAGCTGACAGCCAAATATTTTTCTTTCATTCCCAAATAACAGCTATTAGGCTAAAATGTGTCTGGGCAAATCTCTTATGCCTTTGCACAGTTCTGCAAAAGGAGCTCAGCACAGGGTAAAATCCAGGGCTCAGGCTGGGACACTGTTCTTTTTCACCATGCAAATGCTGTTTTCCTGAACACGTTTCTCTTTCTCCCTTCTCTTGTATCACTTGCAGCATTCACTCTTATATTATGAGTTGGTTTCTCCTAGGAATGAAACTCAGGGAGAAAGAGTGAATGTCTTCTAGCTAGTGGCAGTCAAGAAGATTCACAAGACTGTGCAAAAGCTGTTTGTGGCTACTGCCTGTAACAGAGAGAGGAGAGGTGTTGGCAACACCTCTGTCAAGGGCTGCTTAGAGCAATGAACCAAAGATAGAGATGTGTGCTCCACGGGGAGAACTGTTGTTGGGTTAAGGAGAATTTTAGAGCAGCAGGTCTTTAATATACCCTTTAATTTTGCATCAAAAATTATATCAAGAGACACTGAAAATCTCTTGCCTCCTTATATGTTGGTTAAGAGGTTAACTTCCAAATAAACCCCAGGTAAATGCAGCATGGCACTACTCTTTCCATTTCAATTTTTAACAAATACCTTGCTATACTATCAGAGCCCTCAGTTATTTTTTCTGCTTAACATCCTGTCCAAACAAATCCAGTGCCATTTGTTCATATATATGCACCACATTGCTTTGCCACATCAGCTTTTCATCCTTACATTTCATTCTTGTTGTCAGACTCCAGCTTCATTATCTCTTGATAGACCATTATTTCACCTCTGTCACACCCAATCTTACTTTTTATTTAAAGCAGCCCTGGCTTGAACACATTTAGAGGAATCAGCTTCCACTTCCACTGATGCACTGGTGCAGTTCATATACTCCTTTTAGTCCTTGCAGGTATTGATTTTTATAAGGCTTTTTGTCTTCTGAGTGTGTGGAAACCCCTTTGTCATTTTATTAAGTAGCTGAACAATACATGAAACATAACTGTTCATGTACTTATTCTTTGGCACCCTGTGTCACTCTGGACCTTCATTAGGGCAGCTGAAAGACTTCAAACACAACCACCATTATATAGACGTATAGATAATCTTCAGCTGTACCACTGAGGATTCCAACAAATCAATACTTATTTGAGTCAGTAAAATCATGTCCTTGTTCTGACTTTTTGTGCAAAATTTTTACTCCTCCATTTCAAAAAATAATAATTAAAACTACTGTTCATAGACTTCCACACACTTTGTGGAACCCAATATAAACCTAAATAATGCTCTAACCTAATGCAGTGAACAGCAAACTCCCACAGCAGAGGGGCAGGTCCATGGGATGCTCTTTGGCCACTGTGCTGGGTCAGCAGCTCTGGCAGAAAAGTGAGGCCAGCAGCCAGGGGACAACTTTCATCTCCCTAATAGGAAGTGTTGGAGCCTTTACATCTGAATGCTTTGTGAACACTCCCCTGTCCGCTTCAGAGATAACTGAGGCATGAACAGGAATTATTTGCTCAGTTTTAGAGTATGATTTAATTACAATTAGAACCAATGTCAGTTATGTAGATTTCTGAGTTATTAAATTCCTTCAGTAGATAAGCAGACTCCCTTGCTTAGCTCTTTGACACTCTTTTAGTGATTTTAATATCACTATTAAATTACAGGACCATTTTCCATCTAAGAGAGGTTCAGTCATGAGCTTAAGAACAACTTAATGGATTGAAAAAAACCAAAGTTTAAATTAATGGCTGTATTATCAATCAAATGATTAGCTGCCATCTCTAGCTTTACCTTGAGTACCTAGAAACTAGAATTGTAATAATAATAAATAGAAAGCCCAAGAACAATCTGAGTGCTAAGGAAAAAACGTTGAACAGAACCAGAAGGAAAGGAAGATAAAAAGCGTGAATTAATCTTAGCCAGAGAGAAACTTAGAAACTCTAAAAATACTACCTGCTGTCTCTTCCCATATACCTTCAGCAGTAGGCAGCTACCAACACATCAGTCTGCGTCTATGAATGCATGTAAAGATAGCTGAAACCCCAAGGCATCTGAAATAGCTGACACCATACACAGAAGTAGTCCAGAGGATTCAGTAGGGACCCTGGCAGTAACAGATAACAGTGAAGGGGAGGGGAAAGGCTGCAATTCACCTGTATTTTCACTCATTTCATACTATTTTTCTCAAGAAGATGACTGTCATCCCCCAACTATTAACCCTTCAGGTATGCAGATGTAGACACTGAAAACTGACTATAGCAGCTGCAATTCATCTCTACTCTTCAGCAAGTACTTCTAGGCTAAAAGGTAGCTTTTAGCAGACTGATACTGAAATGCATGTGGCATTTGAAAGTGCTTAAGTATTAGTGGGTGTGTGGGGCTGAAAAGGAGCCAGGTGGGCTTCCCAAAGGGCCTCCTACAAAACACTGGCAACCAGCTTCTCGCTAAAAGTCATCTTCTGCTGAGCAATGTATCTGAGTGAAATTAAACTCGCAGGACTTGCCATCTGTAATGCTTACAGAACCAAAAAAGCATTAGGAAAACATGCAGAAAATGAACACATCATCTAATTTGCCTCAACTGGATCTCGTTCTGCAGCTGAGCAACAGGAGCATATGGCACCCACCTTCTCATCTGGATCCACCTCACACACTAGCAGAGGCCCTGTGCAAAACCTGGGCACCTGGAGCTTTCGTGGATTGTACAGTTTCTGTAGGAGATCTGTCCATGTTGGTGTTCCTGTCAATCAAGAGAAGACCCACCAGGCAAAAGGCTAGGAGTTTTTGTGGCACTTTGGGCCAAAGGAGAGCCACTAATTAGGGCTTGACTCAACCTAAGGGGAGGCTGATCCCACTAAAGGCAAGGCTCTGTCAAAAGGATGGAGGTTTTCTTCCAGTTCTGAGTTTTCTCCACAGTTTATGCTGTAGCCTGGCCATCTACAAAGCATCAGTAATTGGCTGAGAGTCTCCTCATCTGACAGGAAGGTGTGAAAGAGGATTTTGAAAGAAACATGCACTGTAATTTCTGTTATTTATGGCTTTTTCCTATTAAAAGTCAAGAGGTTTTGTAACTATTTAGTGAATTGATTTTTTTCTTACCTTCTTATGCCTTCACATTTTAATCTGCTCAATGGAAATGCTGAGGGAGCCGATGGCCTGTGGGAAAGTGGGTAAAATCAGAAACACATTCAACATAAGACTCTGTGAGAAATCTTAAGGATTATTTTTTCCCCTGGGAGAAAATATTTCTTTAAAGTCATCCCCAGTTTTACATGGAAAGGGGGCTTGGTTATGTCAGGTTGGCCCAGAAATTTTACTTTCATCAAAGCTTAGACTGAGCTAAGCTCTTTAACGTTTCTCTTCTCCCTGATCTTTTCCCTAAAGGGGGACCAGGTTGCTAGTGCATTTAGACTCTGCAAAATAGATTTTCATGCAATTTTCACCAAATTTCTTCCTCCTTTCTACAAGCTCAGTTACTGCCATGCTGCAGGGTTTCTTTATAAGAAAAAAATGCAAAACCTCACAAAAGACATTTTTGTGCCAGCCTTGCTGTCAAACTGGGTCTTTTATGACCAAGACCTCAAAATTTCAAGTAGAGTATAAAAATTAACATATTTAGCTTCTGTTAAATAATTACAATAAAATAACAAATGCACACACCCTATTGAATTATCTCCATATCATATAAAAAAATGAAAAAGGGTTGCCTCATCAAGTTAGATGTTAAACACTTAAGGATGTAGTGTTCTTTGGAAATATGATAAGCAAAAAAATCATGTTTTCAAAGTGCAAAATAACCATTGGCTAACATTATTACCAGTGTATCACAGAACTGTTTGGCAGGAATTAATTGTTTTTGTTTACAGAGTTTTCCTTGTTACCAATGGAAGGAATTTGGTTTTTTCCTTAGAGATAACCAGTTTTCCATGAAGCACAACATACTGAAAACTCCATTACAACCTAGAAGGTGATGGTGGCTGCTTGTATACTATAAGGGATGGCGCGTGGGCTGTGCATTTTGAATGTTCATGTCTCCATGAATATTGTCAAGTTACACATCAAATTTCTCTTCAACCTCAGCCTTTCCTTCATAGCACAACAGTAGAACCCTTTTTACTCAACATAGGCAAGTTCCTAAATCCCTACTGCTCCCTGCTGGACTGCAGTTCTACTGGCTTTGACCTGGAGAAAATGATGCTATTCAGGCAGAAGGTGGTAGGATGTGGCCCTCAGAATCCTTAAAGTCAGGAAATATTTAGGAAAAGCCTATTCTGAGATTCTCACCTTGATGTTCCTCACCAGGTTTCTCCTGCTGCCTCTCACTCTTAACATGAAAAGGAAGGGAAGAGTTGTTCATGTGATGGTTTGAATAAAAAGCACTTTAAAAAAATTGAACAGGAAAAGGAAAAAGAGACTTTGCATTGGATAATAGGAGAAAAAGAGACTTTACACTGACAATTGTACAATTGTATAAAGGTAATTGGTGATACAACCTAAAGCCTCTGCATAGCTGAGATATCATTTAGGAAATTACATTTTTACTCCACAGACCAGAAATGTCAGCCTTTGGTCTTACCGAAATACCTTACTTTGGGGTATTTGTGATTTTTCCTCATCCTTCTGAGTTTTTCTGAGGAAATAAGAGTGATGTAGCAACTGATAATCAGCATAAACAAGCTCTAGACTTTAGTGAATTTTCCTGCATAAACAGCAGGAGATCTCTCATAGAAAGAGGCTTTCTTCTCCTGGATGTCTAAAGGCGAATACGCATGTAGGATTTATTTGTAGTACAGTAACACAAAGAGGCTCCAGCTGAGATAATAACATTGCTTTTTTCCAGGTGCTCTTTACACAGAAAAATAGAAGTCCTTGTGTCTGAAAGTTTACAATCTAACTACAGGAGAAAAAGGAGGTATTATTGCCCCTTTTCTTGCACAGACGGCATTAAGACACTAAGAAATAAAATAATGACTCCAGAAATCACCAGAGGAGTCCAGAATCTAAATTTCCCATACATATTGCTTGGGTAGAGTGACCAAAATTTTCCTTGCCTCCTACTCTGGCCTGTTGGGTTTGATCTGACCCGGTGACAAACGTGGCCCCACAGAGGGTACATAGAGCAGGCACAGAGCCAGGGGCAAACCCATATCCACTCATGGACCCTCCAGATCACCACACAACCCTCCCACTGTAATGCCTCCTACTCAAGGGGAGCCAGGGCTGTAAAAAACAGTGCAAGAAGCCCCTTGAAATGACCCATGTCTGCAATCAGGAAGTCTTCTTCCTTGCTCCAAAATCAGAGATTTCCTTCTACTCCGAAACATAAAGTTCCAGGCCTTGTGGGATCCTTTTATTACCACTATTAGTTTTACTTCAGATGATCTCATCATTCATGTAAAATTCAATTCCTACATGAGAAATATACACAAATGGAGGGGTCAAAGAAACTCATAGGGATTAATCCGCTCTGATCTCCTTTGGGAAACTGAAAATTTTTTTATTCATGTCCTGTTTTTTAGATCAATACCTTTCTGTATTTATTGAGTCTTCTGAGAATTTTCTCCCAGCTTTCAGAAATTTAGCTAAACCTCTTTCCTATTCCCTATGGATATCCTGGCTTTTCTTTTGGTCACGTGTACAATATGTTTTTGTCAAACTGGTATTGACTGGCACAAAAGCCCTCAACATTTATTAAAGCACTATTAAAATTTTAGCTTGTAGAGTATTTCTTTATTGGAAGGAGATAGAATACTTGAGTCCCTTCATGCCCTCAGTAGACAGCAAAGTTGAATTACCTCTGACTCTACCCAGCAGAGCTGAAAGGCATCAGCAAGATTAAACATTTCCACAAAAGGTCGCATCCGTGCACACAACAATGGGTTTATCAACACCTTGCCTCCTTTCACCTCTTCTTAAATACAAGTATTATCTTTGCTAATATCCAGCCCTATGATATTAACATGTTTTTATAATTTTCTAGAAGAAATATACAGTTGGACAAGCAAATTCATGTGAATGTTCTGCCAAAATCCTGGGAAAGCATTTATCCCTTGTTGACTACAGGAACCTCTTGCAGTTTTACTTCTGCCTTTAGCATCCATTGCCAGATGCTATCCTGCTATCAGTCTTGTCTTTATCTCCGTATGCAGCCTCATTTCATCTACTGAAAAGAAGTTGCAGTATTTATTTGAGTTTTGAGTAACACCTGCCTATTCTGAATCTACATCCACTTTGCCTTCTCTTTCAATATTTTCTTTAAAAATATGCAGCTGTAGAACTTATGCCTTTTTTTTGAGTGTACTTTCTGAGTTACGAGTCAGCTTGACTTAGCAATTCTCACCTCAGCACGACAATTTTTCACTTATAATACACAGCTCTCTTCACCCACCACAAAATTTTTCTTTCTTAGAGGCTCTCTGTCTGACTGCCCAGGCTCAGTATCAATAAGGTAGTTATTTATCTGTTTACTTCCAGTGCTTCTTTTCAAAAATCTTTCTGTGTCATTTCTGATACAAACTCTTAATGATGTAAACAGCTTTGTGACCCTCCTCTGCACTGAGGCTTTATATTCTCCAGTCCAGTCTCATGAAAATTATCTGCCACATTTAATCAAACTTAAGCTTTCCAATTTATTAGTCTTAGCTGTCCTATTTGTGTCTCAAATGGGATTAGTTCATGTTCATTTGGTTTCACAGTTATTTTCTATAATGTCATTTATTCTACAACTTCACTTGCTGCTTACCTAAATCAAGTCTAATAAAATAATGCCTCTTGTAGCTTCAGTGATTATTTAGTGAATAGCAGTTAGTTATTATACCTTTGAATATCTGAGCACAATTAGTAGTATTTTTTTCTCCTATCTATTAACTTACACATTTAGGCCTTCTAAAATTATATTTTCCATGCTCAGATAAGACTTGGAGGTCTACAAAGAACTGACAGTAGCTTGCTAGTAGAACTTTTCTTGCAAGGCATCTCAAAATTTACGGTTACCCAGTTTCTTTTTTAGCCATGCTTATTTCATTTTCCCAAGAAACATACAGTGAGGTATCTATATGATATCAGACAAGTTACCTGTTGCAAAGTGGTTGACTAGGGATTTTGTTTAAAAATTATTTGGTGCTTTGTGGAATTTTTTTTTTTTTTTTTTTTTTTTTTTTTTTTTTGCTGAGAGGTGTACAATGACATATTTGATTTTCTGCTCAGCCAGATTAAAACCAGATAAAAGGATTTCTGCTCATGCCTTCAAAAATATGCATTTGAGTGGAAGCCAAAAAAAGAAAGTAGGATCAGCCCAGATGAATCACTCTCAATAATTTATTAATCTAAGAAAAGAGGGTTTATAGCTGAAACCTTTTTGTATTTTTAACATTTGGTTATAAGGCTCCATATAAGATATAAGGTTGCCAAATTATTGTAGAAGAATATAAATTCAATTTATATCAGTGATAATCCAATAGAAGTGCAGACTTTGGGAAATAATTTTTTTTCAAATAGAATTTAAACACTTTATTTTTCAGATATTATTTCACAGTAAGACTTGCTACATAAGTTTTATGTTCCAATAGAATTTTTTTTTTTTCATGGGAAATCCATAGAACATTTACATTTGCATTTATGTTAAAAATGTGGCTGTCACTGATCAGGGAATGAATGCATAAATCTTTATTTTAATTAGTAAAGTAAAACAAAGGAACCCTTATTTCAATTGTAGGTGTCCTACTTGGAAAGCTGCAGCTGACTGATAACTCACTACTCTCCTTGATTGGAAACTGAACTTTTTCACAATAACACACAATTGAGCTTAATTTCCCTGAAACTCATAAGCAATGCAAGTGTATAATCTAGGTCTCAGTATAATAGTTTTGCTGTTTATTTTAACCTCCAGAGAGTTCTGTTCAATCCTGTCTCTTGGGTGCCTTTCTTAAAACCCTGTAAAAGAAAATAAAATCTGACTTTCTGTGTTACAAAGGCACTTAACGTTACATCATGTGTCTTTATAATTAACTTTTTTTAATAAAGATGGGATTTTTTCCAAAGGTCTGTTTTCTCTCACTGTTTAAGAGTGGCACCCAACTGGGAAGTCACACTGAACGGTCATAGGGTCTTTCAGTTCTCCCATTAAGACCTGCCTATTTGAGGGTTTTATAATGTGGCCATTTTTATTCACATCAGGCCAAATCTTGGCAAGTGTGTCCAGTTTAGGAGTAAATTATTTGTATGGAACTGAATTGATCTAGCTGTTGCTCAGTGAGAATGATGCCAAAAACCACAGCTCTTGAGGTCAACTTCCACCTCACAGGCAAGCCAGAGGCTAGCTAGGCATTAAACAAACTTTAATTTGGGATCCGTATGCCCTCGATCCCTACCATTTCTGTCCGGTCCTCCCAGTCAGTTCTGTCTTTTCACTTTCTGCAGAAGCCTAAGTGAAAGCTATTTCTTTCCTTATCAGACTATTTGAAGAATATCTATGTTATTCTAAACCAAAATTTTGCCATTTTGCCAGGAACAAGATGGACTCCAAGGATTATCTACAAGGTTCATCTGGATGTTAGATTAAAAACTAGGTTCACAAGTGCAGATGAAGGTGTGCAACGTCCAGTCATGGATGGTCCTGGACAGGCCACGGAGCTCACCCCCAGGAAAGCTTGCCTCTGCCTCCAGGCCGCTGCTTGGGCATCAGGCAAGGGAGCATCCCAGTGTCAAAAACCCGCCAGAGCTCTCCTCTGGGACAGGCTGCAAACCACAGCCCTCAAAGTAATATCACTTCACTGCTCTCAGGTAGCCTAGATTATATTTCTAAAATTAATGCATTTTAATTTCAACAGTTCTTTTGAATTATTATTTGATGCCTCTCAAAGTGAGAATTACACCGTCTTCTCTTCAGAACATACTGATTGCATTCTAAATACATTGTATTCTATTACAAAGAAAAAGAAATAAATAGTCTACTGCTGCAGTAATTCTTCCCGCTGTTGTTTCTAGCAATATAAACAACAGGTCTTAGGGTGGTTCCTTGCTGGTTTTTTCCTTTTTAATTATGAGGCCCACTTTCATTTCAGCTGAGACATAGATTATTTTCTGAGTACTAAGTAAAAGCTGAGGTGTTACTTAATCCTACTAGCCAACTCATCCTTTTATTATCTGTAGTTCATCATGGAAATTTCAGATGCTCTCTTGTGTCCTGTTAGACATATCTAAAAATGGAATCAGGCCCAGTAGTGCATATTTAACACTAAATTGTGTAGAACAGCTAAGCTGGTATGGTGCTTTGTGTTCAATTAAGTTGTTCTTTTGCTACCTTAATTATAAGTAATTTGAAAATTTTAGTTTCCTAGTTCAACACTGTTAATGGACAGATAAAGTTTGCATATTCCCTATGTATCCCACAGTGAAGCTTAAAGTCTTCTGTCAACTGGCATGTAAAATCAATTATTTTTTTAAATGCAATGGCTTACAATTACTTTCTCTACTTCAATGTTTTTAACGTTCATCCTTTGGAAATCTTTCTATTACGTGGCACTCAATCCTCGACAAAGTAAATGAAATCCTATATCATGTTATGCCACTTCTGCCTGCACAAATATTTTGGTTTTATATGAAGAAGTGGTATAAGAAAAAAACTATTGTGGTTTTTTTTTATTATTTCCCTGTTTGATGCAAACTTTAAAAAACACTTTTGATCAGTGGTGCTCTTTGCTGAGAAACTTTGCTGAGTTTGCTCAGTGCAGGTAAGTACCAAATAAAGGTAAGCTTGGTATAATTTAGTTTCAAATGTTATAGACTGTAACTATCTCTAACATCCCAAAGAGTTCAATAACTACATAGAGCAAATACCAGCTAGGTCATCTTTTTCATAGACATGAAACTCTAAAACTAATCTAAAATTAAAAGTCTGTTCACAATTGTTTTGTTAAATTTAGTTTTAAATAACCAAAGCATTTAAGCTTTTGCAGTTCATTATGGAAAGTGTTCTGCAGAAGGGTAGACCTCAATATCAGAATGTGTCTTCTGGAGACTTTAATCTTCATCCACTTTATTCACCGTGTCCCAGGCAATAACTATTTTAGGGCTGCCCTCAGACACAACCCTCCTTTCACATGAGCTATTTGTATGCTTGTTGTAGATGTAATGTGCTTGCCACACATGCTAGCCACAAAAAAGATGAGATACCCTGGGATGCAGGCACACACCCAGCATCTGCTGCCAAGGCAACAGGAACAGGACGTTTCAGATAAAGAAGGGATGATGCCTCAGTCCTGCCAACACCCACCGTTTCCTTCAAGAGAGGCCAATTTTGCCAGTAGATGTAGAAGTCATCTAGGATAAACACTTTACACTTAGCTTACCTTGAGTTCATCTGACTGAGACAAGTACAAAGCGTGACTTACAGCAATGCTATTTAGAAACGGGAATCTGGGCTCTTCCTTCCACATGGATGTATATCATGAAGACATTTCTCGTGCCTTCTTACAACATGGCCTGAGAAGACATAATTTGATCCTGAGAGTATGTGTCTTCTGCATAACACTGGCACACATCTTTGGCCATTTGTGATATTACTTCATTTCAGCACTTTGATCAGGTTTGTTCACTTAGGCAGGTGTTATGCTGAAAGGCAACAGTCTGAATAGAGGTGGCTTCTCACAACCTGACAATGAAGGTATTTTGCATGCAAAATTAGAAAAGGACCAAAAAAAGCCGTAGCTGTGAATAAACACATGAAAAAATAGTGAGCAAGTTTAGTTAAATTATTTTCTTATTCCTCTTTCAAATTTCACTAAATGAAATGGGCTGAAACATTTCATTTCACAGCAAACAACTCTGCTGTGTGTTGTTGGGCATGGAAAACTCCTGCCTTTACCTTCCTGCAGGACGACACATTCCAGCAGAGTAGTAGCTGGGAATGTTCTCAGCAACACCCGAGCACAGGAAAGAATCTGTTAATTGTCTTTTGGAAGCCTTTTTATGAGCACAGGAAGGGAGTGCCGTGTCCATTTAGAGAGAAATGTATGCGTTTGGAGCACAACACTCTCTATGAGGAGTCGTTGGAGTCTGGCAGTGCAGAAAGCCTTATGCAGCCAGCTCACACGGTGTGAGACACTGGTGTTTTTCAGCCTCTCAGATGTCCTCACAGTTCATCAGAAAACAAGTAGAAAATCCTCTCTGTGTGCCTCTCTAAATGTACTTTAAGTATTGCTGAGGCATGTCTGTTGAAAGACCTCAAGCCCTCTGAGCTAAAGCGGCTGCAGAGTGCAAGGGGAGCAGTTGCAACTGAGCCAGGAGACCTGCCTTAAATTGTGTCAGGGGAGGTTAAGATATTGGGTATTTATGAAACATTTCTTCATATAAAGGGTTGTTAAACACTGGAACAGGCTACCCAGGGAAGTGGTTGACTCAACATCCCTGGAGGCATTTAAAAGATGTGTAGATGTGGCACCTGGGGACATGGTTTTGTGGTGGACTTGGCAGTGCTGGGTTCGTGGTTAGATTTGATGATCTTAAAGGCTTTTTCCAACCAAAATGACTCTATTATTCTAAGATGCTCTCTTCATAACCTTCTGCCATCTCCAGTGTGCCTAAGGAAGGTACAAATGTTTACGTTATGGCCTTAGAAACTGCAATGGTTGAATACATACATGGTGTATTACGGGACAGGCTACACACTGTCACCACAGGCAATCAAATCTCTAATGGTGAACCAGACTGAGATTGTCTCACACTCCTTAAAAACAGTGATATAAACCATTCACCATAAATCTTACTTCCATATTTAGAGATATCAGGCAAAAATGCTACTTACTATGATTATTCTGATGATTATTATTATTAGGCAAACTTCTAGTTTGATTCGCAAAATCAGAAAACTTTTCTTCCTTATTTTTTTTTAACTGGTTAAATAACAGTAGTTGATGCACCACAGAGGAAACATTTGATTATCTGCTTTAGTAAACCACGATGGAACATATGAAAAGTTGTAGTGGTTTTGGAAAGACTGAGGCAATGCTATAGGAAATATTTATAAAAGCAAAGTAACTTTGAAAAGCTATTTCCAAAATGTAATTAGAGTTACTTGAGATAAAAAGATTTTAGTGATCCTCTGTCCCTGAAGAATATTTAAAAAAGAATATACAAATATACATTTTACCTAACTGTAGTCACTGTAAGGTGATTTTAGAAAGTTTGGGTTTTTTTAAATGAAGCCATAGTTCTAGGCAATTTTTAAGAGACTGAAATAGGAATTTCTGGTACTACATGCTTACCCTGTTGCATTTTAAATCTACAGACTTATTCAAACAGTCTGTCTAAATGTATTAAATTTGGGAAGATAATTGGCTTTACTGGAAATACAATTATGTATCTGCATATTCAGGTATTTTATGTCCACTGGCAGTTATTTTTCAGCCATCGTGTTTTCATTTTACCTAAGCACTTATTTGGAAGTTTCATTTAGGATAGCAAATAATAAAGGTTAGTGTTAACATTCTTGGGTTTAATGCAAAGGAAATCCTCCTGAAATATATCTCACTGTACCTTGAATCTTCAGGATTTATGTATCCCCATGCCCAAGTTTATATCATCAAACAGCAAGTGGCTATTCCACTCCACCCTTTCAAAAGCTTTCCAAAAGCTCTCAGCAAGTGAGAGGGTTTTTCCAATATCTTTCCTTTCTTCTTGTATCCAACAAAAGCATTTTAATATTACAGCAGACAAAGCTTCTCTTGTGAACCAGCCTCACTTCCACAAAACATTAAGCACATGATTAACTTTCAGTGCATTTTTTTAATTTAAGCTCAAAATGTATCCCCATATGACAAATATAGCTGATATATCACATATGTGAAAGTAGATGCATGCTGAAGTGCTTTACCAAATACGAATGGCTGTCCTGTGTGCTGAAAGATAAGTATGTGCTTAACTGATTGAACATTTCTTAATATCAGTAGAGGTTTTTTCCCTGCATTTTTTTATTTCTAAACAAATCCCAGTAACAAACCATAAAGAGGCTTTAAAAAGGAGAGTTCTGATGGCTTTATGAAAGGTTTCCATTCATTAAATGCTTAGGATCATGATTTTACAAATATAAATTAGTGCTTATTTTGGGGGATTTTATACTACTTAAATGAATTATTTGTATGAAGTACAGTATTTTATGTTGTACTATCTTTGATTTAACTGAGCTAAATTACAACCTTTCCTTTTTCTTTTTAATATAGAAAGACTAATTTAATTTTCTCCTTTTTTTGCTCTTTCTTTGATTCACTTAAACTAGTCTGCCTTAAAATGAAGCAAATAATGAAAAGTCCCCAAGAACGGCATGGGGTTTTAGCTAACTAAAGCTAATTGTTCCACAGGGAGTAGATGCAAAACGTTACACTCTAAGTTTTTGCAAGTCCAGGTAGCAACTGAGTATGTTAGAGATTATGTACCCAAGCTCTATACTTATCGTCTACCCTTTCTTTTCCAAAAGTTTCTGAGGACTGTGTGCTCCATGACAAAATTATTCTGCTGTTTTGTACAACAAATACAGGTAGGGCAGGACTTCAGCTGTGGTAGCACTGCAATTATTATTTAATTTCTATTACACTGTTACCATTACGAGATATATGCTCTCTTCCTAGCCCGAAACAAAGTGTCCCTTCCTAAACAGGTATATATATGATGTAATGTACAACCAGAGCTTTTTCCTCCTTCCTCAAATCCCATTTCATCACAAAAAAAATTAGAACTTGAATAGCAGGCAAATAATGAAAAACTGTGCCTAGTGTTTGCATGAAATTTATGAACAGATTTGTCTAGGAAATTTTTTTGTTGTGGTTTATGAGAGTATTCAAAACATCGGTATACGGCTAGAAGAGCATGCAATAATCATTTGCACCTAGGAGTGATGAAAAACCTACCAAAAACTCAGGGTTTTCAGTTTATTTTTTTTTACATTGTTGATTTATAAAAACAAAGATCTCATAGTACTAACAATTGTAGAAAGTTTACAGAGGTCTGTTTTCAGAAAGAACAGATCATATGCAAATATCAAAAGTTGATCAAAATCTCTTCCAGATAACTGTGAGCTTTGCCTGTTGCAAGAAATGCAGTCAGTCTCATATAACCTAAAATATTTTCTCATATCCAGAAGAATTTCCCATAAACCAGATTTATTTTCATCACAGTACATTGAGTCTTACAATAGAGATTGTTTTGTATGAAGAATTTGTACCTATTGCTACAATAATTATTGATAAATTTTCACTATCATCTGAATTCCTTCAGGTCAGAGCTTGCTTCTAGTGCCACCAAACCAAAAATAATAAAATGAAACAGGTGAAAAATTTGTCACAAAGCTATAGTTTTATACTTGCATTTCTTTAACCACTTTTATCTACATAAGAGGAATTCCCCACACTTCAGTTCTATGCGTACATTGCCTTTCAGAAGCATCTGATTGGCTTTTTGGCTTTGAGGCTCACCCTAAGTATTCCACCAATTGCGTTGCTCAGTCCTTGCCTTGAAGTAAGACATACACAAGATTTGCTGTCCCCTTTCACACCATGGAACATTGTTACTGTTGGTGGCTAAAACCATCCCCACTCTCTCCCACATCCTCACATTCTCACTGAAGTACCTTCCTTGCTTTCTGTACAGCAGTCTTTATGAGAAGCCCTTTGCTGAGCATTGGTTTCATGTTTCAAAACAGGAGGAACCTTCTGACCTTTTCCAGAAGCTCCCAGGCACCAGAGGAGCAATAAGTCACCCAAATCTGGCAGTAAACCTGCCTGCACATCTACTCTTTCTGCTCTCTCTCCTGTGCTTTCATATTTCATTCTGTCTCTTGGTGGTCATGGATGTATATACTTACCTAATAGCAAAGTCTCTCGTGTGCTCTTGATAAAGAGCCTGGGGTCCCACCCACAAGGTTTCACTGGCACAGGCACAGAGATGTTAAATAACCACAGACAAGCTATAGGTAAAGGCTTCCGGAGCTCGCAGGGCTGCGTGATCCCAGATGTGATTATCTTTAACGTGGCAGTGAGCCACACAAAACAGACACTGCTTTAGTCTGGCCTACAGCCTGCAATAACGTGGTGATAAAGCAGGCAGGTATGCAGTCCTGCTCCTGACAGCTTTGGTCCTGCCCAAAAGTATCACCCAGAGAGTGCAGAGAGGGGATGACAGAGGAAGTCAAAAGAAGGTGACAAATCCCTGGCACTGTTAAAAGCCAGTTAAAATGTTTTCATTTCCAGTTGTGATTGATGAGGCTAAGGAAAGGGTCAATGTAAGTAAGGATCACTGTTTTCCTTCATTCTCTGAAGAGGCACAAGATAAATTGCAACCAGGCTGCATTTTTTTTTCTGTACTTTACAGCAGTAGTAAATGATCCCAGTAAACAATACATTTAATAACACTATTTGGAGCAACAGTGTGCACCTGTGTTAATTTACAGGTTTTACAAAAGCAGGGCCACGGGCTGGCTGCTGGAAAAATGGGAATGAGATCCAGTCACATCTCTCCTGGATAAGCTCCTTTCTCACCAGTCTCATCTGGCAGCAGAAGAGGTCTACATGCAACTGAGCATTTTCAAAGGGTTTGCAAATATTTTATTTCTGAGTAAAATCTACTTTTCATAATTATTTGATTCATTCTCAACTTTGTCTGTTGTATTGGTCATAAAGAAACCACCTAATATTTTTTTAAATGCATTTAAGGTACATCCCCTAGCAAATAACACTGTCAAAAGTCTTGCTGGCTCACCCATGGTCTGCTGCTTCTATTACAATGAAATCAATGGAAAAGTCTTGAGAGACCCTTTATAAGCTGCACAATAAAGTGAAAGGCTTGGCTAAATATGTGCCATTAAAGATTGTGGACTTAAAGCCACATACGTGGCAGATGTGTGTGATTGTACAGAGAATACACAGCAGCTGCCTATTTCCAGTGACTAGAGTCCTGGAATATTAACATGGAACAAATTAAATAAATGTCAGAGCATCTAGTCCCCTAATATAACCAGAGTAAATGATTGTTATTTACTGCAGTAGTGTGCCAGTGATAAAATAAAACAGGATATAAACTCAGGTAGGTAGGCACCAAGATGGACTGCAAATTTTCTCAAGTACAGTACAGGTATTATTAAATGAATACACCAAAATATTCCTCAAATATCTAAATTTAGGCTCAGGAGTTTATCACACACACACACTAGCTCCATGCACCTTGCTGAGAAGGGTCAATACAGGACAACCCAGACTATGCCATGGGTTCTCAAGCTGGGAAGCAACTGTTGGGATCAGTGGAATGGCCACAAGAGTCAAGCTCGGGCACTTACAACAGAAACCTGTAAGTATTATGAAAAATATTTCAATTTACAATGAAATGAGGGAAAGATTTATAAAGGAAATCTGTATCTGTTGCTCCCTAGGCAAGCCATCTCTTTTGTTGAATAGCTCAAGCAGTTTCCACTCTGTTTGGATAACCTGCAATTATTTGCTTAATTAGCTGTTCTGTTCATTGAATCTGGACACCTGATTAGGAAAAGGAACTTCTATCCTATGAATTAGATCACAAGCCAGGTTAAAAGAAACTACCGAATTTCAGACTCACTGCATGCAATTTATGAATTTCCACAAAGCAGAGAAGGTTGTTTAAAATCATTTGGCAACCAAATATAAAATAATTAAAACTTTTGGGAAAAGTCACCAACACTCTCTCACCAGTCCAAGAGTTCAAGAACAGTAGAAGGAACTGTATTTTGTCCAAATATAGAGGTCTTCAGCTCTGTATTTTGGTGCGTACTGAGCCTTGAATGGAAGTATAAATTCCAGATAGGATGTTCTAAAAGAAGTGCCCACCAAGCACACAGTGTGTCTCAAAGCCTGGCAACAGTCCATTGCCCTCCTACCTTTTCAAAAACTTTTTTTTTTTTTGGCCAATACTGGTTTTAAAAAAAAACCATGTAACTCTCTCAACCATATAAATAGATCCCATGTTCAAATTGGTTTGTAATCCTTCAAGTAGATCTGTCTTTAACTCCCACACTCCAGAGAAAGCTAGATGCATGCAGTAGACTATGTAGGTAAGATTTAAGTTGGATTTAATTACGGAAACTCTTAAATAACCAAGATCCATTCCCTTCCAATGTAAACATGAACTATGTCCTCTCATACAATAGTGCTTGCAGCAGGGACTTCCTGTGGATGTTTTGTTAGCATTTTCACGTGGCTGTGTGCCTGCTTGTGATAGTACAGGTTGCTGCAACGTGGCAGGATCTCTTTGCTATAGGCAAAGTGCCCTGTGGCAGTCACTGCCCAGAGCAGCACATTACGGAGACTCCCAAGGGAGCAGAGCAGGTATCACCTGTTGGACTGTCCCACCTAAGCAGGTTCACAGCTCTCTAAGGCCAGAAGGGAGTCACAAGTATCACATTTCTCCTTGTGCATGCAAAGGAACATTTAAGCAAGACTGGAATAGGATAGCTCTAGAGGAAACAGATATCCTCATTCTTCAGTATTGAACAGAAATGCCAGGTTAGGACCTTGTTTTTCTGACAAAACAAGAGACGATTATCAGTGCTTACATCTCAGTCTATGACTTCTACACAGATTTTATCTATTTTTCTATGATGAGGGAATAAGCTCTCCATTTATAACTAAACTGCTCCTCAATTTCAGGAACAGACTTCCTGAAATTTATGAAGATCACTAACAATAGCCCTCACTTCTTCATTCCCATTGAATTTTTAAAAGATAATCACAGGAAAAGATAATCACAACCTTTCAATAGTTTGGAGAATTAACTTACTACAACAATCAACTTAAAATTCAAAGTCCTAGCAACCAGAGCTCCATAAAGGTTACTGGATTGTCTCTAGACTTCCCAGGAGCCTTGACACATAAGATTATACTAATTATAAGACAGGCATCTTTTATGGGAAGACACAACCATAATATGAACAAGCAGACTGGGCAAAAACAACCATGGCACATATCTGGGGATCTGCACTGCCAGAGGGCTGGTGGGTGAACTGCAGCCTTTTTACTCCCCTTTTCTCCTCATCTTGTCCATAAATTCTTGTGTCCTCAGCTCCGACAGACACTGTGAGAAAACTTCACCTCAGGTAGAGAAGTCATAGATGGAGGGCATCTCTTCTTCCCTCTGTTTTTGGAGTAATGTGGGATAACAGAAAAGTGCATGAACTTGTGATGAATACATCCTCATAGAAGGCTCTATAACTGATTTATATAAATAAATCCCAACCAATCTGGTTTTTGAGAGGACATTTTTCCATACCCTCTGAAACACTGTAAGTACATATATATGTGTATATACGCTCACACAGCTGCACTATTAGATCACATTTAGAGCATAATACAGTGTCCCAGACTGGCAGGGGAATTTTTCATCCATCAACAACAAATTCTGGTATTCTATCAGCACTATATTTAAAATAAATCATGTTTGAAATCTGGTGCATGTAGCTGCCACACAACAGAGGATCCAGGGCTGACTCAGCTGCCAAGAGTGAAGGACTACTGCTTGTGGGTATAAAGGAGGAAGTTGATTAAAAATATTTGGATGAATGCAAGAAGGGCTAAATTCAGGGAAACGCCTAAATCAATAGGCATCAGCTTTCAGCCTCTCTTGGGGAAGACCAGAAATTACTCTCACCTGTAGGAAAATAAATGCTGATGAACACTTGCAATATAATGATAAAACTTCAATTCACGTAAATTGAAGTACCTGACTATGAAAAGTAATTGATTACGTACTGTAAAAGAGAAAAGGCAATTATAGGCACAGAATATAGGAAATTCTATTATATACAGGATGAAAATTGCTGTACTGTATATAAGATAAATTCTCATTTATGCATTTATCTAGAGAAACTCTTGTCTATGATGGCTGCCTCAGAAAACCATTGTGCCTTATGTTGTTGAGTAAGTAGAATGGAATTTACATCTTAGTGAACCAGAGAATATCATGTTATCAGTATAAATGCTTTCTTTTTTTCCTTGGTTATAATATTATTTTTTCAAATTAAAACCCTGATCCTGCAAACATCATCTCTCCTGCCCACAAGCAAATCTACTGATGTTTAAACATTTCTAATTTGTGCTTACTCTTAAGTAGTCCAAGATCTTAGGACTTTGATCTGAACATGAGGATTCACCAAATAATTTGAGTAAAACAATTTTTAATCTTTGGGTGATTATCAAAAATTTTCATTTGGATTCCAAATTTTTGGGAGGGTCATTGGACATTGCAAATGATAATATGCACGATTCCTCCCTCCTTGAAACCTTTTAACCAGCAGACAGCAAAGTAGAGACCAGTGAATTATGGTCTGTCCTCCTGACCTTTAGGTTAAACCAAGTCTGCTTTGCAGTATCATCAATGAAGCAGCCACAGTTTTATTGCCCTCCTTCCAAAAGGCTGCTGAGCACTAAAGCTACACAATGGCATTGTATTCAAAGGGCAAATCTGAACACATTACACAGGATTCAAATGCACATCCTTACCGCTCATAGCAGACTTGATCCAATGCCCTGAAGTGACTGAAGTCACTTGGGATGGTATTACCCTCTTTTAACCTTTCACAGTTGAAGCAAACATATCTACACCTCAGCCAAATCTTTGTCTTTATAGTCAATGTTATAAAATAGGTCCTTTAGGGTGTGTTTCATTTGACCAGTTTTTGCCTTCTACGTGAGGATGGAATAAATTTCCCTCCTGAATCTCCTCTATTTTTCCACTGATTATAAAGTGATCACAGCATGACTCAGATGACTTTATTAATATCTAAAGTTAAGTAAAAGAAACTGGAACCTCTGGCTCATGAAGGTGTTTGGTTTTGGCTTTTTTACCTCCTATGAGGTAGCGTCATGGCGCAAGTATGAATCAGGACATGAAAATTCCCTGTCCCTGTATCTGTGATGAGGAAGACTTCAAAATAACCTGGAGAAGGAAAGGAGTCTCCAGTTCCTTTTTGAGAAACCCTGAATGCCTTAGTGTGCATCTTCAGGGTTACACAGATCTCTGAAGATGAACAGCGGAGTGTTTATTTACATTAATTCAAATGTATTAAATGCAAGCTCTGAGCTGCCCTATGCTAGGTCAGAAAACAGTGACTTCACTTTACACAGAAGGCACCTTATGTGGTCTCATGCAAGCCCCACACACAAGCTCCTCAGCCAGCACCTGTCACAGTCTTTGGGGAAATCTCAAGCAATTGCAGAGTTGTGCCCTAACCCTGTGCCAGGGGGTGTCCAACTTGTGGACATTTTGTCCACTTGTCCCTACGTGTGGACATTTCTGTGTTTTCAGTGCTCCCCAATGGTACTGCCTGGCAGATTGGATTGATGGGCAGCAGCCAGGGTGAGCATAGCCAGCACAGGGCAAAGAAGGGTACGCAGCAATCGCTCAGGGGCATGACCATTTCATGAACTTGATCCAAAGACTGTGAGTGTATAAAAGTCACTCTGGTGTAAGCTTGCAAAGTGTCTGTTCTGTATAAACAGCTTTCACCGCCCCTGCATTTTCTACTTGCAACATTTCAGATACAATTCTAAGTTGTCATCAGTGTATCAAATATAATTCAGAGACTGGGCACTGAAAGAGGCCGGTAAAAACCTATTCCTTTTATTCTAACTGTGCTTCTGCTTAAACTGAAAAACCATATTAAATTATTTGAGAACGGAGTTAATAATCTTCTGCTTTGTTCTGTGAATTGCCAGGAGACACTAAATACAAATTTAACACTGTAACATGAGGCACCCTTTCTCTTTCTTAATATTTTAAGAGTTAATTTGGTTTTATACTAATTATTTGATTTATTATATTTATTATCGAAATTTACATGTTATGAGAGAAGGATTCTAAGCCAGAAGTTTTGCCTGAGTGAAAAGTACAAGCCTGTAGCTTCTGTAAATGAAAAGTTGGCTTGTTTTTTCACAGACATAGGTAACATTCTGAAAGCAACAAAAACAGTTTTAGAAAAAGGAAATAATATGAAAAGGAAAAGAAAGAGATTGAATTTCCAGTGATGTACTTTCAGGCATTTCCATTAATACTTAATGCTTCCAGCTCTGCTCTCTCAAGAATCCATAAACAAGAAAACTGGCTCCTTTATGAATGAATAACATGGGCCTAAAAGATTATATAATGAGATGCAGCTTCTTTTGCAAAAATTGCTGAAACCATTATTGCTAACATAGTACCTACCCTTAAGAAATGCACATATTTAAATGCATTAATTATAATGTGTTGACTGTATTATCTAAGAAATTGATTTATTTTTATTCCTTCTGAAGATGTTAATCAGGTCCTGTGGCAGATTTGTTTGAGTGTACAATTCCCAAGCTTTTATGCTTTAATTTAAAATAAATTCTGAGGCGCAAATTTCGTTCTGTTGTTTTCCCTTTTTCCCTGTTACTATATTTCCTCCTGTGCTCCCCAATTCATTCTGGAGATGAACTTCCAATTTTTTTAAGTTCTGTTCAAAGATTTTAGGCACAAAATCTTGTCTAAGAAAACACAATGACAAACATTAGATTAATTACTTTTATGATGGTAAGATTCTCAATTAATTACTCAAGTACATTGGTGAACAGGTTTGAATTTTAACACTGATAATACGAATGTATTTTCTTTTCATACTTGGGAAAGCCATCTCTTGACCTAAAGTTTCATATAGCTCTGCACAGCACCGAGAGGTCAGCTCCGAACCCCAAGATTTGTGTGAACATAAAGGCTTTGTTGCTGTATGTGTTTGCAATTGGTCTCTGTATTTTTAACTGGAAAAAAATACAAATAATATAGAACATAATCTCTGTTTATTTTAGTCACTGTGTTGGATTGATCTAAGATTTATCATTCTTTTTTCTGACCCAGTACCTGGGAATGGCCTTCCAGTCACACCTGACACATGTAGACAGATCAGAAGGAATTCTGGTATCTGAACCGCTAAGGCACAGACTGGTGCTGCAAAATAGGAAACAAACTAATTCATTTAGCCTGTTACACTTATTGAAGCTATATTCTAATTTGGCTTAATTCCATTTCCCGACAATTGCCTTAGACTTACTCTGAATTCTGCACAAAATTTCAGCATCCAAGAGCAAGCAGAAATAACATAGAAATCCAATACTTAGAATTGTTCATTTTCATTGTGTTAATTATCTGAAAAGTATTCTTTAAGTTCATTCAATAACTTCCACAGTTTTCCATTCTCCCAAGGAATGACCTTGAGAAGAAAATTTACCCTCAATCCCATGGAGAAGACAGGGGAAGAGTGGGTAGTTGGATTACAGGATTGAGCAATTATCTTACATGAGTAATACTGGACAAAGAGGCAGACTGGGACATGTTACTCCATGCTTGAATGTTGGAGACCCTGCTAATGGGAAGGGACTTTGGGAGATTTGCCACAGGAAGGGAAGTTTGCTTCTGTCTTTTCTCCACTCAAACTCACTTCAAACATATTTTGTTTAAATCCTTTTTCTTCTTTTCCAAGGTGAAACAAGTCAGTTCAAAAATCTGGCTGAGCTCAGCACATGAGAGAACTGGTTAATAATGATTTTGCACCCTTCCCATTCATACAGATCAGGTCAGTGTTTTGACGTCTTGACTTGAACAGGAACTGAACAGGAACCTCAGTCTCAGGTTTCCATTTACAGCCCTGAAGCAGGTACTTACTTTCAGGTGCAATTGTGAGGAGAATGCATCTTCAGATGGATTTAGTTTCTGACAAAATCCTGTTACACGCATTTGAAATAAAGTAGAGCCAGGCTGGGCCTCCTTTCCTTTCTGTCTATTTTTTTTTTCTTCTGTTTTTTTAATTGTTAAATAAAATGTGACTTTCAGTCAAGACAGACAAGGCCCTCCTAATAGATGAAAAGTTGGTTGAGTCCCTGCTCTGGCATGAGGCAGCATCTTGGGCTTAGCTCTGCTCAGAGTTAATTCAGGCAAGTATTCACAGGGAAGACCAAGAGCAGTTAAGTACACTAGCCATAACCTTTGATAAACAGGCTTGTTGACACCCTGCCACCCTTCCACAGCCAGTCTCACCCTGTACCTTGTACCTCTTTCTGCAGAGCAGCATGGCCAAAATGGGATTGAAGTCAATGGAATTATCCCAGCTTCAGAGCCCCACGTGTGGCAATAATCCAGCTTTCCTCTGTGTTTAATGTGGCCCTAGCAGACCACCCTGAGCAGCAGGGTGTACAGACAGGACTTTCTGTGGAAGTTCTCCACTAGCAGTGCCTGCTCCCCCTCCAGCCACAGCAGCACCAGCCTCTGATTCTGGGGTTGGTTTTGTTTACTGCAGGGATAAGAGAAGGGGGAAAAAAAAAAAAGGCCAAAACTTTTCTCAGTGAATCACACTGAACATGCATAGCTGAGGGAGAGGATGGGAGATGGCTGATTGTCAATTAAATTCAAAAGCACCACAGGAATCCCAAAGGTGACTCTGTGGTATTTCAGAGTGGTTCTACTGCTGTTGTTGCTCTCAGGGATTTTTTTCTCAAATCCTGAACTGAGATTTTTATTCTAGAAATGAAAAAGAATTCCTGAGCTAATGTGTTATTGAAGCACTGCAAAACAATACATTCCCTTTACTTCCAGGGCACATTTTTTGTTCAAAATAAAACAGTAACAAAAATAAAATTACTTTTATGCTATTCAGAAGAGGACTTTGTTAGGCAGCCAAGAATTTTCCCTCATTATTTCAGGCTGTCATTGAGCCTTACTTTCGTAATAATAATATTTTTATTACTTTGCATTAATAGGAAACACGAGCCAACACTGTCCAGATATAGCTGAGATGAGTGATCACATCTCCCAGGACTGCACACATAGCTCAGAGTACTAGGGACACTCTTGTCTTCCTCAGCACAGAGCACACCACTAGTACTGCAAAGAAATGCCACCACCAGCCCCTGGCATGGCTCAGCAGGAGAGTCCTCAGGGAAGCACACAGGAGCTCCCATCCCAGAACAAAAATGAAGGGAATCTTCAAAGGGAGTCTCAGGGAAAAGGAGCAGATTTAAGAATTTGAGGTATCCAGGAGATGTCACATGTGGCAACAATCCCTTGAGAGGCTTTGGGCATACCTGTAGTGATTTCCTCATTTGTCAGTGCTGAACCTGCTACATTTCTAGATATCCTGTTCACTCAGACCCCTCTGTCCTCAGCTTGCAGAGCCCTGTGTCCTCACCACCCGTTACAAAGTCCCCATCTGTAGCTGAGTGTACATGCTTGCTCCAAAGATTTAATCCCATCCTGTTTTGGTCTGGCCATTATTTCAGCACCTGCTTACAGGAATATAACCGATGCCATTGGCTCTTCAAATGAGTTGAAGGATCTGGCAGAAGTTTCCTATTTTTTCTTCCCTTGGTCAGTCTATCAGATAAGAAGTTCATGACACTTTCCTGTCTCAGATCTCTATTTTTGAAGTACTACAGAACAAAGCATTCCTCAAGTTATTTCAGGAAGTTTCCTTGAGCTGAGAGCATATTTTCTGCGTTTTCTTTTTTATTATATCTAAACTAGGGATATACACACTCTGTGAATGTTTCCTTCTTTTAAGGAAATACAGGGTGGAGGGGGGCGTTTCTCTGATCTGACAACACCATGCTCTATGCTTCATGACTGTGCTCATATTCCTTCCACCTACACCACTGTGTTTATGGTCACCCACCACACTCCCTGCACTGAACTCTATCAGACTCTACAGAAAGCAGTCCTTCATTTCTCTCAATAAGACAAAAATTCCTACAAATACTTGGCCCAGGTTTTAAACTAGTTACAAACAGAGCCAGAACCAATTATCACCATATCCACTAAATGATTATTTTAGCAGTAGAAAATCAGGAGAAATCATGCTTTCTCTAGAAAACAAAATAGCCTATCCATCTACAATCCCTTTTCCAAAACATGCCTACATCACCATTAGCTAAAGGAAACTACTACCTCACCATAGCCTCTATCTCTTTCCCAATAAAAATGTTAAAGGTATTTGAAAGCAGTTATGACCCCATGTGTGTAAGGTCTCTGATTTCTCATCTTTGGTATGCGGAGAACACTTTATGCTCTTTGTCCCCTTGTAACATTATCCTGCTCTCTGAACACCCAGACTGAAGGTTGCATTTCTCATGCTTCCACAAGATGAGTCACTCTCCCTATAACCACTCACTGCCACACCATCTACCAGTTCTCTCCATCTCACCCAGTAAAACTAATTAAGCTGAATAAAATATTTTCCTTAAAAGACATTATAAAATATGTCCATTGCCCCACTAAAAGTGGGGACACCTGAGCTACAGGAAACAACTATTAACTTTGGGTGTGGTTAATATCTTGTGGTTGCCTGCTTTCCCAGCCTCTTTCAAGAGTAAATAGTTCATATAGAAAGAGCCAACAAATTGTTGGGATGTTTTTGTAGTAAGTATGAGATTCTGAGCTCACACAGATGTCCCGCCAACTAGCCAGAAAATGTGAGTGCCCTGACTACTGTAGTGCTATGCCAGTGAAAGAATCTGCCTCTTCATCTAGTGCTTTGAAGATAATTTGAGACCAAAATCTATTCTCAACTGAAAGAACTAGCTGTGTTCAACCTAGAAATTACAAACAGCTATTCCTTCAGTTTAGGCAATCCATAAGCACTTTGCCTTCTGGCTGAGTGCTGTTTGCTCAATACTCTGTTGTCTACCCAAATGGCAAAAATAAATATTTCAGTACCATCTGATACATTTATTAGGTTACATGCAAAGATGTAGCTTTATTGGCAATTTGGTTTGCAGATACAAAAACTCTCTCCACGAAGGCTTCTATTAAACACCATCAAGCACAAAGATTTGACGCAAGCACCTCAGCTTCCTACAGATTTTATTAACCAAATCAGTGGACCTAAAATAGAATATTTTAGTCCTGGTGAGTATTCTCTTTCTTGAATTTTGCCAGCATATGTCCATTTCCACACAAAGCCCAAAAACTCAGAATCTTATGTCTATCCTTTCTCCCAAACAATTATAAAAAAAGGATGCATTCTCCTCATGTTACTTCTTCTGTAGCCTGTGGACATGCTAAGACAACTGCCCATGCAGTTTCAGACAAGTACTTTGATACGAACTTCATGGCAACTCCAGAATTTACAGTAATCTGACACACAGATTATTAATTATAATTTCTACAGTTTATAATGCCCAAGGTTCTTAGGCTGTTAAGACACCTTTGCCCATTAACTGGCTTAAAAAGTTCAGTGATTAGGAAGAGTGTGCCTTCCTTTATCAGATGCTTCCAAACTAGTCACCATTCTGTAACTCTCACCACAGGGAAAATAAACTCTTAATTGTATCAGTATCATATATTTTCTCAAAAGAATACACTGACTGAACATGTGATGTACACAATGTTTTTTCTGTAGATAGTTTGGCAGTCAAAGACAGGGCAAGTCTTAGGGATTTTTTGTTTGAAAACTCCGGTCTTAGCCATATATTTAAGCTTTCTTCAAAGTTATGTTAACATCTTGCATTCAATAAATAAGAAAAGCCCACTCCATCTCCATCTTATCTTCACATTCTTTGTCACGCCTTGTGGCTGGAGTCCACTTCACTGTGTACATAGTGTGCATGTGCTCTGATTCCTGCTCCCCCATCTTGCACCACTCAGCACAAAGAAAGGAGTGACTGGAGGGATGTCCACTTATCAGGCATTGTCAGGAGCTGGCAGTGACAGCAGGCAAGCTAACATCCCAGAAATCTCTTAAACAACTGAACTGCAAGAGAAGAAAGGAATCAAAATAAAATAAGGTTGAAGAGAGTGGAAGAGCAAAGACTGGTATTAAAAGTATATGACCACTTTGTTGGCACAAAAATAGATGTTGTAGGAGTGCCATGTGTTTGTATGCATAGAAGTAATTAATTGATAATTTGGAATTGTTCAGTGTTCAAAACCATTTCTTCAAAGTTTTACAAACTAAAAAGTCAAATAGTATGTATTTAAAATATTTCATATTTTATGTCTGTGTATTTCTTCATGTCACTGTCTACTAGGATTTCTTTCAGGCATATGTACTGGCTTACAAATTATTCTAACTTCCATTAAAAATGTTATCATGAAACATTCATTCTCAGCAGTGCTTTAAAAGAATATGCAAATATATCTGTCTTCACTCTCCTGAATATTGAGGGACTAGTTGGCTAATCTTCCACTTCCTTAAAGTAAATTGAACGATACCTTTTAAAGAGAATTAAATTAAATTTTCTGCTGAGAAGTGAGTTGTTCAATAGTGGCAGAGCTAGGTACAGACTTCTTTCAAATAGTGTGAGAAGGAAGATACTACTCCCATAGTATTTCAGCATTATGCTATTGTTAAAAAAATCCCTTGCACAGTTTTAAGCATATTTAGGGTTCCTTAAAGGTAAGTAAGTCACTACCAAGCAACTAAGAATCATGCAGTGAATCTCTGTTCCATGTCCCAGGGCTCTAACTAAATTATTTGTCTTTGTGGCAGCAGAATGTGAGGACCATGGGAAGAGCTGAGCAGTCCCCTCCGGAGGGGATGTTAAAGAGCAAGTTAGACTATACCATAAGCAGTGAGAGTTTGTACATGCTGTTTCCCTGCAGGGGGGTACAAGACATTGCCAGAGGGCCTTTTTGCAGCTTCAGACTTGTTTCCCCTACCCTGATGTGTCAGAGATGGGAAGCAGTAAACCATCAACCCCACACCTGGAGCAGGTCATCATATTTATAATCGCCATATGTCCACACACTGACCCACCTCAATTCCTACTTTTGCTCTTCTGCAGTGCCATGTGTCTTTGCCAGATAAAACAACCTGAAAGAAAATCCCACAACTGCATATACATTTTTCTTTAAACAAGTCCAAACCTGTCTTCAACTCCCGCCTCGCCCTAACTCACCCAAGCCATGGGGTAGTCCTTGCTTGGGGTGAGCTTTTGGGATCCTGGAGCTCAGCAAGGGGGAAACCCTATACACAAGCCCTGGGGGATCATTCCATGTACTGCTGCCTTGAAAGCAGCAGACAGAGTTGTTCCCACCACCACCTCATCTTGGCTTTAACAGCAGCTGGATACGCACAGCACTTTGCAGTCCCATCTGGTCAGCTTTAGCTAGAGGTTTCAACTTGTTCCGCTTAGCTGAGGGGCACCACACACTGCAGCAAGGTGCTACAGGAGAAGAAAGAGAGTGAGCAGAAGGCAGCAGAAGGTTGGCAGGACAGACCCAGCTCTTCAAGTGGCTCTGTGTTCAGCCAAGGGGAGCCCCCTGCACTTGGGGTACAAATTCAGTTGCCTTCAGGACTTCATGACTTCCTGGGACAGTGCAGCCATTCTTCAGAGGAGCCCACCTCCAGGAGCTGAGCAACTGCAGGGCAGGATTTATCCCTCCATGATCAGGGATAAAGCAGCACATCTTGAAGTCTTTCCTTTATTTTGCCGGTTAAGGATTTGTCTTAAATCCCTACAAAGTGTCAGCCATGTAAAACTTCACTGTAGCATCTCCTGTTAAATCTTCATTGTTATGTTGGGAGGGACAACTAAACTCCAAATGGATTTTGAAGCATTTCATTTAGCTGAGAGTGGCATACTGCAGACCTAATATATTAATTTCATATGCTGAGCTTTATGTCAGAGTGACAAGATAAACAGTTTCAGAAAAACATTTTTCAGTAATTCATAAACAAAAACCCCAGCAATGGTCCAGCTGACAAATCTTTTTCTCATAAAAAAGTGTGATGCATCTAAAATATGTGTTGACCATCAATGCAATCTGTAGATAAACAAAAATCTGAGTATTTCATTATTCGCACTTGTCTATACTTGGTATTAACATAACATAGAGTAAACGAGAACAGACAGTCAATTTGTTTTATACATAAACAATACTTGAAAATACAGATGCATTACCAGCAATTCTTACCTTATTATTCTAAAAGGATTTTGTAAATCGCTCTCTTTAATATACTACCACAATTTTTATAAATTGCTGTATTAACACAATTCATGGAGATTGTGTCATGCAGATTGTTAGTAAATTGAGTCTGCTTTTCTCATTTATTTCCATTTTTCTTTGCAAGGGCACAATTCAGCAGAAATACAAGGATCAGATTCTTCTCTCTATTACACCAGACAGTGTCTGAGTTACTACAGTGGCCTCATTTTAAGAAAGTGAAACCTAGATCCTGATTTTCCATGTTCTAAATTCCATGAGAGAAAAAGAGATTCTTCAAAATGTTTCTGCAGCTGAGATGAAATTAGTTTACCCATTACTAACAGGATGCTCAAGTATTTTTTTTTCTGTCTTATCACAATATTAGACTAGACAGTAAATTCTAATTTCATCTAAAATAATGTGGTTAAATTGCCCATAGAATTATTATCATTTAACCAAGTTTTGAGCAAATTATCAATGCTGAGGGAAAAAAAAAAAAAAGCAGATGTAAGAAATTAGCAAAGTGTCTAGAAAAGGGAAAGATAAATAACAAAAATGTCAAAATTATCCTTACTTTAGGCTGACTTCCAAAGACTCTGGTAGCAATTCCCCTTGCATACAAACCTGAATGAAGCTCCTTTCATGAGACTTCTTTCTCTATCATAAACAATCTGGGCCACATTTCTGAAGACATGCATTCCAGAGCATATAGCATCACACTGCAAACAACTTAATCCCAAATATTTGGAAAATGTGAAGCTAGATCTTGAGAGTTTTCAAAGAACAAAAGTAATCCCATGGGGTTTTCAATAAGTTTCGTGCAAAATCTTCAATATTTCCATTGTAAGAATATCCTGGGATCTCCCAAGAAACACTGCAAATTACTTTAATGCTTAGAGGACCTAAGGAGTAAGGATCATGGATAAACTGAAAGAATATGAAGGGGAGCCAAACTCAGCATTAGTCTTACTTTAATGAGCATAATAATATAGCTTCTGTTCTTTCATCTGATGGAAAGGGCTGGTAAGACAACTGGGACCCTGAGTAAGATGGAGAAATTTATTCTTATTGTTATATGAGCAATTTGTAGATTTTTCAATAATATTGAAAATATTTTTCTCAATAATTTTGAAAAAGACATAGACAAAAAAAGTAAATACATCCTGATCAAGATACAAACATCTTTTTAAAAGGAAAAAAGTCAAATAAAAATTCAATACTTGAAATTCATACTGACTTTTAAAATGTTTGATATTAATTTTTCCTTTAAATATACATTTTAAAATTAGTTTTATGATTTTATAATTTTAATAAACATTTCCAGAGAAATATATAAATGTAGATGTTATAAGAAACCATGTAACAGGGTCCTTCAAGAACAGTCCTGTCTCTGTAATACAAGCATGAACTAAAGTCACATAACCTGGTATATAGCCCCTGAAAAAGAAACAAAAGTTTAATTATTTTCCTTTCATCTTCTGACTTTAGCCAAGAATAATCAGATCACCAGCTGGTCATCAGGTAGCACTCTCCTTGTCACTTTTCACCCCTCTAATTTTCTTTTCAGACGGATTTACTACTGCAGACAAGAATGACATGAATAGAATCATCACGAACACAGTAAGAATGGTTTGCGTTGTAAAGGACATTAATGATCAAAAATTTTTAATTTCCTGCCATGGGCAGGGACACCTTTATGATCAAAAATTTTTAATCTCCTGCCATGGGCAGGGACACCTTTCACTAGACCAGGTTGCTCAAAGCCCCATCCAACTTGGCCTTGAACACTTCCAGGGATGGAGCATCCACAGCTTCCCTGGGCAACCTGTGCCAGTGCCTTACTGCTCTTACGGTAAAGAACTTCTTCCTAACACCTAATCTAAACCTTCCTTTTTTCAGTTTGAAGTGATTCCCCTTTGTCCTGTAACTACATTCCCTTGCAAAATGTCCCCCTCTGACTTTCTTGTAGGTTCCCTACAGGTACTGAAAGGATGCTATAAGGATACCACCATCATATTTGTGTAAATGAATGTACAGCAGAATGCAGGTCTCCACAACCATCTGTGCTTTATACAAATATCACATACATTCACATACTCACAGGCGTCTAATAATGAGCAAGCAATGAGGTGTTGAAGGAGCAGGAGCGGGTGCATTTCAGGGAAACCTTTGCCCTAACTCAAATCACTGTTATGTTTTCAGGGTGCGTGACTCATCTGATGAGCTTTTTTTCCCTTCCCCACACAGGTAGAACAGTGAAAAAAAAATAAGTGACAGTGTTTTAACAAATACTACTAGAGAGAAATTAACAACTCTGAAGACTTAAGGAAGGGAGCTTCTTAAGAAAGTGGAGTGCAACACTTAGCTTGCACTTGCAGGCATTTTTTAAATTCTCTTGTTAAAATAAAAAACAGGGTAAGGATTCTTGATCACAGCTTTTACTTCACTTTCATTGTCATTGATGTGACAATAATTTAAAATTTTCTTAGTCCCCAAATTCTTCAAATACCATGAATACATTGTTTTACACAGACACCAAGAAATGACTAAAAATTTCATAGAATACACATTCCACCCAGAACACTGAAAAAAAAAATTATGATCTGGTAATGGATATAGCAGGAAAAATTTTGAAACATCGTTAGTGACTAGGATGCAAGTCTCTGTGCTGACTTCAAATACATGTGCATGAAGTGAGAACCTGCCCTATTAGCAAACAATGAAGGATATAAGGAGCCAGCTGAAGTTCTCCCACTAAAAAGTTGACTGCACAGCCACACCTGGTAAGAAATAATCCTCTCTTCACAGGGTCTGAACTTTAGCTACTGAACTTTACCTGCTAAGAACCCATTTAGAAGGAAAGAACACAAAACTGTATCTAAGGTGAAGGATGAAAGAATAAAATATGTAATTCTAAGAAAATAGGCATTTAGGAGAGACCAATCCAGGCAATTCAAAGACAAAAAATAAGCAGGCAGCACAGAGACAGTCATTACAGCAGGAAAGGGGTGAAGGCAAGTCTGGAGAGATAAGGATGCAGTAGAGGGTTAAGCAAAAGTACGATAACCAGAGAGTAGTTGAAAACTACAAAGCAGGTCACAGATAACAGGTAGGAAGTCCCAAGACCTGCTTTTAGGGAAGATTAAACTGAGGTGAAATTGAATTTCTTTTCAGGCTGGGTGATGGAACTGTTCACTCAGATGGCTGGGCAATAGGGTTAAGAAACCCTGGTATTTGCTCAGGGGTCAACTCCAGCTGAGACAGAAGTCTCTTGGAGCATATTTTTCCCATCCCTTCTCTCCCATATTTACTTTAGGAGCACATTTAAAGTGTGTGTGTGGGGGGGGTTGTCTGCCCCAGGCTTTTGCTACAGCAGGGAATTTTAAGCTGTTCGGATTTGTCTGCCTGTCAGGCTCTCTTTTTGCTCTGGTGAATTTGGAAATTTTATAAGAGCACACTGCACATTTCACCCCTACAGAGGGTACATTATAAGGCAGCCCTGCTTTTGCAAGTAGTTCTTAATTTAAATCACCCCATTTTCTCTGAGATTTTAAACTAGGAATTCTGTGGTTTTCTCATTTTTGGATTCTTCTTTCCTCTTCATTGTGGCAAAGTCTGTCCCGTTGTTCCAAAACTAATATAGTCAGATGACAGGAAATGTCTCTATTTTTAAAAGGGGCAGGGATATAAGAAGGTAAAAAATAAGTTCAGTAAATACTCCACTCCAGAACAACAGAAAAAATAATCAAGAGACAGGGTGAGGCAAGTACAATCATTTTCTTTCTGGTGTGATTTATACACATCCTATTTTTGTTCATTTTCAAAGCAATCTTTGTAACCATCAAACCATATAGTAGAGCCCTCTTATTTTGTCTGTAATAACTTTTTATACTCCTGCTAATCTAAGTCAACTTAATTTCCAATTTCTGTACAAATATTTCTTGGGATTGGGTAAGTAAGAAGATGGTGATTCAGCCAGCAGATCTCTCACTACTCTTCCTCACTGTCCTAGCACAGGGAGGGTTTGTAGCTGTGCTCTTCATACTCTTCCTGTCAGCAACACACAACTCACCTCATCTCCTTTTACCCAGATTTGCTTCCTGAGTGTCCTGAGCAAGATGGCCTCTAATTTGGCTGAATCCAGCTTTCTGCCTACCTATGGTCTCTGTTTTGGCGCTTTTTCTCCTTCCTACCCCAGGAGTCAGAAGCTCTATGCTTTCCTTCCTTCCTAGCACTCACAGCCTGCTGCTTAGGATTTAATTTACCCCATATCCTCTCTTCTGCTGTCTGCATCTTCTGAAGAAAAGTCACCAACTCTTCTCAGTCGTCTCCACCTAATCTGTTTCTTCATTGTATTCCTGGATGGTTTCATAATTAAAATCCATCTTCCCCAATAGTTTCAGCAGGATCACCCCACTGGATGATCATTTGGGGGGTCACTAGAGAAGTCCTGACCTGGTTTTGCCCTTGATGATTTCTCATCTCATTGATCCACTCTTCAATACGATTCCACTAACATTTGTACTGTAAGAACCAAGGGGATGCTAAATGGCATAATAAATCTGAGAAGAAAGAAAATGTTAAATATTTTCCCACAGGAAAATATTTAAAACAAATTATAATTTTGATAACTGCAGGACTTTCAACTTTGTGTTTATATATCGGTAGCTTTTTTTTGTCATAACGGAAAGAACTGGAAGAAAACAGCAGTAAACCAATATAAGCTATTTGCATAATGGACTTACTACTTGCAAATACTGATGAACAAGGTTCTCCTTGACTAAGTTAGAGGGCAAAGACAATTTTCCTTGTTTTAACATCAGCCCTGTTTGTTCCCTAGTCTGGCTGCCATTGTCTGGTCTCTCTACTTCTCATATCCCAAGTTTCCTTACTTTTTAATGACCAGAAAACTTTGGTTATAGCTCATTATCAAGGTAAATTCTCCCACAATTATTTTTTCTAGACATACAAGCACAGAAAATATGTAAATAACAATCTGCATTTCATTTCTTCACCTTCAGATAATTGACTAAGTAAAGAATGCAACCTTCCACTGTGTTTCTGCAAACATACAAAAGCATCCATCATCTAATGAGAACACCCATCTCATTTAGATGCCTGAGCTTGAAGTGATCAATTAAAAAAGTGGGACTGTATCTGTACATGAATGCCAAATATTGGCATGTTGGGACATGTGGACTAACAACATTTCGGAGAAGTTTGTCTTTTCGACATTTACATAAGCCTTCCAGATTCCATAAAATCCACATGGGCTTATGCTACCTTACTGAGGTACCGTAAATGATGATAGAGTGGCATGGCATCTCAACCATCAGAAGACAGGGAAGACAGGAAATGGGGAAGGTAGTTTTGTCAAGATATGAACTCCACCTGTTCTTCTGTTTGCCATTTCCCCACTCTCGGGCAAGACAACCCAGAAAAAAGAAGGCAGTGGCCCCTAACAAGGTGTTTTCTTCATGAAAAACTGCCAAAGCCACTACTGGACCAGAGAACACTTTGTCATCTTTGAAGCTGCAAGTAAAAGTCCATTTTGTATCATTTCAAGAGTATCTCTTTTCAACTATTATGGCTTTATATGTTTTCTATATCTGGACAGGGCTCAGACCAAAAGCAAAACTGTCACGGTCCAGCACCACCTGAAACAGAACTTCCAGATTTTCTGTGTCATGCAATAGCTCTGTGCTGCCAGCTGCAAATTTTACATAATAATTAAAATCTGGTGCTTGCAGAGATTGTCCACAAGCCAGAAGTGTCCAAAACATGGATAAAAACATTCCCTGTGAGCAAGGCCAAGAATAGCAATGTCAGTATGGTCTACGAGGTACACACCTGAGCTACAAACCAAAAAAAATCATCAAAAAAGAAGCCTCATTGGTCATAAAGGGATAAAGGCATTTCCTTTCTGTTTGTAGGAAGTTTTCAGATATGCAGCTTTAAAGTGCTGGACAAGAAAAAATCCTTCCTGATTTACATCTCCTGAAATAGATTTAATTAGTTGTGGAGTATTACAAAATGCCTAGGAAGTAGCCACTTGCTGATGTATTCACCTGGGAGTAATTTGAGGAACTGTTCTTCAGCCCTGTAGACATGTGAGATGAAAAAATAGATCATTAGCCAACAATGAAATTAAAAAGAAAAATACAGTGACTGGAAAAAGCAATTATCGCCTCCATTAAATTTTATCCGATTCGCTATCAAGTGTGGCTCGACAAAGGGACAAACATTGGTGTCCCAACACTTCCTTGGTGAGTTGCTGCATTCAGGACAAGAGGAGATGAAATGTAGCCCCCTGCACAGAGGGTTAGGTAGGATTTTGGCATATCAAATCACTCACTCCTAGGATCACAAAATGCTCACTGGGAGCTGAAGAAATAAAACTAGCACGGATGAATAATTCAGAGACAGGACCTGAATTTGGAGTCACTACTCAGACCTGAAGCGAGTAGCTGTTTTGCCTACAGAAGAGCCATTGGGATTTCTAAATAAAGTCATATTTTTCATAATGTGTATGAAGCAGTCAGCAAGAGTCCTCTTCTGCTCCCCATGGGCAATCCTCTTGCAGGGCACACCCCTGCTTCTGCTGATTCTTAGTAATTGCATGACTTGGTGAGTGGTCACAATATCTTCCTGGATACCACTGGACCAGGTATCCATGGCAAGGTCTGTTTGAACCTTCTCGCAGTTCTAGGTGGTGACTTCTGTGCCTGTCTGCACCTTAGGGACTTCCTTTCCTGAGGCATGGCACAGTCACTCTCCCCTATTAAGGTAACAGACTTATTAGGGCTACAGCTAATTTGCACAGAACAAGCTATTAAATTAACAAGAAGCAGTCATTTTCTAGCTTATTCTCTCAACTGTATCCAGGAATATTATAAGATCATCATTCTCCAAGAATGCTGTCAAATTAGGATCTCCAAACTAACAGGATAAAGTTTATTTTGAATACTTGTAATACTTGTCTGTGAATAAATATGTATATTTCTTATTTCTATTTTTTAGGCTTGCTCTGAAGAATAGGTCATATTTAATGCCCACCATATGGGAAACAGCCCACCAAATGAAACACTACTTGGGATAATTTGATGGGTATTCAGAAGAAGACAAAATTAATTAATTTTCCTTCTGGTTCTCAAATAGTACCTAGACAGAAGGGAGGCTTTATGAGATACTAATTTTCTTTCTGTCCCAAAATACCGTAGGAATAATTTTCTTGATGTATTTTGCTATTTCAGATTCTTGTCCTGATCAGAAACTAAAAAATTCAAAGGATGAAGAAACGTGAAAGGTTAGCAAAACATATTTGAACCTCAAAAATGTTACATTTGCAGTTTTGGAGAAATCTAAATGTCATTTCATGCAAACAGATTTTCCCACAGCTCTCCTTAATTCTTAGAGAACATGATAACAAGGATACAGTCAAGAGATAAAACCAAGATTAATGAGACATAAGTGAGGCACTTAATAGTTGAACCTGTGGGATGATATGCACAGGAAAATGATGAAATGGTCATGAAGTATGATTCAAGAGTGAACTTCACAAGAAAAAATATGTATCACAGGAAATATATTTGCATTTTAAGAGGAAAGAACTTGATAACCCAGCAGGCATTTCTGTTTCTAATTATTTGCTACTGTGATTCAGTGACTGGATTCTGGGTTTTGTGAAAATGCTTCTGTACACTGCATGAAAGAGAACAAAAGTCATCCATTTTTATGCTAATGCAAAGGATTTCAATCTCAATACAAGACCTGCCTTCACAGGCCCTTACAGAAATACAACATCCAATTAAAAGCAGCCCAATACCTTTATTGACATGAAGCTCTACAGCAGCATGCACATTTGCAGTGTCCTACACCATCTTAATCAATTCTTTTTAGGTAATTTATTGCTTAGGTGACAAATTTCTCAGCACCGTTCACTGATAAACACAACCTGTATTTTCACATTTCCTCTCATCCAGGATCCTGGACCAGGAGTACAAAGCTAGGAAGTACCCACACTACAGAATATAAGAAAGAGGATAAATTATTTTGGAGCATTTTTGACAACTAGTGTAAAACACTGAAAGACCTTAAATATTCCTTTTGCAAAATATGGACTATTTGTCCCATTTGTCCTAACATTTTCCTTGGAGAATAATATATTCTTTAAATGCTGTGATTTTTTTCTTTAATGACAATACTGAAGATTGTCTTTTCCCATTTTTTGTCACAGTAAACCACCAATCATACATTTTAAACCATTTCTCTCAAAGGAAAGACATTTTATTCACACTGATAGCACTCTGATATAAGAGAGTTAGCTAATAATAAGCAAAACGGGAAATTATCAAGATGCCAATATTTTTCAAAGATATTCCTGAGAACAGATGAGTCTAGGTTTTATATTTGCCTTAAAGTTGCTTTAATATAAAGTTTCTTAGTTCCAATGTAAAAAATAATTTATGAGAAACACAGTCTCTGTATCAAAAGGTGCTACATTTCCGTGGCAATTTTGGAAGGTGACTTTTCACTACTTTCTGCACGTATGATTCTTATTTTATGAATAGTAGGGGGGGGGGGGTTTTGTTTCTGGAAGATTCATTTGTTGAACACTAATTAATAAGCTTCAAGCAGTCTGCTTTTGCCTTACTCATCTGTCATGTTAAGGACTTGACCCTATCTGACAGCATGAATCAGAAACTGATAGTAGGGCCTCTCATTGCACCTTGTAAATGAAACATATACACAGGTACCCAAAATCAGTTTCCTTCCTCAAAGCCAGAACCTTCTGAGACTGAAAGACAGGAGTACAATCCAAACCACTAGACTTTGGAAGAAAATTTGAGGCAGGACAGGTAGCAATAAAAGAGACAGAAGAAAGTGAGGTTTTTCCTTCCTCTAGGTTTTACTGACATAGTAAAGTTTTATTAGAAGTAGAATCCATCACAGGATCCAAAACCTGGCTGCCTTTCAATGCTTGGCTTTGACAACACCAGGAGAATGGAAGGAGGAGGATGGCAAAACTGGACACTGGCTGCCGTAAGGAGTTCAAGTTCTTGAGATAGAGGACTGTGGCTTTTCATGTACATTATTTATGCTACAGTTCATAAAAAAAGCATTTGACATGTGAATAAACACAAGACTGAATTTAGGAAAGGCAAAAATTAGTATTATCAGAACAAAACAGGCCTCCAAAAGGTAGCTGCAGTCCTAAACTCCACACTATGCTGCAGGGCATGCAAGTGGCTGTCCCCACCACTGGCCCCGGCCCCTTGCCCAGGGAATGGGCCATGGCAGCCACAGGTCAACAGACAGCCCTACTCATCCTCTCCATCCTACCTCTGGGAACTGGGGAGGAGGCTGAGCCCTGTCCCTTCTGGCATCCCACAAGCCTGTAAGATGACTGTAGATATGACTCACTCACATCCCTTCCAGGACTTCCTGGGAAGACCAACGGGGAAATGTTTAATAAACCCTGCAGCACCAGATTTGGGGAACACATATTTTGGGTGAAAACATGGAGCAATGAGCCTTGCTAAGAATGCAAATACAGTGCAAGACATTAAATGTTTGAGTCTCAAAATGATACTCAGAGGAGTGTCACAGATGTTAAATAGCTCTATGCCAAGTGCTCAGCACAATACTGCTCTGAGACACTGCACTCAGAAGCCACCTGGGTGAAAGGCATCACCTGGGCATCCCTAGTGCTACTAAAGAATTTATGGTCGAAATGAACCCATCAGGATGCCTTCTTTGTTCTGTCTCACTTCCAAATTGGGTTATTCAACTATGACCTAAGACATCAGCTGGATTATGTATTTATCCCTTCCCTCGATAGACTGGTACAGCATGTGACTACACACCATTAAACAGCTGCTGGTTTTCCAGCAAAGCTGGCCATCATTCAGCCATGGATAAAATAATTATGTACAGCATTTCATCGTGTCTAGCCATCCTGAGACAGCTGCTCAAGTGGTAAAGAAGCAGATTTCAGGGAATTTGCCCCCAGCCCCGTTTCTGAGGTGTTGCATGACCATGACCAGCACTCTCCAGCAAAAAGGGCTGTGTAGTAAGGCCTCTTTAACTCACAGATGGGCGTGTGCTAAAAGGCCCATAATGAACTTCCCATAATGGGGAATTTGGTGTGGTTTTATAATGTCACTTTTTTAAATAAGGTATCCAACTCTCTAGAGCTGCTGTAGGAAAATCTAATAGGTACTTCATGATTTTCTTCATTTTATTGTTTAGGCTTGAAGTATAATAATGTTACTGTGCTACATGTGTTCTATAGATACAACTTTTTCTATTTATTATTTTCTGATTGCCTCTTGGACATTATGTACTTTTGCTTCAAACTCTTTCTCATTTGTAAACTGCAGTTGACAACAATTTATGAAGAACCATTTGAACCAAGAAGCATTTTTAATGAGTATATTTTGTAAAGGGCAGCAGCACCACAAATAACACTAATTAATAGCTGTATTTGATCTGGGGAGGAGGAAAAAGGCAATAGAAACTCCAATATTGATTTGTCCAATGATCTGCCTATTGTAGAATAGTAACCCTACGTGTTCTCCACAGTGTTCAATTTTCATTTATTTTCACAGCATATGAAAGTACAACATCTGAGCAGAAATAAGAATTGGGAAATTCTCTTTCTGACAGCATACAGTAACATGTTTATTTTGGCACTTGATCAGAAGCAACTTTAGTTTAATACTGCTGAAAAAACCCTTGATGAGAGAGACACATTTTAATTTCTTGCCTATTTGTTCAATATCTACAAACTGATAAAGCAAAATAATTAGACTGACCAATTTAATTCTTAAAAAGAAAACAAGCAAATATTGTTTAGTTCTTTAAAGCTTCCTCAGTTGTGTCCTTTGTTTCCTGCATTTGTCAAAAGCTTACCATTTTCTTTCTCTCCTTGTTCCTTCAGGACCTTTCTTAATGACTCAGTAAATATGATCCTCATGAGTAAATGAGGATGCATGGAGAGTAGAGGAGGGCAAATTTCAGAGTCAAGGGCAAACAAGCCCTGCCCAAAGGTCTGTACTTCCCACACTGCCACACAGAGCCTGTCATCCTGCAGCTAACTACCGCAGCCAGCCGCAGGCTCCTCATCAGCCTTGGCTTGTTCCGCATCAGCCCAGGCTCCTCCAGTGTTGATACTGAATTCCCTAAACCTTGAGCAACCCTTCTAGCACAGCCCACCAAATTTCCTGCTCTAACTGCAAGACTTATTAGGTCTTTTGTCTTGAAGCCTAAGCTGCCTCTCAGAGCTTTCTGAGAGTATCTTATGCTGCCCCTGCCTCCTTCTTGTACTTCACATGAAACAGCCCCCTGTGACAGAATGTAACAAAAATTAAAATAGACTTCTTTAACACTATTGTAGATATGTAACACAATGTAATAAAAACACAAAGATTATAGAAATTATTCTAAAATATGTCAAATAAAAGTTTAAAAATGTAGGGGCTTTGACTATATCTATATCTGTTTGGTATTAAAAAAAAAAAAACCTAGCTGTGGAGAAATCATTAAATCGTTGTAGCCATTAGAATGTTTTCAGGGCTGCAGTAAGTCCCTCCATCTGCGACCACCCTGAGGGACTACTGTCACACTGAGAAGTAACACAAATAAAACATATTATCCTATTGTGATTTTCTGGAGGCCAGTTTTTATATGTAGGACACCTGGTAAGGGGGAATGACAGGGAAATGCCTCAGGCCTCAGGGCAGAATGATCCAGCAGTGCAAGACCTCCTGCAACCTGGTCACTGCTTCTTCCTTCTGCCCAGCTCCTTGTGGACAGCTCGAGGGTTCTGCAGCCACCAGGATTGGCTCTGGGTTACAACAGGGAAGAAGGGAGGGAGGGAGGGAGGGAGGCAGGCAGGAAGGCAGGCAGGAAGGCAGGCAGGAAGGCAGGCAGGAAGGCGGGCAGGCAGGCAGGAAGGCAGGCAGGAAGGCAGGCAGGCAGGCAGGCAGGCAGGCAGGCAGGCAGGCAGGCAGGAAGGGAGGAAGGGAGGAAGGGAGGAAGGGAGGAAGGGAGGAAGGGAGGGAGGAAGGGAGGGAGGGAGGGAGGGAGGAAGGAAGGGAGGAAGGAAGGAAGGGAGGGAGGGAGGAAGGAAGGAAGGAAGGAAGGAAGGAAGGAAGGAAGGAAGGAAGGAAGGAAGGAAGGAAGGAAGGAAGGAAGGAAGGAAGGAAGGAAGGAAGGAAGGAAGGAAGGAAGGAAGGAAGGAAGGAAGGAAGGAAGGAAGGAAGGAAGGAAGGAAGGAAGGAAGGAAGGAAGGAAGGAAGGAAGGAAGGAAGGAAGGAAGGAAGGAAGGAAGGAAGGAAGGAAGGAAGGAAGGAAGGAAGGAAGGAAGGAAGGAAGGAAGGAAGGAAGGAAGGAAGGAAGGAAGGAAGGAAGGAAGGAAGGAAGGAAGGAAGGAAGGAAGGAAGGAAGGAAGGAAGGAAGGAAGGAAGGAAGGAAGGAAGGAAGGAAGGAAGGAAGGAAGGAAGGAAGAAGGAAGGAAGGAAGGAAGGAAGGAAGGAAGGAAGGAAGGAAGGAAGGAAGGAAGGAAGGAAGGAAGGAAGGAAGGAAGGAAGGAAGGAAGGAAGGAAGAAGGAAGGAAGGAAGGAAGGAAGGAAGGAGGAAGGAAGGAAGGAAGGAAGGAAGGAAGGAAGGAAGGAAGGAAGGAAGGAAGGAAGGAAGGAAGGAAGGAAGGATGAAGGAAGGAAGGAAGGAAGGAAGGAAGGAAGGAAGGAAGGAAGGAAGGAAGGAAGGAAGGAAGGAAGGAAGGAAGGAAGGAAGAAGGAAGGAAGGAAGGAAGGAAGGAAGGAAGGAAGGAAGGAAGGAAGGAAGGAAGGAAGGAAGGAAGGAAGGAAGGAAGGAAGGAAGGAAGGAAGGAAGGAAGGAAGGAAGGAAGGAAGGAAGGAAGGAAGGAGGAAGGAAGGAAGGAAGAAGGAAGGAAGGAAGGAAGGAAGGAAGGAAGGAAGGAAGGAAGGAAGGAAGGAAGGAAGGAAGGAAGGAAGGAAGGTTGGAAGGATGGAAGGAAGGAAGGATGGAAAGAAGGAAGGAGGATGGAAGGAAGGAAGAAGGATTTCAGATGACAGGGACAGAGCAGCTGCAGAGAGAAAGAGAGAGAAGTGAAGATTTGGTTTGCCACAGGACCACAAACCATTTCATTGAGATAACCTTGCTCCAGATTTTTTCTATAGGGATACTTCCTGATCAATAGACGGAATGCCTAACTGACTGCTTACCAGCATTCTCTGCTTTGGAAACCAAATTAATAGCGTTTCTCTGGTATGTGCATTTTAATACCAGTATGTGTTTGGATTTCTTCCAGGTTTGACATTTACTGTGAATTTCCAGGATTTATGTTCTGGAATTTCCTTTGTAAAGCAATATGAGATTTACAGATAGTCAAATACCCCTTTAGTAGAGCAGGCACTGTTGTTGTAAAAACATGGTCCTCAAATGCAGAAATTTCATATGTGAGCCCATGATGGACCAGAATTTCTGATGGGACTTATAAAAAACATTAATTCTTAGTTACCACAAGGGCCAAAACTCATTCCACATACTGACAATAAACACATGGTGCAGCATGATGAAATTTCTTCTAGTGGCCAAAGCCTAAAAGGCCATCCCAGAAGGTTCTCTTTGATTAACCCATGGTCAGGAGAGGAGGCAGTGGCACCCCCAGAGTTAAGTTGCAAGCTCAGCAAGGCATAGACCTCACCTGAGCTGCTGCATCCTCTGTTTCTGTGGCAGACATGCAACATATTCTTTGATTTCCATGTGATTAGCTTCCAAGAATATTAGAGGTGTTTTGCTGGATTTTAACCTCCAGTGACTAAAGCCAGTGATGCTGCCTGCTCTGTGCATGACACCACCACTACACTGTATAGATGATCTCATCTTTCAAGGACTTTGCACATCCATCCCAACCACCTTGCAGAGCACTGGGTCCCTGCAGCAAATCAGAATGAAGGGGAGGCTCACTGGCTGGCTCTTCCCCTACTTAGTGTCTGTCCTCTGAACATTTCCAGTATGTGTTGAAAGAGCAAAATTGGGCAACTGGGCTCCAGCTGGCTCTGCATTATTTTAAACAAGTCTTATGGAGGCAGTGGAAGACATGCATTTAGCCAGAGCCACACCAAAATGCAGTATTTCTTTTTAAATATGCATAGACAATTTACAAAGAAAAATACTATGATTGCTTCAGGAGTGCCTTTGGCTCTGATTAGAAGCAGCTGAGCAAAGCCAAATGCTCAGCTGTTTCTGCAAAGAGATTAACACCTGTTGAAGATGGAATAAAAATATGTGACAGAGTTTAAGAGTAAATATCAAAAGATCATTATTGTAAAACTAACAGTAACATTGCATCCCCACCCTGTCACACTACATCATTCCTGGGAGGGAAAAAAGCACTTAACACATCTATAGCACATAAGCAACATGTGCATGTATTTTCAGCTCTTCATCCACAGCTGGAAGAATGGCTTCTCGACCCTGTTATCCAAAGAAAATTTACAGATGGTATCAGGTTGTCATGAAATAACATCTAACCAGGCATGCCGTGCAGGCTTAAGGCAGACAGCTGTATTACAGCCTGTGTTGTTGTAGCTCATGCTAGTGTCCCATTTGGGGCAGCTGGAGCATTCTTAGTGCTCTACAGGGCAACCCTTGAAGTACATACAGACTTGGGAACAAAAAGTTGGAGAGCAACTCCATGGAAAGGGACTTGGGAGTCCTGGTCACTGGTAAGTTGAACATGACTTAGCAGTGCCCTGGCAGTCAGGGGAGGCCAGCCCCTGTTCTGGGAGCCATCAGGCACAGCATCACCAGCTGGGCAAGGGAGGGGATTGTCCTGCTCTGCTCTGGAGCAGCCTCACCTCGAGTGCTGGGGGCAGTTTTGAGTGACACAACGGTATGAAAGATATTAAGTGATTAGAGAGCATCCAGAGGGCAACAGAGATGGTGAAGGACCTTGAGGGGAAGCTCTATGAGGAGCAGCTGAGGTCACTTGGCTTGTTCAGCTTGGAGAAGAGAAAACTGAGAGGAAACCTCATTGCACTTCCCTCATGACGGGAAGAGCAGGCACTGATCTCTTCTCTGTGGTGACCAGTGACAGGACCCAAGGGAATGGACTGAAGCTGTGTCATGGGAGGTTTAGGATCTTCACCCAGAGGGTGGTTGGACACTGGAACAGGCTCCCCAGGGTGTGGTCACAGCACCAAACCTGACAGAGTTTGGACAATGCTCTCAGGCACATGTTGTGACTCTTGGGGTGTCCTTTGCAGGGCCAGGAGTTAGACTAAATGATCCTTTTGTGTCCCTTCCAGCTCAGGATATTCTGTGATTCTGTGTGTGATTTCCCCCATTTCTATTCCCATGTGCTCTAGGCACAGTAGGCACATGTTGTACCTCCCTTTCTGTAGGCTGAAGGTAGCCTCCTGCCTCAGGGACCAGAGTTTCCCCTCGACCCCACAATGCCAGCCTTACCCCAAACAGTACCAGAAAAGAAGGCCTAGCACTACTGGAGCTCCCCCACCTCCCCAAAGTGCCCTTCCAAGGGCAGCAGAAAAGTGCCAGGCCCTGTGTGCTGCTCAGTAAGCTCACTGCATTTCTCTGAGGCTGATGCTGAAACTGAAATAAATGACCTCACATTTTTGACCCTAAATCAGAGTTTCTTTCCTGATGAAGGCCAGCTGCAGGAGTACTCCAGATGACAGTCTGCTCCCCAGTTCATCAATGTGGAACTGTGCAAAGAAGGGGCTACCAGGCTCAAACCAGGATGCAGGGTTGCCCACCCTCCCGGGAAGGGAAGCACTGCAGACAACACTGAATGTTTCACTTGCAGGCTCACTGAGAAGATGCCTCAGGAGTGCCCTGTGGTGCAGACATACACCAATATGCACCAATAGAGCTCTGGGCATGGTTCACCCCTGCCCCGAGATGAGGAGCTCACAGCTGTGACCACTGGGATGGTGGTGGTGGGGACACAGCCCAGGGCTGCACCCTCTGGGCACTGATTAGACCTCCACAACCTCAGGCATGTGAATTGTCACTTACTCCCTTCAAGAGTAAACACTGCAGTTGTACCTGAGCCACATTTGGGTGTGCTCCAAAGCTGCCTATAGTGGTGGAGAAGATGTGAGCCATTGCTACCCAGGCTTCCCACTGGCATCTTCCCTCCTGCTGCTAGAGACCGCTGCCACCTCTAGTCATGTAAAAATGTGGCTGAGGCAAAGGCCACTATTCCTGGCTTTCCTCTCCCTGCAAACTGACAAACTGCAGCTTGCTTCTCTCCTGCACATATGTCATTCTTCAGGCTGGAAAAGCTGCTGAAATGGCCGTGTCCAGTGCACACCCCTGCACAGCTTCCCCACTCCCAGTGGAGGCAATGGCTCAAAGATTTACACCAGCTAAAAGTTTTGAGTCATGTCTCCTGAAAGCAAATTTATTTTTATTCCAGGAGGAATTAATAATAGAAAAACCTGGGTTCTGTTGAGTGATCTCTATTTTTTCTCTGGTCATTTATTGCAGCTCCATTTATTTCTTCCTCTGATTTCAATTTCTGTTCTTGTTTCATTTTGATTCTAGTTTCCTCAAATATTATGCACATAATGTAAGTAGCAGTATTCAGAAAAAAAAATACCGGTGTAACCAAGAAGCTATGAAAGGATGAAAAATGCAGGGAGCACAGACAATGAGAAAAAAATACTGGCATTTTTATTCTATTTTCTTACAGTGTTGTATATGGAATGTTGTATTCCTCATATTATTAAAAAAAAATTAAAAAAAAAACATAGGAAGGGTTCTGGAAATATACTTTGAAAGGATAAAGAAACTGAAAGACTATCCATAATAAGACAGACTGCAAAGATTTACAGAGAGAAATGAAAAAGATGATATGCAGTAGGTATATCTAATAATGGATTTTTAGAGAAAGTAATTCAATACATCTTTTTTCCATGCAAAAAAAGGAAAGAAGCTACCCTTTTGGACTAGAATTTCTTTCAAGGCTTGGTAAAAGTCTATTTATTAATTTAAATTGTCAAATTTTCACTAAGTCATTGGATAGGCTTAAAAGTAATTCAGAATAAATATCCACACATTATTCTTAATGTATTATTAAAGAATTGATTGCTTCATACTGTTCACCTTGAAATATCTTGCTTATACCTCTGGAACATCTGATATTATCAGCTTCATTGTTAAAAGCTGGACTAGGCTGACCAAGAATGGAAATATTGGGGTTTCTGTAACTGTACAGACTTCTCCAGGTCCAAGTGAGAAGAGTAAAACCACCTATTTATTCTTAAATGCAGTAGTTTATTACTTGGAGCACTTGGTTTAAAAAACCATAACGTTTTGCATGTCAAATACTGCAAACTAAAAACATAGAAAAAAAGAGGCTACTGAAACTAAGACAAGGTTAATAAATCTTTTTAATGCTTGAATAGCTAACAAGGAAGGGCATGCAAGGACAGACTCAGTGATATAATCATTACCAAAAAAGGATTTTGTGTCACCTACTACAGAAGCGTAGAATTTAAAACATTTGAAATTATTGCCTGAACACGAATTTCCTTGGGCCAAAATACCATATTTCTGGTAATTGCTTCATGCATTATCTGCAATCACAAATTATTTCACTCTGCCATTCACATGAAAATAATCCAAGGACTGCTGATGCAAGTTCAAACCTATTTTTTCTCTGGGCTGTCATTTTCAGGTGAATGTTGTAGAACAGCGTTTTTCACTGCCAGGTTCCCTCAACCATATGTGTCTGTCTGGCTACGGAGCACAGAATCAGAAAAGAAGTGGTAGAACCCTCTGTTTACAGCTTCTAATGGTTTCTTTATTTCTTTCTACAGTTAACACTGTTTATAACTGAAGGTAATTATTTGCCTCTCACATCCCATTTTTAAGGGTCCCCCAATTTAAGAATTATCGGATCTCACTGCTAGAAGAGGCAGACATGGAGGTTTCCTCGCTGAACTCAAAAGTTACTGTATCAGACAGAAATTGCCACCTACATTGATACAATAGTGTTCTCCCTAAAACGAGTATTTGGAGCATCGTTTCTGTTCAAAACTTGCACAAAGTAATCAAAATGAAACTTCTGTTAATTGCCTCGGCTATCCGAAGTTCCCCAGTAATTTGACAAGAAGCAATTAGCTGCATATTTTCCAGAGGGACGCTTTGAGAGGGAAAACAAGGCGCGGGGAATGAGGCATCCTGTGGAAATGCAAGATTTCAATGACTTGCATTTCCTTGTATTTATGGATATAACCCTAAAAATGTAGTTTGAGATTGTGACAAAAGCCTGTGTGTCCCATAATGGAGGATGTCTTTAGGTCCCTGTTTGAAGCACTGCTGGGCAGGCAGCCATGGCAGCAGGCGACCAAGCTCTGCAGCTGCCCAGGGAGCCAAAGGCTTGGCAAGACCTTGGCTGTGGTCTACCACAGTTACATTATCATCTGTTTCAAGCCATGTTGGGCGTGACCATATGAACATCAGGAGCAGTTTTGGCAAGAGCGCACATGTGGCTACACAGCTCCATTTTTTCTCTTTAAAAACACACTTGAGTTATAAAGGCTGAAGCTGAAAAACATTGGTCATTTTTGACCATGCATGAAAGACAGCACAAGACAGAAGTTATTGAATCCACATGTGAAGTGGAAGAAATTGAGCCCATTTCTTTGTGAGCTGGTTTGGTGATTACAGTAGTCCACCAGGTAGAGCACACCACAGACAGGGCTGTCGACTGTACAGTAACCTGCCAGCCCATGTCCATGATGCAGAGAGAAGGGCTCTGGTAGAACAACCTTCTCACAGAAGGCTGTGGCTGTTCATTACAAAGCCAGCAATAGCTCCACATGCTCCACATGCTCCTTTGAGAACAGCCTGATAAAAATCCAGGATTTGTTCCCCATGCACTAAGGTACCAAGGTAAGCATCCTGGCAAAGGGAAATCACATTTTTCTGAAAAATAGTTACAATCTCATTACCAAGGGTTGGAGTTTTCCTTTGATTTTGTCTTCTTTTTTTCCCCATTTGGTCAAAGCAGAAATCAAATGGACAGGTTTAATAATTATAGGCAGTGTGCTTTGGCAAGCTCAGTATCTTTTTTCAAGTAGTGGCAGCTGAATATAGTAGGCAATTCCCAACCTCCTACCCCAGAGTGGGTAATCTCTGTCTTCCTTTGCTGTGTATTTCCTCAACTGCCAAGTACTCAACAAGCATAGAAGGAATGCTGTCAGGTCACACTGAGACCTGAAAATTTAGAATTTCTACCTACCAACATGAACAAGACTATGCAGACAACAAAACCTTTACTTTTACCTCTATTAAAAAAAATAGTTAACATGTAAGGTAGAAACCTCTATATTTCAGTATTGCAGAGGTTCATCTCTGCACAGGCTCACTTGTGCAATTGAGTAAATTGCCAAAGAGAATTTAGGTCTCTCACTGTTGCTAGAGGTGAGGGAATTGGGGGAGAGGGGGGAAGAATACAAAAAGGAAAAGTAAATTACATTTTTTAAAATCCCTCCATATTTCAACCTGGGGAGTTTGATTTAATGTGGTAGGTGTTCTTGGAAGTGAGCATTCCAGATTTCATGTGCTTTTTGAGCTTTAATTAAATAATTTGAAAAAGAATACCATATGTGCATAGACTTCTCAAGGGATAAGCATGTAAATTTCTACGTTGATATTTGCAGACTGTTGAACTCATACCAGCATGGAAGGATACTCACGGATTTTTCATTTCTTCCAAATAACTGCCTGAGCAGCTAGGAAACTAAGTGGGGATCCAGTAATCTTTGTCATATTCTCCAAGGTTCAAGCTCCCCAACAAAGAAGCTACTGCATTACTGAGAAATTTTGCCAGAAAGAAAATACACCTTTTTGAGTGTTTTTTTCTCCCATAGTAATAATAAAAAACCATTAAAGCACACATAATGCAGCAGTCAGTACCTATTCTAGCTGTGCAGTAAAAAGCAAAAGGAGCCCAGAAGAACAAGGGGAAGGCGTGAATAAGTGCTAACACAAGCACCAGGTGGAGCCTGACTGACTGACTCACTCACCCAGCTTGTTTTTATGTACATCAACCACAAGACAAACTCCACTGGTATGTGCTGCTTTGATAAAACATAATTAGTTGTTGATTTAGCAACCATGGGAAAAAAATAGGACAGTAATCATGGCAGGGCGAAAGCATGAAACACCACAAAAAGGAGCTGAATTAGCCCCTGCAGCCAATAATTTTTTCAACTCTTTGGGTAGTTTGCCAGACTGTAACAATAGGAGTGATTTTGGAAATAGGAGCAGTTGATAAAGTAGCAATGCTGCTGATTGACATCCCTCTTCCAAACTAAAGAATTGCTTGTGAATCTGCAGTATAGAATTCTTTCAAGAAAATATTTTAAAGCCTGAGTAACTACTGCAAGTGTTGTTTCTCTGATCAGAAGGATGAGGTGAGCAACACCTACCCAAATGGGGGTACAAGGAGGCAGGAGACAACCAAACCTGAGGTTTAATTCTGAGAGAAACTCACAGCTCTCTCTTCAAAAAGAAGGCATCTCTATGCCTTCTGCTGAATAAAAAATGCAAGTATTGAAAATAACAAAAATCAGTCCCAGTCCTCACTGCAGCCAGTGTGGAACAAGCCACTAGCATCAACTGATGTAAATATCTGCTGAATCCTGCTATTAAAAAGACAGAAAATATTTTCTGTTAGGGAGAAAACACTGGAATTAGCCTTTGCATTCATTAGAGGTACATATTACAGGGATTATGCATTTATTAAAATATGTAACATAATTGCAGTTTTAGGAAAAGGCTCTGAGGGCTTACAATATGATTCCATTTTTTTAGTTTGTGATCTCTGGGATCACAGACTGAGAAGAGAGCTTTCACCCAGCCACTTTATCATTCATCTCAGCTGCCTCTCTGCCACAGTGGAAATTCATTCCAAAAAAAGCTAACCTGAAAGCTCCAATTTAACTTGCTCCCCTGTATTTATGCTTAGCATGTTCCCTTATAGAAAACTATTTTTGAACAAGCATTTTATACACAACTGCAATTTCCTTTGCAAAATTTTGTGCAGGAGAAACAACAGCATCATGCTTGTAACCTTAAGACTCAATATGGGCACAGTTTTGTGTTTTGTTTTGGGGGTTTTTTTCAGCTAAGCTCTAGAAAGCAGGAGACCAACTCAAGTTTTATTGAAATATAAAAATGGCATTCTGGAGTTGGAGGCAATCCTAAACTTCCTATTATCTCAGAATTTTGCCCTTTTGCCCTCAAAACAATTCCAGAATGTGGGATCTCTGAGCTGGAGATGGTGTTATATTTAAAATTTCTTAACATTCCAATGCATTCTAACTTAAATTCAATAGTAAACTCAGCTTAAGAGGTTCAGTGTGGAAGTTAAATTTTGATAAAATTTATCGTAATCAAAAGATCTGTCAAGGCAGGCTTCTCTTTTCCTGGCTCACTTTAATCTTGAGTTTTTACTTAAATAAAGAAATAGAGAAAACTTCACACTTTCCTAACTCTGAAGGAACTTTATAGAATGAAAATTACTGACCCAAAGTTTATTCTCCTTCAGCTAGTCTTTCTTGGGCACAAATTCTCCTTACACTTCTCAGTCACCCTCTTCTCTGGTGTTCTGCACAGTTTTGAAAAAAAAATGCATATATATATATATATCCACTGGGAAAAAAAAATTACATTTGAAAATTGGGCATTCATGATGTCAAATCTGTAGGTTTCATGCAGGAACTTGAAACTGACCTTTTGGTCATGTGTTGGTCCTTTGGCATTTTAACAACTAGCGGTGACTCTGGCAATAAAAATCAAGAGGATCAAGAATGATAACAAATTCAGAAATGTACTGTGAAAGTATGAGATTAAAATACAGTTTGGAAAAAAACAGCTTATATACAGATTGCATATAAAATGTAAGATTTTATGGTAAATTTCATCTTGATAAATATTGTTGTATAAAGCATATGAACACAAAGATTCCTGCTGAGAAGCTGTCCAGTTCATTTCTAAGACATAAAGCAAGAACTTCTAAAATGTAGCTGAGGTGATGAGACACCCATTACATTTTTATTTCTTAATTTTGCTCACAGACAATATCAACACCACTTGTTGCCAAGTTGTTCTGGCGTTTATTTATCCCAAACAGCTACTTTAAAAAAACTCTTTTGAATGTTGAGAGCACTCCACAGAATAATGACATGGTGCAATCTTGAAAGCTCTGCTTCATCAAAGATAATGGCAGTTCCCTCAAAAGCAGTCAGCTATGCTCCTGCTATTTAGCGATATGTATCCATATGACGCATTTGAGTCTGTTGAGGTATCCATTTCTGTGGCTTTCAAAGCACAATATTCTTGTGATTTAAAAAGTTTTTTTTCAAATGATACTTGATGTGTAAGAGTGCATTTGAGCCCTGTTATACCAAATTGCAAGGCTCATCCTTGGAAGAAAGTACTACAAATGTGATTGAGGGACATCTGAAAATTCAAACATGCTTTGACTTCAGGACAGAAGCTTGTATAGCTGGAAAAGGACTGAAATTTAAGGTCTTCTAAAAATTCTGGGTATTTGGAATTATGGCACCAGCCAGCAGCATCAGGATTTCAAGAGTCTTTTCCAAAAGCAGGAAAGCCCTGATTTCAAATAGGGTTGTGACCTCTTCCATTTCCCTCTTCAACTGTAGTTCTCACCACTGTTCTGCAAGTGTGAAGGAGTAAGAGAGTTCAAGAGGCAGTTACACTCATTTGTCTTAGTCATCTACTTTTTCTTTATTTTGTTAGGTAGAAGACACTCAGGCCTTTTTGTATTCTTCAGTTTCCTAGTTCTAAAATGTAGCTTTATATTTCCAGATGTGCACAAATTTCTCTGAAAAAGAGAAGAGGTGGGAAGGAAAGTTCCTGAAGCTTAAAAGTTATATATAACATTGCATAAAATTGTTCTTTAATGTATTTTCTGGGGCTTCTGTTTGATCCTGAAAGACCTGAAATTGTCATCTGCAATTTCTGGTAAATAACTTCTGACAAACTTCTGCTTGTCAGGAGTGTCCTTTTCTGAGACTATGCTACATATGATGGCACTTGGGAGGTGGGGGTAGGATTACTCATTACTGAGGAGTAGGATCTGAAGAAGGAAGCTAGATAATTGGCTCTGAACTGGTGGTTTCACCATAAAATAACCCAGCTCACTGCTACATTTCTGTCTGGCTCTGGGAAAATGTGCTTTTTGAAATTCCTGGCTAAATAGACACTGCTTTCATAGATCGTCAGAGTTCATAAACACTGTGCGTTTTCATCAAGTTGGCAATTTGGTTTCATTCTGATCCAGTGCTGCAGTCAATTTGTTGACTTGATTTTGATTTGATGTCTGTAATGCTCCACTTTTACTTTCGTGGAATATTAATGCTAGATTGGCTTTGATTTCATGGTTGTATTTTACTTCAAGTTTTTTAACAAAATATATTGAACTGATCCCTCAAATGGGATTTTCAAAAGTGCCTAATCTGCACAATTTTTTCAGTATGCAGCACCACTGCAGAGTCTTTGAAGACACGGGTAAGTAAGAGCTAGCCAACCCAAAGTACCAACCAGCTCTCAGTACAGCAAGGAGTTTGCTCAGTACAGCAGTAAGCATAATAAAAGCATCATCCAATGCAGTAGGTATTGGTGAGTGAGGGGAAAAGCTCTATTTACTTTTGACTTATTTTTAATTCTTTTTGAGAGTAATCTTTTTCAACAATGTGTAAGACAGAACAGAACTTCCATGCTTATGTACCATGAGCCACCCAAGGATGCTTCTGGACAGAGAAAAAGGGTGTTTGCACACCCAGACATGGCTATCTGTAGTGTCCAGCTAGAGCCCACGTGCCACCATACTGCAAGAGGAGACAGAAGGCTTTGCTCACATTCACCATTTGCAAGAACTTATTTCTTCTACCTGTCATAGACCAGTCATCTAAGTTATATGCCTAGCACTGGATAGAGCAATGGCCCACAGAGCATGCAGAAATGCAAATGCAATTTCTGCGTTCAGCCAAGGGGTTTTTGTTAGCAGGCAAGGATGGCTGAATTTTGAGGAAAACCCCTCATGGAATGTTTTGTGCCATTTCTTTGCTCCACAGTCAAGGACATGGAAGAGTGATTCAAGTCTGCATACACAGCTCCCTACATTCACCTATAGCACCGGTCACACTGAGTATCCTCACCATGCGGGTGGTGACTGAGTTGACAGCAGCACTGCAATTCCCGAAATCTTCACCTTGTGCTTGAACTGTGAGGCAGCCTTGTCTACACTTCTGCACTGCATTTGTAAGCACCCCACAGCTAAGGCTAATTCACAGCTCTCAATACCCTCATGCACTCCTGTCTTGACTTGATATTTTAAAAGATTGAGAAATGTAAATGTTCATGACCTTAAAACTGTATCATCTTTTCAGTCCAATTGCTCTTTGTCTTTCTTCAGGCTGGTTTTTACTGTATTATTATGTTGAAAAGCTAAGTTAGGGCTGCCACAGGTCACTTTCTTACCAGTTTTAATCTGGACTTGACACTCATCATCCTCAGCTCAGACCAAGCACCCATTTCTCTGAGTTACAATTACAGAACCACAGAAACATGGAATGGGCAAGGATGGAAGTGGGTCATCTGGACCAACCTCCTTCCTCAAGCAGGGTCATCCTAGAGCACATGGCATGGCATGGGATTGTGTCCAGATGGTTCTTGAGTATCTCCAGTGTGGGAGATTCCACAACTTCTCTGTTTCTGTGCTTGGTCACCTGCACAGTAAACAAGATCTTCCTCATGTTCAGATGCAACTTTCTGTGCATCAGTTTCTGCCCGTTGCCTCCTGTCCTATTGCTCAGTACCACTGAGCAGAGCCTGGCTCCATCCTCCTGGCACCTCCCTTCAGATACTCACAGACATTGATGAGTTCCCCTCTCAGTGCCTCTTCTCGAGGCTGAACAGGCCCAGCTCCCTCAGCCTTTCCTCATTAGAGAGATGCTCCAGTGCCTCAATCATCTTTGTTACCCTCCACTGGAGCCACTCCAGGGGCTCCATGTCTCTCTTGTCCTGAGGAGCCCAGGACTGGACTCAGCACTCCAGATGTGCCTCAGCAGGGCTGGGCAGAGGGGCAGGATCACCTCCCTTGAGCTGGTGACATTCTTATGTTGACATATTGTCTCTACAAATCAACCAAATAGTCTCTGTGGGAAAGTAAATTCACCTGGTAAACAGAAATCACAGGGCTTAACTGATGGAGTTCATTGTGGTAAATACTTTCCCATCTCCTTTGCAAATTTGAATTTGGTATGTTCAGCTTCACTTTCCTTAGAAGCCCATGTTCCCTGCCTTTCTCTCAACATTTATCCCCACTGAATTCCCAGACCTTTTTGCTGCACTCCCTTCCTAGGATGCCTCCCCTCCTTCTCCAAGAGAATACTCTTTCCCAAGTATTTGTCATATGCCTGGCCCCATCAGCCAGTGCTACACCTCTCATAAGTTTGTATTTTTCAGCTTCCACAGCCAAATGATTAGGTGAGAATCTTGGCTTATGGTTTTAAGTAAGTTTCCTAGACCTCATAGTAGCAAAGAGAAACTTAAAAACATGACTCAAGTGCACCCTTAAGGCTAAGAAACCTGAAGGTAATAAACCACACCCTATACTTATTTTATTTTTAAAAACTGAGTTTTAAGTTTTTAACCAATCTCAGGCCTTTCTCAGGCTTTTCTTGTGATTTGTGAACATCTGGGATTGGCAGTGCTGTAATCTGAGCAAGCAGGTTGGAAAACATATTCCTACAATCCAGCTGCTCCCTAGGGTTCACTTCCCACTGGTCCCACCAGACTGCATCTCCTGAAATGACCTTCTGAGATGCACCAGGGACTCCCCAGGGTCACATAAGGAATCACTGCATTGCCTGAGCTTCTGCTTCCCCACTGCTATCTTTGGAAAAGTTAATGACCATGTTGGTTTTTTGAACTACCCCAGGGAGAGTAGCATTCTTCAGGCAAGCACAGATATCAGGAAGCACGAAAAAGAGGTGTGATCAAATCCATGTGTTTTCTGTTCCCAGAGGAGTATATCTTCAGCCTTCACCAGCAAAATCCTCCTCACTTGATTTTCTTCTGCAAAAGAATGATTCCAGGCACTCCTTCAGCTTGGTAAACATGCATAACCAGAGGCTGGATTTTTCCAAGTAATAAGCTTTTGTTTCTTTTGTCGCAATTTCCAAACATAGCAGGCGCAGAATAAAGGTTTCTATAAAATTTACCCATCAAAAATACCTAACAAACATGGCATTTCACGCCAGCTGCTTACTCTTGTTTTTCCTCTGTATCTTATTCTGCTTTCAGATCCCCCTGCCATGCTAGGCAGAAGAGCCTGCCTCCATTATTTAATCTCTAGCCTCAGTAAGTGCTTACATTTTAAAGTTAAATTGATGTTTCCCTCTGTTCGTGAACACTATCACTTGGTCTTCTGACCACACCAGGCCACCCACGACAGCCAACAGAATTTGCAAAGTAGAAAGTATACATTTTGTAAGAAGTTTGAAGAATGCTGAATTCTTATGAAACAAGGCCAATGTAATAAAAAGCACTGAAATTCAGTGCTGATGCTACCAACGTCATTGTTAGACTTAGCCCTGCTGCGATGAGAACTGCAGGGATTACTAAGTGTGTCTTCCTTCTTAATAGCTCAATTGATGGTTTCTGTAGAGATGCACAAGTTGTTGTCATGTGCTAGATAAAAATAACTAAATACAGTATGTTCACAACAGTGCTGATCAATGTGGGTTATGACAAAGAGTCTTTTAAAGGGAAAACTCATTTCCCATCTTTGGTCTACTACGGGTCAGCTGATTCATGAAATTTAACTGAAAAAGAAAAATAACTTTTTTTTTTCATTTGTGAACAGTCTTAATGGTCATGATCCATTACTGGAAGGCAATAGTAAATAATTGATTTATTATTAATTATTAATATAAATATACTTGAAAAACCAAATCCCTAATATTTCAAGATAGGGGTTGGAGCTTAAAGTCACTGAAGTCTGTGGCTTTTGTTGTTGTTGGGTGAATAAACAAATTACTGGAAAACCTGAGGAGGCTCCAGAAACCCAGACTAGATGGAGTCACAGAAGATAGAAGACAGCTTGGGGTATCTTGTCTTAAAAAAACATAATTTCTTGATGCCCAGACAAAAAGGCTGCATTAAACAAAATCAGACATAAAAGCATATCAGAAAATTGCAGGTCCTCTGCCTACCAAGGAAATGTCTGAAGTGTGCCATACACAAAGCACATTAAGTAATTAATGAAAGCCTCGATTATGCTACTGACCTTGAGAAAAATATGCTTTCTGTCACGGAAAAGAAAGAAACCCATGTAAAAATGTGCTGCCCCTTCCTTTGTCATATGAGCTACAGTAACCTCCTCCTTAAATCTATGCTTCAATAGATATAAGTGGGGATATGAGGAAATCACCTTATTACTGTGGGTTGTCAGCCACTGAGAAGAGCTTTGGAAGTAGCTACAGGAAAGCATTAAAAGCTCCTTGAAATAGATGCAGACAGCTGAGGGAGGGATGGGCTGGTTAGGAAAGCAAAGAGAGAAATGAGACTGCAGCCTGCTCTGGTTGCTGCTTGATCTGTGAAAATTGCAGAGCCTTTTCTTAATATATGCTTCTAGGCTAGGATTGAAACACTCAATAAAAATATACCTGGAGCTAACAGACGATTACCTTTTATTGCTACTGCTTTTTGTATGTCAGAACTTCTTAGATTAACTGCTTTGCTTTTATTTCAGTATTTGAACAAATGGTGCTATTACAAGTTTCTCCTCAGAACCAGTGAGGTGGTTTGTTTTGGTAGCTAAGAGTACATTATACCCCATAGACTATCCTCTAAGCCCTAAAAAGAATAAAAAACTTTGTACTGTGCTAGATATTATATTAAGCAGAAACTGAAAATTTCAGAAGCAAAACACCTCTTGCAAAACATGACTTCTGCAACTGGCGTTGTTCAACTTCATGAGGAGTTGGGTTTCCCACACAGTGAGCTTCCAACTAATTGAAATCAGTTCAAAAAATGCACACTGGGAGTTCTTACAAACTGTACAGGAATGCAAACCAGTGGGTGCCATTATGCTGGTGAACTTGCAGCCTGAAATTCATGTTAAGATAAACAAGCTCCTCTTCTACTGATCTTCGCCCTCTCCCACAGAGCACTGCTCTCACCTGGTGAAGAAGCGGAGTGGAGCAGCATAATTTTCCTGCTGACTGGCACCAGATGCTGCTGTCCTGCTGGGATGAAAGGGACCAAAGGGAACTGGTTCTCTAGAGGGCACTGCCAGCTTTCCTAAAGTCTGAGAGTGGCAACATATGCTTACATTTTCTCTTTTCTAACTTGTAGCTCTTATTCTTGCAATGCCAAAACAAAGAAGAAGATGTGAGCTCTCTCTTGCTTAAGCTGAAATGCAACAGACATTTTTGCTCTCTCAAACTCCCTGGTAGCTATGCTCCTTTTTTTTGTTCAGAAGGCTGACTTAGAGGAAAGCCAGGTAGTGCCTACATTTACTTGCCAAGGCTGTGCTATTGGCAAAATCAAGGCCAAAACTGTACCCACATTTTCCCCTAGTAGAAGCTGATTCACTAAGAGCTCTGTTATGTGCTGTCTGCTGTGCCACATATCATGAAGTAAAGCCAACAGCCTGGCAAGGGATCAGTGTTGAACAGAGAGATGGTACAAATCACTGGGGAACTGAAATGACTCACTGACTTTGCACTCAGCTCCACACCTACAGCTTTGTGGTTATTACATTAAAAATAAATTAAAGCACTTCGTATTATCTGCTTTATAAGGTAATATTAGTGACAGCTACCAGGGTGCTGTGCTTCTGTAAAACTCACACTTTACAAATATTAAATTACACAATTATTTATAAACACAGCAGTTTCATAAAACAATAGAGATATGGTAAATGCAATTAAACACATGCACTTAAGTCCAAAAATAGATAAATAGTGAATGAAGGTGTCATCCTGTCATGAAAAATGAGTGACAGATTAATACATTTTTCCACGCGTTTCAATATATTTATCATAAACCTTCCCTACGCATTTCTAATTACGACATGTTTGCATAGGATCCCTTTTTGTTTTTCAATTGAGTTTTACCAAGTGCTTGCTTTCCCAGAAGAATAACAATGCTGGACCAGACCAGTGGTCCACTGGGTGAAATTCATAACAACCACAGTTCTAATGCAGGTGCATGATGAACTCGGTCTTCAACTTTAATATCCTTGTGATTAAAGGATAACTATGAATGAAAACAAGTGAATTCCTAACACTGAAGTTGTCAGCAGAATATTTTCTTCCACTTACTTCTCTAGCAGTAAAATATCACTCATAACTGTGACTGGGAGTTGGTTTTAATTTCTTGAATTGGTTTCTCCTAGGGTTGTGGGTTTTGGTTTTGTTTGGCTTTTTTTTCTTTTAAGATTCAAACATATTTGTTTTTACTTTGACCTCCACTTAAAACAGCAAAAACACTTTGTTCTTCCTTTCTCTAGAGTAGCTGAAGCTATTTTTTTTCCAATTATTCTTTCCGTGTTCTTTACCTTGCTTTACTCAGGGATATTTTTCAGCTCTCACTCTACCTGCTTTAGCTTGCTTTTGTTCCTCCAGGTCCCTCAGTCATCTCTCATCCAAGCTAACCTTGATAATTTTTCCTACTGCATATTTTTCATCTCAGTGTTCACCTACTTTTCAAGAAAAATATACATGTAAACACATGTATGCAGAGAGGGAGCCAGAGGCATTTTAGTATTAACCTTTGCCCTTACTAAGATTTAACCATTTAATCCCACTCTAGTGAGGTTTTCTTGGTTTTCAGTCATGATGGTGCAGCACTTCAGCTCTTCTTCCAAGAAAACCTATTATCTTCAGTCATACCTAATGAGGGATGAAGAATTTTCTAAAAAAAAAGGGGAATAATGAGGGATGAAGAATTTTCTAAAAGGAAAATCCAACTTAAATGCCATATTGTTTTTTACTAGATTTCTGTTAACTTATTCAAGGTGCTATTTTTTTTTAATACAGAAGTTATGATTTATTACATGAAACATGATATGGATTAAAAATAACTCAATATTATTTCAGTATCTCCATGTGTCAGCACCCTGATCTTATAACATCCTTTACTTTTGTTCCTTATAAACGATAGGTTTCAGAAAAATATATCTACTATTAACTCACACGATGAAGATTGAGACAAATCTTTCACCATACTGCAGTACACATTCTCCTTAGCTACAGTTCAGCAAACTTACAGGTTTTCATGCAGGTTTTCTGATTTCACTTTATTGAAGACTTAAGCTTTATTTGGTCTTTATCTCTGGTTATTTGTGTTTCCTAGGTTTCCCACATTTCTGAATTCTCATCTTTTCATCCTCTATTTCATTCTGTTGAGCAAAACCATAATTTTTTAAGAACTCCTGATAGCATAGGAAAAACCACTTGAGCCTTACCACTGCATCTGGGGGTCACTCTTACCATCTTGCTTTTTGTTGTACTTATTTCTGTCAATAAATGATTCCAGGTGGTCTTCACACTGTTTTCTAATAATTTTCATATTTTAAAGTACCTTTATTTGTAGGAATTTTTAACCAGATTTCTTATTACTCAAAATACTTTTCTTTAAAGCTAAATGTTAGGGTGATAATTAATTTATTTCTACTAACTTATTTCTTTGGAACACTCATCAGAGCTTTTTAATGCAAGTGTCTAAACTTAGGTTGAAAAATAATTTGATTTTTCTAAAGTACTGAGGTCTCTGAAACCAAATTAAACTGCTCAGCATTTTTAAATCTTTATATTTGGAAGTAAAACTTTACATACCACTTATTTTTGAAGTCCTGAACCACATCATTTTAGAGAAAGAAAACAAACTTTACGTGGCACTCCATATGTCCAAAACAAGCAAATAACATCCACAAAACTAGGACTGCAGCAGCATTTTAGAAATTTTAGAGAAAACTTGCCTATCTGTACATGCTTTAGGGCCAGCTCATAAGCAAAAACTTTATGAGCAGAAATCTAGAGACACTATGTGCTAAAGATAACAGAGCAATTTAAATCTCTTCCTCTGGAAATGTTATTAATTATCAACATTTTTACAGCACTGCCATCAACAGAACATACCCAAAGCCCTCAGAAAGGATTTAGTGACCTCAGCCTTTCTTTCCTACACACCTGTACAGATTGACACACTTTCCACAGAAGCATTTGACTTCAGTTAATGAAGATATCACTCAATAAAAGGGAAATACTTGAAGAAAGCTTCTGGTTTTGTCATTTTGCTGTTTTTCCAGAATCTCCCATAAACAAGACTGTTGCAAGAAAAGCATTTGCAAAGCAATTGTAAAAGGCATCATTCTGCCACACCAAGTATGTTAGTCTGGAGCCCTCCCTGGCTTTCTTCTTCAGCTTTATTGTCAGTAGCTATGCAAAAAAATCATAAAGCATATGAAAAAAAAAAAAGGTCAAAGTGAAACACTGTTTTGGGATTTGTTTTTAAAATAACCAAAGTCAAAGCAGTTTGTTTTTTTTTATTATTTTAAGTAGATAAAATATTCAGTTCAATCAGGAATCTCTGAACTGATTTCTGAGTCACTTCAACCTAGCTCTCATTTTTCCACAATTTTCACAAGCCAGCAGACTTCTTGACACTTAAAAAAACTTTTAGTTGTTCAATAAACTCTAGAGCAAGCCAACAAAAAATACCTTAAGAAGCTGCTTCAGTATTTCACATTACTTAATCCAAGTCATTCTTCTAAAGTCCCTTCCCTTAATAAATCACTTGGTTAATTACAGCTCCGCCATAAGCTCTGTCATGCATATGTACTAAAGCTGTAGTTTCCCTCTGTTATTCCAAGTAACAGATTAGATAGCAATCTAATGTGAGCTATTTCAAACATAGGAAAAAGAGTATTCATTTTAATTCAGCAATAGCACATTCATGTTCATCATTATTATTACCAGTTTGATGGCCTTCTTCCCCAAGAGGCTCTTATCTTCTTGAGACAATTATCTTCTGCTGCTAAAGAGATTAAATATGTGGTGAGATGTCACATTTGAAAACTATATCAAAAGCAGTTTATCTGGTTTTTAATAGTTGTTCAAATGCCCGGAAGTGTTTCCTTACAAAACCATAAAAAAGTTACAGGTAGACTTTGGTGCTCAATACGCAGACGGAAGCAAGTTCTCAGGGAGGGTAAATATTATGTCTTCACCTAGTCATAAGTGATTTATTCCCTCTGATGTAGCCCTGCTAAATAACTATTTCTTGGTTCCTTAGTTACTACCTGAAGTAGCAAATGATGGTTACTGCAGAAGAAGAGTAACATGGCAAGTGGAATAATGTGGATTGACTAACTCTGAAGATAACACAATATGGAAAATCCTACCAGAGAAGTGCTTGAAGACACGTTGACAATAATTTCCTCAGTCATTAAAAGAGCAGTGCATTCAGTGCTGGCAAAACTTTTGAGAAGAGATGTAAAGCTTTTCTCAATAGATCTCACCCAGGCTCTTCTCTGATGACCCCATCTGGGTTCGACAGGCATGTCACTTACTTTCTTGAGCTTCTTGAGCTTATTTATAACCCAATCTTCCTGTGTGTCAAACCACAACAGGATCTTCACCTACAGCCCAAGTCCATCTCCATAATAGTCAGAACAGGAAGTAAAATCTTCTTCAAAAAGAAAACCCAAACCTACAGTACGTGACTTGCTAAGAGCAGATGTGGCATGTTCCACAGCTGGCATGTCACATGGGCTTTTTGCCCTGCAGTCCCTAATAGACTTGCTGGTTTGTCAACACGTTTCCAGCAGCAGACTTAATGCAAAGTAGATAATTTCATCTTAATTCTAATAAGAATTTAGGAGACCTAGAAATTAAAAATATGAGATTTGGCATCAAAAGTCACCTGGAAATAACCAATATTATAAAGCTGTTTAATATTTGTAATTTCAAAAATAAAATTCCCACCAGTTGGGAAGTTAAAATACAAAACAAAAGAGGTGAGGATAGACAAGAACTAAAAACATTTTCCTTCTTCAGTTTTAATCTGTTTGCATCACACATAGCCAAGCATTTTCTCCTTGGTCAAACAGTCCCAGGTACACAACTTGCTGAGTAGCACAGCGTCACCCTTACAAAGAGCAAGCTTCCCTGTTCACATTTAGTGAATATGCTCTTCAGATTCTAGTGAGTTTAATAAAACTGTGTTCATAAATTAAAATAGTTTGGGTTTATTCGTCACGAATATTGCAAGTGTGGGTTGCCCATCACTTTGCATCTTCCGTATTGAACTGCTTTATGGAAAATAATGGTAAAATAGGAATGTCCTGTGGCTAAAGTAGGAGTACTTATGGCCAGTCCAGACTCCTCCCGTATCTCACGTATCTGACTGGGTACCTGATGAACCACTGTGCAAGGCAGACGTGAAGCCGCAGGTGCTGTCCTTCTTCCATGCCCGTTCCAGCGGGCTCAGGCCATGCCAAGGGGGTGCCATGTTGGGGTGCCGCTCCCCGGCGGGGCGGGAGCCGCGCCGTGCTGTCAGCACTAGAGGGCACTCCGGGATCAGGGAGTGCAGCGCCGCTCCGCAATCCCCGGGGTGACGGACAGGCTGGGCGCCCATCACCTCTTTCCCACCAGGACACCCTTGGCGTGGTGAAAGCAATCTCCCTCTGCTCGGAATAAAGGGGACGTGGGGGGTGTTACGCTGTCAGTGAGGAGCTGAGCAGGTGACACTGCAGCATTGCCAGCAGAGATAAACAATAGTCACCTCAGGGGTGGAGCACAGAGCTTGGGAAGAAGCAATGTGGCTCTTCCCAAAGGAATGGTCAGTGTAGCACTTCTCTGTCACTGTGCTGGGTTTCTTTCCTCGTGGGGTAGTAAGTATTGTTTTCGCTTTGTCTTCAAAACTCTGGTCTTAAAGAAGCTCAGATTGTGACTACTCACACGTCTTGCAGAAAATGCCATGCCTTTGTGAATGAACATCTCCAACTCCTCCCCAGCAAGGCAGGGAGAATGGCACATTTCCAGAGGTCTGCTTTTCCTCAGATGCTAATGAGAAAGCCGTTTAAGTGTACAGCTACTGGGCTAAAATATGAAGGATGGAGAGAGGGCTACTCGGCCAGACAGTCACTCTGCAGAAGGGAGAAGAAAACCCTCACCGAGGTTCAAAAGACAGCCTATGGCTAGAACGTGAGAGGAGCCCATTCCTAGTAAGCTGCACTGTTCCTAGTAAGCTCCCCTTTTTGTGATGGGACACTTAAACTGACCTCAAACCATCTCCAGCTGTGCTTTAGGAAGTTTAGCCTTAGTCTCAATGATGTTAATTCTAAAATATTCCCTTAATGACTAATTCATATTTTTCCTTGATATTTAATCTAATTTGCTGAAGGCTAATCCCTTTAGTTTTTGGCCTGTTGACAAACGAAAATGACTGGTCCCTGTATACCTCTTCTGCTCTCTGTGAATCTTTGGACACTTATTATCTCTTTCAGGTATTTTTTTTATTTCTTCAAAACTCTTAGAGCATTAAAACATCTGCTACTGTTCTCCTTCCTAGTTAAGAGAGAAGATTCCAGGTGTTCAGAGATGACTGAAGGAAACACTATCAGCAAGTTTTTGGTAAATGCTACATTCCCCATACATCCATCTGGATTAAATTCTTTTGTGTCTAAGTGCCTTTAATTACCACCTATAGTCTTTTACTGAAATACTTCCTGGAGTGTTTTCCTCCTTGCTCTTCTGGGTAATATATCAGGGTTACTTCTTCACTGCTTCTTTTGGCTTTAGTTTAACAGCTATTACACACTTCATTAATGTTTTAGGTAACACATAATATAAACCTAATGCTTGATATGACCCTTTCAAATGGCAGTAGGTTTGGTTTTGATCCTGGACTATAATATTCCACAGATCCACTACAGAGAGTTTCTCAGTGATTGATATATGGAAATTTGTTCAACAAAAACTTGGCCACCAAGTTTCTGTTGCCTAAGATAATATCTCTTTGGCATCCTAAAGTTAGTTTTGTATTCTTTTCTTTTGTTTAGAAAATACTGAAATTCTTTGTTTAGAAAATAGTGAAAATTCAGACTGCAAAAAATAGCTCAGTAGTTTTTGCAGCAAGTGGGATGACAGTCCAAATTCCAGCCCAAGTCTTCATAGGTAGCCTTGGGGAGCTATTTTAGCCAACCTGCATCTCTCAATTTCACTTCTATAAACTGAAGATAATGTCCCTTTCCCACCTGGGAAATGCACTGATACTAGTGAGATATTTGGATGCTCTAAAAGAAGACCTAGTCAAAGCTTGTGTATAGTCAAATTATAAAAGTTGTAAAAGATAAACAAAATAAATCAGCCTTAATATTCTTTGGCTTATATTTACCTACCTTCAACACTAGAATTTCCCTGGACTCACTGCTATTCCCTTGCATTGTCTTCATAACTGAAGCCTTGAGCTGGCCTTAAAATCAGGCAAAGCTTTTTCCATGAGCTTTCTCATTGTGGTAGCTGGTTTAGGCACCCCAGCCACAGCAGTTGCTGGAACACACAAATGAGCTCCTTGGGATGCGGATTTCTTTTTGGTTCAGAGTAGCACACACTAAGCAACATAAAATCAAATGCAACAAAATGTTCAATCTGTTTTGGCTGCATTTTAAAGAAGAAAACATTTGGAGACTAAAAGGGAGAATGAGAAACTTCATGTTAACAGGCTGATTTTTGTAATAAAAAACATTCTGCCTTACAGAAGGAGAAAAGGAGAGGCATTCCCACCTGCTGTATATGGTGGCTGCCTGTGTCCTCTAAGGCAATGATCCATCCCACAAGCCAAATTCTTCCAACCTTGGTCTTGCAGGCACCCCCTGCACGAAATGCCCAGTGCTGTAGCAGATCTTTTTGAAATGAAAAATTGTTAGTTTAAGTATGCTGCAGGGAAATATATGAAGCCATCAGAGAAAAAGGAATTCATACAAGCTGAGCTTAATTTTTAAGCCGCTGTTGCACAGCATTACTTAAACACATGACTCCAAGGTTTTTCAGATAACTGTGAAGCATCCAAGTAATATAAGGCAAGTTCAGAAAGTAATGGACACACTGCTCATGCCCTGCACAGTCCCAGTGAGCGTGCACAGGGAATGGGAGGGCCTTTCTGTGAATGCGTGCACACTGTGAATGTATAGGTCTTCCAGGCAGAATATCTGGCACTTGCAAAATGGTGCTCATGTATGCCATAGGGCTGTATCACAGGGCTGGAAACCCCAGGTAAAACAAGCAGTTCCTCAGTCTTACCAAATTTTTCATGGGAGAAGAAATAATATTCAGGAGAAAATGTGCATACATCAACCACAGTTATCAAATATTTTATTTTGATTTCTTCAACCCCCTGGGCAGCAACCATCTCTAAGTTACTACATTGAACTGGATGGAATTACTCATATATTGGCATGTAAATAGGTCTCTGTAGAATTCTGAGCCTGCTTTATGATTAAACTTTACTGCCAATGGCAATAAAGATGTAATTAGCATTATTGTAATAATGGCATCATCTTTTGTCTTGTTCTTTCCCAGTCAGGAATTAGAAAAAGGAAATAAAATGGTGTCAGTCTGCATGAGAAGAGTGCTGGACCTGCAGAGTTATACAGAGCACTGTAAGCATCTTGCTAGTGCAAACAAGAGCAACTCACCATAAAATTAAGGGAACAAACACTATCCACTCAACAGCATAGAACACAATGTTGTTCTTTATTATATTATTTAAAAGGGGCAGATTTACTCGGTCATAAATTAATAATTCAGAAGGTGTAAGAAGGCACAGCCAATTAGCTGCAGTAATTTGCATTTTTATGCTCCTTCATTAGTTTCCTAAGGTTCTTCTCTCCTATTATAGCAATGCAAATGCCATCTTCTGAAAGGTGAATAGCCAACCTGTTTTTTGTTTGCATGGTAATGAAGCCTTTTCAATTATTGAAAGACCAAACAATTTAATAAATTTTAAGACAATTTTTTGTTGCTATATTATCTCTTCCTTGTGTTTTTTTTTTTCAAGAAATATGCTTTTTAAATGTAATTTATTTTAACCTGAAGCAGGGAGTTTATCAGGTGGCTGATCTTCTGAGGTTCCTAAAATCATGCCTGACTTTAATCACTTAAGTAAATCTCTCAAAGCAAGGTATTAAAATCCTTTCTTAATTTAGAGGCTGACAAATAACTCAGTGTATGATGTCTTTGTTAGCAGCATTCATCCTCTATGCAGGAATGAATTGAGAAGGGTTTAATATATGAATTTGACTGTTGGGTGAACTTCCTTTTCTTATGCCCATGCCCCAGATATCTGCTGGCACAAGTACCTTCAAAAGCTTCCTGCAGTCTGCCCCAGGGATTTCCCTTTTGGTCATTACTATCTATGGGCACAGTCTTGCTAAAGTTGACGTCCTAAGCTTCTGAGAAATAATCCTGAGGCCAGCAAGGTTAAAGTCTTCCTGCAGACATAACTGAAGTCCTCGTCACCAGAGTGCTGCAGGGCAGCTGTGCTTGCTTGGTCTCTGCCTTCCCATGCAGGGCATCAGCAAATCCCACTGGCTTCCCAGAGAGCTACTCCTAACCTGCAGCTGGCCTGACACGTACTTATTTTTCCATTTTTACTCTGGTATTTTCCTTTCCAAATGCTTTCCATGTGAGGCCATTTCATTTTATTTTTATAATTATTTTATTTTTAATACGGCCCCTCATTCCAGATGTAGATAGTACACACACACACTCAAACACACGTAAAAGTAAAGTAATGCTGAGGCTGCACCTTTATAGAAATGTATCTGAGGCAGAGGGTAACCCAGGAGAACTACAGAGATATTTCAGAGGACCAGTGGGTACTAATCTCAAAAAGAAAAAGAAAAAGAAAAAAAAAATAAAAAAATGGGGGGAAATTAAAACTTAGAGAATGAAACAAAGGTATGGTGTGTTTTCTGAGGCAACATCTGAAGGGACTTGGGTGTTCAGGTTACCATGAATGCTATTAGTTGGCTGAAGAAGACAGCGACCTGCCCTTCTTCATTTACATCAGCAGAATTCTTGTCTTTTGGGATGTTGGTCTAAGGGCAACCTGCAGCACTCTCCAGCCCACTGAAATCCACCCCATCCTGTTCCCTGGTCGCTTCAGCCTTTCTTTCTTTTAGCAGAGGTGTTGTTCACAAACTGCACAGATCATCTTTGAAATTTTTGCCAGCAAAGAACATACAAGAAGGCAGAGTTTTTATCATTTCACTGATGGTGCAGACAGCATGCCTGTAACACAGACCAAATGCCCAACCATACAAGAAGCAGGGTGTGTTGGTGTGTTTTAACAGGCTTACTTCCTTTTTTTGTTAACTTTTTGGTGAAGGCCACATGTGAAGGCCAGGCTCTGAATCACTTCAAGCAGGAAGGGCAGGATGGCAGAGGAGTGGATGGCTGAATCAGCTCCAATACTCAAAGGCCAGTGAGTCTAGAGGTGAAACTGGTGCCAGCAGTTGCAATGAGAAAGAAGAAACAAAATGGCTTGAGGCAATATGTAATTTAAAGTAGAACTGGCCAAAAATAAAATAACCAAAACTTTTCAAAATATACAAATAAAGAAATCTGAAAATATAGAGAAGATTTTCTAACATCATAGTAGTGGCAGCAGTGTCTATCTATGCCCTTACTTCAGCCCTCGGTTATCTCCTCCCCTTGCCCCAAGCCCAGCCCCAGCACATGTCCTGCATGACCCCATGCAAGGGCACAAGGGCGGCCCATGGGCAGGCTGGGGCTGTGGGCTGTATTCCCACAGCAGGACAGAGCCTCCTGACTTGCAGAATTAACCTCTAGAGCTGCAGTGTTTTGTGCTTTCCTCTTCCTACATGGACAGAAATGGAGGTCTCTGAACATGCTTATTTGGAGACAAAAGACCAGATTTTGTGATCTTGGTTCTTTATGTCAATCAGAAAAGTCAGTGTTTTATTACTTAGTGGAGATCTTCAAGATTTCATACCTTATATGTCTGCTATTTAGCTCATAAATTAAAATTGTTTGCAAAGTACATTTTTAAAAAGTATCACTAAGACCTTATTGCAGATCATCTCAACAGAATAACATGACAATTTCATATTTTTGAGTGAAATATATTAATATCAGAAGGGTTCAGTTGATTATTTAATGTGATTTCGTATATCACACATCTACAGGACTCCCCAAAAAGAATTTCTGTATCAAGGCAAATAGTGCAGCTAAGCTAGAATAAAAACTGATCATGGTTTCAAATTTTCTCTTAAGACAAAATCCACTGCAGGCTACAGTAAGTTTTTCCAGTGGTCAGTTCCCTTCTCTGAGGTAAATTACTTCAAGGTTAAATTTCTCTAATTCCAGGTAATGGATTTTGCTAGTCTTTTCCAGAGAAATTATAGATGCCTTTGTACCACTTTTCTATTCTCTAGTAAGTCAAGACTTTGAACTGTAGTCCTTCATTTTCAGCATATTTTCCAGTCCTTTAAGCTCAGCCAGAGTTGCTATCAAACCCTTCTTTCTAAAGAAAACCAAATAAATAATAATGATTAAAAAAGAAGAAATTAGAAAGGAGACCAAAATCCTTTTCCACAGGGCAGGACGAGCAGTGATGCAGCACGGTGACAGGCTGCTGGACCCCAGCAGTGGCAGCTGGAAGAGGCTGTGCGGTGCCTCCCTTTCTCCTCTAGAAGAGGCACAAAGCCCCAGACTTCCTTTGCCAAGGGGCTACAGTCTGTGTAGCACTTTCCCCTCACAGCAAATCTTCACCTGAATAATGCAAGCTCTCTGCTTTTATTCATATTCTCCTCATTATAGTCCAATGATCATTTTAGCACTTTGGCCGTAGCGCACCGCAGGAGCTCCACGTGTATCTGATTTTCCATTATAAAATCAAACCCCTTTCAGTCCCTATTTCCCAGCATGGAGTCTTTTCCATCCTACAAGCGTGGCTCACACTGTTCCTCACTGCACAGGCTTCCAAAAAAATAATTTGTTCCATTTTTTAAAGTAAGTCAGATTGCTCTGTCATTCACCAGCCTTATGTATCATTTAATCCTCCAGTAGTTTTAGTGATATAAGAAAACTTCATGAAGAAAATGTCATGTTTTCTTGTCTTATTAAAAAAGATAAGGTGTGAGGGAAATGAACCTCATGAGGACCAAATCCTCACCATGATGGCTCCTTATTTGCAGTTACACTTAAATATAATTTTAATAAAATTCATAGGTGTTAGGTTAATTTTCTATTCCTTTATTTTCTTTACAAAATGAGCATGTTCTTTAAAAACTTTATTGCATCAATACTACTATGCTGATTGAAAAGAACTTGTAATCTTGTCAAAAGATGGGATCAAATTAGCCTGACAAATTTTTTTTTGCAAACATAATGTTGATGGACATTAATTGTGTTTAAGCAATCTCATCTTGATAGGCCCTTAATTTCCTGATTTAGTCCTGTTACCATTTTTAAATATTGGTATAATTTAAATTTTTTGCAACTTGAAAATTCCCATGTTTCAGCTCTGTAATCACCAAAATAAAATGCCTAAGAGGGTCTTCTGCTAGTTCTTTTAAAACTATCAGATGAAAGTTAATTAGACATGCAGATTTCAAAATGTCTGACTTAAACAAACTGCTGTGTAACTGGTTAAAATTAAAAGGACTGCATTACCATGTCGTATGACTCTACCATCTGGCTTTCCCCAAATGCAGACTCCAAGTGACTGAGATTCTGCTTTTCATGGATTCTTGTCAGTTCTGCTATCATCATACAGTCACAGAGCAATAATATTATCGGGATTCCCGGTACAACTGGGAATTCCTTTCTCTGCTTTTCCATTCTTAGATCTGATGACCACAGATATTTGTCTTTAACATTTTGCTTCCACTATCTACTTCCTAAAATCCAAGAGACTTGTTACAATGATTGTTCCAGCTTTTTTTTCTGTGTTCCACTATGATTTAGAGATGTTTTTCATTTTACTTTGACCCATTCTTTTCTTTTCTTTTCTTAAGTCACTGCAACAGCATCATTCTGAAATGTGCAATTTGGGCATCTAGTAAAATATTATTCAACAATGGACAATTATCTTTTTCATGTTTCTGTTTACATTTCCTCCAGTTTATTGTCTCAATATTACTTTCAGCTTTATTAAATTGTCCTTTGCAACCCCCTGAGACTATGAATTCTTGGCAGAACTCACAATAAAAATGTAATCAAGATAAAATCAGTTTCATCTATTTTTTCAGGTCTATGATTAACTCTTCATAAGGTCTTGAATAGATTTCTGCCCCATTAGAAGCAATTCTTGTTTATACAGGAAATTGTTATATATAAAATTTTAAAAATTCAATCATTGCCTTAAAATCAGCAACTTTTATCACGTCTGATGCCAACCCATAAAAATATTTGTTCTTGCTACATATTATAGCTTAATGGTTGCACAGCCAATTTTCTTATTCTCTAGTGTGTTTGTGCATTTCTAGCAGACCAAAGCTAGCAAAGTCTCTTGTGCTTTGATCCTACAGAATCCTTCTAGTTTTTTATCCATGGCCTGTAATTAGAATTTGAGCAAGGCCATTTTAAAACATCTCTCGCATACTGCTGCATTTTTCATTCAATTTTCTCAACACTTTTACAGCCAATAATTCTAACATTATCAACATGGGAATCTTCCTATTTGTTTTCAGAACATCTAGCTTTATGCTAATTATTGAGAAATTTCCACTGTGTATGTGGCACATAATAAAGAAATGCTGTATATATTAGAATCAAATAAGTTAAAATCAAATTAATCTATATTATTAAATATTTTTAAATTTCACTGTTATGGTTATATTTGCCATAGACAATGTCAGGTAACTGAAATGAATCCAGTGTGAAATTCCAGGAAAAGCAGATCTTCCCTATTTTTTTCTCTACGTTTCATTTTCTTACAATCCTTCTACAGGTTATAATGAGTATGAAGTATGACTGAGTCTAGACAAATGTGTTAAGGCCTTCTATTAACAAATTTCTTGGTACAGCTGTCATTATTTTTTTGAGTTGCTATGGAGACACAAGTTTGAGGCATCACTGTTTCAATGATTTTCCATAGCAATACTGCTTTGGCTCTAGTGCACACCCCAAAACAACCATGAATGTCCTCCAAGATAATTTATGTCCTGTTGAACATATTAAAATAACTACACAATTGCCTAGAATATGGCAGTAGCAATAGGATGTGAAAAAAACTGACCTACTTGCTAAACCTATTGTTAAGTAGAATGAATTTCATAATTGAGATTTCAGTAAAATAAAAGTTAAAAATACATAGCTGGGAGAAAATAGGAAAGGCAGAGTATTTTGTCAAAATAATATCTTTTTTTTCCCCCAGTATTTTAGACTTTAAACCTTAAGGCCAGATCACCCCTGGTAAACTTCTGAGAAGAAATTAAGATATTAAACTTTTTCAGGTATATTTTTTCCTCTTTATGCTTAAACAGAAATAACTATTTTCCTTTTTAGCTAATTTCTGCTTTATGGAATTGTGGAAGTAATAGATTTTACGAATTGTATAGCTCAATGGCAATAGTGTCAAATGACAAAAATCCTAAACTACCTTTATATGGACAAAGCTTGTAGCTATTATATGGATGAATGAAGACCTCTCACTGCAGACATGTAAAATACTCTGAACCTGATATGTCTGTCACCAGCTGTGCAGAGATATAAGCAGCCAGGAGTAACTAGTTTTACACCAAAGGAAAGCACAGGAAATACAGGAAGTCACTCCAGCCTGGAAGTGAGGAAGACCTCACCTCTCAGAAGTGCTGGGCAGGGCCAAAATGCACTGAAAAGTTTACTTCCCACCATTTATTTTCACTGATGCTTCTCAGCCTTTTGTTGCAGACTCCATCCCTTTGCATGATAAACCCCAATACAGCCTTCTAGAGACAAAAAAGGAGAGTAGTTCAAGTGAGAACCAAAAGCAAAGTCAATCAAAGCAATTTTTACCATTGCAGTGATACTTCCGACCGCTGTTGAGTAATTCAAATAACTGATTCATTATAAACATTAACAAAAAAGGCCACAGAAAAGTTACTTCTGTTGAGAAAGATATCAAAGTTCTCCCTCAGCCATTCAGCCTCATGATTTCCACACTCTTGGTGAGAGCTGCAGAGGAGATGCCCTCACACGGACATGCAGTCCTTGAGTGGAGTTCTAAAGGAGCAAAAGCAGCCCTGTTCCCTCTTATTTCTCATCATCACTAACATCCACACACCTGGCCTGTCTTCCTGCAACTCTTATATAACTGAAGGCTACAGCTGTATTTTCTTTTTTAGTAGCTTTTCTTTTTTAATCAGTTTACTGAAGTCTATTATTTAAAAAAAAAAGTAATAATAACAATACAGAAAAAGTAATACTAATAATAAAAGCCCCTACTATGTTTCTCTTAATAATTTTGTTTCACTGTTTGGAAGGAGCACCAGGAGACACCTTCAGTTTTTTAATTGTGTTCTGTTTTTTTTTTTTTATTTTCCTAGCATTTCACATTGAGAGTTAATTTTGTTTGCAGATATTTTGCTTGCATTGCTAATATATTTTCCATTAACATGTTCCATTAACATTGTAGGCACATGCAGACCACAGGATGCTCATCTAAGAACTTCTTTACAATAAAATTGCTACATGGTGTGTATAACTTTGAGTTCTCACCTCAGTAACATTTTTTTGTTAAAAAAAAAAAAAAAAAGAGCATTTTTCTTCAAACAGCTTGGATTCTCTGCATGCTAGAGATACTGGCTTATGGCAAGCCTGCACTGGGTTGCAAGCCTCTGCATGGGTATTGATCTAGTGACTAACCAACTGAGTGGCCAAACTGGTTCTGTGGACACAGATGCGTGACTTAATTAAATTCTGTGACAAGGAAGCAGAACAGCACTTTCATTTTTAACCATCAGTGTATGATATATGGCTTAAATTTTTCTGGAAACCACCTTACATGGAATACCTCTATTGCAAAGCAAGAGAGCAAAGATGCAAGATTGCAGCACCTGGTGTAAATGGGCACCATACAGAGTATGTACAGGACAGTATACATTGTCATTTCCTTAGTACAGAGTATGTGGGCAACATAGAGCAGAACATGCAGCAAGTAAGTCAGTGTGCTTTGGTACCATAGATCCGACACTTTTTGGTGTGGAGAATGAAAGCAGCCTGTATTTTAAGCTTAAGGGTGGACTTGTTCCCCTAGTCATCTTAGTTGTGTATACATGGACATCAAAATTACCATACTGTATCAGACCACATATTCATCTACTCTAGTAGCCTAAAATGGTCCCTCTAAATTCATCAAATCACCCTCTAAAGCCGTGATAATATGGCAAAATTTAGCCTGCGTTTATTTTGAATAAAAAAAAGTCTGTTATACATTACAATAATAGCACAGTTTAAGTCTGAAGTATCTATCCATTCAAACACTACTGAAAAGTGAAGAGTGGGCTTTTGCTATTTTTTCAGCCTCTCAAAAGAAAAGAAAAATCAACATAGTTACAATATGTAAAATGGTAATTATAAGAATTGAAAATAATTCTTGATATCTGATTAATTTCTTCCTAGCCCAGGATTATAAAAGCCTTGTACTCAAAAAGTGGATTGCATTTGCAGCTGAGAAAAAGTGTTCTTGTCACCACGCAAATCGCTTAGGAGAAATATCCCAGAAATGGACATATGAACACTTAGTTCTGTCCAGCAGCTAAAACTTGTACTTTGCAAGGAAATTTTTAATAACTCGTGTGACTCTGAATTTATACAAGCAAGTCAGAGGCAGCTGTGAAAAACACTCTCATACAGAAGTGATCTGAGGCTATGAACTGTTACAGACTAATTGCACCCATGTGATTGATCCCTATAGGCACAGATGGACTCTCCCCCCCCAGACACTGATATGTGTCCCCAGAGGAAACAGGCATAAATTGAATGAGGTTAATCAGCCTGTGTCACAGAAAGCTCAATGAGACTTCCATGCAAAGGGAAATGTGCCTTTAATCTGAGCCAAGTATGATTAAGAAGCATGAAGAAATGGCTAAAACTCTGGGGTAATGTTATTTGAGTGAAGGTATCACTCTGCTTTCACACCCTGGCTTTTGACTATTTAACTGTGTAATTTTATGTTTGCGTAGTACATTGCAGGAGAACATGTACTGACACTGGCTATCAGCAAGGAATATAGCTAGGACCAGCGAACAAAAATTTGTAACTAGCTGCTATGGTTCATTTTGAGTCCATCTCCTGAATATGTGGGACCAGATTTCATTACAGGTATCTCAGGAGACACCCGAGAGCCCCCGGGCTTGGAAATGACGGCCAAGCTCTGCCCAGGATGAAGGTGTACCTGTGGGCATTCTGCCTTCTCACAGCTGACCTCCACCGGGAACAAAGCGCACTGCTGACTGACAGCCAAAATGAGATATCAATCACAACAAATTGTGCAGATCCTCAATCCTACCCTTTCTTACAGGGAAAAAAAAAATGAACAAAATTAACATGAAATTACTAAAACTCCACTGAGATGAACAATATAGTTCCAAGCTCCAGAAAATTGTTCAGAAAGTGGCTTGGGATTTTTTGCCATCTGATATGTTCATATTAAGAGAATGACATCTTCACTTATGTCAATCTTCTGTTCCCTTTTGATTTTTCATACAGAAAATCACTTACACAAAAATCAGTATAAATGGAAAAAAAAAAAAAAAAGGAAAAGTGTTGCCAAAACCCACCTAGGCTTCTTTATCAAAACAGGTTTGATATTATTTTTAACTAAGCCAGGATAATCTTTTACAATATCTGTCAAAAGAAACTGTAATCAAATTCTCCTCTATTTCAGAATCTGTACAGAAGAACTAAATTCCTTCTGTAATGGTTAGAATTGGTTTATCGTTATTCTAGATTCTCTTCACAGGCAAAAAAGATGTTGAAATATAGAGTTATTTAAACTAAAAGGTGTTGGAAAATGCAGATAGGCATCTAATGACATGCCCAATGACATCCAGATACATAATTCTAAGGACAGGGTAAAGATCCTTTTACTCTGTATTTCAGGTCCAGATAGCACTTCATACTGGACCTGACACAGGGGATCCTGAATTGTATGAGTATTTCAGCTCCCTGTGGTGATGCCGTGCACTTTGCAAGCATTTATTACTGAGGAGCAAATGGGGAGCCAGAGGCTGCATCTTTTGCAGAACGAAAGGTGAAACCAATCCGTGCATTTCTCCCTTGAACCAAGCAGCCACAGCACCTCGGGATAGGCTCTGTCAAACGTAGCTGTGAAGCAATTCCTGAAGTTGCAACTCAGTGTTGGTTCTTTTTCTCAAGTAGATGATCCTTAGACTATAAAAACCTATGGCTTCTGCCAGCTAACATAGGAAGTCCTTTCCTTTAAATCAGTGGTGTCTGCGCACTGAAATCGAAAGCCTGGATCCAAACACAGCAGATGACTCACTTGGGAAGTTGCTGCAGCCACACATAGCAGCACTTGTAATACCGACCACCTTTCTTTTTGGAAAAAAAATCCCAACATTTTACATGCAAAAAAGAAGGCAGTTTCTCCTTCATTTATGTTACTGAGTTCTATACTCACTGTTGTCTTTTTCCTGCATAGTGAACTTTATTACTTTAAACTCTGAAGGTGAAAGAGGAAAAAGGCATCCCATCACTCATGCTATGAATACATATTAGATTAAGTGCAAATATAATTCTTACAGTGGATGTGCATTTGGTTTGTATTAATTATACCTCTCTACATCTGCCACCCAGTTAGCTCCCAATACAGCCACACAGCTCCAGCAGCTTTACACAACTGAAAGGAGAAAATAAATCATCGCTCTAATGAGAGTTCAAAACTCCATTAAAGAATTTTCTGGAAAAAAATATAAAAATAATTCAGTCTGGAACAACTCTGCAATAAAAGAGAATATTTCAGTATGTATTGAAATATGACCTAAAAATGCCAGTAAAGTACTCTTCTTTTTTCTATTATTTGAACTGTGAGAAGTCTCTGTCTCTCCAGAGTAAAAGTAAGTTTTCACTCCTGGTAAAATCACAGTATGTGGATTTTTCATTGTGCTATATTTTATGTTACTGAACCTCAAATTTTTAAATTGTCAGTTTAATTTATAAAACATCAGAATCTACTAAAAAATGTTCAAAATATCAACATTTTTTCCTTTAAGTACGAGACCTCAAGAGCACTAATTAATCAATGTCAATCTCTCTGACCAAGATCTTATCACTTGAGAGAGTGTGTGTGTTCTATTATATTAGTACAGGCTGTTTCTAATCAGCTTGGCTTGAGGAGAATATAGAGATGGAGGAAAAGGGAGTGATTTTCTGTGTAAAAAAGACAAAATCTGATACTATGCATCATAAATCCACATTTTTGCTGTATTTGTGAGCTATCGGCTAGAGTTTACTCTAACTGATTACAAATAAGCACACAACTGCAGAAGCTCCAGTTTTCCAATTGCTATTGTAAGGAAGTCAATTGTCCTACATATGTAGGGCAGCCCTGGATGGGAGTAAGATATTTGCATCTCCACTTGCAACTTTCTGAACATTGCATGATAAATGACAGTTTGGGGAATCACTCACAGCTGTTTGCTTGCTTGCTTTTGAAAAGAGAAGGCGTTTGACGCTGTTATGTTATCTCTGCAGCATAGCTGCAAAGCAATTCCAAGAAGCAAGATAAATTAACTTTTAAAAGATAGTACATTCTTCTGTGTGATACACACAAGACAAGTCATATTTCAGATTTAAATTAGCTTATGAAACCCATCTTTTAGTTATAATAAGTAAGATTTTTAACTGCAGAAACACAACAAATTAGGAGGAGGCTACAATCACTTCTTAAGGGTTTATAAAATTGCAATTGGTTGTTTTGTCACATGTGTCACATGTGTGATGTGTCATTTCTGGTCATGCAAAGTAGGCATGAAATACTGCAACCTAACCCTGAAGTCAAAGAAAGAAACCATTAGACAAAGTATAATGTGGCTGTACAGTAAACTAAATAATCACATCAAAAATTACCACAGGGTTCATTCTTTCTAAAATAAGTGCTATTGGCTCAACAGTAATTTCAAATTACTGATATGGCATAAACGTGATAACACTGAAAAAATCCCCCAGTGTTCTGTACAGGATATCCAATTGATTTTATGTTTTCCGTCATTTATTTAAACAGAGTGGCTTACTTTTGAACAGATAAGCAGCAGTTTCAGGTGTACAAACAGCAACACATCTGAAAGGAGCCTTATTCACAAAGGGGTAGCAGCCAGTACACATTGGACTAGGTCAATATATCCTTTCCAAGTTACCTGCTTATTCAAGAGTTTTGGTTACATCCTGAGATTATCACAAAGGAAAGAGGGATAGATTCCAAAGTCTTTCAGAACCTGAGTTTAAGGAACACAATCAACACATACACTGTTTGATGTTCATACAATAAAAACTTGGAGTGCATGACAGAAACTCATTCTCCAAAAAAATCAACAAGAGATCTTCAACTATAATGCCAAGAATGTGAAATTCATGCTTTGCTTATGTGTAGTTACAGCGAGTGTTTTAGCGAAGAAACACAACTGCCCAGAAGCCAGCTGTGTGCATGTTTTTATCCCTAAAACAGCTGCTGCATTTGACTATGCCACTAAGAGAGAAAGTCTCCTCCTCTCCCACTGGCCACTATATTAAGTAGTTCGCTGTAATTGCTGCACAGCACTTGGCAGTGGCAGGCATGGTAACAGTTAGCATTAATAAAAGTAGGAACTGTTTTCACAGTTGCATGTCTCACAGTCTCTCTCATGTGTGAAACCACATTCGGTGCAGACAAACGGGATATCTACAGCATGGACGGCTGTGGGTTGTGACAGAACAAATGTGCTCAGCAGAGAGGGTGTCCATGTGAGCACAGGCAGTATAGAAGTCAAGTAATTAGGCAGTAAAATAAAATATGCAAGTATGATGATTACTGAAATCACTACTAATGTATTTCATGTTCAGAACTCAGTGTTGCACTAATGAAAATTAATAACTTTGAGGGACTGTTTTTATTTAAACACACATGCCTTAGTGCATGACAAATAATGTGTCTGTATGCATGTTTAGATAGATTTTTCCTTACACCTTCATCTGTAGGGAAGGAATGAGTCAGAGTAGCCAGCATATAGCTCTATCTGTACCTGTCTATTCCGAAAATATCACAACAAATATTTCAGGATCTTTTCAACTGACAGAAGTAAAGGTCAGGGTCATAGCAAAGGGCAGTTCATGGAGGAGGAGATTAGCATTTCTCTAAGTGATTTCTTCTTCCATCTACTTTTTTATATCCTCTATAAACAGTCCACTAATTTCAAACACATTTTTTGAATTCTGCAGAGAAGTCAGTTCTAAAAAGGTATCATCCAAAAAAATCCATTTTTCTTGGCTCATTCATCAGCTATCCTGTCTTTTCTAGTATAGATATGGGTGGGAGAAGGCATACGTGTGTGTGTGTATATTCTGTATATAACAAATATCGGTGTAGCCTCAATTTAGCATTCTGTACTCACACATTACTTACGCAAAGGTATTGATTGGAGAGCTTTGTTACTAGGATTTTTTTTAGCTTCTATTTCATTGAAAAATAATTATTTAATAGATTGATTAGATTAGCATTTTTCTCTTTTATCTGACTGGTACGCTAATGCCAAAAGAAAGTTCCAGGTGCTCAGATCCTTTACAAAACAGATCTTTATTTTGCATATCCAAACGCACGGCAGCTCTCCAGCATCCCACACACACTGAATTCTCCTCTTTTAAGCATCTTTAAACTGTGTGCTAGGTCATCTCTGAATTCATACAGAGATTTAATACATTTATTTTTAAAGATTGCCTTGAGATCAGAGCTTGGTAAATGGCTCTGTGGAAGGGTAACCCCTCCCCTGCCATTCTCTGCCTTGTCACCATCCAGCAATAACTAGCTGCTTCTAAAATAAAATTAAATGCAGTGTTTCCTAAAGACTGTGACATAGAGTGCTCATTTCATTTGTGTTTTGGCAAGCAGTTTTCCAGATTTCAGATGAAATTCCTCAGTAAATAGTTTTCTTCCTCTCTCTCAATGTGTGGCCAAAAAGCATTAAAGAAGTTGATTCCTAATAGCCTTTCAGTTCAGGTCTTCACCTACCATTTTGCAAAATGAAGACAGACAAGGTAAATAAAACCAGTGATCTAACAGCAACTCATAGGCTTCTCATACAGGCATCATTTATTCCTGTTCAAGCTGCTGCCACCAGATGCATTCAGCCCCATCCGTGCCTGCCTTCGTGCATGTAAGCACAGCTGCTGACAGACGCTGCATAAGAGACTGGAGGAGTTGGGGGTGCTGAAGAAGAGAAGACTCCAGAAGCATCAGCCCTGGCCCAGCACTGGTTGTCAGCACTCTTGGAGCAGCAATAATCCATCCACCCCGCTGGCACACCTAACGGTGGGGCTGCTCCCCAGACTCCTCACTGACAGCACCTGTGCCGTTTCCTTGTCCCAGGAATGTAGACTATGCCCTGCCTGCTCATGTTTCTGAGGGCTCTTGGGGAATATTTCATTCAGGCCTCCTCTAGTTTTTAGCCCTGTACTGTCTTCAACAACTGATCAGTGCTAAGCCCACAGAAAGCTCCAAACAGAACAGTTAAGGCACAGCCCAAGGGGGCAAGAAGATTTTTCTCCACACTTTGGACTGCATGTGTGACAAAGTGCATAAACATGCTGAAACAACACCTAGGCCAGAGAAAAAAAGAACAGACTATATCAGCTTAAAATTAAGACATGCAGAGTAGCTTGGAAATTTGCTCCTGATTTCAGGCAAAAAGGTAAGAATTCAGGACTTTCTCTCCCCATGTGATTTTTGGAGAGAACAAGGAGGGCAACTATAAAGAGGTAGAAGGCAGTTCTGGAAATGAGTTTCTGTGTTGTTTGGCTGACTTTCAAAGGATCTGATCATTTTAATAGTGTATGTATTAAATTGTTCTGTTAATGATGTGTTAAGGCAGTCATGGATTTACTAGAGGTTCTAGGCAGATCAAGGTTACATCTTCCCCACTGGGCACACAGAATCTTGGACAGACATCATTTAGCTATCATTTCAATCACGGAAAACATAGTAAGTTCTTTCTAAAGCTGAATGAATTATTAACATCAATTGTCCTTTTGTTGCACATAATTTCTGCTAGAAGGATGACTCCAGGAATGTTTCACTGCAAATTTTCCAAAGCTTTTTCATCTCTGGTTGCCTTGGTGCATGGCCCTATGCTTATACTATTCTCTATGGCCTGGAGAAACAGCCAAAGGCATTTTGATTCATTTCACATTCAGAAGGAGTGGCCTTTGTGGATGTCGTTTTAGCCCACTGGAAAAATAAAGGCTGAAACCTATTTGTTAGCCACAAATTTTGCTGTTCCATTGAAAGAGGATGGGCTTGAGCTTTTGAGCCTGCAACATCACTATTGAGAATTTACTGAAGACAACAATCCTGAATCACCCATCAAACAATTTAGGCAAAAAAACAAAACTGCAAATTATCTGCAAAGGTGAAAGAACAGATCACAGGCTATCAATGATCTCCTACAGATGCTGTTAGAGAGTCATATGGATACACAGAATGAAAAGGCAAAATGGATTCTGCTTTTTGGTCAAGTTCTTAAGAATTGTGAAGATGGTTCTATGCTCAAGCATGAAATCTGCCTATGCTAGTTATCAGATTAGCAGGATTTTTTTTACTATTTACCTTGAAATATTAAGAAACACATTCCTAGTACCAAGAAAAACCTTTATAGAGAGCAGGACACCAGCACCTATGGAAAGGCAGGTTTCTCATGTGCATAGTTGCACACTGGCATTTGGGAGAACTGTGCCCTTATCCCAGCTGTATCACTGCTCTGCTGGATAACCACAAAGAAGTCATTCTCTTGTCTTCTACCACCACTCTTGTCTTCTTCCCCCTCAGAAAAGTATGAATAATAATTTCAGGCTTCTTTGGAAAGACCTATGAAATCTACGGGTGGAGAGCATTGTGTAAGAGCAGGGTATTACAGGTATATAATAAACATTATTTATGTCTTGTTCAGCTGTGTAGATATTGGTCTAAGCTCCCCTACAGCAGTGATCACAATAAACACTACACTCTTGGCAGTTAAAGCACTTCTCTTGTGTTCACTGCCCAAACTCTTGCTCCAATTCTCCAGTCTCCAGCAGCTGAAAGGTAGAAGATCCATCACAAGTTCTGGACCATTCTAGAGCTGGGCCTGTCTTCATAAGTCCTGTGTACCCCAGTGCCCAACCTCCACTGGCTTGGGTGCTTCCTTTCTCATTCCCACACTCCATTATGTTACATAATGTCTCACAAGATCCATCCCTTGTTGTGTCACCTGGGCAGTGATTCCCACTGGATTAGCTGCACTGTGCCAGCCAAGGTAAAAACCTCTTCCTCCCTCTTTGTCACTCTCTCTGCTGAGGGCTGGCACAGTTTAGTAAAAAAAAAGGGGGGGGGGGAAAGAAAATCAATAGCAAAGCATCAATGTATTTTCTTGTCTGGAAGCACAGCATCTGATAAGAATGTGGATGACTATAAGCTGCTGACAGCAAATTGGATGAATACTGGTTTGCACAGATCTCCAAGCAAGTACTCACTCTGTCAAACTTGGTTCTCCACCCCATGAGGAAAGTTTTTCAAAATAAGGATCACTCTCCAATCCAGTAAAGTTCACTAGCATCACCAAATTAAAGGGATAGTTTGCATATCTGACCATTGTTATGTGAATTTGAGTGGAGGGGAGGAGACCAGCCACCCCAAAGACAATGGCTTCATTAACTATATGAGAAATTTGCAATGATAAGATGAAGCCAATCTGTTTTATCTGAAAAATAATTTAAATAATGCAGAGGATAAAGCCTTGAAAACCTATGTAATAATTAGTCACAGTTTCATTAGGTTTTTCCCTAAAGTTTGGTCTCCCTTTTAAATTACTACCATTGACATGATACAGCTTAGTCACTACCAATTGAAAATTAACTATAGGTCTGATCTAAAAATGAAATCTTCCATCCCATCTTTATTAATTCCCAAGGCAATTTCTTTCACTTCTTTTCACCTTTCTCTCTTTTCAGCTGTACATCACCGCTGCCTTCAGAGCTGTCATTTTACTAACACAGTATTTACATTATTTTGATTCATAATACAACATCACAACAGAGTCATTCTTGGCCTGCCCTCCTTCCTATTTTTTTTTTAATCAAAACAATCCTTTACCATAGTAACTTTTCTTGGCTACGTCCTCATTCCAATAACTTGTGAGCAGCAAAGACTTGACAACACTGATCAGACCACACCATCTCTGTGCCAAATTGAAAGGCCACTCCTCTTTGGAACAGTGAATGCAATCCCAAAGTTACAGGATAAAGCTGTTGCAGGTCTCTCAGAAAGCTCATATTCTTTAGAAAGTTACTGAACATTAAAAGTGGGCTGTGCCAAAACTTTCGGAATTAGAAGTAACTCAAGGGAGCAACTCCTCCCTAAGCCTTTTAATTTATGATAGGAAAGGAAGAGCTATGAAAGTTAACAAACTTTTCATAAAACTGGTAAAGGAAAAAAAGTGTTCAACTCAAGAGAGTAACAGACAAGGAACAAAAGGTGCCAGAAGTCATGCTGAACCAACTCCTTCCAACAATACTTTAGTTACCATCAGTTTGACATTAGATTTTTAAATAAATGTGAAAACAAGAGCCCGCTCATTTCATAATGGTTGTTATTTCACCTATCTAATAATAACTTTCACAATTACACCTTATGTAAAAATATCACAATATTATATTTTCCTTCAAAAGTTTTATACATAAATTTCCTCATGACTTAAAGGTATATATATTAAAAAATATATAAAAATAATTTCAATATTCATACTTATGTTTTCATATGTTTTCATACCGCTAAACTTTGATAAAGTTAAAATGCAAGGAAAGGGGCTTTGATTGTTATTGAAAGATTTGAAAATGATTGAGAATTATGAATTATATTTATAGCATTACAATAAGAAATAGCACTAAGAGTCTCAGTAAGCCATCCCATACTTCCAAATCAGCACATTTAAAATAGTTTTCAATTATTTTTATTCTGAAAAACTTATATTTTACAATAATTTTTGGTCAGAAATGTCATCATTAGTCTCTGATTGCAAACCAACAATTTGAAAAATATTTTACCTACCATTAGGAAAGAAATATTCAAGAATGCAACATTTCAAGATAGCCAAAAATCTGTGGAGATTATTAAAAGTGAGTGATTTTGAAGATGAAGTAGCTACTATGTAAGCATAATAAACAATATCACTACATAAACATAGAATCCCATAAATTGATGGCTATAAAAAGTGGTAGGGTTTTTTTATTGGTATAATCTTAGTGATGCCACACATTCCCTATTTTTCCTGAAAATTACCAAGGTTTTGCAATTCTTTCAAGGTTCAGCTTCTAGTCTTGTTGCCAGATATTTGCATGCCCAGACAAGACAAGTGCTGCAGCAGTGGTACAGATATAGTCACAGGATATCGAGCAGTCATGCTCCTTTTTAGAGCATCCTAGCTCTTACTGCTCAAGTCTACACCTGGAGTATTTGTTCTCTCCAAAGCCATGATAAACAACAGTAGATTTACCTCCACTTCTGAAATGAGCCTTTCTGTCTATGCTCTTTTTTATAACTTACCTCCTCTCTGTTGTCCTTAGCCTTATTAAGTCCCAGACCTTGCTCTTTCTACCTCTTCATTACCTCAGCTGGAAACTTCAGTTGTTCATGAACAACTGTCAGGCTCTTCACGATATATCTTCCAAATGCCTTCAAATGCAGCTAATACTGACTTTTCCCCTGGTCCAGGATAGTTTCTGTTTTCACCTTTACTTCCCACCAACATGTGTGATAAAGTCCTTCTGCGGGGCTTGTCCAAAAAATTCTCCAGGTCTCACTCTTCAGCTTAATTTTCCTATCATAAACATGATCTATATTAGTTTCTACTTTTTCTTCTGTGTAGCCCATGAATCCTCCTCTTCCACCTCATTTGTATTGCTGATGTAGGGCTGCTTATCCACTCTTCTTTGGCAACCTGCATTCTCTCCTATTCCTGAAATAGAAGAGATTTCTACTCTCTTCTCCTCTCCCAGGAAAAACTGCTCATTGCACATAGCTTAACCAAACAAGAATCATAGTGTTTTGTTAATGTCATCGTTAACTGGTAGTCATGACCAATATCAATAACAAAACAAATAAACCATAATCTTACACAACATGAAATGCTCATAAATACCCACAAGTTTCTAAATCGCCTCCTACAAGTAATCCCAAGAAGGACTCTTGGCCTGTACACACAACTAAGTACACATTCATGCACACACACATACAGCGGAGTGTGGATCACAAGCCCTCCTCTAATGGGAGTCCAGATACTTGCAGACACCTCCAGAGGGAGATGTGGATGCTGTCACATCATGAGGAACCATGCTGCATCCTATAATCCACAATGCACCACCTGCACCTGGTAAAAAAGCATCCCAGAACAGTGCACATGCATGCCCTGAGTTGCTGCACCCCACACCATCAGGCCCTCAGCTGGATGCAGGCTAAAAGCAAGTTATTGAAAGCTCTATTTAAACTTTCACAACAGCATGGATCTTATTTTGACTATTCTTTATTCAGCATTGATAATGCACAAATTATTACAACAGACTGATGCTTAGGCTATCAGGTCATGGATGCCTCCTCTGCAGCCTACAGAAGTCACCTTGTCTGAATTTTCCTCAATTCAGTTTTGCATTTTGTACCCTTCCTGTAAAATGTGACAGCTGCAGGGACAATGGCAACAGCCAACTTGGATAGCAGCAAAAAGAGAACCCGGCTTCAATGTAAAACCCCAAAACTCTGTGCAAAGACCCAAATCCGTCAAATCTGAAACTTGTCAGAAGAATATAGTGGTTGTCACCATTTTTGTGAACTGTTCCAAAATGTGAATGCTAACTGATTCATTTCAAACTGTTTTAGACATTCCAAGGTTATTTGGAGTTGTTTTTCTCAGATGACAATAGAGTATTTTGGAATGAAACCTGATATATTTTTCACAAGCTGAGAAATTAATAAACTAATTTTGTGAGAGCTTGTTTTGTTTTTGGCAAGCCTTACTGTGTTTGCATTCTCTATCCCTTTCTTAGTTTGTGTATATTTCTTGTTTCAAACAACCAGCAACATAAAATCATTTGAACTCTGTGTGATGGAAGTGGTTACATTTTATCAGTGCCCTTCAATCAATCCCCAATTTTATCTTAGTTCCAGCCTCTTCTCTCACCTGAGATATTCTGCATCCTCACACACCAGTACATTTCATAAAAATCAAAGGCTTTTACTTCCAAAAACAAAAACAAAAACAAAAACAAAAACAAAATCTATATTTTCCCTTTCCTTGTCTGGCATTTTTTGTCTGAGGAAAAAAATATCATCTTAAATCCTAATTAAGACAGAATTTTATAAATAAATAAGATATGCCTTTCAGAAACCAAAACTTGCTTAGCAAGCAGCAATTGATTCCCAATTTTAATAACAGAAGATGCTTTAAACCACTAATACTGTTGCCAGAAAATTATTTGTGAATCTATTAAAAAAGACCTAAAATTAGGTTGATACAGAAAACCAAAGTAATTAGCTATATAATATTCACAGGGACTTAGCTGCAGCATCTCCTGTCTGAAATATTTGCATTATATTTCTGTACCTTGCTGATTCACAATTTAATTTCAAGCTCCAGAAGAAAGCTTATCTTCTGTCCTGTATCTTATTTCCTCTATGTGATGTTCTAAATTGCACTTGAAGCCTTGCTTCAGAATTTTTCTAAAGAAAGTTACTTCATTTGTTTTGGCACTTTCTCTTTGCAATTTTTCCAGTTGTCTTCTTGCTTTCATTAATATTTTTTAAAACATGACTCAAAAGGCTTCCATCATGCATTGCAGATGACAAATAGAGATCATATCCTATCAGATGAACATTTCTGCTGATAGAGAGAAAGTATGAATGATCCTGATTTCTTTGAAAATTTGGCTGCATCAGGCCTAAAAAAATCAAAATTCATTAGCTCTCCCCATGACAAATGCATGTGAAAGAATGTGAAAGGTGCTCTTGAATTAACTATGTTTCTTTCTCTGGCCTATTGTGTGCTATCTTTTCCTGCACATCTACTTAGAGCTCAGTAGTTCAGATTTAACTCAGTGCCAGTGCTCCTTTGTTGTATTGCATGGCATCTCTACATGGAAAGGACGAGATTTTTTTCCTGCTATTATTCTCATGGTCACAATTATAACTTCCTTTATATTGAAATTACCATTTCTCCAGATGCCTTTGAGCCACTCTTCAGTCAGGGTACCCCACTGTAGTAGGGCAGACAGGCCAGTCTCTGCCTCAGTCAGAGTTCACAGACCTGCAGTCTTCCTGCACACACAGAAGACCCCTGCACTGCCAGCTTCTGGCTGCTGAAAAGGGATATCCTGGGAACCCTCAACTTTCTGAGAAGCAGCATTGTTTACCTGAACATGATCGCTAGGAGTCAAAGAAAGGGTGAAAAATAACAAGCTGCAAAGCTGATCAGAATGTGTGAACCTAAGATTCAAGAGAAGTCCTTTCTTCAGAGTTTTAGTCTTTCTTTTCTCACAGTACAGTTCCTAGGACCCTTCTCCCTCCTTAGTTTCAGCCCATACAAGAGACATGCAAACATTACATTTCTCAGCAGCAGACCCTGGCTCATTCTTCTATTGACTCCTATCAATGCCCACCACTACCTCTTACATATTCACAGGAAATCCTCTGTTTTCCTCTATTTATGCTCCCTGTTGTCCCACTGAGCCATGACAATTACACTTAGACCAAGAAAGGCTTCTAAGATAATCTCCCAGACATGATGTCTGATCTAGTATCTGATCTCCTAGTCTCATTGAATGGGAAGATTTTACTCACCATCTATTCAGTGGCATGTTCACTGTTCCAACTGGTACAAACATTTGAAAGGCAGAAAATCCGGCAAAGATCTTTCAAAATTCCTCTCCTAAAACAACCTCCTTTCACTTGATAGACTGAGAAGAAATGCTTTACATAGTCAATATTATGTTTGTGGACTCTGTTTATGGTCTTAGTGCAAAGAAAAACAGATGAGAACATAATTAAATAGAGAGTTGAAAAGCACCACAGATTAATATAAAATGATAAGAACTAAACAATTCAGCTTCTGTAATAGTAAACATATCTATCCCATTAAAATTCTTAGAAAGAATTAACACAATGATAGATAAGAGCAAACTGATGGATACAAATAATTTGTTCTTTGCAAAGACTTTTGAAAACCAGATCTCCTACAAGTGGTTCTTAAGAATATTTGGAAATCATTTGTTAGTGCATATACAGCAGAGCTTTAATTCAAATTTTCCTCACTTTCTGTGGTTTGGGGTACAGTGTGGAGCTGCCTCAGAATGTACAAGAAGGTTTTCTTCCAGACAGATCTAAATCAGAAGATGCAGGCATAAACCAGACCTGTGACACTTCAAATGCTACTGTGTACTTAGACTCCAGACCATATCAGAAGAAATCTAGCTGACTACAAACTCCCAAAATGCATGAGGCACATACATCAGGGACTCCCAATTGCTTTGGTCTACAGACTTGCACACCCAGAGATGTTCTGCTGGCTAATGCAGACCTAGTCTGGGACTCACATTCATCCTGTGAAAGTTACTATATCAACTTGTCTATCCCAAGCTAGGATGTCCCTTTGAGGCAGTAAAAAAATCAGCCTCATGTGACTAACCATCTGTCTTTTGGGTGGTAAAACTAAATCTCTCAAAGCAACTTACTATACAGAGAGAACTGACTTGTCTCAGGGAATGTACTGTATGGAAGCTGGTTGTGGGCAAAGACCAAGGTGGCTCAGCACAGTAGTGGAGTGAAAGGACTTAAAAGGCAGCTAATGGGCACTGGGGCAGATGGTGAGGCTGGAAGAATTTGGAGAGACCCTGGGGTCTGAGGGTAAAACAGAGATGGAGCAGTGGACCTTTTTACAGAGGTGTCTGTAAAACAGAAATTTAGTAATGCCTGTCTTTTGGCAAACTCTTACCCCTTTCTCAGCCATGGAACAGAGGAGAAGGAGGAAAAGGAGGAGGGGAAGGAGGCAGGAATTTGCTGTTTATGCAGCAAGCTCTCCTCTTACAAACAGTCCTTATGCCCTTTGGCATAGGCAAAGCTGTTGGCTCTGCTACTGCTGGCTACTGACTACTCTGCCTGAGCAGCAAGTTGGCCTTGTCTGTCTTGAATGGGATGCCCAAAGAACAGGGGTCTTCTCTGGTGCACCAGCTTACAAGCTGCCTTGCCAGCCTTCCTGACTGAGACAGGGTCCAACAGTGCCTGCTGTGACTCCTCTCTGCCTGCAGCCATATCCTCAACAACCTATAGTTCTAACATTTTGATGAAGCTAATTGCATGTGTCAGAGGTGACAAGCGTCCTTAGATAGTTCACTGCAATCAGATCATATCTAGCAGCTAGTCTAAATGAGAGAGGCTGAGAAAAATGTATGCAAGGTCAACAAGCACACTAAGTGCTCCTGATACCAAGAAGTTCCAAAAGTTCTCTAATTGTTATCCTTGCATTTCTTATACTTAAAATACATTTCTCTTCAGTCATTCTCAGAAAAAAAATATATATATTCTCAAGACTTTAGTCTTACCTTGAACATTTCCCTGGTATTTTGCTGCTCTTTGGGTGTCACCTGGCAATACACCCTGGCCAGCAATCTAAAAAGAGAATTCCAGGTAGTGTTTACACTGGCACTTTCCTGCAGCTCTCTCTTTCCCCTCTGACACAGCTTCTCTGTGTGCAGCATCAAATTACCATGTTGTTTTTCTACTGCCATATTGTATTGCAGCCATATGAACTACCTACATTTAGGCCTGTTTCAATATTCCCTCAGAAGTCAATATTAATAATAGTAATCATCAAACTTTTCAATATTATTTCTCTATAAAAGATTTCACTAACTGCCTACATGTGCTTTGGATCTCAGCCTCGTGACTCTGTGATTATTCATAGAAAATATTTTACATAAACTCAGTATACTGTCTCACTGCTTAGAGAGAGGCAGCAGTTGAAACAGGTCTGTGAAAAACAAGAGAATTAATTTGTTTTTATGAGACTAACCAAGAAGCTTGGCTGAATGTCCTACACCAGAATCTTTGGCACATCTCCTCCACTTTGAGGTACTGTGACATCAGTTATTTTTTGTTTACTGAATATCTTGATAAACCAAGGCTTATTTCCTGCAGTAGTTATTTCAGTAGTGTTATTTCAGTGAAGACAAAGGTAGAACTTGTACCTAGTGTGCTGTGTTAGGTTCCCACATGCTCTTTCTCTCTCTTGCTTCCTCTCTATTTTTAATGTCTCCTCTTCCTGCCTTTTCACTGAAGAAGCATAGCCAGTTGCAAGGTAGCTTGCTTGCTTGCATTTGAAAAAGCAAACCTGGCTGCTCTCCAAGATTTCTCATTTTCACTTACCTGGAACATTGCTTTAAACAGGAACCACATGTATTTACTGGTAGGCAACCCAATAATTTCATTCTCCACAGGAATTTTGGGATGCACACATTAATGGTATAAGCAAGGGGGAAAAAAGTTATTCTGAATGAGAAACCTAGTGTTTACAAAAGTAGTGTTTGATACTTCAGGGTGGAATTTGGTTTCATTCCCCAGCATGTTAAATCATAACTAGGCATGTGTGATTTAATATAGCAGAGAGATTTCCTGATTTGTTTTTAATTGCCAGTATACACAGACTGCATTTTCAGCATGAGTTATTTTTATTTGAGATGAAAGAAAATGGGAACAATAACAAAGTCTTCATGAGAAAATACTTTTCTGCAGCATATCATATTGACTCTGCCTTGCTAAATGTGAGTTTCAAGATGTCATGATGCCCAGAAAAGGAAAGTATCTGCCTAAGATCAAAAAAGGATTCAAGCACAGCTCTAAATTCAATGGGCCTTAAATAGAGGCTTTCTTTAAACACATAACTCAAAGTCTTATAAATCAGGATGGTTTTTATATATACATACATATATAGTATATATATTTCTTAATTACTGTTCATTGTAATGGATTCACTAATAACAGAGCCACGTGTAACACATACCCAACACGGTTCCCATGACATGTTTAAAGCTAAGTTTTATTCTGTATATGCCCTATGGCTAAAGGCAGCTTGTTAGGAAGGGAATTGGCATTTGTTCATTCTCATTCCCTTCATCTGTATTAAAAGACTCACATCCTACTGTAACATTTTCATTTGCAACCCCTTCAGGCCAATAAAAAGCATAATCATTTTCCTCCCCAGTAACTGCATGGACATCAGCTTTAATTTCAGCACACTTTTCTCTTCCCAAACCTTTTTGTCTTGTAACAGCTGGTCAATATATTTCTTCATTATGTCCATTTTCCAAAAACAGCCATGCCATGCTCCCAGCAATATACCTTCTTGACAACACCTTCATCCTAATTGTTTCATCCTTTGTAATTTTATGCACATCCTATTGATGGATGCAGGATGTCTGGGAGGCATACATTATAGATTCTATTTCCTCCACCATATTTACCCAGTTCCTGTGCAAAATACATGCTATCTGTAACAAATTATAAAGTCTAGAAAGCCTTTGATTAAAGTTGCTGGTATGGTGGACTTTGATCCAGAGTTTGTCTTTGTAAATAAAATTCTGCTTAATTTTCACCAGAGCTTTTTCAAATGTACATACAAAAGCCTCGTTTATCCATTTTATCCTGGCAGATAAGCAGCAGTTCTAATATGCTTTAGTGAATGTGTCTGAAATTGTTTCAAAACAGTTCTGGACTGTTATCAAACAATTTCTTCAAATAATCCAAAAACAATCAATAAACTCCATGAGTTTTTGATATTCTGGCCAGTCAACACAAACCTATGTGATGGGACAAGCACCAGCTATAGCTACCTATATGACTGATAATTAATTAATCTCTGTGAAATCTAGATAATTTTTATCTCATTTATGTGTCCTGTAACAAAGTGCAGGATTTAAATCTCCTTCATTTTCTGTCACTTTACCATGCAGAGAGTTTTTAAAATTACAAACTGCATTCTCAGGAAACAGTGTATTTTCTGAGGCTGCTCGTTCAAAAGCCTACTTATTCAAAGTAATTCTGCATACTAACCCATGGCACTCTTTCAGTGCCCTCTCCTCCTTGCTTTAGGAGTACTTGAACTCTTCCAGTTCTGGACATAAGAACTCTAGCGTATTTGTTAAAAGAAATATTACACTGCTAGCAGGTTGGGCATGTTAATACTGGATAGGACCTACTAGCTATTGTCATCCTTTTCAATGACCTTTTTCCTTGCTCATGACAAATCAGAGATTATGTTTAAATTAAGGCAAACAAGAAAAATAAAATTTCCATAGAAGTGCTAAAAGACTGTCCCATAGCTTAACCTAATGGGTCAAATAGTCTCACTACTCAAATCCCCAGTACAGAAATAAGTAATCTTATACAATTAAGAAAAAGGTAACAAATTAATACAGGCCAAAGTTACACTACAAGTTGCACTAGTAATTTTGGTTCCAGTTTTGCATAGTTCTTTAGAACATAATTAATCTATCTGCTTTTCTGGATCAAAATCATAATTAAGATGTTCTTAATCACCTCTTTTAGTTAGCGAAAGAAAATTATTTTAAGACCAAATCAACTGGAGATTGTATCTAAAAAAAGTAACAAAAATTATGAAACTGAGTGATTGGTGAAAAACATGCATCTAGACTTTAAACCATTTTAGAAACATGTTAAGAGATAATTATTATTTAAATATTACATTACCTAAAACTCCCCACCCTCTTCTTACCTTCCCCTCAGGCTAGCCACCATTAGTGTAATTGGCTGATTTTCTGACTACATCCTCCTTAGGAGGAATCTTAAGGCAGATGCTCTGAAGGAGTGGAGCATGAATGGCTCTCCAAATAATTTCAAGGGAGGATCTCCATAAACACAGAGCAGCACAGAGTAGCAGAAGTCAGTGACTTCTGTACCAAAGACTGACAAATGCAGACTCTGTGGGGAGAGAAGGTGGCTGCTGCAGGGACTGACTAGGGAACTCTCAAGGACCCGTGAAAGTAAGGACAAAAAGCATGGGGAGCCAGAAGTACTTAGTTCAGGCAGGAAGCTGAGGTGGTCCTTTGAACCTGATTGTTACTGAACCATCAGACTTCAGGCTGAAAGAGTTCTGTGCAGCTTTTGCAGGCCTGATGAGAGTGTTGTGCTTTCTTCCTCTTCTGTGACAAGGACAAGTTACATCTCCTCCTCTTTGCTGTGTATAAAGAAAATGTTGAGGAACGGTGTAAAAATATCAGAGCAGTTATTTTGATTCTCACGTTCATGATAGATGACATCTGTCAGGGCCCTGAATGCTCTCATGCATTCTGCAACCTGTCTCCTGCTCCATCTCCAGGGTCTGGCTGCCTGTACACCTAAGGACAGCTACATTTTGGTGCAGTGGTGTCTCTTTGGTCAGACTATAGGGAAAGAGCTGTGAGAGGCCTCCATGGGGCCTTGTGAGATGCCTTTAGGCTTAGGCTCTTGTTTCTAGCTGTTGCTTTAGAGGTGTCTGTTCTATGAATATTTATGCCTAGATCCCATAATTCTCTTCTCAAAACTGATGACAACTAAAATACCCAATAGCTCCTTCTACATGCTTTTAAGACAAACCTCGAGGTGCAGTAACTAGATGAAGGAGAACACTCCAACTGAGGGCTCATCTTCACATGAATGGAGAATTTCTTGACATCTAGCTAGTGGTTAACCCAAATCCCTCCAAAAGAAACTCAAAGCATTACTGTCAGTAGACAAAGGTGTGGCAAAACATAAGGCCAGACACCATACCTCTTGGAGTCATGAGGGAGAAAAGAGACCATAAAACCAAGAACTTCTCAGGTGTCAGATCTCCTTTCTGGATTTGTTTTATTCAAATTATCCAAAACATAAATCTATACACATTTTTGTTCATTGGCAGGGTGTTAGATCTGTGGTAGACAAAATCATAGACATAATACCTGTTTGTGTAATAGCCCACCCAGAGCTGAGTAGCTACCTCTCAACATGCACACTCACCTCACCCCCATTTTCCACCTCTTTGATCCCTGAAAATATTTACTTTACACTGAAAGCCAAAACCTCCTTCTGCCCAACTAAACTAACAGCTGCACAAACTTCTGAGAAACAGCTCTGAAGTCTTTTCCTACCAAAAAAAAAAAAAAAAAAAAAAAAAAAAAAAAAAAAAAAAAAAAAAAAAAAAAAACCCAACTTGATCTGTTTGGCAAGAATTATTCTCTGGAAACATAGGTTGCATCTCCTTGTTTGGTCATAAAGTGCTTCTGTGTGATGAATCATTTCCATATATGAGATATATCAAAAATTGGCTTAACATTTTGGATCAGCAGCTACAAGTTTAGGTCTGACTGGGAACTTCTCAACACTTTATACATTGGCCTGTGTTGTATATGTTTTGAACTACTACAGAGAAAAGGAACAGAAAAAGGAAAAAAGCAATCACTTCAGTATGCACAATGGCACATTTAAGTTAGCAAACTGGTTCCAAATAGCTAAGAATAAAATGATGGTGTTCAGGGCATTCTGAGCATAAATGCCTATTCCACTGAAGTCACTTAGGCCCAGGTGCCTGAAAACAAGACTGTGCTAGCTCAATTAGCCAAAAAACAAAAACAAAAACAAAAACAAAAAAAAAAAAAACCAAAAAAAAAAAAAAAAAAAAAAAACACAAAACAAAAAAAGAAACCCAAAAAAAAATCCCTGAAATGGCTGAGAGACTGCCCAAAAGCCTCTATATTTTGCAGGAGACAAAAAGGAAAAGAAAACCAAGCTGTATCAGGAAACATGGAGAACTGGCACAAGGGATGGCTATTTTTGATGGTTACAACAGAATTCCCATACCAATTCACACTTTGAATTTAATAACATAAATATAAAGCATTCATGCAGTCATGTACACCATGTGGCTGTGCTGTCAATTTTGTCTACAGAAGGGATTAGACTGGGACGCCTCCACAAACAGCAGTGATCTCTCACTCACAAAAAGCAGCATGCAGCTTACTATCAATAGTCAAGCAAACCATGTTTTACCCTTATTTATCACAGCATGGTTCAGCCAGGAATTGGAGGTTTCAACAAAAATGAATAATTTTACCAGTAAGCAATACAAACTTGAGATGCCCTTCACCGGTCCCAAAATATCTTGTTTTCCTGGATCACATCCATAGCCTGTATGTCAATGGTAGCTGTAGTCTAGCTGAAGTGACTCAGATTCAAAGCATGAAGTGGGGGGCTTAGCACAGGAATTTATACTGAACCTACGATTACTTCATTTTCACATAAACTTGCGGCATTCTGGGTGTAGCTCTGCTCGCGTTCGCGGACACCGCGCTCCCTAAAGCACCCCGGGGACACCAATTTTAAAACAAGGGCATTACCCCGTGCTTCGAGGCACTTTGCTACGAGGAGCCTAGTAAAATCCAGCGGGGCTGGTGGAAAAACCCCGAAGTTGCTGGCGGGCCGGGCAGGCGGGGCTCGGCTTCCCACCCAGCTAAACAAACGGCTGATAAGGCGGCGCGGGCGGCAGCGCGGAGCTCGCAGCGGGGCCGCGTCTCTCCCAAGGTCAGCTATTTAGGGACAATAACAGGAACACGCGGCGGCGGCGGCAGCGCTGCCCCGCCCAGCTCTGCCCTCCGGGCCCGCTCCGCCACCTGGCGGCACCGGCTCGGGCCCCAACCCGAACCCGAACCGAACCCGAACCCGAACCCGAAGGGGGAGCCGCGGCGGGCCAGGAGGACGAGCTCCCACTTTGCAGTCGGGCCTGCCTAGCGCCTGCTGCAGCCTGAGGGTTGGGCCCGCGAAGGCCTCTCTGCCCTCAGGGTCCCCTCAGCCCGGCGTCTCCACGGTTTTCTGGCGGTCGCATGTCTTCTTTCTTGTGAAGAAATGGTGGGTTTAGATGAATTTTCACAGGCTCAGTAGCTGGCTTCAAAGAAGATGGACAGTCCAGTTAAATACCTTGATGCTGCGTCCTCGTTATCGCAGTACATCTGTTGTACTAAATGTTGTGGGTTTGCGATCTCCCCTGCAGCCCATGCACACTGTGGCCGTACTCCCGTGTGGGTTGTTCCTGGACGTCCTGCTAGTCCAATGTCCCATGAGTTACATGTGCTTCCCTGGCCTGTGACTTCAAATTGCAGGGGTTTACCATATTAGACCAACTGTTTGTCTGTGTGGTAGGGGAAGCCCCTCCATGATACTTAGTGAACATATGCCCAAACTCAAATGTGAGTAATTCTTCATAACAAGAAAAACTTTGCATTTCCTGGTGAACAGGATAAGCAGTGTTTAAATATACTTGTTTCAAAGAACTCTGCTTAATCTTCTGAATAAATTGTTTCAGAGAACAACAGCAGTAACAATCTATTCATTTTAGTATTAAAATAGCAAGAATGTATTTTAAACTAACTATTTTTTTCTGTCCCAGGAAACGGCCTGCCTACCTCCTTTTTTAAATACTATTTTTATTCTCCTGGTGGCCTGGATTCAGGATGGAGTTAATATTTTTCTCCATGACGCAGTAGGCAGAACATGCTGAAACTTTATGAACCCAGAAGGATATTCTCTATGATAAACAAAAACAAACTAAAAAAAATTCTTTCAGGAACTCTGCAACTCGTATGGCTTTTACCATCTGGCACACAGTCCTGGCACACTAAATCCTTGCAAGTGGTATCTCCTTTACAGACCCTAATACATAAAACCCATATGCCAGTGGCTTGCAGAGGCCACCCCCTCAAGTTGCAGTCATCATATTGTAGCAGTGTGAGATCTTCTATAAAGCCAAAGCTTTTATGGTATTTCAGAATGTAAAAAAAAAAAAAAAATCCATTGCCTCCAAACTGTAACAGTGTGGACACTGACAGTGAGGCAACTTTCAGTCATGATGCCTTTCTTTAGAAATGTCACCAATCACACTCAACACAGAGAGCTGTGAGTTAAGCAAAGGCAAAACCGGAGAGGGGGATTGAATGTTGAGTGCTCTAAAGATAATTCCAGGGTTATCTCTGGAAAAAATTAAAACAACTCACATTGAGACATTTAGTAATACAAGATACCAAGGTTACATTTGATGAATACCAACCCTAATGACAAATATACTCTGTGTAAATCTGAGCTCCATGACTTTTGGCAAGGATATTTGCCAGCAGCTCAAAAGTCCTGGCACAGAATATCCACATGCCCATAAATTTCTGCAGGCACAAATACATCTGTTAAATCATTCCTTCATGCTTCTCTTCAATATATAAAATCCTAAGTGTTGAGCACTTCATCACCAAGCTGTCATAGGCCATCTCTGACCTCCCCAGCACAAAAGGACTGGAGGCCTGAGGGAGCTCAGAGTAGTTTCCCTGGAGCAGTATGTCTTCATCCACAGCAACTGAAAGGACACTGAAAAGCAGAAGGCCCTTAAAAAGTTAGATTACTCTGAATGAGGGCTGTCCTCATGGATTACTACTAGATTTTGATGCCAGAAGGCATAATCAGGTCTTACCCTATGAATAATGCACATGTGGTAATGGATCCAGCTCATCTCCTCTCTGTACTCAGGATTTTTTTGATCTGCTAAAATGAGGCTAATGAAAATAAGGAATGTCTACGTCTTACCAAGACCTTCCTTATTTGCTTTCTGTGAAGAGCTGTCACCATTTCTTACCTGAACTGGGCAAGAACTAGAACTGTAGTAGGCTAAACACAAATTATTTAATCATTTACTTTACACATAGAGACATTTTTATCAAATGTTGAAGTGACACCACAGCTCTTTCTGATGGCATCACTGTTGAAGGAACATCCTGTTAGATTGCTGCTGCTGCTTCTGGATTATCCCAGGAGGTGGGTGTTGAACAAGGGGGCCCCTGTGCAGAACATCAGCCTACTGTCTGTACAGTAGCTAGGGATACACAGAGAGGGATACACACCTTAAGGAACATGTTTAGGGTGAGGTATAATAAGAAAACAAGAATCTGATCTGGAAAAACGGTGTATCTTCTCTATTCATACATACACTTTAAATCTGCTATTACTTTTTTGTTCTTAGATAATTAGATAGCTTTGACCTTTCCTTTGTATAAATATAAAACATTATTAGAAATCCTACCGTAATAATACCAGCGGCAACTTCCATAGCCATTCATGGCCCTTTTCTTTGACTAAGGGCTGTACCAAGAGAAGTGAAAGAAAGCCACTTCTTTGTGTGCCATCAGTGACTTTTATCCCAAAGTGCATTCCGCATCATTTGCAATTTTTCAAGTACAGAAACTCTACCAATGTTTTTGTATTGTTATATTTTAATTGAAAGAATTAAGATATTTTTAAATAAAGCAATTTTTAATTTGATAGAACTCTAACATTTGTCTGGTCGCAAATATAATACTAGAGCAATAACAAAGTACTTAGAGTTTGGTTATGGTATGTTATTTTTATATGCTCAAATTACTAATTGTTAATCTATTATAATAATTGATTTTTTTTTCACAGCAGCCACCTCTGTCATAGCTGAGACTTCTCTGTAGTAAGTACTGTACACTAGGAAAAAACAGGGAAAAAAAAACCATTCCCCAAAGCCTTTAAATTTAGGGTACATACAGCAAGTCCCTTGTAGTGCAGGGGTTAAAACAGCGAAGTTCAAGGAAACAATAAAGCCAGTTCAATCAATATGATGGATTGACAGCCTTTGACAGAATCTGGCTGCTTTCAAGAGATTTGCAGAAAATGTTGCCCAGGAGACTATTAAGGAAATGTTTACAGGCAGATGACATGCTAACTTTGCACAGGTTCACAGGGACAACCCATGGCCTTCTCACTATGTGAAAAGCAAACTCGAAAAGGCGTATCCAAAATGTTAACAGGTGGATGATAGATGCTAGAATCTTAATGTGACAGGAAGCGGAGGCAAGATTTTAAACCTGATCTAAAGAGATGAGTGGGAGAAACGATACAGGAGGAAGCCTGAGTGGGAAGAGCAGGACACTGCTCTGTACGGTTGAAGAACAGGGAGGCCACATGTTGATGCACAGGAACAGATGAGTCTGTCAAAGACAAGAAAGAGAAAACCAGCCTTTGCAGCAGAATCGTCAATGAATCTCCTTCCTTTTGTCAACCTTAGAGAGGAAAAAAGAAGGAGTAAATATTAATAAATGTTAAAAACAAGAATAGTTTTGAGATGTAGCAGGTGTCTCACAGGGTAAAAAGAAATGGCATATTCAGAGATGCTATAAGGGAAACATTTGTGGGTTTAAGCACAGCACTGCAGCACAGTTGTGGGGAAGCCTGAGTGATATCAGAGGCATGTGTGATGTTGAAGAAAGTGAGGCTACTTATTGTCTAGGAAAGACATTCTGGGTAAGGATGGAGAATTACCTCTGAGCCTGAATATGAGAGGGTTTTAAGAGGTTTTGTTGAGATCATGGTAAGTAGAATCTCTTTTGCTATTAAGCATTGAGCTATATAAATAGGAATATATATGTATCAATATAAATCTTGACAGTGATATCTACCATGGATATAAAAAGCAGCACTGGTAAAGTGAGTGATTGAAAATGGTTGACTGTTTCAGACTATAGTTGAGGAAGTAAGAGAAGGTAAGTATGATTCTGGAACCTATGTTCAACAGATGTAGCAGAAACTACAGTGAAGAATGTTCTCTATGTCCCCTGTCATTGAACAAGCAAGAAAAGTGAATAAAAGCCTGAGTCAGAGTTGGCTGAGAAATTTAATATAATCAGCATTTTTTATTGAAGTGAGGAAACCAAAGCCTGTTCATATCATATTTTTTAGACATCTTGTTGAAGATCAATTTCACGATGAATTTAAGCTGACCTAAAACCAGCCTGAGATGCATGGTTCAGCTTTCACCACATTTCTGCTACTTCTTTTCTATGACCAAGGTAAATCAATTTAAAGTTAACCCTGGAAGAAAATCATGAGTTTTAGGCAACATTAGTGCATTGACCTGATCTCCCTGAGACTGAGCAAGTCACTGTAGCTGCTGCAAGGGAGTGGGCAGAGACGATCAGTTCTGGGTAGAATGGAGAGGGAAAAGGCAGGACTGCTCTTTTCCAGGGCAACAGTATTAGATCAGCTTTAAAACAGTGGTATCAAAGTCAAAGCTGGTATCAAATTTAAATGCTCTGAATGATGATTAGCAGTACCTAGGCTTTGTACATTTCTCTCCTCTCTTCAACAGCTTTACAGTAAAGGAAACACAATATGCTATATAAAAGACCAATGAAAAAAGACATATTCCATAAATGACAATTTTTCACAGAAATTTTATTTTCCATCAATTTTCTTCCACATTTTTCTTTCACATTTTTTACTAATTTCAGTCCTTACATTCCACAGAAATGCATACTTATAATAATTACATAAGTCTGATTGTTGGAGATTCAAAGGCTGTAGCAAATTTTCACTTTTGACTAATTTGTCTATCTTTACTGTATTTGCCAATTTAGCAAAATACAGTATCTTAGTCTCAATGATTGAATTTGCTTTCTGTTTTTTCAAAGTATCATAAAATATTTAAGAAGTTGTTCATATATTCTGTATTCTGCCTTTTGTTTTATCATTGGTGTTTTTACCCATAAATAGCTTTGAGCTTGTGCCTAGTACAGTGATAAGGCAAAAAACAAGAGAGAAAAACAAATGAACAAAAAAAAAAAAAGGAAAAGCATGTCAGGATATTGTTGCAAAAACTCAACAATTATTCAATCACCCATGTTTAAAAAAAAAAAGAAACCCTAAATAAATACAGCCCCAGCACATATTTTATGGGAATATTTAGCAATTAAATTTGGGACATTCATGTTTGCTGAACTTAAAAATTGCAGGCTTGAGCTCATAGAAGTAGACTATAGACCATTCATTATTTTAGTAATACCTGCTTGCATGCTCATCCTATCAAGTAACATGAATAATATATGACTTATCATGATTACTCAATTAGGCATACCAGTTCATAGTTTAAATGTCTAATAATTATACTTGAGCAAATGATAATTGAATTTAAAAATGCATTGAATGCATTCTCATTGTGGATAATTTGAGGAGGGAGGGCACTCTTATTTGTTTTGGATAACTCTCAAGGAAAAAAATGCATTTGCCATTTGAATTAAATGTTTATGTCTATCAAAATGACACAGAGCTCATTTTAGTTATATCCATAGATGCCAGTGAGGAACAGCCATTTTTCTTTTAAACATATTTTATCAGCTTTGATTTTCTATCTAATCTTAGTTCCTTTCCCTCTTCTTTTTCCCTCTCATTTACTGCTACATTTCTATTTTAACTATTGGGATCTGAGTTATGCTGCCCAGAGTTTGCACTTTGATTTTATATCAACATGTTATTTTTTATATATTTCATATTAATATGTCTTAACTCTATGGAGGTTTTGTGAGAACCATGACATCATAAAAATTTATCTAAATTTAATAATAGGAAACCAAGTGGGGAAAAAAGTAAAGTAAAAAAGGGCTTCTATTGTAGTAATTGCCATGAAAAGTTTGCAACATATCCATTCTTAATGAAACATATGCTGAAAAATCTTTCCTATTTTAAAAATCCTTCTAACATCTAAAAAAGATGTTCAGAAATCAAACAGATTATGTAACTCTAAAGTATGCAATTATGAAATAAGATAAAAAGTGCTGAAACAATTCAAACTTACAACAGAATTTATTAAAACAATTTATATATTCAGATGGTACAAGCAACTTTCTTGTGAATTCTGAGCAGAATGAGAACTAATAAAGAGCAAAACCAAAAAGGCAGGATTGTTCTTGTCATGTGCTAAAGCCAGGCATAGATGCATCTGTGGCTTTGTGTTTGCTGTTGTCATTCTTTTAGTGATTCTGGTGGTACAAGAGACACTGTTAGACATCAGGTTGTAACTTCTGTCCTGTTCTATTTGGGAGCCCAGCATATTTCAGAATATACTGTATCCCATTTTCAGAGGCCCATATTAATTCTTAAAGGCCTCCAGTTTAAGCATGTGCTTAATCACTTTCCTGAATCAAAACCTAGAAAATCAACTTTTTTAGTGCAATTTTTAATAGATTTTGCTTACAGAGCATTTTTTTATCATATTAGTAGAATCAATCCACCTTGATGGCCTTATCCTTTTTAATAATTGACAATCTCATTTGGCATTTTCACAGTCCTACATTAAGCATGAAGATTTCCTGTTGGAGGTGTAAAAATAGCCCTTCTGAAAGACATGGGAAGGGAAACACCCCAACACTGTTTGCTGAAGCTATGCTGATTCTGCTTTGATATTCACCAAAGACAATGAGATAGTTACCTACTTATTTCTTATAATTTTGTTATTCCTGAGGTTGAAGCACTTTTTCCTCCTATAAATCTTTATGTGCATATTTACATGAAATCAATAGCTTAAAAAACCCCGAAATCCGAACCTAAGGCTTTTTATTTTTAAAGGACATTCATTTTTATGTACTGCTCATGATGCGATTCTTGGGACTTTCCTGTGCAGGGCCAGCAGCTGGACTTTGATGATCTTTGTGTGTCCCTTGCAACTCAGCTCAGAATTTTCTGTGATTCTGTATTACTTCACCCACTCTATTAGACTAAGATGTTCTACCTATTGATAGAATTAGTTTTATTGCCTAGAAATTATGATGAATGCTAGGATATAAAACAGCTCTCCCATGATCTGGGATGTTGTTTAATCAGTGTCTGTATTACTTGAAAAGAAGTTCACCTAAATATAAAGTAATCTGATAAAATTGTTCCACTGGTCTCTGAGATTCTGATCGCTTTATTATTCTCAAGCCTTTAAAATGTAAGAAAAATTACATCCAAGAACAATGCATAAGGAGTATGCTTTTCTTTTTACAGAAATTCTTGCCTGTCAAACTTTTTAAAAAGCAACAAATCATCTTGCACCATCCAGAGCATCTGTTGCTAAATTTGGCTCTTTTCTACTTACTCAAATGTGAGGAGTGTTTCTAGAGGCCTACATTTTATAGAATTGACATGCCAAAAGTTCACTGACCACACTGTCTTCATAAAAGCTTTGTTTGCTAGTTAGTTGTTTCTGAGTGCACTTATTCAAAAGGATTTTGAAGCTGCTGATGTGTTGTATTTTGTTCTTTTGAAATGCTGAAAACAGTGTCTTATTATGTTTAGATTTTAGCTTACCTTTTAAACCAGTTCTAATTGTTTAATTTACTCATGCTCTTTTAAGGTGGACAGCAGAAAAAAATCTTCTCTTTTCAAATTACTTGAATTAGTTGAAATTACTCCTTCAATCAACTGTCATTTCATCTAATTAGTAAATAATTTGCTTTTTTATTGAAACTAAAATTACAGCTGTCAGGTAAATGTACCCAGCTGAAACTTAAGAATTCAGGGCTTGGTCAAGATTTCCCTGCCCAGCCTGGACAGGACTCTCCATCTTTTTGCGCCTAAGTTTACCCATTGTAAAATGGAAAAACAAGTAGCTCATCTCATAGTCCCCATCTTTGTAAATTACTGCAATTTTATCCAATGAGAATCAAGAGTTTTCACTAATTATACAATAAGAACCGTAATTTGTGAACAAATTTAACACATTCATGTTTTTAAGAATGAGAGTTGTCCCACTGAGATGCTCTCTATGTGGCCTGTCTTTACAGGGACTTCAGGATTAGTCACAAATATGAAGACTACTGTGGTGTATTTGCAGTTAGATGCCATTAAATTGCCTTCTTGCTCCCATTTTTAAGAAAGCCTTAGAGGCAGCTCCTGACTTAGCCCGTATGATGACCAAGATAGAACGAAGAGAAACTGCATTTCCCTTTGTATTATGACATTCTGAATCCAGGCTGAAGGTTAGATCTAGCCTCCCTTTTTTTATAACACTGAAAATTTTACATGTTTATCTCTTAAGTATCAGGTGTGCTTTTCTTCAGCTGTCAGTTAGACTTAATTCTGTTGTTAAAGGATTTGGCAGTTTTCAACTATTAAAACCAGTTTTCAAGGGATATTGTTGCCCTTGGCTGAGTTTTGCATTTTAACTGTATCCCTATTTAAAACCTCTGTACTTTCCATATCGCATTAATTGTCAAGTGTCGTCTTTCAGAAGAATGGCCAACAGCCTTCACTACAAACATACAGAGTATACCTATATTCCCAGTATGCTGTTTATATGTTTATTTACTTAAATGCACATAAAAGAAGATAATAACTGTATGCTTCAACAGTGAAAAACAAAATATAAAATCATCGCAAAAAGGAAAGTCAAAATGACAGAACATTCTTTGTATATGCACATCAGCAACAAAACATAGAAATTACCTAAATTAAATCTTCCCAGATCTAAAACTTCCAAGTAAACACCAACTTGGGATATTCAGCATTTCTCATTTTAAAGTAACATGCCTTCTAGGAGAACAAATAAATTTAAGCTATTTTAGTTTGGACAGAAAATGAATTCTAATTTGCAGATACCTTCTCAGAGAAACCTCTAAAATTAATGTCTATTCTTAGCAACAGAGGAAATTCTGAGTATCTCTGTGACTTATGTTATCTGATACGTAATGTTTCTGAGCAGTTTTGCTGGGGGGGTAGAGGGCAGCAGGGTGAAGTCCCACATGAAGGCACCATAGGCATGTAAGTATTTGCTTCATCTATGATAGAGTAAGTTCCTTTTAGAAGAGGAGTGTCTAAAGTAAAAAGTGTGTCTTTCTTGAATTCAGATAAACTAGCCCTAACAATTGATTTGAAATAATGAATTTCTGCTTAGAAAATATGCACTATCTGCATTTGTATCTTGTTCAAATAGGAACTGACATTCTTACTCACATTGATTGTGAAGCCCTTAAAATGAAAAAGAATTATATCTTATTCTGATAAAATACATGTGTTTACATGAGTATATTATATATATATATATATATATATGTATATATACACACATATATATATACATATTTCCAAGAAAGGAGTAATTAAAAATTGGCTCAAAATACTTCTCCACTCTCATACTTTCTAATATGTTATATCCTTAGTAAAGGGAGACTTCCCAATATTTGAAAATTTAAACTGATATCTGTCAGCATTGAGTATGAAGTTAACACCAGTTATGAATACAACCTCCCTGCTGGGCAACCATTAGAAAGTTGTTCTTTCCGATTCCTGTGCAAATATCTAGGTTAGATTCCTAATAAAAATTCTGTGAACTTTAGCTGAAACAAAAATAACAGAACTATTTGAGGTTTGTTACAGTCACTTCTATATCCAGCTGACCTTGTCCCAATTTTAGCTTTGTTTCCCTTTTCTGTGTGGCTTCTGGGAAACCACCTTAAAAATAAAATCTACTCTGAGGATGAAATACTGAACTTCTTACTGTGATAAAACTTATATCTAGCTCTGCCTTGCAAACAGTTGCCTTTGCACTCCTCATTTTTTTCAGAATCAGTGCTAAAGTTCCACTGTAAAGGCAATGATAACCTGGAACAAATTAGGATATATTGAACACAGTAAATTTGTGCTAAATGAAGATTCATAATACTGGAAAAAAAATTACCACCAGTTCAAGCATACAGGATTCTTAATAGTAAATAATGGCTGTACATTTAACATTAAGAATTTGTTTACCTTTTTTTTAAGGTGTAGAAAAAGTAGTAAAGTAACTTTACCTGAGTAGTTAATATTAAGTTCAGCAAAGTATTTTCATTTTAGGCTATGTGGTAAGGACTAGACTATGCCTTTAAAAAGTGAGTGCAGAGCACTTTTCCCAGGTTTTCATCCTGAGATGAAAGGGGTAGAATGTGTTGCTTGCCTCCTCCAAAGGAGAAGCTAAGATTGTCCAGTTTTTAGTTTTGCACTGGGCTGTAAAGCAAGATCAACACAGGTATCTGCCTCTTTGTCCCTTGATGTCCCATAGTGGGAGCATGGATTACTTGGGTTACCTACCTGGCAACACTGAGAAAAATATTGGGGGGTTATATTCTTCTTTTCCTTTGTTTCTTGCTCTTCCTCAGTTTCTCTATTATTATTATCTTGACCTCTTCTGTAAAGTACTTTAAAATGTTTAATGAAAATACTACAATCCTTATATTTATTCTTAATTGAAACAATAGGAGACAAATGCAGGGTCCCTGGTAATTGTTAGAGCAATTTTCCTTTAAATAGTAAAGACTGTCAGTCTGTTCAATGATGATCAAGTATGTACCAGCAAAGTTTAAATTCCTGTCCCTGTTTCTCAAATATGCTAAAAATTTATATTCTGTTCTGGTAAGCTAAAACAATCTTAAAACTTAAACCTCAAAAGGTCTCATAAATCAGAGTTTTCCCAGGGACATAATATACACTTATTGTGAAATACTGTAATAAAAAAAAAAAATCAGGAAGCCTAATTTGTAGCCACCACTGCACTTGTGGGCATTTTGTGAGCAGAAGACATGAATTCTAACTAAGAATTTACACATAAACTCTTCTGATCTCGTGAGCTGTCACAATAGAAAACACAAACATTCATGTGCACAGTCCTGGCCCCTGTAAGTGTTGCAGTACTCCATTAAAATGCTTGCTTGCTAAGCCTCAAATGCTGCTGCTCAGAATACTGTCAGTGGCTAAGGATAGATCTTTCACAGCCTCACAAGGCCACAGCAAATGAAGCACTCCCCAGTGCAGACCTGAGCTGCTCTGACCTCCACAGTGGCAGAGGTAGACTGTACAGGTTCACTGGCTGCCCTTGCCCTTTCCCAAGTCAGCTGCATGATATGGTACAAAAAAAAAAAAAAAAAAAAAAAAAAAAATTTGCTGAGGATTGCATAAGGCATCTTTGAAAGGCATACTGTGCAAATTCTTTCTCTTTATCCTGTTGTTTTTACCAGAATCACACAGGGAAGTATAGCTTTTGCATCCTCCCCACTTTACCGAGAGTAGTAAATTACGAAGTCTAATAGAAATAGCCAAAGGATTAAGACAAAAAGGACCTGTGGGCCAGTATGCCATCCTCATCTGATGTTTTTTTCTTCTAGTAGTATTGCTGTTGATGTTGTGTGGGACTACCAGCAAAAATTGGACCAGATGTTTTATCTACTGGAGTAAATGCTAATACTCACCCATAAGGGGAGCAGGCACCAAGAACTTGTGAAACAGGTGCTACAAAACACATAGCTATATTTGGAAGAGATTTTTGGGTACCACCTACATGGCAAAGCATGAGGTATTGATTTCAAACTTTTAAAACATTCATCTTGTGGAAAACCCCCACAAAAAATATTTTGGGAGGAAGTCTGCAACAGGATGGATACACAGTCACAAAAATATGGCAACTATAAGATGATACACTACTAAATAAACAATAAACCACCTATTCAGGATATAACATTCACCATGTTACATTTTATGACCAGAAATACATTTGCAAGAAAAATACTGACACACTTAGAGTTTTGAAAAATTACCCTCTTGAGCATTCAGTAGGATATTAATCATTCCATAGAGCACCATGAGTTCTAACATCTTTTAAAGAACAACAGTGGATTAGCCTTTTAATGTATGTCACAGGTAAATTATGGTCTGTTAACTGAAGTAGTAGATTTTAAAGTGATCAGATGCACTTGATTTCAAATTAAAATTGTCTTAAAAGTACACTAAAGTACGAAAATGATAAAATGTAATGAATTAAAGTACTTTGATTTGACCTACTTGAACATATGCACTGTAACAGTCGTGTTCTGCAGTACACAAAAGTTCCTGGCAAAGTAAAGCTTTTGCAGATTTCACTTTGGTAAAAAGTAAAACTAAGTAAAAGAGAACACTTCTTTCTTCTTTCTGTCTCTTTTGCTTCATTCACCATCAATCTCAAACTCTAAATGGCAGAGAGGAATATGGCGTAAATTAGGCATATGAATTAGCCAAATGAAGGTTACACAACATGTTACGTGCACAAAATAAATGACATCCACTTGAAGTGTTTAGTCAGGGAGTGTAAATGAGAAGTTTTGAGACATTTATCAGTATATCTTTAAAAAATTCTTCTGAGGATATAGAAATTATATCCTCAAAGGTTTATAATTTAGATGATTCTGTCTGGATGTTCCTTAGATTGGCACATTCATCTGTCTTATTTCAGGACTTTTCTTTCTGTCTCTTAAAGTAATCTTGATGGCAGTGGTAGAATTCTAGCAAATAGTGATTTGTGAGGAGATGACTGAACATTTGCAGAGACACTTCTTTACCTTTCATTCATTATTTTTCTTTTGAAGTTAAAATAAAGAATCTGTTCGGAACAAAGAATAAATGTGAATCCTCTGTTCCACCCTCCTGGACAGCCCATTCCAATGCCCAGTCACTCCTTCTGTGAAGAAATTCTCCCTAATACCCAACCTAAACCTCCTCCAGGTCTGTGGTTTCCCAGGTCCTCCTTTCAGCCCTTCTTGTGGATGGGCATCACACTGAGCAGCTTCCAGTCATCTGGGGCCTCCACAGTGAGCCAGGACCGATGATAAATGATGGGAGAGCGGCTTGGCGAGCTCATCTGTCACCCTAGGATGGATCCCATCTGGTCCCATAGACTTGTGAGCATCCAAGTGGCTCAGAAGATCACTAGTTGCTTCCTCCTGGATTACAGGAGTCTATTCTGCTCTCAAAATTGTGCTGATGGGCACCAGCCATTTACACATTTATTGATAACATGGGTTTTCCTGTTCCTTTGATCATCCATCCTTGCTACTTAATGAAGTGAGCAGAAAGCCACCTGCTCTCCTGTTCCATCAACCAATCGACCCAAAGCCTTGAAGTCCATTTCAATTAATCTGGTCCTTTTTTTATCAACCTCATCACTGCCATGTGGACAACCAGCAGAGGGTAATAATCAGAGGGCTTAATTAGTTCAGGGAGCCTCTTGATAATATCCCATATCTGGGCCCCCAGGAGACAGCATAAAAGTATTTACTCCATAATGAGGAAATGTGTTGGAATTAAGGCTTTTACACTTATGGAATGTTGTAATATATTGTCAATTATTAATTATAAATCAATTTATTTAAAGAATGTAAGGATCAACTTCCTCCAAGAATAACTAAAGCAAGGTCAATTCCAATGGTCAGTACACATCCTATTACTTCTGCAGCAGTCTTTTTGAAAATGGAGACTAGAAGGTTGGAAAGAATGAAGAATGAAAAAAAGACTATAAGGTCTGACACTATGAATTCTTCATTTCCCTCATCTAGCTGGTTTAAGGACTCTTTCCTCATTCTTAAGAGTGCATTCCCCAGAAATTAAGTAAAATCATTCCCTATTTTGCTTACCAAAGGGCAGAGGGAACCAAGCCAAGGTCTGTTCCCATCCTGTTCTGGCTCATAAAGAAAGTCTTCATTCTTGGTGGAGTCAACTGCTCCCAAAGGCATGTAGCAGTACCATAAATATTTCAAATACCAACTGTATGCTGGGAAGCTCCGGGAGGCATTGGGTCTCAGTGGAACAAGATGCCTCCCCTGGGAAGTCATGAGGTTGTGTAATGCTGAGCTGTGCTTACAGGGATAACCAGGCTTCCTGTGTTGCTTATTAAAACTTAGATTATTTCTTGTTCCTTTTAAGTCTACATTTGTAGTTTCTTATTAACCATTCCTTTAGCATATTATCAAAGTCTGGCAATACAAAGTCCAGTGTGTGAATTCCTTTACTTTTAGTCCAGTTTCCCCAGGAATATGGCTTGCAGCTATAGCATTTGTAAGCTTTTCGTGTTGCCTATCTGCCAGCCCCTGGAAAATCTGTTAGCTACTTCTGCCCAAATTCAACAGGGAGCTGAAAGACTCTTCTGTATACACTTCCTACAAGTCTCATGAAAATAACTGGCCACAAAGGTCGAGGGGATACAGACACTGCTGTCCTGGCAGCAAAGTCTGCAGTATGAGTGCAATCATGGTTAGGCATAGGAGAATCCACATGGAAGTTCACCCTCAGAAAAAAATCTTATAAAAATAAGGCTTCATTAATTCCACTGTTTACGGAACTACTTGATTTAGGTAATATATCTACATTGGAAAATCAGATTACAGGAATATCTTTGCTAATTTATGGATCATTAACAATTTTGTATACTAATGTATTTGCCTGATCCTGCTCCCATCAACATCAAAGGGATCTTTCCACCAAGTTAAGAGGTAATAGAACTAGGCCCATGCATAAACATTTATAATACTAACATTAAAACATAATTATTTTGTAAAAGGCTCAAAAGCAGTAACAAAAGAAATATTTTAATCCAGTTTTAAATGTTGTGGTAAATTTCATTTATACGAAACAACAGCATAAAAGGAAACCACAAATTCATATTCATAAAGTCATAAATGAGTGTACCATAAGTGCAAGTAATGTTCACTTCCTTCACTATTCCTGCAATTTTATTATATTTTGGAAATGAAATTTTCCATTATTCAGTAACACTCAACTTACAGAGGAGGTTTTCATTGAAGTGCAAGATGGCCAAAGTTATTCCGCTGGATGGAAAATTAATGTATATGAGGTATGGGATTCCATGACTCCTTTTTTAAAACATCTATATAAATTAACATGAGAATATTTAGAAGGCTTGGCTTTCATGGATTCATGGAACTCCTACAGAGGCTTTGGTAAATGCCTCCATTGAGGAAATATTTCATATCTTCCAGTAGCCTGCTATTCCACCCAAGAGAGCATTCATATGCTTTTGAACCTAAGTTAAAGCTCAGCTAAGAAGCCATTAACTGTCCAGATTAATCCTGTATTGGAAAGTTCTTCAGGGGGAATGGAAATTCCATGGCAAAGTCTTAGCAGATTTTCTGCTGTATTGTTCTTGTAGGGAGAAAGAGGGGTAGTGTTCCCACAGAATGATCAGTAAGCCCAGTCCAAGGGGTTCTCACAGGATTCATTAGGGTCTAGGAGCAGCAATCACACATAAAACTCCCATGTCTTCTAATGACATTTTTGATCTACTTCTCCCAAAAAGTGTATTATCAAGTTCCCCCTCTCTTGTTGCTAAATGGCATCTATAAAATTTTACTTATACATACATACATACATACATATATATATATATATATATACATATATATATATATATATATATATATATATAAGAAAATTAGGTGGTTTTGCTTAAAGTGTGAGCATTTGAAGTGTCTATTCTTAGAGAAAGTCCTCAACTGATTGCTGATTCTATTTTAGACCAAATTAGTTGGGAGAAAAGGCTTCAGGTGGGAAGGTGTGAAAAGTTATGGCAGTAGTATTTAATTAAAATATTTATAAGCACACTCCTATTTTACTCTTCTTTAATTCTGGGTAAAGTTCTTTTTGTAAGACCACCATGTCCTTCGATGAGCTAAAGAGGACAGCTTGACACTCAGACCTTAGGAAACTGCATTACAGCTAGGTTTACCCGATATATGTGAGGAAAAGAGAAGACTGCTGTAAAGGAGATCTGACTGGCACAAGAAAATACAGTAGAGAAACTGGATCAAATTATTCCCAAAAGAGCAAGAAATCAGACTTCATTAAATATATTACCATGTCTATGAGTAACCTGAAACAACTATATCAAGGAAGATTATTTGAATGATCATTTTTTCATAAGAAGGCAGAAATAGAACTGAATTGTAATGAATTCCTAATTTATTCTGTTTGGCTGAATTCTGTAAGTATTCTAATGGAAATGGTTTTCCCTGAATACTAGGAATGTAATGCAGTACAGGTTTTTTTTTGGGTTTTTTTGGTTTTTTTTTTTTTTGTAGAATTCCCTCTGCTATTTTTACCTTTTTGTAATATTTTGTTAAAAGTCTTGTTTACTATCATTCAGAGTGTATTTAGACTTCTGGTAGTGACTTTGCTGCAAAGAAACTGACACTATATGTTAATAACATTTTGGGAGGATGTCACCAAAGCATACAGAAAGTGGTCACTAGTTTGGTTTGAATTTGCCAAGCAATATTAGCAGAATAATTTTTAAATTATCAAAAAGTAGTAATTGACATATCTACATAATTGATTGTTTCAATATAATATCATTTATGTATGTGACAGAAAAGGTGAAGAAAAGAAGGGCTACGTCATCCAGATGAGAAAGGAAGATGCATGCTGCTCTCCAGCTTCTTGAGAAGTTCTGAACTAGTGTTACTGCAGCGTGGCACTGTCCCCTCACTGTTTCCTAATATGCTATCACTGAGGCTTTCTCCATGCAGTAACTGATACTGTCCATCATGAGAGGCGTATTAGAAAAAGAGACACGTAGAGACAAGCTGGTGGTTGGTGGCTGGAAAAGACATGAAACACCTGGGCTCAATGTTGTGCTTTAATGCAAAGTGGAAGCATCTCCACCTAAAGTTACTGAGGATCTGCCCAGAGTCATCTGTGCTGTGCTGTAGCCATTCTGTTCAAGGAGGGGGATAATACAGATTCTAGTCCTCTCAGGTAGAGAAAATATCTCCTTAACATTTCCCCCCTTCCTGGGCTGTCTGATATGAGGAAAAGCCCTGAAACTAATACCACTAGGAATCTAATTTTCCATCTCCCTGACTTTTATCAGTGTGTACCTAAAAACCCAAGCACTTTAGTGTCTTAAATGGCAAACTAAAAAACTAAAAATGGAAAAATAAAAGCTACCAAAATATTTCAGCACTGGACAATCAAAAATCAGATTTCCCCAATATGGATGAACTGGATTCCATTCAATTTTACAGATTCTCATGTTGACAAATAAAAATTTCTCATGTTGAGAAATAAAAATATTCAAATGGCTTTATTGTCTGTGTAATTGGTTTGACAGCTGAATAAAAATTGCCACAAACCAAAACTCAAAAATAAACAGAAAAAAACCACCAAAAAAACACTTCAGAGTCTTTGCCCCCCAAGCAAGGTTCTTTGTGTAATGCAGCAGAAATGAGTGTCACCCTTCAAAGACAAACTCTTTCAGATTGTGTTGAATAATTAATTTTCTGTTTTCTGACTGAATTTCACAACGGTTGGCTTGTCAAGAATCCATGTGATCATGTAGAGCAACTTGGATACATGTAAAGATGTTCAGCTATCTCATCTGCCTTGCTGGGATATAAAAATTGTCACATTATCCCTTAGATTTCCAGCTGATTTTTGCTGATGGAGGTGAATGGTCACTGAAACACAGTATTGTCATTGTTGCCATACTTCCTGTACTGGAAAAGATGTTATTACTAAATTTGCTGTTGTTTGCTTTTGTATAAAAAGAAGAGACTTGAGCTAAAAAACGTCATCTGTTGAGCACATATGCTTCTATTTCCAAGAATCTGGATAATTTAATTATATTATCTGTTACAGAATGTTCTTCATACAAAGAGTGGTATTTGAACAAATTATTTTAATTAATACTGAATTTTAATGCATGTCATAAAATGTCATTTTTTTCTCAGACAGAATATGCTCTTGTTGACTGATGTGATATGGGTAAATTCATGGAGAATTAGAATTTAGTCTATTAACTACCACTTTTGCCAACCAGCAACATTCACCCTCTACCTATTCTTTGTGGTATGTATTTGCTGCCAAACAATGCTGTATATAGGAACTTATCTTCAGCCTCTCTTGTGAGCTACTCTTCTTCCCTCATTTACTACTACATCCTTTGCATATTGCAAAAAAAGGGAAGGGAAGGGAAGGGAAGGGAAGGGAAGGGAAGGGAAGGGAAGGGAAGGGAAGGGAAGGGAAGGGAAGGGAAGGGAAGGGAAGGGAAGGGAAGGGAAGGGAAGGGAAGGGAAGGGAAGGGAAGGGAAGGGAAGGGAAGGGAAGGGAAGGGAAGGGAAGGGAAGGGAAGGGAAGGGAAGGGAAGGGAAGGGAAGGGAAGGGAAGGGAAGGGAAGGGAAGGGAAGGGAAGGGAAGGGAAGGGAAGGGAAGGGAAGGGAAGGGAAGGGAAGGGAAGGGAAGGGAAGGGAAGGGAAGGGAAGGGAAGCCAGGATGCCAAAAAAGACCAAGGCTGAATATTCAGAGGTGAGAAATGTCTTGCAGATATAAAGGCAGCTTACAGATAGTTCCCCTAAATGCCCAAATTTCATTGCTTTACCCATGCATATGTACCTGTATCTCAGAGAAATTTTGTTTGTATTTAGTAAGGCTTTCCTTAGGCCTTATTCCAGCAGAATTCCAGCTAAAGACAGATTTGGAGGTGTTGTCTCCAAAGGTTCCAGTACCTGATAGATGAGATTAGGGACCAGTGGTACCCCAAAGTGTGAAGGTAGCTGTACTACCCAAACAGGAAAAAAGTTGCCAGGTACCAATTTCCCTGTCACATCTTACTCAAATGATGCAAATGTCCAGCCCTCTTCTTCCACCACTGCCACTCCCTTCCTTCACCAGCACTGGCTGTAATTGCATTTAAAGCAACAGAGAGGTTAAACTAACATGCAATTCTGACAGAAAATCACCATTCTAGAAGCTCAGCATTCATTAGTGGCCTATAGAAATTACCTTTTTCTTATATTAGGTTGAGATTATATTTATTTGTAATTGCTGATTTTTCAGTTCTTGTATTTGGAATATTTTAATAGTACAGTTTTACCCCTCATTTATCCTGAAGGAAGACCTACAAATATATATAGACATAGAAACAGCCCTTTGACTAACATTAACATTGGCCACTTCAATGTTATTTTTAAAGATATTTGTTGCTGTTCTAACAATAGTAATAAAGAGAAAGGAAGTGTTCTCCACACATTGTAGCAGTGAAAGAAGCAGAAAAATACATCTAAATGGAGTCCTAGGACTACCAAAGAACCATTTCTCTGCCCCTCTTCACCAAACATATTGACAGTTTCTGACTTCCTTTAGATTTTATCCAGCAGTAAAGGTCATCAATAACCTGTCCCACCTGACAGAAACTGCCAGCACATGGTAGAACTTGAGCTTTCATCTCACTCATCTGAAATACATGTCACAATAGGCGACAGCCATTGTCTGCACTGTTTGTCTGCACAAATTGTAGTAAAAAGTTCATTTTATAGCCCTAGTGCACCTTGGTATTTATTCCAATGAATGAAAGCTGTGAACAATAAAACAGGAAAGTAACTGAGAAAACAGGCAGAAATAAAATAGTATTTTGGAATGAATGGGAAGTTTTGCAAAAGACAGAGCACCTGATTGCTCTGTTTTGAACTCCAAACAGTAATTTCAGATAATATGGCTCCAATGTAATCTAATATTTCCATATTGAATAGTGAACACTATTCCTCAATTAATATTTCTCCAGCAGAAGGTTTAAATAGAAAGACACACTTTGGCATTTAAAGCAATATAATCTAAAGGACAACTGTCAAGTTTAACCTTTTACATGTCACGACTGTGAAATGGTTGAGACTATTGATAAACAAATGTATAACAGGGAAAAACAACGAAAAAAAATTAACCTGTAATACCTTATAATATAAGAAACATTACAAATAACTAATGGCTTGTTCACATCTGAGAATTTGAAATGTCCTGATAATATTCTGTGTGTTGACATTTCTTGGGTAAGTAGTCTTGCTTCCTATTTATTCTACATATGCTATCAATATTGTCATGGTTACAGTCCAGCTAAATTATTAATACATATGTATAAAAATTCTAAGAGCAGTTAGATTTAGAATGAAAGTAAGCATTCCAGATTTGTACATTCCTTTTCTGCCTACCAAAAAAAAAAAAAAAAAAAGAAAAGAAAAGTTGAATAAAGTCACATGTATTTCACATAAGTAATTATTAGGTAGAACTTTATTAAGTTAATTAGAGCATTTTTACCAGCTTCACTAGGTGTTCTGTCTTTTAGTTATGTGCATAAAGTTCTTGTTAGAACATTAATTTCAATGAGTTTTAGGAGTGAGACAAATTAAGATTTTTCTACTAAAAAAGTGTTCATCAGTTATAGTTAAACTAAACACTTTTTGTCACTCTTAGGCTTCAAATCTCACTTACTAAAAATTGCATTTTAGTAGCAAAAAGACAAAGCATTGAATTTAAAGTAAGATGCCTGTCTGAATTATTCTAGATGATCTGGAAAAATTAATTGATACAGAGAGAATAATGAATGTCCAAGGAGTATTCTTTTTGATAATTTCCACTTTTCTTTGCCTATTTTGTAAAATTTACAAAAAAATCCTTTCCTTATAACAAAAGTAAAATATCAAAGGTATTATGGAATAATTAATAATATAAATACCCAGGTGGACTTGAAATACTGCATACTGCATAATTACAGTTTTTCAAGCTTCAACTAAAGAATTAAAAATACCTTATTTTTTCATATTTTTAAAGTTTGTCTCAGAATTGTTATATTGAGAATGAATAGCCACAGAACTTTAAGAATTAGAAGAGTACATTTGTATAGTTTGTGTTCATTCCAAAAGGTTCTCTATAAAACATACAATCTAAACCAAATTGCATCACTTAAGCTGAATCAAGGACCACTCTTTCTGGTATAAGTGAAAACAAACAAAAAACCAAAACAAAGCAAAGAAACAAAACCCCCACCAAAGCCTCTCTGTAATTTGAGAGATAATAAAATGTTATTAAAAAAATAATGCGTTGGCACTTTGATCTGCTGAAAGTAATATTGGATGGCCAAGGAAAGGAAGGTGATTCAAGATGCTTTTGCCCTACCTTGACGCTGGATATAAACACAGAATTGTGTAGAGAGGACATGGACTTTTTTGCATCCCACTGCCAGCTGTTCTGAGTCTCTTTCATGTAATTCAAGGGAACTGCAGATTGTTGTCCTCTTCCTGATTGCCTGCTCAAGTTCTTGAGACAATATCAATGGTTTTATCCTCATAAAATCTACTACAAAGACTAGTATGCCAACAGGACTAGAACACCACTCTAGTCTCAGTCTGATCACAAGACCCAGCTGAAGGCTGAGAAAAACATTTCCAAAATGCACATCAGTACGGTGACAGTGCTACACTTCCCCAAGATGGACTGTAGCTGAGACAGAGGGTGAAAAAGCTGTATACAGCCTGTACAATAGTCACAAGTGTGATCTGCTTGCTGCTTGCAAATCTAGTAATGAAAAGTCACCTGTAGAAGCAAATCAACAGGGCAGCAAAGAACACTTTTTTAGTCCTACTCTGCATGGCTGTTAAGAGTTAAGCAGACACAGCATTACAGCAAATCTTTCTCCTTATTATTAAGTATGAATAACAGCTTCACTGCCATGAGGTAACAGGAGCCCTGTTGCAGTGTTTCTGGTAGAATTCAAAGATGAGCTTGTGAGAGTTGATTACCTTTTTTTTTTTCAAACTTCTAACCTAAAGTCTTTGTATCTTCTTTTCTGAAGAAAAAAAAAATTAAAAAGTGAAGAGAGAGAAAAAAAACCAGACAGGCACTCAAGAGAATACATTAATTATATTAAACCTCAAAAAGTCTTCATAACTAAACTCACTATCACGAGTTGATGCATGCTATAATCTACCTACGTGCTCTAGAACCCAGTTACTGTGGGGACAGGTTATAAAAGGCTGTAATCGGCTGTGGGGGCTAGACCAACTAACTAGGAAAGGAGATGGGAATGGTTGCTTTAACATAATCCCAAAAATAAGGCATTTCCTAGAAAGAGGGTCTGCTTCAGCTCAAAAGAAATGATGACCTGAACACTGAAAGAAGAACCCTTCTGATTTAAAAGGGATGGCATAGTAGACTGTTGACATTAATCCCATATATATTAAGAGGGAAGGACTGGGAGAATTATACTGATAACGTCTTGTGGTTGGTTTTGTTTTTTTATCGTTAGGAAGTGATAGAATTTGAAATATCTAGGCAACTGCTAATATATTGCAAGTTCCTACCAATGGTAGGATGCTATTCCCCATAACTACATCCAACCATCTATCTCCCTGGTTTGAGAAAAATTTTCTTGTCTGCCTGTTCTCTAGGAGTCTAAACTAATCAAACCATCCTCCTTCCCATCTTTCTTATTGCTGAGACTTCTTTGCTCCTCAGGGCTTGTTTCTTCTCATCATCATTTTTCATGTGAAATGGTAATTTGTGAGGCAGAAATTTGAGAAGCAGGAGATGCTGTGTTCTCTTCCTGACTGCATCACTGCCTCTGATACCAGCAAGTCATCTTACCTTCCTGCTTGTTTCCTTAACTTCCATCCAAGTGTCTAAAGTTAAGACTCCAAGTGCACACTTGAACAGATATGTGCTGTTCAAAGCACTAGGTATACAGCTATGTTCATTTGCTTCCTGCAGCCAAGCCTGACCAGGAAATCTACTAAACATGTCCTCCTGCAGACTGAAAGAAAAGGTGTATGACCTTGCATGATGTTGAGTATCTCCTAATGTCAGATGGGTGTATTAACATTTGTTGAAGCCTACAACAAAATCCAGACTTGAAACATCTCTCAGGATACTTAGCAATTTACAATATGAATCACCACATTTCTAATTATGTACAGGAAAAAAACTCCATGGATTAGCAAATAGATATTGCTAATATACTGAAATCAGCCATGGAAGGCCAATTCATATCATGACATGAATAAGAAAATATTAACAGAAAAAAATCTCAGTTATGAATAAATAAGACCTAAATATCCTTGGAAAAAAAACAGCTATCTGTGGGGGTTTGCCCTAAGATGTTACAAAAACTAACACAGACTAAACAATTGTTATGAATGCTGACCTATACTACCTTGTTCTCTCACTGTAAGCATACCCCAGTAACTTTAGACATATGGACTTTGCAAATGGTATCTAAGCTGTATGTGGTTCTAACCAAGATATTAAAAAGCTGAGGAGATAGACTGTCTGCTAACTATCCACCAAGAGAAATAAAGAAGCTCAAACAAGTTATAGAAATACACATTTAGTCTAGGAAAATGTCTCTGTTTTACTGTCATAAGCAACATTATCTTCCTAGGATTAATGGATGAACTAGCAAAATCTGATTCCCTCAACATACTTGGTAGATACCAGAAGACGAACTTCTTAATTTGGCATACATGAAGTTGCTGTAATCAGAACAGCTTTTCACATTGTCCTAAACATTTCTGCTAACCCACATCATCATCCACAGAAACTGAGAAGGTGATTATAGACATGAAGGGAATTGAGTCAGTAGGGACAGATGGCTTTTACGGCCAGTTATATTTATCAAAATTAAAATCTAGAAAGAGCTAGAAAAAAATACTGGAAGTTTGCTGTGATTTCTTGGAATAAAAGCTTCTATGCAGCATCAAAAATAGGTTAATTTGATAAGTAGGTAATAGGGCAGGTTGAGATTGTTGTAACAATCTCTGGCATTTGTGAGTTCCGTCCAGAATAATACACAATGGCGCAAAAGTTATAGAAACATTGTCAGGAAACTCACAGGGAATTATACAGCCCACTTGCCATAAAGCAGGATCAGCTATAATTGCCTCTCAACTGCTGATGGCTTGTCAGATTGTAAGTCCAGAGACTCCTGAAAGGCTCCGCATGAGCCAGCTCATATCCATGAGAAGGAGAGTTGTGTTGGCAAGACACTGACACACTGGTGTGCTCTACACCCGCCAAGTCCCCACCCTCTGCAGTGACCACTGTCACCAGATCTCTCTTTTCCCCATGTCATTCTCATGGAGTGATCCCATAGACCATCTTGCATTCATCCTATACTTCCTGGGGTTTGAGGAAGGGCTGTTTCAGGTGTTTTGTTTCTTTCCCTTTTCAGCATTTGATTGAGCGGAAAACCAGAGGACAAGCCATTTTGCCCCTATTTGAAATAGTCATTTGAAGAGTTTAAAGCTCAGACAAGTTTTGATGAGTTTGAACTGAAGTAGAAAGTATTACAGCTGGGCCCTGACTTACCAAGGTAACGGCTACCCACCAGCTTTGTCTGTACCCACCAGCTTCAGACCTCCTGCTTTTCCTTCAAGAGGTCAAAACTGTGTTCAGAATAGGAAGTACCTTGACTGGAATGCTATGAACTTTCCATGGACCTGCTAAGCTAGGGGATTAGCTATGACAAACCCTAGTTCACATCCAGTGTATCCCTGATCCTATTTGATTTCCTCTATTTTATACTACAGTTATTGAAACATGGCAGATTGCAGCGAAATAAACACAGTATTTTCAGATTTATATTCTAACATTTTAAATCTTATCAGTATGCAGCACTATGAAGAGGATTGTGGATGCTGATCTAATCCACCTACTTTTCTGGTGGCCAGATTTTCTGTAATAAAAATGCAAATAATCCCTAGAATGACATACCAGTTTAAAATGCTTATACTTTTCTTCTGTAAACTGACAGCAATTTGTCTTTCTTTGCTAAGTATGCTTATTTGTTAAGAATATTTTCTTCATGCAAAAGAAGCTAAATCAAACATGACCTTGAGTGTGATCAATTTAAATACAACACTGCATTTCTGGATATAGTAGTTATTTCTCCCAGTATGTTTCTGGTACATATCCTTAAATAGATATTGAATCCCTAGTTCCTTAACTTTGCAATTTTAAAGTTATATATTCTAGCTTGTTAAGGTCTGAAAAAAACCCTTGAGTTGAAGCCACAGTTTCAGTGACTTAAGTGCAATGTGAAGAACTACATGTGTAAATGGCCAATCCCATTCATTTATAGCTTATTTATTTAGAATTTGTATTAATATATAGCTTCTAAATTTGAGAAAAAATATTCACAACTAAATTAGTCATGCAATTGTATTTTAAAATTGCTTATGCAGTTGCTCTGAGGCCATTAAAAAAGCAGATACTTTTATTTCTATGTTCCACATAAGGAATCAAAGATGTATTAAGAAAAAACTGCATACCTGCTTAAATTTTGAACTACTGAGCTGTCCCAAGCTAAGGATTCAACTGAGAGCAAAAACTTGCAGGGCTAAAAAAACACCCCAGAGACTTCCTGATGGGATATTTATTTGTTATGAAATAGTTCAGAACAATTCATACACAGATTGTTTGTATTAAAATGAACTCTTCTATTCACTTTCTCAATTTCCCACCATTTTCCATTTAGAGGTTTTGAAACACCTTGCAGCTACTAATGTAATAAGCCCATGATATTTCTGTGAAGATAAAAGAAATTATTCTCACGAGGTTTAGACTGATTCAGCACTGCTTGTATTAGTGGCAGGTTTCATCTTGATATTTTTCTTTTCTGGTAGTAGAGATTGCTCATGTGTATAACCTGTTTACGAATGAGTTTATGTCAAGAGACTGCTACAAAGGAGACGTAAATGATCTTAACAAACTAAAGAATGAAAAAAGAAGTTTAATGTGCAACAAAGACACAATGAGGTACAGAATAGAAATGAAATATTTGTGTAGGAAATAAATACAACTTTGGTATTAAAAACACCAATGTTCCCAAATTCAGAAACATATAGGGAGTTACCAGCATATATCAGCACAATGGAAACAGCCTTTTGAATTGAAATTAGGGCATTTTGATATTTTATTTAGTGTCTGGGGAGGGGGATATTTTTTATTTTTGGTTGTATAAATGTCTTCAACCATATAATGAAATTAAATAATTTCAGTTATCACTATTGCAAATTTCAGACTTACAGGAAATTTACACTGAACATGTACTTTTCACATGGGGAGATTTATCAGGAGGAAGAGTAGTGAGTACAGGACTGAGGAATCAGTGAAGGGGATGGTAGTTTTCTCACTGTGTGGATTCACAAAAGCTCCGCATTCCATGATGACCAAGCAAGCTATACAGTTCCTCTCAATTACTGCTGCAACTTCATGTGGCTTCAATACAACACTAACATTACAGGAGAACAAGCCCAGAAAATTTCAGCTGCTACAGCCTGTTTATCAGAATGCTTTTCTTCCTCCCACAGTTGTATTAAGTAGTATTTACTAACCTGTTTCTAGGGAAAATAAAGAGCTGGGTTTCACTTCAGTAGCTGAATCCACTTACTCCTAAGCTATTTGGATCAGTAGAACCCTTAATAAATCAAGAAGCAGGTAGGAGCAAGGATAAGTGAATTTCCCATCTTCCAGATGGATCCACTGCTTCTTGCTGGGGAAAGCAGGCATATTCACTTTCCCTGTAAAGTCATCAGGTATCAGATTTGCTGATTTCCAAGGAGTACCTTATTGTCCCTGTGGACTCTTCTCAGGTTTGGGGCAAGAGAATTCTCTACCTTTCCTGTTGAATCTGTGCCACTGTGCAATGAAGTATTTTGATTCCTGGGGCCAGAAGAGGGAAACACAAGCATAAGCATGAACAATTTGTGACTTGGATCTAAAGGGCAAGACCTAAGGAGACAAGAAGCCTGAATTTTGGTCCTTCTTCCATACATATCTCTATATTTTCCTCTCTTACATGCAGCTATCACAGGATAAACAGTGCATGAATCAGGGTACTAATCCTGTTCACAGCCGAAGCCTCTCTCACTTGGCAGTCAGCTCAAAAGTTTGCTCTCATTTTCTCAGGGCCCTACAACATTCTTATCTAAGCTGTCCATAGCTTTCCTCTTCAACTGTTTTTGTACTGTTTCTAGAGCTTCTTTGTTCAGTCCCACACAAGCAAACAGGCACAGTAGGTCCAGTGAATTCTTTGTGTGTTGAATATACTGTACATCAGTACAGTACATGACGGGTAGGTCTGGCATGTCTGGGAAATATTGAACTGCCTGAGCATACAATCCAACATGTCTGGGATTTCCATGCTGGCTATGTACATAAGTCCTGGAAAAATACCTTCTTATTTTTCATACACCAGTTCATTTTTTCACATGAGGGGATTAATACATTGTAATCAGTTCACTTTTCATCTTTTGATAAACTAAGCCTATTAAATTCAAGCCTCTGACCATGTATTGTATGGTGCAGCATCCTCCCTAGCACTAAAATCACTGTTGTGATTCCTTTCTGCACAATCTCAGGTTTGTGAACAGTGTTTTAAAAATACAGTCGCAGGAACTGTATGTCTCATTCAAAAAGCAATCTCAGCGATGCTATACATGGAAGGCAAAATCCCTTCATGTGCCTCGCCAGTAAAATACATTACCAAAAGGCAGTGTTTCCAGGTTGTAGGAAACAGTAGGTTTTTACAAACTACTCTCATCCAAGTCACAGCGGGTTTTTTCGTGGAATTTTCTGGTGAATCAAAAGTACTCTGACCCCTGCAGGTGCTTCGGCAAACTGACAAGAGAGGGCTGAGGATGAGGGGAGGAAGAATTTGCATTTTTGAGGAAATGGCACAGAACTTCTTACTTGGTGTGTCACTTCACCACGGAATATCATTCATCTGCATAACATTCAGAGTTTGAGGCCTTGTCATATGAATATGAACTTCAGGGTGCTCTCCTGACCTACTGCTTCCCAGAATTCAGAAATATACAATGTTTTTGGTTGTCTTCAAACTTATACACTGGGTTTGTTTATACCAAAACATACTGCATTTAGCAAGACCAGCTTGCAATTTACTTTCTAAATCTCTTAAAAAAAATATATCACAGTATTTCTTCAAATACTCTTGTCCAGCAAATCACTGTTTGTCCATTCTTTGTTGAGATATGTCAGCTGAATGGCCCTAATCCATTTAATGTATGCTGTACCAAGTATTTTATTGCAATAATGGGGTTTCACTGAGAAAGAGACCAATGTCTTGCAAACTACTGAGACTAATAAAAACACTGTAGCTCTTGAAAAATATCTCTCCTGCTTTTTAGTTTAAGTTCTGAATGGATCACAATACAGCCTGATATTCTGCTACAGTAAAACCATTACTATTTTTTAAAGTAGACAAATATGGAAATGCTTTATTTTTGACATCATGTTACATGGTTGCACTGTTTCTATTACCAATGGGCCTGTTCTAGCAATAGGGAATCTTTGCTATAGTAGGTATTTAGGCTGGAGTCAACAACAGTGAATTACAGTGCTTTTAAAACTCACTTAAAAGGTATGCCAGCGCTGACAAAGCTTTACACTACAGTGTCGTCTCTTCCTGGTGGGAACTCTGCATTGCCAGTTTGGAGCTTTGCTCTTCCATAGCAACTCCTCGGCTGACATGAGACCTGGTTGTGCCCAAGTGAACATATGTGTGGGACTAGAGAAACTGTAGGAACCATGTCTTGGCCTCTCTGTAATAATCTCTATTAAGGTTCCAGATCCTCCTTCCCAAACTGCTGGCACCGGTACACGCAATCCAAGCCTTCTCAGGCTCAGCACCCTGCAGCTAACAAAACCCACTTGCGTTGCCAATGGCTTAATAATCTAAATGACCCCAGTTCTGGGCATTCCTGACCGCGGGATCCATCGTTCCCAAAGCTGCCATCCCACCTTGGGCTGGGCAGGACACTGTAGTGGTAGGTCCCGCTCTGAAATTCTACCGAGGGGCTGCTCTGTGCGGCCAACTACCTCCTGTTTCCTGCCGTCTCCTCCGCCCGGTCGCTGCCGCCCGCAGACAAAGCAGCATTTTGACCTTCGGCAACACCGTTCCTGTCAGTTTCCCTCCCGCCGCCCCCTCGCCCGGAGGGCAGGCACCTCCGGCCAGCCGCACTCCGCCGGAGAGAGCGCCGCGCCGAGCGCTGCCGCCTGCCGGCCTTGCAGGGCCAGGGCCACCGCCACAGCGCCGCCGCACCTCCCGCCGCCGCTCCGGGCCGTCCTTGGCCCGCGCAGCCCCAGCGGACCGGGCAGCGGCAGGGCCGCGGCTGCCCGGCCGGCTCTGGGAGGTGACGGCAGCCGTTCGGTAGGGAAGACCGGCCGGTAGCCGCGGGCGCCTTTTGCCCGAGTGGCGACGAAGAGCACCAGGCGGCCCGGGGTCCGCTTTTGGTACCGAGGTCGGCGGGCGAGCGGCGCAACCGCCGCTTGTTTATGAGCGGGCAGAGGAGCGGCCCGGGATAGCGCTGCGCCGCCGCCAGAGCGGGACAGCCCCTCCCGCCCCCGCGGAGCAGGTCCGCCACGGCTTCTCCGCACCCGCGGGGCACCTGGGCGCGCCCGGGAGCCCGGCTGCGGGAACGGAACGGGGCGGGGCGGGGAGCGACCGGTTCTCCTCTCCCGTGGAGAGAGGGGCTCTCAGCCGCTCCCCGTCCCGGATCCCCGCGCCCCTCAAGGGAGCAGGCAGAGGAAGAGGAGGAGGCTCTCACCACCACGGCTGGGGACGGCGAGGCCCCATTTACGGTTGCCCGCAGCATCGCCCTGCTGGGGCTGCGCCCTTTGCGGGGCCCTCTCCCTCCCCGCCCCCGGTGTCCCCCGGGCCGCCGCCAGCCCGTCCCCGCGGTCTGGCGCCGCCGCCCCGCTCCGCGCCCAGAGCCCCGGGAGGGGGAGGGGAGGTGCAGGGGGAGGCGGAGGCGGCGGCCGCTGTGGGGCCCAGGCTGCTCCTCGCCTCCGCTGCGCCTCTTCCAGCCCCAGGATCTGGGGCTGGGGGGGCGCGGGAGGAAAGGGGGCGGGCCAGCCCCGGCAGTGCCCAATGAGAGAGGCGCGGACGGGCACTTGGGGCGGTGCGGAGGCGATCGTCGCCCAATGGGGGCAGGGCAGAGGGCGCACTTGGAGCGGGGCGAGAGTGAGGCAGGAGGCGAGTCGGGGCTCGGGACGCGAGGGGGACAGAGCCAGCAGCCGTCGCCGCCGCGCGCGCAGCCGCTCGCACGCACGGCGCCGCGGAACAGGGAGCCGGCGGGCGCGGGACGAACGGGCTGAGGGACGCCGCTTCCCGGAGCGGGCAGCGGGCGGAGCCGCCACCCGGAGGAGAAGTTTGGCTGAAGCCGCCGCCGCCGAGAGAGGAAACTTTCCTCGGGGGGCCGGAGGCGGGGGCGGCGGGAAGGAGCCGCGGCACGGTCGGGTCCGCCGCCCGGCGAGGGGGCTTCCGAGAGGCTCCCCCCGGCCCAGGCCGGGCTGCGGCGGCTGGGATGTACCTGGCAGCGGTCTCGGCGGGGAGGAGACGCCCGGGCGGAGACGGCGGCTGGCACCTGGCGGCCGCGGGGTGGCTGTTCCTGCTGGCGCTGCTGCTGGGCGAGTCGGGGACGCGTGCTCTCGTCTGCTTACCCTGCGACGAATCCAAATGCGAAGAACCGAAGAGCTGCCCCGGTAGCATCGTGCTGGGGATCTGCGGTTGCTGTTTCATGTGCGCTCGGCAGCGGAACGAGAGCTGCGGGGGAGTCTATGGACTGCACGGAGCTTGCGACCGGGGCTTGCGCTGTGTCATCCGACCGCCGCTCAACGGAGACTCCATCACCGAGTACGAAGTGGGCGTCTGCGAAGGTGAGAGGCGGCGGGACACCCTCCATCCCTCCATCCGTCCCCCGGGGTGGGAGTACCCGATGGGCGGCGGGAAAGGAAGGAGGGCGCATCTAAGACGTCTTAGGCGCCGGTGCGCCTTCCTTCCCTTCCAGCCCGCCCGCCTGTCCCATCTGCGAGCGTGTCTTCTAACCTTCCCTGCTTAAAAAAACCCACAAGCTCCTACTTAGAAGTTTTGCCCTAAATTTTCGTACCCTAAACTTTAGGGTTCTACTAATTCTCCGTAGAGTGTCACTCGCGTCACAAGCTGATAGCTTGTATCAGCTACTGATGCCCAGCTGAAATTCCTTGATAAAGGACTCGGGAAGAGTTTGGCAGATGGAGATCGGCGGAGGTCAGTCGTGCACACATGATGCCGGTTCTGGATTTCCTCCTGTGTAAAGAAACAACGAAGACTGATCATCTGTTATAAAGTTTTGTTTCCTGTTCCTGTCACTTAATATCTCTCTGCCTGTCCTGCTCGGCATATAACGATAAGGCGGTGTCTTTCTCTGCTGGAGCATCAAGGGGGGCAAATACTCACGGTAGAACTCCTCTCAAAGTCTCTTCAGCTTCCTGCCGTCTTGTGAGGGGATGAATTGGTATGAAGTGCAAAAGGACTTCACCCCCCTTAAGTTTTTTATCTATCAGAATTCCTAAGATTTTTTTTTTTAATGTGTTATAAATTAATGAAAGGCCAGAGACAAAATTTTAGTCTTTCTCTTGTACCTCCAATTGCCTTTTCTCTCAAATTGAGGGAAAACATGGCGCTGTAAAGAGGTTACAAATAAGCAGTAGTTTGGGATATGTATAAATGTATATGTGATTCGGAGCGGGAGCTTCGACAATTCTGGAAAAGAAGACGGAGGCGGTCTCCTCTCGGCGGGTAGAGGGCAGTAGAAAGTCCAGAGAGATGGTGAGGCAGCATCTGTCCAAAAAACTTGCATTTAAAATGATGCCGTATTTTAAGAAAGCGAAACGCGATCATTTTTAGTGGGCAGCTGACCTTTGTCCTGGCGCTCATTATTAGTTTAAGATTCCATTTGCCTCCATAACAAATAAATTGCAAACCACAGCAGAACAGAGCAGTGTGTCCCGCCTGTGCTACAACCAGTGCTGTCAGCCTCGGGAGCTGATGCTTGGGTAGGATGAGCTCTAGATTAAAAGCTCAATTGTTAAACATTTTTAAATGGCCCTAAACTATTTTGAAGACCTCGATTGAGACTATGTTGCTGAATACGTACATTGCTGTAGTGTCTTATTTTTAATATGTATTGGAAAAGATTTTGTAAATAGAAAAGTACAAGCAAACGTACTTGGAAAACTTACCTGTTTTTACAGGAGTTTCTCTTGTCGTGTGTTTTTGAGTAAAAGCTGGGCTAAAATAGCTTCCCCCCCTCTCAATGGTTAAAGGAACTAAGAGCCTACAGTCATTAAAAGCCTTAATGCTCCAGTTTCCTTACTGTATCACAGTATGGACATCTCTGGCACTTTAGGAGTATTTCATTCCTTTGAAGTGATGCAATCTGTACGTTGCTGTAGTTCAACTCATAACACGTCCCATCTACTGTTGAAAATAGTATGAAGCATTTGTTGGCAAGATTGTGTTTCAATTAGTGTTGTGGTTAGAAACTAGTTCCAGCTGTCCCTATAGGAATAGTCCTAGGGGAGGGAGATAACGATCTATTAACTATAACTAAGGGAGATAACTTTCCTATTTAATTTTCTTATTCTAATTTATCTATTTAATTTTCATTCTCATAAATGAAAAGGAACCAAGCTGAACTCTCAGCCTAATAAATAGTCCTGGAATACCTCTTAGTGAATTGTCAGGAAACTACCTAATTCTGAGGAACAGAGGTAATATGTTGTTCTTCATGTTGCATGTTTTGGGAAGAAACATGTCTAATCTGATACAGACTGAATAAATCTGACAGAATAAAGCCAAAATTGCTTTAGAACTCTTCTTGAACTGATTGTACTGCCTCTGATCGCTAATATGAGGTTGAATAGCTCTGTTTTTTTGATTGTGATGACCTAAACAGTTGTTCAGTTTACAGGCACACATGCAACAGGCTAGGCTGGTGATATCTGATGTGAGTAGTAGTATTAAGCCATGCCTTTATCCGTTAACAGAATAAAGGCTGATTTTTTCTTGTTGTCTTGCACATTGGGAGTGCAAACCTTTTCCTTCCCCAGTCCAGGGAAGAGGAAATAGAAGTGTTTTACAGAACTGTGTGAATAGAAAATTCATGATTTTACTCTCCTTCCTGTCTCTAGTCTTTTCCTTCATTGCAATTTTTTACACTGAAATGACCCCTACTGGCTACAGTTATAAGCATGGTTTTTTGTATCATTTTTGAAGCTTCAACCCTGTCTTATTTCAGACTATCAGCATATGCTAGGCTGCAGAAGACTTTGAGAGCTGGAATAGCAACAGGTAGAAATACTTGTCTGCTGACTTGTTTTTAGCATTTAACGCACTTGACATGAATGAGTTCTGTAACACCTGACAGAGAAGTCTCTGTGACATCTGTTGCTGGTAGCTTCTCTTTCTGAAATTACAAACAGACTATTCTTTGTTAAAGCAATGTTTATAAATTAAATCTGTTGCTGATCCTGAGGGTTTTTTCCTTTATCATTCTAAAAGCTGAAGGAAGTTCTCGTTCATCTCACCACCTTAACTATTCACATCTCTAAGCAGTTCTAACGTTCCATTTGTGTTGTTATCCTGAAGTGAGTAAATGCCTTTCCTGAATGAAGTTGTATTCTTAGTAAGTAATAATTCTGAGGTCCTAGTGCTGGTAGCTACACCTCCTAAATGGCATTCTTGAGAGACTTTGCACACCTCCAGCCTCTGTTGACTTTACAACAAACATCCTTTACAGGGATTTGCTGGATTGGTTCTATGAGGTGTTGAGAGCCTACACCCCCTTCCAAAGACTCTTAAGGTTGAGAAATTTTAAATACAAAGCAGGAACTGTCCTTACTCTCTACCTTTAAAGGTAGTCCTGGAGCCACCACTGAATTAGACTGAAGTTGTCCCAAAGCACCTTAACTTTGGCTTCTGTAGCTGGGCAGGGCTCTGGCTTTCCAGGGGATTGGAGAGCCTTGAAAAAGCTCTGCCAAAGAAGTTAGGTTACTCTGTGAAGGCATTTCTCAAGATGACTTTTGTCTGTTTCCCTGCCTCCCCAGTTTCTGGTGCTATTAGATGAAGAGGCCTAGATTGCTTTGCTAAACTTGTCAAAGTCATGACAGTAGCAAATAATATAACACTGAAAATGACTGGAAATTATTTTTAGCTTTATTTTTAATTATTTTTATTAAAAAAAAAAATAAGGTTTTGTGATACATTTGAAATACATACTTAACAAAACTGCTAGTCTGAAGGTGTTCTTAGTTTCTTTCTAGAATATACTTCCATGTGAATTAGCCTCTAGGTAGACATTGAAAGAAGGTATCACTGTGCCACTAGCTTACCAATAATATCTGTTACATTGTTTGGTTTTGGTTTGTTGGTTTAGTTTTAGTGGGGTTTGGTGTGTTTTTTGTTTTAGTTGTTAACTGGGTCTTTTTTTTTTTTTTGGTGGGAGGGGTACAGTTATTGCTGTGTTCTTTTTGCTTACTGCCTAGTGCATAACTTCTGAACTGAAGTTGCCTTGGGACCAGGAGAAGGTTGCTGTAGCAGATTTTAGGCAAGTATTGGGAAGTATGCATGTTAATCTCCTAGGATGATGGCAGAAGCTTTCCTTACTGTGGCTAGTCCTAGTTTCATTTACTGAACTGCATCTTTTGGGAGTTTGGAGCATTACAGTCTATCTTACTCCTTGCTGAGGCAAGTTGGGAGATCTTCGATATGTCCATTGTTTTCTCCCCACCCATAAGTCTGCCTAGTGTTCCTCCTTGAGAAATATATAAGGGTACAGTGTACGGTATGCAACTGAAGCTTAGTGAAACTGGAGCTGATGAAAATTTAAACCTTGAAAGCCTAGCTTTTTTATTTTCAAAATTCTGAAGAGGAAAGCTGAGCTTGTTTTGTTTTTTTTTTTTTGTGTTGTTCAAGCACTGATTTACATGTGTGCTAATGCAGTTCTTCCCCACTTCAGTGAAGTAAGGACAACTTGCCTGCAGACTTGGTAATATTTTTTATCATTAGTAACTTTGGTAACTAGTACCCTTTGTAGAAACCTGTTTTCAGTCCTGTCCTATAATGGGTCAGTGGACACAAAGCCCTCCCCTTGGTGCTCTGTCTCCAGACAGACTGCTATACTGCATGCTTGGCTTCTTGCTTGTGATGCAGCCCAGACCCCTAAAGATCAGGCAGTATTTTGCTTTCTGTACAAGTTACTGAAGTTCAAGTAATCTGGAAGTTGCCTGTGGTAACCCAGTTGTTTACATCTGTTTGGACTGGAACAGTGCTGCCCAGATATCTTAACTTTTTGTTTGGTTGGATTTTTAATTTGTCATGTAGTGAATGGCTGGGGAAATGACCAAGTGGTTCTGATGTCCATGTGTGTGCAGAGAACTTCTTTCAGTAACATCAAGTGTTAGAACTGATGATCTAGTTGGGGACTTCATCAATATTAAGTGGTGTACCAATGGCTGTTGGTGTGAAGACAGTCAAAGTACTTTGTTCAAAGGCTGTTGGCAATCCAGACTATCAGGGAGACAAACAGAAAATTATTTATGTTGCCAAGAAAAGAAAACTATCAGAAAAACTACTTAGGTTGTGAAACTAGAATGAGAAGTAGTTCTTTAGTGAATTTTCAGCTTCTCATATGCTAGTCTTGATCAAATTTAACAGTCCCCTTCCCCTATTCCTCCTCCCTGCTGCCCCCAAAAACACTTACTAGGAGGATGCTGACTTCTTACACACACACTGGATAATTTATAAGCTATTTCTGCTCTGTATTCCATCAAAGCTGAAATTTCAACATCATTAAGAACATGTAACTCTGAGTGTGGCATGGAATTTGAATTGGATCAGGTGCTTATTTGACTTGGAAATGGTTTCCTCTCTGTTTCTGGGCATCATGTTTTGATTTTAGAAATGACTTGGTTCCAGTATTTCAGCAAAAATTAAATGGAAATGTCTAATAGATATGATGCAGGAATTAGTAGGATTTTGCTGCTGTGGATCAACACGGTAGGTTTAAATCTAGAAGTCTTACTGTGGGTAGGCTGGATTACTAAATTCTTTAACTTTAGTAAGAGGAATATTCTCTTTTTATTTTTAGTTTTTAAAACTTTATATGAGCATCCTTTGCTTATGTGAATTTTTCTACACAGAAAGTGATTCTTTCACCAGGTTCCCCAAAATCATGGTGCTTATAAAGATATTTTTTTCTTTTTTTAATTTTTTAAGCTACCTTTGAACTTGCCCCTAGGCATCTTTGCTGGTTTAAGCACCCTCTAGCTAATTCAAGGATTCTTGCATAATTTAACTTCTTGCCTGGTACTTAGTCAACCAAAATGTCATTTCACTGACAGGCATATTATGGAATAATTAACCCATTAATATGGTTCAAAAATGCTGTCCTCTTCTCCTCCTTACTTTGTGCCCCCCCCCCTTAAGGAGTCTTCATCTCAATAAGTTTACAGGCTCTTGCAGGCAAAACCAGATGTTTCTGTTTTAACAGGTTAAATACTTTGTAGAGGTGACCTATTAAGTATCTCTTGTGACTTATAAACTGCTTTTCATTTGAGAATGCATTTAATCCACAGGGAATGTAAACTTGGAAATCATGAACTCAGGGTTTTGCCTGAGACTTTGTGTGACACCGTTTGTGTCTGACTGTACTGGAACCTGGAAAATGACTGATACTGACACAGAAAGCTTATGTATATGGAGAAACTTGCCAATATAAACTAAGATGGGAAAATAACTTCGCATAGATTAAATTCCACATAAGCATAGGGATTAAAAACAGTCCCTGGGGGAGCTCTTGTCTAAATAGACTAGTTTGGCCTTGTTTTGGGGAAGTAAGCCCGTCCTAAGCAATATTCAGTCCCCGGCAGCTTTCACGGTGTATACTGGGAACTTAATTTGAGAATCTGCAAATCATGCTAACACCACCTTGTGGGTCATGGTTGTGCAAGTCTTTATTGAGACTGAATAAGAAAACAAACTAGGGATTGAGGGGTTATGGGCAGGAGGAAGAGCACTGACTGGCTCATAGGCATGCATCAATTCCCATGTTCTTACTCATTTCCTAAACTTTAAGCCTTATATAGCCAGTGTTAGGCTTCAGTTGTTGGTTAGAGTTTGTTTGGATGAGCTTGGATTTGGGTTTGTTTTTTTGTTGGTTTTTTTTTTGTTTTTTTTTTTTGTTTTTTTTTTTTAATTAGTGAAAAATCTAGCAAGTGTAATGCTTCTGAATCCAAGAGAGCCTATTCTATTGGGTCATTTATCCTTGAAATTAATTAAATTTCAGTGTTTTGCTAGAGGCTGTGTTGTATTCTCCTCAAGATTTTTTCAGAAAGGCTGGATATGTGTGTGGAGGTATTTCTTCCCCTCACTGATGGGTTGTTGATAAAAAGCTGGGGTCATACTGATAATGGTGTTACATGCACTGATGTATGCTTTCACAAGAGAAATGCCGAACTTGATGTCTATCTCTAAGCTAGGTTTTAGGAAACTAAAAGAAGCCCTGAGGGTAATTCTAAATCCCCTTGAGGCTTGAGTTTTTCCTGTAGTCTTTTCCAGTAGACTAAGAGATGGGGTGAAATTCCTCTGAAATATGTTGTAATGATGGTGTTCAGTGGTGCTGTATTAATGATTCGGGGAAAGTGGCAAAATATTTAGGGTATCAGATTTCTTACAATAGTGTGGACTGTTCTTGGTACAGGTTGCTTTACTCATGGCCTTGTTCCAGAATTTGTCTTTGACAAAACTTTGCCTACTCCTCTCAGCTTTGCCTCTGCCTAGCAGCTTCAGCAAACTGCCAGCCAACTACTTGTTTGCAGTGAAACTGATGTGTGCTGCTGTACATGCAGGCTTCTGAAGCAGCTTGGAAAAAAAAAAACCTGGAATTTTAGACTGCTTTGGAAAATGGTTATGAAGCTTTGGCCCTTTTCTGAGGCTTTAACAATTATTTTTGCAATGAGTTTTCTAGAGCTAGAGGAAAAATCTGCTATGACAGCTGAAACACCGCTGTCCATGCTTGTTCTAATCAGGGGAGTACTGGCAGAGGCTTTTTCTGACCAATTAAATCCTGGGACACAGTGCAGTATTTTCAGTCAGATATTTACAAACAAGACATGTTTCTGGTCATTGGAGTAAGATAATTTCCTTGTAAGTCTTTTTCTTAGGTGTGTAAATGTAAAACTCATGATTTATTATTTCAGACAATCTTTGGGGAAGGTGGCTTTTGGAAGTACCATTTACTTTTGCTGTGGGATCCCCAAGAGTGAAATAAAACAACAAAAGGCAAAACACATTCCTCCCCATTCCTCCCTCCTTCCATTCCTCCTCCCCCACATCCCCCAAAAAAAGGCAGAGGGGGGGTATTTGGAGAAGTAAAATATTCCAGACAGTGTGTGGAAAACTTCAAAACTTGCCGTAGTTGTCTGTGTCACATGCTTCACCTAACATTTCTGTTTGTCTCCTTGCCTTCCTCAAGGCTTCTGTAGAATTTCTGATAATTCATTGGAAAGCGGATTTGTTTAAATACTTTCTGCATTCCTTAGTATGAAATAAATGTCTTCAGACACAAGAAGAGCTGCTGCAATGAAGATCTTTCTCACTACACTGTGGATTTGATCACCTGAGATACATGCTAGGATAAAGCAGGCAGGTTGGAGACAAGCATTATATATGCGTGTGTTTCTGAGGTATCTAAATGTTATGGTACAGTTCTGATTTCTAGCTTTGACTAGAAATTTTCTCAGGAAGCTGCAAAACCCTTTTGTACTGCTGTACATTCCACATGAAGATTTGATCTTGGAAATGAACCATTCCAAGATGTGGAAAAAAATGCTTTCTCACAAAACTCTCAGCTGTGTGTCTTACCATAAAAATTTCTGCCAGCTCTAGTCCTTGATTCATGACTTCAGTGGAAGAATAAGTTGCAAGAGGGGAAAGGGTTGAAGCCAGTGTATGAGCTCAAACTCACTTCAAGGCTAGTCTTTCCTTCTGCTGCTTCTCAAAGTCTGGGGCTGGGTTTCAAGCATTCTTTAGTGGTAATTAGTCATTTCTATTGTTCAGCTCCTCCAAAACATGTATTTCCTTTCCATCATTCTTTTTTCCTGTTCAAAGAGAAGTGAGAGTCTACTGGCAAGAAGCATTTCCTTTTTTTTTTATTTTAGCAAGTTAAAATCCTTTCAGAGTCTCATACTGTCTTAATGAATACCACTGATTTGAAAATGGTGTTTTGTATACCAGTGTCCTGGAGGGATGGGGCTCAGACCTTGGGTCTAGTTTCATGGAGGAGTTTCTGAAAGGTTCCCCCCTCTACCTCCCAGTTCTCAGAGGGCAGTACGAGTCTCAATAAGGATTGCTTCTCTCTTGTCTTCAAATGCAGATTTAAAAGGATGCTAGAATCTGTAAGATGTGACTTGGACAGTTTCACTTCCAGGTCATCAATGTATTTTATGGTGTCTTTGCTCTTTTCAGCTAAGAGCTACCCGGGATGCTTAAAAAAAAGGCGGAAGTAGCAGAGTAACATGCTGCAGTTAAATGTAAATTATGGGAGTTGACTCAATCCACTCCAGTTAAATTACAGTCCAAATGGTAGGGTGGTAAACATAAGATTATTATGGGCCAAATGCTTGTGTATTTGTTTTCAACAGTGGTACGTCAGTGATCATTTCAGTGTGTTTCTTGCTGTTTGGAGGTGATGCATTACCTAAACTGTGAAGGTGAACAGCATAGCATTCTCCAAACAATAGCTGATATTCATTAAATGTCCAGAAAGAAAGAGAAGGGTTGGGGCACAAAACAGAAGTTTCTGTGGCAGGCAGAAGGAATTGGGAACTTGAAGGAAGGGAAAGCAAAACTTTAAGCAATGGAGAAGCAGTCTCTAAAAAGGTCTTTCCTTGTACTTTTAGCTTGCACCTGTTTTGAGATGATCCTTTGTGAATGGGGAATAATAAATAATAAATGTAACCATAGTGAGGTAGTGTGTGTCTGGAAAGTAAGGCTTAGAGTGAGTTAGTTTCTCAGTAGCATGCTTTTCTAAAAACACAGGCAGCTCTTCAAGCAAATAAGATGAATGCTTCAATCATGACCACCATGCCTTGCATGGTGCTGTGTTGTGAGTGCTGGTATGTAGGATATAGTATGGAAGAAGTGATGGAATGCTGCTTACCAGAGACCTATTTCTCAGACTATTTCCCAGACTAGACCTGTTTAAGGACCTCTTGTTCAACTTGTTAATACCTTAATCCTCTTCCCTACTTTAGGTGCGTGCTATGACAGGACTTGGGAATTCAGCAACCCAGATTAGTATGTGAATTTTTAGCAAGCTGAAACATTTGGTTTGCAGAAAGCAAGTGATTATATGAATGGTAGAAGAGAAAAGGAAAGAAGTTTGGGATTAATGTGAAATCTCCCTTCCTGTGGCTTCCTTTTGGTATAAAAGCACAGTTGGAAGAATTAAAAGGTACTACGTCCAAGACTTAACTTTGATCTCTGTAAATGCAGAACTACTTTATTATCGGAAACTTTATCTGGAACTTGCTTGAATGAGTTGGAAAGAGTGGGGAATTGCATGTAGATAGAAATTATTTGAAAGAGAAATGACTTTGAAGCTGTAGTTATGAGCCTGCTGGGAGCATTTGAACTGCTTTGAGGCTTGTGTGCAAAAGGTGCTTGAGTGACTGTATAACAAGATTCCAGTGACAACTCAGGATAGCTAAAAAGTGCAGTGCTTTGATTTTTTGCCCTTACCTGATCATGCCAGGACAATGAGTCGGTGAAAATCACAGCTAAACAAAGATCAGTTTGGATGAAAACTAGTAGTTTACTTGGGCTTCTTTTCAGCTGCATTGCTTCAAAAAACTCTGGAGTGTTAAGTACATACTTAATTTTTGTATTTTTAGGTGTCCTAGAAGTAGCTAGGGGATAGGATGTGCATATCAAGGTGTGAGGCATAGATTCTTATATTTGGAGTTTGTTGGCCCTGCTTGCAGAGAAATAAAGCTTTCGTAAATTAGTACATTTCAGTTTTTGTTCACATCATCCAGATTTGAGAGGTAGGCATAAAAAAACAGTCTTCTGAAAAGGAAGCCACAGAGGTCAAGCAGAGCATGCAGGAAAAGGTATACAGCCTGGAATAGTTTGTGGACTGTCCCAGGTCCCAAATCACTGGTGTGTACAAGTTTATTTTTGGAATAGTCCCCAGGACATGATGATCTTTGTGAGTAATAAAGCCTAGGTTATATGTTCTGTACAAGATATCATTCCCTTATCAGTTAAAATATTGCTGACCTCTAAAGGGCAAACATGCTGGACGAGTGTTTATCCGCATCAAGGAGAGCACTAGATGTCTTTGCATCAAGTATCCAAAGCTTGGAATTGAAGTGATAGGCTGGGTTCATCCCTTTAGCTCATGAATACTTTCATGTGGTTGTACCTTCCATTCCAAAGAATTTTGTTCTGCCTGTACTGATGTGACTTCTGAGAGTTTTTTCTAAGTGGCAAACAATTTTTCATCTAACAGGACTTTGAAATTCTGTTCATAAAAAGACTAAATCAGCTAGGAAAAGGAGTCAGTCTTTAGTCTGCAGGAAAAATTATGGTAGACTTGGCACTGATTTACTGAACTAAAATAAGCTCTTGCTACATGTTTGCTATTTCATTGATGGACATCTTGTTTCTAAATAAACTTGTGTGAAAAGCAGGCTGGTAGAAGATGTGCAGGCTAAAACTGGATTTGCATTCTTCCTGTCTGAATGTAACTTTTTTCTGTTATCACCAAGTAATGAAAAATGAGTACCTTGTTTGAAGATTCAACAGGTTAGAAGTATAGTCTGAACAAGTATTACTGAGGGATTTCTCTTCTCATTAAGACTTTAATGGTTACTGAGCTAATTTTTGAGGTGTGTGGCAGTGAAGACTTGAGGTGCACCTACTATTGGGCCATGTGCTTCCTGTGTACCTCCTTTTCTGGAAACTTATGAGAGCTGGCAGATGTGGTACCAACCACTAACCTGTCCTGGAAATCTGTGTGTGTAGTGCTACACTGTGCACTGCATGTGCATCGAGGTGTTCTCCCATGGGTAAGGGGCGAGTCTGCTTTCCATGCCAGCTGGGTCCCACTTGGGTGGGGTGGGCAGCTCTCATGTGACAGGATCCTGCTGATCTCTCTGCCTGGAGAAGATCTAGTGCTGAATTACCACAAGGCTAAGTAGGACAAATGTTCTAAAATGGTTTGCTAGAAAAGCAGCAGAGCATAGCCATCTGTGTGTCCTTCCAGTCTGCGCTGCACTGGCCTGGGAGCATGGGACTGAGACACGCTGCCTCTGGGCTCCTGTCCTGCACCCAGGAGTACAGAAGGAATGCTCTTGTCACAAACAGGGAGCAACACAAACACTTTAAGGCTGTTGTGCTGGTGTAGATGAAGCTGTGGTCCTTGCTGTTGCAGAGTTTAAAACAGTGAGTCTTGGACCATAGGTGTAGATTTTGTTCTTGTCGTTACATGGATTACTGCTGTGACTTCTAAAATACAAATTATCCAGCCTGTATTCTGGCTTCTCAAAAACAGGATGTATTATTGTTATTACTGTTCTCCAAATTCTCAGGGTTTGTGGTTTGTTTTTTTTTTTTCTTCTGTATGCATGGCCTCATCACAATGAGAGTGTCCCAAGCATTGCAGGAGAGGCATCTTCCTTTGAAAGAATTTTATTTAGTTTCTCTTCAGGAACTTCTGCACTTCCTTTGACTTTCATTGATACAGTTGCTGTATTGGATGATTGGTTAAGCTAAGAAAAAAAATTACTTCTTGGGGTAGTGACTACTCTTCCTTTGCTATTTTTATGGAGAAGAGCCATGAAGTTCCCATGGAAGTTCCCATCCTCACATCTAAAAGGGATTTTGTTGTTTATCAGTGCTTTTTTTTTTTTTTTTGTCAGCAGGCTACTTTGTCAGCTCATAATAGAAAGCAAGGGGGTTGTTGTACAGGGAGAAATATACTGGTGAGAATCTGCTGTGCCACTTCCTGTAGCTCATATACAGTATTGAATTGGTAAACAGCTCTTTCTAAATACTTTTTTTTTCCCAAAACAGGAAAAACTTCAGGTTGGCGAATATTCTGCATATTTCTTTGAGTGGAAAGAATTTACTTGCCAGCCTCAGCATGTGTGTGTATATACTGTTATTTGCTGTTAGTTTTTAGGCTTCTGTTGAGCATCAGACTACTGAATGACAGTTTTGTATTGGCTGTGGCCTCTCATACTGGAGGACAGTCTCTGATAACCCCAACAAGAAAACCACCATGCATATCTGGAAGATGTTTTAACTTTTTTGAAGTGTTTCTTGGCAGGATCTATATTGGAAACTTGCTTGTTGATAATAAATAAAATTGAGGTGAGCTACTTAGAATGCACAGTGTGAGTGCTGCTCTTGAATGTAAGGATATAAAGATTAAAAAATATCATTTTTTTCCTTTTTTTCATTAGTAGAAGTTGGTGGACTCAGTGCAACTATTTTGTAGCACTTAATTTTCCAAGCTTGTCTGTCTATAAAACATCTGGTGTTCTGTAGTGAAGAATACCTAGTGCTTAGTTTATTTTCTTCAGTCTTGCTTAAAAAAGTATGTGATAGGACAAGGGGGAATGGTTTAAAACTGAAAGAGAATAGGCTTAGATTTGATGTTGAGAAGAAATTCTTTACTGTGAGGGTGGTGAGGTGCTGGAACAGGTTCCCCAAAGAAGTTGTGGATGCCCTGGAAGTGTTCAAGGCCAGGCTGGATGGAGCTTTGAGTAACTTGGTCTAGTTGAAGGTGTCCCTGTCCATGGAGGGGGGGTTGGAACAGAATGATCTTGAAAGTGTCTTCAAATCAATTTTTCTATCTTGATTCATCTTCTGGCTTGATTTCCTGACTTGGTGAGATTTTGCTCTGTGTGCACTTGACCTAAGGAAACTGAGATATTGTAGAACTGGTCATCTTTTGGAATTCTGGATTGACTGGATTTGTATTTCTTTCCGGAGGGGGGGAAAAAAAATCTTGTTGCATGTGGCTTCCTAAAAGGAAGTTGGGCAGTTACAACTGGACCGCCAGTTACACACATTTGACAGGACTGATTCAAAAGGAACAAAACTGTTTGAGCAGAGGGATTCATCCTGGCCCCTCTATCCCTAGACCCTTGACAGCAAGGAGTGCAGTATGCTTGATCAGTTCTCCAAGAATATGTATGATAATTCAGGACTGCTGGAAAACTCATTTTTGGTCATATAATGGAATCAGAAGTCTGGCATCTTGCAGCTTTTCTGTAATAAAAAGTTATCTCCATGGAGTGAATTCTATGTGATGCATTTTTTAATCATCCTTTAAAATACTCTCATTCTGACTCAATTTTAACTCCTGTAACAGCTGCAGAATCTGTGCAATGCTCTCACTTCCATTATAAATATAACTTCAACTATCTGCAAAAGTTATTTTTGTTAGAATAGCACTCAATTGTACTACGGCTATGCGTTTTCCTGACATGACAGTTTCATACAGATGGAAGTAAACAATGCCAGTTGCTTTAGCAAAATGGGCAGTAGAACAGCTGCAAGGCATGGTATTTGGCAAATCCCACTGTTTGGATTAGTCTGTTATTTTTTTAGTCTGTTATCTTCTGTTTAGCACTGTGTTGAACTTCAAGTGAATTGCGCCCAACTCCAGAGCAGCTGAAAATTACGTACTGCAGCTGAAATCCAATAGTGAGCAAGTTTGTTTGTTTATTTTAGACGAAAACTGGGATGATGATCAGCTTCTTGGATTTGAACCGTGCAATGAAAACCTTATAACTGGTTGTAACATAATCAACGGGAAGTGTGAATGTGACACCATTCGGACCTGTAATAATCCATTTGAGTTTCCAAGCCGGGATACTTGTCTGTCGGCCTTAAAAAGGATTGAAGGTAAGCTCTTGTCTTCAGTGTTTCAGAGTTAGTAATTTTTTTCTGTGCAGTTGATGAAAAACTAGAGTATAGTGTATATGTTTAAGGATGACTTGTGTAGTTTCAGATACCTCTGGTCTTCTACATGTCAGAAAACAGGTGTATGTTTTAGAGGAAAATAGTACCTCATAAGCTTATTATTCCAAATGCTTAAGTTTAAGATGGGGGAAAAACATGTTTTATGTGCTATGATGTTTGCAGATTTTAAGGCTAAACAGTTCTGTTTATAGCTTGTGGTTAGCTACCTTTGCTTATCTTCAGCTGCAAAGCAGTGTGGAATACTCTTCAGATGTGTTGATGTGACTGAATCATGAATAAACACATGAAACACAAACACGGATTTTAAGAGTAAAGATATAGTAAAGGAGTAGTTACTGATTATACTTATATCATTTATTATATGAATGCATGAATTGCTATTTTAAGTTTACATAATGTTACATTACCTTACTGCTCATATTTTACAGTTCCTCTGTTCCTTTGGTTGTATTTGTATTAGGCCCCATATGTTTATGCTTATGCATACATCCATATTTGTTTTGCATTTTTTTTGCTTTTGTTGTTTATGGCTAAACTAGAAGTGAGTTGCCTCAAATATATCCAGCTGGAATTAAATTTACATGGTGTATTTCTGGATTGTTCTGGACAGCAATTAAAGGAGCGATCTTGGACCATTTTTTATGATGCTGTAATTATTGTTTATTCTCCAAAGTGTTCAGGAACATGCAGAAGCTGATTAGTGGTGTGGATCTGCTTAATTAGACTACTTTAAACCAATGTTTAAAGTTGTATGGAAAAAGTTAAGGTATTTATAAGGCTACTGACCATGTTTTAAGTTAGGGGGATCTTTGACTTAAGGAAGTATGATATGATGTCATCTATTGTACTTCTTTTGTGTTAAGAAAATTGGTTTTGTGCTACAGACTTTAAGTAAGGAGATGTTGTGAGAAACTGAAGAAATATACTCATGATTGTTGATTATTATGCTGCTCACTAAAGGTAGCATAATGTAATGTATGTGCAACACATACAAGTGCTTGGTCTGGGATTTTTGTGGGTTTTTTCCCTTATGTACCTCTAGGAAGAGCAGAGGCAGAACTATTGGTCTGTTGTTGATGTAGTAGTGGGCGATAGCATGTATGGGTTCTTCAGATTTACCACTTCTCTTTTCACTTGTGAATATGTGACTAAGTCTGTAGTGTTTCAGCAGGACTCTACTGGCATGGCAGTTCATTGTCTACTTGCTGTGAAAATCTGCTGTGGGTTGTCTTTTTTTTGCAGCCTTGGAAGAAATGGACTTAGCTTGGGGAATGGCATAGCTGAAGCAGGTTGATTCTGAGTCACTTGCTTTCAGCAATCTCTTTTTTTCAGCTAAATTTTCATTTTTAAAAGCCAGCATTTCATAATTACCCATAAGGTAACAATATTCTACATGTAAATTGTCTGGTACAAGAGCTGTAGTGTAGTTATTTTTTCAGAGGTGTAATTTTCTTTTTTTTTTCCTCTAGGTTTTATTTCTTTGTGGAGTGGGGAGGGTGTTCTTCCAAAGCCTCAGACTGTGGGGCACCAGTAGAAGTGTTTAGGGCCTGTTGACTTTTTAATTTTTCACAGTTGGAAAGGATGGCTGATGCAAGTGTTGAAGCAACAACGATACCTTTAAATAACGGAAGTCTGGCAGTTACAACTTGAGTGTTATAACAGTCCAGCTTTCACTCCTAAGAATGTGAATTTGCATTTGCATCCTCAGACTATCAAACTGTACTACTGAGGGATGTTGGACAGTAAATCCCTTTGTATTTCCTAATAGGCAGGTAAAAGTCATAATGTAATTTTGATTTCTGCATTTTACAGATATTGTCTGTTAAATTTGTCTACTGGGTTTTGCCCTGTATATGTATATTTGCTCTCCTGCTAATGGAGGTTGTTTCTTTAAATGCATTAGTTCTTGTTTTGGTAATTAAAACCAAAGTAATGCTTCATCCTGTACCTAAGCTAACGGAAAAGAAGAATAACTTTTTTCCACTGGTGCTTGCCACGTCCCTGTTTGCTAAGCAAGCCAAGTCTCTTAGGTAAAATGGAATAGACACTTTGGTGTGTCTGAACCAGTATTTGCTGCCTGAATATTTCAGGTTTTCAGGTTTTAGTAGTCTGAAAATGGAATTCAACCACTTGGAAAGTCCACCTGAAACATGGCTTAGGTAGCACACAAACCAGACGGCTCTATGAGCATGTTAAAATAGAGAAATCTTTCCGTTTATTTAAGGCAAGCTGAATCTTAAAGTGTAGTGTCATGTAAAAAGGGATGATTCATAAGATCTGTTAAATATGTCAAATTAAGATTTTCCTGAAATCCAAAGTACTGATGTATACTTCAATCTTTTGGCTTGTCTGTTAAAGATAATAGCAGGAAGATTTGAAACTAGTAATTTAAACCTTTTAAATACTCTAATAGGATCTGTTGCCATGGAAAGTGGGACCAAGGGAGGGTAGTCTAACTTCTCTTTCCTCATCACACTTTACATGGATAATTAAATACACAGTGTGATTTAAAAGACTTAAGTTGAATACCTGAATGATGGATGCACCATAATAAGAGTTGAAGAAAACTGCCCAGCTTGCTGAAAGCCTGCAGATAAAGAATCGGTTGCATAGATACAACCTGATACTGTTGCATAGATACAACCTGTTACTTTGAAGTAACAAACAGTGAGCTGAAATCTGGAATCCCATTTCCATAGGGGAATGTGCTAAGGGATTGAGGCTTTTGCATGTACTTCATTTTCTTGTGCCTTTTCCTGCTAGCCCCTTCCCTTTCAAGAGCCTTTCCAGTCATCTTCCTTCTTTATCTAGTTTGTCTATACTTAAGCTTTTCAGCTTGTGTGTGGTCTTCCCCTCTGGGCTTGATGTCAATTCTAGCTAAAACTCAAAGTTTTCTCTTGTTAGCTTTATGTAGGATCTTTCTTTTCCTATTGGCTTGGGTTCTGCCTGCCTTCCTGGGCTCCTCACATTTCATTCCAGCTTTACCTCTCTCTATCCCTTTCTTTGCCTAGCTATTTAATTCTGTTTGTATCCCAGTTCACTTAAAACAACTTCTATCCCTCCTTCGCAAAATCAGGTCACCGGGGTTCTAATGTCATGTTGTTTAGTTGTCCTTGACAGGCCCTGAAGCCGTGTTCTTTATTTTGTCTCCCCAAGACTTGCTCTACCCTGTTCTGGGAAAGCATGTAACGAGAAGAAATTAATCTCTACTGAATTGTGTGTAACCTCTTTGAGGCACTGATGTCTCTGGGGAAGAAAGTATGGCAAAGCTAAAGTGCAGTCTCAATAATGCAAGTACTCAAGGCAGTTATCATCTCCATCCCTTGCCCTTGTTTTCCTGGAAAACAGTAGGATTAGATACATTTGAAAGGATTGGTTTGGTCATAGAACTTGGTAGCCAAATTCTGTCTAGTTTTCTTGTAAACATGCTGGAAATGTTTAAAGAGTTGTTACTTCCATAGAGTATATAGCATAAAGTACATTTATGCTTAGAGGCCTCCCAACTCCATCACCAGGCTTGAAGTGCCTGTTTCTCCACATGGACCATCAGCGACTTTCTGTAGAGAAGGTTTGTATAGAGGTCATGAACCATCCTAGTATGAGGAAATGCACACATTTGGGCCTAGAAAGAAACTGTCTGGAAAAGCTATTGCATACCTAGTAATAATAATACTAACAATAATAGATTCCTGTGTTGGGGTGTTTGGGTTTGGTTTCATTTTTGTTATTGTTGTTTAAAATGCTTTTGGTTATTGTCTTGATGAGTGCCTGTTCTGATAGGGTTCAGGAAATCCTGTGCTCTTAAGCTTGGAAAGCTTGTTTCTATTCAGGAGCCTGCTTATGATGACAGCTTGGTTGAACTTGGACTGCTGGAATGGACTATGAAAAATATGGCTGGGGGTGGAAAGTGACAAGATTCCTTCTGTCTCATGAGCCACAGTTAACAGACAAGAGTCTTAATAAACTGGATCTATGCATTCTTGCAGTCACAATTTGCAAAGAATTAGCTGTAGCCAGCACAAAAGAGTCAATTCTTCAGACTTGGTGTGAGATGCTTAGGATTGGGGATGAGGAATTAAAAGAGGAAGTAATTTTTTTTATCAAGATAAATTTGTAGGACATTGATAGGAAGTAACATGGAAAACTTGTAATGTAGTGCCTATTCAGTTAGCTGAAAATCTAGTTTCAATGACTGTATTCCAATTCTGGGGTCTTCTGCTTTCTCTCCCTCTATGCCTGGCTGGCACCAGTTCAGGTAGCCCTACAGAGCTTTAAAGAATGGGAAGCGAAGGATGTTCTTGAGCTTGGATGTTCTTCTTCCTCCTCTACTGGAGCAGGCCTGGATCTGTGCTCTTATGAGCTGTCGCTTCAGAGGCATCATCAGGTCTTCAAATGATAGTTGTTCTAGCAGGGAACTTCTATTAAGAAGTGAGCTATCTCCTCTTCCCTCTGAGAAGTGAAGAGAAAGCTGGGGGTCAGTGCATCCAGTCTTTCACTAGGTGGGCTGTATATCAGGCTGGGTTCTCTTCAACTGATTTAATAAGAACTTCAACCTACATATTCTTTCGAAGAGTTTGCTTTGATAATACCAGGTTGTGACACAGACAAACACGTTTTCCAGAGAGATAATAAGTGCTATCAGTCATAGCAATGATAGTAGTTTTGCCTCATAGCTTCAGTGTACACTTGAGCTGTAAGAGGAGAACCCAGTCCACTTCATCAGTTCTACTCTATCCAAACCCATAAGCATTTTCCATGTCAAAGTTGAACTCAGGCTTTATTCAGAACAAATGTGAGGAATAAAATTTGTGCCTTTTTTAATGAAAGATATGATTAATGCTTTAGGTTAATGAGTTTCTTTTCTTTTTATCTCTGTCCTATGTAAAATGTGCTGCTGATACTAAATTATTGAAACTGTTGTTTCAAGAATTGCTTCTTGGTTACCTGGCTTGCACCTTTCCAAGCTATTCACTGCTGTCCTTCATAGGTGAAAGGAAAATGCCTTTTAAGTTGCTGGTATCTATTAAGCTGGTTTATTGCAACACACTCCTTGCATTCCATTATTTTTTTACATGTAACTGAATAACTTTATGCTGACAAATGTTGCAATACCTGTTAGACCAGTCCTGGAATAACAAATATGAGAAGGTAATTTTATTCTGAATGCTTGTTTGGTTGTTGTTAAGTTTGATTTTGTGCAAAACTTCACCTGTGTGGTCTTAATGACTGTGTTGAAAAACTAGAAGAGAATAGATCCAGCTTTATGCTGATTTATCAAGCAAAGAGTGGAGTTGAAATACTTTCAGATGTGCTTAATCTGATATACTTTCCATTCCCCTTGCACAACAATTAACGTATGTTTTTCCTCAAATAACTGAACTTTGAAGGTTGGCATGTATTTGCAATAAGGAATGCAGTTGTGGCAAAGATCCAGATTTTACCCTTAAACATGCTTGTGAGAGCCAAGTAAGTGCATTTGAAGGCAAAATGTCACATGAACACAGAGAAAACCAGCAGTGTAGCTTTTGGGCTTTTTTTTCTGAATGCATAGAGACAAAAGGGAAAAAAACACATTTGATATGGAAATAATACAGATTAGAAATATTAATATGAACATCAATAGATAAAACAGTTTTCCCAAACAAAAAAGGAAGAGAACTCAATCATTAACTTCATGAGAGGGTTCTGTGACAGTGGCACATCTGGCACTGCAGTTGCTTTCACAGCATGACAGTGCAGTGTTACATTTGCAGAACTTGTCACTTTTTCCTGACTCTAGTTCCTCAGAGAACTGTTCCCTGATCAAGTATGATTTTATTAGCCAATATATTGGCTATTTTGGCATGTCTTGTATTTAAGGCAAGATATCACACAGACAAAATCTATGCCATGAGATTTCAAGCTAACCAGAGGAAAATCTTGTAGAAGTGTCAGAAAGATATCAAAAGGGAAAACTGACTTTCATATTTGTGTATTGATGTGGCTGGATATCTAATTTTAGGCTTAATTAGGTTGTGAATAATGCAGTTTGTATTAACAGGGGGAAAGTGGCATTGCAGGAACTGTTAGGAGGGAAGATTGAATATAGAACACAAAATTGAGCAGCTGGTTAAAAAACCCTAAATTGTTACTATTGCAAAAATTGTTTACAATTCTGTATCTTTTCGATTTTTCCCTGCCATTTTATGTAACTGTGTGGTGTTTTTGCAGTCTAGTATCTGAGCTTATTGCCTTGCTGTGCTGCACTTGCTCATGTGAGCTGCTGTACAGATGCCATGCCTGCTTCTCTACATCTGTATCCTCAGGCATGTAGTGCAAATGGAGAGCATACTGGATCTTCCATTTGTGACACTCCAGTTTCCTTCAAACTTGTTTGAGATTGCTGTGGACAGAAGTGTAAGCTTTATTGTAGGCTCTGGCATAGAACTGAGTGACAAGTGCTTCCTACGAAGCCAGCAGTCAGATGTAATGGTCAAAGCAGGGTTGTTCCTAGAGACAAAGGATCATTCTTCTTGCCTTTTCCTGTTTCAAATGCTTACCTGCATTCACCTGAAACTGAATACAAGATGACTGATTGTACCTGGAGCCTCTATGAGACTAGGAAAAAACAGGGCAGGTGTCTTACAGCTGGTCGGCTTTCGTGCTTGTGCCTCCCAAAAGCTCTTTTCCATGTTGGCATCTAGGCTGTGCTTGAAGTAGGTCCACTTTAACGGTAGTGGCAAGCTACAGGTTTAAATGAATGCTTGACCTTACTTCTGTTCAAGTTGAGGAAGAGCGTGAAAATGCAGCAGATGACTTTCAGCAGAACACTTCCAGATGTAGTGTTGATTTTAAAGATCAAAAGTTAGCTACATGTGACAGAAGAGACCTGAGCAAAGATCTCCAATTGAATGGTGTGTAAACATTAGGTTAATGTCGTACAGTAGCAGGAAGCTATATTTCTGTGGCTGGGTCACAGGTCTTGTTTTGACAGGGCAAGTCTTGTTTGGATATAGGTGGCATTGATGCTGACAGAGATAACTGAGTGTTGAATGAATGCATGCAGTGATAGTGGTATCAATGACATACTGGTCAATATGACAATTTTAGTACAGGGGCTATGTCTCTATACATAATAAGAAACAGTTTATTCTGTAAAATCAACTCTTTTTTTTTTGTTGTTGTTGTTGGATCACCTTCAGTAACTTCACAGTTATCTTTTATAATATATATAATATACCAATATTTTGTGATTCTGAACAGTTGTATAGTATGGGACAAACTATTTTAGCACTTTGTCTCCAAATTTAGGCCTTGAAGTTGTTGTGGTGCTGTTTTCTAAATAAAACAAACACTATTGCCACTTCCACATCATCAGACTGATTTTTCATTGTAATAGAATGATGCATTACCAGCAAATTGTTTGTGTCCAAGATGTGTGTATGTATGTATGGAGACTTGAATTGAAGAAAGATGCTTTGAACCAATTGGCTTCTAGAGAAACTTTGGTTTTAAATGTGTAACCTGATCTTGAGATTGTTTGGATTTTCTTTTGAGAAAGCCATTCAATGACTTTCTTTCAAATATAAAAAAGAGCTCTACTCATTCCTGAATTCCTGCATATGTTCTCTTCCCTATTTTTCTAGATTCCCTCAACTGTTCTATGTTCAAAGTGTTTTTTAAATTATAGCTGCTCAAGTTCATGGAAACTTCCTTCTTCATTCAACAAGTAACTTACATAGTTTGTCTAGAATCAGCTGTTATGCAAGTTCTCCCTTTCTGTCCAGAAGAGGTAAAGCTTTCAATAACTCTTGGCTTCAGTAAGGAACAGAAAAAATGGTACTTTTGTATGTTTTAGACATGTAAAAATTGTTGTCATAGTGACAAACCAATCTACATAATTTAACGTGCTAGAATTTAAATGACTTGTCAGATATCTATGCCAAAATTGCAGCTTCTATAAATGACTGCACTAATAATGTTAAATGTTCAACTTTTTTGGCACTAGCATATAACTTTAGAAGGACAAAGAAAGCACTCTTTTGATTTAAAACAAATATAAAAAAAACCCCAAGCCTCAAACTGAAAACTCAAATCTGCTTTTGACCCCTGGTTAAGAGGTGCAGTCATACACAGCAGCAGAGGAAATGCTTGACATTCTCATCATGTGAGCTGGGGCTTCCAATCCTTTTGGCACACTTATGTGAGTATATCTGAGGTCTTTCTTTGCAGTTTTCATGTCAGGCTTCTTGTAGACATAAATAGGGAACAAAGTAATGCCAAAAGCAACATGTTTCATCTTTCTGCTTTGGATCTTTCTGTAATTTGTATTTATTGCTTTATGGGAGTTTTGAACACAAGTTCCTAAACTCTTGTTCATGTTTAGAAGTCAGGATAGAGTACTAGCATCAAGGTTTTACAGCTTGAGTAAAAATATATATATTTTTAAAAGCTAATCTGGATGCTTCTGAAGAAAACCACTTCAAACATCCAGAATGGTTTAATAAACTTGTGACTGATGTACCATACTACAGTGATGGATAGAAAACAAGATGTCAAGTCTGTTAAACAAAATATTCTAATTACTGTGCCGCTATAGTTTGTGGGCAGTGTGGGTATTCTTTACCTGAGTAGATCACATGTGACAGAAAACTAAAATAGCAATCTTGATGCCGTTGCTTTTCTATAGTCTTGCACTTCATACTGCCATGTCAGCTGAAGAGTTAAGGCGTGTACTTTAGTCTGTGGCATCATTCTGAGCATCTGGTTCTTACCATGGTGCATGCCAGTGCTCTTAGCCGCCAGCTTGCAGTAACTGAATACATTCTGCTGGGGCTTTGGATGTCCTGCAACATAGGCATACCAGGTAGAAAAACAAACACCTTGAGCCTGGAACTCATTTGCTGGAGCTGAAGAGCTATTGGGTGTTAAATGTCAATCTTCTTGAACTGTATCTCTCCCTGAACAAGATGCTGGCAGCTGCCAAGTCAAGAGTAAGAAGAACACAGTAAGGCAGGACTCCTCAATCCAGCTTTACTAGAAACTGGAAACTCCCAGTGAGCCAAGCAAGGTCAAAGTACAGTGTATATGTGTGAAGGGGGGAGGAGGGGAAAACAAAAAGAAATACTCATCTTTTTTTCCCTGACATCTTCTCCTAGTGTTGGAGAGTTAAAATGCTTAATGGATCTGCATGCTAATGCTGTTTGTTGTGTGACCTTAGGTGTGTTTAGTAAGAAACTGAGTATCCAGGACAGTGGATATTTGAGAGAGCATACAGGTAACCAAGGGTGAATGGGACTTGGATCTTGGCTCAAGAGCTGTACCTGGGTAGCACGGCTGTTACAAAGAAACATGTGATCTGACTGGTTCACTGATAGGTCTGAATCTCTTACAGAACATGATATACATAACACCCAATGAATGAGTCTGAGGCATGGTAGAAAATGAGGAGAAGAGGAAAAGGTTGCCATTTTCAACATGTAAAGTGTGGTGGTTTAGAATTTTTCATTACTGCATAAATTTATTCTAACTTCAGCAAGATTTTTGTTTCCTAGGTGTGTGTTTGCTTAGTCTTTTTCAAAACTCTGTGGGATGTTACTGAGATTCCTAAAGCAGCTCTGTAGGAGCTAGCATCATATAAAGGTATGGTATGCATTGGTACTGCCTTAAAATGGTTTACTCTCTCCTTGTCTGAGCAAGCTGTTTATCAAAATGAGGTTAAATAAAGACTCTGGCTAACCTAGTTAACAATCCCTTATGTGGATTGTCCTGTATAGGGAACTGTGCTTTTCTACTGTGTTCTGCAGGTTCCTTTCACTGCAGAAGAGTTTCAACAGATCTGTTCAGTACTAATGCAAAGTGAGATTAAGTGAAGCTTGAAAACTGAGATAAAGCTGTAGCTTCACAATAACACATCCTTAACTTCTTTTGAATGACACTCCAATAATGTGAGTAGCTGTCCTACATGCAGACCAGAGCATGAGTGCTCATTGTAAGAAAGTCTTGCCCTTTCTGTAAGCCACCACTAGTTTGGTTCAGGAGGCAGACAGAAGTGTCTATGTCTGACACGGAGTTTACTCTGAGTTCTGCATTTGTGAAGCATTGACTTGCCAGTGCACTCATTCCAATAATCTCTTTCCACTCAATCCTATGGACTATTGCTGTAAAAACTACTAGCTCATTGCCAAAGGAAAGAGTCCTTTCCTTTCTAGCAGAAATCTAGTCTGTCTTTACAGCTGCAGTCCACAAAACCCATCACTGTGTGATCAAACATGGTTTCACATCAAGTCACTCGTGCACCTCTTTCCATCACTATGGTAGTCCTTACTTGTGTGATATTTTACATAACTGAAATTCAAATCTGGAATATGGAGCAAGAAATAAAACTTACTGAAATCTTATTTTCTCATAAAAGCCCAGTGGAAATCTGTGAATCATTGCTAGGTCTTCAGGCTTAGTTCACCTATGAACCCCTTGTGGAAGATCTTCCCTTTTTTTTGGTTTTTTTTTTTTTTTTCCTCTTCCCTCTTCTTCTTCCCCACTTCTTTAGGGCAAAATTGTCAGAAGCTACATACAGTTAAGGAACTTACTGGGGAGTACTAGGATTGCTATGGGGTTGGAGGAAAAACTTGAGAAGGCAAAGGAAACTTGCCAAAAGAATAAGACAACTGTATCATGTTTGTGATTTTGCTTATGTTTTAGGGTTTGGGTTTTTTTGTCTTTTTTGTTTTGTAGCATGGTGGCTTGTTTTCTTTTTCTTAGTGAGGGTTTTTGTTGTTTTTTGTGGTTTGTTTGTTTGTTTTTCTGGACCGAAGCTGAAATACCTCAACCTGTCTGTTATTTACTAAGTTATGTGTAGTGGATACAGACCAGAAGACCTCATGGTGTTCCAGGGTTACAGAATTTGGCAAATGGGAGCTGAAGCCTAAAGTAACTGTGAGGTATAGCCTAATACGAATATGACATCACTTTAAATTTCTTTGTCAATTTTCCCACAGAAGAAGCATAACTGTCTTAAATTAAAAGAATTGTTTGTTACCTGGCTACATCTGTGTGAAGTGTGTTCTCTGAATGTGCCTTTGATAAGGTTTCTTTTCTTAAAAATAAATTAAAAAAACAGCAAGCTACTCTGTGCCTTGTAGTCCGGTGGTTTTGACCTATCCTGACCAAGTTGAATGAATTGATACTTCCTTTCTCATCCATGTTTTGTGTAAACAAAGACTGACCTAGTTTAGGCATTAAGATGCTTCTGGCTTTGAATCCCAAGTGGAAAAGGGGGCTTTTGAGTTTATGGCCTGGTGAAAAGGGGGATTTCTGCTGCCTCCTGCCTTAAGGAGTTCATGTCTCTATGCTTCTTTGTGTCCCTTCTCCCTGTTGCCTTGACATGACATGCTATGTGTCCATGCTGTGACCTGGGGAGGGGAATCCCTTAAGCTATTGGGGCCAACAAAGATTCTTTATTGACAAATTGCAATTCCGATGGTGTTGTGAAGAAATGAGGCTTTTATCATTCTGCTGCTTTTGTCTCTCAGTCTCTGCTTTTCCCTGTTTCCTGCTCATGACTACTTCTGAGATTTATTAGATTTGAACAATTTCAACGAACAGGTAAGGACTTCAAAGATATTACCATTCTGCAAGTACTGAGTATGGGCAGGTGACTATGAGACTATACAGCAGGAAATCCACTTCAGTATGAGGCAGCAGAGAATGTGTGGCAGCTGGAGGACTGAAGAGATGTATACTATTACTATTTGAACAAATAGAAAAGCTTCAATTGAAACTCTCATCATCTTGTGTGCTACAGAATGCTATTCTGAAAGGAAGCCGCAGGGAACCAGGCTTAGTAATTTCAGTGTTAGTGAAGTTCTGTGTTCTCTATTATGTTCTTTGCTGTCAAAGGCTTTCAGTAATAAAAAAGTAATAATAACATGGTAGATGCAGTAATTTGAGGCTCTAGATGCCACTAGGTGGCAGAACCCCTGCATCTATTTTGTGAATTTCTTTCTGTGCCTTGATTCTTCATCTTAGTATGCTGAAAGTACTTTTCAGCTATCATGTAATGAGAATAGACATCGGTAGGGATGTTTACATGCTATCCTAATTGGGCTCGTATTGGCTGCTGTTGTGGGAAACATGGAGGGCTTGCAACACACTCGTATCCTTACTTGCTCAGACTGCCTACCCCTTCTGAAAAGCCTGCTACTCAAAAAGGAGTTGCATTTAGTTGATGTCAACACAACTCTTTCCCTTTTTCTTGATTCTGTTGTTAATAGATGAGAAATGAGGAGATGACAGGGACATTTAAGAGGAATGTTTTGTTAAGAATACAGTGGCAGGAAAATGGAGATGGTGAATGTCTTAACCTGTGGTAGAAGGTGTGATTTTTGAGTGTTGGAAGCTCAATGTTTTGGAGTGACTCATTTCTGTTGGTAAGACTCTTGTAGCTAAGTAGTTTTCAGTTGGGAAACAAATGTGTCTTGAAGAATACCCATTAATGATTCTTTTCAAATAGGTTCTCTTCTCTTAATGCTAGTCTTTGATTGCAATGTGCTTGTCATCCATTCATTGTGGGACATCATTTTAGCTTTGTTTTGTTGCTGTTTTGATTTATAGAACAGCTGGAATTGTGGCTGAAAACAGTCCAAGAATAGGGCCATTGCCCGCCTCTATTTACTAGTAGAGGGCTATGTAGTTGTGGTTGTTTGGGACAGGACAAATTTTGCAATTATGTATCTTTATATGTTGTATTAACTGGGATACAGCCTCATCTTGCATTAGGGGATACAGTGCTGTTAAGGCAGGAGACATCCATGTCCTCGTGATGTACTCATAAGTATGCCATCTCTTTTAATGAAGACATCTATGAGTGCGTGCTTAGTAATGAATCTGATAAATACTGATTGACAAATCTAAAAGCGATATGGGTCTGTTTCTATTGGTGCTGGATTTTGGGAACATCATGTAGATGTTTCAGTTTGGAATATTAAAATTGAAGTGTCAGATTTCAAAGCAACTTGATTAGGGTTTTCAGAAGGTATTAGAATCAACCTTTAATCTCTAATCAATCTGTTGATTAGAATTAACACAGTGTGATATCTACTCGGCATCTTGCATACAGTTGATCCTGTGCTGCATGAGGGAAGATACTCAGATTTCTGACCACCTATAAAGAAATATGGAGGGATAACAGCTTACTCCATTTGTTGGGTAAATATTGGCTAGTTTATAACTTTATTTTGCTCTTCTGGAATAATCGCATGAACAAGAATCACCTTTTGAATGTAGTGTCTTGGAGGAATTGTACAAGTCTATTATTTCTCAGTGAGTTCAAACAGAAGTTTGCATGCAAATGGCTTTTTCCCACCTCAGTTTTCTTTCAGTGCCCTAGTCAGCTGTGCACAGTCTTCTTCACCTTTTTAGTACATTTACTGTGCCTGCTTCTAACTATCTCTTCTCCAGCTACCCTGCATCAAATCATTCCTTGCTTCTGGTGATCTTCCTGGGCATGCCCACACCTCATGAATGCCTAATTTCTTCCTTCATTCTCTGTGGATCTGCTCTGAACAGCTGAATAAGGAATTCAAGTACTGTTGCAGCCACTGTCCAGCTCTGCAGTACCACTTTGGGAATGTGATAAGGATGTTTGTGAACTTGTGCTCTTGGTGGTGCTAGATGTAACTCATTCTAATCTGGACAAGGTGGGTTTGGGTGGGGTTTATTTGGTTTTTTTTTAAGGAGGAGATTTTGGACTGTCAGATGCAGGCAGCATGGCCTTTTTTGAAAAAGCTCTTTATTGGCACACATTTCTGAAGCTTGTTTGTCTTTACAGTTCTTCTTAAAATTGCTAGTGTTTGTTTCTTCATGAAACGTGTATGGAAGTGTTGAAGGACGGACGCACTGTGAGGGAAAGAAATTCAGCCAAAAAAAGGAGAAGTTTCAGGAAGGTGCTACTTTGGCTCTGTATCTTTATCATAGAAAGGTAAATTGAAATAACAACCCCAAATAGCAAAAAGTCATCTGGTTTTAATATATTTAAAGAAATGCACTATGCTGACAGACATGCCTGAAGCATCTTGGTGTTCAGAATTATGTGTATAGTTCCTCTTTTGTATCCTGTTCATGTCATCAGCTCTGTATAATTTCTACCTACAAACCAATACCATGGAGACCATTCAACAGGCTTTGTTTGTGGTGTAACAGCCAGGGGTATTTATGCATAATATGCCTGCAGTTCCAAGTTATGCTCAAATTATTGTTTTCCTATATCATACAGTAGGAAACATGGTATTTCCTCAAAGTTTGAGGTTGGTTGTTATAAATTACATTATGTTTTGTTTTTCCTACTTTTAAGTAGAACTTTAAAACTTGTGCTTAGAAAATAATCTTCCTTTCAGAAAAGAAATTTGTTGATTGTGTTTTCCTGTGACATGTTGAAAATGGCTGATGGTTGCAACTTGAGAGCTCCAACGCACAAGACCTTATGGATCTTGCTACTGTCATTTGAGACAGTATATGTAGCATACTAAACTGATGATGAAAGCAAATCTCTACTGAGCAGATAAGCAGCGATGTCTGGATGTTACATCCCAATCTTGTTGACTGTTTGGAAGTGGTGGTGATTCCTCATCAAGCTATTGCAGAGAGGTAGAGAGAAAATAAACTCCTTAAGCAGCTTTGGCAGACCTGTTACGCTGAAGAGTTCAGTGTTGGTGAAGGGGGTTACTGAAAGGAAATGTAGCGGGTGTGTGGAGACACTGAAAGTACTTCAGTTCCAAAGACAGCTGTAGAGTACGCATTGAGAACAGCACTGCTACAGATAGTGGTGTATATCTGTCCTGTTGATGAGACAATGACTGATACTGACAAGATGTTCCCCTTTGTGATAGAGGTCTTGCATGGGGTCTTGATGGGCTTTTGTTTAGAGAGAGAACTGGAAATAGACTGTGAGGGAAAATATCTTGTGTAACTCATCAGCCTTGGGTTATGTTAGACCTTGTTTTGAAATATGTGAAACACTGTGTAATATTTGCCTGTGAGATTGGGTGACACTCTTGAAAAGAGACAAGGCTTTAAAACACTGTTTTGTCCTGATGTATAGGGTCGTACTGAGGCTGTATGACTGCAGTGAGCTTTATTTAGAAATTCCTGAAATGATTATGATGATCCTTTTGGTCTTCGTGAAACAAGATGCAGAGAAGACTGACAATGGTTGTTTGAATGTACAGATTGTGGCTGTGGTTTGAATGAATTTTCTGCTGACTTCTGTGTGAAGAAATTTAATTTTATCCTTGCAGTGCTTTTGTCATTTTACACTAGATATAATTGCTAGCTGAGATGTAAATGTTTTAATTCTTCAGTGTAGCTTGATGTGGGATATTGTTTTTCTGCTGATTTACGAGAGTGTGTCTGGGGAGTGATGCATAGGTCTGGTGTGTCTTGTGCCCCTTAGGGACCTCGGTGACCTTGGGCTGTTGGCTTCGGAGGGTTTCTGTGACTCTGCCTGGCCAAGAAGCTAGGCAGTAAGGTTCCCTAGAGATGTCACACTGTGTTAAGTGAATTAGATTTGGACTGTGCAGCCAGTGGTTCTTACCAGCTCCAGCATGATCCTTTTTAGCAGGTGGATTAAGTCTATCAGCTCTGCAGTCCCTGGCTTCCATCAGTCTTGAGCCTGTGGATTCATTGGCACTGGAAAAGGTAAGTCCCTTAAAAGGGAATTTTCTTTGGAATAAAACCACCCCATCAAACCCAGCATCACTTTCAGGTAGTTTTTGAAGAGGCAATTGTAAGAGTTAGTGCTGTGTATCTAGATCTTTATTACCAATGCTACACATACCAAATGACCATCATCACGAGAGCATCATAGCTCTCGTGTTTGTCAGCATAACTTCTTGAGTCTGACAAAGTTCTGCTGGATCCAAGGGGATCACAGAGTGCTCATGAGCAGTTCTGTGGTTCTTCCTTGTGTGGCCCTGTTTGGACAGGGTGGAAGACAAATTACAGACTGCAGTTGCTGGCACCGAGCATCTGCAGAAGCTACTGAAGAATGCTCTCCCTCGTCTCGCTCTGCAGTAGTGGGGCTGCAGCTGATCCAAACAACTATACAAGAACAAATGAGCTGAGCAGGAGCCATGCCTTCCAAATGTTTTGAGGCACTCTTCTTGTGTGTGTGAAGGTGCTGCCCTCCTTTCCAGAAGATTATGGTAGAATTACCTTCTTTCAAGTGCAATGAGTGGTTATTACCTTCACTGCCCTGTTAAGAATTAGCAAAAGGAATGTTAAGCGTACAGATGTTTGATCTGTGGAAAATATTAAGTATCTCTCAGGTACAGTCAGGTCATACAGCTTTCTCTCTCTTGTTTAGAATTCATCAATGGATTGTGGTTTTTAATGTCCAAAAATAATGACATGGTTGAGACTTCCACTGTCTGTGACATAAGAGGATATCTAGATATTTGCAATTCTTACTGTTCCATGGTGAGTTTTGTGCAGCAGTGGAAGGAGCAATGACCATTGTGAGGGGTGAGTCAATTCACCTGTCCCTACCACAGGTCTTGACCATACAGGAATTCAAATGCATTTCAGTTTTTGATTCTTAATTTATAGAACTTGAAATAGCAGTTAAACAGAGGGAAGAGCATTAGGAAAATAGTAGTGGCACAAGAATTTAAAAACTGGAGAAGAGGGATAAGTGTTAAAAACTTTTCTGACTTGCTTTCTAGGCAATAATGAGAGATTTTCAGTTTCTGATCCCTTTGAAGCATCTCTGCAGAGGATACAGAATTTGTCTTGCCATATTTCCATCCTTTTTGCTTGGAAAACAGGTGCTGAATCATGAGTGAGCTTTTACTAAAATTATAGTGCTGGTGTGCTGTAGTTTTCATTACTGAAGCGTCTGATGTAGCAAATATGAGTTGTTGTAATCCATGTTACATTGTAGGTAACTTGACATGGAAACTTCCTCTTGTTAAATAAAGAAACATGATGGTAACTGACTCCTACTTTTCTCACTCATTTTGTTCTTACAGTTTTCTAACTGTAGTCACTTTCTTTTTCACATGCTAACGTTTGTGTTGACTTTTTCTCAGCTAATTGAGAGAGCTTTGTATTCCTGCATTTCACTTAATTTACCTCTAGGATTAACATTTTAGGGAGAAGTTCATTGTTCCTGATAATAAAATCTTTTCTCTTCTAGTCAAGACATCTGCTGTATTCCCCAGAAACTATGAAATGTTCCCACTTCAATATTATGCTAAAATTGCTCCTTGCTAACTGCATGTGGAAGTACAGGATAAGTTTTTATCACTGTTTATAATACTTTCATTCCTATACTTTCATGGTCAAGGGGAAAAAAATCTAGAGTGTATTTTTAGATGTTAGTAATGAAAATTTTTTAAATTTTATGTAATTTAAAAAACCCCAAAACAATAATAAAATCCTGAAACATCCCAAAATGAAAAAAAAAGCCCAGTATTTGGACAAGGTAGGAGAAGTGACAACCGCTGTCTTTTCCTTTCAATGTTTTCCCTGTAAAGAAGAGATAGCATGTAAACTGCCTTAATTTTCAGTATTTTGCTCTTGCATAGTCATGTTTAGAGTCTCTAGTATTATGCAGCCTGCCTGTGTGCCAGTTAGACTAGAAAAAAAAAAAGTCAACTTCTTTATTTTCCCAAAGTTCCAGGTTATATAAGAAGCAGGTTATTTTTCCTAGGTCAGCAGACTTATAACAAATACCATGAAAGCCAAGTGCTTGGAGAGCTTCCTAACATTTAAGTGTGATGGAAATCTCCTTAGTTGCAGTCTTTAGCTCAGACAAAACCTCATTTTCATGCTTTCACAGCGTGCTTGTCCTTTTAGCATGAAGATGAGTAACATAAATGGCAGTACTCAATATTGACCCCTTGCTAGTTCTTTTTAATTCTTGTGTGAAGCATTTCTTCCGTAAGATTTATTTTTGGATGTTGGAAATAACTTTATTCATAATTGTGACAGACTGCAGAGTCTTTTAGCTTTTCTAGTCACTTTTGGAATATAAAATATTTGATGTGAATATTAAATAAATCTCAATGTTTCTCTCTTTGATAGTTCCCCTCTTCCTTTCTCCCCCAGTTTGTGAACAAACCTTTGCCAGTTGTAGTCTTCACCTCTAGTATTTATACCACTGTTGGAATACTTTTTACTCTGACATCTTTATACAGATGTAGTTATTTTTTGTAATTCCACATTCATAACATTGCTATGACAATGTGCTCCCATTAGTTCTTAGATCCCACTATTGATGCTGTTTTATATAATATTGGGAGGTTTCTGATTGTTTTCTGTTATAACACACCAATGATTTTATTCGCTGAAAAGAATCCTGTTTGTCTTATGTATTTGTGTATATAATGTATATGATTTCAGGTTATCTGTTCTTATATTCTTGTCAACTGATATATTGCTGATTAAATTCTAAAATGTTAATTTTAAGAAGTATCTTTTAAATAATATCTAAAGTCTCAGTTAAAAAAAATAAAAGGACTGTCTGTCCCTGTAAGATTTGAAAAGCAACACCAAAATATTTTTGGAGTAATATACTGTTGTACTCAGCCTCATTCCTGTCTCTGCATTTCCTGCCTGTTGCCTTTTACTTTCAAAGCTGGTGGTACAGGTAAACACTTCAAAGATTGAGGAAGAGGATGCACTTGAGCTCCCCTCAAAGCACTTTAGAGAGGAAGTACAACTGACTCATCAATGAAATTGTCTATACAGCAAATATTGGTAAGTGTACTAAATGAGCTGGAAAAACATTGTCTATGGTCTTTTAATTGTAGCAGTCCTGTAATAGGACTACTGTTTAGATAAAAATGTATGTTTGCTTTTCAAGTTGAATGATGCTATGTTAGTAATTCCGTCTTTAATGCATCTCTTCGCTCATCTTGGATCTAGAGTTGTCCATTTCTTTCAGACAATACAAGTTACTTTCCCTAGCTTGCTACCTGTCTTGACTGGCTTTCTTCCTTAGGCTGTATTCTCCTGTTCCTTTCACAGGAAGAGTATCCATGGAAGCATGTATGAAAATGCCTTAGATCTGCACTTAAGTCTTGCTGCTTATTTGCTAACTATGTTAAGTGTTTGTTACACTCAAACCATTCTGAATCCTTCTGTAATCAGATTTGTCTCCCTAAGATGCAGGGGATATATGATCTGATAATAGCTAGATGAATGTCATCTGATTAAATTGTAACTGCTCTTGGCCACATGCTTAGCTTACTGCAAATGCAAACTGAAACTTCTAGATTTAGTTGGAATTTGCAGTTGGAGCAGGGTGAGCACCCTGTCATTTGTTGTCACCAATTAGCTGATAAGTGCTATCATTTTAAGATAAGGCAATATTAACATGGTTTATATAGCATAATTTGTGTTCTTGATATCACTGGAAGTGGAAATTTAAAATTTGACCATTATTATCCATCCTTAATTTCTATTCTCATTGTCTTTACTTTATACACTACTGCTGCTCTACATTAAACTTTTGTTTTGTTTTGTAAGCCTAAGAGAGCCCTTCAGTAATAAAATATATTTTTGTAACATTTTACACAGGAATTTTCAGGTGTTTGGGTTTTGTTTGCTCTGAATTGGTCCTCCCTACCCTCCTTACCCTGCCAAAGTTCCAAATACACTTTTTCATTAGTTAATTCTGTCAACTCCAGGCACCTTCAGAAGCATAGCTGGGAGTAGCTTCAGGTGTTAGGTGCTTGTATCATCGACTGAAAAATTTTGACCACTATTGATTTTATCCCAGTGAAACCTAGAACTTCTGTGCAGTTTTATTTTTTCTTTCCTTTTCTGGGGGGGAGCTGTATGTAGCACGCTTTCCATCAGTATAGGCTGGAATCCTTGTTTCCCTTCATTGTTTTCAAACATGGTTCTTAATGGCTCGAGAGACTGTATTTTAAGCAAATCTCTGCTTGCTTATCTTAAAAATTTTGCTTGCATTAACAAAAGCAAAAATACTTTCTGAAATACTAGTTGCCCCCTCTGCTGCACAGCTGTTAAAAACTCAAAATAGCATTTTGCTGTTTTGGTGCTATCATTCCTGGTAAAGCTTGTCCATATTAAAATTACTGATGTAGTTAATAGTGAACCTTGAGAAGCAAACAGGCTTTCTGTGACAATTTTTTATTAAACATTCATAGAAACATCTGTAAGCCCCAGTAAGGACTGAAGTAAATGTCATGCTCTCTCAAGGTAGTATTTTGGAGCTTAAGGCTCTAAGTGGCTTCCATCACTCCAAGTTAATTTCAGCTATGAGACAGAAAAGTTCAAGGGACAGAAAACTCAAGGCCATCTATTTGACTATTGAGAGACAGATGCTGCTTCACAAAAGTTCACTTATGAACTGCTTTTGTCCTGAAATGCCCATCTTCAAGATGTGAAGTGATACCAGATAAGCGTCAGTGTGTGTATGTGGGTTTTGTTAACCTGCAAAGGGACTAAAAGCTCAAATGGGATAGAATAAGAAATGCAATGATGCCTGTTGATGGGAACTTTGTCTAAAGAAAAACAGGCAGTGGTGTGACCAAGAATTGAATGATTTAAATATAAAAACAGGAGAGAAATGAAATAGATTATAAGGTTGACAGCTTAAGGTGTGTGTGAGAATCAAAGAAGAAGGGCTGAGGTGTGATGGTAGCTGGTGTGGTGCACAGGAAGGTCTAGGAATGGAAGTAACAAAAGAGGTGTTAATAACATAACTGAAGAAAATAACTGACGAAGAGTGTGTGTAAGTTATGTGCAGTTTTGAGAAGAGGAAAAGGGGGAAGGTGAAGAAGGCAGTAACTAAATAAAAGCCTAGCTCTGTAGCTAGGTGAGGATAAGACAATCTTGAGAAGGCTGCAAGATGCTTGAGATGCTTGAGAGCAGTTGAGGAGGATGCCTGTCACTGTGAGTGGAAGAGTGTCACTTGTAAGCAAAATTGTCTCACTGGATGATGAATCACTGACAGGGAAAAGTACAGAAGATACAACTGAGCAAAGTGAAGAGTACTAATTCTCTGGGGCAGAAAGGTCAGCTGTAGGTTTGGAATTTAAGGCCTCTTTGCTTTTGGTTTTGACAGAAACATGACATCTAACAGAAGCGATACTGCCATCCTAGAAAGTCATTGTAGTGTTAAATACCTGTTGGAGAGCTTTTGGCAGCCTGGTGGTTTACAAATGTGTTCAGAGAGCATTTGATAAGATAGATACTGAGTAGTGGCAAGGTACAATCTGTCAGGGTAAAGAACTGCAGTATTGCCCACTTACAAGTTTGTTTTTCTAGGTCAATGGATCTGTGTGAAGAAATGTATCTTCTGTTATTGTAATTAATTTTATATTGATGGGCAGTGAGTGGGAATAGCACTTAAAGCAATGGTAGAAGCATTGGTTAGATGTATGAAGGTGTTATGAGCACTTCTTTGTAGAGCATCTACTGGGGCAAGATTTTTGATCACATAGTGTGGGTTAAGTCTTCAGTGCCCTGGGGTATGTTTTTTTTTTAAACCTGCTGGTCTTCATGCTTAAAGAGACATATTTTATTAAGCTTTAAAATGTTGGAGGTATTCAGCTTCTGACTTCAAAATGAGAATCTTTAGCTCCTTTTCAGTTACCCTAGCTAATTCCATGTGCAATGGTTCTTCATTTTCATAGGGGTATTGTGTGTGTTAGAATGGCAGGAAGGTTGAGTACATTTCCATGTTCCTTCTGTTCTTACACAAGCTTAATGCTCGTTTTGTTCCCCATTTAATATAACTCCTAACTTGCCTTTGAAGTGGTTTTTCTGCTTGTATTTTGCTGGTAAAAGTTTTACCATAATTTTGATTGAGTGTTTTTTTTTAAACACTGTCTGAAATAGAGAGGCCCAAATGTAAACATCCATGTCTCTTTTTCTGGAGAAATGAAACTATGGCCTTTTCATAGAATCAGAGGTTCACCAAATGGTTTGGGTTGGAAAGGACCTTAAAGATCATCTGATTCCAACCCCCTGCTCTGAGCAGGAACACCTTCCACCATCCAACCTGGCACTGAACACTTCCAGGGATGGTACATCCACAGCTTCCCTGGGCAAATGCTCCACCACTCTCACTGTAAATGGTTTCTTTCTAATATCTAATCTAAACCTACTCTCAATTTAAAGCAATTGCCCCTTGTCCTGTCACTACATTCTCTTCTAATTTGTCTCTCTCCATGTTTGTTGTAGACACCTTTCAGGTAGGCTGCACTTAGGTCACCCGAAAGCCTTCTCTTTTTCCAGACTGAACAAACCAAATTCTCACAGCCTTTCCTTATAGTAGAGGTGTTTCATCCCTCTAATCATCTTTGTGTCCCTCCTCTGTACTCAATCCAACTGGTCCAAGTCCTTCCTGTGCAGGGACCCCAGAGCTGCATGCAGGGTTCCAGGTGGGGTCTCACCAGAGCAGAGGGGCAGAATCCCCTCCCTGCCCTGCTGCCCACTCTGCTTTGGATGCAGCCCAGGACGCTTTTGGCTTTCTGGCCTGTGAGTGTCCATGGCTGGATCATGTCCAGCCTCTCAGCCACCAGCACCCCCAGTTCTGGGTAGGGCTGCTCTCCATCTGTTCATCCCCAGCCTGTGCTGATACCAGGGGTGCCCCAACCCAGGTGCAGCACCTTGCACTTGATCTTATTAACCCACATGAAGTTCCTGTGGGCAGTTCCAGCTAACATTTTGAGCTCTCCCTGTTAGTATCCTCCAGGAATACTCCTTGACAGTTTGTAAAGAAGAGACTCCATTCCTTCAGCTCTTTCCTTCAATACCTTGGTGTTGGGGTGTTGTTTGAGCCATGCTTACCTTGAGTGAAGTGAGCTTGACCAGTATCTCAGGTCAATAATTCTAACAGATGTAACTTCATTGATGTGTTGTCTTTATTCCCCACACAGGATGTTTTTAATTTATTTTATCAGATAACGACAATTTTTCTCATTTACTATTGTTTCTAATTTCACCCCTCCTTCCTAGGTAGCTGTAGGTCCTGGATGCTTACAATTACATGTAATATGATGGACAGAAATAAAATAGAGAAAGTTATTTTTTGAGACTTTTGAGTTATAGAGTGTTTTCTGTAAAAGTAAAATGTGACCGTCCTTGAAAACTTTATATCATTTGTGGAATCAGTGGGTTGTTTTTGATTCTCAGCTCTTAAAAGATGGGATTTCAAAAACTTTATTTAGAGAAACTTTCTTGTAAAGAAAGTTAACATCAGGGGAAGGTGAACCTCAAATAGAAAGATGATCTCATTCTTGTTTTCTCTCATCATCTTCTGTATCATCACATCAACCTCTTGTCTGTAGTGAAGCTTTTTATAGCTCTAAGTTCCACAAAGACTGAGTTTCAAATGTGATAATGCCAGTAACTTTGGCAACTGAGATGCCTGTCACTTCTACTTTAAAATAAAAGCCACCTTTTTTGATAAAACATTTGTAATAGTTGTAAAAAGCATGTTAGAAGCATGAAATCTTATGATAACTTTGTCATGTGTCCTCATTTTAGACAGGTAAATTGTCTTAAATTAGCTCACACAGTTCCTAAAAACAGTGTTTTGCACTAGTCAATACATTTTATATTCCTCCTCTTCAAAGACTTCTGAGAATTGATAATTTTTCCCCCTCTGTACAAAGATTAGATCAATTTTGCAGATACTTTCCTAAATTCCAACAAAAGGAATAGGTAAGTATAACATGCTTGTTCAAGCCCTTTTTAAAAAGCTGTGTGTATACAATGCAATCAAAGAACTTACTGATACACATGTACAGACAGAACAGTTTAATATAGGAAAGATCATTCTCTGGAGATTGCATTAGTAGAGAAACATAAGTCCTTTCATATCCTTTGTCTTCAAAGGGCACTAGCCAACACAGCTAAATACTGCAGACAGTTGAAGTTTTGTTGCCCGCTAGCGCATGTTCTTGTCATAGCAAAACCAGTAAGTGTCTGTAATAGCAATAAGTTCTATTCCTGTATAACTTGCTACACCCCAGTAAGCTTTAACAGTTCCCCTAGTGTTTAGATTGCACAGGTTTGGATGCATGCCTCAAGTATGCATTTGGCCTCTGGTAACTGTTTATAGCAATCTTTCTTTTCTCTCTGATTTCTTCAGCAGAGTAAGAAATATGTGGCAGGGGAGAAAGAGATACCAGCAAGCCAATGCTTCTCTCTAGCCTCCTATTGCATCAAGCAGTTACTTTCTTTTTTTTCTTTCTCATTATGGGTTGGTGAGGAGGTTTTTCTGGATTTTCACGTGCAGTTTAGGTATCCATGATATGGAGGTGTGGCTGAGATAAAAGTGCACAGGCTGGTACTTCCCTGATGACCTTGATTGACAATTCTTTTGCTTCCTGGTAGGTGGGAGCCGTAACTCTTAGTATAAGGACTCTGTTGTAGGCTGGAGGAAGAGGAAGACTGCAATAAAGAGGATAACTGGTAAGTAACACTTATCCCCCTCCCATAAAAGTCCTCCCAGTTTATGGCAATTGTTCTGGAAAAAGACGTTTGATTCTGGATGAAAAAGGCCCATTCCTGAGGCTTCCCAGAAAATGTTCTATATTACCTAGTGACGTACCTTAAACGCTCAGAACATCAGAGTAACTAAGAATAGTTGTTTCAAGCATTGAGGGTGCAAAGGGCAGTCTCAATATGAAAGACTTCAGAGTAGCAGGTATTTCTGGATTAAAAGTGCTCAAATGCAGTGTTAGGAAGTGTATTAGTTTTTGCTGTGGGTGAAAAGCATCGTTTCCATGCAGAAGGAATATAGGCATTTCAAAGCTATGTCTGCTTTTTATCTGTACAGCATTTTGATGTTGTAGGCAAATGTATGTTCATTAATTGAATTGCCTCTGATATGTGTTTGAATTACGTGTTTCATTCTAGTACTCTTAAAATCTTTAAGATTTCTGGGTGATGGTAAAATAGGCTTAAGGATGGACTATTTGGTGTTTTTGAATATTGGTATCAGTAAATCCCAATAAAATAGCACATGTATTTTTAACCAGAGGAAGAGAAGGGTGAAAAAATGACTGGACAATTCAGCTACCTGTCTTGTCCATTTGTACTTGAGTAAAATGAGTGGTGCCACTTAAAATCGATATGTGTTGCCATTAGTGTAGCCTTGAAAAGCAGGTGACTTCCTGATGCTTTGAAAATGATTGTGTTGAAAATGATTCTCAACTTCTTGATGCTGTGTGATGAAAATGACTAGTTTTATGTACAGCATCAACATTGCAGTTTTTTTGGTGTTGATTTTCAGTATAAAGTGCATGAGCATGATTACTGTGCTGAAGTCTGCACTAAAAATTACTGGAGAGGTTTCAAGAATTGTTGGGATTGCCCTTGGCTACCTGGTAAGTTTTGTAAGGTATTAGAAAGTAATGATAGCACATGGTAAAAAATCTGGTCACATTAAACAGGGAATGTTACAGCGCTTTACAGGTAAATTTTGCAGTACTTTTGCAGGTATAAACCCAAAAACAGGTTGTGGAATGCTCATTCATTGAGTGATGGTTGCCATCCTTCTGAGTGGGCAATGAGTTGGGGTAAATTTGTGTTTTCAGAACATAAGCCTCCAGAAGGTCTTGAGAAGACTTGGTAAGGTAGTTATGCTGACAAAGAAATCTGCTTAGCCAAGTAACTTTTTTGCATTATTTGCTGGAATCAGCATGGTGATATAAAACAAGCTATGGACAAAACAGGAGGACAGATGGATTACAAATGAGTACCACATGAGTTTGCCTTAGGATCTTGAGTATGCAAGGATAAATGGTTCCTTTCTACAGGATAGAATAAAGCATTGTTATGAATTAAAATTGCTTTCCTTGTATCTTTCAACAGTACTTTAACAAGAATGGGAAACATTGGAGGATGAGACATACTTGGTTTGTTACTGGGCTTTTTGTTAAATATGTAAATATAAACTAATCTTGTAATCTTTGCAAATGTCAAACTTTTACTTGACCTCCAATTACATGAAAGCATTGCCTTTAAAGAGTTTTACTTAAAAATCAGTTGATGATTCATAATTTAATACTTCTCTTGGTTTTATTGTCATCAACTTTGCAAGAGAGTTATTTTTGGCAACATTACCATGCTGTCACAGATTTCCAACCTTCAGCCTTGAAAGCATATTAGTGTCTTAAAGCCATATTAATGCTTGATCAGACTTTCTTCAGCTCTATATGTATGTAGTCTGGTAGCTCAGAAAGTATAGAGAGACAGAATACATGAAGTTTTCTTTAAGTGGCAGGGTTCCTTCTAAGCCCTTTGAAATAGAGATATTCTTTCTGCTTCAATTTCTTAATCTGAGAAACTGCTATGTATCTTTGTAAGCTTAATAAAAATTAGTGTGCTCATGTATTTTAGTGTCTCTAATAACCAAGGCAATTGAGGCTAAAGGGCCAGGTTTGCTGGGCTCTGAAGATAAGTGGAGTTATCCCACAGTTGATTTTAGTGGACAGTTACATTTTAGTGAGGTTTTTGGAGCTGAAAAGAAAATAATGAATTGGTACTGAGAATTTACTGGCATCTTCTTGGAGCTATTAAAAGTCATAAGTATTTAATTTGTATCCACTTTCAGATGTCTTGAAGGAGAAAGAAACACTTTGGCTACACATGTAAAATTTCCCCACTCTGGCAACAGCTGATTTTCCTCCTCAAAGGAATTATATAGATATAATGAATAACTTCTACTTATGTGTGAAATTTCCCATATGGAGATGATCAGAAGACATTAACTACAAAATGGTGTATGCTGTGATGTGGAAGTGCCATAGTTACTGGTACTCCAGTGCATGCACAGGGAACCATTAGCAATCTGACTAATAATTGATAGCTTTTAGATTATTATAGCTAATGATGGTTGTTATAAATTATACATGCACCTTAAAGTGAAAAAAAATACTCCAAGACCAGAAATTGTTTCAAATGTGTATCCTACGTAGCGTAAGGGAGAAAAGACAACTGGCTAGTTAGGAAAAATTTGATGAACAATTTTGCAGAAAGCAGTAGAAAATAGTTGGTGACTGATATGGAATGAGAAGTACTGCAAAGTGATTCTAAAAAAGAAAAAAAAAAAGTACAAAAAACAACCCTGAAGTCTTAAGTGATGAAGTATGCAGCCAACTTCCTAAGAAACCAGAAATGCCCAGTGTAACCTAGTACATTGGGCTGAAATTATGTTTGTTCAAGAAAAATCTCACACATAACCCAGAAGACTGTTTTGTGCTAAGAATTAAATGTAACTGAAGTAACATTTTCAAAGTGTGATGTTTGCAGGCTGCTTTCCAGGCAGACAGATTTGGTGTTTGACCACACTTCTGTGAAGCACATTTCTGTGTGTTGAACCAGAGTGACACTTGCTGCCATTTGTGACTCTGTTGTGCCCACTCTCCCACTGGGCATCTGTGAAGAGTTGTGTGCTGCTTTCTTTGTAGCTCCAGTCAGGCACTTGGAGCCAGCAGTTACAGCAGCACTGCCAGTAAGGGGTCACCTGCTGTCATCAGGGCTGTAGCCACCATGCTTTGAGGCTGGTAGGCTACTGTGTTATTCATTGGGTAGCTGTTCTTGCTTTCCTTAATCGTCTTTTTTGCTGTCATTGGAGCCTTCAGAAGTGCCTGTGGTTTTTACCCCCACTACCAGTTTCAAATATAGCTTTGGTTTTCTTTATGTCATCTTGGCGTGTCTGAGCAATTGTCCCTGAGTAGCCCAACTCTGCATACACTTTATTTTGAGTTTACATAAATTACTCAGGAAGTGCCTGGGAAAGGTTGGGTTTACTTAGTCTGTTGCTTATTGTGTACTGAATATGTGAACTGGTCTACACTATAGACTGAGAAAAACTTTAGCCTTTTTTACAGGGACAACAAATTTTAATAAATACTTACAACAGTGGAGTTAGCTATCTTTCAGGTACGCAAAAAGAGGGAAAGCGGCTTTTCTAAAACTCAGCATTAAAATTTCAGTGAAAAGCATTATTGTAGTCTGTCTTTGTTCCCAAGATATTATGATACATTGTCTTCCGTGATGACATTGTATGGAGAAAAATATTCATGGTTGAAGTACACTTAAGAGCTTTAGAAAAGCAGCATTTGATACATTTTATCAGTAAAACAAACACAAGGCCAGATGATGAGCATTTGAGAGTTACTTGCTTAGTACCAGTCCTAATTGAATTGGTTTTGGCATTGACAAGAAATTGGTCTTATTCCAGTATATGTGAAAATCTATGAAAGAAAATTACAATAGTCTAGAAGTTTAAATATATTTTCAAGCTTTCCTAGTAAATTCAAGCATTCAGAAAGTCTTATAACTGTTTTGAGCAGAGAATGTGCTATACATGATGAAGGCAAGCAAGAGAGTGAAGTTGTGCCTGGGTGTATGACTAATAAACACCACAGGGCAGAGCAGCATTTCCCACAGTCAGTTGCTCAGCAAAAGATTCAGATTAAAGCATTTTTGTGAGGCTTCTCCCATGGGGGTTTACCACCTTGTGTGTACACTTGAGGGAAGAACTCTGTGCTTTGTAGCTCTTCTTCCCTTTGATCTTTGCATTGACTTGGTAATCTGTAGTCTCCTCATTGTTTTCATTGGCTATAATTTACTGCAACAATTCTTCATACTTGCTTTATTAAGTAGGTGATGGGAGCTGTATAGGTAGTTCATGAGTCATATAATGTTAAGCAAGATAAGAAAGAAGGGTGGTGAAAAGTGAGTTTGTTTCTATAATGTTGACGATTATTCACTTTGCTCTTCAGGGATACTGAGTAATTAACACTTGCTTCACAAAGACCTATTAATATAATAAAGCAGGACTTCAAGTGCACCAGAAGCTGAAATAGAGTTATTTGACAGCAGCATAAGTATAATGAAGGGCATTGCTAAATGCTAGAATGTTGGATGCTGTCGTACCAGTAGATTGGGATACTGTGCCGTGTTAAAAGAGATTTTTGTATTGCAATCAGTTCTGGAAGTGGCAGGATACATATTAATGCTTCCACATGATTATGAGTTGTGCAAGAAGTAAAGTATATTATATATGTCCAGAGAAACCAGGAGTTTCTGACCCTGCTGCTTACATTTTCGAGGGAGGCAATAGAGAAATAAATCATTAAGGGAGGGAGGGGAGACTAAAAACTGATTATTTAGTGAACAATGTAGTGACTGAAAGTCCATTGGGATACAGTTGAAAGGGCATACTGTAATTAGGTCATTTGATGACCTGGAATAAAAAATCTTCCCTGAAGCTCTGCTGAGAGTCAAGGTTCTCATCTTCCTCCCTTCACTAGTTTTTGCTATTTCCAAATATATATACATGGCATCTATTCATATAGAGATTTCATAAATAGTTATTTTAGCTCTGGTAAATAATAATTGTTACTTCATGGATCTCCTGCCTTTTATAATCAGTCCCTTGTGGCAATCTCTGCACAGAGAAGTAAATGCAGGCTTTTGCAGTTTCAGAGCTCCCTGTTTTTAAAGCAAGCATGTTTCAATGTGTGTATCAGTCATATTTTTAGGATGTGAAAGAACAGTTTATGCCATTTAAAACTTTCTGACTTGGACTGTAACATAGTCAGATCTAGCAGTAGCTTACAGGAAAATAGTGTTCTGGAAACTGCATCATTCAAGGAAATTTGGCACTTTATTTTTACTACGTCCTTAACATTTAGTTTTTCATGCAGTTGCATTGCTCATTAATTATAAGTTCTGTGGTTTCTTAAGAAGACATCTTAAGATTTTAATTGATCTTAATTTTAATTGATCTCATCATCTTAAAATCATACTCCAATTCTTAGTTTCTAAATTTTTGGAAGAATGTTTGTGAATGGAAGGAGAAATATTTTCAGCACCAAGTGGAACATTTTTGAGAGGACAAGCCAAGACACAACGGAGAAAATGCGTAGTACTCATTTTAAGGATTCTCCTGTTAAGTTGATAATCATGTCAGGCTTCACCTTGTGCTGCAGTACGAATGTGGAGAGTATAGTGCTGCCTATAACAGGTTTAACTCTGAAATAGTAGAAATTAATGAAACCCAGGCACCTGTTTCTTGGATATTACTCTAAAAAATGGGGAGATCTTATATTTGGAGTAGTAGTTGCAGTAGGATTATTAATTATGCCTCATCTCCTACATAATTTTAGTTGATAGAATTCAGCATACTTTCAGGTTACAGCATTTTCAAACACCAGATTCTTGTATCTTAAGCTGGAAGATATCATCCAATCTGACCTCCAGTTTAAAGTGACAACTATAATTTTAGCCAGTGAAACTTAATTGAACAGATTAATAGCAAGATTACTCATATGCAATAACCAGTGAAAATACTCAGATGCAGTACATACCATAGACCATAAAACTCTTTCTTATTCTTTTCCAAAAAACTTTTGAAATGAAATTCAGACCTTCCTTACTCTAAGATGAAAATGTGCATTCAGGCTAGTTGTTTTCAGATTATATAATAAAAGCAAGGGTGCTGGATAAAAAATGGCATGTTTGTAACATCAAAACTTTAGCTCTTAATAATTTTAATATTTTGAAAAGAGAAGCAAAGATCCTTTTTCTACTTGGTGTAATGGACTTTCTGGTTTGGATGCTTTGAGGTAGAATTGTCCTGTACCATGCTTACATTAAGTCTCCCAAAATGCTGTTTTCACTTTAAAAATAGATTATATAAGAGTAAAAAATATGAAGTCAAACTGCACACTGCAAGAACTCATGTCTGCTTGGTGAAATGTTAACATTAATGGTTTAGAATCAGAACTATCTATTCTGTCTTGCAGAGTTTTGCTTTCCAGCCAGGCAGTTTTCACTGACTTTCTGATTCATGGTAAGCCTTTCCAAATCCCTGCCTAGACATTGAGAAGATCCTGCTGTCTTTTCCACATTTGTGGCTGGTTTGGTCACCTGTTGTGTGCCTTCTCAGGGATCTCCTGTGCACTGGGCTTGCTGTGTTTCTGCCTGTCTGCTGTCTCATCCTGAGACTGTGGCAGCTTCCTCTGGCTGGGTATGGTTAGCTGCCTCCAGGGAAAGGGATACTTTCTGTCTTTCATAACATCTCACCTGAAAGAGTTCAACATACTGGACACCACAAACATGCAATCTTCTTCATGGTTCTTCACCAAATGCTAAATGTTTGCTTAATTGGCGAATAACACTCAGCACTGAGTACTACATGTGTAGTGAGCTCTGAGTGAGCACTGCCCTGGGGATACCCCTGCACATTCTGGGATACCTGACTTCCTTACAGGAAGAGCACAGCTGTCTTAATAAGCACTTGACAGGTTAATCCATTGTTTCTCCTTTCTGATATGTCTATAGGGAACCTGGCAGAATTCCCCAGTGACTGCAGTCTGCCTTGGGTTGCTGCAGTGGCCCCACAGCACTGCAGTTTATGGTTCACTACAGGGTGGTTGCTTTGTGGTGAACCATAGGAAGTCTGGCTTGAAACCGTTGCCAATGCTGTTTCCAATGCTGGTACAGCTCCAGAAGCAGGAGAAAGGCAGGGTTCTACAAATAGTAAGGCCAAGGAAATGACATAAATCTAAAAATCAGTTATCTAAAATGAACTGTGTCTTTTTCCATTGCAATTTTTCACTACGGCTTTATAATAATAACCTGTTCCCAAGTGTTCTATTTCTGAAGGACATTTTACTTCCACAAGGAATTAACATCTTCAGCCAAATCTTGAACTTTCTTTGTGATTAGTAAATATGAGATGAATTCCCTACCAGTCTCTCCTCTGCTGAGGACTTCAGGATTTTTTGGTTTTTTTGAGGTGTAGTCAACCGTTCTGTTCTCCTGCCCTGTCATCTATCATACTGTTTCAAACTGCATACTTACCAGCTGGTTTGCGTTGAAAGCTTAATTTCATTGAAATGTGGCTGATGTGACTGGACAGGAATCTTGAATTACAGAAGATAACAATTTTAATATTACACCATCAGCATGGTTTTGTGCTGTAGTCATATGCTCATGAATAGTTCTTTCACTTTGTTTTACCTACAGTATGTATTAAAAACCAGTATTTATTTGGTTTTTTGAGTTGTTGTAATCAAATACAGCAGTTAAATAGCTTGATCAATGTGGCTAGCAATAAAGACAGCCTGCATTTGATCATGTCTTTTGAGGTGATGTTGCTGTTTTGATTTTTAAAAGGAAATTGCCATAATGGAAGCCTGGATGAGCATCCCAAATTACATTAAGAGTTATGCAGATTAAAAACAGACATCTTTTTCTGTTCAACTTACATAGAAAGTAAGCACAGGATACTAACAAATGTGTAACTGCAAAGAATTGGTGGAAATCTGGTTAGCATGAAGACTACCATTGGAAATGTGGCAGATTTGTATTTGGTATCTTAGCAAGAGCTTAATAAGGATCTAGGGATAATGACACTATGGGACAGTCTAGCAATCTTAAGAGTGGCAGCTGCACTTTTTGTGAGAGTGACCACTTATCCTTCAGCCTCTTTATTTATTTGTTATCTTTCCTTTTTCTGTTTTTTTCTTAGGTTATGGTTACAGTAAGACAAAAGTAATATATCTGAATAATTATGCTACTTGAATATTCATTATTTGACTATTAAGCAGGTCATTTTAAATACAGGTAATTTTAAAATATAGATTGCTTTTGTATGGCAGTAAGCCAAACCTTGCCTTAGGTATTGGTATTAGATGTGCATTCTGCTTGTTTTTGTTTTCACTTACTCTTAGTGCATAGCTCCTTTTTTTTTAAATCAGTTCAAGAACCTTACTAATGGTAACTAGCTTGTGCTCTTAAGAGGAGATTCCTAGATGTGTTTGTAACTTTCTTAGAATTTGAAAAGTTCATTCTACCTTCTTCAGTGTGTTTAATGTAAAAAGAGAAGTGTTACATTTATCTTTATTACAATTCTGTAACAAGAGAAAAGATGCCATTGAATGGGATACATACTTGGATTTTAAAGATGAAGCTATAAAAGATCTAGAACCTGCAAGCTAAAACTTAGGGGAAAAATTCATTAATGTTAAGTTTGGTTAAGCGTTAAATTAGTATTTTTCCTATCACTCGCAGTTTTAAAGTCACGTTCTGATTAACTTTCTAAAAAGATTCATAGGCTTAATTGGAGACAATAGCTGCTTGTTTGTTTGTTTATTTTGGTGGGGTGGTATGTGAGTGTTACAGAAGTCAATTTATATAATACGGATTCTTCCACTTGGTATTGGAATAACTTGGGGGTCCATAAGTATGAATGTTTACAAAATTTATTTGAATGGAGTGTAAAGCAAGGGAGTAATGGTCTACACTAGTAAAGACAAAGTCATCTAGATTAGTCAGCATGGATTCACCACGGTGAAGTCATGCTTGACCAACTCAATAACCTTCCATAATGATATGACTGGCCTGGTAGATGAGAGGAGAACAGTGGACAGTTGCCTACCTTGACTTCAGTAAGGCTTTTGGCACTGCTTCCAATAAGATCCTCATAGAGAAGCTGATGAAATATGGGTTGGCTGAGCAGACAGTGAGGTGAAATCTGGCTGAATGGCCAGGTCCACAGAGTGGTGGTCATGAGTTCAAAGCCTAGCTGGAGTCTGGTAGCTAGTGGTGTACACAGGAGTGAGTACTGGAACCAATTGAACATCTTCATTAATGATTTGGATGGTGGGGCGAATTTGTTGATGATACAGAACTGGGTAGATTGGCTAGTACACAAAAGGGTCATACTGCCATCCATAAGGACCCTAACAGCCTGGAGAAATGGGCTGGCAGGATCAACAAGGTGGAGTGCCAAGTCTTGCATCTGAAGAGCAAAAACCCCAGGCAGCACCAGCATATGCTCGGGGCTGCCCAGCTGGAAAGCAGCTTGGCAGAAAAGGCTCTGGCTGTCTAGGTGAGCATGGGCCAGCTCTGAGCCCTTGCAGCAAAGAAGACTGATGGTATCTTGGGGCTACATTAGAGAGTTGCCATCAGGTGAAGGGAGGAGATCCTTTCCCATTACTCAAAACTGATGAGGCTATACCTGGAGTACTATGTCCAGCTCTGGACTTCCCAAGAGAGCTATGGCCATAGCAGAGAGTGTCCATCAAAGAGGACAAAGATGATTAGTGACTAGAGGATGATGAAAGGCTTGTGACTTTTCTCATGATGAAAGACTTGAGAAAGCTGGGAGTGTTCTGCTTATAGAAGAGGAGGCTCGGGAGTGATCTCCACAATTATTACCTGAAGGGGTTGCATACAGTAGACAGAGCCAGGCTCTTTCCAGTGATGGCCAGTGACAGCACCAGAGCCAATGGTCACACACTGAAACACAGGAAATGCCCTCTGAACATCAGGAAACACTTCTTCATTGTGAGAGTGACCAAGTGCTGGCAAAGGTTAAACCAAAGTCTTTATCCTTAGAGATACACAGAAGCCATCTAGATGTGATCCTGGACAGCTTGCTCAGGATGGCCCTGTTTGAGTAGATTTGGACCTTGTGTATTTCTGTCTTCCTGATTTAAATAAAATAATACAACTGACTTGGTTCTATGGAAGCAAAAAAAAAAAAAAAAAAAAAGAATTAATAAAAATAAAAAGACTGCTTGCAAGGGCTTTTATGCTCTCGTCCACACAACTGTGAACTTCAGCATAGGTCTTCAAGAAAGAGGATGACTGATATATCTATTGCTTGGCTGAAAAAAAAATGCAGTGTTTACTGCAGGGAAAATTTTCTAGGGTAGGCATGTAAGACAGGAAGGCAGTGGCTGTATATCATGCTGTTCTTTCCTTTGAACAAAGAGACTAATCATTGTTGTCAGTCCGACTTTTAAAATAAAGTCTTAAGGATTTTTCTTCTGTGAAACAATTGTAGAGCAGTAGAAATAACATCAAATTCAGAAATTTTTATAATTGTGAGATAAATATTTGAATATATTCTTCTGTATTCTTAGTATGCTTCCATCTTAGTATCTTCAAACTGCAAGGGTTGTATTATATAAAAATATTAAAGCTGCATTCTGCAATAAATTATTGCTTTAATAGTTGTGTTACAATGCCAAAATATTGCAAGAAAATGACCACTTTCCAAATAGCTTTCATGTATTTTTTGAAAGGTTATTGCAATCTCTTGCCCTAAAACTTTGGATGAGAAACACGTAATTATTATTCTTTAGAGTGTGACTTGATTTTCATACTATTACCATTCAGATTTGGAAGAAAATTGACTCTTGGTAGTATGTCTCACCTCGTATACAACATCCAGATTTTAATTTCATAGTTCAATTGAGATACTCTTTTCATGTTTCAGAACTGTAGAAGAGGTAACCATGAGGTCATGAGAAATTCAGTTTTTAAAGCAAAATGTTTGAAAATCTAGATGAACATTTTCTCTGCATGTATCTTTTTGGGGAGGAAAAAGTCCAATAAATATTGATATCCAAAAATAATTTTTCCAAGAAAATTTGTTGCAAGTAAATATGGAGTAACATCAAGCACTTTTTTGTTGTTCTGTTTTTGGGGTTTTGTACCTATCTCCCTGCTGTTTTTCATGAATGTCCTACTTTACCTCAACAATCTTTTGGTGTTTTTCTGGTTCACCAAAAATGCTACGGAGTTTCGCATTTTAACAGGGTCAAAATTCTGTCTTGCACAGTGGACTAAGCCTTAATTTTCTGTTATTATAGTGATAGCTGCTTTAAATTCAAGAAGATGAAAGATACTTTACAGTTTTTTAGACTGTTCTCTACTTCCCCATTAAGTGCTTAATCATGTAATTCATGGAGCTAATTTAAAGTTAAGAAAGTATTGTAAAACTACAGTATTTCTTTTTTTCAAAATGCTTTTCATGTCATGCTGACTTTTTCCAGTAAGAGAACTTCAGCAGGACAAAAATAATGTTTTATTGTATGAGAAGTGCCTTTGACACCTTGCTTCTGAACTTTTATCACTAAAGCCTCATTGAGGAAGGTGTGAAAATCAAGTTTTTTCATTTGCTGCTTGCAGTATGACCCTAAAGAATGTTCTGAAGTTATCATCTGCCACTAGTCTGTATTACAGTATTTGTAGATTGGCAAAACCTCACTTAGTAAGGGCACTTGAACTTGCTTCTATGCCTGAAGTAAAAGGCCTTCAAAAAGCAGCCCTGTAGAAGAGCTATAAAGAGTTTAAAGCTGTCCCTTTGACTAGCAGTTGCAGCAGTTTAATCTACCAGATGACTAATGGTGAGCACTTCCAGCTTGGAGTTTCTCTCCTCTGCTGGCTGAACAGCTCCTCTCAGCCCTCTTCCAGTTGTCTGTCCAGATCAGCCCTTTCTGACCCCTCCTGCAATGTCTCTTCTACACTGCAGCTCTTACCTTCTCCCATACTCTTCTGTACATGGCAGAAACAAAGTTCATAAATTAAAAATATAATTTTATCTTTTCTCACTGCTTCTAGTTTATTTAAAACAATCTCTTTCATAGCAGACTATGGTGTCTAGCAGCATTGCACCATCTCTTTTAGACTTGGTATGGTTATTAGCATATAAACATAAGATTAGTGCACAGATTACTCAGAATACTAAAAATATGAGCAATTGATTAAATTGTTCCTTTCTAGAGTGCTTTTTCCTTGCATCATAATCCATTTTACCATGTCCCTATTCAAAGAAAAGCCCAGAAAACCTATATGTACATATAGTGGTACATCTGTTCTCTGAAAGAGTTGAAGATTTTACTGGGCTGTTTGGATTAGGATAGTTTCTGCTAGGTGCAATTGTGATACATTCTGCACATTTTTTAGTGTGTCCAAAGTGTGGATATGTTGCAATGTGGTTAACAGGGAATGTGGGGAAGATGATCCATGTCACCAAAGGTCTGAAATGCCTTTGCAGATATCCAGACTTGTCCATAACATTATGTCAGGATGGGGAAATAGGGTTCATAGGTCAGATACCTCAGCTGGATGCCTCAAGTTGAGCATGTGTAGGTAACACAAAGCTCCTTGTCATTGTTAGAAAAGCTTGTGCTGTGTTTTGCATTTTTCTGCCTCTTTTTGCATCTTTCATGGCACCTGCACTAGGCAAAGAAAGATGCATATGTAATTAACAACTAAACATATGGTGATTGCCAACTATTCCAAAAGGCAAAAGAGTATTGAACTAAAAAAAAAAAAAAAAAAAATACAAACAAAGAAAACAAAACCAAAATCTGACAACAAACAGACAAAAAAAATCCTTCAAACAAACCCACCCCATCCCTCCAAAAAACCAACCCAAACCAAACAACAGAGAAACCAACTTTTCTACTTTTCTGTCTCTCAGGTTACTAGATAATGGCAATAATATAATACTTTATTCTTCCTTATCCTTACCTTTTAAGAATGTATTTTCCTGTATTTCAAACTCCATCCTTATTTGACTGGAATTGGCAACCAGTTTAAAACCTCTCAAGTAGAGGTGCTAGCAGATTGCGTAAGCTTGAGGAATTCAAATAAAAAAAGGATTAACTTGCTTTTAGCACTGGCAAAAAATGCCAGTATTGCGTCTCTTCTCACATTTCCTTGAAGAAATCCAAGTTGACATTGCTGAAATGTGATGTTTTTTCTCCATAATAGAAAATACTGGTGCTGAAATACAATGAGTTCTGGGTTAAAGGGCTAAGTTTGCCAGTTAGAAGCAACTGATATACAATTTCAATGGGAAATGATAAAAAAGTGTTAGTTACAATTTCTAATGATGAAATGTAATCTAAATCAGAGACTTTTAATGCTACCTTATTTTGTTGTTTTGTGGGTTTTTTTTTCCCCTCTATATAGTCTTTCAATATAATGTGCTTTTTATTTTAAAAATTTGGGCAACATCTGGTGGCACCTGTGGTTTGGTTCCAAAGAAAACCAGGCATGTTCACCTGTAATGTGTTTGAAATCAGGAGTTGAAGGGCAGTGTGTTGAATGGGCTTGCAGACCTAATGATTGGGTGGCAAGCAATATAAACAGGCTATTTTAAGACTTTTTTTTTAATGGAATAGGCCAATGCTGCTTTAAAAAAACCAAATTATATTAAAAATCTTTTATCTTAACATTTCCAAAAAGCGAACAGTTTCCATTTGCAAAAGAAAGTAACTGCTGTGGACTATCCAGACCTGAAGAAAAGGTTGAGAGTCTGTAGTAGGCGAGTGTGTAAAGTACTGCATTGGTCTCTTGAGAACATGAAGCACATATTTATCACTATTCCCAGTGTTATACTGGGGCAAACCTCTGCAGATGAAAGTGTAGGATTAATGCAGCAAGTAGGCAAAATAAAAGGAAATTAGCAAAAATCAAGTAAATCAGGGAAAAAATATTTCTTCACAGGGGTCAGTGCTAAATCAAAATAAACTTGATAAATTGCAGTGAAGGAAACCTAACTCTTGCTCAAAAGTAATATATATTTTTATATATACATTAAAATTACTCAGATTATTGCTCAGGCTACTTCAGGGTAGGAGAGACAGATGAACCTTCTGCTCCAGAAAGGTTGAGATGAGCCTTTTGGAGTGACTTGAGAATCTGTTTCACATTCACCTTTTCTGGTGACAGTATGAGCAGATCTCAAATGGAGTACACCCAGGCACTTGAGAAACACTCCAGCCAGAGTGCTGTGAGCCCAACTGCTTGCAGATGTACCAGGGCTCCTGCCTGGCCGGGGAAATTGCCACTTACAAAGGGCAGTTGTTTTTCTGGAATAGGTGAGACATTGTACAGTTACAAATGCCTTCATTCTGCCTCCTGTTGCTCTTGTATTTTACAATTGCCTGTTTGTAGGATCTGAGAGATAATTAAGTAATTTAAAAGATTAATTGGTTTCATAACTGAATTTGCATTCCAGGAATTCTGGAATTGCAGGAAGCTATTCATGCAAAAAAATGTTTTTGTGTTAGTTCTAAATAGCTCTATAAATGTGAGACCTTACTGGTTTTATGACTGTAGCCTTTGAACAAATAACTCATCTGTCTTCAACATGATTAATTATTTTAAACATTTAGGGTGAGATGGATTGTCAAAGGTGATTAAGCTGTTTTTATCTAATATTTTTTCAATACAGGATTTGCAGCTTAATTAAGATGTTGCTAGCCAGCTGTCTTTTACATGGAAGAAAATTTTCTCTTTGTATACTTGTTTAATTAACATTAGTTATATGTATTAGATCCATTGAAGGCTTGCATTGTAACACAGACAAAAAAGATTAGTAGTTGAGTTCATAATTTTTTGTGTTTAAACCAAATGTTATAAATAAACTCATAAGTTCATTGTCATAGAGCTTATATGGGCAATTTCATCAGGTTTTTATTACTATTGATAGATCTCAAGGCACAGACTGGGATACTGTGCTGTAATGGGTGTCACTTTATGGTGCAGTGTAATCCTCAATAATATTCTTGTAATGTAATAAGAATTTGGAAATTGGGGAGGGGAAATATTTATATAAACAAATACCACTTGCATTTCCCCTAAGTCCCAGCTTTTTTCAGATAGAGCATGTGTGCTTTTATTTTGATTTTGCCCTGGATGACAATAAGTAATTACAAAGATATCATTGTTTTTCTGTAGATTGACATGTGTGTGGGAATGTTAGTACATGGAATACTGATTTAATTTACTGGATGCAGGTTTCTCATAGTTTCTTCTAATTAGCTTGTGTCTCTTGTTCCTGAAGTTAGTTTGTATGTAAACTGAATTTCTCATATAGCTGTTTATAGTCAGGATGTTTGCAGGAATTTCTTTGGGATAAAATCTTCCATTTTATTAAAAACACACTAGGTAACAGTTGCTATGCTTGGGATATGTGATTTGATTTCCGTTCAAGTTTCAAATATATTTCCTTAGAATTTAGAATCTAGTGAGCTTTACCTATCTCATCTTCCTTAAATTCAGTTTCACATTCTATTCCATTTTGTTTGTAGGTGCTCTCCCCACTTTCCCGGTTGCACAGTGGGACTTTTCCCACTGCTGCTGATGCCCAGATGATCTCCTTGCGGGAGGAGCAGCCTCAGCCATTCTGTGGGTGAGTAGAGGCCATTGGGATGGAGGCCTGAACAGTGGTGCCTCTCCTCCTACTTGCCCCTATTCTCTTCTTGCCAGGCAGCCTGTGAATTCCTATCAAACTTTATCTGTTTGGAATGCAGCATTTGCATTTCCTTCCAGTTTACAGGCCTGGTGGAGGAGGTCTTTTGACAAAAGTTTTTATCTGGAGAAAAACTCTTAATAGTCTCCCAGTCATGTGGCAGTTCCTGGTTAGTCTGTTAACTGCAGTGACAAAGAAGCATCCATTCCCATGGGCCTCTGTGTCTGTGATTCCTTCCATCAGAAATCTTGGTCACAAAGCTAAAAGACCACAAAATGTTACAGGTCATGTGTTGAACGTATTCTGGTGCTTCCTCTGTTTCTTCTTCTTCATCGGTTTGTCACTGATGAAATCTGGAGTCCTGCTTTGTTAGTAGGAATTGGTGGAGATGTGCAGGACTGCTAGTTAGCAATGAGTGTGGGAAGAACCAAAAAAACTTTCTATTTTTTTTAGTTTGCTTTGGTTTTTTTTTTTTTACAGTGGGGCTCCTGTAACCTGTATGTTTTTGGAGGTGACTAGCTAAAATAAAATAGGTTGAAAACAACATATTCAGTTCTGCTTCTTCTTGAAGACCAATTTCTTATCTTTTGTCTGAAGTAGTTCAACAAGATACTTAATCACTGGTCATGAGGTTTTTCATGTTGGTTGGAAGTGGCGCTTTGAAATGGTGCTTGATTCAACAAGTTAGACAAGCTTTTTCAAACTATCAAGGTTTTGCTTTCCTTAAGTGGTGGGATTAAGTCACCTTCATGCTGAGCATTACTTTGTTAGCTAGGAGCTCCATTTAGGATTTGCATAATGCTGTCTTTAAAATAAACCAGTGCAGTTCAAAAGCTATATAGTAGCTGTTAGTACTAAATGAGCATCTGAAAGGTTCATATACTCAAGATTTATTGACAATTATCTGTTAAAGCATTTAGTAAATGGGTGCTTAAGTTTGTGGACCAGCACTAGATAATAATTTGTGGTGACTGCAAAGCTACCTAAATGAGTCTGAAGAAGGCAGTGGTAAAAGGACCATTGCCATTCCTTAGCATCTTCCATTACTTAAAATAAGCACCTCACATCTACAAAAAATGTGTAAGCAAGCAAAGTAGAATAAGAGGAGACTTCTCATAAATGTACTTTGAGATGGATAAGGCTTTCATAGCATCTACATAAGTATTTTTGTACTTTCTGCAAAGATTATTTCATCTTTTTTAAGACAAGATCATTTATTAGAATCTCTGTTCATTTGCCTAATTAGACAGTACTCAATTTAGGCATTCAACATTTGAGTTGACTACTATTTTATAGAATTCCATGTTATATACAAGGTTATGGTCAATTAAAGTAGACTCAGTGAATTCATATTCAGTAAGAAATGTTAAATTCAGATGAAAAACTAATGTATTGTTTAGAAAATGTGATTAACTTTACTCATGCTCATTTGGAGCTTTTCTCATTTCAAGCTGTAGTTGATATGAAAAGTTTAAAGAAATTTTGTCTTCAGTTTCTTGAAACGTTTTATGGCTGATGTTTCTTTAATACTGTCTTGATCTTGATTGTACATTTGTTCTTGTTATCCTTTACTTTTTCTCTGTACTTTATTTTGTTAGGAAAAATCCTATCAGAAAAATAGTATCAGTTAGCATGTAGTGTTTGAAGTGTTGTCCAGTCCAGTGTTAAGCAGTTATTGCTGCTGTTGTATTAATGCTAGAAAATATAGGAGGTTAAAAAAAATCAATTACTCATAGCATATAGGGTGGTGAATCATAATGGATACTATTTGGTGATGCTTGTGTCTTGTTCTTTTAATGAGTTCTGCAGACAGCTGTAGTACTGTTTTATATGTTAAATGATGAGTGGTGTTGGTTTTACAGTAAGAGTGGCTAAGTGGCGACTTACATTTTTTGTGTTTGTTTTTACATGTCTTGATCAAAAAAGTCACTTAATACCAGTTAGAGACTAAGCGTTATCAGTACTCAAATTACTGTTATATCATCGTTTTTATCAGTCTTTTTGGCTGATATTACAACTGATTCTGGCTAATTGAATTATGTTTTAGACAGATGTAAGACTTGGGGAGGGATGAGATACTCTTATCTATTAAAGCTGACATGGTCAATGCACAAATACCACATCCACACAGTGAATGTAGCTATTTGGTGTCTGTGAAAGGAATCGTCTGTGTGTTAAATGTCTGATGTGAAGATTTTTAGAATCCCATTACACAATTATGTTTCTTTGCTCTGTGTGGAAAGATCTTTGCAGTATGAAGCTACATACTGCACATTTGTCAGAAATGTATCTTGAAAACATTTTTCACTATTAGAATGAAGGCTGAAAGTGGTACAAAAATTGCCTTTGATGCATATATTTTCAACCTCACCATAAAAAACTGATCAGTGGTACGAAAATTGCCTTTGATGCATATATTTTCAACCTCACCATAAAAAACTGATCAGAGAGAGAAATGGTAGGTGTGTGCTTGTGTTTATCTGCAGTGTTTGACTTCTTAGCGAGCAACAGGAGTGATTTCTGTTGCAGAGAAACTGATAGTGGGCAGGTGGCCAAAACTGCTTTGGCTTGCCGAGAAGCCACTGAGAAGCAGGATGCTGAGCGAGTCCAGCTCAGGATTGTTTTGGGATATAAGTGAGCATGCAGGTGTGCCAGCTTTCCCTCTGCTCCGTACGAAGCCATGGTGCCAGCTGCCTGCAGCAGCGGTGTGGGCGGTCGGACGCCTTCCCTGGCACTGCCTTCGGGTAGAGATCTGAGCCATGGCATTAATCCTCTTCTGTTTACTCTGCCTTGCACTAAGGGAGAATTTTCGCATTTACTGCGTCATTGAATAGAAGCCATTTACACAGTATGATACTCCTCCTCAACTTTATCACCTCGTCCGCTCCTTTAAACTTCTCCCAAACTAGACTTTTGTACATCTGATGGTAAATGTTCTTCATAGCACAAGACCTTTTTTTGACATTGATTTGACCTTGAGGCAGAATTGTGTCAGTCTCTTCAGCTACCCAGTTAAATTGTCTGATATTCTAGTCAGCTCTGCATATTTTGTGTCACTATCATCATTAAAAATTGCAGTAGAAGTTAATTTGAATTTTTCTTCTCATACGTGTGCTTTTATGGACAAACTGGATGAGTTCATTGCTTGTTTGGTTCTGGCAGTAACATTTAATGCAGAAAGCATATTCTTGGAGCAGGCGTGTGAAATGCAGCTGAGGGTTGCTTGTGGGGCAAAGGAGGCTCTGACCTGCATGCAGGTTTGTTTTGATGTGTTCTCGATTCACGGCTTCCAGCATGCTTCTTAGCACCACACTCTGTGCCAGGCTGATCAAAACATTGGCTTTTTCACCATTAGCTGCATCCTTTATTTCTTAGCTTCCTGTGGCTTCTGTGGTGCTGTTGATCCCGTCAGGAGGCTGAGCCAGGGAAGTTTGCACAAGGAATGCCTGTGGTCAATGCCAATGATTCTCTCTATGCAGCTTTGCCTGTTCGAAGAACAGGATTATTCTCAGTCTTTGCTGTGTTCTGCAGTTGTGCCGTTCCTCATGATCTATCAAACATAATTAACTCTTCCCAAATTTGTGCTACCCCTGAGTAACTCTTCTGTTTCCAGAAAAAAACAGTGTTTCTTGTTCGTTTGCTTTTAGCCACTTCAGTGGTGTTGCCCAAGGGAGGCATTCTTGGTGTTCTCTGTAGGCCCAGTGCAATAGCAAACACCTTTTCTTTTGAACACAGTAGAGGTTTTTTTTGATTGATCTTTATGTTTGTTTCTTTCTCATCTGCATTTGTGGTGATGCCAAGAAATTAAAATATGAAGAGATTTGAATACTCTAGAAATATATTTATCAAAGAGACAATAGCATGTTTTTTCTGAAGGTACAGGTCTGGTAGCTCTTTCTTTTTCCCAATGATCTTTATGCTTCTGATTTACTGTTAACAGTAATAGGACAAAAATCTACTAATATATTTCCTAGCTGTTGTCAGTAGCAGCAGATATATTAATAATATTGTAGCAAATTCAATGATGATTTTAATGAGTGGGTTTTCCATAATGTCATAATGTTCTGGTTATTTTTTGTTCATATGTACACATGTGTGTGTGTTCATATATATAAACATAAACTATACCTACAGACACATCTGACTAAAATTTCATAATGTGATGCAGCACTGTTACATAACCTTTCTAAAGTAGCCCATTGCTTCTGTAAAATTTCAAAGAACAACTGCATGTACTTCCACTGTTGTGCCTAGTTCAGCATGGTCAGAAATACCTAGGGTAAACCAGTATGCTGGTGATAAAAATACACTGGTAATGGTAATGGAATAGAGGTAGTGTCTGTTTTACAGACATACCCCAAAGTTTAATAGGCTTAAATTAGTAATATAGCAATTGCTTTTTTTTGTTGTTGTTATTGTAATAAATTATATTTAGCTTCATTTATTGTACAGTAATATTAAGGCAGGCTTCTTTATGTGTAATGAAGCTGCTATATGGTGATGCTGAAGGGATTATATATCCAGGATTAAATATGTTTATGTTATAAGCCATGGGCATTTCCAGTTCTTTGAACCTCTGTTTGTATAAACAGGTTGACAGTTTTATTGATTAACATTTGTCTTTGTACAAGATTTAATAATTTCTTCACTTTCTTCCATCCTTGTAATATAGAGTAGAATATTAAACATTGTTTGTATGTAACATTTGTTTACAATTTGAATTAGTAAAAATTTTTTCCGGATGACTGTTTGTATATTGCATTTACATTTGTACATATATTTTCTTTTGCTATTTATGTATGAAGAGCTGTTACAGGCCATGCATATGAATAATTTTGAAGCTTTGATTTTTATCATTAATCAAAAAATTTTTGGCAAAAATATTTGAAGAATAAGATATAACTTTACAACACAGGAAAAATAATTCTAGGACAAAATGAAACTCCCGAAGTAAAATGTAAAAAAAAAAGTTTAATCTGAATAAGCTTCAAATGTAGAATTTTTTTTTCTTTTGTACCATTTTGGCTTGCTATTCCTAAAGAGTGGGAAAAAATAAAGACTATCTTGTTTGAAATTTTTGTTGCAAAAATTTCAATTTAACTTGATATTAAGATGGTGACTTCTGGTATGAGCTTGGAAACTTGGTTCAAGTAGGCTGATTTGATTGTTCCCATATCCATAGAAACTCTAGTGTGTCCATGGGATGTTTATAGCCTCTGTTGCTGGATGCAACAAAGAAATAGCATACACATGGTGTAACATCCAGCCAATTATTTCAGGTCTGTGTATTCTTTCTGCTCTTTGCTTGTTTAGTATTACAGAAGGTATTTCCATACTTTTTTCTTCTCTAATAAAAACTTAGTTTTTACCATCTGATATTAAGGAACAGCCCTTCTTAGTTATCATTCTTGTCTATTGCATTTTTACTTTTTCAAAGAAATTGCTGTGCTTTATACTTCATTGGATTAGGGATTTTACTTCTGCATTCGTACATGTGCATAGTTGCTTCCATTATATCATGCCTGGTACTGTAACTAAACCCATAATGTAATGGGGAGGGTGCATTTAGTCTTAAAGTAGTCTCTTTCCTTTTCAGAGTTACAAATTAATTTTCTTGAAATCTGATGCAATTATGTCAAAAGCTTCCTTTTTAATTTATGCTTCTAAGGATCTCATTTATGAGCACTGTTTCTCTATGTATTCTCTTCTTACTACATTTTTTCTTGTATCAGCAATAATGAGTCTTAACTCTGGTAGATTTGGGCTGGAGCCAACAAGAAACTACTTCAAAAAAAGGTAAAAAGGAGTCCCAGCAGACAGAAAATGACACAATTCTTAGTATTTGTTGCCAGCTAGGAGTGTAAACTTACAATCTTTTACTTGTTAGGGTGTGACTGCATGTGTTTACTCCTCTGCTATATGATCTCCAGGGACTAGCTTGTAATGTAAAGTCCTTACAATTAACTTACTTCTTTTTAAGAGCACAGTGTTTATTCCATGGTTGATGGAATACCTCAGGTGCATTACGTAACCTTAACAACCTAGTTTTGTTTGTAATAGTTATGGCTTTTATTCTGTCAATAAAAAGTTCATCAGGATGTAATTTCACATCATTTTGTGCTGTTCTGTGAAAATGTCTTTGTATGAAAACTGAGTTGACTTTCTCAGTTATATTGCTGGTGTTCTGCTGACTTTTTGAGGAGAGTAAATGTACGATTGCAGGCTTGCCTTGCAAGTTTGTTGCTGAACCACTATGGCTATTATAAAGTACTTATTAAAAGTGTAGCATTTTAACACACTTCTCTCACAAAGCATGGTCCATATGTGTAAGCACAATTGATAACCTTGCTAGCATGATATCAATGAAGTCAACAGAACCAGCAGCAACTAAAGTTACCTGAATTTTGGTGGGTTAGGCTGTTAGGGCACTGTTGTGGTTATTTTTGGTACAGCTGTGCTGTGTGTAAAACATACAAGTACACTGGGTGTTTAGTTCTCTGTATGTTAGTGACTACATCAGGACCCTGTTTGTGAAACATGCACCTGCATATTTCAAATTTAGCATTACTAGCCTTTCAGTTATATTATTGTCTCCAAAAGATATTTCAACAATTACTGGGTTCTGGTACATTTTAATGTTCATGATTTAAAAAAAAACTCTGAAGAACTCTGTACCTCAGATATAACTTTGACATTGATGATTTTTTACTTGGAGATAACCAGTAGGGAATCTGTATTCATTATATGCTTTCTTTTACCAGCTGTCTTTTTAGTTTTTGATATGACATTATCTATCAAAATAGACACGGTTTATAGTTGGCCAGGATTTAAACCATTCAAAAAATGTTTGCAAAAGTTCAGTAGAGATTTAAGAAAAAACTTTTCCATCAGTGGCTTTTGGACATGAGAAGGCAAGGGAAGATTTCATGCAGTCTTGTAACTCTGTGTTGTCAGGTGTAAGGATTGAAAGCAAGGACAGACTTTTGGGCTCTTTCTTCTCCCCTCAAACTTGGACAGTGCATTGGAAGGAGGTTTTTTGAATTAAATGGAATAGGGATGGAATCTGAGGAAGGGGAGGGAGGAGTATGGAAGAGGGCTAGGCAATTAAACTTGAGCTGAATGAATGATGAGGGAGACAGGATGGAATTTAGAAAGGAAGAACTAGAACAGTAGGGGGAGTGATAAGGGCTGATATTTGAAGAGGAGGTAGGGAAGGAAGGTATGCAAAGGTTTGTGTTTTTGTACTTTCACTCTCTGCAATTCAAGCTTGGAATAATTGACAGATTTAATGTATTTACCATTTACTTACCAAGTTAGTTATGTCTTGAGTCACTGTAATGGTGGTCCAGATAGAAATTAATGACTTGCCCTGCCTTACAAAGTATTATCACTAGAAAATATTTGCAAACATTGTAAAACCGTGGTGAATTTAATAAATCTCTTTCTTATTCATTAATTAATACAACTCCAAATGATGCATATTTGTATTCTAGTCTAAAAATAAATGCAACTTCCTAAAAGAAGTGTTGTCTCACAAATCCTTGAATTCGTGTGGTACATGTGGAGTTACATTCAAAAGGATCTGTAAATACATCTTGTATTTTATATGGTTTTTATAGTCTTCCAGTTGCTGTCATGGAGTAAAATGTTTCTGCATTCAATTATTTACTAGGCAACTGTAGTGGGGCTTGGAAATGCATAAACTAATGTGGATAGAGTTAGTCTGGAAACTGAGTTGTTAGGGAAAACATTCTGCTGAAAGAAAATATGATATTTAACTAAATTCTAATTCTCTTTGAATATCTCAGAATAATCAGACAGGGTTAATCTCTTAAAGAGCTGTACTTAAAGGTGGGTAAAGCTGTGTGAATTCTTGTGTGCAAGATAGGGTACTATCTTGCAAGTTGACTTCTGATGTTACCTTGTGCTAATTTAGAACGGGAAAGACCTGCTTTTCTCCATAGAGTTTGTATGGGACTGTGTTTTGGATTTCTGATGAAATAGTTTTGATAACATCCTGGTGTTTTAGGAATTGCTAAACAGCAATTTGGAGTTGGGGCCTTTTCTGCTTCTCATGCTGCCCCAGCAGCCAGTTGTCTGGGGGTGCACAACAGGGACAGCTGACCCTAACTGCCCAAAGAAATAATCCACACCATACCACATCATGCTCAGCAACAAAGCATGGGGAGAAGGGGAGAGGCTTGCCAGCACTGCCTCTTCTCTGGGACTGGCTGGAGTTCAATAGGTTGGCTGTTGATGAGCAGTTGTGGGATTTTTCCATCATTTGTGGTGGTTTGGTTTTGTTTTTCTTTGAGGAGTTTTGTTTTTCTTTTTATACTACTCCTTTTTCCTTATTAAGCTGTCTTTATCTCAACCCATGAGTTTTTGCATTTTTGCCCTTCCAATTCTCTCCCCATCCCAGTGGTGGGTGGGCAGTGAGCCAGCAGCTGTGTGGTACTTGAACTGCCTACTGGGATTAAACCATGACATAAACCTTCACAAATGAACTGAAGTTATCAAAATGAAGTCTTGAAAAGTTTGGCTGATTGTTTGCTGAATGTTTTGAGTTAATATGAAGTAGTAATCTAATCGCTCACATGCTTTCAAGATCTACCAGTGGCATGTTGTATAGATTCTTCTATACTTTATGCTTTAAGGGTTTGCTTGCTTATTTGGAGACTTCACCATATTTACATTAGGTTTGACATTTTGCTTCTCTATTTCACTTTGACTTCTTATTCTGGAATCTAAAGTATTACAGAAATTATTTGTTTGATACTACTGCTCATGAAGTTGAATCACTGTAGCGAAGTTGAGACTGCAGTGAGCCTGCTACAGTTGAAATTTTTCTGCTCCACACATACATATTGAAAGATGATGTTTGGGTGTTGTTTAATATGCATATTATTTGGTTTTTAATATACAAGATTCTAGTGTCTTGTCACTATGTCCTCAGTGTATTTTCTTTTAAAGTCCAAGCAGTAATTATTTTCTGTTTAAAAATAAAACTAAAAAAAAGATTTTAACTTTAAATGAGAGAAAAAAGGATTCAGTATTCTTGTTCCTCGGTGCATTCACCATTTAGTCTTGGTCAATCTATGTATAAAAATACAAATATATTAATTAATACACTAGTTATGTTGTATTAAATAGTCTAATAATGTTTAAATATATATAAAGCAAATCAGTACTTAAAATCTCTGAAAGATACAGAGGTATTAAAAAATTACCAAAATAATTTGCATTTTGCACCACTATTGTAAAATAGATCATTATTTTTACCTAACTGTAACATGATAGTGTTATTGAAGCACAGAAGTTATGTAGCTATAGCATCTGAGCCTTGTTAGCATAACAAATGTCACCCACTTACTGCTGGCCACTGTACAACTTTATTTTCAGATGATTACTCCAGTGCTATGTTTTGTAATAATAGCTGCATCCACAATTGGAGTATCTACATGACTGGTGTTACAGGACAAACACAGAGCTGTGGCTATGGGCATGAATGCAAGTGTATTTGTTTTATTCCAGTGTTTGTCACAACCAAGTCTTTTTTGGAAGCAAAGGCTTTGTAGTGGAAATGAAATTATTTCTTTTTGAAAATCTTGCACTCTTAATGTTGAGTTCTTAGAAGAAGAGAAAATGGTACTGCAGGCTAGTCATTTGTGTCGCTAAACAGAGTGTAGGTGTAAATAATATGTATCTGTCTAGTTATTTTGTGTGGTCATTTTGATTTACCACGTGTGGTAAACCTCGAATGTAATCAAAAGTTTGTGATAGCTGAACTGTGGTTATTAGTGAAGGTGGGTGTGTTTAGATGGAAGAATGTAGCCTGTTGTATGGAAGTTTGGTATGTTGGGACTGGCCTCCTACTTGAGCTGTGGTAAACATGGCTGTGGTCTTTTCAGACCCATCTGGACAGGAGTGGGCATCTGAAGAGAGACTGCAGTGAGTGAAGATGCAGGACATGGTAACTCCTAGACTGTGCCACCCTTCAAGGTGTCGGATTTTTTGCTTGGAAACAAATGAGCTTCTAGGATAGCTTATGTTTATATTAAATATTTAGGGACAAATTAGTCTTGGAGTTGAGGGGAAGAGTACTATTGTTTCTCCTCAGCTGTTATTCAGTCCAGCACACACCCTGCACACCATCCTCAAGTACTAGAAATAGCAATGCTGAGATGAGAGGGAAGGTTGTCATAGCTCACTCTAATGCTTCTGGCACTATCCCCTTATGTCAAATCAAGTCAGTAAATTATTGAAGAATATATGTTAACTCTAGGAGGAAGCTTATTGGCACATTAGTGTCTATATGACTCTCTCAACTAATGAATTAAGCTAAGTTCAGGATTAATCTTTAGATCAAGGGCAGAAAAGAGTATCTAATCTGACTCTGTGGAGGTTATATTGCATACCAAAACTGTGAAGGGTGGATGACAAAATACTAGGCAGGATTGTTTCCTTCATAGCCCAAACAAGCTGAAGTTCCTAATAAAAATAATAAATACTTCTCTACAAACATAGCAGTAAATGCAGTTAAGTACGCTGAAGATTTCCTCTTCTTTATTCAGGATTTGTCTACTAGAAGTAAAGTTGAATTTAGGTCACAGTTGCAGAGATGAGGAGTGCATAAACTCCCCAATGCAGTAGCAATTTGTGGACAACATTAATTTCTATTTTTTGCAGTGCATAAGCCTGTGGTACTCCTGAGTGTTTGAACAGCTTCAGGAGACATAACTGAGATAGATGGAGGATAAAAACCAAATGCAAGGTTAAAAATACATGTCTTTGAACTTTCATTTATCACATTTGTTGGCCATAAACTTCTAGCTCCAAAGTAAAATAATTAAAGATTTTGAAGTTTCTGTTTGGCTGTTGACAATGATGGGATGGAAAACCGACCGTAAAACGCTTTACTTATGCTAAATAGTATACTATTTTACTATAGTAAAATGCTCCACTGGGACAGTATATTGCTAGTTTGTAGAGGTTGTTTTGCCCTCGTGAGAAGCTGATCGGGACAGAAGCGTGCCTGTGGCGGGCAGGAGCGGCGGTGTGTGGCGCCAGGGGCTGGCGGTGCGGGGCGGATGGCGAGCCGGCAGTGTGCCCTGGCGGGGTGGATGGCGAGCCGGCAGTGTGCCCTGGCGGGGCGGGGCGGATGGCGAGCCGGCAGTGTGCCCTGGCGGGGCGGGGCGGATGGCGAGCCGGCAGTGTGCCCTGGCGGTGCGGGGTGGATGGCGAGCCGGCAGTGTGCCCTGGCGGGGCGGATGGCGAGCCGGCAGTGTGCCCTGGCGGGGTGGATGGCGAGCCGGCAGTGTGCCCTGGCGGGGTGGATGGCGAGCCGGCAGTGTGCCCTGGCGGGGCGGATGGCGAGCCGGCAGTGTGCCCTGGCGGTGCGGGGTGGATGGCGAGCCGGCAGTGTGCCCTGGCGGCGGCTGCGGCCAACTGCAGCCCGGGCTGCGGGAGCTGCGCTTGCAGCCCGCGCTGCTGCACAACCTCGGCATCCCTTCTGCCACAGCTCTGTCTCGGAAGGAGCAGGGGAACACCGTCTACAGCCAGGAGACCTTTTGTTCTGTCGAAAGAAAAGGAAGAGGAAGAAGGGAAAGGAAGAGTTGATGCTGTCTTCAGCAGCCTCGTATTTGGCCGCAGAGAAGATGTAGGTATGTGCTGCACCAAGTTGCACAGTGGAAGAATGTGAAGCATCAGACATCAGCTGCAACAAAAACATGCCAAATACATGGTTGGATGTGGGAGGGATAAACTTCCCCGAGAGGAAGTGGAATTACGATCCTCAGGGTTGTCTGAACTCACCTGGATCTGAGCAATTGACCTTACGATGTCCAGCTGGACTAAAATTACTCTGCAGTTGGCAGACTTGAAAATCCTCACCAAAAGTGGTAGAACGTCTCAGACTTGCCTTGAAAGTTCTGAAAGTACTTGCCATGGGGAAAATGCTCAGAAATTTGACTTGGTGGCACCATTCTTGAGAGGAGTTCTGGACTACTTATTACCTGAAAGGGTTTGTTTTTCTCTTTCTGTATATGATGTCAGTTGGAACTGATAATTTCTGTGAGACATAAATATATCACAAGGTGGTACCTATGAAGCATTAATATATTACATAACCTGGTATGATTGGTTTAGCTGCTGTCTAAATCTCCTAGGATCCATTTGAGATAGCTTGCAAATTTACTCCATAGAGCTCTCCCTGCTGGGACAGTGGTTGGCTCATCTTCTGCCTTTTCTTAGAAAACACCTCCCTTCTCAAAAGATATGTTTAGGAGAGATTAACCAAAATGTCTTTTCTTCCATTCTTGTTTTGTTCTGATTAGAATAGCATGATTCTAGCAAACTCTCTAACTGCATATAGGTCTATAGCCTAGGGTGTAATGGTTAATTTAACGAAGAGAAATGGATACATAATGCTTTGGTTTAGACTGAATTTTGCCTACCGAGAACTGAGTGGAGTTTCTTTGCAAAACATCAATTCACAACTACTTGCCAGTGAGTGAATAGTGAATATGCATCTGTGTGACCTTCTTTTCAACTGAATCTATTCAAGGATTACTACTTCAATGCAATTTTTCTATGGAAGAAAAACTTGTCCATTTTTTTCTTGAATACTCAGAATTTTTAGCAGCTGTAAAGCATTTTCGGATACACACTAAAAAGTTGGGATTTTGTTTGGTTTGAGTGCAGTAGGTTTTTTGGTAGCACCTAAGAATCTTGACTGAAAAAAGGTGTTTGTGTGTTACACAAAGCATGATATCATATATAGAACAAGTTCCCTTGTGCTTTGAAGAAATTGTGTTGCTAAAAAGGATGGTAAAACTGGGGAGTGAAACAATCAAAATAGCTTGTCTGAATTTACTGAAACCATGAGTAGAAACTCAATCCAGTTAAATATGGTCCTGAAATTTGGTCCTAACTTTTCAGGACTTTGTTTCCATTGGAGTATCCTTTCTATACATGTTATGTGTCTCTTGGATTCAATACTTCGTTGTTATATAAGCGTTTCTGTTCCTTTGGTTGTGTTTTTGTTGATTTTCTTCTCCTTTTGTGATGCATTTTTTAAAAATTTGGTTTTGGCTGATTTTTTTTTTGTTTGTTTTTTTGTTAGGGTGTAGGGAATGGCTTTGTGGGGTTTTGTTGTCTGGGGTTTGTTTGTTTTTAAGTTTGCGCTCTTAGTTACCACATTGTAATGCACAGAACAAGAGAAGAGTATGAATCCATACAAGTACTTTTAAGTCCTTTCTAAGTCAAGCAGCTAAGGCAATTTATGCTAACTGAATATTTGTTCTTAAGTCTTGCCACATAAATAATTCATTTTGTAAGACAGTCTTTCTGCATTTCTTGAATGGTGCATTTACAGGTTATTTAAGCTTGTACTGTCTACTCTTATGTGATCTAACTGTTGCTTCTTTTTGTGGCGTAATAGAAGTTGTAGCTGAACTTGACATTTACTGAGCTAAATTTTTATTTTTTAACTGTTTTCCTGAAGTAGTTGGTGCCTAAATATATTTTAAATTATCTTAAAATCCACAGCACAATTCAAGAAATCATGTGAAATGGGAGAAGACCAGTTTATTAAAGGTGATAATTAAAATCCTGTTTTGTAGGACATTAGTAGGTTAAGTGCAAGAGATTTATTCAATTTAGCTTTGTTTAGTTTTAAGCCTTCACAGGTCATACTGCATGGGGAGGGTGTGCAAGTAGTAAGAAATTTGAAATAAAATTTTTAACTTTCTCCTATTGTATTTCAGTTCTTCTTTCTTTTTATGCTGGTGAGATTCTAAAGGCATGTTTCACAAGGCATGCAGGTGACAGAATTGACATTGTTGCATTGATGTATCAGTAATACTTAATCTCGTGTTTCCTGCTTGGTTATATCACAGAGACTTCGGATAAATGTTAGTAAGTCTTGATCCAGATTTCCATGAAAGCAAGTACTTACTCTGTGTTGAGAAAGTGCATTCATTGCATAGTTTGGATGACAGATTAGAGCAGAACAGAATTGCTTGATTGGCAGCAGTAATATTCATGTTTTGAGTATTTGAGCATACTCAAGCATGTTTTGCACCTTCTTTTTGCTTAAAAAAAGTTAATTTTGAGTTGTGCTAACAAAAAGTCTCCTTTAAAACTCACCTCATTAATATTGCCTTTGTTAGCAATTAACACCTACAACTGCTTTAACTAAAGACCTGATTTTTTTCATTTTTTCTCATTTATTTCTGTTGCTGCTGCTCTACTTGTGAGGACTTGTGCTGCTTCACTGAGGTATACTGTGGAGGACATATGTTAAGTGACATGTGAGATACCTCATAATGTAATACTAGATTGTATTTTCTCTGCTGTCTTTTCCTAGCCAAGTAGGGGAAAAGAGTGAAATCTCTGCTTTGAGATATGTAAGCATCAGTGGTTGTGCTATTTAATAAGGCTTTTTGGTGGCTTTTGTTTTCTGCTGTTATCTTGTTGAATGTCAACAGGATTTCCTGGTTAGCACTGCTCAGGCTTTGCTCACTTCTGCAATGCTTGGCCTATATGAAAGAATAAATTCTCAGCCTTCGGATTTCTTTAATATATTGTGTGAGTTTATAGGATCAGTGCAGTATCATGGTTGTAAGGATCAATGCATCTTTTGAGAAAAAAAATTCTCAGTGTTTGCTAGTAATCTCAACTCCTTTCTTCTAGTTTCATTAGTCTGTTTCAAGCACACAGAACTTTCCTTTTGTTCACAATAGCTCTCAACTAAAGTTCTGGTCTTGCTGCTCACATTGCCTACCAGGGTGTGTTTGTGAGGTAGAATCCACTGTCATTGTAGTATGAGAATGTACAGAGCCAGTTTCTTCCTTGGGACACTCCGTAGATATTGTTTAAAATTCCATTTGCTGTCTTCCCACTCCTAGGGTTTTTCCAGGCTTGACAAGGAGTCTGTCCTCACCAAATACAACATTGGTGTCTCTTGACTGTTTTAAGGATGCTTATAACTTTTGTGGATAATGTGCCATCTTCATACTTGACCAATTTATTTATAAGCCAATTTATTAATGCCTTGTCTCTGATCACGGAGCCACATACTCTGTAATGTGTGCTGCAAACCTTTATACATAGAATTAATGTACACTGATGTCTCCTGTGCCGTAGATCAAACTGAGCTTGATCTAAAAATTGAATGGCTTTGGAGGAGACTGAATCCCAAACTTGTGCAAGGGGTGCCATCATAGGAATCTTGCTGGAAATAATACTAATTTGCTTCACTTGGGAAGTGCAACTGTATCTGCAGTTTCCTGGCAGTAGCTTCTTCCATGTTGCATAATGTTCCACAATGGTATGTAACCTGCATTTTAGTGCTTGTAAATTTAATCTGCATTCAAGGTTTAGCCAAACTGCTCCAAGAGATTATACTAATCTAAAGCTTCTACATCTGAATTTCCTAGTTTGTTCTTTTATCAATTGTGTCGTGGAAGTTGCTGTGCAAAATGCCACAAATATGCTTCAAATATGCTTTTCCTTAGTCGTTAAGAGAAAGTAATATTTTGTATTAAGGTAGATATTTTCACAAAACAAGTGTGTTGCTGTGTGTTGTACTGATGGAGATGTACAACAGGAAAGACAGGTTGGAAAAGATGTGAAATAAGTAGCATTTGAGGTTTGCTTTAAAGAGGACATAAAAAATAAGTGGATAACTTAAGAGGAAAGGTCAATGAAGAAGAAAGAGTAAGAAAAGTGGAGGCCAAACAATCGAAAAAAATGTCTGAGCCAGAATGATTTGTGATACTTTTTGGTAGTTATGATTTAAAAAAAAAAAAATTAAACAATACACTTGTAGAAAAAGCAGATTCCCATGTTTGTAAACCTCAAGATCATTCGCCTTTAAGCTGCTTTTGGAAACAAACTTTCCAGGTGGTTAATACAGGCTTCAAATGAGATCAGAAACTGAATCTAATTAAAGAACATTGCAGCCAACAGCATTCTGAAACTGAGAGATTATTTTTGTATGTTTGGCATAGGACTAAATGTTGGTCTTCTTCCGGACTTGCTGTCTTTTGTTTTTTGTACAAGGTGTTGGCTTTCATCCAGTTTGAAACAGCGGGGTCCAAGTTTAATGGCTACTGAAGTCAGCAAGATACTTGTACTAGTGTAGTACAGAACAGAAGCTCAGTACTGTGTGAACTCTGACTTTCCACTTTTTTGTAGTTTTGACATTTAATTCTCTCTGTGGGGTGTTGATGCTTTAAGGTAGAATAAGGGATGCTGCAAGAGGGTGGTGATATGTAGTAGCATTTAATGGTGGACTTGAAGCTGTATTTAACTGGTATAGTCAAATATTTTAGTTATGTACCTGCATAGCCCTATGCAGGCACCTGTTTAGTGACAATCTGAGGAATAAACACTGTGGATATTGCATGATTCTCTGTCTTAAAAGTAATCTGGCTTCTTACATTTTGTGCAGCAGTACTGCAGAGCAGAACAAACTTCTCATACTGCGATTCCTTGTGGTCTTACTATGTGTGAGAGCTGGTTATGAATCCATGTGCACATGTATTGCACACGTGCCACCCCCCACCATCCCTGAGACACGTAGGTATTTCTGGTTAGGATACTGCATAGTTTGAAAGCAGGACAAGTGAGATGATTCTCAAATTTCGAGGTGTCTATTTATTTTTCCAAGCAGTTCTCAAAAAACTTTGGTCAAGCTGTCTTCTCAAGCTTAAGCTGTCTGGATCTTAGAATAAAATTAAAATTTCTTGTGCTTCTTTTGTCTTGTTGCTTTTTTTCCCAACAGATATTTTGGTTTTACTTTTGTATTTTTGTGAATGATAGTTTTAAAAATACAGAAACACATTCAAACTAGCACTGAAAACAGGTATTGCAAGCAGGAGCTTGCAATTCAGTGGAATTCCTTGTGTGATTTTTAGATGCTTTATTTAATTTTATTTTACCTAGTGCAAATGTTCTCTGGAGTCAAGAAAGCACAGCTTCTACTATAATTATTTATTCCATATTTTTACATGGAATATGAGAAGTTGCCTTCAGTGTGAGAAACCAAGAACAGAGTGATTTAGCTTCTTTTACATTGGAGTCTTCTGATAAGCTGCTTATTTCTGCATTTTGCATTTTAAGTGTCAAATATGGCAGTTTATTAGAAGACTTTGCCTTTAGAGAAAAGATAATGTTTTATGTGGAATATACACCATTTCTGTGTTCAGTGAAATGCTCCTCACTAGAGTTTTGTTGAATGTCATTTCTCAGAAAAAAATAGATCTGGTGAGAACCAATATCTACTTTTTCTGGAGGACTGAGCTGTTTCAATTCCTTCAGGTTGACAATTTCTCTTCTATTTGGAAATGTTGTAAAAGGTTTGTGGAATCTCTTCACTGCAAGGCACTAAGAATTTCTACATCAGAATTCTCTCTGTCAGTATAGATTTCCTCTAAAATTATAATGCCCCTTTTTGCTTTGCTGTCATATTATTATAGGTAGAGTTATTTTCTGTTGTCCTAAGTAATGCATGGAAATGTTAATCAATAATGATCCAGGTTTGGTAACTGATGAGTAACAAAGGAACAGTTAGTTGGCATTAAAACTCATTCTGGGGACACAAACTTAACAGAAATGTTAATGTTAAAAAAGAAATAAAGGACAAAAGCAAAAATTTTGGAAGATCTCTGGTTGTATGGAAAATCTTGTATAATCAAGATGTGTTTAAATTCTAAATTAGAGAGGTTATTTTGAAGGGCCTAGGATGAAGCTAACCCAGAGAAGTCAAGAGAGATGGACCATAGCTGTTGGAGTGTGAAAATGTCTTGAAACACTGCGGCATTGGCCTTCTCCATTGAAAGCGGTCACTTTGTTTGCCTAAAAGAAGGAAAACTATGCTTCTTTTTGTAGTTTCTGACTACTGTGGTATTTTAGGTTACTAAAGAGAAGACCAAAATATTGAATAGGGTTGATTTTCCTAATATTTTGAATATTCTTGTGAAAGAATTTTAGAAACACATGGTTAAGCCTCTAATAACGATACAGAGGTTAAGCTGGTAGGAGACAGAGGTTCTTTGAACATAATAACTGGGAAAACTAGTTTGCATACTGGAGTTTACTTGCCAGACGTGTCTTAAAGCATTTAGGTCCTTCTTTTACTGTGCGTGGGCTTAGGTTTGTGGGTTTTGGGGGGGCTTCTTAACATTAGTAATTATCACAGAGAACTAAAAGAAATCACATGCCTTAGATTTATTTGTATTAACAAAGCAAAACACTAAGGGCAGACAGGGGTTGATTCAATTTTGCTAACAACAAAAATTGCATTTCTTTGAATATCAAATCTGTCATTTCTAAGTTAATGTTTACAAGTCTGTTGCTTTTTGTTAATCAGCTCTAGAAAACTGATTGCCCTTTTTGCTGTTCAGTTTCAGTTGCTAGCTTCATACATATGTGAATTCTTATTATTTGTAAACTCATGTATGTATTTTCATTATAATTTGCATTTATTGCAAATGCAAGTGCTTTCTAAGTTCTTGTTCTGCTTATGTTTTTAGAGTTTGAGTAAGAAGCAAAGATTAATTTGATACTGTAGTCTGGGTATGATTATGTGGTAGAGTAAGTTGTTTGGTGCTCCTTATATCCTGAGCTGCCTCCAGAGGTTTGTCCATTGGGAGGTATACAGCGTGTCCTCAAATTCAAATCCCTTTCTCCTTGTCACATCAAACTGTGTGTTACAGTGCTTGTCCTTCCGTGAATATTTGTGATTATTTCTCCAGATGTCAGTTAGGCTCATATTGTTTTCTTAACCTGTGTTAAGCAGAATTGTTCCAAATAGTTGTGCTTTATCATTACTTTGGTACTCATTCAACATTACCTTTGGTTTTGCAGCTGAATATACTGTTGCAATAAGTAATACTTTCTGCTTCAATTATATCTGCTACTGGTGTATATTTTTGTAAGTCATCAAAGTATATGCAGTTTATACTGATTATAAATCTAGTATTTCCATTTTTGGCTTATTCCCAGAATGATTTGGCATTCTTCAAAGTCCTAACTCCCTAGGTGAGACTATCTCCTTACTGTTTACATACTCTTTCTTTGAAAATTCCAGTTGATTTGCCAGTATAAAGACTGAGCACTAGTAGGAGTAGTACTATTCATCCAGCATAATAGGCTTTCTTATATAAAGAAATTACAATGTACAATGTTATTCCAGCCATGACAATATTGAATACATTTTTAAATGTTATTTTTCAATAGAGGCAACACAGCTGTAAATCTGACTACAGCTATCTGCTCATTTCTCCAACTAACTTTTGAAGGATTTTCACTGCTGAAGTTTAAAGATTGAAAGCAGTGCAGTTAGCAGTAGAAATGGATCCTGTCGCAGGGATGGCACAGCTTCCCGTGTTCTGTGCAGTGGGCTGGGCTCAGTCCTTCATGTACAGTTCTGGAAGCTAACGCTATCCATTATTGATTTGGATTAACTTGTTGGTGTCAAGCTAATACATATTTATTGAAAGCAAGTTTTGAATGAAATGGAGGAAAAGTAACATTTCTTTTGAGTTTTCACGACCTGATTTTTTCTAAGTATAACAGAGGAATGCTGTGGGCTGGGAGGTCTGAACCCAAATGCAACTACTGCTACAAACACCATTGGTTTTATAGAACTTGCATTTCCATTTAGATGCAGGTGTTTGACAGATCCTCATTGAGTCTGCTATCTCTTTCTTTGGAAGACATCAGTTTGGGGTCAGGATTGTTTGTGATTCTGGTGTGGTGTTTTTTGGGGTCTGTTTGTTTGTTTGTTTTGAATTACCACTTTACTTTTAATATTTCCAGTACAGAGAAAAAAACTGGTTCAGGAAATGGAATTACAAAATTGTAATGGCTTTGCTATCTACCCAAAGGGGATTATTGTCTTCTTGACTGTAGCTGTCTCACGTGATATAACCCATTTTTCTGGCTATTCTGGTCCTCAAAATGGAAAATCTTTGGCAAATCTGTAGTGAATACTGTGTTGCAATATGCGTATCAATGAATGGATGTTTCTTAAAACTGGTATCTGTGACTGTCTTTTTGTGTGTGACTTCTTTTAACCCAGGTTAGTTCCAGGCTGCTGTATTACTGATTAGGCTACAATGTGGGTGAGACAGGTTGCCCCACTGTGTAGTACATAAAATGTGGAGCACCAGTATGCTAGGAAGTATAGCAAGACTCATTTAGAAAATAAAATGGATTTTAAATAAAGTTCAGTTTTAGGTAAAAGGTCAGGCTCTCGTTCAGTTTTTTTATTTGTAGCAGTTCATCCATATACAGTACTGTGCATATTGTATTAGTTAATCTCATTTTTTAATCTACTATAACTGCCCTTTTGATTCTTGAAAATCCTTTTCAGTATTTTGCATTCCAATATCGATCCCCGTCTGTCTGACTGCTTCAGCTGGGTAATCATTTTTCTTGTTTATCCCTAATCCTTTTAATATTTCCTTCCTGCCAGTGTATAACAGTATAGTATGCCTATTGTTTGGAATGTATCGCAATGATGACTGTAAGACTGCACAGTAAAAGTGACTGTGTTTTAGCCTAGATTTCACAAAAATGGTTTACAGTGAAACAAAAATGCAAAGCTGAACACATGCCTTCAAAGTATGTGTGCCAACTGTAGTGCACTGCTTTGTTTAGTCATGCAAAGTGTTCATCTTTATAAACCATATCCTATTCAGAACTGCTCAGAAAAATGAAACATGAAGCTTACTATTTCAAAGTGCTTCTTATTCTGTGTTTTCTGTATGGACCTAACAGAAAAAAATGTTATTCCCTCAATCTCTGTGTATATCTGTATGCATATGTATTAAAAGTTTGACTTTAAAGAATCACCTGTAGAACCATTTAAATATCTCAGTGGAAACATTTGGACCTGAGAAATACCAATTTCTCTTTAGCCATCTCCTTCAATAAAACATTCTGCCCTTGTTTCTATGGTGACTGAGTAACAGCATCATATGAAGTTCTGATAAAATGATAAAAATTCCTCCCTGAAATGGTTTCCTCAGAAGCATGGATCTGTTCCGTTTCACTTGAAGAATGAGAAGACCCTGCCATCCCTGTCAGGGATTTTCTTCTCTGTTTCTCCCACGCCAGATTATATCCGAACATCCTTTCACTGTTCTAACCAATGTTTTAACTGTTCTGCTTTTCTCATTAAATCAACTTGGCATGTACTTTCTCTGCATGTCAAAGCAGAGCGTACAAACATAATGAAGGAAAATAATTTGATACAGAGGTGAAAGCAAAGTGTTTAATTTTTCTTAAGGAACTATTTTTATTTCCATGCTGCTTTGGTATTAACAAAGATGGTGAGGGTTGGTTTGGCTTGGTTGGATCTACTTTAACAAAATAAATGGAAAATGCCTGAGATCCAGACTTCCTATATTCAGTGACTGTCTTAATAAAAACATATCTAACTAGTACCCAGTTTGAGTATTGCATAAACCTTTCAGGAAGGTAAAGAAGCTGCCTTCTCTCAAAGAAGGCATTGGTTGCAGCATAAGTGCTTCAGTAACTTTTTATTTTACCTCCACTTCCCCCTAATAACTTTTTACAGTCATGGGAAGTATAATTTTAAAAATATTGTAGTTTTTAATATGGAGAAACTTTGTTACAAAGTTCTGGGTTTATGGCTGTTGCTTTATGATAGACACTTTCTAAAGTTAATGGAAAGAAAAAACCCAAATCCATATTTTGATTTCTTCTTATTATTATATCCTTTGAAGGTTGTTCTCCTCCTCCTCCTCATGTACTTTATAACAAGTATCCTGTGGTTGCAATGAAAAGTCTGTTTGAATGTTGTTATGCCTCAGCCTCTGAAATGCTCAACTTCCCTGTGCACTTTTGAGATGAAAGTGAGAAATTTTTTTGAGACATCCTAACTTTTTAAGTGAATGATCCCTGTTTTAATAATAAAGCACACCATGCATTGTATCTTATTTAACTATTATTTTTCAATTATTATTTTTATAACTTAGGTTATTCTTAATAATTGTAGGATGTACTCTCTCATGTGCTCAATAACAGCAAGTTCTTCTTCCAGTCTCTTAACAAAGTAAAAGTAAGCCTGAACCTTCAGACCTACAGAAAGTAAAGTTTGTCTTGAAATTAAAAACTTCTGCCAGTAGTAATTTATATCTAGAAATAACCCTGTCACTGGTAAACTGAAGAACTTTATTTGAAATTATCTCCATAGCTGCCTTTTAGAGTAGGTATTAAGTTTGTTTCCAAGGCTAGAACTCTTATTTGGAATTCATCAAAATGTTAGTTTTCCTGTCTGGATTGTGTTCCGTTTATTAAGAATGTTATATTTCTGGCTACATTTCTGAATTTCTTAAGAAAATTGTCTGTCTCAGAATAGATAGTTTGCAAAAGCTTGATTGATCCAGACTCTTCCTTTATCTCTATAGAGATTCTTTGTTGGCTCAGGCTGATGAGATGTCAGGGATACCAGAACGCTTCCAGCTTCGGTGGTGTTTGATGAAAGGCTATAAAGAGAATGTGTCCCACAGGGAAACCTCAGCTGAAAACCAACCAATATTTTCTGTTCTTTGTATTGCTATTTGAAATGCTGCTTTTTTGAACATAAAGGCAGGACTTGCAGCCAACTATGTTTTTCTTAATTAATTGTAGGTTATCAATTGAAACTTTTATCAGAATGCATCCCTGAAAAGTGATTGTTCTCCTTATTAATGATTGGGGTATTTTTTTAAAGTACATATTGAAATGAGATTGAGTTTTATGCTATAGGAATTTTACTGTCTCTACAGGCAGTTAGGGTTCTATGAAATTCTTCTTGCAAAGGAATTGCACTTGGGTGCACTTGCACTATGGGTGAGAGCAATGTGACGCATGTATCTTGTGTAATCTGTTTGTTAAGATGCCCTATTATTCAGGAATATGTATATATTTGGTTCATAGTAAGTCATATATATAGTCCCATGTATAGCTGTCCCTTTTCTAAAAAGCCTAATTCTTTAGGTTCACAACAGTGCTTTGAAAAATGAAGTTCTCCTGTTTCTGGACACACATAATATTTATTTGTTTATATTCTATTTATTATCAAAATGGAGTTTAAGTCCTGATGCACTGTTTGACTGTGAAGATGTTGGTCAGGATGAACCTGATTTGTGTAATAGGCAGTAGCTTAAACCATCCAGGGGACAGGTTGGTGGTTTGTAGTGTATGTGTCTATGTGACAGAAAGGCAATAGGCTCTTGTGAATCTACTTTGGTCTGCTGAGAAGCTGCTTTGAAACAGTCTGTCTGGTGTGTAAAAGGGACAAAGTAGCAGAAATAGCACTGGTGAGTGATTTCACCGGGGTTTTTTTGTGGAATACAGCTTGGCATTACCCTGCTATCTATCTTTTGAGACTGTTGGTGTATTTTTAGTTATTTTGTTCTTACACAGGTTTTTTTAATATTCCTTTGTAAGGAGTGGAAGTGTTTGTTAATAAGGGAAAAAAGAGCTATTAAACAGTTCTTGTCTGATGAAGTATTAAACATCTGTATATATTGGAATTACATGAGGAATTCTGCTAAAGCAGTGACATTTATGGCTGTATTAATGTTTATAATTTATTTTGAGAACAGGTTAAATTTCGATGCCTTCCTTGATGAAGTAATGAAAAGGTAGAACTAGTTTAGTGTAATGAATCTCTGTGGATAGAGAAGATTTTGTCATTTGCTGAGATAACAAAAAGAAAAACCTTGATACTTTTCTGAATGGCTGCTTAGAAATAATGTCTTTTATCCAAACTTGGTGTCAAAATGAGGAGCCCCCATCAGGTTGTACTGAAATGCAGTAAAACTGAACTCCCATCTTCTTCCATTGCAGTGAATTCTGGACTTGGAGAGCAATTACACTAGCATGATGATAGCTGATTAAAGCTTTAACTAACAAGTAGTAATGCTACACCTGGAGCTGCTGGATTTTCATGTTTTAGATAAAGATGATGTTCAGGGAAACACCTTATATGCTGCTGAACATAGCAGTATATCCTTTTAGTCAGTAGCTGCTTTCCATAAAGAAAAACAAACTCCAAATCAAGAAACAAATTGTGACATAGTCTGCAACATTTTCTTAACCTGATTTTGACTCTGCTGTGGGCTAGAGTTTGGGAAGCAGAAAGATAATTGTCCGTTGATTGATCCAGCCTGGGTGAATATATTTGACTTTCCTGTTGTTCAATTGCATTTGTGTATGGGGAGAGGAATGTTTCAACATGTACATAGTTTGAGCACAGAATTTACATGAGTATTAATAGGAAGTTATTAGTAGGGTTTTGTCTGTTTATTTTTTGGGACTCTGAAGTACAAAAGTAACAGTGACACTGGATTAAGAAGAAAATTTTTGGTTTATAAATACCTACTGGTGTTATATTACCTGGTATTACAACATAAACGCGTCTTTTGCGAAGTGGTGGTTATTTTTGAATCATTTTCTCTGAAAATGGTGCTGGCTTTATATAAGAGTCCTGTCACAGTCTGTGACCTTTAACTCCACTGAGCACAATACTCTAATGTGGAAAAGACTATCAAAAACAACTGCAAAATTCTGAGGGAATATTTCATACAAAAATACTTGTCATAGTTCTCTATTTTAAATTTCTCTCTTCTATTGCTTGTGACGCTTCTTACATGTTGATAGTGACTTGTCCTTATTTTCATATCATTGCTAGGTGTCTTACAAACTCCAACAGTAGGCTTTGCAGTGGTCTTCAAAAATTATACATCTAGAGTCCTGAATAGTCTGAATTCGAACAGTTTGGTGTGCATTTCTGACAAACCTTGCCTTCTGGAAAGTTAGCCAAATTGGTCAAAAATAGTTTTAAATTGTATTTGACCAATTGCATTGCTCAAATTTTATTTGTATTGAATTATCTAAGCAGTCCTTAAGGAAATTCTTATCTTCATATAGATACATGTATGTAAATGCAGTCAAGTGAAAAAGAGCAGGTCAATTTTTTAAAATACTTATAATCCAAAGTATTTTCATGAGAGAGATTGCATGAGGATGGGATTATCTATCAGTCATGAAAATTGGAAGATCACTGGATGCATAATGCTAGGGCACATAAAGTAATGAACAGTGGGAATTTAAGGGTCATCATGAGTACAAGTGGTCTATCAAGAGCCTATTATGAGTATGTACTTTAAGGGCTGCTACTGCAACAGTTCTATTGCTTCTCTGTGCATGTTGAACAAACATGCAGTGGAAAATGAAAATAATTGTAAAAGCTAGAGTGTCAAGCCTTTTATTACATGCATAAACTGAAGGCTATCAATACAATACTAAAACTAGTATGTTATGTATTTTTTATACAGCTCTCTGCAGTGAGCCTCTGTAACCAGTAATGTTCTGTCTGAACAATGTGTTTAATAAAGCAGATAAGAAACTAAGCATAAGGGTAGGTTTGAAAAAAAACATTGGTCTTAAAAATCTTATTTAAAGTTCTAGGCAAAATACATATCTAGTCAAGGCTGTTTTAATGATAGATGGAAATAGTAGGATTTTTAACTGTAAGAAAAGAGCTATAATGCTATCTAGTAGCACATTTAGGTTAATAATCTTTGATGGTTGTAAGAAAAAACATAAAGTACTTGTACATGAAGGAATCATGGAATATCCTGAGTTAGAAGGGATGCATAAGGGTCATCAACAAACCTCATCATCACCATAGTTAAACCTCTTATCTCTTGGTATTCAAGCTGCTGAAGTATGTATGAACATCACTTCTAATGTGAACATTGGGAGTGTGTACAGGAAAAATCCTCTTCTGCCAAAGTATTCAAATATGTTAGCTGTTGAATTTTTAACTTGCTTTTTTGAATATGTGAGAGCTCACTTCAGGTTAATAAATTAAGCAATTTAAATCAGTCCATAATGGAAGGTCTTAGGAAAGTGAAGGAATAGATGTGAACATCAGGGCTGACATGATATGACAAGTTGTTTCTTTACATCCTGGCCAAATGTAAGTTCACAGCTCTACATGAGACTGTGGGTTCAGCCATCACGCACACAGCACAAATTAGAAATTTTGTAAAATATTTCATAAGACACCTAGCATTTTGCAAATAATTACCATATTTAAAGGGTATGTGGTAATTTTTTGCTAATCAGTTCAGCAGCAGCTGTTTCCTTTTCTTTTTTATTGTTTTGGGGGAGGGGAGGGAGAAGAGAGGGAGCTTTAATCTGAGTTTATCTTCACAACTTCAGTGTTTTACTGACATGTATGGCATGATGATTTTTCTCTCCCTTTCAGAAGAGAAACCTGATTGCTCCAAGGCTCGCTGTGAGGTCCAGTTTTCTCCTCGATGTCCAGAAGATTCCATCTTGATTGAAGGCTATGCACCTCCTGGTGAATGCTGTCCACTCCCAAGCCGTTGTGTGTGTAATCCTGCAGGCTGCTTGAGGAAGGTTTGCCAACCTGGCTATTTGAATATATTGGTTTCTAAGGCATCCGGAAAGCCAGGGGAATGCTGTGATCTCTATGAATGCAAGCCAGGTAAAATTAGATACAATTTCTTTTCCCATTTTTCATTTTTTTGTTTGACAAGCAAAATAATCTATATAATTGCATCCAGTAAAGTCTATAGAGCCTCTAAATTCTTCTGATTATTCTTGAGAGTTAATTACTATATGTAGGCAATATCCATAAAAAAAAAACAGGATAAAAATATTATGGTAAATTTGACTTAGTTTTTCTTTAGACATTAATTTAAACTGAGTAGCAAGGGAAAAGTAACCTAATGAGAACATTGCATTTCTGTGAATGCTACTAGTGCAAGTGACATGCTTTATATATTGATTAGATTATACATAGGTTTTTCATAGTAGGAATACATTGTGTGTGGACAGAGAATTAGGATTTCTGTTTAAGTTCTCTCTAGATTATCAAGTGTTGACCCTTAAAAGCTGCAAAGCAAAAGGATTATGGAGGGGTATACTAAAAAACTGTACAATATTTTCAGTATTTACTCATCTTACATTTCATGAGAACACAAATCAGCATTTCTTGTGATCTATTATTCCAAGTGAAGTAGAAGATGAAGTTCACTCTTTGATCCAGCTTTGGTGAGATAAATAGTCAAAACAGAGGACTGAAAGCAAGCATATAAAATGGTATAATCCAAAACATTATATGCAAACAGTGTTATATTTCAAGTGTGCTTAAACAGTGCCTTTCCTATGCTTATTTAACATTTTCTTAAATCTTCCACAGAAGAAGGCTTTGTATCTTCTATTGCTCCTCTCTGTGTTTTTTCCCTAATATTCAATGCAAATCTGTGTGGAAATTTAAACAAACTTTTTTGTACCCTGTCCTGAATAGTCAGTGAACAAATCTTTACTATAATTTTTTGCCCTAGAACATTTTGTCAACCATGGGTTTCTTTCATCTAGAATTAGCTGTAATTTCTTGTGACATGGTCTTTTTTGACTCCTTATTGGTTATGTTTCTTTTCTATAAGTTTTTTTCAGTTAATCCACACTTTAACATGTGGTATCCAAAAGCAGACTAAGATTTTGGGAGAGTCTTCATCAGCACTAAATACTTTAGAATAATTGCCTTCTGTTTCTCATGCAAAACTTTAAATAAGATTTTAACGGTTTTGCAAGAGGTATTTCTAGTTGGTGAACTGCTGTGATGCCAGGATCTTTTTGTAGTATGACTGCTACTGAACCGTTATATTTGTACATTTTAATTCCTCCTATATACTTCAATTATGCCTTTACTGAATTTTGTCTTGCTGACTTTGGATTATTTATCATTTTCAAAAGAAATTTTAGCTCTGATCATGTCTTCCCAAATACTATTTGAATTCCCATCTTGTAGTCGGCAAATGTCTGTCCAGACTTGCCCATGGAAATTACTTCTTGAAAGCTGTTTTCAACTCGCTAGTTTTACAGAATCTTCAAATTGAATATGATTCTCTATCACATTAGTGAGTTTATGTAACTCTGTATTGTTTCCTGAAGAGGTTTGTATTTTTTACTGTAGGGAGTTGTAAGAGGTGAAGGTACATGGGACTGGAAAAATGAAGGTGTGTGTTAGGAGAGTAGAAGAGCAGAGGCTTTGAAGAGACTGGGGAAGGAAAGAAACTAACAGGACTTAAGGGAAATGTAGAGCTTTGCAAATAGGGTTTAGAAATTGAGAGACCTGGTAATAAACCTTGCATCTTCGGAGACTGACGTGGTATCCTAAAGAATTATAGACAAGAAGAGTTAGAGAGGAACTGAACTATGTGAATTATTACTGAAATGCCATATTGCTAGAAAAGTATCGGTAATGGACAGAGAAAGGCCTGGGAGGTTGGTGTTCATGCAGAAACTCTTGTGGGGCTGATGTCATCAGTTTTACTGAATGTATCAGCAAATCTGTGGAGTTAACATGTTGAACAGAGAAAAAATATGTTTCTATTATTTGCCACAGACCTAAAAACTTTAGTTCTGTGAGTAATGCATCCAGAGCACTCTTCCTGCACCTCCATGTCTGTTTAACCAGCCTGAATAGGGGTTTTGCACCAGCAAGGGCTTCCTGGTGGAAATAAAGCTGGGAGGACTGCTTCCTATGACAGCAGTGCTGCTTTATGCCAAGATAAAGCACTTGTGCAATTAGAGCATAGATTGTGTTTATTCCTGTTGCTTAAAAAAGATATCACTGCTCTCTAGTTAATTCTGGCATTTGAGTTGGGAGCCTTCTGCTGAGAACTGCATATGTTCAAGTGCTGTGATTGGCAATGGAGTTAGTGAAAGGAAAATAGAAAGTGTTTCCTCAACACTAAATCCTAGAATAAAATTAAAATAATTTATTTTGAGATCCACTTCCTCTTCTGCCACTTTTACTTTAGGAATACAATTGAAGACATTGGTGTTCAGTTAAAATGAATACTGAAGAAACTTCGTAGCTTAGTCATGTCTATTAACCTCCACATTCATTTGCTTTAAGTGTTCTTACCTGTTGCTTCATCAAGTGTCTCATCACAATTGTGTCACCTACTGAGAACAGGTGTGTCATGCTCATTGTTTTACTGTGGTTGCAAAGCTCAGAGATGAGATAACCCTGGTTTGGTTCCAGAAGACACCTCTTTTATTCCTACAAGATGTATGTAACTGTCTATTCATGAGTAGGGAATTTAGTCAATGTGCATTGAATTTAGTTTTAAGCTGGGAATTAAATTTCTCAAAATGTATTTTCATTTTTTTTTTTCCTTAAAGACAGTTTGAATGAGCAATCTCAAATGGAACTGCATAATGTGCTAACAGCAAAAATAAAAATAAGCCAAAACAAGATTTGTGGGAGTGCATGGGCTATGAACATGAACTATGAACAAGGACATTTTTAAAATCATGTTTGTTTATATAAACATGATTGAGTTAAAATCTAAATTAAAACATTTTGCTGAAGTGTTGATAGGAACTCTAGCTGTCACTTCTGAATAAAGCAAGCTAAATAATTTACTTTGGCAGTTGTTTGTTGTACCTTTTTTGATAACTTTTGTTGTTGTGTATGGTGCAATGGAGAGTGTCATCTTTTAGTTTCTGGCATCTTTGGGAAAGAATTGGGAAATGTCTGTCATGATAAACATAACCTGTGTTGACTACCCATTTGTCATTTTTTCAGAAGTCTTTTTGGCAGAGCTTTTATTCACTCATCTCCAGCATGGCTTGAACATTATTCTTTTTTTCCTCTACCAAATACTGGTTTAAACACAATTGTAAAGAAAATGTGATTGTTTGCCTTCTTAGGGGAATTCTCTGCAATCAGGGCTTGATGGAAAGTCCAAGACCAGCAGCATAATTTAGTAGGTAGTGTGTAATGATGCAGAGGGAAGTAGCTTGTGCTCCACCCTGATCCAGCTTCAGCATTGAAAATCAGATCTGGAGTTTATACAGCCTTGCACTAAGGACAAGGGTCAGCAAAATCAAGTTTTTATACAGAGCTTAGAGAAATAGAATTCTATAATCTTTTTCTGTTGTCCTCTGTTACTTACAGAATAGTACTTACATTGTTTTATTGGGTGATTTCTTAAAAGCTTATGTTGACAGAACTTGAGGTAGGAGTGGGAAAGGATTGGACAAAAAGAGTGAGGAAGAATTACAGATACATTTCTAATGAAGCTGGAGAAATGGCTTTTAAGTTGGCAGTGAAGGTGAGGGAGGGGAAAAAATCAGCAAATGTGGAGATCCATGTTGGGAAATACCTGGGATAGGGCAGTTAAGAAAGTGGCTCAGGCAGTGATATAGCTGCCTTAAAGGTCCAGGAATGCTGTGCTTGTATGTAATATATTTTGAAGTGTCATGGAATGTAAAAAGGATAAAGCCTTGTCATAGAGGCATTATTTTCTACTTCTCCCATGGCAGACAATGTGACTACCATAATCATGTGTAGTTTTGTTGCACTGTTCATGAGTTGAAATGCATCTGAACTGAAAGCAGAGGATGTTATGTGATGCTTCCACGCTGTAAAAGCAGACTGTGTATCCTTGTACTGAACCCTCAGAAATTTGCAACTTTTGAAGCCTTAGCCTATGCTGAGCCCCTATTTCATCAGAAATGCAAATACTGACTTGCTCTTTCACTATTAGATGGGTATTTATTTAGATCTTGCCCTAAACTGTACACTGTATTAGTTGAAGAACCAGCCATTTTATTAGCCTGAAATATGTCAGGGTGAAACTTAGTACACTTATTTTACTTTGCTAACTTACTCTACTAGAAAGTTTTATTCACCTGGTCTCATTAGCAGTTTCAAAACCTTTGGTTTTGTAGTCTACAAAGGAGGTAGCACATGACTGCAGATGTGTCAGGGTCTGCAACCATGGCAGGGTTTCTGCTACATTCTTGTAGAGAAGTGGTAACTCTCAGATGCTTCTATATGCAAATTCAGTGTATGTGAAAATTCTTGAAGACTTGTAAGCGAAGGTTGATTGGGTGAATCTTCACTGATAGGAAACTGGAACATATTTATGAGTTTTTGAAGACAGAGATTTGTCAAGCTGCATTGAAAGCTTAAAGTTTCTGTGATAGACAAAAAAAAGAGTTTAGAATAAGATATATAATACCAGCTGTTATTATATATAACAATTAACTGTTCATGAAATGTGCATGTATTAATTATTGGAGTCACAGTAGGATGTATAAAGAAAACTACATGGTCAGTGGGAAATGTTTGCAGTCTTATTTTTCAGGACAGTAGTGCAGCTAATCTGGGAGATACCTTTTAAAGAAATGAAGAATCCAATTACAGACTGTTCTGTAACCTCAGAATATTTTCAGCTTATCTATAAGTTTCTGTCAATACTTTTTCCAGTTTGAGAAACCTGTTTAAATCTGAAAGAAAGTAGGAACTTTTTTTCCTTTTTCAAATATTTTTCATTTCTTATCTGTCTTCATCTCTCTCCTGTGAGGAAACTATGAGAGAGATGGGACTGTTCCACCTGGAGAAGAGAAGGCACAGGGAAGATCTTATCAATACACCTGAAGGGGGTGTAAAAGCAGAGCCAAGCCAGGTTCTTTTCAGTGATGCCCAGTCATAGGACCAGAGAGGCAAGAGGCACAAATAGAAGCACAGGAGTTTCCCTCTGAACACCAGGAAGCACTTTTTCACAATGAGGTTGACTGGGCACTGACACAGTTTTGCCAGAGAGGTAGTGGAGTCTCCATCCATGGAGATATTGAAAAGCCACCTGGGCATAATCCTGGGCAGCCAGATCAACAGGGCCTGGCTTGAGAGCCTCTCAGAGATCCTGTCCTACCTCAGCTGTTTTATGATTAATCTAATGGTGTAATAATAAAGAGAAAAAATTCCATTTGAGTAGTCTTAACTTGGGGTATGGTTGTAATGTTTTTTAAATTTGTACTTGATTAAAAAAAAAGACAGTCTGGGCTGCTTTTCAGTATTAGTGAGCCATGTACTATCACACTGTACCCACTGCAATATGAAGAGCAGATGTAATTCTGAGACTGATGTCTCATGATGACAGAGTCAGTTATTGCTATGTACCACTGAGGATCAAGCTTGGAAAATGTAGGACCAGAAGAGGAAAAATGGTCCTTTGAAGGCTATGAGCTCTTGCAAGAAGTGTGGGTAGGATTGTCAAGGTACTTTAGTAGTTCTGCAAGCCGCTGTGATAGCGTCAATATTGCAGTGAAGTTTAACCAGTAATCAGGGATATTGTACTGCATAATTTGCAGTCTGATAACATTCTGCTCATCCTGCTTGCTCAGTCAGAAAGTAGCTCATTTCTTAAAGAGGAAACCATTTATTTTGCACTTTCTAAGTATAATTATGAAAAGGCATAGTAGATACATATTACCTGAGCTGGTAGTGTTTGTTACATGGAAGACTTAGGACCAAATAACAGCAAAATGTGTTTCAGCTTTCCTGAGTATAACTTAGAACATTAAATATATATTTAGCCTGGTTTGGGTTTTTTTCCTTTGCATATCTAGACATTTGTTGCTTTCTAAAAACAGTCTTTCTTGTTAAGTAGAATACTTCATCTCAGTAATGCAGAAAGATTTGTTAACTTGCATTTCATTTTTGCCATATATAAATATAAGACAACCTAATAAAATAGTCTTTAAAAATGTACTTTAAACATGACACATATATCTGTAGTGTATCTTTCTTTTTTCCTATAACCCAAGTATTTTGCTGTTTAAACAGACTTTATTAGTTAAAAAATAAACAATGAATTGCTTACTGCTTTAAAAGCTGTAGGGAATATATTTTCTTCCATAACCAGGGTACTTCTATTAACTAATATTCACGGTTCTAATGATTGTGTAAGGTTGCCTGTCTAACTTCTGTAAATTTTTTTATTAACTATTATCAGTTCAGTTGTTTCCTAGTAATTTTAAAAAGTGAATTTTAAAGAGAAAGGGAGGCTTTTTGTAATTTTACCTAGCAGGCACGCATTCATTGGATAATTTTTGTGACTTAAAAGGCTGACGCAATAAGTGGTTGCTTGTGAGGAAGTAATTTGCAGAAAGCTTCTAAAGCATGAGTAAAAGAAATGTTCTTCTTCCCTTCCTCCGTAGTGTTCAGTGTGGATTGCAGCACAGTCGAATGTCCTCCTGTTCAGCAAGTTGTTTGCCCCCTGGATAGCTATGAAACCCAAGTCAGGCTGACGGCCGATGGCTGCTGCACCCTGCCCACAAGGTTGGTGTCTCGATGGCTCAGTAACTTTTAACTTGTTCTCGACAATTCAAGTACTGTAAATTCAGGGTAATAATGCATACTTCTGTGACAATAAATGCTGATACTGAATAAAAACTACATGAAGTAGGTTATATCAGTCTGATGGAAACATAGAATCTTGTATTTTTAAAGCAGAAAAATGGTCTTCATGGTACAGATGCATGAAGTTGGTTTCTGCTAAAATTATTTGAGGAGTTCATGTCTCTGGATTGACTTTGAGTTAATTCAATTAATTTTGCAAAATTAACTTCTGAAGGTGTTTGATGGTAAGGAGTTAAGTGATGGACAAGACAGAAAACACAGAAGACATGCTAGAAAAAATCTCATCTAGTTAAAGGAGAAAAGAAATCTAATTTTTTCTATGACCACTTTAAAAAGTGAAAGGTGGAACTGTCTGGAACTGTAGGGGAACAGAAATTTCATGGTCTTGCTTGCATTTTAACTTCTGTTGTTGTTCAAGTAGGTATAACTTACTGTGATTAAAAAAAATAAGAGAGTTTTAAGAGTTGGTTTTATTCCACAATTATGCACCACTATTTGAGTTTGTGTTTTTACAACAAATTTCCCAAAACCTGATTCATGAATATGCCAAATAAATACATATTCAAGCAAAAATTAACATAAATGAAAAGATTTTACACCAAAAATAAATTTTTTCTTGTAGCTGTAGCTAGTTGGCTTACTTAGTGGAAGGTCATTGCAGCCATAGAATATTGTCATATTCTCAGCTCCTTGTGTGAAGTAGTAAAAAACTTGCAAAGAATTCAGAAAGTAGAAGATGGCAAAGATTGTATAATCAAGGTTGTTCTCTTTTGGGTACCCTTTGGATGCACCTGTAGTGTGGCATCTTCTCAGTATCCTCCCTTTATTCTTTGACATATTTTCTGTAAACTTCCTAGGAATTGCAGTGATGTATTAGTTCAGAGCTGACCTGGCTAGCTGGGACTGTGCAGCAGTCTGCAGATTTTATACAGTCATCATACTGCCATTGTTGCAAATGTAGCTCAGCACGTTCAGGATAACTAGAATGAAATGCTGCTAAGGACTGTATTCAGAAAGATAGATTATAAAGTCAAAGAAGCAGTCACAGATTAATATTTCATAAATTTAGAGTTTAGTTTAACACTTAGTAACATTGGTACATTAAAAAGATTAATGATACATTTTTACTTCCAAATTTGTTTCAGCTTGTTGGATTAAAAAGTGATATATAAACCAAATTATTTTTGTTTCACAAAAGTAAAATTATGTTCTATTTTTATGCAATCTGATATAACTTGTGGTTTGCAAGTCCTTGGGTGAAAAGAATATCCACTTTATTCTTTGTCAATGATAACTTCAATGTTCCTTCTATCAGGAAATATAGAGTACCACGAAAATAAATCTTCATTTACTTCAGAAAAATTACCAGTTTGAAATATCTTTTATTTCTAGTGCACATGTGGGAACTGACCTTAAGTAGAGCACCTAAAGCAGGCATGTTCTTGAAAGACTCTTTTTATTTTGTTGAGAATGTTTAAAAATAAAGTCGGTTTGCTGAGCGCTAATTGATGTCTGAAGTGTCCTTGTCTGCGTGTGTGGCAAGTCAGCGATGAAAGCAGTGTTCTTCCCTTCTCCTGTGCACAAAGGTTCCAACTGTACAGACAGGCTTAGAGCATGTGAGTTACTAGATAATTATGGATTCCTGAAACCTCTTTGAAATCAGTTGTTGCACATTCCTGGGATCAGAGTTTAACAAGAGGTCAGAGCTAGGATAGAGGAGTACTTAGCTCCTGGAGTCTTAGGATCTAAAGGGGGCTTTGTGTTAATACCTCTGCCCTCCTTGATGTATAAAGCTGCAAAATTACCTCCACAATTAGCATAACCTAGTATGTCTGCAGGCAGGTAGAAATAATTGGAGGTGTCTTCTACTCGTCCATTATTTTTTAATTTTATGGCTCAGTCTGTGTTGCTGTATATTGTTATTAAGTGGGTTGCTATTTGGATCGCCTTAAATCAGCCAAAGCAATAGTACACTTTTTAATGGAGTTGGTGAGAAAGAAAGAAGAAAAACTGAATCTCGCAGCAATATGGTCTTATAGATGCTTTACATGTTATATGCCTGCTAGAACTATATTTAGTTATTTTGATTTTCATATACTACTGTCTTCTTAAGGAAGACAGTGCCATAGTCATCATTCATGTGCTGTAAGTAAAGATTTTATTTGAAGGGGGAATAAAGGAACACAGACATGGGGATAATAAAAAAGAAAGCTTTAAAAAAGATCAGAGGAAAGAGAAGTGCACATATGAAAAGAGAAAACAGAAAGGGAAACAAAATGCAGTTACTTGGAACATGAAAATTGAGGCAGTTGACTTCAAGTTCAGTGCTTCCTCAGATTTGAAGAGACACTGTTCATATTTGAAGGGTCTCTGTGAGACTTGCATGTTAAAATTACAGGAAAATGTGCAGATTTATGGATGAATGAGTCTACTGTCAGAAAACGGGATGGTTTTTCTTAATTTCAAAAATTCCTAATAAAATATTAAGAATGATGAAATATCAACATTGCCTTTTCTGAGATTCAGTTTAGAATCACCTAACTGCATATCACATCTTTTTTTCATTGCTAGAATGAAGTTCAAAATTTTTGTATTTTTTTAGTGTACATTTGATAATAATTTATTAAAAGCAGAGACATTGTTCTATAAGGTCATGGACTTTCAACAGTCATTTAGACTTCATGAAATTGTGTTTTTAAGGCTATGAACTCCTGAAGAAATTATGATCATCTGTTTCATTTACTGCCACTGAAATAAAAGTGTAATACAAGTAGAACTCGAAAGCAATTAGAGTGCCATGGTTAGGGACAGATAACATGTCACTGAGCTGGTTAACAAGCAGTTGATAATTTCACATACAGTAGGAGCAGATTGACTTCTGCCTCACATCTGGTTCTTGGCCTGTTCCTTGTACATAATATGCTAGGAAAATGGAGATCCTTAAATCTGACAATAAATTGGCATTTCTTTTGTGAGCAAACTCTTGAATGTGTATTTATAACAATGAAAACTCCTTGAGCAATGCCAGGAGAAAAATGGGAATAGTAAACATCTGATACCGTGAATTCTTGTTCTTGCACTTAGAGGTTACATTTAGTGTCACACTGATTTCTAATGCAGTGGTTCAAAAAGAACAAAACATACTGATTTGGCATCAACATCAAAATACCAGTTGCTTCAGCTTTCATCATCAGGCTGTTATGAGACACTTATCTTAAATTTCCAGCAATTATGTTAGGAAAACTAAATGTTTGGAAAACAGGAAAACAGCTATTATGTTAGGAAAGCTTAGAACAGTCTGTCTCTGGTCTTGGTAAAGATGCTCGTGTCTCCAAGGAGGTTGTTGAACAAAAAATGTATTAGAGCTCTTACAGAAAACATTAGTCTGGTTTTTTTAAGGTAGGATTGTGGTCTTCTATTGAAAGTTGAACGTGATCAATATCAGCTTTACAGAATCTGTTCTTTTTGGACGTTCCCAGTTTTTCCTGTTGTAAATGAAGTTTCTTCAAATTTACAGATTCCTTTGAGATTTTATTTTTAAGTGTAAAAATCTTTATCAAAATCTGTTTCTTTTTTTCATCTGTGAAAAATGAAACAGGACAATGATTATAAACCACTTTTATTTTTATTGCTTGCATAGTTTTATTCATGTTTCATAAGATTTTTACAACATAGCATGTTTGAATAGCTTTGTACCTAATATTTTTGGATTATCTTTTTTTCTTTGTGACTGTTGTCATAATAATTTGGCAGTTTAGTCTTTATTAGGTCTCTGTTTCTTGCTACTGTTTTATACCTCTGCTTCTGTGCTATCATCTGTTACAGATTTGGTAATTTCAAGATTCATTCAGTGCTCTGTTCTCAGAGATATTTCACACACACACTCCTTCCCCCGCCCTCAGATATTCTTGGTCACTCTTTTAATAAAACCAGATAACCAAGAAAACTCCATAGAGAACAGTGACATGATAGCACTGTGTCAATATTAAAAAGAACAAAACCTAAGTAATTAAATCTGGTTATCCTGTTATCAGTTCTGAGAAAAATAGTGGGAAAACTGATAGAGCATTGAATTGAGGATTAAAGGATGTAATTAGAGCTAGAAGCAACCAATGTTGCTGGAATCTGATTTCATCTTCTGAAGATACTAAGCTTGCCTTAAAAATTTGACCATCGGAGTGCCTTCCTTTTCAATTTCTGTCTTCCATCATCACTAGTCCTTTTTTTTTTAAATTGGATTCTAGCTTTAAACAAAAAAAAAAAAAAAAAAAAAAATTAAAAACAACTACGACTTTTTAATTAATATTGTCTCACAGGGTTTACTTTATAAAATGGAAATGTATCCCCTTCCCCAAACTACTTACCACTGAAGGACATTTCCCACACCTCCCTTAGATTTTGGGAGTGACTCAGTCTCAATGAATCAGCATCATTGTTCTTTAGCTCCTGAGAGGAACTCAGCAGCATATGCATGCTGGCTTGAATATCTTGCTGATAATATAGGATATAGTAGTATTTTTCTGAGAGGAGAGAAGCATCCGGGATTAGTATGCTCACTAAATCCCAGTAATAAATTTGCTTCACATACTTCTTAAAAAAGCTTACACCATAATCTTGAATACATTGTAGATTCAAAAAAGTTCAGAAATAATTGATATATGTTTATCTATCAAAATTTCCAGTACTTTATTTTCTACCCAAGTCCTAGCTTTAAAAAAAAGCAGTTTCAAGAATGATGTGGTGGGATGAGGAGAAGAAAAAGCAACTGTAAGTTGAGCACAGCAGAGGCAGATAAATTTCATATGCCAAAAAAGTGATTAAAAGTTTTTTACAGATGCAGTCTTGCAAGATTGGAGCCCAAAAGGCTTGGGCATGATGGATGAGCAAATGAAGACGTTTCAAATAGGACCATATCACTATCACTTACTTAAAGATAGCTGAGTGGCATTACAAATGCAAACCTCTCAGTTGGCTCAAGTAGCATGAAGGAGTAGGATTATATTTGTATTGTTTAGAAGAAAACCTCTGAAAAAATTTCTTAAATGAATTATTGATAGAATTCCTTTTTCCTTGTTTAATAGTCTTTGCTCTGTCATTTTTCCCTTGTATGTGGCTAAAATGTTTCAATCAGGGGCTGCTGTGAAGGGCAATTGCCGCTGTTTGGCCTGCAGTATGGTAAAGAAGTGAAATGTGCTTGATCAGGAAACTCAAGTGTTAAGTCTCTGGATGATCAAATCTTGTTTCACATTTTCATCATCTACTCCACCCCATTGGAGGGTCAGAGGGATTAATGCACAATTAATATGTTCATTAAAGACTTAGAAAACAGCCTAGTTCTTCCCCCCCACCCCAAATTTTTAAATATTTTCATTTTTATACAACTCATGAAAATGAGTAATACCTTGATGTAGTAGGAAATAGTTTTTAGGTAAGGTTCAATTTAAAGTATATCTGGATAGAAATGGAATATAACTTGGAACAGAACTAGACTAGAATTTTCTATCATATTTAACTACCTTTCAATTTATGACATAGTAGGAAGGAGAGTAAATCTACAAAAATGTGCTTCACTTTAAGAATCTTCTTAAGAGAATGCTCTTTTTTATCTAACATGAGTATGCATTATTTATCAGTTCTAAAGGTGTTAGGGCTAAGTAGCAATCTAGCTCTAAAATTTGTATATACTGTTGCTGAATTGTTTTGACTCCAAAGGAAGAAATTACCTATTTTATTACTTTTAATGTTTTGTTTCTAATAAAAACTTGTGTTGTCTTAGGTGCAATAGAGATGCCACTTGACAAATTCACCATTGGCAGTTTCATTTGTATTTGTCAATAAGCCTCTATATATGTTAAAAGACATGCAGTCTTTTCATGTAACTGAATTGAAACAAGGGTCCTGTGGCAGATGATTATGCAAAATTCACATCTCGTTAGAGAGCATTCAAATTTATGTAGAATTAGTATAGTGATAGGACAAGGGATTAAGGTTTTAAACTGAAAGAGGGTAGATTCAAATTAGATATTAGGAAGAAATTTTTCGCCATCAGGGTGATAAAACACTGGAGCAAGTTTCCCAGAGAACAAGTAGATGCCCCATCCCTGGAAGTGTTCAAGGCCATCTTGGATGGGGTTTTGACCAGCCTGGTCTAGTGGAAGATGTCCCTACACATGACAGCTGTTCTGTGATTCCATGGTTTTTTATCGTCCTAGATGACTTTGTCCACTAAGAAATTGCTTTTACTGTACTTTATCTGCTTATGGCACTTGGACATGTTGTTATTCTATCATGTATTGTGTCCACAACCTGTTATAGCATTAGACCTACCAGCCAGTGTTGTGTATTTCATGTTACACCAGTGTTTTGGCAATGTAGTGCCAGCAAGACAAAAATCAGCAAAGTTCTTTTCTTCTCATCTGTGGCAGCCACCAGAATCGTAACTGGGAAGTTTACTGTTTTAAGTTCCCTTTTAAGCTATTGTCAAATATATTTGCATTGTGTTTGAGAGGACCCATACACAGGTAATTGGATAATGTTTTTATTCTGACAGCATCTCTAGAGGTGGCCTCTGAGTCCCTGATTGATTTTGCAGCTATCCCATTTAGTAAGAAGGGTATTGTGCACCCGTTCTGTTCATTCTTCTTAGCTTTTTGGTTGTTTCAGATCTTCTCTATGCCATTCCTTGTGAGTCTCACATTTGTCTAGATTTTCTTAGGTCTTCTTGTCTTTGGAAGACTTTCATTTCATGATGATGTTCTAGTGTTCCTTACAGCATTCACCACTTGGATCCCTTCAACTTTCTTTGACAGTCATGATTTTCCAGCATGTATAACTTTTTCTTTATTTTCCCCTGTACCAGTAACTTCTCTTAAGCAACTTTTGCTGATACAGAGGTCTCCCTTGTATTTGATCTAGAATTTTAGATCCTTCTCCTCCACCATCTGATCCTCAAGAATTGGTATCCAAGAGAAAGTGGTTGTGGATCCCAGTTTTTGCTAAAGGAAGGTTCAGCTGAAACTGGTAAGACCAATCATGGATCGAAGACCTGTATCTTCCTGAGACTTCTATTCAGGGATTGGCTCCTGAGTAACCTGGGTAGCTGGATCAAAGGTCTGTTTTAAGGACTCTGCAGAAGCTTTTTTCTGCCTTCAGTTCTGTCCTCAACTTCTTAGAAACTCTGGTTTCTAATCCTGGCCAACTTGCTCCTGCACTTTAGCAGACCACTTTGCTATCTGAAGTGCATCAGTACTGTGGCAGTGTAACACTTGGTGTTGAATTGGAGAGTCTGCTCCTTATCGATGAGGCAGGTTTATATTGAAGGAAAGCTCTACACTGATGATAGCTGAATCCATGCCATGTTTCATTCAGGCTTGCAGTAGGCTTTTGTTTAATGGTTGATGAATAGAACACTGCAATCTTTTGGGAGTTTCATAATATCTGGAAAGAGGTGTTTAGGCATTTTCATTCTAGTCTTTAAAATCCTCAGAAGTTAGGAAATGGTGAATATTTTTCCCAGGAAAACCATTTTGCTTCATTCAGCTCTACTGAGATATTCAGTCCTGCTGACAGACTGCACTGTACTGAATATCCACAAAATGCGAGGATAATAGGGATGGTGTGTAACCTTTCTAGGTGACCCATGTTTCAAGTCTGTCTTCTCCTGATGTCTTCCAGGAGTGATAATGAATTGCTGAACTCAAGAGTTCAAGCATTCCCTTTCTTCCCTGCTACAGCTGCCTCAGGAATTCCCATGTGTTCTCAGTGTGATGGTAGTTATTGCTGCCTTGGCGTTGAGCCTCACCATGTGGGCTGTTTTGGCCTGCAACCATATTTTCCTGAAGTACACAAATGAGGAAAAGATGATATATTGGTTGGTTGGTTGTTTCTTTAAAGCTGTCTCAGTATAAAACTTGAACAGAAACTCTTGAAACACGAGGCATTTCTGGAGCCCTATGGCTGACTCCTAAGTGTCAGAGACCTCAGACTAGGAGAGGAAACATGAGAACGTTTGCAGAAGAAATAGCCTGTAAATCTTTTGCAGAAGAAGCTGTGAGACATTGTAAATACAGAGGTCCCTGCTTGCATCTTTTATAAGGTCAGCGTTTTGTGCCTGTATTATCTGTTAAAAATACACATCTGTGGTCTTCCACCAGCTTCTAGGAAATATTGAATTGGAAAACCTGAAAGACAATGCCACCTAAAGGAAGAAGCACATTTCCCAAGAGCAAAACAAAAAAAACCCATTTGCACTGGGGGAGGAAGCATCAGTGATAGCTATGCAAGTAGTTTCCTTTTTATGGAAGAATATCTGTAGTGCTCTAATCTGCTGAGTTAATAGTATATTTACTCCTCCACTGTGAAACTTGGAAAGAAATTTTAAGCCAGATAAATTGAAGTGACTCCTAATTGCATCTACTTCTTGGTGGTGTTTTATGTTTGAAATTAGAATGAGGTTGTAGTGTTTATAAAATTTGGTTTGTTTCCATTCTGTATAAGTAAGCTGCTGTTTGAACTCTTTCAGCTTATAATAAGCTGGTAGATAAGTCTGTCTGTTACAATTTTTATTTTCACTTGTCGGTCTAACAATTAGTGTGTACCTTGATCACACTGAGTATTGTTTTTCCTCTTTCTCCTGAGACTTCCCACTGTGTTTTCTGTCATTAATTCTACGTAATCAGCTATTAGCTTGTTTGGAAATTGAATAAGTGATGTAGTTGAGAATAATTTCTGACTTGAACAGGCAAATTTCTGTTTGTATCACAGAGATCAATAATGTTTGACTGTTGTCTTCAGACTTGCAAGTGCACACATGTCTAGGGAGACCCATGTACATAATAATGCAATAGAATTATAATTTGGATGCTTGCATTTTAAAAGTGAAGTAGATATGAGAATTGCGCAGCAGTTTCCAATGGTACTTGGAGCAGATGATATCAACATTACAGAGGTTATATGAAGAGTATGAAGTTGTGTTTCCTTTAGAAAATAGAAATAATAGGAAATTAGAAATAGCGAAATGTCATGTCAAAATTCAGCAGCCACAAATTCTGCTTCTTTCTTCCTTCTCAAATTATTGAATAATTAAAACGTGGAACTGAAGGTTGCGGACCATTTTAAAATGAAAAGTGGTTTCTCACTGCTGTTCTTTGAAACGTCATTGGTGAATTTTAGTCTGGTTTCTACAAAAGCGTTACAGTTCTTGCATGCATGGTTTCTACTACACAGAAAGGATCTCATTAATTGAGGAGAGTTGTTTGGTCTCAAAACCACTTAGATTTTTGAGCAAATTTTGGTCTTCATTTTTATTCAAGATCAGGTTGAATGGGACTCTGAGCAACGTGATGTAGTTGAAGATGTCCCTGATCATTGCCAGGGTGGAAGTGGACTAGACAACCTTTAAAGCTCTTTCCAACCCAAACCATTTTTTTTACCTTCCCTAAACTTGTACAGAATTGCCTTCAGGGATTTGAGAAAGGTATTTAATAGCATGAATGGCATGGAAAAACTAAACATTAAATAATTATTTATTATTTTGGTTTTTTCTTGCAAAGAGGAGAATGTGGTCATGAAATTAAACAGTCAAATAAATTAAAAGGTAATGAATTTTGGGGAGCATTCTGTTTTGTTTTTTTTTTCCTTTTTTGTTGTTGTTCAGGTGGTTTTTTTGTTTGCTTAAGGCAAAGCCATCTCTGATGGCTTAGTTGTAGGGAGATATATCATTCAGAAATAAGAAGGTTTGGAGCTACAGGAATATGGAAGTTTATGAATTACTTATAAAGCTATCATCTGTAAGTGATTTTTGACCAGAAGTCCTCAGGAAATGTGTTTTATTTGTAAGATGATCAGATATTTATAATTCCTCATTAAACAGTAGTTGAATAAGAAAATAAATAGCTTTTCATAATGTCAGAAAACTGACGTTTGTATAACATCTTAACTAGTACCTTATTTTTAGATTTGAAATGTTTGTTATAGTATGAAGGGTGAAGCTGATAAACCTAAAAAATGAGCAGCTGAGGTACATAGTGGTAAAAACCATAGAGACCGTCAACATAAAAAAGCACCTGCTGGTATGGCAAAATGTGAGAAAAATGCGGGGTTGAACTATGTTATGTTACATTTTATTTCCTATACTTATGAATTCAATACATATATTTGTGTTCTTGAAAAAATCAGTGCACTTGAAAAGTCAGTGTGTTTGGTCACTGCTTGTATGCCTATTGCATCATTCTTTTGTGTCTATCTTCTTCTGTCTTGGCCCTCAGGGAAACAGAGGAGTTGATTTATATTAGTCAAAGGATGAAATGAAGTTTTTTAGTCAGATGTACTCTTTAGATCCTAATCAGCTTTGGAATGTACTTGATGTGAATACTGATTTTTATGACAACTTCCTTTGCTCAGCATCTGTTTGTTACTTCCTAATGTTAATAATATGCAAAAGATGCACAAAAAAAAGTTCCCTTTTGTGGTATCTTTAATTAAAAGCTCGACAGTTGACTTTCGTAATATTTAAAAGCCCCCTGTGTATAGAGCTTACTATAGTCATGAAAAAATTCACTATTATGTTGGGTGTCTCTAACAATATCTCATTTTTAAAAAGGAATTCTTACTTGGGAGCGCACTAACTTTGATTTCTCAGTACGTAAACCTCCTGAAAAATCAAAATAGGAAGAACTTCCATATAAGTCTGTTTATATAGCAGTGATGTAAAACTTCTTAGCATTAGCAAACAGTCTCATAGTGTTATATGACGCTTCCACAGTTTTTCTGTCACCTCTCTTTAGAGGTTTGTTATTGCTCTTTGAAATAAAATACTGAAAGATTTCCATTAAAAAATAATATTTTCATTACTAATTTTCTGCATACTATCTTTAAAACCAAAAATGCATGAAATAGTGATACTGAATTTGTGAGCAAAATCTCTCCAGTCTGTCTGACTGAAGATTTAGGAAAATTCTAGTTGAAATTCATGTATGGTGGTGTCCCAATGGCTTTGGCTTTGCCTGCAGTGCAGGCAGTGGCTTTGTCCTGTCTGCTTAACTCACATTGTGGATTCAGGTGTGAATAACATGGAAATAATTCTTTAATCATTTAATGAGATTGCTGTGTCTATATTTAATTTTGCTGTATCATCATCGCTTATATCATGTGCTTGATGGTAGCTGGGGTCTTGCAGTTAAACTTTTCTTTGCCACTGTCAAGGTTTGATAATGCTCTTCTGAAAATTCCTGATTTCACAGTATCCTTAAGAGCTTCTATTATTAACACATCTGTGGAAGTTTTATCTACTAACGTAAGTGTTAATAATGTTAATGCAAATTGTACTAGATTGCTGCAAGGGGTAAAAAAAAAGAAAAGACTGTGATAAAATCTCCACAGGAATGTGATGTATGTTTCAGGAATGCTTTTCTCTAGTCTCAATGCTTTAGACTTTAATTTTGTTTTGATCCTCAAAATAAATATCCCTCTTGTCAACACACCCCTGCCTCAACCCTCCCATTCACTGATACTAAATCTTTTTTTCCAGGGTGCCTGTTCTTATTTTCATAGCCATTATGCCTTGTGCCTGGAGAACTCTTTTGATCCTACCATCAAAACAGCTTTTCTGAGGCTAAGCAAGCACTTCTCTCTTTAAATCTGTTTAATAACAGAAGTAAATTAACCAAGATAATTGGATTTGAAGTAAAAGTTGTCATTTGCAAGTATTCAATTTGATTTTTTTTAATCTTCTTCCTTTTCCTTTTTGCACTTTTGAGGACATAAAAAAGCTAAGCAATTATATTAAAAAAACCCCAAACAACAAAAATCAAACCAAAACAACCCCACCACCAACACACCTCAAACATAAACTAAACTAAATTTACTTATTTTCTGAAGAACTTTAAAAACTGATTTTAAAAATCAGGCAATTTATATTACTGAAGGAGTCACCTTCCTCAATCTATAAAGCATTGGTTGATGTACATCATCTCATTTCTGCTTCTTTATATACTGAAGTTTGCCTTGCTCTGTTGTTGCAATTTCTAGGATTACTGTTGTTGTGTGGGTTTTTCTTGGGATGATGATTTTTTTGGTGTTGGGTTGGGGTTTTTTGTTTGTTTTGTTTGTTTTTTTTAGCTTGAAGAACTGGAGATAATTCCTTTTATCAGTCAGGTTGATTTTATATTTGCAAAATTTTAATGCAGCAAACTTCTTCCTTGGGATTCCTGGTTCCTTCCAGGCCATGCCACCACCCTTTCAGGTGCCATAAGGGCTCTTACATTGCTGTTTGAGTCTTCTTATGTCTTTCTGGGCCTTCTTGTAAGGTTATGTTATACCTTGGTACAGGACTGTTCTTCCTTGTTAAAAGGACATGTTCTTGGCTTGACTTGAGTGCTGTTATGGTAATAACATATCAAGAGGCTTGTTTCCTTGCAGCCTTTGCTAATAAGGTGTGTCAGGGGCAGATACTGGGTGCCAACTTCCTTGGACCTCAAGCACTGCCCTCCTTTTAATACTAGAACTTTTGGATGCCACAATGCCATTTGAAATTGCAGTGGTGTCACTGCAGGCCATGTGCAGGAAGAAGATGCCCTACAGGGCTGTCTTCTCTTGGGGCAAGTTTCCTTGTAGCAGCTTCTGCTGTGACTGCTTTCCTTAGGCAAGCTGCAGTTATGGGGGCAGCAGCTCAGGACCTGCCTGGTGCCTTACTGATCAGCAGTCTGAACAGATGAATTTTAGAGAAATTAGCCTGAGAGGGACATGGCCACTGTCAACAGGCTTAACTCAAACTGACCTGCTGAACTTCCTCAAACCTAATGTTCCATTACCAAGGGTAAGATATGCACAGGTGGATAGCTGCCTGTGGCAGAGCACAGACCTGGGCTGCTCCATCCATCCCTCTCCTCCAAAAGGTACTTCAGAAAAATCTAGTTTTATAAAGCTCATCTTGCTGAGAATGGGATCACTTATTCCAGATGTTGTTTTGGCAGCGTGACAGCCATGCTCAGCTACCAGAGTTCCTTGGGTTTCTTTCTGACAGACTTCTGTCTCCAAAACAATGTTTTCCATGCTAATAGCCTGGACAATGGTCAAAGGTTTTCCTAGCAGAGCTGGCTGAAAAGAATGAAGACTATTTAAAAGTCCATCTGAGATAATTTTCTACTTTGACATTCTCCTATGCATGGGTTATGTTTTAACCAAATGGGAGGTCAATTTATAAAATTTTGGAGTGCTGAGGTTTTGTTTGCTTGCACTGTGAGTATGTGAAACTTTCATTACTCTGAATAGGAGGGAGTCTTTTCTGGAGAAAAAGCGTTGGCTCCCACCAGTCTTTTAAGTATCTCTTTCATCCCTTTTTATGGAAGATTGTCCTATCTTAAGTTATTTAAAGTGGTGATTCATGGTTTCTTGTGGTTTAGTTTTGTATTTTGGATTCTGTTTGTTTTTGTTGTTTTTTTTTTTTTAAGCCGTTGACTGGGAAAAATGAGAGGGGGAAAGTACAAGTTATTAATCTAATAATTTAATATTGCAGTTCTATGAGTTACAAGGAATATGAGACAAAAAGAAAGAACGTACTTCTGAGAAAGCTTATTGTGAAGGCAAAGAGTGATAATTTCAGCTCATGAAACTTGGAAAATCAAGGTCCACAACTATTTTCGTAATGTGTGCTATTTTCTCTGAATTTTCAGGAAGTATGATCTAACTATTTTCACAGAGGTAGTCAGGATGTTGAATATAGGGTTGTTGAAGTGAAACTTCAATTTTAATTAGGCTTTTAATTCCACTTACAGATTGTGTCTGCACTTTTTTTCTGTCATATATGTTTTAAAAGATTTTTTTTTTCTTTAGTAATATGTAGGTAGTTATTTCTGGGTTTCGTCCTTCTCAGAAAGGAAAAGCATCTTTCAAAACAGTCTGGTTTGACATCTTTCAAAAATGTTCTGGTTTTGCATAGGTACCCACAACCCATGCAAAACGAGGACATTGGGTTAAGGTACAAATCCCATGAGCCTGACTGTGCTAATTTTTCTTTTTCATTGATTACTAGAGGTCATCTTTTTTTTCTCCCCCCCTCCCCCCCCCCATCTTCCTGTACTATTGGGACAGCAAAAGTGAGAGATATTAGTAATCCTGTAAAATTATTTACAGAGTCATCTTAAAGGGAAATTGCTGTCACAAACCCTTTGGATTTTGTGATCACATGTAGTAGAAGCCAGAATGCCTTTTCTTCCTTCTACATCTCTGACGGCAAACAACGTATGGTAAAGAAAATAATTCCCTCTGTCTTTGTATTTACAAATAAGTTGAGAAGAAAATGTCACAAGCAAAGGTGTGATAAATAAAACTTTGATTTTTGTACTCTTACTTTTTTGTTTCATCCATTATCCTTTAGTGTTATGGGAAGCATAGTATTATTAGAAAAACAACCAAACAAAAAAACACCCAACCGAACCAACAAAGAAACAAACCCCCCAAACCTTCAAATGCCTACTTTAAAGCTGATGCTACACTTTAGCATATATGTGGACATAAAGTTATCTTGATGTATTTAACATTATTTGTGATGTGGGCTTTATCTCTTTACAGTAACATGCTTCTGTCATGCAGTAATTTATGAAGACTTTTCAAATAGTTTAATACAGGTTCTGTGAGATTCCTTGACTTTACTTGTATTTCTTGTAAACTTCATTTTGAGTAATACCTTACACTGGAGAATATAACAATTTTATCTAACACTGATGAGGTTAAAGGGAGCAATATTAAAAGCCTTTCTGTTGAGAGGTGGTTCTTCCTCATTCATTGGATACTGCTCTGAGATGAAGTGGCTGTTGGGCAATTAAAGAGTTATGCATGGCAGAGAAGAACCAAACTTCTTGTTTTTTGAGCATAAAGAATAAGCAAATGCAGTAAAGTTGATGCTGCTTCTTGTTGTTTAATGGATTGTCTTGGGATACTTAAAATATTTGAAATTGTTATTAACAAGTAGAGTTCTTATTTGTTTAACTCATAATTACGGATCTTATATTTCTTAAGCAGAATTACGTAAGCAGGAATCATTGCTGCTTATCCCTAAAATGTGCCCATTGTTCAGGGCAAGAACTCTGTTAAATGTAAACTTATCATAAGTCCTAAGTGTTTGACTTTTAAACTGTTAGGTTAATCATAAAGCAAAGAATCTAGAAGCAAACATGACTATTGTTTCTTCACATTTTATATTTCCCAGTTTGTTAGGCTGTTTTCTTAAATAAGCAAATAAATACTACTTACATGGAGAAAGTAGTCCTTTTAGAATGATCCAAAACTAACCACAGTATTTAATATACCTAGCTTCCCACATTATTTGGCGTCCCATGTAATTGGTTCCACCCTCTGCAAACTGTAGCACCATCAACACCAAAAGAGAACTTCCAATTATTTTCATTCAGCTCAGATTTAATGATTCTGGTCTTCTTTTCTCTTAATTTTTCCCAAGATTACACTGGATATAATGTGGTTTCCTAATGAGAGAACACCCTTCTGATGAGTGAATGCAATTTCTGTTATTAGTGTTTCACCACTTTTGGTTATTCAAGACAGAATTGGAGGAGAAGCCTTATTTTGCAAGTCTGGAGAACACAGTTATTGCAGTTTTCAAATTTTTACACAGAGCAGAAGAGGACCATTGGTGTTTCACACTACCACCTTTATGATTGTTTAACAGCCAACAGAGTTTGGATGGTTAAAAAAAACCCTTCAGATTGATAAGATATCTTGGTTGTTGAGTTAATAAAAGATGATTCTAAGACATGAACATGCCAAAGCTGTAACTTGTGCTCTGACTTTCTGTTTTTCTCCTGCTTATTCTTTCACCTTGTATGTGGCTTCCTTTATTTACAGGGTTTTCCTTGCTGTTCTTTGGTTTCAGATGCGAGTGTCTCAGTGGTCTCTGTGGTTTCCCCATGTGTGAGGCAGGCTCCGTGCCCCAGATAGTCTCGCGTGGAGATGGGACGCCTGGCAAGTGCTGTGATGTCTTTGAATGTGTCAACGGTATGTGAAACTTTCTCTTGCACCTGAACAGGAGGGGGTTTTGTCTTTCTGGGGGATGCTGGGCATTTGGTTATTTCTTATTATGTTGTCAAGATCTAAGATAATTTTCTTGAATTTCATTCAGTAAGAAGGAATGGGAAGTTTAGGTGAAGATACTGACATGGGAAACTCTCATTTTGAAGTTGTCACGCTGCTTTAGTTTCTGAAGCACTTTTCTCTGTGACTCAGAGAATTACACTTTTAGCAAGACTCCTCACTGCATGTCTTTCATATAGTCTTTTTGCCAGTAGCAAACACTAGAGGCCTTCTAGAAGTGAAATTTTTGTTAACCGTCACAGCTGCTTGTGGCAGCACTCTAAGTGAAGGCATGCTGCTTAGACTATGGGATTTGCTTTAAGAATCAAATGCAAAGTAATTTTTAACACAGGTGTACAACCTTTAGAAATTACAAGACAGTCTAGGAATATATTTATTATCATTCTTTGCTTCCCAATCTAAATGTTTGGAAAATACTTTAAAACCTTAAATTTTTCATGTGAGTGACTCTTACCTGAGGACTGTTCTATATATAGAGCTGTATATGTATGTTGTGTATATGGTGAGTCATGAAGAAACAATATTTGACTATTGGTAAGGGGGAAGACACTCTTGAAGGATTGCATAATAATTTCTGAGCATTAAAAAGTACAAGCTGTTGCAGTATTTATTAATTTTTATCCAGCAATATTTTATCTGGTTTAGTGGTTTGTGTATCAAATGTTTGAAACAGCCTTTATTTTACAATTGTCATTGCAAACAGAAACAGAGAGATTTCTCCAGGAGAAGGTCTGTGTTATTTACACATAGCAATATTTTAAATACACAAAGCTGATTGAAAAATAGTAGTACATATAATGGGATATTATATATAAAAATTAAGTTTTCCCATATGAATAAAATAATTTCTATCATGAAAAGTTATAAATTCCTTAGCTTTTAGAGTAATTCTTTCGCTATTTGGGTAAGATTATATAAATGCAACTTACCTATTTTTTGTTTATGTACACTAAAGTAATATTCATCTTTCTTTGTTTCATATTTGTTTCATTCTGTTAAAATATCATTTATGAATCTCATTTACCTGTGTGAAACATCTCAATGCAATGTTTAATTCAGGATTTACTTCAGTAGTTTGAGCAAGAAATAGACAGTTTCTGATAGGATGTTTCAAGGGTACAAACCACCACGCTAATTGCTTCTCTTCAGTGTGCATGTTATTTGTGGATACTGCTGACAAAACTGTTGCAATATATATAGTGTAGCAGGTGTGAGATGGAGCTGTTTAAGTTGCCCACTTTATTTTGTGGCATCTTCATGTCCTATTTCCAAGTAGAAGTTAGATTCATTTTTCATTGATAACAGTGAATTTGGACTGTCTTTAGCACTGTTGCCCTGGGCATCACTGCCTTATTGTGCACTGCAGCTCACTCTAAAGAGCCAAGCTGCTTTTCGATCAAGATTCCTTTTCACCTCTCAGGCTTTTCGTACTTTAGTAGCCTATGAATACAGAGTAAATTGGAAGAAGAAATGAAGAAATAGGAATTTTTGAAGGGAAGGTGGTGCTACAGAGAGAAGCAGAAGTGGCAGATTGGAGAAAAATTAAGATTTTTAGGTTTGTCTTATATATGTCCTTAAAAATAATTTTTAATATATTCCAGGGCAATATCAAGATTATCTTTAGTAAGTTCCTCTTTAAAAAAAGGAAAGAATCCTGAGAAAACTGGTCAGAAAAGTTAAATACTTTTTTTAGAAAATCACAGTTGTCATTATGTTACTTAGTGCTACAATCAGTGCTGTATGATGTGATTTTAAAGTGCTTCAAGCAAACTTCCAGGTGCAGTTATTAATGATGCTCCATTTTGGAAAAAGGAAATAGTTATAAACTTGAAGATGATCGATATTTTTAATAACAATCTGTGAGCAATTGTGAAACTATTCATGAGCGTGTGACATTTGTATTGTGTGGCATATCATTGATAGAGAAGACAGAATAGTCATAGAACATGATCTACATTGCTTTATAATTTGGGTTTTTTTCAAATGCCTTTTAGCATGTTTAGGTGGGTTTTTTTTCAGGGACACCTACTACAAATAAGCCCTCTACAAGTTCCAAATTCCTAGAAAACAAGAATTTTTAATTCTGACAAGAACTTCTAGATGCATGTTTGATGCAATGATAAACTGGTACTTGTGTGTGTATGTGCGTAATAAATCCCTATCACTGCTTTTGTCAGTTTAAAATGAAGTGGGGGGGGAATGTTCTCAGTGAAACTGAGAGTTGAATTCAATATCCAGTTCTGGTTTTTTATAGTATTTTGGAATACTAACAAGTGCAGAGGAGATACAATTGATATCAGTAACAGATGGAGAAAATATCTTACAGTGATAGGCTTAGATCGATTTCTTTGCTTCATTAAAAAAAAATGCCTTCAAAGCAAGAAGAGTCAAATCTGTAAGATCTGGGACAAGCTGCTCTCAGCAGTGAGGGTGGCTAGCTGTTGGCACAAACAGCTAGGAGGATGCTGAATTCCTTATCTTCATCCTTTCCAATTAGGATTAGATGCCTTTTTAAAGCATGTGTTTTAATCAAATGCAATTTAATGAGTTTATAGATGGTAAGTGGGGAAGTTGTATAATCAGTATTACCAATAAGTTTTGTTAGTTAATTCTGTGTTTGAAAACCTCTGAAAACAAGCAAGAGGATGGAATAAAAAAGAAGTGTACATACTCACATTAGTATAGTTTTCCTGCTATTGTAACATCTATTGAATTAAATAATTAAAAGAATTAAATAATTCCTTTGGCAGTAGAGGTGGGGGGGAGCAGTCAGAAAGAATACTGATCATCATTACCTTAAAAAAAGGGTATCCATTACAAATTACTGTATGTAGGCTGCAAAAAATCCAATTTTTATATTTAGGTAACCCTAGTGATGGTCTGTGTTAAAGCAGGCCAGACTTCTGCACTATTTATTGCAATTTTGTGCTAATGTAATAGATGCAGAATTACATGTTCACAGTATGGGTAGGTTGGCTTTACTGTGTGGGAAGGAGATCTGCTGTAGTTGTAGAATAACAGTGGCCAGTGTTGAGGGGATAGTTAATAATGGCTGCAAAATACATATCATGGAGAGACTCTACAGTATGTTCCCTTTGTTGTTTGTCAACAGTTTGGGGACAGATCAGTTATTCTTTTGCATGTGTTTTTCCTGGATTTAAAATAAAACTGATGTAGAAGCTGTACAATATATATATAGATTTTGTGTGGTTATCTTTGTTACTGATACACGCTAAAAAAAGAGGTTTTGTCTGTTGTGTAGTTCTGCTGCCCTGTTTCAGGGAAAGTGAGAGTCAGTATTGCTTTGTTTAAAGGCAGACTATGCCAGCCGCTGTGAAGTTTCCCCACTTGCACTTACCTGAAAACTGCTTTTCATCTAGAGAATACTAGATAGTATGTGATACTTATTTGGGGAAAATTGAGTGAGAGATTCCCAAGATATGCAGTGTTCCAAAAAATCCTGCATTTCACAAAAGCTAGTTTCTTCTGATCCGTACAAAATATATTATTTACCAGGACTTTCGTCTGCTAATCCTGGTGTGCTGCTTTTACTCATGGGGGAGCTTGTAAGGAAAGAAAATTGATTCGGCATTCAATTTACAAGCATCAACAAGTGAGTCTAAAGAGATTAAAAGCTGCATGTGCAGCAAGAGTTCGAGTGCTTGGAAACAAGAGTGAGTATCCAAACTTGCCTGTTCTCTAATTAGGTATTGATGCATGGATCTCTTGAATGTAAGTTGCACTTAAAGCGCATACTGACTGTGAGCTGCGCCTTAGAAATTTGAGAGAGCAATTGCCAGGCATCCTGCAGCTGCTGCCTTCTGTCAGTCAGAGGTTTCACTTCTCAGTAAGTTTCCTTGAAAACAACTGCTACTTGAAAATATTGTTGATTGGTTTGTGAAATATGGTACATTACATGTGTGAGTGGTCCTCATCAATGTGTCAGCATGGTTCAAGGTCAAGGGGAGCAGGCTGCTTTCTGCCATGGCTGTGTGTGAGCTGTGATTTTAGAGTCCAGCTCTACCAAGGATGGCTGTGTGGCTGTGGAGTCCCAATCCATTTTCCCTGGGGGTCGAGATGTGGACTTTCATTGCCCTATCCATTGATGGGCATCCATCATGATGGAGGCATGAAAATAACTTGCATTGATCCTAGGAAGATCAAATCACACCTTCCCCATGACTTAAGACTTTGACCCTTTCTCTTCTGCTGGTTTAGGCTGTACTGATAATTCCATGGTGGTACAGAAGTGATCTTCTACGTAAGATCACTTGATGTGACTCATAATCAGTATTTTGTAACTGTTTCTGTGATATTTTTTTTTCTTTATTTGAGAAGATAAACTGACATAAAGGAGGCATTTCTTTTTACTCTGTGACTTCTGGCTATTTTCACAGGTGCATCTCTATACAGTGGTACTGCATTACAGGAAAGATTAAAAATCCTCTTTAATCACACTTGTCACCTGTTGGTGCACTTGCTCCTCGCAGCAATTGCAGATCCATTATGAATCTCATGGTGCAGAAAAGTATAAAGGTCATTCCACTATTTCTAAAAGGAAGTAAGAATGGCCTATTTCTAAAGGGAGCATCAATAAGTACTGAAAGGATTTGATGGGGAATAGAGGGTCAGCAAGGAAAATATTCACCTTAGAAGGAGGAATGAAGTCCAAGTGAAGTACCTCACAGACACCATCTACCATGAAGTTCCCATTATTTATTGCATTAATTTTGCACTTTCATTAAACTTACTTTGTGTGTGCTCTAAAGAAATAAGGATTTGACCAAGGTAATAGTCTGTCTCGGAGCAGAGAACTAAACAGTCCTAACACTAATTGAACAGTACTGCATATTTCTCTTTGGCCATCTAAAACCACAGATTTTTGTGGTGGACTTCAAATAGGTAGCTGCTTAAAAAAATTAAATGCAAAATACATCTTGTGAGATGAAAAAGATAGCAAATTGTTTGGTATGTAATAAGATTAACATTAAAGGAGGATACCAAAAAGGTAGAGGGATTTAGTTGTGGGCTGAGGTTTGGTTTTGGGGTTTATTGTTTTTTGTTCAGTCAGAACATCTGAAAGGTATTTGAAAATCATGGCTAATCACCAGTCACAGCTGGATGAGAATTTGGTCTAGTATAATGAAAAAGTTGGTGAGACTGCCAAACCAAGTCAAATGTTTTAGATCCTCTGAACCTGTATTATACTTGCCCTAGGCAAATTGGGAAAAGTGTGTGAAACAGTGCAAGTTATTACCAGTTACATTTAAAACAAGAGGGAAAAGGAAAACACAGAAAACTGAAGGCCAGGCAACCCAAAATTCCTGGTAAAAAATAGTCTGTAGATAAATAGATAAAAAGGTGGGGTAGGGATTGTCAGGACCACAGCTGGATGTGAAACCAGACTCAAACCTTTAGAGTGGTTCACTAGGAGCAGGAGGGTTTTTCAATGGGAAGTAGAGACTGAGTTTTAAAAACAAATTTATTTTTTTAAATAAAACAGGACAAAATCTATTTCACTTACTTATTATTGGTTAATGAAACACAAGATGCTGTATAGATTCTGTGAAATGATATGGCATATACAAAAAATATTAGATGTCAGATGGTGCAGTTCTGCCTGGGTTTAAAAATTAAAAAAAAAAAATACATTAAGTATATAATTCTAGTGTTTACTTTGGTGAAATAGTAATGTTTTTTTGCCAAAGTGAATTGTCTTGGTAGACTAATATCTTCAGAAGTGTTCTGACTCAAATACAGCTGGATTTTTAAACTTGGACAAAGTTGCTAATACTTTGGAGGACAAGGTTAGAATTCAGTATTTTTCTCAAAGCATGGAAGACATGGCTAGACCTGTTAGAATGCCAGACAGCCTTCTGTTACAGGTTTGGAGATTTTTTTTTTCCCCCCTGCAATTTTTAACTTCTCTGATGCACTAGAGGCTTCTCACAAATGTCCTGGCAATGCATGATAGGCTGTGCCAGTACCTATTAGTGGTACTGTTTCAGATGTCTGTGCCCTATTAACATGCCTATGGCTAACCTGATCACAACATGTAGTTTCTCTTCTGATGGACTGACAGAGACCATTGGGATTTAAACACATTCCTCTGTTATGAAGAATATGTCTTGCTTCCAAGGATTGTTTTCATCAAGAAAATCTGTCACTGTTTCGGGGTTTTAGAGCATAGCCACCACCCTCTGTGGCCCCAGCTCCTCCTTTGTTGTCCTGGTATTTTCCTGTAGTAAGACTTCAGGATGTTAAAAAGCAGCACTGCCTAATTTCTACAAGGAATTAAGAGAAGGAGGGGGGATAGCCTTGTAGAAAGTCACAGAAACAATCAAACACTAAAACACATGACCTGATGGAGAAAAATTAAAATTGAAACAAAGGTGTACATTTTATTTGTAAGAGAGGATGTAGGCAGGAACACCCTGAGATGTCCTGAGGATGATTCCTCTTAGCAAGAAATTTGTATACTGGAGGATAGAAAAAACTGTAGAACATGAGACCTCAAAGATGAGAAATGTAATGAAGCTTCGGGGAAACTTTCTTTCTATTTGTTTGCTGTTTCTGTCTAACCTGAATTACCCCTTCCATGATTTTTGCTCTGTTACAGTAGATAAAACTGTAGAATTGTTTAATAGGTAGGTTGCATTTCCTCCATTACTGGTGGTTTTAAAGAAAATATTAATACAGGGATGTATCAGGTAGAGCTGAATTTGGGCTTTCTCATCGTCCCAAGTATCTTTTAATATATTTTACAGACTTCAGTTGCCACAAAATACTATTTCATTCTTTTAAGCTGTGAAAGTATTTTTAAGTAATTCTATAAATAAATGCATTCATTTGCAAATAATAGTTTTATTTTATTTCTGGTTTTTCTGTTTCTGGATGACCTTTTTAGAATACGCACAACCAAAGGACTTTCAGAACAGTTCTGTAATTGTGTTAATAGAGAATATGCTGTAGTAATAAGGAATATGCTGCTTAGGGAAACTAAGCAGTGCAACCTGAAGAGTAAGAATCCAAATAGTTTTTTCTACCTAGCTTGTTTATATATACTTGCAAGGAAGCAAGAGCATACAGTTGCCTTATAACATTGTTATGGGCCAATTCCAATGACATGTAACCTTCTCTTTTTTAAATTCTACCAGCTCAACTTTTGAAAAATGGAAAACTTTTCTGTATTTTGTTTATACAGACACAGGATTCAAATTTATTAGTTTCCTTCCCTTTCATTTAATAGAAAGTTCACAGCACTTACCCGAGTTCCTTCAAAGGCTCTGGTACAAATACTTCTTTATACTGAAGGAACTTCTGAAGTCCTGGAATCATGAACCTTTTAATCCTTTAAACAACAGAAAATTGTTTTCAATCTTGCTTCCTGTTTGGGAGTGCTGGAATTTCTGATACTACAGAAGAAAATGTCCAAACTTGCCTACAGAGGGCTGATGCCCTGAGGCACCTCTTGTGCTTGGTGTGACTGTGTGCAGACCTGCTGCCTCGCAAGGGATGGTTTGCCAGACTTGCATGTGTTTCTGAGCTGTTCCGGGACTCTAATTAAATACAACCATAAGTATTAGGAAACTACAGATATCTTAATAACAGAAGTTTTACTTTGGAGTAGTTCAGCCCATAGAACTAATATGTATTTCATTAGATTTACATGTAGAAGGTAAAATACCTTTGAAAACTAATTTGACAAAACAGATTGTGTCTCTTTGCAGTTGAGATTGGTGATAAAGGTTTGAGAGATGATCACTGTTTGTATAGTGTGAGGCTGTGGGGTTTAGTGCCACCTTTTTGGGCTCTCACCCCCAGAACAAAAAGGCTGTGGCCATGTAGAGCTAAATTTGTGTCAGAACTATTTTTCTTTTAACTCTGTGGCAGAATCTTTAATGCCAAATCAGGTAAATCATAGTCATGCTTGACTTTATAGAAGCAGAGATGTCATTTGTTCTTCCACTGGCAGAAAAAACCCTATATCTTTCTGGGGACTGTCCCCTCTTTCAATGTCCTGGTTTCTTTCACAGATGGGCAGTTTTGTGTCGGTGCTTGGGCTGGATCGATCTTGTATTACTGAGTTATCTGAGAGCTAGCAGACAGTGAATTTATGTTCACAAAGTCATGGCCTGCATCTCATGCCCATTGCTTTGTTGTGGTAGTTTGCATCACAAACAGGATTTGGATTCTCAGATATGTTTAGCTGCTTTGTGTTATGAAGTTTTGGCAGTTTGAATTCCTTTGTGATACACTTAAGCTTGAAGAGTCCTACTTCTCTTTTTTGGCAGAACAATGAATTCATGAATTTAGGAAAAGATGCATTTATTTAATCTTAGCTTTATGTTCTTTTATCCCTTGGTGACTGTCATACTTACATCAATAAGGCAATAAAATTGGCACTTAAAAAAAAAAAAACCACAAAAACAACAACAAGAAAAAAAGGGAAACTGAAAGATCTTTCAGGATATTGTGGTGAATAATGGTAAGAAATGTGATAAGAAATTAATTAATATAATTTCACTGTGTGTTGCTCACTCTTTCATCAGGCTTCCACCTGGAGTAACTAAAGCTAAAGTTCTTTGTTTTAGAGCTTGTTTTGCCTTGACTCAGTCGCAAGACTGGAGTCTTACAGATGGTTCTAACAAAAGTAATCCTTGTCTTATAGATGGATGCATAGGCTTAGGTCTATAGTTTAGTCTGGATATATAATACACTTATCATAAGGCTGGATGGTAAAAATACACATGTAGTGAAATTCTACAGTGGTTTTCATTGTAGGAATAAAACATGCTGCTTCCTTACAGGATTTGGAGTTACTCACATAGTCTTGTTTCGACATTTAAAAATAACAATAATTAATGGGAGATGATGTTTCTACTTCTAATGAGGCAGGAATTCATCTCTACTCTTCGGGTATGGGGGAATCAGTAAAAATCTGGAAAGCTGCATTCAAAACAGTGAAGCCAGAAGCAAATGGATTAAAGGCCTTTTGAGTTGTGTTGGCACTTTTGCTTTTTGAGAACGTTTTTAAACTAACAGCTTGAGCTGCATAAACTTGAAATATTTCTCAAGTGTTTGTTTATGTGAATTGCTTTCTAATGAGGTCATAGCTGTTTTCCCGGACACAGTGGTATTTCCTCCTCTTGCTCTTATTTTTTTACGCTGCTTTCTACATTATGCCTTGAAGACAGAACAGGCATATAAAATCAAACATTGCTCAGGATATTTCCAAGTTTCAACTCTAGTGCTTTACAGTCATTTCAAATTACTCAGGGCTGGAGCACAGTATAAGCATATGTTGAAAGAAGTGCTTGAAATGCTTTAAGAGTTTTAAAGAAAACCTGTGTCATTGTCAAGAGAAACTTGATGTAAAGGTTTTAGCTCCCTAAAGTGAATTGGGATGGATTGAAAGGAATCTACAAATACTGATTTTTCCATTTAAATATATTTCATCTCCCATGTAAGATTGATCACTAAGCAAAAGAAAAATCACCTGACTATAAAGTGGGCACACTTTTCAACTCTATGTGGCTATATTGCATATATAAGTAAATAGCCTTTACCATCTGTTCTACAGAAATCAGAAACAAGGACAACTGTCCCTTCTTTTCTGTGCTGTTTGCTTCAAATACAATGTTGGGTTTACCTACAGTATTTGATAATGTTTTTGAAACACTGAAGTGATCATGTTACTATTATTACAATTGAGATTTTTTTTTTTTTTTTTTTTTTTTTTTTGTGGGGAGTATGGTTGTGAGATGGCTATTACAGCTCCAGGTTGCCTGAAAAAAAGAGGTGTTCAGTTCTGCATAACAGATCATGCAGTCACAAAATGTTTGGGTTTTGGTTGGTTGGTTGGTTTTTTTAACCTATCATTGGACAGCTTTAGTGCAATTTATCCACCTGAGTACCAAGTCCTGCAGAGAGGAAGATTATACTTAGGAAACTGACTTCTTAAAACAGAAAAACATTGTTTCATGTACTAAAATTTGAAGTAGCTTCAGGTTCATTGAGAATGAAAAATGTTTAGCACCTACAAAGAAATACCAGTGCTGCAGCCTTTTTCCAGGATTTTAATTTTTCTTAGCTGAGACTTATAATTTGTAGGCAGATTATTTTGAACAGCATTTTATTTTCTTCCATTGTTGAAACAGAAAATAAAATACACCATGTTCTTTAAGTGATATTGTATTTGAGTTTACAAAATGAAAGAAAAATCAACTCTCTCTTTTATATCTGTTTTTGTCAGTAGCAACATAAGCTGAACTATTTCCTGTTTAACAATATCTGTGAAATACTTTTTTCTTTTTCTTCTTTCAGAAGTGAAGCCAACTTGCATATTTAACAGCATGGAATATTATGATGGAGACATGTTTCGGATGGATGCGTGTCGATTTTGTCGGTGCCAAGCAGGAGTCTCTATCTGTTTTTCTGCCCAGTGTGGTGAGCTACACTGCGACAGGTACTATGTGCCGGAAGGAGAGTGCTGCCCAGTCTGTGAAGGTACAGTCTCTTGTTAATCCTGTCTGCTTTTCATTCCGCTGCTTTTTTTTTATTTGCCTGTTCAATGGAAATGAGCAAACAAGGGCTTTTGTTCTTCTGAAGTTTGCAGATTCCTCTGTAATTCAGTTTATTTCTACTTTTTTGCTGTGCCTGAATGTGCTGTCATGTTCTTTGCAGTGCTTCTCTGACCTTGACACTATTCTTAGATATGGTCAAGTGTGCAGTGCTTTTTGGGGGGCCTTCTTGACAAATGACATAAAAATCTGTTTCTAATTTCTGTGCACACATTTAGACAGATACCTCCAGAACTGCAGTTGTGACCCTGAGACAAATTTTGATTATTTTGCAACCTCCTTCTTATTCTGTTCAGCTAGAATAATGCACACAACTTCTTTCCTCTGCAATTACAGCAAAGCAATGGGGCAGCAATCCGATGTCGAATGTTTTTCTCTTCCTCCTTTTCTGTGCTGAGAGCCTTGCTGGCCTGCAGTCCTCCTAGAAAGAGCTCTGTGAGAAATTTCACATTGACCCTCTTGCTTATACTAGAAAGTATTGGAGGCATCTGCTGCCAGAATACAGCCAGAATTCCAGCAGAGGAAAATAGGCATGGTGCTGTGCACTTGGATCTTGCCTCAGTGAGGATCAGGTTATGGCCACCAGGTAGTCAAAAGGCCTGTGAAGCACTTTTAGTCCCTTTGTTTATATGTGGACATAGGAATATCTTCTCAATAAGTGAAATCACCTGGAAATCTGAAATCTCCTCAGAGGAGAGGAATCTAGTAATTACTGTGAACTTCAAACACTTTGCAGTCTCCTTAATATCATTATTCCTGTAGTTCTTTGCAGGAGCAAATAAGACAGAAGATCCATTATAGTCATGTTTTATTCTAAGCAGAGAATTAGAAAGTAAGGTATCTCATAAAAATACATCTAATAGGGGCAGCTCTAAGAGCTGGACCTTCTCACTCATCACAGGATCTGGTGAAAAATGGCTTGTTTTGTTACAAGCTACTGAAAGCTTCAGAGATTTAAACCCAAAATCTGGATAATAAAATACTGGATTGGTAAGTTAGGAAGTAATTTTTTAAAGATTTTTAATTAATTAAAAAATTAATTAATTTTTTAAAAATTAATATTTTTAATTTTTTTTATATTTTGGTGTATATTTTATATATTTTAGTGTCAGTTTGTATCAGGTTGACACAGTGTGTTCACATGCAGAGAAATGGAAATTCACATGTTGTAGATTTAAGTATTCCAGAGAGATACCAATCCATGTTTGCCCTGAGTTTAAGACCTGGCTTAGACATTCATTGCTGACTATACTTGAAGGCAGGATCCTAGATTTTTGGTCTTTCCTGGTGCAGTTGCACCTACACTTATAAGAGCCTTAATGCTGTAAGAATAAAAAAAATAAAAATCTGTGCTATACTATCATTTAATGACAGATTGAAAAAAATCTAAAAAAGGCATATCTGATGTGGTGAGCCCCCCCAAGTAAATGCCAATCCACTCCTGAAGAAGCTGCTGTATGAGCTGCTGACTTTATAGAATATATAAAATCTCTTGGGTTCATTTCCTATAATTATTATTTTTTCTCATATGTGAATATTACAAGATTTGGCATTATGGCATTGTGACTATATATATAGATATATAAAAAATGTATCTATATATCTGCTCTATCTGTCCTCTCTGTCATGTTCAGATATAGGTGCTGATTATCCATAATGGACTTGCAGATCTAGATATGTCCTTTATCCTCGTTGATGATTTAAATTTTCAGCTACCTTATTATTTATCAATAAACTGTTCTGTCACATCATTATACCACAATAAAATTGGATTTCCCCATTTTTGCAATATTTCGATCAGACTAGCAAGAAAACCTGGTAACATTTCATTTCAGGTTGATGAGCTGGGGTCTAGAAATATAAAGTTTTTTTTCCTCCAAGAATTCTAAAATGGCAAGTACTAAATTTGCTGTGAGTTGTATAGTACAGGCAAAAGCCCTTCTTAACTTAGGGCTTGACTCCAGGAGGAGTTCTTTCTCAAAACCCTGTAGGCTGTATCAGCATTAGAGATCTAATTTGTAGTTTTAAATGCTGCTGACCTTTTAAGGGTACCAGGAACTTTGTGCTTTGAGTTGCACAGAAGATTATTGCAAGTAGCACAAGTCTTATATGCCTTTTCTGTGCTTTTTCTGTATTGCTCTGTCAATCAGAATCCTGTACATAGATTGAATGATAAAATTCCCTTCATTTCTTTGTGTATGATTTGATTTTAGGCTAGGTCAAATCAGTTATTTATAGATACAATGTTATCCCAAAACATGAAAGGTGCAAAGTTAAGAATTTAGGAAGCATTTAATTTTTAAGTGCCTTATTTTCACAACCATCTGGTTTTGGGCTTAATCAGTATTTTACTAAAATTCTGAATGTCATTGCAGCTCAGGATGGGGATGATGTTGTGTGCCATTTCACTCCAAATGTTTAGGGTATCATGAAGTGACTTAGGATAAGACAACAGCTACTGGCACTGCTGCAGGTTTTATCTACATTCAAAATGCACTGCCTTCCTTTCAAAGGGGACTGATGAAACTTCAAAGAAGTAATCAAAACAATCCTGTTTTTCCTTCATATAAGACATTTTATTTCTCCCAAATCCTTCCATCTTAACACTCTTGGAAAATTAACTTATAATAAATCTCTTGTGCTTATTTGATGACCTAAAACTAAAAAAAGGTGTTTTCAGGTATATTTATTGCTTTTAATATAATAAATTTGCTTTAACATGCAATTTGTAGTATTGCTTGCTTTGCAAACCTGACCTACTTGCTGTACAATCTCAGATACTTCATTTCTGAGCCTGGCAGTTACTTTCTTTAGACATCATGATAGTCATATACTTTCACATAATGTATATATCTTTTTAACTGTTAATATCAGTGCAACTTATCACATCTCTAGAGTACTATTATTTCTGAAGAGTAAAAGCTGCTTTTATTTCAAGTAATGGGGTAGCATATACAGACTTTCATGGAACTTGAGGAGAAATCTTACACAAAGTATGGGTCCTAAAATTCTGTTATTTAAATACCCAGATCTTCATTTGATTGCTAGCAGGTAAGTGGGACTTGTGGCTTTCAAGGGGCAAAAACTTCAACTGAAATGAATTTGAAAACTGACCCTGTTCAAAAAGGTGGTATATCTCCAAAACTGAGATGAGGTGCAGCTTAAAGGCACTTTTCGTGTTCCAGCAACAAATGTGCCAAAGGCCTCCTCTTTGCTCATAGTGTAAAAGAGTGTTGCAGTGCTGACAGGAGTCATTCCAGTTGGTTATTTAGAAATGTTGGTACAAAGAAAAAAAAAAAAAAAAACAACAGATCCAAGAACCATTTTGTCCTGAAGAATGAAAACAAAAAATTAAAACGTTAATTAAAACACACATTCTCTTGCAATTGCTCTCATTTCAGACCCACTTTATCCAGTCAACAACCCTGCTGGCTGCTATGCCAATGGGAAGATCCTAGCTCATGGGGACCGCTGGCGAGAGGACGACTGCACGTTCTGCCAGTGCATCAACGGGGACCCGCACTGCGTGGCCACCGCCTGTGGACAGAGCTGCATGAACCCCGTCAAGGTCCCTGGGGAGTGCTGCCCCGTCTGTGAAGGTAAGACTGGTATCCCCCCTCATTTGGCTTTGGTCTGTCATGGCTGCTGCTTTCCTGGCAATTCTCGGTTTGCTTGAAAATTTTGGAGGATTGAAGAAGCTGGTATGGAGTTGGCTGGTTACTGAATAATTACAGAGGGCAGAAAACATCAGCGTGGTTTAACTATGTCTGTATGTTGGCAATCCTTGGTACTCTTTTGGCATAGTAAAAGGTGGTTAAGATCATCATTATTTACTATTTTTTGTCTTAGCTTTGCTTAAACCTTATTAATAAATATAGGAGAAGGTAGAAGGTCAAAATGTTTGTCACTATAGGTATTACTGTTAATTGGATTATTCATGTCTTCTCCTTCATCGCTATCATTTAGTTGCAACTAAAAATCTCTTTGTACAACATAGTTTGATATTGGACATAATTATTTCAGTGAAACTTATAAAAAGGGATATTACCTGGGAGATAGATTAACTCTTCAACTTTACAATTATTTTTTCATTTGTTTGTGAAAATACATGTATATGATATAACTGACTGAGATTTAACCTAACTATAAGGTAAAATGCTTGCCCAGCCTCACAATGGAAATGTGAAGACTTGCAAACCAAGACATTAAAAAATACTTTGAATTGTATATGTAAATGTATATTTAGAGCTGCATTTTATGGAGTAGCTGTTCATCAGGAAAAACACCAGATAAATTTAGAAATGGTTCTTCTAGACCTAGAGGCATCTTCACAGTGCACAAACACTTGTGGGTGCTCAGTGAGTTGGCACTTAAGTTTTTCTCATTCCATCTCTGATCAAAAAAAAAAAAAAAATTTGTATATCTACATGTGTCTCAGGGCCCTCCTCGCTTTGCAGTATCTATCCAAGCAAGTTCACTGGGATCCTTCGTTTTTTAGGACAAATCTGAGGAGTATAAGGATTTCTTACAGGTGCTCTTTAACTCCAGAATTCACATCACTAGGTGTGAAGAAGGCGTTTGATACAACGTGTAAAATCTGCTGGTGAATTGTACAGAATGGCACTACTTGCACTGAATTAATGTCACTGTGAGGAAGCTGGTTAACTGCTGTTAATCCCCAGTGACCACCTCAGGATGGGTATCACAGAGCCTGTGCTGTCACCTCTCATTATCTAGGTGTCTGAGCCAGCTTGGGAAGGCAGTGCAGAGAGAAAGAGAGACTGATGGAAGTATTTTCAACATGTTAATACACTGAGAGGATTCTTTTCCTGTAAAAATGTGTCTATTTTTCTATTTTCCTCTTCCAGACTGGAGAAAATGGATGAGAGATAATTGAATTAAATGCATATATATATATATGCTAATAATGAAGAACTGAGGGAAGCAAACACAGGGTCAAGCATAGGCTTCCATCCTTCATTGCTAAAGTTTGTAACATAAACAAGCTGGTGGTTCATTAACACACCACAGTAATGCCTCTGCAGTGCTCTCAGGACACAAGTTAGGTCCTCTGGACTAGGCTGCATAACTCTATGCAATAACATGTTTGTACTTTTAGAAGAAGATGTAGCTACAACTGTTTAAGTCCATAAAAGTTGTTTTGGTGCTTGGGTGAGTGACATATGGTGTGCAATCATACTTACGATACAAATGGATGAAAACTGACACAATAGAATTGTGGAATCAATATTTAAATGAGGTCCTTGTGTCATGTAAAGTACGGGTTTTTTTTAAATAATCTGATTTCCTGTTTGTTTGTCATGTTAGCTGTTGTATGATGTATGCAAAATTGTAATTTTGAGTGTGTCATCTGGAAGGCAGTGATAATGAATGGTATTTTGAGTAACTTCCTAAGTTTTAAGCTTAAAAGCACCACATTTGCCTTGGAGGTTTTTTTCAACAGGTGATAAAATTATGTAAGTGGTGGAACCAACAATTACTAGAAGTACTTCTAGTTTGTGCTAGATGGAAGTTTCAGCATACTTAGGTACCAGTGGTCAGAGAACATCTGAAAACACTTGAATCCTCTCTTCTTTTTTCCCTTCTCTCTCCCACAGCAAACAAATATAACCAAAACAGATTATGATGATAGATTATTTAATTATTTAATTCCAGGAATCCAGATACAGGATTATTTCAAGGATCAAAAAAATACTGGACTGTAAAAACACAGTAGTGAGTTCAGATGCTAGCACCCAAGATTTAAAAAATTGACTTTGCAAGAAGCACCTTTGGATGATTTGATGAGAAGTTATTCAGCATTTGAGACTTAACAATTTATCTTGCAATAAAAAGAAGTGAAAAAATCTCTGAGAAATGAACCATTAAGGGTACCAGCAAGTCTCTTGGAGTTATGTTTTGGGGCATCAAGCTGTTGTGTGCACAAAGCTGTTGTGCCTTGTGATTAGCAGCCTGAATAAAAGTATTTAGATACATGAGAGCAAGGTGTTGCCTGATTTGAAGTATGAACCCTGTGTGTCTTTCTGAATCTGTTAACATTTTTATTTGAAAGCACACATTAAGAAAATCTCAGAACATTAGGAAAAAATAACAATGTTAGATATCGACTGTCTGCATTTAACATTAGGAATGTGTATCTTAATTTTTTTTCTTTAAGGTAATGTTTGAGCTTATGGCAGCAGACACTTGTGTGTTAGCTGTAGACCTCTGGCCCACCTCCAAGGTCAGATAGCTTCATGTCTTAAGCCTTAAATCTGAGATTAGTAGTGTTTCTACTTGGAGTTTAATGCGTGGGGTAGGAAACAAGCACTGTCTGCTTTCATTGCAATACAGCTGTCGCTTGCTAACCCAGTAGGCAAGGAGCTTCTTTAGATCTCTGTTCTCTGGTTTTCTCCTTGTTCTAAGGCTGAACTGTAGAAGTATGCATGCCCTGGAAAGACAGTTAAAAACTTTTACTTCCTTCGCACAACTGATTTTTCCTGAATTTTAGTTTTATCATTTTAATGACAACCTAGTCCCATCTAAAATGCTATTTTGTTTCTGCCATCATCCAGCCACCTGACATCTGTATTCTCTTAAACAGGTAAGCTGCATGGATCAGCACTCCTTCCCATTTTAAATCAGCTTCTCACTCTTTTTCCTGAGCATTGTTTCTGTTGATGGAATTCTGCTGCTGATGCTCACTGTGCCATCCATGACCTGCAGGGGTGGTGAGAACAGGGGAGAATAAGGTCCTGGCTGGGAAATTGGCTGATAAATCAATCCCTTGATTTTAATGAAAAAGATGTGCTGTACATTTTAATGGAGCTACAAGCAATGAAATAATTTCCAGGCATATTTTTTCCTAAAGAGGAATTAAAATGCACTGTCAGCCATTTGATGCTTTTCTGCATACCACTTCATTGCACTTGCATATCCACAGCTTAACCTGAATTTTGCAGTGCACTGTATGAGCAGAAGCTTTGACTGTCCTGTGCTCTCCAGTTTGGTTTCTCCATCCTTTTGCTTCTCGAATTTCCTACTCTTCAGGAAAGAGAAGCAAAATTTTTATCAAGTGTGGGCAAAGGTCTGGCATCAGTGATATTATATAAGTGTCATATTTTCAACTATGTAAGTTGGTAAAGCAGAAAAAGCAGTGTACTTTAGTGATATTTTTAATAAATAGGCAAAAATAATGTAAAGTTTGCAGCTGACTTTGAAATAGTGATTGTAAAGATAAAAATACCTCATTTTGCACTCCTCTTTTGAATGACTTCCAATTCTCACATCTCAACATATCAACACTCTCAACAAGAGTATATACCCTAGAGAAATAACATAGTTTTTGCAGATTAGTTTAAAATTACTTGTTTTCAAAAGTTGTATTATGTAATTGCATCATGAATATACTTTGCTTTTTTGCTCTTACTTGTATACTGCACTTCTTGATTCAGCTGTTGCTCTTACTTTCTGCATTAATTTTTTTCACTTTTTTTTGGAGACTAATGCAGAGGAAATAATTATTTGCATTTTAGCATCTTAATTATGCATCAGATCTAAAGCAGGAAGAAGAATGGGACCTGCTGAAAACCCTCTACTATCTTAGTCAATTTAGTGGCTAATGGACCAGTTCAGGCCCATATTTCTATTTAGAAATAAGTATTAGATAAAGAATCATAAGGAAGACATTTTATATGCTTATCACTATTTTTAAGCATGCATTTATTTCTCATTGGACTTATATTTACATTTGAAAGAGAACCCACTTCCAGCAGCCAACTTCAATTGTGTGAGCTTACTTTAAGCATGTCAGATATAAGCTCTTTAATATGCAAACCAAAGCATTTAGTCAAAGATATTTCTATCTTTGGTATATTTTGGTTTGAGTGTTGAGGGATACAGGGATTTGTGAGACAAATTTGGGATTTGATGAGAAAATTCTAATCAAAACTGCTTGTGGATCTGGCCTGGCTGTGGCTCATCCAGAGTAAAAGGTTATTAGTATCAGTAACTTCTGACTCTTCCTCTCTGTCTTTGATCTAAATGCTGCTATACCTGCAGTTCTGCCAATTCAGTTATTTCTTGGCTGGTTTATAATCAGTTTCAATAGAGGACATATTTGTTCCCCTAGATAAGTTTACATTCCAGCAGCTTCATAAGGATAAATTTTTTCTTGGATTACAGTTATTTTTTTGCTGCCAGAGATCACATATCACATATACTAGAAATTCTGTGTACAAAGATTCTTGAAATATGAGCACGGTATGTCAGCACACAAATGTATTCAGCCTCTGGATACAGTAAATTCAGAACAAGCTAGAACATTCCCATTCCCTCATGAAGAAAATCCTGATGTTCTTTCTACCACAGTGAGAAAACCAGGCTGTGAGGATTGTAGAGACTGAAGTTACATAAAAGCAGCTGTTGACACTTTTCTAAATTAGAGACCAAGATGGAGCAATTGTTTTATTTCTGTTACTATACAGAGCTGATTTGTATCTGTTCTCCACAGTAAACCCTTTTTAATTTTTCCTAACTTGCTGCCATGTATGTATCCATGGTGTATATCCTGTATGTGCGCTATGCAACGCACGTTCCCATGTTGATTGGATGCCCAGATTGGTTTGCAATGTATAATTTTCTGAATGCTTGCCTTGGGTTTGCTGGACCTGGGAAGATGGTACCAGTTGCTTCCCTCACTTCAGTCTTTTCTGCTGCTGCTGGAAGGAGAGGCTGAGTGAAGTGCTTGAAATGCTTTACACTGGAGCTCCCTGGGAGATTGATGAGGAGGAAGAGACAGGAGCATGGAGGAGTAGGTGCATGAAGGAGAGGGGTATTTATGGATGTGGCATGCCAATACAGTGGGTTCTATATGGATTTAATTTTCAAATCTGTGGGCAGCCTCTCTTGAGTTGCACTGTAGCTGGTATCCACTAGTATCTTTACCAGCTCTTTTTGATGTTTTTACTAGCTCAGATCAAAGCTAAATTAATTTTATCTATAGACAACAAAGCTAAAAATAGAAGCCAGTTATCTTAGAAGGCAGAGTAATCCTATGTTTTAAAGCAGAGAACTGACAGAAAGATACTCACCAAATTCAGCAAGAGAAAACATAGCATGCTATGCTGTGAGGAAACAGATTAATTTTGATTTTTGTCTCAACATTGTTTGACCTGAGGTATATGGGAGAAGAGCTGCACATGTGTCACTTGCAGGAGGCAGCTAGGAGAAGATGGAGGAAAGCCCTGTCTCTAGGGAGACTTTGCCTGACAGCCATTTCATGTCTCACATGGAATAGGCAGTCAGTAGGAGACCACCGAGGACACTGTGTCTTCCAGTGTCTTCCAGAGAGGTTCTCCAATCAAGTGGCAAAAGGTCTCCACCAATGGATAGCAGTCAAACATTCAACTGGGCCAGTTCAATTGGGTCTCCTGCCAGCGAGCAGACCTTGGAAGGAGCTGGGGGGTATAAAAGTAACTGCGTCACAAGCTGCTGGCCTCTTTTTTGCCCTTGCTTTGTGCCCTCGCTCTTTTTGCTTGCTCTTGCTCACTCACTCTCCCTCTTGGGCTGGACACCTGTTTACTACCTCCTGTATCCTGTCCTACCACTTCCATCTTCCTCACCTGCTCCAGCCATCACCTGTCCTGCCTCCACTGCGTTCCTGCCTGAGTTCTTGCCTGAGCCTCCTGCTTCCAACCGTGCGGCGCTGATCCAGCCCATCACCACGATCCCTGCCGCAACCCCGTCCAGGGTTCTGGGCCTCCTCCTGATCCCCACCTCGTGTCTGGTGCTGTCGCCACGGGAGCTGCGCCTGTGGAGCTGCGCAGGCTCCCCGGCTGGCAGCGTGCACACGCTCCCACCGCGTGGACACCGATATTGCACTCCCAAGTTCTGGTGGTAACGCCTGCTTTTTCTCTGTCTCCCCACTCTCTCTTTTCCGCTTCCTTTTTCCTTCTCCTTCCTCCTTTTCTGTCTGTCCTACTCTTGTTTAGTTGGGCATTGCCCTTTTTGTTACCAATAAATGGTTCTCAGATATAATATTTACCTTGTTTGGCTTAATTCTGTCCTAGATCATCTGTTTTAAAAGAACCTCCCACAGTTCCCCCTTAGTGGAATGTGACATGCTTGGAGGAGATTCTTCATGAGTCCTGAACCAGAATATGATTGTTAAATAGCAGCTTTCCAGGAGAGGTTTTGAGATTAGGGGAAAGAACATGTTGAACATGGATTAACAGGGCAAATACCATACTGAAATTAAGATCAAGAGGAGAATTCACAAGACCTGACGTAATCCTTTTTGCTCTCTTTCCTGTGGGTGGGTATGTTCCTGGATGACACAGTAGGTACTTGGTTCTTTTCTGTACATTGCTTCTCTGATAAAGGTGGAAGCTGGAAGGCATTGGAAAGCTATGAGCACAGTCCAAAATTTGTAGAAGACAGACTGAATAAATTGGATTGGTTCAGATTAAAATAAAACCATGAAGTTAGAATGTGAGCATAGCAGTCCTCAAGTGACTAAAATATTGTTGCAATGAAAAAGATAAGACAAAAAAAACCCAATGGAATTGGATTACAAAAGAGAAAGATGGAATTTAGAGGAAGGCAGAAAGTTGTTGAGGAAAACAAAATTCCCTTTGTGGCATGTTATGACTAAGATTGTCTTTTTGATGTGCTCAGGGCATGGCAGTTGTATTTTCAGCCTTAGTGAGAAGAGATTTGCTCAGGAAATTGTTTGCATAACTGAAAGCAGTAATGGTATTTCACATGTAGTGTTAAGTGCTCATGCAAGTGATGGCTGTAGCTTACCAACATAAAGCCCAATGCATAGCTGAGGGCTTGAGGGGGAGGTGTTTGGGGGTCTTTTTAAATAAACATCAAAGTGATCAAAACCCTTTTGACAAGACATCTTGATACAATATGTCCACTTAAATCACTTCTTTCCAGTTACCTGACACACTAAAGCCCATGGGCTTATTAATAAAAACCAATGTATGAGGCAGGGGACTGGGTACTTTGAGGTGGCTGTTTCCATAGGGAGAGAGGCAGAAAGCCTTTCCACAGAAAAGGCATGAAACTGGAGACAGAGGCATATTGAGACATGATATTGTGGAGGTGAAGACCTTCCTTTATCCTTGGCCTGTCTCCAAACTCAAGCTCTTCAGTTGACACAGCTTTTCAGGGTATGCACTTCCTTTCCCTTGTGAGAGTTGGGAAAAGAAGGCCCATTCCCTTCTGTGGATCTAGCACAAACAGTTAGTTTTAAGCTCCTGATGGATACTTCTATATAGCTTCTATAGCTCCTGTAATGATATTGGCCCTCTGGGATTTGACTTTGTTTATTTAATCTATTATCTGTTTCGTTTGTTTTCTCTTTCTTTGCTTTCTAGACTTCTCTTCATTAAGAGCCAAGGCTTAGGCAATCATACTGGTTTTCTGTGCTTTCCCCATGGTTTTAGAGCCAATGGCTTATTTTTGCAGCACAAGGAAGGGATCACATTTCTTCAGATTAAAACAGACAGCTAGGTAGAGGGGAGAAAGGGATTTTTGAAGTGCCATAAGGGACTGCAAAATTTTTATATATGCTCACACTTCTTTTGGCTCAGACCAGCTCTTCATGGGGACTGGTCTGAGTTCCTGTTCCATTGCAGCTAACCAGATCCATTGGCAATCAGCTAAATTGGCAGTTAGTACTGCTGCTTACTGCTTGCTTCTTGCTGGGCTAACAACTTTGCTTTCTAAGTAACATTACTGTGGTTTAAATAGCAATTCCATTTTTAACAAATTTTACAAAAAAAGGAGGTAATATACCATATGAATATATAATAGCATGTGAATAATACTAAAGAAGCTACAGTGATAGAAATAACTGTTTCCCTCGGGCCATCTGCAAATTGGAATAGCTGTGTTCACAAAAAGTAAATATTGGTTAGGATAGTATGATTTTTTTATTTTTTTAACAAGATAATAAATACAATTGTTCAGCACTGGCATTGGTGCCAAAAATGTCCCTTAGGAAAGTCTGTGGTTGCTTCTATTCCCTTGCATCTCTCAGAGGCTCAGGCTATTCATAGAGAAAGCTGATACACAGTAATTGGTTATCTCACAGCATGTCCTTCTGCAAGAGAGCCCTCAGGTACAAGTGGCTGGGTGCCAGCATAAGCTGTGAATGAGAAATTAAGTGTTAACAAAATCCCCTCAGAGAATTTTCATGAATAAGACCCACAGTACTTAGCTGTCATTATGGCTGACACTTTATCTTCACAAAAAGAAATTAACATTTTCATCAATAAAGGAATCCAAACTCTAGCTGAGATGTAATTCAGTTCAGTTCCTTTAGTGTGTCTAGCACTTCATTAAGTAAAAACAGGCAGCAGAGTCCAGTGAAAAGAAATTTGATTCATTCAGGATGAAGTCAGTGGTAGTGAGCAGTGTTCATTGACGCAGGGTGTGGGCCCAGAGTCCTCCTTAGAGCATGAAATGTAAGTTATTGTTCAGCAGCAGCGCTGGAGCTCCCAACCAGCCCTTTCATCAAAGTCAATTAAGGGATGCAAACGTCACGCTGCAGAGAATTGGGCTTCTGTTTGCCAGATTATGATTTAGCATAGTGGTTCTAGAGGAGGCAGCTGAGCCTGTGGAATCACTGTATGATGAAACCAAACTGGCCAGGGCAAGCCAGTGAAAACTATACAAGTATGGAATAACATGTTCATGGTTTTCAGTGATTCATTGTTGAATTCAGTGGAAGGCTGCTGAAAGGATAAATAACCAGAGAATCCTAATGAGTATGTGTCAGAGGATGTCTCACTTATGAAGAACCTTAAGGATCCTCCTAATGTTTTTCAGCACCAATGGTTTTCATAGATTTGCCCCAGATGTACATTAATTTAGTGTTTATCTTCACCTAGTAAAAATAAGTGAATGGCCTTCTTAATGTATTTTAACAACTCTTTATAGACTTAATTGATTCTGCTTCAACAAGGCGGTCGTTTCTTAGTGTCATTCCACCTAAAATTGTCAAAAAAAGTTCTTATCAGCATTAAAATTCATTTGACATGCCTGTTAAACTAATAACTGCTAGAATTGATTATTACAGACAAAAGGTTTTAACATTACATTTTGGGAGTAGAAAGTATGTATTTTGATTGCATCACTCTAAAAAAGACATGTATATATACCCCTGGCTTCTTTAGTCTGCAGCAATAAATAGTCTTTGATTGTAATAGTTACTTTCAAAGAAAAAATACATATTTTAGTAGTTTTAGGTTGGCAGCATGAATAAAATTTGAGACAAAAGGCTGCCAAACTGAACTATGTGTTTGGAGGTATTAATGAAGATATTTTCAGAGTTGCTTGTGACATTAGAAAATTGTATCACCTAAGTCCTTGCATACATTTATAAATTGTTATGTGAGACTGAATTTTTTAAACCTGATAGCCGATTCAGATAGCTAAATTCTGGGAAAAAATTTCCTGTGAGGCATTAGGTATTTCAAACCCAGGAAGGAAATTCTTTAGCCCAGGACTCAGGACTGATATTTTTCATGTAATGAATTGGAGGGGCGGGGAAGGCTGGAATGCGAACTATGAGGATGGAAAACATTTAGTCACTCTTGGAATGATATGAATGTTTTTACAGGAAGCTTAAGTAAACACATATGCTGCTGCTTAGTAGGCTGCAGTTAACTTTTTTGGACAGTAGACAAAATTTAAACAAGTATACAAACTCGAATGAAAGGCTGTTGAGCAGCACACCCTTCAGGCCCAGTTTTGAGCCAGTTGTCACTTAAAACATTAGGTTAAAAGACTACTGTTTGTTTGGGCTTTTTTTTCTTTATGGTCTTTTTTATGGTAAATGCTTGAATACACTGATTTTTAATTTCTTTAAGTCATTTTATACTGGTTTCATAGGATCAAAACATCTTACTTCTTTTAAAGGTGTAGTCTGTGTTTTGAATTACTACAGAAGAGGGAGCTATTTCACTTTCCCCAAACATGGGTATGTTCTTTATTATTCATGATGAAGATCTTTCTCCTTGTTTAGAACATGATTTTTATTCATTTTTTTCTTTTTCCCCCCAGAAGAGGTTTTCATTTTATGAAAACAAAAGAGATGTTGTACATCCTAGAATCCTATTCTGTTGAGCTTACTCAGAAGAAATGTTGTGCAGAGAAAGAAGCTTAGAATACAATAGTTACTTCTCTACTTACAACCAATTTTGTAAAACCATGGAGTAGCTATTTCCCTCACATTATATTACTGAAAGTATGAAACAAAACCTTTTTGGAGTTAAAAAATTGCATTCCAAATGAAACAAAGCAAAGAGATTGTTTTTCATGTAATATTAATAATAAAAATACCTTGCTGGGAGATGAAGCCTGCATAATGTATTAACTTAAAGGAGAACAAAAAAATGAGACTGATTAAAGCTGGTTGTGGCTGTTACTAAATAATTCTTAACAGAGAATTGCTTTTACAAACACCTGAAGAAATTCTGCTTCCTGAATAAAAAAGCTAGTTTCTAAGACATGATGTAGATTCAGAGAGATAGTGTTAGGCAAACATGTACTTATTTTGCAAAAAGAAGGTAATCAGTACTTGGCAAAAGCATACAGAAATCATCAGAAATTGAAACATTTGTCTTCTGATTTCAGTTCCTTGATTAGGATTCATCAAGGATATTGCTGCTTTCACTGGAAATGTCCTGAGTTTATATGAAAGTGAAATTCATGGAGTCATGCAAGTTGGAAATGATGACCAGAGATTTTTCTAGTTCTATCTCCTTCTTAAAGCAGGTCTAGTGACAGAAGGATGTCAAGGCGTTGTCCTGTTAAATTTTGAATATTTGAAGGATGGAGATCACACAAGTCTCCATGACCATGTCATAGTTTGATGATCCATGTGGTTCAAAAGAAAGATCAAAACAGCTTTTATCAAGTTGTCATTTCCCATTTCATGTTTGTGTTTGTTGCCTCTCATCCTAGCCTGGAGCCACCTTCAAGATTAGCCAGGCCTTGTCATCTTTGTACCCTTGGGCCAAGGAGTGGTAGACAGCAGTAGGGTGCCCCCTGACCCTCCTTCCCCAGGCTGAGCAAGCCCTGCTTTGTCTCTCAGCCTGTCCTCATGTGCCACCTCTCCAGCCCTGGCCAGCTCAGTGGCTTTGTCACATACTTGCTCAGGTATGTCCATGTTTCTCTTCTACTAAGGAGCCCAAAGCTGGACACTACTCCAGCTGTCCAAGTGCTAAATGGAGGGAAACCATCACTTCTTTGTACCTGCAGGCTCTGCTTCTGCTGGTGTAGGTCCCTCTTGTCCTTCACACAAACCAAAACTGAACTCTTGGTTCTCTCATAATATATTTGGATTTGCAGTGGAGCTGTTAAGTGCAACCCCTCTTTCCTTTCTGATACAAACTCTATGGCTAGAGTTCAGATTTTGAACAACTAAGAATATGATAGGAAGGTGGGTGTAATTTTTCATTCTGGTTCCACACTTAAGAAGGATTCTATTTAGTTAGTTGTCTTTTATATAATTAAATCTTCAGTGAATGGGGTTTTTTTTAACATGCAGCTAAACAGTAGAAGTTAACATAATTGCAATAAATTTTAAATTGTCCCTGATTTTTTTTCTTTATTTTTATTTGTTTTCCAAGGCTTCAGCAGTCAATGGTATATTTCAGTTTTCATTCTCTTCCTTTTTTTAAATAATTGATCAAATTGTGTATATGATAAAATTGTAATCCTGAGCAACAAATTTTCCCTGCTCTCACTGAAACATGGGTGCACCAATTTCTCTCCATATCTGGATACTCGAACAATATCTTAGTACTTCAATACCTCAGTATAACAAATTTAGGGCACAGTACTAGACCAGATGGACCATCCTTTGTTTTTGTGCATTATTTATAGTAGTTCACATTGTTAACAGAAGAAAATATCTGCTCTTTGTACTACAAGCTGTGTCACATCACAAAGGAGAAGTGAGAGGTCTCAGAAAGGAAAAAAAAAAGAGGAGTGTAGGGATTGGTTTTGCTCATACTACAGAAGTATTCTAGACTGAAAAAAAATCAGTGAAAATACTATTCCACCTTGATAGTTTCTTGGGTGTTTTTTTTTGTTGTTTTTTGGGTTTGTTTTGTTTTTTTTTTTGACAACCAGTTTTTTTAACAATACCAGTGTTGGTATTGTTAATATAGGTCCTTAAGGACAAAGCTAGCTCCAGACATTACTTGAATGCCACCCTTCTTTCACCATAAATGCAGTTTGATTTCAAGCTGGAATGATGAGATTCAGGGTTTGATCACATATTGTAGTATTTTTCAGTGGACTAGTCAGACTGAAGGTCCACCAGCAGCTGAAATATCTGTTGTAGATTTTAAAATTGTTGAAGTTGATTTTAATTAAAAGGCATTGTGAAGACTTAATTCTAATATTTTTATCAACCTCACAGCAAGCAAAATAATAATCTGCACCAAAATTCAGCAGAGAAGGTATCAGAGAGGATATATGGAAGCATGGTGTTCTAATAGGAATCTGCCTTTATATATAAGCACTTGGCATCAGCAAAATCTGTGCTCCATTAAATAATCCATTGTTTTCATCCAGACTTTCTTCAATCCCCTTCTCTTTATTTCCTTCTCTCTTTCTTTCTATAGTATAGTTGTATTGTTGGTAAAGCACACAGGCAGAAACAGCACCAGTTTTTCCCACCCATTGTCTGTGCATTGGATCTTTCTTCAGCCGTTTCTACCCAGAGCAGCAGTGAAAGCCCAGTCAGATTGTGTGGTGGTAGATGCTTTTTCAAGCTTAGCTACTGCTTGCCTATTCAAATAGCCAGAAGTCTGGCAGAGCAGATCTGGTTTTATTTGTTGAGTCTTGTCTAGTGAAGTGAAAAGGCCTGAATTTTTTTTTCTTTTCCTGGCTGCATTTTTGCACATGTGGGGGTAGGGAATGAAATTATTTCTTTTGTTCTCTGTTTGCAACTCATTGAGAAGCAGGCATGCATATAAAATTACTGTATCTCAGGGCTTACCTTTAGGGAGAGAAGGGGAAAAGAAAAAGATTTGTAAGCTTGACTGGAAACACTGAGGATGCTGAAAGCAGGCCCAAAAATGGAAGGTAACAAAATAATAAAATACAATGAGTAGAGGACAAGCAAAAACTTTTCAAATTAATATAGCAGTTTAATTTCATCCTTTATAAGAAATACCATATTACTGCATGTATCAAGGGCACAAAAATTGTGTCCGAGTGTCCATGGCAAAGGAGCATCAAAATACAGATGTTTAGTTTTGGAAACTCACCAAAAATTATACAACAAATATATAGATATATAGATGGATATATAAAATTATGGATGGTTTTCCTAGATGTTAAGTTATACCTGCAATTACAGGGAAGTTATCTTGAGGGGTAGACTTTAATGATGGAGAGTAAAACACAGTCCTCTTTCTCCCAAGTGGATCAATGAATACTAACCCAAGTGGATCAATGAATACTAACTAACCTGCATCTCAGCTTTCTGTAAGGTTTTTTTTGGTTTTTTTTTATTGACATGTTTTACCTCATATCTGCAGTCAGATGGTAAAGCTGCAGTCTCCTTCAATTCTCCGGCTGGTATTACTGTCAGTGAACTTTGCTCTGGGCAGCAGTAATGATTCATATAATTTGTACTGGTTTTAGCCCCCTGTGAGTACAAGATTCCTGTGGCCTTTTTGTCATTTGAAGTGTAAGGTTCGTAGGGGCTGACCAGGAACCTTCCTGTAGCTTCAGGGTAGCTCTTGCATTCTGGCCTTTTGCATGTTTGGGATATTTCAGTTAGAGAATGGAGTGATGCTAAAAATCAGTTTGCTTGCAGAAATGGTTTATATACTCAGAGGCCTAAACAGCCAGGATTAATTAATTGAATTTATCATGTTATTGGTGTATATTGGTATATAACAATATGTTAATGATTTCTAAACTAATGGTTTGGTGAAGTTGTAAATGTTAAGTATTAGACATTAATGTGATTTAGTCAGATACTTTATTAAATGAATTTGAAAGCAACTACAAAGAGTTCATTTAAACTAAAAGAAGTGTAGTTTGAAAATCCACGGATTTTGAAATACTTTGCTCATTTTGGCTATTCTTCTACACTACATGTGCAAACTCAGAGCTGTGAAATGAAGAATTGATGGAAACCAATCCTTTGACCTCCAAACTTGTTATTTATTTTAAATCTCTACCAAAAAAAAAAAAAAAAAAACCAAAAAAAAAAAAAGAAAAAAAAAAAAAAAAACACAAAAATTTTAATTTAAATAAGAAGATATTTGAGTGATCTGGAGAGACATGATTCCATTATACAGACTTCCAGTTTGTGCATGAACAAGCTGTTGGCACTGTTCTATATAATTTAAAATGTATTGCTACTTTTCTACTAGAAGTTATACAAGCAACAAAATTTGAGTGTTAATCAGCAACAGCATAATCTGAACCATGACCTCTGAGATAAGTTTGAAGTTATCTAACTTAATTGTAGTGTCTTTAATGTAGTTTTTTTATTCTAAACTCTAGTTAGCTGATCTAATTTTAAAAGGATTAAAAACGTTCATTGCCTGCACAAACTTTTGTGCTGGGAAGAGCAAGGCTGGCGAGAAGCTATGAAAGCTGAAAATTGTGAAAGACAATGAAAGCAGAAAAGTTCATTCTTGTAATAGGATAATTTTCAGTTGATTGGAAGGCATGGGTGCAAAAGCTGTGTGCTGGAATGTAGCCAATAGGCACAGAAATCAGTATTTTGTTTAACAGTGTATACTTCTAACAACTTAATCTATGCTGAGTAATATTTTACCCTTACTCTGAAAGTAAAGACTAGCTGCCTATAGGTAAAAATGGCAAAATCTGTGGTCTGAGGATGAAAGGTGGCAACATGTGGCCACCTCCACTCCATATAATTTCTCCATATTTTCACAATTTATCACTTTAGGTATGGAAGGCTATTTAAATTTAATTTTGATAAATCTTCATTTTTTGAGATGGAAAAACAGAGTACACTTAAACAGTTGAAGCACTGAAATGAAAGCTCACAGTTCTTTAAATCACGCAAATTTGTTTCCTGAACATTTTGTGTAATGTTAATAATGCTCATAACTATGAAATCATTGCTTCTTCAGTGCCTGAGTTCTATGAAAAACACAAGATAAACAAAATTAGTCTCAGAGAGCAAAAAGTTGTTCAAGAAAAGATAGGTATTGCTTTCCTTCTGAATCCTGTTTTTATGGTGGTCATTTTGCCGTTTCTTGTTATCTCCGTAAGTCTCTGGATTTTGTTTTATTCTAACAACTTTCTATACTAGAGCATGTTAATATGTCTGTATTTTTGTTTCTATCAAAACAAATTTCATACTCCAGTATATTAAAATGGTGTCAAAAAGTAAGTACTGTACTGTTAAAAAATAACTCACAGTCGATAATAATTCAGTCGATAATTCTGAGGTTTCTCAACCTCAGAAAGCAGAAACTGGGACTGCAAAGTATACTGCAAAAAGTGATCTTTTCGATAAATAACCATGATAAATGCTCTCCAGAGATCTTTCACATGCAGTGCATCTTACATTCCCTTTTGGTATTCAGAGTCTCTTCTGCTGTAAATTTCAGCAGAGGCGATGTTATTCATACAGAGAAAGGTTTGACTTCTGAGTTACATGTTTGATGTGCAGCTTGGTAGTATAAATCAATGCAGCTGAACTCTGTTCAGTTCCTAAAGCAAAAAAATCTGCATGAAGTTTTGATTAAACACTTCTGGAGAAAAGTGGGCAAAATAAATATTCTGCATATAGTTTGAAAATGCATGAGCAGGCAAGCTGATTTCATAGTGAACAAAAAAACAAAAAGTGGTCATTCTTTTCTGTTTCGATACTTCAAAAATTTTCTGCAGCTTTATGCTGTTTTTATTGAGTGTACATCACTTTGAAACAAAGTCTGTTTATCAATTTTTTTCTAAAGTACCCAGAATATTCATCAGAAACAAAAGTAACTAACATTACTCTCTTTACTATTACATTGTGTATGAATTTTTGTGAACTTAATTAAAATATTCAAGAATCTCAAACTCATGTGTTTTTCTTTTTCTTACCCCCAGAACCAACGTATATCACAATAGGTCCACCCACCTGTGAGGTTTTGGTGAACTGCACTTTGACTGAAAAAGACTGTATCTATAGCTTCAAACTGGACCAAAATGGTTGTCGCATTTGTCAGTGCAAAACTAGTGAGTATGCAGAAATATGGTGGCTTCTCCCTTTTATATCAAGCTGTATGTGAAAATGGTAGTATGCTGGTTATTTCCATTCATGATGTTGATTGTATGTTGTGTTAGTATGTGTGTGCTTTCTAGTTGTTCATCTTTAAAGAATTGGTTCCTGATTTCTGACACGGCTTGCTTGCTTAAAATGTGTTTGGAGGAAAATGTACAGTGCTTGACTTTTGAGGTAAAAAATTAACAGCTGGCTAGAAAAGGTAATAATCTGGGACCTAATATTCATATAGACTTTGCGAAGTCTTATGAGAATTCCACATTTCATTTTCCTCTGTTTACAGAATTTTAAAAGCATCTAGGTTTCTGCACTTCAAAAAGTCCTATTGCTAAACAGCCTATTTTAAACTTAGATTTTTTTGTCGAAATTTAGATTTTGAGGATAAATGTTTGAAAATCGTATGCTTGGGAATGGGTTTGGATATATGCGAGTATATCCATATTTATATTTATTTCTGTAGCATATTCTTATATTTATTTTATATACACATATAATATTTTAGTTAGCATTTTTGCAGGCTTTAACATCTATTTCTTCTCAAAGGAAAAACACTGCCTTGTGAAAACTTCATGTGTATGAAGAAAAACGTTTTTTTCTATATGTGTTTCCTTATGTCTTCAGTTTTTATAGGTGAAATATAAATCAGTATCAGGCTGGTTTTTGGAATTGGCCAACAAAGGACACCTGTGGAGTACTAGTCTCAGCTTGCAGGATGCATCTTTGTGGCTGCCAACCCAACCTACGAGTGGGTTTAAACTCTCTTTGTAATGTTATTGTATTTTTTCAGCTTTCTTGCAGCCTTTAAGGCTTCCATAACCGAAGTATTACTCCATTCTTCTTCTTTTGGTTTCAGTCCACTCCTTCTCAGCCACTTTCTAAACCAATATGACTATTGTAGGGGTCCCAAGTAGAAACAGTCAAAATAAAATTCTTAAGTAGTAGAAACTAAAGAGCTTTAGGAATGCGTGGTGTTGGAGAGGATATCTTAACAAAAGTAAACATATGGCAAGCCATACCATTATCATGGCAATACAGAAATAATACCTTTGATTACAATTTGTATTCATGGAAGGATGACTTTCCTTAGGTTACATCCAAGCTATCGCATACTTGCCTTACTTCGTTCTTCCTAAGGAAAACATTAGAAATGTTAAGGTCTGCTTTTAATGTTGTAATTTGATTTTCCTTCTCCGTCTGTTATTATTAAATTCATTGGGGAGTTTGACACAAACAAGAAGATGGACATACTTGGCAAGTTTCATCATCTATGCCTGTCCGTGCAGTCCTTCCCTCCAGTTTGGTGCACTGCAGACAGACCACTCCAAAGGATGATTTCTTTTGTCCTAGGTTACCAGACTGCATATGGACACAAACCACATCTCAGGGTGTTCTTGTTTAGAGTATTTCTGATTAAATAGTGCATAAGAACCTATTCAAGGGAATTTTTCTCTTGCCAGATTTGCTTGAAATTTTCTTCATTTTACCATAGCAAACTGTCTGAAGCAAAGTTAATAGTATCATTTATCATCTCTTTTTTCAGTTAAATAATGTGACTAGTAGATTGCTTAAAAATCTCAATCATTTAGAAAGAGGAAACCTTTATTTTCTAAGAAAGTGAAGAAAAATAACAGCTTGGAAATCTTCATCATTTGGCGGTTATCAATCAAAATGACAGAAATTTAATTTTTCTGTCAAGTAATGTCTGTCACTTGCAAGGCTCTCAGCTGGCCAAAAGAGCATGTGAGAAAGGAGGAGAGGAATCTTAGGTCAACTATGCTGAAAATAGTTGTACTGTGCTAGCTCTCTGTGTTTTGAGATCCTGTGTACTTTAATGTCCAAACCCGTTCAGTTACATCTTGGTTCTCTTAAGGACCTCAGAACATGTGTTATCTGTAGCTCATGTAGACTCACGTGGACTTGTGGGAACATCATTATTTTATACTGCATCCACTTGCTTTTTGCTGGTCTAAGCTGTTCAACAGAGTCAAATTTAATTGCCTCAGTAAGAAAGCCCCCGTGCCCACACTAACATTTGAAGTCATCATATCCTAATTCTACTAATCTATTTCCAATAGTTTCATTTTTCGTTAATTTATCTTTAGATAGCTCTCCTGGAGGTTTGTTATACTTCACTTATTTCAGCCAAAATAAAAGCAAGATGATAAAGTGGAAAAACATAGAGTGAAGGTGTAATTTGTTCTTCTTTATTACCTGCATTTACATTCATGTTGCCAGAAATAAGTACACAACAGGTTTATTTGGAATGATTATGTAACTACAGTATAATGAAACTTGTTTGGTGCTTCATTGTATTTTAGTTTTAAGTCTATCCCTCCTCATTCAAGCCAATTACGGAATGAGAAGGAGGAAGGAAGCAAATCAAAACATTGCTAGAATATTATTGTAATAGAAGTAGTTTACTTTGTCTTTTATCCTTCTTTTCATTTCTACAGTGAATGCAAAACCATGATTTAGTAACACGCAGTGAAAACATACATGCTGTAAAGTAAAATAAAATATTTTTTAAAAGTAGCTGAGCCAGACCATAGTTGTTAAGAGAAGGGAGAAAAAATGCTAAGCAAAGAGTGAGCATAGACTTATATGGGAAGAAAGTTCAGTAAGAACACATGGAACCACAAATGATGAGGGAGAAAGAATGATCATACTGACCAGAAGCATCTAGAAGCCAAAGTAGCACTACATGACAATAAAAGGTAAAAAGTAGAAACTGCTGCAGAATACCAAGAGTAAAACTAAAACAAGTAGGAAAACCAGGAAAGGCATTACCAAAAAAAAAAAAAAAAAAAGATGGTACAAGAGCAAAACACAAACAGAAAAAAGTAAATAAGAAAAAAATTGTAGTGTGCAGCAATTGGTCTTGTATTTGGAGTTTCTGGGCCTTTACTTTCATAGGGAGAACTGGAGTGGAATGAAGACTAAAAGACTAATGGCATATTAATTAATGCCTGCTGATTGAAGCAATATAGGATTTAAAATCTGATTGGTAGTTGCTGCTGCACACAAAGTTATTCTTCAGCAACTGTCTGCAGTGCAGGCCTTGTCTGTTCCCTGGATTAGTTTCATGGAAAAAAAAACGTTTAAAATCTCTCCTGTAACTGAGACTAGTGTTTTACCTCAAATGAATTGAACATGTAGTACTCTTCAGGGCATAACTGTGAGCATGTATGACTTTAATATTTTTTTTAACATTTCAAATCTTACTAAAATGGAATTAAATTAGAGTGTTGCTGTCAATTTAAAAAATTGTTTGCATCATTTAGAAGACTTATCTTTGCGGTTCCAAGATGCAACTGTCATCCAGTTTCATTAATTTCAGACTCCTTATGGAGAGATGCAACTGGAGAAAGCTGAGATGAGTAATTTTCCCTGCACATTATAATGCATCACCTTCCACTTTGTGTCATGGTCTCTTCTATCTGTCAAAGCAAGTCATGCAATCACTATTCAAAAATAAGAAATCTTGGTATATTATGTGTTTGCACAGTCCTCTCAACATGAAACCACCTTTTCCCCAAAACACATCCTATGGATACACACAGAAATAACTTTAGAAGTGTTGGTACCATTTCCTGTAATGAGAGCAACTCATTTTTTACCATGGAGTTAAAAGGAGACATTGTCATTCAGTCTATGCTAGCACACACCAGAAGCATGTTCCGCAATATTCTGACAAGTCACACCATCTCCCTTTATAGCAGATGGGAAATTCCAGCATGGACTTTGGGTTGGACAGTGCAGGTCTTTATTTAGTTGTGTAGACATTCAAAGGCAGGATTGGTAGGTTTGAGCAAAGGTAGGTAGGTTCATCTACAGACTCCCTGTAAATAGCAACAGTTAAGGCTCTGAAAAAGCATAGGGACTGATGATGGGAAAAAGCCTAAGAAAACTTTGCAGGGACTGCAGTGAGAGAACACTTCTCAATTCCTCATTTTTGTGTGTTAATTCTTCAATAGTTAGAGTCCTAACCTTTCAATCTTATAGCCAAAATTTGAACATTTCATTCCTGTATTTCTGTATGTAATCCATACTCAGGGATGTTTATTCTCAACACTTAAATTCTCTCAGTGTTAATTTTTCCCATTTAAATAAACTTATTTTGTGTTTATTTCTGTGTCAAACTGAGATCAGACAGTAATTGCATACTAATCACACAAAATGTACTTCAGGCAATGCAAAATTCCTGGAAATAGTAGAGTAAAATATAAATTAGGTAATGCTTTTCTGGTTTAGTAGCAATTGTCTTCCAGTGTTACTTAGATTTCACAACAAATTCCATGGAAAATTAAAAATATTAAATTAATATCCACATAATCTTTCTTAGTGCTAAGGAGAGCACATTAGATTTTTGAGTAATTCTGTAAGAGAGAAAAAAGATGTCTTATTATCCTTCTGCAGTGATGTAAAAGGGAATAGCTATTACAGGCAAGACTTCAGTTAAGGAAATACAACCATAGAAAAATTAGGATGAAGCATGTTTCCTAAAAATTTAATGCTCAGATCACAAAGAAAAGTACATATTCTTGTAGAACAAAAGTAGTAACTCTAAGCAGACGTGCAAGATAGTGGAAGTGCTCCCTGAAGATGATGGAATTATGATGAACAACTCATACCAAATAAATATTATCTGTATTGTCACTAAAATGAGTGTTTGGCAGGATCTCTGAAGATTACAATATATTGGAGTTAGTACTTACAATATATCTAGTGCAACAAAAGCGGATAGGAATTTCACTTGGCTTGACTTGTGAAAAAAGAAAAATCAGCGTGCTTGAAGCTTGATCATCCTACAGTAATTCCACCTCTGAGAAATCACTGCTACAATTTCATTTTTATGAATTTATGTGTTGTGTGAGAATCCTAGATTTGTTTAGAGCACACATCCAAGTGGTTAATTTGCCTCAACGGACTCACAAGATGATTTATTTAAACAGGGTTTTCTAGCATCACAGCACCCAGTCCCTTCATTTTTTTTCCAGCTTTTGTGAATCATGATTTAAGTCTAACAAAAGGAGGGAGGGTTAGTGTGGATCTGTGGAGGCAATATATTCAGAGAATTCCAGTTACTGTTAAGTAACCTAGTTTTCTCCTTCATAAATTTGCCTCCCCAGATCCCCACCCCCGAAGATTAAGCAGCAGTAGCAATCCACACCGAGAGGACGGCTGATGAGTGCTTAATTGTAAAGGTACTGTGAAACAGTTCTCCTGACATGATCTGTCCTCAACATCAAGAAAATAATACTGGTAAAGGTATGTAGCTAGCTTTGTGTAGCCATGCTACAAATTTGTAAAAATGGACACCAACCTAAGCCAAGTTGAAATACTGACATAATCCATGTCATGTATCTATTAATGTTCTCTGGCAGTTGTTTTTCTCATCTGTGAATTACAGGACTGAAAACTAAAAGTACTTCAACATAGAATGCATTTTCAAAACTTTTTAGAGTCAGATGATTTTCAGTCCTTACGATACAAATACCAGTGTGTCCATGTGTAAAATAATATATTGGAAAAACATAAATATCCCAGTTTAAGAGCCTAGAGCTTTTTAAATACCATATATATATATGCTAGGAAAAAAAATAAAGTATTTTTTTTAAAGAAAAAGAGCTGCAATTGCAATCAAGCTATTAGAAATTCAAGCAGAAGACCCTTTTTAGAGCTACCATGCAATCAAATTTTGTTTATTTTTAGGGGTTTTTTTGGGCAATGTTTTATAACATTCCAAATATTCATAGGTTCATGTGAGGTAGGGATATAAGCACTCTGAAATTGGGAATAAATCGTGCATACAATAGTTTGAATTTAGGATGAAGACTTGTGATTCCTTTTGAGATGCATTGCCCCTGAGATGCCATACCTGAGAAGGAGAGGTTGCATTGTATCCAAAATATTCCACTGCTAAGTTAATTCTGCCAAATGCAGACATTGCTAACATATCATGGGACAGAATGTTTTTGTTGTCCTGCTTGCAAGGTGGGACCTTGACTGCAAGTAGGTCACATCAGTATGTCAGCTGCTCTTACATGCTGATTCTTGACCGTGCTTTTCTTTCCTTCAGCAGCCAGTTACTCAGTTTTATAGATACCAGACAACCTTTTAAAACTAGAGCTGATGGTAGTGTTGAGAGTAAGATATTTACCGGAAAAGAGTTTTAAAACACCAGATCATTTGTGTGTAGCATGCTCGCCCTATCTTGGTAATCATCAGTTCTCAAGATTTTTCTACAGTGTTATCCCATCCTTCAGATCCCAAAGAGATTCCTCTTAAACTGTGTAATGCTCTTCCGAAACTCTCAGTATTTGTTTTATTATAGTCTGCATGTATGAAAGGGTTTGTAAGTGTGTGGAGAAAGTGGAGAAAGAGATCACTGTATTTAAAAGGAGTTTATGGACAATGGTGACCAGGCTTAAATACCTCACCAATATCTGTTTCTTAATAATTCATAAATGAGTTTTTTTGGAAGACTGGTTCATCTTCAGCTGTTCTTTCGGCTTGTATTTGTCCAACAGCATCACATTAAATTGATCTAAATGAATCCAATAATTTGAAATTTCCATATGCAAGTCAACATATAATGTGTTTAATTGTATCAAACTGCAGAACAAAGTATTTGCCAGTACTGCAATCTTCAGAGGACTCAAAATCTGCAAGCAATAGCTTTTGCCAGTGTGGTGAGGACTAGTGAAGACTGACTAGACTGTGAACTGGACCTGTTGGTAACTGGCTTTGCTGCTGCTTTTGCAGTTGTGGTTGCACACAAAGAAAGATGCATAGTCTTGTTGTGTGGGTGGGATTCACTGCTATAAGTATTCAGTGCTTCTTAGTCCTCAAGTGAGTATTAGTTCTAAACAGGAGGACTATTTAATAACATCATTGGTTCAGGACAAACAACCTTTCCATATTTAGTGTCCTAGCCTTCTACTTGTAGCATTTTATGTGATATTTCAGCTAATGTCACATTAAAAAGCTAAATATTTGTTGTAAAATTACAATTCTATGAGCCTGAGACATTGAGAAACACATTCATCTTTTCTTAAAGTCATGGTTCATCAGTATCGTTATGGAATTATCCAATATCCTGCATCTGAACTCTGAGCTTGTCATGCAAATTGTTTTCTGTATTGGCATGACCTTATTGACAGTTCATGTTTTATAAGAAAAATGAATGAATGTGTTTCTACTAACCATGAAGAACTCTACAGATATTTCCCTAAGCAACACAATGAGAGATGTTTTCCCTTTAATTAATTTCCTGTTCATCATTTTGTTTCTGTTTTAGTCTTCTACTTTCTATCTAACCATCAGTTTAGTTCCCTTTATGATGTCACTATAACTAATCAGTCACAAAACCTCAAAAAATAGCTTATACTATGTGATCAGAAGCTTAATCCCATTCTGTTAGAGTTGCAGTCATGTGCAGGTGCATAATGCAGTTCTGTCAAACTCTGAATGGTAGTTTTCTTCCGCATTAGCTTTTAAAATGTTTGCTATATCCTCATTTCAGCCTGTCTGGTTGCCCTGATGCACTTTTGAAGCAGTTATTAGACCAGGTAGGGCTGGATCTCTTCTCTGCAAATACATTCATGATTTGGGATTGTTTCCTCATGAAATTTATCTAAGCTGAGGTGGAAAACACCCTCAAGCAAATACTGTCCTAATATTTTGTCATAATAGATTTCCTCAGTTCATTGCAGTTGACTTTCATGAACTAGTGAACTAGTTCTCCTTGTTCTTTAGTATGTGTCACTTGAAATGCAAAACCTTAGCAAAAAATCTGGTTTTACTTATCTTTTCATAATTAATTAGTCATTATTTTAGTAGTGATAAATTTAAAACAGTAGCTAAGGCAATAGAAAAATTGTCAGGATGACAATTGTATACACTGAATTTGATCCACATATGAATATTTAGGTTTGCAGTCTTTTCAATCTTTTTCTCTTCTTTCTTTTTCTGATAGCTATGCTTTGCTTTGTGACATTGGTGATTCACTTAATTTTCTGAATAAAATACCTGGCTTAAAATGCTGGACTATGCTTTTCATCAGGCCTGTGCAGCAGACATAAACTCCATGTGCCAGATGGTACTTCATTTAGAGACTGCCTGCTGTTGTCATGTTTTTAATAATGTTTTAATAGGACACATTTAGATGATTAGATGTAAATTCAGAAAGCAGACCAGAATTCACATCCTTAATTTCATGACACTACATTTCTTCATAGAGAATTTTTTCAAAAACTATTTAAAATCTATTTCCACAGTTTGTACTGTCATACTATCAGAAGTTTGAGTGCACTAACATGTTAATTTCAGTAAAGACCATCTTATCAGAATATAATTTTCAGCATCTTAGTAGAAAGCAGAGGTCTGTGGAGATTATTCTGATCACCTCATACACAACATTGCCATAACACTAGAAAGTCTATACAGTAACAGTTGTCTGCACTGACTTCAGCAAACCTTCCCTTTATGTTTGTCATAGTCAGACTTTTGATGATTTTTCATATGCTCTTCACTGTCTGTTCCTGGGAGGCAATGGTGATTATTAGCCACCCACCTCAAGGCTCTCAAGAGCTTTTCTTTCTTGGCCACTTACAAAATGAAAATTCTTTTGAGGATAACTCACTGTGTAAAGGATTAAGCAAGAAGGATATTGCTTCAAGACTGGATCTCCTGGTTACTATGTCAGCTGACTATTGGAGTTTTAAGTATATTTAACATCATAAGCTACTTGGGATGAGACACTCGGGATGTCTTCCTGCTTTGTAGCACTGCCCTTAGAAACCCTGAGCTTTTTAATACAGTCTGTTAACTTTACATGTAACAAACCTGTTTTTAATCTCTGAAAAATAGTTTCACTAGCCAAATCAGAGCAGAATAGAAGACTGAAAACAAAGTATTCGGCTGTGGGACTCTGAGTCATTATTTTGCCATCTTCTATAACTTCGTGGTCAAACCTGGATGTTGTATTTTGATAGCTCTCCTTAACAGATAATCTGGAGACAAATAAGATAACGAAATATGCCAAGTAAAAAAAATTCTTTTTTCTGTTTTTTTAGATTTTTTTAAATTGTTATTTCCAGCCCTTCCTTTCACTTTTTAAGATACCTATTTTATTTCTCCCATGCCTTTGCATATGTACCTTCTTTTTTCTTCACCTGTCTTCATGATCCTACTGTTTATAGACAGCCATGTAAACATTTCATTTCCCTGACAAAGTATGCTTCAGAAAAGGAATGGTTCTGCTCAGTTCAACCTGTGCATTTCCAGGTTATTCACTGCTCAGATCAGCTCTGAGCATCTGCAGGATATGATCATAATTTACATTATATCAAAGGTCATAACTGGACTTAATTCTTTTTGGAGATATCCTTCCATAAATCCTACCCTATCCTTCTCTGTGCATTCTTTATGAAGTTCAAGCCTAGCTTTAAAAATTATGACTACCTTATAAAGTCTTGCATAATGAAAAGTTTAGTTAATTTTACTATCACTGTGTGTTGCTAGGGAATAATTCTGTACAAACTTCCTAGTATAAAAGCTCATAAATGAAAGACAAATTCTCAGTATTTTAACTTGCTTCAAGAAAAGTCTTTGTATTATATATAACTCACTCTTTACCAGAGAAAAATATCAAAGTTTCCTCTGAATTATAATGTTTTAAAATCAGCATTAGTGGCTACATATTAAAAAAAATTAGTATTCTTTGTAGATTGGCCTGACTTAATCCTCCAAAAATGTGTAAAACTTCATTAAGATCTTCGTATATGTGTTTCTGTCTAAAGCAAGAATCTAAAACAAGGGCTACCCTTTCTGTGCAAAGGTTAGATCTCACCAAGAGGAAATGCTTAAATCTTGTGGTATTGATTCTCTGCTTCCAGACACAATCTCTAGAGGTTATGAAAGGATCTGGCATTTCTTTTTCTGTATTCTGAATGGCAAACAACCCCAAACTTGTACACCCTTTTTGCCTCAGACACCAGAAGTGTCTTGCATAGAAGTGGAGAGGTGAGAGCCATGACCCTGATTATATTCATCCTATTTAAACTGAGCACTGTTGTTTGGAATAAAGAGACTCTTATGTTGTATTGCACTTGCATACCCAAATTCCACCTCAGAAGTCAGCAGTGAATTTGCTGATGTTCTGAGGTTTTGGTCTCATTCTGACACAGTATGGAACATGCCTTCTTTACCAAATGAGCATTAACTTGGTAGAATAGATAAGGAAACACATGGCTTAGCCACATGTAGTTAAGTCAATATTTTGGAATCTTAAATGCAACATAACAAAAACAGAAGAGGAAACATTTAAGTAAAGCAAGATTCCTTCTGTAGTTTTCCTTCAGTAAATTGCCATTTTAGAGAATAAGTCAGTATTAATAACTGATCTTCTCTTTGGAAAAACCCTGTCCCTAAATTTTCATTCCCCCAAAGGAAAGTGGTCTTCAGGTCTCAAATGAGGAACACATCTGGAAGAATAATCTTCAGCTGACCTCTGTACAACCAATACTTTATAGTGGTGTGGATGTTCAAGCTAGAGATCAGCCATCCTTTAAATATCACACTTAATGTCAGGCCTTTGGATATCACACATCATATTCTTCTATTGAAGAATCTTAATTAGATTTCCATCTTTTTCTGTTTGATCTCACTTTGGCTATTGTAATAATGGTCATTTCTTTCCCTTGTGTTTTGTATCCTTAGTGTAAAAAACCCCATAATTTTCTGTTTCCTCTCACCTCTGCAACCAATAAAAGAACGTTGTATCCCACAATATTTAAAGAGTGGTCTTTCTGGCATTTCTTCTTTCAAGAAAAGCAAAAAGAAACTGATCAAACACAAAATAGTAAATTGCAATGAGAGGGGATATAATGACCATTATTTATCTCTGTACCAGAAAAATTGAGATGCCAACAGTTCAACATCTTCCTTATGCCACCACAAGAGGCAGATGAAACTTGGTACTGGACTTCAAGAAACAGATCTTTTAGTCTAGCATCTCTAGTTATATTTTTAAAAAGCAGATCTCAATCAGAGATAGCAAACAGCATAAAGTTGACAGCAAGCAGCATAAAAAAATAAAAGTTTTTAATATATCCCACCTTTCAGTACTTATTTAAAATAAGTAGAAGAAAAATAAAGATGATCTATATTGAACAAAAGCCTACCAAACCCATATAGTGTGTGGCAATTATGTGTTATTTTAGATGTGTTATTAAAAGCCGATGGAGTGATGGATGTTGGACTCCATTGGCTGTGCATCTGTTCATAACATCATGTTAGTTTGTGGTACCAGGTGGTACTCCCCAAGCTGCTGACAAGAACTGAAGAATCGCGTAGTTCATACAGTTTGGGTTGTTACTAAGAATTCTGTCAAATATTTTAAAAATAGGACAGTCTGAAGGTAAGGCCTAGCAGTATTAAGAAAGTGACAAAGTGAAGGGGAGCAGAAGGTTTAGTGTGCTGAGGATGTGTTTGGTATAAGCAGTTTTCATATTGTGATAAGCTGCGTGTGTTCTTTGCAGGGGAGGAGCTGTGCACCGGCCTCATTTCGGGCTGTTCCTTGGATTGTTCCTTTGGCTTCCAGACTGACGCCCACAACTGTGAGATCTGTCAGTGCCGGCCGCGGCCCAAGAAGTGCAAACCCATTGTATGTGACAAGTACTGTCCCTTTGGATACTTGTACGTATTCTCATCCTGAACGCACACTTAATGCAATCCCCGTGTGTACGGAAAATACCAAAAGTCCAGGCGAATCTACTTGTGTTTGCTTTGTGGCACAGTGGGGGGAAGGGTAGGAAAACAGAAACGGTGCTACAGATATGGGAGTGCAGTATTCTTCAAAATGGATTTTGATCAACAGATTTAGAAACAGAAGCTCAAAAAACAGCAGATTATGAAAGGAAAGCAGTGCTTAAATTTTTTTGAAGAATTTGACAAACAAGATGAGAAAGCTACTTACAAGTAATGCTGCTTACATGTAGCTTTTAGAAATTCTTTTGGCATGCTTTGAGGAACTTCCATTTTATAGCCCATTTATTTTATTCCAATTATTATCTAATATTGCAAGTTTCTTTTAATCTTGATATGACAGCAGACTAGTTTTAGTAAGACATTTTTTGTAACTACAGGATTTCTGAAGAATAGTACTATATTTTATCTATGTTTTTGTAAATGCACTCAAAATCTGTATTTGTGGTGGACTTCTTTTTCCATAAAAGTAAGTATATGTGGTATTTATTCAATTGTGAAACAGGTGATGAAAACTGAGTGGGTCTTTTGTCACAGAACTTTCTTAGTAATTAGTTCTGGTGGTATCTCTATATATTTTACCAGTAAATTTTACTTTGTATGGGTTCATTCCATGTTACTGCCTGCTTTTTGTAATAGTTTAATTTCTACCTCATGACAGCAGATCTTCAGATAACATTCAAATGTTTTGAAATTTGTTACATTTGCAACTCCTAGTTTTTGACAGTGATACTCCTTAAATTTCTCTTTGGCCCTACTTCATAAATGTTGCAGGCTTTTTAACAGCCATTTTTACTGTGCTGTGTCCTCTTAGTACACTGAGTAATAAATGAGAGAGGAAAACAAGGGATTTTTAAATTAAGGAGTTAATAAAATTATCATCAGGCATGTTGATTTCAGGAGTGGCTGAGACTTGTCAGTTTTGCAAGTGAGAAAAAGTAGAACCAGAGGGAAGTTACAGAAAAGGAATCCTGTAAAGAGTAGTAATTTTATTCTTTATTTATCATGAGTTTAATATATTGACCTACAGAGCATAGTTACAATTCACGTATGTGATTTTTCTACTTAGATAAGCTGAACCACACACTTCATTTTTTTTTACTCAAGTGTTCTAAACAGTTCTATTAGAAAATCTATGTGAATTATATAGCAAAAGCATTTTAAAAATGACAGCACATTTTAATGGGCATAATATGGTAGCTGTATGACTAAGATGTTTTAAAAGCAAGTTGATTTCAAGCTGATGCCAGTGTTTTCAGGAACCCTGTCTTTGGGATGATTTTTCCCATACATTTTTGTGCACCTGAAAAATATATGAACTTTAAACCTTTTTAAGCTATTTGGAGAATAGTTTTCAATTTAAATTCTGGGTTTATATACAGAATATAATTTGCACAATGGCTGGTATTTTTAAATGATGAATGTTTAATATCAGGTGATTTTTTAGAAATTGGAAATGAGCACTCTAATTTTGTCATTCTCTACAAAATATGTGAAAAATTACACTGAATTAAATTAATAGCATTTAAAGATATATTCATATGGAATTGTTTGTAATATAAAGGGCTACAATTGTGGCAAGAACTACTCTAGGATCATTTCACTTTTAGTTTTACCTTGGTGTGAAAATTATTTAGATTTGAAGTTGTATAGCATATTTGTTCAGTTTACTGCTACTGTGCTATATTCTTTTTTAAAATACCATATATTTGACTTCCAAGTGTGTTGTGCTCATTAAAAACATGGGGTGTAACATAGGACAAATCTATTTTAATGTAAACATTTAGTCGCAAATAGGACACGAAAGAAATATTAAAGTATATTAGAGAGTGAACAGTTAAGGAGTAATCATCATATTTGTGACTTTTTTTTAAGTTAAAAGTTAGTAATTGGAAATATTGAGTTGGTGCATCTTTAAAGAAACCAAAATCTTTTCATAACTGTGAAAAAATCTGCTAGATAAAGTTCACTGTTTGAAAGCTCTACACAGTAATGGAAAGAAGCATTCCTTTGATGGGATAGGAATACAGAAAGTCTTTCATTCTCCACTGTACTGTATTGCAATTTGTTATTCTCAGCCTTTTAATTAAAAATTAAATAAAGTTTTCTACAGCGTGAAGCCAGACTTTCTAGAGATTTACATCACTTATTTCTCCTCTATCCTCCTAGATCATGTTCTATAACTTCCCATGTCTGTTCTTTGCTTCACATATCTATTTGAAAAGTTTGAATAGTATTATTTGTCTTTGCGAAAAAAGACAAGGAAACATTCAGCATAGGATCCACTGAATGGAGGGAGCACATGCCAGGGATGGAGCCCATAAAGCTTGTACAGCCCATAAAACCACTGAATCTAAGGGTGACAATTAACAATAATTTTCTTTGCTCATCAGTCACTTCGTTAGGGGGGATGCTCTTGCTTTAAAGATGTAGATATTTAAAGTGACTTGCTGACCTTTTACAACTTACTTTGCTCATCTAGGAAGAACAAGCATGGTTGTGAAATCTGTCGGTGTAAGAAGTGCCCCAACCTGCCTTGTGGTAAAATCTGTCCATTGGGCTTCCAGCAGAACAGTCATGGCTGTGTTGTCTGCAAGTGCAGAGGTACGTGCCAGTGCATTACCACCTCTAACTACAACTTGTTTTCAAAGCAGGTGGGAACCAGGGTGAAAGAAAAGCAATACTGCACAGAATATTTACAAATTGAAATACAGAACTGGGGGGGAACCAGTTCAACATTGCTCACATAAATGTATTGTTTTGCTGGTGTTTGTTATTATCTATTCATATGGGCTTCAACAGAAAGCTTCACCTCTGCTTTCATCTCCCACTACAAAGTCACAAAAAGTTTGTTAATCATTAATAAAATTTAGATCAGGCTCTTAATAAGCAACTACTAATAATAAGCTAATTGAGGGCATTTTTTTCAGTAGTGATGTTCATCTTGCCTTCTTCACCACTGCCTTTTCTTTACAAACAAGTGTTGTATTTGATAAGTATCCAGTATATCACCTAAAATTGGAGTGCTGTTTCTTGGATGCTTTTCAGGCAATCTTAATGAACAATGAGTAGAGACAACAGCTGCCCAGGAGAAAGGACTTGGTATTCTTAAGCTAAAAATTTCATACATGCCACATCCCAAACCTGTAACCACCAAGTTCAAGATGGTTATTGAGATCAGATGTTCATTTGTTGTCTGCCATATATTTGTGCTGCTTTCAGCATGTTTCTTCCTTACAATATTTTCAAGTTATCTTTTGTATTAGTCTGGGTATCACACTTCCATCATTGCTCATCTCCATGTGTTGCATTTAATAACTTTTTGGTTTTGCTCAGTGTCTCTCTGATCCTAACTGCTTTTTCGTGCTTATTTTCTTTGACTCTTACTTGTGTGTTTTGACTTCTAGCTGTAGTCAAGTAAGTTTGATTACTTTCCCATTGCTTTATGTAATGACCCTATTCTCAACTTTTTGCTATTTCTTCTGCATTTTAAAAAATATATAAAATGTAAAAGAACAAGATATGGGAACATAGCACTGGAAGAAAATATATGAGTTCTTGAAGTCACTCTCCTGTAGTTGAAGGCAAACATGCAATCATATGAATCAAAAAGATCCAACATTATTTTTTTTCTATGTAACATTATACACTGCTGACAGTTTAAGAAACGTTCAGACTTCTAGCAAAATAAAAGTTGCAATGTTATAAACATATTTTGCAGATGTGAGAAGCAGAGATTTCATTGACATAAGCTACCGCCAATATACCAATATATGACTTTTACTAGTCACCAATATATGACTTTTACTAGAAATTAGAATTTTAAAAATTAAATAAGAAGGGTAACTGATGAATAGTGTCCCATTGAGATAATTTTTAGCACTCAGCTTGTCACTCTTAAGTGTTCTCCTTAACAAATATGGATTTAAAAATGTGCACAATTATTTAGTGAAATTAACTTGATCCATCTCTAAGTAGTATTTACTGTTGTCATGATCATAAAGATACCAAGCCATGAGCATATCACTTCAGCATCACTTCATTTGCAGTTTTGTCAAAGTATGATTAGAGCAATCACCAGTACGTTCTGGGAAAAATGTGAGTCCTTGTTAAAATTTTGACCCAGAATCCCTAAATAAGAGAAAGGTTGGGTAAATCCCCTGCCTGTGAATTAGCTCCACTTTCTAAATTGCTTCTGCTAGAAATAGCTTGTGCTAGGATTAATAGAACCATAGAAGTACAGGCTGGAGTAGTACTCTGACAAACTGAGAGTCCACTTCTTTACCCTTGCATAAAATAGAGTGTATCTGGATAATCCTTGACAGATGTTTGTCTAAGATTTAATTAAGAATCTCCACTTTCAAAAGACACAAAAAACTAGAACAAAACAGAAAGAGAAAAAACCAAACATTTCTAAAATAGTGTTTTCCTGTGGTTAGAAACATATAACATTTTTAAATTAATTTTCTAAAATTACTGTCTCCCTTTATACACATTGAACTGGTTACTCCTTGTCCTGAGCTTAGCAGACATATGGAGCAACTAAGCACCATTCCCTTTAAAATTCTTGCAGTATTTAAGGGGTTACAACTGGAGACTTAAAAACATTTTTTAGGTGAGAAATGGGTTTCTAAGTCAAACAAACCCAGTTACTGCAGTTTCTCATCGCTATTCAAAAATTTGATACTGTGCTTTAGCCATAGTAAAATCTTCAAACTAGTAGAAGTAGTAGTTCTGTATTTAAATTTACAATGCTCCTGAACTTGTGTCTTATCTTGAACTTGCCTCTTCTGCAGTGGTATCACACTACACAGTTCCTTTCCTTGTGAACTACTGTATCTCAGATCATTTCAACCATACCTCTAGTTAGCTAGTCACTCCCATTTTGTATTTACACATTAGATTTTTTCAAATACTAGCTTTTCTAGTAATTGTTTTCACTTTTCAAATTTTAATTACAATCTCAGTTTGTGAACTTAATTCTGAGTACCCGTTTATGTATGTTTCTCCAAATTATGAGTGTACTTTAGAATATTTCATGAAAAAAGTCTGATTGCTTCAGATACCCTTTTCCCTTGCTAAATAAGCAAAGTCTTATTATCTAGGACTTCTGAGTGTCAATAATCATTTTAATATAGAGCAGTATTCCAGCAATATTAATTCAAATCATAATTTAAATACTTTGATATTAAAGTATGAAAGTATAATAACTGAATTTAAGTTTTTTCATAGTATATCTGTTCATGCAATAGGATGAAATCTGTTCTAAGAAGTATTTTATCCTTATGCAGCATTTTTGTTTAGTTCTCAAAATGGTATACTAATGTAACTTCTGTGTATTGGCTTTCTATTCTGATAATGTGCCTGAAACTAACTTTGTACCATCTGATTGTGAAATCATCTTTGATAGATCTGTAGATCTGCCACAGCTGAAGTGCTGACCTACATACTAGTGTACAAAAAAATAAAAAAAAAACCAAGCAAAAAAGCTGAACACTTCCTAAAATTACATGTAAACATAACTACTTCTCATACATTATCCTTTTTTAAAAGAAAATTAAATTAAGAACTAATTACAAATAACCTTATATATATGTCGGCAGAACATTGTTGGCATACCACTGAAAACAAGTCAGTTCACTGACAAACTGCTCCTGCATCCTTCATCATAATAGTGATGTGGATGAGGGAGTGTTTGGCTCTAAATTCACTCTGCTGATTAACTAAGAATATATTGAGGCTGAATCCTGCAGCACTTAAATACCCCTTAAGATACCAATGAAACTTTATCTCCCTAGGCCAACTGCTTGTATGTTCTGACAGAATGCAAGTAATGCTGCAGTCTAAGCTACTGTATTCTCATCTCAGTAAAAGCTAAAAGAAATGAGGGATGAAATTCTCATCATTCTTTTCCAAATATCTCATTTATCGTAGTAATATAGACAAATAATTTTTCACAGGAAGTACTCTATGGAATATTTCCAGTATCTACCATTACCCTGTTAGCACCTGATTACAATTTTTTATCATTTGCAAAACCATCCAGATCTCATTTAAATGTTTTTATATTCTACTTGCTATCAGATACATTATAGATAATCTAATGTGCTATGGTATTTAAATATTTCATTTTAAATATGCTTCATGCTATCTGCTATTTCCCTCCATTGCATTTCTCCTTTTCTTACATTATTTAGACACTACTGCATTTCTGGTTGATTAAAAAAAGTATAGGTTCAACAGAAGGAAGTGATTATATTTTACAAGGAAATACTACAGGAAATTCTACTACATCCTATTGCCCCCTTCAGTGTACCTTTTAGTTGTTTCCTGTGTGTTACTTTTAAGTGTAAATTATAGAACTGTTATTTACTTGGTCTTATATGTGCTTTAAAAATAAATACAGTCCAGTTACAAAGTTGGTGTTTCTTCCTAAGCAACAGATACTTATCAGGACATCTCATTTTTCTTTGGTTTTTGCAGAGGCAACAGCTTCTCTAATGCCTCCTGTTAAAACAGGCTCTTGCCTGTCCATGGATGGGCGCCGGCATGAGAATGAGGAGAGCTGGCACGATGGCTGCAGGGAATGTTACTGTCATAACGGACGGGAAATGTGTGCCTTGATCACCTGCCCTGTTCCCAGCTGTGGCAACCCCACCATACATCCAGGGCAGTGTTGTCCATCATGCCCAGGTAAGACATGATTTCTTCTACATGCTTTGTAATCAAGTATCATTTCACTTGTGTTCTGTTTCTTAATGCATTAAAATAATCTCATGCATACTTCAGTAGTAGGCAGAGATGAAGGTTTCTGTGCCCTAATGTAACATGATGAGTTCTCAGCTGTAGAAAATGGGAACCTATATATTTAAAGCATATGCAAGTTGTGGGTCCTAACATGTTAATCCTTGACATATTGGAATATTTAAACTAGTAAAAATAAAAGTTTCTAGTCTGTTACCTATAATAGTGAGTATTGTAATAAGCCATTACATTTTCATTTTTGATTTTAAAGTGGAGTTTTATTAAAATATATCGCCTGGTGTATGTTTTACAATCCCTCAAAGATGTACACAAACAGATATCTTAAGTAATTGAACATTATGATTCTGTGTTTTGAGGGAAGGCTCCTATACCACCAGCAGTAGATTATTTCAATACTTTCAGCGGGAAGGCCAAGTACAGTTTATGTTGCATTCCAATACCATTTTTTAGTAAGTGTTAATATGAAAAACATCTATGAAAAAGCATGGGTAGAATGTAAGATTAATGTCCTCTATTTTCAGAATTTTTCCTACAGTACTGTATGTGCTAAGTAGATTAATTTGTAATGCAGTGATATTCTCTATGACTTTATTGGAACTCATATTAGGAGTAGAACAATGAGGCTCATGAAGCTTCTATAAATAGAGAACAGTATGACAGTTCTGGTAGGATATAAGCAATTATGAACCTTTTCTGTTTCATTGTAAAGAACAGGAAATCCTAGGGGCAAAATAAGCAGATCCTCTTTCTGAAAGTGCCAGAGAACAGTGCATCCTGCTGGTGACCTAAGATAACCGATCTCTTTAGATTGCTTAGATAAATGGTGATCTCAAATCCAGTTCACACCTTGTGGTAACTGGAAAATCAGTAAGTCCCCAGAAGGATGGAAGATTCCAAAGGGTCTGTCTCTCTTTCAGCCATTTCACAATGATTTGTGTAGTATTATATACATGTTTATGGATGGGGGCAGGATAACATATCAGTCTTGCCTTGTATAAACAAACAAGATTCAAAATTTAAAACGTATGGTGGTTGTTCCAATTCCAGCAATTCTCTTGTTAGGTCCCCAAGACTCATTCTTGACTTCATTCTACTGTCAGCATACTCGTGAATCTTGATTTACTGAATATGTACAGAACACCTCAGAGCATTCAAATAAGAGTAATGGTAATTTTGGTCTTTCAGCTGGCCAGCAGGTAGTTCTTTGTGTATGGAGAGTGAGTTTGGGTAAATTCATTCACAAGCCTAATGCTGAGTTTGTGGAAGAAAGGTCAAGGTGAAGTCAGCAGAACCTATTATCTCACACTGTACAGTTCTTGTAGATGAGATCAGTGTTTGATTCTGAGCACCAGCAATGTTGGTCTCTTATAAAAGAGCAGTTGTTTAGCCAGCAGTGTCCATTCCTTCAAGAGAGAGGGTCTGCATAGGTTTCTCTGTCTGACATCAATCCTGCTTTCAAGCCACTAGTCACCTAGCTTCTGTGTAAGTAAAGCCATACTTGGTGTAAGCTCTTACAATGCTTGGGCAGATACAGCATTTTAAAGATGGCATAAGTATAGGGATTACTATGGCCAAATTAGTCTCAGTGTGGGTTTTTTTTTTCCCGCTGAGGTCTTGTATTTGTTAGAAATATAATTCTGATTTTATTTTGCAACATATTGATTCCCCACTGATGACGTTAAATATATCATGGCTTTAAATAGATTGGAATGCAGATTGGAATGCAGTTTGGAATTGTGAGACTGAGAGCATGTCACTGTATGGCATGTATCTACCATAAGGATATTGAAGTAATTAGCAGTCCTGATGTACTGGGTTTGGAATTGCACTCTTAACCTATCCACAGGGAAGTGGCAGCTCTCAGAGATCATTTTGCAAACTGAAAAAAAAAAAGTGTGGTTATATTCAGTTCCACATTTAGTTAGTTTTCAGCAGAGCAAGATATACATTGAGTGCTAAAATATCCCTTATCATCATGTTTCTACATACTAAGAGGTTTATATGGATCATCACAATGCTCATAAAAATCTCAAGGTTTCCTGTAAGGTTTAAAAGCCATTAATTGCTACTGTTCCACTGAACCATGTTATGTAGAAAGTGTGTATTTGTTTGACCAATTGTTTCTTGAGGTGATGTAGTTGCACATTTGTGGGACTTTAGGTGCAGTGATACATCATTATCAATGCTGCTAAGGGAGCAGTGGGCAACATATACAGCAGTGCTATCTGGTTGTGCTTTTTTGATCAGGAACACTAATGAGCAAAACAGGCCTATGATTTTGCAGAAAATTAAATGCAAAGTAGATGACTCAGAAAATTTCCAGAAAATCTTAGTATTGCCTTTGCCCTGATGAGTTAAGATGCCATTGCATAACATGTAATATATTGTTCCAGCTGAAATAAAAATCTAACAGTGACAAGGCAGCAGACTAGCAATCTGCAAATGGTATTTCAGGTGTATGCTGCTGAATTGTGTATGTGGTTCACAGATGTAAGCAATTGGAAAAGCATGGCATAAGCAAATTGGTGAAAGATAAAATAATTCCCTGAAAGAAAAACACGGGTACTCTGTGAATAGAGTAAGATCAGCCAGAGTCAGCTTCCTTGAGTTCTACCAATCATTCTCCAGAAATGAAAACAATTGAGTGGCATTTCCTCTGTGTGGCAGTGTCATAGAGCAAAGGGCACAAACGCTGTTCTCCAGACAGGAACAGCAGTGCTAGAAACATGAAGAGAAGCCACAAGCACTTTGTGAGCCTAAATGACTAGAGGAGCTGCTGTACACTTAATTTTTCTCTCTTTAACCAAGATATTTGGGTTGGGATGATGTTCACATTAGCCATCATTATAATGAAGAAGGAGAGAGGCACCTTCAGAAAGTCGTTTAGAGATGTAGCACAATTAGCAAGTCACTTTTTTCTTCTTCTCCATTCAGCATAGGAAACCTGAGGAGGTTCTGTTCTTAACAGAGGCACCTAATTTAGCTATCTAATGTTAAATGTGTTGAATTCAGGCTGAAGGCCATCACTTATAAGCCTGAAGCCTCACGTTATAGCCTGTAGCTTTCAAACTCGTGGCTTCCATGGCTAAAAAAACATGGTGTGTGAGGCATCTTGGTATCTATGTATAATGCATGGAAAAAGCTGGTGGACTCACTCCAGGTCCAAAACAACCAGCATGGTAAGCAGGCAACTGTTACTGCCCTTATTGCCCCCAGTGTGGGATAGGCTTCAAAGGATTTTAAGCAGGCTGAGGATGGTACCATAACCTTTTATTGATGGTAAGTGCTTAAGCATTCAAGGTACCAGATAGGTTTCTTTAAGTATCTTTTAAAACACCAAGAGGTGAGGAGTTCCTCCTTTTTTTTTTTTTTTTTTTTTTTTTTTGATACCCTGGAGGCTGGAGGACACTCATGCTGAAAAAGGGAAACAGTTTCAGTTCCTTCCTTAACATGAAAGAGGTCAAATTTGTTCTCTAAATGGCCAGGGTGAATCTTTTAGCCAGGGCTGCAGAGGTGATGTAATTAATTGTTTGAAAAGAAAGTAAGGTTCATTTGTTGAGATACAATTACTGGAAAGATAAGGCTACACATTGTGGCATTTCTCTGTGGCATTTCCTTATATCCAGGTGGGGTTTTTTTCCAAATATGGCAGATACTTTTTTTTTTTTAATGGAACAGTGATGAAGCACTTCCACTGATGTAAGTGCTTATATATTTTTAGGGGGGTGGGGGCGGGGGTGGATTCCTTGTTTTGCTTTTCCTTTTCTGGAGGGTTGGGGTTTTTGAGGGGGGGGGGTTGTTTGGTTATTTTTTTAATGTAGCATCTAATGATACAGATGATATAGACACATATCTGTTGGGAAAATTAACCTTCACCTGGACTTCCTAAATCCCAGAGGAGAAGCTTACTTATCCATTCTTTCAGGAACTGTATCTGAAGTTAATATTTAGCAGTTAAGAAACTGTCTGATCATTAGAATTTTTCAGAAAATGACAGTTGTCTCTTGGAATTCCCAAATCACAAGTTAGTTTGTTTTTTTCTGAAATGCCAAGAATGCTTGAAGTTATCTCTGATTTATATTAACTAGTCTTTATTCAGACCAATTCTCAAATTGTTTCTTTATGTATTTCCCATTTTTCATGAGATGCAGGTGCAATAAAGTCAAAAGAGCTTCCTTAAGAATAATTTATATATGTATGTTCAATAATAACAGAAATTCTTCATCTTGTGTACAGTTGTTAATTATAAGATTCACAGTTGATTTTGCCTCTCTTCCAATTCTGTTTTTCCCAGATGAAATAATAGTGCAAAAGCCAGAGCTCACCAGTCCATCAATCTGTCATGCTCCTGGTGGGGAATACTTTGTAGAAGGAGAGACATGGAACATTGATTCTTGCACACAATGCACATGCCACAGCGGACGTGTCCTGTGTGAGACTGAAGTCTGTCCACCCCTTCTTTGTCAAAACCCCACCCGCACACAGGACTCCTGCTGTCCACAGTGCCCCGGTATGTGCTGGCATCCAGCTTTCATCAGAGCCCTTCCTTGATCTGAGGATGTCTGATGTTTCAGTATGAGAATGCTTCAGTGTGTGCTCAGGTGGTTGTTGTGGTGCCTTTGTTCTTCAGCAGTTTGGAGTGACAGCCTGCAGTTCTCTAATTCAAGTGCAAATCTTGATGGTGTGCAAGAGAGATCTTATGTGTAAAGGGGAGTTGTGGCCTTGAACTTGGAAAACCTTGAAGGCAATCTAATAATGTAGGGGTTGTATAAGAACCAGAATACTTGGAAGGTTTATGAAATATGCACTCCTTTATGGAGACATGTGGGATTAGAGAAACTTTGAAAGTAGTCAATGTGTTGGGTAGATACAGGCTTCCTTTTCTTCCTATACACCTTGGTTTCTATGAACTTTGTTATTATTATCTTGCCTATTTGGGATTTGGTCTAAAAAATATTTCTGTTTGCTTTTACCTTCACATGGTGTCATTCTGATAGTCATTTCAAGGCAGCTGAGTAATATCAAAGCATTCCAGCCCGGCAGGTATGCCAGACTCCTCCTAGACTGCCTCACAGTGTCAAGAAGATAACAAGATTTGCTTTCCCCCAAGGAAGGATATTCAATTATAAATGAACATAAATTCTTATTTTACATAGCAAATGTAGGAGTTTATTGCAGTGGAAATTTAGTACAAACCTGTGCATTGCATGTAAAGTCACTAAGAAACACCTTTATTCAAACCAAAAATTAAAAATTTACTTTAGGAAAAAATAAAAGTTAGGTTTTGCCATTAGGTTTTGCTACAAGGTATTCATTTGGGTTTAGGTGTGGGGCTTTTTTCCTGACAAAATATTTTCAGTAAACAAGGTAGCCAGTTCTCCTGACTTACATTTTTTCATTATTAATAATGAACATTTGTTTACTTCAAAATACTGTTTTGGAGGAGCTGATCTTTCCTCACTGGCTATATAATAAGCTTAGTCTCATAGCTCAATGAAGGTAGATTGAGAACCTGATCTCAGTGCTCTTATGAATCCTTTCTTTTCTTCTCTTTTTCTTAGTCCTGTTTCTTGACCTGTAATGTCTGTTAAGGTACACCTTCATTGCAGGAATATGTCTCCCCCATGGATGGCCTGAGAATTAAAGCAAACCATTGGCATCAGGCTGAAGCATGATCAAGTTCCATTTGTTTCTCAACAGCTTACAATTAGCTCATCTAAGGCCACTAGTGAAGGTGACAGCAGCATAATAGCTTTTCGCTTTGCATCATTCAAAGTCTTGGGCTGACATGGTAGAAGATGGGATTCAGGTTTTAGATTTAAAATTTAATCTCTCTTGTTTGAGATTAATTCCTATACACCATGCAATTTAAAGCATTCAGAGTCACTTTCTGAGGGGCTGCTTTTGGTGGTGATTGTTTTTCTCTTTGCTCTCCTTTTTCCAGGTTTCTTTTCTTTCTTTTTTTCCATGCTTTATTTTCTTTTTTTTTTTCCTTTTTTGAGTAAACTCAATAATAAAGGTCTAAATAAACATTATGCTAGAGCATATCATGAGGTCTTCATCCCATATAAGAACTGAAGAGGCATGAGGTTCTGTCCTTCTACTTCTTCTGAAGTAGTGAGCCAATGTGTAACAATTCCATTGTGCTCTCCAAGAGTGAACCCTCTGTTAAGGAGCTCTGAGAGAAGTTTCCCACTGTAAGTTAAATAACCTAATCTGTTTATATTTACAGATGAGACTCTTCATCCCTCTCCATCAAGCAATGAGAGCATGCCCAGTTACTGCAAAAATGATGACGGAGATATTTTTCTGACAGCTGAGTCCTGGAAGCCCAATGTCTGCACTAGCTGCATTTGCATGGATGGTGTGATTAGATGCTACTCCGAGTCTTGCCCACCAGTATCCTGTGAGAGACCTGTTTTGAGAAAGGGACAGTGTTGTCCTTACTGTATTGGTGAGTGAATAAAAATAGTTGTGAACGTGCTTTTCCCTTCTTGGTAATAACACAGAAATTTTATTTCCAAACTGAAATGCTTTCCCTGAGATGCAGTCTATGCCACCAGTTCGAACTGGAGAGTGAAGTCTGTATAAGGAGTTTTGAGGATCATGATTTATGGTTTTTAGGTAGAAGAGCATAGAGATATACATCTAATTTGCCTACAAACTCCAGAGGCCATCCTCCTGGAATCTTGGTAAGACACCTTACTGGACGAAGACATTACAAAAAATTTATTTTATTTAAAGGAAGATCTGCCAGGTAACACATATGTTATGTCAAGATTTATGTGATAATATGAGGAAAACATTAATTATGACTGCAGAAGATGAGCTGAAGCATTCTGAAATTTCACAGAATGGAGAACTCTTTAATAAAGCATCTAAATTAAAATACAGGGAAAAATGGAATTTCATTAATGGCAATATCTTTGAGATAAAAATAGGGAAAATATATATATTTAAATACTGAAAATGTATAAAGAATTAGAGCCATGCACTGGTGTTGAATTTGGAGCTGAAGTAAATGGTGGTTGCTCCAGACAGCGAAAATTTACAGGCATTTTTAAAGTAGCAAAATTGGAGATTACTGATCACTTTTCCTTTGTGTGTTGAATAGAAGTATTTTTGTACAGATGACTTCTTTTGTGAGTTCACAGTAAGTACAAAGGCTGTAGGATGGAAGCTGCTGATAGAGAAAAATCATATAATGTACTTACTGAATTTAATCTTTGTAGCATTGTTGGAAAGCATTCAAAGGTTACTTCCCTTTATTTGCAAAAGTAGTAGGGAGAGATACAGTAGAAAAGAACAGTAAGAAGGAGTATAAGAAAATTGATGGGCTTTAAATATTTAACTGAACATGTGAGTCAACTTGCCCATCTATGAACAAAACAATCCTTCATCAGAAAGATGGGAGAAAGATTGTGAAGTATGTTCTGACATTGATACAACTCTTGAAATCTTTATATCATTGCAGATAGAATAACTTTAATAACAGGTGATACAGTTTTATATGATGTACAAGGAATTTGATGGAAGAATGCCTGGAAAAGTTACAAAGTATCCAAGTTTCAGTTGCCTTTGGAACTCTACTTAGATTCCTGATGAGGACATTTTGAGGCCAAAGTACAATGTTAATCCTATTACTATTTCTTCTCATGGTTTGCATACAAAATGGGGAGAAAGAATTTAAAGTTATTTTACAAGTGTATTTCTGCAGGCTTTTTTTCCAGTGAGTTTGAACCATAAAATAATTTTAATCCAGAAAATATTTAACATCAAAAAAAAAAAAATAGTGTGTTTAAAAGTTGGGCAATCAAACCAGTAGAGTCAGAACATGAGCCTTAATACTGCACTGGAGAATTCTATGGGTGAGGAGGGGATGCATCGGGGGAACTTGTACAATATGAGCTACAAAAATGAAACCTTTAAAACCCTACAGCTTGTATGTCAGGTTTGCAAATATATACACAGAGCATGTAGACATAGCTTTAATTAATTTACTTTGAATCCTGTATAGTTGTATAATATTGCACATACTTAAATGTATGAGCTATGAAAACTTAATGATTTTTTTTAGTAGCAACTACTCAGCAAAGCAAGATTCAGTAGCCAGATTTTAATTAACACTCAGATATAAAAATTTTCAGTGATGCTGCATTTTATTAAACCATGTTGTCCTATGTAGTCAGAATGTTTTGTGGTTTAAATAACTGAAACTCATGGAAACTTAATTTTTTATATGGCTTCCATGAATTATATATACCCTTGCATACAAGACAAGTCAGGTCATGAACTTAATTTTCATCTTTGTGGTTCTCACTGGTTTACTCTTCATTTTTGAGAACTGTGAAGCACGTCTTTGTACATATTCTTTCTAATTATTTTTATGCAATACTTGATAAAATGTTTAAAATCATAGAATTATTTAGGTTGGAAGAGACCTCTAAGATCAACAAGTAACCCTGCATTGCCAAGTCCACCACTAGATCATGTCCTCAAATGCTGTGTCTATACATCTTTTAAATATCCCTTGAGATGGTGATTCCGTCACTTCCTTGGGTATTGGCAAACGTGGAAACAGGCCTTCTTCATTTCTTGGAATTTCAAAAATTATGCAGGATCTTAGCACTGCATTATTTATTCTGCTTCTTTCTGCATCCAGTTTGTATAAACTCAGCTTCAAAATTTTACAGTCGTGGATGCTTAGTTGTTTGAATTTTCATCCTGTGTGTTCAACATTCATTTTTCTCATGCAAAAAAAGATTAATTTGGAAAGATAACCTTCTAGTTTAGAGAGCATAAAGGGATATCTGTTTGATTAGAGACAAGATTAGTCTTCTGCAGAAAACAGAGCAATGACTGTCCAGTCATTTACCAGATGAGACTGATTTTCTGGTGCAGCTAGAAGAAATTTGAGAGAAGTGGGTAGAGCTAGACACTGAACTGTGTTTTTTGTATGCGGGTTTCTTACCGCAAGCCTGTCTTGTTTCCACTGTCCTTGAGCACCTGTTGGTGTTGTGGCATTCATCTTCATCCTTGTTTATACTTTCATAGAGATGGACACCAGAACAGGAGACACTCACAGGATAGTACTTTAAAATTTCCTCTTGAGGTTCAAAGGTACAGCACCGTAATTGTGATTTTATCTATACTTATTCTTCTAAAAAATATTTGCTGAATAAAATTGTGATGTGTTCTTCACAAATTCGGAAAAGCACAATCAAGTTAAAGGACATTTCCAGGCAAACCAGCTGCAGAATTGCAGAAGGTGTCCTAAGTGAAGCAAGGTAACATTTTGAGAGCTAATCTGAATGGGCCAAGAGTGCTCAGCTTTAGGACTGCATAGGTGATGAGCAGCAGAGGCACGCTCAGGCAGTGTGCCTCACCTTGTCCCCAGACACACCTTCCTAACACAAGATTTTGCTGGTTCTATATGCCAAAATGCACATCAGCTAGGGAAGAACCTAATGTCCTTCCTGCAGCTGGCCGCCATCTTTTCCTCCCACTCTTCCTTTCCCATGCTCACACTACGTTCACTTACAAAATCTACTTGGAGAGGTTGGGAACCATACTAAAAGCCATGCAAGCCATGAGATACCAAGGACCTTGGGAACCATTTGTTCTTTTCAGATAATTCCACTAATGTTTTCACAATAGTACTTCTTGCTGGTCTTCTTTTGTATTTGAATTTACTCTCTCAGATCTGTTGGACTGTCTGCTGACTGCTAGCCTTGTTATTCCAGATTGTGTCTCTATTTTGTTGTCACTAATTAAAACCTTTACTCATGGCCAAAATATATAATAAGGCTGACATAGGGTAAATATGTCTAACCGGCATACTTAGAGATGTAATCTGTGTGAAGATTAAAACAGTATTTATCTGAATGTTTAAGAAGTTAATTATTTCATTCTGTTATCTCATTCATATGTGTAATGTGCAAGGTCATGTCATCAGCAGGTTTCATAACAATTTCTGCCACTGAGAAACAAAGGTAGGAGGAAGCCAAGATGAAAATTAAGCACTGCTTGGCTTTTGGAGCTTCTGCTGTGTTGTTTTTTCACTATCCTTAAAGTGCTCCAGCATGAAAACACATCCTAGGCTAAGCAATTCATTACTTCCTTCTCAGTGAAACAGAGAAGACTGCAGACTGCCTAAAAAGGCTTGCATAGGATGCCACATTAAAAAGTGGTGTATTGAATGCCTAGGCAGAAAGATCACATCAATTTCCAATTTATATAATATTAACCATTAAAAAATGTACTGATTTTAGGTATTGCTCTTTTCCTGGAGTTTTCCATTGATGCAGTTTTAGGGAATTATCAGATCCCCTTCAAATATGTTCTACTATTACAGTCTAAGCACTTCTAGTTATTTCACCTGAGAGTTGCTCCAATCCTTCTTGGCATCCCACCTAATCTGCTTTTTTAAGTATTCTAGACAGAGTTCATCATTCTTGAACTTTGGTAGTTAGAAAGGTAGTTATGAGTTTGGGGTTATTTTAGCTTAATAGGATTGACTAGGAAACAAGGAGGAAGATGAGCAGTTGGTAGCCTCAAACAGTCAAAGAGAATGATTTTTTGTTAATTTTCACAGCACTTTTGATACCATCTTTTCATGTCCCAATCATCCATCTTCTAGCCTCTTGCATTAAGGAAATGAGGAGAAGCAGCCCAGGCTAATTCTGTACTTCATAAAGAAGCAGAAATGACATCTTTTTCACAAAGATTTTCTGGAAGATGAAGAGAGGATCTTTTCATTACAGCTGGGAATTCTTAGTGGCAATTGTTTTGCCTTTGTGTCTAGGAATGAAATCCGATTTGCGTGTAATTGGCTGTTACTGCAGGATCACAGCACTGTTTTCCTTCCACAGAAGATACAGTTCCAAAGAAAGTGGTCTGCCACTTCAGTGGAGAAACGTACGCAGATGAGGAACGCTGGGACATTGACAGCTGCACACACTGCTACTGCCTGCAGGGTCAGACTCTCTGCTCCACTGTCAGCTGCCCACCTCTACCTTGTACTGAACCCATCAATGTGGAGGGAAGCTGCTGTCCCATGTGTCCAGGTAATGTGATGTGACAACCCAGTTTATTGTCATGCTGGTTTCCTGGGGCCAATAATAAGGTTTTTTAATTGGGTTTTGAATGTCAGTCCATGTTTGAACAGCATCACAAAGGCAACAGACTTTTAGACTTCAAGAAAATTAATATTCTTAACACATTGACACATTCTGCAAAAAACATAGTTTGAATTTCACTTATTCTGAGAACTGTGAACTGAAAAATTACTTGCTTGCCCCTGTTTTGTCCTTTCACAAGAATATGAGAATATGTTAATGAAGTGGGAAAATTAATGTCTTTACATCTCTGCAGATTATGTCACAGTGATTAACATTTCTGTCTTTTCGGAGACTGCTGGTTACTTTTCAAATATCACATTGCTTTATTTTTCACTTTAACTTGGCTTAAAAGCAATGTGACATTTTGTTAGCTATGGGGACAAGGGGCATAAGAATTGCAACTGGTTTTTAATGTGAGTTCTGATATACTTCTGCAGAAGTTTGCTCACCTTATTCAGTAAGCTGATACGTACTTCTGACAGGGCAACTGGGGAGATTCAGCAGTATCCCTTCTTGCAATTCCCCTCCTTTGAGGATTAAAAAAAAAAAAAAAAAAGCAAGGCAAAGAAACCAGTAGGGACTGTTTACATATTAGCTGAGAAGATGTAGTCTTCCCTTCATTTTTGGGGGGGAGAGGGTTTGTTAAGTATCACAGAGGAGCAAGCCTGTAGTAAAACATGTTTTCTGAGATGGTATTTTCAAAAGCAGGGTTGTCCACACCAGTCCTTTGTCCCATTCACATTATGATAATGATAATGGTAACAGGCATGTATCCCATATACAATATGGAATAAGTTTTCAGATAAAATCCCAGGCTAATGATGAAAATTTGGAAACAAATAAAAGACTTTAAAGGACAAAGCACTGCAAATGGGCAAGTGTATTTCCTCATTAATTAATTAAGAGCAGCACTGAGAAGTTAAGCAGCTTGCAACTTGTGAAAGACATTTTTCTCATTTCACAGAGATGTATGTACCTGAACCCACTAACATCCCCATTGAGAAGACAAATCATCGAGGAGATGTTGAACTAGAAGTACCAAACTGGCCGACACCAAGTGAAAATGATATAATCCACATTCACAGAGGTCAGATCTGCTATAAACCAGGATAACTTAGGACTGTGTTCATTCCTCATGTTTTAATGCATCTACTTTTTCTATTCAGGTAGCAGTTGTATCTGAGAATATTCTTCAGTGCATAATTCAGTGCAGTACATGCATTTGGCTTTGAGTAAAGATGAGTCAGTTGATTAAATTATATTTATACATTTTGGTCTCATTATCTCTCCATGTTCTGCATAAAAGAAACATCTGTGTTGGTATGATGGAGTTCTATAAAAGTAAGAATACAACAAAATGATGAATCAGAAGTGATTCTTCGGTGTCTTTTCTGATTCAAAAACTAGAAAGCAGGCCATTGGAGTTGATATACCTTCATTTGATCTATTTGACATTCTCAGGAATAGATAAAGGTGGAAAAACATGTACCACAGCCCACCATATATCATAGACATGATGTCAGACCTTAGACAAAAAAAACACCTCAGGTATAGTGACACACAGCCAATAAAGTTGGCTAAGGATGTAAATACATCTTCTGTTTAAAACTGCGTTGTAATATTATTCCAGCATAGAGGAAACACTGTGTCACAGATTTTGTTAACCTTTTCTAATTGAAGGACAACCTAAACTATGTATTTTTTTAACCTGAGGATTTCTTTTTTTTTTAATCCGAGGATGATCTCATAGTATTCTATTGTTTGGAGAAAGGATGCATGAAATGTAACTGCTTTACAAAGTTCTAAGCTTATGCTTTTATAACTCCAGCATTTTAATTTCTCAGGCATTAGTAGCTAGCTTGCAACTATCCTGCCTGGGGATTAGAAACACCCACTGTGAGAGAATTTTGTATATGTCATTGAAAGTTACCATTCTTTGCAATTACACACAAAACTTGCTACAGTCTAGTAGACTGCCAGCAGTCTGTTTTCACAGGCTGAGTGCTGCAGGTATTGTAATACACTCTCAACAGATGAGAGAGTGAACAAATCGTACAGGTCCTACCAGTTTTTAAAAGTAAAAAAAAAGAAAAAATTACTTTCATCCTAAGATTTCCAAGTTCTCCTCAGCCTGGAAACACAGTCTGATTTTTTTACAAGTGGGAATTTTGTTATGATCAGGTAAGATCATGCAAACACAACTGAGTTAAGAGGTTCTTGTCAGACTGTGGTTGTTACTGTGCTTTAGGATTTCCTTCTATCTCCTCTCTTTTTGATGGCCTTTTCCTGACTAACATAGTCCCTCTACAAGATACTGTTCTAATTTATGTAAATAAGGTGGCATTGCAGGAGAGAAGGTCCAAATCCTTATGAGTGACAAGATGTACAACTGAGACTTTTATAATTACATTCTTCCTTGCGGCCAAAGCCCATTGATAATTACTAACAAATGCTCCCAATTGCCCTGCAGACATGAACCATCTCCAGGGAGAATACCGGAGTGGCAGTGGGCCACACCCCAGTGAAGATGCATCCGTCAGCTCTGTTGCCTTGGTGACAATCCCAATCACGATAGCACTGTTACTGATCATCGTGCTCCTGCTTATCAACCAGAAAAAGCAGTGGATTCCAGTGTCCTGCTACAAAGCTCCAACAAAGGTGCCCTGTCTATTTCCTGGATATCCCATTTTTACGAAACCAGGAACAAAACATTGTGGAAAATGTTAAGCAATTAAGAGGCTGTTAAAAGTCTGGGAAAAAAGCTGCTGCACATTTTGGGCAACCAGGTTAAGCCTTTGTGTGGTGCTGAATTAACAGAAAACAGTTACACCAGCCCAGCTGGGATATGAGAATACCAGAACTCCATTCAGAAGATGAAAAATGGTGACTGTGAAGAGAGTCTTGGTCTGTTACTATGTCTTACATAAGCCAACTTTAACAAAAGTCCAAACCCTTTCATTGCCAGTTTGATTTTGTTTTGTGCTTATGGACTTGAACCAAATAGACTTTTAAAACTATATATGGAATACAAAAATTGTATGATTTACTCAATATTTCCTTTCTCTTTTAACAGCCTTCTTGCCTAAACAATCAACTGGTATATGTGGACTGCGAGAAAGGTACCAGGGTCCAGGTGGACAGTTCTCAGAGGATGCTAAGAATTGCAGACCCAGATTCAAGATACAGTGGATTTTACAGCATGCAGAAACAGAACAACCTACAGGCAGATAATTTCTATCAAACAGTTTGAAGAATTGCACCCTTGCCAAGGATTTAAGAAAGAGAGAGCGAGAGAAAGAGAGACAGTCTGCTATTAAAATAAAACTAGAATTGTGCAGTTGCTTAGTGGATTGTATTGGATTTGTGACTACATGTACAGCTGTAAGACCTTTCTGGGATGAGCTCTGACTCCTGCAATGTGCCAGAAAAAGCATTCCCACTTTTCCTTGAGATAACTGACCAAGTGTTTTCTTAGAACCAAAGTTTTGAAACTTGTTAAGATGTATTTGCTTGTAACATAGCTATAGAGGTTTTTTGGGAGGGGGAATCAGGGGCTAGGGGTAGGCAATGAAGTAAAAGAAGCTTCAGAGAAGAAAAGCTGGTCCTGCTTGGCTGGAGACGAAAATATACTGCTGAGCAGCAGGATAGTGGTTTATCTTGTTGCTCTGAAATTGCATCTGTTGCAGCAAAAGCCTAACCCCAGGTGAAAAAAATATGAAAAGGTCTGATTATTTTTTTCCAGCTGTTGCTACAGTAATATACTCCTAGAACAGAATTTGTCACATCACAGGTGTGGTGTAGCTGCAAATATTTTTCTATATGATGAGAAGCTGCAGTAGTTAATGAAATAGCAAGGAAAATATTATAGCAGAAAATAAAGGGTGGGTTTATTAAGGATGTATAAAATTATAACTTGTGCTGCTTTTTGTTTTTATTTTTGTTTTTATTTTTGTTTTCTTCAAAGCTGATTGGCTAGATTAGCCAGACTTCAGCAGAGTTAGCAAATGACTGAGGCCTAAGTAATTCCTGATATGAGCACTGGATCTTTTGACAGCAGTATTGAAGGGAGGAAGGATGGAAGGAAAAGTCAAGAACACCATGCAGTTCCAGGGGCTTTTGTTTGTTTGTTTTGTCTGTTGTGGTTTTGTTTTGTTATTTTATATCGATCTCTGGTTGTTCATACAGGAGAAGGAAAAATATTTTTGTTGGACAAAGCTCTTGCGTACAAGAGAGTAAAAAAGAGACTGTTTTAAGGTTGTTGTTTTTTTTTTCCTGTTGATGTTCTTATTTACTGGTATGCAGATTTAGAAACTACTTCCATGCTAGGAAGCTGCTTAATTTTAATTGTATATTACTCAAGCACCTTTTTTGAAGCTCAGAAAAAAAAAGGAGATCATGCTTCTTTAAACTTTAGCATTATAGGAATATTTATGTAAATATAATTATGCTAAAAACAACAAAAAGTATTTGTATGTTTGTGTATATATATGTATATACAAATGCATGTAGGTATACATATGTATATATACGTGCATGTGTATATACACTATACATATATATATACTGTATATATAAAATACTATGTATACAGTATATATTTTTTCTATTTTTTTTCTTGTTGAATGTATTTTTATCTGAGAGAGATTTTACCCAGAGCAGAAACAGATAACAGGCATTCCATATCAATGCTTAATTGCTTGTGAGTTTAGGAAAAAGAAGAAAAGAGCATCTCATTCTACCTACAGTTTGATTTGATTTGATTTGAACGTGTTTGTGTGTGTGTGTGTGTATGTGTGCACTCTTGTGTTGGCGTGTGTTCAGTTCGTGCACGATTATAGCAGTAAGCGTTGCTCTTGCTACTTGCTACATTTCAGGGTGTTTCTTATTTTTCTTTTCCTGCTTAGCCTTAAAAAGGCTTTTTAATGAATGCATTGGCTAGAGACACTGATGACAATATACATGCAGCACTAATCAACTCCATAAAATAATACAATCAGCTCCTGGATTTCAGTTGGTTTTGGTTTTCTTTTTTTTTTTTTTTTTCTTCTTTTTTCTTTTTCTTTTTTTTTTTTTTTTTGCAAACAATTGTTTGAAACAACTACTGGAATATTGTCCGCATTAAGCTGGAAGTTTGTTGTAGCTTGCCTCATTTATAACTCTGACTGTATAATACAATGTTAACTTTCCAAACAGGTCTTGGCACTTTTATACTAATTACCCATTTGTGCATTGCCTTTTTTCTTTTACAAATGCTTGTCATAAGAGACACAGATACCCAGTATGCTTAATGTGAAAAGAAAATGTATTTTTTGTAAAGGAACTCTCAAGTATTGTTGTAAATACTTGGTCAGAGATTGCTGAACTTTAAAACTGAAAAAAAAAACTAATTTATTATTATAATGACCTAATTTATTAATCTGAAGATTAACGATTTTTTTTGTTTTAGAATATCAAAAAGGTGTTCTAGCTGTTTGCATCAAAGAAAAAAAATAGGTGTATCATTAAGGGTCAACATTTTTTCTGCTTATATAACTTCAGTTTCCAACCACCAATAAGAAAAAATGTAGTCTCCCCAGTGTTTTGTATTCAACCTGATAATGAAACAGAGATGTTTCTGTCCAGTAACTACAGAGATTTTGTCAAGACAAAACATCCATTCCTTGCATAAGAGTAAGCAGTCTTTATCCAGAAATTGTAAATGCTTGCTTTTGTTTTACAATCAAGGCCATATTCTGAAAATATTAGCAGGATATAGGACATGGTGTAAAATGTTTTTATTATTATTATTTTATTATTATTATTTTAAAGATATGATTTATCCTATGTGCTGTATCCATTACACTCTTTTACTTTGGTTCCTGTTGTGCTCTTGTAAGAGAAATGCAGATATAATTTTCTGAAAAATAGATGCATATGTGGCACTCGGAGTGCACTGCGGTTCAGCAGATTGCTTGTTTACTTTTTTAACTGTAAGGCGGTTTCTTGTAATTTGGCTCTTGGCAGCACAATAAAAAATTTTAAACCTATGGATGCGTGTCTTCTTAAATGTTCGTACTTATCGCTTCTGGGCACTGGTCCTTGAGACATTAGTTTGATATTATGGTGAGTACGAGTTCATATTATTGTCATGCTGACCTGAGATCAGAACAGTTCAGAAAGTACTGTGGGTAAAGAAGAGTTTGCATGTACAGAAAGTTCTGCATATTACACTAAAGAATTTTCACATTAGAAGCTTTATGGAATTCCAAATAGTTCCAGCATACAGTAAAGATGAATCAAATGCAAAGTTAGGCCTTTGCCCTGCCATGGAGTTCACGTGGTCTAGTCTGACCTGACAGAAAGCCATGATTACAGGATTCTAATGTGAGGTCCTACAAAAAGTGTTTGAAATCAGAATTTGCACTTCATGAACTCCCTGAGCTGCAGATCAACTACTCATTTACTAGGCTATAATGGTTTTTTTTTTTTTTTTCTTCTACTAATTTTTAAGTTAATTAACTTGATGTCCAAGTTCTGGTATGTAAGATCCTGAGGCAAGGTGGTTTTCAGCTTAACTACTTGCTTTGTAAAAAACTGCCTCCTTTCTTTGAACCTACTTAATGCCTTGTGAAGGTTGACCTAGAACAGAGACTAGACAGAGTTAAAGAATAAAATAGGTATTTATTAGAAGGCCTCATTGGATACACTTTGGGCAGTACAAGAGCCCAGCCAGGGCTACAGCCAAGGTGAACCCAAAATGGTCACAAAATGGATCACCAGTCACAGGGTCACACTTCTATAAATTCTGGTCCATTAGCATATTGGAGTTAATTGTCCAATTATAGCTTTTAGGTTATGAAGTCCCATCCTTGTTTTTCTCTCTTCAATCCACTGTTGTTTAGGCACTTGGGCCTGAAATTTGGCTCATTTGTCCTTGGTCCCCAGCTAGAGAAGGAATTATTTTGTCTACCTACTCTGTGAAGAGAGCTTACTATCCCCTAATATGAAGCTCAGAACTACACAATAAAGCAGTACAGAATCTGAAAAATATAAAAGCTGAAACCTGAGGCATCATACTCTCCTAATGGTTTCATTTAATATCCCTGACACTGCATCCAAAGCAGCAGTAGATCAGTATTTATATGTCACCCATTGATTTAGAGACCTTTATGTTGTTTCCATTTTTTCCTAAGAATCCTTCAGGAGTAGTTCTGTGCCTTATGGCCAACCTTGTCATTCCTTGTACTTCCATGTACATCCTTCAAGGTCAAGGGTAAGGGGACTGAAAATGTCCACACTGCTCACATGTGGTACTCCCTGGATGTAGCATGGTGCTTACTGTTTAGATTGCTACTGATGGCTGAGTCAGTGTTCTTGCAGAGAACAAGCTGCAATAATAGAAAATGCCCAGTAGTTACTGCAAAGCCCATAAATGACTTATACTAGGATAGATCTGTATTTATGTGCATCCCTTTATGTTTCCATATGCTGAATTTTTTCTCCCTCGCTAGTTATCTGTTCCAGCATTATTGCTCCTTCCCAAGACTAAGGCTATGGAAGACCTATGTCTTCTAGAAGAACATCTTCAAACTCTGTAAGCATTTTGGGTTTTCATCAGAATGAAACAGAAAACATCATATATAAAACAATGAAAACATAAAAACATCAATATATAAAACAATGATGTATTTTAACACTTGTAAGTAGTCCTGGCCTGCTCTGCCTTGCAATGTCTGAAAGGATCAAATTTGGAATGCCTATTTACACTAGGGTTTGCCAGCCTGTCATAATCCTGAGTAGGATAGGATGCAAATCCTTTCAATGACCTCAGTGGCACTCTGATGCTTAACGAGGCATGCATTTTCCACTTGCAGTGTTGCCAAACATCAAGTAGGAAGTACAGGAAGAAAGTTAAAAGAAGCTCAAACTGAATCAGGAAGTTAAGCAGAGAAAATTCCTGGTACATACTTAAGGATATCAAAAGATCATGGCTGCTCAAAAAAAAAAATAGTACAAGATAAAAAAGCCCATCCTAAGCTATTGTGCGTAAGGGAACAATACAAAGCTAGCAAAGGATGGGCACGGGAGTCACAGTGCTGGTAAGAAAAAGTATCTCCAAAGCTTAGATTCTTGCGTACTAGGTGACTGAATGGAGGCATCAACGATAGTATAAAAACAAGTTACAACAAAACTACTGTAAATAATCCTACTACTGCAGAGGCACTGGAACTGGGTGATCTTTAAAGGCCCCTTCGAACTCAAACCATTCTATGCCTCCCCCTCCTGCCCGATAAGCCGCCCCTAGTCGGTGCGGAGCTGTGAGTCAGTACGGACACCGCTGTGTGCGGCTCCGCGGGCTCTGCCACAGCCCAACCCGGCCCGGCCGGGCCCGGCCCGGCCCGGCTCTGCCATCGCTGCCTCAGCCCGGCCCGGCCCGGCCCGGCCCGGCTCTGCCATCGCTGCCTCAGCCCGGCCCGGCCCGGCCCGGCCCGGCTCTGCCATCGCTGCCTCAGCCCGGCCCGGCCCGGCCCGGCTCTGCCATCGCTGCCTCAGCCCGGCCCGGCCCGGCCCGGCTCTGCCATCGCTGCCTCAGCCCGGCCCGGCCCGGCCCGGCTCTGCCATCGCTGCCTCGGCCCGGCCCGGCCCGGCCCGGCCCGGCTCTGCCATCGCTGCCTCGGCCCGGCCCCGCCCGCCGGGCGCGCGCACCGCCGGGAGCGCGCAGCGCCGCGTCCCCAGCGATGGCGGCGGCGGCGACCTCGCAGCGGGACCCGGGCGATTGGCAGGACTTCTCGGGATTCCAGCCCTCCGCGGGGAGCGGCCCCGAGCCTGCTTGCGACAAGGGCGGCTGGGGCGTCGGGGATCTCGGGGCGAAGCTGTCCCTCTGCTTCGAGCCCCCGCAGGCCCGGGCTGGCGGCGGCGAGAGCCGCGTTCCGCTGCGGCCGCTCACGGAGCAGAGCGCGCTGCAGGACGATGAGTGAGTGCGGGCCGGGGGGCGCGGAGAGGGAGCGGAGGGGAGGCCCGGCACGGCCTGAGGGGACCAACAGCGCCAGGGCCACCAGCCCAGCCCAGCCCTGCCCTGCGAGAGCGCTGCCCCTGGGCCTTGCCGAGCCCAGCAGGGCTTGTGGGCTGCGGGAGCGGAGCCTTTCCCCGCCCCCGGGGCTGCAGCTGGGAGCCGCCGGGCCTCGGCAAGGGGGCTCGTTCGGCCGCCGCGGCGCGGGTTTGACGTGGAGCCCTCCGGCTTTATCCCCCTGTCTGCCCGGGAAGCTTCTGAGCATCCTCGAGCTTCTTACCCCGCCGAGCTAGCGAGAAGTACTTGTTCTAAAGTGCAGTGACCGTGGTTAGTATTTGTTTAGCTTCTTGCTAAGTGCCCGCTGTCTCAGTGCTTGAATTTAAACATGGAAAGTGCAGAAAGCAGGCGAAGAACAAAATTGCAGCTGCAACTTCGATAATTGTTCGGAGTATTTCCCGCTGAGGAATAGAGCCTTTCTGGGCCATGGTGCTGTACAGTTTTTAACATTATTTTACGAATACTTCTATTTCTTATAGTAAATTTAGCCAGCTTATCTTTGTTAAAAATACTGCTGTCTTACTTTAAGGTAACTCAACTGTATGTCTTGTTCTAAGAGAAGAATTCTAAAAAACCTGTAAGCAAAATACTAGATCTGTGGTGTAAACAGTGAGTTAAGTTCAGTGAACCATGAATCACGCTGGGCAGTGATGAGGCTCTGTCTGCCCTTCTGTGTCTGTCTCGGCCTTTCCTCTGACCTTTTGTGAGCCTTAGCTAGGCAACCATTCCAAACATCCACCCACAGCATAGCGCCTGGAGGCAGGGCTTGGCCGGGGACTTGAGGGAGCAGCCTGCTCCCGGGGCTGCTGTGGTTAAAGACTGAGCTGCTTCACCAGCGTGGGTCTGCGTGTGCAAGCCTCAGGTCTGCACAGGACAGCCAGAGAGGATACACACTCTAGAAACAGTAAAGACTGACCGAGGACGACACTGGTGGGCTGAGCTCTGCAGGACTACTTCCAGAAAAAAAAAAAAAACCAAATTCTGCCGAGATTTTAGTCTGATCTGTGCATTTTCATTATTCTGTGATAAATGGAAAGGAAAATAATATAAAAGATTTGGCTCAGAATTTGCTACTCAGAGTCTGCTAAAAAACATTAGGAATGTAATTTATAGCTCAGCTCAAATTTCATTGACGGAAAGGCTCATCCACCCCCAAAAAAGATTTTGAGTGTAGTTACATAATTAGTATAGAAGCTGTATCTTCGTTTATTGTTTTGTATCACTGCTGTGCATACATTGTTGCTTAAAAAGGGAAGTAACTTACGTTTATGAAAAAACATCTTCTCATAGCTTTAAAACACTAAAAATATTGTCAGTAACTTGCAGATGAATATTTAGGGAGGAAAATACAGTTACTGATAGAGATATATGATCATTAGGAATATGGTTATTGCTGATTCAGTTGCTGTTTGTTTTGAGGTCTGCATTTTTGTGCCTTTATTCTTTTCTCCAGGATTTGGAATGCCTTGACTGATAATTATGGTAATGTGATGCCAGTTGACTGGAAATCTTCCCACACTAGAGCTTTGCACTTGCCAACACTGAATCTTTCAGAAAAAGGGGTAAGTTCTGATCAGCAGAAGTACCCTCTTTGGATCATTGGTACTCAACAGGGAAGTAAAACTCTTTGCATTTGTATAAAAGAACATTGTTTTTAAGTGGCCGAAAATGTTTTTAGTACTTGCCATTATACATGAGAGCTTTTTAAAAATCAAAGAACCATTGATGTATGAGAGCCATCTCCCTGGGTTGGAATAATTCAGGGTTAGTTTTAGATGACTCTTCATTAGAGTCAGAGCATGATAGAAAAAAATGTAAAATGAGAAAATGTCTCACATAAAATCTTTCTGCTGTATGATTCATGTTGAACACTGGTCTGCGTAAGGGAGGAAAAGAGGCAGGAGTACTCAAATTTAGTAAATCCAGTGAGGACTTTCCAAAGTTCATCTAATTCCACAGTCAGATGGCTTCTTTAACAAGAAAGGTGGCCCAGGAGACACTGAAGTGCAAGAGCTTGTTTTGTTTTCCTTATTTAAGAGTTAGAATAGTTCTCTGGGGTGGGAACAGGGAATTAAGAGCTTCAGCGAGGTTTATAGAAAGGGTTGTCCTCTGATGATCTTAAAAGTGGATTGAAACAATTCAGGAAGAAAAGCTGGGAGGAATTCCCATCTCGCCGGTTTTCTGAGGAAACTGGTGGCTTTTCTTTTAAACATAGTGAAGTCCAGTTATGTTGTAAGACTATCTGAGTGTGTAACCTAAGAATTGGGTAATGCTTTCGCTTCTGCCATCCATTAGATAATCAACAGATACTTTTTACTGTGACAGAAGCAAAGATTGTTCTGCTGAAGAGGATACTTTGGGGTTCAGTAGAGGAAGGTGCAAATCTGGAACTCATTTTCTTGATTTGAATCTCATGGTCATCCCTTGAATTTGATTTGTGTTTCTTCTAATTTTTATTGAGTCCTTGTTCACATTTATAAATGGTTTCAGAGTAATTAAATTCTTACATTTTAACTAAAAATACAACCCCACCATGCTGTGACCTTGTGTCAGGGGAAAATGGACTGGAAGACTAATGGATTTCTTGATAAGGAACTAAGTATAGTACATAAGAAAATGTTTTGTATAGTTTTTAAAAGTTACTTGCAGGAAGTTATAACGTACATTAAAAAGTGTAAAGTGGTCTTGCTGGATTAGAAAGAATCTTAGGTGTGCTGCCAGTAGAGAGAAAACCAGTTCATGGATTAAATGTGTCTGAAGTTTTTTCAGCTTTCACTCCACATGGAATGCCTTCTGATGTGTAAAGGCTGTGGGGAGTGTTTGACATACTTTTCTTGTGCTGCTTTGTGTTCAGTATTGCTGGATATGTGACAGCACATATGGACCAGCTAGTATCTTGTTTTATTTTCCTTACAATGAAAACTAACAGCTAAGCAACACTTCCCTGGTGCATTTGGAACTAATAATATGCTACCAGAATTGTGTGGAAAGCATTTCTCCTCCTGTTTTAGTAGGGAAAGATATAAGGTCAATAAGGCTGATTTGCCTGATCTTGGTTCCTTCACATGACAGGTCTCTGCACACTTTTGTACATCTCTGACAGTGAAAGAAGTAGCTGGGTGGAAGTGTTGCGCAGAGTGGTACGAGGAATGGGATTGTGCAATTCCTTGTTTGTTTTGGTTTTGCTAGATTACTTTTAAATGGGTCATTCCCTGGTAGCGAGAGGACAGAAGGAGGGATGGAGTATGGCTGGGTGGAAAGCCAGGTGTTCCTTTTAGTCTGGGTTACAGCTGATGCCATTTTTGGTGGTTTGTTAGTCTATATTATCAAAATGTTTTCAAAGGTCTCTCAAAGTGTTTCTGGAGATGTCAGGAGGGAAAGCAGATCAACTTCTAGATGAACTGTTAGGCTTCTTTACTATCCCATCATTGTTGTCATACCCTATGTACATGGAAAAATATTTGAGGACAGCAAACATTTAAAAAATGCCAAATTGGAGTGTATCTGTGCAGTAGGTGAAGATAGAGTCATGGTGGAGCCTTGTCACTGCACATTTACTGGAATTCAGATTGTGCAAAAAAGTGGGCATTTGACTTCATTCTGAGGGCTGAAGAAGTGCAAATTGTATGTTTATCCCTACAAGTGAGCTATCTGGGGATATCAGTTGCAGGTTCAAAATGAATCTGAGAACTACTAAGGTATCCAAAGAAACTGAGAAAATTGGAGGAATTACAAGAAAAATTGAAAACTGATACTGTGAGACCAAGGACTTCGTACAGCCAGTCATGATGCTTGTAAATTAGCCCAAAGATCAGTATAAGCAGTTGAGCTCAAATGGCAGATGTTGGGTGTTGCAGCTTTAAGGGGCTTTTCTTGGCTGGAATCTAGTAATAGACAAAGTACAGAAACAATTTTGTAAATAAACCAGGATATATCACTGTGTGAGAGTAAAATATGCCTGACTTATTAAGGAGGGGACTTATGTCTCTTAGTATATGTATATCTTTGTATATCTTTGGATTGAAAGGATGGATATCATGTGGCAGAATATATATGGGAACAGTGTTGCTTCTCTTTCTTTCTGAAAAGACCCTGAGATATTCAATGACACATTTTTTAAAATACTCTGGGGTAATACCAGTGTTCTGATATCACCATTCAATATCAACTCTTCTCAGCTTTTTTCCATGTCTTTTATTATGTGATGAAGTAGAACCATAAAAGCACTTAAAGTAAGAAGTTTGTATACCGTTAGACATTATAGGCAAGTTTTTCACCCCACATAGACTTTTGTTAATCTTCAGTTAAGATTTAAGTATTTACTTGACAGCCTCCCATGTAGATATCTGCATATCAGTGTGTATATGGTCTTTATATATGGACATTCTTTTATGACATTAAAGATTGACAGCTATTTTAACTTTGTCCAGTTGCAGTTTTGATTTCATTTGCCAGGCTGTTTGACAGAAAGAACTGTTGAGTCCATTTTTATGGGCCAAGATTCAGTTTCATTCTTAAAATTCAATGATAGTTTCCCATTTGTTTTTTGTACGTTACATGCATTTTATACCCTCACATTATGGGTGTGTATATATATTTATATAAATACAGCTTTTCATGCTTTTTAGGTAAATGACAACTTGAACCTTGACCTGTCAGATGATGAAGAGCTGAGAGAACAGTTGGATATGCATTCTATCATTGTTTCCTGCATCAATGAAGAGCCACTCTTCACAGCAGAGCAGGTGAATTGTTCAGCAAAGACAGTGTTGTTGGTGTAGGATGTTTTTTTTAGTCTGTTATTATTTTTTGTTGTTGTTCTTGCACTTCCTTTTAGCTAAGTTTCTTGATTGTTCTTTGTTTAGTTTTTTAATAATGTGGGAGATAGCATTACATTATTCAGATTTGAAAAGTGTTTCAGTACTTCAGGTGAGGTTGATAGTCCAGGGTCTTTGAAATCTTTGTGTATTTCTTCCCATGACTTAGTCACGAATTCTACTAAATTAAATATATGTGTAAAAAGCAAAATTATTTTCGGAATCTTAGTGGTACGGTAGAGTTTGTAGTTTTCCAGCATGTGGCAGTTCATAGTTTCACAGGGCTTTGCTGTTAGCAGGAATTATTTGATGTTTTTGCCTAACATGAGGGCAGATCAGTGTTTCTGCTGTTAAGCTTTCAAATTACTTGGTATCTAAAGTCTTCAAATCCATGGATTTACTTCAGTTATCTTGAAAATTGCTCTTCTAAGTAAGGTTAATGAGAGTAAAGGTCTATTAAGATCCTGCTTTAGTAAGCAAACAAATAATCTGATTTGTCGTTGATTAAATGGTTAAGCAATGGTTAAACTGTGAACTCTGATGAGCACAGTTATTAATAGTACAGGAGACAGGACTGCTTGAACTGCCTCAGCTCCCTTTTACTGTGGGTTGGATTTCAGCACTGACTACAGCCTTTAAACTTCTAAAAGTTGCTGTGTTATTTATTCAGATGTCTAATTATTAATTTAGCCTGTAGAAATGTAATCATTTATGTGATGTAAAGTAAGCTATCTATGCACAGAATTTCTCTTGTCATACTTTTTATCTGGCTCAGGTCTTGTACCCAGGGATGCAAATCAGCTTCAGGTTATGGTGGATCAGTTCAAAAAACTTCTCACAAACACAGTATATTTTCAGGCTGTTTTTGTTTTTGGTTTTTCAGGGAGTTTTTTGTGACTTTTTCTTCATTATTTTTATTTGTTTTCATTTTGTTGGTTTTTGGTTGGAGAAGGGAGGGATATTTGTTTTACATAGAGAAATGTGGTGAAATAAGGAGTGAGGGAGATAATTGATTTTTGTTGTTGTGTCTTCCTTCAACTGAATAGTCAGGAAAGATACTCCAGCTTACTCTTTAATTTAGTTCTCTTAAGCAGAATCATGGGTACCTTCATATAGAAATAACCCCATAGTTTCAACACACTTCTTGTTATACCATCACCAATTTACTGTTACAAGGTGTGATTATTCTCAGAGAGCAAGGATGGAGAGGAAATATCAGTACGATTTTATTGATCCTCTTCCATCTAGTTTTGGTGATAGTTTCATCCAGCTGTGCTTCAAATTGCAAGTTCTTCATGTAGGACGGTTTTCATAAGGGTTTTCATTTTTCAAAGGTGATTGAAGAAATAGAGGAAATGATGCAGGAATCACCTGATCCAGAAGATGATGAAACACCCACCCAATCAGATCGGCTCTCTATACTTTCCCAGGAAATTCAGACCCTCAAGAGATCCAGTACGAACAACAGCTATGAAGAGAGTAAGTGGTATTTATTTAGGATTTTTGCTCTTATGCTTAATGAAAATAAAGGGTAAGTTTGCCATGTGTTTGATTATTAACAAGTCCTTCTTATGAAAGATCTGCATTCAAAAAATATTTTCAAAATGTTCTGAAATAGTAGCCTAGATATAGTGCATAGAGGATTTACCTTTGTCAGCTTTCTTATGACTAAGAACAAAAAAAAGACTTCATAGAATTTAAATCAAATATTCTGAAGGTTGATACATTGGAATGAGATTCTTTCATGGGTAAAGTGATAAGTTGGTCGTTTTTTATTAAACTTCATTATTTTCTGTAAAGTGAGATACTTTCTTGATGCCAGTACACAATTTAAGATCAGCTAAAGCTCTTGAAAGCTATTCAGTAAATAAAGCTTACCATACCTTTGGTACAGTTTCAGTCATTGCAACATGTCTTGATAGACAGTAACACAAAAATAAGGCAACCATTTCTTTTTTGCCCCATAAGGACCATGCAGATTTTTTCGTCCTCCCTTTCCATTCCTCTTCAGAAAGCTTAAAAGTGAAAAATATCCTTTGTATCTTCTACTCATGAAATAATCTGTGCTTCCCTATACAAAAGCAAAGGAGAAATTAGATTAATAATTAAATTATAGTAGGTTGAATTACATGTAAAAAAACCTGTGACTAATTAGTTTTGTGATGGAAAATTTTGTTTAATCTTTACATTTCTCAACATGAATTCTAGAAGGTAGCACTGACACAAAGAATATTTGATAGATGATCTTTCTACTTTGGCCTTTCTTAAAAAGTTTGGTGTTTTCCTACCTGTAGTCTGGGTCAACAGTACAAACTCTGTAGAAGATTCAAAAAGCTGGCCAACCTCTTGTGGCATGACTTAGAGTTTCTGCTACATTTCAGATTTATGGAAGAGATTCCAACCATGAAAATGGTCTCTTAACTGTCTCAAGACATAAATTTCAGGAATGTGAAAGCAAAATGTATTGTCTTCAGCAGGGCTTCCTGCTTTTCTGACAGTTCCATATGTCTTAAGGTTTGGAGCTAATCAAGCTTGCTCAGTATTTCATATCATGTCAATTTTGCTTTGCCTCAGGAGTCCATCTTGTCTGTTACATCTTTACAGTTTAAAGGTCAGTCTCGACCAAATAATGCCTGGAGTTACTTTGGCAGATAATTTAACTTCGCTTCACCAGTTTCTCAGAATCTGCTTTCATGTCTTTCAGGTCACTATTTTATTAAAAACTCTTGCTACCTATTTTTAGTGTGTGAAGGTGCTTCAGAATTGATCTGCACCTCTCTGAAATTTTTACAGGTTTTTCCTAGGAACTCTGGTTTTTAAAGGATAGATCAGAGATTTTCATTCATTTAGGATTTGGAGCAGGAAATTTATTTACTTTTTTTTTACTTTTATTTACTTTTTTTCTTGGATAGGAAAAGACATACATTAAGGCAGTCCAAAAATAAAGCTCTGGTTATACAAGTGAGTTCCTCAGCCTACTAAGTTTCAGTCCATATAGTCTTCTGCATTTGAGTTCCACTGTCTCCACTCATGTGCATTAGCTGGAGATCTCCTATGTAGCCCTTTGATAATGACAACTGATCTATCATCAGTCAGGACTGCAGTTGGCTAACCTACACCTGTGCTTTTAAAACAATTGGTTTTTAGGTTGTGAAGCTGGTTCTTAAGCGTTGGGACTCACAGGTGCCCTCTCTCAGTACTGTTACAGTGTTTGAACAGAGTTTGAGGCCTAAGCTACCTTGAAAAACTGTGGCTCCTTGACATAGAATTGTCTTAAAATTGTTTCATTGCCTTCTCTTCAGTTAAGTAAATGACAAGAAGCTTTCTCCAATCAATTTTCCCTGCTGTAATTTAAGAGAAAAAATTCACATTTCACTTAGTACCTTTGATGCTTCTAAGAGCTATGCTTTTTTGTAGTTTGTGGCCTTATTTGTATTTTTCAACACTTGTCTTTAGGTCTTTTCCCTTACAAGTATTCTTGTAGACATGATCCTAGACTAATTCAATGAAACTAAATAATTGCAAGCATCTATGTAGTGTCCTTAAACAGATTGTACCTGTCAGTGTAATGAGGACTAGCTGTTTCTCAAGTGCCAAATAAGATTATGTTCTTTGACACAGCAGCTGCTGAGACTTGCCAGCTTCCTAGGTGTATCAGATCTAAACTGGAACAGAAAGCAGTCCTTCTGTTAACCCAAGCAAGCCTCAAAACATTTTCTTGGTCATAACTGCACTATCTGTGACGCATCACCCAATAGTTCAGAAAATATTAAGGCCTTTTCCTTTGAACAGTGAGTGCAGAGGAAAGTAATAGATTATGGTTTTGTCAGAAGTTTAGCACATTCTTCATATTTGCAGATTATCCCAGATTTCTTAAAAGTAAGAAGAAAATTTAACCATCTTATTGTTGCTAATTTTGTCACCTCTGGGATGTGTTTATTCCTTTAGGAACATTGTTTTGTTCTATGTGGTTTTAGAACTGAATTTTTTGTTTTTAGAAATTTCAGAGTACATTTTTCTCGTAACTCTCACAAGTTTCCTCTTGCTTAAAATCTTGACATAATACTTTTTATATGAACTATTTGTAGGAGTCAAAAGATTGTCTGTTGCTGAATTAAATGAACTGCTAGAAGAAATTGAGACTGCTATTAAGGATTATTCTGAGGAGCTGGTACAGCAGCTGGCTCTACGAGATGAGCTGGAGTTTGAGAAGGAAGTGAAAAACAGCTTCATTTCTGTCCTCATTGAAGTACAAAACAAACAGCGAGAACACAAAGAAACAGCAAAGAAGAAAAAGAAGCTGAAAAATGGTAGTCCTCAGAATGGCAAACAAGAAAGAGGTCATATGCCTGGAACAGTAAGAAAATTTTTATAAGTCTTTATACATTTAAAAATGTTTTTGTCTTTTTCTGCTATGGGGAATAGTAGTCCTAGATTATATTAAGATACTTGGTACTCCTGCTTCCGTGCCTTCTTTCACAAACAAGGCTTAAGCTTTTCCTGTTGAGATTCTTTTTTTTTCACAGAATTATATATTTTGCTCTTCTCATATGAAGAAAATATTTTTAACTGTTTGCAAATCAGCCTGGAACTAGCATCCCTTTCTTGCAAAAAATACTGTCTTTGGATGTACTGCTCTGTGTTCTATTGTCAGTAGGCAAATTCATTCATGTGTTTGGTTTCACTGTGTGAATTTTAGTATGTGTTAGTCTTGCAGGAAATTCAGTACTATTGTTGCTGTAGTTACAGATATTTATTGATCATGCTGATTTCTAGATAGGAAAAAAGTGAATGTCTTACCCTGGATCTCCTAACCTGTGGCAGAGTTACTGCATTCAACAAGAGACAGGAAGGAGGCCAAAGTGTAGTGCATGTATGCATGCACTACATGAGGAGTAGTTTGTTTTATTCTTTACAGAACATAGAAACAAAAGGAAAAACCTCTTTCAAGTAGAGTTGGATAAGAGGAGTCAAAGAACAAAAGAAATTAGGTTATTAGCTTGTCAATGCAATATTTTCTTTCTTATCTGTCTAGTATAATTTAAAATTACTTAAGTGAGATATTAATGTTTGAATTTCTTAGTGATTCTTATGGGATGCAAAAAATGTGGTTTTGTAAATCTTGGCTAAGTCCCAGAAATAATGCTTCAGTTCAATATGAGAAGGTTTTGGGGTTTGCTTTTCAAATATAAGGAATAAACATTTATAATGAAATATTAATACGTCAGAATTTATTTCTAAACTTACAAGCATAAGATATACCTGTGATATACCCCAAATAGGGTTCTGATCTCATCTGTCAAATGAGAGATGTTTGTGTGTGTAGCTAAGTTTTAGTGGAACTTAAGAAAGTATTTGTCTGGAAAACCATACAAAATTGTCATCCCTTTACAAGATCACAGTGAATAGGTCTTTATTCCTTCCCAGTCATGGAAAACCAAAAAGGGATATTCTACCTAGAAAGAAAAATAATTACTTTGTTTTGGAGCTTGAGTCAAGTGATTCACAAACTATTCTAGTTAGTTTAGAAATTAGAAACTTGAATGATGCTTTCAGGTATAACTTACATGGTTCCAGCATACGACATTTTTGTATTTGGTTGCTTCAAGACACAGATATGTCAGGTTGGTTTCTAAGAGGGATTGAACAGACTAGCTCACAGGTGAGACTGTAGCTGCATGTGTGTGATTCCTTTGAAAACAGATTTCACTGTCATCAAGGATAGACTTGAGAACCCTCTCCCAGAAAGAGGTGCAAGGTTCAAGGTTCCTTTCTTCAACAGTCCTTTTTATCCTTTTTTTCTTTTTTTTTTTGGAAGTGCTGAGAATGTGCTTACAGATAGTATGTTCTAGTAGCTTTGGGAAGACTGAGTTCCTGTTAATAAATAATGTATTAATTGGTTATTTTGTTAACTGTACTGAAGTCTCATTTAAATACAAAGATTGGAAGTAGAGTTCAATTGTCATACTCTTAAGAAAATGAATTTTCCTGTAGATACTGTAACTGAATATAAAGAAAACCCCAGGTATTTAATTTTTTTTTCCTTGCTACCGTCTTTGGGTAAATCAGTTTCTTAGATTTCTAAACTTTTTTACCTCTTTCACAAGGGGAAACTGGGGAGTAGTTAAAAATAGTCAGGGCTTGAAGATACCAGTTCCTTCAAGTAGGATATCTTAAAAGATTTAAGATGGCTTTGGCAAAATCTATGTCTTTACTGACCTTGTGTGCTTCAGAAGGTAAAAGAATACTGTATTCCAGCACATTTTATTCCCCTCACATAAATAAATACTTTCAGATAAACGTGCTGAGGTGTGCTCATCATACTGCCCTGTGTCAGCAGCTTGGCTGTTTCTTCTTTTAATGTTCTTGTCACTTGCTGATTTTATATCACATGCTAAACATCAAAACTGTTTTGATTTTGATTTTTTTTTACTTCTCCAGCAAGCAAAAAGGATTACAAAGTTCAAGGAAAAATGTGTAGTTGGATTATATACTGCTTTCTCTTTAATTGGATTCCCTGATTCCATGCAATGGGACTTGAAATCAATATGGGTGTATTATTATCTAATTGTGTATATTTTATGATATTACAGAAAATAGGGAATACTAATGGTTGCTTCAGTTGTGGAAAAGGAAGCATGAAAGCATAAAAAGTTTTAAAGAGGTGGAGCTGAAAATTACTACCTCTGAACAGTGTTTCTAGTACGTGCTTAAAATCTGAAAAATTGGTGTCAGTAGTGTTCCTAAACACACATTCAAACACAAACTTTAGAGGGAATTTTACTGTGAACCGAACTGTAAAAAATGCTATTTTTTTACATTTCAAAGTAAAACAGCCATAAAAAACAAGTCTTGATTATCGAGTCTGCAGTGTGAAGATTTTGTTTGAATAAATTTTGGTGCAGAAATACTGCTTAACTGCCATGATACAGTTTGCATTTTAATTATTAAAATTAAGTAGGTGAGTGAAGAAAGAGAAATGTGCTGAAATGCACCTTGGAGCTTGTCTTTGCCATTTGGCTTTTGATAAATGCTGATTAATAGTCTTCTGAACTTTTCTCTGTCCCTTTTTTTTTCTTTCTGCTATGTTTTCACTACTTTTAGCGCTTCAGCATGGAAGGGATCTCAAATGTCATACAGAATGGCTTCCGCCACACGTTTGGAAACTCGAGTGGAGAGAAACAGGTGCTGGGCTATCTTCTCCCTTTTTTCTCATTCTTTGCCTGCACTTTTGGTAGGAGCTGAGATCTTGAAAATTGACAGTAGCTGAAGATAAGTGCTGAAACAGGAAAAAAACGGGATAAAATGCTGGAATCTCTGCTTCCTTACCTCAGGTTTCTGACCAGCCTACAGTCTCTTTCTCTCCTCAGCAGCTCAAAAGATTCAAGACTTGATACCCTGATGCACTGAGCTAATAACCTGTATTTCTTACCCCAGACTAAAAGTCTGTTTTGCATAATGCATGCTTTAGATACATTGCATGTCTGTGAAAATCTAATAACCAGTCAAAAAACGTGTATCAGGTAGATGTAGTGTTTCAGCCTTCAGCATTAGCAACTTGTGTAAAGAAAAAAGGTTTTGTTTTCTTTTTTCTTCAAATGTTCAGAGCTGATACATCTAAAAACAGAGTAGCTGGAAAATGTAGAGACTGTACTCTTTAGCCTTTGAAAACTGCATGATTTTAAAAGTAGCCAGATATGGCTACTTTTAAAATGCAGATTACCAATATAAAATACAGAAGCTATAGGCAAGTTTGTGTCTTTTCATTGGTTATTTAAATATTGAAATGTAGAGCGGAGGCAGCTTTGGTGGGTATCATATAGATATTGTGTGTACCTTGGAAGCAAGATTCTTATGCCTTGTTTCAAAGTAATAACTTGCCTGCTGTTTCAGATCTGTAGTTTGTATTTTATTAACTGCATTCTGAATTTTAGTGAACTGCTAATGCTTATGCTGTTGTTTAGTCTTTTGGCACACTAGAAAATATTGGCATTTCACATCATTTAATGTGTACCCACTATTTTAGTTTATGCAGTTTTGTCAGAGGAGTCCATTAGAGTTATTTTTTTCCCTGGTGAGAAGTCCATTGAGGCAATAAATTGACTGGTACTTTAGAAGTCAAGGCTGATTAGGCTTTTGTCTGGAAGATGAGTGTTGTATCCTGCAGAGGAGTTTAGGAGGTAAAACAACTCCTCTCAAGTCATTCTGCAATCATGAGGGTAGAAATCAGAGACTTGCCTGCTTTCTCAGGCAAAGTATATGTATGAGATTTTATGAATGCATTGAACCAGTTTTTTTTGTCCTCAGCTTTGGGGATCTTGAGCACATGCACAAAGCTTACCTAACAAGAGTTTTTATCACTCTGTGTTACCACATTGCTAGTAAAGCTGTACCTGGGTTTTTTTCTTGTTTTCTTTTCCTGGCTGTCTTTACCATAAATTACAGCTGTTTATACCTGTATCTTTAGGTATTTTAAATATCATATATTTTCATAAAGTGAGCTTATGTAGCCATGCCACCTCATCATACTTCTGGTAAAAGACTTTCACTGCCTCCTATGTGGATGTACGTAGCATAATCATTTGTTAAAAATAACAGTGGTTAAATAACTCTTCCAGTCATTTTTTGAGTTAATTTACTGATGTTATTCTTCATGTTGATCATACTTTTCTCCTGATTGATCTTTTTCTATATCCTTATGGATATAGAAAACCCCTTATGGGGTTTTTTATTCCCCTTCCTGTATCTTAAAGAAGATTGTGGATGTGATATGAATTTAGAATTAAATGTAGGGAAGAAAGGTAGAAAAGATACCAGCTCTGTTATGATTTATGCCTGGAAATCCATTTTTCTATGGCATTTGTTTTCTGTTTGGGAGGTTTTTGTTTGATTAGGATTTTTTGTCTCATTACCAAATCCTGGCCCTGCTTTTGAGATACTGGTGTAATCTTATTGCAACAAGTTGCAAAATTGAACAAGTATCAAATTTTCAGTTTCTTAATGCTGCTCTCACAATATAAATTTGAGAGTTTTTTTCAGGGTGTCATTATAAACTCACATGCTGGTGTTTTCTGCTAGCAGGGAAGAGTTATCTTCTGAATACTGAGAAATCTGGAATTGTGACAAAAAAAATGCAAGGACAGTCAATTTTTTGTGTACCTTGGAAGCCAGAAGTTCCTATACATAAGGTTACAACTTTAAAAAGTTTGAGAAGTTTGTACAGTTATTTCAGAACTCTTCAATTTTTTAATTTTAATGGTATTTACCACCTTCTACTACCATCTCATAGTGGGTACTTCCCTTTTTAAAATTTAATCCCATTTTCTGTGCATGTGTTTGAGACATAAGTAAAAATTACTTAAGAGATTTTCACTATTTAAAGAGAAGCTTCCAGTGGGAGCTTCCTGTTCCTGTCTGATAATGTAGTCAAAAAGAAAATACATTGAAAGCTCTTTCTGTGATCACATTTCTGGAAGAAAATATGAGACAGTCATCTTCATTTTGATTTTCAGGCATATAAAATACTTTTCGTAGGTGATGAAAAATTGCAGTGGGAATTGCTGCTTTATCATGTCATCAAATCTGCTTCAAAAATTCAGAGGTCACAGCAGATTTAGCAGTTGGTCTTGTCAGTAAGCTACACTTCAGTCACTCCTTCATTCTTTTCATAATATGTTATCTTCACCTAGCAATTGAGGAAATGAGGTTTTATAGTGCTGTTATAGAGACTGATTGTTACGGCTGCAAAGTTGATGAGTAGAAGGAAAGTATTTCTGGAAACAAAGAAATTCCTTTTTTTTGATTTAATTGCTACTGTCAGAGAGGGAAAATGGAAGGTGAAGTTTACAGGAGAAGGGAAACAGGGTTAGTTGATATTTGGTACAGTGAAATATCCTAGTATTTTATTGTCCAGGTAAAGGATAGAATGCCATGTAGTTTTGAAGGCTGGAAAAGACAGCCAGAAATCTGATTTCTGTGTTACTAGATCCACTTTCATCTTTGCCATTGGCAGATTCAGTAGCCTTATATTTGGCTATCGATTCTGGTAATTTTATTAAGAGCACAGTTCTCTGGTGATACTTGGTTACATTGCCTGGAAAAGAAATTGAAAACTGATTGTTTCCTGAGAAGCACTGCATACTTTTCTCTGCTGTGCTGAGTGGACATGAGAAAATGCCAAAAGAAGAGGGAGAGAGAATAGCAGCCTGTGTTTGCAGAAGGTCTTGGGGAGGTGTCAGTACCACTTGTTCAGTTGGCTCGGTGCCACTGAGCTGAGTCTGTTTGGCTTTTAGGCAGATAGGTTGGGCGTGAGGTGCGTGGTCCTGCTGCAAACATGGCAGTGCTTATAGCTGCGTGTGGCAGCCCTCAGCCTCCCCCTGCAAAGTGCAGCTCCTCACCGTAGGCTGAGTTACACCTGACTCTCACTGAAGGGCTGGTACCAAGGAGAGGAGGAGACCTTGGACCTTGCTTGTAACGTGTTTTCTGCTTGTCGCCAGGAGAACTACGTAGATGTCAAGTGGAATGAGACATTGAGGGTTACTTTGCCTACTGCCTTGTAGCTGTAAAACCAGAATAAAGGTCCTCTTTAATTCTTAAAAATTTACTTGATGGAACTTTCAGGAAGCTTTTCCATTGGGGAAAATTCCAGCTATTTTGGTACTTTTGAAATTCTGACCTCTTTAAGGAGAATGTGTATTCATATAGGCTGTAAAGTAAGATGTTGCCTTATGTGCATGTAATATAAGACCCAACAGGGTTACGTCAAGAATTTGAAAATTAATTCTAGTTGCACTGCAGGTATGAAAATCTTGAAAGATTTAAGAAATGTTGTGGTTTTGTTTTTTTTTAAGCAGAGTTGGTTTGAAACTATGTGTTAGCACATTCAACTATGAAAACTGATAATTAAATCAAATTCCATATTCTGAGGTATCATGTTTCATTAGGTTTACCTTGTTCTTTTTGGTTGGAAGTGTATAGCAGCAGAAGGTGAAAGCCATCTGTTCCCATTTTTAATTAACTGTGGGACAGCATCATCTTTGCAGAGAGGACAGTTAGCTGCATGACTTCTAGTGACCACATAATTTGGAAAAAAAAAGCCAAACAAACTTGTTTTCTGTGATAAAAGCTCTGAGATGGAAAGGAAGAACCTTAATCTATTCTGAAATATGACTATTTGTGGCAAACTATTTCAATTGCTACAATTTTTACAAAATAAAATGCAAACAATGAAGTTGCATGAAAGGACTGTCAAGTAACTCTGTTTTTCATTTGACAGTACTTAACAACCGTCATTCCTTATGAGAAGAAAAATGGACCACCATCTGTTGAAGATCTTCAAACATTAACCAAAAGTGAGCATATGAAATTCCCCTGCTCCTTTCTTCATTGTATTTCCAGTTGTGGCTGCTTAAAGCCAGTGAATCCATCCATTTCTCTCTTCCCTCTTACCCTAGGGCATGTATGTAAAGATGCATGATTTTAGCCATCGATTTTGGCCACCTTGTTTCCTGAGCCCTCATGTTAGGTTTGTTTCCTAGCTGTTGTCTGAAACCCTGAAGGCCAGAAACTTGCATGTATCAGGACGTAAATGTTCCCATGTTTTGATGTTGGCTGCATACCATGAAATTTGGTCTTGCAGTGCCTGATACATCCCTGTTTGTTTACATTTGCTGTACTTTACTGAGGTTGTTGTAATGACTTCGGCAAAATGGAGTGGGTGTCAAGATACTTAGGACTAGTTCCATCCATAATTATTGCACTTGATTGCCTTTAAAATAGCCTTCTTCTCTCTGTGATTTTGGTGGGGGGGTTTTGTTGTTAATAAATTTTGATAATTAGGAATTCCAAACCAAACAGAGTTTTGGCAATGCTTTGAATTTCCTGTTCTTCACACCTTTTTTAGGCCAGATCCTCAAAATGACTATAAATTCCAGGTCCTCTAATTGTTTGATTTTATTGGGCTTTTTTTTTTTAATTCTAATTTGCAAGAAATCAAGGTTATATTTTTTAAAAATTTGCTTATTCAGGTGGTTTAATACAACAAAGCATCTCTAGGAGTTGCTGTTGTTGGATGTTTACAGGAACAGTTGAAAAATAGGTTGTAGAGTACCTCAATGCATTTGATCAGATCTCGGTAGAGAATCTCACTATGTCTTCAAAGTGATTTTCAGCAGCAGTTCTGTGATTCCACAGGTGGCTGAGAGGTGGTAAAAGGCTCATTTGTTGTTTTCTGGATAGAGAAAATTAATATTATATAAATTCCAGGATAAATGAAATGTTTAAGTAAGAATTAAAGTTCCCTTTATTTTTCTACAGTAGGCAGCCTTAGGTATTAATCTGTACTTCCTTTGTGACAAAGGATTTTTCATATTATGTTTGTTCTTGCAATGAAATTTTATCCTCTTGCCATATTTAAATTTCACTTGACACTATTAAGCATGTGTTAAAGCCTCTTGAAAACATTTTGTGTTGTTCGATGGTTTATTAAAAAAATGTCTTGCACAAATGCATTGTAAAGAGTATTGATAATATTGATTTCTGTGGGCTGGTTGGAACTTGATCCTGTGAGTCAGTTGCAGGTTTGTGACTCACTGTCTCTGCTGTTGTTAAGTCAGGCAGTAAAGCAGGTGTTCAGGCTTGTTCAGTTGGTTTTTCTTTCAAAGCTCTGTATTACTCCGTAGTTACGAACACTAATGTCTTACTTCAGTGTAAAAATGGGAATAAAACACTTGTTATAATTTGAGTTTAGAGTCTCATATAAGGAATTTGGAGTTTATTAAATACTGCTTTTCAGTAGAATTTTGTACTTTTCCTTCTTTCAGTCATGTCCTGAGCGCTTTATAAAGAATAGTCATTGTTTTTCTTTATGTAGTGATGGACAAGTTTATATATGTCCAGTCAATCTTGTCCATTCCTTCTTCAGAAATAGGCAAGATGGACAAGATCTACTCATATATGTCACAAAATGGCATTTTTGCATTTTTGTAAGTTAATGCTGAATTAAGTAATGTAGTTAAGATTTTTCCAACCTGCAGCAGATAACATTCACCGTTACAGGGAGGGAAAAAAAGCGCCACTAATATTTCCATAGAATCATTCACAGCATTTTTCCATTATTTGAGGTAATGATCAAAGATCTTAAGTAGTGTCCTAATCTCAGTCCTAAGATTTCCAGCTCATTAATAGTTGTTAGCATACTTTAATTTTTGGATGGCATGACTTTCTTTTGGTGAGAGTCTTTTCTAAGGAAGAGGTGCTTGTTGTAGCTATGACTGATGGCATTTTACCGTAATATTTACTACTAAAAATGGGGCTCTTGCATCCCCGAACTGTGGAGCTCAGTGAGAATTACACAAGTGGAAGGTGGAGAGGATGTGATGTCTCATTGTATCTTCTCATCATTCAGTTAAGTGATTTCTTACATCTCATAGTAGTATCTCTATGAGTAGTTGGAACTGCTCCAAGGTATTTGTTTTATGTATTATGTTTAATTTATGACTAAATATCTGATTTTTTTTCATCCTTTAGTTCTGCATGCCATGAAAGAGGATAGCGAGAAAGTGCCAAGCTTGTTAACAGACTATATTTTAAAGGGTGAGTCTGCTTCTCAGCAGGGATTTTATTTGATTCTAAATTAACTTAATTGACTTATAATGTGTATTTGAAAATAGTGATCCTTCAGCATTCATGAATTATGTTGCCTTTCAATCAAACACAGCTGTCATTTATGTTCTGTTTTGTCAAAGCATTCTGAGGCACAGTTCGTACATAGAATATGTTTCTTTTGTTTGTGTTAGTAAAATATAGCAAACTGCTGAATGACATCAGCAGGAACAAAGGAGTCTGGCTTATGAAGTGAAATGGGTATAGTTAAAATCTTCCACTGCACAGTTTTTTCAGTAATTGGAACTCAAACTACCCATGGTAGTAAAGCATTTGCTATGCAAAGTGCTTACAGCTTCAAGTGTTACTTTCTGATCAATAATAGAAAGTATTTATTTTACTTATTATACCTTCTTCAGATATTGTTTTATAAGTTTTTGTATGAGTCATTTATTTTCCAATCTTACGAATTGATTGTGTTTAAAGAATGTCAGACTTCAAAAATTACTGTCTGCCTTAGTTTTAAAGGGGTTGTTCCAGGTACTTTCCAGGTTGTTAAATTACTTTAAAATGTTTTTCATCTGATTTCATTTTTGGCTACATCTTGCTAATGCTTATGTTTTTGCTTAATTCTTGGCATATGATACAATTTTAAGTGTTTAAAGTTTAGCAAATGCATCAAACTCCCAAGATCTGAACAAATACTTGTACAGAAAGATGATGGGTGCCATTTTGTTCGCCACCAAAATGTTTATAATACTCTGCTTTTTATATGCTGCGAAAGTTTTTCTCTTCTTTTGGTATCATGTGTTCCAACTCTCATCTTTTTTTCAAATATACTGTCTTTTGACTTCACTCACTCCATATGATTTTTAAAGATTTTTGTATTTCTTACACAAACTTACAGTCACTCTCATAATCTCATCTCAGAGATACTTGAAAGTACTTTCAGGTTTGAGTTATGGATGACATATAGTATGCTATCACTTCCGAAAATCTGAAAAAAAGACATTCAATATTCTGGAAGCTCCAAGAGACTTCCTGTTGAAAGAGATCCATTTCTAAGTTTTGTGTAGGGTTGAAGAACTGCCACATACAGTAAGAATGCAGAGATCCTTTCAATTGATTTATTTGATTTTTCCATTGTTTACTTATTCTTTCTAAAAATTCTTCCTAAATTAGACAGGTGTTTGCATGTGAGCCATGTAGGATCATGGTCAAAGTTTTTTTTTAGTGGTGATGGCACTAAACCGTAGTTCTGTGAAGCAGAATCTTTGACCCAAGAGGATTAACTGTTGTCAGTAATTAAAACTGTTTGCTCTTCATAATAGATCTGGTAGTAAGTAACTGAATTTAACAGTGCTCTTCACAGTGTCTGCTCTTATTTTTAGATGTAGCTACCCAGAAGAACTTTCAGATTACTGGGATATTGAGGAGAAACTGGCAGCTTAGGGAAATGGAGAAATCTTTTTTTAAAAGCAAAGAAGGCTTATAAAAGTAGATTACCTTAACATATGAGAAAATGATTGAGGAAGCTTGAACTGAAATTCCTTCTTGCCTCTTGTACGCTCATTACTTAAAAATCACCAAGGATATTCTACTAGTGAGATGCAACAATTGTAAAAATGTCATGCATTGAGTGTCTTGGATCAAACAGGTTGTCCATCATATGCAAACAATGTTATCTTTAAATTGTGAAACACAAATTGTGGGAACATGAAGAGTAATCACTTACATCACTCATAGCAAAAGGAAAAGTCAATTTCCCCCCCAGCTACCACTTTCTTAGTGAACAGAACCAAGCCTTTCTTTGTCCTGTGTGAGTTTGTGTGCTCAGTGGCAGATAGTTGTGAGCGCAGAACTAGTGAGCACAGAATTTTACTCTTCCTTTCAGTATAGCCTTAAGTAAGCTTCATATGCTATTTTGACATTATGTTAAATATTTATAACTCAGTTAACAGTGTTACCTTGTATTGTAGATTTATTCTGTGGCACAGGCAAAGTCTTCCAGTTGTTTCAGAAGTTGTAACCTACTGCTCTTTTTCTGCCACTAAAACTTCTGGCCTGAAACACCCACAAGACTTTCATGGCACAAAATACTCCCAGCCGCCAGTCTATTGTCTGCACATTATTTTTAAAGCTTGTTAAGAGGAGACTGGTTGAATTCTTTACAACCACTTAGATCAACTTTCAGCTGAGCTTTAATACCTGAAATTCTAACCTATTTCTTAACTCCAAAATAAAAGGAGTGACCTCCTTATTGTGGATTCTGCTCTCTTCACTGTAAAGATTAAAAATGTCTTGGCAAGGTAAAAATCTTTAAGAAGATATAGGATTTAAATTTGTTTCCTGAAAGAAGTTCTGGACCCAGTGGTATAATCTATATAGTATAGTGGTAATTGTATTCATTTTACACTGAATGGATTTTTTTACTTTTTATTAAGCTTTAATCAAGAAGTGAAATTTTGAAATGTGTGAATTATATCACCAAAGGTACTTAGTTCTGTTAAAATCTGTTAAGTATGTATTCCTTTGAGGATAATTTTTTTCCAATCTTGCAACAAAAAAAGCAGACAGTAAATTACCTGTGATATTAGGATATGGGTATCTTTATGGGAAATCCAGTTTGGCATCTGACTGCACAGAGGTAAAACCTTTTTTCAAACTTCATATTCTGTTTTACAGAGTAGAAAAAATAAATCTTAGAGACATGCTCTTGATTATTTTTTTAAAGCAGCACTGTCTTGCTCTTCTGTGGTATGTAAAAATTAAGATATGCAGTCCTATGTGGCTGTTATAGCTGTCCACAGAATTATTAACAGACTTGCCCAGATACTAGTGGTCACTGTTGAACAGTTACTTAAATTTTTCAGAAGCAAAAATGTCAGGAAGAAAAAATGTCAGGAAAAAGATTATTGCCGAAGTATTGTTAGTACAATGTAAAGGAACCAACAGAAGAGTACTGTGAACGTAGAAAGGTGAATGGAACCATAAGATGGAGCATAATTGTTGATGACATGAAATCTTACCATGTGACTGGCGTTCTGAGGATAGTGAAATAAGTTTATATTTTCTCTGAATTCCAGTGTGTTTTGTAGAATTCACAAATTCTGTATAATCTTGAATAACTTGAACTAAATGCCCAGTAATTCTGAAATTTGGATCATGTAGGAAGACACAGACCCCCTCTCTGTGTGCTAATACACACTATCTTCATTTAATAATGACTGGGTAAAGTTGTTTGGACAACAGCTGGAACTTGAAGGACAGTTCTGCGGCCAGATTTGCTATTGACTTTCTGTGTTACCGTGGATCATTCTTGGATTTTTTTTTTTCATAATCAGCTAATCTTTCTGAAGTGCTGGAAGTGGAAATTCTCAAAACATGGTGTGTGCAAATCCAGTGTAATAAAGAAATTGAAAAGAACAAATCAGGCCATTTCATGTTAGGGGATAAAACCACCTCTGTATGCACTTCTCAGTAGGATTATTACTTTTGAAATTATTTCTGGTGCTTGCTTTCTTTAAAGCATCTTCTTTCCCCAATTTCTACCACCCCCTTGAGTCCCCCAAAATGTTAAAAGTATCATCATTTTCCTTATCATGGTTAAGTCCCTCTTTCCAGGGGTCATTTAGCTCTCCCCTGGATCTTTTCTGTAAGGAATATCTCCTCAAAGGTAAGTATCCCAAAGCCAGACTAAGTACATACCCTGTGAAGAGTCTGGTACAGTGTAGCAGCTTATCTTCTCTTGTTCATGGTGCTCTTATTGCAGCCTAAATTATTTTCAAGGGGATATTTTTCCTTTCGTGGTGTTCTGTTTGATTTTATTTTCCAGTGAACATTTCTATCCTGACCCTAACAATAATGAAAGGGAGATAGTGATTTGCTTTGCAAGTGAACTCTAGTTCTTTTCCCACTAGCATATGATGCATATTATATTTTATAGATTGAGAATTAAAATAGGTGGTAACATGAAATTGATCAGCATTTGCAATTGTGCTTAATTTTTTCTGAATGTATTTTAATATATCAATATTGTTATTATATTTTATCACTAGGAGTCATGAAGGAGAAACTGGGATTTGAAAAAGGGTAGGGGAATGAATTTACTGACAGGGAAAGAAATACCAAACCAAGACTGAAATTCTTTATCTTAGAAAGCACACTGCTGGACTGAAGCTGGCAGCTTAGTGTGGTCACAGTATTTAAATGCTGTTTGTTCTCATCTTTCTATTGACCTTTTTTGATGGTTGAACTAATACAATGTGATTTGAAAACTCTGTGCTTATGTCCATTGAAAGACTTAAATGAGCTACGTTTTTTGTGCACAAGTTAAACTGTAAAGCAAATGGAGATACCTGTGTCATACTTTGTAGCTGCATTGGGTTTAGGTGTTGCAGCAGTAGTAAGTACTGTATCCTTTGATGAAATTGTGTTTGTATGGACAGTACTCATTGAATTTTTATTTTCTTTTGAAAGCTTTCAGTCTTTCTTCTTGAGTGTATAATGTGATTACTTTCTGCATAATGATTAATTTGCCAAGTACAATAATGCAAGTAACATTCTATAGATATTATAAAAATTAATATTTATATTATTCTTATTATGTATATCATATATAGTGTAGTTGCATCTGTAATCTTTGCAGTATGCAAGTTTAGGTTGCTTTCTGAAGAAAATGCCCCTGTGCAGTTGCTTGTCTCTTCAATCTCACAAATAATAATTGCCAATTTCAACCATACAAGAGAGAAGCAGGTGTTTTGGGAGTAACAGAAATACTGTAGGGAACAACATCTAGGTAGGAGAAGGACTGGAAGTGCTGTTTGCATTGAGCTGATGGCTGATGCCTTGAAAAGCCAGTTTCTCCTTGGGTGTGATGTATTCACCTACATGAATGCCTGTACAGGGGCTCCTGTTGCTTTGGGGCATGAGAACATGGAGAGGGCCTGCTGGGATGGACTTCACAGCAGGTTTAAAGTAGAAGCTGAGGACAGCATGGTGGGAAGGGGAATTATCTTGTTTTATTGCTAGATAGGTAGTGAAGAATATTTGACAAAATCTGCTGGAAGCAAGAGTTCCTTAATTAAGCTACTTCCAAAACAAATCAGTTATATATATGAAATATTAACCAGTGTATACACAGAATTAAGTATTAAGTATTAGGATAGGTTGTCTGGTATCACATCTAGACATGTTATTTCAAGATTGCTACTTCCAGTTTTTACAAAATGTGAAGATTTAGCTTTGTGTACAAGGTTAATATTTATGTAACTATTATATAAAAGATATAAGTATGTACTTACAGCTGAAATTATTTCCTTTGAAATCAAATGTGTTATTACAGTAAACTTTATAAGATGCATTTACTGCTAAGCTTTGTTTTCTTTTCCAATTGTCCTCAAGCAGTAATTGTGACAAAAATAGAGTGCTAAAAATAATATGCTATGCATTACTAGTTAGTAAAATGCATGAAGTGTCTGGTGTTGTTTTCTTCTTTTTTCTGAATGTAGATATCGTGAAAGCAGAAAAATTGCCCATCTTTCTTCTTGCTATTTCATACCTGATCTTTCAAGTAAAACTTATATTTTATTTTGTTTTAATGAAGCAAGAATTTGCACCTTGTTCTGTTTTTAAATTATGCAAGTATTTCAGATAATGAGAACATTTATTTTCTTGCCTTTGAAGTTTTTGTTTAATTGTTACACCTCACTTCTTTATTTGCTTTTGTGTTGTGCTAGCATTGGTTTGAAAGCTGGATTGCTCTGAGGTTTGTGCCTTACATTGAAACAGGAATGAGAAACACGTGAAGGACATGTCTTATCTTGCCACTGTGTGATTCTAGTACACGCACCAGAATTAGAAAGTAGAGTTAGAATCTCAAATTGTCAGTGCATATTTTTAAAATATAACTGCATGCGTCACCTGTTACTTAATGTTCTGTTTTCTGATATAACACTTCAAAAAGCACTATTTAAGACATGACCTTTAGTTAACTCATTTCTGGATAATACTAGTTAAAGATAGTGAGTTGTGTCGCTTCATTACCTTTTGAGAGAGGCTGAAAACTTAATTGCCATTTCAGTTAATTACTAGATTTTACTGTGCTACTAATAGGGTAGAATCCAACATTTAAATATCTTAGTATATAAATTACATTTTTATGCATATCAACTTCACTGATATTTATCAATGTGTATTTGTGGTTTTTTTGCAGTTCTGTGTCCTACATGAAGAGGGCTGCCTTTCAGAACTAGCCATGCTCCTTTCTGTGATGAGAAGCTTTCCTTGGATATAACTCATACTATTTTTTCATTTGGCACTATACCTAAAGCAGTATTCATTTACCTCCTCCGTGTGTGTGGATTTTCTGATCCTACAGTAAGTCATCTGGGCACGACAACTCATCCAGTTTAACTTACTACAATGAACTGGAGCAGGGAACAAGCATTGTACAGTTTTACTTGCATTGTTCTGACTTTTTAAAGTCTATTTTTTCATTGTATAGCATGTAGTAAATCCTCCTGCACATTTTGTTGTTGGAAGGAAAAGTAAACTTTGAATAGTGTAAATAAAATAAGCTTCATTTTAAGGAATCCATATTTAAAAGTATCCTTAATTCCTAAACAAAGATGAAAAAATTATCTTAGTCAGACTTGGAATTTAAGAATCAAGTGAGTTCTCCAGGACACTCCAGAAAGGTGATTGTGAAAGCCAGCAATCAGCATTTCTTTGTATGCAACAGATTTGTTCATAGATGAACAAATCCAGATTTCTTGGTTTGACATAAATAATTGTGTGTTATTTGTTCTTGGTATTAACACAAACATCTGACTAATGTAATATTTCATGTTTGGTTTTATTTTAGTTAATAATGTTCATGTGGCTTAGATACTCTCCCATATTGCTGCTATAATTTTACTGGTTTTAAAAGATGTTTGATCTTAATGAAAATGCTTCAATAGATAAACATTTTAAAAGGCAGTATCTTTTTAAAAATACATGTACAGTTTGAAAAACTTGCACCTGGCTTCCAAGTTAGTATTATATTGAGATGTTTGTTGTTATGTATCTCTGAATTTTACTACAAATATCTCTTGTAAATTGTATGCACTGTCTCCTCTGTGATGATGTACCTGCACTCAAACAGATGAGAATGTATTTTATAAATCCTGTAAAAGAAACATACCCCACATTCTCAACTTGTCACAAGTAATTTTGCCAGTCAAAAAGATGAGATTGACATGTAAGGAGTACTAATTAAAAAAACAGAAACCAAAAAGCCCACTTTTTTCTAGGTTGAATTCCTATTGATTCTTCATCTAAATGTATATACTGAATATCTGAAGGCATTGGAATATGAGGTTCTAAAGAAATAAACATGTGTTTTCTTCAGTCTTTTCCATCTAAAGTCTTCAAGGGTTTTGTTAGTTAAAGAGAAATTTTATCCTGTGTACCTTGCATCATCTTTAATGTTCAACTTTATCATCATCACCAAATACTATTTTGATCAGTAAAACAACATGGGTTGAAGATAGTTCTCATAATGGTTTTTTGGTTTTTTTGTTTTTTTTTTCTCAAGGCCTCAATATTTTTGTCTTTTGTGCCTTTTTCAGCTTAAAACTATTTTTCTTCTCCCTCTCCCCCAGTTGACCACCAATGGATACTTGCCAGCCTGCTCAGGAATAAATAGATTCTCTCCATAAGTGTGGCATATGTGAAGAAGTTTTTTTGTTGCTTTATTTTAATTCATTTGTGGTTTCTCTAAAAAGAAGGCAGCCATTTATTTCTGTAGCTGGTGTGTTATAAATTCATTATGGCATGCTTTTTGTGTAGAAATTTTTGATGTGGACTGTTGATGCCTGGAAATGGGCAAAGGGGATGACCCTGCTTTATTTTAAAGAAGGTGCTCATGTGAAACCCACCATGTCTCTGTGTGAGATTATTCGGAGGTGCTTCAATCTCCTGATGAGGTTTGAAGTGACAAGATGGAACAAAATAAAACAACAACAATTAAGAGTAAAAAAGGAAAAAAAAAGGAAAACAACAAAAAAACTTCTGCCAAAGCATATGTTACTTGTAATAAATCTTGGATGACTTAAAGTCACAAACTACTAAAAGTAATGAAACTGGAAATAAAGACCAGAAACAGCTATAGTGAGCTAAACATCTGCTTGGGAATTTCATGCCTCTCATCAGACTAAACAAGGTTGCATTATGAAAAGTACTTGTTTACCTTGTATGCATTAAACAACAGCTGCCAAACGTGGCAAGTATTATATGTATACCTATATATGTACATAAACAGATCTCAAAACATTTGAATAAAAAGAACCGTGCTAATCTGCTTTTCTGCTGAGTTCTATGTACTTTGTATTTTCTACTATGCATCCTTTTTTTCCAAAATCCATTATTGAATCTTGCTTTCTTTCAGGGAGATGGATTTCATTCTTTTTAGTTTTAGCATGTGACAGTTGTAAATAGCCACCCAAAACCAGCTGACAGATACCTTAGCAGAGAGTTCATGAAAATCCACTCCATTTTTGATACAAAGAGTCCTGGAAGCAAAGTTGCCCTAAAGTCATTGGATTTTAAAGTGTCGGAGCCTTCCCCGGATTGGGGTGACTCCGGATGGTGGTAAAGTCTCTCCTCCAACCCGTGCCTTCAAAGAAAGACTCAGCAGTCTTCAGTCGTCCGGTCTCAAGGCAGTTTATTGCATGTTATCTCAAGGCACACAGACTCCCTGACATTGTCCCTGACTCTGTCTGTCCCCGTCTCTGGCTTTCTCCTCTCTCCCCTCCCCGAGGGGCTGGTGCCATCTTTTATATCACATATTACGTATTAGGTGTTTATAGTTTTTCCCCAATACCTACTACCTATGTTGAACAGTGACTTTCTACTCTAAACCAATCTGTGAGTGCCAACATCACCAAGAACATGGAGAATAGGAAGAAGAAAGAAGGAGGACAGGGCACGCCCAAATCTCTCCATCTTAGAACCTCTGACCCCCATGTACAAACCTTAGACCCCCCTGTACAAGGCCTAAAACCCCCCTGTACAGCACTAAAAAATTCTACCATTCACCTTGTGACTACTTCTATTATAATATCTAAACTTTTGTGATTTCTTGTTCTTCCTGCAAGGTTGGTAAATTGTTCCATGGGTCAAGCTCAAGACCACAGGGGTCCCTGGCCGCCTGCCAGGGTCTCAGAGGCCTCTGCCCTGAGCCCAGAACATCCAAGAGTGTCTGAGGGACACCTTGGGTTCCGACATTAAAGTACTTAATTTATTTGTATCACTTGTTTAATTAGTTTGTTTGTTTTCATCTTACCCCTTTTCTGTGTTTCAGCTATTTTGTTTGAAGTTTTTTCACTTCATGAATAAAGCTAAAATTTTGAGTCGGGGTCTGTCTGGACAGGATGTCAGAGGTAGTCAAGAGTCCTAAAATGATACGGTTTTGGTTAAGAGAAGTAACTTGAAAACAACATCAGTTCCCTTCTGGTGATAGATAATGATGTAGCTGGACTCTCAGCTGGTGTAGGGAATTGGTGATAAAGAACATCTGCTGTTGACTGTGCCAGGTAATTGTAGGCTTTAACTTGGAGTAGTACAGTAGCTGTTCACATCATTGTTGCTTCCAGAGTGGATTACCTTGGGATTTTTTTTTGTGTGCTTGTCCTTGGAAACTGTAGCCAGACCAGAAATGGCACCCTGTGTGCTTGGCAACAGTGTTGATAATCAAGTGTGTATCTGCACAGCACCTTTCACAGCAGCTGCCTCTTCATTTGCAAAGGGACAATTTATGGTCTGGGTTTCAGCTCGTGAAGCTGTAGATGGTGCAGAGCCTGTGCAGCAGGAAGCCTTTTTCTCCTGCTTTGACAGCCACAATGGACAGCAGCAGCCTCACTGGCAAAGCTTTCCAGTGGAGTGCTCCTGGTTCTGATGGATCCACACCGGAACCTACTGACTCCTCATGTTATTCTGCAGTGTCTCTTTCTTTTGGGCAATGGTGTAATTATTGTGGGAGTCAGATACTAATCCTGATTTTTAGAACTCATGAACCTCCCAAGTTATCCCTGGATATAAAGGCGCTCTGAAAAACACTTAGACTGTCATACAGTAAAATATGAAGTCTCAGAACAAAATGAATCTTGAGTCACATTGTGTGAATTTAGTGTTCTCCTTTTCTTGTGGACCCAGCAGTGTTTATTTTAACCCTAAACAGAAACACACTGTGATACAGGCAATCTACCTGTTGTTATGCAAAGACAATACAATTTATTTTCAAGGTGTCTACAATTTTGCAGGTAGCAGTGTGGATGCAGCATTTTATTAGGTCCATCTAATGATGGAGAATTGCTAGTTAGCTTCCTTACTAAATTTCTTACACCTGAAGAACCAGAAGGAATGTGTTAAAGTGGTTTGTCCTCGTGAAATGAACTGGTGAAGTGAAATGTTCCCTTGCTAACATTCTTTTGACCAGGACCTACCTCAGGAATTGTGGCTGTTTTGTTTGAATGTCTTGATCAGCAATGGCTTGCAGGATTAGCTGATCACAGTTCAGTCCTAACAATAATTCATAAAGAAACACTATGAACCAGGAGATCTAGTTACTGAATTTTGTTGCTGCATTTTTTTCCTTTATAGTGTATAAAATTTGGATACCAGGGTGGTCATGCTAGAGCACATTACACAGGATTGAGACCAGATGGTTCTGGAATGTCTCCAGTTAGGGAGACTCCTCAACCTCTCTGTTCAATCTGTTCCAGTGCTCAGTCACCCACACAGTAAAGTTCTTCCTCATATTCAGGTGGAACTCTGTGCATCAGTTTCTGCCCGTTGCCTCCTGTCCTATTGCTCAGTACCACTGAGCAGAGCCTGGCTCCATCCTCCTGGCACCTCCCTTCAGATACTCACAGACATTGATGAGTTCTCCTCTCAGTGCCTCTTCTCGAGGCTGAACAGGCCCAGCTCCCTCAGCCTTTCCTCATTAGAGAGATGCTCCAGTGCCTCAATCCTCTTTGTTACCCTCCACTGGAGCCACTCCAGGGGCTCCATGTCTCTCTTGTCCTGAGGAGCCCAGGACTGGACTCAGCACTCCAGATGTGCCTCAGCAGGGCTGGGCAGAGGGGCAGGATCACCTCCCTTGAGCTGCTGGCAGTGCTCTTCCTAATGCAGCCCAGGATTCCATTGGCCTTCTTGGCCACAAGGACACACTGCTGGCTCATGGATGGCTTGTTGCTCACCAGGACCCCCAGGTCCTTCTCCACAGAGCTGCTTTCCAGCAGTCAGCCCCCAGCCTGTGCTGGTGCCCAGGGTTATTTCTCCCCAGGTGCAGGATCCTGCATTTCTTTTTGTGAAATTTCAGAAGGTTCCTCCCTGCCCATCTCTCCAGCCTGCTGAAGTCCTCCCAAAGGGCTGTGCAGCACTCTGGGCTATCGGCCACTCCTCCCAACTTTGTGTCATCAGTGAACTGCTGAGGAGGCATCTGCCCCTTCATCCAGGTCACTGAGGAACAAGTTAAACAATACTGCACCCACTACTGTCAATCTGCAAGTTCTCGCGTGTTCCCAGATGCCTGGGTGTCAAAGCCCTGTTATAGAAAACTTTCTCCCTCCAAAGACTAGAACTGGGTCACAAAGATGTGAGAAACAGAGTCTCAGAAAGTAACAATCAACTCGTCATTCACTGGTTCATTTATGCCACACACCTCCCTGAATACACCCCTTAGAGTCAGTGTTAGGAATGGTGCTATTTATATTGTGTTTGGATACAATCTTAGCAGAGGGCTCACCTTATTTTGGGTTGGACTCGATGATCTTTAAGGTCTCTTCCAACCTAATCATTCTGTGAATTCTGTGAATTATTCCAGCTGTCTTACGGCTTTTCCAATTGAGGACACTGGCACAGTTGCCATCAGAAACAGGGATATCCTTTTATTTATGTCCATTCTGGAACTAGGAGTCTGGAATAGTTAGGGTTAGAACTGGGCTAGGGTTAACATCCTCTCTGGAGTTAGGCCACTGAATGCTGCAATACCTCGCCAAGTAAAAAGGTGACATGAGCCCACTCCCACCTGATCCTTATTTTCTGCTTCAGAGAGTAATTTGTGGTAGAATCGCTGTAATTGCTCATGTCTTTCTAAGATCTGAATATTGCAGGTTACAGACGACTGGCTTTCCTTCTGTGGCATTTAAGAATAATACTGTTTAGTTCTTTCTGAAACGACGCCCTTAAAGGACTGTTTTCTTTCAGGCAAGTGTCAGTCTGAAATGCATGTGCCTGCCACAGGATGGCAGCAATCCGTCACCACTGAAGCATCGCTCAGTTCGAGTGTTGCATCTCAAGATGTAGCCAAAGATGAGCTATTCACACTCGATCGCTTTGTGAAGGTGGTATGACAAGCACAGGAAAGGCTTTGTGTACACATACTCATTATTAATTTAAGCCATGGTTTACAACGTTTGTTACAATGTGATAATTTGCTCAGCTACAAAATCTGGCCCTAGGGATGAGTTCTGAATTCTTTCTCATATAGCAGTTGGTATGGGAGTTCATTCTGTGGAGGGTTAAATACTCAGGGTAAGGTAAGTAATCTCTTTTTAATGCTCCCCAGTAAGTACATATTTCCTACCAATATCTGAGGGGTTTTCACCTTTAGGCCTGTGTTTCCTCTTCCTGAGGCCATCTGAACTATACATTGCTACAGTGTGATGCCCATCTGCAATATACCTTCTCTTTCCCTGGAATTCAGGGCCTCTTTGAAGACATTCAGTGCCTGGAGCCAGTAATTACTATTTTCATTGTATGCACAGCTACTTACAGTGAGTTTGCTGTCATCTCTTCTAAAACAATAAATTAATTAAAAAAAAATATGAACTTTTATATCCATGCATCTTGAAGTCACTTGTAGCAGTCCTTGGCTGGTTCTGTCATCAGTGACTTGGCCCAGCACTGACTGGTAAAAGCAAGATTCTGTGAAAGCTGAGGGGGCTTTATAGCTGTTACTATGTAAAGGATCTTGTGAAATTAAATTATTCTCGAAGCCTTACTTTGTGAAAGCTGAGCCTTTCTATTAGAGAATGCAGTTTTAAACATCAAAAAAGTGCAGGGGCAAAATAGGATTTGTAGCCAGCAAGTTCTCTGCCCATGTTGCCTCCAGCCAGGGATATACATCTCCCTGTCCAGCACCCTGCAGTCCCTCTCACCCCTAAGCCCAATAATGACTACAGACATGAGCCATGCTAATGGTGCTTCTGCAGAGGTATCTCAGCTGCTCGCAGAACCAGAGCTACCCTATGCCTAGGGAGCACTAGAGACTAGAAACTCCTCCAGCAGGGCATAAAGCCAGGGATGAGTCAGTCTGCATGGTGGCTGATGTGAAAGGGTGTGTGAGGAAGACAAGTGAGAGGGAGAAAGCCCTTGACTTCAGGGGAGCAGACTTTGGCTCCTTCAGGCAGCTTGAGACGGGGTGCTCAGCTTCACCATGACAGAGGTAACAAAGTAAAAATGTAAGCGGAAGGCAAAACTTTATCAGAAATCAGGCAACCCCCGACAGGAAGAAATGATGATGTCTGGCTCCAGATCAGAAGGCTTTGGAATGCTGAACACTTGATTTATTAAAACTATATTATATTACATTAATATACTGTTTAAAGAGATACTATACTATACTTACTTCTTAACTTACTATATCTATCTAACAAAACCCATGACTCTGCTGAGAGTCCCGAGACACAGCTGGATTCAATTGGTCCATGAATCCAAACAACCTTCACCAGAATCCAATCAAGCAATGACCTTGGGTAAACAATCTCCATACCACATTCCATGTGGGACAAACACAGGAGCAGATAAGAATTATTTTCTCTTGTTTTCTCTGAGACTTCTCATTGCCTTTCCCAGTAAATCCTTGGGAAAAAGTTGTGCCTTGCTTTTCTCTGTAAAGAGAAATGAGGTGACAAATCTTAGCTTCACAATGAGCAACAAAAGGATGCTATAAATGTCAACTGTCTTGAATATAAAAATATTATTATAATATTCTCATAATAATAGGAGAAAATAATAATAATAATAATAATAATAATAATAATAATAATAATAATAATAATAATAATAATAATAATAATAATAAATTATCATATTACTCGGTACGGAGAGCCCAGTACCAGAGAAGGCATGGGACTTTCTCAAGGCTGTTAATAGCACTCTGACAGGTAGGCTTTCCTGGCTGCTTCTGCTAGTCCACATGGCAGTGCATCAGTTGCTGTTCCAGAGCAATAAAATAAAATATGCTTGTTTTTGTCAATTCTTTTCCTTGCATAGATGATGGAAAGTGCCCTGAGAGTCTTTGCCCAGCTGTTTGATGCCATGTCCCTTTTGGGCCTGAAAAGTCATTTTCAGGTATTTGAAGGAATATATCCTGAGACAGTATAATACTAGGATGACACATTTTTATATCACCAGTGCCAATAATGCGAGGCTGTGCCAGGAATAGTACTGAGAGAAGAAAGACTTGTGCTCCTCTTTACTGCAGAACCACTTTTCTCATGGTGTGGGAGACATACTCCTTCCAGTGTTGGCTGCATGTAATGGGGGTAAGTTGGGGCACATCCAAATCTAAAGTGATAAAAATCATACTCTTTGGTGATGGGTGTGAACGTGCTTAGAGTCAAAAAACAAAACATGTGGAAAGCCCTGAGAGAAGTAGGAAATGCACAACTGAGATTTACCGTCATTGTCAGGCCAGAGGTGGGATCAAGGATCTATTTAACAAAGCATATCTCCTCATCCCTAAGATTCTAGCAGGTGTACGTAAGGAGAGGGAACAACTGAGCTATTGGCGAGATCTGTGTGATCTCATGTGGCACACAGATTATGTTATAGATATAAAGATGTAGGAGAATAATTGTGAATTAGGTGTGTTCTTTCAGAGCTCTCCACTTGCTGTCCCTGCAGAGGCAATGCAGGCTCCTGAGCTGTGTACCTCATCGTGGGGACGGCATTAAGAAGCATCTGAAAAGTGATTTCCTTCTGCTGTTCACATAGGTCAGAAGGTTTTTGTTCTTGACTAACAGCTGATGGCAGTATTGGTATTCATCCATTCTCAATCTCCTGTTGCCATCAGTTTTCATTTCCAGAAATCCTAAACAGAGTAGAAAATCTAGCATTTCTGCAGAGAACCGTCTTGTCTGCCATGCTGTGAATTACTTCCCTGGGTGTTTTCTGTGGGGAAAGAAGGAACCTCATAGAGAATGGAGACACAACCATCTGTCTATGACTGGTTGCTATTGGTTTTTGGGTTTGCCTCTGTCACTTGAAATTACACAGATGTCTTTTAGTCTGACTTTTTCTTGCTCCAAGGGGAAGTGAACATTCAGTAGTACTTCCACAATATGGATAGCTCTACCAACTCCTCTTTCAGTCAGGATGTTAGAGAATCAGTTCTTGTAGCATTTTAAAGGAAACTTCCAGTAACCTTGAGCTTTACAATTCTCCTTCTCAAGACATACTGTGTAATTGAAAGCATTATGAGAAAGCAAATATCTCTGACGTAGTATCAGAAAAGAACCTTAAAACTTCCCACAGGTTCAAGCAGGGCTCAGATCACTTGCCTGAATTGCAGCAAAGCCTTGAGACTGACAGGGATTTTGGAGTTTGCCTGGGCAAATAAAATGTCCTTTGTGAAAAGCCTTGGCACCCTAATGGTGCATAATGTCATTCAAATTTTATCCTTTATTTTTCCAGTTTGTATTGGTAAAGTGACCTGAGAACTGAGAGTGTTTTGAAAGCTCACTTCTTGTGTGCCTGTGAACAGTGATGCTCTCTGTTTTCCCTCAGCAGATACAGCCTTGGCTGACCTGCTCAAAAGATTATGAGCAAAAGTGGGCAATGTGGTGAAGTGCCCAACTCCTTGGCCGTGTCAAGCTGCAGTTTGGATGTAACTCCTCACCTCTTCTGACCTTGCTTGGTAGCATGTGCTCTTGCCCAAGTAAGCAGCCCATTTATTTATACACCAGGCAAACAGCCCTGTAAAGCTGATACTGCTTCTTTTGAAGTGCTGAAGAACTTTGCCATTCATTTACAAGATCAAAGAGACTGTAATTTTCAGGCAAGCCGCTCTGAAATCCCTACTGGAGTTGTCTGTTCCTGTTTCTCTGAGAAGTCATCTGCTTCCTTCCTTTCCCTAAACTGATCTCAGAGCAGAGTCCCTGCAAATAATATTGATATTTTAAAACTTTCCAGGGAAAGAAGAAATGGCATTTTCTCTTCTGTAGGTCTTATGTTGTGCTGAATGTATTCCTCTTGTAGAAATGCTGCAATCATTCACATGGAAAAGCTCTTTGTAGCTCCAAATGGTTTTTCAGTGGAAGTTAGTGGTACCCATTACCTTTTTGGTCAATCTTTTAATTTGAAGTTGCAGTGTCAATACCATTTTGTTATAGAGATCAACTTAGAAATGTGAAATGCTTGGAAGTTTAACAAAAAAAAACAAAATAATTTTTTTGTCTTTATTCATGTCTTGTATCAATGTTTCCCACACGGAAGGCTGACATCTATAGCCTGTCTGTACCACCATGGCACCTTGAAGACTGCTGAGATGATGGTATCTGTCTTCTGTAAGACTGTTGATCCCAGCCATGTGATGAAGACAGACAAATAACCGCTATTGTCCTTTTTTAATGTCCTTTTAAGAGAAGAGGCTCAGAAAGTTTATTAGTAATTCTCACTTGGCATTATTATAGGCTGAGAAAGCTTTACCTGAAACCTCTTATAATCCTTACATCTGAAAGTACTTCTCTGTTGCAGGTGTTGAGACTGGGGCATTGCTTCAAGTTTGCAGGGAGAAGCAAGCTGATAGTCATAGCACACCTGGGTTTTTTTCTCTAGGAAATGCTGCTGGAAAGCAGTCGGCTTCAAATAAACCCAATGAATTGAAAGAATATATTCTGATTTTGTACAGGTCCTGGGGTTTGGATGGGAATGAAAATAAATGAGTACTTCAGCTCCATTAAATCCTTATAGAAGGGACTGTAAAGGGAATCAGCCTTTCTCTACACAAAAGCCCAGGACGAGAGAGTGGGGTGGGCAGTGGTGACGAGGGGAGAGATGGCTGAATTGCTGCAACAGACACAGGCATCTGCCTGTGCTCTTGGCATCCCATCACCTGCATTGTTTGGCAAACGTGTGTGACTGCATGCAGGCTGTATCCACCTTCAAGGTAAAACCTGGAGCTCTTGCACAGGGAGTTCAAGAGGCACGAGCTGTTCCTTGCAGGTGCTGGGGCTGAATCCCAGCTGATGCTGGTGCTCAGGTGTTAGAAAGTCAGTGGAGCAGCAGTGCTGCCTCTCCTGCTCTGCCCCTGAGGTGCACTGTTTTGGAATCACCAACTGATTTTGTTTCATCTATAGGTTAACCTATCATGTATTTATCATGTTTCTAAAATATTCTTAGGGAAGCTAAAGCCTTGAAATTTGACAGAGTTTTCTGGCATTACAAAATATACAGAGTTTGTGACATTTTTCACTTTCTTTCACCAGTGTTGTTGCAAATTAGCATAAGTCTTGTCATTAGTAAATAAAAGCTTAATGGAATCAAAGTTTCTCCTTTAAAATCCCGCTGCTTGTAAGGATGTGCAGCTCCTTCCTCTCTAATAGAATGTGTACAATTTGGTTATAAAATATTGTCTCTACACAGTTTATTGGCAGAAATCTGTCTGCTATAAAATGCCAAATTAAATTCTGGGACAAAATGGAGTCCCTTCACACAACACTTGTATTTTGTGGCATAATGATGCTTCTGTTAAAACTGTTTGTGTGAAGAAATAATGTTTGTGATAAAACTTGTGGGTTTTACCATATGCCCCACATACCTGGGATTTATGCAGAATTCCTTTGGCAGTCACACAAAAGACCCAGTAGTTAAATAGTGGCAATCCAAACCTCAGTTTGCTTTTCTAGAAATTGCACTCCTGACTTCTTCCCCAAAGTTTGGAAGAAAAGCTGAAGTGGTTTGTCCAAGAATAATGGTCCCACTAACTTTCCAGAGTGTGGATGTTAGACTTAGAGTCATATATCCTGTTCAACAAGGGACCTTTACCATTGTGTAAGTATAAATACAATGTTTGGGTCTTTTTCATATATTTTTGATGTATGGAAAAGTACTAGGCTGAAGTAAACTAAATCATATAAAGGAAAGGAAATTTTTATTTTCCTCTTTCTTGGGAGCTTGGACATAAAGACTTGCTAGTACTGATATTTTAATGTATGGATCAAAGCCCAGAATAAGAGAAGAAATAAAAGGGTAATATTTAATGTTAAGCAACAACATAGGAAGTCAGGAAAAATATCTTGCTGTCCATAAAACTTTATACTCTTAAATTGATTATGTATTGTTATATAGCTTGGAAGTGATTCTCTAAACACTTGTACTGTTTTCAAGTGACCTCCTAGTAGGTGTTTTCAAGTGACCTCCTAGTAGAGCTTTCCAAGCTCTAATCTTCTTTGTGTGAATGACATTCTCAGTATTCTGGAAATGTCCATTATCTCTGTGAGTGTGTGAGATGTACAGGAACATGAACTAGGTATCAGAAGAAAAACATTTTTCTTTTTTAGGATTCTAGGAGGATGCATTCTTTCTGATTTTCAGCAGAAACTTACAGGAAGTCCATAAAGGGTAAGAGTCCATAAAGAGAAGAATCTAGCATGTCTAGGACTCCTCTGATGCAGCAGTTTTCTAAACTGGTCACTGTTATGAGCCACTCCTATTACCTGCTCCCACACCTGCTGGAAAGCAAATATTAAACATTTCATAGGAGTCTACAGGATGTAGTTTGTAATAGCAACTGGCACCTGGAAACATTGAAGAGGATTTGGCTGACGGAAGCATAATACTGGGTTAAGATTATTTATATTTTCAGTAATTTCCTCCTGTTGCGTATTCTCTTAATCCAGGATTAAATTCTAATTGTGGTTAAGTCCTTGGAAAGCTCATCACTTTGAATGGAAGTTTTAGGAAGACAACATACCTGAGGTTTAAATAGGAAGTTTCAGGGTGTGAACCTTACTACCCTGCAAATTCTGGATGTTTTATGCAAGGCAAACACAAATAATAATAATGAAGACAGAAACCTCACAGGCTGTTCTCGGACATGATGGGAAAGGTGATGCAATGAAAGCACAGTGCCCTAGGTTTTGCTCTATTTGATGCTGCCTGCACACAATCTCATATGAACATGTTAAGATAAAAGTCTGTGTTGTTTTGCTAGCTTGGATGTTGGAGCTGAGAATGCTCAGTGTCATCAAAAGCAATCAAAAAGTATCATCCAAAAGGAAACCTACACTTCAAAGTGGTCAGAATCAACCTGTGCATAATTTGACACAGCACAAGAACAGATGGAGTTAAGCAGGACGCTTGCTTTTTTCTATAATTTTAGGTGATCACCAAAACTTTAGTGAAGCCAGTGCAGCTCTGTCCAGCCACTGCCTGATCTGTGTAACCAGTAGGCACACAAATACAGTTATTGCTATTGCTAGTGATCTTCCACAGCCTATGCACTGACACTGGAATATTAAGGCATGTCAGGCTTGCTTTGTCTCAAATTGCCTTAGCCTGCCTGGAACTTTATTGTAGCTGGCTTAGCTGTGACAGAAGTTTATTTTAAATATCAGGTGGCTATTTCCTGATTTGATCATGGGATATAACCACAATTTTTGTACGGACAAGAATAGTGAGTAATTATTTTGTGTAAAGAGAAATATTTATTCCATCATCTTAATATTGCAGTGTAAAAGAAAAAAGGCCAGACCCGGTGATTGAGGGCTGCCTGTGGCAACCCAAGATGCAGGGGAGAGGAGTGCAGACATGAAAAGGATAAGAGAAGAGGACACGGGAATGTCAGTTAAGAGCTATGGACAGCTCAGCAGCAAACAATTAAATGTAAACCTTTGACACAGGTAAAACTGGTTTATAGGTAGCAGGGGAAACAGAAAAGAGGTATACAACATATGTAAGATATTTTTTATACAGGTCATTCAGACATAATGTGTAGTTGCAGACCAAATAAAAAGAAGAAGCTGTAAAGTAAGAAAGAAAATCTATCAAAAGAAGCCCTGAGCAGACTTTAGAATGAGAAGGAAGAAGTCAGCAATTTCAGCATCATGCTGCTTGGGCACTGCTGTCATGTTCCTTTCAGAAAAAAAAAAAAAAAAAGGAAAAATGATGCTCCCTGTCACCATTTCCTCCCCTGACTGAAGGCAATTACCTGAAGACTCAAGAGAAAAAGTGGAAAAGTAAGTATAAGACCAGGGAGAATTATAGGTGCCAGAAAGTATGCATTGTATTGAATAGTTATGGAAACTTTTTCCCATGTTAGTGTTCTTTATTTTCTTTTGTCATAAATGAAATATATTTGAAAGGCTTTATGCTTCTCTGTTTCTTCCTGTCTAATTCCCTAATTTGCAATAGCTGAATTTGCAATAGCTTGCTTAGCTCCTAGAATGCAACTTTAAGTTTCTTCTGACAGTAAAGTCCTGCTGATACATAAAATGCTGGAAGTTTTTGTTCTGCCTTTTCTGCAGAGAGTGATTTCTTCATATTAGTCAGTCACAGATCATTTAGTGCACCTGCCCCTGTTAGTGTATTCCAGAGCTTGGTAAGCAGAAAAACCCTTATACATTCTGCCTTTTTGAACCAACACCTAAGAAATTAAAGAACAGTTTTCATGTCTCAAAACATGTACCACTTTGAAATTGCAGGCATATGATGCAAGCCCATATTTGGGGAAAATCGATGCTCTCACTGGGCTCCCCTCTGAACTGGAGCAGTGAAGCACAGAGAGTAAAAGCACCCCAGGGACAGAACACCAGCCAGCCGCCCTGTTGAAGTGGCTTTGTTTAAACCTGCTACTGTAATGAGCTCGCCAAGGATGACTGGAAGGCTTTTAATACCTAGTTTTACTGTAGCAGGAGCTACAGTAACATTCTTTTAATAATAATAAAAAAAGAAATCAGTGCAACTCATGAAGACAGGTTAGAAATAAAAGAGCTCAAATCTTGTATTCCTTTGTGCCACAGAAAGGCTCCTGCCTTTTAGCCACTCTATCAGTGGTTGCCGAGAATGGCAACTCTCTATCACCTCAGAAGCAGGACTTGCCACACTTCACTTGAGACCTCTCACAAACTGATTCAGCTGCCCAAAAGGTTTTAATTTCCTTTACTATCACCTAACCTATTCAGTGTAAGTTCAGCTCAGAGCAGGGAGTTTAAATAATACGAAGCTTCAGCCACCTAAACTGCACAAAGTATTTTCCATTCTCTTCAGTCACCTTTCAACATGAAAGTAACATATATCTGAAGAAGCAAGGTAGCCTGTCTTTGTATTAGCATCAATCTAAAGAGTGTTCCTTGAGAAATAGTTCATTTAATAGTGTATATTGCAGTAATAAGCACTGACCAAGCATGTTTTCTGCTATGTAGTTTTCAATATCAGTCACAACCTATAGAACACAACACCCCAGAGAAAAATTAGCATTCAGGATTGATGAGATGAAGAATAATGTATGAAACTGAATAGGCTAAAGTCCATAGAAATCATGGCAGAAGTATGGATTTTACAATATATTCATAATGTGATGCAAGCATTTTCTTAACTGAGTTTGACAAATAACCCAACACAGGCAAAAAAATGTGGTTTAGACATTTAACTAGAGAATACATAGAGTGCAATTGTTTTCATGCTAAAATGTCACAGCAAGAGCTAACATCCAGGGTTCCACAGGCATGTTTTGAAATATAAGTGGTCAAGCATGTTTCAGTATAGGATCACTCTTCAGTTTAAATATTTCAGATGTGATTTTGTTCTACAAAACTGGACATTAGCAACAAAAGATCAGATTCAAATCTGGTTTTTACAGGTAAGCAATTCCAAATGGCTTGCAGCAGGCACAGTCATTTCCATTTGTCCATCAACAAGTTTGAAGCATTGCTTACTTCTTACATCTCAGGATTTTTTTCCTTTCCATTCAATGTGCATTAGAAAAGAATGTGTGCAAATACTTTCAACAACTGTATTTTATTGGAACCAGGGAAAAATATGTGATCTGTATTTGGAAAGATGTTCTGTCACTGATATAAAATGCATTTTCTGGCTACCTTGATGAAATCCATAGGCATAACTCATCATTGTGTGACTGTTCATTGCAAGACTAAGTGATGTCTTATTGGATAGTTACAGTTTTTTCATTTTGTAGAGAATATTCTAATTAAAAATGTGAAATAAAAATGAAAATAATTCATCAAAAGGAATCTATGTAGACAAGTTCCAACTAATATGCAATTGGATTTGCCTTGAAATCCCTCAATTATATTTCTATAAAATTTCAGAAAATTTTATGCCTTACAGAGACAAAACTGTAATTTCACTCCACACAACCAATTTTCTATCTGCTTATGGTTTATTTTAACCCATTCCTTTTGAAAAGTTTTCCTTTTGCCTACTCCTTCTATGGTCTTTTCCTTTAACCCATGTATAACAGGTATTGTGAAAAAATAGTGCTGTGAGAACTTACACCAGCTTTCTGACATAATCATTCCTTTGGCAACTGCCCAAATCTCTGTGCTTCTCAGGGAAAACAGGTGCTGCTTGGAAATATTCATCATATGTTTTCTGTCACACACAAATTTCAATTTTTAGGATTTTTCTCTTTTGGAAACAGTGTATTGGATTGTAATGTAAACACACTGAGTATGCCAGGCCAGTCCATGCTGCTGTGATATTTGCCTTTTTGTGCTGGTATATATGTCATTTTAAAAGCACTTAGGCAAACAGGGAGGATTCAAAGGCTGTTGCACATTTTAGCAGCCCAAGTAGAAGATACTTCTGGCTTATATCTGCTCTAAATTGTCTTTGCCTGCTGCCTCAGAGACCACTGGTTGGTTTGGTACATTCGTAAAATGGGCTTTATTGCCCTGTTGTGTCCTAATCCGGTCATTTCATCACTCCCTTTAGTCAGGTGCCCTGAGACATCAGTGGCTCCAGGGGGTTTCCTCGCTCATTTCCCCCGCGGCAGCAGCTGCCCGAGCGCTCAGGCGCAGCGCCGAGCGGTGATTTCGGGGCGGCCGTGGGATGCAGCGGGCAGGGGCCGGGTCCGCGCTCCCCCCGGAGGTCTGTGGAGCGCTGGTCGCGGCAGGACCGAGATGCTGCGTGGCTGCTCCCAGCCAGGGCTCGCCGCTGTGCCCCCTTTTCCCGGCTTGGCCCGGGCTCCGGAGCCGCCGCAGCCCTGTGCGGCACAGGTGGGTGCCTGGCCCTGTGTCCCTGCGGGGACGGGGCACCGCGGGGAGGCACGGCTGAGCCTGGCAGCACACGAGGGGCCGCTGTGCCCCACGGCGCGTTCGCATTGTTTGTGTCTCTTCTGCGGACCCAGCCTGCAGGAAAGGGGGGCTGTAGGGTCCTTTTACAGCCAAGTCCATTTTTCACGTGCCTTCCCACCGTCGCAGCTGTGTCAAACACAGTAATTTGTCGAATACTACCACGGCTTTTTAGTTTTGTCCTTTTATAGAACTGCCCATAGCATATGCTGCTCTAATCCTTTCAAAGCCCTTTGTGAAGATAGTGAAGGCACTCGGGGATAATCTCTGTGAAGCCACTAAATGGTCACCACCAAAGCACTGAGAGACATGAAACCAGGCTCCTGTAATCTGCAGAGGGAGCCTTTCTCTCGTTTGGAAGCACGGTCACCTACAGACCCACCAAACCACAGCAGTTTGCCAAGCCTCTCTTCTTCACTGGAGGATGCTACCAGAAGGAGGAAACTGCAAACCCATCAAGGTATTAATCACTCCCAGTGCGTGAAAACAGGGGTGGGGGGAAAACAATCACCAAAAATGATGCTTAACCACTTTGCTGCTCCAAATAAATTAATTTAGACTCAAGTTTTTTAGTTATGACTACAACCTGATTGTTAAGAGAGGCCATATCTAAACTACAATCATTGATACCTCAGAAAAGACTAAAAGTATTCCCGACTGACTCAAATCCCATGCACTTCAACAAAACAAGACCTCATTTTTCAACAGTATGGGACAAATCCCACATTGTACTTGGACCTTACTCCAAGATTGGAGAGTCCTTAGCAGTCTAAAAATATGATCCAAAGCACTTACATTTTTTTTCAACATGTACTGGAAATTACCTTTCCTTCTTTTTAAATTAACAACTATCCTGCTGGTAAAGTTAATAGATTATTTTGTTCTGCTATGTTAAAGTCACATTCTCAGGTGGTCACACCTCCCTGTTTTGTTGTTTTTTGTTTGTTTTTTTTTCACATTGCCATTTTTTAATTTGTGTGATATTTTCCCTGAATTTCATTTGAACTAAAATACCACTCATCTTCACTGAAGAAAAAAAGATGAAAGTACAGCTATGTAAGCAACGTATCAGTATGGTGTATCAGGGTGTGCCTGTGAGTCTCTAGGTTTTGTGGTGTCACCTTATTTTAAAAGAAGTTGTCTCTTTTGTCAGATACACACTCTTCATTAGAGGTTTTTGCACATAGCAGTAATGAGGATACAAGGAAGTCTTCTGTCTTTTGCTGGCCACAGGTTCACAGGCTGTATTAATAGATAGGATTAGTGAAGAAGAATAGGTCAGAAGGCTGCAAAGCTCCTGTCCCTTGAGATTTCCTTCTTTAGATCATTAGTCTTATTGAGAGCTCCCTTGAATACAGCGAGCAGAAACTGAGGAAAAGGCTGGAGCCATTTTATTCACCAAGACATTCCGGGGAAGGGTGATTTCTGCATCAGAAGCTCCACTGAAAATGTCTGTCCAGTTTTCTGCACAGGCACCTTGGAGGAACAACAACATCAGTTTTCTGACCAGAGAGGCAGCTGTAACAGAGCAAGGAGAGACTATCATAGGTTTCTACCTGTTGGCTTTAGGTAGGTATTTGGCTTGGGTGTGAAAGGAAACTCTTAAATAGATGTTGTTAGCAAATTCAAAGTGATTCATTTTATCCCTAATGGAACAGGATGGTAGAAAATGTAGCTTTTTTTTTCAGCAATTGCAACATCAGAGAAGTACATCTTGCTTTTGTTAAAAAGAGATTTATAATCTATGCAGAAATCTTGAGGAAAAATAAATATTCAAGCCTGTAAACTTTCAACTAATGTTCATTAAGCTTAATAAATGGGAAGAAAAAAGAAGTACCTTATCAGAAGTACATGATAATTCCGTGTTTTCTTGTATTTTAGTAGCGCTGAATAAATGTTCCCTGATTTTCAGAGTTGTAGCTGTTGACAGTCAGTTGGCATCCTACAGTTATCTTCTGGAGAGACACAAAATATGTTTTGTGGTTCTTAACTTGAAATTTTTGTATTGTTGGTGCTTTAAATGCTGGATGCATACAGAAGTTGACTTCTTCAAGTAGACTTTGAGAAAGATCTAAGTACTAGAACCTTATCCTGTGTTAACAATCACAATACCAAGTGTTTCTTTTAGTTCCACTGGAAGACAGCTACTGTAAGTGTATAAATGGTTGAAAATGGTACTCAGTATAAATGCACTCTGATACCATGTAATTTTGGTTGTTTTTTTTTTTTTTAATATTATCTATTTTAGGTAGACTTACTGCCTAACACAAGGAAACTTTTTGAAATTTCAAAGGGTACAAGCATGCTAGGTAATAAAAAATTTCAACCATAGAGCCTCACAGAAAAATAGAAGAAAATTTAACTTTTATTAAATCTATTCTTCTAAACAGCATGGTTAGAAGACATAGAAAATTTTTTCTATTTTTAAATGATTGGCCTAACCGATTTTTTTTATTCTTAACTTATTACATATTTCAATTAACTTATTAGCCCTCTTACATTTGACAAAAACCTGTGGAAATAAGAATGTTAAATACTAAGTATTTTACTATGTTTACATGAGACTTCCTAATTTTGATCTATAGAAACTAGGGAAAGTTGTGCTTAGAACAAAAACAGAGATTCTAGTAGAAATATATATGGCTTCTATCTTAGGAGAGTGGTTGTAAGGTAAATCAGAGGTATTCCAATTTATGCCCACTCCATTCATATCTGTGTATCCCCTTGTGAATGGCTGGGAAATGTCTGCACCATCAGCTAAAGAATTAAGCAGTTGCACTTAAGACTAGAAAGAACGTCTTAGGTCAGCAAGGCCAGTCCCCTACTGAGACGACGTATAATCTCATTTACACAGCTATTAAGCTCCCTCATGTAACTGGCTAGGGGTTTTTTGGGGTTGTTATCACTCTTCCAATTGAAAGCATGTTCCTGATTTTGTCCCTCTGTTGGATAGGAGCCTTCACCTAAATTCTTAGCTGAAGTGATCGCAACAACTTTATACAATTTTTGGTCATTCCTTTTAATTGAAATAAATTTTTGCTTGTGAATGACATCCTATGGCCAATCTATGTTCCTGAAGGAACAATCATACCTTGAGGTCTACCTCTGTATTCCTCTATTTAGCAATTGAGGGAATTTTATTTTGTTGGTTTGTTGACTGGGGGGCAGGGGGTAATTATATTTATTTATCTCAGCCTTATAGCCAGGACTGAATACAGCATCCAAGCAGGGTCTTGCCATCACTATTCACATTCGTATTTACACTCTATCAACTCTACTGATCCCTCCCAGTATTGCCTCTTCATCGTACTGGTAGTTCATACTTCTTCCATCAATCAACCAGCAGGGATGTTCTCCTCCACTGCTTCCTGGTAGTGATCTCACATCTTGCAAATATCTAGGTGCCCGAGCCTTTAGGCTGTTGGGGTTTGATTTCTTCAGATCCTTCAGCCAAGCTTACAAGCACTTTGCATGTCATATCTGCTGTTTTGAAACTTACCTCAAGATTCAAAACTTAAGTTCCTTTTCTTGCAGAGTATGTACAACCAACAGAAGCACTACTCCGAGTTAAGTGTAGTGTAGATCTGGTTAAAACTGATGGATGTAGGTATACCTTTTGGAAATTATAACTTTTGAAAAAAATCTGTTAGTTATACATAAATCAGGAAAGTCCTGATTTCTTATCTCCTCAAAGGTCTACTGTCACAGTTCTGCAAGCACTAGCCACAGCAATTTATAGTTATTAGTTTAATGTACACCAATAACTCATTCTATCCAGGGAGCTGTGATGTGGCAGAGCAAGTTCTCTGTCACACAGACACCCTCTTTCCCTTCTGGCAGCAGAGAAAAAAGGCCAGTCCATGTGCTAGCTTCCTGTACCTCTGGTGCTTTAGGGCTCTGGCAGGACAGTCTGCATTGGCAGGACTCTACAGATACTTCCTTACACAAAGCCCCAAAGATGCTCATATTTGATACTCTTGGGTTTTTTGATGCCTTGGAAAATGGCTTCAGTGATAACACTTCTCTAGTTAGTAAGTGTTTTTCTTTTGAATTTAAGTATGGCAGTGCAGCTTCTTTCAAGTTCTGATGTACTTTTCCAAAACTAAAGAGATGTATGTGATTCGTATTAGCATTTATCCAGAAGATGGGGTTCCTCTGAATCTTCTCACCTTCGCAGGATAAAGTCCCAAAAACCTAACTACATTTGGCCAAGTCTTCCTGGAGTCACTCATCCTGACAGAGGTCATGAATATCCAAGAGCCATGGTCTAACACCTTTTGCTGAGATAAGGCCTCTGTATGTCCCCTCCTGGAAATTCTCACAGGTGACAGGTAGCACAGCTGTCATTTGTGGCAGACAGGACACTGATGTATGCGTTGTACGTGGTACAGCAGCCAGGCAGTATTGGATCCAGGTGAGGGCTCCTCAGCACCCTGCATGGAAGCCTGAGTGCAGTGGTGTCACAAGCTGACATCACGAGCAAACCAGCAGGAAGCGCGTGGTGCGTTTTGCAAATGCTGATGGACGTTGAGACCACTGCACTGCTTCTTGACACCCACGCCACTGATCCATCATTCTCCTTGTTAATGCTTTGGCCAGGGGATCAGCAAAGTGGGGGGAAGGTGCAATGCCCATTGGACAGCAGTGATCCCCTCTTAGAGGGACTCTAAGAGTGATAGCAACCACTGTATTACCCTGCACTAGGTCATCTGTGTCAGCATCCTCTTTCTGAAGGCAACATTCTACTCCCATCATTCCCTTCAATGAGCTCAAAACTGTCTCCAACAGACAGGTGAGAGCTTGTCGTGGTGCTGGGTTTACATCTAACCCCTTTTTGCCTATGCCATAAGTGGTGCAGTACTGTGGAAAATCCTTGTACAGTTTAAATTATGAGGTACAATTTAAAAACACTGCCCACTGCTGCTGGCTTCTAGACATGGGGAAAAAAATATAAAGCTTTTTTGCTTCATAATTATTAACTGGAATTCTTAAGTTGGGTTTTTTCCTACATTTATGCATAATTTGTTCTCTGTTTGCTTACCCTCATTTCACTCTTAACTGGGCCTGTTAGAGTAAATATGAGGCATAAAAGAAAATTTTAAGTCAATAGGAGAGAGTATTTATTAGAGGGCAAATTCTGACTTTTTGTAAGTGCTTCCATCAGAAAGGCATGCTGAGTGCATTACCAATCCCATCAGAACAGACCACAAGATCCAAACATGCCTTTAAAAGGCACACACTTCCGAATGGTAATAGTAAACTGCTACTTGACAAGTGACAGAATGAGTGTTATTTTAGGATTTTGTTTGACAGATAAATCTGAGAAGGTGGGAAAGGAAACAAGCTATTCACAGAACATTCATCCCCAAAATGATTGCATTTATTGAACAAATAATCTGTCCATGCTTTGTCAAGTCTAAAACAAGATGACTCTTTTCCTTCCTGCCAGAACTGGCAATATGCCCTGGACAGGATATTGTGTGTGTATAATTGGCAGTGAAGGCTGAAAACAGAGTAGGGTCACTTCACAGTTTCAGCAGTTAATGACAGCTTTGCGAATTCTCTGGATTTTATCACTGTTTTAATTAAAGTTTTCTGGGTGGAAAATCTTTTGCAGCAAGCCTCTTCTGATAGGCATTTATGCTTGTGTATGTGTAGCTGCGTAAGTTATTGATTTCATTCATGCCTGCTCTGCATTAAGATGCTCAATCCAATTTCTGTCCTAGTGGAAGGTTATTTGCTGAGGAAAGAGTTTAGTTTGTCTTGTGACACTGAGCCTCACCTTTTGCTCTCACTTCTTGAATTCTTCCATTTAAGGCTTCATATATATTTTAATGAGTTGGCTGAGTTGAAATGCCCATTTTTCTATTTCAGTCTTGCCAGGTTTTACAAGTAAAGGCCATGCAACAATGTCTAATAAAAGCAAGTCTAAGTAGAATGCATAATAACCTATTTTGGCTGGGCACAGGTGAACTAATCTACTGGAAATGTAGATGACCAGTTCACAGCAATCAATTAACTTGTGCCAAATTTAGTTCTTCAGAAACAAAGTTAACAATGAAACTGCATGCAGCCTCAAGTGCTTATTACTTGTTCAGTGACCATCTCAGGTACATGACAAAAACATAGGGCATGTCTGAATGCACAGGATGGAGTGATTTGACAGAAATATTTTTAAAATTACAATGTACTTTTTCAATATTCTTAGAGTTAAACAATCTCAGTGTTCTCAGTTGCTTTCAGCAGAAAGATTTTCAGTCTCTTTAGTCACTCTTTCTGGCTACTTTTCTAGTGCTTTCTTTGCATGAGTTGGTGGGCATCACACTGACACAGGAGTTTGTGAATAGCTGAAGGGCTGCCAAGCCAGCTAACTTTCACCAGCTTGCTTGGCAGCTCTTCTGCTCCTCCATAAGAAATCATGGATAACAGCACCAGACTCCCTTGTGGAGTGCTTTTGACATCTGTGGATTAAAATGCTCTCTTAGAGAGTGTAATTCCAGGAGAAGGATTACTACTGAATTATATAGGGGCAATACAACATTTTTAATACTGCTGTCCATCCTATTCCTCCTACCTCACAATATTTGTAAAACTACTGAAGTATTTGCATATTATCTGTGTATTTTGCCACATCAGAAGATCCAGCATCTCTCTGATGAACAACTCAAGTCAGACTGGCTTATGGGAAAGAAGTGGCAGTCCCTGTCTGAACTTATGCTGGGTGGCAGTGCTCAGTTTCTACCTAGCTGCTATTTTTTTTTCTCTCTCACCACATTTTGACCTGAGTTGAAATCTGTCTTTTTTCACCAGGATTGCCTTAGTATGCTGGGTTTGGATTCTGGGGTTGGTTTGAGTTTTTTTCTGCATACTCTTATGAGAATATTAGTGACAGCTTGCCAAAGATGGAACAAGTTCCCTCAGTTTTTTCTTTTCTATATTCTTTTTTACTGAGATGACACCTGGTAACATGGAGGCACTTCAAAAGTTCAGAGGTTTCTTTCTGGACTCTTGATCTACCTCTGATGTCCCCTGAGGCACACACCACCTGAAATACAGTTGAGGAGATCTCTACCCTCACTGAGTGTCAGTACTATTGCTCTGCTTGCCTTGAATTTTCAACCTTGTTCCCTGTTACGCTGTCAGGGCTTGGGAGAGGAAGGGAGAGGGGTTGTTTGGTTTGGGTGATTTTCTGTTTTGGGGTGGTCTGGTTTAGGTTTTTTAAGTCAGTCAGTCAATACAGGCAGCACATGTATCTGCTAGCACAGAGATCCAGTGTCCCATAGTCACTACTCTAGTTGACAGCACTTTTATGTGACCACTGATTTGATTATTGCATGGTTTACTAAGAACTGATTTTCTTCCATTTCTTTGGGTTTTTTTAAATCCAAACGAATATGGTCTACTACCCAGACAGACCATTTTAGGGACTGGATATGATGGTGCAGGTTCTCCACTGCTTTGCTTAAAAGGACTGTGCTTACCTGCAGAAATCATACTCTGTAACCTTATGCCCCTCAATGCTTCCCTCATCTCCAACCTCAGTTTGGGAATGTAATTCCCAAAAATTATCACAAGTACTGTATCTCTCTCACCTCTCATTGCTCTAAAATGTGCAATGTTGTTTGATGTGATGTTTTGCTCAAGTTCTTCTTTAAGACACTTTACCTGAAAACTCCCTTACCGTCCAGGCTAGGGGGAATTTGCTCTGTATGTTGCCAGGAAGGGCAGGTGTCTGACACTGTGAGGGTAGCCCTCCTATCCATTACAATGCACTAGCAAAATTTTGCTATTTACAAAGGAGGTGCCATTTTATTTTGTCTGCTATTTTAGCACTATGTCTTCATATGGACAGGGAAAAATATTTCATACGTACTGCCTTGATAACTATCTAACCTTGCAGAGGGTAGAATCAACATACATAAACAACACAACTCCCACATTTGCATTGCAGGCTATCCTCATTCATTCCCAAAACCTTCCTCCCCCAGTGCCCTGCTCTGCCTATTTATAATACCTAGACTCAAATAAAAGTCAGAAAATCTCTGAGTTAAAGTGCATGCAGTTGTTCAAAACAAGACTTGATTAAGAAACATTGTCACCTAGTGGCCAGAACAAGATATATTTATTATTGCTGATCTTGTAACAAGGTATATATAGAATGTATGTGTGTATCTCAGTGTATCATCTCACCAGTGACTATTTCTTGTCAATACCATACGCTGACATTTCAGCTCTTCCCAGTTCAAATACTGTTCAGTAAACTATGTGCATTTACTAAACAAGGAAGAGAAGCAGCAGCTTGGCAATGCAGCAAAAAGAAACTATTAAAAGTAAATTGCTCTACAGAAGAAGCAGTTCATCGAGCCATACAGAGACTGTCCCATCAACCACCTCCCTCCCATTCCAAAGTACCCGGAGCACCGGGAGGTATCTGCCCAGTCTCTTTCTTTAAACAGGTGCCTTGCTCTTTGACATTTCATCTCCTGAGACTCCCACATGGCCTGGAGTTTGAGGGACAATCTTCTCCCCTCTCTTCCTAGCCACAGCAGCCTGGCAGTGAAGTGCTGGATCCTTGACATTGACGTGGTGCTTCCTGAAGGAAGGCAGCTGCCCTCTTGCTACAACATTAAATCTATCAGCCATCTTTCATAGCACAGACTCCTTTGAATATCCAGAGGTGCTGTGCAGAGCCATCATGTCACATCCCTCTTTATTGTGTTTGTTCATCTCTTGCTGGGTCAATATACAGCAGCCTTATTCTGGGGTATCTACTGTTTGTGCCTGGGCAGAGGGCTGTGGGTCAGCTCTTTTCTCCCTCACTTGGTAATATTGTAACCTGGCATAAGGCACCAGGTGTTGCATTCCTTATCCTGTCATAGGCAGCAGACATTCAAAAGAAGTCATGTCTTGTTCTACCTTGCCAAGGTGAAGTGAGGTCACCAATGTCAGAAGTGGCAGAGCTGGTTTGTGGGATAGAAGCAGGAGCCAGCAGGGATCCAGGTGCTGCCTGACCTGCTGCTCAGCCCTCCACCCCCTTAACTGGCTAAGCCACATTTTCAACACTGAGCCTGACACTTATCAATGTACTTTCTGTTAAAAGTCATTCATCTCTATACATCTACGTAATTTCAAAAAGTGGATGCAAGTCACTAGGGTCTTGCACTGATGGGCAGAGCAATATCTGTGAACATTTGGAAACTCCAGGTCTCTCCAGCAGAGTAAGTGTCTGACTTTCACCAGCTTTGCCATTATCTCCCTTGTGTTTTGCTCACATACTTAGACACAAGCCTAGCATCTCTGTTCCTGGAGAGTAAGAGAGAATGCAACTTTCTGAAAAATTAAATAAAAGAGACTTTGAAGTTCTATTGCAAATATTCTCTTCATATGGATTGTCATGTGCATTACTGAAAAATATTCACATCTGGGACAGACTTTGCTGCAAGGAGATCCTAGATTGTTCTGAGAGAAGAAATCTAGTTGTATTAGCTGCCCTTTTCTAAGGAGAACTGATAAAGCAGCCCTCTGGCTACATGCGTGAACTTTCTGTATCCATTATTGTATATGAGGAACTTAAACAGCTGCAGATTTTGGCAGACTGCTTGTAGTCTCTGCTCCACTCTACCAATCTTTCTTTCTTCCTATTTTCCCAGGTTTAACACTTACGAGTTTCATCTATCCACTTAAGGAAGAAAAAAAACTTCAGGGAAAAAATCCACTTTAGATCCTTAAATGGTGCATCTTCAGTAGGTGTAGCAGCAGCTCTTTGGTTTTGTTCTGCTTTATTGCTACACTCAATTACTTGCTCCTACTTCTGAAATGCACCCAGCTGCTCAAAAAGGTTTCATGCATAGTTTTCTAGTCAATAATCTGGTTTAATATACTTCCAATGGAACAAAAGGGAATTTTAGAAGATATGTCATATTTACACACTCAACGGCTTCTTTCTTTATTTACTTTTTGATTTATAGAATTGTAGAATGGACTGAGTTGGAAGGGACCTTAAAGATCATCAAGTTCCATGGATTTAATTTTTTTTTCCAGGTTGGTTGTCTTGGTTTGGAAACAGCATTGTGATTTTTGTCCTGTATAAACAAAGACATGTTCTGCAGCCTACCGACTACCTCACATTTAACTTGGCAGTGTCAGATGCCAGTATCTCCGTGTTTGGTTATTCACGGGGCATCATTGAAATCTTCAATGTCTTCAGAGATGATGGATTCATTATCACGTCAATATGGACTTGCCAGGTAAGACTGGATTACACTAAATTAGACAAAAGGGGTGTAGCTGTTTCTCTGGGTGTGGTGTATATAAATAACCAGACAGCACCCAAATCATGAAAGGAGGTAGTCACTAACCTTTCAAAAGGAGTGTGTTCTCTTTTGTTGCACCTATAAATTTATGCATTGGGTTGGTGCTTCACCAATTTTCAGTGGCAACAGTTCTTACTAGTTTGGTGTTTTTTACTTCATGTCAGAGTTTACACTCATGTTGGAAAATCAAGGCATAGGCTGTGTTTGTCTTCAGGTCACCTGAAGCTAACCTGGTTGTTGCTTTAAGACAAATGTTAAAGTGCCAATGTTGACTCCTGCTTGACAAGGCTTGTAGAGCAAAACGTCCACATGGCATTTGGGCATAACCATACATTTTATCATGCAACATTTTGCACTAACTCAGTTGTAGCTCTTCAATCACATTTCTAAACTTTCAGTTGATTCATTGCCTGTGGTAGAATGAGTGATTTAACTTTATGGCACAGTCATCCCTGATCTTGGAGGCAGCTCTTTGTTGGAGTACTTGGAAAAAGTTATTATTGTTAATTCCGAAACATACCTGTGTGGGCAGAATATAAATGCACCCCATGAACACATAGGCACAAAGCTGGCTCCCTGGTGCTTTCAGCAACATCTGTGAGAAAGATTATGCTCTGTTTCATCAGGGAATCAAAAATCTGAAAATGACAGGATAGCCTACGGCAAGGTGTAAGAAAGATCATGATGAAGGAAAAGGGAGAGAAAAATAATCCTCTTTTCTTGGAGGCTTGGTTTTTTGTTGGTTTTTTTGGGTTTTTGGGGGTTTTGTTGGTTTTTTTGTTTTTTTGGTTTTTTTTAAGGAGGAAGTTGAGCTATTGTGCAACATAGATGAAAGAACATTTACAGGTCATGTCCCCTCCATTCAATAAACAGATTCTGTTTATGCAGAAAGGAAGACTTCCTGCAGGACACTGATTAATCTAGGAGCTGTAGCTTGATCTAAAAAATTATTATTTTATTGTTTAAAATGTATCTCTATAGTCATTTGACAGAAAAAGGATTTATCAAAATGAAGCTAATTATTTCCTCAGCAAAATAGCACCCTTTCTCTAATGAGATTGCCTACAGTTGCAATCTAAGGTCTTTTGAGCAGAAACTCTGAATTTTTTCATTAATGGAAAACTTTGAAGTCACCAGATAAATAAGCACATACCTGAAAACTGTAAGATTCACACCCATATTTGGAATTAAACAGATGCATATTTTCCCCCTCTTTCAAGGAAGGTTAGAGCTATGACTGAGAAAGGAAAGGTAAAATCTGCATCTCCAGGTTCAGTTCTAGCTTTGTTGCAGATTTCCTGTGTAAGACAGGGTAAGCCATTCAGTGTGAAATCCTGACCCAAGGTCAGTGGCATAACTTAATGCTTACAACTCACAAGGTTGAAAGAAGTAACATTGAATGACCTTCCTGCATTCCTACCCCAAGCTCTTTCAGAGCCCTGTCTGTACTGTGGCTCCTTGTTTTGGGCTGTAAAAAACAGCACACAGAGGAATTGGCAAGGCATGGCACACTCTGTCTCTGCATCTTGGTTTGCATGGGAACTTCTGTCAGCAGCCTTACAGATTTCTTTCATGATGCTTCTGCTTGGGAATCCCTCTTTGGCTGACTTGGAGCTACTAAATCTTGTTATGATGATCTCACCTTTTTTTTTAAGATTTAAAAATATTGGGATAAAGGGGTGCTTGAACTTTGTGAGATGGATGTGTGCTTAATCTTGCTGTACTTGAACTGCCTTTTCAAGGGGAGAAATGTCCATAACTTTTTCAGGGTGCCCAGATATTTTGTTGGTCAGAGTGTGTTAAGTAATTTGGTTTGGATCTTCTTGTTTTAAATGGTATTCATTTGTAAAATTTGGATATCAAGCAAAGTTTAAAGGTATTGGGATCCAAAGACTTTGTGCAGGATACTAATAATGCATTGGCTTTTCTCAACCCTCTGATTTGCAACAAATTAAAGTTTCTGCTCTGTAGGCTCTAGAGAGTAACACTAACAATTCCAAATATGAATTTATACTGTTATTAATACTAATTAAAATGAATGGTAGTGTGGAAAAGTCAACTTGTACTTTGAATTAAGTTTGGATTTGTTGTGGCTTGTTGAGTGGTCAAGCTGGTTATAGCTTGTTGAGAGAACATCATGTAGGATTCCTATTTCCACTGAGATTTTGTTCTGTCTTGGGGAACCTCCAAAATGTGTGTAAACCCTGACACCCATCTTCTTGATTAATAAACTTAAAACAGAAGCCAGTGATGAAAAAATATGTTACGGAAATAGAGTGGCTGGATTCTAGTAAGAATATTGTGCAGAAATAGCAGGAAGCTTCTGTGCATTAAAAAAAATGTGAAATCTACCACATGTGTGTAGGCAACCAGCACAAAGGTAATTCTGAAAATGTTTAATGTTGAAAAGCAATAGTGTGTTGATTGCTGTAGTCTGATTTAGTAGTTTTTCTAGAAGGGGTCTCACAGGCAGAACATGAGGAATGAGGACCTTTGTGCCATGAAGGTAAAGCCCAGGCTTTCTGTTGGGACCAGCTGAAGTCGATGTCTCTGGCTCTCCTCATGCACTCAGGCTCCTCTGCAAGTAGCTGGGGTGGCACTTAGCACACATGAGCCTGGCTCTTTCCTTAGTATGGCCCGTGTGTTTTCCCTTACTTGGTTTGTTTTGCTGAGTCCAGAGGACAGCCTTATTTGGTTTTCTGTCATTGTCTGGTTCACTACACATTTGCTCCTATTGATCAGCTTCTGCTGTCAGGAACGCTTAGGAAAATGTTATTTTCCCAAGCTGGCCTGTCATTTCTTTTTATGAAGAAATTTCATGAGCTCACCTCACTTAATCCACTTAACTATTTTGTTTTCCTCTGACTCGGGTCTCCTTCTGTGCCCTCGGGTAACATTTTTCAACATTAAGATTCACCATCCTTGGCTGCTGTGGTTGAAGGGAGTGGGGGAAAGGCAGACAAAGAGTACTTCTCTCAAAACAGCCTGGTCTTTGAAAACTCTCTGTAACAAAAGATGTATCTCCAGCTACCAGGACAATCTCACTGCATACCTGCTGAAAGGGACAGAGAGGAGTTCTTCTGTTCTCCTCCTCTCTATGGAAAAAACAACACTTTTCTTTCTCATGCCAAACATTATTTTTTGTGCCTGATAGGGCTCTTCTCTCAGGGATGAGGTTACATGGTACATCTGTATCGAATGCTGCCTCTGCTCAATGCTCTGTACAAATACAGTTTTCCAATGGTGGCTTTTGGCATCTACTTTCACTTTTATACCTCTGCTCTACCACTGTCTCATTCCTGAACTGGACAGAGGAAGGACAGTCAGTCTCTGGCACATCCATTTTTTAGCCTCTCCCAATATGATCAGTAAGTATCTGGTTCATCTGGTAAATTTCAGGTCAGGGAATGTAACCCAGTGACCAAGAGCCATCTGTTCCCCCACTGACCATATTCCTAGTGAAAAGCTATCTCAGGATATATTTTTGTCCTTCAGATATTTTTTATTTGTATGTTCAACTGAACCAGAAGTTGCAGTGGAACCAGTAACATTGTGTGCAAATGTTCCTACACGTAGGAAGTAAAGAAATACTCATTGTCAACAGGCAAATATGGCTTCTTCTGAGTTTTATTTATCAAATGACAAAGTTTTTCTTGTATTTTTGAATCATGTGGCAAATACAACAAAAGATGCAGATTTCAGGAGGCCTCTAAATACAGGGAAAGGACTGTAACCTATCTGAACTCCATAGGTACATTGCAGTCATATCTGAAAATAAATTGACTGTGGAGCGCCTTAGAATTTTAAATCCTTCATAATCCTGGTACTTCAATTTAAATTTATTTCCAGTACTTCACTTTTCTAATTTTTAAAAATTATTTTTGATAATGCAGTTTGGTTATTTAAATATTAATTTTTCAAAGACTTAAAGGTTTTACTGTGAGGATCAAGAAAACTGACTGTTCTTACAATGTGCTCACTCTGTTGGCATAGGCTTCTTTTAAAACACATTTCTTATTTCTGACCATTTCTTAGGTGTAAGATGTGTTTGGGCTGTGCATCCCAGAGCACAGGGTGGATATTTCCAGGTCACGGTACCGTCACAGACATACCCCCTGTCCCTGACGTGCTGACTGACATTCTTACCACAGATGCACTCACCTCACTGTCAGCCTAGGTATTCCCAGTCCATCTGGCCAGCCAGATGGTGCCAGAGCATCCCCAGCAGATCTGTCTCTGCACAGAAACATCCTCTGGAGCACCCATTTTTTAAAAAAGTTCCACTTTGAGGTGTTAGTGAGCACCAGAGTAGCTTACGTGACAGGATCCAGCTCCCACTGACTCTGTCCCTGCAGCCCACCCTCACCATCACAAGGACCAGCCTTCAAGGACCTGCCTTCAGCCTCACAGCACTGCTTCATATTGTGCACAATAATAAAGACACTGAGGGGAGCAGAAGAGAGAGAATTGACTGTTTCTCCTGTGGCTGGGTTTACTATAAAGCAGGGAGGAAATCTGGTTTTGAATCCTGCAGTGCTTCCATGCTTCACACAGCGCTTATTTATTCCTGTCTGGCATACCCTGGACAGGAGCACATGGCAATGTGGTCGTCAGCAGTAAGCCCCACACTGCACACAGGTATTGTTCCACTCTGTAAACCCTAATATACTCATGCAGTTTGCCTGACAGCACCAGATCTGTAGAGTATGTGCATCCCAAAAGGTCATTGTGTGCCCAAGAAGTCAAAATTATCTGGAAGCACCAGACTTAGTGTGTATGTATTGAGGAGTAAGTGGCCCACAGATGTCTTCATCAGACTTTCCAGATTGTGGTGGTGTAGCTGATCAAGCTGCCATCTGAAATCCCAGATAAATAGGGATGTCTAAGAAAAGCTAAATTAGATGTGCAAAATCCCTGTTTTAACAATGCTGCTGTTGGACAAGGAGGGTTCCCTTCTCTCCAATGGATGTCTGGCACTAAGGTAGGGAGCCTCTTTTAGTCTCTAGTCCCAGTATTTGTTTGCTTTAGCAATTGCTGGGCCCCCCCTTATGATGAATAGTCCTGGGTCTGGGCTCCAAAGTAAATCCAGCTCTCCCACACAGTCCCTGGGGGTAAAGGGGGAATGGGTCAGCAATCCCTCTGCTTTTTTCAGTGGCACTGTTAATTTTTGAAAGGTCTTGTACAGTTAAGGGAAGGAAATGGCTGAGAATACCAAGGAATCACAATCTTTTGTGTTGAGAAGTAAAATATGAAAAATCAAGCAGAGGGTGAGGCATGTCCATCACCTTGTTCTGTTGGTTTCCTTAGGAGCCTCATTTGCTCACCAGCTTTGCCATCTCCAATCTAGGAGCAGAGCTCAGAGCCACAATCCTCCTCTCACCAGGAAAGTGACTAAAGCCTGCAGAGCTGAGCACATTAGCCCTTGCCCCTTTTTGGAGATTCAACTTCCAGCCACTCCCTCTTGCTAGCACCTAAAAAACTCCAATATTTTGGGTGTTATTAAATATCTAAGGCTCTCTCATGACATTTGTGAGAAGAAATAGTGTCCACCTTTTGTAAAAATTAGAACTGAATATCTGAAACACCAAAAAGAAAATTGCAACAGTAGGAAATGCTGAGAAAAGTATGATGAAAACACATGGCCTCTTTTCAGAAGTTTTGAGGGCAGAGCTTTCAGTCTTGAATAAATTCTTTTGTGTTTATTAATAGCATTTGCTTTCTCAGAACATGCATTTATCTCTTCCTATACATAGATTGTAAAATATTGCTAAATCTTGTCTGAGGAGGAAAGAGAGGATTAATACTTTCCTCTTTTAGCGAAATCTTCTGTAAATTGTCTGATAAATCAAAAACCCTAAAGGCATTTATGCTCTTACAAACACAGTAAATTTGGAGCACATTGATTTCTGTCCATTTAACATGACTCATCAAACCAATCAATTGTTTATGTAGCGGGACTACTGACTCTCTTGACTTGGTTAGTGATTTTATGTGTTTTATAAATACCAAGGAAGTGTTTACACATTACTTTGTGTGGAGTGGTACTCCCTCACATTCTGTGGAGATGAAAGACCAGTGGTAGCTCCACAGTCCATGTTAAGTCCAGTAATAAAAGCAATGTCAGATGGGAAGGGCCAAAATTACACCTTCCAAGTTTTCTTTTTACTTCCTTCCCAGTAGAGCTTCTGGGGAGATTACTGAGGACAGACAGCCACTGCTGCCAAATGTCTGTATGCATTGTTTGTCAGGCTTGTTCCAGCGTAATCCTCCATTCACATTGCTCCATCATCCATTAATTTTTTCCTTCACTTTTTCTGAAACAAATTTATAGCTCAATTATGAACACTGGAATGTATCCTCATTCTTGTTTCCTTGCCTACCTGAGATTTGGATACTGAAATATAAAGTTGCTGAGGTAGTAGTCTTCCCTATTTCTTTATTTCTGATCTGCCTTCATATAATCTAAAGAGTGTATACATTGCAGTCAAAGAGGTAAAGGCAACTCATGTAGACATCTGTGAGTTGAATTTTAATGAGAAAAATACTTCATCTGCAGGGAAGGGAGGAAAGACTGCCTTTGCACAAGCAGAATCATTAGCAACGTAGAAGATCATTTCAGTGTAACTAATGTGACTTCGGGGAAGTTCCGCCAGTTTCCATTAGTCATGAATTCTCCTTCATTTTCCTCTAAATGAGTATTTCTGCAGTCAATTGCGACTAATTAGGTGAGTTATATATTTGGTAGTGAAAATTTATGAATGCCCAAACTGTCTGTTTCCTTGTTTAACAAGTCTGATGTAGCCCCTGCTGTGACACCCAAGCACTGGGTCAAACCACACACTGCTGCCTGGATTGGGCATTCCTTGTCTAAGAGTGATCCTACAGAACCAGGAATTTACAAAGCCTAAGTTTTGATTTCTGTACTTGCTTTTCCTTCCAGAGGGCTTTGAAATACCCTTTTCTTATTTCTCCATGTGGAAAATAGTAGCCTTCCACATCCTTCTGTGCTGATGTCTAAGATATTAAATGTTTTCTTTCAAAAAAATGCTATCCATCACTCCTTCATCATTCAAGATCTTCTCACCATAGGGCTGAACAAATAATATTCTTCTGACTCCTCTCTGTGTGCCACATCCTCTCACTGGCTTTTAAGCAAAATTTCATCTGAAATGAAAATATCACTCTGATAAAATTTGTAAATATAATTCTATCTCACATGTACTCATCTTCTCTATCACAAAAAATTTTCCATTAAGTGAGTACACTGATAGTACTTAGGAAGTAAATCAGTAAATCACACCTAGATCTTGTGCTGAGTGAATCAATGACAAGATGACTGCTGCTTGCAATGGGCTGTATATGACATGACATCCAGGACTTCCACACCACTGCAGAAAGGGATGACGTTGCCTCTGGTGGGTTTCCATATCACTCTTTAAGGCCAAGAATAAACTGTATCTTTTATACTTTTTTCCATGCTCTCCCTGGTCTACTAGGACTCCTTGGAAATTCTTGTGACTCTCCTGTTATTTTGGTACAGGACCCATAGGGGACAAGAGTGTTAACCTAAGAGGAGATCTGCTAGTAGCCATGCAGCTTTTTCAGGTTTTCAGGAAAATAACATTGTTCTTGTCTTGGTCACTTAAGTTTGAGCCGGTGCCATCACTAACCTGCCCTGCCTTTTGCCTAAGACCTTCCTGAGCAGAAGAACAAGCTCAATTCTAGGCATTCAGCCAGCAGTCAGAGGTGTCCTTGTATAAACCTGAGGGTGGCTACATAAGCAGATTCCTTCTTGTTGGGAAGCAGCACAGAGGATTATACTTTGGAGAATGTGTAGGGTCATTTGTAGTCTCTGTGCTGTCCTGAAAAAGTCCATGAACATTGGTACCTCTGATTGCCTTGAAGTGTATAAACCTCAAGAGACATTTAACACGACGTTCTGAAATGGAAAAGAAAATACTTAAAAAAAAAAAAAAAAAAGAAAATTATTTTAATCTGATGTGCATGGATTTCAGTTACGTACAGGCCACAAAGCCAAGCCTTGCCTTCTGTGGTAATGTAAAGATGAGACGGGTGACTCTTCTTTTATCTGTGTACTTGTTTATTTGTATTAATGGTGATGCTGACAATAAACAAGTAGACTCTGAATTAACGTCACTACAGTGGAGAGGAGTTTTGGCTCAGGCACACTGAAATTAATTTTACAGCGTAGCACAGATGTTCCCAAAGGGCAATGCTAGATTTTCCTATCTAGTGCTTCTTAATTTCCCTCTACACTAATTCACAGAAAGACAATGGCAATTCAGCATTTAACCTGAAGATGGGAATCTTTCCAGTGTGTCTGGATCATCTGGTGGTATGAACTACATGCTCCCAGTTTATTCTTCACAGGGGGATGTGAGAGGCATAAACCTGCCATGATTCCATGGCATCTACCCAGAGCTAGAAAGCAGGTGTGTTCCCAAGCATTTGGAGATGGACTACTTGAAGTAAGATTTTTATCTGATGAGGCTGTGTAAGGAAACTCTGCAAGCAATTTCTATCTGTTCATTAAATGCCATGCCCTCAAGGGCATCCTTGCCAGTGCTAGGGTTGCTGCATTCATAGATGTGCTCCTTGATAGGGGCAGGTACAACTGGGGTTAGAAATTGTGGCCTGAGAGGCTACAACTACAGTAGCTAAAGGTCAGCCTAAAGTATACCTTGAACCTTAATTGATTAACCTGGTAGATGAAACTGGGTTCCCCAGGTTTACTAAAGCCAAAACTTGACCTGCATATATTAATAGTGGCACTGAACATACATTTACTATATAGTATAATTAGTTTAATTACATATCTGGACACATAATAGTATAGTCTAAATACTGCATTCATAGTTTTCTATCTTTAGAATATATGCCAGCCACAGAAAGATTTAATCACTTTGAGTGCAAAATACTGGATGTCTGATGCTCTCAGTTAATGGTTTAAACTCTCTAATCCTGTAGCATATCAGTTCTCATTGTTTACTTATACATGGAGGGGCATTTGTATCAGAGCCCTCTAATGGCTTGGGTTGATGCCATCACCTCTAAGCACAGCTACCCTTGAAGCCTATTGAGACATTTTAAAAGGCAGGATGCAAACATACCACAACAATGTCTCATGAGCAAAAGGTGTTGTGGGAACTGTAGTAAATGGTAAGTCTCTTTCACCTCCTGTATTGTAGAAAATCTCAAAGAAACTATCTGAGTCCTTTAGGAGCACTATGCATTGTGGGTTTTAAGTAGTCTTTTGTGAAGACTAATTTTGATTATTGAACTCAGTAGTCCTTCTAGAACCTCTGATACTAGAGTTACTGTAGTCCAGGTGACACATCATAGTATATTTAAGAGATAGGATCATTACTTTATCATCAGACTCAAGGGGAATATTTTTTCATTTACTTCAAACTTTAAGAAATTGTTAAATTTAAAGTTAAGTTTTTAATTTTAAAAAATCTATTCCAAGGTATCTACAATTGCTTTTACAAATGTGTTTCTTGAAGATTGATTTAAATGCTTTTTCATTTCTTGATGTTGAATGAGGTTGATTGCCGTTATCTAATTTCATTATGATCTCAGAATAATCTGATCTGTATTTTAAAAGAATAGTAATTCTGAAAGAGTTTATTGTGGTAACTTTAAGTATATGCTGTGGGCAAATAAACCTTCTTAGAAGTTTATGCTTTTCTTTATATATTCATTATCTCATTTTCAATAGAAGAAAAATACAGGATGCTGTGGTTCTGAAGGGAAACAAATGGACTTTGGGAAATTGCAACAGATTTACCAGTTGGCCAGAGGAGGGAGTGAGGCAGCCTTTGTGGCTGGTGAGATCAATGTTTTGGCCCAAAGTGAAAAATAATAGCTATTTTGGCAGTCTGCTTTTGTGCAATTAAACCTCTGTTAATCCAGTATTATGAACAATAGGTTATATTTTACTCTGCTTTAAATGAAGACAACCCTTATGAATCGGTAGGGATTCATAAGTATTAAAGGTAGTAAAAGTGAGGCACACCCAAGCTCACAACTAAAATGTTCATAGTGCACTGGGGATTCCTAACTCTTTCTGTGTTGAAGCAAATGAATTTGCATGCAGTAGGAGCTCTATGTATTGTGGGTTGTAAATAGTGCTCCAAGAGCATTAGTGAAATTTAAAGTCAGGCACAAGTACAAAGCAGAAAAAAACCCACAATTTTTTCTTCAGTTGTGTCTTAGCTTCCAGGCAGCATAAAGATAATGAGCACCTTCCATGCATATCTATATAGCCAAGGGAGTAATGCTGGTAGAGCACTTGAGAGAAAGCTTTTAAAATTGCTAATCTACTTCTGCTTCTTAATGGGTAAAAAGGAAAGCTGGTGTATTAAAATTACCATGCAATCAACTTTGTGTTTATGTCAGAATTCATTACTGCCTGTTAACACTGCTGCTATTTGATCATAATTAATAATAGGAAGGGAAAAATTGCATTAAACAAAAATGGAAGTATTATGACTATGGAAGGAAGGAGCTGGCTGGGGGGTAGAATAAAGGAAAACCAGAACTGTGTAAGGGGAAGAGCATCAATCTTCCAAAGTAATTAAATGTTATTTACTAGTCTAGTATTTCCTTGGCTGTCATTCCATATATCTTTAAAGATGCAGAAAACTGAAATTATCACACATTTTTGTAACATGCAGATATTAATCTCTGTCTATAGAAATTGGGACAATGTTAAAGCAGTTTTTCTGTTGTTGCCTACTTGGGTGCCTAGCAGTTGCCTTGCTACCTACAGTCAGTGCTGTGTGTTCAAGAGCAAAAAAAGTAGCAGAGATCTTTCTTCCAAATCCAGTAGGTGTAAGCTTGAAGTGAATTGGCTATATCTAGAGGAAGATCCCTTGTTTTCTTCAGAGGACATATGTCTAAATGACAATGATATAAAAGTGTTGCAGCATTGACAAACTTGCTGGGAAATGGTTTATGCATAGTAGGGCTCAAAAGCCACTTGTTGCCAATAAAAGTTTGGGACAAGAGTGGTCTGAGTACCATGCTCCCAAAGCAGCCTGTTGGATGGTCTCTCGTGGTTAAATGTTCCAGATGCTGTGGCTCCTGTATGGGCTGTTCTGCAGTTTGAAAGCCAACATTTACCTCTTTTATTCATTCCATCCAAGCTCTTGTCATCCCCAGAGCTCCCTCTGCTTCATAATGTTTCCCACTGTCACTGTTCCCGAGCCACTGAGCCTGTGGCTAGCATGGGGGCAGTGACAACTGCCCTGGGAGGCTGCTGCCACTTAGCCACTTACAAACCATTTGGCCCTGGTAATGTCTCTGCTGGTAGCCCCCACAGCTGCAGAAGATCTGATGAAATGATGGTATGAAATAGTATGCAAACAAGATGTGGTACTGACCACATGTGGTATTTTATTTTAACAAGGCACCGCTCCAAAGAAAATATTTCCAAAGAAAACTTTTTCTTTCTTATGGTGACAGCTTCATCTTAAAGGCCAAGAGTGTATTTTTAGGCCCACCTTCCTCCCTTGTAGGTGTCCTCAAAGGCTGTTTGAACCAATCACTTGATATGATTGTCTCTCTTTGGTCTGACATCAGGGAAGAAGGGTAGAAGGAAAATGGTCACATCTGCCAGTGATAAAACCAACAGATCTATTTCAGAAAAACACCCCTGATTTTAACATTGGCCTATGATACACAGTGGGAAGCCTGTTCTGCTCTTCTAGTATTCAATCTCATAGCTCTTTAGGCTTAATTTCAAAGTGTTTATTTGCATCCTTGTTGAAATACTGCTTCCTTTCTAATCTAATAACTATTGCAATTCCTTAAGATTATGGTCATTATGTTTTCCGCATCTATGAAGCATTGTTAGAGCAAACGGAGAGGTGGCAGCTGTTTGCACCAGTAAGGCTAATGAAATGCAGAGCACATTTACATATCCAGGTATTTCACCAACATCCACAGCACACAGCAGGCCAAATTCAGCCAAGTTCAGCTTCTGGCAAGCAGCTGAGACATCCAGGAAAGTCTGTTTTAAGCATGGTTGCATTCATACACCAAGCATGAGCTGACTGTAATCAGAGCACAGGTGAGTGTAGATTCTTGTAGTAGCAAGCCTTGCATGTGTTTAAAATGTGGTGGGTCTGTAAAAGTTTAAGAAGTATTTAGAGTCAACATGAGGACACTGGTAGTAAGAAAAAGCACCAGTGAAAGAAGTGATGAAGCTGTCCTTTTTCTAACCCTTCAACCAATTTAATTTATACAATCTGCCAGGGTCTTAGATTTAAGCCTGGATTAAAGCCCCAGATCCAGTGCTGGGATAAACTGAATTCCACAGGAGCTGTGCCCATTCATACAAAGACAGAGTTTGTTCCTGTATACTAATGATGTGCCTTTCCACCAAAAATGTCAGTATTTTAATGTCAAGTTACTGTCCAGAGACGCTTAATATTCTTGCTTCACTAGGTGTAAAAGTGGCACCTTCAAGAGCTCCTCTGCTCTGGACAGTTTAACATATCCTTTTAAGATTCCAAAACAATAAGGGATTGGCTGTCAGCATTTTGCCTGGGTCATTTCCCAGCCATAGAGTGCTCCCTAGCAGATGGCTGCATCCATGTCCGCTACAGCCAACAGAACTTCCCGGTTACACCCGGCCGTGAAGCTCACAGGGCTGTGGCCATCCCGCAATGTGGCTGAGGCACTGATGTCAGCAGGAGCCACAGAGCTGCATGGCTCTGCCTGCATCACAGCGAGGGGCTGAGGATCAGGGCTTCAGAAATAGCAGACAACCAGCAACACCAGACATTGAGACTCAATCTGCTGGATCTATTTAGGTTTTGAGGTAATAAAAAAAAAAAAAAAGATATTTTCTCACTCAACCCAGCCCTTCACCTCCTACATTCTTCCCTCTTTGGCCTAAATTTCTTAGGATCAGTTTGCATGTTTGTTCTGTATAAACAGGGCAGCTACATCCAGGCATTTTTGCCTGTTCAGGGCTTTTCTTCTCTCCAGTTCAAAGTTTTTCTCCTTCATTTAGCAAGTCATTTAAGGGAAACATAGATGTAAGGGTGTGCTTGCTTGCTTATTGTATGTACATGACAGAGCACTTATATAATTTTTGAACATTTACTTGCTCACTGATCCTACAGAAGATAACTGCACCTGACATTTTGTGTTTCCCTGCTAGTTGTGTTTCTGGAAAAACTTTTGAGTTCATTAACATGAAAATGACAGGAGAAATTCCTGTGATTCTTTTCCCCCTCTACTCTCTGCAGTAACAGAACATCCTGTACTGCTTTGTTTTTCAGGTTGATGGCTTCCTGACACTCCTCTTTGGCCTGGCTAGCATTAATACCCTTACAGTGATCAGTGTGACACGCTATATCAAAGGCTGCCACCCTGAGAGAGGTAAGGAATAAAGGCAGTTCTGCCTTCACTGAACCTGGTGCAAATCTGTATTTCTCTCAGTCACTATTATCAGTCAGGCAGGCTATATTAAATATAAATTAAACACATTGAAAACCAGGACATAATACAGTCATTTACATTACAAACATATTTACATAGAATCCTTCAGGGTTAACTCCAGTAAGAGCCAAATTATTAGAGGTACACTCAGGTCACCATGGGTAAATTAATCCTTGTGCTAAAGGTACCACAGGCACTGCTGACCCTCTGTATTCCTCAAAATATGACTCAAATTGCTCCTAAGTTATACATCCTTGTCTGGATCTCACTGAAAAATATTTTATCTTCTATGAGATGATGTTTGAGAGGTTTCTGGTCAGGGATCAGATCAATTTTCATGCTTTTGCTGCAATTGGCTTGTACCATCTTTCAGGCAGGAACCTACCAATGTCTGCAGGGAAAGCATGTGTGAGTACATAGGATGCATCAGATGAGTTTTTCTCTTTACTAGCACAAGGAGTACTTGCTGAGATAAGAACTTCAGGGAGGTAATTTTTTCCACAGAAAGTTCTTCTGCAGTTTGGTGCAATTATAGACTTGTTGAAGTTAACTTTGAGCACAAACTGCTGCTGAAGCTGATGGAGTTTTGCTGTGATGTAATCCTACATCTTCTAATCATTGCCTGTTAAGAAGTCATATTTAAAACCCACATTTCTCTTTTGTGAAGCTCTACCACATATCCATCTGATGGTGTGCATAACTTATGTTTGAATCTCAAGTAAATTTGAGCAAGTACCCAGTATAACGTTACAGAAATGCTGAGGAACAGAAATTGGGAGACTCATAAATATTTCCCACATAAATGAAGAAATAACCACAGGGTATGGCAACAGCAGGAGAGATTGAATCTTTTGTATCAAAAGGCTAATACAGGCTGGGCTATTTTCTCCTTTTTAACAGGGAAAAAACTTGATGGGAATAAGAAAATCCCCCAAATTTAGATTTATCTTGTTAATTTCTATGTAAAATACAATTGTATCCTGCATTTTACAAAATTACAAAGCATGAGTCTAACACAGAATTAGCTAATTCCAGAGCTCTCAACAAACTCATTGTCTCCTGCTTAAAAACCATTCATTTCCACTCTTCAGTGGGAACACAAGCTTGACAGATGCTTTCAAAATCAAACTTTTCTTATGAATATGCATTTTTCTACCTTAATTTTTTTTAATAGCAGTGCATTTGGATTTCAGATATATGTTTGCCTTTCCAAGTACTATTTTCTGACCTAAGCATGCCATTGCAGGTCACTGCATCAGCAACAGCAGCATGTCGGTGGCTCTGGTTCTCATTTGGGTGGCCGCTTTCTTCTGGTCTGCAGCTCCATTGCTTGGCTGGGGCAGTTATACAGGTAACAGGTTGTACTCAGTTGTACTTACTTGGCACCTCTCCACTGAACAAAGATAAACTTACCTTTCTTTCTTGCTGTTTGTGATTAACCAGACTGATTATCAGTGGAACTGAGGAAATCATTCATTGTGCGTGACGTAGGCGCAGAGTGCTGCCTGCTTTGGTATCAGCTATAAAGAGATTTTTTGAAGATATCACAGGAAAGTCTTGGACCAAGTGCATATTGCCTATGGAAAAAAGAGAGGCCAGAAATACTTGGCATGGTTAAGCAATGAGATAAAGAAAACTATCAAAAGACATCCTTCAAAAACTGTCAAGTTTAAGAAACTAGCAAAGAACATAAGTTCCAGCAAGTTAAACTTGTAACTAAATAAGACAAGCCAGAAAGATTTGGCAAAACAATTTACTGAAAATATATAAACTTACATAGCAAAGGAACTCAAAGGTGTTGGAAAGTTCGTCAGTCCAAGAAAGAATTAGGGCACAAGAAAAGGCCATATCAAAAAAGGAGGGTGAGGGAAAAAAGGAAAAAATTTGTGTCGTGAACACTGCAGAAATTCAGTGGCTAAGGCATGTGACAGACCAGATATGGATGGAGAAATTGTCTCAATTTAAGCCTGTAAGAATTTGACAAACCAAATATCTAGGAACAAATGGAAATGATACAGAAGTCCCAACAACTGAAATCATGTGACTGACATTGTCCAGCCATTTCCTGTCTGGATTCTGTAGGCCTCTGCATTCTTTTCTGAAGTCATGAAATCTATGGAGACTTACTGAAGCAACTATGTGCATATATTCTCTTATTTACTAAGTATGGAAGCTTTGAGATATCTCTGGACCCTTGAAGTATGGGTGTGAGAAAAGCAGCTGTTCCTATGGTTGGTTAAATATTCTATCCGCCACAAACCAAAACACTCCCAAGATACAGCCTCAATGGACCTTTGGTTTGAGACAAATTAAACTGTTCATTAGACTGTCTGAATTTTATGTCATATTTTTGCACTCTGGACTGCCATAAACTTGGTTGTTTTGGACTGTGTATCTTCTGTGTATTTTCTGTGTATTTCCTGTCTATCTTCTGGTGATCTGTGTTCTTTTTACATTAATCTACCAGCTCTTCATTTATCGGGGGACTTCTGTTGTCTGGTTTTGGCCTTAAAATTGAGTCAGGAACTTTTTGGGCGACGCTACTTTGTCAGGACATTCAGGTGCCTCCATGGACCCTGTTTGAATTCAATTCCTTGACAATGTTTTTCAAGACTTCTTCTAGGAGTGCTTTCTCCTGCTGACACTCACAGCAATTTTGGGTTCCTGGGCTGTCTCTAAACACACCTCCAGTGAGAGCACCCACAGAGATGTGGAAATCCAGCAGCAGGCAGCAGCAGAGCACAGCACATTACATCTGGCTGCCTTGAGCCTTTCACTACAACACAGTATCTTCAGGGGCCTCCAGGACCCCACCAATTTTTAGGAAAATCACTTGGTTTTGTCCCTGTGGAGGGGAAAAACATAGCTGTGAATTCTGACTTGCAGAAAATCTGCTGGATTTTCTTTTCCTGTCATCTGGACGCTGGTTTCATTTTTCAGGCAAAAGTTTTCAAAAGCAGAAACCCAGAATTAAGCCAGATTTTACAGTTATGTTTTTGAATCTTGAAGTCTACTGATGAAAAAGGCGAAGGAGAGAAAAATCTATTTCTATTACAGAACACATTCATATAGCAACATCTAGAGCTTTTGGTGATAAAAATACTGATCTCTTTTTGATGAGAATTCAAAAGAGATTTTAAGCTTTTGCTCATTTAATTCCTTCTGTTTAAATCTCCTATCACCTGTGGGGAATTAATGGAATTTGTTTTCTTCAAAATTACCACTGGATGTTAGGGAGAGATCTGCTGCTAAATCATGTAGTCTTCACATGTATTGTATCTCCAGGACCTGTTAATACTTGATTTTCCTAATTTGGATTCATGCTTTATTTATTTGTAATTCAATTTGTTGCCATAGCTGTCAGAAAAAACAAAAAAACCAAAAACAAACCCTGCAGTTTTTTCTACTTAAAAAGAAAAATACACAATTCACAATCTACAGAAAAACCTCGAAGGTTATAGAATTCAAGTTTTCTATCAGGACATCTTTGCAAACACATTAGGCGACCTAAAGAAGTCAACTGTTATTCATAAAAGTGTTCAAGCCAGAGACTACGCATTATTCCCACTGCCTTTTCCTTAAGCCCCTGATCAGCTAGTGTCTCACTCGTGGTAGACCCTGTAATCTGCCTGACTTCATTTCTAAACGTCTGCATCTCTGTGTTGCAGGACTATGTATTTCCCATTTATCGAAAGGTCTCATATCTTTCTAAATATTTATATGTTTCATCTTCTCATAGTCTTTATCATTAGCTATATCAATTTAGTCTCATGGCTCTCACTGCAGTAGAAGTTCCATTACCTCAAGAAGCATCAGTATTTTTATTTCCTGCTTAATTATTTATGTAAGTAGTGACTTTTTACATTTGGCATATTGTCTATGGAATTCCTTGTTATGCTGTTACAGCGCCCATCTTAGGAAGTTACTATATAGAGTATTATGACAAATAACAGTACTTATTAATCAAGGATGTAAAACCTTTATTTTTTTTTTAAATAAAGTGCCACAGTTTCCTATCCTGAAACAACAGTTTGTGCATTATGGATTTACATTAGCAGTACAAACTCAACAGAATGATAATACACATTAAAAATTGTTAAATTTTAAATGGTCTTGAAAATTTGTTTATGTAGTAAGTAATGTCATGTCTCATTAAATCAGAAAGAGCAATTAATTCTGTAGTGCTTAACAGAACAAAAATACAGAATTTTAACTAATAAATTAATTGCTCAAAAGCAGATCAATATTCTAAAAATGCTAACCAATTTATTCTTGCTTTCCAGATCGCATGTATGGCACATGTGAGATAGACTGGGCAAAAGCCAACTTCTCTACAATCTACAAGTCCTATATCGTCTCCATTTTCATCTGCTGTTTTTTCCTACCTGTCATAGTCATGGTCTTCTCATATGTGTCAATCATCAACACTGTCAAACTAAGCCATGCAATGACAGGACTGGGTGATCCCACAGACAGACAGAGGAGAATAGAGCGGGACGTGACCAGGGTGAGTTTGGGTTTCATATTGGGTGGGATTCATCTCAATTAAATCTGTCTTTCCAAAAATTGATCTCCACTAGAACAGAGGAGAACAAAACCAACCAATTACATTTCATTTTTTTTCTTTATAACTCTAGTGACAGAGTCTGAAGTCAGTGAAGAATATGAGGTTTGTTTAAAATTTCTACTGCATCAACTGGTTAATATTGGTGCTACATCACATTTCAAAAATAATCTAAATATAATTGGAGTGGGTTATACAGCACAAACCCCAAAAATTTGGTTTGGCATATGCTGTTTTCTTTCAGAAGTTACAGTACTTCTGAGCATACTCAGAAGTTAGAGTGGAGATTTCAGTTTACTCACTGTTTAGTTAAGTCGACCTGAAACCCTCTGTATTCATATAAACATATAGGAATGCAGCTATTTTCATTCTGTTAGATGAGGCATTTCTCAACCACACCACCACGCCAAAATTCAATATGTAGCTCCTAGGTCTTCCTGGCTGCATCAAAACAAAACATTTGCTTGCCCATATTCTCCTATAAGCCATACCCTCAGGGCAATCCAGACCTTTCCCTTCCAGCCAAGTGTTCAAGTTATTATTCTCAGTGTTTTGCTCCCCTGATGTAGTCTTCCAAAATAGACTTAAGATTATTCTTCTTCTGTCTTTTAGGTTTCTATTGTCATTTGCACAGCCTTTATTATTGCATGGTCACCATATGCTGTCATCTCTATATGGTCTGCCTATGGTCACCCTGTGCCCAACCTTACCAGCATCCTTGCCAGTTTGTTTGCTAAGTCTGCCAGCTTCTACAATCCCATTATCTACTTTGGAATGAGCTCCAAATTTCGAAGGGACATTTTCATCTTGTTCCATTGTGCCAAGGAAGTCAAGGACCCTGTGAAGCTCAAACGTTTCAAAAACCTCAAACCAAAGCAGCCACAGCCTTCTCAGAAAGAAGAGAAGTATGCACCAGAAATGCACCCCGCACCAAGCCCTGATTCCGGGGTGGGAAGCCCAACCAACACCCCACCTCCAGCAAACAGGGAAGTGTATTTTGGTATTCTCGATACACCATCCAATAACCCCAATATTGAATGTGATAGATTGTAAGTTTTATGGCTGGCTGCTTAACACACACACACCTTATGTTCAGGAAGATCCTCTACAGAGCAGCACTTGATAATTTACTAAATCCCATTCCATCTGTTTCTTGCTATAGCACTGATGACTATACAACTCAAGCAAATCAGATGGTAAAGTGATATTTTCCTTCTATGTAGGTACAGAATTCTCCAAAGAACATTAAAATGTGGGCAGCACACCCAGTGCTAGAAACACTTGATTTTCACATGCATGCAGGAAAAGAAAGACTGACTTCAGGACAGCAGGCATTAGCTACCAAAATTAACTAATATTTTCCTATCCAAATTTTATCAGTTCTGGACTATAGTTCCAAATATGTCTTTTACTCTTTAACAGTCACAGCCATAGATGATTGTTTTAACTCTGTGATATTTCACAGCCATGGCTGTAGGAGAAGACTGGCCCTGCTGAGATTGCTGTGTAGCTGCTACAGCTCCAAAGGCTGCAAGGTGGTGGAAAAAGCCCTGTTCCCCCTGCAGGGTACCCAGGTGTGCCCACCATAGGGCTCCCATGCCCCACAGGCACCTCGTGGGAGTGTGTCTCATCATAGGATCAGAGAATACTTTGTGTTGGAGGGGACCTTAAATATCATCTTATTCCAACCCCACACCATGGGCAGGGACACCTTCCACTAGACCAGGTCACTCAGAGCCCCATCCAGCCTGACCTGGAATGCTTCCATGGATGGTGCACCCACAGCTTCCCTGGGCAACCTGTTGCAGTGTTTCACCACTCTTACAGTGAAGAATTTCTTCCTAATATCTAATCTAAACCTACTGTCTTTCAGTTTAAAGTCTTTCCTCCTTGTCCTATCCCTTGTAAAAAGTCTCTCTCCATCTTTCTTGTAGGTTCCCCTTTCATTCTGGAAGGCTGCTCTAAGGTTTCCCCAAAGCCTCCTCCAGACTAAAAAGCCCCAGCTCTCAGCCTGTCTTCATAGATTGCCACCATGGGCCTGACTCTGTGTGTGTCTATGCAAGGACTAGGAGTTGTAATACATTGACAATACTACCCTGGTATTTTCTAATCACTGTAGTATGAGCAGTGGCTTCATATTTTCCTCATTGGTTTGCAGAGTTATTTCCACCCCCATTGACCTTCCTGGTGAGCAGGGCCTGGCTGTGGCATTCTGATTCAAGAAAGCTGATTTGATTTTACTGATCGGTCTCCAAAGTGATTGTTTTTCTACCTTCCTCTGAAGGTGGAGCAAGAGATGTACAGATAATGAAACCAAAACTGACTTAGGGTTTAGGAGTACTGATGAGGTATGGCATCAGAGCTATTTACAAAATATAATCCAACACTTCACTTTTGCTGCTAAAGAAAGTGTTGTTACCTCCCTACGGGTAAAAAGTGAATTTTTTTTAAACCCAACTAAGTAGGAATTAAGGATAGTGATTCAAATTATTTAGTAAACCTAAACCAGTTGCCAGACTACCAAATGTTACAATATCCAGTTATATCACCAAGTTTATTTTACAGGATCAAAATGAGGAGGTATGTTTTCATAATTCCCCATCTTGTAAATTAACTGCATACTCAAAGACTTCTTTTAAAAATGTCTCTGTGTTAGCCATGGAAATTGTGGGTTCATTTAGTGCCACTTGCAACTTAAACGGGGAAAAATAAAAAAAAAAAAAACAGCAACACTCTTTGCTAACCTCTGCTATTTACAAACTTTTGAAACTTGCTGTCTGGGTGTGTTGAAATGTAGTTGTTTTGCAAAAATATGCTCTTCCAGATGTGTTTCTTGGGAAAGCTGCTGAGAGAGCCCACCTCCATTCCCCCATTACTCTATTTGTTTTGAGAAAATCACCTGTGTTTTGAAGTTAAAAACAAATAAACAATATAAGCAACACTGGGGAACTGTGCTTTCTTTCACGGCCACAGATCTGAACTACAAGAGTATTTATTTTTGTGGAAGAAATTGAGATGTGGATGCTATTTCATTACCATAAATAATTAAAAGCAAATAAGTAAATTGTTTGCTTCCAGATAGAAGTGTGTGCTGTAGCTGCAGAAATAGATGAAGTTGTTTAGTGCAAAATCCTGTAGCAGCTGGATAAAGCAGCTGGATAAAGCAGGCTGGGCTGACCAAAGCTAGCACACTGTTTTGAAAGTTACTAAGTGTAGCACAAAATCCACCTTAGTAACCATGGTGGACTGAGACTTCTCACTGCTGAAAGTGCTTGGGTTTTGCTCCACAGAGAGGCAGCAGTGCCTGCAGCCCCATTGCATTCCCAGACACACACAGCCACAGGTGTGCCAGACACCTGCCCAGGGGCACTCCGTGGCTGTAGGTGCCAGCCTGGCTTGTAATCTGCGTTTCTGCTAATTTACAGATACCTAGAGAAAATTGTGCAAATGCTGTTGATCTGCAGGATTCAGACTCAGACACAGAAAGGTGTGGAACAGGCAAGGAGGAAGGCAGAGCACGAGACCATTTCCACAACTGTCCCAAAGTCCAGCTGAAATCTCTAATAGTTCATATACCATTGAGCACATATGGTGAGGTTAGACTGGGGGAAGAGGAGGGAATACAAAACAAGCCAGAATAGGAGCAGAGCAGAGGAAATATAGAAAAGGGTGGAGGGGAGCCAGAGGCCAGGAGTCAAGGGATGTGTATCCGCTGATAGACAACTAGAAACAAACAACACAGAAAAAGCCTTTACTGGACCGCCCAAGACCTCTCTCCTGCAAGGCCAAGAGCTCCAGTCCTTTGAGGATACATGGTGACACCACAGGATTGCACAGCTGTAGAGCAGAGCAGCTGGTTTCACAGCTTTCACAGGGTGTCTTTGCAGACCCCAGCCTGTGCTCCAGGTTCTGCAACACCAGGAGCACACTTGTCACTAAAGTTACTCAGGTAAAAAAGCTTCCAGCCCTAAGGCATTAGTGCCCTGTAGCTGCACCCACAACACCAGCAAGTGGCCAAAGGCAAAAAAAAAGGTCCAGAATCCATTATTGGAGTGCATGTAAGGGAATGCACATCAGCATTTTAAGTGTGGGAATCAACACAAATCCATTTGTAAAACATTTTTCCTGTGTCCTGTATTTCCTCCCTTTGTCTCTGGTCCCTCATGTGCCCAAACAAGGCTGGCCCCTGCTGCTGCATCCACAGCCTCCTGCCACTCAGAAAGGAGCAAATAGTTTGGTGACATGAGACACGCAGTGAGGAGTAAGTATGCTGGAAAGGGTGTGGGGTTTCATGACTTTTACTGAGCAAGAATGAAGTACAAACAACAAAGAGTCCCAGAGTCAAATCACTTCTCCCCATAACCTTGCTGCTCCTCACAGCCTTGCATTTTCTTTCACAGCTGATGATATTTAGCAGCAGAGATGTGAGAAGGCTGTTGTCCTGACTCATATTCTGGTGGCAAGGAGGCTTCTCTGGAAAATTGCAGGTTTGAATGCTCTCCATCTGAGATGGTCTTACTCAGATGGGAGTAAGACCTCCTTAAAAGGGAGGTCCTATTTCAATGTGGTTTGTATTGAATGGCTTAGTGCCAGCCTGCACAAATGAGATCTCATGTCTATTGCTAGTATCCAAATGATCTCTTGTCATGAGGTAGTAGAACAATATTTAGATCTCTCTCCCTTTGGCATAGAAATTCTGGCCTGTGGGCTCCTTCTGTCTCTCTTGATTGGCCCTGGATTCTGCTGTGAGATTTTGTAATTGTTGGGGTTGTTTTCATGTATGACACACCAAAACAATAGCACCATATGGCAGAAGGTAGTAGGCCAACCAATTCTACCATTTTTGAAGGATGCTGTCAGCATTTTCTGGCTTGTTCCAGCAGGATCTGAGACAGATCTTATGCTAGATGCAAGGAACCCACCCAAAATCTCCTTGCTAGCTGTTCATTATCCATTTCTGTAATCACAGCCTTTTTGATATTGCTAAAACACCCTAGCAAAAATGATGTGCATAATGAAGTCACCTTGAAAAATGCTTGAAGCCCTTAAGCCACCCTTTAAATTATGCCTTTAGCTACTTTACATATTAATTTCCAACCATTTCCCAACTCTTTTGATTAGCTATTGATTAGTACGCTCAGCAGGTGAATTCCTAATGGCCACATAATTCATGTGTATCAAAATCTCATCAGATCTTACTTGATTACTTCTTATTATCAATATTATTCATAATTATCAACAAATCAGTATTATACCAAAATCACTGCAGTTATTATTCATGAAGTGCAGTTATTACTACTCACATGTACAACCTGGCCTTGCAAGTGGATTACCAACACCCCTGTCACTGACACAACCCTTTCACTGGCGCTACAGAGTTCACACAATTATGTTAATTAAGGATTACTTTTATTCAATTTCCACATTTAAAAATAGCCTCTTCTGGAGTGGGGAGAGGAAAAAAATTTATGATAATCCTTTGTTTATTTATGCCAAGAAAACCTCTTGGGCCCACATTTCCCCTGCTAGCATTTTTGCCAAGCTGAAAACCCTTCAGGATGTTGGCACATTGAAATACATAAGAGCATTTCTTAATAGCTTTGACATTTCTAATGCAAACATGAATAACTTGAGTGTGTAGTTGGAGGGAGTGGGATAGCCTACTCCAGTCCAGTCCCTGTTCTCAGTGCTGTTATGCATTTTTATCTAATGACTCATGTAAAAGTATCTCTTGTAGCAGAGACCAGAAAACAAGAATCCCTTCATCCCCCCCTTAAGACAGTGATTTTATTACAGTGTGAACTCCTTAGGCTTGCACCCCTTTGCTGGCTCTCTCTTCACCCCACAAGTTCTTCATTCTTGGCTGCACAGACTTACACAGTAAGAGAGATCTGGAGTGTGCCCATCTAAGCATGGCCTATGGTTTAGCACTTTCCTTAGAAGAGACAGATGGAGACAAAACCCCTTCCTGAGGTAGAGTTCAGCAAGAACATTATTCTACTGCTACCCTGGTGAATAGTTTCACCTCAGGCAATAATGAAACGGGTTGGTAATACAGCCTTGGCTCTGTTTTCAAAACAGCCTGGCAAACTAGGTTTTCTTGCAGTGCTGTTTGTCCCTCTGCCTACCTCTCAAATTGCTGAGAGCATGGAGTCCGAACCTTCTCACTAAATCAACAAATGCAGAGGATTTTTGGAAGCACTTCAGGAACTCTGCAGACCAAAGTGAAGATGCCTGCAGGGTAAAATGGCTTTGTGCTTTGTTTTGGTCTGAAGTGCCTTATTCCCATCTGCAGCAAAGATTCCCTAATCCCTTTCTGCATTGATGATGAAGGGATATGAAAAGCTACAATCTCGTGCAGTTGGGAAAAAAATATCTCTAAGGTCTTCATGACCAGCATATATTTCTGCTTCCTGGGAGATGGCAACCAGGTGATTCCAGATGAAGCAGGCTAAAACTGAAAACACCATCCTCTCCAGAAGAATGGAGTAAGGGTACTACTGGATACAAAGATCCACAGATCCTGCAAGAAGCTTTGTGCCTGGAAGACTCTTAAAGAGCTTCATATACCCAGATTCAGATTAAAAGAGGTAAGGGAATTGCACTGACTGCAGGAAGAGAGCAGAAGCTTGTTATCTGGACCTATGCTTTTCTCTATAGCTTTGAGTACCCACATATGTATTTAACACATATTTCTTAAAGGACTTTCTGGGTTGGATTATTTCTGTATCATCATAAAAGGGAAGCAAGACTGAAAATATCTTGGTGTGCAGGAGAAGCACAAGAATAAATATAAGATTCAAAGAATGTCCGATAGTACTAGAGTAGGAACACAGAACAATAAGAAAATCACTAAATGGAATGTAATAAGCCCATTGCTAATAGAGAAAACAGGGCCACACTGAATAATAAAAATAAAAAAAGAACTACCAGCTGTCTCTGCCAATAACCATCTTATTTGATGCTCAGTGAATGAGACAAAAGCCCTCTGGGGATAACAAACATATAGCATTTAATTATGTAATAGGATGTAATCCAGTAAAAGGAGAGTGGAAGGACTTAAAAAAATCACTGCAATAAATGCTCTCCCTGGCTGATATTTGACAGCCTTCTGTAGCCTTTGACACTGTACACCAGCCAGCCTGGCTGCTGGAAAGAACCACAGCTGGAGCAAAGCTGGCGTGGTCCTGGAGGGTGCATGTGTGGCCAGAGGCACCTCTACTGGGTCCATGACAAGGTCACTGCAAGCTGCCCGAGCACAAGGCACCTCTGCATGTCACAACTGCCACAGTATTTGCAAAACAGTGTGAAGTCAAGAATAACGTCTGGCAGCACAAGTGAGAGCATGAGCATCTCTTTGTGATGTGACCTGGCAAAGCCTTATCATGTGCCAAAGACAAATTTCTGCTGGATTCACATCACATTAATGTTCATACAGTGAATTGGGAGAACTCGGGACATATTTGGCACCACTGGTAAACTGCTGTGGGAAATGAACAACACTAACTTCTCTGAGAACAAGCTAGCCAGTCATGAAATAACATGCAGCCTATACAAGGATTTAAAGGAAATAGAAAATGGGCTTTAGCTCATCCTTAACTGATACCATGTTACCTGACAATCCAGCCCTCATCTTCCTTTGCTGAAAGGCAGTCAAGTACATTAGCATTATTGTGTGTCCTATCAGAAAAAATCATCCCAGTCAAATGACCTGTTAAAATTTTGAAAGTTTAAGTTCTTAGCTCTTTAGTTCTCTAGTTACTAGAATTTAAAAGCTTAGTTCTTAGTTAAGTTCTTATGAGACCCATATCTGCCCACAGTTTGGAGGAGCTATTGCCAGACCATTCCACGTCATTGGAGTCATCCACTTTGGAAAGTGTATACACCTTATTCTTTGAAAGGTGGTACACATTCTTCACAAGGAAGTCTTAAGTATTTTGACTTCTGAAGGAAATCAGAGCTTTTACAAGAGGTGAAGTACATGGACTCAGGAAGTCTGGGAAAATGTGACTCTTAGTGGGCTGTGAGAAAAGACCTGGCTAGCACTAGGATAACTAGACAGGTTATGCTGAAAAAGGAGAAAAAAATATTGACATCAGACATTAAAACAGATAAGAGGAAGATTCTATCAACTCCTGGGCTGCAGCACACTTGAGTCTTTCTCAGACTTTCTTGAGTCCTCCTTAGTTTAGATCTCCTGTTTTCTTGTGCCCCACTCACTGGTAATGGTTTGTGGTGTCCATACACCTCTCTGTTGATTCACCATGACCTGCGGAGAAGCAGCATTGCAGTTCCCCATTTCCAGTCTAACAGAAATTTCATGTTTCAAGCTTCATGTTTTCATTCGTTTTATTGTCACATCCCATAATAACCCATTATCAGCAGGTGCTTTGGCAACAGATGGGGAAGAGCACAGCCAACAATCAGAAAGTTAGCAGGAGCAAATACACCACCAAAACACTTCCTAATAAGGGCAATTTTTGCCAAATATGTTTTCTCACCCAACCTAATATGAAAATGGAGCATTACCATGGAATAGCAAAACATGGGGAGTTCCCACAAGATTAACTCTCATGTGGTCTTCTACATAGAGCCCTTTAAGCATTTACCATGCTAGCAGGAAGAATCTAGTATATGCATCAAAAAACCCCTACAACCTAGTGACTACAACACTATTGAGAGTAATCTCCCTGAACTACTCCTGGAAAGATACCATGGATTTTGGGGTCTTCTCCCCTTTACAAGTGTATGCAATAGAAACGAAGCTAACAACATCAGTTATATCGCCACAATCTATTTCTGGAATTATATTTCTGGCCTTATAAAATTATAGTCTCCAAATAAGACCCACTCAGTGAATCTGCTCAATAACCTAAAGACTTTGCCCTAATGCTTCCATCTGCAAAATCTGGTATAGAGCTTCACCCAGCAAGTTCAGTTGTAGTTCAGTGGGCACAGTCAGGTCTAAGGATGTTAAACATATGGTCTCCCAACTGTAGATCCCGAAGGTTTTGATGAAGATGGCATGCCTCATCTGCCTCTAATTCTGAAGAATTGGATTGCTTTCTGAGAATGTACCCAAAGAACTTCTGCCATAAAAAAAACACTTTATCTTGGTTTTTTAATATAGTAAGCAAAGTAAAAACTAGCTATTATATGGGCAGTTGCAGTCATTAAAGATGTTTTAATTATTTTCTCTGCTTAATCACAACAGTAGGTTTACCTCATCTGTTGGTCTCCCAGACTTACAGCATCTCACTGATCTACCTAACTTTCAAAGCGCAGAAGTGTCCTGCCATCCTTACCTACAGATAACAATAAGAAACCCTCATTTTGAACTGACCATTTTCATTTGTTAGGTTAAGGTCAACATAGCAAAGACATCTTTTACAGACATCCCACAGGAAAACCAACTCATTCCTGTTGGTCTGTAAATCCCTGTATTAGCACAGGTTACAAACAGAGGATGAACAACCAGACCAGGTAGCAAGGGGACATGCTTTCCATCTCTGGCTGCCATCCAGGTATCCTTCCATGATACCTGGGTAAAGCCAGCAAGGATTAAGTACTCTCAGCATGGCCAGGAAACTGGCCTGGTCTTTGTAGCTGGCCTCCCCTTTCAGCACTGCTCTTTGATTTACTCACAATTATTTCAGGCTTTGTTAACCAGACGTGGTCAATTTGACTTCCTCAGCAAAAAGCTTAAAAAACAAATAATCCAATTAATGGAAGAAGCAGAGTGTGAAAGTGTTTTGAAAGGGTTGGAAAAGCCAAGAGGAGCAGCTGGCACATCCCTGGTGGGACATTTCCCTCCCAATAAGGGCACACAGAAACCCTTTTGTAGCACAGCAGGGACAGCAGTGAGGCTTCCTCTTTGAACCTCGCAGTCCTCAGGACTGTGACACATCACTGGGGCTCAAAACCAATACAACAGAGCCCTGTATGCCATGCAGACATGCAGACATGCAGACATGCAGTTAAATGAACTCCAGAGGCAAATGCTAACAATTGTCAGTGCTGCCCACTTCCAATCCTATGATGACATCTCAGCAAGGCTTATATAAAACTTCTCTCTAGTTCATCAACCCAGCCTTCACTAGGCTGCAACAAAGAAATGTCAGAAGTTATTTAAGAGTATATCTTTAGCCCTGAAATGAGTGTTTGTGCTTTAGCTGAGGTGGGAGAGGGGAGTGGGAAGAGGAAGATTGAGAAATGTTCATGGTTATTCATATGGCAACCATGGAGAATATGCGTAGGGCTATTCATTCGAAATGTTGTCTTTGATAATGACATTCAGCTGCAGAAATCCCTAAATATCACATAGAGAGAGAAAGACCTCCTCTGCTTGCCCGGAAGAACGAAAATTCAGGGCTTTGGTTCAAATTTCTTGTACCACTTCTCCAATCCTCAGCCTCACTGTGTAAAATCTTGTGATAAAGAAGCTGTGTGACTACAACAAACCCCACCATGGACACCTTTTTTCAGGAAGAGTCACCACAAATATTAACCCTTGCAAATCCAGGATGAAATTACTCCCAGCCCCAAGTAACAACTCAACATTGGTGTTTATGGCCACAGCAATATCAGGACACGACCAAGCCTGTAAGATTTGTTGTTGATAGACTAAGGAAAAGCTGTTGGTCTTCCCCATTCACTCCTGACACACCCAAACAGCCAGGATCATGCCTGCAGCCTCCCTCCAGCTTCTCCTCACAGTACTGAAGGAAGGAGAAATAGAGAGCATCAGAGAAGAAACATCCCCTCTACCTTCTCCATCATGTCCTTGCTTATGTGTTTGTCTGTCCCTTGGAGCAGGGGGAGAAAAGGTCATCCCTTTATCCTAGAAATATGAGACAGAAATCATATTCCTTGCAAGCAACAGCAAAATGATGAATTGCAACTTGCAAAGACTTCATCCACATGGTCTTGAGATGAGGCCAAGTCACAGAACATGTGAAATGTTGAGAAAAGAGAACACCAAGGCAAAGTGCTTGGGTGCTGCAGGATAAGGTTAGTCTCTCTTATTGAAATTCTTGTGCATAAAACTGTTCCCAAACTTTTTGAAGTTTTTGAGATTAGAAAAAATAACCACACTGACAGCAGTAAATTAGACACCTTCCATCAACTGCTTATGGCATAGAACATGCACATACCACTCTACTCTCCCACTGATGGGGTGCCTGAGACAGCTCTTAGTCCAACCAGTTGATTTCCACTCTGTAAAACAGTTGATGGTAGAAGTGAGGATGGTGCAAATGACTTCTGAAATACCAGCCCAAGTACTAACATCTAGTTCCTAATTTCCATCTTCTTCATACCAACTGACTCTGTAGATGTTCACATGCACTGTCACAGTTTTGTACAGATGAAACATCAAAGACATTACAAAATGTTTTCAAAAACCTCTTCAAATAATAGAAAAATAAAGAGAGATAAATAAATGAAATCTAACATTTGTACCAGTTTCCTACAGGTGCTACTAAGCTCTTGATCACGCACTTTCTGAGCACTTCTTGTTTGTATGTCTTAATTTGCATGAACCACTGCTGTAGAAGACCACACTGATGATGGAAAAAAGCACTGTGCAGATGTCTTTTGAATTCAATTTATCTCTTGTCTTTCATTTCTTGGATCCTTAGCAGACATCACCCTGATTTTGTGCCCCAACTTTGTGGCCTTCAGAAAATTTAGCCTTGGAAATGTGAAACAAACTAAACAGGGAGTTTACTTAGAACTAGCTAGGCAGAGTTGTTTGGCAAAATGCATCACTCACAGTAACACTAATTCCTTTCCCCACCCCTGCATGTGAAAAGAAACAAATGAAACAACAGACTTAAAAAAAACCCCAATTACTTTTCACATATTAACACTATTTATTTATTGCATACAAATTAGGACTCGTTTCAGTTTTCTTACTCATTCTTGTAAATTGACTTTTTTCTAGATGATAAAATGTATTCACTCATTGGAGAAAAAAAATTAAAAAGACAGCTGTAAGGCATTAATTTTCTGAAGACCAAAGCAATTCACTTTAGAGCAGCAGAATCTTTAAAATGGAACTTCCAAAAAGATTAGTGCCTCCTTAGCTGGACTAGAATAGTTGGATGGAAACAATTATAGTTAGCACTTGCAGGTTCTTTACTGGCTCTCTCATGCACTGCCACAAAGGAGACAAAGTGAGCCTCTGATGGCCTCCTGTCAGGTAACTCCTGGAAGCAGTGATTCGGAGTATATATAGATAAGCTATCCTAATCCACAGCAGTGATGGCTGGATGGCAGGAAGCCCGTGAGGAGGACGTGTGAAAGGGGAGCTCACCAAACACAGCAGGGGCTGTACACAGAACCGCTGCACCAGAGGCCTCAGCAGCTGCTATTTACAGCTCACCTGGGCTGGCAGCAGCAGCCTCCCTGCTCCAGCACACTGGAGCAAACAGCCAGAGCAGTCAGGGAGCTCTAACAGAGGCTAGCATGTAATATTTCACACTGCAGCTGGCACAGCTTGGTTTCCCACTTTATTAGCTTGCTCAGGAGGGGAACACACCATTTTAGGCATCTCTGCAGGCCTGACACCTCCTTCTCTTAGACTGGTGTGAATCAGGATTGTCTCCTCTGTGCATTGCACAAACACAACATGCCAGCTGTTTCTCTCTGATCATAAATGCCTTTCACTTTATGGTAAGGGACTCACAGAAACCATCACTAGCACTGAAGCTTAGGATAAACTCACCATGCAGAGTTCAAAGCAGCTTTGGGATGCTCTACTTTGGTGAGCTGTCAGTGGAGACACAAAATAGTTGAACCAGGATCTGGACACATCAAAGTATGGCTGTGGCTCACTAAAATTAACACAACAGAGGCCTCACTCAGCCTTGACCTTACTTTGCCCTGGCCTTCTGCCTGGGGCTCAAAACTCCTACCCAGATGCAAAAAAACAACCATTAGATTTTGCAAACGGAAGCCCAAGCACTGATCCCAGCACACATCAGGGAAGCAGCAGGAAATCTTTCCCTGTTGCCTGGTCCTGAGCTGCTTGTTCCCCAGCACATGCATTTTCACAGCATGTATCTTCAGAATCCGGAATGACAAGGTGGCCTTGTCATAGCCCTTCTAGTACCGGGTGACCTGCCTGGTGGATGAGGGGAGGGCTGTGGATGTGGTCTCTCCAGACTTCAGTAAACTGTTTGACACTGTCTCCCACAGCATTCCCCTAGATGGAAAAAATGGGAGATGCTGCTGATGTCTTGGACAGGTGAACTCTTTGATGGGTGAAATAGTGGCTGGATGGCCAGGCCCTGAGTTTTGTGGTCAATGGAGTCAAATCCATTTGGCAGCCAATCACTAGTGGTGCTCCCCTGGGCTCAGTTTTGGGGCCAGTCCCATTTAACATCTGCATCGATGATCTGGACGTGGAGATTGAGTGCCCCTTCAGTAAATATCCAGATGACACTAAGTTGGCTGGGAGTGTTGATCTGCTTGAGGGTCAGAAGGCTTTGCAGAGACCTGGACAGGCTTGATCAATGGGCTGAGCACAACTGCAGGAGGTTCAATAAGGTGAAGTGCCCAGTCTGCACTTTGGTCACAGCAACCCCCTGCAGCACTACAGGCTGGGCAAAGAATGGCTTGAGGACTGTTCTGCAGAAAGGAACTTGGAGGTGCTGGTTGACATGAGCCAGCATGTGCCCAGGTGGCCAAGAAGGCCAATGGCATCCTGGCATGTTTCAAGAAGAGTGAGGCCAGCAGGGTTAGGAAAGTGGTCACCGCCCTGTACTCAGCGTTGGTGAGGCCGCACTGCGTTCCGTTCTGGGCCCCTCACTTTACAAAGGATGTTGAGGTGCTGGAGCATGTCCAGCAAAGAGAAAGAAGGCTTGTAAAAGGATGAGAAAACATGTCTTATGAGGAACAGCTGAGAGAGCTGGGTTGGTTTGGTCTTGAGAAGGCTCAGGTGGGATCTCATCCCTCTCTACAACCACCTGGAAGGAGACTGTAGTAAGCTGGGGACCAGTTTCTTCTACCATGCCTGCAGTGAGAGGACCAGAGGGAATGACTCTGAACTGATACAGTGGAGATCCAGGTTTGATATTAGAAAAAAATATTTTCATTTTTAGGGTGGTCAGGCATTGGAATAGGCTGCCCAGGGAAGAGGGCAGTCACCAGTCACCATGTCACCATGCCTGGAGGTGTTTTAGAGGCCTGGGCGGCCCGAGGTGGTGGTTTAAGGATTACAGTGCTAGTGTCGGGTGGACAGCTGGACTTGCTGATCTCAAAGGTCTCTTTCAATATTGAATCTTCTTTGATTCTATTAATGTCTGTGGGATTGTGGGCATCCCTCATGGGCTGGTAAACCCAGAACCTGTCTGCAATATGCTTTTCTGTTTTTGTTTTTGTTTTGTTTTGTTTTTTTTAATTAAAAATAGTCAATTATCATAGAATAGTTTGGGTTGGAAGGGACACTTAAGGGTCATCTACTCTAAACCCCCTACAATGAGAAGGGAAATTTTCAGGTCAATCAGGTTGCTTAGAGCCCCATCCAGCCTGACCTTGAATGTTTCCAGGGATGGGGCATCCACCACCTCTCTGGGAAACTTGTTCTGGTGTTTTACCTCCCTCATTATAAAAAACTTATTTTTTTTTATTAAATTTCAATCAAGCTTTCTTCAGTTTAAAACCTCTACCCCTTGACCTACTGCAACAAGCCCTGCTAAAATGTCTGTCTCTGTCTTACTTGTAGTACTGAAAGTACTGAAAATACCTTCTCAGACTTGGTTTTGTAAGCTCTGCACTTCTCAGCTTTCTTTTCTATAAAAGCTGTTTGCGTTTTTTTTTCTTCTGATACTTTTAAAGAACATGCATGGGACTTAAGTTTCTCTCTCCCAAAACTATTTTCCATTTTCTTTCATTGTTTGCCCTTCTTTGAAAAGAGCTTTGAAAACCTAAGGTGGAAAATGTCAATTATTGAAATACTTGGAAAGCATTTACAGTATTTTTCACAGTATAAAATACTCTGAGGTGTTAGCAAGCAGAAAATGTAGAGACTTCCCTCTTACAATTCTTTGGGAGATTTAATGCTGGCAATTAGAACAATGCAAATGTTTTTTCTAGCTGAACTGTGCTTGTGACTGAGCAATTTATTAGAAGTAATTTACTTGATTTGGGAATCAAAACAGAGAGCTCACCTTATGATATATGGTTGTATCACTGGAGGCAAGGACTAAAGAATACAGGTTATTCAGACAGATTTATTTTTCTAATAAGATTTGAAGAGTTTTCCCTTTCTTTTACGTGTAACAAAAGATCAGCATTTCTTCTCAAGGCTTGATTTCAGAGAAGGATTTAAAATTTCATTAGAAATTTGTGTGGCCCTCAAAAGCATTGTAGAAGAAAGATCACTCTCTTTGCTACTCTATTTCTACATTACTGAGTTTATAGTTAATTGAATTGCTACTGCATTGAGTGATGTTTATGCAGACTGCCTGTTTTCTGCTTTTAGAGTGGAAATTGATCATGAAAAATAGCTGGCTTCTAAAAAGCATAGATATAGGCTACTGCACTGCAGAAACTCGTGTCTACATCTTCTGTCCCTTAGGGAGCACCTCATCCCTCTCTGTGTCTGGAAATGTATTGCTCTGTAGGGCTGGAAAATTGATGCCTGAGTAAAATGGTGGAAATGAGCAGCAAAAAGGGGCACAGCCTGCATTCCCCAACCCTGACCCCTTTGCACACATACAGCAATAAAACCTTAGACACAAGTATCCTGAGGGGGAGGAAGGGAGGTGAGTTTCCTGCCTGCAGCCCTGCCTGCTCTGCTGCCCTCGGCAGAAAAAGGCTTTTCCAATGTCAGGCTGGTTCACACACAGCAGGACAACTTTTTGAATGGTTTTAGTGACTGACAGCAGTCTGGAGTTTCAGTACCCTTACAGTTTTGTTCACAGCAATGAACAGCTGGGTGGTGACCAGTTAAAGACACACCAGAAACACTCTCTCTCCCATCCTGCTGGAAGACAAAGGAGGACAGGGGCAGGACAGGGATGTCAAGAAAGAAAAGTGCTGGTGTTTCTGCCAGTCTACTGGGGTCTGTGTGCCCAGAGAGGTTCTTGCATCACTCTATATCCTCCTTGTATCTAGATCAAGTGCACCCCCAGCACCTTCCTCCTGTGCCATCCCTCTAGTAGAATCCCAGCTTTCCCCTCCTATTTCCCCCACTCTGCCAGCCACCAGCACCAGGACCCTATGATCTCACTCCTTCCCAATTCAATTCAACCATACTGAAATAGGGGACATTCTACCTCCACAATGTGTACCATCTTCCAATGATGGTGTTGCTGGGACCTGGACCCACACAAAAAGAGATTCACATGGGTGCAACACCATCCAGGAGCTAAGGGAACCTGTGTATTCCCACCCCATGCTGAGACCTTCATTACCACACTGGCACAAGGCCACTCAGCTGGGATAGAACAGTGTTAAGCCTTACAGGGCGAGCCTGTGCACAGGGTCACGTGCAGAAGGGCTTTTCATGAACTCTGGCAAATACCATTACAGAAATTACATTAATCCACCCACTAAACACCCTGGAAGTTCTGGCCCTGCTGCATGTTTGGACACTTCTGCTTGCCAGGGCAGCACTCTAGTTTCTACATGTTGCCTCCACAAACAACCTGCATTTTGAACAGTCTTCAGTGCCAAGAGCCAAAGCTGGAGGACACAAGGATAAGGGCACCACAGAGGGGATGCATTCAGTTGCTGGGAGGCAGCCATGAGCTCTCTACTGTGAAGTGGCTTTTACTGGCATCACCTATTTGCTCTGACACCTGATGCCCTAAAGAGCATAAACAGAAAATGCATCAGGAAAACAGACAGAAGACTGTTACTGGGTTTACATTTTCCAGGCCTGATTTGCAGTGAATAATTGAGTTTTACTGCCCAGGTAAGTGGCACTGGGATCCAGAGTGAGACCTGGTATTCTTGGCGAAGGGAATTAACAGTGGCAATGATAGCACGTGGCTTGCTCTGGAGGAGGGCAGACAGGGAAAGCATGCTGAAAAAGTCATTTGTATTTTCTGAGGGCTCTGGTCCTCAGCTGCAGATTTCAACACTGAATCCATCACTGCTGAGGCTTTCGATTAACAAAGAGCACTCTCCTGAACAGATGATTTTACTCCTCATAAAAGAAGTCTTATGTTGATGAATCAGGTTTTATATGAGGTAGTCGAGCAATTAAATATATCCCACTTAACCCGGGAAGACTTAGTCCCTACCTACACTTGATTCTAGATGAACAAAATCCATATGCTGCACTTCAAACAGACCAAGTTCTGTTCAGTCACAGTACACTTTTGTCTGCAATAACTGCAAGTTCTGCTCAAAAAATCCTACCTAAAATTGATTTCCATTGTGACAGCATTTTGGTGTCTGAAAGCAGACTGGAGAGATACAAACATCACAGTCCACCTCCATAATGTTACAGCTTTTAAAGCTGGTTACATCTCTTCAGATCCAAAGGTCTGTGGACACAATCAAGGCAAGCTTCTCTTCATATGACCCTTGGCATTTCCTGATCTCAAAAGTGATGGAGGCTTTTCTAGCCCCTGCATTTGCTATTCACTTTATTTATGTTTCAACATAGTATTTGTGGCAACCTCTGTTCTAAATCAGGCATTGTGAATATGGGGCATGGGAAGTATGGGTAGATCCAGCTGCATGGCAAAAATAATGAATTGATGCCCATGGTAGCTCTGTGTTGCACTTTAAGTGCGAGTGCATCTTCCGTCTGTTTTCTTATTTCCTATAGAGATATATCTTGAAATAATTAAAGGAAAGCAATATCTGAGCATTGCTTCTTTCTGCTACAGTCCAAGAACTATAAGCAAATACACCAGACTTGTTAGTCCTAACTAGTATTGTCTGCATGTCCACAGTTAATGCAGTACATGTTAAAATGCTCTCAGAGTGTACAAACACTGAACAGAGAGTAGTAACTTCTGAGTTTGCTCAAATGCCTTATGAGATTCTCCTTCCAAGACCAAGTTCACTTTTTCTTATGTCTTTTGATAACTGTAGAGGCTGGCAAGGTCAAAAGTTTCCAAAATTGACTGCCCAGAGCTTTAAAAAAACCCCAGCAATTAAAATCCATGACAGTTAAAATGGTCACTGTTCAACTGGAAAGACTCAAGCTCTTCACGTATCAATCACAGAAAAAGGGTCCCTTTCCCATTCCCCACAACAAATCTTCATCCTTGAAGCCTGGGAGCCTGCCCAGTTGGGATATGGATTGCAGGATCCCAGGATCCCGTTCCCCTGCTCTATGCTGCAGAAGACCCAGGGTAAGGGGTTTATCAGCTTTCTCTTGAATATTGCCCCAGCAAACCTAAAAGGGCTGATTTTGTCATCTTTGGTCACTTTTTTTTCAGTCTGAGGCACACAAAGACTTGGGGACTTGCTGACAGAGCCCAGCTTCTCCACAGTCTCAGGAAATGTGGCCTTTGCCATCTTCTCTGAGAAACACACAGTGTGGTTCATACTTACACACTGTAAGTTTGGTATACATCCATTTAGTCAAGCTTGCCAACATTATGTATTCATTTGGCCCATGAGGTCTCCTCATTCATAAAAAAGTAAAAACAGAGCCCTGGCTACCCAATTGCTCTAATTATTTAAAGATGTTTTTGATGCTGGCAAGGGCTACAGTACACATAATTCAGCCTCCCTACCTTTCTCAAGAACTAGACAAACACATCAATGTATTTTATATAAGCCTTACAGGACATTGGTTGTTTTATTTACCTCAGGCTCATTTCAATATAAGTTCTTTAAGCAGCTAAAGCCAAACAATGTTAACCCCCTATTTGCCTTGCCATCCCAATGATACTTCCCACTCTGTTCTCTCTCTCTTTTTTTTTTTTTTTTTTCCAGGTATAAATGGTTTTTAAGAAGAATTTGCCTTAAGTGTAATAATGCATAAGTTAAGATTTTATTTAATGGTGTTTGAGAAATGTGGAAAAACTACAGAATTTCAACTCCACTTGTTAGGAGTTCATGTGCAACCATGCTCTCTTTGAACATAGCCAGCACTAGCAGGCTGTGCGTGACATTTTGGGGCGTTGTAAGATTCTGCTCTCTGATTCCTGTGGTAGTATTTGGTTGAAAAGGCTCGAGGGTAATTGCTTGAGAGCAGAAAACTTTTTCCTTTCTGTTTAAGCACCTGGATGGGATTAGATATGACATAGCTACATGTTGTCTTGCAGAAATCATTTAATTTGTCTGTTTTCTGTCCTTGTATGTGGAGTCAGAACTGCCTTACTAAGCCCACATTGATGAGATACATTCAGCACTTTCTGTGTAATGATCACAAGCCAGTTACTTCAGTCTTGGGTCTTCTATATTTCCTACTCAATACCTGGAGAGCAAATGATTTCATGATTATAGAAGAGTGGCCACAGCCTCATGCCAGACCTTGGGTCCCACAAGTGGGATAAAGATCTGGTATGTGAGAAACTCTCTACTTTCCAGTGGGAAAAATTTCCCAAAGTTTACATTTCTCTAAAAACTGCACAGGCATGTCTTATTTTATAATATACCTGAAGAGTATTTTCTTTGCCCATGCCTGCAGCATTGGAGCCAGAAATTCCTCCTGAGTGTTGGGGAGATGAACAGAATGGGTTGGACTGGTGCACACACCTGCTCCACGGGACCTATATGCCTGTCAACCCTTTGCACAGATCTCTTGGAAGCAATTTATGACCTTTAAAATCACCATCCTCTGCTCTCACTTAGATTTTGACCTACTCTGTGAACCTACTACACAGTAAAACCTTTCTCCCTTCCTCTTTCAACAAAAGTTTGACCTATTCATGTGACTCATTACAGAATGGCCAGCTATGATCAAAAGATAATGGACCAAGTCAGTAATGAACTTGGACTGAATTTGGACATGTAAGTGCAAAAAGTGCAAAACTACAGCTTTGTCTGATGGTTCCCTCACAGTAGGCTCTTCTCTGATCAGGGGCCATACCAGTTGGTGAGCAACAAACCCAGAACATGTGAGTTTAATTGCATTTCAAAATAGGGGAGGTTTTCTCTATTTCATTTACCTGTGAATGACTGCATGCAGAAAGAGGGAAGCATGAGGAATCTTACATTTTTTTGTTGGCTGAAATATGTAAGTCCACTAGTTATGTTATTAAAAAATGCTTTGTTAAAAATTGTTGAAGACAGATTTTAATGAGGATTAGATTAAGTGCAGTGAGCTTGCCTTCAGTGAAGTCAGATTTTCAGCTGCTTCCACCCACCTGTTACCCAAAGCAATGTCTTTTAAACAAACCCTGTGTACCTTGAAAATTCTGCATGACAGATGATCTCAAAATGCAGAATTATTTAAGAGTCTTTATTTAAGGTCCATGAGCAAGTGTCTAGTCTTCCAGGTTGCTGCTACCTCTGTTTGAAAATACTGAACTTCCTTACTGAGTCTTGGCCAGATTATCTCCTCTGTCAGAGCTAACACTGCCAACATACACCATATCTCTATTTCTGCTGTTTTATCTTCCAGAGTGAAGGTAATATCTGAGTAGGTCAACTAAATTTTCTTCAAAAACTTAAGAACCTTCTCAACTCTCTGGTTCTCTGGTCTTATTCACTGGCTACTTTAGGAGACAGATAAGGGGCCTGCATTCTTTTGCTTTCAAGCTTTGTTTAAATGGATCATGATAAATCCTGCTTTAACTAACATGCAGATGAAAATACAGCACAGTAAAACTTAAAAACACACAAAGAGTTAGCAGAAAACTAACTGAGGTGGAGGCCTCAGACTAGAAGCAATGGTGGAAGACATGAACACATCCAGATATAGAGCACTTGTCCATCCCCTAAACAATCATGTTCAATACCTTTTGTCTTCAAATTAGTGGCTTCCTGACTGTGCAGCCATCTCTTTTGCAAAAAAATCTTTCCCTGTGGCAAATCCCAGCACCAAAGTAGAGCCATTCAATGTGGTCTACCCCTTGTTTCTGCCCTTTGTGTTGCCAGCTCTTGGGTGGCTGGAAATTGCCTCTGTCAGGAAAGAGCACAGGCGACGGCACTCAGAAATGTTGTGATAAAAAGAGACAGTCAGTGCCCTCCTCAGTGTTTTGTTTGGATACTCCTCAGTTCTCCATTACAATCAATAATGAGAGGCTGAATACCCTGAATAATAACAAACCAGATAGTTTTCTTTTTCTGCCTAACTCAGTGTTTCTGCTCCAGAGTTCCTGGGATGCTCATTTCCAGGATGCCAGGTTAGCTCTCAGGCAGTAATGCAGAAATGTGCCACCCAGCTGGCAGTATTCTTGACCCTGAGCCAGGACTGGAGCCAGCAAGGCTGGGAGAGTAAGGTGGGTGCAGAGTGGACAGGGCTGCATCATTTCTGTGTTTTTGGGAGCAACAAAGCTGTGTTCTCATACAACTGCATCTGAGCAAAGTCCTGCCAGCACCACGCTGGCTTTTTGCCCATGGTATAATTTACCCACAAATAAGATAATTCATCCATGGAAAATGAAAAGTGGATCTATCAGCTGTTTCTTTTGTAAAACTGCCACCCTGCAGCAACAACAATGAAGTGTGACCTTGGTCATGCATTGTTGCTCTTGCTTTGATGCCTTGTCGACAACGTTCCACATGCCAACAGCTACAACTCTCAGTGAGCTGACATGGGCAGCAGAAGCTGAACCTCAGGAGGAATTTTTGCCTGTACTAGTCATCCCAATTATCTGCTGTGTCTGGCTTCTCAGTTCCATCACTCAATACCAGTCCAGCTAGTTTGATGCAGTCCTGTTGCATGCTCTGCAGGTGTCTTTGCCACCCAACCATGGTTTGTTTTGCCAGAAGCTCAGTCTTCAGTTCTCTCATTTGCACTGGTTTGAGATCAAGATTCTTTGGTAACCCACTGACCTGGGACTGTAAAGCAATACAGGCAAATCAACTACATAGATTCCCATGGATTTCTGAAAATACGTTGCTTGAATGGAAAGCAAGTGGCTAAGGACCAGTGAAGGTCTGTGCCCAGAGATTTTTGAGTATTTCGTCTGTGCCCAAAGATTTTTGATTTATCAGCATCTGCAGGTAAGAAGTTGTCATGGAGATTTCAGTCTTTCACCAGCACTGGGAAGTGGCACATAGCCACTTAGCTATAGAACCCCAGTATTTAGATATTTGTGTCCTAGTACCTATATACCTCTAAACTTGTAGTCCTAAGGTCCTGATCCTTTTGTCCCTCATTATCTGAATAATTAAACCTCACAAAGACTTATAAAAAAGACTATGATATTCTGAAATTGTTAACTTGAATTAATAAGATTTGGGGCAGTGGGGGTGGTGTTTCAGGTTTTTTCAGCAGATCTTCTAGGTAGAACTGCTAACAGATTTGCTGTCTGAAGAGGCTTTTTGCCAGTCCACTGTATCCTGCTTTGCATGGATTCACCATGGCAAGCCAGAACTCCTGTATTAAGAGAATCAAATTAATTATGGATCATTGTATCTTAGTAACACAGTTGGAGCTTGTTGATAAACTTTTGATCTTGTACTGTTTATTAATATGCTGAGCTGTTACACAGTTTCTGCAGGTACTGGAGTAGATATTTGCAAGTACCAGGTAATCACCTTCCCTTTGAACTAAACGCATTTAGGGGACTGTTAAATCAGAAATTATATGTCTTTCTAATGTGTGTTTTGAAGTCAACCTCCTGTATTTATACTGGATATTTTTTTCATAATGATCTTAGATTAAACAGGGTATATTCACCCATGGTTGTAATCTATACACTTCCGAATACCTAGATGGATTTGCAAATTATAGTTTACATTCTAGTATCCTGGAATAAGATACCAGCACTTTCTGTGGTAATCCCATAAATGCTATGATCTTGGTTATCTTAATACATTTTTCTTCTTAAAGTTACCCAAGAATTTTAGGAGATCTGCATACAGATACTTAAAGAAACTAGTCCTTTTGTGTATCTTATTTGGCCAGGTCACACTTAACAAGTACCAGTTTATTAGCCTTTGAGAGCATTTTATTAAATCCTCACCTCCAACTTCATCAGAAAGAACCCTCATGACATACTTCTACTTCTCTGTGCCCAGACTTGCAGAGTTATTCTGTCACTAATCCTCTTCAGGGAAACTGCTGGGGGAATATGATGCTATTCACATAAGTAAAGGCATCACAGTCTCTTCTAAAGATATTTTTTCTCTTTAAACTTGATCTATATCTAACTAATCTGGTAGCTATAATCTTTAAGGCTGTGTGGTTTACTCTCATCTACTAGTTCTAGTCATTTCACTACCGTGCTGAACTGCACAAGGAGACTGAAAAAAATGAGCCACAACATCAGTTGAGTAAAGCTTCACTTCCCAAAAAAGAAAAACTTGACAGGCTAGTGCAAAAGGAGCATAGAAATCCCTACCAAAAATATGTGGGAGGGAACGTATATTTAAAATAGGACCGCCTAATTCGGCTGCTAAATCAGTGTAAGGAGCTCTGTAGTCTGTGTGTGCGGGAGGGAGAGGGAAAGACAGAGAGAGAGACAGAGAGGGAGAGAGGAGCAGAGGGAGGGAGTGGGGGAGAGAGAGAGCAATGTGCCTTTCACAGAGCTCGGAGCTTGATGGGAATGTTTGATTAGCTCCTCTCTGAAAGAAAAAAGGTGTCCAGGCCTCCCTCTGCTGCCTGCCTCTCCTTCTCTAGAATAATGTTGGCTGGAGTTTGGGGTACAGAAAAGCTTGGAAAAAAACCCACTTTCATACTGTGTGGAGAAAAGGAATAAAAAGTTGCACACCTCAAGCAAGGTAATTCTGATGTTGTTTTTCTCTATATTTATTTAGGGGGGAGAGGGGGAAGTTGTGTTTTTTGCCTGTTGATAATAGTTAAATATTTTCACTGCTGAGAAACTGTAGGGACATAATGTTTTATTTAGCATTCCAGCTGTGTGCTTAGGATCAAATACTTAAGAAGATGAAGACATAAATGTAGAATGAAACTGTACTTTACTTATATATACTTCATAAAGTATTTATGAAAGCATTAAGCTCCTGCTGTTAAAGTGGACACATATACTCACTGCCTGAACAGCAAGGGCTTAACTATGTGATAAAGAATGATGCATACAAGCCACACATCAATAGACATTTGTTCAAGCCTTCTGTTCAAATAGTTTGTGGTAGACAATGCAACTTGTTCCTCAGTTTAAAATTGTTTTGGTTTCAAGACTTTTTCATTAAGTCTTTTTGATCAATAGGAAGGTGTGTGTTGTACCATTAATAAACACTACCTGACACCGGGCAACACTAATCTCCAAGGCACAGAATGGAAAATGGTATTATTCCAGTGATGTGTGTTTCTGTGGTGTGAAGTCTCTTGGTAATGGATAGATGCAGATGTATGAACAGTACAGTAGCCTAGACTCCACACATCCTTTTGTGCTGAGTGCTTGTTCTGGTGGTGAGGCTCCAAAAATGAATAGCATTGTCAAGCCTGCCACAGCCGCTCAGCTCTCTGCAGAGAGATTAGAGTCTTGATAAGTCTCTTCAAAATGTGATTTCTTTCAGACCAGTACAAACATGAACCAAATGCCCCAAGCTAAATATCAACTCTAGTTAATATTTTGTTCCTAGAGTTTATGGGAACTACACCACATTCAGAGCAAAAAGCAAAATTACGTATTACAGAGGCAAGTCCTCCTTAGAGCATACTGTTTTTTCTCTAACCTCTCCAAAATTTAAACAACACATCAAAACAAGAAAACACACACAGAGAAAATTTTGTTTAGATGTCTTTTAAAGTACATTTTACTGAGAAAAGACATGGAGTTATGTTTATAGCTTGTGTTTTCCTATATACATCCTGAAGTTAAAAACACTTTGCATTTCTCTACACTCAAAGAAAATCTATGTTTTTCTGTGTTACCATCTTCTTCAGACTTCATTTAGTTCATCACTTGAATGACAGTCATGACTGATCTCTTTCAGAGATGCAAAGAGAACTCAAGCAAAAATAACTGCATTACAAACACATTAATTTTCAAATACTAAGTTAGTATCTTATATTAAACAGACTTACTTTGCTTGGATGTTTTATTTAATCCTTTGAGTAGCTGGGGTTGTTCTCACTGGGATGACAAAAAGGACTTCTGTCTTTTAGTTATTCAGTACATAAAAAGTATTTTTTTAAGAAGAAACTTTGAATGTACTGCCAATACAGTGTTTTCACCTGTAGTAATAATGGTATGTTCTTAACTTGGTCTTGAATTGTTCCTACCTTTACTTAATGTAAGACACTACTCTCCCTAGAGGTATAATTACAGCATTTATTTACCACTGACTGGTGAAACCAAGCAGTTTTACTAGCTCCACCAGGTTTCCTCACACATGAAATTCAAGAAAGATCCTCCACTTGGATTCTCTTTTGTCTAATAAGGATGAGAGCCTATAAAAGACTTTCTTTTAGAGGAGGCATAAACAAGGTGTTCCCTTTTCACCTAGTTACTGACTTTCACAGAAGTAGTAGGAAATTAATTATTACACTCCTTTTTGTCAAAATTAATTTCTAAAAGGGCACTACCTGAGCCACAGTGTGAACTCAGAAGCTGAAAACCAGGCCAATTACTTCATGTGAAATGTCAGAATTATTTAGTATTTCTGGCCATTTCTTCTTAGAAAACATTGTTAAAAATAAACCTAATGTTTATGTTACAATGGCATCAAAAACTTGACTGTACCTGGTCTGCCTGGAGAATTTTGTACTTTTTCCATTTCTGCTCTGAACCACAAATAAAGCTCGAGTCAGAAAACACTTTGTGTGATGTGACATCTACAACTTCTCTGGACAAGCTGTGTCAGTGCCCCAGCACCCTCACAGTGAAGAATTTCTTCCTAATATCTAACCTAGACCTACTCTCTTTCAGTTTAAGTGTTAATAGGTAAGTCATTTAAGGCAGCTGGATGAAACGAGCAAGAAAAAGTGATAGCTCAGTTTACTACCTGCAGCTATGACTGTATTCCTGAAAAAGAGGTGCTGTGGCACTTGTAGACATGAACTGCCCCAATAGTGGGACTGGCATGGGCAGGGGCCAGAGCAGCGAGGTGTGTGTTGGCCCATTGCAATTGGCTGGGGTGGCAGTGTCTTTTCTGGATGGGTAATGAAAAACAAAAGTCTGGAATTTCCTGGCAGTCCTGGGGGGATATTCTGGCCCGCTGAAGCTCTGGGTACACACCAGGACTCCTCCATCCTGCTGTAGCATCAGCTGAGGTTTAGCTTTCTCATTCAGGGCTCAGGAAGTAGACACTGAACATATAATATGTCCTTCCTTCTGAAAACCTGTCCATCATACAGATCCCATTAATCTGTGTTGAAAAACAAACACAGAACTGCAAAACTGATGGTTTGGGGTTTGAGTTCTTTTAATAAAAGAAAAATAACAATCATAGCATGTATTGTACATAAAACAGGGAGGATGCAGCTACAGTAGTCACTGATCTGCCCTCCACAACTTTTTCTTGTGGAGTAGATTTTTTAGTCCAGAGTCGGAGAGAGAAATAGGTGCTTAACACCTACTTAGAGCACTTCAATTCCTCTTTTGAACTTGCCGGGGCACAAGGAGCCCCCTTGTCCCAGCGCTGCCTGGGGAGCCTGTGCTAGAGCTCAGCTGGGACCTGGGACAATGCAGCCCCTGTTCTGGGCCCGGCTGTCGCACAGAGACTATAATTATCTCTCTTCTAATGACCAGCCAGGCAAGATAACAGTTTTCATGCTATGTTTAGAAAACAATGTCTTACTACAAATTGACGGTTCACTCGTCCGTAAAAGAGCCTCTCTAACAGTCCTAAAGCAGCTGCCACTCTTTTGCATCCCAGTCCCTTTATTTGCTGCACATTTCCCTCTTGGAAAACCTGGGTACGTGCTGCACAGGCAGCGCAGCTTCCCGCTGCCACACAAGAAGCTCAGAAAGGCGCAGAAATGCCCAGAAAATCTGTAGCTGTTTAGATTGTATCTCTGTTAGTAAATTAAACTCTGTCTGTCCTGCCAAAGCCTGCATTGCCCTTGTGAACTCTCTAAACCCCCAGCCCAAAGGGCTGCAGGCAGCGCTGTGAGCGCCGCGTAGGGCAGGAGTAAAACTGCTTTGTGCACACTCGTGATAATGCCCAGTGGAAAGCAAGCTGATGCAAAAAGAGGGATGTGAAGGGACTTGTTCCGATAAAAACGGAGCATGCATTACTGATGAACTTTTCTTCCAGCACTGCGGCCCATAGACAAGTCAGGATCTACTGAAATTCTGTAGGCTCCAAAGGCATCTCTGGGGTAGCTGTAGTGGCCAGCTGTGATTGCAGCTTGTGTGGGTATAGCTGCCCCTCGCAAACACCGGGAGCTGCCAGGTTTGGGCAGTCCTGGCAGCATGGCACTCATGGGCTAGTTACCCAAGTATTTGCTCTGGGCTCTGCAAACATTCTGCACCTAACTCTGTTCTGGGGCAGCTCTACATTTAGTGCTGTCTGAGGGCTGCTACCACATCCTCTGCAGGTGCCCTGCCAGCAGAGAACAGAGCCCATTCCCTTGTTCTGCAGCCAACTCACCCTCATCACTCTTGCCATCTTCTGTGTTCTCCTCTCCAGCAGGACTTAGCTGGGTAGCCTTGGGCTGTCTTTCCTCTTTGGGCTCATTTTTCAGTGAATGAGGCCTGGAAAAAAAACCCCAGAAAGTGTTAATCAGAAAGAAAATTTCCCAACGGCTTGGAAGCATCTATATTTCTCATGAAAATTAATTTTAATTAAAAAAAATACAAACAAACAAACAAAAAACCCACCCCAAAAAACCCCCACCAAACAAACAAAAAAAACCCCCACCATCTGCAGCTTTTTCCTTCCTTCCTTTTTTAAACACAGCACCCAAATCTATATCTCATTTCCTGGAAACACATTCACATTCAGAAGAGTATTTATAACCATCTCTGGTCCATTCAAATTTTCTAGGTTTAAACAGTTCTTAACATCAGTCTTGCTGTAGTGGCTGAACTGACTTTCTAGCACACATAAAGTCCATCCCATCTTTGCTTTATCTCCAGACCTTCAGAGTGCATTAAGAGGTCAGTGGCACATTCAGAACACAATCTGTGTCAGTTATCCTTAATTTGTCTCATTCTACACAACATCCCACAGACACAGATATAAAAAATAAATTCAGCTTGCATTTGCAAACTGTTGCTCAGCCCATCACCTTATAAAATATCTTCGTAAATGTAACACATGTTACACAGCAGCCAACAGTCCTTCAGCTGGCAGCTTGTTTCCTATGAAAAAAGCACATAATTGCCAAGTGACAGTTACACATGCGCCAAAATTTTCGGGAGGATTCTGAATGTTCCTGTGTAGCTTCATGCAGTCCTTTAATGTCCTCACAAGGATGATCTGGGGATTTCCAACACCTTCAGGCTTGTACACAAAACTGTGGAAATTTTTACCTCTCAAAAATCACTCATTTACAGGGAAGTTTGGACACGGCCATGTCTGTGCCTCTCGATCTCCCTGCCAGGCTCCTTTAGGGACTCAGAAGGCTCCATTCTTTCTTGTTTCCCCCAAATACATCATTCACCCTTCAGCCCATAGAACAGGGGTGAGACATAGAGGAAAGCTGGCAGCAGGGCTGTGTATTCTGGCTGTGGACAACTTCAGTGAGTCAGAGCTACAAAAGGGTAAGGACTCCCTGACTACAGGGGTATTTTCACAGCTGCCAGCCAGCTGAGGATGATGGGAATCCATCCTGCTTGCCTTGGTGGGAGCCCATCCTTCTCACCTCTTTTGCAATGCATCTTCAACACTTGAAAATTTTGTCCTTCTGGGCTTAGTTGAAGAAGTTTTAGGACATGAAGCACAGGAAGAAAGAGGCTGTTTGGAAGTAAGGCTACATGGGAAGGAGAGGAGTGTCCAGATGAGGGGGGTGAGAGGTTAGAGAAGTTTAGAGTAGCTCCAACAGAGCAACTTCATACAAATGTTATAAGGGCATACACTGACATCGCAGAAGTCATAAAAGCCTACTTGCACCCTGTTCTGAAGAAAGCCTTTCCACCAAATTGCATCTCAAAATATGTGGTAATTTGGGACAGAAGCTCAGTCTTCTGTGGTCTACATCTTCTATTCTTGTTGCTGAAATCTGTATATAGAAAGAAATACATAGATTAGACAATAATTAGATTTGAAGTAGAAGCTCATATGGTAATCACCTAAAGCCAAAGTTCAAAATTCCTGAGCATGGAAGTAGATTATGCAACACTGAGGACTGCGGGATTAGTTTGTTTTCAAAACAAAAGACCACAAATTACAAGTTCTTGCTCCCAGTCCATGTGGTTTCCCCTTTTTGATCTTGGTCTCTAAGAAACAGAATCCTGTGATCCATCTCTATGCAAAACCAGCAGGTTTTAAAATACTCTAATATGCAAAATTAGTAAAACAGTGTTAGCCTGGTTCTGAGACACATTTCTCAGCAATTTCTGGCTGCACCTACACTGTCACAGTATCCAGGACTGGGCTCTGAAGGCCACTTTCTTTGCCACCAGATTTTCTAGCTCTTCATTTCCCCTCAGGGCACTCAGGTACTGTTTTGGAAGCTTAGCTATTTCTCATGTCTGCATGACCCATATGTCAGAGAGACCTCTCCTGCCAGTTGCCAAGGGCTGCCAACACATATGCCATAAGGCTGCACAGCTTGGCCCTTGCTATGTCCTGTCTCTCACCAGCACCTCCACCAACAGCATGTCTTCAGGAAACCAGCACAACCCATAATAGCCTCATTTATAATGCTGGCACTCATTCAAATCCATAGCTCACTTTCCTCCCAAAAGCAGCTTGGAGCCCTGAGATGTCTTCTTCAGTCATTAAAAAAAGGAAATGCTACTTGCAGATCCACAGTTTTCAAACTGCTCCCCAGAACGGCCTCATCAGGTGGGAGACTTCAGCCTGAGTGCACCTCTTGGGTCGCAGGTGGGCTGCAGACCAGCACCAGCTGGGAGGGATATAGCTGGAACAGTCTGTAGCAAAGCCAAAGCAGCAATGACCACTGCCTGGGGAGGGCCATGGGCAGGGTGGCCATGCAGAACATCCTGGGATGTGGGGTCGAGCATCCTGGCCCTCAGCAGCTGACCCTGAAAGGAGGCAAATGATTTGGAGGTCCCAGCAAAGCAGCAGTAGAAGAAGACTGAGAGGCAGAAGGTAGTTTGGGGTTGTTTTTTCATTTGCCTTTGAGAAAAGGCAACAACCTCCCTTGTTGCACAGGTTGGTTTTGTCTAAACTAAAGGTATCAGAAAGATATTTAACTGAGAAGGCTTGGCGAAAAAATAGAAGTAATGCAGTTAGGAAGAAATATTTTTGGAAAAGTACAAAATATATAAAGGAAAATGTTATGCAGTTGCAAGGAGCATGAGACTATCAATTGAAATGAATTTCTTAAGTTCAGTTTACTGGTTTCTGTCACAGAAGTGAATTTCAGCTTAGCTTTATGAAATGCTTTCTACAGCATTCCATGCTTCCTGATTTGCCAAAGATCTTTTGTGAAAGATGCTTCCTTGGTCAAGTTGTCATTACTAGACATAAATGAATTTCATCACTTCCTGCCTTGCTTCCAACAAGTGCCACATGCCAAGGTAGTTCCAGATTTTTTTTTTTTTTTAACTACAAATGTTTTCTGCATCCTTACCCAACCAGTCCTTGGCTTTGGCATGGGACATCACTAGTAATACAACCTGTAGGAGATACTGGATCGATAAAAGTTTTCTGTGAGCTGTTGTATAAATTTACTAGCGTGCTTAAGGATGAGTTTGGCTTTTGATCTAGACATATAATTCACTTTTCTAGTAAAGGGTTATGTGTGGCTTTAAGCAGAGAGTAAACATCCTACAGTTTCCCTAAATTTCTGCTTCTAAGTTTCCACCTAAAAAAAAAGTTGTTTTGTTTGAACATGCTACAGAAATTCCAAAACCATCCCCAGGGTTATGTGCAGTTTTTTCAGTGCCTTTAACAGAAATTCTTTCCTTTTAGACTAAATATGTACCTTCAGGGGAATTCTGACACACGACACTAATTCTTAGTTTGCAGGCAGCACAATAGCATGGTTACTCAGTGCTCTTTATTGTGCATCCAATCTGAGAAACCATGTATTGCAGTTTAAAAAGTCACTTTGACTTGTTTAAACCATTTGTTGGAAATAGAAAATTGCATATTTTCTAAAAAAAAAAAAAAAAAAGGAAAGAAATGTGGCCATAAATCTCATGCTACAAAGCTAGCACAGCCCTCCGGCACTGCTGAATTGCAGGTACTTTCCTCTGCCTTCTATTTCTTGGGAAAATGACAGTGCTGGAGACTGATGGCACCTGACTGAGGTCTGAATGATGTTAAGCAGAAGTAGTAGTCAAATTAGCAAAGTAGAAAAAGTTTGCCTGAGAGTGAGGGGGGCAGACAAAAACCATGATGGGGAGGAGAACAGAGGGAGGAAGTTTTCTGGACAGGGATTCACAGGTTTAAGCTAACAGCAATTCCCAATGAGGCATGAAAGCTGTGCATCAAAATGAAAAATAATGCATAATACATTAGCAGAAACCAGGAAAGTACAGTGTAATGGCCCCCAATGAAATCACCATCCAGACAGTTCAAATTATATTTTCTCTGTGGGTGGGTGACATATTCTAAATGTATCTCTTCCTTTGCTGGAAGGGGCAGGTCAGACCAACATAATTGATGGTTTTCTTACTGAGACAGATGAAAATGTATAATCATTGCAGTTTTATTTAAGCTCTGAGAAAGGTCTGGCAAGTTAAGTCACACTGTAGTCTTAAATAAATTACTTTCCTCTGAAAGAGCTCTGTGGAAAGTAAAGAAGTCATCAACACTGTTACTTCCACCTTATGTTTTCATTTCAGGGCATTGCATGAACACAAAATGAGTACTGCTTGCATGTTTCTATTTGTCTCTAAGTTTCTGGGTATATCATCTCTTCATATACCTACCTGAATGAGAACTATTTTGAACTAAATTCCTCTTGCCAACCTGAATATAAATATTTGTTCAACCACTTCAGAAAAAAATTACTCCTGTGCCCAAGGTGCAACTTAGGCAGAATTCAGACCTCTGAATCCACCTCACTTCAATGACTTAAGAGTGACTTGACCCTTGACTTGGTACTCCACAAGAGGTACTGGCTACCAGCAGTCTCCACAGCCCTCTTGTGAGCCAGAAACCTCACAAAGCAGAGCAGGCACCATTTAAAACATTTTGTGGCAGCCACAACAATGAAAGTCTTGTAATAAGAAGCAAGTGGTGAGAACCCTTCCTCAGGGATAACTGTCCATGGCCTCAGAAAATTTGGACCCATGTTTTTCTCATCACAGAAGAAGTACCCCATCATCAGACTCCAGGGCACAAAAGGTTGGGACACCCCAATTTTCTGTGACAAAGAAGGACCCATGCGCAACCACTAATTACAAAGATGGGGTCAGAAAGAAAGCAACCGAGGAGGAGACCGACTTGCCACTTGCTTGGGAGAAGAGGAGAGCCAGAGCCTCCCTGCCTCCTCTTCCCCTTCTGAATGTGCAAACCATGGGGCTGCAGCAAGGAGTGGCTGCCCTGGAGGTGGGGGACCACCACTGCCCAGGTGTGGGACTCACATGGCCTCTGGCAAACAGGCTGTGGCTACTGTGTCTTGGAGGTAAAGGAGTATAGTAATGCAAAGACTCTTCAAGGGAAAGGCACAAGCTGTCCCCAGGCCCAGAGACTCCTTTAATCATGGTTCCCTTGTTCATTTTCCTAAACACACAACTGCTGAATGTGTGACACACAATACTTCTTACAATCCCTCCACCTCAAGGGAAAGACCTGCAGCCACAGATGCCTGGGTTTCCTTGTCAGCTTTCTGAGACACAGGGTAATTAAGTAGAGTGCTGCTCTGAAGCTCAGGAAGCATTTTTGGGTTCTTCCATATATGAAAGAAAACAGGTGAGCGTTCACTCACCTTTTCTTATAGCAGCAGGTGATGAAGTCTATGATACTTTTAAATTCCTGGATGCATATATTCTATTTCAGACCACACAAAAATTAAAGTCTATCCTCCCATGCAGGTAAGTTCACCTCATAAAATAGCATCTTGGATCTTACATTTTGTGACTTGGTCTTGTATACCTACAGGTCAGTCTAAGCCTCCAAAATGAACTATAGCTATCAATTCAACCTTTCTGTCTCAGCAAAGCTTGGTACCCCCAGTTTTTCAAAAAACAGCCACTTAGATACTTTTTTTTATGTGCAGACTTTCAGAGCAATGCAGTGCACTGAGGGTACATAACTGCATCCCTCTGACAAGAAAGGGGGTGAAACTAAAGCACATGTGGCAAGTGCCAGTCATATCACCTAGTGTGCTCCAAAACAAGGTACAACACCATGGGTACAGACTATGAGCATGAAACAAAGAAAGGGTTAATAATAATAAAACATAAAATCAATTAAAAAAAAACACAAAAACAAACAAACAAACAAACAAACAAAAAAATCCCTAAAATGTTTTCCTCTAGAAGATGACAATCAGCTCTTGTTTATCTGAACCAGTTTACTCAGACCTACACCAAGCCCACTTGATTTTCCCATAAAGGGCACATATTTAACTCAACCCACAGTGCTTTGAGATCCTGCTGCTAATTCCATGCTACTTGCTCAAATAGGTTTCAGACAAAGTCCACTTCTGTTTTTCTTTATGGTGCCAGAGTTGCTGAGATATTAGAACCCCTTGAAAAGGGGAACAATAACACACACTATTGTGGTACAAAGAGAGTTTAATTTCTGTGGCACAGGGGATTACAGGAGATAAACTGCTTACTCCTGCAGAGGCAAAGCACATGGCACTAGCAAAGAATTTCAGCTTGCACGTGGAATGGACAGCAGTGCCTGACACCAAAAATCAAGCACTTAAAATCTGCACTTCCTCCAGAAAATGTTGCAGTTTGCCATACAGTGACACTTATGTGCATTTAAACCATCTGTTTGTTTGTAGTATGTAGCAGCTCTCTCAAATCTTTATAAAAGTCAAGTTGCTAATGAAAGGTCAGTATGAAAATCTTACTTTATACACAGAAAGAATAGCTTGCTAATTCTGTCTCTTCACTAACATTCAAGCATTTTCAAGTGTTTGTGATCAGGAAAAGGTAACCAACATTTTTTCAAATAAGACTTTGATTTTAAAAGGTAAAATATCAGCTGCACTAGGAAACACTGAAGGAGATACTCCTTACATTTGTACTTAGCAGGAATTGAAGCACATATTAATGTAATGCATATGCAATAGCTTCTCTGGCATAAAGGTAATTTCTGTTATGACAGTCTGAAAGATTCAGATGGGAAAATGTACTCTGAGAAACAGAGATCCAGCATACAGTTTAGGAAATTTAATAGTGTGTAGTCACTACTTCCCAGTTCTGACTGGGACTGTAAATACTGCCTTAATAGAAATCTGATTAGGAGAAATCTCAGCAAAACTCATGCTCCAGACTAAAACAAGAAACTTTACAGTTTGTTTGATTGGGATCTATTCATTTTGTAAAGAAACAAAGAAAGTACAGCTTTGTATTTAATAGCAGAGTATCATTCTTGATCTGCAGATAAAACATCCCCAAACCTCTCAGAGGACCTATACAGACTAAAAAGTCTGTTGTAAGCATGGATCAGAGCCCTGCTTTTCCTTCCCTTCCCAGAGAAACAAAAACACCCACTGCTTTTTTCCAAGCTGTTGCTCCCTTTACCAGTCTGAAGGAGCAGATGCCATGCTAGTGCACAGTACAGGAGATCTCACACAGCTTAAATCAGGTGACACCCTAGGCCCCAGATAGAATGAATGCACACAGACTTCCCACTACAGAAAGCCTGGAGCTTCTATGCCTGATACTTAATAGTCAGCAATGTAAATCCTCCTGTGCATTTCCCCATGTGACAGCCCAAGGTCTAAAGGCCAGGACCACCCCTTGGAGTACTGTCACCAGAGCTGTGTCACAGGATGTCTGTGCATTTCTCCTCATACGCCAGTGCCTAATGTGGAAATTAATATAGTGGCAAAAACAAGTTTCTTTACTATTATAATTTATTTCCATGAGAATACTAGCACCACCAAAGATACAGAGTCCACAACAAGATGTTTTTCTGTCTAGCTGTGACAACAAAACTGTTAAGTAAATCTAACAGCCTTGTCTAAGTGCTTCTAGTATCTTTCTTATTGATAAACATCTGTTATTATAGGTTAAAGCATCTGCTGAACTCTGCTGAACCCCTGACAGGCTTTAAGTCTTAAATCCTTTTAGATTTATTGGTTTCTTTCCACTGTAAATTCATAATAATTTAGGAACAAAAGCCCGCTTTCTGTTGCCTTGAAAAGAAATGCCCACCAGCTAACTAGGCAGAGAATACAACAGCAGTCAAGCCTAGGGTCCTGCTACCCAAGAGGACTGGGTGGTTCCAGGGGTGGCTGGCCATGGCCCAGGAACAGTAGGGCTGGGGGACAGCAGGGCCTTCAGGAAGCAGTGGGAAGTCTTGTGCAGCCCTGGTGATACAGGTGGTTACACGTTTTGTAAGACAGGAAAAGTTAGGCAGTGTTGGACTCTCCCCACACAACATGCAGCAGCCCACCATGAAGCCAGATTTTACATGGAAGCTTTACCATCTCAGACCTCTTCTACTCTAATTAAACTGGTGATGAAAAGCATCTCAGCACCAAGCCAAATACTGTCAGGAAAAAATCACACAGATCTCTTTGACTTTAAATAAAAATGCCAATGCTGAATTTATTCACTGCAAATTTTGGGAAGGCTCATATTAAGATCTCTTTTGCAAAGTCTAAGCCAGTGTCAATACAATCTTTAATGGTGCATGGTAATTCTGCAAATGAATTGCAACTCTTATTCTGCCCCTTCTTTTTCTGTGATTGACCTAAAGTGAGAATTCATTGAAGGGGAGCAATTGTGTAATACCTCTGATGTGTTAGTGGGTTGAAACATAAAAGAAAGGAGAAAAGCATCTGAGCTAAGTTTCTCTGAGCACTCTTCTACATCTTGGTCCTATTTCTTTTAACAGCTTCGCAGTGGAAATAAACTTCCGTAAATGCTTAAAATGGCTTTTTGTTTCAAAAGATGAGCAATTCTTTTTAATAGAAACTAACAATGAGAGTAGAATATCACCACTTAACTGCTCTTGCTGATATGGCTTGTACAGCCTGGGGTCATCCCCACTGCACTGTCTATCATTTTTCAGAAAGACACAGTGACTGTGTTGAGCCACTTTCCATATCCCCCAGATTCAATTCAGTGGCTTCTGAGAAACCTCTGCCACTTTCAGCTTTAGCAGCCTAGCAGGAAACTTTTTCAGGGAGATCACGAAGGAAAGACATTGTGCTATTAGGAAGTGACACTGTCAGTATGTCCTGGCACTTGAAGTTCTCCAACTGTAGCACAGAAGTAAAAATCAGAGGTGGATCTGCTCTATGTAAAAAGAGCTATAAATTATATAGACCCAGAATTGACTGAACTCAGTTTAGATTAGCATGCTATTTTAGTCATCCTCACTCATAGCATGTGGCTTGCTTGAAAAAGAAGAGCAATTAAAGTAAAAATATGGAAACATTTTATATGAAGACAGAATGCAGATTTTGTTTTTCTCTTACTTTCCTGTATCTGCCTTGTTCTTTAAACTTCTTTCTGGGGTTACCAAAGCCCTGCTTCTGAGTATATTAATTGCTATGTGAAATCAGATGAAATCTGCCATTTTTCCAGGAGGCAGATGTCTTGCTTTCCCTGGTCATATGCAGCTTTAACATTCTTATTTAACATTCATGTTTTCTTTCTGAATAGCTAGGTTTTTTTTAACAAATCTTTCCACTTGTAAGCATGTAATAAGTTTCTCTGAAGATCAAGTTTATTTTGATCCTTGAGATTCTCTCTGTACAACAGACAAATATATTCTCCCTTTCAGACTTTTTACTCTATTTGTCAAACATTATGTAGTACTTTAATGACTATGATTAACTATGAGTGCCCAACACAGGATTCCCTCAACAATCATGAATTAATAGCAAAAGCAGCAGGTGATGCTCAGGAGGGGCTGGGAGGGGTTATCTCTGATAAGTTTGAATTCTTGTAGCCTGGCCAAGAGCTTCAGGGATGGCAGAGGTCATGAACCATGTATGCAGACCCAGAAAAAAATGTTTTCCAGATGTTCTTACAAAATCCTCTTAATCTCAGGTGCTCACATACATATACACACACACATCCTCAGAAAAGGAAAGAAACCAGTAATTTGGCTCACAATTGATGGAACAATTGCAAAATACTTCATGCAACATCTTTCAGGAGTAAATGGATTTGTTTATGTTCCCCATATCTATGTGAGATTACCTGGTGTGCTTTGATGTGCAGAAAACACGATTCTTTGATTCTTTCTTAGAGCAGCAGTGAACAGATTTGAACAGATGTCAGAACATATCCATGTCCATCATGGCCTCTCCTGACACTGGCTTCTGAAATAAGTATGTGAAATCTTGGTTTCTGGAGCAAAAGACAAATTTTGGAGAGAAGCAAAAATTAGTCCATGGGAGTGTGATAGCCCAAACAGCACCTCCTCTGGGGATATCAGTTGTTCTAAAAAGTGTGATAAGAGGACGCAGCATGTGAGGACTGTGAAAAGTTAAAGAGCACACAGTCCCTCTGTCCCCACCATTCCAGTGTCATCTGCAATACCTCCAGATGCAGCCTGATGTACTCTTCTTTTCCTTTTCAGTGCTCCTTAGCAACACATCCAGATTTTGCTTTACTCACCATGAAGGCCACAGTTGTTGCAACCTTCTTTGGTAAGTACAGCTGATGTGCTGCAATTAGTAGTTTATGGGTTTGTACTCTCCCATCCTGGATGCCCAGTGGCTGCTGACTAATTCTCCTCCTTTTGGACTCCACAGCTGATGAAGCTCTCAGTGGCAGGTGTAAGCCTTAGCACAGCTTTTCAGAAACACGCTACACAAACTTCTTGACTTTGGCATAGAAAAAAATAATAATTACTTGCAGAGATCTCTAAGTATATTCCAGTTACATGCAGTCCATATCAGGTGGGCCTGAAAAATGTCTGTAATGTAAAGATTCCTTCTAAAGAAAAATCAGCTGTTTCAATTCTCCCTGTTCTTGTTCTTTCCATGGACAAGATAGTACCAAAAGGTTATATATGTGTCTTTCCCCTGGCAGTCAGACAGGATCTCACTTTTTGGGAACATGTAGAAACTCCAGAACTTGCAATTCATCTTACATGAACACTCTGGTTGTGATATTCCCAGGCAATATTCCCTCTAGCTGTTATCTTCAAGTCTGTCAGGACAGTTGTTCTTAGTTCAAATTACAGCAATCTATGTAGTTCTTCTACATAAATTACCAGATTACTTTCCCCACATTATTATATAATCCCCACAGGTTATTCTGCAACATTCCAAGTAGTTGAGATATTGCACTTTATTTTCCACTCATGCATTCATATTTTTTTTAACTAACTACAATTTTGCCATGGTTACACCACTGCACTGGTGACAAAAGGCCCAAATACTGCACCTATGCACTGTCACTTCAGACAGTGTGAGACTGCTTTAACTTTTGAGCAAGTTCGAGGTGTAGTTAAGTCTACAAACTCTCTGCAATCAGTCTAGGGGGAGAAAAGCATGAAAGAAGGAAATTACTTCTGTTGCATATTCTAGTAAGATTAGTTTAACAAGGGATAAAAGGATCAGCTGACACATCATCGAGAGTTTAAATTCCCTTTGAAAGCTCAGAGAAGGGAAATGTGAATAGGAAAGTCAAGATATTTGTAATGAAGTTATCAATTGCCCATAATACAAGTGCTTATAAAATAAGCAGAGAGAATAAAGAGATTTTGTAAGTCATCACTTAGCAAGTAAACATAACATGGTAAGCTACATGCATATATTGGGATGTAACTTTTAATGTAACAGCATATGTCTCTTTTACACTTTTCAAATCATAATCCTGCTTACTGAAGAAAATGAGTGCCCTTGCTGGGACATGCCACCCTAGAACCTCACACAGTCTGTAATGCTGCCCAGTATCCCACACCTGCTGCCACCAGTGAGTGAAATGTCACAACACAAAGTTAAGAATAACCTTCCCAAATGGTTATTAAGAAGAATCTTTGGCTCTTGAAATTCCCAGTTGCTTTATGCACAAAGCACATTGTTTCATTAGCATCCCTATTACACCAATTACAAAGAGTTCCCACTGCTTGTGGAAATATTTTTGTGGTTTTCTGGACCACATGGACTCCATGGCATCTTTAGATAGTGAGTTGCATAGATGAATGTGTGAACTCAACTGATCTTTAATCCCATTCAGAGAACTTCCCCTCTGCAGATGCCATCTTGACTGCAAAATTAACAACCAAGTAGAAACCTAGATGTGGCTGAGAATATTCCTGTTTCAGGTTTCCAACCTGTTGATTCAAATTTCAGAAATCTCATGCAGAGGAGCCTGTGGTGACTGATGTGGATAGCCCACCTTTTTCCTGACACTATGTTTATTTGTTCTAGGTGTGTTTCTTACATGTACATACACAGCCAAGGAAGTCACAAAGAAGACAAAAAAGGCTAAGCTATGTAAGTGGTCTCAGTAGAAGTTTTGGCTGTTTTACAGCAGACATGTCCAGTGCCTAAGAAAGGTGCAAAGTAAGATTATATTCTGGTAATTCTTCACAATTGTCTAGAGTCAATGGCATTATATATTAGCTAAAAGATTCTTTTATTAAAAACAAATTACTGAGTAAAATGTGTGCTACTTAACATCTATAAAGGAAAAATTTTGTAATTCACTGCTAAAATGTATCTTCCTAGGTCATTAGGTACCACACAAGGATCAAAGCAAGCACTAAGGTTTTCAGAGAGACATAAATATGTGAAATGGACCAGCTGTAACACAAGGCACATGTAGCTGATAAGTGTGAGACAAGTGGTGCATCTCTGTGCACTAGGATGTTTAACTTTCAGGTATTCTGCTGCAGGAGCCTTTCTGTCCACAGATTATTTTGGTCACGTAGCTGCCAAACAAGCCTGCTGCAAGGTTGTAAACACACATTTCAATCCCTTGTTCAAAGTAAATCGTACCCAGTAGAAAGTTTTAAAAATTAAGGGCAAGATAATGGGCTGTGACTTCAGCCTGACATAAAGACAGAACAGACCTACATAAGCACAGCGAGAGGCTTGGGAAGCATCCCCACCCCCTCCTTCCCACGTGTTAACCACAGGCTGGGTGACTACACGTCTTTCTCTCTCCAGCAAAGTGTCATAACAGATATTTCCTTCAGAGAAGCAAACACTGAAGGTCATAAATACCCACAGGCTTCTTTATTCCATCCTTAGTTACTGCCACGTCCCTTGGTATAGGGGTTATTATGTGTTATGTTGTAGATGGAAAAGACACAGATGTCTTGTATCTCAAAACCATTGATAGGAAGGCTTGGGAGGAGGGCATCCCTGTCACTCAGTTACTCACTGTTTCATGACAAGATCACTCAGCCATGAAAGCATTCAATCTGACTTTACCAAGATTTTGCACTCACAGATGTACCCCAGATTGATTGTGATGTCAAGGCGGGGAAGATAATCAATCCAGAATTCATTGCAAAATGCCCTCCTGGATGTCAAGATGTAAAATACCGTGTTTATGGCACAGACATTTATGCTTCTTTCTCCAGTGTCTGCAACGCTGCAATTCACAGGTGAGTGAATTAAAATGAGTGAGGCACTCAGACAAAACTGTCATTTCAGTGCAGGGAGCTTCTGACTTCTCAAATTCTTTATGGTTCCCACTTCCTTGTATGGTCAATTGCAGGCTGCTGCAATAGAAAACCTGAGAGAAAGTCCATGTGTGATGGAATGGACCCATCCTTATAAAGTGCTGTCAATCCTGTATTCCTATAGAAATTAGTTGTGTTTGAAGAAGTTTCTCAGCCTTTGGAGAAATGTCTTGAGGTTTCCAGATCTCTCATTCATGCATAACAAATTACTATTGTACTATTATTATTCAAGTGGAAGATAGAGATGGAGCTGCTACTACTAATAAATCTTCAGAAAAAAATAGGCATATCACCAGTGATGAATACATATGACTCTCATACTTCTGGGATTGGTTTGGTTCTCTGCATTTGAATTTAATTGTCCTTGACATCAAAGACTGAGTAATGTGCTTTCCTGCTACATAAAAGGACACTGCACAAGGGAATGAGTAACATAAATTCTGTAGCAAAAGTTTTTCAGAATTTTATTAGCCATGCAAAAATGTGCATAAAATTCTAAAGGAGAATAACTGCACAACCAAAACACACTGCAGCTGGAGGTGGGATGCACAGGCAGGATGTATCCAGCTAAAAATGCAGCAAGAAGTTCTAAAGCCTGACTGACAGCTTGACTTAGTTTGGAGATATTTGAGCTGCTGTGCTTCCGGTTCTGTGAAATCCCTGGGATCTCGGGTAAGGTGGGATAGTTAAGGCTTCGGGACTTCCCCCCTTGCCTCTGCACGGCTCAGGCTGAGGCGCCTGTGTGCGCACAGGGCTGCCACCTCCTGGCTGCAGCTCCGCCCTCGCTGGGGAGATGACTGCCAGCCGCAAATTGCTCCCTCAGGTACTAGTGCACAATGGAAATTGCCTCGGCATGCAGAATTAGTCCCAAAGGGAAGTTTAAAAACATTGGTAGCAATACTGCAATCTCCCTCCAGCCTGGCTGGCTGTATTATTATAGTGAGGGTTTCAGTTTTTCTCATTTGCCAGCTGGTTTTGGCTTTGTTAGCTTACGTGTTGCAATTCCATAGACAGTGAATTTCTTCCCCATACATTTATTTTAACAGCAGCTTCTCACAATTACCAGAGCGAAATACACCTCTAACATACTCTTCAATCCTGTTTGCTGCCCCGTACTTATTTTCCCACCTGGTCATTACTGCCAGCCCTACAACTCCCCTACAGTTGCAGCTGCTCTCCTAGTGATGCCAGGGCAGTCTGCACACACTGAAGGTTTTCTGTTTGTCTGCTGGTACAGGTTACAGTGTGTGTTAAACACCATTTGATGTGCACCACACCTGGACTCTGCCAGATTTTCTACAGTTTCCAGCAATATTGTGTCCAGTTTACTCCAGGCTGAGGTCAGAAATGTGCTTGGATTTTTGCAGAAAACACATACTGAGAGTCAAAGAAAACACATTCTGTTACATGCTTGGTCTGAAAACTCCTCTGAGAACCTCTTCCTGTATCTTCAGTCATTCAATCAAGCTTGCAGGAATTGTAAGAGAGGCAATAGCTTTTTCTTGTGTGCAACTAGGTCAAGCTTAAACAGAGGACCAGCAGATCAGTGGGAAGAGCAAACAGATCCTGACAGCACTTTGCAACAAACTGCTCTTCTTTATGTGGAAGGAGCACAAATATTTCTTAGCAGCAGGCTTAGTAGTAACATCACAGCCCCACCACCACCCCTGGTTTAAAGGTGAAAGGAATCACTTCCTACCTCTTGCATTGTAGAACGGTTTTGAAGGTTTTTGTGGAATTTCTACCCTCAGACACTATGTTTCCTCCTTGCAGCGGAATAATTGACAACACGGGTGGGAAGGTCCTTGTCCAGAAAGTCGCTGGGCACGCTGGTTACCGCGGGAGCTTCTCCAATGGCGTCCGGTCCCTGTCACTGCCACGCTGGAGGGAGTCCTTCCTCGTGTCAGGTACCATTCTGGGGTGGGCACTCCCCACCTGCTCCCACCACTGATTGCTGAGCAGCAGTGGGCAGAGGGGGAAGCAGCCTCTCGTTTTACACACCTGGTTAGTCACCACAGGCCCACCCCACCTAGCTTTGGCAGGAACAGTGCATTTGAGACACTTCTTGTTCTGGGCTTCCCCTGTAGCCTGCAAAGAGACCTGCACCCTGCTAGGGGTGTGCCCAGTGCAGGTCCGAGCCCACTGCAGGAGGTGATGGCTGCCCTGGACTGAGCCTTGGAAGGCACCTTAACTCCAGCTATTGATGCATAAAATCTACTGCTCTTCACCCTGGAAAGCAGTGCTGCTGAGGAAACTGAAAGGTCTTTTGGCCATTTGAAACATCCTCACCCTGCACCTGAATTTGTATCTCCTGAAATGACTTCAGACTTATGTCAAACCCCATATAGCCCTACTGTATATGCAAACCCTATATTAAGCAATTTGACTGGTGCATCCCAAGTATGTCAGGAATTCTCTTCACCTCTGTTAGCCAAATAGTCTTGATATATAATCAGTGCAGGTAAATCTATCTTAATTTAATGTTCATTCCTTTTTCCTCCCCATAGTATATATAGGAACTCACTTGCATTTACCAACTAAATTCACAGATTTTTTTTTTTCCAAATAGACCCACTTTACACCAGCTTCAGTTTATCTTAAAAAACCTACTTGCACTCACTCTGCCTTTGTGAAAGAGGTTTTGCTTGACCTTGCCTTAGATAAAAATTCTAAATCTAACTTCTTGATACATTGGGCCAGTTCTTGCCGGTCTGCACTTTTGGAGGTTTAAGATAGGTACAACCAATTGATGTTAACTACATCATTCCTGGAAAAATCAACAGCTCAAGCAACTGAACAGCTACTAAAAATAATGTTCTGTTCATTGAAAATCTGTAGACAGCAAAAGAGGTCTCAGAAACTGACCAAAACAAACTGTCATCTTAATTTTGCATTCATGTATTTGGATGCACTTTTTCACAGTAGTCTGCCATGGGTATACCATATTATGAGAAGGATTTATTTTGGATGAGTAGGAATTTCCTGGAATAGCTGAATTGCTACTCGTACTTGTTGCAGTTTTTTTCTCCAACAAACAGCACATTGTAATTCTGGTACATAAGTGGAAAATAGGATTTTTTTTTTTTTTTTTTTTTTTTACCTCAGCAGCTGCTCAGTTGTCATCCTGTAAAACTGTAGAAATTCTTCCGTGAAACGGTAGGATTTTTTTATTTATGCTAATAAGTCTATTCTTAATTAATGAGACACTATAAAAGAAGATACAAAGATACAAGAGCATATCAAAGGAGATTATGAGAAACCTGGGTACGTGTAGGCATGATGAGATTTGTCCCTTGTGCACACTGAGTGCTCTCACTAATGACAGTAGAACTCTTAATTTATAAACTAGCTCAAATGTAAATCTCACATATTATATAACACACATACTGTATTTTATATATGAACAGAAAGAAAACTTTCACTATACCTACTGAAAATGTGAGAAATTTAGAATTTTAGAGAAATTCAGAATAGCAAAACCAGGATGGCTGTGCTACTCATCTCAGCAGCCTGAGGCTGAATGCATACAGATCTCCTTCTCAGAAACAGAGCAGTTGGGGATGGATTTTTTTATGATTATGAGTCATAAAAAGCCAGAGCTGCATAAAGCATTGCCCAATAAAAATATAAAATCACCTAAGGGATCAATTTCAGGATGGCTTTAGAGCTTTAGAACTGAGTCCCCTATTCTCCAGCTGAATTCTCTTTCATCAGACCAGACCTATGTGCAATACTGTACTCTGGAAAGGTGCCAACAGCTTAATTCTAGTTAGGATATTGTCACCGGGTTTGTGATGTTTAAATTGTGAATGAACATTCACACAAAAGAGCACAGAAGAGGAATCCTTGGGGGACCTAGGGAATAAAGTGGCATGATTTAGGGGCAGTGGAGAAGGAGGTCTGTCCTCTTCGATTAAAGCAGCCAGCACACCAGGAGGTATGCAAACACTTTGGTATTCACTTTCAAGCACTGAAATGCCTTGGCACTCAGCTGAATGACTCCATTCAGTTTAGTGGGAGTTTTGCAGCTAGTGGGTTAAGAAAATAGTCCTGAACTTCTGGGTTTGCTAGTCACAAATAAGTGTGAGAGGGTGAACAGCCACTGCACTGTAGCAGCCACCATACCATAGCTTGTATTTCAATAGCCAGAGCTGATGTTTTCAGCCCACATGAAAACACATTTTTAAGTATGTCAAGCAAACTCCAACCTAGATGTAATTTTCCCCAGTAGTGAAAAAGAGATATTGCCATTGCCCCAGAGAGCAGGGCCACATTCAGATCAGGCCTCAGGCCTACCTCTTGGTCATGTATGGGATGCAAATTGATGATGATCAAAAATCCCAGAATCCTCCCCACCCTGCTGTATTTTCACAGCAGCAGGCTTCAGGTTTGCATCAGAAATCATTTTAGCACAGAAATATACTAAATTTAGATCAGATTATCATGCTATTGCTGCATCCATGTATCAACTGCTCATACTGACAACTCATTCTCTGCTTGGGATAAAGGAAAGCATTTAGAAATCATCAGTGATCTTGTAACTTTTCTGTCTTTCTACCAAATTAGCAGATCTCCCTAGCCTTTCTTGGCTCCTGATCCCAGTTTTAGCTCAGAGGGAAGTGGATGTGAAAACCTGCTGCCCTTTACTTAAACCAGCTTCTGTGAGAGAAGTCCAGAAGGCGAGAAAGAAGCTCTTTCCACTTTGTCCATGCATGATCACTTACCAGCTCTGGTCTTTGGTGGATCAGTGTTGACTTTAGTGGAGCTGCTCTCAGCTTATATCACTAAATGAGAAATGGAATAGCTTTTTACATCATTACCTCATTAGTAACTCTAACTTCTTTATCTATGGTCTTGCAATGACATCTGAAACTTCCTAGAAGAGCAAAACAAAGGAGATGGAGACATGAAAAGGGACAAAAGACAGGGACTCTCCAGCTCCATGGACATCCCTCCTCATTAGAGTTCCTCTAGCATGTACTGTTCTTTGTGTGCCACTGATACCTTGGAGTGGCCACCTAGAGGCTAGACAAGTTAAGAGAATAAAGTAGGTATTTATTAAAGGCCTTCAATAGTTACACCTTGGGCAGTGCAAAAGCCTCGCAGAGGCTACACCCCAGATGGACAACAGTCCCCAGTTTCTAAGACACATATATGTTTGGTCTATTTGCACATCAGAGGCTAATTGTCCAATTATAGCTTCAGGTAATGAAGTCATATTCCCTGGGTTTGCTTCCTCCCTGATTCACTTCTGTTCATACTTTTCAGGGCCTGAGGCAGAAGGTGTCCTTGGTTCTCAGGCCTGGAAGGATTGTTTTACCTGACAAAAATGTGAAGGGAGCTTACTAATAATCTATATGGAGTTCAGAGTTATACACTAATTCAATACAGGATCTGAAAAATATAAAAGCCAAAAACTTAAGGCATCACCATCACGGGAGAAACAGTCCCCAGTTCCCAGGAGTGGCTCAGTCTGTAGGAATTAATTCTGTTCAGTGCTGTTGGTCTCTGTATTAATCACCCAGGATGACAACTGACATGCTTGCAGTGCCATATGTACCTCCTTAAAGAATCCCCCAAAGGTATAGAGGAGAGATCATCATGACTCAGGTTTTGCAGGAGGTGGAGATAGGTCTCACCAGAGCTGGTCTGGATACATGACACAGCACAGCATCTCATAGAGACAGTCACCAGGGTCTGGAAGGCCTACATCCCTCAACTCCTAGAGGCCAAAGCAGTCTTCCCTGGTGGGCTTTTCTGCAACACTTTTCATTCAGTGATGTATGCGATTATAAAAACTGTCCCAAGAGATGGAATTGCAGGCCACACGTACCAACAGAGATGGCGTCTGCTCTGGCACTGAAAAGATTTGTGGTTTAAAGCTTAACCGGGAAACATACCTCATTGTTTCAAGACAGGACTCTCATTTTAGATCTAAATATAGGTACCATATGTTCCCACACACAAGCACAGCCTTCTCTCACTGTTATTACTGCAAAAGACTGTTGCCAGAAATGGCATCTTGCAGAAGTGAGGTCAGAGAAGAATGCTGTGTGCGTGATGAAATGAATTCCACATCAAACATGCTTTCCAAGTCAACTGCATAGTCAGGCATTGGAGAAGGCTGCCTAGGGAAGCTGTGGGTTTAATTAAAAGTTGTACAGATGTTTTTCAGGAATGGTCCCCTTGTACTCAATATCATATGAGAGCAAAAGATTGAACTAACTGGCCTCTGCAAATCCTCCCCAGTACTGTGTTTTCATGCTTTCTAACTCCTTTTTTATGATTCTGGATTTAGGCACCAATATTTTTAGTGGTATGGTTTTGAGATTCTGCCATCAGATGAAAGAAATATTCATGAAAATGAATTGGGAAGTAAGGAAGAGGGATCTGATTCTGAATGCCTACATTAGATGAGAAATTTATCATAAAAACTTATTTTGTGATGCCTTCTAATATATATTTTTTTGTAGAGGGCAAACCAAGAAAAGGTGTGACTTATCCATCAACTCTTGAATATTCTTCAAAAAGTACGGCTGTTAAATCAGGCAAGTATTTGTGACTGACTTTCCCTTACATCCCTTCACAGCTATCTGTCATAGCTTCTCAGTTGTATAACGACAACTATTCAGAGGCAGAAGTTCATGCATCCATTAGTATGTCATCCAAATCACTCGTGGTATTTTTTTATCTTAAGCATATGGAAATCATCTCAGACAATTTCTATTTTTTGGTCATACCATGTTTCACAGACTTCCGTTTCCAAATAATTTCCCCCTTGCTTTAGATCTGTTACTGAATATGATGGTGTGCTGGTTATTTGCAAGCATTTGAGGTTATACATGTTGGTTTTCTCCTAATGTTACTCATGTTATCTCTTGGGATAGTCAGTGCTGAGAGCATAATATTAAATAGCAATATAATACAAATGAAAGCCATGGTAATCCACAGCAGCTTAAGTAAGAATGCTACAATAAAGAACTACTGTGTGTAATCATTTTTGTCAGCATCCATTCTGTAAGACTCAACTCAGTTTAAATAATTTAGTTGTTTGAAGAGGTCTTTGATCAAGTTTCACACTGGTGGGTAGCTGACATTCAAGTGCACATGGATAACCTCTGTCACTGAAATGACACTTGGTTTTGCTCCCTGTTACAGCTAGGTAAGGTTCAGACTCTCTCTTGGGGATGCAAACAAAAAGAAAGTTAATGTCCCATACTACAGTGCACTTCCCTTACACAGTCCTTTTGCTGATTGCTGAGCCTGAGCCTTCCTGGGCATATCCACTGTGAGCTGTGGTTAAAGGGAACATGCTGTATCTTCTCCATGAACTCAAATGCCTGGCATTGGGTGTATTCATCCAAGACCACAGAGAGGTTACTTGGAGACCTACTTTTCTCCTGTACATTATTGTTTGCTCCTTGGAAGAAAAGTACAGAGCTCTTTTCTCACAGAATTATAGAATCATTATGGTCAGAAGAAGCCATCAAGTACAACTCAGCACAGTCATGCCCATCATAACCATGTCCTTAAGTGCCACATCTACGTGTCTTTCAAATATGTCCAGGGATGGTAATTTTATCACTTCCCTGGAAAGCCTGCTCCAAAGATTGACAACACTTTCTGTGAAGAAATTCTTTCTAATATCCAGTCTAAACCTCCCTTGGAGCAACTTGAGGCCATTTCCTCTTGACTGACCCCCACCTCACTACAACCTCCTTTCAGATACTTGTAGAGAGCCATTAAGTTCCCTCTGAGCCTTGAGGTTTTTTTTTCCCAAGCTAGAAAAACTGAGTTCCCTCAGCTGCTCCTCATATGATTTATGCTCCAGCCCTTTCACCAGCTTCATTGCCCTTCATCTTTATATTTTCACTTAAACAAAAACCAATTTAAATCTAAAAGCTGTAGTTGTTCAGACCAAATATGTGCAGCTCAATTCCACGCCTTTAATTTGCAATACCTTTGCATTTATAATCAAATAAGTACAGATTTGTATATTTCTTGACCACATATGCAGAAATTATTTCACCCAAATACTATGCTGTGCTAGAAGGGAGGGCAATACCTTAGGAATCTTGACTTTTTCTGAGAAATGTTCATTAAATCACAGCTCATCATCCCCAAGTGTAGCCATACTTGAAATATCAACTCAAACATTTCAAAGCAGACCAGAGACAATCACAGCCAGGATTGAACTTAGCAGGCTGTAAGCAATGGTGTCTTCCACCAGTGCCAAAAGCCATGTAACGTAAGAATCAGTATAGAAATGGCCAGCATCATCAGTCAGGGTTCTGTCACACAAACAAAATACCAGGAGCTTGTTCTGGCAGCAAACCAAAGACACAAGTCTTCACTTTGCTCCTGAATCAAATAGTGTGAATGAAAATGCCTAACAACAAAGACAGTGCATTCATGCAGAGAAAGCCCAGGATTATCAGAGGAGCAAGCAACTATTATATCAAACCCAATGTCACTGCCTGATTTTGCCCAGCCTTGTCCCACAGGTAGCAAAGAGATCCATTGTTCACAATTTATCTTCCTCAAGCCCTACTTGGCCCTATCAGCCCTCCTTAGATTTGCCCCCTCAACTCAGCCATCTCTGCTGTTCTCTGTCAGAAAGAAGCTTGTCTTTAAGATAAAAGTCTCTGTAATACACAGCCAGGGCCATTTGGTGAAAGAGAATTTCCTAGTTACTTTTTAATATTAAAAAAAGCTACTTTTTCTTCTAATTTTAAGTACAGAGACCACACTGTTCACTTTGATACTTAAATCCATTATCTGCAGGAGGCAAAAGCAGTCCTTTGAGTATGACAGTCACTGCTGTCAGATTAACAAAAAAAATCCTACTTCATACCTGATCAGCTGTCAGAGATGCAATTTTAGTCCTCATCCCAGAGATGCCAGAGATTCATAGTGCCTGACATTCCTTTAAATGCTCCTGGTGGTTACAGTGCTTCTCAAATGCTAGGCATGGCAAGAAAAGCCTTCCCAAAACTGTAACTCTTCACAGCTGCTCAAAGCTATTAAAAGATGTTTAGAAAAAACAGTACAAAATTTTAGGAAAACATTAACACTGCAGTAAATTCTCAAATAGTTTGATGCTGCCAAAAGAGCTAGAGAATAAAAAAAAAAAAAAAAAAAAAAAATCCTCCAGTACTCAGTCAGATAAAAAAGCAGAAGCAGATTATTTTGTGAGGTAAATAAACTATAATAAGTATTCCAAGTATGTTGGTGTCTCTGGGTCTTAGAAATAAAAAAAAGAAGCAAAAAAATCTCCTTTTTCCTTCTAAGCCAGTCTATGGCATTCAGGATTTGGCCCCATAATGATCTCAAAATGTCAGGCAAGAAAGAAATACATCTGAACATGAATTAGTGACTGAAAGATTGTACATTAGCAAGTATTTCCCAAACAACGTACACCCTGGTTCTCAGAACATGCTACTACTTGAAGGAAAAAAATACGATGCATTAAATCTTATGAGTATTGGCTTATTGGTGGCAAATGCCCATGCTTCTCCCTCACTTCAGAAATTCTACTGATACTGGCAGGAACTTTTGGGCTGTAAAAATGCCAAAGTTTGGCATGAAAGATAAGGGGTGACTTCTCCCTCCCGTGGCTTTTTCCCAGTAGGTGATAAAGCGCTGACTGGACTGCCAAAGCTACCTAATAGCATGTGACAGGATGCCTTCCTTTGGGGACTGATAATCTCTAAATGGGAGACTTGAAATTATTTTCTTTACAGAGCTGCCTTTTCTAATGTGCTCAATTTTGCTTTAGAGCCTAAAAAGACAGAGCAAGACCTAAAAGGTACGAAGAGTGCAGACGCTGCTAACACATCAGGAAAAGCATCAGATCAAGGTAAGGGTTGGGGATCTTGGTGCTCTTTACAGTATCCAACCTCCCTAATCTGCCTGTGGGTGCTTATAGGAAGCATTTTGACACTGGTTACACAGACAGCTTCACCTCCCCCATCCAACCTCGTCTCCACAGCCCCTTTCCCACCAAACCAAACTGCTATGGATCTTGAAGGGCTTCTGCTAATTCAGAGAAGAGGGCACCCACGGAATTTAATTTCTGCTTGTGTTTTGGATGAGTTCAGGTTTTGTGAACTTGAAAATCTTGCATTATGGTTCTTGGCAATCTCCTATGCAGGGCACGTGCCCTGCAAACCCTTTGAAGATACTGTGAAAGAGATGGGTACCCTGCCTGCAGGAGCACTGGGAACAGCTTCCTCTTGTGTTAAAGGATCCATGAGAAACTCAGCCAACATGCACCAAGGCAACAGATTTTCTTTGCTCTTACTATGCTCCTTCCTCAGATTTTCTGCTAATACTGTTAGCTTCCAGATTCTTTGCTCCTCACAGACTGGGGTATAAAGCTGGCCAGTGTGCCTGCTCCCTACTCCAGCAGCATAGGATCACAGGGAAGACTCACTGTGCCCTCTGTTTTCTTTCTTTTAGCACAGTTTCATGGAGCACTGCACTGTTCAGCCCAAAAAGAGCCATTCATGCTGATTTTTTTCAGCTGAGTTGTTTTGTTTTTCTTCTGAGCCCTCTTTCAGCATTATTCCATTAAAACTGTCTGAGATCTGAGTTTTTCACTGCCTAGCATTAGGTGATAATTAATCCACCAGACAGTTTCACAACGATGCCTTCCAAAAGGAGAACATCCAGAAATAGCAGTAGAACACAAGCTTGTGTTGTGCAGCAGTGAATAGAGTGTGCTCCGCTCCCTTTCAATGTAAACAGTGTGTCAGGCCATCCCCATGGCTATCGGCAGGGAGGAAAGGAACAAGACCAAGGTTAACATGGAATATATTTTAGGGCAGTTTTTTGTAGCTAGATGGAAAAGATAGCAGTGAAAAAACTTTTTTGAGAAAATTACTTGGAAGAACCTAAGCATGTTGACTATTTTTTATAAGGATATTTAGGATGTATATTTTGCAACTAGAATTGTCACTGTTCTCACAACAGATGATACATTTTAAAAGTAGTAGCAACTGTGAGATGAGTCAAACTTAGATGAGGTTGGCACCTTCCAGGTGGTGCTCTCCCCCACTCTCCTCAGCCAAAGCCCTGACGCTCCCTGCTCTGGCTCTGACCCACTCCCCCAAATCATCTTTATCTGAAAATTGTCTTCCTGTCAAAAACATTTCAGTGCTGCATTTTTTTTCTGGTCCATGACTCAGATTGGCCATCTTTACTACCAGATGCCAGCTGATTTCCATTTATATGGACCTTCTAAGTGCTTAATTACACTGAGAAAAGACTATGCCAAAACAGAATCTGCAACTGGAGGGTTGAACCATTTCATAAGTCTGAGACATCTGTCAGTTTGATGTGTTCCTGGCCGAAGCAGAAAAGTGTAGGGGGAACATTAATGCTGCAACAGGCTGTTGTCAGCACCCTCTGAGAGCAGAGTGCCACACAGGCACCTGCACAACACATCCATAATGAAGGCACTAATGGCTCCACAGATGAGGATGCTTGTAGGCATTCTGAAGAGAATGCCAGTTTCTGGGTTGCCTTAAACATTGAGTGCTGCTGCTGACACTTCCATATATGTCACACATCCAGCCACAGTGACATGTCAATATTCCTACAGGGGATACAGTCCACAAAGAGTACCAGACAACTCTGGTGCCAACCCCAGCCACACAAATGGCCACTACAACCCCCACACCAACGACCACGACGACAGATCCTTCCACCACAGTGCCACAGCCAACCACAACACCTGCAGCAACCAGAACCACAGCAGCTCCAGCCAAGACTAGACCTGGACCGCACAGGGTCAGAGATATGGGTCAGTAGCATGGATGTTTTCATTGCTTTCCTCTGGACTGACAGCTCTCCTAAAATTTAAGGAACAAGATATACAGCTGGATATACCATGATTTAGAGGAGCATGAGTTCAGTAATTCAATGTAGAAATACTAGGAGTGAAAATATATATATAAGTCCAGCAGACCAATTCATATGAGAGTAAGCTCTCCATCCCCAAATGCTGTTATGATTTTCAGGTATAGAAGTCAATAAATAGTTCTTTGATTTTCGTGTCTAGACTGAGAGATCAACAGATAGGTGAAGACTCATTTTAGAATTAATTTTGTGATAACTTTCAATAGATTAAAGCTGTAATATATTTTTTGTAATGGCTTTTGAATTTTTAAGATTAAAACACTGTGAAAGGATTATCATACCTTTTTTGAACATCTGATTTTCCTTAATCTTTCCTTCTTCATTTATTGTTATTCATTAGCATTGTGGGGATTTGCTTCAATTGCTGAAAATGAAAATCTATTATTTTTAGGTTCTAGCAGTGTCCACCCAGCATATGCATCTGTGGTAGCTGCAGCAGCAAGTAAGTATGGTGAAGTAAGTATGCCACAAGGCATGCAGCACAGTGTGTTTTAGGGCAACAATGATTCAATAAACTTTCAAGCCTCAGCAAACTCAATGACTGAATCCAAGTCTGGATTTAAACTGGAAAAACAGATGCTTGGCCTGCATGTCAAAGATGCTACTGACCCACAGTTCTGAGGCAGCGTTACTAGTGAGTATCTGCCCATTTCAGCTGTGACAAAAGCTGGATTTTGCAAAACTTGAGACGAAGATTTTGCTATTTGAATCATGTTTTCCTATTACTTCCTTCTGTCATACTCCTTCAAAGGGAGACTTGATTTAGTTGTAAAACACACAATGCAGAGGGCTGCACAGCCATCTAAGCTTAGGGCTGGAAGCTCTGAAATGCTGACATACGTTAAAGCACTCTTCTCTCAAAAATCTCAGGCTGTGGCTCTGAGCCTGGCATACATGTGATGTTATTCCTGGCTTGCCACTTGTTATTGACAGCAGAATGGCGGCTGCTCAGAGCTCTGCACCTCAGTCCAGGAGCCTGCTCCCAGTCCAGCCCACAGCCTGCATGCAAGTATATAGAGGTGTTTTTCCATACACTGTGCAATTGCTCAGCTGTGCAGTCAAGAAAAGGAGAATATTTTCAACTGTTTGAAAGGTTCTGAGCATGGGGATATGATTGCTTTTGAGTGAAAAGGGAGCTGGGCTATCATTAGCTTTCATGCTCCATAGCTATTTCTAAGTGCTTTCGACTCAGCTTTCCTCTCACATTACTGCAGTCATCCCCAGTGCCAAGTAATTCACAGCCAAGAACATGGCAGGGCAAGCATCTTTTGGGTAGTTCAGGTCTTGAGGGGAAGCACAATTAAGTAAAATTTAGTCGTAAGTTCAGAATAAAGGCAGAGGGGCTGAAGGGGTTAATCTTAACAAGTCAAATGTGCAGGTAGGTATGTGCATGACAGGATTTACAGAAATTTACAGACATTTAAAGATTCAAAAGGGTTTAAATTCTGTTGAAATATGCATCAGTCAGTATTTAATATGCCTGTTAACTTGGTTCTGCTTGTTGTTTTCTTTTATACTTCCTATTCCCACAGGCTGAGCACAGAGTTACTGTCTTTACTAGCAATTAGGAAACCCTGTTTGAGGTTCCCCAGTCAGAAAGAGATGAGTGTTGAGAGTAAAGTATTGGCAACACTGACATCAGTGGGAAGGTTGTATTTGCTTTAATAAGACAAGTAATTTAGTCCAAAAATTGGAAACAAAACCAAAAAAACAACCAAGGACCCCAAAACAAAAATTTCTCAAATTTTCCAATGTTTTCAGTGGTCACTTAATTGTAATTTGGATTCATCTTTCTTCACAATTTTCTTTACTGACATTCTAAGCATAAATTAATTCCCAAAATATTAAAGTGATCACAGCTAAGAGCTGGAGTGGTAGAGATCTACTTCTGATTTCACAGACTACATTTCTAGGATTATGTCCAACATATCAGTACCTGATATTCCTGAATTCTCCTCACCCCTTCCTGATTCTGAAAGAGAAGAGCTGGATAAATTAAAAAATACAGAAAGTACAAATACAGTTTTGATGTCATGACCATACATAAAGCTGTTTTCTCTGTCAGAGGAGCCTTTAGGACCCACTGCTATCATTCAGTGTTTCTGGTTGTTGGTATTAACCAGAGTTTGGCTTGACTGGACAGGATCAGATGTTCTCCTGTCCATCCTGGCTCACAGAGACTCACAGATCTACCTCTCACTGTGCATTGGTAGTTTGCCTGCAAAAGACACCTCAAAAGTAAAGAGCTATGAAACAGAGCACAGTCAGAATGAACAGACCGTTTCCATTTCCAGCCACTGGCACTGGCAATAGTTCACAGGAGCAAAAGAAAGGCAGGACTTGCAGATTAGAGCATGAGAGCAGGGGCAAAACCGCTGCCCTAGTTCTTGCTATTCTTTCCTCTTTATCTTCTGCTTGTCAAAGATAGAGTAACATAAAAAATAAAGGAAACTCTGCTCCATTGGCAGGCCCCTGCCTCAAAGACTTGATGTGCAAAAACTGCTAAATGAAAAAACACTGATGTGACTAGTGTGCCATAGGACAGCTGGTTCCTGCCTGCCCTACTAAGGCTTCTGCCTCTGTCCAACAGCAATAAACCCAGCACACTCCCAAGGGCCACAAGCTCACTTGTTCTCTCCCATCCCAGCTCTTTAAGCAATCCTTTCTTGCACAGCAGCTTGGACCCTAGATGAGGCTTGGGTCTAAATCCAGTGCTTCTGTGAAGACTGCAATCAAAAATCATGTCCTGATCCTTGGTGCCATGTTGAAGCATTGCGCTGGCAACCAAGCATTGGGCAGCAATTGCCTGGGCATTGTCAGGTGAGGTGCTTTCCTGCCCTCTGTATCCAGATGGGGTCAATGGTTGCATCTATTTTCAAACAGGGACTCTAAACTGGACACTGCCTACCATGATACACTACACAGATTTCATCCTCAGCTGTGACTTAATAGGGCAGTAAACAGAAAAGTATTGAAAGGACATGAGACAGTGGTAGTGTAAGTGCTAGAGAGGGCATTGAAAGCTCTTCAGCAGGAAGACCAGTAGGGCTCATGCCTTCAGGAAGCACTGGACAAACATTCCATCCTGGCACCAGGGAGAGCAGCTGGAGTTTATTTTTGGATGCTGCCTTCCTCCCCAAGTTATCCCTGACTTCTTAACCCATCAAGGGTGCTGACCAAGTTGCAGATGGCCAGGCATGTTTTGTGCACAGAGTAGCTCCTCTTCTTCTCAAATCAGTTCTCATTATTCACAAGGTTCACTCTAAACTGCATGCAAACCGCTGTTCTCATCATTTCTTGCTTCCATGCCTCCCTGCTCACCACAGAACTTGCCAACCAAGGTCTCTCTGCTCCACTACTTTGATTTTTGACCCAGTTCTTGGAATTTGCCTGGGACTGTCCATCCCCAGTTTGTTACAGACTTCTCCTAGTCCTGCTCAGCCTCCAGCTTACACAGAGCTCTGTTCTAATGAACACATATTCCCATGCCACAGCCTCACTGACATCTCAGATTCGAAGGAAGAGCAAGCTTTGCAACCTGGAAGTGCAATTCCAACTTTTTCTCCTCTATCACCACCATGTTTGCCCCACCCAACAAAAGCATGGCAGAAAGCAGCTTACTGCAGGGATGGGGGTAATGTGCCTTTGGGAGGTATAGCAAGAGGGAGCAGCTCCATGGCCCAGCAGTCATGCATAGAGAAAAATCCACATTGCTAACATCAAATTAAAATTTAAAAGTGGGATTAAATACTTGGATACTGAGGTAATGTCTCTTTTACCCTCTTGTACTCTGTTTCCACTGATCTTGTAAAGAGTGTTAGATATGCATTGGGGCTCAGTCATGGCAAACATGAGACAAGGGCAGCTCCGAGACTCAGAGTTAATTTTCTACCACCACTTTGGCTCATACTGATCTCCTGTGTGTAAAGCCTGCCCTGCACAATTCCATACAACACTGACTGCTGCACACACAGATTTTTCTCTCTGAAATCTGAATACTCAGCCTGGTATAGCTGTGGTCCATCTGGAGCCTTACAAGCTTAAGAGTTTAAAAGCCTTGCCAGTTTTGGCAGATGAGCCCATTACTTCCATAAACAGGATCTCTCTGGCATCTGGAGTTTACAAGGTCTCTCAGGACAGCTCCTAGAAATCCCATCAAAGGGCTTCTAGTGGCCTGGAAGGTTCAAGTTTGGGTCAAACACAAGCTACTTACTTCACCTAATTTTGCAATGTCAAGCTCCCAAGGAGCAGCAATTTCTGTTTTCTGAGACAACCATTCAAAATGGTCTCATTGATGACATCTTATTGATAAAATAACCTCCCGGGCCCCTGTCCAGTGTTCACAGAGTCTGGTAGAACATTCCCACTGATTTCACCAGGCTTTCAAATTAATATTTCTGGGAAAACTAATGAATAAAGGCTTGTTAAAGGATAAATTTGTTAACAGGCTTCTTAGGAATAATTAATGAAATGAAAGGCATGATTAAAGACATGGTTTTCATCTGCAAATGCTTTGAGCCTTCAGTATTTTTGAACAATGGGAATTTAATAACCCAATCACCTTTAAAAAAAGCCTTTGTGTAGAAGACATGTCAGACACATGAATTCTCCCACATTATTTTTCCATTGTCTCATTACTTACGGTCTGCCTGCTTGCTCATATCCACTTAATCTCTGCAGAAAGGGTAGTATCTGGTCTGGGGGATTGTTTTGGGGTTAGGGTTAAAACCTTCCTCACACAACTAGGACAATTGGATGGTACAGAAATAGAGATAAACACAGATCACCAGTGTGAGTGGGAGAAGGAAAATTACAAAGGACAGCAAATCACAGAGGTAACTGCAGATCTTTTAAATGCAGACCAGAGACTTAGAAGTAATATCCATAACTAAAGGGAACAGACAGATCTGTATGACAGACAGAACAAGACAATCCTTTTCTAAGCAGGCTCAAAATATATAGTTAACATCTAAGAAAGTCTATTAATGACAACTCTATATATGAACCATTAATTCTGACAGCTATAAAGTGAGACTCAGTGAAAAAGCTAGGTAGCAGTAGTACTGAACCAAACACGCTGTAATAAATCACACTTTTCCACTTTGATGTCTACACAGGACAGGTTCAGGCTGCACAAGGAAGAGGACAGAATACAGGTATGTTTTAATTTAACAACAACCAGTAGATTTGTACTGCTTAAATTCTAGAAAACCTTGTGGTTAAGTTCCATATGCTAACCAATATAATATTTTCAAAGCATTCAGGGGCACTGCCACCTCTGCAAATAACAGAAATATTTTACGACACAATACAGGTAAAGGCATTACAATCCTTCTCTATTTTATCCCTGCAGATATTTTTACCACTTACATCTACCAAGTCATGCAGTAACACACTGGTTTTCCCTCCTAACCATGTTCATATCAGGCTGCAGTGAAAGGAGATATCATAGTGGTTGCCGCATGACAATAGCGTAACTTTAAAGGAAAAAAGTAAACAAGATTGATTAAACATGCAGTTGTTCTCAAAACACTAGTCTAAAATCATTTATAGAGGTCTTCTATAACATTTGCTTTTGCAAAATGAGAGGTGAACATTGTGTCTGTGTAAGTTTGCCTGACCCAGTTCACGGGCCCTGAGCACAGTCAGGATCCCAGGACCCACTGCCAGTTGTTCCAGCAGACCAGCTAATAGCTGCACTTTGCAGCACCTACTAACACTTAAACTCTTTTTCCAGCCACTTTCAGCCCTTTTAAATTAATTCATAGTTTCCATCTTCCTTTTCTGTGTGGTCTGAAAATGTGCAGAAAGACAATTTGGGGCCACTGCATCCCTTGTGATGATGCTCCTCTCTCCTCACCCACTGGTGTCTATTTAACCTCTTGCCTCTTTGTCCGATCATGCAGGTGCTCAGCGCCAAGAGCCCATTGCCACCTTCCAGAGGGCTGCCAGCTCTCCAGTCCACCTGGGTGAGCAAGACTGCTAGCAGCAGATTTTCCACTCTCTTTAACAGTTTTAGCAACCACAAATTAGTCCTTGTACTGCACATTGTTTTCCTGCATCCTGGAGGAGGACCTGTGGGTATTCTCAGCTCAGTCAGAGAGAAAGAGAAAGGTTTTCTAACCAGGCGACAGCCTGGGAAACAGTTGGGAAAGAATGTAAATAATTCTCTAATCTATCTTGTTATTCACATTGTTTATAGATATGTTCTACTACTAGTTGGTGCTCAGTGCATGAGTCTTGTCCTGGTGTGACATGTTTTTACTCTAGACCAATGAAATTAGTCTTCTCGAAGTTCTCTATATATAGAGCAGTACATTTGAAATAAAGGGGAGAGCTCATTTTCTTAGCCTTCTGATCTGGAGTTCTTTGTTCCCGTCCTGCTCAACAGCGTCAAGGACCAGGGCAAGACTCATGCACTGAGCACCAACTAGCAGCTTCCTGAAAGGGAAAGGCAAAGGAAAGCTCAGTCACAGGTGACCTGTTGTTTCAGGTCATGAGAATCAACATCTACAAAGTGTTTTCAATTTTTCTTATTTGTTAGTCAAAACAGGAAACAAACAACCAGCTCTGTGCAGCCTATCAGGTCTTCAGTAGAGCTAGATCTTCTGTTCCTGTGATTCCCAGAAACCTCTAGGCTGACAGTGAAAGTAGAAGTTGCTTTTAATTCTGAGGGTAGAAACATCACCTGTACTATTCTCTCTTCCTGGAAGTGCAATTGACCCTTCCCCAGCAAGCAGCCCAGTCAGCAGGCACTTTGCAAGACCTACAACAACTTTCCAGGGGCTCCAGAGCTCTCAGCAGACCTACCAAACACTAACTCTCCCATGATGGAGAGCAGAGTTTCTCAGAGACAGATTTTGTCTGGGAGCATCCAGGGTGGGATGTGGGATGGAAGTCAGGTTGCAGCAAGGCATGCAGGACTGCAGTGAGGCTGCAGACCCTCAAAGTCCCCACAAGAGCAGCAGAGCAGGTCCAGTGGTGGTTCCCAGGATGACCCAATAGCCCAGGCTGCCAGGCAAGTCCCGAACACTGAGGCAGGTCTGACCAGCTGAGGCAGGGCACCAGGTAAGTGAGGCAAGGTCAGGGTCAAGATATCAAGGCACAAGCCTAGGCACAGGTACAAGGAGCAAAGGAGCACATCTCTGTGCTGTCCCATAGATGCTTTCCACAGTCCTTTCTCACACACAACACAAGACAAGTGCTGCCCTGTACCAGTGCTGACCTCTGGCATGGGCAGCCAAACCCACTGGGAAGGGAGAGACTGCAGCAGATGAAGGTGTCCCTTGGCCCTGAGGGCTTTGGTGAGAACTGGGAATCACAGGAGGAGTATTCTGGCAGGGAAGAGCCAAGTAGTCATTCACATTGAGGTTAGAATATGTTATTATGCAGGATATGTTATTATCTTTCCAGATAATTTCAGCCAAGTAATCTCACCCAGCAGTCTCCTGGTCAAAATGACAATTTGTAGTTGACCTAGTTGCAGCATATTTAAAATGCACTTGTCCCAAGATGTACTCCATTCTCTCACTTTTCTACTCCTCCTCATTTCAATCTCCTTCTCTTCTTTCTGTTTTCCATCTGTGTTTGTCTTTTTCATACATTTTTGGCCATACTAAATGATGTACTGGCTAATTCTCAGGCTAGCCAAATCATTGCCAGAAAACAGGAGAATACTGCAGAGTCTTACTTAAAACAAAGTCAGTATTTCACCCCATCTAATTGCTTAAGGCTCCTTAATGTCACCCTAAGATGATTAAAAGGCACACATTTTCCATCATATATGATTCTGTTTTCTTCACCGCGGAACAAGAAGAAAAAGAAATACAAACACATATTTGCTTGTATTCCCAGTAAGTCCCGAACCTTTTTTCAGTCCAGAATGTGTCAGCTCAGAGGTGTTGCTTTCAAGCAGCAAACTTTTCTAACAATCAAAGGAAAATTCCTGAACAAGTCCTTGCTTTCTTGGAAAGGCAGGTTGTGCTTCTTGATCCCACCAAGTGTGTGCAAAGAGCAGTGATCAGTTCTGAGAGTTTGGCCATGATGTTGAGGAACTTCCTCTCATCAGCTCAGGTTGCCAGAAAAGTTTGCTAGGAAAATGCCCTCCCCCAAACACCAGTTACTTGTGCCACGCACATTAACTCCCTTGAAATCCCATACTCGCTTAGTCTTGAGTTTTCAAGAATGTTTTTCAAGGCAATTATATGGAATAGTTTTGGTGGTGTCTTTCTGTTTTTTAAAGAGACCAGTCTTGGGGTATCTTAAAAATCAACCCTTTTTTTAATGGGCATCTTCAAGTGAGGAAAAAAAAAAAAAGCCCTAGTTGTAAAAATAATCATTTCACTTTCAGATACACATTTCATGGACAGCTTTCTTCATTATGTGTTCTAGGACAATATGCAAGAAATAAACCTCTTTCCTGGATAAACAGGTCACTCAAAAAGCTGTATGTTTTGCATATTTGCAGCCAGCTACCCCAAATTCTTGGTACTTATCTTGTGTTCTTGGTACTTATCTTCTTCATTAGGATACTAAACTGACACAGAAAGTTCTAAATGGGTGAACTGAGAAGACTGGTGGAGGAAACAATAGACAGCTCCTAGCCACAGGGATTTGGACAGACTAGAGTACCTGTGGACATCTGAGCTGATGAAGCTGTTAATTGTTAATCTAGAAAAACCTCACCATTGCTCCCACTGATAAAAAACAGTCTTTCAGCAGCTGCCTGTCTTTTGTAAACAGTCAGAGATGGTAAAGAAGCCTGGTTTCTGCGGGTGCTCCCTGACAATGAAGTGGCAGCAGAAACAAACCTGTGACAGTGAGATGGGCACATCCCATTGCTCCTTCAGCTCACATCCCTACATATGAAGAACAGAAAAGATGGCAAATCTTTGTGCAGCTCCTCAGCTGGTTCCATTTGCCATTCAGTTCCTACTGCTTTAAACAGGTTTGCCACTGCAACTCACAGAGCAGCATATGTGTACAGAAGACTCGAGAAGTGCGGGGTCTTCTTTGTAATTTGCTCTTTGTCTGGTTTTTCTTTTCAGCTAGTCAGGATGAAAAGCAGCCTCATATGAATCTTCCTTTCTCACAGTCACGGGGTGCTCCTCCAGCCTGGGAGGGGGAGGCACACCTTTGGAGATTATCTACTCATAAACTGGTTTCATTGAAATTTGTTCTTCTCAGTGACAGCATTCAGGAGACATGTTGGCCACTTTGATAACAAATAAGCATCAGCTTTTCTGTGGGGGTAGGGTCCCCCTGCTCTGCAACCAACACCCCTAGCTCCTGTTGCTGCTGCTTTCTCATGACTCTGCTGAAGGATGTATGAAACTGGTAAACAACACTGCCAGAATATAGGAATATTCCTCCTGGTTTTCCTCTTGTTTCTTTTCCCATTACCCAGGCCTGCCCTTCTTTTACCTGATTTCTCCTCCTAAGCAAAATCACAAAAAAACTTCCGCGTGCTTCAGGATTGACCTAGCCATTCACTGCCCTCAGTTTTTAGATCCTTCACTGGGTGTTTAAGTAGTGCTCAGCATAAGGAGGGAAATCACCCTAGCAATGAAACATGGCAGGGTTCCTCCTACCCTAAGGGAGATCACACACCTTATTCAGCCATCAGACTCATCCAACAAGTCTCCCTCGCAAAGGGAAGCTGATAGCTCCTCATGGGAAAGGCAATCTAAGGACAAGGTCAGTGCTCTCTAGGCTGGAGGACACTGGCAAGCCCACGCACAGCTTTATTGAAACCTATATTGTAGTTCACCCACTGGCTCTAGTCAAGAGCACACCAGCTCTGTGCAGCTTATTGGATCTTCAATAGAGTTAAAGCTTTTCTTCCTGGGATTCCCAGGAACTGTTTCTGTCCTAGTCAGATGCAAGGGCATTCATCTGGCTGCAACCCAGAGCAAAACATCACTTTTTGGGAACATCTTTCAGCAGGTTCCAAAACCAAAGACATTTTGGGGTTTATTTATAAGGGCAGAAATTTTGATGCAGCTATCCATGCCTAATAAGTGGCAAGCAATTTTTAGACAATTTATTTGTGTTTTGGTGGGCTGAGGGGATAGAGAAATCTGTAGGTGAGAGTTCCTTGTAGATTTTCAGTGAAGAACAACTTAAATTAAAAAAAAAAAAAATGTACTGAGGTTTATGCCTCAGTATCAATGCAATTTAGAGGAATAAGACCAAAGCAGATCTAGTGAGGTGTATTTAAAACCTTAAAAAAGGTTAGTGCTCTGAGGGCAGTGATACAAGGCTCCTAATTATGGCTTGAAATATGCACATAAAAGTTCCCAGATTTACTGATTTCCTCAGCTCCTAAGTTATTAATTTACATTATTGTCTGAACTGACCTCTCTAAATTGAGTCAGAACTGTGTGATCTCTAGTATTTGCACTACTACCAGTAAAAAATTTTTTTCTCTCTCTCTCTTTCATGTGTGAAAGCAATGGAAATAGACTCATGGAAACCTGGACTGAGCATTTTTGACACAGGTAAATAGTTAAAACATCTAATAACTAGTCTGGGAATAAGTGGTTTCCATCACACATGGGTAAAGCTAAATCTATTTATTCATCAGACCCATGACACTGGTGATAACAATCTCATTTTAAGAAGTAATTACATCATTCAAAATTATAAATAAAGTATGTTGTTTACATCTTAGCAGACTGTTCTGTGCTTTCGTCACTCTTGACTTCCTGCTTAAAGCAGGAGCAGAAGAGAGGAGCTCTGGAAAGAGTTGGCAGCTACACTGCAGGAAAGGAATTCTAGTTACTGAAATCCATTTGTAAATGAGAAGGTATTTTGGGAATGCCACAGCTGAGATCACAGTTTAGAGCTGCAATCAGTGAAGAACATGACAGATTATCCTGATGTCAATGTACTTAGGGAAGACATTCAGATAAGAAAAGGAGGGTTTGTGTCAAACGTAAAGAATAATGAACATCATTGAAATTTTCAGACATTTTAGCCTTAAAAACTGACAATATGGAGATAAGAATATTTTATGAATACTGGTGAAGGAAAAAAAAACCCTATATTTGTAACAGGCTCTAGTAGCAGCAAGACCAAGACTTGTGCAACCCTTAATCAGGAGCAGTTTCCCACTGCAGATTGAACAGCTCCCTTTCCTCGGGAACATTAAAAGCAGACTGCACAAGATACAGATTAATTCATGACATGGTACTCTCCCTCTTACAAGGGGCCTGACCATCCAGTGTAAGAGGTCTTTCCCACCACGGGTTGTGACGCTGGAGAGGGCTGTGCTGGTGGCCCTCGCAAAGGCCATTCCCTTGAATATTCTTCTTAATAAGCCACTAGTGTGCTTATTCAGGAAAAGCTACAACACAAGGGCCAGGGTGCAGAGGGATATTTTGAGGCAGAAAATGACAGATTGCATTAAATGCAATGAAAGGTTGGCATGGGGGAAGGGATGTTGTATTAACAGTTTCTCAGCAACTGAAGTGCCAGCACAGACTAGTGTGATAAAGTCTGATGAATTCAGATTGTCACTTCAAAGGAGTGGTTTCTGGCATGGATGTAATCACTGCTGTCTTACTTAAATGAATGGGAAGTTTAATCAGTATGGACAGCTGTGACAATCAGCGAAGGGAACTTTAATTAGCATGGCGTAGACTGCCCATGCAGCAGGTTGAAATTCCCATGGCAATACCAACAATAAATTGGACTGGCAGAACAGGGAGGCCCATAGAGACTGACCACTTCCCCAGTTAGTTGGGGAAGAGTATTTGGAGGGTGACCTTATTGTTCCACTAAGCACAAATCAGCCAGCTGACCCACAACCTTCAAGAACTGATAATTACACTGACAAATAAAAATGAAAAATGCTGCACTGCCTACACTTGAGTTTTCCATGCTGACAAAGCTAATGTCAGCTGTATGCCTGGGAAAAGAATATGGATTTTACAGGATGTAGATAAATGCATGAGGCAAATAGCTATCTATGAACTATCCTTCATATACAATTTAGTTGCTAAAATGGATGGCACATGTGAATTTCTAATTTCACTACAGTGTTAAATCCACCTACTTTCTGTTCTGCAAATAAGGCAAGGTGGGGGGGGGGGGGTGGAAATGCACATATGGGGTACCAAGCTGGCACATGTGAGGTATGCAGTGTGCAGGCTGCAGGATGAAGCATGGCTTTGGTCTGTTGCTGAGGAACTATTATGTGCCTGTGTAATTAAAACCTGTACCGAAATATACACAGTCAGGAAGCCTGGCTGATGACTATTTCAGGTTTAAAAAAAAAAAACCCCAATCATTTTCATCCATGTGGTTGACAAAGAGAGGCTGTGCATGGCCAAGTCATGTTGCCTTTAACTTCCACATCAGATAAACTAATCACAAACTTACACAAGACTTGCCTTCCTTCAAAGGCAGGTTTGGTTCATGTCAGCAAGACCTTCAAGCCTGAGAGAGGTCAGAAATGTTTTCTGCAGCAGATATCACTGGATGGAACTGTTTGGTGTCACCCATTCCACATTATTTTTCCTCAGTCAGGAACAGGTGGCCAGCCTCAGGCAGTGCTGCCCCAGCACCACCACTCTACCTCCCTGCTGGTGTTTCCCCCATCCAAACGGGCTCCCATGGGCAAATACACAACACCAGGTGCACTTCTCCCTGTTCCTTGCCTGGGAGCTCATCCCCAGTGCACAAGACAAGAGGCACGAGCCAGCAGAGTGCTGGACAACAGCTCTGGCCATAAGAGATGAAGCTGGTCAGAGCCTGGCTTGCCAGCCTGCTTTTGAATGCATTCAGCCTGCTCTGGCACAAGAGGGCCAGCTCCACTAACTGTGGGAGAGAGGCTTTTTTCCCACGAGAGCCAGTGCCAGGATGGGTGGAGAGCTCCTATTCCCAACCCAGAAAGTATCCTGTCCAAAGTTTGGGCAGGAGCACAGGGAAGCTGCATGTGGGACTGCAGGCACTGCAGGCACTGCATACATAGTGACAAAAAGCAGCACCAGCCCTGGGCCTCTCCTAACCTGGCCAGACATAGCAAGGAAATTCTCAAAGAAAGCACACAAAGCAATCACCAACTCTTGCTGTAAACAAAGTAGGGCAACTCTTTGTGCCCTTTGCCTGCTCACAGACAGCCCCATGGGTTCCCATACAAGGCCAAGCCCAGTGCTCCAGCTAGCTCCACATCCTGGCTCTGGCAACAGGCAACAGCAGATGCCTGGGGACAAGCAAAGCAGAAGGAAATCACTGCTTTGGTGCTGCTGTTAGTAGCTCTGTTTGGTCCCTGCAGTAGAAATTTTCTGCACTGGCAGCTGAATTTCAAACTGAGAAGCCAAAACACCCCTGTCTGGTTCTTATGCTGCTGTGTGCTGAAGCCTTCCAGCAGGGATCAGGTACCAATCAGGTCAGCTTTATACCAGGTCGTGCATACTCAGACTTAATACAAACATGGCCCCTTACCCAAAATTATGTGCAGCTTTCAGCATGCAGCTAAAAGGACTCAAAATTGTTGTATTTGATAATTATGAGAGGTAAAATTTTAGACTTTACTGGAATAGAAATAGGAGTGGTTACAGAGGGGGATGGAGCTCATACTTCCCTCCATTTTCTTCACAATACTCTGCCTTATTATGGCTTGGTCCTTAATACCTTCAGCAACCAACTTCAGCTGTTACATCTCCCATCATATTTAGGCAGTGACCTTCCCTGATGTCCCTTTACATACACTGATGCTCTCATGCTTGGCTTGCTCATGGCTGGCTGCTGTGGAGAGACAAAGTCTGTGGTACCTAGTAATTTCTCATACTTTTCTTTATAAAGCTCACACTTTCTAAAATTACCTTTTCACTGTGTCTCTGAAGTCAGTAATCTTTCCTCAACTTATTTGGTGATGAAGATTTAAGGAAGTCTTCCTCCTACTTTTCTTTAAAAATCTAACATGCAGTTTACAAAAATAATAAGCTGTTCTGCTGTTCTTTAGACCAACAGCTTTCTCAGTGAGTGCTCAGTTTTTTAGCTTGTCTGATCATTGCTGTCTCTTCTGTGGATTATCCCAGCTAAATCCCTTTAATCTTGTCATGCTGTACTGAAAAGACACAGCTCTTAGCCCTTGCTTGGAAGGGAGATGCTGGACTGTAGGAAAGTCTTACCATACCAAGTCATGAGTGAAGTTCAGCATTTTTAGACCTTCTGATGCCAGCCTGATGGTGTCCTGTGTGTCAGTACCTTTCACAAGGACATCAGCTCTCTGTTACCCTATTTCTTTTGTGCTTTTCAAAATAACCCAGACTTCTGGGGGCACCTGAGGAGCTGTGGCTTGCATTACTTCCCCAGCTGTAATGAGATGGAGTCAGTTGCTGCCTGTGCTTTTCTCTCCATACAGAAAACAACATTATAAAACTGTTGCTCGTTCACTTCAGACATTGTGCAGCTCATTGTAAGGCACAGTGAGCCAGCAGGGTGGTAGTGCTGGTTCTCAGGAGAAGACTGCTGGGAGCCACCATCCCACACTGTGACCACCAGCCTCTGCTCCTGAGGAGCCCACTACTTGTGCATGATGCTCCCAAGCCCTTGCAGTTAGGGAACTGACTCCCAAAGGGGAGCACCTCAAAGCTGGTGCTAGGAGAGATTTTAGTGGCATTCCTAGAAATGTCTCTGCTCTTGTTTTACCCCAGGAGTGATGTAGATGAAAAAGCGTAAGCTCCAAGGATGTCCTCCCCATCTTTGTTTCCCTCCCACATCAATCCTCAGGCCAGGGGGTCTCTGCAGTGACCCCGTTGCCCATTTCCTTGCAGAGCAATGGCAGCCACCAAGCACACACTGATAGATTCTTTCCTTTCTCTGTTTAGGCTTCAGTTCAAAGGAAGAATTGAATCCAAAGCCACTGGAATCCATCTCCCAGGGGAATCAGAGTACGTACTTCAGCATTAACTTCATAATTAAGCAACATTATTAATTACATATTGCTAGAATGCATTCAAATTAAATAGCAAAAGGTAAGTTTTCAAAAAAGCCTAAGAAAATCCAGGAGCACATTTTTCCCTTGCAGAGAAAAAGTGAGCACTCTCTGCTGACCCCTCATACACAGAATTGGTTTTTGCCTCTACAGGGAAGGAAATAACAGCCAAAATTTAGTTTACCTGGGCAGTGAGATGGTGGCTGCTCCGTACCCCCTCTTCCCAGGCAGTATCAGCTCCAGGCTCCCAGCGTGCAGAGCTTCTTCACTCAGGTACTTTGGTGGCAGAGGACAGCAATCCAGCGTGCTGCAGCCAGGGTTAGATGAGCAAGCCCTGCTGACCAGAGCAGGCTCCCATGGCTATGCTGTGTGCAGGCACCCTTCCCACAGCACTGGGTGGGAGGGAAGGAAACAACCTGAGAAAGGGACCCAACGCCTGCCACAGCCAAGAGAGAGAGGATGCAGAGGGAGCATCAAGGACCACTCAAGTTCAGAGAAGAAAATGCAGGTTCCCCTACTCCAAAATTTTCTACATCCCTTTAAAAAGGCAGATTTACCCATTAACCCATCTTCAGTTGAGGCCAAAGTAGCAGAAGAAAGAGGAAGCAAGTTCTTAGTGGAGAGATGGCATTGCCTGCCACCTCTTCATTAGAAGCCACCCCAAATAGAGGGTTCACCCTTCCAACAGTGCCTGGGTCCTCTTTTGCCCATCCTTGGGCAGCTGAACACTGTCTGGACTCTTTATAGTAACTACTGAACCAAATGTTTACGTATTCCCAGGCATTCCTCTTAATATTTAAAGAATTATTTTCCCTATCAAAGATGTCAAATACACCTGAAACTGATACAGAAATAAGGGAAAGAAGAAGAAAAAGGGAAGGTTCTGCCCTACAGACCCCATTGCACTGCAGAAAAGCAGAGCTTGGTGCAGTGGAGATGCCAGCAAGGACAGCTGTGTTTCCAGCAGTTAAACTGAAATAAGTCACACCAGAAACAATATTTTCATCCCACTGCTAACTCTAGGACCCATAAAAGCCCTAATTCAGATCTTGTCTCCCTGCAAATCAGAAAGTGCTCACCTCCCTGTGAAGCACCTTTAGCCTGTGCTCTTGCAGTGTCCCTCTCATGTCCCAGCACTGCATCGGAATCCTCCCCAGAAACCAAGTCTGTCTATAAGTGTATGTAAATCTTTGCCTCCCCAGACCCTGCTGGCTAACAAACTGCCCACTTTCCACATATAGATCTCATGAACTAGTTCCCTTTGAAGGATAAGAAATTCATGAAAACTTGGCTGTTAATTGAGGTATTTGTTGTGGGTTCCCGACCTTGCCTCACGATCTGCTGCGAGCAGACACGGTTCTCAGTCACGCTCCTGTAATTCAGCATTATTAGAATTAGAAAAAAGAGACAGCTATGGGAGAAAAAATTGAAGGTAATGAGATGGGAGGCAGTTGCATAAGCCACTAAGAACAATTGGTGCTTTGTAGCCTTCGGGCTACCTAATGATTAAAACACAGTAGTTTGAACACTCTGATTGGTAGGAGGCATCATCAGAGGGAAATCAAGAGATGGGGATGACCCAGACGCCGGAGGGGGAAAATGTTAATTAGCGCTCTAGTTAAGCCAAATTTTGATCCCACTCCTGGTCCCAGACCAAAGTTGAATGCTTCACCACTAACTTGCAGAAATGTGAAAGCAGGTTGGCAGAGATGAAGACAGCATTTGCAGCACAAAGATGAGGTTCATCTGTGTAATTAAAGGGAAGAGTTTGTTTGGGTACAGGCATACCTTTTATAGAACATTCCTTTCAGCCCAGAGAGGAAACACACAGCAGCATACCACTGCTGCTGCACACACGGGTACAAGGCTACAACAATGCAAAGGAACAGCCCCCACTCGGTCTGAACATCCCAAGCAAAATCATCCTTGATGTTAGCTCCAGCTCAGAAGGAAACTGATGAACAATTCTCATTCAGAAATGCAGAGCTGCCAGGATTGTTCAGTAATCCTGGATTGTAATCGCCTTGAAGAGATCCCACAGTGTCCTTCCCCTAAGGCACATCCTAGGCATCACACATTTCAGGAACTTCCCTGCCTTCTGAGCGACATTAATACGGTAACTGTTCCTGTTATGTCTATTACAGCAACTAAGTCCACAACAGTGTCACCAAGGAAATCGCCTTAGTTTGTGCTCTGAAGGTGGCCAGACCACAAAATCCAAGCACCATGGCTGGTTTTACAAACTCCTATCACCTCTGGGCTGCAAATAAAGCGTGCTGAGCCCAAGACATGGCTCTGAGGGCACAGGATATACAAGTCAGCTTGCTCCTGTGGGGCTGACCTCCCTGGCCCCAAAATGCAGTGCTCCCACACTGACCCCTGTGAAAAGTTTCTTGCCCTTTTGTCACACAGCCAAGCTTAGATGTTGTATGGGACAAAGTCATGACAAGAACTATGTTTACAACCAGTAGGACAGAGTTGAGCTGCCAACTGTGACTTGTCTTTGTCAAAGGCTTTTTTGTAGAGTTTATACAGCAGGACAAGTCACTGGATGCAGACTGTTTAGGCCTTTGATGCTTTCAAGAAGCACAGCAGTCAGAAAGGACTAAAAATATCTTCCATGTTTCTTTATCTCTCCTCAGATTGCAAGGTTGATTTGTCCTTCTTAATGGATGGGAGCTGGAGCATTGGCAAACGCCGCTTTCAGCTCCAGAAGCGGTTCCTTGGTAACGTGGCTCAAGCCCTTGGCATTGGCAGCACTGGTCCTCTGATGGGCATTGTTCAGTATGGGTAAGAGTTTCCCAAACATTCCCATTGCCACAGGACATGACTGCACACTCTGGCAGCTGTAGCTCTAAGCTGATATGTGCTAAAGGCCTCACTCCAGCTTGCACTCAGGAGCCAGGTAGTACAGACCAGCCCTATGGCTTTTGTGTTGTATGTGAAGCAAAACACTGACATTTGCTCTAATTTCTCCTTTTAGTGATGACCCTTCCACAGAATTTAACTTAAAAACTTATGTCAACTCCAAGGATCTAAGGAATGCCATTGAGAAAATTCAACAGAAAGGGGGACTTTCCAATGTTGGTAGGTGATGGGGCCGCTTGCACATCCTCTGCTTAGGGAGGGCTTCAGAGCCTGGGCTATATAGCAAGCCCACACCTCCTCACAGGATACAGAGGCTGGGACCAAACAGTGCTTAGTGCTAGGGCCAGGCTGGAGAGAGAGCACTGCTCCCACTATGACCTGCATGTGTTGCTCCCAGGTCCTGCAATCCATCTCAAGTTGACAGGACATACGGGCAGTTCCCATCAATGCTTTGGGGATCCTTGATAACCCAGCTCATCATCCCCAGCCTCTCTGGGGCATAGGGAGGGGGTTCAGTGCAGGAGGGCTCAGGAAGCACTGGCACCAGTAGCAGAAGTCTCCCTTCCTGCTCACACAACCACAGAAACTGCTTTCCCCAGCTCTCTGCAGCCTCTAACCCTTGAGTCAGCTCTCTGCCTACTATTTCATGGGATATTATCCCACAGAGTACTTCCAGATCTGTAACTTCTCCTCAACTCCTCTTCTATTACAGGGAAGGCACTTTCATTTGTTAACAAAAACTTCTTTCTGGATGCTAATGGAAACCGAGGTGGAGCACCCAATGTGGTTGTAGTGATGGTGGATGGGTGGCCAACTGACCGAGTGGAAGAGGCCTCCAGGCTGGCCAGAGAATCAGGGATCAACATTTTCTTTGTCACTGTTGAAGCAGCTGCTCAAAGTGAAAAGCAGAATGTTATTGAACCAAACTTTGTGGACAAGGTAATTTGTGGGCTGAGTCTGACCAGGACTGAGTCTGAGCATTTGACCAGGCTGAGTCTGACTAACCTTTCCAACCTACTTCATTCAGGGCATTTCCTTTTCCTTCTTACCACTTACGGTTATTTCTTTTCCTTCTTGTACATACTGTCTTCATTTTTTCTGTACAAAAACCAGGCAGTAATGCTGAGATCAGCAAGGGGATGAAGTCAGTAAAGTTCTGGTTTGAGGTACATCATCGAGCAAATGGCTTTTGACCAACTAAACCTTAGCACACACCTGCAGTTGTACTGAGACGAGCAGCTTTCCAAATACACAGTATTTGGAAAATGACAAAGTTGTGCTGGAATTGTTTTTTTCACAAACCTCCTGCTGTGCATCTCCCACTAGGGAAAGGAGCCCTGTCAACCTAATGTCAATGTTGCATTTACAAACAGGTCCCACATATGCAAAGGTTGGCACAGTCCCAACACAAGCACATCCTAGTTTTTCAGCTGCACTGGATAACTCAGACATTTTCTTTTTACTGTTGATAAAGGCTATTTTTCAGTTATTTGTTTCTGCTGCTATGGACTTCATGGTAGCTCTTGGAAAAAGGGTAAATCCCTGACATATGCAGAAAAAAACAGAATGCAAGCTTTGATTGATTTGTATTTGGCACCAACACTAGCTGTCTGATAACAACGCTTCAGAACAAGCTGGTACTCTGCTAGGGCAGGAGATACCTACCAAGTGGCAGACCAGGCTGGGCTTAGGAAACAGGGTCATCTGGTATTTTCAAAAAAGAGATTCCCATCTGAGCTGGGTTGCTCTGCCATGAAGTAATCTCCCATGAGTTTCAGAGCTGCTCCAAAGAGCTGCACTGTCTCTGGTCAGCATATAATTGGATTGTAGTCTCATTTGCATTTAATGTTTTTAAAAAAACAAAGCTATAGCAAGTCTCTGCAAACCTGCCAATGACACAGCAGAAGTGAATAGAGTGGGGTCAGAACAGCAAGATAAGGAGGGAATGGTGGCTTAAAACTGCTGCATCATAACACTAAAATAGAAGTAAAACAGTAAGAAGAGCAAATGAGAGTAGGACACCATGAAGAACACAGACTGGAGGGAACAGTAACTCCCTTGGAGCTGTTAGGCTTTATGCAAGTGAAGACCAGTGCCTTGGTCTTTTAAAACACTCACACACACCATCACAAAGCTGATAGATAAAGCCTGGCTTAAAAAAAAAAATTCTCACCCAGAGAGCTGAGGAATTGGCCTTTAAGAAGCACTAAAGCCAAAGACAATTTGATCCAGCCTGTTTGTATCACTCCCCTCCTTGCCCCACCCTTCCCCTCCTCCACCCCTTGACTTTTCCCATGTCCTCTTCTGTGCCAGCCCTACTTCCTACCCACACTCAGCTGACTCCCACTAACTCTATAGAAGCCTCCCACACATGTGGCCTTATGAGTATTTACTTATATAAGTTAATGGGTTTGTTTTTTTTTTTTTTACTATTTGGCAGAGCCAGCACTATGAGCCTGGGCTTTCTCTGCTTATAAAAGTATGAACCAAGTTATCCTCAGATTAAGCCCCAGGTTTCACTTCAAAGTAGTAGGGTTTGTCAGCAGGCAAGACTTTCTTTCTTGTCCTGAATGATGGAAGCTGAAGTTGCTACCTGGCAAACACACAGGCTCTTGTAATGTCCATGGGAGCCACACTAAGAGCAGCTCTGTGATTTGGATGCTTTTCCCACGAACAATGTGACTCACATAAAAAAGCCTGACAGTGGCAAACTTGCTTATTACAGTTTTTTCACTACTATAATATCAGCTCCATCCCACAGTTTAAAAAAAAAAGCAGGAAAAACTGTCACATTACACAAGTATCTGTGATGTTACACTGACATCATTTCCCAGGGAAGCAGATGGTGATTGCAGGAGAGGCCATTTCAGACTCCAGCATTGCTCTTTCCAGGAGCCTGTATTTACAATTTAGCTACATACCCTAGCAGGAACAGGCAGACTGAATTTCCATTGCATTTATCCTCATGTTGCCTTGCAGGCAGTGTGCAGGACAAGTGGATTCTATTCCCTCAACGTGCCCAGCTGGTTCAGTCTCCACAAGGTGGTGCAGCCCCTGGTGAAGCGGGTGTGCGACACCGACCAGCTGGCTTGCAGCAAGACGTGCCTCAACGCCGCCGACATCGGCTTCGTGATCGACGGCTCCAGCAGTGTCGGCACCGGCAACTTCCGCACGGTTCTCCAGTTTGTGGCCAACATCAGCAAGGAGTTCGAGATTTCGGACACCGACACGCGCATTGGAGCTGTGCAGTACACCTACGAGCAGAGGCTGGAGTTCAGCTTTGACAAGTACAGCACGAAGCAGGACGTGCTGAACGCTATCAAAAGGATCAGTTACTGGAGTGGGGGCACCAGCACGGGAGCAGCCATCAGCTACGCCTCAGAGCAGCTGTTCAGCAAGTCCAAACCCAACAAAAGGAAGATCATGATTCTCATCACAGATGGCAGGTCTTACGATGATGTCAGTGTGCCAGCCATGGCAGCTCACCAAAATGGTAAGGTCTTCTATCACTGCCTGCTCTCCCCTCATGCCTCAGCACTTATCCAGGTCAGATAAATGCAGTTTGCTATAATTTGAAGGCACTGGATGAAACCTTACAAAGGAAGAGTAGTATTTTTCTCTGTGGTCCCACTGAGCTCCAACAAGATCAGTATCTGTTTAATAGCTGAATAAGGAACTTCAGGAAAAAAAATTATAAATCATCACAAATGCAGCAATGTCTAGGAGATCTCAAACTACATTTGCAGTACTGGTCTTAGATTTACTGCAATGAAAACATTCATGCTTTTTCTAAACTTTGGGTTTCTTTCCAGGAGTCATCGCTTATTCCGTTGGAGTTGCTTGGGCAGCCCCAGATGAACTTGAAGCCATTGCATCAGACCCTGCTAAGGAACATTCCTTCTTTGTGGATGAATTTGACAACCTCTACCGCTATGTTAATCAGCTCATCCAAAACATTTGCACAGAGTTTAATTCCCAGCCACGGAACTGATGGACTCAAGCAAGGCAGGACCCTTGGGTGCTGTGCCAAGTGCCACAGAAATAATGCCAGTCCTCAGTTCAAGAAACACTGGAGGTGTTTCCCTCTGGGACTTTCCAGTCAGCAAGGTTGATTGCAGCTCTGTCCCTATGCATGATAATGCTCTGTGTAGACTGTTGATTTTTGTTGTTGTTAGCATCAGAAACTCTGATTTACATAGATAGCAGAAAAGGCAGTGAACATGGAGGAAATAACTGCAGCTGTTTCAAGAGCTGCTTCCAGCATAGAGCCCCCGCTTGCCCAATTCTCACCTTTGGACACACCCAAGTTCTTTAAAACGTGCCACTGGCTCCCTGAAGTGACCAGGTCCCTTCAAGGAGTGGCCAAGCTGCTGCTGAGCTGCTGTGGTAGAAACACCTCATGTGGCACTGCCCACCAGATGACACACAGATCAGGGCTCAAATACCAGACAGAGGGGGAACAATATTTGAGTACCTTCTTAAAAGCAGGTACTCTCTCCATACTGCTGTCTTGTCAGTAAGTTAAGCTTCAGCTAGTGTCAACTCAAGCACTGGGATTTATCCAAACCCTGAAAAACTGGAAAGCAAGAGAGAGGAAAGGTTCAAACCCTAGGACCCTACAACTCTTTGCCTCCTTTACAACCCTACAACCCTAATAAAGCCTCAAATCCACAAGGCAGCCAACATGAAGGAAGTGGAATATAGTCTCCCACAACCCTGCATTAATGACTTGATCTTGAGAAGTGTCTTTCCCTCTCAGCTTCATCCTTCACTCTTGGGTGGTTCAAGGCCTGCAGGACCACAGGAGTGCTGCCAGGACACAGGAGACTCTTTGAGAAAAACTGTGGGTTTAAGCTGCTCACAATCACCAAAGCATTTAAGACCCATCACTCTGTCATTAAACCAACACTCAGAAGTGCAGTCTCTAGGTCAGGAGAGCTATTCAAGAGCCATTAATAGGATTTAAGAGGGAATTATCTGAAGTTCTGTATTATACACTGGGAAAAGCAGAATTTCAAGCATTTACAGATACCCTCCCTCAAATTTAGGACTGACTTTTCTTTTATGGACTGATTTCAAAATGTACCTATTACAGCCCTGTATCTGTCAGAACACACAGTGGTTTCTTAAGTGGAGAACTACCCATGTCAGTAGTCAGTGCAGGAGGAGGGACACACTAGGAGGACCAAAATAACTGCACTCTATTTAGGAACCAGCAGCTGCTGGTTAGGTTCCATCCAGTATCATTAAAGAAAATACATCCATTAAGCAAAGTTATCAAAGGAGCCAATAAATACATGAGTGTTCACACTCCTTACAGCAATCAAAGCCATGCTGGGCCAGGATTGTGGAACTAACAGGAAATGGAAAGAAATTAAAACTCATATTTGCCATGTTACTTGCAAATCAGGCTCTTAACAGCATTTATAGTTTTAATAACCATGAGCCAAGATATTAGCCACATAAATTCTAACTGAATTGCCATAAGGGAAACTCATTGTATGAGCAAAAGTAGCACAATTTTAAAAATCATTATGTTTGGAAATATGACTGAAGCAGCTTATAACCTGTCAACTAAGTAAGCATAACGCAAATTAATGAAAACAGCAGATTCTGCATGATCCCCCTGGTGGGGTAACATAAGTCAGGCTGGGGTCCTCTCAGGAGGTTATCGAAACCAATTTTGGATGAAATAGTGGTTTTGCACAGTGAAAGTTCATCAATTCCCCTTAGAAGAAACATTAAGTTCCAGCTTTAACTGAGTATCATCGATTCAACCATTCTACCCAGACTGAAAGCACAGGACACTGTCAGCTTCCACAAATATATTTGTATGCAGAGTTTTTACCACTAATCTCTGCTGCTGCACTTCACAGCTTTAGCTTTTGGCTTGAGAAAATGATTAAGGATAGAGAGTTAGGCATGAGGCATGAGCAGAGCAACTCCTGATATCCTGCATCTCCTGATCCAGTTCCTCACTACCCTTCTGCTGAACACATCTTTCTCTGTCAGCATAGGACATTACATGGCCTGGACAAAACTCAAACCTGTAAACTGAATTTATTGGGGACTTCAGTTCAGACACCAGATTTATTGCCTGAAAACCTGTTTTTTGGGGGCTTGATTTGGGGCTGCCGAGAAAAAGGCCTAAATCCTAACTTACAGTTACTCTTAATACTGTGGTTTAATTTTTAATGCAGCAGTCACCACCACATATTGTTCTCCATACTGAATGTACTCTTGCAGCACCAAAGATTGGTACCCTGCAGAGACTCCCCAGTGCTTCACTTGTGCTCTGCCAAAAGCACAGCAGTGGTGGCTGGGACTTTAGTAACAGCTAGAGCACACATGTTCTTTAGGATGTACATAAGGGATATATGCATATGGGACATAATTTTTTCCTCAAGTTTAAAATTTAAGCAATGAGATTAAGCTTTCAAATGCTTTTCCACAGGAAAGTTGCACAGCTATCTTTTGCCAAGCATTTATAAAGGGTACTTCAGGATTTGTTGTTGTTCAAATGGTTTGTCAAGTTTACAGAACAACTATGGTGCTTGTTTTTCAATGTGCATTTTTATTTACTTCTTGAGACAATCCTGAAAGTGTCAAAACTCTAACTATGAAAATGGTTTAATTCAACTCTTGTCAAAACTTAGATGTCCTATTCATAAGCACCGTAAGCTTAAGCGGAAGCCTCAAAATTTTGAAGAATACACCCATCGATGCAATCACAGAACACACTCCTCTTCACCTTTACCTTTCATAGCAATCAAATCACTTGCTGCCTACTAAAGTCTCTAAATACTGTTTGATTAATAAAACAAGGTAACTTACAAATATAGATAAATGTTCAAAGGGGTATATTTGTTGAAGAAAGTAGAACTCCTTCTGTAACATATACAAGCTATTTTGAGCTTATCAACATAAGTTGCTATATCTTTTGCAATAAAATTGTCTTAAAACACATGCAGTGCATGTCATCTCATATGGGTTTAAAAAATAAACAGCAAATAAAGCCCATGACATTTTAGTTTCTGAAACACAGCTGAGGTTATTACTACATTATAGAAGACTTAGCAAGCTTGGCAAAGCCCCAGGTGCTTCAGTGTTGTCCTTCTACATGCTCAGATGAAAAAGATCCTTAGAGTGAGCTACCACAAAATTACCTGTCAGAGGCATCAGTCAACTGAAGCAAAGCCTAATGACTGAAGGGCATCAAAATTATACGTACTTCCCAAGGTCTGCAAGATCATGTCTTATTTGGAACCAGCTTCCTTTGGAAACTGAAAAAAATTTAACACCAGCTCTACACACTTTCTAGATGTGGGACTGAATCAAAAGAGGATCTAGATGTCCAGTCTCTTGATGCTGGGCCACTTAGTTTCAGATGTCTGACCAGTTCAGTGGAACCTGCAGTCTGGCAGAGGCATGCCCAAGAGTGGAGATGGGAGCTGCCTGAACTAGTCACTGCATACACAGTCTAGAGGGTGTTGTCTGATCACCCTCTCCTTAAGAAATAAGCTTCTTTGCACTCAGAGTTGGGCTGGTGGCTTATCAGTGCTCAGCAACCACAGTGCAGAACACCCATCTGGAAATACCTACGTCCATGCTCTGGAAGCCTTGGCAGAGCGCAGTTTCAGCATCTCTTGCCAACTCCAGCATTAGCCACTCACATTTTCAGTGAGCCACCAAATTCAATTAAGTGTTCAGCCATCTCTTCAGACAGATGTAACTCAAAGTCCTGTTTCCCCAGAGCAGGACACTCCATTTCTGTTGTCACTGTGCCACCCTGCACAGAAGGCATCGCCCGCAGGGTGCACCTCCTGCTCCTCAGCAGCTGCTGCTTTGCTGTTTTAGCAAGAGATTTTCTTCATGGCTACTGCTGACAGGTGGGCAGACAGGCTTCCCCCTTCCTCCTTGCACTCCTTCCCCCATGGCTCTCCAGCACACAGGGGGAACCATACCAGTAATCAGGAAAAGCTCTGGAGTTAAGCATCCAGCCAGGATCATCCCAATCTACATATAGTTAGGGATTCAACACCCTACCTGTAACCCCAACCCTGAAATCATCCACGTTATCTACTTAGAAAGTCGAAGCAAGCAGTAGGTAGTATAAGAATTATTGCCTACACAGCAAATTTAAGTCACTTTTCTGTGGTATATATACCTTAAATTACTTCACGGTTGAACAAAGCCACTATCATTCTGCTAGCTATTTTTCTCTGTGCACGAGCAACATTATGGAAACTACTTGATCCCTTCTCTTTTCCATTCCCAACTCATGTCGAGACATCTTGGACAGTATCAGGCCATTTACATTTGCTAAGTCACCTACATATTTGAAAACATTACAAATGTACACCTATGCAGCTGAATGCTTCAAATTCCTCAAAATAATAATTTTTCCTTGTTAAACTGAGGGAAGAAGGGGGATGAGGGTTTTAGCACTGCATCAGCAACACTGCTCACAATCAAATGTGTCAGTCTTAATGAATGGCAAGAAACATGTTGTTTTCCTTAACACCAGTTTAATACATTCTCTGATTCCTAATGAAAACTCTGTTAGTACAGTTGAAGAATTCTAGCACTCATAGAAATTACTTCTTTTTAAGCACAAGAAATTGTAGAAGTTGCACTGTATCATCAAGTATACTCACTTTTCTCACATGCAAATCATCATAGGGCCATGATCATCATGGGGCCACATCACAGGCAAACCCATAAGCATGTTCAACTTTCTTTTCTCCTACCTCAGGAATCTTCTAGAGGCATTCACACTGGCTTGAATGAGATTGTAATGTCAATTCATGAAGTGATTCCTCCTTTCCTATGAGGCAAGATGATGAGTAGGACCAAATCAGGCAATTTTATACCTACCAAGAAAAGATGAGAACTTCACTTACCCCACCTACAAGCTCAGAAAAAAACAGGATAGGCTCAATGACAACTTGTTCTGCGCAGTTCTGTGTAGGTTCTCCTGCCACCCGCTCACAGTGCCATTCTGAGCACCTTCCTGTAGAAACGCAGCTGCCATCTGTGATGTGTGGTTTGCTCTCCCTCATCCTCTCCCCAAGGGCAGAACCACGCGTTTATTTTTACGTTGCATGAACGCTGTCCTTGGGAAGAGCCACGTGTCTGGCTGTGAACAATGCCTGCTGACAGACCAGCTCCTGCACGACCGCACCCACTCCACGTGTCTGCTCACCCCACATTCACCCCCACACAGGGACCACGTGCCTCAGCACATGGAAGGACGTGGGGTGTCAACAGAGCCAAGCTGGTGCAGCAGTATGAAACCAAGACATACAGAGAACAGAAAATCCAAGGCACTCCTGTGAACACCAACACGCCGCACAGTTCAGTAGGAATTTCACATGGAGTTACCTCAAGCCCCTCCAAACAAGTCTACTTGTCTTACTCTTAATGCACTTCCCCCTCCCAGCACTCACTCCAAAACCACATGTATCTCGTCATAAAATGCAGAATTATGAACACAATGCAAATGTTGAAAAATAGTATTTATTAGCACCCAATTTACATAATTATATGGTACAAATGACACTTGCTGCTGCAACATTAAATAAAGCTGCTCTTAAAAACCATTGCTTATTTCTGGAAGTCCGTGTGATTTTGCTCAGCACAGAATGCGGGTACAGTACACAGATACCCCACTTCACTACTGTCATACCAACACAAATACCTGCATGGTTACCTCAATGGGGTCTCATTTTAAACGGCACACTAACATAAGCAGATCTATATAATTTTAAATGACAAAATATTTATTTGACTTATTCAGGCAAGTGAATGTAGCTTTAAATATAACCTATCCAAGAAGTTTCACAAAATATGAATTGCAGTGAAAAAGAGAAAATTCAGGGCTGCACTTGAGAAGCTCAAAATTACACTGGCATATTTAAAAATAATCTCCCTCTGAATCTTCTGTCTTTGCCATTTTAGATATTTATCCAGCATTTTAAACTACTGCGTTTTAGTAAGAAGTTTAATACTAAGTTTTTGAAGAAGCTTTTCCATTTAAAGCAAAAATTTATACTTGTAATAATAAACGCTAAACAAATCTTTGGAGATTGAATCACTTTCATTTTTCTCATGTCCCATGATTAATAAGCCTTTTCAAAATCATGAAATATATTACATTTATGGATGCTTACTCCCAAGAAAACTATTTCCTTCATAAATTAAAAAACAGAATTTCTCACTCAAAATGACATTCACTTTTGTACAACAGTTGCATTTAAACAAGGTAATTTTGGTGGTACTGCAATTCTGACACAGCCTTGTGCTGAGCCATACACAAAAAACTGACAAGAAGACTATTACTCAACAAGTAGTTACTTCTCATTTGGATCCAAAATTCTGCAAGACACTTGAAGTCCCACATTGTTTCAAAGTAGTCATTCAAAACTGGTCTATAAAATCATAACCTAGCCATAGTTCTGAAGGGGAATCTTCATTTCCTTTAGCTGTTTTTGTATCAGCCACAGTAGCCTTTTCATATCAACAATCTGCCATGGAAGTGACCCAAAACAGAAGGGAAGCCACTGTAATTACTAACGTGTTAGTGGTTATCACCTGTAGTAACTTCTCCTAAAGAAAGCTGTCAGGTATCTCTAAGTTCTAGCAGAAAAGAAAGAATTGTATTAATATAAGCAACAACAACAAAAAAATTCCAAGCTACAATCCATATGGCAAAGAAATTTGTTTTTTTCATCCTGACAGTTAACTGAAGATAATTATGCAAAATACAATGCAAAGCTGACAAATGTCAACAGAGAGAACCTTACAGCAACAAAAGTCATCTCATCATGGAGTTCCTTTTACAAGTTTTTTCAGATGCATTATTCAAGGAAAACATAGCACAAGACTGCTTTTTCAGTACGCTTGGACTATAAAGGTACAAGAAATCATTAGCTAACATGCTCAGTTTGCATTTCCAAAAGAAGTGCTAACACATATGAGACAGTTTTGAAAACTGATGCACATTTGCAAACGTCCAACTGCAAGGAAACAATTCTAGGAACCATACATCTGAAAACAAGCTACATTCGAAAGCACTGTATATCTTGATGATAGGAAGCATAAAAAAATAAATTCTTAATGGAAAAATATTAGCTTGAAGTCCATAATTTATCCATTATACAATGTTTTTGGCTGCTTTTCACAAGTAATCCAAAAATAATGACAATATTTGGCTTGGCAATAAGTTATCCTTTCCCTTTCAAAACAGTACAAATCCGGCTGTATAAATCTTTTCTCAGCACCACAGTCTAATACTCTGGTGTGAGGACCAAGGGTTACTCAAAATACCCAGGAAGTAATTTTGGGAGCCTGCAATTCAAACCTAAGGGAATCGAAGAAGCCTGGCCTGGAGGATGTCAATACAAGGCTTTGAGCAGCTTAGAAACACATGCACAGGGTATGGTTTAAACACTGGTGTGATCTCTGAGGATCACAGCATGGCTTGGTAGCATGAGCAGGGCAAAAGCAGTCTAACACACAATACCACAATCTACACTTGGGCAGGAAGAAGTTGGGCTAAGAGTATAATATTGTCAAATGCCTTTTTAGCTCAGACATAGCTTGGGTTTTGTAGTCTAACAACTAGTCTCTCCTGACAACAAACCAGATGAGATCCACAAATTATGCTATTCAACTGGATTTATGCCTTCTGTAGTGGAATCCACATCCTCAAAAATGTCTTAAATTATACAGCAATTAATAAGCTTTCACAACTGACTACAGAGCAGCAAAACCAAGTCAGAAGGCAGGCTAAGAAATAACACACCAAAATTAAATAAACTGGGTGTAAAGAGATACAAATTAGCCTTTTGGTGGTGAGAGGGCTGGGGCTGAAGCTGAAACTCTATCACCCTTCAAAAAACCACGCCAAGAGAAAAATCAGAAGTCTTTTATGACATTTATCCTGCAGTAAGAGCTCACTGCTAATGAGATTTTAAGATTCTCAGAAAAGGTATCCTAAAGGGAAATTTAAGTGGGAAGATAAAAAGCACATAGTAAAGGGATAGATAACCTGCACAGGTATGTTCATTAGCACAGGCAAAGACATTCTTTTTAAGGTCACATTTCTAATCATCCTCCCTCCTGGGAACATTCCCACCAGATAAACAAGAGTGTTTGCCCAAACAAGGACTATTTATACAAGAGTCATCCTAGTCCTTCCCCACCCCCTCCAGGAGTTTGTTCATTTGCTCTGCTGTACTGAACACTACCTTTTACAATGGGGGTTATTTTTTGTAAAACATCCCTGACATAATAGTATGGATCAACACTGCTGTCCATCAGTTTCTCTGCTGCTCAGTAGGAATGTGGCAGAGGCTTTCACTGGCAGTTTACAGACAAATCATTTCCAGAACTTTGTCTCTAAGCTTAAAGACACTGATGACAAAAGAGTCAAGACTATTCACCTATTGTAACTCTCTTCAACTAAACATGTTATCAGATTCAGATAAAATATTCTCAACACCTTCAAGTCCTTATGGAAAAAAGGAGCTTCCTGAAACATCTGAGCATTTTTTTCAAGGAAATCTTTTCATCATCTCAGTCACTCAATAGTAACAACTATGGTAAGCATCTCTACAATGCCAATGAACAGCAGCTGCCCAAGAAAACTCATATTGCCATGTCAAAGATTGTCACATCTCATACAAACCAATTTACCACGTGGAAGAGGTTAACTATTGTATTCTGATTTCTTCATTTCTGACAGTGTAGTCCAAACCAACTTCCACTAAACAGCCACAAATATCAGCACAGGACAACCACAATGGCTGCATTTTCTTCCTTAATGCATCTCAGGTTGACTAGGTATTTCACACAGGCACCAAGTAGGCTCTTGGATACCTGGGACAGACAGTCTGCAAACAACACACTGTCAAACCACAGCCTGCAAATGTTTCCAAATACTTGAAAGGCATTAGTAAAACCAAGACTTGATTATCTGATAGTTATGCCCCTTTTTCAACTGTTTGTTTCCACACTTTTGCCCATCAAACACTGCTCAAAGAACACATGAGTTTACAGAAATTGATGCTCCCCAAAATTACACTGTTAAAACCTAAGGAGGCAGGGAAAGGCAACACATCTGTGATCCAACAGCTGTACTGAAAAGGTGGTGTAACTAAGTCCTTTATCTCTCACACATTTATTCAAAAGAAGAAATCTCTGGTTACTTTAAAATCACAACTGAAAAACAATGTTGTATGACCTAATCACAAAGCTGTATGGTGAACATCACACACTTAACCAAAATTACATGGGACTGCTTTAACATAACATTATTTGAAAATACACATCCTAAAAAAAACAGGCTACAGTATATGGCATATAGTTCTACAGGCTTCTTGCTAAGAACATATTTTATCAAAATAAAGAAGAATGAGATGAAAGTAATGAATCTTTTACATGGAGGTTTTCTCTCTGAGGCCCAAAATCAAATGCAGACACTAGGATTTCATAAGAGTGACACAACAGATCTAGAACTTCTTCCAAGCTACTCCAAATAATTCTGTGCAAGTGTTTTGGTAACTGAATCAAATATGTGAAAGCAAACAGCCCAGTAAAGTAAAATAGAGTAAAAGTGAGAGTATTTAAACTAGTGGACCAACTTTCAACATAATCGAAGGACTGAAAATTCTCCCATTAAATTAGTTAGTAAAATCAAAATCATTAGCACAGGCTAATATACACAAAAAATTTTAAGAGCTAACCATTAAAAAATTACCATGTAAATTAGATATGGGAAAAATAGTACTGGTACAATGCTATATAGTGATATTGCAGAAAAATGTTTTTTTTCGAAGAACAAGCCTTGGGTCCAGTTTTGTTTACATTTTGAATAAACATATGTATCACACTAATGAAATTTACTAATTACCCTGAACCAGGAAGAACTGTACACCAAAGTGGAACAAATAAAAATAATTTAGTGCCCTCAGAAGTCAGAAGTTCAAAACTTGTAAGATCCAGGATGATCATGAAACAGGAATTAAGTCTCTAGCTGCAAAAGAATGGTAACATACTAAAAGTGAAGAAGAAACTTGAAAAGCAGCAATGCTCAAATGTTATTTAAAGGAGTTGTCATAAATAAAGACATAAGATTTAAGCTTGTCAGACGTCAAAAGCTTGGTCTTCCTACACAAAAACATTGTGTTAGAGAGGATAAACCCAACCAAATAACAACCAGACTTAACAGATGACCCTCAGACTAAGTCCAGCAAATCATGCATGTGGAATGGTGGTATGGACACCAATATCTGGAGAATTGAGCTTAAAGGCTGAAAACGAGAAAAAGCTGTGCAAAAAAAGCTGACTAAAAAAAATAGCTTGAAGAAAGCAAAAAGGAATGAAAATATAAAGATTGAACCAGTGTGTGCATGGAGGTTCCAAATTACAAAGACTATGAAGAATATGTAAAATGGCACAAAAGATGGCTTGGAATACTGGCATGAAGTTACAAAAAAGAGCTACTAAGTATCACATAAATCCTCCTGCCAGTGAGATGTAATCATTGAAATAATCTTTAAAAGGAAGCCTAATTGTTTTAGAACATATAAAATCTCACTGGTCAAGACACTATAAGAATGCACAAGTCTACAACCCCGCTTTAGCAAGCAGATGGACTAGATAACCTAAATAATTTTTTCAACCTTATCTCCTATGATGATGCTCAGAAGATCTGACAGGCTCATGCACAATACCCTGCAGTCCTACAAGTATGTGAGCAAGTACAGTAAAAAGACATTGACATCAATTATGAAGACAAGCACAAAAATATATATATTCCACAACCTCTTCGTAAGGCTACATTTGTTTTGTTTTGTTTTTTAAAGGCACCTCATCCTCTAGCTATTGCCAGCTTTTAAAAAAATCACTTTTCAGTTTGAGCAAGAGCTCAATAGTGAGAAGGAATCATCTTTCAATTCACATTTGAACAGCCACTTCTTACATTCCAATTGTAATCAGAATGACAGTCTTTAAAAACAAGCATGCTGGCCTATTAGTTTTTATGTACAGCAATTTAAACAACTGTGACGACATATTGTATTGTGTAAGCAAAAACACAACATTCATTTCATACTCACACCATTATCCTTTGTATACACAAACTCAAGAGAACTCTTAATACTAAAACATTAAAATGCACCCATGGAGTCTTCCCTTACTAGACACATTTAATACATGTTTACAATATATATACACATATATAATATACATAACTTTTAGAATTTTTCAAATAAATTTTTGTAATTTTCTCTTCAAAAAGAAATAAAATAATGACACTGAAAGAATATGAGTCAAGTACACAAAATTCTCACAAAGTTGAATGCTCAGTTTTGCAGCCAAGTTTCCTCCTTTTCATCATAACCAAAACATTTTATAAAAACTAAATTATCTGTATTATTATTGTAGTCATCTGTTTCATGGTAAAAGTTCTAATCTTATCTAAGGAAATATATTGCATATCATTATCATGAAGTGACATATGTGAATATTCTGAGCAATAAAAGGTATTCCAGAATATTTCAGCAGTACATATAATGTGTAGCAGGCTCAAACAGCGCAGGTCAACCTTTTATTCTAAATAATATACTTGGTTTAAACTCTGAGATCAACTTCAAATGTGGTCCCATCCCCAAATGGCACTCTAAAAACAACATTTTCAAACCTTATGTTGGTATCTTTCAATGACTCCTGCTTACGAAGTGTCAGTTTCAAGGTAAAGATTTATTTACCAGTTTCCAGTCTTAACCTCAGGCTGGTATACGAAGAATTGCACTGGGTTCTTTCCTACTCATATCAGCACCAGAAATCAACTCCAGCAGAAACTCTGCTTTCCATTCCCATCAGAGAAAAACACCAACTTCGTGCTTATGAATAGTAATAATTCTGATGATGACACATAACAGAAAAGAACCCACTCACCTTCCTTTAAGAAGGGATAAAAAGACTAACAGATTGGATTAAAAGTTATTTGTCAAATCAACAGAGAAGCTCTGAATAGATAAACAAAGCACATCTGTTGAGTAATTATGAGAAGTACTCATTCTTCAGGTAACCCAATCAATGACACATACACCCAATGAAGTGGACAAGGTAAAAAGTCCCTCAAATGGTGGAGCTGGGAAATATTCTAGCAGTAGCAGAATCTCTCAAACTGATGGAACTTTGTACAGTTCCCACCTATTCCACTAAAAGGACTCATACAAAGCATCAGATTTCATCTTCAAACAAAGTATTTCACTGTTATCCTTTAATGCCCAGAATGATACCCTTTTTAGCAGGAACAGAAAGAGGAGATGAATGTTTGATAGCTAAAACTGTAGGACAGCTTCTTTGGAAAGCTTTGTGATAATTTCTCGTGCCAGATCTCCAAGAATAAACAGCATTCAAATCTGAATAAGTTAAATTTGCTACTACAGTCTGTTGTTAATTGGGATTTAGACTAAAGGCTCAGTTTCTAGCCATACACTAATAAAATCCTTAAAAAATTATATAAATTTTTTGCAAACTAAATATTTACTGAGAAACACAGAAGATGTAACAGAAACTTTACTGCATTTTAATGTATGTTAGTAATTTGCCTTCCTTTAAATGCATTTATCTTAGGCTAGCAGCCAGGTGGCTGAGATTAACTATCTGCTACTGCTCTCTGAACAAATCTACTTTATTCATACACCAAAGGGATGACAAAGTGCTTCTCACATGATACAGTAAAGAACATGTGAACTGACTTTGAATCACTTTTTCTAGGTGATTTGAGTACATTAAGATTCTTCAATGAGAAGCATCCTAGGAAGTTTCCCTATTTTCCTACTCCCTGATGCAATTAGACCCCTTCTTTCCAGTACTCCATTTTATTAATAGAGAATACGTAGACCTAGTTTCACCCAAGGCCTGCCTGGACGAAAATTCACACCCTCTAAATAAAAGCTTTTTTTTTTAAACTATTTGAAACTGAGAGATTCCAAGCTCTCAGCACCAGCTGAGCTCACAAAAACCAAAACAAACGTCAATTTAGAAAACAGCACCCTGCAAAACTACACACTTACAAACATTCTCTGAATTACAGGGCAAGATAAAACAACTCATGCCCTCCTCTTCTCTTTTGAGCAGCTGGTTAAATATATACAAAGCTAAAGTTGAATGGAAAGCACTCTGTCATACAAATACTTTAGCCAGGGCATCTGCACCTGCACTGGCAATATAACATTTGGATGGGTGGAATGCCACATCATGAATGGACTCATCAAATTTTTTGCGATGGGCAGTAAATTCTTGGATGCAGGTCTTGCTTTCAAGATTCCACAAGCGAATCGAGCAGTCGTGACCTAAAGAAAAGGAAAACAGTTTTCTTTATAATTTGCATGCCTGCCACCATTATGAGAAAAAGAAAATGAAATCTGAATGTACTTACTGCCAGACATCAAATACAAGCCATTAGGATCAACAGCTAAACTTGTAACTGCATCTAAGTGAGCTACCATGGAGTGGATCAGTTTTCCTTTGAAAAAAAGATTTATTTAGGTTATTTTCTGCAGTTAACTTTGTTACCTCTATTCACTGCTTATGACCCTACCACAGCTGATATAAACACAAGAGATCTTGTCCCATGACTGAATCATTAAAATTATACAAAAAGTCAGTATTTTAATGTTTACAGTTCCCAAGAACCACAGTAGCAATATCATCAACGTTTATGAGACCTTTTCTTTAAGCCACACTGACAATGCAATCACTGTGCATTTTAAATATCTGCCCCTTAAGCAAATTAATGGAGTTCTCAGGTAAGATCTGGGATGGGAAGGAAGGCAGGGGCTGAGCATACTAGAAGCAATGAATATAAACTACATGGGAATAGGGAATAGTGTTAGTTATCTCAGAGAGAATTAATGTTTTATCACAGCGTATTACAATTTTTACATTGATTTTACAATGATTTCATGTTAAAAATAAGAACTCATGGGTCAAAGGTGGCAGAGGTCTAGGAAGCACTAAAGGAGTGCCAGAGGTTCCTGCTCTCAAGAGCAAAATAATACAGACAACTAATAAAAGAAACATAAACATAAAAGCATGAAGATTTTGAAAAAGATGCCTTTTACGTTAAATATTTATAAACCCCATACATAGGGCATTCTAAAAGAATGGACAGAGATCCACATTCCTTATCATTTTTCCAACAAAGCTTTAAGTGAGCTGGCAATCTTTATTGGTGATGAGAGATTTCTGCTTCAGAGGATATCCAATTCTTGACATCCCTCAGCATTTGTGTGAATACTATTGATCATAATGAAATTGGGAATATGATTTATACTACACAATGGCTATGGCTAAGACCTGCTGGAAAGATGCGTACCTGTGTTGTTGTCGTAGAATTTGATGTGTCTGTCTTCATGAGCAGTGATACTAATTGGAAGAGTTGGATGGCTGATGACTCTGTTTATCTGACAGGAAGAACTGACTGCTAAGAAAAAAACCACACACATCAGTATAAGTTGCTAAGTTCTTTGAAAGACTACTACTAAGAAATAAATATGCAATCAATCTAATTTGCAAAATAATTCTTATATACATATCCTGACAACTCTCAGCTAGCACCTTATGTTATGCACTTTCTTCTAAAATACTTTCCAAACTACACAAGACAGATACATACATAAAACATACGTATGCCAAATAAGGTCCAGCTTTTGGACATGGTTTTAGATAAGCACATCAGGCAAAAATGTGAAACCAAAAACTGAGTGAAAAAAACCTAATTCACACATATTCCTCCTTTTGCCAAGTCAAACTTTCTTCATAACATACAGGACAGGACAATAAACACTGCAGGCAAACAAAATCGACCTCTTATTATCTGATATATATGTATTGAAATTATTTAAAAAAGGATGCTAGATTATTCATAGGAGAGCCAATTTTCTCACCTTCAGTAATTCTGAAATAGCATGCATATATATAGATCTACATATACACAGAGAGAAAAAAGTATAGGAATTTTCTGGTTAGAAATCCAGGCAATGCTATGCTGCACAGGTTAATGTAAGAGGTGTCTTAAGAGGCATAGATTAGGAAAAAAAACCACAAATAGTAATTACACAGAACACCAAAATACAGATATTGTCTTTCATGTTGACTGCATTTAGCTATATTGCTTTTAAAGAACATTCACATAATTTAATCTAAATTCTTACTAAAATAAAGAAAATAGAATACTACTGAAGGTTCACTTCCTATTAAAATGGTGAAGATTCATTTTACACCTTTCTATAAAAATCTGAACCATAAAGCAGTGTCAGCATCCATAGGGCACTTAGAAATTATGAAAGTAAAAATTAAGGGAAAAAAACTTCACATTCATATAAATAAACACCCCTAAAATTACTAAAAGCACATGAACTTTCATCACAGCCAGCCATCCTCACAGTTTGAAAATGCCAAGCAGAGGCTTATACTGAGCAGAAGAGTCCCTAAACAGTGTGGTAGGGCATTTCAGGTGACATTTTCCTCTTGTCTAGTTCTTGTACAAATAGTAATTTATTTCTTTAAAATACATGTAAACTTGATAGTACTGTTACATAACTAAAGACACTAAACAGGGACTGATGGTTGCCATACCAGGGTCTTGTTTTCCTAAAGGAAAATTACAGAATTACAGCAAAGAGTAGGTGAAAAAAAATAGAAGGGAGAAGGGGAGGGAAGAAGAAAGGTGGCTTCCACTGAATTGCTTTAACTAATTTAGAACAGTTTTTTTTTTAGACAGGAACAAAAATGTGGGTTAAAAGAAGAAATCAAGCACAGTAAGGAATAACCTAAAGAAAAGATATGGCACTGTCCATTTGCTCTTATAAAATTACAATCATTTAAATATTTTAAAACACACAAACAAAGCCAACAGGAATGGCTTAGTCCTTTTAAAAAATATAATTAAATAGTAGAATTCAGTGACATAAATCCCCAAGAATGAGGAAAGAAATATCAAAATTTTAAAAGACACAATGTTTTGCCATTGTGGCCTGAATATGCAACCTTATGCTTCAGCTCATTCTGGTCTCTTTTGTAAAGTCAGGGTAAAATAATGGACTAATAGCAGGCTCTTCACAGTATCCTCTACAACTTCTAATATTGGTCACTGCCATGATCCAAGGCATTACATGGGACCTTGTGAATTAATACTCTTTCACTGGAGCTTTGCTTTCCTCCTTCAGTGGAAATTTCAATTAAAGTCCAAGTCCAAATGAGCCAAGAGTACAATAAAGCTTAGAAGATGGATACCTCTGAGGAAAATAAAAAAGAATTGACATACACTCCCAATTTTGTAATAAATTTAATATTAAATTTTCCTGATATTGCCTCTTTTTTGCAGTTTTGGACTGAAGAGAAAATGGATATATTGAATCTGCAAAGATCACAAAGCTGTATTAAAGAAACTTGTGCTCTCATGCTACTATCCCTTGAGGAATTCAGAGTGCGAGCTTGTTTCTTCGATCTTACTTCAAAAGTATGCGCACACTTCTGCTACTGCAACACCCGTGAGGTCTGTTGTAGTAGTAACAATTTACTGTTGTATCTCAGAACACAGCTTCTAACATAATCCATTTTATAATTTCTCATGACACTGCCTGATTCTCTGGAAACACTAAAAAGATTGTCAACAGTACCCATCTCAAACAAGCAATTTTTTTTCCTTTGGTTGATTTGGGGCTTTTGATACATACTAGTATCCACAGTGGACTCCAGGGTAAGAATTCGTTGCCGTGTCTCCATGTTAAAAATGCTAGTGTGTCCACTGTTAAATGATGCTACCATGAGGCTTGGGTCACTGCTCACAAGGTCTACTGATGAAGGGATTCCCATTTCTAGAAAACAATGTAGAGAAGATGCAGTTGGTGTAAAGAAAACTAAAAAAAATTAAACAAAAAAATCCTTACAAAAAAAGTACTTCAACATCAAAAGGGCCATGATTATGAAAGTATGTGTTGCATTCTAAAATATAAATTATGCCAATAGAAATAGCTTTCCCTGTATGATAGCTATTTTAACCCTATTTTTCTGGACATGTGTATCAACAACATTCTTTACTAAGATGCTGTATCTGAAACTGCAGCTCTGCAGAAATCTACCTTAAAATTAAGAAAGCAAGACCTCCCTGGCCCCTTTTCCTTCAACTGTAGCAGCAATTCTCAAAAAAAAAAAACCTCCACCGAACTCCATTGCTTTGAGTAAAAGGACATGAAATTGAAGTGTACAACAAGTGACATGACAAATAATTAATGCTGTAATAATTAACTTAGACAAAATCAGAGCTTAATAAAACACCAAAGTTCTCCAGGTGCAGATTTTACACACTGGAATTGTCATCATGTACAGTTATATAAATACATTATAAACTTGTATTTCAAAACTCCTGCCTATTGTAGTATATATTTCATCTCCTAATAGTGTAGCTATCTGCACACCATAGGACAGAAGATCAAATCAGCAAAGCTTGGGCATAGGATATATTCCTTAGGATTTTTCTCTTCAAATGTCCTGTTTACCACCTGCTATGAGAAAGAACAACACCAGCTGCAACAGACGTTAGGAGGAGGAAAAGGTAAGAGAGTGAGAAGCTGAATTTTAAGCAACCTAATGTTGGATGATAGATTCAGATAACACAGGAATACCATCACATCCCTGTAAACTCTCTAAAGATTCATGGGAGAAATATCTTTCTCAGGCACAGGACCTCAGGACTGTTTCTCAGGAATGGCAGTAGTTACCTACAAGTACTAGGAAAAAGGCCAAAAAGGACTGGTGTGAGAAGAAAACACATTGTTTCTCAAGTGACCTTTTCTACTACTGCCATGCATGCTTATCTGCAGCTTCCTGGTAAGCCTACAATGGTTAATCTGAACGACTTGAATAATGAGTGACAGATATTTTAGGGGGTTTGTTCAAGGTTATTAATAAGCCATAGGAAAACTGAGTTTTCAGTCTTTGGATTTCACAACTGGGCTTCATTTCAGTTTAGAATACAAAAAACCTCCTAATATAAGGGCTATTATATTGCCCCTGTGAGGGAAGACTACTCCTCCTTCCCTCTTAGTTTAATAATTAAAAACAAAACAACTTACAGTAACAAACTCCAAAACTCTACCAGGAAGTTTTCAAGGCAGGCAGATAGACAAACTGGCAGTAAGAAGCCTGCATTTAACTAACAAGCAATGGCATATCTGACCAGCTTTAAACTATAATTTGACCTGTCCATTCAGCTGTGACAAGGTTTATTTTGCCTCAAAAGTTTTTCTGAAGAGACATGGAACTGTCTCAGCTCATGGGCTGCCTTTAATGACTATCAGCTCTAGGAGACTTTGGCAATGTCAATGGGCTCGTTCTGGAGCACTCTGACTCAGACAGACAGCAACTTCCAGAAATTAGATTCTAACCAGTGGGATTTTCACTTGTGCATGACATTTCAGTAACCAACTCCAAAGGAGTATTTTTTTTCAACTAGCAGTGTTTAGAATCACTAGGTTATTGTTACTTAGTTTATCTGCAAACTCAGAAATTCAATTGGAATCTCTGTGTTAGAGGCACAAGGAACAAATCTGGAAAGTACAATGACACTGGCCTGAGATGAAACAATGGTTACTCCAAACTTTCACTAGGGGAAGAAAGGGCTTTATATTCTGGATAAACCAAAAACAAGGGCCTGGTGGAAACTCAAGTTTGAATCTGAATTACAGAGTTAATACACTATCCTCCATGGTGCTGGTAACATCAGCAGATCACCTGCAGCAGTTGGCTTTTAGATGTATCTAACTGTCCCCCTGAATGTAGGCATATATGCAGGTAATGTCAAAGAAGGGTCACAAAATTTACTCTTCCCAAAAACATTCATAAAGATACGAAACTCAGAAAGAAGCACAAGAAGCATGTCTATTCAGTAGCCAAAATTATGTCAGTCTGAGCAGTGAGGCTCATGAAATTCAAGGTAGGGCGATTTTCTGTACCTTGATTATCATTAAATATATTCAGAGCTGGAGCAATTTCTGTAGCTTTCCACAAACGTATAGTGCCGTCTGCTGAACAGGACAGCAAACGCTGGTGAGCTCCACTGTAAACCAGACCCCACACTGCATCAGTATGGCCTACAAAAGCACCTCTTAGAACAGAAGGATCTGTGAATGAAACACAACAAAACACATTTCCAAACAAAATCTGAATTAAGTCAATAGCTGTATCTTAGCCTGTGTTTAGGCACCAATCTCTGGAAGATAATTGATAAGAAAACCCAAGATGAATCACGTCATATCAATATAGAAGTCTTAATAATTCTGGCATTAAGATGCTTGAATTTCAGCAGCATATGTGACATTCAATTACTCAGTTTACAACTAAGAGAACAAAACAATGCTTCAGCAGAAGGGACAGTACTGACTTTGGCAAAACACACTTCACTGTTAAAATTCACTTTCAAACAGCTATTAATGCTACAGTAGTCCCTTTTATGCAGAAGTTAGCTTTGAGACCAACTGCATCTGAAGCTACCACAAGTGCAAAATAAATCATAAAATCCAGACACAAGGCTGGCATCCATTCAGATCTAGTAAATTTTACCTAACTGGGCCTTTTTAGCTGTTTCTAGCCAACATTAACAGCTTTGGTCTCAGACTGTAAAACCTTTTTATCTCAACTCCACAGAAATTTGTCAAAGAAAAGAACACTAAAATACACATTTCCTGTACTTGCCAAATTATCAGGTTTAGGCCTATATTTCTAAAACCTGTACTTTAGACTATCTATTTCTAAAAACTATGATGAGATCAAGGCCTTTTTAAAGAAAATTACATTTTATCTTGCCATCAAGCAGCATCAGCATTAAAACAAAAGGTTACTTTAAGTAACTGAAGATAACATTCAACTTGCTCTCTTAAACTTTCACAGAAGCATTATGTACAAATTATACTATTTTAGTGACATAACATTACTGTCATTAAACTTATCATTTCACTGCTGCATGTGACAGCAACATACCGTAAGAGTCATAGGGGTCAATGTTTGGGTTGGTTGTGTTCCAGCCATGGATGAGGCCATCTGTTCCCCCACTGTAGCACTGTTCACCATTACTGCTCATCACCACACAGAGCACTGGTCCACTGGAAGAAAGCCCCAAAGAAACACTGGCTATTAACATTTTCATTACATGCAATGCAGTGTCAATCTTAAGAATTTCCATGTTAGATACAATTCACTTGCTGCATGGATTGCAACAAAAATTCTGCATCATGAAATAATACGCTACAAGACTTCCCATAAAAATACCCTCCACAATATCTGGTAATACAACTGCAATCAGGACAATTAATCATTATGCACATGAAATGTGAAAAACGATCACAATTTAAACGCTAGGATTTTTTATTTCACATAATTTTTTTCTCTTTTCAAAAGATTTAAGGCTCTTTCATGAAATCATCTCAGTAGATTCAAATTTACTGCATTCATTCTTCTTCAGTTTCGTTCCACATATGCAAGTATGTGGCAAAAAGGCAAAAGCTGCAATGATGAACAGAACACCTAATCAAATTTGAACTGTATCATTTTTCATTTTAAAGGTTTTTCATTTTAAAGTAGTGGTGTATGTGACTTCAGACCTAAATAACTATGCAGAAAAGAGAAGAACACATGCAGATATTCTAAACAATATAGGAACTAAAAGCATCACATGATATTGGTAGCTGATAAGATGGAAATACTTCTTTTAAAAATTCTGTTTCTGTTTAAAAATCTTATCCTTCTCAAAGTATGACACTATTTCTCAGGAAATACTTACTTATGTGCTCGGAAGGTATATATTGGCTCTACATCAAGAGAAGCACTCCTAAACAAAGTATGAAAAAAATATTAACACGTATACCATCTTATACAATGCTTTACAAAAATTTGCCAGAATCGCTAAATTCTTAAAATCCCTGCTACATCTTTTGCAATGTTTCTCCCACAACTTCCTCTCCCAACATGATTTTTCACAGGTCTAGGAACTATTTGCAGTCCTTCAAAACATGATAGGATTGGTTGTTTGGATTTTTGTTTGAAGACCTTCAAGGTAGTTCACAGACCCATCAAACAAGTAGGTAGGTACATCAATGGAGCAGAACGAGTGGAGGGACATCAGCATCAGATGGAATGTATCATTAATTGTTCCTATTGGAGCAAAGGAGTTTTGGACTCAAATTTTTCTATCAACATTTAAGTGCTTCAAAATTTGCTGCTCTGGACTTTATCAGTCCAAGGGAGGACTCCGTTATGCCCAGTTCTCCTCAAAGGTGTGACGTACTCCTTTAACCACATCAGCCCCACTACAAATTTCCTCTGATTTCTGCAAATTCCCAGCAATTTGCAAGAGACAGTTAACAAAGGAACCTGGCAACACCTCAGAGTTTCAAGCTGTACACATGTAAATGCATGTATGTGTATACATACATATGCATATATATATAAATGCATCCTATACATTTATATATACATGCAAGCACACTAACAGGCCGCATCCAAATATTTTCACTAGTAAATTAATTTGCCATGTTATCTACAAGGAAAATATAAAAAAGTGAATGGTTTTCATCTTCACAAACAAAACACATTCACAAACACACACAGATTTTTCTGGCATTCTTTAGGCATCTCTACCCTTCTCTGAGAGCTTGTTTTCCTACTCTTAAATTCAGGGAACACTTTCCATTAACTGCAAGGGCCATTCAGTGAAGTAGTATCTAGGTGGTTTTGTTCCTTCATAAATTAAAATTGTTTTTGAAGAAAATAAAGAAAAAATCTTACTTTTTTGCTGGGGCTGTTTTTTGTAAATTCCACATTTTTAATGTATGGTCCTCTGAAGCTGTTATTAAGACTGGTTCAACTGGATGAAAAGCGAGACCTCTTATTCCATCAAAGTGACTTCTTAACGTAAACTTGGGGTTCCAAGTCTTTCTCAATGCATCCTTATTGTTGGCTATCTAATAAAAAAAAAATGCCAAACTTTTAATTAAGCTGGAAGGCACAACAAAAGGAAGAAATCAAAAATTTAGTTTGGCATTTTCAGAAGATGTCAAATTATCTCACCCACTTTTCATAATAACCTGCTCTCAAACAATAGTCCACTTAACACTAACCAGACACTTCAAAATGAGAACCAAGGTAGACATATTCTATACAAGTAATGTCACATCCACAGTAATAAATTCTATGCAAATCTGAAATACTCTCATGCCTGTAAAATTACACACTTTAAAAGCACTGATACTTCAATGAACTCAGTTAAGTATTTAAAACTTGATCTATGGCTCATTCACTTACAAAGTTGGGCTTGACTCACCAAGGTGCAGTCCCTGAATATCCAGAGTACTACTGACATGGCACCTCTAAAGCAAAGATCTGAGAGAAACAGAGAAGTCTCTAGAAGCACAGAAAGGAACAGAAGCTAACTTACCCAGCTAAGGCAACACAAGCTCTGTAATAATGCATGACAAGTAAAGTTTGCCAGAATAGGAAAAAAAAAAAAAAAAAGGCAAAAAGGACTTAGCTACACACTAAGAATCTAACTGACAGGCAATAAGGTATCGTGTATACAAACACAATTATTTGGCAATAAATGCATTTTAGAACATCAAAAAAGAAAGCCTTTTAATAAAATAAGTTATTTCAATATTGCTTCTCTGAACAAACATTGACACAAAATGCTGTACAGACTTTTTCACTGTCAGTCGACAGTGTCATGAGTTAAATTTACCTTTCCATAAACATTGCTGATGGTGGTTATGGAAAAAACCCAAGAAAGCAAACAATTATACTAATGTTTATCATGTTGAAATCTACAGATGATTCCAAATAATTTGTATATTTAACTGCAAAGATGAGAGAACTGTTTTGAGCCACTTCAGGAAACACTTTATCCTGGGGATTGAGGACGAAAGAGGAGGTTTAAGAACGGAAGTGATTTTTCTTAAGCTTTGTTACATCTGGATTTAACAATAAAAATATACACAAATTAAAAGGTTCTACAGATTTTAAACAAGGAGAAAGGAGTCACAAGAAACAGCAGGTTTAGTCTCATCATATTTCTTAGTAATGACATATTGCCTTGCTCAGGGAGACAAGTCAGTTTCTTTGCCAGTTTACTGAGCCAAGTTGGCTCTGTGAAGGAACAGACAAATGCTCGAGCTGGTACAAAGATGGGGCAGGACTGCACAGTTAGCAGCTCTGGCAGGTTTTTTGAGGACTGGCCAAGAAAGTCTCAGCAGAAAAGGTACAAGATGTACAGATATCTGGAGAGGAATTTTGTTGCCTCAATATAGGCACCTAATGCCAATTAGGTGATGGAGGGAACATGCCTGCCTTCCAGCTGCCGTACCAGCAGCACAGGTTCTGTGCCACATCATCAAAAGCCATAAAGACATCTCAGATGCCTAACAGTGAGTTCCTGTCCTGTCAGGATAAAATTCTCCATTTGCCTTTCATTCAAAAATGTCCTTCCAAAAGGAGTCCAAGACGGGCAGGTCATAAACTGGAAAGTAGATGGAAGGCAGTCCCAGCCAGCAGACCAGCAGCAGAGGTGGAAACAGATTCTAGCCCTGACACATCACCCACCTGGCTGCCGCCCATCACTCTACCCACCAGTCTCACAAGCTCTGAGACTGGTTACTCACAGAGCACACAACCTCCTTCTGTCTCTCCCCACCAAAGCACAACAGTGAGGTAACTCGAGGCCTGAAAAGCAGTTTGGGGGGATGCCAACCCCAAAATTAGCACCTGATCTGGATTTGCCACTTGTAATAATATTTGTGCCTATACAAAATTGAAAATGAATTGAAAACAAATTGAAAACTAAAGACGGCAGTGACATGCAATTACAGGTACTTCTCTTGTTCAAAGCTGTAAGAAATCAAACAAGGGCCTACTGCAAAGTCCAAACCTCCAAATCAGTACTTAACATTAAATGCAATGATCTTGTAGTTCAGTTACTCTTATCTAAAATCTATTATAATTTTATGAAGATGATTCATCTTCCAGAAGACTAAGGGAAAAAGCAGAGCCAACCAAAGTGAACATTTGTCAAGAATGTGTAAAGGAAGGAAAAAGAAAAGGCAAACTTAAGTGTATTGGCTAGCAATCTGGGAAATTTAATCTTGTTAGATAATCTAAAAACCAATCTGCAAAAGAAAAAAATTGTCTTTTAAGTAATAAATTAATAATCTTCATTACCAAGTGAAAACCATTCTTCAATTTACAATCAAAGCAATATGTAATAGACTGAAACCATGAAATGAGGTAGCTTAATGCTGCCATTTTTTAGAAGAAAAAAATCCAGCAAAAATGTCAGTGAGATGAAAGGGACTGAAAATGGGAAAAGTGTCTGCCAGTCTTGAAAGCGAAGTAAAAACTGATTCACATGATCTTTCAACTTAATTCTCCATATGATTCAAAACTGACACTAAAAAATAACATACTAAACTTTCACTAATCATACCTGATTCACATTTGGCAGCCAGATGTATGAAACAGTCCAAAATAAAGACATTATCTGTAAGCTAAATTTACAAGGAAACTTGAAATAGAAACACCAGCCTTTCATTTTGCTTCAATAAAGTGCACAGTAACCAGGGCAAATAGTTTTGTAAATGTTTTCTTTTAATTGGCAGCACTAGAAAAAGCTAAGAGTTGAGGTAACCATAACTATGAATTCCTGATCACAGGATTTCATACAGGCATTGGACAAATGAACAAATAGAAGTTAGTATTCTCTACCATGCAGGAAAGGATTGGAGTGGATAAAGGAATGCTACTCCATAAATGAAGGCTGTTAGTTCAGGATACAGAGACATGAACAAACACAACATTTGTATGGACACTTGCACAATGAAGTCAAGCAATGAAAGCATCTTATACAGATGGGTTAGGTTTGTCATGTTCTCTGAATTTAAAATCCAGAGTTGGATTTTTAGGAGTACCTGTAACAGAAATTTATTTGTACATTACCGTACCCGTTTCTGAAGACATAGTTAGGGACAATTAGTGAAAACATTAAGAATTGAGCCCAAATTAAGAGATAATACTAAGATACTCAATTTTAGCAGAATTGCTCTGCATTCATTGCAACATTGATGATTCATAACATATCACACGTTCAGAAACTTACTATAGTGGTAGGGAACATCTCTGCAGAGGCACTCTCAAAAAGTGCCTAAGCTTTTATCAACTATGTATTAATTGTTTTACAAGTACATACAGGGGTAGAACTTCAAAGTAAGGATCTGCATCTTATGTCCAAAGTCTCTGACTTAATTGTGATGGCAAAATCCCAGATAATGATTATTTAAGAATCACATTTACTGAAGGGTAGGATTCTTCCCCAACAGAGAATTAAAAATTATCTCTGAAATCCCTCAACCTTGACACTGCTGGGATGCAATATCAAGATTAATCTGAAGCTGACAGATCACACAAGAGCAGATGATTAAATTAATACCTGAAGTATCTTCTCCCAAGTAATCAGAAATAAAGAAAAAAATTGCATACAACTGAAAAGATGCAATTTTAAGAAAGATTTTTTTCATAAACTGTGCAAGAAAAATAAGGCTACACACATAGCCACAGAAGTACTGTCCACAAAACCCTCCTAAGAGTTCTGTTTTCCCATTTGAAATGCAGCTATTGTCCATACCAGGTAATGTAAACCACAGCTCTGCCCCAGCTAAGTCTTAAATTAATCCCAGGAGAGGGATTCCACTGTTTCTCTGAGCAAGCTGTTTCAGTATCACCCACTACATAACTTTATACCCCAGTGTCTTACTTGAACCTTCCAAGCTGTAATTTGCTGTTATTTTCTCCTGCTTTAACAGCTGGCACTACGGAGAAGCTTGGCTCTGTCATCCTGACAAGCACCCTTGTAATACCTGCAGGCTGCTATTCAAGCACTCCTCAGCCTCCTAACAGCTGAGCAAGACTAGCTCTCTTAACATCTACTCATCAGCCAGAAGCTACTGGACTCTCTTCAGTTTCTCTCCTTTTGAAGTGGAGTGACCCAAAACTGCATATAGCCCATGTAAGAGGTCATAAACATCTCTCAATCTGCTGGCCATGACACTCCTAATTTTGCTCAGTCAGTGGGGTTGCACGTACCCAGATGTACCACTATCACTAATTTACTTTCAACTACTTGCAAGACATGGCAGGCAAATGAGAAGAGAGAGGCTTGCAGAGAGCTTGAATGCTGCTGTGTATGGGCAGAACAGCTTTGCCAAGTAAAAATTTGTGACATCCTCTGGCAGCATAATTTTAACTGGAGAATGTTTTCTGGGTCTACACACAAGTAACTTGCACCTGCCTTCAACAAAACAGAAGGACATTGAGTTACCATTAATAACCACTTACATCATAAGTCAGCGAATCTGCCTCGTTTGCTACAGTAAGGCCTGCCAGTTCTCCAAGACCCAGTTCATTTTCAAGGGCTTCATCTGTTCCCATAATGAAAGACTTCCCTGAGGACGGAGGGAATGTTAAAGCTTCCACTGCAAGAAAACAAAACAAACAAAAAAATCCTGAAACATAGGTTTATACTACACTGTACAATAAAAGCACCTTTTCCACTTTCAGAATGCTACATATCTGTCAAGTAGCCAAGGGCAAACAGATCCACAGAGATGCAAAATAAAACAGCTATTCTAAAGATAATCACTGTACTTACCAATAAACAGCACCCTCTGAACACACCTACACTTGAGGTGTGTGCGACTCCAGACAGTAAACAGAGCCAGTCATGGGTAGGAAGGATGTGCTATCATTCATCCATATATAATGCACAAGTAACACAGAAAACACCTTCCCCAACTCAACTACAAAATATGCAAATAGATGCTGAAGAAGCAACAAAAATGTAGATAAAAACAGCTGGTGGGAGCAGCCCAAATAAAAGCCCTTGAAGCATTGCTCCTTGATTAGGTCTCTTAGTTATTACCTTTTCATTACAAACACCTTTTACCTTCTCCACCCCAAAGTCTACACTACCGTTCTCTTTACCTGTCTTTTGAACTCACAGTACAATTATTTCACTCAACACACAATACATACAGGACATCAAATTTGAGAACTTACTAGAATAAAAAAATGTGTGCCCAAAATATGGTGTCTCAGCTTTATAAAGAAATACACAGCTAATAGTAATACTGAATTCAGACTGGTTACAATCAGCTGTCCTTTTTTGTGAGAATCCATTTGAGTCTCTGAATTGAAAAACACATTACTGAAAGGACATGAAAATAAGAGCTCTGCTAATACAGCTCTCAGTACATGTGAGAAAAGCTGGAAAGGGAACATTCAACAAAAAATTCTTCCACTTCACAAAGCGTTGCTAAGTTACTCCCTTCTTTCATGAAGAAAACCACTGAGCATGAAGGAAGCAGAACTACTGAGATCTTTGGTAGCTATTCCGCACGACAGGGCTTTTTATACATCTTAATTATAACTTGGCCAACCTACTTTTTCATTCTCACTGAAAGACTGCTAAGTGGAACTCATGTTTTGCACATTTTTCAAAACACATATTTACCATTTTAATAGAGCACATGATATCACAGAATCATAGAATGGTTTGGGTTGGAAAGGACCTTACAGATCATCATGTTCCAGCCCCCTGCCATGGGCAGGGACACCTTCCACTCAATGGGATTGTTCAAAGCACCATCCAACTTGTTACTGAACACAGGGACAAAGCATCCACAGCTTCTCTGGACAACTTGTTCAGTGTCTCACTACCCTCACAAGTAAAGAATTTCTTCCTAATATCCAATCTACACCTGCCCTCTTTTCAGTCTGAAACCATTCTCCCTTGTGATGTCACTACATGACCATGTAAGAAGTCCCTCTCCAGCTCTCTTGCAGGCTCCCTTTAGGTACTGTAAGGCTGCCATATTTGACAAACTAATATAGCTTCACATACTATATGTTATTATGCTCTATATTATAGCAATTCACATACTGAATCAAATAGATGACTCAGCATTTTTCAGGCATAATAGAAGTGCTTCATTACAAAGATGCATGCCTGGCTCTCCGTACTTCGACTAGCCCCTATGAGAATTTTTCCTAATTTTTGGAACACAATATGGAAATTAATACCCTGGCAAGCTGCAAGTTCTTCTGTATGATTCACTACACAATCATGCTTCACTACACATATTTTTGAAAGCTACAGTAAGGCATCTCTGTTTACCTGCAGAGCCTCTCTCTCTGCACTTGGTAAAAAAGGACATGCTTGTGTGTGTACATATATACATAGAAACATTTAAAATCACGTCAATGGGAAAAAAAATTATGCTCTTATGTCCTCAGAGTTTATGGTCCAGACTTGTCTGCCAAGCTTGAGCACAAAAGCAAGTGATTTAGGATGGTCATATTACAAAGCCACTAAGTACCAAATTATTTTTTTCCATCATGCTGAAAGGTATTCAGCCAAGACGTGAACTTAGGTAGGTGTCTTGACCTTACTAATAGTGACCATAATGGAGGAATGGGAATGTCATTTATCACACCTGGAACTTGCAATACTGAATCAGAAATCTGTAAAGTGCTTGGAAAGTCAGAGAGGATAATCCTTAAGAAGTTACTATAAACATCCACTCTCTACAAAGGGGTATTCACTTTTTTAATATTTACCTTCATCCGTCCTGTTTATCTCATGTTCAATAAGCCTTGAACTACTGGGCCTAGAAGAAGGTGCAACAGATGGCTGTAATGAAGGGAGATCATCAACATCTCTCAAGTTTGCAAGCATATCTTGCAGCTTTGACCTGTTGGGCCCTAACCAGAAAAAAACAAAAAATTAAAGGGTTTAGGCATAGTTCACGATGACACTCCTTATATCAGATATGCTACAGCAGCACATGCAACAATGGATCCTACCTTGCATTATGACATTACCACAGAAAAACTAATGAGCACTTATTTCAGCAGTAACTAATCATCCAGCATGAAATGAATTTCGAGAAGAAAGTGATAGAAGCAGCTGAGAATTGTGAACGCACAATTTTTTCCCCATATGTATGGACTCATAGTGCTACTTGTACGGGATACTGAAGAATGCCGCCAACTGAGTCACACTTCAGATTATTAGAATATTTACTTTGCTAAAACAATAGCTGACATCCATGAATATTTTAGAATTTGTGCATCAGGTATTTTGTGCAGCATATTCTTATGACAACATTATAATTTAAATTTATTTTTGCAGTAGTGTAGTATCGTGAACTATATAATCCAAAAAAGTTATATTAAAATAAAAATGGAACTGGATTCACTGGCCTACTTCCTGAAGCTACATATGGTGAAGACCCATGCCCTTCTTGACACTTACCTGTGCTTTGCTCCATCATTTTCCCACATCCCTGTTTTGACTGTTTTATATAGGATTGAGGCTGAAACATATCTTCGGTAGTTTTTCCTGTTGTAAGTTTAATTAAGAATGGGAAAATGTCTTACCCATAGTCCATTATGTTTTTTCCTAGACCAGTAAATAATACAGCTATTTTTAAGCAGCTTTAACACAGTAGTGTACTCTAATATATGTATTCTCTCATAAAACCATTCTATGATTCTATTCTCTTATTACTTCACAGGAATGTTTACTACAGCCTTGCAAAATCATGAGTTTACTAATGCAGTTGCAAACACTACTTTGTCCACCCTAACCATAATGACTGATAATAAACTAAATTGTATTTAACTTGTCTGTCACCAAAATATTACTCAATCCAGAAAAACACTAAGAAGGATTTTGCAAGATTGTTTTACTATAAAAACAGTATTTTACTTAGTAGCAGTTCAGTGGCTAAGCCCCATATATGATGAAATTAAAGTCATAGAAACAAACTTTATAAAATTTAATGTCATTTAGTCCCTTCTTTTTTCTCCAGACAGCCTCCCTCACATTCTTCTTCACTATGTGCAATATTATGAATAACTGAAAACAGGCTCTGATTCTTCCTGATTTTTCTGCATTGATGCCCCTCCAATGATGGTTTGTCCATGGAAAGATGCTTAATTTCACTGCTACAGTAAACCACTTTGTCTCCCAAGATCAAACCAATAAAATCAATCCAAAAGGTACTGAGCAGCAGTTATCTTCATGAAGGAGCACTGGATGTCCGAGTGCTGCCTTTACATTGTGATTTTTTATCATAATGATATAAAACATATTCCAGTAATGTCTAAACCTATATTAACAATTAAGTTTTATAATCAAAAATAAAAAGACAACAACTGTTCAAGAACAGAATTTCAACACTTGGATTAAATAATTTCTGCTAAACTAACCTCACAGCTATTTACCCTGAACTACATAACGTGTCTGTATATTTTAAAAATAACAGACAAATTACAAAAACCACTTTCACTGTAATCATATATTGGCATGCCCTGCCTATCTTAACCATAAAGAAATTTAGAATCAATTTTGTTAAACATGAACATTTTAGTTAGCCAGCTCAGCTTATTGTCAGACTTGCAATTAACTTGCAGTAAATTAAATGATTCCAAAGATGACAAAATATCACTTGAAAAATTTAAATAATGGTAATGATTTGTCCTTTTTTTGTTTGTTTTTAATTTGGAAAAAAAGAGATATTTAGTTTCTGTATTTCATCATAATTTCAGCCACATAACCAACTGCTGAGCAGCAGCCAATGAGAATATCAGTACAAAAAGTAATAAAACAAGACAGCCTCAATGAGAGGGTCTGACATATTTACATCATTATGCATATCTCTTTGGAAGTGAGAATTTCCTTGGTATTCATAAGCATCTTACCACAAAGGGAGAAACATCCCTGAAATTTCTGACCAGGCTACATGCAATATTATTAATATACATCTTTCACACATGAATTCTCAATATGGCTAGGTATTTGAAACACAGCCATGGATACAGTGTTTCATTTTAAACACTCCATCTGAGTTTAAAAAATTTTATGGCTTACCTATCAAAACCCATTGATTTTACAAAACATATCTGTATTTCAAGAAATGTAACAAAAAAAAAATACAGGGCTAGAAACTGCATTTCAGATACTGTTCAGTTTTGGGGTTTTTTTTCAATAACAAAACCCAACTTTTTTGAAGGCTAGTCCCAGAGGTATGAAAGTCAATAAATAAATCCTGTGATTTACAAATAAACTGATGGTCATAGTTGCTTCCTATTTCGAGCCCTGCATAACAAATTATGATGACAGCATGACTTTCATGTTGTGAATGTCAAATATAAACAGGGGTAGAAATTAACCTGTTTTCTCCCACTGTTATCTAATAGGTACTCAAGAGAGTTACCCGTTTGGTTTCTTTCTTTGTTTATTTATATACCAGACTTTAACTCTTCCTGTGAAACTGGCATGTTTCCAGCTAAGAAAGGATTCTGAAGTCTTCTGTATTAAAGTGTGAAGTATTAAAACAATGTCTTTTACAATTTAAATATCTGAACAACGAAAGTATAAAACATGCTCAAAGCAAGAATTTTTAACTAACCCAACACTTGGTTGGAAGAAGTTATATCTAATCCAACTATTTATCGGGTAAATTGATCATCTGTCATTAATTTCAACCCCTGAGAACTGGTGAACAGGAAAGCAGTCAGGAGCAGCAAAGTAAAAGAGTAAGTAATTTTAGGAAAACATTGAAAGAGAGATAGAATTAAGGGTGTGAAAGATGTGAGATTTATGATTTTAAGGTGCAATGTTTTCCACTTACTCTTCACCCCCTTTTTCCCCTTGCGCTCCTTTTTGTATTGTTCCTTGAGTTTGGTTATAACTCCCTGGTCGACATTCCAGGCTTCAGGCATGAGACACTGGTCTTCCTTTTCTAAACAAAGTGAAACAAATGAAACATCCTTTTTCAATAATGTCACCAAGTGATCTCCACTGAAGGAGGCAACAGCTGCTGTCAACGTTTGTCTTTTATTTTAAACAGACAGAAATAGCACCAAGCTTGTGAAAGCTGTAAAACTGCTACTCACATTCCACTTTGCTCAGAATGTTCTTATTAAAAAATTGAGATGAAATTTCACATGTTTAATTCCCATAACTAAGCTCATAGCTGTACATAAATGTAAGCAACATTTACTTTACAATAAATCAGGACACATTTTTCAGCTTTTTCTTTCCTCCAGGGGAAGAATTCTTATATCTAGAAGAAACAGCTATGTTACTCGTCAACATAATTTTACAACTCAGATGCTGTGTTACTGCATTTCAAATTCTCTTTTTATTGTCTTTGTGCTATGTTGTCATTTACACAAAGCAGTAGCACGTTTAAATAATTTTGCAACACAATATTCATGTCATCATGGTTTAAATAAACCCCTAGAGCATTAAAGCCATGAAACTTCACAAAAAGATGAAGGCCTGAGGTAGTAATCTTTGGAAAAAAAGTCCAAAACATTTCAGCATACCTAATGAAAAAAGATCCCCACATTTTGGTTTGGATTTGGTTTTTTTTCCTAAACATCTCCCTCAAATTGCTTCCTCTGTGACATGATACAGAATAGAAGTATCCTTCCAGTTCTACAGTATTTGGAGATTTTGAACAAAAAATGTTATATGAGTTCAAATCCCCCAAGCAATTTTTCCATATATGGAGGCTGTCCTGAGGCAGCTTAGAAAATTAATTCACGAGAGGAGGGGAGGTATACAGCTCTTCCTCACATGTATTTCCATGACCACTACAGCTCCAAAATCTTTGAAATGCATTATCTTTCTGCTTTGTTTTTCTCATTAAAATCTTAACTATATTATTTAAAGATTAAATCCTTTCAGACCAAGTCTGCTTTCTACATTGATAAGCTATTCTAGATCTTTCAAAATACAAACAGCAATAATAAACTTATCCTTGGACTAAGCTGCAGAACTTAAATGTCTGTAGAGGAATCACAACATTATTAAACACAGTCTGAAGGAGTCACTATGACTGGACAGAAGATAAAAACCACAAATGGGTTATTAATGTGACTGATCAGTCAAAAATGAATAATGCTGAAGAAGACCTAGGGATCCTCTATCAACATCAAATTCAACAAGATTCAGCAACATATTATTGCAGCAAAAGCAACCAACAATATCCTGGGCTGTATTAACAAGAATGTAACCAAGAGGGTGAGGGAAGTGATTGTCCCCCTGTGTTGGGCACTTGTGAGACCACAATTTTGAGTACTGTATCCAATACAATATTTTTAATGCTGAGAAACCTTTTAGGTAGAGTCCTAAGTACCTATTATTGGCGTAGTGAAGCAAGTCTAAGGGAGCCACTAAGACTGTTCAGGCAGCTGGAGCAGATGAGCTTCAAGGAGGGGCTGAGACTACTGTGAGAGTTCAGTGACGCCAAAAAAAGGCATCTTAGGCATCTTAGTGTGGCTTCTAACTACCTGATGTACAGATGTTGAGAAAACAGAGCCTGACTCTGCTCAGACTTGCATCACAGAGGGAGAAGATACTTTTTAAGGTGTTCTCTCACTCCTTTGAACCTTTCAGTCATGATCCTATACTCATGGAGTGTCAGATAAACTTAAGACAAAGTTTAGCAGTTTAAGTCTTTTAAGAAAAGCTATGAAAATAAGCATTAATAAGCTGAAGAGAGACTCTAAAATAGATTGTCTATAGGCTAAGTCATGCCCACTTAATGCATATACCTCAATTACCACTAATGAGCAAGAATTGCAAAAAGAATTCAAAAAAGATATGAGAAAATCATACTTCAGAGAAACAAGTATCTAGACTTTCTGGAATTAGGTTAAAAGTTTTAATCATGTTTTTCCTCCCTGGCTAGACAAGACTTTTTTCCCTCCTACAGAAAAAAAAAAAAATTAAAGAGATTTTTATTAGATTGCTTCCAAGAAAACACCCAATATGTTCATTTTCTACAGACTGTCCCAGCTTCCCACATGTCCCACAGATACTATTCAACTTCAGAAGTGGATCCTGAACTACTGCTATTCAAATGCTTAATAGCTTAAAAATTACCAGAAAACATCTGAGGACCTTTCAAGCTGAATGGGTTCAACAGATTACTGTAACCGAACAATAATATTTGGAATCCAAAATGAGGAAAGAATTCCTTCTGTTTGCTGCTGTCCCTCAGTACAACAACATCACTCTACTGTACTACATTTAACAGTTTCACTTAAGCTGACCGAAGTGATTTATAATGGCAGTTCCTTGAAGAAGCTTAGTCTTATATAGTAACCATAAAAGATATAAGTTGTGAAAGAAGTAATTGAAAAACATGAACACCTCCAACTCAAAAAAAACCCATTTTAGATTTCTGGAAATGAAACTACAACTTTTAATAACAATTTATTTTAAATGTTAAGACTTCTGCTCACTTTTACTCAGCTGTCATCAATGAAAGCAAAAATAAACCAGAAGTGTGAATTTGAGAACAAAAAGCTCTTGTTGGCATACTGACTTTTTGGTGAGACAAGCAACAGCTGCACCAACCCTGTATACATTGATAAAATTTTAGTATTAAAGAGCAGTATCCATTTTTTTTTAAGAGCAGTATTTCTAGATTTGTTTGGTGAATAGAATACTGACTGCTGTATCTAATAATATTACAACATCCTCTTAAGAAGAGACTATACCACACTGAAAAATAACTTGGAGTCCAACCAGGAGATGGACATGGCTTCAGTGAAATACAGCATCTTGGAGATGTGAGAGTCACAGTTACCATGGCTTATCAGTCTGTCACAGTTGTATCTCCATTATAAAGCTCAATTATTTCCCATCATCTTCAATAGCTCCATGTCCAACTATCCTTAAGACTTTCTAGAGCAGCTTAAGTAGGAAACAACTTCCCATCAAGATATTTAACCAGCTCTCTTCTTTCTCCCCTTCTCTATAATGAGGGTTTAGGCAGAATAATTATGTCAAGGTAAAGTGGAGATGGCGGCAATCTGGGTTGCAAGACATGAAACCTCAAAGGACAGAGAGCAGTTTGTGAAATGTCTTTCTAGGACTAGTGGACTTAAAGATATATTATTCTACTAAATTATAAAAGAAAGTTTGAGCAGCAATATTAACTAAATTATTAATCCACAGTAAAAGTACAACTAATTTGGATTTTATGACTCACATTGCCCTCTGCATCAAAGTGGGAGAAAGCAAAGATGACAAAATAACTTTCATATCATAATTGTAAAATACAGCTTTATCAGAGCCCTTCAAGTGCATGGGTCACTAGAAAAATATATTGAAATACCACTCATAAATTTTAAATTCTCTCTGCCTTAGAATTAAAGAAAAGAAAAAACAACCTGAGGCAGAAACTTTGAAGAATCTTCACACTGAAGCAGTTTACAGAAAAAATGAGAATATTATATCAAGAAGACTTCAGTCTGCCAATTATTTACTGATAATAAAATAGAAATAGTAGAAATAATCAAAAGATGCTGTGATCCTGACAGAGATCTCATTCAGTGAACTGATCAGTCACAATATATTCTCAGCACTTTTTTTTTTCTCCTGGTATGATCCATCAAATTTTCTTACCCCAGTCTGTTCCATCTCCTGAACTTCTTGATTCCCCATCACCATCATCTGAGGTAACCAAAAAGTCAAACTCCTTCAAAGCTTCTTCTGTATCTCTGTCTTCACTGCTGTCAGATAGCACTCTTTTCCTTACAATCTGAGGGATCAGAAAGGACAGGGGAAAAAATGCTAAATTAAGTTACAAACACATCTTTAACCCAAGCAGTACTGTCTTGTCCTCTACGCAAAATCCAAACAAGAAGAGGAAGCAGAAAAGTACACATTAATAAGCAAATCTGGAATAGTACGCAGACTTCAAACTACTAAGTGAAAATGAAACTTGTGTGTAACTCTTTCTTTCTGTGACCATCAATAATCATCATGTGGAAAATGAACCTACACTAATCTACACCACTACTATATTTTTCTTTAATACTATTGAATCATGATTTTAAAAGGTTAAGATTTTAGCTGAGGGTTAGAACCAATTCATACTGAAGTTAGATATACCAGCGATAAGTTAATGGTTATTAGATGCTTAAGCTACAGCTAATTGTAATATTATGAGCTCATTTGAAGAAAGAAGTGGAGCAAGTGAACCATTATAGGAACATACTGAAACCAAAAGAATAATGCCCAGCACCTGGACTCCATCATGAAGCAGGGAGCCTTGGATTGTGCCAGAGGGTCACAGAGACCTGATGAAGACTTTCCTGACTTCATCCCTGGGACCACTGACCCAATTCGAGACCACCAACCCAATTCAAGAGAAGAATTGTGCACGCGTGAAAGACTAATAACCTCATTTTAATACAAAGTGGGGATGGGAGGTGCTGGAGTTGTGCATATGTATTATTTTGCAAAATAAATAGAAGGCAAAAAACTTGTGTGGTGCAGCTATTTGACCAGTTGGTAAGCTGATGCCATGATACATGAAAACTGTACCACAATTTTTACTTCTATAGAAACAGAAAATTTACATTAATCACAATGTTTTGACTTGGACCCTTGCTAAGGGTTAGTCTGTAAAGACTCATATATAGCCCAACATCCCACAGCCCATGAGGATGACTGACTGTATTTCCTCTACATAAAGTAAACCAATTTCTAAACCTAAAGCAATTCTAAAGTTCAAGCTTCATTTCTTCAGCAGGCTTAGTGAACATACTGAATTACAGTAGATATGGAAGAGTCTCAGACATTAGTTCACAGTCTATGAATGACAGGAAAGATCTGAAAAGATCCCCTTTAAAAATGCCATAAACTAATTGGTTTTTTAGTGTTAATTCTTAAAACTGACCATAAAAACAATTACATCCATAATCTCTTATCTTCTTCAATTTTTAGGAAACACAATTCACTGAATAAATGTTAATTTTAAAGAAGAGTACTGATTGCATGTATCTATGTGATCATATGAACAAATCATATAGCAAAGTATAGATCATGAGTGAGGTTAACGCATTTGACTGAACAAACAAATAAATTTCTTAATTAGAGTTCTTCCAGTTACACCTCTCCTTCCACAAGCTATAAATACAAGTATATTTCAGTTCTGTACTCTAACACAATTTTTTTCAAGTAATTTTAAGTATCACTAATTTTTTAATAAATATTCAAGAATAATTATTGACATGCAATGTTATGAACAATACCTTCAAACTAAGCTGAGAACTGTAAAAAAGGACATTGATACCTTAAAAATTGTGTTCCAGCATACATCAAAAATACTAGTCAGTATGGAATAGTAAAGAGACAATTTTAGAAAAATTTAATCTAACTTAGAGCAATAAAGATGGCAAAGCATAACTTGTATGCAAAAACTTAGAAATGCATATAGAATTCCTCTTATGCACACATGCTTGGACAGAACATCATAAAGATGCATTAATGACTTGCATGTGTACATACACAGTCATATACTTTGCTTATAGGCACCTCATTAATCTCACTTTTTCTGTTCTTCGTAACTTTTTCAATTATTTTTTCCACTCACTGTTGCAGTATCAATGATTGTTTTCTCTCTTCCTTCAATATCTTCTTCATCTTCCTCATCACTAAAGTCTGCAGCTGCATTTTCAAGAAACTTGAAGGTCTCTAGCAGAGAGGCAGAGTCAGTCAATTCAGGTTTCCTAAACAACAACAACAATCACCATCATGAGAGAAAAGAAACCACAATGAAGTCTCTTTTGCAATTACTAAGCTGTTCTGTATTATTATGTCCAACAACATATAAGACTAAAATAAGCCTACAAGTATAAACGGACTGTTATCAGCTAAAATTCTGTGGCTAAAGAACTAAACAATAGACATGAAGTATATTATTAGAACCAACATTTATTCTTAGTATGGCTGCCATTACTAGGACAGAGACTTCAATTTTTTATTCGAAAAGCATTTTAAAGCAACATTCATCTGACACCTGCCCAAAGTAACATCAATACTGCTATGCCATTACTGAAAGCCTCAACAACAAGGACATGAGCCTCAGCTACCAAGCTGGGCTCCCACATGGACATCAGGGTACAGGAAAACTTTGCTACTGCTAGCTGATGTTCCTTATCTTGCTGGGAAACACCAAACCCTAGATCTGTCATTCATTAGCTTCTAAGACATGATGAATATGCCACTATGAAAGAATATAATGGGAAAATATCATTGATGACTAAATAATATTTGGATTTACATTAAACAAATAAGGAAATGGATGAAGATTGTGTAAAATGAGGACTGTGCTGGCAGAAATTTAGGCAGTGCCTCAGAACAGGAAGCATAAGGGTTGTTATATTAACAACCGAAGAGGAAGAAGCCAAGAAACAGGACTGTAACAATTATTAAAACTCTGACAAAAGTACAGATAAACAGTCCTAAAATTATCAACAGGATCTGTGTTTTCTATGCAGAAGATGCACTTCTCCATCAACCCCTGAAAGATACAGTGAACAAAATGTGTTAATTTTGAATTGTTATAATTACTTCCAGTAAAACCTGGTACATTCTTTATATGGCTTTGAAGCAGTGAAGGCAAGCCTTACTGTTTTCTTACCTTTAATCAGTAGTCAGTTTTTCATAGTTCATCACTAAATGCACGTCATCTTGATTCTCACAACCACTGAAACAGCAGAAGTCTCCCCCTCTCTCTTTTCAGAATTGTAGCTCTGAATTGTCTTATGCAGTCACCCTTACTACCAGCAAGTGCCTTGCTTCTGCTAACCTTTTCAAAAGGTTCAATCAGCTAACACACCTATACAGTAAGGCCTTGTAAACCCCCTGCAGTGTGAACACCTCATCATCTGTCCATCACCCACTTAATCCAGGTGTTTCATCATAACACTTTCCAAAGGTCTAATACAGGAAGCATCCAAAGGCAAGAGCTTTGATGTGTAATAAGGTATAATAAGCAGCACACTTCCTTCTTTGCAAAGTTTCTGCTCAAGCAGTTCTATGCTTACATGACAACAATCAGCAGGAGTGGCTTCTTCATAGCCCCAGTGTATCTGCATTTCATTAAGACAATTTGCTACTCTATTTTTTTTTCATTTACTCACCTTTATCACTCAAAAATACCAAAGAGATTTCACTTGCCATTAGAAATTCTGCATACACAGCAGCCTCATAATATATATAATATACCTCGATGTACATTATGTTTTCATGGTCACTGTTTTTTCCAAGAATATTCCTTCTGCTTTTCTAGATCTTAACTTAGATCTAAGAACAATCTTAAGCAAGTTTCTTAAGCTTATAACACCTCATGAATCTGTAGTAATAATGTACATTTTCACAGAAATCCTATGGTATGGTTGCTTTGCTGTTTCCAGAAGAAAAATCTTGATAAGACAACACTTCTAATGTGCTTCATTTGACTAACTTCTTGACTTTCAGCAAATTCTGAGAGTCTCTGTCTACTTTTATTTGACTAAATCATCCAACCACAACTATTTCTGTTTTTTTTTCCTCTGTATTTTGCCATATAAAAATATGCCATGTAAAAACACTATGGCTGATGATCTATAATAGCAATTATCAGACATACTCCAGTAAACAGCAATATATGAACTAATACCAAACACAGAATACAAAATTTTAATTAAGAGAACTTACTATTAAGAAACAGATATCCTTCTACAGGTCCAAGTATTTGCAGTAAATCATACCAGACCTGTACTCATTTGCACTTAAACCTGGGTCTCTCACACTGAAGTTCAAAGTGACTACCAAAAGAGGTTATATCTTTTTTTGGATTGACTGCTCTGATTTCAACTATCCTATTAATTATTACACATATTAGCGGGCAAGATATATATACATAATAATGTGTCTGCATTTACATGGGGAGCAGGGGTAAATGGGCATTTCAAACATTGGGAAACATGGTAGCTTATTTATCAGGTATTTCAAAACTCCTGCACAGTACAAGAATGTACAGTTAGCATAGTGCCACAGAAGTCTACTTGTGCTAAGAGACAACTTCCAAGAAGGAATTCTTAAAAAACAAAAAAGAAAACAGAATAGACAGAATATTTAAACTATACAAGGGTTCTACAAGAAGATAGTTTCAAGCTGACAGACAGGCTGATTTCCTATACTGTACCCCAAAATAAACTTCAGCAGTCAAATCAAAGGTGATTTAATAATTTGAGCTCTTTGTCATTCTCTAGCAGCATATGAACATAATGCATTTTGGATAATGCATGAATACTTCGGAAGAACATAAAACAGATTGAAGAAAAATGTCTGGCCTTAGCTAATTTATGCTATGTACTTTGATGGATATTTCAAGCTTGCTTGTTTCATTAATTTTCCATCTGGTTAGTTTTCTTCTCTTAGGGGGTCATTCACAAAGCAACATAAAAAATCAGAAGGGTCAAAAATATATTCGGAGTTAGGGTAGTAAAATAAATAACTTTAAATTCCATTTTAGAAAAAGAAACACAATTTGACATTTCCAGGGCTTTTGTAGCTTCGAGTATTTTTTTTTTTAAATCAATGGGTGAAAACAATAGAAACAAGCTCCAAAAGTGGGGACTGATATAAACTGTGGTATTACAAGCATGAGTGAGGCAAGACAACAGCAAGGTTCAGGGCCTGTTGCAAAGAAAGAGAGACCAAAAACCCTAAAAAGGTCTCAACAAGGACAATTCCTCTTTTCTGGACTGTCCTGTATCACAACATATTTAAGGGAGAACATAATTTGGTGCAGCTTTTTCCTTCCTCCCCAGCCATACTGTCTAAAGAAAACCAGCTGGGGAAGAATAAACCAGAACCCCCAGACAGCAGAAGCTACAGAATGTGCCAAAGCAGAAAGCACAGAGCAGCCAGACTGTGGCAGGGTCTCCTCTCAGCTGCTTGTTCTGCATCTTTTTCCCACTGCTCCTTCCTCAGCTGGACTCTGCAACAGCACGCTTGCACGCTTTTCTCTCCAGCACCTAACTTTGTCTTCAAGGAAACTTTGTTTCCTTGAAGGTCTCGTCCCAGGTGACTCAGCACTTCCTAACCAACCAACCCAACAAAAAAAATTTAAGCAGTTTCATATCTTCTATCACATACTGTTAACTCTGTCCATTGCATCCTCCTTTCCAGTAGCCTTATCCAAGTAGAGAGGAAATTCTTTGGGGCAGAGATATTACCCTGCTACTTCTGCGTACCCACAATTAGGTACAACAGGACTAACTGCTTCTCATGAGCATAACAATAAGTACTGCCAGAAGGCACCTGTAGCTAGACTAGTGCTGCTGGGTTTTCCAGCTTACTACAACACATGGGCAGTGCACAGATTTTGTGAATATTACTCTTGAAACAGGGAACTTCTGATTCCCAAAGGTAAGAAATTTTTTATCTCAAAATTCTTGTTACAAATGGGATAGTAACAAGTTCTTATGTCCCTTTCACAGCTGTGATGGCTGTGAAAATCTGATCCCAATTTGTATTTTACAGGCTGTTCAATTATTCAGATTTATGATAACCCCTTGGCCCCTTTAAGACTAAAAATAATAATATGAAATAAAAAAAATATGATTTGTGGATATTCCACATATACTATTTAAATAAAACAAGCCTGGCTTTGCTGGGCTCTGCAGGCCAAAACACCAACTCCTCATTTTCTGCCCAACATGCCTCAAGACAAGTATTTTGTGTAAAAATCCAATTGGTTCTGACACTGAAATACAACCAGCTTTAAAAAATGTATAGTTCAGACTGAACACATTTGCTTTCAACATTTAATATTCAGGATCTTAATATAAATCCTGTTCCTTAATGAGTGAAATGCAGAAGCCATAACCTACAGGCAAGGTGAGGTTCTTTTGTGGGAACTAAAACAGCATGCTGCTGCTGATGCTTTCCAGTTCCCAGCATGATCCAGAACCTTTCAAAGTCAAGTTTAACTTAGACTAAAGTCACATTATAGACAGGTATTTTCTTTGTACCTAACACACTCTATATTTCTATCATTACCTTCTCTTTTGTTGATGATAACCCTGGAAAGTCTGTGGTCATGTCCAGGGAGAGTCTCAAACTTCTCCCATGAACTGTCCAACCACAAGGCCATTAAGAGCCTCAGTCCTACTCACATCCTCAAAGGAAAGAGTAGAGGCCTTTTTTGTTTATTTTATCCAAGACATACACAAGTTATCTTAAATAAAACCAGGATTTTATTGATAAATTCAGAAGCAGGAAGAAATACCACAATAAAGTTAAATAAATACAAGTTCAGCTTAGGCTGAGAAATGTTCCTAGGAGCTTGCACAGCTGGAAAGAACCTGTTGTGACCCAGGATTCAGAGCTGTTCTACCACACGCTTTCTTGAGCCATTTTTTTTTTGTTCAGTTTCCTACTGCTATCAAAACAGCTACTGCATAGTCTTCATAAGTTTTATTAATTCCCCACAGAATTTAGTTATCACATGTTTTAAAACAGTCTTTTCAATGTGGCTAGTTAAATTCTGTCAAATGGTACTCATTAAATAAATGCATGCAAATTCAATGAGGAGTGTCTTTAACAACAGTTCATTAGATGTTCAACAGTGTAAAATCTTTCATAACGCAGCATGGAAAATATAAAAATAATTTATAAAACTACAGAACAGTTAAAATCATCAACATTTACACACAATGAACACAGGCCAGGCTAACAGTCTGTCACGACCTTTGAAATCTCCTATGAAGCCACACCACACAATGCAAGAGCTAGTGCAATATGCATTACAACTGGTAAGCAACACTTACAAAATGGTTTGCATGTAAATTGGAATCACAAAGGAATGACATTTAAAAAGCAAGAACCACTTCTCTTGCCAAATCTAGTCAGCTAACTATAATCTATCAAAAAAAAGCTTTATAAAGAATAAAATAACCCCTTAATATTTGAGGTACCACAGTAACTTTTCTAAGTTATTTCTCTATTCATCTCCCCTCTCTTTGTGTCTCTCTCTCTCCAACTGCACAACTTCTGTCTCTTTCTCCCCACTCTTTCTGTACTGTGAGTCTTATGTGACATTTCCAAGAAGCATCTCTCAAACTCTTAAGCCATACAATGGTGCCAATTAAAAGCATGGTCCATTTGTACTTATTTCATCACAAACAAAACCCCAGTTTATCTACTTTTTTTTTTTTTTCTGCTTTAGTGCATCTGTTGAAAGTGTCCAGATCTGGCCTAAATCAGGTACCTTTGAAATGTCTCTTAGGTTACTGCAAGATGGAGGCAGGGAGAAACAGAAAAAAGGTGAAAAAAAAAATCCAAAATCTATTTGCTTTATTCCCTTTACTGGGTTTTTTTTTTTTCCTTTTTGCAATTCAACATCTACTTGCATACTATTTTGGAAATCTTTCTTATGGCATCTATTACCTGAGGCTTATAAATTCAGAGGTATTTTCCCAAAACCATTTTATAAGCTAGTCAACAAACAACATTCATCAGCCAGTATGCAACATTTTCATTACTTGGGCCAGTGTTAATAGGATTTAGAAATGTAAAAGAGTTATTAAGGTCTTCTGGCATACAAAAATGTTCATTCACTGAAGTGTCAGTTGGAATGACTTGTTGTACATCAGAAAGATAAAGTTTTCAAAATTTTTAATTTTTGAAAAGGTCTTCAGATTTGCTGTGAAACGCTGAGGTTTGATGCCATTTTGCTCATGTAAAAGTACAGGGAGTGGAAGCCCTTGGCAGCTCAACAGGAAAAGACTAGGCAGCAGGTAAGTTCCAGAGAGACTGATACATCACTCAGGACCATTTTCTAATGACTATTTATAGTTCTAATGATCAAACTCTTAGCAAGAACTAGTCTATACCATTTTTATATATAGACATTCATATCTATGCATATATGTACACATATGTTTGGTATATCCTCACTTGTTCCAGTTCTATTCCTTTATTATATTTGCTTCCACTCATACTAAATGGTAGTCAAATACACACCTTCAAGAAGGTAAACTAATTTGACTGCTTAGGTTTCACTCAGGAAGATAAAGCTACTAAAAATGAGGTAATAAATGAACCAAAGATACTTAAGTACTCTTGTGTTTTCAAGGCTACAAGCTACATTTGCAGGCAGCTTTCATTTCTGTTTCAGTTTGTTGGGAGAAAGCACCCATTCCTCTCACTGCAAGTGTTAGGAATTTAAACCATTATTATGAGGTTATTATTTTAGTATCTATTTTTGAGTCCAGTCATGCCAAGTGGTACTTATCTTTTGTAATGCAAGTGAGCTGATTGAAGAAACTGAAAACTGATTCCCTTTTAAATTCCATGAAATAAGTGAAAACAGGGGTATATCTAGCTCACGTTATCATATTAACATTTCATTTATGGATTCAAAATCTTGCAGGCTGCATTCAAAATCCACATGATGTCTTTCTTGAGTGCTAAAGTTTTCAAGAGGATCTGTACATCAGCAAATAAATAGGCAATGTAAGAATACAAGTCTGGCCAAACATGCAGCAGCTAATAACACAAAGTCTGAGGCTACTTCACCTAAGGATGAAGAGAAACTGATTTGGCTTAAAACAGAGTCAGACAACAATAGTGTGTTCATCACTGTACCAAAGGAAGGGGAACTTCTCTGATGTAACCGCAATCATTTAGGATATACAAAACTAAGCTGAGAGGTTATGAGGGACCAGACAGCAATTTTCTAAAATAACTAGAGCCTAGCAGAATTCAAGTTACATATTCTCTGCTGCAAAGAAATATTATTGTATTAAGTATTTGTACTACACTAACTATCATATGCTTCTACATACCAAAGCAAACAGCATCAGCTTCACAATAATCACCCCAAACATTCTCACTAGCCTTTCCCACAAAAAGGCTCAACTCAGTGTTGGCATCCCAAACACTGAGTGTCCCAATCTCAGCTGTTGAAATAGATATAAAGGACAGACAACAAGATAAAACTCATACAATAGGCAAGTGCTGCTGTAACAACTTAAAAATCTGTAAAAGCTGTAGTAAGCCGAAGAGAGGAGAAACATCGTCCCTACCCACCATGAAGTATACACTTCACACATCCCTGAGGTCAGAGGAAAAATGCCAGGAATTATCTTTAAAACAATCAAAGGCATTAAAAAATATTAAAAAATAAGCAAAGCCTGGGTTTCAACTGTGACCAGAAGTATAGTCAGAGCAAGTCACAGAGGTATTTCTGAGGAAGGCTGAACAGCAGCAAAAAACACTATGCACAGAGGAATACACACACAAAAACTGTGCTAAAATCAGACTGTGTTGAGAAGTAGATCAGCTCTTCCATTCTTTCCCTGGAATTTTTTGCAATACTAATTTATTTTGTGCTCCACCACTTTCATTTCACTAAGAAAGTATTGGTTGACTATCAAACAAATAATGAAAACATAAAGGAAGTTTTGTTTTCTATTGCCATTACTCCCTCTCTCCTCTCAAAGAGATAACCATATGGCAGCATAAAAGCATCAAATACCACCTCTTTCCTTTCTTTGGAATTTATCACATGAATGTTCAGTTGTACAGAAGGCAGTTGAGCCAATCTGTTCTTTCTGCAATTTATACTGCTATATGGAGAAATCTTTAAGAAATTAAAAGCTAGAGTGCCTTCCATTTTCCTATTCTGGAAATGCATCATTAAATCTATATTCCTTCTGTTTTTCACAGTACCATTTTCCCCTCTATTGTACATTATCTTCATCACATTCACCCACAATCTTTCCAAACTCCTATTGATTTGCCTTTATCGTTTCCCATCCCCAAGGTTTCTCTTTACTCCAGTCTTGTACTCCGCTTCTCACATTTTTCACTCCATGTAAACAGTTTTCTAAAACACAGACCTAAATGCACAGATTCAACTGGGTGCATGTTACGTAGTTCTTCCAAGACCAAACAGATCCAAAACGCTATGAGCTGTCTTTTCCCACTTCAACAGAGTGTACTCCTTGCTAGACTACATCCATTTTCATGTGTTACTTTCTGCCCAGTGCTCTGCTCTTCAATGTCTCATGGTCCTGGCAAACACTCACATACATCCTTAAACTTCCTGGAATTGCACTAAGGTTTTCTTTCATTTCCTGGTCTTCCAATTTCTCACCGTAACTTTCCTCTTCTACCACTACCAAACTGCAGACATTTGTTCACTGCACTCCTTCCAACTGTAAAAGCCTGCTGTAGCCCAAATCCATTTTTCACTTTACTTGCACAAAAAGAATAACAAGAGGCTGCTAAAGGAAGTGCCAGTCCTTTTGTCCTCAGTAAGCAGCCTAGCACTGGTGAGGTTGCTTCAAAGGATGCACCTTCCTCAACTGTAAGCCAGAACTTAGCTGAGTCACCTAAATTTTTCCTAGTTCTGCCAACCAGGTAGGAAAGCATTGAATTAGGATTTCAAAATTTCAGTTGAGTTCAGGAGTAGCATCCTGAGTTCAGGAGCAACATCCATGTGCCTTAGACCTGTGTCATGTATTCAATGCTATACTTTTCAAAGAGAAGCTGTTCTATGTAGGCTGAAGTTATGCTGGCATTACATGAGGCAGGTAACAGGTAAATATTACCTTATTTCTGATTTTGCATCTACCACAAAGCTGCACTTTGAAATCTCAGAGGTAAATAATGATGCAGTTGGAAGAAGGTGAACAGTGCCAGACGTCACAGAAACAGTGAGGTAGCAAAAAATGAAATAGCTGTTAAATAACAGGCAGTCTCTGCCAGGAAGCAAGCCACAGAATGCTTCCTGAAAGAAAAATTGAAAGAGGTGGTCTGCAAATGTGGTTGAAGCACCCAGAAGAATCACAGCATTGAGAGGTAGTCCTGTACTTAGGCTGATCAAGGAATTCTAGTAAAATCCTGACTTTTTTCCTTTCAGTGAGGGAGATCTCAGTGGACATCCAGAAATTCAAATTCACCCATGAAGACTGACATGACCATGCTGAATAAGAACCCTGGAAATTTTTTCTACTGTAAAGCCCTGGAGTCCCTTTTTGTTCATTATGTTATCAAAACACTTCCCTAAGCTCTATAATGCAGTCTGCCATCTCAGGCATCACAAGCAAAAGCAGTTTTTCAAAATGTACAGCCTGACCAGCCTTGCAGCTGACAAGCTAGGACAGCCACAATGGAAGGGAATTAATTTTTCTCCACCAGCGAATATCCTCAGCCACAGGGTAAACTACAAAGCGTTAAACCTAATGTCAGATCTAACGCAAAACCAAGCAGATAGGAAAAAATGAAAATATATCCAAAACTGCTATATCAAAACCACTGTCCCAGTATTTCACCCATCAAGTAAACTACCTTATACACTTATCCACCTTCTTCAAAACTATGTAAATACACATAAATTAATTTTGAAGTGTAAGAGAAGCTTTATTTACACATTTCCCCTTCACCAGAAGTCAAACCAGAACTGTTACTGCAAGCTATCAAGCATTCCTTGTTCTTCAAAACAAAGCTGCTGTACATACACGACATGACTTGTCAACTGTGTAGCAACACAATATATTTTAGTAGCTTGCAGGTTTTCTCACACATTCAAGTTTTCCATCTTGCAGCATTATATTTAATTACGTAACAATGAACTTCTGCCCTTATGTAACATGTTGGCCTGAAGTTGCTGCAGCTATCAGGAGGGTATAATGAAACCTTATAAATGCTTTTTAAAAGATAGGATGCATATGTAACAGTATTAGGTCTTAGAAAATGAAGGTCTTGAATTCTGCACCATGAATATAGAAAAGGAAAAAAGTGTGAGGATTTCTGAAGAAAGCTGTGCTACTACTGGAAACAGCTACCTCATCTATTGTTCCTACAATTCTGCATAATTTTCATTATGTAGTTTCATTACTATAGTTCTGCAACTACAGTGTCTTAAACAAGAATGAACAGATTGTTTTCTGAAGCCTTTAGAGTTAAGTTTAACTTACTGTTTTTTCTAACACTGCATGGAAAAGAAAAGAAAATGGAAAAAAAGCCTCTTAAGGTTTAACATTACTTAAGAGAAGAAGTAAGAACAAGCTTTTACTGTCTTTGACTGACTTTCCATAGTATCAGAAATATTAAAGCACAGAAATTAATACCTCACATTTCAGTCACATTTACATATGTCTATTGATTAGTAGAAAACAAAAATCTTTTAGGACTCAGAATGTAATGAATGATTTTGTTTTTCAGATTTAGTGAAAAAAATCCTTCTCTTATATAGGTTATCATGTCATAGTCAGCAGAGACCAGAGAGCAAAGCTGTAATCTACACAGTAAAGTGTCCAGCAATACAAACAAACCATTTACTTGAAACAACACTGACTTCTAAACACTTAGCAATCATACCTCCAAAGAGGCTTGATTTGACTTAGTGCTGCCATTCAACTGGAAAAAAAGTATTATGATGCTTTTAAGATGCGAATCTAGAGAATTACTTCCATACTTATTGCTTAATATAATAAAATTAGTTAGAATTGCTCTAATCTCAAACTAGGAAAAAGTAATGAAATCTCAGTAAACAAAAATTTTGTTCAAGACCACTAAGTGCACTTATTTAGAATGTTAGCAAAGTCATCTTGATGCTTACCCAATCATTGCGTTTTCTTTAATCTGGCCCTCTGTGCCATTTACCATTGGTTCTTGATTTCTGTTTTCTTTATCTGAAGCATCACTTGAGAGGCCCAATAAAGCTCGCACTCGTTTTGATTTCACATCCAATATCGTGTCGGTGTAGCCCACTTCTTGTAGATACCTGAAGGAAGAGAACTCATGCTAATCTTCTCTGCACGTTACTTCTGCAAAACATGAAATTCCTCCCTGAACCTCACCCTCAATCCTTTAGTTTAGCAACTGACTGAACTTCTCCCTGAACTCATCCTCAATCCCTTAGCTTAGCAAACTACGGTGCTGAGCTAGTGAAACATGCTTGTAAATCATCCTGTACCAGCTGCAGAGGGATCGCCTCTTGCAGTACCAGCCTCTACAGTCACTGAGAGAAAAAAAAAAAATCAGGGAGCCTAGCAGTCAGAGGTTATACAATACGTTATTCATTCATTTACTAAAATGGATGGAAAAGCACTTTAAATTAAAATATTTACAACTGCTTTATAAAAATCACCACAGTTGCATGCACAAGCATGGTCATTTTATTCTTTGACACATGGAAACTAGATACAAGAAGCAGCAGATATGTTCCTTATGTGAATATTATTAGAAGCCTAGAAAATAGAATAAAACTTAAATTCTTTAGCTGTGGCTATTAGTAAGAGTTGTTATTTATGATGGACTAGGCTTGATAAAATCTCTCTTGCCTCTCCTTTATTCTGCAATGGATCTGCAAAACTTTAGTCTTTCATATGACTGAACAGCAAAAATCCTTGTATGGAAACCTCACAGCCCAAAGTTGGCTCTGTAGGTTTAAAGTTGGCTCTTTCACCAATATGCCATGTTGCCCTTGAGGGCAACAGAAGGGAAATAACGATTTAATAAAGAAAAAGTAAAAATTGGTTTGTGTCCTTCCGTCTAGAATATGGAGTTAATAGCAGTGAATTGATGAAATTGTCAATATTCTAGACAACTCTGAAGAAGGGAAAAGTGACATCTGTTACAAATCAGGGACATGCATTTCTCCTGCAAGAACATTCTCCTCCAATTATTTAACAATATCATTCACATAACCACATTAGGAGAGAAATACTGATTGCTGGCTACAGAAAAATCAAACAAGTCACCTATACAAAAGAGAGTCTGTCAGTAATATGCACTCTATATTCAGCAGTGTGTCACTCTTGTATGAACTGCGCTGAGATGGAAGGACTTGTCTTCAAAATCACTGATCCAAGTCAAAACCACTCTATTTACATTTATTCAACATGCATGCAAAGATTTGAGCTCTTGCAAAAGAGAAGCTTGTACAAGCCATCCAACGAATTTAACTTTTGTACAGCTCCTTGGAAAAAGGTCTTTTAATATAAGTTCCAGACCATCCTTACTGTCTCACTCCCCTCTCATTTAATCCTCTGTAACACACCAAAATATCATGAAAATTAATTTAGTTACTATGATCACAATTCAAAAATTAATTCAGATTAAGAGACATTTGTTTCATTGACGTGAACAGAGAATTAGAAAACATCTAGTCTAACCCTCCAGATGTTAAGTCTTTTCTGCCACTTAAGAAAGCCAAAAGAAAACTTTTCCTTCTCCAATGCCAGCTGTTTTTATTTTACACAGCTCTTAGCAGAAATTACTTGTGTCTTTTGCTTTTTAATTGCAAAGTGTCATGACCCACTGTTCTGCCAAGCAGATTGTCTTATTATATTCCGTGAAAGAAAAGAAAATGAGATCAGGTGTTTGTGACTTGACAAGGCTTCTCATCTGAAGGTATGAAATATTAAAGTTTTTCAAAACCCGAAGAAAAGTAGTGCAGAAGCTCAATGAACTTCATCACAAACACTAACTTTTCTTTCAGTAAAATATAATTGAAAAAAAAATCAAATACCATCACCATCATATTTCATTAGCAGATTCTTTCTTTGCATTCAGTATTTGAGTCCTTTTTTCAACACTTACTGTCTTAACAGCTGTCGTCCTTGTTTCCATATTAGCTGGCTGTTCTGTTGTGGCTGAATCTCTGTCTCATTCCCTTCATCTGAAAAAAGAATATTTTATTACATTTTTTTCTTTTTCCTATTTGCATAAAAGATGCCCATCCACTTGAAAAGACAAATGTGATCTGCCTTAAAATTATTAGGAATTGTTTAATACCAAAATTCAAAGTGCAAATAATGAAGGGAGAAAAAAAATGCACACAACACATAATTGTAGTACTGTATACACATAAAAATTTCCAGGTACATCCTACTCTGTGAGAGCAAGTTCCTAAACTCCTTTAGGGGAACATAATGACAGTCAGTCTGCAGTCCAATTTTTGCTTTGTCCAAGATAATTGCTGCTCACATTAAGTCTGAATACAAATATCTTTTAACTGCTAACTGCAGCACAATATTGGTTTACAACTTCCCAATTTCCTTAATATTTGACAGTTCAACATGAATCAACAGATCTACTTACATCAATTTAATCCATATTTGTATTAGTTTTGTAGAAACAAACAAACAAACAATAGGGAATATGTTTTAAACTGAAAAGTTGTTGAAAAATTTTCAGCACGTTTTCCCCAACCATAAATTTGTAACCAAATGCTACTACTCCAGGAAAATCTACCAAAAAAAAAAAAAAAAAATCATGTGGCTGTTCTCTTAAGAAAACTATCAGAATGCCGGCTATGTGTTTATTCCATATACAGCTTCACATCACATGATGGTGGGTTATTCCCTCTCCTCAAGGAGATGCATATGCAAGACAAAAGATCTTGGTTTACCATCTATGACAGCCTCTACAAAACTTTAAAACCTTGTGGTCCAAACACTGAAGGATGAACAAACTTCCTGTGTAAACAAGACTTAAGAACCAGAAAAACCTGTGGTATAATCCTATGAGTAACTTGATATGTAACATGGGAAAGCTATTATTCTCATCAGGAAGTCACTTACCTTTAAACAACTCAATTAATACTACACAAAAAAGCCCCACCACCTACCCAAAGAAGCTATCAAATACTAATCAGAATTCACATGCAAGGAGAGACATATGAATTTCAGACATCTCATTCACAAATCTATTTAACAGCAATCACAGGAAATAAACAAATGCACAATCATTTTCCAATGACAGCTGGACACAGCTGGATCCAACACACATCTACCAAAGCTCAGTCTATAATTATTAAAACATGACTGAGGTAAATCTGCCTGAAAATTCCTTTTGAAAGCAAAACCTGTTCTTCTGAAGGCACTGTTAAGTATATCCAGAGGCAAGAATTCTCTTGTGCTTAGTCTCCTCAAAAATGATGACTGCTAGCAGTAGCAGTGGTTTACAGATAAGAGTGAAGAAACTTGCATTATGAGGAAATTATAGCAGAAGATATAGTATATATAGAAGAAATAGATAAATTGTATAAATAATTTTATTTTCAAAGTATCTCTTTACCAGAAGATTGAAATCTTTCTGCTAAAATTGTATTACAGACTCACCAAGAGATCATAAAGAAAACATCAAGGACATATGTGGAAGAACTACTACCAATATTTCGACTTTTTTCATGACTGGGCAGGAAAAACAGGGTCAGGGTGAGGGGAACATATGGACACACAACTTAAGTATCTATCAACGACAACTTCAAAATAGCATTAGAACAAAATTGCTATTTTAAGTCATCAGTCCAGATTTGATATAGAACAAGAATACACATTTCTGATAGCTATATATAGAATACAATGGGATAAATTACAATAATGGAATTTTAACTAAAATATTTCCAGGGTGTTGACCTTGCAGACTTAATGCACAGTCTAAACCTCTGCTGGGCAAGCCAGGCCTCGCACTACATTCCTCAGCGGGAAACTGGAGCAACATGCTGTAGCTGCATCCTGAGAAATTACAAAAAAACCCCATGGCTGTCTAGGGTTGTAGTATGATCAGGACAAAGTTTTCTAAAGGTCCAGATACAGATTGAGGTCTTCCACTTAGTAGCACCAAATTGAATATTTCTTCAGTTATGGAAATAACGCTAATAATCGCATGAAATAAAATTTCTAAAAAACTCATTAAAAACTTGGACAAGAAAAGCCTGGTGTAAAGCTTTGCTACTTGGTGTGGGGTTGGATTTTTTTGTTTGTTTGGGAGTCTTTTAATGACCTTTTAAACCCAATGAGGTAAGAAATCACCATGACAGTCAGCCAGACTGTCCCCTCCACAAACCAAGTGACAGAGATGAGATCTGCAGACATTCTATGCTCTGCCTTTACATATAGGTGATTCCAATTTTGTTGTAGTAGAAGCATTAGGAGACTGAGACACAAAAAACATTACCTATATTTTCAATGGCTTAACCATTAGCCAGATCTCTGTACCACTTTTTTATATTTTTTTTCTCCAGAGGAAAGGACAGGGAGGATAGAGGGATAAAAGAAAGTAATTTAAATTCTTAATTTCCCCAGTTCAGTGCTTAAATCTATTTGTGTGAAGTTGGAAATGAAAACAAATCAGCTTTCCAGAGACCAAGGCAAAAAACTGAAATTAGTTAAATACATCTCCAATGATCATTTGAATTCTGCAGAGAAATCTCCTATTCAAAAACTCTCACTTATGTCTAATATGCATTTTAATTTTTTTTTCCTGGAATACCACTGAAGTAATTGAACAAAAAATTATGAACTATGTATTTCATTCAGAAGAATTATCCAGAGATAAAAGGATTCTATTGCTGCGAATCTAGTATCATCCTGTTCTAAAATATCCATACACATCACTAAGGGACAGAAAAACTACTTTCTCCAAGAGCAGCCTGCTCATTTGGGTTTGGATTTTTTTTTAAATCTAAACTAACTTGATTTATTAATAGACAGAGCACTAGGATATATTTTTAATTGTACTAGGGTAAAATATAGGTTTTATTAATTATCTCTATTCTTACTGCTCTATTAAGAGACTTATTTTATCAATACTATCAATTCAGCATTTGCACATAACACAGTTAAGCTTTTATGCCAGTAATAAACTCACTCTCATTAAATTCTTACCAGAATCATAGTTCGGTGGCTTCATATCTCCCTGATTCAATTCTGTGCCATATTTTAATTTGTGGTATTTAGCCCTGCAAGGAAACCAAACAAAAAAAAAAATTAAAAATCTATCTAAACAAAAAAAAATTAAAATCTATTAGTACATCTAAAGTGTATTTCTAAACACATAAATGTCACCTGTTTTCACTTGAAAAGCCACTCCTTTCTTCTAGGCTAGGAACAAACCAAATCAAGTAATTTTACCCTGACTTCAGATAGGTAATTTTATTGAAATTTTTTTTTTCCAAGGGTGACATGTAATTGCATAGTGAATACTGAGGAAACACACAGAGCAGTTGACTGCAGATTTTACAAAATGTTCTTGCTACAGAAAAGGTTCCTTCCCTGTAGACACAAGCAACTCTTCTGTTTCCCTTCCCAACCCCCCCCCCCCCCCCGTCTTTCCTTTTTAGCCAACGTTTATGAAACATTTTTACTACCCTTGTCAGTTCAGTGCCATCTACTTCATATCTCCTACTGTCACTCCATTAAGCAAACTTTAGTTGTATTCTTCAAAATGCTGTGCTCTCCAACAGCAGCAGGCCCTCAGCCAGATCTATTCTAAATGAGATTTAGCAGTGACAGCTCACCCACACCACTTTCTCTCAAAGCTGCCACTTGACCAAGTGCAAAAATGGAGACATTCTTCCAAAAATATTTAGCCTTCAAAAGGTCTAATGTAATAAGCCCCACAGACCATGCAATATAATGACAGGAGTAGCTACAAAAAAATGGAAATGCTTTTTTGAGAAGCTTCATCCTAAAGACTCAGTATGTACAGACTTTGAAATACACATAATAAAAGCACAGTAGTACAGTATTACACACACACGTAAGTCAACCAAGATTCATTACAGTAGACTTTTAACAGTGCAACAGAGAAAATGAGGCAAAGTGAGCCTTTACTGGTTTTGCAATCTGTTCCCTCCTTCTCTGACACCATAACTTTAAAAGTACAAAATTGCAAGTTTTATACATTCACAGCTGGGTAGAAGAGTGGCTCTTACACCAGTTCCTACCCTAAACAAAAGGCTGAGAACTCAGGAAATGCATGTGCAGCCTGGGAGTAGTGGGACAATAGAACAGCACACACATACACACAGTTCAAATGCAAATGTACAGAGTGAAGTGTAGGGTAGCAAGAAAAAGCCTGAAAAAAACAAACAAACAAAAAAAAAACCTGTCATATGCACCAACATGAAAAGGAGTTTCATTAGGTCCACTAGGCATAAGGGGGTTCTTCCGCTTAAAGTTTGTTTTTGAAAAAACTAATGGGTTTGACACTTTGTAATTGTATGAGACAAGTTTTCACTAAAATCACATGACTATATCAAGAACAGCTACAGAAAATGTTTTCAAGTTACCTACACCTATAGATTGCTTCTTAAACATCTTCATTATATTACTGTTTTCTTTTGCATTTTCCTATTTCATCAAGAAAGCCCATTACTTCTAACAAAATAGTGCTGAAGAATGCTTCGTAGTTCTTATGTTTCAATTTCGATAGTAATAGATTCCTACTAATCCAGCTGTATTTTAATTATAATGAACATTTAATTCTGACTGAGAAGGGTAAGTGAAGAGTGAAGAAGTGCCTCTTAGGCATAGCAACATCGACAGATGAAGGAACTAACTCTCAAGAGTCAGAGCACTAAGCTCTAACTCAGCTGAGCAGCAATCAACAAGAAGAGGAGAAATGACGTGCTTGAAATGAATTAAAAGCAATAGATGGAAGTTAAACATTTTGGTCAGTATAGAAAAGAATAACCAAGAGTAGAAGAAAATCAAAGCTGAATGCTCAATCAAAATATTTATCTTTCCTTTTCCAACTATCCATTTCTTACATGTTGCCCTAGTAAAACAACTGCATTTCATCAATATTCTTAAACATTGATGCTATGTATACTTTTCCTCCACCAACACTAACGAAAAGCAATGATTAATCAAGAATTAAGAAATCCTCCACTCTGTCACCAACTTTAAAGAGTACCATTTTTTATGTAGTCATGAAATCAAGAGACCTTAATATGCAATCTATTTTGATCTGACTTAACAGAAGTGAACAAATATTAATACTCTGCTCTAATCTGGATTACTGACATATGTTGTGTTCCACTTCATTCCTTCAAAGAATTCTGGGAGAAGTTAGTTTTGCAGCAGTTGACACTTGCTTTCAGTTCATGGGTATTATACCAAGTTCCAATATGCTCTATGTGTTCACTAATTTTCTTATCAAGTTTTGTTAATCATTTCCAGCCTAAGAAAAATGTTTGCTAGGTTCACTGAAAGGATCATTCTTTGGACCTTTCCTGTTCCTCAGATCTCATGTTCTCCAAAATCCATCTTTCAAAGATTGAGACTGTAGGTTTTTTAACTTCTCAGTATATTTATTTCGATCTCTTAAATCCATTTTTCTCACTTTTAATTTCACCTCCCACTTAAATCAAGAGTAATAGTCTTTCTTCTTACTCAGGTTTTCCCCACTCATGAAAAGCATTATGGAAACATTTCACCAAAATGAGATTATTCATTCTTAATCCATTTTAAACTGTTAGTAACCAGGATTTTGTAACTGGTTTCACCTCATAACGCAACAGCTTTTAAAGCTCTTGTTGTTATTCTTTACCACAAGAGGATAATGTAGATTACATGGTCTTGCACACCACTGGCCCTTTAAATTTATTTTAGGTCCAAGCTGGACTAAGGTTTCATCTTTTAGAGGACCTAACTTTGTATATTGCAGGCAGAGACCAGTAGCCCTACAGAAAAGGCAAAAGAATCATGTTCTAATGAAGAGGCAACTGAAGAGATGAAAAGCCCCAAAAAGTAATCTTTATTTTCAATATTGCTGGAAAAGTTAAAAACAAAGTTATAGAGTTCTGACTGCACAAAATGACAAAAAACCCCAATGCTATAATCAAATCTGAATTAAATTCAATTGGTATAAATTCAGGTCTCTGAGCAAGACACAGATTTGAAACAGAAACATGAGTATCATGCCAGAGTATGTGACACACTGAACTCATCTTCAGTTGTGGTCAGCTTCTAAAGTTAAATAAAATATTACAAAAACCTTCCATAAAATCAATATAGACTGCCAACAGGTCATCTAGGAAATACCTTCTCACTTCTTCAGGCAGGATGAGATTTATTATTAGACACTTTTTTATGATACAGCTGAAAATGTCACAGGTATGAAAGATAAACAATCTTTTTCTAAAGTGCACTAAAAGAAGGGCTGAACACCATGACTCAGACTCCAGGACTAGAAGGGAGTCTTGACCCTTCAGTTACACATATTGCAATCAAAGGGTATGAAACTTTTCACAAAATAACCTTTAATTCTTTTCTACACAAATTCAAAATACCACTTATTCCATTAGCACATTTTAATTTAATCTGTTTTTACAATGACAGAATATCTCCTGCCCACCTGTAATGCTTAATTTTTTCACTTTTGCAGAAATCACATGGTCCAGTTATTAACAGCTTTAAAATGGCCTTCTACAGCTCACCTTGAACTTTAGCTCACACATCCCAGTAGTGTGATATTATCATCAAAAAAAAGATATAAACGATATTTTGTGTAAAAAAAGTGAAAAGAAAATGAAAGTTTATTCAACCTTTGTATCATCTGGTCAAAAAAAGGACAGTGGTTTGGTGGCAGGGGAGAAAAAGAAACAAAGATTTATTATCTGAAACTTGTTCAACTTCAGTGATTTACATTCCATTTCTGAAAATTACATATGAATTATTAACAGTATGCAGAGACAGAAAAATGACTTGAAAATGACCACCTGAAGGATACAACTTAATAGAAAATATTTTCTATCTGAAGACTAGCCTTCCAGTTATTTGAAAGAAAGCTATTTTAGCACTGTGAAACTATGTTCCTGGGTAGATGCCCTTACTCAGATAAGTATGAATATTACCACTGCTCTGGCTTCTGCCCTTCATTACACAATTCTCCTCTTTTGGTTAGCAGTATTTTCATTAAACTATGTGTCTTCTGTTCAGTGCTTGGAAACATTCAACATGGCTGCCACACAAGAATTGCTTAGGAAAATGCTAAAAGCCTTCATCTACATTTCCTAAGACTGAGCGCAGTGAAACTTTTCTGAATACTTCACATAGAAATAAATTTGATTCCAGTCAAAAAAAGCCACTATTTCTTGGAAATATCTGTCGCCAGACCTGAAGCATCTGATCCAGCTGTGCTGAGGGAGCCTGCCAAAACATCCGTAGAAGATCTGGGAGCTGCCGCCAAATCAAGAGACATAAACAAGAACGACTGCCAGGAACAGCACAGCGAGATATTCTACCCAGGGGAGAAGGCGCCAGCCTTACACTGATCAGACACATCAGTGCAGAAAACAACACAAAATTAAATCAACTGTTTCTAGAGACATAGCTCAGGAGTCCAGTTCTTTGGTTGAAATATGTTAAGACAGGAAGTGGACTAGACTAGCCGAAATAGGACATGTACTTGAGAGAAACAGTACTATGTTTCAGCTAGCTCCTGAAAATCCAGAGGCACCAGTGCAATTTACTGATGGTGGAACAAGTATTGATAAAGTCATAAAAAGTAACCCTCAACTCTGAATAGCCTCACACTGCAATCTACTGGATGTTGGCAAAACTACATCAAAACTGCTATTGAAAAATGCTAGCACTTAACTACCCACTAGCTCCTTCTAAGCTCCTTGCTATTTCACCAAGACTCTTCAGCAGAAATAACCTGGCCTGCTATACACACACACAATAAAAAGGTAATCTCACAATTACTGACATAAAGACTAAACATTAAACTAAATTTGCCAGAAAAGCATGACCATCAGTAGTAAAACTTATTTTCTACCTTACCCACACTACAATGACATGACATGAAATAGAAAACAACAACAGTGGTCCCAAAGTTGTTAATTTATAGTAAAATTTGAAACTATTTGGTTGATAAAAGAAATGCAGAGCAGCCACTATAAATAACAGCAGCTCATAGAAGCATGTACCTGAGAAAACAAATGTTTCTCATTTCTTTTTCATGGTTTCCTGAGGGCATAGTGAACATGGAGTACTCTGGTCCACAATTTCATATTTTGTTCTGTTACTCATAACTTATTTCATCCAGCTGAGAAAGATCTGAAATGCTACACAGCCATAGCAGAAATGAAGGAACACAGGAATGATTCCCTGTTCCCTCACAGCACACCAACCTTCCCCAAACTTGACAGGAATGTCTTCCTCCTACCTTATAGGATCACATTTGCCAGCTCTAAGAACCCAATGGAAAATGCCAGCATCCTGACTACTGTCTGACCAGGCTGACAGCTGATTTAGGAAAATGCTGGGAAACAGAGCAGTGCTTCCAAGCTCAGTATGTTGCCGTTCTTTCAAGTATCAAGCAAGATACTTGCTGAGAGATAATTCCAGAAAGAAATACAAAACTATTTCTTTAGAAACTGGCAAATAAAACTGCTGTTTAAAACTACAAACTCATACATAGCTGTCTCCAGCACACACACCAGTCACAAGCATCACATCTGCTTACAGAACCACTGCACACCCATACTGGAACTGTCACACTGGATCAGATCAGCTGATTGTAGCCTACTGACCTAAGTAACCGAGGCTAATGCCACACACTGCAGAAAAACATGCAACATAAAAGATACAGATGTAAAAACTGTAATAAGAAGCCACCAAGTGTTTTTTCCTAATCCTGACAGGGACTGCTGCATTAAGTTTTAAATGTCATAATTTAGGTAGATTTTACACTATAAAACTGAGGGACATTTTCATCATCCATATGGAAGTTTGATTTCTGGTTTTTTAATGTTACAAAGTTTTTCTGATAGTACACAAAAATGTATTCACATAGTTTGATAATTTTGAATTGCTAACTTCTGTGCGTTATGAACATGAAGGGTTAAAAATACTTTTACGTAATCAGGAATAGCTCCACCAGTTTTGAAACACAAGAAATCTTCACAGAATACATATAACTACGAGTATATCTTTAGCTGAACCAATGACACTAAGCTTTGTAATCATGCTCCAAACATAATCCTTTCCACAGCCATAAACTGCAAACTCCATTATACATACATTTTGTATTTTTCTGTGCTCTTTGATGTAATATCAGTTTAGTACCACAACAAGGCCTGGGCAAAAAGAGTAACTACCTTAAAGATTCCTCCAAGAACTCGCAAAGCAGAAGAAAGTACACTGGAGCCCTGGGGCTACTGCTGGCCAGAACCCTGGCTGCATCCCCATGCTAGTGGATTAACTGGTTGCTACCAAAAAGTTCTGAACTGGATGGTAGAAGACATATCTTGTGCTAAAGTAGCCGATATAAGATAAGCAAATCTGAATGCAATACTATTGCTATTACTATAATGTAACTATTGGTGTCATTTTAAAATTATCTACCAGTGATGTTCTATTCCTCATTTGCATATGTGTGTATTTTAAATCTTATTTCTACTAAACAAACTCTTTCAGAGTCTTCTTTTATTAAAGAGAAGCAGGAATTATTTGATAGGAAAATGATAACGTAAGCAATGACCGCTTTGGAGCAGTACCATAAATATACTCTTTATTCAATAATGTTAGAAGACATTTCACTAATTAAAAGAATTTAAACTAAACTTGGCCTAAAATAAATCGGTTGAACAGACAGATTTCCAAAAACATGATAAAAAAAACGACGTGGCTTGCCTCAAAGGTTAGAATAACAGGAAAGTATACATAAGAATAAAATGGTAAACTGAGGACATGTACTAAAATGTCCATGAACCACTGATTAACCAGTAAACATAAATATTTTTTCAATCACACAATTAACCTCCAGAAGATATTCTTGTAGAATTTCTCATATTGAAAAGACTAAAAACTTAGCAAGATTAAAAACTAGTAATTATTAGACTGAAGACAGTTATTCAAAATTTCAATTGACACACATTAGTAAAAAAAGCTATTACTTTGAACAAAATGAAAATACACTGTAATTCTGGAGTATAATCTATACAGTTCAGTGGAATTTTACCAAGGGAAAGCATTTGTTATTGATCAGCTATGGGTTTTGTTAGCATGTTTTTCAAGCCGTACTATTTTAGCTATTGTTCCTATCATAATGCAGACATTTAGACTACTGGTTTTATTTAGTACAGTAAAATCTATCAATCTGAAAACTGAGTAGAGACAGAAAAAATATTTCTTGGTTTTGTCAAAAATAAAGTTTCTGTCTTCAGCATTTCTTCATCACATACTCATCGCAAAAGCAGCGTACCTTTCCTGTTTGAGCGCATATTCCAGCATTTTGATTCTTCGCACTAGATCCTTCTTCAGATTTTCCTGTCCTTTCCTTTCACCTTGAAGAAAGGCAATCTGGGCCTGCAAAAGGAAGTGTTCAATTTAGAATCTGCTTGCTCAAAATCATTCAGCTTAGCTCTTAAGTGTGTGTGTGTCTTCCAAAGTTAATTTAATATTCATTTGTAGAATTCAAAAGGAGTTGGTTTACTATGCTTCGTAAACATTTAACACTTACAAAAACCACTGCATAGATAAGGCTTCTAAACGGCATGCTCACTACAGATCCAAAAAACAAAAAAAAGGGGGGGGAAGAAAAAGATAAGAAATAAAGCAATTTTTGTTTGTTTGACAGGGTTTGTTTTCTCTCTTGGATAAACATTCAATAAAGGATAAGGAATGAATAAAATAAGCATACAAAAAGCCTTCAGCAGATAAAAGTATTTACCAACAATAAGCAAGAGAAGATGATAAAGTATTTCTGCTCACCAACTGAAGTAGTGTATAATTAGGGTATAATTCTATAGATACATGACACTAGTAAAAAAACCTGATGTAAACCATGTTCAGCTAAAATAAGAACAAAAGGAAAAATAAAACCCTGTTTGCAACACAGGGTTAAGTGTTAATTATGATACTTACTAAAATAGGTTAAGGAAAGCTCTCCAGAAATACTGTAATTAAGAGAGGAAGAAAAAGGAAAACAGGGAAAGGTATTTTGGTGAGGGAGACAAGGAGAGAAATGGTACATAAGTAAATAAAAGTAAAGCAAAAAATAGACAGCTAACCTCTATCAACTTCCAGCACAAGTATTCAGTTGCCTGTGAAAAATCTCCTTTAAATAGAAAATTATGACAAACACAAGCTATTAATTCCTAATCATAAAGGAAGAACTACCTGATTTTCTACCTAATGTCCAAATCAAGAGGCAAGTTCTTGTGCTTGCTCAACTCATAAATACACTTTTAGGCAAAAATACCTACAGGCAGTCACCACGTCATGCCTCAGTCTCACCTGCCATTTCCAGGATCACAAGCTTTCTGCACCTCTACAGCTAAGTCTTCATGCATCTCATCTGTCTCTGGAGAAGCACAGCCAGGATAAATGGCACCTGGCCCACACCACCAGCTGTTGAGCATGACAACCTATAACCCTTTCATTTAAATAAATGCCCAGCAAAGTCAGGGATTAAAAATGAGCAAGAATATCCTATCTTCACCTGTCACAACCCTGCAAGCACTCCCCAGATATTTTAGTTAATGGAGATAGTTGCTTCCAAAGAATCTGACTGCAGATTTTTACCCCAAGGTGAGAAAAACCAGTCTCTCTAAATACCATTTTCTCTCCAGCAACTATAAAGGGAAGGCACACAGCTAACTCAGTTGGACTTTGGTGACCAGGCATGATGAATCTCACACCCAAAGCCATTTGTTGGTGGCCAGCAATAGCAGCTGCTCTAAAATATCACACCAGCTGACATAATTTCACTGCTCAAGTACAGCCAGCAAATAGCTTGACAGACACCTGAAGGATCTTTAACTGCCAGTCACCAACTAGACCAGCCAGTTTATGACAAGAGAAAAACACTGGCTGCTCTCCAACTAAGTCACTCTTTACTTTCAACAGGGGAAATACAATTGAATTAAAAAAAAAAAAAAAAAGTCAAAAATCAAAAGAAAGATCTCCCACTCTGGCATCAACTACAATTGAATTCTAATTTTATGCCCAGGTTTAAAGAAAGACACAGGAAAAAGAAATGTTGATGCTGGAGTCAGCATTTCCTACCCTGAGGAATGTAACTGAGCAAGAAGCATCTCAACAAGGTCAGCATCCCTCCCTAGAGGAGCATCTCAGGCACATATAACTTAGTCTGCAGTGACTGTACAGACACACAGATTCTCACTCCCTATCTCCACATAGGCCCAGTGGAACTAAACATGCGCTCTTCTCGTCAAAAGGGAGAGAACATCAAAATGCACCTTTAAAAACAGAAATCATGATGTAAATATGTATTTGGCTGGGATGAAGATAATCATCCAGTGCCATCAGGACACAAGCTGAAGTGATCTATTATGTGACCTGCTGTCTGCAAGCAATTTCTAGCCAAGAATGAACTGACTGAACACGCTGGAATGAAGCATTTTTATCTGGAAGGTTGGCAAACAACACAGTTCACGCACTGCTATACTACAAAGGTCAAAGCAGTATTACTGTGCCAATAGTTGAGACTAAAGTCATCTTCCACTGGTAGCAGCCTAAACAAAACTAAAAAATGCAATTTCTCAGTAGTTTTAACAGCTTCCTTTTGTCAGAGGGAGAGACATAAATGGATATGATTAAGAAATACCATATGACACCTCCTTCATGTGGACATCTTTTGTTGCAAGTAATATGTCCATGCTCTTAATGATGTCTTAGAACTTTCCTTTTTCCTGGATTTTCAAGAAATACTTGTGTTTCTTACTTAAAATGCACACAGCAATAACAGAAGAATCCCCAGCCCAGAAGCCATTTCTCCTGCCCTAGCTTATTGCTAGGATCTTTCAAGGTTAATAAATATATAATTTACAGATAGGAAGTTTTACTGGTACTTCCAGAAACTGAGAATAATTTTGCTCTCTCCTTGGAGGCTGCATGGTTTCTATCATAGTTTGTTCATGCTTTTCTTCAGAGTAGCATGCCTAATACTCACTATTTTTGAAGAATTCTGGCTCTAGAAATGAGAATACTTAGATTTAGTCATTTTTATAATATAGAGAAATATTCCCTCTCTTTTCCACAAAATGTTAGCAACCCTTATCCCTCATTTATACATGTACTGAGTAATTACATCAGCCTCAGTCGACAATAAAAATCAGTTATACATGTAAGCTTAAATGTTATTTGAGAAATTCTTAATGACAATATTCATGTTTGATTATATTGCAAGTAAGGACAGTATTAAAATGATAACTGAAGTTTTATATTAACAGTAATATACTAACAGTTCATATGTCTTAAACAGATTTCATTCTTTAAAATTTCATTATTTTGACAATTCACCGAAAATATGCAAAGGAACCTAAATGTTCATACTGTAAAACAAGCACTTTGCAGATAAATGTAAACAGAATAAACAAGTACAATGAGTTTAAATATCTAAAATGTAGCAGTATTTTCGCAGTCTCTAGAACAATACAGTGGCAACTGTAGGATCAGTATTTCCAATTAAAATACAAAGACAACACCTGTCTAAATGTCTGTGCAAACATTTAATGTGCAGGAGGTCTGGGCTGAAACTCAATAAAAATTGTAACTGAACTGCACAACTACAGTTTTCTTATGTTTCAGGCATAAACGACAGAATTTTACCAATAGACTGAGACTCCATAGGTGACTTCCCATGGCTGCAGCTTTAACCCAAGTCAAATCTGGAGCCTGAGCAACACCTGAGGGAGTAGAGGAGCAAAGTAGATTCTCTTCCACTTTGAGTAATCTGCAACACTGTTCTACACTTGTGTTTTGGCCACTCCTGGGAAAGTTAGCCAAAAATTTCAAGAATTCGCAAATATTCCCAACAAACAGGTTCTGTGACAACTGACCTTCTAGGTAATAAGGTTAAAATGCATCAAGTTGTAAGCCAGTCTTTGCAAACCTCAAAATTGCTATGGGGATCATGCAAAACCTCATATTGTTCCTTGCCTTATGGGTGGGGCGCATCGTCTCCATCACAAAGCACCCGGCCCCGCTGGCTCCACAGCAAGAATCAAGGCAGGATCCGCCTCGAGTTTATTCCAAGCTACGCGCTACAAGTTACTGTATTCCAACTCAACTGTGACATTAAAATCAAGAGAGGAGAAAACAAAACAAAACCAACAGAAAGCCAAAATCAAACCAAACAAAAATAGCCACCACAAAACCAGAGAACACTGGAAAAAGACATGCCTGGAACATTCTATTTCAGCTGCAATTGTTGAGTCCAGTATTTTTTTTTTCCACTTCATCTCACTGAATTTTTTTGTATGACCAACTGCAACATAACCTAGAAGTGTCATACACATCCAGTCTACGTTACAGCACTGTAGATACCTTAACTATTCCACTTCTCTACTAAAAGGTTTCAAAAATAATATTCATTCTTATATTAAAAAAATTTTCAGAGATAACCACATTACGGTTCTACAAAATTCCCCAAAGGACTCTAATGTCACATCACTGTGAAGTAGACAAAAAGGTGACACAATATTTTAAATAGCACTGGGCTAGAAACAACTTTTTAAATGTTGTTGACTTCCTAATACAGGCTTAGCAGCCGTAACAACGTAATTAAATAATGAAATCACATCTTAGTAAGTCCAGATTTTACCAATGTTTAAAAATTTACACTGAAATTTTTAATTCCTCAAATCAGCAACCACAATAAGCATGATTAAAGTATATTATATTTAGACATCTTTTTAGGCTTACACCTTGACATTACCTAAGAGCAGGAGATAAAAAAATACTCCTCTTTAACAGGAAATTTAAAAAACTAAGCATATTATGACCGCCAAACAACTGGTGGACATTTAGTATCAACTGCTATCAGTTTCGATTTTACAGTTATTTCAAGTTAAAAGGCTTTTTTTTTTTAATTCATAAGACTCAAAAATTATAAAAAGCCTTTCTATTCTCTAAAATAGCTATCATAATATTTTAAAGTAAATCTCACTTTACATTTATGGGCATTTAAAGGTCAACAGACATCATTTGACAAAGTGCTACTAAGACACAATTCTCTACATAATGCTTCCATAATTCAACAACCAGGTCTTCAGAGGTTGAGAGAAAGAGAACAAAATGGTGGGGGGGAACTGCAGGGAAAGTATTGCAAAAATATGCAGATAGCTAAAATAACTAAATACATTATAAAGATGAATCAATCTAGAACAGTTGTGCTAACCGGTCTACCAAGATCTGCCAGAAGGATTCTGCAGGCTGCCAGGGTACTCAGTATTTTAGATTATAGCTGGCTCACTGAAGCACTACATATTTAAGTATATTTGTAAATAAGTGTAGGCATGCCCCAGGGGTGAGAACAAAAGAGAGGGAAGGGGGAAGGGAAATATCAATGGTCTAGTACAACTAGGGAACAATTTTAAGAGGCGCCATACTTCACATCACTACACACACCTACTAGCACTCTGTGCCAAGAGAGGCTAGGAAGCTTTTGTAATTCCTGCAGCCACTTAAGATAACAAAACTGAAGTGGGGCCACAGGCTGAAATGACTGGCAGGCACCAAGGCATATTTGACTTTACCCCACAGAGAAGATAGTTCATCCCATTTATCCCTCACATGCTCTCGCTGGATGACAGCGCCTCATGAGACCAATGCAGAGCACGATCTGCTACTGGCACCTTAATTTTGTTGGACTTCTCAGAGATGTCCTGAAACTAGCATCAGAGATAAACCCAGAAAAACCATCCAAAAGAAATCAAAGATTTAGTTTACAGTAAAAAAACTATGGCTGAAAATGCCATTTACTTAGTTCTTTGGCTCTGTTTTTCAAACAATGTTTTCAAAGAGAAAACACTGTTTGAAAAACAAATTCTGTAAGACTGAAAAGTTCCTAAAAAAAGATCCAGAATTTATTCACAATTTATACCTGGCAACACCTTGATTACTACCTTAGGCATCTCAAAAACAGCAAGACTTGTCTTTCTGCAGTTTGAAGCATTTTACTACATATATCTCTGTTTAGATAGCTAGTCTTTCTTTTATCCTCTCTTCGGTGCTGCTTTTCAGTCTTCTAGTAATTTTAAGCATCAAAACAGTTGCCAAGCAATGTATAGTCAGCCTATTTAATCATTCTTCATAAGCAAAAATTTTCTCACCAGTCATTTCTGTGGTACACGTACTTAAGTGGTGAACATTAACCTTTTTCAACCCAAGAGCACATGCCACGTACACTGATATAAGAACAAAAAGAGCACAGCTTTTAATTCTATTATGTAATTCTATAAGCAACACTGCAATAGAATGTCACAAAATAATCACATATTATGAGCTGGAGTCTAAATTGCAAATGCTCAAATTCCTTTCCACTTGCTGTACAAGAATGGCAGAAATGCAGCGACAGCAGTCAGCACCAGGACTGATAAACAGACTCATGGCCCACATTGAAACAGACAATGGGAGTTCACAGGCCGAATGAATCACTTGGGGTATGGCAAGACAAGGGAGAAAAAAATCTGGAGGACATTTTTAGATTTGGCTTCAGTAACAAAAAGAGGAGTGAACCAGACTTGACCACACAGCATTTGCAGAGACAACTGGCACACTTCAGTTCTTCACTCCTACATCCAGGATCAGCTACTCCTTGTATTCAAGGATGCATGACCACTCTGAACTGACTTGGGCATCAAGTGAAACAAATACAAAGATAAGTGATTTTGTTCTTACCTCCCGTTTACAAGCTAGGATACGAATATCATGCATGCCATTTTTGCTCCGATGCGTTTGCAATCCTGCCCTATGTGACTGCACTAAAGGGAAGCATATTCCTGGCTAAGACCAGAAAAAATGCAGTCTTTCCTCACTGTAATCTTTAATTTAACTTCTTTATCACTGGGTTATTTTCAAAAACACTCAACAGTAGTGAGCATATAGCAAACTTATTTCAAATAGGAAAAGAACATCTGGATGAGTTCATCTACAGGCCCACACAGAACAGGTCACTCAGATAAAATGAACCTTTGTTTTCACATTTCAGAGTATTCTTATTTCTAGTTTATTGTCTGCAAAGCTTGGATTCTGAGCACTCTGAAATTATTCCAAAGAACTCTTTCAGCTATCCAAGCATTTCTCAGCATTTCAGACTAAAACATAAGGATCCCTCATCTACTTCCGTTTTTGCCACTTTTTAACTAAGAAACGTAGAAATGAGGACTTGACAAGGCTTGCCAGCCTTGTTAAGCCAAATAGATGAGTAGGTTACTGACCAGTACTTACTTTCTCAGAAAACTGTTTACTGATAACACTTTTAGTTAAGGCTTGGTATTTGTGCAGTCTTACTTTTTTTAGCATTAAATTAAGATGAACCAAAAGTCTCAGGCAAATTCACATGATCTTCCCTGGGGAATTTTACACAGACCATTCTAAAATTAGTAAATAAAGTTTCCGTGTCTACTGAAACGTCAATAAAGGCGAAGTTAAATTTGCAACTTGTTGTTCAAACAGTGCCAAGTTACTTATCTCTGATGCAATAACACTGCCATAAGCCAAGACCCTCAAAAGAAAAAGAAGGGCTACATTTTGAGTAAGATAGATAACACTTTAATTAAAAATGCGCACTAATAAAGACACTTAAGATGTTTCACCATATGTTAACCTGACACTGAAAACCAAAGTTTTCCACCTAGAACGGAGTAATCTATTCCATTTGCTCAACCAAGAAAAACAGAAAGATGCCTTTTTCTTTTTGAAAGTATAACTTTCCATTAGATGAGTTTGAAAGGTTTAAAGACCACTTGGAAAACTCTCTCAGTTCATACTACATCAATATTTACAGCACCATTTTCCTAAAGGATTTAGGCTACTTAAGAAACACATTTCCATTACACTAAAACTAAATTACAGGTTTGACAGATATGAGAAGAACTGAAATATCTGATGCTAGGAAATGGTCAGATCAATTATGCAAAAAAAAAAAAAAAAAAAGAAATCAAACTAGAAAAACCAGGTACACATCTGCAAAAACATTGTCTCATCAGTTTGTACTTACATTCTACATCTACAAACTTCTGAATTGCTGAAAATCACTGAACATTTACTCTCACTGGTCCTCCTTGCTTAAGTAAAAGAAGCCATCACAGCATATCAATGATTATACTGGAATTAGCTGGCAAACACACATGTAAGTAGAGGAGAATACAGTTTGTTTCACACAAATCTGTCAAGTAGAAAGTTTGCAAAAAAAAACCTTCTGAAAGAGAGGCTATCTGGTAGTCACCAAGGCCCATTTAGCATCATTTTTCCCAAATAAACACATCTCAGTATTGTGACCATGGCTTGTTTTCTTCTGCCTTTCTTTTGATTTATCTGATATATATAAAACAATAAAGTTGAAATTATTGCTTTTCTGCAGTGGAGATGTACATAACATTAATCACTGCTGGTTCTTTTGTACTATCTGCCTTACAAGAAAAAATATTTCACAGAAGACTTTTAAAGCACTTCTGCCAATTCAGCTTTCACTGAAAATCTCAGAAATTTGACCTAAATCATCATACTTGAGAATCTTATACAAAACTTCTTCAAATTGCATTTATCTTCCATTTTATTGGTCAAACTGTATCTTTAGGACTTTTCCATTAACTTAATAACTGATTTTACCAACTCACTACTCATTACTTTTTCTCTGAACAACGTTTTCAGATTATCCAACTATCAGAACAACTTCTAACTAGAAATTTAATCCAACAAGAGGACCGTTATCTAAAAGCCAACAAACTGTAAATATCAACAATTTCTGAATCAAGTAACAAATGTCCTAAACCACACTATAAATAGCCAAAGCCATCTGTCTGATTTGCCCCTTCTCCTCTTTACTTTAACTTGTCTATCTCCAAGGCCACAATCTTACCATGTAGCATGCCTGGTTTCATCGCCTGCCTCTTGCAGCAGAAAAGCAGCAGCAAGGGGCAAGATCCCCATCCGTGACCCCTGTCCCAGAGAGCTAACATTACTAAATCTGACTTCCATACCCGATCTCAAGTGCTTATCTATTTCTTCCATCTCATTCCTTCTACTACAGCTGTTTGCTATCATTTAACCACATTTTATCTCATTTCATTATCTCCTTCCCTATCATTTGGGTGGTGTTTTCTTGTTCTTTTGGCACTGTCTTACAAGGACTATTTTTAACAAAGCTGTAGAAACACAAGCACATTGTATCCACCCATTCTCCCTAATTTCCTTGCAAACCTTTTCAAAGGAAAGTTTACCCAGGAAAGATAATTTTCATGTAATGCTATCAGGTCCCACCACTTGTATGGACTCTACTGCTCCAAAGAAACAAATTACTAGCTAGAGGAAATGAAAATTTCAGGAGTGAAGAGGACAAAAGCTAGAAAACTCCTAAGCAGGATGGGGGGTTGTCCCTAAACACAGTTACAGCAGTTTGTTGCAATTTAGACTATTTGTGAAATGAGGAGAAATGCCAATATCTGCAAATCTGCACTTTTGCCAGAAAAATGTTTGTCAGAAGCAAAACTTTCCACAGCAACATATGCATTGCTTGCAAAGACAACATTTCTAGCCAAAACAAAAGCCACACACACACACACACCTTCCAAGATCATCAGCCTCATTGCTTGCTGGGACAAGAACGTACAGCTCTGCGGGGTCCCAGCCCCCGGGGCAGAGTTCCCATTGCTCCCCCAGGGGAGACAGATGGCTAATTAAACGGGAAATAACATCCGAAAGAGACAGTCACTCCCAAGCAGTCAGAAGACCCACGGTTAAGGAAAGACACTAATATGGGAGGCAGTTCAACCCCTGCTTGCCTCAAGCAAAGATATGGATTTCAGTGCCCTGCACATGCATTTGATCAAACCCTCTGCTATTTTTGGATGGGCATGTCCAACATATAATGATGACTTTGAAATGTCTCTGTGTCAGTCCAAAAAAATGCAGAACAAAAAAACCTGAAGTTTAAAACTTGCAGAACAGGAAACCCTGTCTTGTCAACTCTCCCAAGCAGCTGCTAGAAGAACCTAATAAAAGGAAAATCACTAATTTCTGAAAAGATATGAAAATAGATTATAATGCCATAAAGGTCTGTTTGTGAATACTTAAATGAGGATTAATAACGTCAGTATTCATCCTAGTTAATTACTTCACAGGGCATAATGGAAGTCTATTCTTAGGATAATTTTTCAATCTGCAGATGTCAAAGTACTGTAAACAGAAAGCAAACATTAAAAGTTAAATATGTAATCAGCAGATAAGCATCTAGGGGAACCCCATATTAATCTGTTTTCATTCTTATTTGATATATACAGCTTACTAATGATGCTTACATAGATATAAATACTGAAGTCCTCTTTTGCTTTGAATGAGGAAGATTATATAATAGAGGCAACAATAATTTCAAAAGGTTCAAGAAAAATAATTAGAAAATCAGAATAAGCATGAGTATTTGCCAAGGAAAGAAAAATACAGGCACTGATAGGGAGAAACACCTTGGAAATGCAGTACTAGAACAATAACTAAGAACTGATTAAACTGCCTGTCCTGCTAACTCACGTATATTATGAGCTTGGGTGTGTGTCTCCTGAACAAGTACCACAGAACACAACAGGAAGGTATTCTACCTGACCATCACATTTAGTTCCACGCAGTTAATTAGAAAGATAAGGAAAAGAGAAAATAAAAAGAAGCCCAGAGAGGAAGAAAAGGAAGCCAGGAAATCGCAATGGGACTGACTTATGAGGAGTTTTTTTGGAGAGAGGATAGAGTGGAACTAACCAACAACTAGAGAGCAGAAGCCAAGCACAGTAACACTGTAATAAGGTAATAAGTAATAAGGTATCCCAAGTATTTCAGTATCATGGCAGGTAAGGAACCAGAGATAAAAGAAGTCTACCTCTTAAAACTAGATGAATTGAAGGAAAAAATTATGGGATACTAAGACCAACATACTAAATAGGTCCTTTGCCCCACAGGCTCCCAAGAGTGGATGGATAATCTAGCACTGGAATTTGCATTGGATAAAAGTACAATGAGGAGCACTGCATCTTTATCTTGAGAGAGAGAAACCACCCAACCTCAAATTTCCATTATTCTGTCAAACATTTCCAAATATACAGGCCAACAAAAGGCTTCAGAAAGAGCACAGACCAGGTCTTTAATTAACACTGCTCATGCTTCAGGTGTACAATTTCTAAAAGCCACCCTGTAGTTGCTGAACCCATACCACAAATCTCTCACATGGATCCAAGAACATCCATCTGCAAATGGTCACAGCAGACGTTAACGCCTGATGTCTGTAGAGATAGCCAAGAATTTTGCACCTTCCTGAACATGACTCTGCAGCAGATAAATGCTGTTACAGCTCATGGCATTGCCAGCCACAGCTAATTATAACTTTATTGAGATGTTTTGGCAAGAGTCAAAGGCACTCAAGCAAACAACTTGTGATGGGGTTATCTGCCACAGATAATACATGACTTCTGCAAATAGTCTAAATACTCAATTTCTTTCCTCCTCTCTCATCCGTAACACCAAGCTTTTGAGGGATACCTGGGGGAGGACGACGGATGTTGTGCTGAAGGATGTGATAAATATGCAGAGTGTTATTACTTTTAATACACTGGCAAAATTTCCTAGGTCCTGTAAAACAGATTTTTTTTCTCCAAATCAATATTTGATATCTGAATCAGCTATGAATATACGTCAAGATATTTATGGGCCTCCACTGGATATACGACACATGAGGTTATTCCTATACATAGCTAAGCTATGTATATAACTTTCTATACATTATTTACTGGATGTAGTGAATAGAAATATGATTCAGTTACTAACCAATTTATCATTGAATTATGGAAGTTAAAATAAAAATTACTCTCTTGTTCTCATGACCACTTCCTTTAAATTTCTACAAGGGAACTCTCATTAAAGAATGCCACATCTACTACTCTTCTCAGAGTGGTTGACTGATGTTACTATAGAAAGTAAAATTTAAAAGATGGAAAAATCAACCCAATAACCAAAGAAACAGAGAAGTGGTATGCATTACTAAACAGACTCAAGACTCTCTCGACAAAGACTGTACTTTCAAGGAAAGCCAAAGAAAGAAAAGATGGACAGGAAGAAAGAGACAAAGAAAGGAGACCTAAAAAAGAAACCCGTAGACACTTTTCAGTCTCAAACGTGGCCAAATGAAAATCAAACAGTGGGCTGCTAGCAACATGGCCAGCGTTAAGGTTTAACACAGGGATTTTCTTGTAAACACCACCAAAGAGGAACGAAGGTTGCATTATCGACTGTTATTGGAGTTAATGCAACGTGCCCATCACTGAAGTATCTGACAGCAATGGCTCTATGCCAGCAGCTCACAAGTTCTTTAACCACAAGATCACTATCAGTCCTTTCATGCATTAATGAGCATATCAACCCCATCGCTTTTCAAACGAAAACACTACACAACGTGCCCCATAGTACCGAAGGGGATCCAGGCGGTCCCGCGGGCCTGCCCCTGTGCGGGCGGGGCGGCACCGAGGGCCGGGGGCAACCGCGGCACAAGCGATGGAGCCGCGGCACAACGGGGGCGCCGGGGCAGATTTTAACAGGGCTTATGAAACTGGTGACAAGTTGGGGCGGCCGACCCCGAGGGGCATCCGGAAAACTCCGGGGAGGAGGCGAGAGCGGCACAGCGCGCAGGGGCCGCTCGCCGCCGGGCAGGGGCCGCTCCCCGCCGGGCCGGCCGCCACGTCCCACCCCCGCCCGGCCGCGGCGGGGGGCGGCCGCCCTCGGGGGCAGCGAAATAGCCCGGCCGGCAGCTCCCTCTCGGGGAAGACGACAAGCCGCGGCAGCGCCCAGGGCGGCCGCTCCCCTCCAACTGCGTAGAGACGAGGGACACGGAGGGGGAGCGGCCGCCGGAGCGGGGGTGTGGGAGGGTAGAAGGTCGCGAGTGTTACCTGCAGCTCCGCCCGCTCCGCCTCCCACTCGGCGCGCTCCGCCTCGAAGCGGCCCCACTCGTGCTGCAGGAAATGCAGGATGCCCGGCACGCTGTATTGAGCCCGGGACGCCGAGAGTGGCGCGGCGGCTCCGGAGGCTGAGACTCCCCCTCCTCCGCCGCCTCCTCCTGCTGCCGCCGCCGCGGCCGCCGCTGCCGCCGCCTCGCCCGGCTCCAGCCCCGGCCCACCCGCCGGCGGCGGCAGCAGGAGGGCGTTGTTATTGTTATTGTTGCTGAAGAAGACGCCGGGCCCCGCTTGCTCGTCCATGGCCGGGCCGGGTCCGCCTGGCTCGCCGCCGCCGCTCCCGCCGCGTCCCGGCAGCAGCAGCAGCAACAACCTGGGCGCGTCCCGCCCGCCGTCACCGCCTGACAGCCGCCCCCGCCCGCTGCTACGGTGGCCCGGCGGGGACAGCGCCGGGGACCGATTCGCCCCGCCGCCTCGCGCGGCTTCCTGGGAATTGTAGTTCCGCTGGATGGCGGGAGGATTCCTCGATCGCCGCCTTCTTCCTGCGCCGTCCATAATTCCAGGGATGGCGATCGGACGGCTGGGCTTCAGCGCCGGGACGTGCGGTCCGATCGGCTGGGCGGGGGCGCTGGCGGGAGGGGCAGGGCAGGGGCAGTCCCTGCAGCGGGAGCACAGGTTAATGGTCACCTCCACCTCCGAGCGGGATTGAAACGGCTTGGGCTCTCCCGTAGCCCAGCCCAGGAGCGCGGGAAGGGCAGGTGTCTCGCAGCAGTTCCACATGCTCCCGTCGGGCGCTGCCCTGGCAGCTCCGACTTTTCTGCTTCCTCCCTGTTCTGAGCAGCGCTCGGCCTCTCACTGCCAAAAGCTGGAAACCCTGCCCAAGGCTACAGGGGTTTCTTGAACATCGTTTGCAACGTTGGGAAGGAGAGCGACACAACATTTTTCCGGAATTGCCACGCTGCCTGTTCCGCGAGGAAAGGGAAAACAGGAGCGTGTGGGATTGAGGGCGGAAGATGTCGGCAGCACCGCGCTCTCCCCATGGCACCAAGGGACGAAGCTGGGCTCCCTTTCCACGCCATGTACGCCCCAGCAGCAGAGCCTTGCTGAGGGCAGACAAACGCGCCGCTCCATCGGGCTGTGCCCAGGGCCAGCACCGTGTAAAAGATGCTGTGTGCCACCAAGGCGGTGCCATGGGGCTCCCGAGGGCGCTGGGGACGCGCCCCGCTTGCGCCCTTCGCCGTGCCCCGGGCGCACCAGCAGCGCCCCGCTGCCTTCTCGAGCAGCGGTTCCTGTTTCTTTGTGGCTGCTCCGAAACCACAGCCGCCCGCTTCGTAACCCTGCCCGCGGAGTTTGACCTGTGGCTGGTGGACGATCTGTCTGGGAAAGACCACTAAGGAAGCTTACTTAGAGCATCCGGAGAGCAGCGGGGAACGGCAGCGAAAACACGGGACAGAGAGCGTGATCTGGGGGACCTCGGCAAGGAACCCGTGTAGAACAAGGCTCACCCAGAAAGGAAGGAAACAGCAGAGAGAGAGATGAAAGATGCGAAGGGGAAGCAGAGCAAACAGTTTCATTAAAAAGCACATTTAAAAGGCTATTGACAAAGAAAAAGATGAAAAGGACAGTGACAAACAACAATAAGCACTACGGCCATTTCAAGTTACTTCAGTTTTTTTAATCAAATGGAATCGGATGCCAAAATATTGTGTAAAACCACATGACTATAACTTTAGTATCAGGAGCAAGCAGAGAAGCAAACGAGGACTAAACTGGGGAAGGATGTATACAAACAAGAGTTGTGTGTGTTGTAGACAGCCACACAAAATACAAAGAAAAACCTCTCCCTTCTCTATCCCTCTACATCTATCTAGTGCCATTTTCTCTTCTGCTAACTTTTTTCTATTGTTCTAATGACTTAGTTATGCTTAGTTATGCTACACTTCCCTCCCCTCTTCTGAGTTTTCAGACATCTTGTCAACTAGAGGCTAACCAAAACTTTAAAGTACTGAGATAAAACCTAATGTAAACAAAACTATACATGATTATAGACTAAATCTTTCCAAGAAGTCATTAATTCCTAGACTACCTGGTGGAGGGGAGGGAATCTAAAACCGGATATAAACTTGTTTTCTGTTTTACTTGCAAAATGTTTCTGTTGAATTTTGAACTGGAAGAGTTTCCTTAATACTTTCAAGTGTTAAACTGGTTCAGAACTTCTTCTAAGCAAAAGAGATTTGTAATGCTGGAAAGACTTATTAGAAAGGGATGTATTTAAATAAATTTAATTCCCACTACCTATATTAAGATGAAAAAATTAGTGAAGTTACTTTCCTTCTCATGTACAGTACATTGTTTTTACTTCTGCATATATCTTTACTCCTGCAGAACAATGGAACAAGACTTGTTTACCATCTTTATGAAAAAAATTTGAGATCAGAGTATGCACCACTTGCTGTGTTCTCACTTTAGTACTAAAGCATTCACTGTGAAATAAAAGCATACTGCCAACTTACCATAGGGCGAAAGAGCATTGTCTTGACCATTTTGCATAGGTACTCAAAGGGATATTAGATAAGGTCTTAGAGGAAAATAGAAAGCCTAGAGGCAAGTATCTATGCAAAAATAGTGATCTACAAATATTTTAAGCACTTATTAGTCATATTCAATTCTATTTACTATCCCTTTGTTATATTTGAAGTTGAAGCATCTGAAATATGCAGTTTTTACAGAGTATACAGAGAAACATCGGAGTTGAAATTCAGCAGGCCTAGTGGAGACCTCTGGTTATGTTACTTCTCTCTATAAAGCAAAATGTATAGAAAGATCCCTATAAAAGCCCATAAATTCAACAGCTGTGTCAAAAAAATCCATGTAAGTCAGTCCTATGTACACAAGAAAATACATGGTTCTGCACCTCTGCCAATAGGAAGGGTGAGGCCCAGCAGCAGACACACACTGGGAGTCCCTGGCTGTGCATGCAAGGTTAGCACAGCACTTGAGCCCTAAGCCCCAAAATGTGCACATCAGACTCACTCAGATGTGAGGGGAGCCACATGCTTTTGAAAAATGCCTGGTAGGGGAAGGAAAAACTGGAGGAGCCTGGCTCTCGCTTGTGTTCTGCCCCCTGAATCAGTACAGTGCAAAGTCCTCCAGTACCTCTGCTTGCACACTTGATCAAGGACTACAGGTATGATGTATCCAGAAACTAAAATCTAGCAGGAAGGTTAAATACCTATGAGTCTGGACAAAGGGCAGAGCACTGACTCATCACATATTCAACCAGTTGCTGGCAGAACAGGAACACTGCAAACACAGAGCACATTACAAGGGCCAAGATCTACACCTACAAAAATGCAGATAAGAAGGTAGTTCTCTTTATAAACTCAGTTTCCAGTGCATTCTTTATATTCAAAGAGATAGGGGATTCAATTCTTTGCATCCTTTATTCATTTTCAAGCACGGAAACGGATTTGAAAGAGATACACACCACATAAATAAGGACAACTCATTAAGACAGCATGCTTGATCATTCACCTTAAGAAAGGCTGAAAACTTTCAATTATTTTGTTGTGGGATTTTGGGTTTTTTTTCATGCAAGCTGAAACAATCTACCAAGTCCCTTTCCCTATTATTTATTTTTAATAAAAGGAAAAAATTCATACTTCTACACTAGAAATTCCCCATGGTACAGGGTAAGTACTTCATAACAGTTTTTCCTCTTCTCTCCATCCCCACTGTGTTAGTGTGTTGGCACAATGGCAGGATAACAATCACCAGATTTCAAAAACCACTGGAGGGTTTGAGATAGCTTTTAAAAATAAATAAAACTATTTAGATACAGAATAATTTTGGTGGATAATTTATAACAGAAATTCATAAATATGATCACAATTTCCTAAAAATCTATACAAATACAAGACCACTTCCCTTGTAATGCATGGATTTCAAGTAATTACACAAAGCTCCATTAGACAGCCTTTCACATACAAATTACACAAAATTAGACATGTATGTAGGGATAATGTAGTGCTTCTGACTACTTAATGGTCCAAAAATAATAAAAGTAATTCAAAAAAAGCTAGTTTTCAGTTTAATTGTCGGGGTGGAATGTACTGTGGGTGGTGGTTGCCTAGCAGCTGCTTTTGCTTTGCTGGCCTGACTTGCTCGGACTGCAGTTTCTAGACGTGTTTTCAATTCAGGAGCAGCTCCCATTACTGTCTTGAAAGCATGTGGGTAAAGTGGACCAATGTGCATTAGATTCTGAAGTGCAAACTCATGAAGATCCTTAGATGCTGTAGATGCAGAAGCAAAGGCATTTTCATTCAGTAAATAGGAGATCAGAGTGGGAACGAGAAGGGCAAGCAACTGTACTCCTAAAAATGAAAGAAAGAAATGTAATTACCATATCAGAGAATTAAACAAAAAAAATTATCAGTTATTACACAGGTAAGGAAGGGTAATATTGTTTTCAGAACTGACATTAGAAACTGTAATCAAAAAATTATCAAATTAAAACAAATGAAATGCAGATGGCTTCCTGTGCTTTGATCACTCCACTCTGTCTTATCAGGACTGGATTTAAGATTTCTATTATTGTTCATTACAGTTATATTGATCCTGATGCCTATTTTGAGATGCCTTTGCACCATCCAACTGCAGATCACTGATGAAAGATTTTAACAGTAGAGTGCATATCATATTAAAGGATTTCAAAACACTTTTCAGACAGACAGAAATGTTATTCAATTGGATTTGAGTATGTACCTCCCCAGCAAGCATAAGTGAACTGATACCAGGATGCAAGTGTTCACAAAATAGTCAGGGACAGTTATCTGCTGTTATTTATGTTGGATTGGTCTGGGAGATCCTAACTCAAATACTAGCAGAGTAGCTATACTTCAGCTAGCATGACCTAGTAAGGCCACAGCCCAAAATGGCAAAGAGATCAAGAGGGTTGACCTTGAGAACAAAAAAGGCAGCTAAACTTAAGCAACAAGGCAAATTTTTGTACCTAGTAAGAATTTAAGTACACCTTTGAAATGTGTAACCTGGTAATTGTACATTTTAAGCTCAAATAACTTAAAAATTAATGGTAACTCATTTATCTAAATTCTTTTAGATTACCAGAGTATTAATTATTTTTCCTTAAAGGTTTTGACTAATTCATACTCATGGAGTGAATGTCTCCAGCCAGCAAATAAGGTGATCTGTTTCCTCATTTGTTTCATTTACTCTCTCATTGGAAACAGTGTTTCCAACAACTGTTCCAGAAGCAGAATGAGGTTCAAGAAATTTTATATTCTAACAAAAAAGAGAAGCTCCAACAAGGAGTGCATTGGGGGAAAAAAACCCAGAAAAACCAACCAAAAAAAAAAAAAAAACCACAAAAAAACCAAACCAAAACAAAACAAAAAAAACCTCAAGAAAATCCTACAAAAAACCAATAGTAGTATTTTTACAAGGAACTTCCTCAGCATTTGAAGTCAAATGTCGAAGACAGTAAGTCTTCAGAATGCACATTGTTTCAGTTGAATAACTAACTCAAAGATAAACTATAAGTAATGTATTCTATCTAGTGAATCTTGCTTCATCTACAATCAAGATACTCTAACCAGTATAGTTCAATTTCTTGGGCTCTTTAGCTAAAACTTGTTGAGCTGGTAGAAGCAATCTGATAAGAGTCTAGTAAAATAATTAAAGTTAACAATGAGGAAAAGTAAACTGAATCAGCATGAAATACAATTTCCAAACAGAGTAAAATATCACTCATTATTGCAGTTCATGTTTAGATTTTTTTCCTGCAATCACCAGAAACGCAAAGGTTATAGCATATCATGCTGTATATGCTATGCAATTTAATGTATACAAAAGTTCTAGCACTGGAATTACAAAAGCATGTTGCACATAGAGTCCATTTGTGACTATGTCATCAAGTTCCTAACTGCAACAATTCTAATATTTAATATTCTATTTTAGCATTACTCATTTCTCTAGAAAACCTAAATACTTACTATTCTGCTCCTCACCAAGAGCAACCAACGTTTCAAGGACTTTAATTCCTTCCTGGACTGCTAAAAGCTCCAGGTTGTTGTTCGGGCGGCTCCTTTCCACAGCTTTCAACTTCTCAACCATGATAGGAGCCAATGAATGAATATATGGAGTGGACAGGGCACGATTGGTGTGTTGGAACACAGAAAGCAGAAGCTGGTAACACTTGGCTTGAACCTAATCAAATCAAGATAAATACATTGTCTTCAAAGTTATTTGGTAACTCAGGGAATCTAATAAACTCTGTTATCTCTGATTAAATTAAAAAAAAAAAAAAGACTACTAAATGGGAAGGAAACATACTAAGTAAGAGGAAAGGAGCAACACAGCCCAGCTAATAACGCAGTATTAACCCAGTGTTCAATGAAAGGAAGGACAATTAGAAAGGACATGCAGGTACTAAGTAGCAGTAACAATGTAAACCCTGAGAAAATAAGGGCAAAGTTAATGTCACACAAGTCAGTCACACCAGTTCACCGTGAACTGCATCTTTAGGTCTCAGAACTACCAGCTCTAACAGTAGTCTAATCTTAAAAGTCGTTATTTGAATTCCAGAAGGGCAACACAGCCCATAAAAATGACTTGGAATAAAGTGATCTTATTGTTCTAATACAAGCCAAGGCTATAGCCAAAAGTGTCAGACTTTTCCATCCTTGCTTCTCATTCTCCATTTTGTGCTGGTAGTAGCCTAGAACTATATGTGTAGCCATACTATGAGCTGATCACAGAATGCTCTCCTTGTCATCCTTCTATTTTATTTTTTATTCTCCTCCCTCTCTGTGGAAAGCAGAGATTATTAATACCACGGTTTGGGAAAATGACTCACTGATGATCTTGTTCAGATGAATCTATGAATGCATTTTTTGGAGCATACAAAGATCTTCCTACAAAATCCCCCACAAATAACCCAGAATTTTGGAAAAGGTGAAGCCTCACAACAAATATGAGGATAAAACATTGCACGTGTTTTCTAACTGCACTCAAGTCCAAACAGGATGAGTTAATGAGCACATGCTGAACAGAAATGTTCTAGAGTAAGTACTACAGAACAAAATGATCTGTGAGGAGATCCAGGGATCACTGGAAACATAGATATATAAATAAAAATATTGACTAAAAGTCATAGATTATAAAAACTACTGGTAAGAAAATATGAGTTATGCAGCTCGTATTACTGTTAATTCAATAGTATACAGCTGCAGGTTTTCTATACAATTCAATATTCAAGGTCTGAAATAATAACACATCTCATGTCATTTGTATGCTTTGTAACATAGCTCCACAGAAGAATGTTTTCCTTAATGCCTTACTCACCATCATCTTTGACCTTTTCAACAAATTTTACCTCTATCTCTCCATACTGTTACAAATAATTCTCTTCTTTTTCTGTCTTTCTTTAAACTTCATTCCTTATTAGCTGTTAAAGATGATTAGATTAACCTTTGAAAGAAGGAGTGAAAGTATTTTCTTAAATGCAGCCATATTTCAAAAGTTTTATGACTGCATCTGACAGCAGAATTTCATCCAAGCGTTTTTCCTTTGATCTGTGTCTTTGGACTATTATGCATTCATGGAAGTCTACAAAAACTCCTGAAAGGTAAAATCAGAGCTTTTTCAACGCCTAAGAGTCACACTCTCATATAAAACTCGCCCAACAGTGTTGAAACACTTGGGTCTCTCAACTGAGTTATCTTGTTGGAACAAAAGGGAATTGAGCTCACCAGACTTCTGGTTATTACTATACATGATATTTGACCTTTTCATGTGGTAGTAGTTTTAAAAATACTCCTGTATTTCTTTTAAGGCATCAGTAGTTTCTTTGGAAGAGTCTTCTACTTACTGAGTTCAATGCACTTAGTACAATCACAATCATGCTTTTATTACAAACAAGTGTCTCGTTACTGACTGCAACAAGGAATATTTTACATTTAAAAAGCCAGAATGAACACACAAGTATTACAGAGTATTTGCTCTGCACATTGGTGAGAAGAGAGTGGACACCATCTGGCTGCTCTCCAAACTTGCTCTGTGTGTTACAAAAATAGCGGTAAGTTCCAGCTGACGGGCAGCTTTCCAGCAGGGTAGTGGGCAACGATGTACTTCTCTCTCACTGTTCATGTGTTTATACAGAGCTGAGAGAGAGTAGGACATAAAAGTTTCACTTAATACAACTGACATTTCTATTCACACAATAAAATTCTAAGTAGCTTTCCATCCAAAGTCAGGCTTCAGAATCAACTGAATTTTATGTTCTTGCTGGAAAACACCTGCCCTGCTATTGAGAATTATCAATCTAAACAGGATTTTAAATGCCTCACTGTGACCCTAAACACATCTGCATTTTTTGCGTGTTTTTCTTCTCAGGAATCCCTGCAGTGTTTGCTTGTGGAAGCATCACAGATTTTTCTCCTTAGCTCCCACCTGCAGATTTGTATAGCCATTCAAACTGATACATACATGGCTGGAAAAATTAAGCTTAACTACCCATACAGTGCATTAGCCTGCTTGAATCAAGTCAGTTTACAACTTTTTTAACTTTCCTCTTCAATGATAAAATAATTCAGAAGGCATTTCACAAAGGCAAGCCAAAGGGCAGAAGTGAAATCATGAAACAAATGAATCACAATCTGTAGATGTTCTGATGGTGCCCACAAAATTATATTTTTGCTCACAAACTGAGTTTTATATGAACACACAAAATAAGCACAGGTTTTGCACAAACAAATACAAAATTGATCAGAAATGTGGGCTGTAATTTTATCTGTGGAAAAAATGGTTTAGTTTCTATTATAAAAGATCAACACTAATGTAAAAATGTCACTCCTCTATGGTAACCAACCTTTCCATCTGATAAAACTCCATATACCAGAGACTGGTTTTGCCTTTTAAACAGCTGAAGTCAAGATCCTGGCACAAAGTCATGAACACTATCTAGAAGCACTAAGTTTGGGTTATTTTTCTCATGAATTTCAATAATGCATTGTTGAAAATTCTAGTTATCTTGAGAGCAGTACCTGTCTCTGAAGCAAAGGCACCACAAAACATTCAGGAAATGTGTTAAATATATCACGATTAGTTTCTGCTGGCTGCATATCATTCACATTCCTATAACATGATCTTACCCAAGGATCAGAAGAATTCAATGCACTTCTAAATCTGTTCATACATCCATTTTGTAAAGACTGCACTCCAATTATTTCAGTGCTTGCTGACCAGAGGAAGAGAGCAATAGCTGTAAGTATGCTTATTTCATCAAGAATAGGTTTAGAGGCTTCTGAAAAACAAAAGCAAAAATGCTGTTAGCCTATTCCAAAAAGGCTTTAGCATTTATTTCGTAAAAGCCAGTGAACACAGATAAAACTCACAAAGAGGAAATCTATGTATTTGAAATTATTTGCAACTGCATATGCATTTACTTATTACAGTATCATTACTGACTGTGACTGACAAAAATCTGAGCAACTCTATTCTAACAGCTGTTTTAATAAAGTAAGTAAATCTTTCTGAAACTTAAGTATCAAGGAAAACATCGCCACCTACATTTTCTAAGACCAAGTCATGCTTTTTCTTTTCAGTGTGCAAATAAGAGGAAAAAAGATATTTTTAGAGCCTTTCCCCAATAAAGGTCTACTTCAATTTTTTAAATTATTATCTTCAGCTGATAGAGCAGAGTAAGAAACAGATCCAACATGGCAACAACTTTTACTTAACATGAGGTTTCACAGAACAGACTAGTTTATCTGACAGCCAACTGTCACCAACAGGAACAGTCCTGCTTTTCAAATAGCCTGTATTTGCCATTGTCACAATTTTTTCTCCTTGCATAAGCTTTGTCTTCACACATCTCATTCATGAATTCATGACAGGAACAAAAATATGTATATATCAACTATTATAATATATATAAAAAGCATTGTTTGCTGATCTGGTTGGCCATATTGGTTCTGCTCTCCCCTGAGAGGCACAATACATAATGTCAGCAAAAAAGAAAAACAGCATGACTACCCTTTACAGATGTCAGCTAGTCACTCAACTGGCTTAGCCATAATGTGAAACCTCACTTCAAAAAACTACTCCAAGCAGATTAAGTGACAATTTTTCTTACATTATTCAAATTATTTTAAATTTACATTGTTGAAATTTTATTGAATGATGAGGTTTGAAATTGAATGCAGTGGACCTTGCTTAGATTTTTGTGTGTGTGATCTATCACACTTCACAGAAGATTGGAAAAGAAAACATACACTCTTGCAAGGAACCAAGAAAGATTTCTGATGCCTGCAAAAATGTCTCCAGCCAGTGATGTTTCTGGAAAGAGGGCCTGTGAAATCTTTACAGTAACTAAGGGCTGGAAAACAAGAGCTGATGTGACAAATCAAATTAGAAGTTTGGCTTGGTTAACACAAACCTAGGGATCCTCTCCCTTTGGACATTTCAGAATCATTTGCAATTACCTCCTCATTTCCCATCTCTCACATGAGTAACTCCATTCAAGCCTCTCTTCACTCTCTACAAATGGCTCCTTGGCAATGTAGTGGGATGTTTTTCTCGCTGACTACCACTATGCAAATGGCAAATCTTTGTGTCTCTCTTTTGCTAACTATGCAGCTAAGACTGTACATCTTTTTCACTTTTTGAAGGGCAAGGCAAAGCATGTCTGTGAACCATAAGAGGTGGTCTGCAGTTCTCTGAAGAGACAGTAACCATTGTGCGGGTGAGTAACAGGGATTTTTTGGCCAGGATTTCTTTCTCACCAAAGAAAGCTTTTAACAGTGTTGTGAGTATCCTACTCTAGTATGAACCTTTCCACAATTATCTGTGGCTGTCTTTCCACTCATTCACTTTAACACTGACTGTCATTAAGACTAAATGACTTGTGCCAGCATAAAACCTGAGAGGCTGATGCCAGATGCACTGCAAAAGGGAAAACTTCTAACTGGAGGTTATGATCAACACTGTTAAAGAAAACAGACCAAACAAGGACAAATCTGAGGTGGCAACTCCTGAAATCTAACTACTTTGTTAAAGCCAATGTTGTGCTTTTCTTCAATAAAATCTGTTAAGCAACTGAGGAGTTTTGCACATTCAGGTCTTACATTAAGTTATAGGCAGATACCATACTTGCATTATCATTACAGAAAATTCATTTTTCTTGAATTTTAACTCCTGCACTGGGAAACCACTTACCAGGCTGAGAGTCTTCCAAGATAGATGCCAGAGTGCTGCGGATAAGACCTGTCCATTGTTTCTGAGTTTCATCAGTCCTGACTGTTGGAAGAGTAACAATAGTTTTTATCCCTTGAAGAGCTGCAGTGACTGGAGGTGGGACCTGATTATCTGCTGACTTTACTGCTGTTTCTTTCAATACCCTTGTTATCAGAAATAGGATAGTGGGTAAGATTGTCATACACCCTAAAATAAATAAAAAAAAAAAGATAAAATAGAATTTTTAAAGTGTGGTAGATAACCTCTTTGTCTTTCCCAATATGGATACATATGGTTGGAGACAAAGGAGATGAGATAAACTACAATTCAGGTAACAAGTGATATGTGTCCTTCAACATTTTTTCACCAAATTCATTCATCAGTGCTACTGAAGTGTATCATAACACAAGTCATACAAGCCAATAATTGAAATTCTGCTGTCAGTTCAGGAATGATGATTTAGCTATTAAAGCTTTGTCCTACATGGCATGTGATACATGGTATGTCATCCAGATTGCTAAGTACCTTAAAAGGATCACTATATATCACTAGGGTCTTATAAACAGTAAAAACAACAGGTCTGGAAACAAGTATCCAAACTAAGTTACTGCACTTTCCAAGTAAGGTGGTGTGTGGTACAAACCCCAGAAGCAAAGTAAGGAAGCTGTTTGGGTGTTTCAATAATACATGCAGACTTTAAGCCCCTACAGGACTCAAAGAAGAGTGCTGTTGGGTTTGGGCATGCAAAATCAATCTACAGATCACTTCAGACAGTCAAGCTTCTTTCCATATCTCTTCTATGCTTCATTTGCCCACATCTGTGGAAACACAAATCCTGCCATTTTCCTGCTTCTGGGAATGCTGTGAGGATAAATACATGAAGTAGAACAATTATGACTGGAAGGGGCTGCTCTTTAAACTAACAGTAGTTTCTGAGCTACTTGCAAAGGCCACTTGCCAAATACTGGGAGAATACTGGGAATAACACCCTCACTCCAGACAACACAGAAGTAATATTGTTATTCTTTTTGCCCACCGTATTTTCCATCACCTTTTCAAAAAAAAATAAAAAATAAAAAATCAGGAATCAAATAAAAACAGGGAATGTCCCCAATTCAAAACCTGTTGTTCCTTAAAGAAGTGCAAGACACAAATTCACAAATTTCTGTTTGAAGACAGGCCATATTGTCTTTTGAGCATAACTTTGTCCAAATATGTTATTTGCAGAGCACCTCATTAGGGGACTAACTTTAAAATGTCTTATCTATATGGCTGCGTGAAACTTCCCAAAGATTCTTGAGACAACAGTCAAGCAATTTGCTCTCCAAAAAGCAAAAGTCAAAGAGCACAGCTTCCCATGTAATTGTGTCCTTTACCCATGAACTTCACTCAGTGCAATTATCCCAGCTTACACACATCCTTTGTGACAGTCTTCCTGGGCAGAAGAAAGCTCCATTTAGTTTATAATCACATTGGGAATGACTGACAGCCAACGGCTGCAAGCCCAAGTGCACCACAGATGAATTGTGCTGTTTTTCTCTCAGTAGGATTGTCTTTTCATACAGCTGCTGCTTTACATGAACTTTTCAGGAATTTAATTATCTCCAAAATGTCTGTGTTCTTTAACAATATGATTAAAAATTGCCCGAAGGGTTTCAAATGCATGAAAAAAGGGGGAAAAAAACAACAATGAAATCAGACTGGCACAGAGATAATTTCCTCAGCAAATCTGCAGCACACATGCAAATTTAAAATCAAATTTCCTTTACGCTGCTCACTGTAAAAACCTGACTTTTTATTTAGTTAATTACCTAAATATTATTAATAGATGGCCCTTAAAGCATTCATAGCAATATGTTTGTTTTTAGCATCATTTCTCACTGTGCTACCACTCACACACATCCTGTTACAATGCCTTACCTGCTGGAGAACACAGGGAAGGCAGGTCAGACAGAATATTAACGGTGGCAGCCACAAGACGGGCACTTTCCTCAGACAGGTGGGATTTGGCAGCAATGTGACTTGGAGAATCTGACACTTTTGAACTCAGATGGGGCATGTGTCGTACTAGGATGAACATGAGCAATTCCATGGCTGCAAAGACTAGAGATTTTCCAGGCACCAGACCACCGCTCTCACCTCCCTCTCCTAAAGCAAGAGGATTTTCTTTTTCTTCATTATCATCTTCATCTGAAAAAGGAAAGAAATGTCTGAGGAAACAGTTAAGATGCCATTCCAAAGACTATAGGACACACTCTTCACAAGTTAAAGTTAAAATCAAGAGTTAAAAATCAAGAAGAAAAAGTTGCTTTACAGTAAGATAAGACAAACTCGGCTCATGTCAGATTAAATGTTTTAGTTAGAATGACTTAAAGAGGTTTAAAATGCCTTAGAAGTATTGTGATTGCAACAATACTTAATAAAAATCATTCTGGAACTAGAAAATAAATGTAGTCTTGCACAAAATAAAACTACAGCTAATTATCTTGCTTCTCTTAAAAATGATCATAAAATTAACAACAACCAATGACAAATAAACAGTCAGGACAATATTTTTTAATAGCTATTAATTAAATGTTCCACCCTGACAAAATCTTATTCTAGCCTAAACTGATTATGAAATAAGAGAACAGAAAATCACTGCAGGATTCTATGTCTAAGTTCATGATCTGAGTGTATTCAGTTCAAAAAGTCTCTTTTGATGGCAGCTTGACCAGCTGCAGTCTTTCCTTCTCCCATTAAACAGCAACAGAGATTCAGTAAGTCAAAGCTGGCCTGAACTACCCCTATAGAGCTCCTACGAATTTAAATGATTGCTACTGTTATCACATTCATCAATCTGAAAAAAGCAGCTTACTGGGCTGACAGTAAACAATTCCATTAATTCATATGAAGGAACAGAGCCTGCATTTTGAGTTGTGCTGGTCCCTCAAGTTCCAGCAAAATTTTCTCCCTGTTTTTACATGGAAAAGGGGCAAAAGCTATCAGTTGGTTTTTGTTTGTTTTTTTTTTTTTTTTTAAATCAACAGTACATTGTGCCAGATTAAGATAGTAATTTTCCTTAATAAGAGAATATTCTCTGGGGTTTACTTCACTTCTTTCAGGTAACAGAAAATCTGGCAGACCTACCCAACTTAACCAGGTATCAATGAACTATTTCCCAAGTTGCCTCTTGGAAACTAATTTACCTAGCAAAGATGGGAACAGTATATCTAATATGAGATTTTTAAAAGAAAGGGCAAAGGGATGATTGAACAGGGACACTCTCTCTTAAAAGGAAGACGTCACTAAAAGTACCTCAGAAAGTAGCTTTCAGACTGCTGGTCAAGTTTTGAGTATCTCCAAGCACAGAGATACCACATCCCTGGGCCACCTGCTCTTCTGCTTCCCCGCTCCCACGGTGACTCAGTTTTTCTTTGTATCCCATCTGGATTTCCACTGCTGCAGTTTGTGTCCATTGCCTCTTGTCCTTCCACCATATGCCTTTCAGAAGTGTCTGGATTGGCCTTGTCTTTAAATCCCCTCTAAGAAGGGGGATTGCTAATCTATCCCATATTAACCCTCTCTTCTGCAGACTAAGTAAGTTCAGCTCTCTCAGCCTCTCCCCATAGGTCCCACACTTCACCTCCCTAAGCAGCTTAGTGGACTTCCATTGAACTTCCTTCATGTTTGTCAACATCTGTCTTACTCAGAATGAGGAGGAAGGGCAAAGAAAACTAGACAGTGCTCCAGATGCATCTTTATAATTGTATCCTTAATCCACTGGTCATGCTTTTCTAACACAACCCAATAACAGAGTTGTCAGCATTGCATAGGTTTCACACTAGAGATTTACACACACAGCTCCTCATCTGGCACATCTGCTATCCAATCTGCCAGCCCACCAGCCTATACCAATGCATATTCCATCCCAAATGCAGGATTTTGCATTTTTCTTTGCTGAACTTTAGCAGGTTCTCAGACTGCTGTTGAAAATTCCCCTTAAAGGCAGTACCACCCTCCTGCACACCTACCACCTGCCCAGTTTGGTATCATCCACAAATTTGCTGAGGGTACATTCTCTCCCATCTGTCCTATATGCTTAACAGTAGCAGGCCCAATACTGATCTCTAAGGAACACCAGTTGCAACCAGATGCCAGTCAGACTTGAATCACTAAACTCCATTCAAGCGCAGGAATCCAACAAATTATTCTCCTACTTTTCAGTCCACATCACTCCAACTTGACAATGATATTGTAGAGTACTGAGTCAAAACCCGTGCAGAAGTCTAAGTAAACAATATTCACCACTCCACCTTCAAAGCCAGTTTTTCATCACAGAGGGTGATGAGACATTAATTGCCCTCTGTAAGTCTGTGCTATTTCAAATCACATTCTCCTACGTGATGTACTAAGAAGTAGTTTCAAAAGAAATTTACTCAAAAACCTTTCAACAAGCACAGCAGGCTTACTGGCAAGTTCACTCAAACCCCACCTCGTGTCTTACTCAAAGTTAGTCACAGCATTTCATTTTTGCCATTCATTGGGAAGCATTCTTGAGCACCACAGCTTTTCAAAGATGACTGCAACAAACCGAGCATGTCATCAGCCAGCTCCCTCAGATGCATCGCATCTGGTTCCAGGGATGGCTGGCTTTTCTGTGAGCAGTCCCTAACTGGATGCTCACCTGCTGTAGCTAGCACTGCTCTCCCTAGGCTTGCTCATTAGACACAGACACAGGAGGAGTAAGCAAAGAAGATAATAGTGCCTTAGTTTTTCCTCTAGTGTGTTTTGTCATTAGATCACCCAATGCATTCCGTAGCAGGTCCAAATTTCCTCTGCTGACAATGTATCTATAAAAGTTGTTCTTGTCACACTGGACATTCATCATCAGTCTCAGCTCCACCAAAATTGTGCTTTCCCAGTTCCACTCCTCCATACCCAGGAACACTTCAGTCTTTCTTGGCAGCTTGCCCCCATTCCCAACATTCATGCACTTCCATGTCACATTTGAGCTCATTCAGAAGTTCCTGTTCAGTCAACTCAGCCTCCTGCCATGATCATTGTGAATAAGCTTTATTTTGTCACCAAAGATGAACAATCCCTCTTTCCTTTGCCCTTCAGGAAAGCTTACTACAAGATTTCATCTACAAGATCTCATCTACAAGCTCTCTGAACAAGCCAAAGTCTGCCAAGTCAGGCCAAAGCTTTTGCTCTGCTACTCATTTTCTTTCTTTCCCTTGAAATTATGACCTCCACTATCACATAGCTAGTACAGCCAGAACTACCATTAACCTTTGTAACCATTTATTCTGTACAAGTGCAGAGCAAATCCACTGAGCCCTACCCTTATCTGGACTGTCCAGCATCTGGACTGAAGAAGTCTGTGCTTCGTACACTTCTGAGTGTTAGCCTCTAGCAGTGTCACCCTTCCAGCACAAGACTGGATGGTAAAAGCCTTTCATGAGACTCCCATAGCTTGACTGGAATGCTTCTACCTGTTGGTTTAACATGGTTTCATTCACCTCCCCTTCTTGATCAGGCAGCCTGTGGCTCCTGACTAGTATCACCCTTCACTTCCTCTCAGTGTTATCAGTTCTGATCAGTCAAAGTAGGACAGATGGCTCCTCTCCTCTTGCCAGATCACCTCAGTGTTCTCCAACTGGATATCTGGAGATAGAGCCTTTTGTTGATGGAAATCACAGTATTGCAGCCGCCACCTTCATGCAAGTGTCACGCTCCAATGCGATATTCCGGCATAGTCTATGGCTGTCTCTCCTGAGAAACATGGGACTTCAGCTCCTGCACGCGCAGGACCTCTACGAACATTTCTTTCCTCTCTTTACCTTTCCTGACACCACAGAATCTTCTCACCTTCACAAGCATTTCCTTCATGTCTCACAGGTGAGACCAATGTCACTTCCAGCTGTGGCTGCACAGACATGCCTCTGGAGCACAGGCACATCAGCATTTTCACCTGAATTTCAAATCTGGTCATTAGACCTCTAATGTAGCAGAGCTGATTGTCCCTCAGTCAGCAGACTGTTGTTGTATGTCACTGCTGCCTTTTTGCTGACTCCAGCAGTCCTGTACAGTCTTGAGCAGCACTTCTGGGCAGCAGGAGCATGCCTTTCCATGCCAACTGCCTCGCTCCTCTTGCACACCCTGTTCCCAGAGATCCTGGTAGCTGACACACCCTGAGTGCCCTGAATAAGTGAAGTAAGAACCCAGGTGCAAGTCTGCTCCATTCCTGGCAAGATCTCCTGGGCAGGCAACTTTCCATACTGGTTTCAGGAGCGGTTCTCTCACCTCATGGATGTCAGTTGTGCCAGGGACACATCACAATACCCTGTACTGGTGGCTAAATCATTAAACTTCAGAAAAAAGGTAAATGAAGTGCTAAGGAAGCAGTCAGTAGAGAAACATTAATTAAACTGAGCAAGGTATTAGTAAGGGGTGTGCTGAGTATAACTTGCACCACTCTTACTCCAGAAAAATGAATGAAAACCATGACATGAAATGAGAATGATCAGAGGAAGGAAAAATACAGCTTACAAGAGTTAAGAAGTCAGCAGGTAATTATGAACACAATCAAAATTATCTGTAAAACACACAGCATTTTCCTCCTCAGTGTAACCATACTCTAATGCAACTGAGCTCCTTTCCCAATATGAAAACCTGTTGCTTATTTACTCTGCAAAGCAAGCCATGTTTACAGAATCTTACTTAGCGTGTTCCTTTTTTCCTGCAAATAATCTTGTGCTGCTCTTACTATCTGCTGGACAACTCCTGTAACCAGTAGCTGGACTGAAGGAGGATCCCAGGTCAGGAGGAGTCGGTGAAGCACACTCAAGAGTTCAACACCAAGGAGCTGCAGTGAAACAAAATACATAGAAAAACATTAATTAGGACTAAACAATTCCTAATTGTAATGTCACTTGCTTATGATGAACAAATACTTTTCTCATACAAAAAATAAGTACAGCTCTTGTAATCATCATAGATGAAAGACCAAGACCTGGAAAAAGCTGATTGTTACAACATGCTCATACATTACCTGATCCTCTGCAATATGGATCCTGGCACAAGGGGAATCCAATAAAGTATGTAGTGCTTGTAAGCAAGATGTAACATGCTCTACAGGCTCTTCAGGTCTTGGGGAACACAGAAACTGTATACTAACACCTGAAAAGAGCAACGGTTAAAAAGAATGTTCATATCATCATAAAATCAAGTTTTCTTTTAAAAATTTTTGTAAGTATGGCAGATTCTTAAAAACTTTAGAAAGACAGCTGTTTTTATCAATTCTTCTTGCTTTCAATTAAGAGATTCTATGCAGAAGAATTGTATTTGCTTCCTCTTCTGCATCATATCTTCCCCAAAATTTGGCAGGATAAATAATACGCAGCAACAACAAGCAATTTAAGATTACTGAGCAGAAATCCATACTTTGTTCTAAAGATCTGTAAGTCAGACATATGAATCCTTCATTTGTAAATTGAGTTTCATTTTCTTGAACTCCTTTAAATGTAAAGACAACAAAATGAAGTTAAACTCCAAAAATCACGCAATATTCATCTTCTACATATGGCACTTAATTCCGGATTTAAATGTCTGTATCTCAGCAAACTTCTGGCATTCCTCAGAATAAGAGATTACATCCACCTCTTAAAGCTGTTAGGTAACAACAAAGAGAAACAGTGAATGCTACTCACAGATGAAAAACTGATGCAAAAGCTACTCCACATGATTTGCCAAATAACAGTTTCTACTAAGCAGTGTTTTATAGGGGTGTGTATTTTAATTAACCTCACAGCTTTTGCATCTTTGAAGTATAACATTTTGTATCATCTGCATTATACTACAGTGTTGAACAGTTCCTACTAATTTTATTCAATTACATAAATCATAACAGTCACACTGACAACTACTCTGTCAAAGCTACAAAGAACACAGAAGGCAGAGAGATAAAAGGGAGGATGAGACAGAGATTTTCAAAACTTTAGTGTCCAGACATGTAATGAATTTTAAACTTCACAGATTTCAAGCAAAGTATCTTTTCTCATTTTCATAGTGTTTCATACCATAACATGCTGCTACTGAAATCTAAACTTGTAACTCTTACCCAAAATTAAGTGCATTCGATCTTTGTTTATCTCTGGCAAAGATTTAGTGGCAGGTGGAGTTCCAGGTGTCTGGTTTAGCATAATGGATGTAGCACGTTTCTGAGAACTAGGCATTGCTGCAGCAGTCTCTTCTGTTGACTCTGACACATTAAATCCTGTACTGTTTAGCCAAAGTGCCACTGCATGTAGTATGGGAGCCCAGGAGTTTCGGTAATGCAGTCTAGCTGTGTCTATTGTTTCTGGAGTGTAAAATGCTCCTCCTGTTAAATTAACAAAGCAAAGGTAAATTCTAAAATTCTCTGCAAGTAACAGATAAAAAAAACATGCATTCTGAATTTATTAGTATATTTATTCCAGGTGTGCTTGATCACAAACATAATCAGGTGTAATACTTGTTAGTGGCAGTACATTCCAATTCTCCTTGTGTAGTAGCAATATTAGGACCTCTCATGAGAAAGTGCACTGGCCTCAATAAAGCAGTAAGCAGAGAGCAAGAAAGGCAGGCACAGTCATCAGGTCTTGCAGCATTTTTCATACAGACCATTCACTCTTAATTCTGTGTAATACTGTAAAACAGTGTCTGCTCTAATCTCAGGGGCTGTTTTTCATACAACCAAGATCTTTTTGCATTTGATACCAAAGTATTAGAGGTGAAGAAGTACTCTTAATTCCACAAAGATGTGGTTTTAATGATCTCAATGATTTGAATAAAGAGTATACTCATTGCAAATTGAAGGAAAAAATATTCAAACTTAGAAAGTACTGCTATTACATTCTCAGGCAGAAATTTATCACTTGCATAAAAAACATGCATACCAAATAATTTACATAATAATTCTCAATGTCCAGCTACAGTTTTTTTTTCAGTTTTGCAGAACACAACAAGAAATTTCAGTGCATACCATCTGGTGGAAGCTGGGTAGCAAATTCAGCTGGTAAAGTTAAAAGAGCGTAATCTTTCAGCGCAGCCAACCAGAGCCGGCTCAGTGCCGGCAGTTCAGGCTGTACAAGCGTTATCAAACTGTCTGGTGGCAACTCATCCACGGTACCAAAATCATCCTCATCCTCCTCTGTGCTCTTCGAAACACGCTTTGGTTTGGTCTCTGCTTCTTTCTTAATTTTCATGGCAACCACATACACCTAGAAGTAAAACATGTCAAAGTATGTGCTGTGAGATTCTAAGAAGAAAGGAAAGCAGCAGCCTTCCCCATGTAAATGTAACAGATTCCACACAGATAAAATTCACCAGAAAATGACTGGATAAAAGAGATTTTCAATACAACTCCATTTTATTTAAATCCTTTCTTTTATTTCTACCAGTATATATATAATGCTTACATTCATAAATGGGACTTTCCTAAAACAATCTGGCCACACACTTTCTTCCTAAAAATGTGCCAATTATAAACACTTGACAGTGTTAACTAACTAGTTGGTTAACTAGTTAACTAACTGCAATATTTTCCCAGAATACATTTTAAGAATACATTTTGTTTGATTTTTAGGGTTTTTTGTTTTCTTGTTTGTGGGGTTTTTTTTCAAGTTTAAGAGCAGTAAGATAGGAAGAAATTCAAAATCTGATAGGGTATGAGTATATATTTTTACGCAGAAAAGTGCAGCAAAACAAAGAACAATCAAGCCTCAATGTAAATATGGCTCAACAGAATGGCAGAGAAAGATACTGAGTTTAAAACATCCCAGGACTAGAACTGCAAGAGGTTAGGAGGAAGGCATGTACAGGCAGTATGAGGTGTGAGGCTGCTATTACACTGTAAAATGTTTCCAAACTTTGACAGATTTAATGGTCATGGTTTACCTCAGCCCACGCTTTGAGAACGGCGAGTTTTTCCATAGTAGTCGCGCTCTCTCGGTAAAGCTGGCTAGAAGATCCCTTTCCCGCTTGCACTTTATCCAGGGAAGAGACAAGAAGGTTGTGAACTCGGCGAAGATCATTCAGGTCACTTACAACCCCACTTCCTATCCAAGCGCTACATACCTGGACAACAAAGTTTAGAATCATTCTAAACTAGCAAAAAAACCCAACAACCTTATAAATGAAAAAAAAATTTAAATTAGTTAGAAAACCAAACCCAAAACAACCACCAGGCAAACTTAGTCACTGTCTTCCTGCTTAAGACAAATAAATCAGGTTTTCCTTTTTTTTTTCTCCCCATCTGTGACAACAGAATTGCTCAGGTGAGTGGTTATAAAGGCTATATTTGCAATGCATATTACAAGGGAACTTAAAAGCTATGGAAAATATTTTAAAAATTTTTCAATCCTCCATAAATAAGTTATAATGATTTTTTTATTCTGTCCCCAGGTGTCTGGTCAAATCATTCAGGTAATGAGTCACTGCATTCTCTGTGAAGAATATATTGGGCAGCAATCAACAAGAGTATACCTTTAAAATCCCTCACATTGCAAATCAATTTATAAGGCTCCATACATCATATGTGATCAGACTGAAAGACAATAAATAAACTTCTACTGGTCTTATTAAGCAAAAGGGTTTTTTTCCTTTTTTTTCTTCTTTTTTTTCTTGCAGGATTGATATGAAGACATAGTTAGTTCCAGATACATTTTTTGATGTAGTTCCCTAAAAAGACTTCTGCACATCTGAGGAACAAAATATATTACTAAGAAACTCAAAAGATGTTGCAAAAACATCACAGCTTAAGTTTACAACATCTTCCAGCAATTTGATGCTACTTCTCTTTTGTATTTTTACAAAATTAGTTTTGTTTATAGAATGTGAATGTTTTCCACTGTACCTGACAGGCCTTTGCAGTTATATCGGATGGCGTATCTTGGGAAAAGGCTGGCCTCAGAGCAGCCCCAACCTGTTGATAAGAAGAAAAGTTAAAAATCCAACTACAATAATAGGGACACAGTGTGGCTTATCTCACCTTGTTTAAGGCTCAAGGACAAGCACAGAAAAAGCAAGACAAGATTGCTAAATTTGGCATTGTAGTTACATCCCAAAATTATCCTTGCTGTCTAGGAAACATTTGCAATAACAGTCTTTAAACAACAAAAACAGAGTCTTAAACTACTTTTTTTCCTGCTTTCCCATTGCCTTTTTAAGTCTCAACTATCTTTGTGAAATATGTGGTATTATCTTCCCTCTGTTCATGAGTATCCTTTTAATCATTACACTATTACAGGTGCAACTTCTGTTAAGGATCAATAAGCCAATGACAATTTGATGTCCAAAGAAAGCAATGTGAAATTAAATGTTTACGGTTGGATTTGCATCAAGTCCACAAAGTGACAAATACTGACTGAAAAATGCCTTTTAGGCAGTTGCTATATGGCAATATTTTTCTGAAACAAACGGAACCAAATCCAAGAGAAAGAAGCAATGGTTACAGCACTACAGAAGGAAGAAGAAAAAGGCAGGAAGTGAAAAGAATTAAAAGCTGCATTTAGAAAGTATTTGGAAAGATCTTGACAACAGAGTGAAAACAAAAGGGGTGAAAGAGTTAAGCTATGCAACAAAAAAAGCACAATAATATCCCCCAAAAAAATCTTAATTTGCCCACTTCCCAGTGATATACTTTTATAGTTTTCATTTAAACAGAAGTACATTCACTAATTCCCAAGAAAAAGGATTTATTAGGTTAAATCTAGAACTGAGTGAACGATATTTTCCAAATCCTAGTTCTACAATCTACAATCTAATAGCCACTTTTGCCAAAAAGTAAATGTAACTTGCAATATTTGCCTTTCAAGCTACTGAATTTTATCAGCTACTAAATTATAATAGATAGAATGAGATACAAAAATGAAATTTGAATAGATAAGTGAGTCTCTGTAGCACATTTTCACACACAGAAAAATCTCCTCACAGTTTTTTTTTCAAACTACAAAATGTTCTCAAAGCTAATACTGGCATATTGGCATAACTACAAGATTTCCTGAACTTATGAAGGAGGTCTCACATTCGCCTGATACTGCTCCAGTATCACATGGCCTGGAAACTCTGGCTCGGGAACGGATGCAAATTTCTTGATAATGTCCTCAAGAGCTTGAAGCCCCGCCATCCGTAGCTGGTTGCTGTGGTCCGTGGCAGCCATGAATGCCATTCGGATAAGGTCAGAGAGATGGAGTACTAAGAAGTCATCTTAGAACAAAACAGAAAGAACTATTTAGTAACTTAAAAGATAGCTAACATGATGAATACTTGCAACATTTTGCTCATTGACATGCATGAATTTTACCTATTTGTTTTCGAAGATCCACATTTAATGCACGGAAGAAGCAGGAAAGAATACAACCTAGTTTTCTTTCTTATTTTCTACTTCCCCTCCCCCCCAAAGTGATTCTATGACTTTTATTCCTAAGACAACCTTGAAAAATGAGCAGAAATTGTGTAGGATGAAGTATGTAAATGTGGCTAAGTAGCTTAGAATATATTAAAACATTTATTAAAGCTAATTTGAATGATCCCCCAAACACACAGAAATTCAAGGCAATTCCTGCTCCTGCTCAGATCCTATGCTTACAGCGACCCCTGCTGCTGTCAACACCTAAATCTGAGTATGCCTCTGGTTCTCCTCCCAAAAACCACCTCTAAGGCTGTAAGCATGCACACAAGAAAAATACATAGAGCATTTCTGAAAGGATTATTCTTCTCTAGGTATTAATTTTATTTATTTTCTCACTCTCTATTTGAAATTACCACGTTGTACAACTAACATGAAAATAAATTATTTAACAACATCCACTGTGACTAATGAAACCCACGAATTGCCTAAGCTATTTTCAAGTCTCAAGGTAAAAAAGGAAAATGTTTTTGTGGCTGAAACTTTTCAGAGGCATATCAGTAAAGAAAGACTGAAAATCACTTTGAAACTACAGTGATAAAGTCTGCACTTACTTTTTCAGAGACAATAGTAAAATTTGAATATTTTAGAAGCTGCATTTGGGGGGGCAGAATTTTGCTGAATTTTCCTTTTTACAATGATACCAAACATATCAAAGTTCACTTTAAATAAACAGAGATAAAATTCTCCAGATATGCCATTCTCTATAGGACCCTATAAGCAGCAGTTATTTCATTATTTTCTTTGTGATACAATGCCATGACAAAATAAACTTTCCTGAAATTGTTCCTTCCTAGTCTTCAGTGGCCTTGGCCTCAAATCAAGTCAAAAACCGGATTCTCACAAAAGCAATGCACAGTGCTGGAACCAGGCTGCACTAAAGCAACACAGGCAAAGACCTGATAACTCTCCATATCACAACAGACACTCACAACAACACAGACATCAAAATCCATTCATGTCACACATTCTAGGATGCTCAAAATATTCATCCTACATACACAAAAGTCCTCATGAGCACTACACAGGTGAATCCAAACAACCACAAACATGGACAACTCAAGGACAGACACCTCACACTATCTGAAAAACATATCTTCACAAAACTACTCTGCCATCTAGGACCTCTCGATTTTGATCCCCTAACTCATAAAACTATCTTTGGAACATGAGCTTGAAAACTAAGACTCATCACTCTCATAGATACCAAAAGAACAAACCTTACGAAGTCCATGTCTTTTTATAACTCCCTCCCACATCCCCCTCTCTCTGCAACCAATGCCATAGCAATAATTACCTAGCTTGATCCCTTCTTTTTTTCTTTTCTAGCATCTCTTCAGATTGGAGATGCTAAAATATTCTCAAGTTTAATTAATTGCTGTCATTACATTAAACTCTGAAAACACTCCGAGCTTGCCCTTAGCTAGAAGTTTATTGCTTCTGTTTCAGAGTTGAGAAAACCTTTGCATCTCTAAGGTTTTTTTCCCCTAAGCAGACAAGTCTTTCAGAACTGGTATGTTCCAGAAAACCTCATTCTTTGTGCTCATGGTACTGTAACTACAGTGGTTACAGAGACACAGTTTTATTGATTATTGCTGGACATTTCCTTTGGTTTTGACCATTTGAATGAAAGAATAAGTGCTTATAATTTTTTTTCTTGGTTGTGTAATCTTAAGCTGTAAAGAGGTGTCAAAATGAAAATAAAAAATTAAGAACAAAACCAAAGCATGCAATTACTTTTTGGGTTTTTAAGTCTGGCTGAACGAGCCAGTGCCAGGTCGAAGTGTGCCTTGTTGGCATTCTCACACAGCATGATAACTCGGCACAGACAGTCTGCTGCAAACACTCGAGTGGCCCAGCGAGGTGCTACAGAAGGCTTGGACTTGTCCTCTTCACCCAAGGTGGTAAACATTGTGTCATCATCCATCTCCTCCTTCTTCTCCAACTCCTCATCCTTCCCTCCTCCCAAGGGAGCAGCAGTGCTCATGTCTGTGACACAGAACAATTAAAAGGAAGAAAAAAATGCCACTGTTAAAATCCACAGAAGGCAGTTAAGGACATGAGTTCAAGTCTTTCCTTATACTGAGAGTCAGAACAGACTAATTCTTCTGTAGAAACATTTGACAAATGTCCAAAAGCAAGAGTGTATCATTAAAATAAATGGTTTTCACCTCAGTTCTGGGTTAAATTACCCTTTAATCATCTTACATGATATGAGATAAATTCCTATAATATTAATTCTCCACAGTTACCAACTATAGCTGAATCCCGTATCTAAATTGCCCAGCTTTGTAAATTAACCTATTAAATTGCCAATAAACAGGATAAGGCTCAGAATTAAAAGAATTATCAGACTCAGAATAAAAGAATTAGCTTCGTTTTGAATTATTCAGCTCCCATTTCAAGTGGAAGACAAAAAGCAAGTTAAATTGAAACAAAATTACAAAGCTCCAAGCCAAGGGACAGCTACCAGCCAAGTAGGCCATTGACAGTACCCAAAAATGTGATTAATATTCAAAAAATTATTTTCTGAAATGCGGTCTCAAACCTACACCTAGAGAAAATAAAAATTACTTCAGGGATCACATAAAAAACCAAAAGCTGAACATAGACCAAAAATCCCTCACCAAACATGCATATATACATTTGCTATTCAGAAATGAAAACATAAATCCTCAATGACAAGGTCTAAATTAGCAAAATGCCAAAATACTGACAAAAATTACCCCAGCAATATTAAGAGGAGAATTAAAGGAAATTATTGCAATGCATGCTTCTCAGAAAGTCTAATTTTAAGCAACTGAAGAGCCAGTTCTTTCAGTAAAGAAAAAGGCTATGGCAAATCAAACATGGATGATGCTAATGCATAACAACAGCATTTTGAGAAGGCATCCAGGACCTCATATGGCTGATTTGTAAATCTCTGCTTAAAAGCAAACCACATTTTGGTCATATGCCAGTTAGATGCATCAAAGGAGGTCAAAGTGAAGTTGCTGGCTTACAATACACCTGAGAGGAATTTATTTAAATATGGTTTTCTCCGAGACAAATCACCTACTAATAAATAAATAAGAAATTGGACAACCACGTAAAAACTTTAAGACCCATCCCACATGAAATAACAAAAAACCATGCCAATTTAGAACTCAGGAAATGAGGTCTTTCTCACTGGGCAGATTTGTGGTAACTACATTGCATAAAGAAATTATTGGTAGCATTACTCATCAGTAAATGTAAAGCTGGCAGCATTTAGAAACAGCTTCAGGATGAACTCACACATGCCAATAAACAAGTTTAAATGCAAGGGAAATGAGCATATTCTGCGTCATAACCATTCTACAAGCTGAAAAACAGGAATAAGGTCTCAGAGGACAAAATCTGTGCAAACAAATCTGCAAAGCTGAAAAACAAACGTAAATTTCATCACCATGGTAACCCAGCATCACATCAGTAATTCACAAAAACCTTATAAAAGAAAGCTCAGAATGTGTACAGGAGTCTTCCCTCTGTACAATCCTGATGTATACAGGCTAAAAAGGATGTCTGCTTCCACTAAGATACTGAAACATCAGATTTACAAACACCATTCTTCTCCATTGGAAATCCTACTTCAAGCAGCTAACTTTTTATTTATGAGTCATATTCTGAAACTTAACATCGATAATTCCTTCTTTCTATGGCAGTTTAATTGCTCTATAATCCAATTCTGTATCCAATATAACCTACATCTTAACTCAGATAAAAGAGAAGCTCCAAACCAATATTGCCAGAAGATGCTAATGCTAAGGACATACTATCATTTATGTGAACCCCACAGAACACTTACCACTGGAAGCTGCAAGGACATCCTTACAAAGCATGAGCCAGTGAGAAAGGTTTTCCACTGCCAGAGATGAAAGCATGTGTCCCAGAGTGTCATGGATATCTGAGCACAATTTCCGATCAGTCTCACGATCCAGCATTCCAAACAGGACGCCCTCCAGGCCTGTCTCTGTTATATTAACTCCCTGATGCCGGCAATGAGCGTCTCGCCGAGAGCCAGCCCCTGGTGCAAAAGGATTCATGTCTGCAAAATGAGAATGAGAGAGCTCTTCTAAAATCAGGAACTCAAGTTTCAAAATTTGGAGCAACAGACTTGAATTGGACATTGTGTACCTGTGGGTGTATAGTTCAATCAAAGATTACCAAGATGTTATTGCTATTTTTCTGAACCAACGCTAGAAAGGTTCTAATACAGCAATTAATTTCATCTGCAATGCAAATAACACCTCCAAGTATTAGTTAAAGTAAAAAAAAAACCTCTCTTCAAGGCACACAGCCCATGAATTTGTAAAAAACCTAACAGTATTGGACTCTAAAGATTCTTCCCAGAGACAGACTTAACTGGTATAATTTGAATAAACTCACAATTCTACATTTGTATGGAGACTGTGCTGATCAACACTGTTGAGCCTCCTATTTTGAAAATAAAATGATACATGTAAGAATTAGACCAGCCAGCAAAGTCCACAGGCATTGTAGATATGCTGCTAACATAATATAACACAACCTCAATCAAACAGTACACCATTAAGTTAATTTTCAAAATAACGAGAGTTATAATACCAGAAAAACTGTAAAATGCTTTCACTATAGAAATACTGTGCTCCCTATTTGATTGCCAGCCTTAATGAGAGAGAGAGAGGCTAAAGTCTGAATTTCACAAATAGTTAAATCATGAACAAAATTCCAGAGGCAAAAGCAGGGGTGTGGCCAGAAGTTACTGAAGTCAGAAGGGACAGTTAAGGGTTTTTTCACTAAGGGTACAAGGGGGTTCTGGGCTTTTTCCCTTCCTTCTGAAGGCAAAGCACACATATGCACACATGTGCATTCAACTGTTACAAAAAAGGCCACGTGAAAGAAATACATACTGATGGCACTGTTCTCTTTGTCTCCAGTGTTTTTTGCTAAGCTCATGGCATATTCACACACTTCTGATGCTTCCCTCTGAGCAAGCTGTCGTAAACACGCAACTGCAGCCCGGCGCAGCAGCAAGTGAGAGCTGCACAAATGAACCTGAAAGTCAAAACCACTACAGGTGAGTAAACTGCTGCACCCCAGCATCAATAAATCAATGCTGCTAAGGACTAAAAACATTCTATTTTTCAGTTATAAGCCCATGTGTGAGCCGCTGGGAATCAAGTTCTGAAGGTTCAGAAGTAAGCACTTTTCATAAAATACAAATATCAAAATATAGCTGATATACACAGAGCTGACAGCTGTCACCTGGTAAAAGAGATAAAAGCTTAAGTGTTGGAACTACTGTGCCAGTGTGATTTAGATTAATTACAGTTTCCAATTTGTTACACTCCAGTACTACTCTGCCTTATATTCTGCTATAGCTGTAAATCACTTTCTTTTAAACAAAAAAGCCATTATCAGGTGCACCACACATGACAACTATAATAAGAACTGCATTTCACATTAGTAACAGAATCTATAGCATTAAGTTATTAAAAGTGCCTCTCAATAAGACAGCATCAGATTTCTTTGCTAACCAACACTGGCTTCTAATTCCTTTGAATCACCTAAGGCACAAGCAAATATTTTCCTTACAGAAGAATTGTCTATGGTCTCTATTTTTCTGAGAGGAAGTAGCTCCACGGAAAAATTAATGTTTTTCCACAGTGGAAGAGGTGAAGAGTGCCCTTTAAGAAACTCTAACTCTTTATTTACTTCAGGGTAATTTGGTTTTAATAAACCAAATATCCATTTGCTTTCTTGGTATCAGGTTATTATGGGGATGGAAAATGCTTCCCTAAATGAAAGTGTTCTACAGTTTATAAAGCATTTTAACAGTACATCTTTATTCCACATATGAATATACAAGAATTTAGTCCTAAAAAAACAGGCAGTCTTTAAAGAATTTCTAAATATCACAACTGAGGTTGTTTCAATGACTTAAAACACAGAATATTTGGGAGATTTATTAATGTAAACAAAATTCCATGATTCAAGTTACAAAACAAATAACTACAAGTTATGAAGCCAATGCAGGAAGAAGAAATTAAAATGAGAGTGTGGAACTGCATGGTTTAATTTTGATATCTGGCATTAATTCCATTCTGAAGAGTTGGCTAATGGTGCAGGTAAGGCAAACCTTGCCTACATAACTATGCATTTGCAGTATGAAGAAAAGCCCAAGACAATTCAGAGGAAATCCTAACAAACTAAGTATAACTTGAAAGTAAGGAATTTGAGAAAGAAAAACAAAAATAGCTTTCATTTAGCAGAAGACGATAAACTAAGAGAAGAGAAACAGTAGAAAACCATGGGAAAAGGCTTCAAAACAGCACTAATTATTCATGTATAAACTTCATTGTCTGTAACATCACCCACTGGTATTTACAGAGTAAATGGCTGTAGGAATTATCTCTCATGTTGTACATCATATTCATGCAGAAGATCTTATCTACTCCTATGTGTGTTACACCCCTTCCATGCAAAATTTTGTGAAGGGACAAGTGACAGGTTCTGTAAATACACTGCACTCCCAGGAGTGCTTGGGGCAGGGTGGGGCTCGGGTGTGCACAGGGCTGAGGAGAAGCACCTAATCATGAGAGGATGCCCTAGGGAAAATCTGGATGGCATACTAAGAAAAAGCTCCAGTGTTGACATAAGTAGGATTGCATTCCTTCAGGTAACACTGAGTCATCAGCGCCACAAAGACTGACATAAACAACTTTGCAAAACATCTAACAGACGTAACAGAGAAGCTTTTCAAATTTCTCAGTATTGGACTACTGAGCCCTCTAAAAATAACTTTTACAATAGTAATTATTAAAAAAACCCACCAACCTACATGAAAACCACATCCACACCACCTTTCCTCTTATATTCATATTTGGTATGTTTTGGGTTCAAGCCTTTGCCTTACATTCAGGCTTAAGCCAGGACTTGCTGACAAAATACTAATGAAAGAAGGTGGCAACATTAACAGCAGGAGCACAAGAATTCGTATGTCAGCCGCTAATATGCTGACATTGGCAACATAAATCCAAAATCTTTCTCCAACTCACTCACTTCCCTCTTTGCATGCAATTAGAGCATTTCAGCATCTTTTTTACTTAGACATATTATTTATAAATGCTTGCTATCTTACTCTATTGAGGGTGAAAGAGAATCAACCTCTGTGACTTCAGTTTGGGCAGCATTCTGAAAATATGTAAAATGCGTTGAGGACTCTGGTGGTTTTGCAAATATAACTTGCTTATTACATATGGCTATCCTTGACATCTTGCTAAATATTTCCCCTGTCCTCTGCTAAGCACATGCATAAAACTTGGAGGACCAAAAGGGATGCATTTGATACTCACACAAAGACTGGGAACCAGACTGGACAGGTTGACATGCCGTGGTGCAAACATATGAAGCTGCTGAAGGCAGGATATAGCAGCTGCCTGAACAAGTGAGTCTGAATGGTCTTGTGTGATTGCACATCCCACCAAACAGGAAGAACGGATTGTTGAAATCGTAGCTCCATTACCTAATCATGTAAGAGGATATCCTTAACACAGCAAAACTTTTCTATCACAACTGCAGACTTTAAACCTTTGAGAAGCAAAAATTATTAAAGCTTCAATATCACAAAAAATAGTTCTCAGATTAACATGCAACTTTTCTGATTTGCCATGCAAATTAGAAACACTACAGCATGTTTCAGTATCTCTTTTTTTAGCTCAGTTAAATAACATGCTGTAGAAATGAAATTCTGGATCGATAATCTCCAGTCAGAAATATTGTGAGACTATCTTCCCAGGTCATGAAACCAGTTAATTACCTGAAGTTAGATTTTAAAAGTCTCTTTCACTTTATATGTGTATAAACAACATTTCACGCACTGAGCCATTTCCTAAAATATCAGGTAACTCTTAAGCTCATATCTATGTATGCAGACAATTTTAATTAGCTCCAATAGATGAGTAGCACTGCTCTACTACAACAAGCATTTTAAAAGAACAGTATTTGATTTGAAGAACAATGCCATTTGGCATTTTAAGAATTAACCCACATCAGGTTTATAAAAGTATTTTGAATTACAGAAATATAACCTGCAGAAGACATTCTTCTACTTAAGTTGTTATTTTAAAAGTTAATCATGTTCCAGACAGCCAAGTTCAATTAAACCATCTAGAACTAGGTAATACTCAAATCTTAAGTCTAGCTATTTAGAATTAAAATTCCATTAGTGGCTCTCTGGCACTGCAGCAAAAACCATCCTATAAATATTCCTAAAAATCCCAGTTAGACAAAGTTACAAATCCATGGTTTTAACACCTGAGGCTCAGAATTTCAGACACATTGTTTGGCACGACAAGATTTTAAGTCTCTACAATGAGGTATGGAGATCTAAGGATATCAAGAATGAATGGAAATGAGTTATAGTTCACAGTATCATCAATTGTGTCAAACTTAAGCTCTCACCATCAGTTTAAAAACATGTTAAAAAAATGGAGGAAAAAGCTTGTCTCATGCCCCACAAAAATACATATAGCAAAATATGCAGCAAGGGTTTCATGGCTTACCTACCATGCAAATTTACCATTAGCTGAAACACCATACATCACTGCAACTTCTTTATAAAAATCTCAAACTGCAGTCAAAAAAGCCCCAAGCAGTCATAAGGAGGATCAAAATGAGGTTGTTTGCAGGACTGTAACTGAAACAGCCAACATTGCCTCCCCCACCTGCAACTAACCAAAACTTATATTCTTCCATTTAAGGTTATGATATCATCTTTATACAAGGTAGATCTTTTTTTTTTACACTTCAAATTCCCACTAACCTTGCAGTTCAGGCCCAACAGTAGTTATTATAGCCCCAAGGCACCTGCCCAAGCACTGATGTACTTCTGTGTGCGATGGCGGGACAGTTAAGAGCAGGGTGAGAACGAGAGAGAGCGTTGGCTCCACGTACCCACGGTACATTGGTCCACTAGAATCCACTATCAAGGCAAGTGAATGGAGAGACCAGGTCTACCAAAAACACAAAGGAATGTTTTTCAGTAAAGCATTCAGGAAATTAAACAGGTTTTATGCAGTTGGAGCCTAGCTTCTGTTCTTAAGCACGTCTAATTCATTACTCTGACTTCAGAAGTGTTTCCAAACTTCCCAGACCTCAAGCAATCACCTGAGAGTTTAAATATATCTAACATATTCTTTGGTTATCAGCAGTTTTGGGTATAAAGGAAACACGGTGATGAAAAATTTGAGAAGAAATATGCTTAAGCACTTCAAAGAAGAAAAATACAAGCACAAACAACACATCTACTTAAAACAAAAAGGAAAAAAGAAAACTGACTTGAGACAGGAAAAAGAGAGAATCATTCCACTACAAAATTAGAGACAGAATCTGAAATGGGCAGCTTACAAAGCCCTTAGCAGAGATGGTCTTTTATATTCCAGTAGGAACTGATTTTCATGACAAGCTGAAAGGTTCACATGCATTTTTCTAACTTTCTTATTAGTGGGTACAAGAGCAAAAAGCAGTGTTGTTAAGTCAGCATGAGGGGAAAAATGGTGAAAGATAGACCTATTTCAGTTGAAGGTAAGTAAACAACAAAAGACCAGAGTAATTTATTGTAACTGTCAAAGCAAGAAGCAGGCAAGAGGACAGTCCTTTCAGATACTGATGCTTCATTGGAAATAAATTGCACTGACAGACCTGAAAGCATTAGCTATCTCTCCATAACACCCTACTAAATGATCTTATTTCAGAATTTTCTCACATTAAACGCATGACTAAGATAAAAGAGTATTACTATTACAAAGCTAGACTCTTAGGAATAAGCTGGAAAACCTGCCTTTAAAATTGCTACTTTTTAATCCTCTCTGATGCAATCCAAAAACCATTAGCACTAGCAATCATCTAACTACCTCTACAGTCCTAATCCTGTGGTAGCACATTACAGCTTATCCTTTCATTCCTGTAAACTTCTATTATTCATACTTCCATACAGTTTCTGTGTAACCACACTGATCCACTGAGGGATGAGGTTTAAAAGCTTAGTTTTTCACAGTGGCTGGGTGCTCTATTCTCAACAAAAAGTAAGGTAGATATGTAAGTTCAGCCTGGACTTCCCCTTTATACTTTTGGGTTTTTTTTTTTTCATAAAACATTAACCTTTCCAATTTCTTTTTGAAATTACTGGGGCACAATGATACGTCTCAAGTTGCCCACTCATACTTGAAGTTGGTTACATACGCAAATTGCACTTCATCTTTCCTTAAACTAAGAAAATTCAAAAGAGACTTAAAATTGTTTTTATAGATTTTTTTTTTAACATTATTTCCAAAAAAAACCTAGGCTTGTTTTTCCCAACTGATAAAACCTTGTTACTTTGATTTTTCTTTTAATTGCTCTGAGGAAAAGAAATAAGAAGGTACTCAAGTACATATTCTATCAAGTTAACAGTAAACCAAGGTGTAAGTATGATTTTTTATAGTTACTGGGGGCTTCAGCTTCTCAGGTGGTGGGTATAAAGTGCCACTACTCTCCAAAACCATTACTCTTTTACAGCATGTTTAGTCCCCTTTCTACTATACCAGCAACTTTTAGCAGTCAAGTCATCCTCTTGTGAGGCTTCACATATCTTTGGTCCACGGTAGATAGAAACCCCTCCCTGCCTGAAACTTGGCTCCTACTGATTCCCTTTCTGCCCCCTAACTGCAATTCAGCTTGCAACAGATTTCTGTGCTCATAATATAACCCTGCAGAGATGATGTCCTGTGTCTGTATCACATACACAGGAATTACTTGACAAAGGAAACTACTGCTCAGGAGACTCCAGTAAGTGATCACATTTCAGTCATCAGCTACCTATTAAAAGCTTCCTTTTAGGCAGCTAAGGCAATACTGATATATGATGCTTTAAAGGCTGTTTGGAATATGCCCACAGTGCCTCACTCTGGCACAGCTGACAAGCAAACACACGTCCTTCTGAATTAACCTGACCACTTCCAAGTGCCTCCCTAAATAGCTATGAAGTTACATTTTAATTACACTGTATCATTGGGATTCTGTACTCCGGGAATCTGTAAGAAAATACTCACTATCTTCACGCTCCCTAGCACATGCTACACATCTTACATGTGACAACATCTACTAAAGAATATCTGAACAGGTAGTTTAACTTCTAATCTTCATCCTGAACATTTTAAGTAATTTTGTGCTGATTGTTTTTTTTTACCTGGACTTCAGGAGAGGTTCCATCTTGTGCCAAAGCCAAGAGAATACTGACACTAGTTTTCAAATGCTGTCCAGAACCTATTCCACCAACGTACCGATGGAGACAACCCAGAGCCAAGGAATGGCCTGTTCTTGACACAACGTCTCGAGCAGATTTTAACCTATCATTGTTTAAATATAAAGAAATCACTTCATTGAGTAAGTTTGTTACACAGAATCTTTGAAGTACCACAACAGTTCAAAAGACTAATAAAATTTTGCAGGCCATCTTACAAAATCTTGAGAAGCCTAAACAACAGCAAAAACAATGTAATTACTCTATATTGCTATTAATCCAGGTTATATATAAAACAAGAGGAAAAAAAGGTATTTTAATAATAATTTTCTTTTTTTCTGGTCAGAACTTGACCTTTTAGATGAAGAAGAGTTTTGAGGGATACAGAAAAAGGATCCGGATTTTACAAGTGTTTCATAGCAGACTAGTTTAAATAATCATTCCAAAACCACTGCAGTGAAAAGGAAGCAAGAATAAAAAAATGACAACACACACTGAGAAATGACAAACTGGCAAATTCAGTTTTTTATATAGCTGTTTTCTTCTACAGCTGATTTTTGTGGCTTTTCCAATAGAGCCTTTTTTTTTTTTTTTAATAGAAAGCATTTTATAATGAAACTAAAACAGAATGAGTAGCGTTTTGAATGATCTGGTTGTAGTAAGCTGTATGCATTGACTTATTATTTTTCACAATACTGCTTCTGAATGCATGTCACATACATCACTTGGCAATTAGAAGCCTTTTCACTGAGTGAGAAAGAGAGATAAAAGAAGGGATTTCCTAATAAGGACAAAGAAAGATTTTCCCCCCCCAGTTGACTGTATATGAGAGACACGCATGCTCTTGGCCATCAGTGAACAACAAAGTAAATGCACATCTCAAATATAAAAAAAAAAATCACTTGACTATCAACAGAATGACAACCATTAACAACTTACAAGTTAATCTAGATAAGAAACTAAGGAAAGTCCCAGTAATAGAAATACAACAAAAGACAGCAAGGATTATGTACTTTATTACAAGATGAAAGGGTGAGAAAAATTTAATTTCTCAGAAGTAACAGAGCCAGACTGAGGCTATGTGCATGCACCTGGCTCAGCCAAAAATATGTGCTGCAGCCCTCAGGCAGTTGCATTCTGATTCAGAAATATGCTGATGCCTTAAATTTAAGCAAGAAATTGGGAAACATACTGTCTTGTTGCTTCTACCAGAAATCTTTCTAAAGACCCATGATAAACAGAATATGAAAAAAAATACAGGCAAATAAATCAGTTAAATCAATGTGTGAAAAGGATGTTTCAGTGAAACAGAACCACTATTACATAATTCACATTACAGATATACTTAATGTAAGCTGTGCTTATCTATCTGAAACAGTTTAGTCACCTTCAGGTAACTCATCAAAAGCTGTTCACCAGTATCATTTCACATTCTGAGTGTTTAACAACTCAGCTTTTATTCCTCACATGAAATGAATCCAAAAGAGAAGAATCTGTTTAATGGTTTCTTAGATCTATGTAACCATAGGGATCAAGCATGAAAGAAGAGAATAATGAATACAGTATTTAGAAAAGGAATCTTCCAAACTACATTAAATTACAAACTACATTAAATTGTGATTTTATTTAATTTGCTGAATTAAAATCAACTTACTTATCAAAACTGTACTGAGCCATTCTAGCAATGAAAGAGGCTTCTCCAACCACTTGAGCCATTCTGCCAAGAGCTTCACCTGCTGCACATCTCAAAATAGGGTTAGGATTATCAAGGGCACCCATTACAAGTGTCAAAGCAGATTTGCGGACTTCTTCTGGTCCTAATGTGCTTTTATTCTCAGCTAAACCCTACATTAAAAAAAAAATAAGAACAAGAAGAAGAAGAATCCAAACATCCCAATATAGGGGAGAGAAAATATATTTGAGATCATCAAGTGAAAACTATATGCTTTTGCTTTTTTTTCAATTTGTGGTAGTTTATCCTGAAACACATTAGTTGAAAACATTTAAAACTCAAAATCACCAATATCCTGGGTCTCATGATGTTTGCCAATACTCTACCTATTTCACATACAGGAAGACCAGTTGCACCAGTCTTTTACATCAAATGCATTACCTACATGCACCCTAGTCCTACCAAATCTGATCTAGCTTTACACAAGAACACCTTAGGGGAGAAAAATAGAAACTTTAAAAATCTAACAGCAAAAATATAATAGGAAAACCACAGACCAGTTACATTTCTACAAGAACCACTTAAATTGAAGACATTATAGATACATGAAATTATTTTTTTCTTTATAATTGCATCCTTCCAAACATTTATACAGCCTCTTATTTGAATAGTTTACAAAACAGTAACACTAAACAGCACTTTTGCAGTTTCTTCTACTCTGGGAGAAATAATTAAACACATGTAAAGTAAAACCACTGCATGTACTATAGAGCAAGAAGCCAAAGGCTCTACCTTGGATCATAATTTTCTGAAGTCCTCACTTCAGCTCAATTTTGACAATTTTTTGACCACATGAGAGCTTCCAGAAATCTGCCTCGGAATCTACATTTCAACTTGTAGCAATGTACATCACGTTTTTAAGAACAATGCAAAGAACTGAGGTGCTGTTTTGCCAATCTATTTTGCCAATCAACCAAAGACATGGAGCTCCAGTAACAGCTTAAACTAGGCAGCCATTATTTGTGACTAGCTGTCTTACTTTCTGACTTGATAGCATCAGGTTGCATTTCCAAGTCTAGATAGAGAGCACACAGCAGTAGCTGCAGTCAGTGAGACTGGGCATAAGCACCTAGAATTCTGTGCAATAAGGCAACCAAAATGTAAACCCAAAGCTATCTGTGTATTCAGTTACACAAGTCACATCTGCACAAAACTCTGATTTGAGGGGTTTTCTGAGTATATATGACAAAATACTTAAATCCGTGAGTCCGGTGCAAATAAAACCACAAGGTGAAAAGACAGTCTGAATACTATAGAATGCTGACAACTGTAGAATGCAGTCACTAGCCTCATCTGTTCGCTCTACTTATACATGAAGACAAGAGCTCAAGCTAGTATCTGGAAAAAAATTCAATTCTGGAGTTTTCAAATTTTTGAATTCTTGAATAACTTCAGTAACATTCTTCTAGCAGCCTTTTGTACTCAATGCAAACTGATGAATTTGGACTTTCATTGCAAGTTTACAAGTCCTACCTTCAAGGCACTAAGAACAGCAGTAAAGATATTAAGCTGCACAGCTTGCTGGCGAACACCTTTAGCCTGCTTGACACATTCAGCAAAGTGATCCAACATCTGTAATCTAAAACAAAGGAAAGAACATAATTGAAGTGATAGCCTTTCAAAATGCAAACTAAAGCACAGCTGCTAAAAACCACACACTACAAAAGGGCCTTTTAAGTTCAGTAGCAGAACTTATGCTTCAGGGGCTGCAGAAGGCATTCACTATAGGTAATAAAAGCAGAGTTACTCTGAACATCCTTTGCTGGTTCTTCTAGTTCATCCACAAGTATTTACTATTCCTTTGAAGAAAACATCACCAAGAGAAAGTAAATCTTCAGGTGCATTTGGCTATATAACTAGAAAGCTATGAGGACCAGAGTGGAAAAATGCTGTCTTTCCACTACCATTTAAAATAGTGTTACCCTTCATATTTGTTTTTCTGTTTCTATTGTTTTTCCCATTTAACATCCATTCCTGCCCCCACTCCTCCCATTACTGGGAGGAGGAACATTCCCTAGAAGATACCAAAAACAGGAGTGTAATGAATAATCTGCATTCTTAATTACTCAGCAGCTCCCAGGCTACATCTTTTCACAGTTAACAACAGGTATAGACCAAGGTGAATTACTGCAAGCTGGTCTCAAGTCTATCCTGCACTTACTACAAAATGAGGTTGACCACTACGAAAAAACTGCTCCCAAAAGATTTGCATTGAAAGCTGATTTTACTTTGAAATGCTTCTTGGAACTGTTTTCACTCTGTGCTCAGGGACAAATTGCCTAAACTGAATAAGAAAATTAGTCCTGACAATTCATAACTCTGTAGAGGTAATGTGAAACACAAAGGAAAATAAGTTGAATTCCATTTCCTCTTTTTCATTGTGCATACAATTCCTTGCTGACTATAAATCAAATGGTCTTACTTGTGGCAGCCAAATGAAATTCTGTGGAGGCCCCTGCTTTTTTCAAGGTTGATTTGAAGTTAATTGCAATGGGTAATTTTGCAGGAAATTTTGGTTGCAGAGATATTACTACTGTTAAATGCTATATGAAAAAAGAAGAATCTAGTCTCCATCTCTGAACACTGATCTTCAAAAGGGATAAAACTGAGGAAATCACTTTATTTCTAAAGTGACTACACATATTCTGGAATCCTGAGACACAATGGACATCAAAATATTAAACTGAATTTAAAGACAGTTGATACCTTAGTCAAGTCTTAGTTCAGGAAAACAACCAACCAAACAAACAAATAAACAAAAAAATCCCCAACATAACAGTATCCAGAGAAACAAGGCATTAGGTTCTGAAATTGAACATTGATGTAAACTGACCTATGTTTGTAAGAGACATGAGGAAAAACCACACCAAAGAGAGCCACAGATGCATCAATGACAGATACTCCTAAAGGAAGCGGACCAGGTACAGCTTCACCAGCAGGGATGCGCAAATAAATAGAAGAGGGATCATGCTCCAGAGCACCGCTTCCAGACGCACTGTTTGGCTGAAGCTGCAAAATTCCACACAACATGAATACCTCTGATATAACATTGCACATAAAATTTGGAACTAGAGATAACCAAAACACATATGCAGTAGTTAAAACAACAGAATAGCTTACAAACACCTGAATACAAGTGCAGTGTCCTCATGCACACACATTAGCATTTAGAGGGTCAGCTGGATTCTGAAGAGTCACAACCATTAACAGCCAGATATGAGAACAACTTATAGGCTAGGAAGATTGGTGGATGGGAAGAGACTGAGTTAGGGTTTTTTTTAAAGAAATGAGGCTCATTAAGCACAACCCTACGAGTAGCATTATGCAATTTATATCTCAGCTGTAGGCGGTTTTTAATCAAAACAGTACCCCGCAGATGGAAGCCTTTACATCTAAAAGAGCTCTGAAATAAGACTAAAAACAAGGTATGAAGCTCCAGTTTTAGAAGGCTTCCTCACACACACATCACACAGACAGGGCAGTCAATTCATTCTTCTAGCTTTTTTGTTACCTGATCTTCAATTGACTTATGATCTGTTTCCTGCAGCCAAGAACCAAGCAGAACACTATCATCATAATGACAAAGAGACCTTAGGAGTGATGTGGTTGTATTAGCAGAGTTGTCTGTCAAAGTAAATTCTGCTACCAGCTCTCGAAGAAGCGCATTAAATGATCCTAGAAAGACAGACATTAAAAAGAATCATTGCTGCTTCTTAGCCAAAACATTTCAGCTAGTGATCAGAAGTTATAAATGTAGTATTACTTCAATTTTAGAGGTAGCTAACAGAGAAGTAAGCCTGACAATACTGGAGTTGAGAGTAAGGCTTCAAATTGAACTGTAGGCTCTCAATTCCCAAATCATATTCTCATGATTTGGGAATTGAGAGGCTACAGTTCCATTTATCTAATGGATAAAATATCTAAATAATAGGTAAGATTGGAAACCACTGGAGGTCATCTAGTCCCACCTTATGCTCAAGCAGGGTCCACTAGAGCACATTACTCAGAATTGTGTCCTGTTCTAAACAACAGATTGGGCCATCCTTATAGAATGACAATCCAGATGTGGAAAAAAGATCTGTTCATCCACATGATCATGTAGCCATAATTAATTAACAAAAAAAATAAAATAAATCCAAAAAGTTAATCTTGTCAGACTGTGTGACAGTGGTTGGCAATCTGCTAATAGCAGATCTGTGTAATAGATCAAATCAGGTTTAAAAAGGAACCAAACAAACCAACCAAATAAAAAAACCTGAATATAACCAAAACTAAACCTCCATTGTTACATCTGTTTTTCAGTATACTAAGAAATAAAGTTCTCTATCTTTTAAGTAATAATGACTTAAGAAACTATTATTTGATCTCACACCATGATCTCCATACCTCTCAATCCTACAAAGGGGACCATAACTGCTATACTCCAAGTGTTACTCTATGAATGCTTTGCAATACTCATACTCTCGTTATACTGTCAAGATGACATACAGAAGATGAGTAACACAGTACAAAATTCCTACAGATTCCCAGAATTGTAATTTGACTCTTACAGCTGCTTCAAAGATATGCATCACAAGTACTAAGTAGAATTTTTACTTTAACAAAAACTGTTAAAAATTTATGTACCTTCATATGTCTTTGGAGGCAATAAAGCCAATATATCATAAAGTCTTAAACGAACCATAGCTGCACTGGCTTTGAGATGAGCTCCATGGGCTTTAATTACTGATGGAATGCTATAGAATTAAAAATGAAAAAGAGAAACCAGAAACGTTGCAGTTACAGAAGAGAGTATTTTCAGATTTCTTTTTACAGGCTATAACTCTAGGCAAGGCAAGAAAACAGTGTTCAGAGAACTACTCTGAACAACATTATTTAATTAACAATACATTTTCAGAAGTAATTGTACAGAGAAAACTTTAATTACAAACTCAACAAACCCACAACATGCTGCCATAAATCAGTGACATGCACTTCCTCAGAAGTCCTATTTTAATTACAGGTGATGCAGGGAGAAGAAACACACACCAAAACACAAAACCCAACTCCAAATTAGTTCTAGTATTTCAAGACCAGGAAAAGACAAAAGTGAATAAAGAGCAAAAACTGCCTACTTACTGTGACATCATTGTCATGGCACACTCTATGGGTGTCATCAGTTTCCTGATCACATCCTCAGTTAGGAGCTCAGGGCAGTGAGCAACGAAGCTTCTCATAGCTAATAACAGAACAGTTTAAATTAAACTTTCACTGAAAAAAACAAATATAGGACATAAACAAGATAAAAATTCTGAGAATATCAAAAGAGCAGCAATTAAAAATGTTTAATCAAAGACTGTATGATCTCTTCATAAAATTGTGTGTCAAAACCAGGACACACTGATGAAAATCTGACACATTTTACTTATTTTCAAGGAAAGAGGGGAAGTTACAGGAATTCTCTCTACAATACTTGGGATCACATTTTGGTTTACTGTGCAGGTATAATCTCAAAGTCTGAATTTCTTACCACACAGAGCTCCAGCACGGCCTTCCAGTGTTACTTGCCAGGTGAATGAATCTCCTCTTGCCTTCTCTGCTTCCAGCTCCTTCAGAGAACGTGGAAACACATTTCGCCACAGCAGCAACATCTTAGGCAAATGATACCGGACAACAGAAGGACCTAAGTAAAAAAAAAGTGACAGTATAAGAAAAATCTGTATTTAAGTGTGAAAAATCTGCTGTGAAGGCTTTTGCTCTTCAAACTATTTTTGCCTTATTTCACTTCTCTTCCTTTCTGCCCTACTTGAAAGAATGAAAACCAAATGAAATCCTTTCTCACTCCTAGGTTGAAAGCGTGGCAAATAAGTACTATACATCACATCTGCTTGTGGGTATCACTCCTAAAATAGGAAATAGACTACCCTACCCACTGTCATGTCATACAGAACCATGGTCAATTGTCTTTTTACTATCTTTTTATTCTGGCTTTCTAATTTTTTATATTAATTTTGAAGGTTCTTTAGCCTACTCTACTCTGTCCATAAAACAAATAAAAAAACAACTGATAGGTGTTGATTATGTAAACTAGTTTAACAGTCAAGTTTTTTTTTGAAACTTCTGAAAAAGATCCAGTGCAAGTACATTAAAATATATTGGAGGACAACAACAATAGGAATACACTATTAGAAAAACATGACGATAAACTGGTAAGAGAAACAATTTAGAGAAATTAGATGAAACATAAATGGTATTTGATGAGAGATCAAAATATTGCAAAATGCATCAGAACTTTATCATGTTTTCCCATATAAAAGAAACTCAAAACAAAACAGAAAAGAACAGCACTGCTGCACAATTTAAGAGTATACTTATAAACTCTGAAAATGCAGCTTGTGATACTTCTGTAATGGCAGATACAAACATTAAGCTGGCTTTTTTAAAAGAAAACTGAAGGGCTTTTAAATTGACAACACTTCTACTCAGTGCTGTTGCCTATCTAGAGACACACATGCAACTTGCTGGAATGCTCACTGGGTTTCATTTACTGCCCATTTCTTCCACACCACAGTATTAAGGAAGGAAAGGGTATGGGTAATTTTGCCATTTCAGAGAATGACTAAAGGCTGGGTTTCTAAAAACAGAACAGAATTTTTTTTCAGGTATGACGCCTTCTACCATACTTCAGCTCAGCTAAATACTAATATTTCACTTCTCCCCAGCACAACATTGCTGAAGGAAGTACACTTACACTCTGCTTCCCCTGTATAAATACTCTTCTGCTGGATAATGAGCCCATTATGTGTAAAGACCATTTGCCAGACTGGATAATCAGAAGTGTTGGACAAGCTTTAAAATAAAAAGAAAAATCAAACCATTTTTACAAACCTAAAGTCATAAGTGCTCCAAGTAAAAGCCATCCAGCTTGAGTCCGCTGCAAGGAGAGCCTGCTGTTCTGCGCAGCAGTTCGTAACAGATCCTCAGCAATACTGACCACCATCTGCACCAGCACCAAAACACAGGGGGTTTTAGAAACATAAATGAAGCCACTGAAAGCTACTTCTACTTGTTCACTCTTACAGACTAAAGATGTGCTCAATTCATTTGAATTGACCTTCCATAAAGAATGAATGCAGATTACATTTCATGCTGAATAGTGTTTTTCACATGATAACACAGCCAGTAATATTCTCTTCAGCAATTATTTCAGCAATTTTTCAGTATTTCAATTTCTTCTCAGCAAATTTGAAAGAGAAAGAGAGGAAAAGAGCTATTAAATATTGCAACTGAGATTCTAAAAGCATGTGCTCTGGTCACTACTCTTGCACAAGGCATAAGCTCAATTTCAATAATGCTTTAACTCATTAGCATGCCACTCATTTTGCAAAGCTATTACTTGTAGATAAAAAGGTATCTTTTAGTACACTCACAGATGAAACACTCACTATCTCACCTTTCCTTTGGCATGAGGAATGCCTAGAGGACATTGATGCACACCACCTAACAAAGCAGCCATTGCAAAACTGTAGCCACTAACAGCTTCAGGGGAGGTCTTCAGATTGTTGAGTCTTTCTGCACATCTGTCTAAAAATGGAGTCAACTGAAAGGGCAATGCCACAGCCACACACCGCAAGCACCAGGCAGCAGCCAGTCGAGCAGCCATGCTGGGATGAAGAAGAACTGAAGTTACTGTCTCCAACAGACCTACAGAAACGAGAGGTTGCAGTCTTTAACTTATGATGCACTTTTTTATATACATATGCTTTTTAATATACATAGATGAGTAAACTGAATCAATACTAGAGAGCCAATGTGAAAGTTAAGAAAAAATTAAAGAACTTGACTTTGCTGACTTTACCTTTTCAGGAAAGATGGTACTTATTACTAGCATTATGCTAGCATTATGCTCCCCATCAGGTTTTGTCAGCAAAGGTTGAGCCATCAGAGCCACAGCACTGACTCCTACTACTTGAACACTGAAAAGAGGCAGCAGTGCTGTATAAGAGAACAGGCACTGGATGAGACAATCCCCATAGTATTTTACAGATTGCCAATAACAGCAACAGTTTGGGTTTGCCTCACATTGTAGCCAAGCACAGGCTGTAGATGTCACTGACAGCTGTACTCTGCTTTTGACATGGTGCTGTTCCCCCTGCAGCAAGTTTACATCCTTCTACACTCTCCCTCTCCAAACTTCTGTAACTACCTAATCCCACTTTCTAACTGCACCCTTCACTCCAATTTGTCTCCAGATCATCACTTTCTTTAGTCAAAATCTTGGCAAACTTCTACTTCAAAGCCCACACTGCTGCTTGTTTTCTCTGGAGCTTTTGAACAATTTCTACCTGCTAAGTTCATGGCAGCTAACAGAAATAATACTGAGCTACAGTCCCCTCTGTTCTTATGGGACACAGCTGCCAGAGGGAATAAATATGAGCAGTCTTCCCTACTCCAAAGCTGGCATAAAATCAGTATGGGAATAATGCCATATGCAACAAGACAACAATCTATATGATGAAATGCCTGAAGAAGCTCGTTCTTCCAGTGGAAAAAACTTAGGCCTCCACTAACTCAAAAAACATAAAGCTGTAACTCTACAGAATAAATGTGGATTCAGATATTGGAACAAACAAGAAGAAAATCCCACACAAACCCTAATCAACTTCAGCCAAAGAACTACTTCTTTTAAAGGGCCCTACCAACAGCTTCATCTCGACAAAATACTTTTGCCTCTCCCCAGAAATTTGGTATTTAAAGGCAATGTTTTCCAGGAGCAAATATTTCTGACCTTACACAGCAAAACAATGTATTTCCTATAAAACCATTATTGTAAACAAACCAATACCAAAAATCACTACTTCACTCACCCTTAGAAAGAGCTCCAGAAAGACTCCAATCCAAACAGCTGTTTAACACTTGGTCAAACTTGAACTAAAGTTAGGGTACTACACACAATGAGGTGGACAAATGTAGTTATCTGGAGTACTACAGGAAGTACCAATTTCATAGGTTTATTTCTTTCATATTCATTTATTATTTAACTAGATTTGATGATATTTCATATTCATTGCTCAAATGCCTCACTTAATCTATTTCCATTTATTTGCATACCAATAGAGGGTTCTTGAATAAGAGGAGATGCAGTGGCATTCAGACTCTGAACCAGACTACCCAGCTCCTGGAGGGCACACACCATTACGTGCTGGCTTGCAGCTACATCAGCAGCTCCTGATTTATTTTCACTGTTAGCATCATTCACTACTGCTTCTGCAGAAAAGAAAACAAGAGTGTCTTGCTTAACTACCACTAGAATCCCACCTGAACATTCACAGGACAGAAAGTGACAGTTTCATTTTGACATCAATCCTACATTAAAACAAAACCACAAGTCTGGTCATAGTGAGAACTAACAACACATATTCAGCAGGGAAAGAATTGTATAGCTATCAGCCAAACAGCTGTCCAAAGACCATAAAAAACAGATGCCCAGCAGTTACTATGGATAACAGAGCATTAAGAGGTAGGATAAACAGTGTAACTGTATGTGTGTATCTATACACAGTAACAAAATATACAATCTTGACATATCTAGGTTCTGCATACAAATTTGCATGCGTGTACGTTCAGTGAAACTAAAAAAGAGACCTTGAGTAAATAAATAATCACAATTTTTAATCATCTCAGTGTTATCCAATTGAGTTCCTTAATCCCACAGTATGTTCTCCTGCAAAACATCCCAGAAGCAGCAACTATCGCTTCAAAAAGGGATTTCAGTACCACCTTAATGTTTGTGCGTCTACTACAGAAGAAATTTAAGAGAATGGTCTGCTGTATACGAAGGGAAGCAATTATTATCAAGTAAAAACCCTTCCCATTTTTCATCATATTCATGAGAAATCCTCAAAAATATGGAAGTTCTTCAAACTATGCAAATACACAACTGAATTTCCTGCAACTTTGACAAGGTGGCAGGAGGAGTATTTTCTGCAACTGTTTCCTCTCAGAAGCAGTATTTTCAATAGACTTGTTTTCCTGGAAGTAGTACTTATGGTAAGGAGAAACCTTTTAAAGTTCCATCCCTACCCCATCAAAAAATTGTTACGAGAAGAATCTGCAAAAGTTTCTAAATCAAATTAATTTCCATTTGTTAAACATTGTTTTAAACTCCGATGGATGTCAGCAGAAAAGAAAGATATCTTTGGTAAATAAAATTATGTGTATTTCCAATTTACTCTTTTAAATCTCCAGCATGAGCTACTTCCTATCATAAGAAACAGATGCCAAGAGAGTTTTGTTAGCCCTCTTAGTGATTCCATATTCCACAAAATTTTGCAAAGGGGTCATATTCTTCAGATTACATCATTTTTATCACAAAATCCAATTGGATATTAGTATGGATATTAGCAGGGCAGACACAGGGATCTACAAGATCTTGACCTACAGGATTTTTTACACTGTTAGTAAAGAACTCTGCATGACTTTCAATACAACCTATCCCAAGACAGATGGCAAATGCATAGTCTTCTCCACTTCCATTCTAGGCTTTTGACAATGCATTTGCTTATCTGGGATAACAAGCCAGTATCATACTATCACTTTTGAAGCAGAACTCAACCTTTGAATATTTGAAACAGAAAGCAGATGAACTATCACTTCCCTTAAGAACAAAATTAAGGGAAGAAAGCTGAAAAAATGGCTGCCTCAGTAAAATGACAGTAACTTTCAAGTGGTCTTGAATGAAGAAAAATGGTTCTCACCCACTGCCTTCATTTGTTTACCAATGGCTTGACATATTTCTTTGGCAGCTGCAATCTGTGCTTTCTCCCCCAGCAAGCTGCCCACAGTTGCTCTCAGGATAAACGACACACATCTTCGAGAGTAAACAGCCTCCACGTGGGTCTGAGTTGCACGAGGATGGGAGACCAGATCAAGCACATGGGACAGAAACGTTGCAAAGTTGCGCTCCAGCCACTGCCCTCCCAGTGTTGTAACAAAGACAACGTAGGCCTGCAGATCCAGAAGTCACACAGCAACCGATTAAAACAGAACCAAAAGACTATGTGAAACTACAGCCAGACTCGAGCATAACACACAATGTAGCAACACCAGTTAGCAATAAGCAACTCTAACCTAATGAGGTTACTCAGTATAAACCAATTCATTACCCACATCTTTGCTGCTGAAACCCAACTTTCTCCAGTACCAAGAGTAGCCCTTGTACTGTGATGTGTAAAATACACTTTGGATGACAGCAAAAAAAATCCGGTTCATTGCTTTAAATGTGCCTCTTTCTAAAAAAGTTAAGAACACCATGTAAATAAAAGCAACATCAACGTGTTCCAGTTCACAATGAAAACCTGGAATATTCACCAAGTTCACCTGAAAAAGGCTGAGAAAAAATAAAGGGTTTCACAGAATAGCCTATGATCAAAGAATCTGGATTCTGGGAAGTTACTGCAGCATACTGAAATACACATCAGCATAAGAATGTCTGAATCTGAAGAGATGCTGCCACCACCTTTCTCTCTCAGACAAGAGGAGCTCCCACATTCATCAGATTTCACCTACTTATGAGAGATATATGGAAAGAAGAAATGTTATTTAACTAATCTGAGCTGCAGCTGAGAAGGGCGCCACAAAAGGGTAACAGAGCATCCTCTCTAAAAATAAACAAAATTTTAAAAAGGAACTAAAGTCTTTAACATACTAAGTTTTCAAATATTTTTGCAAGTTAATCTCACCAATGTACACTGATCAAGTAAGTTTTCCTTAGCTCATATTTTAATCTATTGTTACTGCATATCAATAGTAGAAGAAAGTAGATAGGGGAATGATATCTCATGTACGTCTCACAAAACAGAAGAGTCAAATTAGACCTGTAAATTAACTTACACAGAAATACAGAACAGAAATGTGCATTTTTCCTATGAAAAGGTATTATGTATAAATTTTACTTCATTAAAAAAATTACAAACCTGGGTAACACCAACTCGCACTTCCCTATTGACAGATCCTCCTACTTTTAACATCTCTCCACCACTCTTCAGGAAACCAGAGCCCCCTCGCAGAAATCCTGTGGCCATGAGCTCCAAGACCTCCTCAAGTGTGGCTCTCTTCACATTTTGCCGCATCACTTTTTAAAAAGAAAAGTAATGATTTGTTCCCAAAGTTCCAACCAACACAAGCAATGATCTTGAAACCAGACTTACTAATTCAAAACTGGCTTGCAAAAACAAATCTACCCAATATTTCAGATAAAAATTTACTTGTATGCTTAAAAAATAAGCCACTTCTCCCAAGTGATTTTTGATAGTTTGCTGTCTTTTCTTTGTATGACTACAGTAGAGATTCTGCACTCTTTTTAGCTTATTGATTGTGAAAACAAACAATCCATCTACAAGCTTCCATCTACTAACATGGTACTGAAGGTGCAACTAAGTCTGCCGATGTAGACATGGAATCCAGAAGGACTCGTACCTGCTGCTTGTTTTGGTATCAGTGCTGTAGCCATGACTGTCCCCAAAAGCTTTGACACCGCAACTCGCACACCATAGTTTGAGTTTTCCAGAGCCTTAAAGCACAGTGTTGCAACATTCTCTAGTTCAGCTGTCCACATGAACACTGCTTCATTCTGTAATTCCAGCAGACACTGTAGGAAAAATAGACTTGCTAAGCACCAGGAGACCATTCTTATATTTTATCTAAGTATCAGACTGCTATCATCAGGTTTATTCAGAAAATATTTTAATATGAAAGTTTCAAGAATATTAATTTACAATCTCCCACATGCCAACTATCTTAGCTGAGTAAACAATCAGAAGAGTCATGGAAGAGGCTAATACATAAATTAAAAAATTAAAAGACAGCTCTACACAAGAACCATGTTACTAAAAACCTCTCCCACTGAGGCTCACAGATAATATACTCTATCTCATACTTTTTAACAAGTGGGGAATACAGTACTACAGTACCTGTGAAATAAGTCAAATGTCTGAGCCTGCAGTGTAAACTAGTAAGGACTTACCTTGTCCAACTAATTATCAAATTTCCCTTCCTGAACAACAGGTCCCAGTTCAACCGCAGGTACTCCCCAGTCACAGCACAGAAATTTCTGTTTTTAGTTTTCTCTGTGACTGGTGAGAAGACACCCACCTTAGCCACTGCACACCGCACAGCCATCGATCTGTCCGTCAGCAGAGACCGGGCATTCTTATAAATATCACGGTGACAAGAAGCTGCTGCTCCTCCAAGTCCATTGAGGACTTTCTGCAAACTCATCAGGATTTCACTGCGGCCCTGAGACTGCACACACACAAAAACATTGATGCAAAAATGTGGACACAGCAGTTACATTAAGAACCAGGTGTATACTTACACATTTTCCTGCTTCTGTGCAGGAATGTTTTTGCAAATATTGAAAATGAAGGCATATATAACCGATATGTAGCTGATTTTAAATAGAAGTAAACACCACACAGCTTTACTCAAAAGTCCCTCAGTTGTGACATAAATTGAGCCCAGGCAACACATCAAACCAGGTCTAGATAAAATGCTTCTGCACTGCCCCACTATTTATCAACTACAGACTTGGGGGTAAAAAAGAAAAAGCAGCTGATGAGAGAGAATGGGAAGCCCAAGTAAATTAGTAGCTTCATGTTATACCTGCACACAGGCAGGTACTTAGAATCTGAGAGCACACACACATTAAAAAAAAAAAAATCACACAGGTACAACAACACAGCTGAAGAAAACAGCTGCCACCACAAGATCCACATAGTCAGTATTCCAAGTTGTCCCAACAGAGCTATTTGCATAAAATCAGACCCACTAACAGCCCAGGATACATTCTCTTCAGTATTATGACACACTCTCTTTTCAGGTCACAATGTATTCTGCTCACATGCAGAGTAACAGCTTCCTCTCAAAATTTAAGTATTCATTATTAATTTTTAGCAACTAAATGTTTATTCAGAGTACATGGGCAAAAATCCTAACACACAGTAGTTAGAAATGACATTTCTGAATTTTAATTATTGACTCCACTATAAAGTAACTATTACAATATTCATATGATAAAGTATAAACTGTCTGCAGTAGACTTGAAACTAGCTAGGTAAATGATTTGCATCCTTCAGTGCGGAAGAAAAACCATCTAGGTAATTTGGCAAACACCACTGGAGGAAGCAAGTTTCAGTTTAAAATTAAATTAAGACCACATAAATAAACTGAAACTTACCTCTGCACTTTTCAGAGACTTTAACAGATTATTCACAGTTTCTGGAAAAGAACTACCCAGCATTCTCCCCATTTTTTCATAAAATGCTCCAACACATGCCACAGCAGCCCTATGAGAAAACAGAAGAAAAAAGTACACATATTAATGTATTATCCAAATGAAAACAAATAGTTAAATAGAAATGTATGTTCTAATCAACACTGATGAATAAAAATCTATTTGCTACTTATACTGGCTGTTTAACAAAGTCTATTTAAATATTTTTTTTGTTTACCAAAAAAAGCAACAGAAAAGTTACCAGCCTTTAAGAATACAAATGTATTTGAAAGGGTATTACTATAGGATCTACACTTCGAGTGAAAAATTCTGGAGAAAACAAGATAGGCTGAAATCTCAGCAAGATTAGGGTTTCGTGTTTCAATAAACTGTCTCTTTTCCAAACATCTGCAAGAAAGCCACTAGCCTGTAATAAATCCTGACACATTTTTGTAGATATTGAATTATGGGGGTTTTTTAAGACTAAGAACTTAAAATGCAGAAATTATTGCACAACGCAGGAAAATCTCTTGCACAGGCACTGTAAAATCTCTGGATCCAGTTATTTACATGTTTTTCTTGCTCTGTCATTTGAGATTAGGAGTATTTCGTTATCACCACATTGCAGTTATATATACAAACTGTTCCAGGACAGTCACGGAAGCAGCTCCTGAAAACATACACTTTTTCATTACAAATGAATGAGGCTTTTTTAAAATCTGTAATTGCTGGCTAAATACTTTTTTAGCGAAGTTACATCACAAACTCATTACAGCCTCCCCTTTAATGGGCATGTGTCCATGAAAAAACCTTCTGGACTATGACTTGGTAGCATAAATTTCAGAGCATATTCTAGTAGAAAACACTTCCCACTTACATAAGATCCTCACACAGCTGCAAGAGCTAGAAATAAGAGGACAGTATCTGCCCAAACAGTGACTATTTCAGATTTTATTGTCAAATCCTATTGTTGTCATAATGTCTGAAGGTAAGACCAAATTTGGATTCACTAGACACCAGGAACATATGAAGCAGTACATGGGAAAGTACCAAAAACGGTTTCAGTTGAAGCTGTTTGTGGCATTAACCAAATTCCTATCAATGGGACTGACTGCTCCTATGACTAAAGACAAACTGGATCACACATCCATGCACACACATATCCACATGAAAAGAATCTGCTTGAGAGACCTGTGCAGCTTAGCATGCTAGGGGAATAGAAAAGGCAACATCTGATAGGGGAAAAAAAACTTGAATATTTTGTTACAATTCTCTAGGCACAGATAACACTCTGATTTGACAATCTGCAGGTTCCACCTTCAATGGGATACCTGAGCACTAATTCCACTGGTGGAATGACTTAATGAATGGTTATCCTCTCCATGCCATAAGCAGGTGAAGAGTCACCTTGCCTAGAGAAAACCATTTCACTTTCACATAGACATGTATGTGTCACCTTTGAGTCCTGCCCTCCACAATCTTAATCCAGCGCTTTTCTCTGCTATCTATATCAAGCATACGTAACTCCAAACAACCACACAAAATATAAATAAACATAGCATGAACATATATAGGCAGATTCTTCTGTAATATCCAGGACCACTTGGCTTAAAAATCATTCCCCTTTCCCCAGAACATACAGTTTTGTGGGCAGGTAGGCTGCAGTATCATCTTTGCTCTTGATGATGTCGTTACACTTGTCAAGCGTCTGAAAAACAGTAAATGTGTCTCCAATGCTGTAGAGAGCAGCGAGATTTTTTGCAAGCAGCTTCCGTGTGGGTGGCCCAGGGGAACTGCTGATGAGCCCTGTTAGCTGTTCTACAAGTTTCTTCTGTTTTTCCTTGACATCTGTCTGTTAACAGATCAAAAATAAATAAAAGTAGTTTAATCCACTGTGTTGCTTCTAATACCCAGAAAAAATCTACAAGAAATGGAAGTAAACTTTCTACCACTCCCAACTGTATGTAACTCAGCAAATTGCTTGTCTCAGAGAGATATGAGATACATTCAACAACAGCAGAGACAGATGCTAAATGCTCAGAATTAGCCACTGTCCTATTTAATTTTTACTTTTTAAAAATACTTACCAGCTGCCTACAATTAAACATTTAAAATCTAAAATTAGTACAGAGACTCTTCAGGCTGAATCTGAAACCATACAGGTACCATCTGGTCATTACCTGTAAACTTTCTCTGGCATGAAATTAATACAAATGCTTTTTAAAAGAAAGTTTATTTAGAAATAAGGGGGGGGAAAACATTAAATTACCTTGTTAGCAGCTACCAGCACTTTATCCAAAAATCTCAACCATTCAAAGATAAAAACTGGTCTCTTTGCTTCTGTGATTTGAGCTAATGCTTCCTCGTTCAGTAACAAACTATGAGCCAGCTCCATAATGGGTTGAATTCCGATTTTATTGTGAATTTGTGTAGAAACTATAAAATAAAAATATAAATATTAGTATAAAGTACAGTATATGAGTACAAAGCTTTGAAAATCAAATTAAAATATTCAGCTTGCTTAGACTTGTCTTAGCTAAATAGTCCCACATAAAAGCTACTCATATATTTACAAACTAAGTCCATTCATTAGTATTTCAGGGAACGGAGCTGTTAACTGTAAAAAGAGCACCTACAGGCAATTTCAGGGTACAAACTCTCAGCCAAGAAAAATACACCAAAATTTAAAGAAGGTAAAGGAATCATCTCACTGTCCCCACTTACATGAAAAAGGATTGTCAAGACCTTGAGCACACGCCCAAAGCTGGGGAATGAACCTGGCCCCCTTCTCAACACCCTTCAACAGCCAAGCTAAGAAGATGAGCCTACCACAAGCAGGAATTTCCAGGCAATGCAAGTTTGGGAGGAGCAGGAACAGGGGTAGGATTTGGCATCACTGACTTAAGATTTCCCTGATCCCATTAGTCTTGCTTTAAGTGGTGGACAAGCAAGCTCCCTGAAATCCAGCAAGCCTTAGGAGTGACAGCCTAGAAGACAAGCAGCCAAACTACTGCACATCTCTCCAGCAGGCAAAATCCTGCATCTGAAGCACTGGTGATCCTGCACAATCAATGGGGGCTGGCATCAAAGCACTACCAAAAGCATACTATCGGTGTAAGCAAACACACTGCCAACTTCATCTTAGCAAACCACCTAAAGAAAAGTGTAGCTATTGAATGCAGAGCTGACAGAAGAAAAAAACCCCATAAAACTTACTTAAAATCACAATATTAAATCAACCACCTTCAGCAAAAAGAAACCCGAAATGCAAAAAAGCAACCCAACCCCAAAACCTGAATACAGAGATGCTGAAACTAGGATCCCAGGCAAAACAGAGAAAGCAACATAACTACAGAGTATTATGTAAGACATCAGCTTTCAACAGGCATCATCTTTTGACAGCTGCACTGCTCCACTTTTGCTCTCAAGAGCTCACAGCTGCTTCCTCAATCATGGTCAAACTCAACAAATTCTTAAAGTCAAATGAAGTGGCTTAAATTGATTGTTTTTAAACACTCCCCAAATGAGACATTAGTAAAGTGACATATTAATGCTATATTATAGTTCTAAATCCACCTTAATGATTTGGTCCTGATGAAACTAAAGCATCACAATGTCTTTAATGTTAAGGTTCTTCCCTGCACTTCAGCACTTTTCACTGCATACAGCTCCAACAAAGGTGGAAGAGCCACATATGGAAGCACACACAGCCCTCCCTAACTCCTCCAAAGACATTTTCCATTGGGTTTTTTTTGGTTTTTTCTTTACACTTATAAAGAACTGAGAAGACATTGCCTGTCAGTAACTCAGACACGTCACCTCAAAACACCTTTACATGAGAGCAGAGAGAGATGGAATGAATGATGGCACTGTGATTCTTTGGATATCATCCCAGAGATCTGCACTGCTTGTCACACCTACACAGCACATAAATACCATAAGCACTGTTGGACAGCACAGCTCATTATCCCTTTTCCTCCCCACATAAAATGTTTCATTTGCCTCTGGCCATAAGAGCCATGGACACCTTATGCACCCTCCCCACACTCCTGAACCTCTTCACCTAAAATGTAGGAAACACAGGCTCTAAGCGACAAAACCTGCACATACACTCAGCTGTGCTGGAGAAGCACAAGGCACCAGACACGAGAACAATTACACAAATATTCAGCTGACTGAAGAGTCAGTCTAACACAGAGCTACTATGTACACAATCAACGCTCACTGGCACTGGCCAAAGGTTTGCTCCAAAAAGCAGTGAGAAGCCTACCGAGTTCCACCGATCCTGGCAAGGATCTTGCTGTGAATGTTACAAGAAATAAATACACTGTGATCTCCACGGGATGAAGAGCCAAAGCCAACCAAAATTAACCAGCAGCCAGCGAGGTATGTTGGAGCATTACAGATATACAAAATCGTTCAGAGGTACTAAAATTCCTTTCTATTCCCTAGCTGTTTTCCTGTGGCTAAATCAACTACTTATATCTTCATCACGCGTGCACTTCAGGGAAGTGAAAAAGCCGAGAAACAGGCAAGTTTAGGCGAAGTCGCACATTCCTGAAGGACTCCATCAGGTGAAAAGGTTTTCGCGCCTGGGTCCCCCTACCTGTATCGGCTACTTTAAAAAGCTGTAGCAGCTCTCAGGGCATCATGCCTGGCTCTGAAACCCCCCCAGGAGGTACTGCAGCGGTGCAGCGTCGGCCGTCAGGGATCGATGCTCAAGCAACGAGGCTGAGGAGACGATGCCGAGGGAAGGATGCCGAGGGAACGATGCCCGCTGCCTTCCGAGCGCGCAGCCCCGCACGCACACGCGCACAGCGACCCGCGCACGCCGAGGGGAAGCGCGGACCCTGCCGCAGCTCCGCCGCAGCCGCCGGCCGCACCGGGCCGCTCACGGTCACTTACGCTCCTCCCGTGCGGCGGCCGCGTCCCGCCAGCTCCGGGCTGCACCAGGCACGACACCGCGGCCCCGGGGGCCGGTCACGGCCACGGACAGGCGTGGGCGCGCTGCGCCGCGCTCGCCCCCGGCCGTGGCACCATCACCGGCGAGCTCGGCCGCTTCAGCCCCCGCCGTGCCCAGGTCTGGCGGGAGAGGAGGGGCGTTGCGGGGGACACGAGCGGCTTTGCCCCAGGCCCGGCCCCGACGCAGCCCGGTCGCGCGGAGGCACCGCGGCCGCGCAGCAGGAAGCGGGAGAGGCGCAGGCGCCGGCGGGCGGGGGCGGCCCCGCGCAGGCGCCGCGGAGCGGCCGGGCCGGGTCGGGCCCGGTGGGTGCGCGGCTCCCGGGCTGCTCCCGCGGCTCTCCCTGCTCCTGGCGCTTGGCTGCAGCTCGCGGGGGCTCCGGGGCGTGGAGCGGCGTCGCGGCCGCCCGTGGTGAGCGGTAGCGGAGCCTGGAAAGACGCCCTGTGGCCTTGGGGGCGGGCGCGGGTGCCCCGGGGCTGGCAGGGAGCAGCCCAGCCCAGCCCGGCCCGGAGGGTTCAGGTGTTTTCGTCCTTCGGCCCCTCCGTCCCCCAACTCGCAGGGGACGCACAGAGAAATAAAATGCTCGGTAACACGCACTGACGGTGTCCGTAGGCGAAGCGTCGGCATAGAGGCGTGGTAAGAAATGGAGGGAGAAGAAGAAGAAGACTATATGTCCGATTTATTTATTAAGTAAGTAGGTAGTTCTTTTTTTTTTTTTTTTTTTCCACCCCTCTTAAGTGATTGTAAACCTGTTAAAAAAACCCACGCTAATATTTACTGGAGTTACTAACTCACAGGCAGGATGTCAGGCCAGGCTTGCCCATGGTGAGGCGGGTAAAGGAAGCTATTCAGAAAGAAGAAAAGCAAAAAGAAGCCAATGAGAAGAACAGACAAAAAAGCATAAAAGAAGAAGAAAAAGAGAGACGTGACTTGGTACTGAAAAGTGCATTGGGCAATGAGAACAAAGGCTTTGCTTTGCTCCAGAAGATGGGCTACAAGAGCGGCCAGGCCCTTGGCAAAAGTGGTAAGTTTGTCACTCTCTGGAAGTGCATATCTATATCCAGTCATACCTTAATATTTTACAGACTGAAACTCTCACTTCATTTGTTGACGGGTCAATAAGTGCCTCTTGGAGAGCCATAGCGTTACAGAACTGTGAAGGTGCTGTGACGGAATAAAATATGAGAGTAAATCCTTAAACTGAAGTAAAAATAGTACAGAGTATTCAGGGATGCACGGGAAGAGCAGCACTTGCAGCTCAGTAAGTGCACTTGCGTACATACATACCTACAGGAATTGCATTAAGGATGTTTTGATGGTTTTGCAAAGCTAATAGTATTCAAAAAAACCATCAGACCCTCTTGAAATTTATAGCTGGATTTTGAAAAAGAAACAGTGCACACTGGCCTACCTTTATGAAGCCTTAATAAATGAAGAAAAATCAGTAAAAAGGAATCAATAACTGCTGTGCCAGTTCAGCATCTCTGGCAGACAATCACAATGAACTGGCCCAGACAGATTCTTTTTATTCTTCATCATTGTTATGAGATTGCAGAATGAAAAGGCTCCAGAAGGCAGAAACAAAGCAGTCTTCATCACAGGCATCTTACACCTGTCACATCAATACCTTTTCTTTCAGTTTGGTCCTGTCACAAAAAAGTACATAGGATTCCAGCAGACAAGCCAAAAAAGAGAGGGAGTTTCCAGTACAGCTGTGTCATTTGTAGTGCACTAAATGTATACTGATTGGGAAGTTTTCAACTTCTAAGCAAAAAAATCACAATAACAGCAAAAACACCTTGCCTACTTGAATATACTGCACAAATAATTGTTTGAGAAAAACTCAGGTTTTTAAATTGACTCTTTTTTTCTCTCACAGGAGAAGGCATTGTTGAACCTATTCCTCTAAACATAAAAACAGGTTTGTGGTGCTTTCTGATTTATTTACTTTGGTATCAGAGCTTCTCAACTGCTTACATTCATCTTTTGAACTCATAGGCAGAAGTGGGCTTGGTCACGAGGAATTAAAAAAGCGAAAAGCTGAAGAAAAACTGGAAAACTATAGACAAAAACTCCATATGAAAAAACAAGCAAATGAACAAGCTGCAGATCAGTTCAGGTGAAGTCATACAACTGATATTCCAAGGAATGTCTAAATAGCAGTTCTTTCTATGTTTTATGTTTGGTTATTCTTTTAATGTACTAGTATTTTTGAATGTTTTGAATGAAGGGTGAGAGTTACCATACAGAGTAATTGTTTCTCAGTCCAAAAGTAGATGAACACTGTAATGCTAAAAGCATGTGCTGCACCATTTAGTTTTGTATTTGTTAATAATGCAAACAATATACATACTAACTTTTCTCAAGTCATATGCAGCTTTTTTAATTGGAGAAACATGTATTTTGAAATATAAAATCCACAGATATTCCTAAGCACTGTTGGTACAATGGTTTTAAAAGTTGGTACATTTTTAAAGATTGTATTGGTTTGGTTTTCTCCTGATTTGCTTGTAATATATGGAGAAGAGAAGCTGAGCAAAGGCTGTAGCTTTTGCAGATGTTTAGTGAACCACTTTTTAACGTCTTAGGAAAACCTAAGAAACAGTGTAGTGTGGTCAAAAAAGGTATCTTGAAGGTATAATTCCCAAGAAATACAAATGTGCTCCCACAGAAATAATGTCAGAATGACTTCTTAACTTCATTGTTTTTCAGGTCTGAGAAAATTAGTAGGAATGGAATCTTAGATTTTCAAGTTTTTTAAAGCTGTGGACCGTAATGCATCTTTCACTGTGTGTCTGCCTGCTTATTTACCTCTGCTTGTTCTTAACAGAGTAAGATTCAAAACCAAACAAGAAGAACGTAAGATGGAAGGGGACCTGCGAAAAAGCCAGAGGGCCTGCCAGCAATTAGATACACAAAAAGTGAGACCTGGGGGATTTTCTGGAGGGTTAGAAGGAAGACTTAAGAGGTTAGAGAGACAGGCTGCAATGTAATAGTTCAGTTCTGGGAAGTTCTCTAAAATTTTGGGGTAACTAGCTTAAGTCTTGATGTTTGGCAACATTTCAAGTCTTCTTAAAATATTTCAAAGTCTATGTTTGTACCATTAAGATAGTTGAAGGTACACAACAACCTCATGGTAACTTATGTGAGGACCTGTGGTTTTGCTTCTGCATTCTTGTGGTTACTTCTGAGCTGTTTGCATATCTTCCAGTAGCCAGTATCAGGCCATCCTTTATAATGGTGCTGTTTGCTTCAAGTGAGGGAGCAACATCATCACACAGTGATTGATATTGGGAATGGACTCTGGAAGTCATCATGTTCAGCCTTTGTCCTCAAGTGGAGTCACTTAAAGCAGGTTCTCCAGGACCAGGCAGATCTGTAGTATCTCCAAGAATGGGGACCATCATTGAGGGAATCAGCAGATTCACCAAAGTAGCATTAAAAAAAAAAAAACCAAAAAAAACCACCCACCAAAAAAACCCACAAAACTAAGTACCTTCCACTTGAAAGGAATAACATGGGTAATAGCAGTGAACTACTATGAATTTTTGCCACTGGAAAACTTAAAGGTTTTCTTCTTCCTCTATTAACCAGGTAGAAGTTAATACCACCTCACAAGTTCTGCTGAGATTGTTCAATATTACTTAGTTTGCTTCAAATAAAGTCAGCTGAATTAAGCTTAGATCATCCTTGTTTACTTTTCTTCCTTTAATTTCACCTGAGGTGAATTAGGAAGCACTGTGTGATCTATTGATAAAATAACTTGGGGCATGTCTTACTGATAAACAAGGGTATCTGCTTGGTGTGAGATTATGTTGCTTTGTAGCCTTACACATACCAAATATAGATGAAATAAAACTAGGTGTTAGCATTGGCATGCATTCCGTTGTTTAAAAAAAAAAAGTGAAAAAAGTTGACTGCTGTTCTTACCTACAGCTTTAGTAATTCTTGGTTATACTATACATCCAATATATATACATGTATATATATGAGCTCACTTCCTAGAAATTAGTTTTATCCAGCATCTTACAAGAAAACTTAAAAAGACAGATAACTTCCATTTAAATCCCTTGTTATTTAAGGATATTGATATTCCCAAGGAGACTTGGTTTTGGATAGAACCTGAAGAGGAAGACAGAAAGGATGAGGAAGACAAGGAAGATGAATGCAAAGGTGCAGACTTAAGTGTAAGTGTAAGCTCTTCAACTGAATTAATTGCTCAATTCAAAATTAAATTTAATATTCCTTGAAACAGTATGTATATATACATACATGTATAAAGGATGTATGTATACATGTTCCCACACTGTAGTAAAGGGCCTCTTTGCAATCCTAGAGTAGTGACTTTTATAGCAGTTACAAGATAAAATATAAAACATTAAGCCACTGATTTATTGCTCATATGTTTTGAGGCTGATCTTTGAAAAAATTAGCCTAGAAATTAAATTTTAAACATTTTTGTTCCTTAGCTAAGATACGCAAGATCAGTTATTTACTTTTGAGTTTTAATTTTGGTTGAAAGTTTAGAGTCACTAATTTCTGAAAATGCTTCACAGGTTATCTCAAGATGGACATTGGAAATACGTATTTTTAAGAACTAGATTACATTGCTGTTGTTAGCCTTATGTGTTTGATTGGAAGAGATTAGGTGTGAAAAAATCCACAGAAAATACCATATACATGAAATCAGGTAGCTAAGTAATATTTTTAGCTCTCTCTCTTCAGTGCAGGTTTCTTAGCTGGAAAGAAGGATAAGCAAACAACAGCCATTAACTTTCCAGAGATCATGAATTCTGCGCACTCTTCTACAAATGTGGGAAACTTCACGTCTTACTGAGCTACAGTGTTGTGTAGCTTTTCCATAGTATCAGGTTAAACACTTTATTTTAGCAAACCAGTAGCTCAAAGTGGTTTATGTCATGTGAGGCCCAGGTCATAACATACCTGTACGTATCTCTAGGTATCAGAAAAGCTACACATCCTGACAGCCTATTTGAGAGAGGAGCACTTCTATTGCATCTGGTGTGGAACAACCTATGAAGGTGAGAGTGAACCAAGCTTTTGTAGGTGCTTTATTTTGCTTGTGCAGCTAGACTCCAGCTGTAGAATATATATCCTTGTTTTTTCTCTTACTGCAGCTTCCAAATCTACATAGCAAATTTACCTTCCAGGCTGCTGGTTTTTGCACAAAGCTTTGTACATATTGTTATTGTTAGCCAATTTTTAGTTTTATATGTAGAAAAACCAAAAGCAAACAAACAAAAAACCCCATACACAACAAAACACAGCAAACCGTACTGAAATTTTTTTTGAATTTATATTAAAATTTAATTAGTTTTGAGAAAACACAATTCAGATATTAAAACCAATATCATAAAAAGCTGCAAAAACGGGCAGGTGTTTCTGAAACAATTAGAACACCATCCAGTTCCACAACACCAAAGAAAGTAGAATTTGCGTTTGCTTCTTTTAAAACAAATTTGAGAGTTACTAACTGGTAAAACTTGAATTCTATTTAATCTGTTCTACATGGATTCTAGAAATATTTCTAGCAACCATTTTTTCTTTCCCTGAGCTGCATCTACTCACTTTTTTCCTGCTTATCCTGTAGACTCTGAAGATTTATCTTCAAACTGTCCTGGAGACAGTGCTGCAGATCATGACTAAAGCCAGTCTAAAGGAAGAAGCCCTAAATAAGTATGTATAATTAATAGTATCTTTTAAAAGGCTTGGAGCTGTCCTGTACTCAAGAATTCATACCAAAGTATGCAGAAGAAGAGTTTAAGTTGACAAGCTCAATTAATATTTTCTGTTTGATGCACAATTTAATAGGAATTAAAACTTGGTATTTGTAATTGAACTAACATAATTGAGAGGTTGGTTGAGTCTTTCACATCTTTATTTATGCGCTGCCCAAATGGTAATACAATTCAAGTATGAGTAAAGGCATAAATATTGGCCAATCACTTTAACACATTATGCAACAAACTGGGTTTTTTCATCTTTACAGAGATGCCTAAATAGTAGACTGATTTTGCTTACTATCTTAAACTTGGTGGGGAAAAAAAAGCTTGTGAAACGTGACAGTGACGTTACTTGAACCAATATTCTGTTGTATATAAAGATGCATATTTTTCCATAATTAAATAGAACTAGATCATGATGGTGGGTTTTCATTTTTTACATAAAAATACATTTTAATAGACCTTTTGTTTTTAGTTAACAGCAGTCACTACTATAACTAGCCATTTATAAAAAGTTAATGCTGAAGTATAGAAATACTATGCAGAGATAATATATCACAAACTACTTGAACAAACTCAGTATTACTTAACAGCAAGAAGGTAATGATACTACTTTGCTCTGTTTGAAAACTGTAAAGGAAATGCAGCCAAGAGATTGTACATATCCATTTTCATATTATGAATAGTTTCATAGAATTGTTTAGGTTGGAACAGACCTCTAAGATCATCAAGTCCAGCTATATGTTAATTTTATCCCAACAGATTAAAGAGAAAGCAGAAATAGTAGTATTTTGTCTGTAAGGATATATAATTTCTCACCGATCTTGACCGCTGCAAAGAAATACTAATTAGTCTAGCATAGTGAAATACTTTATGAATTCCAGTCAAGGATAAGGTTAGGGAAGCATAAAGCCCTGATGGAATTCAATCTGGCCAGGGATGTCAAGGAGAAGATCAGATTCAAGAAAATCTAAAGAACCTAGAGGTGGCACAAGTCCATGGGACCTGCTGACATGCATCCACTGGTCCCGAGGGAACTGGCAAATGAAGTTGCTTGAGTTGGAGTTGTTCAGCCTGGAAAAGAGAAGGCTCCGTGGAGACCTTAGAGCAGCCTTTCAGTGCCTAAAGGAGGCTGCCAAGAGAACTGGAAGGGGACTTTTTCTAAGGGCATGTAGTGACAGGACAAGGGGGAATGGCTTTGAAGTGAAAGGTTGAGATAAGATATTAGTAAAAATCCTTTACTGGGAAGGTGATGAAGCACTGAACAGGTTTCCTAGAGAAGCTGGCAGTGTTTAAGGCCAGGTTGAACAAGATCTTGAGCAATGTAATCTACTGAAAAGTGTCTCTGGCCCAGGGCAGGGGGGTTGAAACTGGATGATCTTTAAGGTCCCTTCCAACCCAAACCATTTTATGATTCTGTATATGTCATTCATGATAAAGAGAAAAAAAAGAAAGCAGTGTAAGGCCTTACAAAATTACATTTTTATTTAGCAACAAATACTTGCACCAGAACATCAGTAATTTTCCTAAGAATATAAGTATCTTCATTTGCATTATTTCTTTTAGAGCAGTCACCCACTTTTAACCCATTTAACATTTCAGAAAAAGCATACAGTACTTCACATATTACCTATTTTTTTGCTTAGAAATCTCTGCTCATTTGCCCTTATGGATTTATGTTGACCCCACATCAATGAGCAGTTTGACAAGATAGAGCTCAAAGACAAGCACCTGAAGGTCCAATGTGCCTGTCTTTTCACCCTGCTCCCCCACACCACACAGAGTATTTCTAGTTCAGGCAATGATTAAAGTGGCATGTTTAAAGTGCTCTCTCAGCCTAGGATTTCAAATGGTTACTACTGAGGCAATTGGAGAATTTTCCTATATTAATAGCACCTTGAATGTTCCTTTCCAAAAAAGACAACCATAAAAACCTAAAGTTTTCAAAAATTGAGATTTGTTCTAAATTAGATTTCCTAGAAGCAAAGTGTTTAACATTTAAATTCTTAAGAAATCCTTATTTTACAAGTTTAAATTCTAGAGCACTGAAGGTGCTAGGTCAGCAGCAGCTGTGAAGAGATAAGAAAGTACTGAAATTAAGTGAAGAATAACATGCACCTATTCCTAGTATCTTTTCTGCCAAAACTAGTCTTGGTACTAATGGGAGCATTGCAGTAATTATTAACAATATCACTGAACAAATCTGAAAGGTTTGAGTCACATACCACCATGCTTTCTTCCATGGAAAGCAATAGATAGTAAGGGATAATGGATGCAACACATGCAGGGATTTGCTACAACCTGGTTAGCATTTTAGCACATCAACATGATCTTTGAGGGGAAAGGACCAGGTTCTTATTGTACAAAGCAGTCCAGCTCATCCACAACCTATGTTTCCAGGTAAAAATTGCATGTGATTTCTTGCAGAAGTGCCCTGTCCTGGTTGCAGCTGGCAGACATGAATGGTGATGTGGCCAAGGAAAAGACACACCCCAAGTCTTGCTTCTAACATTTGCTGTCATTTCATCAACTGTAATAAATTCATCAAACTCTGGATTTAAACACAGTGTGAAAGGATATTTAATGAGAATAATTTCTAAGTGCCTTCTCTTTATCAACAGACTTAACAAGGTCAAGTAAATGAGATATAGTGATTCTTCCTGAAGGGTCCGTTGAAAGCATCTTTTTGATTATGGATGCCTGCAAAAAAATTAAATGTCAATAGTTTTTTTTTAAGTTAATACAGTACCGAAAAAGTATATTAAAATCCCATACCTCTGTTGGAAATCGGTTGTTGAAATCCTGTGGAAAGTCACCTGTTCTTACAGAAGACCATACCTGAAATTAATAGAAGAGAATAGTTTTGGTATGCTTTCATTTGTTATGTTTTGTATCTCCACCTTACGACCCATATAATTTACTGAAGTAGTTGGGAAAACACAAATCTACAGGAAATGTAAGGCTTCAAAAGGTAACGGCAAACAGTTTGAAAGTTGGGGCTTTTTTCATTTAGTTGTGCTTTGGTTTGGTTTTATGGCCTTTTCATCAACTGCTATCCAATTCTAAACTTAAAAACTTCATGCACAAGAATGACATGTTTGTTTCAATTGTCCTCTATTTCAGAACCATTATCTTTCTTTCCTTAATTTAAAAGTAATGGATTTATATTGTCTAATGACATTATAAGAAAAGAAAAAAGCAAGACAACTGAATTTCTGTTTGCAAGCCAAGTAGGTGTGCTTCCTCCTTTTAATCATATTCAGTACCACGCACATATTTCTGTGTCATTGCATAAAATGCTACATGGACTTTAAAGCAACTAACAGAATATTTGTCATTACATGCTTTAGAAATGCATTTGGTTAACAATTTTTTTTCTATATGACACTGTCTCTCACAACATCCTGATGGGCAAGCTCAGGAAGAGCCAGCTGGACAAATGGCTGGTGAGGTGGACTGAGAACTGGCTGAACAGCAGGTCCCAGAGGGTCACATTCAGCAGCACAGAGTCTAGTTGGAGGCCTGTCACCAGTGCTGTTCCTCCTAGCTTCAGTACTGAGCCCAATATTGCTTAAACTGGTTCATCAATGACCTGGATGAAGGGGCAGATGCCTCCTCAGCAGGTTCACTGACGACACAAAGTTGGGAGGAGTGGCCGATACCCCAGAGTGCTACACAGCCCTTGAGAAGGACCTGGACAGGCTGGAGAGATGGGCAGGGAGGAACCTTCTGAAATTCCACAAAAAGAAATGCAGGATCCTGCACCTGGGGAGAAATAACCCTGGGCACCAGCACAGGCTGGGGGCTGACTGCTGGAAAGCAGCTCTGTGGAGAAGGACCTGGGGGTCCTGGTGAGCAACCAGCCATCCATGAGCCAGCAGTGTGTCCTTGTGGCCAAGAAGGCCAATGGAATCCTGGGATGCTTTAGGAAGGGCACTGCCAGCAGGTCCAGGGAGGTGATCCTGCCCCTCTGCCCAGCCCTGCTGAGGCACATCTGGAGTGCTGAGTCCAGTCCTGGGCTCCTCAGGACAAGAGAGACATGGAGCCCCTGGAGTGGCTCCAGTGGAGGGTAGCAAAGAGGATTGAGGCACTGGAGCATCTCTCTAATGAGGAAAGGCTGAGGGAGCTGGGCCTGTTCAGCCTCGAGAAGAGGCACTGAGAGGGGAACTCATCAATGTCTGTGAGTATCTGAAGGGAGGTGCCAGGAGGATGGAGCCAGGCTCTGCTCACTGGTACTGAGCAATAGGACAGGAGGCAACGGGCAGAAACTGATGCACAGAGAGTTCCACCTGAACATGAGGAAGAACTTTACTGTGTGGGTGATTGAGCACTGGAACAGATTGACCAGAGAAGTTGAGGAATGTCCCTGACTGGACATACACTGGACAGAAGTCCAAGTAACGTGCTCTAGGGAACCCTGCTTGAGGAGATAGGTTGGACTAGATGACCTCCAGTAGCTCCTTCCAACTTCACCCATTCCTGTGATCATTCTGAGATTTGGCAAGTGGCTTTCTGGGTAAACAGATCAATCTGCTTAATTCATTAGCTGTTAACTAGTGTAATGTCTGCCTGAAGATGACAGTCATGTTCTTGGACTTAGCTGTGTATCCTGAATCATCAGCTATTCTTATAAGCCTGGTGTAGCAAGCCCTTTACAACCACTATCCAGTAAAACAACAGCTCCCAAAAACTTTGAGTTTTTTCCTTACTCTTTAGTAGTAGCTTTAGGCTTGTGACCCTACCTGCTGGGAATCATCAACCAGCTATTCAGCACAGAATAATCAACTTTAGTTTTACATCATGTTCTTACAGCAGGGCTTGCCAGCACTAGAGTTTATCACCTTCCATTAAGTGAAATTCTTTCTAATCTAATGGAGCAGCTGAAGACCATCCTAGGACTTTCCATCCACGTAACTTCCCCACCTGCCTGCAGAGCACAAAATTATTATAGTTTAAGGAAATGATGCTTTTCCAACTGTAAACACCATGGAACTGTGCATGCATTTGCAGTCAACTGTGAACAGGAACAGAAGATCTCAGGAAGTACTGCAAGGTGGCTGGAGAGAGCCAAGTTGAACAGACACATTGGTATGATCTTCTCACTGGCAAAAGGATCTGATTAACAGTGTTCAAAATCTGAGTCCAACTACTGTTACTTCAGACAAAATACCCACCAGCTACATCACTGTCCTACCAATATGTAGGTTTGCACATAAAAAGTTCAAAACACATACAAGGTATCTTTTTTTAAAAAGCTTAAGTAACATGGAGTTTCTTTTTTAAATAATATCTGTTTCACTTAAAGTAACGTGTTCCAAATCACTTTTGGAAAACTGCAAGGGTTTTAATTTTGTGGAAACTCTTCTTGCTCCACTGTGCAGTGAAGACGAACATGGCAGAGACAAAACTCACCCATCCATAATTTTTATTTTCTAAAATTAGAAAAATACTCCCTTTAAGTTTCTGATCAAAGAAAAAGATTTGTAAGAAACTTGACATCCTTTTTTGCTTGACATTATTCTTTAGCATGCTCAGGCTTTAGTGTATGTGTAGTAGGACAGAGTGAAATAAACTGTAGTATTTCTTTCCCTCATGACATTTCAACTGAGGTGTGAGGACTTACAGGCTCTATGGAAATGAATCAAGGAAAAAATGTAAATTGAGATAGTGTTCAAGATAAAGAGATTCCTTCTAGAACACTATCAATATGTGATACCAGCAGGAAGGCAAAATAACAACAGTGCGAGTTTTTAAATTTAAAGATTACATACCTTAGATTTTTCATGATAAGTGACTGCCGAAAGAATTTCAAACCAAATTAATCCCAATGCATAAATATCTACTTCTTTTCCATATTTGACTCCAGTCTAGAAAGATTAGAACAGAATAATACAAACATCAAATCCAACTGGAGAACAGCACTTCTTAAAGCAAAATTTGAAGTCAGCAGAAACTTCCACCCCAAGGCTACAGGACTGGCCCCACTCAATATCATTCTTAGTTGTTAACCCTTTCTGCCTCAGACCTATTAAATAGTGACTATTATGTCACACTGAACACCCTGAAATTAGATTTCTACAGACCTAATACAAATAAAGCACGCCAATATTGGCCTGTGACAAATAATGAAACAAACAGAGAAACTCAAATTATGCAATTAACAGGGGCCCTAAATTCATATTTAAATATATGTCTGGCAGCCTGTTTTTACAAGAGCATTCCTTACAGCATGCAATGTCAGACTGTATGTTCACACAGAGCAAAAAACTTTACCACGCTTGTGGTAAAGCTTTCTCCAGAGTACAGTTATCCTCTCATACCAGGGAACTTTAGGCAACCTGCTTTAATACTGAGATTAGGATTGAGAGCATCCAATGCTGAGTTTATAGCGCACATCTAATTACAGAGACACTAATACAGCAGGATAATTACCTGTTCTGGTGCCATATACGATTTTGTTCCTCTGTTCTCAGTCAGAGTCTCAAATGCCACAGAAGTCACAAGACCAAAGTCACCTATTTTTATTTTATTATGTGATAGGAATATATTCTGAGGCTATTTTTGTATATATAAATAAAAAGAAGGAAAAAAAAAAAATCACCAAATGACCAAGGTTTATCATCAAGCATAATCAGCCACAGAAGTGTTTCCCATAAAATCTGATGATTGTCCAGAAAGTAGCATTAAGAAACTGATGGTGTGGAAAGAGAAGTAAGTTAAATTCAACATTATAGCTTCCATCCTGAAGCTGTGAAGGGTTTGTCCTTTAGAATCTTTATACTGAAATAAAATCTTCTTATGATTGTGCACATCTAGAGACTGAAAGTCTATCCAAAACTGTACCATTCAAACATTTGTATGCATACACAAGACAAAAGTAACTAGAGCATGTTGTTATCAAACACAGCATGTATTAGGATGAACTATCCCTTTATAATATGGCAAGAACCACTTTCTAGACTCAACTTTTCTTTTTCCAATAGGCAGACTTGTGACCCAGTAACACACTAAAAATGCCTGTTAGCTGATCACTACTGATTCTTTAAACTATTGTATTCTGAGATCTTCCAAGTTCACCTGATTTTAGGATGAGGTTCAGCCAGCTGCTGAAAGAGAATCAATCACTAGCAATATCCAAAGAAGCACACTGCCAGGGTACATAACAGAGTAAGCAAAGACTATAACAATTTAACATTCTCTGAAATTCCAGTAAGTATACTACCTTCAACTTTTTCTTTTTGATATTTTTTTCTTTATTTACCTATTCTACATACCTTGAGATCTCGATGAATTAACTTTTCAGAATGAATATATTCCACTCCTTTCACTATTTGTAAAAATTTGTCTTGTGCCATTTCATGATACTTTCGGTCTTTGCTAGTTTTTGCAATCCAGTTTTCCAATGTCCCTTGTTCACAGAATTCCATTTGGATGAAAATACAGAGAATTTTTTGGTTTGAATTCTGGCTTCAAAAGAAAATTACATACCATATTGAAATTGGCAAGATACAATTCCTCCCAAGTCATCTTCAAAAGCCCTTTTTGCTAATAATTATTTTTAGAGTTACCCAAAACAAAGTCTGCAAGTTCCTTAATTTTAAGAAAGATTCTAGAGCAATTTGTTTTTAAATAATGACTGCAACCCAAAGAATCCCTGCTCAGTTGCTACATATTCCTGGAATATTTCTGAAGTTTTGCTTGCTTTCTAGTTTCACACTGATGGTTTTCTGAAAGCCCAAGTTCCATTTCCCTCATACTTAGAAGCATGTCTAGCCTTGTAGGAACTGGTGCAAGACCCTGACACGAGTTCTCTATTCTGCTCAAGAGATAGAGCATCAGCCTTCCTATCCTGCCCAGAACAGTTATGTTCTTTCCAACTCTGTCCTGTCAAGAAGGTAATGCAGTGCCCATTTTTGACATTGGTCTGCTAGTCACAGAAACCCTTCTGAGAACTGGAATCCTAGATGAAATATATTCACCCATCTGGCAGCCTCACACATTCCAGAGAAGCCCATAAGATCGGCTGAGGCTGGAGATAGTGAGGGGAAGGAAAATACAAAGAGAAGTATGCATTTTTTTTTTCCTATGTACACTGTGTGATAAGTGCCCTTGAATAAAGCTGCTTGAAGCACTGAAAGAACAAGCATTAAATGGCTCAGGACTCTGTAGTCTTGAGGTCAGGGCACAAATTCCAGTCTGGGACCTCGGCTTTGAGGGCTTTTTTTCTTTTACCCAATACCTGTTTAATGTAAAATATATACATGATATTGAGGCTCCAACATCTTAATGGTTCAGTTTTGAGACTTTTTTCCCCCCTTTTTACTTCTCTAAGTAAGTGTGGCAGCCTCTCTGAAGAGTATGAATTCACAGCTAATAAAAAAAGCTTACCACAGAAGCTTGGAAAAGTTAATAGTCTAACTTACAAGTAAAACTCTCACCACTGTTTTATCAGAAGTCTCAGTGTCAAAAGGGTACCTCTAAATTAAAGAGCACTTCATTTTGTATTCCTTTTCTAAACAATCAAAACTGTTTCAGGCATCATGGTTAAAATACTAACTTAGGGAAATAATTAAATCTATGATAGCTATTGGCTGACCAGTACTTATTATAAAAAGGAAACTTCTGATCAGTTGGTAGCCAACTGTCAGACAACTTTTTCTGTTGTTAATTCTTGCCCCAAATTTTGAGTTCTGCATTCTTACTCTCCTCTACAAATTCATTAAGTTCCATATATTGAGAGAGGAGTGAAATATAAAATTATATAATGTATCTTATTAATCAAGGAAAAGAAGGTATACTTAATGACATACAACCTGCTGCTGGAAAGTACTGCACCTTTTCCCTCAGCAGTATGATTGCACGGGTGTGCATTTCTATTTGTAAAATAAGTGATAACCAATTACCAATAGCATGAAGCTCACTATGTGAAAAAAAGATTGAGAAAGCAAACTATAATTATGTAGTTACCTTGAGTCTGAGTACTTCATATGGTCCTCCCCTTTCCAGCTGGAATGATAGCGCACTATGTTCTCATGTGTAAGTGTTGCCAGTCCTTCTGCTTCACGCTCTACTTTCCTATCAGGAGGGGGGGAAAGAATTAAAAAAAAAAGTTATTTCCCTATTACAAGGTAATACAAAGTTAAATAAAAGATATGCTATCAAGTGAAAGGATACAGATTGTTTTACATTAATTTAGAAACAAAGCATAATATTCTCCTTCATATAAGTTCAAAGGTCAAAACTGATGTTACAAAACTGATGGGTTTTCTTTCATGTGCTGAGTTATTCAAAGTGCAAAAAGTGTTTTAACCCCATTAGGAATTAAATCCCCACTCAAAAAAAGCTGAAAAAGCAGGTAGCTGCAAACCAGCCAGCAGAGCACCAGCTTTTACATAAAGAATCAGTAGGAGGTTTTCAGTATAGTTCTCAGGATAGCAATACTAATGAAAATAACATGTATTTGCAAAGAACACAAGAATCCAAAGAGAAATGTACACATTACACAATTTAAGGGACAAGTATCTCCAACAATTTAAAACATTTTCAATAGATAACCTAAAAAAATAATTTTTTCAACTGCTGATAAAATACTCCACTAGGTAACAGAAAATTACTTTAAAAAGAAAATTAAGATCATCTTTTTCTGAGATTTATAAAAGACAAGTAACACAGCATGAGAGTAATGACTACATGGGTCAGATATAAAACATTTCCCAATTACAAACCACAAAATTTATTACATGGATTTTTTTCTACTTTCTGTAATTATAGTTATTTTGAATTACTGATATGGAAATTTTCTGTGTAGTCTGTCAAAAGTAAGAGGGCTGCTTTCAATGTTTTAATAATCATCAGGTTTTCTTCACACACATTTTGCAATATTAGCAACCAGAGCACTACTGTGTTCAGGAAAAAGAGAACTTAACACACCTACATTTTTACAGCTCCAGCAGAAATTAACCCATTACATGAAAAAATTAACACAGGTTCAGGACCACTTTCAGCTTCATTTGGAAATAAAGAGAACAGTTTACTAGAAAGGATAGATAATTAATAATGAAAATCACCTAAATGCTCCTAGTATTGTTGGAGAGAGAAAATAAAGTATTAAAATCTTGATTAAGGTTGTCCTAAAATGCAGAATTAAATATACAGTACATACTCTGTGAATTCAACTCGTTTGATTGCATATGTTTTCTTATCACACGTCGATGTTGCCTTGAAAACATTCCCAAAACCACCTGCACCAATAGGCTCTATTTTTTCAAAAAGTTCAAGAAATCTTAAAAAAAAAATTAAAAAGGAAAATCACATTTAATTATACTTAATTTTCAATTAAGGATATAAAAATAATCTTGACAGATTTAATATCTCTACTGCAATAACATTCTACAGTCATCATTTGACCAATCTACAGGTCTAAATCACAGCCTTGGAGATTAAAACAACAAGGGAAACTGACCCTCCCAGCATGTCAGCTAACTACCCTCACATCTTCAGATGAATGACGTTTGGTTGTGAGCTTTAAATACCATTGCTTGTCAATTTCTATGCTAGATTTGAAATTTCCAGGAAAAAAACATCTAATATCAACTTTCTTTGGAAGTTCTTTTCAAAGCAGTATTTACCCTCCTTCTACTGCAAATAAAGAAACAAATCTAGATTCATACATACTGTTATTGCCTTACAAATATTAATTTTAAAAAAATCCTTCTTACGTTTTATTGACAGTGTGTGGACTCCCATTCTCTTCTCTTCTTCTATTTGTGTCCACAACTGGCAAACTTTCATTTGAGTCTGACATATTTTTTTCCTCTTCCTTGTTTCTTACATTAGCAAAATTAGCTGCCAATCTTCTTTAACAAGGATAAAAGCAAAATTTATAATGAGCCATTTTTCTAACACAAGATGAGAAAAGAAATATACCTCTCAATAGCAGCATTTCTTTGCTAGAGATAGAAAAAGTTATTTGCAATATAGTTTAGAGGAGATAGCAATCTAGAAACAAACACATACCCTTTGGACTTCAGGACAGAACTTCGTGCATTTTTCTACATTGAAAACAGAAAAAAGAAAGAAAGCCTGAGGTATCCTGAATATTTTCACTGTAGTTGGTTTAAAACTTGTCTGATAATGTATCTAGGAATTGCCTATAAATATGATCATACCTTATGTAAACAGTGTCATAAGAATGAATCTTAGCTCAGTGTTTTTCACATATGCTATGCATTACATTATCATTGCAAAACCATGCATAACATTATCATTACAAAAAAATGAGCTGAGTTTGACCCTTTTCTTGGGAGCACTGGCATTTGTTAAACACTACATAAATTTGATCCACAATACAGAAGGAAATGACTAATGGTTAACACTACTGAATATTCTTAGGAGAAATGCATGTATTTTCCAATGATTAGTGGATAAAAGAACAAACTGATGTTAAACTCTGACAAGAAGCATGCCCTATTCGGGGTCTAAAATGTAATTATGAGGAAGACTATTTTCATACTATACCTGAGAAGGTGGAGGCTTTTCACATACTGCCATGTCTTTCATTTTTTCTACCAACTCTGCAGAAGAATCCGCAAAGCAAATGCTGTTTTTACTGAAAAATAATGGACTATTTTTAGGTGAAAATAACACAATAATAAATAAAATTATTGTCACAAGAAAAGAAGAAGTACCAAAAAATCCACAGTTTTTTAAAGCAAAACCTGAAAAGGCATTAACAATCATGACTGCTTTAAACTACAAAACATCCTGCTTGAAAGCCAATAAAATAACAACACTTTGTAATATTCTCCTTTATTTCTATTATTAAATGAGTCTATGATACCTAGAAGATAGAAGAATGTAAAAATGGTAGTGGCACTACAGGTAAACTGCTGGTTCTCAAATCACATATCAAACTTAATGTATGCTCAGTTTCTTTTGCTAAGCAAACTTTTCCCTTTGGTGGAAATGAAGATTCATGTAGAATGAAAAAAGGGGGAAGAAAAAAGGGAGAGAAGAAAGCAGCACAGTACTGAAATTGAATTATACTGAGTTCACAAGAGTGTCACAAGAGGAAAATTAGTGTTAAAATGGCATGAAATAATGCTACTGAATGAGATAGAGTAATCCATTTACATCACAGTAAAAATGCCTCTGAAAGAACTACCTATGCCAAAATGTGAATAAATCAGAAAGCTCTAAACTTACTATACACTATCCCATACAGACTCACATAAAACTGCACAAGTAGAACAAACTTTGCTCTGAAGTTTAAAGAACAGAAGTTAAAATTAGATGGCTTTATACTGCAATAAAACAATAAAATGATATATTTTATTTAGAATTAGAGCACATTACCCTCTAAGATTACTAAATATATTGTTATCACATTAGCAGTGAACCCAACTCACTCTGAGTCAGACTCATCTGGCACCTGAGAGGAATTGCTATATTGGCTAAATGTACAACTGCCATTAGATCTTTCGGTTTCCATCTGGAAAAAAAAAAAAAAAAAAAAAGAAAAGCCAGGAATTGTTTAACAAAATCACATAAACAAATCCCTAGTGCAAAAGATGTCATCCAGAGAGGGCAGAGGGAAGATTACAGGGTCCTAAGAGCAAGTTGGTAACTGTATTAAGCATTCAAAGCCCTGCAGAAGAAAGGCATCTGCCCAATTTCCACCCAGAGAAAGGAAAAACACAGGGCCCTGTCACAGTGAGTGTACTATACACATTTACAAAAGTGGAGTCTGGATTCTATTCAAAGCCAGGATAAGAGTAAGAGTTATGAAAAGCAAATATCTTCGTTGTTTGCTGCATGTACAACTGCTGTGTGGAAAATGAGATATATGTAGGCTTTGGTATATGTAATCAGCAGAACTGAAAATCTGAGTCAGTACAAATTGACATTCGATGTCTTCAGCATGAAAACACTGCAAAACTCATAACTAAATCAGGGTTGAATAAAAAAAAACTTATCCCAAATACTTAGAACTTCTTCCCCTTCCTCTCACTACCTATGTCATGAGACCATAAAAGTAACATTAAAAGCAACAACTACAATGGATATAGACCGCAACCTCACAAAAAGTAAAAAAAATTTCTCTTTTTTTTTTATGTTTCCTGGTATTCTATCACAGTATCATGGACACAAAAACATAGGGTTTACATTTCAATGAGCCCCTTTATTTAAATAAACCCCTTTTTTTAAATACAGGAATACTGGACCATCATTACTTTTTGCCAGATTACATTTTGTTTGTTACACAGATATCACTGAGAATTAATAAAAATTAAAACCAAATCAAAATAACCCACCCCAAATTTAGACTAATTGGTATAAAAGTTCTGCTTGAAGTAATAAATTTCAGACTTTGATGAAAATTAAAATATCCCTGGGTTTGCAACAAAGGAAAATATTAAGAAAGACTCCTAGAGCTATAATAGGACATTATTAATTACATGATTGACTTAAAAATCATTTTAAAAGCACTGAAAATTCACAGTAGCAGGCAAATAATTTTAAAAGTACTTAAAAGTAAAAAAGGCTTCTTCCCTTCCCTATACTGCCATCCTTTCCTTTAAACTACACTCCATTTAGTTAGTTCATATGTTCTGTCCATTTCAGAAGTGGGTTTGGATCACTATTGGAACTCTGATAGTTTTTTGCACATGTGGAAGTAACAGTTGGCAACATGAAGACAACAGCTCTGCTCTCCAGAGGATGGTGTCAGCACTTGTTTCATGGGACTCTGCCTTGGAACACTACAGAAGGTAAGTCCTGCTGGTTCTGACTCCTGGTTTTGCCTCTCACGTTACACAACAGATTTTTGATCCAACAGAAGATAGTAAAAGAACTATGTTCATAGCCTGCCAGCTCAACAACACTGCACACAGAAGACAACTGGTATAAGAGTTGGAATTTAAAAATTTTTAAAATGTGCACACCCTTGAATGACAACATCAGACCTATTCTGAAACACAGAAAGATATCAACTGCTAGTGTTTATTTTTTTTTTAATCCAGAACTGAATATAGAAACACAACATAAATTCTACTAATAGTAGCCCTACCAATATACTAAAATATGGATCGTTCCCCTCCATAGAATTTGCTTTTAAATACGAGGAAATTGGTTCAAATATTTAAACTTCTGTGATAAGGCTAAATACAGCACATACTGTCAGAGGGCTTTCCTTATTTACCTTCTCATATGCTTCCTTTGCAGCAGCTTGTCTTGCAGCAGCTAGGGAAGGTCCAGTGCCCCTTCCATACAAATGACCACTAATTGTACAGCTAACAGTATACCTGTAAAATACAACAGGGAATTGAGTCTTATATGCCATATGACAAGTCTTAATTTAATGGTTTTTAAACACTACAATCAAGTGACTTTATAGAATGGAAATCTGAAGTATACATCTTCATGACAGCGTTTTCAATATACATTTAATCTAATTAATAATGATAGGTAACTAATTTGTTGTGCCTTAAAGATAATTCACTTTCAGAGTGAGCCTGGAACAATCATGGAAAATATTATTCTGGGAGGTATTGATTAACACCTGGAGGGCAGCATAGTCATTGGTCACAGCCAACAGAGCTTCCTGAAGAAAAAGTCCTGATTTCCTTCTATGACAGGGTATCCCACCTAGCTGATCTAGGAAAGCAAGATGATATAATCTTTTTAGACTTCAGCAAAGCTTTTGATACCATCTCTCAGTGTCCTTCTGGTCAAAATATCCAGCACACAGTTGGATAACCATGCCTACATGATGGGTGAGCAACTGCCTCACAGGTCAGGCACAAAGGGTTACAGTGAATGGGATGACATCAGACTGGGGACCTGTCACTAGGGGGGTTCCACTGGGCTCCATTCTCAGCCCTGTGCTCTTCAACATCTTCATTAACAACTTATATACAGGACTCAAAGGACAAAAAGTAATTTTGCTGACATTACTAAACTGGGAGGAGCTGTTGACTCCCTCAAGGGCAGGGAAGCCCTGCAGAGAGAGCAACATACTAAAATTAAGAGATGGGCAATCACCAAACATGTGAAATTTAACAAGGGCAAGTGCTGAATTCTGCAGCTGGGATGGGACAACCAAGGTTGTGTGTACAGACTTGGGAACAGGAGGCTGGAGACCAGCACTGTGGAACGGCACCTGTGTGTCCTGGTCACTATCAAGTTGAACCTGAGTCAGCAGTGCTCTGGCAGCCACAGGGGCCATGTCCTGGGATTGATCAGGCACAGCATCACCAGACAGGCAAGGGAGGGGATTGTCCTGTTCTGCTCTGAGATGGCCTCACCTCAAGTCCTGTGTGCAGTTTTGGGTGCCATAATATAAAAATGACATTAAGCTACTGGGGAGAGTTCAAAGGACAGCAACAAAGATGGTGAAGGGCCTTGAGGAGCAGCCATATGAGGAGCAGCTGAGGTCACTTGTCTCTGGAGGAGACTGAGGGGAGACCTCACTGCAGTTACAAATTCCTCATGAGGGGAGGAGGAGGGGCAGACACTGATTTCTCTCTGGCAACCAGTGACAGGATTCAAAGAGAAAGCATGAAGCTGAGTCAGGATAAGTTTAGGTCAGATATCAGGAAAAGATTTTTCACCCAGAGGGTGGTTGGGCACTGGAACAGGTTCCCCAAGGAAGTGGTCATGGGCATCAAGTCTGACAGAGTTCCAGAAGCTTTTAGATAATGCTCTCAGGCAGATGATGTGACCCCTTCTAAAGATTCAGCTAATATGACCAAGGATAACTAATGGTAGCATTAGTAAACACAAGTATTAGAAGGAAGCAGGGAGGTAAATTATATCTTACGTGGGAGCATGGGCATCTCCAGTACGAATTTTGTTAGGATAATCAACTATTTGACCCGTCCTTTGTGAAAAATTATTTAATAGGCTGACATAATTTTTGTCTAGTGCAGGTGATGAGGTTGGTTGACTTGTCGTTAACTCTGCAGCTGCCATATTTGAGGGACTCCCATGCTATAAAACAAACAAAACAGGTAACTTGAAAACTTAAGCTTAAAAATACATTAAGATAAACAGAGCACAAGAACTAATATAGCTGCAAGGTTTGTCCGCATTTCAAAACACTCTTAAGAAAACCCAAGTTTCCATTAACTGAGGCCTTTGTGGACTTTGTGGACAGACATCCCAAGCAAAATTATTACATTTTGAATAAACACAAACCTGGCTTTCCAAGTACTACACTTTTGCCTTTAACAACCTCTCACCATGCCTCATCCCACCCCTTTTTAGGAAAATATAGGGAACAAGTGGTGAAGAAGGGATGGCAGCAGGATGCTGCTGATGCTCAACTTCGTATATTCAACTTAGCAAGGGCTGCAAATGCTCCTGTGTGTGTTCAAGGGGGGAAGCAGGACTCTTCAGCTGTCTCATGATTAGTCAACATCAGTAACATATCAGCAGACATGCAGCAATTGTGTTAAAGTAATGACAGTGACACAATAAAAGCCAAAAAAAGGTAAGGAAAGATTTCACTCAAAAGGTGCTAAGAAGCATTCAGAGTCAAAAAGAAAAATAAAGAACAGCAAATAAAGAAGGGTAAAACACTTGGCAAAAAACTAAGGAGCAAAATTCAAACCTAGACTTAATCAAGGAAGGATAGAGTATATAACTAGCTATACTGTAAAGAATATAATGAAAAGGGAAAAAAGATGAATTAGAACAAGTGAAACTAAGCAATTTCATTAGCAGAGTGGCAACAGACACACTGAGTAATACCCTGCAAATGTTTTGAAGACATTGAATCATTGAACAGTTGTCAAGATATAAAAGGACCACTGCTCACTTTGGATACACCAAGGAAACTTAACAAAGGCAAATACATTTCCTTATCCTCCTATAACAGCAGAGGAGGAAACACAGTATTAGATATCAACCCTATAGGAAAAAATAAGGAAAACAATTCAGTGATAAAAAGTAGAAAAGTGATGAATAAGACAGAAACAAAGACAACTTGAATAATTAGAAACTGTTTCAAATTAAACAACATTTTATCAAAAGTCTACTTTCAGATATTCATCTTCAACATTTACTATGTTACATATGATGTACACTGCATAGTAACCCCCAAAACTTAATCCTATTATTTACTCACCTGTTCCTCAATCATTTCCCATGTTTCTTTTGCTGCTACTGCTTTTGCTTCTTTTTTACTTTTACCAGTGCCTTTACCATATTCCTCGCTGTTTATTTTGACAACAACTGTGAACCTGCAATGAAGGAAACTTGTCTAAAACATTGCTACATTTTTCCCACATATATACGTTAATAACCTTATCAGATTAAACCTTTTTATTTATTTATTATTTATTTTATTTATTAGGTTTATTATCTATAAAGCACTATAGGATACACTATGGGAAGTATTGAAGGATTAATGTGTTTTTATTATATCAAACCTAAGATTATCATAATTCTTTAGTATATATTTTTTAATTTTCCTCTCTAGTCACAAGTGCATGTACTTTATTAGCTCCAACAGTACTTTTAACTGCTTAACTGCTTTTTAAAATCAAAATAATTTTAAAAGCATAAGAATGAATGAGGTCAGCATTATTACAAGCAAGGTTGCAAAGCCCTAACACCAGGATACATCTCAGCAGTGTGACACTACACAGAGGAAAGATTAGCTAATTTTGGTTTAATGAAACCAGATGTGACATTGCATTCACCTTTAATACCCTGTGATGTACACTCCTTAATAAGAGCAAAAACCATGTCTGGTGCTTGTGAGACATGAATTTAAAGGCAGTCATAAAAAAAGCCCCACCAAAACAAACAAACAAAAAAAAAAGTTACCAACAAACAAACAGACACAAGCCCCAGTCCTGCCTTTCTGTGCTCAACTGCTGATCCCTTCCCCTTCTGTCCCTCTATTCCACAACTGTGCATGTCCTGCTTCCCAGATGGCAACTCCATTAATCAGAATGGGAATCTGATGCAGCTCAGGACTGACAGTACTGGATCTGGCTGGGATGGGGTGAACTTTTTTCAGGGCAGCTAGAATGGTGCTGTGTTGTGGCTTTGGGACTAACACAGAGTTAATGTTTTACCTACTGCTGAGCAGTGCTTGCACAGCACCAAAGTATTTTTCTTTTTCCCATTCTGGCCTTCCAGCAAGCAGAGGAGGGATATGTGAGAAGCTGGGAAGAGACACAACCAGAGCAGGTAGCCAGAGGGATATTCCATGCCATATAACATCATGCTCAGCAATAAAAGCTGGGAGATGAAGAAGGAAGGGGGGATACCCACGGCTATAGTGTTTACCTTCCCAAGTACACATCGGACATGACGAAACCCCACTTTCTTGGAAACATCTGCCAGCTGATGGGAAGGAGTAAGCAACTTCCTTATTTTGCTTTGGTCACACATCCAGCTATGTTTTGTCTATTAAACTGCCTTTATCTTGATCCACAAGTTTTTTCTCCCTTTCACCTTTCTGATTCTCTCCCTGTCCCACTGGGGGGAAGTGAGTAGTTAGCTAGGGGTTTCACTGCCTCCTGGGGTCAACCCACTGCTGTGCCCTAATGGTTGCATGCCCTAATGGTTGCATTTCAAACGGATCAGTCCTTACAGATCTGACTTGTCCTGCAGCTGCAAATCCCCTAATGTTTCTGATACTGCCCTTGCACAAAAGGCAACAGAGGAAAAAACAACAACTGGATTTCTGCCTTTGGCAGCAGCACATACTTGCACCAAGTTAAAGTCACCATTAGAGCCTCAGAGCACCTCTGTGCTTCAGATTGCAGCAGAGCATGTAAATGCTCACAGACAAGATGGATTCACAGAATCAAGGTACAGCACCATGAGCTCCTCTGTGGGAAAACTGGTCTTAAATAATGTAGTGACTTTAGGAACTCACTTTTTTCATTATTCCAACCTCATTCTCCACTTCCCTATAATGAAATGTTTGGATGGGAAACAATGAAGATGCAGAACAGTGCTTGCTCTCATTGTGTAAGCAAGGCTTAACAAGAAATCTTAAAGGGGCAAGCAGGAGGAAAAGGCACACCCATAGTATGCCATATATTTTCTACACATAGGAAACAACAAAGAAAAAACAGAACATGTAAGAAAGGTTGTTCTTTGGGAAGGAGTGTGTCAGTTAACCCATACCTAAGTGCTGATTACTACACACATTCAGCTATGACACTGCATCCAAAATACACCATTTTATTTAAGCATCCCAAGGAAATCTGCAGCGAGTCTCCATGACCAAGTTGAGGACTACCTGCAGGAGCAATACATGAGCTGGTCATAAGTGTAGAGTCATTCACCATGAACCCCAAATTAATAAGCAATTCCCAGACTTGACAGGTTTAGGCAGGACTGACCTAATTGTCCACTCTCTGTGTTCCCAGACCAAGAAAGCTCAGGACTGAGCCACCCTGGTCTCCTTTAACCTCCTTACATTGTGTTCAGCACTGGCCCTGTCTGACCCAGTACTGGAAGCAGCCACAGCACCAGAACCATGATAGGATGGGAGGTATCTCTGCATCATGCCTCAGGCACTTCAAGGTGATTTATGAGATTGGACACAGCACAGCAGAGTTAGGGAGCTAGCTCACAACCAGCAGTGATCAATGCATCCAGTTAGCAGTCAGAACACTGGGAAAGAGCAGCATAATGGGACTGAAGGTTTACAGCACATATCACTTCAGCCAGACACTTTACACTGTATCCTTGGAATAGCCCAAGTTACCCAGGATTTTCCTAGATACCACTGTCACACAATGGGCTGAATTTCATTTGTGAATGTACAGAACACACAGAAAAACAATGAAAAACCACAATAAATGGAATAAACAACTTGGAATGTACGTAAGTTTTGTCAGTCCCATGGCATCACTTTTGTGTGATCACAGCTGTGGTCTTTACTGCAATAAGGGTTACCTTTTTGAATTACATGAGCCACATGGGTAAAAAAATAAGATAACTGATTAATATTTGAGATCCAGATAATATCTATTAATTTATTCTGGGACGGTAGATGGATTTAAGAATAAATCTGCATAGACAGTGCTATCTGACAACATGCAACACATCTAAAGAAATGTATTATTAGCATAAGGCTTGTCTTCATGCAAACTAGCAAAAAAAATTTAAAAATCACACAAGGAAATATTTCAGCTCTTGAATACCTACAACCTTTGTCAAGGGAAAAAATACACTATATCAATGTTAAATATATTCCATCACCTGTAATTGTCTCTAAAAGGGAAAGTAAAACTTCTTAATCAAAAGACCCTTTTCTTGTAAGAGGTGTTAAAAATATACTAGACATAAAATGTTAGTACACAATCAGTTAATACACCCAACCTTTCTGATTAGAAATTAACAATGCTTTCTAAACACTTTGCTTTATAGCATTTAAATCATAAACTGAAATTCTTGCTGTAACCCAATCCACCTTCTGAGAGGAGATACGTAAGATACAATAGAGTTACTAGTAAGCAACAGGTGCATTGCTGGTACTCTCTGAAAAAGAGCCATCACCCTTGAAATAAGTTTTCTCCTTAAACTGTATCACATGGTATCTTCCCCATGCACCTCCCATTCAATTCATGGTTTCAACCAGCTTTCGCACTACATGCGTGCTTTTGGGAAATTAACATTTGTGACTGCAAGCTTTACACAGTTTGTTCATTGCAGGAAGAGCCCTGCTAGCTCTTGGCATGCAGAGTAAACTTACTCAGGATCATGAGATGGGCCTGTCCTATTGACGGTGTCATAATCCACTGTAAGTTTATGCATTTGACAGTAATGGTTGATCTTCGTCATATACTCACGATCCATTTTGACACAATCCTCAATCGACGCTGCAAAATAATTCAAAGATATATCTGTTACTCTAGATATAGAATAAAGGCAGACCCTAATCCTGGTAGATAGGTCACTGCTGTTATGAATGAGGTCCCATATGCACCAATTCCATAAAGCACAAACTTAAAATTTAGCAGCAATTTTAACTGAGGTTAGCAATTTTAATTGAGATTAAATAATACAATCAGATATAATTCAATAGTTACAGAAAAGAAATTTGGCAGTGGTTCAGATAAAGCATAAGCAAAAACCAATCAATCGGGGTACGGGGAGGGCTTCCCACCCTGCCTCCCGTACAAAGGCAAAAGGATCCAAACACAACTTATAGACTGTATGCTAATACATATTCATCAATAGTTGCCATAAATCGCCTCCTATTTTTGAGTCTTGAAACCTATGTCACTCTACTGCACAGTGCATGCTCCCATTGTTGCTATGGGGTCTTCTGGTCTCTTCGGGGGTCTTCCTGGAGGAAGGCCGAAGGTCTTCCTCACATGTCCCCTGGAGAACCCGGCAGGTGGCGCATGCGCATTAAGCTTGGTGTTGTATACAAGTAAGCACTATGCTCCAATTAAACCTTACTTATTTCACAGCTAAGACCACTATTTTAGACTCCCTGTCTGGAATGGTCCTAACTTTATTCATATTCAAGGTCGATCCTGCTCTGGGATCTTTTAACTGCAGTTGATGCCAATTTTGGTTTGGGAGCCAGTTTCTGACTTCCTCCATTCTCAAGGCCGAATCCAATTCCTGCATCCTGTTTCCCACATGTATTCTTGAAGAAACCCATCTGCTTCATAATACTAGTTACATATGCTTTTCCAATTATTTTCCCAAATTATTGATATAATTACAATTATGTTAGCACGAATCACATCCATTTATAACACTGCTATAATACAAAATAGAAAATTGGTGCCAATAACGAAGTTCATGGGAAACTAATTCGAATTTCTATTTCAAATGATTGGTCTGCAAATGTTTTGGAAGTCATTGCTAGCAATAAGGGTTTTAGAAACCAGAGTGGAGAATTCAGTGATTAGAGAAGATTTCTTAGCAGATTTCTTGACAGAAAAAGATTGAATTATTCACTGATTTCTGTGAGAGGAAAATAATCAGTAACGTTTCTCCAGAATTAGAATCGGTTCCTGGAGAAAGGAACCCGACGGCACTTAACATATCCCTTGGAGCAGCGGTGGCGCCAGGCGCAGCCGCACGGACCAAAGATGACCCCAGGCTGCCGCCACCGAGCGTGGCGGGCCAGGCCTCCGCAGCCGCCCTGCGGGCACCCCATCTCGCACGGACCCCTGCCCTTCCTCCCGCGCCCCCGCCCCGCCGGTACCTCCGAGCCGCTGCCGACGCTCCGGTCCCGCGGACGCTGCAGCAGCCGGCGCGGCGCGCAGAGCCCGCCCAGTTTCGTTTCCCGCAGCGCCGGCCCGCGTTAGAGCGAAAACGAAAGCGAAAGGCAGGCGAGGGCGGGACAGCCGCGCAGGCAGTGGGGCGGCTCTGGGCCGCGGCGATCCGCGTTCCGCCCCGCACAAGGAGCGGCGCCTCCGCCGCCTGCGCTCTGCCCAGCGCTCCTGAGCTTACGGGGAACCAGGGCTCCGAGGCAAGCGAGCGGCTTCGCAAAGACCTGACCCCCAGGCCTTGCCCCTGACTCGCTGGCGCCTTTTCCTGTTACAGTAACCACACGCTACGGCTCAGCAGCACGGCGAGCGGCAGATACATCCAAACCCCTCAAGCACAAGAACCCCCACGGTTTTATACCCTCAGAGTCTCTCCCAGGGCGTCATGTCCCACTCTTCCTTCTCACTTCCCCGCTCTGTGTTCACACATCGCACTGGCATCACCTTATCCAAAGGGTCGGCAGTCACCAGCCCCTGCTTGTTACTCTCAGTTGTCCATTCACCTGGCTGGGGTCACCTGTCTTCATGTCCTTTGTTATCCCAAAGGCTGGAATTCATGGTCTCAAGGTCCAACCAGGAGCCCAATCTGCATTTCAATCTGCGGATTGCAGGCCAAGACACCTGGGTAAGAAATATTCCTCAACACATTGAGCTTGATATATATTATAGGTATCACTAAACATGAATGCACTTCATAATAAATCTCTTAGTGGGATAAAGGAAAAAAAAAGTCAGCCACCAAACTAATAATATATACTGTGAAAGTGGGAAAGAACAAGATTAGTTTTCAGGGGCTACATATAAAGGATGGAGCAGATGACTTCCTGTGCACACAGGTCACCTACTCCTGATCAGCCAAATTTGATTCCCATCCCCTGCAAGGTCCCTCTCCAGCAGAAACCAGACAGCTGTAGAAAAGGAAAACAGCAGTAAGCTTTACATCTTCCTTAGTATGAGGAAACAGCTTGGGCACCCAGGAAGCTCACCTGCCCTCTCATAGTGCTAACACAACCAAAAAGAAACCCACTGAGATACCAGTGGAGATGCAGGAAAAAGCCATCAGAGAGTTCCAAATGTTGAACTCCTAAACATAATCATCTTGTAGCCAAAAAAAAAAAAAAAAAAAAAAAAAAAAAAAAAAAAAAAAAAAAAAAAAAAGGACAAACTATGATATCTATTATATGAGTCAAATTATTCACAAATTATTATTCAAATTATTATTTATGTATGGACAACAAGTTTTCTTTGGAAGTAGGGCCCCCTGGCTGGGACTGAGCCTGCACGGACCAGTGGGAGGGACATGTGGTGATGTCAAGAAGTGTTTATGATGTTCTTCCTTTTTAAAAGATACCCAGAGAATTGTTTAAAGATAGCAAACTGGCATTCTTACATTATCACTTCTAGAATGTGCACTCTATCTTATGTTTCAGCTTGTCTCCTACTCAGGTTTCCAGTGACTGTTCTTTTCCTGGTTCTCAGCTTCTGCAAGGGGTTTCTAGCCTCTAGTGAGCCTGCAGAAAAAGGAACAGGAGAACAGGCAGGAGAAAGTAATGCACTTGCTGATAGATAAATGGTCCAAATGGTCTTTGAAAGCACAAACATTCATTTTATGTAAATGTACCTTTTTCCAAAAGTACACATAGGCTCCACTGCTCACTGTCTGCAATGCACGGCTCTCTGAAACAAATGCCATCTTCCTAAGTAGAATGAATTGTAGAAATTCAGCCATTTTTAATCACTCTTCTGTGTAAATTCTGAAAAACTGTATTTCAGTAGAGGCACATGAAATCCACATGCCTAACAGCTTTTGTGTCTTATCAAGCAAAACTAGCACATTTTATTAGAGCTGACTAGAGTAACTTCATTAAAACTCCTCTTATTGCCTTAACTACAGGATCCTCAGCCATCTCTGCTTCTTCTCAGAATCGCCCTCTCTCCTTAAAGGCTTGTCTTATGTAGTTTTACTTGCCATATGCCAAGCTTTCGGGAACAATTACTTTGGTCTTGCATGTGATTCAATGTCTTCTATCAGAGAAGGAGATTGCTATCAAAGGTTCGGTTTTTAGAACTGAACATGACCTGGAGTGAACTTCTAGTTTTTTAGTAAGAGATAAAGTTTCCTTTAGCTTTGTGAATTGCAGTTAATGATTAATGTCTAATCAACATTAGCAGTATTAAACACAAATCAAATTAAGAAAATTTGCTAGATGGCTGTTAAAAAATACCTTGTTTTTCTCAAAACATTATCAACAAACAAAAGCCTGTTAAACTTCACCTTGGGGAAAGTCATCAATTCTGAAACAGCCTTTGGTAATATACACCTAAAAATCTTTTTCTATGAAGCTGTTCAGGCTTTCATTTGAATGCCTTTGTGATTCACTTGCTCTATAAAATATGCCAGCCCTACTTCGACCTTTGGAGTTTCAAATAATCCATGCTTATACAGGTTCTCAAAATAGTGGAGTTACAGTGAGTTATTGACTTTGGCTTTATTAGGAACAGTTGCTGACGGATGATTCAATCCCCGTGCTGTGGCTGTTGTGCCCAGAGGTAATTGCAGAAGGACACGCTCCAGAAAGTAACAGGGAAGCCGGGAAAGCCGAACTGAACCAAATCTTTTGCATGCGCATCCTCTTCCTCCTTCGCGCAGGTCCCTGTTCACGGAATGCTTCGGAGTGAAAACCTACAGACTTCAGCATCTTTGGGAGCCACGCTGCAGGGACCTGTTTGGTGCCGTTCCCTTAGGCTGGGACAGGTTTCCCCAGCGGCAGTAGCCGCTGGCCTGGGGCTGGCACAGCCAGCCAAGCTGCCGCCAACAGCCGTGAGCTGGCCGGCCTGCCCAGGTGGAAGCGCTGCGAGGGGAATTCTTTCACGGCAGAGCTGTTCCCTGGCAGCATCTCAACAGGTTATTTTCCAACCAGCTGCCAGCTGTCCCGTTGCCTCATCCAGAAAGCATTCCAACACAGAGAAAAAAAAAACACCAAAGCAAAACACCAAACATCGAAACACATCCCAAACACCGCGGCGCGAACCCACCCACGCCACACCCGGGGCCCCGTAGAATCGCTCCTGCTCCCGGGCTCAGCTGCCGCCCCGCGACTCCCACTGGTAGCCGGGGCACGGGAGCTCCCGCAGCCGTTCTTCCCTGGCCGGCACCACCCCCAGCCCCCACGAACTCTGGGATTCGGGCAGGGTCTCCTCACAGCCCATTCCAGAGCTCTGCGCGCCTTCAACCCTCCCTCGGGAGGGTATCTGGGAGCGGAGAGCTCCGCCCGCCGCCCGGCGCGCTCCGGGCACCGCGGCTCCCGCCCGGGCCCCGCCCCGCGGGCCTGACGCGAGGGGCGGGCCTGGGGCGGTCCCGGGCGGACCCGCCGCGCTGTGCCCGGCACGGGCGGCTCTGCCGGCGGCCCGGGGCGCTCCCCTCCGCCGTCCGAGCGGGGCGGCTCTCGCGGGAGGCGGCGCCATGGGGCTGCACGGCGTCAAGGCGGTGTTCTTCGACCTGGACAACACGCTGATCGACACGGCGGCGGCGGGGCGACGCGCCATCGAGGAGGTACTGCCCTTGTCCCCTTTCCGACGCGGGGCCCGCGGCCACCGCGGCTCCCGGCCCGGCGGCGGCGGCGGCGGCGCCGCGCGTGTCCCGTTCCCTTCCCTGCTGACACGCGGCCGGGCGCCGCTCCCGGGAGCGCGCCGCGCGGCCCCGCAGCGCCCTGACGCGCGCCCCCGCGTCCCTTGCAGGTGATAAGCGCCCTGCAGTCCAAGCACCACTACGGGGAGGGAGAGGCCCGCGCCGTCTGCGATAAGGTCCAGGCCAAGCTCCTCAAGGAGTGCCACGATCCCGCCAAGATGTGCATCACAGACCTGCGGATTTCGCACTGGGAGGAGGCGATCCAGGAGACCATCGGCGGGGAGGCGAACCGCGACCTGGCGGCCGAGTGCTATTACCTGTGGAAGACGACGCGGCTGCAGCACCTGACGCTGGCCGAGGACACGCGGGCTATGCTCACCGAGCTGCGGAAAGGCCTCCGCCTGCTGCTCCTCACCAACGGCGACCGGCAGACGCAGAGGGAGAAGATCGAGGCGTGCGCCTGCCAGCCCTACTTCGATGCCATCGTCGTGGGGGGAGAGCAGAAAGAGGAGAAACCGGCGCCATCCATATTTCATTACTGTTGCGATCTCCTGGGGGTGCAGCCCGCAGAGTGTGTGATGGTCGGTGACTCTCTAGATACAGATATTCAAGGAGGCCTGAATGCTGGCTTGAAAGCAACGGTCTGGATAAACAAAGCAATGATTGCCCCAGTAGATACCTCCCCCGTACCTCATTATATTATTTCTTCTGTACTGGATCTTCCAGCAGTTTTACAGAAGATGGAGCACAACATTAATGCTAAGTTAGAAACTGACCATATGGCTAGTAGCAAGGAAGCACATTGATGATGGTTCCAGCATACAGAGACCTGCTGAGCTGTTAGGTGACAGATTGTCTTTTTAAAAGTCTGACCCTAGGAGTTTGAACTCATCTATGGTCTCTTTTAAACAGCAGAGGGATGAATAAAAGCACAGTTGTCAGTGAAAACAGGACAGAAACACAGAATTATTTGATTTAAATGATGCAAGTGCAGCTAATTTAAAGCAACTGCCTCTGTCTGGAAATTATTTTGGCAGACTGTGGCAGAAGTCTGTCTGTCTCTGACCTAAGTTGCCAGTCTCTTGTTTTTATAGTGGAAAAGAAAATTTGAATGTTCTGAGCTTTCACATGCTTTGCTGACTTGTAAGATTAGCAGAAGCTTCAGTTTTGACCTTGTGTGCAGTGCATAAGAGAAGGTGAGAAAGAGAGTGTGGTACAATCTGGTAAATCTTCACAACTGATCTACAGTTTATCTCAGGAACTGGAGTGAATTTCATTGTTTCTCAGAGTATTAGAAATGCTCTACCTTTGATCTTTTTTACAAGTTTTAGAATTTTTTTCAGACTTTGCAGTGGTTTTTCTTTTATGGAATTTGTATTGCTTGCCAAAAGTACTTAAACGTACATCAAAAATTTGCTTTTTTATCGGGGACCATTTATCAGAGGGACTTGATGAATAAGCTTCTACTTTATATTATCTTGGTGCTTATGCAGATATGCAGTATACTTGTAATTCAGATTATGATTTTTTTGTTGAAATGGATAAAGCAGGGATATTTTCAATAGTGTTACTGTACCGTAAGGCTCTTCAGAAGCTTATATCGTTGTTCTGTCTGATTTTATCAGTGAATTTTGATCAGACATTTTGGAGAAACTGTTTTTGTTCTTGCTCAGGTGTATGACTACTCAGATTCAACTGTAGATTCAGTGGTTTTTTTGACTGTTTTAATGGCACTACTATATAATCCCTCCTTACTCTAGTTTGCATGTATAATTCATGCGATTTATTCTGGAGAAAATACAAGCTAATTGTCTGTAAATGGCTCTCATTACTCTCTTCCAGGAAACTGGAAAATTATGTCCTATGTATTACAGTACTGTATACAACTTTATAAGGTATATGTGATATTTCCACTACATGTAGGACATGACTCTCTAAAACAGTAAGGTTTCTCTTTCCCAGATCATTACATCAATTAATTTTTTTCTGTGCCTCATATTCTTACTACATAATGGGGAAGTATTCTCATATTAAATGGAAATGTAAGCACTCATTGGCAAGTCTGTGGTTTTCAACCCTATTTGCTATATATTCACCAGGATGAGTATAAGACCATATATGAAAAGTCAAATATTATATTTTAGACTAATTCATGACAGATCTTTTGAGAACAAGGGTATTAGACTACTGGCAGAAGAATGTCTGGCATGTGGGCAGCAATTAGAAGTACAGAAACCTACTATGAAATGGGTGTGTAGAAGAAATTCTGTATACAAAAAACATTCATGTCAAATTCAACAAAGGAATGTAAGTTAATGCAGTTATGTCTTGCATAGGATGACAGAGTTAGTTTAGAGGAGACTGTTACTGGTTTGGGTTAAATTATTTGACACGGAGTTTAGGTTAGATCAAAATATGTTGCTCCTACATTGAGGAGGGGGAGAAAAAGAAAAAATTTGGAACCCCTTTCCCAGCTGTCCATTAGAAAAGGTAAAGCAGTCCACATTCCTTGTCTTACCTGGCCAAGACTGTTGAGACATCAGGTCAAGGAAGAGTACAGAGAAAGACCCCGCCTATTCCTTTGAGGAAATGGGCATATACTGAAAACAATCCAATTACAGTAGTACAGTAATGTGAACCAGTGGCACTGACTTGTCACACCTTCTGAAGGAAGAGGCCTAAGTTAAGATTTTTGTTTGCATTTGAGGAGCATGGAAACAGTCACTGGTTTAGCTGATAAGCAAAGCATTGCTAATAACATTTCTTAGAACCGATGATGGAGACAAGAATGATGATGGAGACAAGAATGATGAAGATCATTGAGCCTGTCAGGGATACTGTTAAAAATAGAAATGTATCCAAAAGATTAGAGGGATCCCCGAATCTAACCATACCATCTAATACAAAAGCAACAACTTTGCTTACAACAGCATCCCAAAGGAGCTACAGGGTAACTGACTCTGCCTTGTTTGCACAGCAGCAGAGTAGCAGAACTTAGGTCAGAATGAGGTTTCTGATACAGCTGATATTTAAAATAACAAATAATAATAACTCACAAGTCTGTCCGTGGGCTTGAAGGAGATGTAGATACATAAATATATAGATATATATTACACCAGGTTACCATTTCTTAATCTGAGGCTCATATTCTCTTGCCACTGCATCATTCTGAAGTGACATGCTGAGCCTGCTTATTGTATAAAGGGTCTCTTGTTTTCTTAGAAGAGACTGCTCTTTGTTTTGCACGTGGCCAGCCACTTCTTTTCATCTCTGACTCTCAAAAACCACAGTAACTGCACACTCAGGTGACAGTGTGGTCTGTAGAGGCCACACCTGAGTATATTTTTCCATTTCTGAGTTCTGTAACAGGCTGAATGTGGCTACTGGTGTCCAGAGAGGGGAACACTGTTATGATGCTTCTATAAAACAAGGAGAAACAATACAAGACTTTTCTCTCTATCTAGGGCCATTCTTAAAAGCAGTTACCCAATAAGCTGGATTAGGTGTCTGGAGTATCTCTAAATACTCAAGATATTTTTCTTGGATAGAGCTGTTACAGAAAGGATAATGAAAAAAAATATATCTAGTAAATTGGAAACATAAATGTAGTGATGGTATAATTTTCACATCAGAAGCAGGAACAAATCAATTAAACAGTCTAGTAACAGTTCCCATTAAGTTTTGGTTTTGATTAGTGTTACGCTCTATTAGCTAAGTTATGTGGTTTAAACTATATTTCCAAAACATGCAAAATAAAAAGAGGAAAAGGAAATTCCATCTATATTTTTTAAACCTTTTTTTCCAGATAAATATTACCTCCTGAGGTTAATCTACAGTAACTTTGACTTTGTTGAAATGAACTGAAACAATAATTTAATACCAACTATATTCTAATTCTTGATTTAAAATAACCCATGTACTAGTCTAATAAAAGTATTTTGTTTATAAAATGTATGTTTGAACACTCTGAATTGCTGTGGATAAATACAACAAAGGACAAGAGTTTTGTTTGTTTTTTAAAGTAGCACAGAATTAGAATTTGAAATCCATGACTTCATGTTTAGATGTGGTGACTAGGTGTAGTTTCTGTAATTTCAAACAGAGCCTGGAACATAATTACATGTTTATGAAGATTCATGGCCAGACTGTGGTGAATTGCCAGCTGCAGTTCAGTGGTAGTTGAACCTGACTTGCCAAGAATGCCAGCTCACATAAGCCTACATGTCCTGACATCATGGCAATGGCTGCTGCAACAGCATAAGAACAGACTGCAAGTAGAGAAAATCAGTAAATACAGAAATCTCAAGTCCAGGGAACCCATTCTGGAAGGTTATGGGTGCACAAAGCCAGATCTGAGCTATTGCTACACTGGGCTCTGTGACTTAGGAGAGGGGGAGAGTGGGAGGTTGCTCACTTTGTGGCTGTTTTGGCTGCAGAAAAGCAAGCTGCTCCCTTACTGTTTTCTGTTGGGTAATAGAACAAATAGTCCGTCTTCTGGACCTGTGGAGATAGATGGAAAGGTAGAAAGGTACTTTAAGTCACTGCAGATGACTTAAACAGAGTAAAGGAGAGCTCAGCTTCTATCACAGGCACTTGGCCATGCCAGCAGGCTGTCTGCAGCATCACACACCTGCACAGCACAGCCTTTCTGTTCTTGTGGAGAAAGCTTTGTGTATGTAAGGCATTAAGCTGGACAGTGACAGCCTCAGAAATGAGGGCTTTGTCTTACATGGAGATCTAAGAAACTGACCTGAATGTTTTATACAGGAAATAAGCACCTTTCATTAGAGTACTAAATTAATGCAAAGATGTAAAATGTTTGCATTAAGGTTAAGGTCTTCCTACTCCCTGCAGCTTAAGGTTTTCATATTTCTTGAAAGAGAGACAACAGACAACTTGCTGTGGCCCAGCTAACCACAACCAATTCAGTTTGTCTTTTCTTCTGAAGTTTCTCTTACATGACACCAGTGTTAGGGCTTTGAACTAAATTGAAGTAGTCTGGCCCATCACAGCAATTTCTCCTCTTCACATATGTAGTGATCTGTTTTTCAGCTTCAGTTCTAAAATGTGCCAGATTATTGTGAGGCCTTTAAAAAACAATTTTAAATCCTACCTTAATTCTATACGAACAAAGCTCATCATCTGGAAATCACCTGGACACGTTGAGAAGTATGACAAAGAGAATGGCAATGTATCTGTGCTGTATGTAGCATATACTGTTCTTTTGTGCACAGCTTTTGCCATCAGCCTTGCAGTGGGATTGTCTCCATTATACCCCGCTTTCTAGATCGCACTGTGCACATACAAGAGACACAACAATGCAGAGATGATGTCAGCTGTGCCTAAAGCTAAAACTGCAACTTTTTGCCTATGTTGCTAGGGACCTAGAACAGAGAATCACATTGCTCACTCCTATATCATATTTTGACCTTTTATTTCGTCTGCTAGAAACAAGGTTGCATGGGAGCCTTCTGCTGAACAGCCCTCAAATGCCAGGGAAAAAAATGTACTTTAAAAAATATGAAATTAATCTATGGTGCTAATATATGAAATTTCAGTTCTTCAAGTGCAAGCCATGTTTCTCAAGTCAACACTTCACCAAAGACCAGAAGATAATGTCTTATAGGGTCTGATTTAACACAGGAAAAATATTGCCATTTACGTCAGTGGACCTTCACAAATTTAAGTAAGATTTGCATGCTCATTTCTGTAAAATAATCTGCAAGTGACATCTGCTTTCCACTTCTCCTTCCTCAGCTTATTCATCTTCATCACCTGTTTTGTCAGCTGCATTTCTGTATCTTTCTGAATCTCAACAATATTGGGATTTGGGATTGGCATTTGGGATGAAGTTGACAGAGGACCACAGTAAAAACTACTGGAATACAGCCATCTTCTGTTGCAAGGTCATTTTAAGTATCAGCTTCACAGCAACTGTGTGCTGCAAGCATGTACATGTTTTAAATGGTCTTTTCTCCAAACGAACTTCCATTCATATCACACAGACTAGGAACATTTTTCATAAAAAAAAGAAAAAAAAACTAAAAATGTTGGGATGAAAAAACAAAATAGAAAAAAAAATGCCTCCAAACAAAATCTGTTAGTCATCTACAGACTCCCAGAGGCAGTGACCTTTCAGTGTAACAGTAAGGTCCAACTGGAAGTGAAACCTTTACATGTCAAAACACATCAACTACGCAAATATGTGTTTTATTAGTTCTTCTGCTACGTGAGTATTAAGAGTCACAGTAAATTCTTGTCTTTTATTCTTCTCATGAATTAGGCCAATGAGAATCCTCAAAGTTACTGTACTGTTTTCATCTGTTCACTAATGTGCTGTAGGTCTGTTTGATAAAGTCAGGCTTAACAGTTTTCATTTGTGCTGCTGGTGGAGTGGACTTTGCTGTTAATGATGTGGCCTGTTAAATTGCACTGGGGTTAGGATTTATCAGGAAGTCTGCAGTGGATGGACTGACAGCCTTTGTTTTCCAAACTGTTGATGCCTTCCATTGTGTTTTGTTACCGACTTTTAAATGAGAAGGGTCCTGAATGTTCTAAGTCCTTTTTTTCCTTTCAGGAAGAAAATGCGTAAACAACACAAACAGCTTATTTATTTTCCTTTCAGTAAATTAACTGGGTAAAAATACTTTTCTGCTTCCATCCCTCTCATCTGAAAGTACTTTAAAAGTGCCTAACAACTTGATGTCTAAGCTACTTTGATATATTTGTTATCTTTATCCTGATACTTTGTGACACATTATAGTCTGTTTAAAAAACTGCCATTGCTACTGCTGCAGCCAGAGGTTCATCTTGCTACTGTATAATTATAGTTTTACACTCTATTTCTAGGCTGTATCTCAAAATGAAAACAAGCGCCTACTTCAGAGACACTTTACTCTGAAGCAAATCTATCTAGTTCACAGTTTCTATTTGTTTTATTTTGAAAACTTTACCCCTGTTTAATGGTGCTCTGTCCATACAAATGACTTTCCATACAAATGATTAGGTTTTTTCTGTAGAGCAGCAGTGTTTGTACAGATTTGCAGGGGGAGTAGCTTGCAAGAGATATAGGCAAAACACAGAAAAAAAAAAAAAAAAAAACCTATTTGGCTTTAGGATTTGCATTTCCCACATTTTACAAGCCTTGGCAGTTTTTAGGTTGACTTAACATCATTCTCTGCAGCTTAAATTCTGTTACCAGTGAATGATGAGGAAACAAGATGCTTTTAAATACTGTGTAGTGATTTTCAAAGACTCTGCCAAGAAGAACTGTAATTGGCCTGGATTCTCTATTTGACACTGTCTCTCACAATATGCTCAAAGTCAAACTCAGGAAGTGTGGACTGGATGAGTAGACAATGAGATGGATTGAGAGCTGGCTCAATGGCAGATCCACAAACAGTTGTGATTGGTAGAACAGGGTCTAGTTGGAGGCCTGTCACTAGTGGTGCCCTCCAGAGGTTTAACTTGTTAATCCATGAGTTGGATGAAGGGGCAGAGCAAGTTCACACAAAGCTGGGAGGAGTGGCCAATGCCCCAGAGGGCTCTGAAGCCCTTCAGAAGGATTCCACAGGCTGGAGACATGGGCAGAAAGGAACCTTCTGAAATTCTGCAAAGGGAGATGCAGGATCCTGCACCTGGGTAGGAATAACCCCGGGCACCAGTACTGCTAGGGAACAATCTGCTGGAAAGCAGATCAGCAGACAGGGACCTGGGGGTCCTGGTGAGCAACCAGCCATTCATGAGCCAGCAGTGTGTCCTTGTGGCCAAGAAGGCCAATGGAATCCTGAGATGCATTAGGAAGAGCACTGCCAGCAGGTCAAGGGAGGTGATCCTGCCCCTCTGCCCAGCCCTGCTGAGGCACATCTGGAGTGCTGAGTCCAGTCCTGGGCTCCTCAGGACAAAAGAGACATGGAGCCCCTGGAGTGGCTCCAGTGGAGGGTAACAAAGAGGATTGAGGCACTGGAGCATCTCTCTAATGAGGAAAGGCTGAGGGAGCTGGGCCTGTTCAGCCTCGAGAAGAGGCACTGAGAGGGGAACTCATCAATGTCTGTGAGTATCTGAAGGGAGGTGCCAGGAGGATGGAGCCAGGCTCTGCTCAGTGTTGCTGAGCAATAGGACAGGAGGCAACGGGCAGAAACTGATGCACACTGAATGTGAGGAGCAGCTTGTCAGGTATCAGCAGGATCATGCTGGCATAAAACATATTCAAAAAGAGGCCCCACTGTTTCCTATTATTATTTTGTCTTAAGAAGGACCAGTGCTGCATTTGAGGTTGTATGTACTTGCTCTATAATGGGGCTTACTTAAGAAAATGGCTTTTTTTTTTCTGCATTGCTGAGTGTTAAGTGATGTCCTTACGGAGTCAGAGATGCTAATAAGCTATTCTTTGCATATTAAAAAATTCAAATGTATTTCAGGATTTTTTGATTGATAATTTAGGAGTGAAGAGAGGGAAAATAATAGGAGCATTACTTGATTACAAGCAGCCCATGTTTGGAGTACAGTTGAAAAGAAGCTCCTATCATTTGGGTATTTAAGAGTACACCCTCCTGATTATACTCAGAGTTACTCATCTAACTTTCTTAAAATATTTTCAGCTTTTTTTTAATACAATAAAAATTTTGAAAGAAATCAGTAACAAAGATAATACAGTTAGTACTCTGCTGGAGACTTCATTCTCACTTTCAGTGTTTCCCCAGCAGGTGGCATTAGAGGTTTGTTAGAGATAGATACAACCATAGTTTTTTTGCTGTTGTTTTGTTGTTGGCAGTGGATGTTTGTTTATTTGTTACAACGTTCTTTATTTTTTTCCTCAAGCACTATTTTAAAAATAAAACATACCTGGTATCATAAATTAGGTCAGAGCAGTCTTCTTTTCAATTCACACTACTCTCCAGGCATCATAAATTATTATGAGATCCCTTCTGCTGGGCATTGTAAACATATATGGCAAAATAGCCTTGCTTAGAAGAGGTGTTAATATAGGTGGATAAGTACTATTTTTATTTTAAATATAAGGATCTGTGGTTTATTTTGCAAACTACACAAGACTCAGTTGAAAATGAGCATCACGGTCAGGATCGGCAACAAGTTTATTATAGCATCATGGTGCCAAACCAAATCCAGCTTTCTAAAGTACTGGTGCACTTGTGCTTGAGCTGAATTTTCTTTAAATCATGAAGGTATTTAATTTATTGAAGGGAAAAGGTAGTTTTTCTCCTGCAGCTAATGCTGCAGCAGCATCTTTATGATTTCAAAAGTCTTCTGATGAGCTCCTCTTTCTATAAATATAAACATAGTAGCACTGTATTTCTATGACTTTGTGTGAAGGATTACTATATAAGCTGTTATCTTCTACTGCATTGTATTTTTCTCACTCTGTGGACTTCTTGTCTGCACCCCCAGACCAGCAATTCAGGCTGGTTCTAGAGTAAGCACCCTTGTTCCTGTTTGGACACCTGAAGAAGTAGGCTGATTTTCCTTCACATGCCCAGTGACACAGTGTTTAGCTTCTGCCCCTGGCTGCTGGCTTGGATTTTGGCACAGTGCTGGCTTTAGGTCCCCGCCTGAGGAAGCCTGGCAGGGATTTCTGCTGTTTCCTCAAGGCTCAGCGGGTGGCAGCTGGGGACCAGTTTCTCAGCAGACCCAGCCCACAGCCTGCGACAGCCCAGCACAAGTGCTCCATCACAGGCTGCCTCCTTCCCAGCCATCACACCGGCCCTGGGAGCACAGAAAAACTGACCAACACCTGCAGTGGGCTTCTGCATTTCAGAAATCTGTGCCACGTGCTGTAGTGGGTTCTATTCAGCACAGACTTGGCTCCCTATAGATGCATGCTGTGTAGACAGGATGGGTGCCCAACATGCTGGTGAGCCATCTGCAGCTCCAGGGCTGCCAGACTTCCAGCAGCATGGCTGGACCAGCTGCAGTCAACCAGAGCAGGGAAATGCATAAGAATCCCTAGGTTTTGTCCTGACAGAATTTATAAAATGACAAAGAGAATATGCTGAGAGAATAAAGGGTGTTCCCACTATGAGGTACAGAAATACTGCTCTCTCCATCTTAACAGAGATGGAAACAAGACTCAGCAAAACAGTGGCTAGCTAACACACAGCAAGCTTGGGGCTGGGACATGGCTCACAACCTGATATGTCCAGCCCTGGGTAATGGCCTTGGCCATTGAATGGGAGGCAAAGCCTCCCCTGCAGCTCTCCAAGGCCAAGGACAGCAGCATGGTGGCAGGGCCTATCCATAAAATGAGAATAAGCAGTGCTTTGGAGTGGCTCAAAATATTCACTTGCACTCAGCAACTCTTCTCACACCCAAGAGCATGGCTGAACAGAAGTATTCCCACAGGAAAGCACCTCTGACAAGTACTTGTGAATTTGAGTACACACTCAAAAGCTCACATTTCTGTACTGGCTGCATCTTGTCCTAAAAGCACTTGGAACATTTTGGGACTTTCTCAATAGACCTAGTATTAGAGGAGGTCTTTTTCAATGTTAAATAATATTATCAGATGTTTGCACAGAGAAAATGCTCTTACACAATCCCCAGGATCTTTCCCTGATGCTCAGAAGGCAGGATGCTACCTTGTCTAAGTGACTGCCTGTTTGACACACACACCAGCTGTGGGGAATACAATGATTTTAATGGATCTTTGTGCCTTAATCAGATGAGAATGATATGAAATATCAAAACTTTGATGCTTAAAGTCTGGAATAGTGAGTATAAATGGTCATAATTGACTAGAAATATGACTAACTAGAAATTTAGTGCCTCATGCTGTATTTGTTGTCCTCCTTTTGCTTTTCCTGCCCATCCAACTACTCTCTCTTGTCTCACCCACTTTTCAGGATATGTTTGTTCAGCTTCCTTGGATGACCAGTCTTACTACACATTTCTCCAGTGCCTAGCATAAAATAAGCACAGAATGGTGGCCAGTGTATCATGCCTAAAGTAAGCACAACAAATAATTTTTTTGTTTCAACAAATAATACTTCTTTATTGTGCAATGAAAAGCAGACGTCCTAAAACTTCAGTACTTTTCCTTGCACTGAAGAAAAGCAAATTTAGAAGGTGGAAAGGCAAAAATCCAACATGCTTGCAGATTTCCACAGGTTGTACCAGAGAAATAGCCGGTATTTGTCCTATCCTAACTTGCTGTATTTTGGCTCAGACTCCAGTTGTGGTTTCAGTGGAGTGCATAGAGAAGATCTTTTTTAAGAGTAAAGTGTATATAACTAAGGAAAGCAGTGAAAAAGTCTGACCTGCTGCTTGTGAAGTAACTGCTATCACATGGCCTTGACAAACATTTTAGCTACTGTCTTACCTTACTGTAGGTGATGGGTGATGTCCTCTCTTACAGATCAAAGTCAGCGGGAATTCCCTTTGAGCATAGGCAGCAGCTGTTACTTGCATGAGGCTGAGGGATCATGTTTACCTGGAATTTCCCAGGACAAAACCTATAGATGCTGGCAGGTACTTGTCAGCATGTGGCAGTGTGGCATGCAGAGAAACACAGTGCATAGTGAGTGCTTTAGCTGGAACACTGCTTGGAAGAAAGTGGAGAAATCCTGAGCACCAACACCCAGGATCTCTGCAGGTGAGTGCAAGGCAAGTGGAAATTACATCAATTCAGGAAGAGGGACATCGTACCTCTTAAATGCAGAATTAATTCCCACAGCATGTTGTGATTTCCAAAATATAAATGGTTTCTGAAAGGATAAATTAATTTGTGGAGAGAACACCCAAAAGAATATGCTGAACAGAATGGTCTGGGTACAGCTTATGCCACTTTTCAAGCCTGTCCATAGTCCTCTGGATGGCATCCCATTTTTCAGGATGTCATCTTCAAGCTTGCTGAGGGTGCACTCAATCTATTAATCTATGTAATTGATGAAGATATTAAACAATGCTGGTCCCAGTACAGACCCCTGAGGAACACTGCTTGTCACTGATCTCCATCTCCATCAGCTCACTGAGCCATTGACCATTGCCCTGGAATGCAACAATCCAATAAATCCCTCATCCACTGAACCAATCCACCCATCAAACCCATCTCTCTCCAATTTAGAGAGAAGGATGTCATGGATGACCATGTCAAAAGCCTCACAGGAGTCCAGACAGATGACCTACGTAGTAAACAAGGTACTGCTGATTATTTGAGCCAGAAATAAGACATTTTTAAAATACTGCTTTAAAATGATATATTTCTATAAGTACACACTAACAATTCACCTCTGAAAATGTGATACTACTGGACTTAAGAACTTTCGATGTGAACTTTTCACTGGGAAGCATTTCTCAGTAAAGCTGTGCACTGCACAACTACCAGTTGAAAACCAGCTCTCACAAGGCAAGGGAAGCCCCTGTGAGACTATTAAGATTTCAACAGGCACAAGCACTATCCATCTGCTCTCAGATTTAAACTTAGGTTTGTACCTGTTTTAAGCAGAGCCTTAGTGACTCACCTATGTGATAAATACAGCATACACACAGCTTTCAGAATGGATCAGGTTAGAAGGGACCAGAGTGGCTTATCTGGTCCAGCCTCCCTGCTCAAAGAGGGGCACTCCAGAGCACATGACACAGGATTTCATCCAGACAGTTCTGAAATATCTCCAGTCAGGGGGATTCCACAGACTCTCTGGTCAATCTGTTCCAGTGCTCAGTCACCCACACAGTAAAGTTCTTCCTCATATTCAGGTAGAACTCTCTGTGCATCAGTTTCTGCCCGTTGCCTCCTGTCCTATTGCTCAGCACCACTGAGCAGAGCCTGGCTCCATCCTCCTGGCACCTCCCTTCAGATACTCACAGACATTGATGAGTTCCCCTCTCAGTGCCTCTTCTCGAGGCTGAACAGGCCCAGCTCCCTCAGCCTTTCCTCATTAGAGAGATGCTCCAGTGCCTCAATCATCTTTGTTACCCTCCACTGGAGCCACTCCAGGGGCTCCATGTCTCTCTTGTCCTGAGGAGCCCAGGACTGGACTCAGCACTCCAGATGTGCCTCAGCAGGGCTGGGCAGAGGGGCAGGATCACCTCCCTTGACCTGCTGGCAGTGCTCTTCCTAATGCATCTCAGGATTCCATTGGCCTTCTTGGCCACCAAATACAGATGACTCCCTGACTCTGTTCATTATTATAGATCTGGTAATTTCAATTTACTTTTAAAACATTCACATGGACCTTTTAAACCCTCCCATTTTCCTCCAGTGTCTGCAAATACTTTTCCACTGAAGTTTTTTCAACAACTTCCTAGATTGTCTAGCCAGCTTTCCTAGGTTATATATATTTTATGGCTAAATTGTATCAGAAATTTTCTGTATCTTTTCTTCAGGAAGAAATCCAGACTAACAAAAAATTAGATCTGTCATTATAATATCAGCTGATCAGCTGATATAGCAAGCCATAATTTATCTTAGTAAGTGTTACTACATATATTTCTACTCAATATATTATGCATAAACAATAAAACTGTAACATAATTTTGATGAATAAACAGAGTAACTATTATTTCTAGCATCGAGTATTGGCAGGTATGTTTATCAGCCTCTGTTTGGTGTGAAACTATGTGCCAGAAGTTGTGTTGAAATATTTACACTTTCACCTACATTTTATTTTTCATTACTTGTTTGCTGTAACCACCTCAAAATTAGTTTCTGCAGACCCCTGTAAAAGTGTACTAGTTCAATTTTGGGAGACAGCGATTCAGCAGTAATGGCTTTTTTGCATACATGAAAATCAGTTTGTTGCTACTGCCAAGGTAAACAAACTGTGGCCTCTCTCCAGGAAAAAAAAAAGAAAAGAACTCCTTATTTGAACCCAAGATGTTGTTGTAAGTTTATCTTAATGAGGTGGTTATAGTCTTCAGCACTCATTTTTTAATTATTTGGAGGAATCCTCTTGGACTCAGTGAAATGGCATAGCAGGATATTTATCTGGGCTAGAAAAATCCAATTATCAGAAACAAGCGGGCAGCTTTTCTAAACAACATCCATTACATTCTGTAGGATCCCAGTTTTAATTAAAAGAAACAAAGCCCTGGTGTTCTGGGTACAAAGAAGAACTCCAGACTTTCCAGTCTGGTTCAGGCTCAGCTGCCAGCTCTGTCTTCCCCTGGCTTTATCTATATTCAAAGTCACACCAGTTTAACTCCCAAGCAGTTTTTAATCACAGTTAATGAAATAGATGCTAACTGCTACAGAAATGCACTTAATTTGATTTAAATAAGGTTTATAGCAGCCTAGTTAATTGAGTTTATCACCACCTCCAACTTTTAAAACTGAATAAAAAGTGTCTTCAGATTATATGACTAAATTAAAATTATACAGCATACTTTTGAAGGTAAATGTTCCCTATGCTAGGGACTCCCAGTTTTGGAAGAGGATTTAGACAGCCAAAATCCCCATGGAAATGCCAAAAGAAGAACTCCACAAATCACCAGCTTGGGGCTGGGGACCATCAGGGCCTAGGTTTGCACTGAGAGCTGCCCCTTGCACTGTGAAACCACAGCTGGACAGAAATTTAATGTGCTGTTAATATAATCAGGATGAGCTTCAGTGAGTAACGACTAAAAGAGCTGCAATGTGTATGAAAAGGACTGGATAAATATTAAATGAAACCAGTGTGCCATGACAGCATAGCAGCAAAGACAATTGTTTTCAACAGCTGACAGGCATTTCTGTTTTATACACCAGAAAAAAAATGAAGATATGCGCACATTAAATTATGCCTGGCGCTATGGAGATAGAGTTCCTATTCAAAGGAGCAAGAGTTCTAAATAAACTTTCTAAATTGCAAAAGGAAAAATTCACTGATTTATAAAAGAAGAGTTCAAAGTGATGAACTGCCCTAATGGTGATAAGATGCCTTATTCTGATGGTATATTCTTCTGCTAAAACAGGAAAATAATTTCCTTATCCCAGATGCAAGCAAATCTCATATTTTGAGATTTTAAACTAAGTTACTTATTCTCTCACAGTATATTGATAATGTATCCTCTAACTCAGCTAAACACATCTACCCACAAAGAGAGATCTTTTTAATAAGGATATCTGTTTAAAATTAATGCCATGGGTCATGAAAACCTAATCTGTTTTTAAAGAAAATTATAATCTGACATGATTAACAATATTTTTGCCCTTGCCTGTTCAACCACAAATGAATCTCAAATTATTTTGCCTGTATTTGGGATTTCCCCTTTATCAGAAGCTCCGCACAGTCCTTTATATAACCCATTGGCATTGAAGCCAAGACACTATTCATTATTTTAAGAAAACAGCAGGTAGGACAAAAATCCTACTGCAATATTGAATACAGGTAATTGCAGAGAAAGAAGTTGCACTAATGAACAACTGAGGAGTTTCATTAAGCAAACTTAGTGCATCCAGAGACTTCACTAGCACCACTGCCAGGGGCTAGCAGTATCACCCATCCATAGCTCAGGTCACAGGTGAAGCAGCTCTTATTTTATTTTGGGGCTCAGATCACCTAAGTGCCTACATTGCTGCTGGGATTCAGTCTAGGAAAAACCAACTCGTTCCATTGGTGACAAAGCCCAAAACTTTTTCTCTGAAAATCAGCAACAGTTCATATTAGTTAGCTAACTATATTAATTAGTAGCTCCTAAAAGACATCCTTCCATCTCAGCTCTTACCAGGCTGAACAGAGCACACCTCTTCCTATGTCACTCACCCCACACCATGAGGAGGGTGGCCCGAGTGTTATATCCCAAGATGGCATGTAGTTTTACAGGACTCCCAATTCCTCCAAAGTAACTGAAAGTTTAATATTTCCCTGCAGTATTAAACTTTGACTTGATTAGGAAGTGTAAATGTCACAGGTAAGATCTGAGTTTGTGTCAGCTGGAGTAGGCCCACATAAGACAGGGAAGAAGCTCTGCTGATGTACATCAGCTGAGCATCTGACCAAGCTCCATGGCAGGGATGTCTCTTCTGGTTCTTTTTCTCTTTCTCCTTTTATCTCTCCTTCATTCCTTATTTCTCTTTTTTCTTCCCTTCCCTTCCCTTCCCTTCCCTTCCCTTCCCTTCCCTTCCCTTCCCTTCCCTTCCCTTCCCTTCCCTTCCCTTCCCTTCCCTTCCCTTCCCTTCCCGCTCTCTTTCTCTCTGTTTCTCTCTCTCCCCCTCTTTCTCTATTTCTCTCTCTCCTTCTCTCTCTTTATTTTAATCTCTTTCTCTCTTCTATATTTCCTCTCTTTCCTCTTTTCTCTCTTTCTTCCTCTCTTGCTCTCTTCTCTCCACACAACTGATATTCAGGTGTTTTCTGACTTCTGCAATGGCACTGCAGGAACTACCACTGCAGCTCAGAAGAACAGTGTACCAAGTCCACTCCCCTTTCCTGACAGCTGTCGACACCAGGTGTTGTAGGGGACAAGGAAGGAGGGACGCTCAGCAGCTCCCACCACGCTGCAGAGCGCTCAGTTGTGAACGCAGTGAAGAGAGAGGACACAGACCCCTTGCACACAGATAGACTATTTCAGCTCTCTGGAATATTTACTTTTCTTAGGTAAGTACCCGATTTGATTTTGGATTTTACTAATTCTGTCTGTCAATTCTATTCTTAGAGTTCTCTACCAAACTGACATTCATTTTCATGTTTTGTGTACGTATGCTCTGTGAAAGTAGTGATCAAATGACATTTTAAAATACCTTCATGTCATTATTCTTTTAGGAAAAGATGCTGAACTGTTGTCTAAACCATACTTGTCTAAATGTACTTGTAGTGTTTCACCTTGCATGCACCTTGTCTTCAAACCTCAAGCAATACAGTTATCTCTACTTCTCTTTCATATGAAAGGCTCTTAATTCCTTTGCTATTATTCTTATTTTTTTAATTTGTCTTATATTCTAATTGAGATTCTCTTACTGAACTACCTATTCCTAGTTCTTTCTCTTGTTTTTTTGGTTGTTTTTTTTTTCTTTTTGTTCTATTTTTAAAAATCCACCAAAAATTTCTAAAAAAGCTAATTACATGAAAATGAGGGTAATGCAGAAGTTATTACACTCTGGAGCAATTTACATGGCTTGAACGAGTTAGCATTTTCTGAGAATATACTTTGAAGCAGCTAAGTTTCATGGGAAAATGGAAAGAATTTAATTACACTGGAGTACAATGCTATGTTGTCACCCTTACCATCATATTTAATAGCAGAAAACAGTTTGATAGTTTTCATCTTAGAAATAATTGAAGTGTTACATCACTTTTAGATACAAGCAATTTTTTAAACTCCTTGTTTATAAAAAAATGCAATCTCAAGTCTAACAGTTTGGAAAAGATTTGAGAATACTGATAACATCTGGGAAACAGTTTGGAAAATTTGGTTTCCAAAGAAAACTCTGAAGCTGAGTTTGACGAAATTATTTTTAAAAAGTAAGAGATGTTAAACCAGCACTTTGCATTCATTGTGAAGGCAACTGTGCTTTCATTTTTCCTATCTCATGAGGGAATTTAGAAACCATTAATTCACATGTTTATAGTCTTTTTTCTCCAGTCTAATAAGCATGTAATTTAAGAAAAACTACATTAAGGCAACAAAAACAAGTGAGTAATTCCTACAGTATGGATTGCAGATAATTCAGAAGGATATGAAAAGTGCTAGTGCTTTAAGGTAAAAGCATGCTGACAAAATAGTTCCTCTCTTTCACCCCACAACATTTTTGTAGGGTGACAGGAGCCTTTAATAATAATAAAAAAAAAAAAAAAAATCCTTGAGAAGCACTGAGTTCCCCCAAAACACCTATTTTGACAAAGAGAGAAGTTGCCATGACAGCATTATCTTCAGAATGCTCTTTGCTCTCCTCAGGCTTTCATGACTTTCCCAATAATAGCAAAGCTCAGCACCACTTCAATGGATAATGAAGGACCCCCATGGCCACTTGAGGAGCTAGACTGAGTAATCTCCTGAGAAAAGGACAATTTATGTTTGAACCTTTTCATCCTAGGAAAGCAGCATGATTTTTCAGTGTTTTGATGATGATGATTGCTATTATTACTATTGTTTCATTCACATTATACCCATGTTTAGATGTGCTGCAGGGGAAAGAGCCCACAGCAGGGGAGCCAATAAAGGAGAAGAGCCAAGGTGTCTCCTCCACCTCCTTGCCTGTCGTGGTCACCTGCGCCCCAGGGCGGGCATGTCAGAGTGACCCAGGTGGTGTCTGCTCTTGAACTGCACCCAAATTTCAGAGAAGCCCAAAACCTTCCCTCCCTTTGTTCAGGAGACGGTAGTGAGGGTTTCTTAGCTGCAGGAACACCCAAACAATAAGGCTGGCTAATGCACATGCACTGTATTTAATTTCCCGTGGGAGTTTTGCTGCTTAGGGGAGCATTGTACAGGCAGATATGGCAGAGGTATTGCCAAGGCTTACTTAATTTAATTACAGTGCCTCATTACTGACAAACACCCATTCCAGTCCGTGAAAAGTGTAGGCTATTTTATAGAGGGCCCTGTAGCTCACATTTATTTTCTCCTCAGTTTGATCTTGCTAGGTGTTTGAACTAGATGCCATCAGGCAGCAACAAATGCTTATTATAATATAATGAAGGAGGAAGGTTAAGCAGGAGGTGGAAAATTTCTGAAACAGAACCTTAGCTGAATAAGAACACTGAAAGAATAAAGTGTGCAAGGTGTGGATATATCCATCTCTCTATATATATGTATGTATAGACAGACATAACCTATATATATGGACAGATTCCATAATTAAAGGTAATTTATTTTTATGGCTTCCTACACCAGAGCTGTGTTTTCTTAAAGAACTTTGAAAGACCACTGGGTGCTCACAATGGTCTTTTTCTTCAAGACCTTCTTTTCACAAATGGACCATGCCACTGGGTGAAACTTAAAATTAGGCATAGGAGAACTCTTCTAAGGAGTCACAAGCCCCACAGTCCCTGGTAGGGAACAGTAGTGATGGACTATTTACTGCCATGCTTGTTTCTGATCACTGATGAATGATCATGCAGTTCACAGTGTCATTGTTCAATATTATAAGTTTGGGGATAAAATGTGTACCTGTAATTTTACTCACTTTATCCTTCCCTATGGGTCTTACGGGGCAATGAAAATTCCAGGTTTGTGAATACCAGCTTGCCCCCAGCCATGCTCAAACACTGTGCTCATGCTCCCAATAGAGGTCCAGCTGAACTGACCAAAGCTCCTGAGGATGACAAACCCTGATCTGCCACATTTTAAGATTTCCTGCCTCTTCTGCTTAACGTGATGGAAGTAAAAAAAGGAAGCATTGCAAGACAAAGAAAAAATAAAACCACAGGTATGGCCAACCTGCAGCCTACAGGTGATATGAGAAGGCCTTCTGTCAGATGTCAGATGTATTAGTAGCAAGAAGAATAAATATTGGAAGGAGTGTTTTGGATTTAGGAATTGTAATTAAAAGCAGGAGGCTGCAGCAGTAGCAGCAATGCCGTAAGTCTCATTAGCACATTGTCTGTGCGCACACAGTGAGTCAATGAAGCAGTCCATATGTTTTATCAGTGTCAGCAGAGGCCAGCAATGGAGCAGTAATCTGGGGAATAGGATTATACTGGATGGGGTGAAGAGGTTTTGTACAACAAGTAAGGATTTTAGGACCGTATTTGGTATGTCATGTGAATCTTATCAGAAGCTGTAGGTGAGAAGATTTGAGTATGTATATATGGCAAGGTAGGTCAAAACTAGCTGAAAGTGATTGAACAGGATGTTTTACAGACCTAGCAGGACAGGTCCAGAGAAGCTGGAAGAGAGAGGAGGAAGCAGACAGTAGCCAGGAGCAGGCACTGCCCACAGCAACATGCATGAGTGCCATTGAGCTGTGCCCTGTTTGGGTCACACAGCCACAGACACCGGGGAGGGAGCACCACGGTGTCCGAGGGATGCCCAGGAAAGCAAGTGGCTGATCCAGAGCAGCTATCAGGACAGAATGAGTAGGACCTCGCTGGTGTCAGTGAACACAGCAGAGACTGGGGAGAGGAGGAAACAAGGGAGCCTCCTGAGCTACAGAGTCCCCAGCAGCCTTTCCATTACAGCTCATTCTCACTTGGCTGTGTGGGAAATCCCTATGTCCTGTGCTGAGGGAATGAGAAAGCAATTTTCCACGTTTGGATTTCAGAGCTGCCCTGGACTCTGTATCCGTGCCCTGGACTCTGTATCACTAGCATAAAGATGTGAGAAAAATCTGTGTTTCCAACAAGTTTTGCTCAATACACAGAGATGGTCTGCAATCCCTGGCACTGCTCTTTTGCAAGGTGTTTCATGGCCTGCAGCTCACATCGCAGCACCTCAGGGTTTATCTCACAGCAGGTGTAAAACACCTGCTTATCCGATGGCAGCTGGTGCCTTTCTTCTTGCACACCTCTTATGTCCTGACAGGCCACCTCCTGCCACATCTTCTGGCTCTCTCCAGTTAAAAGGTAGGCATCCAGTTGACAGACAGCTCACTTTTTGTGTGTCATTGTGTGAGGCAGCAAAGCTTGAAGCAAAAAAGGGAAAGTTTCTCATGTGGGAGCAGAGTGATGTAGGGACTAAGCAAAATGTGGAGGTTAAAACCATGTTAGCACTCAGAACAGGACTCCAGATTTGGCTAGAACTCAGGGAAAAAAAGACAATTTGTGCCTTGTGGAAGAAGGGGCAGGCAACTCAGGAGGACTACAAGGATGTTGGCAGATTATGCAGGAAGAAAATAAGAAGGACCAAAGATGAAGTAGAATTTAATCTGGCTACTGCTATAAAAGACAATAAAACATGTTTAAATACACCAGCAATAAAAGAAGAGCTAAAGAGAATTTCCATCCTTTGCTGGATAGGGGGAGGGGGGAAACACAGTGACAAAGGATGAGAAAAGAGCTGAGGTACTTAATGCCTTCTTTGCCTCAGTTGTTAATAGCGAGGATTACCCAGTTGTCCAAAGGGTACTCAGCCCCTTGAACTGGAAAACGGTGATGGGGAGCAGAATTAAATCCCCCATAACTCAAGGGGAAATGGTCAATGATCTGCTACACCACTCAGAAATGAAAAAGTTTACAGGGTCAGATGGGATCCACCCAAGGGTACTTAGGGAGGGCAGAGCTGCTCACCAACCCACTTTCTATCATCCACCAGCAGTTTTGTCTTACCAGCGAGGTCCCAGTTGACTGGAATTTAGCCCATCAACAAGAAGGGTCATAAGGAGGTTCTGGGGAGCTACAAGTCTGTCTGTCAGTCTGACCTCAGTGCCTGGGAGGGTTATGGAGCAGAACAACTTGACTGCATGCACAGGACAACCAGGGGATCAGGCCCAGCCAGAATGGATTTATGAAAGGCAAGTCCTTCCCCACCAACTTGGTTTCCTTTTATTTCAGGATGATCCACCTAGTGGGTGAGGGAAAGGTTCATGTGGATGTATTTATATGGACTTTAGTAAAGTGTTTGACACTGTGTCCCACAACATTCTCCTGGAGAAACTGGTTGTTCATGGCCTGGAGTGCATCCAGCACCCTTTGCTGAGTGAAAAACTGCCTGGATGGCTGGCCCCAGAGAGTGATGGGGAATGTAGTTACATCCAGCTGGTGGCATGTGGTGTTACATTTTAGTTAAATGGTATGCTCTGTCTCACCCCTCGAAAATCCAGGTTTATTCCAAGCCTGTAATCCTCCCCTGAAGTATCATGTGTCTGTAATCCCATTGGTCCAATCTTATTCCGCGCCCACTTTGAATCTCCCTGTTAAGTGTGCCGGGGGGACAGGGCTCCCTCTCTCTTAGCCGGCTCTCGTGGCCGGTGCTCTCTCGGCCCCTCTCTCCCCCTCCCCTTCCCCCCTCCCTCCCCCTTCCCCCCCTCTCCCTCAGAAACCACACTGCCTCCTGGGGGGACCCCCAATAAACCCTCATCTAATTACACCCTCAGAAGCCGTGTGGAGTCTCCTTGCCTGCCTGCTGCTACCAGCCAACTCACAGCTTAGGGGGCCCCCCCAAACGCACCGCAACAGTGGCAGGTCACAAGTGGTGCTCCCCAGGGCTCAGTGTTTGCCCCAGTCAGATTTAATACCTTTATCAACAACCTGGACAAGGGAATCTAGGGCAGTCACAGTCACTTTCCAGAGAACAAGAGGTTTCTTGGCAGTGGGGGATGAATTGCATGTCAGCCACCCCGGGGTACAGGGTGAAACTGAAGATGGGAGCCTTTGCTGTTATCCTGGGGAAGCAGAGGTACAAAGGCAGGAGTTGGGGCTCCTCTCAAACAGCATTGGGGAACAAACCTACAGCCAGAGACACCTTCATGGGTATTTCACCCTGGCAGCATATGCACTCCATTCCTGAAAGTCAGAAGCAGATGTACTTGCCTCACCCTTTTCCTGGCTTGCTGGCAAGTTTTGGATGGGCTCTGCCCTGGCAAACCCATTGCTCACAGTCAGCAGAAAGCTTTCAACTACATAACCAAGATGCCCTGCTCTCTGACTCATTAGTACCACCAGCTTAAGGAGTTGAGTAAGTCATTAATTTCTTCCAGAAATATCATTTTCCCTTGGTAGTTTTCCAGGCTAATGTTGCCAAAGCCTTCCTGGATGGTACAGGTAATACCCTTTCTCTTTTATGTTCATTTTAAGTTCCCAGGACAAGCTATTAGCCAGGTATGTCTCCCTGGGCATGACACCAGTCAGCAAGACCAAAACTTGCTCAGATTCTATTTCCTCCCTCAAAGCCTAGCTCTAATCCTCAGGAAAAAAAAAAATAAAAAAAAAACCAAACCAAACCAAACCAACTCCCCAAAAAACCAAAAAAATCTCAACACAACTGTTGTCCAATTTACAGCATAATTTCTCATTCCTAAACAGCTGGAACATCAAGTCCTTCTGCAAAACTCACACCACTACAAACCAATGACAATAATTAAATAATAGTTCCAGCTTACAGCAAAGAGGCATCTAGAGCACAAAACCATTTTTCCCTCTAGAGCCCTTGTCCTTTTCACTGTTTGAACAGGTTTTAGGAATCCCAGGCCTTTTCAAAATGTCACACAGAAATATGTGAAAGGATCTGCAAAACACATACTGTTTTGTTAAGATAGCACATCCGTAGTGGTCTTAAAACACTGACACTGTCTTTTAATGACTCTCCCCAAACAATACTCCAGCTTGTCTTGGTCATAGATAAGACAGGCACAATGGGAGAACCTGATTCACTTTCTTGTTACATTTTTAAGCAGCATTTGAAAATTTGACTTCATGAATCCTTTCACTCACTACAAGCCTCCTCTTCTTTACTTCGTCTTATTAACACTGACTTGTTAGAGCTCAGGGCTGACATTGCCTCTTGAAACCAAAGGCAGGACACTTGTGATCAGGCATTCACCAATAGATAAGAAAAAATACTGAATGTCAGTGTTCAAATACTCCTTCTAAGGAAACATGGCTGTTTCCCAGTTAAAAGAGACCATGGCATGTGGGTCATACTTGGCTTCCACTACAGTTTGTAGGAATTAATTTTCTCAAATATCTTCATTGGTCCTGGTCCTGCAGTAACTGGATTTCGTTTCATCTCCATGGATAGGAGGATTTACCCCAAGTGACTTGCAAGGGACTGGAAAATCAGCTCATGTAATATAAAAAGTTGGAAATGCATGCATTCTGAGTACAGTTCTTTGCATGAAATTTCATTCCAAATGCCAGTCCAAACCTGCCATTACAGTTTCTTACATAAATGACATTTAAGAGTGTGAGCATTAACGGGAAAGTTACAGTCACATTAAAGCACAGTACTTACAGTCACATTCACTTTCTCACCAAAAGAACCTAAAGCATGTTTTAAACAGACATATCACTGTTTCCTCACATCATATATTTAATTAGAACAGATAAATCAAATTACTTCCTTTGCCTGTACACATAAAATCCCTGTGTAATTACAGAAGAGAAGGCCACCCTGCAGGCCATTTTGTGGCATTATAAATGTGCTGATTCACCTGATCTTCAGCCAAGCTCCACTTTAATCTTCCGAGTCTTGTTTTAGTTTGAGGAACAGCCAAACACACCCAGTTGGGCAGCAGAGATTAGGTTTCCCACTATTCAGTAAAACAGACAAATAAAGTAGTTACTCTTCTGAGATAGATTTGGGTTTGTTTTTTTTGTTTTTTTTCTGTTTTTTTTTTTTTTTGATAGTAAACTATTATAATCCATAAGATCCGTAAGGATTTCATGAAAAAAGAGAAGAGGGGTGGGGGCAGGGAAGACTGATAGGCAATTTCTATTATGCATTTGTTAATTAACAGGCACAGAACTTTTCTTTGGTCAAGAAGCACTGTTGCTTTAGTTGCTACACAGTGTCCCTACTGCCCTCAGTACTAAGTGATCCTGATCTATGTTAGTACAAATAACAATGGTATCAGGAATAGGGACAATGATGATGATTGTCATGATGATGATAATAACAACTTTCAGCTGTGACTGCAAACAGTGTTGCAACAACCAGTGACCAACAGACTTGATCCAGGTTTCAAATGCCCATCACAAATCCAGACAGAAGAGCTGCAGAGAGCAGGTAATGGTACAGCTGGCTTTCTGGAACAGCATGACCTGTGAACTCTTGTTCAGCAGCTGACATCTTTGATTTCCATCTGTGCTTGAGCAATGGTCTTTTCCTGGCAGAAGCATCCAGCTTTGGCATGGGGACTCCGAGTGCTGGAGAGTTTCTCAACTCCTCCCATCTCCCATTTCGGCAGCTAATTGTGCCCAGTGTTAAATCTGGCAGGTTTCAGCGTTGAGAAACTATATCTTGTCCTGCCTTTATCTGTTATTAAAGAGCCCCATAGTTTCAGGTATCCTCCCCCCCCCCCCCCCCATACACACTCAGACTCTGATTGAATTCTCTCTTCCCTTTCTCTGCAATTAGTTAAATGTACTGTGCCCATCAGCCTCCCCTCACCCAAATCACTGCTCTCTCCCAGCTCTTTGCCATTGGCCCCAGCCCAGTGGCAGGCACTGATGGCAAGGGGATTTGTCATGGCTCTGCACTCCTCTCCCCTTCCACACTCCTGTGCTAGGGTGCTCAGCATTCTGTGGCCCCCAAATATGTCCCTTTGGACACGACACCCTTGACATGAACACCCTTTGGTACCAGCCTCCTGAGCACCCACAGAACTGATAGAGACCCCTTGGCCCAGGCTTTGTCACTCCTTGGTTGCTCCTATCACAACAAAGGAGCCAGGGTGTGCTTTTTTCCCCTCTGACCTTCCTTAGCTGTTAATTCCTATTCCTCTGATTTTTGTGCCATCTGTGTCTTCACTAAGCCAGATTTCTCTGTTTCTTCCATATCACTTGTGAATTCCAGACAGGCCTTTCATGTGACTCATTTCCCATGAAACACATTTTACCAGAATCTCCTGTGGATTGGTATTTCCTCGCTAACTCTTTGTGATTCCTTCAAACCTTCAGTTAAATCAGTCGACGACTTCTGGACCACTGTCTTTTAGGCAGCAACTGCAACAGGAACAGAGTCAATCCTCCAATGGGTTAAGTCTGCCTCTGATTTCTTATAAGCATTCTTGCTTCACCCAAAAACATTTTTCCCATTTTAATCAGACATTGAATCTTGGAATCCAGTCTTTGCTAGGAAATTTTCTTCAGCATAATATGGTGTACATGTGAGTGCCATGGGGTCAGCAAGTTTCCACTGTACCTGGGTGAACCTGCTTCATGAATGTCCTTACTGTGTGTTCTACAAAGGAGTTTTGGGTAGCCTGGGGGTGGTCAGCTCCAATAGGGAGGTGCTTTAGAGTGAAGCCACACCAAACTTTGCAGGCATTCTTTTTATCTATTTTCTATAACTCTTATATCCAGAAACAGTTCCAAGTCTTCAAATGATCAGTTCTATGGTTTTGCTTTGTATTTTAGTGGAGTTCACATAATTTTTTTTCTGGTCAGACACAAGCCTCAACCATAGTAAAGAAGCAGACAGTTTCCTTTTTTGGAAACTCAGAAGGAAATCCTGATTGAACAAAACAAATCAGAAGTATCAGAAAGAGTAATCAAAACCAAAATGTTTGTGTTTATGGATGATACTGCCTCTTGCTGCTTAAAGGAAGGGACAGAGTAGAAATTGCTGGAGTTAATTAAATCTTACTATCCTACATATTCAGTGGTGAACATTGAAGAATTGCAGTCTCAACTTATGCCAGGGGAGTGGCTGTCTTCCAGACTCACTCACAGGACCAAGGTGAGCACTGACTTTCTAGCCAATGTAGTCACTCTACAGGAGACCTTTTAAGAGGTCCAGAGAAGAAAGTGAACTGGAGCTTCCCTGGGAGATAAAGCTGAACATCATGCAATTTCAGAACTGGCAGATGGTGAAGGCTCCCTTTGCTTCTGCTGCAGGCTGGCTAACCACACAATTGTACTACAGCAAGGGCACTGGGGATGCAGAGTACAAAGCATTAATACAAAGCAAACACAAGAATGTTTGGTGACAGTGCCATAACAGGCAGACAAAGAAGGCAAAACCAAAACAGAAATTCTCTGCAGCACTCAGTCTTGGGAGCAAGTGGATAGTGAATGGTGAATGAATATGTAAACATCACATTTCTGCAGATTTCTGGACTGAAGTCCTGCAGTCAAATATCCTCATTTTCTCAATGAACAACTTTCTCCTCTGCCCATGACCTTACATTTGAGATATAAGTTACACCATTTCAGTGTTCCTAAACCTATAACAAATCAAAAGCAAACACTCACAGATGAACACATCTTGTGCTGCCTGGTTGTTGAAGTGATAAAGAAACCACTTTCTTTGCCAGGATCCCATGCATGTCGGAACTCAGTAATAGAATGTTTTGATCTACCAGCCTGCTATGTTGACATACTGAAACAAAAAGTGCTTCCACTCAGCCAAAACCACATATCTTGGCAATCTGCAGCCTGAAAGACAACAAAGACATAGTCTGAAAACTTGGCAACTGTCCTGGCACGCTACACCTTGGGATTAGCGAGTCAGTCACGCTATGCTGGCTCTGGTTTTACCATAATGCAGTAACACAATGGGAAATTCTGGAGTGTTGGTCCTCAACACCTCATCTCTGCTGGCTTTCAGGAGCTGCTTCAGAAGCAAGGTAAATCCCTGAGCTAGAAAGTTATGCTCCTTTCCATAATCCCCTTCTGGTGAATGAAAAGTGTTAAATGGAGGAAAACGCTGCTTACTGCAACTCCCTTTCTCTTACCTGCCCATTCTCTGCTGCAGGTGTTTTCTAAGACCTGAACCATTGCACCATGAATGTGCACCATGAATGTGCACCATGAATGTGAACCATTGCACCATGTGCACTTGCACATCTTTTTTAAGCACTAACAAACACATTAAGAGTTCAGATACCATATTCAGCCAGGCATCCGGGATGCAGATTACCAGAGGTCTCTACATTTGGTGAAAAGACACTGCACTGGCATGTTTCTAGTGGGATACCAGGCTGGAGGAGAGCGAAGGAGAGAAAATGAGAACAACTTTGGGTTAGAGGGGCGAAGGCAATTGCCAGCAGGAGGCATTCATCAAACGTAATGTCCTGTGCATGGACTGTGATACCCAAATTAAAAAGCCATCATGCTAATTGCATAGACAGAGAACTAGTAAACACCTGGGTTAGTTTTATTAACTCTAACACAGTGCTGAAAACACTGGAGCCATGTTAATTTCTGCTACTTCAGGATCTGGCCTTACTCTGCAGAATGATATCTGTGAAAACACTAAATTAGTGCTTGAGCACTTAAGAAAATGTAAAGAATCTACTGTAAAAGTCTTATAACACAATGAATTTCAGCTCTTTGGGCTAAAACCAGTGAATAAATGGTGTGCCATTAAAATGATGCTGTTAGATGCAAAAATCAGTTGTTTCACTGCAAATGAAAAAAAGGAAAGAGAAAATCAGGTAAGTAAACATGTATACCAGGCAAAATAACAGAAACGTTCTGAAGATCATGTCTAGTAGGCATATGGATAAATACAGCATATTGATGAAAAGCTGTAGGGTCTCTGCAAAGTGAAATCATATGTCACAAACTTCCTAGAGTTATCTGAAGGCAACAAATGTGCAAACAAATCAGATCTCACTCATATTCTCTTGCTGGGTTTCTAGAAAGCATTGGAAGTGGGTCACCTACAGGACACTTTTAGAGAAATTAAACTGATCTAGAAAATGAGAGAAAGAGAGACTTTTGAGTTGGAAAAAGGTTGTTAGAAGTCAAGGATTAACAGTAGGAATAATGTGCTGTGTAAATATACATGTCTTCTTACTGTCTTTTCTGCCACACCCAAAGTATACTCACACCTTCCTCCCATCATCTTGAAATCTGGGCTCAATCAGCCACAATATTTTTGATTTATTTTTCCTTTTGAAAAACAAGATTCTGTTCATAACTTGAGAATATAGTAGCATAGATATTTTCCCTTTTCAGTGTCACTTAAGAGGGAAACACTGGCACCACCGAAGAAGGGAGGCAGCAAGTGTGCCCATTCTGGTGACAGAAGATCAAATATTGTGCCTGTGTTTGGTAAGGACTTAGCAAACAGTAAACCAGTGATTCTACACTCAATACCAGCAAGAGTTCTCAAACAAGCAACTATAAAATCAGTTTGGAATTACTTAGAAGACATCAGCAAGACTGAAAATAATCAGCATGGGGATCTGAAGAACAGTCAGATAACACAATGAATTTCAGCTCTTTGGGCTAAAACCAGTGAATAAATGGTGTGCCATTAAAATGGTGCTGTTAGATGCAAAAATCAGTTGTTTCACTGCAAATGAAAAAAAGGAAAGAGAAAATCAGGTAAGTAAACATGATGTATACCAGGCAAAATAACAGAAACGTTCTGAAGATCACGTCTAGTAGGCACCTGGTGGACAGGTTGGAAGAATTAGATCCAGATAGCTCTTGACTTCAGTAAGGTTTTAGTAGCATCACATGATACTTGCAAAAGAAAGTTAATGGACATTGGTACAAATATAATGCATCCAGCTGGTTGGAAATACAGTTTGAAGGAGCACACCTCAGAAATTTGGCGCCCTTCTTTATTTGTGCTCCTGCAAGGGCCTTTCCTGAGCAAAGTAATCAACATTCCAGTGAACAGCTGAGAGGACAGAGAAGAGTGGGCTGAAATATGACACAACATGCTGGAGGTTTGTGAACCATCAAGGACTAGAATTCAAGCTAACTGTGAGGGAACACAAAGAGCAAAACCCAAACAAGGATGGCATTCAGAAATGACTGCATGGTGCAATACTTGAGAATGAAAAATCAAGCATGAAAATAAGTGCTTGGTCCAAAAGAGAGGCTGGGGTTTGAGGCTGATTCTAAGCAGAATATGAAGTAATAATTTCATGTTGTTAAATCATCTCAGCTGTACTAATAGCAGCATCATGCATATCTCACAGGAGATAATGACAGTTTTCTTCTCTTTCCCAGAAAAGACCTCAAATGCCACATTGTGTTTGGTTATAAAAGATGTGGAGAAACTGGAGAGAGTCTGCGTTACAAGACGTTGAAGCATTGACTGTGGGAGAAGATTGTTCTTGCTTACCCCAGGCACCAGCAGGTTTGGGGAGGGTGATTGGATAGCAATCTTCATATGGATTGCTCTAAAGGTTATTTGAGAGAGGACCGTGATAAACTTGTCTCCACAGTTACTCAGAGAAAAGAAAAAGAAATTATATAAATTTGCCGCAAAGAAGATTTAATTTATGTGTTGGGAAAAACCCAACATTTTTGACAGGAGTCCTGAAATAGCAGAATAGACTGATTAGGCATGCTGAAAGTTTGCAGAAACCCACTGGACAAATCCTTTCAGGCAATGCCTAAATGCAGTTTCTCCTTTCTTGATGAAAGGATTTTACATAGATCTTCTCTAAGGGCTCTTCCAAACACCGTCTTCCGAGTCTACAATTTCATTTTTAAGTAGCAAATCTTTGAAATTACATATATATAAAAATGTATTGGGTTTTATTCACACTGAGATTTAGTCAACTTTATATGCAGTAATAGCTGAATGTTGCACTTCATTGATTTGTTGATTTTGATATCTGCTGTTCTCAGCTCTGCCAAAGAACATGCTGACCTTTTATGCTTTACCAACATTTTTTCTACCATCCACTAGTAAATGAGGAAACAAGTATGAAAGGTGATGATTCTACAGTATCTGCCGTCCATGCTGTGATACTGCCTACAGGCTATAACTGAAAATCCACTGAATGAGTACAGCCCGTGTGAATCACTATTAAGAAGCATTCAGTACATTTACAGCTCCATGCACCCCTATAAAATCACATCTTGGTTGCCAAGAACATGTCTGCAAGATTTAAAGATTTTTTTTTTTTTAACTGCTGAGGGGAAACAATAGTCTGACAAAAAATAATTCATAGATGTGAAGTTTTGCTCAGTATTTTGTGAAAACTGGTAAGAAACCTGTTGATACATTGTGTGGCATCTTTATAGAATAGAATATGCTGAATACAAATAGGAAACAGATGCCTTCTAAGTGAAAAGATAAATTCTAATCTGTCATTACATGCTAACTTTTTTTCTTCCCTCACATTAATATGTTCTTCAATTTTTAATTTTCTTTTTTAAGTGACACTGCTTTTGTTACTGAGTGGACTGCTACAGAATATTTGTGAAAGTCAGGGTTGTTTTTCTTCCCCAGAGGTAAATGTGAAGTTCTCATTTAGTGAAAATAGAACCTTAGAAAGAAAGCTTCTTAGGTTTTTAGAACATTCACCTACCCTAATGACCATCTGTACACAGACTATGTGTCAACTGCTACCACCAGTATTTATTCACACAACACAGACTTTCTGGTTTTCATCACAGGCCAGGTTTGTAGAACAGGCACAGAGGCATTACCTGTAGTATCTCTGCTTGTCCTGTGTGAGATCTTGTAAATAATGGAACATCATCTCATTCACAGACCCTAAACATTAGCCACAGTTAGGAGGTGGAATCCAGAGAATGAAGTGCTGCTCTCACATGAGCATACAGTAATAGAAGGAATAAAAAGTCTAAGATTGAAGGAAAACAATTTAAACTATCTTTCAGATAAAATCTGACATGCATGCTAGAATTAGAGGATGCAAAAACAATGGAAGGGCACAAAACTAGAGTGATAATAATGAGAAAACAAGCAGTAATGTATGGTATATTAATTTCTTTCATTGCCCTACTGATTGTCCTAGAGCAGAAATCTTCCACCAAAGTGTAGTGTTAATAACATCAGTCAGGCCTGGCCTAACACCTCTTTGATCTAATGTGATATAGCAGACAGCAACAGCAATTTTCAGCTGACTGCTATGGAAACATAGCTATTTTTCATGCAGATGTGTTCAGATGTGAAATTAATGGGTTTAGTTGGAACAGATCTGAAATTAAATGGTTTTTCATGGTATAAAATCTTCTGTCTCATTTTGGCTACACTTGCCATTTGGAGATTTTGTATTAATCCCAGCCTGTAAACCAGAGCAACATTACTGAATGTGAAGATGAGAGAACCATCCAAGCAGCAAGAGTTGTCATGAAAACCAGACAATCACATTTTGAGCAGTCCTGCTTTATTTTGTCAATTTTTGCTAAAGAGATCAGGTGGGTAGCTAAAAACCTGATGGTCTCATGCCCTCTTGTCTGCAGCCACTTTCCAGAGGAGAGGAATTGTGTTGGAATTTCAGTTTGATTGTGCACCCTCCAGTCCAGCCAGTTCAGCAGTTGTGCAAATATATTCTTTTTCATGAAACATCTACAGAGCTGTGTGTTATGGATGAGCAACACTATTTTATCCCTGAGTTCATTCAGGACTTGGCATGTGTGTTTTTATGAGTTAGTTTTGTGCCATTTTTTTTTCTCTTAAAAATGTCTGAAATGATTTTAATGTTTTAAGACATTGTGCCTCTGAATAGAACATATTTTAAGATACTCACAATGTTAGTATTAAGACACTCACACTGTGAGTAAAATATTTAAAGATAATCACAATCTGCTATGTGTCCTACAGGCCCAAAAAAAGTACTCAAAAAGGGAAGTGCCTCTACATGATTTTACCACCTCCTGATCACCAGTAAAGCCAGTCCTGTTTCTGGCACATTTCTCATGGACATGTTTGGGAGAGTTTATTAGACAACTCTTCCTTGCCTTCTTAATTCTTGACCTGAAATGTCATCCCTCTTCATTTTCAAAGCCATAAGACTGCTTTTATAAAGCTATAAATCTCTGTCCCTCTCATCCAGAGCACAGACACATTCTTCAGCTTCTGGGTAATACAACTGTGAAGGTGAATATTTTGGTCCAGTAGACATAACTGTATTGCAAAATAATATTCATATCCTGTCAGATGATTGGAGCAAAAAAGTGTTGTCTTTTGGACAGCCAACAATGTCAGAGATGTACCCACATGATAACCTGATAATGTTTCTCATAGTGGACCAAGTACTCAATCATGTGCTTTCTTCTATTTAAACTTACAATCTTCATGAAAGCTACTGGAAAACAATTTTAGCACCTGTACGAATAATTTCTGAGAATTGAGAAACAGTAAATTGGCAGCAGTAGCAAGCAATGGGAAGAAAGTAAATCAATAGGCTTACCCTGCTATACAAATTTTAAAAATTACATTTGCGGGATTAATGCCAATTGACATGACTAAGAAAAATATTGGCCTTTCTGTTGGACAAATTACATTCATGGTTCACGAAATGAAGAAATCTGGGAATATGTGATGCTGGAAGAAATGTGAAAAATGAGGACTCATGTAGAGGTGCAAGCTGAATATGAAATTGCAAATCAAGCTGCCACAGTGGGGGAAATTCATAGCTGAGCAGATGATGGATAATCCTGTGTTTTGCTGAGCTAACAGCATGGGCTGTAGCCTGGGCAGAAAGGCAGCAACAGTTAAATTCTGCACTGATTGAGAGTTTATAGTCCTACCTAGTCTGTTTAAATGTGGTAGGATCCTGAATATATTACATTCTTATGCTTCAGACAGGTGGTTGTCAGCTCTGATCCTGTAATGGCAACTTTTCTTGAGTTGGCAGCACGCTACACAAGACGAGTAGTTTCAGCTGCTCCCTTTTAACTAGAAAAGCCTCACTGATGCCTGATGCTGCAGCTATGGACTTATCCTGGCAATTTGTCACACAAGTACAGTTTTGCAAACAAATTTATTCAAATACTCATACTAATGATGATTATATTTGTCCTCTAAACTTAATTTCCAGGGGTAATCCTTTAAGCCATTGGTTGGAGCTGGATGGTAAGACAGGATCACTTCATGGTCTCCTGCTGACAGTGCAGATGAGAGGCGAGGAGCAAAGACATGCTTTCCTCATTCACCCACTTTGTCTCCACTTGTTTTTTGTAATGTTGAAAAGCTTTTTACAATGAATAGTGCCAGTGACTTGATTAGTAAGAAATCTGAGCCTTGGATGGATGCAGAATTGAAACAGAGAAATGAGGAGGAGTTAAAGAAACAGTAAAAAGGAACTTCAGTGGCTGTACTTATTTTTCTTGGATAGACTTTGGACTGTTCATCCCATCTCTCAGAAATTATTTGGGTGAACTGGTGACTCCATGGTGTTTATTATTTTAATTACCATTGAACCATGCAGATGAAATTTACTGAATAATAAATCTGTAGACAGATGTACTCTGCATATTGTCATACATCACTGTAAATTCGGGAAAAGAACAAGATTTTACTTACCACATTTAATTGGGCACAGAACAGAAGGGCTGAGGAATTTATAGCCAATGCTTTCATCCATTAAAAACAGAGATTTTTCCGATTTGTAAATTATTGGCTTAATTCAATTTAAATCATGTCAGCAGGAGCACCTTGGAGTCATTATTGTTTCTGGAGCTTGACTTTTTTAAAGGATGTCCACAGGAGGAAAGAACAGAAGTTGGGAGGAGCACAGAACAAAGCACACTGCAAATAATTAAAAGATATAGGGAACTGAGTTCAAAACCCCCTTTGATTCCTGTTTCATTCCAGCTGGTGGCCAGTGTAGGAAGCATATTAGAAGCACAGAAAATAAGGATTCCTCATCGGCACCAAATGGGTCATAAAATGCAAGTGAAACTGCCAAACACCCTTAGGGACACAGGCAACTGTTTTCCTGCTCCCAGTTACAGGGAGAGGTTGCTCTATGTGGCCATCTCTTTGCTGTACCCAGATTTTACAAAATATAAAGGCTCTTGAGAGGAATGAACTTTGAATTAGTCATTAGCAGAATTAATTTCTTTTCTTTGCTTTAACAAATGGCATCAGCCCTGCATGTGAGGGACGAAAAGACTGCAGTAACAATGCACGGCCATGAGTGACAATCCCAGGATGCAAACAAGCATGGATCTGCAAAGCAGAGAGAGGAACGGAGAGTGCAGATGTTGCATGGTTAGGGTATGTGACAGGTGACCCCATGTTCCAAGTTTCTTTAACTTTTTTTAACTTCCAATAAAAATCCCTTGGATGCTGGAATTTTCTATAAAGATGGAAATTGTTCTCTCTGTGCAGTGTTGAGAGTATAATACCAATTTCAGGCCCATTTGAATGCTCACATGAAGTGGCTTTATCCCTCACCCTGTTGTCAGCTTCTTTCTGATAATTTGTGATAGAAATAACTATTAATACTTGCAGTATGGCAAAATGGGAAAGTAAACACCTAAGAAAGCAGTGGTTCTGACAGCAGTCAGTCTTTTCAGAAATGACATATTCTATGATTTTGAACCAACATGTCCTGGCTAACAAGACCCCCTCACCAGCCGAAAGCATCGTGTCATTAACTGAGTCACATAATGTCAATAACCTTAAAGTCCTAAATCTCTTGCTTTATCCAATGTCCTACAAGACACCAAACACAGAGTTGGACCCTACCCTTGGCAAAGGAAGCACTGGGTTTTTTCACAGGCACCTTTTAATCCCAGCAGGCAGAGAGAGCTCAAGGAAAACTGCAGGGAATTGCTTCCCAGCTTACTTCAGTATTGGCCTTTCCACCAGTCATGCTTCATTGGGTCTTGCTGGGCCTCCTCAGCAGCAGAGATGCCTGCTTTTGGTGCATCATTATGTACCAAAGAACAACAAAGAGAGCTCAAATGGCTTCAAAGGACATGGGATCTTCAGCCCAGGCTGAGGAGGGCTGACAAAGGGCGAGGAAAAGTCAGGCTTCAGTAACTTTTAATGACATCTCTCTTTAGGATTAAAAAAAAAACTCAGCCATTGCTCTGTGATTCAGTCTGAAGGCGTGCCCATCACCCTTGTGTTACAAGTTGCAACACCATGGAGGATGTTGATATCCTCAAAATTAATAATTTGGAGCCACAAATTATCAAGCATGCAATGCCACGATGCAAAAAGTCACTGCTGTCTGCCACTGGAGACTGCATGCTGTCACTTCAGCCATTCCATCTTTTTGCAGGATCCTATTTCACCCATCAACCTACATTCTTGTTACAAGTGGAAAAAAGTAAGTATGTAAGTTGTTTCAGCAAAGTCTGTCTTTGTCTTCTTACCCAGGTCCCCTGATCAGCCCAGATGGACACTTATAAATAGCACCAGCTGGAAAAATCACAAATAAATTACCATCCTTCATTTGTCCCATTTCTTAGTATTTATTTGGCTAACAGAAAGGAAGGTTTAACATTTTAGAAAGCTCTTATCATCCTTTCCTGCTTTTACTGGAAATATAAACTGTTGAAGCAAAAATCAGTGGTCAGGATTTGTAGGAGTCAATGGATTCCCAAGCTTTTGAAACTCTCCAGAAATGCCATATACTTGACCTTTTCCTCATCAGTCCCACATGAGCCCTTGGATATCTTTTTGGCTGTAAGAGAATTGTGTCTGCCAACATCACAGACAAAATCTATCCAAGTCTTAGTACTTCAGTCACATCTTCTGTGATCCTCTACTGAGGATAAACTCTTTTCATCACTCACCTCTCAGTAATTTTCTTGTGTCAAGAATGGACTATGTTCTCATTAAATGAGTGAGACAAAGTGAAAATCCAGCTGTTGATACTTCTTTTCTTCTGAGAAAGAAATAATATTTATTTACTATGATTTGTGCTGCAATAGGTCTGGAAAGCCCCAGTGGAGACACAAGCCCTGGAATGATATGGGCTATACATGAGATACAGCTACACATCCTGAAAGTTTACAGTCTTAAATAAGAAGACAAACAACTCTGATGTTATTGCAGACAAAAAGTATTGCATATCATGAAATTAAACAGTCCCAGTGGGAGAGAGATTTGCTTGGGTCTGTGGATAAGATTGGCAGAAATTCATCCCCTGAGAGTAGCAGTATAAAATATGAGCTTAGAACAACATCAATTACCATACATTTAATAATTTAAATGATGTATACTTCATCGGTGCCTCAATTAACACCAGACTAGCCCATTTATTTCAGTGTTTGGATATCTTCTCTACTGTCTGGATTTCTGCTGTAATACTGATAAAGTAATGTTTTATCATCAATTCCCATTTCTCAGGAATTTTCATTCTGTAAAATAAAATAGCTGTAGCAGTTATCTTGAACTCTCAATAGCTTCACATCAAGAATTCAGGGATATCATATGACTGTTATTTTAACATCATTTGTGTATTCAGCTCTACAGAATTATGAAATGTAGTTAGGAGAAGGGGTTTAGAGAATTTACGTGTAAGACAATTCACAGTCATTAGCAACATCAGCAAAGCCCTGTTGGACCAACACAGGAAGGCAGAGAGAAATGTTCCTATTTTTCTAGTGTTCTGGAGTGGTTTTCCCATTTGTTGATTCTAGACATTTTTTTCAAGCAAAACCTAGCTCCAGGAGCATGGGAAATCGCCCTAGATTTACATTCATACACTCTGGAGGACAAAAACCTGATCCTACACAATAAATCATTTTCCATTTCATTTCAATATGGAGCCGCATGACAGCACACTGGGGAAAATGGAAATGTAATGGTATCACAGCTGCTCGTGGGCACATTAGCAGGAGGACAAACACAGGATAATACTGAGTTCAGAAGTTCAGATCCAGCACAGGGTTATAAACACTGAATTACAACCTTTGCTGGACTCGAATCCTTGGAGCAACTACTCCCCTGACAGACACACACAGTGTCTTGTGTCTTACAGCAGAATTACTAGGGTGCTTAAAACGACCACTTTCAAGTGTGAGTATTTCTGCCCTTCCCTCACTATCTTCAGTAATTTCTCAGAAAACCCAAAACCTTGTCCTTTTTCTGATAATTATGGAAGTTACAAACCAACAGAATACCAGTTTTGGAATACTTTTAAATCCTGTTTTTTAGCATAATGGAAATGTCATAGCAATAGCCCGATACATGCACATGTATTAATAGCTTTTTTTTTTTTTCAGGAATAAAAAAGTATATGAAGTGAATATATTTCTCACTGTATGTAAAAACCTTTGTGATTGAACTATTGCATTTTAATGCCTGGGGGTGAGAAAAATCAACATTTAACCCAAGGTTCTCACCATGTTTGGATGGAAGCATCACTCCTACATCAAAATGGCTACCAGGTCAGCTGGAAGAGTGGGAAGGAGAGAAATGCTGTGGAGAATGTGCAGGGTCCATCTCCACCAGTAAACTCATGCACCTTCACTGGCTGACAAACAGACTGCCCCAAAAGCACCACCTCAACCAGGGTAAGGCTTTGTGCTGGTTTTCACACTGCTAAAGGTATTTGTAGGAAATGGAGCTCCCTGGGGCCTGATGCCCATCAACTCCTTCACCCACGCTCCAGAGTTCAAAGCTAGCAGAGCCACAACAGCAATCTTCCCTGATTTTTGTTTTAATCACCAATCCTGAGTTTCTTTGCTGTTTTAATTCAGAGCAGAGCCTGCAGCAGGAAGAAGGTGTGGGGAGAGGACGAGGGTCACTCATGTATCTCCTGGGAGGACTCCTGCCCACTGCAGCTGAAACTATGGAGGTCTTTGTGGGACAGCAAAGGAACAGATCCATAGGGAAAGGCCAAGGGAGACACTGGAGTAATTTAACAAAATGGTGGGTTTGTATCTGTGACTTGCTGCTGTGCTCCTTTCTGACAGTGATCCAAGGAAATTGTCAGACGGTCAGAGGATGTGTACTGAAGAGATTTATTGACTTGTGTTGTCCCAAAAAGACCTAGTTGGTTCTGTGTTCAGTGGGTCTCTAATTTGTTTTCACTTGCTATTTTCCTTACAAGATTTTCCATCTCTCTATCTCTTTGTCTCTCTCTCACATACACTCTCTCTCTCCATCTATCTTTTCCATCTGAGAACCTAAAATTAGGCTTTCAAATCTGAATGTAAGGTTGCCAAACATTGCAGTAGGATTCAGCAACACTTGGGCTATTACTGAATTCCTCGTTGCAGTGAGCATCTCACTGCAATATGACAATGTATTCTAAAATAATGGATTTCATAGTGACAGTGATCTCCATCCCAATCTAGGGAAATGAGCTGAATGCAATATTTACCACGCCTCTGCCTCACAGGAGCTATCCATCACAATTTGACCAAAAGCACTGCCACGGTTACACGTTATCGTGATTCAGCAAAAACAGTCAAAGAAAAGAGCTACTGAAATATATTTCCTTCAACACAACTTGCATATTATTTCTCCTCCAAATTCATACTTCTTTTCTCATCTTTAGGCATCACTAGAACAACAGCTCACCTCTTTCAATGTAGGGTCATTTCTCACTCTTCTGATTGGCCCACTATGGTCTCATGCCATTCCAGCACCATTTCACTACAAGCAAAATCTATGTACCAATTTATACTATGCATTTCCTTTTCCTTCATGCCTAGATTTTACTAAAACACTTGTAAACTTACACAGTCATCTACAACAAACTAAAAAAAAAAGCGCTTTAAAAATTATTTCTTTCCAGAAGGGAAGGAAATTGGTTTTGTTACTGTTTCATTTCTAGGATCCTCTTACGGGCTTGCATAGGTATGTTTTGCTGCAGGCTTACTGCATTGTCTGTGATTTCCACTCAAAGGACCCTGGAACAAACAAAAATCATAGTCTTTTCCCCCATCTATCTCAAACAATATCAGAAAGTAGAGAGGAACACTCATTTGTTTTTTTTAAAATGATATTTTAATTACTCATGTCATGCCTCAGCAAAATGGCAAGCCTTTTGTTAAAATGGGGCTTAATTGCATTATGAAGCCTTCATGGGACCCTTGCACATAAAGCGCTTTTCTTCAGACTTTCAAGACCTAAATTTGCAGTTGGCTCCTGACCAGCGCACTCGAGCAGATAGGCACGTAGGTAGCGGGCAGACCCCGTGTTGATGAAGTAATCACAACTGACTGCCTCGCATGTGCTATTCCACAAATTTGCCCGTAAACAAAAATTGCATCTGCATGTTGGTTTTCATTTTGAATTCATTCAAAAAAAACCCTCTAACCTAAAAAAAACCCTAGCCCTTAGTATGTCAGAAAGCATGGAGACACCTTCACGGACTGTTGGCTACGCCTCAGCAAAGCTTTACAACAATCTGTTAGACAAAAAAGAGACTGATGCAGATACCTTAATAAGCATCCCATCTGTGAGGTCATCGGGATATTTCAAACAACTTTCAGCTCTCATTAGTTTAGTGGATTCCACAAGCATGTCCTTATCTTTTGTAACTTTTGCAGCCAAACTTCCTGGGAAAGCCTCTGAGCTGGGTGACATTCCTACCCATGGGTCAGTCTGCAGTAATGAGCCATCAATTTATGTGTCCTTTGCACTCACAGGAAGTATATGTTTATATTAACCTTTATGTTGAGAACTTTTTCCTTTATCTGTGTAATTCTCTGGGTTCTACCATGCAAATCTCATTATTTCTAATAGGCTGCAATTAAGATATCCAAGCTATTGATCACAGTCATTTGCAACACTGATGGGTATTTTCCATGAATAAGTGCTTTTTTTTTTTTTTTTTACTATATTAGTGATGGAATGTGTAACAGAGATTATGCCTGAAAAGTAATAGTGACTAGTGGAGTTGCAGGCTCATGGGAATCCTTATCAGCTCTGGTTTTGTACCTTCAATTAACACAGGAGGTATAGCATAGTCTATTGCTTCACATAAAACATACTATGCATGACATTGCATGGAAATGAGATTTACAATTTTTCAAGTCTGCTAGGTCTGAATGAGTAAATTGGTATTTATTACAATTTCTTACAGTTTTATGCACTTGAAAGGGATAAAGCAGGTTCTTCAGCACTTGCCCACATCTTAGGTCTTCATTGCACTAATGAGTACCCCGTTAAAGGGGATGTTGTAAAGCTATTTTCTTCTCTGAGAATCCCCATGTCTGTATTCAGAATTTATTGGACTGAACCATTCCACTGCTTAAGGTACAAGAGGGTAACACGCACAGTCCTTATTCAGCTCTTTCTCTGGCTGCTGCTGTTTTCTGAGTTTTGCATGAAGGACATGGGTGGAAAAAGAGAACTGGTGAAACACTGATAACAGATGGATGCAGTATGAAGAAGTAAGAAGAAATGCCACAGGATGTTTGCCTCCAGGACCATATAAGGTAAAACCAAAAGTTTAGAATGGGATGGAAAAAGCAAGGGCAGCCTGAGGAGAGAGCCAAAAGGTGTGTGCATGTGCATGGTTGGAGGGATGTCTGCTCAAGGCAGGACAAGTGGACAAATATGATTTGGGGAAGAAAGTGAAAAATGGAGGCTGAGCAGAAGATATTTCAGTATTTCAGGAGTGGAGTGGTCAACATTCAGATGAAAGTTTTGGTGGGAATGCTGAAGTAGCAGTAAAATAGGGAAGAGATTACAGAAAAATGCCTGAATGGGAGCAGTGCAAATGAGGAGTAACTCCTCAAAGATTATCATCATCTGAAAATCCCAAAGTGAGCAGGGCAATGATGAATGTTCGGAAGGACAGAGTAGGATGGGAGAGACTGATTTCACACTTGTGCGTACGAAGTTGTATTCTGATCATATTTTATATTCCAACTGTCTTCATTTTCATCCACTGTAAAGAGAACATAAGTTTTATTCCCTCCTTTATTAACCTTTCTTCTCCAGCACTGTGTGTTGGCTCACTTAATGTGCACAACTTCCTTTTCAAAGCAAATAGAAAACATTTATGAGGCACCACATGCCTTGAGAAAGGAGGGGAAAAGCCTTCATTCCAGACTTTCTCAGCTACCTACTGACTAAACAGGTTCCTCTGCCTTCCCATAGATTCCAACCAAAATTAATAACACCAGGGAAAATCTGCTAGGAAGCATCAATCAGGTCACATTCCATAACCAGGAAGGATCTTGAGTTTGGATGTAATGGGATCTTGGGTTTGATAACAACTAACCTCATTTCCTTCTTTATGTCTATCTAACATGCTATTTTTATTCTGCCCTGACTATTTACAGTTTGCAGTAAACACCAGCAATATCTTTTCTGCTGGTACTCCTCAGAACCACTCCAAATAGAGGTGTCTCTGGAACTGCATTAATGATCCCAGGCAGGCTGACTTCCAAGTTTCTCCCTTTACTCTTCTTGTACTCCCTAACAAGTCCTATAAAATATGACCTTGAACTCAACAATCATCACATGCTTAGTGATATTCATTTGTGTTTCCCTGTCAGTTTTCATTTTTACAATTTGTGTGCTTATATGGAGTCAGTGTGGTTTCCTTTCATTGTTCCATAAAATAAAGTAGCTCGCGTTTGAAAAGGGAATTTCAACCACAGTAAAATAATTTTCCTGTCTCAGAGAAGAATGTTTCTGGGATGGGTTAAACACTATGTTTTCGACATGCAAGCCTGATGCAATCCAGAACAGACAAGTAAAATGCATTGTTGGACCACAGAAAAAGTGAGGTGAAGAGGAGAGGTTAAATAGCCAATGCAGGGAAATGAGAAATAAATGCAAATAGTAGCCAATGTTTTTCAAAATATTTCTGTAAAGATATATATAAAAACAGTATTTGCATAGGCGACTGAAGATTTATGTGTGTTTTATCATCCTGAAGTAGCACATAAAAACCATTCATGAAACACAAAACTTTTGCTGTGGATGTCCTTGGAAGATGTCAGCTTTCCTATAATTTGTGATATGGGATATTAACTTTTGGAACTGACAACAGTACAGACATCTAGAAAGAGAGAAAATTTAACCCAAATGTTCTAATAAGGTCTCGGTCTCCTCTCTTAAAAAATCTTCATAGGAAGCCTCTTCATAAGACTTGCAGTAAAAGCAAAGGGTAATGTTTAAGGCAGCTAAGATTGCAATACTTCTTTTGCCTTTTTTAACTGATACATCTCAGACTGATGATTCACATCATCATGATAACTGTCCTGCAGAACCAAGTTAAAGAATACAATTTAGTGCTTTCATCAACAGTTGAATGACAGGTTGACAATAATCAGTTTGCTTATTTTGATTATTTGGGAAGCAACTAATCTGTAAGATGCCCTTTCTCTCTGTTTCCTGGAAGCTCCAAGAGATGCAATAAAGGCAGCTTTGCTTCCAGGAGCCTGGCATAGCCTTGCACGCTGCCATCTCCACCTGCAAGGGCACAAAACACTGCCTGCTTCTAGCCCCACAAAGAACTGACCTCAAGCTGCAGATATGTGCTTAGTGATACAAAGACTTACACAAATGTAAAAAAAATGTAAAGCAAGTAAGATCATCAGGAAGAACAACAACTGCTGTCAGAAACCTGATTTATTCTCTGTAACATAAACAAAAGCAGCATTTATGGGTAATTATTAGCCCTCCTCTGCCCTTCATAGATTAATTACTCTATTATAGGGTGTTTTTGTGGGGTAGACATAGCCTAGATTTCAATGCAATAGCTTAACCATGGGTGTTTAGAGGCAATCTAACCCATGTCCTGGATCTCTTTTCTCCCAGGTGCCACCTAGAAGTTTATGTGCGTCTTGTAGATCTGCATTATTTTATATGTCTTGCACAGCTGTCTCAAACCCACATGTATGAGAAATCAGTGATTCAAGGATGGATGAGCAAATTCCTAGAGGATCTAGCAGGCAGAGAGTCTGCAGAGCAATACCCCCCGGGCCCAGAGCCCTGCTCATAATCAGACAATGAAAGTCATCACAATATGAAGGGACAATTCCTTCAGCAAGTGGTAGTCTAGATTTGTCAGTAAGCAAGAGGAGAGTAGAGAGGATGCTCAAAACAATTTGGTTGCTGTAAGCTCTGCCACATGGGTGAGAAGGGACCCTGCTCACATGCCAACCCCTCTGCCCTGGGAACATTCCTCTTTGCAAACATGGAAATGCCCACAATGCATGAAGTGATGGAGAACCTGCCTTGCTCCTGGATACACCTCTCTAGTTTCTCAAGCCTGGAAGGTTCTTTCCTCCCTTAGGACATCATCAAAGCAAGGAGACAGCAAAGCTAGGCCTGAAGTAGAAGCATATAATCTAATACTCAGTGGTCAAATGGTCTTACCCTGTGGTACCATAGGAAATGCAAAGGACTTATCCCACCCAGCAAGCCTGCGCCATTCAGCTCCAGATCATAGTGGGGCCATGCATGACCCGTCATTTCTGGCTAGCTGACCCATCCCAGTGACATGGTGCCCACACAGGCCTAATGGAAGCTAGTGCATCTAAAATGCCAGCATGAAAACAAGATAAAACTTCCATCAGATTGTCATCAGACCAATTTTAATCTTCCAGAGCTAAACAATCCCTTCTGCTGAAGGCTCCAGATGGGATAAAAAGAATGCAAATAGCAGCCTAATCACTGTGATAGAAAGGGAAGATGTGGGAGCAGAGCCTTGTTTTCTACTATTTGAAACCCAGCCAATGAGTAATTTAATCTGCAGCGACATGTATAGTACCAGTAGCTTGTAAATGAGATGATTAATATAAATTTTAATTTTTTTTTTAAGATGTGAAGTTGAAGATAGTGTCCTGTAGGCAGGTAGAATACCACCTCCGGCAACATCCAAATAGTCTGAAAGAATCAAGCATCGAATTTCTTTCAGCAACCTGTGTAAGTACTTAGCCAATTTCAGCAGATACAATCTCATTAACAACATTTCTTGCAATTTCTTTCACATTGTTTTCAATTGGATTTCTTTAAGGTTTTGTTTTGGAAATCAACTGATATAGAGAGAGGTTTTTAAATTAAATCCCTTCTTTTCCCTAATATTTACTTTTTTCTCCATATCTGACCAAGCTTGTACTGTAATAACTCAGTGCTTTCTAATCTGGAAAGGTGCTTCATGCTTAACCAGTAGATGCTGATAGGTTTCTTCCTGCTCTGTATTTATAAAGGAATTAGCCATGAAGAGAGATAGCAGGTCAAAAAAAGCCTTGCAGAAAAGCAGCCATGTAAGATTCTCTCTTTCAGCTTGTATCCTCCATTTACATTTAAATGGCATCTACTTTTAGTAGATATTTAAAATAAACCAAAATAAGAGTCTCAGAAAGTGCATGTGGGTGCTCACTCTGCCCAGGCTGGAGCAGTCTCTGCAACACAGAAACAGGTTTGGCACCGAGGTAAAAGAGGAATGGCAACAAAAGGAATTTATGAGGGCTGTGCAAGATCCTCATCGTCTTGTGTGAATATTCTCTCTTTCCAGATTTTAGTTGAAGTCCCATATGGAGAAACTTCAAGAGTTGCCAACTGCTTCTAGCATTAACCCACATTTCTACAGATTCAAATGATAAATTGATATGTCTCTGTGACATTTAAAAAAAATCAAGTAAAGTATTTTTCAAAGGAGTCAAACATTTGTAAAATAAATTGAACTGTAGCTTTCATTATCTTAATTGCTCAAATCCCCCAGTCCCCTTCAATCCCATGCAGCAGATATCCCACTTTTAAAACATTTGTTCCAGCACCTACTGCACTAATTTTATTAAGGTGATTCCATTTCTGCTGTGGTTGAAATGGTGGTGGTGATTTTGCTGTACAGTTTGCTGACAATAACACAGGAAAAAGAGCCAAAGAGAAAGCCCAGTATGGATTAGACTATTGCAAATATTTCTGCACATCTGGATGGACATGCAGAAGTGATCTCACTGAAGTGAATGGGATGAAACACCACTCAAAGCCTACAGGTAAGTGCTTACAGTAAGGTACATAATTAAGCTTCCACAGCCAACAGACATAATGCATTTATTATGGAGAGGTAAGAACATGGACAAACCTTGGGGGCAACTAATGAAAGGACATGCTCTTCAGAGTTTCTTGCTGCAGGTTCAGTTAAATGATTCTTATTAGAGCTCCAGCCAAATACCCCTGTAGGACAGACAATACGGATTCAGTGTTGGCTGTGGAACTAAGCTACCCTTACAGAGAGCCTGAGAGGGATTTGCCCTGAAGAAAGGCAGTGCCCTGGTAGACCAGTTTTAAACTCATTCATGTGAAGTGGCACAAAATTGAAGTCCACTCACAACAGTGAACCTGTTTCAGGACAGCCTCAAATTCGCTACAGCAGGTTTTAATTTGTATGCAAAAGACCACATTCAGTGAGCTTGCTGCCAATTAAGATTATTTATAGAGAACATGATGTTTAATTTCAAACCTCACAGCTTCAAGGAAGAGAGGGCAGGCCCTGAATGAATGCAGATAAGAGACTCCCAACAGCGTTGGCATGTGGCAGCATTTGGCTGCAGACAGACATCCCGGAGTGATGTAGCCGCGTGGGGAAGAGATGTCTCCGCCCTCCCGGGTCTGGGCTGCCACCTCCCGGCTTGTGAGAGACATCCTGTCCCTTTCAGTCCAAATGAGCACAACTAGTGCCAGCAGAACTAAGTAATTTTAACTGAGCGAGTCCAGGGAGGAGGAAAGAGGGACATTTTGCAGGAGGTGGAGGCTGCAGCCAGCACTCCATGGCGCAGATGGGCCACAAGCCGCATCTGGGGACGTTCCACAACAGTGAGCCTTGCTCCTGAAGACCATAAAACCTTGCCACTGGCAGGTTCTTTGTACAAAACCTTGCTTTTCATGCAAGTATTTCGAATTTTAGAAGATATTTTCAAGTATTTTTGGAAGTGTCCCTTTCCTGGCAGGTTTACAGCAAAGCCAGGACAAGTTGCAAACACTCTGAAGTCACAGAGCAGCCAGTTGAGAGCACCCCAGGCTCAGAAGCTGCTGAAGGGAAAGAGCTGCTGGCAGGTTTTAACAGGCTCCCTCCGTGGAGATTTTTAAAAAGCACAAAACACCACAGCACTCAAAATGTAATGTGCTAACCTGAGGTAAGCCTGAGAATGAGCTTCTGAGGAAAACTTGTTGATTTTCAGAGAGGCACAGCCCATCCCAGCCTATCAGGTCTGGCAGCTAGAGAGCCTGTTGGCACAGTGCTTATCCAGTCCTCAATTACAGGTCTTATCTATCAAATGAAAATTCATTAAAAATGACTAGGTGGGCTCTTGCTAGTGATTCTCTGTGGCAATGCCACTGTACCTGTAAAATAGGTACACATTAGGCTGGGTCGTGCCAGCTACACTGCATTATGCTGAATGTGATGTCAGGTATTGCTCGTTATTACCTGCATGCAGAGAAAAACTGAGGCAGTTTCCAGCAACAACAGTGTTATTGCTAATGTCCCAGAGGAGTAAAACCTCAGCTACACTGGTCCACAAAGATCTTGCTGTCTGTGTGTTCAGGAAAAATGGATTCCATCTGAGACAGGTAGGGAAGGACCACAAAGATGGCAAGAGAATGGGAATGCCTGATGCAAGAGAAAACTGAAGGAATTTATCATGACAAAATTAAAACTGAGATATTCTACTGCTGCAATTTAATACCCAGGGACAAGTGCCATGGCAGGAGAAGATCCAGCCAAGCTGACTATCAGAAGGGGAATGCTCTGGTGCTGCCTGTCTCTAGTAGCAGTGAAAGCAAACAACTTCATCTAAGCAGCAGGTCTTATGGTCAAGCTGCAAATTACTGATCTATAGTCTATTACATTGAAAGGAGAATGCTGTAGCATTCTGCATTAATGTTGCATTGATATAACTCCATATTTCTTAACCCATCAGGTAGAAAAGCATTGCTTTCTGCTGTACACATTTTGAAATATTTTGTTGTTAAAATAATTTAAAATACTCATTAACCAATACTAGTAAATTCAGAGAAGGTTAAAACACAATTATGTGTGAAGCCTGCACTCATAGTCCATCCATCAAAAAGAAAAAAGATGCATTTTCTGGGAACAGCAGAAAAAATGATATGAAAATTCCTGGTAGTGCTTTCTAAGTGTATATCCAAACCTGTTTGTGTCCCAAATGTCTTGCTAAGAAGAATGCAAAGGGGGTTAGCCCAGTAACAGCAACCAAAAGATGATAATTACTGTACCATTTCTATGATCAAGTTTCAAATTAGAGATCAAGACTGGAACATACATAGAGAGGACAGCATGGATCCCATCCTGATGGGATTTATCTTGTCAGGATTGATAAACAAAAACAATTGTCAACCCAAGAATGAAAAAACATGAGTTGGACTTGAGCCATAATAATTATTGGAGTTTTGTGATATTTTTCAAATACATAATAGAATTTAAAAAGTGGATGAAACCTGGTTTGATAGCCCAGGCTTTTCCTGAAACCAGAAAAGTCCTGAAATTTACTAAAAGCAAAAGGGAAGTGAAGAAACTGGCATTCACCTGTCATATTATGGTCCTGTGGGACTGAATTAAAGAGTGTCAATGCTGCATTTGCTCAAGTAAACAAAATGCTCATCTATCAGCTATTTAAAAATAAATTAGATAAATGGCTTCCTCAGAACAATTCTGTTTTCTAGGTATTAAATGTTATTTTACTTGTCAGTAAGGTAAGTTTGGTCTAAGATCTCTTTGATTTATAAAACACTTTCTTTGTTGCAAAATCCCATCTATAAACAAACAAATTTATTGCAACTTAAGCTGCAGTTGCTCCTATTATACTGTCAGTTCAAATTAACTTCACCATAATGTGGTACATCAGTTTATTATAACAGGCAGACACGGGTTTCTTCTCATGAGAAACAAGTAATGGATATGGGGAATGAAAACCTTTGTTTTTAATGCTGTAGTCTGTTCTAAAGCAGCGAAAACCAACAACAAGAATGAGAACAATGATGGATCCACAAACCTTGTGGATGTGTCCTCACTTCTCCCACCCCTTTGGGATGGACAGCAGAATCAGAAAAAAAAAAAACCAAAAAAAAACCCAAAAAAAAACCAAACAAACAACTTCATGGTCTAAGAACAGTTTACTAATTGAAAGAATGTAAAATAAAGTAATATTAGTAATAACAGTAATGAAAAGGGAGACAACAAAAAGAGAGAAATGAATAAGACTCAAAAAACCAAGCAATGCACAATACAACTACTCACCAGCTTCTGACAGATGCCCAGCCATTCCCCAAGCAGCCATCAACCCAATTCCAGGTAACATCCCCAGTTTATATATGGGGCATGGCATTCCCTGCCATGGAATATCCCTTTTGACAGGTTAGGTCAGGTCAGGTCAACTGTCCTGGCCATGCTCCCTCCCAGCTTCTTGTACACCTCCTCACTGGCAGAGCATGGGAAACAGAAAATTCTTTGAGTTAGAGTAAGCACTATATAGTAACAGCTAAACCATCAATGTGTTACCAACATCATTCTCATCCCAAATCCCAACCACAGCACTGTACCAGCTACCAGGAGGACAATTAACTCTATCTCAGCCAAAACCAGGACAGGATGTTGTCTACCCAGATTGTGATAAAGAATTTGACATAATTTCGTGCAGCATTCTCCTGGAGAAAGCATCTGCTCTTGGCTTGGACAGGTACACTGTTTGCTGGGTAAAAAACTGGCTGGATGCCCAGGCCCAGAGTGGTGGTGGATGGAGTTACATCCAGCTGGAAGCCGGTCACAAGTGGTGCCCCAGGGCTTAGTGTTGCAGCCGGTCCTGTTTAATAACTTTATCAACAACCTGGGTGAGAGGATCGAGTGCACCCTCAATCAGCCTGCAGTCAACACCAAGTTGCGCAGGAGCATTGGTCTGCTGGATGTTAGGAAGGCTCTGCAGAGGGATCGGGACAGGGTGGATCTATCGGGTGACACCAAATGTATGATGTTCAATTAGGCCAAGTGCTGGGCAGCCTGGAGGAGAAGGACCTGGGGATGCTGGTTGACATTTCACTGACCGTGAGCCAAAGTGTGCCCAGGTGGCCAAGAAGGCCAATGGCATCCTGTCCTGTAGCAGCAATAACGTCCAGCAGGACCAGGGCAGTGACTGTCCCATACTTGGCACTGGTGAGGCCACACCCCAAGTGCTGTGTCCAGCTCTGGGCCCCTCATTAGGAGGGGCATTGAGGTGCTGGAGCATGTCCAGAGAAGGGAAACAAGGCTGGTGAAGGGTCTGGAGCACAAGTCCTGTGAGAAGTGGCTGAGGCAGCTGGGAGTGTTTATCCTGGAGAAAAGGAGGCTCAGGGGAGACCTTATCACTCTCTACAAGTGGCTGAAAGGAGGGTGTAGTGAGATGGGGCTTGATTTCTTTTCCCAAATAACAAGAGATAGGACAAGAGGAAATGGCCTCAAGTTGCTCCAGGGCAGGTTTAGGTTGGGTATGAGAAGAATTTCTTCACAGAAAGGGCTACCAATTACGAGCTGTCCAGGGAAGTGGTTGAGTCACCATCCCTGGAGGTGTTTAAAAGATATGTAGATGTGGCACTTAGGGACAGAGTTTAGTGGTGAGCTTGGCAACGCTGGGTTAAAGGTTGAACTTGAAAATCTTAGAGGTCTTTTCCAACCTAAGCAATTCTATAATTCTATGATTCTATGGTTTTGGTGCTGACCTAAAAGAAGGGCTGTCATTCTTCTCACTGAGAAAGAAAATTGCTCATTATGAGACCTTTGCCAGTATCAGTTTAATTGGTTCTGCACCTTTCACTGTAGTGGTAAGGTGCTGCATTCCAACATACAGCACCCAGGCAGGCAGCATGGAAAGTTTAGTTTAATGATTTTCTCTTGTTGTTTAAATAGATTAAGTAGATTCCATTTTTACCAAATACTTTACACAAAATAAATCATTTGAGAGCCTGGACAGTTATGCTGAAAGAATTAATTACTGCCTGACAACACCTGTCATCACTTTTCCATTGAATCAAAAAACAGATCACAAAGACAGCTATAGCTGGATAAGTTAGTCTCTTATTTACAAAGCAAAAAGCAACTGTGATCCTTAAAAACTTCAAATATTTTGTTTAATGGCCAATGTTAAAATGAAATAAAAGTATTTTAAGAATAAATAAGATAGTCTGAAATGCCTCACTGTGGTTTGCTAAGCATTTTTTCCCACATGACAAAGCAAGCTTTCCTTTTCTTTCCTTGCTCGTGGATCTAGTTTTCACAGTGTGGGTGACACAGATGATACAACTGTGGGTCTACATTGCTCGACTCTTCCCTCTTGTCTTACCAGAAGGACATGGGAATAACAGCCAGGTCTTTTGTCTCCTACAAGAACTTCACCTTACCTGTACATTCCTTCTCAGACTCCTGACACAACCCTGCATTCAAAAGAGACATGCCCTGAGGAAATAAAAATTTCTGGAAATGTGCAAATGGTGACCATGCAATCACCCGGAGGGAGAAGAAACTTGCAGGCTGACATCTTTATGGAAACAAAATGACATATCAATAAATCTCCTCTTCTGCATTATTAGAAGAGATATGGTGTGATTCTTAGGGTTGGCCTGATAGGAATTGGACTTTAATGATCCTTATGATTCCCATTCAATTCAGAATATTCGGTGATTCTCTGATCCAGCAAGTAGAAGAATCCTCCTTTTTGAAGAAGAAGCACTTAGATCTGGAGGTGAACAATGAACATACAAATCATGACCAGCCACAAAAATCCTATTCTGTTCAAAACTTACTTGATGTAATGAGCATTCAGGACTTGCTCAAATAAATCCCCCAGGCAAACATTTCCTACAGGGAAACAGGCTCTCCTACCTGTCTAAAATCTTGAAGTAAAAGGAGAGGCCGAATTATTCCCAGAAGATGACAGTGAAAACCCAAAGATTGGAAAAACCCAGACTAGACACTGACAAAGTGCTGTCTGTGTAACTGCAGCACCCCATAGGAGCTTTGCACACTCTTAATACATGGGAAAATTAACACCAGTGAGTTTGACAGGGATGTTTACCTACAGGCTCAGAAGATCAAATGATGAAGAACACTGAACTTGTATGTTTAAATCTGAGGAGGTTGATCCATGCAAATTTCACAACTAGCTCAGATTTTACATCCCTTCTAAACCTACTTTTGAGCCCTTTCAAAGTACTTCTAAAATTCCCACTGCTCACAGGAGTACCCGGTCCTCTTCCCAGTCTCGCTCGCTCCTGAGTCTAGTTGTGATTTCTTGGCAATGAGTCTCAAGCTCCAGCTGTAGGTTACATAAAATGCATTTCCTTTAATCTATTTGGGATTTGCTCATATTTCATCTCCCTTGCTCCTGTGTTGTGAGAAAGTTAATAAAAGCAACAAGTCTAACTGGTCTAAATGCTTTACCATGTTGTCCAATTTTATACATTCCCTTTTGCTTATGCCATCCCAAATGAAAAAGCATCAATATTTTCATTCTCTATGGAAGTTTGGATTCATTGAAGGAGGCAGAAGCAGCCTCTTTCTACTCTTCATATGCTAGAAGGGGAAACTGAGGAAGCTTTGCTACCTCTGCAGTCAGAAGGGGACTGACACCTCATGCCTGGTGAGGAATATCTGAAGACGTGGAGATCAAATTGCTGGACCAAGCATGTTCCAGACAAAGCCAGCTTTTTTTATGCATCAGCCTGAGGCATCCTTAGAAAATCGTTCACTTGTAGACTTCTCGGTTGTCAGGTAGAGGAAGGCAATGAGTAAATTAGACTATCAGGTGCTTTCCTGGGTGACTCTGTCTCTGTGCTGTCAGTCACTAACAAAAGCAGCTCCCACCTCACATGTCAATAGATGAAACAGGAGTAATTCATTTAGTCACCTTAAGAGGCTTCTAAATCCAGTGTTGCCTTCTTTCCTTTCAAGTTAGAAACTTTACTCCTCTTCTAAAGCATTGCTGACGGCAAATGTTGCAGAGCTGTGCAAATCATTATCTTTCAAACACATTTCTTTAGTTATTGTTACATTTCAACATTACTATTTCTAATCCATCTTAAAAACGTATTTCCTAAAAGGAATAGTGATTATAGTGGACCAAGGAGAATACAAGCTTTGTTCTAGTGAAGGCAGAGACTCAGATTTCAAAAGTCATTGTTGGTTTAATATTTTTCACAGCGTAATCTTATTTCTCATAGATACGAAATGGCTGAAAAACTGAAGACTGCCATGAATGGGTCATACTATGTGGGATAAAAACTCATGTGGGAGTTTTTAGGAAGTGGGAATCCTCATCTGAAAACTTTTGCAGAAAAGTGGACCCAATGTCTCATTCATGCAATGCACATAATTTTTAGAGAGGCCCAAATTTCCAAAAACTGAAATACTTGGATTTTCTACAGCTCAGGCCTTTATCTTTCCTCTCAGAGCCAATCTACCCCTCTGAGCAACATCAGTGAGTTGGAGAGGTCTCTTATTGCTTTATAATGCAAAAATAAATGCTTCATCCAAAACTAGAAACAATTCAGATACTTCTGAAGATGTAATAAGAGAATTGGGGCAGAAATAGATAGTTTTCATATAAAGAGATGCAGATGAGCTGAATGTGTCTAGATCTGGATCCCTACTGTCTTTATCACACTTAGTCATCAAAAAGACTGAGAGATGGAGTTCTGGCAGCAGATCTCTCCCTAATAGCTGCATATCAGTTTGTTGCTGCTCCAGCAAGAACCAAGTTGTATCAACTCTAAAAAATAGAAGCTGGGATTCACTAGTGTGAGCCATGAGGGAAAAAAGACTGGGCTGACTGTGACAGACTTCGGACAAACCACCTGCTTTGGAAACCCAAGGCACTGGCCAAGTCCTGAGTATGCATATTCATGGTATCCAAAATATGCAGACTAAATAGCTTAGAAAAGGCTCAAATGATCCTAGGAAGCAGCCTGCCCCTGCATGGCTGCGAGGCCCTCTCACTGCCCAAGGCCTTGGGCAACACCAGCCCAAGGTGGGCATCCCCACAGGGTGCCCTGTCTGTCCCAGGCCAGCCCCTTCTGGCACTGAGCTCTGGTGGAGCCCCCACCACACCACTGGCAGGGGACAAGGCTCAGAGGAGGCCTGCCATCCACAGCCCTCTGAGGATCCAGCTGGGCCTGATGCTGCCACTGGGAAGAGCCATGCCTGAAGACTTGGCTTACAGTCAGAAACTTCTTGGAGAGAAGGAGGAAAAGGAAGACCAACAATGTTCAGTGCTACAGATTAAAGACTTTATAAATAGACACTGTAAATGCTGTCACATAAACAACAAAGCTGGCACAATATCACTTTGGTTTGGTTCAGTATTTTTTTTGATCAAAAACTTGTGTGCTATCAATGTTCTCTCTCGAGCACAGCACGAACAAGAAGAATGTGACACATCAGGAAAGAAGGAGTGCTGAAGAATGATTAATGTAGCCATGCCTTGTAGCTCTGTAGTGAAAAGCTGCATTGAGAAACAATATATATGCATAAAAAGTAAATAGGCGCTGTATCAAGCCCTGTGGGGCTCCATAATGCATAAAATGACCAGGAAACAAATTTCTCAAGAGACTGATGTGGAAGTCAAGAAAAATATGTTCTGAAAGGTATTTCATAAAATTGAAGACTTGCACCCACAAGAGCACTCCTTCACTTCTGGCCAAGGAATGTGGAACTACTGAACCTGCCCCTGTGGATTAGGGTCTTGTGGCTGAATTGTCTATTAAAGGATGACCTTGTGATGAAGTATGCCCTTCAGCAAACCTCTGATGATACATCTCTCTTTTGTTCAGTTTGACTGAAGTTTACAGGAATTCCAGGACCCTGGGGATCTCATCTCAATTCCTCTAGTTTAGAGAGGCCAGTGGGTTCAAAAGCTGTTTGTGGGTCATTAAGACACACACATATGTGCAGACACCAAGTATTTGCACTTGCTTTTTCTCTCCAGGAAACTAGCTTAAACCAGACACTCTTCTCATCTCCTCACTAAAAGGAAAGCATCCAAGAGAAATGTGGACAAATATTTTGCAGGACTGCTGCCTACTTCTTTTAAATAATTGCTGCATTAAGGGAAGTTGGAACAGTCTCAGAGATCAACACATAGTTCAGATTTCATGAATAGCTGAGCTTGAAAAGCCAGGAAGAAAAACAGTCCAAAAAGGCTGTAGGTGGTCAAGCACATCTGCTAAGCCACTTGAACAGGATCAGACTGTAAAAAACAACAATGAAAAACAAAGTGATAGACGAGTGCTGCAATGGCAATAGGACATAGAGTCTTGCCCTTCTGTACCATTTTAGGACAATGATATCCCAGGTCCTAGAGAAAGACAGCCATTAATCTCTCCTGGAGCCAGCACTGGAACCAAAGTGACATACAGAGATATGATTTTACATCATTTAACACCTGCTAAGCACATATTTAATATATTTGTGCTTCCAATGTAAAAAAATAACAAATAGCAAATAGACTTAGCTGGCAAGAGCTATTTCCAGCCTGTTAAACTTCATGAAATTGTTTCAATAAACACAAAGAATATAAAAGGAAGCGAATACTTTAATAAACTTTAAAATCTTTGGTATTCAGTCCTTTGATGACCCAAAAGGAAAATAAATGTATCAAATTGGGCATGTGACCGATGGTAATGTTTGTCACTTTTCCTCTTGTACCATTTGTTATGTTTGTGGTTTACAACTTAGATAAAAACAGACCATCATCCTGAAACACAGGATTTATAAATCTCAAAATACATGCAAATTTGCTTCCGCACTATCAGATTATTTATCTTATGAACAACTAGTCTGATTACAAAAGCTCTGCATGCTCGTACTTATAAATCGTATTATCAGCTTCATTTAACTTCAGTTGAATTCATGCCCCAACAAGTATCTATCAAGATAATATGAATGACATCACATATTTGGCCATAAGGTGTTTTACAAGTCAAACCTGGCTAGACAGTGTTTATTCCTCAGACTCTTCCGTAATTACAGATATTGCTTAAGTGTCACGTGTGTGTATGCTGGTGCTCTGAAATGCTCCGTGTAAACACACCTTGGAAAACTGACTTACCACCTGTGGGGAAGATGATATCATACTTCCTAGGTGGTATTACCATAAACCCTCAGTTCACATTTGCTTGTAATATGAGACATGGGAAACACATGCTGCATGTAGCTAGAAGAAAAAAAATGACACATCTCACTTTTTAATCATTTCAACGTTCCACAGCATAGCCAAGTATTTTGTGGTGTTTTTTTAGTGCAACGTTCTTTACTAATGATTGTAGTCTTCATTCTCACTCACAATCTTTCCAAGCTGGTGCCTTCATTGCAGTAAGCCTCTCATGCTAGAAGACGTCAGCTTAGTCATAGAAGAAAATTTTAGTGAAAATCAAGGCCACATACAGCATGGAAAAACTGGTCTGCTGTCACAGAGGTTTAGCCTGAATCCTTGCAACTGCCCCGAAAAAAGTCCAAGTCAAAAGAAATGCTACTGCATATGCTAAGCCAGAGAGGTGTGAGGAACACATGAAGAATCTTACTGGAATACAGAAATGCCTTGTACCAAATCCCACAACAATCCCACATTTCCTGTGGTTAATAGGGAAAGTATCTGATAATTGGGTGCAGTAATTAAATGAGTCCTCCACATCTGCTATGAGCAGAGGCGTTTACAATGGACATGGAGCTACTGCACTTGCAGCAACTTCAGAGAGGGAATTTATCCTAGTAGGCATTGATTTCTTTAGAAAGACTCATTAGAGTCTTTCACATCTGCCCAGTTTACAAAATTGCCCTCTTTCTACTTTCTGTCCCAAGCAGTACAGCTATTTTGAATGACAAAAGATATGCCACTGAAATACCAGAGACATTTTCTGAAGAGTTGGAATGGACGTTACTGAAGGAAAGAAACGAAAGGTAATTTTGATGAAGAAGATGATCCTACTGTATACTCTACCCAAATAAACACTGCTGTATTTTTTCAAGCATCAAAATAGATGAGAATGAGAAGTCAGGAATGAATGAAGTGTTTTCCAAGAAGATGATAAAAATAGCTTCTGCTAAAGTAAAATAGCTGCTCCTGGGGACACATAAACCCCTGTGTCATTCCCATGGAACCAGGGAACAATTTTAATTATAACAACATTGTTATGACAATAAAACTAATGAAAGCAATGTAAATCAAAGGATGCTACACATCCACATATTTAACTGTTATAATTTCTTCTCACTGTGCATGTATTCAACTTTTTTCATTACCTCACAAGATCTTGCTTCAGGACATAAAATATTGAAAAGAAGCTCCTTCCTGCTTGGAAAAGAGAGGTACAAACTAATACAAATAGCAATCCTGGAGTGATGTGTCACAAGATTTATCTTAAAAAAGAAAATATTTTTGTTCTACTCACTTGCACTTTTTTTTGAGTACTCTGTCCTGTTTTACAGAAAAAGCAACACAATGGAACAGCAAGGTACCTGAAAAAAAAATGAACAAGAATCACCATAACTCTGGGAGCTTTAATTTACAATGAGACTTGTGGGCTCTATCTAAAGAAAACTAAGGGGAGACACCATGTCAGACTTCAAATGTATTCAAGACTGCAGACAGAAGAACATATTCACTGGATCTTTAATGAATAAAAAGTGATCTTTCTGCGAGAAGGAAACCTGAAGCATGACATTTGCTAAAGGGCAACAAAGCCCCAGATGTACTGTCAAAGGACAGACTGGGATCTCCAGAGGGAAGGGTTTTCAGGAGAGTGTACATCTGTTGGAAGCATTACAGCCATATTTGATCCAGGTTTGGCAGCAACAGGGTGGTCTGTGTTATCCTTGGAGATTCTCCTCAGCCCTCCATGGCTCCAGATCTGTAATTCTAGTTCTTGGCAATTTCCAGCTGTATTTTGCAGTCACTTGACCTCCTAGGCTGCTCACTCCACCTTGTGCATGAGGACATAAAGCCAAGGAACAAGGGGTCCCAGTGGGGAGCTCTGTGTCCGCTGGATGCTCATGCATGCATCGCTGGTACTGGGAGACGTGCACTGTGGCAAGCACATTTCTCTCTCTCTCAGGATTTTTCATTGAGGCGCACAGAGACAAATGAAAGAGAAAACAAATTCTATTTCTGCTCCTTGTTTTTCTCTTGTGGACTGTGTTTGGAGAATTGTTTACCTAGAGTGATCGCTTGGTTGGATCATGGTGGATTGTGTGGGCCTGGTGGCCAATCGGATCCACCTGTGTCTGGACTCTGGAGAACAGGGTCACGAGTTGTTAGTTAGTTAGATATGATAGTTAGAGAAAGTAGCATATAGTTTTTAGTATCCTCTTTTATATAGTATATTAATGTATTTTAGCATAATAAAGAAATCATTCAGCCTTCTGAATGGGAGTCAGACATCATCATTCTTCCCATTGGGTTCACCGACATCTACAACAGTGCGCCTGCAGCCAAGGTGTGTCTCCAGGTCTCAGCAGGTGAACCATGCAGGGGTTTCCTCTCCCATGAGCCAGGCACGACCACATCCACAGCAGAGTTGGAGTTGTTTGTTCCAGATGACAACCTGACAGGTGTAACAGAACACGCTCTCCCTGACCACACTTGGAGTTGACTTTGTTTTGCCACAATTATTTTCCTGCCATGTTTGGTGTTTTAAATCTGTTTTGTTGACATATTTCCCAAAGGAGTTTATAAGAGGTGCCAAGAAAATGTTTCAAACAGGGTGAGCCAGTATCATCAGCCAGCCTCAGCACTTGGCATTAGTAAGATGGAAGTAAGTGTAGTGCCTAGCTCATATTAATAGAGGTCTGACTTGTCAAAACAAGGTTTGGGAATAAGCAGAAGCAGGTGCATGTATTTATTCCTCCTGGTATAGAAGGTGTTAGGATTTTGTCTCGCATTTTCTTAGTAAGATGAAAAATCTGTCAAATGTTATCCATCCATGGAAACACTTAGCAAATTATGCCAGAATGTAAAAAGATACTAGGTATAAAAGGTAATGCCAGACAAAAGTATGTAAAAGGAACATGTATGAAAAAGGAATATGCAGATAAAGTTCAGGAACAGAAGTAATTAAATTTGATTTTATTGCCAAGCAAGTAAAAAATGTCAGGGATGGCGTCTGGAAAGCCCCTAATCATGTGGTTTCATTGTTTTGCTCTCTAAAATGGAATTTTAATAATTACCCACCTCACAAGTGTGCTCTAGTGCTGTGCTTAGGAATGATTGCGAAAGGATCTGTGATTAGCTGACAAAAAAATGTTGTTCACATCATTATCGCTATGATCTGTGCACATTTATGCAAATACATCTGTGTCCCTAGGTGATTTATTTCAGATGCTGGCTGGAATTTAAATGTAATAACTCCTTATACTTAAATTGTTTTTCTGTAGTTAGTACAATGGATTGACAGAGTTACTTATACTTATTACAAACTGGTTTGCTGTATAATCTGGACAGTTGCCTAATCTTAAATCAAGATCAAATAGGGAAGAACCCAGTATAAATTCATCCTCTAATATGTAACAAGGATGTTGCAGAGCAAACTATATTGTGGAGGGGTATGATTAAAATCATAGGAAGCAACCCTTTTTTATATATCCAATGTTGGCTTAATAAACAGCATCCATGTACTTACCTGTTGAAATAATGAATTTCAGCTGACCTTCATGGAAGAGGTCATTATTGGAGGAATTATGCTCCACAAAGAACAAGTCAGGCAACAACTCAGTAATACAACTCCACAAGCCAAGCTTGCTTGGAATATCTAAAATACTTGGGCTATGTAAAACTGCTATGAACTTGCTCTGTCAGCTCAGATTAGTCCAGATTGTTCTAAAGATACATGGTCACCTGTGCAGAGAAAATGCCAGATTAGTTAGGATTTCTTTTCATATTGCTCTTATGGGTATCTCATCTCTTACACAGCTGGCATAAAGTGTAAACACTGTGATAGGGCAAGTTTATTGTGCCAGATGATCTGATAGCACATTGAGGTGGCATTACTGTGCACCCATGGATCCTACAGCTCAGCATGCCTAGGAGATGGCTGGCCAGAGAGGAGAGTGCATGCTGTGCTACTTTGGCTTCCAACAATTAAGAGCTTGAAGGAGAGTTAAACTAAGGGGTTGCAGTTGTTAATGTTACCAGAAAGGAGGACTGCTCATCAATGTGAACATTAAAAATCATAGTAAAATCATCTAACAAGACTGTCAACTAACAGTATTGAAAAAGCACTCAGATATGAGTGACATTACCAGGACAAAGAAGAGTCAGCTTCAGAACCCTGCAAGAGAAAAGGTGTATGGCTAGCACAGAGCAGACAGCTCCCTGACTGCTTCCACCTGCAGTTCGGTAAAAGGGTATTAAAGTACACTAAGGTGCACCAGGGCCACCACCATCCCTGCTCTGCAAAGATACCACAGGCCAAACAATCCTGAAATGAGACACAGTTAAACTCATCCACACCAATCAAAACAAGGTAGAACCATGTACCTGACAACAACAGCAGAGAAACATTTTTCTAACTTGGTAAAACCTCCAAAGGGGAGGTTTTTTCTCCACTGCTGTCTTGGTACCAAGTTTTTCTTATGTTTAAATCTTGTGTGGTGATCATTTAAGTTCTGGCCAGACACCCATAAGAGCTAGAAAAAACAGCTTAGGCCCTCGTTACTTTTTAAGATATCCACCTAAATACTGAAGTCTTTATCAGCCTAAGCAAGGCAAAGGGTTTCCATCACTTTAACTTGCTACAGGTGTCCCTTCAATACAGTACTTTCAGTAATTACATTTGACAAAATTCCCTCATGTTTATGCAGAGGCTGCCTTCTCAGGCAAGGCTGCCATTCAGGACATGAGTATTGAAACTACTGACTACCAGATAGGCACCATGAACCAATATCATTTGTATCTAGTCCTCTGCACTGCTACTACTTCATCTTATTGGTGTCCAGCATTCTCTGCAGCATACCTGAATCACTTGGGATATTAAGCTTGTTTCCCATGTTTGCAGCCTACTGAAGCCTTCCTCTCTAAGTTGAATCAATGTGAAAATAATGACTTAAATCAAGTGGTCTATCATTTATCTTGATTGGAATAACTTTAAAGAAAATGTTATGCTGCTTAAGTCAGTGGGATAATTTAGAAAATGTGGAGTTTGTTAAGATTTTCCAAAACCTGCTGCCATGAAAAAATATTTAATATAAGATCAGCATATTGGCATAATCACTTTTTCCACTGGCAGTATATAAACAGTGATGCTGCAACCAGTCCTTAGTCACACCTACTGAACTATTTGTACCTCCCTCCTCTGTCTCTCTTGGCCTATGCACTTTTTTTGGGAGTGACTTCCCACTTACCTCCACAGTAGTAAGTGCCATGCAGGCAGAGCTCTGCCCACTTTGGAAAGTGCAGCAGATTGTTACAGCTACCCTATTTTACCCTTGTATTGTTTCAGACTTAGCATCCATTTTTGTGATCCCTATAGAGCTGAAGATGACAGTAACTGGTTTGTCCTCCTAATCTGATGTCAGGTTTCCTATCTGGGAATTTAGAATTTTCTGAAGACAGAAGATGTAATTCATTCCTGAGCAGCCACAGCTTTGCAACCTGATCAAATGCAAATGCTGAGTATTAGATAGATATCCAGAAGTAATCTCAATCACTCTACTTTCATCTACTTTTAATCTTCAGTAGGACTTCCTCTTGCATGTACATGTGAAATGTAGGCCTGCTGCTTCTTCACTTCTTCATACCTGCCTCCTCACACTTCTCTTTCAATAACATAACCCAGGATTACTTGAATGAAGGAAAAGGAAAATATTTTACTATGCTTGTCACATGCTCTTTCACAGCCCCTATGCTGGTGGGCTTTCTTGCCCACGGGGAAGGGAAAGGTCAAGGCACAGAAATACCCAAGTCTTCTTCAGCTTTCGCTCCAGGGTACAGTTTATTAGCCAAACATCAAATTCATAAAGTAACACAAAGTAAAGCTATTCCCTGATCCAAAGCCAGCTGCAGGGGCTCCCAGGCTTTCCATGCCAGAAAAAGGGCACACATCTTCATCTAACCCCCTGATGCATCAAGTGACAAGCAGGCAGCCTGTAACCCTTTCCTGACTGTTTAACCCTGTCATAACAGAGTTTGCTGTTGTGAAGGCTTTATTCCAGGGCTGGAGCAGGCAGTTTCACACTCTTTCAAATTTCTAGGTGCAAAAAAACTTCAAGGTTGGTTTGGATTTTTGTTTTGATGGTTTTTTGAGTTTTTTTTTTTTTTGGGGAGGGGGTGGGTGTGGTTTTGGTTTTTCGAGTTTTTTTGTGCGTCAGTGCTTGCAGCAACATTAGGTAGTTTTGCTACACTTATTAATAAACAGGTTGTGGATAGAAATATGTTTTGGGTTTTTGGGTTTTTTTTTTGTTTTTTTGTTTTTTTTTTTTTGGTTGGGTTTTGTTTGGGTTTTTTAAATGAAAACCTTTGTTCCTCAGAAGAAGCCTGTAGAGACATTTACATTTTTATAAATATACTGGCCACATAAAGACCAACCATGTGTTTAAGAGTTCACAGCTTTTGGGAAGTTGCTGATAGATGTGAGTTTTCTACACTTATATTAAGTATCAAGACAAATGGGGAAGAATTAAAATGCAGATATGCAAAACTTATGGATTTTGGATTCTTAGAACCAAAAACCAGGGTAAATGGTAAACTAACAAGGACAAAAAGAGTTTTTAAAATAAAACAAATTCCTCAAGAGGGCAGCTAAGGAGGGTTGCAAACAAGAAGCAAAAAAAAACCAAAAAAAACCAAAAAACACAGGAGAAGAGGGAAAATCAAATGGATTTATTTTGAAAGGTGATTCAGATAAATGCCTTTTGCAAATGGACCATGGTTGCCTGATGATTGTGGTCTTGTGAAGGTGGAAGGCAGAGTTGCATTGCTTGACTTAAAAATATGAGTAAAAAGTCAGTCCATAAATTGTTGTCCTACAAATGTAAACAACATTTTCCTGGATGCTGGCTGTACAAGGTCTGTCCTAAGCTAGAGAACAGTACAACAGATATTGGGCAGATCCACACACAATGATCACTCCCAATTTTAGGGGGAATCTGAGGCAAAAAAGATAAAATGTGCTTATGTCCAGAAATGAAACTTACACAGAGGTCTTGTAACAATAGGTCCATCTTGTTTTCTGTTATTTTAACAAACATTTTATAATGTCTTCATTTGTAAGAGTAGCACTTGACTTTCTGTACCTTTTCCTGCTGTTTCTGACAGAAGTGTGAGTAGAAGATCTGTCCCTTAAATCCCATAAAGCTTAATTTAACTCATGTTGCTCTCAATTCCCTGGAGATAAGAGGTGGAGCCAAGAATGAACCAAGGATCCTTTCCCTTTCCTGAACCTCCAAACAAAATGTGTAATTAATTCCTCTGGTGCAGCCTTTAACACTAGGTTAAAACACATAGCAGCAATAAAAACACTGAAGTTTAAGACCTCAAGGTTAATTTGCCTGGCAGATAAGGACACTTCCTTTCTGCTTGAAGACCTAGCTAACTTGATGTGAAATCACTGAAAATAAATTTTTAGCAAACATCACTAGGCTTTCCCTGTGAGTGAGCAAGTCAGTGTGCGAGCTGGGCACTGGACTCTATATCTCCTTGCTCTAACTATTTGTCTTCTGCTGTAACTATGCAACCCATGAGGGATGGATATTCTTTATATCTTACTGAGGGAGTTTAGGTCTAATGAAACCTCTCCAAACTCTGTGGGGGCTGAGTTTCTTTCAACAAAATGTGGATCCCCTCTCTATCCAGGCCCCCACACCCTCAGCTGAGGTCTGCATCCCCACACACTCTGCTGCCATGAATTATCACATTTGTAGCTTCCCGCTCCATTTCCAATCTTCTGCCTGCCATGCAAGGGTATGTACAAACAGGCAGGTGTAAATATTCTACCTGCCTTTTTGGCCTAATTTTCATAAAGCGTTCATGATCAGTTGCAGGTGCAGCCACGAACAAACTACAGCCTGGATAATGTGATCATACATTCCTTGCCTGAAGAAAGGGCAAGACTTGGTCTCCACACAAAATTGCAATAGAGGCCTCTAGATAAATGGTGGATTAATTAGGAACCAAATCAGGTTCTGTCACTTTAAAACTTTCCTCCACCCTCCATCACCTCCATCCATCAGTTGCCTGCAGCATGTATATTGAGGAATCGCGTGCAAACCTTACCATAACCCAAGGCTTAACATAAACTATGCTCTTTCAGGTCATTGGCAAATAACAGGTATATCCGGTTGTGCCTTTGTACTTGCCTGCACGCAAATTAAAAGCGCATGTAAAGTTACAATAATCAAAGTCAGTCAGGGGGAAGGGGAGGAGAGCAGGGGGATAATAACCGGGGGATCAGGTTATTTATCTTCACAGGGAAGCCACTGAGAGAAGCCTCTTTGCATGCCATTTACACCTCAAAAGAAAGATAGGGGCAAATCTGGCTCTTGGCCAACGCCATCCCCTACAGCGCCCTACACGGTGCCTAATCCTGTCTTTTCCCTGCAGCTGGTAAAGACGCTGTTACCTCCGCTGCTGCTACTTCTTCCCCATGGTGCTGCACAGCATTTTAAGCTTCCTCCTTGGCTGCAGAGTGAGTGTTTCTGTGGGAGACAACAACAGCCAGGATGGACTTTAGGCTCTCTTAATTGGAAGAATTTTCTTCTCGTGGTCTCAGCTACTGCTGCTGTCACCACCTCCAGTGCATTGCTGCTTCTGCAGCTGCTTCAACACTTATTCTCTGACAGAGCCAGACTCTTCCTGCAGGGTGACCCCACATCAGCCCAGCCACCCCAGGGCAGGCACAGGTTCCCACACTGCTCTCCCTTCTAGAGGAAGCCATCAAGCCATTGTGCAGCCGCCCTGAGCCTGGGTGTGGGTTGCTTGGGAAAGGGAAGAATTTATGGCAATTTTTCCGTCTTTCTCCTTTGGTGTGCCATGAGATTAACAGACATTAGCAAATGCCTCTTCCCGGAGTACTGTGACAAGATGAAACCTGCCTTGACTGGCACTTGCAGTCTGTCTCCCTCATGGTCTTTGATCCACCATTGCTGAAGGTTAGAAGACCTGAATGGCTCAGAAACAGACACTTCCTTGGGTTTGCTTCCAAATACTAGAATCATGTAAGTGTCAAGACTGCTTTTTCTCCTTGAAAAATTTACTGAGGGACAGAGGAAATCTTTTTTATTAATATTATTATTATTATTGTTACTTGTCTTACAGAAGAACTCAACCATCTTGATCAAGATTGTAGCCCTTCATAGAATACTTTAAAATTCTCCTAAACTCAATTTTCTATCACTGACCACAGATACCACAAAGGGAGTTTCCCTTATTCCATTGGTTTGAATACATTCTCCAAATCTTTGTTCAAATTAAAAAATGTGCAAACAAATAACTCCCATTTCCCTTACCCTGGGGAAGAGCATGAATAATTCTATAGGCTAGGGTATTACCTGCATACATCCCAGTCCCAAGTATTTGAGTAATTTCATTTACTGCTGAAATGCAGTTACCGCTGGAGGCAAATGCACCAAACCCTTTCACAACAGAGCAGAGGAAGCCAAGAATGCCCTGCTACAGAGGGATATGCAAACGTTTCCTCAGCTAAATTTAATCAGTCAAATCACAGAAGGTCCTGGTTCAGATTCATGCATTTTCACCTTACAGGATACTTCAATGAAGCCAGTGTAGCATACTCACTGTTTCTGGTGGATGAGCTATTACTCTGCAGCTTTTTCACAAATACTATTCAACACTTTATTGACCTACAGTAGTGGAAGGGAGAAGAGGGGGGAGCATGTTTCCTGACTCATTTGAGTAGGGCTATCTAAGAGGTGACATTTACAAGCAACTCCTTGACTGACATGAAATTTATTAGGTCCGTAACTTGAACCTCCTTTGGGAAATCCCAGCTAAAGGCCTGTCTCTTCATGATTAAAAGCTAGGGAAAGTCCTCATGATGGAGAAATTATTGCATTCCTCTTTGGTTCAGCTGCCATCTCAACAATCGATTTGTGCCCAGTGCCATCTCCTCTCTCAGAGCACCTGAAAACCTGAAAGCAGCAGTACTAAGGATAACAATGTTTTAAAATGCTGAAAACTTCCCATTATGAAATTTCAATCTTCTAGACAAGAAATTACTCCAGGTGCTATAGAATCCATGCCTAATAGTACAAGAAATTTCAACATACCCATGTGAATGTGCAGGTAAGCAGAGCAGGCTTTCCAAAAGTTATGAGAGAAGACCAAAGAAGAATTCTGAAATTTAACTTGGATTGCTCTAGAGGGGACCAAATTCAAATTGTGTTGTCTATTTTATTATTTTGACCACTTGTTCTGCTGTCAAGCACCAAAAATGGCACACACCAAACACAAACTGAAGAACCCAAATTACCAATATTTGTATCATGGGAAATTATGATATTTGTGTCATAGGAAATTATTGGTTGGGAAGTGGTGAAATGAACATTTATAGGCTAAATAGATAATCAATGGCTAGGACACTTGGGGGACAATATGGGAAAACCCATATTCTCATCAAGGAACTGCAAGTTTCTTCATTCATCTGCAAGTGCTTCACTGTCTTACTCCTCTGTACTGAAGGGTCAACCCCCTGCAAGTGTCTATTTGCACAGAGTTCCCTTAGCTATAAACTCTGGGGTTTCCTTCACTTATAATTTTACTCTACTTTAATAATCTGGTTTGAAATTTTCTATCCTCCCAAAATCCTTATTTTACATGGTAATCTTTAGAAAGCAGAAGAGTGAACAGGCACAGCAGTTTCCCCACACATCACATTTGAGGAGAGATGCAATAATGCACACATTGAGCAGTGTCTAATCTTTCCTAAATGTCTTTTAATCCATCTACTTCAGACTACTTCTTTCAGAGCACTTTAAAAGAATTTGTACAGTGTCAGTAAAAAGACACACAGAAAATACCATGAATGAGGGAGAGCCCAACAGTGTGTAAATTAGATTTTGCTCTTTTGCCTTGTAGCAGAAGGCAGTTTAAAAAGGCTTCTCAAAAGATATTCACAAAGGTATCATCTCTGTCTTTTCCTCTCAAGAAAGACTAAGCTGTATGGTTTCATCTAATACCATCAAGAAAAGGCAGCAAACTTTGGAAAGAAATACTGTAGGAATCAGGAAAAATTAGATGTTTCAGAATCAAGTTTTATGCTTGAATTAAGTATAATACCATGTCCTCATTTCTGTAATCATACCTGTATATTGCCTGTGTGGAAGCAGACCACAATGTATGCCTTTAATTTGGAAGTAACATGAAAAATGCAAGCAGCTGGGGAGACTGCAATTCAGTCTGCCACTGAGCTGAGCCCCAGCAAGTACTGCGAGGTTCCTTGCCTTCCCACAGCAGCTGCGGGAGTTTAGCTCAGAATTAGAAGCCAAATTTAGGGTTTTCAACAGCAAGGCAGAATTGAAAATGTGAGCTGGGAAGTCAGTGGGAATGCAGGGAATAGTGAAAGTCCAAAGAAAGCTGCAAGTTAATGAAGGTTAAGAATGCGATATGCAACCACAAATACATATGCTTTAAAAAGCATACCACAAATGCTTTATTTTAGGTCACAGTGAGTGGCCTAAGTAAATAATCCTGAATCATGGAGCTGCAGCTGGCTCCTATGTATGCTTGGCACTCTGGGTAGCACTGAGGATGTGGCTCCTTCTATTTTGCTTACATCTCATGCTTGGCATGACCAGAAATCTGACAAACTGAGCCAAACCAGGAGCCTGCATCAGAAATGATCTCGCTACCATCCACACTTGTGGTGCTGCTGTCTCAAACACAGAGCACTCAGTGCAGTGTAGATAAATAAGCACAGATGATGACCACAGAGCCAGCAGCCATGAGGCTGTGGCTGGACTGAGCACAGATCTTCTGCTCCAGATCTGAAACTACTTGAATCATAATGGTAACCCTGCATCACATGGGATCACCACATAAACGTAGTCTGGGTGAGCTGTTGCAAACACAGAGGTGTACAGGCTCTTATCCTGATTGTAGTCTGGCTGCTGTAGTGATTTTCCTGACTTACAGCAGTATTGAGACTAGAGTTGAACACTAGAGGTATGTAAGCACATCTGTACAAGTTTAAGCAGCCTGAAACAATAGGATATTGCACTTGGTTACATTTCCAAGTGATTTGTGTTTTACAGATATGCTACTTGTTTATTCATCTTATATTGCACATACTGATATAGTATTGTGCAACACTCAGAATCAGACAATCAGAAACAACGTTGCCAAGGACTGTTTAACAAAAAATGGCTTGGATCACTCTACAAATGGCAAACAATTTGTACAAGCTCTATGCTGAAGCAATCCCAGGATAAAGCATTGCTCAACTAATCCACCTTGGGATTTTGTAAAATTAAGAGAGAGGAGGAAAAGACCCATAGTCCCAGGCATGGGAAAGAGAGAAATCTAGTGTTGGAGGGCTTTCCATGGAAAGATGCAAAGGGAAGAGGTAAGAAAAGAAAACACAGCAAAGTCAAGTCTATGAGAAATTCCAGCTGATGCTCATGAGGATTTATGAGCAGCTTACCAGTATTCAAAAGCAAAGACAAGGGCTGCCATGGTTAGAAGTAAAACTAAGAATTGAGTCTTCAACATTTGATTTACTTAAGTAATTCTTAACAGTTGTAAAAATCTCTTAGGGGTTAAGAAGTTTTTTTGGAAGAGGGAGGACTGCAGCAGACATAAAAATTCTCTCTCAAAGGGCACATGAAGACTCTCTAGGCTGTGCAATTCCTCTTCCTTTATCAAATTTTCACCTCCACAACAAGGATGCTCATCCACATACTTAAGCAACTTTATTAAGAGTCACAGAGGTACTGATATCCCCCATAAACCTTGCATCTGGCATTCCCATCGAATCAATCAAGATTTTTAAGAGATTAGGCCTGAATTCCTCTCCCTTAATCCCAAACCAACTCACTTGTAGCCCTCCAACTCCTTTTCTTTTCCATATATTATATTAAGTAGGATTTTCTAGACTTCAGAAATAATTCATTTTATGTGGCATATATTTTCAGTGATTCAGTCTTCAGTGCCTAACAAAACTAACCAACCCAGGAAGCTGGGACTGGTTTCAGTAGGACCTGCATCTCAATCATCTCCCTAGAACTGGGAAAAAAGAACATACATTCTCTAAAAGCAATTTTGAACTCCTATGCCTCTACAAACAAAAGAGGTGAAAGGAATAAATATAGAGGTAGGCAGGAGGGCAATTTGTAGAATATACCAGAGACCAAGGGACTAATCAAGGTCACACAGAATCCTAAAAAATTGGGTGAATGTTCAGTGTATACAGTCAGAAGAATACTCAGGCTGTAATAAATGCAATAGGGAGCCAAAACTGTAAATAGTACAGGGGGACCAGGTGGTACTATCACCACAGAAGAAAATATCTAAAATAGGTTTTCTTTCTTTCCTAACGGTGACAGAACTCCTGAAGACCAAAGAGAAGTGAAATAAGAAAATAATTAATGTTTCCTTAGAGCATAAAAACCCCCAAAGTACCAGGATTTATAACTCCTAGGCTCCTGTCTTAAATTTTGAGTTTGCAAGTCATGATAGTGGAAATATATTCTTTTCTCTGTACTTCCTGCAAGCAGCCAGGAGCAATCCAATTGCAATACAACTAATTTAGTTGCTGAACCAAAGAAAGGGTTTAGGGACTAACTAATGAGATCTGGAATGCCTGGAGTTTAGGCAACTTTTTACCACAGTCACCAAGAAAAGGGCAAATTTACCTGCTGGCAAGAAGAAATGCCCAGCATTATAATATAAAGCTCAGGTAACTGATCAAAGCTGGTCCTTACCACCCAGACCCAGTGCCTGGAACAATTCTTCTGTTCAGTGGCAAAAGATCAGTGTCACCCAGATCTTTTTCTGGAACTTTGCCAGAAGACATCCATGTCTCTTCTTTGACATGAAACAGATGAAGGAGGGAGCAATGACAACTTTTCCATAGCTGAGTGGTTATAGCATGTGAAATTTGGGTTCAATCTTCTGATAGTGATGGAGATATCAGAACCCCCTAACCTTAGTCCCATAGGGATGGACCCTTCAAGTTCACCCTTGAAGTGGGGCTGGGAAAGGGAAGCTCACTTTTCCTGGCACTGTTCAGAAAAAGTGGTTTTGACACCTCTGTTACTTGGCAATGACAGGAAGACGCTCCAAAACAGCAGATGATCCGAGGCTGATGCGAGTCTGAGCAAGAAGGAGCATCACCATCTGGAAGAGCCTGGGACAGTGACAACAAGCAGGATTACACTTTTTACCAAAGACAGAAGCAGTAGCAGCCTGGCCAGGACCGGGCTCATATCCTGAGCTGGGCTGACTCCCAGCATCTAATTTTATCTAATCCCTAAATGCTACCAAAACATCGTATTTTCTTCTTATGACGTGACTGTAAAGAATCTGAAATAAATGTCGTATTTTTATATTTTTCTTGTTACTGCAAAAATGACAAGAACAAAGCAAAGTCGTTCTGTTTTCTTGAGGAACGATTTCCTCCGTATCTGGGGTTTTGCCATCCCGGTTCCCCCGGGGCGCCGGAAAGCCCGGGGGGGCTTGGAGCGCCGTACCCACACGCCTCTCGCCAGCTCTCCCAGTGCGGGCGGAGGCGCCAGATTTAAGAGTAAAAAGGCGCCGTAAGCGAGAGAGAAGCGAGCGCAGGGCGGAGGCGAGACCGGAGGGCACCGGAGCCGGCCGGGGTGCGAGCTGCCCGGGGCTTCCCAGCCTCATTCTCCCCGGAGCTGGTGTCAGGTATTGCGAGGAGGGGTAGGGGCCCGGGAAGGAGATGGCTGGAGGCTTTCCAGCCCCGGCTCACGCAATGCTAACTCCGCACGCAACGGGGAGGCGACAGGCGGAGGAGGGGAAGCTCTTCGGCTTCCTCAGCCCCTAAGATGCAGGCGAGACTTCGCCTCCCGACAGCGAGAGCTGCGAGCCCGCCCGCCACCCCTCTCCCCTCCCGGCACCTCCTCCGCTAAAACTTTTGTCCCCGGCCATAAAAGCGTCCGCGGCTCAGCCGCTCCGCTTGGCGAGGACCCAAGGGCCGCTGGCAAATAACTGCGACCCCTCAAGCCAGAGGACGGGCCAGGCAACGGCGATTTGCCAGCGGGGCCGTCCGCGTCCCGCCCGCACCGCGCCGCGCACCGCGGATGCCGGCAGGTTTAAAGCCGGGAGTGGCAATGCCAGGCGCCCAGAGGTGGCGGCTCCGGTTCCGGCTGAGTCTGAGAGCAGCGGGCCGTCCTCGCCGCGCCCTCTAAGCCGCTCGCCTTTGCTCCCTGCGGCGGGCTGGGCTGGCCCCGTCCAGTCCCCACAGGCCAGCAGGCGGGTGGGAGGGAGAGAGAGAGAGGGAGGGGGCGCAGCAGCCCGCTCACTCCCGGTCCGCGGAGCTGCTCGGGGCAGGTGGCTGCCTTGGGGCGAGAGGGTTAAAGAGCTGGGAAGGTGATAACTGCGCTGGGATCGGGCGCAACTGGCATTTGCCTGCACATGACCTGCCAAGCTCCGGGTGACAGGTACCGGGGCTCTTAATGAGTTTCCCAAAGGCTTGGATCTGAACGCCGCCGTCGCCGCTCTCCTCGGAGCCGCGGTTTGTCCATTAGAGCTGCCGCCGGCTGCACAGCTCCTCTCCATCCTCCTCAAGGTCTCGGATGGAAGCAGTGTGCAACAGGTCAGTTCTGCTACAGGAGCCCGCCGCTTATTTCACCCCTTCATCCTCTCGCTGCTTCTGAAAGGCTGGAGCGGGTGGTCCCGCGGCACGGGGATGGGAAGCGGGACCACTCAGCACTGCCACGCAGAGTCCTCAGGCATCCTCCGCCGCCCATCCCCGGGGCGGCAGACCGCCAGCCTGCGATGCCGCGAAGGTGCGGGGAGGAGGGAAGGGCTCGGGACGGAGAGAGCTCCGTGGCCGCGTGCGTTTCTCCGGAGCAGCGGGAAATTCCGACAGTGGGGCAGGTAACCCGTTTCTTGCAGGGGCTTTTTCGCCGGGGGGAGCGATGTGCAGCGCCAGAATTAACCTGTCTCCGGCGCACGGCAGTTGCCTGCATCTGCGGAGGCTCGACAGCCGAGAGCATCCTCCTGCTTTCCTCTGTGCCTCTCTCATCCGTGACCTGTTGGATCTCTCGCTGAGAACTTTCCCTACCGGCGGAGAGAGAGCAGCGGCCTCTCCGCCAAACACGACTTCGATCTCTTATTAGGAGCTTGCCACTTGATTATCGATTATCCCTTGTTTTTCGAACAGGTTTCGGGGGACTTTAGGCACACGAGGAGCGCATAGGAAGGACCTGCCCGGACTCCGAGAGCTGGGACGGCTGCCGGGGCTCACCTCCGCCACACCAGCGGGCTCCGTCCGGGCTTCCCCTTACCCGCGGGACCTGAAGGTCCCCCTACGCCGCGGGGACGCTGCCCGTTGACCTTTCTCTTTCCCTTGCAGCATGGCCCTCGAAAGGCTCGGGGAAGCGCTGCGCGGCATGCCCCCGTTGCAAAGCTCCCTCCTGCTCATCCTCTGCCTGCTCGCCGCGATCCACCTAGGCAAGCTCCTCCTGCAGCATCAGCAGCGCCGGCGGCAGGGCCAGCGCCGGGCACCGCCGGGCCCTTTCCCCTGGCCCCTGATCGGCAACGCGGCGCAGCTGGGCAGCGCCCCGCACCTCTCCTTCGCCCGGCTGGCCAGCACCTACGGCGCCGTGTTCCAGCTGCGCCTGGGGCGCTGGCCCGTGGTGGTGCTGAACGGGGAGCGCGCCATCCGCCAGGCCCTCGTCCGCCAGGGGGCCGCCTTCGCGGGCCGCCCGCCCTTCCCGTCCTTCCAGCTGGTGTCGGGCGGGCTCAGCCTGGCCTTCGGCGGATACTCGGAGCTCTGGAAGCTGCACCGGCGGGCGGCGCACGCCACGGTGCGCGCCTTCTCCACGGGCAGTCCCGCCACCCGCCGCCTGCTCGAGCGGCACCTGGTGGGCGAGGCGCGGGCGCTGGTGGCGCTGCTGGTGCGCGGCAGCGCCGGCGGCGCCTTCCTCGACCCCTCGCGCGTCCTGGTGGTGGCCGTGGCCAACGTCATGAGCGCCCTGTGCTTCGGCCGCCGCTACAGCCACGGCGACGGCGAGTTCCTGCGCATCGTGGGGCGCAACGAGCAGTTCGGGCGGGCGGTGGGCGCCGGCAGCCTGGTGGATGCGCTGCCCTGGCTCCAGCGCTTCCCCAGCCCCGTCCGCGCCGCCTACCGCGCCTTCCGCGACCTCAACCGCGACTTCTACGGCTTCGTCCGCGGCAAGTTCCTGCAGCACCAGCGCAGCCTGCGCCCCGGGGCCGCCCCCCGCGACATGATGGACGCCTTCATCCGCCTGCAGCGGGAGCAGCCGTGGCTGCAGCTCGAGCACGTGCCCGCCACCGTCACCGACATCTTCGGCGCCAGCCAGGACACCCTCTCCACCGCCCTACAGTGGCTCCTCATCTTCCTCATCAGGTATGTGCCGGCGGAGGCGGCAGCACACCGGAGCGCCCCATCGGCCCTGGGTAGGGGGGACATGCGAGCCCGCCCGGGGTGCGAGCGCCCGCCAGCCCCGGGGGAGCCCCGTTTAAACTGCGCCGCACGGGCAAAGGCGCTGCTGGGAGGGCTCCCGCGGCGGGAGCAGCCGGCCCGAGACAGCGCATGGAGCTCCGGGTCCGGGCATAGCCGGGGACACGGCCCCGGCAGGGACCCGCCGTCGGGTCGCGGGTCTGCGAGACCGGGCAGCGCCAGCCCGCGCAGCGCCGGGTGCCTCAGCGGCCTCCCATTAACTAACACGGAAGCTCTGGGAAACCTGCCAGAAAGAGATAAGGAAGTATAAAAGAATATAAATCCCACCCTACTCAGGCGGTCGGGTTATGGTGCATAAGGAGAGGCTGGCAGAAAGGCAGCCGAGTAAAACCCGAAAGTAACAGATTTTAGCAGGTCAAGATCAAGGAGATCATAGGAACAGGATAACAACTGCTTAAGCACGATAAAGAGTTCGTGCACCGCTTTACAAACCCGCTATTATGCTGAGCTGCCGTAGTGTGTGCCTTCCTTGCCATTGCGTGACTGGGCAAGGCAGACCCCTTGGGCAGCCGGCGGGAGCGCTGCCCTGGCACCGGCCTGTCTGCCGGGGAAATGCAGAGAGGGGAGGTGGTTTAGGAGAAGGTGCCATTACACCGACTCTCTTGCCTATCCTGGCTTTTTCTTTCATCGCCTGCTTAATTTGTAGGCATATGCAAACATTATCTACTCAGTTGCTTCTTGAAAAACAGGCAAATATTTAACACTCCAGCTACGGGTGTGATGTCCCAGTGTTCACATAACTCTTGGGTTTCTCCCAATTTCTCATGTTTGCCCAGCATTTGACATGTGAGTCTGCTGCAGGAGGAAAAAGCAAAGATGCAGAAGCCAAACTTGAATACTTAAAGCAAATGAAGGCTCCTGGGCAGAATATGTGCTTTTAGACAAGCAAAAGATGTATTAACATTTTGATCTTGTTTAATTACTGTGTAGCCTTCCAAACTGTCCAGACTTCAAGACAGCCATCTTTAAATACATTATAGAGAAAACATAATTTGATATTAATTAGAAAATATCTTCTCAAACTAAAAGTTGGAACCTCATAAAGCCATTCTAACAATTTAATAATTGGGATTTTTTTCTAGTTTAGAAACCTGCAGGCTTTCAAAGGTATGAAATGTGTCTAGTGATAAACTCCATGCTAACTTTTAAAAGTCACATACAGAGTTGGCAAATCAAATTCTTGTTCCCACGGAAAATGCAATACTTAGAAGAGACAAGTAATTCTAATTTTAGAATTAATTTTCAAAGTTGGACCAGAATATTCAGTTTCAGCACACTTTAGGTTATTGTTATTTTTTATGTTGAGAATCAGTTACATGGGATATTAAAGTAAAAACTGAGCAAAACAAAAATTACACCAGTGCATGGGAAGTTTGTTTTTTTCTCTAAGTTTTCAACTGAGGTCTACACATTTGAACTCTGCTCAAACTGCATCATTTAGGATGGCGGTGAGAGTCTGTGAAAAATGTTTGCAGCAAGGATTATTTGTAATAAAAATCCTTTGAAAGTGTTATGTACGCACACACATCTTGCTTTAAATGACAGGTATCCGAAAGTGCAGGCTAAAATGCAAGAAGAAGTGGATAGGATTGTTGGAAGAGACCGTCTGCCATGTGTTGAAGATCAGCCTCACCTGCCCTACATCATGGCTTTCCTGTATGAATCCATGCGTTTCAGCAGCTTTGTGCCTGTGACTATCCCACACGCCACCACAACCAACACCTTCATCATGGGCTACCTCATTCCCAAGGACACTGTCATCTTTGTCAATCAGTGGTCAGTGAATCATGACCCAGCAAAATGGTCCAACCCAGAGGATTTTGATCCAACAAGATTCCTGGATGAGAATGGGTTCATCAATAAAGATCTTACTAGCAGCGTGATGATTTTCTCATTGGGAAAGCGTCGGTGTATTGGAGAGGAGTTATCCAAGGTGCAGCTCTTTCTCTTTACCTCCATACTGGTGCATCAGTGCAATTTTACTGCTAATCCAAACGAGGACCCTAAAATGGACTTTACTTATGGGCTGACCATTAAACCTAAGCCATTCACCTTGAATGTTACGCTCCGAGATACAATGGATTTGCTTGATCAGGCTGTCCAAAGACTGCAAGCAGAGAAAGCAGCCAGTGAAAGTCAGCTGTCAGCAAATGCCTAAGCAATAAACCTTGCATCTACAGATAATCCCCCTCTCTCTTTTTAGATTTATATAACTCATAGATTGTTCTGGTGATATTTTTGGTACATAGCCAATATTACATGTTATAAAAGCAGGAAGAAAAGTTGCACAAGGTATAATTCAAGTCATCTTTTTAATTCTAGAAGGAGAGCCAGGGGAACAATATATTAAATGATAAAACATATGCAATTTGAAAGTAAGCCTTTTCTTTTCTAGCTTGTTCACAGAAGTTGTCAGTGTAAAGTGCTTTTTATCTACTGACTGGTTGGAGCATCTCCAGGAACTGTCTCTATAATCCTTTCCATGTCTCCATGTGCTATGCCTTAACTCTAAGTTTGCCTTCAGTGATTTTACATTCAGAAGTGAAATCTCTTATTAAAAAACAAACAAAAGCAGTTGCTCAGAACACTGCAGCATGCTTCTGAATTTACTCTGCTGGAAACTGCCATAGGCTCATGGCAGCTCTGGTGTTCTGGCTGCTGGGATGTACATTAATGCCTCAATAATAAGTGTTCACATGATTTTTGGTAAAATGGCAATGTAAAGTCTTGCCTCCAGCATTCCAAAATGTTTACATAAATGCCTAAAACAATAGAAGTCTTGTTTGTAAGCATGTTTGAAACTAAAATTCATGTCTTACATGAAAATTAGTAGAATGTCCTAATGTAGTAACTTTCCACAAAGTTTTGAAAGATCAGAATTTCTGTCACTAGATGGCAAGGGTTATACAAATCATATGCTAACCTGTTCATTACAAACTAAGTATTTGAATGAGATTTATAAAGGTATAGCTGAACTTTTTGTTTCTTTAGGAAGGAGTTAATACAGCTGTCCCCAAGCACATAGGTAAGTCTAGTAAAATCCACATTGGCCAAGGTAGGCAGAAGTGAGATTGGGGGGGATTTATATTAAAACATCAATGCCACAAGCCTCAAGTAAAGCACACAGCAAATAATACCTCTACTCACTAGTCATTCTGTTAGGGTGAGTTAAATAGTATATCTTAAAATCAACTATGTACTTTTAGTACAATTTGTTTGGAACAAAGTCCCAGAAGGAAAATGAACATTACATGTCCTAATTAAAGTACCCATTGACTGAACAAAAAGTTCTTTGACAATATTTGTGAGGCAAAGTTCATAATTTTTTTTAAACGCCTCTTATTTTAAAGCACACGTGAAACTTTATGACATGGAACCTCCAGCTAATGTTTGTTTCACAAAGCTGCATATTTCTCTAGAAAGCAAACAGCCCTATGTAAATGCCTGATTTGAAAAATGTTGGGCACTTCTTTGGAGCTGCAGATTGCCTTCAATTACATATGAAATCCATCAGACATGAGAGTACCTCACATGACTTGCTGTGCTCAGCCAGGGTTACAGTTATCAGTACCAGATAAGGTATTAGTAGAGCTAGAAAAACAAGGTTACAGTGCTACACAGTGAAGTAGCTCTGCTGAGACCTAAGCAAGTAAGGATTTGCACTGTGACTTCTGATAGATGGGCAGTCTCAGTCACGCTGGCAGCAGGGACAGAGCTCCTACTGGCACTGGGAAGAGCTGGCTTAACAACACAATCCCGATCTTAAGTACAAGTTCACTACTGATTTAAAAAACCTGAATCAAGCCTACAAGAACTGCTCTATAACCCCACACAGTACTAATGTACCTGCTTAAAGTCTCTGGCTTCATGTGGTATCTATCATCTGGTTTAGAGCTAAAAAAAGCTTTCTGCTACATACACATGGAGTAACCTCAGGTGTTCTTGTGAATTACATACAAGTTTGTGATATCCCAGAACTTAGCCTATATCTGTGAAAAGCTTTATAAGATACTCAGCATTTTCATATGGAGATCTACATTAGATCAAATGCTAGCAAGACAATTTTTCTTGTACTTTTGTAAGTGCTGTTATTAAAAGAAATAAAGTATGTAACCTACAGCTGAATAGCTATTCTAATGCAAGGATCATCAATTAATATTTTAATAAAAATGTCTGTTGATATTTTTTACCCTTCCAAAAGCTGTAACTATGCATTGGCTACTAGTGCAAAATCCATCCACGCTGCTCATGTCAGTCAAGGGGTTACACACTATATAGCTGTTGGTCACATAAAGCCACATGTACTCTGTGAAGTTAATTAAATTTAGTAGCACCTATTTAGAATGTATGCAGTCATTTAGCAAGCTAAATTCTATGGTAGTTTTGAGATGTATCATTGTGTTACCAAAATATTAAATAAAATTATTCTTACACTACCTTGCTTAGTTTATATACAACTTTCTAACATCAAGATAAAGAAAATTATTATTTCTGATTTGGAAAGTATTATTATTTTAGATATTTGTTTATATACTTTTCACCTTTTTCTCATTCCTGGATTTTAAGGTTTTTCCTCCATGCTGCCCTTACAGTTCTCAGGTCTGTCTGCCTTTCATACCTTGCCATCTGTGTTCAACTTCCTAATGCTCCTTGCTAAGAACATTCCCTGCTGCTTGCCTCAGCACTGATCTGAATTCTCCCATGTCTTTTGCTTATTTCTAATGCCTATTAATCTCTCCTCAGCCTGCACAATCTCCTCTGCTATGTCCTTCCCTCTGGCATTTCATTTTACTTCCACCTTCCCTGTATTCAAGCCCAAAGACTGGTTTTCCTTTCTTTTTCCCTCCTATATATATTGCTGGCATCTATGTACTCCTGACACTGGCGCACTGACCAATTCGTGCTCTTTTGGCCTGGGTGTATAGTCAGGAGTGCCAGGAATGGAAATCTCAGGGCCAAACAGGCCTTGACATGCCCTTGCAGAGCAACCTCTCACAAAATGAAGGCAATCCCATGGTGAAGGGTGGCTGTTACTGCAAATATAAAGGATTTCTTCATGATGAAGTATCTCCCCCAACCCCTGGTCTTCTTTTCCTCAGTCTGCTACACAAGCCTGCTTACTTTAGAGCTGTCTTAGAAATGACCATGTTTTCCCTAACCCCAAGGGAGTGGAAAAAGATCTGGGTAGGACAGGAGGCTGGGCAGACTGATGAGCAGTAGTTTCCTTCTGATTTGAGATATTTTCAGGTGGAATTCTCCCTATGGGGGCAGGATCTAAGTTCAGGCTGAGTTGGTGAAATCAGGAGCACAAGTTAAAGACAACTTAGAAAGTCCTCCTAGGAATAGCCAAGAGCCTGTGGAGTAGGTGTAGTGTCCAGAGATAGCCTGTGCAGTGTATACATGGCAGGGGCTGGCCAGTGGGACAGCGCTGATTGAGAGCAGGTGTCCCTGGGCAAAAGGCAAGAGTACCTCCCTCACCAACCTGTGACTGGGTCACCACAGCAATACTAGACAAATACAGGTTGCTCTTTCTTAATGAAGAAAAGCAGGAGGAATCTAGGCAACTGTATTCAAGGCAGGAGTTCTCCTTTAAAAGTCTTCTTGCTCAGGTTATAGTGATTTCAATGGGTTGGGAAAGCCAAATGTCATCTAATGCTTGCTTTCTTTGCATATGTGTGCACTCACACACTCAGCATATCTCCCAGAATTCTACTAACATCCTTTATTCAGGTTGAGATAAGGTATTAAAAAACCAAATCAAACACCGTAACAAGCAAAGAAGCCCACAAGACCCCAAAACAGGAAGCCTGGACTTAAGCATACATTTCTTGAAGAGCCAGTAGCTGTCAGATCACCCCACTACATAACAAGGAAGGGGAGCAAGTAGGACTATTAGTAGCTAGCAGAGTTGATATGGGATATGTTTATACCAGTCAAGTGTACCACTGCAGTCCCTATGAAACCAATGGAAACTTGCTGGCTTCAGCAGGAGTTGGTTCAGAGCTGCTGAAATCCACACCAGTAATACAACAATAAGGCAAAAGACTCATCAGAGCCTGAACAAAAAGCACTGCTGTAAAGGTGGGGGGGGAGGTCCAGGATCTATGCAACAGCTGTTGGTACCAGCACAGTCATGGCACAATGCAACTAAATGCAATGCCAGTTAGTTTTGCATCAGACCCAGTAGGTTTTGTGAGTTTCAGGGACTGATGCGTAGGTCTGTCTGTAGGAAATTGTTTCAGAACATCCAACCAGAGCAATCAGAGACTAGGCAATTGGGAACTCACATTTCACCTGAGAAAAGTTGAGGAATTAGCCTTGGAAAGTAAACAGTTAACATCTGCCTTTGCCACATCTTTAATTTGGTTAAACATTACTCAGATTTTTCATTTGCCCAAACTAATTCAGCTTGGGATACCACTGAAAATAGATCTGGCTTTCTTCATGAACGAAGAGAAGGGCTGGATTCTGAATGGTGCTGTTATTTTGGTATACACTACAACACAGACACAAATATTGAAGTTTCAACAATTTCTTTGCTGTTTACCACCCTGCATTTCTGCAGCTGAATTTTTTCCATGTTTCAGTCACTTGTACTCAGACCAGGCCAATTCACTTAACTGTCAGGTGAAACAAACTCAGTGTTAAGCACAGACAGTCTGGAACATTTAAGACAGCTGTAACTGATGCTTTGACAGCCCTCCTTTTGGGCTTTTTGCCAACTTTTCAGACCGCTTCATGAACCAAAAAAATTTGTTGCTTGGTTAGTGTTGCCCTATTCTTCAATACTTAGAGCAGATCTTGCTCCAGCCTGAAAGCACAGAGTTGGGGCCACCCAAATCAGGAACGATGTCTCAAGTCCCTGCAACTCTGGGTCTTTGCTGAATGTCTGGGGACAGCAATCCATCAGTATAGTTAACTCAGGAGATACAGGAATGCTCAGGCATTTCATGTGCACATGGGCGGAGGCAGGGAAGGGAGTGGATTCAGAGGGGACTCATTAACGGAGCATAAATCAACTGCGGAGCTATGTAGGAGTCATTTGCTGGAGTGGCTGAGAGCTGGCAGAGGAAAATAGATGTCTGGACTGCAGCAAGATTTCAGCTGGGAAGGAAGTGTGCACAGGGTCTCTGATTTCCAGGAAAAGAGAGGTGGTGATTTTACATTGCTTGTAAATACACATACAGACACAATACACCAGGGTTAGGATGGTAAGAATCCATACAGTATTAAAGATATTCACATCAGCAGCAGGGAACATCAAAATGAGAGCATCAGGACCAAACTTTACCAGCCTGAAGACAGGATGAGTGACTGTTTTTCTGAAAGCTTTGGGGGAAAAGGATGTCCAAAAAGTAAGTCCTGACTGCCTGTTAAGTCAAATAATAGATCTGGGAGGCAGCAAACACGGAAATGAGAGCTGAGGAACTAAACACAAGGGATTGGCTGCAGGATTTGAGAACAAAACAGGTCTACAACAAAAGGTCATGGATAGTCTGTCATTCTCTTCGCCTCAGCATCCCCAGTACCTGAGAACAAGAGGAGGAAGAGACAGCTCAGCTGCGACAGTCTGAACACCTTTTGGGGAGTCTTCCACTTGACATTCAGACAGAGCAGTAGAAGAAGCTGGCACTAGACCAGAGAGAAACACTTCTGATCTAGAGGGTCTGTTCAGAGCAGTTCAGTGCCATTTATTTGAGCAAGCTGAGCAGGAAGAGTTTGGTATCAGTTGGTTATTCTCACACTATAATTTTGCCTTCAGCTGTATCTAGGCTTGCTCAATACCCTCTAAGGAAAGAATGGCATATATATTGTGGCACGCTCCAGAACTAGGCTTAATCTCTGGTATTATTGGTATATTTTCAGTGGTGGCTCAAACTAGGCTTTATTTCCACAATCTCCCTGGAGATGCTCTCTGTTATGCTCTCTGGTAAGAGCATAACTGTTATCATGCAGAATCAGGCTTCTAAACCTCTCACGATAACAAATGGGATTTCACATAATCACATTTTCTCACCTAAAAATAACAAAACACCCTCCACTTATTTAGACTGTTCTGCTCATCATAATAGAAGTGGACATGTGGAGTGGGACACCTTGCTCCCAGTACAAAAGCAAGATTGACAGAGCAAGACAAAGTCTGACTTCACAAAGCAAGTATAGTTTGCTATTGTCTGCAGAAGAAAGTGCAACAATACCCCATGCTTCTTTTATGCTTTGTATTCTGTGAAGTATTTTCAAGCTGCAGTTCAAAAATTTAATCCAACTGTATATCATCTTTTTAATTACACTTTTTCACTCTACAGAGGAAAAGCATAAATTGTGAGGTTATTAATCTTCTGTGGTTCAGGAAATTTAGATAATTCAAGTTTTAAAAAGTGCTACCAGAAAGTAAACTAAAACTTCACAATAATTACCCTAATGAAAAAATGAGACTCCTAAATGAACCTCTGTCTCATTGTAACAAAGCTCATTTTCCTTCCCTTCATTTACGTGTACTGCTGCTGGGACACAGCGTTGTGCTTCAACTTGTTCCAAGACATAACTCTGTTCATCTCTCTGTTTCTGGCACAAGAGAGCTGAACCTACGCTCCAGAACAATATGCCCTTCAGGGAAGCTTTCTGAGCAACCCTTCCAGGTGGCACAGAAACAAAAGAGAGGTGTTTTCCACCAGTTTTCTCTGGATAAGAATTCTTTCTCTCATGTGCCTAACATCCTGCCCAGCCAGCATCTTTCCAGTACATGAGGAGCATCAGTGCTACAGCGAGCTGAGGGCAGATCAGCCAGTGAGGCTTTGGTCAGAAACTACACAAATAGTCTTAAAAAAAAAATCAAACAAGGAAGAATTCCCATAAAGAAGGGAAAGAAAAAAATCTGGAATAAATAAATATTTAAATTGACAAGGTTCTCCACAGAATTACAAGGCAGATCCTCCAGTGACATCATACCTGAACTGAAACTTTGAACAAAAGAACCCCTACTCCTGATGGCATTAAGACTGAGATATTTAGCACCTGTGTGTGCAGACTTACAACACACTGACAATCTTGTTCTCTGCATTTGAAGGTTAAGGTAATTTCCTTGAAGTCATCAGCAGAGACAGAACACAAAACATTTGTCTCACAATGTATTCACTATATAATGCTGTTCAAATATCTTCACACCTTACTTAAAGCCAGCAAGATTCCTTTCCTATCTTCACAGGGGATCTCTCACCCTAATACAATACTTTTCTGCTTGAGTAAATAGCTCTAGCCTGTTCCCGGAGTTAAGTGTACACAGTAGTTTTTATTGAGTATAAAGCCATAAAACTGGTCAGCAGAACAGAAAGGAGAGTTCCTGGAATAAATAGATGCTCCATCAATTGTCTGAATGACTGAAACAGTGAAAGCAGAAGAGATGCACGAGCTTGGATACTAAGCTTAACTTCTGCTCTCAAGAGGACAGATTGCTTTCCCTAGGATTCATGAAGAGCCAGTTAATGAAGTGACTGGACTTCTTTAGCTCTTTTTATAGCCCCAGACTGTGTTGCCATTAGCATATAACATTTTCCCTAGCAAAGATCCAGTTAGCACAGCTTCCTGCATCCTTACATTCATATACAGCCAAGGTCTTTATGTAATTATGAACAAGTTCCTCCCTGAGGATTTGTCATCCCTCTCCTTTCTTCAGAAACTTCCCTGAAATACACCATGTCTAGGTGGCAAAAGTCAATTATCTGACTTAACTCAAGCCAAAGTTACTAATTTTCATTTTTATGACAAAGGCATTCTCTGCCTTCTAGGGAAATCCAGCTAAACTTGATCATATGCTAATAGAAGCAGTTGTTCTTCAGGGTCAATAGCAAAGAAGATTCTCTGTGTTCAGAGGAATAAGTATAGGGAAAATTGGGACAGTTGAGAAGTGAGAAGGAGAAATAACAGGCCAAAGAGAATAGAAAGAAATAATTTATCCCATGGAGGAGAATGAAAGTGAGGAGAGAGAACATGAGCAGCTGCTAATGGTAATTAGCCCCATCCCCACTACAACAACTCCCCAGGGTACCCTAGGGACCACAGGTTGTGATTGTGACACACACACACCCCTGCAAAGGGCAATTCATGCCATCTGCCCCTCAGCCAGCCTCCTCATACCAAACACATTCAGGTTATTGATGTGCCATGTCCTGCCTTTACTGCTTCTACACCAAATGCTAGAGGAATGTATTTTCTTCTGCCCTGCTTAGAAACAGAAATATTAAGCCACAGAACATCATTGGTGGTGCAGTTAGATTAGGAAAAAAACAATACTCTTATGCTGGTGGGACACATTTCCTTAGGGATTGAGGAAATAAGCCACACTGGTTTAGCTAGGCCATGTTGCACAGTCTAACCCAACCACCTGATGTCACAGAGTCAGACTGGTGGAGATGAGAAGGAACCTCTGGAAGTCATCTGACCTGGCAGCCTGATGAAGCAGGGCCTTCTGGAGCTGGTCTAGTCATTCTACCTTCATGTTAATAACAACTGCCCACGGTGCTATAAGCATTTTCCTTCAGATTTTTTACAGTAAACACATAGCAAATATATTTACCACTGATTCACTTTCCTTTCTTCTTAAAGTTAAGCCCATATGGGCATAACCCTGGGAAACACTTTGCAGTCCCTAGGAAGTGTTCTTCCACAGCATCCTTCCCTACTCCTACTGGATGAGAAAATCTTTCCCTTCACTTTCTTTAGGAGGGATCCCCACAAGCAGAAAGAGAGAAAGGCCATGTAAGACAGCATGAGTGCCCATCTCCTGCTGTTTTGAACTGGATTTTATGTGATTTTATGTGCATTTGCTCCCTGCTTTATTTCCACAATCATTATAGACAGGATCTCTCTGTCCAGAACGAACTGTCAGAGACTTTGCTCCTGCTGAACTGAGCCAGTAGAGTCATTCACGTCTTCCCCAGATGTTTCTGTTTTCTGAACTAACAGGAACCACATGTACTGCTGGCTCTCCCTGAAGGTCTGGGCCAGCACAAACAGAGGAGGGGGGAATTCCCCACTTGACTTCAGGAACCAGGTGCCTACAGGAGCAAGGTTGGTCCAGGATGCTTCCCAAGTAAGGGCTCTAACAAAGAACCACTCCCAAACCACTGGGAAGAGGGCACACAGGCGTGACCAACTGTTGAAAATGCCTCTCATCTTCAAAAGATTTAAATCCTTTTACACTTCTAAATAGCACTTCAGTGTCTTTGATACTTGTAGGATCGATTAAGCACTACCTGCAGCAAACTTACCTTTGGCAGTAGGTGAAGCAGCCATGCAATTTAAGACATGGATAATAAACAGTAGTGCCTTGTTTGCTCACTGAGTTTTAGTGTAGAAGTCTGTATTTGTTGTAATGGTCATCACGTAATCAAAGAATCTAAGCTTTCCCCTTAGCTTTTTAAAAACCAAATACCTTGTAAAATACTCTTATCTATTCTCATGTTTCCAAATATCAATACAACTATGGTCAATGCACAGCATGTCTTTAGTCAAACTTTGTGGTCAGACTTTAAGACAGGAAAACCCACAGAGCAACACATTTGCAAACATCTAAGTCCCTAATCTGGCCATTACCTTTTACTGACTTTTTTTTTTTTTTTTTTTAATTTACTGCATGCTGAAAGTTAAATTTTAAATATAGGACACAAATTACAATTTATGCCAATGCAAATCTGAATTTGCAGGGAATTCAGGCCACTGAATACACTTCAAAAATAACTAGAAATTAGAACTCTACCTTTTCCTTTCCAGTGTTTGGTTTGTGGGTCAGAATTTTTTCCTTTGCTCTCTCATTCTTGCATAGATATTGGTCAAAATCCCTTTCAGAATGTATGATTTCCCAGGCTCCAAAAACATTATATTTAGTTATCAAAAACAGGTATCAAAACTCTACTTCAAATTTTTAGAATCTTTTATCCAACACACAAAAACATGTGTTTACAGATGCTCACCAAAGCCAGCATGCTTAGACTGTACCACAGAAGTGATCTCCAAATTTATAAGGAGGTACATCATGTTTTCAGCTTAAATGCATGTGGTTTATTGCCTTTTAGTTCTGACTGCTAAATAGCAGCACAATTTGAAAAGACAGGCTTCAGAGACATATGACTCTTGAGTAAACTAATTTCAGTAGCAGCACAGGCTTACACAGTAAGGCTGGAAAGTAGCCCAGTGTTTTTCTAGGATATTTCTTTTCCTTTGTCTAGCTTTGGCCAGACTACATATATTTTTACTATTGCTTTTTTCAAGGTACTGGCCTTCAACCTGTGCTCAGTGAAAGGCTTGGACTCCTGCAGAGGTCCTATGAATTCCTCCACTGAAACTTTAACTCCTAGGTCTGAGTCCCTTCTTCACAAAGACACTCAGACATGAGTAAAGAACAAATTAGAGAGAATCACCACATCCCTATGCTGGTTTAAAAGGAAAAAAAAAAAAAATCAGACCACCCTAATTGTAATTCTGCACTTGCAGTTTTCAACTTTTGACACAGGACCCCAGGATCCTTTTATACACACTATCAGAGAACTTCTCTGCCAATAGCCTGCAAGGCACGACAAAGCCACATTTTTTGTCCAGGAATACACTAAAACATGGGGTTAAAGTTCATAATTAACTACAGCTCCATTCAAAGTCCAGTGATCTTAACGAATATCAGTAAATTTCAAAGACTGTCAGGTTACTTTCTTCTCCCAGATGAGCAAAACAGATTCCAGGAGACAAAAAGAGCTTGATTTCTGCCTCCATGCCCTCAAGAATTATTATTACTTTTAATGAAACACATTGAGGGTCTACACTGCTGTCTGCAACTTGGTTTATTTTTAGCTGGTAATGTAGTTAATAAAAACCAGGTACAAACCTCATCCTGCTTTAGAAGCACATCTTGGAAATTGGACAGCTCTGCTAAAGTCATTTTAAAACAAGATTTTAAGATACATCTAAAAAGCCATAAACCAAACTGTTCTTAATATGTCATAAAAACTATTTATCTCTGTGCATGCATTGAAACATCTGATGTTGCACTTTTCCATTTATAGGGAAAGCTACCCTGTCAGAGAGACCACACACTATGTCACATTTAGTACCTGTGAGGAAAATTTCAGCATGATTTTAATTATTTCCAAGCTTGGTAAATCCCTTTCTGCCTCCTTGCTGGAAGGGTTTACATAAATTAAAATGGAGTATCCTGTAAACTGTTTAAATGCCTAGAAAACTTCAATTTGCATGCTAGTTAGCAAATTCTTCTCCTTCTAATTGTCCAGCTACAGCCTTGGCCACGACAACATAAAATGCAGTTTCACAGGTAGCACAGTACCTAGAATGCCATCCAGATGTCCCTGTATTGCTCTCAATACCTGTGATGAATTGTTTGTGCTATCTACAGAGTTATCCTGCACTGACAGAAAAACCAAGAGGGAGCAGATGGGCCACTTGGCTGCAGTGACGCCAGACCCAGCTCCTTCAGCATTTGTATCTAAAGGGTAAACTTCTAGAAAAGCTGGGTCCATGAACCTGCTAACCTACCTCTATGGCTGTGAATCTGTTCAGAAATCTGCATATGCAAAACCAAACACATTCCTTCATCTTAGGATACCATCTTCAGGAGGCAGGACTATCTGGGATCTTGCCCACCCGAACCCCAGGGAAGAGCTCAAACAAGGAAAAACAGATACAGAGACTACACAAGAGGAAGCAACACCTTTGCTGCAAATAGCTGGACAAAAAAAATGCTGATATGGGCACGTGGGCCAGGAAGAGAGGCCTCACACTCCATTTTTGGATCCAAGTCTGGTGCACCTGGACATATAGTGGTGTATCATACCCCTGATAATCAAGGACCAAGGTTTAGCTGAAATATCTCCCTCATGTTGGGCTACTCACAGCATTAGAGCCTACAGGCTCTTTTTTTCAGAGCAGAAATACACAGCCAGGTGCAAAGCAACAACCCTGTAGTCATGTTGGGGCTTGCAGCTTTAAGAAGTCCAGCATTAGAGGTTTCCACACACAGTTACCCTGGCAGAGGGAAAAATTGAGTTACGACCAGAAGAAATTCTGCTGTTAAAAGCCAAGCTGGGGTTGGCATTCACTGATCTGCCCCTCATATCATGGTCTGCAAGGCACAGGGGACAGCAAAAGGCAATTACAGGAATATATAAGAAAGAAAGCCTCTTGGTCCCCTTCCAAAGAGACCTCAGCATTTCCTAGCAAAGGGCAATCTTCACCTGCAGCCAGACATCTCCCTGTTCTTCAGTCTCGCCAGCAAGATGAAACCTGAGAGCTTAATCCATGGTAAATTAAAAAAGTATGTGTTTTAGTTATTAATAAGAATATTCCAGGGAGTAGCAGAGTTTGTCCATATAAGCTGGCTAGGACAAAAACCTTAAACATTCTTGCATGTCCTAGTTCACAGCTGGGATGCCCACCTCTTCTGACAGAACTTGTTCTGGTAGCACAAGCTTTGTTCTTATTTCTCAATGAAAAAACAATTGGAATAATGAGATCACCATACTCTTTTATACATTTTTCCCTTTGCAGAAATCAAAGGGCAGATTTATGTTTTATTTCATACTGCACTCCTATTTGGAAAATAGGAAAGTCCTATTAAGCAGCCTCATGCTGCAGTAGGACTGAACACTATTCTCCCAGTGTGAACAGATCACATAGAGATTTTGATATCACAGGAATGGGTCATCTGAAGTTTCCTTGGTTCTGGATGTTGCAAGTAAACTGAAGCTTTCTGGGACCAGAGGAAGGGTGTTTGTTACCAAGGAAATTCAGCTGGTCCTTACAGTAACAGAAGATGGATTACATGAGCAGAACAAAACTTCTGGTTATGCCTAACCACAATAAATACCAGATGCTTCCAATACATTTCTGCTTCACCTCAGGGTGGAGTTCCCCAGTTTTCAGGACAATATGCCCTAGAAGTCCTTTAGACACCTAACTCCCAAGTAAAAGGAGGACAATAGAGGCCCAAAGAAATCTTTCTGTGAAAGCATTCATGTGAGGAGATACAAGTACCCCAGTTGAGTTTCATATTGTTGCAGGAGGAAAACAAAATATTTACATAGCCTTTACAATAATTAATCATTGAATAAGGAGTTATTTCCATAGAAAAACATTATATTGCCAAACATCTTTCACACAGATGAACATTAGAATTGTTTCTCCCTTGCATTTCAGGAATTAGTAAATAGTGCTGGGGCCAATTCCCAAACACAAGCTGATTTTAGCAGACCACCTTGTTTGGGACCAACCCAGAGTTACCAACAGATAAATATAATCCCTTAACTTATACACCACTGGTAATGTCTGACAAAATGCAAGTGTAAAACAAACTCGGGGTAGCACTTATACACCAAAGGCAAGGGCAGTCCTGGGATTTAGGGGCAGAAAAGTCTCTTCATTCCCAAATGGCAGATACATCAGTTTCTCCAATAAGGGGGTTCATTGCCAGGTTTAGAGCATGGACTAAGAACACATGACAGGATGCAGACACACATGCTGTGCCAGGCATTTGAACACAGAAGGCTGCAGACCCTGAGGGGAACAACACCATGAGCTACACTGTGAGATGCCTTAATTCCTTCTGTTCCTTGCATGGCCTGGAATCCCAAGCAGATTCATGAATTTCAGTCCACAATCTAGAAACAGAAGAGCTAATTGTAACACCAGCACATCAGTGCAGCCAAGCCCCTCACCAAACCTCTACTGGGGCTTCCTGTAACCGCAAAACTTATGCGTGCATTTCAAGCCATAGCCCTCACAGCAAGCCCAGCCCTTCCCTAGGGAAAGGGATGGGTGTTAAGGAGGAGATCTTAGGGAAGTTCTTTGCTAATCACACTTTCAGCTCCAGGAAAGTGTTCATGTCCTCCAGCAATCTTTTCAACAAAATTGCATCTGAATGCCAAAAATTAAGGAAATGAAAAATGACTAAAGAGCAAATTAAAATCCCATAGCATTTAATTGTGGAATCAACAAAACGTTGTGTTCCTGGAACAAGCACTGTGCCCCAGGCATCTCAGCAGCTGCAGCCCGGCACTGAGAGAGGCTGAGTCTCCTCAGCGTCCCACTGTCCCAGCCGAATGACAGCTGGGAGCACACGAGACTCAATGCAAAAATCCTGGTACATACCAGGGGTTCTCTCCTTCCTTTCCTTTTTAATGTTTGCAGCACTGTCTTGAATGTGACTAACTAGAACAACTGAAACAATGGATGTGGCTTCTGCAAAGCAGCACATAGTCAGAGAGGGGGTCACAGGGCTGGTGACTCAGTGGCTGCCCAGCATCACTGTTTCCCCCACACGTCCTTGCAGGCTGATCTGCTTATTAGGATACAACTACAGGCTGCCATGTGGTCTCTGTTTAATGGAAGCAGAGTCATGGTGCATTTACATATTCCTTTAAAAATTTAATTGATGGACACGCCTCCTTGCAAATCAATTTCAAGGAAATGTTAAAGCTACTTTCATGAGGGAAAAAAAAAGGTCAATTAATAAGGAAAATATAATTCAAAGTTAACACATTCATTCTGATATTAATATGATTTTTCTTAAGTTCTTACTGTATTATCACTATTGATAACATTGTGCTGAAAACTGTTTTCTTTCCTACACCAGAAAATCTGTTGGCTCCTCCCATCCGTTAAGTTTACAACAGTTTAGAAACTGCAGCTTTTGTGATGTGAAAAATCTAACAGCAAATTCCATCTGTGCTGAAAGACTATGAGTCTCTCTAAGGCTGCTCCAATGCCTGCAGTATCAAGAATTACTCAACCTGTCTGAATATGAGATATAGCCTTCTGAAATCTGTCAATAACAACTGGAAAATCTATTATGTCATTGGAAAAAAAAAAAGAAAATGTGGACTTGAGCAATGGGATTGCTTTGTACCCAAGTTTCCATATCACCTGTACTTTATTTTAATTACATTGAGCAACTAACTGCAATTTCCCACATCTCTGGTGAAAAAAAAAAAAAATTGTAGCTTTTATTCTGAAAAAAGAGATGCTCCACTCAGTTGCAAAAGCTGATCCAAGAGATGAGAAGGGACCCTATCTGATAAAACAGGTAAGTAATTGCAAGTATGACCAACTCAGTAAACACAGCATTACCCCCCCCGCCCCAGTTATACATACTGCATGCACTGAGCATTAAATATATTGGAGGCTGTGCATAATAATGAAGATACCAGTGCAGAAATACAATGCTGAACTAAGATTCCAAATTCCTCTGTTTCTGACTGCCAAGTGTCAGAAAAGTCAGAATAAAAATCAAAGCCAGCTCCAGAGAGGAGGAGCCACAGAAAATCAATATAATAAAAATAATTTGTCAAAACCCATGGAAACTGAAGTCCTGGAGATGTACAGGACTCTGCTGCAGACTTAAGTTTTATGGACATTTTCCCTTCTGGTCACAGGGCCCCAACTGTCTCAGGTCAAACCTACTGATAGGCCCATGGCTCCTGCTGAAAGTTCTGCCCATACGCTTGGCAGAAAAAGCACTTCATGGCCTCTGCAAAGCTGCCTCCAAAGCTCACTGGTGTAAGGTTACATTTTGACTTCTCCTTACTTGGAATATGACTGAAAATACCACTCGTTTTGGCAAGAAAACTGGAAGAGATTCAGGGTAATAGGGGTGAGCAGACCAGTTATTAGCATCTCAGCAGGAGCCGCTCAGGGATGCACTTCAGTCTCCACATACTTAAGAACTAAGACAGCTTCAGTCTTGCCTGAAATTTTTCTCCCCTCCCCATTCCCACAGGATTTATTTCACTCTTTGGTGAACAAGTACTGAGTTCAGGAAGCCAAGGAAAGTCAAACATACCATAGATGGGTACTAAGCAATCCTCCTTGAGGGTTTCTCTGCAAACCATAATCCCTACTTAAAAAAAAAGCACCCTCAAAAGACAAAACCCCACCCCAACACATAAAGCTCTCCCCTCCTCCTCAGTCTCCCTTTCAGCTACAGACTGCCTGGAAGCAGATATGATGCTTTGGGAATCATCATCCAGGCGATAGAGAAAGGATTGATGGACTATGTGTTGATTCCTACTGACTCAGTAACCCCTTCATGGAGTTCACAAGCTCACAGTTGGAGAAGGCAAGGCAAAGGAAGCTAATATATTAATTTACAGCATCTTTTACCTTCTTCTTTGCCATCTGCCTGCTCCAAATGGAACACATATGAGACTTCCATTAGAAGCTGACAGCTCTATATAAAGGTTATCAGGATTATTATCTAGCATTTCCTCTCCTGCACAGAGGGTATCCTGTGTTCAACAGATATTTTTCCCCTCTTTCCTCTCAGAGGGAGGTCCAAATGTGTGCTGTGGCAATTCCCTTTCATGTTTTAACTCTGCATTTATAAGTTATGATATAAAAGGATGTGCAGGCAGAGTCTTTCTCAAGTTTTCACTTCACACATGGATAGAAACGTCAAAAAGTTCACAAAGTAATCAAGTTTCTTAATGAAACTACAAAACACAGCAAGTTATATCTACTTTACCTCTTCTATTAAACTTATGGATACATCTATCTACACAAATATTTTTGTATGTATATACACCCAAACACAAGAGCTGTGGTCTCCATACAATTTCTGTTCATGCAATTACAATTCTGCATTCAAAACCAGACAGAATCCACAACAATCCTGCCAGAGTAAATGCAGTGCAACACAGAAATCAGAAGGTTGCAATGCACATGAACCGAGTCAGCCTGTTTGCCCTCAGTCGGTACCACTGTGGACACACTACACATTTGCTTCTGTTCTGCTGCTCATGGTTTGACATAAGAAAAACCCCGTCATTTAAGTTCCTTCTCTGGCCTGAATTTAAGGAATAACCTCCCAACCATTTAGGAAAGACACGGCACCCCTTTGCTTTCATGTAAGGCTGCCAGCTACTGAAGCAGCTCTCAGCTGGTGCAATCAGCGTGAGGGCTGCGGACGGAGCCCTGCTCGCTGGCAGCAGCCACCACCTGCCTCTCACCCACCACGGGCTGCCTGCAGGACCATCAGGGGGATTTCAACTGAGCCCTGTAAGCAGTTATGGAAGACATGGAATGAACTACTGGCAGTTAAAACACATCCTGTCCCACAGGGCCGAGCTACAGCAGTGTTTTCACACTGGTGTCCGAGCTCTATTTGAGCGCACGTTTAACAGTAACAAGCTCTTACCACAGGAAAACAGCAGCTCATAGGCAATGCATTTGAACTCTTTTCTGCCTTGTATTTCTCCATATAAATTTAAGTTGGTGAACATGAACAAACACATCTTTTGAAGCAAGGAAAGTAGAAAATGACCGCTTTCTCTTCATCACTTGCCACATGCAGCAGTGCCTCACAGCACAAGGTAGTGAAAGAGCCCTGGAGCATCCCCTCAGGTCTCATGGCAGGCCTGAGGGAAGTCAAAGCCCCACACAGAAGAAAGCTTTATGTAGGTAGTCACAAGCTCAAGACTAAACTTGCCTTCCCACAGGAGTTACCAAATCCTGTTGACCTTCGGTTAGCTCTCCAAGGGACATCTTCCAGATCTGTTCTTTTAACTTAATGCCAGCCTGTGCCACAATCAGACACACAGGCTTGTGAAACACCCACCACAAGTATCCCACGCACACTCCTCCTGACACAGCCACGGCAGGGTGAAGCTGGATACCTCACAGGGCACGTACTCACCCCTCCTTTGCCTCCAGCCCAGCAGCCCCCCCAGGCCCAGCCGCCATCCCGCAGCCTCCTGCAGCAACACAGCTCCCGAAGGACGCTCAGCCACTGATCACACGCACCAAATGTGCCGATTCCCCACTGCCAGGGCCCACCTGAACCTCATCAGGGCTCGCTGTCCTCGTTGCTCAGCCAGGTGTGCTGCCTCTCCTGCCTGCCTGGCTGCTGCTCGCCAGCTGGGGCACTTGCTCACACACTCCAGTGCCAGAGGTACAGCTGCGTGTCTGCAGACGGAGCTGCACGGGCTTTGCACATGCTCCAAAATGCCTGGAACCAGCAGAAATGAAACCAAGGCTTATCTTCCCTGACAGCATTTTGGGGGCTGATCGAAGAGAAAAAGAGGCCTAAAAAGTGAAGGTTACTTTACCACTTATTGCTCTGTGTGTTCTCCATGTGTTTTTCTTACATGTTTTATTTCAAACCATCGTCATGGGTGAAAAAAAGCCTTGTCAGCCCCATTTTTTCAGCTGGGGAAACAAGTAGTGGGAGGGAGGAAAAATTCTGTGGTGTGCAATAGGCTAGAGTAATCACAGAAATTACTCTAGAGAAAATAAACTAATGATCTTCAGAGAAATCTTGTATGGTGGACAACTAATTAAAAGTATTGCTCAAATGACCATACAGGTCCAGATCCAGTAGTTTGGGGTTTTTTCTCCCCTTGATCTATTGTTGTGAATTTTTCCCATGACAGCTGAAAATACCTGCCTTCTCATTTCCTGAACCAACCTGTTCAGACATGTAGGACTGGCTGTAAAAGGGCATGAAAGCAGTGCACCGCTGAACAAGCTGGATTGAGCACTAGGATGTACAGAATAAAACGTCATACAAGGTCATGCAGGTACTTTTAAAAATCTCATCCTGGCACAAAGCCTAGGACTCACTGATATCCAGGGGCTGTATTGCCATGCTCTCAATGGCACCAAAATGTCACAGGACAAATCACGTGAAACTACTCTTCAGTAAGAAAAACAGTTCTAAAACAAAGAAGATGCCAAATGACTGTGTGTGTGATCGCACACTCAGTTATGGTCTTTTGTGCCAGTGTGCACTGGTAATTCTTGCTTAGGGATTCATGGTGAAGGCAGCAGGAACACTGCTGCGCTTGAAGCTGCCAATACCCATACCCTGGTGGTATCAAAATCAACACACATTTTAGCAGTGCTTTTATATGAACCCCTTGCTGCATTTAAATGTGTTGCATTAGATATATTCTGCTGTTCCAATTTGAAAAACATGTATTTTATTACCATTTTAAGACTTTATATAGGATTTTATAGGGCACTATGTAAGCTGGCCTAACATTCTGCAAAAGAGTAATCCTTAACCCAGAACCACAGTCAGGAGCTTTACAAATGAATTTTCATTTCTTCATAAATTATTCTCTTCCAAGATTAGGAACACACAAGTAAATCACTGAGTTCACTCTGCTGATTTGCCACATTTTTCTGAACAGCAAACAAAAACATTTCTCTCTGGAAACTGAAATTTCAACAGCCATATTGGTTACCTTTATCCATGAATCAGAAACCTGAACTTAGTTTGGAAAAGGCACATCCATACTCATGCCTATATCCTTAATACATGTTTAGGTTACAATATTCCCTGTAAATATTGTGTGGCTCTATTTTTAGCTTATACACGTAGGCAATTCAAACCAGCTCATAATTAATCTTAATAAACAAAACATATGAAGAGTGGACAGACTGTGTTTGCGTGTGTGTAACTTGGGTATGTAGCTAAGGAGCTTAACCCCACAGCCACATCATGGGTCAGCAGCACTACCAAGCACAGAGCTCAGATTGTTCGTATTCAAGTTCACACTGGATCCCACAGCTACTTCTAGAGTAACTGGTTGTTTATTTAAATGAGTAAAATATTTCCTAAAAAAAAAATTATTAATGTTTCACATTCTTAGTTCCAATGCTTCATTTCCCAGCATCACACATGCATGGGTTACACAAACATAGACAGGGCCAGAAAAGCTTACTTCTTTTTGTATTGTCAAGACAGTTTGATTTGTTTCTTCTCCAAGGAACTTGGAAGCCTGTAAGAAGGAAAAGTGCTGTAAAATAAGAAAATAACCTTATGTGCAGAAGGAAAAAGAGCAAATAATAATGTTGGCCCTTCAGAGTCACTCCTTCTTGAGTTTGCACTGGATGAATGCTGCAATACAATTTTGTCACATTACCACAAGACTTTCTGATTTGGAGTAGGTGTAATGCACTACTGTGCCCACTGAAAAAACACCACAAGACTAACCTCCAGAATGTCCAGGAAAAGTCCAGAAAACCCACCAATCTTACTGCAATTCATAATACCTCCCTACGGTTCTAGGTACTTCAAGTAGAATGTGATCAGGTAGTAATGGCTGAAGATAACTAGATCCAAATAAGCTGCTATGTTTGGGTTCAGCATGGCTGGATCTCTGGATAGTCATTCCTTCATTGCACTTCTTTTGTTGTTGCTTTGGTTTCAGTGTTGTTTTTTGCTTTTGGGTGTATTTTGTTTGGTTTTTTTTTTTGTTTTTTTTTGTTTTTTTTTAGTTCAGGCTTATAATAAAATAGTTGTAGGCATGGATTTATGTGAGGGTTTTATTTTTATATTGAACTGGACATAGGACTTGTCACTTTCTTTTCTAGATCATTAGCTACTCACCACTGGTGGACAGCTTTCTAACTGACTGCAGAAGTCAGTGTATTGATATTACTACATAGAAATGCATATCTCGCCATGACTCTGCAGAAGAAAAGACAGTGCTCTAAACAAAGTAGTATGAGAGCATATCTCTGTCACCATTTCCACGTGTCTGTGCCATTGCTACAAAAAATGTATCACATGCTTTGTGTGTTGCAGAGGGACAACTGCAAAGGTATTAGGATTCGGTAATAGAAGCCTTAACTTCACCACAAGAAGTAAAACTTACCTCAGTCATCACAGATGGCAGAACTAGCAGTTTTAACTGTAATGAAACACATAAATCCTGATACCAGGTCAAGGTCCCCTGAGCTCACTTTTTTTCAAGTATGTAAAGAGATAAATTACCATGGAAGATTTACAGTGTATGTACTGGATCAGAGACCAAGCAAGAGATGCCACAGTAGAAGAACTGAAGGAGGTACCGTGGCTTCAGGAAGCCCTTCAGGAGCCCCATCTGCTCCATATGGCTTCAAACCCACAGGGGGTTAATACAGAATCACAGAATCTAGCTCCTCCACAGAGACAAAACTACGGAAGTGACTGTCTGCTTGTGGATATTTTAAACAAAAAAGAAAACATATGGCCTCTGGAGCTATGCTTGCTTTTTCTCCAGCTGGTATGACACAGGGAACAGATAGCCTGGGCCTACAACTAAATGCAAAAGCTTTATTCCAAGGAGCAATTAGGGAACAATCTAGGGAACATGCTGCAATTTTAAAAGTTCTGAGATTAGCAAATCAGAAACAAAAAAAAAGAGAATGCTCATGTATACTGTACATAAAAGCAATGTAATATAATTATACTGTATATGAAAGCAAAAAACTTAAAAGCACAAAATATCTTAGCTGTTTCTTACCTGTGTGACTAATATTTCTGCAAACTACTAAAGACAATTTAGAATTAAATAATTAAGCCCAGCCTCTTCTGTCACAGATGTTAATTTGTAATTCTACACATACACTAATAATGAGCAAAAATTAAAACTGAATAATGGCCTTAATTCAGAAGGCTGAAAAGAAAGATCAGTAATTTCATTTTTAAAATCATAATTTCTTAAAAAAATGTAACCATGTGGATTAAAACCACAGTTATATTAAATAAATAGTCAACGGCAGTCAAGATGCACATCTTTAAGTTCAAGTCTTGAAACACACTGATAAATACTTAAAAGTACAAACTCATTTGCTAGTCTGGGCCCAAATGCTGAGCCAGTGTGTGCAGACAAAGCCCACTGACTTCTGAACCCCTGCAGGAGTGCCTATGGCTTGTAGGGAGCTGGAATTGTGCACTCCCCAGGGACAGCAGTGCCAGGAGGGATCTTAAGAAGTCATCGAGTCCAACCTCTGCCAAAGGATGAATGTGCGTTAAACACTGCCAATGTATGAAATCTGATTTAACTTTTACACAAAAAACTTAAGTAAATGATTTTATAATGTTCTCAGAAATGTATTGCAGGGCTTTGCAAAGTTACCATCAGGATTATTTTCTCCTAATGCCTAATCTGAAGGTAAGCAATAACCTCTTGTCCTATGAATAGGGAATTTGGAGAACAAGGTTTGGGGTTCTTTTTATACTGTCTTCTCTGCAAAAGCATTTTACAAATGTGAATACTCCTTTAGTCCTTGCTCCTGCAGACTAAACATACCAAATTCTTTCATGTTTTACACGCAAAATAATGTTGTCTAGCACACTCATCTGTCTTGTCTCTCTCTCCACTGGACTCCTTCCAGTTAGACCCCAACCTCCCTCAAGTGTGGTGCCTGAAACCAGATACAGTACACCAGCTCAGACCTCATTAGAACTTATTAGGCCTAATTAGAGTAAAAGGTTATTTTGTGTGAATTTAATGGGGAATGTTTATTTATTCAGTCTAGTATTAAATTTGCTTTTTCACAAAAACATAACATTATTGACCCATGATTAACTTGCCACTCACTGGAATCTGCATGTCCTTTTTCCATAGAATTACAACGAGCCTGGTCTCCTCCAATCTCTTTCTGTTAATTACTTCAATTCAAGACTTTATATTTGCCCTTAATGAAGTAAATCCTACTTATGTCATGTAATTTCAGTAATTAATGTAAGTAACTTCTTGTTCTAATCTATTTCTCCAATATACTTTCAGCTTTTATCAGCAATAATTACTTGTAAATGAAGTATCTATTGCATAATCCAATTTATTTTATAAAGGATATCAATTAGCATAAAATTGATTTCAGGAAAGGCCTGCTTTTTACATCTTCCTAGGTGACAGTGAATTGTTAACAACAACCCTAAGTACAAATCACTCTTGTAGATTCTTTTAAACTGTGCTTCCTGCACTGGCTATGAAAACATCAAAAGCAGACTTTACCAACAGCCCCTTACCAAAATCACGATGTGTCACCTTTCCAGCTTCACCATTCACAAGCCAATTACTCTGTGTGAATCACAATCTTCTATCATAGAAGGAACTGCTACGATTAATCTTTCATGGTATTTTCCCTTTTCTCTGCGATTATGTATAAAAGAACCAAAGAACTCCTGAATTGAGAAAGACATATAGAAACTATTTTTTCCACAGGATGAACATTCAAAAAACAAATAAAATGCATATTTCAATTTGTGAAGATCTCCCTGTCTTTGCCAAAAAGCAGTCCACATTATCTTACACATCAAACAGATCAAGGAAACATATAGTTGTCCTTACTCAATTCTATGTTCTTTAACAGAAATGCCTACTTTGCATCTAGGTTAAGATCCTGAATTAAAAGCCAGTCAGAACTGGCCTCTCTTCTTCTACAGACTCTGGTGTATTCTGGATCACTCCAGCGGTGAATGGAAATTCTTTCCCTATCTGCTACATTTTATTGAAAACACTGTTGTCCAACACACTCAGAAGTAGTAGGTCTTTAGTAGTCTATTTTTATGTACAGGTTATGTTATATAGATGATATAAAAGGTTAGTGATGGACACATGCTGCACTAGGTTCTTCAAAGACACTCTGATGAAACCACATTAGGCAACTCTTCAAAGACAGAGAGCCAGACTTCACAAACTCGATGGAGGTCCTGATACAAATCCATTAAATATCACAGCTGTAATAGATTAATCTAAACCACTTTATTTAATTGGTCTTATCTTTAATATTGTACTTGATGTTACAAATAAATTAAAATATTTAATTTATAAAATTTTCACATTTCTTTGTAAAACCAACAATAGGTTTAAAGTAAAAAGAGTTTTGTTGCGGCAACAGCTTTGTTTAACTTCAACAGGATTGTAATATTTTAAGAGTAGAGAAATGCGTAAACATAAATATTCATTATTTTCTTCTGTACACATCTGTGTAAATTAGTTGATATAAATATAATTTACTATAGAAACATTTTTTGTTTGTTTATGCTACACACAGTTCTATGCTGGCATCACGTACTAGTTGATTCATCTTTCAAAGAGTGAGATTTATTCCTTTTGCATTCAAACCCCCAGTATGTCCATTGCCAGCAGTGGACTTCATGTTCAGAGAATCAGACTCACAGTGTCAGAAATCTAAAATTAAACTTCAGTACAAGATTATAAATAATCAAAATTGAATGTATTATTTTAATACCATAATTGCCAGACACTTAAAGGCCATGATCAAAGCCAACCAAAATCAATTACTATTTTTCCATTGACTTTGCTGAAATTTACCCGCAGTTTCCAGTCTCATTTTAGTTTTACAATTTTATTACAGCATGAAGAGTTAGAAGTACGTAGTATCAGAGCTTCAGTGTAAGAAGTAAGGCCTCTAAGTCTTTCTGGGCCTCTTTATCCTGAAAGAAACAGACAACCATGCATCAATTTAGAGAGGATAAATCCCTTCATTTGCCTAATACGTGCCTATCCACATTTCTTTACTAACAACAGACATAACACACAACTGCAACAGCCACAAAATGTAAAGACTGCATAGTAAGTTAATTTATCAGTGAATACAAAAATAAAGTTTGAAGTGAAAACAAGAGCCAGATGGCGTCCCTCCCTTTACAGCTCTGTTAAAGCACTTAAAATGTTCGCCCACAAATAGCCTTCTCAGCAGACCAGTAAGCCCTTCAGCTTGGGATATAATTTTTATTGGTGTACTTTGCATAGAATATTGCCTTGCCTTATACCTGATGTAAATCTTGCATCCTGACCACATGCAGTTTCTCCAAAGATGTTCTGTGATGTTTGCTAATGATTTATTATGCAACTAAGAAGAAAACATTGGGAAATATAATTAATGACATAGGTTAGATTGTGGTTTCTGTGCATACAGCCATACCTACCTGTAATAGGCTGACTGCACCCTCAGTATCTTCCAGACTGGGCTCTGCCTATGCTACTGGGCTCATAGCAGAGTGGGGCCAATGTGGGAGCAAGAGGAAGGTGACCTGCTGTGCTCAGAGCCAACACTACATTGTACTCCTAGGGCAGCAGGAAAAGGCTCCTTTTAGGCCAATGTTTTAAGTGCACAGTTTGCATGGGGCTTTAAACCTAAGCCAGGCCTAAGACTGTCTCACAGGTACCCAGAGACATATGTTTTGGCTATTCCATCTATAATCTGCTTGGAAAGGGGCACATGCATATAGGCATGTAACCACAGTACAAAAACTCCATTATTCTACTTATTTTTAAATGTCCCCTGGATATAATCTGCTTCCTTTAGCTGCTGCTGCAAAACTTCTAGCATGCAAAATGCACTTTGGTTTAAAATCACATTTCTAAAATGTCACCACCTCATGCCTGAAGGCTCATAAGGGTCCAAACACCCAACACATGTACCCATGGATATTTAACAGTGCACGTGAAAAGTGCCTGCACATCACTGATTTTGTTTAAGTATTTCTAATGACAGGGACCAGTAATGATAATGCCACAGGAAATTCTGAAGAAAAATACTGCGGACAGTCAGTGAAGTAATCACTAGATTTCAGGATCACTTCATTACTCAATCAACCAAAGAGCTGGAACAAAATACAGAACATTTTAGAATATATTTTATGGGTGAAGAAATTCCTGCTTCTCTTTATTTTGGTTAGTTGTCTATAATGTCATGGAGGAACAGAGAAGAATATTGAGATGATAGAAACCATATGCCAGACATGTCAAACTACATCATATTATTGGTCTGGATTAAGGCATTAATACATTAGCTGGACACTTCTCTTGGAGTTACTGCCTTACTCCTACTGGCAACAATAGGCTAAACTATCTGCCTAATCATTTATCAGAGGCCTTTAAAGGCACACACTGCAAAGCCAGCAAGCTCTTGCCAAAATACTCTAACAGAAGGAAATATCATACAGCATTGAGCACCCCTTAAACTCCACGTCACTACAGGCTGTCTGGAGCACCAGGCCATTGCTTTCAACAAAAATTGAAAACCTCAAAATTTTCCCTTAATTCAGGGAAAATACACTCTTTCTGTACTGACTATGGTCAACTAGTGAAAATGATTCTAAACTCCATTAAATAAAAAAAGTAAAAAGCCAGATATTGTCCCGTGCTAATAAGAAACGGAAAATTGTATCTGGTATCTTAATTGTATCTGGTTGTACTCTTATGACATTTTTCTAAGTTGAAAATTATAAAGGTGCAGGTTTTCTCATATCTGAATAGTGTTCAGCATTTAATGAGTTGATGGGATTCTCTACTCATTTTGCAGGATACAGCATTTTAAAAATAAATCTCCAAACTTTGGATAGTTGTCTCTTTAGAAGTAAAGCATTATATTGGGCAATGAGCTGTACAAGTTGCAAAGGTCTAGAAAACATTGGGCAATATTCCCTGGATCTTCCTCTGGGCTTAGGAAAAAGAATGGAACAAACCCCAAGATTGTTCTAAGAACTGTCTGGAGAAGAAACTGCAAACGTGCAAAGCGTTCTATCTCTGGTTTGCCAGTTCTAAACAGGACTACATCAGTTAAAGCAGGAATTATTGTTGCAAACTGCTTAACGGGTTGCATTAATTGAGCCAGCAGCTTCCAGTCAATAAGAACTCATATGGCAAAAGCATTGAAAAAAATCAGTAATGGCATTAAAAACAAAGCTGAGAATGGTCAGTGAAGGGAACTATTATGTCACCTTTGGAGAGAGTCCTTCCAGACCAAGAGGTGTGTTGTGCTAAAAGGAGAGAGAAGCCACAACTGTGTTCAGTGTACTAGTTTCTGGTTTTAAGGGTGAAAACTTCATTATTGCCCAAAGCCTGGCTGCTAATGGAAAGAAAAAGCTATAAATCCTGTCTTGGGCCAACTCTCTTCCTTGTTGGTTTCTGGGTCTGTGACTTTCTGAAAATGAATAATAAGGTCAGATTTTACTTTTTTTTTTCTTTTTTCTTTTTTTCTTTTTTTTTTCTTCTTTCCAGACAGCAGGGTTTCTCTTTTAGAGCGTGGCAAGCAGAAGAATGCAATATACTAGCATCAGTCCCATTTGTTCACCCTGAGGCTTAGTTCAGCACTGACTGAATAGCCATTTTCAACCTCATCTTTCTATTGTCAAGGCTTACATTTATTAAACACTCCTTATATCATTTTCAGAGTTGAATATGAGTTCAAAATGTTCTGCAAACTGCTACACAAAATGTATTCAAATTACAGGGTCAGGAACTGTATTTTGCCTTATTCCTATTTTGTTGCTTTACGTTTATGTTTCATCATTCACAGGGGATATGCACAGGAAAAAAAAGACCTGGGAGCCCAGGGACTGAACAAGGGGAGAGAGGGAGTTGAAAACAAGGGCAAGAAGGAAGAGAGAGCTGGTGGGAAAAAGGGAATGTTGGCTTAACTGGAAGTAGTCCACATTTTGACAGTTCATTTTTGCTGAAAAAAATGTACTGATACATATACATGGAGAGTTACACATATAAATCTGCATGTAAAAATTAAATGGTAATTAAAGCCAAGTCAGAAAGATAATGATTTTACCTTCCATCTCTGCTAATTATTTCCTTATGTGCTAATACACTCAACCCAGGCACTGCACATGTGTGTACTTGTTGACAAAGTCCCAACTGTCAACAGAGAACGATACAGCCCCATGACCACAACCAAAATGGTTACACCAGCCAATGAAAACATAATTGTGTGCAACCACTGCCAAATCCCAAGCTGACATGCATCCTGTAGGGTTTCACTGAAGTCAGTAGGGCAGCATGGTATATTCAATGAGCTGGACTGCAAGGGTGGTCCAAAGCTGTACTCTGATACACAGTAACAGCAATGAGGTGCTGAGAGACACTCCTGCTTTTGGGTACAGCTGTATCATTCCCTCACAGCTCCAGGAGAAATTCTGGACTGTAGCAGAAGAGACTCCCAAACATGCCCAAGGGTTGTTAGAGAGCAACAGATCTTGTGGACAGTATAAATCATACAAAGCTAAATGCTATCCTATCCCTTTTTGGTTTCCTGACAGACTCTCACAGATGCTGTGACTGTAGCGTGCACTAACAATTGTATAATACCATGAGTTTTCTCCTTTGATATTTGTAACACATCAATGCCACCATCCACGTGCCACCTTCTACATGACTGATGTATGTCACAAGCTGGTGCATTCTATGTTCTTTCATATTATCACTATCTTCTCTGGGAATTAACCATAACTTCTCAAGGCTTTTAGGATCAAGGCAAGCACAGCTTTAAAATATGCAGCTGTCAATAATTACAGATTTTTGGATATTACTTCAGGTAGAGGGAAAATACCCTTTCACACCCAGAAGAATACTAATAAATAGTTCAGAACATTCAAGGACTACTGTTGAAAAATTACAAAACAGCAGAATACAATTCAGAATAGTTAGTAGTCATGTAAAATTTTAATTGGCTAGTTCTTTCCTGACTTGAAAGACTACATTTTCACCTATGATCTGATTTTCTTTGACTACTGTATACAATGTGGAGCATTTGGTGTTAAAGACACTCTACTCTTTCTGTCTGGCTGCTGCCTCTCCCATGATGGGACCTACAGCTTTTCTTTCTGCACTGTCATTGCTGAAACAGCCTGAACACAATCATACCCAGTAACAGCCCCCTCAGATAGCTGCCTGTCAAGGCTTTCCTTCACCCTGTATACTGCCTCCAAGACAATATATTTCAAAATCCCATGAGTTTGACTTGGCCCAGCTACTCCACAAAAATTCAAAATGGGTTTTTGCCAATTGATTTTGTAATCCTGGAGTGTACCACCACCCCTGTGAATACTTCTTCCACTCTGCCCCTGCATCATGAGAATGCCAGTGGAGGAGACACACTCCATACTTTGGAGAACTGGCTGCTGACCATTCTTGCTGGACTAAGAACTATGATAAAACTGTGTTGGCTTTGATAGGATGTTAAAACAAATACTGTTTGATAGTCAGTTTCATCATAAATATAATAAGCTTGGTATTTATCAGGATAAACTTCATCCTTATGTATGAAACTGTGACACCACAAAAAATATCTTCATCACTTTTTTGAATCATTTTCAGAGAGAGAAAATAAATAAGTAGACAATGCAAACAAACCTTTTTTCAAGGACTTCAAAAACATGCAGCTAGAAAATTGATCTGATCACTAAGATGGAGAAAAATAGACTATTCTTTGAAGTGCAAAATAATATAAAATATGGAGAGTCTCAAATTATTTTAGCAACTCTTTCACAAATGTCTCACTTTCCCCTAGAATTTTAGTTTGAAATTTGATTTCTTTATAATGAGTTTTTAAAAAGTGTATTCCCTCAGTTTGAATTGGTCACATCATTGTATACAAAACCACTAATTAAGGAATAGTTTTTTTAAGCACACTCAAAAAATATTTTAGCTTTGACTTGGTGGTAGCTATTAGGAAATTCTTGTTCAACCCTACAAACAGTACTAGCAGGAAAACAATAGCCTAGAATTTAAAATGAACACAAATCTGAACACTTCCATTATTTTTCAATTGAAACATCATTGATTTTTGCTGGCCATTTGGAGGACAAATGTGCAAAAATGTCTAAAGCAACAAATATTCTCTGAAAAGCGTGACATTTTATATTGAGCTGAAGATGTGGAAAAAAAATATTCTGGTTGATGAGAAAACAAAACCACTTTTATAAGGTTAGCCCAAATTACTCAGTTTCAATTGGTAGTTTTTTTCAAAAACAAGTAATAATTTGTAACCTTCACTTTAAAAGCAAGAGTAAATTACTTTTTTCTCCTCAAAATCTTACTTAGAAGGACAGATTACAATAGCAGCTTCAAATAAGATCTGTTGGAATATCACAACAAGGTCTGCTCATAGGTCCAATCCGTGGCTGCTGGAGTGGATATTTCTTGGAAAAACTTGAAAATCCAGATAGACAAATGGTCTGTTGGAATGGAACAGCTGACGGGTGATGAAATTTATACTCTGAGCTCTCTTCCATCCCTCTGCAATTCCCACATTTTTCCTTATAGACAATATTAAAAATGCAATTAATAGCCAGGGAAATCAATTATGGTGTTGTACAAAAAAGTGTAAGAAAACTGTATGAGCATGAGTTGTCCTCAGCAGCTGCATTCTTGTGTAAAAATTCAGCTATTGTTGCTGCTTATTATTACATTTATCACCTCCTCCACGTGAGTTTCAGATGTCACTGAGGCTGAAGGCAGAGTCTTTAACAAGTCTCTGCTTCCTGCCATTCTACACCTGTAAGAAGTGAATGTCATAATCATGAATTTCTGTAAAATCTAAATCTCTCCCACTTGTTAATTTCAATTCTGAATTGCCAGCATTTCTAATTAATGAGAAGGATGGAGGCACAAAATCACCAATAATTTCGTAAAACACTTTCTTAGCTTTGGGGAAGTTTTTGTCTACATTTTAAGTAAGACTTTCAGCAACTCAGTGCAAATAGATTTCCTTTGCATTTTTCCTGTTTTCCTATCTTCATCTCTTCGAAGACTATACTTTTTGTAACACAACTGCTACTTTTGAGATTCATTTTTTAAAAAAATGTAGTAGAGACTAGAACCTTGAAATTTTAATCTCTGCTAGACTGTTAACTCCTTTGTGGTGAGCTTACTGGTCCTACAAGCACAGAGTTCATTGTCATGCTCATACTTGTCTCCAGACACAAGAAAAAACAGTTCTGTGACTATTATACTTTATAATTCTACATTGAGACTTGAAATTCTACAAGTTCCAGCCTTGAAAACTTACAACAATCTTTATTATAAACAACAAACTAGGGTCTTATTCCCCTTACAAGCAAAGGACCATGTGCTTAACCATACACACACCCCCACACACACCTCCCCACCTGTTCTGTCTTTCTGTATGCAAGACAGACACTCATTATTTCAAAATTAAATTACATTTTTATTTTCAAATTAAAAAAAGTAATTTTTTTCCACCACAATAGTCCACCACATCTGCTTTCAAGGGCCCTTCATATAGTCACAGTCAGCAAGGCTTTGAGCACACTACAAAGTAATGAGTCTCAGTAAGGGTAATGCAACATCCTCTAGATGAACAGAGCAGCTGTTAAGCACTTAACAATAACTCACAGCAGCCCTGAACATTGGGATCTCTTTTACTGAAGGGGCAAATGTTTCCCAGGACCCTGAGGTTATCCACCTGGGTAGCAACCAGAGAAAAACTGGACAATTTCATATCCCATGCACCTCCAGCAGTGAAGTACCACTCTACACTATTTATGGCAAGGAAGGACTCTATGATTCATTGGAGGTTTTTTGTTTAGAAAGGATAGAGAAAGGTCTTTAAAGTTGCCCTGTAATATCAGCTATGTTTTTCCAGATGTAATTTGAATCAAATCTCACATATTTCCTTTTAAAATAAAAAGAATGCATAGACTGATAAGTTAAAAATGTGCCAAACTATTTTTAAAAACTGTCCTCTTTTAAAAAAATCCTCCTGTAACTCTTAATTTACAGAACTCAGTCTATCAGAACTTGTTTCTTTTTTTGTAATTTCTGTGTATCCTTTTTAAGATTCAGCATAGGTTTGAAACAGGCCATCTGATTTTTTTTTCCTTTCACAAGAATTAGCTATGTTTGGAAGCCCCTTTTACCCTTTGAATTAAAACAAACTATAAATGGTAGAACAGATGCACAGAAGGGCTATTTGGATGTGACATAACACTCAAGACAAAAATAATATCACTTAACTCGAAACATTATGTGAAATGAATCCTAGAAAACGTGTCAAAGAAGTGTCCTGAGTTACAGCAGCTGAGAATTTGACCTGAGGATTAAAATGAGCTCTGGGATACTTTACTGATGCCGAGCACCTCTGGTTCCCAGAAGTCACTGGAAACTGTGGATGCTCAGAAGCAATAAAAAGTAAACCATTGTCTATGATAATTTTTCTGCAGGATGATTTTTATCATGAAATACTATACATTTCCTCAACATGGCACCTTTCCAGCAACTTTGTCTCTCAGTCTGCTCCTGATTTTATGCCTTTATACAAATACATGTTTCTCACTAGAAGCCAACATTTAAAAACAATAAAGGAGTTCCCCTGCTTGAAGAAAGAGAAAACTCATATGACAAACTATGATTACACTTGGGAATGATGGGTTTCACATGACTGTGACAAAACACCCCACTGCTGACAACCTTGAGATCCTGAGCTGTGGCAAATGGAAAGAAATCCTCACACTGCTGCTGACCTGTGCTTTTTTTTCAGACCACGAACCCCATCTTTTACAGGGCTGCAGTCAATTCAGGCACTAATAAAGTGCATATTAGCATCTGTTTATTACTCTCTCCCCAATGCCTCTTCAGTCTTATTACAGTCTCTTCCCCCTCTTGAACTAATCTCACTAAATGTTATTCCTACAAACAGCTCCAAGCCCTGAACCACTTCACTTCCAACACATTTTCCCAAAAATCAGTAACAGTCTTTCTGTAACACAATAACCAAAACAACATGTAATATTTGAATTCAGATGGGATTTGAGGTAACAGTCAGCAATGGCAGAGTTCATGTTCCAGATCTCCATTTCACAGTAATTTCTTTCAGTGTGCACTTGGATTTTTTTACCCTGTGCTGAGTGCTTGGTTGTTTTTTAAAAAATTGAATTACATACTACTGCCCTAATGCCATATCCTTCTGGACTATTTTTTTTTCTAAATTTAACTCAAAACACATCACAAGTAAACAAGACAAAGGAGACAAATCTGTGATATAGAATTAGTCAAAACAGGAGAGGTTAAATCATCTTGTCCTCTTCAGATGGACAAAAGATTTTTTGGGCCCATTTGACACTCGCTCTTCTGATTATACAAATCAGTGTAATTCTTATTCTCATCACCACCCTGCTTGCCAGAATACATACACCTATCCCTCAGATTTCTTTTGAATTCCTGCTCTCACCTCAGGGTTCCTTCTCCTTCTCAGGTCTGCTGATACTTCAGAAATGTGATGGGATATTAAACAGATAATTTATAGCAGCCTTTCCTATGTTCGGTAATAGGCAAGCTGAAGGTATATTTTAACAGTAAGTAAAGAATAAAGAGAATTAAATCATTGTTAATGTCATATCAGTATCAATACATATTTAAAGAAACACTGAACTTAAGCAATGATTACTTAATTTATGATTGGTACATACTATAACTGGGGTCAAAAATTAGGCCACCCAGGAGCAGTGGCTGGTGAGGCATGCAGGGGTCTTTCTTCCCAGCAGGAACACTTGACATAGACATGTTAGTGCTCCACACACAGCATTTATTGTCATTCAAGTTACAGAGTTATTTAATGGTCTTTTTCCTTAACTTCAAAGAATTAAATGGGATGGGGCCAATTCCTCTCAGGAATCACCTCTCTTTCTCCACACCACATCTGCTGTGCTCAGAGGGGGTCCCTTAGGCTGAAAAAGCTCAGGTTTGAACTCGTCACGCTCTAGGATGGTAAGATGTTTCCAGTCATAGGTCAGTCATGGAACTTGCTTCTACATGAGATCAGACACAGTAAATCTTCTTGCCATGACTTGGTTTATATTTGAGAAATTAAACAGCTCAAAATCTCACAAATATTTGTAGAAATTTTTGTGTCCACATACCAGAAATGCTCTAATGGGCCTAAAATACTGTATTGGGCCTCGAGAGGAATCTAGTAATCTCTTAGAACAAACTCTAGGCCAGCAGATATGACTTGAAGAACTGTGCCTCCTTAACTGCCCTGTGGTTGAAGACAAAGCCAATCTTGAATAATTAATCTGCCTGTGATGTAGTTAACATACTGCCCTTGACAAGAATCACCAACCAGAGGCTTTCAGGAGCAGAGACAGAGACTGTAGGACAAAAATCCAGAGTGCTTTCAACTGAGAAAAACATAGGTCTGGGGCAAAATTTCAGCACAGGTAGTGACACACTCAACTGCTTATGCTCAAGATGACCTAATGAAGTGGGTTGAATTACAAAGAGTACAATTCAATTTCTGATACAGACAAGTCCCTGACAGTTCCCCAAAGAAAGATTTTTTTTAAAGCTGTTGATACAGACAACTGTAATGAGCCAACCTAGAGTGGAGGAAAAAGGAATGTTCTGTGTTCAGAGGAAAAACTGAAACATTATGTTGTTACCGGCAGTGCAATAATGGATGCCAAAGACAAGAGAGCAGTCACAAGGGAACAAGTTATCACTCTCAATACCCACCTCATTAGTAACTGAGAGAATTGACAGTGCAGAATCACAACACTTCAGTGCATTGTTTTTCTGGCCAAGATCTTTATAGCACTGAAAAGAAAAAACATTTTGTTTCCAATCAGACCACTGCAAGAACACCAGAGTCTACAAATCATTATTTTTAAAAGAACTTGGTTACCTTTGCCAAATACACGTAATTGCATTTGGAATATCCTGGATGCATTTCTTCTGCCTAAATAACAAAAAAACAGGAAAGAAAATAGACATGACACTTGCGTGATGAGATTTATGCGGTCAGTGTAACATTTTTAGTAATGCACTACATTTCCTCAAACATCAGACTGAATCATCACTACTCTGTGTAATGCAATCTGTTTAGTAGCACTTAAAAAAAAAAACCAAAAAAAAAAAAACCAAAAAAATACAAAACTCAAACCCTAAACCAGGCACATGAGATGCTGACAGTGAACACAGAAAATGTTCTGTGTACTGCTTGCTCTCCTCTCTCCCCAAGCACTCTGTAAAGATCTAGGGTCATTCTGTACAAGATCTATTGGATTCAGTCACTTACAGGATAGGCTTAAAGATACCACTGTCTATAGATTATTAACATTTATTTAATAAAGAAATAGGAAAGCAACCAACCATTCACACTTTGTGTAATGAGTAAAGAACTGTGTTTATCAATTTTACAATTATTTCCCTTCCCCAGTCTCTTATCTTCTAGCTCTGGGTTCACCTTTCTTTTCAAATTATCATCTTCTGAAAAGTTAAGGTAATTAAAAAAGTTTAATAATGTCTTTTTTTTTTTTTTTTTTAATCAAGACTATAGAAGCTTGCAAGATGAGTAAGACTCTTACTAATTATCTACTAACAAAGAAGAAGCTTTTAATTAAAGAAAGCTATTGGGAAGGGAAAATTACATCAGTGAAATTTATAGTAGCTGTAATCTTTGGACCAAAACAATGCTGCTTTACCACAACTGTGTAGAATCAAACAACTGAAAAACAAACCTAAACAGTTGTCTTTTAGACAGTAATTTGATTTTTGTTGCTGAAGATGACTTAAAACCACAGTTACTCTGCAGCCCACCACAAAATGCCCTGAAGCTAAAGTGAATGTTTCAAATTATTTCTACCACTTTTGGAATTTGACCTTCAAGATAAAATCTCTTAAACTGGGAAGCTGGTAATGTATTGTACTTTTCAAAATTCAGGAGATCATTCAATCTTTAAATAGAAAGATCTATTTAACAGAGAAAAGAAGCACTTTTTATAGTGAGGAAAAGATGCCTGTCCAATTTTTTTTGAAAAACTTTCTGAAAATAATTGTAATGCTAGAAATTTATGCTTTGAAAACAGTCATGTGAAAAGTTTGCATGCTTTTGAGCTCCAGAAGCAGAAATGATTCATATGGAAAGCAATAAAAGATAGATTTATTTTATTCATGTGGTGTTTTCTCATAACTGTGTTCAAATAGAAGAATGCCTAGGAATATGGACCTATATGACAGAGCTTTCTTCTCTACTTCACTACAAAAGCCATTTCATCTCCACAAGTAGAGAAAGGCTTCTACTGAAATTCAATGGAAAAAAGTTTCAGATCAGACAAAAGAAAACTATCAGAATGTCAAAGTTTTCCTTGCCTATGTCAACTCTCTTGCAGAAACAGGCAAATCAGCAATTATCACTATGGTTCATCTGTTTCAGCAGCATATGTAACTAATCTATATCCATATCACATTCAATTCAATAACTATTAACCATGGCAATTAATTGGAGAATTTCCTGAAACTAAATAAAGAAAAGAGAGGTGTTAACCACTCATGTCCAAACTAATTTTAAAAGTGAAAAGAAAAAAAAAAATTAATAGAAAGCTCAGTGGTATTTAGAGGAGCCCTGAATTTATAGCTACTGAACATGGTCCGTTGAACAGACATCTTGACAATACTCACATATAACATCTGGTAAACAGCAACACAGGAAAACTCTTGGCTAGGACTTACCTTAAGGAAATTCTGCAATGCTTCTTCTACTGTTGAAGTTGGTGGAGTCCCAAAGAGAGCAGCAGCTACTTTCTTTTCAAGCCAAGACAACTGAGCTACCTAGAATAAAAAAAAAAAAAAAAAAAAAAAGAAAGAAAGAAAGAAAGAAAGAAAGAAAGATTTCTTTAGAGTTGCTTCTCAGTTTTGCAGTAAATACTGTCTTTTGTATTGTACTACCTATACAACATACTTTGGAAAAGAACCTGTAAAGGAATGCATTATAGTGTCAAGTTTGGCCAGCTCAAAGCAGTCTTTGGATTTTAGAGTCATATGATGAAACACCAACATCCTCAATATAAGGTTACTTCCATGTGCAAAGCTTAAAGTACATTTTAGGTTTCATAGCATCTTGCCTTTTTTAAAAACCTAAGACTAGAAATATTGCTTGAAACTTGCTAAGGTTTTCATGAGATAGACAGCTTTGCATGACAATCTATGCATTTGACTACTTTCTTACATTATGAATAGCTGTTGCTGCAGTAAAAATGTGGTTTTGAAGCTTGTATAACAAGTTCATTTATTACACAGAAGCTGGTGACAACCAGTGTTAAGAAATAGACTTCATTTTTAGCTCTTCCTATCTGACAAATAACACTTGTCAATGACCTCTTCTAATTTCAGGAATATGAGCTGCTATAAAAGCACTTTAGGGAATAATCATATTGCTACACAATGCACATTATTTCTTCCCTTACGTACCCTGACACCCGACAGAAACTGCCTTGGTTACTGCCATAAGGTATTTGGCTCTATCACCCAATCCTCACATCTCTAGCAAAGGATGGAGTTGCTAAGAAATACAATGTGAAAGAAGAGCCTGTTTAAGTAGAGGAGTGAAGCCACTTTCCTTTGGACACTTCTACCACACCTTTTTTCTTTTGTAAAGAAAAGCCAGGATTTTTTTCCTTCACATGAGTATTTGAACCACAGCACTGATGGCTCCTGTCACAGAGCAGATGAGTCAAAAAATGGCCAAAAACAAGGTTCTGGCCTGATCTATGCAGAGGCAACACAGAGAAGAGGCACACACAGGCAAAGAAAGAGAGCCTCTCATCAGAGACTTGGAGAGAGATATGAATCACACAGGAACATCTCTTTTTCAGAAGGAGCTGCAATTCAAATAACAAAGTTCAGCCTTGAACTCAAGTCTCTCCTACTACTACAAAATTTAAAATGGTTTTGCTTGGTTTTAGATTATTCCTGCCTCATTCCCTGGCTTTTCAATATCTGCAGGGCTGTTGCTGCTCCCCCTACCAGCTCCACCTATATCCAGCAATTATGCAGGAGATGTCAGATAATAATTGTAAAATACAAGAATCCACTCTCTCATAATTACCCACAGCTACCAACCAGAATGCTTCTCCTTTTAAGACATCAAGTTCTACCTACTTCTTGTTGCAAATGAAAAATACCATTGCAAAGACCAGAAATACAGGTCAGCATGCAGCAGGAAAACGCACAGGGTCATGTTTTCTCATCTGGCCCCAATGTCTCTAACCACATAAGAGCAGCATTGCGTGGAGACAGAAGGCATCCTGTTCAAGTCTTGCTAGCTGCTCAGCAGGGTCCCAAAGCCTTATTTGTTACATGTTGTCAGTAAGTGTCTCACACCCAAGAAATAAATTATAACCCAGAGAGAAACAATATTACAAAAATAAAGCTTTTGTTTTCATTGTCTTTCACATATCTCACCTTTGAAGCTTCTTCTGAGAACATAAAATGTTTTTTACAAAACCTCTCCAGCAATCATGGAGTTCTTACTCATTGTCAACAAGATGTGTTGTCCCTGCAGTGCTTTCCCATTGTGTTACAAAGTGCAACATGCTGCTTAAAACTTCTAATTGTAGGTATAGATATAATTTCCTTCCCCATTTAATTTCTCTCACTGTTGCATAGTTTCTGAGACATATTCTGCAAGAGTTATTAAAAGCATTTTTGCCAAAGTGCTGTTTTTTTCATGTCAATCTACTGTTGACTTGTTCTCTCTTCTCTTGGATGAGGAAGGGGGTTTCTATATTTCTAGGTCCATCACATCAAGAAGGAGGAAGAGAGGGGGTAAAAATAAAGGGAATGTGCTATATTGTTCTCTGCAAAAGCACGCAACACCCTGGAGATACACACTGCACAGATACAATTACCACAGTCATGTCTGCTGTTATGCAATAATGAGGAAACAAAATTGCAGTTTTTCCATGTGGAGTTATAATTAACTATTGAAAACACAAGTTCTTCCTGGCAGTTACTTTATTTTCTTATGAGATTTAATCAGAACTGATTTGCTGAGGTTTTAGTCTTTGTTTTGTCTGGCTTGGGTGCTGCTCTGCACTACTCAAATTTCTAAAAAGCCCAAACATATATGCAGTTGGCCATTTTTATTTCACCATTCCCATCAAGCTAAAACAATGTTTAAAAGTGAAATGCATGTAAGCACATGCACATTTCACACAAAACCACCCACATTGAAAGGAGGTTGTAGCAAGGTGGGAGTCAGTCTCATTTCCCAGGTAACAAATGATGGGACCAGACAAAGGGGAGGTTTAGATTGGATCTTAGAAAAATTTCCTTTACTGAAAAGGTGGTCAAGCATTGGAATAGGCTGCCCAAGGAAGTGATAATCACCTCCCTGGAAGTGTTCAAAGACATGTGGGTGTGGCACTTGGGGACATGGGTTAGTGGTGAACAGGACAGTGCAGGGTTAACAGTTGGACTTGATCTTAAGAGGTCTTTTCCAACCTTAATGATTCTATGATTCTATGGCAATACTGAGGTTTTTTTTAATGTGCACTCTATCCAGCATTATACTTTGTGACTATTCCAGAGACAATCTGAGAATTCAGTGAGACTTATATGCCACTGGCTGTATGAATTTGTCACAGCAGGCCTAGCCCTCCCTATATGAAGTACCTAGTTCACACAAGTTGTCCAGGTTCCTTGCATGGTCAATACAGAGAGGCACTTCCATTAGGCAATTCCTGTTCACCTACATTAGCCTCGGATGAACACTCCTATCTTTCTTCAACTACAAAAGGAGCACAGACCCTGGGGATAGCTAAAGGCAGCTGAGGTGAATCCCATCACAACAGCTTAACTGTGCCTGAGTCTGTCTGCACCCCTCTACGACTGAAGTGGGACAAATGGAAAAGACCTGTTATATGTAATACACAATGTTGTGTCCCAGAGCAATAATGATGAACAGGAACCTATACTCTTCCCCTAAACGCACATAAGCAAAGTCTTTAATTTGAAATAACTTTATTTGAGCAACTCTTACACCATGGTCAATGAAATGGAAACATTGTTCCTACTATACCAAGTTATTAAGCATTCTTTGTGAGCAAGCACAGGGAATAGAACCCCTGGTGTAACATGCTCTAGTGTAGTGCAGAATTGATTGCTACATCAAAGTTACTCCAGTAGTGCAAAGTGTATCTGGAGGTCTATACAAAATCAAGTATAAAGAGAGGGTAACTGTCTTCAACTACAGCAGAACCATGATTTCATTTAGTGAGTGTTCCAGTGCAGCAGGTAATAAGGTAAACAACTATTGTTGCAAGTAACAGCTACAACAACAAGAAAATTAAGGAATGAAGACTGGTTTTGCCTACAGATGATTTCCAAATGTTGAGTTTTGGTTTTTTAGGTCTCCTAAACCCTGATGTCAGTCCTGCCAGAAGCCTGAAAATTCAGAGAAGCACTGAAAGGAACACTGTGTTTCCATAGAATATCAGGTTTTAATGTACTGGGTCACTCAAGGAACATCACTCCCCAGCTGCCAAACATAAGGAGAGCTACTCCCACCCATTCAAGAGCAACAAACAAAGGCCTGAGGAGCCATCAGCCAACTCCTGATCTCCCTTAGAGCTGAAGAGTAGTGGGTCATCCTGACAACCTGGCCTTTGCCAAGGAGAGGAGGCCACTCTTCAGTATCCCAAAGTAAATAGAGATGCTTGTCTCAACCAACCTCTCTTACAGATCTGTCAACAAACTGTCATCCATTTATCCGATACCAAAGTCTCTGTTATAACCAGAGATGGAAGGAAGGCACTCCCAGAATTAAACTGCAGCTGAACATTAAGTTCATACTCGGCACTCTTCCATCAGGCCTCTTGTATCTCTGAGGGCCAAGGCAAAAAATGTGGTTCTCACCTAAATACTGGGAAAACGAATTAATGAATTTCAAAAATATCCCTTTCTCCTTCTTAGCCTAGGATCAGCAAAAATTTTTTATATATATATATATATTGTACTGTATATACAAAAATCCAGCCCATGTATATATATATATATACAGTATATATATATATATACTGTAACATGGGCTGGATTTTTGTCTTCTGTTTGTTTTTTATGAGAAGCAAACCCTGCCCATTGACAGCTCCTTTCAAATTCCAGGATGTTGGCATGAAGGAAACTAACCCGCCTGAATTGAAAAACCATCCACAATCATACTTGTCTTCCATAAAGGTAAATCACAGCATTGCTCCAGCTTCAGTATAATATTAATGGCACCTAATTAAACAGCCCCAGAGAGTTTCTTTTTCTTTCCCATTACAATGTATTAATGTAAAATTGTACTAAATAATTTTGTAATGTTTTGACTTCTGGAAGAGATTAAGTAACTGGACACCAATTCTGAAATATTGGCTTCCAACAAAAACATTCTCTTTCTTGCCAGCTGAGGAACCTGGACAATCTGCACAGGCATTTAGGTATTTATCCAACTTGAATTAGGCTTTTCACTTTCCAGTAAGGAAAACCCACTTAGAGAGCACACAAAGGAACTGTATCAATTTATTCCCGGATGTAACCCAAACAGATACTGGGATACACGAGAGACAAATCCAAAACATGGCATATAACCTGCAGAAAGAAAATCCCAGGAGATCTAATTTTTAACACACTACTAAGCATTTACCAGGGACTCTGATCCAGTTTCACAAGTACATGCTAGCTGTTCTGTGCCTGTCCTGTAATGGCAAGTAGACATAAGTCTTACCTAAAAAGTTTTATAAGTTATTTGAAACATTAAAACACTTAACACCACTCCCCCCCAAACATAAAATTATAAAGAATTATCAGATAATTGTGCCCAAAACTTTAAGGAAATAATTCTTATAGACCATGCACCATAGATCCATTCACTTCTTGTATACACAGCAGGTCTCATACGCAAAATTTTGCCCACCATGACATCTATGAAATGACTGGTGAAAAACTTGCCTACCTGATCGTGATAGCAGAAGTAATTTTCTAACAGAGCTGATAGGATTCTATGATCCTCCTCTTTTGTACGGCTCTACTGATTTTAAATGGTAGGAGAAATAAGAAACAGCAAAAACTGATTTTTAGACAAGGTGGTGCACAACTGTCTGTCACTTTGCATCACAGACAATCCCCAGCTGATGTGAGGCAGTGAAAACCCAGGTCACCCTTTCTGCTGGAAGGTGCTACGACACCTTGCATCAACTTCATTTCTGGCTCGGCAAGAATAACTGCTGAGCAAGAAACTTGGCAGCACTGTACCACTGCTCCTTGCAAAGGACTGCGCTGCACTAAGGAAAATGGGAAATGGCAGCCAGGCCAGATTAAACTCCACTAATTAAATAGCTTTTACTAGTACAGCATGCAGTCTTTGCATATAGATTTCAGTCTTCAATAAATCTTCTGCATCTGCTTCCACTGGTTTAGAGATGACAGGATTGACAGTTGGACTTGATGATCTTGAAGGTCTCTTCTAACATTGATGAGTCTATGATTCTATACTTTTTTACCTCAGAGTCTTCTCAATGGATTTTCATTTGTGAAAATGAACTGTAGCCCTGAGTTACACTTGAAGCATCCCCATTTACAGTATCTTATGCAATTCCTGTTTGTCATCCAAAAAAAACTGTATGCTAGACAGCAGTAATAAGATCGCCTAACATTAAATCGGGAGTGAATGGGAAATACCTAACTATACTAGGAAGACTTAAGTACATCAGATTTCACAAAACTGCTATCAAAGCCTATAAAATATCAAAAACTTGTTATCTTTTTAACTACACTGCTTCAGTAAAAGAATATGTGACCAAAATGACACAAAAATACCCTGGGAAGCAATACCTATGAAAGAACAAACACTGTGGCCAATCCTAACTTGATCCCAAAGTCAGCTTGGCTAAATGTAAAAACTAACCTTCTTACCTGAATCATCCCTTTTCTGCTTTCATTGTCTCACACTGCACAACACCTTCCCAGCCTTAACAACAGTGAGACTGAACATTAAAAACAGAGTGTCTAAGAGGAGCATTATCACTCCATCTACAGGTACCGGTATAGATGAATGACAAAGGAATTTTTCAACACTCCATCATAATCTCTACCCTGACAAAGTATTTGGGTAGAGATGCCACAGCCAACAGTCTTCTTTCAGGATAATTACCACAGCATGAAACTTCACAGTCTGCAGAACATGAGCATGGGATTTGGCATACCTTCCAAAAGCTCCTATGACTACCTATATCACATGCACAAACAAAACCTGGGTTAGTGGATCAGCACAGAAACAACTCACTTTGCTAAAACTAGTGAGGATATTATCAATCTCACTGGGCTAAGGTTAAAACTAGTAATGCCTCAAAACTATTGTTTCCAAATGACCTCATCTTGCTACTGAAAGTGTGGAAAGACAGTAAGTTTTTAAGAGCTGACTGCCCCAGAAGTTGAACAAGATGTTATTCAGTCCTATACTTGCATTTGTTTAGAGTACAAAAATCTGTTCTGTGTGTTTCAGGTTACTATTTTGTTATGGCAGTCACAAGGGCAAGAATTAACAAAAAAAAGAACAACAACAGAAATCTGAATTCAATCCTTACGTATTTCAGTGGCTACATCTGTTTAGGTAGATTGTTTCACTTAAATAAATGCAGGTCAGGTCATAACCTAAAGCAAACGCTAATCTGTGGTTTCAGTGTTTAGTAAGGAAGCCCTGCATAGATGTTGCAAGTGTGGGATATGAATTTGTAATGATACAGTACAACAAACCACATGCATTACTCAGTCAGGAAGTGGTGATTATCATGAAAATGAAATGAGTGAAAAAAAAGTGCAATAAGAACGAAGTGAGGTATACTGAGATTGTGTGTTTCCAAAAAGAAGCAGCTCACATGAGAAATAAGCCACGAAAAACATCTGGGAGTATTTGGCTTAAATGGAAGCTGCAGTTAGCTGTTGGGCAAAGCATAAAAGTGCTTAAGGAATCATTGGTGAGAGAGATGCTTCTCAGAGGCAGGACAGCAGGCATACTATAGGAACATCTTCAGCAACTTATTTTTGCATAGCTAATGCTGATATTCAAGAGTATGCTGTGACAAGCAAAAAGCCAAATTCCTTGAAAAAGCTGGTGTCATTCCTTATTCAAATCAACAGAGAAAAAACATAGCTGCTGAAAGCTCTCTGGAAGTTAAATATATGAACTGAAAAACTGCTGAAAGATTACTTTGCATTAAGTCTTGTTACAGATAAAGACAAAGTCTGCAATGTGTCACAGCAAATCCTTCCTTCCAATTTGCCGGCACTTTGTAGTGACTTGCATTGGAAGTATCCGAAAGAAAAAAGCTTGGCTGGAATTCACTGTGCATTAGCTGTCATTATTCTGAGAAGACTCACAGTGATCTTTTACAGCATAGACAATGCAAGAACATTTTCTTTCAACAAAAGATTCCTCAAAGTACTAGAGATGAACCAGTACTAGCTGAGCCCTCAAAGATGTGGATTACGAAAAATACAACTCTCTTATTAAAGCACAAGCACATTTTTTCTAAAAAATTTATGAACAGTTAATCCTCTAAACCAATTATTCTATTTTTTCATATATGAGTACTTATCACTACAGAATCTACTACAATCTTTAAAAAGATAAATAAAAATATGTAACTAAAACAATCTTTAAAAGCACCTGTTGTACTGGTATGACACAAATTGCATTTCTTGCAAAACTCATTGGTGAATTACAGATTTTTATGCATGAATATTTTTTGGACATTCCCTTGGAATTTACCAAGCCAGTATGGTAGCCTTGCTGCCACAGGCATAACCCTGTAGCATGTAAGAGCCTTTAACTTAAGTTATGGATGGGAAGTAAAGCTACCACAAGGCTATGTTACCAGCCCAGGTTCACCCAGAAAGTTTATGGCAGAAGAAAGAAGTAAACTCAAGAGGTCATCCTTCCTCCCTTCCAAAAATCAGTTACTTTTCATTCATTCATTCAGATAAAAAAACCTGAACACAACAATGAGGGTCATACAAGCACAGCTTACCTAACTACATGGCAGGAATGGTCAGCTGTGAGCATCATGCATCTGGTAGTGAACTCAGGAAGTGTAAATGTCTGCTTCATTTAGCTTAAAACATCTACTTAAATAAACACCTACTTTGTCTTAAGTCACACTATTTAATTATACTTTTTCATTATACTCAATCCATATGTTAGATAAATAAAACACAACTTACTGAATAGCACCATCTTCCATTTAGGTAATATAAAAAGGGATCTTGAGGCTTAAGTTCAATTGCCTTGTCTAGGTGTTCCTATTGGAAAGAAAATCAGTATCGCTTTAGTCGTTTGTTTGGCAAGCATGTTTACATTCTAAGTAGTTTGTCAGAACTACTTAGAACTACTACTGCAAGTCAGAAACAAATGCAGAAATTCTCTTCTGCTGCAATTGTCTTCTAACAACCTAAAATTTTAACTAACAAATCCCTTCCTCATGGAGGGAAACCACAAAATTATTTAGCAACATTGCACGCAATGCAAGAAGGCATGCTGTATTTAGACAGGACTAAATAGCTCTAAAGTTCAGTCAAATAATTCAAGAACTTCTGTCTTAAAAAGGCAACAACTTCAATTAAATTAATTTCATTTACAGTTAGTATTAGGAAACTATCACAGATCAAATCAGTGAGGAAGCAATTATTCTTGAACAGATCTTACATGCCAGCACTCATTACTGAAGCATAGTTCCTTCCACCCTGGAATGTGACAGCCCTAATGAAATGGCACTTGATACAACCAACTGTTATTATAATGTGAAATTCAGAAAATAAAATGGTTCTGTTCATAGTGAAACTACAAAACCTATAAAGTATCTAATGAGGTCCTTCCAAAATCATTCTCACTTCAGGTCATGAGTACCTTTATTTCTCTCCTTAATTTACCAAATAAAGCTCTTATTGCTCAACCTGAACTGGAAGAAAAAATAAATATTTCAGCCCTACCATTTGCCTCTCAAAATAAATTTCACTCGAACATTTATTTTTTTCCCCCCACATATGTGTCTTTCTAATTAAGCCAGTGAGAAAAGTATTTGCCTTACACATATATTATCATATCCACAAACTATTCAGAAAAGAGCTATGTTTTCATACTACTATTTTCCCAAATCAACAGATTTCAGGATTTACTTGTGAGGAGCAAAACTTCCCTGAAATGGCTACTGCTCACACCATGGACTCTTTTAAAACTCCATCCTTGAACAGCTGCAGTACTTGTGTTATTTCTCATTTTCCCTTTGTTCCCTTTGTTCCCAGCTCAGTACTTGGGGCTTAGCTCGCTTGGCACAGCTCAGATGTAATTAATGCTCTCTCACAGGGAAGCTCTGCCACACTCCAAGTCCTAACACGGACATGATGTGAGAGGAGCCCATCCCAGGCATTCCCCAAGGACTGGAACTTGTCTGTTGCCTTTCACTGTCACCCAGAAAGGGGGGACATCAGCTTGGAGGGCAAGGCATGGATGGAAAGTGTCTAAGCAATGCTGAGGACAAGGAAGAGGAGAGTAGCACATATAACACAAACAGCTAACTCTAAAAACACAATTACCTTTGCAAGGACAGTGTTAAAACAAACATTACTTAAGGGCAACATGAAGGATGACTGCAGAACTGTTATAGTTCATCACTTATTATATGTTTTGGTTTTCTAAACAGAATCATTATTGCCTTTCCTACCCGCTTTGACTGCAAAGGAAATGAGAAATCTTAATGCTGTTCCCAGAATCCTACCTCAATTCTTATATTTTGCAAGCATATAATTTATTTTCATACATAATAATAACCTTTTCAATTTAACTTTAGCACCAAAATAGACCTGTGAGGCTGAATAACTGTGTTGGAAAAACCTGTCTTTGACACTATATAAGGAAATAACTTAAAGGAATAGATTGAAAAAATCAACCAACCCCAAATCCTACAAAAACATACCTTAAAGAGATAACCATTCCTGATTTTGTTTTGTATACTTTCAAACTGAGACATATAGCCACACATAATTGCAAACCTGAGAGGGGAAAAGAAAAACACACACACATACTTTTTGTGATTTAAATAAACCTTTGAATCAAATTACAAAATATTTCAATACCTAATGCACACATTTACACCTTTTTTTTTTCAATCTGAATAGCTGGATGGAAGTTTGGCATGAGCTATACATATTCAGGAACAGACAAAAACACAAATCAAAACAAAAAAATGGAAACAAGGAGAAGTTTAAATGACACTAATTGGGTTGTCAGTTAAGTGAAAAAACAGATTTCTCCTCCAAAATTGCAGCCATTTAATTCAGAGTGCAACACTTCCAGACGGGCTCTACCATTGACAGCAGTTTACCTTGACACACTCTGCTCTGCACTTCACTGGGAACGTGAGCACCACCAGCTGCAGAAACTCACCCACGAAGGCAAATGCTTGGGGTGTGCCCAGCAGGAAGCTGTACACACCTCAGAAACATTCACAGTTGCCTTCTACCCTTCTCAAGTACCCGAGAGCATTCCTGCATTTCTGATATTCTTCTAGTATCTTTAAAATTTGAAAACATACACACATATTCTGCTCTAATAGGATCACTACTGCTATTACTAGATGTCCGTTGCTAAGATCATTATTATTTCTATTATTATTACTATGCTTATCATAAACTGGGAACACTGAGTGATAAAAGAAATGTGAGAGAATTTCTATAAAATATTTGTATTTTTAAGCAGGTATAAGTGAAAATATTTTCAGAGGTAAACCTATAAAGATTCAAATCTCCTAAGCAGCAGTATCTTATTGACACTTCACCCAAATTTCTATTGTTTTCTTCTTATTTCTTCAACAGTTATAGAACCTCTATGCATAAGGAATCTCTTGCACAGATATAAATTGCAGTTTCCTTGGACCTATTTTCATTGTTATTAAGACAACTTTGCACCTCTGTATAAAACTAAGAGAACGACCAAAAAATAGTTAAGCAGCAAAACCTCATATCAATTATTTTTCTAGTATTTTTCAGAATTTTTCTTTTTTATCAAATATTTTACAATGTAACAGCAAATGAAAATAAAAAATAATCCTAAAGGAAGGGAATCAAGTTGAAGTCCAGAGGAAAACATGAGTTATGCAAGAAGCTTATTCAGTTAATTATGCTAACACAACCACAATCTGTATAGCATATACAGTTTTAAAGCACTATTAAACATCAGCTTTCTTGAATTTCTTTATATAATGTAATTATTTAAGCTCCAGTGAATCCTCATTAAAATGTCATTGCTAGCACAACCCAAGAAATTATTTTATTGCTTACAGTTATGGTTTTACGTTAGAAATGCTCATGCTACAGGTTGTTTTGGTCAGTACTCTTTAAGTCAGTAAGTGTTTCCAGGTAAGGCACAGAGTCAGCAGAACAGCAGTTGAGCTTGTAGGAGCTCCAGACAGACTGTCAAACACTGTTGAGCAGGGTGTTTGTTGTGACCAATGTGCACTGGACAAAATCCAGCTAATGGCAGCACTAGTGCTGACAGAGCTGCAGCCAGAGTGCATTTCCTATGGGAATGAGCTGCAGTTGAGGGAAAAGGCAAGGGGTGGGGGGTGAGGAAAGTTCAGGTATTTAGAAAGAGGGGGGAGGTAGTGAAAACTTTATTAGGGTTAAGTAACTCAGGCAACACTGCCCCTATTCCCTTCACTCATTAAGTGCTAATCAGATAAACTCAGCATACCATAGCTAAACGGATTGCTGCTACAAAAGAAAACAATGAAAAGCGAACAAGCTAATCCAGCATCTTGCAGTATTTCCCTGTCTGTGCGTGACAAGAAAGAGAGCCTTAGTTTAAACTAGTTCAAAGAAAAACTTCTACTTACAGCTAAAATCTCTTGGGAGGGAAATCACAATGAAATTTTCACTGAATTAAAAGTAAGCTAACCTACTAACTTTAAATATCCATTATTTTTCCAAAGAAAAAAATAAAAATGTCTTTCATATCTTTATTGGGTTGTTGTTTTTTTTTTTTATTAAATTTTATTTTGGTTTATTTGATTTTATACTTTTGAAATGGGCTACACAGCCAACTCATAAAAAGTAATTATTTTATTTTTGAAATTCTATGGCATTTTGGATATTCATTTCATTTCTAAAAAATCCCCCAAACAAAACAAAAAAGGTGTCCTTTCTTTCCTGAGAAGAATTTTTAAACATTTAAAGTAATTTTCAAAGAGTTCAAAACACAAGGCACACTTATATTTCAATGGTGCAAAATGTTAATCATTGAATGGGACCTTAATAAATAAATTATTGTAAGGGACCTTAAAGATTGAGTTTCAACTGTCCTGCTATAGGCAGGGAGCCCTTCCACTAGACCAGGTTGCTCAAAGTCCCATCCAGCCTGGCCTTGAACACCTCCAGGGATGCCCATTCTCTGGGCAATCTGTTCCAGTGCCTCACCACTCTCATGGTGAAGAAAATGACCAAAGAAAATGAGGCAGGGAGTAACCAGAAACGCTTCCATCTGGTTTGTGTCATTCTTTCCATGGCCCCGGCGCTCCATGGTCACCTGCCCCATCTCGTGGTGACAGGGGGAATACTAAAAAGATGATCATACAACAACATGCAAATATCCAATGAAATGGGTAAAAAGCACGTCTGTTAGAAGCACAAGCGATACTGGTTCTCTGCACAGCCATTACCTCCCTCACACCCTTTGAATGTCAGAGTACTGCTTACAGAAGTTTCATAGACAAAAATAAAGAGGAAATCATATCAGCAAAGAGCTGCCAGGAATGACCTCTTTGCTGAGCTGATGTTACTCCTGAGTAATGTAAAATACCAGCCCCAGACACATTCATCTAGATAAACACAACAATAACTACCTCATTAAGACAGACACAGTAATTTGGTTGGTGTAAAAAATGTTATTCCCAGATGGAGGAAAAATTACTGAGCACAGTGTAGCAGCATATGATTAACTGCTACAATTAACAAACCTTTATTAAGCATAAACACAATCAAACAATATAACAGGTCAGCACCATGTTCCTCCATTACACATGATGTCCTGAAACTCAGAGTTGAAAGAAACTCTAGCTGACAGAGATGGATGCCAAGTACCTATGTAGCCATCATGCAGAAGGTCCTAATCAAAGTGAATTAACATCTTCCCTTCTGGGGCTACATGTGCATTCAGGCCAGGGAAAACTGCAAGGGGCATATCTTACCTATTGCTAAAAAAACAGAAGCAGGTTGATCCAATAATTTTATCAAGCCAATTTGAATTTTAATATCAAAAATGATACCTACACTTAAGACTCTGTCAATCCACAGCTTATTCTACATGAGACAGATTTACAGAAAAGATTTTGAAGTCTCAAATGAAGATTAAGCCACACTAGGGCATTTAAATATAGCATTATTTATCTTTTCCCTGATAAATTTCACATGGCCAAAGCCAGAAATAGCATGCACCTTCTCAGACTTGTTCCTTCCTCTCCTGTATATTATTTTATATATCCCAAATCTAAAAAAACCTTTTACGTCACATAGACTTTCGAAATGTGTGGGTACAGGTTACATTTAGAAATCTAGATCTCCATTTTAGCATCTCAGTATCAATAGGAAAGGAAAACATCAGTTTTTAAAAATTGTATCTGACAAGACTTTGCAAATGGGAGGAGAGTTTGTGATATATTTGTGATATAAACACCAAAGTTTAATTCATGTGTTTCATAACTGTTTTTCACTCCCTCCTCCTTATCTGAGAAATATTTAACATGTAAAGTAGTGTGAGCAAAGGCTAATGTGTGGGCAGCACACAAGAGGCCCAGTGAAAACAAAGTTCATTTCCATTCCAGTTCTAAATGTGTTCTTGCATCTCCCCACCTCTGCATGGCTCAGTTCTGTGCATGCCATCTTATGTTTTAGTCCCCAACACCCTCACTCACCAATTTCACCCACTTATATATTCCAACAGCCTCTGCAATGCAGTGAGACCCACAGGATTTCTTTCTGACATGATTTCAATGAGATACTCATTTCTATGTAGGGAGATTTTGCAACTGAAATTACTGATTAGGATGCCTGTTGCATTGCCCTTCCTGAGATCCTAGTTTTGCATACTTCATATTGTATCACTTTGCTACCAAGATATTTAGTCTACAAAAATGCATCTGACACAAAGTTTCCATGGAAAGGTATTGGCTTGATATGATCATCCTCATGGTTATATGGAAGCAGTGCCTGAGAATGTCTAACATTTCCAACACACCAAGTAAGATGTGCCAAGGTGCAAAGTGAAGTATTTAGGTGATTTTTTTTGTTTGCAGAGATTTTTTTGTTAATGGGGATTTCATTTCCCTTTCCTTTTTCTGGGAATATAACTGAGTCCACACTGAAGAAATTGGCAGAAATACACTTCTCATATTAAAAATTCACCAGATCATTGAAGCTGAGCTCCAGAGAAACATCAGATGTAGCACACACTTGTGTAGGCAACACTTGCAAAAACATGAGAAACGAACCCATACTTTGGTTTAAAAAACCTCAAAGGTAAGGACATTAAGAATTCTGGCTTCATTTATTGCAACACATGCAGTATACCAAATCAGGGAAAAATGCTGCTGTTAATGTGTATTCACAGAAGTTCACTAGTAGAACATGTGGATGCCATGCTCAGCATTCCTTAGGCTGTGAAACCCACAACTGTGTTAAATCTCTGTTTCCAGAAATTTAACCTTTATTTTTATAACAGACAGTTGTTACAGATGGAAATACAATCTTGAAGAAATTAGCAGGATAGTCATCAAAAGTGTAGAAAGAGAGTGAAACAATAGCTTTCAGCGACAGTAACACAACAATTCCACTTGACAGAAATGTAATAGGCATCATTAGGTTGTCAGAATTATTTCCTCTGTGACCATTCTGGCAAAAAGGTTGTAATAAACAGATCATTCAACATGTCAAGCCTTCCTCCTTTGCACTTCCATGAGTATGCTGCAGTGTTTCACTGATCCACTTACTTCAGGACAACTTACAGCTTTTGAGAAATGGCTTCTGAATTTGAAATTTTGAATTATTTTTAAAAAAACAATTACATAATTCAAAGATTATTGACTAAGATTACACATAATTAAGAACAAAGATTGCTGTAAAATTTCTTTGGTCTTTCCATGAATCAAATACAGGGCAAACAACTAAGAGCTGGAAACCTTATATTTCTGTATAAACTACCAATTCCTGAAAAATCCAACTGCATGATAGAAACAGATGCTTGTCACTTGCAAGTTATCTGCCTCATCTAATTTTAAATAAGGGATCATTAAAGGCAGCAGGTAACAAGCATTTAGTTAGAAACAGCTGAAGATTTAATTTTAAAAGTTCTTGGTAGTATGACCATATCCTACAACATATTCCAAAATTTTGAAGAGTTTTGTTTCACTTGAAAATTATTTTCATGCCATTACATCTTACAAACCTGACAAATTATCTGTTAGAATTCTAGTACTGAGATGGAATGTTCACTTTTTTGTGGGAAGTTTGTGTAAAATCACCAAAATACCCAAATGACGATGATTATTCGTGTCTTTGATGGAACTAACCTGTACTACTCTTCTGTAGTATTGCCTGCCAGTGAGAGACCGTTCCTAAGCTCTGGAACTCACTTCCATGGAAAACCCAGGGCTTGTGAAAGTATCTGTGCTTCTGATGAACACTCATACACATGACAGAGAAAACTCTTGGGGGGAGGTGTGTTCAGAAAGGGTCTTCACTTACAGCTGTTGGGTTTTCGTTGGCTAACTTTACTTACACATAAATGAGATGTGCTGTATGACTCCCACCAACAGGTGAGTTCTAGAGAGTAACACAAACTCAAGGGCAGCACCAAGTTTGTTTGTGGCAAACAAACCAAAGCTCAGTGCAAAAAATGACCTTTTTAAGTAACTGTCCTGACAATTTGCCATAACAGTTACCTTTTTGTTCTTTGCAAAGTCTCTAACAATTTCTCATCAACAAAAAAGGAAGTATGGGGATCTGTGCAACAGCAGAGAAACCTTCCAGACCTTTTCCACAAACTCCTGAAGTAAAAACAGCAACAAACCTCACACAAATATAAAAATTCACTGGTTTTGCAAAAGAATTTAAAAGTGTTTGTTTAGTTTTAAATAAAAGCATGTTCATATGCATCTACATTTTGTTTTCTGTAACTGTTAAGTTGTAAAGCAGCACAACTATAAAGCAACTGTAGCACCAAATTGCTCACACAGCACTTCTAATTAATATCTGGGTGATAAAGATACTCCATGATCCAAGATGAGCTTCAAGGATTCACAGCTGTCCTTTGGGAATCACTGACCCACAAAATGATTTAGTTTGAGGCTTAGAAAAAATAAGTGGACCCTGCTGATGATAACTTTTGCATGCAAGTTCCTCCACAACTTGAAAAATTGACACTGGCTGAACAAAGCCACAAATCACTTAGAATATTTACGCTCTCTTTCTTTAGGGTGTTCATTCAAATAATAAAGCTTTCCAGTGTTGCCATTTACTTCAGTTATTTAGAGGTCAATATTCAAAAAGTCTGAAGGTTTTTGATCTCATTGGCAACTACGAGATTAAGTATTATCACATGTTTTCAAAAATCTGGATTCAGATATGAAAATTATTTGCAGCTGCAATTCATTACCAAAACCAACTGACTACTTCAAGATATTTTGCTTTCTTTGTTCTGCATATGTTTCCTCAAATTTAATTTGAGGCTGAATACTGTTAGTATTCTAATCAGTAGTTCAACAGTTGGAGTGTTGATGATTTTATCATACAATTTTACAGAAAAATATAGGTGAAACACTAAGAAGATATATGGCAGCTTTTTGTTCTTAACTGAAGTAAATATCAAAAGTAAGGCAAGATAGCTGAACTCTAAGCCTATATTAGCAAGTTTGCTCATGGAACCATTCCACTAAATTCCACTGGTGTACACAAAAAATGCGGTCTGTCTCACAGACACCTTAAAGCAGTTCCACAAAACAGAAAAATACCTGCTCTGGAAAAGGGATATTTTTGCTTGTATAACTCTGTCTACACTAGGACAATTATGTGTGTCAAGGTGTCACAAGAACTTGTTTTTTTGGTAAATAGAGCTTTCAAGCAGCAGGGATTAGCTTCCAAAAGAAAATTCCAAACAGGTCCATCGACCTAACCACTGCATGACAGGCACAGTGCACATTTTTAATGGGAAAAAAATGAAATCACTAAGAAATGCCATATTAGAAAAAGTTATATAGAATATTTAGTAAGAGACAATATTCAATATGACAATGACAATTCAATGTGCAAATGACAATATTCATTTGCACAATTGTAAATGACCCTTTAGTCATAGCAGGGAATATTTTTAGATCAATTCAGCTCCAGTGAGGAATTCTCAATTAACTTAAAATCCAAAATAAATTTACTCTAAAAATGAAAACAAGAGTACACATCTAGGGATATAGAAGAGTACATAAGTTAGGGATATTGGTAAGATAGTAAGAAGAGGTTCTATAAATACACCAGAAGGAAAAAAAAAAAAAAAAAAAACAGAAATGAAAGTGCAGAACAATTAGCAATGAGGAAATAACAACAAAAGATTAAATCAACGAGGCTGAATTAAATTTCTTCCTCACTTATATCCCCCCTGCTCTACAAGGGTTAACTGCAAGTAGAGAGCAAGGTACAGGACCAGGAAAAGAATAGGCTATCATTTAATCCTCACTCACTTAGTAAGCCATAATATATTAAACAGTTTAAGAGAATGCTAGAAATAATGTATGACTGGACAACATAGATAGCAGCTATACCAAACCTGAGTGAAAACCTCAGTTGTGCTGATTGGAAATATCAAAACACCTCAGAAATTAGTAAGAAATCAACAAAAACTTCCTTCAGTCAAGGTCAGAAAACCAGCTTGGTCACCAATAGCTGATACAGACTGACATAGCCTCACATGCAACAAACAGATGGGCTCATCTTACAATGTTAGGTTGGCAGTGAGATGAAAAGGAAGGATTTTGTTCTGAGATAGCATTGCTTTCACACTGATGTTGCACTCATGCTGAGCTTCTCATTTGTGTATCTAATATTCATTTCTGTATCTAATATTTATATACTACATATAAATATGTATTTGTGTATCTAATCTCCTACTACAGCCAGCAGAGACCCTGTTCAATCCACAGGATCCCTGCCTGGACACAGGTGCCTATCGCCACTGGAGATGCCCTAGGGTTTCTCACCACTTCTGGATGATGGCCTGGAAGTGTAGAGACCCCAAAGGTCCTGTGTGATATCTGTCATGCCATGCAAATATCCTGGCACATCCAATAGCACATGCTGCCTTTCAACTCTACATCTCTGTAAGTGCAGGATCAGCCCTTGCTCACATGCAGGCACATACGACAGAGACAGAACATCCAGGTGTCCAGCTGGAGCTGGGTACTGCCCTTCAGCTCTGATCTTGACCACCCACTAGTGATTCTAGCATCTTTTTGTATGAATATTTGTTCTATTTTTCTTCAGTTGTTTTCTCTCTTATAAATATTCTTATTAACTATGGATTTCTTATTAATTTCACATATTATTTAGTCATAACTTAATTGCATCACATTGTTAACTGTTTATACACAGTATTTTCTGTTTATAACCTCAGGTAAAATTCTGTTTGTGTACAACTTTGAGAGCACAGTTTTTACAGGCAAGAGTCCCTGGAGTCTTATTTCCTGTTCACGGTGATTAACATGTGAAATAATGTTTAGATAAACTGGAAAAATTTGCATTAGGCCAGACTCAAACAATATAGATCTGGCACAGAGCTGACTACAGAAGTCTTGTGAGTAATGCAGAAAGCCCAAACAGTAAGCAAAAAGGCAAACATAGCTGCTATCAGAGAGAAGGAGAACTGTTCCAGGCAAACCAGCCTAACCTGAAGACAAACCAGGATAAATTATTCTGGAAGTGCATAAGCATACAAAACAGTTAACACATATTTTTGTGGAAAAAACAGGATAAAAAAAGAATTCTGGCAAGATAAAAAAGCATGCATAAGAGGAATGCAACAAATGAGATACACCTTATTTATGTGGTCTTTGACTTTGTCCTACCTGATGTTCCTTAAAAATCTAACCATGGAAATACTGTTTAGATTAAATCACCTGTAGAGATGGTTGCAGAACCAGGTTCATGTGAACCTGAGCATCACTATAGGTGTCACCCAAAGTTTAGTGCTGGGTCCATTATCTTCCAGTAATTTCATTAATTAAGTTAATGATTTTAAAAACCCCATACAACAAAAACCACTTTTGAAATAAAATATTAATCCATATGGGGATGTATTTACAAACCCAAACAGCCTCAAACCTGAGAAATGGTCAGAAATAAACATGAAATCAATTAAATGTGTGTAAAATACTTTATAAAGAATAAAATAGAATAAAACAAGTTTAAAAAATAAGTTACAAAACAAGCCCAACTGGTTTAAGTAGCAGCACAGCACACAAATATCTACTCGGACCATAGATTGAACAACTGTTGTTATGGTAAACAAAAATATACCAACGTCCCTCTGGAGCATGGAAGTCCATTCTGCCCAATATTTAGAGCCTCAGTTAGATTGGCACAACCATTACACTTTAAAAATCATGCAGCAAGTCAGAAAGATGTCAGAAAAGAAAGACAAGCAGATAATATATTAAAAAAAAATTATAGTGAACTATTTTAATCTATAATGTCTATCTATACCTCTAGAAAGACATCAGTTGAACAATAACTGAAAAAACCTCATGTTCACATGCAACCCAAATACATAAAGGATGAAAACTGCAATCCACTGCCTGTTACAAGAAGCAGTAGCTTAAAAAATGTAAGATTTTCCTCTTAAATTTGGCTTTCTGAGCTAACCTCTGGAACACATCTCCATACACTCATAATTCTTCCCCTGCTAGATGTTCCTGCCAGGACAGGATCTCACATGCGAAGTCCAGCAGACCACCTACATCTCCCTGGACAATATGTAAGGGTTTATCAGCATAGTTTCTGCCAGTGAAGCTGTATTTCTTCGAGGATATTTTGTCAGTCTTGTGGGCTGAGGGGGAAGGGAGGGGCAAGATTCATACTTGAATGTGATTTTGTGGTTGTTTATAAACCACAGTGTATAGCTGAGAGGGGTATACCTTCTCAGTTCTAGCTGAGAGGTCTATACCAGCATTACCCTGAGGAAGTGGCCATGACTGTGGTCAAGCAAAGGGCAGAAATGGCTTTAAATTGCTTCCAGAAAGAGAGAAAGCAAGACAGAGAATTGCCTAATTAAATGACAATGTCTGTGTCTAATCAAGTATGTAAACCTGAGATAGCTGACATGTGCTCCCTTTGTTGGCAATGGAGATGCTGTCAACTGAGCCCCTGGAGAAACTCATCTCACCCTCATGCAAGACTAAATGAGCAAAATTGACTCCAGTGAACTGCACTCCAGAAGTGGCTGCTTCCTTTAGAATGTGAAAGGAGCCTGGGGTAAAAGTATTTGTTTTAGATATGCAGAAGTTTGGTGAAATCCCATCCCACAAATGCAAAGACAAAATTAATGAAGAATGTAGAAACCAAAATGGAAAGGAAAAGTTAATAATATTAGAAAAGAAATCAGGAGCTCAGTAAAATTTACTAATAAAATACTAAGGTGAGGAACTATCAGTAGAATTCAGCAGAATTATCTTTTACATGATAATAACGATTTGCTAAAAAAATATTTACATTTGCAAAGTTTGTTAGTTCTGGCAAGGTCTACAAAACTAAACCAAGAGTCATGCTTGGAGAAAAACTGTATAATAAAAGAAAAATTGAGAAGATAATTAAAATTTCCATAGTCCTCTATGTCTATTTTTAATTATCATAATTTAGACTATTATTACAAGAAAAGGAAAGGACAAAATTCAAGGTCAAATGACATTATTTTGTGAATTGTTGAAAGGGAAGGTAAATGGAAAGCTATGGCTTCTCTGAGCAAAAAAATAGTGGCTTAAGCAAATACTCTTAAGTACATTTCTTAGTACTTATTGAAGTATGGTTATTGAGTTGTTTCACATGCTATAGTAAATGCTTCACAGAATATTTCAATGTAATTTTTAGCAGCAACTGGTGATAATTGAGTTTCATAAAACTATGAAAAAATATTAATGACTAATTTATGAAACTGATGTCAGACTGAGTTTTTTTTTTTCTTGAACTTACTAAATGTACACAAGTTTGTAAAAACTTTCTCAAACTTACCACTGGTGGCTCTCAGCACTCCCAGCATCCAGCTGAACAGCCTTTTCAGCTTTAATCTTTCCTGTAAATGGAGGACAGTATATGAAAGGATTTATCATACTCTTCCACATTTTAGGTGACTCCCAAGAACAAAGCAATCTGATTTACTCCAGCAGCAAAGGAATTGCTCCCTGTTCTTAGAAACATTTAGACAAACAATATAACATCCTGGCTTTACTTCATTTACATAGTCATACACTTACATATAAGTATATATAAACTTTATATGCAATTTTAGTATTTTCCTTTAAAATCCAATTCAGATGCAGTTAAATAAGGGAAGGATTGGACTGGACTGCCAAAGGAGGCCATGATGTCTGTAAGACTGAAGAGCCCTAAAAGCAGGTCAGACAAGCACCTGTCAGAAGAACCAGCAAAGCCGTTTCAATGCCTCAAGTACAGGAATAAACTAGTTGAAGTTCCTTTCTAGCACAAAGCCTTCCCTTAAGTTCCACTTTTAACTGAATAAAGATGAGAATAGGTGATTTGATCAAACCCATGCCCTCAGTAAGAAGTTCAGATGACATGCTTGCTGTTTGCAGAGTCTCAGCTGCAACCAATTAAGCTGCACTGACATTTCTGTATTGTAAGTTAACTTCATAAAAACAAAGAATAGCATACACAGTCCTCCTACCCAGTGGAATGAAAAATAACCATGAAACTACTGCCAGCTCTCCTGCAGTCTCAAGCCCTCTGCAGCACTTCCAAAACTGAGATGAAAAAGGCTGCCGCCACCCCCCCACTTCATGAGAATGAGCCAAACTAGGCTGGTTACTCAAGACCTATGACTCACTTTCATTCCATCATTCTTCATCTCTCCCTGTCCTTTGTTATCATTCATCAGCTGAGGTTACATGCAGTGACAGAATCACAGAATATGCTGAGTTGGAAAGGACCTACAAGGATCATTGAATCCAATTCCTGGCTCTGCACAGGACCACCCCAAAGAGTCACACCATGTGCCTGACAGCATTGTCAAAATGTTTTTTGAACTCTGTCAGGCTGGTGCTGTGACCACTTCCTTGGGGAGCCTGTTCCAGTGCCCAACCATACTCCAGTGAAGAACCTTTTCCTAATATCCATCCTAAACCTCCCCTGACACAACTTCAGGCCATTCCCTAGGGTGCTGTCACTGGGCACCACAGAGCAGAGATCAGTGCCTGCCCCTCCTCTTCCCCTCACGAGGAAGTTGTAGCTGCACTGAGGTTTCCCCTCAGTCTCCTCTTCTCCAGGCTGACCAGACCAAGTGACCTCAGCTGCTCCTCATGTGGCATCCCAACAAGGCCCTTCACCACCCTCATGACCCTCCTTTGGATGCTCCCCAATAGTTCAACGTCTTTTTTACATTGTGTCACCCAAAACTGCTCCCAGCACTCGAGGTGAGGCCGCCCCAGAGCAGAGCAGAGCAGGACAATCCCCTCCCTAGCCTGGCTGGCGATGCTGTGCCTGATGGCCCTCAGGACACAGTTAGCCCTCCTGGCTGCCAGAGCACTACTGACTCATATTCAACTTGCCAGCAAGCAGGATCCATGGTGCTGCTTCCCAGCATCTCATTCCCCAGCCTGTCCATACATCCAGGGCTGTCCCATCTCAGGTTCAGGATCCGACACTTTCCCTTGTTGAACTTCATACAGTTGGTGATTGCCCAACTCTCTGATTTGTCGAGGTCTCTCTTGCAGGTTGTCTCTGCTCTCAAGGGACTCAACAGCTCCTCCCAGTTCTGTATCCTCTGTGAACTTGCTCTGTATCCCTTCCAGTCCTGTGTCCAAGTCATTTATGAAGATGTTGAAGAGCACAGGGATGAGAATGGAGCCCAGTGACAGGTCCCCACCTAGCGACAGGTGCCCAGTCTGAAGTCACCCCATTCACTGTAACCCTTTGTGCCTGACCTGTGAGCCAGTTGTTCACCCATCCCATGATGTGTTTATCCAGCTGTGTGCTGGACATTTTGTCCAGAAAGATCCTGTGAGACACAGTATCCAAAGCTTTACTGATATTCAAAAATATTATATCAACTGGTTTCCCTTGATCAGCTAGGTGGGGTACTTAGTCATAAACGGAAATCAGGTTTGATAAGCAGGACCTTCCTCTCATGAAGCTGTGCTGGCTGTGACCAGTGACTGCATTGTCTTCCAGATGTTTTTCTATACCACCCAGAATAATCTGCTCCATAACTTCACCAGGCACTGAAGTGAGACTGATAGACCTATAGTTGCCAGGGTCCTCCTTCTTGCCCTTTTTGAAAATCAGGACAATGTCAGCCAGCTTTCAGTCAGCTGGACCTCTCCAGATTCCCAAGACTGCTCAAAAAGCATCAGGAGAGGTTTTGTGATGACACCAATTAGTTCTTTGAGGATTGTTGGATGAATCCCATCAGGCCCCACAGATTTGCAGGAATCCAGCTGAAGCAGCAGATCCTACACAATTTCCAGGTTGATTGGGAATTGATCATTCTTGCAGCCATGGTACTCCAGCTCAGAGCACTGATAAACCCTTGCTCCATCATCCGTGTTGAAGACAGAGGAAAAGAATACGTTAAACATGTCTGCCCTGTCCATGTCCCCGTTTGTGAGGGGACCACCCTCATCCTGCAATGGGCTGATGTTATTTTTACACGGCCTAATGCCATTAATACATTTTAAAAAACTCCTTATTGTCCCCCACAGTCCTGGCCAGCTTCAAGTCCAGCACTGGTAAAAGCAAAGGATCCAGCAACAGAATTTACTATTTTCATTTACTTTGTGTCATAATCCTCACTGCACTGTAGGATTTATGTACAAAGCCAAGTGCTACTAAAGCAAAGACAGTATCAATTAAGTTGCTAAGACAGTGCAAGTTATCAGGAGTTTTAGATGACAAAAGGATTGGGAAAAGGAATGACCTTGAACAAACTGAGGTTGTCTGTGGAATATAGCATGAAGGCATCATAGCATTATGATGCCTTACAATAGCATGAAGGCATCATACTGCCTTCATGGATGTCATCCTTCAAGGATGACAAAGGACACCTGAAACTGTTTTGTCAGTGACATTGTCACTGCCAACACAACAAAAAGTCAATGAGAGGTGTCACAAAAAAAAAAACAAACCCAAACTTGGGTTACACTTACAAAATCTGATTTGGTGCGGCAAAAAAGGAAGAGGCAATGGCGAGACAAAAGGAAGAGAGAAGCACTCCAAGATAAAGGCAAAAAGGATTATTTTAAAAACAGCACCTTGACTGGAGGAGAGTGACACAGCATAGAGAAGATGTAGGTTTTAATGTAATAAAAAGAAGGCCCAAAATAAAAAGGGAAACAAACTGTTCCTCTAGCCAATATCCATCCAGACAGTGAAAGAAAGGGCAATGCTTTTAAAAGCAACCAAAAAAAGTGCTATGACAAAGAAAATTAAAATCTTGTAGAGACGAAATTGTCGAACAGGACACATGGGGAGAGATGTCTGGAAGCAACATCAATTGTCACACAACACTTCTGTTTCTGGTCAACAGTTCCTCCAGATTCACAAAGTTTCATCACCATCATCACCACAAAACAGACTGCTGATATGCAGGAGTGCTCCCTGACCACAGGAAAGCAGAAAAACAAACCCTGACCCAGCCTCAGCATTTATTTATTCCTCTTGCTCTTCCAAAGATGTAATTAAGAAACTGTGCTGACAACATCTGGGAGTTTTCACATTCTGTATCCATCTGTTTTTCAACAAAATACAGGATTTTAAGGCAATCTGCAGAGAAAACAGCCTCCAATTATGACCCATTATACTTCTCTGCCACTGGTTTTGGATCTCTCATTGAGGAAAGAATGAACTGAAGTTGTAAACTGTGGTGGTTTACTGCACAAAACATTAGCATTACAGTACAAATGCTCCCATCTTTTGGATTGCAAATTTCTTATATTGGAAAACTTAACCAAAGTACAAAGCATGATTCACTACATTCATATGGCATTTTTCATAAACATTTTTCTTCTTACCATCAGTTACATATTTCCTCTTCTCCTCAGCATCAGTAGTCATCTCAAACAGATCCCCATAAGCACGTGCAAGCCTCCAAAGAAAGTCCACAGAGTTTTCATACTAAAAGTAGAGGACAGCTACATAATTAAACTGATCAGAATGTGATTTAAACAGTTTACTTTCACAATGCTTAAAATTAATAACATGCTTAAAGCAAGTAAAGAAGATGGCATATTTTTTTTGTTAATTTTCCATCCTTCTACATGCTACTTTTAGTTCATGTGAGAACCAATTGACCAATCTCCCATGGACAAAAGAGAATACAGCTTTTGGAAATACTCTAGACTGTCTAAAGAGGTTTTATTTTATAAATCAGTTTAAACTTCTTTTAATATAAACATTTACAAGGTAATCCAGCAAAGCACAACCAATCCCTGAATAAAGTAATGTGTATTTTCTTTAGGGAAGCCATAAGCACCACACTCACTCACAATATGTCATTTACCTTCCTTGGTATTCCAATATTCAGATGAAAAATACTGTCAGAACTAATGCTTACCAAACCAGAATAAAATGGTACACTGAATTGAGCAATGCATATCAAACCACCTTTAAATTTTATCTGGAGTAACATATGGGCCCAGTAAAGCCAAAGGAAAAATTCACATGAATGGTATTAGAAAGGTATGAGCAGACTAGATGCTCACAGTTTGAGAACAGGTCTGGTTACTACTTAATTCTACAGGATTTTCTCACACAGAGTATTCCAAAATCAGCAGAAGTAAGTATAATTTACATTGAAAAAAGCCCATGATTTTTTTTGTTTTATGGAAGAATTCCTATGTCAAACAAAGCCTCAAAGTTATTGAATTAGAATAAAATATATATAAAATAGGGATATAAAATAGTAGAACTCCTATGTCCACACAACATGAATATTGACACCACTTTGAAATACTGCTTTTTTACCGTATTTTAAAAATATGCTTGAAATTTCATAGTCCATTTCTATGTGCATTTTAAAGCTTGTATTTAGTTCTCAAAAGCAGTGCAAAGTGTAAGTTAATAGCAACATAATATTAAGTTTACCCATAATACCTTGTCATCTTTCTCAAGCAGCAGTCTGAAGCCCTCCTTTTTATCATCTTCTGAACCCTTGTGCAAGTTGTCCACCTGCTGTAAAAAATCAAGTAAGTCTTCATCTTCTTCTGATTTTACCACGGCATCAGGTGATTTCATACATCTCTTTTCTTCCTCAGAGTCTCCTTCAGAATCAGTATGAGCGGTAAGGTAACTAAAATCACAGAAAATAGTAACCATTTTTTCTTAAGAAAAAAAAAGGGCATTGTTAAATTAAAAAGCAAAAAATTCACAGTACAATTTATCCTGGTTGTCCAACTTTAAAGGATTTTTTATTAATGATATCAAGCTTATTGTTATTATTACAAAACCTTTATCTTCAAAGGGACAGCACAGTCATATTCCAAACATAACAGGTAAGTAATTATACTGCTGCCTAATACTCCATTTAAAAAAGCAGATATATATTAGAAACACATGCAGCCTTGTGTTTCAAATGCAGAACACTTGAAATCATTAATGTGTTTTAAGACATGCTCTGTAACCCTGAATAGGCCTCTTCAACTCTTTACCTCAATTTCCCTATTTTTTGAACAAGGAATGAGCTTACTAACCAAAATATAAGTGCTATAACAATCATTTATACAACATTTTTTTAAACACGTCTAAGTTCTAAATACAAGCTATAAAAATAACACCATTGTTATAAATTCCTTATTTCTTCTGAGCATTCCGAAGTTCAGAGTATCTGAAACTGGAAAAGAGCTTATATTGATTCATGATGCTTAGTGCACAAGTACTCAGCACAAGGCAGTCAAGGGCAAAGAAATATTTGCAAAAGCATAAATATCACACAGAGATAAGCAGGTGGCCTTACTGTCCAAAGTGCTGAGAATACATTAGGGTACTCTGATTTCTAAGAGGAGTAGCTGACAGCATTGTTTTTAAAAAGTAGTCTTTTGCTTATGTACTAAAAATGGATAGAGAAGCCTCATCTTCTGCATTTCCACTTTTGAAAATACTGTTCTGGGGAGGAGTAATAATGTAAACCTATTAGCTGCCAGGTTCAGAGATTTTCTAAATGGTTACTGTGAGTACGAAAAGCATGGAATGTAGTACACACACTAAGTAACTGAATAATCAAAGTAGACCATAACAGTCAGAATATTTAAAAAATCTATTTCTTTTTTCAGAAATATAGCCAAGACAGAACACTAGCAGTCAAAATGAAGGTTATTAATCATGGCTTTCAAATATTCTGTTTTCAATATGTTGGTTTCAGAACAGATGAGTGTATCAGAGCAGATACACTTCCAGCCTGTAAATGAACAAGTACAAATGCTTATGAAGCTACTGAGGTGCTAGATGTGGCAAGACAGTTTTGCTGCAAAATTAACCCAGTGACACTGGAAAGAGGAGTCAAAAATACATTTGGATAAAATAATATATACACAGACCATGTGTACATGTTCAAACTGAAAAATACCATTGAGAACAGAGATGGGAAACCTCATATGTTTCTACAGATTTGTTTTACATAATCTTGATGATGCTGAAGTTGATGACACATCCTATGCTGTATCTTGCAGAGACTATATTCAGTCACTGAACACTTATTTTCATTTTCTGAAGCATGCTTAAAAACCCAGCATATTGTTCTTTCAGTTATTTTGAAGTGGGCACAGAAACATATCATGGCTGCATTTGTAAGAGCCCCAACTTAATCAAATATATAAGGGAGTTCCTGGGGAGTGGGACAATCTTTTAGCTCCAATACAAAACTCTGTGATGTGAAGTATGCTTGGAAAGTATCTTTCCTCATATGGCTTAGATGCTCCATTCCCCCTAGTTAAAAGATAAATGCAATGAGGCTCTGGGCAATTCCCAACCTAAAATAAGGGCACTAGATAATATAAAAGAGCAACAACTAAGCAGTAAAGATAATATCCTTAGTTACAGAAATTTGGGCACTGCATCAAATGCTACCTAATCAGGTATTAAAGTGAGGAATCAGTGTTGGGAAGTCAGTGTTGGTGCTGTATTTTTTACCTTTGCTGCATAAACATCTGCTAAAACTTCTATGATCACTACTGTTCCCATGTTAGATAACTGATAAAAATGATTATTAGAAAATGCTATTCTCCCAGCAAAAATATAATGGCTGGATGACAAACACAAGGTTGGGTTGACACCCAAGCCCATTGGGCTGTCAGTCCAAGCAAGCGCAGCAGAGATTTCCAGCAGCACTATATCAAATGTCATGACAAAATATCAAATTGAGGCCAAGCATCAATTCATGTGACATCAGGTAAGTCACATATTTATTGGGAGAGTCATAGAAAAAGCGTGAAGTAGGTCACTATCTAACAGACCATGTGAACCCATAAGGAGCTAACTACAAAACAGCAGAGACAGCAGGGTCAAGCCTTACCCATTCCCTTTCATCACCACTGTACTTGCAAATTCTCTCCTACCTCCTCTATTTACCTGCTTTATGAACCCTCAAAGTATTTAAATGTGGAACAGACCCTCTTAAACATTGATTACAACATCATAAACTTCAATTTTCTTGTTGGGCAATATCTGTCTTCAACGAAGCAGCTAACAGTCTTATACATCTACGCATTCTAAAGCCCTAAAATCAGTACCGACACAAACAGAATTGGAGATTCTTCTTAACACAGATTAAAAACTCCAGGACTTTAAGGACTGATAACACTACTCCAAAAAAAGAAATAAACAGAAAACAAGGAATAGTCATTATTGTTTGTTTTACAAATATTTCATACAACAGAAATCTGCAATTTTACCTGGTATTTTCTTGCAAGAGGTTTTATCAGATGATAAACAGAAGAGTGATTTACAAGTGATAAACACATTGATCAATATCTGAAAAAATGGAAGAATGTTTAAAAAATGCCCAGAGTCAGTGCCAACTTGTTTTCACCTTTATTACCAATAGATTTTAAATACAAGAGAAAAACAGTGATAAGAATGTGAGGAGCAATGATCAACCAACAGGACTCAGTTGTATCAGAATGGACTGTTCAAAGTTCAAAGAACAAACAGAAATTGTGCTGGAGATTCACCCCACTGTGGCTTAGCAGTTCAGTAAATCCCAGCACCTAGTACCAGATTAAAACAAGCTACATGGTATAAACACAGTTGGGTGGTTCAAAAACCACGTTGGGGTGTCTGTAAATTGGCAGACACTGGGCCTGTCGGAACCCAAAGTGTCCAGGTATCATTTGTTCACAATGCTTCAGCTTTTAGACAGATCAAATACCATCTGTCGTCTCCCTGCCTACTTAGAAGAAAAACACAAGCTGACACAAACACCCTCTCATCTGCTCTGGCTAATTCCACAGAAAGGTGGTTTTATGTCACAGATGGATCTGGATCAAATTCGCACTGTATGATCCAGCAAAGCGCCTATCCATCAGTAATGATAAGTGGTTTTCAAGGAAAGGTTTGGCAAACTGTATTCTTAAGCCAATTGAAGGTTGCATGTAAAAGAAATGAACAGCAAAATAAATTAGAAAATGCTAAGTGAAGTAATACTCAGAAGGAGGCAAGGGAAATTTCTTTTCCTGTTGACTAAACTATTTCAAGGAAAAATTATAAATAGAACATCTGTCAGAAAAGAATTTACTGCAGTGAATCTTTCTGGTGCCTGATGCCAAATGCAATTTGAAGAGCTTGGATGCTGGGCCAGGTGAAGACAGGTGCCAAAATGACACTGACATCCAGGGTTTATCACTGCCATATCAGGGAGGAAACCGCTTGAAAATCACAAAGAGGAGAATTTGCTGACATGCTCCATTCCAGGTGATCATCTAGACACAATTTATTGTATTTGTAAATAAATGAGTGTTTGTTACACATTCTCAAATGTTAAACATTGAAGTTTTCACTAGGACATTACCAGAACTGAAACAAACTAAAAAAAAAAAAAAAAAAAGAATACAGAAAAGTACAGACTAGAAACCACAGACTCTTTACAATTTAATCTCTCATCCATTCAGTACACCTTCCATTCAGACTGTCATTATGTAAAAATACAGCCCATTTATTAAAACACATGTGATATTTCTCCACTTACAGAAATACATAATTTTTGAAAGGCAAAACAGAAAGCTTCTCTTCCCAAGTTGCTGAATACCAACAGTGACATTGAAAACGTGCTCAGAGCAGACCAAAGCAGTGAGGGCCTTATCAGTGACTGTCAGCCTCCAATATTTAATGAAAAAGCTAGGTAGTACTAAATGCTTTTCTGGAAGAAGTTTACAAACCTGAAGCCAATGTAGTCATCCAACACAAATCCATAAAACTCTTCAGATTAGTTTATCTGTCAATTCCCAGCACCTACCCATTTGTCAATTAAAAACAAAAGTGTTTAACTCAAGGAAAATCCTATCTTCTAGATCATGAAATTACTGCTGAGGCAGTGAAACACAATGCACTTTAGATGGGAGTACAGAAAGGTGAAAAAATGTTTTATCAGTAACAAAGAGCAAATTTTTTTTTCTGTAGTGCACAAACAAGCACCTGAATGCACCATTGTGTGTGGAATTAGCCACAGAAGAGTATAAAACAATGCACATGGTGTAATGCCTACAGCATATGAAGTAGTGATGTAGAGTAAATGGAAAAATCCCAAGTGTTGCTACTGACCCTCCTGGCCATGCACCAGTCATTAAAGTTGCAGAAGACCTCGGAAAAAGCTATATATATATTGCAACTGTAACACATTAGGATTAACAACCTGTTTGCAAGAGGAAGAAAAAAACCACTATTTACTTAAATGAAAATAAATTATCTCAAATTTAGAGAAGATATTAAAAACAAACACATCAAGTACAAGGTGTTAATAGGAAACAAGCCCACCTCTTTTCATAAGGGATTGAAAAACAGCATTGGGAAAGAACATAGCCAAATGACTAATGCTAAGCATAACCTTGAATTATCTTCCTTGCTTCTGACTGTACACAAATAGTTGTCAGAGAAGGCCTCTCTTAAGGACACATTCAATGTTCTTGCACACTATAATCACTTGTACTGGATCACCGCATCAGCTTCTTCGTCACACAGAAGAACCTGAACACACAAGTTTCCTTGGCTTGTTTTCAAAGAGCAATACATCACTCCTGAGCAGAAAACAGGATTTTCTCAAACGCTACATGTGGAATAACCCCTGCATTGCATCTGTGGACTTGGTAATTCGTAAACTGGTCCCTTTGCCTTATCTGCATCTCTGAATATTTTATTCATAACATGAAGGCCTCTGCAAACCAACCAATGGATGAAATACTCTAAGAAACTAAGAGAACCAGAATGGTTCCACACCAGATGAAGGAGGAATGTCGTTGAATACTTAAGCCAATCCTGAATACTTAAAATAAAGAACAGGTTCATAATAGAACTGACAGGTCTTAAAATATGGAATCAAAATATAAGACTTGTGAACCATGTGGGCTGGGATGTAACACAAAAAGAAATTCTGCTCACAGGAACTGAAAATGAATGTGGAAAAACTTAAATATAGAATTCCATTAATATGCAGCATGTTAGCTGTCTTCAGAATATTACAGTTAGTTAAAATATTTTTAAAGAGAAAAGGTGACATAAGATGGGCAATTTACAGACATAATGCTGCCTACACAGACGTGTAAGACACACTGAGAAGTAGCTCAAAAAACTCAGTTGCTATAACATAGTATTAGTAAATTGCATGTAAGTATCTAATCTGATTATGCCAAAACAAAGTTGTAATTACAGGAGATTAATGTCAAGACAAAAATATAGTGCCTCTCCTGGACTCCTGGTACACATCATCCCCCAGCGTGTTCCTCAACTCACGACAATAAAAGACCCCATTAACTACAAGATGTGATCAAAAGTAGGAACTTTCTACCTGACTGAGTCAGTACCTTAAATTCCTCATGGTCACTTTTTGAGCCACCAGAAAGTGTATGAAACAGCACATATACATAAGCATTGCTACTTGTACAGAGGTTCTGCTCAGATGTAGCTTCCATAGTATGCAATGCCTCAAGGCAGAACACTGTAATAACTCATCTGTGAGGCTGATAAAAAACAATTATCAGGAAAAGCACATGAGCATTTGTACAGTTTGAACAAACTCTGTCAAAGACACACTTTGCACTAGAAGAACTTTTAAAATTACACCATTATTCTGAACTTTGCCTCTCATTGCATAGCTATGTAGCAATACTGCATCAGTGTTACCAAACACACTCTTAAAAAAAAAAAAATCTGTATTATGCCTGGCATTAAGCCAACTTCAGCCATAGTGCAGACTCAGACATGGTCACCATGAGTCTTCTCCGATCTAAAAACTGTTAATCTGAACGTTTGTATTTATTTTTCCAGAAGTATAAAATCTATATCAAACTTTTAAAGGGCTCCTGTTTACAGTTTCATATAGGTAATGATGCAACTTGCACTGCATGTGTACAGTAGAATATACAAGTTATTATTAACTCACCCTCCTTCACTTTCTGCCTCCTCTGAGCTGGTAGTTTCTCTTGCACTAGGAGCTGTCTCTGCTTTTCTCCGCCTTATTGCTCTGTGTGATGGGCTAACTCTCTGAACATCACCCTTTCCTTGAAGCTCATTTCGAACAAGCTCTTCAAGTTTTGGAATAGCTTCTTTCAGATATTCCACCTCTCTCTTCAGTTCGTCCACGCTTAGTAGCAGGCCATTCAATTTTTCCAGTATCTGCAGTTGCCTTCCATGTAAAACCATTACTGCTCCTTGCTCATTAGGAACCTCATTTGGCAAGCCCACAGAATTAATTCTGTTACCTATATCCTGGAAGGCACGAATACGCACAGCTGCAGCAGGCTTTCGGATCTTGCGGTACCAAACCAGCACCAGGCTGCTTAATCCAGCAGTCCCTGCCATTATGCCCAGTATTAGTCCTTTATTTTCGAAGGGAGACATTTCTGCACGCTCCTAGAATTGTGAAACAACAACAGTTTAAAATGTTTCCCCCTGCTCTACGCAAGCGACTTGCTCTGCTCTGAAACCACGAAAGCATAAGACAGGAAGAACTGCAGACACAAAGTTACACTTTTTGCGGGTTCTGCAATGCGAGGCAGCAAAAAACAAGACCAAGTGGGTTTGGGGGTGTGAAGGGCACTGGCACGTGGGCAGGACCGCAGCCTTCACTCTTAACCGTCCCGGCATTCTGGGATTTGTTTGTTTTAATGCGAGAAACTCATATAATCTGATTTTCTGCCACTGCAGAGAGGCGGAAACCCAGGTGTCAGGCCGGAGCGCCGCCCGGAGGGGCGTCACGCCGGTTCCCCAGCCCCACCACGCCGAGGGGCTGCCGGAGCCCCGCGCTCACCTCCTGCCCGCCCCGCAGCCGCCCCAGTCCCGGCCCCAGCCGCCCCGGCCCCGAGCCAGCGCCGCCCCCGGTACGTACGTACGGCCGGGCCGGGCCGGGCCAAGCCGGGAGCAGCAGCGCGTCCGGCCCAGGAGCCCGCAGCTCTCCCGCCGCGGCACAGGGGGCGGCGATACCCGGATCGAGGGGGCCGGGCCTGGGCCGCACCGCCGGCCGGGCCGCCCGGGTGACGCGCGCTGCCCGCTGGAGGAGGGATTCCCGCAGCGCTGGGAATCGCGGCGGACCGTGCTGCTGCTGCGGGACGCCGGCTGCACCTGCCACGGACATGGCTCGAAATACGCCGTTCTGGAGCAAGTGTACCTGTTCGTGTGTCTCTCCTCAGTCTGGTGGCCGCTCGATTTCACCGATTTAACCTTTTGCTACTCCTAGGCCACAGAGAAATTGTGTTTCCACTGCATTGGTGGAGACCTGAAGCTGCAAAATCACGGAGAAACCCCGCCCAGTAGTCAGGAAGACGGGCAGTCCCGGCACAAAGCTTCATTGCAATTTAAAGCATCTAAGGGCCCAAAGCTGATTTCACCAAAGTCCATTATAGATTGCCCAAAGTCTGGAGGAACTTACCATAGAATCATATAATGGTTTGGGGTGGAAGGGAACCTTAAAGGCCATCTAGTTTCAGTCCCCCTGCCGTGAGCAGGGAGATCTTCCACTAGAACAGGTTGCTCAAAGTCCCATCCAACTTGGCCATAAACACTTCTAGGGTTGGGGCATCCACAGCTTCCCTGGGCAATCTGTCCCAGTGCCTCACCATCCTCACAGTAAAGAATTTTTTACTAGTGCATAATCTAAACCTATTCTCTTTCAATATGAACAGACTTCCCCTTGTCCTGTCACTCCATGCACGTGTAAATTATATTGCCCCATCTTTCCTCAAAGTTCCCTTCAGGTACTGGAAGGCCACAATTAGGTCACAACAAAGCTTTCTCTTTTCCAGGCTGAACAATCCCCGTTCTCTCAGCATTTTTTCATAGGAGAGGTGCTCCATCCCTCAGATTAACCTGGTTTTCCTCGTATGGATTCATTCCAATAGATCAATGTCCTGTGTTGGGGACCCCAGAGCTGGATGCAGCACTGCAGGTGGAATCTCACCAGAGCAGAGTAGAGGGGCAGAACTTGAATTTATCAGAGTGTGGGAGGTATTGCTCCTGTGCCCCATCTGATATCGCTTTTATTGGTGATTCTCACAAGACTCTCCTTTGCCCTTTATGACAAAAGATCTGGCTCCTGTTTCTGGCCTTGGATGGAAGAAGGATCACCACAGACAACCTGCTCTGACCATTCATCTTCCTGAAGGCTTGTGGAGAGCCTGTGCACAACATCTTGCCAGAATTGCCAGAATTTACAGGCATAAAACTCATGTTCTTCTGTGTGAGGGCTTAAGGAAACCATCATGGAAACCACTGTGTCTGTGCAATGGAAGAAGCTGTTCAGCAGCTGAAATTGTCCTCAACCGTATCAATCATAAACAAAGGAACACAATTCTTAAAAAACATACTAATTGCTTTTAAAAAGTGAGCAGAGTGCTGTTCAAGCAAAAAAAAAAGCACCTAAACATGTATCAAGAACTCAAGATTTTTCAGTCTTAGTAAAAATTAGCAAATGTAAATCAGTCTAATGTCTATTTATCATCAAAGAATTTAGTTTAAACCAACTACAGCTCTAAACTAATTCTTTGTTAAGATCCTAAGGATGAAATTACCCTTATGAGACCAAACTACAATCTGAGACAAAGGTAGAAATTTGTTAGAATGAAAAAGTGAATACTGTTTCAGTATTTTGCAGGTTTCCCAGTTACAATATAATAATAACAAAATGAACAATCTGTTCATATGTTTATAATTTGAAATTTTTAAACAAAGGATGGAAATCTCCTCAATTTTATGGAAACCTCACTAAACTCAATTCTTTTAACAAATTTCACTGTAAGTAATGGTTTTAAGATACACAATCCCTCAGTGTTTTAAAATGGAACAAGAAAACATAAATCTCCATATGCTGATAGTGCTTCAAGTGTTCAGGAATGGTAATATAAATGTGTTGGAAAACATTTAATTTTTGTTTTCCTTTTTTTTTTCCCAGTATATTCTGCCAAAATCTTTCTATAAGCCAATTAAAACAGGAAAGGATTTTAAAAATAGTATTATTTGGAGGGCAAACATGGCACAGAGCTGAAACAAAATACTATGGATGCAAAAAGCTAAGCGAGTATTTTTTAAGATTTTCCAAAGCGACTGTCTCAGGCTGCAGGCCTTAGACAAGGAGAACTGTTTTCAAAAATAATGTCCCAGGAGAACTACCATCTACAGCTGCCTGGATATGTAGCAATTGTGAAAATCAGGTCACCTGTCTGGTCCCAAGAAGTTATTGCATATAATGTAGAAACTTGCTGGAACACAGCAGCTTTCCAAGCTGGAGAACTAAACATCAATTTATCTAGATTTGACGTAATTCAATTGGCCTAAATATGACATATGTTCCAAAAAAACTGAAATAAATGTTTTTAAGAAAAGTACTATTCTTCTGCATATGGATTTTTCCTAGTTCAAAAGAAACTTTGTACCTGAAGTCCTAAAAAACAAGTCCAGACAACCATCTGTTATAAAATGGTTAGCCCCAAATATTTTTAGTGTATTTTCAGCCTTATTTCCTAAGAACACAAAGTTTATGCCCTCAGGTTGTCCTTGTGTTGTCCTTCTGACAAGCCATACCATGACACTTTCTCCACCCAGTAGCTCCTGAATATGGAGCTTAATTTCAGCCAGTTGTGACAGAATATGTCAAGATCATGGAATTGTAGAATCATAGAGTGGTTGGGGTTGGAAGACATGTTCATGATCATCAAATTCCAACTGTCCTGTGATGGGCAGGGACACCTTTCACTAGAACAGGTTGTTCAGGCTGCATCCAACATGGCCTTGAACGCTTCCAGGGATGGGGCATCCACAGCTTCTCTGGGCACCCTGTCCCAGTGCCTCACCACCCTCTGAGTAAAGAATTGCTTCCTAACATCTAATCTAAATCTCTCTTCTTTTAATCTAAACCTACTTGTCCTATCATTATTTGCCCAAGTAAAAAGCCACTTTCCCTCTTTTTTTGTAGACTCTTTGAAGTATTGAAAGGCCACTCCAAGTAGTTTCAAGAAGGCCAGCATTTTGGAGTGGCAAGACCTTGTGAACATCCTGCCTCCCTCCACCCCGGCCCGAGGCAGATGCAAAGGAATGAACATAGCACACCAGTGCTGCAACACTGACACACCTGCATACAGCACCAGCCTTCTTACAGCACTATTTTTGTAAAACCAGGACAGGCAGTTTACTGGTCTTTTGGGAAAATTTGAACTGGGACAACATTTTTGTGCCATATTAGAAAAGTTAGCACATTATTTCTTGAGTAATTGTGTTCAATGGATCAAAGAGCCATTACATAATAAGTAATTGATGCATGCTGTTTCCAAACAAAGTGAGCATAATCTACTGGTGGTTTCACTTCTGTATGGAAGACATTTGTATTTTACAATTTTTATAATTTTCTTTAGCTGTAATTCTTCTGTCCATTGTCTTTCCTGATAGGCTGTTCTTTCTGAAATGCCCCTCCCTCCCCCACCCCCAAGAGATTAATCTACTGCTTGTAACAGATACAGAAGCCTTTAATGAGCTAGTAGCAGTTTATACTTATTACTTCAGCAGTTGTCTTGTAGGCATAAAGTCAAATATTGTTAATATGTCACCAAATATTGTGAAAGTTTAAATACCTTTGACCAGACTTGCAACCAGCCTGCCAGAAATCCTGTCTGGATGTCAGAACAGTCAGAAATCACTGTTCTGTCAAGTTTGGTTAAATTCTTCTGAATTTTTTTCTGTAAAAATAAAGTTATATTTTACCTCAAAGGGAAGCACTCACTGTCAGACTTGTCAGTATTTTTTGCTGCTTTTGGCCTGAACAGTTGTCCAGTGCCCCTAATAAAAAATTAATCAATTGAAGTTAAAAGGAGATAGGTAATAGCACACTGATCTTTTCTGTTTTCTTGAAATAAAGATATACTTCTTAGCACAGTTCCCTGGGGAGATGAGGCTGCCTCTGCCTTTATGTCTCCATGCATGCAAATATAACTGTACCTCTCCCTCCTCTCCAGTATTTTTGAATCATTGGCCAGTCTCAGTCAAATTCAACAGAGAAACTCTAACAAATTTCATTTAGTTAGTTGATCTTTTAAAGAAGAAATCTCTGAATTAGAGTCACTGCTATGGGGAAGATTGCTTATCCCTTGGTGCAAAACTGAGAATCCACACAGGAGAAAAGCATTTTGCAAGGACAGGAAAAGCTAAAGCAGAGCTCACATTTTATCAGATGTCAACGAACAAAATTCAAGTTTTAACCTGATAGGAAACCTGCATTCATCAGTTCACTGCGCTCACAATCATCTGTTTATTTATTTATTGTGTTGATAGAATCCAATGCTGCAATTTCAGCTAAGTACAAATGGCCACTGATGGCACAGCTTTTCAAACAGCAAAAGAAAAAAAAATGTACGTACTGTTCCTGCTTTTTTGTGTCTTCAGGAATCTCAAGGACATTATCAAAATATATTTATACAAGCTCTGTTATTTCTTTTAGGCCAAGGTAGAGATGATTCAGTTTCCTTGATGTAAGAGATGAGAGTTGGCAGCCCAAAAGACTGCATATGTTGTGTTGACAGCAATAGGAAAAAATAAGCAAGGCTACATCCGATGTAATTCCACAGCACTGCCTGATTTCTTCACAAAGAGAAGTTGTCCTTGGAGTGCCTGGTTAAAAAGAGGAAAAATATATGAACAGTCATAAAAAGAAAAATAATATATGTGTATAAAAATATTTTTACATGTATATGTATATGTTCTCTGGGAGTTAAAAATCAAAAAGAATCAAAGTCTTTATAAAGATATGTGTGTGTACACAGTGTATTCCACATCACTCACTGTATTTTCTTTTACTGAATGAAAAGTGCCCTTTTTTTCACCATTTCTATAAATATGCTATTTCAGAGCATACTGCAGTATTTTAAAGAGCTTTACTCTTTCCACCTGCAAATGGCAGCATGCCCCTTCCTGAACTCCAGTAAATATTGCCTAATGGCCCAAGGATGTCTACAATTTCACATTAAAAAAATCATCATCCAGGTGATGTGGTCTGTTCTTCCATCATTTCTGTCCCTCTTCTCTGCTACCACTTGTGAGCTTATGAAAAAAATTTCCTTTCTGATTTCAAGTTTCCATCTAGGCCACTAAGGCTTTGTGTACATTAGCAAGCAGTGGGGTCTGACAGGAGTGGGTCTCTGGGCCAAACAGCTGGTGCTGATGCCATGACATCCATGCTGTGCCCTGGGTTAACTTTTGGCAACTCCAGCCTGATCACATGGGCTGTGTGCCCGTTTGTGGCTGCAGTGCCTCTGCTGTGCTTCTGCAATGGATATTCCCAAAGTGCAACCAGGTGTTCCATGCCTGGTACATGGTGAAGCAAAGCTTGCCAAGCTGGGACTACTGGGAGATTTGCCTGCGAGGTGCACAGCTGACCCAACCCAAAGCACTACTGTATACATACATATTTACACTAGGAGAGTTTGATGTGGGTTACACAATCATGCAGGGCAGAGTGAATACAGCAGGGAGTTCACCTCCCGCTGGCAATTGCTGAGTGCTGGCAAAGGGGCTCCTTCATCGTGGGAGCACTTTTGAACAATGACAATCAGTAAGTGCAGCTAAAAGCACGAGGAAAAGTGGTGAAACCAGGTGAGTTAAGGGGAAGCATAAGCAAACACCTAACCTCTTAAAAGAGTTTTGCTATATACAGTAACAAGATTATTACTGGATGCAATGCACCCACACACACACTCACACAAATATATTTACGTACACAGCATTTTAGTTTTGCAGATGGTTTCAAGACACCTGATGTGCTTTTTCATAAGGAGCTAGGTCTGTTAAAGTAAAATTTAAACGTAGGATTTATTATTTTAATTGGTGTTTGCACCCCATCCTGGTGTTTAAGAAACTTTCCTTGTGATTCTGAGCTGCAGATACCCTAAAGAGTAAATAAATCAAGTGGCCTTTCTGCATTTTGGTGAGATGGGCTCATAAATCCTTTGCTCATTCATAGTTACAGTGCTGCTATCTTGTGGGAAAAAAAGCAGCAGCAACTGCAACACTTGCAAAAGTTGATATTGAATCATTGTCAAGAATTGTAATGATGGCCTTTTAAATGTTTGCAAGTTTCTTTCTAATTTAGAAAGGCTGCATTAGTGTGATTAATCCATTAGGTTATATGGGGAACCATTATTCAGTGTGGTCCAGAATTTTGTCCTCATTTTAGCAGAAGTAACAAAACCCCTCCCAGGACATTCTGGAGTATAAGCAGTACTGCTGTCTCTGAAACCAGTGAAACTGTTTCTTCTATTGCCACTTCCCAGACACACCATTTAAAGCTACTGCATGGCTGTGCAATATGCAATTTCAAAAATCCATATCTAATGAAAAGATAGAAAAGCATCTCGAACAACATTACAGTATTTCTATGAAACAGACAGATTTTTGGCCAGAGTAGTTGCTTTAGAAGCATTTTCATTGGCATGTGCTTTGATAGTCAAACTGAAATACCAGCTTGTTTTTTTTTTTTTTTTTTTTTTTTCTGGAAGCAACAGAGTAAGATTCCAGAGTTAGGAAGAAATTGTACAAACAACTGAAACATGTTTTTATTGGGTTTGTTTGTTTTTCAGTTTTCAAAACACGTGGGAATACAGATTTGTCAACAGGCACATGGAATACTTGAGAGACTTCTATTGCATACTGTTATAATCTAACTTACCAAGTTACTAAGTAGCTTTTCAAGATCATCTGTTTTCATAAAATAAATATTTTATATTTTACTCAGTAGTCTTGGATTGTGAAGCAGAACTTAAGCAACCAAAACACCTAGAAGAGTCAAATACAGCCATGCCTTTCCAAAGGGCAAGAAAATAATTTCCAAAAGTATTATGATATATCTGATATATACTAAAATATGCTTTATCTTCCAGTTGTGAAACAATCCTTTTTTCACATTCTTATTTTTTAAAAAAACATTTTTTAAAATTTAAAACTCGTTTAAAGGAGTCTATAAATAAGTATTCCTCACACAACTACAAGTCCTACTGAGCAAGAAGTCTGAAATATGAATAACATTTAGCACTACACCCTGAACAAGTCTGATACTAATCAAGAGTTACTCTGAAGAGCCAACAGCATGCAAGGCATCAAATGATGTAGATAACGTATCCATTGCACTATTTTGCATCAGAACCCGATTCCAAAATACAGAAAGAATGTAAAAATGTGCTTATTTTTTAACTTACTGCAGCATTATCCCAAATGAGGGTGCAAATGGAATTTGTAAATGTGCAGAATAGGAAATCCCTTTCATCTCCGGGTACTGTCTACTCATTTGTGTAGGGCTGCAAACCAATGTTGAGCAATAACCTTTAAAAAATTCTTCGATATTTTCACTAAAAACAATAAAATGGCAGTATCATGATGCAATTATAATGCAATGCCTCTGGGCCACGATGTTTGGAACTGCTGTCGCAGGCTTGCAAGTGGGAATTTGGAGGGCAAGGTGGGGCTGTGCACATCGAGCAGCACCAGATCAGGGAGGTCAGGGCAAAAGCCAGGTACTGGCTGCCGCCAAGGCAACGCATGGATCAAGTGGCTCCCTACAACCAGCCTGGTTCCCTCCCAGCAGCAGAGCTTTTACAGGGCTGGTTTGAGGCACACCTGGCCCACAGGATTTGCCCGAGGCCACACACCGTCCTGAGGACAACACCGGCCTCACGGCCACACCGCCTCGCCATTCGCCACCGTCTCCTCACCCCAAAGCGGCAAGAGCCACCTCCTACCGAGGATTGGGGTTTGTCCAACCCCGAAGCCACCTCCTGCTGAGGATTGGGGTTTGTCCAACCCCGAAGCCACCTCCTGCTGAGGGCTGAGGTTTGTCCAACCCCAAAGCCACCTCCTGCCGAGGGGTGCTGCCACCGGAGCTCGGGGCGGGGCAGCCGGGCTCACACACGGCAGCAGGGGGGAGGCACGCACAAGGGGTACCCGTGCCGAAGCACACAACTGCCGCAAAAGCAAGGCGGTCCGTGCTAGGCAGGGGCAGGCACAGCCTGCAGAATAGAGCTGTCAGAAGAGCCAGGTTACACAACAGCCTGGCAACGGAGCGTGAGAAGCAGCGTCGCTGCCTGGTTTCAGAGGGGCCGTGAGGGGACAGGCCCCCCCGGGACTAGCAGGGGACAGGAGCCACACCGTGTACTGCGCCACACGTGGCGTGCGAACTTCTGGAGCAGGAGGGGCGCGGAGCCCACCACGTCCCCGAGCATCTCCCCACATACCGCAGGCTCTCGGAGACGCCCGGCAGCCACACGGGTCACTGTCCCTGAGGGATTGCCACCCAGTCCTCCGCCTCCCGCAGGCACCCTCAGACGCGGCCGAACGCAGCGGCACCACTGGGTGGCGCCCGAGCGCCGCGGCCGCCAGGGGCGGGCGGCTCTGTCTCTCTCTCTCTCTCGCCGTCGCTCCGTGTCTCTTTCCCAGAGGCCGGCGGCGCCCCTGGATACGAGGGAAGGAAGGAAGGAAACGTCTTAAAGCACTCCCGTCCCCAGTGTTCCTCACTTCTCCGGGTGCTTCGTGGGTGCATTTGGAGATATCGGATGGCAGCGGCGTGCCACGGGTTCCTGATGCCATCCAAAGAGTACTTTTACATCCTTCCTTGCGCTGAATCCAGCATTTATTACATAGCTCAGCTCACTGCCTTGGCTGAGAAAACCGCGGTTTTGTTGCCACTGTTCTGCCAGGTTGCTGGGTTGAATCAGCTCAAGGCAAAGACCTTTGTCAGGAAAAAAGGCAAGAGCGCCTGGCCAGGAGCTGAAGGAGAAAAGTGACTGATTTGGCTCATCCCATGGAAATGCATGGCTGATTGCAGTTGTAGGAGAAAGGGTACAGAAGATACAAATTGAGAAAGACAATACCTTGTATCCTGTACCTGTACCAGAGGCAGACATCTGATATCAGATATCTCAGGACTAGTTAAGAGAGCAGCATATGTTTGTATTATATGCTCTTGTTTCTAGTGTAGATCTGAATGACAGTGCATTATCATGTTGTGGCTCTGTGTAAGTTCTCCCTTAATAAGAAAAATTCAGCTCAGAGTGTTGTGTCCTTTGAGTCTTAAAAACAACCCAAAAAACCAAACCAAACCAAAAACTGACCAAAAAAAAAAAAAAAAAAAAAAAAAACAAACAAACAAAAAAACCCCACAAACCAAAACAAAACACAAACAAACAAAAAAAGTCAAAGATAAATGGAAGCAGTAGAACAGATGCTCAGAAGTAGAATAACCACAAATGAAAAGTAAAGGTAGAAACAAAGAAGGTGGAGAAAGTCTCGGTAATATTTTAAATGCCAAGAGAACTTGTCTCGGCAACAAAAGTGGTCATGACCTGGATTCCTACCTCCTGAATTTACATGTGTCACCAGGGTACATAGTTTTCTGTAACTTCTCTGGGGAGAAAGGCCCCTTGAAAAGGGAACAACTCTTCAGTGTCAGTAGTTGTCCAGCTGCTTCAGGCTGTAGATTTCACTCTTGCTCTTTATGTGCCTAAGGTATACTGACCTCTGCCACTTGCAAGACATCCTTGTCATGGAAATTATTTGAGGCACGTATTGGATTGCGTTATATGGGAGGCCAGCCCATGTGATACTCATTATCTCTTTGGTAGTAAAAAGGGTGACTTCATTTACAACCTTTGGCAAAATGTCCTGCAATCTATTTTGAACTGAAACAGGAGGATGAGCAGAATATCACGAAGCTGTGGTGACTTCCCTGCTTATCTTGGCTGCCTTCTCCTCAAGAGTTGTACTGAACAGCAGTCTGGTGCAGCAAACAAGCTTGGCCAGTATTTATAAACAAACATGAGTTTCTCAATGCATTTTTTCTTATCTGCATCTTTCTTTCCTTTTTATTTTTAATATTTTAATTGCTCTGAGGCAATGGCCATCTTTATCTGTGATGGTTCTAAGACCACAATCACTATTCAACTATAATGCATAATAAAAATTAGTTCAAACTGAGCTAGAAAGCAGCATCATTATAGGCACTTTAGTTAATCAGTCAAGTTACTATTTAACTCCTACTTCATTTACTAATGTCGACTTCTAAATACCATGAGAAGGTAAAAAACTTAGTGCACTAAGAAGATATTTTCGTCATGTTTCACTTTCTAATATATGGAAAAAGGTAGTACATGGAGAGTTATTATTTAAGAAAATAACATGATAATTGATTTGTTGTATAAGCTGAGACAGCCAGTCACAGTAACACTTCTACAATATTACCCATTGGGAGTACTGTCCCAATTCATTTGAATAGCCCAGCTTCAGTGGTAATAGTTTTGGACCTGGTAATTTTTGTAGTTCTGTATACCTCAAATAGACACCATTGTCCAGCTTGGCTATTTCAGACAGGCAAGGTAAAAAATGCAAGTTATTAAACAGTTTAATTTGTGAAAAAGAACATCCTTCTTTATGCTAAAAAAAACCCCAAATCCAGAATTCACTTTCCTCTTAAATTCCAAGAATATTGACCAGGACTAGGACTCTAATAAGAAGCAGAACTTTTTATCCAAGGACTACAGTGTTGTACAAAAGCCTTTGAAGTCCCTGGCAAGGCACACACACTGTTTGGCGGTCACACTAGAGTGAATATGCATACGTAATTCTGGAGGGAACATCTGACATTTCGGAAGTGCATTCGTGGTTGGATTGTGGCAGCCAGGACTGCAGACCTGCTGTCATGCCAGAGCTCCCAAGGCCCTGCACCTTCCCTGCATGAGCCTCTCTGGGCCATTTTGGCTTTCCCATTTGGAGCAGCAGTAGCAGCACAGAGCAGAGCTGGCTGGAAATTTCTGACAGCAAATTTCTCCACTGGGAAAAAAAATAATCCAAACTGTAATTGACAGGTTTCTGAGTAGCACATTGGCTGTGAGAGAAGCCAGGCAGGATGTCAAGCTGCCTGCTTCCCCTGCAGGCTTACTTGGCTTTCTCTATGGGCAGCTCACATGCTTTCTGGGCTTCTTGACAGATCAACAGGGAAAGTGAGGGAACCTGTGAACCTGAGAGGTGGGAGTATGTTCAAGGTCACATTTCCACTTTGGATGGGTAGTCTTTTCCAGAAATGTGGGAGACAAATTCCGGTTCTCCAGGGCTCTTTGCTCCAATGAAGCAAAGAGCAGTTGGGCTCCTATTCCAGAACACCTCAGGTAATGCCATCCTTCTCCACCCCAGAAAGAGCATCCATCCTTCTCCAACCCAGAAGAAGCAGCAGGGATAAGGTGCTATTAGGAAATATAGGCATCCTCTCTTCCTTTCCTGAGATGCACTGGCAGAAGGGACCCATTGACTTTTAATCATTCCATCAGCTACATGGGACTACTGTGCTTTTCCACTCCTGGCACCTAACATTTTCCTTGGGGATATAGTTATGGGCATTTATTAACCTCCACCAGGGAGTGAGGGGAAGAAACACAGAGAGTGATTCATAGTTCCAAGTTACTGTTCTCAGGCTGAGAAAGGCATTAGTGCATCCTGGCTGCTAGCTCAGCTATGCTTGCGTCCTGTTTGAAACTCTTTAAAACGTCTAGGCACCTACAGATTATTTCAGAGAGCAGAAAAATATAGCATGTATATATCCTTTACCATAAATGCAACACAACAGATAACCCAGACAACACAGGGTGATTCTGCTTCTCTTCAGCAGAGGTTAGAAACTGCTCTACAGGGAATTTAACTTAAGCACAGGAACATCCAGTCTCACGTAGCCTTCATAACAGCTCAAACCCCAAAGTCTTTATTCAGGCCCTGATTAAACAAACTGAACAAGCATAAACCAAATTAACATCATGGCTTTGCTGAATTCATATCCCAAACCTTGCTAAAGTAAACTATTCAGGGAAATTAAAACTATACTTTAACTTTCAATTTGCTGTTTGAAATTAGATGCCTTACACCTGTGAATGAAGCATATGACCACTTTTTCTTCTCATAACTTCAACTTGTGTTCATTTTTTTACAGTCATCTGTAATTTATTTTCCCAGTTAGAGGTATTTGTTGGAGAAAATAGAGCAGTACAGCCTTGTAAGACAACTGATCAAGAAGTGGAATTAAACTTGTCAAGATGAAGCAATTTGACAGAAATAGTGAAAACCACATAAATCTTTCACTGGTTCCATTTTATTTTGTGAGAAGAGAGGTTAATATTTTTTTAAATATGTCTTCTGTACACAGCAACAAAAGGTTATACTTGTATTTTCTTCTTTATAAGCAAGTCCAAGCTACTGGCTAAAGTCCAGCAGACATTTTTCTTTGTCCATTAAGGCAATCTCCTACACAGTTTACCAGGGGAGGATGAAATTCCTCAAGCTGTGTTATAAACATTCATCAATGAAATCATGTTCCTAGTAACAAGAACAGCAGACAAAATTTAAGAGAGTGCAACACTGAGTGTGCTTTACAGATGGAGACTATAGAATCAGGAGTGAACCAGCAAAGCCAAAGACCAAGTAAGCCACTGTGAAAAGATTAAACAAGACAATTTTCCATCACAGAAGTTTTGCGGTCCAGGGAAAGTAGGAAAACCTGGTTCTGTCACTCCAAATATAAGACAAACGAATATTTAGATGCCAAAGGAAATAATCTGAGAAAGGATCTTTTTTGCTCTGTTGAAAAGCCTTGATCCTTCCCTGTAGCAGTACTGTACAGAGACAACCTACAAGTAATTTAAAGCTGCACAGCCTGTAATTTCTTCTGGATGAACTTTTTGAGAATTCTGTGGAATGTTCCTATTGTTCCTCTGCCTTTGTGTTGCTCAAGTTCATCCCTGTTGAATAAAGTCTCTAGAGATGACAGCTGAAACGATGGTCCTGTTGAGACCATGACACACAATGGGCAGCATTGACTTTAACTTGGTAGTTGAGCATAGGACAGAAAACAGGCAGTGTTGACAGCAATGCCTGCAAGCTGCTGGTCAGGGAGACTTTTTATCAGTTCACTTTCCTGTCTTCTTTTTCAGCTGCAATTTGCCCCCTCCTCTGCCAACCTCCCTAATTAGTGCAGAGGATTTGTTTGTGTATAGCCCTAATAAATCGTAATCACCTTCAATATAGCGCTTCCCCAGGCTCTGACCTTTTGCTCTCTGACCATGTCTATGCCAAGTACTGGGTGGGAGGATTGGGCAAGGATTTCCTATGTGCTGCCATCATCAGCAACAGGGAACCCAGACTTCCCTTCCTCATTTAGGCCTGTGCTAAAGGCTACCGCCATTAATGAATTATTTCCTTTATGAAAGCATTTCACAAAATTAGATAAGGATAAAGCCAGAAAGTGACCTGAACAAATTAGTGCAGAACTTCTAAAGCATTTTAAAAGAAAATGAAAACTTCTCAGGGTCTTATATTTTGTGACAAAACCTATCCAACTCCATGAAAGGCATATTGTTCCAGAAAAATAATAATTTATAGGAGACTCTGGAAAGGTTTCTTAAAATGTTGATGAGGTGGGATTTTCTGGGCATACTGTGAGAATATCAATACCAGCCTTTCTGCTGCTGCAGGCTGCATCTGGTTTTCAAAGAGTTACATTTTTTGCAGCATTGCTCGCAGGTTTCTGGTGTGTGAGTCTAGTGAATCTGGGAGCCCCATCGGGCTGTAACTTATGCAGAAGGCTGCACTGAGTCCTGGCAAGTGCAGGCCTCTGGAATTTAGCAGTGCAAGAGAAGGAAACATGCCAAACCATCTACCTGAACTGCTACTCCCTCAACACATTCCTCTGTGGTGTTTCTTGGCCGGTTGCTTGATCCCTCAGCTCTAGGACTGAAAAAATCCTAGTGCTTGAAGTTATATTTCTTACCGTCCTTTACATAGCATATGTAGCAAAAATACCCCAGAATACCATGAAAGTTCCATTTTCCAAAACAAAAAAATCCTGAGAAATAATTGTCTTTTCCTAATATTGTCTATTTTTAGTTAATAGTCAAGAGTAGCAGATGGGTGCTCATGAATTAAGATTGAAATATGTGAAAATCAGAAATGCATCTTTAGATATTTAGGTTTACAATTTTGTTTTCAGCAATATATTGCAAAATTAAAACTTTTAATAGGTTGACTTTTAAAACATTCATAATTACAGAAAGGTTTTTAGATTAATACTACAAATCTAAACCCACAAATTTATCCTGTTCTGTCATAACCACACACAATTCTTTCTTATTGGGGATGATTTGGTCAAAATCCCATCAACTGTATCCCCTCCTCTCCTCCCCAGAGGATGTCTATTTATATGACTGTTTAAAGCAGATACACAACTGGTGTGAAATTGAGGTCCTACAGAATCAGAGAAGCTTAGCACAGGAAAAGATCCAATGTAGAGCTAGCAAAGTATTATAAAGCATACTTAATTTGTGTTTCCATATTTTACGTATGTAGATGACTACAATATTTGCTACAGAGACTGGAGAGGTTTCTGTGTTTGTCACAAGACAACAGCATGGGTTAGAGTGAAATGGAAGTCATTCAGGTCAGCCAATGAGGAAAAGAAGGGCAGGTTTCCTGGAAATGATGAAACTAATAGTTTTGTAAATTGTGGAGTATTTCAGACTCAAAGTATATGGAATTGTTGCACATTTGTAATTCTTTTGGTTACTGTCACAAACATGGAAGGTTGTTTCCAACAGGAGTAGTGTTTAGCATGAATATTTCTTAGCTGTATGGTAGCTACATAGTGAACAGCACATTTCAACAGGGTAGCAGTCTCAGCACAGTGGTTGTGTGCACAACATGCTGCTGTACCTATTCCACATACCATACAAGCATCTGCTCAGCAAGGAATTTGGTAGTAGTTTTGCCCTATGCATTTGTGGGCTCTTTGTGTTGATGAGACAAACTAAAGCAAGAATTCCTATTAGTGCTCAAGCAATGATTGCCACTGGTAACTTCTGCTACACCACAGACTTATGTCAAGATAGTCTCATATATGTAAAATTGAAGTTCTTTGTTGTTGTTTTCCATAAAGTAGATAGTCCTTCCAAATGCCCTGTGTCCAAATGACCATAATATGTCATAACATTTGAGTCACAGTTCCCCATATTTCATGGTGCTATTGGATGTCACAGAATCCTTAGATTCATGTCCAACTGAAAAGAGACCTTTCAGTGCCTTCAGCAAGCCCTGGGTCTGACCTTGGCTTGCTTAGCACATTGTTTTGGGAAGTCATTTACTCTCCTAGACTTCACCCTCTCTTCATTCTAGGAAGCTTATTAATTTATAGGTCTTTAGGATCTCAACTATTGTCTTAGATTTTGGAGTATTTTATTTGTTTGTTTTAGATCTTGGTGCTGGAATGTGAGTTGTTCATAGACTAAGATGACCCTCATGTTTATCAGCCTCTGGAGAAAATAGAATCATAAGTCTTCAATAAAATCTAATCATAATTTTAAATAACTCACAGATATGCAAGTTTAACTAAACAGAGAAAATACCCTGGTGTCCCACCCCACAGGGTCGTATCATGGTCAGCTTGGCTTCTGTACTACAAAAACATCCTCAGTTCTTCAAATATGCCAATAAACTTCCCCTGAGAGGTAGACTTCAGCAAATAAAGCCCTCCCCTCATGCTACATGGCCAATATTTTCATGATAGACTTCAGATGAAAGAGTCAAAAATTTCTCTACTGACCTAACAAGCTGCCGGAGGAGCTTTAACTGCTGTAAGTATGGGAAAGCAGAGCAGTTTAAACCAGAAAAATAGGATTTGGGACAAGGTGATGTCACAGCCCAGCATCGAACAGGAAAACACTCAAACTCTGGAATCCTTCTTGCAGCCAAGCAGTTCTGCGCTAACATGGATGTCACAGGGGAGTTTTTAATAGACTTGCTATACTGAGCCAAACAGAGGTCTTCAGAGAGTTATGGGAGAAGTGGAATATGCACATCTGGGAACCAAACCAAACCAGCTCTGATACTTTAATTGCACAAGGCTTTCACTTGCTATCACTTATAAAGGAGTTTGTACAGTGTTTTAATTATTTTTAGAAGTTCACACTGATTCTCCAGACAATTGAAATATACATTAATATGTACAGAAGAAAAGGCTTCATTGATGGATATCAGATGATAACATCAATAGCCAAAATTAAAAAAAAAAAAAATTGTGTCCCTATAGTAACATATTATTTTTCTTTGCATAAAAGTAAGCTAGAGAAAATAGTATGTTTCTAGCCCCTCTTTCTGAGTTGGTAAAAAGGTGATTGAATACATCCAGGGTAATGATGTTCAGATGGGATACTGGGAAACAGAACTGGTCAGGAATGAGCAATTAGTTTGAAGGAAGGAGACATAAAATGAGGTTAGAAACATAGAGAACATTTTTAAAACTGCATTTGTTTTCTCTTAAAAGATAATCTTGCGAAAAAGATATTTTCTTTTTTAAGGCAATTTATTTGCAATTGCCTAATAAAGCAATAGTTCAGTCTAAGAACGGCAGAGATTAAAATTCCAACAAAGGTGTAACAGCAAATGCATAACTGCTATTAGATGCTAAAAATATAAATACTTTACAATAACAGCAAACTAATGCTTTATGGGAATGAGAACTCTGGGGACCCTCTCAAAACTCAGAGAACTTCTGAGGTAGAACTATGCTGTGCCCAGCAATCTCTTTTTTCCCCTCATATGCTGTGCTGGCCATGACATAAGTGCCATTCTGCCACAACTTCTTGTTCATAAATCATCAACAATTATTTTAAAATAGCATTAATTTCTCCTTTGGTATAAAACTGCAGAAATGTTTAGAACTGCAGATATGTTTGCTACTTATTTCCAGAGAGTGATTTGAGGCATTAGTGAGCGTATGGCCTATGGCATTTGGTTTTCAAATGTAAGTCTTTTTACTCCGTCTTTGAATGTCCTAATCAACCTAAGTCTTTATCTAATTGTATAAAAATTTCTAATTCTAAATAAAATCCAAGGGATGTCTGTAAAACTTATTAGTGATCATTACATTTACGAAGATGCTGAATTATGGAAGACCTCAGGATTTGTGTTATTTTGCATTTGTTAGTAGGGCCTGTACTCTGTATCCCTGGACTTGCTGAATCTGAGTGTATGCAAACCAAAGCACTGCACCATTGTGTGATCTCCTACTTCAGCCTAAGGCTGACTTAGTACTCAGGTCTGGACTACAGCCCAGGCAGGCAGCACTTGCCTGGAAACCCAGACTATCTGAGTCAGTTCCAGCCACCAGGCAAATCTGGGTCTCTCATACATTGTGTAAAAATGCTCCATTAGCAGAATTTAGTGGTAGCTTATTTAGGTGGCAACTTTTACCAGAAGTCTTTCTAACTTGCTACTTTGCAGGGGGGGCTGGTGTTGACAGATGGAAAATAATCCAACAAATTCAGAATAAAAAATTATAATGCATGGTTTCTTCTGGTGCTGGCTTTTACAAACCAGAGCCAAAGACTGCCACACTGATGAGAAATATGGGTCAGGAAAATACGTCTAGAGTTGGATGTTTGAGGACTAGCTGGAGTCTGAATGTGCTCCATGTTACTGCATAAGCACTGGGGCAGCTCACACTCAATGGAGGGCAGTGGCAGAGCTCCATAAATCTGTCTCTAAAGATTGTGCTGGATACAGCTGCCTGGGCTTGTGGCAGAAATCACAAAGACTTGTAGCAGTCTGGGGTTTTTTTACTAACAGCACAATTTTTCTTTCAGTCATGCAGAAAAATTTCAGTTTCCTACTCTGTATTTAGCAAACCATGGGAGGATCAGGCCCCAGAGGGGCTGAGGCACCCACCTGCCACTTCAGCTACCTGAATTCAGCCCTCAAATCTCCAAGTGGCTTTTCCAACACACCTGCCTGGGGAGGCAATGGAGCTGTCTGCCTGCCTAAATTACTACCTCTCAGCATGTCATAACCACTGAAGTGTGGATATGTCCATGCTGTTACCTGTTTAAGCCCTTCTTAAACAAGCTATTAGCAGATCTACATTGCCTGCAGGTCTGCTTCTCTAGGCATTTTCTGTTCATGCTCTCACAAGGTCTGACACACAGTGATCCTGGCAGAGGTGTTACCTCATGATTCTTCTAAATCTGTGGAAAACATGAGACTCTGCCCCCCACCTTTCCCAAAAAGGACACTCAGTATTGTTGCCCTGATTTTTTAAGATTTTCTAAAGCCTTCTGAGTTTACATTCTTGTAGGAAACTTTCTCACACAACTTTCTGTAAATAGCTTGTTGGTTTGCATTCCTTCATAGAGGCAGAGAAATGTGATGTACTGGTAGTTTGTCCAGTGTCATTGGAGAGGTGGCACGTTCACCCTCCAATCCACTGGCACTTTTGGAAAACTATAAATTATTGGAGTCAGAGGAAATAAATTAGTCTCTTCATCGTGACCATAGCTGTGGTGCATAATTTTTCCTTGTGTCCTCTGGTGACACAGTATATGTAGAAGAAATAATAGCACTACTCTCTTCTCATGAAAAGGGTCTGAGATGGTTTTAGGGCCTCTGCTGAGGATAAGGCCCATACTGATGAATATTGGGAGGTAAATGGATGCAGCCAACAGAGTTAAATTTCACTGGCCCCAGAGTCTTGCTCTATCTCCCAGCACATTTCACTGGCTTCACAATCAGCATTTCAGCTTCCAGAAGACCCAAGGACTCCATACACAGTGTCTGACAAGGTATCCAGGTACTAAATGGGAGTAATGGATCCCCTCTGCTGTTAGTGCAGGACATGAGAGAAAATGTGGCCAGGGAGAGCTGGGGGCACACACAGCACCACCCCTGACAGCCTGAGATAGAAATCTGAAATGCATGCTTTGCAAGAGACTGGTTTCCTTCCTGAAACATTGGAATAAAGACCTCCTTAGCAAAGGATTTTGTTTAATGTAGGTACATTGCTCAGGCTGTGGTGCATACACCATAAGGTAATGCAGCTTTTTGTGTGTACAAGTGTGTGACAGTTCCCTCAGTACACAGTGGCCAAGCCTTAAAAAAGGCCTGTAGCAATTCCTTTAACCCAGGTGAAGTTATAAAAGTGTTAATAGAAAATTTCCCTGCATTTTTCCCAGGCAGCAACAGACAGAGGTAGCATATCACAAATTTTCTATCTTGAAAGAAAATGTTTCTTCTTTTCCAAATCAAAATCAGGAATTTCTTTCCCCCTCCTTTATCTTCTTTAGGAACAGGCTTATGCAAAGAAGTTTGTGAGATATTTGGATTTTGGAGGCTGGTTCAGGCCCATTATGGGGCCTCTTGAGAGGAGTTTCTCTTAAACATCTCATAAAAACCTTGTCAAGTTTTTGGAATGTGGGTGAGTTTCCTGTCTCAGTTGAGTTCCTTTCCTCTTTTCCATTCTGGGTTTCTAGCATGTTACCTAAAAAGATGCTGTTTGCTTTACTTTTTTAATGTTCTGCATAATGTGTGACATGAGTGTGCACAGCACTCAGGAGTAAACTGCGAATTAGGTGCCCTCAGGTACTTGTTTGTGCAAATATTGCAGGCATTCACACCTGGAGAATATTTTTCACACTGAATACAGATGCATGTTTCTGGAAAGATTGGTCATTTATCTTTTCCAAACTATTGATAATAGTTTAACCTATGTTTACTGAGCCACAAACTACTTGTAGTTAGTATAGGTACTGTCCATACAGTCTTAGGGCTTTCTGGATGGAAGGAACCCTGGCCTTGCCCATGGGTGTTATATGACTTGACGTGTTTGTGATGTTGGGTTAACCTTCAAAGTAACTGGACTAAAATCTTGGAACTGTTTCCATTACAGCCTTCACCTGGACTGACATCACAGTCACACGTAATAAACAAGAGCCTCACCCACTAAACCCTTTCAGGCTTTATGCTTTAATGAAGTTTTGAGTTTATGCACTAGTTTTGTTGAAAATCTACTTTGAAAAAATTACACTGTAAGTGCCTTTATGTTTGTGGGTTTCCCCTTCCCTTAATCATATTTTATTTTGTTCTGTTTTCTTTACTAATTTTGCCAAAACTAACTTACACAGACTTTGGTTTGTTTTACTCCCAGGTTTCTATTTCTAATGTGATTTTTAAAGGTTTTAAAATTTGGACTCAAGAATAAAGGTCTCAAGTTTTCAGAGCCAGAGTAATTTGCTTTAGTGAGATGGTGTATTGCACCTGTATCAGCTTAGTGGCACAAAACATCTGTCAGAAATTTTTCATTAGAGTTTTTTAATTTTATTTTCATTCAGACAGCAGAAAGAGAGCCTAGCCAAAAATTTAAAAGACCAATTAAGCTATAAATAGTTTTACTAATAACACTGAGAAGAAATTGACTGCATAAAGGATTTGCTTGCTGTGCACTTGGCCAGTGTGTGTGCTCAATCATTATTACCAAAATCCTTCATACTTGTGATCAACAAAAAAATTGAGTGTCAGAAGTTTTATCTGAATCAGGTATGGGTTCAAATTATGACCTGAAGAAAAATGTGGCACTTTATTAAAGCTGTAGATATGGCTCATATGGCTGGGAATCATAATTTATCAGCATTTTAAATCACAGACATATTTGGTGATAGATGCTGATATCCTTATGTGCTCTGAAGATGAACTTTTTGCAGTATTTTGGGTGCTCAGAGTCAGAGATGTCCTGCTCACCACACTTGGTATTTCTGTTCATGACCTAAGCATGGTTTCATGTAGGCAAAACTTGTGGTTTCTCCTGTTGCTGCCATTTTATCAGGGATGAGTCCCTTTAATACACAATTAAGTGAAATCAGTTTAATTACATTTTATTTGCCCAGTCTGACTAAGCCCTTTGCCTAATTAAATGATTTGACATGGAGGCAGGCCTGTCCATTCTGAACCTCTTATTTCTCCCCACATACCGCTCTGCCAAAGCTTTTACTTGTATTGGGAGGGCAAAACCAGACTTTACTTGTATTGGGAAGGCAAAACTAATGAACAGGGTCTGCATTTGACAGCTTAAATGAGCTGACAGCACTGAACACCTAAATTACCTTCTGATGCCTGTTAAAGGCATATCTGAAGCTGGGGCATTTGCAGGGAAGATGCAGATCTATAAAATGTGCTCGCAGCCTGTCAGAGGCAAGCTTCTGGCACAGCAGTGAAGCAATTCATTCATCCTGACCATGAGCAAAGCAAGCACACGTGTCTCCCTGATGGAGTAGTATAGCTATAGGCACAGCCTGCTGCCAAAGCTGCAAATACTTTGGTCTCTATTGGGTGCTATCTCACTGCTATCTTTAAGCTACTTCATGGGAAGGTCCTGAATGTTGTGTGTGTCAGCCCTGGTTAGTCTCTTTTCTCCAGACTTCCAAGGTGATATTTTCTGGCACAAGGACCCAAAAGAGACCAGGGAAATGGATATGCTTCAGCCTATCCTTCTGCCATCCTTATGTTGGGTAGTACTTTCCAAAGAGCTACTTGAGGAGTATCTAAGAAATTATGCCATGATTGGTAGGCATTGGATGATCAGCTGAAGCCAACTGGGAGGCCTGTTCCCAAGCAGCTTAGCATCCATTTGGGCTGGACACAACCCTGTACTCATTCAGGAGAGGTAAGAGGACTGAGGCACACAGTAGGAGCCAGCCGTATCTCCACAGCTACTGTGCCAGCATGCAAACCCTCTCCAAACAGCCTGCTGAGACTCCACCTGCACTTCTTTTCTCTCATTCCAGAACCCATGATTTGCTTCACCCATTGCCTCCTGGTTCAGCCATCTGTGGTGTCTGGTGGAGGAAGACTCAGAGTGCTCCTTCAGCTGCTTAGCCCCTTCTGATGCGAGCTGTCCAGTCACCTGTACCTCCAGAGCACTGTTCAGCAACATCTCCTTGCCTTTTGGGTGTATCTTCAGAAGTAAGGCAGACAGAGGTGCTCTGCAAAATGTTCCCCTTCTTGTCTTTCACTGTGAATTGACAATCATTTATCTTCAGCCTGCCATTATTGTGGTGGGTTTTAATTTAATTTTACACCACCACTAAGTAGTTAACACTGGGAGGGACCTGTCATGGTCATCAAGGCCAAACCTCTCCCCCCCCGCCACCCCAACTTTGCTCAACGCTGGGTCAGCTAAAGTAGGTTGCTCTGTCACCTTCTGAATACCACTACAGATGGAGACTCCACAATCACTCTGAAAAATCTGTGCCAATGTATGATCACCCCTACAGCAATATTTTTTTCTTATGTTTAAAAGGAATTTCTTATCTTTTAGTGTCGGCCCATTGCTTCTTGTCTTTTCAATGGGTACCAGCACAGTGTCTGCTCGTGGCCTAAGTACCTTAGGATCCCCATTTACTTTTTTTGAATTTCCTAAATTTCTTGTTATCTGATTTCTTCAGCATGTCACAGTCTCCCAGAATGACACCAAAACCATCTGGTACATCAGCCACTCCTCCTGGTATTGTACAAACTTGCTGATGGTGCAGTCTGCTTCATTATCTAGATCATTAATGAAGAACAGTCACGTGTTTCAAATGCTGATAGCTTTTATCCACTGGAAGCTGATTTTCTCCTTTGAGTTTTCTATTTATGAATATCCTACTTCCAGAAAGTATATTCAAATGATTCTTCATTATTCACCTTGGTGTTTTAGGTGGAACATAAATCCATGGAATTAAGTGAATCATATATCAATCAAATTTGTAACAGAATATTTCCAAGAGAGTAGTCTTGTTTTCAGAATGAACCTCATGGAAAAACATCCAGAGGAACACTTGGACTTATTTTTTACTGAAGTTTCTCCACAGAAACAGCCTATTTTCTGAAGAGGTTTTTGTGGCTAAAGCACAGAACAAACATATGAAAAAAGAACAGAGAATACATTAAAGGATACTCCCTAGCCCTGAAGTAAAACCTAGAAATACTGGAAATAGGATGTTCCTGCACAAAGATATGCATGTCTATGTATATATATATGTGATTATATATACACACACACATATATATATAATGTATGTATAAACAGTGAAAGAAGATTATATTTTCACTTTCCATCCAGCATGAACACAGCCTGGCTCTGATGACTGCTGAGTATTGAACATGTTTTCATGCTAAATAGCTTCATTCTGTTGATGCAAATTTGTGCTAAAGACAAGAGACAGATCTAAGGTGAGGTAGTTACAGTTTCATACATGGACACAGATACACTTCTAAAACTTCCAGTGTAAGAGGTAGAACAGCAGCTAGAGTTCGCATCAAAAGCTCCCATCCCATTTCCTAGGAGGAAACAAGGCCCAAAATGTCTCTGAGAATGTTGGTTTTCATTTCTGTCCTGCCACAAGTGCCTCTTTTTTGTCCTGTGTTTTGTCATACTCATTACTGTTCTCAATCCTGAGTGAAAACTGGGCAAACATAACTCTTGTTTGTTCCTTTTTCATGTTCCCAGGCTATGTTCCTGTTTGATTAGTGGTGTTTCCTTTTTCCTGTCCTTTGTTTATTGCTATAACACATTTCCTGTTTATTGGTTTATAGTAACCAGACAAAAATAATGTTGTTTAGAGGTCTGTCTTGGAAGTGCTGCAGGTTCAATGACACGTACCATTTGAGTCTTACATGCATTCCCGTTATCTCAGCTTCCTCCTCTTCTCCATTTCTCCCCACACTTCCCAGTTCTGCTCCCTTTGTCATCACACACCCCATCTTTGCTTTTTCTCTCACCCCATAACCCTTCGCTCACCCCATCTTCTTATTTCTGGCAGGGGAAACCTAAGTATTTGGCAAAAAGGAGGGAAAGAACCACAAAAATGAGCCATGGTGCAGCCAGTGTAAACATAAGCTCACAGTGACACTGGTAAGAGAAGTGAGGTTGGACACTGTGTTCCAGTGGCAGAACATGTGCAGGGAAAGCCAAACAACTTGTTGAAACTGAGACCATTTCTGGGCATCCACCAAAAGTTAGATTAAAAATTCTAGTTCTAAGTAAACCAGAAGTATTGACTTTACTTCCTTCTGGTTTGAGGTCATTTAAGGTTTGCAGTTTCAATATCTTGTCATCATATTGAAGACTTGCTTTTAAATTACTATTTTCTTCTTTAACAAAAACTCACATTCACAGGTATCAGCCTAACAGCATCTGGAACTTTAAAATAGCAGGACAATACAGATGTTGCCCCAGATACTAGAGGACCCAACAAGCAGAGTGCCCAGCCTGCCTTCAGCATGGTGGATTCTGTTGATTCTGTGCCTGAAATTGCCGTAAAATTGCTAAAAGTTTGGAAGCAGGTCTTGGTTTCTTCAAATATCAGGTTGTTCATTTGCCAGTCACACCAGCATCCCCCAAATGTACACAGGCAGAGAAATTGGAGATCTTTAGGCCTGCCAGCGACATTTCTTACAAATATTCAGGTCACGGTTGCCTTAATAATTCATGTAAATATACAGATTGCACCTCCGTACCTAGCCCTGAGAGGATGGTGCATTATAGGAAAATAAATTAATATCTTCAAGCCCAACATAAAAGTTATTCCTCCCATCCACAGACAGTCACACTGTAGACTGCAAAGCCAGAGACCAGCAAGTTGTGGCCTTGTGTCATTCGGAGCCTTTTGGTGACCACTGGCAAGCTGCTGATTGCACTGCTCTTATGGCCTTGGACACCACAGGCAGCTTCCCACTGCTGCAGAGTCACCGAGGGTACCTCCACTATAGCCTGCTGCTCCTCTTTCACTCCAGGCTTCAACCTGGCAGCAGAATCCTGACTGGTCTGGAGATTGTAATGAAGGATTTCGGAGGTTAGAATTGGAGAGTAGCATAATGTCTAGCAGTGAACCTGATATTTCATTGCAAGAAATGAGACCTCATAACCTGAAGGCTTAGTTTGTAAAGTGATGTCAGGAGCATGATTTTCATTTTTAATGGCTGTAAAAATAGCTTTCCTTCTTGCTAACCACTTATAGTCTGTATAAACAACCCTATTAGCAGTTATAGAAAGAATGAGGTCTGTCCAAAAGGTGAAGAAGATGCCCTAAAAATGGAATTTAGATCACATGAGACATGGAAGGACTGTACCAAGGAACCCTTCTGTGGGAGATTTTGTTATTCAAGCATTTGAGGAAACACTTCAAAGGGCTTGGGGAAGCTAACTGCTTGGAAGCAAAGCATGCTGCAGATCCTTTTGGGGTATAAGTCACACCAGAGTGCCAAAAAATATTTCTTAATTAATAACCTGATTCCAGCATATGGAGTTTTACAGTGACAAAAACCAGCTGCAGCATAAAATGTCATGTAACAATTCCTCCAACTAAGGTAACTGAAGGTGCTAGAAAGCTCTTGACACCATTGTCAAGTTTTTGTACTTGCAAGTCACCTAAATTAGCAATTTCAGTTAACTTTTCTAAAGAAGTTTTCTCTTCATGTGCTTATTCACTAAGATAATGTTGCTAACTATTTAGATGCCTAATTACAAATAAAGTGTCTAACTTGAGGTGTTAAATGTTGTACTAAGTTCCTTGGCAGAGTTTACAGTCAAGCACTGAAAGAAGGGTGACTGCAAACCAGAGCAATGCATTCCTATCACTTGGTTGGATATTTGAAAATACAATAAAAAAATAAAATGGTAGGGTAATAAATTCTTGCCTTGAGTATTTTCATTTTCATAAGCATTCCTGTCTTGAGTGTTTTCACAGGCATTGATTTCCCTCAGGTAAAAATATATGCATCAGAGTCACATTTACATTTTTGTTGAAGTGTTGCCACCCTCTGTTTTCCAATAAGTTTTTATGCCTTTGTTTAATGATATGTAATTTGTAGCAAGTTTTATGCTTCAAAGGAGACACATAACATTCTGTTTATTATCCCATTCTTTATTTGTCATTGAGTTCAGTTTGTCCCACCATGGCACTGAATAGCCATTTGCTAACAGCTTAGAAGATAATCACCAGTTTCATCTCCAAGACTTAAAATAGTTCAGGGTGGTGCTTGTGAATTTTTGCATACACATGCATACCCCTCTCCTGCCCCCCAGCAAGCCACAGCTAACCACAGACAAAGCTCAACATATCTAAATACAATTTGTCCTTGCACAACAGTGGGAATATGTCCTGAGTCACCCCAGCATGCTGTTTTTCTTTTTTTCTGGAACCATACAATTAGCATCTGTTTTTAGTACTTAGCATTCGGACTGAAGGGGACACAGAGAAGTCCCTGTTGTTAGCTGTTCCTATGCACTAATTGGCAGTAGTGTGTAAAATTGCAGAAAGAGCTACAGGGCTCACTCTTCCAAATACATCCCCACATTATTAACCTATTAGCCCCCTTTTCCCTGGGCAGAAATAAAGCCTTTTGGAGACAGAGAGGAGCCCCAGAAGGGGGCCAAGCTGTGCTCTGTCTATAAGCCATGGATGACGGGACAACAGAGGTATAGGAAGACACAATATTTGTATGTTTTATCCCCTCACAGTTAGATACTATAAACTCAGGGCTTGGGTCCACCAAGGGAGAAAGGAACATCACCTCCACCCCCACACAGAGGGAACACACTTCACAGAAATATTTGGGTTTATTTCTTAGAAGTTTCGTCTCCATTCCCACTTGTAATGCACCTGAGCATCACTGCAGGCAGGGTGCCACAAGCACTCTGAGCTGATAATGTTTTGCTAGAGTTTATAGGGCTGCACAAAAGACATGATTGAGGATGAGGAGAAAAGTATCATCTTAGGAAATGAACATATATAAACCCATTTTAAAGTCAATCTTTTGATGTTTTCTGCAAGAGACTCAAAAGTAAGATACAGCTCTGACATTGCATCTAATTATCACCTAAAATTCAAGTCTGTTCATGTTAGTTATGAATTGCAAAATTCAGATTAAAGAACTCCTACCACCATTTGCTGGTTTCCAGTTAGGTTTTTTGAACAAATATGGCTCAGGTGGCTGAGGCCTTTGTGCACCTCATTTTTTTTACCAAATCAAGTACATTATGTAAATGTTTCAGTGTGGGGACACAGTCACAAACATTCTGCAGTCCAGTGAGCCCTAGCTCAATGAGAGGTTCTTCCTCAAAGAGGTGGGCAGTGAGTCATGCCCAGAAGTAATGTGCGTGCATAGAGTGTGGCTGTGAAAGGGAAGAAACAGTAGCAGAGTGGGGAGCATGGAGCCAGGCACTGTGCTTTGACATGGTTCCTTGGTGCTGCAAGCAACCACAGAGACATTAGCCTTTCTGCCTTGGAACTGACAAGTCCTGGAGAACAAGCTAGATGTATAAATTGGTGAAGACCTAGCTGAAATCTGAAGGCCAGTTTGCATACTCAAAACAGGACATAATCTTATGATTCTGCAATGTGTGCTAAGGAACAGGAAGAATTAGTCTTAACAGTTTCATATCTTTCCCTCCCCTTCTTTCCCCTTCCCATTCAATGAAATACTTTTAACTATGCAACCACTACGACCTTAACTATGAACCAGTGGCAGATGAGTTTACATTTTTTTCTACTAGTCAGATCTAGGAGGAAGTGTTTGTGTATTTGACTACATATCTTTTTTGAGAGGATGAGCTATTTGCTGTCAAACTACATTAGCAGTTAGATAAGATGGAATGTCCATGATTGTCTGAACATTTGACCATGTAAATTGTGAAAGATTAATTCTTAAGTCTATGACTTTGGACCAACTGGGCTTGTCTCAAACATATGTGCAAATTCACATGGACTAATCTCCTGCATGTCTTGTGACAGGAGAGACATAATCACAGACTCTGAACTTCTCATCCCTATTGCTGTGTGAAAATAGGAGAAATCAAGGTCATTTTCTATTCCTTCTGTAGATTCCCTCCATACATGTTGCTATGACTTTCATTGAAAAGATGTTGTGTGATTATACCATGTCAACAAGAAAGTTGTTGCCTGTAAATTTTATGACCCACAATTAAATTGCAGGTGTAACTTGTTCCAGTTTGCTGCTGAATTCTGAAGTGGAATCAGAAACTGCATGCTGGAGACTAGTCAGACCCCACTCTGGAATATATTTTGTGTTCAGGATTTTACACTTGCCATGTGGTTTGCTGCTAGGCTTTAGGATTTGACTGTTCTGGATTTGATACCAGCCTCAGGGTCTGATACTGCTATGGGGTCCAATCACGTGGGTTTTAGTAGGAGTCTGCAGTTTATCCAGTGCATCCAAAGACAATTTTTCCAACCAGTAGTGCAAAATGGAAATGCAGTTTAACAGGAGTGTTTCAGCAACCTTAGAGTCCATAATGTGGTGATATTTATGTTGCAGGTGGAATCTGGCACAGAAGGTAGATATTCATGTCAAGCAGTGATTGCAATCTCAGTAGCAATTACCTGCAATTTCAGTATGATTGGAACTAATTTCATACATGATTTCAAAGGATTCAGGATTGGTTACCAATAAAATGTGTCCTCCATCTACTGCAAATGTGACCTAACTTCAGAACTGTTTATATTAAGGTGATTTTGTTATTCCATTTATCTGAAGAATCCTTCCTAAGAAGCTTAGCATAGCAAAGCTACAAGCAACTATCTATTATTTGGGTGGTTCAGAAGATCATTTTTACCAAGAAAAATCTTAGTGTTTACCCTGCTAATTAATAGCCATCTTCCTAAAGATCAAAGAATGGAACCTGATCAGGAACAGCTGCTGTTATGTATAGTTATTTACATTTTCCTGTCTGATGTCCTAACATGCTTTTAATGATTTATCTTCCTTTTGCAGAGGGTAATTCCATTGTTTTATGAAACAAAATCGGTGTCTGTTCCTGGCAGATGACTGCATACCTAAGATTGTGCAGCCATTGATCTGTACATGGAATTTTCCCCAGTGTGAATAGGAATTTCATACAAAGTATATGACCACAGTCCAAGAAAGGAAAAATCTTGCTGCCCTAAGAGATCTGTTCCCGGGAGTGATGGGACACCAGGAGTACTCCACTAGGCAAAAGGACTAAAGGACTCAGGCATAAACACTGGAGAGCACTCGTAAGAGGTTTCCATGTTTCCACTCCTGCAAGGGTTATGTTGGAAACATTTGTGTTACATGTGAGTGTGTTACACATTTGAGTGTCTGCAGAAACATCTGATATTCCAAGTGCTTCAGGACAGTAGGTGCTGTTGGTAAGTCAGATTGCATAGATGACATGCCCAAGCAGTAAGAACCTCTTATCACTCTGTTTATGCCAGTAATCCAAGTTCAGACACCCAACTCCATTAAGGAAAAGTACTTAAATGGAAACTGGACAATCTGTGTTGGGGAGATTGTGCTGGGGAGATCTAAGCTCAGTTTCCATTTAGAGAAACTGAAAATAATGTCCACAAACTTAGTTTTAAAAAATACCATTGTTGATATAGCTCAGTGAGAAGGCAGAAATTATGGCAAGGGAGTAGGTGGGAGAGAACAGATGAGGAGAGGAAAACTCTCTTACTCTAAGCTAGATTTTGTGTGCATGCATATCCTGCATATAGGCCACCCACCTATGACACATGGATTTTGGAAGGGTGTTATTCTACCCCTTATACATAGAACTGGCGTTCCCTGTAACTAGAAAAACATTTATTTTAAAAATTGAATCAACCCTGAGTAAAACATGGGTTTCAGTTACAGGAAGAATAGGTTCATGAACTCCAGCTAGATTTCTGAGCCCTACCATCTTAAAAAAAGATAAAAATCGCCTCTCTGCTGAACTCTTAGGCTCCAGGAAACTTACCTCTCTCTGGATCACCATCCAAGCTACCCAGTAAGGTGTTTCAAACTGCACATGAGGCAAAATAGCTACTAATACTAAATATTAACCAATACAAAAGAAGTAAAATTTAAAAACAGGAAAATGCTTACTGTGACAGATCCAGGTAATAGAGTTACAGCATTCTTCTACACTAAGGCAGAGGTTGTTCTAAGCATGGCATCCAAAAATGTATGGTATTCTAGAGAACTATTAATGCTAACCTGGGACATGTTCAAGTCTTACAAAGAGGAATTAAGAAAGCTCTTCCATTTTTTTTTTTGTTCCTTTGAAATCTTATTGTCAAGATTTGTAGTCCCAATGTAGTTACCTCTCCCTCACACCCCATAAATAAAAGGTTATGCCAACCAATGCAACCTGTTGGCTGCTGATGAACCTCTGCAGCATCTGGAGCATGGTGTGAATTCATGGGATGCTTGGGGAAGACTTCAGCATCTTCAAGAGCAATTGGTGGTCCTGCCCTGTAACAAAATAATCTCCAGATAAGCAAGTGGGCAAGATGTCTTCCTCGTGGGTGTCTGACCTTCACAGTATTCCTTTCTATACTGTTGTTTGCAGGTGCAGTTTATGTTTTCCTTATTGAGTGAGACTATTTCTGTGACATGCTCTTGCTTCTATATGACCGCATGGCAGTTCTCAGACTGGGGTAGTCATAAGGGTTTAGTTCATAGATATATTTTACTTCTGCTGAAGGTTTTGCACCTTTCTGAAGACCCATGTCTACATTCCCAACTGCTATTAAACGTGGTATGTGTTAAGTTTCAATATAAACCAAAAGTAAACATAATTTTAATCTCTTATGACTTTTAAATTATTGCAGCCTCACAAATTCAAAGCCTTGAGTGACTTAAACTCTTGCTTCAAGTCTGTATAGAGTTAATAACTCTGATTTTCATTCAATTAGTTTGGATTGCACCTGAGAATAAGAAAGAAGAAGAAGTCTTGCCCACTATATATCGAACTTTCATTTAGGGTTTTTTTAGCTTTCCCCCAAACCCTGAGATATGACTTTTGAGAAATTCACTTCTTCCACCTCTTACCTGCCCAGACATTCAGGGCACACATGGCTTGACAATACATTGGTTTAACTTGGGCATGAGCAAGCAATTGTTCAGCTGGTCATATCTGAGAGAATGTCTGGCACTTTCAGTATAATTTGTGCCTATGAATTCAAACTGCAGCTGCGAGTTCAGCAGCTGTGGCTTCCCTGCATAGTGAGACCCATCTCCTGTGTATAAAGAGGGACCTCAGGAGGTCTGCCACATTCAAGAACAAGGCTGTTCTGTTTGTTGTGGATGTTTACGTGACTAGATATACTCTGCTGAAATGTGCTTGAAAAATATCCATGGCATGTGCTTCATCCCAACCACTCATTCCCTTTCCTTGACCTGCCCTTTGTGGAGAGCATGGAATGTTAAACATTTCTTGTTGGTCTGCCCAGCCTCTGCTTTATTTACACTTACTCTCCCATTCCCTTATGCTGGGGCACCTTTTAGGCTATTTTCTTTCCAGCTCAATGTAATGGAGTGCCAGCAGGGCCAGATCCTTCAGCAGTAAGGAAGTGGATCTTGGCCATTAAGGCTGGAGCCTGCACCCACTGAAGCTGCATGCAGAGAAAGAAGTAAGAAATAGTAAAGAAAATTAAGGACTAAATATTGCTTTATGGCTTGCTGAACAACACATCACTTTTTCTGCTGTTCCAAGAATAATTATTTTTAAAACAGTAGGCAAAAATCACTTCTGCAAAGACATTTCTTCTCAATATAAACAAATGTTGGGCTTCTGAAACCCACTGCTTCACAGAGCCATCTCTGCTGCATTTAACAGAGATTACGTAGTAAAGAACAATCCTTACAACAGAACAGTCAAGAGCCTACACTTTCAGTCAAACTAGTTTGCAGATTTTATTTTTAACTATTATAGCCAATCTAAACTACCTGGAAACTTACATAAAAGTCAGCCAGTATATTCCAGTTTCAGCATGACCATTCAGAAGCTACCTTAAAATAAAATTAAGCAAAATAAAACTCTGGGCCACTTTTTCTTATCAAAATTCTCTGTAGATAATCTTGTAGATATGTGAGACAGGTAAAAAATCAGGTGGAAGCTTTTGGACAGGAAACAGGACAATGTCCATTGCTGAGAAATTCCCAGTTAAATAAGAATTTGAGTCTTCCCACAGACTTCAGCTATTGCCTCAGAATTCAGCTACTTTCAAAGCTGTGTCACCTTATGTCATCTCTTTGAGAGGTGACACTCCTACTTGTCATTCATATTTGTCATGCCAGAGCTGCCATATATGTTGTTTATCTCCAGTTTCAAATGATGTGTATTTTAAAAGCAGATATCATCTTTCCTTCTTCTGAGTTATCCTTCGTATTAAGAGCAAAGGAAAGAGGAAAGCTGTTTTCAGCAATGAGATTCCAATAGAACAGCAATTTTAAAGAGGAATCCATAGGAAAGTATGGAGAAGCTTACAAAGCTTTTTAAAAGCACTTTTCTCAATGGAAGTCATGTTAGTGACTTCCACCATGATGGTCTCTCATATAGAAGGTACAAGATGAAAAATGTTGGTGCTGTATGGATTGTAGTCACACCCAAATTGCATTTGAAAATTCATACTCAAGCCTAGAACATTGTTAATAGACTGCTGGTAGTGGATTAGGTTGTTATCTTTATTTATTTTTAATAGGGACAACCTGCAGATCAAAGCCCTCCTGTTACAAGTAAATAGCCAACTGACATCAGAGCGGGGCTAGAAATGGCCCTCATTTTCTCTCTGTGGTGTTGAAATTAAGTACTTTATATATTTAGAAGTCTCCAGCCTAGCCCCTTCTCTGTATTAAATGTTCTGTGTGCCACTGACTTTACAGTAGATCAAAAATTACTTTTTCAAAGTAATATCCTGGCCCTGATTTTGAAAAGTGTATAGTAAGTACAAATGCCTCCGAATGACTGATTTACAGAACATGTTGAAAATACTAACATTCAACCTTCCAGCCACGACCAGGAGTCTAAATCATCACTTCTGCAAGTGTAGTGTTTGACTGTGAAATTCTAGATCCTGCACAAGTCCTAAGACTTGCAATTGTGCTTACTAGCTTGGTAAAATGGATCAAAAAGAGGCACACATGCCAGTGTCACAGTAGCTTAGTATGTTCAGGTCTGAAATACTGCCTGTCTGCCTCAAGTGGTCTTGAGGTTTAGATCCAGCTGGCAACAGCCTGCTGAGCTCTGACCTGAACCTGAACACAGCAAAGCTGTACCTAAAATCCTAACCAAGACTTGGTGTGTTTCTTGGTGATAATGGGGACATTTGCCTGGAGTGAGATACAAAGCAGATACATAGATTCCTCATCCTTTCATCTACAAAGCAGGATAAGAAGAATCTTGGCAATGGCAAAGGGCTGCACAGTTAATTCATTCATGTGTGCCAGAGGAAAGTCTGAAGGGAAGGAAAAAAATGTAGGAAAGATCTGGCCAAAAAATATATGCCATCATATTTTTTATTGCTGCTGAACAGGCAATTAACTACATTTCTTACTAATAAAGCCATCAGTCATTATCTCAGCAATCTGTTGAAAATATTCTTTGGGGACATCTGAAAATAACTTTGATTCCAAATGTTTATCAGGAGAGATGATAGGAATTCCATGCAAAGCCTATGTTCAAAGCACTCAGATTCCTTGTGGTTTCTCATCTTCCTGGAGGTAAGCTCATAAGAGAAAAGATGCGTGCCAACTTCTGTATTGTTGCACAAGCATACTGTAAGATGATCAGAGAGGTTTACTTGCTAAATGCATGAAGTTTATCTAAGGTGAGGCTCTGCCCTGCATGGGGGTACATGAGGCCATGGTGAGGTTGCATGGCACAGCACCCACTGCATGAGTAAGGCACAAGAGCAGCCCCAGCACCGCTTCCTTTCCAGCACTAACACAGAAGAGGGGAAATAACCAAGTAAGTTATGGAAGCAACCTAGCATGTGGGAACGGGGGGCTTAACTGTGCTTCTATGGTGACTTGGAATCATTCAACCATTTTGTATATTGGTTCCAAACTGACCTCAAGTGCACAGCATTTACTGTGAGAATTGGGAGAATTGTGAATGCTGTGCATTCCTCAAGGCTAGTGCTGGAAGTCAAGGTAATTCTACCTCCACACTCAAAAGAGTGTGCAAATGAGTTAGGAGTGCAAAGGCAGACCCAATGAGGGGAGCAGGAGAACAGAGTTGAATGGCAACACAGAAAGCAATGCTGAGTGGAAAAAAGCAAAGTCACTCAGGCATGAGGAGGTGTCCTCCATGGCAGGGTGACTCCAGTCACTGTCCTCAGACAAGGACTGGGACCGGTTTATGCAGCAAGACAATGTCTTTTGAACAAACAGCCAAGAGGGAAAGAGCAACTTCAAGATGGATATGGTAATGATACAGGATAGAGATTTAATTGGCATTATCATGTGTTATGACTCTCACACCTCCTGTTGTCCATGCTGAGGGCCTGGAAGAAGACTGTCTTCAATTGCACAGCTGATGAAAGAAATTAAAATAAGAACTGGAGGGTGAAGAAGAAAAATCCAGACAGACCAAATTCTCCTCACTCCTGTATAAATCAGGAAACACATGTAGGCTTGTATGAAAGGGGAAACCCTGCTGTTTATATCATGGTCTCTCTCTTTTTATTATCTGCAGACTGAAGCTTTTGGAAGCCAGTGATTAGGAAGCCTCTATGACAAGAATGGGGCAGTCACCTTAGCTGGAAGCAAATACAGCTTTTGCAGCTGATTTGATAACAAGACTTGGAAAATGACCCTGAATGACAAATATGAATGACAAAGTATCCATATAATTACATGAAAGTCAAATTATAAATACAGCATTAAACAAAAATTTTAAAAATTGAAAGAAATAAAGCAAAACAAACCTATAGCCCTGGTTTTATATTTGTTTGATAATCAGTTCTTGAAATGGGACCTGTCTCTTCTGTACTAACAGAGTTTAATTGAAAGGCCACATCTGAAGCAGTCATTGTGAAATCCCAGATATGCAACTTTGTTTACATAATGATACAATTCTGATAAGCCACTTCCATGTCACCACATGCCTTTGAGCTAATAGTTTTTCAGTATTTGCCTTAATAACTACCTTCAAGTAATGGGTTCAATCAGTACAGTGTACTGTTATTATTCTTTTTCTCCCAATAGCAACAAACTGTATGAACACACCAATTTCTAGTTCAACACTTACCCTTTAGAGCCCACAAATTGTTCTCCAGACCTTTTATGGCTAAGTTTATCTGCTGGTGTAGGCTTCTGAGATATTTCCTTCCATTTTGTTTACTTGTACTGCTGCATTTGCACAAGCAGCCTGTCATTCTGCATTATATAAACCTTAGCTTCACAGCAAAAATAGCAATACCTGTTCTTTGTCTTTGCAGATCTGGCATTTTCCCTAGAACATTTGCAAAGACATTAATCCAAATATGAATGTACAAAGGAGGAGGTAAGGAGAGAACACATAAATCTAGTCCTTCCTTTAGGACTGATAGGCAATTGGCCTCAAGACAAAAGCTTATCTGGGCTACAGCTATCCACACCAGAGAAGAATCAAACTGATTTACTTTTAACTGGTTTTGCTTAAAAATTCCTATTAATTTGCAGCTAAAATAAAGCAACTCTTATATTTCACTTAAAAAGAAAAAGATTTGCAAGCCATTCAAAACTAAAAACAATATCAAAACTGCTGTAATTAAATGCAGTGTAAATCAAACCATTGTGGAGTGATAATAGAAACATTCTTGCCATTGTCATTTTGAGGTGAACTAGAACATGGAATGTAAAATTCTGATCAATTTGGAACATTTGAAATTCAAAGACCAGTGACTACTCTACAGCTGTTTCACATGAATTAATTTCATTTTGTGATTAGTCATTTCACAATGTCCTGCATGTGTTTTAGAACAGTCAGACACCAGATAGATGTGAACAGTCTAGTGAGGTAATTCCTTCACAATTCTATGCACAGAATGAACAGTCATACCTGTCTTGTGCTTACTGAAATTAAAATACAAATGAAGCCAGAATATTTTTTCAAACAAACATTTATGAAGAAAAGATTAAGTGATTAGATTTCTAGTTTTAGTGTTTCTCTAATCTTGTGCATCAGTCAGATTGGTAGGCATGCACTCCAGGGAAGTGTGTTCTAAAACTGTGGAAATATACTGCAAATAATTCATAGAAAAATCACATTATTTAATCTGATTCAGGGTACACAGTTCAATGTGCTTTTTTTCAGAGCTGATGGCTTCTTAATTCTTCTCAACAGTTTAAAACCACATCAGTAAGGGAGAGCAAATGTTCCCTTTATGTCTCTCAGACCTTCACTTTTTTCATTTGTAAAGTATATAACTTTGTAAAATATTAAAATATAAAATCTTGATAGCAGCCTATTGAAAGACAGACTTTTTGTTCAGGGAATGGTGTCCCATCAAAAGGTGAAACAAGAGCTGCTCTGAAGAAGGGAATATGTTATTGAACACATTTGAACTTAATTTCCAATGTTAACAGACTTTTCCCTGCATAAACAGAATCAGGAGTTAATCAAAGAGTTTCCAAGTTAAATTCTCAGTTTTCCACATCAATAAAATAAATTCTTCCAAACCCACAATCTCCATATTTTCACTTTGCGTTGAAAGAGTGAAACTGGTAGCCAAACCTCAATATGCTACATATTCAACAGAATAGCATCCGTTACATGGGTAATAAATTGCCTCTGGAGGAAGAATTTTCCAGCTCAAATGAGCTTCCAACAGCAAAGCACAGGTGTTCCAACACACTCCTTGGTTTAGATGTGGTGAGAGAATTTTACACATGATAAATCTTAATTATTACTTTAGAACAACTACCTAGCTTTTACTTCTGAATTACCCATTTGCATTACCACCTCCTCATCTCTCTGTACTCACTATGAAATGCTGCTTTCATTTGCCAACATCGCCAGCCACCCAGGTGACAGAACGTGTTCTGAGTCAGAGAGAGACACCGGGAAAGAGTGTGGGAGTGCACAGCTGCCCGTCGCCAGAGTGAGCACCCATGATTCATCCTCCAGAGTATGGCAGTGAGTTCAGATACCATCAGAATGAAATGCAAATCAATTTCCCTCTTTAGATATCTGAATCTACAGATCTCAGTATTTCCACTGTGCTACTAGCATCACAGCAGAATGAGGGAAGGCATCAACATCAGCAGGCAAGGACAAAAGACAGCCAAGAAAAGTTGGTGGCCTGGACTTTGGGACATGCTAAAAGGCAAATTATCATGGCCAGGATTCTTGGAAAGTTATTAGTGTGGTTACTGGCATGTGCTAATATATTGGAGTTTTGAGTCTTGATTATTACTTTCACACATGCTACTGGATTTTGCCAGCAAGGTAGACCTATCTGTATAACAACAATACTTTTCTTTTCCTGTGTAGACATATCAGGAACTGTCATCACCAGAGCTAGAAGTAGAATTCAGAATCTTGCTTTGAACATCTCAATCACATTCTTTAACTTTTGTGAGGTTTTCTGGCATTAACAGATGCCACAATATTTGGAAAGAAATTCTTGTGGCACCTTGTTGCTGAGTCGGCATTTCAGGCCAGGTTATGCTCTTAATCTTTTTTTTTTTTTTGCTGCAAGAAAATGAGCTTCTATCTGTACTTCTGCTACCTTGGATTCCACATGTCTTGTCAAATTACCTTCAAATTCACACACTGGAACCATTCAGGTCTCTAAGGTGTAATAATAGCTCAGTCAAAAGCAAAAATTTGTTCAGATGACTACCCTTTGAGTTCCCAGATCAGAAACAAAAACAGTTAAAATCAGCACTTTTTTAATGTACACAAATATATATTTAGTTTAAAGAGAAAATAAGTTCACGCTGCATGAAGTGTTTCTACGTGCAAGTTTGAAATGAACTTTTCCTCCTCTCTAGCACATCTGCAGTTCACCACATGCAGACACACAACGTAGGTTTTTGTTGAAACAGAAAAATGCCATGAAGGAAAATGACAGAAATCATAGCCGCAAATAGCTTCTGTGGAGTCAGCTGAACTCTTTGAAAATAGCTCTTCACCATATTTTCTTCTGGGCAAGTTCAGTTTTCTCCCACAAAGACAGCCGCCAAATACCCCACACGCAACAAGCCACGATCATCGAAAGCCAAGCTCCTGTTTGATGTACCAGCCCTTCTCTGGGTAATCATAATCTGGTTTGACATGTTTGTTGATAAACATTTCACAGATAATTTTTTTTTTGTTTTGCTGTTCCCTGGTTTATACCTCTTCCAAGACCTTGTGTGACTCCAAACCACCATTGGATAGAACTCAACTTTTACCTCCTCTGGATACTTGTGCATCGGCCCAGGGTCAGCCAAGCACCAAGCTCTTTGCACCATGCTGTGCAAGGCAGAGGCAGGGCCTCACAAAATTTGCTAATCTAGCTACAGACCTGATCAGCAGGAGGAGCAGCATGAATTGTTAAGCAGGTGGTATTACACTCCAATCTTCTGCCTTGCATATTTGAAACCATCAGTGGCTACATTGCACAGAACAACCTTCTATGGTACCCTTGCTTTTCTTCTCACAGTTCTTTACTGCTCCTTCCATCAGTCTAACCACTACCAGCCTCTGAATAGGGAATAGACTCTGCTAAAAGCCCTCATCTCCAACAGCATCTCATTCTCCCAGCCTTTCCCCATCCTTTAATAGAAATCCATTTTCTCCAGTTACTGCTGTGTGCAATACTGCATAGTCTCTGCCTTTACAGAGATGTGCCAGCCCCTCTTCCTAATTGCTGTCACCGGGTGCACCATGCTGCTCAGGAAGCAACAGAAAGCCCTTTGAAGGACTGAATTGCAATTTTGCCTGCAAGAGTCTTTGTCCAAAAGCTCTTTCCAAAAGCAAAGCTTTGAAGGAAAGAGAGTCAGAGCATCTGCTTAGGATACAATGGATGACTGCTGTAGCGATGATGTACCAGATGACAATGCCTTTAGGTAAAATAAAGAACGGCTATCATAGCTGGAAACTTGCCTGTACCCTTCTGGTTTGGAGTATATGTCCAACCCTCATAGTTTATATAAGGCTACCTCACCAGTGATATTCCTAGCAAAACTAGCCTTTTAACTGGCTTTCAGCTCTCCAGTCTGCATTTGAAATGCATGAACCATATCAGAAGTTATTTTTTCAGATGAAACTAGGATATGCATAGAAGCAGCCAAAGGCTGACTGATTGTCTTCTCTTCACGATTCAAAAGTGGTGTCCTTCTGACTGCATTTTTCAACCATTACCGTTTTTGCTACAAGGAGACTTTTGTTATTTTTGTCCAGTCTGTTATTATATGTCCAGTCTGTTTTGCAGACTGGACATATACATGTTACCTTGGCTAATAGACAGTCACGAGCATATTCTTGGCTAATAACCAGTCAAGAGTGTATTTTATCCACATATTCCATAAGTTTTTAATTAAATGACCTCAGTATGCCTACTCTTTGAAGTTGAATCTATCCAACATCATTAAAACTTGCTCACATGCTCTTACTTTGTTATTAAATTCTACTGAATACCTATGAAAGTCTTTCATTCTTCACCCTTAGCAAGAATTGTAATTACCTTGCTATAACAAGCAGAATAATTAACAACTTAGTCTGCCAAAATTTGTTTACTTACCCATCTCAGCAGGGTAGCTTCCAGTATTATGCATATTTTCCCAGAAAATAAAATAGATGTCTGGAAATAAGGGAAAAAAAAAAAAAAAAAAAAAAGAGGTATTCTTGCAAATGATCAGTAGAACCATGTAATGAATAAGAATTTTTTTTTTTTTCTTCTTACAATTTACATAGCACTTTTTTGAATAAGAGATTTTGGACTTTTCAGTAAAGTTGTCAAACACTGCATACTAGTTTTATTGTTTTTTTTTTTTTTTCTAGGATAGTAATTTAAATTGATTTTAATGCTGCATTGTTGTCCCTTTGAGACTTAAAGTTCTGATTCACAGCTAGTGAAGCATAGTCAAAAGCAAGGCAAAAAGCCAGGTTTTACAGGTAGCTAGGAAATAAAAGCAAATCAAAGCATTCTCTACATTCAGAATTCTTTGAAATTACTTCAACCACACTAGTGCCAGTGAGCCCTAGCTGTACAGGGGATGGTATGCTTGAATGCTTAAGCAAAACTTCAGATGAACTGGTGGTTTTAAGCATAGGTTCAAATGCTTCATCTAGGCCCACAGGCTCAGTTTACTTAAGTCTCCAATAACTCCTATGTATCATCAGACAGAAACAGATTCAAATATCTATTCTAGGAGTTCAAAGAAGCATTTAAGTATAATAATCTGTACTCTTCATTTCCACAAATGGATGATGCCTTTTGAATGACTCCTGTGTTCCCACAAATATTGTCCTAAAAAGGTGAAATGATTTCAGGTAAGACAAAACTTCCATTAAGTAATTTATTTTAAATTTCTATTGTACATGCCATACACAGGAGAGATATCATTGTGTATTCTGACTAAATTATCTATTACAGCACAGTTGCAGTGACTGTAAGAAGCTCAATTTTCTTTGTGACTGTGAACAGTCCTCTGGAGTAAAATGATCAGTTCATTAAAATGTTAATAGGCAATGCTATTGAATATTCTTCAACTTCCTAAAATCCCACTTGATATTAGTGTTGACTGAAGTGGGCATTATGTACACTTTCTGCTCCCTGCAGAATCACAGACAGTATTCATGAGTGCTCCTTTGCCTTGGAGTGGGAGTGCATGGCAGCCTGTTGAATGCTGAGACACAGTTCTTCAGACTAACAGAAGGATATGTTGCCATGCTGAACAACAAAATGTCCAGCTAAAAGTCAATGAATACTAGTTTATTAAATTCCATCAAATGAAGATTATAGAATACTTCACAAGTGGTCCAGCCCTAACCCTTTACCCATCACTCAAAAGAGAAATTTCCAACTTTGCTTTCTTCCCAAAGGCAGTGTTTTTTTGTGCTTTCCCAATAGCATCTTCTCAACCACTCTCTGAATAATGCTGTTTACTAGAAAACTGTTTCAGGTGCTTGTATATCCTGCCAATCTACAACAACATGGAGCTGTCACTAGGACATAGCTGTAATTACCCTGCCTCATTAAACTGTTCAGGTTCCTGACAGCAAAGACAGTGTAGCTGAATTACCCAGAAATTTGGACTTGGCTGGAAGGCTGCAAACAAGAGACTAGATGATTGGTTCTTTGTGTTTTCTCTGGAGAGTCATCCACTATTTGACATTTAAACCAGAAGGGAAGCAATACAGAATACAGCTACTAGAACAGTTACTTCCCTGCTACAATAATGTGATTTGCTTACTGAGCTGTAGGACCCTACCTCTCAGTAGAATCTTCTTGCAGGGTTCCTCATCTGTCTATCCAGTGACCACTTTAGCAGCAACAGTGACTTTCACCAGAGCTGGGGTATGTCACCACTGGCAGTACATGAATTCCTCTGAAGGAGTGCATGAAGTAGACTGTGGACCAGGGTCTGAGACTGCAACCTGCTTGTGAACCACAGCTAATTCCTTGTAGGTGTGGGTTGGGGCAGGAGGGCCAACACCTCTTTGCAGGCATTACTGCAGAGCAGCTGAGAAGACTCTGGGCTGGCTGAGCCCGTGGCGTGGAGTGAGGACTCACTAGGAGTCCTTCCCCTTCTGCCTATACATCCTCTGGGTGCACAGATGTCCCCATGCTAACCAAAGGTAGGAGTGTCAGCTCTGGATTATTTATAAATACTCCTTGCCACGAGTTTTTGGCTTTATTAACAGGAAGTTACATTCCTTTCATTGTAATTCTTGGATGAGTTTGTTGATACACAGGGAAAAATCCCATCCTTCGTGTGTGCATGTGGGAGGCATGTTTTATTCTTCCTTAATCTTATTCTGGGCTCTGCTACTTGCATATAGCACATATTATGCTAGTACCAGCAGAAGATATGTATGATGTGTAAAATACTGAATGGGAAGGCAATAGGAGCTAAAATCTGTTACTACCACAGGCCGTCTGCTCAGGTATTGACTCTCAGAACCTTTCGATCTCTTTGATTATGTATATACTTACTACAGTTATGCTCAGACCCAGGAACAGCACCTTCATTTAATGTCGCGTTTTGACTTGTTCCTGGAGGATGTAAGATATGGCAGCTTGAAATAGCACTTTGAACTGCACTTGAAGACCAAACTGTAACACTGACTGACACACTGAGTTGCAGCCCTTAAAAGAACATGATTTTCATTACATCTGCAAGTCCTGGCCAAATTCCAGCTTTAGCACTCCAGCTGTGGGGTTTCTTTGTTTTGTGTTTTCACATAAAGTTCTAGGATTTGTCCTACCTCACTTATAGATGCTACTAGGAAATTCTTTGGTGCACATTTCACTCTCTGTCATCCAAGACAAACACTTATCAATGCTTTCATTTCTTATAAATGTGAACAAGGAGTTTGTCTTTTGACAGAAATGTGATGCTATCAATATATCACAAAATCTACAAGCACTTCACTCACCCATATGTTCACCAAACACTTTTCAGCTTTATCTGGGCATGCTGGATCTGTCTTAAAGCCATCTGGAATCATATGTTGCCAACTTCTGATCTTCAGTTAAGTACAGTAGCAACTTTCTGAGCTTGTAGTTGCTAAAATGACTAAATTTGGAAGCGTGGTAAAACTGGACTGCAACGGAAGAGCCTGATGAATGAATTGAATGTTTTAGAACTCCAAAATCTCCAGTGTTTTCTTTTAGTCTTTTTAAAGAAGTACATAAATAGTAAACAGCTTGATCTGCATCAATTCCAGAATAACTTCTGAGCAAAATTTTTCCATAGTTTTAACATTTTCTAAATCTGCCTTTGCCCATTCTTTATGAATTGTCTTTTCAAAGAATGTTACTGGCTCTTTTAATTTCAATCCTTCATCTCCCCAATCTCACTTCTCATCCAGTCTTGTTTTACCCATGGTCTGTTCATCCACTGACATCTGTATTAAACTGTTGGCCACAAATATGGCCATTTCTATCAATCAGAGATACAGGCACTGACTTTGGAAGATGTCTCAGGTACTTGTATTCCCCTTGGAAACAACATTTAAAAAAAAAAATTTACAAAGCTCACAAGCCTGTACATGTCATGAGGAAGTACAGCTTGCTGGATTCCCCAGTTACAGCCAATAACTGAGTTATCCTGTCTTTAGCAGCTGGAGGCATTTGTGTTTTCCACAACAGCATAAGCAAGCACTGATGCTAAATGATATTTTGCTTAAATTTTGTTCTCATAAGACCAAGCTGAAAACTTTGAAATACCTTTCAAAAGGCATTGCCATCAAAAAGAGACACTGCAAGCTTATGCTGCAAAATATTCATTTTGTCAACATTTTGCTGATGCTGCAATTAAGTATAATGTTATTTAGAAAGTTTTTAAGAAGTAATACTTGTGAGTAGGAAGTTGTGTATAGAAGTATTTTACCAATGGATTTTTATTAGAGTAGATTTCTTTGATCAAGTTCTATGGTGAGGAGACTATACCTTTTTCTCTGTATTGATTCTGTGAAGATAGTGCTGTAGATATGCAAACAAACAATCAAACAAACAAGAATTTATGCAAATATGTCAGTAGCACATTATGTTATATAATTTTTCTCTACTTTTTTTTTTTTTCATATTCTGAAACACTAGGAAAACCTCATTCCTGACTTTCTGGAATACCTTTGGCAGACTACCTCTTGTCAATTAAATGAATGCTGAAAATTGGCAACAAAAATTATTCAGCATGTTGAATATATTTCAGGGCTCACCCAGTGGTTGTCCTTGAATTTGAGTTTACTCCACTGGCAGAAAAGGCATCAAACAGAGTGGAATGTTCCTCCACTGTAGCAAATCAGGAAGTGCTTTTAATGTCAGTGAGTTGCACTAATTTACAGTGTCTGCAAGCTGTGTTCCAAATTTTCTTTTCCTTTTTGTTTTCATGTCAGAGTTTCTGAGGACAATAGAGATTCAATAAACCCAGCCCCAGATCTGTTTCACTGAAGGACTACGCAGAGCTGCTCTAGTCAGAGGGGTCTGAACTTATTTATCTAAAGTCTTTTTCAAAAACACAGTCACACCTTCTCTTAATCAGTTTTACATTTAAAAAATAGTATTACAAAATTAGAGAATAAAAGTCCAAGCTTGCTCAGGAATGTAATTTTTAAGGCACAGATCTCAGGAAATACATCCTGTCTCAGCTTCCAAAAGCTCTTTTCTACGTTAATATCTTCTTACATTTCCTGTAGCTTTTTTCCCTGCCCAGATAACCTCATCTTGTGTTTCCATTACCTCATGAGTTCTGTTTTACTCTGACCTGTTTTATCCTGGCCTTCATTATGTTTTTCTTAGGGGACATGTATGACCATAAGCTCAATGACACAGCTTCTAAATGGATGATTTGTACTGTTTCTTATTAGAATCACAATCTATTTAAGCACCAATTCAGCCAGGCTACTCTTTAGGTTTACTATGTATGGGCAGCATCTTGGAGGATTTTAGTTGTTTTTCTTCTTCCTGACTCTCTCAAGGGCTGTAGGTAATGCAGTGCCCAAGTGGTGGATAGGGCACGTACCAGTAGATGGTGCTGAAGAACACGCAGCATGTTCCCGAGCTTTGGGTGTCACTTCCAGCAAGTGGCTGCTGGTGGTATACACAGCTGAAGAAAAAAGCAAAATCATGCTATTTTCTTGCAATGTTGAGTGAAGAACTTTCAGGAAAAAAAAAAAAAAAAAAAAAGAAAAAGAAAAAGAAAAAGAAAAAGAAAAAGAAAAAGAAAAAGAAAACTTTGTCATCAAAGACAAGCTGTTTCTTCCACTGCAGACCTTATGTTAGGACCTTCACCACACTCTTCTTTCTTTAAAAAACCCCAGTTTTTCATATCCTGGTATGTTTTTTTTTTTACTCAACCACTGCTGCTTCCTTTTTAATTTCTTTACATCTCATTCCAGGATATGAGACTTCTAAGCATGGGGCAGCCACTGTGCACAAAATCATTTTGAGATATTCATGTATGCCAAACAGTCAGAAATGCAAGTCCACCTTGATCAGATCCTCATCTCTCTCCCTTTAAGTAAATTAACACTGAAACACTTACCTTTGTATGACTTTCACTGCGTGGCCTAGTCAAGGCTAGGGACACACTCATAAATTTTCACCCTATACTGAATTGGAGATCTTCACTTTGATAGACAACAGATAACATCGCTGTTCTTTATTCAAGACCTAGAAATCTTGAGGCAGGAGGGTAGGTTTTGGATGAGGGTGGATGGAAAAATGGGGAAGAAGCACACTTGAAATAATTTAGATTGCTGATGGTTAAATACATAAATTTGGTGAATGTGATTGAGGCAGTTTAAATGAGTGACTCTTGCTTTGTCTTTTATTGTATTCATGAATAAGAGATTCAGGGAGCCACCTCCCCTGTATCTGTTTTTATCCTGATTCAAATCATTCTAGAATGAAGGAAGCCAGAAATGCTGCCAATAAAATATTCAGCTCCATGAGACCTTTCTGTTGTCTCTTAGGGGACATGGTGTCATTTGGCAAATTTATATCAGTTAATTTCAGAAAATTCCTCTATTCCTGTCTGACAGAGCTGCCCCACACACACACAGAGCTCTGCACCCCACTAGGGAGATAGCAAGGGAAAGTGTGTCACTAAGTCCCCAACAACTCACATGCTGGCTCAACAGCACAACTCCCTTTTCCCAGCTTTAACATGTTACCCAGGAATATGACATATTGCAGCTGAGACCAAGGCACATGTTTATTTGTGTTTCAGGGGTGACAATCTCTGGAAGATTCCCCAAAAAGTGTCTTCATAGTATAAGGATCTCAAAGGGCTGAAGTGCCTTCATTTCAGAAGACATGTTCAGCTGTAGGAGTGAGGATTAAGGGGACAGATGCACAGCCAAGGAAACCTCTTGTTTAACTCCTTCATATGAGAAGAACCATCTCCACCAGCTCTTGCCCACTGGGCACAGGGCCAGGCACAGCTGCTCTCCAGTTCCACCACCTGTGCTGAGCATGCCATGAAGTACAGAGAGGATTTAGCTGAGCTTCAGACACTCATCTGCACTGCTCTGCTACAGCATTCCTGGGTGCCAGGGCACCAAGGGTACCTAATATTGAAATGCTGTATCTCAGTATTTAGCTCTTGGGATGTCTCAGGAGTGCTTGAGGGATGTAGCAGTGTTACACATGGCTTCTAGTGCTGTTGGGAATGGCACATTTCCCATCCCAGAGCCTGCAGCACTCCTGGAAAAGTTCCTCTAACACTTGACAGTGATTTGTCAGCACCACTCACATCTGGCAACCCTTCTGTGTAGTTCTGCATGTGCAGTGTTCACACCATTATCCTTCATCTTAGAGCCAAAAGGAGGGGAGGACTCATTCAGGCCTAAGACCAGACCTGAAGATTAACAGCCTTCCACATTTCTCACAGTTTTGCAACTGCTAAAATGCCTGGGATTTTCTGTTTAAATACTTAATTTATGCTCTTGAGGGAAGAAATAGGTATTTCACCTTTTGTCTAATGAAAGTGACTTTACTTACTCTGTCAAAAATAGTCCTCTGGATATATGAAAGTTTCTGTTCCTGTCTAGTTTGCAGCACATTGTAAAAAAATTCTGCAGTGGCAAAAAAGCATGGTCTTGTCCAGAAGCTCAGCCCATTAATAACACACAAAGATGCACTGTATTCTGCCAGGCAAAAACACCAGACAAACTGGAAGCCAGTATGGAAATATTTAATGATTTTTTTTCAGTAGAAGAGCCAGCTACTGTATTTCATTAAAAAGGAGTAGGATTTTAAGTGAAATAACATAGATTTTGTAAAATGTGGGTATTATAGTTTACACTGAAAATAATTTGGGTTTGGGTCACTGAAGTTTAGCTATTACTGAAAAAAATGAATGTATTTTCATATATGATGGCTCAGAGAAACATGTCTGGATTAAGCTCAATATAGCATTTCCCTTAAATTTGTATACATGTGATCTGATGTTGTTCACATTCTATAATCTATACAAAAACATGGGTAAAAACATGGGGAAATTTGGAAGAAAGTGTCAATTTGGTCGAGTTTTTCTTCCTTGAATGGATTTGAGAAGATGCTGTGTTTTAGCTAGGAAGATCTACTGACAGTTTTTCTGACCTTTGGCAGTAAGAGAAGATACAGAGAAACGGAGCCAATCGTATAACTGAGAGCTATAACAGTAATCTGAGTCAAGTTGTAAACTGTACTGGGGGCGTTGTATTGCCATCAAAGAGTTACTGCTCAGAATAGCAGAGACTAAATCTGTGGGAATTCCCTGGGCTGATCGGAATCCTGGCTAATCAGTAAGAAGTGATGACAAAATATGACCAAGCCAAAAGAGTCATACCTCATCTCTGCCTTCCACCACTGGAAGTGACCAGACAATGGAGCAGAGTTGATATCAGATTTACAGAGCTGGATAAGTTTGGCTTTTACAACATTTTGGACATATTTAGAGCTTGTTCTACAAATTCCATCTGCACTTCTGCATGTACATATGCAGATACACCTTGAAACATGCTTGTCCAAGCAGTCATGTATTGTCATATGAAAGATTTCTCAGCTATACATGGAATGATGCTGGCTGCATGATTTGGCTTAAGTTATATAGTCAAATGCTGTAACATTACACTAAAAATAATCAAATAACCTATATGCATTTCTGAGTAGAGGCAAGTATCTCTAAAATGGAGGATAATTTTCTTTTAATTAATTTAATTGTATCATTCTTCCCACAGTGCAAGGTGAGTGAATCTTTTAATGTATATTCTTCTTTTATGTCTCAGGTATGCTTTGGGGTTCAAAATATGAGGGCAATCCCCCTGAAGATGATTTAAGGCCCTCTGTATTCCTCTCAACATATTTTGCTCCTTGGGAAAATCACTCTTGTAAACTGTCTTAAAGACAAAACTTACCGTTTCAGGTTAATGTGTGCCAAACTGATTTGTCTACAAAAATGAAATAGGCATACAGTGTAATGGAAGAGGATTTCCAGGCAACCAAGTGTCATGATAACTGAGTGCCTTATAGCACAATCTTAGAGGCACTAATGCACTGCAAGATAAAGTCCCACCCTTCACAACTCTCAGGAAATGCATATTATATGTGCTTCACAATCTCTGTCTGATTTACTGCTGATGTTATAAAGTGCTCTGTAATCTACATGCAGGCTCCAACTGTACTTTAGGAGTACCATCAAGGAAATTAGCATTAATTAGATAGAGGAAAGATGAAAGACTCCAGGAAGCATTTAGGACACAGTAATCATGTTTCCTAAAGAGAGAGACAGTGTGGTCAAATAAAGCTCCTGAATGATTAGGTCAGAGGCTCCTGCTTTGCAAGGGCCAAATGCAATGAAAAACACTGCAGCCAGAGCTGAGAGAAGGGCAGCTCTACTTACTATTTCCATCCAAACCTGCTCCCTCTTCCTCTCCTGCCTGTCCTTACCATAGCCACGGCCACAGGCTGCGAATTGAAGGCACCCTCTGGCTGAGTTTGTGTTCCTCAGAAGAAATGCTTTGGTCACACATAATCTCTGATGTGTCCAAAATCTGGGAAGTAAACAGCAGAAATAATTGCTTTCGCTGGGGTTGTATTCTAATGATTTAAAGTGCAGTATTTCCCTGTACTCAGTCCAGCTGCAGCCATGGGCTGTAGGTAGCTGTATGGAATGGTGAACAAACTGAGCACCAGTTCACCAGAGCTGTTCCTGCAGCAAGAGGGGAATTAAACATTGCCACCAGAGGACACAAGGAAAAATGATGCACCACAGCTGTGGTCACAATGAAGAGACTAATTTATTTCCTCTGACTCCAATCATTTATAATTTTCCAAAGCTGCCAGTGGATTGGAGGGTGAACATGCCACCTCTCCAACGACACTGGACAAACTACCAGTACATCACACTTCTCCGCCTCTATGAAGGAATGCAAAACAACAGGTTATTTACAGAAAGTTGTGTGAGAAAGTTTCCTACAAGAATGTAAACTCAGAAGGCTTTAGAAAATCTTAAAAAATCAGGGCGACAAAACATGTACATGAAACAAGACTTTTGTTGACACTGCATTCAGTAGATTGTGCCTACAGTGGTATACAAGCTCTCCTATCACGAGAGAAACTATGAGCAAGCTGGAAGTATCCTGCAGAAATTACTCCAGCATTCATGGTTAAATAAATGCAAGTCATATTGAAAGCAGAAGAAAGGAGAAAAATAATATTTACAGACATTGGGATGGCTCATGTGAAGTGTCTCCTACTCAATGTAACTGACCTGAGCTGGGGATTTGTCTGAATAAAGAGAAGAGTTAAGCGCTCAGCTTTCAGTGCTCTGCCTTGGCTTTGGTTCCCAAAGTGTCCCCCCACCATCTGCAGAGCTATTGCATTTCTGGTGTGTGGTTGTCATCATTGCTGAAAGAGGTGAGTTGGTGCTGTAGAGATGACGTGTGTCTTGCTCTTGTATTCTTTGTTTTCCAGAGTTTATATTTAGAGCAGTGCAGTGTATTCTGTCTGCCTTACCACATGAGGTGCATGATGGCACTACAGCCTGAGATTAGAGTATGAGGGTTCAAGTTCAGAGACCCACATTATTTGTGGAATCACTTCCACTTGTCTGAAACTGCACAATGAATGTAAAATGCTGCACTTCAGGCTTGAAAGCAATTTATCTTCACTTTTCTTAACAGAAACAACCATGTAAAGTCTTGAGAAAACCCAAGCTGCAGACTTCCAGGTCAGATAGATCAAATTCAATCAGTACTTTATTAATTAAAAATTGTCCTTTATAATGCAGGTTAACTATTAAAGTCTTTGTTCACATTTACTCAGTTACATAAATGTATCAAATTATTAACTGCCAGTGGAAGACAATGTACTCAGAAAGTTGAAGTCTGATCTTCACTGTATCATTGAATCAGAATGTAGTGTCAGGTAAATCTGGTCTACCCAAATTACTCCATGCATAAAATGGAAGTCACTTTTATGTCAGAGAGGATAAATTAGTAAATAATTGATAATCAGTAGATAATTAGTTGATAATCAAGTGTGCTTTGAATCAAAAAATGCAAAGTATTATTATCAGCATTAAACTCTCCAGTAGGATATGACTCAGCCTTCAATGTCTAACATTTCATGTCACTATATTTGATTTCAATATTTTAATATAATTTTTATTTTGATTTTATTAGACAAAATTAAAAAGCCCTTTAGCAGCCATAGTTTGGTCTAACAATAAAAATGTAAGTGACTTTGGCACCAAACTTTAGAAATTAAAAAAAATAAAAAATTCCCATTACAGTTTTAACATGAAGGCACTTTAAACACTTGAACACACTATTAGAAATCCTAGCTGACTTTGCCTATTTCCATGCTAACCATACCATTCTAGGAATTAAGATATATTCTAGAAATTTAACATATGTTGGTTTGCTTTTTATTTTTTTTTTTCAGTCCAGTATTCCTTCACTTATACTTCCTCACTATGTTTTTAAGTGCATTCCAAAATGCAGAATCTACATTTAAAATTACAAACTTTTTTTTTTTTTTGCAAACTAGACACTGATTTTGTGACAGTTGCTCAAGCACTTTTGAGCCAGACTGCTCTATCTTTCCCCCTGAGTCATGCTGGATGTCTCTATATATAGCTGGCAGGGTGGGAAAGCATGAACATTTTAAATGGTGCTACAAATGATGCTACAGTATAGCTGCCAACAAAGCCTTTCACTCTGTATCTATGAAATTTACTACATTTCATAAAAAATGGTTTCTGTAATTCTGTCCTGCAAAAAGAATGAACATATAGTACTATTAAATAAGTTACAAAGATAAGTTATAAAAAAAAGACACACATAAAAAAGTACATTTGTTTATTTTTTAATACCACGATTTGTAGCCTCACCTCAAAGTTTGATTCAGATTTTGCAAAATGTTGAGGTTGGTAAGGCTAAATTAAGAAACATGATACCTACCAACTTCTGCTTAAAGAGCATTTAGCATAAAAGCCTCACAGTAGCTATTGCTGATACGTGTTTGTGCAAACAGACACCACACTGATGAGAAAACTCGCACTGATTGACTGAATGCACATATGGAAGGATTCTTACAACTATTTTTGATGTGAATAAAATTGCACAGGAACTGATGATACGTCAGAGAGACCTGCTGAATATCCGGGGACATAGGGAACTTTTAAGAAGAATGAAATACAATATCATGTGCTGTTTTTAGAGCAAGGTATGACACAAACTAGGGAGAAGGTCATGCAGAGTGATTCTAATATCAAGGAATAAAAACAACCTCAACATTTTTATTACTTAGATTCTTATGATTTGGGGGAGAAACTATCTTATTATTTTTGGATGCCTGAGTTCTGCAATTACATGAAATAAATTGCACAGTAAACCAGCTCCTGATAAAATTTTAATTGGTATCATCTGTTTTTCTGACTGCTTTTACAGATCTCAAAGTAGCTTAGTTGGGAAGGGAGCTGGTGTGCTATAAAAGTAGTTACTACTTTAAATAAAACATTTTAGTCAAACAAACTGACTAAATTCCTTAGGATATATGATCTTGACAAAAGATGATTCTCCTTTTTTAATGTTTATCTTTGTTGCTCTCTAATAGTGTTTCTGGAAAAGAATGGTTAGGAAACCCCTTTTTGACTGAAAATTCAGAATGAAAGAGTTAATGAAGCAAAACCATGTAATGAGCATAAATGCAACCATGATTAAAAAGTAATTATATCTATTTACCTTGATCACATATATGGAAATGATACCAACAGCCATATCTATGTACAAATCTATCCCATACCTCCACAAGCAAAGGACATTGCACAATCCAAAATGCAGAGGGTTTCTTGAGTTTTTTTCCAGCCCTAGCTCACCAAGCACCAGACAAACACATCCTCAGTCATGAGAAAGCCATGGGGCAGCATGTGCATTTTGCACAGAAGGCTGCATTCCATTCATGCACTGAAATTAAAGCTAAATAGAAACCGGAGTTCCTCCAGGCAAGAACCATAACTTCTAATTACCAAAGGTAAAAGATAAACTGAAAAAAACAAACATTCTTTCAGATACTGCTAAAATTATGATGTGAGTCTTAGAAATATTTATCTTTCCATCCGTGAGTGAACATTCTTCTGGTAAGTTGGAGTTTTTCTTGGATTCTTGTTACTGTTTCACAATCATCTAAGGCTTTATTTGTAGTCTTAGTGGTGCTTATATAATTACATAAATCTAAAAAAAAATGGAATGGCTGATTATTCTAAATTCCAGTTAAAATAAGTCAATTGAAAAAGGAACTATACCTCAGTGTTTCAGCTACATTTCAGAGGGTCATATATTCATGTGCTCAGCAGGCCACAGAATGAATGATCTTGTCATAGGAGATCATTGGGATTTCTGTGAGATCTCAAATATAATTAAATGTCTAATGTGGACTCACAATAAGCCACAAAAGGCAGCAGTGTCTAAATCTCTCATAGTCCTGAAAAACTGGGTCAAGTGAGGAATGAGACTATCTCCAATGAGAGCTTGTCTTTGAGAAAGCACTCAAGAAACCAAGTCTAATTAACTGGAGGTACAGTATCAAAGTTGATTAAATGTGCACTTGAGGATAGGACCAGGTGAACTCTGCCACAGATGCTTTATCTCTATGTGGCACCAACATACATATCTTTGGGGTTTCCTAGACCTACTGCCTCACCACAAAGCCCAGTAATTAAAGTTAATTCTTCCTGTAAGTGTCAAACTGATTGCACAGGTCCAAGGTGGCTGTCTAATGCATGCAGGGTACATCCCGTGCTTCCCAAACTAGCAGGCATTGGGTGAGTGAGGTGTAGATCCATACTGTGTGTCCACACACAGTACAGAAGTCTTTGACCTCTGTACAGAATCCAGGTCCAAAAATGTCAGCTCATGTGTCAGTTCAGGGCATGTGCAAAACACCATCTGACCTTTCACCATGAATCTCTATGAAGGCTGAAAATCCCAGATAAATATAGAAAGTGATAAAATTTGACCAGGCAAGATTTCCAGGTAGAAAGAAAGGGGCACACGTTGGGAAACAGAAAGCAAACAACAAAAAAGGGAATGTGCTAGGAATGGCAGTTTTGCTGGATCATTCACAAGTGTTAATGCATGCTATTGCTGTTGGTAATTAATAAAATTTTCAAAAGTCCTCCTGCAGAAGCATGTCCTCCTAATGGCTACTTGTCACAAATGAGTGTTTTAAGGTCACATAAGGAATCATGTTAACAAATCATGTAATCAAAAGTCTGTGTTGTATATCAATGGGCAGAGTTGGATCAAACTCAATTCAGATTCATTGCATATTTTTACATTATGACAGTCACCTTCTTCTGTTGATCAGGTCAGAAAGGTCTTAAAGGCATTAAACTGTATTAAAGGCATACAACTGTAATTTCTCTTGTTTTGGATTAAATAAAACCTTAGGAGGAATGGCATAAAACATGCTGAGAAATTCTCTCAGTAGTTGTTCATAATGAAAACCAAATTCTTACAAGATACATAATAAAAAGTACAAATCATAGTAAAAATGCATGCTGTTTAAAAGTAGAAATAATTTTCAATCTTTTTGGAGTAGTGGTGGTACCAGTAGGTAAACTGAATTTTGTAGGCAGATTCCTTTACAGAGCACAACAGATCTGACTCCACTTTTTCAGATTACAAACTGAGTAACAATAGCTCACATCTTTTGCACATGTTTTCTGCTGTGCTCCACAACAAATTCTTGTAGGTGAGAAGTCCCTGATCTTTTGGCTGGTTTCCAGTCCCAGGATGTTCACTTTCCCTTTCAGTGTAGGCTTGAGGCAAAAATAGCAAAAATGGCAAAAAAAAAAAAAAAAAAAAGAAAAAAAAAAAAAAGAAAAAAAAAAAGTGTAGGAAAACATTTAAGGAATCTCTTGGTACTGGGTCCTGCTCACTAGTGTGCTATTGTGTTTGGACTACTAAAAAAAGAAACAAAGGCACAAAGTCAAAGCAGGTCAGAAATCACTGTATTTCCATACCATAATATGCACTATATTCTGCCATGGGTAGTTTAGCTACCATGCTCTTCTCCTTTGGAGAAAACATTCTCCATCTAGTAAGAATTTGCTGCATGTTGAATGCCTCCCTACCACTTCTGAATATCTGGGTCAAGAAATGTGCACCTGCGGATCCCAATACACAGCTGGAGCAACATTCCAGCAGGCTCCTGCAATGACTCATCAGCCCTGATCCTGTTCACTGCTCCAATTAATGAAAAAAATAATAGCTGCAAAGTCCAGTTTTAAGCCTTTTATCCAGAACCAATTGGCCACTGCTAAAAAATTAGTTACTTCCTCTGCTATACATGGAGATTCAGATGTTTTGCAGAGAACACTTTAAAGGCATATTAATATTCACTTAAAAGTTGATTTTCATGTCAGTGCCTTAGCTTAGTGTGCTACATTAAGGACTTGCTTTTAAAGTACAATGTTATCTACTTAGCTCAGACTCTTCCATTTCCTTTTTATTCATTACTTTGTGCAATTGTCCAAATATAGGGTAGATTAATATAAGGAAAAAAATATATATGTAAAAGAAAACAGGAATTATCACCATGAGTCTGAGATTTTTGGTCTGCTCCTTCTTCTTCAAACTAAACTGATGTAGGGCAGACACAAACACTGTTTCTTATAAATATCTACGATCTTGATATCATCACTGATGTTTTTACATTTCAGCTCCTCTGAAGCCTGTGGAGTTTCCTTCTGATTTGCACTATGCTTAACGAAAGCAGAGTCAGCCCTTTAAAAGATCATAATTATATCAGAATTTGGCCTGTCTTACTCCTTACTCCATACTTACTCCTTTTCTCCTTAACCTAATAGTAACAAAGAAAAGCTCTGGATAGAGGCTTAAAGCATGAGATTTTTAATTTGAAAGATGATGAAATGGTAAATTATCTCAGCTTTTCCCTTCTATCAATTAAACAACACAAAATGCCACATTATTTGATTATGCCATTTTCTTTATAAGACCTGTGTTGTGGAAATGAATACTGATAGTCACATTTGATTGCTGACAAAAAGCACATTAGTGAAAGACACAGTTACTGTTGAAGTCTTGTCCCAGGAAATCATAGGAAATTCGCTTTTCACTCTTTGAAACTTGGAAAAACAAACAGAGAAAGCATAAGACATAGATGACCTGATAAAAGTTACACAATTATTGTCTAACTGCAGAGACATTTAAGAGGAAGCACATAATAAATCTCTGCAGTCAGCCACAGATTTAATCCAGTCCCTGTTTCCCTTCTGAGGTGCCCACAGCAGAGCCATGGTGGGGCTGATGCCAAACCTACCCACAGTCACTGCAGCAGATCCCTCACTTCACTCCTGGCAGACCCTTACCACAAAGCCAGAGGGATCCCAGCATATGAGGGGGACTCCTGTTCTGCTCCAAACTCCCCAGGGTTGCACACCATCACTGCAGCAATCAGGCCCTGTTCCCTGTGGCCTCTGCCCTATTCCTACCCATCCACCATTCCCAGTCTACCCCCAGTTACTGGCACCAGCTGCAGAGAGAGAAAGGCTGGTACTAGAGGGTCATATCTGCTGGAAGGTCAGGAATCACCATAAGGATGCTGGAAAGACCTTGAATGTCTTGAGAGAGATGCAAACAAGGGCGAGGTGTGGCTTGTGTTTTGAACCTACAGAGGGATGACTCTCACTGTCAAATCAAACAGTTGTCGTAGAACCAGCCTCAGGCCTGTCTGAACTGGTGGATCCAGAAGCATTTCCAATCCCCTGGGTCAGGGCAGCCTAGGCACTTCCCAGCTGTGTACAGGAGATAAACTCAGACACATGCTGTCTCCTCCCTGCCCTGGTTTCTGCTGGAAGCAACATGGAAACGGAGCAGAGAACTGCCATGTGCTCAGGGCAAGATGACAGCACTGTGGGGACATCAGGATCCTCACTGGATACTAATGCAGGCATCTGCCCTCAGCCTGGATACAGCCTAGATGTGTCAGATCCATTTCCCATGGATACTTGTGTTCCACAGGAAATGGGAAAGATCCTTGGAAAGCAGTGGGGTGAGGTTGGTTTGTAGCAGTTTAGAGCCCAGGGTGACCTAATGGTGCTGCAATTTCACAAAGTCACATTCCTCAATTCAAACACACCATGAGCTAATTGATGATCCATTTGTCTCCCCATTGGATAGCAAATAATAGGGGTTTAGATGCCAAATAGGAATGTGGCGCAACAGGGGAAATTTAAAGCTTCTATTTATTTGGGACTTCCCATATTGATATCAGCAGTGATAGGAGGGCCAACTGAGCAGGAAGGATATCATGGGCTGTTGCCTGCTTTCTGCAACCAATTCCTTTCAAATCCATGCAGGATGTAGCCTTGTCATCCTGTTTGAAAACATTCTTTGCATGTTGGAGTTTTCAATGCTAAGAGAAAAGGTGGCCAAAGGGTTTCTTATGGCCACAGGGATCAGGATCACATATATTTGTGAGGATGAGCGTCACAGAGTAACACTTTATGTCATCCTGCTGGCTCACTGCACCTGTGCAGGCATTGTGTTTTTTAGGAAGTGTTTCAGTTTACAACATCCTGTTCTATGCTGCTGAAGCCACAGCTATTTACAGCACATGGAAATACTACAAGGGCTGGAATGCAAAAGTTCAGTGTTTCTTGATTCTTCCCTAGTATAGATTGTCATGTCTGCACCCACAGAAATTACTCTTTAGCTGGAAGGTGATTCAGTTCAGATCAGTATTTATCTCTCTGGTCAATAATTTCCTTTCAGGTAATACCTGTTGAGGAGCATAAAACTCTTATTATACCCTGCAGAAAAGGAATTCCCACAACAGCAAGGCATGTATAATAATGTCATTGGAACTATGTTTTGGTAAGAGAATTTGATGCCCCGTCAGGACTTTCTGTTTAGGGCCTATTTTGCCAAATCTCAGCAGCAAAGTATCAGCACATTACACAGGAGTTAATAATGAACTATAAGGCTACTGCTTGCATCATTTTAGCAGCTTGGTTTTAATGGCATTTTCCTTTCTACATTTTTATTTCTAGTTCACTTTGAAGAGACAGCATGTTTCAAAAAGTATTTCCCTGTTAATACTGTTAATTTGTCGATATTGTGGGAGTTTATTTATTGTAAATAACAGTGTAATTTAAAATTAGTTATAAAAAGCTTGCTAGTCAATGTGCTCCAAACTTGTAAGTCTTATTAGATATGTTGCCAGGCAGAGGGCTACATGAAATCATCAATTTTCCTTTGAGATCAAGTGGGATGTTAGATTGCCTCTCCCAGGAAAATCCCTGTTCCACAGAACGGAGTGCTAGACATGGTGACTGACATTACAGACAAAAACTTTAATTTCAAAGTTTGCATTTCAAATATCCAACAGTTTTTCAGATAAAAATGATCCCTTATTTCTTGTTGGTCAGTGTGTGTGGAGGGATGGGCTGTGTGAGGCCTGAGAGCACCCCAAACACTCTGGAAGCCTTGTAGGGGGGTAGACCCATACTCTGACAGGCTGCACATCACAACACAGGTCTTTGACAGAATTACGTTAGAAGGATTTGCCAGCAGTTGTTCTGTTTCACAGCTTGGAAATGCAGTTCCATGCAGAGAGGGCTATATTAATCACACAATTTCTGCAGGATGTCATGAATCACAGGTTGCAGGACATCCTCCTGAAAGGCTCCATAAATTCTGACTCATTTTTAAAATAAACATAAGACAATAGCAAGCAAGACCAAGCAAAGGTAAATATGAAAGCACTGAAATGCAGAAATAGGATCCCACCATGTCACCTCCCAGCTGATATCTTCCCCCCGTCTCCCAGCCACTGAAGTGCTGAGAGCTCCACACCCCTTCAGGAAGGATTGTGTCTGCATCACCATCTGCACATCCAACCAAATTGGAGCCTGAGTAAATCTTTGCTCAGGACTTCGGGAACTGGTTGGCTGTGAGCAAACACTGAGTAAGACCACTTCCTTTCTTGATGGAATTCACTAAGGAATTTATTGTAATCAGTTCTGGCATTTTTCTTCAATGATGCATTTTTTTAAGCTGGACGTGTCATGAGAGAGTCATCACATGACATTTTTCCGTGGTTCCAAGGTCTTGTTTTCCAAAACTGCATAAAATATACAACTGAGATTTGCACTTTAGTTAGTAGTCCAGAGAAAAATAGAATACACTGAGTAGAAAAGTCACCTCTTCATGGACAGAAATACAAGACAGCCACGCATGGCTGGAAATCCAAATCTGAGCACTAATACCCTAGCTTTAAGTTGATGTAGCTCAACCATTAAACTGAAGATTAATAAGTCTACTTGAAATATTTGTAAGGAACACAAAGCTGATGGGAAATAAAGACACTTTCACTTCTTAAAATCAGATCAAACTGGAGGAAAATTAGATACTGGAAGCAATATCATTTTTTTTCTGACTTATAGTCTTAAACAGACACACAGAAGTCAAATATAATGATTCATGCAACAAATTTTATAAGCATTCAGAAAGACTGAATAAACAAACAGTTGCAGTGTGGTTCTCTGTTCTCTATGGAGTGCTAGCTCAGATCTGGGAAGGTTCATTATATTCCATATTGGCTGCATTTACAGTAGGGCTTGTAGCAAACTTCTGCACTTTTAAAAAATTCATCAGACATTATCAATTCAAACCTCTAATCTGGTTTGGGTTAATGCATACCTCTGTGTAGCAATCTGAGAGCGGGTTTTGGAGGTTTCAGAGCACTGGCCACTGCAAGTAATGAAAATTTTGCAACAAAAACACTCTGTGTGTTTCTAGTAAACTGGCAGATGTTACTAACTGACTATTGGTTCCACTTCAGAAGTTCTGACAGACAGAATTAAGTTTAATACACCTACAGTAAATGACATATAGGGAAAAAAAAAAAAAAAAAAGAAAGAAAGAAAAAAAAAGAGGTTAACATTTAACATACCAGGTCCAAATATAAACCTCTAAATGTTGTGGTTACTTAAGAAAAACAAACTATGTCATTCAGCAGAAAGACTGTTGATTAAGGTTTGGTACACATCTTCTTCAATAAAATATGTATTCCAGTCATATCAGTTTTCTTAAGAGGTTACCCTTAAGAACCCAATAATTTTGCTACAACAGAATGGGATTTAAAATATTAGCTAAGTGACAAAATTCCATTGAAACATAAGCACCTGATTCTGGACTAAGCTAGTGCAGACAAAATTCCTACCTGAATTAACTGGGTGTTTTCTTATTACATTAACAATGCACCATTGGCATGTAGTTAATGGCCAGTTTGTAGGCTTTTTACACATTTAAAAAGATTAGTCCCTTTGCTTCCCAAATTATATTCCAAGATGGCAACATATTTATGTACATGTGGGATGGCAAGGAAAGGAGAGAAAGAGTTAATGATGGTTAAATTCTTCACACGAAAGGACTTTTTTCTGGGGATCATAACCCAACACTATTTATCACCAGCAAATTAATTTTTCCAGCACTGTCATATTTTTATCTGATTCAATTTGACCAGTGTTTTAATCACACATGGTAAGTTGTTTGTTTAGCCAGATGTCATGCCATCTAATTATATAACAGAAGCATTGCAAAAAACGTTACCATAATTCATGTGAAGATTATGAAAATTAAAACACACATACCAGTTATATTTGTTATTAGGTTTCCAGACATTTTTCTGCAAATGCACTAGGTGTCTTATGAAATGGAGGTATCTTTAGAAAAGATATTTCAGATTTTGCCATGCTACCTATTTTAAAGCTTTTTTTTGTATCTTGTTTCTACTAACACTTTTTAATCTAAAATAAATAATAAATCTTTACTGTGTGTTAGAAAAAGATGCGTCCTGGGTTAGCTATTTCCACCTTTCTCAAATTGCAAACTCCAAAAAATTTTCCTGTGCAGATCCATACCTACTGACAATAAACATTCTTTTCTTAATTATCATCATAAGACCCTCAGAACTGGGCACCAGGACCCTACAGATAACAGGTTCAAAACAAGTGCTTCAAAAGCAAGGTAGCAACTCACTTCTCTTACTCACTTTGGGGACACTGGAGAACAGGAAAAAAGTCAGATCTTTACAATCTTGGGGGTCTTGGTGGTTTCAGGCTTGGTTTGTGGATTGTGTAAATTGTGATTTAGATAATATTTGTGGGACTGTGGAATAGGTAATTTTATTTTGCATTTTAAATGCAGATTTTGATATAGCTAATCCCATTTGTGAGAAGAAATAAGTAGAGGCAGACTTGGTTCCAGTCTACAAGGCAGGGGACAGGAGCTGTACACCCATGGTAACATGAGGAGATACAGAAGTGCACACTGTAGTTCATACATAGAAAAGTCCACCTTATGAAGTGCCTTTCTTAAGTGATGCCTGCATATAATTTCACACCAGCATCACATCACTGATATTAACAGTTATTCTCAATTTACAGTAAAATCAACTGAGAATCAATTTCTTAGTCCTTAAGTAATGTGCAAAAGCCAACACAAGAAAACATGAATCATTCCCTTGTTTCTGGTAGGAACAGAATCTCAAAAATATGTTGATGGCAAAGAAAATGGGTAGTTGTTGATTTTTAGTCAGTTCTAAGCACATGAACAGCAGAGCTCTGCTGAAGTTTATCTACTCTGGTACTGTATTCAGTTATGGGCAGACCATGATGTCTGAGGTTGTATTTACTGGTTTTAACTGTGTGCTCAATTGCACAATCCTGTGGTGTGCTGTGGGAAAACTGGTCTGGCCTTTGTGAGTACCTGTACAGATGAGACTTTGTCCCATAAACACAGTAAACTACTTTCAGCTTGGCATGCTGCAGTTTTCTCTCTGCAACCTCTGTTCCAATCAGTGGTAAGGCAGGAATCCAACTTGGAGCACTGATCTGTTCCAGCTGTTGGCATTAATGCAACCTTCATTATGGAACCAAGAGGTAAATGCAAGACATGAGACACATTTGAAGGCATTTTCTCAGTGTCTTCTTGTTAGCCAGCAGCATGCCTAGCTAACAACATGCAGACATGGGGGCAGCTGATGCAGATTTTCCTAGCTGTGAAATCCCATACTGCTGATCAGTGATGCTGTGGTAAGGCAGTGAGCAGAAAGTAATGAAACAGCCTTGTGCTGCAGACTAGAAGGGGTGTCAGAGGAATCAGATTTACAAGAAGAGGAGGGTTCCATGAAGCTGTTGGAAGAGCTTTTCTCTTTACTTATCTAGTTAAGATGAAACTCCCTACCTCTCCCTGCAACCTCTTCTTTCCAGCACTATAAACCAGAGTAGAGCTCTATTTCTAATCCACATGAAAATAAGGAATATAACCCAATTTGGGTTGTCCTGCTGGAATTGCAAAAAGTGTTTACAAAAGAGTTTCATGGAAGTGAAACTTGGGGAGCAATTGTTTAGCTTAGTGGGAAAGGTTTAAGGAATATGGGATGTACACGTGATATCTGGATTTGAGACTGAAATCTACACTGTTACCTTTGCTTTATCCTCTGTGAACTCTCATTTTCAGTAAGCGAAGGTCATGTAAAACGACTCTTCCCCAGCCCACATCCACACCCAGCCGACTTCAGCATTTCCTAATTAGGTTATATTCATTCTTTATAATGTGCTTGTAATAGATGTGGTACTGTAGTGTAATCTCAACTGATATTATTCACTTCCCAGGAATGTACAGCTGAAGCTGCTCTGCAGGCTCTGACTGAAAACAATGGGTGTGCAGCTGACAAATAGAAGTAGCTATTTTACATGCCCTGGTCTATTTGGATGCCATTGTTTAAGTTATGTCTGCTGAACAGGTATTCACATTAGAAAAACAAGCACCATTACAATTTTCTGATGTGGCAGCTATTTTTGAAACTCATTAAAGCCTGCTAGAGCTTTTCCCATGCAATGAAAAACTGGAATTGCCTGTTGTAATATTGGCTGGCAGTTATGAATGGTTTCAGCTCACATTTTATAATGAAGAAGTGAGCTCATGCTATATAATTGTGGGCTATCCCCAAGAATATTTTATTCAGCGTTATTGTCAGACTAAATTAAAACCGCCAAACAGCCCAATTTCTCAAGATGCCAGGTGCTCTCAACTCCCACAGCAGTTAATGGAAGACTACTCAGCAGTTTTAGAATTAGTCCCTAAATGCTGATAGTGATGCTCAAATTTTCATATTAAGCAAGATAATTTGCAGAGTTGTTGTTCTTCTACTCTTATTTTTCCTTGTGAGTATTCATTGTGAAAAGTATTATTTATTCTATTTATTCTATCCATTTATTACATTTATGTGAGCTATTGCCATATCCTTTCAAATGACTTGTGGTTTACTTTTCCTTTGTAAGCTTAAAACAAGCATTAATGTCCTTTTATTGAAAATTACTTAGTGATGTATTTGAAGCTGCTGTTGATCATAGACAGTGGCACATGTCTAGCACTAGATGCTTGTTTTCATGCCCTCTCACCAAACACAGTGGAATTTTTGTCCTCATCTCCCTGAGGTGTTCTTCAAGGAAAAGTGCTCTGAGCTTAGAGGACCAAGAGAGCAGATGAAAAGAGGAAGGAAAAGCTCTTTGAGGCAATCAGTGAACTACCACCTTCTTTCACTGGCTGAATCACCACATCACTCCATGCACTCCTCCAGGCATTACTGAGCAGCCTGGGAAGGCTGGGAAGGGAGAGAAGATAGGTCCACACACCCATCCTTCCACTTGGCATTTTACAATGCACTAGGAAAATGCAGACTAGGAAAGCCAAATCTTGTGCAGTATTGGAATATCAAAAACAGTTGAACGTCAAACATCCATCACTAATGTGAACAAGGCCAGGCAAAACCCTTGCTCAAACTGTGGGTCAATTAGTCCTTCTTTTCCCCCCTGGGTCCAAAGTGTTATCACCACAAAGGACAATGAGTTAAAGCCAAGTATGGTACTCCGGAAATCAAAGGTCATGGAACAAGAGTTGAAAAAATGGGTTCCAAACAGTATAAGTCTTTCAACACTGTTTTCTAGGTATTCTGTTAAATATCCCACTGGGAGGCTTCTTTTCGTCAAACTAAACCACATTTCTTTGGACTCTCTTTTCTGAGTGATTTCAAATATATAAAGAACTTAGATGAAAAACAGATCTGTATTTTTTCATTGTTTAAAACATGGTAGTAAATGTTCACTTCTCAGAAGAGTGATAGTGATTTTATTTATAGAAATTCCCAAAGTGACAGTTACAGAAATAGTCTGTGGCAAACAAGTTGCAGAAGACTTTTTCCTTCAGTCAGACCATATCCTTGCTTTCCAATGCTGTGTAGTAATCTCCATGAAACGAAGCTTTATTATATAGCACTGATCATTGTTTTCACTTGGTAAGAGCAAACACTGAGCATAAAGTTGGGGGAGATAACAGCCTCCTAATAGGATTGTTATAAAGAAGATGGTCTTACTGTTCTCTGGGTCATTGAGAGAAGAAATTAGACTGATTTGCTGCCAAGAAAGAGGTAAGTTGTGTATCTGTTGGGAAAACAGAAAAAGTACAGATAGTGAAAAAATGAGACTATGGATCTACCTCAGGAGGATTTGGATTTTTCTACCAGTGGATGAATTCAGGAACAGAGGATAAATGAAGATGTGTAGGATATCTCGGGTATGTGGTTGACCAATTTGCCCACAGTGCCACATGGATCTGGGAGAGACTGTGAAAAGTGAGATTTGTATACATTATGCAGTAGCCCATTTTAGGGAATTCTAAAGGGGCTGCATCTGCCCTGGAAAAGAGCATGCCAGTAAGTGCTTGATCCTCCATCAGGGCACAATGTGGAGTAGATGACACCAAAGTCCCTTCAGTTCTGACCCTACAGTTCTATAGTAGTCTATAGTACAGTCACTCTCTGAAGTAACTTATTAGAAATGCTTAGATGTGTGTGCATTGGTAATCCACATGAGTTACTAAAACAGAGCCAAATATTTAGACCATTCCTAGATAGTATTGCTAAATTCTATTTAGCAATAGTGTTTCAGAATGCAATCTTCAGGAACCCTGGAAAATTGAATTTTTGAAAAAGGTTTTAGTCACATTTTCTTGTTTGTGTTGGTAGTATGAAGTTTTTTACATTAAATGATTTAACTTATTAGCTGCCAGAGCTTATGTTAATCATGTGTACTTTAGGGATCATAAAACCTTTTAAACAGACAATTTCAAAGCAGAACAGACTGCTTAACAATCCTCACTAAACTCATGGTCTAGCTCTAGCTGAAAGAAGAGCAAAAGCACCACACACTTAAGTTGGCATATATAAATAATCCCAATATTATGACGAATAGAAGTTCTCCTGATTCAGCAAAGCACTTAAACAGATACTTATTTTAAACTCCATTTTTAATTCCTAATAAAAGAGGTTTGAAATTAAAAGGAGAGAAGGCATAAATCTGTGGTTAAAAGAGACTTAACAACAGAGGATCCCATCACTCCTTTCCAGTGATCAATTGAAAATCTGCATGTGTTTAATAATTCTGATACTTTAGCTGTTAAGAAGTTGAAGAAATTAATAACTGAGGTTCTCCTAGGAACCTTGGTTCTGCCTCTGGCCCCTACATGTGTATGCTTCAGTGTTTCCCATAACATGCTTTGCTGGGAAAGAGATTGGTATTTTTTCTACAGAGAAACTAGAACTTTTCTCTAAACTATTACTTCCTTAAAATACAAATACTATTGATGTGTACACATATAACTTTCCTATCAATATGTCCTTTGCTCCTAATTAAGAGAATAAACCAGTATCATTATGGCCTATGATGGCACACGTGGGCGCAGTGCAGAGGGCTGCAGCCTGGCTTTGATGACCTTGGGATGGCTAACATGGAACTTAAAAAAGTAAGAGCAATGATACAAGACACCAGAAATGGCATGGCTGTGTCTTCAGGCCAAATTGGCTTTTAGGGCTGGAGTAAAGCAGTGAAAACGTGCATGGGATAAAGACAAGGGGAAACGAAGGAAGGAAGAATGAAAAGCTGGAACAGGTGTCACAGATCAGAGGTGCAAGAGGTCACAACATGAAAGGGCACAAGAGAGAAACTTGAGTAAAACCAACTGTGGCACAGTACAGTGGCCCACAGGTTTGAAACCCAGCTCTGGAGAGAAAAACCAAAGAAATATTCAGAAGAGGCAGGGATGTAACATGACTGGAACAAGCTTTTGAGTGAGCTACTGTCAAGTGTTGCCAGCCTGTTGTAATAGCAAATGAATCCATGTGTTTCTTTTGTTGTCAGAGACAGTTGTGTGGATTTTCATCAGCTTCAGCACATGGTGCTACACACATGCATGCCCACACACATGTCCTTCCTGAACTAAAAGGAAGTAAGAGCAATGTCATCCCTTCAGTGTCCCTTTTAAAAAGTTTTAAACCACTTAAATTAGTTCCTAAACTAGAAAGTAGTCTCAAGCATAGAGTTGGTAGAAGAAAGGTAACATGGAGTGCATTCACACAGGATAAATAATTGAATAATTGCTAGGTTGGAAATGTATCCAAAGAAGCCAGGAATTAATACAGAATTCTTTTTTCTTTTGCTTACACAAACTTTATAATAGCTGTTTTCTCTGACTGTCCTTTTATATAAACTGGGAGCAGCCTCTGGGCTGCTCTCAAATTTACTTTGGCTTCTGCAATAGTACTTAAGAATTACTGGAACTGTGCAGTCCCCAGCCATGCCTCCAGTACTGTCGGAGGCCAGGGCACAGAGCCATCCCCATCCCCAGCGGGGCTGCTGCCTCCAACCACCTGCTGTGGCACTGCCTGCTCCCACCTGGGAGGCCGCGCACTGGGAGGGACTGTTTGCACAAAGCCCTTGCTCCCATGGAGCAAGCAACTTCATCCTTGGCTGTTCAATGACATATGGAGGGCTTGTGGGGTTTTTTATCATTGTGATACGTAAATCAAATCACAGAATTGAAAATATTTCAGCAATAAGAAACTGTGAAAAATGTGAAAGGACACTATTTTCACCGTCAGTTTCATTTCAGATAGCAGGATTGGGCCATGCATAGCATGATGCTTCTCACCCACAGACATCATCCTGTATGCATAAGGGCACAACGGTCTGTGGGCACACTGAATATTACAGTCTCAACACCTTGAAAGGAACATATTCTCTGAATTTGGGTACTGTTTTTACAAAAAAAAAGAAAATAGAATTACCCTGTGGTAAAGTGCTTTAGGGTCAGAGTGCTCCAATGCAAAGAGAGCAAAGGGGAAAATGCTCTCACCCAGATGTGGGTATGTAAACATATTTTAAACTAAGTATACACGTTTACATACAATGCATCCACTGTTTATGCTGATTTTAAAACACCATATGTAATGAAAACCATGCAAATATTTAGAAAAATACCTTAGCCTGGTTAAGGTACATACCACACTTAATATTTCAGTAAGGGCACATGCAGTGCTTGTACGGCAGTGCCAAAAGTAACATTTTGAAAAATTACTCTTTGGTAAAACTGTCAGGCACAGAGTGTTGTGTCCAGGTACCCACCAACAGAAAACGTTGGGAAGATGTCACTGCGAGAGGTGGCCCAATGCCAAGGTCTCTATCTGGATTAACCAGAGAACTTGTAAAAAATTTAACATCAGCACAGTATTTATGGGCTTCCTAGTCAGTAATCTGCTGGACTGCCAACAGCTATTTTGAGCCCTTTCCCGTTCTGGGCAAGGCAGTTTCACTTGTATAAAACAGACGGGCAGGTGCCCTTAAATCAGTCATTAAAGGGCTCTTGGCCGTCGCTGAATGGTCCGCGCCCCGCGCAGCACCTCCGCGCCGCTGCCCCGCTCCGGCGCCGCCGCTGGGCGGGAGGAGACGCCCCTGCGCCTCGCCGGCTCTCGCAGTGTTTGCCGGTTACCTACAAATCGCAGAGCGCCGAGTCCTGAAAGCCCGAGCGCTCCTTAACAACGCGTAAATAATGGAGGACAGGCAGGATGAATGAGTGCGGCGGGCGGAGAGAGGACTGAGCCTCACTCCTGACGGATCGGGGCGCCGAAGAGGTGAGGGGCGAGAGGGTTTGGGTGAAAAATCATTAGCTTTAAAGCACACCTCGGAGCTGACCGTGCTCGGGGGACAGGGGGAAGGGGGTTGCCCACCCGAGGGCTTCACCGGGACACTATCAGGGTGTACGGAGGCCCTCCCGGACTGCCCGCAACGCCCCCACCCCCGCAAAATAGCTCAAAAAAAAAGGTGGTGGGGGGAGCCCTTTATTGTTATTGTGGTTATTCCCAGCCTCCCTGCCCGCCTCCCCGCCGGTGCTCCGCGGTGCCAGGATTTCCCTGCAGCCCTCCCTCCCCGCCCGCAGCGCCGCCGGCAGCGCCGCCTCCCCGCGGCAGCCGCTCGCCGCCCGCGGCCCCGCGCCGCGCCCCCGGCACACGGGGAGCCGCCGCCCGCGCACTGACAGACGCTCGCAGGTGCCGCGCTCGGCCCGAGTCGCGGAGGGGCGGCCTCGCTGCCCTCCCGGCTCCGCACCGGCGGGAGGGAGATAGCTCGGGAGGGAGGAGCGGCGCGGGATCAGCGGCAGCGCCGTAAGTTGGGGAGCGGGGCGCGGAGCGGGAGGGCCGCCACCGCCGGGCTGCGCGACCGGGACGCGGCACTGCCCCTCCTGACCTGCGGAGCGGCGGCGGGGCCGCAGCGCGCCCGCTCGGGGGGCTGGGAGGGAGGGTACGCATTTCAGGGTAGCCAGAGAGAGTACCCGTTAATGATCTTGTTTGGCTGCTCGGGAGGTTCATGCCCGAGCTATCGCTTAGAACGACTCGGAGTGTTTCTACATTACTGAAATTCGCCCCTGTATCGCTTTAAATTTCCATCCCAGTGTATTTTGGCATGCCTGATTTTATGCCCTTGCCTTGGAGGCAGAAGGCATACCCAGCCTACATCCCCCCCGAAACAGGCTGCGCTCCTTTTTGTGCGGTGTGTCTCCTTGCGCCGCGCCTTCCTGCGTGGGGCTGAGAGTAGCCGTGTATTGAGTGCGCTGCTCCCTGCCCGGCTGCGGCTGGACCGAGGGCAAGCACCGCTCTGGGGGCAAGTCAGTACCCGGCGTGATGCTGGTTGTCGAGCTAAGAGTTCAAGTCGGGAAGTCAAATTTGAGAATTTGAGTTGGGCTGCTGATGAAGAAATCAGGGCTGTAGATAATAGAAAGGACTTGATTTATTTTCAGTTGAAATTTAAAAGAGACCAAAATAGAGGAAGCAATTAATTTAGGACTTGCGTCACTGTAGATTGTTGCTAGGTTTTAAAAATAGGAAGAAGGCTTATTATGAAATGTTTAATGTAACAAATACGATCCTGATCTCTTACTTTCCTTTGAAAATTATCTGGGGGGAGAGGCAAGGACTCATGCATAGACCATTAATTTCACCTATATATAGGTTGTAAGGATGTAACATTGTTCAGGAAAATGTAGATGAAAAAAATCAGAAGGTTTAAGGTATGAAAATCTAAAGCTGAACAATTCTTTAGATACACACTACCAGAAATCTTGTAATCCATGTGCCATGGCTCAGATGTTTAGAGGAATGACAGAGATACCAAAAAAGGCATCATGATACTCAGCGCAATTCCAGAAGCAGAATTTTCTCGTTCCCTACAGAAAAGGAAAGCGCATTTCTGGAAGCAAGAAGTGACAGATGTGGCATCTTGGCAGCTGGCTAAACATAAAAGCATGTATCAGCAGGTGATTACTGTTGCAAGGATTTATTTTTAAAGTGTCTTGTACTGAAAGGCTTCAGCCTTTTTTAGCATTAGCAGTAAGATTTACTTGCACTCTGTGGTATGTTACAAATAATCTTTCAGCAGAAACATTCAGAAAAGCAAGAGAAAACTCCTATGTTCGAGGCACTCCTTGCTTTGAACATTTGTTTTGCATTACAGCATGCGAAGGAGAGGAACTGAGCAGGTTCTTTGGTCAGTATGATAGTACGGAAGGGAATGATTTTTCCTGGCCTCAGCATAAGTCAGCGGTATCTGGGAAGGAAACAATAGGGCTTATCTTCTCCTTAAAGGTAATCACAGTTACTGTTGTTTAGGGAGCACCTTGTACATCCACAGAAGTAAAAACCAGGCTGCAGAAACTACCTCTGCCCCTCTTCTGTGACTGGTAAAGCTAGCCTGAATCACCAGGAGGTGGCCCGGGTGAATTTTAGAAAAGAGATGGATATCACCTAAGAGGCAGCCCGGAGCCACTCTTTCCCTGAGGCAACGGCAGCGTGGGTCTGCACCATCCCTCTTTCACTGCTGTGGCTACATGTCACATTTGACTTGAAAGAGGCATCTAAAACTGTTCCAAACCACTTGTATCAGCTTTACTGTAACCAACAAAAGCCATGGTTCATGGCAGAACATGCTTTGCTCTCAGCTTTTCATAATTAGGGAGGCTGCTTTGGTTTATAGTCTTCTGACCTAGATGGCTTCTTCTAGAAGAAATTCTGGTCCTCTGCCCAAGGTTTTACAAATAGTTTGGGGGAGAAAAGGGAACTTGCATTAAAAAAAAAAAATCTTTCTGCTATGCAGAATTTGCCATCAGGTTCTCCTTTACTTCTTGCCAGTGAGACCATGTGTGTCCCAGGGGCTCAGCAATGCTCTCTGACCAATTCTTCCTCCTCTTCATCATCCTAGTTAACAGAATTGCTGTGGATCAGGTCACCTGATGCCTGTTTGGCTTTTCATAATGATGTAAACCACTACAGGCTTTCACTCTCCTGCATGCAAATTTTACTTTTTGGAAACAAAATAATAAAACCATCACTTCTTTTTTCTTTTTTTCTCTTATGATCATATCAGAGTAAATATATTTTCTCAAGAGCTGAACCATCTCATGGAGAACTCTCCTTCCCCCAGTGGTAAAACTGAACTAATTGGGTGGTCTGTACTTAAAAGCCGCAGTATTTCCATGAGTGCAGTGCTTACAGAGAAGGCAGTTGGCTGAAGGTGTTGTTTGTTTGTTTGTGTGATAGCAAGGTGAATTTCCCTAATAACCTGAAATCTGAACTTAAACGAGGATGTGGGAAGAATTGTGTTCGGCTGTTGGGTAGAGGGCTGTTTTAAATGATTTCCTCTCTCTAAGAAGCAGACGGGTTACTAGGCAGTGAAAGCGCCTCGGGGGTGCTAGAGGATGTATCTGGGTGGAGCAGTGAGAGCAGAGTCCTGGCTCTTCTGCCGAGTTCAGTACATCCTGTGTGAAGTGTGAAGCAGGATGGCAGAATAAGGTGCAACTACTCATGAGCTCAAGTAAAGCTCATGCTAAAGAAGAGACATACTTCTAGTGCTGTGTTAAAATAAGAAAGATTTCTGGTTGACACATTCATGCAGATAAGCATTACTTACAATATTTTACAATGTTCTGTATTTACACTCATAATTAACATTCCTAATGTTATTGAGCAACGATGTTGATCCAGCATGGTGACTGCTGGGAAGGTGAGTCTGATGGGAGCAGCTGGAACTGGCTGACAAGACTAACTTCCTCATAGTTCAAGGGTTAAATCAAGACCCAGTCAAGCCTCAGGAAGCACGCTGCCAAGATAAAATGGGATGATTACAAGAGGACAGAGTTGGCCAGGGTGACAAGATGTATTTATACCCTTACTTAATTTCATTGATATTTGTGGAATAAATACTCAAGTATAGACACAAATATTTGTCTTATGGTTTTACCACTAGTCAAGTCTACAAGAGCACAGTTAGTCAATAATCTTTGTAACTGTGAGATTTTTCTTTTGAGAGGCTAGTGAACTGCTGAATCTATTTTGCTCCTTTTTGTGTTGTGCTTCTGTTTTTTAAAGAAGAAAGGTAGGCCATTTGCAGGCCATTTACAGGCCGAGCCTACAGACAAGTAGCACTTTTAGTGCCTAAAACTCTGAAAATGTGAGAGTCGTTTTTGAATGCTAATACTAAATTGTATCGTCATGATCTTAGTACTTTTAATGCAAGACCATTTTACTGAAATGTATATTTAGCACAAGTAATTTGAATTACAGTTATTCTTATCTTTGAAATTAGCGAATGTTGCAATACTCTTAAAACTTGATGACCTAGTATCTCATGAATGCCAGGGAGCCACATTAAGGGTTTCAGCCCCCACTGTGTGTGGTAAAGCAACAACATACAACTTAACTATGTAAATGTTGTGTTCATGCTGTTTTTACTTGCACGGAATAATAGAGAAAAGCTCACCAAATCTGATACACTGCTTTGATTTCTATCATAAAGGTCAACGGGGAACATGTTAGATAAGAAATTAAATGGACTGATACTGCGAGTTTTTGTGCTGGGTCTCATTCTGAACGAGCTAAGTGAACTTTTCTGTGATTACATGTAAACAGCAGCTGACCTTCTGTAGAGATACAAGAGCTGATGACAAGCTGAGACTGGGTATGACTTGCTTAATCAGGTCTGCAAGCTTCTTTAGGTGCATTTACATGGCAATTAATTTTTTTCAGTCATCTGTAAGAACTTTCTAAAAATAAATACTACTTCATATCTTTGCTTGGAAGATCTAAAATGTAGGGCTTGGCGTATTTTTTTTCCATCCCTTTGAAATACCAGGTGTTTCAAGTCCATTTCTCACTATTTTGCAATAGAAACTTTATATGTAGCTGAGGATTTGTGTTGTGCCTTAAACAAAGGAAACAGGTGTTGAGTCTTCATTCCAAAGTGGGATTTTTTTTCTTTATGAATATTAGGCACTATCATAAAAATAGTAAATAAAAGCAAATGGTTAGTCTGAAGTTTCCTTCCCCCCCCCCCCCCCCCCCCCCGAAGAAATAGGTACAGTATAACATTCAAGTCAAGCAAACCCAAAACCATAAAGCCTGTTGTTCTGGCAAAAGCAAGTAGCCATAAGTTGGCAAAAGCCTGTAGAAAATGGTGATATATATATAAAAGTGCATTAAGGTCGTGTTATTTTTCATAGCCCCCTTGCCTTATGTAGTATGTGGAGTGAATTAGGTGAGCAAAAAGAGGATCTGTTAGAAATTCTGAGCTAAAGCTGAAGCCCCTGCTCTGTCATAGTTGTTTTGGGTGGTGCAGATGATGAAGGAATCAAATAATGATTCCACAAATAATGTAAACTTGGGATTTTCTAACTTTGTGTTCTTTGAGCTTGTAACCTTAGTGCTCTACATATGATATTTCTAATTATGGGGTTTATAATTTTCAGTGATACTCTGCAAGGAAGATCAAAGGTGCTTTGCTGCTACCAGTCAGCATCTCTGAAGCCTTTCTGCAAAGAGGTTGTGAAATCCGCTCCTTAGCCAGCAGAGCTCTCAGTCACCATCTTCATCAGGAGAAATCCTAATCCCTGTAAGAGCACGAATAATAAATCTTAATGAAGGAGAGGCTAATGGATCTTTTTGCTTTGATAAATACTTTCTCTGTTTCTCCTCTTCGAGTAAAATTCTTTAAGCTCTTTATAAGAAGGTAGTATTCTCAAACTGTAGGTCACTTGCTGTGTAGTAGACAGAGTTTTTTGTGGGGGTATTTTTTTTAGTACTTGAGTGATGCACTAGTACCAAGTGATGTACAGGAGTATAATGCCGGTGTTGTTGGGGGACTATCGCTCCATATTTATATTCTTGCACTTTATTTTTCTCATATTTCCTTTATATTTCCAAGAAATATATGACGGCACTTATGGACTCTTCTCATTCAGAAAGCTTTTAAATTCTACCAAAAAAATCAATATTTCAGTAATTTCAAACCTTAAAAATCATTTATGACATCAGAACAATTTTTAAAATGTTCTTTGTTCTAATGCTTCCTAAATCTAACCTTTTAAATTTTATCCATCAAGATATTTTGATCAGAAATAAGTTCCATTCTTTATTCTTTCTTATGTGTATTTCCAGTCCTACCTAAGTAAAGCCTGAATTGTGTATGTTTACTTACATTTTTTTCATGAAGGTCTACATATTTTTTAGAAATCTCTAACTTTACTTTTTCACCTCAGTTACTATGGTTCAGTGCATATTTTGATTTAGTTAAATTCTGTTTATTTGTGAGATTGGGTAAATTAGATCTGAAACTGAAGCACAGATTAGTTCAAGATGCAGTGCAGTTTTGGTGAATATCCAAGGTGAATGTTTTGGTTTGTGTTTTCTTTCCCCTTTGCTGTGCTGAAGATGCACACCATAAATATCTTGTCCTCATTGTGACAGGATCTTTTTAAGGCACACTTGCCACTGCTTTTAATGAAATTCTACAGGGGAATGGCCATCAATATAATTTTTTTTTGTATTTATTTTTGGATTATTTTCTAAACTGTCTTTTGGGAACTAAAGCATCATTTCAGTTTGGTTAAAATTTGTTTCCAGAGGATGGTTAGATCAGTATTCTCATGTTCAGATTTCAAATGATAGCCTAATCAGTTGAAATTTTATGAGGTCCATGTCATTTGAAGCATTAATGTGACTCATTGGTTCTTTGAGAGTAAATGTTTCTGTAACCACAAAGAATAAAAACAAAAGCATCCTTGAAACCGGAAGTTGCACATGCCGCAGTGAGGGTGAAGAGAAAAGAAGATGCAGGTTCTGCCTTTTGTTATGACATGTAAAGGCCAGCCATGCCATTTCTCCTCAGCACTGTGGTCCTTCCAAAGGCACTTTTCTTTTGCTTTTCCATTATTTGACTCTATTCATCTGGAGGATGGTTTGTGGCTATGTAGTCTTTGGCATTTCCCTTTTAAGGATACATTGCTCCTACAAATACTTAGGGATTAGCCCAATTTAAGGAAGGCTTGAACACTAGGAGAACTACACTGTGAATGAAAGAGGGACAAGGAAGGAGTAGTGCCCTTAATTGTCCTGCATGTCAGATGCAGCTCACGTTTCTGCTCCAGATGCCATAGACTACTGCTCTTGAACAAGTTTAGGCTGGTTCTTTGCTTGCTCATGGCTCCTGTAGCAGGTAACCTTGGAATAATAACCATGGTTCATAAGAGGGTAAAATGTAATGCATCTGGGGGTCTCTTCTGTTTGAAAACCAGATGGGAATACAGAAGTAAAGAATGGAGTAGCAGGTCCATGCATAGGTTGCATATATGGCATACAGGATTATACTTTGCTTCAGTCCAGAGTTGGAGTGGAAGGGTGAAATAGGAGGAAGGTGATGTTCACAGCAGCTACAATTCTGTTGGTATTTCTTGCCCCAAAAGACACAACAGCTGAAGAACTGTCTTCTGTGAGATTTAATTGCTTTCATTTTATGTGTGTGTAATTCTTAATATACTAGATACCTGGCTTGTGGTTAGGGGTGTGATGCTGCAGTAATACAAATTTGTAGTAATTCACTGCTCAGTTTGGTCATCCTGCCTAGAAGGCAGGGGTAGCATCTAGTCAGTTTGATGAAAAACTTAAATGCAAAGATTTGCTTATTGCTGTTACCATTTCTGCTTAACTTGTTTCTTATTAGTCACATGCAAAATAATCAGTGGCACACAGAAGTCTTCAAGACTGAATAGAGAATCTGTTGTTAGGAACAAAGATAGTGGACTGAGCAGACCAGTAATTTGTATGGCTGCTGCTCTGTTTTGCATGTCCCTCCCCACTTGCTTGCTATGATTTTAGTGGAAAGAGAGGCTGTATTTCTTCTGGTTTTCTCTTTGTGTATCTTCAGGCAGTATGAATACCTATCTCAGCCTCTGGAGTCTTTCAGATAAAATCCCCTGAGGTCAACAGCAAGGACAACAAAGTAATCCATTTGATAGCAGTGGACTGTAGAGCTCTCTTAAAAATGCATACTTCTCGTCCCAAAGAAAAAAAGTTACAATAGCAAGAATCTGAGAAGGTTATTAATCTGTAGGTTCCTAAATAATTTGTGAGGACAAAAATAAAACCTGCCTATCTAAATGGAAGTCCTGAACAATCATGTAATTTATGCTGCGGACGTTTTTCACATTTCTGTCTGAGAATTAATTTCACTGTTAGTTGCAGTAGTTATTTTGCCTTGACAGTACAACCATGCCTCTACCTTGGCAGAGAAATAAAAATTGTAAATAAGGTATTTTGAGGCATGGTATAACATTTTGATTACTGGGAGATGCTCTGACAGCTGTATAGGAGGAAATAACGGAAATGTTATCTAATGAAGCAACAACACAGAAGTTGGAAACTTTTTGACATTGCATTTGGTATGAACAGTATATCCATTCAAGTGTAAATCTTTAAGTGTATCCAAGTAATCTCTGAAAATACAGATATATAATCTGCATGTAACTGAAAAATCTGCAAGGAAAGAAGCAGGCTTCAATGGCCAAATGAACAATCTAAATATACAAATTATTCCTGTTGCTAAATTCCAGCCAATTTTCCTGCATCAAGCCTGTGTAAATGTCTTTGTTCCTTGCATCTGTGAATAAACTTTAATCCCTTACCCACATCTAGTGTCTTCCATCTCCTAGTTCTACATGCCTGCTTCATATGCAGAGGTTCCAGCACTGATCTGAATTTGGGTTGATGGTTATCTGATTCTAGGTGTTAGACTCCAAAGCTACTGAATCTTATAAAAAATTATACACTTTAACGCCTTGACATTGCCTATCCTGGTAATTCAGAATGACAGGAAAAGGCACATTTAAAAGTACAGAAGTGCCAGAACCTCTTAGCAGTATTGTGGATTTTGATGGTTTGCGTATCTGTAGGAGTAAAGGACATTATGGTACAGCTGCGGAGTAGAATTAGATAATTTTGTTTTATCTCATTAGAGAAACAGTTTAAAAACTTTGGTTAAAATTCTCCCACCTCCTTCTAGTCCTCCCAATAAACAAACACATACAGATGGCTGCAGAAGAGGATAGAAAATGTTGAATGGCGGTGTCAGATACTGACAAACAACTCTGAAAATAAGCCTTAAAATGGAAGCTTTCAAGACAGCTGAAGTGTAGGTGGATGTGTTAAAAAGGCATCATCTGAGAAATTGTGTGCATTCTTTCTGTAATAAAAGTGGTATCTGCAGAAGTAGGAGCAGCTGTCTATGTATACATATAAGGTCCATGACTGAAATGGTACCAGATGATTTTTCAGGTGTTCTGATTCAGTGTGTTCTTTCAATCCATCTGCTGAGGTAGTTGGTGGTAGTTACTGGGCTTTCCAAATCCCAAAGTTTTTGGGATAAGTATCCTGAAAGTACAAATATGGTCCCAAAGTCAAGTTTTGCAGTAGTAACAATATATAGGAGATGTGACTTGAAAAGAAGCTACAGTTGTATTTTCAAATTCAAGAACTGTGTGATCCTTTTTTTCCCTAGTAAAAGTGAATGAAGCCGCGTATAATTTTTTTTTAATTGTGCTTTTCTTCAAAATTTAGTCTCTGTAGCTGGACATGGATTTCACTTGGTCATGGATCTTAGATACCCCCTTTTGGACAGTTGTACTTTAAAACTTGGAGTTTTTCTTGCTTGTTTTGAAGAGGCTAAGTTGCTGTGAAATGGGTGCCCTTCTGCTTGCAGAGTGTTCAGGGAGGAACAGCTTTTAAAGCTTCCAGATCTCAAACTGTTAATGGTGATTTGACAGGACAGAATTTATTTGGTTCTCCATGTAGGATTTCAAGTAGTGTCCAGCACATAGATCTACTTATTTTTTTTCTTTCTGTTTTGTGCTGAAAGATGAGAACTTTCTAAACACAACAGTTTTGATAACTTACAGGAGATTTGTCCTTTCAACCTTCATAATCATCTTGATGGTCAAAGAAACACAATCTGTGGATGGAAAGGCTCTAAAAATGTAGTGTGGCTTTACTGAGATAAAAATACTTTTCCAAATACTTCTTAAGAGAAATGTCATGAATTTAGGGGAAAATACTGTTCATATCTTGAATGATAAAAGTCAGACCAGACCACTGGGAACTTGTCTTATGACAAGTTGTAGGCCTTTTCTGAATTGTTACCCAGTTTTTTGTCTGTATGACTCCTGGCTCAGCCTGAATTGTTTGAATTAGATAATAGTATTTTCCTAAAAAAACAAACAAAAAAATTAACAAAGATTGAAATATCAGAGAAATCTACCTTAAGCCTGAGTAAATTGATCTTGCTGTTCCAAAAATGTCTGTTTTCCTTTGTACTTGCTTTGACTAGCTTCAGTCTAGCAAACTGAAGCTAGATAGTTGGACTTCATGATCTTAAAGGTCTTTTCCAACTTTAATGTTTCTATGCTTCTATGAAATGTAAGTGATAATGTTAGTCTTGTGGCTCTGCTGGAACTTTTTTTTGTTTTATGATATCCTCTTGGATTTGTGGCTACAGGAACTGGACATGATGATGGCCAAATACAGAATTACTAGCCCTCTTCTTTCAGTGCCCTCTCATGCAACAGGGAATTGCACTACCCTCTTATGACTAGAATTCAAGAGGATGAAGTTCAGCCTGGTTAACTCTTCTGACCTCTTACTTCTGTTTTTGAGCACAACCTTCCTTCCTGAAACTGTGGCCTTTGTGATTTAGTCTTCCATTTTAATCTTGAGTACATGACTTGGGCTGCTGTTAAAACTCAAGTGGCTTGCTGGTGTTCAGGTACCAGCTTGAGGTGGTTTAACCTGACAGGTCACTGAACACAATACAGCTGTGCTTGCTCACTCCTTCCTCACCCAGTGGGATATGGCGGGGGGTGGGGGGGGGGGGGGAAGGTAAAATTAATAGATTGAGATAAAGACAGCTTAATGGGACAGAAGAGGAAGGGATAATCATAAAATAATTAGAATGTACAAAACAAGGGGTGCACAGTGCAATTGCTCACCACCTGCTGACCAATGCCCAGCCAATTCCTGAGCGGTGGCCCATGGCCACTTTTCCCCCTAGTTTGTATACTGACCCTGATACCATATGCTGTGGGACATCCCTTTGGACAGTGGGGATCAGCTGTCCTGGCCATGTCACCTCTCTTCTTGTGCTCCTCAGCCTACTCACTGATAGGGTGAGAAGCTGAAGAATCTTTGCCTTAATGTAAACACTGCTTAGCAACATCTAAAACATCAGTGTGTTATCAACATTATTCTCACCCTAAATCTGAAATACAGCACAACACTGTACCAACTACCAGGATAAAACTTTATCCCAGCTGAAATCAGGACATAGTTCATCAAGGTCACTCTTACCTATCCCTCAATTTCATTATCTAACCCTTGATTCTAAGTCTTCCAGTGCAGATCAACTTAAGGTAGTTCTCAAACTGAAATGGATCAATTGAAGGCAAAGAGTTTAAAGAGCACTCATTGGTAATGCAGGCTGCATGTCCTGTTGAGCAGAAAATTCATACAACTCCACATGTCCATAGGAAAAAAAATACAACCTTTCTTTGTATCATTAGTCTGACTTGGGAGTGGCACTCCCTTTTAGGGCCTGCAAATGGAGAGCAACTCCTATGAAATCAGGTGTGTTAAGCTGCTGTGGAAGAGCTCATAATTGATCTGAGATCCCGTGACAGGAAAAAAAAAAGAATATTTGTGGTTTTCAGTGGATGTATTGGGCTGAAAGAAGACCTGTATATATTGCAAGTTGTCCTTCCATTGCTGATGTACCAGTTTTGTACCTTGTAATCTATTTAGTAAAGCAAGAGTTTTGATTCTGATCTGGTTTGCAGTATAGCCTCTAATAATTATACCAATTCAATTACTGTTGAAAGAGAAAAGATGTAAACTAGCGACTCAAAAAGTTATCTTAGTTGTTTTTAAAGCTATTAGCAAAGTGTTTGACCCAGGAGAAAATGGCTATTTCCAGGTACATAGGAAATTACAGAATTTCAGTGAGAAGCTCAAGAAGAATATTTTAGTGTCTGATAAAACAAGTAAAAAAATGTTCTATATCTTCTGCATAAGAAAGGTAACTAGCAAGAGGTATTAAGGGAGTTTTATTATTTATTAACCTTAACCTTAATCAAGTTCTAAAACAGCACTCAGTTTGTCTGTTGGGTAATAAGTCACTAGGAACGCAATAGTCCAAATGCAAGAGTCTGCGGATTTTTCAGGTATTCAAATTTTTTTGTTTTTGAAGTTTGAGATTTTGCTTTAAGATGCAATGCTCTTTCAGCCTCTTGGCACCCTGAGTGAAATTGCCTGCCTTGTTTCAGACAGTTTGAAACACTCACTTTGGGAGGTGTGAACTCAATCAGGGCCATTAATCTGGGAACCTGGTGACTATAAAAAATTAACTGTTTTCCTGCAGGCTGCTAATGTGTTGTACTTGGAGAGTTTTAGTTTACTGACTAGGTGCAGATTTTTTTTTCATTGTTGTTTGTGCCTTTTTCCTTTTCCCATGCTAAATTGTCTCTTCCCATTTTTGTCCTCTCAAGTGAATGGGTTATAGTCTTTCCAGGAATAGCAGAAGTTTAACAGCAGTATCCATGGCTGGATTTTTGTTTAAGATATATATTTAATTTGAATTATTGTAGGATGAACCCTATTTAGTCCTGTGTTCTGAGGGAACAAACAAAACATCAACAAAATCCCATTTTACTCAAGGATGTGGTTTACTTTAGGAAGCCTATGGCTATAGCAATAGGGGTGTTGCTGAACTACTTTTTACATTGGCCTTAGTAGCTGTTGGTGAACTATTTAATACTTTCCTCCAGTAAGGATTTCCTTGGGCTCCAAGGAAGAAGCCCAGGTATGCTGCCCACTGCTTCTGCAGCCAGAAGGAGCATACCTCTGGTGCATCCAGGTTAGCAGACATGTACAGAGGGAAAGAAGGAATGCCACTTGGGTGATACTTTCCTTTTAGAAGTTACTGTACATGTCTTTTGCTGGGACTGTTTCAGAGTCTTTTGGTTATGGTATTTCTCTTCCTTCCCACAGAGTCTGTGGAACAGGCCCTACATTATCCAGTCATTTTTTCTGGTCCAGTACTGAAGCAGCAGCACTGAGATGTTGATGCCCTACTTGGATGCAAGTTCCCTCTTAAACTTCTTGAGCATACGGTCTCTGCTGTTGTGTAATTCAGGGAATTATAGTTTGTTCCTTGCCTGTGTTTCCACAGATGCTATCTCTCTTAAAAAAAACATATGGACAGGAGGAGAGGCCCACACTGTGCCTTAAATTAATCCTAATGTATTGTTAGAGTATTATATGTTGTGGGGTTTTTTTGCTGGATATGGTTTGGATTTGTGCTCAGGACAAGGAAATTGAGTTTCTCTTCCTTTGCCGACAATAAGAAAATCAGGAATACCTGTCCACTTACTTAGGTGGGTTGGTTTCTGACCATCTTTAGATTGCTTTTATTTTCTGAGTTGGTGTTGTTTCTTTTGGTGTTGTTGTGTTTTATTTTGCTTGATTTCCCTTCTCCCCCAGCAGAAGTTTTTTTCAGCACTGTAGCTGTGTGCCCTGGACTCTAAAACATGTCATCTTTTCTTAAATTTTTGAAGGATAGTAAACCACATATAGTGCTCCTCCCATGGCTTGAATTTTGACTCCCTGGAGCTTGCAAGAAGCATTAGAAATTTGCTTTAAATAGCCTGCAGTAAAGGTAACATTTCATCTTACCTACTTGTTAGAGGATTAAGTAAATAAATATGCCCTTTACATGGGAAAGTAGGTCCCAGAATCATGTTCGTTTATTTTTCTGCCTACACACCACTGCTTTCCATACCAGTTGTATAAATTGGTACATGAAGGACTTGCAGCATGTGGTAACAGCTCATTCTTGGTCAATACCAAGGTGCATCCATGCCCAAAGGGATTGCTGCAACCTCATTTCAACTGCTGAAGTTGTATGAACAAGATGAACAGAGCTTTAACAGTCCAGCAGCAAGTGTCACAATGCAATATAAAGCCTTGGTATATGTGTGTGTGCTCTGTTTCAGAACCAGCTACTCTCAAGTAATTACTGCAACCTAGATAAAGTATAGGCTCAGTACACTTAGCTGGTATTGGTTTAGTCAGACCTAAACTTGACTTTTGCCTTGTGTAACGCTTTGCTTCTCCCACCTGTCGTCCCCCGGTACTCTGTTTAATTTGAGGAGCAAAAGGTTGAGATTACTAAACCGTGAGCTGAGGCATTACTAGAAAGACAGTTGCTAAATTTGGGTTGAATTTGGCTGTTAGACCTGGTGTAGGTCTCTTCAGTATCAGAGTGGAATGCCACAGTTGATCAGTCTTAACTCTATGGACAGTGGTTTTGACAATGGATTATGTGTGTAATGGTCAACTTCAGAATCTCTCTCCTCTTTGATCTCCCTTGTTGGAAGTACCATAAGGAACACAGTAACTGGTGCTGAGGAGCATGTTTAGCACGTACTTGACATTTGTAAAGGAGTGAAAGGGACCTGCAAATGTGGGCTCCTAGCTCTGCTTCTGAGGTAGGAGGGAGGGAAAGGAGTTGTCTCGTTGACTTGATGATCTTAAAGGTCTTTTCCAACCTGAATGATTCTATGATTCTATCTGGCCTGTGAGGGCTGCAGAGAGGTGCAGTTGGGTGTTGGCATCTGTTACCTAATGTCTAGCCTAGTTTCAGTTGAAATATCTGATTAATTTTGGGGTTTTCATTAATGTGGGTTTTGGAACAAATTAAATGTGACCGAGGTCCCAGCAAGGTTCTGAAATCTGTTTTCTGCTGAAGAAATCCTTATACAAATGAACAGCAATTTGCATCATTAAGCACACGCTTCACTCAGGATGATCAACAGGACGGAACACAGAGACAGAAATTGCCTCATGCAGTGCTTTTCTTATAAGATGGGAGACATTTAACCCCAATTCGTGCTTTGTCCCATTTGTGTGTTCTTTTACAGCCTTTTTGGGGAGGTGGTAGTTGTTTTAACGGCAGTCTGAGTTCGGTGTGATCCTCTCCAAAAGGTCCTTGCATCTTGCCTTTCTTTAGATACTAACTAGCAACTAGACATTCCCCTCCCTCTCGTTAGGCATCCTCCCAAGGATTTACAGTGTTTTAAAGGTGTGTGAGGGGGTTGGTTCGGGTAGGAGAAATAAAAGTTGTGACTTGTTTCTCGCAAGTTGATTGCGAGGCAAGTTGTTTATGTTGATGTTACGCCACTGTGTTTGTCAGTGTCGATTTATGTCAGGCTTTAAATAGGATGCTCTGCAATGAGTTTGTTTTCTGGTAATTTGTAATCCTTTCAGGCCGGCTAACATTAACGAGCGGCAGCATTGCTGTGGCTGGCTTTCTTTTGATCATGCACAGCCCTAGTCAGGAAATGGGTGAGGAGCATGACTCATGATTACATTACCCTAATGTGACTGCCCATTAGAAGTTTTCTTTTTGTCGCCAATATGCCTTCCCTTGACACTACTTCTGAAAACAAAACTTCCATTTTGGAGCACTTTGAAATATTGACCTTTGAACAGAGAGATTTATGTTCTCTTGCGGTCTCAAGGCAAAGCTCTAAGCAGGAGCCTCTGCAGAGAGCTGAGAGAAAACGAAGGTCTGCAAAATGCTTTTCCAGAAGTTTGTAAAGACAGACAGGACTTGACTTGCAGTACACTGGGTCTGCTTGGCTTCACTGGATACAACATGCTTCCCTGACCCATTTACTTGTCCTCTCATGTTGCCTGCACATGAAAGCTCGAAGCCCAGTCTATACAAGGACTGTCATCTCATTCAACATTTGGCTTAAGCTTTGTCTTCGATCCGTACTTATCTTTTGAAATATGGCTACAATAATGGAAAGATAGGTGCTGAGTGCTGGCTGATGTAAACCCTGAGTGTTGAGAAGATGGCTTTAGTGGGATTTGAGACAACAATATTTTGGACAGTTTAATTAAATACATGGGATTTAGAGTTTGAAAGAAATACCAGCTGCTAATCAGTAAACTAGCTTTAGCACCGAATTGCCACTGTGCACTCTGAATATTCAGACAGCACACCTCTTTACAAGTGCTGAGTATATGAATTTCTTTCAAATTAGCCTCATTTGCTCTGACAGGTTTTAAGGGCAGTATGTGAAATATGACTATTGGCATAAAGAGTGAATTCACCCTGATATTACTTGATATATTCCAGAAAAAAAGAAGTCTGATCAGTTCACTACAAGCAACTCAAGGTATGAGAACCAAATGTCTTGGGAGGAAGTGGGGATCCCTGCACTGCTGTCCAGAGTGGTGCATCCCTGTCAGCTGGGGCATGTTGCAGGTGTCACTGACATGCTGCAGAGCAGCACCAGCATATGACATGTCTTCCAGTTGTCACTTATTCTTCCAGATTCTTACCTCTGCTCAAATGGTGCCTTCAAATAGTGGAGTTGTTTTGTTAGAAGTAGAGTATAAACTCACCGTGAAGATGTTATTTCTGGGTTTTCCCTTTGTTTCATGTAAGGGTGATAAACCAGCTACTTTAGCTGTACTAACAATACCCTTGAAACTGAACATAGATAACAAAATTTTAGAAGCCCTATTTACTCTGTGATTTCAGCCCGATTTTTTAAAGAGGGCATGAGTTGGACGAAAAAGTAACTCAGTGAAGATTTTTTTTAATCTGTTGAAGCGTTTCCTTTCTTCTATCCACCCCAATGCCATCAACTTTGCTCTCATCTTGATGACCATTCAACTCTCTGAAGGAGGCAGAACTGCAACAGAGCACAAGATTCATCCTTCTTCTATGTAATAAAAAAATAAGTCCTGTGCAACTTTAGATTTTTCTGTAGCTGTATATCTCTACCTCATTGTTAGTCTTTGCTTAGCCCAGAGAGGGCTCTCTGGCTTTCAAGTTTGTTTTAAAACTAGTTTATCAGCCACTTAAAGATGGTCAATACTTATTTAAACACTCTGAAAAATGAATAATAGAACTGGTGATTGTGATATGCCTATGTCACTTGTGTGTTTCAAGGAGATGATAAGGAGTATTTGACTTAGAGATGAAGCATATTTGAGAATTGGAGGTCAGGAGTTCAGGGTAGGGGTTTTTTTTCTTGAAACCTTGCAGGATCCTCATATTTTAGATTGCCTTTTGTCAGTAGCTAGCAATTACGGAAATTTTAAACTAAGGGTCTTTTCCAAAAATAGTATGAATATATAAAGTTAGAAAAAACTTAATTTCAGTATGACAGCAGTCTTGGGAACCCTAAGGCAGAAACAACTGGAGATACAAAGCCATTTTTGCATCAGGAGTGCATAAAGTCTGGATGTAACTCCATGGACATTTTTCCTTGCGGAAGAGATGGTTAAGGATTGCGTGGCCCTTCTCCCACAACTCCTTGCTTTCTAAGAGTGGTGTCTCAAGAGATAGTTTAGCTATTGAAAGGACTTTTTACAGCAGAAAGTAGCAGTCTTATGCCAAGCCTTGTGATTTTAGACCCCTTTCCTAGTTAGTTTTCACCTTGTGTGCTGAACTGGCCTGTAAGGGGTCAAGTGTGTGCACACAGTAGGGGGGAAGGAGAGAATGCCTTTCTGACAGCAAGTTATATTGGGCTTGAACTCTCTTGAAGCACTGCCGTCGGGCAGCTGCAGCTGTTACTAAGCCTGTCCTGTAAACTGAGTCAGTGGAGAGAACTGCGGCTGTGACCAGTTTGAAGTGCGACTTGTAGGTCTGTCTGCCTGTGAAGGGTACAAGGAACTGCAGTGCAGAACGAGGAACCAGCAATGATGAGTGAGGAATCCAAGGTGGGAACGTTTTAATCCGGCTTTGAGAGCAGAGTTGGGCTGAGGAACTACACCCTCTGTGTCAAAAGAGAAAGCCATCTATGCTAACCTGCTCAGAATCACAAAGGGTGTGGAGTGTGGATTCCTAATCCATTTACACTGATCTGAGTGCTGGCTGACATCACAGGGGACAGTTGAGATTTCAACCAGGGCAATTTGCCAGGCTTTTAGGTGGCACATTGGCTCAGGTTGTAGGGGTTATTTTTTTGTCCCATTTCCTGTTTTTCCCTATGACTGAAGGGAACCAATGGACAAGTTTTTAAGCCTGTCCATCTTGTGGCTTATGGGTTTATGGTACCCAGCTATTTGCTCATCTGGTGTGTGACTTTGTAGGAGGAGACGTGTGACTGTGCTTCAGCGTGCAGTCTGCTTGACGTAGCATAACCTCACCCACAACCTCACCATGGCTGGCTGCATTAGTGCTTGTACTGACATGCACCTCTGCCTAGATCTGCACGGGCTTGTGCTCATCCAGTTTTTGGAAGCCAATGAACTATATGGTATTAAATGTATGTATGAATGTACTAGCCAACAAAGCTAAGGAGAAAGTAGTAAAGAGGGACCTATTTCAGTCCATGAAGCTGAACATGAATACAGTGAGCCCATTAAATCCCTGTCTCTGGAGGAGAAAAGAAAATAAGGTTTTTATTGTTCTAGAAAAGATGCTAACTTTTCAAAGCTGAAAGCAAGCTGTGATTCAACCTGCTGAAAGGTAAAAAAAATTGCTTGATAAAAAAGAGCTATTTAAAATAGTCTAATGAGTGGTCATAAGCACAGTTGCAAAAACAGACTGTGTAAGGCATTTATTTATTGCATCACAACCAGATTTTAAAAATGTTAGTCCTCTACAGTGTTAACAAAGCATATATTAAAAACATTTAGAATCTCAGAGTAAATGACAAAAATAAGTCAGCATCAAAGGGATTTATTTCTACTCATACAGTGCAGAGATCTATTTATACAGTATGGGTTGCCTAGTATTTTTATGAGCATCTTGCAAATAAGTACAAAATTGTTGTAGTACAAGTTTGGAGGTGATGGGTATTGGTGAAGAAGTGTATTGGTGAAGGAGATAGAGAAAGCTCAACTGATTTATGGATTCACAGCTTGAGCACATTAAAATAAAATGTTTCTCTCTCTTTCTAAAGTATGGCATTGCTTTTTATCCTAGAGAATGTAAATCCAGTTTATTTACTGGAGAATGATAACTTGGAGTGCTTTTTCGTCCCATTCCCCCCCCCCCACCCCAAGGAAAGGAGTAGAGTCTTACTGGACAAACAGTGTAATATGAGCACTGCCACTGTGCTCTGGCACAGTTTTGGCTGTGCTGCCAAAATTCATTGATTAAATTAATATGTTTGTATATTGATCCTAAAAAAAAATAAAATGGAGATGCCTACTCTGAACCAATAAAAAGCAAGGATAAAAAATTCTACTTTTTCCAGTATAGTTTATTCTGCTTGGAGAACTGGTTTTTGTTATGCCAGCACAAGAATTCTTAAATGGTTTGTAATATAATTCTACCCAGTAAATACAGGAAAATTCCTGTTGTAAGAGGGTGAGAATAAGAGCAGAAGTATGATCTCGTTTATAAACAAGGCAGTGGTGATGGAAAGAAAGAAGTGATTTTTATCTTCATATATGCTGTTGGGATTGCAATATTGTCGCTAATTCTGATCTGCTTGGAAAACAATGTTGAAAAATTGGAGGTGGCTCAAAAGAGAGAGGGGGAGAGACCCCAGAAGGCTTAAAATTATTCCCCCATTATTGCCACATGAGGAATTTCGCCTGTTCACTTTGTTCAAAAAGGATGACCGAGAAACAACTTGGTTAGTGTTCAAGTACCTTAACAAGGATGAAGGTTTCTGGTTGATAAAGGGCATTTGTAATCTCAGACTGGTAAAGAACAAAATAATAACTGGAGACTGAGGCCATTTCCTCAAATTAGACCTTTTTTTTTTTTTCTTCCGCCCAAATCAAGTTTACTCTTCTTAGTTTCTTTTTCTTGCAAGCTAAAATAAAAACTCTTAAATAGATTAATTACTTCATTCATTTACATATAATATATGAGTACTTTAATGGTTTAAAATTAGTTGAAAGTGTTTCCTGGTTTGGTTAACATTATTTACACAAGGTCGATCTGTTTGAAAGAGTGCTAAGCAGGGTGGCAAGAGTTAAATGAGTCAATAATTAAAAATCAAGAACTTGTTTTTCCTTTGTTTGTGAACCTAGGTTTTAGGGAGGGGGGGAAAACAGGAGGGTGCTGGAGAAATGGAAGATACCTGGAGAGAAAGATGCTGTATGCAGCCTGTCCCTGTCTGTGCTTACACTTAGTGGCAGTTGACCCTTCTTCAAGTGGACTCACAGCTGGTGTACTATTTGTCTTTGGTTTATGTGGAAAAATTTGTTTTATAACAAGGGAAGTAAAAATATATCCTTATGTGATTTTTTAAAAATTTTTTTCCACAGCTAGAATAGATAAAATAATTTATTATATTAATCAGGACACAGATTGGAACAGGGAACACTTTAGGTTCATATTCTCTGGTAACTGACCTCTGTGAAGTAAATTAATTCATGTAGTCTGCATGTATGGGGAATTTTAAGAGAAGGGTGGACAAACACCTTCACAGATAGCACATGGCATCTCTGTCTTCAGGGCAATGCAGAAATGAATCAACTGCAGCATAGAGTTGGGTCCTCTCTTGACCTGTGCTTCTGTAGCTGTGGGAATTATTTGGGATTTTTTTTTTCTTCATTTTCTAAATAATGTACGTGATAACACAGTGAAATAGGTAAGACTTGATCCAGGCGAGTCAGCTGACTGCAGTTGAGAAAATTAGTTAAACTGAAGTGCATTTAGCCTGATTGTTTTTATAAAGTAATTAAATCCATAGCTTTAATCAGGAAGGTGCCAATGCTTTGATGAAAGGAGAAGCAAAGGAGACAAGGACTTCTAACCTGATCAAGGGAAGTTGACCTTAAGACAGATGAATTCAAAGGCTGTGCCTCTTATAAAAAATGTAAATTTAGATAAACAGTCTGGAGGGAGAAGTGTTAGCACTTGATATGGTTTAAGCTATTTAGAAGGTAGTGGCTTTATAAGTGGAGAGCTGGTGGCCTGGTCTAGAAGTGGATAGACTTGTGGCCTCTTGTATTCAGAGCTTGGTGGTTGATAAGGACACCTGAGTCTCCAGAAACACAAGAGGTAAGCTCTGTGGTGCATCATCTCATGGTTTTCTTGTATCTGAGGACTTAGTTAACTGAGGATGTGTTTCATTAGCATTCAGGAACTGTAACTGCATGACTTCAGGCCCATGTTATAAAAGCAGTAAAAATGTGTTTTACACTTGATGCTGTTTCAGACATAGTGAAAGTAACAGCATTGACCAGGATGTTCTTAAGAGTTTGTACTGCTGAAAGCTACTGATAGCTAAAACCTAAAATGAAGCCCTAAAGTCTAATTCTTCTATGCTTGCAGATAATTCATCATGTAGAAAAGTTGCAGCTGCTTGTTGCGTAGTTTGTGTCTGTCTTTTGCTATATTACTGTGCTTTCATTTGGATATTGAGATAATGTACAGACTCAGTTTTCTCTTACTGACTTGCTCCACAAGGTAATTCAATTATATTTTAAATTATGCTTTGGAAAGGCCTTTCTCTGAGTTTCATGTGCTTCTAGTCAGTGGTATGTAAGGCAGAGCCTTTGCAAGGGATTGCCCTGTAGAAAGCCTGTAGGATTCCCAGCATACACAGTTGCTTCTGGCTCTGCTCTGTGAAAATGTGGTTTCTTTCTCTAATTTCTTTGCTAAAGGATCTAGGTCTCTTGGGATGCATGCACAAATAAAAGGTTGCACCTTGACCCTTATTTGTCTCTGGCTTTTCAAGCTTAGCTGTTGAGATATTTGCTGATAGTCTGTCTTTCTAAAATGGACCGTGGAATAAGCTAAGGCATCCATGGAAAACTTTGAGCTGTGTGGAAGGTGATGATTGCAGAGTGGATAGAAGGCGGATTGAGAAGCACCTCTAAAAATATTAGTCTTTGTTACCAAGCAAAATACTTATACGAGAGTGTAAAGTGATAGGAATGAAAATGAGCAAGCACTACAGCCAGACTAAAAGTTTAATTTTCACTGGGCTGAAATTCCTCTGGTTTGGCTCATACTTGGACCTTGTTAGGACAGGGGGTATCTTTTAAACTGGAATGAAAACCCTTTCATGTTGTTTTTCTCTTAAATTAAGGTCTTCCACTGTAGGCTGGCAGTCCAGGATTGCAGACTTCTGGTTTTCTGGTAATTTGTCATTCAGCTTTCCAATTTAGCTATACAATCACTTAGTTACTGAGCTGAAGTTAGTCAAAAAAGAGACTCTTTTAGCAGTAAGATCTAAAAAAGGTCTCATTTTAAGACAAGGAGAAATTTATTGTGTAGCCTGATATCAAAACTGCATTGTGTTGTGTCCCTTCTCTTAGCCCATGTGCACTTGAGATTCCATTAAATCTTGTTGAGTGCAGGAAGTGTGTTAAGGTGCTAAGATTCTTGTGAAAATTTTGTGGACTAATTTTTTTTTTTTGTCTTCTAGGATTTGAGCTGGAAGCTTAGTCTTGTTAGGTTTTTCTTCATTTGCCAAAGTTTGATTTATATTTTTTTTTTTTTACTAAAATAACTATCTATCTATCTATCTGTGTGTGTATATATATATATGCTATATGTTAACTGTTTATATGGGTTCTTCTTTATTTAATTGTAAATTAAGTATGAATAAAAATAGTATTGTAGACTTAGTGAATATTTCCAGATTTATTTGTTTGAAGTAGCTAAAAATCTGTGCTCCTTTAGGCAGTAGTTGACAAAGACAATAGGTATGCAGAAACAAAATTGCTCTGAAGCTTTGTTATGTTGTACATGGAAGGCCTGTCCATTGAGAAGGGAGCCCTTTTATTTAAAAGGTGTAGTTTGCAGATTTCCAATACTGTGGGTATTGAAATATGCAGTAAGAGTAGCCTTTGTTTTCAGCAGAGAAAATGGTGCTTGCACTAAGCATGTAATTGTGAAATTTCTTCCCTTCAAATGTAAAGCCTCTTGCACTGGCCAAATGGAAGACAAGGCCTTCACAATTAAAGGGACTGCTGTATAGAGAGGGTTTATAATTCTTGATAGTGGAGTCTCTTGCAGCATCATCTCAGGTAGTGTGGTTTTACACTGCCCCTTACTGGGGCTCTCTAGTAGTGCAAGAACTAAAGGAGATTTGAATATCCAAAAGTTTGTGCTGCTTTCAGAGTTTTTGTATTTTTTTCCCCCTGAGCTATGAGCTAAATAAAATACAGTACTTTTCTTGTATGTCAAAATGGCCGATTTATACTAGGAGTTATTTTCTTTTTAGTATTTCCTGATGTTCAGATGTTTCATTGTGTCCTTCAGGTTTTTTTTAAACCTCCCTGTGGAGTTTGTTGATACTGGGTTTTGATACAGATCCTAAGTGGTGGAAGCCATGAAAGCTTTGAATGAACTACCATTTGTCTTTCATTTTTAAACTAGTGACCAACAGGCATGTCTTTGGACCACATTGTCATTGCATTGTCATTGATTCGAATTAAAAGACCTTATAGAATGAGAGATTAAAATCAGAGATAATTTGGCCTGTTATTTCTAGGAAGTGAGATAGAGCTGAGTCCACAAGATAACTGTAAAGCCACCTCACCATTCATCTCTGTTTGCTAATAGTCTTCTCTGTAGAGTTGAGGTCATTTTGTTTAGTTAAATGGGTTTGCTTGGGCAGAGTGATAAAATGGGGAAAGCAATGCAGTGAATTTTAGACTTTAAAACTGCAAGGTTGATTTGTCTAATCAGTTCTGTTCCCATTGCAGATGGCACACATAGAGATCTTATTTAGGAGTTACTTTTGTATCTTGCAGTACTGTTATGGAGTAATGTGAATCTCCTAGTATATTGTAGATCCTAATGAATTCTGTTGTGTATAAGGGAGCTTTGAAGTGCTTTTAATTGATTGATGCAATCAATTGTATTTTCAAAATTGATCTTAAAAGTATAAAATGCCCTCATAAATTATTGAAGTTATTTTGTATTTTAACTTTAAGCTGTTTACATCTGACATGTTTTGTAGGGGAGCGCTCTTCAACATTATCAAAGTACAGTAGATACCTGGTGGGAATCAAAAAAACAAAGCACTGACCTGGCTAGACTCCCAGCTCCCCTTGTGATGCAGAGTTAAGTACCCAACTGTAGGAATTAATTACTGTGGTTAAAGGATCTGTTAAAATGCTTAAATGCTTCTTGACAACTTGGGTGTGTAGCCATTCAGTGCTAAGTTTTAAACCTGGTGATTCTTGTACTGGGCTTAATTTGGTGAAGGAAAAACCTAGCCAGGGCATGAGTAAAAGGCAGCAAAAGTAGCCCTTGTTACAGCCAGCTTTCTTCCTCTTATGGTAGAGAATAGTCTTGCTGTGTAAAAGCTGTAATCTCCTTTGTAGAGTGGAGGGGGTGATGGACAAAGGGTGACAGATTTGCAGATGAGTACTCTGAGGAGAGGGGGTGATCTGTGGTGCATGAAGAATGTTCAGAAATGTCCACGAGGAAAAAATGCATTAATTCTGACAGTGTCCAAGGGTTAGGAACTGGCACTATAAGGAAGAAATATACCATTAAAGTATTAAAAAAGAGTGTTTTTCAATACCTTGTTGACTTAATAGTCTGTTAGACCTTGTTAGCTCTATCAGGCCTTTCAAAGACCACACCCTAGTAGGACAACATGGTTTGCAAAGACTGTTAAAACTGGTTGCACTCTAAATCACTGCAGGCCTCGTGGTCTGCATAATTTGTGAGCTAGTCTATAACTAATTGCTATGAAGAATTCATGTAGCCTAAAGAATATAGCCACAAGAATCAATCTCCTCTAAAGCATGTGCGTTTGGATGTTCCTAACAAAATGTAAAGATGTGGAACAGCTCTTTTTTCTAGTTCCTAAAACTATCTGTTTAAATGGGCACAATTACTGGAAATGTTATTGGTTACAGTTTGTGAGTGTTCAGCACTAATTGGAAGTATCTGAAAGCTAATCTGATTACCCAGTTATCTAAATCAAGGGAGTGTACTCCATATCCAAAATGGTTTTCTAAATGACTCTGTCAGTCTTCCTGGATCTACCAAAAACTTAGTGTTGTTGAATGTTATAAATGTGCTTCTGCATGTGCTCTTAAAGGTCAGCATTTTGGATGCCACGATAAGGAGAAGAAAGTTTGAGATAGTGATAGTTGTCAAATGAATTGTGCTCAGCAACTGTGTCTAAAAAGTCTGACTTCAAAAAAAGCTATGGAGTCAGAGAAAGGTTAGGTAGCCCTTGTTAATTTGAACTCTTTTATCCTGCCAAATGAAGGGAAGCAACATCATTAAGCTAATCTGCAGGCTGGAACTGTCAGTACCATTACTAATTTTGGGGTTTGGTAAAAAACAAGACTGAATGAACCATGAAAAATAAGTTAATGATAACCTGATTTTGTATCCCATGCAGGTTTTCTCAAGCTGAGGAAGTAGCAGGGCATTTGGTTGGTACCTGACGCCAAAACGTGTGCTCTACCTTGAGAAGAGCTGATGTGGGAGACATTTACCTTCACATACTCCACAGTTCTCTGTATCAGAAGAATAAGACTTGGTGTGCAAGAGTGGTTCAAGATGATGATGTAAAATTGCTAACACTGAAGGTCTTCTGAGAAGAACTGGCTTTGTAAGAGGCTTCTCCTTCCCTAACATTTTTTTTTTTTTAACTACTTCTCTCAGAAACTACAAGCAAGATGCCAGCCAAGACACCTATCTACTTGAAAGCTGCTAACAATAAGAAAGGGAAGAAATTCAAACTAAGGGATATTTTATCTCCTGATATGATCAGTCCTCCACTTGGAGATTTTCGTCACACCATACACATTGGAAAAGAAGGACAGCATGATGTTTTCGGAGACATCTCATTTTTGCAAGGCAACTATGAGCTGTTGCCTGGAAATGAAGGTGAAACCAGAGTTAGCCAGTCTGGTATCCACAATGAATTCTTAAGGGCAAACAGCACTTCTGAATCCATGTTTACAGAAACTCCATCACCAGTGCTCAAAAATGCTATTTCCCTTCCTGCCATTGGGGGTTCTCAAGCCCTTACATTGCCTTTATTGTCACCGGTGACATTTAATTCAAAGCAAGAATCCATCAGGTCATCCAGAAATCCTAGGCTTAGCTGTGAGCCAGTAATAGAAGAAAAACTGCAGGAGAAAGGTAAAGAGATGGAGGATGAAGAAACATACAAAGATGACATATGGGAGCAAAATGGTTCTTCTTCACATTTTACTAACGGTAGTGACAGTCACTCATCCAGCTTTTCTGAACGATGCACTGATTGGCAAACAGTTGATTTACTGGATGACAGTCAGCTTTCATGTGAACTAACCAAGACAAAGTCAGAAGAATCCCTTTCAGATCTTGCAGGCTCTCTTCTCTCATTACAACTTGACTTGGGGCCCTCACTTTTGGATGAGGTCCTCAATGTAATGGACAAGAATAAATCTTAGAACTGGTACTGCCTCGCTTCTTTATAAGTGATTCACTTAAAAACAAACAAAAGACCACAGTTCAAAAGCAGATGCTTAAAAGTCAGCTGTATTTGCAATTGTATGATGAGTTTTCTAAAAATATTCTTAAAATACTATTTTTTTACCTATTGTTTTTCATGATTTTTATTACACTAAATTCTCATATCAGGAAGGTAAACTTTACTAATCAGTTTCAGCAAATATAAAATGTTTCTAAGTACCAGTATTAATGATCAGAAACTTAAGAAACAGCGTTTGAGGATGATACTGACTGTGACATTTGCTTAGTTCACTTCTACAGGCTTCTGAATATGTGAGAATCTCTTAATGTCAGAAAGGAGACTGATACCAATTATTCGCTTTTATAAATTATTACAATATCACTTTATGTGTAGGCCTCTTTCTAGAACCTTGTGTTTGAGGGTTTTATAGTGTTTTTCTTCATTTTCCATAGTACCATTTCTGTTATAAATTCACCATAACTACTTTCTTGGTCTTATACTACCACTCTGAATTTAAATGTGAACAGTTTGAAGGCTTTTTCAGCTTGAATAACCTGGTCCAGAGTCTCAGCTGCTTTAAATGAGTATGCACAAATTTACACATGTTGAGACTTGGGCCTGACATTGTATATGAAATGTTGTATTGTAAACAGGTGACACATGCAAGATATTATGGTTAAATTATTTTAAAAGTTGAAATATATTTTCTGTGTGCATATTGGCTTTTTACTGCCTACACATACGGTATCTCATCAAAATACTTGCTTGGCATTATTGGTGCTCTTCTGAAAATTGTATATTTGTGTGTTTGAAGAGAAATATGTAGTAAAAGTCCTTGCTTTTTTCTTCATTTATTTCCACAACATGCTTAAACTTGCAACTGGTTATTTTACTTTTTGAAGAAGGCACTGGTTATTCACAATGCTAGTGATGTGTGCAGCAACAGCCAATGTTTGCGAAATGTGGATCCTTCAATACAGTACCTACATGGATTGCATAAATACCTTGTGCAATACAATAAAAACCCCTTTAAATCGCTATGTCTTTGTGATTCACTACACAGCCTCACCAAAACACAAAGTTTTTTTTTCTGCTATAAAGAAACAGACTAGTTGTAGAAATATGAGACCAACGGGCAAATCAATTCTGACTTAATTCAGTTGATTTCTCCAGTTTATTTCCTGAGGTTTTAAGGGCAAACTCCAAGCAGATAGGACCCTCTGGAATATATATACTGATTTAAAGTAATGGGAGATAAGAGAGTAATACTTTGAGCCCAGTGAAGTTAATGGCAGAGTTCCAGTAGATTTCACTGGAAATCCCAACACAGTTTGTAGACTGTTCTTCATTAGATAACTTTATTTATCTGTATCTTCCTATAAGAACATGTACATCATGAATTATTTAGTATATATCATTTATCCTTAAAATTTCTAGGGAATCAATGCCAAATAATAATGTTCCTTCAGCATGTTTTAGGAACACAATCTTTACCCCTGTTAAACACATCTGTTATTGTAGCTGCATGTCTCATTAATGCACAGTCTCCCATATTATTCCTGTAAGTGAGGAAATGAGATGTAGAATGCCCAAGAACTGTGTTTATTTTTAAGATGATGTTTAATTGCCTTTAACTTCATATTCTCTGTGTGTAAGCCTGTATCAAATTTCCAATGTATTCATAATCCAAGAAGAATGGTGATGACTGTGGTGCTTTTTCTGTTTTAGAAAGCAGGTTCAAAGCTCCGCTTGGCCACATTTCTTATGGGACCTGGGGATTTAGAACCTAAGGAGAATTTAGGCCAAAACTTTCACTGGAAAAATCTGTCACTCATTAGCATAGGGGAAGTTTGGGTGAAATAGGGAATTAGACATTTTCTGTGTAAACCAGCTTCAAATACCATGATTAGAACATTAAAGTATTTGTTGAATGGAAAGTCATTATCTTTTAGGGCTTTCCAAGAAAGTATTCTCTAGAAAGCAAAACCAGATTATATTAGCAGCTGTTGCAGTTGTGTAATTTTTGCTTTGTCCTGTTTTATACTCTATTTTCTGTCTTAGGCTGCTGAAAAGTGTCCCACTATTGCAGGATTTTTTTGGTCTGTATTATCCTTTCTATGTCATTGCTCATCTAAATTTGTAAATCCTTAAGTCTTGTGATGAGGGTGGGTGGTCTGAACTAAAATAACAGCCATTGCTCCAGGCAAAAAAACTGCTGTGTTGTGGAGAAGAACCTTTCCTCACATCAAGAACAGGACCTTTGCACTGGCAAAGCAGATTTCATATTTCTTTAAAGCTTTCTTGTTACTTCCCTAAGAAGCTGGATCCCTGAATTGTTCAGATCTCCTCAGTCTTATATGTAAAGACCTAGAAGATGCAAAGTCAAAATGTGCCCAGCTTCTGTTTTGACATGGTCTTCTGTAAAATACTGCTTTGTGTAATCTGATCTGGCATCTCATCTGTCAAAATAAAAATTAAATTTGTCAGATCAAAATCTAAATTCCAAAAAAATTTAAAGTTCTGCCCTCCTGAAGCCTTGATATAGTTCTTAACTGAAATGAGACTTTCAAGGAGGAGCTACGTGTCAGTTTTCTGAAAACCAATATCCTGCTGCAAGTCGGCCTTGTGGTTATTGCATCAGTTGGGTATATATATATATATATATACACAGCTAGCTATACATATATATATGTACAGAGAGAGAGAGAGAGATAAATCTCCAAGTTGCCTTGCATATTGCATCAATTTTCTGTGTCTGTGGAAAAAGTGCTAACTGTACCACTCACAGAAAGTTCCACAGATGCTTCACAAAGCCTTCTAGTATGTCAGCTCTTTCCCATCACTTCTAACTGCAGATCTACAGTGGAGGCCTAGAGATGTAATCTGAAGGTGCCGAAGAAGAAACCAGAGGCATATGCCTACTTCCTGCATAAGTATTTGCCAAGTTTCACATCTGTACAGTCCTGCAAGCTGAGCTATACACAATACAATAGAAAAGTGTACCTGAAAGTCCAATAATCATCCAATTCAAGAACCTTGGAACTCCTGTCTCTGTTCCCCAGCCAGCCTGAGGTGATCAGTATTGGGCTGAGGGTGTCAGTGGGAGGGAGAGAGGAGGTTAAATGCTGGGAAGTACACAGCCCCACATGGATATCTGTCAGTTTCTAAGAAGGACCAAATCCAGACACTGAGAAGAAAAACAAGTCCCAACTGAAGGATGGAAAGCAGTTTGACAAGGAGGCTAGCAGAAACCCTGAACTTGAATTCATTCTCTTGAAACTTAAATGTACTGAAGATATCTATTTCATTTCACCTGTTTATCCACAACAGTACAAAGTGTACAGGATTGCACCATCCAGATTCGCTGCCAAATAGGTCTAAATAACTGTACGTTATGTGAATGTGACAGAAAAGGGAAGAAAATATAAAAAAATAAATCCAAAAGCAGTCAAAACCTTGTTTAAGGATGATTTTACTTTTTAGTCCTTTTTGAAATTTTTGGTGTTAATGAGGAAGCTAGTGAAGAAGATTAGAGCTGAAGGATGTTACCTAATTTGTTTAGGAAATCCTCAACAACAGGAACAGACTAAGGCCAAGTTTCAGAAAAGCATGGGAGATACTGGCTCAAATCGTTTTTCCTTCTTGTTAAAATTAGTGAGAGAAGAGGGAGTCTGCCTTTTTGAGGATGTCATTCGTGACCAGAATTGGAAGCAGCTGTTTGAGATGTCTTATGTAAATAAGGCAGATGCAAGCCTAGCAGAGAAGGTGCTGGATCTGGCATAGTGAGACCAAATAAAGATTGATGCAAGAAAAAGCTAAGAGACACAGTGGACTTCATTGCAAGGAGTGAGAGAAACAGTTGTTGTAAATTAAATAAATTAGTGACCCAGCTGGTCTGCTTGCATCTATTTGCTTTTCCCTGTGAATACAAAGTATGGCAATACATCTGTTTCCTATAAAACTTTCATTTTACATGTTTTTACAGAGGTTTCCTGACTCCAAATATGAGACTGGATCCATCACTAACTGCTTCTCTCTAATTAACATTTTACAAGTGCTAGAAAATCAAGGAAGTACCTAATGCTTTCTGTTTACTTTTGAATATTTTAAGTTATTTTCTCCCCTATAACAGTTATAAATGGACTGATTGTCTCCTAGTATAAATTAACATTGCTCCAATAAAATCACAGATTCAGATTTATGCCAGGGTATTCCCAGAGAGAAATAAATTTCCCAGAATATTTACAGCAGAGATAAAGTGCTTTTTCATGGGTACCTTGTAGTATGACCCTACACATTGTTCAAGCTATTTATCTTCCTCATTGCCTAAGATATTTCTAGCTTGTGCTCAGAGAAACTAGGACTTCAGGTTTGTGGGTGGGTGACTTCTAGCCTGTTCTTTGCTTTTTGTGATAATCACTTATTTAGGAACCTTTCTTCTGTTAGAACCTCCTGTCAGGGTGAAGCACGAGCCATGGCAGGGGTGGAGACCAGACATCAGTGGGGCAGGGACTGAAGGCCCTGGGCTAAGATGAAATGGGCCTCCTGAGCCAGTGAACGGGGTGGGGTCTGACTTAAGAACCCTGACAACCTCTGGCAGAATTTTGTGGGTAATCTTTTTGATCTGAAGATTTTCTCTTCAGTAAGTCATAGTCACAAAAGCCATCTGGTACACAATTAGATTTTGGTTCACTACAAATGAAAAAGCCTTGGGCCATTTGCTGTTTACTATGTAGGATGGAACCATCAGTCAAAAAAAGTCTTGAGACTTTTGCTCACTTAACAAATTGCCATTGCTATTCCAGAGCATTTAAGTGCCCTGCTAAAAATTATGCAGTTTTAACAGACAAACTGCTAGATGGTAATACTACTCAAGAAGAAAGTTGCGTCCACATATTGGAAAGGTAAAATTCACACCAAGTTGGATACCATATGTCAGTACTTAGCCAAGTAGATTTTTAAACAGTCCTTTGTGGCATCCTTTCAACTCTTATGTGCTTTGAGGTCACAGTCCCCAGATATTCCCCAGATATTGTCACATTACACTATAAGATGGTCTCATGCACTTGTGAAAGGCCAGTGGGCCTGGGCCTTTCCTTGCTTTTTTTGCCAGACTTCTTCATATATACTGTCAGCTCGGTTGCACCTAATGAAAGTAAGGCAACCCAAAGCCATAGTGGAAACTGCTCACCATCATTCAGTCCTCAGGAGCTATCTGTTGGAACATCAGCTGGAGTCAGCTAGATCAGTGGGGACATGTGGGAGGAGACACCCAGGAATGGGCCCATCATTTGGAAAAGGAAGAACAATGCCAGCTATTGTGCCATGCACATATCCTGAGGATCTAGACCCAATAAGAGCCATGGCAAGTCCTTCAAGATTCACTCTCAGGAAAGTCACCTTTCTTGAGCTTGGAGGAGATGGTCCTTGAAAATAAAACCTTTCTCCTGGATCCCTCTTCTCTCCTAAATTGTATCCCCTAGGTTTCTTCTGAGCGTATCCCTGACAGGTTAGAGTCTGCTCTTCTGAAGTTTAGGGTTGTGATCTTGCTTTTGCCTGTCTCCCTCCTCTCAAGATCCAGAATTTAACCATCTCATGGTCTATGCGCTACAACCAAGACTGTCCCCTAATCTTCAAATCCCCAACAGACTGTGATCCAAATGGACTAAAAATGCATTCTATATTATAGCATAGGATAAGCTCTAGGTTACTCATTAGCTGCCTACAGATACAGTGCATACTTAAAAAGAAAAATGTATATTAAGAATAACGTTATGAAACATGCTCATTGCCACTATGTTTAGACAACTGGAAGGAAAAAACATTTCCATAACTGAAAACATTCCAGGCTCCTTAGAAACCTATCTAAAAGCAGTATCGGAATAAAAGAAATAATTTTAAATGCTTGGAATCCCAACCAGATATTCCTGACATCTATTTTATAATGTAATAACTGGATGGTTTGTTTCCTAATATTTATTATCTTTGTAAGAAACAGAGTGCCACCCAATACTTTCAACTTCTGTGGTACTGTAATGTTATCTCTGTCTCTCAGGGCTTCCACCTATTCCTTTTTGCTGAAGCACTGTGCTGCAGTACAGAAGAATTTCTGGGGATATATTCACTGTTTCTCCACCGTTTCTCCTTAATTTCTACTACATTTCATCTGGTGGAAAAATTGTGGGAATATATTTGATAATAATATTTCTATTTCCTCTCTTGGCAGATGCACATATCTGCAGTTCATGGTTCATGTACTTATGGTTAAACATCAAATATTTTCTAAATTTGGAGAAGCTTTACGTCACCTGCTATGTTATCCAAACTGCTCTCACTAGAAAAATGCAGATGGAGAGAGCAAATTAACAAGCCAACTGTAAAGGTTGACCTTCTGCATCACAGAGTTGTAAGAGCTTTCATTGCATTTTACATATGAAGTTATTTGAATGTAAGCCTCAAATATGCTAAATTTCAGCTGGGGTTCTCTAGTGAGTCCTATACCCTGTGGCAGAGTTGGGGAGGTCCCAGCCACACTAAAGATGTGCACACTGAGGAATACTATTTCTCATACTGAAAGTAATGTGTTCCAGCGCTGATAGTTGTGCTTGCACTGGCACAATGAAGGGCATTTCCCCTGGCACTGCAGCGCAGCGGAAAGAACAAAGGAAAAGAGGAAGATTTTTCTGACTACAGCATTAACCTGAAATGCTAGACTATCTTGGCTCTAGCATAAACTTGGTCTGTGCCATGAACTTGAGCAAATTAATCTCTCAGCTGAGACTGACATCAATAGATAAGAAAGGTGACACTGTGCTTCTAACTGGGTGAAATTCTGTCACATTAGGTGAAGATATTTACAGGTAAAATGTTTGGAGGGCAATGCTTAGCCCTCTAAATTAGCTGGGGTACCTTAGGAATACTGCATAGCTGGGGTATCTAAGGAGTACTGCTATATGGAACTGCAGTGCTTTACTGGACTATACACAATGTGGTATTATAATTGAATATTATAAATGCCTATGTTTAACAGACTGTATAAGATTTCAATGATAAACACTTTAAACTCATATTTTCTCTAAACTCCCATGAAAAACTGTATCATTTAAAGGAAAAAGAATCTAGGCTTTGCTCTCAGTTTGAATAATAATCAACCATAAGGCAGTATGATTACATAATTTGGGAAAGAGGGTAAAATAAGATAGTGATGGCTTCAGTAAATCTAACAGTGAAGAATTACAAGCAAGGCATTTAACTTATTTGTTTGATTATTATTGTTTGTCTTTTTGGAACTGTGGTGGGGAGCTAGGACTATCCCATCCTATGTCTGGAGAGCAGTTAAAATAATCTGGCTGCCATCACAGTTCAAGAAATAATACAAAACATGGCCAGCAACAAAGAGGATATTCACTGCAGCATGACACCTTAGCAGAGGTCCAATTTGTGCAGAATCAGTTAAGTCTGAACAGGTGTAATCAGACCACCATGAAATGGCTCTCTGGTTAAGTTGTTCTAAGTGATGCATGGGACACTCTACCCTAACAGTATTTGTAATCTTAAACTATCCTGGATCCACAGAGTATCTGACACTATTGCTAAAGCAAGACAGCAAGAGAAACAGAAATCCTTAATTACTGCTGCATCATGAAAAATATTAATCTTGTCAGTATTGTGGATTGCTCCCTGATGTGGTAGTAACCAGAAGGTATTTTCCTTTCCTACAGTTATTGAATGAAAAGAGGAAAACTGTAAGTAGTTTGCATGTGGGGTGGCATCCTTTCAGCAAATCATTTCATCAGGATGAGAGACAGTCATATAGAAAGGGGATTACTTTGCACTTCATGCAACAAAGAATTGGATCTGACACAGCTGTCCTATAACCTGTAGGAGGCTGTGGCATTGCTAATGAAGTCTCAGTGTCCTTAACCAACTTAAAACCCTGTTGGCTTTTCCACTTTAGAAATTTCTTCAGACTCTGTTGGCATTGAGCAACAGAGACAGTGCACATGGAAGTTAAGAACACTAGTGGAACAGCATCATGAAAAAGCTAAAGCATGCCAAGCTCTCCTCTGCCACATATGTTTGGTTTATTGTCTACTGACAAGTGAGTATAGGAATGGAAAATGAATGTCAGCTCTGATTTCAAGCAGGCTGCTGCCTGGGCATACCCCATAGACAGAAGCCCAAGAGCACACCAGTTTTTGCACAGTCCTAAAGCTTTTCCCCGCTGGAATTGTGGGCTTTGCCTCTTTTGCTATGCACCTTGTGAAAGTGTGCCCACTGTGCCTTGCTTTCTGTGAAACTACACACTTTCCCATTTGTAGGGCTTCTCTTGTAGTTCTAAAAATGGAATATGGATTAAAAAATGTCTCCACTGTTAACTTGTATTTACAAGGTGCCTTCAGAAAGCTTCCTTACTACAATAAATTATAGCCATTTAGCCCTTGGCATGTTGGAAGATGCATCATGCCAGTGGGCAGATCTGAGAATAGATCATGAATTAGTGGCTGACCCACTGGATAATGCAGATTTTTCTGGTAGAGAATGAAATCCAACCTGTAACATTATATTCATTTTAAGACATAAGTATGCACACTCATACAAATAAACCGACATTGCTAATGCTTTAGGGTTTCTAAGAGCTTTTATATTTTTGTTCCCAACGAACAGAATCCTGTGTAGATTCTCTCATGTCTAAAAAGGGCTCCTTTCATAATACATCCTTTTCTGCGTAGGGAGAGTAGGCATACTGGAAGGGTCTCTCTCCGTTGTCTAGGAGCTTATTTTCACTCGGACTGAAACAAGTCAATATTTCCAAAAGGATCCCATACAAACACGAATCCATACTGAGATTTCAAAATTGCATTTCTTTAGAAAGTCAGGCTAATTGTGTGCTGTGTTGCAACCCACACAAAAGTCTAGGAAGTCAGGCAAAGTAATAATTGATGCTCTACTTGACTGTTTTGATATTCAGATGTGCTAAGTGCGAATAAATACTACTGAGTCCAATTTTGGACTGTTTGTTCATTGTTTCTTAACACATAGTTTAATCTGCTGTGGACAATTCGATCTCTGCCTTTTAAGGAAATGTCTCAAAGAGGTAATTTAAACTATCTCATAAAAAGTTCATCACTGTCAGGCAGAGATATGTGCAATTGGGCTTGTGCATGGCTACTTTTTGGATTCTGTGAACTATTTCCTTTTACGGGTAAATCTATTGGCACGGCAAACTTCCATTAGTCTTCATTCAAGGGAGGTGAACATATACTCTTATTGGCATTCTGTACCTACTTGCTCCATTATACTTTTCACCAGCATTAAATTTATATTGCAATTATTAATTGATAGGTCCCAGCTTTTCAGGTCAGGCAGCTTTGTTTGTTCATTTTTGTATGCAAAACATCTGCACATGAAGGAGTCTAAGTAGGGAAGATGCCCAATCTGAAATACTGAACTCAAACATTTCTTTTCTAAAACTCACCCAATAATCTATTCAATCACATCTCTTGATTAAATCTACATTTGTTTTGAATGTGCTTACCTGTCAGTTAGGGTCTCCTAGTTACAAATGTGTGTGTAGTGTAGGAGAGTTAAAAAAGATAAGAAATTTTTTTCACATATAGAAAGCTGTGTTACTGGGAAATATCCTTAGACATTCTATCTGAATAAACCAAGAGTTCATAACTTAAGCTGCCAAAGAACACTTTGAAAAGCAAAATATGGCATAGTTTTGCTGGATTTCCTTCTCTCCACAATGTAAGCTGTTGTTTTAAATAGGATTTCACATACATTCTATAAAACTCAGTGATGTCCAGACTTGATAAAGGTAAGGAAAAAAAGAAACAATTAAATATATCAAATCCATCCACAAAGCTGCAACAACGTACAGTTGTGAGGGATTCTCACAGTGCCAGTTAGGCTTGAGGAAATTAGGATTTCTTTACTGTATATAAAGTGTTTGACAAACGGAAAACTGTAGACATGGCCTGAGGATAAGCTGAGTCCATGGTGCTCTGTGAATTTTCTTTTGACTATTTGTCAACTCATTTTTACAGTGAAATTGCATTTACCTCCTGTGGAATGAAGGAAGAATTAACATTGCAATATATATTATCTATATCTCTGAGGAGCTGTCAGAATGCAATTAGAAATAGAGCTCTCTGTGGGAAGCTATATGAGTTTATAATGCTCCAGTGATTCTGGGTTTGCCCCCTTCCTCTCTCCTCCAGTTCCTTGTATCAAGGCCACAATAAAGGACTAAGCATGTATTTCTTTTGGCTACCACCCTTTGAGCAGTCTAGAGCACAAGGAATGGTTGCAGAAATGAACATTGAGTTGAGAAATATTCACAGAATTCCAGAGTTATATTTCCAGTAATACATAGGTGGCCTTCAAAGTTTCTCACTTGGCCCAGTTCAAACCATGGATCTGAAATTTAACCATGACATGATCCTACTCTGGAATAACATCATTCAGTGTACCTCAGAAAGAATCAGGTATCTCTTGAATGCATAGATAATCACAACTTGTTTTTTCTGGTAACTTATTCCTCATGTTTATCTTGGGGAAATTTCAAGATGATCTCATAAGTCTTCTTAATCTCATCCATTTATAGGATTGTTTTCCCCTTCTCTTCTATGCACTGCTGGATCCAACTGGCCCAAATCCTTCCTACAGTAAGTGGTTTACACCAGAGATCATTTTTTAATTGCGTTGTATAAATAAATAGTTTAGATCTTTGGGTAAGATTACCCGTTAGCTGAATACACTGAAAGAGAATAACTGGTATTTTTACAGTCTGCCTACAATCACTTACTGTACCAGATGAACAGTTTCTTCTTTCTGATCAGACAAAATATAACAAGGAATTTAAAACCAACAAATCTAAACCTGAGCATAAAGAGATGTGGCTCTAATGCTTTGCTTCTATGTATTTAAGATTCATGAAGAGTCAGTCATTTTAAGAAAAGTGACATATCCAAGCAATGCCTCACTATGTTGCATGGAAATGTGGCAGCCAAGCAGACACCTCTGGATCAGCAACAGGACAGGACAAAGACACTATCTTTAAAGACTGTTTATATTTGTTCTAACTAGAGGGTTGGAAGGAATTTCATCAATAGCATGAGAACACTAGGTCATGAGAGAAGCCTAAGATGGAGTCTCTGGGTGTAGAATAACAGAATGAGTATTCTAGGAACAGCCATAAGCCTGCTCATATATAAAGGCAAAGTCTTTTTGCCAAGTTATTTATTAATACAGCACTGCAAAACAATGTAGATTGTAATTATTTTTCTATATTCCTAAGGTGTCTAAGAACATATATCCTAGGAGAAACTGCTCTCAGGAAATGGTGATAAATCCTTCATAAAAGGCAACTACCTGCCTATGTTTCTCAAAAAAAAAAATTTAAATGAACACTTTACAGCAGTTATGAAAACCCCAACTACACTTTCCCCCCCACTCTCTCTTTCCTCAGTTGTAGAAATAACAAAAAGATAATTAAAATCACAATCTGTTTGTCTGTGTGTCTATAACACTTAATGTAGGAAATCAAGCAAATGAGTTTTGTATTTAGTTATTAATGCAGTGAGATCTGAAGCTTTTCCTTAGTCACACAAGTAACGAATTCCAAATGCAGTAAAGCCAAGTCCATTTTTCTCTTGCTCACAAGGGAGCCCGGACTCATTTCATTGTTCTTGTGGAATTCATCTGCTGTGTGAAGGTTCTGCTCACTGCTGGAGAGGCACTGGCTGGAATAACTTCAGTACGTTTGTTTGTAGACTAGGTCTTAAAAAGATAAAACTGCAATAAAGTCAAGTCCCATGTTATAGGCCCTTTCATAGCAAGGTCAACCCCCATCTTAAACCCTTTGTTTCCACTGCTGCTGTCATAGCTCCAGCATTTCACTCTTGTAGAAGCTTTTTGGTTTTTCCATCCTAAAACCATTAAGGGTCAGTTTGTACCCTTGTGCCAGTGCTGTCTTTTACCCTAAATAGCTTTTTCTTCTAGTGTTTACCCCTCTTCACCAGTGTATTTGTCATCAGTTTTCATTTTCTCCCTTGATCTTAGTTTTGCTAGACTAAACAAGCTGCTTTATTTCAATCTCTTAAAAAGCCTTTCATTCCCTAACAATCCTTCCAGCTCTTTTCTGCAAACATTCCAGTTTAAGTTCATCCTTCCTGTATACAGATGACTATGCAATTTCCTAAAAGAGATTTCACCAGTGTTTGAGCTTTCCAATTTAAGCTGGTAGAGCCCGCTGGAGCCTTGGACCTTGATTTCCTATATCCTGCATGAAGTGAGAAGCCTCTAGAGACTGCAAAGCACTGAAGTGTGATGCTACTGCTGACTTTTGTTGCAAAATAGGAAGTGTATCATGTAGTGAACCAGTTAGGGGCTACAATAACTCATGTGGGTTTTTTCCACCTAACTGCTCCCGACCTCCTGAACTTGCAGATTTCTGAGATCAGACCTACTTCTGAAAGGGAAGTCAAGCCTTAGGCCTACAGAGACATTATCTGGAAACCTACTAGCACTGAAATGCTTGAAAGAACCTAAAAGTTGTTGGGCATTTGTGTCAATTAGATGTGTTTCCACAGCACTTTCCTCTCCTGGCTACAAAGCCGTGTTTGTGTCCCCCTCATTTCCAGCTGGCTGTTCCCAAAGCAGTGGTTGATTTTACTTTGATAGAAAGCTGGAGGGCTGTGCATTTGAAAGGAAGACCCTGTAGACCTGGCTACTATTCAACAGCTATTAGTACAGGTGCTGCTTTACTGCACACCCTCCTGCACTATGACCCAGCCTGCAGCAGCAAAACAGTTGCTTCTCTGCTTCTCTTGTTACGGAAGCTGTTATCTCCCACAAATCTTCATGAAATAAAAGGATGAACCTGAGCTACATTCCACCTGCACATCTATGGGAGCAAGAAACCTCAGAGTGTTTTTATGCAGTTTCCATCTCATCCTTTATCGATAAGGTGTTGCGAAGTCCCACGGATCTGGGAAGGCTGGAATCTGATACAGCTGAGCCACCACTAAAGGGTCCTCCTCAGGACTGGGGGAAATGGAAACACATCAGAGACGAAGCCACAGTGGCTATGAACATGTTGTGTGGGTATGATTCTCATTTTCTGAGAGATCCTTATTTCCTGACAAAATTTCTCATTTTTCATGCCATTGTGAAGGGGGGAAAAAAGCCTTTCTTGAGTGTATCTAAGCAGATGAAGTTGCAAAATCTGGTGAAAACTCACTGGTGAAAACTCACAGTAATGGCAAAACTCCTTTTGATTTTCCTGTGGCCCAGATGACCTCAATGTTAACCATAAGGTATAATATCAATTCTTCTATTTGTAATCCTCTTTGATAAAGCCAAAAATTCTGCACATGGCTTGTTTAATGGATTTTAATAGCTATAATGCAAATATTATCACAGAAAAGGTGAATTATAGCAATATGTGACAACTAAGCAGATCTTCAGCTGCTGAGAACTGCCATGGCTTAGCTGCAATACTATTTTGTTAGCAAAGAATGTTCCCCACACATTTAGGATATACGAATAGTGAAGGTGTTAGGAACTTTAAATGTGTGCAAAGCAGCTTCATGACTCACTTTGGTTGAGCACTGAGAAACACCAACTTCATGTATTGCAGAAGTTCTCCAGAGAAACTGTCAGAGAAACTGAACAATGTACTCAAGGTGTAAAACACATCAGCTTTGAAAGAATTGAAACTGTTGTATATTACTGACTACAAGCTCAGTCCCACAAGCAAAGAAGTAATGTGGAAAAATTACTGGAAACGCCTATTTAAAACATGACACCTTCCAAAATAATTTCTACAGGCAGTAAGAATTAACGCACTATGAACAAAGCGGTGTTTTCTCTGTAAACCTTTAAAAAGGAAAAAAAGGTTCAGTACAAAAAGTCTGCAGTTAAATCTCTGATGATTTAGGCATTTTCTTTTTTAAGTGTTAATAATTTATCAAGAGCTAAAAGTGTTTTCAGAAGAATAACTCCATGCTCACTCATTTTGAAGCAACTTCGGGTTTTTCCTTTTGTTTTCAATTTGTTCTAGTTGCATTCCTTCTGAGTGGGAAAAATAAACCAAGTATTTCTAAGATATAAATAGTTGAGGATGAGATGAGTAATTACGTGAGAAGAAACCAGAGCTGATTAGTGATAGATCTAAGTGACATTACAATGAAACAATTAAATCTATTCTTTCCTACTAGCTCAGCATTGAGGAGGTGATGATTTTATGAAACAATGCTCCATAAAAATACTATGTGTTGCAGAACATTATTATATCTCCCCCTAAAATACAAAGTAACAACAACAACAACAACAACAACAAATTACCTTTTATTTTACAAAAGACATGCAAATTCTGTCACATTAGGCCATTTCAAGAGTTTTTCCGGATGTTCTTTCTTCAGTTTTAACCATAGGAAAACAGCCAGCCCCACACTAAATAAGCCTTTCTTTTCTCCATCTGTCACAAGCCCTCACTCACCTGCCTTCTTTGGAACCTGCTCCTTCTCAGCAGTAGGAATGGTACTGTCACATTTTTCACAGTTTGACATCCTTAGCACATCTTTAATATTTAGGTCTTCCTCCCTCCAAGCATAAAAGTACAAAGCAAAAGACCATCAAGGACAGTTTATGTCTCCTGTGTAATTCAAAGGTAATAATTCTTATATTCTTCTAATATAATCAGTAAATGGATGTAAATACATGTAAAAGGTAAATGTAAATACATGTAAAATGTATTAATACATGCAAAATGTATTTCTATATATTTATATAATTTAATTAATTGGTTATTTAGGTAAATTTTGTTAATCTCTATTAAAGAATTACAAATAGACAATTATTGAAATTAAACACATTGGGTCTCTGTGGTCTTGCCATATTCCATTTTTACTTTTACTTCCCTGTAGACCGAGAATCAATGTGTCTATTGCGGTGAAATAAAAGAGCTTAAATGAACTGAAAAGAAATTATTAAGGCTCCTTAATCCTCTTTTGCCATCTGCCTGCTTCATGTGCTTACATGTGAAAGATCTGTGCTATTCAAGTGTATATTGTAAGCCACTTTCTATTACTGATGGGGATAATATTTTAAAGGTTAAAACTAAAAAGTGTGTCCAAATTTAAAGGACCAAAGCCAAATGAAGGAAATAACACACCAGTGTTACTGGGAAGGGAGTCTCACTTTACTTGGTAGGAGAATGAAACTCATTGATAAAACCTGCATGCCCTTGCTTGGTATTTTAAAACTCTTTTGTAAAGTTAGGCTCAGGGGACAGGGGAAGGGCTGATGGTTTATTACTCCTAGATGAGCCATAGATTGCTAGGGGAGCCTTATCTATGCTAGTTTTACTGCTACAAGCTTTGACAGAATTTCCTTAGTGCAGATGAACATGCTTATTCACATAGAACTTATTCGAGAAGCTGTATTAGGTACCTCAGCATTTACATACAGGTTGGGTGTCCACCCAACAGCCTTTCCTGCATATAACTATTTTGGTGAAACAGACCGCTTCTAATCAGAGCACTAAGAATAGTAAAACTTTAAAAAGTATATATCAGATTTGAATGACCTTTTAATTCTCAATAGTGGTGCAGTGGAAACTCCTCTGTTTTCCTTTTTAGGAAATGTTCATCTAGATTAATTTATCTCATAGAAAGATCGTCACAGGGAAAAAATAGATTGGACAATAGAGGTCCTGCAACCTCAGTTGCACAACTGATGTGAATGTCAAATCTATTGATACAAATGTCAACATGAAACAATAAAACTAAGACTCAGAATTCTGGAAGGTTAAATGTAAAAATAGAAATTTTAAGCTCTAAACCAAGCCAAATATTTCTGCTACTTAAAAGCACTGTTGAAGCTATTCAGTAAGACAGGAGCACTATCTGGGTGAAACAAGCTCATATTCATTTACACTACCTCCTGTCATTGTAAAAGCATACTGATAGAGAGTATACAGATGGAACTGAGTTTGCAATGATTACCTGCTGAACTTGTAAAGGAAGGACTGTGCCTATCTAGAGAGCTGGTCCCTGGAAAAGTTTGTGCTTACCTTGGATTTCTGCTGGTAGTAAAGTCTCATCTTGCCACTCACAGCAACACTTTCCTTCTCATCTGAAATGAAGTTGACTGCAAAGGAAAGGAGACAAATAGTAAAGTTACCAACTCTTGTCAGTAGGAACAAGTACAGCAGTTAAAAGACTCTTGTAAGTGGCTTTCTGCCCTCTATCCCAATAAAGACTTCACAGCTTGTGCTTCTTTTTTTCTTTGTAGCAGAAATATTACATATATGTCAACCAGTCCATCCCATAGCCTCACTGAAGCAATAATGGTTTCCTTAGCAACAACCTTTGAGACACAAAAAGGAAATTTATCCATCTGTCTGACCTGGAGGCTCAAACCCTCCCTCTGGGGACCAGCTGCCCTCTTTTGTTTCTAGCTTCATTTGTAAAACATTTCAGCCTTGATCTGTGTTTATATTGACAAAAAGAATATGTATAAAGTGAATGAAGAAAGCTCAGCTGTATAAACCTGCCGGCTGCCTCTGCAAGAGCCAGATGCAACAATGCTGAAGACAGAAATCTTCATCATTTTCCTTTGACACATAGAGACAAGTAAACTGGCATTATTGCTTGTCTTCAGGAGTTGTCATAAACAAGATGAAGTAGGTACTTCCACATGGACAGACAGAAAAGGCCACTTACATTCTCTCTTCTGTGGAGACCCATAGTTTTATTGGACCTGACTTCAAGACCAGTCCTGAAAATATTAACTATTGATACTAGGTGACGTTTGTAAAACATTGCAAGATCAGGGTACCTAGCGTAGCTGCCTGTTACATCCACACCAGCCTACTGCAACATGAGGAACTAGGTCAATATGCCAGTTCCGGTACTGGCTTTATGTGGAAAAATTTACTAGGTCATTGAATTTCCACTTTTTTTTTTTTTTTTTTTTTTTTTTCAGCTGCAGTGTTAAAGAGCCTGAGAAAACAAGTGTAAATCAAAATAGTCACACTGTCATGCTCTGGGAAAGCTTTTTAAGGAGCAGAGCTGAATCTCACCTGTATCTATTTGGTTAGCTTCCAGATGGTAAAAATAAGAAATAGTACTAAAAGCAGTTGATGATGCTGCTCATAGAAAAGCTCTAGTCCAAGGAATGCTGACAGGGTTACAGCCCTGGCTGAGTGACCAAACAGGCTGAAGGTGCCTCCTAACAAGGTGTCAGTAGAAGTTTAGAAGAAGGGTCCTTGCTGATGCTTTTTGCTAGGATTTCCCTCAATCTTGGAGAATCTGCTGCTAATAAATGGGTACTTCAGAAAAGGAATGGCACATTATGCTATCTCCAGTTTTGATGATGCACTGCACTGGCTGGTTTACATGGCAATGAGGAAGTCTGGTCCAATGCCAGGCTTGATGGAAAGCTCTTGTGCATATAGATGTTTATACTCTGGTTTGCTTTCTGCCCCACCAAGTGACTGAGGGAGCCAATGCCTAGGATCAAGTTTGTTTCCCTTGGTGGGAGCACAGCAGTAACATTCAATGTGCTTCTTGTCTCAATATGCTATTGCTTCACAGCCTGAGAAGACCAACAGAGCAGTCTAGTTTATGGACCTGCTTTTACCCCCATTTCTGCCTACACTGTTATTCATGAGGTGGGAACACAAGGCAGCTTACGCAAATCTTCCACTCTGTAAATCATTCTGGCCCTAAAACTGCATGCTATAATGCACCTGGTAAGTTAGAACATCTAAAACTGATATTGAGGCAGAACCACTGCTGTGCACTAAAACGGTTTTGTTAAGAATGCAGACAAGCTAGTATTGACTTGTGACATTTTCATCTGTTACTTTATTTGAAGAAAAAGAAAATGTGCTAATAGTGCTAACAAACATCAGAGCTAAGTAATTTCATTGGGTGATTATACAGCAGAGTTCTGGAAACCTTCTGTCTACTGCAGCTCCTAGATATTAACACAAGCAGCAGACTAAACATTTGTACCCTGTTTGTACTGCCAGCTGACAAATGAAGGTAATTAATGGGCAGCTATAAGGTGGAAGAGTCTGGAAAATAGCAAAACTTGTAGTCCTGAAATACATAGTGCTGATGCCAGAATATTGATTTAATTCCATTACTGTTGCTAAGTGATCTTTTATAGTTTTACATTATATATTGATGTTTACAGCTTATTATATTTTCTTATTTCTGTTTTATCAAATTTTCCCTTTGAACATTTATTTCTAGCTGGACATTAGACAAAAAGAAATATCCCATATCAGGTGCAGCTATTCAAGTCAATGAGTAATAGGACTTGACACTTGTCAGGTCTTTTTAATTTATGTTTCAGTTCTCTCTTTTTGGGTAACATTGACTCTGACAGTGGATAATTACAATGAATACACTTAGTGAAATTAAAACCAACAACATCTCTGTCTTTGCTCTTTGGGGAAATTGCCATCAGAGGCAAAAAAAAAGATTTTCCAAATACTCTTGGAAGTGGCCAGTACTAAATGAAACTGGAAAGCAAAAGATTTATGATTGTACAGCACTTGCATTACTGTGGGCTGATTACTTTCTGCAAAATCCATAGTCATGTAAGGTGAACTAAATGTATTTGGCCTCAGCTGTAGAATTTCTTCCAAATTCACAGTTTTCTGCAGGCTGCTTTGGGCATCTGCTCTTCAGTGGAATCAGGGAATGCACACTCCAGCTTCAGTTTTCAAGTCAGCTTGTTAGAAAACATATGGGTTTTCATAGTCATTCAAAGAAATAAGCCTATGGTTTGTTAGGTACAGAGGACAGTTTGTGGTATAAAGGGATTGTTATAATGGTCTGGCCTGACTTGACCTCCTGCCTACCCTATCTGGCAATTTCCACAGTTACTCTAAAAACTTCAGAAGAAAATATTTTTTATAAAGACAACCAGCTGAAATTTAAGGAGTGCAAAACATGCTGAGTTTTACATGCCTGTGGTAAACTGCTCCAGTAGTTACATACCTCAGTGTTAAAAATGTATTTTATTTCCTGTTGTAAATTTGCTGATTTAAACTTCAACCACTGCATTTTGCTATCCCTATGCCTTTATACTAGAAACTCTTCAATCTGCCTTTAGCACTGATAAAACCCATTCTGTCTGTGGGGTGGGAAGGAGGATAAGAGCAACACTAAAAGGCAACATATTTGCATTTTCCAGGAAAGGCATAAAAAGATAGGCTGAATTAGTTTCTAAATTTTATTGCACCCAAAAGAGCTTTCTGATACTATGCCAATATGAACACTCCATTAGATTAATCCATATGCAGGTTATAATGCTTTCTTCTGCACAGTGTTTCCCTCATGGTTTTTGAGTGATTTTAAAGAAAAATATTCACATTCCACATTAGAGGATTTCCAGACATTTGTATCAGTGTGTTGCCTTGTACAGGGGAAGCTAACATTCCTCTCCAGAAGGATGTTTCTTAGAACAAAACCTTGGGGATGTGCACATCTAGACACTGTGGCAGGTTCTAGTTTTTCATTCACAAAAGATGCTCTGGCTGCATTTAAGCCATTGTAGCTTAATGGTAAAATCAGTTCTTACATTTTATAAAAGTAATTCCTGTCCTAGGAACTTTTTTTTGTCTTATAGAGAAGAAAGCTCTTGGAGAGCTCTTATAGAGGAGAAAGGGCTTCTTGGTAGCCCTTGTGAGAAGGGAGAGGCACAGTGATGGATGCTTGAGCCAGGTTCCAAAATGCCAGCAGCATTTGGTTGGCACATAGTAGTGACTGAGGGGAAAGGTCTGACAATGCCAGGCTGATATGGCAGGGTTTCAGAGTTAAAATAGAAGACTGAAATTCAATAATCTGGGAGGAGAAAATCTCCTCGCCCTCTTCCCACTTGTCCTGTTGTTGGCTACACACTTCCTTTCTTACACCTGCTCTGGTACACTTTGGACCCTGTTGTGATCTAATTTAATTCTAGAATGGCAGAGAACTATTTAATTTTTCACTGTGTGTTTTTCACACAATGGGATTTTTTTTGCCATTTTAGCGAATGGAGTTGGCACATAAGAAGAGCTCTGGCAATTGACAGCACCAGCGTGTTGGGGAGGAGGGGGGAGGAGGCAGGTGAACACATACCCCACATTGGCAGCGGAGAGCTATAGATCAAACAGCTGCACTTTTGAAACCATACTCTTCAGTTGTAATCAGAATGTAAAAAATATATATAATACCTTGAAATGGAAGGACCTGTCATGATCCAGAAGGCAGCAGCATGGTGGGAACCCAGAGAAGCCAGGGCTGCGCAAAGCGAGGAGACAGGGAGAGCTGAGGGAGTCCCTCAGCGTTCCCGCTCTTTCTGTGGGGGCCCGGTTGTAGCACTCACCCCTTCCCAAGGCGAAGCAGAGGCAGCTCCAGAGCAGCCCCACACACAGCAGTAAGAATATTGTAATGGTTTGAGGGTTTGGGTTTTTTTTTTTTTCACTTAATAATTCGAATTTCTGTTCTTTCCTTCATTTGCTTTTGAGCTCTGTCTGCCCACGCCTTGGTGCATGGCAGCCGTATGGCTCACAGGGCCTAAGCACCAGGCCCCACTGTGGCACCTGGGTGTCTTGGTGGCACCAGGAGCTCTGGCATGGCCTGTGTGCCACCAGGAGCTGTGGCATGTCCTATGTGCCACCAAGAGTTCTGGCATGTCCTGCATGCCACCAGGAGCTCCGGTGTGGCCTGCTTAGCACTGACACCCCCTCAGCCCAGCTGAGGTGTCTAGACAGGAGCCCACTGCCCTGCTGCATCTGTGGGTACAGCTCAGGGCCTGGCTGAGGTATGGCAGCAGTGGGAAGCTGTGTTTTACCGTGTGGCAAAATGCCAAAATTCCTCTGCATGTGCACATCAGGTCTGTGAAAGGACACGTGAGATGTGAAGGGTGCTCAGGCCTCATGGGTGGTAAAGCTGGCAGCCCTAACATCACACAGGATCTGAGGGACTTCAGCAGTGGGTCTGGATTTAATGATAGATTCCAGCCACATGTAAAGAAACTTTTGGAATTGATTCAAACTTTAAGTGGTTATTTTTATCTTATGTTTATCATGTTGACCTGCTGGGTAAAAAAAACCAGGAATTAGTACACATAGAAACACATAGTTGTATAATATAAGTTACTCCAAAACCATTCCGTGCTATACATACTGTTACAGAAAGACTGTTGGATTGGATATTGAAAATAGAAATTATTTACACAAATTGCAGTGTGGAATTCTGTGGATCTTCTTGCTTTTGTTCTATTGCTATTGCATGTTTAAATTGAACATGTACATTCCTGGACATTTTTCATTTCTTCCCTACTCTCTTTTGTGTGCTACTACTTATTTTTTGTCAGTCTGTTGTTTTCACAAACTTGATGATTTTGAGGTAAGAAATGTATATTATCATTCACTGTCACTTGATATCTTCATAAATCACTGGGCATATTTAAAACTGTCTATAATCACAGTTTTGTTGCAGCAGAGGAAAAATCCTAATTATAATATCCTACATAGATACTTTGATACAGTACAGTAGCTCTAAGTTATGTGTAAAATGGCTGCTATTCAGCTCTGTGGGTCTAGTGGTGAAACAAACCATGAAAATAAAGTTGACTAAAACCAGAAATGAGAGACAATAGAGTTCTCATGCCAGTTGAGATGAGAAAAAGATAGGGTGTTATTTATGGACTGAAGTTTTTACCCGTCCTTGGATCTTAATATACTCAGTGCCCTTTGCTGCAGAGCACTGCTGCTCTCACAGTGCATGTTTCACTAGTATTTACAAACCACCTCCATATGTTTTGTAATGATTTTTAAAAGTAGAAATACCAGACCATCATACTTGAAATCTAAATCTATCTCTGTTAAATGAAAAATGAACATTATAAACCCAGGAGCATCTGGTGAGCAAACAGAGATTAGCTAACATTTATTTTAAACGTTATTTCAAAGCATTTTTTTTTTTTAATTTTTCTAAATTGAAGAGTGAGAACATGATTACTTTAGGACATTTTCTGTTTTCCAAGTAGTGACTGCACCCTTGTCTGGACAGACTGTGAAGAAAAAGACCAGGCTGATGGAGAGTCATAGCCCTCTGAGGTGTTGGCAGGCCTGCCTGAACAAAGCTCATGCAAACTGGATTGGGTTGGTAATCATGGGAGCCAAAAAATGGTAATTATTATCATTTGTGAAGTTCTCAGGCCTTAGTGTATGTGTTTTCAAGGTTTTCTCTGCAGTCATAACAGACATAAACATAAGGGGAAGGAAGGTAAAAGTGTAGTTAATACAATATAGGAAATTACTCTGGGACTTAGGGCCGGAAGCACCTTTCATATCTGGAAGGTCTTACAGTAAAAGTTATGAGAGTTGACAGTGCTGGTGAATGGTCTGTTGAATTCCAAATCCTTTGCAGGAAATGCTGTGCAGGTAATGCTCTTTACCTGGTTCAAGTTCTCAGCTACTATTGCTATCACCAAGTAGGTAATGTATATGGCAGGAAAAAGGATTCTAAAGAAATGCAGGTTGTAAATGGCTGCTGTTTCTACCAAATGTTGCTGCAAGAGCAGGACCTGTGCACAGAGTCCTGAACATACTTCAGTTTATGGGCAGGGCCACAAACCATTTGCTGTGTGTATCCTTAGCCATGTTTTTGTAGCCTTTTCCATGTGCTTAGTATGTCTCTAGGATACTTCATCTTTTGCAGCCTGACATGAGTCTTAATTCACAATTCACTTGATCTTCTAATTATTTGGAAACTAGATGGTGTCTTCAATATACATGTTTTAATGCTATGTACTTTATATTCATTTTGTGGCTTTAAAAGGCTCAGTAAATTGAATAGCCTCTGATTCCCATCTTAGATTTGTGTCTGTTTTTTCTTACATGTTCCATGAGAGCAGGTTGTAACCAAACACAGAGACTGTGATTTGTCTTTTGTCAATAATAGAGTAAGTAAAGGATAAAATTATTTTCAATCTAACTGCTTTTTACACACCTGCATTTAAAAACACAGATACCTCTTTTAGTCAAGATCGTTTCTCAGTTGCAGCTTGAAGGAAGGGGAGGAAAGGAGGCAAAGAGTATAGTAGGGCATTTATCATGTCATGCCTTTCCTGCTTTTGTGTTCTGCTGTAGGAGTCTACTACCCTGTGCTGGCAGAGATGGCTTTCTGTGCTTAGGAGACAGTGGATCTGACCCAAAATGTCCATTCTTGAGCTTAAAGACTGAGGGCACTCTGGGCCTTGATAAGACATTTTTTAATACCAGAATAAATACTGACCACACAGTTAAAGTGAAAGAGTTAAGTTTAATTTAGCTTCTTTTACAAACTGCTTCTTAAAGGCTTTTCTGTTTGCTCATCTCCACTGGATTCTAAACAGAGACATTTTGTTGCTATGGAAAATAGTGAGCAAGCAATAACAAATGCTTCCTCACATAGAAGCAAAGCACCCTGTTAACCATCAGCCATACAGATATGACTGAGAGTGGAAAAGAAAACATGGGGAAAAATATGAAACCAGTTCCAGCTTTCATTCTGTCCTTAAGTGAAATATAACCTCACTTCCTTCTTTCAGCACGGCACAGTGGCATTCATGTGGTCTTGGAGAAGAGGGTTCATTTGCTGATAGCAGTTTCACTGTTTAAGGATACCTGTCACAGTCATGAGTATCTGTCTGAAACAAGAGATTTTGAAAAGCTTCACCAGAGTTACAACTTCACATATGCACATTTTACACTAAGCCAAAAAGAATAAGGGATATTTCTTCTATGATCTTCTTAGTTCCAAGAAAATTTCTTCATGAGACATATGTGGGAAAATAATACCTTAAATACCTAAATCCAGTCAGACTTCATTTTGCCTCCAGTCTCTGAAAGGATTACAGAGATATAAATTAGAAAAATTTGACATTCACCTTGATCTTTGCTTTGCCACCTAAGATGTTTTCCAGGGTCAGCCTTGAAATTCAACACAACACCATTCTGTCAGAATAGAGCAAAAGTTGCACAGTAGAGCTATTTTAGTTTTTAAAGTATTACTGTTACAGCTTTTTAAAAATAGTCACATATAACCCAACCTATTTTTAAACAACTGAATCTTTTCATTCCTAAGTCTCTTTTTTTTCCCCATCTATCTGGAATTTTCTTTTTATAATGTTCTTGACTAAGCAGAGTTACAGTCGATACTAATTCATACAGCTTACTGAAGATGACAATTTCAAGGGAGCACTTGTGTTGTGACAGGCAAAGAACAGACCAGTTACACTTGTTTTTACTGAAGACAGGCAAAACTAGACCAAATCCTGCAGCACACACTCAAGCAAAACTCCAAGAGAAACTGCCTCAATTCATCTATGAATAGTCAGAAATAGACTTTAGCAGTTCCATATTTTTCACAGTGAACACTGAAAAGCTCGAATCATCCTTTTTGCAGATGTTGCTCATTCATGATTCAAAAATGTCTGATTCATTAAAAATGTAAAAACTTAGCAAAAAGTAGATATCAGAAATTCCTTCTATAGAAAGCTCCAACTATATGTGAGATGAAACCTAGTAAACTTCAACTTCCCCACTAGCTGAAATTAAGCTAATTTTTGTTAACAATTAATAGTAAATAAGATGGTCTGAAAAGTGCCCAGTGCCTTGTGGACTTAATCTACAGCAGCAGTTGCACCACATCACTCTCCCTGAATCATCAACATACCCATTTACCAAAAGAATTAAATAATGAAATCTGGAGTCTTTTTATGTATGCTTCCTCAGTGTTTTTCATGTACATGACTAGATAATTTCATTAATATCTCTCTTCTGTCAGGAGACATCATTATACTGTAAGGAATGCAATAATCCACCCATGTGCATAAACTTCCTTTTGTAATACATCCCCCTTTCATCTACATTTTTCAAGGACTTTTACTTATTGTAAGTACACTTGGGTGGTATATGGGACTCAGCACCCACAATGCATTTTTCCTTCCCTAATTTCTAAGCTGCATTGCCTGAAGCTGAGGAGGTCTTGGGATATTCCCATGATTCTGGTTTGAGTCAGTATATGAAACACCAGATTAATAAGAGACTTTTACCAACTTAGTCACCACTCTGTATGCATACAGAAACATTTTCCAGCAAGTGATTTTGACTAAGTTCAAGTTTATAAGCTTGACTCCTTTAATTCAGTTTTCTGCAGCAGAAATATCAATTATTCATCATTACTTACCAGGAAGGAAGTGTACCTGTAACATAGCAAGATGATCCTGTATAGAAAGTAATGTAGACTTCTTTGGATATGGAAAACATGCAATAATATTTTACTTCTCCCTTGGTTAGGAATCAAAGAGAACCTTGGGTACTCCAGTTCAAACCACATCACAGTTGAAGCGTCCAAAGAGAATCTAAAATTTCAGATTCAGCCACTGCTATGTAAAACAATGCCACAGGAACATTCCCATGTCAAAACCACAATATTTATAGCCAGCTGAATAGCTCTTTCAGGCAATAAGCAATCAGTTCAAATATATACCTTATTCCAACTAAAATAGAGATCCACTGTATTATCTGTTCATGGAGAACACTTAGCCTAAACTCTAATCTCTAGAAATTGGCATAATTTGAAGGCACTTGAGAGAACAAACACTCAAATTACAGACTGTTAAAATAGGAAATATGAATGGATTTCTACTGGCATACTCTGTTGGACACTCCTGCAGTTATGCTGCAGCCCAAATATAAATGCTTTCTGTATTAGCTTGAGAGGCATTAAGGGTCATATTTTCTATAGATGAACTGAGATGAGGGCTGAAAATCTAACTTGTAAAAGCAAAGAGGAGGGGAGGCCTTGAAAGTAGGCTTTCTAATCAAGTGTACAGAAGGCTCTTCTGTGGATGTACCATGATGGCTATAGAGACAGAGCTGGCTTTACATGGGGCAGGGATAGAGGTTGACTTCTGTTAATGTCTTGAGCAGGACTCTTACCTGGGGGAAGCCTAGTTTCTTGCTAGTAAATGTGGTCACATTCTTCAGTACTATGTTGGGTTTAAAAGACTTTTTCTAGCTGTCTCTTACAGTTTCCAAGGGCTGATTTCACTGTGGGTGAGCACACAACACCGGGACTATCTTAGGAAATGACGCCCTATATTTAGATATCCAAATGCCTTAAAACGAAGCTGTTCTGAAAAGAGATAGCAAAAGATGTAAATTTATGCACTTAAGCAAAAAGCTGAAGAATCATCTCCCATCTAAAAGTCCTTTATTTTCTCAAATCTTACTCAGTGGTGTCCTTGCCACCAGGACATACAAGAACTCCAGTTTTAACTTGTCATGCTATCCTTTGCAAGACTGGAAACAAAATATATTTGTCCCAAGTTTTCCTTACAGACGGTGAAATTTAGAACACCTTTTCAGGTGACTGTTGTCAAAATTAATAATACATTAGAAATTGTAAAAAATTATCTGCTCAGAAGGCATAAGTTTTGTTTACATCGCTTTAAATTCACTTCTCAAGCTGTACAGAGGAAATACCTTTCTTTTGTAGATAGGACCTCTGAATGTAAATATCATACAATGATGAAGAGTGTATTTTATTTTTAAAACCTCACAGTTTGGGGAAATCTTTCTTAAAATTTTGGAATCCCTTGAACTTCTCTGATTATCACTGTCTGTAGTTTCTGGTGGAATTCCCATCGAAGGAAGTAAAAGTGTCCATGTCCTTTTGTTACTGGGGAGGAATTCAGGGGCTGAATTTCCTTCACATAAAGCTGTGCTCCCAATCCTCATGCCAAAACATCTACTGATAGAAAAAAGCTGTTTGAATGGTGTTTCAGTAATTTTGAATAATTCAGGACTCCACATTCTGGACTCCAGAGCGATTTGAGGTTTGAAACTGAGACATTAAAGCTAAAGTAATATAAATGGAATGACACGTGTGCTTTCCAAGATCTGGAAGCCTGCTGCCCTCCAGGTCTCTAGCTTATTCAGGAAATGACCATTTTTTATAATGTTGACATTCCCATATACAAATGAAAATCCATAGTGTTTCCCAGACTTGACACTGAAACACACACAAAAGGGAGAAGTGGGCTCAGAATGAAATAAAGTGCTAAAGGAAACAAGAATAATAATCTTGAACTTCATTTATTGTGCTTCTTTAAATCTTTGTTTGGCAATGTTTCTGTGGAAAGATTGAAGTTAAATTTTTCACATGTTTAACACCTGGTTAAACACCATGTAAACCCATGGCAGTGGCCAAATACACCTCATTAAGGAAAACCCGAGACTACTGTCCTAATGAAGTTCCATAGTTTTCTATGCACTATCATGGATTGATTCTTTAGAAGCTTTTTCAATAAGGCATCTGTCCTCATTTTATGTGTCCAGATTAAATGAAATACATTTTATTGAATAGCCACCTCTGGCTGTGATTCTTTATATCATTTGAAAATGTGTTTTTAATATTGCTGTTTGTAGGACAGCAGAGGGCAAATGTTTTACAAAGTAAACCAAGAATATTGACACTGTAAAAGAGAATTCTTCTCCACACGTGTCAGTATTTGGTCCTGTGGCTGATATATGCCTACCTTTTTTTGACTTTATCCTGGCTTCATATCTGCTGCAAAGTGCTACAGGCCAAGCATCTTTTATCTCCCTGCTATCACCCCCAGAGGTCAGAAGTTCATTTGGAGCATTGAAGCAGCTTGCTTCTGTAACAACTGGTGAAACGAGATTATGGTAAAGAAAGCAGTGTTGATTTTATTAGAAACTAGACAGAAGAATTAAATGAAACTAAAGTTGAACAGAAGAAACTTTCCTGTATCTGGCAGCTGCACAAAGTCTAGCTCACCAGGTTACAATCTCATGGTTACTACTGATACATTCAAGCACACTAGAAAAATGTATCAGTGCTTATCTGACCTTTCTTCTCATAATATGCTTCACAGATATGTTACAACAGGAACTTCAGCCAGCAGCAGCAGCTTCAGGGAAGAACAGTTCTGGCAGTCATGAGCAGAAGGGAAATGCTTCACCTTTTGAAGCTCCCTTCAGCTGAGAAAACTCCCTTGTTAGGATTACTGAAATCCAGTTTTTTTTCAGTGGCAGGTTGTGTTAAATATATTTAAAGGACACAAAACCCAAGCAACTGTTTCTCTAACTGCAGTTTGTAGCTAATTCCACTCAGTGATGACAGCATTTCCAAGCCTTTGTGTGAACATTCCAGCTTTTTGCTAGATGTGTTGGAATATGTTGTCCTTATGAACTGATAAAAGGAAATCTTCAGCTCAGCCCACACACACACTTGGATTTCTCTTTATGGAAGCTCTGCTGATCTGTCACTGGGGAAATACCTTACTCAAAGAAGAGAAACAGAATTATTCTCTCAATACTGTTATTAAGAATTACGTATATTGTATTTAAGTATGTTGAAGATTGCTGCCGCCATAAGGCAGGAAAAGGTGCAGGCTGAGGCTGGCTGATCAGAGCAAAATTTGATGTACATGTTGCTACATTGTAGTCTTTAATATAAAATGAAACTATACTCTGCCATCAGATTGTCATTGCTTTTAAAATTGGATTGTGATGCTTCACCATTCAACATTCCTTGAATTTCTTTAGTTAGTGAGTGCAAGAAAAAAAAACTGGTTGTCAGAACTAAGAGTGTAAAAGTTGGTCTCATGCTAGAAATCTGCCAACTTCAGGTTCAAAAGCTTGAAGAAAAATCAGACATGCAGAAGCACAAATCATGGATGGGCTGTGCAGTGCAGGGTTTCAGCATACACAAGGCTCAAATCTGCTTGCAATTTTGCAGGATTGGAGTAAAGTTGATAGCCTAGGAAATTCTTTAATACTGACACATGAATGAAACTGTTCAGGAGAAAGAAAACTACCTCTAACACAGAGGTGTTCATGGGATCTGGTCATATTCATCTCATTAAATCAAACTGTCACATCTAGCACCACTCTTATCTACTGAAGGAGCTGTGCTGTCTTTCCAGTGCCTGGTCTCAGAACTGAATAGCAGCAATCTCTTCAAAATATCTCATTTGCCACATTGTGTCCATTGTGAAAACACAAAATACATAACCAGAAATGACAGGAGATGGCAGCCATGCAGAGAAAAGTGTGGCACGCAGAGTTTTGAAAGAGGAATGGAGGGCCAGAAGAGACAGTGAGGAAGAGCAGGGAAGAGAAGGTATGACAGCCTTAAGACACATCAAAGGAAGGGAGGAAAGCCATGGAAACAATTATGTCAGCCAAGGAGTATGAAACTGAAAACAGGGAATAGAAACTATTCACTCTGTTTAGGATACGAAGAAGGGATTAAAAGACAATAGAACCTGAGGGAAAAAACCAAGACATAGGGGAGTGAGAGGACTATGAAAGCGATCTTAGAAGCAGTATAATAGAAAACCACTATAGAGCAAGTACAGGCAGCTATGAGACTAGAGACTGAGGCAAACATCACTAAGTATGAGGAATGGGAAAGGAAGGGAGACTTTACTGGAGACTCAAACTAACTGTTGATGGAAAGAAAATAGAAACATAGAATGAGGGAAACATTTGGGGAATGATAAAGAAAACAGGGATGTGAAGACATTAGGACATAGGGAAGAAGAGTAGATAGGAAAGAAAACTCTAAAGTAGATGAGGAGCACAGGCAAAAATAAAGGGAAAAAACCTTCAAAGACAAAATAAGCCAAGAAAAAACCCCAAACAATTTCCTTGTCTTAAGCTATCAAGGTAGGAGAAAGAGATAAAGTTATCCATTGATGACATAATCTTTTCTTTTGAAAAAGGCTGTATACTGTTTGCAAATTACAGAAAAAGCACAGTAACTATAGTTACCACAGTGCATACTGCTGCAAATATAATCCTCTTCTGGGTGTCCATGTTAATTCCTGCAGAGATGACTTTGTGATGCACAGCCATATCAAATAATCAATAGAAGTGCACCCAAATGCATTAGAAAGTTTCCATTTATCCTCCTAGTCAGCCTTACATTAGTACATAATTGTAGTCACTGACACTTGCTTTGTCACAACCTTTTCACTATAACCTACTCCAGGAAACCATTCCCCAAACTTACCTGATCACACACCTGCATTAATTGACATGGTCATGTGAGGTGACAGAGACATAAACACGACATAATCCTTGCAATGTAATGTAATCCTCAGTATTACAGATGAAGAAGTTGATTTAGAAAGGCATTTGGGGACAAAGGAATTTAATTGTAGCCTAGAGATTCAGGCAGATGTCTGCGTTGCTTTGGATTATGATTTTACCATCCATTGGATTCATTGCCCCAGGAAAGTTACTTTCCATTTCAGGTTAGCCGGTATATTTTGATTTCTACATGTTTCTTGGGAATGCTGCAAAACTTTCCTAAAGAGTAGCTTCATCCTGGAACAAGATAAGAAAATGCAACTTTTAAGTTAAGTAAGAGCAGTGTTATAGGGACTGTTTCTAAGAAGAACTCTCCAATATTTCTGTACATTCACTGTCTATTCAAATCTTTCAAGCTCTCTGCATTGACTTTAACAGGCAATGAATTAGGCTGAAAATTAAAGTCTGACTGAAGCGTTCACTTAGAAAAATATGATGCTATCTGTGAACCACTGCATTCTGAACATTGTGATCAGGCCACAAAAAATGCAGCTTGAAACAGGTGCCAGACATTTTTGTAGGAAATCAGTGCAATTTCAGATAAGTTTAATAGAACAGCAATTTCATGAAGCAGCTAACAACCTCCTCACACTCCTATTTCACTCATCTTGACAAAATTATTCAAATCTTCAGAGTTTTCTACTGATCATATACAGAACCACATTTACAAATGGCCATGCTTTGTATTTAATCCATTTTTCCTTCAACTGTGCAAAAAATGTGATATTCACTTCAGGATACTTACTATATAGGAAGCCACAAAATGGGCAGCAAAGTTGTGTGGTACCTAGTCTGTCCAAATATGGCAATATTACCTACTGAAAGTAAGCTGCAAAATGAGAAATGGAGGAAAATGACTATAAACTGAGTGTAAGTATATTAATTATAAATGGAACTAGAGAGAAAACAGGCTCAATGTTTTCCTTCCTCTCCTTAAGAAGCTACACTGAACTCACTGGGGTAACTCAAGGTAGAGTTCCTAACTGAAGAATCACATCTTATTGTTACACATTCTTTCTCTGCATGGAACCCATTTATTTTTTCCCACTGGACTGTTTAGTAAACCACAATTATTCAGTTAGCCATCAAAACTTAATTAGATTACTTACATGCCAGAACAACCCCAGTCACTCGTGTAGCCTACATTAACTTCTAATAATTTAGAAGGAAATCACAGGCACTGAAATCAGCTCCCTCTCTCATGGATGGGAGAGAAGCTGCCTGCAAGATCACGGTCGTGCCAAGGATACTTTATGCTCTGCAGATGGTTCCCTTCCTCCTCAAGTTTGAAGATAGAGATGTGCTGAACAAGCCTTTTGTAACATTCCTGCTGAAAAGTTAGTAGCCAACAGCGAAATCTGAACAATAAAACAGGAGTGGAATATTCCTCTGAAATATGAAAATCTATCGATGACCTTTTAGCAGTAGCTACTAATTTGGTATTTCCTAAACAAGGACTTGATTAATGATCCTTGGAAGGGATAATGTTTTTAAATGTTAGAACTGGAATGGAATTAAATCATTGTTGATTGTAGTGCATGCCTGCTCACACGAGTTATCATCCTCTGCCTGTCTGAAGATTAATTCTCTGTATATATACTGTGAGGGGAGAAAGATGGAGCAAATTCCTTTCCAGCATTTTTTTCAGTTTACTAAGATAATTTTTTTCCCCCTGGTAAAAAAAATCTATTCCCAGCCTTTAAATGAAGTAACTCCAGGAACATAAGTTGAAACATAGTTCACAATGAGTAGCACCTTTAATCACAAAAATGGGAGCAGTGAAAGCCTGATCATGTGCAGCAGAAATTTTCTGTAGTGCCTGATGAGCAGGACTGCGCTGTCTTGTGGGGGTGTCAGACTTCATCACTGCAGCAAGCTTGGTGTACTCTCCATGTAACTGGAATCTTTAGGGATGGTGTATAGGAGTGATGAAGAGGCCTGACAACAGGACAACCTTTCCCTGAGGAACTAAAAACAATCAACTCCTGAAGGCGGATGTTGAATTTTAGCAGCTGTTCGTACAGATTAATTTTTTGTCTTCTTTTCTGCTAGCCATTTACAAATAAGTGACACTGGGTAGCACCAGTGCTACCTATGGCTTCAGAATTTAACAGGTTTAATTTTTTTTTTTTTAGCAATGAGAAATACACCACAATCACAAAATGCTGTTGCAGATCTTGCCAGCAGAAATGGGGAAAGAAATGTTCTTTAGTATTCTGATTAAACAACTGCCTCTATAAACTTAATTTGTGCTTTAAATCACCATTGGCTTTAAACAAATAGGTGGAATGAATGAAAGGCACTGGGCAGCTGGTAGGGAGAGTGGCAGAATAGCATGTGAGGGGACTCCCTGTTTATAAAAGTTACTCAAAAAAAAGTGTGCAAACTCCAAACCTTGAAGTCCTGCTCCTAGTTCTGTATTTTACACACTGAAGTAGCATCTTGAGGGGTGCTCTTAGAGACTTAAAATGGTATAATAGTTATAACATGAAAATAAAGTGTCCTCTGCTCCTCTGCAACATGTTGACCTAACTACTTTGCCACTAGATAGATTCAATCCATCTATAAACAGATACAGATGGCAGGATTTCAATTCTCTGTTTCCTTTGCTGTTTTTTTCCAGAATTTTGTGGATATCCATTTCTTAACAATTACTCATCCAGTGTTATTTCTGATGAGGGTGTTGCCTATGTACTGCAAGCTTTCATCAAATTGCCAGAATTACTTCACTCTTCATTTGAGCCTTTTCCCACTGAATTTAAGCAAGATGAAAGCATTTGCATTCTCATCTGCATACATGCATACCGATCTTTTTCATTATTCAAATAAAGAATATTTTTTGGTCTAGCTTTCAAAAAAACTTTTCTATCAGACCTTAGGGCATCTGCAATTGTAGATATCAACTGACAGAAACTCTCAGTTTGCTTTTTTCCAAATTAAAGCATAGTAATGCCAAATTTGTAATATATCTTAGGCAGCCCCTTAACATTTATATGTCTCATAATTTTACTACGTCTGTAAAATCTAGTACCTGATAAGCCTTATGTCATTGATTTTACTCAGTAACTGTGTTATACATTCCCTTGAGATAAACATATACTTCATCTCAGGTAAGAAAGGGGCTCTGCTTTTGAAATTTAACAATATGCAAAGCAATGTTTTGTCATAGTATCTAAAAAATGTATGGAAATCTCTCCCCTTCTCCATGCCATAATATAGGATCTCCTCTCGTGTTTCCAAGGTCATAAGAAGGGCTTTTGATAATAGCCCACTAAAGCAAAAAGGATATGAGAAGCATCATCCTAAATCTGTGAATAAGAACCTCATGTATTTTGCATATATTTTACTGAGTAGGCCTCCAAGATAGACATACATTTTACTTTTTCTTATTATTTGTGATCTAAGGCTGTTGATCCTGCTAGCAGTCTAACTCTCAACAACTGAGTAGCACCTCCTCCTTTAATAGCACCATTTCTTGACCCAAAGTGAAATTTTGGTTTTGCTTCTTTTAAAAGCATTCTGGCTTTATACCTGTGGATGGTTCTTTCAAGTAAGCTGTGAGAAGTAGTCACTCTAGTCTATTAATGAACTGCATGCCCTGGGCTTTGTAGGCAATTTTTCAGTCATGTAGTTCTTTCAGTTTTCCATTTCCAAAACCATAAAAAACCTTCAATACCTGGAGGAGGCAGAAATGGGGGTTGCTCCAGATGTACACCATTTAGATAAGCTTAGATTGTTTATGGCTTTATTCTAGACTAAGTTTCCCCATGTGTGCAACAGCACATATGGGGAGGTTCCTAATAAGTTGCACACTTTAGAGGACGAAGTAAAAATATTTTTTTCTTATTTGCAATTTATGTTTATGTCTCATTGCTAAAATCACATCTTTAAATGTTATGCAATTACATATTTCTAGTGTTTGAACTGCTGAATGCTGGGTAGAACACTCACCAAATCAGTCATCTATAAAGGTACTTGGCAATCACTAAAAATCAGAATAGAAGCCCCAGAGGGTGAACATGCTTCAATTTAGATTATTATTTTGTACTAAGAAACACATTCTTGTTCTATTTTGGTTTTCAGGATGCCAAAGAACATGTTCTGGGCATGATTTGTGCTGAAAACCAGAGAAAATTCCACTTTTTCCTATGCCATAAACCATTCGTAGATAAGATCATTAGAGCAAGCTCAAGTTAGACTGCAGGATGTAAATCTTTGTGTCATTAGTCAGCCATTTATGAAAATGTTTGTTAAAACTCTGTAATAAATAACTTAATCAAGTCTAGCAGTGTGTCCTCATTTTCCTTAATTTTTCCTCTTAAAAAGGGAAAAGAAAGATTAAGTAAAAGTCTGTCATTTATAAGACATCGAACTACTTTGCAAACAATGCTTATCACAAAAGAAATATTCCATAAAGAGGATTTTATGATAATTATGTAAGAGTCAATTGTTCAGGGCTCCCAGCAATAATCTGTGGAACAACAAAAATGATTGATTAGCTAGAGAAGCTTTGATATAAAAAATGTGTCAACTTTTGCCCAAGTAATATATATGTGCATGCACACACACACACAAATAGAGGCAAGAAGGAGGGATGTCCAGCATTTGTGGGTTTAGCCTGTGTTGGAGATAGAAATCTCCTGTTTAATTTATTGTGAGTAGCAGCCTAAATTTTTGAAAGTGACAAATTAGCTGAATTCAAGGCACTAAGATGATTTTGGTTTTCAGGTCCAAGTTCAGTTTGCAAATTAACTTATCAGAGACATCTCTTCAAAGTGCATACAAATACATCTGAATCAGGTGTTGCAAAATGAGGTCTGTGACTGAAAGTTCTGATGCAGAAAAACCAGATTTTTGACATAGAGTATAAGACAACTTGTACATTGCCTACACTTTATACCATAGAGAATTAACAAAATACTATTTAATTTTATGAATGAAAACCCAATTGCCATCCAAAATCCAGCTAAATGGAAAATCTAACTGCAAAAAGTCTTCTACTAGAAGTTCTTGCTTCATTCAAAGCTGTTCTTAAAAATAAAAAAGGATTTTCTGGAAGATGTCTAGATTTAGAAAAAAGTATTTTCAAACAATTAGTAAATATGCAATTGTCTTTTTGATTGTATCTTGTTTTACACACTTTCTTTCCATTAAACAAAATTTATTCTGCACCCTTATTTCCATTCAGCAGCCAAAATCAAAACATTATGAGAGCATACAAATCAAATAATATACAGCAAGTTTCCATTCTTCAGTGAGAAGAAGCCAGACTATTCTCTAGGCTACAATATTCCTGATAGCATGTGGTGGGAAGGCCCAGCCCTATCTGCTGCTGCAAAATAAAATGCTGTTAAGAAAAGTTTTGAACAAAGAGAAACATTCAGTGTCCTTCTCCAAATACAGTAGAATTAGTGTAGCAGTCAAAGTTAATTTTCACATGGTCCCTGTGTAAAAATTGTGTGTGTTCTGGAGGATTAAAGCCAAATTCTGATCTCACTGATGTCAGATGAGATACCCCAGTGATGAATGTGGTTCCTGGCTTCCCAAGCAGCCGTCAGACTCAATGTGTTTCTAATAAGATGGAGACTCAGTAGGGGCCAGGTGCTCTATTCGCTTAAATTGTTAGAGAAGCAGGAGTTGTGTAGAAGGGTAGTAGATGGAAAATGTCTTTTGCCTCCCCAAAATGCCTACTCCAGGTCCAGAAATCCAGTTACTGCAGCCCAGGATTTGTACTGGCTGAGCTTCTGACTGAGGCTTAAGTTACAAGCCTTCTATGTAGTAGCAATAAAGCAAACACTTGATGTTGTATATTTGCAAGAGATCTCCGTTTCAGGTGTTTAACATCTCACTTATTTTGGTTTGGGACAGAATTCTACCTGTTTCCCTCTAAGTAATTATTTTCTTTGTATTTTCAAAAGTACTCTTGCACCTGCTGTTTAAATAAATCTTTAGTTCAAAGGTAGCTGATATTCATTAAATGTAGTACTGAGTGAAATACTTAGTGCAAGCCTAACACAAAAACTATGACTGGGTAATGATGCTGTAATAGAAAATTTGAAGTAGAAAATGTTGTGTTACAAGGTGAAAATTAAATGAAGCATCATAAAGCCAGGTCTGAATAATTTCAGACCATTGAGCAGTAAAGAGGCTGCCAAGCTTTGGGGTGATCTGCTGTTGGACTGATGGCTGTCCTGCCTAAGAAACCCTGGTCACAACTTGTAATCTTTCCACACACACTTCTGGCAGCAGTGCAGCACCCTAAGGACCGGTGTTGTGCTGTCTGCAATGCTCTTGCATATCTGCTCTTTTTCCAGAATAGAGGAGGCACTCACCAATATGTGAACTTCAGGATTCATGGTGCAGGCACAGCAGACTGGGGATTGTCTGCTTGGACAACACCTGCAGTACTGCTCAGCACCCCCACTCCCTCAGCAGCCCTCCCCAGAGGGCCAGGATGTGCACATATGGCCCTATGCTGTTCCTCTTGGCTCATGAATCCTGCACATTTTTAGGGACCCAGAAGAAAGAGGCTGGGGAGAAAGTTGCAAGTATACCCTTAGGCAACACAAATTAAGAATATCTCAGTTACCCGTAAAGTCTCTTTTTCTTTGAAAACTTATACATGTATTCACACAGTATGTGACTGCAGGGCAGCACCTCCAGCATACTGTGTAACTGGAGAACTGCCCTGGAGTCCTTTAAATGAATCAAGACAGAAGGACTCTCTTTTTCATCACAGAGCAGTTTTGAGCCTAAAAGTATCCGTACTTGAGTAATGTTGCTACAGAGATGGTGAATGGAGTCCAGATGGCAGCTTTGCAATTTGCAGAGATGAAAACACCCTACAGAGAGGTCACTGGCACTCTCTGAGCTGTAATGGAGCTTCAGATCATACTGTGCTGCCTTGCCTTACTGATGCTTAACATGTTTTAGCATCATCTGTAACCCACTAAGACAGTTTCTGTGCAGAGGTAAATGACCCTTTACAAGCCTTGAAAAACAAATTTCAAAAGACAGGAAGAATTCTGTGGTTTTCATCCTTTCCAGATCATTTAAAATATACATTATATAGAGCATGTAAGAGTACTTTCGGCAGAAAAAAATCATTGATTAATTTTTCAACTAGGATGGAAACTGGACTATTTCTCAGCAAGACACCGAGAAGTCTGGAGCATGACTTTTTCAGGAAAAAAGGAGCTATTTTCACTGGAGTGAAAGCTCCATGCTGACATGTCAGGGACAGATTCAGCTCCTCCAAGGACTAGGATTGTTATCTAGCAGAGACCCTCACTAACACATCAGTGAATTCTGCTGTAGTGGAGCAAGACAGGCCTTTCTGTGAGAACTGCTTTACCTACTACAAAAATCCACTGACTACTCCTTGCCTGGCTGATTGCTCTGTTGGTCAGCCCCAGTTAAGCACAGGCTGGATAATTTCATGGCAAAACTGTACCCAACAGAACATGAGATCAAATTGGCTTTGTAGGAATATATAAATATCAACCTTTCAAATACTGCCAGCTAAAGCACTTGCCATATGAGGTGCTCATGTGCTCTGCATGTGAGAACTAACTAACCTCAGTGCCATCACAAGAGGTGGTGCTGTTCAGGACTGCAAGCACGGGACCTGAAATGAGAAGGTCTGGTAGCAAGAACAGGACCAGGATAAGAAACACCTGTAATAAGAGAGGACAAGGCATGTGGATGGTCTGAGTACAACTTTTGGAATCAGTGCAGCAGCCCTGCTTCTGTGGCAGGCAGGAAGACACTATGTGTCTGGGCCTCACATTGTGCATGTAAAACCAGACAACTGCTTGAAAAAGAGAAGGAAAATAACAGTCTCACTCGCTTGACAAATTATCAGTCCACCACATTAACACATGCATTGCCTTTCTTTCTGTAGTCTACTTATATTTTTCAGTGTTTTTACTTGAAAGTTCCTACTTTTACATGTAAAAGTAGTTATAGAACAAATAGTTCTCTATCAAGAAGGAGAAATTAGTTCCCTTCCAAAACCCTTAGCTCTTATACCAGAAAGTAAAAAGATGGGGAAAAGCAGAATGTGTCTATAATCTACATCTATATCTCTTTTCAGGAAGGCTTAGTAACCTTTTCCATTCCATGAGTGCTGACTCTGAAAGAACGTAGATATTTCATCAATGTCCCAAATCCCAGTTCAATATACACATCATAAGACTGTTTTTTTTTATTTGCTGTTGAACATAGACAAAGAAGGAAATATTTTTTTTTCACAAGATGCACATCTTGAAAATCCTAGGAACCAACAGCCCATACATCGAACTAACTTCATATCCTCTTTTTAAATTGAAAAATAGAAAAGTAATTCCCTGCTCATGATGATCTTTTTTCTGAATGAACCAATTTTTAGATAGGGCTCACAGTGGGTATTCATGAAATTAACCAAAGAAATTCAAATTGCTTTATTTCTGTTCATCAAGGCTCTAGTTAGGGGCAGGGAAAATTAAAAATCAGAACAAGAAGAATAAAAAAGAGAGATCATTAATTAATCTTAGTAAAATTCTGTTTGCTTTGGGAACAGAATTTCTATCTTAATATCTTGGAAACATTTGTGTTTAACTATCTTTTATGTGTATATGAACATTATTAGACACTGCTGTACACTTTGCAGTTTGTTTAATCTCTTACTTGAATATAAATGCTAATTAATTTTAATGATTTGAAAACAAGTTAAAATATTATTATTTCATTATTTCATACAACTATTAAAATGAGTTTGTTTTCAATACAACTTGGTACTCTGTAACTGGAAGGTGTAACTATTTGGTCTTTGGAACCAAGCATCTGAAAATTACAAAAAAAAGGGTAAAGCCTTATGAGCTGCACTGGTATTAACTTTCATTGAAAAGCCCTATATAGAATAGTATATTTTCCCTCTGGAAAAGGGTACTTCCATTACAACTTGGGAGGAAATAAAACCTAAATCAGAAGGAAAACATCTATATAGATAAGTCTTTTTACTCACTATGTGATTTTCACAGATGTTATGAAATGAGACAAATTTGCTTACCCTTCCTGGAGGAAGAGTTATGAAGTAAGGAAAGATAATTACTAGAATATAATACAGTATAATATCCAATAAATTATTCTTCTAGAGTCAGCCATGGGCTGAATGGCATTACAGAGGTTAGAGTGGCAAGGATTTCAGAAGTAGTTGAGCTTGAAAAACAGGTGTATCTGGAGATGTTTAAGGGAGAGATCAGCTGTAAGTTTCCAGATGGCTGAAAAAAAAAAAAAAAAGAATAGAATAAAACTGGTGTCCTTGTTAGAGGTATCAAATAAACTAATCAATCAAAAACCATGTAAAGTTCAAATTTAGGTTGGAGAAGGTGTTTAGTTCAGGGCTGATTTTCACTTTATTGAAATTATTAAGTTGCAAATTTCAGGATTTACTCTTGGGCTTTCTCAAAATCACAGAAATTACTATATGTCAGGATCACACATATGGACTCTTTTGGTGAAAAGCAGTTGTCCATTCGTTCAGCTGATGTGAATAAGGTCAAGGGAGTTCAACACCTGCTCTAGAAAAACATGCTCAATAGTTACCACATTTTTTCTACAAAAGGTGCTGGACTCATCTAACCTTGGTCATGTTAGAAAGACAACTGTTTTCAGCACTATCTGATGGAGAAGTAAGCTCTGGTATGTTTATTAGCAATATTTGTACTCTGGTTGCATCTTTGCATTCTTCTGGAAATGAACAGTTAATGGATTTGGTGAGGCAATTGAAATGCTTTCAAAGGGTTTTTTTTTTTGGCCTAAACCCTCTGTGTTACTTCAAGATGTGTGCATGAGGCTGATAGGTGTCTGTACACACTCTTGTGTAAAAGAATTTCTAGAATTATTGTAGAAGCCAGACTGCCATATGAAACAACAAAAGGTGCATCTCAGTTTTGTAGCATGATTCTCTAACAGTGCCACAGCACAGTAAATTGCCTAGTCCCATAAAAAAGTCATAAAAAAGACAAGAAATGTTGCAAATAAGACCACTAAATTACAGTTAAGCATTGTTACAACCAAATAGCACATGTACAACTTCATAAACATTTCAACCGGTGCTCTTAAATTTCCAGATATATTTACTTTACTCCTCTAAAGCACATTAAAGAAAAAGTGTTCTTTGTTATCTGGGACTATTTGGAATCTTTAGCAGTTCACTTAACACATCATAATATCTGTCATAGACTTTCCTAAAACACCAGGGAAAATGCATACCTCAGGAGAGGAATAAATCTCTTAAAAGGTGTTAGTGTAACTAAGTAGGTCACCCTGCAGAGGTGAAGTGCTTGTTACTATTGGTGGATATTAGTCCTCATTCAGTAGAGTGCTTAAGCAAGGCCCACTGAAATTTGTAGGTACATATATGTGCAGTAAATGCAAGTTATTTCTTGAGACATGGTCCTACATAGCTGAGACATGGCTATCACGCTGGTTCTGGGGCATTTTGCCTTTTTTTTTTTTTTTTTTTTTTTTTTTGTGGTGGAAACCCAGCCTTAGAGCATGTGACAGAGATGTCCAAACATAAATTGCACCTGTGTGTTTCAAGTTTATTGCTCTTCTCCTGAGTTGTCTCAGTATAAATACTGTCCCAAACACACGTGCTTGAGAGTAGGGTTCAAATCCTTGTATAGCCTGTGACAAATCTTTAAGAAAACTGAGCTTGCATGTATTTGCAAGCTTGTGAGTGTTCACAGAGAATCACAGAGAAGGGTTGAGTTTAGAGGGGGCCTTCACCAGCTGTTTCATCCAAACCTCCCTGCTCAGAACAGGGCTAAAGCAGGCTGCTGAGGGCCATGGCCCATGGGGTTTTCAGTTATCTCCAAGGATACAGACTTGACGATGTGCCTTGACAACCTGTTCCCATGTTACACCAGCCTTACAGTGAAAAAGCCCTTTTTCTTATGTTTAAACAGAACTTCCTGTATTTAAATATGTGTCCTCTTGTTCTTTCCCTGGACACCACTGAGAAGCCTGGCTCTGTCTTCTTTGCTCTCTACCATCATATAGTTACACACACTGAGAGGATCCCTCTGAACCATCTCTTCCCCAGGATGAGCAATCCCAACTCTCTCAGCCTCTCCCCATATGTCACAGTCAGGAAATAAGATTATGTTCTTGCTGTCTTGGATGATGCTGGCACTGTTTGCCTGAGGGGCCTTGCCCTGGAAGCAGGCATGTGTACTGCTGAGAAAGGCTTAATTGAAAGCTTCTGGCATGCAGAGACAGGACCTAAGGTGAAACAGGTAAATTTTTCCAGGGAATGCTAATTTAGAGTATGGATTAAGTAATCCTGGAAGAGGGATTCTAGGAGTGGCCCCCTGAGGCAGAATGTATCATCTGTCTTTTATGGTATAATCTTATTGTGGTGTTTTTTATAATCGAAGACAAACTCTGTGAAGATGATGAACAAGAAATTTTAATATTGTAGGAGAGCACTGGAAGATTGAGTTGTCTTTCACATACTTTACTGAAGACTGTAAGATTGCTTGCAAAATCTGTTTCTGAAGCATTTAATTTCAGTACAAGCTTTGGAAACAAAGAATGGATGAAAGCAAGCAAGGTTCATGCTTCCTTCACGAAGCACGAAGTTCCATCAAAGCAACTGGTTTGTGTACTGCTATTTTAGCTCCTAGATTCAGGAGTCCAAAGGGTGTTTGCTACACTGACTCTGACAGCCCTTTGCATGATTCTCACAGGCTCTAACATGTTTCCTGTCTCTGACATTCCTTGGTCCTATCTTCCCTGACCAGTTACAAATCTTATTTTGCTACGTTTCATTGCTAAATCTGCCTTATATTGGGAAATTTTGAAAATGATGATGTAATCTGGCTCTGTGATTACAGCTGAAATTAATTTGCCTGCCTGATAATGCACTAGAGTGCTTAAATTCATGATGGGATGTAAAGTATAGCTTCCTTTACCTTTCTGTTTTCTGGATCCCCATGGACATGGCAGGGGAATTGATGTTTCTGATGTCCCTGTAGATAAGAGTGGCCTGACATAAAAGATGGATCCCAAAGGACTGAACAAACAAACGAATAGTCAGAGGAGCTGACAGACCAGCTGTCACTGCACACAGAGGCCAGTGAAGGAGAAGGTATGTGGTGAACTCTTCACTGGGCTGCAGAATTCTCATGGCTGTTCAGGCAAGGAAATTCTGCCCCTTCTTTTGATCCTAAGGATTAAATGATAGCCACTCAAATGCAAGCATTTTACAATTTATTAATTCTAGAAATGGCTGAAGAATACCTTTACACTCATGCAAGATGTACATACAGTCATACAGACAATCCCTGCTAAGCATGCAGGGATTTCAAAGCAGGATTTCAACTTCCTGCTTTCCCAGCACCTGAGAGCCTGTTCAGGTAGGAGAATAGATATTCTTGTGCACTGAGCTGCCTCTTTGCAGAGTATTTGCAAGAGCTTTGTGTGCAGGAGGTGCTCCAGCCACACAAGGGATTTCACACAATTGCATGTTGCAGTTGCAGGTGAGGGAAGTGTTCCTTGTAGGCATGTTTTCCAGAATGAGCTCAGAAACCTGAGTGAGCGGACAAAAAAATATCAAATTAATGTCAGTGTGAAAAACATGAAGTAGTTAATCTTGGGGAAAAAATAGACTAAACTGTGCTTATGGGATTCTGAATTTGTAATTGGCAATTATACCTCAGGGAAGAGAGCTAGAAATCATCACCAGCAGTTCTCTGAAGTCATTAACTTAAGATACAGTAGTAGCTGAGAGGAAATAAAAAGTCAAAATTCATCAGAAAGGGCATTGAGAAAGAACAGAAAACATAATTTTGCTGCAGTAAAAAATCTCACACACCCTGGGCACTGTCTGATGTTTGATCCTCACATCTCAAAGAGTCATAGTGGAGTAAGAAGAGGTTCAGAAAAAGGCAGGACAAGTGATTAAGGATATCAAGTAATTGTATTACAAGAAGAGACTTAAAGGACTTAATTCTAAACTTTGAGTGGAGAATACTCAGTGGGAAATGTGAAGGGAATCAGTGAAGTGAATGCAGAGCTGCTAACTCACCAAACCCTTCATCATCCCAAAATTTGTTGCCACAAATTTTGGAGACAGTTTCAGCAGAGGATACAATGAACTAGGAACTCCTTAAAAACCAGTCTAATGCTATATTAAAGAAAATTAACAGGAATTCCAAAATCAACGAGTCTGGACATGAGCAGAGTAGTAGTGAGATAGAGGCCAAGAGCGCATGTGCTCCCTGAATAGCATCTCCTAGGCAGTGGTGGAGGCAGAATCTTGGTCCTTCTTACATTCTTATTTTCTGAGCCCCACTGAGATGTAATTTTAATCTGCTTCAGAGCATCTTAGTTTCCTCCCATTTCCCCAGCCTCGTGCACAAGAGCCAGCTGGGCTGCAGATTACAGAGCAGAATATAGGTCAAGCTAATACTTCTGGTGTGGGAAGTGACAGAGTGGTAGAGAGACTGCAACAACATGCAGGAAGTGCATGAGAATCTCAGGCAACTTCTGGAGAGTGAGAGATGTAGTCAAATGATTAAGTCATCTGCTCTATATCATGCCTGGCTGTTTAAGGACTTCTGTCAGAGGAAAGTATAGAGAACATCAGGCTGATATGCAGTAATAACAAAAAAATATGAAGTTTTCCTTCTGATTCCTTATGTTCTCTTTTTGGCTCCTACAACAGGAATTGCTGAGAGTAGGATAATGGGAGACCATGAACAAACTTAAAATCTGTGCCCTACTTAACCATCTCTGATTTTGTATGTGGGAAGGAAGTGGCCTAAATCTGACCCATCTAATATATATAATATATTCCATGGCATGTAATGTTTTGACAGCTTAAGTAGATATATGAGCACTGAATTGGTAACTCATTCAAATAAAAATTGGTATGCTTCCTTATCTAAGTATTGCAAGTCCTGGTTTTATTCAGATAATTTTGTTTATTTTTTCTTTTCCAACAAGATAGTTGTGCATATTACTTCAGTCTCTGGTATGTGTTAGGCTTGTCCAGGTTTTTTCTAATGCACTCTCATGAAATTTTATATACAGATATCATCTGTGTTGGTAATGGGGAATGTAGGTGCTGGACAGCAGCAGGAGATTAAGAAGCTACTTATTCTGCCTCACAAACACATTGTTTATGTCAAGATTTTTTTCCCCCCCAAGTGTAACACTGTGTGGACACATCTTAAATAGGCTGATCTTTATAATGTATTTGCTAAAAACATTTCATTTTATACATCAGGAGCTAAACCACTGAGAAATTTGTGTTTTGTCAGAAGTCAGTGGCAGAGAGATAAGAAATGGCTGTAGAGTGCCTTAACCACAAAGCTGCCATAGATCAGTGGAAATGATGGGCCATGGAGCTACTCATTGGTGAGTTTGACACAAGTGCAGAGCACTTCTAGGGACACAGTGTCAAGGAGAAAGATGACTTTTATCTGCAGTGTCTAATCTCCTCTAATAATGATAAGATTTGTCTCACATCAGATAATTTCTTTCCAAGTATTTAAATCCCTTCAGCATGCCTCTCACCCAGGTAAGTGGTATACCAGGAATTACAGCCACTGGGAATCTGCCCAAGGAGAGAGGCTAGGTCTGTTTCTAAGAAAACTCTCAATGGATCCCTGAAACTTGCACCTTCAGTCATTTGTTTTAGTCACATGAAAATTCATGAATTAGTTTTTTATTTAGTCTCCCCTCCTCTTCCCTTCTTTACTTCTGGCATTTCTTTCTTCAACACTGTTTTTTCTTTGCCCAGTAAATGTCTGGTTGGTCTTGACAGCTCAGCCTCTGAGTTGTAAACAAATTTACATCCCTGCTAAAGTATTTTCTGACTTCTGAACCCCCACTTGTGTTCTGGTTGGCTGAGAAACCTATATTAACACTTAAGAACATTGTTCTCATACTGCACACAAAAAGAACCAAGGGGATAGGGAGTGTATCTTGATCATGCTTTATTCATGTAGAAGTCTGACAGGCAAATAATTGCTGCCATTGATCACAGACAGGGAATTAACAGCTTGGAAATAGTGCTTCCCACATTCCCACATCATGTCCTCAGGCCTAGGATCAACATGAATTGTGAGCAGATGTGCTTGCAAGTACTCTATTCTCATACCAATGAGCAACAATGCAGCAACAATGCTGCAGTGTCTAATTATTTTTGAAAAGAAATTTCTACCTGAAAATTGAAAAATACATCACTCCATAAATAATACCTTTCCCTTTTAAAGTAGCATCAGGAATAGAGGCCAACAATTTACTGTAGAGGTACCAAAGGTTGGGAAGTGGACTGTTATCTTTATCAGTAGGTATCTCGTTGCCAGGTAAGAAGATAAAAGATGTGGACATGATTTTGCAATACTTAATCCTAAAACTTGAGTTCAGATGCTGAAAGGAATCTCTGTCTTTTTCTGCCCTTTCCTTCATTGGTCTCACTTTGTTGCCAGTTTTATCCTGCCTTTTACCTTCATTCTCTTCTTTTTTTGCCATCTGAATTACCTCTCTTCCAAGAATTTGGTAGGTATTGCTATGGAGGTCTTCTGAGAAGACTGGGAAATCAAGATGAGGTTTGAGAGATGTTCTGCAACAGACTTAAAACAAAGCTGTGAAAGCCACTGCAGGATTCCTATACTCATTTGGTTTTAGCCTTGAAAGCTCAGCTAAGATAGTTATGTTGGTAGAACTCAGAGTAGCACCAGAAGTGATTAAATGAATAAAAAAAAAAAAAAAAGAAAAATTATTTCTGTAAAACAGATACTGGCATAGGTTTCTGGGGAAAAAAAAAAAACCTAATCTTGTCATTTCCCAAACCCATGAGAAGCAGAATGGCTGAAGGAACCTTATTCATTCACAGACTGTAATTATGAGTGCACTTTCATATTGATCAATGGCTGAGATAGAGTTATGTGTGTTGGTTTCTCCCATTTAATGACTCATGTTAGAGTGGCCTATAAACAAAGCTTCCCATTGCCTTTAATTTTACCCCCCTATTATGAAAGAATAATACATCTTATAGTATGATGGGTTATTTTGAAATAAATCTGTCCTTTCAGCCCTTAGGCAGGTAAGCATCTTGTCATCTGGAGTTCTGAGGACTCAAAAAGGTCACTTTATTTTGCAAATAATCAATTCCTTGACTGCATATTTGGACACAGTTTCAATACAAACATAGAGTTGAGCAGTTCAAAGGTTACAAATTAAGAGAAGCAGTTGTTCAATTTCTTTTTTCTGTCAACACAAAAATGAAAGAGTAAGTCCAGTGGGAGCATATTGTACATGCACATAGTTGTAAAAAAGAGCTGAAGCATATTAATGAATTTCTCATGTATTTGTCATTGTATGCCCTTACTGCAGACTACTTAAGTCTTTGATTAGGAAAGCCTGAAACGAAAGACAAGAAAACAGAAAAATAACTGGAAAATTCCCTGTGATATTATGCAAGACTGGAGAGTAAAATTGTAACTTAAGGCAGAGAACATTCCATTCTCTCAGAGGATCTCTGAAGGAATGGATGAGGAACAATAATTAAGAACTGAAGTCTGCTTCACTATACACTCTCTGGGTTATCCTTGTATTGTCATGAGCACTTCTCTATAACCACAAAACTACAGAAAAAGGTGAATTCTGACATGCTTGCTAGAAAATACATGACAGAAAAGTTTTTTTACATATGGAGAAAAGCCAAACACACCATCATTAATGGAAGATCTTTACACCTCATTTCTACACGAGCTCTCTCGAGTCTAAAAGATCCTTTTGCAATTTTCATACTTAGACTCTTGGGTGTGTAAGTAATGAAGTTCTACTAGTCATTCAAATTTTTAAGATGGTAAAGGACTCAAATAAGTAGTGTGCTCCTTATAACCTTTTTTTGTTGTCAATTATGAAACTGTTTTGATGTTAGGAGGGTTTTGTTTATTGTCTCCTGTCAATATCAGGTCTTATGTTATTACCCTCCTGACTCCAGCCTGGCATAACTGCAGCACCATCTCTGAAGATGAGAATGTAGATATTTAACATATGCATCCTGTTTGAAAATCAGCAACTGGTCTCCATGTTTCCCTTAAAAAATGTCAGAGATCCAGGCACATTCTCACATGAAAAAAAGTTTTATTATTTGGAAACTGTTCAAGTAGAAAACTATTTAGGTAGAAGAAAAAATAATGTGATCATTAATGATTTTTTTGAAGTCACAATATGTATCTGGTGTATATTTTAATTAATCTGTATGACTTTTTGTTTCTGTGATTGCTCAGACTTTCATAACAGTAATTTGATGTGAACTGGCCCAAATCCTTGCATGCACAGGCTTCCAAATGAGTTACAGCAGAACATTCAGATGCCATAAGGAAACCCTCAGATCTACCCATGCTGCCTGTGGGGCAGAGCAGGGAGGCTCTTTTTAGGATCAAATTCACCATCTGAAAACAGGGCCCCAGATATGATGGGGCCGTGCCTAATGGAGCATGCAAGCTGCTGTGTGCCTGAGCACCTGAAGGGAGCTAACACAACACCAGCATATCCAGGCAGGCTGGCTGCTGCCTGTTTGCAAGTGTCCACAAGTCACCCACGTCGGCAAGAGATGGGCAGGCTGTTGCATGCTCATAGCCACTTCCAGAGCTGCTTTTAGAAGAGGTGGAAACATGCCTGCTAGGGATGATTCATGGCTCCCTCATTTCAGTGTATCAGTGCCACAGTCTCGTGTGGCTGGCAAGGGGGCAGCTGGTTGGCAGCATGAAGAATGAAACTGATGTTATCAAAATGATGAGGAAAAATGAATGGATAAACTAAAATGCAAGTAACACCTATGTTATGCAGCATGAGGCCAGCTGGGGAGCTGGCATTGAGAGACTGAGCATCTGTACAGGGAAGAATGACTTGCATTTGTGCAGATTCATAGTGGTTTGCACCAGAACATGCCAGTTCATTAGGATCCTATTAGGAAAGGTGCTCAGACTCTGTAAAATATAACTTAAAATTCCTGTTATTTGGATTAATACTATAAAGAAGGTTGGACTTGATCATCTTAGAGGTCTTTTCCATCGTAGTGATTCTATGATTTTATGGTCGTGTTAGGGAACATGTCAAACATGTTCAGCCTTGGGTGGGCAGACAAGGAGTGAAGTGTGTTTTCTGTGATGTATTTTCTATGTGTCTTGGGCATGTAGCAGTGTCACCTGAAAAGTCTTCAGTGCGACCACTCTTGCATATTTGTGCCCTTCTGTCACCAACTCTGGAATTCATCCTGCTGTGGCTCGTACCAAGGGGAGCTGAGTGGATCCCTCAAAGGTAGCCTTATGCAATTTTCCCTGGTTTCATGGAAAAAGAAACATAAAGTTCCTCTTTAAAAGAGAGATAGGTTGACTGAACTTCCATTCTCAGAAAACTATCAAACTGGGTACTTAAACAATGTATTTGTAATTACAAGAAGGCTGCAGAGTAATAAGTTAATAGCAGGATGAGCTTATAAAGAACAAGTGACGTAGTACTAATCTAATTTCCTTCTATAACCCGGTAATTTGCCATGTGGATACTAGAGAAATAGCACATGGTTATCTTAATTTGGTCTCAGATGATATAAGCAAGTTGGGGATATATGGTAGAGTAAATTTCATAACATGGGAACTGGAAAACTGGTTAGAAAACTGTACCCAAAGGATAGTTATTAATATGGCTCTTTCAAAAGAGACTGTGTTAAGCTTGTTTAGGAAGCTCTTTTCCTTAATCAGTATTTCCACTATTTCCACTAGTGACTTAGATGCTAGAGGGAAAAAAGTATTTTGTTTTAATATTGAAATAATAAATAAATAAATTGTATTTCAGTAAGGACAAGCACAAAGTAATAAACATTGAAATCATTATTTACATGATTAAAAGATGCAGAACAATTCGTTAAATGGCCTTTCTGGGCAAAATGGTTAGGAGATTTAGTAGATCAAAAACTGAATATAATGACTGATGCACAAAAATGAGTAAGACATGTTAAAAGTATGCAGTGTAACTCTGGCAATTCATTCAGACCTCACCTGGAGCCTTATACTAAGTCTTGGGCAGCCCTCTTTAAGAAATTCTTGAACCAGAGGAAAGCAGCAAAGATGATCAAAAGCCCAGCAAATCTGACTTCTGAGACTGAAAGGATGAGGTTTGTTTAGTCTAGGGAAGGGAGAACTGTGGAGAGATGTGAGAACAGTCTTTAAATACGTAGAGGCTGCTGTGGAAAGGTTAGAAACAAATTGTTCTTCTTGTGTATTGGAAATCAAGAAAAAATAAAGCGTGCTCAAACTGCAGTGCAGGGAATTCAGGTCAGACACAAAGGAAGAGTTCCCAGCTGTAAAATAATTAAGCACTGGAATACATCTCCCACCAGATACAATACTGCAGGGCCCTTTGATGCACTTCCAGCCTTCTTACATGGTATGAAAAATCTCTCCTCAGCAGTTCAGTTTAGGAAATGTTTTGTGTAAGTAGAAATGAGAAATGCTAGAAGGCAAGGTGTGGAGACAAGTTCATATTTTGGCTTAGATGGAGAGAGCTGGGTCAGAGGAAAATTCATGCAGCAAAAAAAAAAAAAAATAGTGTGAACAGTTGGGGTGACTCAAAAATAGAGGAGAAGAAATTGAATCTAAAACCAAATGAGTTTTCTGATAGGGTGTGAGCCCCACCATGACTCCATGTTAGGAGAGTAAGTGGCCCACTACACTTGATATTTAAGTATCTACCACAGAGAACACCTGAAACTGAAAATGTAATTAAAATATCTTGACTTTTCTAATTTTGTGTCATTGCCCAAATAATGCATAAGACATTTTATAAAACTATCTTCAAATACCCATCATTTGATTAGGTGGCTGTCAGTAGTGTGTTAAAGGGTAAAGGTCAAGTGCATAACATTTCATGAACTTGTTTGATAGAAGAGGTACAAAAAGATTTTATGCAAGGAATGCGTTTTAAGAACAAATCATAGACTTTTGTAGACAACATTTCCTTCCAAAATTCTTGGAGTATGCATGCTAGTGTACACATTTGTCAACTTGCTTTTCTGAAATATTTCCCTCCTATTATCTCATACATTGTTGAGGCTCTTTGGGAATTCATGCTTTGTGCATTCAGCTGACAAAGAGATCTTTTGCTTTAGGATTCAGTATTTTATGCTGCTTAGTGCTAACCACAGCTGTCCAAGGCCACATGGTAATTCTGGTCAAAAAAATTAATTGAATTGCATCAGCAAAATATTCCATGGGCATACAAAATGAAATCCTAAACTTCATAAACTTCCTGGGAAAGTTTACTTTCTTCCTAATTATCTCTAGTGCTCTTGTACCAGCATACTATTTCACTTGTGATGGTTTACTGATAATAGAATACTACACAATATTATAGAGGAAAGCTACACCTGTGGCTAACTAGAGAAATTACAATGTTTTGCTCAAATTCAGCTAATCCAAAGATCTCCCTCTCAGATGAACATAACCCTTCTCAAAATAACCTTTTTCTGGACTAAAACGTGAAGTAACAGGAGTGGAGTTTAGACCTGATTGATGATGTTAAGGCAAGTAACCTGTACTTTGGATATGTGCTTAAAAGGCTATCTTGAAAGTGTATTGATGTGTGATAACTGTACCTAGAAATTTCCTTCAAAAACATATCCCTGGGTAAGTGTGTTTGCACAGCAAGAATAAGTTTCTGCCTCAAAGGGTTTTCACACTAAATAAATAAGAAATAAAAGCATTAGAAGTATGCAGAGAAATGAGCATGTTCAAGATGTTGTAGCCAGGGAGCTGGAAATATTATTGGTAGTGTTTCTGAGTCCCAGCTCAGTGACTCAGTGAAGCACATTATCTGAATAAATCTAACTATCACATGCAAATACTTCTTGAAGGTCTAACTGCATCTGGCTTGCTCATAGTATTTGCCTTTTGATTTCAAAGGGCGACTTTTATGAACAAGGTAAGACAGTCTAGCCCTGGAGTTTTCTAGTTTTTCCTCTCTTTAGGCTCCTTATATCCTTTCTTTCTTTGATAGACACATCAGCAGATCTTCCCCATAAAGACACCGTGTGAAGGCTTGAAGGTAGTAAGTCCGCATCAGACTCTCTTCCCTTTTCTGTCACACTGTTCTCCCTTTACACTCTCTATTTTTGTGTAAGTAATTATATCAGATTTCTGGTGACATGGGGAATCTCTCTCCTCTTTATTATAGAACTTCTTTCAGCATTACTGTTTCCCTACAAATAGTCCTTTTCCATTTCTAGTATTATTTCCTCCTGTTGCATTCCATATGTTTTAGATTATTTTGTCTCAGTGTGTTAGATTGTAAGACACGTTCTTTTTACAGTTGTTTTCCACCCATGATTTAGTTGTGTTACTGTTGATCTGTCTACGCTGTTATTTGTATCTCCTAACAAATTAGAATCATATTCTAGCATTTCACCATACAATGAGGATTTTTAAATCCTTACTCAGGAAACATGATGGCTTTGTATCTGACCTCATTGGCATAGCACATAGTACTCCTTAATCTCCATCTTTGCTTTCTTCCTCCTTCCCCTTCCTTTTCCCAATTTCCTCTACCTCTGCTGCATCTTCAAAAAGCCACGTACGTGCAGATGTCACTGTGCATGTTGAAAAAAAAAGGTCTCTTGATCTGAACTATTGTCTCCCTACTAATCGTGGCTTTTTAAGGTAAGATCATCTGAAACTAATCCGTTCTGCCAAGGATTAATATATCTCCATTTACTCTAATTCATGCATTGGTCTGTCAGACACAAGGTTTGTATTAACCCTTTATATTGTCACAGCCCTGAGCTGATGAGTTTTGTTGGATTTTTTTTTTCTGGGTTCTTTGCTGGAATTGAGTACCTATATCAGTGCTCTGCACAGTCATAGATAATGAAAATATTAGCAGAATAATCAATACTTGTCTGTCACTGAAAATAAAGTCACTAAGCAATGTCTATGGTGACTCACACTACGTAAGTTTCTCCCATTAAATCTGTACCGATTTTCTTCTGCTTCTGTAAAACTGCTATAATGCCATATAAAACAAAGTGTAGGGCTTAAAACAATGCTTGTAGTGACCTGGAAAAGAGAGTCTGATTCCAAAACTTATCTTTTTTAAATGTTTGGTCTAATGTAAAATATTGCCTCTCCTTGTAAGCTCTCCTTTTCTATAGTTTTCAACATAATAACTTTTCAAACGTCTTGAAGCAAATAAAAGCAAAGAGTACCTAAGTATTCTGGCATCTCAAGCTTTAGTAAAGACAAGAATATTAATTAAGCAGCTACTAATTTATTTGGTAGTTATTGCCCATAACTTCATCTCTAATAAATGTTGTGGTCACTGGAAAATAAATTAGTACTTGTGAATACAGACATGTATATATATCTCTGTTAGTTAGAAAGCCTGTAAATCTTACAAACTCTGTTATGGGAGTCATAAAACTACTGATAAAAAAAATATAAAAAACTTATTTACTAAAATAGAAACACTATTTAGACACAAGTTTTGTAAATCCTGGTCATGACATTACTCATTCTCTCCTAGGAAGAAAAATCCTGAATGCAGCATATAGAGGTTTGATTGTCCAAGTGACTGCATTTGGAACAGATTCATGAGGAAGTTTGCATCCCTTTCAATGAAACGTCTTGGAGGATGACAGGGACATGTTAGACACAGTAGATCTGTGTCTATATAGAGTTCAGTTCCTTTGCCTCTCAGATATGTGGCCAAGAAATATACTAAGCATAAGAAAGTAACTGTACAGCATTTGGGCATCTTGGAAAGCAAGGTAGCTTTAAACAATCTTTGCACCTTTTAGAGACACCCCAGAGGCTGGAGAAGTGTTTCGTTTAATTTAGACCGCGCTGTCTGTAATTTTCTAAGCATTGCATAGCATTTAACCCTCTTTGAATTCATTCCTTCCGACCTCAGAGTACTTCCTGTGCTTTGGAAGAGGTTCTAGAGGGAAAGTTTTATGGTCACCTCTCTATATTGCTCAGGGAGTTCTTCTCTAGAAAAACACAAGAATTTTAGTCTCTTTATACCAGCTGGCACTTTTATTTGTTCTGACCTCTTGCGTTGTTAGAAAACCTTACTTCCGAACCATAATGTATTGGCTGCATTAAAACACCTCTGCTGTTTTTACTAGATTGCATATTCCAGTGGTCCTTACCAGGCAGTCTCAGAGGATATGGTGGAGAATGATCGTCTTTTTATGCAGTATTCCCAGGATTATTTAATGAAACCTGTGGTGAAGGTCTTCTCTGGTCTTAATTTTTTTTTTTTTTTTTCATTTCTGTCTTTATAAAATCCTGTTCATTTTCTGTCTTCTTACATTGTATGGCTTTTCTACAAATACTTCCTCAAGTGTGGGAAAAATATTTCCTGGGTGTAAGTTTTCAGGTTTGTTAGTACTGTGTTGAATTAGACAAAGATGTTCCACTTGACCTCATAGAAAACTCCTAAAAGTTTAAATTTAATTGAGGCCTAAAATTAGAAATCGCCTGAGGAAAACAAGCAACCAACTTTATCCAAAAAGATGATTTAGTGTTAGCACTGCATTCTGTCTTCCCAAATACTTCTACAGGCCACTGCTTTTCTCTCCCTCTCAGCAAATAATTCTCTGTCCTATAAAATTGGCCTATAATTCTCTGTCCTATAAAAGAAGGCTTTACTGTCACTTTCCTGCATTTTTCTCTTTCTCAGGCACCTCCTTCAGCACTGCATTTCAAGCTCCAGATCTGATCCTGCTTTTGCATACAGCTCAGTGAGGGGATTATGGCCCCCTCTCCCCCATTCACTACGGCTTTATGAGCAGTGCTGTGTTTCAGCAGGGAAGCTGGGTCCTGTGCAGTGCTGCTCTCCTCACATAATTGCTGCCAGGGCAGGTGACACTGTGACCTGATAGATTTCTACAGATTTTGTATCAGTGTTGCTAACAATGTAAAGGACAAAAGGCAAAGATAATTGGGACCCAAGTGTACGGAATTCTCTAACTTACATATGCAAGCACACCCAAATTTCAGATTCAAGAAATATATCATACATTTTCACAGGAGATCACCTCAGGCATGAATTGTACTTTGTCTTCTTGTGATTTGCAAAATAAGCCCCTTGCAAATGCAGATAGGATGGCAGTAAATAAAATAATTCAGCAAAACCTAATTCATAAAAATGTAAATGTATACACCCTTCCCTGTGGCAATATATTCCAATGTTTAAATCAAGCTTCATGTTTCTTTTAAACAAGTCTTTAAACCTGCCTTAATGGAAAAGTTATTCAAAAGTTTGAAAATATCCTCTATCACATTATTTATGAACTCAAAATATTTTTCCAAGACCATAAATTATTCTAAGCTTGTTTCCCCAGGAGTCCCATTATGAAATGAACTTTAAAGCTACAGCTGGAAGGTGAATTTAATACCAGTCATACAAAATATAAAGTTCCAGCCCTGCAAACGCATCTGTGTCTGACTTTAGGCTGATGAATATTTCTAGTGACTCAGTGGAAGTACTCCCACTAAAGTTAAGTACATCTATTAAGTGTTTGAAGGCCTGTATCTGAAAGTACTACAGTAATAATCATAAGTAAATATTTGTACAGCCTTTCCTTTCTCTAAATGTTTAATTCTTTGAGCATCTTTAAGATTCCTAGCTAAGAAGTTTGTTTTGCAATACTAAAAGTTTTGGAGCACACCCAAAAGCTGTGGACCTTGCCAATTATGATTTACATGGGTATCAACAATTTCTGGGTATTCCACTTCTGGTTTGTATCCCTGCAATTTAAGATTAGTATGCTGTGTTCATCTTAATACAGACAAAGAAAATTTAGTGTCTTCAGTTACAGCATTATGAAATATAAAAGTGTTGGTTTCGGGCTTGATTGAAACCAGAAACAGGACAAATAGCTGCTTATTTGGAAATTCTTAAAGGTAGGTCAGATATAGGGAAAAAATTTTGTTTTGGAGAGGACAGTGTTTCCAGCTTGTCTAGGCTAGAAAAGCAGACTTTGACTGAAAACATTTAAATTCTTCTATAGACAGAAATTTGCAGTTAAATAAGTGTAAACACAATTTGACACCTTTTTAAGTGTGTTTGTCAGCACAAGTCCACATTTCAAGTGTAACTGCCAAGCTGTGTTTTAAATATGGACGTTTTCTTATCAGAGCCAAAGGGTGACAAGAGGGATGAAAGTGCCTCAACCATACAGGCACACAAACACACCAGCAATTCTCCTTCATAAGGTTCATTTTAAGTTAGGACTACTAAATGTTACATTTTCAATAGGTTTAGAAATATGTACTCTTTTATTATATATTCCATATTTTCCTGTATTCTTCCAGTGCACGTGTGATGGACACAGCCCATCAGCATGAGCATTTCAGAGACTGACAGGAATTCACTGTAGATGTGCTTTAAACCTCTACAGCTTTGGTGGAAGAAAAACAACTCCTTTGCAAGCAAGTACATTATATGAGAATTGATAGCAAGTACCAACCTTGCTGCTGCTGTGGTCCCAGCTGCATTCATAAATCAGTACCAGCTTTTGTAGAAAGTGCTCTGCAACCACCAAGGTGGAGCATATTTCAAAAGGGGCATATAGAGGACCCACTGATCTGCCAAATGTCCTTTCCAATACTGGAAATATGTGTGAATGAGGGCAATAAAAAATGATGAGAGAAGTATCTTATTTTCACATTTGAGGAGTGGGAAGCATGGTAGTGGCAAATAAACCAACCTCTTTTGGAATAAAAGTAATTCAGATGACAACAGGAAGCATTCATATACATGTGGAAGCAAGTGTGACTGTCAGTAGGTAGAAGTTAGCTGTGCACATCTGGGCAGCATGCACTAACCATCACCAGGGATCAGAGAGGTCATTATAGTAGGAATTCCACCTCAGTTTAATTTGCTGAGCGTAACTAATGCACAAATACTAGGAAGGAATGGAATTTTAATGCAAAAATTATCCATTAAAATCACAGTGTAAATTTATGATCGTTTGCAGTATGCTATTTGTTGTCTTTACTTTTAAGTGAATTGCACTTCAGCTCAATACATAAACCTCCAAAATATCTCAGATTTTTTTTTTACAATACTGTATTTTAAATGGCAGTAGGAAAGTTAGGCAAAACATAAGCTGAGGAGATATTGCATGACTCCTATTATATGAATTCTTACATCAATTAAATCCAGCTAGACTACCACATTCAGGATTTGCAATAAAGAGGAAAGAAAGTATCCATTTGGACTAATCTAGTTATTACTACATTCTTTAACAAAAAACCCAAAACAAATAGAACCACATCCCACAGCTGCCACGATTTTGTGTCAAAAACCTGCTCCAAAGCCACTCTAATAATAGAATGAATTTTCATAAAATACTTTTACTCAGTGAAGAATTCCCAGCCTCCTGGAGCGTGCAAATGCCAGTTAATTTCAGATGCCTCAAACACTTGTAATACAATATTGTACAGAAATCTCCCCTCCCCTGGCACACCAGTGCTCCTCCTTGCAAGGGTTCTGTGCATAAATTGAGAATGGGTCTGATGAAGGCCCTGTTTTCGATTATTTTTATCCTTTCATCAGGCTTCTAGAAAGAGTCTTATTTCTTTGACCATACCCAGTATGCAGTAGTAGACAAAAAGGGAAAAAAGCCTAGCACACAAGTCAGGAGAAGCTAGGGTCAACAAAATCTTTCTTCTTCATTACTCACCTTTTCCATGCTGAGTTTTATATACCACAAGATGGGCTTCCTTTCCAAAAATAAGAAATATAGGACAAACACTAGGATGCCTTGCATGACCAAGACTTAAAAAAACTGTCAAACCAACAGTCTGGGAAATAGCCAAACAAATGTCAGTTCTCCAAGTTTTGTTTCTTATAATTGAACCCAAACTATAAAAAGTTTGTACTAGTAACAAAATTCAATCTGCTAGAGTAAAACCCTTCCTTGGAGCAAAAAAATTATCTTTTCTCCATCTCTCAAATTAATCTTTGCCAAGAAAGTATACATAGCACAAAAGTTAAACAAGATATTTTTGTTCCTAGCTACCCACAAAAGAACATCCTTCAATATTGTTTTGGAAATACTGTAGCACAATTAAGATAGAGTGTAAATCATAGAAAGAATATTTCCTGTAGCCTTTAAAAAATTCTAAAGCAGTCTGAGTGAAACCAAAGCCCTTTACTGTTGCTTAATGCCAAGTGAATATTCCTGTCCAAGAAACCAATTTATGATAAAGATCTCACCAAAAAAAAAAAAGAAAAAAGTTCTCTTGTGTTTCTAAGATAGAAAATATTACAATGCTTGCATAGATTCTGTTTAAAACAAAACACCCAATAACTGCAAACAGGACTACATGACCCACTGGAAAAGTAACAACTTTGGGACATGTTCAGATTCCAATTGCTAAAGTGACTTAAATTGGAAAGGAAAGTTTGGGGCAAAGGAAGGAGAGTCATGAGAGAACAGTGAAACAGTAAAAAGGGTTTTAATAACTAAGAGCCCAAAAAGAAGATCCTTTATTTCAGTCTACTATGAGAAAAATGTGGGAAATGAAGAGAGCCTGCATTTTCTCCCCTCTTCACCCAGCCAGGTTGTCTGAAGGAGCTCTTGAAGGCAGAGGAAATGGTTCAAAGGTCCTTTTGTGGAGGACCTTGATCTCCTGACATCTCTCAGATAGCACACTGGCTCAGCTTATTAACACACAAGCAAACCCATATTTGCCCTAAAGTCAGTAGTCAAATTCCCACTTAATTTCCTGACATTATCAAAGGTACTCCAGGAGTTTATCTCAAGGTATTTGGTAGACACAGAAGGTTTCCATTCAGATTCTCTAAATTCTTGCTTCTTGTCTGAGCATTTGTTCTCAGAACTGGCTTAGTAGATACACATATCTCCCCTTTGATAATGAAGACTTATGAAATGCCACTGGAACATTCTCATTTCTGGCCTTGGCATATGTGGAAGTCTGAATCATCATGTCTGAGGCAAGGAAATACCATGTGAGTAAATAGCTGCACTGGATCCATAGAAACAATGAGATCAAAGGGCTGAAATACTTTTTAATAATTTAGGAGGTGCATATACATTATTATGCCATTGTTATTTGGATGAGGTCGTTATGGAGACAAAAGCAAAAAAGCCCAAAACACACATGCAAAAGAAAAACCCCCAACAACCTCTGGATAAGAGGAGTTTTTCCTGAAATTATATTATTTTTTCAATTTATGCAAGCTGATCTGCGGGATAGACCTTAATTTGTTACAAGTGGAAAAATGAGAAAATGAAGATAGACACAATATCTCCTTTCTGTAGTAGCCTTTTGATGTTTTTGATAGTATCATCTAAACAAGCAATAAAGTGATCAAAGTTCCAGTCTTCAAAAGTGATCAGTATAGAAACAACATTAATGACAGGGATTATTCAAATAAATGTCCAGAAATTGCAAGTTTAGTAAACACAAATGCTCTTAGTTAAGTACTCTAGTGCTGGGGCACTTTGAAGCTGGACAGCTGAGACATCATTTAGAAAAGTATTCACAGCTACATCCAGACATTTTGAAATGCACTCTGTCCTGTAGTTACATTTGTATCCAAACATTGCTAACAGTGATTTTTTAAAAGATGTATAAACTATGTAAGATTAATTTGATTCAAATGGAAATGGCTCAGAACCCCATAAGGAAATTGCCAGAGACTCTCTTTTATTGCCTTGTAATGAACTACATTTTATGTAAAACAGCACATTTATTTTCCTGATCATTGAAGTGGGATATCAGGAAAGGCATACCTTATGCAGGCAATGCAAATATTGATAATCTTGTAAGTTAAAGGAAACAAAAATTTTTCACTTAGACAGAGAGAAAGCAGGAAACCATGACATAAAGTGGAGAGCATGTAACATGGGATGGATGAACAAGTCTGATCAAAATAAAGTTCCCAGAAGCTCTTACTAACAATTTTCAATATTATTGTGCTGATTTCTTTGCATTAACAATGCTTATTCATGTTGGGCTTGATATTATCAATTAACTTTGATGGACTGACTCCTGATTGACACAGCTGTGAGACTAAAATCCATTTTTCCATACTTCTAGATATGCCTCTGAGTACTGATGACATTTGAATGTGAAGAAGAGAAATAGGAAGCTACTTTTAAATTAGTTTGACAAATGGTAGCATAATAGAGTCCTAAACTCTTCAAAAACCCTACCAATATTCCTATGAAGAATAATATTTTTTTCAGATGACATATGTGTCATGACATCTGGTGTCAGGAGACTTTGAAACACAACCAGAGCTGAACACATCTGAAGTAAGTATCATGTCAGTTATGTCTTCTGAAGAAAAATAAACCGGTGAGAGGGCTCTGAAATTGTGCCTGCAAATAACAAACATTGTCAGCGTAATCCAGCAAAATCTTCAGGGATGGAATTCAAAATAAACAGTAAATAGTAAATTATTAGGGTCACTGAAATCAACAGGGATGGTCTAATTATGGGCAGCAAACTCAGCACCTTGCAGTTTGATATCTCCAGTGAGAACAATAAAAGTCATTGTTCGCTTTCTAATCCTATCACTCTCTTTTCTTCATTTTCTTGTATATCAGAGCTGAAGGAATCTATGGGTGTCAATGATATTTGTAAGCAACATAGCTTTTCTTTGTCACTACTTCCAACTCCAAGAAACATGAGAAATTACATTTGCTGCCCTACAAATTTTCTTCAATCACTTTCTAATACCAGCCCATTTTTCTGAATGTAATGTATTAAAGCATCCAGTGTGAGTAGCTGCCTTTATAGCTTCATGTGCCTTGCAGCATAAGAAATATGGGGAAGCTGTGCAATCTGAGGATGGAAAATAGCTTGGTCAAATAACTCAATGCCACTTGTTGTATATCCTATAACTCAGCTTATGTATGCTCTTACCTTTTCTTTATCAACACCTTCACCAACTTCAGCTTGAAATTGAGCCCCCACCCACTCCCCCCAAAAAAGACAGAATCAATAACTAGGTGAAAAATGTATTTATCATTATTATTCAGATAGTCCTCAGTCACTTATTGATATGCCTAAATGCATCTTCTATGGCTAAAGACTGAAAAGGAGTTGCTTCCTCACTGAAGATCTGCTCTGAATGCCAAGTCAAACAGGAAAAGAAACCTTCATGGAAGTGTTGTTTTTGGCATCTACCAAAAAGTAGTAAGGCATATTCATAGTCCTGAACCTCAAGACCCAAAAGCCTCTTTTCTATTGCTGTTCTTCAGGTTCTGCACAGCTTGGTTTCTTGTCCCTTCTTGCTCCCTGGACAGATGCATGGGGAACTGATGAGGATATCATGATGCTTTTCAGCCAGTCCTTTGAACTTGTCTCATAGTTGAGTTTAATAGGCTTTGTAATAGGCTTACAATATCAAGAGCTTTTTTCATCCATGGAGAAAAGGGCTGAATTTATTCTAAAAGCCTCCTCATAAACACTGCCTGGTAGATTATTTTTCTATTTATCAGAAAAGCGGCATTACAGGACATGATCCCACCACCCTTGAAACTGTAATTTCCTACTACTGTTTGTCATATTATGGCATTTTCATAACCAGTTACTTCAACATTAGCCATTTAAAAATAGCTGCTTTTCTATTTTCCAGGGCCACAGCTGTCTCACATCACAAATGCTATTTTATGAGAGGTTTCAGTTGCTCTGGCAACAGCCTTTGACAAGTTCTGTCTGTGAGGCTGCAGAGACGAGAAATTGCTGAGAGGAGAGGTCCATCCCTTCCCACTGCTGCTCTGACTTGGCCATACAAACAGTACCATGCCTCTGAGAGACATCAGTAAATGCATATCAAAGAGATCATTCCCTCACTGTCACTGAGTACTACAGGGAAAAGATCTTATGGAAGAAATACACTGGTTAAGAGTTAAATGGTTCTGATTCAGCCACATGCAATACATGAAGAAACAGTACTAGGTTGTTATGCATGTTCTTGCCTGAAAATGCCACCATTTTTACCACCATTTTTAAAAATGGTGGTAAAACAGCTGCCAGATTCACTATTGTCTGTGTATGAATACCATCAGAGCTGAAGGGTACACAAAATGTCAGTAATAATCAGATTTTGGAGGTAACATCATATATGTTTATTGTTTAAAATTTTTGCTATCAAAAATGTTCATGTTTCTTGACATTTTCTTTCAATTTTTTTTTTAGGCAACATGATAATTATGCATATGTGTTACAGTATGTCAGTCCAATGTAAGTTATTTTCAATTGAGGCAGACAGATATTTCTTTCTACTAATTACTCTTAGCTTTGGACAGTATCTCTGTAAATTTGCTTCTTCTATCATGATCATGCCATGTTAGATGCCTTCAGACCATCTTTTTTTCTTTGGATTTTGGGTTGTCAAAATTGTTTATTTATGGAGCCTCTTGTTACTGAAGTACAGGGAGCTTCTGGAAAGAGGGCCTTGACTTAACTCTTTCAGTTGCACAGTAGTGCATGGGTGCTGTCCCTATGCTTCTAGAAGTACTGCCCAAAGATGAGCTGTAGCAATCCTTAAAGATTATACAAAAGCCAGTTTTGACTAGGTGACTGTACAAACTAGAGATTCCTTCTCTCAGTTTTTCATTGTATTTCATCTGCTGACACAGTCAGAAACTTGCTGTCTTAAGAATATTCAAGCTCTCCGGACTTAGAAAGTATCCATAGGATTTTGGTGTCACCTATTAAAGTAAGTGACAAGATTAAAGAACATGAGGTTGTCCTCATGCTCTTGTCTGACAGCACTAAGCTTCAAAATTAGTTCTTGGCTGCATGGCAAATTTGGGATCAGGAAAAAATCAGGTAATTTAGTAAGGAATCTACGGCTGTCTAATATCTGTCAAGGAGAGTCTACTTAAACTGTCAACGGCTTTATGACTGAAAGTTGAATGTAGGATGTAGGTAGGTATCCTTTATCATTTTATTTGGTGGTGTTGAATAGAATGAAAATACGATAAATTCAACGAGCAATGAGCAAAAATCTGCTTGCCATTTTCAAATCTGCTGCCTACCAGACTTTAGCTTCTGTCCCATATAGTTGCACAGAAGAGCTCATTTGGGATTGAAACCAGTGTGAGCCCACACCAGATGTTACAGTAATCCTGATCTTGCTTCTTAAGTGATGTGATAAAAGGGGTTTTTTTTCTGTTCTTCTAGGATGAATTATTTTCTTAACTTGCAGTAACGTTTTCAAGTTCATTTTGCTGCTGTCTTTCAATGAATTTTTCTCTTCTGTTTTACTGCTCTTTATGTTTCACAATAAAAAGAAAGTAATGTATCAAACATTCTTATAAATGGAGGCAAAGCCCCCAAAACTGAGACAGGCTTTCAAATAAAATTGCAATCAAACAGTATTAATGGATTTATGGTTCTCTTTAAATGTTTATCGTTATCAGCATTTTAATTCTGCATTTTAAAAATTTAACCCTCAGGACTGGAATGCTTGAAATTTTCATCACATTTTTTCAGTATGAAAACACCTGCAGTCTTTAAGTATCCTTACTGTAGCATTTGAGAATCTCAGGGAGCAACAATTATTGCAGGACTGTTAAAAAAATTAAGAACTGAAAGCACTGATAATTGTATTAATTTTATTAGTGCTGATTCCTTACAATTTGATTTCCAATCAGGAGCAAAATAGAAGTATAATATGGATATTGTCTCTAAATTTGAATATAAATGAGTGGCATATTTACTTCATGATACATATGACTATAAAATCCTAATAAAAATAATTCTAGCACTGCTGCTGTATAATAAGAAGCAAAGAAACAGCAGAAAGGAGGCCCCAACCCTGGGAAAAAATTAGTGCTGACAATGTCTTCGAGCATAGAAGCTATAATCAGTGCTGAAAACTGCTCAATCCATTCTACCATTAGATACCCGGGAGTTTGTTTTATTGAAGATGATGTTCATAGCTCATTACTGGTTTTAACAGTGAATATGTGACAATTGGAAGTCTCAAAGAGCATGGCATTTATGGCAGGCAAAAAGCAAAGTTTGCTTATTCATAGACTTAATTAGATGCAAATTAAAAGCTCCAACAAAGATTTTGACCCCACCCTGGGCTTCAGAAGCCCAGCTCACAAAGGGTTTTGCAGACTGCTGCTGTGAAAAATCAGGAAAAATGAGCTTCTTTTCAATAGGTTAAGGTCTTGCAAGGCCAGCAAGGATATAATGAGTTTTTTAGAGATGTCACTGACAAATGTAATGATACACCATGCTGAATGAAATAGAAATCTTGCGGAATAAAGTAATATGTGAGCTTCTAATTATTGCTACTATATGGATATGAAGGGATGGAATTAAGGATTTATAGACAACATTGTTATTCCTTTTGTCTAAGGCCATCACAATAAAACCTAAATGTTTTTTATATGATTTTCATTTATTTCTTACAGATCTGTTTAGTATCTTTAGTCTGATAGCTGTTCCAGCAATGTGGAAATGAAACTAGAAATTACAAGACGAGAAAGTGTGTCTGTCTTTCATTGTTAGATTGCATATGCTCATAATGATTCTTTGATTATTCTCCTCTTACTTTTACATGTGTACAGGTAGAATAAAGCTGTAGGAATGATTATGAGTGATTCAATATGACTGACATCAAGCCCATGATGCTGTTTGAATAAATTTTAATGATTATTTAAATATCATAACACTGGAGTGAAGTTTTAAGGTCATTACTACTAGCTCTTTATAGGTAGTCTTACAGAAATTCATAGTCACTGTCTGTATATGGAGAATTCAAATTTGTCAGTAATCCCAGTGAAAAAATAACAGATTCAGCTCAAGGGTGACATTCAGCTTAATTGCTGGTCTCTTTCTCATAGACTGCACATTATCCCAAGGTGTTCTTTCTGGACTTTTGCAGCCCTGTTAACCCTGTGTAAGTGCTAGCTATATGTATGCCCTATCATGTTCCCAGAAAACAGAAACTTCCTCCGACAATATGAATGAACAAATAAAGATGTGAGTGATGCAGGAAAGGTAAGCAGACCACCTAGGCTCCTTGAAAACCCTCTGGGTCTCACATGTTTTGCATTACTTCACTTTTTAAGAATGTTTTTTCATCATGACTGATGGGTCTGATGACTGATAAAGATAAGAAATTCAAGAACTCATAAGAATTTACTTACTGTCAGCACTTCCAGGGATGCAAGTTTGAATACAGCTACATCAGGATTGTTACATTTCCTACCCACATCTATACTTTATTTTTTTCCTACCAAAGAAGTGGACAATGAGAAATGCATTGGCAGTTTATCAAATGAAACATCTGACTACATGCTTTGTACCTCTAGAGTATTAAAGGACACAGACATTTAAGTTACAAAAACTCTGCAGCTTTCTGTTACAACAGAAGAACACAGGAGGGTCTCCTATTACCCCAGCAAGTTGGAACTTGCTAGTCCATGTCTTTCCATGACATTGGTTCTTGACAACAATTTTTTGTATCCGTGTGCTGAAGGTAGTAAGAAGTTTCAATCAAATCAGCGAAAATATTCTAAAGGCAGTTGTTCTGAATAGGAATTCAGTCATGCTGAAATAATTTTGAGCTTATTTCTCCTCTGATTAAATACTGCAGTTTTCCACCATTTTGAAGGAACAGACTACATAAGCCTTTGCCACAAACAGATTTGTGGCATAAATTAGCTATTCCATTTTCAGTCTTAAACAAGGAAGCATATTGAGGCATTTTGTTTTCTTTTCCAAAATGCTTTAAGCTTATATTTCAGCAATATTCTAGTGTGGTTTCAGTATCCTGCTGCTAATTAGAACAATCTTGGATGCCATCTTAAAAAAAAAAAAAAAAGGAAAAAATAAAAGAAATGGTATTTTATGGTTTCCTTTCTGGGGTGTAGAATCAAGAGCGGTAAGAGGGAGTGCATTTTTCCATGTGGCTGATAAGACTTCATAATAAGTTGCAGTGAGAAGTAAATTCAATCCTTTAAAAATCCTAGGTTTTATCCTAAGTTTCTTCATTTAATATTTATTTCTTCTCTCTTTTCTAATATTACTGCATAGATCAATGATTCTAGAAATGTGAATCACATTGTTATCTTCTATCCTAACAAATGTAAATACGAAATCTGATACTAGAGATCCCATGTAGCGCATGTAGAATCATAGAATCACAGAATACGCTGAGTTGGAAAAGACTCATTAGAATCAGTAAGTCCAGCTCCTGGCCCTGCACAGGACACCCCCATGGATCATACATTGTGCCCAAGAGCATTGTCCAGATGTTTCACGAACTCTGTCTGATGTTGTGACCACTTCCCTGAGGAGCTGTTCCAGTGCCCAGCCACCCTCTGGGTGAAGAACCTTTTCCTAATATCCAGCTTAAACCTCCCCTGACACAACTTCAGGCCATTCCCTTGGGTCCTGTCACAGAGAAGAGATCAGTGCCTGCCCCTCCTCTTCCCCTCACAAGGAAGCTGCAGTCAGGTGTCCCCTCAGTCTCCTCCAGGCTGAACAGACCAAATGACCTCAGCCATTCCTCATATGGCTTCCCCTCAAGGCCCTCCACTGTCCTTGTTGCCCTCCTTTGGACACTCTTTAATCACTTCATATCTTTCCTACTTCTTGGCACTCAAAACTGCTCCCAGCACTCAAGGTGAGGCTGGCCCAGTGTAGAGCAGAGTGGGACAATCGCCTCCCTTCCCCAGCTGGTGATGCTGTGCCTGATGCTCCCCAGGACAGGGTTGACCCTCCTGGCTGCCAGGGCACTGCTAAGTCATGTTCAGGTTTCTACTCACCAGGACTCCAGGTCCCTTTCTGCAGCACTGCTTTCAAGCCTCATGACTTGTACTGTACAAGTCTGTACAAAGGTTTGGATGACAAGTTTACACTATTTCAGAGCCACTGATAAATCATTCTGTTAGTTACATAAAGCTATAAATGTTCAATATAAACATGTCATTGGTAAGACATTAATCTTCTCACCAAATCAATGCTCTTACATGTAGGAGAATGTATTTTGGAAAATACTGCGTTATCTGTAAATGGATTAACTCTCCAGTTCCCGAAAGGAAAAAGTATTCCAATAACTGAGTTAGAGTGCTTTTCTTTTACTTAATTTTACTGTTTTCTCAAATATTCCAATTTTATTTCTCACTGTTCATTTCCTTCTGCATGTGGAATTTTTTGCTTCTTTGTAAATATATCCTGTCTGCACCAGCTGGCTAAAAGCTTCCTAACAAAGTTTGTGATTTAGATTTAAGCTACATGAGCCTGCAAATAAGTGCGGACGCATTTAACAGCAAATTTGCTTTCTTCCCTGCAGTATTTAATGAGTCCTTTGAACTTCATCTTATTCCCTTTAAATGGTTGGGTCTGACATCTTTGCTTTCTCCAAGACAGACCCTCATATGCAGAAAACAGCTAAGCCTCAGCAGCCCTCTTGAGCAGCTGTACATCCTGTTCCTTGTCTCAGGAGCTTGGGAGAAGCTGGTAGAAGGGCTTACAAAAAGAAGATGTTGTTTGCTCTAAAAATATCACTCATTTTAATTTCCTGAGGCTTCTAGCATCTCATCGAAATATCAGAGAATCCAAATAAATAGAGACCTAATGGAGTGCTCAGTTCAGCCAAGTAAAACATAACCCTGTTACACTGTTCTCAGGAAGTCTTTTCTGGTTGGTAATACACAAATGAGCATCACCAAAATGTCTACTCTGTCTTTCCTCTGCCTCTCCTCTTTCTTCACTTCCAAACACTAATTAGCATCTTGCTCAAAGCCCCCACTAGTGCTAGTGCCTCTTTTTGTCAGGTTGTTTGGAAATGAGAGCAGACTCCTTCCTAAGCAGACTAATTGCACACACAGCCCAGAGCTTTTGGCACTGGGTTTTCACTTGGCACAACGATGCCCAATCCTACATCCCAGTTTTGCTTTAGAAGGTATTAAGGAGCTGCTGGGAACACACTAACATTTAGCACTGTGGCTGGCCAGCAAATCAAACCAAATGGAGTCATTTATTCAATACTGCAGATATGCTGACCAAAAATAGGCTTAGTGGTCACTTGCATTGTCTTCCCCAAATGCCTTTTGTTACCACTCTGTGGTAATTACTCACTAACGTGAGTAGTAAGCCACATCCATTGTTCTTCTTTGTATTTGGGAATAAAAATTTTTATGTTGTAAGGCATTATATGTAGATGATTAAAACTGCTCACACCAGCCTTCAGGGAGAATTTCAGTCAGGATGAGTAACTAATTCACTCTCCAGTACTCAGAATCTTCAGGAAGTTGCAGGGTGTTTTTCTATATTCAAATACACATTTAACATGTGGAAACCCCAGACAGATTGTTGGTTTTGCTCATATGAAACATTGTTTCTCAAGTATAATTTTATCTGTATTTGAAGGCAATTTTACACCCTTAAAGTGGCACCTCAGGAAGACATGGAAGAATGGGGAAGAGGACAGGGCTCCCTTCCATCACCAGCAAGCAGTCTACTCTGGAACAGTCTGGACATGGGACACTGCGTTATCACTGGTGCTGCATGACTGTGCTACCCAGCTGTAGTCACAAGGCTGACCTCCTCTCCTCTTTTCTTCTATTATTTCCTATCAGCCATTCCTGCCATATTCTGACACAACACTTTTTCCCATCTTCTTTCAGACTCCTCAGAGGTACCACCAAATTACTGTTCTGGGAACACAAAAGGTGGTGGAGCTGTGGTAGACGAACAAAGAATGAAAACTTAACAAGACAAAAACCCCTCCCTATTTCCACTCTTGCCCAACAAATTTATGCTTCCTAAGTGTAAGGCAGACATGGCTTAAATGGGATATAGGCCACTAGAAACTACAAGACTTAATTCAGTTGTCATTTTTTTTTTGTCTCCCAGCAGTTAACTCTAATTTAAACAAACCTTTGTGTAAGCGTTGTCTCTGGGAACAGCATCGGTTCTGATGAGTTCCACTAGTGGAAAATAAGAAACAGGGTATATGGAAACTTTGATGGTAGAAATGAGAAAGGGGAAGACAAGAATTCATATTTTTAACAATATCCCTTTTCCCAAGAACTTGTCAATAAAGGAGATGTTTGAGAAAAATTTTCATGCTTTGTTTTAACAAAGGTGTATGTACCGTTCATGCAGTATTTACAGTGAAGATAAACTGTGAAAATGGTCTTGCTCTTCAAACCTAAGTGCTCTTTAGCATCTTTGCTTATTAAAATTATCCAAGAGTAAGTCTATTAGAGTTATGCTCCAGTGGCTCCCAGATTCTGGGACCAATGCCAATTTATTTGCAAGGGAAAAAAAAATGAGGATTAATATCATCGAGGTAAACAGCTCTATTTTGACTGAAAAGGAATATCAGAACTAAAGGCATTGTACAAACTTCCTAAAATTTAGCTAGGCTGTATAAAGGCAGGAATTTTGAGAAGGAGGTCTAGAAAACCTACTGCCTCAAAATATTTAATCTTTACAGTACTTAGAGATCAAAGTTAGTTAGATACCTAAAAGCAGATACCATTCATGTTCAGAAACAACCTAATCTGGGAGTATAGGTGCTGTTACCTAGTACTTCATGCCTCTTTACCTATGACCTTCTCGCAAGAAAATGCTCAAAGGATGTCTACTACACCACATGTTCAGTTTCTAAGGGGCTGACCTGCTGGGCTACGACAGGAACTTGGGAAGAAATGATGCCCTGTCACTTGGAGCAAGAAAGGAGAGGTGTTGATTGTGCCCCCTTGTTCAAAGCACTCAAATGAAAAAGAGACATCTTCTGCATACCAGAAAGGGTGCAATGAACAGTGGATGAGAAGGATGTAGGATGAACTGGCTCTAGAGCCCATATCTGCCCACTTTAAGGGCTGAGAACACCTATTATTATAGTCTCCAGATCAAGGCTGGAATTTTCTCACTCTTTTTCTAACTGTGGGACTCTTGCACTCTCAGATACTCAACACAAAATGAAGGCAAGACAAAGCTGCTCAGGAATTTGAATACTCTGAGCAGAGATACTTTGACTGCATGAGGTTCTAGGAAAAGTATGTATGAGTGCATGTGAGTGTGTGTGTATGTGCATGCCTGCGTGTGTGATATGGCTCCGGGATACAAGGAGTGAGACCACACACTAGAAAGAGAAAAAACAGCCTCAACAGCCTGAACAGAGCTGCTGTGTAGGTTTGTGGGAAGCCTGGAGAGGTGACTCTTGGATTAAGGTTCTGGCAGAAAGAGTCTTGAACGGGTAATTGAAGAAGCTGTCATAGGTTATTTAATTTTTTTCCTGTGGTCAAAGCGGAATTTGGACATTCCTGTAAATCAAGTTGCATGGAAGATGTGTGATTGAATCCATTACTAATTTTTCTTCTGAACTGGCAGATCTAGAGAGATCCTGATCTAACAGCTGCTTGGATGAAAACCTGCTGCTAGTAGCAGTAGCAAGTTTTCTTCTCTTCTCATGGGGAATGGGAAGATATTTTTAAGAATTTTCATATTTTTATGTCTCAGTGCTATGTCTGCTATCTCACTACTGCTGCCCCTTTTACATGGTATTCAAAGATGCTACTATTTCACAAAAGGAGACTTTAAATTTTGTCTACCATTTCAACCCTTTTGTCTCGAATTAATTCAGAAAACTCAGAGCTCTCCCATGAAGAAGATAGGCTGGCTTCCCATGTTAGCTGTACTCCTGCAAAGCTTTATCAGTTGACTCAAAGTTTGAAATGAATCCTGCAACTCAGATCATTTAGGTTACTTTATATAAGAAACGAGATCTGAAACTCAGCTGACAAGTACAGATCTTAGTGATCTATATTACCTGTCTTTTCTCACAAATCAGTGCATGGCACATCACCTACAGACAATAGAGAGGAAGAGAGACTGACAGGGAGATGCACAACTGAAAGTCCAAAATAGTCCTAGAGGGACTAAGGCTTGCTTTTGTTAAAGGAAGAAAAGATGCTGGGGAAGTCAGTCAGCTTACTTTTGAAAGAAGCTAGGAGGCTTCTTTCCACCCTCTACTCAGAATTTTGGAAGGAAAAACCTATCTACAGAAACAAAGATGTCTCAAGCTTAAGAGAAGTGAATGAGCTGCAGACTGGCTGCTCTGCTGAAAGCAACTAGTGCTGGCTTCTGCAGAGACAAGGGAAGTAAGTAAATAAATACCTTCCCTCTGACCTCAACAACCCAGTAGTGCTGACATCTTTTAAAATGTGAATTTAATTTGTATACAAATGATGCACACATAAATCCTGCTAGAATTGAGACAGTGCTCATGATTCACATTCCCTACTGCATGAGCATCCAGGTGAAATTTCTCCGCACTCACTTCAGCAGTGGCCTGTCTCTGGCTTAGGCTTGGGCTCAGGCTGAAGCTCAGATTCCACCACAGTTCTTGGGGCTCATCCCATTAGCTTCCAGCAATGTGAACTGCTCTGCAAAGCTGTAAAAAGCCAACATGGAATTTAGCTGAATAAATAGTTTAGCAATGAATACTACAAAGTAACCTTTTACTTGGTCTTTAATAAAAAAAAGCAAAAAACCAAACCAAACCAGGGGATAGATGTTTTGCTGGCAGTTTGTGTGTTTATTTTCCAGTTGCCATAGAAAATAATTGACCTATTTTCTTCCAAGAATAAATATCTTTATTCAAGCTCCCTAAAAAAACAGGCAGCCAAGACTTGCACTGAGGCCCCACCCATGCTGTCTGCTGCTACAGTCCACAGCGGACAGATTAAGCTTTACCATTTTTAATGAGGCTTTTGAACTGTTGGATGAAAATGTGTTTCTTACAGTACATTTATCCTGCTGACTCCTACTGTTTCAGACCAGAGATTTGAGTCTAATGAGAAGCCTGTGTAAAAAAGACAAGCCATTCAGCAGTGTCATTGCCCTGGGCTCATTCCTGTTCTCTCTCCATTTCTTTAAATCTTCCTAACAGATAACTAGGCCACCTTTCAGAATGTTTCTCCTGGCCATTCCTTTTTCATATCCTCCAGATATGTAAGGGTTTCAGCAAAAGGCCACTGAATTTATGGAAAGAATTGATGGCTCAGGAGTTGAGAATTTCAGTGTTAAGTAGATTATCCTTTGTTTCTGGATCCTTTTCTTACTTTTCCTTGTGGATATAAAATGGAGTCACTTTGGAAGTCCTCATGCAGCTCCCTGAGAACCAGGCCATTTGTTCTGTTACCTTCTCTGTAACCCCATAAAATGTACTCAGACACTACTCCAGTTGCTTTTTCTCCTCATACTAGTCCCTAAATATTCATCTTTTTGCATATTGTTCATGTTTGCATACTTCTGTCCACTTCAAATAATTCTAAAATTATTTCTGCCTGGCAGTGTTTCTATTTATACATTATAGATTCGTTTTTTCATTGCTGCTAAGCACTGCAGTGTATCTCTGAGAATCTTATCTATGGCTTTGTCTGCAAAATTTCTGTTCAATGTTCGGTGGTGTACATGGCAAGTGAGGTAGCCTTGACATGACTGAGAGTGTCTGGAGCACTCCTGCCTTATTTGCTGAAAATGTGGAAGCGTGTGGTAAAGGCAGCGCAATGGTACACAAAATAAAAAAAAAATCAGACTTGTAATTCTGGTTTGTTTTTATGTACTTGAATAAGTAGCTGTTAGAACAGCAAGTTGTTGGGCTACTTCTTCTGTTCTTCTTGTGCAGAAGAGTCAATATCTTCAGACCTATCTACTGGGCAGTCAGAAATATGACCCAGAAGGAGACTCGATAGAAAATTCCCCATAATCACAAGTGGACCCCTGTTATCAATTGGGCCATATTTGAACACAGGCTTGTTCCTTTTCCTTGTCCAAATGTGAGGCATGACTTGGCAATGGGATTAGTAACATCCTAAGGGAGAGAGTCAGAGAATATTCTGCACCTGAGTTCAAGCCCCCATCCCCACAGGTTCTTTGCTCTGCCTGCTCTTCCATCCCTCTGCTCTTTGAGCTGCAGGGATGCAGCAGGAGCGTGGCACTGCAGAAGTCTTCTGTCCTCCAAACCTCCATATGGAACATACCATGGGGACAGTTGTATCTGCTTCCCAAGCCTATTCATCACATCTGCAAAAGGAAATCATTGTAATGCACAAATCCTGTCTCCAGCTACCCTTGTAGAACATCAGATATGTTTTAAAATGCAGTTTAAATCAATCTATATTATTTGTAAACTCCTTTTAAAAATATAACTAAAACATGCTTTCTTAGTGCACACTACAAGATTTTATTTCAGATACCAAATTAAAATTGAGAATAGCTGGAATTTCTGAGATAAATGACTGATGACCTCTGGGAAAAGAAAAGGAAAATTATTATTTACTTAGTGTTGACTGTATCATTAAGTTAAAGAAGGGACGGTTTTGATCTTGTGTCTTTCCACTAAGTTTTCATGTATGTAAGTTAAGTGATCTCAAAGATGCTCCTAAGTATCACCATTCCAGCATGACAAATTGTTTCATGTTCTCCATGGTATGATAGCCAAATAAATAGAGGCAGTGTTTATTTTGCCACTCAGCAGATCTTTCAAATATTATCACTGTGACATATTTTCTTTGTTTTATTTTATTTCAAGTCAAATTCTACTTAAGACTTAAGGTCACTGCTTTATGCCCTTGGGCCGGGCACAGGTCTTTAACCAAGCCACTGTAAATAAACAGTAGTGATTTCCATGATTGCAGATCATGACAACACTGGTGGGAGCATTTTCTTTAAATGCCATGTCACTTTCACCTACTGCCTTCAGGCCAGTGCATGACATGCAGTAAGTGTCAGGAGAAATGTCACATCTGGGAGGAAGAGCTTGTGTGAACGTTAAACTGGAATGTGGAAAAATGGTGTCACATACCCTGTAATCTAATACTGTTCTCCCTTAAAAGGGATGTTTTCTCTATGGAGATATGTGTTTACCAAAAGGACTTCTGCTTGAAGTTCAACAGAAACTAAACTTATCTACTTATCCCAAGTTTTCTTGGGAAGCTCTTGCTACAAGGGTTGAATTCCAGGTCCTTGTATATTTTGCTGACATGATAAGAGTCTTTAGCAAATAAACTCAGAAAATGGAAAGGAGAGGAACAAAATTAATTTGTGTTATGGAATGAGAATAACCTTCTCCTAGGACACAAGAACAGTATCCTACTCCTCAGACTCCAAGTCTTATGAGTACCTATTCTTATATTTGGAAGGATCTAAATATAACAATAGAGAGGATATCTAATGATGCTTCACTGCTGCATACTCAGCTCAGGAATATTAAGGGCTTAGCATGCATTATGTGCAGTGCCTCTTTTCTGTTTGTTTTTAATCTGTCACCTGCTAGGTCTATTTGATATCCATAACTCTTATAATAGAAAAGGCAATGGGTAACTATTCCTATTCATTTTTCTTTGCTACTCTGCTTGCAGAAGTCTGCCACAGCATTTCTCCATTGCTTTCTGGGCTGTGTTCTGTTCCTCTCATGGAAGATATTGTCTGGCTTCAAGAATCCCTCTTGTCTATGTCTTTATATTTTCTGTTTTTACTATATGATTTTGAGATGATGGCACTGGAATGAGTTCTTTGTCCACTGTGGATTCATGCCATACTGTTTTCAAAATAATTCTCAGAATTTTAGCAGCTTAATAGTTCATTAGTAAGGATACCTTTCAAAATCTTTCTCCTGAGTGACAAACTATTTCTGAATCTAACATGTAGATAGGATTGCTTCTTTACATTACATTGTTTCTTTACTTTACATTTATGAATTCAGTTTAATTCATTGTTCTCTTACTGCCATAACATCATAGAAGTCAACAAATCTTCAGTCAGCTTTCATTTTGATTAGCTTGAACAATACAGTAGCATCAGCAAAATTTGTCACTTCACTGTTAACCTCCTTTCCAGCTCAGCAATTATGTTCTCTACCATTGTTTTTACCTGTTTAGGTAGTGTTTTCAATAATCTTGAATTCTTATTTCTGACAAATGTAAGGAATTCCTTTCAGCTGTTATTGAGGTGGTTATAAACAAAACATTACTTGTAACAATTAAAAATTCAGTTATTCCAGGCTTGAGATGCAGCTCTACTCTAAACTACATCTGGGTACAGTGATTTGTTACTAGTAACTTTTTTGATAGTTCCACTTCCACCAACAATTCAGTTTGTGACAAAGCCTCAGATTCATCCACTAGGAAGGAGAAGTCTGATGGAGAAATATACTCAAAGTCTCCAAAGAAAGCACAACTACAATTTTTTTTTTATTGTTTCTAGTCTGACCTTATGTTCTGTGAATACTTCCTTTTATGCTTGGCTATCAATTGCCCTGCTAAATTTCAGTCTGGCTTTTTATTCTTCATGTATTTGAAAAATAATCTACATGACATTTCATGTCTTCTGCAAGTTGTTCCTCAAACTCTTTTGCAACCTGCCTTCATGTGCATTTATATTTAACCTGCCAGTTTTTATATTATTTTTCATTTTACTCTTCTCAGTGTAGCCTCAGATATTTGAAAGCCTGTCTTCTTACTTCACATACCTTTCATTAATCTGATATTAAATCATGTCAATTGATTGCTTTGGGCTCAGGGTGGAATGCGATATACCTGAAGTTTGTGTGGTAGAAGTCTTGACATCCTTCTGAGCCTTTCAAATACTGCTTATAAATAGTCTTCATGTTAACTGCAAACATTTACTTTTTAGTTACCCCTTTTAGGTAATTTTTTTTTCAGAGTTCTCATTTTTGTATAGCTGCTTGCTTTTTTTGGTTTTTTTTGTTTTTTTTTTTCTTTTTAAAATCAGCTACCACTGAAATAAACAGATTTTGGAGACTTGCTGCTCTCCAGAACTATCACTGCCTTTGTGATCTTGCTTCTGCCTTCTCACTTGTCTGTTACCTGGCTATAAGAGATTGTCTTTATGTGCCCCTTTCAAAGATGATGAGAAATTTTGCCCACGTCCTATTTTCATCTAGGAGGTCATTCACCCAGTAATGCATTGCCTTATTCAAATGGGATCCTATGCATTGCAACTGCCCCTTCTTCCAGTGAGATATTACTTTCCTGGAACCATTTAACTGGATCAACACTCAACTTGTCCTTTTATTTCTAGGCAGAGGGATAATTATGCAGCATCATCTCAGACTCTGAAACGAAACTGTCAGTGGTGCAGTTGTGCCATCACACAACATTTGCCCGATCAGTCACAGAACTGTTAGTACATGCCATCCTGTCAGCACCACTGCCTCTGCTCTCAGACTGAGCATCTTCTTCATGCACCCTCTTCATTTGACCTCAGAAGCAAGACTCCCAAACTCACATTTTTGATGGGTTGGTACAGAGCAGGGCATACTGACCTCACTGAATACTTTATTAGTGAAGAAGTAAATTATTGAAATGCATACAGATAGAAGGAGAAAAAATGGAAACTATGCTATAAATAGAGCAAACTTGCTGCTTGAGAGTTAAGCAGCCATTCATACTCTTCTAAATTATTTAACTCACTGCTTTAATTCACTAGTTTCTTCCAAAATGAAAAATTTACACTTGTTTCTATAGCAATCCTCTGAATTTACACTGAGCTGAAGATTTAGATAGCCCTTGATATTTTACAGGGGTTTTTATCTGTTTAACCAAAACCTATAAACGCAAGCTTGCCTTTATTTTTTTTAAAGATATCCTTGAGGTTAGCACTGGGTCTATACACTGATGACAGCTATAACACAGTAGAAAAATGAATAAGGGAGGCTTAAATTGGTTTCATTGGGGTGTTGCAGCTACAGTAACCTTGACATAAACCAGCTGCGAGCTTCTCAGGCAAAAACAGTCCCGAGATGGATCAGTTTTAATAATACTTCTGGCTTGTGCGCCATTTTAACTGTATCTAAAAGTCCTCCAGGTTTATTGAGTTCAAGAGCTATTGTTATTATTCAGTTTTATTTGCACGAGTCACATGAAACTTAAGCAATAAGCTCCCCACATGCTATGTACTTTAAAGGGTCCTAAGTGACCTGTAAAGAAGTTTGTTGTAAATCTTTCCATCATACAGTTTTGTAGACAGAACCAGGTGAACCACAAAGCTCAGGAAAAAAATCTTGTGTCTGTGTACAAAAGACCAGAGAAAGAGAAATCTCATTCTTAGCTGCTTTCTTCAGTTATGATTGAGGGGTGGGCTTGGAAGTGCCTGATCCACCAGCAGCTGCTTCATTACTGTACCTTACAAATGGTGTAAGGAAACCCCATCTGCCCACAGTTCAGGGAAGTTCACTACTAAGTCAGTAAATGTAAGGATTTTCAAATTCACCCACCCAAAGTCCCAAGTCTAGGTGCTCGCTCATTTTTTATTTTTTGTCTCAAGTGATGAAAACTATGCGTGTTTTAACAAGTTTCCTTGGCACATAGTGGACTTCTACAACTGTCACTCTGTTTAATATTGCTTAAAAGCAGACTGAAAATTTTGGGACAGCATCTGCATTATGACTAGTTTGCACTGGGTGTCACCCTGAAGACAAATCTAAGCAATAATTGGGTGAAGTTTAATGGTAGCAAATTCCTGTTTAATACTTCCAGAATGCTTTGTCTCAATTAGCTTCTTATTTCCTTAGCAAGGAGGTAAATCAGAAATAGCCTTGAGAAGGAAGTCCCATTACATTTTGCTTTGTCTTGAACTAAACACTTCTGAGACCAATTTGAATCATGATCTTTGAATCCAGTTTTATCAGTCCCTTGAAATGTAAAGGATTAAAATATTATAGATGAATCTTGCTGATTCAACAATATTACCCACAGACCTTTTCAAAACAGGGAGCACTTCAATATAATTCTGACACAGCTTGGTGCAAACCAACATAATCTGAGAACCTCTGCATGCATGCTCTTGGTGGTGATCTTAGCACTAAGGACTGCAGCGTTAAAACCATAATATCTGTCTGGTACCACAATTCAAAATGGTTACATTAAAAAAAAAAAAAAAAGAGAGGACACTCCAGCAATAGTTTATGAAATAAAGGATCTAGGGGTAAATCAATGCATATAGTCTGTGTCACATTGTTAAGAGATGCAGTGGAGGGATAGAAAAGAAACACAGCTGATAAAAGCATCTGTTATGTGGCAAACCAAGTAACACCTCAGAGGTAACAATGGAATTCTATATGTTTGAAGAGATGCTTCCGGTGAAGATCCCTCTTAACTCTGTTGCAAGTGTCTCTAACTATGGGGCATTTGAGCATATGTCAGGTTAATCACAGCATGTAAGTTAAATGTCAGCAAATTCCTATTAGGGCTGTCATTTCCTACCTTACAGCCCCTATTTGCCTTCAACCAAGAGATATACATCCACAGAAGTTGCTTCTATATTTGCAGAATGGAGGAAGGCAGTGTGTAAACATCCTGATTTCTTGTTGTTTGGCTTAAAGTAGTCACTTTAACCATCCTTTCCAAAAATGTCATTAACACTTGGAGTTGTTTGCATTTGAATGGATGATGTCATTAAAAACATATGCCTTTGGTGTTCCTCCTTCTCAGGATCCTGTGATTTTCCCTTCAAGAAAAGGAAATTTGAAATGCAAACTGCACTTTAAAGTGGTGAGACCCTTCACAAAGTAGAACCTCACAGCTGGAGAAAGGAACTTCAACAAAACTGGGCTTGCTGTCCAGCATGACTGGATGATGATCTCATTGCTGTCACTGAACCAGAACAAAGACCTGATTGGAGCTGTTCAGGAATTTGAGGACAAAATATAATGACACTGGAAAATCCTGACCTGTCAAAACCAATATATTCTTTGGAAATAATTTGGTTTCAACAAATTTCTTCTAAATCACTGTTGTATTTCCTTTCAAAACTTGCCTAGTTTTCTGAAAATTCATGGAGAGAGGGTGGTTCAGGAGTTTGTGTTTCAAAGGTCTAGAATTCTTGCCAGCTCCAGCAAAGCTTAAAATTAGTTGAGTTGGAAGGAGTTGAAGACACAAAGTTTACAATTTGTGAACAGAAAGGTGGTTTTCAGGAGAGAGCACTTGACAATATTCTTAAGAAAGCCTTCTAATCGCTTGCTGTCTTCACAGCCCTGCATCTGGGCTACAGCAGCTGATGACAGCTTCTGCAGAGAGCAAGGTCCATTGCTCAGCCCTCCTGACAGAAGAAGACCAGGCAGAAATGATCCAGTATCACAGGCTCCATCCTGGTAGCAAAAGGACTGCTCCTAACATTTCCATGTCTGCAAAACCTGTATGGGAAAAGGGAAGGACCAAACAGCACCTGGCTCTGCCTGGTGTCGGGAAAGAAAATGTCAATGCCATTTCAAAATTGGGAGAGACTGCCTCAGAGAGCGGTTCTTGCTTCCACAGTTAGAGACCTGATTTGGAATTTAGGGATCAAATTAAATTTTTGACAGGAGTTGGGATAATCTCAGACTGGTGGTGACCCCTGCATAGATTTATTCTGTGCTAATAGAACATGCAAGGCACAGGTGTGTGTTCTCTTCAGGCCAGCTGATGGTTAGAGGACCCCAAATTTCAAGTCCCCTGCCCTTACAGCTGGCAGATTCCCTTCTTGCTGACCTCCCAGGCTGTAACACAGAGCCCAGGAACTCTGGGAGCTTCAACTCCCACTGGGTGTCACAAGACCTCCCCCCTCCTCAGCAGAGGACTGGGTGCTACATGTAGACACTGGAGTGTTTTTGCTCCCTGAGCTGGGTCTGGGAGCTGGGAAGCCAGGATACAAGGGGGCTTTTGAATGTCCTGGGTTCTCTGGCACAGAGTAGAGTGCTGTGCCAGACCACAGGGCAGCAGCAGCAAACCTGCTGGGGAGCCCCCAGGAGATAAGTCAGCTTCATTGCTTTTTAAAAGCAAAAAACAAAAACAAACGCAAAGCAAGAAGACAGAAGAAATCTGGCAAGGGAGTAACAGTGCCTGTAGTTTCCATTCCAGATCAGATAGTCCACGTTTAGGAGTACAAAAGCCTAACTTTTAGGTAATTCTGGTTGCAACCACAAGGCCCCAGTCCTTGCAATTGCTTAGGCATCAGCAGACTCACAGAGGCAGAGCTACCTGCAAAGTTGCTTCAGGTCTTCACCAGAGAATGTTTCTAACATTCAGAATTTAGAAGATTTAGAAGATTCAGAATTTAGAAGATAAAACATGTATGACTCACACTAAGTCAGTACTTCTCTCTCCTGTTTTCATCAGGACGCTGACCATTCTGCCTCCTTTGCTGAGATTGATCAACCAGAGTCGTGTCATTGATACCTACAACTGCCTGTCTCTTGAATGAATACTTCAGATAGCTAAGTATAAATCATGTGGATTCTTCAGACAGCTAAGTATCTATCACAAAAATTTGACCCTAAAGAAAAAAAGAAAACACTTCACCAGCACTTTCTGTCCTTGCTCTGTGATAACCACAGCAGCAAGACCAAAGAAATGTTGAATCTTAGATGCAGTTATCTGCCAGTCTCAATACTTTCTACTTATGCTGGTGTTAAGTCCAGAGATGCCAAGAGAGTATCACCATGTATTTCTTCTGAGCTTTGCATATGTGCCAGTCATGACAATAACTTGTGGCAGAATCTTAAGTAAAAAGACTTTGAGAGGCCACTTATATGCTTGGACTTAAAAGTGAGAGCTATAAAGTATCCTGACAAGTTGGATCTAGGTTCCTTCCTTTGACAGCAGCACCTCTTTCTGCCTCTGCTCTTCCCACTGTCAGTTCTGCAATGACCTGCCAGGCATTGCTGGCAGGAGCTCAGCGCAGCTCAGCTCCAGGCTGGGATGCTGCTGCTGGTGAGTTCTCTTTGCTGTCCCTGCAAGCAGCACATGGTAACCTTCACTGACAATGACACTCTGTCTTGTGAAACTTAAATAGCTGGAGAAGCATTCGGGGCAGCAATGTGTACAATGCTCTGTCCAAAGCCTGGAAGTCATCCTGGGCTTTGCTTTCTCTGACTGAAAGCTGTTGGTGAAACAGAGGGTTGGAAAACCAGAGTTTTTAGCTGTTGTGTGCCATAATCAATCTTTTTTTTTTTTTTTTTTTTTTAATACTCACTGAAGAAAGAACTTCCTTCTGGAGAACAAGTTGTTTACAGGATGAATTCCATGCTGAGTTTAATATTTATAGTCACTATGAATCTTTTAAAGGAGAACAGCTTCTAAATGCAGTAAGGTATGAGGCTTTAATAACACAGTAGTTGCAGAGCTTGGGCAAAAGATATGGTAGGTTTGTTTGTAGCCAAGGTGTTCCAGAGAAAGAAATATAAAATGAATTCTGCCCATGCCAATGCCAGCAGTCACAGTAGCAGATTGAAGAAAGAGCAGAGAGAATATATTTTCCTATGGTAATCTCCTAGTTGACTGCTAGTTTTCTTATCATTACCTGTTCATTACTTTGGGGTTAAGAGTTTCATATACACAGGAGAATAAGCAACCTGAGAGTTCCATAAAAAGCCACAATAATGGTAGGCATTATATGCAACTGAGTTACTTTCTTAATATCGTATCAAGCCTGTTTTAGCTGTATTTGTAGAGACACAGTGACACCCAGTGGTTGCTAATGAATATAATGGACTGACCTTCAATTTACTTGGGGCACTGGATCTGAACATTATCTAAACTAGCTCCTATACATTCAGAAAAGTTCCAGTGTATGCTGTTTATTAAAAAACAGGTGATTCAGTACCTGGTTTTGTTATGTGTATTGTATTGAATCTCCAAAACTAAAATAAAACAGAAATATACAAAGCTAATTATTCAAGTAGTGTTTTCTTATAGTCCTTGTTAAATAAAATTGTGTCGGCTCAAGCATAGTTCAAAGAATTAGCTGTTTTCATTTGTCACAAAACTTTTGCTAATCAAGTCTTTAGAGGAAATATTCTGTGTTGTCTTTAAGGCAGGAGAGAGGATGGTTTACATTCAATTTATCCTTCCTTCTTTATTTTAGCATTTTGGGTAGCAAATGTGCTCTTACAGTGGACAGTGTGTGAAAACCACTTTATATTTTAAAGAAAAAAATCTGGTTTTCCTCTGTGTCCAAAGTGTAGATTGGAATTTTGTTGTGATTTCCTTTTTTTTTTTTTTTTTTTTTTTTTTTTTTTTTTTTTTTTAGGAACCAAATGAGACTGAAAAATGGAAACAGTTTAACAAGGTTTAATGAAAAACCAAATTGCTCTTGCATCAACTTGACATAAATAAGAAGCTTCCTGCTTGAAATTAAGCTAATAGTGAGGAGTGATTGCTGATTTCTAATCTAGCAGCAATAGTCATTTATTTTTCACATTATGTAGAGCAGATGCTCAGTAATTCAATTCCCTTCACTCTGAAATTTTTATTGAATCTTTGCAGAAGGTTCACAGAGGTTATTCTTATGTTCTTGCGGTCAGCAGGAGTATAACAGTTTAAGGGTGGTTCTCTGCCAGGCACAGATGAACATTAGTACACTGTGGAAGATGAGGCTGTGCATGTCCAAGTCAGGGGAGGCAAAGGAGCAGCAAAGCCCAGGCTCCAGGGAAGATCCCAGAAAAACTCCCACTGACATCAGCAGAGCAGAACTGTGTGTAACTGGCCCTGAGTGCTGGCCCAGGTGATTCCTGCTGTTAACAATCTGCCTCAGGTCTGAGGCAGATATATACTTGTGAATTGGCTATTGCCACCCTGACTGTTGGGAGATATTGCTATACTCACTCATCTTTCACACTGTGGCTTTCATGAAATACTGGTTTTGTCCTACAGCCTGAGGAAGGAATCTCCTAGTCACTCTTCTTTTCATGTCGTACTGGAAAAGGTTTGCTTCCACCAGGCATGTGATCTCACTCTCATCTCCCAATACATAGTTCAGCATAGGGGTTGTTTAGGCCTATTTCAGGATTATGTGTGAGCTGACATACCCTCTTACCTTCAGTGCATGAGCTTCTAGAATTTCCCAGTAAGGCACTATTGCTACTGGCAGCAGGGAGCCAGGTGTGCTCCATATTCCTACCTTCAAACTGTCAGTTGGAAGTGCCCTGAGGTAATTTTGAGTAGAGAACCAAAGGGAATGTGAGTAAAGCTTCTGAGAGCTCTGTGTGCCTTGAAGGGCAGGAGTAGCTATGTAGCTAAGTTTCTGCAAATGTCTCCAGATCACTGCAATTTCTCTCTGGATACTGGGATATTCACAGGCTTGAAGAGGAGCAACATTTTGCTGTTTTTCCTATTATAGTCTTATAATTTGGAGGGGGGGGAAAAAGAGTTTTAATACTAAGAAACCTATTACTGTTGTTATGTTTTTGTTTTGTGGCAGGTGGTACCAGTTGATCCAGATCTCAAGCTAATTTTTGAGGTCCCAGTTTTGAAAGAATTTGAGCTGTTGCAGCTCCCACAAAAGTAATCTGAGCATTCCAATATCCCCATTAAAATCTAGTCAAATACATTTTGTTAAAAGTCTTTTTTTTTTCAAAGAGAAGGATGTCAGGGAAGATTCACAGGAAAAAAGGAGAGGGAGGAGAAAGGAGTAAAGTTAAAGAAGAAGAGGAAAACAAGTGCAGAGGAATGAATTTCAATGCCAGATGTGAAGGTTAGAAATAGTCCCAACCTTAATTCCTTCTTATTGAATCCCAATATGTTTTCACACAGGAGAACTGACACAGTAAGGACGCTAATACACTTCTTGCGTGCTAGCTGGTTATTAGAGCCTCACAACAAGGAAGGTGATCAGAGAATACTTGTCACATGCCCAAACTACCCTAATTCAAGGAACCTGCCACCTCAGTGCATCATATGAGGCAGGTCAAGCCTAGGGTGAAGCAAGCTTTCCGTGTAAGAATTTTAATTAGCAATGAGCACAATAAAATACATAAGCTGCTGAAAGTTAACAAGTGCTACTGTTTGAGATTTTTCTTCAAATCCATGCTGTGCACTTCCCTTTCCTCACTGCTAATGGATTAGCAGTATACTGGATAGTAATCAACAAATATTACAGTCATCCTTCTAATCTTATTAACAGACTTGTAAGAAGCATTAAGGACACATTTATACCACTTGTGGGAAACAGTCCAAATACAACGAACCAAAAGCTGCTTATCTACAAGCAAAACCAGCATTATATGACTGAAGGAGGCCAAGTTAATCAAAGCTATCAAGAGGCTAATTCAGGTCCAGAGGGCTGAGAAGGCAGGTTAAATGATTGTTCATAAATCATTGAAAGCATACTGTATTGTACCACACTATACAACAATTTTGTAGCAACAAACAATGTTCTTCTGTAGGGTGCAGTTTCCTGCTTTGTGTATGTCTGTGTTTTGACATTTTAAGTATCTCATCAGCATGTTTTTATCTTTAAGTTGTGAATATGTTATAACTCAGCTTGTTAATCATCAGATCTTTAGGAAGGAAGGGGATAGGCTGTAAAAACAAACCTAAAATTGTTCATGCTTGCAGGGAGCGCTACTGTGCTCACTACAAGCATATACAAAATAGAAAAGAATATAGTTCCAAGATACTGTGGAAGAAAACCGGGGAAAGCAACTGAGAAAATCTGAAAATTCAGCTGTATATGTCTCCAGCTCCTTTACTTTATAGGATGGAGGAGAGGACACTGATGGTTAATTTTTCACTTCAAAATACTTTAGAGAAGTACTGAAATGTGCTGTTTTATATAATGTAAGCTTATTCAATGATTCCACCATGGAAAAACTGGGATCTGGTCTTATTATGCCTTTCTTCTGATAGGATTGAGACTATCCACAGGCTACAATTCACTACTCTTTAGAACTGTCTTCCAAAGGCTCACTTACCAATTTTTGAAAGTGTTTAAAACACTGTTCTTCAGCTGCTTGCTTTTCCCCCACCAGCAGTCCTAAGAAAGGCTTTCCCACTACTTACTGTAAACAAAGGATTCCCTCCAAAGACTGTAGTTAATGGCACTTGTTTCTGATCTCACAAGACGTGGAACATACTCTAGTTCTCTATACAGCATAATATTCCACATTTCCAGTGCCTGATATTCTACTGCTGTGCACTATAGTATTTACGTGCATCAGCACAAAGTGAGGGCAAAAGGCTGCCGTTGCAATGTGCTCCCTCTGGAAAAATGACACTCTGGGATAAAAGACAACATAACATGTTAGGAAGAAGAGAATAGTCCTTTAATTGCAATCATTAAGTCATGTGTGGTTTTGTCAATTTTTCCATAGAACACAGAAGATCTTCAGACTGGACAATATGGCTGAATAGCATGAGAAGCTAAAAACAAGTGAAGCCAGCAGTTCTATTTGATAACACTGTCAAATCAAAATTGTATAGGTTTATCTCCAGCTATCTGAACAGCATCATTTGCTCATTTTTGCAACGTCATGGGCATGTTTTTCAGCTCTCTTCTTTCCTTTTCTCTACAAAAAAACTATACATACTCCTTATACTCATTTTTAGCTCTAGGAAGTAGATTGCTTCAGGGCTCACACAGTCCTTTCACTTTTGGCATAGCTTGAGACATAAGCCCTCATCTGGCTCTTATTTTCTTTCTCAGCCTCACCAAAATTTGACTGCTCTGTGGCTCACATTTCCAGCTTGGTCCTATTATGTCTGAAATGCCAACTGGCAACAAAACTGCACAGGCACCTGGAGCAAAAAGTAAATATTTCTTGTTCATTCCAATTTCTCAGTATCATGTCAGAGCTCCTGGTTTGCTACCTAAGGTCTCAAAAAAAAAAAAAAAAAAAAAAAAAAAAAAAAAAAAAAAAAAAAATCATCCATCTCTCTTCAAGTTCCAGGACTGAATTTTTACCATCTGTTCAGGATTTTGCTCTTACAAGGCTCCCTGCCTGGATTGCACACTTTCTTCTTCTGGTTCACCAACAGCCATTAACACTATTCTGTCAGCAGCTTTCTAGAGATGAGTTTTTGCAACTATCTTTAAATGGAAAATGAAGCCCTTTCATTTGATTGATTCAAACATCTGTCCACAGCCTTGTACATTAATTATGAGGCCTAATAGAGCTTTTTGGTTTGTATCATTTGGCTTAGCTGTCATACATCTCAAGACAAAAACACACAGTATGCTGCAACTCAATATCCACCAGAAAATAGAGTGTGTGCTTTTCTACTTGTATTTTCTTACAGAATAAAGCTGTGGAGTGCAAGGGATTTGACTAGATCTGCAGGATCAGGTGGCAGTGATAAAGAGTAAACAAAAGAAAACACATAATAAAAAGTCTTTCTAACTTTTCATTGTTTCTGCTGTAAACAACATTAACTACAATCATTGGTGAGAAGTACAGTCTTCTGAGGAAGTAGGAGGGAAAGAAACCAAATTCAGCTGTGAGAAGCGACATGAAGAGATAACCAAGAGCTTGGTTACTCTTCATATTTTGACCAATCTGAAAGAGAGCTTTGAAGCACAAAGTTGCTCTGCTAAGCAACTAAGAAACTGAAAAGATTGGAATTCTTAAATGTTGATGAGAGTATCTTCTTTATCATATTATGCTGAGATCTCTGTTCTACATCAAAATTAAAAATAAGTATTTACTACAAAAATGCATGTGTCCGTTTTCACAGATGCACCCTAGCAATTTTAAAGCAATTTTTCTATTTTATTCAGCTTTATTCCGTTTTTGGTTCATATATCTGATATAGGATTTTTCTGCTTGGGGAAAAATAATTATACTATGTCAGATTTTCTCAACAGAGTTAACTTACACATTTTCACTGAAATCAGCTCTTTGCTGAATTGGAATCATGCCTTTGAAGGAACCAAACTACAGGAAAATTGCTCTATTTCTTTTCATTGGCAGGGCAAAAATAGCTGAATGAAACAGTTCCGAAGCACTGCCCAGCACAAAACAGAGCCCACGGGCACAAGTGCACATAAAGAGATAACAGAGAGTTAATGGGTTTATGATGTAGAAGCACCCATGGTTTAACAGTGCCTAGGGAAGTGAAACAGCAGGTGTCACAGGTGTTCCTGCCCCTTCATTCCACTGGCACACTGGAAGCAAAGAGTGCTGTCTTTGATTGGCCACCACTTTTTACAAAGGTGGCCAAGTGACTCGTTTGTTTTCTTCCTCTGTGTTTGGAGCTGCCTTGCTTGCACGGTGCTCTCCTGGGACATCTGTGGACTCTGGGGGCCTGGAGATTACATTCTGACTTGTCTACACCAGGACCTAAAAAGGTTTCAGTCTTCCTGTAAACTGAAGGTACAACATGAACTTGAGAGCACACCTGCAACTTTGTTATAATATCCAGATGTCAACTCTTACCACATGTTAAATGTGAGATGGCTTACTGTGAAAGAAAGCAATAAATGGTGACTTCTTTTTGTAAACCAAAGTGGTGGTATATTAAAGATGGTAAAGCCACTTAAAATAAGCTATCTGCTGTTTTGATGTAGAGTAAGAATTAATTTGTGACAAATAACTACAGAATAGCTTCTGTTTACACCTACCCCAGCCCTCCTTCGTAGAACTAATATCCTCTAATCACTCTATTGTGATTTTAGAGGTCTAAGTTTTAATTAGCATATTCTGTCTTGCAATAAATTTTTACGTAATGAATTATAGAGGTGTAACTATACCAGAATTGTCCTGCTGGTAGGAAAAGTTTCCTTTTGCTAGGTCAGACAACTATATTATTACACTGGAAAAAGCCCACTGGTAAAACATCTACCTATTATCCATCAGGTTGCAGATTTTGTTACCTTTTTTCTTAAGAGCTTTCCCTAATCTAGGTAGTTAATGTCAGAGCTAATACAAATGAGCTCATAAAAACCACACAGATAAAGTGAACACTCTTTGAAATCATTTAAAGACTGAGGGGTGTTACAGGTTGCTAGATCTGAGGGTAATGCAAGGTCAGCTCTCCCTTAATTTCTTTTGACTTGTTTCTTCCAGAAGAGGATATGATACTATTCTCACTCCAGTCTCACTTGCCAACAAGGAGATCCAGATAATCCTCAAGCTGCTGAGTCAATATGTGGTATAGAGAAAAGTATTTCTCAAATATGAGAGATTGTATGTCCACTGGGAAAGCTCTTTTTCAGACTTCTCTCTCAAGCAAAACAAAACTAAACTATTTCTTATAAGTCACATTTTATTAACCTCTAGCTCTTCTTGGCGCTTTCTCTTGACTTCTCTGTGCCTTTCTTAATAATCCTACCGAGGCTGAATACAGACTTGTTTTTCAGGACTCACCAACACACGTTTTCTGCAAAAGCATAGTTTTTCCAGTCTTTCATAGAAGACCCTCAATTTTTATCAGTTACACAGGTAAACCTCCATTTATATTAATGAAAATGATGACTCATTCCCAGCTACAGCTTTTTACATCTGTCTGTAATTAATTCCCTATTGTTGTTCTTGAATCACTTCTGAAGTACATCCAATTTGATCTGTGGTTTTGTATTCCAACAGGGTTTGTAAGCCTTTGAAACTCAGTATTATGAAAATTTTGTAAGTGTATCCTCCATTCTGTTATTTAAGCCATCTGTTAACATATTGGTTAGAACAACAAAGGACATAGAAACATAGAATTATGTTTTTTCCTTCTGTTACAAAATTATGTATTGATTTTCAAAACACACATATTCCATTGTAAAGTTACTTTTATTATTTTTACCTAGAATTTCCACAGTATCTCTGGAGATACAGCAGTTGCCTAGTGGGATTGCTTCAAGGTCGCTTAGTTCATCAGGGATTTATCTCACAATGTAGGTTATGGCATCCTCAATAGCTGTGAAATGGTTCACGTATAATAAGCATAGTCTTCTCATATTTCTGATACTTTCAACCATGAATGGGATGGGGGAAAAAAATAACAGGTCATGTTCTTAGCTGAACTGTTTTGGTATGTTTCTAATGCCTTGGACACAGCAAAGTGCTAGACAGAATTAGATGTTTACTGTCTCACATACTACAGCTGTCTGTATTTTGATGCCATCAATTATATGGCAAGTTTTGTTTGCATAAAATGATAAACACAGCCTACTGATCAGGTATTGTATCATGTAATCAATATGAACTACCCCTCAGCCCAGAGAAAGTAACTCATAGAAGATCAAATGGGATCTTCCTGTGGAAAAAATCCAGGAGAAGCATTTTTTTACGAAGTCATCAAAAGCAGACAAATGAATTGCCATATCCATTTCAGTTACTGGATTGTGTGGCCCTAGCAAACACGCAAACTTTTCAACCTCGGTATCCAGTGACTGACCTCACAGAAAGCCAGCAGTAGGTCAGAGAGGGAAACTGTCACCTTTGCAACCTGAATGGCAGTTCGTGCAGATTAGCCAGTTCTGGGGTCAGTCTGTCAGATCAGCTTGACTGTGGTATGCATTACTAACTTGAAAGGAGCACTCTGATACTTTGTGGCATGTAGGATACAGAACATATGACGACTTCAGTACAAATGTTTAAGAAATTACTTTTCTAAATAAGTTGTAGGATTTTCAAGTTGTAGTAGCATACAAACTTCAGAGGTTATTAAAACATTCACATTCTTAGCACAATATACTTTATTGTGGTATAAAATAAGAGTAAGCAGCAAAGTGTTGTAGTGCTTGTCAAAAACTGTCTCCATATAATCTGAGGGTACTTTCTCTACAAATTTTCTTCTTATATAATTACTTCATATCTTGTTTGCTTACAGAGTAAGTTGTGCAATGCCCTTCTGTTGCCAGAAAAATTAGAGAATGATTTTTTGATGTAAAGCAAGCTCCAGTTCATAAGTATTTGAAGTTCTATGATACAGCTATCAAAAACTTGTTTTTCTGTCCAGAATTAATGGTCCAGTTAGTAAATATTCCTGCTACCAGCAGAAATGAGTGTATTTACAATGCATTTAATTCATTCATTCTTTATTGGTTTCATTAAAAGATGGTAACTTTAATTCATGAATGAGATGATTATTGTGGGACTTTGATATCTAGACTAAGCCAAACATACTGTTTGGCAAGTCATACTGTTCCAAGAGGCCAGCCCTCACAAATCTGAGCAGCACTCACTCAAGTAACCAGATATAGTGAGGCAGGCCCAAAGAGAAGCTCTAACAACCCTAGATGCAAATGCAAAAGCCATTTCAAAGTGGATGATATATAACAATTAACCTAATCTGATATTACTCTGAGACATTAGGAATAAAACTCCACAGCAGTCTGCCTACTTGCCTCATCATGGCAGTTGGCTCCAAACTTCCCAAAGAAATCAGAAGATGACTCTTAACATCTGTGGTTCTGACTTCCTTTTCACACAGTAATTATTACAATACGTTTTGGTAAATTCACATAATGCATGATTCTTGAATGTCTAAAATTAAAATTAAACAGGACCCTTTCCTAATGGCAGACAGGTTGTATTTGTGATAATCCAAAATGGCATTTTTATGCAGCACAGCCTATTACAACCTATTGAAATGCTTCCTTTCCCTTTTCCCTTTCCTTTCTACCATACAGTAAGCCCGAGGGAAAGCAAAATCCCACTGGTGGTAGGAATGAAGCCAGCCTTTGCCAACAGTTAAAATACATGGAAGGGTGGCTATGTGCAGGGAGCTGTAAGACACCCTAAACTTCAACAGACCAAAAAGAACTCTTCATGATTGCTCACATATTTACAGGTGGTGTGGGCCTTAATAACTAAAGGCAATTTTTGAAGTGTGCAGAACCCAAAATGCAGAAATTGCTAAGAAATCTAGCAGCAGCAGCGTCTGGGCGAAACAGCGTTAGTCAGCGGGTTTCAAGCACTCCACACAACAACCCCCCCACCACCAGCCCAGGAACAAACCCTGACCTGGAACTCCGGACAAGGGCTGATCTGGCAAAAGCAGTGCTAGAGTGCCCTCCGCTGGCACTGCTCAGCCAGGGGACAGAGGGTTGCTCCTCTGTAGTCTGAAAGAAGGAGGCTGAGAAAAGGAGACGAAAATCTTAGTATTTGAGCAAACGCTGAGAAAAATCCAGAGTGTTTGGATCAGGTGGATTTCTTGATCCTTCACTACTCATGTATGACAGAGCATCCAGAAGAGCAACTCTTAAAAACCGACTCACTGTTATTATACATAGGCATGGGCAGAACATCTATCCTTTGTCTCATTCAGTGTCTCTTAGATGTGAAATTCCATCTGGATCTCAGCTGGTCAGAAAATCCCTAGAAAAGGAAATAATTAAAGCAAATTTTCTTGTCTTATCAAAATTATATTTAAAAGTAGATAATGAATGATAATTAATGTCTTTATAAATAGTCTATTTATAGAGAAAGAAAGAAAGTAGAGAAATCAAATTACTTAACTGCTTGTGTTCATACAGAGATCACAGTCACAATCAGACAATGAGAAAACACACAAAATATTTTCAAATAGTGAATATCTTGACTTTTCTAGGTACCAGCAGTGTCACAAAATTGTCTTCTGCTTCACATCAACCTATGTGTATTTCACTTATACTTAGAAAATGATACAGCACACGCACAGCACAGGGTCCAGTGCATGAAACCATGAAACAAGCAGAGACAGAACTAGTCACTCAGCCTGTCATGCAGCCTCATTTGTCACTGCTCCTTTTCAGCACCCTAATAAAACATGCATTTGTGACTCATCTTATTGCATAATATTCTGTCATTAACTACCATTGTCCCAAGTTTCCTCCTCAAAGCTGATCCAGTGTGATATTTCATCTCTTTCTCTTTTGTCTCCTCCCACCCTTTTACAGTGCCCTGAGGACTACTCCTTGTGTTTATCAAGAGGTACACTACTTCTGTGCCCCAAATCACCAAGTTTTGTTCTAGCAGTTTATGCTGTTTGCCTTGTTAGGAGACAAGTACTAAACAGCTTAAAACCAGCCACCTTGAGAGCTGTGTGCAGCTCTGGGCCCCTCACTACAAGAAGGACATTGAGGGGCTGGAGCGCTTCAGAGAAGGGCAACAGAGCAGGTGAAGGGTGTGGAGCACAAGTCCTGTGAGGAGTGGCTGAGGGAGCTGGGGGTGTTTAGCCTGGATAAGAGGAGGTTCAGGGGTGACCTCATTGCTCTCAACAACTGCCTGAAAGGAGGATGTGTAGTGAGGGGGGGGTCTGCCTCTTCTACCTGGTAACAAGTGACAGGATGAGAGGAAATGGCCTCAAGCACCAGAGAAAGTTTAGATTGGCTAAAGGAAGAGTTTCCTCACTGAAAGAGTGATCAGGCATTGGAACAGGCTGTCCAGGGAAGTGGTGGAGTCACCATTCAAAAAAGTAGCTGTGGCATGTGGGGACATGGTTTAGTGGTGGACTTAGTGGTGTTAAGGTAATGGTTAGACTTGATCTGAAGTGTCTTTTCCAGCTTAAATGGTTCAATAATTCTATGATTTCATTATTTGAAATTTGCCCAATAACAGACCTGTCTGGCATCCTATGGAGGGCAGTTTCCAGAAGCATCCAAGACATCCCAACAACAACAGGGAATAACACACTCATAGCAATGTAGTTAAATATAATAATAGAATCTGGAATGTCTCAAATTGGAAGGGATCCATAAGGATGAACAGGTGCAATTCCCACCTCCTTGCAGTAAATCATATGACTAAAAGTATAATCCAAAAGCTCCTCGAACTCTGACAGGCTGGCTGTAACTGAGTAAAGAGAAAAGTTTATTTTCAGAAACTGAAAGAAGCCTATTGCAAAGGTCTTGTAATAAAGAAGTTCCACATAATAGCTAAGAAAATGAGGTGCTCTTGATGTCTTGACTGTTCACCTTTTAAAAGGGAAAATCTGACTGTACAAGTATCTGTAGGGGCATTTTGTACTCTCAAGACAATTTTTGATTTAAAAATAGGTGATGTGCAATTATAGGTGATTTTTTTCCTGCTGCTGCTGCAAGGAAGCTGATAATTGTTGTAAAATACCCACAGAGAACCTGAACCCAAATTGTATTTGATATACATGCAAATTTGAGTGATCCTTGGATATGGCAAAATAGGAATTCCCAGTCATGTTCTTTCCTTAAAAAACAGATTGGGTTTTACTTGGTAAAATTTTTCTGAGATGGACCTCTCAGTGATTTCCTTTAATGGGATATATATGGAAAAGGATATATATATATGAAAAAGGATATATGAAGCATATATATATATCCTTCTACAAATCAAAGCACGGCACTAATGCCATTTCTGGACCTGCAACTTTTCCAATTTATAATACATTTATATTTATATCCCATGGCACTTAATGAGATCTATGTATGAAATAGAATCAAATATATGTCACATGAATGCCACATTTAAGCCTGTTCCCTCGAGATGTCAGGAAAAAAAATGTGTCCTCTCAGAATAAATGTTGGTATTCAGTAGGGAGCAAAGGGATGGATATATCCTAAATGGAGTTATCTGGGAGGTTTTCTGTTAAGTCATTGAATACAGGAAAAGTGAGATCCCACATACTGATTCTTCAAAGCACAGACCACAACCAGAGCCAGTGTTTATCTTCCTTCTTATAACAGGGATTGGCAACATCTCAACTGTATTATTTTACAATTTCTTTAGTGACACTGCAGGTGTCTCTGCAGGTCAGTCCAAAACATGCCTGACCGCATTATTAGGGGAAGGGAAGGGAAGGGAAGGGAAGGGAAGGGAAGGGAAGGGAAGGGAAGGGAAGGGAAGGGAAGGGAAGGGAAGGGAAGGGAAGGGAAGGGAAGGGAAGGGAAGGGAAGGGAAGGGAAGGGAAGGGAAGGGAAGGGAAGGGAAGGGAAGGGAAGGAGGTTGGTTCGCCTCACCAGGAGGAGCTTCGCGGCGGAGTGGAAGTGACCTCACTCCCGGGACAGCGCCGGGACCAGTCAGCGCTGGAGCACCGGCGGCCAGTCCGGGCGCGCCTTGCGAGCAGCCAATGGCAGGGGCGGCGCCGCTTGTTGTCGCCCCGTGAGGCGGCTGCGCCCTGGGCTCGGTGCCGCCGCCGCCGCCGCTGCAGGAGGGACCCGGGAGGCCCCAGGCCCCGGTACCCGCTCGCCTCTCGCCGGCCCCGCAGCCCCCGCGGAGGGCGGGGAGATGCAGCCCCCGGGCGCTCAGCAGCCGCCGCTCTACGCGCCCAGCAGCGGGGACTTCACCTTCGTCTCCTCGGCGGACGCCGAAGGTGAGTGCGGGGCCGCGGGCAGGGCCGCGCTCGCTGTCCCGAGGCAAGGGCTCGGCCGGGCCCGGGGGGAACGGGCTGTTCCCGGGCCGCAGAGACGGGAGGGGCCTTCCTTGCCCTCCGTCCCGCCGCCCCCGCGGCTGGTGTCGTGGCTGGGGGCGGAGCGGGGTGGCCGAGGTGGCCGCTGCCCTGGGGCCGCTGCCGGGGGTGCGCCCCGCTGCCGCGTCCGCGTCACGGGAGCGGCACCAGGGTGGCAAAGGCGGCCGTGCCGCTCCGCTTCCCAGCTGCTCTGAAAGCCGGAGCCGAGGTTGTCCCAGCTACGTGACATAACCGTGACCGCTGTCACTGCCCGCTCCTCTGGCTCCCGTGTTTCTGGAAGCCCGCTTTGTTGTCTTACCGAAGATTGTGTCGTATGTTCGCGTTTGCTGTAATGTGCCAAAGTGTCTGCGCCGTGTCTCATTGCGGCACAGTCATGAAGGAGAAAAAAGAGGCCATGTGTGTAATTTAGGGGTTGAAGCGTGGCCTGCTGCCAAAGTGCTGCACAAACAGCAGTGGTATGCCAGCATGCCGTGAAGATGTGCCTTCGAACTTCAAAACTGAACATACAGGAGTCAATATCGTGCAAACTTACTTTGTTGGAGAATGATTTTTAGGTCTCTCCCCGTTTAAATAACAAGGATTCTACTTTCATATATGTATTTCGTTAGTCTTAAAATTGTGACTAGGGAATCATATAAATCCTTACTCATGTATCCCACCCTGGAAAGGAATTGCTGAAGTGGAGAAATTGCTGTAGAATACCTGTCCTTTAGTGAACTTCACAGTCCTTCTGAAAGGAAATACAAGTCAACAGTACTGTCATGACTGTGGGTTTTTTTGTTGCTGGGGTTTTTTTGCTGGTTAGTTTTCCTTTGTTTTGTTTTTTCTTCTTCACCTTGGCCTGAAAACGGATCCATGTATCTCTGAGCAGAAGCTCTCTGCTTCTTCTCTGGCAGTATTTGTTGGGCAATGCTGAACCCAATCCAGTAAAGCCACCATTCTGGTAGGTTGTGTTGTGTGACCAGTGTAGCCTGTAGTCACACTTGGCTCTGTGTTTTTTATGAGCACAAGCAAGATGTGATCTCCTGTGTGTTTGAGTGTAGTCCTGTCCTCAGAGTGCTGGATAGACCTGCCCTAGCAAAGAAAAAACATAAGCAAAATTAAACATCTTGATATTTTAAAATTAAAATACTATGCATTGCACTCTAATTTTTACATGTTTCCCAAAACTCAGTCCATACGAAAAAATAAAAATTCGCTGTACTGTTTCCCCATCTTATTTCTGTGGGAGCTGTATGGAAGAAAGCTGGAGAGATGTTCACAATTAGGTTACCAGACACAGTGGAAAGAGCACTCTATTTGGAGTTTTGCCTCTTGTACTGCTTTTTCAAAATTAAGAGTCAAGACTGTTCTGAAAGCTGGTTTTCTACAATGCTTTGTTGAGATGAGGCATCTGAGAGACTTTGGTTTTGCTTCTGTGGTGTTCAGCCTGAGACAGTAGCAGTGAAGGCACCCGGACTCTCCCTAGGAACCATCAATGTCATCAGTTCTTGGCAGATTTTCCAGTTGCCCTGCAGTTAAAAATCTCATTCAAAGCAGCCTGCAGAAGAGGAGTTGACCAATCCCTTTCCCCCAGGTTTCTGCAGTTTTTGTCTTGCAAAACAGACTTAAGATCATGTTAATAGATTTTATAATTCAAAAGTGTGGTTGCAGGTATTCATCGACTGCTAAAAGAAGTCTTGGTAAATACGACTTGTGAAGGAGTTTCCGTGCCTCAGGATGGGCTCTCAGTGGTCCCTGAGAAAGGAGAAATACATGGCTGCTTGGACTGCTGTGTTGGCTTCTTTTGACAGCTGCATTTATGCACAGAGTAGCACTCCTTGCAAAAAAGTGTTATCTTGTAGCAGAAACAAATATTCTTTAATGACATAAGGTCCCTCAATCAAGAGAAAACTTCTGAGGCTTCAGCTTGATGCCCAGGCATTACGATTTTTCTTTTGTCCTCCTTCTGTAAACAGCAGAGGAAGGCTTTGCTTGAGTCTGGTGAGAATGGTGTATGTGTGCTGGGACTGGGAAGAGCAAAGAGAAATTCCTGCTTTAAGTTACGGTGATCTTTACCAGGGTCCTGTGCAGATGGTGCTCCAAGAATCAAAGGAATGGATCAGTAACTCTCAGGATTATGAAACAGTTGAAAAGCATTTGTGGAGGAGCTTGAATCTGAGTGGCCTAGCAAGCTGGTCTGGAAAGGAGAATTCTGTTGAATTAACTGCGATATTGAATGGTCGATGAACACTTGAGACATGTTGGCTGAAGAGATTGAGATTCTGTCACTGTACAAATTTTGTTTCAATAGCACTGTAATATTTCCAAAGAGGATGTTGCAAATGTAATCTACAAATATGGCCTGACGTGCCTCTGTGAGTGTTTCAGAAGTACTTGCTATAGTTAGGTGTTTTGGGAAATTTGTGCTGAGGAACTTTTATGTGTGAAAAACACACAATGATCATAAGGCAAAAGATATTTTCTTTAATTCCCAATATATTTATAGTAAGCTTGTAGAAAATATTTACATATTTCTGTTTGGATTTTTCCTTATTAGCAGATAATGGAAATCCATTGTTTCCTAAAGGGATAATTACTCCCTTCTTATGTATGCTTTTATTTCATGAAGTTGCTTAATTTATTTTCCTATAATATTTTTTATTTTCCATCTATATATAATGAAATGAGAAAAAAAAAATGAATACTTATTGGCAATTTTGCCATGACCAACCAGAACATAGATAAATTGGTCTTTGTTTTGCTCAGTACTGTGGTAGAAAAAGATCATAGTATATCAAAGAGAAGTTGTATAACTGTCTAACTTCTTATTGTCTAGAGCCTAAGGATCTCTGATAGCATTCTTTCTCTAACATCTTCAGCTACATTGAAGACAGGCTACAAATTAAAACATCTTCAAATGTTTTCCTTTTATGAAAAATTTGACATAAAAGCAGAAAGTGGTTTTGGCTGAAACAATGCCACTGTTAAAAAATGGGCACCAAAAGAAGTAGAGTATGATCTGAAAAAAATTATAAATAATCCACAGTTTATAGCATGGTGAGACTCTCATTAGTGTCCTCCTTTTGTGCCTTTAAACACTTAATGATAAAGCACAAATGGAAGCCTTTCTGTTGTACTACAACACTTGTAATAAAACAAGAATCCCATCTAAAAGCTAAAAGCTGGTATTTGAGACCTAACCCAACATTGTTACTATTTCAATAAAGGCACAAGTACACTTTCAAATTATGTATCTGTGAAAGTATAATTTTATTTTGCAACTTTGAATGTTTTATTGGCATGACCAACACATATAGCTTCATATGTTTGTTGTTTATCTTCCAATACTTTTAAAATCAAATGGCTTTTGGCAAGACATAAAAAGGTCTATATTTTTCTCCCTTTTTCTTTAGATCTTAGTGGTTCCATAGCAACTCCAGATGTTAAGCTGAATCTTGGAGGAGAATTCATCAAAGAATCTACTGCAACTACATTCCTAAGACAGAGAGGATATGGCTGGCTTCTGGAAGTGGAAGATGATGACCCAGAAGATAACAAGCCACTTTTGTATGTTGTAATTATTTTTGGGTATCGGTCTTTATTAGCTGTGTAGGGAAAAGAAACAACCTGTAGTCTCTGATTGTCCCACAGTCTTGTGCTGTGACTAGAATTCTGTTTAACAAATTACTTGACCAATGAAGTGTTTTCTGGTGCAAGAATGGAAACATTGTTTCTCATGATGGATTTTAATCTCCATAAGTATAAAGCCTATATGGCTTTTCTGCTTTTAACTGTTGATCTTGTAATGGTTTTTAAAAAAGAGACTGTATTCTTTGTATCTCACGCATTCATGTTTCTTGATATTGTGAAAGAATCAAAGACTAGGACAACCCCGTGGGAAGACTCCTGTTGAGTAAATCTCAGTCAGTTCTGTCAGTTATTCTGAAGCAAAAGCATTGTGAATCAGTAGGGATGTTAGAACCAAGGTAGCACAAACTTCATAATCTTTGATACTGCCTTTTACTATAAAGCTAGATTAAAAGGGTGCTAGTGCTGAAGGACAATAATGTCCTTAAAACTGGAAGTCTCACATCCATTGTTCTGTTCATAGAAACCTGGCTGGCTGAAGAAAGTTTGTATCTCAAGCTTATTACATTGTGAGTCAGGCAGCCTGGTCCTTGTTCTGTACCTAAGGAACTTCATTCTCACTGTTTCAGTGTTTTTCTGTGAATTAAAAATAATGATGCTTTAAAAAATTGGAGTGAGACAGAGAGTACTGTGTAGAACTCAGATGAGAGTGTTGGGAGACAACAGATGTCTGGAGAGCTTAATAATGACAGTGCTACTTGAGAACTGGTTTAAATTAAAGTGTGCAGAAGTAGGTCTTTGTGTGAATGTCTGTTTTGTGAACCTCTAACTTTTAATTAAGAAACAAACTGGTATAGTGAGGTGACAACATAGGAATTCTGACTTTACTGTAATTTTGTTGTTTTGATTATTCCCAAAAACGTGTCATAATGAATTCTTACAATCTGAATTCTATTAAGGATTGAAAGAACAGCAGCCTGCTAAGGGAAGTTCACCAGCACAGTGCTACAGTGCAAATGTTTTTTTCAATAAAGTGAGATTATAATTTTTTTACTTTCTCATTGGACAGCCTTACTCTAAACACTTGTTTCCTGATACAGCTACCATCATTTTCAGGTGAGGTAGCTGTCAGCTTTATGCAAAAGACCATTTATTCACATGAGAAGCTGTCAGAAGACCTAGACAATGAGAAATAATTATTTCCATGCAGGAAATATTTGTGTTACACAGTCTACAGGGTAAAGTATAGGTCTGCTACATCCTTTTTGGATAAATGGTGGCAAATAGATGCTTCTAGTCCGTTCCTTAGATTCAGCGATGGTTAAAGAACAATTTTTATTACTTAGTCACCAGTTAGTAATACTGCTTATGAAGTAGCTTTAGTAATAATAATCCAAAAATTGCCTTGAGGGACTGAATTAACAGTATTTAATTTATTTTTTTAAAACAGAATTTGTGGTATCACATCTTTGCATTTTTTTCTCACATCAGCTTTTCTGAAGAAAAAGCCAAAAAAACAAAACCTTGGACAAAACCTTCATAAATGGACTTAGGATATAATTCTACATTTTTCTTCACTGTGTTCTTAAATGTAGAGCAGTATATCTGCTGGAAGTCTCTTGCAACTCTTCAGAATTCCTCAGTCATGACTGAGGTTCTGCACATAAAGAAGTGGAATTGCCCATTACTTGGGAAGTCTGATTCCTTCCCCATGTGGCTAATACTGTCAGGGCAGCATGTACCAGCTCAGGGTCCTGGACAGAAGAATCTTCTCTCTGCTTGCAGAGAGCTTGTAGCAGGAAGTAGAGAAGGCAATGAGAGAAGGGCAAGATCTGTTGATACATGTTGCTGCTAGTTCAAGTGACTTGTATTTATTTTACCCTTAGTGGACACAAGCCAGAAATTAAACAATAGGCATAAACTGGTCTGTTGAAAACTACTGTTCTTGAAGGAAGCTAAACTCCATTTTCTTTTAAAAAATTGGTATTTGGAATGGTTTAAGATTAGTAAATGTAATGGTATTCTTTCTTTCAGAATCTGAAATAAAATATTTTCATAGTACGTGTCCTTATGGCAAACTGCTTGGCATAGGAATACACAGACATTCTTTATGTGTGCATGTCTTTGACTTGTAGTTACAATGACACAAATGTGTCACATGTTCTAGTGTGTCTGAAAAAAAACCCTCCTATCTTAATGCAGACTCTCAGGATATCACAGAATCATAGAATGGTTTGGGTTGGAAGTGAGCTTAAAGATCATCCAATTCCACCACCACTGTCTTGGGTAGGGACACCTTTCAAACAGTCCAAGTTGGTCAGAGCCCCAGCCTGGTCTGGGTATGCTGTGTATGTTTTCTGTTGACAGTCATATAATTTGGTTTTGAGTAATTAAATAAATCTCACATTGTCCCACCAGTTACTGAATGCAGCATGAAGCTATGGTGTTGTTTCACTGTGGATAAACTATTCCTTTGCTCGTTGTGGCTTTGGAGGGCCATGTGGCTGACAGGAGACTTGCTCTATAAACCTGCTCTTTGCCCCTGTACTTATTTTTTAGCTCTATTTCATTACTGTGGTGTATAGTAATACTTACTTGCTTTACAATTTCAGGGAAGAACTCGACATTGATCTGAAGGATATTTACTACAAAATTCGATGTGTGTTGATGCCTATGCCATCTCTTGGGTTCAATAGGCAGGTAGTGAGAGACAATCCAGACTTTTGGGGTCCTCTGGCAGTTGTCCTCTTCTTCTCAATGATTTCATTATATGGACAATTTAAGGTAGGTATAAATCTTCTGCCTAAAAAGATATCTGAACTAAATTTGGGGATGTGATTGCTAAGCAATTTGCATTCTTACGTAGGTAGAAAGTCTTTTTTTCACATACTAATGTGGGGCATTTCAAGTGCTGTTTCTCAAGTTAATATGTAGAAAGACAGCAGTTAGGAATGTATTAAATAGCCCACGGGTAAGTTAATCATGATGAAATGTCAGATTTGTTTTTATACAGTAAAACAAAGGAAAGATGTGGTTTCTAGAAGAACCAGATTGATACTAATTGGTTTATACTAATGGGTTTATATTAGTGAATCTTTCCATTTTAATTGTGACCTTTTGTTAACTTGCTTTTTATTACTAAAAAATGTTAGCGAAAAGCATTTGTTTGGATGGCATGAATTCTAATTTCCTGACAAATAAAGATGCTTATTTAATTCATACTATATGACTGTTGTTATCTTGCATATTTAATCTTCCATTAGTGATGTTTGCTATTTTGTCTTCCCTGCTCAGTTGCAGTCAAATAACTTTCCTCTGGTCAATAGACTTTTTCCATAATTCCTTTTGAACTTCAGGGTGAATAGCTACTCAGCAGCATTGTGCATATTTAATTGACTTCCATAAACACTGTTAGCTTTTTTCTTTATGTTCTGATTAAAATAAAGAAGTGTTATCATTTATGGTAACAATTTGTATGTAAGCCTAGGTGCTCCTGCATTGGAAATCTTTATGACTAAATGTGTGCTTACAGTTGTTTTAAATGTCACCAAGTATGGCAATAAGCTGTATGTAAACCAGCAGAATGTGCTTATGCAAGGATTCTTCTGAATGGTGGGATAAAATGATTCCCTTTGGGACCTCTGGCTTCCATATGGTGTACCAAATGCTGACTAAGAATTCACTCTCAGTATCTTGTCTCTATGAGGCTTGAAGTGAGTAGACTAAACCACTTTATTGTTCAAATCTTCTGGGTGGGCCACTCGCCTGTCTCCTTGGCAAAGCCAGGACCATTCCTTGACCCTGCGACAGGTGAACCACCTCTTGCAGTTTGTGTACGTCCTGTACAGGAGCACTGCGTCTAATGTTTCTTAGGAGCAGTGGGTTTACCATATGGATGCAGGAGTGCTGTCTATGTATGAGAAAGGAAAGCTAACAGCCAGCAACAGGATGACTGACAGCAGCTGGACTAGACAAACCCAAAGATGGGCTCTAAACTGGAGAGAGATGAGCACTTCTGCTCTAAGACTTTAATCTGGTCCTCTTCTTTTAGTCAGTGGAGGAAAACAGGAAGTAAAAAGAGGCTATTTCCACAAATAGCATAAAGCCACTTATATTGTTTTTAGTGCTGCTGTGATTTTTATCTGGTTTTTCCTATTTCATTCTTCTGGAAATATGGAATTTCTAATTAAGCAAAGTATTGAACTGAGTACTGACTTAATTTTTGAAGTTCAGTCATTGTATATTTGGAAATACAGAGACTGGACTTAGACTGTTGTTTCCTTCGAAAAAGGTGTTTCAGAAAGGAGAGCTTTACTTCTGGTCCTCCCAGTGGCTCAACACCAAAACCAGCTACGTTAATTTGAAGGATTTTTTAAGCCAGAGAATATTTTTAGGATTTCTTCTGTAGTTTAAGAGCAAAACTATGAAAGAAGCAAGAAAAAACAATGACAGACTTGGTCCCAGGAATCTGAGGCTCTTTATTAAGTTCTCATCATCATTATCATCAAATTCCACTGAGAATTAAAGTCCTATGTCTTCTGAGTGTTCTCAGTTTGAGTAAAGGATAAAATGGCATCTTTGTAAGTGAAAGAATGAGAATTCCAACTCCTTATATTGGTTGTATTTTAAAAACTGTCTGAGCCCATATTTTGTAATAGGTGGGATATGAAGACATTTAGGGTACTTTTAACTCAACTTCCTATTCCTGTTACAGTACTTACAGAATACATTGCATGTGCATTCCATGTACACCAAATTTACCATTAATGTGATTCTGTAAATGTAACTTCTGAACTTCATTTGCTAATTACACTGTGATACTAAACACTATTCTTGCCACAATTCAGAATTCAGTTTTGCGTAATAAAATCCTTGACTGCCGTGAAAGCAATTATGGAAATGCATTTTCCTTTTTCACAAGGGCAATTACTCATATAAATGAATTGTTCTTTATCTCTGAAGGTTGTTTCTTGGATCATAACTATTTGGATATTTGGATCCTTGACAATTTTTTTACTGGCCAGAGTTCTTGGAGGAGAAGTAAGTACCTGTATGTGAAAAGGATGTAGAGGGAGGTAATGTAAAGTCTCTTGACAATGTTTTTCAGCAGTAGTTGGGTTTTCATAGTGCTTGGGTTTGGATCTTGTAGCCAGCTAAGAACGGATGCAGTTGCTAAGTGTAAAGTCAACATTTCAGGTTTTCTGGCTCCAAAATTAAGTCTAAAATACAGAGATCATCAACTAATCTCTTGGTGCAATGGATGGTGTCCTTGCTTCCAGATAAACAGTCTGGAAATTTATGCTGTGAGTCCCAGGAATTCTAGCAGCTTCCTGTGATCCAGAACTGAAGTCCATTCTTGAGGGAGAAATGCTTTCAAGTTTTTGGTCACTGGACTAAATGGAAACTTGTTTTTGTTTTTTTATATGGGGTGTTAACAGCAGTTAGATGTCCCTGTGTGTAAAGCACCTGCCAGTGTTTGTTTTCATCTCTGGCCTGATGCATTTCAAACCCATCAAAGTATGAAAGCCAGGGCATGTTTCTCAACTAGAGAGCCAGCTGGAGTTGTGGCCTGCATCCCTTTCTCCAGCTGCTTGCACCAGCAGGGTTGGAATAGCTGCTTGAGCTGTTTACAAATTGACTCATTAAGCAATGCAGGTGTAAACAACAAAAAATGACTTAGAGCAAGGCCCACAGACAGCTGCAGTGGAACAGTCAGGAGGATAAAACTTCTTAAAATGGATCTGCAGCATGAAATGCACTGAACTGTGTTGTGAAGAGCTAAATATTCCGTGATGCTTTATTTTTATACTTTTACTATGGATATGGATATTGCATTAATGATGCACCAGTGTTGCAGAGGTCCTATGTTACTTAGTTTAATTTTTTAAAATTTTCCTTTAAATCATCATTGCTAGAGTCTTCTTTTGTGAATGCTGTTTTGAAATAAAAAGTTTTTTCATAAATGTGATTACATGGTATTTCTGCATTTCAACACAATCCAGAGGCCCTTCAAGCAATCTGTTTTGTGGCTCAAAATGGGAAATTATCAGATGTATAAACTGAAGAGAAAAAGTATAGGTTTGCAGATCTTGTCATGAAGGATCATGATCCACAAGAAAATGCTTACAAGATGCCACTACTTTTCCTGTTAAATACAAGAAACCTATCTGTGCACAGGAATATTTCAGACCATAGTAGGGTAAAATCAGGTGTTTCTGTCTGAAGCTAAAAGTAGTTATGGAAGTACATGGAACAACTCTGTTCTAGACAGTCACAATCAATTGAAGAATTCTGGAAATCAGAATTCTGTGCCTTACAGGGATGAAGTTTTAACTCTTCCGCTGACACTAAAAACATTCATGTGCTTTATGTATTTATTTAGGTATAATGGATATGAGTATGTTAATGCAGAACATTATGTCTTTGCTGCTTTTGACAACCAGGACTACAGCTGGTCCTTGAGAGGTCTGTTGCAGTTCTGTGCTCCTGGGTATCATATATAAATGCTTCCTTTGAAAGTGATCATTTACAGTTTTATGGGGGAAAAAAAAGATAACGTATTTCTAATTTTAGGATTTGGCATACAAAAACAATTTTTATACTAGCAAGCCTCCTTTAGCTGAAATTTCATTACTATAACACATTATAATCATTATTCGTAGTGTTATAACAAGAACAAATTGAATTGGGTGACAGAGATTAGGTACTGAAAAGCTTATTTTTATGTGCTTGAAAATTTCAGGTTGCTTATGGCCAAGTTCTGGGTGTAATAGGATATTCCCTACTTCCCCTCATTGTCATAGCACCTGTACTTTTGGTGGTTGGATCATTTGAAGTTGTTTCTACCCTAATAAAAGTAAGTTCATATAATCTATTGAGAATTTAGTTATTTTTAAGTCACTTTCTTAACACTTCAAGTAATCTGCTCAGGAGAACATAATGATGTGTCAAAATTTACAGAACTACAAAGTGAGCTCTGTGATCCTTTTGGTTAGCGTGGTGGAAAGTGAATGCAGTTTTAAATGCTCCCATTTGAGTGCTTGGGAATATACAGTGCTGTTGCTATAACAACACCTGTTGTTGCTAGAATAGCTTGTATTTAAGTATTTTGCTGTGCTCTAATAGTTGCATTACAAAAAAGATGGGATTCTCATTTTGAGAAGAGAATGCATAATTAAACCTCAGAATGAAGAATCTGAAAATAAGCTGTTCTCTCCCTTCCCCCATCATCCAGATTATTTTTAGTCACTGCAGCATGAATATGACAGTCATTGTTCTGAGACCTCCCCATAGTGGTAGCGGTACAAAGCTCTCCATACCCTTTGCAGAGAAGGTAAGGATTGTTCTGATTTAGAGAGGGGGAATGCAAGGCACAAATGTAACCTGCCTGATACCACCTGCTGCTGGACACCTTTTATGGAACCAGCAACATTCCCTAAAAGATCCCAGAACGACATAACGCTCTTGAACACTTCCAGTGCTTCTTAAAACCCTTTTAGGTAGCCTTTGAAGTTACTGATGAGCCTGGGAAGGTTAACTGATAAAATTGTGTTACGAGCTAAGCTGTACACTTTCTGGAGGTTTGTTCTGTTGATTTCATTATTTCTATCCCTTTAGCTTGCTGGCAAACAGTATAATTGAAGTACATGTAGAGTATGATAAGTAACAAAATTGCTGTATTTGAGATTTGATAATCTGTGATTACTGATAAATGATAGTCAGAACGTAAATCATTAACTTGCCAGTTAACTAATAAATAACTTCAAAATAAATATGCGTTCATGAAACCTCTGTTACTTGATTACTACTAACAGCATTATGTTAACTTCAGGGTGAATCTCTGCAAGGTTCTTATCTTTGCACCACCAGTATGAAAATGCATTACAAGCCCCACATGGCCAAAACTTCTTGGGCTGTGACAAGCACTACTTCCATAGCTGGCTCTATGTTATACTGAGAGAAGTGATTTTTACTGTGGTATTTGGAGAGACTTTCTTGTCATGTCAGTTAAGACTGTTCATCTTCTTTTTCAGTTGTTTGGAGTTTTTTGGGCTGCATACAGTGCTGCATCATTGCTAGTTGGAGAAGAATTCAAGACCAAGAAACCCCTTCTAATTTATCCAATCTTTTTATTATACATTTATTTTCTGTCCTTGTATACTGGGGTGTGATCTAGTGTAAGATGTGGCCAGAAACCATATTTCAGTCACTTGCAGACTGATAATGAGTAAGATTAAGAAAGCTGGAGATAATACAAGTGACTGTTTTGTATGCAGTTGTCGAGATGTTTTAAGATGGAAGAGCATATTTGTGTATATTATTTAATGAAGCAATTGTAGCTATATAGATTTGTATCAAAGTTCTAGGTTTGTTTAAGACTCTTCAGATTTTAATGAACAAAATAAAAGAACCTTGTGTTTTATAATAAAGCGTAGCAAAACTGCAACTCAATACCTGTGCCAAAAGCACTGGGACCAGATTACTATATTCAAGAATTAAAAATGAGAAGTTAACTGTTAACAATCTCAAAGTGCAATTTTTCCTTTAAGCTTAAACACAGCTGGCTTTTTTTGGCACAGCAAATTCTGTAGATAATATATATTTATGAAACAGTCCTGATTGTTCACAGAATAGTCTGCATAATCAAGACAAAAATATACTACTTTTAATTTAGTGCCTCAATTACTGTGATTTGGCTGTTGAGTTTTTATAAATTCCAATTTGTTTTCAAAACATGTATATACTGTGTATTTTGTATCTATGGCTTGTGTGTACCGTAAATACTCCTTGGTTAAGGATGTATATTGGGTTTTTAAAAATTGAAGATACAAGTATTTGAAATATTCATTTACTATCTCTGACCAAAGGAGCAAGATACTTATTGCGTGGCATAATTAATTAAAGTGCATATTTAGAGAATCAAATTATTTTACTTAAAAGTATAAATTTATAGAGAAATGGGTGAACACCTTTCTCAACTCTAGTGCTGGCCTAATGTTGGAGAAAAAAAAAGGTGATCTATCAAATTTGTGTGATCTTCAAACAATGTTATTTTATGATGACAAAATAAAAATATTGCTTCCCTAACTATGTTTTACAACATCTTGCTCTGTTTTGCTTTTAATAGCATGCTATTTAACATGCTTTTTTTTTTTTTTTTTTTTTTTCCAATACTATTAATCCCTTGTAAAGAGAAATAAGAAAGATTTGGAAGGCCAGATTCTCCCTCCACTAAACAAGGCAGAGTTACAGCCTTAGTAACAGTTAGAGTCTTGCTAATTTTGACTCTCCAAGGATTATGTAATAATGTGATGACATGTTAAATATTTCCTGTGTACTGTGTTGATTGCTTATATAATGGTCCTTATGGTAATATTTCTTCACAAGGGAAGTCCACTGAAATTCACTTTGTATGGTACTAACATAGGCATTTGCAATCTTCAGGATTTAGTATCAACAAATAGCTCTGAAGATTTGGGGTTTTTTTTTTCTGGCTACAGAAAAAAAGCATTTCCCATTCTCCCTGTCCCCTCCCCCATCCTTTTTTTCTAATGGTACAAATAAAAATCAGCCATGACAAAGTAATAGCAAGGGCTGTCTTGAATCCCTGATGGACATATTTCCATATAAGAACTGTAGTTTTTCAGCTTTTTAGACTGTGTAACTAGCCAGGTTGGTAACTTACTTTTACCAGTCATTACTGATGCAAAATACATAATTAAATTCCGGCTCTCCCACAAACCTTTAGCTTACTCAGTCTGCTTTCCTGGCTGATTCTTGTGTTGGTTTTAAACAGAACCACTTGAAGTTAGTGCTGGACATAGATTGTAGTGTAATACTTGACCTTGTAATATATAAAAAGAGTAAAATTGGTAGAGTGATTGACTTTTCACCTGATTTTTGATTTCTGAATAAGTTGTGGTGGGATTAATGCAAACTTGTACTAAATCAATTTATACCAGCAGCAGCTAATTTCTTACCTACAAGTGTTTTGAGAGCATTCATGCCACATTCTAAAAAAAAAAAAATAAAGGAAGTTACAGTGTATTTTTAAAAAAGCATATTAGCTTTGGAATCTTGCATGATAATCTGGTTTTACCTCCTTTTTCATGACTTGTATTTCTTTTTTTTAACAGGAATATCCAACTATTATTATAAGACTGCACCTAGCCCTTGTGAATGCATTTAACTCCTGTCCCCACAAAGGTGAAGGGCAAGAACACATTTAGGTTACTAGGCTGTCAGACAGCTTTAAGCATAGTTCCTCTTTGCATAGTTGTTCATGAAGTGTTCTGTGCATCTGAACTGACTATGAATATTGAAAGGATGCAAGAATGTTCTATTGAATCCCCAAATACCTCCCTTTCCAGTAATGTTTTGTGAAATTTATACTTGGAATTTTAACTGTTCCCTTCCACAGACTTGGCACATGTGTAATATGCAATGTAGATAATGTACTTAACATAGTACATATTTTGTACCCAACTGCAGATTTGCACCTTTTAATCTTAATATCTTTAGGGTCACTTTTTGCATATATTGTGCAAGAAACATACAAACAGCTCTCAGATTATTCTGATAGTTTGTAATAACTTTGCATTCAACAAACTCATATTTTTAGATGAGTTATGTGTGTAAATACAAGATGTATTTTATAAAAAAATTGAATTAAACTTGTTTACAGAATGTATGAAGCTCATTTATATTTACTGACTTAATACTGAATAATTAATATTGATGATTTAAGACACATCCATGTTCCTGTGCATGCCACCAATATATTGATGCTATATACCAATAGCTTTAGGGCTATAAATATTTTTTGTGATAATCAACATACGACTTCAGTCTGTCAAAACTGGGAACTTATAGCACGTCCATCTAGCAAAAAAAAAATTGCCTTTCTAAGATGCAACACCTCATTTTGGGGTGGTGACATGGGTATCACACCTTGGCAAGACACGCATTTTGAATGATCTCTAGAGAGCAGCTAGACATGTAGGTCTTGTTTCCTTTCCTACCCATCAGACGTACTCTGCTGTTTATCAGCAAAATTATACTTACTTGAAAAGTTGATGAAATCATTTGTTGAGACAACATACAGCTTGAGATCTGCTGTAATTTTATCATTATCCTTACTGGTGTTTAATGTTTTGCTTGAAGTACTACAGCAAGCTTAAAAGCTGCTCATTTTGCTCTCGGGACAATTTTGATTAGCCTGGGTGGCACGCATACCATGTGGGTTTGGTTTGGTTTGGTTTCCTTATTTTTTCTTCACACACTGTATTTCTTTCAAAATTTCCCTGCTAGAGCAGCCTGTGCTAATTTGGGTCCTTTTAATAAAAATATTCCAAAGAAAACTTTGTATTTGAAAATTAGCTTTAAGACCATCAGTAGCCTAAAAGCTTTGTGTAACATGTCACTTAGCTCAAATAAAGCCTATGGCAGACAAAGAAACGTTGTACAGGTAGGCTGAGCTATGCAAAATGAACCGGTGTTTTAGTGGGTGAAAAGGGAAAATCTTAACAAACTTCAAAATGCTCTATTAAACTCAAGTAATTTTTGAAGCACTGCTTCAGAGCAGAATGCTCTCGTGGGTGCGATGGCTCCGTGTTCCCGGCCCGGGGCCAGAGCCACCCTTTCCAAGGGCAGAGGCACCGTGGCTTTGTCACTCCCTGCCAGCGCTGAGGCCACTGACACCGGGGCTCTCTCGCACGCTCGGGGTCAAAAACACAACCGGTGTGGGAGCCGGGGTATGAAACACAAATCCCCGCTCCGCCTTCCCCGAGGCGGAGGCGGCGAACGCGCTCGCCCTCTTACGACCCAGGTTTTGTCCGAAGCAGTAACTGCACGGCAGCGGCGAGGGCGGGATCGCCGCCGCGGGCCGGGCTCGCTCCGGGCCGGGAGCGCCGCGGGAGCGGAGCCAGCGCGGGGTGGGTGGTGCGCATGCGCGCGCACAGCGTAGCCCCGCCCCTGCCCCGCCCCTCGCGGAGCGGCCCCCTCGCCCCCGCCCCCCGCCGGGCCGCGGCCGCTCGGTTCCGCATCCGGCGCGGCTGTGTCACTTCCCGCTCACGCGGGCGCTCTCCCTTTCCCCCTCTCCCCGGACCCGGATGGTGACTGGCGGCGGCGGCTCCAGGGACTGTCAGTGAGCGCCTCTCCGCGGGCCTCTTGTCCTGAGGGCGGCGGCGGCGGCGGCCGCGAAGATGGCTGCGGCGGCCTCCTGCTCCTCGGCGACGGCGGCGGCGGGGCCCGGTCCCGGTCCGGGCTCCTGCGAGTGGCTGCTGCTGCGGGACGGCTGCCTGCGCTGCGACGCCGACGGGCTCTGCAGCCTGTGCTACCACCCGGCGCTCAACGCCATCCTGGCCGTGACCGCGCGCGGCGCCATCAAAGTCATCGACGGCACCTCGGGGGCCACGCTGCAGGCGTCGGCGCTCGGCGGTGAGCGGGGAGCGGGGCCGCCGCCGAACAGGTGTCGTGGCGGGTCGGGGGAGCCTCGGGAAGGAGCGGCCGAGCTCGGCCCGGGCCCTGGATGCCGGAGGATCCCCCCGGCTTATTGTCAACCCTTTTTCTGGCCTGAAGGGCCTCCCTGCCCAGGGAGGTGGTGGAGTCGCCGTCCCTGGAGATGTTTAAGGAGAGACTGGACGCGGCGCTCAGTGCCATGGTCTAGTTGGCATGGTGGTGTTTGGTCGTAGGCTGGACTCAGTGAATCTCAGAGAGCTTTTCCAACCAGAGCCTCTGGTTCTGTGTTCCTACTCTTTGGGGCAGAGATGCTCATGTAGACAGCGCCCAGGCGTTTTACTTCTGTAAAATATATTAGCGTGGTTACTGAAAGATAAAATGGGGATAGAAGGCTGTGATGTATAGGGTTGTATTTTTTAATTTTGCTTTTGCGGGTGTTGTTGTAGATCGTGTAACGTTGAACTTCCAAAGATTAGAAGCAGCATGTTAGGCAGGACAGGCATAATTCTAGTACTTACTGATATGTGATACTATAATAATTTGTTTACTGAGCCTTATTCTGTTTTTTTAAGAAGGCTTACTGCTTAAACGTGTCATTTGTCCTATGGCTTAAAACTATTTAAGATCAGAATCCCTCATGAAGTTATCTGGTGATATGTTTTTGTATGTGTTTGAATCGTTCTTCAGGCTGTTGACTATCTTGACTGTCTCTGGTGGTAGAAACCGTATCCCTGCTGTTATGTTCAGGAGTCCTGATTGTCTACTAGCTTTGTAGGGGGTTAGACTGTAGCATCTCCACAACTATGAAGCAACTTTATTTGTTGACCATTAGTGGTTTTGCCCTGTTAATAAACTATCTCCGTAGAAAAAGATCCAAATGCCATTAACAGCTTTTGTTCCTTGTTTTATTAATGGCTTTTAAACTGTGGCACTTGTCAGAATATTGGCGGTGAGTGGTGGGTAGGGTTATTTGTCTCCTTGTGAGTGCAGCCCTTGGAATAGAAAGATAGGCTTCTTACCAATTGTGTGCCTCCATGTTCGGGTTCTCCTTACTGTTGTTTATAGCTAATAAGATGTAGCTTTGCTGAGTGGTGGTGGTGAAAGGTTGTTTGCTGCCTGAACGTGGTACAGTAATGCCAAGAACTGCATGGGAATGCCATAGCCTGGGCAATATGTACACTTTCACCTTGAAAACCAGTAACTGTATTGCAAATGTCAAACTGAAGAGAACAGGACAAAAATTGCTGATTTCCTTTCATAACTCAAAGTTGGTACATTGTATGTAAGGTTAAGCATTTGGGGCAAATGAAAAAAAAAAGATTTGTGGAACTATTAAGAAGGTGCCAGCTGCTTTTGTTGTCAGTTGCTTGCATGGAGAATGAGGCTCTTGTGTGGTGTTTCCTGCATTGTTCAGGATTCAGATCCCTCTGCTTCTATAATTCCCTTCTACCATGCTGTCTCCTAAAGTGCTTTTTTTATTAATAACTTTGCTTCTTCAGGCTATTGCAGGAATTTGAAAATTGCTTTTAAGTTGTGGATGAAGAGGGCATAAATAGAGGACTTAATTTCTAATTGGCTGTCTGTGTAGGAGATGTTTAATTCTCAGATACAGAAAAGGAAGTGATTTGTAAATCAAAGTGATTCTACACTTTGCTGTGATAGAATCCTTGCAAAGGATTTGACTCAGTATTCAAAATGCTAATGGAAATTCTCCCCGAAATAGTAACTATTTCAAAATAACACATTGCTTTGCTTCTGTTACGTACATTCAATCATGTATACTTCCTTTAGTGTCAGTCTTCTCTGTGACAGCATGGCTGTAAAAGATGGGTTCTACTCCTCCTCACATAAAACAGCAGAATTGCTTGCAATCTACCCAAATTTTATCTATGCAGTAGAGCTGATGATTTTATTAATGGGAAAAAAAATGTTAACCTTTAGTTTGAAGAAACTTTAGATTAATTTTCTTATTGATTCAGACTGGCATGCCTGTTAGAAATCTGCTGCATCTCAGCAGTTGGTGTCTGTTGCGGCTATTAGCAATCCTCTTCACTCTTTTTCTCTCTCTCTTCCTTCAGTCTTTGGGAAGAAGAGGACAAGGGAATTTAGCTGCTCTCTGATGTCTGCCTGCACTGTACAGTGTGAGCTCCTTTAATGTAGGATAGTAGTAGCTGGACACTCAGACCTGTAGACCAACTCTGTCCGTATTCCCTTCCCTGCCATAAATGACAGGTCAAAGGATATTGTTGCTTCAGGGACTTCTGGTACTATAACTAAAAATAGAGTCTCTAGGAATTAAAACTGCTTCTCCTGGGAGACTACTTGTCCTCCTTGGTAATTGAGGCTGCAGGTCTTATGCCTTGCCAAAAGATTTATGTTGGACAGAAATGCTGTTGCTTGTTACCCAAAGAAAAACAAAATGTAGCAGGCCTCTCTTTCTAGAAAGCAGAGCAAGGAAAAGATTCTCCTGTCAAGGCAGAATAGGGGAGAAAAGAAACACCACTAAGCCTCAGTGTGTTTTGTATTTGCAGTCACAGTTCACTGCAGAAATATATATAAAGCTTTGAGCTCATTCTCTGTGAAAAGGTTGAACCTGTGGAATGCTGAATGTGGTAGAGCAGTGGAGGCTGCCTTCTTTAGAATAGAAATGCAGATTGCTCTTTGGTGTGTAAAAGAGCAAGACAAAAGATTCACAGCCAAGAAGACAGTTCAGTTCTAGATGGGGTCCAGATATTTGGATGTGGTCTGTGTGCTTCAGTTGCTCATGTGAACTTCATTGGTCTAATGTATGTGGTGATCCAGGGATTGTTCTTCTGAGCCCAGTGTGTAGGAATTCAGTGTGGATTGTTAGACCATGCTGAATCTTCAGCAGCTCTGTCTCTGAGGTGTGTAACATCTTTAGTCTGTTTCCAGTTTGAGCCCTGTAGGCCTATTCAAGAGGACCAGGTGATCATTTGCAACAGAGCGTGGTAGTGCATAAATGTAGGGGGAAAATCAGGTACCGCTAACATTAAGCTCTGTCTTACCTGGTCACAAGATTGTCCTTTTTAGTCTGTCAAGACTTTTGCATGCACGCTGTGCATTTCAGAGACTGGAAGTGCAAGGAAAATTCTTGTGATTTCTGGATGTTCTGCGTTTCTGTTTATTTGCTTGTAGTGGTTAGTCAGGACTGGTTTTGAATCTGTCGCACAAGTCTATCAAGTACTTTATTTTCCCTCTTAGACATTTAAATATTTCTGTGGTTTCAGTTTCAAGAACACTGGTAGCCAAAAAAGCATAAATGAGGAATCTTCAAATACAGCACTAAAGATGAGCCTTTTCCTCGGCCTCAAAAGAAGTAAACCAAAACAGTGATACAAAAACCTCCTGAAGAATCTAAACAAACTTTCAGATTAGTCTTGAGTGATTCTCTTAGTGTTTATAGGAATGTTTGATTTATCAGTCCCTTCTGTTTACAAATAAAGTAAGAAAACTGCCTGAACTGGGAGAGTACTGTAACTCTCAGAGAAGCTTGGGCAGGGTTAAAATAAGAAATTAAAATGTACCATCAGATGGACAGTGACCATCTTGAATGTTCCAGTAGGTATTTCTAGATTAATTTGATGTGGCAGTAACTTCAGAGCCTTGTTTGCTAAAATGCACAGTGTTTTGTAGCTAAGGCCTTCTAAATTACTCTAGAGGCCCTAACAGGAATCAAAATACAGACTTCTGAATCTGTACAGAAAGGATCTGTTCATGGTACATATATACCAGTTCCTGAGGGGAAACAGCTTCTGCCTTATCATCAGAGGCCCTCAAGGGCTGTTCCTCCATCAGAAGAATTTAGAAGTAAATAGATCCCAGCCCAGGAGGCTCACCTGTGCCAGCAAGTTCAACACCATTGCCTGTCAGAGTTCCCTTTTGGAAAGTCTTGTTTTTCTTCAGCTGTCTAAATTATGGTGCCTTGGAATCTCTGTTCCTTTCCGATTCTTTTCCATGTGATCCAGAAGGCAAAACAAGAGGAAAAGATTCTCTTTTGCAACTTGGAAGTCATAGAAGGAATTTACACTTAAGATAATCTTTAGGGAGAAACTGTTGGGATATTCTGTCATCCAATTCTACACTTGATTTATTTAAAACCACCATCAACAGTTTCAACTGTTTGAAGATCACTGGTAATACAGCTCAAGTTCTCCTCCATTCCTCAAAATCTGGGTTAATTTCTTCCATCTTTTTGTTTCTTGTATTCTTTTGTTCCATTATGAAACAAAGATAATGATAATAATAATGAAACCCCTTGGTCTTAACACAGATTTTCTCATCATACTGGGAATGTTGTCAAATCTAGTGATGTGCTACAGTCCACCTTGCATTTGAGCATACTTGGGTGGCTGCTAATCTGGGTGAAATGCTTTTTAATGAGATAATTACATTCATTTATGTGATCTTAAGATCATACATGAGGTGCCTTAACCATTTGAGAAAACAGGATAGGAGAACTGTTAGATTTGAGTTCAGCGTTTTATACTAGCAAGGGCTCTAGACTGCTGCTCCCTTTGTCTGCTAGCTTAATCAGAGTATGTCAGATATCCCTTCTTACTTACCAAGCATCTTACCGAACTGACAAAGTGCTTTTAATTGGTATTTCTAGGCTCTGTTGAAGCACATCTGGATTATCTTCTGCAGAAGCTAAAATAGAGTGAAATTAGGCATCTTTTCTTATCACATAGCTTTAAAGGGATGTTTGCATGTCCATGTTTCATACAGGGGTTCAGAACAGGCAGCAGTGCAGGCATATGTTATTTTGCCAGGCATGATCACACATTTTTTCATTTTATTGACAGATCATTCATATCTGGACCGATGGACTCATGATTGAATCCATCTGCAACAGCAGTGCAGTATTATTAAAGGCTGCAGAATGCTTTAATGTCAGATAATCAGAAATGTCCTAGATCTCTGCATATGGACTGTGAAAAAGGTCTTCTGCAGGAAGATGAATCCTGAAATGCTTCTTAGTGACCTGAAGAGGAAACACTGTGCTGAGATTTGTGTCAGGGATTTGAACTTTGACTACCTGCCCTAATTGTCTCACAGGTAGTTAAAGCATTTCTCATTGACATGAAGGTTTCTCTGGGAAGAAACTGACTTTCTCCTCAGTGCTAATTATTGTCCAGCTTTGGTCAAGATAGCTTTTTATATGCCTATATGATAAACCCTTCAGCTCAGCTCCCAGTTATGTTGTGTACTGTTTTGTGTAAGATGTAGAAGAAACCTGGCAGAAATATATCCTGAGAGATAACTGAGAGTTGAAGTCCAGAACATTATGGTAAAAAGCAGGTGTATCTCTGTTGGACTTGAAGTAATGAAAACATGGAGAAGGCTTTTACTCATTGCCCAGTCTAGTCATCTTTAAAAGCCTGATCTTTTACCATTCTGAACATCCTGGTGATCAGTGGTTGGGATCTAACATGCTCTCTTGTCCTATGGGTGATCTTTCCTGGCAGCCCACCATGATGTTAGCTGGCCCGGTAGAACCACTTTGAGTCTTTAGTTACATTGTTTATAACTATGTTTTTATGGTTGCTGTTGCACTGGTATTCGTAACTTAAGTGAAATAGAACATCTAAAATTTTATAAGAGAGAGTGTAAGAAAAATCTGTCCTAGATGAAGATTCACCTTAATTCTTTTTTAATAACAATTAAGTCTGATTTTTTGGTTTCAGGTTTTCTTTCCAAGTTACTTTCAAATCAGGTAACAAAGCTGTCCATCCTTGCTTTTACAAGCATTCTTTAATTTTCCCTGAAAAGTATGACATATTTCAAAAATGTTTCTTAGGCTGCCTTGAAGATGGAGATGAGGCTTGCAATCATGTGGACTCATGGACAACTTTTGAGTGTATCAGACTGCCCCAGGTCATGTTGTGTGACAGCTTTTTGCATGTTGTCCGTTCCACTGGGATCGGTAACTTTTCACAATTTTAAAAAAATTTGTAAATAAAAGATATACACGTGGGTTAGTTCACTTTCCTGATGGTTCTTAAGTGATGCCACAGTATTGCTTTCTGCTGTTAGAAAGCTGTCCTTTAAATAGTTAATGCTTTCTTAATTGCACTGACTGCTTGCAGTCACCACATGAGTGCTTGTCACTGACTCGAAGTTTCAAGAAAGAACAGCTATTGGCCTGAGTTCTTTCATTTGTGAAATACAGATTAATACTAACCCTTGCAAGTCCTTTGCTACCTTGTCTTTGGGAAGAGTATTGAGATTTGTTAAGGACCCAGTGTACACTGCTAGTGAAAAAGTAGATAGAAGCACTGCAGAACATTTATTTTGAAGATTCCTGTGCATGTTGGGGAAAGTGTACTCCACAGATAAGGATGATAGTCAATAAACATTGTGCATAACATAAGTTTAGAAGTGTTAAATTACGGAAATAATTTATCTGTCACATCAGTATAAGCTATTATGTTTAAAATTTTCTTGAGCTATTTGCTAGAGCCATTCAGTGAGTATTGATAACTTTTTATTGTGTAGCTTAAGAGGGAATTTGCTTAAGCTGTCTTGAAAATTGGTAGCGTTAATGAAAACATATCCAATGACAAGTGCTGGTCAATGAAGGCTTGCATAGCATACAGTCTGTCAGCAGTTCTTCAATCTCCTGTACAGTCTGGGAAGGGAAAGCTTTTTGATCCACTGCACTTCCCTGATTTGACTGAGCATGAAGCACTCAGCATCTCATGTTTCATTTGGCAGCTGTAGGAGAACAGTTTGGTAAACTGTTGTTTACTGGGCAACAGGCTACAAAGATTTGTGGAAATCTGCATATTAAGAGGAAGAGCTGGGAGGGTGAAGAGTGGCACTGAGAACTATGATGGAGTGCCTCAATGACAGTAGGTAAAGGGTTAGGGAAGTAGGAAGCTGGGAAGATGGTACTGAAGACTGGAAATGTAGTGTTTAATTGAAGAGTAAGAAGGCAGTGTGGTTAATGTGGAGAAATAGTGGGGTAGACTTAGCTGACCTGTCTTCTGCAGGATCCTAGATTTATGTTCTGATGGTAAATGATGACATGTAACACTGCTTGTTAAACTTTTTTTGGTAGTGGATTTTTCCCGATCAGTTTTCTATAGCTTTTGTGAGTCAGAAGTCGCAAGATCAGCATTTTTCAACAAATAATATCAGGTTCTTTCCCCATGTTATAACGGGAAAGGAAAAGTCCTTATTCTGAATCTGTGGAAGAACTGGCTTCCCAATACCTACAGAAGGTGCCTGGCAAGGCCAGACTAAAGGTAGCTTTTCTGAATTTCCCTCTTTTAATTTCAGAACTCAGGTGTAACTTACGTAATCACCATGTTCAAATATTCTTATGCTGCAAATAAGTGTTTAAAATGTTCAAGGCCTTTTCATTTTGCTGACTTCTCTGAAGAGTTTGAAAAGGCATCCTAAAGAATAGTTTCACTTTTAAATATAACTTAAATGTGCATGAATCTAGTCTGTTCTGCTTCAGCTTCCCTGTGTAGTAGTTATTAGGATAATATGAGAATGCATTTAATAAACTTGAAATACTCCTAAGAATTTAGTGGTGTTGTAACCTGGTGTACTGGGGTCTGAACTAACTCATAATACCAGAACAAGATCTCGTGCTAGGAATATGAAATAACAGCTAAATGCTCAGTTGTTACTGTATAAGCAAATGCTAGAGAAGTTGTCAAGAACTCATCTGATTATATGTCCTTTTTCAATGTCTATATATGTGCCATATTTCTGTCTCAAAAAGAGTGTGACAGAACTAGAAAATTAAGGTGTGGAATGGTTTATGTATGTGAAACAATATTCAGTCTGAAAGAGATGATGGGGATGATTTGGAATGGGGAGTTGAGAGAGTGAGAGCATGTGAAAAATGAAGATTGGGAGATGATTATTCAAGTACAGGAACTGAGGGCATCAAAAGAAGTAACTCTGAGAAGTAGTAAAATATGGAGCTCCTGTCTACAGGGCATTGTGGATGCTATATGTTTGTGGAATTACAACAGTGTTGGACAAAGTGATAAAGGAAAAAACCTGTCAAAGGTCATTGTAATAATCAAAATCCCTTTTGGGTCAGAAGATCCCTAACCAGAAACTAGCTCAGGCCGAGAGTGTGTACAGGAAAGAACCATTGTGTAGATTACCTTTCTTAAATTCTTCACTAACCACTTGGTTTAGACTACTGTCTTGGGCAAAATATGAGGTTATGAGCATTTTCCTCTGATCCACTGTGCCTGCTTCTCTGATCAGTACAGTTTTTTTAAGTAATGTCCAAAACAAAAAGGTAGTAACTCAGCAGTCTAAAATAGCTTTTGAGCTACTGCTGCAGTAATGGAAGACTGCTGTTAGATTTTCTGCTAAACCTCCTTTTCTGCAGACTAAATGAGCCCAATTATCTTAAGTCTTTCCCCATGTGTTGTATTTTCCAGCCCTCTAACTTCTTAGTACCCCCTTCATGGGACTGTCACATATGTGCTGATATCTCAGATGGAGGAGCAAAGATGGAACTGATATTCTGGATGTGGGCTTATTGCTGATTAGAGGAGACTGATCTTTTCCTGTGATCCCCTCTATGGTAACAGTTTGTGGCTGAGAGGATACAATGCTACCTCTTGTTCAGCCTGTCCATCAGGATCCCCAAGTTTTTTCTGATGGGTTGCCACCCAGACAAGTGGTCCCCAGCTCCTCTTGATGTATGGGGTTATATCCCATTCTGGATGTAAGACCTTGCATTTGTCTTCACTGATTCGTGTCAAGCCATTCCTCTGTCTGACATCCTTGTAAAAGGCAGCCCTGCCATTTAATGCATCAGTTGCCCTCAGTCATCTCCCATTGGTGTCATCCACAGTGTAAATCAAGGTGCAGTGTGTCCCACCATCCAAACCATTGATGAAGGTAGTGAACCATATATCAGGCTTTGTTGAATGCCACTCATAACTGGCTAGGTGTTGTTTCCTTAAGGATTAACTTTGCACATGACAATGTAGCCAGGTTTTCACTTGCCTTATAACCCACCCATCTGCTTTTGAGAACTTGCTGCTTCTCCCAGCATGATGTCTTGGAATCTCCTTAAAATATTGGAGCTTGGGAAGGGTGAGAAGCTAAACCATTTCCTGCCAAACAGTCTTGGGAGTTCAAAAAGTGCCATATGTGGAGATGTTTTCTCCGTTCACAGAGACTGCAGGATACATAATGGGTGAACTCAGATGCCACTTTAGGGACCAAAAGAGGAATTGGTAGTAAAATTTCATCTGGCAAAGTTTCTTTGTTGTGAAATGCTGTGATGGGACTAGCACTTGAAGAACGGGAACTTCCTGTTACTGAGCTGCGAAGTGTTCCTTGCCCGTGTCTGGTTGTGGGTGGAAGCTGTGTAATCTGTCTGTCTGCACCCTTTGAAAGAAAACTTTCCTGAATTTTTTTCATCATTTTTCACTTTAAGAAAAATTTTGAAGAAGAATGTGCCCTCAATGAGGTGTTTGCAGAAGAATTGCAGGGACTTATATTCTCACAGTTTACTGGGGCTTACAGGAAGGATTCTAGAATACCTTGTGAAATCTTTCCTAATTTGTTCTTAGGATAACGGCGTAAAGCTGTGTGAGTAATTGCGTTCTGTACATACAAGTGATGCCACTCATGTTAGATACATGGAGATCTGAAACCACACAAAGAGCACAGGCACAAGGAGCTCGGGAACATCCTCCTGCTGATTCACTCTCATTTTGAGTCTGTACAGTGGGAGAGGACTCTATGCCTGCAAAGCAAGTGAGATATGAGCTGTCTTGATCTCAGTGGGGTTTTGTTTATGTTCTGAAACCTTTTAAGTGTTAGTGTTAGCTTCTCTTAGTAGTTGCCTGAGCAGACACGTCTAGTTAATATTCATGTGGCAGTCTCCAGTGCTTTGGCCCAGATAACACTTCTTCCTATTAATAAGGATTACTAAAACCAGCTATCATATAATGAAACTGATACTGAAGCAACTCTGTTGTGCTCATTGCTAAAGGAAAGATAAACTTTAGATCACATGTCATGTTTTTTATTAACTAAATCCAGTTTTTACAAATAAGTGAATTTGAAGGCACTTTGTAATGTGAATCTGGGTATTTGTCACCTTCGGCATTCTTGCTGTTTGGAGAACATTTTTAATTTTCTTTCCTGCTTCAGCTCTAGTGTGTTTTTTCTTTATTAAATCATTTTGGACAGCTCTTCCAGCTGATGTGGCAGGTGAAGGTATGTGTATATAGTGAAATCCAAAAGAAAATGCTGCTTGTATGTACCTGGTTTAAGCCATTGATGTAATTTGTCTAAAATAGGAACTTGAACTTGTGTTCATCTAATAGTTTCCTTTCTGTCCTTTCCTAAAGTTTGAGAATGTTTCTGATTTGGGGAAAAGAGGAGTTCATGGAGTGCCTTTATGATGACAGCAGACTGCTTTGGTTAGGTGATGTTTAGTGCAAATAAGGGGCTGGGCCTGGACCTGGAGATAAAACTACAGTGCTGAAATATCCACAGGGGATGTACATGAGGAAGAGAAGAGGAGGAACAAGGGAGAATCTCTAACTGTTAAATTCAGTAATTATGAGCAGTCATGGCCTGATTTGGCCAGCCATTAGACATCTTCTTGTTATGGTGCTCCCAACTGTTCATAACCACCATGTCTTTGTTTTATTTGGGAGCCACTGATGTGAAATAATTTGGAGACAACTTTAGTTTTAGACCAGACTTAGAGTGGTTTGCTTTTTATCCTCTTTTGTGTGAACCCTTTGCAGCTCATCTGTAGTTGTGATTTTCTGTAGTATTAGTTCAAAATAGATTCCTGCAAATATAGCAAGTTGAACTTTAGGACAGGATTTTCTTTTTTTTTTTTCATTTGTATTGCAGAACTTCCTCAAAGTGCAAGTGTTCTTATATGCTTGCCTTGGCAGATGGGTTGCTTAGATAGTATGTAATTAGGAGTTACCCTTGCTAACTTTCAGTTGGTTTTATGATTACATGAAGTGCTAGCAATAAGAAAGGCACTTGCTTTGTAACAAATGAGGACAACTGATACGTGAGGTTTTTTAATCTCAGGTATATGTGAAAAATGTGTGGAAGTAGCCGAGTGAGGTTCTAGCAGGAAGTGTTTTTGTCTCAGATGGAAGGGATAGTTTTGCTGTTCACTAACGTGGCCTTTTCTTGGGTTTTGGATTCTCTTTAAGTAGCTTTTTGCTCAAATCTTATGGTACAAAGTCAATGGGATAGATAGAGCTTTTGATCTCCTGAAACTTCATTAATTTACTTTTTCCATGCTTCCAAGTATTTTGAAGTGAGTACTGAGATATTGTTTGGATATTTTAATTTAAATGGCAAATGCAAAACTGGTATTGCTGCACATAATGCATCTGTTCTACTGAACTGATGGGATTTCTGTTTCTCAAAAAAATTTTACTTTAATTCTTAATTTAAAGACCTAGTGACATTGATAGATGAAAGTTATGAATGTTCATTGAGATACTTGATTGGACTTGGGTCTTAGCATTGTGGAATTAGTGCTATGATGCACGTGTTTACCATTCTCACTTTATAGCTGCAGGTAAGTGTTAGTTTACTGTAATTTAGAAACTATTTTTAAGCTTTTTTGCTCTATGTTGGGAGCTTCTTGTCAAGAGAATTACTGACTTTGATATGTTTTAGTACTATTCCTGGCTAGCAGTTTTCTAGGTGAATTAACTTTTTCCAGTATCACAAAAGATAAAGGTGTTACTGCCAGTATTAATCTATATCTCTTCATGATGGTGACCAAGCATATGCAGGTGACAGCCACTTCTCTTAAGCTGTATAACTTTGAGGCTGAATCTATCTTTAGCAGAGAGACAGAGACAAACTTTTTCATTGTTCTACTTCTTGAAATGCAAGGCTAATTCTCTAATTGGTTTGGTTCATCTTAATGCCCATAGGCAAGGGGGCATGCCAGATGCTGCTTAGACTGTTATGAATTCTCCAAACAAGTTTGTTTTCTGTAATACTCTTGTAGGTCAGATTTCAATCACAGGAAATTGCTGGTCTCTGTTGTTTGAAACAAAGAAGGTGGAGGTGAAATACTCCTTTTCTCAGGTTCTTAATTTCTGCAATCTGATGGTTGTTCAGTTTTAAGTTTTTAGGTTGCTAATTCTAATTGTTGTGATAGATGACATACCACAGTGTGATATGCTACTGGATTTGCACTTCTGGCATGCTAGCAGCCTGCCAGGTTTCCTTGTAGGAACTGACAAAAGGTTTAATGACTTCTTTGTGAGTTGTTTTGTTTTTAATCCTAGGCAGATAGGCTGGAGTTTTTGGGAGAAGCTATGATTCACTTGTGCCAAGACTGAAAAGCAAAATCATTAGAAACTTAGGATGACTGCTTTTTCTCCTACCACCCAAAATAAATTACAGCTAAAGCAAGGGGGGCTAAAATGAGAGTAACAGTTGGGTTTTTATGATCTAGCTTAAATAATTTAGTGATTTTATGTGAAACTTTTTAGCTGTGGTTTGTGAAGATAAGATCACTTAGGCTGGACAAGCAGGACATTATGTTAGAGGGGCACCACTATGTTTTTCAATGGGTATTGGCAGAGTCCTTTGGCACATTGTAAAATATTGATCCTGAGTTTAAAAGAACACTTCTGACAATGCTTTGGAATGATTTAACTTTTCTAGGCATAACTTCTAGGTTACTACTTCTGTAGCAGTGACTTCTATATTCATTGGCTTCCTGGTTATATTATATATATTATTATAATCATATGATCAGCCATATGTAGACTGTGTTATAGTATGTGGCTAGTATTAGAATTATCTTGAAATGTGTTTTGTGAACTTTTAAAATTAAACTCCTATTTGCAAAAAAAAAGCTTCTCAGCAACTCAGAGGCTATTTAGTGTAAACTAGTCAGTTACAGAATGTGTTACTCTGGGTTTTGGAAAAATATTAAATATTGGTCGAATTATTTCCATGAAGTTCCATCAACTTAGGCTAAGGGAGCCTGTTTTGTTTTTATGTGCTTCAAATAAAATAAAAACAGCAACTGTAAATAACTTTTTAGAGATAATTTGGCCAGTCTTTCTGTCAATACAGCCAACTAGAATATTAGCCAGTACACAAAAAAAAATCACAGCTGGCAGACAATATATTTTTTGTTCTGTAGTTATAGCTTACTTTGTTTTGCACTGGAGCATAAATACTATGTTATCTGCCTCGTTAGTTATCTTCATTGGCTTCTAAAGATTTGGACCATTTACTCAGAGGATATTAGCTGTTTGCTGCTTTAGTTATGAGATTTCATTAACATCACTACAGAATTGATAAAATAAGAATGGTCTAGCCTGGAAAGCTGCAATCACTGGGGCCCCTACAAACTGCTGAACTCCTAGGCACAGGGCTTGAGCATACTCCTGTGCTTGACAGGAAATAAGGAAAGTGCAAAAGAAAGTGTTCATGGTGTTGGCACTGCCAGAAAGCGTAAGCTGCTTTTCCCATTTTCCGTGGGAGGGGGAAGGAGGAGAGAAGTGATGTGTTAAAGAAAATGTCCTGTAGTGATCCATCCCTTGGATCACTCTGGATAGTCTGCAAACATCATCAGAATCTACTGAGGTTTCTAGTGTACTGCATCAGATACTGTTCAGTTTATTTGCATAATAGTTTCCAGTATGTTGTTGAAACTTATACTTTTAAAGATGTTAAAACTTGTATTTGAATTTTTGACAAAGCTTGTTTTCCTGTAGAATGGTTTACTTCCTTGCCTGCAGCTGTGTTGGTTGTAGAAAGTCTTGTGTGAGGAACTCCAGTGTATTGGCAAAACCACAGTTTGAAATTAGTTGGTTTACCATTCAGAGAACCTTTTTTTTGCTGAGCAAGGACCAAAGACTTCACAACTATTAAGTGATTCTGGACTCTTCAAGTGTTTCTGGCTGTGGTATCAATGATTACAATTGCAGTATACTTAATGCAGGCAAAGGGATATGTCCTTTGTTTTGTGAGTATGAGTCATTGTTTCCAAAATCTTGGTGGGAAGGGCAGCTGACAACTGTTCTTTACCTTTTACCTTGCATTTTCAAAGAGAGGATACCACAAATGTAATGTGGTCAGATTCATGTGCCCTGTATTCCCAGAAGTCTTAATTTCCATTTAACTCTTATCAAAGTGTATAGATGACAGAATTATGTAGCTGTCCTTACCTGGATGTTTACTGTGTGCTAGCTACCAAAATGGGGATTTTTAAGTTATTTATAATAAAAACAGTATCCAGTGTCTGAGGGAAGAGGAGAGCATGGACAGGACATGATTAATGCAAAATTTGATGAAACTCCTGTTCCTGTGCAACAGGAAGACATCTGTGTTGATGATGCAGCATTTTCAGCTGCCATTGGAGAATGTGTCCGTGTATTTGTAATATACACACAATCTGCTTCTGGAGTGGCAGCTTACTCTGTCTGTGATAGAAGGCAGTTTGCCTTCTATGCAGGTAGCATTTTACATGGATTACATTTAGTTTTGCAGTCTATCCAGCTTTAGACATGTAATAGTGACGAGTAACATCAAACATTTTAGGGGATAATATCCATTGCCGCAGTCTTTCCTTGTTTATCTGCTGGCAGTCTTTCTCTGCCTTCACCAAACTTCTCAAACCTGTTACTAACATCACTTGTGCAGCACTGAGCAGAAATGAGCTGTTGTAGAGTCTCAAGGAACACATACGACATTGGTACATGTTACATGCTGTACTTAGTTTGGAGAAGTTTAAGTGTTGTTTTGCTTGATGAAGTGCTGTTAGTAAGCCTTAGTGGTAATTTAGCAATTTTTTCTCAGTGTTCATGCTGATTTGTACAATTTTGTTCTTATCATTGATTGTCAGCTAGTATCAAGTACACCAGGCATCTGCATTAAGATTGAAAACACTAGTTGAGGCCTCCTGGTAGGAGGAGAACTTAGATTGATTGCTTCCACTGTGGGAATAAAATGGTTGCATTTATTGATGGGATGTATAGATTTTGGTAGTTTGTTTTTTAACATAGGAAATATAAAAGCTTGGTGAAAATTGTGGTTGCTAAGATGCTAGGTTTTGATCATCTCAAGAAGCAAAGATTTTGCCAAAGTGTTACATTACTTTCCTAAACAGAAATTAGAGGTCTTTTCTATAAAAGCATTTTTCTAATTCGATCTTGCATTTTATCTTTCCTTTATAGCTAAACCAGGTGGACGGGTGAAATGTCAGTATATTTCTGCTGTGGATAAAGTGATCTTTGTGGACGATTATGCAGTAGGATGTAGGAAAGATCTCAATGGCATCTTACTGTTAGACACAGCTCTGCAAACGCCTGTTTCAAAACAAGATGACGTGGTTCAGCTTGAATTGCCGGTTACAGAGGTAAGATGTGGAGGGAGGGAATCGAAAAGAGCTATGTAAATAACTGTGTCAGAAATTCTGAAACCAGACATTTGACTCTGAGTTTCTAGGGTGATACTGACACCATGTAATGGAAAAGTTTCTTAGTTATTAGCTGTCATAGGGTCATACCTTTTCACAGTTTCCTGTATCTCCAACAAATAAGAGCATGCCTCAAGACTGCATTTTTTCAGAAGTAAGAACTTTTTAGTGACCAAAGATAAGGACTCATTTCCCCACCTTTGTCAGTGTTTGTGTATGGAATCTATATGCACTTCTAGGAGTCAGTCTGGCCTGTTAGGCATCCCTGATTTGTTGTTGTTATAGTCTTTCAGGAAAAGAAAGGTGAAATCAGGTAACACTGTGTTCTGTCATGTGAAGAGTTAGAGCTGGAATCTAAGTTTTCTAGCAAGGTCAGCTGGCCTAACAAAAGACTTTTTTTCTGCAAACCTGTCTTCCCTTTTATGTTTGGATCAGCTGTAACACAGTACTTTGTGGTTTGAGCATTTATTATCACTTTAAGAGAAGCTAATGTAGACATTTCTGCTTAGAGTGTAATGCTTAGGCTTTTGTTGAATTTGTTTATCCTCAGCATTGATGTAAATTATTTACATATGAATGTGAATCAAGAATGTATGTTATATGTGAGGTTTTTAACTATGTGACTTGAGTAGGAGTAACAGCAATAAAATGCTTCATAGGGGTTTCTAAAGAAAGCTTTCCTGATGTTTGCTGCCCACTGGCATCACTTTTATACCCTTTGTGTGTTACTAAAGAATCTTGGTATGTGTGGCTGAATGTGAAGAAAGTGTCAGAGGTCAGGATTGTCTTTCACAAGGTCTGCTGTGATGGGTTTGCAGTCTCACATGGTTCAATACAACCTATAAGTTTGTGTCAGTTTTTGGCACAGAGATTCTTTGGTTCTAAAGAGTTTACAGACCCTTATTTACAGCACTTCTCTGTAAACATCCTTCCTGTAGAAAAAGAAATGCGGAGTTCAGTAGTAATAGCTTTGGGAGTTTCATTACTAGATCAGTGAGGAAGAAGGCAAAACATTATCAGTCTCAAGTTCTTTTAATTTTAAAGAGGTGGTAACCCAGACCATGGAAAAACATAGTAAATACTAAGCAAATAACATACAAACACATCTGTCCACCTCTTTCATCATAGAAAGGTCAAGAACTTTCATCCAAGGAAGGGTGTTTAGTGTTTTTTTTGTCTCTAGAACTTTTCTGCAAATTTTTGCACTTAATTTAAGTAGTCTTTTAAGTAGTTTGATTTGCTGGTAGTGCAGTGCACCTTTATGCATTTCTAATTGTCAGCATTAACAAGTTATGAAGCAATCTCTATACTGTTTTGAATTTGCCATAGAGCACTAAAATCTAGGAACTGCACAGTCTATCTGTTATTCTTCTGATACAACCTTAGCTAGGGGGCTGGTTCGCCTTATTTCAGTCTTTCTTCCCTTGAACTTCCCAAGGACTTAACTAAGGGGCCTTTTGGTCTGTTCTGTTTCAAGCGGTTTGTGGTTGTTTAAAGGACTGGCTGACCATTGTCCTTTGGAAATACTTCCCTATATTTGTAACTTGAAAGAATTCCTGTAATTTTTCAGATGTTTACCCACCTAACTGCAGATTTAGAATGCTCTGTGCCTTTAAATCTTACCTGTCAATGTGAAGTTAGCAGACAGAGGGATAAGCTGGAAACAGATGAGACTTGGAAGAAAATGTCTATAAATGGATGCATATGCCATTCTTTTCTAGCTGCATTATGTCTTGAGTTTTAAGAACTAACTTCTAAACTGGCGTGGGTTTTTCTTTGCTTCATTTTTCAGCTTCGCTGTATTAGCATTGTAAGTAACTTATCTCTAATTTTATTGCAGTGTGGTTGTTCTCATTAATATCTACCTTTTTGAAGTTACAAAAGTACTCAGAAAATGGCAAGACTTTTGTTCTTGCTGTCACTTTTTGTTGTTAAAGCTGAATGAATCCTTTTGAAGAGCAGGCATTGGGCAATAGTTGTCTTCTCATTCCTTGCTTTAAAATATCTTCTGTTTTAACTTTTGTGACTGACTTTTTTAACATTTGGTAATATTGTCCTTGAGAGAATTTGTAGTAATTACTGTTACCATTGCTGAAGTTTATCTGTGGGTTGGCCTGTGAAGTAAGATTTGGAGCATCTTACTCAGGTCTGGATCTTTTATGGGAATTATACTGATATATGATAAAGTAGGATCTGGCAAAGGACATTTCCAAGAGTAATGAAACAAGCATAATTCCTGTTGTAGTTACTCAGTGTGGATGCTAACTTTGCTTGCACATCTGCATTTTAGGCTCAGCAGCTGTTATCTGCTTGCATAGAAAAAGTAGATGTTTCTAGCACAGAGGGATATGATTTGTTCATCACTCAACTGAAGGATGGCTTAAAAAATACCTCACATGAAACAGCAGCAAATCATAAAGTTGCAAAGGTAAGAATTTGTCTTTGTACTGTCTAACATGGATTTCCAAGTCTAATTCGTGTGTCTACCATTGAAACATACAAAATCTATGACTCAGTGTGATGGATTTTGTTTGAAGACAGTGGAATATATTATCTGTTCCTTAGTTTTATTTGTGAAGCTTCACTTGGTAAGAGAATAAACAAGATTAGTTTCTTGCTGATTAAGTAAAGAAATAAACCCAAATGAATAATAAATAATAAATAAACCCAACTTAAAATTTGAAGTTACTGAATTTCCTTTTGTTATGCTCCATGTTGCTTTTGTGTGTCTGTTGTTGTATTTCTTTTTATCACATGTGTTTGGTTTTGGTGGTTTTGACACTCTTCTGATGTGTTTGTTGTTTAGATGTTAAAATTTTAAAACCTAGACACTTTTTTTCTTATTTAGTGGGCAACGGTTACGTTCCACCTTCCTCATCATGTTTTGAAGTCTGTCGCCAGTGCCATTGTAAATGAACTCAAGAAGATAAATCAAAATATTGCTGCCTTACCTGTAGCATCCTCTGTGATGGATAGGTTATCTTACCTCTTGCCCAGCGCACGTCCAGAGCTTGGTGTGGGACCTGGGCGATCTGTGGACAGGTATATTGAGACAAAATAAGTGATGAATTTGACCCCTTAGTTGTATCAGGATAAGCTCTTAGATGACTTCAACTTAGTTGCCAAAGAGTTAGACCTATTCTGTACTTCGTTGCTCTTACACATACAGCTAATTAACTGTTTAATGCGTGCTGTGCCATACATATTACTGAATTTAGCAAAGCCTTTATGGACACCACAAGACTATCTGGATTTCAACTTTAATGCAAATTGAATTTACTTTGCTCTTAATCCCAATCTACACTTCAAGACAGGTAAGAATTGAAGCCTTAAATACCTACTACATTGTATCCTGAAGTCAATTGCTTTTCCTTCTTACAAGAAAGAGTCATGCTTATGTTTTACGGTTTAGAAGTTTAGGAAGTTACTTTTGCAGACCATATATATGCTACTTCTGAACTCTATAGTCAACTGCTACATGTTTGGGGTAAGAGAACATTTAACCTCAGATTGCTGCTTCTTTTCTTTCTGATCCAAGTGGTAAGGTATACACTAGCAAGTAACCCATTATTTTAACCTTCATAAGCTGAGACTAGTTAGAATACTGGTGAATCTCCTAATTTTATAAATCTTTCTTTCTTGAAAGTGTCTGTACAAATATTATTTTGCATGTGTGTTCCATTTCTTACACCTCAAATAATTTAATTAATTTGATTTCATCTCTTAGCTTTCCTTCCCCAAGCCTTCAGGTCTACCTGTACCTTACCACATTGTATTTTGATTAGAGCTCTTCCAAGATTTGCCTCTTGAGCTGGTATAATGTCAAGTTAAGATAGCTCTTATGTGAGTGTTGCTAGACTAGATTACTTCCTTGGCAGAAAATGTTTAATATTTCCATTCTCTTATAAGACAGCAGAAATCTCCTGAAACTGAGAAGCAGAAACAGGAAATAAGGCACATTTCCATCTAACAGCCCTAGTTCTTGGGAGAACAAAACTCTATCAAGGGAAAAGAAAAACTGATCCTCATTTCTTATGTGCTATTGCAGATGAGAGACATGCACTGAGTGAATGTGGAAAAGAGAGGAACTACTTAACTGTTGACTAGCAGAGGGGTTCATATTTTGGAATGTAGTAGTTTAAAATTTACAAGTATTATAATATGTAGTGAGTGATGACTGGGCTGGAGGGTTGTACCATGTATTTAGTTAAGCCCAAAATATCACTTTAGAGTATTTGTAAATATGCATATTGATATCTGTTTAACTAAGAACCCCAAATTTTTGCAGTGGTTGTCATGTTAAAAAAAATTCAACTCTCTTGCAGTTCTGTTGGGCTAGTTTCTCCACCTGCCTTCAATGCAGAATAGCTTTGGGTATCTGATGCTTTCCTGCAGGTAGATCAAATAGGCTACCTGGAAACTTATTTTCTTAATCCTGCTTTTAAGGTCCATAGGTTATTGTGTGGCTTTTCGTTTTTTACTGGGGATGTACTTTAAGCACCCAAGTGAGGGAAGTTTGTAAGTTTCCTGTAATAATTAATTATCATTTTATGTGTAAGTTATAGGTTACTATTTGTGCTATTTTTAATGGTTACTAAAGCACTGAAAGTCTTATAAATAGTTTGGGTTTTTAATTTTAAGTGGCAATTTTGGGTAATGTAGAGTTTTCCACCTTTCTAGGTCTTTGATGTATAGTGAAGCTAACAGACGGGAGACATTCACTTCATGGCCTCATGTGGGTTATCGGTGGGCACAGCCAGATCCTATGGCTCAAGCTGGGTTCTATCACCAGGTAAGAGATTTAGTTGTTCTTAGTATTTGTTCCTCAGGTGGGAGGGCAGGGGAAAAAAGATGGTGATGTTTTCTAGTAGGGTTTTTTTTCTGTTTTTAATGGATTCCTTCAATTACACATAAACCATAAAAACTTTGTCATTCAGCTTTTTCTTTTAAGTTTCAAGGGGCATTGGTGCCTTGAGTTTGCCTCTTTTTTTTCCTTTTTTTTGTACAGATCACTGAAAATACTGTTCTGAACTTCAGCATACAAAACTTTTTGAAATATCAGATTAATCTGAGTTAACAGTAATAGAGATGAAGTTGGTTGTTACATAGAATCTGTCTTTCTCCTTGTTAGATTGTTGAGTAAATAATCCTTTTTATATTCCAAGTAAAGCAAAAAAGCAGTAAGCTTGGCACTGGAGTTCCCTAAACATACTTTCCTAGTAGAACTTTATAGTATCGAACAGAGGTCCTAGATCACATTAAATTGTTAGGCTTAGTGAATAAATACAAATCTCAATGTTTTATTCCACTACTTTTGCTTATTTCCATTTTTCATTCCTTGAAATTATTCCTGCTTTAAAAAAATATAATATGGATATAGATAATGATGGCTGGTCATTGCCTGTCATTTGACAGCAATATTGTCTGTTTCATTCTGTCAGCTGTAAAGCGTGATAGGTGAATGAAGTTTTTGGATGATTTCTTAAACTTGCACAGAAGGAGAAATGCAGGGAATTCATATGTTGGAATTGCATCTGCAAATTCCGAAGCATGTCTTGAAATGAAGTCATGAAAATGCTAAATTTTAAGAGAATGGAAATTTTGATTGTTTTTCCTCAGTTACTTCAGCTAGTAAGAACTGTTCTTTGCAGAGGAGTGGTAGAGAATACTTTATGTCCTAAGAGATTGGTAGGAATATTTTTTAACCCGTGTTTATCCAAGCATGTATTCTGCTGCAGTTACAAATTTTGCCAAAGAAAAAAAAGTAATTTCTGTTCTATGTCTGTGGTTTGCATCCGATGACTTGCATGAATGTTAGTTCTGGATCTCTTCTACAGTAATGTGTATTCTTTTTTTAATGTGAAATGCTGCCACTTCGTAGTATATGATTTGTGGCCTTTTATATGTTTGGTGTGATGCTTTAGTATGTCACTAATGGGAAAGAACGTGATCACCTAGTTAAAAGTGTTTTGTAGTACATAACTATATAAATTTCAAGTGTTTCTTCCTATTTTCGTAGCCTGCTTCATCAGGAGATGACAGAGCCATGTGCTTTACCTGTAGTGTGTGCTTGGTGTGCTGGGAACCTACAGATGAACCTTGGTAAGTTTAATGATGTGTGAAGTACACCTAAATTTGCACTGAAGAGGTTAGAAATCTTCAAAGGACAAAAATCAACATACCTCAATGGTATTTCTGGTGAGTTTAGAACAAGTCATTGACAAGAATGGGTTTCCAAAATGATTCCATGGAACAAATCACAAAAATATTTGATGTACTATATCGAATTTCTGTATAATACTAAAAGAAAAAAAATGTAGTTGGTTTTATTTCTTAATTCTGATTTGCTTTTTCATTTCAAATTGCTCCTTGAGAGTTGTCAGCCAATACTTCTTTGCAGGGATCTAAACTAAGTTTTCTATTTGATTGTGACTAGAATACATCTCTTTTCAGGTTCAAAACCTGCCATGGCTGCGTAGTGCATATTTGCCTTTTTTGTGAAATTGCAGTATCCATTACTAGTTTCCTGAATCATCTAAAATTGTGCATAGTGACAGAAATGTGGGACCTTACACTGATTAAAGAGTTCTTAATGTAATTTTTTCTTGAATAGTTGGTAATTTATAATCTTTTCTTGAACACGTCGGATTCCTGACTTGCTGGAAACTTTTCCTTGTAATATTATCTTCATAGTTTTTGTCTACTCCTTTCACTTACGATTTTCAAGACATTTTGTAGCCATGTAATTGCTCTTTGTCAAGTCTCTGCCTTAGTTGTATATCAAGATTCGTTTTTTTCTGTGCTTCTTGGTTAATGTGACATTCAGGACTGTTTCCAGTTTTGATTTTTTTAAATTATGGATATAGAACTAAAACCAGGACATTGCTTCTAAAGTTACTTGTAACATTAGAGTTTTAATGTACGGTAATTTAATCTGGGTTTTTCTTCATGGGGGCATGATTGGCTACTGCCTATAGAACATTTTTTTTTTTTTAATGGGCTAATTATATTAAGAGCATTGTGTAGATTGATCCATTTGAATATGAATATACATTGAGTGATCAAAGTCTTCAATACAGTCTGCTATTGAGAATCAGCAGGGGAAAGCTGTGTTAGAAACTTCAGAACTCTCTTGTATGGTTGACTGCCATAGCGTTCAAACAGTTCTGTTTCAGCTTCACTTCTTGAGCTTAGCTTGTATATGCTGTGTGTAGTTTTCACAATAAAAAATGGCTGTTTTCTGTGTTTGTTTTTAATCTGGAAAGGTCTGAACATGAGAGACATTCCCCAAACTGTCCATTTGTCAAGGGTGAGCACACTCAGAATGTACCTCTTTCAGTCACACTGGCAACAAGTCCAGCGCAATTTCCCTGCACAGATGGCACTGACAGAATAACCTGCTTTGGATCTGGAAGTTGCCCTCATTTTCTAGCTGCTGCAACAAAACGAGGAAAGATCTGCATATGGGATGTTTCCAAACTTATGAAGGTATGCAAAATAAATAATTATTTTTCATCAACTATTTACTGATCAGGCATATCTTGATTCAAAATCAAATACCTCTTCTGTTTTTTATTGTCATTTCTCAGGTCCACTTAAAATTTGAAATCAATGCATATGATCCCGCTATTGTGCAGCAACTTATGTTATCAGGAGAACAGAGCTCAGGGGTTGACTCAAGGAGACCAACACTAGCATGGTTAGAAGATTCCTCTAGCTGCTCAGACATACCAAAATTAGAAGGAGACAGGTATGCCAGCCTACCAAGTGAGAAATATGATGTTTGAGTGGTAAATGCCATTTAGCAAAGTCATGCTTTGTGAAACATAAGATTGGTAATTTTCTTTTTATGGAAATAATATTTTTAGTCACTCTGTATTTGTACACAATTCAACACTTGAAAAAGACTAATCTAAATTTCTGTTTTTTAAGCCAGTTTCCTGCTGTTCCAGTTTTATACTCCACTAGCAGAGAAATTGCAGATCTCATTGCTGCTCTATGCTCATGTTTCAGAGGCAGAGTAAAAAGAGAAAGGAATATAAGTTTTGGATCAGCTTTTCATTTTAGTTATGGATTATACATTTCAGACTTTTAAAGGAAAGGCTCCTCATGGACTTCTGGAACATGTTTTTTTTCTGATTGCTTCTCTGTAATCTCTGGTTATGTCACTCTGAAAATAAACTGTATGGATGTGCTAGGAATTTGTACTTCCTTGCATACTTTTAGTACATGTATACAGACTCTAAAACAATTAGATAGTCATGTTGCAAGGGTTTGGATAAGCTAGACGGTATGTCAGTGCTTTGAAACTGTGATGTGAGAAAAAGTAGTATTTCACTTATGCTTCATGCAGTCTGTTACTGGGAGCTCTTGTCTGATCTTACCAAAGCTCAACAGAGTGAATAGCTGTTGGAAAATTTAGAACAAAAGTTGACTGGGGAGGCTTGCTAGTTTTCTGAATGTTTCTTCTTAAACTTCAGTATTAAGAAGAAGGTAACAATACTGCTATATGCACAGAGAGGTAAATCTTTGGTTTTAAGCTTAGTGTGATATCTACAGTAGTGCAGAGCAAATACGAAGCTTGCTCTTCTGCTGACATGGGCAACATCAGCAGCTGCCTGAACTCTTACTCTAGCTTTAGGGCTGGGAGCTCCTTAATGGTTAAAGAATTAAACCAATTTTAAGAGCTGGATAAAGGACAGTGCAATCATACTGCCTAGAACTAAGCATCTTCCATTTCACTTAACCTACATGGAATTTACTATCAGTTCTCCGCTTAAGGGGAAGCTGGATCAGAATCAAAGTATTGAATTATGTCTGCCATGTTGATCAGGTTTGACCCCACAAGGATCTGTTACTTGGATATGAGGAATAAGCATCCAGTTTGTTGAAGTTTGAGGATCTGACTTGGTACTGTGAGTAGTTTTACCTGAAGCTGCAAAGGGATTACTGTCTTCCTGTGTGTAATGAGCCTGTAATATATATAGAAGAAATAATAATTTCCTTTATTGGAAAAGTCAGATGCATTAATTATTTTTATATTATTAGAACTACTCAGGGGTCTATTTCTCTTGAAAAGGTGTCTTGAACAGAATCTGATTTTATGACAAAAAGATTTTTCTGGCAGTATTTTTAAAACCAACAACACTGTTCATCCTTGTTTCAGTACTAGCTACAAAATTGCTTTCTAGAATTGAAGACCAGTCTGCCAGCTCCACGTTCCAGAGATGATTTTGAGGAATTTGAAGATGTTGATACTAATTTTTAGATGTCCTGATTGTATGGTTTTATTTTTCTTGGAAAGATTCCTGGAACTGTTTTTTATTTTAATTCCATTTAGGCCTGAATTGTAGGAAATACAATAGTAGAATGAGGCAAAAAGAAATCTAGTCTACTGTTTCAATAGTGGAGGAAAAAGTCTTTGCTGTTGGTGTCTGTGATGAACTCATCAGTGGATGAACAATGCTGGCTAAAAGGAATGGCCAGCTATAGTACACATTGTGGTTTTTATGAATTTTTATTAATTTAATTAAAAATAAGCATGCAGTTAGCATTTACATGGTGTCATTAATGTGGTTTTTTTGTTTTTTTTTTTTTCAGTGATGACTTACTGGAGGATTCAGACAGTGAAGAGCATTCCAGATCGGAATCTGTTACGGGTAGGTTATATCTGACCTGTTATATATGTCATAGTTTAGAGGTCAAAGGGGAAATTCTTCTTCCAGGCTTTTAAAAGAACCCTGTCAAAACTGATGATATTATAGTCACTGTATTAGAAAAAAAGGAAAAGTATTTACCTTGGAAAAGGATTTTTCAATTGATTGACCATTGAAAGGAATGCTGGTATTTGTATGATGGAGAGATGGCATACAGGAGAAAAGAAAAACTGCACTTTGTTAGTTAATAAATGTCTTACTTGACAACAGGTATTGCTTATCTTGCTGTCAATAAAGCACACAAACCAAGATAAAAGAAGTTTCTTAGAACAGGAACAAATTACAGCTGTATGAAACCCTTTAAATTCAGGGGATTGCTGAAAGAGTTCCTGTGTCTTGTTTCCCTAAGGGTATGCACTTTGATAAAGTATTTCTTACTGAATAAAGATTTTATATGGAAGCAATGGTGTTATGCATGGTGTTCTTGTGTTATTTTCTTAGAGATTGAGTCAGAAATTTTGAGGGAGGGAGGACTACATGTTTATTTTCTATAATTGGTTTACATCTTTGAGTAAGGATCACCAAGTAGGGAAAAAAAGAGCATGAGATGTAGAAACAGATCCTTTTTTTCTGACAAACTGTTATACTTGCAGTATGATTCCTGTTTTGTCTTTTGAGCATTTGTATTATGTTAAATGTTTTTGTTTTAAAGGGCATACATCACAAAAAGAAACTATGGAAGTCAGCCTTGATATAACAGCTCTCAGCGTTCTTCAGCAACCTGAAAAACTTCAGTGGGAAATTGTTGCAAATGTTCTGGAGGACACAGTTAAAGATCTAGAAGAACTTGGGGCAAATCCCTGTTTGGCCAACTGTAAGAGTGAAAAGATGAAGGAAAAACATCTAGAACAACACAACATTCCCTTTCCTTGTTTATTAGCTGGAGGTCTATTAACATACAAATCACCTGCTACCTCTCCCGTTAGCAGTAACTCTCAGAGATCACTGGATGGCTTAAGCAGGACTCGAGGTGAGAGTGTCTCGGAACAGGGATCAACTGACAACGAATCCTGCACTAATTCAGAACTGAATTCCCCTCTGGTAAGGAGGACTTTGCCTGTATTGCTGCTGTACAGCATTAAGGAGTCTGATGAAAAAGCAGGAAAACTCTTTTCACAGATGAACAATATTATGAGTAAAAGTATACATGATGATGGTTTCACAGTTCCACAGATCATTGAAATGGAGCTGGACAGTCAGGAACAGTTGCTGTTACAGGACCCCCCTGTGACTTACATTCAGCAGTTTGCAGATGCTGCAGCCAACCTGACATCTCCGGACTCGGACAAGTGGAGCTCTATGGTTCCCAAGCCTGGGACTTTGGTTCAGTGCCTGCGTCTGCCCAAGTTTGCAGAGGAGGAGAACCTGTGTGTAGATTCAATCACACCTTGTGCAGATGGAGTTCATCTCTTAGTAGGACTGCGGACTTGTCCTGTTGAATCTCTGAGTGCAATAAATCAAGTAGAGGCCTTGAATAATTTAAATAAATTAAACTCAGCACTATGTAATAGAAGGAAGGGGGAACTAGAATCAAGTCTTGCTGTAGTGAATGGCACGAGTATTGATGTAATCCAGCATGAGTCACCAGCAGATGTACCAACTCCTTTAATAATTCAGCCTGAACAGAGAAGTGTTAGTGGTGGATACCTAGTGCTTTATAAGATGAATTATGCCACTAGAATAGTTACTCTAGAGGAGGAACCAGTAAAAATCCAGCATATCAAAGACCCCCAAGACACAATTACCTCAATGATTTTGCTCCCACCAGATATATTGGATAATCGAGAGGACGACTGTGAGGAGCCTGTAGAGGAAATACAATTATCTTCTAAAAATGGCAGTGGGAGAGAGAGAAGATCTGAGATCTCTACTCTTGGGCACCTGGTAATAACTACTCAGGGAGGATATGTAAAAATACTAGATCTTTCAAACTTTGAAATTCTGGCCAAAGTGGAGCCACCTAAAAAAGAGGGCACTGAGGAACCAGATATGTTTGTCTCTGTGATATACTGTTCGGGCACAGACAGATTATGTGCATGCACCAAAGGTAAGATTTTTCTTCAAATTTTTAAAAAAATATTGATTTTACTGTATTTGGATTATGTTACAGAATTTAGAATCTAAATTTCAAATTCCACTGAATTTACGTAAAATGTAATGGTCTAGGAAGCATTGACTCTAGTTAATTCCTTGCCTTAAATGTCAGTTTTAATCTCTAGAATGGCAGTAATTCTTGCGTGTGTCTTAATTCTTAAAGAGGCACAGGTTTTCTTAAATCAAAACCAAATAAAAGTCATTATTGTATGTAATTATTTCTGTGATAGAGAGATCCCATTTTGGAAAAATGTCTTCTCCCTGTACTTGATTTATATTCAAGAGAGCAGAGAAGATAATGCTTTTATACCTTATCCCAGTGTATTTTCATTCAGGTAGCATGCTTCTGGTTCTGCTTCAGCTTTTTGCAGTTGGGACTGTACTTTCTTGAGTGTTAGAGCCAGACTATTTATGCCGGATTCTTTGTTTCCAAATGAACACAAGGCATTTTGGGGAAGGGGGCAGGTAGGAGGGGAGTGTAACTCAAGCCCAGGTAACAGCTACTTCATAAAAGTCCCTAAACCACCACACAACTCCTGTTTCCTTGTGTCACTTTGGAAACAGCTCTGAGTGTCATCCAGCTGAGTTCCTCCATGTCCCAGTGTTCTGTTTAGTTCATCTGCAGTTGATTGCAGCTGTGAAGGAAATGCTTAGGCTCTCAGAGGGGCTAAGCTGATGGGGTGGTTCATACATTTCAAATAAATTCCCACGATACCATGTTGAGCTTCTTTGAAGAATTGAAATTGATACCTTTTTTCCTTTCATGATGGTGTCGCACTAATTATAAAGTGCTGCTATGAGCAGTTGTAAAATCAGATTTACTTGTTATTTCCATCAGATAAAGTCAAGTTTATTGTAAACATCTCCGTTTTCTTAAAGGCTCCGTGTTTCTCACTCACCTACAAAGATTTCTGGAAGTGGGCATTTCAGATTTGTTTTTTAAATACTAATGAAAACATTGCAAGTTTGTGACTGGTATTTACGTTTGCAGGTTCCCAAGGGTAACATTTATATTTACTAAATTGTTCTCTTTCGGTGACTGCTTTTGAAGAAATATCTATTAAACAGTTTCAGCTGTATTTAATAATGCACGCTTTTTCCTAGTTAAAATGCAACTCTTAGTTGAAAGGTTACTTGCCTCTGAAAACTGTTCTATCATATCATATCCATGTGTCCTGGTTTAGGGCATATTTGGGAGAAAACCTCCAAAGGGGTCCTTCTAGAAAGCAAATTCAAGTGGCCCCTCCGCCAACTGGTTCGGTAAAAGATTTCCTTGGAGAAAAGTAGGAAAAAACCTGGTTTTTTTAACAGGCAAAGCATTCACCAGCACAAAAAGTGAACAATATTAAACAATAAAACTTCTTGCCAATCTGAAGAGATGACAAACTCAGAAAGCCCTTCGTGGGCTGTAGCTCAGCTCACCCAGTCTGTTGTTAGTCCCTCCACCACTGGAAATGCCATGGCCCGGCCCGGTGGGCCACAAGTGCGAGTTCCAGGTGCTCCTCTGGTGTTCAGTCCAGAGCAGGTTTAAACAGTTACAAGAAAAAGAAAAACCACAGTCCAGGGAACTTCTCTGTCTCAGCTAGCTAAAAAGTAACTAAAAGCAAAGGAGAGCTCTGTCCCACTGTTTGTCCGTGCTGCAGACAGCACAGTCCAGCAGCAGGAATGTGGAGGAGTGAGTGCAGTTTCTGGTAACAAACTCCGCTCTTCTTCTCTCCCCCGCTTCGCTTTCGGAAGCAGTCTTAAAAGTGCAAAACTTATTTGCGGGCTAAACAGATGAATGGGGATACAAGCATCATAAAGTCACTCCAGGACACCATGTCATAATGTTTTGACTTTATACTTAGCCGATCAAACTGCAATCTCATTGAAAAGGCCTCCAAATAGATTTTTTTTTTCCTACAGAATTTTATTACTATCAATTTCTTTCATCAAATCTCTTTTGCCTTTCTTGTGTTTTAAGATTCATGATAAAAGTTAAAGGGATTATTTTGCATGGTACTTTTCCATCCAATGTTAGTGTGTATGGTAATCATATTATTGTAGCTTTTGGTATTATCTAAACCTCTTTGGGGCATGGAGTGTAAAATATACAGGTTTCTTGAGCTGGAAGCATCACACATTCTGTGTGTATAGGAGTATTTTCTCTCTGCCTAGATAACCACCATCCCTGTTACTGACTGGAGAATACTTCCATCTTACTTGTAATGGACAAGCACATCATTCTGCCTTTGCAGTAAATCTCTCTCAATATTATAATACCCATCTAGTAATTTATCAATAGCTTTTTTTGAATTTCTTTTGTTCATGCTGCCCTTAAGATGACTGAGATTTTGGGATATTTTTTCTTCTGTAGCCCAGTATGCTACGGGTATCAAGTCAGCCTCCAAGGGTCTTCTTTTGAATATAGTACTTTGTTTATTTAAAAAAAATAAACACTGATTATTCTTATCTTTAATTTTCACCCACTATATGTCTATTTTCTGCTCAGCCATGGACTTTGGAGTTCATTGTTTTCATTGCTTAAATGTCTTTAGAGGCTTTCAATTTCTATTCCTTTTTTAGCATATCAGTCATTATTATATTTTTCTCACTTTTGAGAAATTAAGTCCAAAGCCATCATAAATACTTAGGGGTCAATGTCCTTTAGAGGTCTGGATTTCAGGATCTGATGCTAGGTATGTCTGAAGCCTCCAAGTCAAAAAAATTAAAAAAATACATCACTTGGTAAAGAATGACTTGAACTGAAAGGTTTATAAATACGGCATAAAAGGTATAAAATTCAGGAACACTAGAAGAAAAAGCAAATCAAGAACTTCAACTTCTAAAATCCTATATCTTATTGTATGTTTGAATAGCTTAATATATCAAATAGGCTTTGCATAATTTCCCTTGTCTTGAATAATAACTGTCCTTTAAACTTTTGCTTTAAATGGGTAGAATTTTTTGCTTAGCTAGGTGGCTGAAGATGGAGGGTTTTGCTGTTATTGTTTTTTTCTTGAGTGCTGATTTCTTAGGCTTCTTTGCAAATCACTTAGAGGTGTTTGCTTCTCTAGGTTTACTGCCACATGTGGGACGGTGCCTGCAGTCTGACAGCATTAGATGGGTACACTGAAAGTAGAATAACTGTATTCACTGATGTGTTCAACATTATTCTGTCTAGAAAGGAGCTTGTAGTACAAAGACATAAATGAAAATTTAAAGTGAAAGTTTTGGAGTGCACATGCATTGGAAATGCTTGGATGATGTTGGAAAATATTCAGGCATGAGCAGTGTATTCTTTACTTGTTTGGGACATCAGAGTAGGGAAAGAGGTACTTTAATGTCAGAAAGTTCTGAATGCAGAATAGCATTTTCTTCTGTTTCTCCTGCTTGTTGATGTATTGTTTCCATTGGTAGATTATATGAAATTTTTCCATAGCTGCCTCTAAGATAGGACTGAAAAAGAAACCTCTGCGTGAATTGGTGCTTCAGATCTGGAGTGGCTTTGTGGAAAGATGTTTTAGACCTGCTTTTGATGTCATCCATCTTTGTGAGTCATGCTTCAGAATGTTACCTCTTGGTGTCAGCTTCAGGTACTTACCTGTTTCTGCAAGGATTACCTGAGCTTGACCTCTGGGGGAACATGTGCAAGTATATTCTTGTTTCCAGTTCTGTTAAGAACTTCGTCTCTTTGAATTTTGCTTCCTTCTCTTCCCCTTGGCCAAGGTAGACTGTATTTAATATCTCTCTTACTAGTGCTTTGTCTGCTCTCATATGAGGGTTCAGATGTTTTCTCTTGTATCATTAGTAAGAGTCTAAACTCTGCTTTTATGATATTCAATATAATAAGTAAGAAAATAAATAATTTCTTTATTCTAAAACAAGGCAGCAGGTACTGTTTTTAAATTGAGATACTGCTGTTGGGTGGTCTTTTGATATTTAAAGTTTAGCATCTTGTGTTTAAGAGGGTCAGATACAGTTTTTTATTGCTGGATTGTGCTCACCTGAAGTTTTGAATCTGTTACATTATAACAGTTTAAAGGTGCTACAATATAACAAAGGTTTTTTAGTCCCTCCCTTTTGTCAGAAACAGTATTTTTTCAGGCTGGATTTTGGTATGTCTAGAGTGAGTTGCCTATGCTGATATTTCTTACCTGCAAACCTGGCAGAATTGGATGGCACTTGGATACATTTGAGAATTGATTTTTTCAAATCTTGTGCCTTTCATTTATAACACCTTTCTTGCTCTTAAGTTGTAAATAGTGTAGTAATCACACTCTGTAGTTTTTTTTCTGATTTAGATTGCGTCTTCCTTGTCATTAGACTTTGTCTGTCCTGTGTATTTGAAGTTCAGGAATCAATTCAGTATTTTCAATTTTCTACCTTTTTTTGGTAATGGAGTCTAATAGGATTTGAGAAGTCAATTTTTTTTTCTACATCAGAATTAGTATTGGAAGTGATGCTAAGAGCTCATCTTCAAGTCAAGGTCAATTATACTTACCCATTCAGAAACAGACTACTGATCACCATTTGCAAACATCTTCAAGACAGAGATTTAACAGTCTGCTCATGAAATTTCTCCTGCTGCATGTTGCCCTTGATGATAATTTTTTTCACTAGTGTTTAGTCTCTATCATCTTTGTCACTGGAGTCGTATCTGTTGTACCATTCATTATGAATATAGCAAAGAGATTTCTTCAAAAAAGGAGGGAAAAACAGAGTTTATTTAAGTGCTGTCCTTCTCCAACCATTTATTGTCTCAAGCTGAATATCTCCAATCCTTTCAAACTTACAGAAGAAGAAGAAAACAAAGCAGCCTTTACTTTCCCTTCCCAAAAGATCTGATCAAGTCAGTCCACAAGTTTCTTGATGAGATATGCAAAACCAGGCCCAGTAATCCTACAGATGAATTCCTCAAGCAGCTCTGGAGTTTGTACATACCATGTGTGTGTATACATAGTGGAATGTTTGCACTTTTGAGCAGGAAATTGAATGAGGTTTATTATCTGATTCACAAGAACCTCTCTTACAGAACTGCTGTCTAGCTGATTTTTTTTTTTTTTTAATCTTGTAACAGGGCTTTTAATTATGTCTTTCTAGACATGGTAACTTTCACTTGTCCCTATTCAATTGCATTTTATTTTTTCAAATTCAAGGCAGAATTTTATAGCTAAAATCTCCTAGAGTAGTTTAAAGTGGAGTGTCTCCAAGTGAGGTTTTGGGATTGCTTTCTTGATGACATTTTTCAAGTGTTCTGAATTTGCACATTTAGAGCTAACTAATGACCAGAGAAGGAGGGGACTATAAATTAATTAGTGCATACTTGCAGTTTTGTTTTCTAATTCCTTTTAATTAATTTTCTGTTGTTCAACTATGTCATAGTGCTGTGATTGGCTAATGACAATGGTGTCACTCTTCCCAAACTCCTTCTAGGGTGCAGGAACATCTTACCTGATTGGCTTTGACTTCTGTGGCCTTAGTCACTAGCATACTCTCTAGTTTGATCCAGTGGTGCTTTCCTGGAACCAGAAGGAAGCCTGTGATTTATTTGAATAAATTCATGATTCTTGTGTTCTGTTTGTATTGCCACCAGGTTCTTGAATCCATGCAAATTGCAGGGTTTAAATACAGTTCAGAATTAAATTAACAATGTTTTGATTGTGTTACCTGTTTTTTGAAGGAGGTATAATGAAGCTAGTTTCCAATTTGCCTCTTTTGTGATAACTGAGTATCAGTATCAGTCAGTGTCAGCTTTCATATCTTCTTGGTAGTACAATAGAAATATTTATTGCCTCTGTCAAAGTGATGCAAGCAGGGGACCTTTCAGATAAACTGCTACTTGAGATGTTTGCTCCCTGGCTAGAATTAGAAAGCACTGGACAAGTCACTCTTTCAGCCTAGTGCTGCAAAAAATAGTAGTAACACAAAAAGAAAAAAAAAAGACATTGACTTTTGTGCAGATATTTCCACTGGCACTTGACTATTGGAACTGCAGTATCACTGAAACAAATAATGAAGCATGCATCATCAGAAAGTCATCTTTGGATGTTCTATGAGAGGAAATGCCTCCTTTGTGATATAAGGGCACAGCCAGCTACAGCATTTTGGAAAAGTGTGCATAAGCAGAGGCTGATACTGTACAACTTTAGTTCATAGTAAACTTCTTTATAGAACCTTTTAAAAAACGAATGAGAAGAAGTGGGGTATCTCAAGTTTAGCACAGACTTTTCCTTGGAAAAGTGCTGGAATCTTTCAGGCATGCAGGAATTATGACTATTCTCTTGTATGGAAAAAATGGTAAGGACATTTTTGCTGCTGAGCAGTAAACAAAGTGATACACAAACTAATTTGACTTACTACCAAATGAAGCTGTCAACGTCTGTGTTTTCTAATGTGTCTCAAATTCTCTTTGAAGTTTGAGGAAAATTGCTTATTTATGAGCTGTTTAATTTCAAGGAAACTCAAAAGTGTTAGTTGCTAGAACTATTTTTTAACCCCTCCACTCTTGGGGTCTGCTTGGGATGTACTTACTGTTCTGCACCAAGGATGTGTGGTTTGAGACTGAGAGAGGGGAGGTACCGGCTTCTTAGTGGATCTCAGTTAGAAAAGACCCACCAAGAAATGGCTTAATGGAATAGGTGTTTTGAGAAGATAGAATAAAAAGATAAAGATAATGACAAAATCTCCATCCCTTCAGATCCCAGGAATGCTACTTCTGTACATTACCTAGACCTGGGGTGGATTTTCCCACAGCTCAGTGCACTGATCCTGTCCATAGAGTTGTTCTGACCATTTTGGTCATTTGAGCGATTTGTTTTTCTATCTTCATAAAAGAGTGAGTTATAAAGGCATTTGTTGTCAGGCCTTTCTTAGTGAGATTTCAAAAAAAATCAAAACTGTGTGACTCACATCTTTCCTCTGTGCCTCACATCTTTTCTCTGTGCCTCACACTTTCCCTGTGCCTCTCTGTCAATTCTGTTTCACTCCCCTCACCCCTCACGGTACAGGACATATACCTGCTTTTATCTTGGGGTTTTATTACATTTTTATTGTCAGGTTTTTTGTTTCAAATTACCTGGATATTTTGTATAGCAGTGTTTGTCATAATGTTTGTCAGATGCTGAAGGTCAGTCTGATAATTTTTCAGAAAAATCACGTGAAGGCCTATGCTTGGATTTGCTTCTTGATTTGAATCCTACTAATTCAACTTCTTGCAACTGGTAACAGCTCTTCTCACCCCACCCCCTCCCCCAGCATTATGTAAAGTTACACATTCCTTCTCAGTGACTTAGAGCACAAGATGAAGGAGGAGCAGCTGAGGGAGGTGGGGTTGATTAGTCTGGAGAAAAGGAGGCTCAGGGATATAACCTTATGGTTCTGGGCAACTACCTGAGAGCAGATTGTAGTGGGTTGGCCTGTTCTCCAAAATAACAAGTGACAGGATAAAAGGAAAGGCCTCGAGCTGCTCAAGGGGAGAATTGATATTAGGGAAAATGTTGTCACAGAAAGGGATGCCAAACATTGGAACAGGCTGCTCAGGGTGGTGGTGGAGTCACTCTCCTTGGAGGTATTTAAAAGGTGTGCAGATGTGGCATTTAGAGACATGGTTTAGTGGTGGACTTGGCAGTGCTGGGTTAATGGTTGGACCTGAGGATCTTGGCACTCTTTGGTTCTGTGACTTCTCTGTAAATGATAGAATTGATCTATGTGTACCTGTAGTGGTGAATAATGGGCAACCTCCTTGAATAATTTCAAGCTTCCATCAATACATTGTGTCCAGTGAAAATTTTGGACTTGGCTCTTTTGTCTGTTGACTAGATCCGTGTTTTAATTCTAGGTTTGATGAAATAATGTGGAGAGCTCCTTAGTTAGGAGAATTTAGAGAAATTAATTTAATTTTCAATTTTCAGATATTGAAATTTAAAAGGAAGTTTATGCACTCTGTACAGGTGAGGTAGTATAGACCTTCACTTGACATGGTAGAATATTTTCTGTAATAAGCATAATTTGGTTTATGGGAATTGTCATAATGGTTAGGATTTTAGGTTTCTATTGAGGTTTCCTTTGTTAATTGCCTTTTAAAACCTGTCCCCCCCATATAGTTTTTACCTTTGATGCCATTTGCAACTGCAGTATTTCTGTAGTTCTGTTTTGCATTTAAAAAAAAATAGTAGTAGTAAAGCAAAGTAAGTATTCCTGTCCAATTTCACTGATTTCAGGTTCTGCATAAATACTGTCATAATTGCATAGCAGTTTAAGTGCAAACCTGTCTTGCGAGTTGAATCTAGCTGTATGCCTGTTCAAACTTTCTTCTTTTGTTGTCTGTGATGATTTAGGTGGAGAACTTCATTTCCTTCAGATTGGAGGGACCTGCGATGACATCGATGAAGCTGATATACTTGTAGATGGATCCCTTACCAAAAGTGTAGACCAGTCATCAGAAGGCACCAAGCCCTTATCCAACCCTTCTAGTCCAGGCATTACAGGTAAATTGCACACATGTACATGTATCAAAATACTTTTGTCATTTTTGAAAGCTGCATCTGAACATGACTTGCAATTATTTAATTGCAAGCATGCTGCTTGATATTTTTTTTGCTGCCCAAAGTTAGACATACATAGTTGCTGTATGTCTGTCACTGGGTGTGTACAAGCATAACACTTCAGCAGGTCCTGATTTAAAAAAAACAAAACAAAACACTTTGACTTTTTCCAGTCTCTACGTGTGATTTTAAGTGTGGCAGACTGTGTGACCCTGATTTTATTCCTCAAGAGTCAGTCGAAAGAAGGAAGAGATGCTTTTTGTTGTAAGTTTATTTGTAAGCAGTATTACAGCAGTTGCTTTGGGGACTGTATTTCCCCTGCTTCTTCTCTTTTTCACCAAAGAAGCCATTCCTGAAGTCTGAAGATCTCTAGAAAATGAAGTGTTGTACATATGTGAGGGGGAAAAAGTCTATGGCTTTCTTCTGCACCCTTCTTTTGCTAATGGCAAATAAAGCAAAAAAGAACATAGATGTCAAGGATGTGCTTCAATGGATGCATTCCCTTCTCAGCAGAGATAAGTGACTTCCAAGCAAATGGTAACTCTCGCTATCCTGATGAGTCAAATAGATGATCATTACTGTTTAAATTCGGCCAGTACTATACAGGGAAATTCTTTTCCTTTTTTTTATTTTGTTCCCATCCAGCCTTCAGTATAGTCTTGAATATGACTTATTGGATTAAGAAATTGATTTATTTGTGTATAGACTTCAAAGTAACTGTATCTTTAGGTTGTAAACAAGCTGCAGGTCCTCCTTTAAATAGTCATATAATTTAGACGTTGTAATATTGCTTGATCTTGCTCTGTAATGGTTTCCAAAGAGTTGTTTGGTACACAGGAATGATCAGATTAACTGAGTACTATTTTGCTATGGCGTCAAACTGAGTCACTAAAAGCTCTGAGAGAAGCTTAAAAGTCACAAGAAGCCAATGCTGAAATGAGGGCCTGGATTGGAGTTGTTGAAACCAAATGGTTGCAGAACTCTTGAGAATACTAAAGTCAATTACACAGGAGTCTTAGCATATATGAGAATGATTGTCAGGGCTTTGTAAACCTCTTCAGTACTGAGGTTGTCAGTACTTGTGTGGATCATGATCAGCCTTTGATTTATAACATCAGTGTTGCTTCTCTTTTGGTCTTACATGCTAAAATCAGAAAAAGTGTTTTCTTCCACTATTGTCTTAGCATGTTTTTCAGACAGAGACACAGCTCGAGAGGAAGGCTTCTGTTTGGGGAAATGAAGTCCTGCAACAAGCAGAAACTTCTACTCATACATTGTTACTTTATATTGTGGGCTTTGTGTGTTTATTTTTCCCTGTTGTTTGCATTCTAGAATGTGTTTCTTGCATTTTATTTTCTAGCCTGAATTTGCAGCTTGGATGCATATTAAATTTTATTGCTTTAAGAAAAAATAAGTAATTCTTATAGCAATCATAGATTACTATTTCCTTTTAAAGAACTGAGGGTTTTTTGTGGTGAAGTAATCTAAAATAATGCCTTTTTTCAAAGTGAGATAAAAAAGAATATTGGTCTTCCTGTCCATTTTAAAACCAGTTATCAAGTTCGCTGTTTGTCTTGTCATAACACTTTGTTAGAATGTAATAAAATCTTGTAATTTTTAAATGAAGCCAAATATACTTGACAGCAGTGGAAAGTTAAGTCCTTAATTTTTAGTCTTAAGCATTGATTACATGTATGTGGTTGTTGTGAATACTCTGAATTTGGATTTGTTTCTGTTGGAGGAGGAAGGAAAATGAAGCAGAAAAATCCAGTCTGCTCAAAGATAGGCTTGTTGTACAGTTTGAGCAATGATCTCACTTCTCATTGCAGTGTCATCCAGCTAATGAGGTTCACGTTTGGCAGTTAAAAAAGTGAAGATCTTTGCTATATTATTGAAATTCAATTTCTAAAGCATTTCTGATTTCTTTGGCATTTTCCTGCCTCTGAAATTGAAAAGTAGAAATTATTATAGTTGCAATGAGAGTGAATTTATTACTTGTCCAAGTGCCTCACCTCCAAGTCAACCTGGATTGTTTTTCAAGATACTCTCTAAGTTTAGGTTTTGCAGCGAGGGTGGTATTTGTGTTGGTGTATTATTATCTCCTCACCTCGAGTGGTGACAGTAGTAGTCAGGCAGCAAATTTCTTCTTTTGAAGCCCATGATTTCTTTACAAGTAAAAGCTTTTCCTTCAAAACACATTTTTAAGAGAAAATGCTCAAAATACTAGAAAATATACATGTCTTAATTTCCCTCAAGTTTGCTTGGTGGGAGTCCTTTGGTTGGTTGAGTTTTGTTTGGGGTTTTCTTGTTTTGGTTTGGGTTTTTTTTGTCTGTTTTTGGTTTAGTTTGGGGTTTTTTGGTTGGTTGGGGATTTTGTATGTCTGAGGAAATCTGATTATCAATTTTTGGTTTCAGTTGCGGTTCCTCTAGGTATTTGACTTCCTGGGATATTTTTGTTTTCAGTACTTCAATTAATGCCCTTGTTTCCTTGGTACAAGGCCTAAATATAAAGACAAGAAGACAAAATAGTTGTCAAGGCCCAGTGTCTTTTAAGTGCTTAACATAAAACATGTTGTTTTTCACTTACCCCTCTTTTAAAGTAAATTGGGAGTAAAACTTCAACAGCGTTCTAGTAATCCACCATAAAACAAGTCAATATTGATAACAAGGGGCCAAAGTAATGTTTTAAACAGTGATAAAAATGCCTAGTAATTCTGTATGTCTGTTTTCATGAAATATTTTTTTTATCTGAGTCAGTAGGGATATTAAAAAAATGTTTAATCAGCTTTACATCTTCAAAGTATAGCTGGCTAATTACTTATTCCTGATGCCTCTGGCTGAATTCCAGACAGCATGCTCAGAGCTCTCAGTATTTAGAAAATTTATTCCAAGTGAACTGCCTTCAAAGGATACAGGCTTCAAGGCTGGGATGTTTGGTTGCTTGTGTTGGGTTTTTTTTGTAGTTGTTTTTTGTTGTTTGTTCTGGGTGGTGCTTTGGGGGGGGGGGTGTAGAATTTATTACTCTTTTTTAACTAAAAAACCTTCATACGACTTGTAGTTCATTTTGCCTGTAGCAGTTCTGATATATTTCAAACGATTTTTAATAGGATGTTCTGGAAAAAATATCTATGTAGTAATGAATGTATGTGCTGTAATTATTCAGGAGTTGATCTTTTGGTGGACCAGCCATTCTCCCTTGAGACACTGACATCCCTGGTGGAACTGACCCGTTTTGAAACCTTGACACCACGGTTTTCAGCCACTGTCCCTCCCTGTTGGGTGGAAGTCCAGCAGGAGCAGCAGCAGAGGCGGCACCCTCAGCATCTGCACCAGCAGCACCATGGGGATGCAGCTCAGCACACTCGGACTTGGAAGCTACAGACGGACAGGTACGTAGGGAAACAGTGCATGAGGAAATGTGTGCATTGCTTCACTAGTTAGTGTAGCTGTACAACCACAAATTTCATGCCATTTAATTGTTTTTAACTAGTGTACAAGTTTAAGAACATGTGTTTGCAAAGATGATAATCCCCATTTGGCAGTTTGCATTATAGGTGTTGATGAAATTGCCAGAGGCATTTTAGTGGACCTTGAAACAAATTGAAAAGTCAGGTTTTGAATTGGTGGAGTTTTATTTGCCAAATGTGGTCATAACATGGCATAAATAGACAATCACATTTGCCAGAATTAGAGATATTCTTGATACTTTCTGTAGAAGTCTGATTCACCCTTCTTATGTATACACACATTTTTCGTACATTATTTAATCAGAAAATGCAACTGTGGGTGCCAGTGTGACTAATTAGTTGTCCTAAATTAAATCATATTGTAATTTACTTTAAAAAATGAAGGTAGAATTTGGTTTTATGTCTATTCAAGTTAAATCTTTATGTATGAAACATTTAAGCTGCTCCAGAGCCTTTGTAGTGCTAAAGTTTAGTCAGTATCTTCATTGAAATGAACTGCACCAACATGGTATGTGTAGCAGGACTTAGTTTTTTACACGTGACATGAGAATTTGGAATTCCTCTGGGATCCTAAATACTACTACAGCAGTGTTGCAGTCTCCTTGAAGGACTGCTTAAAACCTACCTGAAGTAGCTTTGTGTAGTTTTTTTTGTGAAAAATGCTTGAGAAACACAATGTAGATAGAAATATTTTTTGTTTTATTAAGGGATGTGTGTAAGATACTACAGGATTTTTAGGTCATCTAAACATCTGTTCCACTGATGTGTAACATTTGGATTGTCATGCAGACTTGAAATAGCCATACAATGAAAATAATGAAATGGCCAAAGGGTGCTAGGCAATCTAGAGGTCATGTGTGGGGCAAAAAAAGCATGTCATATAAACAGCTGAAAGATAGCATGTGATAATGAAGCATTCCAGGTGGGAAAACATGTAATAGATGCAGGCGTTTCCAGGGCTGACACGTAACAGGAGTTGGACTTGCTTCAAATAAATATTCATAAGCTACAGTTGAAAACTTGCAATGCATTATAGGCTTTAAAGCCTTTATTTATCTTGTGGTTTTGCACTGTGCAAGTCAAATATTCTGTATGTAGCAAGTGGAAGGGAGGTGGTTCCTTGCAAAATAACTTCCAGTTAAAACTATTGATTATCCAAATGTGTTCAGCAACGGTTGAAAAGTAAAAAGCTATCAATATGAAGTTACAATTAAGCAAGCAGTGAAGGTTATAGCTGTTAATTGGAAGGGGATAAGTGGAAAATTAACTTATGATTATTGTTTCATTAGAGGAAAAGAATTATGCCTGCTGCTAAATAAAACAGGATTGTAAAGAGGAAAAGTTAGAAGTTTTGGTTTAGTACTGGAAATCTTTGACAGCTGCTATATGACTCATGATGAAAATTGAATTACAGTCCCTTTGTTCTTAGGGTAGAGTCTTAAGATTGAAAGCCATGTTAGCTCTTAAGTAAAAGTTACATGGGAAGAATAACTGATTGATTTCTGGGTTATTTTTTTGGTCTTTAGTATAAGGTTCCTTTTATCTCTTTTTATCACTTTTTGAGTGCCTCATACTGATACCTATCACGATGTGGGGTTATAGTGTTAGATGGATGAGTAATGCAATTTGATATGGTAATTATTTTGTTTCTCAAATAGATAGAAAGAGATAATCCTGTAACTGTATTTTAGAAAATGGCATTATATTACAATCCTAATTTGTTATTTTAAAAAGACTGTGCACAAAGGAAAAAGAAAAGCAGAGTCTGATTTTCCTTGCGAATTATCTAAATATCAGTATTGTCCCCTCAGGTGTAATGTAACTGAAATGTTAAATTAGGTTAATTCTTTTAAAAGAGAGGTAGATGAATTCCTAATATGCATGGATAAAACAGTGACATCTGAGTTTCCTGGCTTTATCTCAAATTTATGTTGGATATATTCATCTTACGGAGACTTCTTTGAAAATATATGAAAGAAGGAAGAGCTAGATAGTGATGTTCAGTTGTAGTGGAAGATCAGACAATGCAGAGTTCTAGAAAAGGAATGAATAAGTGTGTTGGAAAATATCTTGTAGTTGAGAATGATGGTATATTGGTGCTTAGAACACAGCACGGGTTGAATGTTTTTCTTTAGGAAGATGCTATAGATTTAGAAGGGTTTCAAAGGTAGAAGAGTTCCTAAAAGACTTTGCATTCGGTTATCAATTTGGGATAGATATGCTAATATATGAGAAAATAACAAGTAAATTAATTTGTTTGCTACTTTGAAACTTTGCACATGAATAAAGGATGTACTTAAAGCAACTGGTGAGATATTAAATGAAAGCTTTAAAGGGGAGTCTTTTAACTAATGACAATTAGATTGTGAAGTTTATTGTCAGAGGTATAAGAAGGTCTCTTAACTGCTGGATTAATGTGAGACCTTCATGGAGATTCTTTATTCCATATGAGCTTATTGAGCATCTGCTACTCAATTCTGTCAAAAATAGATTTCTAGGGGAGACAAATAACAGTTGTAATTCACTATGGCTGTGTGCATTGTATGCAACACATAGACTACAAAACACTGCTGCAGGCAGAGTGGTTTATTATTCATTTCTGGGTTTGTACCAGATCTTTAACTAAAACTGGATGAGCAGAATATTACTTTTTGTTTCAGAAGTCTGGCTCCTTTGAGTGTCTTACTTAGTCCATGCTTTGCATGACATGAAACCTCCCCACCCCCCCCCCCCCCCCAACATCTGTTTGGCACTGGATTATGTGTTCCCCAAGCTAGAGGAAAGGCATGAGTTATTCTAAATATTTACTGTTACAGGTACTAACAGAGGTTTTAGGGTTTTTCCCCCCGAGCAGTGGGATAAATTTTCATTATATTTTATTTACCTGTGTTCTTTGTAAAGTTAGCTGAAAATTCTTCACTGTGCCTTCTTGAATCATAACCACAATTTCCTTTTCAAAATCTCTGCTTTTCTATGCTGCTAGCTGTGGAAAGCTGGCATGCCATTTCATTACTTGTACCTGAAATCTCTTTTAAGTTGTATTACATGTGCCTGAAGGAGATCTGGCCATCAGGGATATTACTGAGAAGAAATAAATATATTTGCACCATTCCTTAATCTATTTTAAAATGGTTTTCTGCACAATACTTTATGTGTAGCATGCTATTGAAGTTAAAATACCTATTTGTGAATTAGATATTAGAAAGATGTCTCAAAAATATTTATAGCAGCATACTCAGTTTCTTAGTGTTCTCAGTTATACAGCTAAATAAGTATATCAAAGTTACTTTTAAAAAAAATATTTACTGCTAAATTAAGGAGATCAAGAAGTTCAGTTAGTTTTAAAAACGTACATGAACAGGAAAATTGACACAAAATTAGTTTTATTTTCATTGCTCTTTGGTTTGAACTATGTTTTGCAAACCCCAGTGTATCAAACAATGGAATCATCGAGGGGTACTTGTCTCAAGTTTAGACTTTCAGTGTAAACCAAACTTGTCTTCAAAACAAAAATGTGACTTAATAAAAGAAAGCTGCACCCTTTTGCACAGCCCAGCCTTCTGAGTGTGCACCTGGTAAGAGGCACTTTTCATCCTGTATGAATTATCAAATGTGCTTTAAAAATACTTTGAAAATAGTATTTTGAGTCTCCTATATGTTGATTTTGTACCACTGGAAAGTGACATTGTTAAGTGTTAAACAATGGATAAGGGCAACTTGAAAGAAATTACAAGGTAGGTACCTCTAATCATTCTTTCATACGCTTCACTAATTGATAGATCTTCTTGTAGTGTTGTGTTTGGTTTTTTATCCTTGTACCTTTTTTTCCATGGAAATAAGTGACTGGTATTTATAGTAATATGGAAACGATACTGCGATAAAGGTAATGGGGAATCTTTCCACTTCTGCTTTTATGTAAACATTGCTTCTCCCTGTCATATCAATTGTCAGCTAACGCAAAACAAGTTTTTCTTCTTGTTAAAGAGAGTGTACATAGATGCAGAATGGAGTGGGTGATGCTGCCTGCGTGATGGGAATTTTCTCTGTACACTGGGTCATTGTCTTCTTTTTTCCTGACAGCAACAGCTGGGATGAGCATGTCTTTGAACTAGTTCTACCAAAAGCCTGTATGGTTGGACATGTGGACTTCAAATTTGTTTTGAATTCAAACATCACAAACATTCCCCAGATTCAAGTGACTTTACTGAAAAATAAAGCTCCAGGCTTAGGGAAAGTCAATGGTAAGAAAGAAATAGGTTATCTTTCAAAACATTATTTATTTTCTCTAATTCATTATTCTCTGTGATGTATATCAGAAAAATTGCTTGTAATTGTGTAAGTGTTTCACTTTCACTGATTTATTTTGTTTCCCAGTATCATGGGCTCTTTTCAGTTATGCTTGAATGTATATGGGGGAGACAAACTGGGTAAACAGTTTCAAAATCTTGACATTTATGCAAATAAAAGTACATAGCTCAAAAAGACTGAATTCACTTATAATTCTGTACTGCATTGATCCTACAGTCATTAAAAATAAATTGTCAATTGTAAATCGTCGTGGAGATTGACTGATTAAACAAATGATGCTCTTTTAAGATCTTGATATACTAAATTATTCCAAGTCATAGAAGAAGATTACTTGCCAGTGAGAAAATAGCAAGGCGTTTTGTGATGGAAGTAAAAACTCCCGTGGTTTCCTTGAAAATTCTCTCATCATTTGGCTCATTGACTAAGCTATGTGAAAGCTGCAGCATGATTTCACCTTCTACTCCTTGCAGCCTTGACAGAGTAGACCAAAGTTAGGAATGCTCGTGCCTTGGGAAGACTCCTATCTGGACTCTGCATCTTACTAGCTCTCAGGGAACCTGTGAGGGGGTAGCATAAGTTGAAAAGTCAGTTCTTTGATGTGAAAGTACCTCCACTGGGATTTTCCTGTGGTGAGAGCATTTGTTTCATGTCCTGCTGCCTTGTCTGCTAGGTGTGGAAGGTATTACATGCTGCACCTCCTTTTATTGAGGCATTAATTGCTTATCTTTATCTGGCCACTTCTTTTTCCAAAGCTTCTGGGAACTGGCTATTTCAGAGAAATCTTGCTGTCAGATATTATTAAATTCCTTGATAGATATAAATTTTGTTGAGGAAAACAGCAAGCATGATCATAAAAGCCCTTTTTCCCTCTTATTCCTATTTTTTTCAATTGCTTGGTAAGACCATCCCACTTAAACACAAGAGTAACAGTAAATTTCAAAAAGGAATATAGACATTTCAAAGATCATTAACATTCTTTCATAAAACTTCACTCTGTAACATCCCCCAGTTTTTAACAACAAAATATGTGTGCTGGAGATACTCTCTTAAATACTGTAAACTGGTTGTAAACCCAAGAAGAAAATACTCTAATAATACATACTAATACATAGTAATGCTGTTTGAGAAATGCCTATTCTTGTAGGGTTCAAGATGGTTTAGATTTAACAGAAGTGCTAGCTGTGACTGCAGGACAGCAGTCAACAGGTGTTCTATCAGTTTCTTCAATTTTTTTAATCCTTGCTGTAAAAACTAAATTTTAACATGTAGAAGGAATTTGTTCTATCAAAGAAAAAGCCAGAACAGGTTGTCCATGTTTCTCTCCTGAATGGAACCTTTGTTTTCAGCATTATTTCAGTCCATTTGTAGTTCTGGATGTCAGAATTAACCTGAAAATCTTCACTTATGGAACAAAACAATAGAAGAAAAGCTATACTCTTTTCCTTAATGCTTCAATTTTAAACACTTCTGAGCAAACACTTCCATGAGTTGGTAATTCCTTGGAGACAGTTGTGAACTAAATTGCCAGAGCTCTCTGTGAATGCTTTTCAGCAGAGCATACTGATCAGAAGACATGACAGAGCTCTTCCATAAAATGACATTTCACTTCCTTGCATGCAATATACTGGAATTCGCTTTTTTCTGTTACAAGGTAGAAAAGGCATCAAATGGGGGGTCAGGCAGTCTGGAAATGTCTGGGGAATGGGAGAGCACCTTCAAGGCAGCCTTGGCAAAGTCCTTTTTTATTCAGTAGGATTGGAGATCCACAACTAACCAGCATCTTCTCCAAGTGTAACTGCATTGCAGTTGTTTCCTTCCCTTTTTCAATTTCTTGAGTTTTGGAGAAGAACTTTAGTGACATTTGCCTTTTTTTCTATGCAGTATTGAATAAAATAAAATAGGACACTAATGATTTCATTATAAGGGAAGACAAAGCTAGGTAATTTATATCTGTGATAGATCTTAACCAAAATGTTCCAGTACTAGAGAGAAGTAATATTCAACATTGTTTGATGGCTCTTAGAAATGTATAAAAACCCCAGACCGAAATTCTATTAACTCCCCCCTCAACTTCTCTCCTTCCATGGGGAGAGAAAGGACCTAAAATTTTAAGATAATGAGATGTAGGGAAGATGTGCAGGGCATAGTTTATTCAGTCATTTTTTTGTATGACAGGAGCCCTGGAAACAGTTAAATATGTAGTGTGTAGTAATGGGAAGGCCAGAGGCATAATTCTTCCGGTTGGGAATTAATGGTTTTGGTCTGGCAGTTAATTTACTGTATATGCTTCTCGTTAATTTGCTTGCATGTCCTCTTCATCTATAATTCATGTGCTCCATTTAATTGGAAAAGGGCCTGTGTTTAAGTATTACCAAAATAATGTTTGATGTTCAGCAGGAGCAATCCAGTTATTTAAAGTTTAAATTACCAGACTTTCAGTATTGGAATCTAATTGCTTTGGAGTAATCTGCAGTTGATTATTAGGGGAAAAGAATTTGGGCAGTGTTAAAACAAAACAGGTTCTTTACAGGTCATTCAAAAATACTATTGTTTTAACTATTTGCTGCAATTTCAATCCATATGAAAAACATGGCTTTGTATAATTGTGGGATTGTATTAGAAATACTGCTGTGAGCAGAAAGTTGATAATTTTGCGATGAAAACTACCACTTCTGTTTTTCCTGAGCCTTGAACAGTGTTTGAAATCATGCTAATATTTTTATTTCCAGAAGCAGCAGTAGATAGACAAATTGCATTTCCTTTATCTCCAGCTCATAATATAGAAGTGGAGAGAAATGGAAAACCAGGACTGGTGGAATTCAGCGAAGAAATGCAGTATATGGATGTAGAGGAACCACAATGTAAGTTTTGTTGATCTTGTTATATACTTCAGTTAGAATAGGACCTTGCTTTTTTCTTGTTTTAATGATAAATTTGAATTCCTCTGCAAAAATTTATCAAACATTAAAATAGACTAATTTCTCAGCTGTCTTCAAAGTTATTTTTCTTTCTTACCTGTTTGCTGTATGAATTGAAAGTTCAACACAAACACACCAGAAATGTTCTAAGCTTCTAGAGAGGTTTGGTGCTTACAAGCAGATTAATGTTTATTTGAAGTTAGAAATCAAGTAGATTGACCTTTCAAATTTAAATTGCTAGCCTGTTTCAGCAGTATTTTACTTTTTCTTTGGCTAGTTTTAGTATAATTTTTCTTTGCATACTTGGCTTTTATAGAGATTGCTGCAGTAAACCAATAAGGAACAGAGTGTAAAGAATTCATAAATAAGTGACATCACACTGTGCCTGTTTTTGTAACTTTGTTGTTAACTAGCACTCTTCCACAAAATGTCTTAGACTGTGAAAAGCAATGAGTGGGTCTGAGTGAGGAGAGCTGCAGACTAAAATTTGTCAGTTGGAATGACTCAGTTCTAGAGCGATGGTTCTTTTACTTGGTCCTTTCAACAGTCTTACTTTACACCTTCTTTGCTCTCACGTAATCGACCTTATCTAGAGCATGACTGTCAAGGTCCTTTCCAAGCCAAACCATTCTATGATTCTGACTCCAAGAAAGGAGAGGGTACAAAGGATGAGGGGAAGGATCAAAGGGGTGATAAAAGTGCTGAAAGGAGGTGTTTCATGCTGAGAAAGCAGCAGCAGATAAGTGAAGATGATTTCAATAATTTGTATATCCCATAAAAGAAACAAAGGCATCCTTGTTTTAAATTTATTACTTGTTTTGTTTTTAAACAGTGCTGTCCTGCTTCAATTATGACCCAGTAAGGATTGTGGCTCTGTATATATTGATTCTTTATTTTATCAGTTGTGTATTTTATGGCTTTTGTAAGCCAGTCAAGATGTATATTAATCCACGTAATGCAACTGAAAATGGTTTTAAAACTGGTTTTAAAATGGTTTCAAATCAATTGATTTCATTGGAAAATGTCTAAAAGTGAACTTCAAGTCTTTTTTTATGTAAAGTTATATGTATTTAGTGATCAGAGTTTGACATGGTGCATTTTTAATCCTTGCAAATTATCAGATTTTATGACTTAATTATGGCTAATTCAGACCCATATTATTCATGTTTTTGTAAGGTCTTAGATTGTGTCCATTTCTGGAAGAACACAAGGAAGATATACTTTGTGGTCCGGTATGGCTGGCTACTGGACTTGATCTATCAGGACATGCTGGAATGTTGACACTAACAAGTCCAAAGCTTGTTAAAGGTAAACCAGTTTATTATGCTATTTGCATGAAACCTGTATGACTGAAGTGCATCTCGTACTTCTGAAGTCAGACATAGGTTTGTTATTTATTTGTACATTCAGAAATTCTGCTGTATGCCACCATAGTGAGTTGCTGTTTACAATGGATTACAAACTACTGTCATTAACATCGTTGATCTGTTTACAACCTGCAGTCTGTTTAAACTGTGCAAATTCTCCCCCCTCCCTTTTTCTTCTCCACTTTTAGGCATGGCTGGTGGCAAATATCGTTCATTTTTAATTCATGTCAAAGCAGTGAATGACAGAGGAACAGAAGAAATCTGCAATGGTGGCATTAGACCAGTGGTTAGAATACCTCCTTTAAAACCTCAGACGAACAAGGGCCATTCACTTGCTTCATTGTTGGCAAAAGTTGCAGCAGGCAAGGTAATGAATATCCAAGGAAGATAGGTTTGGTAGTTGTAGACTTGGTATGATTCATATCATCTGAAAATGAAGCAGCTGTTAGCAGAATTAAGATCCATTAAAAACTACTTTCTAAAGAGGTGACACTGTGTTGACACCTTCAAGAATTAGAGTTCAACATTTCTAAGTTGTTTCTTTTGTGCAGATTGAATTGAAAAGGTCTGTTCTGCCACTTTCACATTCTGAGCACTTGTTTTTGAAACTTCTGTTCCCTTGAGTATTTTCAGTCGTTGATAGGTCCTATCCTTCTGTGAAGATGTGTGTGTGTGTGTGCGTGTGTATTGTTCTATATTAAAGCAATTAGTGAATAAAAATGGGGGTTTTTGGTACAGTGCTCAAACTGAGAGATTTTAGCAAACTGCATTTCACTGAACAAGGTATAAAAAGAAATCAGAACCAATGTGATTTATGAATGTTATTTTTTCCAAAAATATAAGGAAAAGCCATCTAGTAAAATCGAAGCCACTACTTCTTCAAGAAAATCAGATAATCTGCGAGGCTGTGACTTACTTCAAGAAGTCTCTGTTACAATTCGAAGATTTAAAAAAACTTCCATTTCAAAGGAAAGGTTAGTAGGTGTTTTTTAATTCTGAAGAAATACTAGCTTTAGTTATGCTTCTCATCAAAAGCTTAGTTCTTGAAATAGCTCAGGTCAAGATACTGTTTCAAGTTGTTATTTCATAAGCTTATTTTGTATGAAAAATCCTGTAAATTGCAAGTAAGAGGGCACTATGCTGTGAAAGTCGTGGTGGAATAACACCATGCATGAAATTTTATGTTGAGTGTGTTTTTTTTGCCTGACTTCAAAAGGCAAATGTAAATAAGTTTTCTTGGTAAAACAGAATTTTTTTAAAGGAAGCATCTTCCCTTTCTATTTCCACATTGCCTTGTTGCTTACAGCCGAAATTATATTATTTGTCAAAAAGTTTAGAATCAAGTTTAGCTAACAAAGAAGTGGTTGAAGTCTTTGGTTTGGTACTGCAGACCTAGATGCAGGTAATACAGTATTTGAAGTGTATTACCAGCTGCCACCCTGCAGTGGTGGCACTGACTGTAATGGGCTTAAAGCGTTCAACGAGGCTGCAAAGAGGTATGTGCAAACAGTTGATAAAAGTTCTGTAGATGGTGAAAATTTGTTTAGGTTTAGAAGTTGCTAGACAAGTTAATGGGGGGAAAAACTTCATAGAAGTTTGCTAGATGTATTGTAATGTAGGAAGTTCTGTGAGTAGAAAATAGGATGATTGGAAATGTGTGCACAGAAAGTATTGCATATGCTTGTGTACTGCTTTTACTTTCATCTAGGATTCTCTTTTTTTGCTGCTCCTAAGACAGGATACAAAGCTGGAGAATGGCCATATTGGATAATTCTGGTTTTCTTTCCTTCCCCTCCTCCCTAGAGTTCAACGGTGTGCAATGTTACAGTTTTCAGAGTTCCATGAGAAGCTGCTCACCACTCTTTGCAAGAAGACAGAGGATGGTCTGACTACAGAACATGCTCAGAGTCTTGTACTCGACACACTTTGTTGGTTGGCCGGAGTATATTCAAATGGCCCTGGCAGGTAAGGGAGGAATTATGTTCAAATTATCATGGCTGTTTCTCAGTATCAGTTTGCTATAAAAAAATAGTTTTATATTATTCTCTAAGGCCTGCAACTTGTTTTCACAGCTCAAAGGAAGGAAATGACAGTTTGCTTTCTAAAACACGTAAATGTGTTTCTGATATTATACGCGTTTGCTTCTTTGAAGCTGGGCGGAGCATAGCTCACAAATGTGCACGATTTCTTGCACTATGCATCAGGTCAGTGCTAATTATTTGCATATATTTCTTTTTCTTTATTTCTGTTTTACATGTATTTTGGGGATTTGCATGCATTCTGAACTGAACGTTTTGTTATTGTTTGACGTTAAATTCATAAAGCAACAAGATCTGGTAGATGTTCTGTTCAGGAAATATGTGTTTAGGGTATGACTGCAAAGAACACCAGTCTTTCAACTTCATCTCCTGAGGGAGATTTTATCCTTCATTCATTTTAACATTCATTAAATGTTAAAGTGTCTGTGGTTTGTTTTTTTTTTTTTTTTTTGTAGCAATGGCAGGTGTGACCCGAGTCAACAAGGGTTTGGATCAGTTCTTCTGAAGGCTTTACTTGACAATATGCCTCTTTTGCCTGCTGCTGCCACAGGTGGTACGTATACAGTGTTTCTTGTCGTAAATATACATGGTGCATTTGTTGTTGATGCTGAGTTGTGTTGAACTCTCTTGTGAAATTAGAATGAGGTAATTGTTCAGTTAATACAAAATGCTTCTTGGAGTGGTCTGGTCATGAAGTAGAAATTTGCAGTTGGTGGAATTTTAAGTAAATAAGCTTGCTTAAACCAGAGCATGAAGGCTGACATTTTTTAAGAGCTTAAGTAAGTTTTCTAAGAATTCTGAAAGATGTTTAGCAACAACAGATTCTGTTGACATAAGTGACAGTCAGGATAGTCTATTATTTTTTAAAATTAGGAGATAGTCAGGAAACTTGACTATCCAAATTATGTCCAACTAGCAATCCACTTCTGATTCTTCTGCACTACAAGGAAATTTTAACTAACTTAAATTTCTTTGTTACCTATATTGCAGTGTAACAGTCTCTTAGCACCTTGTTGAAGCATCTGGAGTGCCAGATGGAATGGGAAGATGACTTCACCCTTGTATTTTGGGTGGCAAGGCCTGCTTTTCACACTAGGACACTGTTGAATTTTTTCTAGCTTGGCATCACCAATGAGTCTTACAGAAAAATTAGTTTGCATTCCAAAAGGCTTGTTGTACTACCACCCAGGTCAAAACACATAAAACAGTGCTACAGAGGGTATGGAATGCACAGGGAGAGAAGGAGAAGGAGGAAGCTGAGATTTGTGTTTCTGTACAGAAACACAAATGCTGTGCTCCCAGAAATGATTTGTTTGAAAGCAGTGCCTCCAGGAAACACAGACTAAGGAGACAGTAACCAGAACGATAAGATGAAAGAGTTGGCTCTGGTGTATGGCTTGGCTTTGATGAGATTGGAACCCCTAGCCAAGCACCTTAATATATCAAGATCATTTTGATTGTTGTGAGCAGGAGGAATGAAGGAAGTGTGCAAAGCTGTCTCTTGGGAACCCTTTTTTTCCTTTAATTATATGTTAGTTGATAAGAGAATTGGAAGTACTCTAGAAACTTATGGTTGCAGAATGAATCTTAATTGAAACCTCTCAAGAAAGGGGAAGGGGTAGAGTATCTCCTAGTCTGTATTCAGACCATTAGATAATTATCACTTCTGTTAATTTTCCTTTAAAGTATGCTTTCTCATCTAAAAACTTATATCATATTTCATCTGAAATAATTTTTTTTAATGCAGGATCTGTGTATTGGTATTTTGTATTGCTGAACTATGTAAAAGATGAAGACTTGGCAGGATGCAGCACAGCTTGTGCATCATTGCTGACTGCTGTGTCCCGGCAGCTGCAGGATCGCCTAACACCAATGGAAGCGTTACTTCAAACAAGGTACTAAGATATGTGGTTGTTGTAAACTTAATAAAAACAAGTCTAGGAACCTTCTAATGCCATCCTTTGGTGTTCTGAAAAAGGTTGTGTGTTACACTTTGCTGTATTTGAGCAAGAATTAATTTGCTAAAGTTCTGGAAGACCATTTTAACTTGTGCGAAATTAAAGTTGAATTTAATTGCTGTGTCACATTTTAAATTAGCAAATGTGTATCATGGTGTTTGAAGTCTGTGCAATCCTTAAGTTAGTATTTATGATTTTTAGTGTAAGGACTAACATAGCCTGTCATATTTTGACTCTTGGAAGGAATTAAGTATATTGAATAGTTTGGCACAGTGCTTCACAAAGCTATAGTCTTTCAGTAGGTGGACAATACATTTGACATATTTCTTCCAAAGGCCACATTCTAAGTGTACAGACCTGAGTAATTTACTGGGAATGTGGATTCTTCTTTTAAATTACATACCAATGTAATTTAGGACTGTGATGTTTCATCTTCTACATATTGAACTGATTGGCCATTTAGCTTTGGATTTACATGATATGAAAAGGAAATTTCTGGTGGTTCAGTTGTGTAGCAGTTTCCAAAGCTGCATTGTGGTGAAGGAAAAATGCTGCTGTTTGACATATCTTTCAGTTGTGGTTTGGATGCAAGAGCTTTCCTCAAAGCAAGATCAAGATAGAAAAGTTTTGGTGGAGGTTAGTTCAGAATTTTCAGATAAAATTGAAAATGTAATAGAAAATGTAGTTAGGGAAGGTGTAGAGGAGGGAGGATATCTGTTGACTTTTGGTTTTGTTTTTAAAGAACTATAATTCCAAAATACTACTTCAAACCTTGGCGTTACACTTAGATCCTTATCCTGGTGTCTACTGCATTCCTTTGCTTAGTTGTTAATTTATTTCACCACCTAATCAGTTGATTAGAAGACTTATTCCAGCAATAGAAATGGTATCTGGAAAAATTTAGAATTTTGAAAAATTAAGTGAATTTAACCAAATGGAGGAGAAAAATGTGAAAATTACACTTGATATGAGAATGGCACCTTTCTGTGGGAATTGAGTTGTTCCTTCATATAAATTGCTTCCAAGTACTTTCTTTAAACAGCATATCTAAAATGGAAGGTTTTCCTCCTTTCCATTTGCCCACTTTTGAATTTGGTACATGTGACATTTCAGATCACCTTCTGGTGAGCACGTGCTGTCTGCATGACAAGGGAAGATTTCTGAAGTGAGCCCACTCTTGGTGCCCTTCAAGCTTAGATTTTCTAGAATGTTTCTAGATGGTGTTTTAGTGATTTTCTTATTAAAACTTAATTTGCTTTCTCTTTTAACTCCATAATCCCATAAGTAGTTTAAGAGTAGCAGCACATCTCTTATTTGATTACAACAGCTCTCTAACAAGGACTGACAATTTCTTGATTTAGTTTGCTAATTCAGGCAAAATTTGTGGGCCTTTCTTTCATATGTCTGTGGATCGAGAGAATGCTGTCAATTTTGGATTTTGGTTTTTGTGTTGGTTTTTTAAAGAGAAATTAGTAGGCAGCCATAGCTTTCCCCTTTTTTCCTTCCCTTTCCCCAAATTGTATTCTATATTTTTTGTGTACATTTGTGTTGCAGAATATATACTATTGTGTTTTTTCTCTTCATCCTTGGTCGCAGATGCAATAGGCTAACATCTGGTGATCAGCTAAAAGCAGATGTCTAATTAATGGATCTGCACATTCATGGGAGAATAATACTCATTTTACTATCATGTACTGCAATAAATCAAGTAAAATTTGCAAGGATAAGGCCAGTAGGGTGTGTTACATGATTTGCAGTTCATAAACCAACAAAAAAGGCATTTTAGATAGGATTTTCGACTGTCTTACAAAAAAACAGGTTTGTTTTGTCTCTAGCAAATCTGAAAAAATTTCTCCAGCCTGTTCTTGAAAGTACCAGATTCATGTAGTCATGGAGTTAAATTGTTTAAAATATTGTAAGGTGTTACATGGCTTAATTATTGTTATCATTCGCACTTGAACTGTCTCCTGCTCTCATCTAATCCTGCTCTCCTACTGCAATTAAAGCATTTCAGTGCTTGTGTCATCCCCACACTGCCACTGGAGAGCAGTTTCTTTCATTCTAAACAAATTCTGGATGTCTGGAGTGTATTTGTATCTTAATTTTATTCTCCAGATCTGTAGACATTCTTAAAGCATTTCCTTCAGCTTCTTTGGTCCTTGTCTTCCTTGTGTTGTGATACACAAAATTTTACACATTATTCTAGTTGAGAGCTCTGATGAATGAAACAGAAGAGGCATTTCACATAGTTTATGTTCATTGCTGCACAGATGAATAAGGTGATTGATGAGTTTTTACATTACGTTCTTGATTTAGTCTTTGGGGTTTTTTTGATGTACCATTATATCCTTTTGTGAAAAGGATTGCTACTGAAGCTTAAAACAGTAAATCTGATCATTCCTGCTGAAGAACAGGTAAAATGCACTATGCTTATGGAAATAAATATGGGTTGGACAGAATAAATTAAATCCTCTGCAGTATGTTCAAATTCTACTCTACAATGCTCTTGCAGATTTTTGACATTTTATCACTGGTTTACTTAATAAATCAAATTCTTTATTTAAAACATGTAAGTAATGAGTGTTAGTGTTGAGCTGACCTGATTTATTGAATATTTAAATCTGATATCTAAAGCAGGCTGTGAAGGTACAGCACTGAATTTTGTCTGAGCATTTTTGTGTGTTTTATTAGCCACTTTACAGGAGCATGTTGTCTTGGCTGGTGTGCAAAAAAAGGTCAGGCAGCAAACACATCACTCTTGTCAGATGTGCAGGATGCACTGGTCCTGTCTAATGCATGCTTGTAAAGAGCAACCAAGTCTATCCTGTGTTGTTCTGAGTATAAAGTCATTTAAAATTTGCTACCTTGTAAGTAACTTGGGTGGGAAATGTAATGTTAAATGGGTTGATCTGTAATTTTCAGATCTGCTCTTTTGTAAGATCGTTCATAATTTTCTGATAATTACAGTCATAGTATTGTGTGGTCAAAAGCACTGACCCCAGGTAATGTGGGAACATTTTGACAATCAGAGAAGTCTAGAGTCTGTTTTTACCTTGTTGCTGATGTTGTATTCATGTAGACATTTACACTTTTGTGATTACTTAATCAAAAAAGCCATTTAAACATTCCAGCCTTCTCAGCATGTTGGGGGTTTTTACCTCAGCCGGTAAAGAAAAGAGAAACTGCTCAGAGGCAGAGGGAAAAGGGGGTGGAAGAACTTACTGCCCTTGCTAGCATGTTCGTGGAAATATTTCAGATTTCTTCTATCTCTTGCCAAAGTGCAGAGTGTTATGTTTCTCACTTTTGTATCTACAGAGATGCATTCTTTCTTTCTACTCTGGCTTAGTAATTTAGCTAGATTTCCTTTTTTTTCCTCTTTTCAGTTGCTGGTAATAGGTATTGTTAAACACTAAAAAAAAAACCCAAAACAAAAAAAACCCTCTTCCAAACAAAACCACAAATTAACAAAAAACCCACTGATTTTGATATGACTTTGGAGTTTCCTTTTTCTTGGCTTATAAAACCCTAATTGATTTGGGACCACTTTGAGTGATGGTGCTTTTTTTTTCCCTCCATCACTGCCAGAGTAAATGTTATAAGTTTTCTTCAGTTGAGATATTTATCACAAGTGTTAATTGGTATGCCTAGCAGCATTTCCTTTTTTAATTCTTACTTCAGCTGGAAGAACAAGCTGAGGTGGAATTTCTTCTGCTGTTTTGAAACAGTACTGTGTTTTTATTGACTTCAGACTAATGCCTCATTTACCGTGTCTTGCTGTGGCTCATTGTCTAAGGCTTGTAGTTCTGTTTTCATGCCTAGTGTGATTGTGTGTCATGTTTCCAGGACAATTTTACATCTTCAAAACTCTTAAGTAGCAAAGAGTTACTTACTTAGCATTACAAGCAGTTTGAAAATGCTATACAATAAATAATTTTAATGAAGTATAAGCAAGTGATAATTTCTAAGATGTGTCAAATGAATGAGCAGAAGAGTTTGGAATATAATAAATCCTGATGGTAAAATACTTGGCCTTTTACTGTAAATAATTTTATATGCGTTCTTATTGTGTGAATGGTGCTGTTTGTCTTATTTGCAGATATGGATTATACAGTTCACCTTTTGATCCAGTTCTTTTTGATTTGGAAATATGTGGCTCTTCTTGTAAAAATGTATACAACAGCAGTATTGGAGTACAGTCAGATGAAATTGATTTGTCTGATGTTCTATCAGGTATGTATGTTTAGCAGTGATTGATTGTGGTGGAATTGGTAAATATTATAGTGTTTTCTTTTAGTGAAGATGTGATTTTATACTTTCCAACCAAGCTGAAGTCCAAGGTATTCTCTTGCTCATGGTATCTTTTACATTTCCTGTGGCCTTAGGACAGCAAGAAAAAACCTCTTTCTGGAATCTATTATTTTCTTATCCTGTAGAATATCTCTGGGTAGAGATTAAACAGAAAGGCTGCTCTCATTCCCTGGGTCAGTCATCTAGGAATCATCTGTCACCTCTTTCAAGTAGCTTCCATGAAGTGTGTTATTATTCATTTAGGCTAGCAACACACATAGGCCGAGACAACTATGGATTTTTTTGAAGTTGGGAAGCTGTCATATGGCATTCTTCTACTTAAATATAAAGGTTTAATGAGGTATTTTTTCTGTTTTAAAGGAGTTAAAATACCTTAAAAGCATATTTGTGTCTTATCTTCTCAGGTTAATTCATAAGTGAATGTTTAGGCCCTGCAATGTCCTAAAGAACCAGATAATTTCTACCTGTGAGGAAATTCTTTTCATAGCAAGTGTCTTCATCAGTCATAGTGACCTCTTTCCTTCTCTTGTATGCTATTGTCTTTCTCCTTCCTATCCCTTCCTCCATACAACTCTGTGAATTTGTTTGGATATTGATTAATAGTCTTGGTTCTATACTAAATTCGTGTATGATCTTAGTTGTTCTGGCAGTTTTTTCCTCTTCTTTTCCAGTAACATCAATTTATTTTTGCAAGCTAATTTGTTTTCAGTGTAGAAAGAATAGAGCATCCATATATAATTTCACTCTGGAATTAAGAAAGTTATACTACGCTTCTGTCACAGTTGACAATTTGACTTACTAATATGCTCTCTTCAGATTTGACAGTAAATAGACTTCCATATATATTGAGGATGTGATAATGTTAAGATATTTCTTCTACAACATTAACTAATAAAATATGTGCATTATATTTAGTTGTCCCTTTTGACACTTCATGAGTTGACATGTCACTGTCAAGAAAACATTGGCTGACTGTGCAGATACATGTTTCTCTTTCAGGAAATGGGAAAATAAGTAGCTGTGCAGCTGCTGAAGGTAGTTTTACTTCCCTTACTGGACTTCTGGAAGTTGAACCTCTGCACTTTACCTGTGTTTCAACAAGTGATGGAACTAGAATAGAAAGGGACGATGCAAGTACGTTTACTGGTATATACAATTTTTTATTTTTTCTACTTAGCATAGTTCCATAATACTTTTTTAATTGACCATAATGGCACTGTTTGACAAACTGATTGCTTGTAGTTTTGCAAGTGTTGAAATGTTTTGTCTGTGGTTTGTTTTTTCTTAAATAATTTCTATATGTGATGTTAAACTTCTTGGATCTTAGCAAACAAAGTGGATGTAAAAAATACTTGAATCCATTTGTTTCTATTGGAGAGTATAAATGTGCAAGCTTGCATCTTTACCTTACTACCTTTTGTAGTGGAAGAATTCCAGAGCAATAGATGGCTTTTCTGTAATCCAAGTGTTACATTTATGACCAATGTGCATAGTCTATAAAACATATACTTTGTAACTCAAGATGATGTTACCTTGTAGCAAGAACTGGATTAAAAAGACATTTCGCTTGTTTTTACATTACTCTGAACAATTAATAAGGAACTAAAGGTGTATTTTATAACTTCTACATGGGTGTTTTATTTTGTTTGTTTGTTTCATGCCAGTGAGTACCTTTGGGGTTACCCCAGCAGTTGGTGGCCTCTCTTCTGGAACAGTTGGGGAAGCCTCGACAGCACTGAGTTCAGCAGCCCAGGTAGCTTTGCAGTCTCTCTCTCATGCAATGGCCTCAGCCGAGCAACAGCTCCAGGTGCTGCAAGAGAAACAGCAGCAGCTTTTGAAGCTTCAGCAACAGGTTGGAGGCCATTTGGCTCTTTTTAGTGCTGTATCTAAACTTCGAAAGCTGAAAAAGTAGTTGCAGAGCTAGTAGCCTTTTTTTTTTCCCTCCAAAGTCTATTTGAGGAAGGAACTGCTCAGCACTCCAGTTTGTTCTTCTTAAACAAAGTGCTGCTAGTGTCTCTCATGCTGCTTTGGTCTTTCAGACTTAGTTTTTGTGTATTTTAAGGGTGGGTTGGGAGTTTGTAATAAAATCTAAGTCTTCATAATTAAGTATATCAGTCTGAAATTGAAAAAAGCGTACCAAAATGAAAACCACAATTGCTGACACAGAGAAGTGCCAGTAGTTGGCCAATGCTTGGCTGTGTTGACTCTACTTTGCTTTTCAGTGTAGGGTTTTTATTATTTTTTTGATTATTCCATCTAATTACTCATGTTCCTCAGCTTGTGAGTCAAATTAAATAGATAGTTTAATAGTTTAATTTTTCAGCTTATAGTTGGTCATCCAACTTAGCTATATTGACAGTAGTTTAGTTTTATTAAATACAGTTGTATAATCAAAGTTGAATTTGTGGCTCAATACTACTCCCATGTTCACAAGTAGTATTATCTACTACATACATTGCTTTCATCTTCTCCACAGAAAGCTAAGCTGGAAGCAAAACTGCATCAGACAACGGCAGCAGCGGCAGCAGCAGCATCAGCAGTCGGTCCTGTTCACAACTCTGTGCCTTCTAATACAGTAGCAGCTCCAGGGTTCTTCATTCATCCTTCAGATGTCATTCCACCCACACCAAAAACAACTCCTCTCTTCATGACTCCACCTTTGACTCCACCTAATGAAGCAGTTTCTGCTGTTATTAATGCAGAGCTTGCTCAGCTTTTTCCTGGTTCAGTCATTGACCCCCCAACAGTTAACCTTGCAGCACATAACAAAAATACAAGCAAGTCTAGAACGGTAATTATTTTCTTTTTCTTAGAGAAATAAGATGCTGTAAGCATTACCAGGGTCTTAATTTGTACTTGAGTGCTAGTAAATATGTACTTATTTGGGTGAGATGTGAAAACTCTATCGCTAACCTTATACCATAAGCAAAGAACTTATGAAAGCAAGATAGTATTGTTACAGTACCTCATAGGGGTTTCTCTTTATTGGAGCTAGCTTAACTGTCTAAGGAGTTATTAATCCTTTGAACTTAGTAGTTAATATATTTTGGTGGTTCATGCTCAAATCTAAGTGTAGTGAAGTAGTGTCAAAATGGTACATCTTTAACAGCTCACAATAAATGCATAGATTTTAATCGCTTAATTTTACTGATGTTTTTCCACTCCTCAGAATCCACTTGGATCTGGCCTTGCTCTTGCAATATCTCATGCTTCACATTTTCTTCAACCTCCACCTCATCAGTCAATTATTATAGAGCGAATGCACTCAGGTAAAACCACAATTCCTAATAGTAGTTTTGACACATGTTCTAGTAAGCAGTGGACTGTTTTCTGGGCCTCTAAATAAGTTGCTTAGCTACAGTCTCTCTTAGCTTTCCAAAGTAAAGATATTTCTCAGTTTGTATTCTGTAATACCTGTGAGTTTAAGATCTAGCACTAGATGATAGTTGAAAAATCCTGGAGTCTTGGGGAAAATGTTGGGTCTCTGAACAGAGCATCTGTTCAAAAATAATGCAAAAAAAGCAAAACAGCTTCATTTAAGTTGATGGCAAAGTTTTCTTCTCAAAGTGTTCAAGTTGTAGTGAGAGTTTCTGGGATTATGCAGCTATTTTTAGCCTCAAGTGTGCAAATTTACCTTTTAAACAATACATAAACCGTTATATATCTTTTAAACAATACATAAACAACGGCTTTATTGTTTGAGAAAGTAACATGTCTTCCTGGTTAGCACACACTGGTCTTTCAGGCAGTCCTGTATTTTTGTCACCTAGGAGCAAGAAGATTTGTGACTCTGGATTTTGGAAGACCTATATTACTGACAGATGTATTGATTCCCACTTGTGGAGATTTGGCTTCTTTGTCCATTGACATTTGGACTTTAGGAGAAGAAGTGGATGGAAGGCGACTGGTAGTGGCTACTGACATTAGCACACATTCACTTATTTTACATGACTTGTTGCCACCCCCAGTTTGCAGGTTTATGAAGGTAAAAGGCTCTTTTAAGTTCTTCATGTTTGTTAGTACATGAACTTTCACTTAAGTTCTCTTCAGACCAAACTCTTTTTGGCTATAAATTTTTAATGTATTTTTGACTTGGTGTTTATTTTTCCTGGTTTGATACAATTGTGTTACAATATAGTTGCATTTTCTTTCAGATCACTGTTATTGGTCGATATGGTAGCACAAATGCCAGAGCAAAGATCCCATTAGGATTTTATTATGGCCATACCTATATCCTACCCTATGAAAATGAACTGAAACTAATGCATGATCCCCTCAGAGGAGAAGGTGAATCAGCAAATCAGCCAGAAATTGATCAACATTTGGCAATGATGGTTGCATTGCAAGAAGACATACAGTGCAGGTTAGCAAGAAAAAAAAAAGTGTATTTGCTAATTATTTTAATGTAAACCACTGAGATGTCATAATGTTACAGATTTTTTTTTTTCTTTCCATTGTATTCTTCAGACCAAAAATTACTCTGCTGTTGTAGAGTTTTTGTGAGTATCTTTATAGCAGTAATAAAGACTGCACTGTATTTTTTTTTATTCCATATCTGTTTTAACAGTGCATTCACAATGGACCAGAAGTTGGCTTCTGGCAGGGTGATGGTCAAATGTATTGCTGTTTGCTACACTGTATTTTTTTTATTCCATATCTGTTTTAACAGTGCATTCACAATGGACCAGAAGTTGGCTTCTGGCAGGGCGATGGTCAAATGTATTGCTGTTTGCTAATGTGTATTGAATTGTGTTTTTTGAATATTTCCCTTTAGGTACAATTTGGCCTGTCATCGGTTAGAAATCCTTCTGCAGAGTATTGACCTGCCGCCACTCAATAGTGCTAACAATGCCCAGTACTTTTTGAGAAAGCCAGACAAGGCAGTAGAAGAAGACAGCAGAGTATTTTCTGCTTACCAGGACTGCATTCAGTTACAGCTTCAACTCAACTTGGCTCACCATGCTGTTCAGAGACTCAAAGTAGCTTTAGGTGCAAGCAGGAAAACCCTGAAGGAACAATCTGATCCAAAAGAGTTGATTCAGATGTCATCCACAGAGCAGTTACGCACCATCATTAGATACTTACTGGATACTTTGCTCAGTTTGCTACATTCATCCAATGGTCAGTATTTTTTGAGGTTTTGGTTTTTTTGTCATGTTAGTAGAAACAATTTCCAAGTATTTCTATTTCTTGACCTGCACTTTTCTACTGTAAGGCCTTTAAACTATGTTTAGATGTAGAATCATAAAAATGTAGAATGGTGTTTGAGTTTGTAGAGATTTTAAAGATCTAGTTCCAACACCCTGCCATGGAGAGTGGCACCTTTCACTAGACCAGACTGCTCCAAGCCACATCTACTGTGATTTTAGTAGCTGATAGCATACATTGTAAAGTTTTACCAGTGGCACCAAGCTGGCCTAACCACTTCCCGAAAAGGATAGGAGAAGGTGTCAAGGTCCTTCTCGCTTTTGTGTAGTCCTGACTGCATGTTCCTCTGTTCAAATAGTCATCTGACCTTTATTGGGATGATCCAGTTTGCTGAAGTAACAAAAAACTGCCCAGGCAGAATACTCATGTGGTTTTCAGAGGTAGAATCACCTTGTGAAAGGATCTGTGAGCATTGAGGCCTGTGCAATGCTGGGGGTGGATTAGGCAGTTAGAAGTGGGCCGAGGAAGCAGAAGTTTTCTCAAGAGTGGTGGTGGTAGTGAACTCATAAAACCAGTATTTCTAGTTAGGTCACAATTTTTTGATATCCAGTAAAGATTTTTATTTCCTAAGCTTACCATTAAAAGAAGTCTGGGAGAATTGAAATTGAAAAATCTGAATAGGAGTTGGTGGAATAAAAAAAAAAAAAAAAAAAAACCACAAGAAAAAGGAACATTTTTCTGTTGATAGGTTGTTGTGTGATTTTCTGTGCCAGTTTGTTCTAAAGCATGATGGTGGTTTGGGGTTTGCTTCATGTAGGTTCTGTGGGGTATTTGCTCTGTGACATAGTATTGATTTGGTTTTGACAAAATGGCCTGGTCTTTGAGTTACCTACAAATCACCATCTCCCCATATGTTCCCACCTCCTTTACTTCCGTGCCAATTAGTCAAATTGTATTAGTTTCAAAAGCTTACTGCAAACTTTTTCCTATATTTTCAAGCCATTGTCTCTTTAAACAGAGGTGTTCTCTTCTCTTCAAAGGGCACTCGGTTCCTGTGGTTCTGCAGAGTACTTTTCATGCTCAAGCTTGTGAAGAGTTATTTAAACACCTGTGTATCAGTGGAACCCCCAAGATACGATTGCATACTGGCCTTCTGCTGGTTCAGCTCTGTGGAGGTGAAAGGTGGTGGGGTCAGTTTCTCTCAAATGTACTGCAGGAATTATACAATTCAGAACAACTTCTCATATTTCCACAAGACAGGTAAGGTATAAATCTAATCTGTGGATCAGTGAAGTAATTTCATTGTTCATAATTTAGCATTGGAATTGGCAAAATGGGACTGAAGGGTACTTATCCATGGTTTTCACTGATTTAAGAAATAGACCCAAAAAAGTACTGCAGATGATAAATGTCCAATTGCAGTAACTTATTGCACCTATTTGTTTCTTAGACCACAAAAATTTGCTATTTTTTCTTACTTGGAGATCTTCACATACATAGCAGGATTGCTGTCCTGCTGTGTAGAGTCAAAAATGGCCTTCTCTTTTATCAGGCTTAAATGCACCCTAATCATAAAGCTGCTCTTCTCCAGTATTTGAAAGTGGGATTGAGACATACTATTAGCATTCACTGCAAAAGACTGCCCTGAGATTAGAGCAAGAACATGTAGAGTTGGTCACTGAATGTTAGATGTATTGATTATTTCAGATTATTGATTGAGGTATTTAATATTCTAAATGTTAGCATTTTATTTTAATCAAACATATTTGCTGCTTAGAGGCTTTCTGCCTTCTTTGAACAGCAACATCTGTATTTTTGTATCTTTTTAAAATTAATTAATTCAAGGATATAAGAATCCATAGATATCATTCTCTTTCCCTGCTATCAGTAATATATAATAGGAAATAAAATGGATGAGATCTTGTTTCAGATGTGGAAGACTGCTGACCTCTTGAGGGTGAAAAAGATGATGTTCACCCTAAAATGCTGCATTGACCTTTAACAATGATAAGAATGTGAAATCCAGTCTACTTGCTGGGCTGTGGTACTGCTTTCTGTAGCAACCTGTGTCTCAGATGAAAGCCTAGGACAATACTGTTATATAAGGGGTGTTGCAGGATATTACTGATTCTGAAAAAGAAATAAAATCTTAAATATGTAAATTTTATTTTTAGGGTCTTCATGTTGCTTTCTTGCATTGGCCAAAGATCGCTTAGCAACAGTGGTGTTTTAGAAAGTTTACTTAATCTCCTGGATAACCTGCTGTCACCACTGCAACCTCATTTACCTGTGCACAGAAGAACTGAAGGTAGCCTTCTAATTTGGGAGATTATTTTCATATTCATTATAAGCTAGAAAATTGAGAGACTAACTCACAATTTTTGGTATATTAAAAGAAGAAATTGCTTGTTTACTATATTTCTAAAACACAATTGTTTTTTAAAATGTGATTAATCTTCTTGTTCTTTAGGTGCTAAAAGAGATTCCTTCCCCCACCCCATTAAAACTGAGCAAAACCTATTTGATTATTTATAATGCAGCTAGGAAGCCTTGGCAGAGTGGGGGGAACATTCAATGTATAGACAGCTCTAGTGAATGACTTTGGAATTTAATGGTTTGGAGAGAAATGCACCTTTTTGCTCAGGAGATCCTCTCTAAGTTTCAAGTTTTTGAGGTGAAACAGATAAGAGGACAAGTTTGTTATGTGTATCTGCATGGTTTCTGCAAAATACACAGAGTTTGTTCTTGTGGGACCTTTTGTAATTACAAGGAATTTACATTTTTTTGATCCTAAAAATTGACTGAAATTATATCCTGCAAACTTTATTTTCTTTGAGTGCTCTCTTAACTACCCCAAGGTTGACACAAATTCTTATTTTTGAAAACATCACATCCTAGGCTACTTCATTTGTTATGTACAGGTAGCAAAACATTATAGAAGATAAGTTGCTTAAAATTCTTAGTCATGTGAGGTCTGTGAAGTGCCAGCTGAGACTCTGTCCTTAGTTTTCCCTTGTGTCCTGATGTTAACAGACCTACAGCTGGTGTCAGGAGCTGTCCTATTGCTTCCCACTATCTACCATGTGCTTTCTCTATTGGGGCCATATCCTGCTATAGTCTCTAACTAGTTTGAGGCAAACCCAAGCTTACATCTCCTCTACCTCTGTTTGCACTCTCCCCACAGCTTCCAATTCCTTTCATAGCTCTTGCCTTACTAGTTGTCCTCATGGAGGACTTTAGGAAGCAGAAGTAACTGATACTTCAGAGCTTTATTTGCTGGTCTTCCAGCTTCCTTCCTCCTGGACAGTACAGGTGAGTACTAGGGCAATATTATGTGTGGTGGAAGCATCAGGTATGGCAGAAGAAATTCCTATTTGAGAACTATCACACATAAATCAGGGTCAAAGGGGTGAAAACTTACTGGGGAAAAAGTGAAAAGCAAAGGAAAATCAGAGCAAGAGGTGAGTGTTACGGGTGGAGAGAAAATGTAAACTTTGAGGCCAGAAGAGGAAAAAAGGAATGAGCAAAAGACATTTCGAGGGGGGAGGGAGAGAAGGTTGAGGGGGGTTTTTTTTGTTTTTTTTTGTTTTGTTTTGTTTTTGTTTTTTTTGTTGTTTTTTTTTTGTTTTGTTTTGTTTTTGTTTTTTGTTGTTTTTTTTTGTTTTTTTGGTTTTTTTTTTTTTTTTGTTTTTTTTTGTTGTTTTTGTTTGTTTGTTTGTTTTGGGGTTTTTTTTTGGTTTTTTTTTTTTTTTTGAGATAAAAGGAAAATAAATGGTTTTAATAGAAGTATGAAAAGGTATGTACTTCACTCTGCAGCAGGATCCTTGTTTTTTTTTTCTTTGATTCTACCAACCAAAAAGGTGTGTAGCAGTCTCCAGTGCTCCTCACGTCTGTTCTTGCAATTTAGTCTGTGGTTCTAGTCCAGGAACAGTTCAGGTCCTGTTATGGACCTGTTGGAGTCCTTCCTCTGCCGCCAGGGGCTGGGCTGCTTTCTGTCAGTGTGCTCAGGAAACTGCAATTAACAAGTCAAGCTGCATCCTACTGCTTGGATGCCAGCAGCTACATGTGATTTTGGATGGATCGTTTCTGTGCCTTAGTTTTCTTGTTTGATCTGCATTTAATAATAGTTTGAATTAATTACAGCTTTTTTGAGGTCCGTGCATGAAAAGCACAGTGTAGTTAAATGTGGCTCAGCAGAGTGCACTGATATGAAAATGTGGGTGTAATCTCTAGGGCTGATGTCTTTGCTGTAATGACATTGTAGAATTGTGCCATTTGCATAATGACTGTAATTAAGTGGTCATTATTTGTAGGTTTCTGGTTTTGTTGAGTGGTCATGAGTTCACTTTGGAACTGTTCATTAGGATTTCCATGTGCACAAAGATTTTTCTTGAATGATGCGCAAGATACGTTTTTTTTCCTTTCTGCTTGTACACAAATATGGCATTTAAAGTGTGAGACTGAAATAGGCATTAGCCAGTCTTTAGTGCCACCAGTGTGGTTCATCCAGTCTGAAGTCACTCTTGACTTTCCTGCAACTTATTCAGATAGCTACATGAAGATACACTAATGGAGAAGTCAAGATGGAGGGTATCTCTATGCATGGTTATAACGATCTTATTGGAGCCCTGCTTGATGGAGGAATTGCACGCTGTAGAATTTGAGATATCTACTTCATGTACTTTAATGCAAGCAGCTGTCATTATGCATTTGGTATTTAGGAAATTTAGACATTAAATTTTTGACTCTTTCTAGGAAAAATGCTGCTTAATTTTTAGCATGAACAGTTGAGATGAAGCTTTTGACATCTGACTTCATCAGACTAAGGAAACTGTGACATTATTCTTTGCACCTAAGTTTTATACTGATTTCTCCCCTCATTTATGAGTGGTCAGACTCTAACTCTCCTTTTAAAAAGCAAAAAGAGGGGAGTGGAGTCTTTATGGACTAGTGAAATGTATGATGTTTGTTATGTCTTCAGAAATTTATTAAGGCGCTGAAATTTGTTTATTTTGAAGGAGTTTTAGATATTCCCATGATCAGTTGGGTTGTAATGCTGGTGTCCAGACTACTGGATTACGTAGCTACTGTTGAAGATGAAGCAGCCACAGCCAAGAAACCTCTGAATGGAAAAGAGAGGGAACGCTTTTTGACAGGTATATTACATTTATTATCAAAACTTGATTCTATGGGTATTGCTCTGGGAGAGCTGTTATTCCTGAAATGCATTTTCTATTCACTTGAAAAAAGAGATTTTAAAAATGCATGTTGTGATCTTTTTATTTTCGTTCTTGTCTGCTTATTTACATCCACATCTCCTTATAAATATAATCTTTCATTGTTTCAAGTGAAAAATGCAAGATTGATTTTAGTTTGTGAAATGTCTGTATATTACCCTGCGACTGGGACTTTACAATTGAAAGTGCACCATGTTGAGACACTTTGTACTGTGAGAAAGGGCCAGCAGTATGATTTCATAAATGTTCTGGTATTTGTATCCACTATTTTAAAATGTGTTTTTTGTCTGGTTTTCATTTATTTTATAATAGTAGTAGTAGTAATAATAATAATGTGTACTATATATTATCATCATCAGTGTTATTGTTATTATTATTTTGATTAGCTATGGTTTTCTTTTAATATCTTTTCTAAAAATTAAAATAAACCTTTTATGTTATGAAGCTGTTTATCTATTTTTACTTAGGACAGAGTTGCTTGCCTGCTTATATGTTCTAAGAATAATGAAAAAAAGATGGTACCACTGCATTTTACTATCACACAGAAATACTACTATGAGTGGGGATAGTTGAATAATGCCAAGAGTTCCATTTAGCTTATTTCTTTAGTACTTAGCATATGGAGATGCTAACCATTGAACCATAAAAGCTTTTCTATAGAGTTAAATGATGTTTAATAAGATGGATTAATTTTTAAAATTTTATTTCCATTAGGGAACCAGTGGAGTTTTATCAATAATAGCCTTCACACTCAGAGTCTGAGCAGATCTACTAAAGGCAACAGCAGCCTTGATAGACTGTATTCCCGAAAGATCAGAAAGCAGCTCGTGCATCATAAACAGGTGACTTCCTGCATGGTAGTGGCTATTTTCACAGAAGTGTGTCTCATTTATAGGATATCTCATTTCTTGAAACAACAGCTTTGGCATTGGGACTCATTCAGCCTTGCTTTTGCATAGGTCTGATTCTGTAGCTAAGGGCTGCCTAACTTCTTTGACATTCATCTAAAACCATGGGGCAAGGGATCTGCTAGAAAAACAACTTTGGAGTGTACTGTTGTACTCTGTTGGACAATAAATATAATGTACTTTCTACATAAATCTGAGTACATCTGAGTGCAAGCACCTGCACTGTGATTTAAAAGTATTTTAAAAGCTCAAGTTACAGTTTGAACTGAAGATTGCTATCATGTGAACATACTGATCCTTTTAACATCTTATTGCTTAAATTTTCATTTATTCCTATTAACATTTTCTTTTAGCAACTTAACTTATTAAAAGCAAAACAGAAGGCTTTGGTGGAACAGATGGAAAAAGAGAAAATACAAAGCAACAAAGGATCATCATACAAACTTTTAGTAGAACAGGCAAAACTAAAGCAGGCTACTTCAAAGGTATGATGCTCTGAAACTGTAACTGACTTCTTGTCCTTTATGTGAAAAGACCTGTTCCTGCAAAGTCATTTTTGTCTTACTTTGACCTTATTACAAAAAGTTGTTTCATCACAGCTGCTACCAAGTATATTCTAATACTGAAAAAAAGCAGCCATCTGGAAACTTATTGCTCTGTGAAAAATAATTTATTTTCTACAGGATTCTTTTAAGTAGTCATGGCCAAAATTTCTAATAAACTTGTAGCTTTGGGGATGCCAGTCATGTCATTAAACTTTGGATAACATACAGCAATAGAAAGATAAAGTAGTACTTTATATGGCTAGCTTTTATGCATGATGCTCTTCTAGATGCTTTCCTGGTTGAGTAGTCAGAAAATAATCATGCCAATGTCTGTCTTCGTGAACTAATATGACTTTTGAGAATTGTTTTTGAAGTTTGTCATAAGCTCTTTAGCTTCCTGAAGGTACCCACCACTTTAGTTGTGGCATCTTGCAATAAGCCTCAGATATTGAGAGTTGATGATGTAGTTAAAGAATTGTTTTGGCTATGAGAAGAGATGCTGAAATTTAGGGATTTCAGACAACGACAACATGGACTTTGCAGGGTACACAAAAAATGTGTAAATCTTTCCAGTTACTAAACTTAGGTTTCTCTTGAAATATTTACTCCCTAGTTCAAGTAGTATTCATGTCTGTTAGGATGCCTGAAAATAGGTCTGTGGAAGGAGACTACATGATATTGGACCTTACATACAATCTAAAGGGAAATCTTAAAATTTCTAGTAATTATGGGGGGAAAAAAATCACTTGCACAAAAATAAAGCTCCAAGTTTTCACTAACTGTGCTTGTCATGAGCTGTTCTTTCCTGCACTATCCTCTGCTTTATTCCAGCACGTTATGCCAAGGGGGCTGCTCTAGTGGTGGCCCCTTGAGACATCTTTAAATGAGTTACTGGCTGAACTGTGCTGACCAGGTGTTTTAAGTCTCACTTTATAGTAGCCATGTTGCATAAAAAAACCCATGTTGAACTAAAGATCTTCCCTCTTGTAGTTTCTTATAGTTAAGGTGTTATTGTAACCTTGATAGTTGCATTTTATGCATGTTTTGCTATTTCACCTCCTAATCACTTTTAGTTATGACAAGCTGTGAGTGACGTGAAACATGTACTGCATTTAGCAGAAAGTGAAACCTTTGTATTACTAAATAGCTCTTTCTTTGGTCTACTTCAATAGCTACTGCTTAAGTGGATTATGAGAGGCATTTGTATTACCTGATGACTGCTAGTGTAGCTGATACAATGAGCTGAGCTGCTAAATGAATGCCCTTGGTGGATAAGAGGATTAATAAAAGCACCTTCTTTTCTCCATCACATGTAGGCCCTCTGTCAAAAAGGGCCTACAGAGCCATGATCAAAAATCAAACTAGTTCAATTTATGGTGTGAATAATGCATACTTTGTATCATGGCAATATTAAAAAATTTAGAAATTCCTGATGATTTATCAAATGTGAAGAACTGGAAAGTCAGTGTTCTTGTAAAAGTAAAGTTCCATATTGGCTATTTTTATATGCAGTTTGCTTTATGGTAACTGTAGCTTTATGTACAGGTGTGGAAATTTGAAAGAAACTTTGAAAATATGTATTTTCAATATGTGTTATGGTATACATAAGGCTTAATTGGCACTTCTGCAGAACTGAATTTGATTATGTGTTTGTCATCTGAGATAACATGCTGACAAAACAAATTTCTGCCAATAAAGCCTTAATTCCATTCCAGAGTCTCATATATTTTTAGATTTCCTTTTAGTTTTTTTAAGGAGTTCCACAATTATTGTGGTTATTGCTACCACACTGGTTCATTGGGAAAGGATTTAGAGGTCAGTTTTAAACTGTAACTGTTTCAAATTTAATTTCTACAGCACTTCAAGGACTTAATACGCTTGCGTCGAACTGCAGAATGGCCTCGTTCTTCTTTAGATACAGAAGTATCAACAGCAAAGGAAACTCCAGAAATTGAACCACTTCCCTTTACACTGGCACATGAACGTTGCATTTCTGTAGTGCAAAAGCTGGCACTCTTTCTCTTGTCCATGGACTTTACTTGTCATGCAGATTTACTTCTTTTTGTTTGTAAGGTAAACAGAATTTGGAACATCACTATGTAGTGGCAGTAGCAACCACATTAAATTAGTTTTCTATTACTGCTTTTTTGCTTGTGTGATGGTAAGAATTAGCTGCAGCACTAAAATTGCTAATCATTTCTGGTGAAATAGTTTTTCTGATCTGCCACTTTGTGTTTGACCTACAATATGGCTGCTTCAAAATTGCATGGAAAAACTAACTTTAGAAAAAAATATATTAATGTAATTACACTCATAAAATTCTAAAGTATGAGCTGGTAAAAATACCTGATTTATTTGTAAGTGAAATCTAATAATCATAGAAAATGAAGTAAAATACTTTTATAGGGTTAACTATGATTAAGCATATATTTATCTTTCTTTTTTTAAATAGGTTCTTGCTAGAATTGCGAATGCTACAAGACCAACAATTCATTTATGTGAAATTGTAAATGAGACTCAATTAGAAAGATTATTGCTGCTTCTTGTTGGAACTGACTTTAACAGAGGAGACATCTCTTGGGGAGGAGCATGGGCTCAGTATTCTCTGACTTGTATGTTACAGGATATTCTAGCAGGTCTGTTTTAAGATCATATTCTTCAGAAAATATCTTGCACTTGAATCTTTCTTCCTTCAGTGTTTTGGGGAGGAGTTTATCACTATGTTAATCTGCTGACACAGTCTAAATTATAAAAAAAAAACCAAAAAAATCATAGTATTTAGGTTAGTGTGTAAAAATATGATTTAAAATTGCGATTAGAGTGACTTGTGCATGGAAAAGTTCATTTTTATGTGACCCTGATTATTTGAAAATTATTCAAAACACTTCCCCTTAAAGAAATAGCCCCCAGAGGATTTAGAGTTAGATGACAAAATGACAGTTGGTGTAGACACTAGGGTGTTAATTTGTAATGGGAATAAAGTTTGAATAGAAGTTTTCTGCTTAATTTAATACCTAGGAGAGTTGTTGGCACCTATAGCAGCTGAAGCTATGGAAGAAAGTGCTTTGGGAGAAGATGCTGGAGCTTCAGCTGGAGATTCTGATGACTCTCTCCAACAGTCCACAGTTCAGTTAGTGGAAACCATAGATGAGCCTTTGACACATGACATCACAGGTAAATTAGTCCATAATTCTGTATATGTGTATTTATTGAAAAGAGTAAAAAAAAAAATTGACTCATCTATCAAGGTATCAGTAAAAGACTTTTTGGTGATAGCATAAATAATTTCTGATACTATAGGCAGATTGAGTAATTAATTAAGTTAGTTTTACATCTGGCAAGTAAAAAATGGTTATTTTTCCTATTATTTTTAAAAAGGCAGCTTGATTGCATATTTTAACTTCTCCCACAAAGATTTAATATTAAAAAGCTTAAAATTATCTGTTAAGTATATTATACATCCTTGTTCTATAATTTTTACTTGCTAGTGTTAATACTCTTTTAATGATTCAAGGTGCTCCACCCTTGTCATCATTGGAAAAAGATAAGGACATTGATCTTGAATTACTGCAAGACCTGATGGAAGTTGATATTGATCCTTTGGATATTGATTTGGAAAAAGATCCCCTTGCAGCCAAAGTCTTCAAGGTATGTCACACCTAAATTTTCAGGATAACCTTTACATGTGAGATAGAAAAATCCTTACTCTCTTACACTGCTTCAGTAGTGTAAGTAGACCTGCTGCTGGTTTTTTATGATGTTTAATGTGGAATGACAGAAAAGAATGTAAATATTTACATCTCAGTTGACCACAGAATATTTTACTTTTGCATGAAGATACTTGTGTAAACAAGAGGTTCTGAGTTTACTCACACTTTAGCATGTGTTGAAGACAACAAAAGCATAATAGAAAAACAAGATCTAGTCTTGTCCTTTTTATTAAGAACAGAGCACCATTTCTGTGACTGATATTAAAATGAGTTTATGTTGTTAGTTGTATATATGCATATAGTTTATATATATAGTATAGTAGTATATATAGTATACTATAGTATATATAGTTTTTATATTGTATTTAAAAAAGGAAGCCAGCAGTAGATTGTGCTCAGATTGGCTTCAGACTATGAAGAGAAGCAACTCACTTCAAAATTTACTTCTGGGGAAAAACAAAATTACTAAGTACTTTTATACTTAAAATTAAGGCTAAATATACATATGTTGTACAAATACAATGTTCACAATGTCTATGAAAAACCAAAAAATATTTAGACTTTAAAGAAACACACTGTTCATAATGAAGTATTGAGTCTCTTTTCTCTGTTTAGAAGGATGACATTTGGAGTTTTTCCATGCCTCTCACTATTGACTTAAACCTCTCGTTTGAATTAACCTAAATTATCTGTCTCACCACTTGCTCAGAAAACACTGAAGTTTTTTGCTGTATTCCCTCATATGTCCTTCCACTCGTTACCTATCACATAAAGATTTTTTTCTTTAAATCTCAGTCTACTATCAAAAATTACACTTACTGCTGAATTTCTGTGTTACTGATGTTTCCTGCCTTCTTTATTCTATCATGTCATGTAGCAGTACTAGTAGCTTTATGCAAGATACCTTTATCGTCTTACCTGCTTTAATGTCTGCAAAAAACCTGCCATAAAACCATGCCTTCATTCTTCATCCTTCTTAATATTTGCTTCCATATCTGTAAGATGACAGTTGGTATTGGATCTCACCATTAAAAAGACCAGCATATGCAAATTGCCTTTGTGAAGTGTTACATTACTTTTTTCCTTGTGATCCATATGCTTTCTTAATGTCTTAAATTATGACACAAGTAGAGATTACTCAACTGTTTCTTTTTCAGAGCCCAGTACAAATAGTCCCTGAGCCTCACTGAGGCTTCAAGGTACTTAATTAGTACAGTTAATAGTATAGTATAGTATTCTGTCTTGATAAATAGCTCCTCAAAATATCTGTGTAATATTCTACTTCCACATTTACAATATGTTACAAATGTGGGGAGAAAAAATGATGACAACAGTTTCAAATTGGCTTGAATCTTTGAGGCAGGTAACTACATTGCTGGATTTTGACAATCACTAAGGATTTAATAGCTTATACTGCAGTAAGAATTGAAACGATTTTCTAAAGCCATTGGAACAGATATTCTGGTTTTAATTTTTTTTTAACTTCAAAGTTTGTTGTTAGTCATTAAAAACTTTTGGCAATCCAAAGACTTGCTGTTTATTGTTTTTCTTTGGTTGTTTTTTTTTTGTTTGTTTGTTTTTTAAGCCTATAAGTAGCACCTGGTACGATTACTGGGGTGCTGAATATGGCACCTACAATTACAATCCTTACATTGGTGGTGTTGGAATTCCAGTTGCAAAACCACCTGTAACTACAGAGAAAAATGGATCACAAACTGTCAGCATATCAGTCTCTCAAGGTAAGCAATGAATTGAAGTTCTGTTTGTGGTCTCTTTTCTGTAATACTGTATTTGACACCTTAGGATAAGAAATTATTTTAGCAATATCTATGTATTTTAAGAGGAAAGAATTACATTTTATGTATACCACATTTTTTTTCCTGTAGTAACTGAGAGAATGTGAAACGTACATTTAATGTGAAACTTATATTTAAAAAAGCTCAACATAGCAGAAAATCTCATTTTGTAACATTTTGGAATGCACTTATAGGCAGTTTTAAATCTTTCCTGTTTTCTCGGGAAATTTTGGAAGCTCTTTCCTAGTTGGCTCTACCCCAAAGGAGTGAAGTGGCACACATTTCATTTGTAGGAGTACTACTTTTCTTTTGCCACACTTGGAAAAAACAACTTTTTGGTTCTCATTTGAGAGCTATTGCCTTAGGAAAAAATTACTTGAACACATGCAGATTGCCATGTATGATAGCAAAGTGAGTGTGGAAAGAAATATGGGTGTGTTTCAGAGAAATACAGTATTTTAATAACTATGTATTTCAGGTCTGTAAGAATGTTATAGAAAGTTAGAGGAACAAGTTAAAGGTGAAATGAACTCAGTTGTTCAGAGCATGGTGCTGATACACCAAGGTTATGGGTCCAGTCCCTGTATGCACCATTCTCTCAGGAGCTGGATTTGACGATCCTTGTGGGTCCCCTCTAATTAAGAAAATTCTGTGATTATGTAATTATGTATATCCTTGATATACTCAGCTTTACCTTCTTTGTTGCCTTCGGTAGCTTTAGATGCACGTCTTGAAGTTGGACTTGAGCAGCAGGCTGAGCTGATGCTGAAAATGATGTCCACACTGGAGGCTGATTCCATTCTACAAGCATTAACAAACACATCTCCTACATGTAACTACATGTTGTCAAATCATTCTCTTCACATAATGATCATGATGCTTTGAAGTTTGTAGTAATGTTTTCTGTAGTCAGTAGCTTGAGAAAAAGTTACATTTTGCTTGAGTTTTCTTATTAGGCTGTACTTTAGAGATAGTTTTTTATTCAGATTTTTGAATAATTTACATGACTGTATTTAAGACATTTTGTGAAACAGTCAACTATGCATGTGGATTATGCTACAAAGAAGGGAAAAATTTCAGTTTTAGGTCTAGATTCAAGTGAACATTAAACTTCCTGTGTGAAGCTTCATTCTTGGTGTTTGAAAGCTCTTTGCATTTGACAGTTGCACCTACTAAATGATGAAAATGAAAATACTTGAATACAATATTGAACTCATATGTTCCATGAGCTTTATGTTTAAAAAGATACTCAGTGTTTTACTTTTGAACCTTTTTTCAGTGAGTTGTGCTGCCCATCTTGTTAAAATGTGTCTCTTTGTAGCCCTCCGGGTACTTTAATGTGCATACAGTCATTGGTTGAGTATGTAGTGATGGAGTAGGTTTAGTGATATCTTCAGACTTTATTCTCTGGAAGCTCATTATTGTCTGCAACTGTTGCACTGTAATGTGTGAAAGAGATGTTCCAGTTGTTTGTCTTGCCATTGTGTTACCAGGACACTGCTGTAATAGCTGAGAAAATGTATTTGTGTGGATTCAGTTCCAAGCAGTTTTACTGAAGATGGAAATGTCTGATATTCAAGTATGACACAACTATGGCATTTAGTAGTCCAACTCAACTGAACACTATGTTCAAGATGTTATTTTAAATTATAAAAAAGTGTCTTTCACTTATGTATAAAATGCAAGGAAATAGTTATGAAATTACTTCTGACAACTTTTCTGAGTAATTAATGGGGGAATGGTGCCCTGTTTTGTTTTCTAGTGACGCAGTCTCCCAGTGGCACAGATGATTCATTGCTGAGGGGATTACATGCTGCAAACCAAAATGCCCAGCTGATTGTGCAGTTGTCATCTATACCTATGCTGAGTGCATGCTTCAACAAACTCTTTTCCATGCTACAAGTCCACCATGTTCAGGTAGAGAATTTTAAATTTTTAATGTTCTGATAGTTCTGATTTATTTCTAAATTTGAGAGTTGTTTTCCTCTACTTCTTGCTACTTAGGATTCAAGTATTCTGTTAGGTTATGTGTTTCATTGCTTATGAATATGTCATGGACAAGAGTACCGATAATGTAATAAACAAAGTGCTGAAAGCCTTTGTGAAAGCAGACATTACTTGTTACAGTGGAAAACTGGTGTACATTTTCATATTTAAAAACAAGTTTGTATGCCCACTGAATGATAATTATTTGCTTATTAATGAAAAATGTCACTAAGTGACACTTAATGACAAATGGAGATTAGTGGAGGTTTTCAAAACCCAGTTGAGTAAACCCCCAGGCGACGGAGTCTGATATCTGGCATTCTTTGAGCAGTTTGGATTGGATAACTTGCAAAGGTTCCTTCCAGTCTGAATTATCCAATGATCCTGTATGGTAATAGCAAATTTAAAAGTTTGCTTTTTGAAAAGTCATTGGTTTAGCAATACTTTTCTTGATATACAAGAAGGCAGACATCTAATCACTATATATATATAGCACACATGGCATTCGAGGAATGCCATGCATGCTATATATATAATGATTAGATGTTTGCCTGCCTGATATTTTGATAGAGTGACTGATTCCATCCCTCAGTTGTTCTTTGAATATCTCATCCAAAATACAGTTTCTTGTGTAAACATCCTTGATGCTTCCCCAGAATATCTAAAGAGTTATTTTCCTTGGGGGAATTATTCAGAGTAAGCATCAGTGTCTCTGAGGTTTCTCATTAGATAAATGGGCCTTTTGAATAATTTGGTTGACTGGAAAACATCACTTCAATAACATTACAAAAGCTTCCATGCATTAATAACATTACAAAAGCTTCCATACAAACCTGTAAACTTACCTGTATGCGTTACAGTTATAATGTGCCATTGTAAGGTTATAATAAGGGTATTTCTGAACAGTGTATAAAGCTGCATTTTTCTTAACACAAGTTTGAAGAAGCTTCTTGAGAGAAACTATTTGGAAGAAATCAATTACAAAAAACAATAGCAGAAGCATTTGCTAGTTAGGCTGAATTTGCCTTGAATATTATGTTTAGTAGAATTTTCAAATCCAGTAAAGGAGACAGAGAGAGCGTGTGTGTGCAGTGAAACAATAGCAGCTGAGAATCAGCTTTTAAAAGCCTAGATCAGACTTGTAAAATTAAAACTTTGATGCTCTGGGTTTCTGAGTTTGGTCTCACAGTGGATTTTTCCCCCTTTCTTTCAGCTTGAATCCCTATTGCAGCTATGGCTCACATTAAGCCTGAATTCCAGCTCCTCTGGAAGTAAAGATAGCGGTGCTGATATTTTCCTTTATAATGCTAACCGAATACCTGTTGTTTCCCTGAACCAAGGTAAAATACATTAAATAGGGGAAACAAGTGTGGGTTTGTTTTTTTTTTAAGTACTCAATTTCTCCTAATAAACAAAAAGTATTGCAGTAAATATTTTTTGCAAGATCAGTGCTGAGATAATTTCTGTGTTCTTATAAAGAACTCTTTGGTCTCAGTTTCTTCTTAAAGTGGAAAATACATTGCTAGTGTGTAACTGAGAGTTGATTTGTTCAATTTTTATAAAGTTATTAGAAATCAAATGGTAAAATTTGTGGTTCTTAACTCATAATTATTCCCAAGAGGACTCATTAAAATACACTTCTTAGTCTGAGATGAACTGTGGAACTGTATGCATTTCTCTGACGAATTTCATCTCCTCTATATTATCCTATGATCCCTCCCTTAATAAAGGGGTCAGCAGAATGGGAAAGCTCCCTTACTACTGAGCATCAGATTACTAATCTAGTATGAAAATACGCTGGTTTTTTTTCTTGCAATATGTTATACTATATAATTAAAAAAGTCTGTGGTATCTTATGGTGATAATCCAAAATATTAATGCCTGATATGATGAACCTGTTACACTGACTTCCATGAGAACATTTGAAACCAGTTTCTTTGCATCGTTTTCTTTGAGATGTCAGGGTCTGTACATTGTAGAAAGTCCTGTGGGCCGGTTCCTGTGAAGTGTTGGTGAGGTTTCTTTTCCTAATTTCCTAATTCACTTTGTTTTGACCACCGTTGTCACTGTTCATGCAACAGTGACAACGGTGGTCAAAACAAAGTGAATGCAAGGAACAATAATATTAATAACATAGCACCTTGGGGTAAAAATTAGAAATTTATAGTAATACCTTGAAGATTAAAACTTGGAAAAAACTGTTTTTCTTGACAGCTTCAGTAACTAGCTTCCTGTCAGTTCTGGCATGGTATCCTAATACTTTACTCCGGACGTGGTGCCTTGTGCTTCACAGCCTAACGCTCATGACAAACATGCAGCTTAATGGTAAGTTTGTGTGGTTGGTTTTCTTATGTTGACAGTTTTAGTGATGTACAAATGAATGTTGATTCCATCAGAAGACTTCCAGAACATTCCTTTTGTCATATGCGTGCTTTTGTTCTCCATTAACTTTGGGCTTTTCAAGAGTGAGCTCCTTAAATTGCTTGTACCATGGGAAACAGAAACCCTCATGGTAAAAGAAAATGTAATTATAACTAAGTTGTCAGTGTCTTCCAAAAAACATTTTAGGACTAGCTAATGATCCCTGGGAATTAGTTTTGTAGCATGAGAAGAAGTAGCAGAGAGGAATGATTATGTTACTGTGAGTGAGATTGAAGTTTTTCTGACAGAGTAGGAATATTTTTGTAAATATGCAGGCACCAGTCACTGCTTATATTAAGCTATCTGAAAATAAGCCCCCAGCAGCTGAATCTATTAAAATAGAATTCCAGCCATTTCATTTCCCTATACATACCAGCAATATCTCACATTCTCTATATTGCTCCATAACACACTAGAAATAATCTCACTTTGTGAATGAGATTTTGCCACAACAAAAATAAATAGAAGTTAAAGTAGGTTTTAAATGTTGCCTATGAATCTTTTTTTCATATTTGCCATTTCAAGTCATTTACTTTAAGATGCACTTTGTTCTTAAAATTTTTACTTTCTGTCCACTTTCTGTGATGTTATTTAGAAATCAGTCTCACAAAAATCTGCTGAAATTTTTGTCATCAGGTAAAGAAGTAGAGGTGCAAAAAACTAACGCAAGAGACTTATTATGCACAAACTGAGATTTCACTCTTTTTTGTAGTATTTGAGAATAGATCATGGCCTGATTTCTGGAATAATTACCTTCAATTAACAAGCACGTGTACTGTCAATACCCTTATCAGAAGGGATGAACACAGTCAGGCCTGTGTGTGAATGTCCCTATAACTCCTCCCAGGGGGTGTTGTACACCTGAGCCAGTCATGAAAGGGAGAACATTGGCATGATGGCATTTATCAAAAAGCATTGTCCCACTTCTGCAGGATCTGTTTCATATAGTGCTTTTTTCAGGGTTTTGAACTGATTCAATATACTACTACTGCAAGAGTAAATTTTCACATTTAGTAAAGCTTATTTGTTTGATCACTGAAGGGTGTATTTTAATTTAAATTCCAGGCTTCAGAGTTGTTATCTGTTAAGCTCCCTACAGTTTTATTCTGAGAAGTCTTTGCATGTGCCAAGAACAAAAATACTGTGATTGTTTACAGGATAACAGAACACTTTGTCTCTATCTGACAAACTAAAAAATGCACTTGAGCCTTATTGAAGTGTTGGACTAACAAAAAGAGACAAATCAAAATGTCTGTATGTATTGCACCTACAAAATGAATTTCAGTTTTCAGGAATACTGCCTTAGCAAGCTTGGAACACTGATTGGACGGTTTTGGGGCTTTGTATCTGTACTTACTGGAAAATTCAGAATTGTACTCCTGAGTAAGCAGGTTTTGGTAGCTGATTTAGCTGAGAATATTTCCATATAATGAAATATATATAAGGGATTTGCACTAAAAATATTTGATTTATGCTTAATGTTTAAGATTATGCACATAATTTTTATGTCTTTATTTTTAAGCTGGTCCAAGCAGTGCCATTGGAGCTCAGGAAAGTACTGCCCAATTGTTGGTGTCAGATCCCAACCTTATTCATGTGTTAGTGAAATTTCTTTCTGGCACTAACCCTCATGGAACAAATCAACACAGTCCACAGGTAATGAGCGATTAAAATAAGAGAAAAACTTTTTGCAATAGGATTTCAAGACACTTGACAGAAATATGTGTTCATTCATAATGTATCAAATCCTTGTCTTGTTTCTTCTAGTTATAGTCTTAGTTGGTTCTGATGAGCAGCTATAGGGAAGTTCATGTTGCTGTTACACTCTCAGTAGTGCTGGTATGTTTTCACAACTCTCTGGAGACTTGCCACAGGGAGAGGATGCCATATGTGAATGAAGTGTTCCATTCAGTTACTCTCCCAAAATCTTGTTGGGCTGGGATAAAAATGCCAATGAAGATTAAGTTTTAATATCTAAGAATTCCTGGATTTAAAATTATACTTTTGTTTTCTGCCTGTTTCTGAATTCATGTGGTATCTGCTGTCTCTCCTAATTTCAATAAATGTTTTCTTGCTTTTTGCAATCTTTGAAATATCTATGGATAGTGTTTTTAAAAAAGCCCAAATGAGCTTCATTGAGGGTAGTTTTTGACAGGAGTCTCAGTTTGGGAGACAGAAAACACCTGGTAGTCCCAGGGTTTCTGTCCCCAGCAAATTTTCAGGAAAATACATGGTCATTTCCAGAACTTTAACACTGCACAGTGCCATTAAAATACTTACTAAAGTATGTAGTTTGTGAAAAAACGTTCAGAGTAGCACAGAAGTGGATTCTGTATGGAGTATATTTCACATTACTGAAAAGAGAGTCTCAAGCTGAAAAACAAGTCTTAGACAAAGAACTGAATTTCTTGGTTTTGGTTCATGATTAATAATAGAAAACCACATAATATAAATGGATACAGATTACTTCTATAAAGATGCTGTAAGAATTTTTAAAAAGCAAGTTAAGCTATGCAATGCTTTCCTGTTCTTAGATAATGTTAATGTTCTTGAAGACATTTCAGTTATATATAATTCTTCCTGAAACAACTTTTCTTCTAGGTTGGGCCAACAGCAACACAAGCTATGCAAGAATTTCTTACTCGATTACAAGTGCACCTTTCTTCAACTTGTCCTCAGATGTTCAGTGAATTTTTATTGAAATTAATACATATACTTTCAACAGAAAGGTAAATCTTATATGTTTATTTTCTTTCATACCCTCCTTTTCTTTAAAATTTGTGTGATTGTGAATCACAACTCAGATGTGTATGTGCCTTGTCATACTGTTAAGTTACGTGTCAATGGATATCATCATTGTTGCTGCAGCACTAGCAGCAGGACCTGGGCTGCTCCTGGCACATGGAAAAGTGCATCTGGAATTCACATACATCTGTCTGTGTAAGGGGGTGTCAACAGAGGCACTAAAATGTTGGACTGTTTTTATTTAAAGCTAAGATGTAAACCTTGTTGAAGTAACTCCCTAAAGTAAGGACACTGTCAATGAGTTTACCTATGAAAAAAAGCATTCTGAGAGGTCTGAATTAATGAAAGATTCCAGAAATTATTCATATGTTGTGAAAATAGTACAGATGTCTTTTCTCAGATGGAAGGATGAGTTATGCGATTGCATAATTCTATTTATGCAATATGCATTTTTATTGCTTTATCTTTGGTGGGTTTTTTCTCTCCACATGATAGTGGAAAACACCTGTCCCACTCTCCTGGGGCCTTTTGATGCTCACTAGTGAAGTGCCTCTGGCCAGGGGAGAGAGAAGAGCTTATGGCTCACCTTTCACAGTTCTGCTTCCTCAAGGCAAGGCCGGTGGGCACAAGATTCTGTCTCCAGTGGTGCACTGGAAGTATGGCAATTGTTTAGTCTGAAGTACACTAGAAAGCATTTCTTTCTGGTATTGATGTTCTGCTCATCTCCAGACAAAGGCTTCATATAATTAGGGATGAGCTTCCTCAGTTCTGAGTTCCCAGTAGGTGGCACTTTGGTGTTATTTATTCTTTAATCTTACAGAAGATGCTTTCTGTCTTCTCCAAGAGATTTTACCTTTGTAACTTAAATTATAGGAGTGATGTTTACCAGGTTATATTGGTGATCAGTGATTTCTATGAGACATGTCATAATACGATAAAATCATTAATTCACAGGTGAGTCTTGGAGTGTGTGTCTGTATGCCAGCATTTGTTTAAAATAAGCTAATGAGATCACTGAAAGGGTAGTTTTTGAAATGCGTTAATGGGTTTTTTTGTTAAATGCCGTGAAATGGAAGCAAAGCACCAAAAAGGGATATAGATGGTTATTTCTAAGAACACAGGTAATTAGTGAACTGTACTGTGTCTAATCATAAGATTAATTGTAAAGAAAAGCAGTACTTTACTGTTAGAATTACTTAAATTCCAAATATTTTTTCAGGGCTGTTTCTATAAACTGTTTTGTTCCGCATTTAATTTTAGAAGTTTGAATAAGATTAATCAGTGGGAAGAAAAAAATGCATCATGATTTCCTGTTAACAACTAAATAATCCTCATGATATTAAAGTATTATGTGACTGCTTTCCATGATGTTTTCTTGCAAATGTAGGAAACTTTTCGCCAAGAACTGAACAGGACTGTTCAGTCTGTATGTAGACTGTTCCAAGTATTTACCTACAAAACTACCTGAATTACAAAACAAAAAGATGAATCCTAGCTTTTTTCAAAGTTAACCTCTTAATCCTTAGTGTTATCAGGAAAGTAGTGGCATGAGGAGGTTCTGCAGTAATGACCAGTATATTAAAAAATTACAGAAGCTTGATGTGGGTGAAAGATGAGATTTGGCTTCAACATGCATTTCTGAAAACAGCTGGATTTTTATTTATTGGAAGTCTGGTGTGCTTTTGAATTCTTAAAAAAATCAAGGAAAAAGACCACACTCAAACAGCCAAACCTGTATAACTTGTAATATAACTCTTTCTTTTTTTCTTTTTTTTTCTTTTTTATTTTCAGGGGTGCTTTCCAGACAGGCCAGGGACCATTGGATGCTCAAGTGAAACTCTTGGAATTCACCCTGGAACAGAATTTTGAAGTTGTATCAGTTAGCACTATTTCTGCAGTGATCGAGTCTATAACCTTTCTTGTGCATCATTACATTACGTGTTCGGACAAAGTAATGTCTCGCAGCGGCTCAGACAGCTCTGTGGGTGCTCGAGCATGTTTTGGAGGGCTTTTTGCCAACATTATCCGCCCAGGTGATGCCAAAGCAGTTTGTGGAGAAATGACAAGGGATCAACTCATGTTTGATTTATTAAAGCTGATAAACATTTTAGTTCAACTGCCACTTTCCAGTAACCGAGAATACAGTGCCCGTGTTCCAGTAGCAAGCAGTACTACAGACAGTGTGTCTGATGAGGAAAAGGTTTCAGGAGGCAAAGATGGCAATGGAAGCAACCCTAATACTCAAGGATCAACTGCGTATGTGGCGGACTTGGTGTTGGCCAACCAACAAATTATGAGCCAGATTTTGTCTGCACTTGGCCAGTGTAACAGCAGTGCTATGGCCATGATTATTGGTAGGTGTTTTCTGAATAACATGGGAAGTCTTTTGGGTGGTGAAACATTTAAAACTTCTGCAGTCTCATCTCTGGGTGTAGATGTGAAAGAATGTGTTATAGAAATGACAGGAAAAAAAGAGAGAAAAAGGCAAAGGGGATGAAAAAAGCCCTAACAGGAGGTGGGAGACAGTAATTGGAAACAGTAATTGTCAAACAGGAATGTGTTTGACGTTTGAATTTGCTGAATCTCTGAATGCTTTATGTTAAAGGACTTCTGGAGATTTAGTCCAGCCTTTGTGCACAAGCTCAAAGCCACCTCATTTGGCAGCAGGCTGCTCAGTACCTTGGTTCTGTTGGATTTTTAATTCCTCAGGGCTGGAAACTCCACAACTGCTGTGGGCAACCTGTTAAAATGTTCAATCATTCTTAAAGTAGAAAAGCCTTTTTCTTATGTTTATGTGGAATTTCCTGTATTTCAGTCTGGGGCCATCACATACCTGTATGCATGAATTAGGATGAGTCTTCTTTGTACAAGACACCTTACCTCAGTTGTTTGCTATGTATTAGATGATTTTCCTTTTTAAAATCACTTTTGGAAAATACAAATTACAGTCATGTCCCTTTCATAGAATACCTCAACTTTTCCTCTGTTTTATCAGAAATTGCATTAACATCATGTTCTAGGAGTTGCAGTCATATATTTGTGGGTGGGATCTTCCTGCTATGAACTAGTAACGGAGATGATGATACTTAGAAATCAAAGCTGCTCTTTGCAAGGCATTTATCTGAGGTGCATTTTCTCAGACAGACTACCTATCTTTGCGACTTACTTGTGTGCTGTGATGGTAGCATAGAATTTATTTGCTCAAGTTAAACCACTAGCTGAAATACCACGGATTTCTGCATGTGCAAAACATTTTGCAGGAGGATAGACAAAGACCTGCACTCCATTTCAGGTGTAATAGTTGTAAGATTTTGTTCTCTTTACAGTCATTTTCTTATTTTGAAGCAAGTTGCTCTGCCCTTTTCTGTGCTCCTCTTTTAAGCAGATACAAAACCAATGCTATTATCACGAAAACAGTTACTTGTTCAGTGAGCCCTCATGAATATTAGACCAGTGGTTTATTACAGCATGAAAGCAGTTGAGGAAGAGATAGTTATCTCTAGTAATCAAATTAAACAGGAGGCAGGATTTGACAAGCCTGGATTGTGCTGTTGGAACCTTCCTGAAATTAATTCCAGAGCACCTCCTTCACTTTGGGTAAATGGTGTCATATTGCAAATACACTATGAACACTGAAAGTAGTTCATTCTGGGAATGGTGGCTTGTTCTGAGTGTGTGTTTCTTTGGAGTGAAATTCAGATATTCTTCTCAACTCTGATGTCTTTCTAAACCACTGATTTTTGTCTAGCAGTTGTTTTGCATTTTTTAAGGGCAGTTTGGAAAGATAGATTTTTTCAAAATGTTTTTCATTGAAATTAGGGTTCTGGGCCAGCTGATCCCTTCAATTAATTGTTCTTCCAAAGGGTTTTTAATACAGGTTATTGAAAATAATCTGTCCGTGTATTTTGGGAAGATGTAACACAGCTATTTGTGGGTTTAGTTCCTTCAAGAAAAACTATATTAAGCTCTCTCCGGACAATTTCTGTGGAAAAAAAAATTTCAAGACTGCAGCCAGGGTTACACAGGATCCAAAAATTAGTTATCAGCATATAGTAATAAATATGTAATAACTAATGTAGTATGGAAAGGTGCTACCAGGATAGGTAAACAAGAAGATGTCTGCAAATGTTACTGATAGGTAGTGGCTGTGGTGTCAAAATTTCTGCTAATAGTGTTAATTTAGTGCATCTGGCAAACCAGCTGGTCAGGATCCAGGATAGCCCTGAGTAATTCACTTGTCACATGAATTTTAAACATTTTTCGTTCTGTTTTTATGACCATTGTGTCTGTTTAATTAGGGGTTTTTGCTTTGGAAATGACAAACGGTGAAAATCGTACCAGTAACAGTATTCACCTTCTGTCCTATCTTGTCCTCACCTGAAGGTCCTCCCTCACAGCAAATCCAGCTTACTTGGTTTCAGCTCTATCATTAATTCCATTTAACTTTTCTAGTCTGGACAGAGGCTGGGTCTTAGGACTGCTTTATTTGTTGTTCTGCATGCATTGCTTATCAATATTTGCTTTCTTGACAGTTTAAAGATGGCCAAAGTAGAACACCTGGCAATTCTTTTGCCAAACAGTTTCTTTAAGACATGCTCCAAAGATCACTTGAGCACACTGATTTTTATTATTACTTGTTAGTACTGCTTCAGTTTCTCTAAATGGGACAGGATTACTCTGTGGTTGTATTACATTTAAATCTAAGACCACTTTTAACGGCTCTTCCAGATCGAAGTCATATGATTTGTAAGACAGTTGTATTTATGGAAGGAGTCTCTTCCATGGGAAGACTATTGTTTTGCTTAGTGTCTGTTATCTCAGCAATGTGTAGTCAATATTGCTGATAATTGGTATTCAGAAAATTGTCATGAATAAATCCTGAGCTTTAATAGTAAGGAGCAGAATTCCAGGAGAGGTATTTCTGATAGAAATGTGTGTGTTAAATGTTTGGGGAGGTTTTTGGCAGCACAAGGGCACTTTATTGTTACCAGAAAAAAAGATTTTAAATGTCAGTTGCTTCTAGCTAGGAGTGATTCCAATCCTTGTAGTTATCCTGTTTCCTTTACTAATTACACTCATTTTAATGGTCTGATTTGATTTAAATTTCCTGACTTCCTGGGTCAAGTCTTCCTATTTATACATATCTGGGAACACTAATTGTAAGTCATATGATCCTGAAAACTGGTCTGTTTTTACTTTGTAAAATCCACGTGAACATTTGATTATTCTTGAGTTGTCTTATGTGCTGTTAATGGTTTGTTAGGTCTCAGTTTGTGACCTTTGAACTGTCTCTTTTCATTTAGGTGCAAGTGGCTTACACCTGACTAAACATGAGAACTTTCATGGTGGCTTAGATGCAATATCAGTTGGAGATGGGTTGTTCACTATCCTGACAACACTTAGTAAGAAAGCAACAACAGTTCAAGTGATGCTTCAGCCAATTCTTACCTACATGGCCTGTGGGTACATGGGAAGGCAGGTAAGTTCCCTGAGGCTTGCTGTGCTTCAAGGTAGTTGATTCTACAATCAGTAGTAAGGTCAGAAAACTAAAGTATTGCTATGTAAAAGAAATGTTAACATTTTTACAACCTCCCTTCATTTGGGTGCTGAAGTTAGGAAGCCTCTCTCTGTTGCCTATGGTAGAGATAGAGGGAGTTTTCTCTAACAACATTTTGACATTCCTGTAAATGTTTCTGGCTAAAGGCTTGAAGATATTTTATTATGTGCAAGTGAGAAGCACATTGTGGCTATTTTAATGCTCAGTACTCGTATTTCATATCATGAAGATGCTCACCCCCTGAGTTTGAGCTTTCCATACCCCAAAGACTTTTACTGTGTAAGGAATTGAACCGTGTGGAACATAGTATTGTATATGGTGGCAGAGAGGTCAGCTGTGGTGGCATTTCTTCCCTGGTAGTTTTGCCTACTAAAAGGGAAGGCTGAGAGCTGTTATTTGAATTTCTACTGTACTAGTTTTATATGAAACCATATATTTCTTAATTTATTTTCTTCTAGGGTTCTCTTGCCACGTGTCAGTTATCTGAGCCACTGCTCTGGTTCATTTTACGAGTGTTGGATACAAGTGAGGCACTGAAGGCTTTCCATGATATGGGTAAGAATGTCTTTTCTTTAGCCACATCAAATAAAAAGTTTGGTTTAGGTTTTTTTGGCACTTAAAGAATACATATATGTGTCAACATGGGCCAGTTTACTAAACAGGCCTTTGCTTGTGTGGAATCTGTTGTGTGCTTCTGATCAGTATTGTTTTTCTCTCTGCCCACATTATACACAGGTGGTGTTCAACTTATCTGTAACAACATGGTAACAAGCACAAGAGCTATTGTTAACACAGCAAGAAGCATGGTTTCAACTATTATGAAATTCCTGGATTCTGGTCCCACCAAAGCGACAGATAGCAGTTTGAAAGCCAGAGTGCTCGCTTCTGAGCCTGACAATGCAGAAGGAATTCACAATTTTGCACCTTTGGGTGAGTAATTCTTCTTTCTCTTAGATTAATATCTACTAGTCATTTCAATGTGTATCAAGTTCCTAACAAAAACTAACACAGTAGTGTCAAATGTTCCACTACTACTAAATCCTCTAATGAGAGGGGTTGCTGGTGTTTCAAGGTAATGTTGAGGAATGAGGTTAGTCCCCTCCACCACAGGTAATAAGACCTCATCTGGACAGGGTAGAGAAGGAGGGGGAGTGATCTGTGTCTGATGAATGCATGTCATGCATCAAGGTGAGCCCCTTTCTGCTCCCTTACGTCAGGGGATGCCTGGTTCCAGCCCACTGTCTGCCTTAGACATAATAAGACTCAGTAACTTCTTATAAGGCACATCAATTTTGATGGAGTTAATACAGAATCATGGCATGGTGGGATGATAGAGAATGAGCCTGAGCTCTGTGAAGCAGAGCAGAAGAAGCTGGAGCATAATGATGATATTGCTGCTGATGCTCTCATATCTACTTTTGACTGCTCTCATGTGGTCTGCATGAACATTTGTTAGAATTGCAATGCTGTTTTGGTGTCAATACAATAGCTGCCAGTTAACCAAAATGTGTGTTTTAAGAGGTAGTGGTACTGTAATATCTTACAAAGGCTTTCCTTTTCAATACTAGTGTCTTTGTTTTCTGTTGCTGCCCACTAGCCTGGTGCAGCCATTGAATGTATTCATACAGTTTGTCTCACTGACAAGAGGGGATTAATTTTAAAATTTCTAGAGAGGTTGTTGAATAAGAAAGCAGTCCATTCAGTCCTGTGATTCAGATTTAAGAGTGTCAAAAATAATGGCATTGTGATAGACAATAAAAAGAGGTTTATTTGGTAAAATAGGGACCACTGGAAATCTACTTTACTCTTCACAAATTTCTAAATGGTGAATTTAGAAATCCTGCAAATGTTCATTCTTTGTTACTTTAAATAGTAAAAATCCTAAGCATATACGGTGGTCAGTTCTTGCCTACCTTAACTTCCAGCTTACAGTGTGCTGCAGTTCTTGATGTTGTGTCATGAGGGCATCTCTCTAATATTTAACTTTCAGTCAGGAGTGTGCTTTTAAAATTAACCTTCTAGTTGCCCTCACTTAGTACATTCTAATTCCCATCATTTAGTAGTCTGCGTAGTATATTCTGATTCTCATCATGTGGTTATTCTCTGAGATGGGCTTAATTCATTTTGGGTTGAAAGTTTTATCAATGTCCTGCTGCTGCTAGACATTAGTTGTGCGGTCAGGCTGTAGCTACTTTACAGTAAAACACCCCAAGTACCTGGAGTTTGGAACAGCTTGAATCTGGTCTTGATGCTCTATAACCTGCTGAAGAAGACAGCCTACATCTTCCTTCTTCATTCTTAACTTATGCTAGGAGTAGAAAAAGAAGCAGCAACTGTGGTCAGTTTTTTATTCTGGTGTCTTTTTTAGAAAAGGGTTTTCATGTGAAACCTTTTTAAAGTTAAAAGGGTTGCAGAAGTTGGTTTTTAAGTAATTTATGTTATTTTAGTATTTAAAATGTGTTAACTGTGAATTAACTGAGTTCACAGTCTAAGCATGCTGTTTGACCTGCATCTTTCTATTTGGTTTGTTTTTGTCATGTACTCTCATATACATGAGAGTAAGTTTAGAATTTTGGTAGCAATTATCCCCTGGCAAATTTCAAGGACATATATATGCATGTGGATATGTGAACTGCCTATTTAAAACAGTTCAGAGTAAAAGAAAAGTAACTGGACAGTGGGCATTAAACATGGGATATTACTGATGAAGTGAAAGAGATGAGACAGAAAAAAAAAAGATGTTTTCCACAGTTCAGGTTGTAAATTAATCTGGGTTTTATTAATAAACATTAATAATCAACGTTAATGGTGCTGTTTTTGAAGGTTCAATCACCTCGAGCAGCCCCACTGCCCAGCCTGCTGAAGTGCTGTTGCAGGCTACTCCTCCCCACAGGCGGGCTCGGTCTGCTGCATGGTCATACATATTTTTACCTGAGGAAGCTTGGTGTGACCTCACGATTCACCTTCCTGCAGCTGTGCTGCTCAAGGAGATCCACATCCAGCCTCACCTGGCCTCTCTGGCAAGTAAGTAGATTCACTGATGTTGATGCCGGATCAAAAATTTGAAGACTGGGATACAATACAAAGAGTGTAATCAGAGGAACTAAAGCTGGGAGGTTGTTTGAGTAATGCCTGTAAAATAAGTTGGAAAAGCTTGCAAATTCTGCTTTCTTTGAGAATGGAAGTCCCTGCCTTTGCTTGTTTTCTAGCATAGCAGATGTCATGTGGCATGCACGTTAAATATGTCAAAAAACTCTGCCATACTTGATATTGGTCAAGGCTCTTAAGGCAAATGCTTGTGTATGGTAGTTGGGAAAAAGCATGAGATTTTCAGCTCTTTGTTGTAACCCTTATAGGGAAACAGTGTTTTCAGTGACAGGACTTTTCTTCATCTGAAGTCTTTGAAATAAAGTCTGTATACCATGTATGAAAATGCTTGTGCTTTTTAACATGTACCATCTCCCAGGTCAAGTTCTCTAGCTGCAGTTCTGTAGTAGTGTCTGCCTGAGATCATTTCAGCCATTCTGTTCTCTCAATTTTAAGTGTTGACTGTGTATCGATGATGAAGACAAACTGGAACAGATTTTAAAATAGTGTTAAACCTTCTTATCTTACTCTGTAGCTTGCCCTTCATCAGTATCTGTTGAAATAAGCGCAGATGGTGTCAATATGTTACCTTTGTCAACTCCTGTTATCACGAGTGGTCTCACCTATATAAAAATCCAACTGGTGAAAGCTGAAGTTGCCTCAGCTGTCTGCCTTCGTCTCCATCGTCCTCGGGATGCCAGCACCCTGGGCCTCTCCCAGATCAAACTGTTGGGCCTCACCGCCTTCGGAAACACCTCCTCTGCCACCGTCAACAATCCCTTCCTTCCCTCCGAGGACCAGGTCTCCAAAACGAGGTAAGGCTCATGTCAGGGACAGTTTGTGCCAGTTCATGCTTTAGAGTTCGGGCTTTTTGTGGTGTTTTCTTCTCTGAGTCAGATCTTTCAGTAGCAAACTCTTCCTCCTTTTTTTTTTCCAATATGAAGGGAAATACAAGCAGGATTTCTGCCTTCTTTAGTAGCATGCTTAGTCTGCAACCGTAAAAGGGAATGTTTTGTCCCAGCAATGGTGAGAGAATGTAAAGCACAGGAAAGCATTTTTAGTTGCATTTTGTGTTTTTAATGGGTAGGCAGTTGTCAAAAAAAATGGAGTGCCAAAATACTTCTTTATCCTTACAGAAGTCAACAAGTTACATAAGTATTGGAGCAGGAGTAGAAATAGAACAATGGAATGTTTTGTGGAAGTCATATCTAATATTGCTGTTTGCAAAAATTTCAGAAATAGGAGTTGAAGGTTCCTATGATTCTGGCATATCAGCAAGATTTCTTTTCAAAAGTGTTTATTTGGATAGGTGGCATTTTGAGTTTCTTACTCATTTTAAAAGTAAAAATAAATGAACACTTAAGGAATTTTTCAGAAGTATCAACATTTTCCAACTTTGAATTTAATTTCCTGGATAGATTTTTGAGATTTCCTGGTTTTTAAATTTAGCTTACTAAGTTGTAAAAACTTGCTAATTTTAAATATTTAATCTTTGAACTTTAATGTTTATAAATTTGAAGAGAGCATGGGAAAGTTTTAAAAACCTTTCTTTTGCAGGGAAAAATTTTGAGAGCATAAGTAAATTTAGAGAACATGAATACTTTCAGTGTATATTTATAAAAGCTATATAACTGAAATTGCTCTTAAATAGCAGTGAAGAAAATTACTATAGCCAAATTATATTATATTTACTTCAGAAATGGTTATAATAAAGTCACACAAGAATAACCAGTATCTAAAGAAAGAAGGTGAGTGTATATTCCTCATTTCTTGAAATGTTTTGTTTTAGCTTTCAGCCTAATGTTGTAAGTATCTCAATAAAACAATGACAGTAATGTAAAACATATATTCAATAAACTTGGCATAAATTTTCTTTTAGACATAACAGAGGACTTGCTCTTTTTTAATTTATGAATCCAATTGATTTTGGAATAAATGATTCCTAAAATTAAATTGTAAGCCTAATTTAGGATCTGTAATAAAGTTTGCATTTTTTAAAACTGTGGTAAAGGTTAGTTGTGGAAACAACCTGCTAGTTTAGAACTTGTCAGTGAAAGATGCCATTTATTTCACATACAGCTTAGATTGCTATCGTGTTCATGATTCTAGTTTAAATAGTATTGTGGTGTAAAGTCTAATAATGTGTTTCTAAATTGATTTGATTACAATAGGTTTATTTCTCAGTATTCATTATTAAAAGAACTTCTGAGTGATTTTGTCAAAGAATGAGAGACATGAGGAAAATGTAGTAGCTAACACATTTTTAATTTCTGTGCTTTTTTCTATATGCATTTTAAATCAGGTTCCCTAACGTTCACTGTAGTTTATTGTAAATATGTATGATCCTAAAAGTTTGTAATGTCAGGGAAGTTGTGCAGGTGTATAATTTTAATGCCAACTACTGTTGCACTTTTTACTCATGTTGATGTAAATAAAAACAATACACAAGCAAATAAAACCCAACAAAGAAAAAACCCAACAGTCAATAAAACCCAGACCTGCCCCACACCCATCGCCATATATAAACATTTTCCCTTTCATCCTTTCCTCACCAGGGAAGGATTTCCTCCTGTTGGAAGAAATATGTATGTGAATCGAGAAATCTTGAAAAACCTTAGTAGTAAAACTTGCAGGCTCTTAACTCTTTCTGCTCACAGATCCTGCCTTTTTTATAATCTTAATCCAATGATTGCAACAGCATTACTAATGTGTATTTCATTGTGGTCTTAAATTCAGTCATTTACTTTGCTCAGATGATGTTTGATCACGTCACAGGAGTTTTCTGCAGTACTTGTCCTGTAATCTAATACAGGTAGTTGTGCTACAGATAAAAAGTAATACAATAAAATAATACATTAGCTCATTTTTCTGTTTTCCTTTTCAGTATTGGATGGTTAAGATTATTACACCACTGCCTCACTCACATAAGTGATTTGGAAGGAATGATGGCCAGTGCTGCAGCACCCACTGCTAATTTGTTGCAGACATGTGCTGCTTTACTAATGTCCCCTTACTGTGGGATGCATTCTCCAAACATTGAGGCTGTGCTTGTGAAAATTGGGCTTCAGTCTACCAGAATTGGCCTAAAATTGATTGACATTCTTCTTAGAAACTGCTCAGCATCAGGGAGTGATCCTGCAGGTGAGTGCAGTGTATTTCTTTTCAGTTGTTGCTTAAAAGCATTGCTTGTATAAAAGTACAAATACAGTATATTTGCATGTTGCTTTCTGATTCTGAACCTGGGTTGCCAGAACTTGACATTGTGCTTTCTTGGGCTTCTAAGTATCACAGTTTTTGTATGTGGGTAGTCCTACTAGGATAAAGCCATGCATCCAGGGTTGTTTGATTTTTCATAATTAGATGGGTGTTTTGAAGACAGTGTAGGATGCAGAGTGTATCCTAAATGCCTCTTACTTTAGATACTGTGTCCAGATGTTTTGAAATAAAGAGCACTGCCACAAATGCTGTTAAGGAAAACTAATGCAGCAGTAGTCTGTAGGACAGTATGAATTCTGAATAGCACTAAGCATTGAAAATATTTATGTGTGGAGGTACATAATGAAGATACAACTACTGTTCTATGTCCCACAGTGAAGTTTTGCAGAAGCTGTTTTGTTAGTGCACCGGGGGTTTTGTATGTATGGTTTCATATCACTTTGCTGTTTTGTAGCTTCTAAATAAAAGAAAACAAATTCAATTTTCTCTGTTTTGAGGCTGCTAACAGAAAACACTCTCTTTAAAATGGCTTCTTATGACTTCGTTTGCCATGAGTTAGTGTTTCAGCATAGACTACTCTTTTTGCTGGAATGTTGTTAGATAGGAAAGTACTTTCTGGCAGGTCAGAGGATGAGCACAATGAGGAGAAGCTGAATAGGAAATAATCTGTGGAAATCTTCAACTGTAATCCCATTGATGGAAATTGAAGTTAAATAAGCTTTCATTTGAGAAAAGCATTTGCTTCTGTCAAGCAAAAGGTTTGACAGCTTTATTGGAATTAGTCATGTCTTTTTGGATTATGTTGAAGAAAGCCCTCCTATGTAAACCTATAAGTCCTGTATCTGATTAATGTTGTAATGGCTTTTTCTTTTATAGTAAAGCTGAACATTGGACATACAAAATGCACAGTTTTGAGTCAGTGGTGTGTATAGGAATTTCATCCTTATATTAATGGGAAAACTTAATTCAATGTTAATATTGCAATTCTGTAATAATATCATTAGTACACTTAAAAATACGTATGTAAGTACTTCTATTATTTCCCCTCCCCTTTTTTTTTTGAATGCGGCAAGATCTGAATAGCCCTTTACTGTTTGGAAGATTAAATGGTCTCTCTTCTGACTCCACAATAGACATTCTTTATCAGCTTGGAACAACTCAAGACCCTGGAACAAAAGATAGGTAATGTTATTTGGGTTGTCATATGGAAGCATATACTAAAAATAACCTGCTAAACACTGGCTTGATATTAGTTCACAAAATCAAATGTTTTTGGAAGCTGATTGTTATAAGGTAGCATGGAAGTGCAGAAATCTGAAAAAGCTTTCCCAGCTTTCTGTCCTAGCTCTTTTCATCCTTTCCAGGGAATGCTATCCCTCTTTTTTCTGCTCTTATAAATGTGATAAAATTTTGGTTTTCAAATTACTTTTCTCTCAAATAGTCAGAACTCAGATATCTGCTATATTTTCTTTTTCTGTAGAAGGTTCATTTGGCTGTCCAAGATAAATTTTTTAAATTAATTTTTGCCCTGATCTAAGTCTTGGGAAAAAAGAGCTTGAGCTCACTCTCGAACTTTACTTCAAAGAAAGAGATAAATATGTAAATAGGATTACAAAAAACCAGCAAGCTAATTTGACTCTGAGTGTTTCTTTGCTCGTTTATAATGTGTAACATCATCTTGTCTTGCAGAATTCAAGCATTGCTGAAATGGGTCAGTGATTCTGCAAGAGTTGCAGCTATGAAAAAAAGTGGCCGGGTCAGCTACATCTGTCCCAATAGCTCAACCAGAGAGTATGGGCTTTTGATGCCATCTCCTTCCCACCTGCATTGCGTAGCAGCAATTTTGTGGCACAGTTACGAATTGCTCGTTGAATACGATTTGCCGGCGTTGCTGGACAGGGAGCTCTTTGAGTAAGTAAAGCAAAGTTCACCACCACATTATTTTTATAATGAAATTGTTTTGTTCACGGATATAATACAACTGGAAGGGCACTTATTGTGAAATAGTAGTGGAAAGTGATATGCCTGAAGCTAATTGATAGTGGATACCTAAAGATATCCAAACAGATAGTTTTGTAGTTCTAAATGCAAAGCTGCACTTCACATATTCCAGGTATAATTGTGTTTCAAGACCCAAAAATCTGAAATGAAACAGGAAATCTATGTGTATACTTGCATATATGTGAAAGGTAAGCTGGTTCATGAGGTCTTTTAATGGACTATTCCTGTTGAAATTATTTGCAGTAATTTTCACAGTAGATATAAGTGATCTTCATTAGGATGCTGTTACAGAAACATTATTTTATTTGTCTCAGTATCCAATATCTATAACTGAGAGGTGGCAAGGTGGAAATGTTTTCTTGGAGTTTTCACTTCTGTTATGGCCAGTTTGACTGAAAGAAATGAAGGCCCAAAATCTGGAGTGAATCTTAAACTATGAACTTGCTTCATTTTGATGCATTCTAAAGAGAAGTTCACTCTATACACCAAATGTATACTCTTAGTGAGTCCCAAGATGAAAATATATGGTCTAATATTTGCAATTTATGTTGCTTAACTATCTCTTCCATTTAAACAAAACAAAATAAACCACATAACATTGTTTCACATGTTTTACAGAAAAATAATTATTAAATTACTGTATCTAGCATTAGTCAGGCATCTTTGATTTGTACTGTTGAATGCAGTTGCAGTTAATGACAAGATCTTTGTGCATGGTTTTGTTGTTGTTCTTAGGAAACCTTCATATTTTTCCACAACCAGTCTCCTTTAGGCATAGTCAGACATTAAAACATCATCAAGTTAAGGTTACAGGTACAAGCATGTGGAACTCTTACATATGTGCAACACGACTTCAAGGAAGACAGTTTCCAAAGACATGTCACTGATACAGTGATGTAGATATTTTTTAATTAAAAATGAGCTTGTTCATCTTGGGAATCTGTTTAAGGATTTTAAATTGCAGGTCAATTAGTCCTTTTAGCAATACACTTTAACAGAAATATATTTTCAAGATACATTTTAACATTTGAAAAGGAAAAGCTCTAATAAAAATGACTTTCTGAAATGGACAGCCCAATTAGATTTATAAAAAAGTGGGTTTCACAGCTGAGTTCCTGTCTTTTGGAGGAAAGTTTTTTTCATTACAGGGCGAAATGATAGTTTGTACCTAGTTTGAGTATGCAAGTTATAATATGACCCTGATCCCTGCCTCCTCCCAGATATAAAACTATCATTCATATAGGCCACCATCTGGAGCAAATTATAAAATATATTCTTTAATAAATATAAAAGCTTTTTTGTCAGAGTTGTATGGGCAAATAATTTTTCTAATGAAAATAACTTTTTGTGTGTGTTCTTCATCTTCTTTGATATTGTAACTTTTGAAATATTGTAATGGATTCTAGCTATAGCTCCAAGTTTCTCCTTCATGTGATAAATCACTTTGTTCTTGGAAATATTTTCCCATCATCCCCATTTTCCATTTCAGTATTTTTGCTTTGGCCAGTGGATGCTAATCCCTTAGTTATTTTTAAATATGTATATAGAAAAAAACCATATTTTTCATAGAGCATGAACCCATCCAGAAGATTTTGGCATTTGGATTGTGTTAATATATAGTTGGAGAAGAGTTAAGTGTAGCTTTATTACATGTGGACTTTTGGAAATTGTGACTGTCTTTCCAGAGTTATAGATCATTTAGCCACTGAGATGAGCTTTCTGTTGGGGAGGGGTTTTATCAACCCTTGACTGGTGATAAATCCTACTTTTGGTTAGACCCAGAGAGTTCTTTGAGTTCCTAGGATGCCCTTAGACTAAACATAGAATAACATTTCCATCCAGAAGAAGGGAAAACAATCCTTGTCTTCAAATGGGAATGAAAGATACAATAATATATCCAAATTTAATTTAAAAACCTAGCATTGAATGGCATGAAGTGCGTGTTCACCTCTGTATGTAAATGTTAAGATAATGTAACACCTGTGGTGTCAAGGTTCTGTGAATGCAGTTTGGAAAACTGGCTTTTTTTTAAAGTACTTCACATACTCTGGACAAGTCTGTGTGAAGAAATTTTCATTTTACTTTACAAGTACCCCTTCGAAATTTAAGCTGAATAACAGGAGCTAAAGTAGCTTCTGCACTCATGTGCCCATTTAAGCAGCTGGTACTTGGATGTGATGTCAAAGGTAGGTGGGATTTTAGAATCACTGAGGAATAATTCTGTTGTTGTGTCCTAAATTTAGGTCAAGTAAGGATAACAAAGGTGTGTTGTCCAACCAATAAGGTTGTTGCTGCTTTCATTTTATAGCAGCATCTTTAGGAAAATGCCTAATAAGTGAAATTTTCAAAAATTTTTAAACATGTTAAAGTTCTTACAAGTAATTGAGACCTTCATGTAAATGACATTTGTACACACACATAGGATCATGTGTGTGACCCTAACAGCTGCAGCTTGGAGAATTGACAGCAGAAAGAGATTGCAGTTGGTTAAAAATGGATGAGATGTATGACAACTGTCAAAAGACTGAAATCTGGGTATTGTGTGCAGCTGGTTTATATCTATTTAAAATACAGTATGGTGAAAGAAATTTAAGCATACAGTTGAGAAATGCATTTTGGGTAATCAGCGTCCTGCTGATACTGTGATCCAGAAGTTTCCAAGTTCAGCATGGAGTGTTTCATAGTAGCTTCTATAATAATAAATCATAAAAGTGCAAAAATGTTGTATGAACCAGTGATAAAAAAAGGGAAAATAACTGGCAGACTATGTATTGATATGATTTTCTGTCTTCTACAGGTCACTGTTTAATTGGTCCATGTCTCTTCCCTGCAACATGGTTTTGAAGAAAGCTGTTGATAGTTTGCTTTGTTCCATGTGCCACATCCACCCAAATTATTTTTCCTTACTGATGGGATGGATGGGTATCACTCCTCCTCCAATGCAGTGTCAGCACAGACTGTCTATGACCGATGACAGCAAAAAGCAGGACCTTAGTTCATCTTTGACAGATGACTCTAAAAATGCACAAGCCCCTCTTGCACTAACAGAGTCTCACCTGGCTACGCTTGCTGCCTCATCTCAGTCTCCTGAAGCTATCAAGCAGTTGCTGGACTCAGGTTTGCCTTCACTGCTTGTAAGAAGTCTTGCTAGTTTTTGCTTTAACCATACTTCTAGCTCTGACTGCACTGCACAATCAATGGATATCACCCAGGACAGGCTCAGGAGGCACCATGTTCCACAGCACTTTAATAAAATGCCCATCACAGCAGACCTGGTTGCTCCTGTTCTCAGGTTTCTGACAGAAGTTGGCAACAGCCACATGATGAAGGATTGGTTGGGTGGCTCTGAAGTCAATCCATTGTGGACAGCACTTTTATTCCTGTTGTGCCATTCTGGTGCTACCTCTGGAGGACACAATGTGACGGCACAGCAGACCAGTGCAAGATCCAGCTTGCTTTCTTCAACTGTAACCACAGGACTGACCACTCAGCAGCGGACAGCAATTGAAAATGCAACAGTTGCTTTCTTCCTCCAGTGCATCTCTTGCCATCCTAATAACCAGAGACTTATGGCACAGGTGAGAGAGAAAAATAATGATGTTTTAATACTTTGAAAACGTTCTGGGTTTTTTACCTTTCTTTATAATAACTTGGGGTTTTGTGAACTGTCATTGACTGGAGAAATTTTCTATTAAAATTGTTAGCTTGTTGACCTGAGTCTGAAACATATAAAAATGTTTTGGAATGGCTGTCCAGTATATAGATTTGTATTCTTCTTGGTTTAGAGAAATAAACTTTAGACTGAAATCCAAAAAACTGTTTAACTGGATAGGGCTAAACTTTTACGGAATGGAATTTGAACAGCAAGCTTCACACATATTTAATATTAGTAACCTAAGGAGATATCCTAGGAAGTTTGCTTGTGCAAACTGTGTCCAAGGAAATACAGGGTATGGCTTTGCATTTGGCATTCTAGAGCAAATTCAGCTATCTTTGTCACATTCATTAACCTTGCAGACATAGCTGAATACAAGTATAATGAGAAAATGGCTTTTCAGCTTTAAAAATAATGATGGCCTAGGAAGAAATAGACTTCAGTAAAAAATTGAGTCGGTTCTCTGTTAATGGCTGGGAGTAATAGTGCATTATGCCATGGGAAATGTTTGCTTTAGGGATTCAAAAGCTGTTTTTATAACTACTTTATTTTCAGTTTTTTATATTTTTGAGAAATCTACATGTTTACAATTACTTTGGTGCTGTAGTCAGCATTTTTAAACTTTTATATTAAAGGCCTTATTGCTGCAGGTATTTTCTTCAGTGGTGCTCATTTCTGAGCTGGTTTGTGTGATAATTGGGAGTGGATCTCGGGCACTGCCTACTGTGGCTGTGTAGAGCTATATTTTAAAGACCTAAATGTAGAAATATTTTAAATCTGGTATCATTTTGCATTCTCAGGTTCTTTGTGAATTGTTCCAGTCCTCTCCTCAGCGTGGGAACCTCCCAACCTCTGGAAATATTTCAGGATTTATTAGGAGGCTTTTTTTGCAGCTGATGCTAGAGGATGAGAAAGTGACTTTATTTCTTCAGTCGCCTTGTCCAGTAAGAATTTTTGATACCGTATGGTAAATGTGGAATAAATTTAGCCTTCAGGTCTTAAGTCTGAGTATATTCAACTTTGAAATGTTAGCAGCTTTTTTCTGCTGTACACATTATGGAATTTTGGAAAGCAAAGTGCCGTTGAATTGAAACTCATCATTTTAGAAGAAAATTCAAGGCACTGTGTTACAATAACACAAAATATTTATTGGAAATATACTGCTTCTGAAGGATCTGACAACTGAAATTTATCTTACAGAAGGCTTTTTAATAGTACCCTTACACACTAGCAATAAATATAGATACTGTATCTGTTCGCTAGACCTTAGCAGTTTCATTAAGGATCAGCCATAGTCAAAATTGGCAGATGTGCTTCAGCAGTTAGCCAAAATGCCATGAATAAATTGAGTGACAAATATGTGAATTAATTTATAAAGCAGATGTATGCTTTATGGTCCCACATGCTTCACAGGAACACAATTACAATTGATGCCTGAAGTGGTCTCCTTGACGGCTGTGACTAAAAAAATAGGATAAAACCACAAGTTTCTTTAAAAGATCTGATACTCCCATCCAGAAAACAGTATTTGCTGCTGTGGTTTCTGCATCTCAGAAGTAAAGTACTGCAGGAGATACATGAGAGGGAAACTGGGTCAGACAGTATAAAATGGAAAAGGAGGCACAAATACAGTTTTAGTACAAACATTTAAATGTTCTAACTTGGCTGAATAATTGTTAGCAGGTCCATTGATAGTGTAAAGGTAGCATCAATTTTCTGTTAATTATTTACATGAAAAAGATTTTTAAAGAAAGCTGTTACTAGATAGGTAAAAGCAGAAAAAATGTCTTGAAGTTGTCATAGTTCCATTTCGTATATTAAAAACAGTGGGAAATTGTGTTCTTACTGAGATGATTCCTCCTATAACATGCAAAGAGAAACCTTAAAAATAATGTAGATGTACAGGATATACTTCTAGAATACCCAACAACATAACTTTTCAAAGATTCGTTCCCCATTTCCATCTTAGAAGTTCTTACCAAAACTTTTTCAGAAGCTTAGTTCTGGTTGTCAGCAAATACAATTTTTTTTTCATTGCATTGCACAACAATAAATTGGTCCTGTAAGTGCATATTAATAAACAGATCTTCAGGGCTGTCTAAAATCCGTTATGGTAAAATATTTGCGATGTTTTAGCTAATGGTGACTTAATTATTTGTCATAATAACAAAAAGTAGATATTAAGTCTAGAATAAACTTCCTCCTCAAGTCAGAGAAACAGAGAAACATCATCTTTCTCTACCCAAAGTATATTGTTATTTTTCGATATTTAGTTTCATAGTTAAGTTTTCATTTCCTAAGTAATTGCAAGTCTCAGGCATGCAATTTTTCTCTCATATTACAGCTATGTAAAATGATTGTTTTTTTAAAGCAAAGATGATATCATACTGTTTCTGGTATGATAAAAATATTGTAGGGTTTCAAATCAAATTATTTTGAGTTAAAAAACTAAACATGTCCTAATTTGATGTATTTTTACTGTATACCTCCAAAGTTGAAGGATATATTAGTTTTCTTTTTTAGCATACTAAGAATTTAGCTTTGTCTAGGTGACGTGGCTTTATAAGAACATAGTGGTTTAAGTTATTTCTCAGTGTTAAAGTCATAATTAATGTTGACTGTTTTTTCCTTTCAGCTGTACAAGGGTAGAATTAATGCTACTAGTCATGTAATTCAACATCCAATGTATGGAGCTGGACACAAATTTCGTACTCTTCACTTGCCTGTCTCAACAACTCTAGCAGAAGTTCTTGATCGTGTGTCAGGCAAGTTTGCAATAGTTCATGGTTTTGTTTTGCATCTTTTTAAAACGCAGTTTAAAAAAAAATATTATATTGTTTGTTTGACCATATAAGTGCTACTGCATATAAAACACACTGTCTTTCATCCATTCATTACATTTCCCCAAATTTTGTGAGTTAAATGTCCTGGAACTTAGTGATACATCTCAAGATGGAGATGTATGTCCTGTGAAAAGGACCTTGATAAAGGCTCCATCTAATTTCTGTGGTTATACATTTGTCTGCCGTATAAATATTTGTGTTCACTTACTAAATGAAAAATGAAAAGTATAATTTACTTTAAGATATTAATTTTAAAATTATGCACAGTGAGAGGATAATTTATTTATTTGTTTTTTTAATTTCAGTACTTTCAGTACTTTCAGTCATACTACTTGAATATACACTGAGAGATAAACCTGTCTGTAGGGAACTTTGTTGATCAGGCTTTCACAGACCATAATATGGATTTTGACATCTAAATGGTAGACATCTTAAAATTAATCCCACCTTTAATTTTAGTGCTTATTAAATACTTTAGGAAACAGAACTATATGTTAAAGATTAGGGTTAATAACTTTTTAAAAATTAGTTAAAGACAAGAATTCATACTGAAGATGTCATGTCCATGCCAGAGCTCTCTAGGTAAAGCCAGGCAAGATGCAAGTTGATTCTCCTCTAGTAATAAATAGAGTAGAAATGGTTTGGTCATGTTAAATGAAAAATCAGTTTTATACATGTCTAGTTAAAAAAAAAAAAAAAAAAAAACAAAAAAAAAAAAACAACAACAAATCCAGGACTTTATCCTCTTTATTCTTAAAATGTGATTCTCAATATACTAAAGAAAAATCAAAAATCATTAGAGCAATTATGTTTTTGCCATATGGGAGATGTGCACTGAAGGGTATGCACTGTTCATCTGACTAGGTGTGTATGCTCCTGTATGTAGGTTTACTTGAATGTGTACTTCTTTGGAACTCAGGGTAGATCAACTTTTAATTTATGAGATAGGTCTTCATGGAGTTAAAAGCAGCTATTGCTTTTTTATACCTATGGAAATTCTTTACATTTACAAATTTGTTGGGGCAATAAATGTTACCTAACAAGCTGATAGGAGTACTAAAATGTTATTTGGCACAATACTAGATAGGACAAGATGTGTTTTAGGATTTTAATAGGAAAATATCCATTCCTAGCTCAATGCTTGTATCTTATTTATCAATGAACAGTTTACTATTTCTGATAGAATTCTATATTTATTTACTGTCCAGAGAGTCATGTGTGAAATTTTAGGTTTTTCTGACCACAAACTGCACAAGGATCTCATTACTGTAATGGGTGGGATGGTCACTCCATACGAGGTAGGGATCAGTTGTTGAGCAGTGACATAAACTGTACTGAGTAGTTGCCTTAGGTGGTGTATTGTTATCAGCTTGATAGCCAGTGCTAGTAAGGACTGGAGAGGAGAATGTGATGATGTGGTAAACTGTCATGTCTGTAATTGAAAATGGTCAATGCTGACTTTGTAGGGCACCATAACTTTAGAGTTTGCTACTGCATTGTTATGCCTTGGCTTTGTAGTTCTTGTATGGCATTCTATGAAGTCCATGGTTAGGACAGAGTAAAGAAGGCTTGAATATTAGAGGAGCAAGCTGTGTGTTTGGAGTGAAAGAGAGAGAAGGGGTGGACTGGGGTAGAAAATAAAGAAAAGGCTGTCACCACTACAGCAACAGGAAATCAGGGAGATCTTGTGTCAGAAATCTGTGCCTTGGGTTAGCTTCTTTTTTCTTTACTACTGTTAATGTTTCAAATTAACCATTTCATACTTTCTGCAAATCACAAGAACCATATTCATTTGGTACTTTTTTCCCAGCTTTTAATAAAAGAGGGGGAGAAGGGGTGCCTGAAATAATTGATAGATCTGCTGTTTGCATCCCTTCACCATAGGAAGAAAATGTGCAGTACACAGCAGATAGAATTGCCTGGATGAGTACCAGTTGTTTTGTATTTCATGCACCTTAATCTTGAGTTACTGCTTGACTCAGAAAAACATCAAACATCAAATCTGGGTATCGCCTAAGTAGTTACAATACCACTGCTTAACCTTCTATAATAATTTTATTAATGACCTTTAAATTTCCCAACAGTAGGTGGACAACATTGAGTCAGTGGGACAAAACTAGAGACATTCAGAAATTTAATAACAGTAGTACTAATAATAATAGTGATGATGAATTTTTTTTTTAAAGCCAAGAACATACACAGTCTCATCGATAGATACATTTGTGTGTGTGTATATATACACACATATGTGTTTGTCTATATACACACAGATGTATACATAGAGAGAGGATATTTGTGTGAATGTTGAATCCTAAGTGGCAGTAGTTTCACACTCTATATCTTTTTTTAGTCTCCAGTGCTGTTCAATACAGATATAACTAATGTCTTCAGGAACAAATCATAATACATTTCCAAGCAGACAAATCACGTCCCTTTCAGCACCTCAGCCACTGTTAACACACAGTTAAAGGTAGCTGGATGGTACTTCTAGGTCTTGAGTTGTACCTCAAAGCTTCTGTGGCTATGTGGAAACAAGTTACTACCCAGAAGCAATTAGAGAATTACTTGGCCATTTTGGCCAGTGTTGTACCATACAGAGTATGAAATCGTCCATTGTCACCAATCATCAGTGATTTAACAAATTAGATTAGATTTAATAACATACTGATAGTTGTGATCTACACTAATGATTAAACTGAAATGGTTGAACTGCACTAATCTAATGTTCTCTTAAGCAAACAGCTCAAGATTTGATTGTGTAATGTACTTCAGGCATCTTCCAATTTCAAAGGAAGAGAATTTACTAGTTCTGAAATTGGATCAGTATGTAACGAGAGATACCCAGACCCAAATACAAGAGCCTGTTTAAATAAGTCTGCAGCTGTTCTTAAAAAAAAAAAAAACTTTAGTATTTCTTTTATTGTTGGATTTTTTTGCTGTTGTTTTGTCCAAGATTTTTTGTGGGTTTTTTTGGTTCATTGGGTTTGGATAGAGATTTTTTACTTAATCTCATTTTTGGTTGATTGCAGTGGTTTAGTGGATTTTTTTAATGTGAAAACACTTGACTCATCAAGTAATGGTTTTATACTGTTACAGGTTTAAATTGTCAGAGAACAGAGTTTTGGGGGAAGAAGGGGCAGAATTACTGTGATACCTTAATTCGTAGTTATTGACAAGACTATTGCTGTGTGTGTTGTTGCTTTGAAATGCTACAGTAGTTGAGAATAGCCTTGTTAATGGCTTAGAAACTAATAAAATCAACTTAGTATCTTGAAATGCTTTTCTTTCCTCTCTTTGTTTGTCCTTGTCCCCTCCATCCCCACATAGATACACCCAGTATTACAGCTAAGCTAATTAATGAACAGAAGGAAGATAAAGAAAAGAAGAATTATGAGGAGAAAGAAAAAGTTAAAGCAGAAAATGGATTTCAGGACAATTACAGCGTTGTTGTTGCTTCTGGTATGTCTTTTTCTTCTATCTTTTATAAAATGGATATTTCTGGTGTTCAAAGTGTGTTGGGGGAAGAAAATACCTACCAATAATTAATTTTGTTACTAGTGATGGTTAGAAAGATTGTAGTACCTGGTACTACAATTGTAATGCAACTGACTGTTAGGCAGCAAAGATTGATTCCTGCTGAAACAGTTTTCTCTAGCAGATTATACTTTGACAAATTTGTCACATATATGTACACCTAAATATGTGTGTCAGTGATATTTTTGTGGATGCTGTTGCTAGGGTATTTTACAGGATTTTTTTAAAGACACCCTTGGAGCTTGGAGGGTATTATTGCTTCTACTTTTTGCAGTAGCTTGTACAACAGAGTTTAGTCAGCTCTCTTCTGAAAATATTCTTTGGAAATAAAAGATATCCATACATTTTGCATAACAACTAATGGTACTCTGCTAAAATGGTCTCTGTCAAATGGAGACTTTGGCATAAACTCATGTTATTCCACTCAGAAACAACTAATTCTGGAGTTTCTTTCAGAGCATTCAGTTTATAAAAGCTATTGAGTCGAACCTTCAGAAGTCTCTCATGTAATCCCATTTCCTTACAGAAATGCAAGCCTATTGTTGGAGGATATAGACTGAACATAGTAATTTTGCAGTGGTACACAATGTTACAGTTCAGATGATGGCTGTAGAAGTCATTAGTCTTTCAGTTTGAAGTTGATTAATCAACTTCAAACTACTCCCTTCCTATCTAGCTTTCTGCCATTATTGAGGTACTTCAAGTTCATTCACACTTCATGAAGCATAAAGCAGAGATACTGATTTCCTTTGACTTTTGGCACCAATATTTCTTAAGCTTTTTATTTCAAGTTTTTAGGTGTAGATATAACTTGACGCAAATGTTGAACAGGGCAGTGGTTCCACTGAACTTGGTACACTTAAAACAACATAGCTATGTTAATTACAGCATCTTTATCTGACAAGATAGTTACAGTAGGTGCCACTTAAACAAGTTAAACACGTTTCAGTAGTATCTAAAATATTAATAGGTCCAAGCAAAGGGTTAAAACACAAAAAATCTAGAAAGAAACAAAAATATTACACCAAGCTTGAAGATAGGGCATAGCATAGTCAGCCATGTCATTCCAGTTGCATTGCTCATCCTACTGCCTGATATAGCCCATTTTCTATTAAAAAGAAGCAGATTTTAGTTTTTTCTGATGTTTCCAATTTTCTCCAATTTAGTAAGAGATTAAATGTAAACTTATTTCATTTACATTTGCTTTTACTACCTGTTTTCTTCTTTTGTCATTATTTTTTCATATATTCTGAGGGTTTTTTAGTGTCCTCAGAATCTCAAGAAGTTAAAAGTGTTTAACATTTTACCTATGGGTAAAATTAATCGAAGGAGGAGATAGTATTTGCAGCCTGATCTTCCTGAGGCAAGCTAGTTTAGTGTACTGAGATTACTGGACAATGTGTTGCACATTTAGACCTGCTTCTAATGATCAGCTGAAACCAGAGCATATTACAGCATTTGAAGTGTGGATGTTGTTAGTTTTGTGGCAACTCTTGGACAAAGGTAAGTTAGTAATTGTCTGTATTTGTGTCTTGACCTGCTGGCTTTTTGCCTTGGTCTGTCACCTGCACAGAAGGGTACATGATTGCAGTATAATTTTGCTGTACCTTAAGTCACCCTAAGCTGTCCTAAGATAAGGCAGTCTTATATAAGGCTGTGTAATAACAGTAAGCTTTTATGTACCTATTCTGCCTCCTAATTTTCATGTAGTGCTTACTTCAAATGTTTTGGGGCCCGGGAACCTGGAAACCACATATAAAGACACCTTTTATCACATATGTGGTACTGTCAGTACTGCAGCTAAAGTCACCTTTGTAGGCCAGACAAGGGGTTATTATCTATAATCTGTGCTGAAATGTCTGTCAATTTGGAAAATTTTGCCTTTCTTGTTTTCAGGTGAAAAGACAGCTTAAAAATGTTTTGCTGTAGGGCCCATTGTGAGACACTTCAATGAAAGCAGAATCAGAATAGCTTTTGCTTTTTTTATGCATGGCATCATCTAGTTATGGTTTGGTTTATGTTTGGGGCTTAGGAGAATGTACAGCCTTTTAACTAAAAATACACTGTATAAAACGTATGTATAAAACATATTTGGATATAATATACATATTATATCCAAATATGTTTTATACATAAATGTTATTCTGGTATTTAATTAGCCAGTGAGTTCTTGTAAAGTTCTTACATTTTTCTATAATTGAGTATGTTGTATCTTGGCTAACTGAAGGTATTAAATACTAGAACAACTTGAAATTTTTTACTTCTGTACTAGGTTTGAAATCTCAGTCAAAAAGAGCTGTTTCATCCACCCCTCCACGTCCACCATCAAGACGAGGAAGAGTGATGGCAGATAAAGTTGGTGCTTCTTCATCAGGAGGAGAATCTTCCAGCAAGACCATTAGTGTTCCAGTTTTTCATCTGTACCATAAACTTCTACCAGGTAACTTTAGTAATGCATTTTAAACATCAAAATTATGGTCTTTTCAGTGGCTGATACGTGATCAAGAATTTGTAACAATGGTAATAGGCATTAGCATCTTGGAAGTGTGGAGCCCTTCTGGGCTGGTAAACAGCTCTCAACTGGAAGTCATTATAAGATCAGCAACTGCAGCATTGTAGCATCATAGCAGCTCAAAAAAAGTGGCAATTACATTGATCTCCCTTGAAGTTTAATACCTTGTTCCTAAAAAAACTCTCAAAACACTTCGACTCACAAATGAAAGCAGGGTAAGTTTGAAAGGTGACCTAGGTTTCCTTCCACATACACGGCAGAACCAATGGTTCTGGTACCAATGCCCTATTACTTCAGGTTCTAAGTGGGCAACCATCTTGCATTGCTCTCTGAAAGGTTCATTTGCCAGTTCAGGAACATTCTTGAATTCCATAACATTTGTGTTTTAAAAACACAACATGTCCTAAGCAACTGATCATGTTCCATGTATATCAGATATGGTATAGCAAGATTGGCAATCTCTCTTGTGTAGGAAGAAATATTAGTGACTTGGATCAGGAATTAAAGACAGAAATATGGATGAAACACTTCATTATTATTATGCAGAACAGCTTCTTGTCTGGATCCAGGTAATGGAATTAAGTGGCTAACTTCTGATCAAAGTAATTTTCACCCAAAAATCCCTAACTTTGAAACTTACTATCCAATTACCAGCTTTGAGGCTATCCTCTGGCAATTATTAGCAGGATTGTTTACTTGGATTAAAATATCTAAAATTGATGAGCAAAACCTGGTGGGATGAGTCCAGTGATTGGTGTGCCATGACGGATGGTTATGGGCTCTTCTGGAGAAGATCAGGCACAGCATCACCAGCCAGACAAGGGAGGGGATTGTCCCACTCTGCTCTGCACTGGGGCGCCCTCACCTCGGGTACTGTGGGCAGTGTCCAGTGACACAACATAAAAGGACATAAAGCTATTAAACATAGTCCAGAAGAGGGCAATGAAGAGAGTGAAAAGCCATGAGGGGAAGCCATATGAGGGATGGATGAGGTCCTTTGTTCAGCCTGGAGAAGAGGAGACTGAGAGGAGACCTCGTTGCAGTCAACAACTTCCTCACGAGGGAAGGATGAGGAGCAGACACTGATCTCTTTCCCAGTGGCCAGTAACCAGTGACAGGACCCAAGGGAATAGCCTGAAGTTGTGTCAGGAGAGGTTTAGGTTGGATATTAGAAAAAGGATCTTCCCCCAGAAGGTGGTTGGGCACTGGATCAGGCTCCCCAGGCAAGTGGTCACAGCACCACGCCCGACAGTTCAAGAAGCACTTGGAAAACGCTCTCAGGCACATGATGTGACTCTTGGGGCTCTCCTTTGTAGGGCCAAGAGTTGGGCTTTGATCCTTGTGAGTCCCTTCTAACTCAGGATAATCTATGATACCGCTATTTTGGAGATGAGATCAAAACCCAGTGCCTGTTTTCAGTATGTAGCTGGTAAAGGTTGACTGTCTCATGATGGTCATGTAAACTGTTCTGTATTTGTGATCTGGTTATGTCTTGCATAGCAGACAGTTGTTAGAAAATAATAAGCCATGTGAAGAAAATCAGTGATGGGGAAAAAAGGGCAGAAAACTTGCTCACTTGCATAATGGCAAGGCATTTTGAATTTTTGTTTTTCTTAAGACATAATCTTCAATTGAAGAAACAGATTGTTTCTAAGGAACTCTTAGATGTTGTTTTACTTGATTAAGTACAATCAAGATGAAATGGACATGGACATAGGATCCAACTCTAAAATATTTAATGTGTAAATCTATATGTTTTCAGACAAAATTTTTCTGCATTCAGATGAGCTTGTAATTTCAGGGAAGAACATATTTGCAATCAACAAAGTAGCCAAAATCTGAATTAGAGTAATCAGTTTGGACTGTATTGCATGTGCATTTCAAGGCTACATTGCTGTGGAGAAAAGTAGTCCTGGCAGTGCCCTTCTTTTTTTTTTTTTTTTTAATTTTCTGCTGTCTTCTGCTCTCCTGATACAGGAGTTGTGAGCTAGGCTTGATATTAGTAGGCCTGAAAAAGAAGTGTCAGTTTATTTGTTTTCCACTTTTTTCAATACCACCTGTTTTACCTTCCTGTCACACCTCTATGCTCCCACAATTCAAGGGTGATGCATAGGTGGTGTTTAATAGCAGGGGACAGCCAGTATCCACTTAAAATGCACATCAAATTACAGCCTTAGCCATTTGTTAAATATGCCAAGTGCTTGTGCTGTCAGCACAGGACTGTCTTAGGGAATGTTGGCATAGATCTTTTTGATGTTTGGTTCCAAACTGATGGGGCCCTTTTTCCCAAGAGAGCAAATGGCAAAATTAAGGCCTTAGTTTGGAGCCAGATGATATTTAGTCTACTTGGCATCTGTGGTGCAAGTAATGAACAGCACCTGGATATGTATGTTAAAATAACCCAGTCAGAATTTTCCTCTCTGACTTGATGCCTTTGTTGTCTAGGTCAGCCACTACCAGCTGAAATGACACTTGCCCAGCTTCTGACTCTGCTGTATGACCGCAAACTCCCTCAAGGATACCGATCCATAGACTTGACAGTTAAACTTGGTTCCAAAGTAATCTCAGATCCAAGCTTATCAAAAACAGACTCATTTAAACGTCTTCACACAGAAAAAGGTGAGTGTTCTTACGTTTTTGGTATACGCCTTTTAAAAATGTTTCTATTTTGGACAAAAAATGTTTTGATTTTCTTGGTGAGAAACAGTGGGTTTTTCTGTATTTTCTTGAATGATTTTCCTGAGCTATTCTTTTCTAGACAAGAGCTAAACTTTGTGATATATTACAAATTCATTGCCTGCCTAAATTGTGTCTATAAGATGCTCCAATATGCTTGCTCTGGTTTCACTTTTCTTTTTTGATTATAATACTGTATGTGATACAATTATGATTGTATAGATACAGTATATTTTATTTCTTGATATGTATGTCATTTCTCTCTAGCAAGTGTGCTGTAACCAGGGCAGATTTAGTAATACAGGAGCTGTTTGAAACCAATGGTTAGAGAAGTCTGTGAAAATTTTTATTGTAGTATCTTAGGTACCAAATGCTGCTTTGAAAATGGAGATTTCTCTTAAGACATCTAAGTAGGTTTTATAACTCCAGCTTTTAAAATCATTTAACATTTTCTAATATGATACGTTTGTGACACCCTCACCCGCTGTCTGTGGGGAAGAGGCGCATTTCCACAGATGTTTCTGCCTGTGTTCTTTAGAACAGTAGACATCAAAGCTGTATGTACTGAAAGTGTTGCGTTGGCACATTTTCTTACAAGGATTATCCTGCTTTGAAAGTATCTGCAACCTTTTCTTAGTCTGTCAATGAAAGACTTCTTCAGACAGACAGACTTCTCATAATCTGTGTGTTTGAAGTAGGATGAATTGATGTACATATTCCTACATGTCCCTGATTTAAGCTTGTTAAATCTTACACTTCGATCATATTATTCCAAAGCAATGTGATCCTCCCACAGCATATCAGTGATGTCCTTGTAACACGGTGCTTCTCGCATGTTTAAAAGTTGAGAATTAGGATGGGGAAAGACCTGCTGTTTCCTGTTCCCTTTCAAATTAGAGAAGAAACAGTTTTAAAAGATGAAGTATCTGTTAAAAGATAGTGTCTGCTGTTGAAAAATTTTCATAAGAGATTTGTTTTGGTAACTGCACAAGTTATTCATTAATGTGCTTCTGTGTTTTTACAAGAATATAATAAATAATAGTATGTGTGCTATATATTTGGAGTATAACCGAGGATTATCATGGGTGTCAGACTGTTCACAGTGAAGAAATACTAAGAAATACTAAGACCACTCTCCTGCCTTTTGATGTAGCTGTGCTGTGAAGACTTGGAGGACCCCTGCATTACATTGCTTAAAAATATAATCTGCAAAACAGATTTTTAGATTAAATATACAGAATATAAACTGAAGTTTGCCTGTGGCAATCAGCAAAGAGGGCTGATGTTTGGCAATAAGGAATTGTGGTAGGGTTCTGTATATTCTGTATATACTTGTGTGCATAAGGACATAGAATCTTCATTTTTTTTGTCTGTTGTACAAGATATTAGGGTGCTTAGTCATAAACTGGGAGGATGGAGGTGAGTAGAAAGTTAGAAATCCAGATCATGATCTTTTTTCATGAGGAAGAATAGAATTAAATCTCGTGGCTTTTTCTGGAGGGTCATTTTGACACCTCACAGAGAAGACATGTGAGAAGCAAAACTAATTTAAGGTTAAGATTATCTTTCCTTTCTTCAGCTATGTGGGAACCCAGGACATCCCTCTGGCTGCCGTGGCTGTCTTGAGACCCTGGCAGGGGACTCAGAGACCTTGGCACAAAGTCAAAAACACCTGTGGCTTCGATTTTAGCTCATGGCAAAAACTGCCAACTTTGTGTGAAGATTTACGGGTCACAGAGTTTGAGTTAATTTAACACAGGGTGAAAAAGTAGAATTTTGAGGTTTTTTAGAATAGGGTTCAAGAGGCAAGATGGAGGAATTTGGGCGTGTCTTGTCCTTCTTCTCCTTCTTCTTGTCCTCTGTCTTTCACTGTGATGGTGACACTTTTTCATTGGTTTAAAGTAGAGACACACTGTCTAACATAGGTGATAGGTATTGGGAATTAATCGTAAATAAAGTACACATAGTTAATAGTATAAAATGTAAACACTGCCCTAGAGGGTGGACAGAATGTGACAATCTGACTTGTTAGACAAAGCTTAGCAGGTCAGAGAAAGAATGTTATAGGTAAGAGATAACAAACAACCTTGAGAAGCAAAACCAACGCATCTGGACGACTTCTTTGGCTGCGGGGTTAGGAGGAAAAGACTTTATGATCTCAGGGTCATCTTGACCACAGAACCCCGAGACAACTATAAGCTCTTTATTGGAGAATAAAAAACCTTCACTTAATTTCTAGATGAAAGAGTGTTAAAAAGTGTCATTACTGCAAAATTAGCAACGTCTTGAAGGCATAGATCAAATTCTAATAAAACATGAAATTCTAATAATTAACATGTAGCTATGTATAAATAATGCTGAGTTTGACATGGATCTGCTGTCATTGGTGAAAGGTACCACTAACACCTCTATTTTCTTTTGTTATTCTTGTATTCATTTCAGGTTCGTGGCTCAGTCTTTGCTTGAGAAGGAACCAGTACTTTTGAAATCCACTTTTAAATGAGGACAAAGAAATAAACACAGTGTTGATGATAATGTATTAATTTTATTTACATTTATGTTTTTGTAGAACATGCAGATTTACTGGGACCTTGCCCTGAAGATGAGGCCATCAGTCCTGGGGATGAGTGTATGGATGCAGTTCTAGATGAATCACTTCTTGAAACCTGTCCCATTCAGTCTCCACTGCAAGTTTTTGCAGGCATGGGTGGATTGGCTCTTATTGCAGAGAGACTCCCTATGCTTTATCCTGACGTAATTCAACAAGTGAGTAGAAAAAAATTAATGTTGGAAAACATGCTGAGAGTATTTTGTTTGCTTGTTTAAGGACAGTATTTTCCTTGTATTTCTTTATAGTTCAGTTTAACTTTTCAGTTATGTGGGGAAGTTACTTTAAAATAGGCAAGTGCATAAGTCCACAGCCCTGTCCAGCTGTACACGTGCTTCCCTTTCCATGTCACAGACTGCCTGAGTAGCCATGGCCTTGTGGGACCAAGGCAAGCTGCTTGTGTTAACTTAAAATATCTTGGAGTGCACAGTAAAATAAAGTTACTGATGTACTATACAGCTGTTCTTGCTTATCACTTAATTGTTCATGCAAGTGTACCCTCATAGATATTTTTATGGTTAAGTGAAATGCAGTTCTCAAAGCAGATGATGTAATTTTATTATTATAAATAATAGTATTATCTTAATTATATTAGTATTAAGAAATAATAGATATTATTTTGTTATTATTATTATTTATTAATAGATACTATTTATTATTATTATTTATATACTTATATGTAGAATTCCTCTGGATGTACTGATACATTTCAAAAGTATCACTAGTGGCATTAGTGTGGAATTACTCCTTTGGCTGCTTTTCTAAGTATACACTGCTAAAAAGGGAAAAATAAATTATTCACATTCTATTTGACTATAATTTTGAAGGTTTTGGCTGATATTCCTAAGAGGAAATAATATTTATTCCCTTTGAAACTGAATTAATCATGAATTAAGGGTATCATATTAAGATTATAAGTTAAGGGTATATTATTCAGTATCTTGACTGTAAAATTATGGCAACCATAGGAACCCTGTAGTGAGACTTAATTAGCATGCATCCTTTGTAAATAATTCTACAAAGGCTTTAGAGGTCTATGCAGAGTACCAATGCAGTTCAAAAATTACAAGTTAAGGGAAAGTATTTACATAAACAGTTACTGTATTATGAATTCCAAGAGGGATAATGTGTAGTCTGTATTGAAGAAAACTGATATATGGAATTCTGCAGGACATGAAAGGTAACTTATGACCATGAGAAATTTCATTCCTTTTCTTTCCTTCTTTTTCTATAGTCCTAGGAACTTACTGTTTTTTCACAATTTCGTAGCTTGAGATATATATTTAGATTCAAATACTGATTAAGAATTCTGTGAACCATAAAAAAAAATTAAATATAGTAATACCAAACAGATTATTTAGAGTGAAGACTGATGATTTCTCCAGACTCTTAATTCTTTAATTTTACTTTTATATTTCTCCAAGTCACTGCTACTTCGGATTCTCCTAATGTGAAGACAATTGGAATAAATGCAGTAAAAGATGGCTTTGACTTTAAATTAGTAATTTGGTATTCTGGATAATTTCTGTAAAGGCTTTTCATATTAATCTTTTCCAGTTGTCCTGGGTTGACTGTATGATGCTTTTATCCCCAATTGTCTGTTCCATTCATGCTGAATAATAAGTTTTGCACCTTTAAGACTTGTTCCAAGAGTGAAGGGGGGAGAAGAAGCGTAGAGTTTGTTATCAGAAACTGCACTCACTCCTCCACATTCCTGCTGCTGGACTGTGCTGTCTGCGGACGGACAGACAGCGAGACAGAGCTCTCCTTTGCTTTTAGTTAGTTTTAGCTAGCTGAGGCAAAGAATTTCTCTGGACTGTGATTTTTCCTTTTCTTTGGACCTGCTCAAACCTGCTCTGGACTGAACACCCAGAAGAGCAGCGGCAGCTCTCACCTGTGGCCAGCGGGCCAGGTCTGGGCTGCGGCATTTCCAGCGCTGGAGGGACTAATAAGAGCCTGAGTGAACCGAGCTGCAGCCCAGGGGAGGGGATTTTTCTGAGTTTGTCTCTCTTTTGGAGCAGCAAGAAGTTTTATTGTTTAATATTGTTTAGGTTTTCTTGTTTAATAAACAAGTTTTTCCCCACTTTTCTCCAAGGAGGTATTTTTCCCAAACTGGCTGGGGGAGGGGCTGATTGAATCTGCTTTCTAGATGAACCCCTTTGGGGGTTCTCTCCCAAATTTGCCCTGAACCAGGAGACCAATTTAGATCAGTCTGGTGATAAGTACTGAAATTGTAAATATGATCAAATCAGTTTATCTGAATAGCATGAAAGCCTGAAACCTCTGTGATGTTTAATTATGAGAAGGACCTCGGTGTCATAATTTCATTTAAATTGTTTGATTGTGTCTTGGGGCACTGTACAGCTACTACCCCCTTAAACTCTGATTCCCATCATAATGCTTGACTGCACAATCCTCTGGTCAGAACATCAGACTGTTCTGATAGAGTATAATAGTAATAAAGCCAGCCAAATCAATCAAAAGCTCAAAAGGATCATGAGGTGCTACAAAACTGCTAAGATACCTGAAGTTATTAGTTGTTTTTAAAGGCATTATGATTAATTTTTCTTCTTTTTGCAGTATGAAATTAAAACTTAAATACTTATGTTCACAGTGTTTAATGCTAAAAATAAAGGGCCATTTCTTATTTAACAGTATGGTACATAAATTAAGCTTTGTATTTACTTCAGAGTACTTATGCCTCTGTATTTAAGCAGCACACTTTAACTGAGGGTTTTAGGTTGCCAAAATATGTTTGCTTGCTTGTGTAGGCACAACTTTGTAGCACTGTATTGAAAATGCAAGTTTGCCCTTTTAAGCCATTTAGCATGGTTCCTGTATCTGCAAATGGTAGAGTATTTCATGTGACTTCTTTATTGTGTCCTACATTAAGATTGCATGTCTTTTAGATCCTTACTATAACAGAATTTTTGTTTAAGATGTTCAACTGAATGACTGCCAAATTTCTTTGTTGTTTCTGTTGATTAAGGTGAGCACTCCAGTGGTTACGTCAGCCACACAGGAAAAACAGAAGGACAGTGATCAGTTTGAATGGGTTACCATTGAACAATCAGGGGAATTGGTGTATGAAGCACCAGAAACCATTGCTGCAGAACCTCCACCGATCAAGTCAACAGTCCAGACTATGTCTCCCATACCTGCACATTCTTTGGCTGCCTTTGGTTTATTTCTCCGTCTCCCGGGCTATGCTGAGGTGCTGCTAAAAGAACGGAAACATGCTCAGTGTCTGTTGAGATTGGTGTTGGGAGTTACAGATGATGGTGAAGGAAGTATGTGCTATAATTATTACCTTTCTTTGTAGACCACAGATAGATGATTTTACTTAAATTTATTTGCACTGTATTGCTTTTATCAGGAGGTTAGAATTTATATGTGCAGAAGCGCATTGCAGGCATCTTTGATAAACTTGTCTCTGTTAAATTCTGTCTGGCAAAGTTTTATCACAATCATCAGTATTCAAGGGTTCTCATCTCATGTCAGAGTAATTGTAAAATAAGCACTGATAAAACCTACAATGACACTGTCAAAATGACTGCTTTCAGACAGAATATTCTAAGTAGCTGAAAATGCTCAACTAATTGTGCAAACATCCTATAATTCTGCAACCAAATGGAGAATAATATGGATAAGAGCAAAGCTACAACCGATGTAGAGTAAACCATTGAACAATGCTCTAGAAAAGGAGAGTAATATCTAAAAATGATGGTGATTAAGTTGCCTAAACAGAATCTCTGCCTTGATGGTATGAGTTCAGAGGGAGAAATGGGATATTCTTCAAAGAATAAACAGACAAGGCAGGAAAAAAAATTGTTGCCGTTACAAATGAACCTGGAATTCTGCATATAGTTCTAATATTTGTGTTTCTTACTGTTTTGAAAAACTGGAAGAGTGTGTATGAAATATGGTTTCATATTTTGAAGGCATTTCCTTTCACTGGATATTGTGTAATGGTGCACTTGAGCAGTGTCAGGTTTACAGATGAACTCAATGACCTCAAGGGTCTTTTCCAACCTACATGATTCTGTGATTATGACTTTGAAAAGAGTGCTGTTTTTTCTAGGCTGCAATCATCAGAAGTTAGTCTCTACTTAGCACTCTATAGAGTGATGTGCAACATGGACCTTATAAGACCAGCTGGAAAACCAAGAATCTCATTTGCCCTCCCTTCTGCTTGTCTTTTTATTTCTCTAGTATTTAGGTGCAGGATAGTAGACGAGAATAAATTGGGCAATAAAAATGCAATCTAGCTGCTTACACCCACCTAATCTGAGTGGTAAATAACTGAAGAGCTATATGCAGTTTCTAGAGTAGTCTCAGTTCCTTACTACAGCAGGCAATTTTTATATCCTTTTTTTTTTTCTTTTGTTTAATAAAGAGACCTTCAGAATTTGGGTTGCTTTCTCTTTTTGTAGTAGTGTAGCTGTGTGTGCAGCCACTACTGCTATTGGAATACTGTTCCAGAACATAATATTCTTGATGGGTAGGGGTTGCTTTAATTTTCTGCCTATGTTTATTCATATGCAGTTAGTGGCCAAGAGCTCTTCTTTCTCCAATGCATTTGTTGACATGAATTACATTCCCTTGTAGCCTTAGTTTTAGCTGGACTAAACAGCCAATTTCTCTTTTCCCTTAGCTAAATATCTGAATTCCACCCTACAAAATGTGGGTTCAGTTGTACACAGTAATCCACATTACTTTTCTGTATAAACTATTAATATCTTCTGGTTTTGTTCAAAATGCAGCTGTTCACACATGTACAATCTCAATACTTTCTTGCACAATATGAAGAGCTGCAGTTATAAATCTATGATTTATAGATTAAAACATGGATTCAGTTGTCTGCAAAGATAAATAATGTGAGAATGTTTAGATTTTCTCTTTTTTGATTTGGCTATGCCTGCGCTTATGGAATTCTGTTAGATAAGCTTATTTTCCAGAAGTTTTTGATTTTATTTATGAAGATCCCAGTCAGAAGACTTTTCATTCCTTCTTGTTACTGTCTTTGCAAAGAGTATCAGATAGGTATGAATTAACACCTGTATGTATGTGTGCATATACATATACACACAAATACAGACATATTTGTTTAAATCTCTGGATAATGATATAGTTGATAAACTCTTTAGAATGACGGAGAAAATAAAATATTTAAAATAGGAAGCAAAGTTCTGGACAGAGTTGGCTATTTTAAAGTATTTTCACTGTTTGAAGCATCTCCAGTTTTCAATGGTCTCTCTTTATGTATGTACTGGGGAAGGAATGTGAAAAGTAATGTTAAATACAGGAAAAAAATTGAGACAGCTTCCTATGTCTCAGTGTGTTGCATTAATAGGTCACTCCATTATTTGAAATGTGGCTTTTAAAAGAAAATTTTTGCTCATAATGTGAAGGGGTTAAAAATTCTAAGGAATTGTAGCACAAAATTCATACATGCAACTCATATCATTAAAATTATGTTAGTATTTCACCCTGTATTCTACTATAGAAACTTGTTTTGTGTGAGTGCATTAGTTCATACTTTGGGCACATGAATACAGAAAAGAATCTTAGATATGATAAATTACTGCTGCATATCAGCTGAGCTCCTATTAGCTGATCACAAGCATTCTTTATCTTACTGTATTTGGAATTATTAAAAATATATATGTATTTAAATAAATGAGTCCAAACCAGTTTTCTCCCTGGAAGTTGCAAATTAAATTTTTAAAATTTGATTCTTTACCAAATCTATGAATAAAATAAAGAAGCATTCTTTCTTCTACACTCTCCTAATAATGAATTTTTTCTTGAAAGGGAAACATAGTAATAGATAGCTTTACTGTATGTGAATGCTTAAATCGTTAGTAGATTGCTGTATGTTCATAAACTATATAAACTATTGCAGAGATTACTAGGCTGTATTGAACTATTGAAAGAAAATGTGGGTTTGATGTTTTTCTTCTCCAACCTAGGTCATATCCTGCAGTCTCCTTCAGCAAACGTGCTCCCAACTCTGCCCTTCCACGTGTTGCGCAGTTTGTTCAGCACGACCCCGCTGACCACCGACGATGGAGTGCTGCTGAGGCGGATGGCACTGGAGATCGGGGCCATCCATCTTATCCTGGCTTGTCTCTCTGCCCTGAGCCACCACGCACCAAGAGTGCCCAACTCAAGTCCCAACCAAGCAGAGGTAAGGTAATCAGCACAGTAAGTACCACCCAGAAGTGCTAAGTGTTTTAATTAAAAAAAGAAAATAGTCTCATTGCTTTCATTGTAGCCTAATTTTTGCAGACAATGAATGGTGGTTCTTTAGATAGTATGATCTCATTACCTTATTTAACATTCATCATCTAAACTCCTGGTTACAAACGATTTCCTTTCAAGTGCTTCACAAATATAAATGAGTTGTGAAAATTAATGAATTAATGCAGTGATTTATGTTATCATCTTTGTACTGATATTTAAATGAGATCTAAAGACAAAAATTTTCCATCATATTCAAGATCCCAAATTAATCTCCAAAATTTGACTTTTTTCAAGGCTTTTCCCATGTTATATTACCCTCTATTCAGAATATGTATATTCTGATTTTCTTTTTAGGACTACCGTTACCATTTCTGCATAGCGTACCAATTGCCTGTAAAAATGTTCAAAAAAAAACATTAATGCCTTGCCCTCTTTAGCATCATTTTGGTAGAGGCTTGCATGAAACAGTTCCTGGTGGCTGAATATGGATTAGTACTTGCAAAATATAGGACTGTCCATATTTTAGCAGCTCTGATACTGATGAAAGGGTTGAGCAAGCAAGAGATGAAGCTGTGCCTGAGAATAATTCACCTTAATGGCTAATCAAATTCAAGGGGAAGCTGAGAGATTCTACTTCTAATGGGGTATCAGGCTGCTGACATATTAGCACCTTAGCATTTTTGCATGTTTGGAGGGAAAGGGCAACCATTAATTCTTATTTCTGCTTCAGTGCCCCCTTAAATAGCTTGCTTTCTCATAATTCATATCTATCAAGTGATAGATGGTAACTTGAAACTAGGGATCCATCAGGCCTGCACTGAGGCTTGTATTTCTGGGGCCAAGTTCTCCCTTAAGTGCTTTAATTCAGTGCTCATGACAGTCCTCTCAAGTGTTAAAGGCACAACATGTTCATGAGTAATGCCTACATGAAAATAACCACACAGCTGTTTCATCACCAAGACACATTGCATTCCCAGTGTAGAAGTTAAAAGATTATCCAAGACTACTGTCAGTATGATACTTCGCAGGTGATAATTTCTTTTACCATTGCAGTCTGTTCATACATCATTCCTTTTCTTTCATATACAATCTTTAATAAAGTCACTGAAGAAGATGTGAACAGAAAATGAAACTTTTTGGAGCCATAAGATAAATACTGTATGATGTGGTTTCCAGCTAATTGTGACCAAGTAATGAATACAGTAGCAAGTCACTTGTTTTGGATGCTAAATATGCAAATAGGAAAACATCAGTTAAAAAATGCTTATCAGAGTTTTTTCTTCATCCTTTTCACCAATATCCTGCTAAAATTCAAAAATTAGTGTAAATACTTCCACACTACTTCATGAGGGCTAAGCATTGTAATACTGGAGTTATGTTACTAGAATCACTGAGGCAGACCATTGGTAAAACCTGTTCTAGCTTATACCAAGCACTGTTGGAAAAATGTTGCTCTTAGAAAATTTTAAGGAAGACTGACTTCCTTGCTCTTACCTAGGGAGGAGGTAATTATGTTTTAGTGACTCGGAGATCATGTGTCAGAGCTATACATGTAACTTACTCTCTTGTTATTTTGGAGCATTTATTAAAAATCAATAAATACTTGAGCATCTTAACATTTCAGTTCTGTTCTCTTGATAACATTTCCACTACCATCCCCTTCATCTCATTGTGTTATTAGACTTGACTAGGTTCTAAACAGCAATAATTACAGAGCTATGATGTTTAGAATGATATTGATTAAGTAGCATTCTAATGCCTCTCATCATTTAAGCAGTGATAGTATCTTAAAAGAGAGTAATAAAGGGCTTGCAGTAGTGGTTTAACTGAAGAACTACTTTCAACAGTCTACTGCTGACTTCTACCAGAATTTCATATATGTGGCAGTCTTTCCTATGGAAAGCTTTGAATTTCACTGGATCCTGATGACATCTTTAGAAAGTTAATGAACTGGGATTACATTCTTTTGCATAACAAAGGCTTTTTAAAGATAGTGCTACAAAGATTAAATCATTAAATAATTGTGGTTGGTTTTTTTTGTTTGTTTGTTTTTTCTTTTTTACTTTAGCCACAGGTGTCAAGTACACACAATACTGCATCAACAGAAGAACAGCAGTTGTACTGGGCTAAGGGTACGGGATTTGGAACAGGCTCTACAGCTTCAGGATGGGATGTTGAACAAGCCTTGACTAAGCAAAGACTAGAAGAAGAGCATGTGACCTGCCTTCTACAGGTGTGTAATTATGAAATTTTGATTAATGAGAGGCACTTAAGGCATGGATAATAAAACTGGAGTTTTGTCAGTCACACAGTAGAGTAATTACAATATTTTGGGCAAAAATTACATGCAAACAACTGTCTTAATGGAAAATTATACAGATCATATTTTGAGCAAGGCTGTTTTCAGATGTCACTAGGCTGCTGCATAGAAGACCTGGGTATGAGTTCCGAAGAGAAAGTGAGCGAGGAAGTGTTCCAGTGCATTTCCCTTGAGCTGTCACACACCTCCATCAAAAGCACTGCACACAGTCAAAAGTAAAGACTGTCCATTGAAGGAGAAGGATACAGGAATAGGCATTTTGTTTTACGTGCCGAACAGTGTTACCTATTAATTTCTTGCATACTTTTCACTCTACTTAAAGGAAGTGCCTGTAGTTGATACTGGTGTCCATGAATGTGTTATGCCAATAAAACAAAATCTCACTCATACATACTAGAAAATCTTCAGTGTGTCAATTACATGACAATAGTAGTTATCCAATAAACATCTAGATCTTAGTAAAATTCTGATGTCTTCTAAATACCTAAGGAGAAAAAGATCCTGCATAATCAGGCTTTTCAGTCCATTATGAAATCTAACCAATCCCTCTTATCTTGGATCAATGTAGGGAGATTGTATCTAGTTATCAAAAGTTTAATTCACAGAACCCTGAGTTCAAAAGCATTAGCTAACCTGCTGGAGTTACAGCACAAAGAGGATGAAAATTTGAAAATGCCCACACCCTGATGATGATACCATTTTGATGATCAGGTATTTTAGTCACTATAGATTACATGGCACAATCCTTATATCCCTTGCTAAAGTACAATAAAAATCTGAAAACATTTTTCTATGTAAGAAAGAGGAAAACCACCTAAATGACTCTCAGCGAAGCTTCCAGGCAGTATTCTATATTCTGCCAGGGTGAGGTTTAGCTGTGAATGTGATATGTCATGAAGTAAGGAGGCATTTGCTGAGGGCATTCAGCAGTTGAAGGAAGTAGTATTTTGCTGAACATGTCTGTCAGTTGTACAGCAGACTGTCCTTAGTCCCTGCTCTAGAAAGGTTTAGAGAAATTGTGTTGTACAGAGTGCTGGTAAGATGCTGCAGCAAAATACTATGGGTAAGGGGGTTAGAACAAGGAGGGCGAATGAAAGAAAAGAGAAGAGGCTGAAAAGGTGAATAGAGTCCCTGGGACTTCAACCTATACAGCCTGTCAAACCTCAAAGTTACTGAGAGTACAGCTGCACAAATCAGAGCCATGGAAACTCTTAGACCTGCAGCATACAGTAAGGGCCTGTGAACTCAGCCACAGCTACTCTTGGGACAGGTGGGTGTGCAGTTGGGAGCTGCCTTCCCACCATTGCCAAAGGGAAGGCTGCTCTTTGCTTACTCAGGTAAGAGCTGTGCTCGTGAGTAGTTGTTCCTCCAGGTAACTGTTGTGCTCACCATAACTTACTGTTTCATCTGTAAACCCTGAATCCCATCCCAAAGGAAGTTACAAAAATACCTGAAGCATTTGCAGTTGAAAAAAAGAAAAGTCCTACTGCTAGTTGGTGTACTTGGTGTTCTAAAGTGAAAGGGACTAGTCAGCTGCAGGTCTCAGTGGTCTGAGCTGGCAAACTCTTACTTTGAGTAACTCCAGCAGGTTTGTCAAAGTTCATATTAATCAATCTCCTAAAATAATTCAGAATGATAATAGTTACTCAATTTTATCATTAGCCAAAGTTTGAATAATCTAATAACTGTTTAGAAATTCTTCTGAAACATCTTTGGGCCTGCTGAAATAAATACCAGAACTGATTTTGCAAAACAGTTAGTGAAGTGTTGGGGCATCTATCTTAAGGAAAGTCAAAGTTCTTTTGACTGAAATAAATCAGTTTTGATTAATTACTTTGGTGTCTTTCAGGTTCTTGCCAGTTACATAAATCCTGCAGGGAGTACATCAAATGAAGAGACTCAAACGAGCCATGAGGGGAGAGGCCAAAACAGCAGCGCTCTTCCATCCATTCTCCTGGAGCTGCTCAGTCAGTCCTGTCTCATCCCAGCGATGTCATCCTACCTCCGCAACGACTCAGGTAACGTGTCCTTGCCTCCTTCAAAATCAAAGCTGGCTTACTTCTGTCAAAGCAGTTTTTGCAGAAGCAACAGGGGGTTCTTGCTAGTTTCAGTACGCTTGCCAGTTTAGAATTTTACTAATGGAACATTCACTTGAGCCTTAGAAAACAAAATAAAACAGAATCATCAGGTAGAATCTTGTTGAAATGCTCACATTTGTTGCAATATCTCTTTAAATTTGAAGTTCAGTTCTTCAGCTGTTGAAACTAACAGGAAAATGGTGTTTTCTTCTGAAAAGTTTACATGTTAGTTCTTCTGCAGAAGACACACAGAGAAAAAGAGTACTTTATACAAGACCATGAAACTTATTGTGAAGAAAAAAAGTCAATTTTAAAGAAAATTGAGGAAATGCATGCCTGAATTTGGTAAATTTGCACATTGTAGGGCAACTCTACTTCAATCAAAGCTTTTTTCCTTTATCTAGGAAGTACAAAAATAAGCCTCTTATCAGAACTGTAAAATATTTCAAATATATGGGAACAATTAAATTGTTGGGCTTTTTAAAAGCAAAAACAAATGAGTTCTACGAGTTCATCAAATTTCTGCTCATAATTTTAAAACCAAGATGCTTTGATAGTTTTCATCTGGTGTGTTGTACCTGGCTGGGGAAACCATTTCAGTTTTTCAAGGTGGTGTGAAGCAGTATGAATTAAGCAAATGCCTGTGCGGAACTAATGACAAAATCAGCAGACTGGGTTTGTGATTTATGTTCAGTCTCACTAGATGACAGGCTTTACTATGGAGATGAGCCTTAGGTTGGATTTTTATTAAGTTACTTTGTTTATAAAGATGGATTTAATCCTTAAGTATCTAGAGAAGTTGTTGCAAATCTGAGTAATTTGGTTTTGGAGCTTATTTTGCCTGCCCTATTTTTGGAGCAACTGATTAATGTCTTTGTTCACATTACTGCAGTTCTTTGGGATGCCAGTTGGAGGGTGTGGTGATGTGAATTCATGAAACAATGTTATAGCTCTGTGAATTACAGCATACATTTTATATTAGAGGTAAAAGAGAAATCATCCCTGTGTTAAGTATTTACAAAACTACTTAGAACTAAAACAAGAATGTGGCTCTTTTAATTTGTATTAACTAGGACTTTGCATAATCTTGTGTGATGGAATGGAACTAGTTCAAAAAGTCTGCTGGGGTCTTATATTAAAAATAAAAATATGAAGATCTTTCACTTGCTAGTCCGCAATTTGACACCTCACCCTAATTTTGCAATGAATTTGTTGGTTCTGTTTGGCACGTACTGCAAATGAGGAAAATGAACTAATGATAGACCAAGCTCATTATTGCAATTGAAAATGCAATGTAAAACAGTCAAGGAAATGATAAAGTAAAAGAATAAAGTTCAGATACTCATAAATTCTTCTTTTGTGAGGAAAAGGAAGAGTCATGGAAAGGCCTAGCAAAAATACCATGTTATCTAAAGGATGAAGCAGCTGATCCGGAGTTACAGATGAATCACAGCTGCTGAAATTGCTTTCTCCTGTTTTCAGTAGAAGAATGTATCTGTCTGTGTAAGTCACCTTTAACTGGGAAAGAACAGTCAGATACTGATAGAATAGATGAGATATGTGGCTGGTGGCGAGAAGTTCAGACTCGTTTGGCTTTCAGGGACCATTTGTTTTCTCAATGTACAAAGAAGAGGCAAAGTTTTGGTGAGACATGTTTATTTTAGGTACATTTTCCAGTGCTGAACTACTGTTGTTCATGGTTGGCAGGTGGTGTTGAAATGTTGTGCCTGTGCATTAACAAGTAGGAAAGAATGAGCAATGTAGCAGTTAAACTGTATTAAAGCAAAGCAAAACCTTGCTTTTCAGAGAAAAAAATGAAAACTACTCTTCCGTTTACAAGTTCCCAAAGAATGGGGTTACTTCTATTGAAATTTAGAACTGTAAAATCTGAGGGTTGCTATCCTTTGATTGATCAAAGCAATATGAATGTTTCCTGCTGTATTTGATTAAAACTCTATACAACACTATAATTAACAATGCTCTCCTGGATTTAAAAATAATAATTTTGCAGGCTTGCATCAGTCAGGCTCATCTTTGGAAGCGCAGTAGGATAGCAGTATGAAAGGGAAATGTGCAAAAAGAATGTCTTCTCTTTGTTAGTATTTGAGCCAGATACATTTAGTTGGGAAGGACCCCCTGAAAACAGTTTGTCTGTGTGATAACAAGGCATAATTCCAGTGCAGTAATTACTGTTGAGTTGAAAGGCAGACAGATAATTTTCACATTAATGAGTGCAAGTTGCACGTGATACTGGGTCTCTCAGTGTCACCAACACTGAGTGTCAGGAGACATAGCTAACACAAGAGAAGCAGGTTGAGAAGCTCTGAAGCTGTGTTGGGTTCTGGTACAATGCTTGTGGGACTGAAAAATTCCCTTAATGCATTTATGATTCAAACATTTCAAATATGGAGATTACTTTTTTATTATTACTGCTATTTTTATTTTCTTATTTAAAAGCTTGAAGATCAATGTAGTAGAACAGATTTGAGTCTTTCCTGATAGAGCTTTATCTAATTTCAAACTTATCTTGAATACCTGTGTCTTCTCTAGCAAGGCTGAATGGGAGTCTAGGGAGAGTAGGAAAGGGAGCAGTATCGGTAGTAATGCACATGTATATGGTATTCTGATTTTCAGACTGGTGCAACTTCTGCTGTCAAAATGTACTTCTGTGTGGAATGAGCAAGTAACTGTATTCTTCCTGTAACATGCTTGTCTGAGAAATTAGGATATTACATATAGAATGCTAACAGAATGTTCCTGGGTTCTGGCACCTGAGCAAGAGCAAGCTGTGCCCAGCACACTGATGACAGAAATTAGCAATTTTCAGGAACCCTGTAACTTACTCAGAGTTGAGTGGATACTGGTGAGACCAGATGAAGGTTACCCTTATGCTGAATTTATTCTGCCAGATTTTAGGTTTTGTTGTAATTGTTGGAATAATAGTGATCTTCACATATCTATGTGTATCTACCATACACACAAAATTAAGGAGGGAGGGAAAAGTTTTGAAATAGAAATATGTGCAATGAAGCTGCAGGCATGCTTTTTCCTTTCATTACACAGTAGGCTGGTAACTCTGTGGTATTAAAAGACGGTAAGTATTCTGGTATTGATGTGAATTTTGTATTTTGCTTACACATGTTCAATTATGTGTAATTGGCACATCCAGCTTGCAAAGCTCTTTCAGCAGATTGGCCTGTGTCACAGTTGTAAATCTATCTAGGATTTTTGTTGCTTAAGTTTATTTTGGCATCCTGCTTAATTTGCCCAAAACATACATGAACTAGATTGTTATCTATATAGTTCTAGAGAAAAGGAATATTGATCAGACAAGCAGTGCTCACATTACATTTAATCTTTTAGAAACCTCACCTTGAACCAGATTGCTCTGATATGTTCTGCAGCTTCATCTGCATCAAAGTGAGGTGATTGTGGAGTCCTTGCAAATTGTGACCACTTTAAGTGATTGCTATAATTGCTTTTTTCTTGTAGAGAAGGAAGGTTTGTCTGTCTTTGAAGAACTTTCCTTAGTATGCAAGATAGCTCTCATCACAAGGGACAATAGCTGCTGTTACCTTCACCATTTCTTGATAATTCTTTTGGTGTTTGTTTCGTGGCTTGTTATGACACTACTATGGTTTTTATTATCTTTCATTCTGTAAATGAGGTTTATTTTTGCAACATGGTGAGATTTTTTTATTATACCTATGTTTATTCCTAAGACTTAACTCATATTTACATTTGTAAAATTGATGTAGTTTTTAACTTCTGTATCATAAAACATCTAGCATGTATTCATTATCAGATATATGCACATATCACACTAAAAACTGTCATGTAAAACCTTTTCACTATTGTCATGTATACAGCATGTTTCATTTGAAAGAACTTAGGGACTCTTTCAAATATGTGAGCACTTCTCTTCTTGAATGAAATTCGCAGTAGTAAAATTTGCACTGTACTGCAAGAGGTTCCCAGTAAATGTGTGACCATATGTGACTATCTTGAGGGTCTAGATTTTGCTGATACAAGTAAGAGTTATTTGACTGATAGGTTTATGGAAGCTAATACAAGATGGTATTTGCAAGTAGGAGAGAAGAATGGCAGTATTTATAATAGTCTTTGTAGCTAACGAGGTTTACAGAGACAAGACAGTGGAAGGGAATCATGAAACAGAAGGAAGATCAAGTGACTTCTAGAACAGGGCAGAGACTATCTATTTTTAATAGGTTTGAACAGTAAGAAGCTGAGTGAAGTTGGGATTTGTCAATACCACAATATTAGGTGGTCTCTTCATGGTAAAAAATACAGTTTTCTACTGGTTTGTCCTTAAACTAGTATCTAGCAAACCCTGAGATGACTTAGACATGTTAAAAGCCAAATATCGAAAGAGGTTCGTTATCACCTTTGCCTTGGAAAACAGACCTCATAGCAAGATGCAGAATTCAGCTTGAATTCTCCTTGTTTGAATTTCTAGGTTTACAGGAAAGAGATGATACTGTAATTTTAGCTGGGGTTTGCATACATGCTCCTTTCTTAGGCACCTTTCCTTCTTTGGTGAGCAAAGATGCCATGTGATGTGGTCAGCATAGCCTGTAGTATTATATGAGCTCAGTCTTCCCTGGGTTTGACTGCTGAGAAGAGATGATGCATTTCTGTGGGAGGGCTTTGCTAAAAGGATTGTCTTTACTGACTTGACGAGAGTCCAGTATTTGCTTTCAATGCACCTTTAATAGTTTACCAAATGCTACCATATCATGGACTTGTGGATTCATTAATGTGCTGCTTTATCCTGCTGCCAAATACCTCATTGTGAACATTGTCTAATTAGTACTTTGGACAAATCTGTTGAATGTGAATGTGCTGCATTCTTTTTTCTGCCTCTTTTGATGTACCTTTGTTAGCTGAGTCCATTGAAGTCATACTGTTCAGGCCTCAGACCATGAACTACGCTAGTTGGTCTGCTGAAGATAGAGTATTTCTTTTCTAGCAATCACACTTATTCTCAAGGCATTACATGGTGTTGTTTTACTTTCTGTCAAGTTATCCAGTCCCACTGAACTGAGTACGTTGAGTACTCTGAGGCAGGTACACTGAGCTTATGCATCCATCACTGAAGGTGTGATGGTACTGCTGCAGTGTAAATGTTGAATCATCATGCAACTCTGCTTTTCCCTAGAGACTGTTGACCTTTTGCTGTGTGTAATGAGAGGTAGTTGCTATTAAGATATGTTTTGTTAGTGAAATTCTTTAGCATATATTGGATTCAATGTATAAGTACCAAAGTTGTTTATTAGAGCTCATTTAACTAAAGTTAGACTTAGGTCCACATGAGTATAGCCTGCAGGTATTACCTGTTAAGAAAGAACATGAGATTACTGTTTTAAAACAAAATGTAACCTGTATGCTGAGGTAATCTAGTGATGTTACCTTGTGACTTCCCTCTAAGGATCAAAGCCTTTGCTATAAATGAAATCAGAAGTACAATGGCAGTTTAGATAGACAGCATATAATTACTGAAATTAAAAATTCTTCTAGCCTTCATTAATGTTAATGAACTCCTTCATTGGTAAAAGAATCATACTGACCCTTTGCCACATAGAGTTATAATTTTGAGATTGGTTTTTGTCTGTTTTGCTCTTGAAGAGCTTACAAAAAAAAAGTGCAGTATTTCACTGTAATGCTGTTGTACTAGTTGAATCACGATTTTGAGAAGAGAGCTATGCACTGAAATGATACGAAATAAAACTCTTTATTTATTTCACAGAATTGACAAGTTGTAAATAACTTCAGGATCAAAATATACAGCAGTAATTTCTACCTGAATTTCACTTTTCAGATTCTTGTAATCTTTCACTTCAGAGACCCATCTCAAATATCCTGGTATTATGAGATTAAATGCAATAATATCCATAAGTATGTAGGCATAAGAAGTACATTGAAAAAATAATAATGGCAATATCTGTTCTGTAGTCTTAAATAAACATTAGTAACCTGCATAATTCCTTTAGAATGTAGCTTAGTTTTACAGAATGCTTTGGTGCTTCATATACTGAAAATAAGTATGCATTTAATAGAGACTTGCTGAAGACTGTGGCTGGTGAATAAATTTTCTCGTCTGCATGTGCTTCCTTCCAGTGCAGCCTCAGCCCTGTTTATCATTTTTTCTAGTTGAGCCTGTATTGACTCAGAGTTGCAAAACCAGAATATACCATCTTCCACCTCATTTGTCCATAAGTCAGTGTTACAGTGTGCAACTGACTGAAATATTATTGCCAAATTCATTCTCTTCTAGGTCCCTGACCTTATTCTATGCATGTTCTGGTTTCAAAGTGACTATCAAAGGCTCAGTTGGTTTAGCAGTTACCAAATTCTATACACTAACAAGCTATCACCTATATAAGGGATGTATTTCTTCACATGTCATTTTATGGAGGGACTGGATGTAGTTTTGTAGCCTAGAGGAAATTGAGCTGATATTCAGAAATGCAGCTGCTCTGTTGTTCCTCTATGGTACAGGTAAGAAAATAGTAAGAAAAGTATTTATTAAAATCAGTTTATTTTTACTTTTTCCAAGTTATTTGTTTAATGAGTTTTTAATCGTAAGCTCTCAAAAGTAATTTTCATTATAAGGTACATGTGAGATACATTCATGTATACAAAAACTTCTATGGTCTCAGACTGACTGCAACTTTGGATCTAGTTTAAAGGCATATGTAGATTTAATTAAATATGTGGAATTAGTTTCATTAATTTCAGTAGCCAAATGGTATGTTCTGTGAAGTATGCTGAAGAGTTGCAATTCTGGGCCTTAATCACAGACAGTGCAAAAAGGGAAAATTTCTTCAGGACTTGGTCCAGAAAGGGAGAGTACAGTCTTCTGGCCAAAGGTTTTCCATGCAACACTGTGAATCCTTGCATGATACGTTTTACTTGAAAATAAGCATCGGGGTGAAAACATGAGAATTGTATTTGGCTTCTGTTAAAACACATTCTAAAAATGGTGATATATAAAATGTAATTTAAGATTTTTTTTCATTTAGAGAATATGTATTAGTGTGTCATTGGAATTATTAATATGTCTTAAAATAAGTACTAAAATTATTCTTTATTTGTTCACACCACTTTAAAGTATTTTTAATTAGAAAAGCACATTATCAGTATAGCATGATGATTTCAAATACAGATTTAGTAAAGGCAAGAAAATCTAACCTTTTTCAGCTTTCCACAAGACTAACAAAAATGCTGCAGAATATAGTCAATAGTTAAAATTTTATTTATAATATTACAACTTCTAGTATAATAGCGTTCCTGTTTCCACACTTATTATACATTAGTGTAAGTTATAAGCCTAAATTATGGTGGCCTAAAAATAAAAAATCCTTTTGCCTGTTTTCTGGTCTCAGCTATGAAGAGACATACTGCACAAAACCATAGAAAGCATGGGACTTGCTTATAGTTACTCATAGATTTAGTTTATCTCTTTCTGTGTTCTGATTATTTTCAGTGTTTGCCTACGTTTCTGTCTTGCATGTTTGCTGGCAGTAAAACAGTGCTATCTCTGATCCTGCTATTCCCATTTCATCTGTTACCAACGAAATGTTGTATTTGGTCTGCCTTCATTTATGTAATTTAGCACCCTAGCTGGGCTCATAGGTACACTTTGCAGTCATTGATGCAGCACCCTTAGCCAGACACTTCACTCTGGAATGTTTTTGATACTCTTTTCAGAGAGTGGTGGTGCTTTTTTGCTTTAAATTTAGAAATCATCCTTACCATTGCAGGTCTTTACACTTTGTGCTGTACAATTGATTTTCAAAAATGTCATCAAAGTGTAGTGTAGATGTACACAAAAACAATAACAAATAAATTGAGCACAGTTCCAATAATCCCAAGCAGTGCTAAAATAGATTCTTCTTTTTCCTCTTTCTCCTCTTGCCTTTTTACATCTTCTAGTGTTGTGATGGCAGAGGTCCCCATTTTTCCTGCAAATACCTTCACCAGTATTCTGGCAGCTAGCTAGAAAAAAGAAAACAAATGGTAAATCTGGTCTGACAAACATGCAAGCTTTGATCTTTTTAAAAACAATTCTGTAGTTCTTCATACACCATTTCTTAATGCTGCATTTATTGAGTTGTATTTGTCTTTTGTTTCCTTTTTGTATGAACATGTTCATGTTAAAAATAAATGTTCTGTAGGTACAGATTTGATAGGAGTGAAAAATAGCTTGGTGCTCCAAGCCAGTTAGTATGCTTTATTACAAAAGACATTTAAAATTTATCTTAAGCCAGCTTATTTGTTTATAAAAGATGATACTAGTGAAAGCAGGTATGTGAGCATTTTCAAATACTCTGAAATGCCTGGGGAGGTTATATGCATTTTTAGCTTTTCTTAAATATTTAACTGCCACTTAAAAAAAAACAGTTGAAAATATTCATGCCTGCTATTTTCAAATATGGAAAATAGCCTCCTTAATACAGTATCACAGTTGTTTTTCACCAGTGAGCCCCAAGCAGGCAATTGCAAGTGAGATCTTATCCTTTTTCACGTTTAACAGATCAGCTTTTGGACATCCATGCAACAGTAAACATTTATCAGAAAATGTCTGTCTCTTCAAATATAAAGGTGGTTGTTATATATGCTGATTATTGCAGTATGCCACAGGATGGTAGTACTTTTATAGTAGCAACATTCTATGCAGTTTAAGAATTCAAGTAGACGTTTATAGATGCATGTATGATTTGTTATCTTTTTTTGGTTGCAGAAGTGAGGTTGACAGATCATTTCTATTACTTAGCTGCTCTTGTACTCTTAATTTGCAGTCAAATATCTTCTAGAAACATATTCCCTGTAAAATTATGTTCATTGGTGACTGGGATGTTCATCTTGAATGTATTCTGCTATGCTGTTTTAGCTTTATTGATCAGAAATTTGATGGGGATTTCTACTAGTTCAGATCACTCCAATTTACTGAAGATATACAATCATTTTATAGTGCAATAGCATCTTTCTCTCCTGGCAAACAGCTTTCATCATTATAGATTAATGTATTTCTGCTGTGAGTCTAATTAACGTCATCAGCTCAGAACATATCTTACAGAAAGGTTAAAAGAAAAAGGTATTTCTTACCCTACATTGCATCAGGAATAAAATGTCATCAGACATGCTTCTTACTCGTTGATTCGGTGGCAAGCCAGGCTTTTATCTTCATGAAGGGGCTGCTCTCCTCTCTCAGACAGACCAGATAGGAGCACGTACAGTTTCTTGATGAAGAAGTTTATCGGTGAAGATAATAATGTTGCAGAATCTTCCAAATGACTGGTGTTCTTTCTCAGTAATCCACTAAAGCAAGTGTAGTTGAAAAAACAGTAAAGCTCTTTCTCATAATGATCCTCACTGTTGACTAATTCTCATTAAAATTGAGGCTTTTTTTTTTCCTTAGCTGATGCAGAGCAACAAAATGTATGCTGTTCTGTTTTGTCTTCAAAAAAAAAAAATACAAACAGCTTCTGGTTGTATTCAGTTATACTTATTTATTAAGACTTCAGAAACACCCAGCCTTTGACTGACTCTTTGTGGCAGCCCTCTGAAGAGGCTTTCTCACGTTGACATGCTGTAATTCCAAATGCAGTGAACTACGTGCAGTCACACTATGTAATTTTAGTCCAGCCTGAGAAAGGATGAAAAGAGGTCTGCTTTGCTGGCAGTAGTTTGAACGCCGTCACCCACCTGCATTCAGAGCCTCTGGAAAGAATTCCAAGGTATTCTTCGGAGCATTGCATAACTCAGCCAGGCAAATCTGAAGAGAGGAATGACAGTGGCTTTAGTTGCACACTGTGGTGAGCTGTGACATTGATTAAACATGCACTTGGCACTTGCTGAATAAAGAAGGAGCTACGAGCCACCCTTGCAGACAGTGAGTTGCATAACAATGTGCGATGGCTCTGCTGTTTCATCGTCAGGCCGGGCACATTTTAATCCTGTACCAAGGGAGAAAGTGCAGGGTGTAAAGAGGAGCAGAGTTAACTGTACTTGGGGGTTTAAAAACTGTACTGTTTTCTGAGGAAGTGCTGCATGACAAATGGTGACATTAAAGCATTCAAGCTGAAACAGTGTTTCTGCCTTTTGTCTTTTTATGCTTTGTTTGACAGGCAATTGTTTCTATGGGAAATAAATGCTTTTCCTCTTTTATTCACCACCCAAAGAATGCAGGTTACCATGTAATTAATGAAAACACTTAAAAATAATCCTGTTCTGATTTCATAAGGGGGTATCAACAGAATTTTTTTCCTGCTTAAATCAGAGAGGCAATTTTTTCCTGGCCAATTGGAAAGGAGGGAGAACTCTGTAAAGTCTTTTCCTCCCAGTTTTTCCAGACAAAAAAAAAAAAAAAAAAAAAAAAAAGAAGCACACAATTTTAATAGCCTCTGGAAGGAGCTGTATTTCAAATAATTTTATTCAGTCACTTTGATCTATGAAGGCTACCAATGCAGTATGTTTTCATTGGTGTAGCATAGCTTCTTGCTGTGAATGCTGCTGTATTTTAAATATATCGGAAAACTTGTTTTGTAAAAAATACTTGCAATGCCAAGCAAGTCAGAATTCAAATGTACAAAAATGTACTCCTGTGTATGTTTTTGGAAAATCAAAATGCAATTTATTAGATTGAGTTTGAACAATAGGAATGTAACTGGAATATCTTAATAATTTTCCAGAACAGCATATTTTAGGAGTTACAAGGCACTGTTTGAAATTCAATGTTGAAAAATCTTTTATAGAGAAAGCAGAAAACAGTAAAATCATTGTTTTAAACACTTCCATTTTCAACTTAATTTACATTACATTTTTTCTCATTATTTTTGCAAAGTGTCTAAGTACATTTGTTAGTTTCTTAGTAACAGACAAAACTGCATATTTTGCATGTGCATTATTTTAATGGTAAATACTATGTTTGAAGTACTGTGAGTTGTATGGTGCTTGTATGTGATTTTCCCTGTATCTCAAAAGTTATGCTGCCTCAGTGAAATTGTTTGATTCTAGAATAATAAACTAATTAGGTTAAATCTCTCCATTATAACTTCCTTAAATATATATTTTCTAGTATTTATGTATGGTCTTTCCTTTCAAGCTCTTCCCTTTTTCTGAAAACACTGCTTCACCTTCAGTTGTTCTTGCAATTGTGTCTATGTATCTTGAATGTGTTTCTGTATTCATTTGGATCCACTGAGAGATACAAAGATGGGGGAGTTTTCACCTGTGTTCTGACCATTCACATTGCTGACAGCACCTAGCAATAACAGAATTTTCAAGCTGCTGAACTGTATTAACCCTCACATGTTCAAAATCAAACCCCTTCTCTTGTGAAAGAAGGAAATTGTGCAACGTGAACATTTTACTTAAAGATTTATGATACATTTGCAGCTCCACTGCAAATAACCAGCTAATTACGAGGTACCCACAGAGAGCAGCAAAAAAATCCTGAAACATTTCTTGGCCTGGTTATTACCATGGTTGAGGTCTCATTGTGGTCTGTTTTTATAATTGTGCTGCAACTGCCACTTGAGTTGCTACGGTGAACCCTGGGAAACAAATCAGTCTGGGCTGCCTTTGCACACAGGTGAGGGGCAGAGATGCCTCGTGCACAGCGTGATTCAGATGCAGCGTTTGCCGTGGTCTGATGGCGTTTCTCCCTCACATCCTGCCATTGCATTGGTACGCGTGTCTCTGTGGACATGACGTGAATGGGTTTGGGAAACAGACCCGGCCAAAAATAAATCTCCAGCGCAACACAGTAAGGATGGGGAAGTAGCTGTTTAAGCTGTCAGTGGTGGCAAAGAGTTGCTGTTTGAGAAGAAGCAAATAAAGGTTGTCAGACTTAACATTTGTCAGTTATAGGAAACTCAAGGAATTCTTCCATGTTGGGTGAAAGCTGGCATTTACAAATAACTTTGTTATAGCTACATTGCATCTCCAGTTTGAAGATAAAATTTCATGCAGGATTTCTCACATGAGTGAAGTGAATAATGTAGGTTGATTAGAAAAGGCCTTGATTTATCCATAATACTCAACATTTTATAGACGTCAGTAATAAACCCACCTGTTTTGGTGTGAACATTACATGACTAGATAGTATTTGGAGTTTGGACACTGGTGTCCAAAAACATCCTAAATTTAATTCTGTTACTTCCATCTAGGAAGAGCTTTCAAGGACTTAGTAAGACTTTGGCAACTCCTCAGTAACTGATTTATGTGGTATTCTGAGAGTAGGGCAAATTTGGTTGATCAGAGGTCACTCTGTTCATTACCGCTGAAGTCACTTCCATTGCATAGGAATAGACTTTAGGCAGTACAAATGTATGTCATATTTTAAAGATACTCATACTTCAGGGGAAGTTGCCAAGCTATCTTGTAAAAACAGTGGTATAAATTCAACAATTTGCAGTCCTGATCCTTCAATTATTATCCTGCTATACAGCTATGAGTAATGTGGTACACCCAGAACATCACAACTGCAAAAGAAGCAGGTTCTCTTAAGCGTATGTTTTCTTTTTCCTCATGTATTTTTATGAATTTGTAGAATTTGGATTTTTGTGTATGCTAAAATCATTCTATATGCTGTATTTTTTTCATTAAAATAGTATGGTTTTACTCGTATCATGTCTAAACTTTAAAATCTATTTAGGCTAAAATGGTCTCATGAAATCCAAAAGATCAGTTGCCCATGAAGACTGTTTTCCCTTGTAGTTGTTCTGAATTTTCCCTAAGATGCAGGAAATTAATTGAAATGAGGTAGCACATGTATTCTATAGGGTGATGTATTCTAGTTTTTTTCTTCAACAACCTCCACAAACTTCCCTTTATGAGGTCTGGTGATTTTTCAGTTAAATTGTAGAACAATAGAGCAAAGCTGTGTCTCTTGGGAGATGCAATAGTATGCATAAATTAAGATGAACTGGTTGGCTTAGCATAAGCAAGAAGTGGATAGCCATATTCCTTCTTTCTTCCTTAGTTTTTATTCCTTTTTTTTTTCTCTCTCCTGATAACACAGATACTGTTTTCTTTGTGGGAGATGTTAGCCTGTTTTTTATGATACAGATTGATGTGTGATGCCCTTGAGTCAACGGTGATAGGCATGGCAAGGTTTCAAAGTATTTTTTTACTCTTCTGCTGAAAAAAAGAGGAAGGACTCAGGTCTTGCATCTGAAGCAACACAAGTTATTTTTGTTTACATTTCTTACTATTATCTTTCGAGGCTCTTCTGTGTATTTCAGCTCAGCATTGACTTGATTATTTTGACACTTCAGCTATACACTTCATCTTGTTTTCCTTCTGATTTAGGAACTTCATTGTTCTTTTGGCTGTTGTCTGGGGGTTTTCCTGATTTTGTAACTTAGATGCTGACCCAAAATACCCTTGGAAAAATTCAGAATTCTCTCATAACTAACTACTGAGGTGTCTCCAGTCAGTTCCCACCTGTCAGTTTTCACTTAGCAAAAATGTTCATGTTCCAGTTTCTCCCCCTTGCTCTGAAATAGTTCTGCATTAAGAAGTCAATTAAATAGACATGAAGTAGTACCACTTCTTCTGCCACAACCCTTCCAACACCAGCTTCTCTTGGTAGTGGTCAAGCTCAATTCCTGTGACCATGTTCAGAATGGACACTGCTATTTTGTCAAGAAAAGTCCTGTGTTTGACAATTGAATAAAAGTTTAGAAAAAACAGCCTTTGGAACGTGACATGTCATGTACTTGTTTGGAGAGAAGTGTTTAAATCACTGTCTTCAAGTACTGAAGCAATTCAGAAGTCGGTGACTGATGATGAATGTTCCTGAGTTAAAGGTGAGGATTTCAGCCCAGCTGAGTGTGGTGACCTTCTGACACTAGGCAATCTTCATTTTTTTCTTCTTTACTTATACCAAAAAGAATCTCTTGTATGGGTTTTGTACCTTTCTAAAGTGGTTAGTAACTTCTGGAATGTTTCAGTTCTGATTCAGTGCTGTTCTCTGCAGCTCAAGAGAGGTTTTTTGATCAAAGAGAGCAGGTTTTTGAGACTATTCCTTCACAATGTTTAACTGTAGGCTTCATGCTTCTGTAGGAATATTAGGGCTTTCAAGTATCAGTTTTTGAGATCTCATCTTCATAAATTTTGGTGTGGTATAGGAGTCCAGTAAGTGAATATTGAGTCCTTACTGGGCAAGTAGAGTAGTGAGAACTGAGTTTAGTCCAGGAGGGTGGTTCTCAGGGAACTGCAGTGCTACCCCAGCTTCTTCTTTCTCCAAAGTCCTTAAAGCATCTTACCATCTGAGAAAGAACACATCTTGTCTGTTTTCAGATGACTGGTCTTGAAAAACAAAACCAACCTAGAGATTACTGCACTCCCAGCATCTTTTATATGTTTCTTTCCTCTGTTTTGTTATCTTTATTTGGAAATAGTTTTGAAATAAGAGGATGAAAATATTAGCCCACAAAACCTCTTATTTCCTATTGCAAGAGAATATGAATATATGCTTGTATTTTCAAAGCATTTAAAGTATCTGACTGTTTTCTAGTAGATACTGCTTTTGGATTAGAACTATAACAGAATTTTTTTAAATGTCAAAACTGATTATCCGTTCGACTGGTTAATAGTATAAAAGATTTATGAAAGAACAAATTATAAATTTGTAGTTTCAGCTCTACTGTTTTGCAGAAATTTGTTGTAATTTATGAGGAGTAATTATGTATTGAAACATCATGGCATTGAAATCTTTGAAAATTAAAAACCTAGTTGTAGGAATGCAGTAGCTTAGATTTGATTTGTAATTGGGTACTGGACTGCATGACAGATAGAGCACTTGGTCTTTTCAAGGCTGAAGCTTGCTGCAGAGAGCTAATTGGAGGTATTTTTTTTTCAGCAAATTGGTATTTAGCAAATTCACTGAGACACTGGACCTTTGCTTCAGTCTTTGTCTGTTCCTGTGCTGCACATTGTTTTATATGGCTTTTAAACATAAATTCGTGAACTGGCGGATCTTCATTGATTTTTTTTCAGCTGGTGGTATATTTTGCAGCTGCATGTACAGAGCATATCTCAGACTAGCTTGTGACCTCTGGCCCCCCTCGCTTGATCATAGTGAATTAAAGTGCCCATTAAATTTTCCAGAAGGAAAGGATTTTCATGGTTAAGATACTCAAAAAAATCAGGTAAGAAATAGGAGAGGTAAAGACAAGATTTCAGTCAGGCTTCTCCCATCCCACGTTGTTCTTCCTTCTGCTTCTCATCCACTTTTTTTTTTTTTTTTTTTTTTTTTTTGTTCCTGCTGCCTAAATGATAGAGTATTTTACTCTGGAATCAAGAGTGGGGTGGGAGTTTTGTCTGTCAGTTGCTTTTTGTGAGCCTTAAATAACAGAGGTTTTTCCAATTGATGACTAAGCTTCTGAAGATGCTTTACAGGACAGTCTGGAAAACCTAAGTAAACAAGATTTCTTCCTCAGACCGCTATGGATTTCTGGACCTTTGTGGTTACAGGATAACATCACTGTCTTGAAAGCTTGAGCAACAGACTGCTTATATATCTGTATCTGCCTCCCAAGGACCTGTTATTCTTTACTATTCCCCTTTGGATCCACTTAGACATAATTCTTCTGGTACTAAGCAGAGAGAGATTTTTTTCACAGACCTTTATGCCTTGCACTCCACTGTATAATATGTCTTAAGTAAAAAGAAACTAAACCATGGTGTTTGCCTTCCTGCCTCCTGCAGATGAGTTTTCTTTCAGGAAGTACTGTTAGATGCTGATCCTTGATACAAGGATGTGTAGAAGCTAACAAATCATACATGAGATGCAGCTGGTGTTAGTTTCATTCCTGAGATTGGTTTCTGTATGCTTTTAATTGTTCACTTGAGAAATAAAAGGCCTGGACGTCGCCTTCAAAAGTGTCTGGGTTTGGCCATGTGTGTTCAGTGAAATTCCCTCTGCCAATAGACTGTCACCATCTTGTGGTGGCTGTTTAGTTTTGGGAAAACAGTGCAGGTCATTGTCCTGACTGTTTCAAGGCACAAGACAGTGAAGTTTAGTGTGGAGAGAGCCTGTCCTTAGGCTTTCCTGGGCCATTTATCTCATTGCTAAGGCTCAGGGGTGTTTCCCTTCATCAGTTGGAAGCCAACACTGGTAGCTGTATCCCTGCTCATAGGGGAAGCCTGGGAGTCTATAAGTAATGGATTGGTTTCCCCTCTGAGGGTAATTGGTAAAGGAGTTCAGCCAGCCCTTTAAAATTGGAGACACCACACTGCATCTTTCAAAATGTCCAGAATAAATATTGCCAGTCCTACCATTTTTCTTATTTTACTCTAGTTAGACAGTACATTTCAATAGGTTACATTTAGACTTGGTAATTATGGTTGGGAATATGAGTGGTGGGTGTGTGAAATAGATTGCTCTGCAGTGCCACATGCTACAAACACTCACAGATTTTACTAGAGGCGTTAGGAATTAATTGTAAAAATTATGCCTCGTTACCAACAGGCCCAGTCTTTTTTGAAAAGAGAATATTACTTCAGAGAAGAATGTAACACCAAACTGCATGTCCTACAGTTCCTACATAACAGAAATGTCCAGTGTGCTTTCTTCCTTTTTATTTAAATCTTGTGCCTTCCTGGTAAGATACAGTAACCACTAACAGGACACAAATGTTTTGAGGTACACAAGAGACCTCTGAAAGAACTGTAACACATTTTCAGTTTTTTGTGTTTCTCCATATTAGTGGTTTTCCCAATTAGTGGCAGCACAATTAGATAAGCTGCTAAAAATTTCCTGACTAAAGAAACTAACAATCCCTTTCTGTTCATGTGCAGAGCAGATTGCCAGGGTTTGTCATAGACATTTTTGCTTTGCTTTTCCTAAGAGCAAGCTCACTGTAATTTCAGGGAAGAGTTTTGTCAGCTGGGGTGTGTGGCTCAATATGCATTTGAAGAACTTACTGTGTTGAGGGCTGACTTTCATTTTCACCAGTTGAAAGTCTTATTTATTTACTCAACTGATAGGTTTTCATTTTCTGGACAGTAACAACCTTATTTGTCATTTATTTCTTTGGTGTTCTTTTTTCCTCTCATGTTTTTGAAAATAAAAGATGGCACTTTGCATATTGTTATGCAGACACTTCCCAATCAGAGTATTTCCTTTCTTACTATCCTCTGGGGGTATTCTTAGTCCTGAGTACAAATCCAAGGAAATGGATCCCTGTGGTTGAAGGAAGTAGTCTATGGCAAATTATTCCAACACAAAGTATAGTTTTTTATTGATGGGATTTGTATCTTCTTGTCCTCCCTAAATGACACCAAGATAATGCAACTTATTAACAAAAGAATATTGTATTTTATTTTGAGTTATTTTGTGTTGCTCTGCTGTAACATAATGGGGAATGATCCATTTTAATAAGAGGTGCAGGAACTTGCATGAGGTTGCAGGAAGGTGAAAATTTTCCTATTCCAGAAGTCTTAGAGATGATTCTTGCTATCATATATTAAATTGGTTGATATATTCACCACATAAGAGCTATTGGAACTCTAAGGCACTTTGAATATGAAGTAAATGCAAAGGGTTACCTTTCATTTAACTTAGACTCAAGGAAGCTGTAACTTTTCAGTGTGCTCTTTGTGTGTTTACTAAAAGCCCATCTTGGTATTTAAAGAACCAACTATTCTCTGAAAAATACACCGGAGTGATAAAAGTTCTGTTTTGCATATGCACAGTGGCTCTGCTAACTTGGCCAAGCAAAATAATTAGATATTGAATGCAGAATGAGATGCTTAAATAGTCTCCTTTTAATCCCCTGAGGACATAATCTTGTAGGTGTGCTCACACACACAGGAAAAATAAAGCACAGCAATTGCACATCCTTTCATTCCACTAACAGTCTTGGTATCCTCTGCTGACAGAGCAGAAGACCCAAATCTTGGCCTTTTTCCATCTGCTGAAGTAATGGTTTAAAAATGCTCCACAACTTCATTATCTAATTTTGAATTTCTGCATCTATTTCTGCATCATGTGCAATGAAATGGCAGGTTTCCATCTTATTTTCGATTCCTATCTTATTCTAAAATACTAGTGACTGTTTTATGGCCTGGAAGAGGTTATGCTGAGACTGAGGACCATTTCAAGGTGGCTGCTTGCCCACTCCTCTGCCAAAAATAGTGAAATCACTATTCCCTTCTCCATTGCAGGGATGATGAAAGCCAGTTTAACATTTATTTAAAAGTCCCGATCCACATTCTAAGGGTAGTGACGATACCTTTCCTTTCATCTCTGAGTAGTGCTGCACACTTAAAACACTTAAGATGACATGATAAGCATGCACTTCCTTATTTATTTTGAACTTATTTTTACTTTTTTTAATAAAGAGTTTGTCTGCAGAATATTTAAATCTTGTCTTTTTCTCTGCAGAAAATATTTTTTATTTTTCTAAGTGGAAGATGAATTTGACACTTCTAGCTTACCTTTATTATTATATTTATTTTAGTACATTGACCTCAAATATAAATCATTGGTTCTTTCTATCTTACTAAATGCCATAGTGGGTTGTATTAGCAATAAGTTTTTTTTCATCCCTTAACCAGGCAAACAACTTATTCTTATGCAGTCTCTGAATGCCTGTCTTTATATGTGTCTTTCTTCACATTTTTCTTTTTTTTTTAAATTATTTTTTCTTTTATTTATGCCTTTCTCTATATTGTTTTTCATTTGTTTCGTAATATAGAACATTCCTGGATCATTGATGCTTCCAACAACACCACTTGTTTTCTAGATTTCAATGCAAACATGATTTGGCTAGAGCTTTATGCTTTAATTTGGTTCCTCCACATTTTGTTGTTTTTAAGAACTGGTAATGGGTAAATCCAGCTTTTTGTCAGAGGAGAGATTATTAAAAGTTGCAGTGGGGTTGGATCCTGTGGCAGTTTATGCTTACTCTTCAGTACTTTGCTCACAGCCTTTCTACACTGATCACATAAATCCAATGAATACACAATTTTGCATTTTTAGATTTCATTAATTATTCTTGCTTGATGATGTATTCCCAAGCCCCATATAAGATTCCTCTGTGGACTCCAAGAAGAATCTCTCCATTACCTGACCACCTGTTCATGTTTGTTTGTAGTTCTGTTTAATGGCACAGAGTGATCCCTCGTGGATTCCATTATGAAGGACTAGAGTGTGGCAGTAAATACTAATATCTCAAAAACTGGGGATCGTGCATGGCTTTAGTAGTCACTTACGCTTTAAAAGCTCAGTTTGGTTTTCATGTCTTTTGTACTGTTTCGGTTTCTTTTTCCCATCCTTTCAAATGCAGGAAATTGTGTCTTGTTTATTGAACTGTACGTTTTGGCCTAATGAAATAATGCCTTGCGCTTTTTCTGGCAAAGGGTTTTTTCTGGATTCATGGATACATGTATGAAAAGTGTTGCTTGACTTGACTTGTAAACAGAACTTTCCTGAAAGTAGTCAATTCCACCAAAATGAAATGGTCTTTAAAAAATAAGCAAACCAGAAATGGTTAAGAGCACTAGTTTTGAGTGCTCATTAACTGCACTACGGATGACTGACCAACTTCCCTGAGCAGTGCATTTTGCCTAATTGAGCAGTTTTCCTTTCCTCTTGCAGTTACACTTTTTTTATCTAAGTTTCCTAGAACACACAGTAAGAGCAACGCCAAGACAGACCAAGGTTGTTAGGCTGCCACTTCATCACCAATAGTGGACAATAACAGGGAGAATGTAGAGATGGGGCTGACATGCAGATACTGCTTTGGTATTGTTAGTATGTTGCCAAGGGTGGTGTCCCCTCATTTATTAGCCCTTGATGGCCTGTTCTTACATCAATTTACCCAATTACTTTTGAACCTGTGATAGTATTTACTACCCTGACATTTAGTGTTAAGCTTTTCCAAACCTTAGAAGTGATGTATTGTGTAGTGTATATTCTTGTACAAATGGCACTATTTCTTCTAATGGTGTGCCCTTTCCTTTGAACATATTGATCAGTGCAATTCTGCACACTTTTTTTACCACTCATAATTTAAAAGCAATGTCTTTATGATACCCTTCATTAGTCACTGAGGCTGCAATGTCTTTATTTCATTTTAGATAGTGCAGCAGCTCATGTTCATTCTGTACCTTGCATTTAGTCACCCTTCTCTCTCTTTTCCAGGTCTGTCCTATCTCTTTGATAAAAGGGGGAAATGCACATGGTGTTGAAGTGATACAAATGATTGAATGCAGCCTCAGTAATTAATTTATAATTTATCATCAGCTTTTCTAACATTTGACCTGTTGTGTTTTGTTTTTTTTTTGACTGCTAATGGACTCAGTGCTGATATCAGAAGGACAAAATTTTCAAGTTGTAACTGAACAATAATAGTAATAATTTGGAGCATGACACTGTACCCATTAAATTCAGAGGCCCACCCTTTTTGTATTGTATTGTATTGTTCTTCTGCTCTGACATGGGCTTTATGACTCATGGCCTGTAAGGGTGCTTAACCCGTTTCTTGTGCTTCATCATTCCAGGGACAAATCTCTCCTGATGTCATTTTTCCTAATACTGAAAACAGTACTGTGAAAATGCTGGTGTTATTGCTATTTTAAAATAAGCGAAGAAAAAGTCAGGCTAATTAAATTACTACAAGACGAAATATTGATGTATTTGGAAAGCTTTTGTTTTATTTTTACCCAAAGGCTAATGTTTTCTTAGAGATCTGATTCTGAACTGCTCTGTGGGCAATCTCTTTTTCTATCAAAGCAGAGCAGAGCACAGCGTGTTAATTAAGCCTATTATAAAAGAGGCTTGCCCTGGGTTGATTCTGAAACAGAAAATCAAGAGGCAGCAGAGCATGACGTATTTGGAACCGACACTATTGCCTGCAGCAGGGACTGCATTCATAGATCATATGTTTGCAAAGATGCAGCAAATGGGGGCTGAAGAACGGCTCCAGTTTTTAAATATTTAGCAAAAGGGTGTGTGGCCCTGTTGGAAGGACAGAGTGCTTCACTCATGCTTGGCAGTATATGTGGCCACAAGACTTTCTTCTGAAGGTTGTAATTAAAAACACAAAACTAGTGTTTCCTTTGTGTGGTTTTTTTTTTTTTTTTTTTTGAATAGTGATGTTCACAGCAGCTGAGAGTCTTTAATATGATAATGAGATCCTGAAGTCTTTAATCTGATCATGGCTATGGGTGAATAACATACTGAGGCATAAAAAAATGTCCTCTCATTACAAAGCATGTTCTAGAAATGGTGTAGAATTGACAGAACTTTTGGATCTTACTTTTAATGTATTTGGAGGTTAAAAAGCATGAAGTAAAAAAAGAAAAATATAGTGTCAGGTGAATGTGGTTCTGTAGTCATGGTCTTAACATTGGTCTTAAACTTTAGTAAGTTGTGGGGTAATAAGAATGTCTTATTTTACTTTGAGCTTCTTAAGCTGATTATCCCACGTCTTTTGAACTTTATTACTATGAAAGAAAAAATAGGTCACTCAGAATACATAGATATTTTCTTGGGGTTTTTGCAGGGGAGACTTGGATACACTGTAGTAAATTTTGGGCATTTGTTCATGATATGAATAAAGCGGTTTTGTAATACAGGTACTCTACATAACTGGTGGTTATCTTTCACATTGCTTAAAACTGAGGCAGTATTAGATGGCTACTTCAGGATGAATATTTAACAAAACACAATTATTTATACTTCGCAGAAAGATGAAACATCTTACTGAAATAGATCCAAAACAAAATAAGAAATGAGATTTGGAGGAATCTCTAGGGTCACTGGAAGCTTTACCCCATGCAAGGAGGAGTCCTCCCTTATATTTCTGGGGTTTCCATATGGGTTCTCTCCCGAGCACATTTTTCTTTTCAGCTACTTCCTTTTAATTGATCATTCATTATCACCTCTCTCATATTTGCCGTGATAGATCTCTTTGAGAAAAGAAATAAAAGGACTGTAGTTTTGGAAGAGTTTCCAGTGGTGCCTTCTGCTGTGGCTGCCAGCACAACCTTCTTTCCTTCAACAAAGGCAGAGCATCAGTCATGTGTATTGGTCTGAAGTAAAATGAGATTGTACAGAAGAAAAATACTTCTGTGGGCCTCTAAAATAACTGAAATTCACTAAGTCCTTCAATAATGAGTGCAGAAAATGAGAAGTTATATGCAGGAGATAGACTGAGAGCAGATATATAGACAGCTTTTCTCAGAGCACAGAAGCAAGGAGGGTCTGCATCTGGCAGTGTCATAGCTGTAAAACTGGTAAAGGTGTTGATTTTTTTATTTTTTCTCGAGTGCCTGTTTGGGAGTTTTTTTACATCAAGTTTACGGGCTCCTTTGGGGTAGGAATGCCTAATACAGTCACAATGAGAATCACAGTGGGCAAGGCCTTGACATTAGATGCAAATCAATAAGAACTTTTCATCATTTTCTTACAAGTTATTTTTCTGTAATTGTTTCTTTAATTTGCTGTAAAGTATCAAGATCTTTTTATATAATGGATATGCTATATTAATAGTTTGCTTCATTTAGAATAAATATGCATATTCTTTGCAATGGAAATGATCTTATTCATAGGCAGTTAAGTTGAACTGAGGATGTTAAATCAAATGCAAAAAAATTTATTGCTGTTCAGTACTGTCTATTTAATGGGCCATTAGGCATGGCTCTTCTTTGTTTGAATATTGTATAATATTAAAAGAAATCAAAGGAGTATTAGACTCAATTGTGTCATTGTCTTGCTGCAGATATATATATGAAATTTAAGGTGATACCTTGATCCTGCCTCATATGCTTTTTTCATTATATTAAGGTTTTAATTGCATATGGCTAGTCTTAGATATTTGTAAGAAATAGATCTATATTAGTGATGAACAAATAGATTTGTGGAAAGCAATTGAAATGTTCTGAAATCACATGTGATCTTTAAATGTTAATCAGTTGCTTCCCAGGAATAAGTAGGAATAGGTTAAAAGTTCTCAAAAATGCCTTAACATCCCATGATGTTTAGGCATGTGAAAGACTGCAGTTTTCAAAGGACAGGATGCTCAGCAGTTTGTGGAACCCAAGACTTCTTAACACAACTTCAGTCGTACTCCTTTCCACACAAATCAGACTGATTGTTGCTAGCATATAAGGGAGATTTAGTTTAATGAAATCTCTATTTTTTTACCTATTTAGCCTTCATTCAGCATCTAAGCTGCAAATATTGTGGCAAGAGACTAGCTGAATTCTCCTAAACCATGAGATGCTTTCCAGATGTTTGTCATCCCTACCTATCTTAGCAAATGGCAGTGACCTTGCTGAGGTTTCTGCTTTTCACAAGTGCAACAGAATAAATTTAGACTTGAGGTACTTTTTTGATGTGAACTGTGAGTAAATATGTATGCTGCCTGTTGCCCCTGAACCTCCTTGCTAATTATCAGGGACAGTAAGACACTGACCCATTTTTTGGGTATGTCCACTCATAATTGCCTAATTAATAAAACAAAGGTGGTGATAAAAAAGCTACTGTTAACAGTTAAGTGTGGTACCACTGGTATTCCAGCCTTTAAGAGCACTGCTGTCATCATCTGGCCACCCACCCATGGTGCTGTTGCCCTGCTGTTCTCTGTCACCTCCTGCCCTGCTCTGTCACCCTGGGCTGTCACAGCTGCCTCTGGGCCCCAGCGAGGGGCCGAGGTGGTGTCCTGCAGCTGCCTGCTCATGCTCCAGGTTCAACTGCAGGTTTTAGCCTGTGCTCTGCTTCTTGCTCTGCTGGTTGACCTGGTTAACTGCTGGTATAGCCAGAAGGTGAGACCTTGGTGTGTATTTACTCAGTGCAGTTTGAGAATCCCATGGCAGGCTGTGGGGGAAGGTGGTACAGAAGCCAGTTCCCAGCTCTGGTTTTGGAGCCTTCTCTGAAGCACCACCTTGTCTCTAGGCAGACCTATCCTGACAGCCCTGGTTAAGGAGGACAAGGAAGCAGGATAAAACCTGAGTGCAAATCCCTGCCCTGAGTCTAGAAATGAAATAATTTAATCTTCTCTTTTGGTGTAAGTACGTGTCGTATAATAATAATTTGAAGAAGTGCTCAGGAAACCCAGCAGAAGTTCAGGTGGGCTCTCTGGGGCAGCAGTTCTGTTCAAGAGTCAGCAGGGGGGAGCTTCTGAACAGGTCTGTGGTGCTGGGAGCTGAATTCTTCTCAGCACTTCACTGACCCACGGAATCAGGGAGCACCAACAGCACAAAAAAGGACAGATGTGACAGACACCACATCTGGTGGGAGCCTGACAGCCAGGACAGCCTGAGTGTACTCAGTACAGGAGACTGAGCACCCCAAACTGAGCTCTGTGTAAAAGCTATCTGTCATTACTGAGTGACTGTTTTGTCCTTGAGATAACAGAGACTCCTGGATAAATATCCATCTGTCATTTTTACAAAGCCAAGAATTTTAATGTCCCATTTTCATTTTCTTAGGAATGCTGTGTATTTGCAGTTTGGTGTGCTTACAGGCATGCCCATATAAATCAAGGCTGTTGGTGCCTTCTTACACAACAGAAGTACCCATAAAAAAGATTCTGACATATTAAATATGTCATAATGGTATTCAAATTATAGGTCTGGTATAAGCTGAAGTATTTGTTTCTGTTTCATGGTGTGTTGGAGTTTTTTTTTCCTATAAGAAAAGCTATCATATTTAATTCAGGTAAAGTGTTATGATACACCTTCATTGCTCAATTGAGTCAGACAAAAAAAGCTGGGTATGTTCCCAAGGGAGAGCATACTTTGAAGAATGCAGTGGTTTGCTTTTAACACGTGTTCTTCACTGAAGTTTATATTTGCTTGAAATTCAAATTGTTGTCATCTTAGTTGGCCAGATACCTGTATGTGAGGACAGTAGTCCAAAAGCTCCATTGCTTTTATTTGATGGAGATAGGCTTTTTTAATTTGCAGGTTTGTATTTTATGTTTTAATTCATGTTTGTAGTATTTCAGTTCCCTTAAGGACTTTGTTGCATGATCGAAATTTTTTTATTATAAACCTGTGTAATGTATATTTATGAAACACATAATGATATCTGAAGGAAAAATCCAATTCAGAAATCCCAACTAAATGTGCTGCAAACACTAAAAGCAGCAAGGACAGTGATGGAGTGTGAGTGGCACAGCCTGAACTGAAGTTCTACTTGGAATGCTGCTGGATGTGTTAAGCCTCTCTCAGTCCAGAAAATTGCTGTTGGGACATCTGTAGCTGCAGCTGGTCACACCAGAAAGAGGTGGACAGGTTAGGAAAGAGTAGATCTGGGCCAGGGGTGTAATATATAAAAGAGTATCCTGTTGTCCTAGTGGCTTAAACATAGTGTCTTAAAAATTACATAGAGCTCAACAAACGGCTCAAGTCTTCTTCACCTCTTTCAGAAAGCAGAGCTGTATCTGCACTAAGCATACACTGTAATCAGTTTGGCATTCTTTCAACTGAAAGCAAAGTAGGCACAAGACGTAGGTGAACTGCCAGATAAAGATAATAAACAGTAATTTGCCAATTCTGGGTTCTTTCAAGCAAGTTTTTCTGATATTTATCTAGGTATCCAGTCTTGATGAACATTTTGGGGATTTAGATTGGGGATGGAAGGGAGTTGAGGCATTTGGGCAGAAAAATACACTTGCATGAATCAAAATTCTTAGTAAATATAATAAAGGAGAAAAATAGCATAAAACACATAATGGTACCAAAACTTGAGTTTCACAGAGTCTGGCATTAAGGTAAAAGAAATTAGTAGTTGTTCCCTAAAAGGTTGTTTAAATTGAATCCAAGTGAATGCATTTCATTTGTTTCACATGGGAACTATCACAAAGCAATGCAAGTGAGTTGGATCTGCTAAAACCAGAAATCTCTCCCATCTCTCTGGAAAACATTCCCACTTTAAAGTTATGTCAGTTCAGTTCCCTTCATGACGGTAATTTTGAACTTAACTATCCATTTAGCAAAGGAGAGGGCAAGCCAGCATTGAAGGATTGGAAATTATGTATTCTGGTCTCATGAAAATTTCATCGATAAGATAAATAAATAAAAGGTTTCCGGAGTGAAATGCTGTGCTTATCTAAGAGGTCATATCTCTCCCTCCCTCACCATCCTCATAATAAACAGCTATTGATTAAATTGAGGAGCCACTTGGTCTTTAGTGCTACAGGTGGGAGGTGGCCAGGGCTTCACTATGGTAGGATATATTTTATGCTTGCCTTTTTTTAACCGCCTTGCTTTCCTTTTCTCTTTTTTTTTTTTTTTTTTTTTTCCTTTTTTTTGTGTGTGTGTGGTTTTGGGGTTTTTTTTAATCCACACATCATCAGATCTATATGTGTTTATTTTTACATTTTTACATGTTGTGGAGATTTTTTTGTGGGCAACCATTCTTCACTAGCAACTGAGCATAAAAAATGGAGGCATATATATATATAAATGTATATGTAAAGGTAAGAATCAGCAGTTAATTGAAACTGGTTTTCTTAATGCCAGTGCTGAAATTCAGTTTGCTTTAGATATATGGAGTATTTTGACATGGGTTATTTTTAGAGCCATGATACCAGGCCTGGCAGATTAGTATTTTGTTTTGGTGAATTTTCTTCCTATTCAACAGCACTTCACCCAGTTAAGAGTTTGTGCCATTGCAATAGATTCAAAAGACAAAAAGCAAGCTATTGATCAAAGAACTCCTGGCAGAGATAAATCCAGCCTTAAACCTGCATAAACTGGCTTGTTGAATTTAGCTTGGCTATTTATACTGTCCCATCATGCTGTATTTAGAGCTAAGGGTTTGGTGACAGGAGTTGAAAGTCTGTGATCTGCTTTAGCTTGGAGGATGAGATGTGCTAAATGAAACATTAAAGAGTTCTTCTGTGCTTTGTTCTGGCCTAATGCAAGTTGTCAGGGGCTTTTTGTTGTCTGGCATTTTTTGCTGGAAAAAGAATAAATATATTTTATCATAAACTCAGTTATTTGTGAATACTTTAAACTAGATCAAATATTTTCTGCAGTTAGGTTAAAAATAGCATGTCCTAGGGGCAGAGGAAGCAGCTGTGTTAAAGTATCTGCCTATTGCTACATTTTCAGGATTTCTATTAATGATACAAAGTCAGTTGAAATGACATCCATTACATATTTGTCCAAACAAGTGGAGAAGAAAAATAAACAATGTGGTGCTAGAGAATCCATTAGAATTATGTATCTTTGCCTGTCTTCCTAATCAGAGGAGCTGATATCTATATTCTAGCCACAGTTACTTCTGTAACACATATATATCACACTGAAAAGCACTAAGACAGTGAGGTTTGCCTGCCTAATATATGTTCTTACTCATCTTTACTGTTTTGTGGTTTACGTATATGCAGATAAAATTTGCATGCTCTGAAGGATACATAATGGTTTTTAAAACAATCCTTTCTTCATGAAAAGAAGCAAAACTGGACTTCTACTGAGTAGATAACTTCGTTCATTTAAGAACCACAAATATTTTTGCAATAATGCAGAGAAATTTTCCCAAAGAAGATGATTGTAAATAAAGTGGGTGATGTGAAAGTCTTTATACATGCTTATGCTGTTAGATTCAGCAAATGCTACTCTGCTACGCCATAGCTTACAATTTTTCCTCCATAGATTTTTGTTTACTGTTACTGTCAGCATACAGTTTGAGCGAGGATTCTATATTAAGGTACTGGAAATGAATATAGCATGTGGTAATCCTGTTCCATACCTTGTTAGCACTTTTGTCCTCTTGTGTCTTTCGTTAACCTTTGTTTTTCAGGTATCTTGTAAATTTCTTTCTTTACAGGTCCATTACAACACAAATTTAAAGTGACAATTACAAAATACTGTATTTTATCATTACATTTCTTTAGTATTTTAATAATTACTAAAATCTAGCTTTTCTATTTGAAACATCCACACTAGCAGTGACAGGGTCTCCAGTATTAGTAATTTTGGCAAACTGCTTGTCTCTTGTAGTTTTGGATATGGCTCGACACGTTCCCCTGTACCGAGCTCTGCTGGAATTGCTCCGTGCTATTGCCTCTTGCACGTCGATGGTGCCATTACTTCTTCCTCTGTCGGGAGAAAGTAGCGAAGAGGAGGAAGAGCAGCTGGAGTCACAAGCTTCTGTTGGGACCTTGTTGGCCAAAATGAAGACCTGTGTAGATACCTATACCAACAGACTAAGGTAAGCACTTCTGTCAGCCCTGCCCTTTGTTTAAACTGTATTGTGTGGTCGTGCTTTAGGAATGGTACTCCCCAGTTTAGTGCTCCCACTGAGACACTGCAAACCACGCTGCCCCTTGCTGGCTCCTACCTTCCCCTCCCCCTGTAGTGGGCTGGAGAGGAGAATTGGAGGCCCAAAAGGTAAAAATCACAGGATGAGATAAGAGCAATTTACTGGAAGCAGCAATGAGATAAGAGAGCAAACGGCAACAAACAATACTATTAACAAAAGTGTATAAAAGAGAGAGTGATTATTCACATGCAGAAATGCTCATCACAGAGCTCAACCCAACTGCAGCTACACCACCCTGACCCCTCCCTCCAGCTGGGAACAGACATTATCCAGCTGCTCCCTCCAGTATGGAACTGGCACCAGCCAACTGCTCCTTCCACCACACTTATTGACCAGAAGGAACTCCTTCTTCCCAGAGGAGAGTCCCTTTCCCCTGCCCCAGCAATGATCTGAGGTGGTGTACAGTAACCTCTAGATCCTGGCCGTGCCCTCTCCTGGATACTGCAAAAATTAACCCTGTTCTGGCTGGAACAAGACATGTGCTTTTACTTATTATGAATGTAGCAGTGAAAGGAGATTGAATTCTGTCTATTTCCCTGAATGGATGTGGCCATCTAGAGTGAGAATATACCATCTGTTTGATCTAGATTTGTGTTTGTACATATCTGTCTGGTTTACTATACTATTTACAGGGAATGGTTTTGGTATGACAGACATAAGGTGGTAGATTTGCATAGTCTTGTCATTTCATTGATAACTATCAATGTTGCAGTACAAATTTTAATTTCTTTATCTTAATAATTTTCTGCTTCCAGTAATTGGTTTCTTGATTCTCTTTACTTGCTTCCAATTTAAAGACAGCTTCTTAAGAAATAATAACCTGTCCTTCTCTGCAAAATTTAATGCTGTCCCTAAGCATATGCTGAAACATCATAGGAAGAAGGTAAACAAAATATCAGGAAAAGATGTGTGGAGAATGTTGTTTCTCGCACTATTGACTCGGAATATTTACCAACCATTACCTGAGAGACTTTTTGAGAAAGAATCTCATTAGTGGGAACTCTTTCTAGTAGCTCCTGATGAACTGGATTTTACCCATCAATTTCTCCAATCCCTTTGGACTGAGGCTGCAGCTCTTGCTTATCAAGCATGTAAGGTACCTGTAGTGGGATACTTTTTTTGCTAGTGTAGTGCAAAAAAAACAGAACTGGGAAGGACAAAACACAGTTCTTTATGTTGGATACCCACCTAAAAAAGTCATCTTGTGCTTGCTGGCAATATTATCTATATATCTCATAGTATATGTAATCTTCTTAAAAGAGGAAAGATATTTGGCTTTTGTATAATCCATTTCCAATACCTGTGTAAGTAATTCTCCACCAGAATTGCTGTTTTTTCTTTGTTAATCTGGTCATCCATTAGCCTCAGATTTAATGGTCATGGAAACCTGTATCTTCTCATGTCACTTCCCCAGGCTGAAGCCTAAGAAGTTTCTTTGTGAGAGTTGCACACAACTACTGTTCATAAGCTCTTTTCTATTTCAGAAACTAAATACAGTATGAGTAGTTCTTCAGTGCCAGCTTAGGATCTGGAAGCAAAGAAGAATTCTAGAGTCACAGTTGTTTTAATATTTAATAATTTAATAATTTAATAATTTTAATGTTACATGGATTTGATAAGAATTCTGTGGTTGGTTCTTTGTGCATTATCTGTACAATTTTCTTGTATTACTTTGTTATACCAGCACAAAAGGGAAGCTTGTCTTTTACTGGGTGGTTTAAGCATAGTGCTGTTTGTCTTTGAAGCAGTGTATAGACAAGGATGAACATCAACAGCCTGGACAGCGTGGAGTCACTGGGGTGGAAGGCTTGGATTCTGGCACACCTTCAGCTAAATTCTCAGCATTTTAGTTGAAGGTGTGCCAGAAATATAAGCAAGTATTGGCATGAATTTCTTAAATGGGACAATCTGCTGTTCCTTTTAGGTCAAATTGGCAGAACAACAACCCAAAATTATGGGTTCTAGTTTCAAAGGCAAAACATCACATCCTCTGGGCAGCAGACTTGCATGTCTGCCAGATGTCATCTCCATGTTGGACTGGGAGTGTCCACTTTATTCCAGAATTGAAGAGGAACTGTTTGGGTTTGGACTTCAGTTAGCATTGAATTTCCTTTACTTTCAAAGGCCACAATATTCTGTCAGAAAATTGGGAAATTTCTGGATAATGGAGAAGACATTTAGGGATGAGATGATTTCTCATGACTGTCTGAATGCTAGGGAGTCAAAGCCATCAGTGACTGGAGAGCAGTCAGGCTGGTGTAATGAGTTGCCATGAGGGCTGAGTTTGAGACATGAGCTTGCTGTGGTGGCTGAGCCCTTTGCTGCAGGGAGCTGCTGATATGTGGCAAAGCAGGTTCATTAGAACCAACATCTGCTGGGTGAGCTTCATGGCAAATGGTTATTCTGGCAAAATGAGATGGTGGCTCATTTGTGTGATGTGTTGTCTAGCAAGCTTACCTCTAAAATTCCTAACTATGCTTCATGGGGATGCTGGACTGCAACCAGCTGGGCTTGAGGCATTTTCTGTGCTATGGCTTTTCACTGTCTTCACTGCTCTTTTGGAAAACTTTTATGTGAAAGAGTGCATTTTTCAAACAGAAGATATTTTCTTTAGAACTGGGCCCCAAGAATCAAGGCCTAATTTCTTTTAATTTATTTTTCTTTAAAAAACAATGATCAGTTCCTTCTGCTGCATGCTGAAACTCACATTTTGAGTTGATGGTTGTCTGCAGAGAGCAGTCCTGCAGCCTCTGGTTTGGAATGCTTCCACTTGATGTCTGTAAAGAGTGCTTCAAGCCCCAAGGGGGGGTAGGTGGAGCCATCTGGGAGAAGATTACCAACTTTCACCAGTGGTCATTTGCACAGTCCCTTGCCTATTTTGCCTGATTTCAGGAGGTTTGTTTAAAAAAATGTGAATTTCTGGAAGGAATAAATGTGGAGTCCATGAGGGCTGTGGCTGCAAATCCAGGGTAGTTTTATCCCAAGAGAGTGAGCCCAGACTAAGACTAAGCAGCACAGTGCTGTAAGCACTGTCCCTGTGGTGCACAGGGGCTGGATGGTTCATTGGCTGTGCTCTGTGACTGCTTTGATAAGGGTATCACTCTGTATCACCACATCTACCTCCAAGTACCAGGCATGGGTGAGTAAGTATTAGTATTGACTTTGAAAATTAAAGTTGCCTTGGAAGTGTATAATTCATTATTCATTTAGCACAGCATAAAGAGAAGGCTGTCATCTCTAGCACAAGCTAAATTAATGGCTTAAATTATTAGCATGTACACTGCTGTCTCTTCTAGCAAATATATTAGTGACTGTCAGCCATTTAAATATGGGTTGGCATTTTCTCTGCTTTTTCTTCAGTGGCTGAAAAACTGTATGGGGAAGTTTCTGTGTCTGAATTTAATATTTGGCTCCTCCTCCAATCTGGAAGTCATAACATCTAGATAAAGGTTTTTCCTATATTAAAGCTCAGGAGTTTGTTAAACTGCTAGTTATCTGCATACACAAATTTCTGTGCAGGCTGATAGGATGCAAGGAAGGAGCTGAAGCATCTTACTGGCTTTATGACTTCACTTTTGGTATTCTGTCTCCTCCTTCATAGAGTACTGAGAGAGCTGTAAAGTTCCAGCAACTGCTCCTCCCAAGCTGGGGTCCTACTGGTGCCTCTGGATCACTCTTGTATCACATAGCTTGGAGAGAGAATGAATCCAGGCAGGACTGCAGCACTGGAGATGACAGCAAGAAGGGAGAATGGTATTTTCTCAGCTGATAGTGGGCACGTGCTCACAAGTGGCAGAGTAGTCATCAGGTTGCTTTTCTAATGTGTGCACAAAGCAATACCATGCGTTTCAGGTCACACACAGAAATAGTTTATGGTCTGTCATCTTCAATACAGCTGTAATTTTGACACTGGAGGACTCCAAGATTGAATCTGACCAAGGAGTTAATTTGTAGGGCCCATAGAGCAGCACAAGGCTGCAGCAGGCTCATGGAGGCCTTCTGCCCTTCCTGAAGGACTGGGACCCTCACAGTGACTCTGACCTTTGTTTACTTTGTGTGTTCTAAGATTGCCCAGTGCATTGATGATATGTGAAACCCTTTGAACTTTTTCATGCGCTTTGAATTACATTCTTCTCTCAGCCCTTTTATAAGCATGCAGTTTAGGGAACAAAATAGGCTTTTAGATTTTTCAGACCAGGATGTTTTGTTACATGAGGGAGATGGTACAGAGACCATATTCTCATCTCCATTTTCAGTTCCAGAGCTGTTTTGAGCGAGATTTTTATCTTATAGTGCACCTGTTCTTTTTAAATTGTATTATTTAATAGCCATAATAAACATGTTTTAAGGATATGTTTTCAGAAAGGGCTGCTGTGGTCTTCTAATGTAAAAGAAATAGAAAATAAAGTATAATAGTTCATGTCTGTAGGGATGTTCAGTTCTATCTCAGATCACAAAACTGTGAGCTCTAAAAATTATCATCAATGTGAGAGTACATATGGCTGGGGAACCTTGGACAGATTTTCCCATCTAGAGTCTAGGGAATTACTTGATTTTCCATATGCTGATATTAAATAAACTGAGAAACTGTAAAGTACTGTAAAGTTAAATTTCTCCAACATTTGTGAATAATGCTAAAGTAGAGAATAAAATAATGACACAGATTCCTACAGGAGAGCTGGAGAAGGACTTTTTGCAAAGACCATATAGTGACAGGACAAGGGGGAACAGCTTCAAATGAAAGAGTAGGTTTAGATTAGGTTTAGAAAAAAATTCTTTGCTCTCAGGGTGGTGTGGCACTGGAACAGGTTGCCTAGAGAAGTTGTAGATGCCCCATCCCTGGAGGTGTTCAAGGCCAGGCTGGATGGGGGTCTGAGCACCCTGATCCAGTTTAAGGTGTCCCTCCTACGGCAGGGGGTTGGAATGAAATAATCTTTAAGGTCCTTTCCAACCCAAACCATTCTGTGATCTCACAAACTGTGCAGGATGGATCACACTAAGCTGGTGTTCTTTTGAATCAAATAAAGGTAGAAAGACAAAATGGAGGAAGAAAAAAGTAGATGTCATCGTTCGTAGGAGTCTTGAATGCTATGGCAATATCAGTTGGTTTGTTCCCCAAAAGTGGGGGAAAAGGTTACCTTTAGCCTAACTAACCATTAGAATATACAAGGAACACCTTGTGAGGAAGCTAAATGTTGATACGTATGTCTAATTTGGGGAATTTGTGTACCAGCTATCTTATCCTCCCTAAGAAACTGGCTGAAATCCCTGACTAGGCAGAGCCAAGGTCAAGAGTCTTGGATGGGGCAGAGGTGTGGCTGAGTTAGATTTATTCCTGCATTTCGCTTCCGAAACTGCTCTTCCACAGGTGTGGCCTGACTCAGGCAGCTAGATAATATAGACCCTCACACAAGCCCCAGATAACTACAGTTGTCAGGGTAGAACTGTCCTGCAAGCACAGGATTTCAAAAGTCTGTTCTGAGGAGAGGCGGGGCAGGGGTTTTCTGTTGTGCTCATGATTGCAGTGGACAGAATCTCCTTTGCCTGGTGGCACAGGAGATGTTAGGAGAATACATTCTCTTTTGACAGTTCAAAAGTGCTGAAGTGTAACTGTTGTGGACAGCAGGGAGAACAAGAGGAAATAATATTATTGGTACTGAAAGTTTGCATTTGAGTAGAAGTCTCCTTTCCCTGCTGCTTCAACTCATATATATTCCTTGTCTGCTGAGGTAGTTGCTGTCAGTAACTCAATATGTCTGTAGGAGTTTTTAAGCATGGGGTAAAGCATTTTGCTTAATGAGGCCAACACCTTGATTTCTTTGATTCTAAGACCAAATAGAAGGAGGAAAACCAAACAAGTAGTCCAAATTGTAAAAGCAAGTGGACAACAAAAGAGCCACAAGAGCACTATTTTGAAACAGATTTAAAAGAATTAATTTTACTTTCGGTACCTTCACTAAGCACATTTTTATTGCTTTTCACACATCTTTCTCTTGCATAATACCCACTGACATTTTAATTCAGCCAGAATTTCTCCAAGGGTTTTGTAGCAAATAGCTTAAGGCTTCTGCATCAATAGGAGGCAGATCTAAATCTGTATACCTTTCTAGGGACTGGTAGCTGCTAGCATGTGCATGATGTTAAAATAGGTTATATGGGAGGTTTAGTAGGTTTGAATATGTATTTCTGAAGATGCTTAGTAGGTTATTTAAAAAATATTGGTCTAGCTTTCCACAAGGAAAAATGCAATAATAAGGATTGAAAAGTATGAATGAGAAATTCAGCTGCTGGTTATTTGTCATAAATGTTCCTCACATGCAACCTGGGGCTGGCTGTGATGCCTCTGATTCCTCCTAACTTAGAGGATCTGAAAGCTCAGAATAGTCAGCCATGGGCTAACATCCTTTTGGATTAAATCTGGAACAGGGAAAACGGACCATGCTGCAGTAAGGTATTTTGTTATTAATGCTCTCTAGGGATATTCTCATTTGATTAGGTACAGTTCAGAGACCATAATCAGTACTACTGTAATCACGTCTACTGAATAGTTTAGAGAGTCATTCATTATGCATAATTTCAGTCTAGATTAAAACACAGAAAGGTTACAGTTGGTAAAATATGTTTGCTATTTCAAAACATTAAATTGCTGTTTTTACTCATGTAGATAGTTTCTTGGTTTGCTAGTGAGAAAGACAAAACCACTTCATCTTGGCTGTTGAACTTGTTTGGGTCTCAAAACAAGTGCTGTTGAAACAAAAATGTATAGCAATTGTTGCAAAATAAGTTGGGTGCTGTTAGCATTAAAATCTCCTAAATTTTGCAGGATGATAGTGTAAATTTATGCCGTCTCTTGAAACATAGAAGCTTTTAGATAGACACATTTAGGTTATATTAGTATCAAATACCCTTGTCCTCATTTCAGCAGTTGACCATCTATGCTAGTAAGGACTGGATTGTCACAATCTAAAGATATAAATGTATCTTAGATTACTATGCAGCTAGCTTCTATCAAACAACAGTGTTATGCAAATGCAAATAATTAGAAAAATTTGAGGAGTTTAAATTGTTGTTTTGATTTGCAATACTTTGATTATAAACATACAGTGTAATCTAGATGCTTTTTATATTTTAAAGCTTTTAAAATTATGTTACATTAAACTCTTTATTGAAATAAAATTTCTACATTTCTGTAGCCCAGAAGAGAACTGCAGAGAGAGAGAAAATTCATGTTTGACCCACAGTCCTGTGGTGCCTGGGTTGATGTTCACCTACATGCTGTGAATTTTTACTGGAGGTTTCCTAGAGTTTTACCATTAGTGTATTTTCAGTAATTGCTAGTGTATTGTATAGCAGGAAGGAGCACTTTGTCACCTATTTAGGACTTAGTTTTGCACAAGGATCTGCAAGGATGAAATGCATATTCAGGACATGGTCTTTGTTAGATGGATTTTGTAAGGTTTTCTAATCCTGTGTGAAGGTGTGCAGACGTCAGGTCAACCTGAAGGGTAGACCTGAAATGTTGAAGCACAAACTGCTGTACTGGAATCACTGGCCTTGTGTTCATATTTTCACTGCTCATACCAGCTGTACATCTGTTTGTCAAATCAAAGCAGCATGTTCAGTGTTGGAACTCCTGGTTGCTGCATTCAGTGATGAACCTGAAGGTACAGAGACACATTCCATTTCAGAAGGCTTGGTTTAGTCTCAATCCATTATCTTTGGTATTTTTCCCTGTTGATGCACTGGATTCCGTATGTCTGGTTGAAAGATATTCCCTCAGGTTATATCCTATTTCTTTGCCCCATACAGGTCTAAAAAAGACAAAGCTAAAGCGGGAGTAAAACCAGATACTTCTGATCAAGAGCCAGAGGGACTGACCCTCCTGGTGCCAGACATCCAAAAGACTGCAGAGATCGTTTATGCAGCGACCACCAGTCTGCGCCAAGCCAACCAAGGTGAAACACAAACACTTCTATAAGTGCTGTTGCTGTTTATCTGTAATACAGCCATTTACAGATAACTTATAAATCAGCTTAAAAGCAAGACAAAACACTTCCCCTCCTGTCCCCAACTGCTGACTGCATTTTCAAAGGCAGTTGGAACCTTGTGGAATTTTTAGGTGTTTTGATCAAGGAAATAGAATAATTCAAGTAAGTTAGAGTACACCTCACTTCCAGCACAGTTATGTAGCACCTTTTTTTGATTATTATTTTTCTTGGCAGAAAACAACATACAGGACCTTTAGTAATAAAACTTTTCTGTTAAAACTAAATCTTATTAATTGGAATAACTATTAAGTAGATGAATGCAGAACTAAAATTGAAACGTGGGTTGAACATCAAAAGACCATCTGGTTGTCTAGTAATATAAACTAAAGATTAAGTATCTCCCCTGAATCAGGGGAGCGCATTTCATAAAGGCATGTAGAATCAGCTCCTGATTTTGGAGAGTCCAGGAATGCATGTGGGAATAGCCATCCACACAAGCATATGTCATACTTCCTGTTTGAAATTTAAAAAAGATAAATTAAAAGAAACAACAAAAGAATATTCAAAGAAGCAGCAGCAGTCATGACTTATTTCTGAGTTGAGATTATGATCTTTATTTACTCCAAGCTGTTCAGATGATGATATACAGTAGTGAGAAAAAGAGATTTGTATATCCTAAGTGATACCCAGTTTTGAGATGTCTCTGTGAAAGAATGTGACCATAAAATGTCAACACTTGCTATGCTTTTATTGGAATTACATAGTTAATTACAAATAATCATCACATTTTACACAACAGAAAAGAAGATGGCTGAATACTCCAAAAAGGCTGCTGTGAAGCCCAAGCCTTTGTCTGTTTTACGATCCCTTGAAGAGAAGTATGTGGCTGTCATGAAAAAACTCCAGTTTGGTAGGTTGAGAAGTATGAATGTGTGTGGTTTAGAAAGCAGACACTGAAGAAACGTGTGTTCTGTTGAACAGAATCCTTTATTATTTTAAAAGTTAACAACTGTCTTACGTGACCACTGATAATTTTCACATGAGGCAAATTGTACATCTGTGTTTTCAGGCTACTAACTCATGCACTCTTTGAACTAATAAGGAATGTTTTAAGCATGCACTAAGGTGATTTAATGGACCAGATGAATTCTGTGATGTGATGGTGTTCATGTTTTCATTACAGTAATTATATTTTGTGAGTCTTTCAGTTCTCAAATTACATTGAAATGTTTGATTATTTTAAAGCTCATGTATGAGCTTTTTTTTAATATATATTTATTTATATATAAAGCTCACAGCTGTTATTTTTTAATAGAAATTAATTCAAACCAAAATGTGTTTTTAAATGAAACTGCAATAAAGTTAATTGTGTCTTTTCAAGAAGTGCAATATATTGCATTTGGAAAATATAATGGGAATCGGTCCTTACTTTGGCCATAAAAGGAATGTATTACCAAAAAATTTCATAAAGAACTAATCTTATCCAAAAAAGAGCTATAAAACTATTGCAAAAACATGTTCACTGAGTATTTGTTTAGTTGCAATGACAGCATTTGCAGTCACATTTCTTTGCTGTTGTATTTCTAAGAGGTTTTCCTCACAAATGTTTGTGGAGTGTATGCCAAGAGCAGGAGTTAGGAAGGTTTGTAGGAAGTGGGAGCTTTTCCTTCTGGCAGCTGTGCTGCACATTTTGTGTAGCAAGTGATTAAAGAAAACCAACTCCACTGTAGTTTTTCATGGTTCTTCAATAACATTGCCACCAGCCCACAAGTAAATACCACTGGCACTTGGTTTCACACAGGTTCCATTATTAGCTTTGTTATGTATTTGTAAGTATCATCATATTCCTGGTCGGGAATAGCTGGTAGCTTTCCAAACTGGGAGTGGTGTTTATTTGACAAGTTACATATGAGAGTTTGTAAATTAGCTGCAGAAATTGTTTCAGCCCAGCAATGCTTCAGTTTCTATGATCGCTGTTAACTCAGAAAACACTTTTTTTTTTTTGCATTTCTGTGATGCAAATTAAGCTCTCCTGATTTTAATGCTCATAATCTTTACCCAAGACTAATCCATGACAAACATCCCTCCTTCCCTGACGCATTGAAATTTTTTTCTCTTCTAGATACATTTGAAATGGTTTCCGAAGACGATGACGGCAAACTGGTTTTTAAAGTAAATTACCACTACATGTCTCAGGTTAAAAACGCGAGCGACGCCAACAGCGCTGCCAGGGCCCGACGGCTGGCTCAGGAAGCCGTGACTCTCTCAACCTCACTGCCGCTCTCGTCTTCGTCCAGCGTCTTCGTGCGCTGTGATGAGGAGCGGCTCGACATAATGAAGGTAAGGAAGCAAAGCTGGGTTTAGTTCTCTCTTCAGCTTGGCATAGAAGTGCTCAGGAAGGTGCCTGAGCACCTCAGGAAAAACCTAGTTAAAACCAGAAATATTTCACATCCGCTTTAATTGCTGTTCGGGCATTAATGTAAGTGATGGTATCTGAGTCTGATTTCTCAGCAGCTTGGCAGGGAGAGCACATCTGCCCCAGGAGCGCTCTGTTGGCCAAGGAGTCTTCACAGAACAGGATTCATTCTTTTTCAGCTATTCCAAAGGGAAAAGTTTAGTGCTGTTGCTCCATTATGGTCCAAACATATCTTTGCATATGACCATTGAAGTTGCAGGCAGTCGGTATGGAGAAGTACACTGAGTGCCTCTGGACCTGTATTTTGAAAAAAATCATTCTGTTAATAGCAACCAACAGGAAAGAGTTTTCAGCTCCTTCTGTCTTGCTTTCCATTTGTAATCTGGAGAAAGGAGTGTTTGCAGAGGGCTTTGCTTACCCAGTGTTAGAATGAACAGACTGACAGCCTGTGTGTGATTATGAGGTCTAATAATAATTCCTGCTGCACAGCAGGTGGAAATAAAATGCTTTGTATAACTTAGAAAATCTCAACTGTGTGATAGATACAAGGGTGGGGATTTTAAATGTTCTTTTTTCTCTCTTTTTAATGCTGGTAGGTTCTCATTACTGGTCCTGCAGACACCCCATACGCCAATGGTTGCTTTGAATTTGATGTGTATTTCCCACAAGACTATCCGAATTCCCCTCCACTTGTGAATCTGGAAACAACTGGAGGCCACAGCGTGAGATTTAATCCAAACCTCTACAATGATGGCAAGGTAGGTCAGCTGGGATCCTGTGTTAGATGTAAAAAGGAAGTGAAACAGATGAATTTTTTCCTTTTGTGATGGAATTACGGATCAGCCACTCCCAATGTACAGGAGGAAGCTCTTTGGTTAATACTGGTCTTCAGACCAAAATGAAGAGGGATTTGCCAGTTTCAAGTGGGAATTACCTCCTTTCTAAATAGTCATGCAGATTTTGTAGATCCAGCCTTTATGAGTCGGATTGGACCAAAAAAGCAAGTACTTTTGACTGAGAAAAATGTTCTTTTTCAACATTTTCTGCTAAATGAACCAGTCAGATGTTTTGGCTAGCTGAAATACCCTTTCCATAGACAAAGTATGCTTCATATCAGCTGCAGCTGAATGTTTGCTGAGTGCCTTGTCTCTTCTTCTCCATTCACTTTCTATTAATGTGGACACAGAATATAATTCCTAGTGGAGACTTTATCTCCAATTTTCTTTGTCTAGTTTTAAGTCTTGGAAAATACTTGCCTCTAAATTCCTTCTGTTCGTTTTGTCTCTTTGTTTTCCCTGTCTTGGAGTGTTCCATTTCACAATAAGATTAAAGAACACCATAAACTTTCCTGAAGTTCAGATCAGTCACAAAAGTTAAGGAATAATTCCAATTTCTCAATAGTCTGTGTGACAGAAACCACCTTCTACAAGGTGGTTTTTAGAATGCTGTTGTAAAAAAGTTTGTCAAAAAATTTAATGTAATGTCAACATTCTGTTCTGTCCATGCAGAACAATTTTGTCATAATGTTTGTCTGTGGTATTAACAATGTCACTTTTTCAGGTGTGCTTAAGCATACTTAACACATGGCATGGGAGGCCAGAAGAGAAATGGAATCCCCAAACATCAAGTTTTTTGCAGGTGAGCAATTTCTTCTTTCTCTTCAAATGTTATTTAGGATTAAGTTTTCTCTTGGTCCTAATGATTGATTCCTTTTCTAGAACATTTAAACCAGACTAATCTTCTTCAAATAAGCATAAGTAAGACAAAAGTCAAAAAAAAGTTCTTGGAACTCTAGGAAAGGAACACTGCTGAGAAGAGAGGTTCTTCAAAATGTTCTTTCTAATGAGTGTTTCTGTTGGTCTGGTCTTGAACAGCAGCTGTTCATGTGTGCAGCTTATTCCTGTACCAGCTCTGCTCAGATGATTTCAAATAGTTTATTTGAGAAAGTGAAGTACACTAGTGCAGACTGTAGCCTTCCTCCTCCTCCTAAGCGTGCAGGTGAGCTGAGTAGAGGAATAAAGATGAAGGGAATGGAAGTGCAGCTATGCTGTGTTCAATAACAATTAGTGTTACATTAGAGCAGAATTTATTAGGGCATGCAGCCCTTATAATTTCAGTTTTATTTCGCAGTCATGCCCTGACTCACAAGCAAAGACATTAAGTAAAAGTAAAGCCTGCAATGGCTTCTTTCCTATGGCAGTTACTGAATTTATTCTGAGTTTGGAGTAATTATTATGTAGCACAAGGTACAATTTCTGTTCCAAATCCTAGAAGATTGCACAGCTTCAGCGTAATAGAATTACTGCCTTCAGCAGAACAGATTTCAGCTTGTTCAGGATTTGGCCTTGGAGAGCAGATTTATCAGTCTTCTGATAAATCTGAAGAAATCTCAAGAATGGTCTATTCCAGTGTGTCAAAGTCAGGCAAGTGAGGCAGGGGGCCAGCATGAGTAAACAAGAACTCTTACCTAAGCTCAGCTGCAAAAAGAAGCAAGAAAAGGTAGAAGGAGAGGGTGGCTACTTGTGTGAGATAAAAGGATATTGACCAAACATTCAGGAGAGAAATTAGGGAAACTAAAAATCAGACGGCACTGAAAATGATGAGGGTTATAAAGACGAACACGAAGAGCTTTTCATAAGTATGCTGGCAGCAAAAGAGCACATTTTCCTTAGGCTTTCCAGCTGCCTAGTGGGGAAGGAAACCTATTGGCAAGGGCATGAAAAAGGCAGAGGTCATCTCTACCTCACTCTTAGGGGTAAGGCTTGCTTTTCCTTGTCCCTGAACCCTAATTAGGGAGGTTTGTGAGAATGAGGAACTACCCACAGTAGAGGAAACAGTATTGAAGCTGCTTGTACCCACATGTTCATGGAACCAAACTCCATGAATCCAGGGGGGAGCCAAGGGAGCCAGCTGGTATCACTGCAAAGCCATTAGCTCTCATCTTTGAAAGGCAGAACAATCAAGGGAACTTCCTGGCAAATCTCCCACTCAGCTTCAAGATCAGCAAGAGGGAGGATCACGTTGGAATAGGTATCCAACACTTCCTTAATGAGTGCAAGTCTCCCAAGATTCAAATTCTTAATTAAGAGATGAACTGCAATTTTGGACTTCATGTGTAAAATCAGTGTAGAAAGGTACAAGTATTTAGGAAGTCTTATTTTCTCTAAAAACCTTTTTCTTACATTAAAATGTTAGATTTGATAGTTAGAAATCACATGCAGCATAGAAGTTTATAATTTAAAACTTAGTTTCAGTGTTTCATTCTGAGAATAGTAAGAAAACTGTTGGAAAAAGTCCCATCCCTACCATATTGGGAGAAAAACACTTTACAACTATTAAATAGAAAACAGCTGTAGGACTAAATAAATTGCTTGGAAAGAATTAAGCGCTACATGTTTTTTCTGGCTCAGAGATTGAACTATTGTCAGACCACCCAAAATACTTTAGAAATTAATTTTTATTACCCGGCGAAACTGGATAGAGTTAGAGTTTAAAGTATAGAGTTAGAGTTTCCCATTCATTGCAATTATAATTCAAAGTATCAACTGCTTATTGAGGCCCAGAAAGTAAAATGCTGCAGTGTCAAATTTCTCTACCATAGCTACTTATAAAAAATATATAAAATACAAAATTTTTAAAAAGCAAAAGCCTGTTCTTCCAGAGACATGTAAAAGCCACAGAGATCACCTTTCATACCCAAAGCCTTGGCACTGAAGTCACTCTACCATGACTTAGCACATCTGCATTACTATTCTGCCTTTTTTTAGTATCTATGTGGCCATTTGCATGATGAAACCTGATTTGTGAGGCACATTCTGTATGGTTTAATGCATTTACCTACATTTTAAGGTTTAACACTAAATAACTATGGCTGCTTCTAGTTGAGTGCAGGGCAGGGTACAGGAGACTGTGGTGATGGTGCACATAGTACCAGCAGCTACCTGGAGCATCTGCCTGAGAAACAGAAAAACCTGGTTAATTTTCCTTCTCAGCCCAACAAGGGAGGCTGGTTCATTTCTCCCACTGCACAGCTACATGGCCAATCCATCAGGATAAAGACTTGGCTGCCCTAGACTGCCCATCTGTGCTGTAATGAAAGCACAGCCACTACACAAGGGCGAAGTGCCACGGCACCTAAAGGAGTGAGGGTGTGTTCCTGTGAGGTGCTGGTGGGACTGAGGGTAACCTGTGTCATTCAGCTGGCTCTTGGACTGCTGCTTTGATAGGAGTTACTGGTCTGGCATTGTGTCTGTGGACTGAGGAACCACCACAGAGCAGATGGGAAGATGGAACGCTTCTGTGCTGGCTTTGCTACAGGAGAAACTCCAGGAGAATGCCACACTTGAGCAGAGTGCACAGCTGTGGATGTCAGGGCACTGCCTGCAAAAGAGTCAGAGTTTGGATTGCTGCTGACATGGCATCTGTCTGATGTGAGCTGTATATGCTGCATCCACCAAGAAAAAGGACTCTTGTTTTCCATATCCAAATTCACAAATTAGGGGATGTTTTAAAGCTTTAAGTTGTACCTAGACTGGGAGGAGAGTCAGTTCCAGAAACAGCTGCCCTGGCATGTGGGTATCTGCACCTTAAGTATGCCCAGTGCTGGAAATGCCAGTCCTAGGTCTGTAACATATCATCAGCTTTTCACTAAATGAGGAAATATAAGTGTTCAAATAATCTTAGTTGAATTCTTTACAGTTCTGGAAGTTTGTGTCACAGAACTGTAATCCCTAAAATTGTTGCTGGTGGACTTGGTCCTAAGTACATAAGAAAAACTTGCCCTTCATTTAGTAAAAAAAACAAATGGACAGGGATAAACTTTTCAATACTGGAAAAACTAGCAAGCCTTCAAATCATGAATATGCAGTACTTCTACATTTGGATACCTAAGAGCTTTATGTATCTGTTTAATTCTTTGGGTTTTATTAGGAATGGCTGAGTATATAGTTAAATGCCTTGAATTTATGTAAGCATAAATTTTTACATTTCAATTTCACATTTTCACATATGTAAGCATACATATTCACACATGTTCTGGATAGTAAAATACAAAGGAGGAAAATTGTTATTTCCTAATTACTGAATAGTTGGTGCTTTGTTCATATAGTATTGAAAACATTTTTTCCTTTATCTTAAGAAAAATACTGAGATTTTGTTCTATAGGCATATGACACAATATTGTCTGTAAAATCTGAAACTAAAGGGCTAAGAACATTCATTTGAAAGAACAATGGGGGACAATGTAGATCAGGATTAATTTCAGTGGTTCATGTGGCATTTTACCTCCTTTGGGTTTTTTTTTTTCCCATCTAGTTCAGAATTAGAAGAATTAGTAAGCCATAGGGGAAAAAATCAAAATTGTTGATTGAGAACTTGACAAATACACTTTCTTTCACAAAGGGGCACAATCAGACATCTCTTCTTTTAAATCCTTTCTTTTACTTATATATGTATGTTTTGTAGGGTTTTAAGTTACATTTGTCATTTTCTCAGTGTTTGAGCTAAACACACAGCCACAGGACTCAATGGATTTTGTGTGTAGTGACAATTTAGGTTTGAAAGCATGGATGTTCCCTGCTTGCACATAGCCTGTATCACAAATGGAAGTACTTTGCCACAGAAATGGTTTTGCTTGTAAGGTGAGCAGAGCTGTGTATATTTGTAAGAATACTTTGGCAGCACAATTTTAATATTTGGTTTCTTCTCTTAACAGGTGTTAGTGTCTGTCCAGTCCCTAATACTGGTGGCAGAACCATACTTCAATGAACCAGGTTACGAACGATCGCGAGGTACTCCGAGTGGTACCCAGAGTTCCAGGGAATATGATGGAAATATCCGACAGGCAACAGTCAAGTGGGCAATGCTTGAACAAATGAGAAATCCATCACCATGTTTTAAGGAGGTAGGTTTTGTGAAAGGCAGTATTTCTCTTTTTTGAGCATTAAGAATAATGCAAATATTTGGTAAGGTCATGCATGAGATGTCTGTTTTAACCTGTGGCAACTGACTCAAGAGTCTGAATTGAACAAGGACACACCAAACTTCACAGATTCTTTTCTGGGAAAGAGAAATGCAGGCAAAGTGGAATGCAGGCAAAGTGGGACTGACCTGAGCAGGATCTTGGTGCACAGTTGGATAAAACATGGTTCAATCAGCTCACTCTTACTACTGAGCAGGACCATTTACATGGTCTGTAACACCTGTTGGTCAGCCCTACAAAGGGGCACTCCATGCTCCATACTCTGCATGAGTAACAGGCCTTATTTTCTCAAGGATCATGAATTTGAAGCAAATACTAAGAAACACTTCGGATACACCAAAATAATGCAAATTGGAAAAATACCGTAAAAGAAATTCCACAAAGCGTCTGTACTAGAAACCTGTGCCTTTGAAAACAACTGTCTTGATGCTGCTAAAAGCAATGCTAACCTTCATGCATTCATGCAGTCTTAAAAAAATTATTGTAATAAATCAAATTGCTTAATTTGTTTACATTCCTGAAAATAGACTAAAGCTCACCTGTAGCATCTTAAAAGAATTTAGTTCTTAGGGACTTCTCAGTGTCTGTAGTCCAATGCCTTTCCCAAAGCAGATGAGTTAGATATCAGGGGCTTAAACATATACAGCAAAGTGTTCAAGGAAAAAAGAGCTGAAGAAACACTAAGAGAATCTGTATGAATAGTAGTACAAAATGTTTGGTCAAACATGAGTCATCTCACAGTATTACCAGCGAATATTTCCAGAAAAACACATTTTGCTCTGAACTACTACAGCTGTTGCCAGTGTTGAAGCATGGAACCATCTGGCAGTATCACCTATGCTTTCCATTGTCTGCATAATAAAATCTTGAAAGAGCCTAATTATTTTAGGATTATGCACATTGCTGGGTGTGGCATCTGAGATGCTGATCTTCCATCCCTTCTTGATATTGTAAAAAAAATCCTTTGGAATGCAAAACCTTTTTTCATTAAAATTACTGTGTCTTGTGGAATAAAAAGGATATTTTTATCCACATGCAGGTAAAAAAGGATGTGCAGTGTATGTAGGGATGTTGAATTAATGAAATAAAACCTGGTGGTCATTCAGAATTGCCTCTTAAATGTTCTACTCAATAAGTAGAAGACCATGCATGATAAAGATAATATCTAGACACATAATTCAATAACTTCTGCTAATAGGTCTTTTTCTTCTAGCTGATGTAATGGTTCACTTTGGCAAAAGGCATTCTCAAATCACAGTAAGATTAAATTAATTGAATTTATAAGAAAGCAGTGTGCTCCCTGACAATAATGCTCCATGTTTCTTCTCACATGTACAGAAGTGAAGGATATGCAGTCTTACACTATTTGGTAACTGAAGCCCAGTTATTGTTGCTGCACTTTTCTTTAAGAGTCTCAGTAATTGTGTGCTTATTCTGCAGTGCAGCTCTCACACTGCTGGTATGAAAAGGGCAGCTTTGGAACAATGCTAGAGTCCATCCATGGCCCCATCCAAATGGAAATGCATCTCTTGGATTATCTGAGCACTTCTTTGGGAGATTCCCTTTTTGTTCAGACCTCTGGGGTTTTTTGTACGGTTATCTTAGAAACCTTAACAGTTATGATCAGTTCAGTAACACAAATGCAAACTCATGCTGAAGACTGAGGTCTAAGAATGTAGATCCTGAGATCTGTTGTCTTCAAAATTCCAAGTCTTTTCTTCAGTATTTTAAATGATGGGTAGGCTCAGGAGATCTAAACTGCCAGTCTTTGGGAGTTTTTCCAAGCTCCATTATGGATTTAAGAAATGTATCCAGAATTGAAGTCAATTACGCTTTCAATATGCAGTTTCTCTTTAGACAGATAGCTATTTTCTCTAACCTCCAGAGGGAAAAATTATTTTTTCCATTATGTTGCAATATGGCCAAGAACTCTCAGTGCTCAATAAAATTTCTTTGGTTTTATAGTTGCCTTCACTGTTCAGTTTCAGAAAAGTGTTTAAGACAAAGCCAACACCAAGTAGACTTTCACAACTTTGTATGGGTGTTGACTGGTTGGATTTTTTAAACTCAAATATGTACTTCAATACCAAAATTACTCTTCAATCAAATACTGGCTCCCATCCAAACTGGGCAGCTCAACTACCATGGCCTGAGAATTCCAGTGTCCCCAAACGTGCTGCCTCTGCCTAGAGCAAAGTGGTTGCATCTCCTTGGAAGCAGCTGCTGTGATCCTTCTCTCTGCAGAAGCTCGTAATGTTTCTGCGCTCATACTGCCAGCAGTGTTTCTGCTCGTCTGTTTTCTGTTCGGGCAGAAACAGAAAACGTCAGTGACGGGGAGGACGTGGTGCTTCTGTGTGCTCTATGCTTCTCTAGCAAAACAGGGCAGGGAAAGAAACACTGAAAGCCTCAGCACTGTCTCTGTGTAGCTCTGCTCCTGTGCGAACTTTGTGCCTACATAGTACATCCAGCTTTGAACTGCAGAATGTGAGCAGCACTCTGCTCTCCCTTTTGCTTCTGCTCAGTGTTTTTCTGGCACTGGTTTACCCTGCACACAGGGAACACAAGTGACTGCTGAAATGGCAGGCTGCACACAAACAGTGGATTCATACAGACTGAAGGAGATACCCAGACCTACAAACTCCCCAAGACAGCATCAGCTGAATTCAGAACAGATTCCTCAGGGCTTTTTCCAGTTGGATTTTGGAAATCTCTGAGGACAGAAATTCCAGTTTTATCTCCAGCCTGGTTCAATTCTAAATGATCTTTTTTTTTTTTTTTTTCCTTTATATTCAGTTAGACACACAGAGGTCTTGCAGATTTGGTATTGTTAAAATATATGGTTCTTCCATCCATGTTACATTGGGAATGTTTTCTTGCAGGTCATCCACAAACACTTCTACTTGAAAAGAGTGGAGATCATGGCTCAGTGTGAGGAGTGGATAGCAGACATACAGCAGTACAGCAGTGACAAACGGGTAGGCAGGACTATGTCCCATCATGCAGCAGCTCTGAAGGTGAGATGTTTATAACAAATCTAAGTTTCCCAGTTGTCAAGAGATGCAATGTGTGTGCATTCCACTTTCTTGGTATTTTTACTACTTCCTCTAGCACCTGTCCTGCCTATTTTTCCATGAATATTTGTATAGGATACAGTGACCCTGAGATCAGTTGGTTGGAGCATGGTGCTGGTATAACACCAAAGTTGTGGGTTTGATCCCCTATGGGCCATTCACTTCAGAGTTGGACTTGATCCTTGTGGGTCCCTTCCAACTCAGAATATTCTGTGATAATAGTTTTTTCTGGTCACACTGAGAGTAGGTGGGGGTTAGTGATAAAGTTGTATTACAACCAATTCCTTGTCAGAAAACAAGCTTTTAGAGTAGACAAGCAGTTTACATAATAATAAAGATAATATATATATAAATAAATAATAAACTGTGGTCAGCTACAATCAGATTTATCCTGTGTTAACTTGAATTGTTCTAACCATTATAAGTATTTTCTGCCCAGGTATTACCATTTGTGTATTTTGTGACTACACAGACAACAGGGCTATATTGTTTTTAATATTTGAGGGTTTATTTCCTCTGAGGTGCAAACCCCAAGTTTAAAAAGGCTTCTTTTTTCTATTGCCAGACTTCCATTCTTTCAGTGTGACTGGTCTTCAAAATGAAGTTACTGTGATCAGTATACAAATCTCTGCATATCTGTCTCTGTGACAGGTCTCATCATGAATTCTTTATAAATTTGATTTGACTGTATGACCTACCAAGTTCAAGCCGGTTTCTGCTGTGACCCCCAAACACAGATATGACTCAGCTGCAAGACCAATAGAGTAGCCTTTATAGTGATGCACTTGTTGGCTGCAGTCCTGTTCACCACCTTTAATTTGTCCCTAGCAGCTCTTGCTAATTATTCTGTCACTAAAACGAAAGTACCAGTCCTTAAGTATAGGGGAGAAGTTGATCCAGACATTGAAATAGTACATTTAAACCTTTTCTACCTACTCCCCTTTTTGTCTTATAGTGTCTAACCTTGTGAAAAGTATTGTTTTAACTGTGGCCTTCCACACTGACTTTTTTTTGTATATCCAGCGTCACACAGCTCAGCTGCGGGAAGAACTTCTAAAACTTCCCTGTCCTGAAGGATTGGATCCAGACACTGATGAGTCTCCAGAAAAATGCAGTGCCACAACAAGCTCAGAAGAGACCATGTTGCACGACCAGGTTAAACCCAGCAGCAGTAAAGATGTCCCCACTGATTTCAAGTCATGAGTTGCATTGACATGGACTTTGTAGACACAACGGCTTTGAAGCACAAGCCAAATATGTCAATATTTGTATGTAAGAAGTTAATTATGTAATAGGTAATGAAATTGAAACTATACTATGCCCTTAAGGATATACAGTTTAATTAAAAATGATCTTTTATTTACCTGTACAAGAGTGTAAACTTTTTTGTGCTTTTATTTTTCAATTGTGAGAACCACTGATTGGTATGTTTAAAAAGTTATGTATACAAAAAAATGGATAAATCACTGATATATAAGGGAAACTACCTTAGGAAAGAATGTTTACTGAATGTTTATTATTTTTTTTTTACTTGTAGAGTGAGGGCGGTTGTAACAAAGAATATATATTGGTCATTCTTACAGCTACTATTTAAAGTCAGAAAATTTTCACTGAATTTGATAGATTTTGCGTTTGGCCATATATTCATGCTCATTTGATTCTAAAGAAAACCTCCTGTATACTTCAATAAACGTTAAATGGACATGATCCCTCTTTTATGATTTACTGGTACATTTTTTAAATAAACTGCCATAAAATACGTTCTAGCTGAAGACTTGCACTTGTATGACTGAATTCATTACAGTCAACATACTTAATTTTATGCTTACTAAATCTAAAATGCAGAAGAAATAAATGCACATGGTTTTACCTCATGCCAAATTTGGACTTCTGAATTAGTTGGGTTTTTTTGGCTATTTTATGCAAAATAACAGTATTCTAAATTTCTTAAGGGCTATTCTGGAACAAAGTCTTTACTGTATTGAAATGTCTGATTTTTACATACTCAGCTTACTCTTACTGACACACCACACAGGACTCTGATGTTCTGAGTTCCTACTGTGTAGACTTACTTCCAGTTTTATACTTGCAGCCACAGATCCCTAACTAAAAGGGTAAGGAGTTTACTTGATTTAATAATCAAGTCTCACTTTTAACATAACATGCATTGCTATCATTGTTATTAATTTTTGAGCAGTCCTTGAAGGACTAAAAAGTTAATACTGGTATTACCTCAGACTAATGATCTGTTGTATGATAAATACTATAAATCAGGCAAAACCGAAAGTTTTTTTGTTTTCTATTTGTTCTTTGTTTATAAGTATCACGCTGGAATTTTTTCACTTTTTGTTTTACAATGTATTATTTCTAATCATTAAAAATGGCACCAACTGAGGTTGTGTTCTTATGCTGATGGTTGACAGTTAGTTCTGATAGTCCTGACCGAAGAGCAGTTTTTGTGTTCTACTGATGTGTTGTGTTAATCCAAGGCCTGTTCTGATTGTACATACCTCTCAAAATACCAGCTTGGCTACATCTGTGGAACTTCAGGGGTCCTTAGTCAAAGAGGAAAACAAGCAGCCCTGTGCCAGAACTGCTGGTAGATGCATGAAACAAAGAGCTTATGCCACATAGTCCAAGTGTTAGAACTTCATCAGTGTTAAAACAGCACTGCATTTTTCCAGATAGGTATTTACTTACATTCTATTACTGTACAAAAGGACTGTGATACTCCTGTAAAGGCTCCAAAAGCAAAATTACCCACTGACTTCCAATTATATTTGTTAGGAGTTTCCATTAGAGCTCATCATATACTGTTCTGCTTCAGCTGCCTGTCTACATGAGCACAGTCTTTTTATAAAATCTTAGTACTTGTACCAAAACCAATATATTGAACCCGAAGATCCTCTTTAAACGTGAAGACTTTTTTCTTTACCATTAAAACACAAGACTGAAACAAAAAGTACCCATCTTGCATTGATTTGACATGAAGAAGGTGGTTAACATGATCATACCTTTATCTCCGGTGTGTATTTACGGTTTCATAGCAATGCTAATGTGAAGTCACTGCTGCTTAATTAAGCAGATGTAAACAGCTGCATGGGGTATTAAACTCTAATTTGCATCTACATACCAATTATCCTTTTTTTGCTCTAACACGAGCTAGAATGGTATTGTACCAAATTAATGCAGAGATTCAATCCTTAATAAATTGCAACCATGTTACAGCCTAGTAAGTAAATTGTGAATTTTGCAACAAATACAAAATACACATTTTTAGGTTTTTTAATACACAAGGTAGCTATGGTACTTGGCAGTAACATCACAGTAAATCCTATGAGGTGGAAGATTCATCTCTTACCATTTCATCAAAGTGAATAGAAACCTGTACAGATAGATCACAGCTTCTAACCATCCATTCAGGTCCTGTGTTTTTTGATTTTGTAGAATATGTTTTAAAATACAACAGAAGTTATCTTCAAAAGTGCAAAGGGCCGCAAGCTGCTAGTTAGATCATTATGAAATTTTACTCCATGGGTTTTTGGTGCTGCCTTTGGCCCAAGATTGACTGTTGACACTACAGTTCTGTAGCGTAGTGTGGCATGTTATCAGCCTTTGGAATTGCTGTAGCCACTCTGCCAGAGGAAGAATAAGGCACCACAGAGTTAGGCAGGAGTGTTTTGTGGTGCTTCAAAGAGAACAATGCCAAGCTTTTCTGACTGGTGCAACCACAGTGTCTACAGAAGAGGAAACAGCTGGGCAATCCATGAGACATTGTGCTCCGTGAGAGCAAAGCCCTTGTTGCACTGACTGCTGCACACAAACAACTGTTCTGTTCTGCAGCTGTAGCCACAGCACTCTCCATATACAGACAATAATGATGGTACCTCTGCAGGATTTGATGGTTTCCTCTGGAATTTCCTCTGGGTAAAAGATGTGCATAAATGTATGGATTAATGCTCCTCTGTAATTGTGCCACTCCTATACAGGAAGAAACAAATATTACAATCTAGAAAAAAAGAAAAAATAACAAAACAAAATTTGAAACATAAAAGCTGTAAACGACTTCCAAGTTTCAATCCAGTAATTACATATTAAATGTTTAGGTAAAAGCAGAATAAAATATGTGTGACTATAGATCGACTGGATCTGCAGTGACCTGTGTGGCATTGTTGGTTTGACTTTGCAAATGTTTTCCTTCTGTAAATCTTTTCCATAAGCTCAAGGTGGATACTGTGCACCTCTGCCAGCCAGGTGAGGAGACTCTTCTGCAGCCACAGGTAAAATCCTGCTGCTACAGGTAAGGCACTGGGCTGCTGATCACTTCCATGGAGCTTCAGTGTGAGTGTGCTAGTGCTGTGCTTGGATGTTCTATTTAGCAGCAGTGGACCGTCTATTCTTTGCTTTAAAAATTTTTTTAAAAAAGAGAGAAAGCTCCCATACAATACAGGAAATGTAGCATACTACTATGATGGCTGTATCAAATAGGGCATTCAGTTTCTGGCAGGATCACATTGTTAAGAAAACATGACTTCAAAATGGTCTATTTTCCCAGCTATGTCATCTATTACTTTTCTTCCCCAAAATGTTTCTGGTGGCACTTTAAGAAATGTTCTGTTTTATGTCCTGAGGAAAACAACTTGATAAGCTAACAGCCATATTATTAATTTGTCTTGTAAACCCATAAATACCTGAACACAAACCCAGCTGACATACATTTAAGCCAGGACTACACTTTGTTATTCTGATCCCTGTGAAGGAGAATTATTTAGACTTAGATTTTCAGTTGGAGTTTCTAAGGCAGGCCTTCTCCATTTTATAACACCATGCTGCCTTTGTATTGTGTGATTTACAGGTGTTTCCTTTTTTATTTCTTCAGAAGCCAGTCACAACCAAGTGGACTCATCTTCTTGGACTGCCAGCTCTCTCTATAGAAAACAGAAAAGCATTTTACAAAAGAAAGAAGATAGATTTTCATTTTTTCTTGTCATAAGGAACAAGTACAAGATGCAGAAGGTATTTCAGATCTGTTTCTCAGGTTTTTTTACTAACCCATACATATCTATCCATGTATAAATTCATCTGGTCTGGCATTCTTGAAAATGTTTCCTGAGCTGTATTTTTCCTCTCCTTCTCCATAGACAGTGACAGCTTTAGTAGGAACATAGAGCATTTAAGTCACAACAATGAGCATTCTGAAATACACTGAGCTGAGTGGGGGTGAAAGCTCCACAATTACTAAAATGAATCACAGGTAAAACATTTTGATTCTCCAGAGATTGGTTGTTGACATTGTTTTATTCTCCTAAACCATGAATGCAGAAAATACATTATCTACCCATTGAATTACTATAGGATAGCTCCCAAATAATCTCACCACTGCCTCTGTTTAATAAAGGCTCAGAAAACAAATCCCAAACCACAATTCTCTGTCTCGATTGAGAGAGTTCTGCATATTGTGACCTGTCATCTCTGCAAGCTGCAGTCTCTTCTCTGGTCTTCTTGCCTCAGAGCCCAAGTTTTGGCTCTCAGAAAATAACCTGGTCCACTTAGTTCTCCAGCTGTATTAATGCTACTTACCCTTTGCATTAAGAGTGCAAATATGGAAAATTAAAACAAACTGAAAATCTCATGATAAAAAAATTCAGTTTGCCATCTGTAAAGATTCTGTGTTGCTTCATTAGGGATTTTCTTATTTACTGGGAGAGCAATGGGAAAAGCAAAACTGGGGGGGGGGGGGGGTCCATCTTTTCTGTTTTCATTAAGATATTTAAACAAGTAGAAACAGAATACCAACAGATAATGTCTTACAATCTCCTTAGCAATGGCTTGGATGTCAAGATCCCTGTGCACAGTGGCTGGGAATGGTCTGCAGGATGAGTCCCTGCCTCTATCCTGGCTATAGCTATAGTTCAGGCTGTCCTGAAAACCTTGCATTTGCTTGCTGGCAACGTAGTGGGGCAGTGATTCAAGAGGGAATGGAGGTGACATGGCACATCAAAACCTAGCAGCCAGCAGCAGGATTGCTGGAAAGGAAATGCTGTGCTTGCCAACAGGACCCATCTTCTCAGCTACCAAATAGTCACACTGCAAATCTCAGCTGTATTTTGAGACAGTTTCAACCAGAGAAATTTGATGTGATAGATACAATTCACAGGGGCTGGCCTCCAGCAAAGCAGCAGTCACAAGAGAAATCATGCAACCATCTGTCTGGCTGAATTTTGACATAGCATGTGGGATTCTGGAAAAGTCCCAGAGCATTAGAGAAACATCAGACTAGGGTAAAAAATCAGATTCAATTCTACACATCTCCCAGTTGCCTCATGGTCACTAAAGGCAAGAGTGTGCAGGCTTGTCACACAGACACTGAAACACTGCTCCAGTACAGGTCCCTGTGAGACTTCAGCATCAGCAACATGAAGAGTCTAAGAGACACCACCTGATCCATCTGACAGAACAGGGAAAACAAGGTGTAAATTGCATCCAACTATTGATTTAGCTCCATACAAATTTCACTCTAGTTAAAGAAACCAAAACAACACTACAAACGTATACTATGTATATGCAGACTCAAACAATTGCTGTTGATGAGAGAAAACGGTGACTGAAGCAAAGGTAAGCCAAGGAACAAAATATCCTTTTGTATCTGCACTGCCTACTAATATTTTAAACCTTCTTTCACTTGTTTCTAGCTCTACCTCCAAGGAAATTCATGTTAGAAAACAAATAACCAGATGAAAAAATAATAACTTGTATCGGAGGAAAAGCCAAGCCATTTGAACAAAGAATGGGAGAACAACAGTACATGGCTCCTTATAAACAACTGTGTAAGTCAGGAAAGACAGTTCAGTCTTGAAGAGCTCTCAAGAGCCTGTACTGGTAGTAGAAGTCGAGGGACAGTGCTGAAATTTCTAGATTGCATATAGAGAACTGCAGTAGAATGCTAAATTCAATGCATGCCTAATGGAAGACTCGATTAATCATCTGAATAAAAATAACACGGTTAAATGCTTGTTGTGATACTGCTGTCTTCCTGAGAATGTTAGTATGACTTGTGTATTTTAATTACTACCTTAAATACATTTTTGCTTTACTTGCAAATGCCTTTTCACGCACAGAATCCAACAGCAAGTTATTTTCCATTGCCAAGTGTGCCCTCAAAGACAGTTGTCCAATGTCACTAAGGACAAGACATGACTGTAAATTCATCCAGTTTTCACTTTCCCCCAATACTTCATTTTACACATTTCCACACACTGAAAGGCACCAAGGCTCCACTGAGGCAGCAGAACAGTGCTCAGTGCCCTGCATCCATCACAGCCTGGGATTAAATGTCCAGGAGCAACATATAGTTGATCTGTCATACAAAAATTATTCATTCTCAAATATTACGTCTTGTGAATGATACAAAGTCTCCATGCAGATTAAATTGCCAGTGTTCACCTCAACCTTTGCCTTCTTTTTAGCAGAGTGATTTTGTTCCATAAGGCCCCTGGGAAAAAAATGCCACCATTATTTTTTTTCCTGAATTTAAGTTTTTCCATAGTTGAACAACTTTTACCTTAATGGCCTTTGGGTTTTAGTTCAGTTAATATATGTAAAGAAAATATTTCAGAGTTCTTAATCAGCATCTTCTCATCTTTGTTTAGGCATTGGTATATCATTTGTTATTTATATGATATCTAAGGAAAAATATAGCTCTGTATGAAGCTAAAGGAAATGTTTCAAATGTCATTTTAAGGCATATATCATAAAATATTATTTGCTCCATGCTTTCCTGTTAAAATACTATTTCACCATTCATATGACCATTCTGTATTCTAAGTTGTCTGCCCAAAGTCAACTGTGTTACAGAATCATAGGAATGGTGAGCAGGAGGGACAGCTGGAGGCGATCATCCTTTAGCCTGCTCTTTCCCAAACTAAACATGTGCCTTCCTTGAGGACTTTGACTCCTCATGGAATATGTGATCCAAGTCCCCTGCCATCACGATAGTTTAGACTCTGTGCTTCAAGCTGATTTCTTTCTCCCTTTTGTCTCTATTTCTGTAATGATGTTACCATGGACACCCCACCATTTATAGCTTACTTCAGTTACAAGACATAATTTTTACATTTTAATTTACTCAAAACCAAAACTATTTTACAATAACTGAAGAAAATAAAAAGGAGGAAAATTGAGCATAGGTCATGTTTCACTTTAAAAAGGCTGGCCATTTCCAGGTTCTGTCATACTTGCAGTAAAACCATTAATCATCATAAACTCATTTTGTCTAAAAGCAGAGGTAATACATTTTTCCATGTAAATCACTTTATTACCATGACAGAATGATGTCAGAGAATCAAAATAGGTGATATAATAAATTTTCCTTTTGGAACATTATTTAGCACTAAAGGTTATGGGGGGCACGGGGAGAGGAGAGAGGGGACAAGATTGATGTCAGCTGCTAAAGAGTAAAATTTTATTTTAATTTTCATTGAATAGACCCAAATACTATATTGACACAGACTCACTTTTACAGACTAAGAAAATATACACACGACTTAAAAATGGTGCAGTAAGAACCTAAAACCTTTCTAGAATAAAAATCAAGCTCCAGTTAATAGTTTGTAAAAGATTATTAAAATAATAATTAATATTGCAGGTTTTAGTTTCTTCCCTTTATTAAGCACAATTTTTGAAATTCAGGGCTTCACATTCACCATTTGTACAGGCACATACAGTTGAACACGTATGAACTGAAATTAGCTTAGCATCTACTTTGGCTGTGTGCATAAGAATCCTCAAACAAGGAAGCAGTAGTACAGGAGAGAAATAGAATTTTATTTCTCCCCCTCCAAAAGTAAGCAACCTTGTCTGAATTACAGCCTATACCTTAACCAAAATGGAACTATTTTCTGAAATCCTGCAGCAGCCTGGTAGAACAAATATATATGTATGGCACCATGGAAAAGGGAAGGACTGGGACCAAACCTAAAAGTCAAAGCTATTACTCCCCATTTCTCTCTGCAAGATTTCAAGTCAAGGTTTGGAAGAAATTACCGATTTTGGTTTGATTCAAACCTTGTTTTTTTCTATTCAGTCTTTCTTATTCCTTTGGAGAAAACATGAAAAACAAACTGTGGAAACAGCTGAAAATCTGTTTCCCACAGCTTCAATCCCTCCCCCTTGCTGTAGCCATGGTATGTATAACCACAGCCCTGCTGGGTGAGGCAGAGCAGTTCTCTTTCCACACAGCTGATCTAATCCGAGGTGTGCAACAGCCCACACAGAACAGCTGCAATGAAAATGCAAGTCCCTTTTAAAAACATCCATTTTCTATACAGATAAAATGGAAGGCTGGATAACACCTCAGCATTTATCCAGCTCTTAAAATGGGTCCCACAGGGATGAGGCTCTTTCAGCTTCCCAGTCAGCAACTTCAAAGCCAGGTTTTTGTACATGAGACTTTTATATTTTAACTTAGAAATTAGACACCCTGAAGAAACAAATACCATCATGCAGAATACCTTCTTTGGGCAGAAGAGAATTAACACTCAAAAGTATGGATTTGTTCATTATTTGTTCCTGTTGATGTTCAAATTACAATACCTGACTTCAAAGGAGAAGCAATTTTGTTGGAGCAATTTATTTCTGTAAAATGTAAAATTTCTGTACAATGTTATGCACAATGGTTAACACAAATGTTTTAATTACCCATTTCATCCTGAAGCACAGCACACAGTCCTGTGACATGGCCTGACTTGACCTAGCAGGACACTGCTGCATGAATGGGGGTGGTCTCCAGCACTGCAGAGCTGAGCTGCCAGCTGAGCTCTGGTGTTCATCCAACGCTGCCATCACTGTGACAGTGTCATCCTCAACCTGACAAGAAGCTGCCTGAACAAAGGGGCACCTGTCAGGAGCTGCAGCCTCCAAGAGATGCACAGGGTAGTGTGGATGGAAGCAAGGCAGGAGGGCAGGGTGTTGAGACCTCTCATTTTCAGAGGCAGTGACCTGTTTGGCCAGCTCAGCTGCTCATGCAAGTAAAGCCTCAGCTCTTCTGCCTGGCCAATTTTCAAGCTTACCTCAGAACCTTCAGTTTCCTTCTCTGTTGCGTAAAAAAAAAAAAAAAAAAATTAAAAATTTCTGTATATATTTTAATAGATCCTTAAACTAATGTGATTTATCACAAAAGGACAGTTTCTTGGTGAATTCAAACTAATTATTTTATCAGTCATGTTTATTAATTTTTATTCAGCTTGATTAGCTCACCAAATTAAATTTCTCTAGATGGGCTCAGAAATACATTTTTGGGGTAGGGCATATAACTAGCATGACCTTGCACCAGGAAAATCTCAGTATACAGTACAGGGAGAAAAAAAACCAAGACCAAAACAGGAAACAAAACAAAACAAAAACCAAAACAAACAAACAAAAAACCAAACAAAAAGCAAAATAAACAAAAACAAAAAAAAACCAACAAAAAAAAAACCAAAAAAACCAAACCAAACAAATATCACTAGTAAAGCCTCCTGAATAGACAAAGAAAATAAACAAAAATCTTTCTTTTTCCATACTTCTGCATACTTCTGCATACTGTCCAGGAATCCTACTGCCTCCCACATCACACCAACCAACCACCACACCAACCGACCACAAAAACCAACCATCTTGGGGACAAAAAATCTTATTTTCCCTTTTCCTTCTGTTCTTACCCTTATAAAGGGAGACTGCATTTCCATAGTTGTACTTGCCTGCTAGCCCACTGATCATGACAGGAAAGCAAAATCAAATAAAATAACCCTGCCCTGTTCTGACAGGTATGACACAGCCTCTATCCTTCTGTTGAGCTTCATTAATTTGTCAATACTGATACAGGGGAAAGGAAATAGATTAAACTGCAGTATCAAGGGGTTAATCTGTGGCTGCATACTGGTTTCCTGGCATCTTGGAGGATGCCACCTTAAATGAGAACAACCCTTGGCAGCAGTCAGGATCTGGGTGGTAAAATCTATACTGCTAACTCTCAAGAGACTCAAAATAGAATCAGATCCAAAAATATTGATTCAATTATGAATTCCTCTCACTAAAACATTTAAACTCAAGCACTGTATTCTCAAGTGCTGTTTCTCTACATGACTCCCTTTATCAGCTCATAGATTTTTCCTATTCATTTCTCTTTCTCTCACTGCAAAAACTACTATTAACTTTTCCAAAGTTTGCATTGTTCTTTCCCTTCTATATTCTCCCTGCTTTTGCAATGTTTGACTTCTGTCTTTCAAAAAATGTTCTCTTCTGGTAATGTGAGGCCCATCACTCCAGGCTATTTAATTACTGTTTAGGACTTGACTTATATTTGGATGCCCAATTCTCTTAATGCATACAGTATTTTCTAGATTAACAGTAAAATCTTCACATTTTTTTTCCTAAAATGGCACCCTAAATGTGTCCCATTTTATTATTTTTCACGCTCTTCACCTTTCTGCCCCATTTAAGAAGAAAATATAAAATGCAATTCATTAATTGAAACATTGATTCATTTCAGTGATATGTTAATGTCACATTTAAATGGTAATGACAGTGGTAACATAAAAGAAGAGAAATGCATGCACACATTCTCCATGTTGCATTCAGTGCAGGAACAGTCTGTGGATGTCAACTTTGTGTTTACTTCAAAAAACTGAGTAGTAAAACTTCTGTACTCCTTGATGTTGATAAAGATAGTATCGGCTTTAAAGTAATACTGAGGCCTCTTATCCTTTAAACCCATGCTAAAAGCTGACAAATTAAACCTGCCAGCTATGGATATATTAAATTCCCTCTAATTCCCTCCACCTACTACATGCAGAAATCAATTACTTTTTTTTTTAATCCTTGTATATGTGTGTCTCTCTCTAATAATTTCTGCTTGGTGCACTGCAGTAAGCCAAAGAATAATGTTAAGCAATTTGCAAAACTGTTCTATGCAGCATTTGCTAAAGTAAAATTTTTTTTCTCTCTTTTTGACATCCCAGTGACTGCACTGCAGAAGTGCTCTAACCACTTCCCTTACAGGTGTCAACATGCTGATATCTTATTTGAATTCCGCAAGGGCACCATCTGCCCTATTTTTGAGCTATGAGGCTGAAATGCTCTTTATTCCAAGGCAAAAGGAGGTGTTTTACAGAAAATGATGTAAATTCTGTGGGGGTGGAAGGAACATGGGCTAGGTTTCATTTGCTTGAAAAATTCTATTGCACTCCAAAGAAATAAAGCAGACTTCAAAGGAGTCTTGGTCAACTACTGAACCTCTTGTCCAGACGCTTAACCTCTACCAGCACAGCTGCCACAATTTACATGAAGGATCTTCCCGAACGTGACTCTTGGCACAAAATGGCACCTTTAATAACTATTTTCTTTGTTAGTAACAGTAATACATCAGACCTTTTATATGTCCACTCTCTTCCCTTATTCATCACCTCCTGAACACGGCACTAGTTTTTAATGCACATGTATGGATACTGGTAGAGCAATGTTCATTTCCATTGCCTGTTTATCCTTTCCTTCACAAACACATTCATCTGTCTTTCACACTGCATTATGGACAAACTAAAACAAAACCCTTCCAGGCCTGTCTGCAATGCCACTTCTCAGCACTCTTCTTTTCATCCTTTCCCAGGATCTTCCATGACAGCTCCTGCAATGTCCTGATTGTAAATACATTGAGGGTTTGCAGCAATTTCTGTTATTTGTGCAGCACTCAGATCTTTCCATTAAAAAGATAAAATCCGACAAGATGCAGCTGTTTACACAGCTGACTTATGAAAATATTGTTTTCTCTGCCTTTTACTACATTAGCATTCCACAGCATCTCCAAGTGTATCTTGTAACAACTCTTCCTATCTTAAACACTGAAAGATGTTCTAACACTCTTAGTTGTTAGAACCCCCAGTGCACTGACAGGCCTTGGTCTTAAGAAGCCTGACCAGCCCCACCTGAGGCTTCCACACACACCTGTTCCTGTGGGCTCAAGAGCATTATTTAAATCCAGCCCAGGGCTAGTAGCCTTTGTCTGGGCTGAGCTGGTGTTGGTTTCTATCTCAGCTGTGGATTCTCTTGAATTGGACCCCTGGGCTGACTTATCTTGGACCTGGTGAGCTTTTGTAATGACCTTGATTTGATAGGGCTTTGTAGTCTGTGGGGCTGTGTTGCTCAGCTGTTGTGAGCCCTGACTGTGGAAGTGTTACCTGGAAGTGACAAACTTTTTATGCTGTGTTTGTACAATGAGTGGCACAGCAGGATCTAGAAGAGGCACAACCCTAGTATGAACAAACAGCAACACAGTTTTGGAAATGCAAAAAGGACCTCATTCATATGAGCTTAAAAATTCCTATTGGAATGTTTTCTATTAAAAAATATATCTACAAATAGGAGAAACTGCAAGTGCTCTGTTATGTGAGCACTATGTTTGTAAGCAAAGCTCAAGCTGGTGGCACTGAACTGCATTGTCAACATCAGAGTAAAAACTGTCACTGTCTTCTTACATGGACTGAATGCAGATGAATCATGTTTAAGATAACTCATTTTTGGGTTTATTTCATCCTGTGGCTTCATCCAAGATACTCATAGCTTGTAGATTATCCTGTGCTGAACTTGGCAAATTTCTCACATTTAAATCTACTGGCTGCCAGAATTATATGTAAAATCAGTGTCCTGCACCACAAGGTAATAATTGTCAGAGATGTCTTTTGCCTCTCTACTCACTTCAATAATAAGGATGAGGATCATTTGCAAAAGCCATAAGAGAATTCAAAGGCAGATATTCTACCTGTAAGAGAAAGCTGTAAAGTTTTCCAAGAGCAGATATCTGACTACAATAGCATAGGAGCTGTTGGAGCATGTGCTGAAAAAAAAACCTTGCAGACTGATGCTGCATTGGCTTTAACACTGGCTTTGTTAAAATTTCAATTTTATTTTACTCAGTCTTCTTGAAAAAGTCACAAATTACAGAAGATGTGAATTCACTCATGCCTAGGGAAACAATGAAGACTGTGGAAGTACTGGGAGGTGATTATTTCCTAGAGCTGATCCTTTCTCTGTGTCTCAGATAATTCTATCTTGAAATAGATTCCTTGCTCACACATGTATTTGAATGTGTCTTGCTTTTACTTCTGGTGTATAGATAAACTCATTAGGATGACAAAATGAACAAAAGAGGGATATCTGGGTTTGGGTTTTTTTTTTTCAAAAGGAAAAACAAGTCACCTAACTCACATCTTAGTCATACTCTGCAAACAATTTTTCTATGAGTCCTTGAGAGACTGGAGTTTTCCACAGTATGTCTTTTTCCATGGTTATTTTTGGCCATGGTTGCTGCTTTTTTGCTGTACAGAGGACAAGGAAGAGAAAAGCCTGGCTTGCCCCAAGTTCTTGGTGGGCTCTTTTAGAACTTCTCAATGTCACCTAGAATCATTCTTACCATGAATTTTCCTGGGCTTAAATGTGAAGCCAGCTACAAACTGATTTAGGAGTTGTGCAAGTTTTGCCACTGAAGAGTGGTAACATCTTATGCTTTATAATTTCCTTTAGGGGTCTCTTACAGAAAAGCAACAAAACATTTTATACTTGACTTACACTATCACCATAGCTCTGATACCTGAGAGAAAGTTTTGTAAATAAATGTTCAAAGGAAAATCCTTTAAACATGGTTATTTCTGATTGGCTTTAATCTGCTAAAATTGCTCCAAAAACTAAAATTATAACCTCAGCCATCAGAAGACTGAAGCCTTGTCCTCTCCATTAGCATTTTAAAAATTGTAACTTGTTATGTAGCAAGAAACAGGAATGCCTTTCTTAAAGGAGCTCTGTCCCAGGATTTCACAGCTGTTTCTGGGTCCAAAGGAAGCATTACATGTGAGCAGGAAGTAGCTAGTGCTGCTGCAGCTGGGAAGTGCCATAAAAGTGCCCCTGTGGTAGCAGTAAATTTTGATTGCATTGAAATATACAGAATTTAATGACAACATCCAGCTGTCCTTTGCAAAGACAGGTGTGGTGAGGGTGTTTTATGGGACTATTTCATTTTTTCCTTTTTTTTGATGATGCTACATATCTTGCTCATATATGCCTATTAAGTCCTGTTGCTAATCAATGGTATTTCAGTAAGAATATATATTCTATCCCAAGTGAAATTAAGAAGATGCCAAAAGAAAATCATTGTCAACTTTGCCATCCAAGGATTTTGGCAAATCTGACTCAACAAGAGAGAACGTCAAGCCTTTCTCTTTCATCTCTCCCTCTCACATTTTCACTTTAGCTAGTATTCATTTAGATTTTTTTTTTTTCTTTCAGAACTGTGCTAGTAACCTGTAGCAAAGCATTCCTCGTGTTAGAAATTTTAGGGCATATTGGCAGTGATTAAAACCACAACCACTAAGACAGAAGAACTTTACAAAGAATGATCTTCCTCTTCTTCCCCAGAAAATACCAGCATGAGTTATGGAAACAAATTCTGGTTTAGAACTGGAATTTGGAGATTTTAAGTTGCATGTTTTTATTGATGAAAAGATCTAAATGTAAGCTGGTCATGAAATGAAGACATACTACTAACTGAGATACAGGACAAAAGTGAATTATGACAGTGGCTTGCATTGCCACTGGCAGCAGAGTTTAGTGGAGCTGTAACACGGGTGCCATGACACAGGAAAAAAGTGATAGGTCTGAGGACAAAAAACCCTACGTTATGCAAAGATAATTTAAGAGACAAAGATTTACTGGGAGAAGTCAACAGTTTCCAAATGTGTGGTGCTGTAAGCAGTAATGTTAAGGATCATGGTGCCATAACTAAATCAGGAATTTTGTGTACAGAAGGGCTCACGAGCATGGCCTCGAACTGATTGTGCCTCAGCTGACTGCAGGCTACAACCAAAGCTTTTTCTGCTCTCACGGCCTTTAATGTTCCCCTCTCCCACACCCCTTACCCTCCTAAGGTTGAGTTCTTTTTTACATAAAAATACAAAAGTTTTCATGCAGGATCCAAACTGTGACTGTTATCTTTCTCTTCCCCTTATCTATCCAGCTTTTTCACAAACCTAGAAACAACTTACTCTTAGACACAAGGTATGTCTGCGTTAAGTTTGGCTGAATGATGCCAGTGCCTTCTGAGTGTCTTAACTGAGGGCAGTCACCAAGATAAGACTGCATAGACTGGTTTTTCCCTAGAAAATCAGGCTAATAAGGACAGTACTAAAGGGGCTGGAGAACTTTTTTGCCCCCTTATGTAAAGCGTTCTCTTTATTTTCAGTCACATGGAGGACTAAGATGCTGGCATTATTTCATTATTAGGGTTGGTTAATATATTTTTATGTATAACCATCATCCCATAGAGTCTGAAGTCTACTGCCCATTTATTTAGACAGTGAGTGTGAACATTCTTAGTCCAAGCTGCTGGCAGGCCTTTTTCCTGGAGGCTAAATGGCATCTTTCCAAATTGCATGCTGGCAGAGATTTTGGCTGTGCTTAGACCTGTGGGATTTACTTCTTTTTGTATTTCTAAGTCATTAAGTAACAATAAAATCTTTATGGTATCTATGTATTGAATTTTATAACCACTGATCAAGTTGTATGATGATTAGTTTATAATGTCTTTTAAAATTTGCTATCATGTTCTGTATTACATTCCAACTTGTGTCAACAAACACTAGGCTTGATAGAGTGACAAGTACTCTGTATATTCCAGGTGTAGTACCTTCCTGCATCAGGACAGGGTGTGTAGTTTGAGCCCAGTCACTACCATAAATGCTATCAGACAATAGAGTACCTACTATAGATGTTTTGAAGCTTCTTTTAGAAAGGTTGGAATAATGCAATAATATCTAAGAGCAACTGAAATATCTCTGTACAAAGGTAACAAAGTTTTGATTTATAGCAACTGCATATCAAATTCAAGAAATAATGCTAGGGAACACAGGTGACAAAGGATTACATTGTCATTTCCAGAGTTCAAAAGTCAGCTACTAAAACAAGCTTCTCATCTGCCTCTCCCTAGTGTCACTTGTGCAAGTCTGAAGCAGTTAAAAGAGTCTACATTTGGAATTTGTCTAAAGTTACTTAAAAATGTTTTAAAAATAACTATTTGAATTAACTACTTTACATATCTAAATCAGGTATGTGCTACATAATAAACATGAAGCTTTCCTGCATTTAGGCCTACGCACTTCAGTGCAGAGACAGAACACTGAATTTGGAATCTCTGAATGCTCAGCCATTAAACAGGGGACACATTCAAAACTCGGTTCATTTGTCAACCTGACAGCAGATGGAAGATTTCTGCATGCGAAATATAGGAGCATCTGGCTATCAAGGATATTTAAGACCTTACCTATTGATCTTTCATCTGCTTAAATTAATTCAAGATGTTAAGATGCCAAAAAATGGTGATTGAAGATCCCATGTGTATAAAGCTCAAATCCCAATAAGCAGTAAAGAGAAGATAATACTACAAAACAAAACCAGCAGCAAAGCTCCCAAATAAGTGATTAAAAATGTGGAAACACCAAAAACGTGACTGCCAGAAATTGAGGACAGTATGGCTTATTAACTGAGAGAGACACATGTGCACACAGAAAATGCATTTTGTTATTTTGTTAAGAAGGACTTTAAGAAAAAAAAGTCATTGCAAGGAAAGGTAAGGAACTAGAAGAAGGGGAAAAACACAATACCAAAAAAGAGACAATATTGCTGGTATAACCTCTCTAACAAGGACCAATAGGCTCTGCAAAACTCAGGTTTCACATATGAAATACCTGAAGCAGATTCCTTTAAGTTCAGAAATTTAACAAGTAATTCATTTAAATAAGAAATGTTCAAGACCAGATTGGATGGGGCCCTGAGCAACCTGGTCTAGTGGAAAGTGTCCCTGCCTGTAGTCATGGTGCTGCAACTCAATGATCTTTAAGGTCCCTTTCAACCCAAACAATTCTAAGTTAGAAATTGGAGGGCTGCACAATGTAACAAACATAAGTCACATTAACTAGGTGACTTAGGGATAAAAGCCTTATCTTACCTTTATTTATTTTTAAGAGAGTAGGACAAAAATCAAGTCCTGAACACCACCTCCATTTTTCCAGAAACAAATGCACTATAGCAAGGGTGCTATCTTTTATCCTGCACCTCTTTTGGTTTGTTTTTGTTTTTGTGGTTTTTTTTTTTTTTTTTTGTTTTGTTTTTTTTTTTGTACTAGCAGGAACTTTGGGACTTGAAAATGAGATGTAAATAGAACTAGCTATTATTCTATGTCAGGAGCAGAAAGAAGACATTACAGGAGAATCTATCCACACTAGAAGCCAGACTAAGTTAAGTCCTGACCTTTAACATGCTGTGTTGCTATCAGAATTTGTCTCCATACCAGCCAGTCTCAATGTCAACTCTGCAAACTAAATTCAACTATTAATAAGTATACTTATCTACAGAAAAGAAGGAAAGTTTATAGAAAAGTAATAAAGCGTTTTTTCAGTAGATGAAATGCCATTAAAACTGAATAATTGGAAAAAAAATACCAAGAAAGAGTGCCAACTGTTTACAATCAAAGCTGTAATTCTGGCTCATCTTTTTAAGGTCATGCAGGTGTCATTCCCACAATGAGACTTATTACTCATTTTAGGGCTCTGCCTAGGAGCAGAGTGGGGACTGAGGTAACAAGCTGAAACAGCAGAGGAACTAAATGTTTTGAATAATTTTTCTAAAATCTTTAAAAACTCTTACAGTATGATTGAGCAGCACTGCAAACGGGACATATCATTTTAAATCTATTTCTCAGATCACAACCATCCATGACAGATCTTGTCCCCCTTTTCCTGATTACAGCTTCAGTGGAGCAGACCAGGAAAGGTCTGTACTGATGAAAGTTAAGCCAGCATATTCTGTGCAACATGTATTTCATCAGCAGCAAATGTGAATGCAGCCATTTCATATTGTGGGGATTCATGGCTCAGAGAAAAACTTCAGAGGAGACAAAATCATACAGAAAAACCTTCATCCAGAGATCATTTAGGCAAAGCTTGCAGCATCAGAAGACCATGAAAGTCCAAGTGTGTGCTGAGCATTGTGTGTCTTTTTTACAGCAACTTTTTACAAAGGGGAAGAGTATCATGAACTCCCCTAAAACTTCCCTTTTTTTGACTTTTTTTTTTTTACAGGCTAGTTCATAAAGAAAATAGCAATATTTGAGAAGGAAAACAGAGAGAACCTGAGAATTGCTGATTAACAGGAGAGAAAAAAGCTAAGGAATTTAAAAGAACTTTCTGGTTCCTTGATGCTTTATCCATTGTCAGAAAAACACCAAACCAAAACAAATAGACCTGTTCCTAAAGGTCAAGAAATCTAAATTTATTTCTTTCTGAGCACAGATCCTGTGATCACACATTAGCTTAAAAATTCCTCAATGAATTTATCATAATTGATTCCAGCAATTTAAAAAATTGATCATTAAAATGTAATACATAAGTGAAAAATATGTTTCATCACTTCAGCAGAGCTTTTGGTGGAAGAAAGACTATATAAATAGGTTCTCAAAAGGATTATGTGACAACAAAGGAAAAACTGAACAGTTTTACAAAGTTTATCTGCATTGAAGGTTAAAATGGCATGTGACCATCCAGCATGGGAATGATGAATCTGTAGCTCAGTCTTAGAATTGCTGCCAACTCCAAAGGAAATTTTGGGAAAAAAAAAAAAAAAAAACAACCTAAGCTTCAATTTCCTGGGCAAGAAAAGTCAAGACATGGCTTCACTGAGTTAAAAAAGAAAAATAGGTCTGGACAAGAAGATCTAAGAGCACTAGCAAGACACAGGTAGCAGCAGAGACACAAAATATATTCCTTGGAAGTTCTAAGAAAGGATGTTTTTATTCGGGAGGGCACTTGATTATGCCTCTTTAGCCTGATCTCTCCTCAACTTGTGAGGGCTTATCAATTTTCAGAAACAAATCCTGTAGGACTTTTGCCAGAGATTAAGTCATATGCTCTTAGCCCAAGTGTGCTGACAAGAATTTGGCAGTAATACTAACATTCACCTGAAAAGTCTTTGTGAAAAATGCAGTGAGCAACAATTCCAGCGACTTTGTGGAAGGACAGATCACCTGCTATATCACTAAGGTTATAGAGGATGATAAGCAAGGGGGACTGGGTGAGATCATCACAATTTTTGGAAAAAGGATATATTGTGTTCCCTGCCCTCAGCATAAATTTGGAGATCTGCCCTGAAAACACAATGTCTCATCTACATCCAGAGAGATTAGAAGAATATACAGTCAGTGAAGGATCTCTCCTATGTGTGCCACTCCTGGGTCACTTAATCTAGGACTGATGTATAGTGGCAAAACCCACAGAATAAGTACCATTTCATCCCAGGATGGATAGTTCTGAGCTGAGTAGAACTGAATACAAAGCATTTGTAGTACTGGCTGATCATCTCATTTTACAGAGGCCTTTCTTTTGGTGGCTGCACACAAGATTGTTTTATAAGGATTAGCATCTTTATTCTAAAGGGTTTAGATGTTACATCTATAAAACAGCACAGATCAGCATTCTGCCTGTGTTATACTCTTGTGTGTTGACAGGGGAAGGAATTCAATTACAGCAAAGTCCCTAGAAACTGGAGTTAGGGTTTTAATTCCTCTTCCATTTGGAGGAATGAATACTTGCTTCTAATAGAGCAATAAGTGACTTACTGCACCTGCAAAACAGTACTTGTCTTCTTGAAGAAGGGAAGCTCCACTGTAGATGTCTGTTAGGACAGAAACTTCATTGGGAAGAGAAAACAAAAATGTGCCAACTGAAATTGCTACAAGGGAGAGACAGCAGTTCTTTCCCAGCAGGGATGTCAGTACGCAACAAGAATGAGTCATTGTGATGCAGTTCTGTGATTCAGACAATTCAAAGCCACTCTGGGATGTCAGACCACCAACATATTTTTGCTGTGTGTGAATCCATACAAAGATAAAAAGTATTCTCCAGCTCTTGATAGATTCCTACATATCTAATAACTTTCTCATAAGATTTTAAAATATATTTTTCTAAATTTGTTACTGCAAATCTGGATTTAGACAAATTTGCTCCTTAGTATAATATCTGTATTTGTTTCAGATCATTCTTTATCAGGAAGCCTAGAGCCTTAGACAATTCAGACAAATATCCTAAAATTAGGAGCAGATAAGGACCAAAACCCAGAACTGTTTTGTTGTTAGTAATTTTTTTTTTATTCATAAAGCTAAACAAGAAGAGCTCTTCCTCTGAGATACAATGTAAGTCTAAAGCAACTGCTTTTCTTTCAGGTGCACAGGTTGAGAATGGTATGAATGTTTTTCTTACCCTCCTGTTCAAAGTATGATCACAACACCCTGCAGCTTATTTCATGGCAGAACAAAATTAACCTGTAAACATGGGCTAATCCCTTACTATTTCCTAATCTATTTTCACTAATAAGTCTGCAGTCTTTGAACAGAATGGAGGTATAAATAGATCAGCAGAGTTCAGGCAATCAGTAGGTATAAAAAGTTCTTTCTCATCATAAGCATTTCTAGTCATAACTCTACCAGATTGTTCCTAAACCTACAACATCAGGAAGAGGAAAGAATTTCCCACAGCCATAAAAGTAAGGCATAATTTTGCTGCTGAGAACAGTTAGAATACCTATAGGAACTTATTTTCATCCTACTAGCCACAAGAAACCTAGAAGAGGACTGGAATATGATACCACTCACTGTACCATAGGATCTGAAAGATGGTACAGAAGTTACCAGTGAAAGTCAAAGCCTGATTTTTTAATACCAAGAGTTTTGCTTGTGGAAAGTAAGAGATTGTGAATGACACAAACAGATTTCCTAATGTCTGTGGGGTCTAATGATTAACAGCAGCAAGATGAATGAAAAATCACTTGAGTGCTGACTTTACACAGAAAATTTGTTAGAAGAATCCTTTGGACATCTTCAAGGACTGTAAAAGAATGGATTGATTTCTTCCAACTCTCTGGAAGCCTGCTCAGAACACGTCAGTTTCTCCTTTGGGCAGTCAGGAGAAGTAAAGAGCTAAGCAGGAGCAGTCATGGAGGACAGGGAAATGAGTCATCCTAATCCACGGTAATGATCTCATCAATCCTTCACCATGTCAAGTTATAAATATATAGTAAATATTGACAAGCGTGTTGAGGCAGATTTTGAAAGAGAACATTTATCTTATTGTTGTTCTTGCCAGGACAGTTAATCCTCAAAGAAGCTAGTAGTTTCAAAGATTTAGGGAGAAACTCATTATGGAGAATATGAAAAATCATTTCAGTGCAGATTTTTGGTTGCTGAAGGACATTGAGATCTACTGGTGTTTTAAATGTGAATATTTTCTCTCCATCTATTTCCCTCCACTATAATCTAGTTATTTATTTTACTAGAACCTTTTTCTTTGCAACTTCTAACATTGCAGTCAGTTTTGCCTGCCTTAAACTTTGGAGAACCAATAGCATCCACAGTGATGTCCCGTATTGTCCAAAATAACATTTGCAATTACCATAAAACATCAACTTCTCATAAATATTGCACAAGTGATTATCCAAATTAAATTCACTAGAACACTTGGATTTCTATCTTTTCCAGAGACTTCCAGAATTTGAGGCCTCCTGCCTTAATATTTGGTTCTTGTAAGTTCTATTCCGCTGTGATTATAATTCTATCACACTGCAAAGCTATGCTGAATTTTTACTTACACAAATTTAAACTGAGATGGCAAAAAGTACTTCTCTGACATACAGACCACAACACTCCTAATCACTAAATACCTCCTCATCCAAAATACACATTTCAGAGAAGAGTAAAAAATACAGGAACAAACATTTTTGTGCCTGTGTTTAAAAATAGGGAGAAATTGCACCTAGTTTGCTTAGAAGTCCAAGCTAAGGAACATTTTCCAAATAGAAAATATCAAACATAGTATTTATGCTATTTGGCAAAGCTGTGAGCAACAGAAGTTTTTAGGCTAGTACTCTTCTCATCAAGCCGAATGTTCCTTATTGTGTTCCTGTCATTACAAATCAACAGAGAGCATTTAAGCTAATACCACTGTTAAATCCTTCATGCTAATTAGTTAGAAGAATTGTACGGGAAGGTACATTGTAACATCTGAGTTTGGTGACTGTTCTGTAGATCTAAAACAATTCTGGAATCCAATTTGCATCAAATGCATTAGTGTTTCATGTAACAATTCAGCTCATGTTTTTAAGAATCTAAGGCAGAAAGATGAAGAGAACTGCTTTTTATATTCTTATAAAAATAGTCACAGAGCTGTATCTGGTATTTTCTGCTGACTCACATGGAATACTCTATATTAATATAACATGCCATATTTCACCCACAGAACTCGCCAAATCTTACATATGAACCAGGAATGACCAATGGTCCTTATTCCCTAAGTCATGTACCAAATGTTACTGAAGTCAAAAGTCACAGAGATGCCCCAGATTTTGGAGGCCCAACATAAAAGCATCACTGCGAGTGATTTTCAGGCACAATTGGTGCTGACGATATCCAAGAGCTTCACTCTTCCCAGGTGACAGACAATATGTTAAGGATCCAGCTGAGATCTCCAGATCAGGAACTCATCATCCCCCTGTTGTTTGCTGCCTGACACAGTCTGTGCTTCTGATGAAGCCACCAGTCTCGTGCCAACGCAGCCCCACAGGGATGACCTGGCAGGAGCACTGCAGCCACCATGACCTGGTTGTGTCACAAATGTATCCAAGAGCCAGAAATATTCACTCTCTTTATTCTATGTGAGGTAATCTCAAAACCATATTTCTGCTTACAGGTAACCATACACATTCTATGTTCAAAAATATAATCATGTTTGTAGGTGAAGAGATTAAAATTATCATATGTAGTTTTAAAAAAATATTCTGTTTCAGCTAAAATTTGTGTGATGTAGTGTGACTAGAACCAATTTTGTTTGGCTTTCTTTCTCCAGACTACCAAAGAGAATCCAATTAATGAGAGCCATTCAATATTTTTTATATCTAATTTTAAATCCTTCTCTCTTTTTGAAGCTAGCAAAGCAAGAAAATATTGGTTAAAAAAAATTAGACATCATAAAATAATGCTTCTCTATGAGCTCATATAAGAAGGCATTAAATACTTTGCAAATGTCTACTTTCTGAATTCTTTTGTTGAACAGTAAATTGAATTATTTCCACATAAACTTTGGTTTCTTCATCTAAAACTCACAGATCTTATGTAGTTGAGACAGAGCAAATTTCTGCTAACCAACCAGGTAATAATTAGTTCTTAAAGTTCAGATGAGATATGTTCTGATGTGACAAAAAGGAGAAAAAAGAAGGAACAGAGCAACATCTGCAAAATAGTCAGCAAATACTTATTCATGGACATCAGGAATGGCAACAGATTTTCTATTAAATGACTAAATTTTAGAAAAATTAACCTATTACAAGTGGGAATACTGTACCTCAGATATTAAAGCTGTATTTTACAGACAGAATAAGTATTTACTGGAGACCTACTTCCTCTTTTTCTACTTATTTACTCATCCTGAATACCATACAAAAAGAGATACAGTAATATTAATACATATTCTTTTCCAAATGATTAATGAAATTAATGTCAGCTCCTAGAAGAGTTGCCACAATGCCAGAGAAGAGCTGTCCGGGGTTATTTGAAACTGCCCATGTTCTTCATTTTACATTCCCGAAGAATGGTTTGGATCACTCTTTCTTTTCCTGTGCTGCAGTAGCCTATACTAACTGTTACTGCTTTATAAAGTTGTGAGGAAGAGAAGAATTCCCTAGCCTCTATTATTTCAGCACATTTGAAAGGTAGATTTTTTACCTGCACTTCACTGACTTCTCAGTGATTTTGTTCTTTGGGGTTTGGTGAAGCAAGAGTATAAATTGGCCAAGTGGTCAGAGAGACTCAAAGGATGCAGAGCTGCTTGGTGAGTGCAGTGAAGCAAGCACAATGCACGCCAAGCATCACGTCCGTGCCTGTGCCCGAGATATCCTGCTGGGAGGGCGTAACAGCTGTGTAATAACTGCCTTCCTTTGCCCTTGTCACCTGGAGACTGCAAGTCTAAGTTTATTTTTAAATAGTAAACTGGAAAAGCAGTGGATGTGCTGGGAGCCTTCTGAGGGACCACCTGTGCAATAACTCAGCAAAATCCAAGAATATAGTTTCAACATTTACCTGATGTCTACTGGGGCCCCCCAAGCTTCCAACGAGATTGAAGTTTCTGGTACCGTAACTAAGGTGATGTAACCTTAAATATGATGAATCACAGAGACCAATGGGTTAGTGGGATATAACTTGACTGAACTTACAGAGCCAAAGCAAAAAAAAAACTGATACAATTCCCCAATATGAACCTTGCATTTCCCCTACTCTCACCAGGTGCATCAAATGTGCTCCTTAGAATTGCAGAAATTTGGTCACACAGTCCTGCGAATTTTCATCCTGGTATCCCAATGAGCCAGTTTTTCTTTGACAATTCCTCCCCTTTCCCCACTCTTCAAACAACAAATTTACTCCTGCTCAAAAATGGCACACAACACAATTGCCTCTCTCCCCAGCGGTACCAGAGACCTGGCACACAGAATTCAGGATCAGTTTAAAAATCATGTAACAGCAACTTTTACAAACAGCAGCTCATTGTGTCACTTAAAATGTCATAATAATAAATCTATATTAATATTAATTGTTTGAAGCTTACAAATCTTTTTCTTTTACAGTAAGCAGGGTTTTTTGGTAGTCCACAAGGAGATCATCTGTTTCAAAAAGCTTTAGGAAAAAACTCTGCAGCAGAAGATAAATACTGCATCAATACAGCAGCACAGGTATCTATTTTTTTGATATTAAATACGCTAGTTCAGATACCACAGCAGCACATTTCATATGGATAATTTTCTCACACTCTCAGAAAAGAGTTAAAGATGAAGGTTATTCTCTGAAAACTGTCGTGTCAGAAATTTTATCTACTTACTGCTTAGAAACAATAAGCAGCACTATGCAAAAATCTTGAATCTGCACTACACAGCCCTGCAAAGACTTTCTTCCCCTTGAGCCATCTGGCAGAAGCAATCCTTGGATGCAAAGAAAGCGTATTGATTGTTCTTTAAGAAATAAATGTATATTCTTCAAATAGTTTAGGGAAACAAACTTAAGCAGCAGATTTCAATAAGTCTGTGGCAACTGACAAACATCCCAAACTATCTTTTACATCAGCAGTAACAAACAGCCCAGTGCATAATTCCTGCCAGGGGTACTCCTGCCCACATACCTGCTGCAGCTTCCAGATATTTCTAGATGCTCCCAGAACTGAACTGTAAGGGTGGAACCCCACACATTGGGGGAAGTGGCAGAGGTGAGTGTGAAAAATGCATACTTTATGATTGGCTTTACGCAATAGTTACAATGAATATTATATGTGTAATGTTGGAAAGTTATGCAGTATTAGTTCTCTCAAGTAGTGTGTTGAATGTATTTTAGATTATAACACAATGTTAAAATAGAAACTATACTATGTAAGATACTTTTTAACTATCTCAAGAAAGAGATGAGATAATCAAGGAATTATTCGCACAAAGATAACAATTACAGAAACCCCTAAATTTTCCAGAGGATAAGAATTTATGGCTTTCCTTATCAACAGAAACGAACTTCTTCAAGCCTAACTTAGACTCGAAGGCGCTGGGAATTAACAGAAACTTTTTGACAAGTACCAGACGAATTTCTTGTTTTAAATAAAATATATGCATAATAATGAAGTGTTTTGTATATGCAACAGGCTATTGCTTTTAAGGTTATTCCTTTGTTCACAAGGCATGCTTGTTGTGGCTTAAGTGCCTGAGAGCATCCGGACGTCCGTAATTCTTTGCTTTTTATTGTCTTGTAATTGTCCTAACTCCAAATTTTTATTACTCTAATTGTATTACTATTTTTATAACCATTTTATTATTATTATTAAACTTTTAAAAACCAAGTGATTGGCGTTTTTCACAGTGAGGAAGACAGCAAAATATTCCTTCTTTTTACTAAGGAATTATACTTAGCAACTATTTATTCACGGAAAATGTTACTTTACTGGTTTTCCCTGAAAATAAAAAGCACAAAAATCTCACAATAGGAATTTTTATAATATCAAGCTTGTGTTTGGACAGGTGCTGAAATCAACATCGGGCTAGACCAAAGCACGATCCTGAGCTGCCTGCCCTGAGTGTTGGGCACCTGAGCCTGCACCTGCCCAGGATCCCAGAGGATTCTCCACAGAGGATGTATAGATATCTGAAGGGAGGGTGCCAAGAGGATGGAGCCAGGCTCTGCTCAGTGGGGTCAAGCAATAGGACGGGAGGCAACCGGCAGAAACACAGGAAGTTCCAGCTCAATGTAAGGAAGAACTTCTTTACTCTGGCTGTGACTGAGCACTGGAACAAATTCCCCAAAGCAGCTGTGGAGTCTTCCCCCACTGGAGGTATTCCAGAACCGTCTGGATGCAATCCTGTGCCATGTGCTCTGGGATCACCCTGCTGGAGCAGGAAGGTTGGGCGACGGAGGTTGGACCAACTGACCCACCGCGTTCCCTTCTAACCTGACCCCTCCGGTGGTTCTCCACAGGGAATCGCCCAGGCAGACTCCACATGGATACGCACGCGTGCCTGCGCCCCGCCCCGCTCCCTCACAAGCCGCTGCCCGGGGGTCAGCACCGCCCCCGGCGGCCGAAGGGACCTCCCCGGCCATGGCGGTGCGCGCGCTCCCCTCACGCCGCCCTCAGCGGCGGCTCGCGGCGGGGGCGGGGCCAGCGCGCCCTCCCGGCGTGCCCCGCGCCGCTGTCATGGCGGCTCCCTGCGGCCGCTGTCCGCACATGGGCTGAGGGCTCCTGCGGGCAGCGCGCGCGTCTCTGTGGGCGCGGGGGTCGCGGCGGTGGCGGGGCGGGCCCGGGCGGAGGGACCATGCTGGCCCTGGAGCGCGCCCTGCTGAGGGGCTTCCTCAGCGCCGCGGAGTCCCTGGAGTGGAAGCAGGGCGAAGTCGCGGCCGCAGGTGAGGGGAGGTCCCGGCCCGGCGCGGGGAAGGTGCCCGCTCCTTGTGCGTGTCCGGAGCCACCGGACTGAGCCGGGGCCGCGGCTGGCGGCTCCCTCCTCCCGCGGGTGTTTTCACCTCTGGTGCCCTGACAGATCCTCGTCGAGCTCCCAGGGCCTCCTGCCCGCGCTGTAAGAGTGGGGGAGGCCGTGAGTTTGTCAGGCTGGAGGAGCGGGAGCGGCACTGCCGGCAGGGCTGAGGCGGCAGGAGCGGCCGGGCCTCCGCAGGGTTCCCTTGGCCGCTCTCGGTGCGAGCGGCGGGGGCCACGGCCGCAGCGGTGCCGGTCCGGCAGGCGCCGCGCCGCCCGCCTGATGCCGGCACTCGGGAGGCTTTTAGACACGGGGCTCCCTCCGGCTGCCTCCCGGGTGAAAGGCTGCCTGCCTGTTGGAACTTGGCAGTGAGGTGGAACGCGCTCTTGGAGCAAAACGTGGGAAGGAAGAGTCTGGCACGAGCTGCCTTTTGCATATTTATTAGTTACTCGGTCACAGTTGCTTGAGGGATCAGTGGAAAATAGTCTCTTGACGGGACTCGGTTAGACGCAGCTTTCTTGCAGGGGAGCTCAGCAGCTCTTAAAATGTAACCTTTGTCATGTAAAGGTACTTCCATGTTTCAGGCGGACTAAAATACTCAAGTCATGTGGCAGGTTGTAGTATATTGAAAATCTCATTTGTCCTTACCTAGGCACTTACAGATTTTTGGAAAAGAGCCATACAGAGCTAATCAGGTCTTATTTCATTATGTGACTTTTCATTTGGCCTTAATTATTGTACTGTCCAGGAATGGTAGCTGATGTGACTGACATCTGTCACATCTGTCTTTTCAGCAAGGGTTGGGCATGCTCTTTACCACGTGGAGTTTTTCTGATTGTTTTTTTTTTTTTGTTGGATTGTTTGTTAGCTTTGGTTTGTTTTGAGGTGCTTTGAGTACTGTGCTGCTATAAGATATGGGGAAAACTTGTTGAAGAAAGGCATCTTGCAGTAGAGATAGAAAATGGTGGGTTTTGTGATGATTCTTAGTCATCATTTACATGGACCCTTCTTATTGATGATCCTGAAAATAAATTTAAGAGCTGTGAGCTTGAATTTGTATAGTGTCCTATAAAAAGCTACACACATAATCAAAAACAGATTTTATGTGCTTACAGTTATGTTACTGGAAAGAGAAGAACCTCAATATTCCTCATTCATCATCACATGTCCTCACAGCCCATAGTTATTCTACAAACTACAGCATTGCCTGTCTGGGCAGCTATAATCCAATATAAAAAAGTTGTCATTTGGTGAGAGAAAGTCTCTCTAAAGAATAGGTTGGAGAAAAGTCTCTTGTTATTTCCATTCTCTCTGAGGGCATGATGTCGGCAGCATTGTGGAACCACTGGTATTCTTTTGTGTATGTCCTTCCAGGTACAGCTTAAAGTATTTTTAAATAATGCACGGCACATGTTATCTCTTATACCATTCAGTAGCTCATTGTGCAGAACAGAAGTAAACTTCGGTCAACAATGTGGTGCAGAGATTTTAGAATGAATGAATCTCTGTCACCCATTCCTACAGAGTCATCCATTGCTGTTATTGAAGGTGGTTCTGCCGTCTGTGTTCCTGTATTTCTAAAATTTGAAGTACTTGTTTAGCTGGATGAGTTTGGGGTTGATATTCATATCAGTTCTTTGCACAGCTGCTGCTTGTGTGGATCCACAGCTGTGCCAGTGTTAAACTGGTTACCTTGGCTGCTGATGTTAGTGCAGCTACTGAGTGCAGGGAGCTGCAATCCCCAGCTGGAATCACAGACTGATAGTGAGGCACTTATCCTGTGCTGACCTCTGCATTTCCTCAGCTGAACCATCACCAGCACCTGCATCATCTGGTCCAAAAACAGTTAGTGCACCTGCATGAGTTGTAGCCACAGCTGCAGGGTAGGCAGATAATGGTTTTGCTCAAGAACAGCAGGTTTTAACATGGCCAGATTGTTCCAACAACTGCTGTATTGGTTGCACTGTAGCATATCTGAAGATAGCTTCTGTGAATAAAGTTGTAGCCTGGGTCAAGAACTTGATGGGTGTGAAGCTTCTTAGAAATATATAGCATTTCTTGATTTCCCTCTGTCTTGAAATCAGGCTTAAGAAACTGTCATGGGTCTAAATCCACCTTAGTAATTACTCCTAAGAATCTGCTCCATGTGTAGACTTTTCATTGAGGTAGTATAGTTACCATAGGAGGTAATTATTTTGTAAAGATAAAATCTTATTGCCCATTGCTTGGGGGTATTCTAAGCATGTAAATGAAGGACTGAGCAGTTTCTGCAGTTTTGCATAAGACTGAATTCTGCAAATATTGAATCATTTTTTGTTGCATTTCCCCTAAGTAGATTCTCCGGTCTGTGAAATTACTGTCTTATCTATAGGGTTTTGCTGTTCATTTAAAATATTTTGAAGGAAGAACATCCTGCTGTTATAAGTGAAGTATCTTAAAGGCTATCCATTTATTTTTCCTGAAATTTCAGTGCAAGTTTTTGTTTTACATTCATCTGGTCGTTTCTGCAAATTTTAATTTAATAATTTTAATGCAAATTATTTTGAATAAAGTGACACCTGCTAGTGATGCTATTGTGTTTCAGTGCAACTGCACTTTCCCTGCAGTGTAAATGAAGACACATTCTTTAGAAAGGGAGTGGTAGATATTTTCATTTGAATAGGTTTAATAGGTATTGAAAGACAAAATTGTTTGAAAGTTGACACTGATTTCTGTGTTGTTTTTTTGTTTCTTTTCCAGAAAGTGGATCATTGCTGCAATTGATGTTTGATGGGAAATACAAGGCAATATTTTCAAATTCAGCCATTCAGAATGTTTTCAGTGCATCGTCTGTGGCAGAGGAGAACATTGACACTTACTTGGAGAAACAGATTCTAGCTTACCTGGATTGTTCTGCAGAGGTCGATAACGTGGAAAGGTGGAAATTATTATTTATTATATGAAAGTTAAATAGAGGCTATGTTTGATTTTTACAAAAGGCATTAAAAAAACGTAGAATTTTTATAGGGCCTTTAAAATCTTTGTAGTGACAGGAAAGGAGAAAACAAATTTCTTGTGTTATTTCCCCCCGGCTCCCTTGGGCATCTGTTTGTTACTGTCCAGTGAAAGAAACAATGATGGTGTGATACAGGGGTTTGTTGAAGACATTAGCTTTATTTACAGTGATTACCTCAGAAGGTTCTGGTATAAAGAAGTCGCACATATAAATTCATTTGGCCATATATCATCAAACAATTAACAGTTTTCTCTCTGAAATGTTGTATTACATTTATGTGGCTGCTTGAAGTACTGTGTAATGTTACTGTCCAAGCAATGCCTGTATTTCTAAGTCTGACTTATAATGAGGTTGTTCTGCTCTTCTAATGTAAAAATGAGTAAGGTGTTACTCATGGGTGCTGTTCATCAATTAATTATTTTCTTCCCAAGACTTTCTCTGATAGAGTCTCTCTTAATTGTACTGTATGTGCTAATTGTTGCTGTTAAGGAGTCTGAATTTACTGTTTACAGTTTGCTGTGTAAATGATGAACAGGCTGAAAACTGACATGCTAGGGATAGTAGAAGCAGAAAGCTATGTGTGTTGTGTGTACATATATATTGGTATTTTAAAAGGTAAAAAAGTTTCACCAAAAGATATGAGAAGATAAAGATTAGAAAATAAAAGAGGAAGGTAGTTGTTAGCTGTTAGTGTTGGCAGAGTCCAGATATGTGTGTTTTGGTATGACACACATAAACCTAAGAGTTTTTACTAAAATATCAGAGAAAAAAAATAGTTGGCATGTTGGAAGAACTGAGCTGAGATTTGTTCGTGATCATAGTGTGTCAAAAACTCATCTTCTGGTGTGGTGCACAATACAATGCACTCCTGCTTTCTGAGTTAATGTTCAGAGGTTTTTCCCATGCATGCTTTTTGCTAGGTGTTTCTTGTTTTGTTTTTTTTTTTCCTTATTTTGCTGTGCTGTTACTGTTAACTAGTAGCTGGATAAATTTTTCAATATTTCTTGATTCTGTCACCTTGCGGTAGTTTGAATAATGTGACAAGGAAAGAAAAATCAGTCAGGACTTGAAACAGACTCAATCCTGATCTTAATTATTGCTTCAAATATGTGTTGCTGTCTTTTTAAGCCATTCAGTTTCTTGAAGGTAATCACAGTCTGTATCAGTGGAACTTTATATGTATCCTGCACTCCTAATGCAGACAACAAAGGAATTTGTTCCTTGGTTGCTCACGCTCCAGCTCTATGGTCTTTGTGGTTTTTCTTTTTTGCTCTGCAGTTTTGGGCTGTATTAGAAGCCCCCTTGCCAGAATATATGGAGACAGATCTGCAATATTTAGCATTTCAGAAGCAGACAGAGGGTTTTCTGCTCAAAATTATAGCCTGAAGTTTTATTCAAAATGAAAGCAAAGGGTCTTCAAAACCTATCAGTGTCTGCTAGAAACAGTTTTGTTGGTAGCATCCAAGTGAATTTTTCAAGCTCCATTAGTAATAATTTAAGAAGTTTTGGGGGCTGAAGGAAGTAAGTTGTGGCTTTCTCTTATACAAAAACTTCTACTGAAGTTGCTTGTCTGAAAGACAGATAATTTCCTATTTTAGGTAGGTGCTGCACAGCACTTTGACCTGTACTATCTTGGTCTCCGATGACTTTCTGGATTAAAATGTGTCACATAGTTATTTTTCCTACCTGCAGACCCTATGTCCTGTGAAGGCCTTATGGGAGGAACCTATGTAACCTTTGCATCCAGACTTTCCATTGCTTATGATAAAACTTGGGGGGTTCTATATTTTTAATGCCTAAAATGTAGTTTTCTTTTTCCACTGAGTGATTCAAAGGAAGTGCAGCAAACTTCTTAAGTTCTAGCCCAGAAAATCCAGTAAGACACTGATTTTCTTGTGACTTTCTATAGATGGGATAAGTAAAAATAATTTTTTTTTCTTGAACTGAAAGTTGTAATTCTGGAGATTTAAAAACACATGAGGAGTTTAATTCAATTGGAAAGAGAAAGTTGCATAATGTGAATCTTATTCTTTTTTGCACAATATAAACAGTTTAAAGGATGGCTTTGTAATAGTGTTAAAAGAACTCTTAAGGAGTCCTTTTTCTGAAGCTAAAACTGAGCTGCTTGAGGGCAAAACAGCTCAAAATTTGGATCTAGATGGTAATTTCTTTGGACAAGTTCTCTGTAACTTTTTCCACTTTCAAATCTGTGGTTTTGTAACAAAAATGATCTTGCAGCATTTTAAAAATTGGTGCAACTTTTCTATCCTTTAAACTGATTGCCTTCTTTTCCCTGCCCCAGACACATTTTCACTATGGCACTTTAAGCTTTTATGTCCTAAAATTTAAGCATTCCTTATAATAAATGTGTTGAATAGGATATTTTTTGTTTTACTCTTTTCCTGCTATTGCTACTCACTTCAATGCTTAAAAGCAATTTCTACAGAAAATGTAGCTTCATGGCTGCATTTTAATCAGCAAAATTTGGAGGCTGAAGCAATAGGATATGTCTTAATCATGCAGAGGGGGAATGCCTTTTTTGTTTTTTTTCCTGAGCTCCGTAGGAAGAAGGTGCATTCCTTGCTTGATGTACAGTTTGATTCAAAAGACTGGAAGGAAATAATGTGCAGGTTCCAAAATCTAAAGGAACAAGGAAATGAGCTCTAACACTGTTTTCTGTTGAGCATGTATTTACTATTTCTACCTTACTCAACATATAAATGAATACCAAACTTGGTGAAAGAAGTCCATACAGTAAAGCTTGTTATGATTTCCCAAACTGAACACAGAATGGTATTCTCATGGAACATCTCATGGTTGGTTAACTGGTGTGCTGTTTGTAATGAAAACTGAAAATGAAGAAATTTTTGCTGTTTCTGCTGTTTCTTGCTTTGATGTTCTTGAATTAAAAAAATAGCAGTTAGACACTGAGTAGTTTTGGCTACTCTTCTGCAATTTCTGGCATCGCTAAGAAGTACAGAGACCTGTTACCTCTTAAGCAGAACCTGACTATTGAATATTTTTTCTTTTATTTTGTTTGTAAATTCTAGCATTATATGCACATCCATTTTTTTTTAAATACAAATGCACTGTTCATTATTTTTGAGGAGCATTTGATACAGCAATATGGATATTAAGCATGTGATTCTGCATCATGAAGAATGATTGGACTTGGTGTAAACAGTGTTAAAAAAAAGGCAGCAAAACCCCCATTCACACAGAGAAAGGAAAAATGAGATGAATGGATACAGACATATATCTAAGGATAAATGCAAACTAAATTTTGTAGATCACTCTAGCAAAGGGGACATTCGCAGCAATCTCTGTGTTGCTTTTCAGGCAGCCTTTGGGAGGTGAGAATCTGCAGGTCTGCATTGTAAGTGTGAAGGGCAATCAGGGAGACAGAATGCATTTTCTTGGAAAAAAAAGAGGGGATAGGCAAGGGAGATCAGCATTTACAGGGATTACAGCTTGAAATTGGTTTTCTGGTACAGAGTGAGTGATAAGGAGACTGGGAGTTGGTCACGAATCTGAAAATGTAGGAAAAAAAAATGGTGATGACAAATTTAACAGTGGAAAAACAGTATCCCAGCCAAAGTAATGGATTTTTTTTTTATCAGTTTTTCTGGAGGCATTCTGCATGAATAAAACTGTGTCTCTTCAAGCAAGATTGCTTTCCAGATAAATATCAGTAATGTTAAAATAAACAAATAAATTGTTACTAGTAGAAACTGTAAATTATAAAATAATGAAAATGATCTTCAAAAGACCAGAGTATCAAATCACAGTGCAGGGATGGTTGATTGCTCTGTATTACCTTTCAGAAGCTTTGAAGTATAATTTATCATGGGAGAAAAATTAGGAAATTTATGCCAATGTAGATATTTCATGTGTAGTGGTAATAATTTAGTATACAGTAATTGTTAGTGCTTTGTGTTCTTGAGTTATTTGGAAGTTTAATGGTGATCTTGGTTATGTATTCATATATGCATATTTTGGAGCAGATAGTTACTGGCTGAATAATGACAGCCAGTAAGTGTTACCTTGTCTTGTTCAACAAGAACTCTTTATGCCAGTCCTTGTTCTCTCACTCCCCTGAAACATGGTTTTGTTTTTTTGGGTTTTTTACATTTTCAATTAAATGTTCCCCACCCCTTCTTTCCTATTGTTCTGCATCTTTTGTTGCATTCTTGCCCACCAGCTGCTGGTTTGTGTGCAGCTTTTCTATTTTGCTTTGGTTTTTAGGGGGTTGTACAACACTTTATTTTTTTGTTTGATTGGAGCGCTCTTACATCTCTAAGTTTCTGCTTTCTGATGCAAAAAGAAAGGACTAGATTTTTATGTTTCAGTTATGCTCCTTAACATTCCAGTGTTTATATCAAACCTGCACAGTTAAAATGCTAACTTTTTGTAGTTAGGCCCATTTTCTATGTGTTAGGGCCTTTGTCAATAAGGTTCTGAGCCATTAAGGTATCATAAAACAAACAAGAAGTTTGTATATAAATCTTAAAGTCTACACCTGTTAAACTAACTATTAAATTCTGAGAGATTGTGCCCTGCCTTCTGCAGACCACATAGACTATTTGCTAAAGAAATCATAGTAATATAAAATGAGCTTAGTCTTGTAGACAAAGAAAATTTTGCCATACCTAGTTTCAGAAATGAAACAAAGTCTCTTAATTTCATCTTTCAATAGATTACTATTATTTAAAGAAAAGGCCACGATGAATTAGATATTATTTACTGCCAAAGTATCTGAACCAACTTGGAGGGAGTATCCTGAATTTTTGATTTTATTTTCACTCCCTCTTATTAAAAAATTAAATTAAATCAACAGTTATGTCAAAACAAAAATAAACTTGCTCTTTTGGAACATATACTATTGCAGTGTTTTTTCTGTGAAAATGCTGAGAATTAGATATATCATAAGAAACTATAACAACCATGCAATATGCAAATATTGGATTATTTGCATCCTTTGCATGTCTTCTGATCTCTGATAGTTCTTTATAGCCTTAAATTTTGATATATATACTCCACCTCCAAGATGTTTGGCATTAGTTGCAACCTTTATAAACAAACATGTTTGGAGTTTCCTCTGTGCATTCTTGAATTCATTTACCCTCCTCACAGGAGAGTGTTTTTTTTTTTTGGTTTTGAGCTAGCACAAGATTTAATCAGCTCTTGTAGCCTTAAGTGAAAATGTAAGATGTTGCTAATTGCTGTTCTTATCTATATTGCAGGCAGAGGCTGATATTTCTGCTTGGTGTGGGGAGTTTGCAGCTCTTTGTTCAAAGCAATTGGACTGGGCCTCCTGTTCAGTTAAAGCTTCAGGATTTTTTGCCGGCTGCATTGTTACAGAAATTCTGTGAGGTAGGTTTGGATTTTAATAAGCTGTCCTTTTATTGTCACTGCTTTTCACAAGTAACCATAACACTGTGTCAGAGAAAGCACATCTGCAAGGTGGGGTGCTAGAATGAGTTTCCGTAATCATCAATCCTACTGGCTGCTATTGCAGCATCTTCAGTTACATCAGCAGTGTCCTAAAAGTAGTTACTGTTTCTCTACTTAAGATATTTCCTGCTGGAAATGTTGGGTTTGGATGGAGAAGATATCTTTAATATAGGCATTTACTTAAAGGGCATTTGCAATCAATAAACTTTTTTATGTGTTTATTTTGGGATACATTCTTAGCTGGATCGAAGAAAGATGTTTATAAATGGCTTATAAATTTCCCCTCCATAAGGAAAGGTAGAAGTTGCATATCTTGCAAATAGCAGAGTATTTGGCAGATGGTAACAGTAGATTTAGATGCTCAGTATCCTTTTAGGCTCCTGAATGCCAGGTGAGTTGAGGTAATATAAGTACAGAAATGCTAATTTATATAGAGCTTTTGGAAGCAGAAGGGAATGTAGGAGATGAAACTGAGGACTGTCAGTTTTATGTAGATTACTAACCAACACCCTATCTTCTTTTAGTGGAGTTTGTGTGTTGTTCCTCATGGCAGTACCACAGTCCAGACTCTCCTCACATGGGGCTTTAGCACAGCTTCTTGATTTTTCTCTTGGGGTTAAAGCTGTGGTAGAATACTGACTACTGCAGTGTGTCAGTGAAGAACGTATCAGTAGTCTCTGTTAATACTAAATCTATACAGAAGTGTGAATTTAGAATTTCGCTAATAGGGTATGGACCATGAGCAATGTAAGTGCTGTAAACTGTGAAATGAGGGGAAGTTGGAGTATATTGAAAGTTTCATGTAAAACTATTGGCTCTGCTGCCTTACTGTGGCTTGTTTTCCATAATTCATACAGTCTTGCCTTAGGTTCATTTGCAAGATTGTATTTCTAAATAACTATTCAGATACAGTATTGCTCCTGGTTTTTAAAGTAGGTGCTTGTAAATTTGGTTGATCTTTTAGTGATGGCACAGTATGCATAGGTAGGCTTATTTTTCGCATGATTTTTGATACTTGAAATTCAAATCTCAACTTCTGATGACTAAATCAGTAACAGTAGAAACCAAGCGTACTAAACCTTTTAGGATGTGAAATGAGCAAAAATTTTGAAGTGTGCTACCTCTGAAGGGAAAAGTATTTAATTTTGCCTTTATATGTAGTAAAAATAATAAAATCTAATTTAATTGATTCTCTTTATAATTTGTTAATAATATTTAATATTATAATACTGAAATATTCTTACAAATTCTGGTTTCTGTTTACTGGAGAACTCTATATTCTATGTTAGTGTGTATGCACAGGTTGCAGTTTAATGCAGTCTGTAGCCCTAGATGATGCTCATAGGATTGCTGTCACTGACAGAATTCAGAGACCTGGAAAATACAGTGTTCATAATTTCTATTAACCATTTCATAGAATCATAAAATGTTTTGGCTTGCACGGCACTTTAAAGATCACCCAGTTCCAAGCCCCTGGCCATGGGCAGGGACACCTTCCACTAGACCAGAGTTCCATCCAGCCTGGTCCCTCTTTCTTGTAGGTCCCCTTCAGGTACTGGAAGGCCACAATTAAGTTACCCCAAATCCTTCTGTTTTCCAGGCAATTTCATTTAATGTCTGGAAGAATGAGATACTAATTCTGTGTTGAGTAAGGAAATACATGATCTCTGGTTTCTGTTATATTTCTGCAGTGACTGGGAATGTGATGCTTTGAAATACGTTTGCTTGTGCAGGGGTGGTATTGCAGAAACAAACTGGAAAGAGCTTATAAAGGAAAAGAGACTTTATTTCTAATGAGGGCTCCATCAATCTTCCATATTGCTTCAAGGTTTAGCTATTTATGCATTCAGGCAGAAGTTTAACTTTATTTCTATTACTGCTATCTGTATTGTCTTCTGACATGTTAATGTTTTTTTTTCCCAAGAGCACTACACACTTACATGCTAAAATATCTTCTATTCTAGTTCTCTTCTATTAAAAGTCTTAATTCAAAAGGTTTTGATTTATGTTTTATCTTCATGTAGTTTTCATTCAAAGGATTCTTAGTATATGAACACTCTGTAAAAATTAACATCTCAGTAGTCACATTTTTGTGTTTCCTTTAATCCAGCTTTCCTCTCATGCATATGCAAATATTCAACAAATGTGGGTTAAAGATGGAACTCGTAACTTTCTATGTCTATTGTAACATTCCATATTCTGTCATCAAGACTGATATAATCTCTTTTTACCAGATCATCCATTTCCCAGGTTTTCAAACTAAAATGATTTTTTCCCACATGAAGGTTAAAAAATTATGTCTTTGTGTTTCTTTTAGCCTGCTCTAAGTAATGTCACTAAATTTCAGCTTTACAATGTCTCATTTATTGCAGGAATATTTTAAAAACTGTCACTGTTATTTTCAGAGCACTTTATTGGATTAGTCTTTATTTCCAGGGTATATAACTACTGCCATTTCTATCCTTGGAAAGTTTCACCTCTGGATCAGTGACATAGCTTCATTTTTGCTCCCAGATAACTTCTTTTCTTACGAGTGCAGTAAGGCTGAATGAGACTGTAATTAATTTTAGTGAAGAATAAATAAAATAGCCTCTTTAAGATGAGTTGCTAGTAGGGTCCTCTTGGATGTCTTCAATGAACAATATTCATGAGTATGTGGCTATTATTTCCCTTTCTTCAAATTCAGTCTAGCCTTCTCTCTAAATTATGGTTACATTCATGTACTCTATTAAGTTTTCATTTTATGTCCTACAGAACTCACTTGTGATTTTCAGAGCCCACACAAAAGTAGCATTTTATTTATTAGATGTATTTCGGTTTTCTAAAATAACTGTGAGACTTTACCACACCACTTAATAATCTGATTGATACTATGCTGCATTTTTTTAATGAGTGAATGTGGTAAAGGAAGATTTAAAAGTACTGAATTCTAGTTAAAATGGATTAGCAGTTCTTGTTTTGAACCTGTTGGGGTTAGACTAAAGCATTATTAATGAGCTCAATGTTTAAAGTAAGTGGATTATAGTAATAGGCTCCTTGTGTCTTAAAAGAGTTGTCACTGTCTCTGCATGTAAGGGAATAAAAGATACAAAACTGTTGAAGTTGGAGCATATTTATTCTGCCTTATGTTTCAGAGCTTCTGTGTATTACCTCATAGAGGTGAGCTCAGTATTTTTAGTGGATGAACTGGAAAAGAATGTATAGTAGTACTGATGAGGACCACTGATGATTAAAAACATTGAGAGGACAAGCTGCTTGCTGCTTTATTTGTTGTCTGATTTCATATTCACAAATAGAATATATCTGGTAACAGTGAGAAGCTCCATCTGAAAGATCTCGGTCTGTTAATTGGCAATGCATGTAAACAACTGGTAGGAGTCCTCCAAATGCGTCTATCAACAGTTCCTGCTCTTCTTTTTCTAGCTTCCAGCTTGATCCCAAAGAATAAGTTTTGAAATACATTTGAGTAATTTTTTTCCATGTGTTTTTATTACTCTTTCTTTTATGCATTATTGATCCTTTTGCTGGAAGAGACTGAAATAGTTCCACACTTCTGTTGGTATCTGTAGCTATGTTCATAATTAATATGAAAAACACCAGTGTACTATGTAGCACTACTGTCTCAAATTCAGTATGATTCCTTGGTCTTGTTAATCCAATCTGTTGTGAATTCATTTTCAGGCCCAGATGCTTGGCTTCTATTAGCATGCACTAGCTAGGAAGAAAAAAGTCTGTGCTTGACCAGCAAGATACAGGCTTTGAAAATGATGCAGATTTCTCCCTCTTGTGGGGAATGTAAGGATGGATGACAAAGGCTAAATCCAGAGGCAGAGTCTTGTAAGCAAAGATAGTCTGCTAAAGTAGCCTACAGTCTTGCCCTGCATTCCCTTGGTATGAATATAGATCAAAAGGGGGAATCTTAATGCAGGCACTTGAAAAATACCCCCTTAACAGCAGAGCAAAGTCACCCTCATAGGGTTTATGAACAAGAGCTTTCATAACCAAAGTACTTCTTTGACATGTAGTACTCTCAGGCAAGATTTGCTTGCACGACCTCACCATGATTATCTTTAGTCTGGACCTCAGCTTTCCATAGGTTACCTGTTACTGATTTGGCTTGTAAAACTGGAGACAGCCTCCTGTGCAGTCTTACCTCCTTTTCAGCAGGTTGAAGAGAAAAGCAGTTATAAATGAAAGCAGTATTTCCATTGCCTTCCAGTCTAAAGAGCGAATTCTGTTTTCAAGGCCCAAACCTTTGGCAGGTAACCTCAGTATATCCTCTGTTAATCTGGAAGGTATCACCTTAGCTTTGCTAAATGACAAATTGTTGTGCAGTAGTCTTTTTAAAAATATGAGAAGTCCTGTATATATATCTTAGTATCCACATACTGCAGCTTCCTGATTCGATAATTTCTTTGTCTACATCCCACCTTTGCTTCCATTTAATCAAGTTTTCCCGATCCTTTAGCCTGGCTTTGTCTACTTCTTTATGTCTGCATTTACCTTTTTATATATAGGGGAAGGATCCCCAAGACAGAAAGAGCTGATTGAATGTTACAAAGGCCAGAATGATTCCCAATATAGAAGTAAAAGCATTTTGAATGCTCACTTTGATTCTAGTCGCTATCGTTAGCAAGAAAAGAACACTAATTTGTTGTAGATGTCGGCGAACCCAATGGGAAGAATGATGATGTCTAACTCTGTTTTAGAAGGCTGAATGATTGCTTTATTATAATTATGTTATAATATATTAATATGCTATATAAAAGAGGATACTAAATACTACATGCTACTTTCTCTAACTATTATATCTAACTCACAACTCGTGACCCTGTTCGCCAGAGCCCAGACACAGGTGGATCTGATTGGCTGTTAGGCCTAAACAATCTACTATGATCTAACTAAGCTCTCACTCTGGGTAAACAATTCTCTAAACACATTCTACAAGAGAAAAACAAGGAGCAGAAATAGAAATTGTTTTCTCTTTCATTTCTCTCTGTGCACTTCAATAAAAAATCTTGACAGAGAGAGAAATGTGCTTGCCACACTAATTCCCTAAAGTAAAATTCTTATATACTCTATTTTTAGAGCTATTGAATGTGAATGGCAGGAGCTTTCTTCTGATTTTTATCATTACTCAGGTGGCTCCAGTTGTGCTGGGAAATACTTTTGAAAACTGTGAAAATTGAAATATGCAGGAGTACTGTCCAGCTTGCATTTGATTTAGGGCTTTAGTAGTAGTAACTTAAAAGCGGCCATTAAGATACTGTTTGGAAGTTGAATATAGAAATAGCTGTGCTTCAGAGATTAAAAAATATGGATCTAGAGTTGAATTGAGCTTAATTTGTGTGTATTTTGTGTGTTAATTTGTGACGGTCAAACAGAACCACTTGCAGGTTCAGCAGAAGCTGGATGACTACTCCAGTGATTTCTCTGCATATGTTATGAAGTAATTATGTAGTATATGTTTCTGTGTTTTAAGAACATTACCGCTGAATAAAATAATTATACTTTGTGATGACAAGTTTGATGAAGAGTAGAAAGACTCAAAAATCGAACCCAGGTTTGCTAGGTAAGGAGCATTATATTAGCAAATCTAGGGTTGTGGCTATTTTGAGATACATGAAATTTTGGAGCTACAAGATAGGTTCAACACATTATATATTTAGGTGTTTAAACACAGGAACACAAGCTCAGAATTTCTTTTTGCTCGTAGCCAATGTTTTAGAGATTTTGGTGGACTTGTATTCTCAACTTTGCAGTCCTTGAAGCCATAACACCTTAAACATCTACTTCTTACTTAAAGCTGTTCTCTCACCTTAAAGACTACCTCAGGGCAGTGAATTCTTCATGGATAATGCAGTCTTAGAGCATAGGCTGGAAAAATGAATGTTGGTTTAGACTTTCTCAGCTAAAGGTAAAGGATGTCTGCTTTTCTGGATGGGATTTGTTTAATGAAAAAGGACATGGATTTGTTAAAATAGAAGATAGCAGTTCTTTGGCTCTGGGACTCATTGGCTTATTTTCAAGGCTTTAATATGTCATCAACTTTCTCTTCTTCCTCCCCCATTCTTTGTCAGTGTTACATTGGCAGGACTGAGTTTTGTGGTGAAAGGACTTGAAATGTGAATTTGAGATTAATTTGTTACTACAGTGCTTAAACAAGTACAGATAACTCTAGCATTGCAAGACTGTTTTTGAAAAAGGTTTTATAACAAATCTCCTTTGTTTACCCCTTGGGTATTTTAAGTGTGGTCTACTTTGATTGCAGAAAGAATCAAAAACATGCAGATAGGAAAAAAGTTTACATTAAACTGAAAACTGTATTGAGTGTCCTGCTATGTGTGTGTGTGTATTTGAAAAATTAATCTTTAGAAGTACTGATTGATGAATTTCCCCTCTCAAAATTACAGGTCTTGATAAGGTTTTTCCTTTCTGAATGGCCAGAGGTGCAACATATCTGGTATATTTCCAGTTGGCAGTTTCTTTCCTTTATTCTCAAGTGGTTTATCTGACTATTGTGATCATAATTTTCCACAGTGGGATTGAAATGACTGCAGTGACATCATACAGGAATTCCCCTTTGTCCAAATCATTGTCTACAAAATAAAAGTATTTTCAATGCTAATGCAAACTAAAAAAACCCATAGTAAATAAGTATAAACTTAACAGAATAAACTTAAAGATTACTCTGTTACTAAAAAGTGATGTTGGAGATTCATAAAGCTTAACAATTTTTGTCTTCAATATAACCTGTTGATACAGGTATTGAAAAGAGGTTGAAATAACTCAGGAATTACATTATTTGTTAGTTTAAAAAGCTGAAATATGATTCAAGTAACTTATACCTTGGTTGTGTAGACTGATTCAGATTCTTTCTCAGGCAAGTGACTTCAATGCAAGCTGTCATTTAACCTTCTGTTGTGCTTTCTGCTCTCCATTCCCCTTTCCTGCCTCTTTTATACCAACTGAAAAGTAAAGCCCTACTTTTTTGTTCATTAAGGAAATCTGTGATATGAGAAGCAGGAATAGACTGATAAATGGACATCTCCCTGAGCCTGAAGATAAGCTGCTCAAATGCTTTCATTGCATTAAAAGGGAGGGGAGAATAGGTGACTGTCAGATGACAATCACCACTGAGAGAGTCCCTGGAGAGCTACCTCAGGCCCATTAAGTGAAAGAGTTACTGTAGAGAACATCATACAGGAATGCATCCAAAGCAGAGAGAGGTTTTTGTTTATCAGACAAAGGGAATAAGGGCTCTCATATTGCTGCTCTGATGCCACTCCAACAGGAAGCTCCCTCTGGGGAAAGAAAATGCTAACACATACTGACATATAAACACTGTGGGAATATCTAGTGTGTTTCAGTGCTGTAGGATTAATTTAATTATAAAATTGTTTTATTTCTGTGATTGCAAATTGAATGGCATGGATTAACCAAGCTTTTCTCCTTAGATCACAGAAATGGTTATATTACTGGAATGTGTTTGGGGTTAGTTGACTGGATGACACGTGCATTTCAGGTGGGAGGAAATCAGTGTCCTGCAGGTCATGTTGACGTCATGTATCAGGACAGCAAGAAAGAAACAGTGCAGAATTTACCATGATATGGTAAAAGGTTGAGACTCCTAGAGAGAGGTTTTGGTTTTGTTTTGGTTTTGCTTTTTGGGTTTTTTTTATGTTTTGAGCAGGCCTTTTCCCTAAATACTTTAATAGCTTTTTTTTTCTGTTCTATATGACATTATTTTTTAATAAACTTCCTGAAACTTGTTTTTTTTTCCTTCTTTTAGCCAAAAATGCTGCATGCAACTGTTCTGAAGATGCTGGTTCTAGATGGTGAATCAGTCTATACCTTGACTTCTCATCCCATTTTGCTGCTCATAGCCAGGATAATCCTTGTGAATTCAAGACACAAACTCGCATCTCTCCAGGTAAGTACGTGACTAATGACTTTGACTACCAGCTACTCCTTAATTGGTTCTCTCGTTTTCTTCGTACCTCATTGAATCATTCTGACTTCTATTTCTTTTCCTGTTGCTCTGAGGTTCTTCTCTCTAAGAAACAATTAGGACAAAGTGCAATTAATCACAAATATCTTCTTCTTAAAGATAAGCTATTTACTCACTGTCTTCCCCAAAAGAGAGGAAAGGTGTCTTCATTAGCTGGAAAAATTAGAAAATTTAATACAACCAACTTTATCCAGACACATACTTTGTGATATTATTAGTCAGGGTGTAAGCTGGGAATGCCCAGTAATGCAGCTTGCATGTCCTATACCCTTTTTAACAAGCTTTTGGACACCCTTAACTACTACTGTATGAATTCTAACTCTGAATCTCTGTTGTGTATGTGTGTTAAAAACAAGCAGACATGATGAAGCACCTCTTTGAGGGTCTGTACCTCCCTTGTAGTTTGGCAGCAGCCTGGTTGGTAGCAGGGCTCTCTGGAATTGGGGGGACTTTTAACAGCAGCAACTTCTCTTTATTGAATTCCAGTTGAACAGAATTTGGCTAGAGATCAAAATGCCACATGGCCTCTCTCTATGCTTGGCTGACAACATCCATTTCCAGCTGGGGCTTTGTATGAGTGATGAATTAAACTGTGTGGGAGATGTTGGCTGTACTGCATTTCTGGAAGCCAAGTTCTTCCATCGTTTTCTCTCTTATTCACAGATGAGTGCTGTTGAATTTCAGCAACTGGGTCAGTCAGAGAAACAGAAAATGTACCTGGTATAGAAAATTCCCCTGATGCGTCCTCTAAGAATGACATAATGGGAAACTTTATTCTACAGGGTTGAGGTTCAATTATTTTTGTCTACATTAAGTTTGAATAGTAGTTCAAAGGCAACAACTGATAGGAGCTATTTTCATCAAGAGGTTGGTGTAGCAATTAAAGCTTGCCCTTCTTTTTCTTTACAGCTTGATTCAAAGGTGGCCTCTTAATACTTTTGCTGCTTTAATTGTAGTGCACATAAATTTAAAACAGGGTAAAATGCTTCAAAATGTATTATCTAAAGCATTAATAAAGCCCTGTATGCTATTTTACATGTAAGAGTAAATGCTTAAAATAATCTGCTAATTTTCAACTTGACTCTCAAAAAACATTGCTAATAGAATATTTTACACAGCTCAGCTGGCTTATCTGAAACTTTAAAAATATATTCTCACCGATTCTACAATTTCTAAGTGGTAAGCATAGGGCCTCAGGACATTGTATCATTAAACTGAATACTCTGTTGTGTGGGAAAATTAGTACTTCATTGTATAAAGCTAAACTCAAGTAGTTTGAAACTTGTTACTTAAATTGCCTTTAGGTTTCTAAATAAATGATGAAATGTTGGGATCTGACCTCTTTGACAAAGCATGTTTGTGTGCTTTACTCTGCCAGCTTGATATCAAAAGTCATCTTTCATTGCTCTTGGAAATAGATGCTATTACTCTTTTTGATAGTTCCTTTCTAGGGACATTAGAATCAGCTCCATGTAATTAGTTTAGATGTTTGTGCTTGAATACTGCACAACCCTTAGGTCAGTCTGAAGCATACCTGCATAAAAAGTTCAGAAGATGGCTGCTTCTGAAGCAATCAAACATCTTTCATAGAAAATGATTGGTGTGCTAGCATCACCAGAATAAATAGTAGTCATTAGAGCCTCTGTAGAGGTGTGCTCTACATTCACAGATTATAATTTTAAGTATAATTTTGAGACTAGAGTATTAAAATTAATTTTTCCATGCATTTTCTCCTGTTGCAACTAGAGAAGAGGTTAAGAGACTGTGGGGAATTTATGCTCTGTACACACAGCTTTCTAAAATCAGGTATTTCCTGGGCTGTAGTTCAACTCTGCCTGCTGTAGTGATTGCTTAGTTCAGTAACATCTTTGCCCTTCTGAAGTTCAACATACAGACAATTAGGAATTTCAATTGTGATTGTAATGTGTTCTCAAGAGCAATTCTGCTCCTATTCTGCCTCTCTCAGGCTCCTTTATGCTGCCACTTGAAGAAATAAAAAAAGGTCAACAGAACAGGAGAAAATGCATAGAAGGATGATAGTGAATTATCAGAAATACTGATGGGCTTCCATACAAACAGTAACTAAAATAGTTTAGGACTCTTCAGGCTGGAAGATTGCTGAAGAATGAGATCATGGCTTTCTATTAAAATAATCTAAGTGACACAAAAGAAGATAAGTAGGAAACAGCTGGATTTGGGTTTTTGGTTTTATTTTGGTCCTTTTCTGTTACAAGAGTTAGGAGCTATGAAATCAAAGTAGCAAGTGGCTGCTCAAAAATAAGTGCATACACTTATTCTTTTTTTTTGCTGTTCACAGCATTTCTTACCAGACGGTGGTACGAAGGATTTGCAGGGTTCAAAGAGCAGTTAGAGAAATTAATAGAGGGAAAATATATCAAACCCTTGAAGCACTGTCAAACTGCTTGGATATGTTCATCTTTACGCTAGGTTATGAGGTTTTTTTAAAATAAAATAGCTATTTTAGACAGGTTTGTATTTTTTAGAAACTAGAATTGAATAGACCACAAAATCTATATTTTAAAACCACTTTCCTTTTTTTCTTTTATTTTCTTTAAGGTCTATACTTATTATGAACTTGAAGTATCTATATTTTCTTTCAGAGTTTACCATGGTGGACTCTAAGATGTATAAATATTCACCAGCAGTTGTTGGAGGAGAGATCACCTGAGCTATTTACTCTTGCCCAGGCCTGTATAAAACAAGGTATATTTCCAATTATTTGTTTTATTGGCTTGCAGCATCTCTTTTAAGATATCATAGGGGAGGGGAGTTTGTAGTCGTAACTGTTAAAATGCTTATCAGTCACTTATGTAACTGCAATGAGTAGAGAGGGAACAGAATTTCACTTAAGTTGGCATGGATTTGTAAGGTACATGCTGTTTTTCAGCCTCTAAGATGAAAATGTGATCGTAGACAAAGGCTTTTTGACAGTGACTTGTTTTGAGACTCTTGGATATGGTTCTCAGATATAGATGATGTAAAATACACCTGATTATTTAGTGAGTTTCTTTCTGGTAGTTTTTGCTGTCTGTTTTTCTCACTGAAACCATCTGGTATTTCAAACAAGTACCTTCATATTCCATAAAATAAATACTTTTAAACCTTTTGTTGTCTTTGAGTAGGGCTTGAATAACCCACTTGCTTGTCCATATAAAGTTCTCAAGAAAACTTTGTGTTAGTTACTAGAGAAAAAGGCCTTCAAATTCAGGAGAAATTATATTTTTCTCAAGTGTTAGGTCAGTATCACCATCTGAATAGAAGACAGCTGCAAGGATTTCCTGCTGTTCTGAAGCAGCCATTATGCAAAACCAATGGGACTTGGTGCAGTTTCCCATCGCTTTAGCCATGTGCCATACATGGTATGGGGTGCCAGAAGGATGTCATAACTTTGGGACATCAGTGCCACATACTGCATCAGTACTAGTAATGATGTGAAGCTTTCCTCAGAGGTCCTTGAAGTCTCAAATTGCTTAAACCTATCAAGCACTGTGAGTAAATTGTGTTTAGGCAGTGGTGAGATTGTTTCTCAATGTGCCATTTGAGTTCAGCCTATGGCTTTAGCACAAGTAATCTTGTATTCAGCTCATTGAAACTCGCTAGCTGTGGAAAATCTAGTTGTAATGTACAATTTAACACTGTAACCTGACTTTTTTTTTCCTTTGAAATTATATTGGGTCACTCCATTCAAAAGTTGTGTTTTTGTGTGGTTTCCACTTGTACCTGCATATCCAGTATTTTGTAGGCTTGGAGTAATATTTTTAAGTTGCTAGTTTGTGGGTTTTTAAAAAGAATTTTTAAATCTCGTCTTTGAAAACGTTGTTACTAGGCAGAATTTATCTATGCAAATTTTGATGTAGTGAGTTTAAAAAGCTGTGTAAAAACTATATTCAGACTTAGCATCTTTCTGTATTAAGTGAAAAGTTTCGAGGATTAACAAGTACTAACAAAAAAAAAAAAAAAACAACCTAGGAGGTTTAAACAGTAAAATCTGTTTGTGCTAGATTTGACTGCCAATCTCTAAATTAAAAAAAAAGCAAAAAATTTTCAGTGAAGATGTTTAAAAAATCTTTGATAATGCTATTTTATATAGTAAGACTTTTTAACACCATTAATAAAGATTATTTGAAAAATTAAGCATCCATTGAGAAACTCAGTGCTATAACCAGGCAACCAGTCCTTTTTAAGTACTGTGATGCTGTAAGCTTTTTTGGAATTTTTATTATCTAAATATTTTTGCAAAATGCAGAGAGAAAGCATGAAGCAAAAAACCCACTTCCATTTAAGACTAATCGGCATGAATAATTTTCAACTTAATGGTCTGTATTTGCAGGAATATTCTCTTGTAACTTACTGTACTTTGGTAGAACTTAAATATATAAGAAATATGTATGGCTGGATGAAAAAATGTCTAGTCTTCTTTCCTAAAGACTTCAGATCTGTTCACAAAGGTATTTTCTCCAGTTCAGATGCAGAACATGATCTTTACCACTCAGGAAGTCAATAATTATTTAAAAAACAAACAAACAAAAACTCAACACACAAACAAAAAACAACCAAACAGAAAATGTCTTATGAAACCTAAGCCACCATTCAATGCTCAATATGCTGTTGAAACTTTAATTTGAAGCTTTCTACTTAAGGGGTGGGTATTAGCTCAATATTTTGTTCTTATGTTCTTTAGAAGGTCCAATACAATAAGAGTTATTTTCTGCAGAAGTAATATTTCCCAGTTCAGCTTTGCTGTTAAATATAAGCAAAGATTGAACATTTCTTTTTTTTTCTGGTAATAATCCTTAGATATAAAACTTGAAAAATGCTTTAAATCACATATATCTTCTATACACTGACAGTGAATTTTTAAATGTGTGAAGGTGTAAAGAGCAACAGACTTTCTCTCATGCTATATTAAATGTATTTTTAAAACACCATTCTCCTGAACTGCATTCTTATCTCTTTTCTTTTTCTTAATTTGCAGTGACAGAAGCAGAAGCTTTGTTCACAGATGGTGAAAGCTGGCACTTAGCAGTTCAGTTCCATCTTGAGTCTGCCTACACGTTTTTGTTTTACTATGAATATAAAAAAGCTAAACACTGTTTCAATATGGCTAAAGACATAACAAAACTGCAGATTAACCTTACAGGTAGGGTTTACTTTGCTTGTAAAGTCTAAGAGGATGATTGCTTGGATCAAACTAACTTATGGCTTGTTGGGATTTTTTGTGACATATCCAAGGAATAAATAACTGTACTTTGAAAGAGCTTGATGTTTAACAGGTAGGTCTTACTTGTCTTCCAAGAATTAGTATTGCTTGGAAGAGAAATAGGACATCTAGTTAAAAAATCAATTCCGAATGGTTATTTGAGGAGTTGGGGTATTATAAGCCTTCTTTCTAGTGTTTTATGTCAAATTCTATATCTAGTTGCATCTACTGCTGTCATGATGAATATTTTTTGTTTCGTTTTGTTTGTTTGGAGACACTTATAAAGGTGTCTGCATGATGATTCGATGCAGTCTTTCACCTTTTGTGCCACTAGCTTAGATCTACTCCATGTAAATAGCTTTTAGAAGTCACTCCAGGGACTGGTATCATCACGAAAATAAGTAGGGAAGTTAAATTTCTGATGAACAGAAATCACAAGGATTCAATCACTATGGAGACTTTATAGTTATCCTTTCAGAACCTATTCCTTGGTGTCAGCAAGATCAGAGTGCTGCACTTAAAACTTTCCATGTATAGATATAGATCTATGGTCTAGCTAGTTCTGCTAGGCAATCAAAATGACATAAAATCACTCCTTTTCTGTGTGACAGCTTATGATTGTACCTGAATAGAAATGCAAAAAATCTTTATTTAGTTTTTTCTTGAAGACTTACTAGTGGAAAGCACTAAGGAACTGAAACTTGCAGCTCTCTTACTTATTGTATCACTATGTCACAAGGCTCATGCTCCTTCATATCTAGGTTGGAACTGCAGCTAATCCTGTTTATACCTTGAATAATTTTAATAATTTAATTTAAAAAAACCCAAGCCATCAGCAGCAAAAAAAAACCTAAAACACACAAAAAACCAAATAAAAACCCGAAGAAATACAGACTCTCAGAAATTATGTGGAACTCCATGCTCATTTATTCAAAGGTTTTAAAAGCTTACTTTGAAAGACATGTAATGGAAATAAAGCATAATAGTTTATATCTGAAGGAAATCTATACATTTCAATTGATCCTATCCTCTTTTCCCTGTATGCAAGAAAATCTGTGCATGTGGTGTGTTCCAAGTGTGGCATTTGTGCCAACTTGGTATTAAGTACTTTTCTTTAAAATGAGTCAAAAATCTTCTTGGTTTTTTTATTAAGAACATCAGTACCTATGATGATACTCTAGGTATAAAAACGCAATTAACTGAGAATAAGTAAAATCAAAGAGACAGTCTCTTCATGTTGGATTTTTTTTTTTTTTTTTCCTTTAAAGGATATCTTCAGATTTTGGATTAATAATTTCCTTAAACCTAACTTAGAAAAAACCTTCTTGTTTGGAGAAGGAAAAAAAAACGACTGGATGCAGTGGAATTATTTATATTTTTTATTACTTTACCAAGAGGTTATGATAGTCCCAGAGAAAGATTGTGGTGATACAGTATCTTGGAGAAATGTTGTGAAACTCCTTAATGGTCTGTGGTTTATCTCCATAAATCTATTAACATAGTTATGTCTAACCTGAAGGCAAATGAACTGAACAGAGCATGTGGGAATTGTTGGCATTCTAGGCAAATTCATTTGACATGCATGTTTGGGCTAAATAGGAGGAATGTTGCATCATTGAAAAAGACTTTGGTTTAATGTAAAAATCCAGTCTCTAGCAAAGATATTTTTAAGGCTTTATGGAGGGATTTCCTTTTTAGGAAAGGATTTGGAGAGGTTTATATGCATTGATGATTGTAATCCTTACTAGCTGAGTATTGTATTACAGCATGTAAATATATATTGTTTTTAAATCAGTTTTTAGGACCAATATTTTCCAAAGTTATTTCAGTAATATTTGAATAAATCATACTTGGTTTGTGTAAGTTTTTTAAGTCCCATTTATCCAAATATGTATAGTGTTCATCTTTTACTGAAAAGCATCATTATGCTCCTCACAATGAGTCATAACCATCAATAACTCTACAAAACAATTTCCAATATCCTTCTTGCATATAAATTTAGTGAAACGAAGAGTAGTAATCCAAAATACATTTAAGACGAACAGATCTAGAGGATTAATAATGCTGAACTCTGAGATCTGTTTATTCTTTTCATACCCAGTAACGCATCTCTGGGAACTTTGAATATGAAACAGAAAGTAAAGTTGCTGTGTAGGTTCCTTTTACTATGTGAGGATATACCATAGAATGTTTAGGGTTGAAAGGGACCTTAAAGATCAAGGACAGGGACACTTCCCAGTATAGCAGGTTTCTCAAGGCATTATCCAGCCGGCCTTGAACACTGCCGTGCTGGTACTGGTATAAACCAACCAAATTTTTTCTCAGCTTTAACACATGTGATACATATTTTTCAAGGAAAAAATAGTGTTTTGTCCCTGTAATAGCGAGGGATTCTTAGGTTTAAAAGATTAGGTGGGAAGTATGTGCATATGAGAGCATAAACAAATCACAGTTTCTGAGTGGTAGTAAGCAATTTTATTGGTATCCAGAATAAGTTTGCAAGTGTTTCCTTCAGCTATTTAGGCAGTAAGACATAAGAGTAAGTGAATTACAGCATAGTGATTTTCAAGCAGTATTAAAATAGAGAATTGAATGCTACTGTGTAAAATTAGTATGAATCATTAGCCAGTATTTCTCTCTGTGTGTCTCTCTCTGCAGTGTGCTGTGTGATTTTCAAAGTGATATTTTTAGAACCTTTTTCATTTTTTCATAAACTCTTAATACAGGGCTTTTCCACTAAAATGGTAATTGGCAGAAAAGGAGAAATCAATTTAATTTTTGGTTTCCCTACTCATCTCTTTCCACTTTCAGGAAGAAAAGTGTGACTGCTATTTCAGTCCCTCTGCTGGATGATGCTTATGGACAGTGGCCTTATCTTCAGGCCTTCGTCACATGAGTAGTCAATCATCTTTACCTCAAAAATTTTATATACTGAAATTTTTTTAAAATTGGCACAAAAATAAGAACTTTATTTGATCTTAATTGGTTCTGCAAAAGCAGCAGTGAATTAGCTTTCCTTCCTCCATTTCACACTGTCTGAGCATGGTATCACAGTAATAATGAACAAGCAAACCTTCAAATTTTATAGAGTAATTTTTAGTTCCATTTTGGCTCTGGTTAGGAGCTAAAATTCTATTATTTTAAGTTACTGTCCTGAAATTACTTTTTTATTTCTCTGCATTTTGCAAGAAAGTTGCTAACAGAAGAAGAACAGATGCGGTTTTCCTTACAGTTTGGTGTAAATGTCAATTACCCCTTTAAAAACTAATAAAAATTGTCAGTGGGTCCAATAAGGAACTGAAGAAACAACACTGAGTGGAATTTCATGTTGTGTATTCTGAATATTGGTTAATTCATTATAGAGCCTTCACTGGTTTGCTGTTTCACTCACTCCCAATATTACTTTTATAGTATCTTACATGACATATTCTGGTAACATCATGTCTGTGATCCTTTGTCAAAGACCTACTCTTCAAATAAAGATTTGAAATATTTAAAATAATGGCCTGTAAGATATTATGGGATTTTCAGTTGCATAAATATCTCATTGTAGTCACTTCTAGCAGGTGAATTGAACAATTGTTTCTGGTTTATTGCTTGGAAATAAGTAGAGAAGTGATGAAACTTGATGACTATGAGTTTTAAAATGCTGGGTTATGAGGAATTTAATTAAAAGCAGCTTTGCAAGAGCTATATAGCTGTGTTTGTAATGTATATTACTTTGTATGTTTGCTGACAATGAGAACGCTGCAAAGAGATCAAGCAGAGTTAAACTGCTGCTAAATTTCATATGTTAATTCTCAATGTATTTCTCTATTTTGTCTGGGGTTTTTTTTGGTAACAACTCTCTAGTATATGATTAGATAACTGGTTTTTAGTGTTAATGAATATAAACATATTTTCTGTAGGTGCTTTGGGAAAGAGAACACGATTTCAGGAAAAATACGTTGCTCAGCTTATTTTGGATGTCCAAAGAACAGATGGATTCTTCCTTCCTCACAGTGAACTAAGTCCAGCTCCAACACCTCTAGAAAGCTTAACAATAGTATGTATCTGAGAAGTATGTGTTTTAACTTCTTAAAATGAAAATGTTCTGAGGCTTTTGTTGGGTGTCTGCTAGGGAAAAGTGTGTTGTGCCTAGAGAAACTTAGCTGGGGTTTTTGAAAGTTCGTGGAAGAGCTGTGGGGTAGTAGTTTGCCTAATATTAAAGGACGTGGGGTAAAACAACTTATGAATATCTGCAAGACAGATGTGGCTACTCAACTAAGAGCATGTTTGCAAATATGATCTTCTACAGTTCATGCATTAATTTTTAGTGGCTAAGAATGATGGAGCTAGGAAAACAGGTGAGAGGCAGATTTTCAAAATAGCCCATAAGGCATCACAGGATTTCAGAGATTCCTGCGGACTGGCAGACGTATTCAGTTACAGTGCAAAGATAGGAAATTGCTCTACTTATTCCTGTGGCATGAATTATGTGAGTTGGTCCTACTGATCTTAAGGGTGCGCATCATGACTTCAATTATAAATTGCTTGAGAACCACTGTATTGATTTAGGATGGCATTTTTCCCTCATAAAGAGATTTAAATTTATTTGAGCTTGCTAAAGAAGCCAAAGATTAATTGAGCCATTATGGTCCCAAGTTTATACTTCAAGTAGGAAAGTCTTTATTAAAACATATTGTGCCTTGGTAGACTTCCAGGTCAAGCAGGGATCTTAAGCAAAAAAATTGTCAATACTTCTCTGTTTCTAAATTGAATGCATAAATATCTTAGTAGACTAATCTGGATTTTTCTTGTTTGTTCTTAGGCTTATGGTAGAACTACATATGGCAACCCCTTATAGGATAGTGAGAGCTCAGGGGAGGCTGACTGGTGAATGTCACACTCAGTTATAGACTTCCATTGCAACTTACCTAGAACTAAATGATAGGATGCTAGGATGATAGGATTGTTCTCAGAGTTCCTGACTGGGATATTGTTTGAGTGTTTTTTCCCAGTTACTCACAAATTTGCCTTTGTAGTCTATTTCTGATAAAGACTGTAGTTTGGAATAAAATTGTTTCATCATTTCAATAAAAATGGCTACACTGCCTTAGGCTGTAGGTATAATTCAGAATGAAGTATTTTGTCCTTGCTAATCAAGTATTGTACTCATGTCCTTTCAATGAACAGACACAGGGCTTCTGAAGTAAGTTTAGCAGAGAATTTGAGAAAGAAAATTTGGGTAATTGGAACCTTTAAAAATCAGGCATTAATGCTGATGTGATCTATACTTTCCTACTAAAATTTTACTGAGTGTAGCTTGAAAATAATGCTGGAGAAAGTAAACATATCTACTCTTTTGGAAAAGTGGAAAGGCAAAGCTAGAAACAAGAGGTTCTGGCTACAGGGAGAGAGCTGAGTTTTGTGCAAATTTCAGTGACTCTGTCATACAATTCTGTCATAAGTTACTCAGGCTCCTCATTAAAGAGAGTGAGGCTTTCTGTTCCCACAGTCTACTTCTCAAAAAAACCTAAAAATTAAAAAATCAGAACTTTTTATTTCTGCATCCTGTGTGTGTCAAATTCTAGAAAATTGTGTAGTGTGTGCTGCTTTGAGGAAAACCTGAGGTATTTCAAGTTCAGACATATTATTAACCTGTGTGAATGTTCTGCCACAGTCAGTACACCAGATCTGACTAAGCAGATTATTCAGTTCATGTATATATTGAATTATCAATTAAAGGTTTCATTTTGTTCCCCTTTTTAAAAAAAATGTTTTTATTGATAATGTAGTATCAAAAGATAATTTATTAATGTAGTTTGTCAGTACAGTGTAATTAACTTTAGCAGTGAATCCCAGTGATTCTTTTGCCAGTCTGATTTAAAATTTGTTGGCCTTGAGCGTATCTTGAAGTTATTTTAGCTAAAGTTGGAGTTAATGCTATTTTCCTTCTGCCAAAAACTGCCAACAACATCATTGCATCCCTGTCTGAGTTTAGGGAGGATGCTTGTTGCATCTTCTATGTATTGCCATGAATAGTCTTTTAAAAGTATATAAGTTAAGTCTCAAGAGGTGCTGAGAATCTCCACAGCAGTAGCATATGCATATGAAAAACTAAATTAAAATAGGCATATTGTCTTCCAGTTCTCTCCAGAGTTCTTATTTTACATCTGCCATTTGCAGATAAGGGAAAATACTCTGTTTTTCTCAAGATAGGATTTATCCTGGATGAACGGAAAATTTCCTAAGAAAATTATATATCCTGACAGTTTGGATAAGTTGAGACTGGTCCTACCTAATTTTCATCTCCTATTTTGGAGTGCTTACCTCCATGGTCTTAAAGTTCTCCTCTTAGTCTTGTTCAGTAGGAAGACTGAACAAGTTATTTTACAGTTAAGCATGAGTAATTCAATTCCATTAAAATAGAATCAAAATAGTGATGTGTCCAATGGTTGGATTGGTAGCTGTGCTGATTTCTGGTCAAGGGCTTTGTCCTTTCCTCTGATGCTGAGCAATTCTATTATCTTAGGTGGTGCTAGAAGCAAAACTATTTGCATTTCAAAATAAATATTTAAGACTGTAAATTCAAAACTTTGCTCCCAGGTCAGTTGCTGTGAAAGGAAAGCCTCAGGCTTGAGGTGATGCATAAGAACTCTTGATATGAAGTGGTATGTTAAAATAGTTTGATCAGTTTTAAACAATTCAGTCTTCTTATGTTTTGAGGAAGTTCTTTTTATATCTAGGAATGGAAGTCACACTTTAAAGCTTTGGCATACAATTACAGTTGAGTTCAGTTGATCAATATTCATAGTGAAGCTAAAGTAATTAGTACGATTTATACAAGTTAGATTTTAAAAATTATTTAGACTGAAGGTGAAAATTTTTAACTAATTGCCATATAAGTTAAATTGTAATTTATGTTACACCTGATGAAGTATCATTATACTAGTTCTAAAATAATTTTCCACTGGAAGTGGTAGATAATCCTCATATAGTCTAATGTAGTAAGCGAAGAAAATGATGGTAATAAGTTTGACTTTAAAACTGTGAATATCTTCCTTATCCACTTAAAAAAACCCATATTTTCTTCACATTTTCTGTCAAATCACAATTTCCTTTCATTTATATAGTGATAAAATACTGGTGATGAATGCAGATAATACACTTCAAAGCATTCCTGTTTGCTCTTTGTTCTTCTGTGGAACTTCATTTTGACCTTGCCAACGGAAGATACGAATGAGAAACAGCTACTACTGGGACACTGAAGGGAAATTAATAGGAAATTTGAAAAACTGTTAATATAAATCCATTATCTGTTTTTAATAGTTTGTAAAAACTACTACTGGTTACTAAAAACCAGTAGTATGATAATTGGTTTCAGGACCAGTTGTTTTGTTTTGGGTTTGTTTTTCAAGGGAAGAAGGAAGTAGTATTACAGCTAGTTGCTCTTCGCAGCCAAGGAAATCTTTTGTTGTTTTCAAACAAACAGGGATTCTATGGACATGGTAATTTGCAGTCTTCAGACATAGATTATATTATTTTCTTCTTCAAGTTAAGACTTTTTAAATAAAAGTGTGTTCCAGAGGAAATTTTATGGAAAATCATAGGTAGTTGTCCACGAGCAAATGTTTTCAGAATGTGCTGGCTCAGTGAGGTCTTTCAGTGTCTAGATTTTTTTGAAATTCACCTTTACTGTCGGAAGTCATGGTTTATGTAGTTGGATTTTGCTGATACTTAAACAGAAATCCTTAAAATCCCAGGTGTCCAAGGTGGCTAGCCTGAAAACCCACATTAATGACCATAACATCAGTCTGTTTCAGTTGTCTGTACGTATATAATAGAGGATGAAATTGTTGATAATTCTATGAGCAACAGTTTGAAAAGGGGAGCTGCCTTCAGGCTTATTTAAGTAGAAAATTGATATTAGCTAACCTTAGAGTTGCTCTGAATGCTGTTCCTCATGCATAAGAAATAGTATATTTGTAGCAGAAATGTTTTGGGTGATAATTCCTTGTACTGGCTTTATTACTTAGTTATTCTCTCATAATGGTAAATTACTTTGCATTGTGTCATTCTTTAATGGTAGTATTATCCTTTTCCAAACAAGTCTATATTTTTTCATATTTTGAAGGCATAATTCTATTTTAAAATACTGTTTTTTCTTCCAACAGAATTATGATTTAAATGATGACACAGTGCTTAATGAGATAAAATTAGCAGATGCTGATCAGTACCAGGTACCTGATTTGTCTGCAGAAGAGCTTGCTGTAATCCTTGGAATATGGTAAGTTAGTTTATGGTTACTTTAAATAAAACTCAAACAAACAACTGCATGAATCGTTACAATGAAGTAATGAAATGGTGATTTGATGGGACTTTTTTCCTTCCTTATTATATAGCTTGGCTAAAAGGCTAAAAGATTTGCATTATAGATGGATAACAGAGTGAGCTTTAGTGTTCAATTCAGAATTTCAGCAATATTTCATTAATAGCTATATTGTTGTTTTATCTTTAAAAAGCTTTATATTCTTTGTGCTTCAGGTTAATTACATTTCAGCTGATATTGCTGGCATTAACTACCATACAGTGATAACACTTTGGTAAATTCTGAAAACGTATTTCAGATTCTGCAGTTGCCAGCTTCCTGTGAGGATCAACCATCAAGCAAAACACTGCCCTGCTTTTCTCTGAAATGTGAATACTTGCATAAATTCAGTGTCCTTTGCTGGTTGAAAGCTGTAGTATAAAGTCCTTGTGATTTTGCACCTTGTTTTTTTTCCTCTAACTTTTAGAAATTGTATGCTACATGGGTTTTGTAATAAAAGAACAAAAGGTAGGCTTGAGATCTGAGGATCAGAAGTTATGGCATGTAGAAGTATAATATAGTCAGTCAGTGACTTTGGTGCAGTGTTCATGATCACTGACTCTGAAAGTGCTTTTCTGATCTATGAGTTGCAAAATGATGGAATCTACTTGATCCAGTTTGAGGACCATGTAGTGAACAGTGGGTTGATATAAATTCTTAGCCCATTTAGTCTTCTGCACTCTGACTCAAGGCAAAGGCTTTCCCTTGCAAGGACCATTTTCATGGGGATTTCTTTTTTAACACAGTATTGTCTTATGTTCAGGTTATATTATCCTTCCTGTTCCCTCCCTTCTGAAGGAAATTTTAATTTGCCTACTGCTCTTTTTCCTTTTATTTTCGTTTTCATTTAAGAGTACAATTTGAGTTTTACATTGGCTGGCTGCACAGTAGGTTTCTTGATCACAGTGTTTGACTTTGAAACCACTGCTGTCGTGTTCTGAGCAGTGGCTAGGAACCATATTGACTGTCAGTTGTGTGTATATGTGAGTTTGGCAAGACAAAACTGAAGACAACCAACCAAACCAAATTCAGTGCTGCTTCCCCATAGGAATGGTAAATGCCATTTAGTGGGTGTGATAACGTTAAGTGACTGAAGCTCAGTCAGAAATGGAGTCAAGATGTGAGATCCAGCCGTGTTGCAGAAAGAGTGTTGTAATAGGATGCCAGCTTTGAGAATTCTTCTTGTAACAGAGTAGAGTTTAGGCTTGGATTGCTGGCTGTACCCATGGTGTCAATACCAGCTATTGGTATGTGAGTTTGTGAGGAAGCATAGACATGTTAAAGCATTTAGCATTGGCTTTTAAGCAAAACATCCTTCTTCTATAACAGGTTCTGTGCTTTAATGCATGAGGACTGCAGTTCTGGAGGGTAAATGCCTCATTTAATAATTAATAAGTTAGCTTTAGAATTTTTGTAAGCTGTTTAATTTTTAATAGCTTTAGCAATGTTCTTTTTTAACATTTTTCATCTTTCAAAATCAGTTTTTGAAACAAGTATGTAGTCATAATCCAGAAAGTGATGCTTTGATTGCTATTAATTCCACTGTTGCAAATATGGGTCATTAAGTCCCAAAGTTTGCAACTCATTAGTTAAGCTGGATACTTTATCCATTAGGCTGTCAAGATAGACCTGGTCAGGTTTAAGAATTGGTTGTAAGCTACTGACAATTAACTTTTGCTGTTTTACTAGAAAATACCTTTTTCTGCTGCACAGTACCTCTTACTCCAAGGTTCTGTTTAATCTTTCTAAAGAATGTCTGTTTCTCATTGTATTCTTTCCCTCTTTTATTTCAATAAACTCCTTAAGACAACATTCAAGAGTGGCGAGAAAATAGTTTACAAAACTGAGTGATGTGATGATTAATGACTTCTCTTCATATTGTTATGAAAAGATCCCTTATCATAGATCTTACACAGTAGATCCTAAATTCCACTCAGATTTCAACTCCTGAAATTCTCTGGGATGAACTGGTTTATCTGTCCTTGAAACTAGAACAAATATAGGTCATAGAAATTAAATTTTCATAAAGTAGTCTGACAAGAACTAATAAGTCATTAGAAATGCTTAAAACTACGGTACAGTTCTACTGTAGATTCAGATTCAAATTAAAGCTTTAAATTTGATTTGATTCAGTACAGAAAATAATACAATTTAGTTGTTCTCCTATCTTTCAAGAGTTACATTTCTGTACTTATTTGTCTTCAAGCTTTGTAAATGGATGTGGCAGAAATGGAAATCAGATCTATTTTAGCACTGTTTTGATCTGGAAGAGCTTCAAAAAGCTGTGACAAAAATTGATCTAGAATAAGAAGAGGATTAATCCTTCCTGCTTGAATCAATATATTTTTAGGATGATGAAAAATAAGTTCCACTTTGTCAAAATTTAACTGTCCCTTGGTTTACCTGTGCTTTTTGAAAGCTACGGTCATGTCATTTAACATTCTGCTTGCTTAACTGCTGTTGAGTTGGTATAATCCTTGAACTTTTCTTGCTGCCTTTTTTTTCCTCTTTTTTTTTTGGTTATCTCCCTCCCCCCATACATAGAGAAACTTGCTATTGTTTACCTGAAGTCAGTTGAGTTGACTACATCCAGCCGACTAGAAGTCTGTCTGCTAGCAGCTGACATTAGATATGGAAAAAATGCTTAAGTGAAGTAGTGAAATTCTTTATAACTTTCCTGTTTGCATGAAAATTTTCACAAGGAAGGGAAAAACCAGTGAGGTAGAGTAGATATCTGTACATAGATATAGATATATATCAAAATTTCTTTCCTAGCAATGTTACCTAACACTTTCAAAACAGTACACCAACAGCACAGGGTTCTTTCTTTTTTAATGCGGGGAGATCAGGGAAAATCTCAATTAACTATTGAAGCACTAGTTAATTAACTTTCCTTTATGTCCATATGGCCACAGTCAAATAGTTTGCTGAAGCTGATGGTATTATGAAACATCAGCATAAATGGTATGAAGTGTGTTTGGAACCTCCATCATGGGAGGTCAGGGGAACAGACTAGGTAACAATATATCTGAAGTGAGAGGTTTGTAGTGCAGGAAGAAGAGCTGGAAGAGCTCTCAAGCCTTCTTCTAGGAATTGTTATGAGTAGTCTGTGTGCATTTAAGTAGAAGAAATCATGCCTGAATAACCAGGCAGAGTAATCTTCAAAGAAAGTTAAGTAATGTAGAGGGCGTAATTTGAATCTGTAATCTATTACCACAATAAGTATCTTTGCAATTTTAGCCTAGAATATGAAGCCTGCTGCAGAATTTAGTGTGATAAGTTTGGGCTTATGTATATAGCCATTATATGGGTTTGGTGATTTGGTGGTACAGTTTAGGATATATTTTCACTTGGTATCTTTGGTTTTAACAGGGAGCTTGAATTACAGCTTTTGTTGGTTTTTGTGCAATTTGGTGATATCTCTTGTAGTATGTTTGTAAATGTTGGGGAGCTGTTGTATAAGGAAAACATTCACCCACACAGAGTTGTAAGCCAGATTTCTTTATCATCTCTGAAAGCATATCCAACTCTGACTAAAATAATTTTAATTCTCACCTCTGTGTTTTCTTCTGGTTTTCCCCCCGTGAATATTTCAAGGTAATGGTAATGCTGGTTAGTGAGAGATGGACTCCTATGTTCATGTTTTTTGAGTCACAAGAAGGAGTGAGATTACCCTTCAGCACTTCTTGAGCATTAGTAGTTTTTTGATTTGTAGAATCTGCGTTCAATTAGTTATAGGATTTAAACTCAAAACAGATCTCTGTAAAAGCAAACAATAGGTTTTAAACTTTTTTTGGGATTAGTGAAATTGTTATTCCCATAAGCTTAAACCAAGTAAGACATTTCACTTGAGGGTGGTGTTGGGAAGGTATTTATAAAATATCTTAGTCTCCTAAATGGTTCTTTATTTCTGTGTGTTCTAGGTCTAGGTCATTTTCTGCACATACCATACTCCCATTTGTCATTTCCAGAATTTCCTTCAGATTTCTGCAAGTTTGAAAAATGTGTCCTGAATAATGTTGTTCTAAAGATGAAATCAGCATTGTTTTATTTTTTCTTTTCTCTTTACAGTATAGATTTCCAAAAGAACAATCCAATACACAAATTAACTGAAGAGGAACTTCTGGCTTTTACTTCAGTAAGTAACTTACCTGGTGCTTAATAAACATTTTTTTACTTAATATTTAAGTACCAAGCAATAATCTGTCAGTCACACTAATCAGGAAACTGTTTATAAGCCAAATCTGTGTTAGTAGTCAGATGTTTCATTAATTTTTTTTGTATTTCAAGAAATTAACGTATGCTGAATTTTAACATTATTCTCAGCCATCATCATGCAGGAAAAACTTGACATCTAAAAAATTAATTTCACCTCAAAACACATACAAAACATTTTCATGTGTTTAAGTTTTATTCACTTCATGAATTATAGCATAATATAGCATAAATTTTACAGCAAACTTTTCTTGTGACATTAGTGTTGAGGGTGCTTTTCTTTAAACAGCATTCAAAAAGAGTTCTAAAGCAATTTTGGCTTTATTCTGTCAGATTTATTCAGTCTGTATCAGATTAGACATCTTTCTTCCCAATTCAGTGGCTGATTTGCTGCAGAACAAATCTGAAATTTCCAGTGAAGCTTTGAAAATTCTCAGTATTTTTTATGTAATTATTTTTTACTGATTTTTTACTTAAGACACAATTTGCTTCTGCCCTGATCTTTTCTGCTTTTGTGGGGTTTTCAACATTAGTTTAGATGGGAGGATGCAGGGGGAAAGGCTTGTCATTATGCTGTCTTTTTTTGCCTACTTTCCACAATGTTAGACTTAGGTTTGGGTGCAGGAAAGAGGACTTACTTGCTCTCCTACCTAAGCCTTGTAGTAAGAGACTGTATTGCTGTAGTAGTGTCCTCTGAAAAAGTAAATTATGAGATCTCAGCCAAACCCCCTTGGATTTCACTTGAGCTAGAATCTTACCACTGACATTTGTAGTTATGTGAAAAGATCAAGAAAAGTAAAGTTTGGCTGAGTGTTTTTTGTAAAAGGAGGTTCTATCTGTAAAAAAATATAATCCTAATCTTACTAGATAAATGTAAAATAGGTTGGTTTAAAAGTACTGTTTGTTTAGGTCCCTCTGCAAGTACAGTATATGTAAGAGGGGCTGCATGAGGGACCTGAATGAATTGCTATAAAACAGTTTGGGTTTTGTAGTTTTCTCCTTGTTGGTACAATGATTGTAGTGCGCTGATTCCTCATGATATAATTTCTGAAGTATTTTGTTTTGAACTACAGTTTTGTTCTGAGTTTGGTGTTTTAGTTTTTTTTTTTTTTTTTTCCCCAAAATGTAGGACTAGAGAGGAGGAAAAAGTTGAAATGTAGAAAAAAATGAGACTGTGCACTCTCCTGTTGTAATTGACGTATCCAACAAGATTATTAAACAATGATGACCATTAAAAGGGAACAAAAGATTACAGAAATAATAAGCACATATAAAGTACGGAAATGTACACATAAAAGAAGCGTGTAGGAGTGACACCAAACTGGTGAATTGAGTACTGTAAGCTTTTTTTCAAAAATAGTGAAACTATTACAATACAAATTTCCCTCCAAAAGTAATGTTAATACAAATGTATGAAGTTTCAAGACATGCATGTAATTTCATTAAGACAAACTCTGCCATTTTTGTTGTTAAAATAATGTTAAAACAGTATATAAAACTATAGAAGTAGGGTTTTCTGTGAAAATTCAGAATCTTGCTTCTTATATTTTATTTCCAAACTCTGTGGACTATTTTTGTATACCCTTTGCTTCACTCTCCTCACTACCACTATTGTTTGCATCATTATTGGGTAGAAAACCAGCCATTATATACCTGAATCTTGAGATAACTTCTCCATTTATTCTATCATTTTTTTATTTTAAATGGAATGATATTGTGATAATAGAGTATCTTTAACAAAGTTGACCCTGCTCCTGTAGTGGTCTACTTCTAGAATAAAGCACATAAATACTTTAAATATTTTTAAAGTTTTACAGCAGTGTAGAAAAAGTCAGGGTAGGCAGTGCATTAGGGAAGAGATAATCAGCCTTCCTGTCATCCTTTATCTGACGTTGCTTGACAGATAACCTGTTAGATCAGGTGTGAGGTCTGTTGGGTGAATTCTTCATCATGATGGGAAAATCAAACTGCATTTTTCTGCCATCTAGTGGCTGATCCCTCAAAAATCACAGGACAGCTGATTAACTTACTCTTTAATTATTTTATTGCAATGATTATGGGGAGCTGATGTTTTAATTTATTTACTTATATTTTTATAGAGCTGCTAAGTTGGCTATGGCTTGCTTCACACTTGTAAGATGAGCAGCCACTATCAAGTTAGATCTCCAGAGAAACAGCTGAGAGATCTGTGTAGGCTTCCCTATCACTTTGTGCTCAGAGTAGCAAAAAAGAAGGATCTATGGCAGTAGATGTATAGGAATGTAGATCTTATTAATGTAATGCAAAATTGAGTCAACAGCAGCGACATAAAGAAGTAGCTGGTAGTCTAAATATTAGAGTAAATAGTAATTTACCGAAGAGTAATAATTCTTGGTATCAGAATAGTGTTCTTTTAAACTTTTGCATAATGTTTCCATTAACTGGATGTAGGGACACAATTGAATCTTAGAATTATTTTTTCTTTTGATCTTGACCTATGGTCCCAAGACACAAAAAAACCAGGCATGAACTGTAGTAACACCATCCCAGATCTTTCCTGGAAGCCAAAAGCAGGAATCAGATATTAGCTTATATGAATTCTTTTCTGCAAGTGTACCTTTTGTGGTTCTTGCATCTGAGCCCAAAATTGGGAATAGTCACTGCAGAATTTCATAATGAAATCTCTGAACTCTTCTGTGTCTCAGATCTGAGTCATTGAGGCAAATCCATCACTGTGTTCCCTGGCAGTAGGGATGTTGTGTGTCCATGTTAACATGGCCTTGGTGGGAGTGTTAACACAGCCTTGGTTCCTACAGTGTCTGCTAGCTGAGTAAATTAAATGGCACCATAGCTCTTATCACTTGGATTTAAGGTATTTACCAAGCTTTGGTACTGCCGAAACAGGCAAATGAGCACATATCAATGCTGCTCTAGTAATTTCTTTAGCATCAAACTGCTCTGTGTGTGTGTGTGAGCAGGCATCTTCTCAGCCTACATGTGGATTCTTAAATCTGCAGGCTGGTTAGATGGTTGTCATGCATTCATCTGATATCTACTGAAATTCATGTATCCTCTGAAAAGCTTTCAAGTTATCTTAGGAAACTTGAAAAATTACAAGGCATTTTTAATTGATCAGTGTATCATCAAGAGATCCTCTTGCTTGGGGCACTGCAAAATAAGTGCATGTGACATGCAATTTCTTTCAAGCAGAGAGAATTAAGATCTAGGTAGTACGAGAGGGAAGGGATGATCAAATGGATCTCAAGTAGATGATGTTATCCTGCCTTGTACTAGGTGCAGTTTGGAAAACTGACATTCTAGACTCCCTTTTATGTGTGTAAAAGATGAAAATTACTGGATCTGGAAGAGATATCTATATATCAATATCTGTATCTATATGTATTAAACAACATAACTTGTAATGCTAAAAATAACACTATTAATTCACTGCTTGGCAACAGCAGTCAACTACAAAAGGATTGCTGCTTTTAATTTACTGGAGTCACTTGGAAATAGCTGCTATAGTCCTAAAAGCACTATCTTTTGTCACAAATAATTGCTTTCAGTGTTGCTCATTTTTGAAGCAACTTGTGAGGGTGTATGTAGTCTTATTGATTGGGATAGCAGCTCTTGTAACAAGAATTTGGACTTAAATTTTGACATCTTCTAGTCAAATCTCAACCCATCAGTATAATACTTCAACTTTCAAGATGTTCATCCAGAAGTGAAATTAGATGCACTAGATTTTTTTTCTCCTTCTAGTTCAGTTGTTGATACAGTATCTTTACATGAGAAGTAATGCAAACTTGCATTTGACATTTTAGCATAAGACTAAACACAAAATGAAACATTTATTTTTGAGGGGGATTAAATATTTTTTTCACACTTAATAGTTTAGCATAACAACTATAAATTTTAAAAATTAATTCTATTATGGTAAGCACTTGATCTCCTAAGAAAGCTAAGATATATTTTAGCAATCAGATATCACACAAGCCACTTGAGAGACACAGTTATGCAGTTGGTGAACTTTCTGATTACCTAACTGAATATTGCATTCAAGAGCCATTTTAAGAGAGGAATGGTGGGACAGTAAAGCAGTAGTGAGACTCAGTGCTTCTCTGATAGAATTACTGGTTTCTTCCTTTTAATAAAATTTTCCGCTGGTGTTTTCTGTGTAGGATGTAGGAAGCAGACAATGCAAGAAACCAAAGAACTAAATCAGTGCTGCTTTTATACTGAGATTTTGTAGCTTTGTTTACTCCCAGGTCCCCAAATTAGTTGTCCAATGCTTAAATGTGCTTCATTACCTTCTTTAATTTCAGTGGATTATTTTTAATGTGAAAATACAATTGTGAAGTTCTGCTGCATTTTATATTGGTTAGCAGTTTTTCCCTAGAATTGCACAAGTACATCACTGAGCTGTAAATCAGTGACCAAAATACTTTTTTAGAAAAAAAATCATTTTAGGAAATGAGCAAAAGTAAGCCTTAAAATAATTTCCATTAAATATTTGTTGTTTGCATTATTTTGAATAGGTAATGCAGGTCAGACAGTATACCAGAGAGGAGATGAAAGGAACAGTGCTATGTAAGTGTACATGGTATTTAAAAAAAACCTCAAAATTACATTTAAAGCTTTATAAAGACGCTTGTGATGTGAACATAAGTTTTAGAACCAGGGACTGCAAACTATTTCTGAAATGTAGGAAAGTTTCAGGAACACATGAGGCATCTGTTTAAGAACTGATAAATATTCCTGTGTTATAATTTTAATATTATGCCGTTCTTGCAGAGAAATAGGGAAAATATTAAATACTGGATGGTGTTGTATTTTTCACTTGCAAAAGAGAAAAACGTTTTCTTTTTAAAAAAAGGCTAATAAGATTAAACTCTGCAATACAAGTTCTTGGAGCTTCATAGAAAGCTTATGCTATAGCTTATAATTTACATACTGGGAAAACAATTCAATGTTTCGTAGTCTAATATGACACTCCAGCCAATAGCCAAGACTAAGGAGCTGCAGCTGGTCCTTTAAATTACCCATTCCATCTGTCAAAGCCCTTGAACAGTCCAGGAGAAATGGTTTTTGTGGTAAATGTGATGAGCACTTAGCCCAGTGTGGGAGAATGTTATTTTTGCCCTTATTAGTGTATCATGATCAAGGGACATTGAGTGGCAGCAACAGTATTAACCTGTAGGGGACTGAGAAGAGAAAGTAACCAGCAACTGTGAAGGAGAAGTCTTGCTTTGTGCATCCCACATCTTAGACCCATATTTGTATCCTTTGGAACCCTTGAAAGATGAGAAGGAAGAGAAACGGAACCATGAAAATGTAGTTGTTTTGGTTTCTTAAAATTGTGAGGCTTCTCAGGATTTATGGAGAGTTGAACAGTCAGGTTTTTTTATTAAGTGGTGAAAGAGGGAAAAGGAAGCTCTGGCAATTCTTCTCTCTGGACATTTTGAACAGGTGAGGATATCTTTCTAAAGAGGGAAAAAATACAATGTAATAACTTGTATTTTGCTTGGACTACAAAACTGAAGTTATTTACCACTTTTTGACAAAAACAATGTATCATGCTGAAATTGTTCCTGTAATACTGAGGTCTGATGGAGGACTTGGAAAATGTGGAAGGAGTCTGCCAAATCTGAGGAATACTATGTATTCCAAAGATAGACCGGATGAGACTGCTTTTCCTCTGTATTGAGCTACTGATTCCATAAGAGACTGATTTTACTAAGGAATTTTAGAACGGTTGGATTTATTTTTCCAGAGGTAGGCATTTATTGAGTGTAATAGAAGCTGATGTTGTATGGTACCTTTGAAAATCACAGTGAAGGATTACAGTGCACATTTTATTGAGTGTGTGTGTATGAATATGCATATATGAATACTTTTTCTGCTTTTCACTGTAGAAGGGGGCTTTGGGAGGAGGGAGTGGAAGGTGGAAATGGAAATGCTTTGTTTTTCTCATCTTTTCTATGGCATTTGTGACATTAATGTGGAACTAGGGAGCAATCAAATCACGGCATACGGTATTTTTAATGTTAAGCCTTCCTATCAAAACTCTATAAAACTAACATGCCAATTTGGTTTCTAAAGAGAAATTGTTTATATAGCTTAAATAAAAGCAGTGCATTTTTCTCTGCTGAGAAAATGGCTGCAGTTTTTTTTTGTTTTATAAGCAGCAAGACTATTGAAAAGCTCATTAAAAGTGCCATGTGTCTCTACTGCTGTAACTTCTGTGGCTTTATAAAAAGTTTCTTTCACTTATTTTCTAAGCTGTGTTGCCCATTTTGAATAGCCTCTGTTGGTTACAAGATTATAACACTGCAAAGGCTTTCTCTCAGCAAAGCCCTGCTAGTTACTAGTGAGACTTTTTTAAAGTAAATTAATTCAAAGCTAGTATTCGGGTTTTTTGTGTTTGTTTTTTTTGTTTTGTTTTGTTTTGTTTTTTTTTGTTTTTTTTTTTTTTTTTTGTTTTTTTTGTTTTTTTTTTTTTTTTTTTTTTTTCTTCTAAAGACTTTATTCAAAAGTCTGAATCATTTTACAGGAATGTCGGGATCTAAACACTTGCTAATTTAGTGCATGTATGCCTTCTGGCTGATCACACAGTACTGGGAAATCAGATTGAGTGTAGCAAAAGAGAAGCTGCCTCTTCCTGCTGCATGTGCAAAGACTCCACTGGATGTCTTGGAAGCTTGTTCACAAAGCATCTGGTACTTGCGTGTGCACTGTTTTTGTGGAGACTGGCCTGCTGTTGTCAGTTATGTTTGCTGCATTTAGATGTTTCAGGGTAAAGTAACTGGGTGCTGTAGTACATGTGTTGCAGGGTAGGGGTGAAGCTTGCATTCCATTCCAAAACTGGGATTAAGTAACAGTCTGTCTGAAGTTGGTTTATTTTACAAAGTATCAGATTTCAGCATAATTGACACTTTTATCCCTTTCAACTTTGTTCTCCTCTGTGGTCTGCATTCTTCCCTCAGTCCATGGGATCCACAGCTCTGCTTGAATTATATCTTGCAAGAGATGATTCCTGATTTACTGTGTGCCTTTCTAAGCAAGAAATTTGGGATAGCCTTTCCTTTCTAGCATGGTGTGCTCTTTTGTATAATCCGTACAGAATTACTCAAGCAATAGATTTTAGTGGACTCACTGTAACTGCACTGGTAAAAGAACATGGAATCATGTTTAAATATTAATAGATTTTTTGCCTGTCTAAGGGTTTGAGAAGTTAAGCAGACAAATTTGATGACAATTAATAACATTTTTTCCCACAGCAGCCTTTCTTCTCTCCCTCCTCCTTTATCTATCAGCAGCTCACTTATTTTTTCTAGCAGCCTCTCTGACAGCCAGTTGACATGTCCCAGGCTTCCCTTCCCCCTCTCATGTCCTTCACCAGTTATAATTATTATAATTTACTTCAGCAAGAAAATTTTCATTGCAACAAGAAGGTGAAATAAAACCCACTATTCAACAGTATGCTGTCTGAGGTATCACCTGAAGGAAATAAGACATTCTCACTATTCTGTCTGATGCTTAGTAACCCCTTTTTGGTGATGTTATGATGATCAGTTCATGTGTTATCAGTACTAGTAGTTACTTTCTTTAGTGACTTATATTCTGTGTATAATTCATTATATTTAGTGACTGTTTTCCTGGAGAGGGTGCAGATGTACTAAACAAGGCATAAATCTAATCCTTCCTTTTTTCAAAGTAAAATTTTTATTATTTTACTACTGTATGAGGAAGAATTATTCTTAAAATTCATATAGCTATCATAATGTCTTGCCCTCATCTTCTATACCTACCTAAATACCATCCTAAATATCATCCCTTCATTTGTTTTTTTTCCTAACCCAATGCCTCAAATATTACTCTAATCTTGCTTGTTCTGTGGCATCTGAAAAAATAAAGGTGATTGCATTCTTGTTTGCTAGTGTCTAAACAACTTGAGTTTAATTTTCTCTGATGATATCATATCTATGTTTCAACTGGAAGTAGAACATTTTTCATATCAGTTCACCAAACAATCTTTATGGTCTGTGTTAAAGATGAAATATAGGACAAGTCATATATTTTGTGACTTATTACGCTTTAAGATGGGTTTGATTACAATGTCAGTCTTTGATTGCAGTCATGAAATATTGCAGTCCCTCCCAAGGTGTCTGAAATGTGCCAATCTGATCCTCATTGATTCATTTGTCATCAGTAAAATGTCACTGTCCTGTTATTCTTGGTTCTTTTGGATGCAGTCAGTTACAGCTGTTCTATTCTAGCTACTTTGGGAAAAATATAATAGGAACTTGATAAGTAATAAAACTATCTTACCTCATTTCTGCATGACTTTCTTTTTCAGTTCCCCCAATATTAGGGATGAAGAACTGAAATGGCTCCAATGATTCTTCCTTTCCTTAATTCTTTTTTCCTTTGGTCTTTTTTCATATTGAAGTTTTAGGTAGCCAAGCTACTGGGAAGAATTTCTAATTGGTATTTTCTTTTGTACATTTATTGACAGTACAATATTTTTGAGGAAAAAAATGTTTAATCAAGTCTATAAACCAATGGGCTTTTGAAAGGAGATGTAATGGAGAAAGATTTGGAGTATCTATTTTTGAAAAACTTTCCAAAGAAACACACCTTTTATTCATGGAAATACTGCTTTACTTGCTTAGCTGTCCTCATTTGAGTAGATCCTGTTCTGTTCAGCAATGATCTTGGTGATGGTTTTGGGCATTGTCCTGCCCTTGTATGAGGAGTTTGTTGGCTTCAGTATGTTGCGGAAAAACATGGTGCCCTCTAGGTTACAGAAGGACAGAGATTAAGGAGCTCTGATTCTGGTATTTCCACAGTATTTTCTTTCTTTTATCAGAAACAGCACATTTAAATAGAAAAATGGAATTTTGAAGTGCTGCTGGCCAGAAAGTAAGGTGAAACATTTAAATACATTTGTATAGAGGGTGTCTGCACATTTATTTTACATGTATTTATAGAATGCTTGAATTCAAGTACTGATTACATATTATATGACTAAAGGGGAGAAGCTTTTATTCTTGCCAGTAGAACCCCGTTGCTCAACTGGATTTTTTTTCTTACAGAAATAGCTTTTTACTTGTATAATTTATGGACCAATAAAGCAAAGTATTATTTTTAGTACTTATTTGTAACATCAAATATGCAGGAAAGCTTCATAAGGTCGTTCACATGCAGTGTTTGTGAGCCTTATGAAAAGTACTTTCCAGTTATGCGAATACATAATTCGCATAACTGAATAAAAAAAATTCTGAATAAAAAAGGTTTATATTCTATCGATGAAGGCTAGCCCATTGCATCAGGAAATAGAACCAATGCCAGCTCATTTAGTGGACTGTTCAAGCAATGTGTATCATAAATTACATAAATGATAATTACTGTGAGAAATTTCAGACTTTTTTTGGTATAACGTATATGCCTAGAATATAGCATATATATGATAATGTGGTATGACATAAATACTTTTGACATGTTTGGATTGGCTGCATTAATCATGGCAAGTAGAGCTGTTAGTTATGAAGACTATTCAAATACAGGCCAATAAAATGCTTAAAAGCATCATGTTCTGCATGTTGCAATTTGCAAAAATGTTTTAAAGTATTTGCACTACTGCTTTTCTATCTGGGAAGCTGAGATTTGGGGCCTTTCCTGAACAGAAATAAAAATCATGACAATAGGTATTAGTTGATACATTTTGACATATTTGAGATTTTACTGTCTTGTCTATATTATCCTTACGCATGTCTTGCATTAATTAAATTGGAGCTTGGGCTTTTTTCTTCTTCTTAAGACTTCATGTCTTGTGTCAAGTAGATTTTTCTTAAGTATGTTTGTCAGAATACATTGGGCAATACATTCTCCAATGAATTCTGTCTAGTCTAGGCAAAACATGAGAAAGAAAATATTTTTACAGAGTTCTATAAATAGACTGTGAAAGATTTTCTTTAAGATAAGTCGTTTGATTTCATAATTGCAGCAGCAGGAGAGGGAAAGCATATGCCTTGGGTATTGTACCTAATTTGTTTTTTTATTGTTTGCTAGAAATTATGTTTTCTTTGCTTTTTAGTTTAATACCTATTTGTCAAAGCATTACTGTTTTGGATTAAATGAATGAAATATGTTTAGGAAATTGTTTTTATTTTGAACAGCTTGCATGGTCTGAAGCTCTTAGTAGCTTAGTAGTAAGAGTCAGAAAGCAAGCAGGACATTTAGTGGCTGGGGTAAGGACACAGTTCCCATCTTACAGCTTATTGTGCAAGAACTGCAGTGTGTGTCTTTGTGTCTGCATATTGTGTGTCTTTTCCTTATCTATAGTAGGCAAGTGTTTATTTCTGTGTGTTGTAGCTGTAATAAAGCTGGGAAGTTGCAAACCATAGGGGTACATAACTAAAAAGATTGCCTCTTTGTTTGTCAAAGTAAAATGTCTTTGTAGCTCCTTCAGACAACACATAAGGTGGACATTTTTTATGAATATGGTGGTGAAGCACTGGGACAAGTTGCCTAGAGATGTGGTAGGTGCCCCATCCCTGAAAACATTCAAGGTCAAATTGCATGAGGCTCTGACCAACCTGTTCTAGTTGAAGATGCCTCTGATCATTGCAGGGAGATTGGACTAGATGGCCTTTAAGAGTCACTGCTAACCCAACCCATTCTATGATTCTTCGTCCAATTTGCATAATGATTTTAATAACTGCTGTGGTTTTTGTGCATAATACACTGGTCAGACACTAGCCTGTTGTGTTTGAATCTTAATCCAATACAGCTCATGCTTGTAGCTTCTTTCAAGTCAAAGCACAACCCAGACACTGCCATTTGCCTCTGATAAATATATTCAGATTATAGCTTCTCTCTTCACAACTCTGTCAGATTTAGGAATGTTATTTACTTTGCTCACCAAAATGGGATTTTTTTTTCATGCTCTCCAGCAGTCTCTCACTCTTCCCTCCTCTAGTATTAGTCACTTGTGCTTGTGTCAGCTTCCCTTTTTGTTTACTCATCCATGCCATATTCCTCTCAGCCCTTCTTTGTCAGTTCTTGCCTGTTGTTTATCTTTCACTCTTGCTAAGTCTTCCCTAATTCCTTTCTTGCTAATGTATTGCTTACTATTTTTACTCCATTCCGTCCTCACTTTTGGCTGCTGCTTAAGGAGTTAGTCTTCTTTCAGGACTATTGTGTCTTCAGGCTCTGAAAGGAAGGTGGCAGTTTTGTTTTGCTCCTGGGAACGAACATTTGCACAAAAGGTTAAAAGCCAGGGTGCCAGTGGCCTCCAGCAGCTTGATGCACTTGCATGTGAGAGCAGTAGCTCTTTAAATAGACAAAATATTTCTGCTGGTGAAGTCAGGAAGGAACTGAATGAAATCAGAAATCAAGTATCTTTTAATGGACATGGAGACTTGCTAATGCGCTCTTACTCAGGAAATTGTTGAGGCCATCCTAGAAATCTCACTGAAATTGTTATCTCCATCCATCTCCTATCCCCTTAGCCCACCAAGCAGTAAGTGAGGCATGCCTCTTGCATTAACATGTCACATTACTTGTGAACACTCAGTATTGCAGTGTGTAGACTGCTGAACCATAAGAGACCATTGTAGGCAGAATTCCTGTGGTGGATGCTGGTATGCAAAAAGGGGAAAAACCAAGTAAACACAGGGCTCCTCTAGAGCCCTGTCTGGCATTGTGAGGTTTTTCTTTTGCTGTGTCTCACTGTTCTACAGACATCTGTTCAGACTGAAGGTTGAGAGGGTGTTTTATAGAACTTCTGTAATTTGTTCTGACATAGATGAATAATAAAGTCAGTGGCAGCCTTACTATAAATCACTGGTCTAGGCATGTAATTATTCCTGAATTTTTTTGACTGTGCCTGTTACAGAAAAAAAATGTGGTAGCTGATTTTTACTAGTTAACATCATTACAGAACAGGTTCACAAATGGGACATGAGCATTTTATAATGTAAAAGTTGTATGCAATGGTTATACTTCTTGTGTCATTGACTAATGTTAAACTTAAGAAATTATGAGAACATTTAAATTATCTCTTTTCAAGAAGATAATTTAATGCCTTCTAGTGAGGCTGTGAAAGGAACTTCTAATGCTTCATTGTTTTGAGTAATTTTATGGTTACTGAGAACAAGTATTTTTCTGTCTGAGAACAAGTATTTTTGCTACCCTATATTCTCTTCTTGCAAAAGATTCTCAGTTAAGGTATTTTAAGGATAATTAGTGTAAATGTATATTTGTACTGACGTTATCATTATAGAATTAAAGATAAAAGTTGCTGTTAGAGTACAAATCTATGCAGCATCAGATAACAGCAGTATATAAAGCAGCATTCTTCCAGAGGCTGTTGATAGGCCAAATAAACAGGAAGTATCACTGGCAGTCTGTGGAAAAAAACAGTGGTGAGCTCATAAATGTGAGTGGGCAGGCAGAACAGACTGATCCCACCACCCTGAGTCAGTTGCATAAGGATAATCTGTCAAGCTTAAAGAATTTTTCCAGTGATCTGGAGTTTTGAAAGCAGTGAGTTTGCCCTGAAAAGTTCAAACAAGTAAAGCAGAAAAAAGGGAATGGGAACCATCATGCGTAGTTTTACCTGGATTTTGCTGAGTAAGAAGTACTACTTTAAAAAAAAATAAATTACAACCCAAAGAAAGTATTGAGAAATGATGGGTTTTGTTTGTAGCCACAGGCAGCAGTAACAACTGGAAAGATTAACAGTCATAACTGTCTCCCTGAAGAGTAAATTTCTATCAGCAGAGGATGAGTTAACCTGTAGCACTGTCTGTTCCAAAAATGCTCTGTGTCAGAGGAGAGGCAAGGCTGAAGGGGTGTAGAGCATGAAGGGCAGAGGATTAAAGAGCCTACTGTGGTAGTTTGCAAAGGGTAGTTCTTCTCCCGCATGGCCAATTTTAACAAGTTAGAAAATATCCTCCATTGACACAGTTTTTCTTAATTTCAGCCTTTTTTCCAGTCATTTGCTTTGTTTGTCTTGAGACTAAATAGATTACAAGTCCACAGATAGCGTGTACCATTGCATACAGTCCTGAAATTGTCTATTAATAAAATATGCTATCTAGCCATTGTCAAACCAGATTCACTGTTTTACTACCTGTGCAGAGAGAAAAAAAAAAAAAAAAAGCTGTTCTGGTTTTCAGGATATAACCTCAAGATCACATGATGTGTTGAGAATCTTGGCACAGATGGTGAAATTACTGAGGCTGAGCAGTTAAAACGAGAAATTTGCTGTTGTTAAATAACTAGGGAAATCCGTATCATTGGTACCAAAGAGTTAGTCTAGTCTTTTGTATCCAAAATCGTGATTTATTACTTTTGAGATTGGGCCTTAGGAAATAAATGCAGTACTGTGATGTGGTGTGGAAGTCTGTACTTATGCTGTTTCAGGAGTATGTCCAAACCACAGACCTGAAAAAAACAATGCTACTGCAGTCAAATCTGGCTGAAGTTGTTTGCAGCATAACACAGAATAAGTGATGTGTTTGGCACAACAGAACAAGTGTCAGTCATATGGCTGGACTCCATTCTAACTGAAAATAGGAGCTATATCTTATGTGGTTTACCCTTCACTAGTCATTGAAAGCTGATTCCTTTAAATAAAACAGTATCTTCTTTTTTTCATGACATTTCCTTTTCTTCTCTAGTTTCTTTCTTCCCCTAAAAAAAAAATGAGAGCCTCCAAGGAAAGCTTGCTTCTGTACTTTAATAGTCCGTTAAAATGAAAAGAAAAATGCAAACCATAATACAACTCAAAAACTAGACTAGGCAACAGCATTAAAAAAATCCTTCTTTTACATCTTAAATGTCCTCCTTAAATGAGGACACAAAATGCATACCACTTAGTATCATCAGAGAGAGTCAAGCTCTTAAAAACCATCTAAATATCAGCCCACCAATGCCTGTTAATCTGGAAGAAAACTTATACAATTCTGGACATCCAGGATACATCTGCAATGTAGTTATATAAATAGAACTGAACAACTAATTTGATTGATAATATCTTTGTACTGTTATTAGAAAGTAGAAAATCCTAAAGGGGGAAAAGCATTGAAACATTTTCCTAGCCAAACGTGATCAGAGTTGATTATTTCATTGTGTCTAAAATTACTTTGAATTATAGTATTTTTCTTCCATAGCTTTCTCTAAGTTATGTACCTGCATGCAAGTTAAGTCACAGACTGCGTTATATGGAAGCAAAGAATCATGTTTATAACTCACTATAAGTCTCCATACTTTTTATTATATTTTTGTTCCATGCAGCCTAATATGAGCTTGCTTTTTTGTGTTTCTGTTACATTCGAATCCATACAAAGCTTTCTTTGAGTCTTTTGTTTCCAGTGAAAATTCTCCAGTGAGCGTAGATCTTTGTATTCCTTTCACACAGCTCTTTTTGTGGAACGTATGAGACTTCCTCTGAAAGGGAAGATTTCTCTAGTGCTCGTTTTCTCTGACCTTTTTCCCTGTGAATTGTATCATGTAGGGGACACTGGATTGTCATTTCAGTTCTACCTGCAGAGCTACCTTCAGAGCTAGCTGGAAAGACAGTCATCATATGCTTGTGTTTCTTCCATTTCTGACCAGAGATTTGTTTCCAGTACCCCCTTGTTCATGTCAAAGGACACACTTTTATTTAATTTTTTTTAATACACAAAATATTTAGGTGTTCCCGAGTTGCAGCGTTATGGTGTGAGACAGATTTTCCAAGAGAAAACATAGGAGCATACAACTTAAAAGCTGAGGAAATTCTTGATGTGTATTCAGAAGATGTAAGACTATAACAGGGGGAAGGAACAGCTATGGCATTTCATATGTTTGGTTACTAACAGTGCTTAACCATTTCCCTTTACACTTCTGAAAAGTGTGGTTGGGGAGAAGGAGAGTGAGTTGTTTTGACTGGTATTCTGCATGTGAGGAAGTGTACATGGAATCAGAAGGAGGGAAAAAGAACAACATATTTAGATCTGTTAGTAAAAGCAGCAGATCTAGACCTTTTCTATGATTCTTTTTGCTCTGTGTTCTTCAAAAATAAAATTCACTGAAGAGGCAGAAAGGACTTGAGATTACTCAGGTTTCAAATGAGATGGTGATGGAGGATAGAAAGAGAAGTTGGGTGTTCTCCTGACTAATGTTATTTAGAAGAAAGAAGACAAGGGGTAAGGCAGCCTCATTTTACCTGAATATTGCTTATGTTTCCTTTGCTAATGAAAACAAATGGAACAAAGAAGCTGTAAAGTCTGAGGGTATTTTCTTTTGGGAAGTCATCCTTTTTCCCAGTTGAGACTTTCAGCTGTATAGTCAGCTTACTATGCTGAGTATTGACTAATAAAGGAAAAGGTTACTGGTGAATAATGTTGATCTCTTTCTTAGAAGAGGCTGCATTGAGTTTTTCCAACCACAATTGCTTTCTTTTAAGGCGAGGTAGAAGAGATGGCTGAAGAAAGATAATGAAGTGTCTTGCTAGTTCTAATAAGGTTGGTAACAATATCTTTAAGCAGATAATAGAACTAACTTCCAAGATTTCCTGCCTAATTTTTTTTTTTTTTTTTTACTCCTTGAAATTCTAGGTACTACAGAAGTGGTATGCAAGCCAGCACAGTTTCCAAGCTGATCTAGCATTCATAGTTGCCTAGAAGCAAGAATTGTCCCTTTGCAAGGTAGATACCAGAAGGAATAAGAGTTACTGCTTAAAACAAGTGTCATGGAGGGGAAATATATTTAGAATGATAAGCAGGACAGAATATGAGGATACCGGTGGGTGGATGTTATCAGGACCTACCCATTTGCTACAGAACACTATTTAAGTGGGGTAAAAAAAGCTGTGGAAAATACAGTTGAAGTGAAATTACGTTAGCCTTCATGTATTGGGATATTTTTTAAGTCTTCTGAGAAGAAAATCTATTCCAGAGCTGTCTTCTAACTTTTGAACTGATTGAGCAAGCTACAAAATAACTCTTATATTATATTTAATGTACCTTCAGATGTGATGCATTCCAGATATAATAAATTTCACAGAGAGAGAGTCAGTCACTTTTGGACTAAGATTGAATGAGACACTTAAGAACATTAAATTGCCTTTAGGTAAGTGCAATATAGTTGCTGCTCTATTGAGTCTGGCATTCATTTCTAGATCAGTCTAGTATAGTGTAAGTAAGTAACTATTTACCTAATATTTCTAACATTTTACCATATAAAGTGTGTATGGACAAAAAGAAAACTGAAAAAAGTAATCAGTATGTGTGTGTACATGTTTCATTTTAAAACACTCATAATTAATATTTTACTCCAAATCCATTAAATGATCCAAGCTTCTCAAATTATATATATGAAAAAATCTCATTCAAACACACTGAAGTATATAGCAATGCAAAAAAAAAAAAAAAATCAGATAGTGTATTCTTGTTTTAGTGGTCAGAGTCAACGAAAGGTACTCTGTATTTACAATGATGTAATGTTATAATTTGAATGCTGAGGCTACCAGACAAGACTAGACAAAGTGAATTTTAAAAATGCCATTCTAATTAAACTAGTCCCTTGATGCAGATCACTGATGGTGTTTTGGCCTTGCTCTTGACTTTTTAACACCAAGAGGTATTTCTAATGGCTGTGGTTAAGAGCTTTAAGCCCAGCTCTGCTAATGATCAGCTAACACCTGTTGTGGTGAAAAGCTATTTTAGTTCAACAGTCCCAGGATTAATTTTATGGACCAAAATAAACCCTTGTCATACATTTGAGTGAATAGCTTTAGATTTTGGGGAAAAATATGCTCAATGTGTGGTCCAAACCTACTGAAATAGATGAAATATTAAAGCAGTACTAGAAAATGGCACTGTGCAAGTGCTGATGTCTCAGCCAGTGCAGGAAAGTAAATCTTCTCCTCTGTCACTTTAATACTTTCAGGATTTCTGCCTGTCTCTCTCATTTGCCTGACAGACTGAGAATTCTTTAAGTCATGGTAACTTCAAGAGGGCTTAAAAAAAACCACAGATGATCACTATTGACTCTGTAGCATGCTGTCATGGTGTAACAACTCACTGAAACACCAAGAGACCTAATAAACAAAAATACAGAACTTCTGCTAATGCACTTCATACAGGCTCAAGCATTGCTTTATTTTTTGGTTTGTTATTACAGTGCAAAGGTCTTGGCATAATGCTCTAAAGGTGCCATGTAGAATTTATATTAGATGCTGTTAGGCAAGAAAGTATTTAAGACTTAACCAAGTAATAACACATTTTTCTCATGCAACACTGAAAAAGAAACACTAACACAGGACTTGGAATAATGTCTGAAATATAATTAATTCGAAGTGTATAATGCAAGTTGTCATGTTTGCAAAGAAAAAAATGTAAATTGTCCTTGTCTTGCTAGTTTTGCCCTAAGACTGTTAAATCAATTATTAATCTGTAACTCCAAACACTTTGCATATTATTGGTTTTTAAGTTCTAATTGTCAAAGCCATATGGTAAAATATACTTTTTAGATTGCACCTAAAATTGCAGTCCATTTCACAGAAAAAGGCAGAAATTTTGAAGACAGTTGCTTATGTGTTGATGTATATACACTTCTAATTTGCAGGATTAGTTGATAATATTTTGATTTTTTTCTGGTCCAAAACTCTGTTAGAATGACTAGAAGTGTAGGACAGATTTCCATGTTTAATGAAAGTGTGAAATTAATGAGATATTTCAAGGCATATACAGCACAGGCTTTGATAATTGTTAAACATACCAACAGGGCCTTTGATTTTTGTTTGATACCTGAGCAGTGCTTTTGACCTTGAGGAGAAAAGATGTAGTAGACTACAATACACACTAGTGTGAGTATTTCTTCTGTTTAGATATTTTTTAATAGAAAAAAGCAACCAAAACCCAATCTGCAAAGTCCATTGGCTAGTCCATGCTAGGAACGATTTTCTGCATAAATTAGACTATCTTTTCTTCTCTTCCTTCTTGCTAGTCGCTAAACATATTCGCTGTCATAGTATTTATGGCAGCCTTGCATTCTTAAGGTATAAAAATATTATTGTCCTTTTTTGTGTCCAGTATCTTGTTTCTTTTGCTCTCCAAGTATATAATTATGCCAAATAGGGTTAGAATTTGTCAATTTAAAACAAGAATCATCTGGAGTGAAATCCTAATGTAATTTTTTTCTTGCTGGACCTTAGAAAATGTGAAGGTGTTCATAGCTAATAAAATGTGACTGGAGAATATACAGCTGGATTGCTCATGTCTAAAGCAATGCCGATGATTATGGATGACAAAAGCTGAAAATAGAGGATGGCTTGAAATAGTTTACTTAATCATTCTATTTGTTTGTTCCCAAGTTAACCGCTGTTGTAACCGCTGTTGTTTGTTTAGAACTATCACATACTTACCTTTTATATAAATTGGGGATTGTACTGTGGATTCCATGAGTAGAAGTTCTCCTGTAGAAGCAGTAAAATCAATAGGTTTGAATTTCATGTGTTGTGTTCTGTTGCTGCCTCTTCCTATTTACTGTCCAAGAGGAAATCTTTATTGGCTGTCAGGTTTTGTTTGAATTTCGAACCTAAAGTGAAGTTGTCATGTGTTAAGGTGATACGCTCAAAGAAATGAAAAGTATTTCGTATATATATTTAAGTATGGAATAATGGAGTTGTTTCTATCTGAACTTCAGATTATTCAATTTCAATAAAATTATGATTTATGAAGACACTGGAGGAACTCCCCTGTTAGTATGAAAAAAATAACCTCTCTGAAATGATGGCATTGAGTCTTTGTCTGGGATGAATCGGACGGGTGTTTACAGATACACGTTTTAGCTTATGGTTCCATTTCAATGCAGTTACATAAAAATATATTTAGAGATTTACATACAGTAATTATATACCATTACACATAACAACAGAGAGGATTTCTGTATAACAACAATGGAAAATAAAAAGAGGGAAAGTCTTGGGGATAGGATTGAACTAAGGATAATGGTGTATCAAAGAAAAAAACTTTTTAATTGTAATTATTATTCAGTGTTCTGCAATTCTGAATGCATTTTTAGATTTATTGGAAATTTCATTTCTGTGTATAAAGAGCATACCTACTGTGATAATTGCAAAATAGAAACTTTTAATTTAAATATAGATACAAGGAGATAAAATAACTCCTTAGCTGGTTGCTAGGCAATTTTTATCCTTTGTCATACATATGAAATCAGCTTAAACATCAAATATTACTCCTTGTCCATTTAAATATGCCTCTTTAGAAAACAGTAATGAATTTTAGTTGTTTATTGATTTGAGGGTTTGTGTATGTGTGTAATTATTATAGTTTCCTCTTAATTTGTGGTCACTGAAGGATTAGTAAACTGTTGAGTGTTGTGATAAGAATAAAAACACTACTAGAAGGAATTTGAGTTCTGTGAAACCTCAGCATCATACATTTGTTAGTGATGCCATATAATAAATCTTCTTTTGATTCCTGTTTATTTTAAAATCTTTGGGATAGGCATGTATAGCAGAATAGGTATATATACTTGATTTGAACATACTGGATCTGCTTGAGCCAACAGGAAATTTTTACATGTTCCTACACTAAGCAGAAAAGCTAAAAGTGGTCATACTGACTGACTTGTTCTGTTGCCAAGCCATGGTTCTGCTGCTTAATTGTAACTAGAAATTTCGTATTTTCTTGCCCTCTTGATACTTGTGCTTTTCACTAAAACATAAAAAGTGCTCTGGTATTGGAAACCACTTAGTCACAAATGTACTTTATTTTAACTTACAGGGTTCTAACAGAATTATTGTTTAAAGTTACAAATCCCATTTCAACCAGATGCTGCCAGTACTACTGCAGATCATCTGTATTTGAGCTCAATTAGTAAAGGAGTTAATATTTTAATGACTTTTCTCAAAATTTCTATTATTTTTGCATCCCTCTGTACCTTGGATTGCCTTAATCTTTCCTAGGTAATTAAAAATAGTTCCATAAAGTTCATTTAGCTACTTAAGGCAGAGTTTCCTGTACATACTTTTTTCCAGAAATGCAAGGAGTATAATTTATGAAACACTGTTCTGTTGAAAAAACATAGATTTAATGAAAGGAAGTTTTTCCACAATAATGTGGCGTCTTTCAGGTTTTTCTCTAAGTTGATTATTTTTAATTTTATTTCATTTTGCTATTTTGGTCACCAATTTAGTGCTAGGAGAAATTTCCAAAAAAATTCAAATTAAATGTCATTTGAACATGACTTTTTAGAAGAAAAACTTGCATTAGTTATACAGAAACTTAAGTGTCAGATTATTTGGATGAGAATAACATGTGGAAAGCAAATCACATGCTCCCTAATATTATACTGATTTTTTTCTTCTTTTTCTTAGTCATGAATTCCATAGAAGTTTTTGCTAATTCTTTACTGTGTACATAAAAACAAATTAAACACTTTTAAGTTAGCTTCCAGTAATAAAGTCATTCAGCAGAGATTAGCAGATATGTATACCAGGCAAATGAACATTTTCTGTGTTCATGCCTCAGTCATCCTAGTGGGTTTTTTATATACTCACCTGATTATTGTGCAGGATAAAGAATGTGGAAAAGAAGCCATTGTAGTGTCTCATTTCACAGAAGAGCACAGAACAAGTTAAAAGGTTGCCATTTTGCCTTGGGATGTGTTGAAGAAATAAGGGTTTCATGTTAATTATCTGAATGAATTACTGAAAATCATCAAATAAAGATATATGTAGTTACATGAAACAAGACTATTGATAAGACTCTTGATTCTTGACAAGGCTATTGACAAGACTATTGGACTATGGATGAATTAATCCACATGAGTAATTTGAAAATCTTAATGCGTGGTTTTTTGGAAAAGTAAACAACAAAGCTCCTGAAGTATGTTAACTGAAATGCATAATATAAGGAACTAAAAAGGAATATTTTTCATTTTTTTCTCTAAATCTTCCCCAGTGTTTTGTGCTTGTTCGTTTGTAACTTAAAATAAGTTAGCAAATAACCTGAGCTGAATCTGAACTAAGGGTCATGTCTTTGGAGGCATGAGAGAGGAGCAGAGCTATCCTCCGGCTGCCTCATGCCTGTGACTTCAGTTAAATAATTTCATCACATCCTGGCAATTTGGTCAATAAGCAGAATATTTTTGGTTCACTGATGGACTGATGTGCAAATTCTTAGGAATTTCACAACTGGTTGCAGTTAAAATTGCTTAGTTTACAAGTCCATTTTCAGATGATAGCTCCATCATAGCAATCACAGTACTTTACTAGGCTACTGATAGTTTATCAGTGAGCAAACTTCAGGAGTAAAACAATAGCCTTACTGCATAGATTTATCATAAGGAAAAATTAGAAAACATTAAAATTAATTAGCGCTGCAGTTAACAACAATTATCTTTACCTGTTCCAGCTTTTCTAGCATGTCTTATATGCCCAAGTAAGCTCTTGCTGACTTTGATTATAGGAAGAATTCCTATAAGAACTCCAACTTTTTAAAATAGTAGATGCAGGAAGGCAAAAGAGTTGCTTTGACCAATCTTTACCTTCTGTAAGTCGTGACTGACTGATGCAGTTCTTTGTTTCTCTGCAGACATTTATATGAGTGATCAGGGAGTGCTTTACACCTAGGTTAAATTCTGAATACTGATGCTGAAATTGTTCGTTAATGGTACCTGATTTTTGGATTTGACAGAAATCTGTGGCTGGGTTTGATCTGGGTGTCATTACTAATGTCATCTATCTCACAATTTAGGTATTACTCGGAATCAACCAAACCTTTACTTGGGATGGTTTGGGTTGATAGGGATCTTAAAGGCCGTCCTCTTCCAACTCCCCTGCCATGGGCAGGGACACCTTCCACTAGACCAGGTTGCTCAAAGCCCCATCCAACCTGCCCTTGAACACATCCAGGGATAGGGCATCAGTAACTTCCTTAAGCAATCTGGAACAGGTTGCCTGGAGAAATTTTGTTCCAAGAACAAAACTTGCCTTTTGTTCTTACATAATTATAAGTGTTATACAATAATGGGCTACTTTGCTATTAAGACTTGCAGCATCATCTTGTTTCATTTGGGTGTTATGTAAGGAAGTTATATTGAATTAAGAATTCTGGTTTGTGTAATTCATTGGTCATCTCCTTTTTTACATTCTGATATGATGGGAGAGGATGATATTGTTTCTAGGAAAAAAATGTGTGAAAGAATTGGGAAATTACTTTTCCCATATGAAAATATCCTGTTCTGTGCAGAAAATGTTGCATAACCTTATTTCCTTTCATTTCTTCTCAGCCTGTCTAATCTTCCTGTGTTTCTTTATTTTATTGTTCTTTCCCTAAAGTAAGAACAAAGATGACTCGTGAAGGTTCTCAATAGTGGTTTTGCTTCAGAATTATTTTGTTAATTTTCTTAGCTGCCCTTGGTGCAGTATAATGAACTTTCAAGTATGTTGACAAAACTTTCATGTTCTTGATTACGTTTTTTTTTTCCCCATATGTTTTGTTTTAACATATAGTCCCATTAACAAAGCCTAGATATAGCTTCAGGTGAAAATATAAAGCTTTAGATCTTATGAGAAAGGAATTATTATCTAGAATATTTGGACATTTTGGGTATAAGATTAAAGCTTGCTTAATAGTTATGGTTAGATGTTCTGAAACTGTTCTTCAAAGCCTTTAAGTATAAACATTTGTGCCCTTTATGCATGTATTATTTTGATTTTTTGTGGTGCTTTAAACATTATAATTAGGCAATGAAAAGGTGAGCATTTGAATTCTGGCACAGGATTTTGAGCTCTGTGTCAGTATAAAACTACAAGTACTTCTTAAATGCAAACTAGGTCTGCTTCTCATTGTCTTGTGCAGTTCCAATTTTTTTTTGTATCAATAAAACTGTTGGAAAAATTAAATTTTTCTTATGTAACTTTACAGCAGGTATACCTTTCATTTTATTTCATGAACACCTTTAAAAAGCAGGATTGTTATTCAAAATATGACTTGTCATTGCTCCTGCAGAGGAGTGAAACATAATTATCTCTGCTTGTCTTCCACCCTTTTTTTTCTTCTGATTTCCTCTCTCCCTATTTGATTTTCTACACAGCTCCTGCAGCATGCTTGCTTAAATCACTGCTTAGGTGGTGGTGTGGGAGGCACAGAGACAGAGGAGAGGCTTTCCTGGGCTGCTGGTTCTCCTGCAGAGCCGGATGCTGTGGACAAGAAACTTTGTACTCTGCCCTCCATGGGCCACTTGCTAAGGTGAACCAGTGAGAGAACAAGGGCAGTAATCAGACCTGAAAATACCTTTAGGAGCGTTATTAGCCAAGACTTTTAGCTGTCATTGTTCTTTTGCAACGTTAATACTGATGTCTACTACCAGGTAGCACAGAAAAAAATCCTTTGAAGTAAAAAATTAAATAGTATGACAGAATACTAATAGTGGAGAAAATGGGGAAAAGGGTGACCTTTCCCACAAAATAAGCTTTTAAGGTAAAGGAAACGTTCTTCCAGTGTTTGCCCAAGCAATTCCTTAAGATGTTTGATTTAGCAGCTACCTGGTGTGGCTGCTAAAAAATAAACTCAGACACCAATGTCCTGTGCTAGGAATACCCTGCTTTTGTTTGTCTTAAGACAAAACTAAAATAGGTATTCGACTGAAGTTTGATGAAACGGGAGAGATAGCTTCCAGAACTAGGACGTACATCAGTTAACAGATTTAGTGATTATAGTTTGTAAAAGGGCACTTGGCAGTCTACAGAATAGAGAATGTTGTGATTGTTCCCTTAATTAATTCCAGATCCTCAGAACATAGAGGACAGTATAGAAGCCTTTGGGTGCCTCTTAATCTGAGTCAAAGTCATGAAAGAGTTGGAGCAGAGATTCTTGCTCACAAAGGGTAGGATTAGTTGAGTGTTTGGTTGTGCAAGCCTTCACACTGCCTTCATTTTTGCTTTCATTGTTGCCTCTCTTCCTATTGTAGTTTTCTTTGGAGGATTTTTTTTAGATTGTTTCTTTCTGCTTCCTATCCTTTAAAATCACTAGGGAAAACAAAACCAGATTACAACATGACAGAAATTTGTCAGACATTAAATACAAACCATGAGCACATTATGCTTTTTAATGCTTTGGGAGATCTTTGAGAGGAAAGAATAAAACCACTGGGGCTTTTTCTTCAGTCTACAAATATCTATAGACAAATATATTTTGTCAGAGAAGATGGATTGTATTTGCAGTGTCAATAAAATTAGCAAGGGAGCTTTCCTGCTGTCTCACTTTTCAGAAACAGTATATTCTGTCTACAGCCATACTGGAAAGAGTCCAGGCAGTCTGTAAGTTATTAAGAGATACCAAAATTGTATTGGCTGCATGTCTTCTATTGGACTTTCTTGAAAATCAGTGGTTGGAGACTGGCACTAAGTTCCTGGCATCAGTGCAGTGTGTTCCAAGTGATAACTTAAAATTATTTTAGGAAAGCTGCTTACATAGATTATTCCATAGTCCCTATACATCTACTAAAGTCAAAAATTCTTCCTGTCATTCTCAAGTCATGGCAAGTTCTAGATTAATTAATGTTCTTCAGATTCTTAGCAAATTCAACATTTTTCATGTGGAAGTGCTGTTAATATGGGCGTCAGGGTACCTTGCATATGAGAAGAGTCCAGGAGAGAGAGCTGGATTTGTTTAGCCTTCAGAAGTAGGATCCCTGCAGCTGTCTACAGCTATCCAGTATGCAGGTGTGGAGAAGGCTGAGCCAGTCACCCCAGGATCAAATTCTTCATTTTCCTTTGATTCTGAGTAGCCATTTTAATTTGTGCAGTTTGGCCTATGCACCATATGGGTACATGTAAACACAGCACTGCACAGCTGAGATGGAGGAAGTGGTTTTGAAGGCCACTTTTTATGTTGAAAATAGATGAAGGTAATTTGTACAGCCTTCAGTTCATCAAATAAGTCCTTCAGCCACATATTTGACTTTCAGAATAGGAAACAGTATTCATGCTTGAGACCACTGTTAAAAATTTTACCGTCTTCAATGTCTTTAAAAGTGAAGTGATGACAAAATGTTCTTTTTCTCTGCAGTGCTTGCTCTCCCAGCCAAAGTTCTGGGCCATTCAGACATCAGCCTTACTCCTTCGGACCAAATTGGAGAAAGGAAGCACTCGCAGAATGGAACGGGCAATGAAGCAGACTCAGGTAAGACTTCTGAACTTCTGAGCTGCCTTATTGTAATAGATGTATGTGTATATATATAGATTAAATATATGTGTGTGTATATATATAGAGAGAGAGATTATGTATATATAAAATCAAATTCAAACAGGCAGGAGTTAGGAGGTTTTACAGTTCCTCCCTGCAAACTGTATGAGATAATTTTCTAATTATATCTCTAAATTAGATGCATAAATCACAAATCCTTCTGTGTCTGCTAGTCTTGAGATAAGCTTATATGTACAAGTAATGAATCATCACTTTCAACAACATGACGAGTTTTGGAAGATTGAAATTAAAATCTATTTTTGTACCTGTAGTTTCTGACTTAGGATGTGAGGAGTACATGCAGATGTTCCTGAACATCAAGCTGCTACTGCTATCAAATTTTTCAATTTTTATTTCTCAAGTAAATCAGCTCTATAAAACACTGGAACTTTTAAATAGTCATTGATATTGTGACAACAAGAAAACACATTCATGAATAAACCAGCAATTTCAATTTACCATTTTGATGTGGTAGTTGGTGATTAGTATTTTTATTGCAAGTTTGAGGCAGTGATTATTTAAATAATCTCAGTCCAAACAAAGAGAAGATTTTTTTTCAAATACAAAAAAGAAGTGTTAAAATCCTGAAATGTGTCTTCTAGTGGGATTTTTTTAAAATAAATTTTTCAAAAGAAAGGTATATAGGCCTTATCGAGATTCTTTTAGATTCCTTTTTACCTTCATATTGCAGTTTTGTTAGTCCTTTGTCATCTTTGTACAGTTAAGTCTTATTGTCACACATGAACAGGCATTTGTCTACATCCATCAGGCAACACCTCCTGCTGGCTAAACCAGCCAGGAATGTAAAAAATTATCATTATGGTGCTATGTATTTAAATCCTGAAAAGCTGATGTTTCATTTAAAATCATTATGATGCATGAGTCTTTGAAGGAGGGCATTTTGGATGTGGTGCTGCATTTTTCTTTTGCTGATGAAGACATGGAGTTGCTGTAGAGGAATTTCCTGTGGTCATTCATTAGGAGACTGTCAGGGAAGTCAGGATTCCATATCTGGGAGATGTAGAATCTGACAGCACTTGGGAAGTGATCTCAGGATCCTTGATGCCCTAAGCCATAAAACAGTTGGAGTGCCTCCAACATTTTTGTCTAGCTTGATTAAACCTGAGTACTGGAAATTGTTATATTAGACAGTTTGACAGTCTCATGACAGAAGTCTTCATGAAGGGGTTCTCTTAGCAAGTCCTTTTATCTGGACTTCTTGTGCTGCAACTGCAGTAATGCAAAGGATTTGATTAGCATGGGCTGTGACATTTTGGGAGATGACCCCACAGTAGACACAGACTCTGTGGTTTTAAATATTTCCTTTAATCTTAATAGGTTTATGATTTCTTTCATTAAGCATTCTAGTCATTCGGATATAATTGCGTATTTGTGTTGATCTGATGGTAACAAGTTCAGTTTCCAAAAATAGTTACAAGTTGTTTAACGATTTATATGTACTAAATTAATCAAATAACTTGAATAACTTTCTAGTTAAGGTTTTCATTCCTGAGTTCCATTGGATCTGAATTTTTTTTAATATCAGTATTTCTAACAGTGCCAATACGGAATCAGAAAAGATACCATGAATGGTGTTATTTTCATACACAGCACAATTTTTGATATATCATCTTCATGAAGATGCTGATGTATAGTTTTCATTAAGATGTCAGAGAACAAGTGAATTCTGCAGCTGTTTATCAGTAGAAAATGGATTTCAAGCCCACAGAATTTTCATACAAATGAATTTAATGGGTTCTTGTTTTACAATTTCATTATTTACTTGTTCAGAGTGCTGTAGAAAGATTAGTTATGCTAGATTAAGGGAGGAGGTGTAAATGTGATTCTTTGCAATATCAATCTTTTAAAGGAATTATAAAAAATCTTGTAAAACAGCTTGAATAAGACATGGTAAACCTTCTACCTTCCTTTAGGGTTGTCTGAAAAGTGCATGAGCTGTCATAGGCACTGACTTACTGATGCTGGGACTCTCCTGTCTTATTCTACTCTAATTTTTCTTCCGTTCCCCATTTCCACCCTCACCTGCTCCTGTGCTCGGTCTGCAGCTGATAAACATCTTTTTAAATGAATATTGCTAAGCAGGCATATGCTGCTTTTCAGCCCTAAAGCAAACCTGTCTACATTGTTGGTTTGTCAAAGAAAGCATTTTTCAACTGCTTTTTTTTGTAGGACTGGCTATATCTGTTTACATTTTAATTTCTTGAAAATATTTGCAGCTCTTTTTGAAATTAGAGCATATTGGTTAAAATTTACTGCCAGACTCCAAATATTAACTATATCCCTACTTTACACCGAACAGTTTTCATAAATTTGTTTAAGTCTTTTTTTTTTTTTTCTAATTGGAAAACTTCAAAAGGAATTGGAATGATCATTTTCAAAACCTTTTTCTGATTATTTTAAAAATCTAAACTACTAATAATGCAGTCTTTGGAATGATTTTTGAAGTGATCATTCTGGGTACTCTGGAGTGTACTTCAGCTAGTAGCTAACTGCAAGTGAGGAGGAGATACTTTTTCTGGATGCTGCGGGTTGTCTCTGTCCAGTTTTTGCTTAAATGTGGTGTGGATCTACAAAACTAAGGTTAAAGATTTCTAAAGCCAGAAATTTTTTCAACTGTTTTCCTAAGAAAAGAAAACAGCATTTGAAAGCAAAACCAGTTATTTTACATTCCACTAGAATATTTAGTCATGACCAGTATAACGTACAGAGAAATGTAGATAGAGGTACTGACAACTAAAATGTGTTTCTGAATACAGTATGATATTTTTAAGGTTGTGTGATTGTTTTTCTTCCATTTGGGTGAAGGTCCAGGAGGGTGAGAAGTACTAGGGTGGAAAGAAAAATGGGAGGGAGAAAACAGGAGCAAATGGGCATACATTTTTGATAAAACCAGCAACCTGCTATTGCTCTATCAGTCTGGGGATCTTCACCTACCCTTCATTGTAAGAAAGTAATTCAGAAACTATTAATAGTGGAAGATGGGTTGAACTAAACTGTTAAGCCACAAATTACTGCTGAAAGTGCAGTCAGGGCTCAAGTAACAGGATGGGAGAGAAAAAAAAAAAGGATATTTTAGTGGTGTAGGAGCTGTGAAAAAATGTGAAAAGTGAGGGATGATCTGAAAAAAAAAAAACAACCAAAAGACAAACAAAACCCACCCACAACCAAACCAGTTCAAAGTACATAGAATATAATCCCACTGTAGCTTCTTGATATATGAAATTGAGTTTACTCTTCCATTTGAGTGGATTTGAAAGTATTTTTAAGAATGAAGCAAAATGAATTAAACTGGTGGGATAGAAACAAGACCATCATTTATTTACTGCTGTATTATGCCAGCAGTGAAAGAGGTGAAGCTGCCATGTGCCTGGCACTCCAACAGCCTGCTCAGGTTTACCCTACCTGGGATATCCCAGGTGTATCCTAACCTAACCTGAGTGGCTATGCTGGCTACCCCTCCATTTGCAGCTTTTATCATCTTGTTATGGGCCCCTTTTCTGACTGTGTTTTCTGCTGCTCGTTACACCTGGTGACAGCATGCCTGCAAGCTGATGGCTTGGCTTTCCTAGCACGTTGTACAACATATGCGGCATTTCATATGGTTCCCTCCTGCTTGCTTTTCTTGGCAGTAAAGGAATTTGCCTGTTGGGGCAGAGAAATGTGTCTTGAAAAGGGTGTTTTAATAAGACTTCAGGAGAGTTGGGAGCAGACTAGCAATATTATAGGCTAATCATTATTCCCAAGATTGAAAGGTCACATGAGATCTTGTTTTATATCCTTAGTCATACACAGATGTATGTGGTTGGGAATTCTGTCAACTGCCCTTTAATTTGCACTTAAATAATACTTCAGAGTGTCATTTTCGCCAGCAACTAATGTTCTTCTGTGTGTATAAAAAAGGGATTTTTTTCTGTTTAAATTATTCTTACTAAAGAAACATGCTAGTTAGTGTTCAGTTCTTTCAAATCTGAAAAAAATAATTATGTGCCTCTGTAAAAAGGAAAGGCTGATAGCAATCTAACAGAAGGCTGACAGAGATCTAACAGAACTAGTGTCTTGAGCTTTATGAGCTTGAACACAACTTTGCTGTTTTGTTAATTTCACATTGATGGGCTTTAAATGGTTATGCAAGAAAATTATGTCATTTATCATAGAAATATATCCTTTTTATTTTCAAAACTAAACAGTCACTTCATTGCCAAATTGCTTGTTCTGCTTGTCTTTATTTGGTGGTGGTTCTACATTGGACAAATTCATCATTTAAGGGAAGAGTTCAAAAAGGAGAGGGGAGCAGTCTTCCTCCCAAAAGGCTCATCTAGAGAGGTTTGAGGCAAACAGATTTTTCCCTGTTCTTTCACTTCTCAAGTCATATATCTTTCTGATCAGGCCTCTCAAACCACAGTTGGAGTAATATAGAGAGATATGTAGCACAACCAAAGGAATGACAGCACCTGTCTGTTCAGCAAAACTATTAGATCCCTCTACTAGGAGTTCCTGTTTCTGTTCTTTAACCTCCTCTTGAACTCTAGGGGTACATTAAATAAGATTTTAATAGTTGCTTTTAGTTGTGGGTGGAAAGGAGGGAGGGGAGGAAGGAGGAGAAAAATTAATAAATTTGTTTCACATGAAATTGAAAGTTTTAGTGGAAAGTTACTGGGATCTGAGATGTACTGGAGAACTGAGGGAGATATAAATTACTTCCTTCAGGAGGGTAATAAGTGGATCACAGCCCTCTTCTATCCTGTTGAGATTCTGCACTGATATCCCAACAGTTCTTAACTATTATGAATTGCATTTATTATTAGAACACATGTTCAAAAAAGTGTTTTAGAAGATGAGAAAAGCCAGGTGTCTTATAAAACCATTCATTACTGAATTCTATACAAGATCACAAGGTCTCCAGAACACTAGAAATAAACCTTATTACCTCAGAAAGCAATCTCAAAAGAGAGTGACCTCTTGGTGATGGTTATGATTTCAGACTCAAGGCACACATTTCCAGAATGTATTTCATTTTACTTAAACAGATGTCATATTTGACAGAAGATACTACGTGACACAACTGAGTCTGGGGATCCACCAAACTCATTAGCACACTTCAAAATAATGTGGTGATGCTTGACTCCTTCTGTTTTTCTTCTCCTATGTGATTATGGATTGGAAGGGACAGGGAGGAGGGGGAATCAGAGATCCAGTCTGCCAAGAGTTATTCAGGAATAACTGAATAAGTGGTTTAATAAGTGAATAAGGAATAAGTGAATAAGTGGTTTTGTACCACTAGGAAAAAAGAGAATACTGAGTAGTTTAATTTTCCAGGTAATGACTTCTGCCTAGAAGTTTTCTACTGCACTCTTGGTTTTGCCAGTTTGGGTCAGTGCTATTAGCTGGTGTGGGGGAAAGAATGAAACCATTCTTCCTGCGCTAAAGTTTCTTCATATTTTCTCAACTATTGTTGACAATTATATGTTTAACACTTGAGCTGTTCCACTTCCAGCATCAATGCACTTTCCAAAAGAAGCCAGAAATATGAAGCCTCTGTTTTTTTCCAAATGTTTCCCATTGAGCCTTAGTTCTGAAGACTTTTCTCCCTTTAGACTCTCTTCACTGAGTGTTGTGACATTTTGGAAGATGGTGATAGGAGAATCCTTAAGCCATATTGAACAGTAATACTGCATTTCTTTTATAGATAAAGTGATGATAGGAAGTTGCAAAGAGAAATATGAGTACCAGGACACAACATTTGCATCATTCTGCCTAAGCTTTGCTCTGGAAGGCATAAACATAATAAGCTCCACTTCAACAAATTAAACAATTAAAATAATTAGTTCCACAGACCAGATGGCGTGGAGGAGACCTATTCCTGTCTATTGCTAAATTGAATAGATAAAGACATACAGCTGTTGCTACATTTGAATAGATGAATCTTTACAGTTTTATGTTGTGAGTATCATTACAGATCTAGAGATAGGTACCTCAAGGTGAGCTAACAAATCATATTTTGAAATAACCTTGTGCTGGTAAACAGTCACACTGTCCAGCACATATGCCAGGTACTACAAACCAGAGTCTGCCTTATCTCAAGGCAGTTGTCTGCTTCTCCTATATTGTAATTCAGCTTGAATTTTGACAGTGATAGTTGTTCTTTTCTTCCTCCAGTCTTGTCCTTACTTCCCCCTTTAGTGAAAAACAGAAAGCAGAGCTGATGCAAGAGGTCTATGGATCTGTTTTTCAGCACTGACTGCTGTTGAGTCTTCCCCCAGATCAAACTGATTTGGGAACTATAAGAGCAGTATAACCACAAGAGCTTGGAACTTACCACAGGCATACTATTTTGAATCATATGCAATTCCTCTGTGGGTTTTGCACCCTGTGCGAAGTGTTTTATACCTGCTGTTCACCAGTGGCAGTACAACAAGTGGTCTGGTTTTAAATCCACCCGTCATCAAGTAAACTTTTAAATCTAGCTTCTTCTACAGACTTCAGAGGAAATCCTGCTTACATCTTTTGATAAATCATGAAAGTAACATACTCAACAGGTGGAGTAGCTTTTTATTTGAAAACAAAAACATTCAAGAAGGTACACTTGCTTGAAAAGAATAATGCAATAATTATAAAATCATATTTCATGTAAGTAACATAAATGAAAAAAAAGTGTAAATGGCATAAAGAAGATAAAATGCACCTAGTACTTTTCTGAAGATTTCGTGCTGGATGTGGAGACTTAAGTCATTAATAGGTTTTAACACTGAAACCCATATCCTAAGCACTGGCACTCAGTAACTTTGGGTTCAATATTTGTACAGGAGTAACAGTAAGCTCATCATTTTGGAAGTCGGTAATGCTGTTGTGCTGTTGGAGACCTCATGTGTTTTGCCACGCTTCTCTAGGTGGTGGTGTTTGGCTACAGCAAAACATCCCAAAGGGCAGTTGCATTGGGATGCTCTAAATCGCCTGGTACGCTGCTTGGCTCTGTGTTTCAAACAAAAAGGAAATCTTACGTCAGATGGTCATGAATCCAGTTATCTTCTACTCATGACCTTGACCTCTTTTGTGCTAATTTTGATATCAAAATGCTTTGTGTTTAATTTGGGGTTGTTCGACTCATTTCCTTTTATGTGCTTTTCTTCCCCACCCACTGCAAGAACCCTATTATAAAGAAATTGAAGCTTTTTTTAGTAAAATGTCAGTGAACAACCAAAGTGAATATTGTTTCATAGTTGGCTAATATTGTTTTCAAAGTGAAATGCACATTGGCAGGACCTGATGTAATGAACCAAAACATGCACATTAAGAATCTATGTGACTCACTTTAGAAAAAATACCAATATTCACAGTTCCAGCATGCTAATTAACTCCTGCCCCAGCATACTTCTTTAAAACTATCAACATCATCTTGCATCTTAGAAGTTCACCTTGAGTTAGGCAAAAACTAAGTACTATTGGTTGCCTGGTGCTTGAAGTTCTTCTGTGTAGATGCCTTACAAAGTTTTGGCTGCCTCTTTTTCTTGCCATTAAAGTGATTGCATAGGTGATATGGGTATATTATGTTCAAGAGGTAGTCTCTTCCTCAATAATTTTTAAATTCAAAGTAATTGTGATGTGAATAACTTCAGATGTTGAGATTGCTTAAATATACTTAAGGACCAAGTCAAAGTGAAGAATGAATTTGTTTGCCTGGAGACAAGGTAGTAATGGGTGGGAAAGAATGAGTTACCAGAATATCATAAAGAAAAACGATTGGGAAATGTTGTATAGGCAGCAGCTTTCCAGTCTTCCACCATATAAAATGGAAAATTAAACAGCTCAACTGGTATATCAAAGAATTATTAAAATTGGTAATTTAGTGGAATTGTTAAATATTTAATGCTTAAATATGTTCATATCTTGATACATTCAATATTTCTATTGATGATACAGGCACTACCGGTAGAACAACACAGTTTAAAGTCCAAGTGATAATATGGTTATAACTAGGGTAGGAAACATTGATCTTTCAATTAATGTTTATATATTTCATTACTAAATGTTTTAAATTACACTTATAATCAGTAATCTCAATTTATATACCAGCAGGGCATGTTTTGATGCTGAGGTTAAAGGACAATAATATGTACGATCTGGTAAAAATCACTAATTAAGTATCTGGAATTGAGAGTGTGTTGAAAGCACAAACCAGCCTTCAGAAGCTGCCAGGCAGGTGCAAAGTTGTGTTTTCTTTCATAGCTTAAGACCTAATTTATTCAGAATTGAGAAACTCCTTGGGAGCTGATAGGACAAAAAGGCATATTTTTTGTGTTTGCCCTATAAAATTAGGACTGACATGCTAATATATATTAATTTTAATGCGCAATCAGAACCTGTGCATTTCTAAGATATCTATAAGAAAAGAGAAAATTTTAAGTACAAAAGTAATTTTGATAGTTGTCTTTTCATTATATGGCCTGTAATTTTGTTTAATTTGGATCATAATGTACATTTGCTTTATTTGCTAATCACACTTCCATTTTCATTTAAGACTTTAAAAAGTCTTAAAACAGGGTCAAGTTGACTTCTTCGTTTAGGACACGAAAAATATTATTTATCATACTCCAACATTTAAATTTTAAAAAATCAAACAGGAATTCTGTACTAAAGATAGAGTTATCTTAAACATCTTTCCATTGAATCCTTCTGGATAAAAAAATAAATAAATAAGGCTATGTATCATTGAAGGATAGTCTGATTCTCATTGCTGATGAAAATTCACCTTTTAAAGGAAGAGAAGATGCAAATTAAAAAAAAAATCAGCAAAACCCAGATAAATGAAACAAACAAAACCACATAAAAATTATTTGCTGACCTTAATAGTATTGAAGTTTATTAATTCAAAATGCATAAATTTGTCATAGTTCTCTCTGGCTTAATCATTCTTCACCTTCAATGACACAAATCTGTATGCTTATTTTGTTTCATTAGGGTAGTAGTCTATTAAAAATATGGAAGCTATTGCATGAAATGGCTTTTTAAAATCAAATTAAGACAGTGGATTTTGCATTCTTTTCATTTTTTAGTAATTTTCCAGAAAAATAAAAATATACAGAGCAAAGATAATATAAAATGCCCTCATCGTGATAGTTTTGGAGTTACAATTCAGTAATGGTAATCAGCTTATTACAGGGAAGAAGTTTAAAAAGCTAAATAAATTAAAGCAGTTCTCTTTGTCCTTTCTGTTTTCTTTGCCAAATGCATGAGTTTTTCAATGCAACGAAAAGCACTAAATGCATTGGTTATTGTAGTTCCAGAAGTTCCAGGGCCATGGTGAATTGTACTGAAAGACAGAGAATGAATTCTGTCTTTAATTCAGAGTCATGGATATAGTAGATAGTGCCTTCTTCTTTAATGAAATGAACATGTACCAAAACAATAGCTGGGAAATATAATGATAACAGTGAGATAAATGTTACTGATAGAAGTGCTGGCTTGTGTTTATGTGTCTTTTAATATCTGAAAAATTATTTTATTAGAAGGTATTTTAGTGCTGCTTACCCTTTGCAAGAAGTGAGACTGAAGACTGCTTTTAGTTTTAAAAGTACCAAAAGTGAACGAATATGGAAATACTGGTTCTCTAATATTTGCATAAGCTGGAATAGGTAATAAGTCAAAGCCAACTTTGTAAGTCCCAATAAATAGTGGTCCTTGGTCTTGCCAATATATATTCACTCAGGGAAAAAAAGACTGAATAGTCTGTCAATAGGGTTTTTCTTTTCTCCTGATACAAAATAAATATTTTACTTCCTCAGGTCAGCATACAAGCTGTGATTTTAAGGGAGGCCAATGCATTTATTGCCAAAGGAGATTTTCAGTGGGAAATCTGATAAAAACTGAAAAGAATTACTCTCAGGTGTTTAGGGGCAAGAAAGTGTTTGTAGAGCCAGATGGGGTAGAGTTTCAGCACAGTACATTGGAAATATTTTATTTTTATTATGCAGGTCAACACCAAGGATAATCAAGGAGATTTCTTTGGAAAATTTGTTTCTTGTACACTATTAAGAGTAAGATTTCAGCAGATCAGTTTTCTGCAGCAAAACTTTGAAGTATAAGCTGTAGAGATTTGTAGTCTTTGACCTAGAGAATATGAATTCACAAAAAGTGGGAAGAAGGGATTTGTAAAAAAGGCCATTACACTGGTGACAAATCCCTGTGAAATAAGTACAGAAATAGGGATGGAAAATAATGCTTGCGGAAAAGGTAAAATACAAAAGAATGAACTGTTGTGTAATTAACAAAGGGAAATTATATTTTTCTGGTTTTAGATTAAATGATTTTAACATTTACAAAAGTAAGAACTAGTTTCATGTGAAATGAAAAGGATGCATTTAAATTAGTTTTTAACTGTGATGGAGTGAGTAATGGAGAGTGAGCACTGCTTTTTCTGATAGATGTTTCTACTGAAAAAATTTCCATCATGCCAAGGGCTTCACTTTCCAGTAAGTTACAAGGAGGGTTGGGTTGTTAAGAAACCCCATTTAATATGGTGACTGCTGTGATTTCTAAATTTCTGGTTCGGAGATAGAAAATTTGAAGAATCTAGTATGTAAAGAATCAATTGACTGGAATGTATTAGACTAGAGACAAAATTTGCAATAGTGTGTGCTAGATGTAGCTTCTAAGCAGAGAACTGATTTTTCTGGCCTAATTCAACTCATTTAGTTCCTCTTTCAGTTTTAGTTATGAATTGAGAAATATATTTGGATTCTGTATTTTCCAAGCTGATTTAATGACCATTGATTGAAATAATCACTGGGACTGGCATATGGAGAGTTTTATAATCACAGAATCACAGAATACGCTGAGTTGGAAGGGACCCACGAGGATCATCAAGTGCCACTGCTGGCCCTGCACGGGACCATCCCCAAGAGTCACACCATGTGCCTGAGAGCATTGTTGAAATGCTTCTTGAACTCTGCCAGGCTTGGTGCTGGGACCACTTCCCTGGAGGGCTCAGTCTGGTGTCCAGCCTCTCTCTAAGTATGATATGATACTGATTCTTTTCAGTATTTCCATTTACTTTTGCAGTTAGCCAGTTTTTTTACAGTATTGCTTTCTGACTGAATATTGTAAATGATAGCACTGTGGTTTTGTCATAAGACTTAGGCATTTTGACAAATGTGGAGATGTTTTTGTAAGCAATATGACCTTCCATGCCAGAATTAGATTTTTAAATGACATAAATATTTTTGTTTGTAGCTGTTAATGCACATTGCTGTGCTATACCTGCCTGTTTTTCCAGATACAGATTTGGGAAAACACTGAAGTTGCCTAGAAATAGAAACATGTAGTAAATGATTCTACCACAGAACACGTCTGCTTTCTTTCTGTTTTCCCCTGTGTGAAATGCATGCGAGCCGAGGTCATTAATAATGTTGCAGGTTCAGACGCTTAGAAGGTCAAAAATGTCAAATTACAGTGCAATCTTTAACTATTTCAGGAGCTCCCAAGCTCCACCTAGGTCTTTTCTGTGGTCTGAAATCTGCCTTCTTTCTTCTGGCTCTCCATTAAGGGTGCAGGCGAGGGTTGAATGGATGGCCAGAAGCCCAGAAGACTCCTGGGCTCATGTTCTTCTCTCCCCTGGAAAAAAATGGTAGCCGGAAGTAGGTGGTGGTAACTGCTGCTGGAAGAGTTAATTTGTCCTTCAGTACTCTCCCTCTGGCTCAGGCTAGAGTATCTCAAGTTAAGCAGGGTTAGCTGAAAGCAAAATGCATCTGTTCCTTTGGCAGCAGTGTGCTACCCCTTCCTGCAAGATCTGCAAGAAAATTGCCTCCAGTGCAAGAGTGGTACCATTAGGACTTGCAGCTGATGGTCCTCAGTTAAGCAATTGAAGATTGCTAACAGAGTGAAGGATGTACCTGTTATCCTAGCTGTCTCTTAGTTTCTATAGTACGTGTTTTTTGGGGCAAGTTTTTTAGAATAGTAAGTCCAGTGAAGTAGCAGAAGATTCTTTGTTGTCTTGTCTCTGTCCATCAACCAGTTTGGTGTGAGTGACCAGCGCAGACCATAAAACTTTGTCCAGCTGACTGAATTTTTTAGTTTGGTCTTCGATTGGTTGTGTGCCAAACAGGCTATATAGTTGTGGAAAGAACTGTGTTTTTGTGGATTCCTCCTTCTTTAATAAAGAACTGGGTCTTCAGGGGAGCTTGGTACACATCTATTTGAATAGGCCATACAATCAGGCATGGAACATTTAATGCATTTAAGAGTGTTTTTATTTTCACTGGAAATTGCATTGATTTCAGACCTGTTGTTACTGCAGATGTTTATTTTTCCTCTTGGGTGAGTAGATCAATGACTAACAGAGAGTGATAGGGGGTTTGTTTGTTTTTCCCTGATGTATAGAGAGCTTTCCAGGAATATGTGAAGAACTGGATTGGATGTCTTTCAAGAAAATACATATATTGAAAACAGATTTCTTTACATGTGACTGCTTTCTTTTGGGATAGCTAAAGTTTAAACGCTTTGCCCGTGTGTCATATTTCTAATGTACTTACCATCATACACTGTATGGTTTCTGGGTCAGGCTCAGCTACTGGAAGAATGTTTATTTCCTGCCAAGTAATTTTTCAATAGAAACTACTGGGTATCAGTCAAGGTATCATTGTATAGGGCAGCTATTCTTAGGAAAAACATATTTTCTTCTTGTAAGAAGGGAAAACATTGGGTGTCCCAAGATATTATCTGAGACATTCTGGCTGGATTCAGGACAAAAGAGACTGAACTTGTCTTTCTTTTCCCTTTATAAGCCTGTCCCCGTCACCAAATAAGTAAAGATGTTCTTGAAGTTTTCAAATGAATGAAAATAGTTGAAAAACAGATAACAGCAAAAGAAGACTTTGCTGGTGAAAAAAAAACCATGATAAATTGACTATTTCTATTACTGAAAAAAGAGCTTCTGGCAATTAAAGCAGCAAAATTTCTATGATTTCAGGTTATAGGTATCTAGATAAGACTAGATATGATTTTCTTTCCTTTTTCCACATATCTTAGTAACACGAAAGAATTACGTTTGGTGCAACTGCACTAAAACCAAATGCACTTGAGCCAAAACAGTTACATGAATACATGGCATTTTGTTTTCTGCTGTGGTTTTTTCTCTGATATTTCTTTTGTATAACAGAATACCATCCAGTCTCTGCCCTAGGTAGGAAGTTGTAAATGTTTGCATTCTTGCAATTAGTGACAAGTCTTAAGAACTCTTCCTCTGAAATTCATTTTTTATTTAAAGTATTTAGTGTTTCAGAAATGACCATCTAATTCTGAATATTTTTTTGCCATGCATAAATGTTTATTTTGAATATTTATTCCTAGTATGTTTACTTATGCTTTATATTAAAGCTGGAATGAGGCTTTTTTTTTTTTTTTTTTTTTTGCTATTACAGATACTTTTTTAAAATTGCTTGTGTATATATACATTGTGGCACAATTTACTATCAGCAAAATGCAAATGTGTGCTCTATGGTAGGTAAACCCAAGTCTACCAGGAGCAGAAAACGTACAGGATATTTCTAATAGATTATTCTTTGTGAGCAGGGTGTTCCAGTTGGAATATAGGATAGATCAAATGGGTCATAGTTATGAAAGTTTATGACTATACCCAAATTAACAATTATATAATGCATAGAAAAAATATTAAATTAAAGGGTTTAGCTTGACTGTCCCTTTCCTTTCTTGGCTCTTCTGAGAAAGAACTGCATCTCTCAAAGAATATATCTACTACATATTACAAAACACAAATGTTTGATTTAACTTACTCTCTCTAACAATATATTGTAATGTCTGATGGGGCTGGGGAAGAAAGATTGCACCAAAACGGAGGTTTCTGGTGCAAGGACAGTCAGATCTTTATTAAAGGCTACAAGCAAGATTTGCTGCAAAATTGACACACACTTTGTTTAAAAAAAAAAAAAAAAAAGTTTATTTGCTTATACTTTTAAAGGGAATATACTTTTAAAGGGAATAACAACTTTAAGTGCACCAAACTTGAACCATGTTAGGAAATTATCTAGTTGTAGTCTGTCTTGAAGACAATACTGCATTATTCACAGGTTTCAAGTCAAGTGCTGACAGTGAAATCAAGCCTGTGTGCAGATGCCACAGAGAAAGCTGTCCTGAAAAAGCTTCTACTAGCAGTCCTCTCAGCCTAGAAACTTTAAGCTTTTAAGTATTTGGTGAGGAATTGTTGGTGCCAAAAAGTTTATTTAGCTGTTTAGTGGGAAGGAAGAAAAAGGAGATATCGCAGAAGAATCCATGTTACTTATTCATACTCAGTGCTATTGCTACTTACAGCCTTGAGAGGTGGAGCATCTTAACTGAAGAATTCATCATGGTCAGCTACTAGAAAATTGCCATGGGGTGGATAGTGCTGAATCCAATACCCGCAGACCTCCTGTTTTTAGAGATCAGAGATATTTCTCCATTTAGTCTACAGTGGGAGGGAAAAATAAGCAAGGTATTAGTTGGGCATTAGTCTGGTATTTAAAAAGGGATTACTCTAATTTGAGAGACTATGTATAGAAAATTTTTGTTTTCATTTGAGTTAAAGGAAATCAGTGTTTTTCCTTCTGTGTGTAAAGCTGCTAGAAACTGGGACCATTTTCCATTCTTGGACCATGGAATAATCTGGGTCAGTGAACATTGTGTTTTCTATCACTGTAGTAACTACATACTATCAAGATACTATCACTGTAGTAACTACATACTATAAATACCAAAACATTGAACAAAGTAGGTAAAACACTGCTTTCAATGCAAACAGACTTAGGTTTGCATCCTAACGTCTTCTACTTGAATGTTTCAGTTAATTTTGTTTCAAGTTGCATTATCTTGTTAGTAGTTTTTCTCTGTGAAGCATCCTGAAATCTTTGCAGTTTCTGTGTTCCAGACACCCTGTAAGCTTTTATTTGCAATGCAAAGTAGGCAGTCAGTGCTATACAACATGGTAAAGTAAGTTTTCATAAATTTTAAACCAGTTTTTAGTTCCTGGGGAGCGGTCCTCTAGTTGGTTTAAATAAACACATCAATTGAGGTCAATCCTAACAAGCAATAATTTGATTGGAAAAATGACTGAGAGGGTGAATTTGCAAAATGAGCAAAAACATGAGTCTTCAAGGCTACAGGATTTTAATGAAACTAAGACTTGTATTTTAATGAGGTGTAAAAAAGAGGCGCTTTTTTTGTGCTTTTAAGCATTTAATTTCTACAGAGTTCTCACGGAACATTTTTATCCTTCTGAGAATGTGAATAATGTGAAATCCCTAGTAAGTAGTGGTCTTCAGCTTGGCATCTTTGCACAGTGTAAGAAATGGTCTGTTTAAGCTTCCATGAATTACAAATTACAATTTATAATAGTGATCATTGTAATAAATTTTCCTCAAGTATTTAATGTCATAATTCCACTTTGAAAATTAGATGAATGAGTGAGAGGTTTCTTCTTGATGTTGAAATGCATCCTTGCTTAATGGTTTTTGCTGTGTGTTTTGACGCCTTAGTTCTTAGCTATTCAGAGATGGTTTCATTGTTTAACAGAAATATATAATCTATGAGCTTTTAAAAGGATAGCTTGTTATTTCCTTTAAGTCATTTTAGTTTCCAAGCAACAAAGTTCTGTCTGAACTGTCAAAATACTGTTTTGAATAATGGTTGACTGTAATATGACCCAATGAACTAGTTTTGTATCTATTCCTCTAGTGATAAAATTGACAATCAATAAAGTAATCACTATTTTGTCATAATCTGCATCATGATGTTTGGACTAGGCCAGATATTACTCTATCCCATTGTGCAAAACTTGACTGCATTGTTATATGAAAACGTTTAACAGTTTCATCATTTCTGGCATTGCTTCACTGGCAGTTTAAGTTTGACCATTGGATTTTAGAAGTCTGTATATGTCTCAGTTTGTCCTGATGGTCTTGGTTTCAGCAGCTCTTGGGTTGACAAAGAGCTGTTGAAGTAAGTGCGTTGTTTGAAATGTAAATGTTGGGTTGAATGTTTTTTAAAGTAAGATTATCAAAGGAGTGTAACTCAAGATCTAATTACATATCCACAAAGTACTAAAATAGTTATAGTTCTAGAAAAGCTTGCAATACCTAATAGATATTTCAGAGGAAAGAAAAGTAAAAAAAATCTAATTATTCTGCATATTTAATTATCTCTATTTGTCACCTGTTTTCTAATAGGCATACAGTTTTCTGAATTTTAGACAGTGATTATGTATATTTTCTTCAGGAAAAATGAAGGTTTTGTTAGTACTTTTCTATGTTTATGTAATATTGTGTACACTGTGGTGGAACAAGGTTGCAACAGTTACTGTTGTAATACATCCCAAATTAACTTGGCGTGTAGTTCTTTCTTCTGCAGCATTTTTCAGACTTTATTGTTAGAAAATGTAACTTGACAGAAGACAACAAAGCTAATTAATGTTTTGAAATGTCAAGAATTTATATTTTCTTATTAAACAAGTATTTTAATATCACTGCCTCAAAAAATATTTTAAAGCATTTAGAATTAAGTCTTAAATTGTTTGAAAGTTTGAATTAATTTATCGATGAAGCTCTGAAAGTTTTACAGAAGTCTGTACATATTACAGGATCCACAAGATCTTAATGTTCCATAAGCTTAAAAAAATGCCCACTTTTTGTTTCATAAATACTAAGCAGTAGAAACTGTGAGACCAACTTCTGTAGTAGGAAAGCAAAGGAGCTTTTTGATTATAAATTTTCCTATTCATTTTTGAAGTAAGCTTATGAATAAAATAAGAACAATGTAATTCCACAACCAGAGTTACACATGTAGTTGCTGGTATTTTTACAAAGCTTTCCTCTACTTTGTTTTTGAGTAAATAACGTAGGTGGGCTCAGTTCAGTTTGAACTGTACACCTGCTAAGTTCTTAGGAACCATAGTACGGGTGAGATAGCAGGTTTGTTTTCCCTACAAATGTATTTTTACCCTCTTTGTTTCCAGACACCTTTCTTCCAAGCAGCTAAACAATTCCAACTATGTCTTGGTGCCGTCAAGCACTTCTGTGCCTGACACAAAGCCATGACCCACCAGGCAGTCCCACAGCTGGTGTCCATACTTTTGATACTTTAACAGGTATATAAATTGTGTAAGTAGCTAAGGGAACAGCTAAAATACAAGAGCAAGAGAGTTGTGACACCAGCTCACTGCTTAGAAGTCATCCAGAGCTAATGTACGGAAATGGAAGAAGCACAAGGAAAATGGAAGTGGTTGTCTACTTGGAACGTGGAAAGGTCAGGGTGATTTGTGGGATTTTCAGGAGTCTTCAGGCTTGGGAGAAATTGAAGAAAAAGAACTCTAGAATTACAAGAACTTCATGCAAAGTGTGTCTGGAGTTTCTGTGTTGGAAAAGACTGAAAGGCACTTTTCATTCATCCAGTCAAGCTAAATCCTTGTCAAATATGGTTAAAACACGTGAGAAGCAGACGGCTTTGAGGTGCTAGAGAAGGGTAAAAGCAGGACAAGATAATGCCACAGACACCATGTCAGCTGGGATTGGGTGGTGGATTAACATAGTGGTTTATGGCTGGTGTGAGCATTCATGTAGAGAGGACTTCATGGGTGGACCATCACCAGTGGAGTCCCAGAGGTATTAACTGGGGATTGATTCTGGCAGCCTGACAAGATTTCTAGACTGAGAAGCAGAAGTCTAGAAAAAACTTATCTAATCTTCCTGCCTATAAAATTATAAATAAAGAGGAATATCAAGGGTAACAGGAAAAATCAAAGGGTATAAGAAAATAAAAGAAGGGTGGAGATAGTAGTACTAGTAAATGTGTAGCAAATGGTCAAGTAATAACATGGTAAAGACTGGCTTTTTCAAATAGGGTGTGGTTGGTGGAAAACAGCTGGATGCCTGGTTGGCAGGAGGACAAGGCAGGAAAACAAACAATCTATGATGATTAACCCTGTGAAGCAAGCTGTTGCACGGATGAAGGAAATTGGGTGGAACAATTGTGACTGGAACATTAAAACTGGAAAATGCTCTTGTTGGAAAAGATAGGTAAAGGAAAAAGTGGTGCAGTCACATTGTGTGTTACTGATATGAAAACTTGGGAAGAAGTGAGATGAAATTGCATGGATAAAATGGAGGTGTTATTTGGGCCAGCAATGTTAAATTTGGATAGGAGTAGTTGTATTTTCAGTGTATTTGAGATGGGAGATCCAGATGGAATTCTGCAGTTGCTGCACAAGCAAGGTGTTATGCTGTTTCCAGTAAGTTTTTGACAAGTATTAAATATCCTGCTCTTTTCAAAAGACAGGAAATTGGGGCTTTTTTGTTTGGTTGCAGGGGGATTTTTCCCCTAAGTAAGCTTGGATCATGACATCCTTCAGGTGAAATGGATGGGAAAAATGTTTGCATAAAGTTAGTATTACATGTAAAGGGCATTTTTTAAAGCAAGTAAACTATTGAATCTGGAATAAAGGAGTTAAGAATAGAAAGAAACATGTGAAATTGCCATTTATTTATCTTATATGCAAAAAGCAATCTGAAGATTTTATTTTAACTAAAGGAACAAATCTTTGGGGGAGGGATTTCGGACCAATTGGATGAGTAACAAATTTAAAAACTGTACTGTAAGTAGGTTGAGAAATCAAACAGCATAATGTTGTGGAAAAATGACAATTCAGAAACTGTAAGGGTGTAATAGTATTTCCAGAGATTAAGCACGGAGAAAAGGTCCGGCTAAAAAGAAAAAAAAAGTTCTAACTCAGTCAGTGGCTGAAGATAAGGATGGTAAAACATGTGGAGTGGATGAAGAGATTGAAATTTGGCCAGGCTCAAAGATCAAAGCTGATATTTTATCTTGAGGATCTTAGTGGTGTTATACATATTTTGAACATACAAGCAAAGCAGGAATATACAATGGGAATGAACATATGAAAATGATGTCCAAGGTGGGAAAGTCCTTTACAAGCTTCATATACTTCAGTTGTGGATAATTACCAGCTGAGATTGATTAGAAAAGTGATTAGACTGAGGTTGATAAGTAAAGTAATAAAAGCCCTACTGTGATCATTTCAAATTAGCATGGTATGCTTATCCCAAACAGGCTGCCTATTGTATTGCTTAATCTCCGAGCAGACATTGGAGTGTGAGGTGGGGAAAACGCACTGTAGTTTCTAGAGCTGTCTTTTCCTGCTTTCATGTGGCAATAGCGTAATCTTTGCTCATGATATAAAATTCCATCAAAACTATCTGGTTTTGTTATTTCCAGACTGGATTAAAGTGTCTCGATACTGTGTTTTTTGACTTTAGAACTCATTGCTATGGCAGTTTAAGCCTTGGGAAGAGGGTGTGTTACGTGGTGGGAGAGTAACCTGTTCACGTTTTAAAATGTTGCCTGTGGAAGAACTCATATCATTTAGAATTGAGAATTTTGATTGGTTTGTGCTCTATTACTATGTAACAACTTGAAAGGCAGGAATCTGAGTCTCAAGTGAAACTAAGTCACAGAATCTTTCATCTGACTGTGTTGCAAGTATTCTGTATTTACATAATTTTTTTATTACAGCGTATTTATGTTGAAGGTTATTAATGAGAAAGGCTGCTCACTTGATAGTGCTCACTTGTTGAATTTATTGATTTATTGTTCTATGAGCTAATAAATGTTCGATATTAGCTGTGCAATAATGTTAGAATTTTCATTTTCTTGCCATTATACAACCCAAATATTTTTTCTTCAAGCATTATCCAGAAACACAGAATTCAAAGTTTGAGTAACTTATTTTCTATATTTCAATAGTAGGCACAACTGTCAGAGCTTATTTTTTCAATGTATTAAAGAGTGCTTTAACCACAAATTTTTAGGACTTCTAAATTCATTGCTATTTACTCTTCTTAAGGAATGTATAATATTCATAAGTTGTACATACCTTTTCAGTTTTTGCTAGAACTCTGAACAGAGTACAGTATTGGTTTTTGGAAGGGGGAGAATTCTACTTGTTAACAATCATATTCTCCTCTAAAACGTCATTTATATTAGGCTTTTCTGCTTGTGAAGTGTAGAAAAGATGTGGCCACACATTTTAAAATAAAATACGTTTTTCTGAAAAAATGTTTTTCTTTGTATTTCAGTTTTTCTGTTGAAACAATAGAAATTAGAAAAGGGGGCGGCAAAAAGTTAAAAAAAACCTATTTTGATTCACTTAAAACATTTCTTGCCTTTCATTTCCTGTACTCCTCAAAAAAATTATTTTGCAGGACATATTTAGGAGTTTCCTGCTTTTCTAAGGCTTAGAGCAATTATTGTTTTTAAATTTTCTAACTGTTTTTTACTACATTGTTTGTTCTCATAAAATGGGTACCCAAGGAATTGGACAATTTTTTTGTTTAATTTTTGTTACAACAGAGTATAGAAAAACGTGCCTCTGCATTGCATTAGAACATTTCAGCAGAACTAAAACAGAGAAATGTAATGTATTATATAGCTTGTATTCAAATAAGTTGTAAAATTCAATAATATTACTTTAAAAGTTTTATTTTAATCTGAAACTGTGTAAAGGAATGCAATTTTATTAGTGTGTCATTTTCCTTACTACAAATACATTTCAGCCATTTGCTTGGCATAGGTTTCTGGATAATCTGTAGGAACAGGACTCTGGAGATAATTTTATGAAAAAGAATGTGAATAAGATGAAATATGTGAAATATTAGTATTTAAAATTAGTATTTAAATTTTAGTATTTAATATTAGTATTTAAAATTAAAGAGACTTTGATAGGTGAATCATGTGAACACAAGTAATTATTTATATGCTGTCCTTAAATTTGCTACTTAATGGTGATTGGCATTTGAAGAGAGTTTCTCCCTTACCTTAAAATTTCTAACCACCTTTCTGGCTATAGCCTTCTTTAATATTGTGGGTTTTTTTTGCTATTGAATTTTGATTTAAATAACTTCATAGTGGATTTTCAGAGAAAGAAAAAAAAATGGTGCAGTTTATCTCTGTGAAAGTTACCATTCTCTTTCAAAGGGCTTCAGAAGAAAATATTTCAACAATCCAAAGCTCCACCAAAGGAAAGAAAATAGCCTGAATTTAATTGTATGCCAAGTCACAATAATTTATTCTGTATTAGAGCTGTTTCCAAAACCATGGTCCACTTTAATATGTTTGTCTTTCTCTTTTAAATAAGAAATGTCATGCCTAAAGCACATCAATTCTGTCTTAGGGGAAAACTAGCTTAAGGATTGAAATGCATTCAGCAGAGTCACTTTAATAGTTGATGCAGTTTGACTCTGCAAGTATTTACTTGGGATTGTAAATTTGATTCTTATTCCTGGTATTGATTATATTTGATTATAATTTCTCCAGTATGTAAAAAATGCCTAGAATTCTGAATACTTTGAATTTGTAGGGGGTTTAGGTTGATTAAATCTGAGTAAATACTAAATCAGGATATACTTTGCATTTACAGGCACTTGCAGACCAGTTTGAAAATACAAATACATCAGTATCTGAACGCATGAAGATTTTCTACTGCTGTCAGGTGCCTCCACATTGGGCCATACAGGTGTGAAACAATCCCATTTCAATCTTTACTTAAGAGTCTGTGGTGGTTATTTTTGATGCTGCATCACTCCAAAGTCAAGTGATGCGACTTTGAGTTGAAACCCTGTAGGAATAGAGACATCGCCTAACATACACCAGTTGTTTATGGAGAGAAGTCAAGTTCTACAGTGCTTTGCTTTCAGATGTCTTCTTCTGACATGCACAGGAGTAATTGCTTTTTAGTGCTTAGAAAAAAAAATCTTTACTTTCTTTTTTCCTCCAGTACAAAGTAGACTGAAACCTGCAAGCTTCAAACATATTTCCTGTTAAAATAAACTTGCCACAAAACCTTTTATTACTGGTTTACTTATGCTACTGTTACTTGCATCTTTCTTGTCTTTTAAAGTTCACTTTGGGAAGTTGATCATGGTGAAATCAGCCAGGTTGGGAGTCAATAGTACACTGAAGAACTTGAGCTGAGAAGGCTTTTCTTTTGAGACAGTCCCCTCTTTTACTAATACTGACAGGATTTTTTTATACCCATAACTACACTTTTCATTTTCTAGAACAGAAATCTACACACTAAAGTCTTATCTGATGATGCTGTATTTAACAAACTCAAGTAAATTGTTAACATTGCATACCTCCAAAGGTGTTCGTGTTGGTTTACTTTTAATGGTGTTTTATTCCTTTTTGATTTCTAATCTCACTGCATGTTGTTTTAACCGATCATATCTTCTCTAAACATTCTCAAGATTTTCTACATAACCTTTCAACAGGCACTTGCAATAGAACCATCAAATATGGTTTTCATTTCCAGTTGTCATTGGCATTTTCAATCCAAGCCAGTTTTCTGAGCCAAAGATAGAAATGCTAAAATAGGGATTTATAATGAAAGATTACTCAATCTTCAAGTCATAGTAATTAAGACACATTGCATATATAAATTTTACCAAATATAACTGAGCAAATTTAATTAAACATTAATGAGATTTAGTTTTAGACAATGGCAAAACTTTTTTCATAAGTGATTAGTATCAAGCTAACAAAGAGGTTTTCAGAATTTTTTACGTATTTATATCAAAGAATTGTAACTAGATGTTAATTTTTTTTTACTACTAGTCTAGTCCCCTCTAGTAACTCCTTGGATTTGCAATAGATACTGAACCCAAAGCAATAAGGATAGGTTCATAACATATGTAGACAATTTCACAGAGTCCATTCAGCATGACCAAGTCTACTGCAGAGGTTAATTATGTGGAGCATAAGTAGCTGTCCATACACAGAATGATCCCATTTATTTTTGCAAACCTATTTGTCTGTCACACATAGGACATGTTACCCTTTCTTCAAAGGTTAAAACCTAGTTGCAATTTTAATCTTCTCTTAAAAAATAAAGACCAAAGATGACTTTTCAAAGTCATGAAAAAATGCCATGTTTGTTTTTAAATTGAAGACATTACTCATTTATTTTCATTAGTACATAATGAAATAATAGCTGAATTTAAAATAACAAAGAGGCTGACTGAACTATGAGGAAAACTCAACTAGGGAGTTGAACCTAAACTCAAATTCAGTATTGGTTTGGGTAAAAACCAACACCCTTTGGAAGTGGCTGTTTGGGACAGTGATTTCTCACAGCTACTGGGCAGAATTGTATCAGAGCCTTTCTCTCCATCTTTGTTTCTCTGCAGGTACAGAGTGCCATGACAAAGCATTGCTAGAAGGGGCTTTAATTCCCTTCTTTGGCCTCTGTTTCCCACTCAGCATTCCCAACATCCTACTGCAGCTGTTCTCCAGCTGCATGGGACTCATTTAAGGGCTGGAAGTTCATCTCTGTCAATTCATTCTTGCCATGTCCATTTCTGGTTTTGTATTATATTGTTAAATTGTTCAAAACACAACAGTTTTTATTCAGTTGGTAGGGGTTTTTTGAGGTATATACACTGTTTGAGGTTCCAACCTGAAGTTTCAGGAGAATAATTCCATAGTTCTATGGAATATTCTGCTTCTTGTTGATGCCAAAAATGCCTCTAACATATTTTGAAATTGTAGGCATTATTTGCTACTTTCAGTTACCTGGAATTTCTTCTTACCTTTCCAGCGCCAGCTTGCAAACTTACTCTTTGAGATGGGATGCACCAGCTCTGCCTTACAAATATTTGAGGAGCTGGAAATGTGGGAAGATGCAGTAATCTGCTATGAAAGAGCAGGACAACATGGAAAGGTAAGAAAAATGTTTCATGTAGCTGAGATCCCATCTTGAAATAGCATCTGAAGGCTGAAGGACCGTCTGGCTTTGGCTGGCAAATCACTAATGACACTTCTACAGGGGTGTCATCACAGGAAAATCTGCTTAGGAAAAATGGACTTGGAGTAATAGCCACATGAAATAGAAGTTGATAAATGAGAAGCAACTTGAGATGCAAAGAAGATTGTGACAGTGATCCTTGAAAACATTCCAGGATAATTGAGTTAACTACTATGGATAAACAGCAATGTGGGCATTTCAGGAAAGCTGCAGCAGTCATTCATGATGGAGTCTTGAAACTTTGTCTGAAGGGGATATTAATTTTCTTTCCCACTTGATTTCAAACTATGCAGTGCAGTTTTAAAACACTTTAAATAGAGTAACATCAGTGTTTGATGTATTTAATTGCTTCATGTTAACATATTCAAATTACAGAATCAAACACTTGAGACAAGAAGTGGTGTAAGATTAAAAGACTTCACTTGTTAAGTCTGTGTTGATGTTTTCCTGAACTTCTCCATTATTTCTTTAGCACTCTGTGTGATCAGCTTCAAAGACAGTTAAAAGCTGTCACCTAACTCTGCATATCAGTGATACAACTGTTTAAAATTGCTGGTAACAGGCTATATTAGCCTTTCTATTGTTGATTATTTTGCTTTTACTATTAGAGCAATGGTAGGAAGATTTTAGAAAATCATACCTGGAAACAATGCCTACCTGTATGTAACTCTAGCTGTGTTCTCTTTCTGGTGCAAACTCTCACACAGGCTGTAGCAGGAACTTATGCTATCAAGCAGTGTTTTCAGAATTCATATAGATATTCAGAAATATTACATTTCAGAGAAAAATAGTATTTTTTTCTTTTCTCCCCTCCCTTTCCCTCTGTTTGGTGTATGGTATCATTAAATGTATGGATGTACATGTGCCTTTGTGATACCACAAGCACAAAGACTGTGCTTTAATATAATTTAAGCTCAATGAATAGAGATATATAAATTCAATTGATAGAAAAAAAAAAAAAAGCAGAATTCCTTATACTTACATGTTTTTTTCTAATTGTCATGCATCAAAACCTAGATTTTGTTCATTATAAACTGACAGATATGTCTTGCTGGCAAATTCTGTGCCACATTATGCATGCCTTCAGGATAGCATGCTAATACCACAGTCTTCTCAGTACAGTGGAGAAATAGAGGTCAGGATTTTCCATTTCCTGGAAATGCATTCTGTCCTAGTTACATTCACAAACTGCCCTTAGGGAGTTATGAAAATGGCACTCAGAGAATAGGACAGGATATCTGACACAGGAAACTGCTTAGAAATGCTTTCAGAATGAGGGATTGTGCTGTGCTTTGAAAAAGAGAAAATGCTGTGTAAGTATGAAATAACAGTACTGCTGGACCAAAAAAAACAGAAAATTAGAAACATGTAGCTGTGCACCGAGGGGAATGAATATCTATGCGCTTTATTGCAAAGTGTTCAAAGTGTGAACTGCATATATTTACCAAAGTGTTTTAATGTTTTTAAACATGGTGGTTATTTTTGTAGAAATGCACAAAAATCTACTGGAGTAGTATGTTAGCCACTAGATGTTAAAATTATTAATGAGCTTAGCATATATCTGTGCAAAAGAACAAACTCTCTTTATTAAACTTCTGTATGTTTTCATTCACAAATGCTTTTATATAGAAAACCTGAATTTAAATCATGAAAAAATCTAATAAAACTGCTAAATATCAGCAATACCAATGTGATGAGTACTTACACATCAAAGTAGTGTAAGCTTCCTCCTATTTTGGAATTACCTGCTTATAAAGAAACAGAGCATGTAGATAAAGCCATGTGAGGCTCCACATTCTGCTGTTAGAAAATATATAATTAATTTGCTTATAAGAGGGCCATGTAGCAGTAAAAATTTTGCAGAGTAAGATGTAACTAACATTTAGCAAACTTTTTTGAGGATTTGTTACTGTTACTAGATACGGCTCTATATTAATTTGTTTTATAACCTGAACAATAATAGGAACTAATATTATTACATGAGTCAATAAGAGTAATAGAGTGCCAAGCAATGAGCAAAATGGCACAGAACAGCGAGAAAAAACTATTATAAAACCTGAATGCACAGTATATTGATAGTTGCTGTGGCTTTCTGACTGAAGTATTTTACTCATTGTATCCCTTTAACAGACTTGTTGCAAAAGGAGACATGTTCCATGTGTGTAGTGAGAGCTGCTGTTGAAAAGTGCCCTTCTCCCTTCTTTTAACTGTGAGAAGTACCCAGAGATCTCAAGAGTATTATTAACATTGGACAATTCTGTCTTAAGGTGTAAAAGGTCTCTTCCACCTAACAGTGGTACTATTTCCCTGCTAAAAAAAAAGAAGGGGTGAACCAGAAATGTGACCTTTCAGATCTTCCACTTGAAGTAAGGCCTGTCTCCCTTGCAAGAATTCTGTCACATGGTAGCTGCTGACCTTTGATAGATTAATGAGATCTGCCATTTGGCATCAGATGGATAGTCCATCTTGCAATAGCCTGTTTTCAGCCCTATCTCCATTCTGTCATCTCATGAGAGTATACAGCATGATACAGAGTCTGGTTTTAAACCAACTTTCCCAGCAACTTATTAAACTTTTTAAACCAACTTATCCCATGTTCTACAGGGTTATTTTTCTTGTCTTGCATGACACAGATACCTCAAAACATTTGAGTGAGGAAACGCAATTATGGCAAGATCTCAAAAGCCCACTTTTAAAGTCAGGTATGACTTCCCAGATGTGAAGCAGTGCTACACTGATTAGTGCATGAGCTCATTCAAGAACTTGATTAATTTCCATTATGTATAGTAACAGTCATAGAAGGCAGATAAGCATTCCTCTGTGTGGTTACAAAACTAAGAGAAGGTCTTGCCCAGGGTCTTGCATGAAATTACAGGGAAGATGAAATGAAAACCTAAGAGCTTTCCTTTTCTCTCACTGCCTTTTTCCATGCTTCTCTATTCTGCTTCTTCTTGATACTTATCTGTTAGCCGAGCAAATTATGTGGAAGCACAAAAAATAAGACTTTTTAGGAAATACTTTGAACTAGCAAAGGAATTAATTGTAAAATAATAGAACTGGTAGAGCAGTGAAAAGTGAGGCTAATAGGGTCTTTTAGGAAATTATAAAATAAAAATGTGGGAACGCAGGGATGGTATGGCAAATGGATGGTTAAGACTGGGAAGCCAAATGCAGGAAGAATCATGAACTTGGTGTCCAGGAGTCTGCGTAGTGAGTAATGAAAAGGCACCACCTTTTGTTTAAACTAGGCCCCTCATTACTGACAGGAGATTTTTGTGAAGTATTCCTGTTTAATTCCCATACCACTCGTAGTAGTTCAGAAGACAAGATAAGAGCTTAAACCTTTCTTGTGTTTAAATCAACTGACTACTGAAGTTAGTATTGAATTCCATCCACTCTGGTGCAGACTGTGCTGTGAAAAACCAGTGTTGTTACAAATGCACCTGATTCAGTCAGTGACGATTATACAGCACCTTTTTTTTTAAAGTTATATTTTAATTCATAATTTTAATATCATATCTTTCTAGATTTAGTTATAACTTGGAGTTATAAACATGCTTATTAATAATTAGTATCCCTTTAATGGGTAAAATAAATCTCTAGTGGCTGTATTTCTTTTACAAATATTACATGCACTGTGTGAAAGATGTTTTTTGATAGTATTTGTTTTTAAGGAAAGATTTGTTTTTGCAGAAGCAGGGTTCTTAGCAAAGATTAAATATGATTTTTTGAAAACATTTGACCTAAAGTTAGGAGAAAGAAAGAGAAAAATCTTTTCCCCCCACCACCACCCCAAAATCCTAGGTAAAATGAAAAATCCAGTTTTAGAGTATTATCTGGTTTTGTAGAAGGCAAAGATTTTTATAACATAGGGATTTTCTTTTAGTTTGATCTTTTTACTAGCCTTTAAAGATTTAAGTAATAAAAATGTTAGCAACATTCCAGAGAGGTGATCAGATAGCTAATCAGATGAAGAAAAAGTCAGATTTCTGCTTATTTACTTCTCTGTTTTATCTGTGTGCTGAATTATTTATGTTGGCAATGAGTCATTGTAAGCTTAGACCAGAACATGATATTTTTATGCTCTTAAATGTTAAACACCCTTAGTGAGTGGCTGTTGTTCCAGTCTAGGCATTGCCACATGATAGCAATCTGAGCTTGGGAGTGCCCTGCAGAGGAAGTGGTGAAGATGCAGCTTGCAATGCACTTTTCACCTCGTATCTCCTTACACAGCAACATTTCAATATTGTTTCTTCATGTGAATGGGAAAAAAACCCCACCTTACCTTTCGGTGTCTAATGTGGTTACTGCAAAAAATCAGCTGTCTTTGCTTTGGAAGAGAAAAATCTTCTTTAATGTCTGTTATTAATATGTTATAGCAACTAATGGAGGCAGCTAAGAGGAAGTAAATGGCACTTTAACCAAATCCCTGGAAGCCAGGCTGAATGGGGCTTTGATTAACCTGGTCTCATGGAAAGTGTCCCTGCTCGTGGCAAGGGGGCTGCAGTTAGATAATACTCAAATTCCCTTCCAAACTAAAGCACTCTGATTCTGTAAGTATAGTCTTCTAGGTGTTAGGCAAGATTTTTCTAGCGCTTTGGCTGGGCTAATTCTAAATGTTAAATAATAGTTTCTTTGGCTTTTTTTAGAGAGCTGCTTCACAGGCACTTAAAAACACTTGCCATCAAGTTATTTTCCTTATAATTTGCCACCAGTTTTCTTCCTAATGGGATTCTATTTCTGCTAATTTTAAGATTCTTCTAGAAATCTAAACTCTTCTTCATACTTGTGCACTGTTACTGTTACTTTACAAAAATAATAGTAAGAATGAGATGCTAAAATTGCTATGCATTAAATATTTCAAATCAAGGTAAACCAAGCATTTTTCTAAAGATGATTTTCAGATAGGTTTTATGAATTTTACTGATTGGAGTAAAAGACTTTACTTCTCTAAAGATCATCTGAAGGTCAAAGAAAGCAATTCTTATATGAGAAAAGCAGTAATAATTTGGATGCAGAGATGATGTCAGGTTTCTTTTTAGGTAATCAAGCTATGATAGAAGAATGACTGGAGTTACAATATGGAACTTTAATTCTGTGGCAGGCTGTGTTAGACCTTTCTTGATTTAGATGGTACAAGTAGATATTTTCTGAGAGAAAAATTATGCTGATCTGAGTTTGCAGTGGGGGACTGAGGTTTCAGTTCCGTCTGAACACCAGATCATCTGTCCAGTGTATTTGTCTTTTCAAAAATCCACAGAAGGCAGACTATCTCTTGTTTAAAAGAGAAACAATGATTTTATTGTTAGAGCAAAGATAGTGGCCCTGAGAAAAATAGCTTTTGAAAGTTAGTTACAGCCCATAATAGATGTCTGGAAGACACAGCCTGTGTCTTCTTTTTCATAAAGCTGTATATATTTCAAATATATTTTATTTCAAACATTTAGATAAATTTACCATTTCTGCATCTTATATAAAAGCATGGCATTTCCACAACCAACAGTATGAAAGTCAATGTGAGACACAATAGAATGGAAATAATTATTTTTAGAGAAGGGCAATTAGAGAAAAGGGAAGGAGAGTCGTGGCAAGAATACTTACTAGGACATGTAAAAAATTATAAACTTCTAGAATCACAGATACCTTGATGGTGCTGATACTGCGTTGCTGTGAGTTTGGTGTAGGTTTGATGTCCAGGACTGATACTTATTCTTGGGACAGAATACGTACCTAAGATGTAAAGAAAGGAGTAAGCTTGTTTTTATGGTTTAATTTTCCTTGGTGTGTTAAACCAAAAGCCACCATATTATGTTGAAGTATGTTTTAAACATCAGTTTGGAACCAGGTTCTTTCTAGACTTTATCTTTGGTGCTGTGTTGGATGAAGATTCTGTTTCCTCACTAGCCCTACTTCTTAATCTTCAGCGGATGATTACAAAGTGCTACAGGAGTATTTGTTCACGTAGGTAATTAACTGAAAATAAATGTATTGATTTCTCTTTGCTCTTTAACAGGCAGAAGAAATACTCAGGCGGGAGTTAGAGAAGAAGGAAACACCAGGATTATATTGTTTGCTTGGTGATGTTCTTAAAGACCATCAGTATTACGACAAGGCCTGGGAGCTTTCCAGGCATCGCAGTGCCCGCGCCCAGCGCTCCAAAGGCCTCCTCCATCTCCGCAACCGGGAATTCAGGGAATGTGTGGAGTGCTTTGAACGTTCAGTACAGATCAACCCTATGCAGGTTGGGAAATTATGCACATACGGCTTTGGTTTTAGGTCATGTGTTCAGTTTTGAATGATGACACTTCTTTAAAAGACAGTTCTAGGCACAGTTACCAAAATAAGAGTTTATTACTATTCTTAGCAAAATTTTCACCATGTACTTGGAAGACTGGCTAAAAATGGTAGTATGAAATGAAGACATCCTTTTGCATCCAGGTCTTTGCATGCAGGTAAATCTTTGCCTGTAGAGCTCTTTCAAAGAAATTTCAAAGAGGTGAAGCCACTGCAAATTAATATTTACCATGAAAAAAATCATGAACAACGTATAAAGCAAAACAGTTACAAGAAGAATGCAGATTTTAATGAAAGTTTCCCTTCACCCTATTTGAGTTTGCCCTGGCTTTGAATTACAAACTGTCATCTCTGTATTTCACAGAAATGTTTTTTGAGTGTTCTGGTCTGTCTTGTTCTGGAGTCACTGAGAAGCGCTGTGTTATGCTTGTGATGACAGTAACTTCTATTACAGTAATGCATCAAAATTGAAACCATGGTGAAAAGAGTTCTTTTGATGAGGCTGGTTTCTCTTGCTGATCTGTGCAAGCTATTCTGCAGACAACATTTGTAATCTTGTTTCAGTTTCTCAGACATCAGATCCCACCTCAATAAAGTTCAACCTGTGGAAGATCTTCAGAAGTTAAAAAAGCTTTGTGGTTGTTTACGTATATAAATTGTGCTCTTCATATCTATTTCTAGGTCCATGCAAAAGCAGGGTATTCCTCTTTCTGTTCTTTGCCCCTCAAAGAACACTGCTGAAGCTGCTGTTTTAAGCTCCATGTGACTAACTGGACTTTTGCTTTAGAAAAATTTTAAATGCCTCCATCCATTCAAGTTCTTTTCATGAAGCTTTTTTTGTATTTTGCTGACATATTTTATTCCAATGAATCAGAGTCCTATTCTTATTCAAATGAACTCCATATAACTTATAAACATCTTTAGATTGGAAAATAAAATGACCAAAAATGCCCGCAGAATATATATTACTCAGATAGGAATTTTATTTAAATCAAGAGGACTTCCAGATAATAAAGGGCTTCAGGAGATGGCCTACACGGTCAAAACTGAGAAGTATTCTGCTGAAATGCTTTTTTATTTTGTACCCTATCCAAAGGAAGTGTAGAATGAAAGGAAATCCAAGAAAAATAGGCCAGTCCATATAGGAAAGTGAACATTTCCTCCTCTTGTTGCTTAGGAAGCTCTTTTTAAGATTCAGTTGAATTGTTTCAAACAAACAGATTGAGCAGCTAGATAGTGCAGATTGACATAACCATCTCCTAAATTCTGTCTGTATTCTGTGACTACAGAAATGAATTGTTTCCTGTTCCAGGCTATATTGTGGGTCAAATGCAGAGTGGAAATTGATTCTGAATGTAAGGACTTTACCACAAGGAAAATAATAATTAATTAAATTATTAACTTGTTCCCAGAATTGTGAATAATTTATTAGATAAACAAAGACTCCCTATTACAAAAAAAATCTAATTTTTTGTGGTTATTAGAAACCTTTCTGAAGGAAGAGACTTTTAGACTGCATCAAGTGATTCCCCAAATTTTGTAATGGATAAAATCATTCTCTTTCAACCCTCCTTTAATCTTGTGTACTTTTTAGCCAGCCAGTCAAGTGTGGTTGAGATCTCTGAGGTAGGTGTTTGCTATATAAGCCAATCACTCAATCAGTTTTTGGGTAATCCACAAACAAATAAAAGCCTTGCAGTTCAAATATACCTGAAACTTGTGTTCATTAGCACTGCTGCTCACAGAATTGCTTGTTCTAGTACATGACTGTGGATGACTGATGAATTTCTCTTGTGTTTTCACTATGAGCATCTTGCAAGGCTTGACAAACAATTACAGAGGTCAAAGAGCTCACATGGTCAGTTCTCCAGTGGTGAAAGCCTGCACAGTTCAGAAGTAAGACTGTGCTGCTGTTGCTCATGAGATTTATAAGACGTGCAGTGACTGTTTTTCCTCGCACCCTTTACAGAAGCACTATTTAACTTGTATCCTGAGCTATAAAGTTGGAAATAACCTTCAATTTCATACTTGATCGCTCTGGTCTCTGCCCCCACTTTTCCTGTCCAGAAGTTACTGACCTAAAAAGAATATAAAGGTGAATTAATGAGATAGCAGCCATGTGGGAGAGCTGGTGGACAAAAGAGCCTTAAAAAATTAGATTGACTATATAGTTATTTACTATTAGGATTGCCCTCTGAAATTTGAGAAACATAGTTTTGTCTTCATGTGGAGTTTCTTCTTTGATTGATGAGTTTATGAATCATGAAAGTGACAGGTTGACAATGGTGAAAAGTAGGTTTTCATGTTTGCCAGGGCCAGATGTAGTTGCTAATTCTATCTTCACCTATTTATCCACATGCTCCAGGGATGGGCCATTCACTTACACCCTCATCAGCAAAAGTTTGTTCAATTCCTTTAGTATCATGAAGCTTGCCCACCAGGCTGCTGGGTCTGACAAAGATCAATGTCATGTGTTTATTCTGGGATCTAAGCTTTGAAGGAGATTAATTATAAATTTTATAACAGTTAAGTCAGGAGCAGATATAAGTTGAGTTTCAGAGACAGGAAAATGAGTTTGAAGTGGAGAGAACTCTAAGAATGTTTGCTGCAGTTTGCAATTAGTGTGTAGAGGTAAAAGCTCTTGTGTTTGAGCCAACAGCATTATCCTCAACCCTCTAAAATCCCTGATTTGAAAAAAAATTTAGGGTAATGTTTTTGTGTTTAAATAGTTGTTATGGTTTCCTAAGGAGAACCTGAGTTATCAGAGTTGGTTACTTCAGAACTAGTACCCAAAACACAAGAGAATATAAACATTAAACAGACACCTCAAGAAGTAATATGTTGTTGTGCAATATGGAGTAAATGTAACCTGTTTTTCCATCTTCCTTTTCCCAACCTCTTTCCCTCTCAAAAAAACTTCCCAAGAAAAACTGTTGGGTTTTTTTTGACTTTGCCATATAGCATGGAGAAATGGCTGAATTTATTGCAGTAGGGTAGTAGTACCTGGACTGATTTTGCAACACCTTATAAGATGTCCTGTTTTGTTTTGACTGCATGCATTTAAAAAGCATAATGCTGTCAGAAAATGTTCATGTTATTAATGTAATTAGGGTTTAATAATTTTCTGAATTACAAAACTTTTATAAAAGGTAATACTGGTTAGCTTGCAGCTCTTTGAGAATTAACCTTGTGGCAAATCAACTTGCTGTTGAAGAGCTATGAAAATTTATTTTGCTGTAATCTATGCCATTATCAGATACTATTTAGGGTAGAACAGACTATTTCAATTGGAAGGGACCTGCAATGATCACCTGGTCCAACTGCTGACCAGTTCAGGGCTGACCAAGTTAAAGCACATTTTTAAGGGCATTGACCACATTCCTGTTAAACACTTGACAGCCTTGGGGCATCAAACACCTCTAGGAAGATTTGTTCCAGTGTCTAATCACGCTCTCGGTAAAGAAATGCTTCCTAATGTCCAGTCTAAACCTCCCCTGGTGCAGCTTTGTACCATTGTCACACATCATACCACTGGACAGTAGTTCTGTGTGAGCCAGCAGTGAGCCCTGGCAGCCAAGAGGGCAGTGAATCCTGGGATGCATCAAACACAGCACAACCAGCAGGTCAAAAGAGGGGATTATCCTGCTGTATGCAGTTCTCACCTTGAGCACTGTATGCAGTTCTGGGCCCCACAGTTTAGGAAGGCTGTGAAGGTCCTTGAAAGCATCCAAAGGAATGGATGTCTACAAAGTTGGAAAAAAGGCTGACTGGAAGGAACATCCTGAGAGGAGCGAGCTTGTCTAATTTGGAGAAAAGGAAGTTGAGACGTGACCTCAGTGCTCTCTACAGCTCCCTGAGAAGGGGGAATGAAGAAGAAAGATGCTGAGCTCTCCTCCCTGTTTGAATCTTTATTGATGAGAGATATTTGGTTGTAACAACTAAAGACTATAAATGCAAGATTACTGAACTGGTAAAGTTCCATTCTCTGTTCAAGGCGTTATTTAAGTACATTTCTATCTCTAAACATTACGATAGAAACTTGAGATGGTCGATGTTCTAGTAGAAAGAACTGTAATTTTGAACTGATCCTGTTTGGTCATTTGAGATGTATTCTGTAAAATGTGATTACCTTGAAAAACATTTCCTAGTGTTTATCATCTGACCTAATTATAATAGTATAAAGTGAATGTGGATTTTTTACAAATGAAAGCAAAATATGCAAACCTCTAAATAACTATCCCTTTGTCCTGTAAATGAAAATGGACTGTTAAAGAGCACGTCACAAATGGTCAAGTGGTCTTCATGCAGTCAACACCTTTGTTTGTCCATATTTATTAAAACTTTGAACCTAAAGTTTTTCTCTAATCAGCATACAGGATACTATTTTTTCCAGTGCAATACTATCATAGCTGAAGATGGGTAAAAATCAACAAGAGTTGTGTGTTCTCCCTGGGCAAAGTATTTCTTTTGTGCTGAAATATCCATGTATGTAGGTAACCATTATTTTTTTCTCTCCAGCTAGGTGTATGGTTTTCCTTGGGCTGTGCATACATTGCTTTAGAAGGCTATGAAGGTGCTGCCAAAGCATTTCAGCGCTGTGTGACATTGGAACCAGATGTATGTACTTTTGAACAAATGATTCAGATGGCTTATCTAAAAGCAGCAAGGATGTTTTCATTATAGACAAGCAAAGCAATAGTAAAAAACTTGTTTAAACCTTAGCCCTTTGAAGAAATTAAGCTTGTTCATGAAGGATATATTTTTGTCATAAGGCATCATAAAAATACTTATCCAGTACTTAACTTTGTCCAAGTATGAATGTTAAAATATATCTGAAAAATTCCTTTATGCTTGCGCACATTGCTAAAACAGACAAATGGGAATGACTAAATTGTGAGGAGAGCTAAAAAGAGATAAAACAAAAATTATATTAAAATATTTAGTTCTCTAATCAAATTCTTCTGAAAAAAAAAGTCAAGTTCATGTGTAACAAGTAAATTTGTAACTGTATATTTCAGGAGCACAGGGAGAATGGAGCTTAGCCATATTTTCAGGATGCAGGGCATGTATGTGTACAATGCTGTTGTTTGAATGTGCACAGTGAAGGTGCCAGCTGAATTACCTGAGAAATACACTGACAATACTTTTGCCAGAAGCCCTGACTGTCAGCTTGTTGCTCGCCTAGAGTTAATGCCATCTACTCAATAGAAACTGTTGTTATTCATTCTTTTCTCTTGGAGAAAAGAATGAGAAAGCAATAAGAGGTGACAGAGTACTCTTTTTTATTATAAAATGCAATAACTTCTTTGGGGAAAAAATGTACATACAGATAACAATGGAATTCTTAGTTTATATATTGTTTTTTTGTTCTTGTTCAGTGCAGTAAATTTACTTCCAAGTAGATACTAAAACTGGGTTCACTTATCTCTCTAGGGCCTGTATTTAATTGTATTCATATGACCAAGCCAGCTGACTTCTCAATGGGTTAAGTGGTGGGGTTTTTATGAGAAAAAGGTGCTGGACTGGCTCTCAGTTGGAGGCAAAACCTGTCTTTATATGTCTGCAGCTGTAGCAATGTAGTGACTATTTTAATGAATGAAGTCGCAGAAAGGTTTCCCAGCATGAGTTAAATGTTCCTTAAGCCTCAGGATAGCCTTCAGTACCAGAGTACATTTCATTGCAGTGCTCAGACCCTATTCTTCAAATCATTTGTAGTTGTCACTTGCTGAATTCAGTGATGGGGCTTCACGTTTACAGCAGTGTCAGGCGAAGGGCAGGAATCATCTCTGCTCATCTCTGCTGGTTTTACCTGAGGTGCGTTAGGGGACATCAGATCACTTTTGTCCAGTAACAGAGAGTGGTGCAGTTTAAGTAGCTTCCAGCTAGTGAGAAGTTGGCCAGCTAAGTCTAGTGAAGCACTGACCTTTCCAGCCATCCCAGCTAGATCCTAGAAGAGGATGCCTATTTACAACTGAGACTGAAGGCAAGAGCTGACTTAGTGTATTGCAACCACAAGGCAGTTAATTGATATTTATATACCTGATTGTTGCGGATGCAGTCAAATATTTATATATTTCAATTTTAATATAATCATTTATATTTCAATGCAATATTTTAACTGCCATGTAGAAGGTATGTGTCAATATGTGTGATTAGCAAAATCAATGATGTTTGGCAGTAGTTTCACTTACGTATTTTTATCAAATAAGCACAATATAAGTGAATACATTTTTTGGTACTTCTCCTTTTATCATTCTAGAATGCTGAGGCCTGGAACAATTTATCAACTGCTTATATCAGATTAAAACAGAAGTAAGTACATCAAAAGAATTAGAAGATATTGCTTCCAAAACAAATAACTGTGGTTTCCTTTTATTTGACATTGAGTTTTTTATTATTATAAGGTGCTTAACTCATATTTTGCAATTCTTAGCTCTTCAGTTCTCTCTCCCAGGATGAATTGCTGGGACTATTTTATTTTATAGGAAATAATTTTGTAACTTTTATACAAGTAGCAGCCTCTCTCTACCCTTTTTTTTTTGTTAGAAGTATTTATGATGTAGTAAGTACAACCAGTGCAAAATATTCATAATAAAGATGAATAATAAAAACTACTTTGACCATGAAGTTAAGAAGATAGGTCAATTTCAAGCAAACAATTTATTCAGACCTATGTAATTTCATAGGATATTTTCCTCAGTAGATTTAAGGGAAAACCAGACAGTTTGTTTTTTGTATACAAATGGAAATCTGCACACATGCTAGCTGGCTTATCCTTTTCCCTCAAAACTAATGATTCATACAAGAAGATTTCACCTAAGTGGACTGCCACTCTTATTTTGTATTTTGTATTTCAACGCAATGTAATAAAAGTTTACCTGGAAGAATTTAATATTTAAGAATTTTCACATTATAACTTCTTACCAAAAATGAAACAAAAGAATAAGATAAATTATTTTTTAAAACCTTACTTGAAATCTGACATCAGTTTATATGGTTACGTAGTCAGAAAGCAAAGTAAAAAAAGAGAGAAAGAATAGCAAACTTGCGTAAAAGTATAAATTTATAAACATACAATGGGAGCAGGAGGGAGGAGAAAATGAAGTATTAGAATAACTACACAAGGCTAAAAAGTAATAGAAAGCAGGAGTTTGTTTTAACTTTTCGGTAGTTCCTCTGTCTTCAGCAGTGCCTTGAGTATGTGCAATACATGTGGTAGTTGCTCCTTCTTTTCCATACAATTCAAAATGTCAGATGCTTAGTGTACTGGCTAATACTTGTTTAATGAAAGTATTTTTAATCAAAATAATTTTCGGTCTGTTAATCTGCTACAAGGCTGAGAAACTACTGAGTGATTAATTTCACTTTACTGGTTTAATTTTATTATTCTCAATCTACTCTTGTGATCTAATATACTAAGTACATACAAAACTTGTAACCTATTTGATATGGTAACGAAAGCAATAAATGGGGGCATGTTACTGAGCTTTTTTCCCCACAAGAATCATGTGATATAGGACTCAATGTACAGTAAATTTTAAATGAGTATTACGTGTTGATAGCCGAGTGTGGCCTATACTTGCTGTGGAATAGCAACTTCTTTCATTATTTGTATAGTCACTTATAGGTCAAGACTGTGTGAGCTAGTTTAACTCTCTCAAAACAGAGAATATCTATAGCAGTACACTTAAATAATTTGTGTGGGGATACATAAGTTCTTATTTTTCAAGCCTGCCAGAAGAAAAAAAAAAAAAAAATTAAGTGGAGTGAGGATTTAAAAAAAGAAAACAAAAGCAAGATATTTAAGTTAATAGCTGTCTTTCATTCCCTTAAAAAAAAATCCGGCTTTACTCCAAACAGGCTTTTAATTCAGGCCCCTACTCATAGATTGTGGATTTGGCCAAGGCTTGGCAGAGTCTCATACAACAGACATATAATATAAGTACATTTTTTTGAAAAGTGTATGCAAGCAACTTGCTAACACCCAAAGGACAGGGGTTTTGTTGATTTTTGGAGTTGTTTGCTTTTTAAGACTTCACAAGTTTTGTGTATTCTGAATTTCCTCCAGAAAAATTAATTGTGATGAAAACAGACTCCATGCTTTGGTTTACTAGAAAAACTACTCTGTTTGCCAGGAGGTCTTTGAAATCTAGGTCTCACATTTCTCAGAATAAACTGGGACTGGCCCACTGTCCTTCATGTGAAACATGCCAGGTTTCCAAGACCAGATAATGCATTTAGGCTGCCTACTGTTTCCTGTCTGGGTATGAATTTACTTAACTGTTTAAGGATACACCATCATTATGTGATTGGTTAAATACACAGGGGATTTGTTTTGAGAATCTAGAGGATTTTATTACATAGCAAGAGTGATGATTTGTGGAATACTATTTCCATCCCATCCCTTTGCTGTCTTGACTACATTTCACATTTCCATCTTACTGGCATCTGCCCTCCTCATAGCTTACTGATTTTCAGGAGGATAGGGGAGATTATACAGACTAACCCTACAGATGGTGAAGAGCAGTTGCAGAAACAATACATGAGTCAGGCAGAGCACCTTCCAGCCTGTCAGAGAGCTCTGGCAGAACCCAACTTCCATTGTAGCAAAATCCACAGAAGGAACAGGACAGTGTTCTTTTCTAATTTAACCTAGTAAAATCCAGGTCTGAAATCCCTTAGTGAGATTGTTAACAGTGGAGAAAACTCAACTGTTTGCACAATTATTCATCGGGATCACACCTATCAATATATCAGAAGAGAGAGAAAAGGGGAGTGCATACGGGAAGATCCTGCATGTGGACTGTTCTGCTGTAGCTATGCCAAATGACCTGTTCTCTTTAAATAATTTTGCTCTATCAACCCACTCTCTTTCTGTGTATTTGATAACTCTTAATATCATGGCCTTAGATTGGCAGTTATTTACATTTTTCCACGACCAAGCTATTTCAAACTTCTAAGATCAACTGCTTAGATATTACATTGACTTGGCTGGGATATTTTACACTCTCTTGGACACTCTTTTGGAAACTCAACCAACAATTTCTTTGGGCTGTCTTTCTTTAGAGAAAGCTCTTTTAACAACTTAGTCAAGCAATATGGAGAAAGTGAACTGCATGTTTTGATAACAGGCCATCTTTATATGATATTTACTAAGAAGAGATGTATTGTTATGCCTTACCAAAGAAGATTTTTTTACCAGCCTAGGAAAGCTCCATTTCAACTCTTAATTTAAAGGAATCCATTCCTTTGTGGTTTTTTACATATCATGACTGTCCAACTGAGGGTGTGACTGTCCATCTGAGAGAATGACTGTCCAACTTGTCTCTTAGAAAGAAATGTATCATTCCAATTCTCTTATTTTAAAGTTACAAATTTATTGCAATTTTTGGTAGTATGTTGAAGGCTTTAAACAGTAAGCTCACAAGCCTTACCAACACATGCTTCAGATGGCATTTTCTTATCAGAGGATGGCATTACTGCTCTCCTTTGGTAAGGAAATGGTCAAGACTTGACTGCAGTGGCTGCATATGAAAAACTAAAGATGCTCTGTAACTTGATGATGACTTTATAGGAATTGTGGTGTCCACCTTTATTCCATAATACTCTCTACTGTCAGTATGAGATGGGTCAGATTGGAGGACTCTAGTACTGTTTGGGGCCATTCTGACACATTTGTACTGAGCAGCACAGCATCAGGGATCAGAGGGTGTACGTAAACGTTCCAGCTGACCTAAGGATAAAAATGGTTGAAAATGATGGGCTTCTGTACAATGGATATGCATGTTTGCCATGTGCAAATGTTTAAAATAAATATGATTTTAAAATGTGTGATTAAATAAGTCAAAACCATTCTGCACCTGTCGTGAACTCAGTAATTTTTGATTTTTTAATGTGTGTTACTACTGCAGCATGAGTAAGATTCTCATGGTTCCAGTTAAAAATTTGGAAAGGAAAAAATTGACATAAATGGCAAAATTATGATAAATTTTTCTTTTAAAAAAAAGTTACAAGAACTAAGAGAAGTTACCTAGTTCAAACTACAGAGTGTACTGTTGTGTATGAACTAATATAAAATAGTTTGCAAGACAGATTAAGGAATTATCAGTATTGTAAATTATGAGCAATAGCTTTTGCATGGCACTGTGTTCTAAATGGGATTTTTTAAATAAGCAGTTTTTTAGTTGATGCTATGCCAACTGATTTTAGTGCAGAAATCTTCTGTAATAATTTCTGTTATTCTTTTATTATTGATTAGGATCAAAGCATTTCGAACCCTCCAAGAAGCTCTCAAGTGCAACTATGAGCACTGGCAAATATGGGAGAACTATCTTCTCACCAGTACAGACATTGGAGAGTTTTCAGAAGCAATTAAAGCTTATCACCGGCTCATGGACTTAAGAGAAAAGTACAAGGATACACAGGTGGGGAAATTTTCATATTCAGTCATCCTATATGTTCACTAATTTTTGTTCAGAGACAGAGACTAAAAACCTTTGCATCCAGATTGCATCAGACTTTGTGAAAGCACACACGTGAGCCTTGCAGTTTCAAGACCTATTTTTGTATAAAATGCAGTGCATAATCCCATCTTTCCATATTGTTCCTGCATATCTTGGTGTCAGAAATAATATCAATTATTTAGATTAAAGAAAGGGAAGTTTTTCCCATGTGTTGGAAAATTCCACAAATGAGCCTTTGAACGTGAACTGAAGGAATTACAGTCATAATATTGATTCCTAATAGCCAGGACAAATAAAAATAAAACCGTATTTTGCTTATCTTTCACTGTAGTTCAATTCAGTTCAATTTTGTGTTTGTAAATGTATGCTCTAGACAAAATCCAGAGAACCTGTCTTCACAGCTTCAGCTGGGATGCAGCCTTACCTAAAATCAGGTACTGATCCTAGCAGGGTTCTGCACACTCAGTGAAATTGGCAAGGTGAATCTGAAAGGCAAGCCAAAGAATCTCTTAAAGAGAATAATAAAACACCTTCAAGAGCTTTTGCAAAATTAACAGATCTGGTTGAAGAGCTTATGAGCTCTTAGGGAGATTGTGTAGTACCAGGGTAAGAGGAACCAGCTGCTGCTGCTCATGGATCCCAGAAGAATGTTTTGTTTCTTGTCCCATAAAAAGAGAAAAAGTAGCTTTCGTGGATCTTGGGAATTTGAGTCCAGCGATGAGGAGAGAGAGCAGATAGAATTAGTTAAAATTGTGGAAACATCTCATTTGGTCATGGGGGACAGGGATGTTAAATATTTTTTTCACATTACTTTTTAATAATAAATTGTACATGAGTGCAATGCTTATTACTAGTAAAGCCAGTCATGCACAGGATAACATTCTGTATTAATAAAATCTTTTAGTTTGGTACAGCTAAACATTAAACGTTCACACTAAAGAGTGTCAATGGAAAACTGTGTTACATGTGGTAAAGATGTGTTTGGCAGCTAGAGTACTGTAGTACTGGTGGGGCCTGTCATGGAGCATCTTGTAGATGGTTGGCTTTTTTCAACTAATTTTTTTCTCAGTTACTACTTAAAATAGCATTTTTAGGGGTGGTCTACTGTATTATTTAAAACAGACTGACAGCTGACTAGGTAGAGGTTTCTACATATATTTGCCCACATGAGATATTTTGAGATGATACAGATGCCTATTACTGTTATTTGTCAAATTTTATACAATATTTTTATTGAAGGATTTAAGGATATTGCTTAATTTTAACTTTGGCTTCTGATAAGTGAAGTGTTTTATGGGTTTCATTGTAACTTCTATTACAGTTGCCTCAATTAGGAGGGTTTTACTAGTTGCCAAGAAAAACCTCAGGGCCTGATTAGAGAATTTCAGGCTTGCAACAATTATCTTACAAGGAAGAGGAGAGTATTTCTGTATCAAAACAAAAAAGCAGATAAAAATAAAAGCTTCTGCTGAAATTGTTTACAAAGTTCACCATTAATTGGTGAGCCTCTCCTTTTTTTCCAACTGGACTGTTTGGAATAGGGATGATCTGTAACCATCTTGTGCAATTGTATTTTGACAATGTGAAATCATGAACATGAGTAAATGAAAACATACACCATTGTTTCCATTCAACATAGTATGATCTTCTCTCAGGTTATATTTAGTATTTGTAGTCATCATAGATTTTAATTGATAGAGTACTAAGCTACATGACATAATGGTGAGAAACAAGGTAGGAATTTTAAAAAAAATAAATACGCAGAGGACTGGAAGAAACAAGTTGAGTCATGAATTCCAGTTCTTTGTGAAAACAAACTGCTTTTAGCATAATCATTGCTGCAGAATACCCCTTGTGAGACTGAATGTATCAATTACATGTGTGCAATTGAATATACAATTTGAAATGCCCTTGATTTCTGTAGCTACATCAGACTTTTAAATTTTATTTCGGAATAGCATGAAGTAATATTTTTCTTCTAATAGTAGTAAAGCATTCAGATTCCTATTGGTGATTTCTGTTAGGCCATTGTTGTCCTTTGTGCCAGTCTTCTGAGTACAGCACACAGATTCAGGAAATTTTGCTTCTGTGCTCTTCTAGTTACTTAACAATGCCATCCCTGTGGCAAAGGTTCTGAGATCATGATATCATGAAATTTGAAGATATGTATGCACAGATTCTATGGATAGAATTGGACAAGGAAGAGATAAAGGGCTCTTTATAAATGAGCAGCAATACAGTAAAAGATTAGAGCAAAGGACAGTTTCAAAAGTCTCAGTTTGCTGGTATTGCATATAAATGTAAAAAGCACACTTTCTTACCTTCCCTCCTTACTGGTTCTTCATTTTCATGTGTCTTTACTTCTATTTCTCACAAAGCTGAGAAATGTACCTGGAAAACCTTCAATATATGTGTTATATAATAAAATATAAAGACTAACTGAATTATCTGTAGTTTCCACTAGTAAATCAGACACTAAAGAGTACCCAAGGAGAAAGCCTTACCTATTATAATAATCAATTTGGTCTCTGAATTATTGGTATGAGCTAGTAAATGTACTTGGAACGTTTCTGTAATTCCTGATTATACTAATTTCCATCACATGTGTGCTTATGGAGGCAATCAACCTTTCTTACTTGGAGTGTTGCAGTCTTGTGAATGACAAAGTTATTTTGTGGTTGGAAAAACTGGTTCGATACAGTATTTCAGAAACCATATCTTCATTATGTGCTGTCAAAGATTATGAATGCAGAAGTATGGACAAAGGATTCCACTTTGCAATTCTGTGCTATTGAGATTCTAGCAAAGTTTTTCTGGTACCCTTTCCATCAAGTAACATCCTCATTCAGCAGTTTGTGTTGCCAAACTGTTTCTAACTAAAGGCCACAGGACCATGTTCCAAGGGGATTTTGAAAAGCCGGGTAGGAATTAATAATTTCTGGAGCTCTACTTCATTTAAGTAGCTCACTAATGACAATTGTCTTTATTATAAAATCCTTAATTTGGAAGGGGAATAGAGAGATCTCACAGAATGCAGATTTGTTGTTTTGAATTGTTATCTGAGGGTTCTCATCTTTCTTCAGCACTGTCAAGTTCTACTTGTTTTAGTGAAGCATCTGAAATGGTTTGACCAAGAGAATTTTTATATGAAAGGAGTTGTTGGGAGAACAATTGTGAAATGAGAGTAACTGATGAAAATCACTGCATTTATAAATTACTTGGTTTATTTCCAAGGTTTTGTCTCACAGTGTCTTTTGTTCAGTTTGTAGTAAACACAAAAGCAAAGGAGGAGGAGGAATGCAGATGGTGCGATGTCATAGTAAACATGAACTCTCTGGTCATATGGTGTCATGGTTTGCCCAGCTCATTAAAAGAGGCATGAAGAAAACCAACTAACCAAAAAAATCATCTACTGCTTGTTTGGGGTCTTGGGCCAACAAAGCATTGCTGTACTAGTTTAGTGTGTACGGCAGTTTAAAATCTCTCAAAGATAAAAATTTTAACATTTATGGCAACCTAAAATGCAAAGCTCTGCTACGCTGCTAATACCTTTGGATAATTAGTAAAATTCACTTACAGTTTGAAATAACTTTATTTAACAAGTGTAGACAACCAAGCATTAATGATTCATTGCTGTTTAATGGACCCTTTAATCTGGGTCTTGACACTAGTTTCATTTTAACTGCTGTAGTGCCAAAGCTTATGTGATGGATTACAAAAAAAGGAAATGGATTATTGTGGTAGAAATGTAAGTAAAGTCAAGACTCTATGGGAATAGGGCTAATTTTACAGTTGCTACATCCTGCTGATTAAGGAAACTTTTTTTTTTTCACGCACAAACAAAATATCATTGGCTTGAAAACCTTCAATGATTATATATGATATTCACATGAACTAACATTTTGGACTTTGATTAACAGTTTGGTTAAACTGAGAAATTGATTGAGAAGTCATACCATCTGTGTTTGAAACCTCAGGACCAGTTCTAGGTCCTTGTCAAAAGATAACATAGTTTAGTGTTTTTCTTGCACCTATGTTTTTTTATTACATTGCTATAGTAATGGAAATATCAACACTTGCTGGTGTTTTTCTAACAACTCATTATAGAAGACGTGTTTAATGATGGTGTTTCATGCCTTATATTCCAAATTGTGAATATAAATTAATTTCAGAACTTTTGGACTATTAATAGTTGATCATATTTTCTATTATCTTAAGGGACTTTTAAGAGATCTTGAAGGAACTGCTAGTTTGTCATATCATTTTATAAGGAATATGAGTGATACTGTGGTTATGGGGAGACAAGAGGAGAGCTGTTTAACTCATGTTCAGATGTTGCTGTGATACCATTAGTTCTGAAAAGATACCAGGTAGATGTATATTTGTTTTCACTTCTTGTATTACTTCAATTTATTTAATAAAATTATCAGTCATTTTGATTGATTTGGGTTGTTCTGCCAAGAATTTTCTGTATCTGTTAAAATTCATGATTTTTTGGGATGCATTGTAATTGAGTCATTCTGTAGAAGAAAAGTTATTTTGGGGAATTGACGTATCATAAGTGCTAAACTGGATATGTTTTTATTCTAAATATGATATACTTTGATACTGTCATAATTTTTGCATTATTTTCTGCCAGTGAACTGCATCTTGATTTGTGAAGTGTTTTTGTAGGGTTTGCAGCTATTCACAGGTCATCTTTGAAGTTAGTTTTATTACTATCTTGATATTAATACTGCTGTGAGTGTGATTTCATTGTGTTACTATCACGTGGACAAAAATGTTGAAGCGTTAAAGTTGCCAAATGACAGGCTCACAAGTTAGGAAGTACCAGCATGAAGGTATTTGTGCAGCTCTTACTGGCCCATCTTGAATGCAAGCCTGATGAGACTTCCATTTTGTTTTCATCCTTATTTCTTCCCCAGTCTCTGTGTCTCCTGTACTGCACAGGACAAGTATTACTCACTTGATAAGCCCCAGCTTTTCTGGGGTTTATTATCTTCTTATTCATCATATTATCTACTGCCTTGATTTGCATTTGCTGTTTCTTATTTTGCTGAGGAGAAACTGAGGCAAAGTTTTCAAGTTTTCAGTGTCCAGTTTGGGACAAAAAGACTGGTATGATGTAGCATTTTTTGCATGCAAAGCCAAGCTCCCACCAGCAGCTGCCCATGCTCAGCATTTCTGCAGGTGAGATCTCACATTCTCAAGCCAATGATTAAAAAAGTATGGCCACTAATGAATATTTGTAGAAGACTTTGATTGAACTGAGTTAACTAGTAATTGACCAGGAGGTATTCCATTGCCTTCCAGTTTCCATTGCCTTTCAGTTTCCATCATATCCACTGTCCATCTTTCACTTTCTGCAGGTTGTTAAATAGAGGTCCTGTAAAAAACAGTGCCTCCCAGTACCTGAATTAATTTGGCTCAGCCTCTTTACTGATCTTTTTATATCTGTATTAGATGGTGAAAATATCTCTAAGATATTTTCTGGTGCAATTTCCTTTACCCAAATTTCTGTCTTATATTTTTGGCCTCTTCACCTGCACCAACATAGACTCTTATAGGTGAGGTTTAAATCACTTGAATTACTCCATATATTTCTTAATAAATTCTGTACTTACCATATGACACAATCATTAATGGAGACCAAATATTACAGATAACATTATATATACTGATGTTGATTGGAGTTGAAATATCAAGTCTCTCCTGCTTTTTTTAAGGTGCTGGCTATTCTGGTCAGAGCGGTAGTGGATGGTCTGGCAGATCGTGCTGGGGAGGTATCAAGTGGATTGAAGGGGAAACTGCAAGAGCTCTTGGGCAGAGTCACTTCACGAGTGACAAATGATGGGGCAATCTGGAGACTTTATGCCCAACTTTATGGAAATGGAGAGAATGATAGTAGTGAAGATATTGAAAAGGTAAGAACTATAGCGCTGTAGTAGAACATGCTCTTGTTCCAGACCTGTTTTGCTTTAGTGTTTTTATAAGTACATTGGCTTCTCTTCATGTTCCTACAGCACACGGTTTTGTTATACACAACAGGAGCAAGATGTTTTACATCAGTTTTCTTGGACTTTAAAAAAAAAAAAAATCTCGTTTTTTACCAGTGTTTCATTTCAAAACATCCTATCACATCCTACATAGCATATGTGTATTGTCCTGATTTTGTATTCTGAAACTTTTCTTGGCAACAGTCTAATGTCTATAATCAAATGGTGGTGTGGGTTTTGGCTTTTTTTAAACTGAAATATTTGATTCAGAAGATAGTATATTGCAACTTCTGAAAAAAAAAATGGAACTTAGAGGCATGATCCAGTAGCGGCATAAGCCATCTGTGTTCTTTGTAATCACTAAAGGAAAATGCACTTAAAATAATCTACACCACAGTTAGAGTACCCAGAGTAGAAATTGTTTGTCCTAAATTAGCTTAAAATGGAATTAAATAATGATATTTAATCCTTAGTCTGTTGAACCATTGGTTTTACCCATCACTGTTTTTGCTATGTTAACTTCTATTTTTTGTCCTTATCACTTCCCAAAGAATTAAGTTGATTGCATTTCCAGAATAACCACTCTGCGCTGCTAGAAGTGTTTACTTTGTTGTATGCTTGAATGTGCTTCACATTTGATATTAAATTTCAAAAAGTTCAAATAGCCTTGCATAGTTCAAAAATAATTAAGGGTCATCAGATCTTCACTGAAGTTGAAAATACACAAGGTCAGCATTCAGTATATGTTCACCAATGGAGAATGCCTTTGGCCTGGGCAAAAAATGCCTCTCTGGAGGATTGCTTAATATCGAGCAAGGAAGGTGGTTAGGCCTACAAATTGTATTCCTGTGGGCTTAAATTTATAATTATTTGTGCCTTGCTCATTGTCTCTTTGTGCTTTGCCCTGTGAAGAGCCTTGTTTAGTCATTTTTGGTGTCTATTATACCTCCAATTCCTCCCTTTTGTCTTCTCTGTTTTTCTTTACAGCTGAACAGTACAAGGAATTTGGCTTATTTAGAATGCAGAAATACAGACACTGCAATATCCTGTAATATATCCTCAAATTCTTACTCAGACATGCAAAGCAGCAGAGGCCCTGTCTATACTATGAATGTAATCATTTCAGAATCTGGTTACATCACGGTATTTTTAACTAACCCGGTTAAAAACATGGTTTCAATTTGTAGAGTAGACAGTACTTTAACTGTGTGTCCTAATCAGGCTGGTTGTGGAACACACAGTCTAGCTTGCCTGTGAGATGGAATGATGTTTATAAATACTTAAGGTATGCTTACATGTGTATCCAAATATCCTGGTATGACAGATCATAAAAGAGCAAAACTGCCTACAACCACAACGTATATTAATTTACAGTGTAGAAATGAATTTGCAATGCACCAAATAATCACTGATTTCTGATATCATATTATGAAGTAAAAATGATAAAACCAGTATTTATTGGCTTTACTGCCACAAGCACCACCATGAGTCAGTCAGATATTCAGTGAATATAACTATCTGTAGAGAAATTCTAGATATATAGTCAGTTTGCCACCAAAATTTATTAGGCAGAAGGGCAATGAATTCTAAAAGGGCATTATTTACTATACTGGCATAAAAGGACAAAGAGATGGGAACAAACTTTTAAATGTGTCATGCACCTCCTTACAAATGTAGGATTTGACCTTTACTCCATGCCTTTCCATTCTGCACCTTATTTAGTGCAGGTTTAATTATATTTAACCAATTTTGTCCTGACATTGAATTTGAAAGAACAATCTTGTATGTTTGGCTATTGTAAAAGAGTGTCTTGGTTGCTGGTTTTTTTTACTTTTCTGTTCTGCTGATACATCTGATGCCACATGAATCATTATGGTCTATAGTTAAAATTCACAGTGGTGCTCTGTAAATTGAATCAAAGTCAGACAAGGTTTGCAAGTTAGGAGTGTAAAACTACTGAAGAATTGGGTTTGTGGTTCTGTTCTGGAGTTTTTTTCTTTAGCTTAGCATATATTTACTCTCACACTTCAATATATCTGAACTGCCACCTCATTCAGTACTTATTTTCTCCCTACACTGGATGCAGTCCAGTCCACACCTCTCCCACTAGAGGAATCTTTCCAGCCTTCAAGTTTCCTGCTGATCCATCCCAGGCTATGAATCCCTTCTGTTCCTTGAACTTTCCCCAGCTCATAACTGTTTCCTTTCAGGATAAATCCAGGTTCCAGAAGTGCAAATAAACAGCCCACAAGACTTTGAATTCTTTTCCCTCCTTGACATCTGTCAGCAAACCCCCCTCTAATTTGCTGCTCTGACTCAGACACATGTAGACTGAAATCAGACTGCTGTAAAAACTGTTCCTTCTCTTAGAAATTCTTGCCTCTGCTTGCCAGAACTACTACCAGTTATAATCTAGCTTATTATGAAAAAAAAAAAAAAGTAATTCACTCTGGTTTGACTTAATATCCCTTTATTGCCATTTACAGCAGCATGAGCAGTTCAGTCACCTGTGCCATTGTGATTGGAACTCTGGTGGGAGAGAGAAGGTGGAAGCTTCTGGGGTGACAACCCTCACAATCAGAAGTCTTTACTGTGTTCCCACACTATGTCCCACACTGAAACTTTTTTATTTTTTTATATTAAACTCTTAAAAAAGGTAACTGGAGAGTTGTCATTGAACTAAGCCATGTAACTTCTGGCTTCATATTTGTTTCATGTTTTTGATGCTGTAGAAAGAAAACAAAATTCAAAAGCAAAAATCAATTTCTTCTGCTAAATTTATTTTTTCCTCTTAATGGGACCCTCCTTTCATATTGTTTACATTTTTTTCCTGTTCACACTGAGAACCAGAGCAGTATGGCAACTAATAGCTACATCTATAAAATGCATATTTCCCAAGATTACATATACAGGAAGAAAGCTTTGATGTATTCACTTAAATTTTTTTAGATATGAATTTTCTGTTTGAAGTGTGAATGCAAGTATTTTTCTGTTTTTCATGTGCATTTAATTATGATGACTTGGCAAACATGGGTCACATCCATCAGTCTAGACAGATTTTTAAAAGATAAAAATTAGACACATGTTACTTTATATGCTTCTCATACTTGAGCTGCAGTGTTGGTGAAGAACATCTGTGTTACAGCTGGTGCTTACTGCTGCAGAGGAGGACAGTACTCCAACTCACAGGAAATCAAGTATAGTAAAGATAGATTCATTTTCTGGATTCACCACTAATTTTGTAGAAACTTAAAACTGTTTTAGTTTCCTAGTTGATTTTCTGATGTATTTATTTTTTTTTTTTCCTCCTTGTAGTCACTGCAGTATCTCACTAAGGCACATAAATGTGAAATTCAATCAAGTGACTGGGAGAAAGATGTTTCTTCTTTTAAGGAAGTGGTGAAAGGAGCCATAGAGATTGCACATGGTATGTTCTACCTTTTATTTTTCATGAAGAGTGTAAAAAATATTTATTAAGCTTAGTGACAAAATAATACTCTACCTATTGTATTTATTCCTACTACTAGGAGTCCTGTAACAGAGAGTATCATCCTGATACTGCATACAAAAATATACTTGGAATGAGGCAGAAATTGTGTAGGATGAGTCAGTAAACATATGACTGGTAAACATGGAATCAATTAATTTTATGATCTAGCAACTTCATAAAGCAAGTGAAAATGCATCTGCAGTTCATCTCAGTCCTCAGATCATCACATAAATTGTTTGATTGAGTATGCTGGTCAGGAAATGAATGAAACTTACTAAGATTATTCCCTGTTCTGTGACACTTATGTTTAAGAAGGATACAGATACCTGTTGTGTCTAGAGTTATCTTCTCAAAATTACTTGGCTTTTTTTTTACTTTTTGGTTTTTTGGGGGGATATTACATTTAAAATTGTCTGTGGAGGGTATCAAGATCTTTAATTAAATGTTTTTGTTTAAAGATTATTGCTAGAGGGGTAATGCTTTTTTTGTTTTGGGGTTTTTCTGTGTTTGGATTCTAGTGGCTATAAAATGCAGCAAGAACAGATCTAATTGTCAGGAAGCTTTGCAGATACTTTCTTCAGCTCGGCTCAACTTACGTGGCTTGTCATCTAAGGCAAAGGTAGGAATGTTAGAAAGGTAGGAATTTTTGTTTGAAAGCTAGGAATCTTTGTTCTGTTGCCAGAATTTCTCTGTTTTGAATCAATTATAGATCAAATAATACCTGCCTGTCGCAGTGCATCATCAGATGATGTTCATCTTTATGCTGTTGAGGATTCCAGTTTTAAGTAAACTGTTATTTCCCTTCTTCCTTCTAGGCTTTGATTGCAATACTAGTGTAAGAGACAGCATTGACATTTTAGAGTAAGGTAGAACTTCACTTAAAATGTTGAGCAAACAGATTTGAATGTTTGAAAGCAATCAGTCATTTCAAAGACCTGTTTTTAATGTGAGTAGTCATGGGATAAACTGGGCAGTCTCAGAAAAAATGGATCGAAACCTGCGGAAAAGACCCAGATGTGTCAAGATTGCTTTGCATCACTTGGAGTGTTTTTAAAAGAGTTATTTATTATAAGACAGAACTAATTTTTAATCTGGTTTTTGTGGATACCCTACCAATTCAGATATCAATTACTTGAAAAAGTCATTGTATTTGAATCATACTTTTTCTGTTAAAATACACATCTTAAAGTGGGATTCTTCCTGCCTGTGGAGTTAGCAACTGTGAATCACAGAGCTGAAGTTTTATGATGTGTGCTTGTGTTACAAAGTGTTGCTTTGTCATCAGTGTGCTAAACTTGGCTCATTTTCTCTTAAGTCCTTTAATTTTAAGGACAAAAGTCTAGGAAAGTTGCATAAGCAAACATAAGCTGGATCTGTAACTCAGCTTGTAGAAACAGGCATAAGTAAGACTTTCAAATGTGTTGAAAAAAGAGACAACATGTTTTGCTGTTACTCACAAAATATGATTGTGTTTTCTTTAAAAAAGGTGCATAGACTGAGCATTACTGTAGATAAAGCACTAAATGACATAAATTATATAAATACAAGTACAGGTAGTTTATATTATTTAATTATCTGAAAGATTAAGAGTGTATGAGTCTGGTAAATTCTATTTTAAGTTCCAAAGGCACTAATTAAATGAACATCTATATTATTGGCAGCTAATGGTTTTATGGTACTTCTGAGAAAACTGTCATATTAGAAATGAAGCATTTTTTGTTGTATTAGAAATGAAGCATTGTATGTGAACTCACTGGTTTTGCATCCATTCCAAGATGCCATCTTACTTTGAATTTGAAGTCATATTGAATGTTCAAAGTATGTTGTAGTTTAAAAACTCAGTCAACTTCTGTCAGATCCTATGCACAAACAGTTTAGCACTGTTTATGCCTGTCCAAGCTTGACTGCATCTCATTTTGCTGTCCCGTGAGTCAATATTAGTGTGGGATTATTTTTTTTTCATTTTTAATTTCAGCTGAAAAAAGTACTTTAAAATGTGCTAAGAGCAGACTCACTAGTTAATATTTGAGGAGAATCAAAGAACAGTGAAAATAACTGATAAAATAAAAGATAAAATTCCAAAATTTTAAAGTCAGGACATGCAATTGGAACAAATCAGTAGAACAGGTGAATCAATGTCACTGCTTCCAGGATCTCCATCTCTTGATGTTTGAGCTCCTGTGTTGTGCCAGACTCACGAAGCACCTGCAATCTGCCGAAGGCTGCAGGTCAGAAATGTGCTGCTACTGGGCTCTTTTCTGTACAGAGCCTGCTGGGTTCTGTACATGCTGTGGCAAATAGCACAGTGGGCACTCTTCTGGTCCTTGTCCCAATGCATCACTTGGATCTGACATCATTTGTAAACGCATGAAATGTGAGTACTGTTTTGGGGAGACATGGGGCACAAAGCCCAAAGAGTGATGCTGCTTGAAACTTCCCCAGGTTCTCTCTAGCTGAATAGATTTCTCTAACTGTGTAGAGAAAAAAAAAATTAAAAAGAGAAAATAATTATATCATCTTGATTTATTTACCCGTCTTACCTGAAAGAACCAAATTTTTCTGTCACACTCCCAGTGTGAGGTTTTTGGGCTGAAAGTCAAAGAAGTTTCTGTACTTGTAGCACGAATATGTTCCTATTTTTGTGTAAGATGTTCCTTAGTGACAACATTGTTTTGAGGAACAGTGAATACCTTAGCTCAAGCCTTTTAAGTACATTTTTGTTTATATACATATTTGTATTATCCCATGGTGTTTTGATGATATACTGATGTACAGATGTACTCCAGAGCAACTTTTGTTTTCTTGTTTTGTTTTTGTCTCTAAACATAGGATTTATGATTGTGTCAAATGAAGTGTGAATCACTCTCCCTTTATATAATGATGGGAAAACATATGTTTGGGTGTCCCCCCTTCCCCATATTTCTGTGTAGTGGTACCTCACACATCCTCAATATTAAATAGATTAAGATTATGATAGCTCATGAGTTAGCTGCCTTTTTTTTGTTTGTTTTTATTAATGTCTTAAGGTCTTTAAGAACAATCTTTATTACTCTGTAGTGTTTTGCTTTCTCTGCTTTAACCTAGTTACACACAGGTGAATGCCTCCACCCATGCATGTCTTGACATCAAATGTGAAAAAATATTTATTTGAGGTTTTGGAGAAAGTGAAGCAACTGAATATGACATTGGGGAAAATGGTTATTAAAATTCACAACCAATTTTTCAGTAGGTGGGCTTGTAAACTGCAGTGACAGAATGTAAGATGCTCTTCTAATTTGAGTTTCATGAAAAAGTCCTTTACTTTCAATGGAATCAGGAGTCAGCGTAGGCAGTCAGGTCAGAGAAGAAACCCCACATCCACAGAAGGATTTGACCCTTTTGGCACAATAGCAGGTGCATGGCACAGATTTCAGGTCTATATGCAGGATGTGTGTCTGTGTGTGTGTGTATAACTTCTGTTTATTAGCCACAAAATGGCTTTTTCTTTGAGAGAGATACCATCACCATTTACAAAATAATGAAAAGCAGTATAGAGATGATGAGCTTCCTGTATTTTGTCTCTCCCCTGAAAGAGAGAAACTGTACGTATCTTTTAAAGGTATTTATTTATAAAGTACTTACAAGTATTTCTTTTTGTTGTGCAGCAACTTTTCATAGATGTAACAAGTAATGAGGTTCACAGTGAGATAGCTGATGAGGTGACAGCTATGGACAACATGATTGCTGAACTTCAGGAGCTGAGCAAGCAGCTGAGAGACCAGTGCTGACATATGGACCAGATTTTAGGATGGGATGATGATGTTTCTTTTGCCACCACTTTTGCTAATGAAATGGTAACAATTCCACTTTTGCTGATGAAATGGTAACAATTCTCAGGCAACAACACCCTCAATAAACACATTTCTGTACAGTGCTGTTCTCATGGTCAGCTTTTTTCAAAGCTCCGGCTGCCTTTTAAGATTCTTTCTTATCTGGTCCCACTGTCTTACAAAGTTGCATGTTTTGGTTCTTCAGCCCCAGATTTCCTGGAAGAGAGCTGCTGATGTCTGTAAGGTGATTCTGGAGGATTAATTCTGCCTGCTTCATCCACCTGGGTGCTGGGTTGCTGGAGGATGCTCCACCCAGGTGGGGGAGCAGGGGAGGTGCTAGTCTGGAGGAGATGAAGAAGCAAGCAGCCAGAGGTGGGAGCTGAGCTCAGCCAATTTCCCATTTTAATTCAGTGTTAATTGCTTACAGGGTGGGAGTGGGGTCCTGAGAGCAAGAATTTAGTCTTTTTTGTTCTTCAGGTAATACAGTTAAAGTAGAAAGCTCCTTTGTTGCATTAGGATTTGCAAGCAGTTATTACTTAAAGCAGTATTGGTTTGTTCAATACACATAATTTGTGTCCCATGGGCAATAGACTGGTACTTCATTTGGGCTTTTTATAGGCAGGGGGATTTCCCCTACTGAGGCAGCAATAAAACTGCAGTCTAATCTAAAATACTTACATCTGACTAGACCCAAGTGTCTTATTTTCATCTAGACTATTTTGCATTGTTTCATTTCCCAGCATCTTTGCTACTGCTCTTCTTAAAATAAGATTTTTTTCAGGGTTTTCCCGAGATCCATGTGAAATAATTCCCTCACATATATGGTTTTAGCTTGCTCCTTCCTATGAGAATGGTGTGATTATCTATATTCTGGCTTTGTACCATCTGTGGTATGATCTGTTGCTGAATGGTAAGAATTTTCTCCCTGAAGAGAAAGCCAGAAGAAGGTACAAGTAAACCAAACAATTATTTTGATTTGAAGCAGCAGTACATGCATATTATTTTGGTGCATGAAGGGGTAAACCATCTTGACACAATTGTAAATCTGCACATCTTTGTAAGGCTTCTTAGAATGGAGAATAAATTATTTGTTGACAGTATTTAAGCATGAGATTCCCACAGGAATTGCCATCTTTGTAATAGATTTACCTGCTAGTGAAGGACAGCTGCCTCCAAAACACCTCTTTGTTGAAATTGCCCAGAAAGAGAGGAGACAGTGTAAGTTTCTGCAGAGGGAATTTGCTTTAGCAGCTTCCATTTTGCTCACGCATGTAATGAGGAGTCCACCTGACTGAAAAAAGAAAAGGGCTGAGAGTTTTGTGACAGGCACCACTGCCATCTTTTTGATATGTCTTTATGTTTTGATGTGACTTAACCTTATTCACAAAGGAAAATAAAATATCTTTAAAACTATTATTTTGTTCCCAGCACTACGTTTTTTAGGAAGAAAGAATTTAGATGTGGAACAGTTCAGTGGCAGAAAAATCTTGAATTTTTGTGGTAATCTTATGGCAAATTTTAAACCAGAATTATATCCCATGACTAGCTTGAAAACCTGAGATTTGAATTCTGTTGTCTTGATTTAAAAGACAGTAATTCTATTGAGTCTACCTGAGACACTTTATAGTTGCAGTTTAGCAGTGGAGAACATGAAGCCAGATTCTTTTTTGTGTAATGGTTTCTGCTTGTGTCGTGGTTTGACACGGAAGTGAATCTTCTCAGGAAGTTGGGGTCAAACCAATCAGTGGTCAGGTTTGGATATTGGCACCTGGAGTGACCACCGAAGGCGTGGACAAGCCTCTGAGAACACAGGGGGTTAAAAGCAAGAACTCCCACAGGAACTCTTTCTTTGGTTCCGATCAGAGTGCAGTGCAGACTTCCCTGCCCAGCCACGGGTTGGGTGGGGGAAGGAAAGCCATGTGGCCTGGGGGAGGTAGGCCAGGGGCTGAAGGACGGGAACCGGGCGGGCCCCTGCGGACGGAAGCGGACGGAAGGGTGGAGAGAAACTGAGATGCCTTTGTTCACCCCCTCCAGAGGGAAAGAGACAGAGAGCCTGACGGCACCTGGAATTTGCCGGCAGAGGAGAAGGAAAAGGTGGGGGGGAAGGTGCCCAGCCATGGGAGTTGGAGTCCTGGGCAGAGATTTCAGCTGTCCGGGGAGTCTGAGACTTTTAACCGTTTCCTGAGAAATGAAAGCTTTGTGAAATATTGCTCCTCCTTGATTTGAAAGAGAAGAGAGACAGTCTGGGACCTGAGATGTTAGAAGAAGAAATTCTAGGTGGGAGGAGATGATGGAGTGGCTTGTGGCTGGACTTTTCTTGTTAGCCATAGACTGAACCAATTTCTCCTGCAACAGAGACTGCATTTTTAGGGGGATGCAATGGTGAGCCAAGAGACCTGCTTCAGCGACTACCAGCACAGGAATGGAGTGAACAGAGAAAAGCTGAAGAGGATGTGGTGATGCCCTCTGTCTTCAAGACGAAGATCTCTGTTCTCAAGACCCTCGGCCCCGGGGGGGGGGGGGGGGGGGGGGGGGAATGGGCGGGGCTGTGGTCCCAAAATGAGAAACTGAACTGTTGTTTCTTTTGGTCCTTGGCAAAGCATCCTTAAAGGAGCCCTATGAGCAGTCTGTCCATGCACGGTGGTGAGAGCACTGGGACATGGAAACACAAGAGGTGGCAATTGTGTTTCCTGGGGGTCTGTGGTGCAAGAGGGACTCCTCTCTCCCTTGATGGACTGAGTACTGATTATCTATCTGAAGGGTGATGACTTGATTGAGAGTCCAAGTTGTGTCTCACTGTGGTTTGTTGGAGTTTGGGTGGGGGGAGGAAGAATGTTTTGGAAGGTTTTCATTCTGGATTTAATGTGTGTCTTTTATCCTAGTAGTAGCTTAATAAAATTCTTTCTCCTTTATTTCTAAGATTGGGCCTGCTCTGCTCTGTTCCTGATCACATCTCACAGCATTTATTTGGGGAAGGTGCATTTTCATGGGGGCGCTGACATTGCACCAGCATCAAACCATGACAGCCTACCATTTATAAAAGACAGATGGGAAGTTAACACTTCATGTGGAATATTAGAAGAGACTGTGAAAAAACCTTCAAGTCCTTTTCCCTTTGATTTTGTTCTTTTGAAAATTCTTCCTGTTTCTTTGCCTAAGGTGGTCAAGTGAAAAAGTCATTCTGCTCTTTCAGTGTCTCTTCCTTACAGTGCTTCACATGTTTTCTCAGCACAGATCTTTTACCCATTTGTGCCTCCCTGTCTTAGTAGAGGCATGGAATGTAAGCAGCTTTGTCTTTCACCTAGTACAGGGAAATCCTGGTAACAGCAGACAGGGTGTTCCTGTAGAGGGGGATGACTAGTGTTATGACAGCACGTCAGTTTTCCTGTCACAATTAATGTAGTAGAGGGGAGATGTCTGCAGAGACTTATAAATACACAACTGAAATATGCACAGACAATATAGATGGTGTGAAAGATGGCAAGGCAGGAGCTGACTCATCATTAAGGAGTCTGGCTTTTCAGAGTGGATGATGCCAGAAGACCTCAGCCAAGACTTTATCCATGAGACTGAACACCTGATGTAAATCTCTGTACCAGGTATGTACTTGCTACCTCTTCCTGTGTATTGGTGGTGTTTTCATCTTCCTCAAGTACAAGATGAGCCCATACTTTGAGTTTCTTTGGAGATCATCACAGGCCTTTTAAAACTTTCCAGACACAAAAAGCATGTCAGTTTTGTGTGGTACTGATTATCTGTGTTCATGCCAGCAGCATTTGGTTCAGAATAGCCTTAGGAGACCATTGTCATGAAGACAATGTCCCTATAAAAGCTCTGGCTGTCAAAAAAAAATCTGGCTAGTATTGAAAAAGGAAGAATCATTTCCTAAACAGACCTCAGACTTTTCAGCTCTCCATCTTATGGGGAGCATCTGTTTTCTTACTTGGATCACTCTCATGACAACTGCAGAATCCTTGAGAGTTTAGCAAAACTGGACAGTCCTTTCCTGATACAGCTGTCACATCTGCAAATACCTCTATAGCCCCTCTGTTATTTTCAAAGCTCTATGTGCAGCACATGCTACCTATTATTAATTAGTGTAGCATGGACTCAATTAAGAAGTACATTGCAGGAATGGCTTACAGTTCACAGTAGAACTTTGGGTACTTTCCAATCTTTTTTGTCTTTCTGACTTCAGAAGTATTGGGGTTTCCCCCTTTTGATGTCTGTCTGCCATTAATGTGGTGTGACATGGAGGTAAAACAGATGAGTCTAGATCTTTCAACTTCTACCAACCCAGACAGGGAAAGCAACTGTCTCAGAGTTTTGATGATGAGTATAAGCCAGGAAGTATGACGTATGAAAAAGAATTAATTTCTGTGGTCTAAAAGGGTTTGTTATTATGTCTTTGACCTAATATGGTTCAACACATGATGTATTTTCAGCCCCTGGTGGTTAGAACCTAGGGAAGATCTCTGATTCACCCAAAGGGCTGTGTCAGGCTGGGTGTGGTATTAGAAGGTTTTTTTTGGGGTTGGGACATTACTCATGAGCTGAAGTGAATGTTCTTAGGGTTGGTGGGGCCACTGACTCAGGCAGGTCATCCTAAGTACAGGCCAGTAAATGCTGTGTTTCATGTCACATTGTCCTCGGTGTTCTTCCACCACACTGATCAGTGCATTCAGGAAGGCAGGCAGTTCTCATCCCATCATTCATGCAGAGCTCTGTACTAAAACTAGGGAAAGAAATAAAGCTTTGAATAAATTTTCAGTTCTAAAAATGGTGCATGTTTTATATCAAATACAGAGGACACATTTACAAGATCAGCTTTTGGTTGTGTACATACATTGGTAAAAACTATGTCTCTTCAAAATAAATAAGACAGAAAAAAACCCAGGTGTTAATTTTACCGTAATTTAGAGAAGCTGTAAAGTCTCTGAAATTATTTTGACTTAGCTCTTCTGTTCAGTATTTCTGTCTCAATATCAGTGACTGACAGTACAGATGGAGTTAATGTATTTCAGGAGATAAAAGGAAGCTAAAGAAACTCATTCTATTTCCAGAGGAATACAAATTAATATACAAGTACCTAATTTTTTCTTCATCTGCATTCATGCAGAGCTGTGTACCAGAAGTGCATACAAAATAGAGAAAACAGCTGATAGGGTACAATTTGGGTTCTCTGAAATTAAAAATAAACTGGAATTTGATAGCAAATACATTACTGTAAAGAAGAAAAGATTACCATCAACTGTATGGAGTTGTTGTCAGTGTGATTACTCAGACTAAGTGCTTTGTATTTCAAAAATTATTTTAATTTTTTGTTTCTATTGTGTCTATATATTTGTAAGCTTATATGTGTACCTGTATAAACAAGCACATACACACATGTATAGAATTATAGAATCTTTTGTCTGTTACAGAAACAGATATTAATTCTGAAGGTGTAAGAGGTACATTTACAGAAAGGTGCATCTCATGAAATCTGTATGCCTTACAGAGACTGGAAATCAAACCAGACGTAGGAAAGTCATTCCTGTACATTTTACGTTATGTGTTTCAGGCATAAGAATTGCAAATAAGGTGAATTTCATAAGTTACTGGCAATAAAGTGTTTACATTTATACAAAACCCAGTGTAATACTGCAGTAGGGCAAGTTTTTGCAGCATTCAGGAGTACTTAAAAATAGATAGGTTTCAATCAACCAGTAGCTTATACAGGCATGTGCTCAAATATAGTAGCTGCATTCATTAGGCAAACGTTTCTACTAATCCTTCAGCTACACTAATAGAAGAGTTATCCTTTATGGGCTGAGTGTAGTAGCATAGGGTTCTCTTTTTAGCTATTAACATCCTTTGAAGACCAAGGTCTAACCATTATTAGTGACAGTATTTTGTTTTCAGCAAATGAGTTGAAAATTGGTAACTTAACAGTATGTTGTTAGAACTCCTTACTGAAAATGGAGACAACCTTGCTTTTGGGAGCAGCTTATATGCTGTAGTTAAAGTGAATTTGTTTCGGCTCTTTAAACAAAGAAAGCCATCAGACAGTAGTAGCTATCTTGCTGGATATTTGGTTTGGTTTGTTTTACTATTTTTATAGCATTTGTCCTTTCACTCGCATTTTTTCCTTTGCACTTTTGATTCCCTTGTTAAGGCAAGAAAAGTAAGTTTGTGGATTCAGCCTCTCTTCATTGAGCAAGACAAGGATGCGGAGTCAAGTAATTGTTGCTCTTCTCTGCTGAGTTAGGTGAAAGACTTATTACAAATTTAATCTACTAATACTGATATAAAGCTAAAATGATCCTCTGCAACAACAGAGTGGTTTAAGATTAAAAATCTATGTTAAACAACTGCTTTCTTTATAGAACTGTTTTCCAAATTAAGTATGAATGTCCATTTTTCTGTTTCTAGTTTACTCTGACCTGAATGTTTTCTCAGAACACACCAAGAACCTTTTCATCACCAGTGATGTCATATGTCCTTTCTCAATTTTTTTCCTATTTATTTTACACCTCAGTGACCTGTGAGTCAACTACAAGAGTTCTTGGCCAAAAATCAGTGTAACAAACCAGGCAAAGAAGTACCAGCCAAGAGCCATGCAATGGAAAACTGGGTTTAACAGCATGAAGATCTTCAAAGCTGCAAGTTAGCCTATTAATGACATCACTGCTGAAGTGAGCCCCTACTAATAAAATTGTAGGGGTTCACTTCTAAAAGCAGCTTGCTTTTAGAAGTGAACCCCTACAATTCATCTCTTTTCCACTGTCATCTCTAGAGGAGCATCATATTCTTTCTGTCTTAAATGCAATCATTACATCCACTTCCAAGGATTTTTCCTGCTTAGGAACTGCTTTTCAGTTCCTGCTCACTGGAATTGTGATCCTACAAGCACGGAAACTACCTTTGTGTTTCTTTCTCCACCCTCTCTGGCAGAGACTTGACTTGCCCATCTTTGTGATCTCTCAGCCTTCTGCCAGTTTTAGGAACTTTGGTCCCTGGAAAAGCACTCCTAATTTTTATTGTTCTTTGTGTGCTTCTGCCTCACAACAATTTCATTTTGTCCTTTTCCGGCAGTACTATCTCACCATCCCCTCCCTGTAGAAGCTCTTCCCTGCTTCTTTAACATTTGTCTATGAGGTCTTAATAGGAAAGATGCTAGCAAGGACCTTAAGATTGCAATTATTGTAGAGAGTAGCTGGCAGCAGCATGAAAAATTTAATTTGTAGTGAGGTGAGAACTACTTGAAGGAGTGGGAAAAGGGCATTTTCCCCCTCTGTCTTGGCTAAGTCCCTTGGGGATGATACAGAGGGCAAGGACCTTTATGTTTTAGGGGACTTAAGAGCACCATAAGCATTTGCCAGAAAACTCAGACTGTGGAGGAAGAACAGCGGCCCAGAGATGGTGATGATGGTCCCTGTGGAACTGCTGAAACAAGGAAAAAAAGATTAGCACTCTTCATCAGACAGGAAAACACAAGTCTTTCCTTAGTGAAAGTTGGAGCAGTGAATAAGCAGACCATACATTGCCAGAGGGAGATGGCAGACCAACCAGAAGTAACAGATGCAGCTGGAGAGAAAAGTAAGTCATGCTTTGGCAATAGCCCGAAGTTAAAAGAACCAACTTCAGGCACAAACACCAGCGTACTGCAGGACTTGTAACAGCCCATGTGGTCTGAGGGATTGTCTGTCAGGGAATGCTCCAGAGGTACCTGCAACTTTTTTACTTGTTTTTCTTTGTAGCAGTCCATCTTCCATGGTTCAGGTTTTGCTATTGTCAATGCTATCACCTCCTGTTAGAGAGAATTTTAATTTTACTGTAAATTCTATGCAGTCCTAAAGCCAGGCATAGTGAACACAGCGTCAATCAGCCTGCATTTTTGGTTTGCAAGTGAAAAACAGGCAAGTAATTCATAAGTTTGGCAAGGTACTAAATCAGATAATTTTGTAGTCTTAATTTATTGTCATGCTAAGCAGAAAGGGGTTTTTGTAGCTGAAGTATGTCTTGCATTTGGTCTGTACTTCACAAGGGCTTTTACTGCTCTTTTTTATCTCTAAGAAAGCTGATAGGTGCATAAAGCCAGTTGTAAAGAATCAATGTAGAATAACTTGCACAGTTCCTAACAGAAGTTTAAATTGAGTCCTGTGTAATTTATAAATTAATGGAGGAAGGAGAAAAAAGTAACTGGCCATGGAAACAGCGTAAGAAGTGAAGTCCATAAAATGAAACGAAGTGGTGATAGTACCAAGGACACGCAGTGTTAGGAGGTGGCACAGGCAGTGAGATGCTCGCTGCTGCCTGCACATGCTGTTTCACTGCAGAAAGAGTTGTCAAATACGGATTCTGATATGTTCCAAATCAGAAATATAGCAAACTTCTGGCAAGCTATTAATCAAGAAGATTGGCACTGAGGTAGGTAGGATTTTTCCATGTTTCCTGAAATCTTGGATGAAGATTCAGTCTGAGGTTAAACCTTTGCTTATCCTGTTTCCTCAGTATCTTGTGACTATTATACTCTTAAATGTGTCATGCTCTTGGATAAAACCAAGAGTTTTCTGTTTTGATTGGGTTACACCAACTGCCTAACTTACTGCAGACCACTCTTAGAACACACAAGCACACATGTCTCTTGTTTGTAGTGATCCTCCCTCCGCCTCGAGGCAAAGCAAAGCAATCTGGAATTTTCTGCTTCACAAGGTGACTTGTCTGAAACTGTGAGGTTTTTTCTAGTTTATCATTCCTGCACATGAATGCTCCCACCTGCTACTACAGTGTTTGAATGCCTGCTGCATAATATCACTGGCTGTAACGAAGTCTCTTGTGGATATCATGGGAGCTTTTGATTTATGCTCTTTCAAGAATTCTGCCTGAGGCTAAATTTTAGAGTTTCTGGTTAAGGTTTTATTATTTCCATGAGGTTTAACTGAGTGAAAAATATACCAATTTGTGAATACCACAGTGGGATGATTTGTTTGTTGGTTTGGTTTCTAAAAGGAAAGTTTTGCAATTTTTTTTTTCTAAAAGCAGTTGAATCCTGTGTTGTTTTGCTGGCAATGCCTTTAGCTGAGTGATCAGTTTGATGCCATGTGGGGAAGCTTGGGGAACTGAGCCAAGGAACTTCGGAGGGTATTTAGATCTTTTCTGGGTATTTTCTCATACATTTGTACTACAAGTTATTTTGCACATTGCAAATTATTTTTATTTTTCATACAAGTCTACTTCTTGTGAAAGAATTGGGACAGCAATGAAGGTAGCTTACTGTGGCAACAGTGAACACAACTGGGATATGTTGTCACATCCTGCTTGCACGTGTTTTGGATGTAGTGCAGATATGCTTACCTTCCTAGGCATAAATCCAGAGGAAAACCTGATATCCTCCCGTATGCTGCTTCTTGCTGTAATGACATTTCTACAGCAAGGTTCTGCATCAGTGGAAGTAAATGAGGTTTCTATTATGGGATGGCAAAGTAGTATCTGTGCAGACAAGCAATTGCATTTGAGTTGTTTAAAGCAGTCATGCCTTGATTTATTGTCACTGAAATTTAATCTAGGGTGTTTTTGGTTTTTTTCTTCAGAGTTTTTCTCTGAGAGTTCTAGTGAAAATATTGCATCACCGCTTCAGGAATGGAGCAGCAGTGTTATTTTGATCGGTCAAATGCAGAGGCCATGAACTTCCCCTGAGAAACTCGGTGAAACAGCATTTCTACTTACTTGAGGATTTGTAGTGTAAAGAATGCTTCCTAAAACTGAGGCCTCAGAGTTTAAAACAGTAGCTCTCATAACTTGTTCTGCATGTGAGCCTGATTTCTTTGCATAGTCTCATTGGATGCAGTGGAGAAGTTACCTCTGTGTGCGTGTAGATTTATCAGGCCAAAACCCAGCACTATAGTAAGAGCAGTATCCTTGAAAAAGTAGTGATTCTTCAAACTTACTTAAACTTAGTCTTGTCAGCCTTAAATGTGCCTTTCTGCAAGCTTAAATGTGTTTAGGCTTCATGAATATTTCAAAACCTATTTATTTTTGGAAAAATATTTTTTTTTGAAAAAGTAGAGATTTAAAAGGAAAATATCGGAAATCATACTAGACATTTTAAACATGTAAAATCTCCACAGCAGTCATGCATCTATTTGACAGAAGCTTAAAAATAACATTGGCTGTAATGCTTGGCAAAACTGTGTGTGTGCAAGGGCACGTAAGTGTGTGGGTTTGTGCCTTTTAAAGGCGAACAATGCTAACATGTCTTTACAAATTACTGTCCTGTTTGCTCTTGATACCATCAGTGATCTCAGAACAGCTCTGGAGATGGTGTTTAATTGTGGCAGAATGAGGGCATGGGTATAAAGTTGTTTTATAAGGTCTCACTCATAAATATTGACTGCAGTGCAGCCATGGGGTGGGAGGGTTTAGGAGATGGGGGTTGGAAGATCTCAGGGCTCAGCTCTGTGCCTGCAGTTGGAAAGGATGATGTAGCAATGCTCTCACTAAGAATCCCAGTTAAGAGAGATTTGAATTATTCTTCAGACTTTTCTCATTTATGAACAAAATCTAGATAAGAATATGCTTGTCCCTATTTGCTTTTTTTGCCTCTAAGCCACAGTAGCAGGAGAACCTCCATGAGCTATTGTCAGAACTATGCAAAGAACAAGATGCCCACTTTTCCAGGCATCAGTCTTTTCCTTTGCCTTCCAGCACTTTGATGCCCGAGAAAGGCATTGAGATATAAATGTGTGTTGTTGACAGCAGAGGACATGCACAGCCATTCTTGCTTTTCTCCTTTCTTACTTGTGGCTTTTGCCACCAAATTCTTCTAAGGACCCATAATAGACAGATAATGACCTCCCAGTTTCCTATTTATCTTTCCTTCTCTTCCCTGGGCTCTGAGAGGGGTCTTACAGGAAGGAATAACAGCTTTTATCTGCAGTGATGTGAAGGGGATCTCTGACACCCTGCTCCCTCCAGCATCATGGGAACACACTCTGAATAGTGCAAATTTTGCAGCTGCTGGTTCTATTGCATCTTCTTTGCCTTCAATCACCACCTCACATATTAGCCTTCCCTGCTACAACTCATTAACAGCTGTCATGTTTTCAGTATGCTCTTTGAGAGCCTGTGTACCTCCCCAGAACCCTCCTTTTCCATGCAGCATGGCTTTTCTGAAATCAGGGAAATTGGGAAATCTCTCCAGGTCCCACTGCTCCGGCGTAGTCCCTAAAGAGGAACCCACAAGTTTCACAGGCAGAGTTTGGACAGAAAGTCCCTGGCAGACTTGGCTACTCCCTGTTAACCCTTGAGTCAGCAAAGGTAAGGCAGATAGCTCAAGGAGGAGAATAGGAGTGCAGAGACTTCTGATCCTTTTTCTTAGCTTCTCTCAAATGAAAGGGAGATTGGAATTGGGTTTTCTCATTGAAGTGTTAAGTGAAGTGCCTCTCTGCCTTAAGAAAGCGATACTCAAGTAATGTGAGAGGGGGGGAAAGGAAAATATTTTCTTATGCACTCATAAAATCTTAGGAATGGAAAAATAAAGCCGTTGTTTAGTCACTGAGGTTCAGGCAGCAAGCTGAGATCTCAGTCACGGCTGAGATCCCCCAGGCATGGGCACTGCACACATCCCAAGCAGTCCTTGTTGCAAGAGCTGGGAATTACAGGAATAGGATGTCAGCCTGCTCCATGATGGCATGGCAGAGTTCACATCCACACAGAGAAACACTTCTCTTCCCCAAACATGGGACTCAGCTGGGAATGGTTCATGGCCCATCTTAATGTCCAAACTTGAACTGTGCCCACATAAAGCTTAGAAGAGAGTTAGCTGGCCTCAGTCAAAACCATGCCAGAGGCCATTCTACCAGTTCAGCTGGGTGGGTGACTGGGGTGGGTCTGTGCTCAGACACTGTTAGTTTGATCAGTCTAGACATAGCTGAAGAATAGAGTTCCTACTTCAGGAAAACCACAGCCCGAGGATTGCCAAATAGGCAGAGGAATAAGAACGTCAGTTTCTAGTACATTCATTTTATGTACAAATTACTGAGAACTCCTGTGAGCAGCTGGAGGAGATATGAGGTAAGGCCTTGTAAAAAGCAAAGGGCTTTGCAGGTGACCTTAGACCCATTGGTTTTACATGTAGTTATACATATGGAAGATGTCCCAGAAGTGACCTTGGGGAGCCGAGAAAGAGAAGCTTGTTGCCCTGACAGAAAAATAAGCCACAGATGGAAGAAGTAGTAGATAACAGCAGTCTTGACAAGAAAACATAAAAAAGGACAAGACTGAATTAAGCCAGGCTTGAAGGTTTTAATCTTCAAATGACTGATAAGGGAGAATAATTAAACAGGAAAGGGTAAAGAGATGGGAACCAACAAGTAATCAAACTTGCTAGTGAGTAGTAACCACTAAAATTAACTACTTTCTTCTGCCCCTGAAGAAGGATTTTAATCTTCTGCATTCATTTAGTCAGCTCCTATCTCCACCTTAATGTTTTTTTTATATACTACACTTTTCTGAGAATATAGCAGATGGTGAATATAGCAGCTGTAACTTCTATATACAGTCAAAGAACATGCATATATATGCAGCTGCACAGAACATACATTAATGGTTCAAATATCTTCAGAGAAATATAACCGTAAAAGGGTTTAATTTGCAGGAAGAAAGAGAAATCCAAAATTCATGCATGCCTGCAGTCCCCCATGTGCTATACTTCAGCTACAGCTGACAGCACTGGTGGGACAGCCAGGCCATAGTTGTCTGCTTTGTAAAGAACCTGTAAATTTAACAGCACATAGACTCATCCTGTGGCTGACTGGCAAAGGAAGGTGTAGCTGTTGTTTTCTGTAACCGCATTTTATGTGTCCCTGGTCATGGAACACAACCTTGTGATGGGCATGCTGCCACCATTTCTGTCAGTCTGTCCATATCTCTACACAGAAAGGAAGAGGGATGCAAAATCTAACCCTCTGGAATATTTCCCTGTCTCCCTCTTGATATTGGCATAGTACTGACTGAGCTATATGAAAGGTGTTGGGAAATTAATCCCAATCCTTACTCTTAGCTGCATCTAGTGAGGCGCTTTTAATGCTGTTTGGAAGATTTCGATTTAATTGACCTTCAGGCATGACTTATTTTTGTGCTCTGAGTATTTTTAAGATGAACCCAGAGGAACTAACTCCTAAATAACTCTCTGATGAGAGTGGAGGAGGACACATGGTGTTGCCATTTCCAATAGCTTTGAAGGGTCTGGAAAGTCCCTGAGTGGTGTTTTCAGCTTGGGAGAGAGTTTTCTAAATGTAGAAACCCTGAGCCATGAAGTAGTCTTTGGTGCCAAAACTCTGAGTGAGAGAAAGAGATTGGTTTTTGGCATGTCAAACCTTCCTTGTCCAACCTTGTGCAGCTGATGGCACCCTGCAAGGATCACTGTAACTCAGGTGTGGTGCACTCTGGCTTCCAGAGCTTCAGGGAGTTTGTGTGTGTTGTTTGTGGCCGTGCACTGGGGGAGAGCACCTGTATGGGAAGGTAGAAAACAGTCAGCTTTAAGTATGGCAATACTTGCAAATAAACTGGAGTGGAGAGAAACACACTGTAGGCTGGGGACACTGCAGCAGGTTTTTTGGTGGCACCAGGGTTCTTCCATCTCAGCTGAGAAGTGTCAGCTCCAGGCTGGAAGTGTGACCAAGCAAGTACTTCTCTGCCATGACTGTGTGTGCCACAGGTCACCTGCCCTGCATCTCTGCTCATCCAGAACAGTTAGGCTGAGGAAGCTGCTCTTCACCTCTTCCCAGATGGTGTCTCTGGTGTTTCTGTGTGGTTGGCCATCCATGCCACACATAGAAAGGATGCAGAAGCTCACAAGTGCTGAACGTCTTCCGGCAGCCTGCTCCCAGTGGGATTATGCTTGGAGCAATTGCGTTAAGGGAAGGCTACAAGAGTGGATAGTTTGGATAGTCTCCAAATCTCACTAGTCTCAAGCTAGTAAGCAAAATAAATATATTCCAGAAGGCACCCTCTTGGTTTTTTTTCTTTCTGGGGAGTTAAGGAAAGGATCTCAATCAGGGCTCTATGCTGCATGGGCAAGGTATTTAAATGATATTTCTCCTCAGGACTGCAGGGGGTTTACTTTCTTAGAGAAAAAGCAGAAGAATAAAGAAAGACACAGACTGTTGGGTAAATTGATAACTGGTAATGGCTACAACCTAATTACTGTGTCTACATATCTGATTAACTTTTTTTCATCTGTTTTTTTCTGAGATTTTTTTTGAGTAATCACTGCTATTATGTGTAAACAAAAATTTTATAAGGCGTGAAATTCCTATACTGCTGTGTTTATCGTGATTGCTGACCTTATTCCCCAGGGGAAGGGTGTAGTTCAGCTTGGCATAAGCAATCCTGTGCCAGATGTGGGGTAGTTCATAATAAGGAATGCTATTTACAGAGATGGGAGGAGAGGGGAGAATCAGAGGATCAAGGTCCCAGAAAGGCTGGAATGTGCAGGATCAGATATCTGCATTGGAGCACTTACTGCCTTAATTTGTGTTTCACAGGATGCCGGACTCTTGTGGATCACTTCTCTTTTCAATGAGCATTTGCCTACATATAGCTTATTGCCATTCCAGTCATAGCCCTTGTTTATGTCACTAACAGACCTCATCACATTTGACTGTGTTATTTTTACATAACAACTAAATCAGTAGAGGACCATGGAATATGCAGTGTACAAATTCTGATATCAGCTTGAATGTATGCATCAATGCAATTTAAAAAATTGGTGAAGGGACTTAAAATAGTGATGCTTAAGTGCCACAGAGTTTAGGTGGTAAGGGTTCTGGTGTTAGTTAACCATTTACAAGCACAGAAGCATTTAGGTTCGAAAAGACCCTTAAGATGATCAAATCCAACCATTAACCCAGCACTGCCAAGTCCACCACTAAATCATGGCCCTAATAAATGCCCTGTCTACATATCTATTAAATATCTCCAGGGCTGGTGACTCAACCACTGAGTTACAGACAAAGATTGATTAGGGACTATATCAATGCAATTCACCAAAGGTACTGAAAAAAAGGAAACAATGTAAAAAAAATAATTGCAAAATGGCTTGATGAATAATCTGTAAAGAGAGGCATGTATATATCGCCTAAGAATCTGTAATTGTCTGGGATTCAAGAGACCCATGGTAAAATCCCCTATCTAAACATCTCCATTCAATGGAAAATTGCATTTAATTGAAGCAATACCAGTCAGCTCTGCACAGGACATGGAAACTTGCATATGGGGCAGAGCATTCTATGAGGCAGAGAGTAGTTATGGCATGCCAAGCTAGAAAAAAAATCAGCAGGTATTTTTTTCATTACAGAATTCTCAGTGTTTTCCCACTATCAGTGTTTCTTGTAGCTCATCTGGTCCTCTGTTACCTCCTGCATTCTGTTGTTGCTCCAGTCATTTAAAATCTGGGTGGAGAGAACTGCAAAATGCACATGAAGAAGTTGTGAAGACATATAAAGCAGCTGTCATGGTAAGGGAATAAACTGGAAATGCTGGAGGTAGCAAACTGAATCAACTTTTAAGGTTTGAAGAGAAAGATTATGGGGATTTTACTTTAAAAGGGCTGGGAGAAACAAAGAGGATTTAAAAGAGTAAAGATAAAGACTTGGTTTAAGTGAGACTTAAGAAGTCTCACTGATCTACAGCAGTAACACTGATCTACAGCAGCAAAATACTGATCTACAGCAGTATTAATCTGCTACAGCCATGAAGTGTTTTCCTGTCAACCTACTAACTGGGAACAATATAGACTAGAGACCAAGTTGGGGAACTTTTGATTTGTGTGACTGCAGACCTTCACAGACTATACTTCCTTTGTGAAGAAAACTGAAAAAATATAAGAAAAGGATGAAAAAATAAGAGGTATGGGACAATTAGTAAATCTTTCAAGCAATTGCTTTCCAGACCCAGTGAGTGGATCTCTGTCCATACCAATGTGCATATTTCATATGCAGGACTGTGGTCACATTCACCCTCTCTGTTTTCTGAGGCTTTTGAGCTACAGTCTGATGAGGTTTATGGTGGTTGTCCACTAGGTTTGAGGTGAATTTGGGTTGTTTTTCTTTAAAGTCTGTAGCCTGCTTCCTGAAACAGACCTGGAAAATGTAAACCAGTATATATCCATACTAACAGACCACCAGGGAAGAAGGCTGTTGAGCCTTACTTTTTCAGACTGGTCATACTGCAGAGCAGAAAAGATCCAATTCTTTGACCCTGGCCCAAGTCTCCAGGTTGTTTTTGTGAATGTTGGTGCAATCACAATAGCAGAATCTTTCCAGGATGTGGAGGGTACTTTGTGTGTATATGTGTGAAATCCAGAATTTGAAGGAGAGATTATTACAGTTTGTAACTTGCTTTAGTGTTTGAAGAATGCCAGCCATCAAGAGCACAGAGGGACTTTTGTGACTAAATTTCCTTCTCTCCCAAACAAAGTGAGAATTCCAAGAAGTGAAAAGGTATACTCACAACACTTGATTAGAAACAAAAGATTTTGTATACTGCATTTCTGAGTTGACCAGCTATGAGACATCAAAATAGGCTGGGGGGTTTTTATCTATGTTTTCAAAGTTTGCTCTCTGATAATTAATCTTGTTTCAGATGTTTTGGCATGCAAAACCACTGCTGAAAATTTAGGACACTATATTCTGCTGAAAAGAAAATTCTGAGCAGCTTGCTTTCAGGCTTTTTTTGTTGTTTTTTCCCCTCCATGTTCTGCTAAAGATTTACTTGCTAAAATTCAGGCATCATGTGTTGGCAAAGTAGGCAAGTAGTTTAAATTGTTCATTCTTTGTTGTTCTCAGTAGATTTGTGTCGTGGTTTGTTTGTGCAAACCTTTGCTCAACTCTGTGTTTCATAGGTTACCAGTTTGTCTTGCTATTGATGGCAGTGTGACTGTACATTTTGGTGAGTTAGGCACACAACTTACAGCTTATTTAACAGAAGTACTTAGTGAAAAAGGGAAAAAAATCCAGACTTGCACAGGCCTACAGTACACTGCTCTTCTTCAGAAATCCTGGAATAGCCATCTTGTTTAACAAGTAAATTTTGTGGCAGCAGAACTAATGAAGCCTGGTTTCCTATAGTTTTTTTGTCTCATGGGTGATTGACTTTCACTATCTAAGAGGATGTGAGCCCCAGGCAAAGCTTTTCCCATCAGTGGGGTGTTTATATAAGGGATTTCTCCCATGAGACTTCTCTCATATCTTGAACTCACAACTGCAAGTTTTCTCAGAGCCAGGACTCTGATAGCATCTCTACACATCTGTCTATTTTCAGGAAGAAAAAGGAAGAATTTGGCCATCTTTCACAAGTCTACCAGTGTTAGAAACTGGTTGGAAATATAATTAAGAAGTAGATGGAATGAATACACAAAATGGTGAACACAAAATGAATTATCACATAGGCTCCAATTTTGTAGGAAATTCTAGGGAAAATAACATGGACATAACAGGATGTAGTACTGCAGTGACTATCAGAGATATTTTGTGTGCTTGAAAACCCTGGTTCAAAGTTTCTGCCATAAGAGAAAGCAGATCCAATTATTTATTTCCATGTTTTCAATGTTGTGTGCATAACAGCAGATATGTAATGTGCCCCTAAAATAGTGCTTTTGTCTTTATTTTTTGGTGAGTCCATATAACTACCACCATCAGCAGTTGATTAACTATGCCCTTTAATCCAGATTTCATAGTTTTTCACCTCAGAATAGAAGATTTTCATTTCAGCCCTACCATAAAAGCCTGTGCTAATGTTAAGTCTAATCTTTTAGTTTTCACAATTGCACACTCATTCATAATTGTGTAGGTAATTATCCAGTCAAATGCAAAGTATGCACTATTATTTTTTTAAGAACTATATTCTTCAGTGCAGTCCACTGAAACAACTTCTAGCACTTCATGCATTTATTTGGATGGTAAAGGCAAAGTCATAATGAGATAGTCCTAGTACAGCCAGGATATAGCAATGCCTATATTAAAGCCAGTGAAGTAAAATTCTAATGTGTACCCTTTGATGCTTTGCCTCAGTGATGCAATACAAATGTACATTTTAATGGTGCTTTTATAGTACTTGAACTCTTGGCTGTATCGAAATGCAATTTTTCAATCTTGATGTTTTTGGAACGTTTTGGGAGTGTAATATGCATGGTTTTTATAGATCCCAGAGAGACCTCCCTCAAACTTTTCTTTCACCTACTCACAGAAAATCCTCCCTTGTTTGGGTGCTAGGGAACCCTTGTGAATTAGTCACAGGCCGTGAGGTAAGAAGTGGAGTTTGAGCTAGCTGTCTATATTTTAATTAAATTAGAAACTCCGGAATCTTACTAGACAGATTCTTAGGTTTGGACTTTACTCCTTCTCCTTGGAGTCTGAACTGCTGGAAATTTCCTGACTTCTTTTAGATGACTTTTATTTTTGAGAGTGTCCCATGCAATTTTTAAGAACTGCTGGGGAAATAAACTGCTTACAGTATCTAGAACTTTTCAGTCATCCATTTCCAGAGACTTTGGAGAGGTATCAGTAGCACCAGTTCACATATGGGGAATTTGAGGCACAGAACATTGTGCCCAGACCATCCAGCAAGTGAGAAAGAGAACAAGAGTTTGGGGCTCGTGCTTCTACCTTGTGCCACATCCATTCAGACACATGCTGCAGCCATCAGGAGAGGAGAAGACATGTCACAAGCTAGCAGTGAATAGCAGAGATTTTGACCTTCAAAAATGGCAACCACTTCACCTCTGCGGTTCATAAAACAGAGTGTCTGAAGAGTAGAAAGAGATGGAGATTGGCACCTTCTGAAATTCAGACAGCTTGCACCAGTGTGCTGGCAAGGAGAAGCTCATGTGTCTGCCTCTATTAGGAAGAGGCATGCGTCCATGTCTGAGTCCATCTTCATGTGACTTTTTTCTCTCACTCAATGAAAAAATGCTTTTGAGGGTACAGAATGTGGTTGTACTGTTTTCTTCAGTGTTCAGCTGTGATGGAGGCTCTCATGGGAGAATGAATTACCCTTCCTTACCTCCTGTGCAGACACCTCATATTCCTTTAGATACTGTCTGGTCTCATATTTTACTAGATAAGTCATCTCATCATCTTAATCATAACCTAAACAAGCTAGTTTTGTCTGTGTGTACCACAGTAGGAGCCTGGGCATAACAGACCAAATTTTGAACTTCTGCCCTAGATTGTGCTGTCTTACCTGTGTAACCAGAGATGGAGAAGTATGTGTGCTGTTCTCCAGTGGCTCAAATCACAACTTTTCGGCAGCCAGCGGATGAACATAGCTCATAGGTTTTTTTGCTTCTCTCACAGGCTTCCTCAGTCAGAGAGGTAGGCAAAATAACAGCTTTACATATTCTTCTGCAAAAGGGGAGGAACAGCAAGAAACTATAGTGGGGCATGATGAGAAACTGCAGACAGAGAAACTCAATTCTGGTATATTTTTAAGTGATTATTTTTTGCTTATGGCATTCAGAATGCCAGTGGCACCCATTATATAACATGGTCACAGCATAGGAACTGAAATGTGAACTCCAAACAAACAGTAGAGGAGGAGGGGATCTGTTTACATCTGCTTTAAAGGAGAGCACTGTAAACGTAACACTGAAATCTTCCAGTGGAGTTTTCTTAATAGCAGTGAAGGGTAAGTGTGTATAAAGAACATTGCCCAGCAACAGCTCCTACTTTAACATGTCCCCAAGTCCTAAAGCTGAGCACTATAATTTTGTGCTGGTAAACCATCTTGTGTGTGTACTCAATTCTTTTTTTCCACTAACAACCCAAACTGTGGGCCAGGGGAGATTAAGATGAGGTTTTCATTTCATTCAGAGCTCTGGAATCCAGCCCACTGGAACTTGTATTTTTTGAAGCTCTAATAATTAACATTCCTGCATTCCTTAAACTGCAGCACTCACCAAAATGTGCTTCCTGCAGAGCTGAATGAGGGCAAGGACATTGTCTCACCAGCAGGCAGAAAAGCATGGCAACCCTTCCTGGAAGGAGTCCTGCTGGTGTGGGGTTGATTGAAGAAGAGGATTCACCTGAGCTGGGAGTGGCCAGAAGGCTCCTGGCCCCTTTACAAATACAGGAGGTATGTGCGATGTGGCTCTCTTTAGTCCCCCTTTGTTAACTTATCTAAGAAATAGTCTATTTCTCACCCCAGGCCTCTGCTTACTGTAGACATGCTCAGTGTCCCTGTCAATCCAAATTTGGAAGCAGATTTAAGAGATTTGTCTCGACCCTCCAAAAAAGCTGTGATTTCTAACAACTATTGTGAGACGACTTTTTTTCCCAGACCACTTCCTCCCTCATGGGAAGGGAGGCCAAGGGAGGCCCTAACAGTGACCTAACAAGCTCTGTCCTCTGAATCAGCTCCAGATAAGCAGAAAGCACTTGGAAATTGCAAAGGAAAGGGAATGTCAATAGGTAATACTTCACACACATTATGTGGGCAGAAGAAGTACCCACAATCCTCTGCTGAAGTGCCAAGGAATTCATTTGGCCTTTCAGTGTGGCACAGTCCTTGCTGACTTTCATTCACATGTGGTGTCTCGGGGTCTGTAGCGTGACCATGACACACAGTTTACCTCATTTAGAGTTTCTCAAGCTATGATCTCAGAAAAGTTGTGAAGTCCACTCCCTGTCCCAAGGAAGGATCTGTTAAACCAACATCACTTTGTCATAGGGATCTGTCTGGTCTGTTCTTAAATACCGCCCATAATGAGCTCTCCAGACAAACTCACCAGTGTTTAGTTTCTTTTTTATTAGAGGACTCCTTTCCCCACATTTCTTGTACTGCAAATGAAGCATATTGCTTCTTATCCTGTCTACACTGGACCTGGAAAATAGTTTGTTCCTCTCCTTTTCTTTTTGCAACTTATACACCAAAGATTGTCCTCTCTTCTCAGCCTTTTTCTCTAAACATCTTGTTTATTCTGTCTTTCCCTGTATGTCAGGTTTTCTGAACCTCAGTTTCCATCGCTCCCCTCAGGGCTATCTCCATTTGGCTCCATCTGTGAAGTGTGGAGTCCAAATGGGGCAGAGTACTTCAGCTGAGCTCTTTCCCATGCTGAGAAGGGAAAGCATCTAACCTTTCTATGTGTTTCACAGTCCTACCAGCATTTGCCATTCCAGCGCTTAGGCCAACAACTATTCCTCAATTTGAGGGGGAAGCAGAAATCTCTAACCCATAAGCAAAGCAAAGCAGGTACTCAAACATCACATTTGAGATACTGCTGGCTCCAGGTGGACTGGTGGCTGAACCCACAGAGGGATCTCACTTGGCTCCCCTTCTTTCTTTTCTGTCTGCTCAGAAAGGGTGACAAGGTGTGGCTTGCCAAGGCAGGCTGCCAACAGTTGAAATTTCCTGTACAGCTGTAGAAATAAATAACTGTTGAGCATTCCTGGTTCCCATCACTCCCTTTCCCTGGCTCTGCTTTGTCCTTTCTAGCTGGAGTATCCTGCTTTGCCATCTACTTGTGGAGGGAGGTACCTAGGATCACAGAGTGCACTCCCAATCTCTTCCATCTCTCTTCTCATGCCCACCGTTTTTTTTTTTTGGAAGGACACAGATGAGATTTGTGGGATGTTTGGTGCTGCATGGCTAGTGCCCACCTCTCTTGATATGCTGGGCTTTTTCTGGTATGACCTGCTTAGAATCACAAAAGCTGTGGCTTGGCTACATATGTGGGGGTTCATAATGCCAGAGATGGCTTTTCCTATGTCATCTTAACTAATTAAGAGCATAAGGAAAGTGATGGAATGATTAATGCTTTGACTGTCCATGCTCTAGATGCTATTAGAGACTTTAATTCCATAGCAATTGATTGCAAATATCCAGTGACTGATGATGCAAATATGCCATGATTTACTCTCACCATGGGCTTCATTTAGGTACCTAATGTCAGTCTGTGGTACCATACACAGTGTTTGAAATGCAGCTTTTATAACTATTCATTGCTGTAATGAAAACCAGAATTCTTTCAAGAGCTGAACAATAAAATTGCTAGGCATTTCTTTTTCTAGCTAACCTTCCAGTGACAAAATATTTAAGGCATATAGTGCAACTGGTTTTCATCTGAGAGATGGGATGGATGGTATCAGGGTATAAAATGTACATTATTCTCTCTATGTACAATTTTGTATTATGTAAGTAAATGTATTTTTAAAAATATAGTGGGAAATCTTTCAGTCAAAACAAGTATTATGTTCTACATGTTTACAGAATCTAAGGATCTGCTTTCTGCCGTTTTATTTTAAATCTCTGTGGCTTGAACTTGATTTTCAAGTTTCCATAAGACTGTCCAAATTGGTTTGCTCTTAGAGCCATATTTCAAAGTTTATTTTCAATTTCTCTTGCAGTCTATCTAGTATTTATCAGTTCCAGGAAAAATCTTGACAGAGAGACTGTGTCATTTTTCAATTCAGTGTGTTTTTAGTGGCTTTATAGTTCTTATAGATGGAGCATAATTGTATGTTGTTTAGCTTGCAGATGAGAACTTCACTTACAAGAAAAGAAGGCAGAGACACAGAATTCCAACAGTAAACCAAAGCTATAACAATATCATGAATTATTGCAAATATAATTGTGATGAAATTACTGCATGAGATTTTATGGCTCATGTGATTAGCTGTCCAGCTGTTTTTAGGAGGCAGGGCTGGAGACCAGTTGTGGGACTGCTCACAGAACATGACATAGGGATAATGGCTTCTGGGTTGAAGTGCCCCACACCAGTAGAACTCCAGGTCCTCTCCTTAATAAACTGGGGAGAGGGAATGGCAGCAGGGATTCTCAGGAGGCAGAGGCAATATTTTCTATGGAATTAACAGGCAGTCTGGATGGCAGATGCAGGCAGCCATTTGATGTACATCAGATTGGGACTACTCAAACACTTTTGTCTCAACAAAAATGTAAAAATATATCAGTCTCTCTATAGAAAACAGTTTTGTGGGCAGCAACATTACTGAGGTCTAATCCATAACCTTGTGTCTTGTTGGTGGATCTTGTCTGATCTAAAGTGCAAATGCCAATGAAACCTGTCCCAGATCTAGGATTCCCATGATGTTTCACATTCACTGATCTCTAAAACTGTTGCCATTTTCCAGTGGAGCTTCCCCTCATTTCAGTTTAACAACCTTGTGGAAGTGAATACATTTGACATCTCTGTTCCTCTTAAAAGGCAATTGAAGTTGGCCGTGTCCATAGAAGTTATTAGGGGAAGACACATATCATGATTACACTTTTTCAATACCTTAGGAAACTAGGCCAAGAATAATAATAATGGTATGAGTTTGCTGGATAAAATCACATCAGGATGTTTTTAGATACAAACTCTCCAGGTTTGGCAGGATCTTGTTTGGAAAATGAATTATGCATTTTAGGGGTTCGCTGTAAAGTCAATTGCAGATTCCTTAGTAAGACAGATCTTTATCTTCTGCTCTTCCCCATATGAACGACAGGTGATGAAAAAGATATTCATTTACTTCTTTAGATTATAGGAAGTCAAAGGGGAAATTAGTTCAGCTGGTTTATCTACTTCGAGCATTGTATACAGAATGTTACATCTCCCATGTCAGAGGAAGCTGATTCACTATTTGTAAAATAAAGAATTAAAAAAAGTTAAAAGTAGAATAGGATTCTACTTTTTCAAATATTGAGTAAATCCTCAACACAGTAAGCAATGCCTGCAGAGACCTTTAGCACATGAAGTATCTTTTAACTGCTGAAACAAGTCACCTGAATATCTTTGCAAAAAGATACTTAATTTCCTTTCAGAACAAAATCAAAGTTAAGCAATAGTAAGAAATTCTTTGTACTATCTAATAATGAATGCATAAAACCCAGGGTTGCATCCAAAGTAGACAAAGTCATGTAGTAGTTTAAGCCGATCTTTTGGGGAAGTTGGGGGTTTTTAATTTCATGTCCTTCCCTCTCCATCCCCTGCCCCTCCCCAACCCCCACCCCCCCCCCAAAAAAAAAAAAAAAAAAAAAAAGAAAAAGAAAAAGTGGAGCAAACACTAAAAACCAGACGCATGCTTTCAAAATTACAAAATTTTAATAGTCTGAAAACAGTTGGTTAGAGAACTCTTCCAAAAAAACTTGCTGGCCTCTGATCACAGGTCAAAGAACTGGTGAATTTTAAAGCCAGGAGAGGTTCTAAATATTCATCTCTTTCAGCTTTCCTTATAGGACAAACCATAGAAATTCACCTTGCTGTTCTTGGTTTGTGCCTAAAACATTTGAGCCAGGTGTAAAAAAATTCTATATTGACACAAACTTGAAGTAAATGCTTAATTTCCTCACAGTAGAAATATTCATGCTTTACAATTTGAACTTACCTAAATTTCTTTTGTAGCCATGGGATCTTGTTATGTCATTATGTCCAGCATTAAAGCATCTGTCTTTACAATGTGAACACCAGTGCCTGCACTGAGGTGAGGATATGAGCTCAGCACAATGAGATTAACACCAAAATGTGTGTCACAAGCTCAGAGTGCATGAACATTTCCCAAAAGCTGAAGTATCTCATGAAGCCTGGAAATGGGGGATCTGCTGAGTTACCAGCAAGAGAGGTGAAAGATCAAGTTTTAGTGCCAATTACTGGTTTCCCATGTGCCTCTCCTTAATGATAATATCCTGTGAGAGACTGTGATTTAACATAGCCACCACACTGACACATAAGAGCTACATCTAAGGAGAGAGAAAACAGTGGTTCAACTGTTTGTCTCTTCTTTCCAGAGCTGAGAGAGCTGACAGTGACCATGTCTGGTCACTTCTATCACCAGAAACATGATCTGTCATTTTTGCTGGGGTTACAAAGGTAACTAACGTGATTCTGCATCTTACACGGTTGAAAATATGTTTTGGAAAATATGCTTGATATCTCTCGTCTCCATTCTGGAATACAGAATCAGCATAAATATGAAGTCTTTGTTAAGCAATAAATTTTGATGAAAATTCTCCATCTAGAAAGAGGGAAAAGGCAGAAAAGTATTCAAGAAATATAGTGACATTTTGATTTTGAAGCTCAGGCTATCAGAGGGCATCAATGATCTTCAAATACTGCAATTAAAAACTTTGGGCACACAGAATTCATTAATATTTTCTCTGTGAAGCTTCCAATTGATTGGTCTTTAGTACTTTGACATTTTAATTTACATGGTATGCTTCCTGTCTGGTAACACAGGTAAGATTTACTGTGAGCTTTGAGCTTCACGTTCAGCCCCATGAAGGGCATCGGTGTTCAAACTGGAAATACCAAAATACAAAGCCCCAAAGGAGGAGCACTTTGTTCCTCCCAGCCCTATAGTCATCAAGTCCATCTCTTTTTGAGATGTCTGGATTTCTATTCTGCACACCTCTGATTGGAGCCTCAGAAGCACTTTTCTGACAATGCTTGGCATGGTCCTGGAGCCCTCAGAAGGGCCCAGTGCAATCAGCAAGCTGAGCACCTTTAACACGAAGCCAACTGGATCGGGCCACTGCAAACATGGATTCGACTCCCTCAAATGGTGCTCACTGGGACCACGTGCCACTTCTCACATGAAGCTGAGGGTGCCCACCCTCAGCAGATATTAGACCAAAGCTCAGGTAGTTAAGTGGATATCTGTGTGGATATGTATATGTGCATATGTCTGTTGTTTATTAAAAAGAAGCGCAGTTACCAAGACCAGAACTCTCCTCCCAAATCACTGCCCTGACCACTTAGACAAGGGAAAGCTCTGTCCTGCACTTACTGTATATGTCTTGACTTTTCTCTAACCTGAGAAAAAGCCTGAGCTTGTGTCTGGCCTCCTTGGCCAGTGCTCCCAGTAGAAACCTGGCAGGAGCTGTCTATCAGTGCAGCACTCCATGGACATCTGATGTCCCTGTTCCCCCAGGTTCATGGGTAAAAGCCTCTGGGAGCCAGGATAGCTGCAGGATGGTATGGGACACGTGGCTCTGAAGAGACCAGGTCAGCTAGCAGATTGTAGGGCAGCTCTGGTCACTGCCTGGACCTCAGCAGTGACTCCCAGGATGTGCTAGCTGGGGTGTCTTGCTGTCCAGGGTCTAAATGTGGTCAAGCATTCCATTCCAAAAAGAAAAGATCAAATTGTGCAGTTTCGTCATTTGAAAGTAGGGAAGAAAAGGAATGAAAAATGGGGAAATTAGAGTCTTATTGCATGTGTGGGTCAGTCTGCTTGTTTGTTTTCAACCACTTAATTAGAAAAGGACACATTAAAATTGTTTAATGATTCCAAGACAATGTATTATTCTGTGTTCAGGGGAAGTTTGGAAAAGTTCAGATGACAAATAGAATTGGAGTTGTACCTGTGTGGCTGTGACTGAAACAGGAGGGTTCTGCCTCCTACAAGGTAAGTTAACACACAGAGCATAGTGTCATCATTTCTCTAGTGAAGATGGGCCATTCACGTGGGGAACTCGGCTGTGTGTGTGTTTGCCACATGTCACATAGTGGATGTTTGTCTCTAAAATTGCTTTTCACTAGTTTTGGTTTCTCAGGAGTTTTGGTTTAACCCATCTACTGACAACTATGGTGTCCTCTATCCTGGAGCAGGAAAACAGGGAATGCTTTTCAGTTTGCTGAATCTGTCTCCTCTTGTATACATCACTGCTTGCTTTGTCCATCCTTTGGTGCAGCAGCAGTCATGTCAGTAAAAAAGAGGAAAGCATCAAAATTTCCTGCTGCAGGCAGAGACTCACACACAATGACTAAACTGGATTTGTCCAAACTTCTGCCTTTTCATTCTTTCTCAGATGTTTTGTGGGGAAGTTGTTTGTGTTCTGACAAGCAAACTATTGTGTTTGTTTGTTTGTTTGCTTTTTAAGCGTTAGGTATTTTAAAAAGTTCATTTTTTTATGCTCCAATGACTACCCAAATTGTTACAATCCGTTAGTATTTGCCTGGAGGATTAGGACTAACATTTAGAATAAAGTGCCCGGAGTGTCTCTTTGATTATTACAGAAGTACCACATGAAGTATTATTTGGTGGCAATTTTATGATGTGCCTAAGTGGAATAAAATGTCAATTTTATTAAAAAAGGAATGCACCCAAGGATACTGCAATGGGACCCTGATACAAATGTTTTGCAATAGGACACATTCTCATGAAGTGATTTAGTGTCTCAGCTGGGACTTAACTCCCAAGGAGAATTCCAGAATTGTCACTTACTGACACTGGTTTATTTTCAGTGGAGAATGCTGACTTCTCAGAAAAGGAGGAGGGGCAAGAACCATCTCATTTGTTTTATCCTTATGTTTGGTGGGTCAGGACAAAGTTATTTGGGGGCAATTGTGCTGCATTCCTTGTCAGATACTCATCCCTCAAGTGCTGAGCAGGGAATTTTAGTGCTTTCACTTGGGCTAGTTAAAAATAAATTGTGTCAGAGGCTAGGAGATGCATTTTATATGTCTCTTCTAAACTTTGCAGTCAAAAATCTCCGTAAGCTGTGCAAATGTGCTGCAATCCTGTTAACATCTGGCAAGCAACAAATGGGAAAAAAAAACAGTTAAAAAAAAATCTTTAGCATAATATTGCAAGGCAAGTTTTTAATTAGCTGGGGTTGGTTTTTTCCCCCTTATTTTGTATAGGCCTGAAGTGATCAGCAATTTCTTAGTTGGAAAATATGCTGCTTCCACTGACAGTTCTGGTTACAGTGTAACTCCAGCTACTGGACTGTCTTGTTTGAAATGAATTGTTATTGCTGCATTTCTGAAAACAGTTCTTGAGACTGATGGGGGTGGTGCAAGCTTGCAGGACTGTGTCTGCAGTCAGCACATGCCAGTAGGTGATGTAAAGATGAATGACTCCTTGAATTTCAAGTGACATGGAATGTAAATCAGGTAACTCATAGGCAGAAACACACATTTCTGGAGAGCTATGTCAAAATTGGAAACATTTGAGTTCTAATTAATGAAATAAGAAAAGCCACTTTTGGCATTATTTTCCCAGAGAAGGATGCTTTTTAAATGATAAAACATGTGTTATGGCTGCTGTTTTTGTATGTAGGTGTGACCATGTATACACAAACCTAAGCACAGAGGAAACTGATCCATTTCTTCTGTTTTTAACTCATGCCTAAGAAAAAGACAAATTCTAATTTATAAACCAGACATGTTTCTTTATGATAAATCCAACTTAGAGTTAAAACATGCTTTGAAATTTTTCAATATTTGTATCTTTTTGAGAGAAGATGTCCACGCTTCATGCTCAGAAAATTGAGATATCATTTAAGTGCACTTTCTCATATGATAGAAAAGACTTTCCAGGTGGATGATGCATTGCATCTCAGGAGCTCTGAAGATTGTCAGGACCTATTTTACTTACGTGTGTGTGTCTCCTTGGTACCCAGAACTGCCCATTCTCTTCTTTTCAGTGAATTAATGTTTAGCTTTAAGCCCAGCATGAGTATAGCAGGGTTCAGGCTGGACACTTCTTGAGTGCTGTGCACGCCCCTGTGTGAGGTTAGATATTGACTCCAGCAGGAGTCACTGCCTGGGACGTGCAGCTGGGTATTTCTGGCAATCCTAACTCACCATATCAGTGTGTAAAGTCTGTGACAATTTCTCTTTGTATAGCAGTACTTTGTCATTACTTTAAAATAATTTACTGACAACAAGGAACTCAGTTACTAACATTTAAAAGTAATAAGCTTGCTAAAAGTGACGGGCAAGATGGGCATTGTTATTTGAAGGGGGTCCACGCAAGAGGATGGTTTTGGTTTCTCCATCTGCATTGTCTTCCCTTTCCTGCCATGCAGACAGACTCTCTTGCTGCACAGGGATGGCAGAACTGGTGATTGTGGGGGAAGTGTAGAAAAGTTTGGGTAGAAGGGCAAAAGAAGAAGGGGTGGAAATTTAAAGACAGTGAGCATGATTTCCACTGCATCCATGAGACAGCAAGAGTTTTGAGAGGATCCCAGCTCCATGAAGATATTTGACTTCTCTAAAGGCTGCTGAGAAAGAAAGGGAGAAATAGAGAAGATCTGCACATCCTTACTAATGGAATGTCTGACCCTGATGTTGGGAGAATGTCTCAATTTTGTGTCTCCCTTAGGCAGCTTCAAAGTACTGGAAACTCCAGTTGAGGGGCATTAGGGTTTATGGCTTTTGGGTTTCGGAGCAGGTAAACTCCAAACTAAACTCCAACTAAGTAAGCCACTTTGGGTATGTAAATTAGATCCTTCTTTCTTGAAAGATGAAATGAAAATGAGATCCTTCTTTCTTGAACATGTAACTAAACATTGATGAATCAGGAGCTGAATTATCATAAAACTAGTCAGTGATGCTCTTGTTTCATTGGAATGGAATGTGGTGTGACCAGTTCGATGTATATTGTGATACACTGTGGGACTGAGAGACTGGAACTGCTTAGAGTCAAGTCCAAAGATCCAACTGCAGAGCTTAAAGTAGCAAAATGCAACAAAAGTATTTGGGAGCTACAGTTCTTGGAAGAAAGCACTCTCCAGTGTGTCTGTGCTTAGGCAATTTCTTCTTTCTTTTCCCTCACTATCCTCAAGGTTCTGCTGGGATAACTGTGAAGCATTGCTGTCCTTCATTGTCCACTGCCTCTGCAGAGCCTTCTGAGCATTGAGATCAGGCAGGTGTATCTGTGTCAAGTTACAAAATATGGGGAAGTTAAATCAGGGCATTCTAAAGGTCTTAACAGATGCCAAGCAGCCAGCCATATTCAGAATTGCCAACACCTTTATTTTTATCTTACTTGGTTTGTGTTCAAGCTTGAACATGTGTGTACACTAAGATTAGAACTATTTGCATGCCAGGTTCCAGAGTTCAGTTATTTTTGAGTTAACTCTATAAAAATAAATATTTTTTTTAAAAGTGTGTGTTATTTGATCAGGAGAAGAAAGGGAGATGATTTTATTTAAAGCAGAAATAAAAGACACTTTTTCTTTCAAATTGGTTAATTAAACAAAGAAAAGGCAAAGCTATGCATGGACATCAAGCACAAAACAGAAGGTGGTATTCTCTGTTGTCTTCCTCCCTTCTCCAAAGGTAAAAATTAATCTAATTTTTAGATCCATGAGAGCTGGTCCTCATAGCCATTATGTGATGTCTGCTATACAAGGAATCTGCAGCACTTCAAGGGAAGTTATGGCCCAATGCACTAGTGCCCCATGCTTCTATACCAACATTTATCTATTTTTTTTCCTAGTTTTCCAGTTCCCAGATAGATTGAAGTACACTTGAATCAAATATCTAACCAAATTTTTCTGATATGTAAGATATTTAAGGGGTAGATTCCATATGTCTTGCAGTTAACTTCTGCTTGCAGATGTAGCTCATGTGTTTGTGCATGTAAAAACAGGGCTTTCCACTAAACTAATAGATTTCTTAATAAGACTACTGATGGGATAATCTGTCTTTATAAAGTCCAATGGCTTCTTCTTAGGGCTAATCCTGAATTTATAGCATTTTTATGTACAAAGAAACAGGAAGAAAAGTTCTTTCGATTCAGGGAAGCAGTCCAGCCACTCACTGTGGCTGCTACTGTGTTGGGCTGGCTGCAGTTACAGCCAAGCCCCTGTAGAAGAGGGTCACTCTTTCTATTTGATTATTAAAAACAGTGGTCCAGATGCAACATCTGGCTCAGGAAATCCCTAAACTCCTGATTGTCGGAAACACAGAGGATATTAAGAGAGGAGGGTGTGTGGAGGGGGAATCACTCTGAATGCACCCTGTTCTTATATTCTTTGCCTAAGCATCTGCCTTTGTCTGCTGTCTAAGGCAGGATATTGGGCTGGATGGACCTTTCCTCTACCCCGGGGTGGCAGTGTTCTATGTTTGGGGGGTGGAGTGGGCTGTGGCTGTGAAACCCCATCATCCAGGATCTGATGATGCCAAATGTGACTTTCCTCTCCTGCCCAAACCTTTATGACTGTAGTGCTTCATCTGCTTTCCTGAATCCTGCTCACAGAAGTGCAGCATAGGAGGAGGGAAAGAGCTGGCCCCCTCCTCAAGGGCTGTGTATTTTTATGTATTTATTTTGGCTTGGATGGAGATTTTTTTTTCTTTTCCCCTCTGAATAAGAAATTCAGAAAAGTGACATCATTTTTAATCCCTGACAGTTTATGGGCTTTGAAAAAGATTCTGGATAATACTGAGCAATTAAGATGCCATTTTAATAGTTCTTTCAAGTGAAATCAAGTGAGTAATTAAATAAAATTGAATGAGGACCATGTCAGGCCACCCACAAGCTCTCATATCCGCTACAAATAGATGAATAAGTTAGAGTGTGGGACAAATACTGTGTCTAAGTGGTTCCTATTTATGTGTTATTGGATGACTCTAGGAATGAGGCTTTCAGCTGGAAGATTTGCTTCCTTTGAACAATGTTTCCAAGCAAGAACATGCAGGATTGTCAATTCCTATTCAAACAGCAGTAACTTTCCCATCTTTTAAATTTTTTTGTGGTAGTGTTAATGCTATTGTTTTGTATAGATGGTCTGCTGTAAAAGTCACAGAACATAAACAGGAATTTTTGCATTAAATGCTGGATTAGAATTTCTGCTGCCTAGTTATTAGTATGATGATATATGAATGCATTTTGAAAGTTGCTTTAGACTGCAAGTATGGGGTATGGCATTGCACATGGTTTGTATTTGTTCTGCACAAATTAAAAAAAAGCAAAGTGGAGACAAAGGGAAAGCAAGTACTTTTGAGATAAACAGTACAATAACTAAGTAGGTACATCTCTCAGTTGTAGATCAGTTCGTTTTCTTAGGGTGAAAAAACCTTCTTTTAGGCTTTGCCAATCTTACATGTTAAATTTTGTGCTAGGATTTCTCATTATAATTAGAAGTATTAACTGGAAACTGTATTTCTGAAGTCTATTCTTTGTACTTTAACTGGGATACCTAACCCTGTCTTATATCTATGCAAAATATTGATAAAATATTGATCTTTTAAAAATGTCCCATTTGAAGTTGACAGACATATTAATACCATGACATATGATAAGAGCCTTGAAAACTTGACTTGCATCTACAGCATTATTTTTACTGAAATGCACATGGAGGAGGCAGCGATTAAAAGCATCAGCCAAAATAATCTCATTGTATTTCACCTATAGATTCACAGAAAAACTCGTATTATTCCTCAAGAATTTCCTCTGTAGAATACCTTCTGAGCACAGCTGATGGAGTGGGTACCAGATAGCACTCCCTGCTCACCCCACACAAACTTGTTTTCCCTTCATCTCAGGGAATGAATGGATCATTACCTCATGCCTGTAGGTGCTACCCTGGTTCAAATACATACCTCCTGTTTTCAATCTCTCCCAAAACATGCTTTTCTGGTTTTACTTTAAATTTGGGACAATATAGGCCCCCTCTGGTGGTCAAAATATCTTCTGTACTTTTCGACAGTATTTGACAGTAAAAGATGTTTTGCTGAGGGGCCAAAATATCTGCTTTACATTTTAAAGTAATACGACCATAGTTCGTTTTTCTAAGAAAACCACTGGAATGAGCCAAAACTGGAGGAGAAGAATGCGTAGGAGAGGTGTTTCAGTGTGTGTCAGGTCCCAGGAATGTGGTCAGTGGCACTGATGGGTGCACACAGAGAGTAGCTGCAAAATTCATTGCACCAACTCTCCCTGCTCAGCTGGCACACAAGAGTAGAGATGGTGCTGGAATGCCAGGGCTGCTGCTGGAGGCAGGGAGAAATGAGAGACAAAAGGTTACTGCTGAGGAAAAAATGCCTGTTTAATTTCACAGGCTGCTCTTTCTCTGATCACTGGAAACCACAGACATACTGGATGTGTTGAGGTACAGAAAGCAAGCATAGGTTGATTTACTGGTTTCAATGCCTCCTCTTAATTTGGTAGAGTAGTGCTAAAAATACCCAAACGTTTGGACTTACAAGAGAGTTATGATATGCAACATTTAAATTTAGAGGAAGGCTCTTCTAATCACTTTTCCTTTTCCTCTAATATATTTGCATGTGAAAAAATGGCATTTCCCTTTGCTGTTGTGTTGGTGTTGTCCTCTGTGGCAAGGTATTTCAGCAGCATCTGATTTCCAGGAGGCTGAGACAGTTTCTGAAACTGCTGGAGAAATCAAATGTTTAAAATCGCTATGGCATCTTTAAAATCATTTGTGTCATCAGGAAGATAATCCCAATGGCTATCCCAAATCAGTCTCAACAGACACTAGACAGGGCATCTCCTTCCCTTCTGAATCTGGCTGATTCTTGCACATTGCACAAGCTTCCACTGGCATTTCTTAGGCTGTTCATTAAGCCCTGGACTTGACTTTCTGTCTGCTGCCTCCCAGCAGCCACACATACCATCTGCCACTCAAAGGATAAAAGAGTCCTGTCAACACAACAGCTGACCAAGAAAAAGAGTCATTCACCAATGTGTTTATTCGCTGAAGAGCACTCGATCAATTCTATCAATGGTGACAAAGAGGATTTAATAGGAACATACAATAATTATGTTGCTGTTTTAAAACCCCACTAGCCACAATAATGATTGCTGAAGCACTTATCATTGTCATTTGATTCCTATTAGCCTATTCTTAAGGAAGCCAAGGAAGAGGGATTGTGCTGTTTCATAAAAATACATTTAATGTTATTTAAAAGTTTGTAATGCAAGTGTTGGCTTCCCAGAATCCCCTGCTTTTCTTCATCTTCTAGTAGCTCTTCTGCATACCTCTGGCCTGCAAAAAAATCACTCTGTGCCTTAATCCACTGTGACATTTTAAAACTGCTAGCAGGAGTCATCCTGGCCAAAGGCTTCTGAACAGTTGGGTTTTTTTCTGTAGTAAGTCTGAAGGCCCTGCACAATGTGCTGGTAGGTTTGTACTGTCAGTAGCTGAGTGCTGCCATCAGAAAAGAGACAAGCTGCCAGAGTAGCTGGACTGCTTAGAGTTTAGGGTATGGGGTTTTTATTCCAGTTTAATTAATTTCTATGTCATAAATAGATATTTCCAGAGTAGAAACTTACAAATGGGCATGAAAATTTTATTTCTTCTTTTCAATGTAGGATTAAGAAAAGAATATTTTAAATTAAATTTCTCTTAGTTATACAGCTACAGCCATTTACCATGTGAATAAGCAATACTTGCTCACAGGGTTGTGAAGAGGATAATGGCTTTAAGAAAGAAAATGAAAATTACATTATGGCTGCTTTTATGGAACTTTCTTTTTCAAAATTTCAAATACTGTATGATGTTCAAAAATAGTTTTTTCACCTTAAGAAATGAAGACACTATTCATATTCAACCTTCAGAGTCCTCCTTTACTGAATTGAAACAGTTGTTATCAAAGTCTTTTTTATGTATCAGACTCTAACCTCAGTCCTTAACCTCCTTTTGGTGAGCTAAATAGTCATAATTAATGGGCTTTCTCATAGATGATGTTTATTTTCCAGGTAACTGATTAGCACTGTTCCAGCTACATGAAATGGAAATATTAAGGTGCAACTCATGCCAGGACTGTGGCATGGTTATGGAAGAGGTGAGTGACCAACCCATCTTCTATCATGGCCTTGTTTCATCTTCCATGCAGTGAGCAGTGGGATTTCTAGGGCACCAGTTTTGTCTTCTTCTGATTATTCCTGGAATTCCCTGTTGCTGGCTTTTGTTCAAACAATGATTTTGGTACGGAGCTTATAGGACAAAGAAGATTGGTCATGTCCATGTTAAAAACTCTTGTGGCTTTTCTCTGAAGTTACTATAATTTATCAGCATCCCTTTTGAACTGCAGGCACTAGGCCAGGACAGTATTCCAGCAATATTTGCTCAGGACTGCGTGCAGACATCCAATAGCCATCCTACTGGATACAACCCCTGGGTATCTGCTCATGTATCCAAGAGCAGCATTGTCTCTTTTAGCAGCGTGTCACACTGGGAGCTCCTGTTCAGCTGACAGAGCAGCATGACTCCAGTATGTCTCCAGTGACCTAAGGCTCATGAAAGAGATCCCCTTTTTTTCCCAACTTCAGTTAATCATGAAGGGAAACAAGATTACATTGAGGTTTTTTTTTTCCTCCTGGGGACTAGCTTCATTCCTGTGCCCCAGAAACAAAGACCTTAGATATGAATGGCTATTTGGCTGAAAGGATCCATTCTCTTGCTTTGTTCAGGCAATATATAACAGATGCCAGCAAAGGTATTGAAAGAACTTTTGGTATGGGTATATGCATTCCTTTGACTGGGTGCTTGCATGCAAGGAAGTTTATGTAATTATGATAGTAAGAGCTGATATTTGAATACCATCCTTGCTGCAAACTACTAACTAAAGTTGAACAGGACTACCCTATTTATCCTGCTGCTGGTACTGAGAGCTGCTCCAAAATACTGTTCAAAAGATCGGTGAAAAAAATGTAAGAAAAAAGAAAGAAAAATAGAGTATGCAAGTGAGTAGTGGGCAGAGTGTAAAGGGCATGTATATCCAAGTTGCTGTGTGTTCCTAATTACTGTAAGATAGTGTATTCATGTGACAGAATCCGGCTGAGATTCTCCATCCTTCTTCCTCATTACTACTGTTGGCAGCTCCCCAGGCTCCTGCCAGGGAAATCCAGCCACAAGGTGCTGTGTGCTGCATGCCCAGCAACCTGAACATCAGAGGCTGATAAAGATGTCATGATCAAGAGACAGAATTAAGTAAGGAATTTCACAGCCACACACGAGGGTGGCACTGAGGAAGAGGGAATAAAGACAAAAAGGATTTTTCAATAGAAGTGCTCAGCTTCTATTCAGTAGAAGTGCCCAGATCAGCTGAGGACAGAAAAGGAAGTTGAGTTGAGCTGGTAGATCTAAACAAAACAAGCCAGGAGCTGGGCTGTAACATAAGGATGATCCTCCATAGCAGCAAGCAAACGAAGGCAGAAGCATGTGCAGGGTTCATTGCTTCGTTATAAACTCCCTTGTAGTGCTCTGTACTTGGCAGGCTCCTGACTCACCCTCTGTGCCAGAGGATTTTCCTGGCTAAAGCAGTCTGCTGGCAGATGCTCCCCCACCTCAGACCCAGAGATACCATCTCCCAAACAGCCTTGTGACTGAGAGGAGGATGACTATATTATCATTAGGGTATCCTGAAAAATATAGATAGGAACGCTGGTTACAGGAAAAGCTTTGAACATTGCTATGCTCGCAGGAACAAAGAGCTTTAGTGTGTGAGGTTACTCACAGTGAGATTTTCCCTTAAAGACAGGGTTTCAGACCATCAGTCTGTAATACCAAGGTAGGAAAAAGTAAAACAAAACTCCCTATTAAAGCTACATTTGGAAAGCATCCTCTTCAAGGCCTTCCTGGGCTTGTGATACTGCTGCAGGCTGCAGTACCCCAGCTGTGGTGTGGCACTGTGGGCACTCAGAGACATTGTCTGTGGCTTTTCAGCCCAGGCAGTACCCCTGCCTTGGTACAGACAGCTTTTCCCAGCCAGGATGGCAGAAGTGCTCTCTTTCTGCCTGCCTGTCCCGTTTCTCAGGGCACTGGAATATCACATGGTACTAAGGGGATTATGTCATGTCTTCCCCCTTCCTCCTGCCTGCTTCCCACCCTTAAGTTCACTTGATTAATATTTCTATTGTGTACTTTAATTAGCACAATCCTGGCTGCAGGCTACCTTTCCCTGTTCCTGGCCTCTTTTAATCACAGCAGTTTATATAATATACATTATTTTTTAAATGTTAACTGTGCAAGGACCTTTTAGGATTTTTAATGTTTAGCTTGCTGTGACCTTTGCACAGGATCTGTCTGTGACATAAATTCAGCATACATCAGTTTGTGGTGGCAGGCTGCCAAAACTACCCTGCCTCTTATCACCTCTTCCCCTTACAGTTTGTTAGATTTTTGGGAAATGCTGCCCCAGGTGTTAATGCAGTGAAACCCTATCTGTATCTGTTCCCAAACACCTATCCTGTGCTGTGCCAAATTAAAAGGTTGCCTTTGTTTGGCATCTGAGAGGGTCTGCATTTATGGCACAGCATAGGCTGAGAATATGGACTAGCCCAGTGAGCTGGAGGAGAAGTCTCCATCTCTCAGGAAGGGTGCAAAGAGGGGCTCGTGTACCCAGAGGGATTTGCCAGCCCCTCAAGGTGAGAAGTGCCTCCAATGACTTTCTGCTGCTGTAAACTCTGAACTCCTGCAGCAGCCTGAGCCACACTGGTGGGTGCAGGTGTTAGCAAGCCCACTGACCAAGTCAGTTCACTCTGTTCTTCACTGTCTGTAATGTGAGTACCTACTGAGAGGTTCTAATGGTAAAGCAAGCATGACAGTGACAATTCTGTCATTTCACAGTGTCAACCTAAGCATGCAGTAACAGAGGCAGATCTCAAAAGAGGGTGACCTCTGGCAGTGAAAAAAAGAAAAAACAACAGTGAGCAGCTGGGAGGGTGCGCAGGAGCTTCAGTGTCTGACCCAGTTCAGCTGCAGATACAGCAACACACCCAGGCAAAGCCTCATTAACATCTTTATAAATTTCTGCAATAGCTGGGTGTTGTCTGAAGGTTTGCCTTGAGCACGCCCACACAACTGAGCCTCAGCTGAATTGGGCTGTAGAATATACAGGGAAAAGTAACAATGCTTCTTTTTAAGAAACAGATCAGCATCTGAAATAAGTCACTGTGCTTGACTTAGCCAAACCAAATTCCTGGTGTCTGGAGTTTTGTCTATCTGGTGATAGCAGGATTAGATACAATATGCATTAATATACTGTGCGACCATGCAAAACCAAATACGGCCACAAAGTTAATTGTGGTTTAATTAATACAGCCTGTTGCTCCACCAAGTTTTTGATTATTTGTCCATCTTTAGATTTTCAACAAAGCATTCCTTCACTGTTGGATGCCTTCAGAAAAAGAAGAAAAAAATGTATCTTCCTTTCCATTTTGGAAGTTTGGCTTGATTTCAAGCCATTTTATTCAACAAAAATTTTTTTTTTTTTTTTTTTTTTTTTTTTTTTTTTTTTTTTTTTTTTATTAACAACACATTTGGCATGTCTATTTTTCAGGACTTTTTTAAGATTCTAAATTTTTGTGAATTTCAAAGTGAAGAACATGAAATTTTTTTTATACACTGCATAAAAAACTAAAGCAGTTTGAAAACATGTTTTAGTTAAAGACATAAACATGTTACTGAAATATTAAATTTACTTGTAAACTTTGTTGAACAATTTCATGTCTCCAACTACAGCTTTTAAAAACATATCTCTCTTAACTACAAGATGGTACTTTTGCCCACTCACGACATTTGACACTGGGTATTTTTTTCCTCATGGTTATTTGGTATAAAAGGCTAAAAATAAAAGCATATTGTTCTGAGCATTGTGGACAGCTTTTCCAGACGAGGAAAACTGAGGGTTTTATGACTTAGGAAAGCGGAGTTCCCAGAGGGCTGGTCTGCTTTTTTTCCATTCTTCCCTTTAGGATTTTCTGAAAACATTTCACTTACTGTTGACTCTGCAGTACATTTACAGTCTCGTATTTTTAGGGTTTTGTGCGTACCTCCCGTGTGCGCGTCCCGCGCGCAGAGAGCTATCACGGCACTTCTGTGCGATCACTCGCTCAGACGTGACCAAAGATTCAAACTGCTGCAGGGGCCTGGTTTTGGTTTTCTCCTTTCCAAACAGTAGGCAGAAATTTGCTCTCTGCTTAGAATGGGTTAAGGTGAGTATTCAGGGGGCAGCAGCTCTGGCAAGGAGGGGAGCCCTTGGAAGTGTCTGCTCCAGCCTGGCGTGCCCTCCATCCAGCTCCCAGGGCTGTGCCCCGGCCAAAAGCACGTGCCCTCCCATCTTTTTCCAAAGTAAAAGCTAAGCAGAAGCAGTGCAGCAAGGTTTGGAAGGGTGAAACACGCCTTTGTCTGCTCCCTTGTTATCCTGAACAGCTGGGTTAGAGCTGCACGCAGCCCATGGCCATGAATGGCAATATTAACTTTAAAAAGAAAATCCTAGTTTTGATTGGCTGAGCCAGCTGTCTGATGGCACAGCTTTCCAGCAACTTAGAATTTCTTTGTAACTAGGGAATTGTTGCAAAATAGGGAACAATAACATTATATGAAGACTGATACTTAAACTGGTATAGCCAAATTTACCTTCTAGTTGAATCTAAATTAATAATCTAATTTTGAAAGGAAATCAGAACCTAACAGCTGCTGTGACTTTTCTTAAACTGTTTTAGAAAGAGTCAAAAATTTTTTTTTGAGTATTTGGACACCTGATAGCTTATCCTTAGAGTATACTTCTGCTCATTGTTATTTTTTTTTTCTTTTTTACCTAACAGTTGAACTGGTAAATGTACAAATCCCTTAAAACTTAAACCACATAAAAAGTATTTTGTTTTCAATAGAGGGGTCCAGTGTGAATTTAATGTTCAATACATGAGCCAGGATGTGATTAATTGTCAAGTAACTGTAAGCCAATATTTCATGAGTTCTTAAACTGGTAAGATTCACTGTCAGACTAAACATTCTAATGTTTGGTGTTTTCTAAAATGTTATTGAAGTGTGTTTTCTCTAATATATCTAATGATAGAAGTCTTAATGTTAAGGCTATGTTATTTAAATGTTTTTTTAAGGCTAAAGCTTAACTGATAAATCTATTGGTCTAGTTAATAATTCTTAAACTTCACACCTTCTTTAGTGATTTAAGACACAACCATTGTCTACACCTCTGTAAAAGAAATTTATATTAACAATTACAAGGTACTAGGAAGTACACTGGATATAAAGCCCTGTATAAACATAGAAGTTGTTATTAATCTGTAAGTGAAGTGCTAATAGACTTGCAGATAACGACATACATGTTATCCACTCAGGAAAAGCCTGAACTTTGCTAAGGTGGAAAGAAAATTCTCACATGGAAAGCAGGGAGTCGGTATAAAGTGGTGGTGCATAAATGGAGGCTGGAAATTAAAAGAGAGTGTCAGCTTCACAAAGTGGTGGGGCAATGAAAATGAGGCTATGAAAATGACATTGGTATGCCTGTGCCCCAGGGCTGATTGGGTTGCTCCTGACAATAAGGACTGCACTGCTGGCAGTCTCACCCTGGGATCTTGCTTTATGGTCCTTCTTGTTCTTGTGTAATGAAAGGGGCTGCTTCCTGTCCTGTTAAGCTTCCATTTACCTGGGCATGGTACTCAGGAGAATTGGACTATAATTCTGTGAATGTTTCCAGCACAGGGCAAGAAAAGAGACAGACATATGAGTGGAAAAGTGTTAAGACTGCAAAGCTCAGGCATCTTTGTATTCCAACTCCTCAAATTTAAAAGGATGCCTAAGCAATACTCACATTCTTTGCTGAATCAAGACTTACATGTACAAGGTGCAGCATGTCCCACCTCTTCTTCCCTGAATGTATTTTCTCATGCTGTCCTGGAAGTTTCTGCTCTTTCCCCTTTTCTTTTCACAGTCTCCCCTTCACATTCCCTCTGATCCCATGCCACTGACATTTCCGAGGCTGTGTGTCTCTCCCCTCTGTGTTTCTGTTTGTCCTTGTAAGGTGGGAGCAGGCTGTGGTTGGGTGCAGCAGATGTGCTGTGCCCGGGGCTGTGGCAGTAGGGGGTTTTCACACTTCAGGCTGAGCCCCTGCCCCCAAAACACAACCAGCTGTGCCTGCGAGACACGGGAACCCTGTTGAGCCTTCAACCCCATAAATGGCTGCACACTTGAAGTCCACTGTGCCTAATTAAACTCTTTTCCAGCACACCAGGGAAAAAACCAAGTAATATCCGACATCCTTTTGCCACCCAAACTGCTGTGTGCATTAGAAAGTCCAGTGTTGGCTTTGCTTTCCTTGACTTTTCCCCTGCGTAAAATGGGGGTACAGCTGTGCCAGTGTGTTGAAGTCTATAAATGAAAAGTGTTGCATAGGTGTAAGTATTATTAGCTGCTTAATAGAACTAGACAGTGGTACAAATGAACCTGATACAATGAGCCACAGCAGTGTCAGCTTAAACCCAGATAAGTTGATATTTTTGCTGAGAACTGCTGAAGTATAAGGAAAAAAAAAATTGCTGTAGCATTCCTGTAAATCCTTCAAAATTTCTGCCTACCTGAGTCAAATGCAGCAGAGACCAAGGCTGAAAATATCACTTTTTAACTCACATTTTTTCAGTGTCTCTTTCAAAAAAATGTAATTTTGAACAGCTAAGCACCTTTTCTTTCTCTTAGAGCCCCACAGAGATTTCCTTACAGGTTAGTACCTATCATACCTTCTGGCAGCTGTGTGCTCCATGCCTTTGTCCCACACAGGTGCTTTCCTTGAGTCGGGATGATAAAATCAGTTTTGGAGACCAACAAGTATGATTTGCCATCAAGAAATAAGCTTGGAATCAACATGCCACCAAAACCTTTCTGTTTCACAGCTGCTCACTGAGAGTGGCCGTATGCAGAAGTGACTGGACTGTGATCCATGTCAGAGTTATGGAGGGGGAAGCTGTGAGGCTAAGCTGGGAAAACACGTCGGGTTTTCCAAGTCAGCTTCTCTGGGCTGAGGAGCACCAGGCTGTGTTTATACAATATATCACAGTATATCACAACTGCAACCAGCGCAGGGAATTGGCTTCTAACAGGGACAAATGTGGGGGTTTTTCTCCATTACCTTGCACTGTTACTTTTTGGTACAGTCCCCTAACCCCTTTTCCTCTGACTCTGTAACACCTCATAAAACAAAGTGCTTGGTTGACTTGCTGGCTTATAACAATGAAACTGGTATATGTAACTTAGAGATTTTTTCTTAGCCTTTTTTTATTTGTTTGTGTTTCACCTGCCACTTCTGAATCACAGGCTACTAAAGTGTTTCCACTGAATTTCAAAGATTTTTCCCTAAGTGCAAGTTAGTTGTGCCTAAGCTTTAATTTGAAGATTTTTTTTTTGGAGTACAATAAGTAACAGCTAATTGAGAAATAATACACTGAATACTTTTCTATAGTATCTAGAGAGGTACTATGGTACCAAAAAAATTTGTACTGATTTTTCCTAAAGAACTTGGAAACAAAACAGTGTAGCCATTGTATTTCAAACATTAGAGCAATTGTTCAGTAAGTGTGGTGCAACCCTAAATTTCTGTGTCAGAACACGGTGTCAGCTCTGTTTCTGTAAATTGTGGTGCTGTGGGCATGCACATGTTTAAACAAGTGCTCTCCTATCTCCAGGTTATCCAGTCATAATTATGTATATGGTTTGCAAAAGCCAGACAGCACTCTAAAGCGATAAAAGGGAACCTAAACCATGTCCTTGGCTTTCACACCATTGTACTTTCAAAACAAAGCAAAACCTATTTTGGGGCTTTGATTTTTTCCTCTAAGTACATTAGCATGTCTTATATAAAAATCCTAATTAATTCATTCTTGTATACCATAAAACATATAGGTAGAAAAGAGACCTAGTAAAACAAAGAGATAAACAGAGAATAATTAATTGCCTGCAGTTGAAAGTGTTTTGTGCCATAGCTTCTGTTACTTCAGTATGTTCGTAATCCTGTGACTTCAAACATCTTTAAATTACAGGTTTATGCAGCCAGAATATTGGTGTAACTCCTTTTGGACTCAACAGGCTACCTAGTGGCTTAACCTACTACTGAAGGTCAGGAGAATGTCATTCATCTTCCACAATGCCTGTACATCACCAAATACACTTCTGGAGATATCCTGGAAAATGAAACTGTGAGAACATTCCAAGAAGTTCAGTGGGATTATTATCTTTGACAAGACTCTCTTGACAACACACAAACCTTTGGGCATGTATCACCATAATACCCAATAAAAATCAAAAGTCCCCCTTGGGACTGCTCTGCTTGCTGTGCACAGTATTTCAGATGGGCTGGCAATATGCAGATTCAGCACCACCATGAAAACTAACTCATGGCTGCTCGCCCACATTTTCAGTTTAAGCATTCTCTGTTACTTTGAATGTTATTTTCTTCCTTTTGAAAAAAGGTTTCTCATGTAGCCTCCTAAAATAACACCTAGGCCTGGAAGATGCTAATCACTGTAGTTTACGTCCCTCTTTGGATAAAATAGGTTATTCTCCAAGTCAGTGTTTCTGGTTTAGTAAGTCACAGAAGTAAAAACATTTTCTTATGTATAGTTTTCGCTGGAATTACACTGTGGAAACAATGGTTGTATATAATTGTTAAGACAATTGTTAAGACTGTGCAAGACTAGTTGATTACAGGATCAGACAGTATGCTCAGAGCATTAGCTTTTCCCCAGTATAAGAACGTTTATTCAAATTAGAAGTGGACTCTAACAGGCAGTGCTAGCCCTTGAAACCAGGTTATGTGTCCTCTACCACGCTGCTGCTGGTTTGTGTCTAAGCCTTGTACACTGGAGTGCTGCGAGGAATGACCACGTGCCAACGGCATCATTTCCTGACAGAGACACGATCAGAAAGTATAAGAAAAGAAGAGCAACTCCCTGACTGAAAAACTTTAAGAAGATTAGTGGCTGCTTTAGAAATAATCAATGTGAGAAGGTAAGCATGTTGTTTTGATTAGAGAGCCAGACCTAGGCAAAACAGCAAGAAGAATAAGAGAGTGAAAAAACTGCAGAAGGAAAGGAGAAGAGATTTTGGGTTGTTACTACAGAGGGCTTTTATTCTCATTAGTATTAGGGGTTAGTATTGTTTTCAGCTATGAAGGGTAATTTAGATTATGCTGATCTTATATCTCTGAGACAAGGAGCTGGACAGATTCTGCAGAAGAGAAGTGTGTGACTCATGGAAAGAGTAGCTAGTGAAGAACTTGTTCAACTTGAACTCTTGGTTATAGGGATTTTATTTACCCCTGGGGGAGGGTGAAGTTTTCCAGCTTGGCATAGAGCTAAACTACTTTACCAGTGAGAGAGAACTTGAAGCCTTATTTGCTCAGAAGATAAACTTTCATGATACAGGCTAACATGTACTGAAGATTATTGCACAGCCGGAGAGGAAAAAGATACTTTAAAGCATGGGGATTTTTAGCTGTGAAAATTAGCTAATGAAGTATTCAACACATATACCTAACTAGATGGCCATATTAACTCTTTTTCATTCAATACACAAGACAAACCATCAAACATTTATCTACAGCAGGTACACTGAACAAAAAATAAAGATAAATTCTCCCTGCTTTGAGGATCCCTAGGAGCTCTCTCAACAATATGATACATATTCTCCTATAAGCTTCTTAGAGAATTCACTCAAAACTATTTTATGATTTTATTTGTAATGTGAATAATAAGCTACCTGTCTGTTGGCATTATTATGGGTACTTGAAAAAAATTAGCTGTGGAAGCATTTGGAAAGAGTCATATACAAGAAAATTACTTGCTAAAGAGGTTTGTTTAGTTTAAATGCAAATTCAGCCTCAGCTCATCTGTACAAACAAGTTTTAAAAGAAAGGAGAAAACCCCCCCACTTCCCTGATGTGCTGATCAGAGCTCTTAATAGCAACCTAAAACATGCATATGTTAAGAAAACTCCCCAGTTTCTCCAGAACAGGGTAGAACTTAATCCTGAGGCACAGCCTGCTTGAAAAGTTGGAGATCACAGAGACAAGACAAGATCTGGATGCTGCATCAAAACAAACATTTTTAATAGGTGAGTTATAAATATGGATCCTTTTTTTTTTCTTTACAAACCCCACATCAAATTGTGAGGAAATACTGAAGCTGCTTTTGTTAATCTTTTGTTCAGCTTAACTAACTATGTGTAAAAAGACTTTGTTCTACCTAATTGTATTGTCAAGTAACTGAGATCCTCTCTGCGATAGAAATGAATCCTAAGTTCTTTCAGAGGGAAAAAGCCCACCTCATTTTAAGACTAAAAAAGCCTAAGAAAGCGTAGCAGGTGTGAAAGTTTAATTTATTAGCCCTATCTTTGAGAAGAGCTAAATCAATTAGTGTAAATCTATTCTAGTCTTTGAAAGATACATGGTAATAAATGACAAGAGAAGACTGAAGAGCTGTACAATTTTGGCTTGGAAAAGCTTCTTTAAATGCTGAAGATGAAAATGTCAGTACTTGATGAGTTGAACTGTAAAGAATCACAAGAGATTCCTGCAGACCCTAAAGATGCTATGTATTGTATCTTTCACAAAACTGGCAAACACTCAAAAAACCCACTGGTGTTTTTGCCAGTCAGCGCTAAGAACTTACATATGGCCTTCATTCAGGTTTTCTTGACTGGAGAGGCTTTCTCTCAATTTAAATTGTTGGCAGTCATAATTTCTGATTTTCGTAATTGCAGTTGCCTTTAAATCAGCTCTGGAAATAATCAAACTTACAGTCCTGGAGCAGAATCCTGATCCTTGTCAGCCACGGCTACAACCCTACAGAAAATGAGGGGGAACACAGGTTAGTTCAGCTTTGAAGAAGTAAAGGTACTACTTGATTTTAGGTCAGAGATGGACATCAATGTGCTTTGAACAGGAACAGACGAGAAGCTTCTGTGCAGAGGTAGATCATTCCTTTTGTCTTCAGATTACTTCTTTTTAGTTCAAGATTGTACATACACTGATAGGTCAAAACTGTGGTCTTGAAAATGTTACACTTGTCTTGGAAGAAAAGGATAGGAATCTGCTTCCTTTTCATTTTTCTTTTTTTCATAAAATTTTAAAATTTAATATGAACAAAACACTAGGATGCTGAATCTAGAGAATTGGAATTTTTTTGTGTGCTGCCGGCTAAAAGTCGACACAAACAAAATGAGAAAAAGAGGCTGCATGAGCTGAAACTTCATGCTACAAATGCCTGCTTTCCTGCAAGACCCTGTTCTGGACAGATAATGGTCCTTCTCTTTACAGCCCACCTACATGTGACTCAAACAAGAATCTCACAGGCAGGCAGGCTCTTTAGCACTGAGGCACATCCTTCAGAATTTTTTTTTTTTCCTGCTAGGAATGCTGATGTGTAGAGCTGAAAGGCTCTCTGCCTGCTGCTCGCGTGTGCCGCTGTGATCCGATATTGCCCTGCAGATGCCTGCGTTCTAACAAAGCAGCCCGCAGATGTGCAGCTGTGGGGCCCGCCTGCTTTTGTGCGCTGAAGGCTCGCCCAGAGACATCCGCGCCTCTGCCGGGACACGGAGACAGCGCCGGGGCCGCAGCCCCACTGGGACAAGGGAGGCCCTGAAGGCTCAGGCTGCCCCTCGGGTGGCTCCGGTGCCAGCAGAGGAGCTGCGGTTCGTGACTCACGGGCACGGCAGTGTCTGCCAGCAGCACGGCGGCGTGGCCACGCCGGGGACGGAGCACAAGCCCTCTGCTGTTTAGATGCATCTGCTGCTGCTGCTTTAGGGAAGCTTGGTGAATTACGATGGCAGGTTTGAAACAGTCTGACGGTCATAGAGGTCTGTTTTAAATACAGCTGTTAAGCGAGGATAAAAATTTATTATTTTCATAATCATGCCTTTTTTCCTTAGGCTCAGGTGAGCACTGCAAAACTGACTATAACCTGAGAAAGATTCTAGTCATGTAGCTGCTCACATCACTTTGATCTGGCTATGTTTTGATTATCTGGTGCAGTCAACACCTACCAGGCCCTCCTTGGCTAAGCCTCTTTGCTATAAGGCCAGACTGAATTTGTATTTTCTCAATGCAGGTGCTGGGCTGGTATGTCTCTCTACAGTACTATTGTGTTACAACCTGACTGGTGGCAAGATCAGTTCAGATTGTGCCTGGCATCATCTGTAAGCTCAGGTGTTTAGGTTTTCCTGGGGTCTGCTCATCTCATCCTAGCTCTTCCAGTCCTCTATCTCCTCACCTGTAGCCTACACCAGGAAGTCTTCTACATTATTACCCTGCAGGCTTGCTTTCTTGAAACTGGTTTCTGACTAAAATGGGAAGCAGTTGTGCCTGTTTCCACCTGAGGCTGCTTGTTAGGCATGATGCCACACCTCATCACAGATGCAAATGGTAAGTAAGGATGGAGAGGACACTCAAAGGTCCTCCTGCTCAGACCAGAGTCGTGTTCAAGCATCCTGATGCAAAACAGAAACATGCTACAGACTGACATTACATATCTCTGCAGACACGTCTTGCTGTTGAGGAAACATGATGGAAATGAAAGCCCAGCATTTTATTAACTAACTACTTTAAAAAATGGGAAAAAAAAAAAAAAAAAAAAAAAAAAGCTTGTAAGTTTTATTTCGTCACCTTCCACCACAAACCTTGAAAGAGCAGCAGAGAACCTATACACACGCTCCCAACCTCTAGCATTGGTGTGCTGGGAGCTGCTCCAAGTGCATCATTAGAGGTAGTATTCTGCCCTTTTTTTAATTCAGAGAGCCAGGATCTGCTGCTCCGTGTGCCCAGCAGGTCTTTAAACAATTTTGTACCCTGACAGTCAAGCTCAGGTGCTAAACAGGGCGGGGTTCCTGTCTCCGTGACAGGCAAAGCAAGATGAAACTGGACAGTAGATACCCAAGCTGCCCACCCAACTTCATCCCAGGCTGTCAGAGGGGGAGACCAAACAGACAAGGCTGTGAACACATTACCTTTCAGGTTATTCAGCAGCTGCTGCAGGGGTAGTCGTGGCCGGTGTTCCCATGAGCCACAGCTCCTCTTTCCATGGTTTCATACTGCTTCTGTCTGCTTCACATCCACTGATTTGCTGGTCTGCCTAGATTATGTACAATTATGAAAACTTTAAGACATTTTTCAATGCTAATTGCAGTCAGAAACAGCTTTATTTTACACAGACTCTTTTTCCTTCAGCTTTCAAAAGTCTGAGAAGCACACAGTGCAACACTGAAAAATCAGGGTCCACTGCTGAAGTTTATTTTTGTAGACATTAATATTTTTGGCATAGGACATAGTCATGCTGTGAGAGTTTTAAAATATTAGTTATAATATTTACTTTGCTTTTGTGAATAATATGTTAGTTTAAACATGTCTTCTCCTAAGGTAAAGTGAAATAATTGAATGTATTTTCTTATTTTTGTGGTCCTTCCCACCTAATTTCCTCTGCAGTTTATTTATTCTCAGTGTACATGGGATTGTACAAAGAAACAAACAAATTGTAAGGAATAGTGTAATAAAAAAGTTCTATAGATATTTTAATTGTTTTGTAGACAAGATATATTTATTTTCTTGAGGGGAAGAATAATTGCAGCAGCACAGTGTGGATATTTTCATATCTTGAAAAAAATCTTGTATTTCTGAATTAGTTATTTTCCGTATGTGAGGATGAGTGTGAAACTGCCAAATATCCTGGAAGGGATTTCTGCTAGTTTGGTAAAATGGAATTTAAGACTATACAAATCCACACAACTTCTTTTACTACAGCTATTGTCAGTAACTTATAAAGAAGCCCACTCCTACTTGCCTTAAGTGTGTATTTTGTTGGATATGGTGTTGGTCAGTGGTGACAGACTGGCACAGACTTGTGGCTCTGGAATATCTGCATGCTAATCTGTCTGCTTCAGAAACTGAGTGCCACTCCGGATCTGTACTGCTCAAAGGTGTGAATTCATATCATGGACCAAGCTCATTGTGAAAGTTCCTTGGTCCCTGAAGAGCTAGTCTGCTAGCTGTGTGCAGTGCCTAATGCAGCAGTCCCTGATTGCAGTGCCAGTGGGAGTGTGACCTTGGGAGATGATGAGTTCTTTCAGAGAAGGTGTTTGGGAAGACACATTAATGCATCTTGGATTCAGCAAATCCAAGAAGGGGAGGCAGAAGATTGGTTACCCAAGGTAATGTAGTGTAAATCTGGAATTACAGGGACGTGCCAAGTATGGTCATTAGAGACCTCCAAATCACAAGGAAGGTCACCAATAGTGAATGGGTACAGCAAAGCTCAGCTGCTTCCTTCCAAAGCCTCACACATCCATCCAGGCCTAGTCTATCTGAGTTCCTCGGAAGTGAGTGTAAGTGCCTACATGAATAGAGTGAGCAGGACTTGTCCTTTTGTGAAACATTATTAATGATATTTATACTGTGGTAGCACTCAGGAACATGGCCTTAGGATCCTTGAGGCCTTAGGATTTTAGTACAAACTGCAGAGTAATTGCAGTTTCTGCCTGAAGGAACAAACAGTCAGGGTTGGAAGGTACAGTTCTGTTTGAAAAATAGCATGCAGAAATGATACTTATACCTACATGGTCTTACTCTGCAAATCACATATGCATTCAGAGTCACGTGTGCTATACACTTTAGTGACATAATAAACACCAATTACTTCTTTTTCCTGCTCTGATGACAGTTAGACTAAGCTGTTTTCTTTTGTTCAAAAGAAATACTCTCCACATTAGAGTCATGTTACCTGTACAGAGCTATGGCTAAGGATGTAATTTAGACTGTAAAATACAGGACTTTTTTTCAGATAATTGTATAGTACAGGAAAGGAAGAGCAAATACAGGTCTCCAGCTGATTCTCAGCTTACAAGAAATTATAGACTGCTTTTCCTCCTTTAGCTCAAAAGAAGTTTGAAGTAATATTACTGAAGCTAATGGAGCTACAGTACTGTAGAAATTTTCTTAACTAGCCAAAATTGAGGCTAAATACAGCATTGAGCCTTGTCAAATTCTAATGTTAAATGTGAGCTCCTAACCCAGCTTTCTTTACAAGACAAGACTTGCTGCCTGGTGGATCTAGGAGATCACCAGGGCCATTTACTGACCCCATAGCTGGACACATCAGGCATTGCTGATCATTCAGCTTACTGCCTGACTAATGTGGGTATCGAGTCACAGGGAGATGTGGTGGCACTGTGATGTTTATTGCTGGCTCAACGATCACCTGTGCTCAGGTGGCTTCACCCTCAGCATAACACACAGCACATCCTCCCTGAAGCATCCTGCAAAGGTCCCTGCATTGCCCTGCGAGCCAATGCACCAAACACATCCTCCATGAGACAGGGCAACAGTTTGATGAAAAGAACAGTGGAGGTCTGAGTGCTGCCAGCTTTGACAGCTCAAAACTATTGTCCTTTCTCATTCGACTCATGGGACTGACCCCAAAGTCATGAGACTTGAGCAAAAACATATACGGCAGTTTAGTTCTTCCTTTTCTTTTGGTTTGAATAATGCTATTTTGGTTCTTCTTATAGATACTCACACTCTCAAACTGGCTTCTCCCCTGTCCATTAAGCCTTTAAACCTTGAAGAAGTCATGCCATCTCATCAGGGCAGCAGTTCTGCTTCCTGCATCTGTCCTGCTCCCAGTCTTCCAGCCAGCTCTGCCCTTCTCAGCCTCAGTCTTATAGCAGAGCATCCTGAGGTCTGCCCCTCTCGTGGGTGGTGTACAGACTAAGGAATTTATGTTCCTTATGTCCACCACTTAGTCACAAATCACAGGGGACAAGAACAGAAACAGTGCAAACTGCTTTCCCAAATCTCCTTCAAAAAGAGGGCTGTGCCTGAAAGGTGGTGTGAGATAGTAATTCCTGTTTGTCACTGCTAACTCAAGTCCGTGTCTCTTTTCCACAGGAGCTGGGGAGGCAGCCAGAGCAGGTTTCCCACAAGCAGTGACACCATTTACTAAGGAATCCTCAGAACTTTAGTAGTCACCTGGCTTGATTTAGAAAGGGCAGCATCTGGCTGATGCTGATCTGTGCTGGATGAACTTCTTGTCCTTTGGAAGCAGAAACTTCTACATGTGAAGAAATTTTGAGCTGAGATTTAGTCTGCAGTGGTGGTTCACTGAAGTCCTCTTTTAGCTGTCAAAAGTTGTGCAGCCAACCTGATGTGTTACTGCAGCCAAACCTGGTCCCTAATGTCCAAGACCTTGTGGAACCAGATAGCAGACAAATGGAAAAGTGTGGATTTCCTTGCTAGAGGGAAAAAAAAAAAACCAAACACTGAAAATCAGATCTGCCATGTAAATTTGTGATGAGTGCTTGACCTCTAGCAATTAATTTCAGATAACACTAAATGTTTTTTCAAAAATGGTTTTATACCTCAGTGATTCTATGCAAGGCATCCACCTTTGTGGCTACATTTCCCTTTTTCCCTTGAGGTTCATTACCATTTGCTGTACAGTAGCCAGTAATACACCACATTTGCCCCCTGCTTGACATGACTTAAACCTCACATTTCTTAAAAGCAACTGGCTTCTGCTGTGGAATGATGCAGTATTTGCCCTCTGTTCAACAAACCCAGCCACACACAGAGTTGTGATCTCATTCTGGAAAACTTCTGAAGGACAGCAGCCTTGTGCAGAGCAACAATCCTGAGTATCACGTCAGTTTCTCACCACTTAGTCCCCACCTCCCTACACTGGTTTCAAGGTGTTTTTCTGTTCCCTAAATACTGTAAAAACAGTTAGCATAGTTGGGATTCACAGTAATTAGCTTTTGGAAGGCTGAACAGTTCACTTGCTGGGAATGTCTTCCAAGTTAAAAAGACAATAGATGTATATGTTTGCTACGAGAAGAGACAGTGGTCTCACAGTTAACTTCCCAGCTAACTTCAGACTGGGGCTCTGAAATGTTTAGGCTTTATCTCAGTTTTTCTCTGAAGCACCACAGAGTTTCATTCTCATTTAATCCACTGTGGATTTAGAATACCCAAGTACTTGTGGCATTTTCTTTTCAAACACTGGGTTTCAATTCAGACCACCGGAGGCACAGAAGCAGAAGCCTTTAACATCGATGTGGATCCCTTACACTGTGACTATAGCAAGCTCCAAACTCTCATCTATTTAAAACATCTATTTATTTTTGAGCAGTTTTAAATAGATGAGAACTAAAGAGGAAGGGACTGTTGTGCTCCTAACACTGGCTTTTGCCTAGAATCGAGTCAACGTAAAACCCTCCTGTTCCCCTTGCTGTCTGTGTAGTTGTGCCAAGAGCATTTAAGAGCAAAATCTCGTCAGTTTGGAGCCGGGGTCAGTGTCCTTAAAGTTTTGGAAAAGAGCAGAGGAGAACCCTGGGAGGAGGACCTGAATTCCAATCTATTGGATTTGCAAACTGATTCTCCACGAAGTTTCTTGGAAAGAACGCGGACACATCAGCTTCTGAGTATTTTAAAAGATGTACCTTCGGGTTATTTTGTGAACTTTGTTTTTTTTGTTTACAGTGCTAAAGGGTGAGGTTGGTTAAGACACACTGGAAAAAAACGTGGGCAGTTTTGCTTATACATTAATTACAAGTATACAATTGTGGTTTGTATTTCATTCTTTATTAATACATACTGCTTTACGAACATAAAGAAAAACAAGGAACAATATAGTCCCTCCTAATCCTGCTAAGATTTCTGCTAAGAGCAACCTCTGGCTGAGACGGAGGAATGTGCTTACCTTAAATTTGTGTAAAGCGTTTTCATCGAGTCACCACCTACAGAGCGAAGCACGTATATTACGCTTTTGGGGCTTTAAAGCCTCACCTCCATTGAGATACAACAGAAAGGTTCAGCTGTTGCCGAAGTACAGGTACGCTGCCCCAGCAGCTCGGGCAGCTGTGCGGGCCGGGTCCCGGGCAGAGGGCAAGTCGGCACCCGCAGGTTCGAATAGGTATTCCCGAGGCTCGCTTAGCGGCGCAGGCTCCGGAGCCCGGACCCCGCGGCCGCCCCCTCCCCGCCCGCGGTCACCTGGCCCGGCCGGGCCCCCTCCCCGCGCCCGGGAGCGCCCCTGACGTCACGGGGCCCCAGATTGGCTGCGCGGGGCCGGCACCGGGGCAGGGGCACCCTCCGCCCGCCCCCTCCCCTCCGCACACGCTCACTCGCCGAGAAACTCTTAAAGAGGGGCTTCGGAACAGCCCGCACCGGCTCCAGGGCCGTTCCTTACACACGCAGGCAGACCCCTGGCAGCTCCGGCAGCCGACACATCTGCTCTCCATTGCGACCACCCCTCTCCAGCAAACACCCTTCCCCTGCTGCTCCTCCTCCCTTCCCGCTCCGGCTCGCAGCTCGGCTCGCACCCACCGCTTCCTTTCTTCCAACGATGTTTTCCTGCTCTACGGGGCGAAGTGTTTGCTGAACTTTCCTAACAGTTTGGGGGGAGGGCGGGAGGATCCTGAGGCTTTTTTCCTTCTCTGCCCCGCCCGGAGCAGGTTGGGGGGCAGCGAGCGGAGGAGGGATCCGCGCCCCGGGCGCAGGTCGCACGCACACGCGTCCTTTGGCGGAGAGGAAACCCTTGCACCACGGCTCCGCGAAGTTCGCCGGCTGCAGGGGCTCCCGCTGTGGAAATGGGTCGGATCAGATGGGGCTTCCTCCTCCTCCTCGCTGCCTGTGCGCTTTTGTCACCAGGGCTCGCAGCTTCCGAAAAGGGCAGGCTAAGGAGGATCACGTACGTCCTGCAGCCCGGCCGGGGGAGCTCCTCTGGCAGCCGGGAGCAGCGCCCGACCCTCCTCGGGGGGGAGCAGCAGCAGCAGCGCACGTTCAATGTGCAGCTGAACACGCGCTACGGTGGCGGCGGCGGCCCCCTGGAGCGGACCCGGCGGATGAGCAAGCCGGGCAGCGCCGCCGTCCAGCTCCGCTTGGGCCCCGCCGGCCAGGTCCATCCCAACTCCGCCGCTCACGCCTCCTCCTTCGCCAAGCCGGCCCGCTTCAGCCCGCGGCTCAAGGCGCCGCCGGGCCCCCACGGCAACAGCAGCGCCGCCCTGCCCCTCCGCCAGAAGCACCAGCTGCCGCTGCTGCCGGGGTAAGGCGCCCTCCCGTCCCGCGCGTCCCCCGCTCCACCACCGCAGCTCCCGAGCTCCGCCGGCATCTCCGTCGCGGTCGCTGTCGCCCCCTCGGGAGGGGGGAGAGGTCGGGGGGCTGTCTCGGGCTCTGGGGGCAACGCGGCGCTGCCTGCCCGGCCCCGGTGCCCGGCGCGCCCGCCGTGGGCGCGGAACATCCGCGGCACGTGAGGCCGGGCGCGAGGCCAGTTCCATTCCCCCCGTCCCGGGAGTCCGCGGCGGCACCGCGCCTGGCGTGAGGCGTCGAGTTGAATCGGGAGCTTTCATTCTTCCCGCCTTTTGTCTCCCCGGCCCAGCGCCCGCCCCGCGGCCCGGCTCGGGATGGGGAGCGGGGGTGCCCCGCCGGACACTGGTCCTTGTTTGCTGTTCCCGCAGGGTCAATGTGTGCGGGGGGCAGTGCTGCCACGGCTGGAGCAAGGCCACGGGCTCCCAGCGGTGCATCAAACGTGAGTAGCCGTGCCGTCGGGGAGGGGCGTGTGGTGGGACCCGAGGTGACCGGGCTGGCACCTGGCGAGGTGGTGGATGCTGGGATCGTCTGTGGGCAGAGAGGTGCTGGCTGAGCTACAGAAACCACAGGACAGATCTTTCCATCCTTAAATCGCTTCTTCCTAACCTTCACCTTTGCTAAAGGCTGAATAGTGGGTGTCTCTGGCATTTATTTGTAGCACAGATAGTGACATTTTTGGAGAGAGCTTTGTGGAGACGTTGTATGTATGAACATCCCCTCCCCATCAGTTCTTGGCTTTTAGGAGTTTTCAGAATGGGGGGCTTAACAGGGTAAAGAATCTACCAGAGGAGCACAGGTGGGGAGCAAGGAATCGCCATCTACCAACACTGTCCCTTCACCAGTATGACACATGAATGATCCTGTGCTTACCACATGGAATTTTTGAAGCACTGAACAACATGAAGGAAGTGGGTTTGGTGAAGGTAGGCTGATGTACCTTTACTGGGATAACTAGAAACACAAAATAAGGGCATAAAATAACACTGATTGAGTCAACCCTCCTACAGTCCAGTTGTTCTTTCTAACGGGAAAGCAGAAGAATTTCTGCTACTTTAGGCAAGACTCAGAATGATTGCAAATGGCTGGAGTGATGTCATGAGGTCAGGAAAGACTGGAAGGGCATAGGTCTTCAAGAAACTCCTGTAAGTATCAGTGAGATTGGACAGATCTGGGAATATTGCTGTAGTTCAGCAGGACACGTTGCTGTCCCTGAGGGAGTTGGAGTAAACAGTGCTTTCAAGATTTTTATTTTCTTTCCAGTGGCTTTTGTGCCTGTGTGGGATTTTTCACAATAGGGAGCAATCACTTTTGTAATCCTGACTAAGGTCAAGTACCTTTGACCTGCACGAACCTGTTGCTAAGAAGCAAAGACTTTATGACAGTAGTTAAAGACAAAACTTCACAATTTCCCTACTAATTTAGACATGTATTTAAGATATGCTTCTAAATTAACATTTTCAAACGCATGTTGCTGTGTTAGGTTAGTCATATTTTGCTTAACACCTTACAAGTACTACAATGTTTTCCTTCAGCTTACAGTGGTATTTTGAGGCTAACTGCAGAGCTTACTAAAAACCTATCTTAACTTAAAGGCTAATTAAGAAAATCTCTTAGTAATTTCAGGATATTAGGTGAAAAATGTATTTTAACTGTGTTATTGTCAACCAATTTTATTTTCACTATTTTAAACAAAACTCAATGTTTTGGGTTTTTTTTTTAATGTCTTTGTCTTTTAGTAACTTTCATTTCCAGTAAACTTTTTTTTTGTAAATTATGTAGTTTTCTTTGCTTTTTGTCCTTTATGTTTTGTCTTTTTCACTTCTCTGATTATCATTCATCTTTTCTCTTTGATTCCCTTTTATTTTTTGAGTCTTCAGTAAGGACTAAGACAGATTTTTATGTGATAGCTGTGTAGAATTTAATTTAAATCCATTCATTACTTGGCTAGTTCATGCAGTTACTGGAGGAATGGAGTAGCAGAGACAAAAGAAAGAAAGGTGGGGGGATTTCCTCATTTTGTGCCTCTGATATTAGGCTTTCCTTAGCATTAAATATTTTTATTCCCTGCTCTGATGCTACTCTAATTCCTCCTAGCAGCGGTATAATACACTTGGCTTGGATTTTCTCAGTTTCACCCCTCTCTTGGCAGGCCAAGGGAAGCACTGTATGTACTGAAGTTGTCTGTTTTGTAACTTAGACAAACCATGAGATAGCATTGACTTGATTCAACTATGGAAGATTAGTCTCACAGTCATAAAAGCCAGCTATCACCTTTTCTGGAAGCTCCTGATGTTCCTTTCAGAAGGAAAGAAAATCTATAACTGAACAACAGTTAACCCCTTTGTTTCCTGTAAAGTTATAAGTGAGTTTTTAAAATTCAGATAGCAGGCTCTGTTGGTTTTGAGTGGCTTATTGCAGCAGTGGATTAACTGTGCCACAGACGCTGGCACACCTGAGCTGACTTGATGCAAAGTCAGTTTGATTCTGTCAGGGTTTATTAGTTCAGGCTCAGTATCACTTTAACAAGCTATTTAGTCTCTAGGGCCAGATTTTATTCTTTTGCATGGTGCAAAGCCTGAGTTAATAAACCCCAGACCCATACTGGCTCTTTCCAGAGCCAGCTTCCATTTGTCTGCATCATGCTTCCAGAACCAGAGTGCTGAGAGCCAGCTCTGATCAGCGAGGTTTATTAGCTCAGGTGTAATCCCAGGCTGGAACAAGCAGCATGTGTTTCTGCTCTGCTGCACCTGTGTGAATAAGCCTGCCTGGAACCCTCAGAAAGAGGGGGTGAAGGGTGGAGGTCTGGTCTTGCAGCCAGGCTGCCTTCCCTTCCCTTTGCCTTGCCTGGTGGTGTTTGCCAGCCCTGCTTTCTCACATGTGAGGCTGTGGCTGCTGTTCCCTTGGGTGACTTCTGTCTGGTCGGGTGGCAGTCTGACAGGGAGCGGTGGCAGCCACATTGCTTTTCCCTCAGTAGCAGCAACAGGGGGTGTTTGAAATGTTTCTGTGCAGGTCAGAGGGCAGCATCTGTATGGAGGAGGCAAGGGAACTTTGCAAGTCCTTTTATTTAAATTTTAGTCTGAAGCTGAACTGCCTGTTGTGTTTACATTTGTTCATGTTCTCTTGGAAGCCTAATAGTCCTCAGAAGGTGTGCTTCTGTCTTTCTGTAAACTGTATGAGAGTGCCTACCATATCCAATTCAGGCATGTAGGGTTTTCCCCCCTCTGTCCCTAACATTTGTTTTACATTGTAAAGTTTTAAGAACTTTTTTCAAACTCAGAGTGACTTAAATTATGAAAAGCTGCATCATTCTAATTAAAAAGATGAAATGATAACACTCAGTATTAAAAGTATTAGAATTGCTTTATGCTGGGCATTGATGCCTAACAATGAAAACCAACCTTTTTGAAGCTTTCATAACATCCACCTTTGGGTAAAGAAAAAGGTGGGAAAAAATTGAACCACAACAGTAAACATCTTGGAAAGTCAGAAGCACGTGAAACTGTTTAGGATGAGGATTGTCTTCCAGTCATAGTTATCATAGGTTATAATCTGTGCAAGTGCAGTAATGAGATACCACCAAGGCTGGAGACACCATGTTTTGTTAGTACTTGTTGCATAACAGAGCTTTATAGAAACATTAATTAGCTCTGTAACATGTCTGTAAGGCAAGTAAAGCTTAGAATGTGGGGGTTTTATTATTTCATTTATGGAAATTAAGCCATAGGTTAAATGTGGTCTTGGACAAGTTATAACAACTGTCAGAAAGGCCTGTGCTGGAAATCAGGAGTTCCCACCACCCAAATGTATGTTTATCCTGTTGAAATCTGTTGTCTCCTACTTCGTTACTTACTAGTAAATTTCTGTTAGTTAAAACTACTTCTACAAAATATGCTCTTCTGCTTGTTCTGGTTTTGTGTGCTTAATGGTACAAGGAGCTGTTTTTCGTATTGGGAATGTAAGAGCAAATTACCTGTTGCATGGAGAATCTGATTTCTTAAAAAGAAAAATTAGAAGAGCCACCTTGTAGTAGTAAACTCCTTGTGAAATGTATAATATGTTTTGTCTGGAGTATTAATAGCAGTTGTTTGTGAGTGATCTCAGTGTAAACTGTGTGGTTAAAAAAATGGGAAGGAGAGAGCCAGCAGTTTTTAATGGCATGAGTTCCTTACTGCAGAGGTGTAAGAAAGGCTCATAGGGCCAAGAGGTGAGGAAGTGGATTTTGGAGGAGCACATTCAGAGTAAATTTCCTATAGGGAGAGAAATTGCTGTCTATGTAGAACCCAGGTATGCCATCATTGTCAATTAAGATTAAAAGGATTTTAAGTCTTTCTTAGCTGAATGTGTTGTGTGTGTGCATGCATGTATTCCATGCATAGGGCTAGTGTTGGAACTGGAACTGGATCAAATTCTGAGTTTGATCGTGAGCTGTCTGTCATGTGCTTGGGCACCTTGGGAAGGTCATCAGAAAATAAGAAAGCAGGAAAGAATTGGCTTTTTATTCATATTAAAATATTATCTTCCTAATTCTCTTTTAAAAAAGACCTCCTGACTCAATGTTAAATAAAGACATTACAGAGGTTTAATTTATTTTTCAGAATAAGAAAATGCACAGCAGTAGATCCTTGCTGCTGTAGAGGCAGGAGACTAGAAAATTGTGTGAATACTTGCCCCAAGGAAGGGTCCCTTTTGTTCACTTTCTGAATCTGCATGGGGTCTGCTTGTGTACTGCTGTTCAATTTGAGCCACCTCCTCCCTAAATTTCAAGAGCTGTACTTCTTGTTGTGGCTGAGTAAGCATGCTATAGCTTTGTATCTCCTTCAGGACGTGGGCACCTGGCAGTGTGACCCAGTGGCTCCAGATCACCTGGATGGAGTGTGCCCTGAGTTGCTTCCACCTTGTGCTTCTGAATTTCTTGGGGAAGGTGAGGGAAAGATTGCATGCTTAGGTCTTGTCCTGGAATAGGGTTAAGATACAGACCTGGAAACTTAGAAATATAAGTGAGTCCTCCAGTTTAGATGTAAAACTCTGTGTCACTAAACATTTTAGTATGGGTTGCTCAGAACCTACTCTTTTTCTGCCTTCAGTTCAGCTCTTAGGAAGGGGTATCCAGGAGAGCTGTACTTTTCATCATCAGAACAGAGTACTGCAAATGTTTGCAGCTGTGCTTCTTGGTGGTTTTCTGGTCACAACTGGTTCCTGAGGCTTGTGCTTAATCAGTTTTGTGGCTTTGAGTTTTACCAAGTTCTGTTTATTTACATTGTGTATACAAAGCCTAATGATAACATACTGTCCCCAAATGTTGTTTCTTCTCATTCTAAGACCATTATCTCAGTAAAAGCAATATCAATCTTCTTCAAATTATGTCTAAATCAAAATTTAATATCTGAGTTTTAAAGAGACAAGTACGTTGACCCCATGTGACTGACTTACACATTAGTCCTTCTTGATCTATCCTTTGATGTGGTTTTTAAACAATTCAGAATTGAAAAACTGAAAGTTTGAGAAGCTTGGTTTTCCCTTTGCTGTGCTTGCTACTGTACTTTTGAATTTCATGTATTCTAAATGGGCTTTCGTAGTGGGAAAGCTCTGTTATGCCTTGATGGTAATTCTACTTTGTTTTATTTTTCACTTACTGAAAGGGAAGGGGGTAGAACGACAGGGTCCAAATTCTTGTAGTCTTCGTCTACATTAGCAAATAGCATGGAGCTGATCTGTAGACAAAACCCTTTGGGTCTGATGACCTGAGGCCCAGGGCACGTGTGTTTCAGGGCTTAGTGTTTTATTTTGGAGAAGGTGTAGTCTGGTCTTGTGGAATGAACACCAATATGAGGTTGAAATACATTAGGTGCATTCTTGGAGTGCTTGTGTTTTGAGTTTAGCTTTTTATTATTTAGACATATTTTTTTCTTTGCATCTTAAAAGAAATAGAGTGCACACACCTAAATATGGTCCCACAACACAAACCGAATCTCTGTAAGTGCAATTGGTATGACGGCTTCAGGGGAGGCCGACCTGAATCAGCAGTAATGCAGACTTTGAGCACAGTGTCTGCCTCCTGGCCATGGTTGGCAGCCAACCTCCCTCCTGTGAGACCCGGCTGTAAAAGAACTGTGAGAAGATGGGGGAGCTGTTAGCTGCTGCCTGCTCTACACATGACCATGCCATGTGCCATTCCCTCATTTTGGTGAGGAAACTTAAGTCCACAGTTAGTATGAAGTGAAACCTACCCAGCCTTCTCTTTGTGAGACACTGGGGACTTTACTGGAAACAAGCTCATAATGGTACATAGTCTGTTTCATACAAATGCTACAGGTGTGTATAGAATTAAGACAGAACAAAAAAAAAAATATGAACCTTTAAAGAAACTTGTCAAGATGTTGTGTTCTCACACGGCAGCAGATGACAGATTGATAGTGAACTTGTTCAGCTCATTGCAGAAGTTAGTGTTAACAAAAGAAGCAAGACCTGCAGTAAAGTTGTGGTAAGTCTACACTGGATAAAACCTCCTGAACACTTACTTTCTTAATAGAGAATCATGAGGAACACTGAAAACTGAGGTGTTTTGGTTTTATTTTTTTTCCCTCCCTTTCAGTTTGTTGGCTGTTTGTTTTCAGTGTGTAACTTGGAAGTGGAGTAGAAAGTTGTGTATGTGCCAGGGAAAGCCATGGTTCGTCTCTCAGTTGTGCACTGCCTGGTTCTGTATGTGTGTAGAAACAAAATGATGCATTGATAGAGAAGTGATACTTTGATACTCACAGTACTGGTCTTACACCTCTCTCCTTACAGCCACTCTTCCTGAGCATGGAGAAGGGAAGAGCTGGAAGGAGGGATGTTCCCCTCTCCTTCCTGTCCTGCAAAGCGGCTTTGTGTATGGGATCAGTGAGCTTCCCAACCCTGGGAAAAGCAGGGCTGTAGTGAGGAGTGGGGTTCTGCTCTCTGTGAGGCCTTGAGAAAAGTTCAGCCTTCACCACGAAGGGCTGCTTGTGCCAGCTGATCCTGCCTTAAAGGAAGCTTGGATTGCCTGGGAGCTATAGGATTTGTGGAGGGTAGATGAAAAGGGGCACACATCTCCCTAAACTGTCTCCTTGTTCAAACTCTGGAGTACTGGGTGTTAACAGATTATTGATGGTTCGAGTGGCCAAATCAGTCCATGCTCTAACTGATATGTTAGTTGTTAGACTGATGTTGGGTTGGGTTTGAGGTTTCTTTCTTTAGTTGGCTTTTGTTCTACCTCTAAAAGCAGCAATACTTGTGTAGCCTAATTTATTCCTAGAAAATAGATCCTGTGCATTGACTAAAGAAAGAAAGCAAATGTTTAGTATTTCTCCACATCTGTGACTGCAAGCACAGGGGAAAGAAGCAATTTACATTTAGTAAGGCAAGATGTTCATTTAAATACAGAGCTAAAAATAGGTCTGCTTGGGCATGTTCTTCTTTTTTGTGAACTGCAGATAGTAATCCCTGCATGTGGGAAATTGTTTTGTGTCCTATGGCAAGATTTGCTTTTTTTATAATTGAGATCAGGTTTTTATTATCCCTAGATGGAATTTCAGAGAAGCTCAACCGAATTGTGAACTCTTATTGAGAATTGGTTGAATTTAGGGAAAACTTTATTGTACTTACTCTTTTGCTACTATATTGTAATTAATAGTTTTTTCTCTAGTCTTTCTCTTTTTTGTAACACTTCAGTTGTCTGAATCCTGCATCCAGTTAAATATTTTTGGTTGCCTTTTTACTGAGCTTGTCTTAGTTCAGTTTCCTGCAAATTTATTATGAAATATTTTGTAACAAAATGAGTAAGCACTGTACTGAGACACATTAAGAGAATTAAAAAGGATTGCATACTGGAGTGTTAACCACTCAAGCAGCAAAAACAGTGTGTAATATGTATGTATGTGTAAAACAGTATGTAATCTGCTGGTTTCCTTGGCTTAGTCCATTCTGCAATGAACAATTTTCATTTTTATTTGTGGGCACTGGAATGATAAAGGGATTTGTGGCATGTGAAATGTTTGTATTGTCAGAATATGCATAGTTATGATTTCCTAGAATTAAATACTTTAACATGTCTCTCAGATTGTGCAGTCTTAAATATTTATATTATATAAACTCCAGTAAACACAACATGAATGAAAAGTATGTAACAGTGTTATATTCTTGTTGCTGATAGAACAATGCATCCTATTGCTAAAGTTAAGTTTTTGAAGTATTTGAGTACTGTTGCTATTCAATTCTGCTGAGTCTTGGCATTCGGAGATTATACTATGGAGATACATAGAATATAATATTAGTAAAGTACATTGTTGCCACTAGGTTAAGGGAGAAACTGATTTTTTGTGTGTTTGTTTTAAAAGAAATATGTATGCTGAAAGCATTGTTTTTTGTTTCCCTCCCTTCCTGGAGGTCATGTTTACATGCCATTGTGGGAATGAATCTGATGGTTTGAAGTGGACAGCAAAGAATTCCAACACATGCTTTCATTTGAAGTATATTTAGGGAAAGAATTCCTTAAGACCATGTAGTTATGATAAAAACAAGTTCCTGTGTAGAAAGACACAGATGGTTGTAATACTACCTTAGTATTACTACATTAGTAGTGTAGAGGTCACACAGGTTTTCTGCAGTTAATGTAATTTCTTAGGACTATATAAAAGTAATTTCAACTTTTTTTTTTTTTTTTTAATAGAAAGGTTTTACAACAAGGTTGTATCACCCTTGGTTGCAAATGCCTCTCTCCTTCATTCTCAATGAATGTTTAGAATTATTGGATAAATAGCTGGTAAACTTTTCAATTTTTGAAACTTCTTTGGTGTGAGATACTCAGAGAACTAGGTCCCCAGAAAAACATTAGTTTCAGTGAACTTTTGGGTTTCTAGACTCCAGTTGTATCGTCAGTCCTGGCAATGACTTAATACTTAAAAGGGTATTCAGAGTAAAAGCGAAAAAGTAAGTGGTGAGCTAAGCAGTAGGGTAGTTTGGAGAACAGGAAATTCTATAAAACCATTGATCTTCAGGATGTCAGCACCATATTCAGATTTTTCTGAGGCAAACTGGAATATGCCTCTTTGCTTTCAGAACCCACAGCTTGAAAGCATTTCACTGCTTTTCTTCTGGAATCGGTGGGGGATCATCACTCTGTCTTTCAACCCAGCAGGAGTTAAAGGTGCCTTTGTATCACAGCTTTTTGTTTAGGATGCGCACTCAACCAAGATGAGCTTTGGTTTGGTTTCCTTGTGTGCCTGAGGAATAAAAATCTTGCATTCGTGCAATAAGGCAGTATTTTGTATGCCTTTAACATTATTCCTATGTTGCTTGTAAAGAAACTTGAAAACTCCACCATTAGCACAGACATATGTGCACAGATGTCATAGTGTTGGTTTTTTCCCTTTCTGTAAACTTGATGCATGCATCATTTCTCAACCATTTTGTAGTGGAATCTGAAACAGCTCTATACTTAAAATCCTCTTTCCAATAGCTGTATTTTCTATTATTTGCCTTCTGGCGTGTATTGTGCCTGACAGGATTTACACACTCCTGCAGGAGAAGTTGATACATACTGTGCCAACGTGCACTGTGATGAAATTTGTTGGAAGTAGGTGCGTTCTGTTTAAACTGGTGCTGAACTATTATGTGTGCTCAAGAGGAGAAAAAAAAAGGTAAGTTTCATGTAGAAAAAGAAATCTGGTGGGTGGGTGTGTTAGAAATAGCATAAGACTCACAACACTTTTATAGTAATTGTGTTGAAATATTAGAAATTTAGGAATGTCATTGAAAAATATTTGTGGACATTTAAGTACAAACCAACAGCAGTATATTAAAGGAAATACATAAAGGTGGAGCTGATGCTAAAAGGCTAGAGACTTGGGTGCAGAAAATTTTGGGATATTTAAATTTGTTTATTTTGAGTTTCTGACTGAAAAATATTTTTTTGTGAATTTTTTGTTCTCCACAAGGAAATAAACTTGTAAATGTGTTGTTACTTTTGAGGAAGTTAAAAGAAGTGATTAGCATAGGAATAAGATTGTAATGATCTTAATCCAAGAATTAGTGTTAGTTTAATATTACTTTAATAGAAACATTTTTAGGACAAGTGGAGTCAGTCATACTTGTATTTTGATTCATTGGAAGGGAAAAAATATAAATTTTTATCTAAACTTCCATAAATGACAGCATTTTATACTTACTGATTCCAGATAACAAATTGTGCTTAATTTAGAATGTATTGAAACAAATTACACTCTGTATATATAGAAGTTTTAAAATATTTGTGTTTTGAAACTATTATAAATCTCTTATTTTAGGTCTTGCTTCTGCAAATATTTGTATACACTTTAACTGTAATGACATGAGCACGTGGACTGAAAAGTGTATATATATATATAGATCAATCCCAAACCAACATAAGATGTTTTGAAAGGGGTGTGTATAAACCTAATGTTAATGTAATTTTACCCTTGCTTTTCTGAAAGAATGTCACAAATACAACCATAATATGCTGATATGCATTTGTCAAACCCAGTAGTACTCTGTCTGAGAGTGGTGAGCAGTCATTGATTAGGGAAAGATATATAAAAAGGATGAGCATTTGGGATACAGTTTTGGGCTTTTTGTGACTTAGGTACTTCCAAAGCAAATGTGTCACTGTGACTTTATTTTCAGTAGATACAGATTACATGGTCTTAAAATATAAACCAACCCAAGACAATCCTTGTTCCTTCCCTATTGTATTAGGTCTGGCTGAGCTGGAGCTGTGCTTTGCATTGGTACCTAGAAGGTGTTGGTAACGTTCCAGGATTTTGGCTACTCCTGAGCAGTGCTGGCACAGCACCAGCAATGTCTCCCAACTTTCCCTTCCCCCATCAATAGGCTGGGGGTGGGCAGGATCCTGGGGGAGGACACAACTGGGAAAGCTGGCCCAAACTGACCAAAGGGATATTGCATACTATATGACATCAGCTCAGATGGAAAAGCTAAGTAAAGGTGAAGAAACAGAGGGCGTTTGTTATTTACAAAGCTTGCCTTCTGATGCAGCCCCTACAACTGCTGAAGCCCTGCATCCTGGGAAGTGGCTGAGCATCAGTTGCTGATGGGAAGTAAAGAATAAACCTGGGGTTTTTTTCTCTTTACTTGTGTGCACGCAAACTTTTTCATTAGTAAACTCTCTTATCTCAACCTATGAGTTGTTTTTGATCTTATTTTCTTTCCCCTGCCTAGATGGAGACTGATAGGGCAGCTTAGTGGGCACCTGGCATCCAGCCCAGGTCAACCACACCACAACCATGCTTCTGGAAAGTGAGGGAAGATTGGCTATATTGTCCATGCCTGGCCTTTCAATGTGGCCAACTTCTGTTGCACAGCAAGTTTTGGATGTTGCTGCAAAGTAGCTCAAAGAGCAGATCAGTCAACCTCTGACAGAAAAATCTATTGAGACTTATTAAACACAAAACCAGCACTCTTGCTCAGGAAGTTGCTAAGCCTCTAATTCTTAAAAGCTGTAGTGCTATAAACTTTTATTGTGTCTCACCCTGTCCTTAAGCATCCACCTTAGTAATGGAGGGAGAACACTGGACAAAGTGGATCTTTAATCTGACCCACTATGCTTAGTCTCATTATTTGCATCTTTGCCAAGCTCCATTTTGAATTTCTAGTCATGACCTCCTTGAATTGAATAGGATGAAGCCAATTGCCTTTAACAACAGTATATTGGCCTGCTTTTCAGTTTTGAACTTAATACTTCCATGCTTCAGTTTTTGGAAGCTTAGCTTTATGGAAAATACTGGTGTTTTCAGTTTTATGGGCCATTATTGTTGCCTTCAAACAAAATAATTAGGTCATTCATTTGGCACACTACAGCTGTCTTGAACATTTTAGAAACTAAACTGCTGTATTATGTCAATTAAAATGTTCATTTTAATTCTTTCCTAAAAAGTGATCTTTTATCCCATTTTGTGATCTTCTATAATGCAGCATTAATGAAGGATTGCAGTCAAAAATTTCATTGCTGTGAAGATTTAATAGATGGGGTTTTCAACCTGTTGTCACTGGTCTTATAACATAGTTGCTGGATCTCCTGATGGTTCTTTTGTTAATGGCCAGTTAGAGTAATGCAGTTTGTCCTGCAGAGCATTTGCTTCATGTACACGTAATGTGTCTCAGGGTTTACATTACTGTCAGTGAAGTAAGAGTGTTCAAGTCTGTGTGGGCAAAAAAGATGAGGTAATTTCAAAACAGGTTCTGTTTTTAACTTTATAGTTTTTAAATTCACTGCAACCTTCACTTTAATCAGTAGAAACACAAGTTTTTGTAGGTTTCTGAAGCACAACTTTGGTTCTTAACTACAGAAAAAAGAGTTGCAGTCTTTCCAGGGTTGTGTTTTGTATATGTATACATTATTACTTCACTTTTGAGGGGAGATATGGCATAATCAGTGTCCCAGCAGAGTGGGTATTTTTTCATACTGACTTTTGGTGTGGTCTTCTTAGCTTATTTCTGTGTTGTCACTGGTTTTTAAATAACTTCTTGAGAAACTTAGAGGTTAATATAGGCACGTGTCCATAAATCTCCAGAAATATATGAATACTTTCTTAATGTAAAAATGGGACTTTTGAAAGTCTTCCTTTTTTTATAGATTTTTTTTTGAGATGTTTTTCTGAAGCACTCTCAAATGGGCCCAAATTCTTTACTGTGATCTTTGCACATTTCATACAGATGACTCAGGTGATGGGATCACTCTTCTGGTCTCAAGAGTCTCTCCAAAGTCACTGAAACTTAACTAGAATTTTAGGCTCCTGAATTTAGTTTCCAAGATATGATTTATTTCAGTCATGTGCATATAAAGGAATTTTCACTGTTTCTAGCAAAATCTAAGTTTTATAAATAAGGCACAAGGAAGATTTGGCTTATCTGTTACAGCATATGCTTGTTGCAAATCCCTTTTCAAGTTTACAGTGAAAATGGTCTTCAGTTTTCCAGAACTCAAAGGCAAGACAGAGTCTCAAAAATAAATAAAAAGAAGTGAGCAAATTATTACTTTTGTGATGCCAGGGAGGTGCATAATATGCAGTTAAGGTAGCCTAGTTAAGTATTATTGAAAATAAGATAAGTTTCACATGGAGGGGAAAATGTATGTGAAAAAACTCCATGCAATACTCAGGTTTAAGTTGTAGGGCAATTCTGGTGTTGTGTGCAGCTGGTATATATGATACACCTGCCAGTGGATAAACTAGGCCTCCAAACTAACACAGTCCTATCCTAATGAGTTAATTCATATATGTTCTTGTGCATTTAATTTATTTTTATTATAGGAAAATGTATTAGAACTTGATTGAAGTGTTAAGTACTCTATTTGGACCAGGGTTGTGGACTGATTTTTTTTTTTTTAATAATAGTTTAGTTGATTGTATCTGAATATGGTGCAGAATCCCATGTTATAGTTCAAGATATTATCTCACCTATTCTAGTAAAAAATTTATCACCTGACATATAATTTTGTCGATGTTAAAGGATCATTAACAATATTAAAAATATACTTAGTTTGTAGGAACTAAGTAGGTCAGCCATGCTTTTTTCTTATACATGCTTCATTGTATACCATCTTTAATGTGAATAACAAAGAAAATTTTTTTACTTTCTTTTAATATTAAATTGTGTCCTTTAGATAAGAGAAATAATTTGTTTTCCCATCTGTATGTGATGCAAATTTCAGCATCCAAAATAAATCCTCAAGGTAGACATGCCTTTGTAGTATTATGTATATATACAATCAGCAGTTGCTTTTGCTTTTCTTCCTCCCTCCCTCCATTTTTTGGATGGGATTTGCTGCTCCTCCAAGTTTCCTGTCATTCAGAGTGGAGTTGATACTGCATTAACTGGGTCTACAAGCTGGGTGTTGAGTCTAGGCTGGTTATTCAGACTCCCTCTGTAGTTACTAGATAGAGCAATGTAAAGCAGTGTAATTATTCCTCTCTAAAGGCAAAGTGTATTTTAAAGAATCTGATCCCTTTTCACTGATGATACAAAGAATCTATGGAAGCTGGTCTGGGATAATCACAAGCACCTGTCTGTTTCTTCCTAGGTGTAGCAATGTCTTTGTAGTAGCAGTTCAAGTCTCTTGTGTTGTTATAGTGGGGGTACTGCAGGGAAAGTCATTTGGGTTTTAGAGTGGGAAGAGTTGAATTGCTTCATGTTCCTCTGCAATGTTTTGGTGATCTATAATGTGGCTGTAGGGATTCGTTCTAGGTACCTATGCAGCATCTGATTTTAAAATAGTAGTAAAATGAATCCCAGCCCGAATCCGTAGCAGAATTCTGTATCTGTGTAGTATTGTTTCATCAGATACAGTTTGGGTTTTTAAAGTATGAGGAGAAGGGATACTGAGCAGAAAGGAGGGAGATTTGAAATAATGCTATATTTCACAATTTAACTGATGCATTTCCTTTTTTTAGATCCAGCATTTTACTTTTTGAAGTTGTTCAAATGTTGTGCGTGTCTGTTGTGCTAGAAATCAGTAAAAGCTGTACCAACTTGTATATTATCTTTTGTGGAGCTTAGCAATGTTTCTCTCTCCTACTCTAGTTAACGATAACAATTAATGCTTTTTTTATTGTGGGGCGGGTTTGCATTTTCCTTCATGCTTTGTTTCACAGGTACTTTTTAAAATGTCTTTCCTTAGCTAACTGTGCACCACCGTGCCAAAATGGAGGGATGTGCCTGCGACCTCAGCTTTGTGTGTGTAAACCAGGAACAAAAGGCAATTCCTGTGAGGATACAGTCGTGCAAGACACATCTTCCACTGGAGGCCGGAGCCCCGTTGTTCCCCCGTGGCCCATACCCCAGCAGGCTGCCCAGCAGACCTTCTCTCAGAAGGTACAGGTCCCACCAAAGGTTGGCCCTATGGCTCAGATGGCATTCACAATCAAGCAGAAGCCTCCTGTTGGGTTAACTCAGCAAATGCAACCACAGTAAGTGTTCTCTTTGCTCTTAAAGTAGTTCAGTATGTCAGATTTATAAAACGTAGTTCCTTGCAAGTGTTTTCAAAAAATCAGATTTGTCAACAGATTTTTTTAAAACGGCTTCTTGTTTTAACTGTAAGATTTCAGTGGATGTTTAGACTGTTATACTGTATGAGCCAGATTTCCTTACCTGAACAAAATATCCCATGGTATCAGTCAACATCTGTTTTCCTTAGAATGCTACTGCTGTGCTAATTTTGGAGGAATTAGTCTTAATTTACACTGGTGACCTTTTGAGTTTATCCTAGAACAAAGTCTGACATGGAATTCTGACATGTTGCGTAACTGAGGAGCGTGAGATTTGGTGCTTCTGTTCTGGTTTCTTCTATTTGCATTACATTTTCTCTTTTAATAGACGTGTGTGTGGCTATGCTACAATTAATATTTCTGCTTGCTTGTGTTTGAGGTTCAGGATTGTATCTGACTGCCGTAAGCAGCAAGGAAATACCCATCTTGTTAGAGAATTTTTTCTCTGCCTCTTTAGTAGCTGGTGACTTAGCCAGTCTTTGATATTATTTCTCTAAGCTTTAAATACTTAATGTGAGTCTGAAATTTCTCTAATTGTACTGTTGTTTGCATTGATGTGTGCGACATTAATTTATTTCAAGATCCCATTTGATAATTGGGGGAGGGAGGGGCACAGGAGGGTGGCAATCAAGTGGAATGTGAACAGTTTTAGGTGTTTTCAGCTACTGCTGTCCTTCCACTTTCAAGTGAAGTCAGTGACAAAAGGTGTTTCTGTCCTGTAGGAGGTGTTGCTTTTGGAGAGGTTGCTTTTGCTTTTAAGGAAGGTGTAGTCTGTCTTGCTTCTAGTCTCCAGAGCAAGATAATCAGGATAATCCTATGTTTGAAACTGTAAAAATGAATGTGGAAGGGTGGGTGGTGTATGATTATGCAGTTCTGCACCTGAGTCATCATAGGCTCCTGACAACAAAGTGCCACTTCCTTTCCAAAGCTACATCTGAGAACAGAGATCGTTGGACACTCCCAGTATTATTTGTTGTCTCATAACCTCTTTATAAGGTTTTTTTTTCCTCCTAAACCCTTCTAATTCTTTGTAGTAACTGTGGATCCACAAGCTCAATTAGGTGTCTTGTGTAATAATAAGAGAAATTTACCTGAATTCCCTTGGAGTTCTAAGCTGTGAGCCAGTATGTTCTTTGTGAAAGGTATGAAGGTAGAGCACTGAGGGCTTTAGGACCAAATACATCCACAGTCTTGAAAGACAGAGAAATTGCTGCCTAATTTTAGTATTTCCTAATAGTCTGGGTCCAGTTTCATTCCTACCAGTCAAGCAAAGTTTATTGAAGTGACTAATATGAAGGGGAAATTTCCAGTAAAATCATCAGGCTTTTTTCCTGTTCCTTCCTCTCCAGATCAGCCCCATAAAGAGCAGTGCAACAAATCACTACAAAAGGCCAGATAATTCCTGTCTTATCAGTACTGATTCCTGTAGAGTACACTTTCTTTTTTCTCCCTCCCTCTACACAAAAGCATTCTCAAGGAATTTTTCTTTCTGGTGCGATAAAGGCCAGTTGTCCAAACTGGGTAGTAAAATATACTTAAAAAAAAAAAAAAAAAAGAGAGAAGGGGGAAGAAAATTAAAAGAATGTAATTTGTTCTTTCCTGAAAAAATTGTCACGTTTTAAGCACTCTAAAACTGTACTCAGAAGGTTTGTGGCAGCCTCTAGAGAAGGCTTACTTTCCATTATTCCTGGAATAATGTCAGGGATAAAGGGTTCATCTTGTAAAAAAAAAAAAAAAAAAAAAAAGATATTTTTCTGTGCTATATGATAGTTATTGGGCTATGATGCTCAAAGTATTTCTAGAGGATACTTATATAGCATTTCATGCTTCACTGAAATCTCTTTACCTGCTTGCATGAGACATCATCACAGATGTAGAGGAAGCAACTTCAGACTGACAAAACCAGTGCCCTGTTACTTGCTATCCAAAGTGCCTTTGCATGTTTCCATATTCAGTGGGCTTTATTGTTCATGTGAGCCTTCTCAGCCTCGGATTTTCTCCTAACTGCAGAGAGACTTTTTCAGGTAGAACTTTTACTCTTTGAGATCACATGAAGATGAATCTATTTCAGTCAGCTTAATATTGGCATGGGAAAATGGGAAACTGAGTCTCTGGTGTCCTGAGAATGCCAGCCTACAACCTTGGCTGAAGCCAGGTGTAGGAGCTGGAGATGGAGAGGAAAAGGACTGCACAAACCAAAGCTGTTGTATCAAGTGCAGCAGAAGGTGGATGCTTAGATACAGCTGTTGAAATGAGTGCCAGTGATAGTTCCCATGTATGACTATTAGGAGAATTTACAGGGCTGAAAGATCCTTCTGAGGTCAGGTCTCTAACACTGAGAGGGGTAGATAGGCTAGCTCCTGTTTCAATTCCTTTTTGGGTATGTTGTGATCTTGTATCTTGTGTGAGGCTGCCCAGATACGTTTGGCGTGGCTTTTCCTTTTCCCACTCCTGGAAGGTGGAGTCATCCACACTGTCAGTGTGGTAGGTATGCTGATCTGGACACTGCTGCTGTACAGTCAAGGACTAGACTGGTGAGAGCCAGGGCAGAACCCAACCTGGAACACCTAAATTAGCTCCTAGAGGAGGCTTGCCTCTTCAGAGCTTCTGTTTTGCCATCCTCTGTCATTTTTTTTCTGTTTTATATAGCAATGCAACTTTTCTAACTTCAGTCATCAAGATGTATTCATGCATGCTTTCTTAGGATCATGGTGGCAATGATATTTAGGAAAGCAGGGAATTCATTTATTTCTTTCCAGGTATCTTTTTTTGAAGAATAAAGTGCTGAACAGAAGGAAAGCTGGAGAAAGATAAATTTCCTGGAATATCCTGGGTTCAGCAAGTCTGTCGTAGTTGTGCTATGAAGATGGATATACTGTCAGGTACAAGGTCTCATCTCAGAAAAATGTTATCAGAAGGTATAGATGGTTGTAATTGAAAGCAAATGGTGTTTCAGAAACAAAAATCTGCTTTTTATAGGAACCTGTAGGGAATTCTGATCTCAGTAACAGGCATGTTTTGTGGGCCTGAATTCCTGTGATAGCTCTCCAGTAACTCTGGGTGTTCCTTTCACATCTCATGTTCTCACTTTTTGGCAGCAGGATAGCTCCAACAGCTTGATTTTGTGCATTTACCATCTGTGTGAGCAGAACTCTTTTTTTTTTTTTTTTTTTTTAAGGGATCTTTCTCATACAGTTTTGGAAATGATCACCAGAATGAGTACAGCATCAACTAACTGGAGCTCAGTAACACACTGAAGTGTCATAGCATTGCTCCTTCAGCCTCCTTTGGAGGCAGGTGGTGATGAAATGTGAAAATCTGCTTTAATGTTGGACAAAGCAAAGCTCATCAAAGCAGTGGTGAACCCACAGACTACAGGTGACAGATTTGGACTTACTGGTGTGCCTTATGTACCTGGAAATCTCTGCTGAGAGGTCCCTTCCAAACCTGTGTTCCTGGGTCACTGGGTCTAGTCCCATGCTATGACAGGCAGATGTATTGTCTGCTGATTTTAGCAAGATTATCAACTGATGTCTTAAAAGATGTTTTTTGACTTTTGTTCAAAGCTGTAGTATTTTTTCCAGTTTAAACTATTTTTCCCAATTTTAACTAGTTGATGGCAAATCAGTGTGAATTTAGATTGGAAAAAACATGCCTGAAAGAAGAATTGGGCATACTGTTGTGACCCTACTGAAATCAACAACGTAGGACAGTCATAACAGAAAACTGAATACATGCTTGGTATAATATATAATTGTAAGTTAAATGTTTACATATATATTTAAAATCTGTAGAGATTATTGACTTTTTATTGTGCAAGTTCCTTTGGTCTGAGGATCATTGTAAAGTATAAGAGACTGATCTTTTGGCTATTTCCTTTCTTGCATAACAGTACTTTTTTGTATCTTTGCATGTAATTTATTTTTTAGAACTTCTGGTTCTAAGATTGGTAAATGTGATGATGTATCAGGTGATGATCCAAAAAAGATTATAGACGGGCTTTTTGAAGCTAGTGTGAAAGTAGCATCTGGAGGACATCCTTTTTCACCACCATTATGATAGTTTTGTACTAAAGATGTACAGAGCAAGAGAAACTCTTTATTTACAAGAGCCTTGCACTTGAACTTAACTGTGAAGTCTATTTGAAAATAATTTATGGAAGCTCTTGGTAATATTGAACTTCTGTCCAAAAAGACCTTGACTTTTTTTTTTTAAGGAAACTTTTTTTAGTAACAGCAGGGATAAAACTTAGGTTGGAAGTATGAAGCAATTGGGTCCAACCCTTTGCTTTTATAGCAGGATCACTTACAAGAGGCTGCTCTGGGCTTTGAATACTTTCAAGATTGCAAGGTTGGAGATCTCCAGTATTTGCAGGTTTCTGTTGCAGTGTTTGACCACCCTCAGGGAAAAAAAGTATTCTCCTTTTATAGTTGAAGTTTCCATTGCTGCACATTTATTGTTATCTGTGTCTTTTTGCTATATTCCTCTAAGAAGTCTGGCTCAGCCTCCTCTACAGATTCTCAAGAGGCAGTTGTAGATCTCAGTATCATCCCCTTGAGCTATTATTTTTTTTAAGAACTGAGAAATATTTCTCCTCTTAGGTTGTGATTCCAGTCTCTGACAGTCTTGGTGGCCCTCTACTGGCCTTGCTTCACTGTTCTGCTGTCTTGATTTGGGAATCCAAAACTGGTCAAAGTAGCTGAGATGCGGTTTCATGAGTGCATGATGGAGGCAGTAATCTCTCCCTTGACCTGTGTCACTGTGCTGCTGCCCAATATGAGATTGGCATTCTTCATGTGAGGATATGCTGCTGACAAATGTTCAGCTCACTCACTAGGACCCCCACTTTTTGTAGGGCTGCTTTCCAGCCATTTTGGTGCCAAATCTACACTCTTGCACAGAATACAACTGAGGATTGTTATCTGCTGCTTCAGAGCTTTGGTCTATAAGTCATGGACTTCTGGTTCTGCCCTCCTAGAGCCCAGTGACAGAGCTGTTTGAACTTGTATTTGCACTGTGTGTTACTGTTCACAGACTGCAAAATTTAACTCAGAGGTGAGATTCTTCCAGCAGTTCTTGAGCTCACTGCTTTGTGTCAGGGAGGTGAAAAACTGGCATTCTGTCTGCAGGTTATGCTGACGACTGCATCCCTTCAGTATAGACTTCTAACGTGGAATGAACTCATGGTGTGCTTGTCTTAGGATTGCTAGTGCAAGGTGGCTCCAGGGAGAATCAGGAAAATAACTTTTCCATTGTGAGCTCTTTGGGGTGGATTCTGAGATGTCTTTTGCAGAGTGTTTTCAACAAGACACTTGCTGCAAGGAAGCATACTGTACCCTATTAGCTATCAGGCTATTCATGTTCTTCCTAATAGACTTGTAAAGAGTTTATGCAGATCATTTATCCATATTATCCTGTAAGGCACATCCTTTTGAGAATGTCAATGTACACTTCCCTCTCACAATCCCAGCAACTTGAACACATTCCATGAGGTAAAGTTAACTTTTAATTAACTTGTCATTAAGTTTGGGGTTTTTTTTTGCCTGTTACTGGAATATGTTTATGCTCCTGTATGTCAATACAGCAAAAAGAGACAGTGATTTAGGCAAATTCCATGTGTGTGGAAATCATTGTCTTGCTTTCAAGGCACTGCTTTTCAGGAAAGAAAATTGCCTCTAAGCTGTACTGGTGCTGTCAGCTCAGTTTAAAAGCAGATAGTAAGCCACCATTTCAAGCCATAGTGTTTTTAATTTAATTTTCTAGTTTAAAACACATGTGCCTGACCATTCAGTGTTTGAATGCATAGGTGGGGAGGGCTTTAATGAGGAGTTTTTAATGTTACTTGTTAGTGTGTTGCCATATGGTCTGCTCTCTTCCAAAATGGCTTTTTCAGGTTGTGGTTTGGCTTTTTGGTTTGTTTTGCTTTTTTTCTGTAACTGTTAGAACTTGCAGTATTTATCATCAAATAATTATTTCAGGAGATGTTGGGAAACTATCAGAAGAACTTCTTTCCAGGGGCTTGGTGGGGCTGAAGGAGCACAGCTTTTCTTGGAAAGCATGACAGTGTGTTTTCAGTTTCAGAAAAATATATTTGTATTGTTAAAGTTTGGTTTGATATATTGCTGTTGTGTCATTCACGACATTGTGTCATTCAGAACCTTTGCTGTTAAAAAGATTTCTCTGTTAGCAAGTGTGTTTGATTGTAAAACAATTATGCAACAATTTGATAGTTAACTGAGACTTTTTAGCCAGATAAAAGTAACCCATTCTGGTTACTCTAAGCAAACTACTGTGCTGACAGTAATGCTAATGGGATGTGGCTGAAATAAAATCAACTCTGCAAATAGCCGTTTTCCTTGCAACAAGTGGGAATCGTTTTCACATGATTTTTTGTTCCCTTCTTTAGAGCTGTGAATAGAGCTTAGTAGCTTGATTTGGAAAAATGTCTCCTGTTAAAATACGTCTGTACCTTTAACTTGCAAAGGAAGACAAACAATGTGAGAATAATGATCAAATGATCACTGAACCAGGGACATTCTCCTCTGTTTCAGGTATTTTGAACTTGAAGATGTTTGTCGATCTTTTGTCTTTGTGTCATAAGTCTTGCTTAATATTTGATCTAAAGCCCTTCAAATTTTTAGCCCTTCCAATTATTAGCTGCTCCTATTAGCTGATTTATATGTCTTGTGTATCAATATAACTTTTGGTATTGTCTTAACTTCCAGCCGCTATTGAGACTCCGTTGTTAATAACCTTATTAAATAGATAACAAAGACACAAAGAAGCCCTCTTCAGGGGTTTTACTCAGTCTTATCTGCTACACTAGCAAATGCTAACTAGATGGATTAACAGTCTTCATTAAGATAATGTGGATTGGCCTTAGACAAAGGCAGATGTATCTTCAGACAGATGTATCAGACAGTATCTTAGTCAGTCTGTCTGATTAATTACAAATGCCTCATTGATTTCATTGTTATGAATAGCCTGTTCTGCTCATGATTTAGGAACCCTGAGAGACACGTATTTCATCTCCAGTGAACTTATTTTCTTCAGTGCTAGAGTCCAAGTACTTCACTGAGAAGCAGTTTCCACTTTACCTAAGCTCCATAAAGCTTACCTATGCCATGTACCCTTGTACTTTGCCCAGGAATCCAAAATTACTGTTTTATACAAAGTGTAATCAGTTGCTAATCTAACCATTTCTAAGGAGGTTTATTGCTTATGTCATCTTGTGCTAAAGTTTAGGGATTACTGTTCATCAGTACCTGTTGAGACTGGTATTTCTTTTTGTGTAACTGGTGAAGAGCACTAGGCAGATGGAGGCAGTGGGCTCTTCTCCTGGTGTTATTGTTCAAATATACATTGAGACTTTGTAAACAGCCAGCAGTCTATTAGAAGGATTCTACAGTAAATCCTTATTTGTTTCCTCTTAATCTAATTTTCCCTAAATTATCCATGGCCTTAGAGAGCGGTGCTGGAGGGCCAGAGTGTGAGCTGTTGGCTAATTTCAGTGTGCAGCACAGTGTGGTTTCTGAAGATAAGTCTGCAGGTGTACTCAGAAGTTTTGTAGGCAACTGAATTATGACGACTTGACATTGAGTTAAGCAACTTCCTACATTAAGCAAAGGGACCTATTGTTGTTCAGAAATTACTTTTTATATGTGATATACTAGGAAAATTAATACCTTTGGAGTAATAGCTCAACAAAGCGTTGTAGTTACGGAAGAGAATTTCTCTGTACTTGAAAACATAACAAAGCATCATTTCTAATGCTGAGACATGAACTTTGTAGAACAAATAAAGTATCTGCAATAAGCTGTGTTTGCTACAGCCCTGTTTTTTACTAAAGTAGTCTATAGCTTTGAAAATATCTCCTCCAGATACGTACTGAAAAAAAAATCTTTTCTGATAAGCTTTAGCTGTTGTAGGTTTTTTTTTTTTTAAAGTTTAAAGTACTGTCTATAAAACTTACCATGCAGCAGAGGGACAGACTTTATTAAAGCCTCTAGCACCACTGGAGGATATTAAAAGGAATTCTTTGTCAGCTTGGATGCTGTGAGAAATTATGTTTCAGGCTTGTCAGGGATTTTATATGTGGTTTTATAGAAAAAACTGCTTTTGGATATTCCATGTGCTGGTTTTGTATTTTTTGTTTCATTAAAGAAGCAACTGAAGATGCAGTTCTGTATGCTCTGTGTCAAGAGAAGAGATTTTGTTAAAAGGAGATACACGGTATTAGTACATACTATTATGTCATTGGGCAGTAGGTGGCAAGCTTTGCTTTTCCTTCTACTTAGGGTTTATTTTCATGTTGCAGAATGCCAGAATTTTTAGAGGAGTGGTTTAAATTCACTGGATTATGTCATTTATTGGCAGCACATTTCTTTAACAATCTCTTTTGTTCATTGCGGATAATTGTCTTGCTGTTGAATACTGAAGGAAAATCTCTTTTCAAATGATGGATGCAAATCAAGAAATGTGAGGTTTGTTGTATTGTCTCATGACTTCTGTGGGCAGATTACTAATAGGCATTATACAAATGAGGTGAAGTCACAGTCAATCTGAAATTATTTGGGATCTTCCAGTTCAATTCTGTTGTGGATCGCACTACAGCTAGGGGCAAGGGGGAACAACACTCTCTTTTAGTACAACGTTTTCCTGTATTCTATCCCTGTAACTCGTAAATCTAAAGAAAAAATAATAGAATATTTGTCTTTCTTATGATGTGTCATGTCCTGTTCCAATTTATGTGCTCACATCCTCTTTTCCATCCCCCCTGAATTGCTGTTGCTGTCCTCACAAACTCAGCCTGCTTTGCTGATATGTTGGATTCAGCATGGGGACAATAAAAAAAGCAGCAGCAAATTGTCCAGCTAAAACTAAGGTTGTATAGAAAGGGCAATGCTAGAGTGCTTGTCTTTAGGAACTTTCTGTCTATAGCCTTTCTCTGTTCAGACTTCTTGCCTAGAGCAAATGACCTGGCAGCTGATGAATTAGTGATCAGCTCTGTATCTTTACCAAGGATACCAGGGATGTAGAACCTCTGCTCCTATGCCGTTCATCTCAGCTGTTTTCCAACTTAGACATTCTCAGCTGTTCTCTAGAACAATTTTTACTCATTAACCAAGCTAATTATTTGAGTTTTCTCATAATAAATGAGTTAGAGTTCTTCTTGCTTTGCTATTGAAGTTCTGGGAAAGTTTGTTCTGGATTAAAAAATTTACATGCCTCTCTTTCTCAGTCACTGCATCCTAGGTGCCCTTTATAGTAATGGCTCTGAGGAAGATCAGCTGTTTTGGATATCCTTGATCCCAATCCTCAACATAGTAATTCAATTATGTTGTTCTAGAAATTCTAAAACAGTAATTAATGTTTTCTCTTTATTATGGTAGGGCATTCTGCAAGGGGAGGTCTCCTTATGTACATAGAGGCTCCATATGAATTTACATTTTCACTGCTGAAACTTTGTCCTCATGAAGGAGGACAATTCCTAATGAAGATCAGAACTGTTTGGGGACTGGTAACGCAGACCTGAGCTGTCAGTTGAGGGCATGGTTAATTTCATTCGCTGCAGGAGCACTAGGCTAAGAGGATCTTTGGCATCAACTATTGGTAAATTGAGACCAGTGTTTTGAGATCCTGATACTGTGGTTAACTCTCGCTTCTGTAGTCTTTGGCAGTGCTGTGATCTATGTGTGCTAGAACAAAAACTGGTTCAAAGGTAGTTACTCATCTCTTTGTGCTGCCAGGCACTGAGTCAGCCCTCAAGAGCACCTCCATTCATCATTCTAGGGAAATGTAGTCATTGGGCTGCGGGAGCTGAAGTCACTGTTTAGTTCAAAAGGCTGGTCTCCCTCACAACTGGGATCATTTGTGTTGGCAGAGAAAGCGGAGATGATTTTTTGATGAAAATAATGTTAGTCTTGTCTTGGTGTCCTTTTTTAACACTGCTAGTGCACATTTTAGTGCTAATCCATTAAACTAACAGATAGTTTGTTGTTACCTCTGCTGGGCTGAATACTTTCTGTTAATTGGGTTGTAGTAGACTGGGGTCTAAACACTATGGCCTAAAGTGTGGTGTGAAAGGCAAAAATCCCTGGGACTATTACAAAATGGGCTAATCATTTAATAGGTCTTGTTAGCTCACGATGGTGTGAGAAATGGGCAGATCACTATGGCAAACAGCCTTGAGGAAGCCTTTAGTGTTTTAGTGGCCCAAGTCCAGTCTGTTCTAATGACTGGTTGATAAGACCTTTTGAATGTGAACATTTGTGATATCTACCACTGCTTCTTCAGATTTCTTCAACTGTTTGGGTTGAAATTTTTGAGGCTGCAAGTATCCACTTCTGTTGAGAGCTCCACACAGACTCTTTTCAATTGACTAGACCCACATAGCATCTGGCCATGTCAGGTACTGTGCCTGTGCAGTGAACTTGTGTCCACCAGAAAAGGAGAGGTATTTTGGAAAGAATGTTGAAAATATAAACTATCAGTACTGCAGCAGCCTGCAAGGCACTCAGGGGATGCAGCTGCAGTCCTATACTTCAAATTATTGTTGTTCCTGAGATGATGTAGCCTTTTTGCAGGAGTGTCTTGTTTTATCCACATTTTAGCTATCCTCTTACAAGTCAACATCTTACAAACAACTGTTAGAGGGTATTCAGCCTTTTCATTAGTATCTTAGACAGAAAAAGGATTCTCAGAAATAAAATCTTTTTGATACAGAGACTTAAATTATAGGGAGCCAACAGGGATCTCAAGCCAGCCAGAGCTTATTCCAGACAAGAGAAGAAAGTTATTCTGTGTGATGGCAACAGCCAGTTGTTTTATGTGTCTGTGTGACATCACTGGCCTGAGTAAAGCTTTGATGCAAGAAAAGGGTGGTCAGTGTTGGAGTACTAGCAGGGAAACTGTTGCCTGCCCATGCTATTGAACAATTTCCACTACTAATTTCATCTTGAGTGTGAGGGAAGGATCAACTAAATGCTTGTAGGAGAATCCTCCACCCCTTTCCCTGTCATTCACAACTCATCTGTCAGGAAGCCAACACAGACAAGTTTCATTACAGTAAGAGAGAGGAAACCGCTCTGTCGAGATTCCAGTCAGTCTCTTAAGAGCTTATGATTAACCTCTCCAGGCACTGTGCATGAATTGTAACTATACCAAAAACCTGTGTTCCACATGAATAGTAAAGAAAGTTAACGCTCATCTCATTTTGGTGTGGGTTTTTTTGTTGTTATTGAAAGTTCCTGTATTCTTCTCTATTGGGTTTTGTTGTGCTCAGAGCACTACAATATAGAGAGGTAGGATCTTGTTTAATTTCTACAAGTTTTGTGTGAGAATTATCTCGTCTAATGACCTATTGGTGTTTCTTGTCTGTTCTGCCACCTTCTCTTGTGCTTCAATCTGAAACAGATCCTGAGAATCCTTCATGGAGAAAGCATAAGAACCTTTCTAAGTGCATTTGTAAGCTTACATGAGAAGAATTAATTGGGACTGTCTTCTTTGGTCTTTTCTTCTGTGTGTGTTCATTTAATAGATTTCTTAATTCGGTCTAAAGACTTTTGGGCAGTTTTTCAGTTCATTAAACATTTTGAACTAGCTTCCATTTTATGTTAATTCTTCTGTTTTGGAACTATGAAGTGCTGTAGAGAATCTTTGGCTTTTTCCCCTTCAGTGTTGTGAACTCTGTTTTGCTTACTCTTGAAGCATCTCTTCAGTAGTAATATCTGAATTGGATCCTGTACACAGGTTAGGCCAAACCAAGATTTTATTATTTTCTTCTGCATTCCTGAATGAGCTGATCCCTGAAGGTGGTGTTAATTGCATCTAAAAATTCTGGTTTAGTGTTGTGTTGTTCTTTTGGGGGTAACTGAAATTTCATACTACCATTGTTTCCTGTGAGGTAGAGAGCTTCAGTGAGGTAGACAGCTGTCACAATCTATGATAGCACTATGATAGCTGTTATCATCTTAGGCAGCTAGTAACATAGTCCTAATGCTGTGTTTTCTCTCCTTTTTTTATTGAAATTACAGATCACAGAGATGTTCTGTTATGACTGGTATGGTATGGTTAACTTGCTGATCAAATTTGACAGTCTATTCTTTGAGAAGTAGCATCACTCCTTTACCAGATGATCTGTTTATTATCCAGGATAATATATGGACTTTTCCCAGTCCTCCCATTAGTTTTGCTTTCCAAAGATAGGAATGACTCCTTCCTGGTAAGTCTGGTCATCTTTTCTCAGTTCTAATTCTTGAACTTACGATGCTTCATGTGGAAACACAGACACATCTGACTCAGTTGCCTCCCCTGTTTAAAAGCACGCTGTTTAAATAGTTTTCTGTTTTCTCTATTTCTCACTGTTACTTGTTTGTTACCAACTCTTGCTTTGTTCTTTACTTGAGTGTGCTGACTTGACTAAAAGCTATGACAGCATCATTCAGAGCTGTCTACTTGTCCTGGTTTTGGACAAGTGGAAAAAACTTGTTTATTAAGGCACAACAAAAAAACACTCCCCAGCACAAGAGAAATAGCCCAAGATGACCACAGATGTTTTCGCCAGTCCAAGAGGGTTGAGCTGTATCTCTCTTCGCCGCAGAGGGTACGCAGCTTCTTTCGCAGACCCCGGGGGAGCTCCTGCCCGGAGTAGGTCCAATGTCTTGCCAAAGCAGCAAGCAAGCTAAGCGGCAAGCCAGCAACCAGCCGGGGCGGGGGGGAAGGAAGACAAAACAAACTGAGGACAGGGAACAAAAACCCACGATTGGGATAATGAGCATGAAAATGTCCTGTCCCCACGACACTACTTTCTTTCACTGTTTCTGGTTTAAAAATTCTTCTGTGGTACTTGTCATTTCCATCAAGCTTTAAGTGTAATTTTTTCTTCCATAGAGCATTCTGTTCCAGTTTCTGACAACTCTGAAGTGTCCCCTATGTTTGTACCATTTTCTGAGCCATGCAGCACAACTGTCAACTTCTCTGGCACCTTGTTTGTTCAGACCTAGCAAAAAGTGTCAAATTTTAGTACACTGGACAAATATGCTGTAATTTGGCACTTTCCCATAATCCCAGAATGGTTTGGTTTGCAAGAGACCTTTAAAGACCACCTTGTTCCAACTTCCCTGTCATAGACAGGGAACCTTTCACTAGAACAGGTTGCCCAATGCCCCATCTGCCCTTGAACTCTTCTAGGAATGGGGCATCCACAACTTCTCTGGACCATCAGGTATGCTGCCTTACTACCCTCATTGTAAAATGTTGTTCTTTATGTCCCTGTCTCAGTTCAGCTGCCCCCTGCCCTTTCAATAGCTAAGGTCATTTTAACATATAAGAAGTAAATGCCCTTATATAATATACATGATTCCAAAATATTTAATAACACAATATGTTACAAATATAAAATTCTTAAGAAGTAGTCTAAAGTTGTGGTGGGGGGAACAGTCAACCAAGGTGTAAACTTACATTAAGTACTACTTTCCTTACATCAGCTTCCTAGTTATAAAATTTACAGTCTTAATACATTTACATTTTTTTTGAAAAAAATTTCACTGTGATTCTACACACACATTCCCAACAGGATACTGCTCAACTGCTTTCTGAGCCACACTCCCAGATTGCTTTGGAGCAAAGTTAATACTTTGGTGATCTTCAGTAGTTGCCTCTGGGTAGCAATATCTGAGTCTAGAATCCCTTTAGCTTTAAGCATTTTTTAAAGTACTTTTAGATCATGACAGTTTTTAGGAGCTTAAAATTCTTACCTTTTATGGATTTTACGCTGGGCGAGCTCTTTCCTTAGACCATTTTGTATTTTATAACCTCTATGTGCTTCTGGAAAAGGTAGCAAACAGACGTAAACTGTATTCAATTGATGTATAATCTGATCTTAAATACTACTGTAAAATGGATGCTGTTCTGGTTTCTGCATGATGGACAAGGATAGTTGTAGAATCGATGCCAAATTAATAATGATTGTGAAGCAGAAATACATATATACATTTATATACTGGAACAAAAGTTCTGGTGTCTGTCTTGCTTCCTGAACTGGAACCTCAAAGCTCTGAACTGAAGGACAACTGGTCACTGGAGTCCCAGCTCCAGCTGTGCCTCCTTACTGCTTCGAACAGCTTCTGTTGCTATTATGTAATGCCTGTTTGGGTATTCCAGCTGTTGCACACATGCAAATCCTTAAGAAGAAGCCAACTCCCCCCATTCCCTCTTTTGGCTTATAGCGGCTTTTCACTGCAGAGTACACTTTGAATCCTGAAGAGTTTTCCTTCTGTTGCACCCTGGAGGGCTGTATCTATAAACTTTTTATGTTCTGATGTTCTATTTAGAAATCCAGTGAATTCCTAAATTGGATTGTCTTTTGGTGTGCTTCTGGAAGTGATATTAGAAATAAATATAACCCACAGCTGTACAGTCAGAACATTTCTAATGGGAATTCAGGTGATGAAGACTGAAGAACTTCAGACTGTAAAAGAAAAAAGAGGTGTATAAATTCAGTAATGTAATTACTTAATTTTTTTCCCTTTCCCTCCTTCCGTTCTTCTCAGTCATTGCCAATTTCCACTATAATTGAAAGAGTAGAGGAAAATTCTATGTGCTCTTTGTAATGGAGATAATTTTGGGGTGATTCCAGTGTAGTCAGTCAGTCCTTTCTATAACAGTCTCCTTGAAGGGATGGCATCACATAGGTTCTCCTTGGAGGAGAGGGAGACACACAACCTTCCTATTCAGCCAAGTGAGTGGAAAGTCCCAGGTTTACTCCCCCTGTGGTGAATAGAAGTCAATGGAAACCCTGAGTTCTGTGAAGTTACACACTCTCAGGGTTGCTCTGTACAGGGCACAGCACGTTGTCATGTGTAGTCTTGTACCGTGTTGCTTTTTCTACATGATGCGTAGTTTATTCATACCAGGATGAGACTTTATAGCTGCTGTCTGCTTAATTGATATTTACTTGTATTGTGTTGAAAATGAAGCAAACACTTACAAAAATTATTTCAGGGAGCTCTGGTGGCAAATTTTTGCTTGGTGATGTTTGTTATGCTCTTGGAGCATCTCTTCTTTAATTCCTACTTGTTGTAGTGACTGTGGCCTGTATGATCCTTGCACTGCAATTTCTACACTTCTGTGTGTTTCTGAAGTGTTTCCCATAGCAAGATTGGAATCCAGGTTGAGATGCCTAAGACTTATACTCCATTACAAGTAATATTATGGAAAAGGTAAATGCATTATCTACTGTTCTTTTGTGTGTTCTTTGTTATCTACTGTTGTGTGTTCTTTTGTATTTTAACACTATTAGTCTTCTTTAAAAGTTTAAAGCAGCACCTGCTGATGGTGATTGTACTTTTTTCTAAATGCTTTTAAGTAGCTCTTTCTGAGAACAGTCGTTTTAATGTTATTCGTAGTAAACAAGGTTATTCTAAGAAATGATAAGAGCATGCAATTGTTTAAAAAGTAGCTATGGAAACTAGATTATTCTCAATTTAATATGAACATTCATTGCTTTCGTTGGCTGTGCTCCCTTCTTGAAACTGACATACTTCACAGGCACTCTACAACATTTCTAATTAATCTAATTTTCTTTAAATGGGCAAAATATTCATCCTGATTAAGATACGTTAGAGTTTTAAAACATAGAACAGCTGTTTGCTTAGCTTTCTGTTTGTTTTTTTTAAGTCATAAATAGAATTTTTTTTCTCTTCCAAGCTGGAAATATCTGGTAAAGAAACTTTTCTTCTTGAAACAAGACCAAGAGTGCCAAATTACAGCTTTAAGTCATCTAAGACAAAAGACTTGTGTCATGTATGTTACAAAACATGTCCTGAAGGCTACAGGAGTTGTGTACCTAGACTTGAAGGTTCAGAGTTTAATGGGCATAACTTCCAGTTTCTTAGATTACATTATTTACACTGCATGTCTTAACACAAATGGTTAAACAGTACCATTTTACTTAGATAATGACATTTAAAAAAATCCTTGAGTAGTTATTTTCTCATTAAACAGGGTGGGGGGGAGATTCTTCCAGTTTAAAAGAATGCAACCAAAGAGGCAGTAAAAGCTGATTGCCACACATTTATTTCTGTTAAGTCTGTGGTAGCTGCATGGTCCTAGATAGAAAACACCGTGGGAAGGCTCGTTAAATGTTTCTATTTCGACAAGTTCACTTCAAAGCGGTAGTTTTTGATGCTGAGAGGGGTAGATCATAAGCTCTGAGCATACTTGTTGTCAGGCTCCTTGACATGTTGAATTTGGTGTGGCTCTCCTAGGTTTGTGTCTCTTGAATGTATTTGTGAAGTTCTAAAATACCAGTGACTCACATCGGAAGTGATTGCTGTTCTGATTCAGCATCCTCTGGGTACAGAGAGTATAATGCAGTTACAGTCACTCAAATTAGCTTTCCTAACTGTATAGAAAACAGTATGCATGCGTTCTTAAAATCTTTTTAACATGGTAGTACTTGCTAGAAAAGGCTTATTGTCAACTTTTAGTATGCTTGACACACACTTTCCAGAACTATTATTTGTGCTCTGCTCTTAAACACGTGCTATAAGGAACTGTAGCCGCTTTTGGTTGGGGCTACGAAATTCACATAAATAGTTTTAGATTCAGTTAAACTATGAATTACAGTGGTTGTCTTCTGAAAACATTTAATTTTAATTGTCAAACTAGTTGGAGAGAATTGAGGAAGTAGTAGTGCCTCTATTGTAAAATTCAAATGTCAGCTCTTGGCTTTTCTGATCCTTTCTGCTTCTCTTTCTCCCATCCCCTCCTATGTTATTGGGGGAACCAAATGAAACTAGAAAACCCCCAATATCCTATATAGTTTAAATCAGTTGCATTTGTTGTGCACTATATTTATTGTAATTGGTTTTTAAAATTGTTTTATAATTTAGTAAAATTATTGCACTTTGCATGCAGTACTCAGTATGTCAGACTCATACTGAATGTTTTGGCATTCACAGAAGCTGTAGTTAAGGACTGAAGTTCTTAACTACACTAGACAGGAAAAGTAGTTATGGGTGGAAATACAGCCCAAATTTTACCCTTTGGTATGTTGTTATAAAATACTGTCCTTTTTACTGTTGTGTGTTATTTCACAGCTATTAATATAGCACTCAGAACTGGGAAACTGCAGAGATTCATATAGTACAGAACAAGGGCAACTTGTAAGAATTACACCAACTTGTGGTGTGAGTTACAGAAAGAGATCACAAATAAATTTAAGGGTACTTTGAAAATGAAAATACTCTCAACATCCAGCTGATTAATTATAGTAGGAAATTGCTGTGTGTCCTGTAGTTTGAAATCAGATATTTTTTCAGGTGCTTGGTGTATTTTATCTTCATTTCTGTCAAGGAAGATAGTTGGGATACTTCTTGGCTAATTGTTAAGTATATTTGTGCTGTATCAAGAGTCAAGCTGAACTAAAAAAAGCTGCTCTTTGATAACAAGTATGCATAGGATATATTTTACTGTAACTAGACTGCTTTAATTATGAAAACAAGACTCTACGATAACAGTTTCTGTTTCCATATATGTAGAACTCTGTGTATGAGATAAAATTTCTTATAAGCTAAGAAGCAGCAGGCTCTAAGAGCTACAAAAGGTCAGCAAGTCAGCTCTGCTTATGAAAATCCAAAGCCAAATAACATAGGTATATTGTGGCTCCTGTGTGGAGCTTTTTTCCTTTTTCCCAGCTCCCAACCTTGTGTTTCATTTCCAGCCCCCAGTCCCAGTTTGTTCTGTTGTGAGGCTGATACTGGCAACAGATGATTGTCATCTGCCAACCTAACAGAATCAGTAGTCACCTATCATTATCCTGAGCAGGGTGGTTGGACGAGCCATCTCTGTGTGCAGGATGCTCCTGGTATCTCCCCATGGCTGGAAGGAAGTGGGGATCTTGCACCAATCAATTTCTGGGCATCTCCCCAAGCTGCAGGTTTGAGAAGTGCCTGTGGGTGATTCAGCCATGTCCTACCTCAGAACAGGAGCCAATCTCCATGTGACAGGCTGCAGGAGGGAGTGCAGGACTTGGGTCACTTCTAGTCAGCTGGAAGGGCAGAGCCAGGGCCTTCATCATTCCAGCCTCCTGTCTCTGGCTGTGCACAGTGGAGCTGAGAGTGTTTGCTCGATGTCATGGATGTGATCAGCTGGGAGAAGGAAGGCATTTGAACAAGCTGAGTTCAAAGTAGTGTTTAAGGTACTGGAGATGAGTAGCAACTGCTCCATCTTTCACTCTTTGTTCAAAAGTAGTGTGTTAAGCCCAGGGATTCCAGACAGCTACTTCTTTTCATCATTAAATTATATATGAGAGTAGGTACCTATGGTATTTATTGCTGCAGTTTCCAAAAATAGCACTGAGCAGTAAGTCCTGCCAAATAACTCAGAAAGTGTTGAGAAATACCAGTCAATTACAGGAACATTCAAATGCTGGAAACAGGAAGAATGTGCTCAGTATCATCGTGATTCAAATTAGTGAAGTGGCCTGGGAATGTGTAATGTCGGTTTCATAGTATAATCCAGATTTTTCTGACATCCTGGTTGCTTTACCAAGGTAGAGGTGAATTTGCCTCATGCAGAACCAACATGTCTTTTTGGCAGGAATGCCAGTTTCCAAAAATTCAGAGGAACAAGTTCAGCCAGGCTGCTGAACTTGTGTAATTCACAAACCAGCTGGCACCACAGAATGTTTCCAAAATACAGCCTATTATCAGTGATCCTGAGATGGTAATATTTTATTTATATTCCTACTATCTCGGTAGATTTTGTTTGCAGGTTCTCTGTTTTAGTATATTCATAAGGTTGTTTCATCAGTTTTGAGATTTAACATATATTAATCTATGCAAATATTGTGAAGAGTGAGTTTTCTGTTAGTTTTGGCAGGAAGTTGTCATTGCCAATCATCCTATTTGAAAATACAAATTCTGATCTGGTTTATAATTAGGATGCCTCTTTTAGTAACAGAATAATTTTATCCTTTTATATGGAGCCCAAAATATGGCCAAATAAAGGATGGTTTTTCAGTTCCATTGAAACCATGTTTTAATTTTCAGAATTCTATAACAGAATTCTAGAGGGTAATGCTGTATTTAAACTTTTCAATTTAATAAACTTAGTTATAACACATGCTCTTTCAAATTATACCATAAACAAATGAGTTTCTAGAGGTGAATTATACATCTGAATTGTTTCTTTGTGAAACATAATTGTTTGCTTTTTTCTTTTATTTTCCCCCCAGAAAATAAAAAGCAAAATATGTCATGAAAACATTTTTAAAAATAATTAAGAAATAGCTACTTTCAGTTTTTAATTTTTGTTTCTATGTTACTGCGATGAATAAACAGCTTTAAAAAGTTGAAATTATATGAAATATATATTGATGGTATTCTTTAATTAGATATGTTTATTTTGTGATTCATTATGCATGCAGTTCCCTAGCTAAATAGTGTGCTCTTTCCAGAAGTGCAGTCTGCTTTTTCTGGTTTGGTGAGCAGTCACTGGATGTTTTAAGATAATTTAAGTTTAATATATTTAGGAGTTCAAGCATGTATTTCTTTGAACTCATTAATGAGGATAGAAAAAGAACTCTAGCAGACAATTTCAATAATGAAGCACATAAATCAAAAGAATGTGAGGAGAAGATTCTAAATTGAGCCCTAAGGATGTAATTTCAAACACTTTATAACCTGTCCTTTTTATAGTTTAGACTTGTTGGAATGACAGCATTCAGCTGATGCTTAAAAACCGTCCCTTATGCAACAGGGAGAGAAAGAAATAAATATTGTGAAATGTGGTTTACTGTTATGCCTGTGTTTAGCATGAGCCTGTAAGTCACAAGCTTCAGCAACTTAAAATAAATGCCTGGTATTGTGTATACATATTTGGTATATTGCACCAAAACTAAGGACTGGGACAGTATCAGAAAGAAGGAATGTATTGAATTACATTTTCTCAAAAGTGAGTCTGAAAAATATTTCATATAACAAAGCCTGTAGTTCTAAGGAGATCAAAATTTTACATGTAAAGAAAGAAGGAAAGTGAATTTTTGAGGAGAAATTGGAGACATCCTTAAAAACCAGAGGAATGCCTCACAGACTTCAAATTTACCAACTGCAAATAGGAAAACAAGCTATTCCTAGACCTCTGGAATGCAGTCTGGGCTTTTGGTCACAGTATTTTTATTTTTTTTTTTAAGTAGGCAGAGTGGTTTGGAATAGGAGATCCAAGTTCCTCCAGACATTGTTGGTTCAGCCGTATGCTAGAAATGCTTCATAGCTGCTTTCTTGCAAGCTGAATTTGAACTGTAGATGGACTTATTTTTATAATAATGAATTAGATCACTTTCACATATCTTATCGCTGTGTTGATCATGGGCTGAAGTTGGGGATTCAGTGTTCTTTAAGTTTGTTTGCATTTCACTGCCTTCCAGGGTGACAAATGTGGGTTTCAGGAACTAGAGTTAGGAACCACGAGGAATCTCTGCTTTGGCATTCCAGGGCAGGGTAAAGAGCGCTGAATGTAGCATCTACGGGTTTAAAGTCCAGGGATGCAAAGCTGTATCTGACAAGTAACAAAGTCCTGGGGTGAAATCATGGCCAGTAATGAAATAAATCAGAGTTCTGCTGTTGACTTCAGTGAAATCAGGGTTTTATGCTAGTGTCTGGGAAAACAGCTTGTATGAAGACCAGTTTAACAGTTTGGTTTTCTTTTGCATATGGACCAAGCAGTGTACCAACATTTCATTGTTAAAATCTTTGCGGTCTTGTATTAGAGGGTGATGTAGATCTTAGTTTTACAGATGGGGAAGTGAAAAAGGAAAAATGTGTACCTATTCTATGTAAACTTCTCTGTCTCTGGAGCAATCTGTATGGCTCAGTAGAGCACTATTGGTAGGAAAAATGACAATTTCATACAGTTTAACTTTTGTCCTTGACCTCAATGCACTAGAAAATCTTACCTTATACCTAATTATTTTAGAAATAAAGCTAGGGCATAATTATGATAGTAATTATAATTATAGCATTTGTTGGGCCCATTAATAGTGGGGGGATGAGATACTACTGAGTTGAAATCTACACTCTCAGCCCTGTAATTTTTGCTGAAAATCGTGAACATTTCTCAGACAAAAAATATTACTGTCTTTATATTATCTAGGTTTGCTTTCTGAATAATTATTTTAAGACAGTTTTCAAGCAACCAGTCTTTTTATGGCACTATTAAATAAGCAAGTAAATGAGGAAAACCACCCTATTTTTAAATCTAGATTCCTTGCATGCTGTTATTAGATTTGCTAGCTGTATGAAATGTTGCAGTGATCTGTATATGCCAACAGCTACTGTTGATGTACTAAACTTATTTTTTCTTTCTTTAATGTCTGAAATGAAAAGGAATATGTTGTATCTCTCCTGATGCTGGGACACAAAGCTAATTCAGAAATACTCCTAAAGTGCTCCTATTAAGCCTTAAAGCGATTAGTCATGTAGCTAAAATTTACCATATCTGGTCTCCATTATGAAACAATCTTGATAAGCTGATAAATAGCATTGTGGTGGTTTGATTTTTTTTAATGGTATATCTAATAGAAATATAAATAAAGCATGTTGATTTTTGTTAATCTGTTGTCAAGGCTCTTGCTGCAGTGAAATTTCTTAGATCATGACTGTGAATAAATGCTTTATTAGTTCTGTTAGCTTTAGTCTGTTCTTTAGCTCTACTGAAGTGACCCTTTTACATCAAGGATCTTGTACTGACACAAAAAGGATGTAGGAACAAACACACTATTTCTCTGGATGTTGTTTTTCTGAAAATACATGATGATGAACACATAGTTATAATGCATTATATATATGTATTTTTAGTGAATAAAATGTTATTTGGCTGAATTTCAATGAACTACAATTCACTAACAAATTTTGAAGTTGCTGCCCTCTGATCCTGCATAAGTTTACTATCCTAATCAATTAGAAAATCTTTTTCTGTGTAATGTTATGTTCAAGGTATTTGTGTATATATGTTGCAAGGTTTCGGAAGTTCCTTTACCCCAAAATTAGGCTGCTGGTAAATGCAGCTGCTTGATGCTGTCCCCCCTTTCTTTGGTTCTGCCCACAGCTGGAAGCATTCCATTTTGGTGGCGACTTAATATGAAGGACAGTCTTTATTGCTTAATTTTGTGGTATGAAAAAATAGATCATATGAGCTGTTTATCTAGTTCAGCTAAGAAAGTAATTATACATTTAAAAACTTAGATGTTAAAAGTATTCTTGGCCTAATGCAAATATTATTTCTATGTCCAAAACTCTTCACCACTAATCTTTTCAACCTCTGGAGTACAGCACAACGTGTACTTCTGTTCTTGTTGTGCATCACTTCCAGACTTCCCAGATGTGGTAGGAAGCTTGCCATTGTTTCATCACTTGAATTTAGGTGACTGCTGTGGAGGACTTGGGTAAATTTTGGGGTTTGGGGTTTTTCTGACCCTCCATCTTTAGGATTGCTAAATTTTGTGGTGTAACTTAGGAAGAGCAGCCCCCATGGTGTTTCAGGGAGTGTATCCTGTAGGCAGTACAGTCTGTCAGAGCTTCTTACTGCTGATTTCATATACCAGAAAAAGCTTCTGCTGATGAATACACATACTGAAGATGGAGTCTGGATTTAATCTTGAAATTTTCAAGGCTTGCTCATCATAAATTATGCTTCTTGTCAAGTAAATTTAGAAAGCCTTCAGTAAATGTGGTTAAGATTCTTAATGTGCAGTGAACATTTTCCCACTCAAACATGAAGACATCATTTGTTCTCCTATGAGCACTTCTTGTGTATAGTACTTGGGCAAAGGCAGTATTGTATACATCTGCTAGTAGTTGCTTATGTAAGAAATCAGTATATATTACAGAGGGATAAAGTGCTCTGACTTGCACACCTGGCACTTCTTTAGCAGGAGGAAAGTAATGTCTGTTTACATTTTTTATGATGTTAGGAAACTGATATCCTTAAGCATAAGGATTTCTGACTTTTTTCCTGTGATCTCAATCAAATTTGAGGTTTTCTCATCAACCATTACACTGACACTCTTGAAAGCAATAATGATCAATTATGTCTTGTCATAGTTCTGATTATGCATTATATGGAAAAAGTATTTTTTTATTCTAGAACTTACTGCCGTTAATTTTTAATTAGGGTTATTTTGTGTCTTTCTCTCATATATTCCCTAAAGAATTTTCTCTAGAATCAGAGTTGGGCTTTTCCCTGCCTGTGCACTTTCTGGACACTTTTAGCTTTGTGAATATCAATGCCTTTAAAAGCTTTCCTTGTTATTTTGCCTCAGCTCTTTGCACCTTTTGAGTTTTATCTTTTGATCCAATTTTGTACGCCGGAAACTTTGACTGGGCTGATGCGAGACTCTCTTGGTTGTTTGGCTGCAGTCATCATAGACATCACTTATGTGTGTGACATGTGCTGGTTGCTTCCGATGCACATTGTCCTGTTCATCAGTGCTCAATTTCCTCTGCAGTCCAGGTACTCAGAGTCTTCGTCTCTTCTTGTCTAGCCACCATTCATTATCTCAGGGGTGCATATATTTGCCTACTTGTACATAGGTCTAATTCATAAAAAGGTTATAAACCAGTGATGTATTCCTTTATATCTGACTCCTTCTGAGAGACTTGGTTTATACCAGCAAGATCATACTTTAAAATATTTTCTAGGCATAACAAGAAGTAGTGCGAAAACATTTTTGCTAATCCATCTGCATCTTTGCAAAAACTTGATGGGATAGTTGCTTGCTCTCTGCATTTATGTTTTTTGTAATAATGAATTAATCTGTCAGAATATCAAAGATAGGCCAAGGTTTTCAGCTCTTTACTAGCATTTTTACTTTTATTTAGGTATTATATTCCTAAATGACAGATTTCTGCTTAATTCAGACAAGGATGTAAGTGTATTCCCAGAGAGCATTTATCTTGTGTGAATATAATTGCTAGTCTGGAAGACAAAATAATAATTGAGGTTTTTCGGAACTAGTGTAACAAAATTATATATAGTTTTAAGTTATTTTTTAACCTGACCTGAGGTATTATCAAGCCATGTATATGTTAATAAACTTCAAAAGGATATATTATAATTAATATATATTCAAGAAAATGAATCTGTTATGTTCCATACATTTGCCCATTTTAAGCTTACAGCATTCTTTAATAATCTAAGATTTCTTAGTACTCTCTTGTAATATAAATATTCAAATTTCAAATAAATTACATCAACCTACTGGATTATTTGTCTCCTTTGTCTCTTGTTTAACATGCTCAAGAATTTGAGTAGATTAGTGATGCATAGTTTTGCTCCACTGCAGCTGTGCTCACTTGCCTTTATCATATAACATCCATTGTGGGAGTTTGTTTCTATTTTTAGTTATCATTTCAACATGCTTTTCTAATACCAAAGTCTGTCTCATGAGTTGACAGATTAGAAGTTATCACTAGTTAATATGTCTTGATCCAAGTAATTTTTTTTGACACAGTGTCTGTGTAACATGCCACTAGTACTGTGAAAACAAAAGCAATTTTTCTGTAGAAAATATAATGTAAACAGGAAAGGGGAAAACATACTTGAATTTACTGAAGGCAGTATATTGAACTGACAGAGTGTTGTGGTTAAGTAAGTCTGCTGCTAACAAGCAAATTTCATCTTGACTCAGTACTGCAACATAGTGGGTGCTTGAAGGGCAATTTCTTACTGCAGGTGTTGGTGATATTAGCAGCCACTCTTCTAAAAGCTGAGTTTGATAGTGACAAAATATCTTACCTGACTGTAGGATTATCAATGTAGCATCCTGGAAAATGACAACAAAAAAACGCAAAATGAAGAGTTAACCAATAAAAGCAGAGTAACAAGAACAAGTCAGCATGTAGCTTTTCTGTTGTGGAGTTTTTTTCCTTTTTTTGCCTCCTTGAATTTTACTGATAAGAGGTGTCTAGAAAGTTGAAGATATATGTATGGCTGGAAATCTATATAGAATAATCCAGATGTCAAATTAATTTGTCTGGATTTGTGAAGAGCTTCATTGGTTAAGTGTTAGTGAAAGTATGCATGAGATCACAAGTAATTTGTGACTCCTAGTTGTTCATTTGGTGAGCAGTGAAAAGGGAAGTTTGTGAATTGCTGTTACTGTGAGACTTAGACTCAGCTGGTTTGTGTTCATCATTGTCTCAGATTATTTCTTTAATGGTGGTTTAGGATACTTAAGACTTAATACTATAAGAAGACTTTTTTAAAAATTGGCATCACTTGTATCTTGATGGCACTTTGGGAGTAGGGTGGGGCAAATTTTTATACCTCTTTCAATGAAAAGATGCAGTAGGCAAACATTGTCTTTTTTTTTACTGATAGAATTACCATTTATAGTTTAAGTTTTTACAGAAGAAATATTCTTCAAATTTAATCTTTGACTGCTGTATTACATGAGGAATGCTTGCCTGCTGTTGCATAACTTGCAAGAACTGTAGCTTCCTTCAACTCGTGTGACTGAGCATCTCTACTGTTGCTCTGCATCTGAATATTTAACCAACAGATACATTTCTCTTGCCTTAAGAGCTCTTTCTGCTTTTTGAAATCTAGGAAATGAATAATTGCTTGTGATTCTGGAAAACTCAGCGTATTTCTTTAGAGACCTGGGAGAATGTTTGTAATCTACACATTTCAGTTTGTGCTGTATGTGAAAAATGAAGTCATAGTTGGGCTCTTTTCAGAGAGTTTTGTTTCACAGAGCTTACACCAGGTTATACTGGCAAATGGGATCCAACCAATGAACAATTGAGTTGAGCCTGAAAATACAAGGCTAGCTTTATGAGCAAAGACTTGGGAGTTAGATAATCCCTGAAAGTGTCTTGGACAAGGCTTTTACCGCAGACATTACATATAAGAGGGGCAAAACTGGTACATGTGGATAAAAGTTAATGTTTCACATTTCTGTGTGAAGCTTTATAAACAACTTTGAATTCATTTTTACCCTTTTTATCTTGGTATAGATTAAATATCTTTATTAAAATTTATTGTATTTGATTATCAATTTGATTATAATCGAAGAAGATATTTTTTTTTTATATTGTAAATAATATTCTAACTCTTTAAGGTGGTAAAAAAAGTAGGAATTAATAACTTGATGGTATTATTTGAAAGCTATTTAGTCATATCCAAACTACTGTCTTTGCAAAATTTTGCCTGGGGAAAAAACGTATTGCAAAGATATAAATCAAGGCAGTTTTATAAAGAAGATATTGTAGGGTTGTTGTTGTAGGACAAGCAGGTCTCAGTGCTTGTTTTGCAGTGTTTGCCCTGTATTTCAGGGACAGGACTTTTAAATATTCACTAAAAGTACATGTTTGCACATAAAATCAATTTTTTGCAGATCTTTTGCAATGGTGAAAATAAAGAAAAGCTGAGTGCTTCTCTCTTTCATGTTTGGTTACTGGTAGGACCTTATAAAATAGGCGATCCTTGACTGATGATGGATATGATACTGTAAAGGACTTTGGAGAAATCCCATCTGTCCATCATCAGCTGGGAAGTTAAACTTTTTCATGTATTTAAAAAAAAAAGAAGTATATATATATATCAGAGAAGCAGTGGAAGGAGGAAACAGCTGGCAAAGGTCAGACTGAACTAGCAACTGAATTTTAACAATTTATGGGGGGGTAGGGGGTTAGTTCTATTTCCATGCCTTTTGAACTGACCTGCATATTTTCTTTACTATCTCATAGTTTTAGAAAAGACTAGTTTTCTTTTCCTTTTGATTTTTCATTGTGACTTTGGGAGGAGATAGTGAAGAAGGAATTAATTTGTACGTTTGCATGAAGCAGTAGTGTTAACAATACATATTTTCTGAAATGTTGCTAGCTAGGAGCCAGGCATGGGAGGATCAGGCTTTCAGTAAATAAAATAAAGAAAGCAACCTGAGTGAGATTTGCCTTAGTTTAGTCTAGACAGTATTTTTCATGCCAGATGTTGTCCATCTTATTTCTGCTTGCCAGAATTATTCTGATACATCACATTCTTTCTTTGGTTTATCAAGCAAGAGAGCTTTCTTTTGCATGATAGTTAGCTGAAAATGTTTCTTCTTCCTTTGTAGTGCTCTTGTAACCTTATTAGTATTTATCATATTGTTTGTTTGTTGAAGGTGCAGTTAGACATTTGTTTATCTGCCTGGTGTACACTTCAGCAATGGAAAGTTTTTGTCAAGTTTATTAAGTTAATGTCAGTTATATACCAAGATAATCAAAGCTGAGCATAATTATTTAAGCAAAAGGGCCTAGACAAGTCTTAACTTTGATTTTGTGTGATTATTGTAAGCAGATAACTTGGTGATTAAGATTAGGTGGTTTAGTCTGCATTGAAACAAAAATGTAACAACTTGCACATCATGAGGAAGTGTTTCCTTTTAAAGAATTGGATTGATAAAGTTTAGAGCTTTCCTGTGTAGTACTGAGTAAGCCACTCTTAGAAAACAAAGCTGTCTTAGCAGTAATTTATTAACATTAATATTAATGCAAACTAAGTTAAGGAAGAAAATTATAATACCCGAGAAGGAAGGAAGAGGTAACTTTTGTAAATTCTAGTGTAGTGGTTAAGCTTTCAGCCTCCAACATACAGCATTCATGTTTTTGGTGCGGCATGGTGTGTTGTTGGGTTTTTAAAATTATTTTTTAAACTTTTTTTATAATATCAAGTGTTATGGTGGATTTTAGTAGGCTGACAATTGGGCTTCAGTGTGGCTGGGTATGTGGCAAGATAAAGGGTAAATAAAAGGACCTAATACGAACAAACAAGGAAGGCCTTGTTGAACATGTGAAGATTGGGGCAGCCTTGGCTACAGTGACCAGGACATTGGGGAGCTCAGTATCTTACGTGAAGGAAGAGGGGCAGCAATTAAGATTGCAACCCTGGACTTCCAGAGAGTTAACTTTAGTCTATTCAGTGGCAAGTATCTTTAGCCTTTAACTTTAGCCTATTCAGTGATAAATATCTTTGGAATGTGCCTTCAGAGAAGAAGGATCCAAGACAGTTGGATCCTTCCAACAACTGGTCAATATTCAAGGATTTTTTTTTTGGGGCTCAAAAATGGTGCATCCTGATGAGCAAGAAATTGAGCAAAGTGGGCAAGAGACCTGCATAGATGAACATGGAACTCCTGTCAATACCCAAGCACAAATGAGAGATACACAGGAGAAGGAAGCAGGGACAGAACACTGGAAACATAAATAGAGGTGTTAGAGTATGCAGAAATGCAACAAGGAAGGCTGAGGCCCATCTGGAATTAAAAGCCTGGCCAGGTATATCAAGTACAGGAAGAAAATACATCAGTAACAAATAGGAAATTAAGGAAAATGTGGGCCGTTTTTAAATGAAGTGGGGACTCTGGTAACAGAGAATACAAAGAAGGCAGAATTACTGAATGCCTTCTGTCCATCAGATTCACTGACAAGACCAGCCCTTACGAATCTCTGACCTGGCACACCAGGGAGAAGACATGGTGGAAGGAAGACTTCTGTTTCATCAAGGAGGCTTGGGTTAGAGATCACCTAGGCAAACTTAATATCCACAAGTCCATGGGCCACGATGGGATGCATCCATGAGGGCTGAGAGAGGTGGCAGACATCATAGCTAGCCACTCAAGGTCATCTTTGAAAGGTCGTGGCAGACAGAAGTGGTGCTTGAGGACTAGAGGAAAGCAAATGTCACCCCAGCCTTCAAAAAGGGCAAGAAAGAGTACCCAGGCAACTACTGCCTCACCTCAATCTCTGGAAATGTAATGGAGTGCCTTGTTCTGGAGGCCATCTTTAAATGTGTGGAAGATCAGAAAGCGACCAGGAGTAGTCAGCATGGATTCACTAAGGGTAAATCATGCTCAACCAACCCAATTGTCTTCTACAGTGACAAAACTACCTGGATGGATGAGGGGAGAGGAATTAATATTTTCTACCTGGACTTCACCAAGCCCTTCAACTCTGTCTCTCACAACATCCTCATAGGCAAACTTGGGAGGTGCAGACTGGAGAAGTGGACAGTGAGGTGGTTTGAGAACTGGCTGAATGGCAGAAGACTTGACCAGGTCCCATACCGTTCATTCATTCATCAGTGAGTTGGATGAAGGGGTAGATGCCTCCTCAGCAAGTTCACTGATGACACAAAATTGGGAAGATATCTCTGGCTGATACCTCCGAGTGCTGTGCAGACGGATCCTGACAGGCTGGAGGATGCGCATTTCTTCTCTGTCTGAAGTTCAAAGGTAGATGAAAGGTCCTGTACCAGCACAGACTGGGGGCTCACCTGCTGGAAAGCAGCTCTGTGGAGAAGGACCTGGGGGTCCTGGTGAGCAACCAGCCATCCATGAGCCAGCAGTGTGTCCTTGTGGCCAAGAAGGCCAATGGAATCCTGGGGTGCATTAGGAAGGGCATTGCCAGCAGGTCAAGGGAGGGGATCCTGCCCCTCTGCCCAGCCCTGGTGAGGCACATCTGGAGTGCTGAGTCCAGTCCTGGGCTCCTCAGGACAAGAGAGATGTGGAGCTCTGGGAGAGGGTTTGAGCAGAGGGCAGCAAAGGTATTTAGGGGACTGCTGATCAGAGATCATTAGGAAGACCTTGCTTGAGCAGAAGTTGACCCCGCCAATGGCCACTTCCAACTTTAACCATTCTGGGATTCTATAGTGCTTTACAACTGATTATAACCTTGACAGAAAATGCTCAGCCACTTAAATGGCAGCATCTGTATCTAGTATTTTGATCTCTGCTGTCAAGTCCTGCTTCTACATTCAGTATAGACGCTCTTCTGTGTGCAAAACCAGAAATGGATGTCCTTACGTGTAGGCATCAAATGGGGTCCATTAGGAAAAAAAGAGGTTGTGCAGGAGTGATTACAGTGATTCTTCAAAGAAATGAAATTCATATATAAGCAGTACTGAAGGCAATGACTTCAGCTTTATCTCAGGCTGAGGGCTTCCTCATCATACTTCTTATCAGACTGTTTTGAATTCCAAGCCTCACCTCCAAAAGCAGTGAAGGCTCTCTTTTGATCTTCTGGTAGGAGCCCTAAAGACAACATAGAAAATACAGTATTTTCTCTTAGTCTGGCAAAAGGACTTCTACTGAATGTAATGAGACTGTGTAAGTACTGTATTAGAAATATTGACTTGGAGACAGCCTGAGCAGTTATGTTTCTGTTCTACATAGGAGGCTTAGAATGTCACTATTAATGAATGTTCTTGTTAATTTGGATCAGTTCGAGAAAAAGAGCATCTGTGTAGGACAAAACCCCATTGTTTGTTCTAACCACAAATCCATTGGCTACAGCAGTTACTAAGCATCTTGAATAACATAACCAAGGAATTAGGCATTGCTTTGGAGATAGGGGCTCGCTTAGACTCCACATGTCAGAAAACAGTGCAGTAGTCATCTAAGTTCTTAGCTGAAACTCTGCAGTCTCAACTCTGTGGGGAAGTGCTGTCCAGCTGTCCTTTCTAATATAGGGTTCATTACTTATTCTCAGAGAACAGTTATTTACCCTGCAGAACTGTGGCTCTGACGGATGGTTGTTTCAAATCCCATAACTTTTTTCCCCATTTTTCCATTTTTGAAGACCAAGCTAGATAAATACCCTCAGCTGAGAATGAAGTAAAGGAGGCTTACAGCATCTCCAAGGAGTGCCTGATCTGTATTAGCTATGGCTCTTTGAAGGAGTGTTATTACTTGCTGGGTGGTGGGATTCTTCAGCCTTGGGGCCTCAAAGCAGCTTGCAGTTTCATTGCATGTGGCTAAGAGCTGGCCAATCTGCTGCTTATAAATTAATTGCTAGAAGAGTGAAGGCCAGTTTGTTAGTGAAGAAATTATTCCTACTGCTGATGGTTGCTAAATAACCATGGGCTTTTTGATAGGGAGAGGAGGGAATTGTTATGGAAAATTGGTAAGGCCTTGTGCAGTGAAAAACTGAGGTCATAGGGAGGAATCTAACCATATGAGTCAGGATTAGCAGTGAGAGAATCCTGAGCTTGGAGGGAATCTTCTTGTTTAGCAGGAAAGGAAAATGGCTTTGTTGTTAAGGGAGGCCATGTGGTTATGGGACATTTGTCAGAGATGTTCAATAGTGCAGGCAAAGACAAAGTGGATGGGCAAAGTAATGTGACTCTGGGACACAAACCTTGTGATTAGGTGGGAAACAGTCTGAAAAAGGGGAAGAGGAGCAGTGCTTTGCTCTTTTGCTAAAGGGATATGGTGAAGAGGGAAATGATTTCTGGGAACAGAAGGGGAAAGGGTTTAGGTTCTACTTAATATACCTTGTATGGAATGAGAGTTGTAAGAAAAGGATTAAGGTTGGAATGTATCACTGCTTCTCTGACCTGGCTGGAAAGCTCTGTGTGTTAATAAATTTGAGCTGCAATTCATTTTGATCATGGCTTTTTCCTGTTCATCCCTGTTTTCTGAGCAGTCCATGATATTTCCCTTGCCATGTCAAAAAGAAAGTTATATAATCCTTGTAGTCTTTCTTAGGAGTTTGTGCTGACAAGACAATGAGGGTGCTAAATGCTTGGAAAAGTACGTGCTTACTTGTAAGGTAGTAGGTTTCCCAAATTGCATTTAGAGAATTTGGAGTACAGTTGAACTTGTCTTCATTTTTTTTACAAGTAGTTTCTAAGTCTAATTTATTAATTCTTACATTGTTCTGTCTTTTCTATCTCTTTCCAAAACAGGATGATACCCCTTTCATCTCAGACATTAATGATGAATCTTCATCATGGCCAAACACAGGAATATGTGATTAAGCCCAAATATTATCCAGTAAAAAAAGTGATTTCAGGAGAGCAGTCCACTGAGGGCTCGTTACCGCTGAGACTTGGCCAGGATCAACCTGCATCACCTTTGAGATGTGAGTACAAGTACAAAAAGCATACTGCCTTCTCTCCCCCCACAAAGCCCCCACTCCCTGTTTTTTTAAGATCTTGAAATTTTCTGCAGTAACACTTGAAGACAGAGAAAGGTTAAAACAACTATACGTGAGAATTCTTAGATTAGCAAATGCTTCAATATTCGGCATTTTGTGGAGAAACAAAACAGATTTCCTGGATGAGAAAAAATTGAACCTGATTCACTGTGGAAAATGTATCATGTTATTTCTAGATAATAGTTTTTTCTTCAGAAAAGGGTGCTTTGTGAATGCTTTGCTAGAATAGGCACATCTATGAGTGTAGTCACTGTCAGTATGATGGATACCTTTTTGGAAAGCTGGAGTTCAGGACTGTGGTCTCATTGGTGACTAATTTTCTCTATAATTTATTACGTGTTTACGAACTTCTGCACAGTATGGAGCTGCCTGAGAGTTTCTGCTTCATATTTATAAAAAAAAAAAGATTGTGTAGGTGCCCAGCTTGTGGCCTTGGCTCATGCCCCATTGTGTGCAGAGCTTGTGGACAAGTTTTGGCTTAGAAGATTAAGAGCTTGATGAATTATGGGCTAGGTATTACAGAACGTCTGCTGGCTTGATTTGGAGAAAAGTTCCTGCAGCTGAATAATGGACTGGTTAACATTGAGACCTTAAGGACTTGCAGTCTCCTGACAGACTTCCTTTGCTGTAGCACAAAGAATTATGTTCTGCTGAGGTTTTAGGGAAGAGCCTTTCCTTCTAAATCTTTAACTAGAATTCCTTTGTGTATATTTGCATTTCTGCATTGCACATCTTTATGGTCTGTCCATTTACACTTGCTTCCTTTTCTTCAAGGATAAGTTTCTTGATGGTAAATGAGACTATTGGCTCTAATGGGAAGAACAGTGGGCAGCTGGAGGTCTTTCAATTAACATTTTCAGAGTGGTGAAGTATACTTCTTGCAAAGCACTATCTCCCTTTCTTAGAAGTTTCAGAAATTTTTTTTTTTTTTAGTCACACTGTCAAGGTCAAACAATAGTCTCTTTTGTAAATATGATAACACTGCTTTTTTTCCAGTCAGCAGTTCCTTTCCTTCCAATAAAATATTAATGGCCACCAGGATTGGATTGTGACCTTCTCTATGCATTTTACTTCAAAGCATTAACACTGTGCCAGAGACTGGCAATTGTGAAAAATGTACCCCATAGAATAAACTTTTTTTTCTCTAGCTGTAGCTGCAGTTGGTTTTGATTTTTGGACTTCTATAGATTGTTTCAATCCAGTGATATAAAATGGATGGTCTTGAATAATTCTATTTGCAACCTGGTAGTCCATAAAACAGTAGGAAGATTTTTTTTAGTAATTCAGGTACATCTACCTCAGACATTTCCCACTAGTCCCTTAATGGCACTGTTAAATAGTAACCACTAGTCATCTGAGCACATGAATCCTCTAAATACTGTGCTTGTATCCCTGGATTTATAAATGCAGTGCTGAAAAAAAGTAGTTAAAGGAATTTTGTGTGGTTTCTGTTGATCTAAAATGTATATGATAGTAAACAAATTCTAAATGTAGTCTTTTTGGAACTCCTTTCAACAGAGCTATTGTGGGAACTGTTTATTACAGCAGGAAGAGGTTAGGAAGTTCTCAGTTTCACTCTATCCACTTCTGGTTGCTATATTTTCCAGCCTGAGAAGTCTGTGGGCTAGTGTTTAGTGGCATTGTGTGTTTTGCCCATTGAGCTGAAAACAGTGAAATTTCTGCTTCTGAAATCAGTTGTCTGGTGTTGCCTGCATGCGGAGGACAATTTTGTTCACCCTCTCACCAGGCTACAGTTCCTCATAAGCATAATGATGATGTCACTACTTCCCTGTTTTAGAGGCATGTTGAGAAAATGTATTAATTAGTGACTGAGGCAACCACAGAATGCACTGAAAGCAGAAGAAAAACTCAAGAGTACTTTACCTACAACTGGAATTGTATTATGTGAAGTAAATAAGGCATGTGTTTGTATAATGAAGTTATCCCAAGGAAGAAGGGAGGATAAGAAAGAACATGAGCTTAATCTCTCTATTCAGGAAGACAATGTGAGAAGTATGTGAATTTTGCAATTGAAGTTACATGTTAAGTTGATAAAATTAAGTACTATGGGCAACTACTTTCTTCTAGGTAGATTGGATTGTTTTGATCTTCACCAAAATTCTTTATAAAATTCATTAAAGAGAGCATATCTCTACTTTAGGTAGTAAATGAAAACATGTCTTGAATTTAAGTAGTAAAAGTTACATAAGTTTTAGTGAATTTGAGCTTGCAGCACCCTACTGTGTCTTAGCTGTAAGTGTTGTGGCTGGACAATTGGACAAGTTGGACAAATATGCCTGTATGGCTTTTGGACTCTTAGGATCTGCTCATGGTTCTGTGGACAACTCTTAAATTCTTGTGTAAGGATGAAGCTGAAACAATATGAAAGTCATGTAACTCCTCTAACTGTGGATACATTGTATTGCATCATATTTTACATAAGTTTATACACATGAGATAAGCTTAATGTGGAAGCAAATGTCCCAGCACTTAAGAGTTGTGATGTGCAGAATACCCTGTTCCAAATTTGGCATAACAAGAACTTTCCTATATTGGCAGCACAATACACTGGTAACTTAGTGAATCTCCTCGGTAAGTTTATATGTAATTACACATGCTGGCTTCACTGATGACTTCAGAGGTTGATTTGAGCAAATCCCAGGTGTCACTTTGAAATTCCAATTTAAACTATTTTTGAGGAATTGCCCCATTCTGACTTCATTAAATGACACTTACTTCATAATAATAGTATTTCCCTGCCAGGAAGTATGGGTAAACAGCTGCAAAAGGCATAAATATTTTACTGCTTTAAAAAAGTGCAGACAGAGATACAATATGTGTTGCATATAAATGCATCTGTATGATTTGACATTCTACCCAAGTTCAGACTTCGGAGGAAAAACTCCCTCTGGTCTTCACTGGGTCAGATATACTCTTTCCACCATTCTTGGTATTGCTTTGTGGAACTGCTCTTCATGAACAGCAAAATAATTCTCCCTGGCTTGTCTTAGCTAGATCACTACATTGTAATCCTTATAACTTGTGCCTATCAATGTATTTATGGATATTAAACAGTGGTAATATTCCCAACTAGAAGTTTTGGGAAATTTGGAGATAAGGGAGGATCATGAGGCTACACTCTGAACAAGGTACAGCCAGCAGAATGAGGCGAATGAAACTAGAATTAACTTAGAAGACTAACATTAAGAAATAACTGAACAATTACAACATAGTCTGTTTGGAGGGAATGCAGAGTCAAATTTGCTTCAGTCACTCATGGCAACTGACATTCATGTATTGTTCCTAAAATTGTACATAGTCGGTTGCAAGGGAATGGGGTAAGTGCATAAATGTTGGGGACTTTTTTGTTTCATTTTCTCAAATGCATGTGTGTTCAAAACCTATCCTCTCATTCCAGAGGCAGAAGGGATTTTTAAGAGATAAGCTGAAAAGTTTAAGATAAAATTTTGTTCCTGTCAGCATCAGGGTCAAACAGCACTGGGGCTTTTGCAAAGAACAATTTTAGTGTGAAGCATTCTTTTCCTCTCTGCCATTTAAGAGCATTATTCTTCCTGCTATTGAAGAGTATGGTGATTTGTAACAGCCAGTTAAAGTTTACTTTTGATTCCAGCAAGACTTGGAAACAACAGGCTATATTCTAGGTATAAATTGAATTATGTAGATTCACATTAATGCAGCTAACTCTATCATACCAAGCAGCAAATTTACTTTGCTTTTTCCTCAAAAAATAGAGTGACAAATTCTGAAAAAATAACTAACAAATGAATACAGTTTGTGTAGCAATTATAAGAGACTATGGAGTTCTTTGAAAACCATGGAGACAGAATAGCTCTGTATCAATGCAAGCTATTTCACTCAGTATACTGTTGCTCTAGGCATTCTAACAATACCATTGCTAAGCTGTCTTTGTGATTGTTTTTGTGTCCATAAAGGGCTCACAATTGAGGAGCCCAGAAAATCAGCACCCCCCCAAAATGTACTATATTGTTCTTTTTGGACTCTGAAAAGATTTTATGGCCCTGAGCTCATTAGAAAATAAATGTCTGCCTGACAAGCAAAGGCTACTGGTGCTTTTATAGAAAATATTTTAAATGTTGCATTCACCCAAAAATGAATTCTCATCTCCATGCTTTAAAATACAGAGATGGATATGCAGCAGAATGAGGAAGAATGTTGGAAAAACATGGTGATCTGGCAATGAGAATTAAAATCAGTTCAAAGCATGTAATTGCTGGGGGGAAACACAGACTGAGACAAATGCATCTCAACTTCTGAGATGAAAGAGTATTGGCTCCAAACCAAAAATTTCTCAAGATAAGAAGAGGTTTTCCAGAAAATTCTGTAGGGGAAAGCCTTTATGATGTTTTAAAAATGTTAATTTAGGTGGATATAGAAACTTATTGAACCCACACAATTAAAAATTAAAAATCCCTTAGCCTGGCTAACTCCAGAGTTGCTGTAATACAAGTCTTTGGTATCAAGAATTGATTCTGATTGTTGCAAGTAGCTGAGTCTGGTTTTCTTCATAGGAGATATGGAAGTGCTCTTCTGTCAGTGCCATCGCCTATACTAGAAGGAATGAGCAAATGTTGACAAAAAAATTACTGTAAGAAGGCTCATACCCTGTGAAACTGAGATTTCAGAATCAGTGACATCCTTATGTCTGTTGTCATTTTTTCCCTCTTCAGAAAATTAGGGGAAAAAAAAAGATATTGGCTTCATATACTGCTGAGAGAGAAGATTTTTAATGATGATTCAGCATGCAGAGGCGGCTGTATTCATTTATAACTTAATTCCATGATGTCCTGTCCTTTGTCACTGTTTATAGTTTGTTGACTTCCCTAGTGCTTTTTGGTTGTTTCCCTTCAGGAAATGAAATGTCAAGTGGATATATTTTAGTAAGGTAATACTAATTTAATCTTTATTCCCTATTCTTCCTAGAAATGATGAGCATTGACTCTTGCAATTTAGACTTTTTTTTTTAATTTGAGGGAGTTGTGTATGTTGGGAGGGGGAAACTCTATCTCAAGAATTTATTTTCTTGGTAAGTTATTTATTTTCTTGAGAAATGCTCTTCCAGCTTGAGACTTGTAATACTGTTGTCTAATATTTGTATTATTATTGTGAAAGAAGCCTAAGTAATAACCTTAGGCAAAAGGCATAATTTCAGATGAGTACTGAGTTTCAGGTGGCAGTAAGTCTCATTCTCAGTGTACAAGACCAAATTCAGAGTCCTGTTGATAAAGTGGACAGTGGCATAGTAGCTGGTAATATTAAAGCTCCTACATGGTTGTAAGTTTGTGTGTAAAAATGTTGACTTCATTATCAGACTGTGCATTGCAGTAACTTTCATCAGTGGACAATTGCTTGCAGTGGGCTGTAAAGTTACTGCTGCTTTATTACAGCTTAGATGAGGATTGTAACCTTAACCCTAGCTATGTGCCTTAGATGTAGGTATGTGTCTAAATGTGCCTTTTGGGCCTTTGTTACCATATCACTCAAGTGAAAGCCTTTTGGGTCTAGGTATGCTTACATACCTAAGAAGCTGGATAATTTGAATGGAAGCTTAAAAAGGCTTGTTCACCTGAATGCTGTGCTTACAGCTGGAGTAGTATCCAGCCCCAAATCTGAAGCACTGATGTGAACTCAAGAGGCTCTTGAAGAGCTTGAAGTTTTGTTTCAGGACAAATACTTCACTCTGGGAAAGGTAGGCCATCTAGGTGCTAATATTTTGTGTAATTCATATTTGAAATTGCAGCTGAAGCACTTGACTGCCTGCCTGTCCTTAGAAGTACACTCAGCTGAACTCTCCTGCAGGATTAAGCTCCCCAAGGACTGCTATAGCAGTCATAGTGTTGTCTGGAATCCAGCTGTAGATGTTTCTTCAAAGAAAAGTGTCTGAGCCCTAAACTAAGCAGTCTTGAACTAAGGATTTGAACTAAGTAGTCTTAGGTCATCAGCATTTACTTCTGAATGGGTTGGGCACACTCCTGTTCAGTGTTGCTCCATGCAATCAATTTCTCTCATCCCTTGGAAAAGAGACCTAGGACTGATAAGTGGTGTAACTCAAGGCTAAAATTTAGTCCTTTATCATCATAAACATTTGTGGATCTAGTTTAAATATAATTTTTTTAACAAAATAAATGCAGTACAGATTAAAAGAATTATTGCCCAGTAAGTGTATTGAAATGAATTGAAGCCATTCCATCAGACATCAAACCACACTGCATGCTCTGTTTGGGTTGGTACCTTTTTCTGATCACTCTTAATTATGTGAAGGGAAATGATAGTTATGTATCTCATTACCAGGGAGAATGGCTGTAGTTTAAGATAGGATGTTCATTGCCTGAGGACTGTATATAAAGAATCCTTGTAGTGGTCAAAAAGACAAGGAAGACAAAAGGTGATTGATAAAACGTGCTGGAAGAGACCTCAGATTTCAAATCTGTGTGTGATTTGTACATTATGGGTTTCTACAGGACAAAATTGAATGTAATTTCTGTGAATTCCTCTCTTGCTCTAAAAGGTTGTCAGTGAGAGAATTTATCAGCAAAGGGCTTGTGGCAAGTAAACACAGTTAGGTCTTTCTAAACAATCTCAGCACTTGTGCCTGCATATGCTCCTTTGGTACTTTTAAGTGAAGCCATCCATAGAAAACACAAAAAAATGCTGTTGCAGATAGTAGAGATCTTTTTGGAATTTGTCAAAATTAATAGAGGAAACCTACTTGAATGAAACAAGTGTTGCTGTAGTAAGTGACTTCAAACAGTATTCTGTTCACACTCACCTCTATTTTAAACTGAGATTAAGATAATTGAAGAGTGGGTTATTTGCCTCTCCCTAGAATAGACTACTAAAAATTGTAAAGTGTTTTGAGGGTGGTGGGAGGTGGTGATGAGGCAGATAGTGGAATTCTGTTCTATTCCTTGGCAGAGAGCAAGGAAGAGATTGTATCCCTTTGATAACCAGGAAGGGGAAAAGACTTTCCCTATTTTCTTTTCAGTTACCTTCTTCCTTCCTGGAAGCTTCCTACCTAATGCTTCCTGGAAGCATCAAATTTTCTTTTGAAATTATTTCTTTTCCTGTTTGTCAAGTATGCTGAAGAAGAAAGAGAGCTTAAAAAGAGGGTAGAGAAACAAGGGTGAGATAGAAGCAGGAAGTCTGAGAGCTCAGTTCTGACTGCAGGGAGAAGAAGATTGTGGTAGGAGCTTCTGAGCAAGACAGGAGGAGGAAGTGATGTGAAGATGTAAAGACATGGCTAGACAGAAATAGGTGTCTAGAGAAGTGTGTGTAATAGCAATAGTGGCAATAAGAATGGCAACAAAAATATCGGTGCATATCTCTCTTCAGTCCCTGTCATATTAAGTAGTTGGATTTGGATCATGTTTTGCTTTTTTGGAAGCCTTTTAGTTTGCATCAAGACAGTGGAACCGAGTACTTGGAAAGTGATGAAATATCAAAGGTTAAGCTGTATCAATTAATGAAATATATTTAACATCACAGAAATGCAGCAAAAATATGAAGTACAGAAACAACAAAAAGTAGGAGTGCTAAACTAATTACATTTCAATAATGTGTTCCTACAGCTGTCTAGACATGTTAAATCAAGTACAGCTTGCCATGCTGTCATCTTGCTCACAATGTTTGACTGGGTGGATGTGCACACATAGACCTCATGCAGAACTGGGGGTGTACTTTTAAGCATTAGAGAAGGCATTGGATCTTGGATGAAATAAATCTGGATCATCTTATTTTTAATTTCATTGACATGTCTAATTTCTCCCAATGCTTGTGAAAAGAGAACTGGCTGTGAGGTGACCTAGGGAACAATAACCAAATTCCTGGGAAGAGCAAAGGTAGACATTGTATATTGAAGCCAAAAATCAAATTACTCAACAGCTGTGCCTTGCCTTTATTTAATCCATGTAGTTTTCAGACTTGTTTGTGCTTGTGACTGTTACAGAAAGATTAAGACTTATATTCTGCATGATTTTTAGATGGGTGAGGTTTGAATGCAGGAGATTTTACTCCTGTGCTCAGAGCAGAGTAAGGGTTGAGCTCAGTCCTGGTAAGGTTGTGCGAGAGATGTTCTGTATTTGTTTTACTGGGATAATATCTGTATCAACAGATTTGGGAGAGGGATTTGGGAGATGTGTGCCCCTTTGGCCTATCCTGCAGATTGGTTCTGGGTGTGAAGTATCAGTGCATTGTTGGGAGACAAAAATAAATTAAAATCATAGAAGCATTTTTATGTAAAGCAGTGTTGAGTAATTCTGCTGCTCTCCCCATCATTGATCAGACCTCAGCTGCAGTATAGTGTGGTTTTGGATAGGGTTTGTGAAGAAAGATTAGGACCAAGTGACTGGTATCAAAAGCAAAACAAAGAAGAGGTAGGTCTGCAAAATACAGGCTGTTAGACTGACTGTTTAGATGGTTTTGGTCTGATCAAAATGAGAATGAGGCAGATTAATGGCAGTGGTCTTCAAGTATGTTAGAAAATGATCCACAGAGGAATAATGTTTTGTTAAAGCTTGCTGTAGATAAAGCAGGGCAATAGTTTGCTTGAGTTGCTACAGGGGAAATATGGGTTACTTATTAGGAATACCTTCACAATAAGAGAGGTTGAAGTGCTGGAATAAATTCTTCGGGGAGGCTGTGGAATCTGCATAATAGAAGGGGTTTGAGGACAGTCTGGACAAACATTTTGTTTAATGTTGCTGTTTTATCCTGGGAAAATGAAGATGGGGAAATTAAGTGATCTCTCAGAATCTCTTTCAGCCCTTTCTGTGCCTTTTAAAGCCTGTTTTTCTCTCAATGTGTAATCAAAAATCTAGGGAAGATCTGCCTCTGGCCTGTATGTCAATCTAGTGTGTCTTTATATTTTCTTTTTTTTTTTTCTGTTTTTTTTTTTCTTCTCTAGTTCCTAACATTATAAATCTTGTAGATGATGCTGTTTCTAAGTTGTATGACAGCTAAGTTCAACTTGTTCTGATCTTTGCAAACTAGATTTTTATTGTTGATTGGGTTTTTTTTAATGTTATTTTAAATTGGTGACTAAGTGGTGACAAGACAGAACTTCCTAATATATTGTCAAAAGTGTAAAAAGGTCATTTGACAATAGTTCTAAGAGCTTAACTATCTTACTTGTGTGGTTGGTTTTTATACAATGTCATCTTTGGTTTTTTTTTTTTTTTTTGTTTTTTTTTTTTTTTTTTGTTTTTTTTTTTTTGTTTTTTTTTTTGTTGTTGTTGTTGGTTTTTTTTGTTTGTTTGTTTTTGTCTTTTTTGTTTGTTTTTTGTTTTTGGTTGGTTTTGGTGGTTTTTGGAGGGTTTTTTTTGTGTCAGCATTTAGGTAAGAAAAAAGAGGGTATTGGTCATCTAAGAATTTAAAATGTTGAATCTCTTAGCTGTTTAAAAGCTAATTGGGTTTGATTTTAGAAGATTTAATTTTAAATGGTCTCCTCAGGCATCATAGTTAAAATTTGAAACTGTGAAATAGCCTGAAATAATGTATTCTCATTGTGAAGAGAATGTAATTTTAAAACAGACTCTTCAGGTCTGATGACACACTGTGTAGATAAACATATGAAAACATACTGGGAACAATGCAGAAGTAGAATGTCATGACAAGAGTGTAGTGTATATCATTATTGGAGGTACTGATGGAATGCCTATAGTTCTGCTAGTTCTGTTTCCTTAGGAGATTTGCCAGGATATTTGTCATAAGTGAAGGTATTTTAAAAAAAAATCCAAACACAAAAACAACAACAAAACAAACAAACAAACAAAACACCTATGAGAACAACAACCCCCCCAAAACTGGCTTCTTAAAATAGTTTTAGAAATCTGTGTACAAAGAATATGGGACATGTGTCCATAAGCTACTCTATGTACCAGTGTACTCAGCTGGTAGAAGCCACTGCTTGTGATTTTTTTTTTTTTTTTTAAATTGTGAATCCTTTTGGTTAGATCACCGTGAAGCACAAAACCATCACGCGAATAACATCAATGCTTTTGACACATTAAAATATTTTATTCTCTTTGCCCCCTGGACCTATGTAGTTATCTATTTAACTGAATGCCAGTCCTGCTTTCACTAGTGTTGCTAGCCCATTGTCTTCCTGCAAAGCAGGGACATACCACAAATCGTCTGAGCTCCACTGCAGCTATTGAATACTGTCAGAATGTTGGAGCTGTGAGAGCAGCCATAAACCCAAGGAAAAGAAGTGTTTCTCAGAAGAAACAAAGTCTGAGTTGCATTACACAGCAACTCAGGAGGTTGAGGAGGAATCCTTCCCCTTATACAGTTCTTTCCCAGCACGGCTGTGTAAGCTATTGTGGCCACCTGAACATAAAACCTGCCACCTGCCCTGTCTTAACTGCTTCACCTTTTTTGCTAATGCAGGGGGAAAAAAATCATCATAATGGATAGTGGGGGCAGAAAGGCTTCTATTAAGAAATCCTTTTGCTTGCATTTTCCAGTTCTCCTTAGTTGTTGCTAAATCATAAATTTATCACAGCAGGAGTTTGCTGTGTTCATGATATTATATCATAGTGACTTACGGAGATGGAAAAAAATCACACACATACCATGCCAACTTTCAACTGAAATCTCATCACTTTACCCAGACTTTTTTTTTTTTTTTTTTTTTTTAATCTGGCTCAAGAGTTTTATGGATTTTGGAAATTATGGGTGCGTTCTTCCACTGATCTCTTTTGACAAATGTATCACAGAGCTCTTAAGCATAAGAGAGCCTGGACTGGGAGGCAGGATGATGGCGCTGTTGGCTGAATCTCATTGTGACTTTGCTGTCTAGCTGAGGGATGAAGTTTTATCCACTGTTAGTCATCTTGATTGTCCTGTCTTTATTAAAACAATGATCTGTCTTTAGTTTGGCCATTTTCTTCAGTATTTTTGCTATTTATTTGGTGTTTGCATCTTCTACTTTTGTTTTTTTTTTTTTTTTTATTAGGCTTGTTTGTTTATCTGGTCTTATATTTTTTCATGAAATGGATTTGAGGTAATCTAAGTTGCAGATTCTGTCATGCCTATGTCACAGTGGCATCATCAGTAGAGGTTCTGGAGTTTGAAGAAAATATTCTCTATGCTTAAAAATATACTGTCCTTTAATATGAGCTAGTTGAAAGTCAAAAGAGGTTAAGGCTGTAGCAGTATCGGTCCTTTCCTAGCATGAAATTGTGGGGTTTAGCACTAATACTAAAAAATCAGCTAACAGATGTTGAAGGATAGTTTCTCATTTAGAATTGAATTTTCCTCTTTGGAGAAGAGGAGGGGAAAAAAAATACAGAAGAGGAGATTCAAGGAAGTCCAAGAGTCTAAACTTGAAGTTTCTACTAAAAGCTTCCTTTCAGGAGAAGGGCTTGTGGTCTTTTTTTAAAATTGAATCTGTGTGTATTAAGCTCAATGTCAGGGCCCTTAAGCCTCAGAATCTGTGAGGATAGCACAGTTTACTTCTCTTCAACTGCAGAGAAGAATGATAGTGACATCTCTGCCTTGAATCAGTTCCTCAAACGCTGATCAGTTTTTAAGCTCAGAGGCCTTAGCTTTGTATCCATCCTAAATGTCTTCAAAAGAATTGAAGTTAAAAGCTGTGGCCTACTAGGGAGGGAGAGCAAACTAAGTGTTTTTATAGTTTTCATAAATCTAAGAAAGATGGAGAAAATCTTCCCATGTCTAAAGAATATGAAGGTATCTTATTTCTGTCTTTTTGCAACTATCAAAACAGGAATATCTGCGAAATTGCTTTATAGCGAAATAACTAGCAGACAGCTAGATAAACACATCATGTGATGGTTTACCAACCAGCTGACAGGTCAAGCACAAAGGGTTGTAGTAAATGGGGTTACATCAGGCTGGTGACTGGTGGGTGTCTATAGGGCTACATTTTAGGGTCAGTGCTCTTCAACACAGTTCTGGGTGCCACACTATAAGAAGCCTATAAAGCAATTGAACAGTGTCCAAAGAAGAGCCTTGAGGAGAAGCCATATGAGGAGCAGCTGAGGTCACTTGGTCTGTTCAGCCTGGAGGAGACTGAGGGGAGACCTCACTGCAGCTACACCTTCCTCATGAGGGGAAGAGGAGGGGCAGGCACTGATCTCTGCTCTGTGGTGACCATTGACAGCACCCTAGGGAATGGCCTGAAGTTGTGTCAGGGAAAGTTTTGGCTGGATATTAGGAAAAGGCTCTTCTCCTAGTGGGTGGTCGGGCACTGGAAGAGTCTCCCCAGGGAAGTGGTCACAGCACCAGCCTGACAGAGCCCAAGAAGCGTTTGGACAACGCTCTCAGGCACATGATGTGACTCTTGGGGTGTCCTGTGCCAGAACCAGGAGTTGGACTCTGTGTAAGTACCTTCAAACTCAACTTTGCTGAATAATGATTTCAATATTAGTAGAGGCTAGGGCTTTCATCATGTTGTTTTTAAGACTTCTTCCTGAAAAATTCCATTTAAACATTGTTTTACTCTTTAGCCCTCTAGATATTGATCTGTGTTTTTGAAAGTACTCTTTGATTACTATTAATCCCAAACTTAGATTACTAGTATTTTCTCATCCAAAAGCATCGAAAAGCAATTTTTACGATATCCGTCGGCTCTCATAAAAAGGCATCTCTTTTACTAAAATTATTGTGCTATAGGATTTTCTGGTAAAACCTAAACTATGTGATAAAAATTATTTTAAAATTTTTGTTGTTGTGAACACTATGCCCAACTGTTCTTACTATAGCTCAGCACTCACAGAATACTGTGAAGGAGAATTAAATGATGATTTAGTTTCATCTTTACTATTTCAAAAACATAACTCTGGGCCTGATGCTGGGTGTGCAGACAATCTATTGCGCTTTTAGTTGGGTCACATTCAAAAGAGCTGCTTGGGTTCACAAATAGAACATTTTATTGAATGCAACACATGTGGATGTTTCTTCTGGATTGCTCATGCCAAATGCATTAACTGCAGACTAGGTGTATTTAGCACAAACAACACTATTGTCTTCATGAGCTTTGTGTCCCAAGTCAACAGTCAGCAGAGCTGAGGGGACAAGACTTACTGAAAGTTGTCCCTCTGGGAGGGTGAGGACGACAAACTTGTTGATCTGTCCCTGCACAATTTCATGTCGAGTTCTCATCTCCTGGGTAGATAGAAAATGGCAGTATTTCTTATAACTCATTAACTACGGTTGTGCCAGGTGCTGTGGTGGGACTGTGGTCAAACCTTCTGTTCTTTGTGCACACGTACAGAATATTTCTTGGTAGGAGGTGTACTTGGTTTGTACACAACATCTCTGGTATCAGGTAGAAGAATCAGACCCACATGGCTTCCACTTTTCTTCCATGTTCCTTCCTGATGCCATAGCAACGCAATCCATGTGACCATTCAGTTTCAGTGTTTGCCCTGTAAGCTTCATCTCATATTGAGTTCTGCATTTTCTGCCCTTCCAACACTGACAAAGTCAAATTATTTGTTTGGTTTTTTTAGCTAAGCCAGAAAGCTTGTTTGGATCCCCCGATGCTGGTTTCTACAGTGTAGGCAGGACTGACTTTTCTGACTCAACTAACCCTGTTTTTTTAATTAGATCACATCCTAAAGGAAAAGTATTGCTAAAATGTCTGAAAATATAAGATATAAAATGGACTCTTTTCTAGGAAAATATATAAAACTATGCAAGTAAAACAGAAAGATGGCAATATTGCTTGTGAAGCTATGCTGTAAAAAAGCAAAGCTTAAAAATGCTACCCTCAGCAGTTCATAGGTCCCTTATATCTGTTTAAGGTGTATTTATTTTTGTGAGAAATGCGTGGCATCCTAAAATCCAAGATGTCTTCTAAATCACAATATTAGCCTTTGATCGAAATGTTTTATTCTTCTATCTGTCAAGGCTCTTCCTTTTCTAAACATTCTTTAGGGAGAATAAGGTGGGAGCATCTGTACTACAGCTGCTGTTCAAATAGAGCAATGCCTTTACTGCAGACAAAACAATCGGCACAATGGCTTAAATTTCTTTGTTTATGAAGAGCCAAAAATAAGGAGGCTTTATATTCTTTTGAAATGGGAAGATTTGTAAGATTTTCTCGATATTTTCAAAAAAGTGTTTGTCTGGAAGGTATTTCATGAACTAGGTTAGGCAACTATCCAGCAACTTTTTTATTTCTATGACATCAGGAAGAAGAGATCCTTCTCTTTCTGTGTGTTATTTCTTGGCATTCTTAGGTTTGATATGAAAGTACTTATTAATAGTTTCCAATAAGATGCTATGATATATTTTGAAGAACTTGCTGGATTTATTAGTAGTATGCAGAGGACAAAATGTTTTCTTTTTAAATAATTGCAAATGGAATCTGTTCTTCTCCCCATTTTTCCTAGTAAGTAGTTTTAATACAGTTTTTGTCTTCCGCTGTTAGGTATAGAATCAAATACATCTGGTTTTACATATAATTCTGTAACAAAAAATTCTTATAACTAGCTTAATAACAAATTAGTGCTTGTGCAGTCTTTATTGCATTCAAGGTTTTTTTAAAATGACTACAGGGAGGTATATAAAAAAAAAGAGAATCTAGCCATTTTTTATCTTTGATCTCAGTATTTTAAAGCACTGGTAATTCTCACTCTTTTTTCTGAGCTATTTATTACTAAAACAAAGGCTGACAGTGGAGCTCAGCCTATAATACGTAGATTCTTGTGGAAAAATAGTGCCAAAAAAACGTGAAGAAAAAATGGGTCCAGGCAGCTGCGTCACAAGGTTTGACCACTTCAGGCTGGGGTGCCAGGAGATTTGAGACAGATGTTTTCAGACATGCCGCATGCCTAAAACGTTTCCAGGGGTTGAGCTACAAATAGTGACTTAATAAGTGCAGAAACAGGAAAAGTATGTAGGAGTACACAAGAGTTTATTCACCTCTAGGTGCACAGCCAGCTCTTTACATTACATCTGCCTGTCAGGGTTGGCTATTTAAGCTGTCATGCCCTTGGTATTGCTCTTTGTCTGCCTGTGAATAAAGTGCAGCATTGTGATTACTAATCCCACTCCAGTGACTTGACTTTAAATGTGGTTTTGGAGCGGATCCCGGAGTTCTGTTTGCTAAGCTTCCTACTCCTGTTTCAGAGACACCACTGGAGATCTATGAGAGAGAGCACTGCAGACTGCCCTCCTCCTGTAGACCTGTCGCCTTCCCCCCCCCCGTGCCTTTTTTTTTTTCCCCAAAAAACTTTTTGAAGGCAATCAATGGATACCAAAGTGATCTGTTTATTTTTCTTTTTCTCTTTGCCTCCGCTGACAGTGGGAAATCACACTGGTCGCATCAAGGTGGTCTTTACACCCAGCATCTGTAAAGTGACTTGTACCAAAGGCAACTGTCAGAACAACTGTGAGAAGGGAAATACAACCACCCTCATCAGTGAAAACGGCCATGCTGCTGACACTCTGACAGCCACTAACTTCCGAGTAGGTAAGTACCCTGAAACTGTATTTGTCCTTAGCTGTCCTCTCTTGACTAACAGAGGGAGGAGATGTTTTGTTATTAATACCAGTTGTGCATCTGTTAGTCTTTGTTTGGAGGGCTCTGCTGAGTAGGAACCATTGTATGCTAGACAAGCTTTCTGGTGTCCTTCGGAAATGCTCCCAAAAGTTCCTTTTGTGTCAGAGGAAAAAAGCTCCCATATTTTTCATCTGAATTTTAAGCTGCAGGGATGCAACATGCTGAGCTGAAGCTTTCGGTAAAATTCCTTCCTCAGAGTTTGTGTTAGTAAATAGGGAAAATGACAGATTACACAAAAAGTTGTATATCCTCTTTTTTACGTGTTTAATATGTATCAAATCCACATAAAACCTAGTGAACAGCTAACAGTGACTCTGTCTTCAAAAATTTGTTCAGCAGCTCCTTAAAACTACAACGCTTCTTAAATATGCAGCAGCTTAAAACTTTTCTTACTGCTGAAAGTAAGTCGGATTTCATATTTGGCATTTTTAGAAACTGAAATAATGTTAAGCCTAATTAAAGTTATTGAAGCCAGTAATTTCTTTGTTAATGTTTATTCTTTCTGCTTGCTCAGTAAGAGTATCAACAGTATGCCAGACTAAACCCTACAACTCTTTGACTCTGTTGAAACAAATCCTGAAAGCTACCTAGGATAATGATAAGCATATTTTAACTGTATATTAAATAGGCATTTGTGTGCAATTATTTACCTTGTAAGTTAAGATATACAGATATATGGGTATATATGTAAACACTTCAAATTTGTCATTTCACATTAAAATACCCTGAGCTGCTCTTGGAAAGTAATTTTGTAGCTACCCTGAAAATATCATAGTGTTGTTTTCTTAAAAAAAATTTGCAAATTTCTAGTCAAAGAATGCCAGATATGAACACTGTAATTTTAGTTGCTGTCTAGAATAAACATAGAGTTCAGGCAGTGCTGAGGCTGGCCAATATTGCCGTTTTTCAAGTGCAGTGTATTTCATGCTCTGAGGGTAGGGGGGGAAACCATTTGAAATTATTATTCTTTTCTTCTGGACAGATGATACAAAGAGCAGTTCCCTCTTTTAACACTCCTACTAGACTGTCAGGCTGTGGGGGAAAGCCCTTGAAGTTACAAACTCATTCCTTCATAGTATGCATGTTTGTAAAAATCTATGTGTTTTTGGACTAATAGTAAAACCAGTGTTTTAAAACAAGAACAGCAAATTTTGGGGTTTGTTTGTGGTTGTTTGGAGGCACTAAAAAAAAAAAAGTATTTTGTAAAGGAATGGTAAATCTTATAATTTTAATTTGTGTTTACTGCCAATGCAGATTTTTACCAAGGTTTTGGCAAGAACCCCAGCTAAATAAGTTTTTTGTTTAATTTTCCGACTAGCATGAAAGGATAGGGTTATTCTTACCCTCTTTCATTTGACCTAATTTTTCTATTGAAATTATGAAATGCTGAGAACAGGCAGTCATGTAACTTGTCTGCTATGTAAATCTGTGCTGTAACATGACCTTCTCTCAAATACTTGAAAACTTGGAGAGTGGAAATCGACCTGTGAAGACGTGTTCCACACCTTCCTTCCTGGCCTCAGGCCACGCAGCTCTGGTGCACTGGGTACAATGGGCTGCTAGAAACATTCAACAAAAGCAGCCTATTGTAGTCCTCGATGGAAAGATAAGGGAGTCTTCTGTTGAAAAATGTATAGAAGCAAGTTGCTACACATGGATAAGGATTTTAGCTTGCCTGTTAGCTATCTTCCCTACTACATTTAAAAGACAATAAGTGTTTAGTGCAGCTCTAGGTATTGTCATTTTCACAGAAGAATAAGAAGGTCTGAACTAGCACTTAAAGGATCTCCAAATAAATATAAAAATGCTGCATGAACTTCTTAATAACTAGAAAAGAGGAATCCTATAACTGTAGATTGAATTGTTTCACCAATCACAGTTTTCAGGAGATTTTGAATCAGAGTTTTAAATACATACTACTGAAATATTTTTTCATATCTGTTCTCTAAGTAGTGCCTCTCACTAGCTTAGGCTTGTCCTGGTATCTCCTGATACATAAAGCAGAAGTAATTTGTGTCTTCCAAGATCATTAACTTTTGTTATATTTTTAAGAGCTGAATTATGTTTAACTTGTATAATATTCATAATTTTGCTTTGAAGTCCCTGTTCTAAAATTCTTTACTTACTGTTAAGCCATAATGTGTGGAAATTCTGATTTAGATGACTTGGTATTTAAAATGCACCCATGAAACAGAATGTCATGTAAGGAAATACATATTTAAAGCAGTGAACAGCACTTTTTCAGTATATTTTTTAAAAAATATTTGTTATTCCTAAAACCAGAGAAAACAGTCACATGCCCTATTTGTAAAAGTTTAAAATGCATTTCTGTAGCAGGAGCAGCATTCTAGTACACGAGACTGAATTCAGGTTCTCAGATGACAGATTAGTTAGACATCAGTTTGCCTTGTTCTTAATAATAAATTATTTGTAATAATGAGCCAGAGTAAAATTTTTTGTTTCTTTTCAGCTTTGTGCTGAACTTTGTAAGCACTGCATTTTCAGAGAGAATAAGTTGCAATATCTGTACTACAGCTACTCAAGATTTGTCATGGATTGTTTCAGATTCTTAAAATGTGCTCAGTTTGTCAATTCAGCTGAAGTTTGGTAGCAGCGAGCCCAGGCAAGAAACAAATCCTGTTTCCTGAAAATTTTATACAATATGGATAAGCCATTAAAAACAAAAACCCACAACAAGGGAAGGACTGGGGGGAATGCTGCTTTTCAGGTGGCTGAGATTTTTGGCTGTGGCGAAGAATAGCTCCTAGCACTGCAATTTAAGGTGATGAAAGCTTGGTATTTAAAAGGAATGACCTCTTTGATTGCCAGGCTGCTTCAGTGAAACTTTGGGGTTTTTTGCAGTTTCATTTTGTGAATGGGATATGTTGCAACTAAACTAACCAACCTCCAATATTTCATTGGCTTGGAGAATGAAAGCATTTAATCTGAGTGGAAACTTCTGCTGAATAAATGCATCTTATTATTCAATTGGATTGATGCATGTGCAGTTTATATGGTATTTCAGTCCTGATACATCTACTGAGGCTTGTAAAACAGGGTCAATAGGTGTGCATAGGAAAGGGAATAGAATAGCACATGAGTTTTCTGTTTCTCTGAGTGTTGAAGTTACTCAGTGAGGTGTCCTGTTTCTACTCAAAATTATTCCACATTCCAATTTTGAAATGAATTCTCTTCCTGTAAGGAGTGGGAGGGCAATGACTAATTTGTAACTGTAAAATGAAGCAATAAGGAATTAGTAAATGCCCAAATTAATATTTTCATGCCTTCCCCCCCACTGTTATGTATATTTATTTAATTATAGATTTTTCCCAAGGGATCTGTGCTTCATTCATTGAACAGGAATGACAGAACTTAGTAAAGCAAGCAGTCATTTAATACTTAGGTTCATATTCACTGTTCATTTGCAGCCCTGCATCTCATTTAAAGTGGTTCATTCAAACTGTTATAAATGAGAAGTCAAAGTTGCATGCTTGCCAGTGAAAGTGCATATCTTTCTATAAAAATTTTGTGTCTGAGCACTTGGCAGTATCTGTGTCAAATAAGGAAACAGAATCATAGAATTATAGAAGGGTCTGGGTTGGAAGGGACCTTTAAAATCTTAGAGTTCCAACCCCCAGCCATGGGCAGGGACTCCTTCCACTAGACCAGGTTGCCCAAAGCCCTATCCAACCTGGCCTTGAACATTTCCAGGGATGGGGCATCCACAGCTTCTCTGGGTAACTTGTGCCAGGGCCTCACCACCCTCATAGTAAAGAATTTCTTCCCCTGTCTAATCTAAATCTACCGTCTTTCAATTTAAAGCCACTCCCTCTTGTCCTGTCCATGATCATGTAAGAAGTCCCTCTCCAGCTCTCTTGTAGGCTCCCTTAGATGCTGGAAGGCTGCTGTGAGATCACCTTGAAGCCTTCTCCAGGTGAACATGGTGTCTTAAATAAAAATGTATCTGGTCTTTCATATTTAATCATAAATTCTGAAACTTTCAGCATGGATCACAGTGACCTGGATATTCTGTACTCTATTACAATAATGCTTAAATTATGTTGCCGCTTGAATTTTGGCGCTTTTCCTATTGTAATTTTCTACCAAAAAATTTTCGAGCTTTACTGTGTTGACTCTGTGTAAATGTTTTTAGATAATGGAGATTGTCCAGAAGTTTCCAATTACATATAGACTGAAACTTCCAAGAAGCAGCAGAAGCATTTTGCTCAAATTTTATTTGGTCTTCTGTTGAAAGCAATTTTGACCAATACATTTTAAAACAATAGGTTATTCAAAGGAAATTTAGTAAGAAGACCCACTATGTAATTATTATTCTAACAGAATTTCCTATCTAGGAAAGAGTTTAGTAAGCATAATTATTTAGAATTGTGAAAATTTAAAGCAGTTATTTTACAGAATGTTGACAGAATTCCTGAATTTTTTTCAGACCTATGTGATCATGAATTACGGTTAGTGTTGTAGGAGTAGCATTGCTTTTTCTTCAAGCACTTCAGGCATTATCGAAGAGTAGTGTTGGTTAAAAATGGCAATTACCTGCAAGCAAGGCAGCCTGTTGGCAAGCCAGCCAACTCCCTTTCTCTGTAGTTTAGATATGACAGAAAGTCCAAGAGAAGTGATTTGGGTTTTCTTGCTACCATTTGGTATTAAAGTTGTTAATTCTTTGCTCCTTATTATGCATACTGCACATATCCTACTACACAGAAGAGGAGCTGTAACACTGATATTTGAGGAGGATTTTCTAGTATCCTTTTGGTGAAAAGGCATATTTTAAATAGTATTAGAAAGCTAATTTGATGACATGTAAACACATATAAAAGACCAGCATCTTGTAGAAGTGTTTGTGTAGATTTGTTGGAATTTATGGTCATAGTCTCTTCTGGCAGCTTCAGTTTTTAACCCATCATGTTTTACTCCTTTGTTTTACTGGGTTTAGTAAGAGTTGCTAGAAAGGTAACATGTTAGAAGAGACACTTTCTTCTCCGTTTTGAAGTGGTGTTTGCTATTTGGTGAATGGTGTCAGCCTGTGCAGGTAACTCATCATGTCTGACCTATGTAACTCTGCCCCAGCAAAACACTATTCCTGTGGCTTCATCTGAGACGTAGCAGATAAACATGTGGAGGATTTAAAATAATTATTAACACATGTCATGCAGATATTTTTAAAATTTCTTTTGGTAACATAAGTGAGAAGTGATTTTATTTTAATTTTATAAAATGCTTTTATTTTCAACTTCATGTCAACTTTATGTTTCCATCAGACAACCTAATTGAAGAGAAGCTTATTTCTGGAAAAACTACATAGCTCAAGAACAGCATATAATAATTAATGGGGTTTTTTACTAAATATTCTCCGTGGGTAAGAATGAAGTGTTACTTTGAAATAGCTTGAGTTTTGTACTTGAACTTGCAAATATGAAGTTGTGATGCAAGAACTTTATTATTCCTTTACTATTATCACTTTTGTCCTTTTACTGTCTCTGGTAGCTACTTTGTAGCCTTATTTGGTAAAAGCTTTGTTTCTTCTGTTCTTGCAGTAATTATAATTTGTGCCTTGTCAGGCTTTGTTGGTTTATGCTTTTTTTGCTGCCAGATGAAATATTATTTCCTTTAATATATGCATGAAAACTTCAGAATTCTTGGACACCTTGGCTAAAAGAATAACTTTTTAAACTTTCTTCAACAGTAGTCAAAGAAGTTGGTGAGTCTGCCAGTGTGTGTGCCTCAGGAAAAAAAAATACAAAAAGGACATTAGGATTTATCCACTGCTTTATCTGGCAATTTGAAATTTAATCTGTACAAATGATGACCATGCTAGAAATATTCTTGCAGCAAGATTGTAATAGCTGTAGCAAAATGAAGGCCAAGAATTTTTCCTCAGACAGTGAACTGAGTAGCTAAACAATGACAACAGTGAGATTATTATTATTAGTTATTCTATGCCTTATAGAAGATAGTAGGATAAAGGCATTTCCTATCCTGAAGAGCCAATGCAAAATTATTTGGGAGTAACCAGTTATGACCATGAATTCAAAAGACATTTCTTTTTTCCAGTCTCCCTTTGTTCTATAAATAAATCTGAGCTGACAGCAGAATGAATTAATTTACTTACAGTCCAGGTAGTATAGTATAGGCTTTTCTAATCTGAAATACTGGTGCACTACAATTCTATCCTGTAATGTTGTGTACCATTCCATAGGCTGAGCAAAACTCAGGGCTTTAATGCATTTTCAATTATGGACTTCCAGTGCTAAAGTTACTAAGAAAAATTGTATTTTAACAATTTTGTTGGTTTTGATATCCACATCTGTTCAAAAAGAATGCTTTCATTCCCCCATGTATTTATCAGAACTTGTCATCAAGAAATAGTTTTGGTTTCTGCCATGGAACTTACAGCATCTGTGAGCTCTTTCTTCATAATCTTAAAATAATTATTCAAAATTGACATCTTTACCTCAGATTCCAGTGGAGGCCAGATGCTAATTTATAGAAAAGAGATTGTTCAGTCAGATGATTTTAATGAGGTTGAACTCATACAAGTCTGTTAGCAACTTGTTTCCAAAGCTCCCATGCTCACCTTAAAGACTTCAGACCATCACCATGAAGCGAAAGTCCATCTGCTCTCAGAGTACTCCCCAAAACATCTATTACAGAGAACACAGTTTTGGATGTGCAGTCATAGGAAAAACCACAAGTGGAAATGGTACAAAATCCGCACCTGCAGCCATTCAAAAACACGTGGAGTATGTTTCCCTTAAAGTTAAAGCAAAACAGAACACTAAGTTAAAATGCATAGTGTTGTATTTTACTATATATGGTTTTAATTTATAGAGATTAGTTTATGTACATCTGACTTGAAGTACTGTAAAAAGAGAACTAAGGGTGCATTTATTTGAATGATTACATTGTTGCATATTCATATAGACACACTACCTTGCACATTCCTCACTGGAGATCAAGTATATGCCAATGTCGGCTTAAATAAGAAATTGCCTCTAAATTATGCAAGTACAGAAGAAAGAGTCTGGAAAGTTTCTCTACATGTTAAAATATATATGGCATTTATCATTAATAAGTTTCTTAGCAAATGGGTTTGTATTTAATGTGTCCTTCTGGGCTTAGCACAGTCAGAAGGAAGCAAGCAGCTATCACTTCTCTGTTGATCACAGTCTTTCCCCATTCAGCCTTTCTACTGTTTGTTCTGTTTTTTTATTTTGCTCCAGAAAATTCCCATCTCTGTGCCTTAGTAGTCTGTTTAGTGTTCATCTATCCGTTCCACCTGTAATTAGCTCTTAGATTTGAGTATCACTGTACTTGAGAGTCCTATTTTGTACAGGCACTGGGATTCCTGGATTTTTCTTTTGAAACATGAACTTTATCTTCATTATGTACACACTTAAATTCAGTGGGTTTTCTATATATCCATAAAAACCTGTTAAGAGGGTGGACCATGAACTTTCGACCACGGATATGTGAATCAAGTTGAAGTCTATGGGAGATCTAAACTCTTTTTTTTTTTTTCTTTTCCCCACTCATCCCTTGCGAAGTCTTGAGGGCTGCTAGTCGACAAATAGAAAGAAAAGTGGATATTTTCTGATTGCACAGGAAGAGGATTGAGTTTTAAGAACCCAGAGTATTTCTCATCTATATTTTACTCATCCAAATAATTTGTTGATTTCTCATTTTGGTTGTATTTTCAGTTTAATTTAAAGATGTTAAGATGAGCTATTAAATCAAATTTTTGTATTTGATATTACTCAGGTACTTCAAGTTTAGGGGGACTTTAGCAGCTGTGCATCTCATCATTTAGAAATGAGTTCTTTGACTTCTCCCTGAGAAGGACTACCTCCATCCATAGAATGTATAGAGCAAATGGTTGTACATTCCTATCAGTAAAATATTTTGAACACTCTCTCCAATATGTATATATTTATAAATTATATACACCTACTACTGTATATATCATCTATTTGTCCATTATAAACCATAGACAAAATAGAAAGTAAAGATGGATGAGAAAAAGACTAAGTGAACTCTTTTGAGAATTCATTTTATTTATTAATGGTACAAAACATAGTTCTTTCCTGCATCCCAGTGCATTTTCTGGCACACTGTGTGGGATGAGCATACCCTGCTTTGGAAGCTGCTGGTATAGGTAAACAGGGGAGACCAGCTTCATAACATAAGCTGTAATACTACCTTTATGCAATTAATGTGTCCATTGCATCTATCTTATTTATTGTTTGAGTATATTAAATTCAGTTTGTTATGTTAGATGCTATAAATGTAGGTGCTAGAACATCTTCTGTCTAACCAGAGTTACAAAAAAAGCCTTTTGTGACAAGGGGGAAGAGGGATTTTTTCATACTTGTACACATTTCAGCGCACAGGGTTGGGTACAACATTGTGGTGTGAAGCTTCTCAATGAGGTTGTACACAGCTCAGGGGAATTTGGTGCATGGTTAAGTTGATTGGAACTGGACATGACCAGGCAGAGCATTGACTGTGTTTTAGGTTTACACAGCTTGTGCCACAATTTATACATCTATTATGGTTATAAGAACCACAATGGGTAATGAAGTTGTGGGTTTTTTTTAAATAAATTTCCAACTGTACATTCTGTGCAGAGTAACCTTTATCCTTCCTATTCACTAGCAATGACTTCTCTCTTTTCCTCTCAGAACTCCAGGATTTGAGTCTCTAGCTTTTCACTGGTCTCTGATGACCTAATTTATTACTCAAACTCTGAGCAATATCCATCCCATTCTCACATTGTGTCACTGCCGCAAGGTCAACTCCCTAGAAAACTTTCTAATTTCTTGTGATGTAGCCAATGCCAGAAAATCATAGCCTATGTTTTTCATGTTTTTTAACTTCCATGAATGCCTGGATTATGAGCTGCTATTTGTATGCTAATGAATATCCACTTTGAAGAGTCTGTTCTTACTTTATTCTTCTTGTAGATGTTTTTACACCAAAATGAGCACTGTGGTAATGCTACAGTAATCAGAGACCAGTCTCCTGATGTTTGGAAATTTTTGTAATGACTACGGTTTCTGTGGCTTTTCTATTTTAAACATAATTTTGTTATTATTATTAGTCTTGTGGTATGGTGGGATGCAGTAGATCAGTGTTTATAGACCATTTGAGGGATTCATCTGGCTCACCAAACCATACCAAGATAGCTCAGTCAAGAGCCTAGCTGTGAGTGGGTTACGAGATGCACCTGTATGGCAAGTTGGCTTGTGGATGTCCTTATTGGCCTGCTGAAGAAAATTAGCTCTCCCCCAGCTGAAGCCAGCACATCAGCTTAAATATCCATTATTCAGTTGCCAGAAATTGTAAGGATGCTGATGTCCCTGGCCAGTGTCAGCTTTACTACTTCTGTGGTCTTCAGAGGCTTTGCATAACAGAAGCATGACCAGTGTTTCTCAGAACATGGTGCTGTTTTGTCTGATGGTAATCAAGTAGTTAGATGTCTAGGAGGAGCTCTTTTCTCTGCCTTATGCTACAGGCTGTTGCTCCATGTGAGAGTCCAATCTGTTTTTTTGGAAATAGCCTAACAGGACAATAGGTGTCAGAGCAGAGAATCAGTTCACTGATGTCTTCAGATTGTAACAGTGCATGAGCAATGACAGCCTAGTGTCATTATGGTCAAATTACTCATTAATCCTGTTGTCCTTAAAGGTGGATAGGGCTGTTCAGCTGGCACCTGAAGGGAAGAATACAGTCTGGAAGGATCCTGTAGCAATAAAGATGCTTGCTCTTCATTTTTATCTGTCCTTCTCTTGAATTCTTGTTCTACTGAAAATGGGTATGTTTCAACAACATTAACTAATACATGTTAGTATTACACATGCTCAGGCACACAAAACACTATACAGAAGGGTAGATCTTAAAAACCCTGGGAGCACTGGAAGGGTAGTTTTCATCTGACACTGTGCATCTTGATGTCAATATTCCTACTTTGATGATGGCAACTAAGAAGTTATTCAGGACTGCTTAAATTGATACTTATAAAGTTTTTATACTGCAGCACACTTGTTTTAAGCAAGGGTGCTAATTTGTTACCCTTCTAAAGCCAGCTTTTCCTGGTTATTTTATTTCTGAGGAAAATAAATATCAATACACTAGAAATCCAAAGAAATGTCTGGAGTCAGTTTTTTGTATGTTTTAGCATCATTATCAAAGGTCTGACCCTGGCCATTTGTAAGGCATTAATTCCTGATAAACAGCAACTGGTGGGTTTTTGTTTTTCTTAGTACACTGAGTCTAAACCTAACTGTTGTGATATACTCAGTATATCAGGGTGATGTCTAATAACATCAATAAATTTGCCACCTATGATCAGTGTAGGAGTGACTCAGATCACTCCTTAGCAGTGTCTCCTTGCCTCCCAAAATAGTATCTGAATCATCTCAGATACTGGGAATATTAGAAGCAGGTTAGCAAGGATTGACTAAGCATCATGCCTGTTAGTAAGAATCCTCCTGTCAGTCATTTGCAACTACCATAATTTTTGCTATACCCTTTCTCTATTGAGTAAGCACAGCTTTAGGCCATTTTCCATGCCACAGCACACATTTTATTTTCCTGCTAGTATTTGAATATTCTAAGACTGTTTTTCATCCATCCTGTTCTTTCTAGACTGTAACAATAAGAGTTTTATTGGCAGCTGTTGGCACCTACACATGTCAGGCACCTACACAGCACCTACACCTATGTTGCATTTGACATGGCTGAGGATAGGTGGCTTATTACATGAGGTTGGAAGGATCTGATACAGGGCCAATGAGACTCCCATCCCATTGGGACCCACCATGAGAGATGAATTAAATACCTGGAGATATATTGTATGTCTCTTGGTTGACTTTGTGTACACATCTTCTAGTTCTCAACATCCAACTTTTCTTCCTGAGCTGTTTTAAAGTAGTGAGTTAAAACTGAGGAAGACAGATGAGTAGTACAATGAAATTATCTAGTGCATGTTCATTCTGGATTTCTTGCTGATCATGATGCTCACTCAAAAATATGTATTTCTCTATAACATATTGCAGCCTTGTCCTTTATGATGTGAACTTGCTTCCCAAATTTCAGTATCAGGATGTTCCATAGTTGACAGTGTAGCCTCCGTTAGCTCCAAAAAACATGCAGGATGCAGACTGGAATAGCACCACAAACTAGCTTATTTTGGCAGTAATTTGGTTTGCTTACCTGGTTAAATAGCACTATTTATGATCCCATTCCCAAGTGGGGGTGCATTACTTTTTATAAAGATCCCTTGGTAATATTAGTTTAAAAATATAAGGTAAGTTCTAATGGAGTCAGTAACCATATTAATTTGCAATAGCTGAGAACCCAGTTTAGTAGCTGCGTGGATTTTTAACATACAATTAGGTTTGAGCTAGGTTCCTGTTCAAATTTTTTTCCCTGCAGTGTTGCAGATTTTACCTCTTTCTGGAAGAAAGATCTCAAGTGTCTTCAGTATCATGTTCATGTAACTAGGCCAGTCACAGGAGCAGGGCATCACTTCACTGTTTTCAGTGGCGTAACACCACTGAAAAACACAGAAGTGTTTCAGTGTTTTCGGAGCAGAAAAAATCATTCTTACATGTGGTGCTGGAGCTCTTGCTATCAGATCTACTTTTTAAAATTGCTTTTTCATGTTGCAATGGAATGTTTATATTAAAAGTCAAAATACAAACATTAGGATATATTCAGAGGTGAATGCAGAGGTATTGTACTTCTAAGGCCACTTAATGATTTTCTTTTCTCCCTTTGCATCCCCAAGCACAAGTTTGTGATATCAAGATTATCTGAATGCTACTAAAGTAATGAAATAATTAATTTTTAACTGGCAACTTCTTTATGTAACACCTCTGAATTACAACCAGAAATCTGAAAAGAGTTTAGGATCAATTAGTTACAAAGTTGAGGTACCACAAGTTAAGAAAAAAAGGGAAAAAAGGTACAGAAGAGTCTAAACCAGGGAGATAGCATCACTACTGTAGTTCACACCTCTGTGCCTTTTTTGAGTTACTGTAAGGGTTGCTGCAATTAGAAAGTGGAAATAAGTTTAGAGGAATTGTGCAGATCCATATGTGGCTCCTCTGGGTTTCAACTTTTACCTAAAGCTTGTGGTGTTTCAGAGCATTGTATTATAAGAATGTTGCATATGGCAGTGTGACAATTTGTAGTCAGTAGGTCTGTGTAGGAGTCCCTGTGCTTTCTGTGTGCTTAGTTAACAGGGTGGATGAAAGATGCCCAAACAGCTGGGGGGCATGTAGTAATGCTGGATAACCACAGTACTCAGAGACAAAATTAATCTGCTCTTTGTGATGCATCCAGTGGAAATACTGTAATCTACATAAGCAGTTCAAGGTTTTCCTTGGCAAGCCTATTGGTGTGATTGAATAGTGCTTACGCTTGAATTGTTGATAGCATGTAAGTAGAAAAAGCAAAGAGTGGTGAGGGAAACTCATATGTTCCCTGAGGTGTAAAAGAAAAGGAATTTGGAGAGTCTGATGAGGAACATTTCAAAACCCATCTTCATTCTCTCTAACACTGGTTACAGGAAGGGAGTTTCCTTCCATCCTAAGGGCTTGTTTGGGTAAGCATAGGCTATTTTTTAAGGATTTAAGGCTTAGTCTTTTATTTTTAAGGCTTTAGGTGCTTGGAATTTGTTTTGTTACACGTTGTTTTGATTAAATGAAAACATTTGGACTTGATTAAATTAGTTTATCTGGAGCTGTGCGAGGTTGTTTGAGTATTGAAAACAAATTAGATTATGCAATTACATGAACAAACTGTATTTATCAGTGGTTTCCCAGCTGCTTTGTTGATGATTTCATGCCCTGTACTAGTGTTTCCAAGCCATCGCTGTGGCAGCTTTATTGGAATTCATCTTGCAAATGTTCTTTTTCTATGTATTGAGCCATTCAGAGATTCCCTGTGGGGGGATCTTGATGCACCTTCCCTGCTTGGCTCATTTTGAACAGTGATACCCAGCAAGCTGTGCCAGACTGAGAAGAGTTAAGGATTTTGGATGCCAGAGGAATCAAAGCTTGCTATTACCAATTAAATGCCCAAGGATGGGAAAAATACTTAGTGTTTGTGTTTTCTTAAACCTGTCTCCACATTTCTAAAGGATGTCTGTTCATTTATAGTAAAAAAAAAAAATAATTAAGCTTGTTCAATCATATGTTGGCTGTTCCTTAAGAGACCATTGAGAGATTTAGTTTACAGTGGTGACCCAAGTGAGGAAATTGTTGCCTTTCTTAGATCCATTAATCCTTCCTTTGCTTAGTTTGTAAGATACCCACATGTGAACTGAAATCTCTTCTCATCCTATGCAGACCTATCTTTACATTTTTATCAAGGTCTGAGCTAGAAGGGTTCACTCCATAATGGATACTTGTATTTCTTCTACTTTTTTATTTTTGGAGGAAATGGTCACAGCATGGTGAGAATCAGGCTTCAGTGTACCCTTTTTCTGAATGTCATTTGAGAACTTACCTGCAAACCCAGCATCTTCAAATGGTCTCTCCCAAAAAGCATGGGTCTGTTTTTTGTCCCTTATGCCTCTGACAGTATTCTGCCATTCTGTTTAGGTTCTTTAGCCTCAATGACAAGACAAAAAGCAAAAAACTTACAGGAGAGTTTGAGCTGTTCAAAAATACCCTGGCTTTATGTCCTGTTTCTATCTTAAGTGGTCCTTTCCCTGGGACTCTTTGGTCTTTGTTAAACAGAGATTCCCAGAGCCTTGTCAAGGAAAAGCAGGGTTCCTTTCTCTGCCTTTTTGAGGGCTTATGCTCCTCCAGCTCACTTTTCTCAAATGGTCTGTGTGTATATTCCACTTCTAGTGAAGTTGTGTGCCTGTGATTTCCAGCATCAGCGTAATAATCAAATGCAGCCCCTTCTCCTGGCCATAAACTACCTGAAGAAATCATGCAACAAGAGTGTGGGCTGCTTACACCTATTTAAAATAATCAGAAATTTTATTTCAGTGTTATGTGGGTTTTGGTTTTTTTTTTTTATTTTTATTTTTTATTTGGTCTTTTGTTTTGAGTTTTTTTTTTTTTTTAAGTTCTCATAATATTTGCAGTTTGAGATTGTCAAGTTTTCAGTTTAGCCTGGAGATAACATCCTATTTGTTTTTGCATGGCTGATTTGAACTTACAATTGTATATTTCAAAATTTAGAATTTTTATTACAGAACTTTATATTCTCAGAATAGATTTGATGTATTCTCACTTAAACTTCCTTCCTCATACATTAGGCCAAAGATGTAAATCAGTATCAGTTAACTGAGTGATTTACACCACCTGATAATGTCCAAAGCTTGGAATTTTTATTTCCTGTTATGTTTAAATACTGAGGCATTAAATATTCTTAATTATTTACCTCATACTAGACCTTTTATTGTCATTTGTTTACGCTTATTTGCACAAATTATTTGGGTGGATATCCAAAGCAAACAGTTGTGAGAAGGAACATGAACCAACTCTTTTCTGTTGGCATCTTCCTTCCCAGTATTTTTAGCAAAAACTTTTTGCTCAAAAACAAAGCTTTTCATGTGCCTATTCATTCATTACCGACCAGATTCCTGCAGGAGAGGAACACGTGAAGAGTGCCTACTGGTGCTGAGATACCCATGCAATTTGGCCTCCTAGATGTCAATTGTTTTATAGGAATTGCTTTTAAGTAGCACAGAAGAAATTAATTTATTTGGGCGGTAATTCTGGATATATTTATGTTGTTTAAAAGGTGGATTTTGCATGTTACCTTGTTGCCTCGACGCTGAATGGAGGGGGAAGAAAATCTATAGGATAGACCTCTTGCACTCAAGGAATTCCACAGTGAATGCTGTTTCATGTTGTTTCATTGTGTGATTTTACTTTGCATGAAAACCACCTTGGCATTCAACCTTGTTCAGGCACATCTTTAAAAGCACAACAATTCTTTGTATGTTGTCTCTATTACAATGCAGCCATTTGTTTATGGCTGCTCAGGAAGAAATGATACCAGAGAGAGAAGGTGTCTGTCATGCTTTAGTCACTGCTGTTGTCAACCCTCCTTCATTTTGCTCTGAAGTAACAGCAGTTCTGTAAGGATGTCTTTTATACACTCAAATGAAGTTCCAACAAGGGTTGGGACCCAAAAAAGTAAGGCTTGTGCTGTCATGGGTAGTCTTCCAAGGTTGTATTAGTACCATTAGCACCATGCTACAGCTTGAAGTACTTTCAGTCAGTTTATATTAAATGTAAATATAAGATAAGACAAGAAAAATATCAAATATACTTTTGCAGAGCACACTAAAGAAACAATTCTGGCAGTTTGCATTGTGCGTGGACCTATCCGGCAATTAGGCATTGGCATTCCAAACCCTGTCCAGGCAATGTGAGGGTGCCCTGCGACGAGCTGGGCTGAGTGTGCTGTTTCTTGATTGTGTTTCCTGGGCCAAGGGAATTACACAGCTGGGTTAGAACTCTTTGGGCTGCTGAGTGTTTTGCTTTGTCTTCTTGCAGCACACAACACACAGGTTCCTTTTCCAACACTGTCCTTCTATGGTTTTCATAACAGTAATACCCTGTGGTTGTTCAGAGGTCGCAGCAATTGGAATAATGACGACTAGGTTCTTAATTATCTTGAATTATCTACAGATTGTCATTCTTATTGTAATTCATTACAGACCAAGCAATACCAATCCAGCAAAATGCCATGATTGTCATGTAAATGTTCTTATTTTTTAAAGTCAGAAACTTATCTTAAATCTTAAATGGATACTGAACTCTATTTCTCAGATACTATTTGATTCCTGACAAAAATGACCTTTGTTTATCTTGAACTAAAACTTATGGTATTTTTCCTGTTGTTTTCACATCATTTAGTTCTTGGAAATTCTGACAGCTCATTTACACTGTGATTGATTATAGCGTCCCACATTATATTTTTTAGAAAGTGCTGAACCATGCCTATTACTGCGTGTATCTCTGAGTTGAGAAATATTTTTAATTTGATGTTGACATTTTTCATGTTTCATCTGATAATTTATATTGCTGTAAATGTGCAAGTGCTAGCTAGCTCAGAAATAATTACCCTTGTCTTTATATTGGAGTTACAAGGTTTTAATGCTTTGGAGTTTGTATATGAAATAATTTCAGTAGAATCTCTTGATATTTTTATGATCTTTATGGGTGGGTACAAATTAGCTTATTTTATCTGAGAAATAAATGTTAAGCAAAAATCTAGATCCTCTGCAAGAAATAGTTTTCTAGAGAACAGCCAAGACTTAAAGTCAAAATGGAAAATTTGTCCCCACTACTTTCTATTCTCAGGTGAGTTTTTCACAGACTTCCAGGAAAGGGTAAGTAGTCCAGGATTTTCAGAAGCAGGAGGCTGACAAGTAAGAATATCTGTACCAAAGTGTGAATAAGAGATGTAGCCAGACACCGTACTAGTTTAGTGTCTTGCTTAATAGCATCATGAAATAAAACAGCTGGGATATCTAAGGGAAGAATTGCTTTTTGTTTGTCATGGAGAGAAGCTGCGAACGAGGCAGAGGTCAGAGATCACGAGGAGGGGAAGGGAAGTGGTTCCTCAGATGTCTGAATGAAAAACGAAGCTCGCCAGCTCTATTCCTTTCCTCTTCAACTTGTGTGTGATACCAGGTCAGATAATACTAAAGTCATTAACAAAATTTTTATTTCTGTTTTCATTTCAGTTATTTGCCACCTTCCATGTATGAATGGAGGCCAGTGTAGTTCTAGAGATAAATGCCAGTGCCCTCCTAATTACACTGGTAAACTTTGTCAGATTCCCGTGCAGACTGCCAGTTCTCCAAAACTCTACCATCACCCGCAGCAGGTGAACAAGGCTGTAGGATCACAAGTTATCCACTCTACGCATACTTTACCACTGACAATGTCTGGGCAACAAGGTGTAAAAGGTAACTTCTTTCTTAATAGGGATTTTTAACTTGTTGGTTTTAACAAATTATTTTGAGTATTCAACCAGTAACAATAGTGCTACATCTGCATATATCAAATATTGACACCACAACTTGAATCATGAGCTCACCAGAATGTCAACATATTTTCCTCAATGATTGAAATAATAAGAAATAACAGTGTTATTGAAAAGAGTTTGTAGGTAAATTTATTTTGCTTTACGGTAGAATTTAATGAAAATTGCAGGGTCAAGGGATAATGCAGGGGGTTTTCTTCCAGAAGTGTAGACCTGTTCAAAAAGACAATGATTGTGGTTGAACAGAGTCCATAAATTGCAGTGTGCCTAGATAGCGAATTGCAAGTTATTCCATGGTTACTAGTGGAAGGAAGAGACCATGGTTTTCAACATAAAAATTTTAAAATCTAATGTAAAACTAAAAATATTATCTGTTTTCATATTATATGACTTGGTAGGGTCTTATAAGTTAATTTTGTGGTGAACTTTTTAGTGTAGATAGGCCATGATATGATTCACTTAAATAGAACATTCCTTCCAGGTCAAATAACAATATAATTAGGAAAAAAAAAAAAAAAAAGAAACAAAAGAAAAACAAAAGGTAGGATTTTCTCACTGCTAATGCTGTGAAGAAGACAGAGGATAAAAGAAAAGGAAACCAGTGATGTTAATCAAATTTTCCCAGTCAAAGAAAGTTCATTCAGCTTCAGATTACTGTTTCCTCTCATACTTTTGTTGTGAAGTGAATTCTTCTGATGACTTTGAAGAGAAGTGTTGAGTTTATTTCTTATGTGTCCTATGAATCTAGGTAGTATTTTATCTGTGTGAAATCTTGTCCATATAAAGTGACCCCTGCAACTCAAGATTCTCATCATATGACCTAATGTGAATTTTGTTTGCTTGTTTGATGGATTGATTGATTGATTTTTGCCAGATTGATTTTTTTTGTCAAGGTAATTTTAAAATTACCTCTCCAAGGTTGGTATCTCTGAATAAAAAGAAAATATATAGGGAAAGAGGTGAGGAGGCTCAGTTACTGGCAAATAGCTTCTGAATAACTTTGCTAAAAATATTTGTGATAATCTAAGGTAGTAATTCTGTATTCAGAAAGGGACATAGCTGTGAAGGAACTGTTGACAGTATCCTGGAAATGCAATGTTTTATAAGTACTTTTGAGTATCTCCTGTATCTGAAGAAGAGAATATAATTATCTAAACATTTAGCAGAGCATCAGTTTATTTCTCTGCCTATGTAATTCCAGATGAAATAATTTTAGACAATACAGTGGACCACAACCCCCAAATTTTTAAAACATAGTTATTTTTCAGATTCCCTCCTAAAATGCACAATAAGTTTCTCATTGCTAAAGAGTCTGACCTCTTGAATATTTTTTTCTGACCTTCAAATCCTCCTAGGGATCATTAGCAGTAACAATGCCTTTTCTTCTCTTTACGTGTCCAAATGAGGATGTTGGATTGTTGAGAGACGAATATTTTATTTCTTTAAAGGAAAGAATAAAACAATTCATCCTGGAAGGGCTGGCAGAAATAAAAATGAGCACATCTAGGCAGTGATCCAAGACCTGGAGAGGATTGTGATAATAATACTGCATGGGAGAACCTAGCCTAAATTTGATGTTTTCAGCATCTGAACATCTCTGGATGGATTGAGACACTAAAGCAGAGAAATTCGGTGATTTCTTTTGAAAAACTATATTTTTGAATCACTATTTCTTTTGAATCACTATATTTTTTAGATTTAGCAGCTAGAGAAACTAGTTGAAGGGATCCCTCTTCATACATAAAAATGTTGGGGTGAGTTTTGTTCTTTTTACAGACAGACTAGGCTGTCTTGTCATGCCCTCCAAACCCAGTCTAACAGCCTGAAAAGGATCTCACTGCTTCTGCTTGTAACACTGAAGCTTTCCCCTGTGGGTTTGCCTCTAGCAGACCTCATGTAGCATACATTTTGCTTGTGGGTTGTTTTCAGCTGCAGGCAAGATCTTTACCCTGCAGCCATATTTTGCTGACTTTCTGCCATCTTCTTCCTGATGTTTCTGTCTAAGTATGTTGACAATTTTCATAAATGAAATAATGCAGTCAGTGTAAAAATAAGTCTGTTTCTTTTAAGGAAGTCCTATGTGAGACCAATTAATACTGATAATAAGCCTAGAGAAATTAAAATAATGTCAAAAACCAAAAGCACTTTCTCCAAAACATTATAATTTTAAAGTACCTCTAATGAATGAAATATGCCTCCTGAAGAGTGGAGCTGAAAATACCTAATGAAGTTCCAAAGAAAAGTTCAAACTTCAGGAGACAAGGGGAAAATCCAGAAGACTGAACAATCCAGTGTACATTATAGAGATAGGTGTGTCAAGTGGTATTTTTTGGTTCTTGATGTTTGGAAGGGGTGCTGCCTCTGATGGATTGTGTGGCCTCAAGTAGCCTGTGCAGTACTCTCTGACAAGAGAGGCCCAGCCAGACACAGGAAATGCTAACTTAGTTATGCAGCTTACAAACTCCACAGCCTCTTACACACCTCTCCTCCCTGCCCACCCCAATAATAATTTGATTTACTTTAAAGGGCATTTTGTGTTCCAGTGAAAAGAGCCTTAAAGGTCACAAGCAGTTCTGTGCAGATTGCATTGACTGGAGGGTCTCAGTCTACATACCCAGACTTAAAACTACAACCATATTTAAAAACGGAAGTGTCTGAAAATAATTTCCTCCCCCTTTATCTGCCAAATCCTGAATTCAAAGTTCAACAAAGGGAGTGGTGATTTTAGATGGTTGAGATGCTGGCAGCTCTTGCAGGGGCGAACTTGGGACTTGGCAGGTATATAAAGATGAAGGGATGAAATCTGAAACTTCTTCTGTGTTCCAGAGAAAGATGATGGGTCTGAAAATGAAAATAAAGCTTACTATATATCCAAAAATAACCTAGTAGAGTATGAATTCTGGAACTTTGAATGGGATTCTTATTACACAGTATGACCACAAATATTAATGTCATACCAGCCAATTTGAACATCCATGTTTATCTAGCAGTCTTTACAGCAGTCCAGCTGTCTTTACAATCCTATAATGTTGTTCTTTCCTTCATGAAGATTTTTCGTTTTCTTGCTTTGTTAATGAGACTCAATGTGTTCTTCAGCCTTCCTTCTAACCCCCAAATTTGAGCTTCATTTATATTTCAGTCACTTCAAGGCACTCTGTAAAAATTCTGATGTACAAAAAAGAAATGTCTTAGAGGTGCCTAAGATGTCTTTTTCACATATTTTATTACCAATTTCTCTTATGTGTTTTTCCTTCAATTATTTTAGTGAAGTTCCCTCCTAACATAGTGAATATCCATGTGAAACATCCCCCTGAAGCCTCAGTTCAGATCCATCAAGTGTCAAGGATTGACAGCACATCAACAGGACAAAAAGCGAAAGTACCTCAGCCAGTCCATCCACAGGTCTCTTACCAAGGTCTTCCGTATCAGAAGACCCAGAAAGGACATACAACTTACACAAATCAACAACCCATTCCTCATATGTTTCCTGTTTCAGTTAAAACTCAGCTTGGGCGCTGCTTTCAGGAGACTGTTGGGACACAGGTAAGAAATGTTTGCTAAGGCTTGCTGAGACAGGTAGCTTTAAATAAAGGAATGAAAAAAAAAATCAAAAAATCCAGCAATTGGAGGGAAAGGACACATTTGACATTCTTTTCTGCAAGAAAATTATTTTGAGAATGTAATATTTTTATTAAGTAACATTTTTCTGAACCTCTTTCTCCTTCAAGATAATGTCTTTATTTTCTGTGGACTTGGGTCCCTGACATTTTGGTTTCAATTATTTTTTCCATAGCTTTTTCTTTTTCTCATTGAAATTCCTATTCAACAACTTCATATGGTTTACAGTATTTTAGACTAATGTTTTGAATCTGTTGAAATGTGACCATTGAATGGGGTAGAAAAATCATGGAAGCCAACTGATTGTTCACTAGAACATTAAAACCTTAGTTCACTTAAAAATAATATGTTCACATACTATTTTTCGTATGACTATTCAAAAATGTGTATCATCTTTCAATCCTGAAAGCATTTTAATAGCGACACTTGTTTTTATATTTGCATATATATTTGAATATATATATATAGAGAGAAAGAGAGAGAGATTTTAAGGGTATGTGAAAGGATGATTAAGAAGTCAGTAAAATCCTGTAATTTATTTCTGATTACCTTTCTGAAATTTGGCTTTTCAGATCAAATGTCTTTAAGGTGAATGCATGCCTCAGACTGAAATAATGTGTGAGGTTTCAGGAAAAATCACTAATTTTGGGAGGTAATGTTAGAGAATAAGTATGTTGTTTTTCAGGCTAAAAAGTACTCTATCATTGAAGATGTGAATTTTAAGTTTATCGCAAGGGTTGCTTTGCTTTTGGTCCTTCCAGTAATATGCACCTAAAGTTAGCCAATTTTCAAGCATGAAATATTATATGTATTTCCAGTATATTTCACAAATGCTTGTTAGATGTTGGCAGCAAAATTATCCAAAGAATTCACCAGCACAGAGCATGCCTTCCCCTCACAGGGACATCACCCATCACTTCTGAGATGTAGGACTGGAGCAAAATGCCCTTTACAAGTGTTTCTTCTGGCTTTTTCTTCCAGCTGTCAGTGAATTTTTTTAAAGGCTCTTAAGTTGTGTGCAACCCCTGCCTTCACCCCACAAAAAAAGAGGGAAGAGACCTCAATCCCTTACTCACAGATAGGCAAGGAGTTGGGAAAGGATCAGTAATGGGGAACAGACAGGAGCAGAAATAGGATGCGGTCAGAAGCAGGGTGAAGGTGACATAGTTGTCAGGTCCTAAGGTACCGAACTCCACCTGCTATGGGCAGAACATTGAACTTGAAATCAAAGTTCCTTAGTCTCAGTCTCCTGCCATCTCTAACAAGTTGACATGAGGATGCTTGAAGGTAATCCATTCTACAAAATGCAATGGAAGAAGTTAATTTAAGTGTCATTGCACACCAAAGATTTTTTAGAAGACCAGAGTTAAGCTTGCATATGGAACGTTAAATGCTAGACTTTACTAATTTTCAAATGATTGGTTTGAGATCTACAGTTTTAATTTACACTGGTGACTTCTTTGTGCTTGTCTGTTTCAAGCATATTAAAACTTTCAGTTTTTTTTCAACAAGTGTTAAAGCACATGGTTAAATGAAAGTTCATGGATTTTACATGAAAAAATGAAACAGAACCTGTGTCAAATAACCATTTATCTCTATTTCCTAAAATGAGCAATCTAAGAAGCATGGCATCATAATGTGCAAGCCTAAAAACCTGGAAATAAGTGTGATAATTAATAGTTGTTTATTATTTTTTTATATTTCTCTTTGTGCTCATATATAAAGTTACTTCCTTGGTCTTACACTTTGCAGTGGGTGCTGTTTTATCTCCTATCTCCTTTTAAAGGGGGAGAAAAGGGAAAATAAGCTTGCATTACCCTTATGTCTGACTTGGAATCCTACTAAATGCTTAGTCCCTGGAAATACTCAAGAAAGGGTAGTGCCTCCTAGTTTAGAACAATGCATGTTCTCAGTTTTTACAGATTTCATTGATCAGTGTAAATCTTGAAGAAGAGCATTGTAAGGATTTCAGAGGCATTCTGTTACAGTGATGGTTCAATTTAGAATTGGAGTTGTAGAATGGCATTTTGTAGAATATTCATTTAAGACCTTGCCATAAATATAGTTCTAAGTGACTCATTTACCTTTCAAATTTGAATCTGAAATGTTATTGTTTTTCCTGCAGCCAGTCAATGCTTATTGTTTATGTTAAATATGCCTTGAACTGGGAAAGACAACTTTTTTTTTTAAAGTGCTTAATAGACCTACTCTTAAAGAATTAGCTTTTCAGTTTCTTTCATATTTGCTTTACTATGTCTGTGGGTTCTCTCTTTTTGTTCAGATGTGATACTAAAATGAGCTTTCCCTAATAGTAGTAATGTGATGCAAGTCCTTTCTGAACTTGATGCTGGATAATTTTGATACCCATACTTAGTTCAGCAATCATCAGTGTTTATACATTTTTTTGCAGGGTGGATTGTGTATTTGGCTTCAGATATGTTTTGTTAAATATCCTGGGATCCTGAGATGACTTTAATGTCTGTAGAGCAGAGTGGTTGAAGGATTTGTGTGTGGCCTCTTGTAGACATGTCAACTAAGTTGATTAGGGCTTTGCTGAATTTACTCTTGGTCCACACTAAAAGCACAGGATTAAAACTGTATCAGGATCTCTTTTGTGGTTTTGTGTGCATGTGTAACTTCTACTATTCTGTGTTTCTCCCCATCCCTTGTTCTATCCTTCTTCTTCCTTGAATTTCAGCTGCTCTCCAGTTACAGGTCCTTTGATTTTAATGCTCTGAGTTTTTTTTCATAATCTTCTGTGGAATATTTTTAATCTCCCAGAACATTCTTCCTTGACCCACCTTAGTTAAATTCCCTTAATGTATCTCATTCAAAACCAGTAGGATACTCAATTTCCAAGACATACAGAGTGCATTTTCTGCAGTGAATTTCCAAGGGAGTGCCTACTGTTACAGTTAGCAACTGGAGCCACCCTGAACTGAAGTTCAGAGGACATTATGACACAGACAGTTAAAGAATCTGGTCATATTGCTAGGCCTACAATCACTTTTCATTAATGACATAGGAATTCTTTCAGACCTTCTCTTTCCTTAGCTGTTTGTAGTATCATAAGTGACTGTAACCAAAGTCAACAACCATGAGAACAAGCTAGTAAAAGGTGAATGAAAAGATACCAGTCTACCAGCTCAGAAGGACAGGGGGAGTAGAGGGACAAGAGGAATGAAATTTCCTAGTTTAATAAGAATAGATAAATAAAGACATAAATTTTTGTAAATACATGTAGAAATGTAGGTATATGTTGTTTAATTGTGATTGCTTTCTGAATTGTCCTCAGCACTGTGAAGTAAAGTGGAAAGAAAACTACAAAAGTATCATTACTATTTGAATTTTTAAAAGGTATTATAGGAAGCAAATAGTTTTGGATGGTTCTGTTTTGTTCCCAAGGCAATTCACTTTTTCTGGCTGCCTCTCTTTTCTCTGAGTGGAACACTCAGCATTTATTTCTCCTCTGGGACATGTTAATGGTGATTGCTCCAGGATAACTTATCATGTTACATGGTAGCCCACAATGATATGTCCCACACAAAACTTGTGGCTTATCAAACTCTTTCCTAGTACCACAAATGTTTTTTGCAGGGTATATCATAAACCAAATTAGGCTGCAGCCCATAAACTTGCTGTTGACTTAAAGATATAGGAAACAAACCTTTACCTAAACTTGCCCATTGTTATATAGAAAAATGATGTAGAGGAAATAGAGACTTGAAGTTGGGAAACAGACATAATGGAAGCAGTAGGACAAAAATCCCAATTAAGATGGAGAGCAGTAAATTTTTGGAGGGCACTCTATAATGATGCCTTCAAAAGCTGGAGAGTGGGTGTAGTGTCCTGCAAAATATTTTACAGCCATATATTTCTGAATTTTTACAGCCTTTATTTCTGAAATCTAAGGAGTTGGTAATCTTAGACCACTGATTCACTAAGTCCTATTTAGAAAGCAAGCAAATAAGGAAGATTTTGTTTCTTTTTAATTCCTCTTCTTCAGATGATTTTAATTTTAATTCTAATAAAAATGCCTTTATTATGACACAGGATATCTTATTTCCCAAAATACTTCTGCAGAATCAGTGGTGTACCTAGTAAAGATTGTGTTGGTATTCTTGAATCCTGTTGATTTTGCATATAATTTCTTTGCATTTAAATCAAGAAAATAATGCATTTGCCTACTGTCCATGAAAATCCATATAAAGATAATTGAGCACTACTTTTTCACCCCTTAAGATCACTTTGAAGTGTCTACTAAGTATACTCATGTGCTTTCCTGCTGAGAGGAGCTGGACTGCTCTCTGAAATGATCACTGCAAGAATTTCAGAAATACTGTCTTCTGACCCCCCCGTCTTGTTGTGGTACTTCAAATTCAAGTCAGTTCCAGGTTGCTATTCCTCACTTTCCAGTGGTTTGCTGCATGATGCTTTGTGCTTCCCTTGCAAAGTGCTTTAAAAGGTGTCGCAGAAAAGGTCCATGCTTGGACCTTGAACCAGCTCTGTTCAAAAGGACACCTGAATTAGGGTTGTTTTGGTATCATGAAGTGAAATTTGGTGGATTATAGTGATACTTTGAAAAATCATCTTAAAGAAACTCACAATATAACATCTATAGCAGACAAAAGAAAGGCATTTTGATGGATTAATGGTTTTAATTAATTTGTTTTAATTATTTAAATGGTTTAATAAATAACATTAATGATGAACACTAGGAAAGACTTTTGAAAATTATAAGAATTGTCCATTTTTCAGTGCAATCAAAACTCTCACATATGCATTCAAATGTGATTCAAATGCTGCTTAGTATGTCTGATCAACAGATATTAGTTAATGAACATCATAAGGAGGATAAATTTGTATGGAGACGGTTTATTTAATACTTCGTTTCAGCACTGTCTTTTACAGGAAACATTTGCTTTGGTTTGAGCAACACATTTCTGTCTGCTGTCATACTTAATAGAATACAAAATAAAGCCAAGTGATAGGTGGCAGCTGGAAAAGGTTAGAAATTATCAACATTGTATCATGGTCTAGATTCTGCCTGCAAATCATTAAGCATTTATTTACTTCATTCAGACATGGACATACACTGACTGTGTACTTGACTTTGAGAATATCCATGCAGGTTTTAAAAACTGGGCTTAGATAATTGATGAGTTTTTCATGATGGGATATATTAAACAAAGGCATCAAAGTTTTTGAGTTAGAAATCAGAACAGCAAAATATGTGGATAGCCTTTAAAGCCTAACCTAACCTACTGATGCTACTGTATGCAATGCAATCATAGCACAGTGTGGAGGTGATGACAGCAGTAATATGCCTGTTGAAATTATTCATTCAACTGTATAAGCATCCCTGTCGAACCTCAGATTTAAGAAAACCTTTCCTGGGGAGGTAAATTTCAGGTATTTTCTTTTTTTGACAGCTGTATGAAATGAACTTTGATATTTATCTTCTTTAGGCAGGAGAAGTGATACAATTTTGTGCTTCGTACTGGTACTTTTTCTCTTAGAGCACTTTTAAAACCTCTTTTTTTTAGAATAGTCTTAAAAATACCATCTCGTAAAATAAAATAACTGTCTGGAATTCCTTGAAGCTCATGGTTTGGCTTCTGAAGTTCTTAAACAAATAGGCTGTCAGAAATTGGTGTGGATTCATTTCTAGGATTAATGGTTCATTTGCAGTAGTTTCTTTGCAAGATCAATACTCTGAAATATCAGAAGATTAAAGATGTATCAGATACCAAAAACACCAAACATTGCTTTAATTACTCAAATAGAAGAAAGCTGGATAATTTTTACTTGCTTATGAAGAATGTTCTGCTTAAGCCAAAACAAATTTTTTACCCCTTCTTCTGGAAAGTCTGGAAGTATTTAAGTTTCTCTCTTTTGCTTATGAGACAATGCCTGTTAGTGAGCCAGTGCTACATGGGATAACACTCTTCATTTGTAACAACCTGTCATTCAGCTGGTCAGTAAGCTAATTAAGTATGTCTGTTAATTGTTTCAGTAGTACAGCGTACTAAGTTTGAGGTTTCTTGCTCTGTTTGTCGTTCCTATAGGAAAAAAAAAAAGAAGCAACAATCCAAGGTCTGTGCCTGTTGAATAGTTTGCAGAAAGTTAAACAGTGTATCCATTCACTTCTGCTATTGTGGTATGTGAAATGCAGTCTTTTGAGCTGAATCCCAGAGTCATTAGCTATTAGCTCAGGCAAAGCACCTATCAATTTCAATCAGAGTTAATCATGTGACACTCCTTTATTTATGCCTGTATTGCGCTTTTAACTAACAGCTTGTGACAGGGATTTGTGGATGGGTCATGCAGGAGTGGGAGACCCAGGAAACCTTGTGGTCCCTTGGCTAGAATTCTCTGCGGTTGCCCTGAGAGTAATTGCCAGACTGGGCTCCCTACTGCACTTTACAGGGAGCTGAATAAATTTCCTCTACTGCCTTTACAGATGAGTTGCAAGGATATAATCCTTCCTTTTCCCTGGCACTGGAAAATACGTGCAGCGCTGGTGGCAGTACACAGCTTAGCATTCTAGGACTGTGGAGATGGGGCAGAGGCTGGAGTCTGGACAGGGTAACAAAGAGGTGATGTGGCTTGGGGTGGCTTTTGTGCATCAGCCTAGGGTCAGCCAGAATTTCAGTCTTCCAGTGGGAATATTCAGTACTTCCGTCAGTTATATAAAATATTGGCATAGGAGCCCAGGCACGCATGAGGAAAAATATGTGGATTTGAAACAATACTTACAGTGTCTCTGAGTGCTTTACCCAGGAAGAACTTTGTTTTATAGCAGTACCATGTGTGCATCATATTGCTGCTACTGCTGAGCCTCTTTCAGCACAGTTGAGCTTTTTTATACCAAACCTTCATGACTTCTTTGCCTTCTGAATCAGTAAGACTTATTTCCAGATCATAAGCTTATGACAGATACATCATTCATGGAAATCTGTACTGTTTTCCAGGAGCCCTCAGGAATACAGTCTAGATTAGTTTAAAATATGCATAGATGATGGATAGAAAAGTGTAAACCTAAGCTTAAAGAATGGCATTATCTTCATGCATAGTCAAGCATGCCTGTGTTTAGCTTTCCTGCTTATTTTAGGCTCATAAGTACGTGTTGGAGTTGTGTAGAATGGTGAAACAAACTAAAAAATAGTTATGAATTCCTCCTCTAAGTGACTTTTCCAGTCACTTGTGAATCAGAGACTGAAAAAGACTGTCTGAAGAGCTAATGAGTTCATCTTGGTAGTAGGAAGTGTGTTAAGACTTGTGAAGTGGAAAGGAATTACCTATAAAAGTTTTTGAGACCTGTAGCAATAGAGCTTCAGTTCATATATGCTTAAGGTTGCTGAAAGGAGGGAGCATCTTAAGAACATGTAGCTGGCTAGGGAACAGTTTGTGCAGTGCCATGAGTGTTTAGAGTATCTGAAGCACTACTAGATGTACCAGAGAAATCAGGGTTTAGTAGCCACAGAAGAACTCTGTTTCTGCTTGGATTAGGACTTTGCAGAGCACTCATGTTTTGTGATGCATAGCTCCAAAATTACACAGATCTTAAGGCAATAGGAGCCCCTTGTGGGAGTTGCTTTTCCTTGTTGCCCAGTTTCTACAATGATCTGGATGTTAACCAAATTATCATTGATTCTTCAAGCTTTAATTCACCATAGAGGCAGTGGGAGCAGCAGCTTTAATCATTGCCAGTTTTTACTGACAGAACTGCAAACCACGGTTGCCAGATGACTCAGACTTTGGCATCCTTATTTTTGCTCATGATTTTTATATGGAAATTCAAAAAAGTTATGGCCACAAAGATCATTATTTTCAGTAGAGTGCAAATACTGTAGCACCACACCTAAATTATAAGTGGGCTTTAGTCCATCCTCCTCCTTTTCCCCTCCTTTTTTTTTTCCCCTTCTTTTTTAGCTTGTTACTATTAGATGACACCTTTTCTATTTTGGGGAAAAGGGAAAAAAAAAGGGCGGGGGGACAACCAGTTCATGATGACATGTTGGCTCTCATGTTAGTGGAATCTTGCCTTGACACATGCGAGCTCCTGGGATGTGTCCTTGAGGTTTTGACCTTGAAGAGAAACACTGGGGGTTAGGTAATGTGCCTCACTGCCCAAATGCTCCATTTCTGAGATCATAAGGGGAGATGCAACCCCAGCCTTGATTCCTCCCATTTTTTTTGTGCAGAGTGGACAGTTGTAAAACCAAGGTACAGTGTGGGAAGAAGAGCTGGGAGCAAAATGCTTTAGCTGACTCGATATAACAACTCTGAGTTGTACACAGCCAGTGTACAACTTTAGCAAGTGGCTTCTCTGTCTTTGAAGAAGCTCTAGAAAAGGGATTGAGCATCTGTAACTATAAAGCAAAGGTAGCTGTGGTTATAAAGTAAAATGGTCCTTCCTGGAGCACGCCCGCCTAGGATGCAGGTTGAGAAAACCAGCATTGTGTAAAGATGTAACTTAAACTCTCTAAGGTTTTAGGGTAGCCACATAGCAGAGGCATTATCAGTACTCTCCAGCTGAAAGATTTTTTGAGCTTCTGTGCAATACAATCTGTGTATCTTCTAGTTAGGGGCAATTGGAAGAGTTTATTTCAGTTTTGAAAACAGCAGAGCTGCTATACCAGAGGAAGTTGTACAGAATTCCCCATTTTTTGCATCTTGATGGTATTTCTGAAGTACCGGGTTGGGAGCTGCTTATGGGAGCAGAACTCAGTGGACTCTGACTGATGGTCAGATGGTCAATGGTCAGCCTTGTATTAATCCTACCAGTGCCTAAGCCAGAGGAGTGCAAGACAGCTGAAAGATATGCATTCACCTAGGGTAAGCCTGGGCCTTCATCTGAAAGATAGGACTTGCTGAGGTATTCTGCTGTTTTAACACAGCCAAATACTATCCAGGCAAGGACTATTTCTCATGCCTTGCAACACAGGAAAATTTGTCACCAGACCCACTCCAGACAGTAATGTGAAAATATACTCCTAAAGTTGCACAATAACTGAGCAGTCTGTTTGAGCCTGTTTGGCCACTCTGTTCTTTTTGCTGTTCATGTGCCATGCCAAACTGAGGCTCAAAGCAGAGGTGATGCTAACCTAAATGTGGGTAGTGGGCAGAGGCACACCATAGCCATGCCAAGTTGCCCTGGTGCTAAAACCTTGGACATGTGTGGCTGGCTGTCACTGAAATAGAGGACACTTCAGACTTCTCACACATCCCTTGACACAGATCTAAGCTTCACGTGCTGCACATCCTGAGCTGCAGTCTGATGTTTAAATAGTGAACTGGTGCTGCTTTTAATTTGTTGAGATACCTCAGAATGTGTCTGGGGAGTATCTGTGAAAAAGGGACAGAGAAAATGTCTGGGATGATGCCTTGCTGGCCCTCCCCATGCAGAGGGGACCCTCTGATGAGTCGAACCCTTGCAGAGTAGCTTGCTATCCTGTTAGCAGTCACAATGTAAAGCTACACAGGGTAACTTCGCTTTAGAAATATCATTGGCTCATGTGTGACAGTATGATTAAGAGCACATTGGAAAAATTTTGGGAAAGCTGGAGAAAGCTGTCAATGCCTGTGCATTCAGCATGCGTCTGCACTGCGGAGTGACTGTTACCAGCTAAGTGAGAGCAACCACAAGGCCACAGCCAGTGGCATAGCATGAGCCAGCTATCTGGAGCTGAAAGCTATGTGGCAATGAACATTTGGGTCAGATGTTTACGTGCTGTCAGAAAGCAGAGTTAGATTAGGGAAAGTCTATTCACGCCATACTGAGGATTCACACTTCAGCACATTAGAATTGTTTGCTGCAGTGCCTGTTTATATCACATTTGCTTTGAAAATATTAATAAGTGCAGCTGTTGTGGACTTCTCCTGGGCTTTGTGCGTTCCATTGTATACCTAACTAGCAGGTTTAGATGTTTTGGGGGGTCTTTTTAATGTCTGTAGCTGAAATACATTTAAGCTTTCTTTACCATGCAAAACAGAAGAAAATTGCAAAAGTCAAGAACATAACTAGTATGTTGTAAGCTTCCAAATATTAGTAGTCTTATCATTATAAAGCATAATAAGTATGTTATTGATTGGTGGGGAAATGGAAATTGACCTCAGAAATAATAAGGTATTTGAGATAATTCATATAGTTTTTGAAAAAGGGGACAAGCATGTTTTTATGATGAAAACTATAGCTGCCAACGGTGAGTTACTACCCTAGAAATATGCTCACTTATTCCTATGACATACTGTTTTCTTCTGGTTTTTTCTCCTTTTCAAATTGACTTGGGGGAAGATAATAATGTCATTTAATTTACTCATGCCTGTGTAGAGAGCCTCTGCAATGTGTGAGCACCATTTAAGTTCAGTTAAGAGCTTCAGTGTCTGAGCAAGAGGTTGACCCAAAATGACTGAAAAAGAACATTGTGCTGGAAGTGAGTGTTGTACAGTATCACTAACCAGAGTATTCTTTACCTGACTATTTCAGTGTGGCAAAGCACTTCCTGGCCTTTCCAAGCAAGAAGACTGCTGTGGAACCGTGGGTACTTCCTGGGGTTTTAATAAATGCCAGAAATGTCCCAAGAAGCCGTGTAAGTGCTATTTTATTATTTTTATTATTATTGCAGCTTTTCCCTCTCAAGTAGTATTTTCCTTTTTTTTTTCAGAGGGAAAGAATACCAAAGGAACCTAGTAGAAAAAATGTGCTATGATTTGATTAGGGACAGGTTGTAGAAACTGGAATTCCCTTGCATGCCAGCAGAGTTACAATATGCAGGCACTTGGTGCAGCCAGCAAAGTTGACGTCATAGGGTTTTTTCCCCTGCTTCTTCCTCCTTTGAGTCAGTGATGGACTGTTGCATTTACTCAGTGCATGAAGAGTAATCACATTGATTTTTCCAGCTGGACTTCTTTTTTTTTTTTTAAGTTTGCACAGAAATCTTGAATTATAAAGGCGCCAGTTTCTGCTTGGAGAGAATGCAGTGACCTCTCGGGACTGCAGATGAAATTTCATGTTTGGAGCCAAGGTCTTCCAGGCTCTAAATTGCTGGTTGCTTTTTTTCCCTCTGCTTTTGAAATATCTTCCCCAACAATTAGACAATGACAAAGACTTTCTTCAGCATTTTATCATGATTTGACATCATATTATAATGAGAAAAGAATTTAGAATTATTTGCATGATTGGTGAGGATAATCTCTTGAACTTTTTGTGAATTACATTATTGTTGCACAGGAATAATAATACTTCTGTGTCATGTCACATTTTTGGCATTAAATGAAAGATGGGAAAAGATAAATATGATCTCTGTTTTGCGGATGGAGTGGACCTGCATTTACTGGGCCAAAAATAGGTCATTAAATTGCAGTCATTCCTACCTAGTTCTTCTAGGACCCTGTTATTGAGATAGAAATGCTGGAAATATGTTCAGTGTTTGATTTTTTTGGAAGTGTGTGTTTCTCTGTAAGTCTTAATGTGAATGTAAATACAATTCCAGCAGAAAATCTGCTATTAGTCCTATTTCTCTGACTCCTCCTTCCATAGGAGACTGATATAAATTTATGGTGACTTAGTCTGATTTTAGTTTCTGAAACATTTTGTGCATTTGAGTATGTCTATCTTCTGACATGCTTTAGAAAGAGACCCTCCTTGGATGTTTGAATATCATAGTTAATAAGACTCAGGTATCTATTTTATTCCTGTAGCATGTAAATACGGTTTCTAAAAGGAGCATACATGCCAAACGTGTAAAATTTGACAAAGAGAAGTGCCAGATTCTGCACCTGGCCCTGGGCAACCCTGGATGTACAGAGAGACTGCAGAATGAGAGGCTGGAGAGCAGTGCCAGTCAGAAAGCTGAACAAGAGTCAGCAGTGCCCTGGCAGCCAGGAGGGCCAACCCTGTCCTGGGGGGCATCAGGCACAGCATCAGCAGCCAGGCAAGGGAGGGGATTGTCCTGCTCTGCTCTGAGCTGGGGCAGCCTCACCTTGAGTGCTGGGGACAGTGTTGGGTGACACGATGTAAAAAGGCATTGAACTGTTAGAGAGTGTCCAAAGGAGGACCACGAGGATGGTGAAGGGCCTTGAGGAGAAGCTGTATGAGGAGCAGCTGAGGTCACTTGGTCTGTTCAGCCTGGAGGAGACTGAGGGCAGACCTCACTGCAGCTACAGCTTCCTCATGAGGGGAAGAGGAGGGGCAGGCACTGATCTCTGCTCTGTAGTGACCAGTGACAGGACCCAAGGAAATGGTCTGAAGTTGTGTCAGGGGAGGTTTAGGATGGATATTAGGAAAAGGTTCTTCACTGGAGTATGGTTGGGCACTGGAACAGCTCCCCAGGGAAGTGGTCACAGCAGCAGCCTGACAGAGTTCAAGAAGCGTTCGGGCAATACAATTGAGCTACAACTGAAATCCAGTTCATCAGAATCATAGTGACAAGTGAAATGTCGATTATTTGGGATGTGGGTGTGCTATGAGAAAAATCACAAAAACCTGAAATGTGTTTCAACCAAAAATTGGATGGAACTACTAATACAAGTTTTTGGTGCCTGGTTTGAAGGGAAGCACACTTGCTAGTTCTTCGTAGTTCAGGTAAAATACTGATTGTCTCAGCCTGGAATCCACAGTAGATACATAGATCAGGCAGCTGCCTAATGGCATGGTGCTCAGCACAGTGTTAAAAGCAAGCAAACAGGGAAACTGACATACTTCTGATCCACAGATTCTTCCTAATTGGGTATAGATAAGTGCTTGAACCCAGCCTAAAAACCTCTCCTAAGGGGAAGTCCACCATTCTTTTTTCAAAGCACTGAATAATTTGTTTAAATGCTAATGACATGAGCAATGTCCTTTTGTTATAAAAAAAGTTTAATGACTAGCATGCTTGCTCAAGATGGGACATTTCAGAGTTCCTTTATCTGCCAGGATAATTTCTAATCTATCTACATTTTATACCTATGAGGAGATGCCCTAACCCATAAAATGTAGAAACAATTCTTGGAACAGATCTAGGAACCCAGTCTCTTTCCCAGAGCCCTTAATTACTCACAGTATGAGTCATGCTCACTCCTGCTTTCTGGCTCAATTCAGAATTTTTTTTTTTTAATGTAACTGTATGATTTCAAGAAGAGACAAAGAATGGTGCCACTTGAAATAATCCTCTTCTTCTGATTAAAGCATTCCTGGAAAGTAAGGATTTGTGTCTCCTAGCCATAATAGGACACATTTCTCATCTTTCTAGGTGGGCGTTCTCACTATATGTTAGTGTTTTAACAAGAGAGGAGGAGAAGGGTACACTACCAATTTTATCCAGATTTAAATGCAGTGTCATTATATCAAGAGTGTGATTTGGTAGGTGTATGCTTCAAGAATATTCATTTAATCTGTCATGAAGGTTTAGTAGCAGTGTATGTATTTTCTCTAGGCTACATTTGATTTAGGAATGATTCTAAGCATGATGCTATTTAATCATGCATCTTATACACACATCCATCTTCTGCAATTCTACATGGATGCAAATAGTGAATTTTTAGATTTTTGAGAATTGAAGGCAATACATTTAGTGTGTTGCAGGTGTTTAAGTGACCTTACAGCACCTTAAAATGTTATAGATGTTCAGTTTGAACTTTGGCACAAAACCTGAAACCCAAAAATCTCTTCTGGATCTCAAAGTGTTACAGTTCTGAAGAGTAAACGATTTCCAAAGATAAATGTAAAGTTGTTAGAAGATTTAATGGAAGCCTAGAGTGGATGTTGAAGGATTTATATTCATCAAGTGTTTTTATTTTTACAACACTGCGAATGCTTCATTGGTAAAAAGAATATGCATATATTATATACATACATTTATATGATATTGGATGGAAAAACTTGGGAGTCAATTCAGTAATTTGTCAGTTAAGTGGTATCTATGCATGTGTCTCAACAGGTTAAGTTAGTCTCACAGTCTTCCCATATAACTCTGACCTGTTCTGATATTTCATTAAATTGGTATCACCCTTTTTATTGTAGATGTTTTGGAAGCAAACTTCCTTTGGAAGCAGACTTCCTTATGGTTTTATGCCTCATAAACTTCATTAAAAGTGGACATGTTTTTATAGTAATATGTAATCAGGTTATGATCTGCATAACCCACTTCAGCAAAATATTTAAGCATATACTTTAGTGTCACTAGCAGACACTTCTCTCTTCAATCAACTACTTAAGGACATGCATAAGTTTGCATATGTCTTGTTCCCATGGTCTTATAGAGGGCTCTGTCATCTTTGTAAGGACTTGAGTATTTTGGGTAACAGCCACTGCTCAGTCAGGGCTTCTGTCCTGTTGCAAATTTAAGCACTTTGGCCTGAGACAGCTGCCATGTCTGTAAGTTTATGGGTTGTTCAGTATTAGTGAAAACCAAAAGTTTTGGAGCAGATCTCCATTTTTCTAACAGAAGACAGCTTTTAAGAAGAAGGGTCTTTCTGTGTTATATGGGGGATGTTGTGATTGGTCAGGCTTCTTGCTAACTTAGTAATTACAAACAGGTTGTTTAGGTGTGTAAAGGGTAAGTAATGTCAGACTCCATCCATTCCTCACATGGATCACCAGCCATCACTGAAGAAGCTGCTTCTCTACTGTGACTTGCTTACATTTCTGCTCTTTGTTGAAAGGAAGAAAACAGCTGCTAGTAAGCTGCCAGTTTCCTGTTTGTTGTGGGAGTAGGAGGATGAGGAAGGAGGGAGAGGTTAAAATCTCTGACCTCAGTCCACCACTGCACTTTCTAGAGCAGCTGAGTCACCCTGGGAGGGAAAATGTGTTGCAGCACTGGAAAAGACCTGGCATAGGTTATGGGCTGGTCTCCATCTACAACTGGAAGCTGTTTTCATTCAGCAGGCTGCACTGCAGGGTACCATTCCTGCCCACAGAAAGTTACAGAGACTCTCCTGGTTTTAGTGTTGATTAAATTAGGTCTGTTATGGCAAACACAGATTGGTTAGGACATAATGAGTGCAATTATGAGTTTGGATCTGCCAACATGAGTACTTGGAGTTTCATTGACACTTTTGGGGACCAGAAGTAGACTAATGCATTGTGCTTTTGGAAGTCTCCTTAAATTTCAACTGATTTTAATATTAGCATTAGGAAAAGACTGCCTTGGAAACTAAATGTGTAGCTGCCACTTGAGTAGGGAGACAAAATTTTCAAGTTGTAGTTGGTGTTAAAATTATCGTAGTCAGTGTAAAGATGGAAAAGTATGTGTTCAGAACTGTAATAACGTTGCTGTATTTTTACTATGTGTGTTTAATCATTTTACACTTTATGCAGTATCTAAGGAGAATCTCAATGTTTTATTTAAGCAATTATTTTAAATAATTCACTGAAATTTGAAATAAAACTACCTCACTCTAAAGCCTGCTATTCAAGATCATCACTTAAATTTTTCCAAATAATAGACAGAGCTTTATAACTAGTTAAAACAATTATCCCTTTTTTTTTTTCCCCATCATTACTGTCAACCAAGTTTGCCTGTATAATCTTTAATTTTCTTTGTCTTTTTTGCTTAACCATTTTTCACAAAAACCTTACAATTTTTAAAATAATTTATATAATAATTTAGCTGTCAGGCTCTGCAAGCATATTAATTATCAGTATTTAACTGATGCATTTTTTTTTTTCAGCTTACCATGGATACGGTCCTATGATGGAATGCCCACAAGGCTACAAGAGAATCAATGCTACATTTTGTCAAGGTATGAGAAGTACCCAAATTGGTTGTGTTTATTTTTAGTACTGGCTTTCTGTGACAGCTTCTTTGATATTGATGATTTAGATGAATTAATCCGGTCCATTGATTTATATTTGGGAAAAAATGTTGAGTATACTTTTGAGTCTTTCTAAATATTGGCAAGTCTCTAAGAGTGAGTTTTTTCCTCCAGGGAAAATAACTTCTTAAACTTCTATGTATACTACCCTCGTTTTCTTTGATGATGTATAAAGATGACTTCATAAGGATTCTTTTACTTTGTTTTTCTGTAGAAATACATTGTTTTGTCAGTTTTTTTGCTCAACAGTGAATCTGCGGACTTATTCAGCTAAGTCAGATGAAACTAGCAATACAGAACAATTTTTGTTATCATGAAAGTGTAGAATAATCAGAGAACAATTCTTTTGGACTCAAGAGGCTAGGCACAACAGTACTGAGAAAAGCCAGATAATATCCCTGGCAAGTGGAGATTAAAAGAATGAGTACCTGGCCATGTAAAGTGACCCACCTGTTTCCAGAATGTGCAGAGTGCAGATGAGGATGTGTGGAGTTAGACATGGGCTAGTTGTGTTACTCCGAGATTATTATTGCCTGGTGACAAATGTAGAAGTTATCAAAACATACAAGGTTGTGGGGTCTGCATGATTGTGCATCTACAAAGCAAGACTTGGGACATTTGGATTCTCCTGGTCTATTGCATCTCTATCTGACAAAGCCGAAGAGATGACCACAGGCAAGTGCTCATTCTTTCTCTGTATCTTGGAGCACTGCACAGAAGTGCCAGGTGAGGATGTAGGGAAAAGCTTAATTGCTTGTCTGACTTGTTTGGCACAGCACAAGTAAACAAGAACAAGGAGCTCTGAGACGATGTAAGCAATCTTGCAGTAGTGTTCTGGACAGAGATATAGGAAGAAAGGGAAAAATGAGTTCAAGTATCAAGCTGATACTGCTGTGGCCTGGATTCTTGATCAGTGTTTATACTGCAAGCGATAAAGAGGTCCCAATAAATAGTAGTGCTGGTGAAGAGCTGGATAAAATGAAAGAATAGTTGATGTTAAAGGATATTTGTAGACATTTTGGACATAAATTTAATCTTATTTAACTGAAAATTTTCACTTTGCATGACAATGAGGGAATGTACAATAGACAGTTGCATAAAGACATTATTTGCCCACTTTAAATAATAAAGTTTTAAATAATAAACTTTAAATAATAAAGTTTTTAGAGCACTGAACACAAACATCATGCTGTTTCATTGCTGAGGGAGATGTGAACTATCTGCAGCTACCTGAGCCTACCTGTTGCTCAGATCTCTACCTAGTGGTTTACCAGCTTGCAGGGTAGGGGCATTTGGAGGACTGGATGGGTCAAAACACTAAAAACGTAAATGGAGGAGAGCTGCCAATTGCATCTCAAGAGCTTGTTCCCTGCTCTGCAGTGGAAGACTGTAAAGTCCTCTTAGTAAATAAAAGGGATGGGGAGATATTGATGGCAATTTGCAAATGAAGACTGCAAAGTGAAAAGTTGAAGGAAGTGAGTGTCAGATGTAAATGGGCAGCCTTTTTATGCCTGAAATTAAACATGCAGATGATGGATGTATTTCAGCAAGACGGTTCCAGCTATTTTGAAAGAGATTGTCTTGTTCCATGTATCAGTCACAAGGTTTTTCAGAGACTGCAAAAGAGAGGTTTTCTAACTTTGACCCTGGAAAGTGTCTAGAAGATGCCATGATGGATTAGTGCCCTCATGCAACACTCTGAGCATGATCCAGGAGAGACAGGAGCTTTTGATATCTTCAGTAGTCGCATGTATACCCCACAGAACACACAATGGTTTCAGACAGCAGCAACACAGCAGGAATTTAAAGGCGAATAGGGCATTCTGTTTGGTTCAAGAGGTTGACACTAGGTGTTGGCAAACCTTATTTCATGGAAACTAGGATCGTTTTCAGGGGTTATGGACAGTTAGAAATGGTCTGGTGCTTGTGAAGGTTGCCAGAAATAGGCCAGGAAGTTGTTTCACTGAGCAATGACAGGCTGATAGAGAGAGAACATATGTCTCTGGGTAGGAGCATAAGAGGGAACTGAGTACTGCCACAGTAGTGTACAGAAATAGATCTGTACCTGGTAGGCTAATCATTGGGTTTTGTGCTGAATTTTGATAATTCTTCTCCTGACACATTTTTGTACTACATGACTAAAACTGCAAGAAATATGAGGCTTTAAGCAATTTGTTTTATACAGCTGTCACTATCCCAGAAGAGAGTGAGCTGTAGACTCCAAATATAACTTGTAGTTGATACATGGAAATTTATTATGTAGTGTTTAATCACAACATGATAGTAGGATTATCTTACCAGCCTGTTGATGAATTTAGGATGGGGACAATCTCCTAACTTTCTGGAGAGGGATTTGGTAGTGGTTGTTGAAGGTTTCCCTTATTGCTTTACTGAGATTTAAATAGCTCCTGTGTAATTTTCTCACTAACACACTCCAATAAGGAGATACAAATGGGAGAAGGAATACCCATGAAACAAAGCCGTGATGGAATTTAGTCCTATTGAAGTAAATAACAAGATTACCATTTTCTTTCAGAGGGTCAGGATTTTAACCTCTGTTTGAACGTTCTTCAGGAAAGCTAGCTTCATATGTGAAAGCTGCTGGCAGGGTGCATTTCAGCCCTGAAATGGTTATTAGCATGTACTACTCAATGGGTCAGCCAGAAGTGTCCTGTTTGTTTATCTGAAGCAGACATGCTTTTCTATAAGAGAAGAAGCCAGGGCTAATGAAGAAAGAGCTGTCCATATCACTAACATGGACAGCCACAGATGGCAGAAGGAAACTGTTTAAGCTGCTGGCGTGGGAGTATTCATATTCCTTTAAGAATCCTTACAATTAAATTGGAAGGGAGTGGAACAGCATGTCCATATGCAAGTGTAAGTTTTAATTAGATTATTCTTTGCTGAAAGGGTACACAGGCTGTGTCCGTGCTTAGAAAGGGCCAGGGCTGCCAGACCAAATAGTAATGGGAATATATTTCTGAATCCCTGCCTGCAGCTAAAATAGATTGGTTTTTTTCACCTAGATGTTGTCCAACTTTCACTGCCTTTGAAAACTCAGGCCTAAAAGCCTAATTAACCTTTTGTTCTACTTTGGTTTTGTAGTCAAAACTCTACATAGGCTTCATCAACTAAGGAGTATTTAGTGTGAATAATTACCAGATCATTATTTTTTTTGCCTTTCAAGTGAGTGAACTAATGTAATCAAGCATTCTTCTGTCTAATGTGTAAGTAGGACCACAAAGAACCATCTGTGGGTATGTTAATTCAAGCAGTTTAGTGTAATTACTATCAAGAAATCTTTTTCCCCCCCTCAGTAATTATCTTTTCAATGGGGTGATTTATTATATGTATGCACATGGATGCCCTAAGGCTGTCATTAGAGCCAAAATACAGATTGTCAGTGTTGCAACTTCTTTGTTAGAATCCACATGCAATGCTAATTTCTGGTTCCCTGCTTAAAGTTATACTTACTGTTTCCTTAGTCTGCTAATGGTTTTCTTGGAAAACTGAAATAGAATGGAAAGAACAGCTGGTGAAAAGGTTAGATTCATTTTTCAGGAAACTACATATTGCCAACAGAGCACTTTAGAAATCTTATCTTGAAGAACTGGAAAAATACCTGAACGCTTGTTTTTTTGCAATGAAGTAAAAAGTGCATGGAAGTTCTTGGAAAGTTCCAATATTATTAAAATTAAATGTTTATGAGCTTGCTGAAACTAGTACTTGTATGTTGATAGATCAAATTCTATAATCACATGCTCAGGGGACTTGAAGCACTTTTCCCTTGGCTTCATCATTATTTAAGATAAATTTTGAAGGTATATTCTTCCCTCCTACATTTGTCCCTAAAATCCAGTAATAAATTTGTTTTCTCTGCATGTTGCATATTTATTTTACTCTTTTTAAGTAATAAAAGAGCTTCATTAATAAGAAATGCTGTTTAATGTTACTCACTAAGTCAACAACCGTCTTTCAAAGAAGTTCTTTTGTGATGATCATAGTAAGAAACAAATATATCTCCAGAAACTGGGCTGGGTTGCTGTTTGGACACTGATTATGTGTTTGAGAAGTGTGGCTCTGCAAACTTGCTTTCTGGTAAATTCCACGCAAAAGCACAAAACGAGTTGGACTGATTTCTTCTGCTGCCATTCTGCTAGCTCACAGAAATCTGTGGGTCATTTCTTAGAATAAGCAACTGGTTTTTCTATGATTTTAAAAAACATTGCAATAGTTTATTTAGCAAGAAAGCCTTGTTTTTTGTTTCTTTTACCTCTCATTCTCGCTAATCAAGTTATTATTGAAACAGTCAACTATAATGGAGGCAGTAAAATCTGGGCACTGTATTTTTCTTAGAGGATATTAATAGTGGTTAATGTAGCTATAGCAGAAAGAGTTGGAAAAGTATTTTCTGTGGTGTTAATAGGTAATTGATTGTAATTGATTTTCATAAGGAGAATAAAATCTGATGCCTGCATATTGAGTCAATTTGGAGGTCAATCAGTCAGATGGTACTCACAGTGAAGCTTAGTATTTAACTTACCAGAATGTATCAAATTTTCACAATTGACATAAATTAAATGTTCCAGTCTAAATTTACAGCATGATTTATTATGCATATTAAAGCACTTACAGCATGAAAAGATCTATCAAGGCAGATATTACTAAACATTTAATGACTGACCACTATGTCATTTTTAATTAGGAAGTTGCCTAAATACTTTGGCAAATTCTAATTAGTATGTAATTGATCTAGACAGCTTTCTTTGCTTAAATACAGTGGAGTGTTTTAAGGGTGCATGGGTCTTATTGAAAGGCAAATTGTTCCCTTTGCATCAGAATGGGACAAATATTTTCCATTTGGTTTTATTACTTAGTAATTTAAACAAAGTCAGTCAGTTTTAGATAAACATAGAGGTAGGATTTCAGAGCTAACTGTAAAGTCCCCCTTCAGAAATTTATCTTTCCACAGTGCTTAGGCCTGTAGTCAGCTATTGAGATTGCTTAAAACAGGTGTGCTCCAGCACCAGCCACTTGGGACAGAGGGGGTGAGATGGGATGCAGTACGTCTCTAGCCACAAGTTTATTCTGAATAATTCAGTGATGTTACCAGGGCTGTGGTGGTCTGACTAGAAATCCTTACTTCTAGAAGTTCCTATTCTTGGTCCAAATTTTATAAGAACCTTCTGGATATCATGACTGTGTTAGCTGAAAGCAGTTGCATATTTAGTTTTTCATGCCTTGTTATGTGTTGTATTAAAAATGGTAAAATTATATGTTGTTTTGTTTTCTTCTAGTGCATGTAATGTGGCTTTGAAAATTGGACTTGTTCATTGTTTTTTGAGTCATATTAATTCATGTAATCAAAAATCACCTACCAAATTTGTAATATAGCAAACTCAATGATACAAGTGACATCTATTGCTTCAGAAGAGGTATTATTTTTTTAATTTATACTAAATCACTTAAAATTTTCATAAACAAAGCTGAAGAATGTTAAATGCCTTTTTTAGTTACTTCAGCAAAAAATAGTAATAAAATCAAACCTCAGTCCCATTTTGATAGTGTAACCTATCATTTCCAAGGTGTCAGCTCTCCTGAAAAGAAATTTGACTGCATTATTTACATCAATAGTAGGAGTGGTCTCTTTCAAAAAAAAAAAAATTATTTTTTTTTTGTATTTACTTTGTTCAAAATTCTTGCAGTAACCCCTGACCTTTTTGAATTCATAGACTGCTTTTCTTGAGTAAAAATGTTTTCTTTAAAATGAATAGATAGATTTAAATAATGTAATATCAGAAGATTGCAGAACACAATAATAAACATGTACATTCGGTTGTAAATATGGTTAAGATTTCCAAGCAGCAATGATTTTGATAAACATAAATTCAATGTGCTAAGCCTTGAAATGAAAGAATGAATTTAATTGTATAGGAATGTTTCAAATTCCTGCATTCTGTGACCAAATATGGGCATTGCTCACTATCCGAAAAGGCTGGGCAGTGGCCTTGCTCCCTGTGTCCGAATGACTTACAAGTCTGGAGGCAGAGAAGACAGCTTTACACCACCTCAGCATTTCTGAATTAGGCCAGCTGGGCCTGGGTGGTCTAAGAGACTGTTGTAATGGTTAACACAGCCAAAACACAGTGAACTTCTCTTCCTAAATAGCCTTACAACTGGAAGCTGCCAAAGGGAGCTGCAGAGCTGATACTCCAGCCATCAGCTTTTGTAGGGTGCTCTGTAGCAGAGCAGCTCTCTGCTGATCAGCAGTCCTTCTGCACCACTTTGCTGCTACAGCCATCCCCTTCAGGTTGTATTGGCCTGTTAACGTGTAGAACAGAAGCAAGCTGTAAGGCATTTCCATATTTGCTCGGTATTTCAGTAAAAGGGGAAATTAAAGGAGCTTTATGATGTAGTAAATAACTCAGCATGTTTTACAGTAACCAAGCAAAGCATATTCTTTCAACAGTAAGTGACAGGTACAGATCTCATTTTAAGCAAGCACAGGAATTTTTCCTAGGTTTGGATGTTTACACTTAGCATGGTTTGTTATTCTTGGATAAAGGTTACTCAGGCTGTGTTAAATGTCATTAATCTTGGAATAAAGCTGAAATGATTCACTTCCTGGATGTGATTGAATTAGGTATAACACTGTTCAAGGAAATGTGAGAGAAGTTGCTTGTAGGTTTCCAGTAAAGAACCTAAGTACTGTAGAACTGCAGCTAATGCAGTCACAAACGCTGTTTTAATCTAATTTAAAAGCCAGTGTAGAATTGGGGAATGCAAGCAGAATATTAGAAGTTAAGACCTTCTGCAGCATGTCCTCCCCTCCAGCACAGAGTTCTGTGCATTGTCATTCTGTTGAGAAAGAGATTGTACTACATTGTACTTTTCTGAACATAAATACCTCTACATTAGCAAGAGGGAGACCTTCCATTACGTGTGAAAATGTTTGTCACTGAAATTTAAGTACTTTAGGACAGAATTTGAAGTTTTGATTGATGCATTTCTTTTTCAGTCATCGCAGTTTCCCATTGTGCAGCGTATGTAAGAGAGCTGAACGAGTAAATCTGTACTTGAGGAAATACAGGTGGAGATGTTGAAAAATCACTGGGGGTTTTGATTTTTAGGCAAGCAAGAGCTGTTTAGAGAAGAGTAACAGATAAGAGTCAGGTTGTTTTTCAGAAGCTTCCTGCATTTTTATTTCTTCTGGAATATTCAATCCTTCTCTAAATCACAGTTATTAGAAGAAAATAGGTGATATTAACTGTTGCCGGCACTTAGACTGTACAAAATTTAGTTCAGTATTGTGATACTCAGCCCATGCAAATGTCAATGTGTGGTCATGAGTAAAAATATCTGATTGTGTTAAATATATATGTGGACCAAGATTCTAGTAAAGTGCTTTGGGATATTTCTAATATGAAATCTTGATGATTGCCTTACACTGGACAAAAATCCAAATAGAATTTCTTTGTGAACATTCATAGAAAGCAAGAAGAAAAAAAACATGAGCAAAGTAAATTTTCTTTTCGTTATCTGACTTACCAATTAATTTCCATCTTTTATCTTCTAATAATGGACATAAAGTTCTTTGAAGATGAATCTGGTTTTGGACTTAGTAAAGCTATATAATTAAACGGTTTATAACAAGTTCAGTGTTACTGTGTGTATACTTGTTTAAATTGTTCCCACCTTCCTGCTTTGCTTGGTTGGTTTTGAGGGTTGTTTTTTGTTGTTGTTGGGTTTTTTTAATTCATGGAGATTGTACTATGCTCATAGTTGTACCCTCCACATAAGCAGACAGGCATGCAGTTAGAAAATGGCTGTTACAGCTTGCTTTTTTTCACCAGGAAATTCAGTGGCAGTGAGTCATTAACACATTGCATTTTCTGAGAGCAGGCTGACCTAACACCCAGAAGACCTATAAAAATGTGTGGGAAGGTATCAAACACCAACTGTTGTTGTTAAGAGAGCCTGTTTTAAATTCTCCTCAGTGGGACAGATTAGCAGAAGTTTGGTTACAGTGTCTGGGTTATTTGAAGCTGGAGCATGGTGGCTGACCTCATCATACATCAAGCTATGCTTAGAAAAGGGTATAGGAGGAGCTGAGTCACAGCAGACTCATCTGTGCTGCTGCATCACTGTTAAGACCGTGGTTGTGACAAAGTTTCTGTGTCTTTGGGTGAACTTGTGAGAGCAGAGTCACCAAGAGGGCTGCTGGGATGGCATTTGGCTTCCACTGCCATCTCAACTGATTGTAAGGATAAGTCAGACTTTCATGGGGATGGGCTACCAAATCCAGGGACACAGTGTGTCAAGGACCAGTTCCACATATTTGGCATGGATAACTGCAAAGGGTCAGGCTGTCAGTCAACACAGAATTGACAATGCTTCTTTCATGCCAGTGGATTATACCCATTTATTACCATTGAGAAAGGGTCAAGTCATTCATATTATCAAACATCAACTGTTAAAATGTCAGTGATTTATTTACCAGTTCTGTATAAATTATAAATGACAGCGCTTATTGTGAGAGTTCTTTATGGAGCCATGTGAGGTGCTGTGTGGAATATCTCCTTGTTTGAATTCTCTTTTTTTTTGTATCACTGGTACAGAGGCTTTTTACCAATGGATCTACATTGCTCTGCTTTTCTCAAAAACTGAAAGTCTACATTGAGTTGGTCTTCAGAAAGCTTTATTTGCATATGTGTGGTTTTATAGTACTGCTACCTGGCCCCTTAGTATTTCCTCTGTGTAGATGAAGGCATTTGATCAAATTACTCCTCAAGCATGCCATCAGTTTGTGCTTCTGCACAAGACATTATTCAGACACTTTTTTCTAGTTTTTACAATGGATCAAATTAATTCTTATTCCTATTCTAATGTAAAATTGAAATATTTTTAATGTCCATATACAAGAAATAGAGGGCTAAAAAAAAGTCTGCTAATCTCGAATCAGATTTCCTTTCAAGCTGCTTGAACAAGTTGATTCCAATGCAATTTGCACAGCTGGGCAGGCTGGCAGGTGGTAGGAAACAGTTTGGATAGATGGCCTTTTACCACAGTCTGAAGTGAAGTAGATAGTAAATCTGGGAGGAATTTTTTTTTTTTTTTCTGCTCAAGTTGTTAAATAAGCACTATTCCTATGTGTATATATGTTTCTTTTGACAATTTGAGGTTTTTTTTTTTTTCTTTAATCAGCACTTCTGGCTTGATTCTGTGGAATCCCTAGAGGAGCTGGTGTAATTCAGCATAGAGCATCAGCTCAGTTATTCTATGAGCTCATTCGGTAGACATGACCAGGAAAAGGCACATTGAAATACACTGTAATTAAGTTATGCTGAGGCACTGGAACATGCACGATGAAGTTAACTTTAAAAATTGGACAAATTTAGCAAAAATAATGTCTTTATCAGTAACTCTAGAAGACATGTTAGTTGATATTTACATATGTATGAGCTGGTATTTAAATGTAGCAGTGCCCACATTAAATAGCAATAACAGAGCTCATGTGGGTGAGGAATTATGTTTTTGGTAGAAGACATACAAGAACAGTTTATCTCTAAAGAGATTGAATACGGAGGCAATAATGACAGCATCTATGAATGTTTCCTGCAGAATAGTTGAATCATTTGGAAAGAAGGATGACTGTGTATTCATGAATTATAGGAAGATCTCATGTATCCACAAACCAGCCACTCCAGGAAAAAATGCCTTGAAGCATTCATACTTCTAATATTCAAATAATAAAGTTTGTCCATATATAGATTTCTTAACATTCCTTTAAATGAAAGTGGATGCAAATGAGTAAAGTGAAGAATGCATCATTAATCATTTTTAACACTGAAAATACAAATGCACTTATATTAAGCCATGGAATTACTTACCTTGCTTAAAAACATGTAGAAGGGTGGAATTATTCTCCTAGATAGAAAGAAAAAGTGCCATCAATTTCATGCTGACATATATGTAAATAACAATGTATTTTAATGGTTAACAAACAAGAGACTTAGTCTTTTTACTGAAAATAAGAATTGTAAAATCTAAGTCAAATTGTCATTATTTAAAATAAGCTGTCTTCTTTGATGATGTAAAACTTAAATGCTGTTTTCATTAGACAAAGCATTTCTGCTAATTTGAATTCCAGAAAAAGTCATCAGAAAATTGATACATTATGTATGTTGCTTGGCATTTATCTTGCATTTTCCTGCAGTCATATACGTTAATTTTCCTGTAAAGAAAAACATATACTGAGAATTTGGAAAGGGAGAAAGTTGTTTAAAAATGTCTGGGTATTACATTGTAGGAAGTAGAGAAATTATTTTCATTATGTGTATCAATTTCTCCTGTGTTTTTCCTCTTCCTCCAAAATCTGTACGTGGTTTTTGTTCATAAGTGTATGTGTAATTTCTGTAATTGTGTTGGGGATTTTCATTTTGAAATGAACCCAGATAATGACATTTTTCCTGTACTCAGAGTAAAGGATACTATCTCTTCCTCTAGCTTATTTCTGGCATCAGAGAAAATGCTTTATCAAAGCAAGTCGAATTGTTCTGTGGTTTAGCATTTGAAGACTGATCTGACAACCCAAATTGCCAACAGATAGAAAATTCAATAGAGGGTTCTTGAGTGTTCCAGTATTTTCTTTGTCTTAGCTTCTAGATATTTCAGAGTCTTTTGTTCCATCAGGTCCTAGTTGAGCCTAATTTTAGAAAATAAAACATTAGTAATATGTCCTTTCCTCCCAACAACTTTACAGCAGCATCTCTGTGTTTCTATTTAGGGATGTTTCAATAATGTCTTTAGTTTGCTAACTGTTAAGATTTAAGTTCATTTCTTTAATGCTCACAAATTATAATGGTATTTGAAATAGTGATAATCTTCCTCCTGGGATCAGTTGGGACTGTGTAGATGCCTTTGATCATATTTTGAGATTTCAGGGTAAAAGAACCTAGTCTGATGAAGAAACTTCATAAAATTCAAGTGCATCTGAAAACGTCTAGCTTTATTGTATTAATGCAATCCTTATATAAGATCCCTCTGTTCTTACATGGGATGTCATCCTGCTTAAACATTGGACAGGAGAAAAAGTAGACTGCTGTACAAAAATATTTCAGCTGTTTTTTCTGCTCTTTTCTTATACCATTCTCCTCTTTAAATAGTCCACTCCCTCTGAGGTCAGAAAGTCATATAGTCTGGGAATTTCACTTGAAAATTCCTTTGAGGCAGAGCTGATCCTTTGTAATTCATGTGGTTTCCATCACATTTCATCTAAAGTTCTAGGATATAAATTATTACTCCTTGTCACATGCAGCTAAGTGCATAGAAGTGAAGTTTATCCAGGTGGTGTCAAGATATTATATTAGGTATAGCACTGGAAGAGCTGAGGGATAAGCTCAACACAGTATTTAGAAAAAAAATGTGCCTGATATGGCAACTGCCAGAGTCTGCTGTACTGTGTACTCTTGTGTCATGGGACAGGTAGCCAAACTAATGGAGAAATATGAAAAAAGAATCTTTCTATAGGTTTCCAAATGCAAACTTTGGCACATCTGTTACATTTTGTATATTCAACCTCTTACCCTTAGTGATGATGTTGAATTAGGAAGCAACATACAATGAGGTCAAATTTCGTGAGGCTGGTATTATAAAAGTTAAAAGGAAAGATAATAAATATTATATATTTTAGCTAAATGATCACTAATACCTAATTTTCAAAGAACTAGCTGGAATTTCTAACTTCCACATGAAGTTTGTTTACCCAGCAAGGTAGGTGTTTTTCCCTAGCCTTAAGGATAGGGAGGAAAAGACTGATGGAAAATAATAGATGTAAATATTTTAAGGTAGGTCTGTTTCAAGCTACTCTCTCAGTTTTTCTGAAAGAAGAGACTGCAATTTATAATAAAGATAATTATAAATTAGAGGATTTTTAAATTTTATTTTTGTTACTCTTTTGACATTTGGATTATCAGTGCAAACTATGTTGTTGCTGTCCCCTGAAATAAAAACCTAGTTTGGCTGACTTAGTTACAGATGGTATCCAGATTATTATTAGACAGGTCCTGTTTTAAGAGTAAGTGAACTAAAAATGCAACCATGAGTGTGATATAGACCTGAGGCCCAATGCTTGGGGAATGGGAGGATTATTCAGTCAGACCCTGAAAGCAATACTTGCACAGGTGGCCTAGTAACAGCAAACTTTATTGAAGCAGTTCACAGAATCACAGAACATGCAGAGTTGGAAGGGACCCACAAGGATCAGAGAGTTCAGGTCCTGGCCCTGCACAGCACCATCCCCAGGAATCCCACCAGGTGCCCAAGAGTGTTGTCCAAACACTCCTTGAACTCTGTCAGGCTGCTGCTGTGACCACTTCCCTGGGGAGCTGTTCCAGTGCCCAACCACTCTCTGGATGAAAAACCTTTTCCTAACATCCAACTTAAACCTCCCCTGACGCAACTTCAGGCCATTCCCTTGGGTCCTGTCACAGAGCAGAGCTAGTGCCTGCCCCTCCTCTTCCCCTCATGAGGAAGTTGTAGCTGCAGTGAGGTGTCCCCTCAGTCTCCTCCAGGCTGGACAGACCAAGTGACCTCAGCTGCTCCTCATACAGCTGCTCCTCAAGTCCCTTCACCATCCTCGTGGTCCTCCTTTGGACACTCTCTAACAGTTCAATGCCTTTTTACATCGTGTCACCCAACACTGCCCCCAGCACTCAAGGTGAGGCTGCCCCAGCTCAGAGCAGAGCAGGACAATCCCCTCCCTTGCCTGGCTGGTGATGCTGTGCCTGACAGGGCAGGGTTGGCCCTCCTGGCTGCCAGGGCACTGCTGACTCAGGTTCAACATAATTGTCAAGAAGTTGTGTTGCCGTTGCCACAGCTGCAATTCTTTCCATGTCAGGTGTGTTCTGTGCTCCCTGAAGCATGTTCTTGTCATCAAGTTCCTTTGGGCTACAGATGATGTTTTTGCATTGTGCTTCTTTCAGCATAATGGACCTTTGAGCACTCTTAAATATAAATACTAATAAAAACTCTATTAAATGTGGCAAGCAGTGTTCTACCCTTTGTAAAATATACTAGATTGGTGAAAACTTGTCTCTTTGAATGTTTTTGTGAGCTGTGTTGAGCTGTGCAAGCAATCATCTAGTCAGGAGAAGAAGGATTGATAAGCCGGTCAAAGTGTATTTGTTTTTCTAATTCAGAGTACTTAAGAATGATGTATAAATATAATTGTGTTTCTGTTATGTTCTCAGCAGTGTTTTAAAAGGTTATAAATCACATGTCAGTATGGGGAAAAGTGTTGATTAGAGTGTTAACTTGTAACAGTTATCCTTCATATATTTTAAAAAAAGAGAGAACTTCTGAAGAAAGAGAAATATTAGTACATGTTTCAGCATCTGATTTTTTTCAATTTTCCCACAGATATCAATGAGTGTCAGTTACAGGGAGTATGCCCTAATGGTGAGTGCTTGAATACCATGGGCAGCTACAGATGTACCTGCAAAATGGGATTTGTTCCAGATCCTACCCTCTCAAGATGCATACGTAAGTAATACTGCCAATTAAAGTACCAAATTAGATAACTAGTTATATTTCAGATGAAGATTTATTTGACTGGGCCCAACTATTCTCATCTGTCACCTTTCTTTTTCTGTCCCCAGCTCATATTCTCAGTTTATTCGCTTTATTTACTCAGTCTCAGTGTTCCTGCCTCTTTTCTGTTTCTTTGTCCTGGAAACCTTGGTCTCTACCGGTGGCTGCCCAGGATCCTTTCTATCTTTTCCTGATTTTCTAGGCACCAAATATTCAAGGCCATCTCCAGCTCCATGTACATTTTTCAGTAGCCTGGAGTTTCCACTGTTTTTTTTTTTTTAATCCCCTCTCTGCTAGTTTCAGCCATCTTTGTGTCCTGCTGTCCCCTTTTCCACCTCTGCAGCTTTGATCTGGGTTGTTTCCATTAATAAAGATTTAGCCCAGGATGGTCTTTGGCACATTTTCCTTTTAATTAAGAAGAATTAAAAATTAAGATATAATTAGGGGAAAGAAAAAGTTGTGAATTATATGAATGCAAATATTTCCCTCTATTAGTTAGTTTTTACTTTGGTTACAATCAATGACCTCTGCAAGAAGAAAAGGCAATGTAAAGAACAACTAAATTTTGCACTTTTTTTTTGTGAAGAATATGTACAAGTGAAAATTAGCTATAATACTAAGTTCTTTCTCCAAGCTATCTTTACATTTATAAAATATAGTCTCAAGTCATAGGTGAGTTCTTTCTTGTTTTTTCCTAGCTTAACTATCTTATGCTACTGTTAATGACATTCAGTTGCTGAGAGAGCTTCTCAGCAGTCTGAAGAACTACATACTGCTTTGCAGTTGAACACCAGAGGAAAGGAGTTGGTTGTTAGGTTTTGGTTTTGCATTTACATGTCATGTTGAAAATCAGGTGTCTGTCTTTTTTTGCGTTATGTGAATGTGTTATCCAGAACTGTTAACTTTATGTTAATGTAGATGCATAAATTAGAAAGTTGGATGGACCTTAGCTTTCTGTTCCCTCATACTAATCATAGCTTATGGCTCTTCCACATTAAAACTAAGCACAACAAAATGTAGACATGTACTCTTTTATGAAAAAAAAAGTCACGTATGATACTTAAAGCTTTTGCAGACTTGTTGGCTTAGCCTACTTATAGATGGACATTCCTTTGGCTTTACAACTTGACACAACTGTGTAGTGCCAGTAGCTGATCTTCAGCAGCTGTGTGCAAGTGAGAGAAATGATTCTCACTCTTTATTGTGGCAGCATGGCAACTGCTGGTTTTGAATTTACTTTTTGTTGTTGTTGTTTTTCTTTCAAATACTACTTATCCTTGATCTAGAGTAAGCTGGAATTTAGGAGTGTTTGATGCAAAATAAGAATTTTTAATGTTGTGGTTCTCATCTGAGATAGGTGTTTGAAATAAAACTTCTGCTGACAGAATTCTGTTTAAGTGGTGTTGGAAATCTAGTGGTGTTTCTCTGTTTTGCTTTTCATGTGAACAGTACCATCCTCTCTTCCACTTTCATTGCAGCTGATAACCCTGTAGTTGCTGAAGAGAAAGGACCCTGCTACCGGTTTGTGAGTGCAGGAAAACAGTGCATGCATCCTCTTTCTGTTCAACTCAGCAAGCAGCTTTGCTGTTGCAGTGTTGGCAAAGCCTGGGGCCCACACTGTGAGAAGTGTCCACTACCAGGAACAGGTAAGAACTTCCCACTAAAAATACAAGCTCTTGGCCCCTGCCCCCTAGTTTGTTATGCATGCTTTTAAAAAAACCAAAGCAACCACCAGAGTATATACTTCAGATAGAGGATATGCATGGTAACATCTCAGCTTTCTCACCTTCCTTCATATCTTTACCATCCATTTTGAGGAGTGTGCTATTCCTTACTTGACACATAAAGCTCTCTTGTATTATGAATGTTCCCTTGGAGTTCTGCTGTTATTTAAATATATAAGGAGTTCAAAAATATCAGCCTGTTTGGTCACCACTCTCACTTTGGCTGGTTATTGATTAAGATACCACATATTATAGATACCAATCACTAGTTTTCAAGTACTTTTTACTCCCTGATGTTGCTTAAAACTTAAATGCCCGTGGAGTCTTCAATGAAAATCAATTTAATATGATCTTTTTTCCCAAATGTATGGTCAAATTAATTGGTTTTAGAAGCACCATTGGTGGTTCTAATATACATGATGTTCAGTCTCTTGAGTATTTTAGCCCAGGTATTTGTAGTGACAATCCACTGTGTTTGACTTGGAGCTGCTGCTGCAGATGTCACCGTCATGATACCGGTCATGTATTTCTCTGAAGTATTTTGTAAAGATTTACGTTTTCAAACCAGCTAGCTGCTTTGGGAAATCCACAGCTGCTATCAGAGATATTGTGAGATATGATGAGCAGATTCCTTCCTTTCTGAAGTTTGACTTACAGAAATGAAAGTGAACAACAGTTTTGAGCATTTCAATAGATTTTTATAGCCACTGTTTCCTGCATGACCATTGGATCACTAGATCATTGATCAGGATTTTAAAACACCAGTTCACTTTTGGATAAATAATATTTCTATGCCTTTTTAATGGAGAAAAAAAATCCATTCTCATGAGATGACTTGCAATTTAAGTGCAGGTGTTTTACATCTGTGAGAATATTGCATGAGGCTTTATGCCCAATAGTGTGTATAGTGGAGCACAGAATGCATTCTTATGTTGACTGCTATATAGTCACAAAAAATATATTGAGTGTCATATGGAATTGGTTATTTTGGTGATTTTTTTCTTAATGAAAAGACTTTAGAAAGAAAATCTGTTAGTAGGACGTTCTGATGAGCTTTTCCCATTTAATGAGTACTTGCATGATTTAAAAACATGTTCCTTTCTGTAACAGGTTAAATTCATAATGTTTCAGAGTTTTCTATGAAAAATTTGTGAAAGTGGGATACTCCAGAAGGGGGTAATGTATTTACTGCAGCATCCCATGTTAGTAAAAAAGCCACTAAAATAAAAAGCTTCTAAAATATTTGTACAAAGTAAACCATCTCCTAAAGAGACACTGAGAGACCAGATTTGTATGCCCAGGTGTTGAGAGCTCTTATCAGAGCTGTGGTAGAATAAGGCTCACATTCCTGTTTTTTATTTGAGAGAATATGACCTGAAGCAAGATTCCCTATGTCCTAAGAAAGCATCTGACGAGACAGACATCAAATTTTTTGTCTTATTCCTTTGACCAGATTTTCCACCCTCAGTAGTTGGGTGTGTTTATGACAAGTTTTGATATTTGTTGTCCCAGCAAAAAATATTTCCTTATTCTGAATCCACTCAATTTAATTAGTTTGACCCTTCATATTTTCTATTACTAAGACACCATCAGAACATATTGCGCAGTTAATGCATACTGTGATTAATGTATAGTTTAACTCATCTGTAGAGTGCTTTTAGCTAGTACTTTGTGCTTTTATTTTAGATGCTAATTCATTTTAAAACCCTGATGTGTTCAAAGCAGAATTTGTGAACTTACCAATGTCCCACTTGGCGCATCCCTCAGGCAGCCATAAGAATTCCCACACAGGAGATTAAATCTTTTTTGTTTCATCCCAACATGGCTTTACCTAGCGCAACAAAAACAATGAAGCACTGCCCCCTCAAGATTCCTAAAGGTCTCCCTGACCCTGACAGGAGTATAACTATTCTCTTTGATGGGGAGGAAGACTGACTTGTATTTCTTTCTCCTTTTACTCTTCCAATAGAACTGCAAAACATGATGCTCATACAGAGCAGGTGGTGTTGCCTGACTTTAATTAACTTTTTCTGTAGCAACTTTATAAATAAGGTTATTTCCCCTCTCTTCCAGTAGTGATTTGGCTTCTTATGATCCCCATCTTATTTTTAGCCAGCCTTTTTCAATTCAGTGGAATTTGGATCTGGACTGGTATAAGGCTTCTGATGTAGTCAGGTGGGATCTTGTGGATCAGTGTGGATACTGGTTGATAGTATTCTGCTCCTATAGTACAGGGCTTGTGAGCTTTTTCCCTTTGATTTCTACAAAAAAGAAAATTATAGCAGTAGTGGTCTTCATTCATTATGCAATATAGATGTTAAAGACTATTTGCACATTTAAATTAATACATAGATATACTGTTTGAAGGGGATTAATTAAAAAAATCTTGATATATTGACAGATAAGCATAACTGAATTAAAATGGTAAACTGGAGTGAAAACCTCCTGGGAAAAACAGCCAGAACATGCTTTTGGGAGAATGCTCAGTCGTATTAGCATGCTATGCATAGCTTCTCTTTAAGAAGTTTTTTGTGAATATGTATATACAATTTGAGATTAAATTTCTTAGTGGTAGTCATTATATTTTCCACTATGTCAACATATTGCACTTTTAGACTCCTAAAAGGAATATTTTCCCATCCCAAATCTAGCTGCTTTTAAGGAAATCTGCCCTGGTGGAATGGGTTATACGGTTTCTGGCCCTCACAGAAACAAGCTATATCATCACCCTGCAGTTAGAGTACAGCCACCTGCCATTGGCAAGACCCCGATTACTCAACCTGTTGCTAAAGGTACTTCTCCTCCACCTCTCCCAGCAAAGGAAGAGCCAGTGGAGGCACTGACCTTCTCACAGAAAAGTGAGACTGAGATGGCTGTACAAGAAGGTGAGAGTGGGGAAATTTAGTCTTTCTCTGTTTCTGTGCATGTGTCTTCCATGGTTTGTTTCTTTGCATGGCAGCTGTGGACAGTGCAGGGCCGAGAGGCACCACTCCCTGCAGCAGAGCATTCCGTGATGCCCGGTGTGTTGCATCACGGGATTCACTTCCCACAGGTTGTGGGTAGGTCCTGCCAGATGCTGAGACCATGGAGAGAGAGCGAGACTGCTTTAATCTCAATAATTTTTATGATCAGAAATAGTACATATTTGTTGTAAGACTTTCTCAAAAACTTTTATATATATATATATATATATATATATATATGTATATATATATATATTTGAATTCTAAAAAGGAAAGCTGCAATGGAAAATAAGAATTTATATGAAATTCCTACCACTCTTTCCCAGAAAAAAAGGTCATATTTGTGGAGAAAAAAAAAACCCAAACCACTCTTACTTGTCTAAAGAAAAGGTACATTTTAAAACTTGATTTTTTTTCTTCAATAAATCCTTGCAAATTTGTTAGTGGTAAATTATATATCATTATTATATTAATTTACCTTTAAAGTGTTTACAGATGTTGATATCCCTTGGAAGGAATTGAAAAGGTTTCATCAGTGAGTTAATAACCTGTGTGCTTGTCAAATTGTTTCTCAGGAAGCAGGTAAACAATTGAGAAATCTACAAGGGAGCTGAACACTGAGTAAATAAACATTAGATTGTGTGTAGAATCTTATTCTGGTTTCAAGTTAGTTTTTACACTTGCTTCAGGAACATCATATTTCCACTATTTTGGAATGAGGTTTGAGCCTGAATTTTTTGTGTGATGGTGACAACCAGTTTCAAATGTGACAAAATATAAATTGTAATAAAATGTTTTGTGAAGAATGATTAATTCTCTTTTTTTCTTTCTGATTTTAGTGGCAACTGCAGCTCCTGATCAGGTAAAACATGATGTAATTTATCTAGGAGTTATGAGATGGGATACAGATAACTGGAAGGATTTAGAATTTATGATGAACAAACAAGTCACTGTGGACTTGCTCAAACCCTGAGGCAAAAATAGTTCCTTTGTTATAATGTACAATAACAGGCAGGTAGTGAGGTACAGGAAAGAGATTACTTTAACCTCTCTTAGAGACATTTGGTGGAGGGTGTGGTATATATCACTCTATCTCATGCTGGAGACTGTATTTTAAAGAGGATACTGAAAAATGCAGACAGGGTGAAGAAGATACACAGATACTAACAGCTAGAGAAAATAAATCAGAGAGAAACATTATGAAGCTTTGAGAAGCATTTGTGACACCTGCTTACACCTGCTTATGAGACTGCTATTAGTGCCTAAATTAATTCCGTTGTTTAGGGTGTCCTGTGTTCATTGGAGAAGAGCAAGTGTGTATCTGTGTGAAGCCCCCCATTCTGGAGGTTTCAGGTTCTCTGTGCTAGAGATAATGCAATTTGTTGTGAATAATTGCAGCTGTGCTCCATTTAATTTTCCTACACATATACAAGTGTCTAACATTTCTATGAAAATAAGATGATGTTTTCAGTAGCTAAGAAGGAACTTTTCACAGTTGTCAGACACCTAGATGTGATTGCATACTTTTGTGTGATGCTGAACTGCATTCAAATGCTATTTATGAGCAATTAAAGACCAGAGAATGGGAGAATTATGGAGAGACAAACCCAAAGATACAATTAGAAGCTCCAGGAAATGGCTGCTTCAAGTGAAATCAATGTTAAATTGTATGCTATTGTATAAACATAGTATTTCATGTTCATTCAGATTTAAATTGATGGTGATTAATGATCTGCTATCTAAAGCCACTCACGTGAGAATGTTAGCAGTATCTCAAGCCAGGAGTCTGTGGGTAGCTATGAATTAAGAGAATGTTTTCAGAAAGTTATATTTTTTTAATCATTCTAGGAATTGGCTTCCATTGATCAAGAAAAGCAGCCTTATCTAGAGCCTGGGCAGCCTCAGCTTTCTCCTGGAATTTCAACAATTAACCTGCATCCACAGTTTCCAGGTAACTTATTTTATCTTTTCCTTCGGTGTGAGAGAGTGCTTACAGTTCTTAAAAGAATGGCAAAGTAGCAATTCTAACAGAGGTCAATGAAAAAATGATTGGAGCTTCAAGAGCAATTTCTTCATGATCAAAAGAAAAATCATGGAAGCAGAAGTGGGAGGAATTGAGAGGTTGGCATTGGCTTGGTGACTTATTTAGGAAATAAAGACATATTTTAAGAAGAAGTGGTATCCTGGATTATGTGCATGAGAATTTTAATGTTGAAATTAAAAGAGGTGAAGCCTTGTACTCCTTTCAAGAGGAAACTGTGCTTAGGTGGCTCTTTACAGATTTATGCATAACTTTTGCTGCCAAAGTCTTAAAACTGTGTTTTCTTTCTTTAGCACCTCAGTGTATTTTTTCAGAAACAGTAGAAAGATGAAAACCCCAATTACATAGGTTTTTTTTTACTGTAGGTCAAAGCAGAATAAACAAAAATCTCCATAGTGCCTAGCTTATTCATGTGTGAATTCTTTAAGGGTTGTTTTTTTTTTAATGCTTTAAGATAGGTTTTTTGGATGTGATTGATTTCTATTCCATGTCACACAGTAGTGATTGAGAAAACATCCCCTCCTTTGCCTGTTGAAGTTGCTCCTGAAGTCTCTACTTCAAGTGCAAGTCAAGTTATTGCACCTACTCAAGTTACAGGTATTGTACTTCTCTTTTAGAACTGCAATAAATTAAGAAAAGGCTGAGTTCCTGACACTATTGTTCTGTGCTGTTGCTGAATTACCATAGTGAAGAGAATGTGGTTGTAGAGCAGAAGGAATATTCTGGAGAAAGTGCAGAACAGCCCAACAATGAGGCTACTATCAAGAGAGCCAGGCCCAGGTCCTTCCAGGATGTACCTGCCATTTTTGTGTCCACAAGTAAAGAATAGAAGATAAAATTAATAATTCACCTCAGATTCAGTTCTGGACTTTCTTTGCAGATCTGCAAGGCAAGTCCAGAACTGAATACTTCTTGGATACAGGTCAGGTTGTTAGACAGTCTACATGTGTTGTCATGAAGTATAAATGATGATGTTCATTGAGGGATGTAGAGTTCAAGGGATGTAGATCAGAATGTTCTACAAAAGGCAGGTGAGACATTACTGTAAGATCTACTTTGAAATGTTCTTTTGATGTTCATGCTTCATCCTTTTTGATGTATTAAAAGTTACCTCATCTATGTCTGTGTGTCAAGAAGTGAAAATAACAGAAATGCAAGTAATGTACCTGCCATACCTGAAATTTGTCTAAATGACAGCTGTGTCAAAAAGACATCAAAATTTCTTCTGCTATGCATTTAGAAACCAAAAGGTGAATGTACTGTATTTGTATACATGAGAGCATTACAGTTCACATTGGTTAGAATGAACCAGAATGAACACAGGCTTTGAAGTGATTGCAATATCCTGATAAATACTCTAAGATGCATTCTTGTATATTGTAGAGATATTTAGACCTACAAAGAGGTTTCCTGGTTTCCATTCGGAGGGAGAATTTTCACATACTTTAATAAAAAATGGCTTCAAAATGGCTTTCATTCATGCAGGAATGGATTTTTGAGTTGATGCAATGCACACAGGGTCTAAATCACCCAGCTGTTTGTACAGTTCTGTCAGTTAAATCCTCCTGAATGTACTGTAGGAGTAGAGAAAGTATCCTGTCCATCTGTAAGCATTCAACTGCTGCCTTCAGTTTGCTGTAATTACACTTTATCAATCCCATACAAAGGTTCAAATAGTTGTGATCATCAAACTAGAACTTGGAAGTCAGCTCTTCTGTGACTGTGCCCCATCTGCCAGCCAGCTCCCAGCTTCTTTACAAGGAGAGAAAGTTACCTTGCTGGGAGCTCACATCAGTTAGTAAAAAGAAAATGTCAATTTTCCATGTTCTGTTTTTTATTTCCTCAGGAAAATTAGTAGAATTAGAAATTGCTGTGTGCTGTAAATCAATATGTTGTTCAGAGATAATAAAGGAAAAGTGCAGTAAGATTTGTAGGACTAAATCCTAAACAGGATTTAAAAAACTGACTGCAGCTCAAGCTGAGTTTTTGAGTGCCTTATTTCTGTACTTTAAATTTTAGTTAAATTTAAATGTGACTTGTTTCTAAATTGTCTACATAAACAATTCTTCTTTACAGTTAATTTCTTCTTTTTCAGGAATTACAATTCCATACTGCAGTATAACCTTAGTTTGTTGCAAATGAAGACAGTCATTACTATTTTCTGCAGTAATGCACATGCTTCAGGAATTTCTAAAACTACTGTAAGGATTTAGCATCCAATGCTGCCCATATCTGAATCTCCTTATCTTACAAAATACATCCAAGCCATTAGTAGATGAGTATTCTGTAAATCAAGATACCCACTGTAATCAGAAACTCACTGCAGTTATTTTCTTAATGTGCAGTGCAAAGGTTGAGCCATATATATTTTTTTATTTTATCTTATCTTCATTTTCCTTTAAATTTTATGTACTGATTTATAGATCTTGGATGGGACATAAGATTATGTCACTAGGAAAAGTGCTGTTTCTAGATTCTTCCAGATAAGGTATGCATTAGAGAAATTCAGGAGTTGCAAACTTGATTTACAGTTGTTTTCGTGCCTGAGCTTTCTACTTGGATCACAGAGTATTGTATTGTATTGTATTGTATTGTATTGTATTGTATTGTATTGTATTGTGAACTATATATGTTTAACATTAAATTTCTCTTTCTTTGCTTAGAAATCAACGAATGTACAGTTAATCCTGATATCTGTGGAGCAGGACACTGTGTTAATTTGCCTGTGGGATACACTTGCATCTGCTACAAGGGGTACAAACTTAATGATCAGCAGACAAAGTGCATTGGTATGAAATGATGCTTTCAAAAATCTGAAATAATCATGCTATGACATGCCTGAAATGAAGAATCTGGTTAGGGGAAATCTCTACAGAGCAGTCAGGTGTTCTTTCCTCTGTTGAATGCTTCCAAACTACAAGGCTTTTTTTTTCTATGCCAAATAAAATTTGCAAAGTAGTCTCTAATACAGCCTTCCAGCTGCTCTGCCAGTGTGAATTTAATTAAATGGAATGAAAACATCTCCCATTGTGATGTGAGAGAAAAAGTAATTAGGCAGACCATCTCCTCTCAGCTGTGTATCAGGTATCTAAAAGTCAGACTACTAGGAAGAAATACAGTTCAGTTTGGAAAAAAAAAAGCATTTGTGCCTGTTTCTCACAGTGATTTACCCAGATACCAGCTCTGCAGGCAGACTAACTGCAGGCATTTTGTTAGGTCCTTCCTTTCAGCCTGCTACTGAAAAGAGAAAGTGTATCCTAAACAAACCCAGAAGCACAGTGAAAGACCTGCAAAGCAAGGTCTTCACTCCCTTTTAAGCTAGTAAATTCTAGATGATAATTCTCTGATGAGCATAAGGCAGAGACAAAGGGGTCCTACATGAGCCATTTCAGATTTGGAAGCAGCTGTATTGGTATCTTTTCTTCATTCAGAGTATACTGGTTCCTGTGTAACTTGGATCAGAAAGGGTGTATTGTATCTACAGATTAAATGCTATAAAGTGTTCATGCCATCAAAGCTCAGTAGCTTCACGCTGTAACACGTTCTGTCAGGTGCAACTGCAGTATTGAAAAATAAATTATGCAACACAGCCAAATGGCAACTTAGAATCCCTTCATTTCATCCAGATTTTATTAACGTTCCATGCTTGCAGCTCGTGCTCATGTTGCACACAGTGTAGTGATTTGAACTGTAATCATGTCACGTTCTTCAGGCCAATGCAATATTCTTACAGTCTAAGCCAATAAGATCATTTTTCTCCAACCAAAACTATTTAATGCATCTTTTTTTCATCTCTGAGAGAAAACATATATACCTTTTCAAATAGTTAAAATAATTACAAGATCAGTCTTTTCAAATGCATGACATAGAATACACAAAAAGAATCACAATTATATACGTTATTCTATAGTCTAATGTTTTCATTTCTTTTGCAGATATTAATGAGTGTGATCAGGCACCACATCTCTGTTCCCTTGGACGCTGTGAAAATACAGAAGGAAGTTTCCTATGTATTTGCCAAGCTGGATTCATGGCCAGTGAAGATGGAACTGACTGCATTGGTAATAACTAGTCTCCTTTATAGAAAATAAAAATATCAAAATTATTCAGGAAGCAAAGCTAAATCCTCTTAAAGTCCCCTTTTAAACTCTTTTTTCCTCAATGTCAGTGGTACTGGACTGATGTCTGGAAGTATATTTCACTGTCTCTCACCAGGTGTTGTGGTGAGCAAAGCTGATACAGCTGTCTAGCTGATACTCCTTTTCCAAATGTTTGTTTCTTGAAAAACAAGAATTTATTCAGTACATCATTTTTTAGGAAAACTACCGATTAGTAAAAACACCTGCTGTGTAAAATAAAAATATTCAACACTCTTTCAATGAGTAGAAGCTGAAACAAAACATATTTTTAAATACAGCTGCAAACAGCCATAGACTTCACAAAGCAACACTAACAGTCTGAAGGGGCTGTGGTCTGCCTTAGCTTAGTGCTGCCTTGGGTACTGCATACATGCAGCAATACACATTGTGTTTGCAGCCATAGGGATGCTCCCAGGCTGCCTTCTATACCCTGCTGTTTCTCAAACTCACTCTCTCTGTGATTACAAGCATTGAGGTGGCTTGCAAACAGCTTCAAAAATCCAAACTTATTACTTAGTGTTCAGTTAAAGCAGAGTTTTGAGGAGATGCAAGCATTCAAAACTTCGATGGTGAAGCAGCTTCTCTTAATTTTTCTTTGTCATCTGCAGATTTTGATGAATGTTCAAGACCTCACACTTGTGGAGAAGGCTTTTGTATAAACACTCTTGGCTCATACAGATGTGAATATTGTGATAGTGGATACCAAATGAACAGGAGAGGGGAATGTGAAGGTAGGTTTGGACTCTTCCCTAGAGGCAACAATGATTGATACTGATAGCACTTCATTGCACCATTTATTGATAGCACAAAACCAGTGCCAAACTACTGCTGTTAACATTCTCTGCTATTCAAGGGAGGCTTAGCACTGTAGCTTGAGCTGCAAAGGGACAAATCTCAGAGGGTGCAATCTTAAACAGGAAGCCTTTGTGAGTACTCTTCAATCATTGTCATTATTTGGTGTCTGGAACTGCAATTCAATTCCTGCTATTTAAATTTAAGATGCTGCAAAGGAGTTCCCCCACTGTGTAAAGAACCGTCTTGGAACAGCCATTTTATCATCTCTTCCCATGGAATCACTAACTTCATTGTTAGTCCTTACCTGCTTGCTAAGTTTTTGTAAAAAAAAAAAAAGTTAATTTTCCATATATTATATCAGGTAGCAAATGATAGGTTGACTTTTTAATATCTATATCAAGCAGATATTTCATGTTGCAGGAGATCCTAGCATATCTGACCTTCAAAGCTTCACATTACATTAGTGTGATATTTTGGTCTTTTTTCCTGGTATTTTTTTCATTTTCAACTTGAATGGTGAACTAAAAACCCCAAGAAATAATTTCATTTTAAAGATGATTTTTTTTATGCTTTAGTCTAAGTTACATAGGATAGAATAAAATTGCTGACATGTTAGGTTGCCTGGAAAATAAGCAACTTAAAGCTGCCATGTATATATTTGCTGCTCTGAGCAATGCTAAAAGAGTCTTCTTCCAATTTTTTTTATTTATTTAAATGTTTCACAGATTTCACTCTTACAACTAGTCTTTGCAAATCTTCTCTGTGACTAGGGAATCTGTAATTCAATTAGGCTAGAAATCAGACAATTACATCAAATTTATTATTAAATAGTGTGGTGGTAGTTCTCTATAATTTAACTTAACAAAATGTAATTTCTGAAACCAAATTCTCTGTTGAAAATTATTTAAGGTTCCTTAAGGGGAAAATCCTCCTACATTAATCCATCAAACCAAGGAAATGACACATTTGGGGAATCATTTCACCATGTCATCACTCTTCTGACAGATTTCTAATTTCACAAAAAACTTCCTTCCACCCCCTTCACAGTTCAAAAACAAAGGCAAGAATGCTCCAAGCTGCACACAATACAGTTCACTTGCACTTCCTCACCCCATCCTCATTCTGCCTTCAAGTTGTATTCACACAAGCTCTGTCCCAGGCGTTGCCAGGGGAATGTAAAGAGTGCATGTATGTTGTTGTAGAGTCTGTTGTTTTTGTAGAACAGTGTTGGAGTCATAGCTGAACATCTTTGCATAGGATGAAGAATTCTTATGGAATCTTCTTATGACTTTTTTACACTTTGCTGCATTTAGACTTTACTTTGACTAAAAATTTCTGTACCAAGTACATCATTCATGTTCTGAAGGCAGACACAGTCCAGACAGTTCTGAGAAGAAATTACAGCAGAAGTGTAATTTTCTTTGTTAATTAAGTTAAAAAAAAAAACAACCCAAAAACTCCCACAGCAGTTTCATGAGAAACTTTTGCAGGTCTGCATTGTAGAAGCTGAAGAAGCCTGTTGGTGTTTTTATGAGAAAGTATTCTAAGCTGGACAATTGTGATTCTATGAAAAATTGTGATTTGCCTACATCCAGTGAGTTGTTTGGAGCTGGAATACTCAATTCTCTCAAGCTTGGATCATTGTCCGGTTAAATTATGAGTGTTGGGAGCTCTTTGAGTTCTGTGAGCTTGTTTTCAAAACTAGGAGTGAATTCCCTCCCTATGATCCATGTTCAAGTAGCAGTCCTTAATTGCAGAAGACAAAACTGCTAGGCCTGGGCTAGGAAAAGGATGGAAGCTTAGGAAGCTGAGTTTAGAGTTTAATTTAATTAGTTCTGTGCAGTGCATAGGAAAGATTATAATTATTGCATAATTAAATACCGTATTATAAAATGATCTCACACATGCAAGCAGACTGCAAGGAGGCTACCTACACAGTTTTAATTCCAGAATCTTCTGATCATTGGTCACTTAACAGCAACTTGTCTTTGAATGTTGTTTTTTGTGTGCAGTCTCCTCTAGGTTGCATATGTTGGATGTATTCTGAGTTTCCTTGGGGCAGGATAAGAAGCTGTTCTTGCTCAGAGCCTGAACATGACTTCCATGACATTTTCAGGACCTATCTCTTCTTGTCATGGGCAGTCTAGGACCTTGCCTGATGCAGAAAGTCCTTCTCTCACCCTAAACATTGCCAGCCTCAGTGATGTGGCTTGTGCCTTCTTTCAGACAAAATTAACTCCTTACTCCATATAAACCTCTTTGATTCTCATTCACACAATTATGTTTTTAGTCCCAATAGCACTTGCATGCTGAATAACTCTGCAATATTGGAGAATACCAAATTGTGCTTTGCTTTTGGAAGCCAGAGTTACAATTTTACTGTTGTTCCAATGAACTTCCGAAGTCTTACTATAGGTAGAACCTCAGGCACTTCAGTATGGTAAAGGAGTAACATAAGGAAACTTTGTATTATAAGCTACTATATTTCTCAGAGATGCCTCTTTGCTGGTACACGTCTGTGTGAACTTGTTCTTTCCTGTGTCTCTAACAGATAAATTACACAACTCTTTAAATGCTTTAGTATCACAGGAGGGGAGTCAGAGCAACCAGATTATTGTTCAGTGTTCTACTATGGCTTTGACCAGTATTTCCTTTTATCTTCTCTTTTGAAGACATCGATGAATGCCTGACTCCAACTACCTGTCCAGACGCACAGTGCCTTAATGCCCCTGGCTCTTACCAGTGCATTCCTTGCAGAGTGGGGTTCAGAGGCTGGAATGGACAGTGCCATGGTATGTTTAGTACTCTTTGTCTCTCTGTTTGTGGTTCTTGTTCTGAGGTGCTGTGTTTCATATTCAGTCAATGTTGCGACCTGATGACAGCACTGTGCCCTGGGTCGCCATTTCATTCAAGAATAACTGAAAATATGAGATTTTTGAAATTACTTCATGTTCTCAGACACAGTATATAAGAGGAAATCTTGTTTTACTGTAGATAAATGAGAACTGAATCTAGACTACAAATGATATAATTACAAAACAAAATTCTTGAAATAGAAAATATGGAACAGAATGGGGATGTATTGTCAGTGAAGTACTAGTAGGTTGTTTGGAAATGGAAAGACAAGTGAGTGCTAATACATCAGTGTGACTCAGGCTTTTCAGTAGAATATGGGGCTTTGTTCACCGAGTACGTTAGTTAAACTCCTTTATTATCCGTACTTCTAGCAAAACATTAGCATATCCTAAAGTCCCTTGTCTAACTTTAGGTTAGGGGTTTAGGACAGATTTCGTACATTTTGCTTTTGTTGATTTGTTTGTAAATGTTAGATTATTTTTTTTTTCAAAATCAGTTTTGATTATTTGAAATAGAGGTGAGAAAGAGCACATTAATCCATTGTGCAAAAAGAAATAATCTTTTGCAGTTTTGGAGTGCCACTTTTTGGGACACTAGCAGAAACTTACATTTAGCATCAGTTGTGAAATATCTCCTATCTGTTGCGAATACTCCTGCCCACTCCATGTAACACGTGCCCTATAATATTTGTGATGGTTGGAATAACCGTGTTACCTAAACAGGTGTACAATAACCTACACTGAGGGTGTTTGCATTACTGTTGTAGGGCAGATTATCAGTGTACTTCCATGGCTTATTTTGTAATGGCTCCCAGTGCTGTGATTTGTTCAGTTCACCAAGCAGTCCAAGAGCAGTGTTTGGTTGAAACAGCTCTGGTGTCTGGGATCTGCTGTGCTCCAGCTGCAAGTGTGGTGCTGATCTAAGGATCAAGATTAGAGCCAAGTTGCAGTGAAGCCATGGTGTGGCTGTCAGAACCTCACCACCAGTTTTGCTGTAGAGATTACACTGTTTTCAACTACCTTATTTTCTGAAGTCATACTGTCTGATGACAGTAAGATCTGCCATGTCATAGCTGAATATTTGATCTTGTCATTTGACTTACTGTGGAGGAATGTATTTCTCAAGTAATTTAATGAATTAGGAAGTTGTAACAAGCTACAAAATGTTTGCAACAAATTCATGGGTTTCTTTTTGCACAAATTACTCCACATTGATTTTTGTTTCATTCCTACCCACCTGCCTGGATTCCTGATGCCCTTGCAAAGACCATGAAAGACCATGGCATCTAAGCTTCATTTCCGTGCCTATTTATGAAAATAGCCTGGTTGAAAATTCCCTGGCATAATTTTCAGTTGTTTCATTCTTGCTAACCAGGTTAGTAGGAGGGAAATGAGAGAAGTCATGTCAGTTCTTTGCTCAGAACTAAGTCATGTAAGGAATATGTCTTGGTTTAAAGTGATATTTTTTTTCCTTGTATTACTGCATTTCCCTTTGTTTTATGAAATGTTCTAAGCCTAGACATTCTTACTCACTTCATTAGCAATGTGATCAGTCCATTTTTTGTTTATCCTAGGCTTACATCATGTTGGAAATGAGCCATATATACTTTAGAAAACATAATGCAGACAATTTTTCTTTAATCTGTAGTTCTACAATATGGCACCATTTAAATACACCAAAAAGGAAAATATTTCCCATTTTCTGTGAAGGATATTTAGATCCAGTGTTCCATAAATTTATTTGTTTTTCCTGTTAGTTTAGATCAATTGCAGCTCTTCTGGTTTTCCACAGTGCTGTTTTCAGTGTTTTTTTACCTCACTTCATTCCTCTGCCTGTACTTTATGCCATAGAAAATCTAGTGTAACAATCCTACAGATGGATCTTTGATGCAATTTATGTTGTAATCTTGCAGGATTTAAAGCCAGGAACATAGCCATTTCTGTTTCATTAAGCCAAGTCAATCAGTTCACTTCAAACTTGGGTAGACTATATTGAATTGGAGTTTAGGTGGGAATGTTCAATGTGTGTTGGAAGAAATGGAAAAGGACACCTGCATAGCCTGCCTCCTCATTGTCTTGAAATTGTCACTGTCCCATGTCCCTGAGTGCATTTGTGTTGTACAGGGACTATTTGAAATAATTGTTTTTTAAGTTTACTTTCAAACACTGATTCATTTTTATTCCATTTTTCTCTCTGCACATTTTTGCATTCAAATAAATTCGTATATCATGATGTATCTAGAGCACACTTCTGTGTATTGATGAAGAAATTTAAGAAATAGGTTGACAAAACTTTCTAGATCACTTCATCCTTGTGGATATCACTGTGGTGGGTTTTGAAGCTGCATGGTTAACTATCAATATTCAAATTGTACAGTTTTAAGGATCCTGTTAGAAGATACCAAAACTAATACAAAGGTAACCAGAGCTAATCCAAATACCTCTAGCCCTACTGTATGGAGCACCAACAGAATCAGTTATAATTCTGGATTTCATCTCTAAAGATTTAAATTCTGTTCCTGGCTTTTCTGTTGGCTTTATGGGGAAGTTTCTTGATCTTTGAATCCCATGCAAAAATCAGATATAGTATTCCAGGTTTCTTTGTCAAGCAGCTTGGAGATGAAAATGAATCTGTAAGAAGCAGTTTTGTTGTTTGGTTGGAAATTTGTGTGCTTGAATTGGGTTCTTTGTGTTTGAACAGATTCTTCAGTTAGAGCATCGGTCATGTACGTTGAGAGCAAAGATTGTGTTTTGTAGAGCAAGCACATTTTGCAACAGTAGTGAGATGAGAAATAAGCCTTGGAGAAAGGAATAAGGAGTTAAACCTACTGAATGCCATAGCACAGCACGTGTGGATCTGTGCTGTCATCTCTCTGAGGATGTCACTTCTTCTTGGCCAGGCTGCAGCAGGACATCTTATTTATAGAGCTGGGGGCTCAAGTGAGGAACTGAGAGTTGTAGGTCACTGGGAATGTGGATGATAATGGTGATTTCGTTTGTGTCTGGGGGAAAGATGGCCTTTAACAAAGGCAGGTGGTACAGGAGCTTGTAAAGAGCCATGCCTCTAAATACATGTGAGGAAAATAGTTACTGCACGTATTTACATTAGCTAATAAGGGTTATGGTGATGATTTAAAGGTGTTGAATCTTCCAGCTCTCCCTGTGCTACAGCTGTCTAAATGGCTGAAGTGCATCAAATAATTAGGTGATGAGTTTTGTGTGCTTTTTTTATGCTGATGGGTTTTGTGTGCTTTGTGGTGGCAAAAGACAAGATAATTGGCAGTAATATGATTTCTGGCACATAAAAACAAAGAAAGGGTAGTTCTTTTCCTTCATCAGTGAAGATAAAAAAAATAGAGCATTTTTTCCATAAAACAAGGACATGTGGTGACTACTGCAACCCCAAAATAAAGAAATAAAATTTGAAAACTAATTTTTTTTTTATTTGAAAACCACTGCTAGAGGAAGACTGGTAACTGTTATTTTAGAATACATAACTAATTCTGGCTGGATTTATAGCAAAATATGTTTCTTATTTTATTTTTATGTTTGCTTTTTGCTTTGTTGATTTATACAAATTGCATTCAGAAGGAATTCTTGAAAATTACTGTTAAGTAGCAACACAGCAATTTTCATGTTGGCTAAAGAAAGTGGCCCATCTAATTAATACCTTTCAGTGAAGGATGCAAGTAGCTGTCTGTGGGATAGCTTATGGGAAATAAAAGCTGCTTTCAAGACCTTCTAAAGAAAGGATGGTTTGTGACTAGGAAGAAAGATTTTGCACAATCCACTTAAGTTCCTTGATGAGTATGTAGAGTAGCCTTACAAAGGGACCTGCATGAACTGCTAAAATCCCATTGAAATAAATTCCTCAGGAATAATAATCATGCTTATGATATAATTTGAATATATTCCCATGCTCAACTGAAAGGTGGTTATACCCCAGTTAATTTCTTGCACTTTCTATTCACAGATATAAATGAATGTCAGTATGGCAATCACTGTACAAATGGACGCTGTGAAAATACAGAGGGATCCTTCAGGTGTTTTTGTGCCCAGGGTTTCAAACTCTCTGCATCAAAGGATCAGTGTGAAGGTAAGAAAGAATATTATAAAAATTCATAAGGTTGCACTTACCTTTTAGGTAATATTTTTCATCTTTTTTTTTTTTAAACTTGATTTTAAATGTACAACACTGATGCTAAAAACACAGAAATGTAAGAATGTATATTTCCATGTTATGGTTTCTGTGATCACATTGTAGATCTTGACATGTGTTATAAAGCCAATCAAGAACATGTAGTAATATTTGTATTACTAAACTGAAATTTTTGCAAAATCCATGGCATATCTGGCATTTCAGAGGTTTAAGGACAGTGGCTTTTGCTTTTCTTTCTATCTTTTTTTTTTTCTACCATGTGGGTGAGCAGAATCAAAAAGCCTAGGCTACTCCCCTTTGGAACCCAGCAGTGTCAGTTACCACCGAGCAGTTAACCCTGCCTGCACTGGTGTCTCTGTATTTCCAGTAGTACACTGAGAGAGAGAGAGCTTGGTGGTATATTTCTAGGAACGGTTCCTGTACCTCCAAAGTGTCAGTTTCCCCATTTCTTCCACATCTAAAATTCCCATCAGGACTGCTCCAGTGGAACAAAATTAGGTCTAAAGTTAGAGTGAAGTAGTCTGACGGAGAACCTAGAGCATGTAGAGGAGGTATGAATATTCCTCTCCTTAACTAGAGGGTACTTGAAACTTTTCCCTAATGGTGAAAATCTGGGACAGTGTCTCCAGACTGTGGAAGTGCACAGAAACCTACATGTTTCTTGTCAGATGTTGGATTTCTTTCTTTTTCCTTTCCCTCAGCCTTCCCTAAGTGTCTCTGTACAGCACCAAACACTTTCAGACTTCTGAGTGCTAAAAATAATATAGTAAAACTAAGTGATCGTTCATATAAATTTGTCAGGAAGTTTGAAACAAAACATCAGTGTAAGTTAAGTGTCTTGAGTGAGTTAAATGTGCTGTTCAGGACACACAGCAGACTGATCTTGGGGAAAATATGTAGACAAAATTTGACTGCTTCCTCTGAGCCTTTCATGGAAAAGAGCCCTTGCCAAGCTGAGCTGGCATGTGCAGACTGTTCTTAAAGTGCACCCTTCTAAAGTAAGGACCCGTACACATGCCCAGCTGCTTCATGGAGCCCCACAGATTTCAGTGATCCTTAAATTCTAAACTTCTGTGGTTGCAAGGAACCGTTACTTAAGAGGTCAGACTGTACAGCCATAACACAGACCTGAAAAACCTCATTGAGTAACATTCTCCTGTTTGAATTGAAGTGTATTTCCAGAAAGACATTCAGCTGTGCCAAAATGCTAGAAATGACCAAGAACTCGCCATGTCAATTTAAATACTGCTTCTTAATATTTTACAAATAACAGAGAGAAAATAGGCTTCCTAGCTCAAACAAGGCATGTGCTATGTTCTGAATTCAAAGTGCCACTCGCCTCCAATATTTTGAGTTTTCCATAGAAAAATTTAAGTTTGATGTTCAAATCCATCTGTTAGCTCAGGCTGACCCCAGTTTACGAGAACTGAAGCACAGAGGGATTAGCAGTGTTGTGGAAGCAAAGAGACATTTCCTCACTGTTAGATGATTAATACTGCTACAAGGCAAGAATTTTAAGGAGCCTTAACTTAATAGGGGATTAGCCTGTCAGTGTGTATCTGAAAACCACACCCTGTTAAAAGGTGGTGATCCTGCTGGAAAGTATTTTGTGGGTTTTGCTGATTCACTGGAGTGGCTGACGTGTTACCTCTGCCAGATACAACAGAAACAAAAGCAGCTCTCAGGCAGCATGTGTGTGTGTCTGTGTGTACCCAGTTGTGCTTGAGGGATAAATTGTCGTTACAGGAGAGAATGTTGAACACAGTCATCTCAAGGAAAACACACGGTTTGCAGTTTCATATAATTTTATGCATTACATTGACTGTCTGTATTTAATAAATACAAACAAGTTAAGCAGGTCTGGATATTGATACTATGCTTTGATGTTTTGTTCAGACTTGGTCTTTGTACCATTTGATAAGTATTTTCAGACGTGTAACAGTTTCACTGTCTCTGCTGCTGCAGATATTAACGAATGCCAGCAGCGGTCAGTCTGTACGAATGGACGCTGCAGGAACACAGAAGGATCTTTCAGATGTATCTGTAGCCAAGGCTACTCATTGTCATCTACTGGAGATCAGTGTGAAGGTAAGCTTAAGGACTTCAGCTACTGACTAATTTTTTTCAATAAGATCTTGATTATTTCAACTATAGGAGTGAACTCTCAAGAGTGGAGTAGAAATATATGTTGCCTCTCTTACTTTCTGTACACTGCCAACCATTTGTTCCCACCAACACAGCCGCATATTTAATGGCTTCTTAGAAATAGTCCCTGTCATCTTTCCACATACAAAAGATGGTGCTTCCAACAGTAAGATTGGAAGACCAGTTGACATTATTACTGAGAACAAGTCAGCCTTTCCAAACCTTGTTGTTTAAGTTCTGACACAGAGACTCTGTATTACAAAAGCCAGTTTACACTATTCTCATGGGGGCCTGCTAGTTATAACTTCTTCTCCAGCTGGTTTTGGGAACCTGCAGCCAGCCACCACAATCACACATGTGCACTGGCAAGAGAAAGTATTTAGTAGATGACAAGTTCCAACAGGATCTACTGGAGCTCACAGCTTGCACTGTCTCAAAATGCAGTCTAGGTACTGAGCTTGCAAAAACAAAAGTAAGAGTGAAAGATGTGCAATACATGTAGCGAGAAATGCTGTGTTATAGAAAAAAGCCATTCTTTTATCTCTCAAGTAAAGCAATTTAATTGTCCAGTAATTGGCAAACTGATATTTTTTTCTAATGAAGCATTTCAAAACTACTCCCTCTTCTCTGTTGCTGGCTATACCATCTGATGCACTACTCATGGTCACCTTGAGAATGTAAGATTACTTACTAGCGAGCTCCAGGAAAGATTCTACCTCAATTGCTTTCTTGTTTCACACTAGCAGGGAGAAGTAGCTCTTTGTTAAGGTCTCACCGTACATGTGGCATTAGCTTATGAAAGCTTTTTGGTCTCTGGTGTGCTTTCTGTAAATGCTGATACCTTGCAAGATACAGCTTCTTACAGCTGTTCTACCAAATAGTGTTCTGCTGCTAGGTTATCCTCCACACAGCACTTGGAAGGCAGTTCTCACCTTCTCCCTCACAGCAATAGGTCAGGAATCCTCCTCTTCAAGTGATGCAGGCAGTTCCCCCTGGGCTAACCAAATGCTGTTTTCTCAAGACAAACTTGTAACAGACTTTATCATAACTGATTATATTGGATTGTCCACATTCCATGAGTGACAGCATCTCTTGAAGTTCTCATCAACAAAGAATAAGGATATCTTATAAAATCTCCTCAGCACACTGATACTCTTTGGTCCTGAGCTATTTGGAGAATATGTTCATGGAAGAACTTAACAGAGTCTTCTCATCATTCATGCTGAGTACCAGCATCTCTTGCATCAGCTTCAAGAAATGTGGGCTGATGATGCAATGCACTAGAAATTTGCGTCAAATAATTTTGCTCTCATCTGGCTTCAAGATCTTCACGAATTGCAACAGATGTGGAGATACTCTGTCAAGAATCAAAGAAAAATGTGGTGTAATGGATCACAGGTCTTTCTGCCTCCCAAAGACAGAACTGATAATATGGTATCGTTCCTGACAACTGCTCATCTGACTTGCTCTGAGTAGACTTCAGACGAGATTTCAAACTTCTCTTCAGACTGCTTTGGTGCATTTCAAACAGCCCAAGAAGTCATGGTAGCTGTTGCAGCTCTCCATCACCTGGCCTGTCAGGATAGGTCCATGCTTTATCTTTAACTCTTGCTTGATCCTGCTCAAAGGCAGTTTTCAAGACAAAATATTTTCAGATATTTTCAAGGCAAAAGAAGAAGGATTGTATCAAAAAAGGAAAAAGGGTAAAACCATTCCCTTACCCCAGGATCTTTGTCTAATTTAAAAGTCTGTAACCAAATTTACAGCTTCTCCACCCAGTGACAGAGTGGTTAATTTCTGTAGCCACGTTTTGTTCACTGAAGACTTCTGTAAATATTGCAAGTCCTGCAAAAAAAATTAATCTCTTGAAGTGGAAGAAGTTCTTCTGTGCTTTCATTATATCCCTTCAAAATTTTCTGAAGTACAGGATATTATAGACTGCTTTTTGTACCTTGGAAACTAAAGAGAAAATCACCTTAAGAAGACATCCAGTGTTTCTCCACATAATGGCCTCTGATTTTTGGATTAGCCTATTTACATGAATGTTTTATAACACTTCACAGAGTAAGCAGACAAAAACTGTGAGCATAGCACAGCACAATTGTCTGGAAAGAACAAAGTGGTTCAAATATTCTCCACTTTCTCAAAGAGCCAGGTATGGACATTTGTCACATCAGAGGATACCAAAAAAATGTATGATGCTGTAAAACAAATGTGATTAGCAAACCACTTGCAAGAAACGTGTTTGTTTAATTAGGTTTTCTTCTGGTGCAGACATTTTCTTAAAGATATTGCATGCAAGAAGCATTTTGCTGGTATGATAATTATAACTTGTGAAAACTTCTAGGGGTATTGGAGAATTCAGCAGAATTATGCTGTGCTCATTTTCAGCTGTGCTTTTTGCAACTCCCTGGCTGAAGTTTTTGTCTGGAAGCCCTTGTGCAGTGTTTTACTTGTGTAAGAATAAAAATTATTTGCAAATAACTTGTATACATCAATGTATACGAGTATACACGTATATCTTCAAGATACACACCCACGTGCACGTTTATCTTCTGCCTTAATCTGTCATTCAGCATCTTGTTCTTGAGATGAAGTGACATTGAGACCTTCTCTTGTTGTTGCCCTGAATAAGAGGGAACATGAAGTGTGAGGGCACTTGTGAGGCCTTGTCTTAACCAACAGGGAGTGGGAATATGCGCCAGCAGGACTTAAGTACAGACTGTACATCTTAAAGAACCTGAATTACTGGAAGGAAGTCTGAAGCATATGTGTCCAGTGGTCTTCTAGAACTTTCAGAGATTTTGCTAGCCAAAATGTTCAAAACATGCATGTGTAAAGGGTGGTGAAAAGCATTGAATGCCTCAAGCATGAGTTACTGCCTCTGATTTTTCTGGGGATTCTCATGCAGCACTCACAGGGTCTGTAAAGAGTTGCATCAGAGAGAGAGAGATTCGCATCCTATATGGAAAATAATGCATTTTTACTGAATTTGGCAGAAGACACCTTCTTGTTGTGAGACTTGGCATTAACTTAACACAAGGGAGTCATTAATTTTTCTCATGCTCCTAGTCAAAATTAATTGCTTTTTAAATAAGCCACAACTTATTTCATAGTTGAAAATGGTTATAAAACATGTGGTTATCTAAAGGTCACAACTTTGTCAACATTAAGCGCAATTTTATCTTCAATAGCATTCATTTGTGTAAGAAAGCTATCCCTATTTCTTACTTTTATTAAATAGAATAAATGCCAAGGAGAATGATATAGCGTGGGCTTCCAAAGATAAATGTAGAAATGAGGTCATGTCCTCTTTTTAATTACAATTGCTATTCATTCCTGCAGCAAAGGAAAAAGTTACAATTCTAATCAGCTAAAATCCATATTTAAGAAATCAGAATAATCAAAGGTACTGGGAAAAGTCTTTGATTACTGTTTTTCAAAGCTATTATCAAAGCAATAGACTGGGTAGATTATTAGGTAGGGCTCTGTGGAGGCTGAGGGAAGTTGCTTATAAGACAGTTTTTTAAATTCAACCTCTCACTTTCTGTTTGCTTTTAAAACTTAGAGGCACAGGCACCAAATACCTTGTGATCTTTAGCTGCAGTGAAACCAAAACTGTATAATATCACTGGAATGTCGGCACTTGCTGACTTAATCCTGTGCCCATAGTAGCTGTACTCTGTTTCCTCCACTGGGCTGCCTTTAAGCCCTATGAAAGACAACTGGAAGAAAAGACTTTAGGTGGAGACAATGCTAGTCTCCTGTTCTTGAAATGTTTTATTATCTTGAGTCTGGTTTGTATCCTGAAACTTTCCCTGCTGTGTGTCAGCCATTTATCCCATGGATATCCAGATACTAAGGCAGAATGTACAGGGCTGTGGCTTGATCCTGAACATGGTGTATAGGCAGCTGGGAAACAAGATTCTGTGTGCCAGGACTCTGGAACTGGATTTATGGCTGGGGTGCAGCACTGTGCAAAAGCAGCCATTCAGCTGCATGACCCAGGTGCTAGAAGCCTGTGAAATGGCTGTGTTGCATCTCGTGAACTGCATGAAAAGCCACCCATTAGCACAGCAGTGCCCACGGTGTGGTCCCTGTCCCACGTGGCTGTTGTGTGAGCAGTCTCCCCAGGCACATCCCGTCTGGTGTGACACACCAGCTGTGCTTGGGCTCGCCCACTCTCAGGGGGATGCCTGAGTCAGGTCACTTCCAGCTCAGGGATTTCTGTGTGGAGGTTTAAACATGTCCAAAGAAGACTATTTTAAATTTGCATTAGAAGGTATTTTTTGTGTCTGTCTTCTGAATGTGCAGCTGCTTGGATTTCTTTTTAACTGCATTACTGCATGTTATGATGTGCTTTTGTGAAAGATGCAGACGAGTTATATTTGCTAGGAATAAATCACATACAAACTCAAATTTCAAAGCCCTCTAGAAATATGAGAAGTTTGATGACATGATGAAAGAAAAATAACAAAGAATCCTAAAGCGTAGTAAACTTGATTTCCATGTATGCACACAGTTGCTTCAAGTTAAATTGAAACTATTAAAAGTTTCATCAGTTTTTACATCATCTAATAATTTGGTTGCCTTTTTATTTCAGATGTTGATGAATGCCTTCAAGACAGCAATGTTTGCCTAAGAGGAAGCTGCATAAATACTGAAGGGTCTTACAAATGCACTTGTCCGGATGGTTTCCAGCAGATAGCGAATAGGGGATGTCAAGGTATGGAATAGGTGTAAAAAGGCCCTGGATCATTATTATAAATGTGCAGGCTTGTGAGTGTAACTTGTGATAGTCACAGATCATGCTAAGGAAGAGAAACTCATTTATAATTTGTAGTACTTTCTTACTCTTCTTATTTTCTATTATCATTCATTCTATTCTCTCTGTAAATATATGCTGAGAAATTACTTCAAGAGGCTGAAGTCTCAGCCTTCATAACTTGAAAGAGAATCTGTGTTCGAACTAACAGAGATACAGTGCTGCTTTTTTCCCCAAAAAAAACCCATTTATTTTGACAGAACTTTCTATGTATTGTACATCAGAGATGTAACAAGATCTGCATTGTTAGGATCAAGTCGCATTAAATATCACCTCTTTAAAAAACTTGCAGTACTTTGTGGAGGATGGGTGGGGAGGAAGAGAATATGTTATCTGAGACTGAGTCAGCATTTCTAAACCCAGGAAAACACTTCCCAGGTTTTAGTTCTGAACAATCCCATCTTCATGTTGGCGCAATACCCAGGCATGCCTCATCACTTTTGCCCACCATTTTTGTGAGACAGAAACCATGGTATTAGATCTGGAAAATGATAACATGAGCATGTTCTAAATGGCTGAAGGACCAGAACACTGGATTTGGCTTTGACTGCTCACTTATGCACAGTTTAGACTTGAGCTGAGAAACTGGATTCCAGCTCATCCACATTGAAAATCTTCTGTAACAAATACTAAATTCCCTGTAAAAGTTCTGAGTATTCTATGTGACTGCTTTCTAATTCAAAAAATGTTGCATTGAGCATACAGAAATGCTGTATTACACCTTGCTTTAGCAGACAAAAGAGAATTGACCACAAGTTGAAATCAATGGTAGCTTTGATACCCCTCTAATCTCTTCACTTTGCCATCTAAAGTAGTAGATACATGCCTCATATTTTAAATGGATAAATATAACAAAACTGAAAGCACTTATGAGCCAACTAAGGGACAGACAGTCCAAACAGAGAGCTATTGAATTAAACTGGCAAATTTATCACAGAGTGCAGTGTCTGCAAGTTGAATCTGGACTAGACTAGAAGTTAGGGATATGCGTTTTGGTAAGGAGAAAGTTGAAAAGACTCCAAAACATGAGGAACTGCAGTTTGCTCTTTCAGAGGTATTATACTCAATTTCCTTAACACTGCTTTTTTTGTTTTCCTGTATTTTAATACATCATTCTACCTTGTGTAATCAGCTGTTTCAGTTTCCAGTATTTTCCTGGCAGTTTTAAGACAGCAAAATCTTGAGTACAGTATGAGGAGGTACAATACTGTCCTTGTCCTTGTTGCTGATCTCCCACCATTCCTAACTTTCAGGGGGCTTCAGGAAGTAGTTGTTCGTTTGCATTTCCTATGAATTCAGACAAAGCTTTATGTATGTAGGTGTTGTGTTCACCACCGTGCACTTAGTTTTCCTTAGGCACCTCATGCAGATACAACTTCCCCAAGCTGCCTGCCTCTTTTCTTTCCTCTTATGGCCATGATTTCAGGACTGGTTGGAAGGTTTACACACAGGCTAGAATCTGTTTGTAGCTAGAGAAAATTCTATCATGAATATCATGGTCTTGAGACAGTGATATTGAAACCATAATTTCTCTAGTGTATCAAAATTGCTGGCTACTTTGATACATTCTGGATGGCTGTAAGCAACAAAAGGTATAGTTAAGAATGAGAAATGCTACTGTTTGGATAAGGGATGAATAAGCCTCATGGGTAAGTTTTGTTTGTAAATTTGTGTTTGATCTCAGCATGGTACTGAATACTTCTTAATGGGTTTTTGTAAAGTAAAAAATACAAAAGTACAATTACAACATGAATGATAATTGATATAAAAGTGGTAGTACCTTAATGAAATAATAAAGTTCTTAAGTTTTGAGGGCAGATTTGATTGCTAACATGAGACATCAAACAAAAGGAAATACTTGTTTTTCAGATTCATAAGTTTGAAAAAATGCTTTCTAAGTTAAAAATAGAGCCAAACAAAAGAGACTATGATAAGCTCTTATATAGCTATCTTTTGGGATCATTCCCACTCCCCATCAGCAAAAAAAGAGCATTTGGCTTTAAATTCTATAAAATCAGCCTTCTGGGAAAGATGCAGCTCCAAACCTGCTAGTAACACGTGAAGTCAAATACCCAACTTGACCAGTGTGCAGCCATCAAACAGCAGTGAGATGGGGCTGAGAATACCTGTAACACAGAGGAAATGTTGGCTAGGGTGGTGCTTATGCTGATTTCCCACAAATCACTCTCTGCTCATCCTCATCACAGAGTGATGTAGCAACACTATGATGCAGCAGAACATATTGACATCTTTGCAGAGTTTAAGAAGGATCCCAGGAGATTTGGTTACTCTGGAATATGAGCCGTTCACACAGCTGTTTACATAGCCAGTGGAAATAGAAGCTGCTTTTAAGATTAATTGAATTTAGGCTTAATATTAAGGCTGTAATGATATGCAAAGCTCTTAATATCTCTGTGCTTTCAGATATCAATGAATGTGAGAGATCTGACCTCTGTTCACCACACGGAGAGTGTCTAAACACGGATGGTTCCTACCAGTGCATATGTGAGCGGGGCTTTTCTGTGTCTGCAAATGGCCGAACATGCGAAGGTGAGACAAGTTGTAATAATTCATTCCCATTGATTTGCTGTTATTAGGAGGGTGAGAAAAATAGTCAGCCAGTCCCTACTAACTCTAAAATCTGCCACTTAAGGGCCCTTTGTTCTTTTTCTCGCAAATAGATGATGTGCAAAGTGTGTTTGGAACTCCGGCTTCTGATAAGTTTCTGTGGGTAAGACACACATGAATATTTAGGATTATCTAATTTGAAGCTTAAGTGGTTTATCAGCAAGCCTGAGGTACCTGAATGTTCTCATTGCTGTGTGGAAGACAACAGAATGTTGCTTGTCCAAACTTTTATTTAAAATATACAGATTAAACAGCAGAGAAGTAACTAGTGAGAAGTTGTAGTGCAATCCACTAGTTCTATTATAGAACTTCAGGCATTTTGAAATGGCAGAAATTGAGTAAATAGCAGTAATTAGATCTTTATAGAAACATCAACTGGGAGCCTGGAATTTAGGTTAACTATGTTTTTTACATTGCTATGTCATGAGAATATATCCTGTTGCTAATCATGTACACACATTTGCTCTCCTGCACTGAATTTAAAACAGGACACTTGTGCTCAGTGATACCAAGAAGGTATGTGGCTTTGTGAAATCAGTGTTGCTGATAGAAAATAAACACTCCCCTAACTAGATTAAGAATGGCTATTCTTGTGGTTAAGAGGGGTGTTCAAGACAGTAAGGCTTGTGAGAAAAGTTCAGAAGGGGAAAAAATTATATGGTAGTATTTCAGCTGGATGCATGCTGAGGAGAAGCACTGAGCAGATGACAGTTCAGTGTTAGAACCAATAGGTAGTGGATCTTAAGCACCCAAGAAGTAAGCAACTGTTCTCTCTCCCAGATTATCGGCCAGTAAATCCATATGTGATTGTTTTTCACAGGCCAATTCTTCTCATGGTTCACTTAGTGAACTATAGTGAAAATGTTGTCCTTTGGTGGGTGAAGTAACTGAAACTTGTGTCTGACTGTTGCATCTCCCTGCTTATACCAGAGGAAAATGAGCATTACAGTTTTATTACTGAAGCTGGCATATAACCTGCCATGTATTTAGTAATGGGATCTCTCATGAAATGAAATACTTGTGCTGGCAGGAACACTGCTACGCTTGATGTCAGGGAATAAGTGCTGTATATTTAGATATAGCATAACATCAAACATACCACTTGTGTTTTAATTATTATTGATAATTATAAAAAAATCTCCAGTGTTCTTTAGTGCTTTTTTCTCTCTAAACATTTACTTCATTTTGTAATCATGGCGTAAGTTGAAAGAAATATTCTCTTACTGCCAAGACAAAAGCCTGGTCAAGTAGGCTAGAGAGAGCGAATCTGGATAACTCCACTGATTCATGGGGGAGGCAGTATTTTATGATTTGAAATAATGGGGATAATTCCAAAGCATGTTCGTGGACTTTTTCATCAGCATGTATACATTTCACCCAGAGTTCAGGAAGGATATGGCCACATATCTTCATTGCTTCAATTGCAAGAAAAGTAGTAGCAGGTGTTTTGCCTCATTCTTGAGCATAGCTATAAAAGAGGGGGGGAAAAGTGCTAGAGAAGAATACAGCCTTCTCTTTGTAGAAGCCAAACACTTCATTTCAAAATGAAGCTAGAAGAACACTTATTAACCTTGTGAAATCAAACTCCCAGAAATTAAAAAAAAAAAAAAAAGGAACACAACTTTAAAAAAATCCAAAGTCATTGGCATCTACTGTTAGGAGATGTACCAGAAGCAATGAGCTCCTCTGCATCTCTGACATTTAATGAAATAGCAGTTTCCAGGGAAAGGTTGCTATCATATATGATGAAGTAATACAAAGTTAATCTCCATTAGAACAAAAAAGCCAAACTTTTACTAAATAGAAAAAGATGAAGTCACAAGATCTTATTTCCAGGATTGTGACTAGTTTTGGAACTTTTTAATGAAGAATAAAACAAGTACAAAACCAGTTGAGCATGCTTCACAAGTAACTGGTGTTGTGTATGGAATACAGATCAGACTTTATATTCAGCACTTGGAAAAGTATTTTAATAACTTGGCGAAGCAAGGGTACTTCTAGTCTCTGAAGCAGCAGCACTCCTTTTCCACCACAATTAGTTTCTCCATTCTGTCATTTTAATAAAAACAACTCCATAGTTTTGAAAAAACTCATTTTAAGGGAGCACTGATGGCATCAGTGTCAATATTTGTAGTGGTGTCTGCTTCATGCTAAAAGGCAAGATGGAACAAAAGGAATGTGTGACATTCCAGGTACTGAGAAAGCATGTGGCTTCCAGCCGCAGGAGCTACTGTTCTTTACACTAAGTGTCTCTGTGAATTTAATTCTAGGTAAGTCAGTGAGAATAACTGTTTATACCATCAGAGGAAGAACCTGAGAAAATTTTCCTGGATTCACACACGTCTCTGTACCTGGGGAGCAGATTTTCCATATCTCCAGACTTTTTTTTTGTATGAGTTTGACTTGGGATTTTTTGAAGTTTGAAACAACAACAGCATAAAACATTTAAGAACCTCATGTGGTTTAGTTCTGGTATGGAGTTTTTTTGGCCATTGGCCAAAGTAAACTGAACAACTGTGGAAACTGTGTCTTCTTCCAAGGTGTGGACAAACTTTTGTTGCAGCAGTGACATTCCACTGCAGCCTGGCCCTGGGCTCAGAAATCTGATTGCACTGGGTTCTCTGAACTGCAGGCTCTCAGAGTGCTCCTTAGTTCCTTGTGGAGCTCTCTGGGGTTCATGTAAAGATGGTGTTTTACCCAGCTGGCTGCTAGTCAAATATGTTGGCAAAACCTCAAGTTAGAGGTTCTCTGATGTTTAAGTCAATACCCTGCCTCAAGCACCTCTTCTGTCTCCATGTCCCATCCCATATGTATCTCACTACTGCAACAGGCAGTCCAAAAAAACTTATTCATCCCACCAGTGCTCTCTGACCTCTGCTTCTTCCTTTTTATGTATGCGTGTTATGGGTAGCCCTGGAAGTTTCAGAATCAGAGCTCTGCTTCTCTAATCACTTTACAGACCTGTCTTAGGAACCAGTTCCTCTTCCAGACATATTGCTATGTTAAGTGGATTTCAGTGAGATTTAAATATCATGCTTGAGGTTGCCTTCAGCTTGTTCAAGTAGTCAGAAAACAGGAGCACAGTGTTGAACTCCACAAAAGTGTGCGTGAGTGCACACATCTTGCCTTTTGATTAAAGCAGGCAGCACTGATTAATGGATTCTAAAATAGAGTCTAATTACAGAGAACTGCTTTAGTCACTCTATAGACATAGGGCATTAGTTTCATATTTAGTTTTTTCCCCAGACTTTGTTTCCATGTAGCAAGAGAATTGCCGATTACAAGCCTCACTCTTTATGGGGTGATTAAAGAAACAAATGTCCTTTCCGGCTGTAAAAAAGAGTCCTTTGAGTGAACTGTCTAGACAAGGAGAAATATTTGGTGCTTGGACCTTCTCTGTAATATCCTATGCACTGAAAGATGTTCAGAGTGTAGTTTCTAGAAAAAAAACCTGTCTTCTGTGGCTGTATTATATACTGAATGAGGACACTTGCTACAATCACAAGTTTTGTTTCTGTGGCTTTTTTAGTTTATGACCTTGTTTTACCTGTGAACATCCAGCTGCCTGAACTACTCCCCTGTTTCCTTTAACATTTAGGTTTTAAGTAAGAAGAGTTCTGTAATTGGGGTAATTCTAAAATCTCCAGTTGTATTTTCTTCTGCATAGGAAGAAACTGTCCCGTGGCTCAGGAACTTTTTGTTATTTAACCATAGTTGTTCACTGAAAACACAAACACTGTTATTGTCTGTTGTCCGAAATTCCAGGCTGTCAAACCACCATTGTTTACTCATTTTGAATTCCTTGTCTTAACAGAGCTTTCTGATTAAGAGACAGAGTATTCAGATTTTTTTTAATAGGTATGTGAAACTTTGCTGATCACATAAGACTATTAATATCAGATATGTTATGCAGGGACAGTGAACAGCAGCAAGAAGGAGGGACCAGAAAAACACAATTGTAAAAAATTTTTACTGTCTTCCTCCCACTAACTCTGTATGCATCTTTTTATAATTCTGTCACTGTGGGGACTTGAAAAGGAAAAGGTATAAAAGGTAGCTCTTGACCCTTCACCTCTGACAATCTTTAGCACAGGTAAGTTGCTTATTCATGTTGCTGAATTAATCCTACTGGAAAGGGTTTCTGGTAGGTTTCAATAAGTTCAATATCCAGAAACCATACAAATTTTCATACTCAATTTCTTGAGAATAAACATACTGGCAATTATATTCTTTGCCAAATATAATAGCCTTTCTAAAATAAATTCCTTGAATATTTTTCCTTTGTTTAATAAATCAAGATGTAAAGATCATTAAAACCTTTACTACAAAACTTATAAGCCAAATAATTTTCTGCCAGTTCCATCTTTTTTATAACCATCAATTGTACTCATATACTCATATATGTGTCCTAGATTTTGGTGTATTTAGTACATACAGTTGTTGCCTGCATTTTAAATGTAGGCTGAAGTTTGTTAACCAATGGATCAGTTCAGTGGGAAAAGTAAGTTTTCCATCACTTAAACACCCTAACATGAAACTACATGCCTTTCTGAGAAAAATGTTAAAATTTCTCAGTTTGCTCCATTAGTACAGAAATTGCCAGAGACAGGTTTTTTAGCCTTTTTGAGAGGTTCTGGATAGACTCTTCTGGCCTTAAAAGTCTACATGTGATTCCAAACCTGTTCAGACCCCACCACAGCACACAGGAAAAGCTGGTTTTCAAGATCCCAAAAACACCACTCCCTGAGGCATGCAAAGCTTGTACGGATGAATTTGAGCATTTGGGTTGCAAGAGGGCAGCAAAAGAGGTGACAAGTGTGGATGGTAATGACATGCTGCTCAAATTTTGGTAGCTTGGGGGACTGTGACCACATGGTTCAAAGACCAAGAGTTCCCTTTCAGTTGAGCATAAAACACCATTTAAAAGTGAAAAAGTCCTTGCATGGTGAGTACTGTCAGGATAAGAATACAGTGCATCTTTGCTGACATGTGTAGGTTTTTGTTTGACACAGCTGTGAAGAGCTGGAGGAGTAAGCAGGACTACATTTGAGCCCTACTCTGTCCTTAGAGAAAAGCACCAGGTGCTGCTCACCTGTTTGGAGGAGCCTTCTCTCTGTGGCACTGCAGGATTCAGTTCCAGCAGTTCTTTAGTTCAGGGAGTGCCAAAGGCCTTCACTGGAGGTAAAATGATGATAGAGTCCATCACATGAAGGGCTACCAAAATGTGCAGAATTAATGATAGTAACAAGCACTCAGATAAATCACTTTATTCCCCATTTAAAATGCAATTATCCCTTGAGGAAATGTGCAGAAGGAAAGCAGACAGCAACCTGACTTAACAGCATAATGTTTTTTAGGAAAGAAATACAGCAATAATTCCTCTGCTTCAGACTGCAGAGGAATATAGAAGGCAGAAGGTACTAATCCTAATACCCTGGGAGGTTTACAGTTTCAGCTAATGTTCTTCCTCTTGAAAAGCATCTCATGACATCTTTAATGACCACATATGGCCAGGGTTTTGGGTTTAGGTCTTACTTTGAGTGGAGATAAAAATAATGCATTCCTAGCACTTGTAATACACTTACAAAAATAAACCACAGTCTGCCACAACCAGCTCTGCTTCATTATAATTTGATAGGCAGCTGAGTCAAAGAACAAACTAACATGTGCAAGTGACTTACTTGTAAGGCCAGCAAACCAAAACTGCAACTACAAATGAAAAGGCCACTACAGAAAACATTGCAGCATTGGAATTACTTTGTGTACCTGATTTAGATGACTTGTATGTGTAGATTTACAGGACTTGAGACAGAAGGCTCAGTCCACAGATATTTACCACTTACACTATCAAACTGTGATCTGTGCTGAGAGCCAGAATGAAATCTGTGCAGCACTTCTGCACAGGGGATGTAACTATACCCTTGAACTCTTTTTGTAGGCACAGTGAGTTCAGTTTCACTCATGTTGTTGACTATATAATACTACAATGGTAGAATCTATAAGTCATTCAGAGAAATTATTTAAACTATGCCTTAGTCTGTGGTATGTAACATCATATTGTGGTTAGCAAATTTGGTGAAACAGATGGGTGGAGGCAGTTGACCATTGCTGACATACTTACTGCAAAGCTAACACTGAAACAATTTCTTAAATTGTTTGTGTGCTTATATTAATTTTTGTGTGCTCCTTCCCAATGTGTTGAGACATAGGTGCATCTGTTTGCAAAATGGCCCATCTGTGGTGTTCTGCACTCTTTGTGAATGTCTGCCTTTGGCTGTCACACAGCCTGTCTGATGTTAAAATTCTTCCTTGCAGATGTGGATGAATGTATGAATGGCACGGTGTGTGGCGCCCACGGGTTCTGTGAAAACATGGATGGCTCCTACCGCTGCCTCTGTTACCAAGGGTACCAGGACACACAGGATGGGCAAGGATGTACAGGTGAGCTCATGGGTGTTAGTAGTCACTGCTGCAAAGTTCAAGGGAGGAAAAACAGCATTCCAACAGAATGCATTTCACATTTTTGTTTTCTGACATTTTTAAATTAAACTTATGCTACTTACTAGTAAAATAGGGTTGTACCAGATGGAAACTTTACTTTGTATCTATTTAATGAAAACTTGTTATTAGGACAAACGGAAGACAACAGCACATAAGCTGAACCACTTATTTTATTTCTTTTAAAAAACCCAAGAAGCCTCCCTGTTTGTGTGTGTCAGAACCATTCACAAATATAATAGCATGAATTTAATATCTTAGCTTATTTAAGTGCTACATCTGTTTAGTCTCTTAGCTGAGTAACCAGGACCCTGCACTACCTCCTGCAGGAAATAACATCTGGAATGTGGCACAGCCAGGCTGAATTAGATGGCACCTCCCTAGGCATATGGTGTTTAAACAGATTTTAACATTAGCTTCTAGCTCCAGGAAAGACACCTATCACCCTGAAATGATGTGGGATTTTTGTAGATGTTTAAATACTGCACATTTCTTTTGTGACTAATAGGTTTCCAGATCTGTTGTTAATAGTGATGGCTGGAGAACCACTTGAGGCAGCACAAGTTAGGAACATAAAATTAATATCAGATCAAGGAGAGGTATTCATTAAGCAATTTCTTCAAGCCAGACTCAGTAACAGAGACCTAAATGGAATGCTAAAAAGAGCTGAGGAATTAGAAGTTTTACAGAGTGTTTGTATGCATTTTCTAATATATTAAGTAGTTTTGTTACAAAATTCTTTATGCCATTTGACAGTTACTTTGCTGCATACCAAGGTATATTTTGTCATAGTGACTTCTCATGGATAAAAACAAATGAACCAAAGAAAATAAAAAATAAAAGGGGAAAGGAAAGGATGGTGTGAAACTAAGTTTAATTTTGAGTTCACACTGAAGTAATTCTGAACCACAAAATAATGCATTTGTTTTGTTTTGTTTTTTTTTTCTTGTATAATTCTATATAGTATAAAATACTCTTATAAATTTTGAAGCCAGTTATCAGCCAAAACAATTTAGGGAGAGATTAAGTCGCTGGTTCCTGACTAGGCAATGTTCCCCAAAGAAGACTTATTCCCTATAACAGTATTCCAGTAAAAAGATAAAGAAAAATCTGAATGCATTTTTTAAAATGTGAGCAAACTCTAAGTTAAAATCCATATTTATATCAAAACACACAAAAATCAACATTTATTCAGATAACTAGATTTTGATAGGCAAGAGGTAAAAAGGATGAAATACTGTTTCACAAGTTAGACCATACTCAGTTACAGGAATTTCTAAATTGTGTTACAGAAATTACTATTTCTGATACTATTCAGCATAATTTCAGTCTACTAATGAGATTCTCTCATTAGATTTTCAAATGTCAACGTTAGCAACTAAAAAGAAAGTAAAGTTAAATGATCTTGGTAGTATTTGGTAACCCTTGTTTAAACAACAGACAATTCTATCAGTCAAAAAAGCATTTCAGGTTGGCTCATTAGCAGGTGTATGGAATCCAAGTTAAAAATATGTGGAATTTTTTGGAGGGAGGAATTTTGCAGTGTTCAGCAGGGGTCCCTGGGTGACCTGGTCACAACTTCTCTGGGTCCCAGAGCAGCCTGAGAGTCCATGCATAGACATATGGTGGCAGTGGGGCTGAGGAATTCTCTGTTTGGTGGTTGTTTACAAGAAAAATGGTATTTTGGAGAGGAAATTATCTTTTTTGTAGTGCAGTCTGAATCTCACCAAAACCTGTTCATTTTGCTCCTTGAGTTTAGTGAAAGTTTGGTAATAAAGATAAGAAAACAAATTAAATTACTCCAAGTCTTAAATCCCAATAAGAGAATACACTGATAAGGAAGTATTTAATAATGAGAAACACCAAAAAAACTGTGTTCTGGTCTACAGTCAGCACCTAATCAACATGAATAGTCTATAAACTGTGCTGTGACTTTCAGGGGTCTTTATCTCAAAGGACTTACTACTTGTTTAGGAATCCACTTAGGTATTAGAGAATTTTTAATCCTTCTCCAGAGATCACATCTGTAATCTGGCAGATAATATTGGCACAGATACAGCAGATAAAGAACAATCGGGAGTGGGTCTCAATTGATTTATGTTTTGGATTTTTTCCCCAGATGTGAATGAATGTGAAATGTTGAGTGGAGTATGTGGCGAAGCCCTCTGTGAAAATGTTGATGGTTCTTTCCTGTGTCTGTGCTCTGATGAAAACCAGGAGTACGATCCAATGACCGGACAGTGTCGCTTCCGTACCTCACCAGGTAAAATGCCAGCAGATTTTTGCATGCTTGGCATGATTTCAACTGCACACAGAGCCATTGGAAAGGCAAACCTGGTTCAAGTATTGGTGTTGCTTTAACTGCAGCAGAAAAATGTAAAACTTCATCATTGTGTTGAAAGTGTGTGCATGAGAGCAAGATTTTCTAGGATGGAATATGTTAACCGTGAATCATTAGCAGTGAAAATACAGCAGAAGCACCTTTTAAATGTCATACATCAACAGACTTGGCAGTAATATTGAGCAATTACTACAGGTAAACAGTCTCGCTGACTGTACTGTAACAATGAAATCTGATATGGAATCAAGTCTATGACCTGAGTGATTTTGGTTTTTGTCCAAACTTTTTCAAACACTCATTAGTATGCTTGGACAATGTTTAAGGAAGCATATTATTAAAACCAGGAGTTATATTTAGTTGTTGTGGTTTCACCCCAGATGGCAACCAAGCCCCAAGCAGCAACTTACTCCCCTAGAAAGCTCATGGGTTGAGATAAAGACTGATTAATAAGGAAAGCAAATGCCACACACACACAAGCAAAGCAAATCAATTAATTGACTGCTTCCCGTGGGCAGGCAGGTGTTCAGCCATCTCCAGGAGAGCAGGGCCCCATCACACATAACAGTGACTTGGGAAGACAAAAGCCATCACTCCAAACATCCTCCCTCTTCCTCCTTCTTCTCCTCTTTTTATATACTGAGCATGATGTCATTCAGTCTGGAATATCCTTTTGGTGAGTTTGGGTCACCTGTCCTGGCTGTGTCTCCTCCCAACCTCCCATGCACCCCCAACTTCATCACCAGTGTGGCAGAACAAAAAGCAGAAAAGGCTTTGGCTCTGTATAAGCCCTGCTCAGCAATAACAAAAACCCTCTATTATCAACGCTGTATTCAGCACAAATCCAAAAACCAAACCCATACCAGCCACTGTGAAGGACTCTGTACCAGCCAAAATCAGCACAATAGTCTCCTCTTATTAGCATTATTTAGAATTAATATTAGACCTAGGAGAGGGTTGTTGGGAAAGCAAAAACTCAAGCCACTACATTGGTGTCAATCTACCTCTGTTGTCAGTCTCTCTTGAAGTGTCCTTGCCTGGTTTACTCCTGTTTTTCCTACTAGTCCATTGTACTGGATTTTTGAGCTTTTCTTATAAAGTGTTGCGGGTGTTGAAAATACTACTGGAAATACACTAATTGAAAATTAGTTTAGAACTCTTAAAGCTGCTTTCACATTTCTACACTGATCCAGTTTGGAGAAAGGAACAAACCCACAGGAGGATGAACAGATTACAAGAAACTACAGGATTTACTTGCACAGCTTTTTTCCCCTCCAGAATGCAAATCTTGGTATTTTTTCCTTGTTTTCTTACACTGCAGGCTGATGTAGCTTCCAGAAAGTCTTAGAGAAATTGGCTTTTTTGCCAGAATGCTAACTTTACAGCTTCCAGACTATGGCTATTTTCTCCTATCACTCGTGATCTTTCAGACTTGTAAAGAGGGTTGAAATATCCATGACCTAATTGTCACAAATATTTACATCACTGAATGTAGCACTCAGCAGCACTCAAGAAGTTGCCTGTGAAATATCATTAACAGGTGATTGATGAATGTTTTGGGCCTGTGAGGCGGCAGTACTCAGGAGAGTTCAGCTAGCTGATGAAACAAAACCAGAACTAAAAAATTAGCTCAGGACCTGAGTCATGTAAAAGGAACTCACATCCAAGGGACATTTGAGGACATACCCTAACATTACTGTGGGGAGGAAGGGGATGAAGAACACAGTATGACCGATTTTACTGTCAACAGATGGATACTCTACTGTCAGGACTAATTCCATGATGCTATCAGCAGTAAGCACAGCTTTGCTGTGATCAGTCTGGAGAGTAACTGTTCTTCCTTCCCCTCCAGGATTCATCAGGCTCTAACAAAACACATGCTTTTGCCTTTGTCTCTTCTCTGATAAAGTCATCAAGATCTCTCATAGGAAACCACAAGGAGCTAACGAGAAGTACTTCACATCATATGGTCTTGGATTAGAGTAAGACAAAATGGCAGTACTTGGAACAGAGATCTTACTCTCTTTTTTTCCAAAGTAAAAGGAGAAAAGACTGTTGTTAGTTCTTCTTATAAACTATTCTTGCTGTAAAGAATGCTGGAATAGCCACACATCCTCTCCGGCTTTGACAAGCCACATACTCAAGTCAGGCGTCGTGCTTCCAGAGTTCCTGTGGTGCATATGGACATCATCTGTCAGCATTAGTTTGCACCATGCTTATGAAAGGCAGAACTTAAAAGGCAGAAAGGAAGAACTTAATCTGTGTTATCCTGTTGCAGATATCTATAGTTCAGGCTGGTTCATCCAGCTCTTGTTTATTTCTCATTCTTTATTTTTGTGCATAAAGAAGTGTTTGTCCCCCTTGTATGAAGTGCAAATAGGTGACATTTGTTCAAATGTTACTTTAATTTGGAACTTTTCTTCCATGTGGTTAAAGGCTGTTGGATTTGTGGAGTGCTGTGTGTTCACGCTTTTCTTTACTTGCCCTTAGGGCTCTCAAGACTTCCTTTTATTTAGATTCCACTTGCTGGAAATTTGTCTGTTGTTAGCTGTGCCTTGAAACAATCCTCCCAGTGTATGTATCAGGAATTTAAGCTCCTGTTGTCACTTTCCAGTCAAAAAACCCAAAAAATGGCAAAAAATTGTGCAAGGTTTTGATTGTCTCATTCCCCTCTTCTCTGCCCTGCCATTCATAAAATGTAGGAAATGTTTCAGAAGTAAGAAAAGGTAAAAGAGGAAAGAACTTTATTCTGTAGGAGATGAAAATCTGCTGTTCTATGTATCTTTGTACCTGAGAGAAAAAATGCATGCTTTGGATTGAAGTCTTCTCATTTATTCTTTTAACAAACTGTATAAAGCTATTTGTGATTAATTTCTAGCAAGTGCCAAGCTCAATGCATTTTGAGTAATAATCAATAATAGTAATAAATAATAAGTTTGAGTATAATTGTGGTTTTAACTGTTGCATGTTGTAGTATGCATTTGAACTACTAACATAGATTAATATACTAACATATCTCAGGAGCTAAAATGGACAGTGAATATTTGAGGATTATAACAAGTATGATTTGGGGTGGCATGCCAACAACATCATTGGCATAAGGGAAATCTGGTGGGATGAAACTATGCCTGGAGTGCCACATTGGATGTTTACAGGCTCTTCAGGCAAGCCAGGTGAGGCAGGGAGGTGGCTGGAATGTATGGAGCTTACGATGGCAATGGTACAGTTTAAAGTCACTGGGTAAGGATAAAGGAACAAACAAATAACCTGGATGTCATCGTGAGAGTCTACTATAGACCACCTAGCCAGGACAATGACACTGAGGAATTTTTCTTTGAGGAGCTAATGGAAACCTCCAATCAACTTCCTTTGTCCTTTGGGGCGACTTCAACTTGCCAGATGTTAACTAGGAACAACAAACAGCTGGCACAAACAGATCCAGAAGATTGCTCAAACACGATGCTAACTTCATGGTACAGGTACTAAGGGAGCCAACTAGGAAGGATGCCCTTTTTGATTTGTTGCTTAATTAACAAGGAGGGTCTTGTGACTGAAGTGATGATTGATGTCTGTCTTGCACAGACCACGAAGCAATCAGGTTTAAAATCTGGTGACAAGAGGAAACTGCCAGCTACAGTTCTGAAGATATGAGGATAGCAGACTTCAGGCTTCCCAGGGAGCTAGTTAGCCAAGTGCCCTGAGAAAATGCTCTTGAAGGTGTTGAGGTCCATTCAGTGCTGGTTGCTTTTTAAGCGCCACTGCCTAGGAACACAGGAGCAGGCAATTCTGAAATGGGGAAAGTCAAGAAGGCGAGGCAGAAGACCAGCTTGGCTGAGCAGAGGTCTTGTTTTGGAACTAAGACAAAAAAAGAAGGTATATGTCCAGTGAAAAGAAGGTCAGATAACATGAGAAGATTACAGAGATGCTGCTCACCACTATTGGGAGAAAATTTGTGTGGCCAAAGCTCAGTTGGAGTTGAAGCTGGCTATTACAGCTATTGTGGGGAACAGTAAAAAGGAGGGAGGTTTAAATACACTAATAGAGAAAGGCAGGACAGAAATTACATGGGCCCATTACAGGATGAGGATGGTCACCTCACAAGGATATAGACAAGGCAGAGATTTTTAATGCGTTCTTTGCCTCTGTCTTCAACACAAGCTAAGGGGGTCCTGTTGATCTGAGCTGGAGGACCATGGCTGTGAGAATGATAAACTGACCCTGAACTTGTGCAAGATCTGCTGCTCCATCTGGATCCCTGTAAGCCTCTGTGACCTAATGGGCTTGAACCAAGAGTACTCAAAGACCCTACCAGGTCATTGTGAGGCTTCTCTCAATCATTTTTGAGCAGTCTTTGGAATATGGAGAGATCCCAACTGACTGGAAAATGGCAAACATTGTCCTGATTTTCAAAAAGGGCAAGAAGAAGGGTCCTGCCAACTACAGGTCTGTCACTTCGGTCTCGCTTCAGTGTCTGATAAAGTTATGGAGAAGATTATTCTGGGAATTATTGAAAAACACCTGAAAAACAACATGGTCATTGGTCACAGCTGGCATGTTGTCATTAGAGGAAAGTCCTGCTTATCAAACCTGATTCCCTATTATGACAAGGTAACCCACCTAGCTGATCAAGGGAAGCCTGTTGATGTAATCTTTTTGGATATCAGTAAAGTTTTTTGTATTGTCTCTCACAGGATCTTTCTGGACAAAATATCCAGCACACAGCTGGATAAACACATCATGGGATGGGTGAGCAACTGGCTCACAGGTCAGGCACAAAGGGTTACAGTGAATGGGGTGACTTCAGACTGGGGACCTGTCACTAGGTGGGGACCTGTCACTGGGCTCCATTCTCATCCCTGTGCTCTTCAACATCTTCATAAATGACTTGGACACAGAACTGGAAGGGATACAGAGCAAGTTCACAGAGGATACAAAACTGGGAGGATCTGTTGACTCCCTCAAGGGCAGGGAGGACCTGCAGAGAGACCTCGACAAATCAGAGAGTTGGGCAATCACCAACTGTATGAAGTTCAACAAGGGAAAGTGTCGGATCCTGTACCTGAGATGGGACAGCCCTGGATGTATGGACAGGCTGGGGAATGAGATGCTGGAGAGCAGTGCCATAGAAAGGGACCTGGAGATCCTGGTTGATGGCAATTTGAACATGACTCAGCAGTGCTCTGGCAGCCAGGAGGGCCAACCCTGTCCTGGGGTGCATCAGGCACAGCATTGCCATGGAGATCTCCACTAAGGAACCTGGGCCCACTTAGATACCTACAGCTAATTTAGATGTTGCTTTCTCCTGGCTACATTAAATACAACAAGTTATTTACGGCAATATATTTAACAGTAATTGATGGACTTTATAAGTCAAAACCATAAGTCCCTTCTAGACTGATAAATATTGAAACAAAATCAATCCCCCCTGCAATCTAACCAACCACCAACACAAAAAATTTGAGGCTGCCAAGTAGCAGTTAATAAATTTGATCCAAAAGGTTCCTTAAGGCTAGAAATTTGGTGCATGAGTACAGATTCTGAATTTCCTAAACATTATGGGCTTTCTAATTGTTATGTGAATTTCAGTTGTCTGTGGATGAAGTCTTAGCTGTAAGTTTTACATGTACATCACTTGCACTAATCCCTGAATTGTATATATGCATGTATATTTATATGCACTGTACATGCTTGTCACGTGTGGAGCCAGCTGAGAAATCTAAACACCCTAACAGTAGGCACATACCAATATATTTTTATTGTATTCTTGAAAATCTGATAATGAAAGTGAGAACTGTTACTCGAGCTGTTTGCTCAGAGTCATCTGAGTCTTTGCTGAGTTTTTAGAAGTCACAAAGCTATAATGACTATTTTTCATTTTTGCAGCCAGTTTTCTGATTGCATCTGTGAGCGTTGTTGGTACACAGTTGCAGTATTTAAAGATCCTGTCAGTTCTATGGTTTGGTTTTTTTCAGATCACAGTTGTTAACAGAATACTATTTAGGCAAATATTTCAGTGTATGCTGAAGTCTAAGCATATGCTAATCTATATTATCCACTGAATCCTATATTACTGATGCATGATTTTGCATCAAACATATTGTAGGATTAAGGTTATGCTAAGGTATATAAATCTATTTCTAAGAAATACTTCAGAATCCAATTCAGCAGCAACTATACAGAATTTCTCTCATAGGCTGTTAATAGAACAGTTATATCAAAAATGTGGTAAAATTATTTTCTTTTACCAGCATGCCTTAGGTATAGAGATATTTTACATTTTCAAAAAAAAAAAAAAAAAAAGGAAACAACAATGATACAAAAAATAAGCATTCATTTTCTGCATTTTCTGTCATATTTTGTCAACATACCTAGTGAAATCACTTTCAGAAACAGCCTGTTTACTAAATAGTTAATAATCTATGACAAAGAAATTATAAGCTTGTAGACATAGACTGGTCTTAGTTTAAAAATAATAAAAAAAGATTTGTGTCTCATTTGCTTTCCAAACATTCATGACACCTTGACTAACCCTCCCTTACAGCTGTGCAAACAGCCATTTAAGCTGCTGAACATATAATGGGAGGAGAAACCAACACATATGTAAAATGGGAATAAACAAGGACATGATGAGACTGTCTCCCCTTCCTCCCAGGGCAGCTTCTGATGTTCTTTCTCTGATAAACAGCATGAAAACAGCCATGCTTTCTCTTCTTATGAAGATTTGGCTTTAATTCAGTTAGACAGATGGCAAATGGCCAAGGAAAATGTATAAATTGGTAACTGAAGTACTGCTCTCTCACCTTGGAATGGCAGATTTAGTTCAGCTGCATTTCTGTGACGTGATAGTCTTAATATAGTTCCTATTGGATAGCAACTGATACCACAAAACCACCTCAGCTGATGAAATTCAACACATTATGGAAAATTGTAATTATCAGATGAGGGTTGACCACAGGCTAAATTAACAAAGCTGAAATAAGCAGCCAGCTGGGTGTATCCTTTAATGTACAATTTAGTTATATTGGCAAAACTGCAAAGCCTTGTAGGTGGCAACATTATACTAAATTTGAATGGAGGTGTCTGCCAGCCCCTCAGCCTCCCAAAACTAAAGTCACTTTTCTGAGGAAAATAGAAGTAAATCCAATTGTCTGTGTCTAATTAGAAACCAAAAGAACTATTACACATGTTCATACTATTGAAGTTCAGTAATAGGCAATCCATGCTGACATTTTAAAATCTGCTTTTCTCCAAATGGATCTAATATTTGCATGCCCAGTAAAGTTCCCTTGTTCCATCTGCTTTGGGAAATATGGGTGGGCAGTGATAATAGCATTGAAATAGCAAGAGCTGGAGTTTATTTAATTCCTTCAGCATTTGTTAGACATCACTATCTTCAAGCTCCCACCTCACAAACACTTCTTAAGTGAGATCTTAAAACCCACTCCAGAGTTGCTTGACTCTTTTTCAAAGGTGATTCACTTTTTTTTCCCCAAGTTCCTGCCAAAGCTCTCTGTTCAGGCAGGCTGATCTTCCCTCTTGAGATCATGGCTCCCATCTTTTGGCACATGGGGATGGCCTGCTCCTGCACCTTTAAGATTTTCTTCCTAAAGTACATCCAGCCCTCCTGGACTCTTTTGCCCTTCAGGACTGCTGCCTTAGGAAGTCTCTCAACCAGTCTCCTAAAGAGGTGAAAGTCTGCCCTCTGAAAGTCCCAGGTGGCAGATCTGCTAGCACCCCTCCTCACTTCCAAAGAATCACAATCCCTATCATTTCTTGATTGCTTTTCCCAAGACAGCATCACATCACCCGCCAGTCCTTCTCTGTTCACAAACAGCAAGTCCTTTGGGGCACCTCCCCTGGCTGGCTTCCTCACCAGATATGTCAGGAAGTTCTCTTCCATGCACTCCAGGAATCTCCTAGACTGCTTCCTCTCTGTGTTGTATTTTCTAGCAGACATCTGGTATGCTGAAGTCTGCCCCAACAGTAAGGGCCAGGGATCATAAGACTTATCCCAACTGCTTTTAGAATATTTCTTCTGCCTTTCCCCTGAGTCTTACTCATAAACACTCAACCCTAACGTCCTCATTGTTCAACTCCACACAACTGAGGCACTCCCTAACACACAGGGCTGCTGCACCGCCTCTCTTTCCTTCCCTATCCCTTCTCAAGAGTTTACAGCCGTTCATTGCAGTGCTCCAGTTGTGCGAGTCGTCCCAGCACGTCTCTGGTAGCAACTCTGTTACAGTTGTCCTGCTACACCATGGAGCCAACATTTGTTGCAGTAGCATCTTGAAATGCTGTGCCACTCTGTAAAATAGAAGTTCTGATTCCTGCCTCAATAGCTGTGTTTCTTGAGACATGTCTCATGCTTACCTTACTGTGCAAGAGCCTGGGTAAAAATCAGTGAAATTTCAAAGAGTGAGAAATCAGCCAACATGCAATAATTTTAATATGTTTTTTGTGAGTTAAACATTTGTTAAGTACTAAGCATAAAGAATTTCCCTAGATAAAAAGGAAATTAACTAGTCACCTCAAGATTTATCTATCTCAAATTCCTGAATAAAGTTTTGAGTTTGATTGATAAATGTGAGCATACGTAATTTTAGAACTTGGTGACTTTACTGATGACCTGTGAAAAGTTTTTCATATCGATCAAGTGTGAATAACAATTTTATGTGGTAGTTCCCACTTCCGAGCACTTGATGATAATTTTTGTGAAGTGAAATATTAGGTAGACAGAGTTCTGCAAACACAGAAGCTTTAAATAGGTATTTCTTTTCAAAATTGCTTCTTGGTGTATTTTAGGAGTGCTTTGCTTTCAAAAGGTCTTTGACTATTATAGTAATAGGGTATTTATTGGATCTGTGGGACAGACTATTTTGCCTCCAGTCCGTATAAATATTGTGAGAGGACCCACTCAGTGCTTAAGGCAATAAATCTGCCTTCTTGGCTGGATTCCTATTTTAAAGTAAAACACAGAGTCAGTTAACTTGACAGCTGTATTATATTCCTCTGCTTACTATGAAGTCAGTAAGTTATTTTTGCAAAAATCATAAAGGGCATTGTATTCAAATGTGGAGCATGCTTTTTCACAGTGAAATTAAAAGGGGCTGTAAATACTCATTCTTTTGAAAATTGAGTGTTTTCAGGTCAGGCCTTGGCTCCTTTATCTGAAAAAATGAGATTGTAATATTTGCTTACCTCTGTAAAGAGCTTTTGGATTTATATATGAAGAGCATCATGTCAAAAACTGGCCATGTCAATTAGTAGCAGAACATGAGAGCAGGTACTTCATGCATTCTTGAAAATGATAGAAGTGCAAACTGAAGGAATTCTTTTATGGCCAAGTTGGAGAACAGGTCTGAAAAAGCCAAGGTCAAGTCATCGACTTCTATCATTCTTTCTAATGTAAAAAAGTTAAACTAAAATTTGTACTTAACCATTTTCTTCTCTGCTCTTTTGACCACCTGGAAAACTGACTAATTTCATGTGTCATCTTCTGTGGTTTATGTTTTCTTTTCTACCTTAGAAATGCCAATAGAGGCTGATCAACAGGAAGATGGAAAGAAGGAGTGCTACTACAATCTGAATGATGCTAATTTCTGTGACAATGTGCTTACATCCAATGTAACCAAACAGGAATGCTGCTGTACCTTGGGTGCTGGTTGGGGTGATAACTGTGAAATCTTCCCATGCCCCGTTGTTGGAACTGGTAAGAGAAGGCCTTCTGTCCCTTTGCAAGCTTTTGAAGCATTGTGTTTGTGTTAACAGTGTCCTTTGTCTTCAGAGAAGGGTTGCCCATTAAATCCCATATTTTGTAGTATTTAGTCATGACTTATCCATAGGAACCCTCCACAGAGCAAAGGGTGATAAGAATAATTGTACCAGGTGTAAATCCATTGGCTTCTCTGCTGTTGCCCTAGAGATAAAAAGAGCCTGTTACTGAATAGTGATTTTAAGCAAATATCGATTCTCACAAGAGCTTTTTCCAGATGCTATGGTAACATGTTAGATTTTTTCCACAAGCTGGAAAACGAAGGTAACCATTACAACATTTTTGAGACTGCAGCTATTCTTTGTAATGCTGTTTCTACAGCACTACAGCTTACCAATATATATTATGGCATTAATTTTACATTTTGCAACTTACTGAGCATCAGTTAATAATACTCTGGTTAACAATGGTTAATAATAACCATTGTTTAACCTCTAAATATTAAATTAGACAAACAGAGCCATGTGATATTTGTCACAAATTTTGAAAACAGTACTTGAAACAAGGATGGCTGAAATTCAGAATCCAGCTGGAAAAAAATCACAGGAGAGAACGTGTATAAGCCTTGAGATTAAATGCTGAAGATTACTTTTCACAGAAATGCATCCTCATGTTTAATTCCTGTTTTAACTACACCTTAGAATCAGTCAAATTGAAATGAAATGCAAAATGAAAAAGGGGCCTCTCTGCTTGGATTGGTTTGTTTGATTCTGTATAGTCTCCAAGACACTTGAAATAATTTCTCTCTGTAATGCACACCATGTTCTCCTGTTGCAGTCAATTAGTGTTTTTCCTGTATGAGGACTGAAGAATGTGGACGGGGTTTGTATCTCAGTTGGAGTATGCCTAGATTACAGCTTGCAGCATAGGTCAGAGAGGCCCATGCTAGCTTTAATTAAGATAATTTGGCTACTGGTATTGTTATAACTGCAGTGCACCATGAAACCTAGTAAGGACCACATTCTCCTGCCAAAGAGCAGGAGAAATGAGTTTGCCTGGAGCTATGTGATGCTGCGAGGATTGTGAAAGCTAGCTCTGCAAACTGAGAGCAGGGGAAAGTCAGGTTGTGGCATTTAACATCCCCCATTAAACTAAAGGTGTGTATGATTGCCTGATAGATGTAAACAAGGCTAATATCTCAAAGTACCCTGAAATACATGTAACACTACATATGTGAATACTTTCTTCTTAAACAACATAATTTTTTTTCTTTCTCTCCCAGCTGAATTTACTGATTTGTGTCCTGAAGGAAAAGGTTTCATTCCCTCTGGAGAATCATCTTACGGGCTTCTTGCTCAGAATTACAAAGGTCAGTACTGACTGTATTAAGTTTAATTATTTCAGAAGTTCTGGTAGTTGATTGACTAGAAATGTGAGCCAGGAATGTAAGCATACTAATTCAAATTTTATTAGGTGATAAAAACAGTTTGTAGTACAAAACATTACTGAAAATCATCATTCTACAGGTTGTTAAGAATGTCAATTACACAGTCTCTGTAATATTCTGGTTTAATTTCTACTAACTGCTATATACTGTGGGAATAGGTGCTGTGACCACAAACCACAGATACTTGTTTACAAATGGAATACAATGCCAGCTTAAATTTGTAAATATATTATGGGGAGTTGGAAGAGAGGAAATAGTTCTGTTGAACATTTGGCCTGCAAGGGCAAATGAATATTAAAACTGAAGAGAAGTTCAGCAATGATATTTTAATTACAGAACACCATGTAATAATTATTGGTGGTAGTCCAGTGGTAGTAAAGAAATCAGAGTGATAGAAGTTGGTGAAGGTGGGTGGGAGGGAGCTGGCATCACCAAGAAGGAAAAATGAGATCAGCAAAATTTCTTTTCAGTTTTGAGAAGTAGCCATCAATATTAATAATTTTTAAGACTGTCACAGAGCTCATCTTAAAGTCTCTGAGAGTATTTTTGTTGAGGGATTGTTTAGGGGTGTTGTTTATCTTTACAGATCTAAGATTTCTGTGTATATTCACAATGGGGGTTTGGAACTTGCTGTGTGTGCAGCATATCCAAATTCGTCTCAGATAAAATCTGTGTTGTTTTTGTGCTACCTCAGGGTTAGTAATATCTCTAGCTGCTATAAATACTGAAATGTGGAAATAGTTCACCTGGAAATATCTTCCACAAATCCCTGCCATAATAAGACTTTTTCCCTTTTCCGTAAATTTATATTGTGAAACCTTAGGAATGGCACAAAGGACAAACACTAAATAGATAAATAACTTTTACTAATGTGCTCTTTTCGTAATGTGATCTTTCTCTGTTACACTAACTTAAATGTTACTGTTGCTTTTGTCCACAAGCTTCTGCTTGTAGGAGCAATTCCTGTGTTCTTATTGGAATTATTTGTCAGAAGTTAATAGCCTGCTAACCTTCCTTGGTTTTGCTTTCAGGCTTTCCCATTTTTCTCCAGACACAAATCTGTGTTCTACAGGAAAAAGACAGATGTGAACATGACATTTCTTATTAATCTTTGCATTATTCTTGCTGCTAAACAGTCAAAATATTTAATGTTTGTAGCCACTTAGTGGCTGGAAGAGTGGATGTAAAAATAAATAGTTTTCTAAATCGTTCAGTTCTTCTGGAAAAAAGGAAGCATTTGAATGATTCACCTTTAAAACTACTGTATAGCTGGAAATTACAGCTTTGGTATAAAATCTGTAGTGTCCCAGAATAAATGGGGAGTAAATATATAGAAGACAGTGAATTAAAACAATTGGTATTGAGAGAAGAATGACCTACTTTAAGTTGTGCCTTTTATTGCCATTTTTACTACCAACCTAGCTTTAACAGATTACTCTAAGTAGGTCTAGCGAATGAAAAGTAGTCTGGAAAAAAGGAAGTGAATGGAATTCCAACAGTAACAAATACATAAATATAAGACTGGGAAAAAATGTGTACAACTGTGAAAAGCAATATATGAGCTGGCATATATTTTCCATGAAACCTCCCTGAAAACGTTTAGCCTCATTTGAAAGCATGGTAGATTCTCTTTGTCAGCCATCACTAGTTCTGTAATGATTGCCACCCTGTGTTCAGCCACAGACACAATTGGTCCTGTGAGGGGGAAGGCTGCACTGAAGTTGTGCTTTCAGCAACAAAGCCATGAGCAGTGCAGATAGGAAGATTTCCTACTGTGCACAGCACAGTCACCAAACTCTGCAAAGAGAAGAGCAGTCAGAGAGTGCATCCGTAAGCATAACTGCTTAGTTTGGTAAGCAGATGGTGTGCTTAAATTAGACCCATGGTGGGAATTCCTTCAGTAAAGCAAATTATATGGGAAAATACAGGCTATATTGTTCATCTCTTTTGCTTGGAGTTAGGAGCAATGTGATACCAAAGGAATGAAAGGGAAACTGCAGATTATTTCAGTCTCTGTGTGCCACAGGAATTAATTCTGACAAGGGGAAGTAACGGTCCACCAATTTTTCCTTTTCCATTCTGGCTACATAGCCTTTTCCACACCGGTTGTCTGATGGGGTTTTTTTCTGTGGGTAACTGTGCTCCTGGGATTTTCTGTTTAAACTGAAGTTTGTTTGAACAGAGAAGTGTATAGAATTTATTCCATCTTGCTTGTCTATGTGGCATCACAATTAAAATGGTAACACAGCCTTTAATGTTTTCTCCCCAGATGCTGATGAATGCCAACTCTTTGGACAAGAAATCTGTAAAAATGGCTTCTGTTTGAATACGCAGCCAGGTTATGAGTGCTACTGCAAGCAAGGCACATACTATGACCCTGTTAAGCTCCAGTGCTTTGGTAAGTTTATTTAAAGTGGTCTTGTCACTATAATGGTATGCAGATGGGCAAAACAAGCAGACTCCTACAGCAGGATTCCCATCAGAGCTGTGGCATTTCCAGTAAGGGGAGAAACACTGGGCCTCCGGACTCCTGTAGCAGTTTTGTAAGACGCATTGGGTCATTTCCCTTTCTTCTGCTTGGCTGAGCAGCAATTCTGGATGACATAGCTGTGGCATGTAGAGCAGGGTTTGCTTTATTTGCCTCCTTTTTCAGCAAATTACTCCCAGGAGTTTGCATCTCCAGAACAGCCTTTTGTGCTCCTTTGAGTGCATAGTCAAGAGCTGGTGCCAGCCTTAATGCAGGCAGCAAAAGTGATCAGAGGGGGCTCCCTCCTTACATGCACACTGCTGCTTACTCTGCCAAGGAACAGTTTAGCCTTCTTTCTTTGTATATGGGGTGAGCAGTGAAATGTTGAAGCTCACCTTTCACTTGGTAAGTGTTCTAGGTTTACTATATTAAATGAAATTAATGCAGACTTTTTTTTTTTTGTTTGTTTGTTTCAAGGATAGCTATTTTCCACAATGAGTTAATATGCAATGTGAAATTACAGTTGAGGTCATTGATAAGCCCATTTTAGCCTGCACAACCTTGTACTCCTTTGGTTCTGGTATTCAACTGAAAATTACTCACGACCATGACCCTGGCTTTTGCTTTGTAAGCAGAGAACCATGTATAATGTGCAGAATAGCCTTTTACCTTGGGATTCTATGATTATTCTTTACAAAGGGTGGGATTTTAACTGATTAAATGTAATTTATCTGAAGTGGCCTGCCCTTCCCTTTGAGCTAAATTTCAGCTTTTGCTTTCCGAGACAAACTAAGAAAAATAACTACCATGGCTAGGTAAGGTGATCCCTTCTTCTGACAAGCTCACGAGGAATCACTAAGAGTATGCTCACCTCTAATGCCTGCTGGTATTGTCCTAAAGGGGGATGAATGTGGGAATCAGTGGCAGCTATACTGGGTGCAGGGTAATCCTGGCACTGCAACCCCTCCAACAAGCCTCCTTATCCTCCCTAGTACTTCTCCGTACTAGCTCCCTAAGACTTGAGGATCAGAGATTAGCATCCTTCAGATGTCTGTCCTTCTCCATGGGCACAGGCAGGATTTTTTTGCCAGCAATGGATATTTGTGGTAATTTACAGAAGGCATGCAGGGAAGTCTGCTCGTAATATAGGAAAAGAGAAACATAGATTAACACAATGCAAATACTTTGTGCTGGCTTTCCTTGATACATTTCCTTCCATTTTAAAGACACGGATGAATGTCAGGACCCAAACAGCTGTATTGATGGCCAGTGCATTAACACAGAAGGATCTTACAACTGTTTCTGTACACACCCAATGGTTTTGGACGCAACAGAAAAGCGATGCATCAGACCAGCAGATTCGAGTGGTATGATCCATTATACGTATTACTGAAGTGAGTACACCTCTACGAGGTGGTGCTGACATGGCTACAGACCCGAAGTCTAAGCTTAGACTGGGTCATCCTTGGATGAGGCTGCTCTTCTGGAGGATTTTGGAAGGCAATGCTTGGACCATCGTCTATTGATCCAGAAGGCATCATGATGTAGGACTCCACAGTGCTCCACTTTGCCTATACAGACAGGACATTGCTGGAAGTATTGTGAGATTAGGCTCAGGCTGAGGAGTCTTCAGCCAGTTCACCAGCTCTGCGTCTGCCTTGTCCAGCCTTGTAGGTAATGAGGCACAGCCTGCTTGCTGTCTCAGTAAGGCTGGGGTTTGGCTGCAGGCGAAGTCTCGAGATTCAGTTCTACCAAAGTAAAATAAAAACAGGAATGACAGGGTATAGGAGGAAATAGCTAAAATTTTATGCGTGCTTTCAATTGATTAGCTTTGAAGGTACATTGAGCTCACAGTTTCAAGCTGTCGGCTTCAATGTCACTGTTAAAGTAACATTTTTGTGTTTTCTTTTAATTTCAGTAGACACTGATTTCAGAAAAAAATGTTAGATATTATGAGATTCTTGGAAACGTCTCAGAAATCCAGAGCATTATGCAGTCTGCACAGCTTTGTCTATGCCACTCATGTCTTCGAATGAAGTGTTACAATGGGTTTGATTTACTGCTGGCACTGTATAGCCATAAATCTAAACTTCTGGTTCCTGCAACTTGCAGCGAGTTTTCCTGAGATGCTTCTGTAAAAGGAAATGGGAATGCAGACTGAATGCCTGCTTTAGTCACTCCAAATTGTAAGGCTGATATTTTGAGGAGTAATGTGGTCGCCCTGTTGTGCGGAACTGTGAAAGAACCACAGCATTTCTATTGTTCAATCTTCAGTTAAACAAACCAAGAGCAGGATTGTCCTTTGGGTTTATCTAGGATGTGAAGAGAATGCAAGAGCCCAAAGGGTCTTCTGTCATGAGACATTTGGCTGACACAGCAGTGGTCATCTCAGCCTGCACAGAGCGCTCAAGCCTTGTATCGCTACTGGCAATGTCCTCCTCACACAGAGGGGGAGGGGGCAGGCTGGTTCTTTTGCTGCCAGCAAAATTTGGAGTCGGTTGCAGAGACCCACTGCTGCTTTTCACTGCATATTCTGGCAAGCTCAGTAGAATAGGTGTCTTAAGTTGTGATCACCTTTATGGTTTCAGAACTCAGTTTTGCTCTTGAGCAAGGTTTCAGTTCTGTACTCACCCATGCATAATGTAAAATGCAGGAAATTGATATGCACAGACAAAACAGAACCCTGGTTTGTGACAACACTTATTTTTCACTCTGTGTTGGAACAAAATCAAAACCTTGCAGATGTCTTCACAAAACTATTGTGCTGAGGTTTTTACATTCCAAGTGGAAGATTAAGTTTACAGTTCCTCTCCTTCCGATCAGCAGTGATCAGAACTTGCTGGGACTGGGAATGGTTTCTTCTGAGATCTGTGTCAAAACTATTATGCCTCTGAAATATTCCAGCCTTGGAAAAATACAGATTTTTGTTAATGTTCATAAGAATGTGACAGTAGTTCACAGCAGTGTTCTGTCTTTAACAATAGCTGTAAGTGGATGATTAGAGACCAGGAGGGCGGATAAACAATACTTCTCTTCACCCTCCCCAGCACTCTCTCAGCCTCCAGCTATTTTCAGCTCAGGGGATTTCCTGAGACTGATGTAGTTTGTCTGTTTAGTTAATGGGACTCTCTCTCTTCCAAGTATTTGTCCAGTCTCCCAGGGAGCCCATGTAAAATTTTTGTTCAGCTCTGCCCTAGTTGTAAAAGTTTTTTCAGATGCATTGACAGCAATATAAGAAAAGCAAAATAACAACTTTTAAAGATCCATTGTGTGGATGGGTGGATGGAATTCCCCAAACATTCACCTCTCTCCCAATGCTGTTTTTTGTCAAGCTCTGTTAACTTCCATGGGAGCCGAGCTGAATCCGTGTTAAGTGTTCAGAAATGACTATGATTTAGAAAGATCTGGTTTCTGGATATCCAACAAAATGTGCTTTTAAATTGGCCTAATGTGACAACTCGGAACCTTTTAAGATTTTTCCAAAGCTGAACATTCAAGGGATGAGCCATCTCAGGCACTTAAAAAAGGTCATGACTTTTAAGCTTAAATTTGTATTCAGCAAAGTCTAAGTTATTTTTCTAATCTAAATTTATAAAATGTATCATTATACCAGTGTCTTATTTAAATAACAGTGCTGTGATGATGACCTAATGCTGTCTTCTCCATCAGAACAAACTGAAGAAGCTGAGGTCTACCAGGACCTTTGCTGGCAGCACCTAAGTGACGATTTTGTCTGTAGTCGACCGCTAGTTGGGAAGCAGACCACGTACACGGAGTGCTGCTGCCTGTACGGGGAGGCCTGGGGCATGCAGTGCGCGCTGTGTCCTATGAAGGAGTCAGGTAAGGAAACGCACGCGTCACTGCTCGGAACCAAAGCTGAAGCACTTCATCGCTTCAATCCCTTGCATTTGTACCTGTGCCAATAACGTGAGAAAGAGCAAAAAACCCCTAGCCCCTCAAGTTAAGAGAAATGGGTTACCAATAAGGACTGAAGAATTTCCAGGGAATATAATTTAGTGTTAAAAAGAAAGCTGGGTGTTGTATTTTCAAAAGACTGTATTTTGTTTACGTGTTTGGGAATCAGATACTCTTCCATGATATTTCAGGTAGAAGGTGTTACTTGTGGAGACTACAAAAGCTGAATGGATACAGAGAGAAATGTCATTGACACACAGATTTCTTTCTGGGGACTGGAGAAGGGGCCAGTGGAAGCAGCATAGGTATATGTCATGCTTTGCCTGAGATACATCAGCCCTGGTTATACAGTCTGGTGATATGATACAAACTTCTCCCCCCCATATAAACTGTTCCAAGGTCTAGTTTGGATGCAGCTTTCTTACTATAAATGCATCTTTCAGTGACATATCTTTCCATGTAGGAATACCAACCTGCACTGGTAAAGCATTTTATTGTGAACATTCCTGGATTTTCACTTGGGCCTGAGTTACTCTAATGGTAATGTTGTGGCTAAAGCAATACACGTTTTACTTGTAGGAATAACCCAGGAATTAAAAAACTACAAAGAGAAGCTCAATGAAGCATTAATGTGGTTGTTTCTGTCTGCTTGGTTGTATGCTTTTATAATTTACTTGCAAAGTCCCTGAACCTGTTCTTAGATATCTTTACTTGTTTGAGTTTGCTTTGGAAATGCAGCAACTGAAAAAAAAAGCATTTGATTTTGATGATGTTGGCTGGAGTAACTGCTGGCTGATGCTTACCCCAGGAAGAGACTGAAGAAGAAAAACAGGGCATGACAGCAGCTTGATTTATAAGATTTGGAAATCTCTGAAATGTCTTTGTCAGAACAAATCTTATATGAGGACATCAAAATACTATACCTGCTAGAATAACAAATGCAGTGGAAAGAAATGTAATGTTGCCCTGTATTTGAAAGATAAATATAGGGCAACAGCAAATAGCAAGAATCGTTGCTATGGCCTGGAACTCCTCAAGTGGAAAGATTGAGCAGATTAAAGAAGTTTTTCTTCGTACAAAGTTCACAAATGGTGAGAGTGACCCATCTGTGTCATGCAAGCATGCAATTCTGAGGGAGCAAAGAGCTGTTCCTGTTAAATTAGGTACAAGATTTACTTCTGGAGATTTCTAGCTAGGTACATTTAAAGCAGGATAAATCTGAAAAGAAAGAGAGAAGGACCACCAACATGGTCAGGCAAAGAGAACCTGCCTCACAAGGGAAGATGAAAAATTTCAAGCATAGCTATTGAATAAAGGCTGCAAATTCTAAGACTCTTCTCTAGAGCACAGTCATGGAGGATTCCCAGAAGCTTTTAATTTAAACAAAAGTGCAGGAAAAAAAAAATTGGAACTATTTCAGTCTGAAAATACTAGATGTATTTTGATCATTAGGAACACAGGATTCTAGATCCTGTGCCAACAGTGGAGTGCAAATCCCCACTAGCTCGATGAAGAAAATTGAGAAATTCATTTTAAAATTACATGGAGGTTCCCAATGGATAACATCCTAAATATCAGTTGGATGATCCTTAGTCAAAGCTGAAGAGCATTATGTTGGATAATGAAATCTTTCTCCCTCCAGACACGAAATAACTTTTATGCAAAATTTCATTTGCATTGAGAAATATCTGCTTTAACTGAAACTGAGGCAGTCTTTGATCCCAAATACTTTAAATTATCCCTATAGATTGGAACAAAGCTAAAAATAAAAGCATGTTTATTATGTCAGAACAAACATACAAGCTGTCATTTCTTTAGTGGAGATGGTATGTGCTCATTTGTCCTCACACACATGTGCACTCACCCACACAGAAACCTGGAAGCCTTTCTCTGCGTTCAGGAACGTTTACCAAGAAAAATTTAAAGCTGACTGAACTGAATAAATGATTCATTTGACATGTCTTCAGTCTGTAGCACTTAAAGTGATATCATTGGCTCAAGAGAGTGCTTTCACACCTCCAGGCCATCAGGTCACAGGTTCAAGTCCTGGCTGGGGAACCTGGAATTTCTCCATTTTTAAATACTTAGGTATTGTGTTGGCTGGGTTTACTACTGAAGGTGTTTGCTTATTTCCTCAGTTAGGGGCTTTCTGAAGATTTTTAACACATGTTATAGAAGACCTGCCGATGTGAAAAGCATTATCACCACAAGACTTTCACCATGAAATGAGTTGGATCATAGTACAGATCTGTGGTTTCCTTTTACCTTGTTTATAGTCCCATTGTATTTGAAGATCTAGTCACCACCCTTAGAAAGAAGGAAATACAGGCCTACCACTGTAAGTGATACTTTTGCAAGTCCCTTCTAAAGATATTAATGTTTTATTAAAAATAATCTCTAGCTTTTGTAACCCAACTTTTCTTTAAAGTGCTTCCATTTTTCATGATTAAGATTTAAATATCCTGTTCAAGTGGGACCCAGCATAAAACCAGTGAGAAGATAGAGCACTTTTGTAAGAATTTATCCATATTAAGCAAAAAGAAATACAATCTTAAATCAGCCTGAAAACAGAACTTGCATGGTTGCTACTGTTTCTAAAAACTACTAATCAGTGCTTAATTAAACAAACTCCACTGAAATTACTCCAAACATTCAGAGACTGAGACAAAAATAAGTAGCATTTTTTGATATTGCAACAAATATCAACAGCAACATCTTAACAGTAAGACTGATAAGTATTTTGATGACAACATTGAGGAATAAATTCAAAGTATTAGTTCAAAGTCCTGATCAAAATACTGCAAACACGAGCTGTAGTGCTGTAGTTGAGTACATCTGACTTGTGCAAACAAGGGATGTAAAGACATTGTTTGCACTTACATTGTTATCTTTTGATATCATCATTGCAGATAAAGACTTTCACAGATTTCATCAGTACCAAAATGTTGACTACTGAAGTGTATTCTCTCTGAGCTCATGTGTCATTAGTCTGTATTTGCCCAAAGAGCAGTAATAACCATTTAATAATTATTCTTAAAAAACTTCTGTGTTATTTAAGGTTTGTCATTGGCAATCTGTAGAAATTGACCAGTTGAGGAAAATTAGAAAATTGGATACTTTTTGGTTTAGAAAACAACAAACAACAGCAAAACATCTTTTCTTCATTTCACCCACCCAAAAAATACATGTTAGATGCCTGGCCTTTGGAAATTTTGCTTCCTTGGTCAATTTCCTCTTAGTGCCTACCAGCCCAACTTTCTCCATCCAGAGTCCATGGTCTAGTAACTGGTAGCAGGACAGGCACCAAGAGGTTTAGCAGCTGGGTCAAAGCCTCCATGCCAGAAAACAGAGCAACTGGCCCAGACTGAAAAAATCTGAAATATAAAATAAAGCCATATACACCTCAAGTTAACTTGAACTTGTAGGACCTGTTCTGAGACTCCAGAAACTCCTGTGAGATCCTTAGGGGACAGGAATGGATTTTAGGCAAGGTGTATGGTTACAGGAAATTTGAAGAGAGGAGATAGAACTAACAACTAGAAAATGTTGAGTAATGTGGTGTGCAGGGGTCAGCATTTAATTTAGAGAGACAGCCTATTTTTGTATTTGCAAAATGATAGTTTTGAGGCTATTGCAGTGCAGTACCACCTTTGCTTCAATAACACCTTAAGATGCTGGTACGGTGGTATTAGGAGCCCCTGAAGCAAAGAGATGTCAGTCAGTTAAGGAGGGTACTTTCTTTTCTGCAGCTGGCTGCCTGGAGAAGCTTTCATACAGAAAACCAGGGTGAGGTAGGTCTGGGACTCAGCAGCTTTAGCAGATATTTTAATAACTGTTGAGAGTGGGGGTACATTACTACATCTGTAACTTTAGACTTTTTTGGTGTGAGTACTAAGATAATGTCATGAACACATTCTTAGGCAACTGGAAAAGGCACCAGCATTCAGTTTATCAGCCTGCTTATTTGTATATCCTTAGAAATTCTTTTTCTACTGTTAAGCTTTAAATTCTATTACTTTGTGGGGTTTTATGGAACCACTTTATGTTTAGATGATCTGCAGAAAAGACAATGGTAGATCTCCAGTCAGTAGATGTTTCAGATGTTCTTTGGGATTAGGAGTCACATAAAGAACTGCTGTCTATATTGTATTTGAAGTTTCTCTTTATCTCCACCTTAGCATTTGCAAAGACCATGCTGGAAGAACACTAAGAGTAGTGGGTGATGTGGATCACCTGGGCTGTTGTATAATGCAGGATTTCTCTTGAACAATTTCATATTGTGGCTTTTATACAGAAACCCACACCAGTGCTGGTCCTGCCAGTTTTTCCTTCCATCAGGAAAGATAAACCAGCACCCTGAGCAATATATTCCCCTGACCTGTTCTAGAGACATGCTTTACAATGAGATGCTGTCCTAGAAGTGGTTATCTCTTTCCATGGATTAAAATGGACAATGAACAACTAATTCAGATGCAGACCCTCAGAGATGCCTACGGGGAGTTGAATTCTGCCCATTTCTGGCAGAACAGATTGTTTGGACTGCATTTTTGCTGCAAAGGAACTCTGTGTATCTTTTGTAAACATTATGAGTTAGTTCTGGGCTGAGCTTCCATATTATGAGAACATAGTGTTCTCTTTAAGTTCTGGCTAATGTCATTCATGAAGATCTGTAAGTACAGGGAAAAACCAATGTGTAAAGGATGAGTTTTCATCTCTCCTCTTTTGGGATGGTAAAGATCAGCAGGAAGGCACTGGATTCACTTCTGTGGATCATTGCTCATCTTTCCATTTAGGATGGCATTGTGCCTTCTTCCTTTGTGGTAAGGACTCTGGTCAAATGGATTATCCTCTGGGCTTAAAATATTGCAGTGATTGGGCCTTGAATATGCAAATTGTTGTGTTTGGTGGTGCAGATTTTTGGCTGATTTAATTTCTGTTGAGGAAGAGTTTCAGTGCTTTTTCTGAAGGTTAGGAGAGATGTGCAGAGTAGCTTTAGCTAAAGGTCTTTCTCATGGAACCTCACATTCCAAGTGTACATGGAAATCAGCAAGGAGTCAGAAGGCCATGTGCAAAGTTGTGTCAGAAACAACCTGACTTTTACTACAACTTTTAACTATCTACTTGGAGCAAAAGGAATGGGAAGATCATTTTAGAAAGCTTGAGCAGCATTAGTAGAGGAACAAAAGGTCACTACCAAGAGGTTTTGAGACAATCAATTTGGTAATTATTTCAGTTTAGCAAGAGCTTTACAACCACTGTGAATCTTTTTCAGGGATTTCATTTAGAGTGTGTTCATGAGAGAATATGAACATCCTTCTTAACTAATGGAAAATAACCTTTAAGACTAACACCCTGACCTTTTTTCTTGTGCTGTAGAATAGATATCAATGCTGTTCACTGCAAACCTTAGCATCTATCCATGGGCAACATCAATGAAAGCTTTCAAAATTGTCAAATAGCACAATCTAAATACAGAGCAGAAATATCTTTAGCTTTGGTTCTCATATGACGCAATCTCCTGAGACAGCATAAACTTAACCAGTTGAGATTGATGTCCAGAACCTTTGGTGAAACTGTTGTATTCTTAAATAATTTGAAGGATCTGATTTGGTTTCTTAGTCTTGGCTTCTTTTGTGTGTGTGATGGTGACAATTCTGAGGAGCTGGAACAGAAATAAAGCTTTCTTTATGGGCAGGAGCTGGACTGGCTGTAGTGTAGTTGTTTCATGGTTGTGTCAGGAAAAACTTTTATATAATATTTTTCTTTAAATACATGAAATTTGGAATAATGTTTCTGACATTAGGATTTTTAGGCCTCTGGGTACAAAGAAGACTCACAAGGGCTTGCTCAGTTACAACTATATATGCAAATTAGATGCACATTTGCACAGCTGCATTTTTGCTAGCAAGCACCTAATAGCCACTTGGTCCATACAATTTATATTATGTCATCTCTGTCAGCCAAGCTTTCATCACCAATTACAGCTAACATCTGTGACAGTACACATGTGTGTCTAGATGTAATCCCCTAACACTTGTTTAATATGCAATACTTCTGACTTAAAAAATGTCCTTTACATTTTTAGAAGCATACATCAGCTTCCTTTTATAATAGCCACCCTAAGTTATACAACAAGCTGTCTCTATGCTTCATTTGCAAGTTATGAGAAAAACTTAGAAACACATGAACCAATGTAGACTAAGCTATATTAAAAACAAAGGGTTTTTTTTTCCCTTGAACTGTAGTTATATTGTCCCTGATCACAGCCAAGAGATGAGTGAACAGAAAAAATAAACAGATATAGAAAAAGGTTTCTTCATTCACTGTGAATTATAGAATATTTTCTTTCAACTTTACTTGAAAGATTCATTTCAAAGTGAGTATTAATTTCTGTGACAACTAAAATGCTTCTGTCATTCAGGGGTAGTTACGTGTTCTGACTTGGGCTCTGCCCCCTTACCACCTTCTTGATCTTGGGGAGTTTCCTGTTGTCATCTCCCCAGGGCAATGTCATGCTGTTCTCCCATTTGAATACTTGCCTGCACGTTTCTGTGCACCAGTCATGCTTTCACCCACAAATCTTACAGCACTCTGTTCATGTAGTTCCCTCCCCTGGAAAACTGTGACCAACACACATCACAGTGACCCAAAATACATTCTTTTTAATTTGAACTGTAGGAACATAGCATAACAAGGGGAAAAGTTTAAAACAACAGAAAGTGTCATTGCTGTAACTTGTTCTGTCCTCCACAGGGGCACTCTGATGGGTTCATTTCTGTCAGAGATCCAAGTCTCAAGTCTACCTTATTTCAAAACACCAGTTCTCATGACCTTTCCAGAATGTGGCCCCCTGTATACCTTTCAGCCATTGTACTCTCCTCTCTGCACACCCTTTTTTTTCCCTGGGAAAAAAAAAAAAGGAAAAAAAAAAAGCAAAAGAAAGAAGAAGAAAAAGAAAAAGACAAGCTGAGAAAGGTGGAATAGATAACTTACTGTTGTTATTGGTCCTGAATTTCTACTGTTGGTTTCTTAGGTGAGTTGCTGTTGCTCCCCTTGGGTTTATTGCCCAAGGACCTAGTGATTGAATTAACACATTATAAAAGACAACAGATTTAGTCGACACTACTTGGACAGCTAAACAGAACACACATAATTAAGAGAGTATTACAGGTATAAGACCTAAAAATGCAGACATTCAGAACTTGATTTTTGAGGGACCAATGGGGCAAGAAACAAGTTTCTGTTGTCTACATTTCTTAATTCTTCCTTAGATGTTGAACAACTTTGCATTGTCAGACATGCGATATAAAATAATCTTGCACAATCTTCAGAGTATGCAACTCTCATATATGTGAGAGCCCCAGCTCTATGGATTTTCAAAAGTTCCAACTGCTTTCTTCAAAACTAAAACATTGTTTTTACTACCAGTATCACTAATGGCAAAATTAACACTGAGTAATCTGGGAAGCCAGTGTACAGGTTCTGCTCAGCCCTTCCCATCAGATCACATTCATGTGGAAGAGGCAGTGATCCCTAAGAACTGCTTGTCTTGTCCCTCTGCCTTTCACTGACTGTTTTTATGTGGTGGTTTCTTCCACACAAGCCAGATGAATTAGTATTTTGTGGTAGAACACAGATTTCCTTTGCCAAGAACATTTGTGGGCATCTGTGAGAAAGTGCTTTTACTATTCTGCATAGCTTTCCTGTGTGTCCATTCCATATGAATGAAGGGATCATTGTGAGATGATAATCTGTCCCCATGCATGGATGTTAATCTGGAGTTAGATGTGGGGAAGAAAGAATGGTGTGCTTCTGGTCCTATGACAACTCTTAAACTGTGCTCATTATCACAGTATCTCAGTGGGAAGCTGTGCAGTCAGGGATGTAAGTAACTTTTGCTATATGTAGTTTATTTTGCCATGCTGGCTTTGGTTCCTGTGCCCTGGGATGTTGCTCTTGGGCAATGTACTTTGTTCTCTGGGAGAGGAAAGTGGTGTTCGAATATTATTATTGTATATAAATATATTCTGGAGGGCATACCTCAAAGGAAACCACTTTGCTCTTGCAGCAGAATGTGGTGGGATTTACAATGATTTTTCAGTCCTCCGGGGAGTTCATGCTGCAGACTTGGACTGTCAGCCATGGCAGCTCTGAGTGTGCACAGACAAGCTTTGCCTGTACTGCTCCGTCTTGTGCTCTCAAAGGGCCAAGTTGTTGACCACAAATTCAAACAGACTATTTGAACACTTCAGTGTTTTCAGTACAAAATAAAATCGTTCCAGGTGGAGGAGATACTACCTGTAAAAATAAAATTACAGTGCTGGACATCAAGTAGAGCTGTGCTCTGTACTGTCTAGAGGCAGTCTGGACTTATCCAACTATTTGCTGTCTGGGACAGTTCTACACAGCATGAGGTTTCTGGCTCTGCAACCATCTGCAATTCTTGGATTCTGTATCTGCTTAGGGCTTTTTTTCCTCCCTCTCTTTTGGTGGTTTTTCTTTCCCGTCCTTTCTCTGCCTGATTCTCAGAACACCAGGCAATCTTCACAGAACCAGAAGCTAAATAGACTGTAGCAACAGTAAGGGAGCACCTGGCTTGCTGTATTTTAACAATGTTTCTGTTTTCAAATAAATTTTATTGTATGCCTTTTAGTAAAGGGTAGTAGAAACAGAATTGACACAATTTTTATTTGATTTATAGAAGAGTCAAATTCTGCATAAGCATTTCAAACATGGACTCTGACACCTAAAATGAAGAGTTGCTTTGGTCTCAACTTGTGTTGTTTAGCTTTTAGAGAGAGGCACAAAATCAGATGTAACTCTTTCTTCTGTATATTTCCCCATGCTCTGAGCTTCACAGCCAAGGAGACTTTGAACAGCACTCACACTTCTAAGCCTGTGGGTTGAAGATACAGTTTGTAGATAAGGTGGGCTATTTTAGAAGTATTTTTCATTCTGATTTCTGCAGGTTGGCTGATAGTGCTAGAAATATTGGCTGTACCTGCCTCAGTTTACTTCCCCTAGGGAGGCTTCTGCTAGCAGCCATGATGGTTTGGGATAACCTTTGTTCCACAGAATGAGGAGTATAAACAGAGATAGCCCTGGAGAGAAGTGCATCAGCAGTGGGATACACAGCATCCCTTGGCTCTTGCTTCCCATGCAGAACAGAAGAACCTGACCTATAACTTTTTGTACAGTTATTGACTCAAATCTATCCCTGGTGTTATCCCTGTTATGACTTAATAGTATATATTTGGCTCATTAACATTTTAATGACATCTTTCCTGAAGAGAGAATGCTTTCTGGAAATTTTCTTTTCTGCAGATTTATGGTGTTTCTAGGAAGATAAGTTTATTTCCAGCAAATACGAACCACAGCTCACTGGGACTAACGTAATGCAGCCTGTGTTACAAGTGTGTTTACTTTTATATCTTATTTTCTTTCCCCCCTCAGAGGATTACGCCCAGCTGTGCAACATTCCTGTTCCAGGATCTCGACGGCCATATGGACAGGATGCTTTAGTTGACTTTGAGGAGCACTACACTCCAGAAACCAATCCATACTTCGTTGAAGACCGTAAGCGAGATTCTCTGTTATGTAAAAGACTTGAAATGAGATTTTTACTTCAGTTTTTTTTCCCTGTAGCCAGTTTCATTCTTCTCTTTGCTTCTGGATAGAGTGGCCTATTTATGCTTTAGTTATTCCTATGACACTGGCTTTCAGTCAGGTGTTCCAGTTCAAAAGCCAGGTTTGTATGAGAGTCCAGTTGGGCTCAGTGTACAATTAATTTTTAATCTAGTGAAACAGTTTGTGCCAACTGTACTAAATTAGTGTTTACCAACAGTTTTACAGCTCAAGGTCAAAAGGCTTGCCAATTTTCCTTCTCACAAATTGATTTTCCTTTGGAGCATGGGACAGATTTCTCCAGAGTATGTTAAATTTAGAAGGAAAAAAAAAAAAAAACCTCTTCATCTTTCCATGATTTCCCAGCAGAACTTGTATGTATAGGTGAAATGAGAGCATGCAAGTGATTCTTGCTCAACAGGGAAAATGTACAGCACAATGTGATTGGAGAATACACATATGTATGGACTTCAGGCTGGATGCTATGGCCTGCCAAGCAGGGTGTGAGGGATTGTACTTGAGGAATATCCGGGCTCTTTATGTTAGGTTGGGCCCAGCTGACTGTTAAAATTTGCAGGAGATAAATGCTTACAGATTTCAGCATCTTCATCAAAATCAGGCACCCTGTACAGGTCCAGAATATTTCATCACAGTTTTAGAGAAGAAAAGTGGAAGTATCAGAAGGAGCTGGTAATTTCTCATGCTTTACATACATACAGCCTGCAAGTTGCCACTCTGCTCTTCCCCAGTCAGTGTTACTGAGTGTTGATGTGTAACTGAAATGTCACACAGCTGAAAACTACTGATTACACCACAAAAAACCCAGAACAATGACTGGGTAAGCAATCTTAATGTACTGTCAGTCTGGAAAGAAACATTTCACAAGGTATATAATTTAGTGGTAAATAAATACGATAAATTGTGGGAAGTTTTGAATCCACAGCTGAGACCACATCATAGAATGGCTGCAGTGGGAAGGGACCTTAAAGATCATCTAGTTTCAATCTCTTAGGGACAGTGGCTTAAGAGCTCATGGCTCCTGCTCCCATCCTATCACTGAATCAGATGGGGCATCCTGTTTAGAGCATCAGAGACTTCAAGATCACAATCCTGCTGCAGGCTGTGTGAGGAATACAACAACACATCTCATCCCGTGGCAGGGCCATGTACTTCAGTGCAATATTTGTCACTGTGCATGCAATTTCTACAGAAGCAAATACATACCTCAGAATTACAATATAGGTCACATCGAGCTGTTTTGAACTAGAGTATATTTTGTGAAGTAGAACTTGCTGTGAGTGATACATATTTTAGTTTTATCTAGTAAAAGTTACAACATACTGTATTCATGACAGAGAGAGGGAGAGAAAAAATATGTATATATGTTTATGCACATGCATATATGCCAACATATAAGATATATTTCTAGTAAATTATGGGGGGTTTTTTATTTGAAAAATATCTGTGTGTTTGGGAGGACTCCTTTCCCTTTCTTGGCACTGTTTTCTAAATTAGAAAAGGTCTTTACTTTAAAGGTCTCTCCTGAGCTCTCTATAAGCTCTGCCAGAGGACTCCAGCAAGTAATGAAACTTGGTTACCTACATCATGACAATGCTCAATATCCTCAGTACTATTGCACTGAGAAGTGATTTATTAGGCTCATGAAAAAGACTGCAATGTTTCCCATTTAATGTGCACTTGTATACATCCTGTGTATTATGTATGTTCTTGAGATGTGACATCTGTCAGCAAGTACTTACTTCACATTATGTGTTCAGCGTCTTCAGAATCCACTTAGCTTATTACTGACCAGCTTGATCCTTACTCAGAAGCCCACCATGCTAGAAAATCCAGGATAGGAACAGTATTTGTAGTCAAAAAGGGAGGGAGTGAAAATGGCAGTATGGAAGTTAAATGGATGAAGATATGGAAAGGGCAGAATAGGAAAGGAAAAAACAGGTCAGTAGAAAAGAGGGCCTCAAGGACCGAGACAGGATGGAGTAAATAAGAAAAGACAAGAGGAAAAAAACATAAGGAAGGGAAAAATTCATATTCCTAGGTAGCTTAGCAAATATATGTATCACAGCTGTTGCAATATGAATGAGTAAACAGTTTTTCAGTAAGTTGCTGGCTTGTTGGCAGAGCCACTACCTGTTACAGGACAGATGGGGAGATATAGCCTACTCTATTCTACTCCAGCTCCAATTTCCCCTCTATATTCACTGTGCTATTAAACTTATGACTCAAAACACTCTCAGCTTTTTCCACAGAAGTCTGTTTGATGTGATGGGCTGCCATCTGCAGTCCTGTTACATCACTGCTCCATGAGCAGAAAGCTAGTGAAAAAAAAGTGAGAGGAACAGTTCAGTCCTAGAGACAATCTCTGAACATGTAAAAATGTAAAATAATTTTGTAAGTATAAATTCTTCCTTATATACAAAAGCATAACTGTCACAAAAGCCCTAAGGCAGGGAGCACAAAAAGCATTATACAAACCACTGAATACAAAGACAACTCTTTGTATAAGAGGTGAAAAAAAAAAAAAAAAAGCTCAACTCTGCTCAACTCTTTGAGCTTTGACTGCTCACCATCTAGAATTATGACAAGGAGGAATTGGTAGATTATAGGTATTTGTACTGGCACCAGTCACTGAAGCACAAGCCAAAGGGCTGTTAACAAAAAACCACAACAGGAAAGCAGTCTCTGATTTCTTCTTATTTTCCTTATGGCAGCTGGGATTGATTTTTTTTTAATATGTTTTCTTCTGGATAAATTATAATGCATCTCTTACCCCTCTACACACACACCTTATTTTTCTACAATCCTATTTTAAGAAATTTTCCCAAATTGCGTGACCACTTGTTTCCTTAAAGGCTGATAAACATAACAATTGAAATAAAAGGTGCTATTTAGAAAACACTGACTTACCCTTTAAAAAATAAACAATGAAATTATGGAGTTTCCATTCTACAAAAAAAAAATCACAGATTTTTAACACAAAATAAAACTTAAGAGTTAACCAAGTTACTCAGTTTCCATCTTGAAATGTATCACAGCACTTTTCTGGTACATTTAAAACTCCAGATGGTGCAGCTCTGCTAAAGCTGACCTATTTTCTGCAAAGTCAAGTCACATTCCAGTAAACTTCTGAGAGAATTTCAGTCTTCCACTATATATTTGGGTATACTGATTCAATAGCTTTGTGACCTACTTGTTTGCAATTCTTTCTCCTCCCAGGTTTCCTGAACAGCTTTGAGGAGCTACAAGCAGAGGAATGTGGTATTCTGAATGGATGTGAAAATGGCCGATGTGTAAGAGTGCAGGAGGGCTACACCTGTGACTGCTTTGATGGTTATCACCTGGACATGGCCAAAATGACCTGTGTTGGTGAGGATAGCATATCACCTGTAATATCCCCTGTTATCTCCTGCTAGTCTGTCAGTTTACTCAGTCATTTGACCTTAAGAGACCTCGAACAGAGGATTTAGGGATGATCACCTGCATTGTATTAAAGTTCCAAGCTTTGTTTTATTTACTTCAAATGCTAGTAATTATTGTTACAAAAATATCTTGGTGTTCCTCAGTGCATCTCAGTCATTACAGCTGTGTTCAGTTACGAGAGCGGAAGTGAACAGACACACATTTGTGGAATGAAGCTTAAAATTATATCAAGGCTTTAATGTACAGACCAAATGTTTTTCAAAGGCTTTATTAAGCTAGGAGGATGGAACTGGATCCAGAGCAGAAGAGTGATTTAAGAGTGGATTTTTAGAGTGGATTGAGAGTGATTGCCTATAACCAGCTGGTGAAGTTTGGCCCCTGATTTTCACAGATTTCAACAGTCAACAGACTCAACTATTTCTCTCACTCTCAGACTAGCAAATCTGCACATTTACTAACCAAGACATCTATATCTTCAATTAAAACAACTAAACTAACAAATGTCATTGAGAAGATGAAGCAAAACAACCACCCCTTGGTATAGAAGCCTAGTACAGTGTGATTATTTCAGTTTAAGGTCTGTGCTAACCTTGTTTAGCATTTTGCTTTGTGACACACAACTGAAATCCCCCAGCTCTACAAGGAGGAGCTGCCTATGTGCCTTGTAATCTTCAGGACTTTATGGCAAGCTTGTCTCCTTAGTAAGAAAAGATGTGGCTGCTGTGTATGTCAGGCCAAAGCTGTGTGGTGTTGAGTGCAGGTAGTTTGTCCTCACAACTATTCAGTTGACAACACCAGTAGCTCCTAAAGTATTCAGCTGGTAAAGTACAGATGTTTTGCTGTTATGCTAAGAACTTCGAGATTCTTTCTTAAAAGTCACTTTTCAGTCATCAGATAAACACATGTAAGTGGTTACTTAATGTTGTGCAGCTGGGCTGAATTTGGACTTGGTAATCTAACAGTTTAAGGCCCTTTAACATCCTTTTGATTTCCTATGATAACTTCCACCTCTTCCTAATTAATCTTTTAGAGCCTTGGCCCAGCCTAATTCCACCCAATGGGAACTGAAAATAAAGTTCTCAGGGCATTTGTGCAGATTGTTCTAGTCCTAACAATGCTGGAACTAAATGAGTATTAACTGCACACCAGACTTAAGTACATGTATCTTTTGATGTCTCCTTTTTGCAGATGTGAATGAGTGCAACGAGCTGAACAACAGGATGTCCCTCTGCAAGAATGCCAAATGCATTAACACGGAAGGGTCCTACAAGTGCTTGTGTCTCCCTGGGTACGTGCCTTCAGACAAGCCAAACTACTGCACACCACTGAACTCAGAACCAGAGAGTGAACTGGAGTAGAGGAAAATCTCCATATCCTAAGCCCATATACTCTGCACTGTATAAAGAAAAGGAAGAAAAGTATTTAACTTGAGAAGAGAAGGCGCCAGAGTAGCAAACAAAAGGAGAGAAAAGGGTTAAAATGTATCAAAGATGAGACATGATGGGTTGGTTGTTTATCAGCTTCACTGAAGTGACAGACCAAATGGACACATTGCTCTGTATGAAAGAAACAAGTATATAGTGTGTTCATAAAAAAATCTTTGAAAATAATCAAAAACAGTGCTGTTATTTGAAACAGAAGAGCTTTGGTTTTTTTGGTTTTTTTGTTTTGGATTTTTTTTACTATTGCTTGATTAATTTGGCATTTAAATAGTGATGGTAATATTTTATATTACTATGTCATTTTTTGATTGTTCATTTCCTTGCCTACTGTTTCTTTTCAGACCTTTTTTCTGATCAGTACAAATTCTATGATACAGATATTCTTAGTCCATTTTATAAGAACTGTCACACAGGATGATGCTCCTCCTTCCCTGGAACATTGGTCAGTGACTTTTTAAATTTGCTAGTTGTCTGCCCTGTGGAGCAGGCACCATTTGTTTTCAAATGTTTATATACCTTGGCGAAAAGTCCTTATATTCATTTTGTATCCTGTATGGTTGTTACTGCACTTAAAGTCTTTAGAACATTTCTTGCCAAGTTCAAAGCTGCTAGTGGACAACATTGGATTCCTTTTGTACATTAAACCAAAAGATTTTAGCTCACATCTCTATTGTAATGTGTAAATTGAACACAAGAGAGATCTTGTATGATTACCCTAACATATTAAAGCTGTATATTAAAACTCAATAAAATCACATTTTTTTTAGAAAAAAATGTACTATTTACTAATTTTGGTTTCTTTCCTCTGCTCCCCCCTCTTTTTTTTTTTTCTTTTTTTTTTTTATGTTTGTTTTACAAAAATCAGCCCTCAGGTGCTTACAAGAATCAGCCTCTCAGTACTAGATTTAATTTACATTACAATAGTCTTAGGGAGTTGTCTGGCTGGTTTTTCCTTCTCATTCTGTTTTAATAAGACCAGAACCTGAATTAGTTAATGCCTGAAGTTAGGCTTCCAGGGGGAAGATTTCAAACACAGACCTACAGAAACTGTTTTACTTGGAAGCTGATTCACATGGATTTTTTTTTTCTTTCCTGGTTTAGGCATGTTTCCCACTAAATCTGCAAATAACGCTCTACAGTATGATGGCCTGGTTTTCAGAAATACTGAGGAGAAGGGGGAGAATTTCCTTTTCTTGATGTACCTTCCCATCAGCTCTTATTTTTCAGTGGAAGGGGAGAAAGAGATTAGGAGACTGACAGATGTTTCACTTTGACCTTCTCCAGAGTGAAAGAACTTCTTTCAGAAATCCTGAAACAGGTCCTTTTCATATTTTTCAAATGAAATGGTTTGCTGTGTCTTTTAGACCAGTCCTGCATTAAAAGGAGAAGGATAACTTGAGATTTTTAAATTCAGTCCAATTGTCCAAAAATTAGGTTATTATTTCTCATTTCACAAAAAAAAAAAAAAAAAAAAAAATCAAAACTTGTTTTGATTCTGAATAAAATTTATTTTCCAATATTCAGGTCAACTACTGAACCAAAAATAGCATAAGTTCTATCCCTTTCAGTTCTGCACACTGCAGTAGATCTTTCTAAAGTCCATGTGACTGTAAATGTGCAGTAGCATCTGTCCTTCCCAGGACCCTTTTCTCTGTCTGCTGGAACCTGACACTAGGACTAGTGGAGATACTGTCAAAATGCATTAAAACATTCTCAATAAAACTCTGGAAAGGGGCATCTTTAGGGAAGAGATTCTTTGTGAAGTGCTGAACTCTCTACTTTTCTTGAATTAGGCAGGAGAGGGTGGAGGGCCAGTTACTCTTCTAGTCAAAAAGAGGTGGATTACAAACACTAGAGCTGGTCTATAATTACACTCACAAAAATAATTCTTGCTTACCTGCTGTGGTTAAGGAAGAAGGAGGGAAGGTCTAGTCTTATTAGTGAATGCTGTAACTAAAGAGCTCTCGGTTGTCCTGCTTAAGTTAATCCTAAAATCTTAATAAAGAGCAAGGTCACAGTTACAACCTTTCAACCAGGGTTCATTCAGGATGAGCCCTGGGCTGCTTTCAGCCACCATGAAAATTCATAGACAAGACAGTGCTCTCCTGACTCCCACCTCCTCCTGCTTCAGTAACCAGTTGTGTTCATCTCTGTAAGACAGCCTAGGTCCCAAGCCACCACTGCAGCTCTCACCCCAGCCTCAGATTTTCACCATCCCAGTACTCCATCAATCCATACACAGGTAGCACCTGTTTGCAGGTGTGAGTGCCAGGACAGGCTGACAGAGGCAGACACATTGGCACAACTGCTGCCAAACTAGATATTGTCCATGCTCTCAGCAGGGAGGATTAGTTGGATTATTTGTCTCTAGCTGTTCATCAAACTTCACAGACCTCAGATTGTGCTGGCCTTTTGCTCTAGTTTGCCTTATAGATATGGTTGAAATTGGTCACAGCATTGAAAGCTACCAGTATGTTCAGAGTGATGGCTTATGCTGGTTCCATGGAAAACAAATCCCCCAGCAAACCTAAACCATCTCTTCGCCTCTCAGTTTCTGTTGGCAGCAATTCTCAAAAAACTTTTTGGTGTGTCCAGCCATCTTCCATGTCCCCTACCTAATTCAAAAGGGCAGCAGTTGACCCAAGCCCTGAATGAAGCTTGAAACGTTCTGCTGGTTCAGTAGCCATGTGCTCATTACAGCCATACACTTCTATCAATCACAGACACTGTATAAGCAGCAGACTTTGTGCGTGCTTGTGCCTTTCCCTTCCACCTCTTTGTACCTCTAATATGCCTTAAAACACATGCAGGGAGCCAAAGGCAGACCAAGCAGCCTAAATCCCACTTACATCCCAGTGCTTAGTATTCCACATTGCCTGGCTCCAGGCCTTCAGAAATGCTTTGACAAAGGAACCACAATTGAAGGAATTAAGTGAAATTCAGCCTCTGGAGCCCACCTACTTTGCCCCAGTATAGCAAGGCTGGTTCTGTCATTTCACCTGAAAAGCTGCAGGGCTTAGGAATACAATTTTGATTCATAGTTAAACAAATATTTTCTTAACATGATTAAGACAAGGGATTGGACACCATGGGTGTAGCCATTTTAGTTGTTACAAGAGCTGCGGTTTAGGTGAGAGCCTTCAAAATACAGAAACCACCACGTACAGTTCCATGATTCAAGTTTCTGAGTACAGCACAATCTGGAACTGATTACAATTTATACCAAATGGCACCAATACTTTATATATGGATCCTCTAAAAAAATCAGTCCTTTTTCAGGCAGACATTTCCTTGCTACAAAAAATGAAATTGCTGACATGGTAGAACTGAATTCTGCTAGTTCCCTTTTAATGCTGCATGTTAATGAGAATGAAGTTACTATGGAACTGGAGTTATGTGCATTTCAGCTAGAAAGATATTTGGTATGAACAGATACTTTCATGTTGGGATGCTATTCAGTGAAAAAATTAGCCAGTGTTAAAACTATCAAAGTGAACACTAACATTCCTTGGGAAAAAAAACTCTCACAGCTGGACAGATCATTTGGATCCAAGAGACAGAACTCACAGTGATGACAAATAGTCATCATTATTAGTCATCACTGCTAGTGGCAGTGGCAACTGACATACTCAAGTAAATTCCTGACTAAGGAATGTCAGGAAGTCCTAGAATGCTAAAGGCACCGAAGGAGTTGTCATGACCTATTAGCTCACATTGATCATTACCCTCGTGTGGGTTGAATCTGAGTTTGGCAGCAGAGGGGCTCCTGGCTTTGGCACTTTCCTAATTCCTCAGAAAGAAAGGTGACAGACCCAATTAGAGCATGTCACAGGCCTGATCTGGGCAGCAATTAGACAACAGTGCATTCCTTCAAAGTGCACGGCAAACTCAGGAACCCTGCTGCTGCCTCTAGAAGACGCTCCAGTATTGTTCTTTTAACAATGCCACCCACTTTGAAGGGCAGTTTGTGCGTGCTGAGGCCTCTTTTAACACCAAGCAGGCCAAGGGAGTTACTGAGGAGCCATTCAAGCAAAGAAGGGGTGAATTACTGTGTGTAACAGAGGCTGTTGTTCACTTCTGAGACCATGACTGGTGTAGTCCCCGTCCCTGGAAGTGTTTAAGGAAAGACTGGATGTGGCACTCAGTGCCATGGTCCAGTTCACATGGTGATGTTTGATCATAGGTTGGACTCAATGATCTCAGAGGTCTTTTTCAAACTGCTTGATTCTGTGATTCTATGATTATTTGGTATTTGTATAGCTTTTTCTATCAGAAGATCTGAAATTTACCTAGGGAAGCTGAACGCGATGCATCCAAAAGAGAAGCAGAATAACTGAGGGAATGAGGAAGATCAGCCACATGCTGAAGGTTTCTCAATGGGTGGCATCTTGTGAGAGTAACAGAGGCTGCTACAGGACTGGCCTACTATCACTACTTTCAGCTCCAGGAATAACCTCACACAACAGCAGGACTAGAAAATCTGGACCCATCGAGGGTACCACCTCCACAGCTGGCACAGCTGTGCAAGGTCTTGAATCCAAAGACCACTTTGCTCCTCACCAACCTTTACCACTTCAGTGCCCGTGTGCCAAAAAGAGAACATGTAATGAAACAAGATTATCCTGTGACAACCTGTATTAGTAAGAGATTTTAGGATGTCAGCTATGTCAGGTTTCCTTCAAGACCACTGGATCACCAGATGGGTATTTTGACAATCTTCAGGCTGCATGTTTTGCCCCACATACATCTGAGGCCTGTGTTCACTTTGCTCTTTCCCCTCTAGACTGGAGAAATTACTGCTGTGCCTCAGCACCTGAACAACCTCACTGAACTCTGAAGTTTTCCCTGCCAGAGGTAGGAGATTGCATTAGGGGCCTCCAGAGGTCACTTTCAAGCTAGATATTTCCATGTGACCTGGCACAGCAGCCTCTGTGGCCTGTCCTTATGTGAGGTAGGTAAGGGGACAGAGGGAACACGACCTCCTCTCCTACTTCTCCCACACCTGAGCATGTGCCAGGTGCACTTTGGAGAGAACAGAGCACCAGCCTGCTCAGCCCACGTCAGGAGAATCCCATCTAGAAGGAGCAGTATGCACAATGTGCACTGTTGCTTGCAATTACCCCATATGTTCTTGAAGAGTTAAATGGCAACCTCAGGAAGAGGGAAGTTCTGCAATTTTTGTCCTGATAAAAGACACAGAGGAGGGAGGAAATTAGGATATTCTTATTTTATTCAGCACTGACTTTCCCTTCCCCTCAAGTCATGCTTTGCCACACACTGCTTTCCATTAGCTCTGAACTGAGGAGGATGGAGAGGATAATGCTAGCCAGCATGGAAAATCTCTACGTGACAATTTCAGCATCACCTCCAATCCCTATCTACTCAGGCTGCCAGGATCCATTCTGAGCTGCATTTTTCCAAAGCACTCCGTATTGATTTAGCTCTCCTCCCACTGAAACCTGTGGCACCTACATGGATTCCAGTGGGAACAGGGAAAAGGCTGTGCCAAACTCTTTTGAAAAAAAATCCCACCATGTGTGTTTAATGAGGAATGTCTCTGGCAGAAAAAATTTGAGTGCAGCTAAGCAGATTTTTTTGTTTCTTTCACATTAAAAATTCAATTTCTGCCACTTCTCATCCAGGCAGTAGCTGCCCAGAAGAGTGGGTAAGACATGTTCCAAAATCCCCAGCAGGATATTGTCTGTTTTCAACTAAAACTGAATGAAACTTTACTGTTATCAGGGTAGTCCCTTCTCAGGATGTGACACACCTGTCCTTGCTGCAGGCAGCCACCCAGCTCATCTCTGGGCACAAGGGCATTCCCCACTTTCTGTTCCATTTGATACCTCTTTCCAGGAGATGTCTTCACCGAAGTCCTTCTTTTGCTATTTGCCTCCAGTACATCCTGTCATTTGCTCATGATCCAAAGCCTCAGCATCTCATGTATCCCATCCTTCCTGTTCATTGGCATTGGAGGCCACAAAAGTAGTTTTCAGTCTCTAAATAAAGATTTGGCATGTGGTGAAATTGATAGCTCCTCTCCGGTACTTAGGAAAACCTTCCGCCAAGGTAAACCGATCGTTTCCCTCACAGTGATCCCTCTCCTCACAGGAATAGAAGCCACCACCACCAAGTAGCAAAACTACCCAGAGAGATGTGACATCTTTGTCCTTCTTTTACCATAAGCAAGAAATTTCCAACATGCCTTTAGCAATGAATGTGTTCTTTGGCCTGCAGCATCACCAAACTGAGCTGAACAGCAAACATAGAATAAGGAAGTTTCAAAACTAAGACAGGAAAGGGAAATCCTTTGCTTTGCACAACAGTGAGCTGAATGAACATGGAATTTTCATTCACATTTGCTCATGATTATAGGTTTTTTGGTGGTTTTTTTTTTTTTTTTTTTAAGGAGAATTAGTATTTTTAAATACCCTTAGGCTGCTAAGGAAAAAAAAAAGGAACTACATTAGCTGTATTACTGATTGTGATGTTGGTTCATTGTAGCACATTGGAGATAAACCAAAGCAGATGATAGGGAGCTTTTGAGGATTTCACTGCTGAGTGCATAGTGCATTCAGACATATATTTTAATTTCGCATCTGGTAATAGTTCTGGTGTTGGGTTATTTCACCAGAAGGCAGCAATAACTATTCTTAGCCAATATGGCCCTTACCTCATCCAGTAAAATTCAGTTTATGTTTGAGGGTTTGCTAAACACATTACATCTACCATATATGAGACCTAACAAAACACTTGCAAATGTGTACCCCAAGGACAATAGTCTAGGAGAATCTAACACTAGGGGTATTTTCCCTGTCTAAACACCTGACTCAAAACAGGTCCTAGAGACCCAGGAGCATCCAGGACTCAAGAGCAAGGACCTAGAACAAGAGCCTCTTGCACATGATCTACCAGTCTCAAGGGCAGGCCAAACAAAAGGTCCCTGCAGTGTCTCTTTGAGTCCCTTATTCTTCTATTGACTCTGGTTTAGTTCCCTGTGATTTCCACTGTCATCTCTTCATTCTTCAGTACAAGAACAGTTGACAGTATCTGTTAATATCAAGACTGTCCCACCTAATTTTGGTTCAAAATTCAATTTTTGGTGCACTCAACTGACTTCAGTGACTCACACAGGGAGTAACTCAGCTCCCACTTTATAGGTGATTTTCTAACACTTCAAAATTTAAAAAATTAAAACCATTTAAAACTGTGAGGCATGAAGTGTCCAAAACCTTTTGAAGGAGATCTAGCAACCCTAGAGACACTTGCTAATTATAAACTTTTTCTCTGTGTTTCATAACAAGTAGCATCTCACTGAACCATTCCAACTCCTCTGTTGACAACAAGACATATGGACTGAAACGTAGTTAAAAGGCAAATTGTTAGCGTCAAAACAAGCTTCTTAAACTCTGGGTTTCAAGAGTTATCTTCATATAAATAATTTTATTGTAGGGTTTTAAATTGAATAGAGTATCATCAGCTTGCAAAATGTGTTCATTTTTTAATTAATAAGTATTAATAAAAGTTACTAGAATTCTGGCATATCACAGCCAGCAGAAGATCTGAGTCCAGATCTCTGGACTCAGCTGTTCAACAACTGAGCTGTTCAGCAGCTGTTCAACAACTGGATAGAAATTTAGGCAAATATTGTAAAAGCTTGGAGATACTGTAGGAAAGATTAAGCCCTTAGGATTTGTTTGGGCTAAACACTCCAGGAAAGGGGGATGCTCCGAGGGAAGCTGCTGTTGGCGGGTTTGCACAGCAAAGATACTTTCTGTCCTCCTGACCTGTCACTAGAGGTCAGCGCAGCACCTGCTGTGCCACCATGGTCCCCTTTAAGGAAAGTTAACAAAAGCCTCAGCTCCGGGAGGCAAACAGTGGTCTTAAGAAACAGCTCCAAGAGGACAGAATTTGTGTTTCTGCAACGGGAGAAACGGGAAGCCCCGGAACAGCCTGAGCCCAAAATCAGCATAAAAGCATGCTAGAAGTTGAAAGTTTCCTGCAGAGCTAAGTGTAACAATGGCTATTTTAAAAACAGCCATTAGTCCAAGGTAGAAGTTGTCACCTAACAGGTCCAGCTGACTAACACTCCGAGGGCTCTTCCTGATGCATGAAAAATAAATTGCTTAATCTCCCTGCATAACAAAATTCCTACCCCAGGCTGAGAACAGCTGGTCTAGCTCATGTAAATCTAGCTCGTACAGGCAGGACAAGGAGACAGGGAAAGCACTAACTGCTCTGGAACAATTCCTGAATAAAAAAAGGAACAGACACTCATCTTCCCAACATAACAAAAGAGATATCCACTGTGATCCTTGATGTCACTGAATAAACCTTGTGATTCGGGACTCTCTCTAACATTAGTCCTGTTCAGGGTGGTGGGGGGGGCTTGCCCTCCAGCCGGGACCAGCCAGGAGGTGACAGCTATCACAGCACTTGATGGGAATCGTGGTGGAGCAGCTCTTCCTCTTCCTTTTAGAAGAGGAGACTGCAGCAGTCGTCTGCTCTCAAGACAGGTGCAAGGGAGAGAGATTTGGCACTGAAGAAATGTCACCTTGTGGCAATCAAATTAGTCACTTCCCCTCCTCACACATGTTCTGGTAGGATTTCTGGTGTTCAACACACCACTCTAGCAGAAGAGCACAAGTTTGCAAGCACGACTCAGGCTCCAACAAAGAACTGCACAACAATACTCCCAAAAGCCATTTAGAACAGACTGCCCTACTTCAAATGGCAGCAAAGAGTCTTGGGCTGCAATCTTTCCATAAACTCACACAAAGACATTTAGCACAACTTAACCTGTCTCTCCTGCTCTGGCAGATGCAGGAAATCAACACCTTGAAATCCAAAAGTGTTTGGTTAGCAGTTGGTTTCGCCTCTTGGCATAGTGGCAAAGGAAACCAGGAGAATAAATTCATACAGACATATGGGGGAAGTAACTCATCTTGGTCAATGAACTATAAGTAAGTGAAACTAGTGTAAATAAGAACCTAATTTCATAACCAAAACAAAAAGCAGAAATATTTTAGCCATTTTAAAATATTTTCTTCCCTAATCTATATCTGACTCTGAGGATAAGTAAAATTATGTACACACAGCTTCTAGCAACCATGAAAAAGTCAATCAATTCCTGTAGGAAGCATTTTTGCCAGCTGTATTTTTGCATTAGCTGTAAAACGTATTATCACTCTTTCTTTAATACATTATATACAAAGGAGGAAAAAAATTGTCACTGCTGTGTGCTTTCCCACTTTTTTCCCTTGGAAACTTCAATTCTAAAAGACACACATTATAATAAATGAAAGAGTAGAAAAGATCTAAAGTTTGAAGTGCAGGACTCTATTGCCTGAGGTCATCTACCCATTACTAATACCTTTGAGTCATAGTGTTTGGGAGTCAAAAACGGGCACCTTGCTGAGCCAAGTGCTGTAAAAAGGCTTTCTCTCAATAGAGGTATCAAATGAGAAAATAAGATGGATAGAGGTGGAAAAAGTATGCAAATAAATGAGATAACACTAGTAACAGTGAGAGCAGCTGCCCACCCTGTACAAACACAGGATGCCATCAGGAATGGGGATTTCTGGCATGGCATCCTGAGCAGTCAGGAGAGCAGAGACACCACCCACAAAGATAGGCATTTCCAGAAGAACCTGCTCAAGATAATTTCTGACAGTCCAAGAACTTGTTGAAATTTTATGTAGCCCCTTTAAAATTCCTGGAACAAAACACCACCTGCTGCCCTGCAGCAACAGTGTTGACATTTTTGGAGGATGGTGGCACAAAGGAAAGTTTTGCCAAACAGTGCTGAAATGTGCAGTTGTTTGTAGCAGCTTCTCACCAGGGGAAAAGAAAGAACATGGATACTTATATGACAATTTTACAAGTGGAAACAACATGAAATTGTCAGCTGTCTGGAAGCAAACCAAATTACACACACCCTGAGCAGGACAGAAGTAGCATACAAAGAACCTTGATATAAAGATGTGACTGAAAACATAACAGGAGAAACACAAAATACAACTAAAAAAAAAAGAAAGATTAAAAGCAGAAAAAACAAACAGCGCAAGCTTTCCAAATAAAAGTATTACTTCCTGTTAGACCTTTGGCAAATTACTCTATTTCCCCATCAATACCATGGAGATAATATTTCCTGCTGCCATCACACCCCTAAAAACTTTTAACTCCTGATTGTTTGTAGAGAAATCAATCACAGAGAAAGGTGTTGGGGACGTACAGAAGGTCTGGGCCTTAAGAATTCAACATTCTGTAAGGGAATTTTTAACTTTTAATCTTTACTATTATGCTGCTATCAGGTTTGAGGCATGTTCTTTAACATACGGAATGAAAAAATATGCATTCTGTTTTGGTAAGCAAGCAGGTGAAGAATAAATTAGACTTCTATTTGTGGTCACCCTTCATGACCACACAACCAAGCAAAAGCACAGAGAGATAGGTTATGGCATGAGGGATTACAGCCCCCAGCTGTGCTAAACTCAGGAGGCCACAAACATACAGGGAGACAATCAGTCTTCTCTGCTTGTATGCTGACACACAGCCTGAGTCTGACCTGTGGTTTTCCTTTACTTTTTTTAAGATCACCATGAACATTTCTTCACCTTGCCCCATGGCTGTAAGCAGCAGATCTTTTGGGATGTGTCTATGTTTTGACGATTTGCTTGAGTGGCAGAAGGGAGAAAACCAATAAATCTTCTATGCAGTGAACATAAGTTACAATTAGAAAGGCCCTTAAACTCACAGCTCCTCAGCTGCTGTGAATTGGCACAGATACTTTAAAACTCATTGGCAGGATTCCTCAGGCAGCTCAAATCAGTGTCACTCCACTGAAGCTTATGAAGCAACCCCAATGTGTAGAAGCTGGGGATCTGGCCCACAGCCTGTGCTGCAGTCCAGAAAGACCATCTGTATTTAACGGTATCAGAAATCAAAATGAAAGTCTTTATAATTTACTTAGTATTACTGAGACAAGTGATTTTCATGGTGTTAAGTCAGGTAGACTAAACAAGAGCTATAGAAGACAAAAACTAGTTCTTTGTTTCTTCCTCTGTATAATTTTATAGTTTTACCAGGAAAAGTTATGTAATTTCTTGCAACATATTCCACGAGGCAATGAAAAGTGAAGGCAAGGAGACAACTGAGGAGGTAAGAGGGACAGGAATAACAGAATAAGGAATTCAAGCTACTTAATGAATTACAGGCACTAAAGTGTGCTTCCCTGCTCATGTTGAATTGATGTCAAACCCATTCCCACTGATGTCAGTGGAAAGAGTGGCATTACACAATGCTGCTCAGCAGCCCAAGGGAGGGGCAGCATAAAAGCAGAGGAGAAGGTTCAGGTAGTTCAGCTTTTTATTTTGGAAGCTGTACTGAGAATCTTCCATATTCAGCTTTCATGGAATTTGGACACCACTGTTAGCATTCTAATTGTTAAAAGCCAGATGCAGAGATAAAACTAGCAGGGCAATCAGCACAGAGGGAGGGGGGAGGGGAAGTGGTGAGGGGAGAGCATATTAATGCATCTAAATTCATGTTTTGCAGCTCAGTGGTAGAAATCAATATTATTTGTGCAAAGCCCTTCTGGGATGTCCAGCAAAAAGCAGTGCTTTTGACAAGCTGCCATGTGATAACTCAGTCTTAATTATCCTGTGGTGAGGAATTTATGATTCTCTTTACTTTGAAGAAGCTGCATCTGCACACAGAACTCGCTGAAAAGAGTTTGTTTATGCCTGTAACACGTGCACATATGCATGTATTTTCAGGGCACGGAATGTAAATGAACTGCTTTGAATTCCAGGGGACCAAGCACATCTCAAAAGTTCTGGACACCACAGTGTTACCTGTATCTGCTCATGTTTTTCCTAGAGGCTAATGCATAAGGATGAGTAAAAATGAGACACACAGAGAAAATACATCTCTTCAGCTTTGACATGGGGAAAATTCACTGCACTTTACAAGCATCTGCCCTTAGGAACAATTTCTCACCCTGCTCCAAACTCTCTTGTGGCTTCACCAGCTACCTGATCAATTCCCATGGGAAAGTCTGTAGTGAAAACTCTTTCAAGACACATTCTTCTCCAGACTGAAATGGTAAAGTGGGAGTGAGAAAGTTTGCACACCGGGTGAGAATTTCTTCCAGCGTGCAAAGTCAGAAGAACTGAGGAGAATAATTCTGCTTTAATTTTGCAATCTATTTTTAATGTTTAGAGATGTTTTGAATGACACTGAGAAAAAAATGTGTGTGGTTTTGAAAGAAAGGCTACCAGCAAAATCAGTGCAAGCAGTCTTGTGCAATTGGGCTCTACTGGCACGGTGCTGACACACAGCAAGCAGCTATTCCAGACTAAGCCTCTCCAAGGCTCTGGCACTGCTTGGTGCTAACAGCACACAGAGCACGTGTGATGCAAATTCAAGTCTGTGAGCACTAGTTACATTGAGAGGATTTAAGATTTCAACTCAACTACATCTGAATAAAGGTATGTGCAAGTTTTTTAGTGCTAAGCAGCTTTGCATTTCAGTGCTGTTATACCATGGAGGGAGACCAGTTTTGCAGAAACAGAGTTGGTAAGGCCTATTCCACAGCTGCTCAATCAACTCTTACACATTGTCAATCCTTCAGCCTTGGTCTGAGGTCCAAAAGAGCCAGAAAGACTGGCTTGCCTTCAGTCATCTCCATGACAGAGTCTTTTAAGCAAAATCTGGTTCCATGTTTCAACTGAAGTTGGTATTTGATCCACTGTTCACTACAAAGAATTATATTTCTCTTAGTCAGATAAATATGATTATTAACACAAGAAAAAAGTACTGTAAATATCATAAGTTTCAGGTCCTTCTATAAATTAAATTATTGCTTTTGAACGGAGTTTTGCTTGAAGCATTCCATTTTGGTTTAACTTTATTTTAAAAGGCACTTTCAAGGAAAACCTTGGTCCTGGGTTACTACTAATTCTCAAAAAATCAACAATGTTTATTCATACACCACTAGTATGTCCCTTCTTTTTCATAAACAGTCACATTCTTGTAAAGGCAGACAGAATCTTTGCAAAGTTGTCAACAAGGCAGGCACTTTCCTGAAGATGACTTTTATATAAATTACTCTGGCATCATGTAGTCTACCTAAGGTTAACACAGATTTACTCGTTGGTATACCAAACAGCATACTGGCTAACAATCATGATCCTTGCCTACATAATGTCTGAAACAAAAGGTTTAACATTCTCCAAATTCCTTAAGTGCCACAGGTCCTTAACTCTCACCACTTTCAGCCTGACCCCTCATCTGTATATTTCAGATACAAATCTCAAACAGAAGAAAGATTTTTCATCCACATAGCAACAGCTGTCTTTCAAGTCTCTACCTTCCCACTAAAATAATCACCAATCCCAAACCATGCATTAGGGTCTTCTTTTATTGGTAACATAAAAACTACCAATGTAAAAAGCAGCAGAAAGGTTTTTTACAGCTATTTACTTAATTTATATAAAGTGAAGGAAAGGCATGTACCCTTAACAACAGAAAATGTCGGGATAGGGCAAAGGGATAAAGAAATACCACACTATATTCCCATCTTAACTGAGTATAAGGTGAAAATCATTAATTTCTTTTTTTCAAGCTTGAGAGAGTCTTGGAAGCTCGGTATGTATTTTTGAGACCACTAAGCTGAAAATAATTAAATTAGAAGTTCTGATTTTAAAAAAAGCATATCAAAATAATTCTTTTTCTCAAATTAATTCATGGAACATATTTGAGGATTTCCTATATAGTTGCTATCTAAGAGCTATAGCTGCACAGCCATCTTCATTGAATACATGCACAGCAATTCTGTTTCCCTGCATGTAAACACACTTAGTTTGCTTAAACACTTCTAGTCTGCAGGATAAGTTCCACTGAGGAAGAGAGTACTCAGGCAAAATGAAGATTCATAGACTTTAAACATCATTCTTAACCATTCTTAAAACATGTTAGCCAATTTTGTCCTCTTTTCCAAGCAAAAAAAAAAAAAATTCCTTTTTCTAACACTACAATCCCAAAGAAATTCAAAAATTTATCCATAATGAAATCCTTTAAAGAAGTAATAATTACTCAAGAGTAAGGCCTACTGCTGCTGTGCCTCCTCTTTTTTTTTTTTTTTTTTTTTTTTTTTTTTTTTTTTTTTTTTTTTTTTTTGGGGAATACAAAAGATGACATCCTAGAATATTTTTGAGCAAGTTATTTCCTCGTGCAAAGAGAACTGTCTGCAGACCAATCCCTATCAAATTCTTTCACTTGTATTGGCAGGGGAGGGCAAAACCCCCTAAGATCTTTCCTTTGTTTAAATGCATTTCCTGCCTTCCTTAGTGCTATACACTGTGTTGTGACAGGCCTATTTATAGTCCAAAGAAAGGAAAAGAACCACTGGAGGCAGGAAAACTAAGTTGGGAAAGAATAGAAGGAAGTGTGGCTGCCATTTAGCCAAACAATCTAGAACTAATTGAGCTCAAAGGAGCCCCAGCCTCAGTGAAGCTGCTGGGAGGGAACAGAGCACAATCCTGCTTCTCTCTGCAGGGCCCTGCCAGGGCTGCTGAGTGGGAGAGCCATGGGCAGGACACTGCTGGGAGCAAATAACCTCAGCATCTCAACAGCCTGAGAAGAACTCTGAAAAAACGAGAGTGATGCCAGTTGGATACCTATCAAATTAAGGTAAGTGCCTCCTTCTGGCATTTCTGCTTGCTGCATGCTCCACTCCTTTCAGGTATGGCCAGGCTGGAAAATGAAAAAAGAATGAGTTTTGGCGAAGGAATAGCAACCGACCTTTAGATAAAGGTTTGGCAGGATGTCTGATTTTTAGATAAAGAAATCTGAATTCACTTATGGATTCCTCAGAACTTTTCTTAAGCAAAAGAAGCCTTTGCCATAAATCCATGCCATAACTGCTGTTTTCCTGATTTGTGTCATGTTCATCTTACAGATTGTGATTAAGTACTAGAGAAATGTTATGGTAAATGTATGCCCCAAAGGAAAATATGATGTCAACTCTGCATTCATTTAAAAATATAGATTTAGAGAAATACAGAGGGAGGGAGACGTATATGGAATATATATTTATACAAGATGTGTTAATATGGAATAGAGAAACACATCAAAATGTATATAGTGCAAGTTTTGAGATAATTCAGTCTTATGATGTAGACTTGAAGGTAGGAACTTAGCCTGAATTAAAGTACCTGAAAGTTTCTAGAGTTTTAGAATTTATTATGACAGGTAATTCATGTGTGTGTGCAGGCATATATACAAAAATATACTACATATAGATATCAAATCAAGATATATTATCCATTGTTGCTTGCATTGCAATACTACATGTTGCCATTCTGAGGTCTAATTTAAACTGACAGTAGAATATGAGTGGAAATTTCTAATCTGCTGATTTTCAGATACTATACACAATATCACACTCTCCTGACTGAGTGTGTAAAGAGCTCCATTTTAAGATAGATCAGTGTACAGACCATATTAATTCACTGAGTTACCATCGACAAGACAGACTTTTAAGATGGAAAAATTGAGTTTTTTAAGATTGTGTGTGATTTCTTCAACTCTCAACCTGTCCTTTGCACTTCTAACAAAGGAAATGCTGTTGTGATTTGCAGGCAGCAGAATAGAAGCTGTAGAATAACAGACTCAGGTTTTCATCATACAAATTTTATCTTCTTTGAAAGATCTATGAGAATAACCTTTGTATTAGTCTCATTTGTGTTAACACATTACCTCTAAGCATATGCTATTCAGATTATTAATTTGTTATTCAGATGTTGTCTAGGATTAGCAGTTTATGGTAAAAGGTTGCTGGTGACTAAAAAGGAAGTGTGATGTGTTGTTATTCTACTGTATCCCCATAGGATGCTATTATGTTCAGAGTCTGCTATTGTGAAGATAGCAAGGCAGGATGTCACCCATGTAGGTGAAAAGCCACGACAGGACAATTGTAAACAGCAGCAGTCAGCTGAAACTGATCCAGGGAGGTGCCAGGGAGCAGCTCCAATGAAGCAGATGGAAGCCAAGGCTCATGGAAAGGATCAGGCCTTTCTTTGTCCAATTTCCAAGTACTCAGCATTTACAGTGATTCTCAGTAATTTACAGTAGTTCTAGGTGGTTATAAGCCTGGTCTTGTGAAGACTAAAATGGCAGTAAAACTAGAAGCTTGTACAGATATTTGCAAGAGAAAGCTCTTTAGACTGTAATTTAAATAACTAGCATAGCACGCTCTCACGCAGGTAACAGTCCTTGTTTTCAATTTCAGTAACTGATTGCCCTGCACAAAAAAACTAAGCAGCAACAGAAAAAGAGTGTTTTAATTTAAAAATTTAGGAAGCATTGCAATTTCTGGTGTTGAATAAATACAATCATTTCCATGAGATGTCAGTTGTGCAGCGACTGCAATACAACTAAACAGTACACACCTTATCATTCAGATTTATTTATTCAGGTCAGCAGGACTCACCACATTTTTTTTAAAGCTTGGTACCACTGCATGAATGTAGCAAAACAGAAACCTTTCCTTAGCTATAAGGAGAAGATCACTTACAAATCAGCCAGTTACATTGTAGTTTACAGGAAAAGGTGATCAAAAACATACTGATGCACTTTCACATTTGCCTTTGGGAAAAATACTACAGATGGTAGTACTAAAATTCCCTAGTTAATGAGAATTCCCTAATTAATTTTTAAGATGGTATTTAAAAATTCCCTAATTAATACTCTTAATAAACACACACATATAAAGATTTGGTTATAAACTGCTAGAGTTCACATGTTCAAGAGCTCAACGTTTGCAAACGGAGGGTTTTGTCCTGAAGATAGAACCATGAGGAAAAAATACTTCACTGAGAGAGTGATTGGGCACTGGAATGGGCTGCCCAGGGAAGTGGTTGAGTCACTGTCCCTGGAGGTGTTTAAAAAAAGACTTGATAAGACACTCAGTGCCATGGTTTAGCTGATAAGGTAATGATAGGTCACAGGTTGGACTCAATGATCTCAAAGGTTTTTTCCAGCCTAGTTTATTCTGTGACTCTGTGATTTCAGAAGGCCTTAGAATGAAATTTACACCCCAGCACCTTATAAAATCTTATCACCTGCTAGGGTCTAATTACTCTGCAGGAGATTCTTTCTACGTAAACACTTTTGAGTGTTCACAAGTATTAACAGAGCTGCAATTATTAAAGCTCCAAGCTAAAAATTAAATATGAGAATTTGATATACCAGAAGGAAGTTGAGGTTAACATGCTTCCTACCCTGACATTATTTTACCAGGTAATTCAAGAGGTTTAGGGTTGTAAAATAAGTACCTCAGTCAGCTGTCACTACTGTGTGGGCAGTATGGATTTCTGGTTCCAGGAAAGTTGACTGACTTGAAGAAAAATCACATGACTTAAAAAGTAATGCACTTTGGGTGACAAGTTATGCCATGCTTTCCTACAAAGCTAGTTCAGGTTTAGTAAGATTTATTATTCCTCATGCAATTGCTCCAGTGTAAGTATCTTAATTTCTCTCTAAGCCCTTATTCTACTCTACCAGACACTCTTACAAGGAAGCTTTGTGCTCCAAGTCACCATTTAGTCAGGCCCACGAACATTACAGGAAAAATAAGAGCAGAGAATTACACGTGTTTGGAGTAGTCAAAGCAAGATTTTTCAAGAACACATGTACAGTCTACAGTAGTCTCACTCAAAAAACAGAGCTGGGGAAGAGGGAACACAAAAAGAAACACAGTTAAAACACATTAAGACATCAACATTCAGTACTGGATAGCATCAAAATAATTCTACAATGAGATGCAGCTGTTCAACACAACAAAAATGTTAGTGTTAACAAATAATTTTTTGATAATGTCTAAAAACACCTAGCTCATAACTATGTGCTGAATAACATCCTGACTTGTGAAAATATTTGTGCAGGTGCTTAAACTTAAGCATATGGGTAGTCTCATTGATTTCAAGCAAAATTACTTCAACAGACTGATAAAATGTAAAGCCTGGCAGAGTCATTAGATCATCTAGTCTGACTACAAACACAGCATGTTAATTTCACCATTTCTCTTATCCAAAACCCAAAAGCTGTCCTGCTTACAACAGAAGAATGTGGATAAAAGTTTAAGGGGAAGACCACAATGTTCTACATGCATGAGTAGCGACCCACAACAGTGACAATTGTTCAGGCTGACACAAATCCTTTAGCTCAAATGGGAATTAAATGTGCAGGCTTTGCACCAACTTACTGCACAAGAGTGAAGGTCAATATGTGTATGGAAGATGGACTGTTTCTCCCAGAAGTCTCTGTGCTATCAGAAAAAGCCATTAACTTTACTTTGGTTGCTTTCCTACTCTTCTAGTGGACTAGAAAAGTACTGTTGCAAAAGCAAGGATTTTTAAAAAAGCTTCTTTAAAATCAATCTTTATGCCAAAGTGCAGATATATTTTTTTACCTTAAATTCTCTCATTCCCCCCAGACCATGTGCAAATTGTGGTACAAAATTAGGAGCCATTGTTCACAAACAGATGAAACATAGATACATTAACCAAATAGAAAAATACATCTACAATAAATTTGTCAAATCTCTTACTTGGTCACACCTAGGCAGTTTAAAAAGACTGATTATCTGAACAATAGATGAGAAAAGTGGAAGACTTGACCTGGGGTCTCCTTTCCAAGGATTAGTAGCAGTGGGTTTCTGCTGCATGAACACACAGCAGCAGCAGTGGTGTTGAAGGATATGTAAAACATATGGTATTAACAAATAAAAGAGGGGGAAGAAGAAAGACTGTATTGGAGTACAAGTCCACCTGGTCAATAACCATACAGGTATCTTCATGTTTTAGGTTACCACAAAACAAAACAAACAAACAAACAAACAAGCAGAAAACCCTCAACCAACCAAACAAACAAAAAAAATGGTTTTGAGAAGTATTTGTCTTCATCTTCTTCCTATTCACACTGAATTTCAGGGTTGGTAATCTCCTTGTTACTTAGTATAGTACTTCCTGGGAAGCAGAAGAGCTTTTCCCAGCTTTTGGCAGCAGAGGGAAATGGAAAACACTCTACCTTATGCAGAGGTAGATTCAGTCCTCTGCTCTTCTCTAAACTCCCTGCTCTCATCTGGATGTCATCTCTGAAGTGTCCCTTCCCAACCCCCTGTCTAGTAATGGCTGCAGACCCATTTATCACAACGGTCCCCAACAGACTCTGTGGACTCAAACAGAGTGCAAAACACAGCCCTGCTCTGATGGTTCTGTAGTGCAGCACCACACAGCCCCAGGAAAATGAAAATGCAATGTGGCCACCCTGTTGCCAGTATTGCAATGAAGATGTGCCACTTGGTCAAGATAGCAGAAATGCAGAGAACAGCCAGAGTAGTTATGGTGTGACACAGAGCATTGTGTGCAGTCTGCTCTGCCAACACGGTCCAGCCATGCACCAAATAACTCCACCGGTTGGGCTGGACAGAGGAATTTAAAGTCAAGCTACCAGGTCTAGCATTGTCTCACTAATCGATTAATGACTGTTTACATTATAGAGCTGTAATTCACTTGAGTTAGAAAGAACAGAATTTAATGTGTACCAACATCTCTGTTTAGACAGCTCAACATTCTCAGAATCCTTTCTATTCTAACACACCTTTTTTTCCAGCATAGTGTTCCAGCATAGTGTTCCATTGTTATTTTGGATTATTACCGTACCACAATTATCTTGGAAGGCTGGAGACAAAGATAAATCTTCAAAGATGAGGTCATTACTAAAGGGAAAAGGAAAACCAAACTCAGTCTCAATTGAACTACAAAATATGCTTCATAACTTCATAAATGGGAACAGGCAAGAGAGAGAAGTGGATTAATGCTGAATTTTTCCATGCTGCTTGACCTTCTTCCCAAGCATGGATAGTCTCTTCTTTCTCTCTTAAAAGGAAGAACTTTCATACTGCCTTCATATAATGCTATAATTTTATACTGGAACACAGCCTGTGTGGAATTCTGGACCCAGCACATCTGATATTGTTCTATTCATTCAGATATGTTCTATTAGAGATAACTGTCCTAAGCAATAATTAAAAGCAGTAAAAACATAAAAGAGCAGGATAATGTCTTCATACCACTAAAAGAAATGGAACTGGAACTAATAACAGGGAAGGGCCCAGAGTAAAACAAGTGTAATAAATCCAGCAGTTAAATATAGAGACCTTGGCCCCAAGGGGCTCTGTCATACAAAATATTAAGTGTTGTGACTATAATAAGCAAATCTCCTCTCAACTGAGGAGCATGGAAGCAATAGACTCTCTCTTGTCTTTGCACTGAATACTTCATACATAGTAGGAAGGCACAGATAGATGCAGATTCACTCATCTCAGAGTAAGCTGGGAGCATGAATACTGAGATATTTGCAGCAGATTTCAGACAGGCTGCTGGATAACAGAGTCTGGCTGATAAACATGATGTGTGTTGGACTAAGTGGAGATTCTGCCTCCATTTTTTCCACTCTTGTAATGTCAATGCAAATGGACTATGTCATTCTGCAATGTGGAATGTAGTGCTCTAAGCTGAGACTTAGATACTCAGTACCAGCCTGTGCTGCGTCACCGAGGAAAGACTGGCTTACCAAACCAAGAACCACTGTGACATCAGTGGTGACAATATGTTTCTCAAAATTAATAAAGTGAAAAAAACATTTTTCACTATTCATGCGTAATACAAATTTGGCGGATAACATTCTCTCTCTTGTAAAATTTGAGTGAAAATAATTCTCAGAAATTATTTATACAAGACAAAGTTGGCATCAGTTGATCTTACAATAGGAGAGACAAGTAAAATGCAGAAAGCTAGGTACTTTCGGTAAAACAGAAATAGTGCATTTTAAAACGTGCTCAGTGAATTGAAAACTTTCTGTGTAACTATAATTTCATTTAAAGTCTGAGAGAGAATGTCATGAAGAACTCAGGAAAAAACCCTGATGTCTTATCTCTTGTATTCGTTTGCACCAAGTGTGGAAAAAAGCCATACTTACTGGAGATTTTTAAAAGGTAAAGGAACTACTGATTAGCTCAAACTTACCAGATGCAGCAAAGACAACAAAAACTGAGAGCTGCTGTACATTCAACATTACAGCAATGCACCATTCTTGTTCAGCACATCACTCATAATGAGGATGGCTAGAGAAACCTAGAGAACAAATCTCTTCCAAATACACAAGTCTGTTTAGAAATCTTCAATCTAGACAGTATTGGAAAAAAAGCCCTTTATGACAGATGTGCATTTGTGCTACTGTATCTAAGTCTAGAATTACTGGAACACACTCTTCAAGCTCTTTTTCTGAAATGAGCATCTCCACCCTGTGGAATATAACTATTCAGTGTAGTTGGTAATAGACAACAAAGAGCTTTTGTTGCTTTCGTTTTTTGGGTTTTTTTGTAATCGTGGGTCTATTGTCACTGCTACAGAAGCTGTCCTTAGTGCCTGCTATCACTGCATGGCACAATTTCACCCTATCTCTTAGCAAGGGAGATGCCAGCCCACTTTAGCATTCAGAGTGCAGAACAAGTTTTATTTTTCATTCCACCTCTGTACTTCAAGGTGAAACAAAATCAAGTAAAGTGAATTGGAAATATAGAACAGTGCTTGTACTATAATAGTAACAATTTTAATAATTAAATTTTCTTACACATCTTTATAAGGAAGAAACTATAAATTTCTACCTTCTCTGTGAATACTGTGGGCTTTGGAAAGGCAGGAATAAGTGTGATAAGGGTTGTCTTGTGGATGGAGATATTTTTTTTAGTAGGTTTGAGGTTTTCATTCATCCCATCAGTCATTTTTATCCCCTTTCTAAATCTGAGAACCGAAGATAGAGAAAAAAATAAGACCATCCCCTATCTTTCATGCAAAATTTGTAATCCCTAAAATCTAGTATCCCCCTATACTTCTTTAAAGAAATTATCACATAAGTTAAGAGACAATCCCCATTAAACCTGCAGCTGTGAGTACACAGCATTTCCACAAACCAGTGTACAGATTCCAAGCTGGACATCAAGAGGAGAAAAGAAAGAAAATGAGGGAGGTCCCACCAGTAATGTACATGAGAGAAAAGGCTGCCTTCCACCTTTATCATTAAGCTTCATCCTTATACCTCCCATCTCTACCTCCTGGATCCTCTCTCCTTTTATAGTCTGTGCGTTCATCCAAAGACACGATCCTCACAGGTCCCTTCAAACTGAAATATTCTATTCTATTCTATTCTATTCTATTCTATTCTATTCTATTCTATTCTATTCTATTCTGTTCTGTTCTGTTCTGTTCTATTCTATTCTATTCTATTCTATTCTATTCTATTCTATTCTCTCTCCTATCCCTTCCATTCCAGGCATACTGCTTCTGGGTTTTCCACTAAGCAGACCAAGTGCTTAGGAGAAAACTAAGAGCCATCCAAAAGTGGTGGTAAGACAGCCCACAGGACAAGCCAGAGCCCTCTGGAACATGGCATGAGAAGCACTGAGGGCACAGACTATTGGCAGAGTGGCTTAATTCCCAAAGAATTAAGGAGTCACAGTAACAAGTGAAAACCTTTGTCAGAGGCTTACAGCTGGGCTGAATGTTTACTAGTTCAAAAAAAAAAAATCCCCCACTGCCTGCCATGGTGCAGCTGAGCTGTCAAAAAAGCAGATCTGTACTTCATAGACTAGAACTATTACAGTTTTTCAACTTGAAAGAAATGTTTAACAGAGCACAACAATTTTTTCCATCCATAATTTCTGACAATAGAATTATTGAATACTTTAGCTTAATTCACAAACTCTGAATTTCAGGTGGGTACACAGCATATCAAACTTCCATTTAAATTATTTTCTCATATACTTAAATCACCAAAGGGCACTGTTTTCCAATGAAAAGCAACCAGCAGCCTTGACTCTAAGCATTGTTCTAAGCTCACCTTATGACATTTAATTGATGATATAAAGGAAGGACTGATTTCAAGGGTCATATCTAGGGATGCCCTAATTTGATAACTTATCCTCTCTTACTCTCTTAGAGGTAATGTGACTACTGGGTGCACCCTTGGGCACGAAAGGGGAGGAACACTGGGCATTTGCAGTACTCCTGTGCCCCCTAGAGCATTACATTGAAGAACCTGGAGCTGACTTAGATTGCTAGGGATGTAATATAGCCCATAAATGTTTAAAACTGATTTAATGTAATGTAAGGCTGAGAGCCTTTTTGCAGTATTTTCAGCAAAATTTCCTATGTGATATGCCCCTCATATGTCCTTTAGCTGGAAGCTATGTGTAAGAGCTGTTGCACTATTTATAGAAGCCCCTTTAATCAGACTTAGGTATTTATAAAGCATCCTGTCTGGTGAAGGCTTCCATGGTCTGCTTTCATTCACTTCAGCTGATAGTGAAGGCTATACAGTATCTGGGACAGTGAGGCAGACCAGCAAACCAGGCAGTTTCTCTGTTAGGTTTGAGTTCCATATGTTCTAAAAGGCTGAAGTCCAGGAATAGTGCAGCCATTTAGGAAACAAACTTAGGAACTGCAGACTTGCAGTTAGTATAACCTGACATTTATGTCCACTGAGAGTCTTACACCTGTTCCATAAATTCCAGAACATGTTAACAGAAAAGAGACATTTTCAGGCAACCCACAAAACAGAGGTCCATAACTGCCATGTGCAGAAAATAACTCTATAGTTCAAAATTCTGCACAGTATCAAAGCACTGATGTTGAGATAAGATCTCTATCAGTGATCCATTTCTAATTTAAAACACCTACAGTTAATTAAATTACACATAAGCTAGACACAGCCAAGTGCATCTAAAAAACCCTAAAAATAAAAAAAAAATAAGGGAAACAACAGTTAAAAAGAAGCCATGAAGTATAGCCTGTCCTACAGTAAGGAGAGGCTTTTGATCCATTTATCCAGCATCAGTAAGAGCAAAAATCTTCCTGATCTCAACCCAAACCAAAATGGACAACTGTTCCACTCCTTGAGGCTATTCTAAAAGCTATCCATGCTATGTAGCATTAAAAATTTTACCTTACATGTACACATCACTATCACAATTCAGTGCTAACTGTGCTTATTTTTTTGTTGCTCCTTTTCAATATTTCTCATGTCTCATTTCAGCATGACTGAGAAATCTGTGTTCATCTCTTAGTTTTTATTTGAGGCATTAATCATAGAATCTTTTGAGTTGTAAGGAACCCACAAGGATCATCACGTCCTACTCGCAAATGAATGTCCATGGAGAAAGAAATGTACCCTTTTCAATCCAGCCTTCATTTGTTTTCTCAAGAGAAGGCAGAATACTGTTGTATTCCATACAGCAAAGCTTTTGTCATATTTAAGATGCTATCTGATAGATGTAAGAACACAACACTTAATTTTTTGTAGCTGCATTAACTACCTGGTCTTCTTTTGTATGTCGGTGTTTCTTTTAAAAAACAGGAAAGAATAGAAACAAAGGAAAACCTCCACAAAATTTTTAAGACCTTTATTTTCAGGAATTACACCCAAATTATTTCTCTGTTCTGTTTCACAATGACTTAAAATTGTCTGTGCTATTTTATATTTTAAGTCATTTTAATGACTTAAAATAGCATGAGGATAAACTTTTTCCCACATAAACCTCAGTTTACAACAGTATTTACAGAGCCATAAAGATAAATTTAATTGTCTACTCATTTCAGAAAGTACAAAGGCTACTTTTCTTTTTAGGGAGTGTATCCCAAGTTGTTTATGGGATATTGCCATTCAGTCATTATCATTAAATTATGTTCCTATGTGGAGCATGACTACCAAATAGAGACAGCTATTCAGTGCAGAGTGATGACATTGTGCTATTTCAAATGGCCCAGGTACTACCAGTATTTACTCAATTATATGAATGGTTGCTGAAAAATGGAAAAGAGTGCAGTTGATACTGCATAATCAGAGAAATGGACAAAAGTAACAAAAATGGTATTTGTGGACAAATAGATTCTTTTGGAACACACTTCAGTCAGGTTTTCTTCAGTATCAACAAGGAGTAATTTTGTACAAAGCTGTAAAGAAATTTAGTTGTAAAGTAATTTTAAAGCTGCATGTAAAGTTCTGTTACCCTCGATCTCAGTGCATTTTAGGGGAAACAAAATGGCTTTTCTCAAGGATAACTCATTTGGTCAATGGGCTGTGCCTTAAAGCACAGTGGGCACCTTCTCCTTTCTCTGAGCGAGGCCAGGTGTTTACACCCAGTTCTGTGATCCATGGCCAGGATCTGCTGGAACTTCCAACTCAGTTCTGTCAGGGCAGCTCTCACTCCCTTTTTGAAATTGCCATTCCTCCAGTGGCCTAAATTTAAACAAACTCATTTCTCAAGGGCTAATTTCTCATTTTTAAATTCATACTTTTTACAACCTCCTTTTTTAAAGCCTCTTCAGCAGCTGTGCTGGGTCACAGAGCCCCATGCCCTGGGACAGTCTCTTGGAGTTCTCCCAGGATGACAGGAGGAGCTGCTTGCTGAGGTGTTGCCCAGCCTGACTGCACATCAGGACACACCTGCAGCAAACATTCCCTGTTTCCCAGGCCTTCCTCCTCCCTCTGCACTGACCCCCTTACTCAGGCCAAGAGGAGGCCAGGTCTCATGCAAAGCTCAAGCCCTTGGAGGAGGAACCCCAACCTCAGAGCTCCTTGCCCCCAGGCTGGGACAAGAGCCTCCCCACAGCTGGATACGCCCATGCCTGGCTGGGCTGAGGGAGCTCCTTCAAGGCGGGAGCTTGTTCTCTGGAAACTTGTTGTTCAAGAAACAGGAGAAGCTCACAAAGGCAGGCGTGGGTAATTAGCACAAGGGCTTCTTCCCTGCTCCAGGCTATGCTGGCAGCACTGGTGGCTGCATGGTTTTGTAACCATGTGCTGGTTTATATAATATGAAGAGCTGGGTAAGGTCAAAGGAAGCGACCCGAGTTACCCTTTGTCACTGCAGACTTCATCTTCTGCTGGCTTTCATTGGAGTCTGACAAATGTGCCAGTTAGATATGCTATTCTATTTTAGCTATTTTAAAAACAGGCACCTGGCTCTGAGAAATTCCCTTTATTTGCCCAAATCTTGGTTGCAGCACTATCTATTGGTGCAGTTTGTATTTCAGAAAAATGCCCTATAATGCCCTTTGTAATCCAATGAGACCGCGCTCTCTTGCAGGATCTGGATTGCTTACCAAACATCAAAATACCATTACCATGTCCTTTACTGATGGACAATTGCCTGTGTACTCTCAATCTTGCCAATTTGCGGTACTGCCAGGGTTTTAGCACAGTGTATCCTTTATGTGGGACAGGAATTTCAGAAATTCAGAAAATGATCTTTTGCACCTCACCCTTGAAATACCATTGACTGTATGCCTTTGTCCTTAAATACCTAAATATCTTTAAATGTGTGACCAGGCTAAAGGGAGTTAAGTGTAAAGTCTCAGTTGAATTTCAGTAATGTATGACTACATATGACCCTGGAAAATTTCATCAAAACCTGTTCCTTTCTTGACTTCAGCATTTCTCCTTCATTTGTCCTACATCTGGGAACGTGGGGATAAGGATGCTTTTTTTTGCTCTCTCTGTTTAGACTGATAGTCCTCACCCCAAAGGGTCTGTCTCAGTCTGACTATACAATGTCTGGCAAAATGCAGCCACATAATCCATGATGTAAAAGCACCAGATGACAAAATTAAAATGATCTTCAGCATTAATACTCACCACTCTACTGTCCAAACACAAAAGTGTGTAATTGTTACCCTTAAGAACAACTAATCCCCAAAAGTGAGATTGTTCATGTATTTTGTATGATCACTGGAGTGGCCTGCTGTTAAAGACACTAGGAATGCAACAGTATTTTAAATTTTACTGTTCCTGCTTAAATTCCTGTATTAAAACGCAGTAAAGTCTGAAGTCAGAAAAAAACCTGAAGCGATCAACGGGGATGTGTTTAACTTTCCACTTGTGCTGCCCCTACTGTCGATTAAGGCTTATCTACTGTTTGGTGTTAGTCATTAAAAAAAAAAAAAAAAAAACTACCAACAAAAAAACAGAAGTTATGGAGCACATAGCGCCGTGTTCCAGTCAAATGCTTTAGCAAAGGCTGCTATTATGAAAAGGATTTTCTAATAGGGGGAATAATGATCTTCAGATTCTAACCTCCTGGCACAGCAGTGAGATTTATCAGGAGGGGCATGTGACTAGTTAAGACACAGAGCCCCAGCTTGAAGGAAACAGCTGCTCATTTCATGCTTTAGCACTTGGCAGCTGGACAAGGAAGGGTGATGTTTGTGTTGAATACCTCTGCAGAACCAAGTACAGTAAGTGATTTTCCCTGTTTTTGATTTTTTTTTTCCTAAACTGTCAGTGCTTTCCCATTTTCATCCTAGACCTTTCATAAAAATATTTGAAAGAGTGAAGCATATTTTTGAAACTTCATTGATAAGCAGTCATTCATGCTCAGATTTCCTGCATTTTTCTGACCTGTGATTAACAGCATTGTTTTTGGTCTTTTGGGAACAAGGCAGTGTTTCGCCTTCGTGCTAGCCAGGAAGGGACTGTGGTGCTTATTTACTCAGATGATGGAGTGAGGAGGCTGTTTATGATGATTGTATTTTCCTTTCTCTGTAGTCAATAGGTAGTGATGCAACTTGAGGATAGAGAAATTTCAGTATTTGGCTTAAAAGTACTAGTGTAAGGAATCGACAGAGGTACTCCCTCAAAACAGTGCGATCAATCTGAGCAAAATTGCTTGTGACTGGTTACTTTCTGAGGGTGAATGGAGAGGGTTTTTTTAAAGGAAAAGGTACAAGTAGAGAAATGCAGGAAGACTGAAGATGTACTGATTAAGATACTATTGAGCCATTCTGAATAATAATGCATAATTAGACGGTGAAGATTGAAAAATTGCAAAAAACAGGGAAGAAGTCTCCTAAATTTCTCCAAGTTCTTAATTCAATTTATTTTTGGGTACTTGCATGTTTTGTGGTTTTGCTTCATGAAAGATTGATGTCCCTGTCTGATAATTTTTGACTCTTACGGTCTGAAGTTTTCTTTCAAAACCAGAGTGTAGGATCAATAAAAAGGAACTTTTGATCAATTATTTACATAGAGATGAATCCGGTTTCTTTGGAGGAAGACTTAGGAGGAACAGGAACAGGTGAATGAGTGATGGATCTTGATATGTGATAAGACTAAGGTGCTCTGGGGAAGGTTAAAGAGGGGCAGACAGAGCAGTGGGGTCCTGTTGAGGAAGGTCTAAGAGTAAACACTGACAGGTTGCATGCAGTCTCTCCTTTAAAGGTGGTGAGAATAAGCTTTTCAAATATTTCTTTCATAAGAAAGTGAAACATTATTTCTCTTTGAAGACTTTTAATTTCCTTTTAAAGCATAGTTTATAATTTTGACAGTTAATTGGAAATTTTATAGGAAAATGTCAATCGGTTTCAACCGTTCACAAAACCAGAAGTCTGTGTGGCTTCCTGCCTGTTTGTGTCTCCAAGGGTAGACTGCCTTTGAACCAAGAACTGAAATACTCTCAGCACACTGCAGCCCTCCCACAGGGATACTGTGGAATACCATTAACGGAGCAGGCCTGTGGGTCCTCAGGTGCCTGGTGTTGTGTCAGGAGCCCGTGGTGCCCTGGGCACCTTGGCTGCAATGGGGCCCCTCCATCCTGTCCACATCTCCATTCCATGGGGGGCAGGGAGAATAACTTGTTTCCTGTCACTTTTTATTCTGATCCCAGAATAAGTTAATTTTTCTTCAGAAATGTAGGAATTCTGATTTTGAGTAGGATTATGCCGTGGTGTGCTTGTTTCCAGACACTGCATTTTGTATCTGTAATGAGTGCTCTGTGTTAGGCAAACTGTCCAGGACTTGTTGTAAACGTAAGTTAAACCCCAAATCCAGCAGAAAACAGATGTGAGCTCAGTCCATACCTGCTGTAACTTCTCCCTCCCTACTTCTCCACAACCACTGTGCCAGCATTGGTGCAGAAGGTTGATATAAAGCCATATGGCTCTGCACCAGCTGGACTGTGAGCCATCTATGTGTGCCTCTTGTGCAGCTGATTAATTCTCCGGCAGAGCTGGGAGTTAAGTGTAATATAAAAGAGACAAAAATTGCGATTGCAAAGTAAACATTAGATAACTGCACTACTGAGCTTGCCTTCAGGTAATAATGTCTGAAAACATCTTGTTACAGTGGTAACTGAATTGTCTCCAAGAAATGTGGTGGGAGAGCTCTGTTTTGTGCCTCTTTACTGTTGGTTATAAAGGAAATCTGCAATCAAGGAGAATAACTCATCACTTGGATCTGCAAAGTTTAAGAAAAAAACCCTGCTTTATTTACAGCTTCCAGCTGTCATTACTGTATCTGATTCTGAATTAAATTCAAGACTCATGACTAGACTTTTAAATTCTCTGTCTACAAAATGAAGAAAGCTTGATCAACATCACAAGATTCTCAAGAGTGTAATTGTTTCAATCCTTATCACTAACTCATTTTGGCAGGAATATTTACTGTTAAACACAGCCAGTGTACTTTGAGAAATAAGTGCAGTCTTCAGGCTCTCCTCACTTTTTGGCTTTTCTCATGAATTCTAACTGCAATATCTGTCACTGCAACACCAGACATGGAACACCACTGGGGCACACACACTGATTTTGCACTTGAGCAGAAAACACAACCTCTGTACCACCACCTTTTTATATTATTTTATAATATCCTGATCTCATAAAAAACAGTGCTCAGCTTCTTGAATATACACCCCCATTATGTTCATGTAAGTCAAGGCAGGTCTGCATAGGCATGAAGCACATGAATTAAATTTCTATATTCTTTGTTTGGGGAAGGGCTCTGCCCTTGCATTTCCCCTTGATGGGTCTCTAGAAAGCCCCATATATAACTGAAAGTTCATCCTGGATTGTTTTTTATTACATTGTAGAGGAGATTGGGTAACAGTGGGGGACATTGCTGCACTGTGGAGAAGCTCAGTGCAGACCCTTGTCACTGAGAGCATCACAAGGTTCCTGTTAAATCTTTTCTCTTTACTCTGAGGAAATGATCAGGGCAGCCTGGCAGTTCTCTGAATGGGTATATTTCTGCTCTATATCAAAACATGTAGCTGAGGAGCAGCTGCAGTTGTGCTAGCCCCTCTGTCTAGTTGAAAATGCCATTGTACCAAGGAGCCACTCCCAGGATATTCTTGAATAAAGAGAGGAAACTACTTTTAAAAATACTGTAAGGGCACTTGTGTCATTTTCTTTTTTCCCTAAGCTACCCAGGCCTGGCTACAATACATTTTTACAGGTAAACAACTTGCACTGAGTGTTTGCTTTTACCATATTTATGGCATATTCACTCTTCACTGCTGAATTTGATAAATTTGTTTTCAAGTTGGCCCTTCCTTACAAGTCAGAAATAGCAAGGTTTTATACCTAAGAGTTTGAATCAAAAGCCTGAAGCTAATTCTCAGTCTTCTGGTTTTCGCTCTTCATTGCTTTTCTCTGTATTTTTTCTATTCAAAAGCCAGTGAAGTACTTTTTCATTAATTGGTTTTCTTATTGGTATAACATATCTAAAAACCACCTGACCACCAGAATAAAGGTGTTGTGACAGGGGGGAGCTTTTCTCTTGTAATGAATGTAAAAGATTAACAGCTACAAGCACCAGCAACACCAACAAAAGAGATTTGGTGAGTCCAGTTCAGCTACAAAGACTAATCCTGCAAATACATAGATATTTGCTGAGCTGAATTCATGAGAGATCCCATCAGAAAGCTCAGCTAACCTCTAAGTGTGTATGAGGTCAGGATCAACATGTGAGTGTGTGGAAATACCCACAGGGCTGATGTTTACAGCTCAGCAGAAAATACAATTACCCCTGAGAACTACTCTGGTTGTTTTGGTGGCCATCTGCTATCTCACTTCTCTGAATAACTGCTCCCCTTTACCACATTCAAATAAGTGAAATGCTTTGACTCTCTCTACAGAGTACTCTCCCACCTGTGATTTATGCATGTGCTCCTTGCTAATGATCTTAGAGTTTCTCGGGCAAGGGGAGTGGGCTTCAGCATCTTGAGAACCTGCCAGGCATAATAATACATGCAAAATTAGTGAGACATGAGCTATTCTTGTTCAGATACCTCATATATTTAGTTCCTGCAAAGAGAAAATAACTGTATCATCTTAAATTAACACAAATTTAATACTAATGATTCAGAAGTATGTCTGTTTTGGACTATCACAAAAGTCATACCAAGATTAATATACAGTAGCTGATATACATACATTGATATAACATGTTACATATATTAATACATTTCCATATACAACTCCTTCCACTCCTCTTAAAACTGCCTCTCTTTTCAACCCCTTCTATAGAGGCCTGTTCCACTCAGAGCAGTGATGGGCTTGTGCAAGGGGGTCAGGAGTGCAAGTGTATGCAGGAACAGGATCTCCGAGATAATCAAGGATTTTCCATTATTTCTGAAGTATATTTTACTCCCCATGCCTGAAACAGGTTGAAGATTTTCAACATATAAATCAGTCTTAGAGACTGGAATTTAAGTCATACATCATATGGTTAAATAGACTGAGCATGGCTTGTATGTGGGGGTATTTGCATGCTTGCTAAACATGTTGATAAGGCTGCCCTTGACACATGACCAAAGGTTCATAAATTCTTTGTCGTAATGCTGTTCTTGTTCATGTTCTTTAGAAAGATGAACATTTCTCCAGCTTAAACTCTGGTCTCAACAAATTGAATTTTATTAATTTGAAGTAGCATTATTACAGAAAGGCTTCTATTCATAACCCGTAATTCACTTAGGTCCACCCAATCCATAATCTTGGTGCTGGTCCCTGTGGCACACATTGGTAAATTGTTTATTTCACAGCAACACATTGTTCAAGCCCAGAGCTTGTTTGGAAATTTCTGGTGTTACTAGTGGGAAGTAAAAAAACCCCAGCTTATGCAAATACATAATTGATTTCCAGTGGGGAAAATTACATCAGAAAAAGTCTGCTGAATTAGGGCTTGAGTCAACTCACTGTCTGGATATATAGTGATTTTTGTCCTCCAAATCAGAATAGCCATGACATTCCAGCCTTATCACACTGTTCATGAAATAGCTTCCTTAAAAGACTAATAATCTCCTCTGCTAAAGATGTCTTGCCTGCTTTAGCTTGCTTACTCATGTTCTACTTTGCTGAATTCATGAACACATACTTCCTGGAACAGCTGCCACCCTTCCTAAAACTCTTGGTTTCCAGGCCCTGCCCTTATGACTGTCTGTATATTTTTATCTGAAGTGGGAATTGGGGCAGGAACTAGAATTCACCTTTTTCCCCTCTTCTTCAGTGAATGCTCTTCCCCTTAAATTACACAGTCATGCTCTTGCTTGCTTGCTCCCTGCAGACCAAAGAAACTTCATTATTTCAAGTGACATGGAATTACATGAGGTTCTGAGGATGATAAATCTCCTCTGTAGTCTCAGCCAAGGTAATGAGAGATCTGCAATCCTTCCATTAACTGGAAGAGTTCAACCTGTACCTCTTTAAGGAGCGTTCAGAGCTCTTGGGAAAAGAATTCGGGCATCACACTGCACCTATGTAGTATGGGATTGACATGTTAGGTGAGACTAAAGGATGCTTAGCACAGACAAGGCAGAGGACTTTCGTGTGTACAGATCCCAAAAGGATTTAGGAGTGACCTAAGTAGGGAGCTTCTTGATGTTACTGACTCAGACTTTAACATCAAAAGTGAAGAAGGAGGTTACAAGCTCTAGACAGTCACCTTCTGGGGTGAGGAGGTGAGAAGTGAGACCAGGCTGAGAAACATACCCCTGGAGTCAGCTGTAGAAGTAAAAGGGAGCCAGGATTTAGGCTCTTAATCCTTCTTTTGGATCTAGTTCTCAGCTCATATTGCAGAACTAAAATAAAAGACGTGGTTTCCAGATTAATGTATCTTAAGTTTGCTTCACGTCTGTGTTTCAAAACCATCTCCTTTTTGAATACTTGAACTGATTTAATGATACAAATTAGAAATTGGTGTAAAAAAATTGACTTGAGCATGGTTACCTGGTATACTAGTGCTTATGGAATTATAGTTTGCTCCTGTAAGTACACTTGAAAAGGACTGAGCTGTTTTGAAAACTTGACTTCAGCAGCAACCAGTGTTTCAATGCTAAATACCTGGGGAAGAAAAACAAGTCCCTAAGCCTCTAAATCAGCTTTTAAATCAAGATCTTCCCAACCCTTTCACCCTTTCACCCTTTAATTTCTTCCCCTTACTTGACCACATTTTTCACTTAATATTAGCTTTACTACATAGCCACAGGAAATTTTTTTTTTTTTTTTTTTTTTTTTTTTTTTTAGAATTATTGGAGTTTAGCAGAACTGTAAGGAAATTCTGATAAGGTCCTTAAATTTGATAATTATATGCTAAGGAGTAAAGAGATTTGGGTGTCCTCAGTAAATTCAAAACGAACAGGTTTGGATTAATTCAGTAAGAGTCTTTCAAGTTGCTTGGGATGATCTGAACTGGCCACTACAAAGTTGTTATATTGCCAATTAACTGGCAGGGTTTTGTCTGCCACACCAGAAGTGTACTGGGTGCAGTATGTCATTCTCAGCTGTTACAGCTACAGCAACTGCTCTTGTTGCTTTTCAAATAATGGTGAATCTTTAGCATACATGAGCTTTAAAGAATTACAGTGTTGTATCTTAAGACATGAGCTTTGCAAACTTAACCAATGGGTTTTGATAAGGTTTGTTTTTCTGAAGTCCTATGGTAGTAGTGTGTTCTGTGGCTGTGGAAGTGGGATATTTGTGTAGCTGCAATGCTGTGATAGATATTCTTTCATACAATAAACATATAACTGCCAAAATAGTATTAGCAAAATAAATATCAAAGTTGCTTGTTTGAAGTATTATTTATTAAAGCAGGAACTGTAAGACGCTTTTCCTCTTTTTTCTTTGAGATTTTGTTTTTACACTGCTCCTTCCCCTTTTTCTAGTTGTCTTGCTGTTCTGTATATTTTTATATACAGCACATTCTTACATTACTCTCTTTTTAAAGAAGGCATTTAACTTGTTGGCTGCAAGCTGTCTTATTGTTAGGAAGGTATGTGGTTATTAATAAAACTCACTGTGGCCCAAGAGCTTGGATATAGGAATATAGGTGACACTGTTCTCATATCCTGTACTGTGGTGATACTGTTCTCATATCCTGTACTCTGTAGACTTCTTGTATCATAAACAGCTTTAGAGGTTTGCTGTTTCTTCATGTTTGTACAAACCAGTGCATGTTTCTTAGTAGATTGCTTTGTGAGGAAACAAAGTTTACTCAGCTCACTGATAGTTGCTTTGTTACCTCTGAAGAAAGAGTACAAAATCTAGTCAGATGCACTGAAACCAGGTAATATTCTCTTTGCTGCTCTTCCCTGTTGGAGGCTTAGTATTTAAAAAAACTCTTAACTGGCCTAAGAAGCACTGTATGCCTCTGTTTAAAATGCTCTCTTGCTGTTCTGTATATTTTTATATACAGCACATTCGTACATTACTCTCTTTTTAAAGAAGGCATTATTCTTGCTGGCTGCAAGCAGTCTTAGTGTTAGGAAGGTATGTGGTTGTTAATAAAACTCATTCTGGCCCATTATTATTAATTATTGCATCATTAAAAAAATCTGAAGCTGCCATTGTTCCACCCATCTTCCCATGGGAAACCCAAAAATAATAACTAGAGGTGAGAAACTGCTTACGTATTTTGATTCCCAGCATCTGCTGACAGAATTCCAAAAAGAAAGATACTGGATCTCTCCTGACCTTGGGGCTGTGTTTTTACTCTACCAGCTTCTTGCAGGCCTGCTTGCCTGTGAGTTGTGGGGTGCTGGTGACTTCTGCAGCTGCAAAACCACAGCACTACCCAAGCCAGGCACCCCTGTTCTGTGCAGGAGGCTGCAATTTGCATGGGCTCCAAGGGTCACACAGCAGCTCTGTCAGCGCCATGTGTGTCTGTCACCGTTTCCTAGCGTGCCATTTTCATTTGCATTCTCTCCCTAAAGAGCAATGCTCCCAATGGATGGCAGCTGCCACCAGGGGCTGAGCAGGGTTGCTGGCCATTAGCAACTGGCCCAGCCACACTCCTAGTGTGGGACCTATTAACAGGTCTGTGGGGAAATAGCAGTTACATGTGAACCATTTTCTACGCTCATCAAAGGGAAAACAAAGGATTATCCAACTACGAATGCACAGTAACAGCCAAATGAGTGAAAGCAGCCAAAGCTCTGTCCTGTCCTCTGTCCTTTTAACTCTGCCTTGCTCCATCTCAGACATCCAGTTTCCCATTACTTAAGTCTCTGAAAGCCTCTTCCTGCCTTTATTGTTTTAGCAGTTGCTGCCTTCAATTTACTGCTCTGATAAGCACTTCCCAGGCTGTAAATATGTGGTTGAGACATTTCTGAAGCCAATCTAGGTTTTGATTGTAGTCACAGGAGGAAAGGTCAGCAGCAAAACTGCTCTCACTACACAGGGAGGCCACTCCTCACACTAGGGTAGGTATAGATTGTGAATTCATGGAGAAGATGCGAGGGAATATAGGGGTTAACAGGACCGAAGAAGAAAAAAATGGAACATGCACTTAACCTCCCCTTTTCAGAAGGTGATATCCTTGCTTTTAGTAGATGTACAGTAACTGCAGTTGTTCTTCAGTTTGGGAAAGGCCAGAAATCAGAAAGAGTGAGAAATCAAATATGATCATCATTGCTGAAAATGATAGCAGGTAAGTAGGAGGCGTTGAATTCTCCCTAGTGATATCTGTGACTGCAGATAATGATTTTGTCTTACCTTGATATAACACAGCTGCAGAGATGGCCAGTGGAAGAGGGAGAATGTTTTAAAATTTTACTTTTTTGGGACATTTAGCTATAATCTCTACTGGTTGGGTGACCAGCAGAAGCCTGTAGAGCTTGGTGGGCTTGAGAAGCTCCACATGTGTCTGCAATTGCTGTGGCATCATTACAAAGGGTGGCACTGATGTTTGCAGGGTGGCAAACATCTGGGCACTGTGGGGCCCAGAAAGTACTGTTCCATGAGTAATTAGTCTACAGTGGGAAACAAATGGAAATTACAGAATGATATGGAGAGAAAAAAGCTTTTCCTAAGGCAAAAATTATTTAGAAGCTACGGGTTTATTAGACAAGAACTTGATTCCTTGATAACTTACTGAATTTTAATATGGGTTATATGTTCTTATGACTCCTCTTTGCCTTAAAATTGATTGAAAAGTTGTATGAAACTAAAAGCAGTGCTGACTTCTAAAACTGTCCTATCTCTTGGAATATTTCACAGCTTGAAATAAGTCACTACCCAGGGAATATGCTACTACTGAAGAAATTTGGCTTAGTTAAAAATAAGACATAACAAGTGTTGTGGTAGATTTTCAAGCTCAACATATGAGAAAGTCTATGCAGATAGGGCCTAGGATTTCTTAGTAATCTAATTAATAAATGTGATTTTTCTGGCTTGTCTTGAAAAGAACATAGCTGGTTAAGATAAACAATAATAAAATATTAAAATATTTTATAACAGATATATGGTAATAAATACTCCGGGGGTTTGTCTTTCAGAACTGAAGGGTTAATTACTTCATCAGATGTTTTTATAAAATAACTAAAAGTATTGGTTTTCACTTGGGCTGGACCAGCCTCATTATAGGCATGTAACAGTGTAATGAGTTGTTAATATATGCTAATAAAGATGTATTTTAACCCTGACTTGACTAGGCTAACAAAGCAGACTTACTCTTGAAAGATGCTCTATGCAAGTCTGTGAATAGCAAAGGTAATTGCCAAGAGTTTCTTAGAAGGCTTACAGGCATTAGTACAGCTTGTAGGAGGTTTTGATGGTGTCTTGCTTGGCTTCTGAAAAAAGATCAAGTTAGAGTGTGTGAAACTCTTATTGCTGTTGCTGTCCCCTCCCTCGGTGCTGGAGATCACTAATGTGTCTGAAGCACAAAGATTCTCAGAAGAGCTGCATCCCCTGGTGTCACACATGTTAATCAAATGTCTAATATTGGTAATTTGCCTTTACTGAGAATAGCAAAATCATTTTCATGACAAATCTACTGAGAAATATGGCTGGGAGTTTTCCTTCTTTTGAAAACAAACTAAAGTCTTCCTTAGCTCCCTTTTAACCTGATGCATTCTGGGCAACTCTACTACCTTGCCCCATGGAAAGTGGAAGATGTCATCAGCAGAGTATATGGAACAAACCAAGCATGTCTGCTCAGATTTTCCTGCCATTTATTAGCTGGAGTTAAATTACAGAGGCAAATACCAACAAAGTAAACACAGGAAACAAATATAGAAGTGGATGGGACAAATCTAAAGTATGGTAGATAACCAATTCCATAAAATGCTAGTATTGCAATTAGGAATGTAACCTTTGTTGTTTTTCCAAATCCAGTTATTAAGCTGTCTGTTATTTTAGGTGAATTATAAGGGAGAAAACCTGAGGGTGGTGGTAGTAGAGGTGGTCTGTTGTTTCTGAAATCCTCTTGGTTATGTTTCACAGGAAGAATGCTAAACAAAATGCTATCTAAGCAGCTCAAGCCTTAATCAAGTGACTTTCTGATTACTGAAAGTTTTTGGTCGTGTGACTGTCCATTGGTATTCCTCATGATTTCTGTAAGCTTCTCTTTTATCTTAGGTCAGCATGTATTGTACCCCATATGCTAATTTATGAACTTGTACAAGACACCATGGTCTTATGTGCGTGGGTGTGAACTAACACCTGGGTAGTCCATGGGAGTGGATCTGTATATCCCCTTGAGCTCTTACCTGTGACCCTATTAATTTAACCTCTGTTTCCATTTCAAGTCTAGGGCTTGAAATGGCTTACAATACCCTTCTGTGTTGATTGGGTAACTTGTGAAAGTGAAAATTAAGCTTAGTGGAGCCTTCTCTCAAAATTAAGCATAATAAAATATATTTTGAGTATTTGTAACTTGAATACTTCTGTACTAAGGCACAAATGCTCACCCCTTAGAGGCTATACTGGATGCAAATAGCAAGGGTCTGGCAGCAGAGAGTCTGCAGGAATGGCCTCTGTGGAAGAAGGCATGGGGCTGCCCTGTGTCAGACACAGACACTTCCAGCTGTCTTTGCAAGGGACCCCATGCAGCTGAGACCATCAGCCAAGTTTGTGGCACCTCTGGGAAAACATATTTAAGAAAAGGCAGAAAATTCTGAGGAGGGGAAAACACGGAGAAAACAAGCAAATGGACAGGAGGAGGGAAGAAGAGAAGGAATAATAAGGTCAGAGGACAAGGAGGTGCTCTGTGGCAGAGCAGGTATTTCCCTGAAGAGCCTCTGGCCCATTGATAAGTTCATGGAAGAGCAAGTGCACCTCTGAAGGGACTGTGGCCCACAGAGAACCCATGCTGGAAGCAAAGGACCAGAGTGAGAAGGGAGCAGCAGTGGAGAGAAACTGCTGAGTACAGACCCTGACCTCATGCACTGCTGGTTGTCTCACCAAAGGATTTTCTTTAGCTAGCCACCAGCAGAGTACCTGTCCTATCTTCTTCTCGAACACAGATATCCCACTCTGTTATTCAGTGTCTTTTGAAGTTCCCCTTTGATACAAAAAAAAAAAAAAAAAAAACAAAAAAAAAAAAAAAAAAAAAAAACAAAAAAAAACAAACAAAAAAAAAAACAAAAAAAACAAAAAAAAACAAAAAAAAACCACTGAATCAAAGCAATAGGCTGCAGACAGTTGCTGTGGTTTATTGTGTAACTACAATCTGAAGGTGTGCAACAAAGGTGAATGAGTACTGGAAAGTCAGATGAGCCCCAGACTCCCACATTCCATTTTCATTCCTCTCCTGCCCACAGCAAGACTTGTATCTTGTGTTCATGGAGCAGTGCCACAATGTCTCCCTTGTTCTGTGTCCCTGCTCCATACAATAAATGTCATTGGTTAGCCAGATGTGCCATCCTGCAGCCAGCTGCATGTGATGGCTGAAGTCATGGGCTAGGCAGAAGCAGGGGCATTAGGCTGCCTGACAGCATCCCTGCCCTGTCCTGCCTAGCACAGCTCCTGCCTGTGTCAGACTCAGAAACCTGACCCCCTGTGTCACTTGCTGGGAGTTTTCTAGAAATAGCCCTGTGTGCACCGTAATAAACAAACCAGCTACAAGAAATACATAACTGCTGGGAGAGAGTTACTCCAGGAACCACACCGTAGGCAACCTAAGATCTGTGCTGACTTGAGCCCAAACAGATGTCTTGCTTGCATCTGTGTAGGCAAAGGTGCAGTCCCACCTGGGATTCTTATTAACAGAAAGGGTCTTTCTGTGAGAGCCTCCATTACATCTACAGGGTAGCAGATGACCTCTGTCCTGAAGAGCTTCCCCTGGATATGATTAAGACAGAATAATGGAAAGAGTTGTAGCAAGGGAAGGTACCTTTAAACATTCTCATGAGACTCATGATTTCTTCTCAACTTCTTTTTCTGCATACTGCTACTGATTGGATTTCCCTGTTGAGCTGCTCCCACTTAGCAGTCCCCCAGCTGCCAGGTGGAAGCTGTTTAATGCAAGCATTCACTGATGTGTTGTGTAGGCTTGGAGGAGGGGAGATCTGGCTTATTTAAAGCCCCAAGAATGTCCTAATCTTGTAAAGAATACTAGTCTTATGTGAGCAGGCATCTGGAAAGTTTATGGATAAACTGAGACCCACAGAGGTGCCTCTGTATCAAGGTGGGACTCTTTGCATGTACCTCTATGGTACATGCAACCTATTTATTGTCTTTAAGTAGAAGGAAAATAGCCCACTTTTAATAAATGGGGAAAATACTACATGTACATTTAATTTGGCCTGGCTAAAAAGCTGTTTGAATTTAATTTAGCTGAATAAATATTACCCTGTATGTCAAATCTAAGCCTATTTAAAACTGACTTATTGAATTAGCTTTCACCTGTAACTGATACAATTTGCCTGAAATCACCTGAGAGTGCCCACACATGGATTTGTACAAGCTTGGCATTTTAATATTATTTAAACTGCTGTAGGTTGTGGGTGTGGACCCCCCGCTTAGTAGCCTCCAGCGGTAGAAGTGAAGTCGTTTGGTTTTACTAATGACAGTAGCCAACATTCAAAACTTGGCTTCATGCTGCCCACTCTGTTTACATCACTTGGTGCTTTTGCATAGGGTTACAATTTTGCTGGCAGGGCATCCTGTTTCTTCTGAAAATTAATGTATTGCACCTGATCACATCTGTCTCAAGAGGTCACAGCCTACATACTTGAAACAAGTAATCTATCAGGACAGTCCACAACAGCACCATCTCAAGACTTCCAAAATGTTGACTACAAAATGCAATTACACTGCACAAAAGTACTAAGGAAAGCCACGTGCTCAAAGGAACCATGTGCATGTGGCAGTCAGGGTGATGGCAGGACTTGGAAGGAACTCCATATTTTGTAGTTCAGTCCATGGAAAACTTCTAACCTCTGAGCACATCACTGCAGTTGTTTCTGCTTTCCCCCTAGGGAGGAAGTGCACATCCCATGATAGAAATATTGCATAAGATAAAGCACAACATGCCTGACACCATGACTTGGTTCATAGGGATATTATGGTTGTTTCTATTGCTTAAATGAAGGAAAAAAAGCTGTTGGCTTTGAGTGAGTGCTAAGGTCTATGTTGATGAGATTGCTATGTTGATGGTATTGCTGCTGTTGCAGTCTTCACCTATTCCTGATTATCCCCTGAAATCCCTTCCCAGCATGTGGTGGGTTACCAGCAAGACTTGCAGGGGGAGATTGTAATTCCAAGTGGCTTGATAAAGAAATGAGAATGAGTGGCTGTGAGGACTGTGTGTCTCTTGTGTCCTTAACAGCCCTTGTTAATCACAGTAAAACAAATCAGATTTATAATTCCATTACAAGGCAAAAATGTATTTGTTTCATTATAGTGGGCAATTATTCTCTGAAACAGCTGGATGGCAATAAGATATTTCAATGTTATGCTGGAAAGCAGCTGAGGGCAGAGATTCTTGAAGTTATCTTTGTTTGAAAGTCCAACTGCACTTTTGGCAATCAATTTTTTAATAATTGCCGCATATTGAAAACATTTTTAATTTTTTTATTTGTAGAAATACTCTGTGATGATTCTATTTTATTTTTAATTTTGTGCCTTTCTTGAGCTGAACTGTTGACAGAATATAGTTTATTTAATTTATGTAGATGAAATTTGGAGTTGTATTTTACTCATCCATCGCTGCAGGTCCTGGTGGTTGGATACCATTGTGGCATGGTTATAGACAATTCCTTTATTGTTTTAGTAGAACAGCAGCGCTTAATCACACAAGTAATGATGTAATGGTTGTGGGGTTTGGAGTCTGCAGTCAAGAGATGTGATATCAGGTGTTGACTCAGACCCAGTCAGCCAGTTCTTCACTTGGTGGAAATACTTTATTCTTCTTTAAGAAGCATTATTATAATAATGCTCTGAGCTTTAGAGGTCAGATAGGCTGTTTGGGAGGATAGCTCTGTAGGTCTCAGGATCTAGGTGTCTGCTACCTAAATAGTTGTTGTAAAATTGAATAAAACCACCAAATCTTCAATTTTACCCAGGGCATTATTTATTTATTACCATATGGCTGCCTTTATACTGTTGTCAGTGGAAGACAGAGATGATACTCTCCTATGCTATATTTTATGGATTATAGGAATACCAACGAAATTTAAAAGCCAGATCAAATTTCCTCCACTCCTACATTTCATGCTCAGCAATTTTCTAGGCTTAGACAGAAAATTCAATCGTTTTTCCCCATTTAATTTTTTTGAAGCACTGACTAAAATATATTTTGAAAGGGTAAATTATTTTATTTTTCTCCTCTTGAAAGAAAACCTAAGTCAGATGAATCTGGAAGAGCTAGATAGATGGCTTTGTGAAAATTACACCAGTTATGTAAGCACTTAGAAAAGGGTTTGGGTATGACCAAAAAGGAAAAACATGCCCAAAATGGGATTCTAGCAAAAATTAAGTGTACAAGGTTGTGATCTTGAAAAACACTGCACAACTTCTGCTGTGAAAACTCTGAAAGCAAACCAAGCAAATGCTCTGCTTACTTTTTTATTTTTTCACTTTAAATACATAAACAGTCTTGGGAAGATAGACTAACCCTAGAGTAACCATAGCTCTTGTGGCCTGACCAGCAGGTTAGAGAGTCACACAACTCTCTGCATTCTCTTGTTCACTTCACACAGCTTCAGGTTTTGGTGTTAGCCCAGCTCTAGCAGGAGGGGCTGAGGCCCAGTCCAGCCCCAGAGCCAACCCTTAGGACAACACCTGCTACACAGGCTTGAAGCCAAGGACCACTGTGTACTCACCTCCTCCTTTTTCTTAAGTGCATGCTCTGTTTGCTGTTGTATCAAAGGATTAGTTTAGTTTCCCCTTGGTTCGTTGCAAGTAGCATCTCTGTGTGATTCCTAGAAAAACAGGCGTTTTCTTTCAAGAGGGGGTTCTGCACCACCAAATTCAGAGGAGAGTACTTTCTTCCACCTAGGAGGAAGGGGCAGGATCTAATGTCTGCACCTCTCTGATCAGGTTTCTTGTTGGCTGGCTTGGACTGAGGCATTGTGTGTGCACTGACTGATCAAAACTCCCTGTTCCATGAGCTGTGCTTACATCCTACAGGATCCTCTCGGCTTCAGGGAAGAGAGTGTCATGTCAAAATCATTGCTGGATGGGAACAGAAAGAGCCCAGCTGTAGGAACACATCTGAAGACCATACTACAGAGTCATAGGATTGTTTAGGTTGGAAAAGACAACTTGAAGATCATCAAATCCAACCATTAACAAAACACTGCCAAGTCCATCACCAAACCATGTCCCTAAGTGTCACATCTACACATCTTTTACATGCCTCCAGGGACTCAACCACTTCCCTGAGCAGCCTGTGCTTGGCCAGCCTTCCAGTGAAGAAATTTTCCCTAATATCCCATCTAATTTTTTCCCCTGGTGGAACTTGAGACCATTTCCTCTCATTCTGTTTCTTGTTCCCTGGGAGAAGATGCTGACCCCCCAGCTGCTACCAGCTCCATTCAGGTAGTTTTAGAGAGTGGTAAGATCTCCCCTCAGTCTACCTTTTTACAGACTAAACAATGCCAGCTCTCTCAGCTGCTCCTCATACAACTTACATCTTTGGCTGAATAGAATATTTTGAAGCTATTCCAAGCAAAACACTGCTGCATGCTTCAAACAGGCTCAGCACTACAGGACTCTGAGGCTGGGTCTGTAAAGAAGTGTCCAGGGCACTTTCCAGGTGCTGGGATGCAGTGCACTGTGCTGCTAGAGCACCCCTGGCCAGTCAGTGGTGTCCTAACTGGAGATGAGGTGCAGGTGGGAGCTAGCATAGGCCAGCAATGAGCAGCTTACATATGCCATGGGCAATGGCTTCTGAAAATTAATTTCCCCAAATCCTGTGTTGTTTCACTTCAAGGACTATTTTAGTTCTACTCTTGGCTTTTTGTTTTCTAGATAAGTTGCTGGATGTACTTGTTTGTCACATTTCAAACACTTGGTGTGATCAGGCAGTAGTGGGTCTTAGTCACAGATAGATAATAAAGTACTGATTTGTTCTTTAAATATAACCTGTAAAATTACTTCTGAAAACTTGTAACAGAGTATTCTGTGCATCTTCAGGTAAATGGATATTTGATATTTAAATGCATAGTAGATGTATAATAAAATTTAGAAGTTTCTGTATGTGTTCAGGTCTCTGTGACTGCTCAGCTACTGTGGGAAGATTTATTTTATTTTTAAAAAGCTGATCTTAGGGTCCTTTGAAAAATTGCCTCCTAGTTTAATGTTTGCTATGAACTTCATTAAACGCTTTATGTGATCTGTGCCAATTAAGACCATTAGTGTTATCATGAACCAGTAACCTCAGGGGGAAAAATGGTTATGCTTAAAAACATAAAAGCAGGGTTATTAACAAAAAGTGACTTATCAAGTGTAAATAGAATGACTTGAACAAAATGTGCGTCATTGTACATGCAGGCCCTCATTTGCCATCTGGTTTTATGACCCTAGCTATGGATTTATTTTGTGCTAGTGGACAAACAATTGGACAACGCTTAGAAACACAGACTGGAATGTAGGGAAAGCTTATGGCAATCTTTCACATGCTCTGTATCATGTGGGGAAAAAAGCAGTTTATAGAAAAGATGAGTCGAACTGTAAGCATTGCATCCTGAGAATTCTTACATATAGTCATATAATTATGATTTCTTTTACTTTCTTCAGATTTTCATTGAAGTCCAGTTAAGAATGCAACCAACAAAATAAAGTGAAAAAGCTGGGCATTTGAAGAAGCATCCTTCTACTTGGTGAAAATGTCTCTTATTTTTTGACAACGATTAAAAGACAATGGGGTCAAACACTCTTGGAAAGGCTGCAACATTAGATGAGCTTTTGAACACTTGTATTGAAATGTTTGGTATGCTCTTTCAATATCTTATTTTGTTGTTATTGAAATTAATCTTTTAATATAAATCCTGCTGTTCTCTGGTTTAGCCAGCCTTTCTCTTGGCTAACAACATTTCTGTTCTGCAAAATTTTCCTTGTTTCAATTTGGCTCAGAATCATGCAAACCAGAATTTTAATCACATGCATACTGTATTAAATTTTTTTTAATACAGGTAATGCACAATTGTGGGTATGGTGGTTTATACAATGCTGGCCTTTACCAAGAGAAATGTTTAGATGAATTATTCAAGGAGTTGTTTCTGGCATTGATCTTTGTCTTGAGTGGTTACACAGCTGTGGTTTTGACCTGTCATTTTTTTAAAGGTTTTCCAAATCATCGTGCAATAATTGGTAAGAATATGACCTAAGGCTCATGTAATCTTTTCACTCTTATTAAAATGTGATGTACCAGGTCTGAGGGAAAGAAGTGATGAAAAAGACCTTGATCCATAACACCATTAATCATGCCATGTATCACATTACAGTCAAATGAGTTAATGGATGGGCTTAAGTGTTTTCAAATGGGGTTCTGATTCACAAAGCTACATTTAGGTTCCCTGGAGATGCAGGACAGATTTTGATTGGAATGAAGTACTAATTTTATATGCCATGTGGAGAGAAACAAGTATCTAAAGGCAAGAGAGATTGAACAGTGGATGGATGGACAGACCTTGCTGCAGTGAATCCCATACATCCGTTTCTGTAGGCCACCAACTGGTTGCTCTAGAACTTCATTTAAGTATTAGCAGAGCCCATGCACTTGTTGCTGCTGGAAATAGTGTCTCCTCTTGTATACACACTCTCTTGACAAGCATAGTCCATGTGTGGCTCCTGTTTTCATACATCACATCATCTACTGTCTTCAAAAAAAGTGACAAACAGAATAATCTAACATTGCAGATGTTGGAGAAGACTGATGGTCAGCCAGTCTGCCAGGGATTAACTCTGTGCAGTTTCAGTGGCTACACTGCAAATACACAAGGGTCTCTGTTAGGCAGCTGGAGATGTGACCTTGGGCACAGATATGAGGTACTAGGTACTGCTTTAATACTGAATTCCTTGAAGCAGATCCATTTTTCAAAATAATTTAACTGCTAACTTAAAGCTATAAAGTTGCAATAAAATAAATATTGGAAGTAGTTGTACAGTAGTTGTCCTCTTGATGGACTAATTTTGGATTTGTCCCTTAGATTACTGGCACTGACATTATATAAAGTTTAGCACAGTGCTGCCCATGCCCTATTTTTTTTTAGCTGTGGCCTGTTATCTGAACTGGTTTGGGTTTTTTCTTTGTTTAAATAACTGTCACTGCATTCTAGCAAGTTACTATTCAAGGGGCATTTTTGTGCTCTGGTGTTCTTTCCTACCTTTTTGTTAGATAACGAGCCAACATTTCCACTTTTGATCCTTTCTGTCTGACTGGGCTTGAAGAGTAAAAGCTCTCCTCTTTTATAGTGAGGTTAACTCATTGTTTCTCTTTTGCAGATGACAAAGGAAACCCGTGCTCCAGCCATTTGCCAAGAACCTTTCTTTTAATGCATCGCTGGTATCTGCCTTCGACAGAGCTGGCTGGCAAGCTTCTGTCCACATATCCTTTCACAAAGTGCTGCAAGTTGGCGTTACAGTGTCAAAAGCAGATGGTTTTCCTGACTGCTTGTAAAAATGTGCCAATTAATTAATGACAAACAAGGTTTAGAGGTGAATTTTTCTTCAACATAAAAGGTGGGAGTTTGTGAGCTTCTTTATGCTCACATAAAGACTTTGTAGGTTTTCTACATCTGTACAAGAATACTAACTGTGCATCAACCTTGAATAACTGCAAATATAAGGCCAAGATAATTTTTCAAGTGTATCACAAGAGGTTGACCTTTGAGTACTGTGAATTTTCAGTGATATCTAACTACCTACATGTCATTTATACCTCTTAACTCAGTAATCATAACTATTATCATATTTGGTTAGTCAGAGCTGGCAAGAAGCCTTTCAGCAGAATATTCAGAATTGTAGAATAGAGGCATTTTTAACAGGGGGAAAAAAAGGGGCAGCCAGGAAATAGTCTCTGTCCCCTATGATGTTGTGAAAGTGAATGAAATACCAGAGGCATAATGTGGTTATCTCTAGAAGAAAAGTTTGATACTTTTGTAAATTCAGATGCTCTAGTATCAGCCTCCAGTGAATAAAAACAACATTGCTGAGTCAAGGCACACAAAGCTTTCTTTAGCTGACATACTTACAGAGATGCCGATGGGGAGAATTGCAATGAATTCAGATTGAAAATCTGCTACTTCATGAGGTAAATGCACTTCTGGTCCTCTAGCATTTTGGTGTTATGGTTCTGTTAATACTATCAATGTAATTTTGTTTGGGTTTTTTACTTGGTCTCCATTCTACAGTGCAGAGGGAATTTCTGTGTGTTTAAAACAATTAAGTTGAGCTATCCAGCTTTTAAGACACTTAACTGCATCGAGCTAAAAAGCTGACAGAGAACTTGTGTTATTATTTATCTGACTCATGAGTGTTATGATTTTTCAGCCTGTCAGAGGGTGACAACTTCAGTGCCACACAGAGGAGAGACACATTTTGCTCCCAGCTGTAACTTAGTGTGGGAGAAGAAAATTTTCTCTGGATTGTAGACTTCAGTTCATGCAATCCCTTGCAATCCCTGCATAATTTATGGTGACAGGAGTGTGTTAGTGATGCCAAAGTTGTTACACATTGGGTGTATTCCAATCCTTGCACCAGCTGCTCTGACCTTGTTTCCATGGGAAAGCTTTCATGTGTTGCGCTGTTCTGATGTAGGAACATTTCTCTGTAAAAGAGAAAGTATGCATTTTTAAGTAATCATGATATAACTTGCTTCACTCAAACAAATGCTTTTTCCTCCTTCCTCTGGATGAAGTTACATCACTGAGAAGAAAATTAGGGGGGTTACTGAAGTCAGGGCTGATAAAGCCTTTTCCACTCCCCCTTACATAGAGGAGGGGGCTTGCATGTTTTACATGTAAGCTTATGTGGCTTACATCTGCTTTACACAGTAATCCTGGTGGAACTGCCACTCAAATGCGCTTTTGCATTTTCATTGAAAAATCTTTTCTGAGCAGACAAAGTTGTCTCACTTGGACAGGGACTAAGTGCAAGTGTTATCTGGGTGTCCTGGCAGCATGAGTCAGGACACTGTGTGTGGCTTCTGTGGGTCTCACCTGAGACATCACTTTAATTCTGCATTTCAATAGAATGCTGCTTTGTTGTGCTGTTGTGAGTTAATTTAAAAAAAAATTAAAAGATAAAGTGGCTTTTGCCACTTCAGTGTCACAAATAATTACAGAAGAAACAGGCTGAGCTCACTCTCTCTGTCTAAATAAGTCCTGAAATAAGTCCTATGAAAAAAAAATGTATATAAAATATATGTAGCCACTGAATATGATACCTGGGCATCTCTTAACTGCTGTCTGTGGATTTCAGATACTGGATTTTGGAATTTCCTGCAGAGTTTAACTTGGATCTTGGGCTGATTCGTTTGACCGAAGAGTTTCAAGAAGTAGCCAGCCAGCTTGGATATGAGGATCACATCCATCTTATTGATATCTCTAGCATGTAAGGATGTCATGTCAAGGACATCTTTGTGTCTGGAACAGCAGAATTCTAGTTCTGTACAAAGTACAAAAATATTAAGGCCCATCTTGATCTTGAGTGAGCAAAAAAAGCACTTGCAAAATTGTCTTTAAATTTGATGCTGCTAAAAATTTGAAGTTTTAGTTACACAATAACTACATTCCTATCTGTATGTACATTTTTCATATAAACAGGAAATAAATTATTTTCCTGACGAAACAAGTGCCAATTAAGTGATTAGTATTACTTTTCTTCTACAAGTTTTCATACAAAATAGCAAGCAAGGTAGTGGCTGGCATGCTGTTTAAATCTTAGATCTTCTCATGGAAGCTTTCTTGTCTTCTCATCCGTAATCTGTTCGTTTTTGCAATATTTTCTATTCTTTAAATGGAGAACTTTTAGCATTCACATATGTAGTTGCATTACATCAAAATGATTACAGCTACTATTTCCTTGACAAGCTGGAATGAAACATCACCAGACATGCTTTTGCATCTCATCTGATATTGTAGATTTTCTTTTAAAATATGGCATATGCACAGTATTTGGCTGTCTCTGTTGTTCCATTACTTTGGGGAACTGTGGACTTACAGAGGAAAAATTAATCCTTGATGTTTTTCAAGTATGTTTTTATTCTGTATCAGAATTTGTTTTGAGCTGGTCTTTTATTTTAAAGCATCTTTAATTATGGCATCCTCTATCATGTTGTGATAGAAACCTGCTATTATTCATCACTTGGAGTAGTGCATGCAAAATTCCTAGCTTCTGTTACACTCTTGAACAGGTCTCATTCTAAGTGTTTGTAATGTGCTGGGTGTCACAGACCAGAAGTCTCATGGTGCTTCTGTGGTCAATTTTACATGACACATTCCAGCTGTGGGCTACAGTGACATACACCCAAAGAGAACTGAGACTTATTCCTATTCTATTGCAGTCCTTCCTATGACTGGATGAGAAGAGTTACACAGAGAAAGAAGATTTCCAAGAAAGGAAAAGCCTGCCTGCTGTTTGACCATCTGGAGCCCATTGAGCTAGCTGAACATCTCACTTTTCTGGAGCATAAATCTTTTAGGAGAATTTCTGTAAGAAGCCCACAACTTTGTCACTTGCAATTAGGAACCTGTCTTTAAAGAATGTTCACATGGTTTCACATTCATGACTTTTTTTTCAACATTTCAGTGTAGTGAATCCTTATACTCTCTCATATGATATACATAGCCATGCACTTCCTTGAACTTTTTGTGCCTGACGATTTTTGACGCTGAGGGAAATTCAGGCACAGTTGCTTCTTTTCACAGAGGTTTGTACAAGGACAAGAGGCAAAAGTGGATGAAAACTAAAGTTGAAGCTAAAACAAAACAAATGAGTATGAGAAATGCAAAAAGAAATGCTGATTTCTGCTGACGAATATCCATATGAAAGGGTCATGTGATCTTACTGTATCGGGTGGCAAATGGAAGCAGTAAGTTCTCAAGATGACAAATGAGAGGTTTTTTTAGAGTTTTCAGAAGCATGAGAGAAATCAAACTCCAAAACTAAGAAAAATGTATGAGTTTTTTTGTTTGTTTCAAGGGAGGAAGGAAAAAGAGATCAATGAAGAGCTGAGACTAGTCTAAATAGAATCACTTTTGATGTCACTTAATAATGTTCAAAGGTTAATTACTCTTAGACTTCAAATCATAGGAAAATGCCCTACTGTGATCTGTGCAATGCTAACCTCAAAGAAGGAGGGAAGGACAATAAAAAAGGCATGGATTTCTAAATAGATTTAAGATGCATTTGCATTCCTTTGGGGATTCCAGGAAGAAAACTCAAACCTGCAATGAATTTTCTTTTTTTTCCTTGCTGTTTCTAGCTTCTCTGTTAGTTCTTAAGCTTGAATTTTGCTGTCACAGATGATTCTCTGCAACCAGTGAGAGTTAATTGATCTTGTACCACTTGTTCTCTTAAAGATATGTAATTGTAGAATATGATTAGTCTGAATCCTGTGTTTGGTTTTACCTGTTAAAAAAAATGGGGGAGAAGGAAGGGCAGCGTTAACTATAACAAAAAAATTACACGAACACTGAAATACTGTCTATCTGCAGCTGGGAGACAAGCATCTGTTGTGTTGGAGTATATGCTCTCATGTTTTTCTAGCAGGCTGGTTTTGATCAGCCAGACCCATCTTGTCTGGCATTGCTAGCAACTCCCTACACAAGCTAAAATGATGGCCTAAGTTACTGAAAACCTCCCTTTAAGGGACAGCTGAAAACTATTTTTCAAACATTTAGGGAAATTTAACTTTTGGAATCCTAAACAGTGCCATGGCTTCAAGGTGTCAAATATAACTACAAAGAATAAAATGTGTTGAGCAAATTATGGGCAAGATGGAAGTAGCAATCACACTCATCTTGCAGGTTTCTGTATTTCCTGACACACAGACAAGTTGTAAGTTGACATTTAAGGAAAAGCCACACCAAAACAACAGCAAAAAGATTTTAAGGAGGAGATGTGCAGCAGGGTCTGCTGATCCTGAATCACGGTCACTTTCTAAACAAGAGGAGCTTTAGAAAGAAAAGTATCAAAGTTTCAATTGTTTCTCCAGTTTGTCCACTGTTTTACTGAAAGTGTCTTTTCTCTGTTAGTTCACAGATTACCAAAGTTATGTGATCCACGGCTGCTTGGAAAACAATCCTACTTTGGAGAGATCTATTGCTTTATTTAATGGTATCTCTAAATGGGTCCAGCTCATGGTTCTCAGCAAACCAACACCCCAGCAAAGAGCAGAAGTAATCACAAAGTTTATCAATGTTGCACAGGTAAGTCTTGCAGATGAGTCTTTTTCTTCCAGTACAAAGCAGGAATATAAATGGAGATTATAGTAAAGAAATTAGCTGATGCTCTTTGTGTTATCTCCTCAGTGAATAGCCTGTTCAGTATCGCTGGAGGTTATTTGTTCAGGTGTGGTGTGCCTGCATTTTTTACCTAGAAGACATAACTTTATAATAATTTTTCTTTGTTGTATTCCAGTTGGCAACTGTCACTATTGTGTGCTTCTTCTCGACCTAGGCTAATTAAAAAACAAAATGCTGAACCATTCTGTTATGTGAGCTGGTTTATTGATTTGTGCTTTAGCCATGATGGGTTGTCTCCTTTAACTTGTTGTGTATGACATTGAGTAGCTGCTACTTATATTTCATTAACTTTTAATTATGCATGATTAATCTCTCCTGCAGAAGCTCCTTCACCTCCAGAACTTCAACACACTGATGGCAGTTGTGGGAGGTCTAAGCCACAGCTCTATTTCTCGCCTGAAAGAGACTCATTCTCATCTGTCCTCGGAAGTCACAAAGGTATGGTGGACTCCAGAATACAGACATATTGAGGTGAACATCACCTCTTTGAGGTCTGATGGGTTCTACAGTGCAGGTGTCTCACCAGCACAATATTTGGATCATGGCAGAGCATCCTGAAAGGCACTTGGTTGCATTCCTCTCAATGGAGCAGGATAAGCTCACAGAGATCCTCTGGTTGATTGCCTGTGTCAGAGAGGAAATTAACACTGTCGACACCCTGACAAGAGTTGAGTTCATTTAAAACAGATTAAGGAAATGCAATGAATGCTTTCACAGGGACTTGCTTCTCTGGCTATTTGTAGGACTGGAACGAAATGACAGAGCTGGTCTCTTCCAATGGAAACTACTGCAACTACCGCAAGGCTTTTGCTGACTGTGTTGGCTTCAAAATTCCTATTTTAGGAGTGCATTTGAAAGACTTGATTGCTGTCCATGTCATTTTTCCTGATTGGATAGATGAGAACAAAGTTAACATAGTGAAAATGCAGCAGCTTTCCATCACCTTGAGTGAACTGGTTTCCCTGCAAACTGCTTCTCATCATTTAGAGCCTAATTTGGATTTAATTAACCTGCTAACCGTAAGTATTGAACATGTTTCAATTCACTCCTGTGATTCAAGTGTTGAGTGTCAGTAGGAATATTCATATCTATAAAGTTAAGTGCATATTTTTATCTCAGTTTTGAAAAAGAAAAGGGAAAAATACAAAACAGAAAGAAGTTCACATGAGGTGCTAGGAAAATCAGAGTTTTAGTACAGTCGTATGGGATGGCGGGAAGTAGCAACAGGATTGTTACAAATTACCTCTTTTAAGAATGACAGATGGAGGGCTGTATTTATGTTAGAATTAAAACTCAGTTCTGACTACTTAGAATGGAGGCTTATGTCTCCTCTGGAACAACTGGGAGACATGCTGACATCACCACACGAGAGAAATTCCAGCCTGAGCATCGTTCCGTTTTTGCTGTCCTGTGCTTTCCTTGTGACACAGTACCCTTCCTATCCAGTAAATAAAAATGTGATGGATTTATACTGGGACTGATCAGGTATAGAGTTTTATGCTGAAGAAGATGACAAATATGAGCCTGAGCTTGGAGAAACCAAGCTGTGTGGATATACCCAGTGGCTTCATTGTAATCAGGACTGGGAAAGTTTGGGGAATTTGGAAAAACTTCTTCAGCTGTGCCTTGTGTGGAACAACCTGGGAACAAGTCTTAATCCTGATTAGTGACAGGAAACAGCAGGCACCAGATGTTGAACCCTGCAACAATCCTGTAACTTAAATTTTGAGCTATAAAGGTAGATATTTATTGTTTTGTTTTTGTAGTGACTGAGAGCTGCTTTCTTGTGACACTCTTTCCCTTCCTGGTCATTTCTTACAAGCTTGGCTTTGAATAGGGGGAAGTGGAACCTCAGGCTTTAGGGAACTGAGCAATAAAAAAGTGAGTCCAAAGGGATAGAAATTAGACAATGTGAAGTGAGAGATGAAAGCTGAACTGCTGCTACCACCACTTTCATTAGCTGTTCTCTCTTCTTGATGACAGGGATTTTATTTGTATTTTTTTCAGTGTATTCCATTTACTAGAAGTAATTGAGTATATGATGGGTACTTTCTCACTTATGATAGATACTGTAATGCATTCATTCAAAATATAACTCTGCTGACTTTGTTACAGTTGAGCCAATCTGATCGTAAAAAATGAAGTTGCATTCTGCAATGTTGATCCCAGACCTGATCAAGGATTATAAATAAGGTAGACAGGTGTAGGCAACCTAAACCCTTTCCAGGGTAATTCTGTCTTCACATCAGTCACTGGAAGTGTAGTTGTGGATCAAGTACGTTTGTGTGGGAGTATTGACTTAAAATGATGACTTCTGGAAAGGGAAAAAACAACAAACTTCTGTGAAAAGTTCCTGGACCAGAATTTTGATACATACCATAATATGAATATTTTTCTTCCTGCATGTAGATTTTGTCCTTATCAGTGTATATGAATACAATACTTTTTTTTTTTTTAATGCTAGTCTCTTAAATAGAAATAATGGATTTATGTTATAGATTAAATGTTTCTATCTTTTTGTTGAAAAGGAAGATTTAAATCATTGTCTGGGTTCAGAGAGAGAGAACAAGAAAAGGGTTGCAACCCAAAGCTGACAAGAAGTGACAACTAAGAACAGTTGACATTGCTATGTGCAAATGGTCTATTAGCAGATTTAGCCTCCCCTGCTGCCTACATCATCTTCAGTTTTCAGAGCATGAAGAATTAACAATTCCTTTTATTGCTAGGTCTTATCTCTCTAATGTCAACTGTAAAATTTTTTTCCATTTTTACCTTATTTAGAGAAACTCCCCTTCAAATCTAGTAAATGAATATAAATGTGTAGAATGCTTTCCAGTTGTGTGTGAATTGGCTGACCCAACTGTTTCTTCCCTTCTGCTGTTTTGCCATTGAGCAGCTTTTATCTGGGCAAGCTTTTAGTTGGTCTCTTGTCCTGATAAGCAATGTGTAACTCTCTTGCCTGGCCTCCCTCCCTTGCAGCGTTGCCTTTTACACCACGTTTAGCAAGAGCCTGGCCTGTGCTTGCTTCACAAGTAAATCACTGGGTACTGGTTTGCTAGTCCAACAACTTGCACAAAAAGATAAAATGGGCATTTCATGGGCATGTGGGAATTTGGCCTGGTTTTTCTCTTCCTCAGTGGTAGAGTCCTATTTGCTCTAATTTGTCCTATTTGCTCCTATTTCAAGTGGCTTGGAAATGGAGATGTTTGGGGAGACTTTGATAAGAGCTATGAAGTAAGAACTTGGGTTAAATGCTTGGGTGAGAGGTGGGTAGTAAACTTCTGGGCAATTCCTCAAGGGGCATACAGGTATTTTAAAGATGCTGTTTTGAGTATAGACCAAGGGTTCATGGGGAACAAGAGGACTCTTGGTTTCAGTGGTAGCTGCCGAATGGCCAGCAGTTTGGAAAGTTGGTATTCTCATGCCTTAGATGTCTGCACACAGAAGTCTGTTTTCACTCCATTCCCACACCTCTCCACCCCATCTCATCTTTTTTAAGCACAAAAGTCAGCTTCTAGCTCACAGAGCTTTAGCTTTGAGGAAGCAGCTGCAAAAAGCCAGCATTTTGCATGAAAGTTAGCATGCCACAAACAAGGGAAAGTTTTGGTGTATGGACAGCAGGGACACATGACAGGTTTACTGGCACAGGAGACTATGAAAGCTGAGGGGGATGCAAGTCCTGCCTTGGGCTGTGTAAATGAGTCTGAGTTACACGGACAAGTGAAGTAAATGTGTTACAATTCAGCTGCCAGTGAGCCAGAGTACGTTAAATGAAGATGGACTCACTTCTTAGTGCATGATTGCTCTTAGTCTGTGATTCCTCCTCTTTTCCTGACTTACGGGCCACATTTGCTCCACCTTCACTGAACCTTGTGCCTGGCTCTGTATCACTCCCTGGAATCCAAAATGTGGAGCTAAGAGGTAGTAAAAGAGGACCTAAATACCAAGCTTGGCAGTGCAGCAGAGAGGAAAAACAGCTTTAATGACAGTTTTGCCTTTAGAAAACTTATATTTGGTAAGGATACTTAACTTTACCTGCTATGCAGTATTTCCACACTTTTTTTTTTTTCCCCCAATGTGAATAAAAACCTGTGGTTATATGTTTCATGACTTTCTGTGGATTGGAAGTGGATCTCAGTTTCTCAGCTAGACCACAGTGTATTTATATGAACTGTGTTAAAACTTACTCGGTGCCACCATCTTTCCCTTGCTATTTTTATGTCTCAGTGTCTATTTATCTAGCCTGTTCTGAGACTATATGCAAATGACTGGAAAGTACCAGGCCTTTGTACAATCTGGTGAAGAGAATGAGAACTACCTAAACAATCAAATTGAAAGTCACCCTCCCTAACTTGTGTTCAGTAAGTTCCACTTAGAGAAAAAAAAAAAAAAAAAAGTCATGCATTTCTGATCACTCCCCTACCTTTCTCTATGCCCCTCCAAATTGCTCAGAAAAAAACCAGCAATGATTGTCAAATTAGAATAGAAACTGCCACTCACTGTAAAGATTATTCTAGGAAAATTCTTATTATACTTCATTTGTTGTAGCAAAACTGTAAATAAAATATAAAATGCATGCTTACATAACTGCATAATCATCATGCTTGTAATTTTTGTGCTAATGTATGAAACTGCTGACCTGGACAATACCTTGTCCATTGCGTGCTTACACATTGTGCCTAATGAAGTTATATCCACTGCTTAAGATAAGGACATATAATTCAGGGAGGGAGAGATACAAATTTGCTCAATAACTACTAATACATTTCCACTCCCAAATTCACACCCAGCTCATCTGGCCTGCTGAGAAAACTGTGCTCTTTCACAGGAACAGACAACACCTTTTGAACTACCATTTCTGCCCTCCCAGTCTGACCTGATAACATCATGTGCTCCAATGGAGTGCTGCTCATTTTATGCCACCAAGGAACCTCAGAATACAGTCACTGAACATCTCAACACATGAACAATATTTATTACAGCACTTATTGGTTCAATTTTGTCTTTAGGACAGGCCATACCTAATCCTGTGACAGCAGCATGCTGGCTGGGTAAAAGAACCTGCATGATGCACAGCCTTTCATTGTGCCCTTAATTACAAAGTGCAAAAATCAGCAATGTTTCAGCTAGACAAAATGAATAATGTGATCTCCAGACTTCTTTAAAGCCATGTGTTTGCTTTGGGAACCTATCTTGGGAAAGGGCACAACTTGTGTCTTACTCATCACACAAAATTGTGCCTAAAAGAGGATGGTTCCTAGAGGTGGTTCTGCAGTAGGTGTCACTGGTCCTGCTTGCTACTTACTTGGCACTTCAGATTCTCTAAAAATAACCTTCTGTCATGGTCATTTAGTCAGTAGTAATTCTATCTGTCTGCTCGGGAACAGCAAAAAATCCTTTTAACTCAATCTTAGCTTAACTGGGGATTTGCAAGGTGGATGATAACTTCAAATCATGTAAATTCTTCAAAGCCAGTTAATGCAGGAAGATGATCACAGGAAACATGCAATGTTTGTTTCCTCTCACTGTAAAACATTAGCTACAGTGTTGATTACTTTTCTCCTTCATCACTCCAAAAGAGGAGATGTTCACCACAGACATTGATCAGTGCAAGACTCCAGCTGCCAAAGTAAAAACGGATTCATCCTACTTTAAGTATATTTATGTACCTTCTTTTTTTTCCTCAATAAATCCTCCAGGGAAAAGAATGAGAACATGATAGAAAAATCTTTCACTTATCTAGAAACAGCTGGAAGGCAATTTGCCTGACTTGCTGAGAGGTGATCAGGAGCAGGCTATGCTGGGCTGAACTGGGACTGCTCTCAACGGAGCACTTTTCTGCATCAACAACAGTGGCAAACCCAGCCTGCCTCTCCCAGGCCTCTGTCTGCCCAGGGCTTTCCAAAGAGGCATTTGCTCTACAGGCTGATCTTTGTGGAAGAGCTGCACTACTATGACCCTTCTCGAGGAAGAAAATTTGACCAGAATAAAATCTGAAATCCTTCCAGCCTAGCCCCTCTACGACTACTGTCCTGAAGTTTTTGCATTTACCAGGTTGTTTCTCTGAGATCTCTCATGAACATGAGCTGCTAGGAGAAAGTGGTTTGTGTAGGGGTGGTCTTTGGAGCCCATGTCCCCCTGTGCATGAGGTAAGCATGCAGCCCCTCTCACCCGTGGGGTCAGGGTGAGGGTTGTGCCAGCCCTCAAGTGCAGTGCCTGACATGAGCAGCAGCGTGTTCTTCACCAGCCTGGGTTGTGTTCACTCTGGGGAAATCCACTTCCCCAGCAGCTGCACACAGCTTTGGCATGTCTCGCGAACTCAGAGGAGCAAAATGTTGTGTTTACCTTCAGTGGGACGTATATCTCAGCTTAAAAGCCTGTCATATCCAATCAGGTCTAGTAAATATTTCCATTCTTTCTTACATATAGCTGTCCCTGGACCTCTACCACACTGAGGATGATATCTACAAGCTCTCGCTGGTGCTGGAGCCAAGGAACTCCAAATCTGTACGTCATCTTTTACTGCATTTTTGCATATTGCTTATTTTGTCTGCATGCAGTTGATTAAATTTTTAAATGACAGTTAATGTGTTTCCTTATTCATATATATATATATATATATATATATATATATATAAAGCTTTTTAGTGTTATATTTGTGTAGAAAACACAGGAACTACTTATAGGTTTTAGTACATATTGGGAGAAATAAATAGTGGAACATGCCAGATGTCACTGTTAATTATTTTTCAACAAAACCTCTACAAGTCCTGGAAAACAAAGTTCTGCTTTAGATATATAATCTTTTATAAGTTTATATCAATTATTTATTGTGTGACCCTTAGCTGATTTTCTGGATGCTGGTGCAGTTACATAAAACAACTGAGTTAAAAGATTTGTTTAAGACAAGGCAAATAATTACTGTAGTATTTTAAAACTGTTTGGTTAGATATAATTGGCTGCATCTTGGACTCTCAAGCAATGTTTAAACAGATGACAGTAGATATTAATCTTTATTTGGTTATGTGCAACTAAATATAATACGGCATTCATGCATTTTTCTTTATTTTTGAAAGTATTTTTGAAAGTCAAAGGATACAGATAAACCTCTTAATTAATAGTTGAGTTCCACTTCAAGTATTAATTATTCACTTTCTTCTGCTGGCAAAGGTTGGGGACTCTGCTTTCCTCTGAGCATTTCTTCAGTGTATTAACATTCTTATTACCTTTCATATCCAGCCTGTGATGCTCTCAGGCTGAGCCCTCTCAAGTCTGACAGCAGCCGAAGCTGAGAGTGGCTGGAAATGCTTCACAGGGGGTGAGAGCAGGGTCCAGGAGTCTGAGATTATGCATTCCAGTGCTTTTTAAGGTTTTCAAGCTTTCTTAAAAGCAAGCAAGGAAGAAGAACCCTTTAATTTCCAAGTATAAGGCTTCTCTGAGGTTTAAAATTGTTCATCACTCTTGGAGACCAGTTTGAGGACTGTGTGTGTGCTCCCGGTGATGTATTATGAGCAATGATAAGAAAACTAATGAATATTTCCACAGTCAACACTAGCTCAGCTTGAACATTTGAAATTTCATTACTGAGTCTCCAGTCCTTGTTGGATATAATTTGACCACAACAATTGTTTATTTCAGTCTTGCTGAGTCCCTCATGCTCTCATTACTGCCAGCAAAGTTGAAATGTCACAGTTCTGTGCTGTGGAAGGACTAACAGACTGCTACTGTAAATGAAGAAAATTATCACATTGCTGCTTTGATCTCCAGCCTGAGCTTTAAGCAGGACAAAAGCAATATAGACAATGCTGTGAACTTTAACAGTGCTCAGCAGTTGTGGGAGACTCCTGCATAAGGATCAATGAATAGCCAGTGACATTGAACTGTTGCAGCACCCTGATGGGTAAAAAGCTGCAGCTGAATCGACAGAAGCCAGACTATTTGAAGCTTACTTCTCTTTGATGGAGTGCCAAAGCACATAGGCTCTGTTGCAGGGGAAAGAATCTGTAGGGCTTTTGTATGTGGAAAAACTTGTCAAAGGCAACGTGACAGCATAGTTATGTCATTCTAACTGCTCCTTGATTTATTGTTATATGGGTACCACTCCCATGCAGGTGCACTATAGAGGAAATGCCTCATGCTGCTGCAATCATTTTCGAGGCAAAAGTGAAGCTGATCTGTTAGCATATGAGTTTGCTGTCAACAGGGACTTGAGCAAGACTTTCCTTATGCTAAAACTGGGAGGAGACCCTTCAGTGCTATACTGACCCTTCAGTCAGTATAGCAGCCTAAAGAAACTCTGAGAGATGACAAGCAGCTGTAGTATAGCACCTCCTTGTCACAGTGTCCTGCTTTTCCACACCCATTAGCGATCTTCTTGTTGGGAGTTTTCACGAATACAGCTGCTAGCTAGAGGACAGCTCTGCCTGGTGCAATTATGCCACTAATGACGCACTTAGGTAATTTTTTTTGGTTTTCAGTAGAATTCACTTCAGTGCCAAAATACATAGATGTTTGCAAACATCCGAAAATGCTTTCGCAGTCTACAATACCATGGTCCCTGTGCTGGTAAAATAAATGGGAAATACAGTCTGAATCACAAAGTGCATGGCCAGATACAGCGTTCTGGAATGTTTAATGAATTCAGCTTGGTAGTCTCTGGTCAGCCAGTTAGCACCTTTCCTCATAGGATGCATTTCAAATACAGAAATAAAATCACTGTTGTTCATTTGAGTCTATGAGTGCAATAGAAGAACAAATCATTCCCTTTGGTTAGTGATCAGTAACATGAGGTTTTCATTGCAACTTGTCAAAAAAAACATAAAAATTGAGTCAGACTTCAAATGAAATAGCCCAGAAGGAAGAGGAAGGCTCCAGTGAATCCAGTCTCTTTCTGTCACTGTGCACTCAGACCAGCAGAGGTTAAAAGCTCCCTGTGAGGTCTTGGTAGTCTAGCACCACACTGACACTTTTAATAAGGATGTTTGAGTCCGTGCTTTTGGCAGATAGAGCTGGATGTTCAGGTTCACTGTACTTCTTATGAAAATTGAATTTTGTTGCTATAGGGGTGCTTTCCTCCCAAACGTACTTGTGCACATTTGTATTAGTCAAAATCTATCAAGGTGTTGATAAAAGCTGTTCTAACACTTAAAAAGGAAAAGCCAAATTAATAAAGCTATCCACTAACAAATCCTTTTTTTTCTTTTCCAACCAAACACAGTAAAATAAGAACCTGTGACCATTTCTCATCTGGATGTCAAAGTCTTTGCATGTATTAATTGTCTCCCTTTCAAGTCACACCAATTCAGAGCGAGACAAATGAGACCCAGATTCTTTGCTCATCAACTAACACAGCGGCCTTCTGAGACTGTGGACCCTTTCCCTTCTGATCCACAACACACTGAACTTTTTCTGCTTGACACTGCTTCACCTGCTAGATGTCCAGTGGCAGATGCAGGGAAAGGCCAGTTTGTCTTGCATTGTTTTTCATGCTAACTAGTTATTTTTGAATCCTTACCTGAAAATGTGTTCAGGTTTGTCCTATATTTTCTACTTGAAGAATCTGAGCTGCATTCCAAAGCTACTCCCAAAGCACTGCAGTGGTGTGGAAAGAGTCAGGTTGTGAAGTCTGTGCATCCAGTGAGCTGTCAGCTACTGTTCTGTCAAGACCAAGAGGTTTTTAAAATAAAAGTCTGGTTGGTGTTATTTGCAGAACAAGTCAAAGGTTAGAGCCTTTCTACTCAAACTGCCTAGATGAACCAAGATGTGCATCCTGGCACATCTCAGTTGAAAACCAGCGGGATTGCTGAGCACAATTCTGCCTTGCTTCTGGATCCTGCTGTCCTGCTGGTGCCACAGAGAGCAGGAGCATGAGCTTATTCAGGCTGAGGCAGACCCTGGTGGGGCTTCTGGGCGTGGTCCCTCCAGCAGGGAGCTGGGGGCAGACTGTGGTGAGCTCCTCAGAGGTTTTACTGAGGAGCAAAGCAGGTTTCTGGGCTTACCTATTTCTGATGGCCCATTGTGTTCACAAACCCTACAGACACTCCTTCCTTCCCTCTTCTTTCAAGACTCATTGCTGTTGAACCCTCTGGAGGTGTCAGTGAGGAAAGTGCTTGGGTTTGCTCCTGACCTCCCTGGGTGGTGGCAGTGTAGCTGCAAGGTGCTACAAAGAACCTGACTGAAGCTGTTAGTGAAGCCCTTTAAAACCTTGCCTGATGTTTTGCTAAGCACATTTTTACAGCATGAGTACTCCAGTAGTTTGCCGTCGTAGCTCTGACGTTTTGAGCCACTTTTACCGGGAAATCAGACTTCTTAATTCAGATTTGAAAATCCTTGTGTTCTGATCCATCTCTCAGCAGCCTACCTCCCCGACCACCCCCAACAAGCCAGTAGTGCCACTGGAGTGGGCATCTGGAGTGGTACCTAAACCTGACCCTACAGTCATCAACAAGCACATACGGAAACTGGTGGATGTAAGTATTTGGAACATTACACTGGCCTAAGAGAATGGTAGATTTGATATGTTCATCATTATAATTAATTTCAAGCTTATAATGAGATTGTTATGGTTGGGGTGAATTTCAGACATACCATAACATATTTGAGCCATTACATTGATATGTTCAGAAATATTTATTTTATTCCTGCAGTCAGCAACGGGACTAATAAACAGGTTTCTGGGTGCAAAGGAGCAGACTTTCAGAAACATCCAAAACCTGGCTGCTGTTTAATAGGTTTGTCTAGCAAATATAAATTCAGCATGCAAAGTTTAGTTTCTACAGCTCTAGCCACACAGTTCATGTCTGGTAACAGACAGCTGAAAAGAAAGCAACTCAGAAACAAGGTCTCAGACCTTGTTGGACCATAGGTCCAATGAACTTTTCTGGAAACTCTATTTCTGATTTTCAACGTGCTGTTAGTTTACTATCCAGAGCATGTTACGTATAATAACATGCTCTGGTAAAGATAGCGTTGTCTCGGTGTCACTTTAAAAATGCAGACACGAGGTCATGCAGAATTAGAGCTCCAGTTTAGAAGGTGATGTCTTGTGCTAGGTAATGTAAACAAAGCTAAACACCTCCAGATTCCTTTGCAGAGACTGAACTTTTCTTTCTGCTTTCTACAAATTAATAAGTATCTCTGAGAGGAGCTATTACCTTCTGATTTGGTCTGTGTTACAGATCACTAATTGGGGTCATGTTGTTAAGATAAGCTAAATAAACTCTTCAGTTCTCTCACCCAGATTTCAAATATATCTTGTAGTTTACTTTTTGTACATGCCCTTTTTTAAAAATAATTTAATTTTTCTTCTAATGTGGGATGCCAGAAATGTACATGCTCTTCCTGAATTGCTTTTGTCAGGGCCATATGTGTTGATAAAAGTTACTCCACATCCAAACCTCTCTTTGATAGCTTGTTAATAAGAAGTCTGTCACAATTCCTTAATCTTTCCAGAATGTGCTGGGTGGGAGTTTATGTTTGTTCCTGTACTTGAGGGAGTTGCAGATCCCCATTCCACAATTTTGGCCTGGTTCAGGACATGTGATTTGAGTTTGACAGAATTGAAACATGGTTTGGAGCTTTTATGGATACAGCTTACTAAAAGGCTCACACCACTCTACAACTGTTTTCATTTTGCCAGTATTTGTTGTTTACTTGCTGCTTTGAGTTCTGCTTTTAGCCATTGTTTTTATTACAAAAAGTGTTGAATACTACTTGAGTTTGTGTTTTAGTTCCTTCTTTATGATGTTTTTTTGAGGTCTGCCAGTCATTGTTAACAGTCATTTCATAGAAATGGGTTTCATCAGGTTCTTGTTAAAACAAGGACACTACAGATGCCATTTCAGGAGTCTCGGTATATTGATGTAATGTCTTTATCAACAACATTTTAATCTAGTGAAGGAGCCTGTACTTCACTCTGTGCCTCTCAGATTGTCATGTTGACTTTGACACTCATGCTTTTCCCATCAGCATCGCACGTAACTTTAACACCACTTGCACATCTCTGCAAACAGGAAGACAGAATACTGTAACTCCTTAGCAGCTAAAGAGGGCACCCATCACTGTATGTGACCTTTAAATTTTATCCCATGTCTGTTTTTACTTAGTGGTGGATTGGGGTGGTTTGATGGAAGAGAATGGTTGTTAGACACGAATTGCTCATGATTGGGGTGTCAAAATATTAGTAAACAAAATAGATTGAAACAGTACTGTGGCAGAGTAGAGGTGACCACCTAAAAGAAAAATTAAGTCAAAACCATCTGAAATACTCATGGGAAATCTGCTGTTGTTTTTGTTTTATTTCTTCTTTTTTTTCATGATTAAAAAGTGTACTTAATGAAGCAACGGGAATATGTCATCACCTGGGGCAGAATTTTAGTGACATTTCCATCAAAAAAGAAAAGTAAAGCAAGAATAAGTACGTGAAGACGTGTGGAGGATCATCACTAGATAAATGCTGATGTCAAATTTTCTTTAAAAATCAGCCATTTTTCCTGTAGAGTCCAATAATATGCATACTGAAATACTAAGGAAAATAAAAGGAATAAAACAGATGCAACAGAGCATCTGAATAGCTGAATAAAACATTAGTTTACATGTAATTATAATGTTGAAGAAGCTGGTATAAACACAGGATAAGCTAGATAATAGTACAATAATATTTTTCCTCCCCCCCCCCCAGTCTGTCTTTAGGAACTATGATCACGACCATGATGGTTATATATCTCAGGAAGACTTTGAGAGTATAGCTGCCAACTTCCCCTTCTTGGACTCTTTCTGTGTGCTGGACAAAGACCAGTAAGTTTGGAAATCTCTTTGTGGTGGTTTTTTCCCCTTTTCCTCAGTTTTAAAATTCAGAAAATACAAATATTGAAGAAACAGCGGCTTCCAAGTTTCTTGTGCCTGACAAGATTACTGAAAGCCAAATTCTATTATAATTTAAATTCTTATACTCTAGTCAGTTCTTTAAGTCCTAGGTTGGAATTACCTGCTTTACCTGGTAATTTAAAAATCCTTTATGTAATAGTTGCATGACAAATTCCTGCTGGGACTGAGTCAAAACCCTAGAGTACTGTGAAACTGCAGTGGAGATACTCTATCCAAACCAGGCATCAGACTGATGAAACAAATAAGTTCTCTACAGCACATGAGAAATGAGTTCTTGTAGCAGAGAGGGGGTAACAAATACTCTAGAAGGTATATATAACATCCATTTCCTAGCCAGTTGGGCTTGATAATTCTTGTTATCCAGAATCTCTTTGACTGTGAAGGCTGGTGGCCAGCCAGAGGCATAACCACTTGTTCTGTGTGAGCAGTAAGTCAAGTTCCTTCATTCAGTGGCCTGGTCTGTGCTCTCATGCCACTAACAGGTGAGATAACAAGGTTCAGTGTTACTGTTTAAAGAAAGATAAGAACCACAAAGGCTGTAAGGTTTGGTTTTTTTTTCCTTCCAGGACTGCTGCAGCTCTTTCAAAGGATGTGCTTTGTGTGCTGCATGCTTTCTGCAATGAGAAAACCCCAAAATTTTCAGTCCTATGAGCAGTGATAGATCTACTCTACTTTTTATTTCCCTTACAGAGATGGTCTTATAAGCAAAGAAGAAATGATGGCTTACTTTCTGAGAGCTAAATCACAGTTTCAGTGTAAAATGGGACCAGGGTTTATTCATAACTTTCAGGAGATGACCTATCTTAAACCAACTTTCTGCGAGCACTGTGCAGGATTTGTAAGTATGATTTTAATAATAGCATATCTTAAAAACAACTTTTAGCCTTTAATGTATATGGAGTGGAACTGGCTCCATACATTGCTAATGTCTCTTGGCCAAATAATATCTCATGGTGCAGAAGCACAAAACATTTACTCATGTTGTAGCTGTGCTATCCAGTTTTGATTTAGTGGTTTCTGAAAACTGCCATTCTGTTGAGGGGAAAAAAAATTACATTAGCTAAAGGATGTTAGAGACTATATGAATGGTCTTACTTGGTTTATCTTAAGTTCTTTAATTTGGTTTGATTTCCCATGTAAACAAGCTCAAGGGAAAATAGATGTCTGGAGCAAAGGATGTAGATGAGGCAAAAGCTGTTCTTTCTCAGGAAATTGCACATGGCAACATAGATATGTTCATAATTCTCCGAATGGCTGTAACAGCCCTAATTTTCCCTCTATTGAATTAACAGATCTTCTAATTTGGTAAAGAAATCAGAAGTGCTTCCAGTAGTTCTGTACAATAAGAATTTTTAGAATTTATTAGTTGGAGGTTTTTTTTAATTTGCTTTTTATCTGAGCCATAACTTACCAGATGTCACTTATTAGAGTGTTCTCTACATATCTGGGGAAGCATTCATTTTGTGGGCATTTGTGTTGCTTGTAAACCTTCTCTAAGGTTTCCACTTCAAACCAAATGTAGTAAAGAATTACTATGATATAGAGGTTACTTTAATGGACACACTTGGCTGAAATCAAATGTCCACATTTAGACAGCTAAAGCAGTAAGGGCAGAGGGCCATGTCCTCTGCTTGTGTGTGGCTCACATAACAGGCTGTAAACTCAGACCCTGTCCCTGCTCTCCAGAGCAGATCTGCCTCTGCACTCGGCGGTAACTTTATTCCGTGATCTTTTCCGCTAAGCAGTATTTCTTCATGGTTGAAAGTAACAACAACAGCACTGCAAAGCACAAAAATGTGCCTCCTTTCAGACCTGCTCTGGCCTTCCTGCTCTAGCCCATGCTCCCATTTTCCACTCACTTCTTTTGCGACGTGTCAGTTTTGGTCGGATGCTTGAAGCCCCTATCGCAACTGCTGCTGCTGATTAATGCCACGGGGAAGAAGGAATTCCGCCTATTTCCGCTAGAACTGCCAAAGCACTGGCAGCGACATGGTCAGTGCTGACGTAGGAGCGTGCTGGTGGGTCTCAAGCTGACAGCTCCAGCAGACCCATGGGGCAGGGACAGCCACTGGCCTGAGCCTATTGTTCCAGGCTGCCCTGTGAAGACGTCATTGCGTTCGTGACACTCAGTGCGTGTTTGGAAGGCTTCCACAGCAAAGCAAGGCCCAGGGACTGCCCTGAAACATCCTCTCCTGTAGATATTTTTCTCCTGCATCAATTTTCTAATTGGCCATTGTTAGAATTTTCATGTCTCCCTGATTACATCACTGCAGGAATACAAATGAGTAAGGGGTTGTACAGGAAATGGAAATAAGGTAATTTTTCCTGTCAGCTAACTGAAGTCATTGGCATTGTTCTGTGGATGAGTTGGACTGATAGGACAGGAACCAAGTACAGAATCTGCTGCATATTTGTTCTGCATTTCAGAGCTGGAAACTCATCCACGGGTGGAAACCTAATTTCAAACTGATGCACTGATTCACAGTCAAAATAATGTGCACTGACCATGCAGCAGGATGAATTGACGTGACAGTGCAATGCACACAATGCTACAAACTTTGAAGGTCAAGCTAATACCTAATGCCATTAAGCAGCAGAAAGTTGATATGCTCATGGCCAGTCACAGTTCCGTCCCAAAGCTTGAGTTGCACCACATGGCAGGGTAGCCATGCTAAGCCGTCCTGCTAAACTTCATAATCTGAATTTGCACAGATCCTCTTACCTTGGAGCTGGCTCAAGCCAGCTTTGCAGCAAAGCTGTGTCAGACACACTCAGAGCTTTAGGTCAGAATTCATGACATGACACTTCAGCTAAACTTCCACTGTGGTGTGTAAGCACAACAGTGGTGCCAAATTTGAGTGGGAGGAAGGTACAGAGATAAGAAGGTAAAGAGTGAGGATAGAGATCTTCAGTGGGAACACATTAGAGCTTAAATGAAATAACAATCCATGTCTCTTAAAGTGATCCTGTAAAAGAGATCTGGGAAAATAGGTCATCTCTGCTCTTTCAAGGGGGACTGAAGTGCTCCCCTGTCACTGCCTGAGCACAGCAGCTGCGATCACTGTGCACATATATGGCATTAGCAAGAAAATAATGAGCCACAGGCCTTCTATGGACCCAGCTCCTACTGTTGTCCTTTCTATTCTTTTGTTCACCATTCTTCTACCTTGTCCAATCTATTTCTGCTCTCTCCAGAGCCCCATTTTTGCTTGCTATTTCTTTTGTGCAGTGTGTGGGGTGGTTTTTATTTCACCCAGAGTCTTTCCATTCTGTTTATTTTATTATTTTCTTTGTATTCTGAATGATCTTCATCTCTTCCTTTTGAACCTTTCTTTAATGGCCATATTCACCCCCTGCTCTCTGTGCATGGATACTTATAAATCTGGTGAGGAGATGCACACAGTTTCAGTTGCCTGGATGTGCTCACCCTCCCTGGTGAATGAGTTCAGGAAAAATAAACACCAGAGTCCTCAGTTTTTTCCCTTTTATGCTGGAGTTAGAAAACCTGCCCCTTCCTCTCACTGCTTCTCAGGAGTGGAAATGCTTGTTTTTATAATGCCGTGGCTGTAGATACAGTGCTTCTGAGTACAGAGAAAACAATTTACTAGGGAGTTTCCCTGTTTCCAAGCAATCCTGCTCATGTGGCAGTGAAAGCTTCCCAAATGTGGGACCACACACACTGGCCCTTGGATGTTTAGCATTTGGTAGTTGCAAGTGTATGTCGACAAGAACAGCTTCTGAGGGAAGGCAAAGATGGAATTTAGTGGCTTTTCTGCTTGTTTCATTCTTCATCTGTTTGGATTGGGGCTTTTTTTTAAGTTGGAAAAGGTAGGTGCACAAATCAGATTGCTATGGCTAGGTGTGCTGGGAACCTGTATGGCAACCGAGAACCTAGTTTTTATCCCCAGTGGTGTTTTCTTCTGCTGTGTTTGAATATTATGGGTCAGTGATGTGTCTGGAGAATGGACATACACAGGAAATTCTGCAAATAACATGAAGGGAGCCTAGAAGCCAAATGTGCTCTGCTGTTTTCACTGAGCTTGGTATGATAACACATTTTAACCCAATCCTGGAAGCAAAAGTCATCTGTGTCTCTGTTTCTCTGGTAGTCCCATTACTACAAGTAAGTAGCAGAAGTAAGGGAGAAGCCACACAAGTCTTATCACAACTAGAGGGGGAGGTCTGCCTGACAGGAAGGGTGTTAAGAGCAGTTGCATCCTGTTTGTGCTTTTGTAGCCATTGGTACTTCCTCGTTGTAACCTTGTTTTCCTTCCAGCTTTCTTTTCTAATTCCTTGACATTCTTTTGTCTTTCTTTGCAGCTCTGGGGTATAATCAAACAAGGCTACAAATGCAAAGGTAAATAAATATTACAAGGATTTTTTTCAAGCTATGGGTGGTGGGGTTTAGAGCAAGTTAGTCCACTATACCTTTAATTAAAATGGCATATGTTCAAACACATCCTACATCTACATTTGGTATTGTCCATGAGCAGTGACTGCTGGCACACTATGAAGTTTCACTGCATTAGAATACACATTACTACATTAGAATGCAATAGGAATGCACAGATTCTGTGAGATAAAGGTCCAAAGCAGCCCCTGACTCCATGAGCTGTCACTTTCTACCAGTAAATACCTTGTAAATTGGAAAACCAAGTATTCTTATCCTAACATGGAGACATCCTGAAATATATCCCCTGAGACTCAGGTCAGGAAAAAGTCTGCTGGCAAACAACAAACTGTTGTTTGTATATCCATGTACATCCATGTGCCTGTAGTGAAGCCTACATGCAATTTAATAGTGGCTGAGGTAGAAATAGAGAAATATTTAATTCCTAACTGCCCAGCAGATCTCATTGCAAGATCTTCTTCAGACATTCAACTCATAAAAATGCTAGAGCTCTTACATCCCTCTCCTTTGCCTTCATAAAATAATTTCTTATTAAGCAGTTCAGACCAAAAAGGGCATTACAGAGGTCCTCACTGGCTTTAAAATCCTGGATTTATTTATTTCTCAAGCAGCCCAATTCTTGCTGAAGGGCTATGATTTTCATAGCTGCAGCTACATCTCAGTTATTCAAAGGGGAAGATTCACATTTTACTCTTTTCACTTAGTCTTACACAGACTCCAAGGAGAAGGATAAAGAATTCACAGTAATTTTTTTTTAGGATACACCATACTCCTGTCTCTCTCCAGCCACAAACCTCTCTTCCTCAGAGTGGGATGGGAAAAATGTCCATGGCTAAATCAACATATGTAATTCAGATATTCCTGATTACTGTCATTTTAGAAGCTTTGAATGGGCTGGTTGCAGTCTACAATTTTACTGGTAGGATGAGGAAAGGAAGGTAAAGTTTTGTCACACCAACCTGTAAACTCAATCTGAGATCTGAAAGTTGAGCTTCTGTCCTGCATCACTGCCTGTAGCAGTGGCCCAGTGGAGACTGAGCAAAAGTGGTTCTGTAAAGTCGAAGTTACAGGCAATGAAGCATGAAAGTAGGAGAGCAGAGCTGCTCAGATCCTGCAGTGGTCAACAAGTGTGAGGGTGCCTGCCTTTTGTTGCAGCAGCTACCAGCTGCTCTGTGTTCCAGCATCACTGCAGTGTGACACTCATTAGGGATGAACTCTGCCTTTAGCACAGAGGTGTCATCCTCTGTTTGAACACAGCAGGGAGAGGGAGGGAGTTCCTCCTTCCAGGCCTGCTGCTTACTCCAGCACTGTGAGTTATGAGATAAAAGCTAGACTGCATGGTCTGCAAGTGATAGAAGGAGTCCTGCACTTCAAGAGAGATCTTTATTGTATCTGAGGGAGTGTGTTCTCTGGCAGAGAAAGCCAGAGCTGGGCATGGACTACTGCATTAGTCATATGAACAAGGTGTTGGCAGAAAGCAGAACTCCCACCCATCATGCCAGCGCTGCTGCCTTGAGCCCTGTAGTTCCTACAGCAGAGCTGTAAATGCAGCACCTTGACAATGCTCACCTAGAGCAAAATGTTGGGCTATGGAGCAGCAACAGAGAAATAAGGGAGATGAGAATTTTTAAACAATGGAAAAGAATACAGAGGAGAGCGAGACTGTGCTTGGGACACATCCTCCACCCTTCAGCCCTTTCTTGCATATAAGATCCATACTCCAGCCATACTTCAGATAAATGTACCTAGTGATGATGTATCCACAGTGATTTAAATCCCAGCAGAGGTGCAGGTACTCAAAAAGTCTTTTCTGAGTAGATGATACACTTCCGCAGAGCTCATTCATGTGCTAATGTTGCTTACTGAGCTACTTAGACTAGTTTTAACCTACGGTAGTCTACACTGACCTCCAGCAGTCCTTCCAGATGCTCGGGGTATGGATGCTCTGGTGTCTTCTAACCAAACCTGTTTACTATAATGAGCCCTGCTGGGTCAAATAAAAGCCAGCCAAATAAATAACCCCCCTCTTGGGGTGACACATGCAGTAGAGCAGAAGTTTTATGTAGGGCATACACAAGATCATATCATTCCACATCTCTTCCTTGAGACTATTTTATGATTAAAATATCATCTTCCCTCTTCTCTTCTGCTGCCATTTTTCTACTACTGGCTGTCATGGAAATTATAATTTTTTTTTTTTTTTTGTAATGCACTTCACACCAAACGATCCCATTCTGTAACACCCTTCACACCTTCTTGTCAAACTTTTTTGTTCCTTCAAAGTCCTTTCTTGGTATCTGCCTGCTAATAGCCCTGAGGGATTACCAAATAGTTGTGGCTTTCCATTTGATGACTTGGCAATATCTTTTTTTACAGATTGCGGTGCCAACTGTCACAAGCAATGCAGAGACCTGCTTGTGCTGGCTTGCAGGAAATTTTCCAGAGGAACTTCAGTAGGCAGCAACCATGGGTCTCTGCCTAGCAGTCCATCTCTGCCTCCAGGTAAGAACAGTTTTCCTCCTATTTTAAATCATTTCTGGAATCCTCTCTAGTGGCCAGTGTTCTTGCTGCCATTTTTAATTTTTCCTTTGTATCAACACACAAAGCAACACCTGTCCTTTTTGCTGCACTATGGCTTTTGTTCACTCCTCAAATTACATCCTTTTCTCCAGCGATGGCCTTAGTGTCTTGTCTAAGGCTCATTATCCTCCTTACCAGCACCCCTATCCCAGCTGAAAAGAAATGAAATTATATTTCTCCTTTTTTGTCACTTAGGAGCAAGGAGACATAGGACACAATTCTAGCACTGTCTTACCCCCAACCATGCAGATGGTGAGGCAGTAAGATCTATGCACACAGTGTCAAAAACAGTTTCCAAGCAGCATATGGATGTTGATAATTATAGCACTGCCTCATACAAGGGGTTACCTCCCCACTCTTCCCCAGGCTTGTTACCTTCTCAAAAACACCAGAATACTTAAACAAAACAATTCTACCCTCTCTTTCAGTCCAAGATGAAGTATTTGAATTTCCCAGTGTTGCTGCAGAACACCAGGACCTTGATGGTAGAGCTATCACCCTCGTCACTGGCTCTTCACAGAAAATTTCCGTGCGGCTGCAGCGGGTGACCACCAGCCAAGCAACACAGACAGAACCACTCTGGCATGAGCCAGGTTGGAATGATTCGGGTTCCCATACGTTCCCAAAAATGAAGTCCAAATTCCATGGAAAAGCTGGGAAGAACAAAGGCTTTGCTAAGTGGGAGAATGAAAAGCCCAACATGCAGGCTGATGTAGAGCTAGAAGCTGAGGCCCCGCAAGATATACAGGATCACAATGGAATAGAAACCCTCCCAGAAAGACAAGAATCTGAGGTGAGTTCCAGAAGAAGCCAAAACAGTTTAAAATATGCTACAGTCTGAAGTCTCATAGGATTATTTAATGGATTTCAGGATGCTTTTTCATTCAAATTTGTCATTGAGTCTTGCACAAGAGTCACTTTCAGAAGAATGCTGAATTATCCACAGATCCCTGTTTTCTACTGCACTACACATCTACTATGACACTGTAACTGGTAGTTTGGGTTCTGATGTCAGTATGTCAGTTTTTTAGTAGTTAGGTACTTCTCATTTTGAAAACCAATAACCTGGTGGATATCTGGCCACCTTCTGTGCTGTTGTACCCTTGCACTGCACAGTTCAGGGCTCCATGAGAGACTCACAACAATTACCATTCTGACAAATACAGGAGTCCAGGCCAGGGTATTGATCTGATGTCTGTTGTTGTCATCCATAAAGTTTATACTTCCGAAGCCTCATGCTTTTATTGACCATCTCTGCCAGTATGTAAATGCTTATTTTCTTCTGCTTACAGGATAGCTGATTGCTCACCCTGACGCACAGAAAACTAAAGATGACAACTACAGCAAGTAGTACAGTTGATGGACTGTCACAGACCACATTTGGCCATAAGGAGTGTTCCCATACCTCATCCTTTTAAACCCAATCATTGCCCTGTTTTCTTAGCTGAAAGGTGTTATAAGGCACTATTTATTTTCTCACGAGTAAGCCATTTCGATGAACATTGCACAGCCTCAGCAGAATGGATCTCTGTGCTCATTGTTTTCTTTTGTATGACTTCTGTGGAAACTTCCTCTACATGCCAGTGAGGATATATTCGGCCTTCTTTAAATGCACTGCATCATTTCAGTATGTCTGCCAGCAACAGCAATGGTGAGGACAGAAGCCAAGCATCCAAGTTTGTTCAATAACACTCCTTTCCCGAGGCTTACAATGATCATTTAAGGAAAATTGTGTGTTGATTAAATCTCAAACAAAAATCTCTCACAAAGTCCTCTATACTGAAGTTCTTTACACACCTGAGGTTTTGAATTTTGGCCGTGTTTACATTGCTACAGTGAACATATTGGTGTTCAGCACAGTGATATCGGTTCCCAAACTGAGGATCCTTCAAATAGGCAGCAGCTGGCTGAGACTGAAGGAATTCCAAGACACTATGTGTTTTTCTGGTTACACCACAATGGAGAAGGGTCATCTTTGCCAGCACTGATTATGGTAACATTAGCATGCAATAAACACTTTAGTTTTAAATGTGTGTGTGTATATATGTGGATGTGGTACTTTTCTCTGGTTAGAAAGCTGTACATGTTAAGACTAAATGTTCTGAAGAGCAATCTCCAGATCAGCAGATTGCTAAGGTAGGATCTAGCACCTGAATTATAATGGTCTGGTTTGAAGTTGCATTTCCTAGAACTGTTAAGTTATTGAAAGAGGACAGTCCTCATCTGGGAAAAGAGAGAAAAACAAAACACCACAAAGCTCAAACCTGAAAAACTGGCACACATGTTAGTCTTCTTATCCCATCTCCCCACAACAACAGGGGTGGGTGTGTGCATATGTAGCACATGCTCTGATATAACACCCGGTTACAAGATGTCCTACAAAATTCAAGTTATTGCCCCCTTCAACATGTTATAAGCCTTCAAGATGAGAGTAATTTCATAGACTTCCCTAACACAAAACTGACAGCTGCACTCCTCTGCGTAAATTTGACTGTAAAGTGCACTGGGACTACATGATACCTGCCCAGGTTTGCATCCTTACATCCTGCAGGTTTGTTTTTCAGCACAACGAGTAGCAATAGTAAATCTGTGGAGATAAAAAAAATTTAAAAAAACATTCTCTTTACTGTTGTAAACTCAAGAGGAATAAGCACTGGTTTCCAAACTAGGATGAGGGCCAGAAGCACACTTCATTCTTATACTTCTGCGGGCAAAGAACAAGCATTAGCAAAACCGTGGTCTTTATTTCCTGTGGCAGGTCAGCTGACGGGTCACAGCCAGCTGACCGCACAGCTACCGGTACAGCTCACAGCTTGCTCACAGTGAAAATGGTTTGGTGGAGAATTTGAATAGAGAAATTTGGTTATGATCCAGCCTGTTGATGGATCTGTTGAGATAAGCCTTTTAATGCTCTATAAATGAAATGTTCACGAGCAACTTCACTCTTAACATCACATAGTTTTGACCAGCATTTAGTCTGTAGACCTCAGCTTGTTTCTTGTAGGATTTTAAAAGTTATTTGTAGCTCTTGACTTAGCATCTCATCAATAAATCTCTTGCAAGCCTGGTAGCTTCAGTCAGTTATATACTTACCTCAGCAGCAGTTGCAGATCAAGGACAGTCTGCAGGCTCACACAACTGATCCTGCTAGGCAACATATTGCAGCCTCCAAGGAGAATCACAAAATCATTAAGGTTGGAAAAGACCTCTAAGATGAGCAAGTCCAACCTTCGACCAATCACCTTGTCAACTAAACCATGGGACTAAATGCCACATCCAGTTGTTTCTTGAACACATCCAAGGATGGTGACTCCACCACCTCCCTGGGCAGTCCATTCCAATGCTTAACAACCCCAACCATGAAGAAATTCTTCCTGAAATTGAAAAGGAATAAGTGAAAATTTCAAGTACCTGGTACAGCTGGAAACCCTTTGCTACAGGCATTTAAGAAAGGGGAGCACAGAGTGTGTTGTTGGCAGTAAGTGTTCACAGCCATTGAAAGCAAGAAATACACTGGGTAGAAATGCAGCCATTTTTTCGCACACACACACCCCACACTGCCAAAAAGGGATAGATTTATCTTAGACAATGTAATAATTTATTCAAAAAAGCATTCACAGGCTGTTTACAGAATGTGGATCTCCTAGTTCCAAAACAAGAATCTGAGTAGGGAGAGCTGACAGGGCTTGAACAAACATTTTAAGAAGTTGATATAAGATGAGCTTTTTTTTTTTGCTGTGGGGAGGCCTGAATATACAAAATTTAGAAAATATTTTTCTTTTCTTATTTCAAGTGGATATCTTTTTCTGAACAGGGAAAAGACTTTTCTTCACAAAAACAATTTTAGTTCCCCAATCTAGGCAAAGGAACAAAGACTTTCTTTCTTTTTCTCTAACTTAAGAAGTTCTTGCCTGATCTGTGTGTCTTTGCTGGTCTTGGTGAAATCCTCTCTGCTAGAAGTACAGCAATTCCAGGAGAGTGTCCAGGAGAAAGTGTGTCATAATGACAAGAACGCTGGATTAATGAAGTAGCTAAAGTCAGATACAATCCCAAATGATGCTGGATAATTCCACCCCATCCATTCTCTCCTGTCTCAGGATCTTGTAAAAAACATGGGGGGAGACTGAGGGATTATTTAAGAAACAAACTCTCCAAAACACCACACAGTGGAAAGAAAGAAGATTATGTCAAACCTTATTTACAGCTTGATCTGCAAATGCCAAAGAATACAAGCAATAAGGTGAAAAATGCAAGTGCTTGGATAGACCCTGTAAGAGGTTGTTTGAGCCAAACCCACTAGGACTTTCTGTGCTTGTTTAAAACCTCTGCAAAGCGTCATGTAGCACATAAGGGAGCTTCAGCTTTGCTTCCAACTTTATGGAGTAGCCCTGAGTGCTTCTCAAGGAGCCAGAGGGACATCTGGCTCCCTCAGAGGGAAATGCAAAGCCAGGTTTGAACCCCAGCTCTCTCCTCTGCTCTAACCATCCCCACAGTCTTGCCCTCCTCTGCCCCCCACTCCCAGTCCTACTCAGCTTTTAGGCTTTAAAAGAATAAACCAGCTTTACAAAGAAACATCTTCCTAGACAGAAGGTATCTTCTCAGAGGCACCTTCCTCAGGCAGGTGAAGTCTTGGGCAGGGAGAATATGTTTGCTGATCAGAACTAGTCTGAAGCATGGATTTTCCCTAGCTGGGAAAGGTGATACATTTCCCTTTCAGTACAGCAGATCAGCTGAGCTGCAGAGCAAGGTTAGGGGCAGCCGTTGCCTAAAATGTTACATTTTTCCAAAATTAAACCACCTGTCACCTCTGTGGACTGTTGCTCAAGGATTCCTCTACAGAAGTCAAAGTGAAAGCATGCCTTATGTGCCCCCGCAAGGTCTTCCTCATGGGAAGCCCAGAAGCCTTTGGCTGAGATAGCCTGAGCAGCCACAGGAGGATCCTTGCAGCCTTGGACACTAGTTCTAGAAGCTTTAGGCATCTGCATGGGAAATAGATATTCCACATGAAAGAAGGGTGCATGTGAAGTATACTGGACAGAGGCTGGGAAAAAAAAAAAAAAAACAAAAAAAAACCACAAAAACAATCAACCCAAAAAACTCCAAAACAAAACAAACCCCACCAAAAAGAGAGAACAAGTAACAAGACAGAGTAAATGCAGGAAGAAGCATGCTAAGGAGCACACTCTTTCTTTCTCTACATGACACCAAGAATGGAAAAGGATCCCAATGGATGAAGGAAAGCAGGAAGGAAAGCAGGAAGGAAAGGAAGGTTTTGTAGAGGCAGGAGAAACAAGGGTTTGTTTGTTTTGTGACTATTATAACGCAAAGAAAATAGAATCAAGGTTTGCTTCATTCAGCATCAGCCCGCTGACTGATGAACATCCATACAGCACAAAAAATAGTTCCAAGTACTTCTCAAGAAAGCCTTGAAAAAAGAGCTGGCAGGGTCATTGCAGAAATGGATGCAACTTTGGAAAAAAGTTTTTGAGTTATCAGCACTGATCTGGATTTTCAAAATAAGCATTGCAGCCAACAGGGTAAACTCATTGGAAAATCTGTGCGCTGAAATTTAAAGTGCTGTTTACAGCTGCAGACAGTCTGGTCCTAGGAGACAGAAAAAGCCATCAGCAAAAGGCTACTGCTGGGGCAGTATGAAATTTAGCCAAAAAGTCTGCTTTTTCCATGAGTAGAGCTAATGCCGGAAAGTTTAAAGAGGCCTTATCACCTTCATCTCTGCTTCATGTGTGAAAACGAGTTATGACCTTCCACCTGCCCACAGCATAGGCAGACTCCCTCTTTCTTTGGTTTTACAATAGTGTTTTCCTACTTTTTGTACTTGTTTTTCTCTCCTCTGTTGTGGGAAAGACCCACGTGGACAAGAGAGGAAATTACTGGACAATAAAGGGGAAACAATGACACTGACAGCAGTCAGAGCTATAAAAAGCACCAAGTAAACACAAAGGAAACATATTTTTTCCCTTTTACCCTTGTTTGTCAAGCCATTAGAGGCGTGATCTATTTTCAGCCAAAGAGGGGAGAAGGCAATGTTTATAGCTGGTAATAGCACTTGATTTTTCAGACTGTGTCCCCTTGAAAACTCATAACCTGAAACAAGCAAGCGCATGAGTATGCTGAGAGCCTACACAGGGGAAACACCGTAGCATACTGCTCTCCAATCACAACACTGCTGTGATTCTAGCCTAAGGGTTTGCTAGAAGGCTGATAAAGCAAACTTGGGAGTTCAGCATGAGCCAGCTTGTTTGGGACTGATAAATCATGCTCAACACCTTAAAAGTGCATTGATACATCTGTACCATTCCTGTTGTCCAGGGAAATCAGAAGTTCAGAGAGCCTAACAGTCAACAACACCTGGACTCTCTACTGCAGACTAAATGTGGCAGAACTAAGATTAAATTATGTGCAATAAAAGGGTATTTGAGGGCTTTTGTTTGCAGGTCTTCATTACCCTAACAGGGAATTAAATTAACTTCCAGTACCACAAGAATTGACAAAAGCCTTTTGGACACTCAAAAGTTAGCAGATCCCAGTGAGAATCCTTATTCCCCACTGCATTCTTGCCACTTCAGCAGTTTTTCATTTCCTAGGTGCATAACCTGTCACAGGGAATACTCCTACACCACAGGATTTTTCAAGCTCCAACCACTTCTTGTAACTATCTACCGCCACAAATCTTGCTTCCCTTCTCCCCAGTCCTATCTTAGGTACTTGATACTTAGATACTTGACTGGTAAGCCTCTAGGTTCTAATTGAGCCTGGGTTTGGTTGAGGCACTTGCCACTTTCCTCAATCCAGATGCAAATAACAGTTTCACGGAAACAGACAGCCAAAGCCTTAAAGCAGGTTACCCACATGCTCTGGCTGAGAAGCCTGATCTGTAGCTTGAGGAGCCCCTCTGGGACCATCAGCCATCATGGCATATCACCATGGAGCTGCACATTTCAGGATTTTGGCTGCTGAAGTAGAGGAATCTCATCAAGTGAGAGATTACCAACCAGCTAAAGAGAAAACTACTCAGGGAATAGCTACAGGCCAAAAGGCTCTCTGGGGTGAGTTATGTATGGTGCAAGCTCAGTTTGACCCACTTTCCCTTGTGGTACTCCTTTACTCACAGTAAGAAATAAATTTTTATCTTTTCCTCAGACCTGCAAGGAAAACCCAACTATGACTACAGTGCATATGGATCATGGTATTCCAAGTCAGGTTGTAATGCACCTGATGTGGGAAGCAAGTGTGCCCCCCTCTCCCCATAGTTATGTTTCTGCACAATGACAATGCTCAAGAGACAGTGATCCTAACACAGGGAATGGAAAGTGAGTGCAAGTGAAGCCTTTAGAAAACACAAGCTGCTTGAGAAAAAAAAAGCAGATGGAAAAAACAGAACAAGATGCCTACAGCTTGTGGGAGAAGAGTGGCAAGAACAGGAAGGCCAAGAGGAAGAACACTGTTCCCCTTGCTTGCTTACTTGCCTTTTTAATCTGCTGGAGTTCTGCTTTTGATCATGATGCACAATGAAATCAAGCCATGTATATCCAATCCACCACAGTCTAATAACATCCACAACCCATCTCTCCTCTCCCAGCTTCTATTTAAGAGATTCCTCCCAGTGCAGCAGTGCAGAAATCATGTTTGGAAAACAGTAAATATCAGAGCATCATACAGAGAATAACAAAGCAGTGGCTGTTTGCTTTCATTAATCAAAGCTGTGCTCTCCACATACACAAAGCTTGTTTTCTCTGGGGAACAAAGAAGTCACAGCACACCAGAAGGAAACAATAGAGTAAGGAAAAACAACAACAGCTGGCAGAAGCAAAGTGTTTTCTTTCCTGTTGGAAGAGTAAAGCCTCCTGGTTTTGACTTCTGATTTTTAACTTTCCCCCTCAAACAGGAATAAATTGGGACTTGGCTTACCCTAAGTCCTGGAAGAGGAAGGAGAAGCAACATATTTTGATGAGAAAAAGCTATCTGGGAGGAAGTGGAAGCTCCTACCCCACCCCAGCATCAATCCACCATGTCACAGTGTGCAAAGGTGAGACTCTCCACTGCAGCAACAGCTATAGTCTTGCAGAGGAACTGGCAGCTCTGGCACAGAAAGCACTTTTGAAGGTGCTGATGTAACTCCAGCAGGGGCTCTCTGAAGAGCCTCCTGAGTTCCCGCTTGCTAGGAACAAGTTTACAGCACTCTTAATGCCCGTACAGAAAACACCATCCTCTTGCAGTGAGGAGCGTGAAGAAAAGCAGAAGCTGTCAGCTTGAAGAGATTACATTCCCAGCAAAAGGCTCTTTTAATTTGTCAATCTCTTTGCATTTGCTAGTCCAGGACTGACCCCCCTGTAGGAACCCTAATTCTTAAAAAAAACCCCACTAATTATTTTTGCAGGAATGCAGCTATTCACCAGCTAATGCTCATGACAAGGTAAGACACCTCTGGAGATTGCTGCTGTAAGAAATCATCAATAAACTTTTGTGAAGCAGCAAGATTCACTTTTAGATAATTTGAACTATGTTAGGCACAGATAGATCTTTATCAGTGATCCTCAAAGACCTGGATTCAATACAGAAAGCTTTTTCTTCATCAGGCTTGTTAAATTTGTTTGAAGCACTAAAGGAGAAAAGCCATTATGTCAGATTCCCAAGTGCCTTTCCCAAGTGCCTTTGCCTCGTTTCCAAACCCGTGAATCACTAGCAGCATCTAGTGGCTGCAATAAATCAAAACAGATTTCCAGGTTGACTGTGGCACAAAATACAGACAAATCAGTTCTAAATGATGTTTTTAAACTTAGTTACATGACTACCTTGAATTACAGCAACACCAGCGTTACAGAGATTCTCTCAGATACTTATGCTGTTACTGTAAGCCACTGTTGCTTCCATCAATCTGGATTCATCCCCAAGGACAAAACAGGTAGACTCTGCCATCATCATAGCCTCTGCTACAGTGATCTGAGCACAGTAGCAAGAACCTACATTTCCACAAGGCTGGAGAGCATCAGGAAGTTCCCAGAAGCAGCATACCAAGTTCACACAGAGGAAGGAACAGAACAAAAGTCAGTAACTGAAGATCAGTTCCTGCCACCCACTGCTGTTCTGACAGCCCCTCAAAGGACAAAATGCATGGTACAGCTGGGACAACTACAAAGTACAAAATAAATAACAACAACAAAAAAAAAAAAAAAAAAAAAAAAAAAAAAAAAAAAAAAAAAAAAAAGAGATGAAGAAGACAAATCCCCATGAATTTCCAGCTACTGTAGCAACTGCTTTTTACTGTCAAGGAAAAGAAACTAAAGCAAACAGAACATACAGATACTTTTATTGCTCACCTTTTATACAACGGCACACCTTCAGCCATTTCCTTTCACAGCTTTTTGACAATGTTTATGTACACAAAAAACCCAGCAAGAAGCATTATGTGGCTTTCAGTAAAGAAAAAAACCCAAACATTAGAACACCAAACTCAGCCAGGTTTTGTTTTCTGCAGCAATAATAAAAGGGCTTCCTCTAGGCAGGAACTAATCTTCCCAGGCCGTAGTGCATTTCTTTAAAAAGACAACCCCCAAAACAAATTGCCCTAGATTTGCTGAGCCAGTGGTATTTAACTTGCAAATAAAATAAACTTCAGTTTGTCATTTCTTCTAGCTGATTTCAAGTAAAAATTAGGTTTGGAGGAGGAGCAACTTGTTTTGGATGGATGCAGGTCAGTTTGAATTGCTACACCTAACTACAGGCCTACATACACTATCGGTTCACAATTTAGCTTAGTTTGAAATTATCTTTGCAGATTTTGGCGGCGGTCAGTCTTCGGAGTTGAGCAGGTGTGAAAACGTGGTTTAGCAGGAGATAAGGCTACTGAACATGGCATCCACAGTAGAGCTCAGATAACACAAAACCCTGCTTCTCAGAGGAGTTCCCTGTGCGTGCACACACACGCTGTAACGCCACTGACTGAAACAAGAGGTCAGCAAGAAGAAAAGCAGCACTCCAGACTGGTTTAGAACATGTAACTCAATAATGATTTGAGGGAGAAAATGCAGAAGTTCTACTGTGTATTATAAGAGACAAATTTGACGGGTGTTGGTATTTCTCCAAATCAAAACAGAAGGCAAACACAGCAGCCATATTTAGAACAAAAGTGTTTTGAGCAGAGGGAACCAGTCCAACATACAAAAAGCATGGCTACTAGTTGATGTTTAGGATGCAGGGAGTAGTGACAATGTCTTTCATTCAGACAGGTAGAGGTGGGTAGAAAGGAGAGGTCTACACGAAATTGTGCTTTGCTCTGTGCCAAACATCCCACCCAAAAGATTCTACCTGCTGTGTACAAACCTGTACTAATTCAAGCAGCATTTAAGTCAGGCCTCTGAAACCAGGTTTCTATTATGTGAGCTCTGCTGAAGTCTAAATTTTTAGCAGCCTCAGCTGGTGAAGTGTCTTCCTTGTCCAAAGCCAGACTGATTATACTGATAACCTCCATGCTGGAAGTGCTGCTCAAACTGCCCTCCTTGATTAAAGTTCTGACCACCTCTGCCCCCCCAGCCGCCTCCTTGACCTCCTCGGCCACCGCGACCGCCACGGCCACCCCTCCCTCCTCCACGTCCACCCCCTCGGTCACTGTGGGACCCACCATCTTGGTATCTGTTGTCTTGCTGGTAACCACCACCACCACCCCCCTGGTAACCACTTCCAGAATAAGAAGACGACTGGTAGCCACCATAGCCTCCTCCTTGGTAGCCACCACCACCATGGTAGCCACCTGTTTGAAAACCTGCATCTCTGTAGTTGCTCTCCCTGTAGCTGCCATCCTGGTAACCACCACTTCCGCCATCTGTCCAGCCTCCTTGAAGCTTGTTTCCTCTTCCTCCTCCTCTGCCACCATGATCATAACCACCACGTCCTCCTCGTCCCCCTCGATCATGGCTTCCTTGTTCATGACCTCCTCGCCCTCCGTATGATGAGTCATAGCCTCCTCTTCCTCCTCGGTCATGACCCCCGTGATCATAACCTCCCCGCCCTCCATAGGAAGAGTCGTAGCCACCTCTACCTCCTCTGCCACCGCCTTGCTGCGAGCCACCCTCTGGTCTTTTCTGCCACGGTGGCATCTCAGGAGGTGGAGGTTCAATTTCATTGGGCCTTCCTCCTCTGTCAGGCACTCTGCCCATTAGCACCTGCAAAGGGAAAGGGAAAACTGCCGTAGGAGTTGTGACACCTCACATGAGTCACATTTACTGAGACACACCACAGACAGCACTCACTCCAAGGTTTTTACATCCAGGCAAATTTTGAGTGTTTGAACGTGACAGACCTCTGTGTCCAGTTAACAAAAGTTAAACAGGGATTATCTAGTACTTGAAGCACTGCTAACAAGACAAGTCAGGAGAACTGTGCTTTGTGTTCAAACAGCAGGCACACCACCATGGGCAGCACCAATGCAGTCTTTCACTTAACTCTATTAGTGCAGAGTGCTAAACTCAAATATGCACAAGTACAATGCAACACACTCTCTCTCCTAACTAGTGCTCTGAATTCCTTTAGAAGCCATTGACTTGGTAAATAAAGGGCAAAAATTTCTATTTTTCAGTGAGGATATGCAGAAACTTAACGACAGGTGTGAGAGAGCACCAATCAGAGTGGAACAAGATGCTAGAGGTCTTTAGCTGTCTAAGGATGATGTGACCTTAGAAATTTAGCAAGGCAAAATGGGACAGGACATTTGTACTGCTTGAAGTTTTGAAGCACTATAACAAAGGAACTTCAACAGAAGTAGGCTACTTTGTAATTCATGCTACTGTCTTGGAAGACGTTTAATATTGATAATGGAAATAAGTTAACAGATTATACATCAACAGCAGGGCAGTAGTGCATTCCTACTAAAACATATATACAGTCTGATGATAGGGTCAACCTGTCTTACTACTTAATTTCTTACACACCAACAACACTAAAAAGGTGCAGAAATTATTTGGGTTGGATGGGTTCTGACCAAATCAGTACACCACTATTCTCTCCTAAATTAATAAGAACTTTACCAGAGGTACAGTTGGTACTCAAAAGGTAGAAGAGCATGCACCCATCCCCACAATTTTAAAGCAGCAAGAATGCAGCTATACATAGCTATTGAGCTGCAAATTCAGCACATATATTTTTTTGAGCCTATTACTCTTGTAAAATCATAATTTTTGAAACAAGGCAAACTGTTTTGTCTAAGTCATGTTTATCCTGTGTCATTATTAGAACGATACATTTGACTGTAATCTATTTGTGTACCCAGGGCAATCTAATTTCTGGGATCCTTGCCTTGTGATCTTAGTACATTCTATTTACACAGACCAGAAACACAGTTACTATGTAGATGTTATTTTAGACATGGTGGCAGAATCAGGTAGCAGTAGAGCAATGGCTTCTGTAATTCTGGCAAGACAGGGCAGGCCTACTCCCACTGAAAGCAATCCAAGGTATTTCATCAATTTTTAGTGCCCCAGAGAAGGGACACTGTGAACCTCAACAGCTGAAACTGTGCTATCCATAATACACTGATGCATTATCTGCAATATATAAACACCAAGTTTCTTATCCTTTATTTCCAAATTCCACTTACAATTCTGAAAAAAAAAAATAGGATTTACTACTACATTCAAGTTACTTAAATATTCCTAAAAGAACAAGGCATTTGTCACCAAAGGTACCTTATTAATGGCACATGCAGTCTTCTCTCGGATGGATCCGCTGCTTGTTCTCATAATCTTTGACAGATCCTGCCGAGCTGCCAAGAGATTTGCAATTGATATAGTGCACTTAGTAGATAAGAGGGCACGTTTTGGCTGGTAGACTTTAGCCAGTTTTTCTGTTTGACTCTGTTGAAGCAAAGAAAAATAAAACCCAGTCAGTTAAAGCAATGGGACATCTCATGAAAAGAATCAAATCAGCACTGAATAACAAGCCACTACTGCAAATAGAACAAAAAGTTAATATAAAATCAGTGAGAACCACTTTATAACTGATGATTACTTCAATCAAACTAGCATTTGTCACATTAATTTCTTAAGTAAATAGGAAACACAATTCAGACTGAAATGCCAAGACACCAATGAGCTGACAATTTCAACAACATACACATCAGACTGTATTACTTCCAGGCAGTCAAACACAGAATAGAAGTGTGCCATATAGTCATATGAATTACTGCTAAAATCCAGAAGATACTGGAAGTGAAACATCTGTGTTTAGCCTCCAGACAGCCTTCTGTGCCTTCACCCTGACCTGCACCCATTCCAGCTGGGCCAGCCTCACCCCATCTCCAACACTTAGCAGAAAAAGGCCCTGTTAACTCATTTCACTCATCTTTGTGAAGAAGCTGACTGGAATGAAAGGCATCAAGAGGGCCTGGCAGAGCTTGAAATGAGATCCTACACTCAACTTTGCCTTGTATGCAATGCCTCTTCCTCTACTGCCTTTCAGCATTAACCATTCCAGCCTTTTTGAACACCTCAAAAGTTTTCCAGCTGAAACACAAGAGAAATCTGTACTGCTACATGTGAGTTACCACACAAGTTACATCTCTCTTCAGTTATCAAAAGAGCGTAGTGTGTGATGTAGTTAGGATAAACCACATTGCCATCTGAATGCAGAGGATGGCAGTGGGGACAGGCAAACCTGGTTTTCCAACATATCTCAACAGTGCAAAAACTTAGGAGCACATTTTAAAATCCTAAAATCTTGTTTTCCATCCAAAGGCAGAGAACTGGAATATGGCACTGGGTAGGAGAAGCAAAAGTATTCACCAGAGTACTAGTGTATTTTTCCCTGGTAAGTTTGACTGAGCTCTGAGCACAATATTTTGGTTCTATGATACTGTTTTAGGTGAAACTTAAAATTTTAACTTTTAAAAATCCCTAATAATAGACTGCAAGGTTGTTTTTTTTTTTCCTGGTGTTTCCACTATGTGGAGATGTGGCTATTTCATTATACTATTGTGTTATGATACTTTTCAAATAAAAAAGAAAATTATAATCTTGCTAGAAGTTACTGTTAAAACAAACTGCTTTATATGTCTGGAATAATACAGCAACATTCTCCAAATTTGTATTGTTATGCTTCTAAAAAAATATTTGCATTCTAATAGACATAAATGCATATACACAATTTGTGTAGCTAGTCAAGTCGTTTTTATTCTCTATTAAAATATTTAAACAGTCAGCTAGTTCTTCAGTCATCAACTAAAAAGCCTGAAGAATACAAGGTTTAATAGAGAGTACACCAGTAGAAGTCCCACTCAGATGATGAAACAAAATCGGACAGGTCACAGTTTATTATTAAAGTATAGCTGCTTTTTGAAAAAACACTTATCAAGAAAAAACACTCAATGATTTTATGTGTCACAGTTTAGCACTAATAACTCCATCTCAAACACTGTCAGCAGCATACTTAACACCATGTTAGCAGATCTGGTTTAGTCCTGGAAAATAAACTCTGTGTACTATTTCTAAAAATCCTGTAATTTCTTTCTGAGATATAGGAAATAAGGAAACCATATAATTATTTCTAAAAGCATAGTATCTATCATGTACTCAAGGAAGAACAGATCTCATGTCACAGCCACTTGCACGGTTCAAAGACAAACAAAGCACATAAAGCATTACCCTGTCTATAAGGTAAGAACAAGAAGTGCCTTAGCAGCTTTTCTCATGTGCATCTGTGGAGTTGTGATTGCAGACACACTTTGAGTTAAGAAAATCTGGTCACTGTGGATAGCATAAAGTAAGATAAGGGATGGTCAACAAGAAGATGATTTTCTATCGTCACACAAGACACAGCACTTAATGGTTCACATTATGGTATTCTGAACATGGTTGGATCAGTAATCTCTAACTTTTTCCAGTGGCTTCGGTGTGCAGTTACACACAGTCTGACTTTTCATTTTACAGACTGATTTAAAATCCAACAGATCAGTTCTAAGTAAAATATTTTTAAACATGTTCCATTGTCATAAATTTCTTTAGAAACTCAAAACAAAACCAGACAACGCCTGTGATTATTTTTGACTCATGAAGGACAAAATAATGATGCAGTTTTCCAGAGATACTCATTATAAAGGGTTACCAACAACCAGAACTTCACAGCAAGTTGTCTGTACCTTAGCTCTGTCTGACCAGCCGAAGGATTGCACAGTAACATCCAAACGTTTGACTAACAGTTTTCTTCGGACTTCATATTCGTTGGCTATGGCTTGATTAATTGCTTCAATTTTTTCCTGAAACAAAAATTTGCAAACAATCTATAGATTAAAGTGTTTCTACTTAATAAACTATGTGGATGGAAGAGAGTATGACACAGAGAGAATATGCATGGCTTAAGACTGCAATTATCTACCTTGTCAGATGGACTCACAGCCAAGCTGTGCCTGCTGATGTTATTTTCCTGAACCTTCCAAGGCTCATGTTCAACCTTCTACCATTTCTAACAGCATAAAAACTGCTGAGCTACTTCTCAACATCCACCAGCACAGAGAAACACAGGTGAGAAGATACTACAGGCAACAAGCTGAAGCAAGGGCATACGTAACTCCTAAGAAATAGGGCGTTCGTGCCTTCTTAAAAAGTAGAAAGCTTAAGGATAAAGATAGAGCAAAGATAAAAGACTAAAAGTAAGTACATTACTGCAAGAGGATCTTGATTAAAGCAGTCTGCATACAGGCAAAACAACAAAGTGCCCTGTAGGAAAAAATCATGAGAAACACCTGGTAGCAGACAGTGGTTCAGTTAGAGCAGCAGGTAAGATATGCACCATTAGAGAAGTAATATATATATTTAAAGAGGCCTGGCTGGAGGGAGGGCAGCAGGGCCCACTTCCAGTCTCAACAATAAAAGCACTGAAGGAAGCAGACTACTGGGGAATGATGTGCTTCAGCCTTAAGTGAAAGAGACAAGAGAGACCTGAAGTCTTGCAGCAGCAGCCATAGCTTTGAGCTTGGTGCAGCAGCAGTGATTAAGCCAGGCACTGTGCTCCTGGTACAGCAGGTGACAAATCCCAGCTGGAGAAGATCACAGCCCTGCAGCCTAAGTGTACAATGTCTCTCCCAGGTCCATCCTGCATCCTCACTGCCTCTTGGAGAGGCTATGCAGGAAGCAGACTAGTCCAAGTGAGAAAAAGAAGGGGACATTACAAACAGACCCACAGCTTAGCTAAAAAGAAGCCCCAGAAGCAGACATGACACCATCTAAGCAGGACTAGGTCACACAGACAGTGCTGGAAAAGGGCAGGAGAGGAAGGTTTAAGCTGCTGCACAAGCATGCTGGTCAGCACCACCACTGTAGGTCTCTCATTTTGGAAAAGTTTAGCCTGCACCTGGACCTAGAGATTCATGAGTCTAAGATCTTATCAGTTGCTGTACATTTACTGCACCAACATATACTATATATTGCAAGAAATTATCTTCTTGTCTCCCAAAAGAGAAAAATCATTTTGCAACACAGAGTCAAGATCAATACTTTGTACACTTGAAAAAGGTAAATGGGCTCTAATACCTGCAACTACTCACCCAGTGAGCTGGTCCCAGTTGTTTCTTTAATAAAGGTTTTCCAACATGATTAGGTGGAACCTTTGCTAGAGTTTCCTTCAGCTGTTAGGAGACATATAAAAATATAAGCTGTGGCTAAAAAAAATTAGTTTTTCAAGATTCAAATTAAAGGAGAGAACTGCTAGACAGTGAAAGGCATGACACAGCAACCTCTAGTATCAAGTTATTTTCTCTGGAACAGAGAGCCAAGCGCACGTCTTTTGGAAAGCAACTGTTTTTAGATTTCTGGTAGTCTCAGCTATAATTATTTAAAAATTAAGAGAAGGGACTACAGAATAGATCAACAGTAAAAACAAAGACACCATGAGGTACTGCTACTCTTGAAGCCAGTGGGATTATTTTACACATCATCTCTTTAATCCAGAAGAAAACCCACATTTGTATCAAAAAGCTTATTTTAAGATGATGTAAAATATAACATGACCCAAAGAAGGACCCCTCTTTACAATCAAAAGGATAAAAATCTTTGGTATGAAATTTTAACTCTATCTTGCATTTTAGGAGTTCGGGCACAACTTAAATTATCTATCCCATCTCAAAATTTCTTAGGACTTTAAGGGGGAAGAAATGGAGTGGCAGTGACAAAAACTTCTGAAGCAGTTTGGAAAAAAACCACCAACCTGTTCATTCCAGCATGTGATCTAACACATTCAGTGACCTGGTTTTCCAATGATAGTGAGCCAAATTTATTTAAGATTTTAAACCTAAGTGCTTTCAAATAGCAGAGGCAGTTCATTCAAGTATCAGCAGTTCCTTTTCTTAATGTGGTGGATCATGAACAAAGAGAGTCAACTACACAAAGAGCCTAACCCAAACTATACTACATATATGTGAAGAAAAAGTTAGCTTGATTTTCACACAATCAATCAGAATATTGCCATTCTAAGACTCACTTTTTATAAACAAGAACACGGTGATGTGTTCATTTACAAAGTGAAATAAGTTTTTCAGTTGTTAGCTCGCTTTACTTTCTCCTTCTCAAGTACTGCTAACAAGTGAAGTATTCAGCCTGTAAACACAAATTATGTACAATTTCTGCTAAAACCGTAGTTTAGAAAGTCCTGATTGTACTTCATTACACTGTAAGGATGGTTAAGGAGGAGGGAGCTTAATGTAAGTCATTGAGAGAATATTCATTTAACTGTACCAGACAATGCAAAACAGAAGCATAACAGAATCCCCAGATTAAGAGGATTTTAATCTACTTTATATTCTGTATTTTTAGAGAGTCTCTTTCAACAGCAAAGCTTCCTAGCATTGTCCATTATTATGAATATTTCCTACCTTTTATATAAAATAGAAGCACAGCATTTCTTATGTGTCTGTGTAGTGCTCACAATAATTCCAAAACTAGAAAACAAACTGCTTTCATTCTACACCTTGGACTCCTAATGGAAAACCATACTCCTCCTCCTCTTAAACAGGTCAAACCAAACTGATATCTTGCATAGAAACAAAACACTATTTTCAGTTTCTTGGTTTTGCTTAAGTAAAATGCAACTAAATGGTTTGTCAAATTCAGAGTGTTTTGGGGAGCTTTGCATTAGAAGGGACCCATACCTGTTCTTTAAAGTTAAGGGTTGTCTTCTGCTGTTCTGCTCTCCCCTATCCTGCAAATTAAGTCACTAAATGTGATTTCAAAGCTTTCTGTCCCTGACCTTTGGTATGTGTACTGGACAGCCCATTCCATTTAATTTCTCTGATTTATAAAAGTTACTCAAAAGTAAATTTTTTTTTTAAAAATCACAACAGCCTGAAGAACACACACATGCCAGGAATAAAAATAACTGGAATCACAAGAAATTATGAAGTCTTAGGGAGAAGATGTTAAGTTTTACTTTAGTTACACCACCTTTTAACCAAAACATCTTTAAAACATTAGGTTCCCATACAAATTTGTTTAGGTGTATTTATTGAAAAACATTTCTCTTTAACGTTTTTCCTGAGGCCTAAGATGAACGTCTTCTGCAACAAGTGATGGCATCAAATCTAGAGCAGTCACCCTGGAAAGCAATGATAGCAAAAGTCCCTGACCTCATGCCTTGGCATGGAAAAAGCCTTCAAAATAATTTTCAAGATTCTGACTCTTTGTATACGCAGTAAACCACATTAACTTTCCTTCACAATTCAAACACTGGAGTTGCACAAGAGGCAAACCTCACCCAGGTAGCAGAACTGTTTTCCATCAAAGCAATAACATCATAAATACTCAAATTTTTCTTCCTTTGGATCTTACTTTTTTTTCAATTCCGCTGAAGAACTGGAACATCGTTATGTTGGCAGGAGGCTTGGACATGCCTAAAGCAATACAGATGCCTTTTAGCTCCTGAAAGACTTCACTGCCACCCCCTTCCTGGGCTTTTTTAGGAGGGGCATTCACACACAGCATTCTGGCAGCTTCCAGTTCTGAGATGAGGTATGCTGAGGTAAGAAAAATTAGATTTGACTATCAGATATAAAAGAGTTATTTTAGAGCCAGTGAAAACTCAAGTGCTTACAACCAACAAACATGCAAATTGACTGTTTTAGATAGAGTGAGGGATAAAAATTTTGTATCTACAGAACACTCATATTTACAATTACTCAGTTCAGTGCTAGAAACACAAGAAACAGAGGACAGGTTTAGTACAACCAATTAAAGTCTGGAAAAATTCCAGCAAGTATTAATCCCAGAGTTCAACAGAGCACAGTTCTTTTCCTTCAGGTTTTACCCAGCAAAGACAGGAACATGGAAACAAGCAGGATAAGGGACTGAGATGTGCATTTTAGGGTAAACAAGCACTTCTTGAGGCTCTAGGAAACAAGCAAGGTAATGAGTAGCGAGAAGTGAAATGTCAGATGAATCTCCTCTACCTCCCCACACAAAATGTAGAGTGGAAGAATAATCCCACCGAGAAGCACTATTGAGAATTCATGTTTACAATAACTTCAGAAAGGAAGGCTGTAACTGAAGAAATAGAAGCTAGAATAGAAGTTAGAAGGCTGAAGTCTTCTTCAATATCAGAACTGTAAGAGCCTACTATTACATTGTAACTCCTTCCTCAAACAAAAAGAGAAAAATCAGAATCACAATTTCTGAACACGGTATATGTCCAGAATTTCAGCATCAGGTGTCATTTACAGTGATATAAGTTTACAATTATACTAACAGCCTTTGTTTGTTTTGCAGGTGTCACAACTTTAAGGTTTGAATTTTTAAAAATGCACAAGTTTAACAATACTTTTCTCATTAATCATAGTGAGTGGCCATAGCAATAACATACATAAACACTTCTAAAAATAAGAAAAACTGATACTGCAGACACACTTATGAGCAGGGAAGTAAACCCACAGATACACAAAAGAAGGTTATTATTTATAAAACTGGGACAGATAAAAAGACTAAGAAAAGAACACAGTGTTTTAATGATCTTTAGAATGTCATCTGCTAAAGATACAGAATACCTTATAAATAAAAAACTTAGGATATGTAAAACAGTGAAGCATCCTTTGTAAGTTCTTTCAGCAACACTTTATATAGGTTTTTCTTACATTGAATTTTCAATTATTAACACTCTTTTCAGGTCTACTGAAAAAGAAACTAGCAGGAGAATTTTGTTTCAAAAATTTAGAGATCACATTTAAGCTATCTTCAACCTCCTCTACCAAGAATTTTTTAAGTCTGTCACTAAGATGAATGTTCTTTAGATAGCTATTCTCTTTTTGCACACCTTTTCTGAACCAGCCTGAAACTCTTGTACTTTTGTTTTGTAGATGCTAGTGCCTAACATTTTATTCTAGTGATGCTGCACATTAGACAATCAATCCTAACTACTTGGGTTTATTTGGTGCTTTCATCTCCCAGCAATACTGCTACATCTTCCAAGTGACATAAACTTTGCTGCATTTCATTAAAATGTAAAATACCCTGGCATTTCACTACAGAGGGTTACCCTGTTTCTCCTGAAAAAGAACCTAGTTTTATGGCTCACATACAACAGCATACCTAGGATACCTAGTAAGTTCACTTAACACAGCTGAAGAAAGCTATGCAACTATGGTGGTACACAAAAAAGGAATTTGGCACTACTGCAATTTCCCATTTGACAGTAAACACAGCATTCCTGCCAGATGGGATACCAGAGTTCAGCTCCTGAACACAGCCTTATATTACCAAAATGTACATCCCAAATGACCTCTGGGATAAACTGTGTGTCACAGACAAGCCAAATTTATTGAATGGCTTGGCTTACAGAAAACAAGCTGAAGAGAAGATAGTTTGAGCTACAAACTATTTCAAATGAAACTACCTCACTTCATCTGACATTTTTAAACATACTATAAGAAATATTCAGATCAAGTCTAATCATCTTTCTCCTACTGTTGAAATACAGGAACCTACTTTGTAAATAATTTCTTGTATCTCAGAAGGCAGCAGAACTAAATTTCTGTTTTGAAAAGTTAAAGAATCAGCAGCAACTGAGGAAGCAAATAAAACATTAACTCAGCTTGATTTTAAAATTAGTACTACAGTTTCTAACTCAAGCTTGTATTTTTTTATTATAATGTGAATTAATGAATTAATATCACATACCTTTTAAAAATTCAAGTACTATTTCTTCTCCTCTAACATTTCATAGGGAGAAAAAAAACAATTTAGCTATTGAGATCTGATGGGTGGAAAAAGGAAGACATCACCATTGCTAATGTTAATTTCCTTTCAATCAGCAGAAAGCAACAGTGAAGCTATTTACTACGGATGTTGATCAAAAGAACTGGGAATTGGGATAAAACATTCTCTCTTTCATAACAATTCCAACTGCTGTCAGTGTAGGAAAATGCAAGTTCTGTTACACCTTGCAAGTCATCACAGTGGGAGCCTCTAAAGTTATGATGCATCTGATGTTAGTGGTCATTTTTACAACCATGCTAAGTAGAGTTCAGTGGCTAAATTCTGGCAGGAATCTTCAAATAATTCCCTCTTTGTTGTGCCTTTTGAGAAGTAATAGGGCAGGCTTTTTGTTAACCTGTGAAAAAGGTTAACACAGAGTATTTTCCATCATATACTGGGTACGTATTGACTAATAAACCCAGAAGTAAAATACTCTAATGCTGTAAATTATGGTAAAAATAATGCATATTTTTAGGTAACTGTAGTGTAGTACATTGTGGTAAAGTAACCAGTAACTCATTAGTGTAAGAAACAATACTATAAATCTTGCAGAAAATCAGGTTTGCTTGCAAGCACCCTTTTAACTTACTAAGCAGCAAGAGACAGTTCTTTTGATTATGAAGGCGTTTTGTCACATCTCCTGATGTTAATGACGTATATGGACAGTTCATTTCAGACAGCAACCCACTCATTTCAAGCTGAAATTCTTCTGCTTCATTTGGACCTTAGAAAAAAAAGAATAATAATTCATTCATTGCTAATTGCTAATATATAGGGGGTGTGATTAGTATGAATTAGCTATTTAAAAAATATGTATTTTGCTCAAGTTGTTATTTAACATTAAGACCCATTTTTAATGGAGGCCAAGTGCATTTCTTGGGTTCCTCCAAGACACAGCACAACCTATTTGGAACCATTATATGCTCCATTAATATAAAATTATGTTTCACTGACTGCTTTTCCAAGCTACAACAGACAGGCACGGGCAACTTCTACAATGAAAGGGGACATTAAAAACTATCATGAATAATAAATATGGTTTATGAGGTCTCACTTTTTTTCTATTACTTCTCCCTGTAAGCTCTCATTTGTCAACTGATTTTATTTCATATCAATATCCGGTAAAATAAGAAAGTCACATAAGCCAAACCTTAGACTGATATTTCTGTCAAAAATACTGACATTACGGAAACTAATCAGAATTTATTAGGTAAAAAAAACAGTGACAAGAAAGAATTTGTTAGGTTAAAAAAAAAAAAAGTGATGAGAAATAGCATTTTTTTATCTTTTGGGAAGAGACTTCAACCCCAAATGTCTGTTATTCCTAAAATCAAGACATACAAAATGAAGGTAGGACTTGATGGTACTCCAGCTAACATGTTTCTGTCACTGTGTTTTATGAATTTGAGATAGATGTTGGACTATTTCTGGATTGTATTTTTACACAAAACAAAGAATAGGAACCTTTTACTACTAGAAGGAGTGAGATACTGTACTGTTACACAGAAAGAATATGAAATACACTCAAAGAAGAAAGAATGAATATGTCAAAAACAAAGAGAAAGGAAAGTAACAGATGCTGAGGTAGAAGGCAGCAACCTTTGGCCACTGAGTAAATACAAAGCTAAGCTTATGAAAGCATTATGAGTTAATATATTAGATATTCAGGAATATGGGTTATCACACCAATTTAATAATTTAATCTGTAGATTGTCATGACTAGTTGACCAAAATTAACTTTTTTTTTTCTGAAAGCTACGGTTTGCTTCCTCTACCAAAATGAAAAACAATCATTTTCAGGCTCCTTCTCAAAAATTCACAGCAAGCACCGAGTTAAGGGAACTAACAGTAAAAAGAGAAGATATGGTTACTGTAGTCATGAGAATGTAACCTTGAACAGTAGCATTACTGACATCAAAATTACAGACAGAAGCATTGAAATAAAAATATTCTCATGATCTAGTAAAAATCCCACTAACAGTAATGTTTCCCTAAATCCCTCTAAGAACTTTAAAAAAATATATGGTTGAAAAATTAACAGAAAAAGCTAATTTCAGGAGAAAGACTGTTTTATCACCACTATTATTTCAACCTCTACTGGCTGTTCATTAGGCAAATTTGAGGTGGGAAATATCTAAAATCTGGCAGCGTGCAGACAACACTCCCTGGTACAACAGATAGGCCCAGCCCTAATCTCTGTGGCATGCAAGAACACACATTAAGTGCATGTTTGTGCTGGAGTTATGACTACTTACTGTTGGTTGCCTGCACGTTCTCCTCTAGTTTACAGAAGAGCCGTAACTCCGATACCAACCAAGCGCAGAGTTTGGTGAATTCAGGGGAACTGGCTCCATGGGAGACTGCCTGAGCCAGCGCTCTGTCGTCTAACAATGGACCTTTGTAACTGAGAAGCAAAACAAAAAGCACAGTTTATTAATGTTTGCTGTGACCAATGTCCTTTGACAGATTTATTTTATGCCATATGCATATTGAGAGCTACAATCACAACACATCTGCAGTGCTGATCTCATGGAAAGGGGATTCCTGGACTGAACTGTAGCAAGAACCACATTGAAAACATCAGAGTAAACGCAGAATTTGTGTGCACATTAACTTACCATCACAGAGACTGTGTCACAAAATAGCATTATCAAAAGTTTCCTCCACAAGAATGTTACCATGTACAGTGGCAACTTCTCTGCCACCACCTCCTGAAGATGTTACTGACAATAGACTATCCAGGGCAACTGCAGTCTCAAAGAATCTTTCCTGAGTTCTACATACTGCTTTACAGGATGTTGGATAATTACTGCTGAACAAGTGCATCTTTACTGTCATTTCCTATCACGTATGAAAGGGCAGCTTTACAAAACAAAGCCTTTGATAGAAATATTACAACAGTGATCCGCATAACAATATCATCTCTAGAAAAACCAACCTCCCTAAATATACACAAGAAATATTAAGGGAACTGGTTCTTTGCATAAGCAAAATAAGCCAAAAATCAGACCTACTGAAAGAAAGGGATAAGTTTATAGACCAGATCTCAGAAAACATAGTTTTCAGAACATCTGTGTACTGATAATCTCTCAGGGGGAGAATGAAGAGTTGGGAGAAGGCTACCTTATTAACCAGGTAGAAGCACAAGTCAGAGTTTACCTCAGTATTTTAGAAAAAACATGTACAATATTATTTTGAAATATTGCTCCCAAAAGACAAAGACATCCAAGAGTGCTCATAACTAAACGAAATCTCTCTTGGGAACTTCCGGGTAAAGTCATCCACTACCTCACAACAATCCAACAGGCAACTCCTGGCAAACCTCAGCAATAAAAAACCATCTCAAACTGAAATGTAATTCTCCTCACTCTGCTCCTGTGCTTAATACCACATACAAAGGATTTGGCCTTCACTGTAGTGGCCTATTACCTCAGCCACGTAAAAAGAAGAAGCCACACTCAAAAATAACTTTTCCCTCACGGAGCAGCTTGATTGGTGACAAAGTTAATCTACTGGCAGCTGGTGGGAAGCTGTAATCTCATGTATTACAACCCTACTGCATGACCACAGCAGGCTGGACACTTCAAGAGGCTAATTGGAGCAGGTTTCAGTCCCATCCCATCCCTACATGTGCAGGTCTGGGAACACCTGGGACTCAGAACAGAAGCATCCAGTTACAGGTCAAAGTAGAAAGGAAGCAATGACAAGCCTTTTGCTTTGGAAGAATTGGGATTTAAGTCCCTGCTCAGATCTTCTAGAGGCACCTTTTCTCGAATTTTTCTTTAACAGAGGTACCATCTTGAGTGTGCAATTTCTTATAATTATGACTTCAGCTACACATCAATCTGGCCAATAATCCAACTTTCAGATTCCTAACTGCAAGCAGTTTTTCCTTCTGTTTCTGCCAACGGCACGTGTTCCAGAGCTACACTCTCTTTTGGTAACTTTGTGCTATCCCATCTGTTTGCTTTTTCAACAGTTCAACAAACTGATGTACAAAACAAGAGGCCACCATCTGAACACCTCGAGCACAATTACAAAGAGAAACAGCTCTCTAACATGTAATGCTATGAGAAAAAAAATCAAGTGATATATTCGGAATATCTTCAGTATCTGATGAGAAAAAATAAGTTGCACCATGAAGACCGTGGAGCTACTGCCAAAGCATAAAGCCTCAAACACCCAGTCTTTCCAGACACCAAGAATCAGAAATCCTTCAGACACATGCTATAGTCTTCCCAGTTGTTACCAATATTGCTGAGGTCTCATGTCTTTCATCCTCCAAATTTACTTTTTTCACTGTTGTCAATTTTGCTTCATATAATTTATGTGTTCATCTACGTTCACTGTTTGCTTTAAGTACTTATGTCAAAAATCAACAACACTTTCTGTCTATAATTGCACAAATCAGAAGCACAAATCACCACTCCTTCAAGCCATAAGTGTCCTTTTAAACAGAAAAAAGAAAGTATTTTAATTGTGACAGAGCTGCCTTTTCACATTTCAGTCAAGAGAAATACCTGCTAAAACAGAAATCTATTTGTCAAGCTTTGCAACTATCATCACTAACGTACCCTGGAAATACAATCTTTGTTGGAGCATAATGACTCTAGCCACAAAGTGATTTACGGGAATGGGGCCAATGTGAGTAAATACAGCTGTTTGCATAGAACCAGCAGTAGAAGTGAAATTGTAGCTGCCTGTCCTCTGAACTCTCAACAGTTTACAGACATGGGAGCTTACAGCAGGATGTGTTCTCCATGTTCTTCCTTTCATGCTTATGCAGCCTTTCCTGACTCTGACAAAGTAACAGGTTTACACAGCAAAAGTTTCCTGTGCTATATTACCCTTTAAAATATGTAAAGAAAAACACTTGCTCATTTACAATGCTTTTTCTCCACCCTCCCCCCCAAAAAATATAAAGCCTGAAAGTTTTTTTATGGTCTGATGTATCTCTTTATCCTGTCCCACCCTCAGCTAGGGCCGTTGTGCAGAACAGAGCAGCAACAGACCAGATGGCATTCAGGAATCAAGGGGATCAGCTCGCACGGAGAAACGACACACTCGCCAAGGCCGTGCAGCTTAAAGCCTGCCCGTCTGGCTTGGGGCATCATCACCAGCCCCGCTCTGGGGACGGCTCTGACGAAAAGGGACCATTCCAGGCGCTGCCCTGAGCCGCGGCCCTCCGGAGCGGCAGCGGCCCGGCCTGTGGGGGCGGACAGCGGCGCTGTGTCCGTGCCGGGGCCGCCCTCTGCTCCCGGCCCACACCGGGAACGCCCCGCACCCCCAGCCTCGGACACATACCCCAGGTCCTCCAGCGACTCCAGCACATCGTTCTCCAGGAGCTCGAACTCCATTCTGCGGCGGGGCACGAGGGGTGGACCTGCGCGACAGCGGGACTCAGCGCTACCAGTTCTCGCACTCCCACCGCCCGCTATTCCCCCCTTCTCCAGCCCATCCCGTCCTCGTGGTGGAGACTCAGCTCTCACCCCCTGCCCTGCGGTGAGGGAGAGCTCCCGGCGCCGGAGCCCCTCTCCCCGCGCCGCCCATGCCCGCTCGCCTCCCCGAGCCCCGCGGCCCCACGCACCGCGCTCGCAGCTGCGCCGCCGACTGCCGGGTTGGCATCTCAGGGCGGGGAGCGCGGCGCCGCAGGCCCCCGGCCTCCCTCTTCACCCGGCTTCTCTAGGGCCGCCCTCCCCGGTGCCTGATCGGCGCCGCCTCCGTCCGCGGCGGTCTCCGCCTATCTGCCGAGCGGAGCACCATTGCTAAACTGGGACACGCATGCGAGACCGGACAACGGGCCGTTTTTGGGGGAAGAGGAGCCCGGGACGAGCCAAGGATCTCACTTTTGTGTTCAGGCGCCGGTAAGGTCAGACCCGGAAGCAGGCCTCCTCCCTCGCCGCCGCGCAGCCCGCGCAGGAATGCGCTGCGGCGAGCGGCGTCGCGGCAACGGGCGGGGGCAGGGGGAGAGGACGGGGCGGTGGAAGGGTCAAATCGCGCCAGGGAACGAGAGTCCGTCCCCACCCTGCAGGACCCCACGACGCGGTTGGGACCACAAATCCCGGCATGCCTTGCGCGCGACAGGGCTTTTCGGGGGGGCACCTGGCGCCGAATAAAATTATTTAAATTAATAAATCGAAGGCGTTTCAGTTCAATTACTAAATGGAATCCGCGGGTCTCGTTTCTCCCTCTGCTCCATGGCCTGGCGGCGCGGGCTGCAGCGGGACGTGGCCTTTAGGGGTGCTGAAGGCAGCGCTGGGCGGGCTGAGCCTGCCCGACTCTGTGCTGGCCGGGAAACTCCTCGAGGCGACGCTCTGGCAGCTTTTTAAAAATTATTTTAACTTCGGGGGGCGGGGGAGGGGGTGTAACAGCGTTCACTTTTTCCAGTTGCCAGCATGTCCAGAGGGAAAGCCGTGCACGTGGGTACAGATCCAGCCCTAGAAAGCTCCGGGATGGGGCCAAAGGCGATCATTCGGCTCGCAGCTGCAGCCCCCTCCGGCAGCACCGCCCGGCTGCCTGGGCCGCAGCAGCCCCACAGAGCGCACGTCAGCGCCGGGAAGGAGGCACGGTAGGACGATATCTTGGGATGGCTACGCCGTGCTAGGGAAAAGCCAAAACCACTCGTGCCAAAAATGATCCCAGTTAGTCACCAGCAGCGAGCTGGTGCTGCAGGAAGGGAGTCCTGTTCTTCACGAAACTGCCCCCGGCAGGCACAATGAAGAAAAGCTGCAGTCAATATGTGAAGGAGCCTCAAGATAGGTAGGAGGATAAAGAGTAGGGATCTTAAGTCACCAGTTCTACTACTAAAGACATATCAATTTACACATTTGGAGGAAAATTGCCTCCTATTGCCTCCTAAAATTTTATTGTCAAAGGAATAATACAGGCATTCTGCTTTGTGTATTTGCTTCTAGTTGTATAGTGGTTAGTACAGCATAGCCACAGCCCGCTTCGATTTTTTAAAAAGAAAAGAGATAAAGGCTTCTGGCAAGCTGCCTTATCACTGCTGGGCTATGAGAATTACCTGATTTTCATTTAGTCCATTCATTTTTGATCCAAAGCATCTCAGGTGTTGTGCTTGGGAGCCTCGGCTGGGTGGGTTAGCCTAAACTGGAGATCTGGGCAATTAGGATTTTCCTCACAAATTCAACACTGCTGCTGAAAGCTTGTGACCTTTTGCTTGTTTGGTCGACTTCGGGAGTTCTGTTTGGTTTTTGTTTTGTTGTTTTGCTTTTGGTTTTTTTTTATTTTTATGTAATGGCTGGGTTCATCTTGCTTGCATGGGTGGAAGTGTACAAAGCTGGGTAGTACGTCCACAGTCTGACTCTGCTCAGCTGCTTGTGGTCATGATAATGTTTAGCCCTTACTTCTGAACCTTCTTTTTTCTTGCCCTAAATATAGGGTTTAAAAGCATTCACAGGAGCAAGCAGTACATGAAATAATTAATTTTGTCACATTGACACTGTTCCTGGGTCCACTGCTGAATCTGCACATGTTGAGAAGCGAGGATTTTGTGCTAATTTCAGGAGGACATTTGCTGTCATTTTACATTTACTGCTCAGATAAGCATTGGCACAGAAGGGTCATATTCATCTTGGCACCCAGCTGATGACATCTGCCTTCTGAAGCAAATAAATGTATTTTTCTCTTGGGTTCAGTTGTGCCAACACTGCAGGGTAGGGACAGTTTGGAAGGCATCTTCTCCAGTCTGTATCACTCAGTTCCATGACTGCTTTAACATCCTTTCTGTGCTGTGAGGACCAATATTTTCTTGAAAAACATTGGATCTTGTGGCTGGGGAGAACAGTTGGACGTGTGATGCTAACTTGAGCAGGCAGCTACAATTTTCTCCTGGGGACAGGGATGAGAGCTTTGCTTTGTCATTGTCTCTTATCAGTCATGATTGTTTCTTTTCCTACCAACACAGAGTTTTCATCACGCAAATTTTGTTGGCATGGGAGGTATGAATGGCCACTGTGCAGCATCCTGGCCCCCTAGAAGAAATAAATTTTGACATTGGACAGTTTTTGAGTACTTCTTGAACAAAATAATATTGTCCTGAGCAGTTTGCTGTTGCACAATGAGATCCAGAGTTCTGCAGACAGTTTACTTCTGAAAGCAGCTGCCACTTGGGCTATTGGCTCAGGGAAGAGCTGTAACTGGGGTAGATTTCCCTAGGCTACACAAGGATCTGCAGACTTGTCAACCTGCACAGCTGAGCTCAACTCTCCTTGGGTTTGTTCTCTCCCTGGGATAGGTTTGTTACACCTACTTCCCTCCCTGCCCTGACTCACAGAGAGCTGGAAGACTGGGAGTCCAATGTCCCTCAGGCAGCTTGACTGCAACGTCCTGGCTGGAGCCATCCATGGACTCCATGCACTGGAAAAGCCATGTAGTACTGATTTCTCCTATGGGAAGAAGCAAGCCAGCCCAGACTGCTGCTGTCCTCTTCATGGGACCCCTCTAAACCCCTCCTGGCCCCTTTAGCCCCGGAGGGATGGGGATGGTGTGGTGGATATTGGTCAGGTGCTTCCAGGCTGTTACATACAGGTTAAGGAAGGTGGCATCCCATGCATGCCCTGAGGCTCTGCAACTCAAATATATTTATTCTGAGAGGTGTGAGGTGCTCCACTGCTTGGATGCCACTTGTCATTAAACAAAGACAATTGGTTTCCTGTGTACTTGCCTTTTGTGATTGATTGGTTTTGGTGTTTGAGATGCTGTGAGATGCTCTAACTGAAGATAAACTACTTCCTCCTGTGCATATTCTCTCACAGCTAATAAAGTAAGGCTGTAGCCCCTCCTTCAGCTTTGCACCAAAAGAACCTGTAACCAGTGTGGAGGAGGCTTGTTGAACTTGCCCAGGTCACTGAAGACACACCCTGATGGTTTAAAACTCACTTCCATGGGAAAGCTAGCCAAAACCAACAACTTTAAGGCAAGTTTTCTTTCATGACAGGCAAATTATTTTCACAGGGTTTACACCACCCCACCTCAGGTCTTGCCCCACAGGTTGGCTCTGTGGTTGTCAGAAATCCCATGACAGAGACATGAAATATGAAATCTGTACTTGCAGAACAGCATGAAACACACATAAGTGTTAACAGATGCAGAGTGGTAAAGTGCTACTAAGCGCTTTTGTATCAAAACTGATTTTTTTACTAATTTCTGTGAGGATGCTGCAGTTTCCTCAGTGTCTAGATGCAACAGAATCCAGCCACTGTGCTGCAGCTAAAAGCCCACTGTCTGCCAGACATACAGCTGGATTTGCCAGGTATCGAGGAATGTCAGTTCTGGCTCAGAGCATGCTCTGGTTAGCCAAATGGCCTGCTGGATACCATGAAAGATCAAGAGCAGGACAATGACAAATGACACTTCCCCTACTACTCACCCAGCTTCTGACTACTTTCAGCTCTCTGGACTTTCTTCAGTCCTTACTGCTGTGCCACAAGGTTCTGCCTGAGAGGATCAGAGACCAGAGGGTACCAGGGCCAGCTGACAGGGGGACTGCCCAAGGCTGGTTATTGAGTGGATGTGCAGTCTGTGGGTGCCTCTTTGTGGGTGCCAGCAAACTGAGTGGGGCAGTGAGCCTTGAGGTCTTGCCATGACCAGGTGTCTGCAGCTGGTGGGAACAAGGATCCAGGGCTGGCTACTGGATAAAAGAGCATCTGTCCTGTAACTAAGGAGGCCCATGCTGTATGTCTTCTCAGTATGCTCTACTGCAGACATTCATTCCAGAGAGGGGAAGAGGATTATGGCATTGGTCCCGTTTCCATTTGCAGAAGTGCTGTTTTCTAGTTTTACATGTGTTTGTCTGTGTGGCTGGCCATGTGCACACACATCAGCATGTTTGTGTGCTTACTGGGAGTACACACACAGCCTTCATGCTGCCTGGACCTGGCGAGACAAAGATGCAGGCAGCTTCACTTCTCTTGGGCTACCAGGTTTATCAACTCCAACCAACACTTCTACTGCAGGCAGGAGGTAATTTCTGCTGAAGAACATGGTTAAAATGCAGCCTTTGGGTGGCAAATAACTTTTTCACTACCTGTACAGACCATGTTCCTGAATATTTTCTAGAGCAGCTGGATCTCTGCTGCTGTGATGCTTTAATTATGATTAAAGTTTAGGCCATCCCTTCTAGGCAGGCTGTTTGAATCCACCCCTGGATTACCCCTCTGTTGGCCAAAAGATGTCAGTGCTACAGTAATTAGTTTACCAGTCAGCCTCTGCAGCAGCAATGAAGGAAGGAGAAAGAGGATCTATAACACAGCAAGCTAAGAGCTGACAATTCAGTACTTAGGATTATACTGATGGGTATGACTGACTGTGTGAAGTTTGTGTGGCAAAAATAAGAATTTCTAAAATGTTCTTCCCTGAGCAGCAGCAACGAGCTAGTTTGTGGGGTTTTAGTCATATATAAAGCAGGATGAGTCTATCTACACACGGCAAAGCGATCTCTTACACATTATTTTTGAGAATAATCAACAGTTATAATAAATCTTTGGGGAAAAAAATAAGCACGGGCTGTCTTTATTCTTTTACATGCCTGGCAGCTGCTGTCAGGATATTTTTGTTGGTGAAACACAACACCACTTCCCTTGAGATGAAATACTTGTGACAAGAGTTAACAAGGCACTTCTGTGAACACATGACAAAGAAGTTTGCATGAATAATTTAACAGGGTAGCTGAGTTCAAAAATAGCTGCAAGATTCCAAATTAAGTATAGAGACAGGAGCTTTAAAAAGCCTTTTTCTCTACTTTAAGCAGCTTTTCCAAGGGATACAGAAAGCCTATGAATCAAGTAGCTTCAGAATCCAGCGCCCTCTCTTGCCACTATTAATACCTTGTAGTAGCCTGCACTTTTAAAATCCTCTTTAGAGAATAATTTTTAAACAAACAACACTCAGGAATCAGTATTATTTCATAAAAGTTTAATGTTTGTTTTTAAAATAACACTATTTAATCAAGAAAGGAATCCACACATACAGAGTCTTCTTGGATGCTGGCAAAGGAACTTAAATTAGAGACATACCCATGACCAGCAGGTTTAACCAGTAAGAATATAGAGACTCACTGATTAGTCACATTAATAATAAGAAAAATAATGTGCCCTCCAAAGAGAAGAGCAAAAGATACCATTCCAGTCATGCAAATCTGCACTCACCTTCTCAGAACAGGTTTCCAGAAATCTGGCAAGTGAAGATAACATTTTCTTAGCTCCTGTGGAAAGTAATCAAGAGACAAAGAGGCAAAGACTTGTTACAGCAAAGTATGTTCATCATAAAATCCGACTTGCTGGAGCATCTGGTGGGTTTGACTGTTACAATCCCAAATTTTAGGCCCTTTTAATTGTTTCCCTCCCCTCCATCAAAACCCTTCAATAGCTAAACAGCTAGTCTGCAAGGAATTTGTCAAGCTGTTAGACTGGAATGTTAATGGACAATGACTCAAACAGCCACTTGGGTGCTTTTGCTAAGATGTGCATGTCACAGCCCAGGTGCAGAGGGGGCTACAGGTGGGGTTTGAGCCAGATAAGGGACAAGGTCGATAAAAAGACCCTTTGGAAGTGGGGTAGCTGGGGAGGTATCGGGGCATTCACACATAGGCCTGAAGGTGTTCATCCCTCAAGACAGGGCATAAAATATGCTGTCATGAGAAGCAGCTGTCATGTCTTAGAAGGTGTCATAAACCACAGAGCCCCCCAAGCTGCCCTCAAACTAATTTCTGAGGCCTTTCACCTATCCTTTCTCTGTTTTTTCTTTATACATTTTCTTACATGTTATTTTTATGCATCTGTATTGTTATATTTCTACAGATAATCAAACCTACTCGCCTCCTATCCTTTGCAACCAAATTGTTCTGAAATAAACCTGGCATTTATATATATATATATATATATATATATTTATAAACACTGGTCATTTAATGTCATTTCACTCTAATCCACCCCAAGGGATGGATTATGAACAAGAACCTCAGCTACCTCACCTTCAGGGATGGGTCATAACACAAGTGTAATACAAAATGAAAACAGCTGTGAACGAACACACTGTGAATGTAGACAGTTCACTAGGAGAAGGGATTTGTAAGAAGTAGGATAACTAAAAGCCATGTATTTGATGCTTTAGTCTAGGATGCTAAACATATAAAGCATAAGGTTTCATCTTACAAACCTAAAATAAACCTTCAACCTGTAAGCCTTTCTTGTATTCTGAACCACAAATTCAACTCTTGGAGAAGTAATTGCACTTACTATCTTGGATGATCTCTCTTCTGTAGACATTGTAGCAGCTTGAGGCAGATTGTCCATGCCTGTATCTTTTATCAAATGCCAGATAGATCAAATGTGAATGATGAAAGACTATAGCAATGCAAATATGGGATATTTTTTTCACCCAGCCAAACTGAATCCATTGCATGACTTCATTCCACTGAATACATACAATAGAAGTGTGAATTACTTTTGTAACCCTAGCTTGGACTTGACAGGGATACACTGATTTTGAACATTCCCTCACCTTGGTAAAGCAATATAACATGTGAAAATAATTAGCAGAGGACATGACATTTAAAAAGTACCTGGAAAGCAACATATTAAATGGGTTTAATTGCATTAAGCCTTCAGTTCTTAAGAGAAAATGCAGTGACAGATATTCCTTTGCCAATGGACTTTTTATTTTTTTTCCCCCACTAATCAAGCATGTCTAAATACCCATCTTGCAGGTGCCTAGCTACAAGACTCCTCTCATCTAATTATTGGCACTTACATTTAATTCCTGTTTTTTTCATCTCTGACAGGACATGAATAGAGCTTAATGTGAGATCTGATAATGAAGACCATCCCTATAATTTCTTTACCAGATAGCTATTACAGGGCTTTTCATCCATCACAGCTACCATGGCTCCTAAAGCGTTATTTTGTTTCTACATTCATGGCTCCTAAAGCGTTATTTTGTTTCTACATTCATGGCTCCTAAAGCGTTATTTTGTTTCTACACTCATCGAAAGTTTGTAAGCAAATAAAACAGGGTAGTAACACAAATGGCTTGTAGTATTTCAGTGTTTCTAACGTTCTGGCTGAAACTCCTCCACAAAACCAGATTCTTGAACAAAAATTGTGTTCGATTAAGAATTGAAAACATTACCTTGTGTGGTCTGCTGTCTGTAAAATGAAGATTCTTCAGTCAGGCTGCTGGAAAAGGGAATACTGTTTGCCTTGAAGCAGCTATGATGCAGGTTTTATTTCCCACAGGTGTTCAACTATTCTCCGCCACCTGCCCAACCAATTCTAATGGTTCTGCTCTCTGCATCCACCATTGATGGTGTGGCTTCACAGGAATTGTAACAACAGCTTGACTCATTTTACCAGAGCCTAGAACTGCTAACATACAGTAATCAGCCTTCTCATCGCAAGCAAGATGACAGCCCAAGAAGAGGTGGAGGTGGGATCACAAAACAAAATCCAGAACCTAACTGTGGAGCCTTGGATTTCTGCTCTAAGGCAGAATATAACAGTCTGCAGCTGCGTTATTCTGCTCAAGTTGGTTATAAACATGAATACATCCATATTGTCTGAAAACAGCTGACAGAAAGGATAGTCTAGCAATCATAACTTGCATCTCCCTCTTCTTCTTGCCAGACAGAAGCAGAGGAGTCAAGTAAAATAAATTTTATGGCTGCTTTGTACTCGCCCACTGCTGGCATTGAAACATAAACTTTAAGAGATTTAGAGACTTTAGAGGAGCTAAGATTTTAGTTAGAGATAAGCCATACTAGAGTTAATTAAAATAAAGGGATTCTGTAAGTAGGCCTTGATGAAGTTAAGAGTTAGTAGTTAACTAATAATTGATTGCTTGTCAACACAATGTTTAGTTAGCTGGGTTTATAATGAAGAATATAGAAACTGACAAATAGCTTTTAGGAACATAAGACAATTGTGGGCCTCCTCTGTTCTGAAACCAATTGAAGACAAGGAATGGGAGTTCTACCAAGGTTCATTTGTCATACTTGCATTAAAAAGGTGGAAAGGTCAGAATGAGGAAGACTTCATTTACTTCGTCATTTTGGGACCCCTCCCCATGAAAGGGACCACCGACCCATTTCAAGGAACAAACTACGCATGCTTAATAGCTTTTGAAATGATTAGCATACGAAGTGAGGAATGGGATGTACCAAAATGATGAATATGTATTTGTATTTTGGGTATTCAATTCTGGTGTGGATAAAAGGACTCTGTAATCATTTGAAAGGCGCGGTGTGTATTTGGGAGCTATCCCGCACGCTGTCCGGCGTCGCAATAAACATACACTTTCTAACTTTAAACTGTTAGAGAGTTTTTGTCCGTCACAGTTGGATATTGGTGCTAGATCAATATCCATATTTCTTTAATAAATCAGCATGTAAGCTGTTTGCACATAACCATGCAGCAGGCACAAAACGGCTGAAGTCTGTCTCAGAGAATGATTTTGCTCCCTTTAACCTTTTGTAATGTTCTGAGAGAATAATAAACCAGCACAGTATTACATCAGGTGCCACATGAAAACCTGTCTCAGGTGACTTCTCTTGCCCTCTGCACTAAAGAAATATAGTTTTGTCATGCTTTAGAATGCACTGGTTTGGTGGATGGTTGTGGGGTTTTTTTTTAAATCGTCTGCTATCATCACTTAATTTCATAGGTATTTCTTAAAACTGTTTGGGGTTTACCAGGATAAAAAATAACTGACCTTTGCCCACATTTCCTACTGTTTCCATGAGAAAATTTTAAGTTCTTTGTGAAGCTTCTCCTAGATAAGAATTAGGCATTTATTTCCACCCTTGGCAAAAATTAAGGAATCATAAAACCACAAAGACTGGAAAAGACTTCTAAGATCATTGAGTCCAACTGTTAACCCAGCACCATTGTGTTCGCCACTGACCCATGTCCTCAAGTGCCACATCTACGTGTCTTTTGAATACTTCCAGGGATGATGATTCCAGAAACAGCATGATGATTCTGCCAAACAGCAGAGACCTTATATCTTAATCTACTACTTATACTTTTTACCACTAAAGCACAAATACATTTGAAAAAAATGTACTAACAAAATGATGGTTGCTACATTTCTTCCCTGCTCACACACTATTTAAAATTCTAAAACAAACAAAAAATCCCCCCAAAAGCCTATCTACTGCTTAGTTAAAACTTAGTCAAAGACAAGATTCCCTCAAGCTAGAAGCAAGGTTTACCTACCCAACAGGCTACCCCAGGAAAAACTACTGTTTTGCCTAAAACATTGGAAGGTTTTTTTCTCCTTTCCAAATGTGCATTCAAAGAGACTGGAAGAAGTATTTAAAACCCACCTGGCCTTAAAACAGACTGATAGGATGACTGCAGCTTTTCTATGTCTCCCACTGCTTTTTAATCAAGCTTGGCTTTGCAACAAACTTCATCCAGAAGGATGTACCAGCCTCCATTATGACAAACTAAAGGTTACAGCATCAAATCACTTTAGAGTTAATCCATTGTTCTTTAAATTTACTAGGTATTTGTGCCTGGTTTGAAGTAGTGTAAAGATAGAAACATTCAAACTGTATTTGTTTCCTCCCTATCAGAAGCTTTCTGAAAACCAGGAAAAAGGTAACTTCTTGTGCTTTATGCAGATTTTAGAGAAGTATGTCAGGAAGGAGAGGTAATGTATTGCACCATTCAAACAGACAAATAAATCCCCATTAACTCACCCCTCCTCCTGAGGATCTGGAAGAGTTGAAGGCCAGCCTAGAAATTAGGCTTCCCAGTCAGTGCACTATGTTACAGCTCTGCCAGCACAGGGAATGAGTACAGTGGATAAATCATTTACTGCAAGCCTCTGGAAACCACAGGAAAAAAAATGGGGAAAAAAAGAAAGAAAAAAAGAAAAAATACATAAATAAAAATACATGCCATTTCATGAAATTACAGTGTTAATGCCTCTTGTCTGCCAATCTGCCTAGATTGGCAGACACCACCCATTATATTCTTGTCCACTCCAGAGGTTCAAGGATTACCGTTTACTTCTTCCCCGAGACCAAGTTAATCTTCCTTCCAGGAGTAAAGAGCTCTACCTCCTCTCAAGGATAGACTAAAGGGCACGAAGAGAAGTAGTATCTAATTAAGACCACAGGAAAGTTCAGATTCTGGAAAGCTTTAGACATACATGGGGTAACAACTTCCAGTTTCTCCTTTGCAAAGTTCTTGCTTGCCCTTGGTGCTAGCTCCTCTCCATTCATGGCCAGCCACGTTCAGCACTGACCATGACTACTACTTGTAGAAGCGACTGTAGAGCACAGAACAAGGATAACAGAATTGTATTGTCCTTTCCCCAAAAATAAAGTTAATTTTAAAAATTAAATTCCACACAGGTAACACAGCATTGAATAAGCTTGTCTGAAGAAGACTGTCCAGATTAATGTTTGCCACTCTATGAACTGAGACCTTCATGAAAACCAATCTGCAGAAGGAAACTAACCAGAAAGCATGTGTGTATTTCAAAACAACACCATCTAAAGTGCAGAACTCTAGAAAAATTCGTATTTAATATTTACTATTTCCTTTCCCTGCACTTATATCTCTCAATACAAGGCAGGTAAGAAAATTAATTTCCCTCCTCCTATGTGGATTTACAAGAAGCACTTCACTGAAAAAACTTTAAAGAAAATGTGGGGGAAAATTTATCTGTCAAATGTAAACAAACAAACTCAGGTATATTATAAAATACAGAAGAAAACCAAGAAGCAACTACAAAGGACTTTTCTATAAATCAGGATTTAAGCAATCTCTACTCATGGCCCAACTCCATTTTAAAATATCAAAGCATGTCAAACCTTGCTTGCTTTGGTTTTGACAGTCAATCAGCTATCTGATGAAAGTAGGGCAACAACACTAAAAAAGATTTCCTATATTCAATGCAGTAACTGCTTGACATCATAAAACCAGCTCAAAGAGATTTTCTCAAAACTCTCTTCCCTTCTTAATTACCTTTTTACTGTTGACTTGACCATTTATACTAGATTTCCAAATTCAGCTTAGACAGTTCTTACATTTCTTATATGAAAACACCATAAAACTCTGAGAAACATTTCATACCTTCCTCACACACAGTCATGGAAAACAAAGACAAATGGTGATTTTGCCTTTTCCAGAGGTCCATGTGCAAGTACTGATAACAGAAATTCAAGCTCTGCTGGGGTCCCTCCCTGATGCCCCAGCTCTGGTTTTATGCAGGGTTCAGGACTTCAAACAAGCTTCCACTGATGATGTTGGCAGTAGTTCTTCTATTGATTTCAGCTGGGAATAAACTGGTTTTTATTGAGCAGGCTAAATGTTGAGTATCTTCATTCTCTACAGTTTCTCAATTTTATCAACTACTACAGGCGTCAGAAACTAATTGAAAAAAAACACTTTTACTGAGTTAAGGAAAAAAGAAAACCAAAAAGAAAGCCTTGTTGACCTCCATGTTTATTTTTTAAAACAATTTACAAGTAAAAATGTTATATTTATCCAAGGAAACACATTTAATACTTTAGTCTTTAACAAGCTATACAAATGAGAACCATCACACTCAATAGCTCAAGGACCATTCAGGGTAGGCATGCATGAGTCTGTGTCACATGAAGCGAGTCCAATTCCTGACACCAGGGTTCTGATCTTCTACTTCTTCAGAGCTGGTCAGCTGCTAAATGATTTAACACAAATAGTTACTGGATCACAATAAAATGAAAGAAAGCCCATTTCAAATCACGTAAGTGACCTCAATATGTCTGGTCCAGGTGTCAGGCCACAGAGCCTTACCGATTAGTTTTCTTCTCCAAAAGCCAGTCAGGACAGATTTTCTCCCCTTGCTTAGTGATGTGGCATCCATACATGGGCTTATACAATACAGTGAAACACCTTAAGTACAGATGTAATACAACAGTAATTACAAATCACAGAGACAGATAAACAGACAAAATTAACCCTAAACACATTCTTGCATTTCAAACAACAAAAGTAAACAAACCCATGCATTACAGTTCAAAGAAATTTTCAGTTTAGGTCTTCTGCAAGTCTCCATTTCCTCAGTTCTAAATTGCTGTTCTTGAGCTTGTCTCAGCAGCTGGGCTACTCAGAGTGCTACTGACACAAACTGGGTGAGCTGGAAATCACCCAGGAATGGTCAAAGAATAAAAGACCCCAAAATAAAGAAGACGTACACATTATAAACAAGATTCCATTTTAATAGCAGAGTGTAGAAAAGAAATTGGCAAAAAAAAATTCACATGAAAAAACATTTTACACAATTAATTATGTACAGAATAAAGTATGTGGCTGCCTTCTGATGATTTATGTTTCACTTTAGTCAAGTCCTACCACAGAATGCAAAATACACCCAAAACTCTCAGCTGGAACAAAAAGAAAAACAAACAAAAACCATATACATAATCCCAGCTCTGGCTCCTCAAATATTGGGACTGGCTGGGTTTACTTCAACCCACTGGGCTTTCTGCTATGCTTTCAGCAATTCCTGAATTCACTGTAGCTTCCAAACTACTGTCAGGAGCTTCTGTTTGCTCAGTCTTCTTGCTCTGGATGGTGCACATTCTCTTGCCTCCTGAGCCACCCACCTTCCCATGTGTTTCTTTGAGCCCAGGCATTAAAGTTTCCACACACCCAGATGCCTGACCTTCTGTGCTGCCTCTGTCACAACTCAGTGCCAGCATTTCAACAGTGCCACCTTTGCTGTCCTTCACTGGCACAAGTATCTCAGACGTGGGAGAAATGCCCTGCATTTCTAGAACTGGCATGACCACTTCTGTAGTGTCACTATTTGAGGTCTGTGATCCAGGCTGCAGCATAGGTTTCTGAGAAATCCGTGTGCAAATTTTATCTTCACAACTACCAGAAGTCAATGTAGCAAAATCAGTAATCTCTGATTCATTCACTGTTCTTTCAATGCCCAGTTTTTTAAGTTTACTGGACTCCAGCCTAATGGAAGCAATGGTTTCTATTTTTGTGACTTCTTCTGTATTTTCCTTTAAAAGTCCTTCTGAAAGGATGCTGAAACATTCATGTTTTACCTTATTGCCTACCAAATTGAAATCAGTGCTTTTCAATTCAAGGTCTGCTTTCTGGGAGGGAGTCTTCATGTGTTTCACATCCTCTGATGGTCTCTTGAAAAGAAGACTATCTGATGCTCTTGCATCAGATCCAGTGTGTCCTAATGACTTTTTTTCATTTTCAGCTACTAATTCTAGACTGGATCTGAGTTCAACAATGTTCGAGCAGGTAGTGACTAACTGTTCAACTCCCTGCTTCTGGGTTTGGTTATCTAACATGGTATGGCCTGAAGGTTTAGGTTGAACTTTTTCTTGAGCTTCTAATAGGGTACTTTTCGTTTCTGCCTGTCCCTCTGTCAGTTCTGAAGCATTAACCTCATTAGAACCAGATTTTATTTCTGGATTTGGAGTATTTGATAGATCCCAACCACTTTCAGAACAAGAATCAGTTGTGACTATCTGTTCTTTTCCATTACTAGTTCTGGAAGTGCCCCAGAGCAAGTCTGGACTATCAGTTTCTGAGTGAGTTCTACAGTTATCATTTAACTTTTTCTCTACCAAATGGGAACTTCCCAAACTTTGAATTTCGTTCTGTATCTCAGGTGACAAGGTCTTTGGGTGTAGGCTATGCTTAGGCTTTACTGCTTTTATTTCCCAGTCTTTCATCTCTGTCTCCAAGGTACTAGGAACATTTGTGTTTGTAAGTGGAGTTTTATTTCCATCTTCCTGTCCAACCTTCTCTTGGACCTCAGTTTTCTGTAGAGCACAAAATTCCAGACTGCCTGCCTGCTCTCCACCTCCTGTATCAACAAGTCCAATTTCTGCAGGCATCTGGATACCAGAAACAGGGTTTTTTTCTGGTAATTCTGTGACTGACATTTCTGATAGGTGAGGCTGAAGTGATTTCTTGTTCATTTCAGCCTGATTTTCAACAGGAACCAAACTCCCTGTGACTTGATTATTACACTGTGAAGAATCCACATTCTCAGAATCCTCTTTCAATGAGGATGAACTACTATTTGTTCTGTGATTTGCAGATAAATCTGCAGGTTTTGTTATGTTAAGGTTTTCTCCATTTGGAAGCGCAGAACTTGCAAGCTTGCTGTCAGCTGAACCCTTTCCACCACTACTATAGAAAATATCATAGAGATCTTTAGCATTGGCTGTGGCCAAGCAAGAATTTCGTTTCTCTATCTTTTTTGCTTGTTCACTGAAAGCAGTTGAAGGTGGTGGTGGTCTCACAGGCATTGCCAACATTGTCTGTTCACTTTCAGACACACCTGGAGCTACTTCATCTGCGGGGATGAGAGATGCCGGCTGGACTGCTGGTGGAGGATGAGGTGGAGGTAGTCTATCTGCTGTCTGAGAAGACTCATTTTTCTCTGCTGCTTTCAAATCCTCCTCTGAGCCTTTTAAAATTACTTCTTCTCCTCCAAAAGCCTTTGATATGATTTCTGGAGGCAGTAGAAGATCTGCATTTGTTTCTTTTACTACTGGCAGTGGTTTGGTGGTAGTTCCAGAGGATTTTATGGATAAAAAGGTGTTCAAAGGTGGTGGTTTACTAACTGTTGCAGTACTAGACTTCCTGAAAATCATGGTGGGGACTGGTAGATTGGGGAGAATTTTTGTTGGTATCGGTGTGGAAACAACTGGTATCCATGGGCTAGTGTGTGGAATAACAGTTTTCCCAGACAGCTTGATTTCAATGGGCTTGATATGGGATTTCACAGACTGACACTTGTTCTCCTCTTTGTTTCCTTCTGTATTCTCTTCTTTTGCAATAGCTCCTGGGGTTTTATCCTCTCTCTCAGTCTTTTTCCAGCTGAATTTCCCAAAGGAGGTCTGGCTTGGTGTTTCCTTTTTAGATTCCTCTTTCTTTTCTTCTTTCTTCTCCTCTGTCTTCTCTTCCTTCTTTAGCTTTACTGTGATACCTATTTTTCGCCCAGAAGAATCTGTTTTGCCTTGAGTTTCATTATTCCCTTCTCCAGACTCTGGGATGCTCTTTACTTCCTCCTTCTTTATTATTTTTGGGGTTTTCTCATCCTTTTCTTCCTTCTGTTTCTCAACCAGTTTCCGTTTCAGCTCGTTTTGCCGCCTGCGCTCTGTTTCCAGAACTACAGCCAATCCAGCTTGACGGTCTAGATTTCTCCTCTCTTCATAGAGTGGGTTTTCATCTATGTATTTCTGTGGAAATAAACAGCAACATTTTAGCCACCATTTCCATGATAAATAAATAAATAAATGCAGGTCTCTGACAATTTTGACTTGCTCAGTAAGTGCCATCTCAACACTAAGAGAACAGGGAACTTTTTCCTACCAAGAAACTGAGGTACTACAAACTGCATGCAGCAGTGCTGTTACTTTACAGTAGACATGTTTCAGCTTCATGCAGATAAAATATCTATGTTCTGGTGTACTGGGAAGTTTTGCTTGTTTAGTTCAGTAGAATGTAGTGAAGATAACCAAATACATACACTCTATGTTCTGGTGTACTGGGAAGTTCTGCTTATTTAGTTCAGTAGAATGTAGTGAAGATAACCAAATACATACACTCCAAGGAGTTAAATGTCATTCTTCAGGAAAGGAAGACAGAACAAACGGAACCTAATTTAGGGAATGTCTCTTTCCTAGTACATCAGTTACCAACCTTATACTTCTCATTGTGGGGATGACTTTTCACATGCTGCTCTGCTGAGATCTGATCTCCAAAAAATTCATGACAGAGCTGGCAATAATATCCAGTGATGGGAATCAGAAACTCAGAGCCTGAAAAGGCCAAAGAAAATTATCAGAGAAACAAAACCTAATAAATGCCAAGCTCTTAACGAAGTTGGTCAAAGAACAACAGCAAAACCTCCAGTAATGTTCTTTTTGGAACAGTTAATGCTGCTATCTTTACAGTTACACAGGAACCACCACCACCAGGAAAAAACATGCAAAGTGAAGAAGTTTATTACTATGGTTCAAGATTTAAGTGCTCTCCATCATATTAAGGTAATTGAGTATTCAAGTAGGTTAACATTTCCTACAGCCTTGATCTATTTTCCATCTTTGTGGTATAGTCTGCTGAAATACTAAATGCCTGGTTTATAAAGAGAACACAAGTATTTTCTTTGAAGTTCAGCAAGACTGCATCCTTAGATAACTGCTACAATTATCTAGGACACCGCAGATTCTTCTTTAGTGGGCACTACTAGAAATATGTAAAAGGAGTTGATCACTGGCAGGCCTTTTAGACATTCATATTTTAAGTTCTATAATAATTTTCAACTCAGTTACAGCTTCTTCCATATGTCTGTCTCAGATTCTCTGCATCTGCACTATAACAAGTACTTATCGGTCAATTTTCAGGAAGAACTCTGCTAAAAATGTACTGAATGGAAAAGTGTACTACAAGACTGTGTGGAATACTGTGCAAGATCTACTCAAACACTGCCAACTATTGTGGTAATGCTCTGAATTCTAATATGTTGGCTAAAATTACTTCAGAACTACACTGAAAGACAACTGATATACAAAATAAAAAACTAATCTCAAAAAAGAGAAGAAACCACACTTTTCCTACACTCTTGCTTCAAGACCTTTTCCACAAGAACAGTCAAGAAACTAAATAATTTGCCTTTTTCCTAATAATACAGTATCTATACGTGCTGCTATACCAAGGTAAAGTTTTGAAAATTCCTTTCTCTGAGCAAGTGGGACTTGCTGGAGGGCAAAGAGGGATGACAGGCAAGTTAATAAAAATTAACATACCTTTGGCAGGAACCGTTATCTTATCAATGCGTTTTATGGACTCTTGTTTGGTCTCGCTCTGGGTCTTCGATGCCCAAGGTCTGTTGTAAGGATCCAGGGTCTATTTGCACAGTGACAGAGGTATATAGGCTCATATATTACACTAGCAAGGCAAGTACACTTGTTTTTTTCCTTTTTAATATTCTTTTAGAACACTGAACATTAAAATCAATGTGCAAATATTTACAACAACTAATTTTCCTCTCCTTTCCCTCCCATTTTGCAATTTACAATGACAAAATAACCTGTGAAAAGTGTAAAATATAAATGACCACAAATAACAGGTAAACATGTGAAACACAAGTGGCAACCGAACAAACTGAACACAGGCCCCATTTAGACTATTTGGAATACACCAGTAGCTGTACAACTGCTCAAGTCCAACATTAGGGGAAAAGAATTCGGTAAGTTACTTCTTGGGTTCGTTATTACTTCAGGTTCTCTTGTAAAATGTAGTTCTGTGATGTATGTTTTAGTGTTAATATTCATAGCAATATGAAATGCACTTAGTGAAGGAAGCCTGCAACATACCTGTCTGTGTTTCTTATTATGCATGTGTGTGAAAAAGTCAAACATGGTCCCGCAGATGGTATTGCAGTCTTTGCACCAGTGGTTCCCTGCATCATAATATTCATAAATATTGGCCAACTGGAAAGGATGTTTGGAGGACTGTGAAGAGGATTCTGCAGGCTTCGGGCTTCTACCTCTCGATTTTTCATTAGTAGTTTTTGATTCCTAAATTGAACAGAAGGAAACACTTCTCTAAGACAAGGCAGGACAGACAAAATGCTCTAGAACTCAGAACCTGCCTCCAGCAGAAGCCATACACACAAAAAAAAATATATCACCTGCTTTTCAGCGCCCAGGTTAATTCCACTGTTTCAGAGAGCTGGTATTGCCGACTAAGATGCTGCGTGGCTGCAGTGAAGTTTCCAATAAGGGTCCCAGATGTAATGGCTGGATGGTTGTAGGTAATCAAGGAACCAAATGAACAAATTCCCTGTGGCATGCACCCTTCCCACTTTATTGGTTTCACATAACAGTTCCAATTTACCATACTAGCCAAACAGTGCCCAGAAGACCTCAAATGGTTCCCCTAGAGGTATTCAGAAGTAACTGTAAAAGTAGCTTGGATGAAAGCAGAATGGAAAAGGAAGCAAAAATCAGGTGACTACAAGTATTTAACTCCATCAGATTATCCTCTAATCTTTATCAGATTATTTGAGTGTTCCTGAACTCTCCAGAAAACTTATTGCTTAATAATAAAAGAAAGATGGCATTTTGTTAATTACCTAAGCATATAGGGTGAAGGATCTTGTGATTTAAACATATGATGTTTGCACTTACATTGATCTGTACAGAAAGACACCATATAGTGATATACAGACATTTCAGAACTCTATCCAAAATTAATACTAAACTAAACTTGTAGCAAAACAAGTATTACCTGAAATATACCATTAATGAGCCCTGGTAATTTAGATTACAATAGTACTAGATGTATTTTGAGTTCTGAGTTACATTTTCAATGGCATAAAGTCCATCATGTTATCATTTTGCAAGGCAGTCTGGAAAGAACAGCATGTTAATTTAGCAGACTCAAGTTGGTTGCATGTTTCCAAGTTATTCACTACCAGCACTGAACAAATTTATTTAAGTAGATTGAAAATTGTCAAATAACATCTGCCTTACTTTAAATTCCTTAACACCACTCCCCACAACATGCACTGTAAATCAAAGAATGAAGACACAGCCAGGCCACTATGCACCCCCCAGATAGCCATATCCCAATATAATCTAGTTCTTGGTAGCAGAATAAGAAGTGACCCAATGAATATTTGCATGTATTCTGTCAGCAAGAACATAGCATACATTCTCTTGAACAATGAGATCAACCTATGATCTGCAGGAGGTGCATGGAAGGATGTTCACAATGTCACACAAGCATCAATGTTTATGTTATTTATAGACATACACCTATAAAAATACTATCTCAATCAAAACTTTAAAAAGACAATGCTTCTCAGCCCACTCTTAACACCAGTTTGTGCGTTACCCCAGCTCAAAGATGCCTTTATAATTTGCTACTATTTAGAGCCTGTCTGTTTAGCACAGTAACACTCTGCACTGACTGTGTAACTACAACACACAGACACAGGGTCAGCAGCAAGGGACCACAAGGTGCCTTGCAAATAAGCAGAAAGGCAAAGGCTTTTGCCCTCAGGTTGGCAAAGTCAACCAATCTCAGTGTTGAAAGGCCAGCACCATCTTTCTTTTCATGAAAAAAAATTAATCAGAACTACAACATGAATTTTAGAGGCTAAAGGCCATGTCCTACGTGCCTACATATGTATAAAAATATTAAATGTTCCTGTCCAGGACTCACAATTTTCCATGTTAAAATAAGGAACTATGAAAAGGAGATCAAGTCGTTATGGGTTTGGACGACACAGACAATGCAAATTAAAGTAATGAGAAATATATTCACACATATCTCAAGAAAAGAAAACAATATAACTTAATGCAATGTAGGACTTAACAAATATTTTTGCCTACTTTAGTTTTATAAAGTGGTGACAGAAGCAAACGATTTGTTCAAGTAAGTGGACAGTAAACTTCAGAGATGTTTCGAGAAACAACAAAAAACCAAAAGCAAGTCTTTAAATTAAAGATATCTAATGAGTTCTCAGACCACAATAAAGCAAAAGGAAAATTTAACAGGATAAACAGATTTGAGTGGCTTTGGAGGAAATATAGAATCACAAAATGGGTAAAGTTTGAAGGGACCACAGTGGGTCACCTGGTCCAACCTCCAACCTCCATGCTCAAGCAGGGTCAGCCGAGAGCACACAGCACAGGATTGTGTCCAGATGGTACTGGAGTATCTCCAGTAAGGAAGACTCCACAACTTCTCTGGGCAATCTGTTTGAGTGCTCAGCCACCCAAACAATTAAGAAGTTCTTCCTCACATTCAACTGGAACTTCATGTGCATCAGTTTCTGCCCATTGCCTATTGCTTGACACTACTGAGAAGAGGAACTTGGCTCCACGTTCTTGACATCCTCCCTTCAGATAAACTGATGAGGTGCCCTCTCAGTTTTCCTTATACCTCTTACCCTACCAACATCTTCCTCCCTGCAAAAAATATATATGCTAAGATCTACATAAAATTAATCTACAATTTCCCATTAGCTATTTCTGTTACATATTTGAATAAACATCTGAAAAGCAGGATAATTGATTTCCTGAACACGAGCATAACCTTTCAGATGGTAGTATCCATCCTACTTTGAAAGTAAAACTATCTTCTGGAATGCAGTAAGCCTGTTCTGGTACATCCAGCACAGAGTAGTACAGACCCTGTCAGAGAGACCATACTGAACTGACATTTCTTAAGAGAGAACATATGTATAAATATGTAAAAACATCTTATGTGGACCATCATCTTTAAGTCTTGTGGTTTGTTACTATCATTACCCAGTGAGAAGTGCTCCCAACTTTCAGAGAGCACTGCTGCTATAAACACTCCTCCCAGAAAGGCCATGACAGAAAATATGTAGAGAAAAAAAGTCTGTCCTCCTGGTATGGTATTGAGCCCAAACAGCTACACACAATCATGACACTGTTCAATCCAACCAACATCTCAGCAATACCAAGATAAAAAACAGTAAGTGGTGCTGAATTGCACAAAACCTGAGGGACATTATATACACTGATACATTGACTCTCACCTGCATGCACCATCAAAGCCAGTGTATGAGATGTGGTAATAAATGACATCAAATGATCCTTTAGTAAATGTTTGGGACTAGCTGTCTCCCCAGTGCCCTCTTCTCTTAGTGGGAAACTCATTAGCACACAAACTTTAAGACTTTACCTTGTTGGAGGAAGATGTTTTCTCTACACCTTTTGCATTTTCTGACTTGCTGTTCTTTTCTGAGGAATCTTTAGTTTCCACAGATGGTTTCCGGGGTTTTTCAAATATGTTAATCCCCAAGATTTGTGCTACTTTGTCAAGCTCAGACTGCTTCTTGTCAGCCGCATCAGATTCTTTATGTAGCTCTGCAATCTCCTTCATAATATTCTCTTGTAATCTGTTCACCTCAACCAACAAAGGGTCTTTGTGTCCGTCCTTCTCACGACGTTTTTTCCTCAACATCTCGCCTGAGCCAATTAAGGAAGCAGAAGAGTCAGAAATGCAGCAGGAAAACTGACTTTAGATCTGTACAATAATTCCAGCAACAAGTAAAATACTAATATAAAATGTTATGGCTAAATCTTCGCTATAAAGTTGTAAAGATGGAACTGACTCTCAGGTACAGCATCACTAAATCTGCATGATATGCCTCTATAGGGACTACCATAACACACAGCCTAAGAGAGGCACCTCCAGAGTATCAATTTATAATCACTATTTCCCTGTGTGACAAAACAAGCAAAAGTTAAATTGCCTATTCTAACCTGAAATTATAATTTTATAAAGGTGAGGGAATTAAGTATTTACTCGGACGAAAAAATTTTAAAGACACAAAAAATTAGCTCTCTTGAGAGAACTTTCCCACCTCCAGATAAGATTCATGAAAAATTTAAATGCACAATAACATCTTCAGTCACTATTTCTCACTTCTTCTGAAGAAGCACTAAAATGCATAAAGTACAATTCCTTTAGCTTATCAAGCCAAGAAGATGCAAGAGCAACTGCTCAAATTTTGATGTAATTCATCTTAATATAGTAACTAGGTCACTGCTTTTTCAAGAGTTGTGCATTGCCAGGAGTATGAAAATACATTATGGACTATTCTTATTTTGGTCCTCCTTCTCCTGTTAGATACCAGGACTTGTGACACATCCCAATGGGGGAGAAAAAAGAAGCAGGGGCTGGGAGGGTGGTAATGCACTTTACCTTGCTGTTTACGAAGCCTGTCCAATTCAGTCTTGAGATAGTAAAGCTTCTTCTGCCGTGCTTCTCGATCATTCTTCAGTTTTTCTCTCTCTTCTATCACCTAAATAAATTGGAAGGTGTCTGGATTTTCTTCTCTTCCCAACACAAGTTTAACAGTCTTGCAAGAATGACAGGAAGAACTCAGCTTTCCAGACAGAGAACACTCCTTGCTATTCCCAAAATGTTCTTGAGTATTTTAACACAATAAATACACCTCTCCCTCTGTATCTGAAAGTAAGTGTATTGTGTGGTCATGCCTCAACCCAGTTTGTAGGATTTTTTTTTTTCTTTTGGGCAGTGTATTCCTCTAAACTGCTCTGTTTGTTGCACCACTTCCCAAGGTCCCTAGGCACAGCTGACTATCTTCTACAGGGCAAATCAAGATCAATGACAATGGTTGTTCAAAACTCATGTAGAATCTCTACAGCTAGCATGTTCCATCACCCTTCACAGCCTTTCACCTTGCCTCCTGCTTTGACTCTGACCCATTTTAGCTCATAGTTAGGTGTGCTTCAATCTGACATGAAACATCAGGATGAAATTTGTTTCTTGTTCAATAAGGTAAACTGTGGCATGAGGAGCTCACAAATCCTTTTTTCATTGGTTTTCATTTATTCTCATAGAAGGAAACAAAGCAATATGCTAAAATGAAATCTGAAAAGTTCTTTCAGTTTCTTTTCCAGCTTCATTTTTCAAGAGAGAAATTCCTTTTTTTTACCTTCACAAGGCTCTTAAATCTTACTACAGACTCTTCCCTTAACAAACAAGTGATCTTGACTTCCCTAGACAATCTCTTCTACTATAGCAATGTCAACGTTGGCAGGATCCCTGAATCCTTCCTGAAGTAGTTCTACCAACACAGTTAAGCTACATATTTAACAACATAAGGAGTTTTTTTAATTATTATTATTTTGGTTTTGTATGCTATTTTTTTAATCATCAAAGCACCATTCTCTCCTTCTGAGTTTTCTGCAGCATGGGGGCATCAAGTGGAGCATGCCAATTTTTATACTCCAAGTCATCCCAGCAAAAACCCAGTGGACTAAGCCCAAGACAAAGATTTCTGTAGTGCAGACAAATCCTTAGAAGTTCTACCAAGATGCACAAATGAGCTACCAAGGTATGTCAGGGCAGAAGAAAACCACACACCTTTAGCCAAGAGAGCTCTTCCAAAGTTACTAAATTTCATTAAGAACAAAATTTTAGCTATGTCAGCTGAAGAAATTATTATTCCTACAAGAAGTGTAAGCTCACTTATTTGCTGACGTGGCACTTCATACAAGTGAAGAAAAGGCTCTTATAATAAAAGATCATATTGCAGCCTCCATACCTAAAGGGGTTTGAAAGAAAAATGTGTACAGATATTTTACCAAGGTCTGTAGTTACAGGAAAAGTGGCAGCAGTTTCAAACTAAAAGAGGGTAGATTTAAAATAGATATAAAGGAAGCATTTCTTTACAAGGTGGACGGTGAGGCATGGAAACGGGTTGCCCATAGAGACTGTGGACTCTCTAGCCCTGAAGTCTTCAAGGCCAGATTGGATGGGGCTCTGAGCAATCTGGTCTAGTGGAATGTGTCCCTGTCTATGGCAGTGGAGTTGGAAGGAGATGATTTTTAATTGCCCCCTCATACGCAAATAATTTTGTGCCCTTATTTTAACAATAAAGACCAAGTGGACGCCAGTCTGAAAACTCAACTTTTGGGCATCATCCAGATCTTTGACAGTTGTGTAAGTACAGTTTCCTATTTTAAAATACATTCTTCCCCACTACTCTCTAATTATTGTACAAACCAAGATAATTAAAAGAGGAAAACACTAACACATATGACCTGAACTGGTGTCAGAGTCACCAGGTAGTTTCCCCTAAATTCTTCTCATTTTGTGATTTTTGTAAGAGAATTAATATAAATGTAGAGGGAAGGTTGTATGTGATGGTGAATGATGATATCCTTTAGAGTGTAGTTAAGAATGTCTAATACAGGTATAACCATGGTATTTTGTACAATGCAGCATGTCCTGATGGAGCTCCTGTGTTTTAATTTGTGCCTCCTGTGTCTTGTTCTGCCACTGGACATCAGTGAAAAAAGCCATTTAATTTTCTTTACACTGTCCCTTCAGATTTTTACATATCCCCAGATATCTTCAGGTAATTCAATATCTAAATTTCACCAGAATAAAGCCAAGCTGTGGCCACCATGTGTTTTCTCTGTAAGATTTTGGCTGGTTCAAAGAAATTCAACTTTGTTTTTGATTTCATCTGTTCTGCCATAGCTGATGGCATACAACTTCGGGAGATTTACAATGCATTTTTTACAAGTGTCACCGATTAATACAGACAAATGCTTAGAAATCTTTAACAGAAGTAAACTAGGTCAAACTATTTTTAAACTGGAGCAGAGGGTTAAACTGGAGCAACTCAGAAAAAAAAAAAAAAAAAAGGTGCACCTGAAGAGAAAAAGCTTCCACCCCACCAATCATGTAATCCAACACATTCTGAAGTATCAGAATACCTAACATACCTTCTGCTTTTGAGCTGCCCGATTTTTTTCATCCGACATCCTTTCTGTGGTATTTTTGAGAGGGTGTGATGACAGACGAAGGGGTGCTTTGGAATGAGAAGGAGTGGTAGGGACTTGAACAAGCACAGAACCATCTCTTTTTACATCAGGGACATCCTTTCCCAGAGAGACTGTCTCAATTACCCGGAGATTGGGACGTGTGGGGTTCGCTGACATGGCCATAGTAAGAAGACCATGAGCTTCTGGTAGCGTAGGATTAGGCTGTTGGGCAGTGGGGTACATGGGCCAGCCAGGGGCTGCATATGCCATATAGTGCCCATATGCATCATATCCTGGAGGAGCCATTGTGGGAGTGGGATAGTTTTGGGGCATTTGAGCAGCAGTGTAGTGGGAGTAGCTGGGAATTTGGTACTGGGAAACAGAAGTAGGTGTAGGTGGCAAACCAGCAGGAGTTGGTGGAATTGAAGGAATGAGAGAGACAGAAGGAAGAGGCTGTTCTGGTGCATGTGGAGGTATCTCCTGTCCCACTGGCTTGTTCTTCGTATAGTCTGATTTCTGAAGAGAGGACGCATCTTTAGGCTGCTGGAAAGAGCCCGGAGGTGACGCTGAACGCTGCTGGCCCGACTCAGGAGAACGAGTGTCACTGCGGCTGCGGCGCAGCTCCCAGGCGTCCAGTCTGCGAGTGTCTGAAGAGCGACAATCCGGAGAACGAGATGCCGGCTTTTTGCCATGAAGGCGCTCCTGGGTACGAACAGCCAGTTTTCCAATTTCAGCAACACCAATGTCAAGTCCAATGGTTTTGAGTAAGTCGTGGATCTTTGCATACTCTGCGTTTGGCTCTTCTAAAGGATCCATCTTGACAGCTGGAGCAGGAGAAGGAGGTGGGCTCATTTTCTGTATTATTATCTCATTGCTACAACTAACTGGGGGCTTCTCTGCGGGGACAGATTCAATTTTGGTCTCTTCATCCTCATCACCATAAAGAAACTTTTCTTCGTCCTCAATGTCAGGAAAGCTACGCCTCCTCTTCTCCTGAGCACTGACAGAATCAGCCATCATGCCCAGAATTCGGGAGAAACCACTGCCATCCTGACTGGCCCTCTCATGAGGCAGCAGGAAGTCAGTATGGCGATCAGTGGGCTCTGACTTGGGTTCTACTTTTTCTTTGTGACTTAAGAAGCTTCCAAACTTCTCTTCAAACATCGAAGTGTCTTTGGGAGGCCCAGAGAGTGGGTTCCACTCACACAAACCTTCACACAACTCCTTGTTTGAAGACTCCACAAGAGAGCCTTTGTTAAACCTTTTGAGAAAGTTTTCCACTTCAGAAGCAAAAGGAGCTATGTTGTTGCTCTGGGGCAAAGAAGACTGACTAGAAAGAAGAGGAAGATCCTTGCTGGGGGCTGGACTGCTTGAAAAGCCTTCGGGCTGAAAGAGAGAAGATACTATTTACTGCTAAAGCACTATGCACCTCACAGAACAAAGGAACGTGTTCATTTCTCCTTGAGTTCACAGCTGAATAAAAGTGTTAGAAGAGACAATATGCAGTTGAAAGAGAACACAGAATATTACAAACCAAGTTGACCAATAATTCTGGAATGCAATGTCCAACAATGAATGCTTATCTCAGAGAACACACAAAATCACAATTATATTTCACAAAATTTTTGCAAGCATAAGAACTGACAATTTTAAACTGAAACCCTGTTACATCATTTTGGATATGCTTTGAGTTTAGTCATAGTCACATAGGGTTTCAATACCTTAAGTCAGATAAAAACTACTGCATTGGGGTTATTCTCAAATATTCATTTCTTCAGATATTCATAATTAATGCCATATTAAATAGCATTTCCAGTAATAAGTATGGAATGGGATGCTCAGTATCTAAGCACTCCTGAGATAAATATGTCACTGTCAAACCAACACTGATCAGTAAAACAGGCAAAATCAAAGTGATGTGTGAAAATACAAAAAGTCAGTTTATCACAGTAGTCACAGCCACTTATCTGTCTATTGCCCTAATTTTGAAACTCAATTGGTATAGGTTTGGTACAAATTAAGTAGGGCTGATCCCAGTCTATAGTTCAAAGGGAAAAAAATAAGGAAATTTAAAAGTTGTTTTCAAACAGAGGTACTGAGGATGCATTAGGCAGTTCTCTATAAAGAAACAAGAAAGAGACTGCGACAGGGAAGAGCTTCAATCAATATCCTGACTGCCTGTGGTACTATGAGAGTCAGCTTTTCTATGAAAATTGGCCCAGATTTCATGGGCTGAATTTCCACAAAGACATTTTATGCCGTAACCATTTAAAGTTTCTAATCCACTTCAAACTTATACCGCCCTGCAGAAAGATACCTGTCCTCTTAAGGAAAAGGAGACAAAGATTTGGCTTTCCTATTTTGGAAATCAAACTAACATTCTGTATCATGAAGTAACTGTTTTGGAAAGTAGAAGCACACAGACAGACACACAGAGACCAAACCTGAACAGCAGACTCTACTTCCATCTCTATTCGTTTCTTCAAAATAGATTTTTTGGGCATGGGTGGGATTTCTTCAGGCCTGTATGTATACCGAGGCTCAGAAGTCTGTAGTGTGTTAGTCAGGCCAGGGATCGTGTAGCCAGTGCCTGAAACATCATGATTCGAGTTTCTACTGCGCTCTTCTTCTTCTCTTTTCCTCCTTGCACGGTCAAGCTCTCGGAATTCTTCATTCAGGTACGACGGGCTCAGGCTTCTACTACGGCTGCGGCTTCGCCTGCGGTAGTTTCGTGTTCCTGACGAGAAACCCTGATGCTCTCCACTCACACCATGCATCTTTTCATCCTTTTCATACCGTGGACGCTTTATTTCTCGTCCCCTCTCCTCTGCCCTCAGTGGGTAGGGGGATCTCCTCAGTTTGTCACCATCTCTGTCAGATCCACGAGGCAGCTCCTCCCGACGGCCATAGTGTGGACTGTAATCTGAACGGTGGAGGAAAACATCTCGGTTGCGGTAGTCTTCGTCATGCCTCGGAATGAAGGGACTTGAAGGCTGATCTTCATGTTCTGGGTATCTCTCAAGACCACGAGAACATGTGAGGCCTCTGGTGAATATTGTACCGTCAGCCATATCATCCCTGTGTGAGAGAAACACAGAATAGAAGTACCTGAATCAGAGTAAACAACTCCTACTCAAGGGTAACAAATTTCCAAACCAGTTTCAAAATGACATCTCCCTCACTAAACAGAACCAACATTTTATGTATTTAAAAGGCACGGTAGAGAGGGAGACTTTTATTTTTAATAGTACTGTACATCCCTCCTAGGAAGTTACCTGCAAACACAGCCACATGAACAATTCAACTCATACTGAGGAATAAGAGCCTTGAAAAATTGACAGGATGGATTCATTTCTGTGAATGTGAGAGACTACACGTTTTAAAAAACTCTTACTATCGTATTTCAGACCACAATCCCTTTCCTTGCCTCTCCCAGTAAGATGCCAAGGTCAGATTTCCTATGAATTATTCAAGGTATAATTCAGTTTCACACTGGCAAATGCAACCAGATCCTCTTTTTATCTTCAGCTGTGGACAAGGACCACAAATTCTATCAACATTTTCTTTTGCAACAGATATGCAGACTGTCACTAATCACATGAACCCCATAACTAAAAGGAAGCACAGTTTCTGGTATCTATAAACCAAGGAGATTAAGTGTAATGGTACCATTCTTCTGTGCCAGCCCCTGCATTATTACACATAGTGGATGTGCAGCTGTCACAGCATCAGAATAACCAGCTTCTTCCTTGGAATATCTACTTTTGGACCAATTCCTACAGACACCTACAATTAGGGATACTTTTTAAACTATGGCCTTTTTCTTTCCTAAAAACTTTTCTGGGACTTTTCTTTAAAATTTACCAGCTGCTGGTTTTACTCAGTGATATTTCAAAATCTAGCAAGATCATCCAAGAAACAAAATGTGCTCCCTAAGTGACATCAATGAGACAGAAGACTCTTTCCTGAGTGAATCAATTTGAGATAAACTATGTATAATGGCCTGAATCCACAAAAATCACATCCTCCTACTCAAAAAGGTCCCTCTGTAGATTTGAGAAGGGACAAATCAAGTCATGCCAGAAGACATCTTCAAAAAAATCTGCAAATAAATTACAGCCCCAGTTTTTCACAACAGACTAAAGAACAAAGATACAGAGATGCATAGACAAGTCTTTTTCTTGGGTATTTTCATAGTTTACACATGCATATTTAAGAACAAAATCCACACAAACCTTCACTTTACCTTGCATCATTGCAAAGCATTTATTAGATACTTTATCAGTCCAACACATAAAACAAATCTGGCATGCACCTGTACCCATTGTGTTGAATGGCATCTTTTCAGTTTTCAGCAAACTACACATATCCCAAAGCAAACTACACACATCCTCCTCCAAAAGCACAAAAATATCTACAAATAGCTAAACTAAATTTCATAAATAAATGTTGTTTTCACAGCCTACATAAAGGTATGTCTATTCCCAGTGGGACGTTTTCTGAAAGCCTGCTAAACCTGTGCAAGCTGCATGGACACACTTGATGGAGCAACAGATGTGTTTCACCATACACCTTCAGCTGATTTTTGTGCAAATAAAATTATTTAGATGCATGTCTGACAGCTGTCACCTACAATTCAAACACTCTGACTGGACTGACAAAGCACAGGAATTTTTAATTATACTTTGGAAAGAAAGAAACAACAGATCTACTGTATTTAAAAATATCAAGACATTCCAAATACACTTTGAACAGCTAAAATGCAAATTTAAAACCTGAAAATTAAATACAGCTGTGGGAAAAATGATTACTTGCCTTACAGGATTGTTTGAAACATGTTTTCTGTGCATACAGTCCAACAGAGTTACATCCCTCTTAAATGGTTTGGATGCTTTCACCCAGTGATGTCCACTACTGGCTACTGCATCCCTGAGAGAGGATACAAGGTGGTACCACTGTGACCATCCCAATTCCTTCACCAACAAAGAATCCATGAATCACTGGAATTTGAAGTTTCAAAGATGGAAAACAGACCACAGACTACACACACAGGATGCCTCAGAGACCTACAACTAGCGTAAGGTAATTTACTTTTTGGCATGTTTGTTCACATACACAGAAATAGAAATAAATAGTGGTATTCTGCTTTCAGCAATCATCAGGACTCCACTTTAATACACAGTCTTTGAATAGGAAGTCAGATGAGCTGCTCATATTCAGGCCAACTGTTATTCTTGATACCATGCCAAAAAAACGCTATTTCAGAACACAGCTTAATGCAGACCAAGTCTCTGCAGTGATTTGGTCTATCTTTTGTATTAATCTCAGATGCAAGAATTGGTGGGATGCTCTCCATAGCTTGTGCCAGCTCAGATAGTAGTAGAATGTCTTAAAAATACGGAGAGCCGGACAGATGGAAGATGGGGAGAGAGAAAAAGATTTGTTTTTCACTTTGACAGACTGAGATTCTGGAAGACAAAAATGCACTTATTGGTCCAAGCAGGAGACTGAAACTGCTTAGGGGACCTTGAAGACACAGTCAGCAGCATTCAGTGTGCCTATTTAGACTTGTGCAGGAGACCAGCTTCCCTAGAAACTTGGGGCAAGTTCTTACAGATGTTTTAGGACAGACCTGCATGGGAACACACACCTTTAGAAAGTCTCCTCGGGCATCCTGAAAATCCACTGCTGCAGGAGACTCTAAAAGCCTCTCTGATTTCCCTCCTTTGGTATTTTATTTCCTTTATAGACTAATGAACATCTCTACTCTCCCAAGGCCCTATAAATTACAGAGAATAATGTGTCAAAGTGACTGCTTGAAATACCAGAGTAGTTAGCAAAAATAGCTGAGAATAACTAAATTCAGAATTATTTGCTCCAATTACTTCAAAATTTGAGGAGACATCTTCAGGAAACACTTTTTTCTTTTGCCTTTTTTTTTATTAGAATGAGAACATACCACATGCAAAATAAAAATGTGATAAGAGTAGTAACAATAAGGACCATTTTACAGCCCAGTGATAGATATAAAGTCAGTGTTCCAATACCAGGGCAGCCTCTCAAGGAGGGGAAAAAATACATGATGAAAAATACTTGACAAACAATGCCCTTAACCAAATACCAAGTGTCTTTTGAAAACAAATAAAACGGCTAGCAGTGAAGAAACTTAGAATTCAAAAGTAGTACCTAGATGATTTAGGAAAAGTTAACAGGTGACTTGGTTGTCACATACTTCAAGCTTCTGGACAAAGGGCATCACTCAGAAAAGTGCAGCCAGCACAGATTAAACAAAAAAAAACAAACAAAAAAAAAAAAAAAAAAAAAAAAAAAAAAAAAAAAAACCAAAACAAAACAAAACAAAACAAACAAAAAAAAAAAATAAGCAAATGTAACAACATTAAGTTCTTGTGTACTTACACTACAAATACAGGGAAATCACTTAAAGTCTACATGGTCTCTCTTTGTTTTCTTCTCATTCTAACTCATCTGTCACTTTTAAACGTTCTCTGGAGTCTATTCTTACCATTCTGTTTCATATGTATGGGTTCTGTAATAAAGAAGTCAACTTTTGTGATTTCTCACTCTTACGTTAAATAAACTGTGCTATACATGATGTTACTTCTAACCATGCATCAGCACCACAGAAGAGGTCAAATCTAAAATCTCACCTGAGAACATGAATCAATGGGACAAACACCATCACCCCCTGTCCTCAAATGTTCCTAATTTGCAAGAGAAGTGACACTTCCCAACATATCACTTCCTTTTCCTTCCAACCACTGTACTCTCCCTGAGCATATCCACTCATTTCATTTAGAAGACTGCAGACTGCACAGGGGATTTACAAATCAGACACTGAAGCCAAGAGAACTGAGTTAAAGGCATAAAAGTGACAGTACCAAAAATCAAACTAATTTTGTTGTCTACACAAACTCTCATTTTGTTTTCTACGCTGCTGAAACTTAACTTCACACCTGAGAAAGACAGGAAATTAATTTATTTTGCTCATTTCCCTCTCTCTCATCTTTTCTTTTTTTTTAAGTTGATGATATTTGCATAAAAAATGGAAGTAGTAATTGTTTATTTCTGTGCTGGATGCTTATCCCTGATCTGAAAGTGCAACTGTATGCTCCAGGGCACAAGCTATGCCATCTTTAATTTTGCAATTCAAGACAAAGAGAATTATTTGCACAGTTTTCTGATTTTCTTTCTTTTGCCAGATTTTACTGGTTCTCCTACTGAAGGCAAAGAGTTCCTACTTGTATCTACTAATATTTATACTTCACTATTCACAGCAGTGAAGTATTTTAACACAAAACAATTCTCTCCGTTAACTGTTTCCTTCCAATTTCAGTCAAAGGATCTTAAGAATTCTAACACTTCCTTTATAATGCATGAGACTGTCTATGTTCTCTTCTGCAAGGTTTTTAAAGTCAAAATAATAATCTCCTTCAAGCTGCTTTAGAGTTATCTTCTAGACTAGTCTCAAAAATCAGGAAAGTAGACAATTCCTCCCAATAAATGAGGAAGGTGAAGCTTTACACTATCCTTATATTAAACAACCTTCCTTTAAATAAGGACTAGGTAGATTCATAAGAAACAGAAGGTGGCTGAAGCAGTGAAATGACAAATGAAGTGTCTCCATGTGACGTCCCTCCGTTAAGGGGAAGGAAGCACCCGAGGGATTGACATCAGACTCCCTCCTGCAATATATGATGTGCACGCTTAGTTTATATGGGATTTAGAAGCAGCTGAATTAGAGAAGAAGTATCTGTTTTGAGTTACACAGGCAGAGACTTTCATTCAGGAATTCTCTGCACCACAACTTGCGAGAGGCTGGGGGAATATTCCTGCAAAGCATCACTACATGCTTACCCTCATTCCCTAGGCATTCAGTGGGCTAATGAGATGTTTGGGCTCATCCAGTAGAGCCATTCCCATGCTGTTTCACCCACGTGAATCCCCACCTGCAGAGGACCGTACCTGTCACTCAGGTTATCAATTGGTGAGCCCAGTCTATCAGGCAGCCTCCTTCGCTCCGGCGTGCCAATGCAATACCGGTCATTACCAACAGTAATCCGCAAACTGTGTTCCAGGGAAGACTCAGAGCGGAGACTCGGTGAGCGCCTCTGTAAATTGAAGAAAGAGTGCAAGCCCATCAATCAGGGGATTTTAATCTCAGCTACAGAAAGGAAAGTGATTCTGCTCTGCTTAATAAATTCGACTTGGGGGGATGGATCAATTAAAAAATCAAACTAGAAGAACAACTGTTCCAAATACTTTGATTCTATTTAGTTAATAAAGAAAGGGGAGGGTATTGACTGCATTTAACTTCTCATCCCAGGTGCTGATAACATGCTCTATATTTAACTTATCTAGAAATTTTCAACGCAAAAAGACACTCATAAAGCACCATTTTGGAAGATATAAAACCAAAGAGAAAGTCACAAAGTCCCAAATTTGCTGCTGTTCTCCTTTCTTTGTAGAGAAGAAGCAGCTAAATAAACATTGCATAAAAAATAGTGCCAGGAATTTCTGAAGAAAGTGTCTGGATTTCTGGCCCTTTACAACTTTAGTAACAACATGAACCAGTGTAAACAAAGATTTTCCTAGCAGTGATGTTTTTAACAGCTTTCCTCACCTCATGCTGCTTTCAGCAGATAAACACAACATAATACTAAAAACACCAATGCCACTAGAAACACCTTCTATAGGTGTCTAACATTCCCACTACCGTTATTTAAAGCTGGTAGAGATAAACCAGAGTAAAATAAATAAAGTTGCCTCTGAAAAATCTACAGCATAGAAGACCTGTGCTCATTGCCTCTGCACAGGCCTTCCTTCATACACATACACAGTACACAAAACACCATCACTGGTAAGTTATGTTTAACTAGTTATGCCTCACATTATTCTAAAATACAAGACTGGAACACAGGACTGATCAGAGTTAAGGGGAGTTCCATAAAAAACAGGTGAGACTCCCTAAAGACAGAGATACTTGATTTGCTTTTTAAACCAACACAATATAGATTCTGCCTAACACGAAGCTATGAACCAGCTTCAGTTCTGCCAAACCAGTCATGCACTGCACTCCGCTTTTACTGCTGAAAACTGCAGTAGCAAGCAGCAGGTGCACTGAATTGTCCACATCCACCCTGAGAACATGCAGCAGGTTCAGCTCAATCCTCCAAGAGACCAAAGGAACAGTACATAATCTCCAACAGAAACAAAAGAATTCCTTTACAAGTTTACCTAACAAAATCCACTTGCAGTACAAATCTGTACTAGAATCCATTGTGCATATAGCTTTATTCTAAGGTAACATATTAGTGATTTCTGTTTTGTTCATTAAGCTGAATCCCAGCATATATCAGAACACACTTTAATTACTTTTGAAGACCAACTGTCTTGTCCAGCACAATACAATCCTCTAACAGCCTGGCTGAGATACAACATATTCGAGGTGCATGTGTCTCATACAAACACATTCTGACTTGGGCCCGTTGTAACACTGAATTTTGAGGGCTGCCTCAAGAAATTACTATCTTCAAGGCCATCTTCTTGTCATCAAGACTGTGGGCATACAGATGACAATCACCTCTACTGAAGACAGAGAAGTGATGATTACATCTCAGAACAAACTCCGGGCAAAGGAAAGAAATACTTTACATTAAGAATGTTTGGGATGTTTGGATTGCTTATGACTGATCTATATAAATTGTCCACAGACAGCAGTTAGTGCAGTAAATATTTGAACTTCATGTTTTTTAATATATTTTTTTTAAACTGGAGAAGTTCCACTTTTAAAAGGTTTTTGTATCTGGAGCACTGAACACCACCACTAGTCATACCTATGTGTGGACTGCACTGCATGTTTCTCCCTTCCTGTTCTGTCACCTAAACCACAGTTACCACTGCCATATTACTGAACAGGTTGCATACCTGCTTGTCATTTCTCCATCCTCTGTTGACCCCACATGCTCCAGTCCTCTAATCTCAGCCAATTTTCTTACAAGAAAGCAAAGAAGCTAAAACAAACCTTTAAAAAGAACAAGCACGCAGGTCAGCAGGGATAAATAAAAGCAGTACGTGTCAGCCTTGCAAGAACAAATAAAAGTCTGCCAAAATCTCTCGCTGTAAAGCCCTGACCTTCCCCTCCTCCATTACATTTCTCAGTACTCACCCCAAACCTTTGCTGTCACTCCATGTTCTTCCAATCACCACAAAGTTTTCCTCAGCTAATAAGAAACTAACACCATCCCTACCTACAACATCCAATACATGGCTCCACTGCCAGCGTCCCAGTTATGCACAACAAAATGTGTAACAATGCCGTAACCTGGAAATGCATGAAATCCACCTCACAAATAATAACAATTTAAAAAAATCACAACAACAACAACAAAAACCAAACCAAAACAACTCCCAGAAACAAGAAAATTTAGTAAGAAATCTCCAAGGCTGCTGCTTTCATATCTCAATTCATATGTAGGATAGGGACCTTGTACTCAAATTTATTTTCTCCATTTCAAACCCATGCCCTTATCCCATCAGTGTCTTCATTCTACATATTACATCTCCCACCCTTAAGCATATATTCCCCTCTTTCAAGTCCTCTTTCCTTGTTGCAACCTAAATTCCTCTTCCTTGGGCGTCTGAATTCATGTCATTTCAGTGACAACTCCAAAATCCCACTTACTTATTAGTTATTTGTGTAACTTCCCATATCTGCACATTTCATATTCTCAAGCTTCTGAAGAGAAGAGAGGGTCTTAAGTCATAAAATCCTAAAAATTTTATTAAAACTTTACCCCAACCAGTCATGATAACCCAACATATCTGCTGTCTGCTCTGTTTCCATCACATTTAGTGCCACTCTTTGGAAAATGACAGCATAATCCCAGCTTTTATCTTTCTCTAATTAGCATTACTTTTGTACATGGCACTTAAAAAAAAAAAACAACCTACATACATATTCGTATTTTATGCTTTGTAATATCACTTTTGAAGAAGAAGTAATGTCAGTTGTCAGTCAAACACCTGTTGGGGGACAAAAGCTTCCGTGGAAAAAATGTGGATGTTACACTCTAAGAATTACTTACACTGGGCTTTAGCAAACGCAAGAGTCAGCACAATATAGGTTGAAGAACTCTATTTAATTGTCTCAAGATCTCTTATTGTGACAATTGCTTCCTACAGAAGGGCTTTCCTTAAATGCAGTAATCCTGTAAATAAACAAAAAATCCATTTGGCTCATCAGTACAGCATTAGCTAACGCCTAATTTCTAGGATAAATAATTTTTCAATCCTTCTCTGAAGTTAGAACAGGCAAGAAAAAAAGCATTATTTTGCAACAATTTGCTGAGATGACTGATTTAACTTGAGCCAGGAGGGTGTAAAGTAACACTAGAAGAGCAGCGTTTGTCAAAAATAATGTTTGTGTAAAGTGGATGTTTTTTGTGGCCTTCCCCCCCATGAAAAGAAGGAGTGTGAGGCTTCTAGTGAAAACTCCTAGATCAAATTTCTCCAAGTCTGAACCACCAACACACTCAGCATTGAAAGTTTTGTTACAGCCAGCACAGGTTCACAGCCTATCGTGGATACAGTGAAATGGGCGACTGAGTGACGGTGATGTCAGCTTAAGAAAGTTATGTCCCGTATCCCAGGCTGCCACCCATCAGTTGTGAACATGCAACTGTCCATCAAGCCACAACACATCTGACATGAATCAGATAGAAAAACATTTCCTTTTAAAAAACTACTTATTTTCATCGTGGATGTTACTAGTAATGCAATTTGCAAGGGTACCATACAGGAAACTAAAGAGGATGGAGATAAGGGTGAAATACCATGTGAAGACAAACGGACAGAGGCAAGTTTCTTAGCCTGGCTTGGCTTAACTGTCCAAGACAACATTATCTTCCTGCATCTCCAGGGCAACTCACCTTGCAATACGAAATAACACCAATACCTGAATTTTAATGTCACTACAATCACTTGTGACCTCTTCTATGGCTGCATCTCCAAAGAAATCCAGTAAGAACCTATATCACCACAAGAAAGGGCAATCCCCATGCTCTCTTGGGAGTTCCACCAAGCAATGAACCAGCAAGATAACACACTTTAGTTGAACTGACTTTCAGCTACATTGTTTCCTCACATCAGCCCACCCTGCAACTCACAAATCCACGCCTGAGCACACGGGAGAGGGCAGAATATACTGCAGAGCAAGAGGGAAAGGCAGGTATACCGTTCTTTGCAACTGTATGTGTGCTGGATTGAGTGATCATGCAACCACTGCCTAGAATACCCCAGTATGAAAATCTCTTCTTTCATGGTAGTTCAAACTCACAATGAACTCACTACACACCACAGCTCAGAGTCACCAGACAAAACAATCCCTGCACCAGGGAGCAAGAAGAGAAAACCTAAGTGAGCAAATCCCACCCACATTAAAAAAAAAAAAAAAAAAAAAAAAAAAAAAAAAAAAAAAAAAAAAAAAAAAGTCTTCACACTTTGATTTATTAGGAAGGTGTCTGCATCCAAGATGCCACCTAGCACAGATACCAAAACAGAGTTTCGCATGCCCAAATCAGATTTTGCCAAGACGAAGTGAGAAATTTGGAACACCCTGTGCACATCCTCAACTACAAAGCAGTGCCTACCAAAGAATACCTCTCAAAGACATAAATCAGTAACAGTCCTCTTTGTATGCCTGCCGTGACAGCAGGAAGAATTCAGACAAACTACTCATTCAACATGCTGTCTAAAAAGTTATATTCCTATAAATTAAACGATATTTATATACTAATACAACCCAATGTGTTACATGGAGGAAAATTACATCCTCTGCCTTAGCAAAAAGACAGCATCATCTTCGAATCTTCTCTAAAATGGCTCTAGCCAGTAAGATAAATAAAAATGCAATGCAAACGAGTGGGAAAACATCACTTAAAATGGAAATCAGTATTTTTTTTTCCCCCCATTTGGCTCTCTAAGGAATAGGGGGAAAACTGCCGCTCTCCCTCCGCACAGGGAGAGCCCGGGGCCGGTGTAATTTTGCAAGGACCTGGCCGCGCCGAGTTTGTGGCTGTGACAGCCCCCAGGGGAGTGGGCAGGGCCCGCACCGAGCCCCCTCGGTGCACGGCAGTATTTACCCTGCTGCTGCTGCCGTCTCCGTGCTCGCTGCCCCGGCGGCCGCGGGACCCGCCGAGCCCCGCTCCTCCCGGCGGCGATGGCAACCTCCGGCTGCGGTGCGGCGAGGGGGACCGGCGGCAGGGCCCGCGGTGGCCCGATGGGGAGCGGTGGCGGCGAAGCGGCGGCGGACGGGGCGAAGCGGAGCGCGGCGGCGAGGCGGCGGCGCAAGCGGCGGCGGGCATCGGCGGGGGAGGCCGGCCGTGGCCTGGCCCCGGCCCCGATGTGCTGAAGCGGGAGGCGCGGGACGCCGACGAGCCGCCCTCCTTCAGCCGGTGGGAGGAGGACGAGGACGAAGGGCCGGAGCGGCCGCTGCTGGAGCGGTACATGATGGCGCCAGTGGCCCGGGGGTCCCGCGGCTCCTCCGGACCGGCCCCGCCGGCGTGCGCGCTCCCCGCTGCCCTGCGCGCTCCCGAGCCGGGCGGGGGAGGGGGAGCCGGGGGGGGGCGGTGCCTGGTGACGCCCGCACAAAATGGCGGCCGGCGGCAGGTGGGAGCTGCTGCTGCTGCGCTCGGCTGTGCGGTTCCTCTTTGCCTCCCTCCGCGCTTCGGTCCGCAGCGGCCGTGACTGGGGCACGCTCGGCTTTGGTGGCTTTTTTTTGTTGTTTGGGATTTTTTTTGTTGTGGTTGTTTATTTGCTTGCTTTTATTGGTTTTTGTTCCCTCCCCTACACGCGCGCACTGTTCTGTGGAGCTGGTCCGTACAGGTGGTGTTGTCTTCAAGCAGAAGTGCGATCCTTGCCTGATCGATCAGGCGGTGCCGGGGCTGAGCCTCCTGCTCAGAAAACTCCTGAACCAATTTCCGTGCTCTTGGCTGCCGGGAGCAGGGATGGCAGGGTAGGAAATGGCTTCCCTCCTCCTCCTCTCCTGCCTGACCGCCCGCTACCGAGCGACCGCGCTTCCTGCGGGACAGCGCCTGGGACGGCTTCGACTCTCTTGCGACGGCTGAAGCATTCTCTTACTTGGTTCTGGGGGCTGTCTCCAGAGAGGAAGGGGGTTTTCAATTTACTAAAATGGGGTAGCGGTCAAAAGTGATGAAAGCAGAGAAAGTAAGGTTCTCATGAAACTCTTCAGCTTCATTTCCAAAATCCACAAGCTTCTATATCTTGATTTGTAATTTGTTCTTAGCTGAATGACATGTGAGGGCTTGTATTTGAAGAGCCAGTCGATTTTTGGCTGAAATTTTGCTTGTGTGTTTGGGAATGCATTTACTTGAACATACACATCATTTTGAAGCATACTATTTATAAGTAGTAGCGACAAAGAGCAGCAAGGATGGTGATCTGTCTGATGTTTCTGCTGGGAGTGGTTTACTACAATTGTATTAAAACTGACCCCCTTTAAGATTTCTGAATGAGTGCATCACTACCCAGGCTCAGGAAATGCACTCAGTCATCAAAACAAGCATGAGCTATATAAAGGCTTATTTTCTGTTACCACTGTCCTCTTCTCACCTTTCTGTCCTAAGGCTTGCAGTGTTTATCAGTGACCTTAATTCAACTGTAAGAATTCCTGGGATAAGACTTTCATCTTTGAGGCTGTGCAGGAGACTGCAAATCTACTTCCTGTGAGACCAATGGATGCTCAACCTGTTCTAATTAACTACCCTAAGCAGCAAACTCAGTGACACCCAGACAAGCAGAACACTTTGAGAGAACCACAAAACTGATGTGTATTTTGGAATTTCCCCTCTGGTTTTTTGTGGTTGATCACATGCAAGTAGTTTATCACTGTAAGGAATATACTGTTACCCAGATATGCTCTGTTACTTTATTCAAAGGAGGAACATGTTTTCATGCCTTAGTGTCAGGTGTCTGCATCAAGCACTCAGTTTCACCAACTGAAGTAAACAAAAATAGCTGAATGTGATAAAAAGAGTGAGAAAAATTACCTGTTTGGTTTTGGACATCTCTTCCATGCTGTTGCTTTCTTTACATCAGTTTTTAACTATAGTTTGGTTTTTAAATGGACAAGTAAAAAGCCACAAACCCAAGAAACTCTGCAAAACATTTTTAAATTCAGTTTTCTATAATAGTTGTGCATCTAATACCTAAAAACTTTGCAGAATGCTAGAAAATGATTTTTTTCCTAACATTTTTGCCTTATAGCCAAAGGAAGTCTACAGGAGGTATTCTAGTGGTTTCTGATCATGGATTTTAGTGGCATTTGGAAGGTGAAATATTCCAGATAATAAAAACTGAAGATAAAGTTCATTAAAGTGTCTTATCTGCACACCAGTAAGAAAACTGCTCATGGAAGAAGTGGTAGAAAGAAAGCAAACACCCTGCGTGTTGTGATGTTAAAAGAGTTCCTAAAATGCCATTTGTTGGAGACTGACCAGTGCTCATTAGCATTTTCTAGCACCCTGTCATCTTACTGAGCATTGCCTTACAATTACAATTTATAATTGCAATTTATAAACTCATTTTCAACTAGATGTATTATCATCTTTTAACCACATGCCTTAGAAGCTAAGTTTTCAAAGGGACTGAGCATCCATAGTGGGATCCAGTTAAATTATTCCTAAAATCAGTACTGAAAACTGGGCCCAGTGGTGCAGAGCAAATTGAAACTTTTCACATCTTTGGAAGAGGAAGCACTACAGTTTGTCTCAAGGATTGAAAAAGTCAGGCAAGATCCTTACCTGCTTTGCAGAGGTTTTTGTAACATCCCTGCAATTGGTGTTCTAGACACTCACTGGATGACAGAGATGCCAGTCAGCCTGTTCTGGTAGAAGTTCAGCTCCTGAACTCCTCTTTGGAATTCCAAGGCTCATAGTTGAGCTTGCAATTAGCTGCTGCTTGGAGAGGTTTTAGCTAATTGGATGCTGAGGGCAATGTTGGGGTAATGAGATATCTCTGAATTCTCATTAGGCCCCAAATAAGAAAGGGGAGCAAATGACATTCAAGAAAGAACAGAATAAGAAAAGTTAGGAGTAGTTTTGTATGAACAAGTAAACAGAAATCAGAATTGAAGTTAATTCAGATTGGACCATTAGGTTAAGAAGCAGACCAGTGAAAAAGAAAAACGTAATACCTTAATTATAATTTTTTACCTTCTTGTCTGAGTCAAGACTAGATCCAGGGGCATGAGACAACCATCTAATGTTGAATGGCTAGGTTATGAGTAACAACAAAGACAGTTTCTGTGTTTCTATGACAGAATTTGTGTTCTCACAAGGAGATGCAGTAGAAGATACTCATCTGTCTTCTGAACTTGGCATTAATTTTTTCCCTGGAAAACAGGGCACAATATCTAGCTTGTGCCTTCAGGTCCAGGCAAAGCAGCCTGTTCATGAAAAATTTTGGACTGAGCCAAGTAATCAAACCTTCCTCAGCTGTGTCGTCATGGAATTTGAGGATGGTTCAGCTGATAGCAGAGTCCTGGCTGGGAGCACAGAAAACACATCCAAACAGACAATTGCTTTCAGAGATTTTACATCTATAATTACAAGGTTGATATTTCTGAATTTAAGGCTTGTCTAGGCTGGCTTCTGTTTCAGCTCAATATTTACTATAGCTGGGAAGTGGAATGGGCATGCAGCCTACACTGATTCCCTGAGTCCTGGGATTGGTATTAAGTAATCGGTTACAAAACAAACTCATCAGAAAAGGGGGAGGCAGTCTCCCTTTGCCAGATAGCGCTTCTTCACTGGGGATTTATCAATCTAGAGCATTAAAAAACTCTGGATAATAGTGAATAAAATCTGGCCTGCATGGCCTGTGGGGGTGGATTAAATTAAACCTAATGTTGGTGGGGTTTTTTTGCAATTTTGAATGCTGTGATTTTTTTTTATAATTGCCAGGTGTATGATTATTTATAGTGCACAAGGTACTTTGTATGCAACATAGCCACCACGCCACGTGCCCGCACATCTTAAATCTGTCAAAAATATAGCAGTAAATGGTCTAGGCAGCAATATTCAGGAGCAAGAGAAATAGCCAAAAGGAAGCAGGAAAAGGAGGAATGTCTACTTAAATTCTTGCTGTGATGCTATTTAAATGCATTTATGCAGAACAGGCAAAGTGATTTCAGATCAGTTAGGGTGGATTGGTATTTTCCTGGAGTTCCTTTTTTTAATACCCTTTTGTGTTTGTTTTCCCATATGAGTGTAGGCAGTGCTGTCTGGACCAAAAAGGAATCCATGGCACGTGAAAGTTTTCCATCTTTCAGTTGAAGTGATAAAGTTCATGGTTTTGAACCTGAAGAGGTTAGGAGGGTTGAGCAAGCAGAATGCAGCACGTGAAAAAAGAGAAAGCTAAAATACAGTGTGGCTGAATGAAAAAGCTCTGAGAGTGATTAGTTCAGGTGAGAAAGGTTGTCTTTTGTCGATATGCAAGAACTTCTCTGGTATCTTATTAAGACATGGAAAGTACTTGTCCAGTTGGGGTTGTGGGTATTTTGAAGGTATTTGTTTAGTTGGTTTTGGACATTTCTAAGTTGTTTGGGTTTGTTTGTTTTCATATGGAAATAAATAAGACATCAGAACCATGAAATCTGAAATCAGCTTCACTTCTGTGCAATTCAGTGTTTCAACCTCACACAACCCCTACTTGCTGTTTTGAGAGTTTACTGCTTTCACAGCATTTTTGTTGAAGGGAAGCTTCCCTGAGCAGAGAGGACATAAAGCTTACTCTCGAGGCCTCCTCAGGAAAGTTTAGTCTAGAAACCTTTGGATGACCTGTGGGGGAAAAGAGTGGGCTGGCCAAATATAGTGTACAGTATGTGTAGCTTGGTCATGTAAAAAGGCAACCTTTCAACTCTGACACACAAAGATTGCTGTCAGGCATGTGAAAATATTATTAAACAAGGAGATAGAGAGACTTGCAGAAAATGCACTCTCCTGCTCCTTTCAAGGAAGCTATAATTAGAGAATAGTGTGGCCACTGAGCTCTTGCTCTTAGCTGCTGTTCCACACTCCCTTAGCCAGATTGCTCTGTTTTCTCAGGAATGTCACTGATACTTTCCTTCCTCAGCACTACACTGATAACACCTCCAAGCTCAGAGAATGCTTTTTGTATCTCTGGTGAGCTGCATGTTGAAAGTAAAGTTTTCTACCTGTGGTGATTATATGCTTATTTTCCCTGGCAAGAGAGTACTGAGGAAGGGTTTGGGACAGTTGAAGCATTCAGATCATCCGCTATAAAAATCACCAGTAGCAGCTAAAATTGCTAGGCAGTGGTGACATTTACAGCACTCTCCTGTTACTGTATAATAGTCCAGAGCAGATGGAGCTGGATGTCCTCTCCAGTTTGCTTTCTCTCATCTGGAAAGTTGTGCATTTGTTCCCCCCACTCCAATGCAACATACTCTTATAGTAAAGAATGAGTGTCACATTTGGGGGTGCTGCTTACATGTGTGTTCATGCTCCAGACAGTCACTGAACACAATACAGGTGAAACAGAGAGGATTTGTTTACCCTGTGTTATTCAGATGGTTGTGTTAACATCACGATCTCTCACTGTGCCAGGAGACCTCTGCCATTGTGAGTAGACTAATATGTTATTGGCAAGGTGCTCTTATAATGTTATTTTCATCTTGTTGTAATGTCTACAACCAAAGAATGTAAAAGAGTGTACCTGTAAAAGTACATTTATACCTGTAAAAGCACTGCTTGGGCTATACCTGCTGATGTTTGGATAACACAGTGGTCCAATATTCCTGTGCTGGTTGACACGGTGACACTGCAAGTCTGTAATGTGCACCCGGTGTCTGTCAGTTTGCAAACTGCTCAGATGCTGTGAGCCAAAAATCATAGAAGGAATGGAGGGATATGATCACCAGGACAGAACTAGAGGAACTCTGGGGAAAATCACCCTTGTTCATGGCTGGAGCCTAGCTTTTAGTTTGGGTAATTTTAACCGGAAGACTGAAGTCTGAGCGGGCTGTGCGTGCTGCATTGGCTCGCTGTTGCCTCTCAGCTCGGCCTGCTGCTCCGGCCTGGATGCCGCCCGGGGTTCGCCCCGCCTCTGCCGGGGCTGTGGCGCGTTCTCCGGGCTGCCAGGAGCGTGCGGGGCCTGCGCCGCGCGGCAGCCGAGGTACCGGGGCTGGGGGCGGCGGGGACTGCGGGGACAGCGGGGCCCGCCCGGCCCCGGGCACGTGGCGGCCGCAGCGCCCGCCCCCGGCCCGGCTGGGAGCTCCTGGGGCTGGCGCCGGCCCAGACCCGTGCCGGGGGCCGCTGTGCCGGGGGCCGCAGCGCCGGGGGCCGCTGTGCCGGGTGCTGCCGTGGTGCTGCAGTGCCCCCTCTGCGTGCCGAGCTCGGTGCGGTGTCCGGCCCGTGGCGCTCAGCCGGCCTCGGGCTGGAGGTGGGACGGGCTGGTGCGAGCAGAAATCATTGTAAAGCCGAGGCCTTGCCAGGTGTGCTTCGGTCCGCGGGCCGGCACGCAGAGGGGGCTGGTTGGCCCGTCGTGTGTAGCTTACGGGTATCGCCTGCTTCTCAGGATGGGCACCAGCATCCTCCCTGCCGACTGGGGGATGTTTCATGTTACAGGCTGCCTTAAGGAGTACCTTGGTGGGAAGTGTTGTGGACGTGGAAATACAATGAATAGGTTATTGTTTAAGCAGCTCAGAATATTTTTCATACCAATCCGTATACAGGAAAATACTTTCTTATACTACTTACAGAGGATAAACTCACCTTGGGAAAAAAAAAAAAACCGTGGAAATTAGAAAGCATCAAATTTCACAGGGCATTGCAGTCCCAGGGTGACTTAAGGAAATAAACAAGATAATTTATTTTCAGCTGGAGCTTATCATTTTAAGAAGTCGATTGTATGATAGTGAGTGAACAATAGCCAGGCTTGGACTATGACCCAGGAACTTGCTTCTAGCTCTGTGTTAATTACTCATCACTCCATCTTAGACTAGGGCTGTAGTTCTTATGTTTTTTACCTCATGCTGCTTTTTTTTTACCTTAGGACATCCTGACTCACACTGAATTACCAGCAAAGGATGGAAAACATCCTGGCTAGTTTGTGTGGGACCAGCCCAGAAGATCCACTCCCCGTGTGGGTTCGTGGCAGCGTTGGCCATTGCTTTAACCAGCTGACACTAAGTGTGATTCCTCATGTGATCCTTGCAGTGGTCAGTGCCTGCTTCCTTGGCACTCCGAGGTATGACAACTGACTTTCCTGGCTCCTTATTACTATGTGGGACTGGAGGTAGGGTGGAAAGGCTGGAAGTTGTATTTCCCTATCATGTGCTGAATATGTAATTAGGGAAGGACACAATATTATAATGCTATTATATTTGTCAGCATCCATTTTAATTCAGTGTACAGAAAAGAATGCAGAAAGAATAGAGGGGATTGTGGGCATAAAATCACAGAAAGTAATTAAAAACTTTTTCAGTGAATGAGGACTGGGGAAACTGGGAGTATTCTGGTAGAGGATATAAATCCAAGGTGACATAGAAGATGTATATAAGGCAATAAGAAGTTTAGAGAAATGCAAAATTGTTTTTCTGTTTACCCTCTTCTGAAATTCCTAAACATGACAACATTCATTGATACAGAAAGGCCACAAAGAATCCAGTGATAATGAAGTATTTTGATGGGCAATAGATTATAAACTTTACAAGCACAGCATCACTGAAACTCACAGTGATAAAAATAATGTTTCTAGAAAAAATATCTGACAGACAAGGAAATCAAGGATCAGAGATGTGACAGAGAATTTAATCATCCAAAATTTGTGTTAAAGAGGTTAAATATACTTTTTCTTGCTGTTAATCCTAAGGATTAGAATCTGATTTGACCACAAAATATCATAATTTGCAAGCAAATTTCTGTAAAGAAATGCTTTTCTTTGGTAGCGTCTAAATCTCTGGTGTTGACCAAAGAGTGGGCTATATTGACCCGATGTAGTTTAGCAATGCCTACAGACAGAAAATGTTACAGATCTAGGGAGCTGTATCCAGAAGGTTAAGTAGGAGTGGGTTTATAAATATGGGGAAGAGGAGAGGAAGAAAGGACAGTACTGACTGAGAGGTGGTGGAATTCCAACGGTAATTTATTTCATTGCTCTTTCCTCCTCAAGGTCTGGCTCTGATGTGCCTTGCAGGCCAAGCTGGGGGTGGAGAATCGCTACCTCCTTCTTACTTGCTGGCTTGTTCCTTGCTGACACCATCCCAGCCACCATTTCCCAGCAGGAGCTGGGCCCTGTGTACCTGGAAGTGCTGGCCAATGGCACTGCTGCCGTGACATGGCTGGTGCATGGCTTCGCTCTTTTCATGCTCTGCAGGTCCATTCATGGCTTTACCAGGGGCCCTGCAGCCCTGGCTCTCCTCACCCTCTCACCCCTACCTTCCTTCATCATCACACTGGTGTGGTACTGCCAGAGTGGGACAGCTTGGTCCCCTGCCCACCCTGGTGCCTCCTCCAGGTTTGCCATTCTCTGCCTGCAGCTGGCCTCTCTGCTTGCCTATGTGGTCAGCTACCTCTTCCCCACTGCTGGCAGGCAACACTTCCTCTCCATCAATTACTCCTGGCAGCAAGACCAGCCCATCTCAGAGCCAGGGATCCCGGTGCCTGACCCACAGAGAGTGGCAGAAGATGGTGAGAGCTGGCTCTCACGCTTCTTTTACACCTGGATGAACCCCCTTATGGAGCGTGGCTACCAGCAGAAGCTGAACCAGCCACAGGACGTCTATGTGCTTCCTCACCAGCTCCAGACTGCCAGGGTCTGTGACCGGTTCTACTCTTGCTGGCAGAAGAAAGTGGCTCTTCAGCAAGCAGAGGAGGAGACAGTGTCTCTTACTAGCCCAGTCATTGCTGGAGGTGAAGGGAGTAGTGATGCTCCAGACAGCCCACACCATGCCCAGGAAGCTGTGCGCTTCTTGTCAGTCCTTCATGCGGCCTTTGGGCTTCGTTTCTACACCCTTGGACTTCTCAAGCTGGCTGATAGTCTGCTGGATTTTTCAGGTCCTCTGCTTCTGAACTTGCTGGTGAACTTCATGGAGTCACGTCAGGAGCCCCTGAGCCATGGGATTCTGTATGCCCTTGGGCTCTTTGCTGGCTCCTTCCTGGGTGCTCTCTTGCGGAGCCAGTTCAGGTACGAGATGAACAAGATGGCGCTGATGGTGCGGGCCGCTGTCATCTCTGCCATCTACCGCAAGGCTCTGCGTGTCAGCAGCACCAGCCTTGCCCGCTTCACTGTGGGGGAAATTGTCAACTTCATGAGCACAGACACCGATAGGTTGATCAACTTCTGCCAAAGCTTCCACGAGTTGTGGAGCCTGCCTGTCCAGCTTGCTATTACCCTCTATCTCCTCTACCAGCAAGTGGGGGTAGCCTTTCTGGGAGGCGTGGCCTTGGCACTGCTGCTCGTGCCCATCAACAAGATCATAGCTAACCGCATCATGGTGAACAACGAGAAGATGCTGAAACACAAAGACACACGAGTCAAGGTGAGGGGCAGTGGTGTCTCTCTGAGTTTGTATTTTTTCCCTGTTTGTCCCAGAACGTTGGCTTCTTGGCCACTGAGCATAGTCCAAAGCAGATTAACTGAATTACAGCTGTTGAGAAAAATGCCAGAAGGGACATACACACACACTTCGGTTAAGAGTTTCAGGGTGATGTAGTTTCACCACCCATAAGATTGTGACCCTTTAATGTCCCCTTTGTCTTGTCCCCTGGGCTAGTTTAGGTTCCCTTACAAGTTTCTTTTCTGTGTGTAGTAAAGGTCAGACTCCCAATGGCTTCCTCTAGATATGCATCCATCCTATTGCTCCAGTGATGCCATCAAGGATGAAGTGGCTTTCAGTCTGGACAAAGGCAATGATCATGGATGTAATTTTATATGGCTCTAGGCTTGGCACCCTCAGTCATCTTTTCCACTGCTTTTCCCCTATTTGCAGTGCCATCTCTCCTCTCCACATATCAGACATTTGATTCCCACCTTTTAGCATTGTATCTCTAATTTGAGAAGACAGCAGTTTCACTCATGCTTTGGGAGCATTAAACATAGGTCAACTCCCTGTCAGAACTGTTGGCAGCTTTAAAAATACTTATTTTCCCAACAGTAGGTGCATCTACCAGAGTTGTATCTGATTATGCTGAACTTTCTCTAACTGTTGTAAGACTGGTTTGCTGAATAAAGTCACTCTTGTTAGTTTTCTTTAATGTTGGGCAGTCAGCTTGCTCTACATATGCTGACCTGAGAACAGAAAGGAGAGGACTGCACTGTGCAGGGACACCAGAGTTCTGGAAATCAACCAGCCAGGCTCTGGATACAGACTAGCTGTGTCAGGGCAGGACCAGGCCTGAGAGTCAGACCTTATCTCGAGGCACTGTCAACACAAGTAAATAGTATCCAGGCTGGAGCTAGCAATTCCACACATCCCTTCACCTGTGTTGTTCATCTTTCACTTGGAAGTTAGTGTAATATTTTGCCTTTTTATTGGTTGTGTGCAGCATGGATAGCTGAAGAAGCTGGTGGGATGGATGAGCACAAAGTTTCCAGTAGTTGTCACTTAAGTTTCTGCCTTTGTTAGCAATAAATCGTTCCTGACAGCTCTAGCCTGACCCTTAGCAGGAGACCCTGCACACCCAGGCACAGCCCAGGCTGCCTGGGCAATGTTTGCTTGATGTTCTTTTCCTTGTTGCCTGCAGCTAATGACAGAGTTTCTATGTGGCATTCGTGTGATCAAGTTTTACGCCTGGGAGAAGCACTTCAGCACCAGAATAAAATCCTGCCGGGCTAAAGAGCTGCAGAAGTTACGGGCCGTCAGTTACCTGGATGCTTTGTGTGTGTACATGTGGGCAGCACTCCCTGTTGTTGTCTCCATTGCCATCTTTGTCACCTATGTCCTGTTGGGTCACCAGCTCACTGCCACGAAGGTGAGTAAGTAGTAGGGAGAGCTCCAGACTTGTCTTGTACAGAACACAGTCTACAGTGGAACTGCAATCCTGAGGCATCTTCTCTGGGAAATTAACGCATGTCTCTCCACAGCTCTTCAGGCTCTGACTGGAGGATACAGGGGAGGTACTGGCTCCAGCTGATAGCTGTTTGCTTACCCATGCAGGTGTTCACAGCATTGGCCCTTGTTGGGATGCTTATTCTACCCCTCAACTGCTTCCCATGGGTGTTGAATGCGATCTTGGAGGCCAAAGTTTCCCTGGATCGAATCCAGCAATTCTTTGAACTCATGGACCAGGACCTGGAAGCTTATTATGCCCTAGGTAATGGTTAAGGAATCTGCCAGGCCTGAGACTCTGGTCAGCAGACACTCAGAGCAGAGAGATGACGTGCAAGGCCCAGGGGCAGTGCTGGAGGGCAGCTGGCTGTCCCCTGTGATTCAGGATGTTCAGTTGGGTAGAGGCAGAGTGGATACACTTCACTTAATTTCTGTGGAAAGCAGGAGACAAAGCTATAACATTCCACTTTACCAACCATAAGCTGCTGCTTGTCCCAACAGAGCCATTAATATCCCAATAGAACAAGCGGCTCTGTCAGAGGACAGAGCTCTTCTGACACTGAAGCCATCAACAAACTTGGCTTCATGTGGCAGAAAGGCTTGAGTGGCTGCCCCTCTCCTGAGCCATATTAGCTCCCTTTCCTTCTTTCATTGCCTTTGGCCAGCTCCCTGCCATTCTTTTACCTTCAGCAATAATAAAACCAGGTTATATCCTTACAGTGTCTCCCTGGCAGCCATGTGTGTCTGGTGTGAGCTGGAGACAGAAGGGTTGGAAGAAGGGATGTATAAGTTTAAGGGCAAGTCAGTAGGCAAGAGTCTCATTCTGTGGCTGGGTCAGAGGCACCATGCAGTGCTTCATCCATGGTCTCTGCCTTTGGGAACAAAGCTGATGATATTTGTGATGCCAGGTGCCTTTAATTTTCTGGTCTTCTCATAGCAATGTTTTGCTGTTTGGCTTTTCACTTGTAGATAGCCCTTCAGATACTGCTACTGCCATGGAGATGCAATGTGCAGCCTTCTCATGGGTGCCAGTTGAGGACAAAAGCACCAGGCAGCCCTCATCCACAGGCACTCTGCAACTGCACATCGAGAACCTGTCAGTGAGAAAGGTAAGCAAGGACATGGGAGGTAATATAGAAAACTGGTACTACAGAAAAAATACTGGAAACTAGAAATAATGGAGCAGAGGTGGCATGTTTTCCTCAGTCCAGGAGCTATGCATCAAAATCTTCTCTTGGTCAAGAGGCACGGGACACATATTACATCTCAGAGCTGAAAGGCTCTAGAGAATATCCATGGCTTACAGACAGGAGATGAAATAATTATCTCTGCTTTCTAATATTGCTGCTGGAGACAACTGGACAGGGAACAGAGCAGGGCTCTAGAGTTAACACTCCTTGCAAATCTGTGTCCTGTCATATCGGGAGTCTGGTTTACCTGGCAACTGTACCTAGCTGCACTGCTGAACATGAGATGGTCCTAGCAGTCAGCTTCCTTACAGGCTACGTGTGGGTCAAGAAATCTGGACAAGCTACCCTGTATTAGCACATCAGGTTGCTTCTTTTTATTTCCCTTTGCAGGGAATGCTCCTGGGGGTTGTTGGGAAGGTTGGCTCTGGCAAAAGCTCTCTGCTTGCAGCCATCACTGGAGAGCTCATTAAGTAAGTAGCCTAAAGACTTTTCCCTGCCTGGTCCCTCCATGCTATGGCAGGTGGGAATTGTCCAGTGCTATTCCATCTTGTAGGTAATTTTGATCTGCCAGCAGTTTTCCTTTGTTGCCCTTTATACCTACTTCTGTTGTGCTTGCAGACAAGGTGGACGAGTGTATGTTTGTGACCTGGAGCAAGGATTTGGTCTGGCCACACAGGAGCCTTGGATACAGTTTACCACTGTCCGCAAAAACATCCTTTTTGGGCGGGAATATGATGCCAGACTGTACGAGGAGGTGCTGGAGGCCTGTGCCCTCTCCGAGGACCTAAATGTGAGTGCCTAGGCTGGAAACCTTCCTGGGCCTTCTTGGCAGGCTTTTGCATCCATCCTGAGCCTCACTGGGATCAGTGTTTATTGTTTCAGGGTGCAGACTGCTGTTCCAATGTCCCGTCACACAGTGTTGCTCTGATTACCAAGCCCACACCATTCCTAGTGTGCCCATACTTCTTTAAGGTGTGAAGTCACTCTTGTAGCACTTTGGCTGGTTTCTTCTGCTGCTGAGCCAAAAGCTCTTCATGCTGGGGAAAGGAGTTGTTCTTGCAGAGCTGATGACTGTTGGGTTTTTCAGTCAGAACTTATCAGCAGCTGATGCTTTTTTGGGGCGAGGATCAGAAGCAACTTCTTTGCAGTTTTGAAGGGCTAAGTCAGTGCTCCTGACATATATTCTAAGTTTGAGGTTTATGACTGTATTAGCCAGTAAACCTGGCTGTATATATGGTAGGAGTATAGCCTTCTCCCAGTTTATAAGCTGATGCCTGATTTTCTGAAGTGCCAGGCTTTAGCAGCTGCTGTTTATTTTGGCTGGAGCTATGAATACTCTGTAAAGGCAAGATTTTTATTTGAGATTTTGTAGAGTACACCTATGCTACCAAACTGAGAGGAGTCTTATTTCCAGGTATTGAAATTAGGTAGTTTTTACTGCTATACTGTTTGGAAGGACCCTGACATAATTTTGATGCAGGCACAGCTCTTGTTCTCACAGAAAAATTACTGTGTACAATTACCTTGGACCAGAAGTTGCTCTCAATGGGTAGTTCAGATGTGACCACCCTATTCTGGAGTGTAAGAGATTTTTGTTGCATAAATTAAGCTTGCTGGTTGTCTGTAGAACCAGTGTATAGACTGTTGCATTGTTTAATTGTTGGTAAGGTGTCAGCCTTAGAAATTACTGCCAGAGACTGGAGAGGGGCCCCTGTGTCCTGGTTTGGGGAACCCCAGCAGTTTCTTGTCCCTTTCTAAATTATTTTCTTGAATATTTCAGATTTTACCAGCAAGTGACCAGACAGAGGTGGGTGAAAATGGTGTGACACTCAGTGGGGGACAGAAGGCTCGAATAGCCCTTGCCAGAGCCATTTACCAGGTAAATAACTGTGTGGCAGATCATGTTGAGTCAAATATAACGAGGCTGGAAGCACTCTGCTGTACAGTTCTGGCAGCATGTCTTTAAAGCACATTGTGCTAGCCTAAAGGTGCTGCCCCATGGAGACACTTGGACTTTTCTCTACAGCACTGCCTGCTCCAGCAGGGCCAGCAGCTGTATCCTTTTTTCTTTTGTCCTCCTCCCAGGAGAAAGAACTTTACCTCCTTGATGATCCCCTGGCTGCTGTTGATGCAGATGTAGCCAACCATATTATGCGGAAATGCATTTTCGGAGTTCTCAAACATAAGACCAGGGTCCTTTGCACTCACAGGACAGAGTTTTTGGAGAAGGCTGATGCCTTGTTGCTGATGGACAATGGCAGGATAGTTAAGACAGGTACACTGTCTTCTCAGGCATTCACTTGTGCCTGTGTCTTGGAATGGCTAGAGGGGATTAGGATTAACTAGTGGGGAACCCAGTGATAAAAGAGGACACTGAGAGCACTGCATGTGGGTGAAGATGGGGTGGAAGAGAATGTGCAGATGTACAGATAAAACAGAACAGCCCTAGATGTGGGGAGCTGATGAGGCAGAAGGATGTAACAGGTTGAATGGAGTGGAGCCTTCAAGGGTACAGTTGCTGTGTAACGTGGGGAATGTTATGAGAGAACAAAACTGGGTCATTTCACAGCAAGAAGAAGTGGGAAGGTGAAAAGTTGTCACCTGCTCCTCACAGATGCTGAAGAATTTGCATGTCTCTCTTCTCAGGCACACCAGCTGATATCCTGCCACTTGTTGAAGCCTTCCCCAAGTTCAAGGATACCGACAAGGAGCATAAGGATAAAGGTCTGTTTCTGATGAGCTTAAGGGGTAGCTGGGGCAGCACAGCTGACCTTCCAGACAGAACCTGTACCTGATGGCTGCTGGCTTTATCTTGTTCTGCTGTGGCAGTGCTGATATGTGGGTGCTGTATACACAGAAGGACAGGAGGCCCACATATCATTGGGTATTGGTCTGGAGCAGTATTTGAAGCTGTTGTTCCACAAAGAACTGCCCGGGTTAGTGCACCTGTCTTGCAAGAGGAGAGAGGAGGGGAAAAAGTGTCACTCATAGTTTAGACTTGCTCTGTTCACATTTAGGAACAGCTGCAGGAAGAATTTAACACTTCACTGACCTTTGCTTTTGCATCCATAACCACAGCCCCTAATGAACAGGAACAGGAAGAGGCCATAAAGACAGAAGCAGAAGAACCAACCCAAAACAATAATCTCATCCACAAGGAGGAAGAGAAGAAGGAAGGGGCAGTGGCTTTTCAGGTGTACAAGGCCTATTGGATGGCAATGGGCAGCTACTTGGCAATATCAATCCTCTTCTCACTGTTCCTGATGCAAGGTGAGGCAGTGACCCAGCAGCACATCTCTTCAAACACTCCTCTTCTCTTGTCCCATTCCCTGGTTGCATGGACTCTGGAAGGAAAGACACCAGGGCTTTAAACACTCTCCCTGTAGCAGGAAGGCCACTTTTCTGTTCCCCAAATTAAAGTAGCTCAAAGAGCTACTTTAGCAGGGAGGAGGAGGCACACGTGGGAACTGTACCTGGCATCTCGCTGCTGCATTTGCATTACTGTACTTCTAGCAGTGCTGTGTCGCTGCTGCAGCTCAAGGCTGTTCACTTGCTCCTGCTCTACTACTAACAGGGGGAAGACTATACTGGGCAGCAAGACTATGCAAAAGTTGTCCAGCAGCTTCCCCTTCAGCTTGTCTGCTTCATGTTTGCTGATCCAGAAATAGAATTTCTCTTTACATAGTCTGTCTTTCTCTGTAGCATCCAGAAATATCTCAGATTGGTGGCTGTCATACTGGATCTCCAGCATATCCCAGACAGCAAATACCTCTGTGATGGCCTGCTCAGCTTCCCTGCCTTCTCCAGAGCTGCTTCTCTTCTCCACTGCTGGGCTTGTGTAAGTGAATATGGTCCAGAGGTGCCAAAGGGAGCAAGAAATGTCCTTAAGTGCATTTCTGGTGAAGGTCCTGGAGAGCAGGGATAGATAAACTGACCACTTCACTTCAGGGGATGTGTGTGGCTGCTTTGACAAAGAGAATCAAAATCCCTGACCCTATGACGTGCCAAAAAGGCTTCTGTCTGGGGCTGATGGAAGACCCCTAGCTGCATAGTAATCAGAGTATTTGTCCCCACATGCCAAAGGGGTGTAACAGGAGTATCAGGCTAAAGTATCCTGATTTCCCTTGGAATATGCTCTTGGGTTCTCATGCCCTGTCTGTGAATTTACTGTCAGGAGGATGTTGGCAGATTCATAATCTTCCTCCTTTTTTCCAGTTCCCCCATTCAAGATCTGGACAAGACCCCAGGCCCTCCCAATGGCTCAGTGGATGTGAATTTCTACCTGATAGTTTATGGGAGCATTGCAGGGGCCAATTCCCTCTTCACCATTATTCGGGCGTTCCTCTTTGCTTATGGTGCTCTCCGTGCTGCTGCTGTCATTCACGATCGACTGCTCCAAAGGGTTCTAAAGGTAATGGGCACAAAGTCCAGAGCAGGCTGAGCCTCCTGCAAGCTGCCATTCTTCTCATAGCTGGGAGTACAGGTGTGGGAGATAGATTAAGGTTTCTCTTGGTATTGGCTGGTAGGATTGTATTCAAAAAGGGCTGCACCACAGCCAGCGCAAGGGGCCAATAATCTGTGGTTCAGAATGTGTCCTGTTCATTCCATGGACGGATGATTTATGGCTCCCACCTGCATCTGTTCACTCATTAGCCTTAGATATATAGCCAGTCAAGTCAAAGTAGCTTTTACAGGATGGTGAGTTCAGGTTTAGATGAGATTGGAAGGAGTTATTAAGCAAGATCTAGGGCTGATGCTGGCATGTGTCGGTTAACTTTAGGTTTTTGTGTTCCTTGGGTCCTCAGGCTGGAATTAGGATTAGGGGATTGTAAATTCGGATTAGAGGCTAGATGTACCTTGCTACTGTTGGGCCATCATGGTGTCTGAGTGCCTGCTTTCTCAGTAGTTGTCAGCCATTCGATACAGAAGGAGTGCTTCCTTTTACCATGCAAACAACATGAGTTGTTTGGCTGCTAGTGGATGCTGGCTTTGGAGGCTGAGGTGAGGAAGTGGGTTGTGGTGGCCACCTCCTTGCGGCCTTATCTGCTCCCCTTGGTGCTGCTGTCCTGCACACTGTTCTGTTCACGCTGTGGTTGGATCTCACTGCAGCTGACTGGCTCTTACTGTCTGGTTCCCTCACAGGCCACAGTCACCTTCTTTGACACCACACCAACAGGCCGGGTCCTGAACCGCTTCTCCTCAGACCTGTACTGTGTGGATGACAGCCTGCCATTTATCCTCAACATCTTCCTAGCCAACATCTACGGGCTCTTGGGCATGCTGGTGATAATGACCTATGGCCTCCCTTGGATTGGTCTGGTCTTGCTCCCTCTGGCTGTAGTCTACTTCTTCATTCAGCGCTATTACCGATTCACATCCCGGGAGCTCAAGCGCCTCTGCAGTGTCACCCTGTCTCCCATTTACAGCCACTTCTCAGAGACCCTCTCAGGACTGAGCACTATCAGAGCCATGCGGGCAACGAAGAGGTGAGCAGGAAGCACAAGCACCCAGAGAGACAGAGCTTTGGCTTTATAGGCCAAGGCCTTCCTCTTGTGGGGCTGGTTATAGGGTGGCTGGAATGCCCTTTGTCTGGAACACTGGGAGAGGAATTTGAGTGGTGCAAACCTCTGTTGTGTGCCTGACAGGTTTGAGTTGGAGAATCAGCTGCGTCTGGAGCAGAACCAGCGCTGTCTCTTTGCCAGCAACACAGTGATGGAGTGGCTGGACATCCGCTTGCAGATGATTGGGGTTGCTGTGGTTACTGCTATTGCAGGGATTGCCATCATCCAGCACCAGAAGCAGCTGGGAAATCCAGGTAGACTGCCAGGGACTGATCTATGTCCAGTCCTAGGCTTTGCCCAAGGGGTTCCTCCTCTCCCAGCCCAGAGCTAAATATTTTCCTACACTGGGGTGTAGGAAGCTCCTGCTTCCTGTCCCTAGCAAGTCACCCACAGTGTAGTGCTTCAGCTCCTGTCTCTGCTCCTGTGTGTCCCCAACCTCAAGTGTGACCCCAGACTTCAGAGTCCTGACTTTTCCTTTGGTTTTTTTTTGTCTGCCCCCCAAGATGTCAGCTCCTTCCCTGCCACTGACATTCTTGTTTATGCTTTTGTCCTCACAGGACTTGTGGGCCTGGCACTCTCATACGCCCTGTCTGTCACAAACCTGCTCTCAGGCCTCATAGCCAGTTTCACTCACACAGAGATGCTGATGGTGAGTGTGGAGAGGACAGAGGAGTACACCACAGACATCCCCATGGAGCCCCAGGATAAATTGGTCCAGGTAAAAGTACAAATGTGTTCTCAGGTACTGGCCCATCTTCTCACCCTTTGCCCTGCACTTGCCCCCTGGGGGGATCACAGGGTTCCAGTGAATGGGTGGAGGGCTCTCCGCACAGAAACCACCTTGATTGCTCATCTTTTACTAGTATATCTCCTGGGGAGGATGAATCTCTGGCAGGAACTGGTGAAGGCTGGGGTGATGGGAAGGAGTAGGGAAGCAGAATGGGTGCTAGATACAAGCTGTGATGGAAGAACAAGCCTAGGAGTGGGCTGGAGGTGGGACTGGGCTGTGTGTTAGTTCTGCTCAGAAGCCAAGCAACCATCTAAAGGGAAGGGTGGGACTTGGACTGTGGGGAGGTGATGCTGAAGATGACAATCAATCATTATCATACCCTTTCTCATCTGTGTATCCCTCTTAGGTTTCTGCTGACTGGCCAAGTGAGGGGCTTGTGGAGTTCCAGCAAGTGGTCCTGGCATACAGAGCAGGCTTGCCTAATGCACTTGATGGCGTGAGCTTCACTGTTTACCCTGGAGAGAAGCTGGGCATTGTGGGTCGCACAGGATCTGGGAAATCCACCCTTTTCTTGGCCCTTTTCCGTATGGTGGAGATGAAATCAGGCCTGATTCTCCTCGATGGTGTTGACAGCCAGCTGGTGGGCTTGGAGGAGCTGAGGTATGGCTGAACAGAGTGAGGGGTAGCTGACGGTGGCTGAGAGCTATCAGTGGCTGGATGCCAAAGTAAAGAGTGAGAAGCAAAGGACTCACTGTTGTGGCACCCTCTTTTCTAATTGTGGCAGCTTTTTATGAGTCCCTCTGTTGTTTGTCAACAGTTGTGCTAAGGAAACCAGGCTGAATATGTGACCCATGTCTCTGTGCCTCTAAGATTTGTAGCAAACTAAGACACCTCATGAAAAAAGAAGTAGCAGATCTTTGCTTTTCTGCAGAACCCATCCCATGAACCCTCAGCTTTTGCTTGCTTGCAGATCTAGGCTGGCCATCATCCCGCAGGATCCATTTTTGTTCAGTGGCTCAATCAGAGAAAACCTGGACCCCCAGGGAAAGCAGACGGATGCTGAGCTCCGTGAGGTGCTAGAGCAGTGCCACCTGTGGGATGCTGTTACTCAGATGGGTGAGTTGGAAACCAGTGAGAAGCAGCTGATGAGTGCGGGTTCTGCGAGAGGAGGGAAGGCCTTAGCTGAGGCAGGGAACTGAGGTGGATGCAGTAGGGAATGGGTTAGGCAAGGTTAGAACCAGTGTGGGAACAGGTCAGTGGGACCCGGTGGCATTACCTGACATTTGGAGGCAAATGGACTGGCAGGTGATGGATTGGGTGGCAGAAGTTCTCTGGTGAGACCAGGCCTCGGTGGTTTTAGAGGAGTAGCTGAGAGATAAGCCAGGCCTTAGTTCTAAGGGAACTGTGCCAGATGTTGCTTGTGTCTAAGTGTAAAGGCTCCAGTTCCTAAGGCCTGGGCCTGAGCAGAATTGGGATTTTGTGTACTTCTGGGAAAACCTTGGACTGGTGGAGCTGTTTGAGGCCCTGTGCAGATGATGCAGGTGACTGCTGATCTTGATCCCTGCAGGTGGACTGGACAGTGAGCTGGGAGAGAGGGGAAAGAGTCTGTCTGTGGGACAGAGGCAGCTGGTGTGTCTGGCCAGAGCCCTCCTGACACAGGCCAAGGTGAGTGCACTGCCTCCATCGGAGCAAGGGGGAGGGTGACCTGCTGGTGGCTGTCTGGGGACAGCAGAGGAGAGCGCTGCAGAGTTGGAGGTGTAATGGGAACAGATATCCTAACTTCTCAGGCTGTCTCTAACCAGGGAGTGGGGTCTCTGCTGTGGTGCTTGGGAGCTCCCTTCACTCTCTGTCCCTGGCAGGTGCTGTGCATCGATGAGGCCACAGCCAGTGTGGATCAGAAGACAGACCAGCTGCTGCAGCAGACCATCCGCCAGCGCTTCGCTGACAAAACTGTTTTGACAATTGCTCACAGGTATGGAAGAACCTCTGTGCCTAAAGTCATCCTACCACTCACAGGGAGAGGTGGCTGCACATGCCATGCCTGGACCTCAAGCTGAGCATGGAGGTCTCTGTGATAAGATTTTTCAAGTGCCAAAGCTGGACCTTGCCCTTTGGCTTTTCTGCTGGGTGCTGGGAACAACTGGATGTGAAAAGGGGAAAATGTTGTACCCAGAAGTTGGTGTCAACAAAGGCAAAAATGCCACATCATAGCACAGATTTCTCTTCCTGGGCACTGCCTGCTGGCATCGGTAGGGCAGATGAATCGTTCCTTGTGGTTCTGCCACATTAGGGCGAGGAGTAATGGAGAACTATCCTATGGAAAGGGGCAGTGTGGAGATAGTGGAGGAGCAGGTGTCCTTGGCTCAGTAGAGGGCAGTGCAGGACAGCCGGCAGCAAAGGGCTGCAGCTAGCTCCTGGATAGTTCTGTCTTCCAAAATCCTGAGTTTTAGTACCTTATGCCAGCATGAGAGACACTGCCCAGGCAGGACAGGACAACAGTGATTGCCTCCCATCTGAGAGATTAAAAGTACAATCGGTGGATGGTTGCAGTCAGAGGGAGGAGGGCAAAACATGAATACTGCAGAGAAGGGATGGATCAGCATTAGGTGTTGTTCTCTGCTCTTACTCTTGCCAAGTGGAGGAGCGTTTGGAGGAGGGTTATGCAATTGTATGGAGGGTGTTTTCAAAGCACAGAGGTTACCACAAAAATAAAAATCAAATGAGCAGGTGGCAGGGGCTGGTGTCCTGCTGCACAGGAGTGGGAGTGATGGATGACAGGCAGGGTGGGCTGGGCCTGGCAAGTGAATCAACTGGGTCTTGTTAAATACATTATGTAGGAGGGAGGCAGGAGGGGTGTGAAGGGAATGTGGTTCCTACACTAAGGATGTTAGCCATAAATAGAGTAGAAGTGCAAGAGCACTGTGGGCTGAGGTGTGTGTTTGGGTTGGGTGTGGGGAGGCCACCTTTGATGGGGGAATAATTAAAGAGGAGAAACAGCGGAGGAAGGAGTGGCGGAAGGCAAAGCAGCAAGACTGAGTTGAAGATGGCCCCAGCCCCTTTTCCACTGGGATGAAGAGCAATGGGGGAGAGCAGTAAGGAGAGAGAGGTGATGATGGGATTGTTTTGTATCCATAGTTTTTCCATGCCATTCAGCTTTGGGTAAAATCCAGGATGGGAGATGACTCTGTACTTGTCTCTTGCCCCTCCAAGTCATTTCCAGTGCTGCAGCCTGCACTCTCTTGGAGATGAATGTGTAACCAGACTCTTGAACTCCATAATGCCTTTTACCTGTTCAAATCCTGTGTAGTGTCTTCCTTGTGATTTGCAGATTCATAGGGTTGTAGTTTCACGCTAAATGGGGCACAACTGTGCAAAAACATTCCTGCTGCCCTGTCTTCCCTATCCAGAACCAGAGGTTGCTGCTCTGCTGGAGGTCTGGGCAGACCTGGGCTCTTATGTGTGCAGTGGGTCCTGTGGTTGGCTGTCTGGCAAGTACAAATCCGGTGGTGGTAGTAGCATAAGCAAAGATGCTAGACTGCAGGGGAATAACAGCTGATGCACAATTTCTGCTGCCCTTGGGAGGTGGAAAGTGAGGAAATGTTGGGGCAAATAAAGCAACTCACTAACCCCTGTGGGGATGGAGACATTTTGTGCAACCCCAGAATCAGGCATGCCCTGAGCTTCCCCCCACAGAACTTCCCTCTGTGTTCCTGGTGCCTTGCCATGCCCAGCAACTAGAAGGCATCACTGTGCTCTCCTAAGAGGTGCTGCATTTCAGCAGCGAGCAGGGGCTCTTTGGGGAGCTGCACTGCACTGTGACCTTGAGTGCAGAGGGAGATCCTCCACAGCTCCTAATGCTGGGCATGTCTTGGGCCGTCCTTAACAGCAGGGGAAGCATTATCCAGAGCTTCTCCTCAGATCCAACAATGTGTGTCCTGGCATTTGTTGTCCACAGGCTGAACACCATCCTGGACTCGGACCGCGTGCTGGTGATGCAAGGTGGGAGAGTGGCAGAGCTGGATTCGCCCGCCCGCCTAAGCCAGAAAGATGGCTCCTTGTTCCAGCACCTCCTGCACAGCAGGCAGCAATGATCTCCCTCCTGGGCTCAGCCCAGGCAGCCCATCAGCTGGGTGCCTGGCTTTCCTCTCACCTCAGACACCAGCTCTGTCCCTGCAGGGCCTGCTGAGGTGAGGGAGGGGCTTATTCCTGTCTGCAGGCAGCAGCTGTGTGTCCTCAGGGATGGACTGGAGTGTGGCATTGTGGCCTTTCCTTTAATAGGGAAGATGTGACCTGCTGTTTAGAGTTATGCAAGCCTGGTTGGTGGGATCCCGCTCCCCTCCAAGACTTCCCTTTGAGATTACAGAGGGATTTTCTACTCACTGAAGAATCAGTAACTCCTACTTTGAGACTTACTCTGACATACACAATGTAAAATAAAGTGGAAATATCCTTGTGAAGCTGTTGATTCAGGTCCTTAGCCCTTTTCCTCATCAGACACTTACATTCTTATGAGATACAAGAGTGGTGCCCTCTCTACAAAGACAACCCTACCTACTCTCTACTATTCCCAGAAGGCTTTTCCAAGCCCAGAAGGTTGCACCCAGGGACCTTGCTACTTTTCCTCTGGTTTTCAGTGGAGAAGGTCTTTCCCTGAAGGGGCTAGAATGCAATTGCATTAAAGGCCTCTAAGGCTAGTTTATTTCAAGACCACTCCCTCAAGGGAAATTCTCTATCCCTCCTGCCCTGCTTCCAGCTGCACAGAACCCACAGCTGCTGTCAGTTTTAGGATCTTGCTTTTGCCATAGGCACCTGGGACTCTTCCTTCCCAACACTCTTAAGGCAATGCCTAGCCCACACCTTTGCTATGCTGTCCAGGGGTAGATGCCAGTTCCTTTTCCTGAGGCTGTAGGAGCCATCCCCATCCCTGCAGATGGAGAATAAGGCAGGACAACTCCTGTACCACAGTCTGGGTTTGCATTCTTGAGGGAAGTGATGGAGATACTCAGCAAGTTGTTGAGCAACCTGATCTACTTGGATCTGCTGAGAGCAGGAGGTTGGTGTTCAGAGGTCCCTTGCAACCTAAATTGTTTTATGATTTTCTGATACACTGTTTCTGAGCTTGTACTTGTTTTATTTGATAAAGGTACATAATCCATCCATGTATTAAAAAAATAATCTTTCTGATGAAGCCCCAGTCCCCTCTCCCAGGTCTCACTCCTGCCTGAGTGGTCACTTCTTGCCCCACTTCACACCCCCTTGAACCCAGCTCTGCAACCCTACAAGCCAGTAGTAGGGTTTGGGTTGTGGGGAGTTTTGCCCCACTGCTTAGCCATCTACCTCATCTGTCCATGAGGAGGCACAGAAATCCCTGGTCCTGGGACAGAGACACTTAACTGCTGCAAACCAGACCAGCAGAGGCAGGAACAGACCTCGTACAAAGGGTAAGTGACCTGACCATCTGCTGCCTCTCAGCCATGCTTTAGCAATGGTGGAGAAGGCAGTTTTGTGTCTGCTTGCTATGTTCATCCCAGGCTCACATCCACTGTGGGGAGTTTAGCCTTTGTTGTACGAGAAATGCTGCAGTGACTGATTTGAGGTTAGAGCCAGCTGCCTGCCTCAGAGTGAATGGGAGAAGAAAGGAGGACCTGGATCCTCTATTGCTCCTGAACCAGCCACAGCACAGCCTTGCCCATCTCCAGTTTTACCTATGAGGACATATGAGAAGGATCAGCTCAGGCCCAGAGGAGAGCAAATAGTGAGGCAGAAGAGCACACTGCAGAGGCAAAGGGTCTTGGTGATTTGTGGCCAGACCAGAAAGGACGGCTTAGTAAGTGAGTCAAAGAGATCCCTGGATTATCAGGAGGAAAGTTTGTAACCCCCAAGTCTGACAGCAAGAGGAGGGTGCATCAGCCAGGGCAGAAGAAGGGCATGAGACCTGCAATGATTTTTGAAGTCTCTTTGAACTGGCTTACAGAACCACAAGGCGAGGGAGCAAGGGTGTTTGCTCACTCCCTAGGGATATGGCATCTGAAATGACAGCCTCCAGAAACAGCCAGGAACTACCCCATACAGTACTGTGGCAGGGAGACCCATGCAGCTATAACTGTCCCAAAGGCCCCAGAAGAAGCATCCCAACACCAGCAGAAATTAGGAAAAAGCCCCTTCCCGTAATCACAGAGAGGAGTTACAAAGGGTCTGGCAGTATGTGGGCTTGCAAGAGGGCTGTGCCCTCCTCAGCACTACCTGTCCTGTTTCTGAGTGCTGGAGTCAGATGAAAATGGTGCCTGTGTGGCACGGGCTGCTGCAGGCAGCACACCACTGCTCCCCTGCAGGGCTGGCCCAACACAGCCCCGCCTTCAAATGCCCGTGGGTGCCAGCTGAGCCAGCCAGACAGGAGACAGCTCAGACCCAGGCAGGGCCATCACACCAGTGCTCAACACCCAGGGTTTTGTTGACGTGTTTGCTGCCCTGGGAGCCGTTTCCTGCTGCCCAGTCGGTGCCAGTGTGGCTCCGCAGGGTGCAGTTCAAGGGGTTTGCCAGCATGATGACCTGCCAGGGCCTGGTTCAGAGTCCTCGCAGCTCACAGCTCTGTGGTCTTCCTTGGCTCAATCAAGATGGTGTTGAGCATGCCCACCTGACACTCCTGGTCTTGGAGCTTTCTTGCAGCCTGAGAAGGGCTTTGGCACCAGTTCGACCTTTGACGGCCTCTCTGCCAGTTCCTCAGCATTAGCAGGACAGTGATGAGGACCAGCACTGCTGTCAGCACCCCAAACACCAGCACTGTCACCAGCTGGGCTTCACTCAGCCCTGAGTCCCTTTGGGTCACCACCTCCTTCACAGAGATTTTCAACAACCCTCCCCCTGGCTCTTTCTCACTGTGGTTGGCCACACGCCGCCCTGTGACCACAGTCCTGATGGGCTCTGGCTGTGTCACCCCTGGCATCTCACTAGTGGTGCTTTTCAAACCTCCAGCATTCTCATGGTTTGCAGGGTGGTAGGGAGGAGACCAGGTGGGCTCAGGGACGGAGATCTCACAGGTTTTGCCAGTGAAACGGTCGGGACACAAGCAGTCATAGTCATTGATGCGGTCATAGCACTTTGCCCCATTTTTGCACGGCTGGCTGGCGCAGTCATTGATGTTGATGGTGCAGAAACGCCCTTCAAAGCCCACCTGGCACTGGCAGGAGAAGCGGTTGACGCCATCGTGGCAGGTGGCCCCATTGGCACAGGGGCGCATCAGGCAGTCGTCCACATCGTGCTCGCAGAGAGCCCCCACAAAGCCAGCGAGACACCGGCAGGTGAAGTTACTGGCAAAGCCATTTTCATCTTGACATTGCCCACCATTCTTGCATGGAGACCTGTGTGGAGAGAGCAAGGATAGGTCATGGCCCTGGAAACCAAGCAGCTTCCCCCACCCCAGGGGTGTACCTGAGGTAAACACGCAGAGCTGCTTGCATGGTCAACGTGTCCAGCTCTCTCTGTGGGGGCAGCTATCTCTGGGAGAAGACTGGATGGGAGCTCCTGTTTCCTTGAGTGAGAGGCCATGGGACCTCCTCAAAGGCTGTGGCTGTGCTCAGGCCCACCACCCACCAGGGAAGGTCTTCAGCCAAATGATCTGAAGAGGAAACATGCCCTCCTGATGCTCCCCAAAGGCATCATGGATATCAGCTCATCACGCCTACAGCATTTTGGCTGCTTGGGAGATAGGATGTCCCAGGCATGATGAACAGATTCCCTCCTACAGCAGGGACAGGAATCTGTTCAGATTGCAACAAAGCCCTTACCCTGGTGGGACCATGCACTGCATGCTGCTAAACCAAAGCCAAAGTTGATCTTGGCTTAACTCCATTACTGTATGGAAATTCACAGGTAACAAGCCAAGCTGGGCCTCCACTTGGAAGTGTGTGACCCAAAGTTAATGCTGTCTGTAATCTCACTGCAGTGTCTCACCCTGCCTTCTCACATGGCCCTGTCTTCATCTCACAGTCCTTCCCATGGAAACCTTCTGGACACAAGCAGGAATACTCCCCATCTCGATCGTAGATGCACTGTGCCCCGTTCTGGCAGGGGGACTGGTGTTCACAGATGTGTATGTCTGAGGGGAAAAAGATAGTGTGAATTAGGGAGAAAAGAGGGTTGATGTGGCCAACTCAGTGCAAACACAATCCACCAAACCCCCTGGGGATGGAGAAATGGCAAGAGCTTCTCTCTTCTCCCCTCCAATAGGCACCTGCAGCAACACAAGTGCAGTGCCTGCGTGGTTGTGAAGATGCAGTGCATGCCAACTGTCTGACCAGTGGAGACCCCCTGGTACAGACAAGTCCCAAGGGCTGGAGAAGGGGAGTCCCCCAGCCACCTGCTGAAGGCAGGAAGCCTTGGGGAAAGCAGGGGATGCTGCTTGGAGTCCTGATGCAGCATGGGAAATGCAATGAGTTCATCTGCTCCATTTCCTGAGGCTGGCCAGCATCACACCAGCTCTTGCCATACAGCCAGGGAACAAGTGTCAGCAGTCTGACCTCTCTTGCAGGAACAGAATAGTTCCAGCTGTGGCTGCCAGGCAACATCCCCTCTCCCAGGCAGCCAAAACACCATCACCCAGGTGGCTTCTGGCTACACTGGCTGACATATCCATGAGGGTGTGCTGGGCTTCTGCTCTCAGCACCAGAGGCAGGGATGCCGAGCCCACAACTCACCTTTGTCACAGAACTTGCCAGCCCAGCCGGAGTGACAGATGCACTGCCAAGGCTGGTGGCACGTCCCGTGAAGACAGCCCGGCATACGCACGCACTCCTCGCAGTACTCCCCCTCCCAGCCTGGATCACACCTGCAGGAGGACAGGGCATAGCAGCATAATGAAATCAAATCAAATCAAATAATCAAATCAAATCCAAGCAGGGGCTGCAGAAAAGCTGGCTACGTGCTGTGCAGGGCCCCTACAGATACAGCAGTGCTCAGATACCCTCCCAAAGGCCCCATGACCTCCTAGCTCCCTCCTCCAGAGGTAAGTACTGGCATCTCATCTGTCCGAGGAAGCAAGCAGACAGAGGAGAAGCAGACACCCCCTGCAGCCAGGGAGGGTGAGTGGCCAGCAGCAAAGCTCAGCAACTTCATTTTCACTGCCCACATCCTTCTGATCTCCCCCAACCAGCCACTCTGTATACACCACTGCATTAGCTCAGCAATTCCTGTGCCTCCCACAGCAGGCAGCCACTCTAACAGGCAGAGAGAAGCCCATCCCTAACCCTGAGCTTCCTGAGGGAAAGGGCCAAGAGGCTGCTGAGGTCCGAGTGTTTCACTGCTCCTCTCTGCATTATAAAGTGTGTCATTTTTTGGCTGGAGTGCACTGTAAGCCAGCTGTGAAACCTTGCTTGCTATGGCTGGTGCACAGAAGAGACTTATCAGCCAGCTCACACGGGCAGTGCAACGGGAGAACCTGCAGCACACAACGAGCCTTCTGGCTCCAGGAGAGCAGGGCAGTGGCAATGCCTAAGCAAAGCCAAGCTGCATTGCTCCAGTGGCAGGCATCCCTCAGACCTGCCAGCTCCAAGGCAGAAAGCAAGTGATAACAAGATGAGAGCTCAGAGGAGGTGGCACCAAGCCACAACAAAAGATATTCTCAAACCAGCACAAAATGAAACCCAACAAAAACAACACAGTTTCTAGAGTAAGGAAGGGGGTTCATTTTCATGGCTGGGGCTCATTTAAGCACAATGTGTGGTGACTGCAGTTTTTTGGGGCTGGCCCACAGGTGCACTTTCAAACCTGAGCTGGCTGTTGTTGCTGTATGTTATTCCAAAGAGATGAGGAGTGAAGAAAATGGTCAAATATATATATATATATACATATATATAATATATATATAATATATGTACACACACACATATATTAATTAGAGGCTTTTCAATGGGACTGGAGGTGATACCATGTGCCTATTATAGTCTGGGGAAATACATTCATACCTGGACAGCCCTGAGCAGAGGGATGTTTACACCCCTACCCCCCAGTACCTGCAAGGAGCAGGTGCTACCAATTCTTCCACTTCTCCAAAAGGGAGCTGGCCAACCTAAAAATTGCCAGGAAGGGGGCCAGGTAAGCAGCCAAGTTTCCCTGAGTTTGAGGTGATTTTGAGGTACTGCCAAGCCACAAGATTCAGCAAATGCTCTGGAGGCCTGAAATCAGCAGCAGCAACTCACGTGCGGAAAGATCTGTAGTGGGACACCTGCCACATGGTGACATGTGGCCTTTCTCACTGGGACTTTGCAGCACCCTGCTCCCCCAACCAGCCACAGCTGCTGAAAGGGCTCAGGGAGGAGCTCTATGCAGCTGCAAACGGGGGCCCAGCCAAACCAGAGCTGGACACTCCCTGATGCAGCAGCCAGCAAGGAGAACAAGTGGCCCAGGTGTGGTGTGACACCAGGGGCTGTTCTGTGAAAGGGGACTGACCATGCCCTGGCGAGGAGAACAGGGTGGCATTGGGCAGTCTGTCCCCTTACAGCCACAGGTGTCCCAGCCAGCCCAAAGCCAGCCTTTGCCTCCCAGTGCTGCCTTTTAGAGTGGGAGCTCCCGATGGCCCTACAGTAGGACAACAGGCAGTGGGTCTGTGGCAGCCCAGAGCAGTTATATGGGTGCTTCCCAGGCTGAAGTGCAGGATCAGGCTCTGAGCTTTGAACCTGTGGGACCTGAGCACCAGCTGGAGCTGGGATGCCAAATATCACTTCTGTTGCTGTAGCTCACAGCTTGCTGGTAAACCCTTTTTGAAAACATCCAGAGATCCCCACCACAGCTCAGGCTTCTGAGAGGGGACCCCAAAGCCCTCAGTTATACACATGACTGGAAGCCCTTCTCTTCCATGCCTCAGGGAGAGCACCTCCACCTCAATCAGCGAGGAGGCCAAGCAAGCTGGCCAGCCCTCATGCCTGCCCTGCTGCCTGATGACTTCCCCCCCATCATATCTGAGCCTAAAGGCTGCTTCCCATCACCCAGGCACAGCCAGGCTGTCCTAAGCTTCCCTCTAGACAAAAAGGGCTCAGCAGAATAACACTGGTCAGTGTGTGAAGGTGGGCACCCTGGAAGCACTGGAGCAAAGGCTAGAGGGGACCAGCAAGAGGCTCAGGCATCAAAATCTCTCACTCCAGAGGGTGTCAGGTAAGAAGAGAGCCAAGTGATCGCTTCCAGGTGTGGGTGAGTGGAGGAGGAGGTGCTTCAGCTCTGGGCAGGGGTGTAGGCACCAGGGACACAATGTCAAGGGAGGGAGAGCAGTTACAGTAAGGAGCAGTAGAGAGCCAAAGACAAGCCATACCTGCACTTTCCATCCTGGTCACAGCAGCCATGGGCGAGATTGCAGCGCTCACTGCAGTCATCCCCTACAAGACAAGAGACATGTGGACTTGGATTAAGCAGAGAACTATAGATGATTCCAGATCTGCCCATGACCCTGGGTGTTTCCTTAAGTGCTCAGCCTACCTGTCCCCAGAACTGTAAGGTGGGGGACCTTCCTTTCACTCACTGGATGCCACACAAGAAATTAAGATTTCACAGTCCACTGTCTTTATTGAGAAATGGGGCTCTGATTCAAAATTACCCAGTCTCTGGTCATCTTCCCCACCTTTTCTCTGCTGCCTCCCTTAGATTTTGGGCCCTTCTGGGCAAGAGCTGGGGTTGCCTGTGCATTAAGACAACTTGTACAATAGGGACTCACCCACCTGGGACCTCGGTCCCACAGTCTTGCAGCAAGTATGATGAGAAAGCTCAGGGCCAAGTACTGCAAGAGGCACAAAGGGACCAAGGATGGAAATGGAAAGAATGGTTCTTCTTTACCTCCCAGGATGTCACCATCTCCAAGGACAGCTATTGGCACAGAGTGGTCTGACAGGAGCTCCTGCCCTCTTCTAGGACCAAGTTGCCAGAACTCCCCTTCCAGCACAGGGAAGCAGGACTTGGCATCACACAGGGCCAGGTATCCAGTTCTGTTTATTTATTTAAAAGCCATAGAAGCTGTAACTGAGCCACGGCCTCGCTGTGCCACTTCTCATCCTCTCCTTTGTGCCAGGTGTTCCCTTTCATCTCTACCTTCCCTTCTTCCCCATCACTTGCTTGCATCTTAGCTCCACAGGGGAGCTGGTTCACTCCGGCTCCATAAGCAGCAGAACTAGAGCAGAAGTCAAGAAGCAGGGGGGTTTCTCCAGAAGTCTTGTGCAAGTCTTGCGCAGGCCAGGCTCAGGAGGTGAGTGTCCTTACCTGAGTGCCTCCATCCTGGACCAAAACAGATTAAAGCCCCCATGCCTAGAGATGTGCTCAGGCTTTCCCAAGCAGTATTTTCTGCTGCTGGGAAAATGAGCAGGGGAAGAAATCCCCTGTGCATGCAATTTTGCTGCAGTGAGGCAGCAGGTCCCACTGCACAGGGTAAGAGCCTCCTAAAACAAGTCACTATGGAGCTGGAGCAGCATCCTGGGACTGCTCAGCCCCAAGCCTGGATATTGCCACCTTTCCTATTTGTAACCATCTCTCCTGGCACATGGCTTTGGGAATTCATTGCTTATCCAGAGCAGGGATAGAGCAAACTAATCTTTGGGAGAGGATTTTGTCTCACTGGATCCAGGGTTAGCTGTTCATTTTAGGGACCTTCTTTCCCCTGAGCAAGCTGGAAATTTGGGAACCCATTCACGCTAACTGAGAAAGACAGAGCAGCAGGGATATCTCTGTCAGTCTGCTCAGGCATTGCCACCGCTGTGGGCAAGAGTTTCTAAGGTGCCTCTAGTGTCACACCCCAGGTGATTAATGACTGGGCAGCATTTTCTGCTTTTCCAAGTCAGACCATCTCGATTTTGCATGGAAAACTGAGGAGACTTCAGCAATGCCAAGGACAGGTTTAGAAAGATGGATATGAAAGAGAAGGACCCATGTGTACAGAGACTCACCTTGCACAAGCTGGTGATGGGCCAAGAGGATCCAAATCAAGGACATGAGCTGGAGACAGAAGCTCCTGAGCATGGTCAGTGTGGCCCCACCGAGATGAGCACCTACAGAGAGAAAAAGAGCAAGCTCAGCAAAATCCCTTGGCTGACAGCACAGCTCCTCTCTACTGCCTGGGAGTTTGAGTTGAAACATCCAGTTTTACATAGCCTTGTCACTGCACTCCCCTCTGTTCCATCCAGACATCTTCCTCTAAGTCAGTGTTGGGGCACTAAGAATTAAAAAGCTTTTGAAAATGTGTGCACAGCAGAACCTAGTGTTCACACTCAATCCTGAATGTGTAATAGCTCAGGCTGTTACAGCACATATTGGAGCATCTGCCCCTGGTAGCTGCTGTCAGGAGAAATACCCACCCAGCTGTGGGGACCTTCATCTTCCCTCCCTAGATTTGGGACGCTTCCGCTTTGTGTTAAATAAGGTCCACATGTGCACATTTGAATGAATAGATGGGCTGAGTGCTCTTCACAGTGCCCAGGCAGCTTTTCAAGCCCTGCAGGAGAGCAGGGAGTCCAGTAGATCTAGCAGAGGAGCAGACAGAAAACAGCAGCCCTTTTTCATTGTCCAAGCAAGAGTGTAGCGGCAGGCACTAAAGCTGGGCTGCAGCCCCAGGCAGGAAATGTGAACACACACCTCTCACTAGGTGTGGTCCGGTCCTTTTCCTCAGCTGTCCTGCAGAGAGCCCCGCCAGCCCAAGGTTCCTGCACCCATCTATTTTCCGACCACCTCCTGCCCTCTTGAAGTAGCATTAAATACTTTCCAAAAATGCTTCATTCCCTCCCAGCCTTCTGGGGTTGTTAAGGGCAGGAAATTCAAGGGTGATATCATAAATATATTACTGTAATGAGGTGGGAGGGGTTAAACAGTTCTGTTAAGAGAACGGTGAAGGTATGGAGCAGACTCTATCCAGCTGCGTGGGTGTGATGAACAGGGGCCATTCCACTTTCAGCTTGACTCCAGCTCTGGAAGGTTATGTTTGGTCCATAGTTGTGTGAGACACTTCTAAGATGGGGACATAAGCCCTCCCACACACATGTACACATGCATTGCAGGAAGAGGTTTTGGGATCCCTGCTAAGAGCTTCACCTGCCTGGACTGGACGTAATAGCCCATAAAAGCATTGATGTTGCTTGAAGCATCTCTCCAGCAAACAAACCACCACCAACGAAGGATGCAGCATTTTCAGAGGGACTACAGGATGTTACTGCCACTGCCCCAGCCAAATCCCACCATGGATTGCTGCATCCTCCCTCTCCACAGACACTTTGACAAAATGCTTGCAGGACCTTCCTTTGCCTCATGACCCTAAACATTGGGCAGTGGCAAACAGCTGCTGCATTTCAGGGGGGGGGTGAAGCAATTGCTATGAAACTTATAAAATAATTTAGGGCTGAAGAGTGAGTATCATATTCCTTCAGGGCTGTGAGAAGCATAAGCTCCAATCATATGCCATTGCAAAGGCTGTTTTTTCCCTGTTGCAAAGGCTGATTTTCCCCGACAGCTCCCCACTCGAGGCATAGCCTCTCAGGCCTCCTGACCTAGTCACCCCATGGGTGCTGCTCCCAGCAGAACCCCCGGGGTCGACCCGGACCCCGGCACCCTGGGAGGGATGCAGCTCCCACCTGGACAGGCCTGGCTTTGGGTCACAACGACACGGGCGAGGGAGCTCCCTCCGTCCCACTTGTCCACCTCTGCCTGGCCAGGCTGGGGGCTACCAGACCTCCGGGTGCTGTGAGGACAACCCCCGAGTCTATCTACCTCCCTTTTGAGGGTATCAGGGACCTCGGTGCGTTTGGGGACTACCAGGGACATCCCCAGGACGTGGGCTATCAGGCAGTGCTCCAAGTCCGAAGGCTATCGGGACCCCTCCGGACTGGGGTCCGGGGGCAAGGGTGGGAACCTTGGGGGGATGCCGCGCCGCTGCGGCTCGCCGCGCCTGTCCCCCCGCCCCCATCCCCCCGCGGCTTTGGGACCACCCCAAGCCCCAGTGCCCCCCGGAGGGGCACGGCCACGGGGGTGCTCGCCTTCCCCCCAACCCCACCCCACCCCAGGGCTGTCCCCGGAGGGGACCCTCCGCGGAGCCCCGCCGGTGCCCCTGCGGCCGGGGCGGCGGCGGGGAAAAGGGAGTCGGCGGGGCTGGGGGGCTGCGGGTCCCCGGCCCCTGCTCACCTCGGCGACACGGCGGCTCGTGGGGCTATCGCGGGGCGCGGCGGCGGGGGGCGGCCATGCCCGGTGCGGCGGCGGCGGGGCTGGGGAGGCGCGGGGCTGCGGAGGGAGCTGCCGCCGCGTGTGCCGCGCCGCTCCGCCCGCCGCCGCCGCCGCCGCCGCCGTGCAGCCCCGGCCGCCTGCCAGCGGCTGCGTGTGCCTGCACATCCCCGCTCCCTCCCCGGGACATCCCGCCTCCCGCCGCCCCAAACCGCAGGCAGCCCCCGACCCGGCCCGCCCTGCCCGCTCACCCCTGCCCGCTCACCCCTGCCCTGCTCCCGCCGCCGGGGGCGGGGGGGGACCCCGGCACGGCCCCGCCCGACCCCACCGCCCCGGGGGAGCTGCGGCTGCGAGGGCTCACCGGCCCCGGCTCCCAGCACCGATCGCAGAGCGTGGAGAGGTTTCCCGGGCTGGCGATCCCCGCAGGGGCGCGGCCTTGCTGGGGGTACCCCCGCCCGGGGCTCCGAGGGGCTGCGGCGCTCGCCACCCTCGCCTGGGCAGGGACGCGGTCCCGCGGGACACTGAGCCTCTCAGCCCGGCACCCCTCTCAGAAATAGGTGCGTGATGATCCGAGCCTTCGTTTTGTGCAGATTATCTGAAATAATACTAATAAGCAAAAACACCTCCTGCAGCCCCTCCCTGATGTCCCGGGGTCCACTAAAACATCTCCAATGGCAAACTGTAGGATTAAGAAGCCCCATCGTTAAAATAAAGGTTCAACTTGTAGTAATCACCCCACAAAAAAAGAAGCCATCCAGAGAAGCTGTGGTCCCCAGCATTTTTCTCACTGCCATTCACAAGATGTGGACATCAGCACTTCAGGGGACAATAAGGAACAATTAAGGCAACTGTGGGAGAGGATCTGGGCTGTCACATCTTCAGAAGAAAGAGCTGCCCACTCTCCTTCTCACCTTGCATGGCCTTTCTGCTGCTTGACAAGATCATATCCATCGCCTTCAAAGGTCCTAGCAATCCTTAATTAGATTACAAGTTCACATCAGTCAGCTTTTTTCTACCCCTGTATCCCACAAGGTTTGCTCATTTTCACCAGGAAGGAAGAACCATGTCCTACAGGCACTTAATGGATGTTTTCACGCTCCATCTCATCTCATTAGATAAAGCTCAACCCATCCCTGCTCTCACCTTCTCTAGTCCCCCCAGCCCTCTGCAGTTCCTGACAGCCCTGTCAGCACCCTGTGGCAACCATGGGTAGCTCTGCAGGCCTCAGGACCCAGTAAGAGCCCAGGCAGCAACCCCATCAAAGCCAAGGTCTCTGCCAGCTCTGAGTAGGGACCCCTACTTGCCCATCCTTACCATGCCTAGACAACACAACATGATTGAGCGATAAAATGGGGGCCTACCACCCTGCCTACCTCAGCCTACCTCCTTCCTGCCTCCTTTCTGCTTTCCTGTCAGCCAGGAGCCCTGTTCTTTTCCTTGCCCTCTTCCTCCTCCTGTCTCTATCACCCCACAGACAGAGGGACAGAGAAGTCCACACCTCCTGCTTAGGTTGCTCCATCAGCTCTTTGGATATTTATGGGACAGGTGTGCACCAGCTCTATCCTGAGATACTTCCTGTGATTCTACATCTATTCTCATCCTCCAATCCCTCACAGCCAGCTCAGCCCGCTTTTGAACCCCGATTCCTACCATGTCTGGAGCTTACAGCAAAAAGGAAAGGGGAAGACTGAAGGAGAAGCACAGCTTCTGGTACTTGGTTTAAAACCAGACACCATCTCCTTCCATCACTACAGCTCTAGGGTCTGGAATGATCCACGTTTCTGCTCTGACACCCACAACACCCTGCCTTGCACTCTTTGCCAGTCGTGGTTGGAGCCTAAGGCGACACCTCCAACACTGAGTGTAGGCTGCTCAGCCTCACCCTCACCTCCTCCCTGAAATCCTACCACCTTCACTAACTGTGTCAGATAGAACACCACCTCCTGCAACATCCTCATCAGCTCCTGTATTCCTCTGCTGGGATCTGCCCTGGTCCTGACTGCACTGCACTGCAACGTCATTGCACAGCCATGCCCCGGTGCTCTTAAACCTCACTTGCTTAAACGTGCCCAGGAAAACCCTCTGGATGCCATGTGTGCATTTGAATGGGCAGATAGGAGGGGGCCTGCAGAAGGACCCCAACATATGCTGATATCCGTAAGTATCTGCATCCAGAGCACAAGTGCTGTGAGAGAGGGAGATGGGACTAGGTTGCAGTCAACAGATTGGGACACGTGGCTCTCCCTGTGCTGCCTCTCTTGGAGGTACCAGCAAGTGAAGGCTATCCAGGCTGAGGAGATAAAGTTGGTTGCTGAAGATCTGAGCTCTGAGGAAGGGGAATGAAGAACAAAATCCAGGGTGTGATTTCAGAAGGTGGGATATCTGAGGAAATGTGTTTAGTGGTTTGAAGCTTGGCTTTGCATGTGAGTATCACAGAGAGAAGCAGGCAGGGATGGATGGGAGTGAAAGGGGAATACAGAGGAGGGAGAAGAGACCCATGCGATGTGAACCTTGGGTGCACTCCTTCCTCCACACCGAAGGGCTCCATCCCATCCTCATGCACAATCCTGTGTCTCAGATTTGCTGTGTCAGTCCATGGACTGCCTAATACTATTTAATCAGAGCAGCTCTACTTGCAGACCCAAGAAATGGGCATTGAATGTATTGCTGTGGTTGGCTTAGACCCCGTTCTACTAGGCTCTGATCCCTGCCGTGCCATCCCTAGAGGCGTCTCAGATGGAACAGCTGCTGGATCAGAATTAGGAAGGATTTTTTCCTAGCCATAAGAGTCCCTCCATGGCTTTTCCCTCCAGTGAAGGAAATCCCACAAAGTAGGGACCTGGAGCAGGAACTGGAGCAACTTTTTGTCATGGTTTTCCCTCCAATCCATGCCAGATGAAGACTCCCTCCCCCACCACCATCCCAACACACCGTCACCACTCACAGACAGAGGGAGGAATTACCTGTCAAAACCAGCTGAAGCTGCTTCCCTTTCTTCCGGAGTCTGGAACCTGCACCTTGGAGGCAGCCAGACATCAGGGACAAGAGGCAGATGGTGGGCTGAGAAAACAGATAATGATGCCGCTTCTCCTTCACAAAGAAGCCTTCTCCAGAGCAGAAGCTCTTCCCTGTGCAGAAGCCCAGAGAAATTCACCCCTTCCTGCTCACTCTAATTCCTCAAGAAAGGCGGAAAAGCAGCACAAAGAAACTGGAGAAAGACTGCAAACAGCTCTGAGCTGCCAACTCAAATGATCATCCTCTTCAGCTCTTGCTCTGGGTCACCCTCTCCGCCTTACGTACAGCACCAGCCCGGGGTCTCTAGGTTAAAACAAATGTTCTCCCCCATCCCACCCCCCTTGCTTTTCCAATTCCACCCCAGCCCACAACAAACAGCAGCTCGCTGGCCCTACAGCCATGTAACCCAACCCCAGCCATTGTTCCCCTTCCACAAGGTCTATATTTGACTTTGCAGCAGCACCGTGGCTGTGCATGTGTGTGTGTGTGTGCATGTGTGTGCACTCTCTGCACACACACGCTCTGATATTTGTTCAGAGCCTCATTCCCCAGATGCCCGGGATTGCTTAGAAATAGCTTCCATGGGCAGTAGGTGTTTGTGCCTTCAGCGGGGAAGTGGAGGGGGCAGGCAAAAGAGAAACAGGGAGGGAGTGGGAGTTGAAGGCAGAAAACCTCCTGGCTCTTTTCTCGCAATTTGCACTATCTCGATGCTCTGCCACACTGTGGCACATGGCCAGGCTGGCAGACAGCAATGCACACACTCAGCAGTGGAACTGATGGCATATATGGGGAATGATGAAGAAAAGGACAAGCCGTGGTCTTGGTGACTCTATCTGGTGTTACCCTGCCCCAAGTTTTGCTCTCTGGTGGCAAAAGTGCAGTTAAGCCTCCAAAAACTCTTCAAATCTTCCTAGGCTGAGACCACCAGAAATGCCACTTGGAAGTACCCAATTCCCCATGCCTGGTGCATTTGCAAGGGTTGCCTCAGGGAATGGGAGCTGCCCTTGGATTCACCTTCCTAGGTTCCATTACTGCGCTAAGAGAAGTTATCCTAGGCTTCCCCAAGATGTATTTTGTATTTGCCCAAAGCCTCCAGGAATGCTGCCCAAGTCCAATGTCACAGTCCCTGTGACCCCAGAGTATCTGGGAACACTGCCTAGACTTGGCATGAGTTTCTTTTATTTGCTTATTTTGTGACCTGCCAGGATATAAGGCAAAATGAGAAAAAAACGTAATCCAAATGAATGACAGGGAGGATTACTTTCATCCTAAACACTGATGATCCAGTGAACTCATTGCCACTGGGTTACAAGGAAAGGCATTCATTAAAAAAAAACCTGACTAGACATTTATATAGACAATGAGAATAAATAGGAATGAACTCCAAAGAGCTATAAACCCTCTTGCTCCAGGGCATTGAAGATGAGTTCTAGGTGATGGTACAAGGAGCAGCTTTCCACAAGGGCAGATTCTGCTGTAATTTTGTGCAAGGCAATGTTTGTACCTTTCCCTGAGCCATGCAGGCCCAGCACTGGGAGACAAAGGATGCTGGGCATGGGTAGGCACCATCCATGCATAAACACTGCACACATGTGCCATTAGTGAGGCCAAGGCGGGATGAGCTGTGTGGATGCCCTGGTGGTGCCTGTGCGATGTCCTGGAGAGGTGATTCCCAGCTGCTCAAAGCCAAGTGTCAGCCTCTGTCCAAGTTTCTGATCATCAGCTTGCTTCTCCTCCTCTGAGAGCCAGATGCAGGGAGTTCTCATCACCAGGGCTGCTGCTTCCTGTCTGCACTCTCCACTGGCCTCCAGGCAGCTGCTCTGTTGGGACTAACTAAAATCTGACTGCCTGCTGGACTGCTTCACTAAAACAGATCCTCTGAGTGTGGGAGAATGCATGTGTCATTGTGATGGACCTGAGTTCAGTACCTGACAGCCTTCAAACCTGCTGTGAGGAGCAGCAAAAGTAAGCTTAAATCACATGTTCTTTTGAGATACAGATTCCTCAAATCCACCCTCAGTACTTCAATCCAAGACAAGACAAAGGTATCAGGGGAAAAAGAATTAAAAAAAGAAAGATTAAATACTAGAGGAAAAAGACCTAGACTTGAAGAGGGGGGATATGGAGGGCAGTTAGAGAAAAGAGGTTTTACCTGTGTCCCCACAGCTCAAAAGGCTGAGTAAACCCCCTTCAAAAAACCCTCATGAGTTCATGAGAAGGTGTAGGATCTTGTTTTGCCCTGTGATTTCTGGCTTCCCTCTAGGTGCATGTACAACAGCTAATGTCAGGGCTCTCCCAAGGGCACTGATTCAGGGGGTGTATCCGTTCCCCCCACTTGCCTCCTGCTGCCAGGAGGAGGTCTGGAAGGGCTGGAATGGGAAGGAGATGCCTGCCAGGCTTTCCTTTTGCTGGCACACACCCGTGGGTGCCTCAAAGCCCATCTCCAGCTATGCGGTCTCCCTTTCCAGCTGGCAGCTCTAGCAATGAAACCTCTCAATCTCACCAGGAGCACACAAGCATTTAATGGGAGACTCTTGAAGCAAATCTTTCGTGCTTTCTCAGTGCTTGCCTCTGAGCTTGCTCCTGGGTGTTTACAGGGGATGGCATATCTTCGTGTTTGCAGTGAAACCTGGCAGGAGAGCCTGTTGCAGAGAATGTCAAGGTCATTTCATGAAACTATGGCCTGTGCTTAGAAAGACTTGAACCCTGGCTGCAGAGAAGTCCATAATTAGCAGCCCCAGGGGATGTGGACGAGTGTTGGGCGGGAGGCTAATTGTAGACTGACTGTCTCCTTGGTCTTCAGCAGCTCCCGTGAAGCGGAGAAGCGGTGTGCTCAGCCAAGCACCAAGCGTGTCCTAGGGAAAGGTAATTCCTCCCTGGCCTGCCTGGACCCGTCCCTATAAACAACAAGAGCTCCACAGAGAGAGCAGTGCTGCAGATTTCATGGAAAAAAAAAAAGTCTTTGTGAGTTGGAGGCTCATGCTAGCCACACAGAAGGGCTCTTTGAGAGACAACACACAGCCACGTGTGTCTACATGATAGAATACACAAGTCCCTGCTCTGCCTCAGAGCGCTTGGGAGATCAGCTACTCCCTCCCCATTTGTGTACCGTGGTGAAGTGCCAATCCCCACACCCCAGTGTGTGGTGTCCTCCCCCTGCACATGGCAAGCACTGTGCCCAAACCTGGATGAAGCCCTGTCTGCTTGCACACACCAAGGAGAGCTGGTGTTACACCTAACCCTCTGCCACCTCCCCATATGCTCCAGTAGACATCCTCCCCCTTCCTCTCCACATACTTTTAACTCAGTTCATTTCAAACACTTTATTAGCATGACAAGCTAAACAAGTTTTGACGAAAGGGAAGGGAGGCAGAGCCCCTTGAGTCTTGGTCTGAGGCTGCCAGAGTGACTCCAGCCTTTGCTTTCCATGGGGTTTTGCCTTGCATTGGAGCAGCCATCCTGCCTGTCAGGCACATTCTCTCCACTCCTTCACCAAGGTAAATCACTGGCCAGGAGGGCCCTTCAGTCTCTGCTGCACAGCAGTACTCATGCTGGATTTAGCTCCCAGTGGGGTGAAGAATTTACAGTGAGCTTTGGTGGGGCTAAGGTGAGGCTGCTGGGAGGAGAAACTGTGCAGTGCTGGGGCAGCTCCTTCTGTAGGGATCTGACCTCGAAGAGCAGTGGTATCTGTGGTGTGGGTCCCAGCTGGGAACTGAATTCTTCTGGAAAAAATACCCTGTATAAAGTCACAGCCCAATACCTGGTCTCTTGCAGAGCCCTGCAACTGTGCAGAGTAAGAGTTGGAGGCACCTGCAAAGGGCTCAGTGCAAGAGCTGGGATTGTGGCGTGGAGCTGGCGGTGAGCAGAGAAATGAGTGGGATGCCACAAACAAATACTTGAGGTCAGAAAATCCCGATTTCAGCTGCCTGCCCCCAGGAGTGATGCAGCCAGCACAAAGTGAGTGCAAAGAACACGAATACACCACTGCCAGGCTCTGCACTCTGTGCCTCACATCGAAATACTGCACCTCGGCAACAGGCAAGAGCTCACTGCTGCTGCACAATTTTGTGGCTAGCTAGAAATGACCAGTAGGGGTCACTGATATATATTTGTTTTATTCTATTTTTATACACACACATTTATAAATATATAGAAGACTTGCATAGGCAGCAATTGTAATGGGCAAGCATTGATGTGCAGTGTATTTTTCAAGCATAGAGGCTGGGGGAAAGTGCCCCTATGTATGTCTGAAATACCAGTGTGAGCTGTACATCGTGCTCTGCTCAAACCTGTGATGGCATGAAACCACCAAGCTGTGCCAAGCACTGGGGTGCTGCAATGGTGGATTTTTGTCGTTGTTCCCCAGTTCTGCCTGCATCTTCTGTTTCATATTGCCAGAAGGGCTTTGAGAGAGATTCAAAAGATTCAGAGATTCAAGCCTCAAGGGCAGGATATTGTGTCTGCTTGTCTTTCTGTGCAGTGCCCAGCACAACTACATCCTAACCACAGTGGGTGCCTTTGGGCAGTCCCCATAAGACAAACAGCATTTTGGGTTGTGTTGAGTCAGCACTGTTTCGTTCTTCAGCCACCAGTGCTGGGGAATGTGTTTGCTTGTGAAAAGACTCCAGTGGTTTTTTGATGGCTGAATCTCTATTAAACTGAAAATTGAGTCCTAGCCCTCACTCTTACATGGCGGGATGGCCTGAACTATACACGTGGGTATGTTTTTAGCAACTGTTTTACTGGCGGGTTGGTTGTATTTGTCTGGTAGGCGTATGCTCCAGGCATACTGGCAGAATGTGTTTGGCTGTCCAATTCGGCATCCACAGACTTGTTTGACTGTCACAGGCTGGCAGTATTTCACTGATCTTATTGTTCCTGAAATGCTGTTAGTTTTGGGTGCTGAGCTCCTCTTGTATTGGCATATCCCAGAGTGAAAACTCTGTTCAAACTAAGTCTCAGCTCTTTTGGTTTTGGTGGGCTCATCCATCCAAGAAACATCTTTTGCTTCTGAAGGTTTCCCAGCTGATGTCTACTGGGGAATCCTCTGTGCAACTGGAGTTAGACAAGTAGCTGAGGAGGCAAATGTTTCATAGAAGTCTCTTCACCACTGCAACTCTTAGGCAGGTGACAGCCTCCAAGTCAGCCACCAAGGGGCTGTCCGGCACCCACCATCTTCCTCACTTGATCAGGTTTGGTGGAAAACTTGAGAGGACCAAGCCTGCACTGCCTTCTTCTGGTGGGGAGACATTATTTCTGGCATCTCCTTTTTCACTAGGCAAGACCATAGGCACTTCAGAGGGATTTGTCCTTCCACAGGGTGGCACCTGCCCCTCCAGGGGTTCCTTTTATTCAGTTACAAGGGTCTATATAAAGTGCTGCCAGCTGGAAAGTATTTTGAAAAGATTCCTCCCTGCTCTTCACTAAGGGTCATAAATTCAGCTGGTATTTGAGAGAATCTCAAATGTACTTCCAGGACTGTTTGCTGAGGGCTTTACATCCGCCAGAGGCCCCTTAAAATAAAAGGATTATTGGGAGTCAAGTGTTAGATTACCTGGTGCTTGTTAATTGAACTTCAGAGGCTTTAGCGAGCAACTGGCTCTAGCAGGGAGCTGCACTTTGGTATTAATGGTGTTATATAAATGAATATAATGTAACCTAGCGTCATGCTTCTGCATCATGTCACATCTCTGGGCTCAGGGCAATGGTGAGTCCAGCTCACAAGCATACCGGATATGGGGAAAGGCAGGGCGGATGTATGTGGAGAGGAAGCCAGACTGGGAATCAAGGCCTTTGGGATCTGAGGGAAGAGTGTTTTTTGGTGCTCAGAGCAGGTGACTGGTGCTCAGCCAGCCCAAGCCAAGTTCCTGTCTCCCTTTGGTGGTCTGACCTTGAGATCTGATTTTGAGAAGAGCTGAGTTTAATGGAAGCAGTAAATGACAAGACCATCTGAAAATCAGCCTCTCTTCTTCATTCAGGGCTTATTTCACCTAGACTTGAGAAAAGTTTGAAGATCCTACTCTGACAAGTCACAAAAAGAAAGCAAAGTACTCTAATCATTGCTGCCATCAGCGCTCACCCACAGAAACCTGAACAGACCACAGCTGTGAAGGCTCCAGGGCAGCAAGGCCCGGTGGAAATGAGAAACCTCATCAGCTATGAAAATTTCATCAGCTGGCGCTGTGGAAGCAAGAATCTGGAAGTGCAGAGCAGATGGGCAGCCTGGATTCTTGGAGCCATTGTCCTTCTGCTTGTTATCTGACTCCAGCACAGGGAGGATTTGGAGAATTTATGGGGGCACAAGTACCGAAGGCTTTCTTGAAATATCCCTGGCTGACGCGTGGTGTTGTGCAGACGGCCCTTGCTGGGCGCTCAGCAGACGTTTTTGCACAATATTCCCAAGGTCATGGAAGTGGGGTCCTGCTGAGCACCTGTCTTTTATTGTGTAAGAGAGGGGACCATTTGGACAGAGTGTGCAGTACTGTGAGCCTGGTACTACCTGAATGTAAATCTGAAGGTTTTGTAAATGTAGCAGTACATTGAAGAACATCATGTAAATTCTATCAGGACTTTTCTGAACTAGGTGAATTTCCTAAGGACTAGGCTCCATTGTTTACTGTGTGAATCATCAATTCATGAGATGTTTGTGAAACAACAGGATATGGAAGCAGTGGGTAAGTAAGTCTATGCACTGGGTATGAAAAGCAATGGAAAAAGTACCTGTCTGATCTCAGCATTGAATAAATGGGGTGATTTGGTTAGAAATTAATGTACTGATTAAATGTACTGATTTTTCAAATACCCAAGACTAGAACAACACAGCGGAAGATTTTGCAAATGAATACCAAAGCACATTCACAAATTGTGTCAGGGTTTGACTAGCTCTTGCCTGGCACACGCTGTCCTCAGCACCTCTCCTTTAAGAGGCAGACAGTTGTTCTTGGGGGGTTTCAGGTGGGTTTCTCCATTTACTACTCTACCTTTCTCCCTCCCTCTCCACCTGGTCCCACTGTTGGGTTTCTATTTCCCTAGCGACAGGCTGGGATACGGCCGAGGCTGTCGGGTCGTTTCCAGAACACGGGACACGTAGGAAGGGGCAAGAGCGGGTCCCGGCCCCTGGCATTGACAGTGGCAGCTCCCGTCCCGCCGCCCCTCAGGGTACTGCCAGGTCCCGGGGCAGGCGGGAAGGAAGGGGCAGGAGCGGTTCCCAGCTCCCGTCCCGCCGCCCCTCAGGGTACTGCCAGGTCCCGGGGCAGGCGGGAAGGAAGGGGCAGGAGCGGTTCCCAGCTCCCGTCCCGCCGCCCCTCAGGGTACTGCCAGGTCCCGGGGCAGGCGGGAAGGAAGGGGCAGGAGCGGTTCCCAGCTCCCGTCCCATCGCCCCCCGCGCTGCCGGGACTGCCCCGCCCCGCCCCCCCGCGCGTGCCGTCCGATGACGCAGCCGCGCCGCGACGTGGGGATTCCGCCGGATTACCCGGCGTGCCCCGCGGCAAAATGGCGGCCTAAGGCGTGAGCGCGGGGCCGGGGCCGGGCGGGGGCAAAGTTTGGGGCGGGCCCGAGGCGGGGCTGAACCGAGGCCGAACCGGCCGCAAAGTCACTGGGACCCCTGGTGGAGCCGAGCCCGACCGGGTCAGAGCCGGGCTGGGGCTCCGGGGGCGGGGAGCGGGGAGCGCGACCGGCTGGGGACGAAGCCCCGGGCGGGGCCCCCTACGCTCCTGGGCCTCTGCGGGCTTCGGACGGTGCCCAGCGAGCGGGGTGGGCCTTTCTGTCCACGTGTGTGGCGAGGAATTGTAGAGTTCCCCGAGGACAGCGGGTTCGGGCGGGTCGCACCGTGGCCGGGAGGGGTCAGCCAGGTGGGGCGTGGGTTGGGTGCGAGCGGCCGGCGAGGCCCCGAGGAAGGGATGGTCTCCGTGGGGAAGGGTGGTGATGGCTCTGCCTCAGTCATCAGGGCGTTACGGAGCTCTTCCTCCCGGGGAGAGACCCGTGTCAGGGAGCAGCGCAGGCACGGGATCGGCAGGCAGAACCTCGTCCTCGCAGGGTGTAGCTGTTTCTGAGTGATGGAGAGTTAGGTGGTGTGATGGAGACTTAGATGGTGTGGAGGATGAGAAAGCAGTATCTCTGCAGGGAGCGTTGCTGGAGTAGGAGCTGCAAAGTGGAACAAGTCTGGGCCAGCAGCTGTGTTAAAGAACCAGAGTGTGACTGGCAGAGGCAGGGTTGGAAGGGAAGAATCAGCATTTCTCTGGTGTCAGACTCGGCGGGGGTTAATGGGAAATTCTCTGCCAGCCTGGACATCCTCTCTAGTGCAAGGGATGCTTTCCCCTGTAGAACCAGTGTGCAGCCTCTGGGAACATGGGGAGACTTTGAAGGAAAACAGGTAAACAGTAAATGCTGTACTGCTGCTGGCTCTGAGCTTGAGCACTCTGTGTAGAGCGGAGTAGAGGACTGAGTGCTAATACACAGATTTTTGGGTGTGCATGAGGTAGGCATCAGGGTGTGCAAATGAGACACAAATCTGGCAAGGCTGAGAATGACCTAGATCTGAGAGATGCCAGGTGGATCTTGTCCACTGAAAAGAATCATCCATCACAGGTAGACAGTTCTGTGCCAGAGAAAGCTTTTCAGAGCTATACTTTTCTGTTTTACAGATTCAGAGAAGGAAGTGGGATAAAGGACCTATATGAAATGAAGCCGTGAATTCTTACTAAAGCTTCAGACAGCAGGTAAGAAAGTCAGGAATGAGCTGATGCTGAGTCAGACTGTGGTTTTTTTGTACCACTACAGGAATTTTTTTGAGAACATATGAACCACATACCTGAAACAGTGGCCCTCTTTGTGGTGTTCTCTGCATCATAGTAGGCCTGTGTTGCCAGAATTGAGAGGCCAAGGGTGTCAGTGAAATGGGAGCGACCCTGAGAAATTTAGCAAGAATTTCTGTAAAGAAAAGTTCAATTAAAGATGCAAGCCAGTGCTCTTGACATGCCATCTGGGAAAGCAATCTTAAATGTGCTCTTATCAGTGCCAAAGTAGCCATTCTGTCTGTATAATCATAAGGGATCTGCTCAGCCATAATCCAAATGAAATCCTTTCCAATGATCCTGCTCTTGCAATAGTGGCAATGTCAAAGTTGGGTGGTTCTGGTGGCCCTCTGTTCTGTCAGGTTATTTGTTCCACCATGTTATTTTTCCACACAAATTTTAACTGTTCCTGTGATGGGTGGTGCAGGTGTACCAGAACTCACTGTTGAGATCCAGTTTAGAGGAGCAGTTGTTTGGTACCCAGCAGCTGGTTTTTTGATTGTACACTGTCAGATCACCTTTATAACAACTCCTTTCTTCTTCACTTCCTAGTGGATCACTGCAGAAAGCGCCTGTATCCCAGCAGTGCTTTGCATACAGTGTGGTTTAGCTTCTGGGTGTTAAATCAGCATTTAAGCTACCAGGTCTTAGCTCTGGTATCGAGAGGAGTTTTTCATTCCTTCCCAGGCACTCAGTGCTCTTGAAATCCTCTGAATGCATTTCAGCAGGGCCAGTGGAGTTCCAAAGGGCAGCCCATGTTATCTTCATCTTTAATATTAACAAGGCATTGGGTCAGGAGGGGATGAGTTACTTGCCAAGACCTGTTGCCTCTTCACTCCAAACCAGCTTTCTGAACTAAAGATGACCTTGCGTGCTTTTCCACTCTGTTTCAAGTTATTTGCTAAGTCACTTGCTTTGCAGCCAACAAACCCTCAGTTCTTATCTCTGCCATCCACCCCTAAATACAGTCATGGTATAGCTTGTCAGGGAGATAGGCTAAAGCCTTGAAAAATGTGTAGTCTTTTGCAAGTCTGCCTGCTTCTTGTCCCAGAGCAGAACAAATGAAGTTAGATGGGACAAATGATTTTCATTCAGCATGCTGGTCTGAATAGTACCAGAGCTGGCTTGGAAAAAGGGCTTGTGGCAGCTGATGTGGCATATAAAGTGTTTTTAAAAAGGCGAAGAAAGCCAAGCTATTTGAGAGGTAGCAAAGAAAACAAGTTTTAGTAAAATGTAACTGTATTTTTTGGTAGTTGATTTCATGCTTGTGAGTCTTAGAGGCTGATGGTTTTTCTGAAGGTGAACTCCCTAACCTGTTAAAATGTCTGCCATGTTTTATGGAGAATCCACTGAAAACTGGATTCTGATATTTCCATGTCTCGCCACATCTACAGTGTAGACCCAAGAAGCAGTTTTGGAGGTTAGGTCCTGACAAATTTACTGTGTTATGTATTTGTTGTCACGGGCCTCGCTTCTCCAGCACAGAGTGACAACAGAACTCTCTGCCTTACATATTGCTGGGAGAAATGCAACATGTAGAGGTCTCAAATGAGCCTGCAAGTGATGCAGATTGAGGGTAGGATTCCTCTGCTAATAAATGAGGATCTGGCTTGACACCTTTTTGATTCACCTTGTTCTTTTTACTGGGCTTGTCGGGATCTGCAATTCTGATAATAGAGCAGATTTTCTTGACCATTTGACATGATTAATGCTTTGAGAGTAAATTTAAGGTCCTGAAACTGGGTATATTCATCTCCTTGCTTGAGGGCTTTTGGTTGGGAAGGTACCTCCTTTCTGTATGACATCCTGAGCTTTGGAGAGAGAGTGCTTGTTGGCATTCATGCCAGCTGTGTGTATTTCAGATCACTAGTAACTGGGTAAATATGATCCTCTCTGAGATTCTTTTACGCAGGACTGCAAAGGAACTATGTGTGTAACCTATGCAAACAGGACGAATGCCTTAGGGCATGAAATCATCCATCCTGTTTCCCTGCCAGTTCCCCTACCTGAGGGCTTTTCCTTATATCTAGATTGGCTGAATCTGTAACTGTAGTAGGAAGAATGTTACTTTTTAAAGTTGAAATACCTTTACAGCTCATTGGAGGGGAAGGGCGATGTTATGGTCAGAAAGATACCTAATTTCTGCCACAGATTTATTGTGTTCAGATCATTACTGTTTTTTACTCTTCATTCTTTCCTTGGAAAAGATTAACACCAGTCTTAGTAGGGATTTGAGGATGAACCCATAAGTGTGTTGATGCTTATATACTGTGGTGTTGAATGCTTTAGTAAGGCTTGGTGGAGGAGAAATGAAAAGGTATTTCAAGCTCTGACTTCAAAATGAAGCAGAACCCTGTGTGATCCATTGTCCTGTGTGTTCTGTAACACGGTGAAATTGCTATGGAGTGCAAGTCAGGCCCTGCCTTGTTCAAGGCAAGTGGGCACTCTGAGGCCTCACTGTTTTTGCTTTCCCAGGAACTATTTGCTTGCTTTGCTCATGTCTAACCTTGCCTGAATCTTTTTGACTTCAAGGACAATTTTCTCCTTTTTGCTTCATTATTTGTTCCATTCTCAGAGTACTGTTCTCTTCATTGTCAGGATGTTCATGTATGGCTTATTCCAAATATGCTCAGCCAGAGAGGGCCAAAAGCAGCAGCTTGCAGGATGTTTCGTAGTTGGAATGACATGAGCCAGCCTCTCCAGAGTGTCCTCCTGGGACAAGCTGCTCTTAGGAAGGAAATGGCGTGGAAAACCATGTAGGAGTGTAAGAATAGCTTTGCAATGGTTGGAATGCAGTATAAGCATCACTTGGGTGGGCTCGGTTTTCCTCTGCTTTTCAACAAAGCCTGAGGAAGACTGCTGTGCAGGGGTAAAGGAGCTGGAATGTATTCTTCAGTTGAGGTGAATGCAATTCAGTGAAACTGATAGGCATCAAACTGAATAATGATTTTAAAGTATTTTCACATGATGTCTAATCTGTGGAAATTCACTACCACATAATAGCGCTGAGGCTAAGAGCTGAGCGGGATTCAGAAAAGATCAAGCACTTAGGAGTGGAAATGTTCAGACTTGCTTTGCTTAAAAAACTCGTTTTAGAAGGTGTATTTTTTAGACCTAATCCAATCTCTTAACAACCTCTTAAAGGTTTGAAGAAATGGCAGTGTGTTCCATAATTGTCCACTGAGGCTTCTTGCTCCAGCTACTAAACCACCTTAATGTATTGGTCTGTATCAGGGGCAAGGTATTGAATCACTTATGTGCTATGTTAGGTTGCTCACTGACCTTGCTTTTTGTGGTAACTGCATTATGGGGAAGAAAAAAAAAAAAAGAAACAACAAATCACCAACCAAAGAACAAATCCACAAAGCACTGCAGCTGCTCTGATTAGTCCTGGTAGTTGAGGATTTTAAGCTGGTGAAGAGCAGGGTCTGTGGAAAGATAGTGTGGTTCCTAGAGGAGGACCGTCTTATTGATAAACATGGAGATGTGCAACTATTTTCTTTTCATGCTGAGTGGTCAGGCAGAGCACTTGCTGCTTGCTTCTTCTCTTTGTTTGTAAGGGGAAAGAATGTGTGGAGTTTGGCCTCTCCACGTTGCAGTCTTGTTGTGGACTTCGGTCTGTAAGTTGTCTGAAAGGCAGGGCTTTAAGGCTGTTCAAGGGAGTTCTGGTATGTTGTAGCATGAGCCTCAGTGTACTAATGTCTGTGAAGATGGTTTGTGTCCTGTGCTCCTGTCCAATCTGTTGAGGATCAGGAGAATCATCAGTGCTGCAAGTAGGTATAAATTCAATTTGATGCACAGGGTAATAAAGATAAGTGGCAGTGGCATGAAGATATGTATAAAAAGCTGTGTGTTTGTAATGTTTGCCTAAATGCAAGGGGAACTGAAGGAAAGTGTCTGTGTATTTTCAGAGACAGAAGCACAAGAGATCCCTGTATGGGCCCTATGGGCTTCTTTGGGAACAACATGTGCTTTAGGGCAGGTGTCCTTAACCCTTTTGTGGCAGGGCTAACAGCTGAGAATAAACAGTTACTGACTTTCACAAAAGTTTTGTATTGCTGTTAAAGTAAAATGGTCAGGATTAGAAAGTAAGTTTTCCTGCAAGTCTTAGACTGATTTTTAGGCAGGGAGTATCTGACCACCTTCTGGTGGCAAGAGAAAACTTGTTTAAATTTTAAGGGTTAGCAAATTCAGATGTGGAAGTCCCACAGTGACTTCTATGTCTTTGGTTGACTTCTGTATTTATATTTTAGCTCTGTGATAAAGCTGGCTTTGGGAATGTTGTAGGAGTCATAACTGGATTTTCTTACTCCTGTGTTTAAAGTCTCAGTTGTCCAGCTGTGTTAATGTAACACTCATGCACAAATGGTTCTGAAATCAAAAGGGACAGATGAGGTAGTCTCTCTAACTATTGAGGAATTACACATAGGCTCATAAAAAGCCTAAGGCGAGTTTTACTTTATAGCATTTGTTTCAAAAGAATATAAGTTATTTTCCCAAGGTAATAATTAGATAATTGTTGTGGCTGTAAGGTTTTTGACCATTATTTTGGCATATGCTACTCAGAGTAACTGGTTTTGGACCTACATATGTCTTACTTCACAAGCTCTCTGCAATTCTCAAAGATGCTTTGCTGCTCTGTCTCCTACATCAGATTTCTTCCTGCAGCTTTAGTGTTCATTAGTGATGACTCTGCTGCTGCCCAACTGGAAGATTAAAATATTCTAGGGAGATGAGTTGAAATCTGGTGTCTCTCACAACTGAATAGTGATTGCAGTTAAAGCTACTGTTCTGTTTCCCCTTGAGTATTTTATTTATAATTTTTTCATTATGGAGAACTCTTCTCCCTTCTCTTTTATCTATGGGAGATTTGTACCCAGTGTATTGTATGAAAAGCATTTTCAAATGGGAGAAGAAAGTGGAAAATGACAGGATTTTTGTGCTTAAAATTGTTTTGAGTAACCTTTCTTGAGAATGGACTTCAAGCTTACATCCTGCCTTTAAGTGCATTTAGTTTTCTGAGCAGAAAGTGTCTTGTGCACTAAAGTATGCAAAATATCTTTATTTCCCTTTTAAAATTTAAGCATTGCTTACACTACAGTTATGTGAATACTGGGAAATGAAAACTTTGCTCAGAAGGGTTTTCTCAGGTAACTGCATTTTGCTAGAGATACTCTCTGTTATTAGATGTCTGTGTAGGCACTCAATCCAATTTCTTCTATGACTGATGTGGAGAGTCATTTTTGGCAAACATCTGATACCAGTTTGGTTTGATTCCTGAAAGCAAATCACCCTTTCTGAGCTGCAGAATTTTGGTAGATTCTACTTATAAGTGTATTCATTTTTCCATGATTAGATGATGCCTTTGCAAATAGATCCCCAGGTGTATCTGAAATGGCTGTAACAGAATTCAGTGTTGTCAAGGCCCCAGCTGGATGGATCTGTATTTCTGTGCAGCTCCAGAGATGATTTACTGCCTGACTGACAACTCGCAATATAAACATTAGTCCAAGCATGATCTTGTCCCAAAACCCCGCCTACACAGGGAGCCAGGAGTCTTCCTGCCACGCGCCATAAATCGTTTATGGTTTGCTCACGCCCGTACATTTGAAAAGCAGCTGTGGAGTGGGGATTAGCAGTTTGCAGAAGGCCCGTGCGGGGCTAAATTAGGGTCTCTTGCTCTGGTGGTGAATACCAGTACTGGAATAGCAGGAGTGCTTCTCAGCAGTGGAAGGCAATTTACTCTGGGAATGGGGGTGGGTACAGGGTATCTGTGAGGGTACAGCAGCCAGGAGAGAGCATTGGATTGCAATGCTCCAATTTGAGCTTTGATGCCTGATTGATAGCTGCCCAGCACTGTGTGGGGTTGAATAAGTCATTGTTAGTTCTGTGGGTTTAACATTTTATTTATATATATATTATTTCTACGTATTTTACACATATATATAGAGACACAAAATGTAAGCCTACTTCTGTCTCCTAGGAGCTGAAGGATGATAGAGTTTTTCAGTGTTTTTTTTACAGTGTGAAGAGTGATTTCCCTTTTGCTAGCCCACGATAGCAGAATCAAATTATATGCAAGGCCATTTGGGGCTTCACAACTAATTTTAAGCTTTTATAAGAAGTTTTACTGTGTCACTTGGATTTATTACAGCTTTGCAACTTCAGCTCCCAAAGGAAAACTATTTTTGTGCTGGCTGCAATAATTTAAATTACCTCCTGGAGCTTCTAATGACTAACTCGTGTTTATGGTGAAAGCTTCCATTTATCCAAACCCTGAAAGCACAATCTGTTTAGTAGTATAACTCTAAATGTATTGATGCTTTATATCAATGGCAAGTACATCGGAGCCTAAAGTCAATTGGTACCTTCAAGTCGTCCTGTAATAAAGAGAATATGCAAGTTTTGCTGTACAGATGGGACTAGACAGTACAGTTCAGAGATCTGTGTGCTGGCTGAAGGACTAGCTGCTGAGTAAAGCAGATATAAGTAGATCATTTTCAGCTGAATTGGTTACTCATTAACAAATCCTTTCTTGGATGGGTTGGGTAAGAATCTAGGTGGAATGTGTCAGCAGTGTGTCCCCTCTAGATGCATCAGCTGAACATGAGTGCTTCCAGGCTGTACCATGACCATCCATGGGGCCACCGGCAAAAATGGTGGGCTCTGGATAAAGCAGGTGATTGTTTCCAATACAACACAATTAGGAGACTTACTATTTTATTGAAGCTTCTGCATGTGCTTCTCTCTCAAATAAGGCCATGTTCCTGGAGCTTTCTGCTGTGCTCGCTTCTGTTGGAGGCTTGGGGAGAGTAGCTGGAAGGGCTGATCCTAGGCTTATTTTTCTTACTGCTTTTGGTGAAAGGCTCCATCTGCTGAGATGGAGGCCAGATAGCACCAAATATATTTGTGGCTCTTTGTGTGGGCATTTTGAGATTTGGAAGGCACTTTGCTGATGAGCTGTAGGTCATTTCATGTCAGATTGGCTGAGTTTCCATTGAGCTGGTTCTTTGTTGCGGCAATGCATATGGACTGTGTATGTTTGGAGATCCCTTTTACCTATCTCAAATGGAGAAGGCTTTCCTCCTCTTTGCTACCTCCTCTCTCCCCACAAGAAAATCATCACCTGGAGAGCCGTTAACCTCCAGATTGAATTAGATGTTTTGCTGTTACTTATGTAGACCTTTCAGGTGCATACTGAGCTTAGAGAGGGGCGTGGATATGTGATCGTATTTTGAGCTTTCCCTCCTTCTCCGTGTTTTTGATACTGAAGTTGGAATTCACCCTTCCCTTTCCCCGGGAACTGATGCAAAGGAATTGCTGTCACCCAGAGCAAAGCTCAATCCACTTTGCCTCAAGGCCCTGCCTCTCCAGGTTAGAACTTTGCCTGACTTCTACAGGCAACAATTTGTTTATGAGCTTTTGTTACCTGAATTTTGTGGTATGGGTCTGAGGGGTACTACTGTTCAGTGCACTGGAAATTTCAACTCAGCCCGGACAGGGAAGGGGAGGGATAGAGTTAGTACAGTTAACTCATCCCCCCCACACCCTCCTTTCTTCCCTGTTTCCTCACCTGCCCAGCTGTGTAGTAGGTTAGCAGTACGTGTCTGTTCTTATTCTTATGAAAGTAGACTTTGTTCTCTGAAGACTGCTAATCATGCCCCATGGGGGTGTAATCAGTTATAAGGTATTTAATACAGTGCAGGCGGGAACAGGCTGCCTGGCCGGGCTGGCAGATTGCAACACTACAATTATAAAGGGCCCCTTTCCCCCACTCACCCACCCACCGGTGGCAGGATGAGGGTACCTTGAAACAGTATTGAGTCTATGAAAAGTAAAGATGTAGTGGGGGAAGGGAGAGGAGAGGATGTAGAGGCAGCTCCTATTCTGGGAAACAGGCAGACCTACATTCTGTGAGAGCTGCAGCCATTGCAGGTTGCATTGTTGAGACTTGTGGAGTTCGGGTGCCGTCACCATCGAAGGGGATTGCACAGGGATGGCCCTTGGCAATGTGTAGAACAGCAGGGACTTCTGTCCTGTCTGAAATGGGTTCTCTTTTGGGTCTTGGGGTTGGAGAGGTATGGAGTGGTTAGAAGCCTGCTTGCAGTGATTTAGACACCTAATCTGTAAATCCTGCCAGACTTCTATTTATATCTTTGGATATAAATCTATTGGTGAATTTGCCTTTCATGCCTCATTCTTCCAAGTACTAGAGCTACTGCAGTTTATGAAGGGAACAGGTAGCCTGAGGCCTTGAATTTCAACAGGCGAGAGAAAATCTACTGGACCTCAGTCTGGTCTGTTCTTGTTACTTAATATCAGATCATTTCCCTCTGTGAGGGCCTTGAAATGCACGTGTGGGGTGTGGAGCAGCTGGGCCTCAAGCCCTATAAATCATCCCTGCTCCAGCAGCCTGCTAGATGCATCGGTATGTCTCTGGAGCTTATGGCTACATTGACCTTTCCCCTTTGAGTTTCCCTAGAGGTTACAGTGTTTCAGCCCTTAATTGGTTCTCTCTGAATTTTCTGACACTGTTTTGTGTTTGTTACATTCAAGTTGGGTGTGTTCTTGCTGCAGTGCTCTTGAGAGTGTTGGTTTTCCTATTTGGTGCTGAGAGAGCACTGGCTGTTGAGTCTCAGTCCTTAGCACTGGGATGGATTTTTAAGGTTTTCAGGAGTGGGTTGTTGTTTAGTTATGTTGCACAGAGTAAGTGCAGATTTACAATGTGGGGAGTTCACAATATAGACTTGAGAATTCTGCTGACAGTTTCACATCTGAGGCATCCCTCAGAGTAACTTCATATTTGAGAATGTGAATTCTTTGGAAAGCTTTAGGATTTGTAGGAGTGCCACATGTAGGAGGAATAATGTTTTTTCTGACTAGAGCACAGAGTCTCTTTGCAACTCTAAAATGATGAGGTTCTGAGATAAGAGGTTACCTGATGTCTTGGGTATTTGTACATTAAGTTTTTCTTCTCTTGATCACTGAAATGACCCAGTGTCAGTGCTGTAGTGGAAGAATGTTGTACAGTGAATGTCAGATCTGTGTGTGTGGGCAGTGGAGACAAGTATTTACAGAAGAATTTTTGGGGTAATGAGGAAGTCCCTCCATCCCACAAAAGCTACTTGACTTAAGGTAGGATGGTTTTCTAGGGGTAGAAAAAGACCTGGATCCTTTCAAGCATCCCTGTTGTCCAAAGTCAACTTCTTATTCAGCCCTGCCCCCTCAGCTCAAAATGTCTCAGTGTTATATTTACCCCTTGTCTTATAGGAATAGTCAGGGAAATTCCCTTCCCAGGTTAGTGCACAGAGCTGTTCCTGCCCTGGACTGTGGCTACTTTCCAGCCCGGGTGGCAGCTCTTCTCCCTGTGGCTTGCATGTCCAATTGAGAACTCTCCTGCCTTGCTCTGTTTCTTGTCCCATGGATCAAGAAGTTGCCTGGAGATCTTGACCTCACACAAATGAATTAGGGGCTGAAGCTGTCGTTGGGGTCCTGACAGTGGCCATGCAGGCAGTGTGGAGAGGGAGCATGGTGGGTGTCAGCAGGGTGGGTGTGTGGGCTTGCTACTTGTTTTCCTTCTCTGCCTGATGAGGAATGCAATGTGTTTGCCTTCCTTGGCCTGTGGTTGCAGCCGCATTCCTGCAGTGGGAGTCAGCACGGCGGCGGGCGGCGTGCTGTTCATGCCCCGTGGCTACATGCTTTCAGCTCCACATCAAAGGTGTATTTAGTGTGTAGCTTGTGCCATTCCTGGCCACACCTGGTGGCCTGCAGGCATGCAGGAGGTGGAGTCTGGCTGTGTTTGCAGATGGCATTCAGGGTTCAGACTTCTTACTTGTGGAAAGGCTGGAGCTGAATCCATGCTAAACAACCCCAGGAATGCACCGGGAGAGCTGAGCGGCACAGTCACTCCAGGGGCATGTCCTAGCAGCAATGTTTCCTTTATAGCTGCAGCAAAATAACTCATGCCTTCTTTTTCCAAAGGAACTGACTGTTTGCTTGGGTGTGTTGTACGGTTTAATTTACACTGATAAGGCAAATTAAGGTTGGCTGGTCCCCCCTGCAGCCTGTGTGCTCTTGGCAATCAGTAGATGATTGAGTGGTTTGTGCCATCCAGCTCTGCTCAGTACCTGAGATGTCTGCCTGGCTCTGGGATTTAACCTGGGCAGGAGTGCTTCCCCCAGTCAGTGGGTAAATGTTCTGTTCCAACTTGTGGAAAATCTTTCCTTTTCTAGTTGGTACCCCAAGAACTGAGGACAGGAAATTTGCTGAAGGATGGCAGATCAGGATGTAGCTGTTATTTTGGGATCCTTGATATGAGATCTCTTTTGAGAAATGGTCACTAGTTTACTATGCATCCGTCATGCAAGCCATCCTTGTCCTCTATACAAATCTTTCACTTGCCTGGCACAAGGAAACGTGTTGCTGTCACTATGGGCAGCCCATAGGCAAGGTTTGTGGAAGTAACAGCAGACCATCTTCTGTGTTCTGGGTAAGCCCTGGGCTGTTCATTACCCTGTTTGCTTGGATCTTTTGCAGTTTCCCTTTTGGCAATTTCTAGTAGCCTGAAATTCTGTGACCTGCCAGTCACTTCCTTATTAGTCTTCTGCAGAGGACCTCCTTGCTGCCATCCTTAGATAGTAGCAGGAATTAAAGAATTTGCTCTCAGAGGTTCTCTGGCTTTTTAGCTTAGTTTTTGCATTTTAGCTGTCGCCGCACTCACCACGTGGGTCACTGCAGAGCTCACCGCAAACAGGTCCATGCCACCCTCTCTCCAGAAGGCTGTATCACTTTTCAAAGCAGGATCTCAGTGATAGGTGTTTAAGGGATTGTTACTTGTTCCAAGGCTCTTAGCATTGTGAAACAGTTGGAAATTACTCACATTGGACTCTCTTCTCTTTTGGTTTCATGTAAAGTGTGCATTTCATTTCAAACTAGTTGCCACTGACTCCATACATGATTATTAGGGCTTGGATGCTGAGCGAGTGTGTTGCCTGAATCTTCATTTTTCTTCTTCTGTTCTGTAGTGGCAGACTGGACAATATGCCCTGCAGCAACAGGAGGTGGTAGCAAAATATAAGTAAGTCCAAAATTGGATTGTGTGGCAGGTTACTGACAGAACATTTAAGTGTGTATCATCATTGCCATACTGGCTGTTTCAGCTTTGTCATGCAGTATGGGCTATGGCTGCAAAGATGGAGGTCTTGTTTTGGATTACATACTGCTTCTGCTGACACTTTCCAGTTGCCAGGAAAGGAGTGAGGAAATAAGAATGAAATTGATATGATGTTGGCCGAGGAGGAAGTACAGCTGATTATTGGCCTTTTTCCATCCTGTCAGTGAGTTTTAATACGTTGTGGAGAGAAAGTCACTAACTCCTTGTTTTGGCTTCCCTTCTCTGAACTTCAAGACTATAGGAATCCAGGCCTCTGTGCTCCTGTATCCGGGCAATGTGTTCCTCTGGCTAGAGCTGTAACCCTCCCAAGTAGCTAGATCTCCCCCTGGTGGAACTGAGAGTAGAAGGCACCGCTATGGCTGGACGGTAAAATTGGGAATTGGTCTGATCCTGGGCACATTGAGCCGGCAGCAGATGTGGTGTTTGTCCAGTTGAGACATTCCTTAGTCCAGAGTCACTGACTCAGCAGAGCCACACTCATGCAGCTGCATGAAGCTGAAGGCGTGAGTGAACAGCTCACTGTCGATACTGAGCAAACACCTTGTCTGTGCAACATCTGCCTGGCTATATGCTGGCATTCCTCCATGGTCTTTGCCCTTAGATGAGCAGTGAGCTACTAGCTCTTCGGGTTCTTGTCTAACACTTGACCAAAAAAAGGTACCTGGAATGTGGTGGCTTGCTTTCTTTAAGATATCTGGGGTTTATTAGTCATCAGTTAGAGCCCCTTTGAGGATAGGTGATTTCACTTGTAGCTCAACTATTTTGCATTCCCTGCTTGCTCTCTGAAAAGCTGCATTAGGGTTTACTTATGGGGGATCTACAGGAAGGAGCCTTGTGTAGGGGAGGAGCTTGTCTGTTTAGCATTACTAAAAAGGAGTGGTTTTCCTTAACCTTAGAATAATTAATGGACTTATGCTATCCCAAAGGACAACAGTGGTAAAGGCATTTCAGTTTTACAAAAGCAATGCCAGGCAGGGGATGTGAAGTAGACTGGAGAAGCTGACCTTGTGGTAAAACTTGTGGTAGAAGAAAGTGATGGGGCTTTGCTGCAATTGCCCCTTGAGACAATTGATGCTCATAATTAGCTCCAGCTGAAGAACAGCACTGGTGCTAGCAATGATGACAGATGTGGAAGGAGGTAGTTAATGGGAGCTCACTCTGACTCGTCTGCCACAAAGAGAAGCTGTGTCTGAGGGAAGTGCTGAAGCAACCCAGCTTGGTCACAAGTGGGGAATCTGTGGTTATCCCCCTCCAAGGGAGGAAGGTGAACCTAGGAGGTACAATACAGTATGTACAGAAGGACAAGCAGTGCAGCACATGACTGCTGGTGAGAGGCAGCCTCCCTGTGCAGGGCAGGGGGTGGAGGTGTGAGTCCCCTCTGCTGTGGCTGGGATCCTGCTGTTAAAAGGACTGACTGGAGCCCAGGGAAACAGGGAGAGAGGAGCTGTAGTCAGTTGCGTGCTTTACACGGGTCATCAGTGAAAGATAGATGGGTGGATCTGTTTGTTTTTCCTAAGCTGGATTAAGCCATGTTACATTTCTGTGACTGAACTCAGAATGAAATCTCTCAGTAATTCAGTGGTGCTGAAGACTAAGAGAATCATTAAAAAAACCCAACCAAAACCAAAAAACCCAAACCAAACAAATGAGGCAAACTGAGGCAGATTAACTACAGGACCACACCACAAAAAAAGAGAGAAGATGCTCCAGGGTTACATGCTGCTTCAGGAGCCATGCTGCTGTATTGTTTACAGTTGAGACAAGTTTTGTACCTCTTCCTGCCCCTTGCTCAGCTGTGAATATGTTAGGCCAAAAGCATGGATTTGAAAGCCATCTCCTTGTTCTGCTTTTGTGGCCTGTTGAGATGACTACTGCCAGTGTGTACAGGAGTGGATGTTCTAACACTCAGCATTGTGCCTGGATACAGAGGCTGAGTGGAAGTCAATGAGGAATACTTGTTTTAGCCTCCAAAGTAGACAGTGGCTGTGACATGGGTTAAGTGGGAGATCTCTGTGCCTGGTAGAAATCCTGCTTTGCAAAGGAGTCAGTAGCAACACCACTTGTAACCTCTGGGAAGAGAAAGGGCCAGGATATAATCAGGGAAAGGGCTGTGATGACCCCTTTTTTCTTTCATCCCTTTGGCTGTATAGTTTTATTCCTCAAACACCACTTTACATCTCTCAGTGCTGCTCTGCTTTTCCCTGCCAGCTTACAGCAAGTTATTGCTCATTGTAGGTGTTGCAAGGTACAGGCAGCTTGATTGAAGAACGCCCCACTACTATCCTCACACAACACTGGTGTCACTAGTTCTACTTCATTATGCTGACTACTGTAAGTATTCAGTGCTGTAGAGATTATAAAATATTTCTGTGCTAGATCTTCTCTGGTGAATAGCATAGAGGATGTCTCGAGTTCCCATGGCAATGCTTCTGAATGTGCTTCTGTCACCAAAGAAAGAGGGACTTCCAGATGATGAAGATTTGAGGATTTTGTCTGAGAAAGGGGATGGTGGTGAAGCTGCATATTATTTGTTTGCCTGCCTTTGGATGTGCCTCTGACTGGTATATAATCTGGGAAAAGAGGAAGCTGACATTTGGCTAATGGCAGAGATGGCCTGTGTCGTGCAAACTACAGCTGGACCCCTGGACATGCTTAACTGTTCAGCTACAGATGCAGCTGCACAATCACCCAACAGTTAAGCCTGTACCATTCTCTGCCTCTCATATCTGACCATCTGCTAGGGAAAAGCTAATTAAACCAAAACAATTCTTGCTGGGATTAAACCCCAGCAGCAGAAAAAATTGAGTATAGTACAAATATTATCAGGGATAAGGGATATCAGGGATCAGGGCTGCTGCTTTATTTGTTCTTATAAAGAATTGCAGGCTATTCAACTCAGTTGCTGTCAGGTAGGTGTTTAGCTCATGCACACTCTCTCTTTTCTATCGCAAATCAGTCTTGTTTTAGGTGCAAGTAATAAGACTGTCTTGCTTTTTTTTTTTTTTTTTGCAGTTGTTTCTTATGACAGCTGAGTCTGTTTTTCTTTAACTTGCAATTTAATGCAAAACCAGTGCAGAAAACTGTTTTTTTTTTTTGTCCTAGTGCCTCAATTTCTCTACTTCTGGAATGGAAATTATTCCTACCTTCTTTGCATGTATTTATGGTGACAATGAATCCTAGACTTGGTGCCCGGCCACATAACTTTATAGTTGCACCAATGTGAATCTGAGACTTAAGAAAAAACAGTTTATTGTAAAAATAAATCTGCAGCCCTTTTAGAATTGAAGTTTAAATCTTATAAAACCAAAAATGTGTATTTTTGGTTCCTTTAGCAGCCAAACTCTTGTGTACCTAAAATCTTTGATGCCATGTAATCTGGGCTTCAAAATAGCTCTTTCAAAAAAAAAAAAAAAAAAAAGAAAAAAACTTACAACTCAGGTTGATTTCAGGGCTGCTCTGTGTACTTAAGTGACAGTTCACCACTTTATTCAAAGTTGTGGCACAGTTTCGTTTCTGAAGGCCAATGAGGGATTTAGTTCTCTTGTTCTCTTCAAGGGGCTCTGAGAGGATTCTTGATGATGTCTTTCTGTGCTAAACTTGGAAAATTTGCAATGAAGAGGAAGTTAGTTCTACACATGGTAGCTCAGAGACAGCATAGAAGGAGGCCCTGAGAGAGAGAGAGAGGAGAGGAGAGAGGCCCTGAGGAGAGAGAAATGATTGTGTTGCTGGAATGGATGTGAGGAAGCCTGGTAAGCTTGAACAGACAGGATTGAAAAAGCAGGTAGAGATGAAAGAGTGCCAAGAGACTGAAGATAAATTAAATCTTGATATCCAGGAGGAAGAGTTTGAATAGTTTTTATGAGCAATGGAAAGAACACTACTAATTTTAGAATTGTTGAGATTTAATTTTTACAGATATGTTTCCTGGGGAAACGCTGTGGGAACTGAGGAGATGAGAGATGATGTTAGAGTGTGGATTTGTAGCATGTTAGGCCTGTGACCTAGGATTTGGTTTGTGTTTGTGCTTACCCCACATTTAACAGGAGAACATATTTTGGTAGAAGAGGGTCAGTAGTGAGACTGTGCCTGGAGGCAGTTAGATAACGTGCTCTAACTCCACACTCCAGTTCACTCAGATAAACTGTTGGTGAGCCATACCCTTAGGAATGGGCAAGCGGGGAACACTGTCTTCCCAGAACTGCTCCAGGGGTATTAGACATCAGCAAGCAAAAGCTGTGTGGGAGTATGGAAAACAGCGTACAGTGTATTTGGGATCACCTTTTCCATCTTGCTTGGGGAAAGTAGAGAAAATATTAAGCTATGCTGGTCTGAGCATTGTTATGATGTTTATTTGGCATAGGATTAATAAAACTTTCAAGACATATAAATGTCAATACCTTTAGTGTCTTAATATACCTTGTATAGTGTAGTTAGCTTATTTTGATTCTGAGAGAGGCCACACTGTTGTGAGTTCGGGTTTTTTTGGAAGAAAAAACCCCAAACCAAACACAGAAACAACAAAGCCTTTGGAAGTAGAAAAGTGCAAAAAAGGGTTAATGTCAATATCGGTAAGGATTTTGCCATTGCAGGGAAGTTGTACTGATTTAACTTAATCAGATTAGAGACAGCTGTGATTATATTAGTGCAGCATTCCTGTATAGGCATCCTTAATTTAGTTTGTGTCTTGTATCTATCTATTTAACTTAAGTTGTTTCAATGTAAAGTGCTCTTAAACTGAATTAAGAACATTTGCCCAGGAGCGTTATGCTGCTATATATTATTTTCTAAATCAATTTAATTTAGTACAGTGTATATGTAGACAAGACCTTGGGGAAAAAGCTGATCCCTTTTATTACTTGCTGAACAGTCTGTCATGTTTGGCTGCAGCCATGTGATCATGGAATGAAAGAGCCTGTTGTGGTGCTTGTTGGTGGAGGATGGGCAAACTGATCATTGTAAGCCTTTGTACAACTTGGTCATTCTTATCCGTAGTGTTCAATTAAAGTAGGTTGATCCTAATTGTAGATGAGGCCTTTTCCTGTCTAGAGCAGATGTGAGACCCCTGTAATGGTAAGTTTCGTTCTCAGCCTACCAATAAAAGTGCCTGCAATGTGGTTAGTGTCCTGTCTGTTCAGTCAGTAAAAGCAACATCTTAAAACCTGGCACAAATGTTTAATGTTTGAAAAAAATCAAACATTTGAGCAGGTTTGAGCTGAATTTTGCTACTTTTCTTCATCCATAGCTTGAAATGAACGCCACCCAGTTTTGATGCTGTTTCCTTCCTGGTCTGTGTCTCCCAACAGTATGTGCCACCTGCTCTATGTGGTGATTTACACACATACAGAACTTACGGCCAAGGAATAAGTAAGTACTGCAGATGTCAGTTCTCTTTCTGGTTGAAAAGGATAAATCTAGTCAATACATCTTGTGTTCTGCTTGCTGGTTAAGGCTCTATGGGAACAAAACTGGCATGTGAATTACTCTGCAAGCGTGGTTGTAGTGATAGCATTTCAGAATAAAGCTGACTGCTGTAAATAGCCGTTTTACTTTTTGAATTTGTTTTTGTCAGCACCTGCAAGCATTAGAGCTGGACTTAGCGCCTCCTCAGCATTGCAGATGCTCTGTAGGCTAGGTCACTGTAGCAATTTGTCCATCTGTCCTCTGTAAATAATGCAAATAATGTGCTCTGCTCCATTGTTACACTGTGTAGATCCTGCATAGTGTGTCAGCCATCTGTGCATCTCTGAGAGACTCGGACAGAGGGCATGTTTTAGAGAGTGGATTGTGGCAAGTGTATCATTGAGTGCTCCAGCAATGGAGCATTCTCTAGCGTTACTGTGTCTCTGCTCAGTGGCATTCAGTTCCTGGCACTGAAGAGATGGAGATTGCCATTTGCCCAGAACTTCTGAACCAAAGCTTGAAACAAGAGGACTGCTGATATTAATTGCTGGGGGCTGTGTGAGACTCAGGGAATACTTACAGGGGCTGAGAATCTGCCTTTCAGTAGTTGAAAAATTTAAGCCGCTTCTATCTTGTCCTAATTAAATGCCTTTTGATTTTATGCTCTAGGAAGGTAATGAAGGATTTTTACCCTCTTCTTCCCCTCCTACATAGCACAGGATATAACAGAGGTCTGGAAAATGAATTCCTGCATGATGATTTTCTACAGAAATCTCCCTCTTCCACTTCTCTTCAAATGTTTGCTTGTACTAGCCATTCCCTTGCTTGTGTTAGAGAAAGTTTAAGGCCATGACTCCCAAATTTCCCTGATGTGACCTATCAGCTTTATCCAGATACATGTTGTTAGAGTATCAAGATTTGCTTTTTCTAACTGAGTTCAGACACTTGCAGAAACTTTTGAGAGTTTTCCTGATCTCCATGAGTTTTTATCTAATGTTCTGGTATTTCTTTAAATTTCTGAGCAATATATTCCAGAAATCTTCTCATGGGAGATCTTAAAAGAACAGGTAAGAAGACAGAGTGAGGAAGGACGTGAAACCTAGGGTGCTAAGATGAAGAGACTGAAAGTTTGTAGCCTAAACTACCTTGTGAGAGTTGGAAGGATCACTGAACAAACTAAGCACGCTTCTGGTGTGTCAGCAGTTCTGAATGAGAAGCTGTCATTAGCCCTTGATGTAGCTGTCTGTGCTAAAGGTAGCTTGATAAATGACCTTTTGCTGAGCTAGTTCTTGTGCAATTTCAGGTGTAGCCATTAAAGGTGGTTCTATGCTTTATATGTATTAAAAAGCTGGTCCTCATTTCCTGGTCAAAATCTCCCCTGGGTATTTTTATTCTCCATTAACATTCCTTCTGGGAATTGAATTCTGGTCCTTTGCTTCCTGTGCTGTTCCTGTTCAGATGTTAATCAGCTGTTGCATTCTATTCCAGTTACATGTTAGTGATGCTAGCATTTCTTAGTCAGTGTTGACCAGTCCTGGCTTCTATAAAAGAATTAGGGAAGCTAAGCTACTCTTAACACAGCAGAGAGTAGATAATGAAATGCACATTTAAGGGTGTGGAGTGCAACTGAATTATGGGGACTGAGATATATGTGTTGTGGAAGGAGAGAGCAGGACTGTAAGAAAAGTAATAATTTTTAAGAGAATTCTGCATGGTGCAGTGGATGTGACTGATACATGATATGTCCTGTGGTATTTCCATTCAACAGGAACTATGTATGACTGGAGTCTAGGGATTTCATTTTCTTTGGAAATGTGTTAGGTGTTAAGTAGGGCTAGTTACATGGACTGTTGTTCAACAGCTAGCCTGATCCCTTTTTCTTGATAGCTCTTGGAATTGTTCCCATGCAGAGAACAGAGGTTTCTGCCTAACAGTCAAGGTTAATTGGTATGGAAAAGCAGGAATGAGCAATAATCCGCCTGAAATTCTATTTTAATCCAAGAGTCACTATAATGCTATTACTCAGATCTGAATCGTGAGCATTAACATACAAGCAGAACTGAGATGTGAGTCTGCACTTGGAGCTGTCATCCTTTTATTTTAAAATGAGCTTCAACACAGCCAGCAGTAGAATACATGTGAGCATTCTTTTGAGGTGCCTTCTCTGAATGAAAAGATCTCTCTCATTAAATGTTAAAGGGCCTTTTAATAACCTTGCAGTCCTTTTCTATTGTGCTTGGCACCAGCAGTCTACAGGTGCTGATTTTAATTTCACACAGCTTGTTTTCCTGTCCTGGACAGACATCCCTTGGTGCAGTTATTGCATTGTCTGTCTCCCTGGTTAGTTGTCTTGGTCAGGCTTTCTGCAGAAGCTTCTCAGGTAGTGTGGCTTGAGACCTCTGAAATCTAAGGTTTCCTCTATCCATAAGCACAGGAAGGCAAGTAGACAAAACTCTCTTGTGTTTGCTTTTCATGAAGCTAGTCAGAAAATATTGATACCTCCTAAAGCAGGATGTGCCAATATCCTTTATTGGATATGTGTGCAGAATATAGGTTGGCCCACAGAGAGCAATATTCCAGGTTAACTGTGGTGATCAGATATGTATCACAGGACATTTGGTTTTGTTACTTGTGGGTATTGTACCTGCAAGTTTTTGGAGTGTGCTGACTCTGATAGCCACAAAAAAATCTTTCTGTAGTGTTGCATTAGAAACAAATGTGACTGTGATTGTGATATGGAATGTATTTTTTCATTAATACAGGTTTATCTTTCTGAATAAAAAGCAGTGCTAAAGAAATGCTGCTGTTAAGAGGAAAAAGCTGGAAAGGCGATACAGTACCTGAAATAAGAAACTGTATCTGCATCATAATCACTGTATTTTTCTTGAGGAAGGGACACTGCTGACCCTCAGCACTGGTAAGAAGGCTGTTTTATAAGGTCAGAAAAGGCAACACAAGAGAAGGTGATGATGAGGAAAAGCCTGCAAGTCTTCTTTACTGGGAATGTCCCTGCCTCTTTACAGGGAATGTTCAGCTGCTGCAACTACAAGCAGGTGGAAGTTGTGTGCATCTTAGAACCAGTGTTGGCTACCTCAGGCTTCAAGGGACTTGCCAAATATGAGGAAGGCACTAGGTGCTTACAGATGTTGCCTTTCTTATTTCTCTTTTTGTCTTTCCCTTTTTGTCTTTTGTTCTTTCCCTTTTTGTCCAAAGCATTCCTGTTTGAACCTTCCTTTCTCTGCTAGGGCCCTCTTTCTTGTTACTGGAGATAAAGCAATGCTCATGGGTGGTGGTGTGGTTTTGTATGCATGCCAAGTGGCTGTTTATTCTGTACAGGGCCCACAGAACTGTCTTAAGCAATTCCATCTGAGATGACATCTGTTTGTGGTGTGTGGTAAAGGTTTTGCCTTTCTCAGATCATACAGAGAACAGACCTACCCTGCAAGTGGATTTTACACTGAGGGATGCTCTCTGGTAAAGTCAGCTAGAGTCAAGCTTGTGTGCTGCCTGTGCAGCTGTACTCTGTCGCTGTGTTGTGGTTAATCCCAGCTGGCAACCGAGTACCACACAGGCACTTGGCCACTCTCCCCTCTGCTCCCAGGGGATGGGGAGGAGAACTGGAAAAAAGTAAAATTTGTGGCTTGGGATTAGAGCTGTTTAATAATTTAAATAAAGAAAAATATAGTAACAATTGTAATGGTGAGAGGGAGAGAGGAATAAAACCCAAGGAAAAACAAGGGATGCACAATGCAATTGGTCACCACCTGCTGACCAATGCCCAGCCTCTTCCTGAGCAGCAGTTGGCCCTTCCCAGCAACTCCCCTCAGTTTATGTACTGAGCATGATGCCATTAAATATGGAATATTCCTTTGCTTGGTTTGAGTCAGCTGTCCTGACTATGCTCCCTCTGAGCTTCGTCAACTGTCCTGACTATGCTTCCTCCCAGCTTCTCATGCATGCACGTTGTCACTGGCACAAGAAACTGAAAATTCCTTGAGTTAGAGTAAGCACTGCATAGTAACAGCTAAACCATGTGTATTACCAACATCATTCTCATCCCAAATCCAAACCCCATAACTGTACCAGCTACCAGAAAGAAAATTAACTCTGTCCCAGCTGTAACCAGGAGATGGTGTCCCTGTGAAGAAAGAGTTTGTGTGTGTTTTGTCAGTGTGAGCCTTGTGGCCCTTAGTAAACCATTCCAGTGAAGCTGTTACTATCAGTGACCTTAGAAATCATACTGAAACAACAGTGGGTCATAGCTAGAAGACAATAGAATTGGACATACTGCAGGTGATAGACTGGTAGAAAGAGGACTGTAAATGTTAAGGAGCATTAATGATGAAAGGTGGAAAGGATGGATAAAAAGGAGTTTAAGTTTCCTCTTGTATTACAGTGCTAATTAAAATAGCTGAAGAGCTGCTTCCTGCTGTAGCTCCAGGCTAAAATTGAGCTTCTGCAGGGTAGTCTTAATGTGGACTTGACAGCAAGCTCCTTCAGAGAGAGACTTGTGAATAGTGTGATGAGCAGAATTAGTGCCACCTTCTATTTCTGGATATTACCTATATCCATTTCCGCTTTGGAGCACAAGGTCCATCTGTTCTGCAGAGAGTATCTGCTCCTCTCTGAACAGAGGTGTGATGAATTGAACCACCTCAGGGTTCTCACTCTGTGGTAGCAAGAGATGCTCAGGTATTGTAGATGAGGAGGCCTTTGCTGTGCTGTTCACTGCAGGGATGTCTGCAAAACAAAATTAGGTTGGTGCAGAAGAGTGGTTGGAGCAGAATGACAGTGACTGGATTCTTGATGGTGGACAGGAATGCAGGTGGGGAAGCAGGGACCCCTGGAGCTATGTAGAAAAAACAGCTGCCTTTCTGAGGTCAGTTACTGGTCTGCACCGGGCATCCTGCTTGGTGGAGAGATGGTTAAAAGACCTGTGCTTTCTGGGATACAGTGAAGACATGGAGCTTTTACAGTGGAGGCATTTTACCTGGCATTATGTAGTAGTCTGATGGTGCAGCAGTTTGCTGTTGACTTCTGCCCTGTCACCTGGCTATGGGTTGCTCTGAGCATGCCTGGTTGTTTCCATGTTTTGTGCTGATAGGTGACTGACACCAAGTTTCCTTTCTCATGTTTCAGGAGCTGTTGGCCAGATGCTGCTGAATACTGACAGGAGAAAGCTGATTCGGAGACAAACGACCAGAAATGTTTGGACACGTCGTCACTTTGGATCTGTAAGTCCTTGTTTGAGGGAAAGTTGCCTGGCAGCCCTGTGAGTTTTTAACTATCTATGGAAATTCTCAGATCATGAGGGTAGATTTCAAATCCTGGTATGTTTTCCAGGTAAGTGGGGATGAGATGGCAGGTAGCATAGTTGCTGCCTCTAGGGTAGGAAGCAGGAGAGTTCTGTTTGAGCCTGAGGAGCAGTGTGCTGAGAGACAGGGAGGCCTTTGGCATGTTCATTCTGAGCACAGCTGCAATGGAAACATGCATGGACCCATGGGTGCAGCTGTTACTGGAAACCTCTGTCTGTCTGCCATGTGGCTGGTGGTTATGCCATGATGCTGAACCAGCTTCTGCTGGGAGTTGATGGAAGGCAGATTCAAACTATGCTGGTCTGATCCTTCCTGGAGGTGCAAGCTCTCCCTCTCTTTCTCCCGTCATACTTTACAGTTTGCCCCACACAGCAGTTCCACTGTGAAGCTGTTGTGAAGCTGGTTTTCCGTGTGCTAGTTGAGACCCGACTCCAGCATTGTAGCAAGGAAAGTGGCCAGACAGCTCGTTGGGGCAGGGCCAGCACTAGGGCACCTCTTCACTTTGTTTTGGCAGAACTTGATTTTGCATGGTCCTGGTTGCCTGCTTGTTCCTTTCACCTTCAGTCTGACTCTCCCTGCGCATGTATAACTGCTCCACACCCTGCCTCCTGTCCCACTCCCAGGGCTTCATGCCACTGACATGGAAAAAGTAGCACAGCAGCACTAGTGCTTCAGGGAAAGGAAGGCTTTACTGAAGTCTCTCATGCCAGTGGCAGAGTGATGGCCACAAAGCTACTCTCTTACAGCTGACTAGCCCAGATTGTCGGAACCCAAGGTGTCCCTCAGACACTCTTGGATGTTCTGGGCCCAGGGCAGAAGCCTCTGAGACCCTGGCAGGCGGCCAGGGACCCCTGTGGTCTTGAGCCTGACCCATGGAACAATTTACCAACCTTGCAGGAAGAACAAGAAATCACAAAAGTTTAGATGTTATAATAGAAGTAGTCACAAGGTGAAAGGTAGGATTTTTGAGTGCTGTACAGGGGGGTTTTAGGCCCTGTACAGGGGGGTCTGAGGTTTGTACATGGGGGTCAGAGGTTCTAAGATGGAGGGATTTGGGCGTGCCCTGTCCTCCTTCTCTCTTCTTCCTATTCTCCATGTTCTTGGTGATGTTGGCACTCACAGATTGGTTTAGAGTAGAAAGTCACTGTTCAACATAGGTAGTAGGCATTGGGGAAAAACTATAAACACCTAATACGTAATGTGTGATATAAAAGATGGCACCAGCCCCTCGGGGAGGGGAGAAAGGAGACAGCCAGAGACGGGGACAGACAGAGTCAGGGACAATGTCAGGGAGTCTGTGTGCCTTGAGATAACATGCAATAAACTGCCTTGAGACCGGACGACTGAAGACTGCTGAGTCTTTCTTTGAAGGCACGGGTTGGAGGAGAGACTTCACCACCAGCCGGAGTCACCCCAATCCGGGGAAGGCTCCGACACCAGATTACCCAATTCTCTTCTTGTAGTGATGGGTACCTGTTGTGGTTTGATTTCCACTGGCAACTAAACATCACACAGCTGTTGGCTCACTTCTCACCCCTCAGTGAAATGGGGAGAGGTTTGGGAAAGAAATAAAGTTTTGTCAGTTGAGATACTGGCAGTTAAATGGGACAGAAAAGGAAGGGGTCATAGTAAAATAAGTAGAATGTACAAAACAAGGGATGCACAGTGCAATTGCTCACCACCTGCTGACCAATGCCCAGCCAATTCCTGAGCGGTGGCCCATGGCCACTTTTCCCCCTAGTTTGTATACTGACCCTGATACCATATGCTGTGGGACATCCCTTTGGACAGTGGGGATCAGCTGTCCTGGCCATGTCACCTCTCTTCTTGTGCTCCTCAGCCTACTCACTGATAGGGTGAGAAGCTGAAGAATCTTTGCCTTAATGTAAACACTGCTTAGCAACATCTAAAACATCAGTGTGTTATCAACATTTTTCTCATCCGAAATCCAAAGCACAGCACTTACTAGCTACTAGGAAGAAAATTAACTCTATCCCAGACAAAACCAGTTAAATACCCCAGGCTTTGACCAGAGAGGAACGTTGTTTCTGAACTTGTTTTGTGTCCATGGTTGGCTGGATGTTTTACAGAAGCCTGTTAACAGCAAGGTAGAGTATGATATGCTGCCTGATGGCAATCAGAGAGTAGCTTGCCTTCCTCCCTTGTGGAAGTGTGGGTTATCACAGCTCTAGGCACAAATGTTTTGAATCAAATAAAAGCCTGATAATTGCCAGCTCATTTGTGGGTGAAAAGCACTCACTTAAAAGGATGAGTGAGATAATTGTTAGCATCACCAAACTTCTGTACTGAAGGCTTCACAGTTAGCATCCCCCTGCAGTGGCAGGGAAGATTAGCTGGGAGGGTCCCATTCTAAAGGAGGTGTGTTTAGTCCTTTCTGGGACCAATGTTCCTTTGAAGCCATTGCTTCATGAATTTTGAGTTTATGTGATTTCAGTTGCCTGAGTGCCTTGAACATTTCCTTTCCATGTCCCTTTCCGGCTTTTGCTGGGCTATGTGGCCAGGTATTTGTAAATTCATTTTCTTTACTTTCAGAAGATCTGATGTGGGTTGAGGCAGGTACCTGGAAGGAGTAGCCATCTCAGTTGTCCTTGGCTATAAATATTCCGTGCGCCTTATATATTTATGGGATGAGATTTCAAGCTGTTTTGGTGGATGCTAAGCTATTTGTTTCTCTTCTTCAGGTCATCTGAGTGAGTGTCCTGGCTTCATGAGGCTTTGAATTTGAGCCCAAGCTGGTAAGTGCTCGTGTCCTTATGAACTAGAGAAATGATTGTGATTTCAGCCGGGCATATCTCATGCACATCTCCTGTCCTGGCAGAAATTGAGAGAAGAGTCCCCTAGACCACCTGTTTGATAGTGGGCCATTTACAAACCTTCTTCTGGCTTTTCTCTTTGAAAAAAGAGAAATGTCTTCCCAGCAAATCAGACCTATCTGCTTTGCTTAGAGATAAAATGAAATGTGCATTTGGTATTATGGGTGTAATTTTTCTAAAATATTAGAGATCTCTGCATGTACTTGAGTCTTTTTAGGAGAAGGGACTTTGGGGGAATGACTGCGGCAAGGGGAAGTTCCCAGCATTCTGATGGGGGAGATTTACAGGTTAGTCCTAGGAAGGTGTTTGTGTTTGTGGAAATGTGTGAGAAACTTCTGTGAAGTCGTGTTTATAGCAGAGTGAAGGATGGTTTGCAAATGTACCTGTGAAGTGTAAAGCCTGTTACGGCTTGGGACTGCTCTGTGCTTGGTGCAGACACCTCCCACTTGCCTTCCTCTCAGGGGACTCAATCTGGGTGTCAAAAGAGGCAGCTAGATAAGAATTGGAGAGAATTCTCGAGCATAAAAATTGGAGAGAATTCTCAAGGCTCCATTTAGACTCTTACCATGTAAAACGCCACTGCCCAACACACAAAGCAAGTGAAATCTGCTGGGTCACGGGCCCTGTGGTAGCCATCGACTACAGATATGTAAAAGGGAGTTGTGTGGCCCTGCTTGTAGAAGCGGGGAGGGAGTGTGATCTGAGTGGATCGTGCACTTTGAAGGGCTGCAGGTCAGGTGCTGAGGATTGCAGAGATGCTAGGTTTGCTGAGTGTAAGGGTCCTGCAAGGGGAATGAGAATTGGGCACTTACTCCAAATATAGGACAACAATGAATGATGCACATGTTGTCACTGAGGAAAGTCTGGTACTGGGCTCTGCAGCACCTGCTTGATAGCTCTGAGACTTCTTGTCTTGTGGACTACAGGGTGGTTGACATTTTGGCTGCTTGTGGGGAAGTCTACCTGCCCTCAACTGTAAACCTAGAAGATAGAAAGGAAGGTGTTTCTTCATGTATACAAGATAGCTGCTTTTTTTCTACCCTATTTTTTGCTCTTGTACTGTTCCTGCAGCAGGAAGAATCCCAGCATAGCTAGGGTGAAGGAATTAATCTTTCCACTATTGGTACAGCTGCACGTCTACATACTGTGCGCTTATTCCCTCTAGGGGTGGTGAGGCACTGCCTGGAGAGGTTGTGAACTCCTCATCCCTGGAGGTTTGAGGCTGGATGGGGCTCTGAGCAACCTGGTCTAGTGGAAGGTGTCCCTACCCATGGCAGGGGGGTTGGAATGAGATGATCTTTAAGGTCCCTTCCAACCCAAACTATTCTGTGATTCTGTGTTGCAAAATCTGGCCTTAAGTACCAAGGGGTCAAAACCATTACTCCCTAATTTGATGCCACCTGTGACTTGGGGGTTGTCTTTGTCTTTTCTGCCAGAGTAATCAGTTCTCCTTCTAACAATCTTCTGTGGTCTGCTGCACTGGTCCCAGTGTAAGCCAAAAAAATCTGGGCTCTTTAATGGCTGAAGTCTCCTCCCACATAGTCCCTGCTGACAGTGACGGGACGTGATCAATAACTCCTGCTCCAGATGTCATTGCTGCCTGTAAGGCTTGCAGTTTCCATATTGAAAAAGGCCTTTCCTAAAGAGCCTAATCAATATGCTGCTGTGAGGTCTGTTCTCATTTGCTATATATAATCTGGACACACAACTACGTGAGTGAGCGTGTGTAGAGGGGGGAGAGGATGTGCCAGCCCTCTGCTCTCACTAGCTGGGAGAAGGACACAGCTGCCTCTTACTTTGCTCCCTCTCCTGCGGCTGCTGCTCAAGGCTTGTGGCTACATCCTATACCTGCTCTATTAGCACTCTGCATGGGGACCTGCTCTGGGACTCCAGGGGAGCCAAATTCCTGCTGGGTCACTTCTAGGGTTCGATGGAGCAGCCGTGACTCTCTCTTCTGTGCACTTTCTGCTGTTGGTAGGTAACCCGCTTTCGGAGCCACGCAGGTGGGAGGATGTCGAGCGCAGCCCCGTCAAAGAAGCCTTACCGCAAGGCGCCCCCGCAGCATCGGGAAATCCGACATGAGGTGCCCATCATTCGTGACGACCAGGATGGAGTGATCTTGGCTGAGCAGAGTCAGGTAACAACTTGCCGGGTGACAAAGGGCTTAACACCATTGCACCAGCAAATAGGGTTTAGTTACACCGAGGCAGGCCAGCTCGAGCAGGCAGAGGGGTTTGAGGTTTGCAACCTGAACTTCTCCTCATCGTGGTCCCTGGAGTCCAGCAGTGAGAAGGAAGTGGCAGGGTGCAGAGCAGAGTTGAACGTCAAGAGCCAGACTGTCTCTCCAGCACTTCAGCGTGGTGGGAAGATGGGGCAGCAAAGTGGAAAGCGGTGCCCGAACCGCAGTCGTGGACACCGCAGCAAATTTGTGAGCCGTAGCATGGAGACAGTTCTGGTGTCTGGAGATGAAAGACACCATCCCACTTGCTCTTTCAAGAGCAGAAGCCTGGAACGCTCACTTATATTTAAAGAGCCTCCTGAAGTCCTGACACCGAGGAAGTTTCGTGTCTCCTCTACACACCTGCCTCTCAAAGGGATCCTGAAGCAGACCAACATGACTGGCTCATGCCCTGAGAGCTTATGCAAGTCCCGCTCAGTAGAGACACTTTGCCATGGCCGTGGCTCACGCAAATACAGTGATCCTCAGCTCTGCCTCAGCCCTAGGGAGAAGCGCTCCCTGGAGCAAAGCAGCAGCAGGGCCGCTGACTCTGTCAAGCGCAGGGAGAAGATCACAGAGGAAAAACTGCAGTTCTCCAAATTCCTGGATGAGATTACCCAGCGGGTGCTGAGTCCCAACCGCTTGAGCTCACAGGGGGAGACCAGGGGAGCAGAACAAGGCCAGAACTCTCCCCTTTTCCCTAGAAGCTCCATGCAAGAAGGCCAAGGGGAAGGTCACCTAAAAGGGGTCAAAACCAAGCATGCAACTGAAAGATCCCCCTGCCCAAGCAGAAGAAAAGCAGAAAAGAAAAGTGAGGGGCTGGGAATGGCTTCGGGCCAGAGAAAGTATGCTGAGGAAGCTGAGAGAGTTTCCAGACTAAGAAAGAAACCTGTCCTTGGGAGGAAGGACAGTAAGGGAAAACTCCTTTCCTTGGAGAGAAGGGTAGTAGATGTGTGTCAGTATGAGCTGCAGCAGCTGGCAGACCTGGGGGCAGGGACATCCTCTGGGCAGCAGCATTCACTGTCTTCATGGAAAAGCAGTGCAGAGGGCAGAAGGGATGAAAGCAGTCCCTGTTCACAGCTATTACAGCCACACCATCAGTGTGTTAAGCTTGGGCAGAAGCGTACAGTGGAGCCGAACTATCCAGAGAAAGGATCCTGCTCCACTCCAACATGCTGGAGTCGGGAGGAGGGGCCTACCCCATCTAGATCCTCCCCTTCCTTCAACCTGGCACTAAACAAGGTAGGTGCCAGGGTCACCGACTTGCAGGCAGGGTTCTCACAAAGGCCAAACCCTTACCTGGATCTCATCTAGTCTGTAATGTCAGGGCCAGAGACTGAGAGCAGGCCCCCAGACCTCATGTTGTGGGTGCTTAATCGCCACAAGTTGGCTCTCTTGTGGGTGCTAGAGCTTGGGTATATCTTCTTGGGAGTAACCAGCTTCCCTTTGGCCCCAGGAGTTAAGGAAGGTAGAAACTGGTGCTGTTCTCCCCACTGCAGACTTCCCAGGTGTTTGCTGGTTGGAGGCCCTTCAGGCTGCTGAGTAGTAGGTGTGTGCAGGAGGCAGGCAGCTCCCTTGTCAGGAAGTGCTGGGATGTTCCTAGTGCTTTGTGTGTGCCCTGTGCCTGGCTGCCTCAGGGTACTTGATCTTTGTATGATGGCTGTTTCAGGTACTTTTAAGCTTTCTCCTCTTTTCTCTAGCCCACTTTGCAGTAATGGCATTATCTTGTATTGATAAGAATCACATTATCCCCTTTGCCTGGTCACTATCATCTGCTGTTTGTGTATTTGTGGGGGCAAGGGAGGCAGTTGCTAGATAATTCTGTGTGAATTAACTGATTGCCAAGTGGAGTCAGGAGGTAAGAAAATAATAGATTGATACTTTGCTCTCAGGAAGAGGAGGGTGTATGCAGGTGTTAAAGACCATTCTTTTAAAGTGTGAATTAATGAAGAAAGAAGCCCCATGATGTCTTAAGGCCAGAACTGGGATAGTGTATCTTATGGAATTGTTAGCAGCTCAACAGCCTCGCTCTTGGCTGTGTGACATGGTCTCTCAGCCCAGAGCTGACTGTGACACTTAACAGACTATCTGAAGTGTGTCTGTGCTTGGGTTTGTGAAGTGCTCTTGGTATCAAGCACCAAAAATAATCTATGGGCAGTTTGGACTTTGTGATAATGATCAGAGTCTTGGCTTTCACAAAAAAAAGTTGTTTCTGGTGCTAATTAAATATCTCCCGGCCATCCTGGCAGGCAGCAGCCATCTCATGGGTTAGCACAGAGAGTTCAGAATAGCTGAGCTGTGTGCTCTTGTCACTGCTCTCTGTCTCCTTGTTCTGCAGGGCTCTGCTCCAGCTATCTCTTGGGGATCTTGCCCATAATGTTATATTTTACAGGCTTTCCTGACCTTTAGTGTTTCTTTTGCTATCCTAGAATAGTTACAGTGGCTGGTTTCAGGTCTGCAGAAAGAAACCTTTTTTTGCAGCACAATCTGGGTCATATAATTGGTAGCTATATTTTTCAGCTCCCAAATGATTCTCGCTCGTGATTTTTGTGCGGCTTCAGGGGCTGCACAAGTGATTGCTGTGGTGACTAGTGAATCCTGTGTATGCTGGCCTGTGAGATTCCTGTTGCCCACCAGCTGTGGATGTGGAGGAAGGTGAAGGACCTGCTAAGGTAGTGGTGTTACCAAAGAGATGCTGAGATTGCACTGTGGGAGGGTAAAATTACCTAACTTGAGTGGTGGTTTCTAGTCTTCTACCCTGAACCAGAACACACAGTGTGTTTTGGTATCAGACAGCTGAGCAGTGTGTACAAATCCTTGTAGTTCTAAGCTTGCCTAGTATGAACTGTCAGAGCAGGGGAGGAAGAGTCACAGCTAGGGTCTAGCAACCAAGACTGCCTTTTAGGACAGTGTGAGAGACCAACTCCTCTTCTAAAAGAATCTCACAGCTGTTTTCTTCCTTGTGCAGGAACCCTTGACGGATGCAGAAAGGATGAAGTAAGTGTCCTGCTCCCCCTTTATGCCCCTGTCATACTGCAACTGTGTGGGTGCTGATTCCTCACATCCTGCTTGTGCCACCTGCACAGTGAAGGTGACTGGCCCTGCAGGCTTCTCTCAGATCTTCAATCTTCTTGGGGCCGTGTGGGCAGAGCTTTGGTCTTTGCCTTGCCAACCTGTGCCTTACATGTCCCTCCCGCTGGAGGAGGAGGGAACATGGATCTTCAGTGCAGGTGCAGGCAGAGGAGTTGATGGGTGTGAAAGAAAGTAGATGAAGTCTTTAACAGAGATGGAGAGAGGATTTTTCCCTTCTATTCATCCAGCCAGGACTGGGATAAATTATTGATTGGTTTTCATTCATCAGTGAGGGACACTTGAGCTGTGCAGCTCATCTGTCTTTATGCAAGCACTGTAACCTGAGAGGGAGCTGGGAACCATGGCTGGCCAGCTGGCATGTACTTCTTTGCCCCTGCTCTAAGAGTGTTTGTCTGTCTGTCCTGACAGAGATGTACCTCTTGCTTCATGCATTGGAGTCTCCTGAGCATTCAATTCCCAACTTCCTGAGGCCCCTGTGAGGGCTCTTTGACCCTAGTGCAGGGCAGTGGGGTGGGGGTGCTGGTGTGGAATACTCCTTGTGCACTCAGTGGTACCTTGCTCCTGGTTCCTGCTCCAGGCTATTGCAGCATGAGAATGAGGAGCTTCGTCGACGGCTGACATACGTGACTAACAAAATGGAGGCAATGGAGAGGGAACTGGAGTCAGGGCAGGACTACCTTGAGATGGAACTGGGCCAGAACCGTGAGGAGCTGGAGAAGTTCAAGGACAAATTCCGTAGGTATGACAAAGAAAATGAGAGAGGTAGAGTTAGAAAGATCCCTCACACCAAAGACTCCCTCAGCTGGCGTGAGCAGGTTGTGCCCTGTTGTGGAAATCAAAGGTGTGCTGCATCCTTGAAAAGGTGCACCTCCAGACTCTAGGGGAGATAAAGGCTCTGCAGCCATTATTTCTTCCCAGGTACAGTGTAGGAATGCTGCCAGCATAAAAGACTGATGACAGGGAATTCTTCATCTGTTGGATGTAAGCATGTGTGCAAAAAGAGCCACTGGTGGCTGCAAGAAAATACATCCTTGCTTTACCTGAAAAGTACCTTAGTTAAAAATCAGTGCCAGTCACTGGTAATGTGATTAGATGTGACATAGCTCAGAGGAGTCCTCCAAAGTCATCTACATCCCATCCTGCAGGATCCTTTCACCCTGCCAGCCTCATCTTGCCTCCAGTAACTTGGGGTCTGAAAGCCATCATGTGTCAGAGGTGAGGCATGGTTAATATGCTGGTTGTCTTAGTAGCAGTCTTTCTGAGTTCTGGAGTTGGTGGTTTTCTTGGCACCTATGAAGCCAACTTGAATAGGTGCCTAAGATCCATTCCCAAGCATACAAACTTGTTTCTATAGGTTGCAGAACAGCTACACTGCTTCCCAGAGAACCAACCAAGACCTGGAAGAGAAGCTGCATGCCCTGGTGAGTGCCCTATTCAGTCACTAGAGAGATGAGGTGGAAGAGACCAATGTGTGTTAGGAGCAGATGGGGGAAGGGGCCCTGTCTTTACGCAGCAGATGTGGCAGTGAGTGAGGGGTGAGATTCTGGCCATGATCATCTACTCCCCATTCTGGCTGGTATCATGAGTGGTTTTCTTGATTTACTGAGCCCGTACTTGGTCATGCATGAGAGCTTTGGTTCCTCACAACATAATTGCATGGTGTTCCGTCATGTTGCTTCAGTCCCTCTCAAAGTGCCAGGGATGTGTCAGCTAGTCTTGGGGTGGTCATCCTGGGAGGACGGGGCAGTCAGAGCAGAGCCAATGTGCGTGTATGTCTGTTGTGTGCATTCATAACACTCATGGCTGTTTCTTTTCTCTCCCTCCCCCTCTCTTTCTCTTTCTCCTCCCCACGCTGCCGCTGGCACACTCTGGGCGCACTCACCTCTCAGGCCTCTCTCAGCCAAAGCTGGATTTTTGCAGTTGCGTCTTTTCGTTTGTGTGTTTTTCCTTTTTCCTCTTTACATGTCTCAGCCTGTTTGTCTCATTGTCAATCCCACATACACCATCTCAGATGGAGGGGCCCCAGCCCTCGTCCAGCCAAGGGCTCACCTGGTATCCAGCAGCTGCCCGCAGATGCAGCAGGTCCTAGCTTGCAGGGCTTCATCTTAAGAGTGTTTGACTCTGAGCCAGCTGGAGCATGACATGTTGGGAAGTGGTGCCCATAAGCTGCAACACAGCATAAGGTGTGGATGGCTGTGAGCCTTGTTTGCTCCCTTTCCTTCCCCTTCTGAGCTGTGAGCAGGCAAGTCAAATAGCTGAGGTGCTGATTGCTTCTGTGTAGCCCAGGATGAATTTTTTTGGTTCTAGAACTTGAATTTCTTGGGTTAATATTCACTACCAATTATTCATTATGCTGGTCCTGAAGAGACTGCATATTGGTGAAGTACTGGCTCCCCTATCCACTTGCCTGTTGCTGTGCTCTACCTGTGATGCACAGCTGGCCCTGCTGGTCACAGCCTCACAACACCCTTGGGCAGTTTGGAAGAACTTCTTGAGACAGTGACAGCTTGGTTGTTCTGAGCTGCTGTCCCTGTACCTGAACTGTTAGAGAGTTTGAAGAGGCAAGGTTGCCTTCTTTACAGAGGACATTAGCTGAATTTCAAATGAAGCGACAGGTCCTTTTATTTACTAGAGCAAGGCTTAAACTCTTGCAAGATGGTGCCTTCCCCCTTTTGTCCATTCAGTATTGACTGCTATTTTCAAGCAGTATTCTTGTTTTGGTTTCCCCAGGAAGGAGGGTGAGTATCACAATCTCAGAGGTCTTTGCTATCAGTGGCAGATTGGGATTGATCGCTCAAGACCACTAGGTTTTTGTGGGGCACCATGGGAACCAGGGGCAGAGAGGAAACATGCTGGTGCTGCAAGAAGAATCTCAGAGGTCTTTGCTATCAGTGGCAGATTGGGATTGATCGCTCAAGACCACTAGGTTTTTGTGGGGCACCATGGGAACCAGGGGCAGAGAGGAAACATGCTGGTGCTGCAAGAAGAGATACTGCATCAAGGAGGTTCAGACTCAACCTGTTGTCTCTGTAGCTAGCAGAGTGGCTGGTCCCATTTGGCTTTTGGAATCACCTTCCTTTGAAGAGGTTGTGTCCCTTGTCTGTCTGTCTGTCTAGAAGTTTTTTGTATCCCAGCAGAACATGTCATTGTGCTATGCTTGGGCTGAGGTGGGTGATAAAGCCAGGTTCTGTGCTTGAGAGTTTTAAACCTGGTATTCTTGCATCCCAGATTAAAAAGGCAGAAATGGACCGCAAGACGCTGGACTGGGAGATTGTAGAGCTCACTAATAAATTGCTTGATGCCAAAACCACCATCAATAAGCTGGAGGAACTCAATGTAAGTGTCAGTCTGCAAATGCCTGTGAAAGTGTGTGAGGTGTGGGCTTTTCCTTTTGTTCAAAGTCATTAGTGTAAAGGTGCACATGAATGACTCCAGTGTGTATGGAAGTGCAGGATAACAGGGACAGACAAATAGAAGAGGGTCTGAGGGGTTGAACAGGGAAGAACGGATCTTCAAGTTTGATGTATTTGCTCTTTTAAGCTTAGGGTTTGAGTTGAGTCTGGGCTGTACCTAAGGAGGGGGTCATTCACTCCAGAGCTAGGAGGGAACCTTTTCTACACCATTAATATAGAAGTTCCTGGATCCAGTGCTTGACTCTATTAACTGCTCTCAACTCCTTGCAGTCTGTCTGCATCATGAGATATAGCTGAGCTGTGGGATGGGAGAGAAAAGGTGGGATTTTTGGGGATGGTTAAAATCCCCAGAGGGAGTGGGGCTTGATACACTGACAGTGGATATGCCAGGAACAAGGACTCGAGTTGAAAGGGACACTGTGACTGAGTTGTAAGAAAATACATAAAAGTACGGGGAGGAGGGAATGGCAGTGCCCTCATGAACGATTCATCAGATGGCTCTTCTGGCTTCTGTTCAAGCAGTATCTGGTCAGTTGGGTAAGAGTTTGAGCAAGTCTGACAGTGTTGCACACCTGTGCCCTCTCTTGCAGGAACGCTATCGACAGGACTGTAACCTCGCAGTACAGCTGCTCAAGTGTAACAAGTCTCACTTCAGGAACCACAAGTTTGCTGATGTGAGTAGTAATCCTGCTGAGATGGGGAAGAAGGGCTCATGGGCTTTGACTGCATTTTGCTTTCTCCACCTTTCTCCACAGAGCTGCTGGCCTCTCATCCTTTAGTCTCAGAGGTAGGGGGAGGTTCCTGTTCCCACTCCCACTGAGAAGGCAGCACAGAGCTTCTGCCAGCTCCCCTTTCATGACAGCTTCATTTCACAGTTCAGCCAGGAGCTGTTATAAAAAGCACAATAACCTTGAACTTGATAGTCTCCTGGGTGCATGCTGGTAGCTGGCAGGAGGACAGACCTCTCTTTACTCTGCTCCATCCTTTTTCCTTCCTCACCTGGCCACATGGAAGGGCCATACTGCCTCATAAGAAGCAGCAGTAGTCTGACCTGATGTCACTCTGAGGAGAAATGTGTGAGGCAGCATTTAGGGTTTTCTAGACCTTCTGAGCAGGAGAAGCTGGTACCAACTCACTGCCCCTTATGGGGAGGGATGAGGGTGGGGGCAGTTCAGCTCATCCTGCTCTCATCTTCTTTCACATTAGTAGTATCAATTCTTTAGTTGAAAGTATTGTCCAGGCCCTTAGCCCAGCTCTCTCTTCGCCATACCTCTAGTCTCTCTCCCTTCTTGTGTTCATCTCAGCAAAACTACATGCTTGTCTAAGTTTTAACTTAGCAGGTGACCACTATGTCACCCTCCCCCATTGTGTCTCAAATTAGCACTCTTGAGGTCAGTGTATCAGTTACTGCTGGGGTAACCTTGACCTCTCTCCCAGCTGTCCCCCCTCTCTGGAGCTTTGAATTCTGTCCCCCAGAGCACTGTGTTCCACATGGCTGCCACTGGAGGGAGTTTGGTTCTGAGCAGCTATGCAGACAGCCTGCCTCACAGCCAGTTGTTGTTATGCAGTGTGCCCTGCGCGCCCAGATGTGGGTGCAGTTTCCTTCTGGCTGTGATGGGACAGGCTTCGCTGTGCCACTGGGTGGCTTGGGGACCTCTGCTCTCCACTTCATACTTCACTTGCCTGTGGTGACCCAGGTGAGGGCAGCTTGGCAGAGTAATGGGGAGAGCAGTAGTGCCCATTTGCAGGACTAGGGGTAATGCTTTACCCCCTGGTGAGACCCCAGTCCAACAACTTTGGTCATAAGCCCTATGTTTGTCTCTCTGAAATGGATAGAGTGAGGAAGCGGGTGATGTGTTGGAGTTGGTAGGAACACAGGAAGGCATCGATTCTGGTCTGTGGGCAGGCTGCCAAGGCAGCATGGCTGCAATTATGCATTCAGGGAGCACTGTGGATCTCAGCAGTGGGGGCTATAGAGTCACTTCAGTGCAACCACCAGCTGATTTTCCACAGATCAATAGACCCCTTCCTAGCATGTGCTGGCTGGGCCTTATCTCTGTGCTCACAGGCATGTGGGACTGAGCCCATGTGCTGTCTTTACCTGTTTGCTTTGCTACATGGGGCCTGTGAACCATGGCCTAGAAGCATGACTGCTATGACTGCTAGAGAGCCTTGTTAGTCACTCATGGGGCAGTTTTGCTTTGAAAAAAGATACCCTTCTGAAAGCAAGGTAGGTGAATGTTAGGGTCAAGATAATGACTACAAAATACACATGTAGGTTGGTTGGAAAAAGCAGATTTCATGAAACTAAATTGCTTGTGTGGCTGCCCCCTTTTAATGTCCTTTTCCTTCTCCCTAGCTTCCCTATGAGCTGCAGGACATGGTGAATAAGCATTTGCACAGCACACAAGAGTCTGCAGGCCCTGGCCAAGAGGTGGCCCACACCCTGGCTCCATCTGATGTTGTGCCCACCTCAGTTATCGCCAGAGTCTTGGAGAAACCAGAATCTCTGGTACTGAATTCAGCCAAGTCTAGCAGTGGCAGCTGTCCCATGGCTGAGGATGTCTTTGTGCATGTGGACATGAGCGGAGCCCTTCCTGATGCCTGCAACAGTGCAGGGCAGATGGGGAAGGAGGGCGGAGATGCAGGGAAACAGCAGAATGGTGGCTGCAAGCCACAGAGTAGTGTGGAAGGTGTTCCTGAGGAGGTGCCTGCCTTTGAGAAGCTAAGCCCATACCCTACTCCCTCACCTCCCCATCCTATGTACCCAGGGCGCAAAGTGATTGAGTTCTCTGAGGACAAGGTAAGGATCCCAAAGAACAGCCCCCTGCCCAACTGTACGTATGCTACGCGCCAGGCCATTTCCCTCAGCTTGGTGCAGAGCGAAGATGAGAGCTGTGACAGGCACCGGACACTCCCCAGCAGCCCTGCTTCAGAAGGGCACCGTTCAGCCTCCAGCTGTTCCTGTCAGCAGTCCCCCAAAGCAGCCAGGGCTCACGGCTCTTCCCAGAGCAGCCCATTCAGCAGCCCTCCCCAAATCCCGAGCGCCTTTGCCAGCTCTGCCAGCTCTGAGGAGGACCTGCTGGCTAACTGGCAGCGTATGTTTGTGGATAAGGCACCCCCCACCTCAGAGCGAGTGCTGATGAACCGCACGGCTTTCAGCCGTGATACAGCCCCCGAGCTCCAGAAGAGGTTCAGCCGCTCCATGCAGGAGCTGGGTAGGGCAGCCTCAGCTTACTCAGATGGTGAGGAGTCTGCACAGAGCTGCAGCTGGACCGTGAGTCGGGACTCAAGCGTGGACACAGACAGCACCGAGTCCAGAGCCCGCAGGAGCCATTTCTCCTCAGACTATGGTACAGATTTCTCCCAGGATGAAGCCCAGAAGCTGTTGCTTGAAAGTGGTGGAGGCACTGCTGAGCCTGAAAGCCCCTCACCAGAGAAGCACAAGGACTATGTAGACCTTGGCTTGCCTGAGAGCCCAGCTGAGGAGAGAGAAATGCTGCTCCAGGGAAACAGGGAGAGCAGCCAAGGAGGTGTCCAAGAGGAAAGCGGAGAAGGCAGGGTCAAGCCTCCTTTCAGTCGGCCGCACCGCAGCCCCAAGAGGATGGGGGTGCACCACTTACATCGCAAAGACAGTCTAACACAAGCCCAGGAACAGGGCAACCTTCTCAGCTGAGGCAGAGCAAGAAGCAGCCACGCTTAGCGGAACTGTGGGGTACCCCCATCAGTCCACCTGAGCGAGAAGCCTCCCTTAGTACCCTCCTCCCAGGGGAAATATCTGAGATTTTATATTTATTCTCTTCTTTTGCTACCTGGAAGAGCTGGGATCTCCCTTCCCTGGCACCTCAGACCCTCAGTACAAGCACACGCAGTGTGCAGAAGCACACCCACTGCCCTGACACACTCGCAGTTCTCTTCACAGCCTCACACTGGTGCCTGTACCAGAGCTAGTTCTTGGTACCCCTTGTCCTGGTGCCTGTGCCTCTTTTTGCTCTCATCCCCCTTCCCACTCAGGTACCTGAGGCCCTGGGTGCTCTCGTGTTGCTTCCCTGCAGCTGCTCTGCTCTCTTTTAACTTGTGCCAACAGGGCAGAGTGCCTGTGTGGTGGCGTCTGATTCCCTGGGAGCCCCAGCGGCTGTGAGTGGGGCACAAGGACTCTCCCAGCAGATGGCTGTGTGCCGTGGGGATGAGCTGGGATTGCTGGTGTCTCATTTTCCTCCTGGGTTTTGTTTTCCCCAGCCACCACTGGGTGGGTCTCCAGAATCTGCCTCTGCAGGTTGCTGTCGTGTGTCTCCAGGGCTGGGCTCAGCACCTGGTCCCCACTGAAGCAGTGCACAGGGGCTGGTGCTGTGGTGTGGGGCAAGGCTGCTGCCTGCTGAGGTGGTTCGGGGAGGCAGTGCCTGGTGGGCGCTGGGGTTTGTATTTGTGTGTCTCCTCCCTCACACCTCTTCCCCTGTTCTCTGTGCTGTTGTTTTGTTTGAACGGTGCTGATGCTTTGCTCTTGGGTGGGCTTCTTTCTTCTTTCCAAGCCTTTGGTTTTGGGGTGTATTGTTTTTTTCTTTCCCCCACCACACATAAATAGACACAGCTGTTGGCAGCCGGTCTGATGCCTGCACTGAGGGTGTGTTGAGGAGTCTCAGCTATCAGAGCTGCGCTTCCCTCTGATCCTGGCCTCCAGCCTGCAGAAACCCCTCCAGATTTAAGAACAAGGTTTTGCCCCAGGCAAGCAAGGCGTGAAGGATGCTACCGGGCTTTTCTGGGAAGGGCTTGGTGCAGGGCCAACAGGGATGCGAGGGCAGCGTGCTGAGGAGCTGCTCCCTGCAGATGCACTACCTCATGGCTCGGCAGCAGCCCTTCATCAGGGTCTCCTTGCACGCCCCCTTCTCTGGGGGGGCTTCAGGCTCTGGTGCCTCTCTGGGGCCTCCCTTCCTGGGTAGGGCTCTCTGCGTGTTTTTCCTAGAGTAGTGTGATATTGTGTGACTTTTCTTCTCAGTCTTGTGTGCTCAGTGTCTTGTTGTGGGGGAGGGAAGGGGAGAGGTCTGTAGATGTAGGTATTTTTTTGAGGGCTTACAAAGCCCAGGCCTCCTGTTTTAATTTTGTCCTGTGCTCTTGTCTGTCTGGTGTTTCTTGGCTTCCATGGGAGTGCAGGGCAGAGAACAGCCCAGTTCCCTTCACCATACCCCCTTCAAATCCTGCCCTCAGCCCGCTGTCTGGTTTTTGAGTTGGGTTTGTGTTGTCCTCCCACCCTACATCATGCAGGCTCTTCATTGGGCTGGAGGAGCGCATCCTTCTCTCGAGGAGGGAGTATCTGTTCATTCATATGCTTACATCAAGATTTGCAGCCAAGAGCTGTCTGGGGGGCCTGCTCCCCTCCCCAAACCCCTGTCTCTGTAAAGGGCTTGCAGCTTGTAGCTGGGGCCAGCCAGGGCTTCAGCTTGAGCCTGGAGGCTCCATGGCCAATGAAGGGGAGCTGCAGGCCTCTCTGGCAAGCTGTGTAGGTTGTTTTATGGACCCTGGGCAGAGCTGCTGCCTACACACTCAACTTGTTTCCCACCTGGGACAGTTGTAGAGTTGGATACCACCCTCTGGTGGGGAGGTGGGACTCAGTATTTCACTGCAGTGTTTTGCTGTGCAGACAGGCTGAGAATGGGAGCCTCCTCTGAGCCTGCAGAGTGTTTATCTCCCCTGTTCCAGCTGTGGAGGGGCAGGGGGTTGTCCTTGTGTTTGCTGCCATCAGCCACTCCACTGCTGCATTTCTTTTGTTCTTCTGCAGCACTGCTGAGGGTTTGCATCTGCAGCAGCTGCCAGACCCTGCCTCACAGATGTCACCTGGGGTTGGCTGCTCACTGAGTGAGCTGCTCTGGCTCTGAGGCTGCTGGTGGCCTGCAGTGGGGGTGGCATTGCCCCCCAGGGCTCAGCCCATCTCCCCTGAATCCTGGCATGCTGGTCAGTGGACAAAACTCTTCCGCTGAGGCAGCTGGTGCTGATGATGTTGAACAGAGCTGGCTTCGTTCTGCTTTTGGTCAAGGTAGACTGAAAAGCAAAACAATGAAGTGGAGGGGTGGCAAAGGTATGCCCACCACCTCACTAGACACTTGTGCTTTGCAGCATTAGGATGCTGGCAGAGGTTGAGGGGGAGTGGTGGCCTCGAGCAGCAGCAGAGCCCTGTCTTGCCCTGTGGGCATTGTGTTCTGTGCACTCCTGCCCACCTCTAGCAGTATTGGCTCTGGGGCCTTGAGCCCATCCGAGTTCCAGTGTCCCAACTCCAGACTGTTAATCTGTAACTAATGTGGTTTTTTCTGAGATTTTCAAACTGATGTATATTTTAAGACCAGAAATAAACTATTTTAAAAGTAGATTACAATGGCTGTATTGTACTTGATACTGAATAAGACCTGGACTGGAATGATCCTGAGCATGTGAAGGTGTAGAACTAGCTACTCATGGTACGGTGTCCCAAGTTTTTTGAACTGTGTGTGCCACCCATTGTCTCATCCAAGGAGAGCAATCCTGTGACCTGTAAGCTGGTGATGTATTACCCCTCAGTGTTACTCGTAAGTTTCTGCCTACCCCATTTCACAGATTTTGCTGGCTGTACTGGCTGATGTACTGCCTTGGCCCACCTCCACATTCTCATCTAGTGTAGGATAAGGTGGAGCTAATCCTTCTAATAGTTGTTGGTTTTCTTGGAGACCCAGCTTTTGGAGTCATCTGAGAGTATCACTTCACTTCAGAAACTGGGACTACATAACATACCTCCTTGCTGGGGTTCCTAAGAGGTTTATAATTCTAGATTCAGTATTTCGTGTGAGGAGGGAGGATTGGGGGTGACTGGATATAACCCAGTCAGGAAGCCCTCCAAATATGAGGCAGAGAGTTCCAGCAGGATCCTGATACAGACAAATGAAGTATTTCTTTTTCATGTTGAAGGGTGCTGCAGAGGTCAGAGGGCTTTGATGAATTTTCTTCATCTCCCAAGTTAGGCTGCCTGTGCCTTTCTGAACTTGCTGCGTGCAAGCCTAATGCTAGAAAGAGTGTCTTGTTTCTTTGTCCTCGTAATTAATGATTTTATTCCTTGTTCCTTTGAGTAGCAGCTGCTACCACAATTTAATCTTCTAGCCTAATCTGAGCCTTGAAACACGATCTTCCTTGTCAGCAAGGGACGCTTGGCAAAGTGCAGGCATTGCAACCACGGTGCTGGTGTGGGCTGAAGCCTTCACCAGGGTGTGCACGGCTGGTGTCAAGCTCCCTGCAGAGCTAGATTAGCCCAGCCCGCTCCTCCTGGCCCGAGGGAGGCCCTAGGGGACAGAAAATTAGGCTGTCACCGACCTGTCCCCAGGGCCGGGACCGAGTCGGGGAGGCGCGGCAGAGCCCGTTAGGCGGCAGGCGAGGGGCTGGCGCCCCCTGCCGGCGCTCCGGGCCCGCAGCTCCTGGCCTGGCCGGGCCCACAGCGCCTGCCCGTGCCTGGCACCTGCCCGTCCCTGCCGGCACCTCCCAGGCCCTGCCCGTCCCTGCCGGCACCTCCCAGGCCCTGCCCGTCCCTGCCGGCACCTCCCAGACCCTGCCCGTCCCTGCCGGCACCTCCCAGGCCCTGCCCGTCCCTGCCGGCACCTCCCAGACCCTGCCCATCCCTGCCGGCACCTCCCAGGCCCTGCCCATCCCTGCCGGCACCTCCCAGGCCCTGCCCGTCCCTGCCGGCACCTCCCGGGGTCGCACAGTGGTGGAGGCGGACGCTGCCGAGTGGTGCCACCACATATGTGACCTTTATAAAAGTCTCATCGCAACAGCAGTACAAGCGATAGAAAGGACATCTCTTATACACATCTGAATAAATACAGCCTGCGCCCTGCGGGCGCAGCCGGGCGTGGGGGTGGCAGGGCGGCGTGAGCTACACATGCGGCGACGGGGACAATCACAAGCGGCCGACGAGGCGTGTGACGACACAGAGACGTGTGTAGAGATTCGCTTGGAGCGGGCTCCTGCGCTCAGAGCCGAGGGAGGCATCGACAGGAGGTGAGATGCGTGAGAAGAGGGCTGGGGAGCCCAGCGGAGGCTGGGGCTGGCGGGTGCACGGAGCTCTCTCTCGGCAGAAGCAGGCAGGGTAGCCCAGCTACATTTCTGTTTCTGCCAGGAGGCTGTCACCGAGGCCTGATGTCATCAGGACCATCTGGGAGCTGGAATCTGTGTGGAGAGAGGGAGAGAACCATGAGCCATTCGGGCTGCCAGAGAGCGCAGGGCTGTACTCCAGATCCAGAGGTGAGGATGAGGAATTAAAACACAGCAGGGAGGGAAGAAAACTGCTGAGAGAAGTGTGAGATTAAGTAGGAACTAGGCCTGTTCTGGCTACACAGCAGAACAGAATCGATTTTTGGGGATGGGGAGAAAGCAGAGACAGCAGCCAGAGCCCAGAGGAACATCAGGTCTGAGTATCCCCAACATGCAGGTGATCCTGGCTGCACTGGCCCAGCCGTGCCCTTACCCAACCCTGCACAGGCCTTTAATTCTACCCTCATCGAGTGTTTTTCAGTAGAGAGATAGTGTCCAGGTGGGGCAGGCTTCAGGCTGCAAGCCAACCAACACCACACAGGGTGGTGGCGTTGCCTTCCCAAGAGCAGGGAATGCTGTGGGCAATCAGCCATGTTACAGCAGCAGAGGCCTGGAAATACTGACTTTCTGCACTGCATGAATGGAGGGTTTGTGCAGCCCTCCCCTGCCTGCCTCGGGGAGGTGAGGGCAGCTTGCTGGCTCTGCCATGGCTCAGAGCCACAGCTAGGAACACTGCAACTCTCCCTACAGCAAGTGAATCAACTGCAAGGAGAATGGGCCTGCATAGCAAGTAAGAAACTTAGCAGGGTACCAGTTTCCCATCCAGAAGCCTTTTGAAACTGAAAAAACCCTGTTTTTTTCCTGGTTGGGAGGGAGGAGATCTCTAGTGGCAGTCCTGCACATTCAAAACTACTGCAGGGGAATCTCTATTTCAGGAATCAATTTCTGGAAGCTAAATCCAAAACTTGGCCAAACTGTCACTAAATTATTTTTATGGGTTTAACAGAGGATCCAGATGTTTTGAGGCTCAAGGATTGGTTGTGCTTGTCTATTGGTAGTCTGATACGAGAATTGTGAGGGGTGAAGGACGAATGAAGGTAAAAAAAAAGCAAACCCTCAAACCAGTTGGATCACAAGGTAGGCATGACAAAATACAATATCATATATACAAACTACACAGAACAGGCTACTGCTATCTCTGTAATACACCTTTTTTCCATTACAAGCAACAGACAGACATTGGCACCTGGCTAACCCTTCACATGTTTGGGATATAGAGCTAGGAACAGCTGATGCTGTGCGGATTGCAAAGAGGTTCTGGAAACAGTGAGGAATGACACAAGTTTTGGCTAGGATATCTGGCAAAGACTCCCAAGATCTTTAATATTCCTGCCCTTGAGTTTTAAGACTTTCAGATTTTGTTCCTGCAGCATCAGGAAAAATGTCTCAGAGGTACCGTTTCCACTCTTTGCAGCAGCCGCATTGTCCTTGGAGGCTGCCTTTCCAAGAGAGGCGCAGCCCAACGCTGTTTAACATGAAGGTCATGCCTGGAGGCGTATGTATTCCATGGAGGTTGTTTGTATTCCATGGAGGTTGTATGTATTCCGTGGAGGTTGTATGTATTCCGTGGAGGTTGTATGCATTCCATGGAGGTTGTATGCATTCCAGTTCATGGGGAAAAGGGACAGGCGCATTCAGCAGCCCCACTGCAAGAGGCCAGTGGCACTGGAAACACCCAAGACACCACAGGAGCCCCTCAGCTCCTGCCCCCCAGCCCAGCTCCCAGAGCTCTTACTGTTCTGGCAGATCCAGGGGTTCTTCTCCCTGGCTGTGACTTCATGGAGCTCTGTCTCCTCCTCTTCCTCGCCCTCTGAGAGAAGATCAGAGATCTGCTGCTGCAGCTCAGGACTAATGTTGTTCTCTGCCAGGATGAGTGTCCGTAGGGCTGTGGGGTAATTCTCTACCATGTCCAGCAAGGTCTGAGGGGAGAATAAGATAAACAGGCTGACTAGCATCACAAGGGCTGAGTAGAAAGTGTCAGTGCTTTGTCTCCCTGCGAACTCCAGCCCTCCTCTCCTTACTTCTACCTTCCCTTGACCTCCCTTCATCAGGCTTTATGAGAGACTGAGAACTTCCCATCTTCCTGTGTGAAGAGCTGAGTTTGGATTTTCTGGCTCTATCTAAAGAAGAAGGGAGTGCTCTACACTATTGCTGTTACATATCCAGGTCCATTCCCTCTTACCAGTAGAAGCTGGAGATCTGAGAGGAGAGTCTTTGCAACTGAGCCTTGGCCTGTGTTTGTCCACAGAGATTTAGTTCTGATTCTCAGCCAAAAATCCAACCCCATTTCTTCCAAGAAAAAGCCACTGGAAAGCAAGAACCCCCCTGGGTGCAGAGAGGGAAGGGGGTGCATGTGGACTCCAGCGTGTGGTTGGAGGCAGGTGTGGGTCCTGGGGCCTCTGCAGACACCCCAGACCTGGGCCCTTGAGGTGTCCGTGATGCTGTAGAGTGACTGTGGGCTCCCATACCTGAGCTGACTGGTTGGTAAGTCCTGTTCCCTCCAAGTCCAGCACTTCGAGGGTTCGACTGGAGGCCACAGCGACAGCGAGCATCCCGGCTACCTGGTCACCTGTGGGAGGAGCAAACCAGGGCTGTCAGCAGTGCCCGCCTTCCCTCATGTAATGCCACATGCCCTCATGTGCCTGGGGCTGTCATGGGAACATCCTCTGAGTATTTCTGCCATCAGACAGCCTTCCAAATCTGTTACTTCTCATGGTGGAAAAAAAGCTGTTAACTGAGAAAAGAGACAAGGAAAGGTGCACCATTTTGTGGTTATGGGAGCAGTCACTGATTATCAGGGGAACACAAAGGAACACTGTGAGATTGGTTTTATTCCCCAAAGAACCATATCTTCCCAAATCTTCTTCCTGCTCAAGGAGGCAAGGGCCTTTAACAGTCCCTGTAGGGCATCCCAGACACAGAATAGCAGCTGAATACTTCAGTCTAGGGAAAGGCTGGAGTCAGACAGAGGACTCTGCACCAGCTGGCAGACTGCCTCCCTGGAAAGGGGGTAGACTTTGACAGGGGATGCAGCATGATGAGGAGCATTGAAGATTGATGTCGGTGAAGAGACGACTCCAGAATGTGTTCTGACATTCTCTGTCGAGTGTCAAAATGCCATACAACTGAGACACCTTCTCTTGGAACAAAATCCAAACTGTCAAGTAACACCTGGGGCTTTTCCTGTCCAAGAGGAGGTACCTGGGCAGAGAAGAGGGCCTGGGAGAGGCTCTGCTGGCAGACAGGTTGAGGAGGGGAGTGTCATCCTGATGCTCAGGCATGGCCCAATCTCCTCTTCACCACCTTGCAGCAGAGCAGGAGAGAGTTTGTTTCTATGGCAACGAGTGCCAGGCTCTCCTCCTCCTCCTCCCTGCTCCTCCAGGAAGATGAAGGGGGGAGCGTGGGGACATACTGCATCTGCCAAGCCAGCTTCAGCACCCAGGGCTTCAGGAAAAAGGAAGACCTGGAGGGTCAAACATGACGACAAAGGCAGTGGAGTGGGCAAGGCACAGCCACCTTTCTGCACCTCCCTGCGGGGCATGTGGCCACCTCACAGAAGCAGAGCAGTGAGGGTGGCTTCTCCTACAGCTGAAGGTGCCTGGCAGGGTTAACTTGCTGCTGGGGAATAGAGGGCACCTATGCAAGGAACTGCCCTATCCTGCTGTTGATGCTCTACCGCCTTTCCAGAGCTTGGTCCTTGGCCACCCACTGGTGCAAATCACACAAACGCTGAGAGGCAGGTGTGCTCCTCGTCCCCGGCCCCCAGCTTACCTAGGGGGTTGTAGTCCAGGTTCAGCACGCGGAGCTGTGAGCTGTGAGCCACTGCAATGGCTAGGCGTCCCCAGCCTTTACTTGTGATGCCTGGGTTGGCGCTCAGTGTTAGCTCTTTGAGGCCTGGAGAAGAGAGAGAAGCCAAACCAGAGCCTTAGGGTCCCCAAAGCAGTCACAGGAGAACTTGTTCAGCCCACCAGAACAGCTTTGGGTTGTGTCCCCTGTACTCTGTAGGGCTTAAGGGCTTGGTCTGCTTTGACAACTGTCATCACATATTTCAGTGATCAGTGAAATATTTCACTGCCTTCAGCTGTGGCCCTTCATCTAACCGTGCTGCAACTGCCTCATTTATCTGCTCTCCCAACCTGCATCCTGCTTACCCTAAATAGCAAACACAATGGAAACTAAGGGGTGTGTGAGACAACTGACTGGGCAAAGAAGGTGGCATGGAGTGACAGGCTGGAGAGAGGATAACAGGGACAGTAGGCTCTGAAGCCTGCACCTGAGAGGGGTGGCCAGGAGAGATAACAGCATCAGTTGCATTGTGCACACACAGAGGAGGAGGTGCTGGGAAAAGGTGGAAAGCACTTTGAGGGTCAGAAGAAAGGAGTGGTATTACCTCAGCACATGCCAGCTCTCAGCTTGAATGGGTCACTGGCCTCACACCACCAAAGATCATTCCCTGCAAAGACCTGAGTCGGCACGAAGGCTGTGACTATGCAACTACACACTCATGGAGTGCACCCGCAAGCAGGGACAACTCCCAGGCACTCATAATAAAGCTCAGTGCTCAGGTAGGGGCACACAATATATTTATCTATGGTGATTATCAACACACAAATGCAAAATAATAAATTCCAAGTCCAAGCTCTCCTCTCCTCCAGTTTCAATGCTGCTGACATGAACCAGAAACAACCTGTTAGTCCCTGAGTTCCAAACTGCTAGCAGGAGAGATCAGTAGCAGAAAGCCCAAACCTGCCCAAGGGAATCACTCATCTATTATTTGGCTTATCTGCTTTTCTTAAGTTAGGGGAAATAAATCCTTAGCCCTGGCAAACCGTAGAGCCTGCTTCCTCTAGGGCTGAGGATTTAGTGCTGCATACATCTGATCTATATGAAAGCTCCACCAGTCATTGAGCAGCCCACAGCCCCTGGTGCTTACCAGACTTGGCCCCATCAGGCGGCAGGAGCCCACAGATAAGGTTGATGCCTTCATCACCCAGCATGCAGTCTCCTAGATCCAGAGCCACCAGCGAAGGGTGGATGGAGAGAGCAGGGTTGAGGAGGGCCAAGCCTGCATCTGTCAAGGGACTCCCATGGAGGCTGTGCAGGTAAAAGGGAAAATTACTACGGAGCCTTCTTCCTGGGGGCTAACTAACCTGACAGGGAGGAAGAAGCAGTCTAATGAGGTGGATGACAAATACTAACCCCAAGTGGGCAAAAAGCTTTGGGAAGTCTCTGTCACTAGGGTCGGCTGGCCGCTACGGTGGCCCTTCTCTCCCGGCCGGGACGAGTGGTGCAGGGAATGCCAGCGTTGAAGGGGCAGCCCCACCACCGGGGCTGGAAGACCGAGACTGGGAGGTAGGGCCGTGCCCAGCCGGCGGGGGCAGAGGTGGCTCCCTCCCAGCCAGGTGATGGGCAGGGGCTTATCCTCCGCAGCACCAAGGTCATTTTCCCTCCGACAAGACTCAAATTCAGGGACTGGCCCCGAGCTGAGAGTCCCCCAAAAAAGCCGTCCCCGCCCGGGAGAGGACCGGGACCCCCTCGGCAGCCGCCGCCGCACTGTACTCACAAGAGGGATTGAACGGAGCGGTTCGTCTTCAGGGCCTCGGCCAGCTGCTTGACGCGGTTGATGTTGGAGACGATGCCCAGGTTGAGGTTGAGCTGAGCGAGGGAGCGGGACTCGGCTACCCCGCGGCAGACGTGCCCGAAGTCCCGCTCGGAGAGCTGGCAGCCCCGCAGCGACAGCAGCCGCACCGAGTTCTCCCGCAGGCTCTCGCAGATGTCCCGGATCTCCGCCCCTGACAGTGTCTCCCCGGAGATCTGGATAGACCCCGGCAGCATCTTCCTCCGGCTCGGAGTGCCGCCGATCCCGGGGCCGCGCAGCCCGGGCGCCGGGGGAGAGCCGCGCTGCGGGCCGGGGCGGGCGCCGCCGCTGCTGCCGCCGCCGCTGCCGGGCAGTCCCGGCCCGGCCCACCGCGGCCCCGGGGGCGGCACCGCGCTGCCTCACCGGCGGTCGCCGGGCCGCCCCGCTCCGCCCGGCGGGGCGGTGTGACCGAGGGCAGCCATCGGCGGGGGCTGATCCGCACCGGGCCGCAGGGTCGCGCCGCCCCGCAGCGCCGGGCGGGGGCCGGGCAGTCCCGCGGGTCCCCGCCCCGCTCCGCCCGCACCTGCCGGGCCGCCCCGCCTTCCCCCGGCCGCCTCTCCGAGCCCTCCTCCCCGCCCGGCCAGCGCCTCCCCGCGCAACGGAGCAGGCGTAGAGGGGGGTCCGGCATCCCTCATCCCACCCCGGCATCCCGCCCGGCATCTTGGGCCCCGACGCCACTCAAAGCCCGCGAGGGGCGACGGCAGCGCCCGCTGGCACCTGCCCGCTGCCCTGAGGAGATGGCGGGGCCAGGGCCGGCCGGGCTGGGTCCCCGACACTGGGGGTGCAGGAGGGGAGGAAGGGCGTAAGAAGCACTTGGGAAAGGCTCTCCATGCCAGCCCTGCTCCCACCTGGTGAAAGAGGCCCATGCCATTGGGGCCATGGTGCACTCTGGATGCTTGGTCTGAGAAACTGTGGTGTTCCATGGCTTCAGTGGCTTTTAATACTTAAACTCACTAAACCTGAATCCTCAACCCATGACTTAGTGGCGAGGTCAATCTGATCTGCTCCTCATAGCCCAGAGCGTGCAAGAGCCAGCGCTTGGAGGCTGCTGCCTGGAGGTGAAATTGGAGGGCTGGGGAAGGGCCACAAACTTCCTTATCCCCGAGCACACAGCCTCTGCCCTCAGCCTGACCTGAGGTAAGTGGGGCACACCCCACCTCCTGCTAATTCACAGGTATGGATCACAGGGATTTGTCCCCTCTCTCCCCATTGAGTAATCCTGTTCTTGGAGAGAAATAGGAAGCAGGGCCCCTGCGTTTTCAACTTCACTGAGCTGAGAAGGGAAGGCAGTGATGTGGAAATTAGGTTAAACCGCCTAAGTAGGCAGCTTTCTGCACGTAACTAATCTGGCTGCTGCATATAGCAGTGCTCAAATGAATTCCAGCCCAGTGGGTAGCACTGGGAAAAAACAGGCTCCTCTGTTTGATTTGCAGGCCAGGGCCCAGGAGAGAGGATGGAAAGTGAAAAGAAAAATAGGGTGTGGAGGGAGATATGGAGCACTTCTCCTCCGTTGAAATAGAGAAGGAGATCACCTGAGCTGAGGATGCACGTTAGGTCCTGGATGAGGCAGAGGGAGCAGCAGCTTTAAGACTTTTGCTTAAACTCCCAATGTGGGTATCACCACACCCTTTAAGTATTCCATGCTGTTCTCTAGAGTACCTACACACCCTCCTCTTTCTTTCCCTGTTGCACAGAGATGCATGACCTTGATATTGTTCCTGCAAGAGACACCAAGAACAAACTACTGGCCTCGCAATTCATCTGTGCTGCAATATGAACAGCAGCTGCAAGCATCCAGCTGTGGTAGAGCTGCGGTACTGTGGCTTTCAGAAAAGGAGCAGCTCATGTCTCAGGTCACATTAAAAGACCCAGGTGAGAATGTGATCCCACATATTGCAAGATGGTAAGGGACAGAAGACTGGGTTTCAGAGTTATAGGCAGGGGATAGCCAAGAAAATCCCAGCTGCTGCTACTGTATACAGGTCAACTAGAAGGCTACACTCAGATGCACCTCTCAATTACCTCCAGGCACTACTCAACCCATGCTTTTTTAAACAGACTATTATTAGAGAGGTGCTCAGAGGAGAGCCCTTGGGACATGTCCCACTTCCATTTGACAGCAGCAGTTTCAAAACATTGGTGAAGATGCCCTAGTGCCTCATCATTGCCTGTTGTCAGGAGCCAGAGCACACTGAGGAGACAAGTATCCCACCTACTTTATGCTCAATTCATTGAAAAAGTGGCACAGGACCTAATGGTCCAAAGCTTTGGCTCACCAAACCTAATGCAGGGCTATGCAGAGGGGACTTTGGCAATGCTATTTTGTGTAGAACTAGGTATTTCTTCCTTGTCATGTGCAGTTACCCAGCAGGTATAAGGAAGGTCATTTATTGTTTATCTACTGGGGGCAGAAAGAGTGATGCCACTGAGAGGTAACACATAAACAGAGAAAAATAGTGGATGAACAGCAACTACAGTGAGAGTAGAGACAGGAAAGGAAACAAATGGGAGAAGAAAGAGCCTACCTGTAACCCAAAATCACAACTAAGGTGACCATTAGTGCAACAAGGATAGACTGTAAGAAGAGTTGGACTCTCAGGTACTGAATAGAAGAGGAAGAGATCACAGATGCTTTAATACTCATTTTCAGCTTTAATATACAGCTTTCTCTTTCTAATCTGACAGCTTTATATGTTTGTTCCATATTTAATAAAGAGGGGCACAGAGCTGCCTTTACTCAAAAGGTGGAAATGGTGAGTGGGTTATTTCAGATTTGCTGCAAGGGAGAAGGGCAAAAATGATTTGAAATTTGCTGCAAGAGCTCAGGCAAGAAACAAAGAGATAGTATTGCATGATAGGGTTGTAAGGCTTGCTCTGATAACTAGAAGACTTGAGTAAGCATTGAGATGCCCTCCCACAAGGACTTCATTAAGCCTGCATGCTCAGCATGCTCCCTGGAACTGCAGCATGCACACATTTCTCTGAAAAAACATGTCCTTCTCTGTCAGTGAAAGGCAATGCTGGAGCTCTCAGCCGAGTACTGAATTTCTGGCAGTAAAGAACAGTTCAGCTTCCAGCTGCTGCTGCACAAAGAATTAATCAGGGCCAAAGAACTGGAGCAGAGCAAGCCCCACAGTTTCCAAGAAGGTGGTTGGTTGTCACCCTGATCATGTCCCCAGATGACACAACACATAAGCTGCTCAGGGGAAGCATGAGGAGTTTGCTCATTGCTCTCCTCTGTGCTTTGAGTGAAAACACAGGGCACAGCTTCACCCCTCTGGTTCAGCTCAGTGGCTCAGTGCAGGAGGGAGCACAGATGTTCTCCAATTGTGTCACAGATCAGCAACGGTACAAGTTTGGTGCAGAATGATTTTTTTCTCTCAGCTGAACTTACTCCAGTGACAATTGTCTCTTTCTCCTTTCCTCCCCCCTGCCAGTACTTCCAGAGTTTGCACCAAGAGAAATAGATCCATTCTAGGCTGCCAGGGCAAGAACTTGGAATTAGAAACAAACCTCCCATAGAGATAGAAAGAGGGAAATACCAGAAGCGGCATTACAAACTAACACTTCCATTTTGTCAAGTTTTGAAGTAATAGAAATTCTAGGAGCTTAAAGTGGTTCAATTGGTCCAAAAACCCCCATGGAGACTAATAGCCAAAATAATTAACAATTCCCCCAAGTAGCTTGCTCCGAGTGCTGTTCTTCAGCCAAAATGTCTCCCAAGGAAGGGGGTCAGAAGGGGAGAAGAGAGTGAGGAAACCTGTCTGTTACACATGTGATTGTTAGCAGTGAAGCTTTTTGCTCTTGAAAGGGGAACAAATTATGAATGTGGGAAATAAGCAAATAGTGGAAAGTAGGTCTGTGACTGAAAATAATCAAGTCCTGTCCAGTGACATTTTTTTCAACTGAAGCAGATGAAAAACCTGATTACAGTAGCTGGCACTATCTTCCTCTCTTTCACTGCACCTTGGCAGTAGTCTGAATGCCACTACAGCTGCATCCTCTCCCATTAATATAAACAAGGGACCAAAGAGTGCAGTTCTGACATACTTCCTTGTGCACTTGTGGGCACACCAAGGAAGGGCCGTATCTTGTTTTTTTTTTCTGCCCGAGTTTAAAGATGAACTTCTCTGAGGGGTGGCTCCTCTCCCTCAGACATCCAGAACCACAGAAGAGAAAAGATGAAAGCCAGTTACCAGCTAACAGCTTCTACTTGCAGACCAGTAGAAGTTTGAGCAGTGAGGGAAGGCTGAACTACTCAGTTGTGAGTTGCTGCAGTGCAGGTAAGCCTAGACTGGGCTGCTCTGCTTATCCATCCTTACTGGAGATTTCCTGCATCAATACACTGGAGATTAATATGGCCACTCTATTTCCATTACACGCTCTGCTATTTCTCCCTTTGTTAAATGGAAACACCAGAGAAAAGCTTCCCAGAGACCCTCAAGGCCCCAAGAGTCTTTTCAAACAAAGGCCTAGACTCAGCTTGAAAAGCCAGGCAGCACACAACAGAATGGGTGTCTGGGGAACAGAATGCCACTCCTGCCCAGAGGTGACAGTCCCATGGCTGGAAGACATGAGGGCCAGCAGCACAAGGGGCTGAACTGGCCTCCTAATAGAAATATCCACTGAAGACCATGCACAAACATGCTGCCCTGCATGTACACAGAGTAACAGGGGCAGAAGGGTGGGAGGAACAAAAGGTACAGTGAAAGCATGGGGACAGATACATTTCTGACATACAGAGCAGAAGGGATGCTGAGATGAGATAGCAGCTTGGACCAAGTGAAGAGAGAAGGATCAATATGTGGTTAAACACTGTGCTGTTCCTGAAAATCACCAGAGGAGGTGAAGCTCCTGTGCCTTTTGAACTACTATGCCTTTGAAAAAGGTCCCCAGAACAGGACATGTAGCACAGAACATTTGAAAAAGGACAGCAGAAAATGCAAAGAATCCTGCTTTGAGCCTAGGACAGGACAGATGAAGGCGCAGAGACCCAAACACCACGCTCCCATTAGACAAGCAGGCTCAAGCATAAGACATCACTCAGCACCAACATCAATTTAATTCTTCCCTCTTCAGGACAGGAACAGGGCAGATACTCCTGGAGTTACATCAGCAAGCGGAAAGAGGGCTAAGGAACAAACTGTGCTGGGAAATCCCAGCTAAACATGCAGGCAACAGAACCACTCTACTGAAGATAGCCCAGACCTGGATGGGGGAAGAGTGCAGCTCTCCTGAGTCACTGAGGTGTGACTCACCTCTGCTGAGTCCACTCAGCTGCCCAAAACCGTAATGCAGAGGACAGGTCCAGGAAAACAAAACCAAGTTGTCTTCTTGCTGTTTTGTCCTGTTCCTAACAGGCAGCAGGTTACTGTGGCCCTATGCAGCCCCAAAAGTAGTGAAGGAAGCAAGTCCAAGTCTGTAAAACTAGAGGGTCAATGCAATGGCTTTGGCTGTTGTGTTCAATACAGCATTGGAAACAACTGGAATGTCTCGGGCAACTCTCTGAAAGGGTGGCATGTTGGGTCCTTCCAATGTGTCCAGGATACCTGGAGAACAGAAAAAAGGGGAGAAAGGCAAGAATTAGTTCAGATGATAGCAGATGGCACGTTTCTTCTTGCTTTTCTCTCTCTCCAGGTAGTGGTTGAGGGTTGCAGGGCCCAGAACAGGCAAAGCACTTGCAGGCAATGGGAAGAGACATCTAGCCCCAAAGACTGAACAGTAGTAATCACTTCCATCCAGAGACCACAGGGTACACATCAGAGCTTGTGCTTGAGGCAGGAAAACTGCATGCTCCCAAAAGGAACACAGATCCTTTTGCTTTGAGGGTGTCAGATCCAGTCCCCTGCCATTTGACCTGAATGCAAGTACTGCCAGAGATGTTGCCCTGCTGAGGGAAATTGATAAAATCATGTTTCTACTTCATCCCAGCACAGATCTCGCTCTTACACCAAGACTCTCTTTTATCCTGAAATACACTTGCAGACTCACATCAGGAGCTGCAGCTGTGCTGCAATGTGGAATTTTTGTCACTGCAATGCAAACAGCCCATGCTTGGCAGGAAATACACAGACCAATGCAAATGTCCTCAATTCTCCGTCAATTACCCTCTCAAGATTGATAATCAGTTTTGGAGTGCTTTGAGGAAAATTACTTGGAGTATATTTTATTCTATTTCATCTGCCAAAAAGCTGCAGATCAGAACCTTTGCCATAAAAACAGATTCAGGAAAAGCAAGATTTATATCCAAAAGGACTTGTAATGCTATTATGCTAATTATGCAGATTTATCAGAAATATCACAAACGGGTCTGGCTGCCTAAACTCATAGAACACACTTACAGAATTGCATATTTATTGATCTGGAAACTCTCTAGAGATGGGGTGGGAGAAGAGTTTTGGTTGGTTTTTTTTTTTTTTTTTTTTAAAGCAAGTTGAGACTTCGTTAGGAGAAAAGAAGAAGAGATAGAAAAAGGACGTGAACATCCATGGCCTGGTTAACAGTACCAGCTGGGGAAGATACAGCTTCTGCTATCTGTGCTATACAACACAAGATAGAAAAAGATGTTAAACAAAGAAGGAAAAACACTTATGACACATTTCCTGATCAGAGAAAAGCAACCTGACTTCAACAATATTCAGGAAGGGGCTGGACATCTGCATGCAAGAACAGTCAGTGCTGTTACACTTCACTTGTGGGGAAATAATTAGGATCCTGCCTCACAAATTGGGTCTTAAGTGCTAAAACTCAGTGCACAGTAACTACCCCAATGTTTACCTGCTGCCCTACTTGAACAGCTTCTTCTAAAAAGCTAGTGGTAGTGATTTTAGAGTTGGAAACTGGCACAGATGCCCAAAGGACAGATTCAAACCGTCCATCCTTTCTCTCAGAGAGAGAAAAAACAACTTGTCTTCCCCCAGATCTAACAGGATGTCTTTGTATCTCCCTTGCTTACCTTCTACCACCTTGTGATAAGCAAAGTGCAGATAGAGGAGGAAAAGCATATGCAGAGCAGCAAGAGTCCCACACAGGATGAGCCGCTGGGTATGTCCCACGGTGCGTGACACCAACACAGCAACCTAAGAGAGAGGAGGTGATCAGAGACAGGGCACCTGCTACCTGAGCCTCTGGCACTGCAGTCAGGAATACATGGAAGAACAGGTCAGGCAGTGAGAATCTGCAGGAACACTACACTAAATCTTTTTCACAGTTTTCACCAACAAATTTGGAGTAATTTGACACTGTTTTGTATAGGTGAACCTTGCCCAGTCTTGTCAAGAGTTCAGAATGCTCAGGCATGGCTCTCCACAGCAGCAAGGGCTGTAAGGGAGTAAATAAACCTCCTGCAGCTGTTAGAATGGGTGAGGATATTAAGCCAAGCAGCACCTCCATATAGCAGTGGCCAAAATATGCAGCAGCATAATTTTCTCCACAGCAGTTCGTCGGGATGTGAAATGAAACACCAGGCCAAGGAACAGAAAGCAAACACTTCCCTCCCTTTTTTTGTCCCAGAAGGACCCCAGGCTGCCTGTCCCTTACCATTCGTAGTGTAGAGAGTCCACCAACAACCAACCAGAAGATATAGAAGAGGGAGTGGAAGTGGATATTATAGGTGACAAAGAGAGTGATGCAGTGTCCGAAAAGACCGTAGCCCTGACAAAACAAAAATGTCCATGTTATAAGCAGCAGTCCCACACAAAGGGCCATTGATCAAGAGTACGAACAGCCTATTCCTGCAACACTTCACCACAGCAAAGCCTCACAAACCACTCATTCACTGCCGAACAGTCAACCAGAACAACAACTTCAACAGCAGCTCACACACAGATAATCTGTCTGAAGGATTCACAGGTATGTCAGAGATTGTGACAACATGGGAAACAGAGGAAAGATCCTCCAATCCCAGAGAAATTGGAGTTTTCTGGCTTTTTACCACCAGGTTCTCAAATCAGGAAGTGTAAAGCAGGAGACCTGCATGAGGAACTGCCTCTTTGTACTATTGTTGTGCCTGGGATAGGGCAGGTCAGAACATCCTGGAATTCCAGGTTGTCCCAGTGCAGTTACCTGGGACCAGCAGTTTACAAAGACTTTTCCTGTTCTTTGGGAAAAGCTTATTCTGGAACACCATACAGCCAATGTGCATCATAGGGTAGCTCCATGAGTACATACCAACAGTGACAGCATCTGCACCATCGTGATTTGGGCATTGCACAGATATGCCAGGAAATACATGAAAGATGAGACGCCCAGCCAGTAACCGAAGCAGGTGCCAATGGCTGTGCCCATCAGCGTGCCTTCCCTCTGTGGAGACAGTGTCAGGATGAGGAGAACTCAAAGGAGTGACCTGCCAGTACCCAAATTAACCTGTGAGAGTCCCAGACACTTTGTAGGCATTATCAAATAGCTGCCCAGCAGCATTCAGGGGGCCACAGGACCTACACCCCAAGCTCTCCCAGCAGCAGAGTGTCAAGACTTTCTGCTACATCCTTCTTCCCACCCCCAAACCAACATCCTCAAATCAATCTTCTTTTCAGCAGGATGCTTATTCAGTTATAGAAGAGGTTTCCTCTCCTTTTCTAGTGTCATTATTGTACCCAGAGCCCAGTCAAACCACCACTTATCAATGAAACTTGACGTACAATGATGGTGTCTGAGGTCTTCATTCCATGCAAAAGAATGGCCACCAGTGTGAAAACCAGCATGAGGGGTCCATACAGCTCGCCTGCAATCTTCTACAGGAGAAGACAGGTGAGGGAAAATTTGGTTAGAGCCCGTGAATATCAGGGTCCCCACCAAAGGCAATGTGAAAAGTGCACTGGATGAAGTTTATCACCCGGGTTATCACCTGAGGTTAGGTGACAGCACACTGAGGTTTGGAACAACCATGGAAAGGAGCCACCAACATTTTCAGGAAGAAGAACACCTAACAAACTCAGTCCTTAATAACATGGATTATTACAAGTCTGTGGGACAGTCACTTGGCCATGGAGTCTGATTCAGCAAAAGGGAACTCACCTGTGGGAAATTAATCATCTTCACAGGAATCATGGACTCCAGCAGTCTGCATCACAGGAAAGCAGGGAATGACAACAGCAGCAGGGAGAACAACAGGATAGTTAACAAAATGCTTCGTAAGTATAAGATACCATATACCCATTACCAGTGTTTGCTATTGTGTTGACAGGCCTTGAGGGACAGAGGATTCTTTCTAAAGGGTGAAGCAAAGTCACTAAAGAAGGAAAACCTTACTGTCAGTGGGTTAACTTTGCTGAGGAGGGGCAGATTCAATGAAAATGTTTAGGGATCCACTCAGTTATGAGAGATCATTGACAGAACAGCAGGAAGGAAAGGCAACTTTCCTCAGAAAGGCTCACAAAACTATGCTTCGTTGGACACAACTGTGATGCAAACGCAAGAGAAGCCACATAGGGCAGCCAAGTACAAAAAGAGCCCCTTCTCCTATCCTCAGCAGCAATGCCAGGTGACAGGGCTGTCAGCCCAGCCACAGGACCTCCCTAAGGCGGGCAGGATAATGCACAATGTGTCTGCCCATACGTGAGTCTTCCTGCAGGGCCGACAGCCCACTGCTGCTTGCTCGCTCGGAGCTGACAGCCAGACTCCTGCAGGCACGGAGCCGCTGCCTCCCGGCGCCGGGGGCTGCCCACCTGGCTCGCACTTGGACGGGCTCCACATCGAAGTAGGGCCGGAGAATGTCGATGTTGGCGTAGAGGCTGAAGGCCCTGGAGGCTTGTCTCTTCCCCACCTGCCACATCTGCGGAGAGAAGGGAGTGGGCAGGGGCCGGGCGGGCAGGCAGGGACCCCGGGGCCAGAGACGACCGGGGAACAGCGCTCACCTGGTCAGCGACCTGCCGGCCCAGCTGCCCCCGCAGCCCCTTCATGCCCAGGAACTCCCCGTCCTCCTCATCGCCGGCGCCCGCCTCGCCATCCGCCTCTTCCTCCTCCTCCTCCTTCATGCGCTGGTGCATCTCTCCCATGTCCTCGAAGCTGGAGCCCGACGTGTCGTCCATGTTCTCCATGTCGATGACGGCGGAGCCGCCACCCTGTGCCGGGGCAGACACGGTGTCAGCACCCGCTCGGCCCGGCCCTGCCGCCGCCCCCGGCCCGGCCCCACCTGCATGTTGTCCTCGAAACCGCCCCATTCGGCGGCGGGGGCACCGCTTCTGCCGCCGCCCGCCGCCCCCGGCGCGGCCATGGTGCCCGTCTCGGCCCCGCCGCGCTGGCCCGGATGGGGGGGAGCCGGATGTGACGGCGGCCGTGGAGCCGCTCCCAGGGCGCAGGAGCACCGCCCATCGCCCTCATGGCGGCCCGGCGGGGCACGGACGAGATGCGGGACCGCGTGGTGCTGGGCGAGTTCGGCGTCCGCAACGTGAGCGAGCACGGCGGGGCGGGACGGGGGGCGGCCGGCGCTTGCACCCCCTCACTGCCCCGCCTGTGCCCTCTCCTCGCAGGTCCACACCACCGACTTCCCCGGGAACTACCCCGGCTACGAGGACGCCTGGGACCAGCGGCGCTTCGAGGAGGTGGGTGAGCGGCGCCCGGCCGGGGCTGTCGGTGGGTATGCGGGGCCGGGGCTGTCGGTGGGTATGCGGGGCCGGGACTGTCGGTGGGTATGCGGGGCCGGGGCTGTCCGTGGGTATGCGGGGCCGGGCCCTGCGGCCGGCTGACCCGCGGTGCGCGGCTCCCGCAGGCGTTCCGCGTGGATGTGATCCGTGAGGAAGGGGACACCCTGGAGTTCGACATGGTGGGCATCGACGCCGCCATCGCCAACGCCTTCCGCCGCATCCTGCTCGCCGAGGTAGCGGTGCTCACCTGGGGGTGCCGGCCTAAGACTTGCTTGACAGGGAGCGTGGAATGTCCAGCCTTGTCAGCCCTTGCGGACAGCTGCGGGTTTTGGAAGAGAAGCACATGTTCGTTCCGCGTGGGTGCCAGGAGCCCAAAGAGAATTAGGACTTTAGCAGCATGGGTGATACCGCCTACTGGTCCTAGGGGTGCTGTTCGTAGTGTCTGCGGGTCAGCCTTTTCGATACAGCTATGTTGTCAACCCAACAGAAGCCACATAATGCTGCCAAGTACTAAAAGGATGCCCCAGAGCCCTTTCTCCTGTCCTTCACCTGTTGATTGCTTAAAAAAATGGGGATGGGAATAGATATGGTGTAATGGTATATTGCATAGTCTGATTTGGTAGAAATACCATTCAAAATAGTCTGCTTGGCAGTTGTTTGTGGGAGAGGAGGGACACTTGAACTGGATAATCTCTTGGCATGTAGTTCAGGTATTGTCTTAGGCTGACTTGATCTCTTGTCTCCCTGAGGTGCCAACGATGGCTGTAGAGAAGGTCTTTGTGTACAACAACACATCCATTGTGCAGGATGAAATTCTGGCTCATCGGTTGGGCCTCATCCCTATCCGAGCTGACCCTCGGCTCTTTGAGTACAGAAACCAAGGTGAGAATCTTGAATAGAATAGAAATATTGAAGGTTTCTCTCAAAGTAGGAAATCAAGGTTGTGTAAACTGAGCAGAAGTGTGATTTCATATGCTTCTTCCCAGGAGATCAGGAAGGCACTGAAATTGATACTTTGCAGTTTCAGCTGAAAATCAAATGCAAACGAAACCCTCAGGCTGCCAAGGAATCATCTGATCCTGATGAACTATATTTCAATCATAAAGGTGAGATTGCCTCTAAAAATAGGTGCTGTTTTTTTGTTTTGGTCTTGGGCTGTTTTCTCAGCCCTATGTGCTCACAGGGAGAGTTGATTCCATTCTGCTAAACTTTTTGCTATCTCCAGTTCTGTACAAGTGAGTGACCTGCTTTGAGGCAGCAGCTGGCTGATGTTTGTGGCTTCTCTTTGCAGTGTACAGTAAACACATGACATGGGTGCCCTTGGGGAATCAGACAGACCTTTTTCCAGATGCTGACTTTCGACCTGTTCACGATGACATCCTCATTGCACTGTTGCGACCTGGACAGGAAATAGATGTGCTTATGCACTGTGTCAAGGGTATAGGTGAGTCGTGGCTCCTGGGGCAGCGGAACAAGGAATGTGAGTGCTTGGACTAGGGCACTGCAGTGTGATGGGGAAGGGTGGAGAACTGGCTTTTCCCCTGGAACTTCAGGCCCCAGGATCCTTGTTCCCTGAGGCCTGCTCTCATCCTTGACTCTTAACTCTTCATACAGGTAAGGATCATGCCAAGTTTTCTCCTGTGGCCACAGCCAGTTATCGACTGCTTCCTGACATTACTCTCCTGCAGCCTATTGAGGATGAGGCAGCTGAGACGTTGCAGAAGTGCTTTTCCCCTGGGGTCATTGAGGTCCAGAATATCAATGGTACTTTTTTCCTGCGCTGCCTTGTTCCTTGCAAGCTTTAGTAGAAACCGATTGGAGCTTAGAGCCAAACTTTGCAGAAACAAAACCACATTGTGATGTTGCCTTGCTGATCAATGGTTCATGTTCTTCTGAGCCTACTTTTATGGATGAGTGGCTGCCATGTGCAGATGTGTTGGGTGATGAACAGGGATGTCCCTGAAATAAATTGGATACCTGTCCACAGAGCTCTGCAGCTGCTGACTGCAGCTTCCAGTGCTATTAAGTTGTGACACTGGGTAGTGAGCTGGAAAAGCAGCTGAGTGTGGAGACTTCTTGTGTCCTTCCAGGGTGCATGTAGGCTTTGTGTTCGGGTTTTCCTGCCAGGTTGGAGTTTCATGTTGGGTATATGCTAATTCTTTTTATTGGTGTCTCCCAGCCTTTGGTGAGGAGGGAGTGCCTGTTTGAGGTAAGCACGTGCTGTGACCATAAGACACCCACCTGCTGCAATTTGGCCATCTCATTTCATCTTCCCTTTAGGAAAAAAGGTGGCAAGAGTAGCCAATGCACGGCTGGACACATTCAGCAGAGAAGTTTTCCGACATGAGGGTCTGAAAAACCTTGTGCGCCTGGCAAGAGTACGGAACCATTACATCTGTAAGTGCCTCGTTTTCCACAGAGTCCTGACATGGTTTGTGTGAGCAAGCAGTGACTGGCCAGCACGTGTGGCTGGCTCTGTGCCTCTTCCTACCCTCAGCATCCATACATTCAGAATGCGGTGGGTAACCACTTGCTTTGGGATTGAATCTCTTGGTGCTTCCTGCTGGCAAAGGTAGCCGCTTCTCTGGCTGTGAAGATCTGGCTTGTTGCTGTGAGGTGTAAGGGAAGGTGAGGGACAGCAGGGAGCCAGGTGCATGGAGGCTGAGGCTGCCTCGTGGCTGTGCTGACTTGTGTCTGTCTCTGTGCAGTTTCAGTGGAGTCGACGGGTATCTTGCCTCCAGATGTGCTGGTGAGTGAAGCCATCAAGATCCTGATGGGAAAGTGTCAGCGTTTCCTCAATGAACTGGACTCTGTGTCTATGGAGTGACCAGGCTGTAGCTGGGAAAGCAGAAACCTGCACTGCTGTTCTGGGCTTCCTGCACCTGCCTCTAGGGGGGATTCCTTTTCCATAGGCAGGAGGCTTGTTAGGGGCTTGCTAGGAATCCAAGGACTATCTCTTAGGATTTTTCTGTTGGTAATGAGCCACAGTGAGAAGATGCACTAAAATAAAGCCTTTTTTTTTTTTAAAGCTGTCTCCTGTGCCATTCACAATTGTGAAACCATAGTACATGGAAAAGAAAGTGGCAGCATGTCTAAAGATGAGGAAGAGCATTTATTTTAGATGGTATGCAGTGAGGAGGACTGATACGGCAGCGTCGTAAAGCACTTCCCAAGCAGGTCAGTGAGGTTCAACGAGTTGCTATCAGAGCACAGCTGTTTTGTGGGTGTTTCAGACCAGCTCAGGGATAGTTAATACGGTAGAGAAAAGGCTGTACTGTTAGAGGACTGGAACATCTCTCCTATGAAAAAACAGACAGCTGGGATTCTTCAGCCTGGAGAACAAGAAAGCTCCAGGGAGACCCTATTCTGGCCTTTCAGTATATAAAGGAGGCATGGAGAAAGACTTTACCAGGGTCTGTAGTGACAGGCTAAGGGCCAACAGTGTTGAACTGGAAGAAGGTAGACTTCTATTGAACATTAGATATTTTTTACAATGAGGGTAGAGGTAAGTTGTCACAGGTTGCCCAGAGCTGTGAATGCCCCATCCCTGGAAGTGTTCAAGGCCAGATTAGATGCGGCATTGAGCAACATGGTTGAGTGTTAAGAGTTGAAAATGTCTGGGAGTATTGTGTCCTAGTTGCTGAAATCAATGCACACTATAGTGCTAGACCTCAGCAAGTAGGTAGAATGAAAGTTCTGTTTCCTTGGGGTAGAATTACTTAGAGTGTAAACATCCTGTTAGGGTGAATATGCTGTAGGGAAGAGGTACACTTGGCATCTATCTATCTATCTATCTATCTATCTACTTCTCTGTGCTATTGCTTCATATGCTTATGGGACAGACCCTTGAAAAGCCTAAGGGTTTTGCTTTGACAGCACATACCCCTCAAGCTGTAAGCTGGGACCTAGAATTAAAATAAACTAGCAGTGACAAATAAATACTTTAAAAATGCAATTTCCCCCTCACCTAATTAAACTACATAGTCTGGAATGGTTCATCCCCTCCCTGACAGTGTATTAACCACCAGCAAAGGTGTCCCCTTTTTGGTAGCTGGAAAAATGAATGCTGAGAAATCTCCAGGCAGGCAGTCTGGTCAGACCAGAGGCCTCATATCTTATTGAAACAGATGAATAAAAATGAAACATGACACCATGTGTATGAAACTGGAATAGCTTTACTTGACATTCAGGTGTAACACAACCAGTTCAGAGACAGCTTCGGATTTTTAAACATTCCTACAAAAAAGGTTTAAAACCCATTTTACAAAAACCCCTTGTGTCTAGCATGAAGTCACAGAATGTTAAAAATATCACAACACAATAAATACACCCTGCCTTTGCTAGAGCCAGGAGCCATGTTAGCTCAGAGGTTAAAAAAAGTTGAGGCTAGGAAGAAAGTGGAGGGTGCTGGTGGAACAGCAGGGGCAGGAGGGTGAGTGGATGCCCAAGGCCTGCTCTTCCTGTCTGCACTCCCACACCTCCCAACCCCAGCCTTTTTGTCCAGTCTGTCCATGTGGAGACATCACTTCTCCACCTACCACAGTTTATTACTTGTTCTGTCTCCTGGATGCCAAAACTGCCAGCTAGCTCTGGACAGACCCTCTTAGCTCCTGTGCTAACTCTAGGATAGATTGTGTAGTATTTTTCATGTAAGAAGAACCAGCTTTGCAGACTGGAGTGGCTTCATAAGAGTCCCACCACATCTAAAACCCAGTTTCTCACCTGGCTCCCCCTTGTAAACTGCAGTATAAAGCCCACCCCTCCTGCCCCACCATGCAATTCTCTGGGGAATACCAGACTGGGCAAAACAGGGGCTACTGCCACCTCCACTGCAACAGGGCAAGGAGATCCCTTTTGGATTTCAGGTGCTTCAGGTATTGGTCCAGATTTTATTTGCCCTGCGCTGGCCAAGTTCTAGACTACAGGGCACGGAAAAATGAAAAAAAAAAATTAAGAAAAAAATATGTCCTGCTCCCCCTGAGAGATGTCCAAGAAAGGCTGGCACAAAGTAAAAGCCTTCCATTTGGCTCTGGGTAGAACAAGCTGTATGATCATATCTATACATACATATGTATATATATGACAGTGTCTGCCTCTTTCTAGAGAGCAGTTGCACCTTAGAAAGGCTGATCTCACAGGAGATCCTAGAGCACTGCTAGGCTTCCTGGCACGCAGCCCTCAGCCCAAGGCTCAGCATCCTGGAGGGAAACGGATTCAGCAGAATTCCAGTCCGCTAGGGACAAGTGCTGCTAAGCCTAACAGGAGTGTCCGATGTGTTCCCTACAAAGCCTGGCTACTAGCACCCAGAGGAAGATAAGATTAGATTAGGGTAGCCCCTTTTCACATGGCACACTACTCTGCCTTTTGCATTAATCCTAAACCCCAAGGGCTGAAGAGGTGGAGCAAGAGTGACCCAAGGCTACAAGATGATCAGGCTTTACCCTAAAGAGGTCTATGGACTCAGCTCCCACCTTGCAGAGAAGCAGAGGTCTAAAGATGCTCATCCAATGGAGGGGAAAGAGTCACGGGAAGAGCTTAATATTGACTGGTTCAAATGCCACCGCAGGCCCCATCCCAGTGTATGGAAGAGAAGGGGACAGGACCCGTAAGGGGCTTTATTTAGATGAATGCTTGTGGAGGCAGTGACAAGAAGAATCTAATGTGCTTACTATGAGGAGAGACAAATTGTAAGGTAGGGGAGGAGATGGTTGCAGCATCCCAGGCTCAGGGTTCAAAGAGTACATTGAAGCCCTCTCCATCCTCGTTTTCTAGCACATCTGTCTCCAGTGATGGCTTCACCTTTTTGAAGAGAGACGGAAGGTTCCGGATGTGAACCTCCTTGCGGAACTGCTCCCCGATGGGCTTCTGCAGAGCACAGACAGGCAGGCATCAATCATTACTGTCTTCATACCCCCACTCAACTCAGGGGTAGCTTGCTTGCACATCAGAGGCATACCCCCGGTTCTGAGCAATCCCTAGGCTGAACCCCGTGCTTGCATTTTGAGGAATTTCAGGCCTGGCCTCTCCCAAGTGCCAAATTACCAAGTGAGGTAACCTTTAGAATACCAGCTCCCCAGCTTCTAATTCAATGTCAAAGGCTCCACCACCACCCCCCTCACAGAAGTCCAATGCCAACCCAGCAGTTTCAAACAAACATTTTAACACTCTGTTTCCCCAGGCACCCTTGTGCAAGGTACCCACTGCCTCTCAGTGAGAGGCCATTGCTGGAGGGGCTGCTCAGTCTGCTGGACCTCCAGGGTGAAGAGAGGCAGAACAAACACTTAAGAACATGCTGCAACAGCCTCATGGCTGGGAAGGGGGGTGGTTGGTGAGAAGAGGCAGACCGGCCACCCCATCTCTTCTGCTGCATACAGGTGTGAAACGTTCCTCTGGGATATCACTTACCCCAATGCAACCTGAGATGAGGCGCTTGAAGTGATCCTTCCGGCGCTTGTCTGCCACTTTTTGCAGTGTTGGGTTGAGAAGCTTTGAATCAAACTGCTCCAAAGAGTCCAGCTGGATGTCTGGGATCTGCTCCATCACTGCCTTCAGCTCACCATAGCGAGGGCGCTGCATGGAGAAGTACCATTAACATAGCTCTGCTAGAGTAACAGCCTTGCCCTCACTGGGGGCCATTAACTCCTCTGCCCCTACCCACAAGGCACAGGATTACTTTTCACCATTCCCCTCACATTCCTCAACCTCACATTTGGATGAAGAACAGAATTTCTCACCAAGGCCTCGTAGATCTGGAAAGCCAGGTGGACAAGAGCTGCCATGCAGCCATCGTGCTGCCCATGAACCTGTAAGCCCTTGAGCACACTTGTGAAAAACCAAGACACAGCATCGGGAAGGAGGTTTCCTGGAAGCACCTGGAGAAGAAGCACTGTCAGCACTGAAGCAAGATACTGGTGGTACATTACCAACTTTCTGCAACAGCTTGCTCTTCCTGAGGGAGAAGGTGCCCAGGGGTGAAGCAGCCACACTTCTCACAACATTCAGAGCTTCCTCTTCCAACCCTGTCAGAACTAATCCCTTCTTCCTCCCAGAGGTACCTGTTTGAGCAGTGGCCAGCAAAGCTGTGTTGTGGTTCTTTGGCAGGACAAGGTGTCCTTCCAGGACAGGGATGTGTAGGCAGTGATCAGCACTGCAGTGCAAACATCCTGAAAAGGAGTCAGAGGGGAAAACCAGTCACAGGAACTATTTTCTACTTCCAGCATTCAAACCTGATGGGAGCCAAGAAGCAATCCAGAGAATCTGCAGGAGCTTCTGAGAATCCTGCCTCTTACTGTTGCTCTAGCGAAAAGTGTTCACCCAGTGTGCACCTTCAGAACCATGAGGGACCAGTGTTAAGTTAACCTGCTCCCTTCATCTCCCTGGGAAAGACCCTGGAGCACTCATGGACTCCCCTCAGCTGCTACTCTCAAGTCACTACAAAAGCTTCTACAAGAACTTCTGAGGCATCCACAGCAGAGAGTACAGAAAAATAAAGCTGGATGAAAACTGGGAACCAGGATGAAGGCAGAGCCAGGGAGCACCCTGGGGGCTGGATATCCAGGGCCTCCTCCCCAGGAGGGCTGAAGCTCTGTAGCTGTGTGTTGTAATTGGATCCCAACCCCCATTTGCTTTGTGGCTTCTGCAAGGCCCTTAGAAGCCATATATGTTCCTAAGAGGTGATTCCCACATGGGGAACGCTCCAGCAGCCTAGATCTCTGCAGCAGTGTCTGGCTGCAGAGCAGACAAGTGTGACAAAGAGTACAGAGAAAGGATGGTGGCAGTCAGAGCACATGCTCTTACCTCTTGCTTCATCAGACACTTGCCAAGCTCGGTGAGCTCTGCGTTGGCAGGGGGAGTCACCTCCGTGGCCATCGCCTCATCATCTGCAGAGCAAAGGCTGCACTGTGAACATGGCCTCCCAAGGACTGAGGGGGACACAGGGAGGCTGCAAGAACTAAGCTGGGAGCCAGGAGACAGCACACAGAATCAGTGTCCTGGCACAGCTTACCCAGAACATCTCTTTTTAAGCAAAAAGCACCCACCCTTTGTGGGGCAGGAGAGGCATGCAACTGGCTACTTTCAGCTCCTGGGAAACTGTTCACATCCCCCTCTGCTCCTCAACCCACTTCTCAGAACCTTAAGAACCAGCTGTTACAATATGTCACCTGTGAACCCTACAGGACATTCATTTCCAGGCTAGAGTGGGCTTTTCTGTGCCCCCCAGGCACGCTGGGCAGGACAGAGCTGAAGACTTCTTTCCAAACCTATACCCCTGACTCAGAACTTCCAGCATCAGCCCAGCCTCTCCCTCAAGAAACAGGAAAGGAACAGCGTTTCTGTACTCCGAGGGCAGGAAAGGCAAAGGTAGGCATTTACTTACCATCCCCATCTACAGCAGCAGTAGTGTTCTGTTCAACACCTTTCTTAGAAACACAGCAAACAGCTGCAAAAACATTTGCACGTCAGAGGAGCAGAAAAGGGAAGATGCTACTGCAGAACATGCAGAGATTATCCTACAGACTCTGTTGGGCTCAGAGCTGCTTCAAGCTCCCCCAACTCTTACAGGGAATCAGAAGAATCAGAAAGCCCAGTATAAAAGCTCAATACTGCCCTACCTGGAAGGCTGTAACACCCCACCCACAGTACCTTCCCACAGTGGAACCTGCTGCACAGTGGTTGCTTCCTACTACTGAGAACCAGGAATGTGCAAAACCATCTGAAGCCCATAACGCAAGAACACTGGTTTAAAGCAAAAAGGCCAGTCAAGAAAGGAGATGTAAGAATGAGATCTATAATCTCCATGGAATCAATTTCCCCAGCCCTGCTGTACAAAGCCATGCTGACACATGATGTTGGAGAAGGGGAATACAAGGGAGACTGCTTTGGGAGACGGACTCTTGCCTTATGTCTAGTTAGAGGCATGGCAACTGCCAGTAACAAAGCTGCTGTACATTTGGCTTGTCCACAAATCCATGTCCCATACAGAGTTCCAAAGCACAGAATGGGAGAACCCAATTCCCTGCAGGACTGGATTCCTACAGGAATGGTGCCAAAACCATGGAGCCCTAAAAGTTAACAAATGGAAGAATATATCTTCTGAAGGTTTTCAATTATCTCATGCTAGGTTTTAGCTAAGATTTTGGCAGGGCTGTCTCACATCTGCCTTCTCATGGTTATGTTACATACCATGGTGGTTCTAATTAAGTTTTACTGCACATTGGGAATTCCTGTTGTCCGCTCCAAGGAAAACTTCCCAAATATCTTAGGAGACTTAATCTGATTTCACTTACTGGCAAGATCCATGACTTCTCGAGTCAGCAGCCTGACCAGCTGTTCCTCAAGCATCTCCTGAGACTCAGGGTTGTCATCTGCAGCATCATCCTCACTGAGGAGAACAGGTTTTAGTTTGACAGGAGCCAATGTCTTCAAGTACCCCTCCACCCAAACACAGGGAATGAATCACCAGTGTGTCTTCCTGCCCTTGCTGGCAGGGATGTTCCTGGGCAAAGGGCCACATAAAAGACCCCATTTCCCTCTTTCTACCAAGGGGTGGAAGCTTACCAGAGCATGCTTCGCTGGTTGATCACCTGCCATTTCTGGGACAACCTCTGTTCAAGACAGAAGGAAAGATTAAGTCTGGACACAATGCAAGGAGACCCAAGCAATATCTGCTGGCAGAAGCACAAGAGCTTTAAATGCCAAGACCCATTTTGAATGGCAGGAGAACTGGTATCAAGTGTGCTGGAATGTGAATGAGCTGTCATGAAAATGAGAGGACACAGGAAAAACCCATAAACAAACCCAAAAACTATCAGGGCTGCAGGTTGAGGAGTTCATGTCCATGGGTTTGAACTCACAGCAAGGGTTGCTGTGCAACTGCCAGGGTTCAATGCACTTTAAAGACCCCCACTAAACATCATCAAAATCATTAAGCATCAAGGCTCTGCCTTTTTCTCTGCTGGCTCTGTAGAGCCAACATTCCCACATGTTGCTGCCAGCTGCTAAAAGGAGTCAGGGATGTCAAGGAACAGACACTGAACAAGCTGTTTCTTACCATGTGCAGATAGGTAAAGAGTGGTCCCAGCATGGGGCAGACAAGGGTTTCGTAGTATTCTGCAGGACAGGAAAGTACCAAGGGCTTCACAAACACACCTGCACAGACCATTTAAGGAAGAGATCCAACACAGCCAGCTGCTAGGGAGACTGCAGCACACTGCCCAAGCCAGCCCATTCCACTGGGAGGCCAAGGGACACACACTTGGAAGCCCACCTTCTCACAGCCCTGAATTAACAAGTGGCATCTCTATACAGCAAGAACATCAGTTATTCAGCTCTTTCCCCTGACAGTTCAGCTGAAATAGTTAAGGACACTTAGCACTCATTTCCTAGCTGTGAGACTGAATGTCCAGCCTGGGAAAGCAGGTTGGGAAACCCACATGATCTCCCAGAGAAGCACATCCTAATGTCAAGCTCCTCACTATCCAAGCTGCCTTGTCCCTCAGAAGGCACTACTCACCTCTCACAGTGCCTCCAAAACCACACAAATCCTTTGCATTTATTCTGACCCCATCCACTGCTTGTTCTCTTTGTGCCCTCCTTGCACACACCAGGTGTATCCCTGTTTGTTTACCTCCTCAATCACCCTTCTTTGTTTTGGCCATACTGAAAACAATGCATGCTTTAAATTTATGTGTTCAGACCCTCCCAAGCTGGCCTGAGTTAGCGATGAAAGGATACGGAGCATGGGTCGCAGTCTGTAATCAGGAATGTTGTTGAGGTTGTTGAAAGCAGAGCTGAGGAGCTGGGTGGCAAGACCCTCAACAGTGTAGAAATCCTGTTGCATGGAGGGGCCTGCATTTCCCAGGATGTGAAAACTTCAACAAAAAACAACTTAGTTACAAGTCTGCCAGATAACAAGTACCACGTCTCTGATCTTCAAAGCCTACAAGTACTATCATCTTGAGACTACACAGTTGTCACATTCCTAAACAAATACTATAGAGGAATTTTAGCACAGTATCTCTTTTTTTCTGGGATACCTGCAGAGGGACAATGAGTTAAGCATTTAAGCACTACAAGGTGCTTTCAAGTGCTGATGTACCCTGACATATAATTAGAAGGGGCAAAAGAGACAAACTAGATCAGGATATCAGGTAAGTGCTCCAATCTGACTACCTAACCACAGAAGAGCAAAAAGCAGATCCCCCATTTTGAGGTACTTTTTCCAGACTGTTCTATGTCTGTGTGGCAGGTTACAACCACTGTATATATATCTATATCTATCTATATCTATATCTATATCTATATCTATATCTATATCTATATCTATATCTATATATGTAAATACAAGCTGCATGCCACAACTGCAGCTTGTACTTGGGTATTGCAGAATGCAGCTCACATCAAAAGTCTACTCTAAAGGAAGTTAGGACCCCACAATAACCTACTGCTCTGGCTGTGCAGTGCTAGAATGTGGTGAGAGATGTAATGCTCTTACCAGTTGTCGTAGAGGGTACAAAAGAAGCCCTGCATCCTTTCTAAGACTGTTTTGTAAACAGGAGAGTCATAAAGTTCCAACAAAGGCTGAGGGAGACCTGTGGGAAGGAATAAGCTTCAGTTACATTAACGAGAGAGCACAGTGCACCTTCAGAGCATACTGGGCAGGCCCCAGCCAGCTTGACAGCAAGAAGGGAAGCTCTTGGCAAGAGCCAAATAGGAAGCGGTGCAGCCACCCTGGGGCAGAAAGTCAGAGGTCAGCCAGGTTCAGGCTGGTTGCACCCAGAGCAGAGGTGTTTCCACTGAGGTTGTTGTAGCTGCCTTATTTCTCCAAAGTAGAACTTAAGTGATTAGAACCCAGTCAGCAAAGCTGATAGTTGTCGCAGCTCTTCTAATAGCTCATCTCTTCAGGTTTGTATTCTCTGCCAGGATACAAGCTACTGTCCAACTATGATATTAAAAAGTTTAGAGCAGCTTTATGTGCAGGGGCTCACAGAGTTTTTAAAGTCACATAAAACAGGTAAAGGAACTGTGTTCTCATTTTATAGATAGGAAATGGAGAAAAAAAGAAAAAGCAACTTCCCCAAAATATTTCACTGTCTGCCAGCCTGACATTAAACCCCAATTTCCAAAGTCATGAACCACACTTCATCTGCAAGGCCACCCACTTCTGCTTGGCTGGAAAGACTTCTGTGTTCACAAGCTCAAACCTGCTTTAAGAAGGTTCCAAAGGCCTCTTTCTAAGATGCTGTCTAGAAACAAGTGCCAAAGCCACACTGCACAACTTGGCTCGCCCTCCAGTACAGGTCTCTGCTCCAGCACTCAGGGCTCCTTTTGAGCACTAATTCTGCTCAAAGGCAGACAATTACAGCACCCTCCAGCCTCTGCAGCCTGAAATGCCATGTTGCAGAGACCACCACCATCCCACAGATGGGATAAGCAGTTTGGAAGTGTACCCTTCAATGCATACAGAAGAAACCAATTGTCTGTCCAATAACTTACTTACATCTTAGTTTCAGCCGGTTCAAATCACAGCTGAGCTGCAAACACTATGAAGAAGCTGGTCCTCCAGCCCTATTTCACTGGACAGATGCGAACTCAAATATCTCTAAGAATCTGCCCACACATTCCTCCTGAAGAGAAACCTCTTACCTAGAATGGCATTCTTCTCCACCTCCAGCATGTCCAAGGCCTTTGCAAATGTATCCCCCAGCCTAGCCACCATCTCTGGCATGTAGAGGTTGTTGTGAGTCCTGAAACAGAAGAGCACTTGGTTTATACTCATGTAAATCAATCCTTTTTTGCCCTTGACAGTGGAATCCTCTCCTTCAGCTTGTGGACAGCTCTTCAGAGGCAGATGATGAGGAAGGTGAGACCATGCACGTGTGCATGGGATCCCCCTTCCCCACCTGCAAAAATACTGGGGAAGCTGACCCAACAGAGACATGGAGTGACTCCACCTCATGTCCTGAATCTCCTGGCTGCCCCTTCCACTTATTTCAGTTCATCCCACCCCTTGCAAGCACCAGCAGTAAAAACTCCCAGCAATTCTCCAGATGATGCTGGGAACAACTTATTAGCTTGGCCAAAGGGATCAGAGAATGTATTTTTAGAACTGACAAGACATGGATTCTGTCATCTCAAAAGAACTGCTGCACCTAAGGCCCCTGCAGAGGGAGGGGCTGTTTCAGCTCCAAAATACACACACTGCCCCTCAGGGATGGGTCACAGTCCCCAGAATAGCAGGTGGCATTGGAGAGACTCTAGTGAGAACATCAGTCTGATCAGATGTTACTCATGGCAGGCACGTGTGCCCCCTGGACAACACATCCAGCTGGGAACAGTTCCGCGTCATAGGAAGTGGCCACTGTCAGCTGTCTGCAAGGGACACCAATTCAGCCATGGGTGGCTGGTTCTTGCCATCCAGGCCAAAATGGGTCCTCTCTCTTAGCCAGGGTACTGACACTCAGAGCTGGACTCGGCAGGGGTGTCTCTCTCACCTACCTCTCTCCTTTGAGACCTCAGACCTCCACTCTGGGTGTCGCCAGCTGCACACAGCACAAATCCTGCAGCCTCCTCCAAAACTGCAATGCCATTGTACCTGCTGCTAGAGGTGATCAAGGGCAACTCAGTATCTCCTCCTCGAGCAGCGTTTCCCAAAGCAGGGGGTACATGGGAATGGCTGGGGGAAGGGAGGGTGGACAGACCTCAGGATGTTCTCCAGAGTCTCAGCTTTCACTCATGTAGTTATTTTTTTTTTTTTTAAGGCCTACATTCATAATTCTGGTAACTGTGATGCAGTGATGTCTGCCTGCATTTGCAGAAAGCTCCAAAACCACAACTAGCCTGTTTCTCTCTGCAAGTGTTAAATACTTCCCTGCTCAGTGCACATGAGGAAGGCAAGTATGTGAACTTCATGAGAAAGAGCTATAGAAATGACTTCTTAGTGACTCATACTCTCATTCTGGGCTGGATCTAACACCATGCAACAGGCCTCAAAGGGGCACAAGCTGATTCTGCTTTGCCAAGAAGGGCCAGGGAACAGCCCAGCTTCCACACTGGTTAATGCTGCCCCACTGACTCAAAAAGCTGTACATTTTTGCTTGAGGTTATCCTGAAACCTAGCCACTAAAATAATCTCTTGTCTGTCTCCTGTCCACTCCATGTCAGTGTTGGCTTTGCCTCATGCTGGGCAGAAGGCCAGTGGGGCAAATGCAGGGACTGTGAAATTGCAAAGGTGAACCCTGAAATCACAGTGCACTAACTCCAGCAGGACAGGCCAGACAGTCATATCCTGAAGGTATGGTCATGGTCCTTAGTTGTTTCAGAGTCTTTGAAGCATTTTAAGTCTGAGAGTGGGGAGGCAGTTGTTCACTTACAGGGCAAGCTCTCTTAATACTTTAGCAAGTTCCCAGTGGGAATGGAGAGAAAATGGCCAACCACGCTCTCCCTATGGGAGTTAAAAAGGCATCCAACAGCTCTCATGTATGATGATGTAGACCCTAGGCATATTCCAGCTGAGACTTATCAGCACTCCTGGGCACCCCACACACAGAAAAACAAAGTAAAACTAATTTCAAGAAACATTTATGCTTTAGGAAAGACAAGCAAAGGATATGGCAGGACTTGGGGAATTTTCAGTGATGGTCATAGCTCTGCTAGAAAGAGTATCTGATGCCTAGAGAGAACAGCTTGTAAACCAGAAGACGAGTCCTTTAGGACAGTCCATGACTGAAGAATCTTTTTACAAAGCTGGAGTTCTCTACAATGAAAATGCCTACGACATCCATGTCTACCCAAGAATTCTTTCACCAGCATTAATGCTTTGGCAATATCAGCATCTCATCATCAGGAGTTCCAAAAAAAACTTTGTCTAAGCAAAGCATTTGCTGAGTGTGAGCACTTAATTTGCAACAAAACACGAGCAAAATCCCAGCACAATAAAGGCTCTGGACCAATCAGGTCATGCAGCTACTGACTGCAGAAATGCACCAAGGTGGCTGAAAATCATGATTTGGGTTTAAATTCAGGAGTGAACATTTTAAGCCAGAAGCTACAAAACACCTATATGAAATGAGGTACCACAGAGGACAGGAGAATCATTACTCTGAAAACTGCAAGCAGTGATTAATAAAGCAACCTCAAAATAATTCATTTAACACAGCTACCAACACAGAGACTGTGAATATTCTCAGTTCAGTCAGAGAGAAAAGAGAGAGAATTCTTCCAGGCCTAGCCTGGGAAAGTTAGGAGAAAGAATTCAAACAATTGTTATCTCTCTTTCTGTTCATATTGTTTATAGATATGTTCTATCACAGTGTGCTGTTCATAGTGCACCAATGGTGTGAAAGGTTTTCACTTTGAGACCGATCATATTTCACCTTAGCGATCCTGGCTATAAAAGAGGAACGCTACTTGCTAATAAAGTTCATTCTTTGCCCTCTGAAGATGGAGTCTCTTCATTCCCGTCCCTGCCTCAACAGCGACAAGAGACAAATACAGGTAAGCACAATAAGATGCCACTCAAAGCTACCTTATTTTTCCATTACCTCGACTACCTTATTCTTCTCAGTTCTTTGATCTCACCCATGACCTACCTTCAAGCTACTTACTACCCTGGCAAAAGCCCAGTGGCTTAACAGCTTCACTGCTTCTGTCTGCTAACACAGCAGCAGAATGCCACACACTATCCAGAGAGCAGTGGACCCACCTGCTCAGCCTGAAAATCCCCCTCTGTTAGGACACTGATGCCTGACTTGGTGCTCAGTTCAGCTGCTCAGCAGGATCCATGCTACTACTTGCAGATCTGCTCACACAGAAACCGACACAGCCTGCAGGGACTTCCATAGTGCTATCCCAGTGTTGCACATCCATACAGAGAGCTGCCTAATGGCACAGATCTAAGAGAAGCACCCATCCCACATAGTAATGTAACTATGTCCCTGAAGGCATCCTAAACACAGGCAGCTTTCCTTCCACATAGCCTTCCTCATATCCCCATACCTCCTGCCTGCTGACAGGTGGCTACAGATTCCATATTCTCCTGCGTGATCCATATTAAAGAGGGCCTGAGGAAGACATACATGGAAAAGGCATCTGAAGTCAGCAGAGAACACAACAGGAGCTCCACAGCACAAGATCCAGCTTTGCCAGAAAGACTTAAGCAGCATCAACACCTGCACTGAGCAACTAGGAGCTTGCAGTTGTCAAACAAAGGCCTACATATCCAACAGCAGCAATGGAAAAATATGAAGCATAAAGATCTACTGTTCTGAATACATAATTCATTAGTTCTTGTTGGAGCATCCAGCCTTAAGAAAAGCCCAGATGCCTCTGAGTGAAGTACAGGTTTCTCCATGTACACAGAAAATATTTTGGTCTGCAGGTGAGATGCTTGAACAACACAGATGCATTATCTCAAAAAAAGCCCAAACCAGCCATGGAGCCTCTTCCTTTATATCCTGGATAGAGAACATAGCTCACGTGTTCTTTTGGAGGTGGTAAAAACCAGGCACAGAGTTTCTGCTTCTTCACAGAAGTGGTGACAAAAGTTGGACGATAGTTTCCTAAGCTTGTTGTAACAGAGATCCCAAGTGATTTTACTGAGGCACAAATTCTGGTAGGGACAGTGACTGCACGAGGAAAAAGTGTCTGCTGCAACCTATTCAGTACCTTGGGCACTGGTTTAGTTGGTCTCACACAATATGACACATGGCAGGCTTTCAATGGAAGAAATGGCATGAGGCTACCACTACTCAGGGCAACTCTACTCTACCTAACCTCTCCCAAAAGCTCATCAATAGGATCTTTAGCCTTCCAGGATAAAAGGCAAAAACACTTCAAGCACAATTCTGTAAGTCTACCTGGTCACTGGCCAAAGTACCACACACTGTGCTACAGAGTTTTGTGATGAGAAACACTGCCAGCGTGGACCATGACAGCATGTGCTTGTCCCAACAGTCCAGCATGTTGCTTCTCTCTGGAAGCAGCACATTCCTGAGCTCAGTGACTACTAAACATACTTGACTAAACGGAGCTCAGGTAACAGGGCCCCTTCCCTTACAAACCCAGGAGCTGAAAAATCTAAGTGGATCTGAAAATGCTCTTTCTCAAAAGGCCCCTGCCAAGGACAGAGCAGCAAGTTTTCAAGTATGTAACATGTTATCTCACAAAATTGTCCCATAAGTCTGGCAAACTCCTAGTGTCAGGAGTTACCCTGAGAGAGACTTCTCCTTTGTAATTCTGGGAACTGTGTTCTTCAGGATTTCCCTTTTCTGTCTTCTCTTGCTCCCTCCCCAGGCTGCCCAAGACCTACACACCACTGGTGCATGGTAGCAACAGCCTGAGAGTATGCATCCATTGATTTCAAGAGCAGACAGTGCTTCAGGAGGCTGCTGCTCATGGTCACTAAAGCCAGCTTAATTTAACACTGAAGAGAGAACAACGTGAATGGGATGCGATGAGAGCTGGGACTGCCCTGGTGGTGACAGGAGAGGTGGCCTTGCAGGGGCTGAGGGCAGAGCAGAGATGTTAGTTGAGAAATCATTAACTGAGTGGCAGAAATACAGCAGTGGAGGTGGGGGAGGCAACCCCAGCACAAGCTCCCATTAGTTTTGATGGCCTCTTGCAGGCCAGGCCAATGAACATTCAGAAGGCTCCAGTTTCCACAGTGCCATTCCCCACTGTGAACAGTCAGGAACAGTACTCGGGCACTGGCACCAGCCCATATTCCCACTGGCTTCACTGGGCAAAGCATGCTCTGAGCATTCCACAAATTTATCAGTTTGGCTTTCAGAGATTTATAAGCCAACATAAATGATTTCAAATCAACTTGACCCACCTTATGAGAGCAAGTAAATTGTCAAAAAGCTTCAGGACCTGCTCAGTGCAGGGATTACGGTACATTGGAGTTCCACTGGGCAGGTATCCCAAAAAGAAGCCTCCAGCTTTTGCCTCTTCAGTAGCAGCAGGCCAACGAGCTCGTTTCACAACTCCCAGGATGGTGTACACACAAAAGCTTATCTGCAGCAAGAGATGTGGAGAAAGCATTTCTTACCCAGATCACAGTCTGAATCAACAGTTTTCAGAAAAACACGTCATCATCCCATCTCAAAGGGAATGTTCTATAGTGAGCCTAACCTGGTGATAGGAACAAACCCTGGTGAGTTTGCTGCCAGGAAAACGTAGCAAATGATCATGCTGTATTCCATCACCTTCTGAGAGCCCTGGCCATGGCAGGATGGCCTAGGAATTCACTATCAGACAAATTACCAATGCATATCACCTCAAGAGCATGCAAGCAGCCAGGCAGACTGCTAAAAGTAAGGGTCTAGACCATCAGCTCCTCATGTCCTTCATGTGCTGGGACAGATGCAGGATCCGAGATGACACAACTGCATTAGCCCCAAATCACAAGCACGTCTCTGTGGACTGCATTTCAGTGTCTTCTACAGATCTGAGGACAGCAACTCCATTTGCAGTTCAAGTGAAGACTTTACACTAACAACTCAATACAAATCTCCTCAGATGAATTTTAATTATATTCTGTGCTCCAGTCTGAGCATGATGTTTTCCATACTGCCTGGTTTAAAAAGCACAATTCACTGTGCCATATTTCTAAAAATTATGTAAATCAATTGCTTCTAATTGAAAGAGGAGGAAAAAATGTGTTTCACTCTGATAAATAATGTTGTTTTGCATGGCCTGCATGCTCTTTACTAGAGCTTAAAGACCAAGGCCAGCCTGTTATTCTGCAATCTAAAGGAGTACATGATCAGGAGACCTCGTGTGCAATCACAAGAGAAATGGGGATGGAAGGAGGCAGGTCTCCTTTCATTAACGATTACACCTCTCCTGGTAACGATACTCACTCTAGACCGGTTCAGGCCACTAGGATCTTCCAAGAGTGGATCAGCAATTTTGTTGTCTGCACCCACGTAGGATATAAAGGCTTCAGGATCTGAAAGGACTCTGGCAGCAAAAGACAGCAATGGGATTATTATCGGTGCCAGGGAATTTAAGCAGAGCTTTGCACTGTCAATGAACACAAATACAGAGCAGGCTAAAGAGGCTAGGTAGCACTCCATCCTGTACATGGGAACATGATTAAAAAGCATCAGAGATGTGTACACTCTCCAAACATTATCAGTTCTCTTGGGCTGTGGGGATCTAAAAGATTCAAATCTCTTATGAAAATAGGCCTGCTGGGAAAACTTTTTTGCATGCTCAGCTACCCAGAGCTGCAAGACATCTCAGCTTTAGTAAGAACTCAAGCTTCCTACCTTCTCATGGGGATGAGCAAGGATGTCTTTCATTTCTCATTTTCTACAAATGCTTTGAGCATGCTGGAGAATGTTCCTTTATTACCTTAAACAACTTTTACCCAGAAATTTTCAGCAAACAGCATTTAGTCTCTTGGCAGTTTCTGAACTGTAGGAGAACCATTATCACAATGACTGCCCACAGCACAGGAGGTCAAGAGGCAACCCACCATCCTCCTATGGGTTGTGTGTTTCCTTACTGGGCACGGCATTACCTCCTCAACACCTACAGCTCAAAGTTGGAAAAGAAATGACCAACAGAAAGAAAAATAACCCATACCTCTGCATCTCTGGGGAGAGCCATAAGCCAGCCACAGGAGCCATGAGCTCCTCCAGGAAAGCCTTCTGTCGCTCATAGTCCTTAAACTGGTTGCTGATGAGGACAAGGGCCTCCATAAGAGCACACTTCTCCATCTGCGTCAGAAGTAGCTCATTTGACAGTAGCTGTTTCACGTGGTTGTACAACATCTCAAAGTTTGGCTAGAAAACACATCCAAGTGGAAAAGCATCATACATTTGGTATGGAGGAGGGCCACTGGGGGAGGTAGAGAAGGGGTGTACTGTACAGCTAGAGGAGCATGTCTGTTACCTTTTCTCAACATAGCCATCTCCTCCTCACGCTCAAGTTTCTCTGCATGTTCAGTCTAAGGGAACTTCTATTCTTCCCTACACCTCTATCATTATCCTGCATCCATTTTATTTTAACTCTCCAGAATGACTGAAATAAGAAGAGGAAATCTCTCCCTAAATAGTTATATCCCTTAAAGCAGTGTAACACCTCAAAAAAGTTCTGGTGCTTTTATTTGCTCACAGAAAGCACCTTGCTTCTTTGGCCAGACTTAGATTTTTTCCATCTCTTTGCTTGTGGTAAGTAATAATTCATATGGTTACAATGAGTGCCACAGGAATTCTTGCATTTATTCCCTTTCTTCTCCAGCTGTCACCACATCTACCCATAATTTTGTACAAACATTAGCAATCATCCTCTTCAGCAAAGTCCTCTGAACATCTTTTGGGGCAACTGTGGGTCCTTGGCTCTTCTAGTGAGGATGTCTGGCTGGCCATAGGAAAGAGACAGCTATAGCTCAAGGACCAATGAAGCGGAACAAAAACCAACCCATTAGTTCTTAGCATCAATTACAGAATGCAGACTGGAACCTCCAAATTACCTTAATAAAGATCCTTCAAAAATGTCTTTGTTTAAACCAGCAATGTCCTATGGTCCTCCTATAATCCTAGGTCCCACTCCACAGAAACACATCTAAAGAATGTTGCAGGCAGAGACTGTTTACTTCAGAAAAACAAACAAAACACAGCTCATGGAATTGAATGTATTTGTCTTCTGATCTCCTCAAGCTCATCCAGAAAACAAATACTCTCTTTTTTCTCCTATATTCTGTTAAGTAACAGAAGAAAATCTAGTGATTAGCTATGCTAGTGTCTTCAGCAAAGGAATTAACTGAGACCAGCACAGGTGATAACATGGACATTCAGCAAACATTCCCATAATACCAATGCAGTGCTGCTTGTATCCTCCTCATCATCCCTTTTACATTTAACCCACCAATCTACAATCCAACTCCTCAGGCAGAAAATTTTTCAGTGGGGAAAAAAGAGGTACAGGGAATGAACCACTTTGCCATTTGTGCAACAGAAATGTTTCTTGCATGGAAAGCAGACTGTAGCTATGCAAGCTGAAGATCCCACAAAATCCAACTGAAACTGAGGCAAGACTCTTCATGACAGTTGTATTTACATACCAGGACAAGTTGAGGGTAATCCCGGCACATCTTTATGATTGAGGAGCACGCATGCCTTCTCACATTCTTCACTGCTCGAGTTCTAGGAGCCTGGACAGACACAACAAACTTCAATGCAACAAAACAAAAGTTCAGCCAAATGCAGGGTATCTTCAAGAGACCAATTCAAGATGTGCTGTTGAGCACAGATTAAAAAAACATTTCCATGCCTCCCCTGCCCCCCCAAACAATCATGCAGCAACCAAATTTTCTCTGAAGCAGGAGTCAACTCAAGCAGTCCATGTTCAAACAAAGTGTACTTCAGGAGCGAGGATGCCATAGCTCTTATTCACTATTTCAAGACTCCAGGTACTCCTTAGGTAAATGGTGGGTTTACAGCCATCCTTCAGAGCCATTTATACCGAGGACTGAAAGAACACCCAGAGCTAATGAAGGGATTTCATTCTCAGGAAGGCCAGCACTAACTAGGGAACTAAGTGTACTGGCCTTAGAGCACACCTGTGGCCTTCTAAGTTTGTGAGCCAAAGCTTAGTAGGGTATGTCAACCACAGAGGTCAGCAACAGCTAGACTCCCTAGCTTTTTCAGGAGCAGAACTATACTCAGAAGCCTACTTTAGCAGAGTCTTCAGACTCAGGATGCTGGCTCCACTAGAATATGATTTGATCCAACTGTTATAGCTCATTAGTAGATAATAATTCAGACGTACCTTACTTTCTTCTACAACTTCAAAGGTAACTGAAGCAAACAGCTGTGAGAAAATTTAAAAAAAAAGAATAAATTGTTAATATTTAGCACTCATGTCTCTTTGAGCTCAAGGAACAGGTAATAAGGATTTTAATGCAATTTCATTGAAGTCAGTGAAGAACCCCTGAGTGAGCTGAAAGATTAAATCATCAATACAGTGAGGCCTTGAAATAAAACATGGCCAGAGCATGTAATTAATACTAAGATTTAAGTCTAAGAACTACAAAATTTGGGTTAATTGACATTACTCTTCTTGTGACAAGCCTCAGTCTCAGTTTCTCCCATCTTTAACATGAAGGATAGTCCTTCCCTGACAGCAACACCAAGAGGATTGACTCCTGCAGTTTAGTCCAAGAGCCCTGCACTACAAAAAGCTGATGTGATTTTAGCAGGGTATGCACATACCCACCTTGGAAAGTACTTGCGGGAGGTATTCTGGTCGGTAAGTGACAAACGGAAAGAGAGCAGAGACGTTGGTGAGCACGCAGGACAGGATGAGAGGATCTTTTGTTTCAAAATTAAGGACAAGCTGCAGCAGATCTATGCCATCATTCACAGGGATTTCCTAGAAAGGTAGCAAAAAGAAAGGAAAAAGGGAGGCAACACTCAATACTTCAACCTGTAGTATACTTCCTACAAAACCTAGGAAAAGGCTGAGGCAAAAAGGACAGCAGCATTGCCACTGTTGATAGGACAGTCTTGAGACATCAGTATTGCTTGCATCTCTGGGAAAGGCAGATTTCCTCTCCCAGTCTGTCTCCCAATTCTTCTCTTGACATTGTCCAACATATTCCAAGCTTAACCAACTGTATTGACCTATATAATTATTCTACTGTGATTAGATTGATGAGTACATGAGCAGCTTAATCTAATAAAAAAAATCAAGTCAGTCTACATCAAACTAATACTTCTGATTTGCCTGCTGTTGAACAAGAGAGAAAGAAAATGCTTCTGGATCTCCTACTCTCTGGGCATAGTTCCTCTCATTTAGTTAGAAATTAAAAAAAAAAAAATCTAATAAGAGGATAACTAAATAAACTCAAGAAATTTTTCCTTAAGCAATCTCTTCTCCTCTAGCAAGGCACTATGTTAAAGCATGTCACCTGAGCACTCTCCTGTGACTTCTCATCCCATAGTGTCCAAAACTAAGACACACCAGTATGAGTTTGGTGTCATCAAAAGAAGGGTCATTATTCCTCATGAGAATGGCTCACGAAACATTCTGGGTTTTGCATGGAAGTAAACAGTTACTACAAACTGCTCAAGGATAACATAACTGCAAAAACCCTGCTGTCAACCCAGAGGAAGCCAGGAGAGAAGGCAGGAGCATGGGATACACTTACATCTTTATCCATGGTTCGAAACATCTGGCTGATGACGCTCTCTGAGAAGAAGGTCATGGCATCCCACTGCACAAAGGACGGAGAGAAGATGGAGCAGAGACCTTCGCCTGTCTTAGCTGAAAGGAAGAGAACACTGGAGCTCTCACCATGCTCCTCAACAGCAGCCTGGTAAGCTCCTGTGCTGCAACACCTTAGCACTCACAGATATTTTAAGCACACAGCTCTCCCTGCATCCCTGCCAGGGATGTACGAGGAGCAATTAAGGTAATCTCGTGTGATTTGCTTAATTCAAGTGAAGACTCTTGAGGCATAAGTCTTTGAGATACTGTGCAGAGCAATATGAACAAATCACAGAAGGGGAAAGAAGGGAGACCACATGCCCAGACTCAGCACTGCAGGCAAGACTGTCCTCAGTGTGACTTTGCAGAGCACCAAGCAGCCTTTCTTCAGAGCAGGGAAAGCAAAGTGAATGACAAGGAATTTGCCAGATAGGCATAACTTCCCTAACAAAAGTAATAAATATGTTACAAAGATAAAATAGCCCAAATAATTGTAAAATTCTACCAGAGGGACAGCTTACCTGTTCTGCAGAGCAATTTCAGGGAAGGAAAGGAGGAGCCAGGGGCTTTACATTACTTATTCCATATGTAGACCCCAAAGGGATAAATTAGGGAAGGGGTGGGTTTGGCTTGGTTTTGCTTTTAACTTGCAAAGACATTAAAATCCTGAAAATCTAGCATGGAGGCTTGCCTAGCACTTAAAAAATTCCAACAACATTAAAAAAAAAAAAAAAAAAAAAAAAAAAAAAAAAAAAAAAAAGCCAAGAAATTTCTTCTTGGCTTTAATTAAAAAACAAATCCCATATCCCCAATTTTTTTCAGGTAACCTACAGTTCATAGGTCCAGTATCAACAGGAGCTGTGAGTTGGTACTTCAGCCATTCACCAGCCATTTGGAAGCCAGTTAGAGGGTCCAGACGACAAGCCATCCTAATCACCTCTCCTTGCTGGGCTCGGAAAGCTGCAGGAAAAATCACACACCAAGAAACCAGCTGATGCTGCAAATTTAGCAGACCCACGAACATTATGGACTTTTGCTTTGGCAATAGCTGTGTAGTGGGCACAGATACACAACCAGTAGAGCAGGTACAGCAGGATGGGCAATTTTTGAAGTGATTTAAGTGGACTAAAAAATGACAGACTAAAATTTTGAAAAGTACAATTAAAATGCAGTATGAATTATGAACTTCTATGCTGATGCCTTTTCCTGGTCTTAAAAAACAGAGCCAGACATGGTTAAAGGATAAGGGGTTTCCACCTTGGTATTTTAATAAGGATCCTTATTAGAGCACCACTTTGCCAAGGTGCATTGTGGCACCTTTTACCTTAGCAAGGAAAAAATCCCTTATCCCTTAACTGTGTCTGGCTCTCAATTTTTTAAGACCAGGAAAAGGCATCAATGCTAAACCAGATTTACTACAACTCTATTGTTAATTTAAAATATGCTTCAAACTATAAACGTTTGCTGCTTACAGAGCATCTTGGGATACTGAGATTAAATACCAGCATTAGATTAACTACCACTTCCTTTGGCTAAACACACTTTTCCTACATTATTCAACTAATGACAAACAAATTTGATCTCAAAACACAGTTGCCTTGTTTTCAATTTCAAAGATACTAAAAACGAAGTACAGAACAGGAATTTCACTTGTTCCAAAATATTTGAGGGCATGACCACACAAAAGAGTCAGCTGTGCTGACTACAGAAATGTAACTTGCATTGTTAATTAAAGTTGTGTTGCCAAGTAATTTTATTTTGTGTTTCAAATTAGTTCTATTTTCTTATATATGTAATGTCTTAACCATCTTAACTTAACCCTCTAAAACTATTTCAGATTCTGGCTTTGTGCATTTAGCTACTTTATAGTTTCTACTGAAAGGATTTCTTACAATAAGTAAAACTATCTAGTAAGCAATAAAAATGCAACACTTAAAATCTTCAGACATAAATATAAAAAGTAAAAATTGATGTAATTTATTCAATGTATCCTCCCACCCACCAAATTGGTACCAAACTACACCAGCAACCAGCTTCCATTTTGGGAAGAAAAATACAAGATGAAAGAAAAAGTAAAGTCATTAATATCCAGTGGTGGTTTAAGATCCCGATTGAATTTGGCTATTTTAATTGCTCAACTCTAGCTATTGGTACTAAACCAGAAACTTCCTACCAGGGCCAAGACAGATTTTCTTTCTGGAATGACATCTAAAGTCTTTTGTAAGCTGCCTTCCTCTCCTAACCTGAGCATGACTTGAGGCTGTTTGATTTCCTCCTCTAGGTGACCCAAAAGACACTTTTGCTTTGACACCAGAATGCTTTTAGGCCATCTCTCTGACCAGCCAGCAAAACAACAGCAAATACTAAAATTAAACACATGAGCTACCCCAGGAAAATTCTAACTTAATTTACTCCAAGATCCAGACTTAAAAAGTTGAGAAACAAATGGAAGCTGCCAAGCCAATTTGGTAGGCTCCAAGCTCAGCCAGTGACTAAAAGCAGGAAGAAAGGACAGACAACAGAATGTACAAAGGGTCATGGCAACTTACAGTTAAAGAAGGCATTGAAGTCCTCATCACTATCAAAATCAAAACGGGAGTATTCACAGCTGGGGCTGTCTGCTTTGGAAGGAAAGCCCACCTGGAGACAAAGTGGGAAAGGTCAGGAAGAAAGAGAAGTCAACCATCACAGCTAACACCAGCTTCAAGGAGATGAAGGCTGGAGGCAAGGAGCAAGATACAACTGTGCTCAGCAGCCTGGAGATCATGTTTGGCCACGACACAGTATAAGTGTAGTTTCTTCCCCCACGACCCATAGGCCCACGTTCACCAGGCACCTTCTCAAAACCAACTGTGATTTCCACATACCTTCACCAGGTTGGTCATAGATGCACGGAGATACTTGGGAACGACAGCCAGCAACAAAGGGTCACGAGACAGAACTTCATGCCGAAAGAGGGCTCCCCATGTGATCTGGGTGGAAGAGCGCAGAAACTAGGGGAAGAAGAGAGGAAAGAGAGGAGCAGAGCAGGATTTCAGTGCTGGAATTTCCACTGCTAACATTAAGTATTGCTATCAGAAAGCAACAGCAAATTATACCAAGTTCAGGCCAAGGCACCTTGAAGGTACAACGCAAATTCCCAGAAAGCCAAAAATCTCTAATACTAGGGCTGGCTGCAAATTATGCATTTTCTACTCAGTTCTGTGTGTCAGGAACTGCTCCTGATGGTGTGGTAATGGAGTAGAAAATACTGTGCCTTCCAGGCCTTCAGCTGAAATGGAGAGCCTAGAGAGCAATATTTAGCAGCTGAAGTTATGTAGTTTTCTACAGGCTACCTCAATTATGCATTCACACACACAGACACACATGAGATTTTCAATCCTTTACATACCTGGCTGGGATGGGTTGTGAAGGCTAAAAATGACTCAAGGTATTTTCCAAAGTTGGCTGGCGTTTCCACATCACAATCTGAGCCCTATGAGGAACATGAAGTATTTCAGACAAAATACTAACTTTATGGCAGGCTGGGCTCACAAATGGTATGTTTCAGGGTAAAGCAGGAGCACTAGATCCAAGGCCATAGACTGTAAAGGAGCAGAGACAGAAACACTGAACAACTGATTTTTTTCTGAAACCAGTATAGTCCAAGGAGCATCAAGTTCTGTTGACCAGCCTGGAGGTGCTGGAGACACCACTACCACCCTTATTCAAGAATTATGGGTGACTTCTCACATAGTGGAGCTCCATTAAAACCAAATTTACAACCACTGCTGCTGCCGTGAGTCACAATTTCCCTCCTGTTGGGTCAAACCCACACAGCATTACCAAAGTAGTACAATTCAAACTGAAGAACTTCACAGGAAAATACACCCAGATAATTTCACTCATTTTCTCCAAACATTTTGTGTATTTAACATATGGGTATCCATGACCAGTAACTTTCTTGGAAGTCTGTCAGGAAATTAAGTTTTACCCAGAGCCATAAACTCAAGGTTTTGCTTCTTCTCAGAAATTGTAACATGATCTGGTGCCCTCAAGATCCCTGAAATTGTACAGCTCAGTGCTGCCTCTCCCAAGTGAATCTGAATTAGCAAGCTCCATCTAATTACTTCACTATGGATTAACAGCTACTACTGCCTAACAGCAAGTGGAGTCACTGCAAACAGTAATGCACTCTGTGTGCTGTCCATTCTTTTTAGGGATGAATTCTCAAAGGTTGTTTTTTTTCTTTCTCTCACCACGAGACTATTTTGCTCTATTGCTTTCACAGGCTGGTTGATTCAATCTCCCCACAAACAGCATCTCTCCACAAGCCTGGCCTCTTCATTGTAGAAGCACTCAGCTGAATGGAGGGAGTGGGAATTCAGCACCAGCATAGCATGAACAGTATGAATTTGCATCTTCATCCCAACATGGACACAAAGCATTACAAAGATGAACAGCAGCAACAAAACCCGTTTCTTCCTTCAGCTTCAGAGAGTCTTGGTAGAGGAACAGACAGGTATACTCTCTGAGTTTTTTTATTGAGAAATTTAAAAGGCTTCCAATAGAAGAGTAATTTCCTGGACTAGATTTTCTGTAGCAGTAGTCAGCTAAAAACCTGACCAATTTTCAGTGAAGCTCAGCATTTTACAGAGGTTACAGGACATGGTTCTTGATGACAGCAAAGCCCTGGCATCAGACAGGGTCCTTCCAGTCCACATTCCTATGACTTGGCAGGACAGTTAACCCACTTAAAAGCAGAGGCATTTCTGCCTTTTGGAAATGCACAGAGAGAACCCTACAGCTGCCAAATGTGCAGAGAGAACCCTGGTCCTACCTTAGATCAGGGTTGCCTTAAGCCCCAGCCCTAAAAACTAGCCCTGCCAGGGTTGCTCTTGGTATTAATAAAGACTTACTAGCAACGCACATAGCTGGCTGCCCAATGCGCACAAAACTTGGCAAAGCCTCTTCAAGAAAACATAGTGCTTCTCCACCAGGCCTTCTCCATCTGCTGTCCTGGGAATGAGGGAAGAGTGGGAAAACAGGATCACAGTTACTCACACTGTAGGTGACAGGCACACTGCTGTCTATCTTGTAGATAGAGCAATTTGATTTTATCACAGTGGGATCTTTGCTATTATCAACAAGTACTCCTTTATTGGCATCTAAAACCTCTGAAATTGCCTCTTTGAAAGAGTCCCTCCTCTGGATCAATTTCAGGCTAAAACAGAAAGCCAGGGAAGCTGTGATATTTACACCTCTTTGTCTTTCAATTATGGGTTTTGAAAAAAAAAAACAAAACCCTGGTTTTCCAGGTTTTGCAAAAAAGTGGTGATTTTGTTCTCTCCTATCCAGTCTGCTTCCTTTGCTTAAGCAGCAGTATCTTTTGCACCTACAAAGCCATTTGTATGCAGTTTCATGTGAATTCACAGCGCACCAGGGTACTCACTGGGCAGCAGAGAGGATGCAGTGCATGGCAACATCTCCAAACAAGACCATCAGAGGCTTCCGATCCTCCAGCTTACCCTGTGCACAAAACACACCAGACACTTCAATTAGAATGTAACTATTTATTCCCACCTACATAAATATTTCCATCTGCAAGCATAATTAGGAGAGTCACAGTTTTCTTTCCATCTGTGGAGGGGCTTACAGTCCACATATCATTTAAGTAAAAAATTGCCAAAATTCCAAGGTATCTGATCTAAAAAATGCCTCCATGCAATTCCACCACAGGAACTTTAAATGGCAAAACTGACCCTGAAACATTATCTTTCTTCTTCACAGAAGACTGACTAGTTACTTACAGGCAGCTAATAAGCACTCAGCCTTGACACTCAGCTGCTTGTGAATGAATGGGTCAAATCACCTGTTTAGATCCTGCTGTCATTTCTCTGAGCTGCCAGGTGACACAGCTGATGACACTATTTTCCACTTCACAGTTGTAGGAAGTGGGGGGTAAAAGGTCAGTGAGGACCTCCAAGTTCAAACTGCAAGGAGAAGCGAGCACAGAATTTGGAGAGGGTTCTAATGGTTGCTCTGTGTATTGTGCTGACGTGATAGTCACACCAAATATCAACAGAATCAATTAATTTTGAATTTTGATTCTCAGATAAAAGGGCAAAGATAGCATTGCTCAGTCTGAAGAATTATGTAGGAGAATAGGAGAAAAATAAAAGGAAACCAGAAGAGCCAGAGAGGAATAACTCACTTTCCTGCTGACAGCAATCAGGAGACACTCTGCTGCTCCAACTTGGAGTTCAGGCTCATTTAGGAGCAGACACAACATCTCCAAGAGCTTGCAGTTGTCTGCTGTAATATGGCTTAGGGCTACCCAGTCAATGTAGCCAGCCAAAGTGTTGAGTGCCGCTATCCCCACACGACAGTTTGCCTGGGCCTGTGAACAGAGAGGAGGCACAAGGTCAGAGCCAGAGAAAAACAGCAATTCCCATCTAAAGCCACCCACTCCCTGAAATTACAGTACCAAGAACTCCCCTGAGAAAGTGAGAGATTTGGACCCTTCTGCTGCCACTCCTCACTTGTCTCTTCTCAAGGGGTTTGTATTAAGAGTGAACAAATCCATCTGCATGAAACTGCAGGCAACAGACTCGAAAGCCTGGGAAAAGCCTAGTTCTAAGTAACCTTAAGATTAAGAATTACTAATGAGCTAACTCTCATATAGCTCCTCTCACCTTTGGTTCCTGAGACAAATCAGTCTTCTGAAAAAGAAAACAAGAGAGGGTAAGTAACAGCTACACCACACACTTCCAACCAGCCACTGCTGTATAGGCTTAGCCTCAAGAACGCAACCAAAAAAGAGGATGCATCACAGTCTCCTACTCAGGACACTGCTGCAGCCAACAAAGTCACCTCTGCAGCCCCCAGCTAGGTAAGATAACAGGACCCTGAATTGCCAAGTTAAGCCACAATTCCCTTCTCATCCAAAAAGGTAACACTCCAGTCAGCAGGCACCAGGGAGACACAGGAGACAGAAGGAAAGGCATTTTGGTACCTCCTGGAGGCTTCCAGGAAATAAACTTTTGACCTTTTAAGAGCATCTTACACCCAAAAGCCAGACTCTGAAAAGATGCTGATGGCTTTTAAGATTCAGGTCTGAAAAGGTGATTTGTCCATGGTCAGAAAGGCAGCTGGAGAGAGCTGGAGCAACAACTTAAAGCCTGACTTCCAGGCCTACGACACTTAACAGCAACAATGCGTTGCCTGTACCATCTTTTTGCCTAATGCAAACAAATCCCTCAGATACTCAGGTTTGATTTGTTTTTCAGATGCAAAGACACCACAAGCATTTCCTTCTACTGAAAGCTTTTGGTTTGGACTATTCACTGCAGTGATTTAAGTTAATCAGCTTGAGTTCCAAACATCTCATATATGACCCACCTTATAAACACATTTATCTATTAATCCATCATACTTTTAACCACTGCACACTATTACAGTCTTGGGGACCTATCCATCATCTCCCTCAGTTTGTATGCAGACAGATGAACACCCAACCCTCAAAAACGACCCTGTGCACAAACAGCCCAAAGATCTGCTAACCTGTGGAGCGGTGAGGACTTCTTGATCCTGGGGTGCTCCAACCTTGGCAATCAGAAAGATTCCACCGTTAGCAGAAGCAGCCATACTTCAGAGCCTCAAGCATTGCAATGCAAATCTTACCTGGAAATGCATTTCAACCAGACTACGAAACACACAAAGGTCACCCTCCCGCTACCATGAACTGCACAGAAAACTGTCTGCTCTACAGGGCGGGGGTTTGCTCAGCCTGACAGTGCATCAGGAAGGTGTACAGAAGAGAGGTAGAAAAAGGGCTTTTCATTGCTTCCCACTTTCACATCACTCTCAAATCCACTTCCTTTTCACAGGCATAGACTGGGGTAGAGACTCCCCTTCATCCTCCATTGTGACTGACCTGCACATCTGATTCTACGTAAGAATTCAGGAAAGAAGTCTGTTTACACAAAAATACAAAGAGCATTCTTCACTACAACTTCACCAAAAAAAGCTCTTGAGCTCTTGGAGAAAAGGACCAGAGGCCCAGAAACATGTTGAGAGATCAGAAACTCATGCATTTTGGTGCATCACCTCAAATGTAGCACTGCACCATGAGACAGCAGACACGATTCCTGGATGGCATCTCTTAATCACTGTGTATTACATAAACCACCCCAAATTACCTGTTTCTGCCACAACCACACCTTCATTTAAGCTGTACACCCCTGGTGCCAGCACACATTCCAACAGCATGGATGAAGCATGCATCCACTCAAACCATTTACACTAGCAAAATCAAAATATCAACACTACCAGCCTTGTGTTTTCAGTCTCTCTGATCAGCACCAGTTTGCCAGGCCACAGCAAATCCCTACCTCAGAGTGGCAGCAACAGATTTCAGTTTCTGCACTTGCTTCCCCAACAATTTGGGAGCTGCATCCCAATTCCTAAATGCCTCCAGCACCAACTAAACCCAAGGGAAGGAGACTCTTACCATGCATCTGTACTTGTTGACATTCTGCTGCAGGGCAGTTAGTAGGAAGCTGAAGATCTTTTCCATGTTCTGGGTGAGGGTTTGCTGGATATCTCGTCGCCGCTGGGTAGGTAGAGTTTGAAAAGTCACTACATCCTCTGCCAAACGTAGGAGGATGAACATCACCAGTTCTGTCTGAGTTTCCTGATGTCCCAAAGTGAAACACACTGCATCAGCACAGTCCAAACATTAAAATCTCTAGAGAGTAGCTCAAAGACATGGAGAGAAAGCAAGCATGCATAAAGACATAGGTCTCATGTTGAGAAAATAAAACAGCAGGATGGCCCTCTCTCTATTAGTCATCTCAAGATAGTTTAATCTTACAGGGATTTTTGAGTCCATCACCAACCTGTCTCACTTGACCATGAGCGAGTTAAGATTTTTCTCAGGATGATGGAAGACTGAACCCCACACTAAGAGCAAGCAAAAGAGACCAGACAGCTGTGTTTCATACCCCTTGCTTGGAGAGGGTATCCAGCTCCTTTAGCATGTCAGGCCAGTGCTGAGGCCATTCCCGCTTGATCATCTCTACCACAATGCGAGACAGCACATCCTTAATGTGACTTTCCTCCTCCAGGATACTTTGGGTTCCCTGTGACAGAAAGGGCATAGTTGCACAAAACAGCACGCATCAGACATTTATAACTCTGACCTGGGAAACAGTGTTTGCAAACAGTCTAAACCACAGAAACTAAAACCAAAACAAAACACAACATTGGGCAATGCTTCATTGCAGCTACCTTAGATGACACTCCTATGCTCCCAAGCATCCATAGCTAATAAACTCTGGGAACCAGAGAGATTCTTCTCAAAACAAGGTCACTTGGTCACGAGAGCAATCACAACAACAGAAAAAATACAACTAAGATAATGGCTTTAGCATTTTTGCAAAAGATAAGAACATCCATAGTTAATGAATTTCCTCCTAAGAAAAGAAAAAGTACCTTACATACGTTATACAAGCCTCACAACTTCCTGCCATGTGAGGTAACATGGCTATTCACCTGACAAGACAGAGAAAAGCACTGAAACAACCAGAGATGCAAAGCAAAAAAGCAATGAAATGAAAAACTGAATTCAGATCCTCTGTGCTAATTAACTGGAGTATTTTTTTACTTTTGCTCTTACATTTCAGAACAGCCTGGGGCAGCAGATACTTACACTGGATATGAGGCCCATAACATTGTTCTTTAGATAAACTTTTTCTAGGCGAGGCATATTGTTCCAACGGTATCTGTTAAAAACAAACAAAAAAGAAACCAAGTCAAAACATCTGGATCTCTGACTTGATTCTCAAGGAACCATTGCTTCTTTACCTAAACTAGAAACACTACCAGCTCCCTGTCTCTGTCAGCACCCAATTCCTTAATAAAAGGGCTGAGTTAAAGCTGCTGCTGGCAAATGGGCATGCCCCACCGAGGTCAACAGACACCAGAAGCAGCAGCAAAAGCACAAAGCATCAGGTCTGTAGAGGCGACAGAGAAAGGAATCTCAGAACTGAACTAATACAAAGCCTCTTTGTTAGCAGGAGGCCAATGACAGAACTCTGCAAAGACCTATTGGTAACCCAGTGTGTTGCTTGTTTTCATCTTTTGATGTTAATGTGTGTTACAGCTCAGTGATATGAATGTGTGTTACAGCTCACCTTCCCAATCTGCCTGAAAGCAATTCTCTCCTCTCTTTCTTTTACAGAATAAGAAAAAAATCCAGAATAAGAAAAAAATCCACAGTAGGACTGCAACTGTCCTCTGCTGCAGAACAAACTCCCCGCGTCCTGAAAGTGCCTCCCTGGGGTGGGAGGTGCCGGAATGGGCAAAGATCCCACCAGAGCTGGCAGGCTGGGACCCTTCCCCGGCTCGGCAGCACGGGACGAGCTACTTACTTGACCACATGCTCCAGGATCTGCAGGCCGAAGTGCCGGACGATGGCCGTCTGCGTCTTCTCCGCCAGCTTCAGCCCGCAGGGTACGCAGATGGGGCACTTCTCCTTGAACTCCTCGCAGAACTAGGGGAGGAAGGGCCGGGACACGTACACGCAGTTACACACCGGGGCAGGAGGCGGCAGCCCCATCCCTGGCGGAGCACGCCGGGGCACACGCGGCCGCCCGACCCCCGCCTGCTGACGGCTCCCAGCACCTCAGGGGACGACCGGCACCGGCCCGCCAGGCTCTCCCCCGCCCCGGGGCCGTGCGGACGGGGCGCCCGCGTGGCCGGAGCCCGGCGCCCTCCCTCCGTCCCTCCCTCCCCGGCCGGGCCGTACCTTGAGGGCCTCCAGGCGGTACCGCTGCGTGGACGCCGGGTCCATGATGACGGTCACCGCCTTCACCAGCTGCTCGCAGAGGCCGCTCACCTGCTCGGCGGACATGGCGGCGGCGGCGGGCGCGCGCCACCGGCCACCCACGGGAGGGACGAGCGGGGCGGCCGGGACGCAGCTCCGCGCATGCGCCTTGGGGGACGCGGGGACACGGGGAGAACGCGGGCGCCGCGCACCGTCGCGGCGGGGACACGCGCACGCCCCACCGCACCCTGGGGAACTACGACTCCCGGCGTGCCCCACGCGGAAAGTACGGGAGCCGCAAAGTGGCGGGCCAAGGCGGGGTTCTCCGCCCCACCGAGCGGGCGGTTATTCAATCATTCCCTCAGTCGGGCGGGAGCCGGTGGTGGCGGCGGGATGTCGCGGGGCCGGGAGCGCGTGGTGGCCCTGGTAGACATGGACTGCTTCTTCATGCAGGTGGAGCAGCGCCTCGACCCGCAGCTGCGCGGCCGCCCTTGCGCCGTGGTGCAGTACACCGAGTGGCAGGGCGGCGGGTAGGTGTAGGCGAGCCGGCTTGGCGACCCCGGCTCCTCGTCCCACCCCGCTCCCTGCGGGGCCGGGCCCGCCCCGCACTTCACCTCCGTGTCTTGGCAGGATCATCGCGGTGAGCTACGAGGCGCGCGCCTTCGGCGTGTCCCGCGGGATGTGGGCGTCGGAGGCGCGGGCGCTGTGCCCCGAGCTGGCGCTGGCCCGGGTGCCGCAGGCGCGGGGCAAGGCGGACCTCACACGGTGAGAGCGGGGGCCGGGGGTGGCGGCGGCGGTGCGGGCCTCCCTGGTGGCGCGGGGCGGCGGCTGAGCCCGTGCCCGCCGCCCGGCAGGTACCGGGAGGCCAGCGCGGAGGTGATGCAGGTGCTGTCGCGCTTCGCCGCCATCGAGCGCGCGAGCATCGACGAGGCGTACCTGGACCTGACGGGCAGCGCGCGCCTCCGGCTGCGCGACCTGCGCGGGCGCCCCCTGCCGGCCGCGCTGCTGCCCAGCACCTTCGTGCAGGGACTGCCCGGAGAGCCCGGCCCCGATCCCGCCGGGAAGGGCGCGCACCGAGCTGATCCCGGCGGGAAGGGTACGCACCGACCCCCGCCCCCCGGGAAAGGCCCACTCCGCCTGCTTTGACTCCCCCGAATCGAGAGCGTGGTAAATGGGGTCTGCGTTTTCCGCAGCGAATGGCTTTTAAGGTGCCTGTTGTCCTCCCTGTGGCTGGAATGTGCTCACAGAAGCCTGAGGCTGCTGGCTGGGACAGGTTGCTGCGGTCCCTTTGCTGGGTTCAGCAAGGAGTACCATATCGTGTCCCCTTGAGATCCCTTTTGTGTCCCTTTTCTAGAGGAGCTGCGGCAGCGTGGTTTGGACGAGTGGCTGGCGTCGCTGTCTTTCGATAACCCAGATTGTCCTGACCTGCAGCTGACCATGGGCGCAGTAATTGTGGAAGAAATTAGGGTAGCAGTGGAAGAAGCTACTGGATTCAGGTGTTCAGCTGGCATCTCGCACAACAAGGTATGTGCATAACACATCAGCCTGATTTCTTCTGGGTTGCAGAGTCAGAACATGCTGTAGATGCTCTCCTATACTTACAAATTTCCTGTAGAAGATGAACCAAGTTGGGAATGCAACCATGTGTGATCACACCTTCAGAAAAATTATAAGACATCTGGAAATGGGAGGAATTGTTTCCCCAGAGCTATGGCCTGGGCAGTCAGCAATCCACTCATTTACTGCCTGGATTCCTGGTGTACCCTAATGAATGAGCTCACTTGGAACAAAAGGGGTTTAAGTCCTCCAGAAGTGTTTTCTGTAGAAAAAACAGAAGCATAAAGCAGGTAATCTTCACCTTGATTTTCAGGCAACAGTCACCATAGCCAGTTTTACTGACACAAATTCCCAGCTACTCAGCAGCAGAAGAACACCACATTGGGGTACTGAGGTGAGCTGGGTTGCTTTTTGTCTTTCTGGTGAGTCAGTATGTACTCTGCTGGCCATGGGGATTTGGGTGATGCTCAGCCAGCTGCTGAGAGCAGCCACAGCAGCACTTGGTGCATGACAGCAGCTGCAGAAACAAACGGACTTTGATGCTGCAGCTACAGAGGATTTCCTGCTGGATGAAATGCAGGGTGGTTTGCTGAGACCATCCCTTTTGCTCTGCAGAAGAGAGGCTTATTTATACAGTAATGACTTTATAAAGGCAAGCTATGACTTAAAAAAAAAAAAAAGAAAAAAAAAAAAAAAAAAAAGAAAATGAAGACTAAATGGATGCTTTGGAATTCAAGGAAGATATATTTTATTGACTGCTGCAGAAACAGCTGGTAGTACTGCCATCTGTACACAAGGATTGGAACTGGTTCTGCACTGGCTTAGTCTGAAACTAGCAGAGACTGTGAGATAGAAATGAGCTAGGTGAAGAATGTCACTGGTGTAGAAATTTCTAGTGGAAGGTATGTTTAATCTGCCTTTTTGCTTTCTTTAGTCAAGAATAACAGAAAACTTCTATGATATTCCTAGCAGCTTCTCCCAGCTTCCATTTTCTATGCCAGCATTTTTTTTTTTTTTTAAGAGTAAGGACATGGTGATGTACTATCCGTGAAGAACTGTGTATGTGTAGCAGCAGTGCAGAGATCACCACAGCATACTTGTGGCTGTGCAGAACACTGTGCTGTGCTTCCACAGCCAGCTCACCTCGGTGGGTACAAACCTTTTCTGCAGAACAAAAGAGGTGCTCCTACTAAACCAGCTCACCTTCCACCCAGCAGGAAACCCTCTGTAGCTACAGCATCAAAGTCATCAAAGTCCGTTTGTTTCTGCAGCTGCTGTCATGCACCAAGAGCTCCTGTGGTTGCTCTCAGCAGCTGGCTGAGCATCACCCAAATCCCCATGGCCAGCAGGGTAAATACTGACTCACCAGAAAGAGGAAAAGCAACCCTACTCACCTCAGTGCCCCAATCTGGTCTTCTGCTGCTGAGTTGCTGGGAATTTGTGTCAGTAAAAACCATTCTCAGGCTACAACAACTGTTGCCTGAAACTCAAGGTGAAGATTATCTGCTTTATGCTTGTGTTTTTTCTACAGAAAACTCTCCCAAGGAATTGCTTTTCCCAATGAAGGACCTGGTTAGAGTACACCAGGAACCCAGATGATGAATGAGACCAAAAAATTTGGAAGCACCTGGAGGATAACAGCATGGTTTTCTCAAGAACCACTCATGCCAAATTCATTTATGTGCCCTCCTTGACAGCATAAGTGGCCAAATGTGCAGGAAAGACTCCAGATGTGAGGTGTCAACCTTAAGGCTTCTAACACACCTCACCCTGAGCTGAATAACCTGATGATGACACTGTAGCAGACAACATGGCTGAAGTTGTCTGAAGGGCATGCATCTAGCTGAAGAAAACATTACTGTGTCCCATAATGATTTTGTTCAGTGAGGTGCACTCAAACTGGGATGTTGAGAATGTTGAGATCTTGGGGGAATCTGTCCGAGGTCTGCTAAGAGCCAGTATTTTCACTGAAGCCTACAAAGAGGGAACAGCTGTATGAATTCAGGTATTGCACAGATAGGGCTCGGGGCCTGGGCTGTGAAAGTTCCGAGATAAAATTAGAGTTGAAAATTTTGAGCTTGAAAAAGCTTAGAATCAGTGCAAACATTGCTTCTTATGCTCCTCTTATGCTCATTGACTGTTTTTGTGGTTTATAGAAAAAAAGCAACCAGCAGGATTTTGGCTAAGTCACAGTAAGTCAGGAAGTAGCCTGGAGTTGTTGTGGACAAGCAGCAGGATGAGTCAGTAATATAAATGCTCTTGTAGAAATGCCAAGTCCCGTTTCAGCATGTGCAGTTTACAGAAGGTGTCAGAAAAAGTAAATGATTTCTCCCCATGAAGTCTCAGTGATTGGTTTTGCTTGCAGCACGTCACTATATGAGGTGGGTAAACTTGGAAGTCTCCAACCAGACAAGAAAAACAGTGATTGGACATCTGAGAAAGGATCTACTTTGTCTAGAAATTATTTCAAATGTATTTAAGCCTGTAAAAGGGGCTGTTAATAATGGTCATAGCTCAACAGGCAGGCAAGAAATTTTGCTTAGTTACAGGATGTGTGGCAAAGCACTGAAAGAGAAAGTTACTAGAGTTGTTCAATAAAACCTCAAACACCCAGCTAAAAGTACTTCAAGCTGGTCTGTGTATTTTGACCCTGTGGTAGCTTAGAGTGGGAAGGGAAACTATATAGGAGAACATGCCTTCCAGGCTGTTCTACTATGCATTTTAAAGGTTTCCTTTTGCAGCACTATGCTGTTGCAGACCTCACAGAGAGAAGATTAAAATAGTGACATTGACAAAAAGCAAGACAAACACAGAAGATGAAGGAAAAAGGCATATTGAGACATAGCCTGGGGGAGGACTATGGGCATGCTGCAGAAGCTCTAGCATGCTTGCCTGATAGAAAACTATAGCAACCACAATAGATGAAAGATCTTTATCTGCCTGGAGCAGGAGTCCAGCAATTCACAGAACTAAAGCCTGGAAGCAGCTTTGCTTTCAGCGTACCCAGCTAGTGCATGTGGAATCCTGAAGTGGATACTGCCTAAGAGCAAGCAGTGGTGCACCCTGTACACATATTCCTAGCAGCTCTTCTGAAGGCAAGTCTTAGAGGTGATGCAGCACAAGCTGTTAGGTAGAATTACATTAGGCCAGTGCACAGTGTATAATAACAGAGTTTCCACCCTCTTCTGTGTTACAGACACTGGCAAAACTGGCCTGTGGGTTGAACAAGCCCAACCGCCAGACACTGGTGTCTGCACGATTTGTGCCGCAGCTCTTCAGCCAGCTGCCCGTCAGCAGCATGTAAGTACCAGGGAGCTGCTGCTTAGTGCAGCCTGGGGCTGCTCCTGGCCACCTCAGCACAGCAATTTGATGCTCACTGATAGCAGCCAGCAGAGGCTCTCAGCTACACTGTAACTGCTTGTCAATGCTCCTAACAAACAGAGGGAATCCTGCCAGTGATCTCTTCTGGCTGTGAGCAACAGTTCAGGGGGAGTGTGCTTGTGAAGCTGCAGCCCTGCTGGTGAAGGGACCACAAGCCAAAAGGCCACTAGCAGCCTGTGGGCATCCCTTCCCAGGATAAGGCTTTGCCCGGGATGACTGCTGGGATGCATAGGTGTAAGCCAGAAGCAACTGTGGGCAAGGAGGCCACAGCTGTTCCCCAGTGTGAGTGACAGCTGTCCTCACAGAGAGCAGATGTGGTTTTCTTTTGAGAATCCACACTGTGCATCCACAAAGTACTTTTCCTGGTGTAGGGAAGTATTACCAGTACTGCTGCTTCAGAGGAATGGATCCCTAATCCGGCTCTCCAGACCTGCACTGCTGTTCTCTGCTTTCTGTGTTGTGCAAGGGATGGAGAGAGGTGTGTATGGGAGAGGCTCCTGTCTGTGGAGAAAGAAGGAAGCTATATGTGAGGCATTCTTCAGAGCATGATTTGAGATCAGATGGAGATGAGGGAGAAGCACTAAAATTGGGGGACCTAGGGAGCAGTTCCTACATCAACTCCTATGTGTCCTTTTACTATGAGCAGAAGAGCCAAGTGCCAGGTGTTCCTTTTGTCCTGCTAGCTCTTAGCAGCTTCTACCTATCCTTATTTAAGAACAGCTGCTGCAATGAGACTTGTCACAGTCTCCACATGATGCTTCACTTGTGTTTTTTTTTCTTTGTTTTGTAGCCGTAACCTGGGAGGCAAGCTTGGCACTGCTATCACAGACATCCTGGGAGTAGAGTACATCGGGGAGCTGACACAGTTCAGTGAGACTGAGCTCCAGACACATTTTGGAGACAAAACTGGGTAATGATTAACCACTCACCACAACTTAGCTCTTGGCAGGCATTGAGACTTCCTTTCTTTCACAGAACCTTGTTCTACTGTGATTAGGAAGGTTGGAAGGTAAAACTTCAATAACATCTTTGGGAGGCATTGATCCATTGGGCCCACAGCAGGTTTCAAGTCTTGCCTGCTCCCAGGCACCCTCCCCAGGATAATATTTTGCTTGCCAGCCAGTGCCTCAGCCTTCCTCTACAGCATCCAAGGATGGGGTCAAAGGGCTGGTTCTCTGCAGGCTGGAAAGAGGGTAGTCTTGACAGTCTCATCATAGAGGAAATTACAAGGCTGGGCTGGAGCCTGAAACACAACTTCTGGGCCCACAACAGTTGGACTGCCCTGCAGACTAGTGAACTGTTGCCACTTCAGGAGAAGAGGTGGAGGAGTTGTGCTGACAGGCAGTTGTGGCCTGAAGGAATCCTGCTTGTTCAGCTGTGGCTGCAACTGTAAAGCTGAGGATGAGAGACAGTCACAGCTGGTGCTGAGTTGAAAGTGGGGCTCAGCAGGAGACTGACATGCTGCCCAGTGATGCCTGCCTGTCTGTAGCTTCCTTAACCTCATGCTTTCTCTGTGTCTTTCAGGTCTTGGCTCTATGACTTGTGTAGAGGAATTGAAGAGGAACCTGTCAAAAACCGGTACCTGCCCCAGTCTATTGGCTGCAGCAAGAATTTCCCTGGGAAGTTAGCCTTGGCCACACAGAAGGCGGTAGGAGAAGCCTCCATCTAGCATAAGGCTTGGCTTTCACACTGGAGAAGATAAGAATACTAAAAACAGACTAGCTTGCAAAACTGCTGCTTTTCTGCACAATTATGCCCTGAAACTCAGACTAGAGGCTCAGTGGGAGAAGGTGGTTTGAGTTCTGAAAGTCCCTGTTGACAGAAATGCATTGACAAACTCCTGCACAAAGAGGTCCATCCTGATTCTAATTTCCATGAGCAAAACTGGGCCTGTGCTGTTGGAAAGTTATTCACAGTGCCTAGCTTCAAGAGCATGGTTGCTAGAAGGAAGGTAACTAGCCCAAAGAAAGAGACAGGATGCACTTTAGTTATTAGCTGGGGAGAGGTTCCCACTGAGCTGTAGGAAGATGGAAAGAGAAATCCAGGACAGGGAACCTAGATTACTTGGCAAAATTTAGTAATAATGTAGGGCTTGTATGGTATCTATAATGTCCTTTCCTGCAGTGTTGAATCTCAGCTGGACTGATTTCTCAAGGTCTACTACAGATATGGGGCCTTACAATAGTCTGTCCATTCCAGTCTGATCCCCCACCAGCATTCCCCTTGTATTGTGATACTGCTGTGAGCAGAGGCCCAACCTGTCTGTTACCCCTGCTTTGTCCAGGTGCAGCACTGGCTCCTGCAGCTGGCCTTGGAGCTGGAGTCCAGACTGAACAAGGACAGGAGCCAGGTAAGGAGGCGAGGCACAGGGACACAAGGAGGCACATAGTGCATTTGTAGCACGAGTGGTTTGCAGGAGTCTGAGGGTGCTGTGTGGGAGGGGAGGAAATCTGCTCACCCACCGATGTGTGCCTGTGTGCTGAGGTGTCCCAAGAAGAGAGGTGTGCAAGAGCATGGCCAGGCAGGATGGTTTTGCCCCAGAACACTGCAGGGTTAAGAACAATGCTTGTCCCATGCTTTAGGATGCAGGGATCTGAAAGCCACTGCAACTTCCTTCTGCTGCACTGGTGCTCCCTTGCAAGCCTTTTGCTGACACAGGTGTGCCCTGTAAGAGGGAGCACTGTGCTCCTATCTGGACGGTAGGCTGCAGGCCAGGGTGGGAGCAATCCACCAGCTTTGGCACTGCAGTGGGGCCAAGAAAACTGTGGAGCTGCCTTTGAGGGAAAGCAAGGACTAGCTGCTTCCCATCCTGTGTGGCACAGCTGTACAAGCACTTGTTGTTGTGTATCCCATCCCTTGGCAATCAGGCCCGGCAGGATATGTCCCACCCCACCCTCGGGAGATGGCAGGGGAGTGTGGGGCTGGGGAGGGCTCCAGGCAGGGAACAGTCCCCTCGGCTGTTCCTGCCCCTTCCTGCAGGAGTCGCTGGAAGCACAGCTCTACTCTCCCGGCAGAACCACCGCGTGGCCCGGCAGCTGATGGTGGTGATCCGCCAGCAAGGGGACACCCGCGTGTCACGCCTGTGTGCCCTGTCCCGCTATGACGCACAGAAAATGTGCAATGACGCCTTCACCCTCATCCAAACCTGCAACATGGCTGGAGCTCACCAGGCAGCATGGTGAGTGTGGGACAAAGTGGGTCACCTCTGTCAGGACTGGTTCTGATGTGGGAGGTACTGGACAAGCCAGAGACCTATTGGAAAGGAACTCAGGTTAATTTGAGTGGCAGGAAAAGTGATTTCCAGCACCCTCACAGTAGAGTGTAGAGACCTTTTAGTGGTAGGACAGCTTGGCCTCTTCTGAGCCTCACATCTGGTGAGACACTTTTGTACTTGGAGTTAGGATTGCTACTGGCTGGGGTTTGTCCAGCTGAAGTGAGGCTGTCCTGGCCCTGCTGGGCTGAAGAAATTAGCTAAGCCTTGTTGTCCTACCCTAAGGACAAAGCTTTTTGTGAGGAAGCCATTGGGGCAGGAAGAAAAATGAAAGTGCACAACTCCTGTCTTCAGCATTTTCTTCCTTTCTTCTTTCTGCTTTGCAGTGAAGGCAAGAAGGTTCTGTCTGTTAAACTCTGACAAGGCTGCTGCTCCCTTAGCGTGCTCTCATCTCACAGCAGCTTCAGCCTGTAATGGACTGAAAGTCCAGGCTGGCAGTTGGCTGCTCCTGCTCCAAAGCCCTTCCTTTGGCAATTGCTGCTTTGGAAAGAGGGGTTCTGCTTTGCCCAGCACAGCCTGCTATGTCTGTTCTGGAGGCAGCAATACTAACTTTGTCAGAGCAAACATCTGTCCCAACCCTTGCCAGATACTACAGTTCCCCTGTCTGTGAATGTTTTGTGTTGTTTAAAGTCTTACCTCAAAAGATTTCTTGCTTTCCAGGCTGGTGTCTGAGCTGATGTCGGTCTGTCCTTTGCAGGTCTCCACCGCTGATTTCAGTGCAACTCTCAGCAAGCAAGTTCTCGGAGCCTGTCACCCTCTCTACAGGCATTGCCACCTTCCTAACGGGTGATGCCCAGCCTGATGGCACGGCCACCACCAGCCAGAATGCCACATCTTGTGGGAGGGCCGGGGTCAAGTTCTTTAGGAGCCCGAGCAAAGAGCTTCGGCAGAAGCCAGCTAGCGCTATTGAGTCATTCTTCCAAAAGGCAGCAGAACGGCAGCTGTCACAGGCAGTGGCAGCAACCAGCTTGCCCACTACAGAGCCAGCTGTGCCCAGCTCCCCAGAGCACCAAGAGAGAGCTGCTGTTGGCTTGCCTGTTGGACTTGCCTCTGTACAGTGTGACCTGGAGTCCCCTGTGAAGCAGGGTCCCAGCGATGCCAGCCCTTCTTCTCTGTACAAGAGGCTTCGCCAGGAGAAGTTGCCATCAGATGCTACACAAACACCCTCAACTCCACCCAGCTCCAGGACCCTTCTGAAATTACAGCCAGCTGTGGAGGGAAATGAGCAGAATTTGCCACCCTCTCCTGAGCTCACCCTGCTGCCTCCTGCCTCTCCAGGGGACCAGCAGCGCTGTGAGAAGTGTGGCCAGCTCGTGCTGGTGTGGGAGTTCCCAGAGCACATGGACTACCACTTTGCTCTGGAGCTGCAAAGCTCCTTCCTGGAGCCCAGCCCTCCCATGGCTCCAGAAGCAGCTCCCAGTGCAAAGGCTGTGGCTTCCAGGTCTCCTGCCAAGGCAAAGAACAAGCCCAAGACTCCAGCAGGATCTAGTACAAAAAGACCCAAAGAAGGTGTGACAAGAACTTTAGATTTTTTCTTTAAGCCCTTACCTCCTTAACTCCCAGCCACACTGGGTGTTTTTAAATAATCAGTGTTTTTAAATAATCAGTTTTTAAATACAGTTAAAAGTTTTTATACTGCCTGTCAGGTTTTAATGCTGAAAAGTCTAGTAAAATTATCTTCACTCTAAGTCTAAGAGGAACTGGAACTCATGAATTGTGTTGATGTAGCCAGTTTAGCTGGTGGCAGCTAAGCCTGCCTCTGCCTGCCTGGTGCTACTAGAAGCTGCAAGGTACTCTCACCTACACTTCTTAACATAGGTATTTGCATGCCATCACTGCTCATTAATTCTGTTCCTCCTATAAAAGCAGCCACTGTAAGTGCAGCAGCTTATCCCAGGGAATCTCCAGCTAAGCCTTGGCTTGAACTCCCGTCTAATCACTCTGTATAAAACTTTCAACTCCTGCTTCTACTCTGGCTGCATATGCAGGCCTTGTCCTTACTGTGTAATTTATATGTGGTAGCTTAGCTCAGTTGCTCCTTCTCCCCTCCACCTGGAAGACTGATTTTTATTCCCTCCTTCCCACACCGAGGATTTATGTTATAGATGGTTCAATCCCTCTGTGTAGCAATCCATTGCATGATGTTTATCAGCAGCTCAGGAGCACACAAGAAAGACTGCTCCTGTCATAAAAGATTTAAGGAAGCAGTAGCTGCATGGGCATACTTTTTGGTGGGCTCTTTGAAAACTCTGCATTAATTCATAATAATTGCTATTGACACATAAACAGTCTGTTAGAGCCCTCACTGGAAGGGATAGAAAACATGCCAAGAGTCACAAAGAGCACCATGAAAGCTTTTGTCCAGTGTAGAGTGCATAACCACATTCTTCCTCCTTCCCAGACTGAGTGATACTAGATACAACTTGCTGACCTGTTCTGAATGGGCTCTGCCAAATGACTTGTTCAGCTCTTTGAGCCACAGGCCACAGTACAGTGGCCACTCCAGAGCTCCACAGATTACAACAGCCAACAAAACAGAATACCACGGAGGGGACGAGCAGGCACTGAGAGAGAGTGAGACTGGCTCCAGGGCAAGAGAAGTGCTTGCCCTCAGCTCTGCTACACTTTGAGCTGCCTGGAGCCTGCCAGAACCTCTGCTGCCAATAATTTGAACGTGGCTGTTTGGGCGGGGGGAAGAATGTACCACGTCAAGGCAGCTCTGGGTGGGGTTAGGAATTGCAGGGAGTTTCATCAGCTGCAGGCTTCCCTTCCTTGGGTAGTGGGGGAGAGAGCCTTTCAGGCAGCAGATGATGCAAACTGCAGCTCTGTATCTATGTGCTATTTTCTGAACTGCATCATCCTAAATGCAGCTGTTGAGCTGCTCTTTCCTTCCAGCAGAGAGCCTGTGCTGGGATGCTGCTACATTACTGTCAGTGGAGTCTAATACTTGACAACGTAGTCATGAGATTTCAAGAACAACAAGAAACTCATTCTGGTGTGTGCAGCTTTGGTAATCAGTAGAGGAAGGAATTATGAAGTCACTCCCACTAATGACAGTCCTAACATTGCAAAGTGACAAATTTCCCAAAGTCCTCACGTGAAGAGAAACAGCAACCAGTCTGGCAGGATTGTCTCATCTGTGACAGTGGCACATCTCATTTCCTAAGTGTCTGGCAGGACTGGACTCTGCAGATGCCACTATCTGACACAAAAACAAGTCTAGAAGAGGCAAATCCTTTCGGTCACAAGTCATCTCCATAGGGAAACTTTTCTGCCTCTACTTGTCCCAAGGGAATAGTTCTCATGGAGACAAGGCAGTCATGAACCTCTTGATAAGGTCAAAGCTGTTTTAGAAACAAATCACCGGTTAGATGTGTGCCCTAGAAAGCATCTCTTTAATTAGGCTGTGGGGGAATTTGTGACTGTGAGGAGGCTCTTGCCACAGCCTGTTCCGCCCACAGCAGCTCAAAGTGCTGTGCTCAGGGTGACGTGGCTGCCTGTCACCTCAGGCTGCACACCCAGGCTTACTCAGATAAGCCGGGAGCGCAAGATTGTAAACAGCAGCGCGTGCATTCTTTCCACACCACGGCGCGGTATTTATAGGGCTGAACGCAGGAAGCTTAGGAATTATTTCAAATGGAATTATTTCAAAACGGGTGAAGGGTAGCCAGCTCCGACTGTGACCCAGCTCCAAGGGCAGCAGGGTAAGAGCCTTGCTCCACCCTCACTCATTGTACAACTCAGCCAGCAAGCTCAATAAAACATCTTTATTCTGTACATTTATATAGATGCTTGGAGAACAGGGACAATCCCCAGCATTAGAAAAATTCAAGACAACAAAACAGCAATTATGAAGAGCATGGCACCAAGAACAGTCATGCCACAGATGGCAGGGATGAGGTGAGACCAGCCATCAGCTGTTTCAGAAAAGGTTACAGCACCCCCCTTTGGGGCAGAAAACACCAGTGCAAAAGAGTGCAAAGAGCTGGAGTCCCCCACCCCCAGCCAGCTCTCTTTGTGAGCCACTAGCACCAAAGGGAACAGCCAGCTGGCAGCTGGGGCTTGTCCTTCTTGCAGGTATTGGTAAAAAGACTGTCATTGGAATACCCAGCCCACTGCCAGAATGGGGAAAAAAGGGATCCTGCTTGAGCACTGACCCTGAGCCAGCATCTCCTTTCTCTCTGCTGGGGATGCAGCAGTTTTCAGCTGGATCAGTGCTCCCTCCAAGGGACAGGTCATTCCTGCAGCTACTAAGCTGCCTTCCCTTCATTTATGCCACCGCTTGACAGGCTTCCCCTCACCTCAGCACGCTCTTGGCAGGGTGCAGCCCCCACCTTCCTGCCCCGTGATGGCCTCACCCAGCAGAGGCCCACGGCCCCGCACAGCAGCGCCTGTGCCAGCAGCCCAGCAGCAGAACCTGCTCTCAGGATGGCACAAGGGCCACTTGGGTGTCCAAGTGCTATCACCAGCCCTCATCCTTCTCTTCAGTCAGGGCTAGCAGGCCATCACACCAACCAGCAGGGCTTGCTGAAGGCCTTTTGCTCACAGCAGACACATTTGGTCTAACAGTCAACAATAAAACCAAAAGCCTATTTACAGCTTTACAGGCCCTGCTGCACGCTCCAGGCTACACAGCAGAGCTGCAAGACAGTGGGAGACCTGTGCTCCACTCTACATACAGAGTCCTTGATGGCAACATCAGCTTCCCTCTGACAACAAACACCAGTGGCAATGGAAAGAAAGGAATTCTTGCTCCAAGAGAAATAAAAATCATGCCACTGTCAAAACAGAAGTTACCTGGTTTTGTGTAGGTAATGCAGCCTGTCCTCCTCACGCATTAAGGCAAACGTGTGAGGAACAAGGTGGGCTGGGAACAACCACACCAGGGAGCCCACTGCAAACCACTGCTACCAATGTGCAGATGGCACCTTCAGGTGAACGTCCATGGAAACAACCTGCTCTCACCAGCAGGTTGAACCTGGCCTGGGCCCTGCTCTGCTCCACAGAATGGCCTCCTGTCCAGCTGCTGCAAGGAACAGATGCAAGTACAAACTTTGTCTTCATGATGTTGTGTCAGGAGGCTGTGCCACTCAGAGAAGCCACAGCTTCCTGGAAGTCATAAAGAGGGATGCTGAAGAAATGTGTACATGTGAGTGGGGAACAGGACAACTGTCCAACAGTAAGACACTCAGATTGGAGTAACACAAAACCGATGCACAAATGGACACACAGCAGATTAAAGCCAACCAAGATTCAAACGGTTAAAAAGTGTCCTGAACACATTCCGAGAGGTTCAGCCAAGCCCCTGATGTGGGTAGCATGTCCTGTTCCATCCCCTGCCCAGAAGGATGTACTGAAGGATGATTTGAGAGAACACTGTTATCAACTCAGTGCTCAGACATCAAAAATGGGACCAGACCTTGTGTCAGAGATGGAAAAACATCCCTTCACTGCTTGTCTTCAAGGTCGCTGTGCCTCCCAACCAGCAATTTTCAAACAGTAAACAAAGCCAATACTTGCTTGCCCAGGTCTGCAGGTACCTCTGATCTATTCTGAAGGAATCTATTCCAAATGAAAGCTGCAGGCGATGTGGAGAACATGCTTAACTTGTCCCACGTACGGCACTGAATGCAAGAAACTCTCTCATGCTCCATCTCACAGTGCAGAGGAGGGACATCCACACTAGAACGGGACAGCAGCAGCTCCAGGCATTGCTTAGAAAGCCACAGGAGCTTCCAGCCTTCTCCCCAGGTGCTGGTGAGTGGAGATTTCTCTGACCTACTGGTAGTCAGAAGCTCAGCTGTCCAGGCCCCAGGGACTCCTCCAGGCCGTTTTCTTTGGTGGTGATGGCTTGGAGGTCAGTGACATGCCCAATGCCTTTGGTGACTCCTTCACGGAAAAGTAACTTGGCTCCAATCTTCAAGTATTCAGGATGCTTGATGAACCTGAAACAGACAACTGCCTTCTCTCCTGTCCGCAGCTTGTCCTGAAAAGAAAAATAGGAGAGCTTAGACCCATCTCCCAAGCTGATGCATGCAGGAAGAGGTACATGTGGATGGTAAGATGAGGCAAATGAACAGCCTTCTTCAGACTGCAAGGCTTGAGCCCTTCCCATTACTGTATACATAAGAAGAGAGAGGAAGACACAAGCTCTGAAGAATAGAGTTTACTTCTCTTCTTTAACATGTTTGGAGGAAGAGCAACTAAATGGGCAGGATAAAAGGATAGAGTCTGCTCCTAGGAAGAGACACAGCTACTCAAAATACCAGCAGCCCCCAACTTTACTAGAGGGTGTGGTGGAATCTTAACAAACCCAACAAACCCCACAGGGAGGTCTATCTTCCTCCCCTTTCTTCCCATGGCCTACCTTTCCATGGATCTTCTCTACAATAGCTGTCTGTCGCACATTCCCCACGTGCACCGTCACCTGAAACCCCTTCCGGAAAGTTGTGGCATGGAATAACAACACAATCTCGGCTTCAAACACTGAGCAGATGGTGGGGTTCATTTCTGGGCTCACCATTACCATGCCCTGCAGAAAAATGCAAAGCTCAGACCAGTTAGGACCAGTCCCCTTGCTTCTGAAAAGCCCCAAAACAACAAATACATCTCCACTCTGTGACTTGGGCTTACATCCAATTCTCAGCCTTGTACTCATTGTAATTTGTAACCTGGCCATTTCCTCCCCTTCCAGCAAGTTTCCTGCAAACATTTCTACTTCATTCCCACCCTACCAATGGGGGATGCCTAGGGAAGCCTCCAGCCCTGCTCACTGAACCAGTGAATGACCTGCAACAGCAGAACTAACCTTGCGCAGCAGGGAACGGTCGAAGGGTCCGAGTGCCAGGGTGGCTGCCTGCCCAGCCCGCAGCACGCGGCAGGCAGAGCGGTTCCGTTGGATACTGCACACTTTCAGCCGAAGGAACTTCCCATCGTCAGTGGGACCAACCACCAAGTTCTCCCCTTCTCGGCAGATCCCGCTGCCCAGGGTAGAAGAGCACAGAAAGGACACAGTTAATCAGGAGACAAAGACATTTCACCCTCCAAGATTAACCTGACCAAATTCCCCAGGGCCAAGGTTTTGGACTCTTGCCCTAGACCAAATAACAGGGAGACAAAGCTGCTGAGAATCAGGATTTCTTACAGCAGGAGTGAAAGCCACACTAGCACTCTTAAGAATCCCAGGTACAGACAGGGGCCATTGCACCTCCAGTGCTCTGCCACACTGCTTTGTTTCTGGTGGAAAGACCTCAGATGACTCCTCACCCCACCACACTCCTTCAGTGTGGGTGTGCTGATGGCCAAACTGCTCTGACTGCCCCTGAACACGGAGGGACAGCTGCCTTTTCATGAGGTAGCATGCAGTTAACCCCTGCTGGAATCAGAGAATCTACCTTTAACATTTCCCCCCCCAACCTGAGGAAGGAAGAAAACAACTCCTTGGGATCATGCCTAACCTCTGCCAACTCTAGATTCCAGCATGCCTTCTTTCAGCATGCTTCAGGACACATTCCTAATCCAGCAACTTTAAAGCAGACTGTCTGCTTGCCACCACATGACCAATGGTCTGCTCATGTCACTTCCCAACACCCTGTAGGGCTCTACTCTCACTTGGCTCAGTCATCTGGCAGCAGTCAGGACTGAGCCTCACACAGCTTCCATTTCTGCAGCAACCATTCACATCCATACATATCTGTCTAGGCTCACTTACCTCGACAGAGTTCCTCCCACAACAGTCCCCACCTCTGGCACCGTATAAATTTCATCAACCTGCAGCAAGGCAACAAGAATAAGCTGCTCAGACAGCTGTGAAACAGCACTCCAGAATGAGGACAAAGAGCCTGCCCCTTGTGTGGAAGTAGGTGATCTCTCTGCTAGTCATCAGATACTGTCTCAGAGCTTCACCAGCTCCCACTACCTTCCCATTAGAAGAACAAAGCTCTTCCTTTTAAATAGAAACCAGAGAAATTATCCTATCCCTGAGACAGACATCTCATGGTTAGGGACGATTAAGCCTATCAGGCTTTTATCAAGGACCAAGTCCTTTTTTTAATGTCTCTCAATAGTCCAGGAGTTCACCACATCTCTACCTGTGGTGTCTAAATTCCCCAAATGTCTCTTCCATGGCACAGCAATGAATCCAGTATCAGAGCTGGAAACAAACTACCCTTACCCACCTGAAATTCTGTAAGTTGCTGCATTAATTCTTCCTGCTCTTTACTGTTGGTCAGTGGAGGGAGGATGTTGAGGAAGACTTTCAAGAGATCCAGATTCTCCCCAGAAACACTGGACAGTGTGAAGATTGGGGTGATGCTGTCAGACACAAGTAGACAGAAATAAGCAGAAGGCCACAGCACAGTTCCAGAAGGTTTCTGGAATTCTGAATCTACTGAGACCCGCAGGAAGATGGATACTGTACCAGGAAGTGGCTAAAGCAGGAAGGCTAGATACAACTCCACAGTAACCCCTGCCTCAATGTTAGGTTGAGGCACCAATCCCTTGTCAACACACACTTTTCTTATGAAGAAGTAACTCTAATGCAGCCTTTGCTCCCAGAGCCCAGAAAAAAGTTTGGGAGGGAAAAATGCCTTATTGGAGAATGCAAAGGTACGAAACCTGACAAGGAGCAGAGATGTTCAAGATGTACTCAGCTCCCCTGTGTTCACCCTTCCCCAGCTCCACATGGCAGCCCAGTCTGGATTGGCTGCTCCCAGCAGAAGAAAGGAATGGTCCCTTACTTGGGAGATTGTGCAAACTGTTGTGCTGCTGTAACTGCATCGTCATCTGAATTCACAAGCAGGGGGAGTTTGTTGCAGCCTGGTTGCTTCAGGATTCGCTCCAGCTGCTTCACTGTCCGTTCCACGGTGGCTTTTGAACACAAGTCGACTTTGCTGATGACAATGAAGAAGGGGACCTTGAGGGCCATGGCCAAGCCCAAGTGCTCTCGTGTTGTGCCCGCTGCAGGAGACAAGTGAGAGTGTAGGTGCAGCAGCAGTCACCACTGTAGCTTGTTTATGCCGATAGCTGTGTCTCCTGGCTATCCCATGGGCCCACTCTAGAGATTTCACTGTAACTGCTTAGTTCATCATGTATTGAAAAAGCACAGTTATTCTGTTAAACAAAACTAAACATCAGTCCAGAAAAATAAAAATTACCAAGAAATTCTGTGACTGATCTGTCTGCCTCAGAAAGATGCTGTAGTTTTCATTCTTTGACCAAAGTTTGCCAGAGAACAGTCACAAAAATGTCAGAGATAGATGCGGGAGAACTTGAGATGCCTTTTTACAAGACTTTGGGATCCAGCACCCCTAAGAATATGTCAAAGTTGTTTTCTTTTCTGAGAAACACTGCCCCAAATCCCAAACAAAGCTTCTCAGTCCAGGGTACAGTTTAATGTGGTCTACAGCTGGTAAGAGGACCCCAGATCTACTCCCCTCCCAGGCACTCACAGACACTGGCTTACAAGATATCAGTAGAAGCTTACAAATTAATAAACCTTTCTGAAAGCCATTCACAGCTGACAAGGACCCATTCCCCTCATTCTCCATTCCTCTTCACATGTTGCACTCAATCCATGCAGGCAGGGCAACACTCACCAATGCCAGTGTTGGCACTAACCACCAGCATGGCAAAGTCTGGGCAGTAGCTGGTGAGGCCAAAGATGGTTGTTTTCAGATACTTGTGGTGGCCAGCCAGGTCAATGAAAGTGATCATTTTGGAAGAGCTCTCACAGATCTCTTCTGCTGTCCGGGAGTCACTGTAATTTACCACCTAAGGGATAAGGAGCTTGTGAGAGAGGCAGCCCCAGCAGGCAAGTAAAGAAAACCCTTATCTATCCACTTTGATGTCAGAATTACTAAGTAGAGATCATCCACCATGGGTGCAAGAAACAGTGTCTGCTGCAAACGAACAACCAACACTCAGGTTCAGCTTAAGGGACAGAGAACTATGCCATCTCTCTTCCCTCCTGTCCCACTCACAGTTCTAACAGGAGGGTAATCCTAGTCTCCTCCAGCTTTCTGATTTCAGCAACCCACTTTCTCTTACCTCTCCTTTGCTGTTGAAGCCGAGGATCTCAAAGCTGATGCTTGATGTTCTTCCTGACTGGATTTCATGGAGATGCCGGAAGAGGTTGAGGCGTGCTCTGCCCCGCCCATTGTCCAGCTCTCCTTGTGTTAGGACACCCAACAGTGTTGACTTCCCTGAGTCCACATTCCCTAGGACAGCTACTCGAAGGTCTAGGAACTACAGGAAAAAGAACAAAGAAATCATTAAACTTAACCACTGCTGTGCTGAGTGCACAGGCACTACTGGGCAGTGGAGATGCAGCTCAGAGAGCTTTCCTACATCAGGGACAATGTGTAGTTTAATTTTGCTCAGATTCTGCTCCAGCAAATCACTGCCCAGCAGTCGTGATACACTTTCTAGAGTTGAGATGTGACATATCAGGCTTTGATATCACAAAAAAGGCTATTTGTTGCAGCAGACCTCTAAATCCTTTCTTGTTTGCACATGGGTCTGCATCAGAACCACTGCCATAGAAGCGAAATAATTTTTCACCTCTGATCCAGGCAATCTCCCGCACTGACATCTGCCTCAATCACAGTCTTGGAGATAAGAAGTGTTATCATCAAGCCTCCCTCTGGCAGCCCTTTAAAGCATCTGCTATGGGCCAACCTACGACAAAATGCCTCTAGGGCTTGGGCTCCCATCCCAAAAGGAAGCTGCTCGTACTAAGCCTCTAGGTCTCCAGCAGGAGAAGACAGCCAAACCACAGGTCCCTACCTGCTGGTTGTCAGGCACCTTTCGGACAAGCACCTCCGTTATCTTCCTTGGAACATCGCTGTCGTAATCGACCTCCCTCTCCCGCAGCACCGTAATGTCAGCCCCAACCCTGCCACAAAGACAGAAGGAAGGAGTGAGACACATTTGTACTTGACAGTTCTTGCACCTCTACAATAACAGCTGACAAAGCGAATGGGATGAAGACTGGGGATTAGCAGGGAAGGAGCCTCAAGCTTCCAGACAAAAGCCCTATAACTTTTCTCATGTTTCCAGAGCCTCAGGACTGAAGGAATGTCAGTCATACAGGGGCTTTGTAGGATGGAGCCACCAGCTGCTCAGGGGACTCCAGGGAGTCATGCTCTGGGCCCTGCAGACAAAAGGGAGCACGTACTTCTCTGCCATGCGGCGCAGCGTCTTGAGCGAGGCTCGCATCTCCTCCTCCGAGAGGCCCACCAGCAGCCCATTGTCCTCCACGCCGATCTGATAGACGGCCTCACCTCGGCCCTCCTGTAGTCGCCACTTCATCTGTGTCACCAGGTGCTCAAAGCGATACTGCGAGGGGTTCACCAGCTTTAGCTGTTTAACAGAGGGGTAGTTCTAGTCACAGGCTGGATGCAGAGGCAATCCCATTGCCCAATTCTGTGAAGCAATGCTCCCAACCCTGACCCACCTCTAGAAAGCACAGCCTGTATTACTGTCTGAACAGAAGCTATGGGACAGGTGAGAAGGGGTTTCACAAAGGTACAAATATATGGTAGAAGAACTTTCCTGCATCCTGACAAAGGGATCTGTACCCTGCCTGCTGCAGGGTTAAATACAGCACTCTGGGACCAATCTGTGATCCAGGAGCCAATAAGTGCAAATGGCGGAGCAGCCACAAGAAAGTGGCAAATCATTTTCAGGGATATCTGCATCTCTCAAAAAAAAAATACAGTAGGCATCACATGCTAGAAGAGATTCCTAAAAATCAGTACTGAGATCAAGCTTTACCAGCTCAGTAGACTGGTTAAATCTTGGCACAGAGACACAAAAGATGAATGGTAGCTCCTTAGTGCAGTGTCCACTCTTCTGTCCTTTCCTTGGCCGTGTTACTCATAGGCTGTCTTTGTCTATGTGTTTTGAAGTTATTCACTGCAAAATAACCCTCTGGCAGGAAGACCTCCTTCTGCAACCTCAAAAGACTCACCTTGTACTCGATGTTCCCATCTTCTGCCTGGTCAGAGAATGAAACAAGACAGAAGAGTTAGATGCTGTGCCCACAGGGACATCTACAGGCACCAGCTGCCCATATATTCTGAAGCTGGTGCTGAAGATTTCAAAGAGAGGGGAAGTGGCAGAAAGAGACTGTGTTAGGTCATAGCCTTCTGCCATTCTTTCCTGCACTCAACTAGAACTTTCCTTATGGTTTGTTTGTGCTGTTTGTATCCCACATCATGAACACCAAAGGACAAAACTAGAGTGGGGTAGAAGGGTAATACTGTCTGGGGGGGAATTTTTTTCTGAACAGTAAAGAATAGGGCCAGCCTAGCAGTCACACAGAGAGAGAGTTCCAGTTTCAAAAAGGTACAGGCCAGCATATGATTTAAAGTCTCCCCCCTCACCCATCTGTGACCCACAAAATGCCACCCACAGCATCCCACTCCCACCCTATCCAGCAGCTTCCATCCATCCAATGTGCACAGAAACAGGGGCCTGAGAACTAAAGCTTCCACTTCCTCTCCTGCTCAATGATACTCTCCCTCACTCAATTAGTTTTTCATTGACTCCTTTCTACATCCTTATGTATCTTTTCTCTACAGGGAAGGACTACAGACATAAAGAAGCAAGGTAATGACTCATTTGCCAGCTAGTCACTGGCCAAAGTTCTGGAGAGCCAGACCTGATTGGGACTGTCTGTACACTAGATGCTCAGAAGTACTTTCTCAGGGAAGGCCAGATGGGGTTGTAACAGAAAGGTCCAGATACTCATTAAGCTCAATTCAACCAGAACAGGCTCCAGCTTACCAAAGAGAATATCTAATTTTACAATTAGATATACAATATTTAAGTAAATTTTTCCCAATTATTCTGTATAAGGACCACTAAGAAAGGGCTGGAGCCTGCAGGAAGGCACATACTCTGTCAGACTAAATGGGGCTGGCAACAGTAGGCACTTCCTTTTCCTCTGGACACCTATTTGCATGTCAGGAGAGGCAACAGCCCTCTCCTTGCCTTCCAGCTCAGCTCTTAACCACAGCGGTGCTTACAGTGGCAAAAGGCCAACAGAAGTTCTCAACTGTCAGCTCAGTTCTCTGGCAGCAGAGCTGTGCCGTGAGGAAAAGGTACTTGTAGCAGGTTTTCCTCTCTTGCTATCTACAAGTTTTCCAGTTCTAAGCAAAACCCATTCACCTACTGCACTGTCGTCTAAATAAGGGAGTGGGTCTTCTCCAAGGCACTTGACACTAGAAAAGCAACAAGTCTAGACTTGCTGGGGCACACACTGCACAGGGTAGCCAGAAACAGGAAACTGAGTTGAAACCACAGGGGACTCTCCAGCCTCCAGCTGAAAGGAACAAGAACTAAACTGCGGCTGCAGGGCACGGTCCTGCCCGTGGAGAAGATCTAACAGTAGCAAAGCGCTGTTTTCACATCTTCCCAAGAGTCCCAGGCCTGCCTTGTGGAGGAACTGCTCCCTCCCAGCACACTATATATTTTACAGAAAGTTCACTGACAGGAGCCGAGGAATTGAGTCTGAGCCAACGTAATTCCCCCCACAGTGACAGTTCTATGAGAGCGGTGACAACTGCCCCAGCTGAGCACACACGCACGGTACTACCAATGCCACTTCTTCCTGCTGCAAGAGACAAGTGCCCTACCCCCTGCCCATACCATCTGCAGCCCTGTGTGAGGAAACAGCTGTCAAATTAGCTGGGAAGGGAGTCACCGGAACCCGGAAAGGGGCTCAGACCCACCAGATCGTCTCTCGGGGAGAGAGAGAGATGCAAACGGGATGTTTGGAACTACGAGGCGAGCAAAGCTTTATTTTCGAAGCTTTTTCGATCGCAGGCGGCAAAGCGCCCGCAGACAGACGCCAAGCAGCGCGATACTAGTCACGGACAGGGTCCGGTGGACCCCGCAGGGAGCTCGCTGGCACCGGGGGCGCGAGCACGGCCCGGAGGAGAGAGCCCGGGGCAGGCGGGCACACGGCTCCCGGGGCCGGGGCTGCAGGACCGCTCCTACGGCTGCTGTCAGCCCGACCCCGGCACGGCCCCGCCCCAGCACCTCCAGCCAGACCCGCCACCCAGCCTGCGGAGTCCGGCCGTGGTACCGACCCGCTCTGGGGGGGCACCGGCCCTCCGGCCCCTCCCGCCCCTCAGCGGCAGCGCCCCCACCCCCGGGCCTGGTCTCGCTCCCTCCACGGCTGACGGGACGCGGCGGCCGCCGGAGCTCACCTCGGGCGGCAGGTACGGGGGGTTGTTGGCCTTCCCTCCGCGGCTCCGCCCGTTCTTCTTCTTCGTCTTCGAGGCACCGCCGCCGCCAGGCGCAGCCCCCCCGCGCCCGCGCAGCGCTGCACCTGCCCCGCCGCCCGCCGGCCGACAGCAGCCCCCGAACAGCTCTGACACCCGGGAGTCCATGGTGGACACCGCGGCCCCGCCGCCCCGCTGCAGCGCCCCCTCCGCTCCCCGCCCGGCCCCGCCGGCCCGGCTCCGGCCCCGGCGTCACCGACCGCCGCGCGGCGCCCCGGGAAAGCGAGTCCCGCCCGCCTACAACGCCGAGAACGCACCGCGCGCCGCCCGCTCGAAACTACACCTCCCGGCGTGCCCCGCGGCGCGACCAGCTCGGTCCCGTACGGGTTCCATCCGCGGGGGCTGATGGGAGTTGGAGTCCAAGGGAGAGGGCGCCGCCTGTCGGCCCCGGCCGACAACGCGCGGGATGCCGCCCTCCCCGGGCCCCGCTGCCGGGACCTGCGGACGCCCGTGGGTTATCCCTTTGGCAGTTCACAGCCCCGGGTTCCCTGGTTATTGACATCGAGCGATCAGCCATTCTGGATTCGGGAAACTGGGGCACTTTCGAAGCTGTTTGGCATTGGAGGTACCTCATGACTACGCAGAGGCAGCAGCCCGACACAGAGCGATCCCAAAGCACACATTAAGATCCAACGAGGGGGCGGCCGGAACAGCAAAAGAACCTCTAGCTGTGCGCCGCATCCCCTCATTAAGTGTATTCCCAATCTCCAGTTCCCATTGCGCCGTCTCTTTCCCCGGCGCACGCCCTGGGGAGAGCGACGCTGGTTCATTGTTCGTGTATAACTGACACCCTCCGTGGCGCTCCGCACAGGTGGCCGCGGTTCCCGTAAAGCAGCCCCCGAGAGGCTCCTCTCGCCGTCCCGCCCTCCACTCGCCGTGTGCTGGAGGCGGCACCCAATGGGGCGGCGGGCACAATGTTTCCAAACACGGCACTCCCTGCACGCTCCCCGCCTCCGCCACCCCGCGGCCCCGCGAAGGCGGCTCCTTCGCAAGGCAGCGGAGCCGCCAGAGCTGCCGGGAGCGGGGCGGAGGAGAGCGGAGCCGTTTCCTGCGGATAGCCCTGCAAGAAGCGGAGCCCCAGCTCCCGGCACGGCCTCAGCCGGGCGGCCCCGGGACGGGATCGGATGGGGGGCGGAGGGGCGGGGCTACACAGAGACCCCGCCCACGCCCACGCCCACCAAGCGCGGTGGCTCCGCCGTCGTCGCCGCCAGAGGGCGCGCGGCGCGGCCCGCGCGCCGCTCCCGTGAGGCTCCGCGGCGGCAGCGGCATTTAAACCCGCGGCGGCCGTTGCGGGGGCGTGTCCCTGGGCCCTCGTTCCCCGGCGCTGGCGGGCCTGGATCGCGGCGGCGGCGGGATGGGGCCCCACGGGGAGAGGTCGGTGCTGGGCAGCCCCGCGGTGGCCGTGGCGTTCCCGGGAGCTGTGTGCCGGGGCAGCGGCTACCGCTTCGCCTGCGAGCTCCTGAAGCACGTCCTGCACCAGCGGAACCAGCTCCCGCTGCCCTACGAGCAGCTCGCCTTCTTCTGCCGGCGGGCGGCCCAGGTGAGGGGCGTGGGCCGCGGGGTCATCCCCGGGCCGGGGGATTAGGGGGGCCGTGGCATTTGGGTTTTGCTTGCGAGCTCCTGTTCTCGCTCGGGGACTCGTACAGTAACGTGTCGGCGCTTTTAAAGTAAAGCGCTTGTTGTGGCTGCATCCATAAATCCTACCTCTTCTTTTCAAAACGAGGCAAAGGCAGCGTTATATTCAGGCTGCTGAAGGTGCCGACAAATTGCTCTTAATTGATTGTTTCCTATTTTCTGCTCAAAGCGAGTCACTGCTTTGTTTGTTACCTCTAAGCAAAAAAACAAACAAAAAAAGTACTATTAAGTGATTTCAGGGAGATGGCTGATCTTTGAAAGATGGGCTTGGTAGTGCGATTCAGATTCTAGCTGAGTAGCTATGGATTGTGCTTTCGTGTTCCTCTTGTATCTCCTGATGTGGAGAGAAGATGTGCATCTTCCCCATGTAGCTCTCAAAATGAACACAAACTGCTTGTTCCTTGACTCTCTGGGATGGGCCATGCTTTCTGCAGAGTATAATACATGTTCATAACGAAATGTGTTAATATGAATTTTTGTTTTCCAGGATGGCGATGGAATTGGGAAATCACATTCCCTGGGCCTGGCAAGCAGAAAGTGCCAGCAGCTGCTGATGGAGCTGGAGGGATTGTTCCAGCACCTGGAAGTCATGTTTAGTCTGACACTGGTTCCTCGGGTTCTTTTTCTACTTGGAGGCAACGTCATGAACCCCAAGGAGCTCTATGAGCTGAATTTGGAAGGGTTCTGTGAGGGCTCTGCTGAAGAGAGCCTCCAGACTGCGCCCTGTGTTCGCCAGCTCTTTCACCGCCTGTTTGTTGCTGATGTCTTCAGTGAACTTAAGGCTCTCCCTGTCACAGGCACTCTTGTCCTGGTCCAGGGCCACCGTGACTGTGGTGTTGAGTGGTTCCGGCCCAAGCTCAACTACCAAGTGCCGGCCCGAGGGAGGAAGCTGACTGTTAAGTTATCCTGTGATGGAGACCTCGACGTTAGCGCCTCACCTCCACAGCACACGGCACCTGCTTGGGAGGACTATGTCTGGTTCCAAGCACCGGTGACCCTCAAAGGCTTTAGTGAATGAATAGTTTCCATGGAAATTTAATTGGAATATTGATTACTTTTTTTTTTCCTTTAGGCGTTAATTTTAGCAAATGTAACCATGTATTTTTGAACCACGTCTGTCTGAATTTTTTTTTTTTTTCTTCATGGTGTCTACTGCCTTCCTGTATCTTGCTGCGCTCCTCTATTGTCCTTATTTCCTGAGTTGTTGTTGAAGGTAAATCCATTTTAAGGAACAGTTGTACACAGGTTCAGCAATTCTTTAGGGACCTGATCTGTGATCTCATCTGATGGGATGAATTAATGTGTTGGGAGTAAAACTTCCCTGCTGTGTGTTTGCTGAACTGGTAAAGGCTGGATATGTACAATCTCCTCCTGAGTTTTAATGTGGCCATTTTCTGACCCTGCCTTTGCCATGTTACCCATAGGCTCTCTTAGGTGAAGTTACTTCCTGCAAAATAACTCTCTGGCAGGAAAACCTGCAGTCCTTGAAAGGCTCCCTATAGCAGGAAAACCAGCTGGCAAAACTGGAGCGGGACAGAGGTAACATTGTTGCGGAAGAGGGATTTATTTCCAGCTGGTAAAGAATGGGGCAGGATGAAGGCGGTTCCTCTGCAAAGGGCTGGAGCTGCCAGGGCTGCCGTGGAGATGGGCGGAGCTGCGTCCAGGGGCCCCTTGGCAACCCTGCAAGCAACAGCCGCAGCTCCTGACACTGCCTCAGCTGCAACGGTGTGCGCCCCACTTGAGTCATCAAGTGCTTGTCCATCTATTTGGTAAAATTACACTTTCTTATAACTCACCTTCTGTTCCTTAACACTCCAAAGTAAGACTTTTAAGGAACTGAAAAATCTTGTAGCTGGTTCTGACTTGGAGATGGAAAGGGACCGGTACTGTGGAGGCAGGGTAGCAAAAAGCCATTTATTTTTTTTACTAATGTTTGCCTAACAGCCCTCAGAATTGGTTAGATACAAGATTAAAAGTAAGCAGTTTATTTGCTAACCCTCTTCAGAGAAAGTTAGAAGTGCTGCTGCAATAATGGAAGATTACTCTTACTTGAGGAAGAAACTTTGACTTAAATGTTTCTGAAATGCATAGAAATCAGGGGAATGTGATCAAGTTTAGCACTATCTTTACCTGCCAAATTCCTGTTCTTAGTCAGACTGTATTACTTAGAATCAGAACTTGAGCCTGTTCTTCTGGGCTGGTGTCTACTGCAGAACAGGACAGGGAGAGAAGCCCTGAGAGCAGTGTTAGAACTAGATATCTGCTGGAGTTGTCTTCAGTCAGCTGGACTATTATCTGTGCTGTAATGAGCTTTCAGTAGCTTGAAATAACTCCATCCTATTTGAAGAGAAAGGTGAACTTATTGTTGGTGAGGGTACTTGCCATTACTAGTCAAAAATGGGGTGGTAAAAATCCTTTGTGAAGAGGGGGAAGGTTGAAGTAACCCTCTATGCTTGGTGCATATTTTAACTTTGACCTTTTCGAATGGAATGAGAAGTAGTAGGAACTTAATTTGATGTTTTTGAGCTTGGAGAACACTAGAGTGCCCTCTCTGCTGTAATATCCATTAATATCTGTCTACAATGTGCAGTAGCTGCTTCTTAAGCTTGTTCTAGGGGAAAACACTTTGAGTGAAGAAAGCTGCCTATGTGCAGCTGCCCACTTGAATATGAAACCTCAGGTCTCTTGAAAATATAACTTGAATGTAGGAGTGTTTGTGCTCAGGAGATTAGAACCCTTCATGCTTCCACCAAAACTGCTTGTGACACATGTTTAAGAATGCAGGTGCCCAAGTGTTTAAATAAGTCTTTAAACAGAAGCACATTGACCAGTTCCTTTCACCTCTCTTCCTCAGATGAGTGCAATGTTACTGCAATAAACTGTTTACATATTCTGTTATACTTGAACTATGAATGCAGTAATGATATGGTGCTGGGAACAAAGGAACACAAGATGCTTTTTGGATTTTTTTTTTATGAAAACATTTAGAACTTGATTTTAAAAATGCGTACTGTAATTACTATCAAAATAAAATGCTGGTTTCTATATGTGATTATTTTGAGGGATTAAACAAATCCAGTCTTCCATTCTGTGCATATATTTCAACTGCAGGCTCACAGCCGTTCCACTTTTCGGACAAACTGCATGATGTCTTGTGCCAGGAGCTTTGGTTCCTCAAAGGCAGCGAAATGCCCTCCACGTGGCATGTAAGTGTAAGTGATGATGTTCTTGTAGACATCCTTTGCCCAGACACGTGGTATATGTACAATCTCCTGAGGAAAAGCTGCAATGCCTGTGGGAACATATACTCCAACCCTAGAAGACATAAGTTAATTGCATTGTTGAAACAAGTCCTGGGGGAAGTCTATAAAAACCTCTGTCTCTGGGAACACATTCAGCTGGAGAAGTTTCCCCACTTTGTGCAATGCACCTCCTGGTCTGCATTCCACTGAGGAGTTTCATTTCTATTCAGGTATCATTGAGTTTTTGAAGATGATATCAGTAGAGGTGCAAAGTAGAGCCAACTTTGTACACAGGTTGCTCTTGAAATGTTCCCTATCTTTGAGCTTAACTTTTGTAAGCTGCAGTGTTGTGCTACATCACAAGATACAACACCTCTGAGAAATGAGCCAGCTCCTGTTTGCTTTAGAATTTGGCACCAAATGCATAACAAATGACCCTCTGGAGAGGAAAGGGGCTGGTTCAGTCCACCAAGAAAAAGACTCCCCTACTTGTTCAGCTGCTCGGTTACTTGGAGAAGTCTGCTCAGCAACATTTTGTGGTCAGCCTCTCTTAGCATCATCATTATGTACCAGCTGTCACAAGGTGCTGGGTTTCAAGTACTGCTCTCCAAATTGCTACCCCAGGTTTGTGCTTAACCCTTGTAGTTCTTAGCTTATCCTCCAGCAAGTAGTAGCCTTCCTAATTCAGTTTAAATTTCTCTCTTAGATGTACCCATGATCTTCTGTTTTGTTTTCACTGAACAGGGCTACAAATCACATTTGTTTGGTGAATAAGTATATAGACTTGTATTTTGAACACAAGACTGTGCTTGGTGCTTTGATAAGTCTTTTGCATTGTCTTGGCTGCAAGCTACCTTGTGTGCATTAGGTTCAAAAGAAAAGTGACCCTTAACTATATTTATCAAAAGCAAGTAAGAATTTGGACTTCCATTTTTCTTAGAACTAATTAAATGTGCTGTTGTAAGTGATCTAACTGTTGATATAGGCAAATGTTTCAACCTCATTTGCAAATCTGCCTTGCAATTTGCCACATAATTTACCTGTTGTGAATTCTTGTGTCCTTGGAAAAGTTTTCCTTGTAGTATCGCATTGAGGACACAATGGAGGATGTCACCCAATAAATCATCACATTGGTCAAAAGCTCATCAAGAGAGTATTTGCTGTTGGGAGAGAGGAAGAAATTTAAATGGAAGCTGTTCCTCAGTGCTCTATACTGGGCTCATGCTCTGAAGAACTGATGTCCCTCTTAATCTCCACTTATTTTCAAGCAGCAAATTAATTGGCACCTGTGTGTTCAGAGCAAAACTACCTGGTGCTGAAGCAGTAGCGTGCATGCAGTTTGCTGTAAGTTTAAACTAGTGCTTGTCATGTCAGCCTTTCCTCCTTAAATTTCACCTTTGACAGGCCAGTATTTTACCTGTATCCTCATATTAGCTCCCACCAGTCATTCTTTCAATGAAACTTCTCACGGAATAAGGTCATAACCTAACATCTTACCTTTCCAAGCCTCCATCATCTTTATGCAGAAATGATTTGTCTGTCCAGGTAGAGAATTTTTCCATAATGTATGCAGCAAGCCCCACTGGGGAGTCATTCAGTCCACAACCTAATTGAGGAGAAGAGCTGTTGCAGTTGCCTGGCACTGCAATGCTTCAGTGCCAGGCAACTGAACTTTCATGAAGAGTTTGGAGTTTTCTAGAGAATTCAGTAGAGAGTCTGTATTTATCTATCCCTTATAGTGCTTTATTTGTGACAAATTCCCTGCAAAGGAATTCTGGCTATAACTGAGGGCACTACAAATTCATCTGATTCCTATACAAAAGAAGCTGAGAGCTAAGGAAGTTCCATTGGCTTCTTGGTGATGTGTGGCAGAAGGAGCAAATTCAGATGTAAAGAGATGGCAGTCTGAAAATAAATTTCAGGTAAAGTATTTGGGAGCACTGTCCTTAGAATGGGATGTATTCTGATTCTAAAATATATTTATAAAACAGGGCTAACAGGAATGCAACAGATTCAGAATATCATGCATATAATGGATTCTGTGGTTTTGCTTTTTGGGTTTTTTTTTAAGTGTTTGCAAAATTACCTTAATCTTTGATCCAGATGATTTTTGAGAGCACTACCCTTGACTCATGGATTCTCTCATAGGACAGCAGCCAAACTTGAACCCAGTTGAATTGTGACTTTCTTAAACTGCTTTGAACTTTGTTGATATCAGGTTTTATTGGCTGTTTTTATCAACCAGTCACTTATAAACCAAAGCTTGGATAGCCATCAACTTTACATCTAATTATTAACTTTTATTCATAGAGAAGTTAGGGTCTTGTTAAAGGGTATAGGTGTCAGATTTTTGTGATTCTCTCCCTCCCCTGGAACTCGTGGATTTTTTCCTGTGCTTGGATTCTCACATTGACTAGTTTTAATCCTTTTCTTAAGGCAGTTCAATTTCTTAAGAATTGAACTGCCATATTGAACTGAAATATTTCCCAACAAAATATTTTTTGAAATTATATAACTTCCATTAGTGGGTCTATAGCTATTTGATTCTGCCAGAGCTCTGATTCTTGAAACATGATTTCCCTGTGATATTTTCCCCTGTAAATCAAATCTCCTTGTTTAAACAATTCTGTCAGATTCCTGTTCAGAGACTAGACATAGTAATCTTCATTTTTCTCTGGATACCTACACTTTTTTGGCCCATAAAAACACCCAAGCAACCAGAAACACCACCACCACAACTTGCCCCCACCTGGCATATTGTTTATCTCATTTTAATTCTTTGAGTTTGCAATCACTTCAAGTAATAATCTAGGCATTCATTGACATTCCAGTTTGAGCTGCTTCTTCTCCTTTGGTGAATTGCCAGGATGGGGGACTGTTTGTTCTCTGGTCTCTAAATCTGACACCAGCCTGAGACAGCTCTGCTGTCTTTCCTGAAGGAATTCCTGAGGAATTATTTCAATAAAGCAATACCCCAGAATCCTCTCTAGTGGGGACTGATGCAAAGACTTCCTTTAAGCTTTATGAAATGGCCATATCTTTCTTCACAGTCCTTATCCCCTGGCCCCAGGATGTCAACATTCTGGCTTTTCAGGTGTTTGAACTTTGTCTACCTTTTTTCAACTTTCATATTGCACCTCTTTTGCTTGTGGTATTTTTCTTGTTTTCAGCCCCATTTACTTCTCAAAGCTTCAATTTCAGAACCCTGTGTTTACCTTTTGAGAGACTTTATGGAAAGGGGTTAATTCTCAAGGAAAGTGGCATGCTATTGAAAAGTCCTTGAAAAGTTATACTTGAAATCTCCATCTTTTTTTGAGTGGTTTCTTTTGACTTAATTTTATACAGTTCTCATCCCCATGAGCTCATTGCCCACATGACTCTTGTACTCAAGTCACCAGAACTCATTGCTTCTTAAATATGGCTGGCCTTTGTTTTCATGTACCACGAGTGATTAGTGTACCATGTTCACAGGGATATAGAGAAGGTACATTACCTGCAGTGTCTGGTTTGGTGGCTTGGATGTGTAAGTATCCAGTCTCTCGCAGGACATCATATATATTCTTCTGTATGAAAGGGTAGAGACGTCGAGCATCTTCCCTACTGTAGCCTACAAGCCATGGTACATAAGCCCCAAGCATTGTACCAATCACCTTTCCCAAACTGTCTATGGTGATGAAAACAACATTCAGATGAAGCCCTTTCACAGACCTGAAAGTAAGTTAAGGAATAGAGGGTTAAATTAAGCAATTTTCTGTCTCCAAGTTTTCTAGAAAACAAGTCTGACTGCAGCTGTGAGATAAACACTGGACTGAATCAAATACACCAAGCCCTTCAGGTTCATCATGATAAAAAAAAAAAAAATAAATACAAAGCATATGAATGCAATTGAATATGCAGGATGGGGCTGTCCCTGAAGGAAACAGAAGCAGAAGGGGATGAGAAGCAGGCAAACAGAAGGTAGGACTATAGAGCCAGAAGGTAGGGTAGGAATTGGAGGCAGCTCTTCTGCACTGATTTCCTTTGCTACTTACTGTGGCAGCATCTGGGCCATGTTTGTGGTAATGCGAGATCCCCAGTCTCCTCCCTGTAGGTAGTACTCCTTGAAGCCCAGTCTGTTCATCAGCTTATGAAATATCCGAGCAGTTGCTATGGAGTCAAAGTCTGTAGGTAAAGGGAAACACAGGAGACCTGTTGGTCCTAGTCTTCCTCCCCTGGCCAAAGACTGACCTGGCCGAGGCATGTGTGTGTGGAGCTGTGGGAAGGGACAGTGTGCAATGCTGCTCTGCCTCACTCCTTGGAAAGAAAGTGAGCACAAGATGAAAGAAATTCAGTGGAAAGCGAAATCAGACCTGACTTCCAGTTAACACTGTGTTGCAAATCTCCACAGCCAGCCCCAGAGCCTCAGCCACATGGGCCTTAGTGAAGAGCCAGGCATCTGCACTACAAACTGCAGTGCCCAGGGCTGCCTGGGATGGTTGAGGTGTTACTCCAAAAACTGCAATTCCAACAGAGCTTTTTCATTGCTTACCTTTCTGGTGAGGGGCCTCTGAGAAACCATATCCTGGGATGGAGGGGCAGATGACCTCAAACACCACATCACCCTCATTCAGGCCGTGCTTGGCTGGCTCCGTGAGCAGAGGGATGATCTTGTAGAACTCATAGAAGGAGCCAGGCCAGCCATGGACCATCAACAGAGGTCGAACAGCTTGACCATGAGGAACATAAGATGGCTTCACATGGATAAAATGGATATCAATCCCTGCCACACATCCAAGAAAGAAAAATTAAAGCCCTGGGACCACAGTTTCTGCTCTGCATTCTGTAGAAGGAGGGAGGCAAAACTGTAATTAGCATCTGCAGCAGAAGATGCCTGGCTGAAAGGGGATGCCTGGCATAGTATCAGTTGTCTCATCTTTTACATACAGAGAGAGATATTGACCCCAGCCACAGTTATTGGGGTCATTGGAGATTAGCATCCATCTCCTGAGAAACTCGTTTCACTGTATATAAGTAAGAACTGCACTTGAATGAACAGCATAATGTGGGTAAGATACATGCAAAAACATTACAGTAGTTAAAAGAGAAACATGAAAAAGGGAATGATAGAAGTCTAACATAGAGATCACTTATGTAAAGTCTTTCTACCCTAATCTAGAGATCATTTATGTAAAGTCTGGCTAAACTCACCTGGCTAAACTACTGTGTGGTGGGGAGGGATATTCCAGCCTCATTCTGGCTAAATTTGACAGTTTTCAAAGGTGGCTTCAAGGCAATCACTGAAGAGCACCTCATCATTAGTTAGCATGGGTTCAGAGCTACATGAAGCCCATCTTGAAGCAGACCTAATCTTATTGCCACTGTGTAATGATCTTAATCCCTATAAGGTTATTAATAATAGAGCTTCCAGTAGTTACATTTCACTTGCATCACTAAGCTGTTGCATAAGTTATCTCAAATATTGTCACTTTTTACATCTCCCCCTTCTTGCTGTGCATTTCTGAGTGAGACCTGTTCAAGGCAGAGAGGCCCCCTCACCTTCAATGGTGGTGTGGAAGTGGGGGTATTTGTTCAGCACTTCCACTTGCTTGCGCCAGTCAAACTGATTCCTCCAGTAGGCCACCACCTTCCGCAGGTAGCTGGAGTTGAAGCCATAGTGGAAGGCAGCTCCTTCCACGGGGGGTGTGAAGCGGAACCGATCCAGGCGCTGATGCAGATCCTGTGGAAGGAAGCTCTTCCTGCCAGGCTGGCCAGCTGCTAGCAGGTGCCCTGTGCCAGGGCAAGCACAGACAGGGTCTCCTGGCTCTGCTGGCTTTTGTATTGCTCTCTGGGACACCACAAGCCTTCCTGAAGAAGTGCCATACTCTAACTAACTGCTTGAATTGTTTATATGGGGAATACAACTTTCTACAAGTTTCCCATGGGCATCCAGGAGTACTGGGTCCTACTCTTGGCTTGCTGCTAACTCACTTCAGGGTTTTTGGCACTAGGAGCTTGGCAGCACTGCTGGCTGGGAGAATACGAATCTCACCTTGAGCTGCTGGCTGCTGCTTGGTCAGATAATTAGAAACAGGCATGCAGGGATGGAGGAGCTATGACTCAGTCAAGACACCATCCTTCTTCAGCCTTACAGCCCTTTCCTCTGTGGAAGCCCCTCAGTCCTGCCCTACTGGTGCCACTGCTGTCCCAATGCCCTCCTGCCCTGCTCCACTATCCACAGACCCACTGTCTAAGTCTGCTGCTCAAAGTGTGGCCTTTCTGCAGGAGAAGCCCCAGCTTGCACAGAGGGGCTGCTGTCTCATAAAGCCTTTAGGGGACATTGCAAGGGACTGGAGCTCAAATCCCCTTCGTAAAGAATGGTGAGCCAGAGCATCATCTAATGGAATTGGGTAGCTGCCCTGGCACATGGAAGTGCCCTGCTATCACCCCCAAGGCATCACCTCGAGGCAGTGAGGTGGGTGATGGACTGCCTCCCCTTGCAGCTTTCTGCCCTTTCTTACTCCCCAGCCAGCAGTACCTCGATTTCTTTGTCAGATGTTTCAATCTTGAAGGGACGGATACTTGTGTCTTCTTTCCCTTTGGGGGGCCTTTCGCCTGCGCCCCACCACCCATCGCCCACGTCAATAGTCTCGATCTTGCGTCCAGATCTGAGCCAGTAAAGCAGCATCCCTCCAACCCCCAGGGCAGCCACGGGGACCAGGACTGCATTCTTCTGAGAATAGTCAAAAGACCTGGGGAGGCACAAAATTGCTTGTGTTAAACAACAGCAGCGTCAAAGGGGCTTATGCTGAAGCTTGTTTGCACATCCATAGGGAATGAGTAGGGACAAATGCCTCCAAATCCCAAGCAGTAAGCACGGACTGGGCATTTCTGTTGTTTTTGAAGATCACAGGTAAGGTTTGGGGCAGGGTTCTATCTACGAAGGCTTCTTAGGGGTCTCAAGTCCTTGCTGATCAGGACTTGCTGATCACAAGTCTTCCTTGTCCCTTTCCTTGTGAACCAGGATGCCCAGGGGAAGAAAGTTCAATAGGATATGGGCCAAGCTACTTTGAGGCAGGTACTGCAACGAATGAGACAGTAGCAGCTGGACTTGTCCAGGAATAAAAGCTGCATGGCAGAGTGGGCTGAGGAGCAGGAGGAGAGACAAAAGTCTTCAGCTGCTGAGGAGAGCTGCATATGCTGGACATGCTCCTCTTGTCAGTGTTTCATACACAGCTCCCCTACAGATTCAATCATCTCTTAGGGCAATCCTGGCTCTCCCCTGTAGCTCTCATGTTAGGAGTATCTGCTGGTGCCCCTGTTTCTGTTCTGAACAACAAGGTCCCACACTTGAGGTGTGGGAGCCAAGTTGCCAGAGCTGGAGCTGACAGACATGCAGTCCTAAATGTAGTGTACCTTCCCATCCCTCTGACTTGTGTTTCAAGTTCTCCAGCTTCCCTTGGGGATTAGTAGAGGTGTCTGGGGCTCCTGCAGGGGGCTGCAAGGGGGCTGGGAGTGAAGATTTTGTTGCTGTTGTCATCCAGAGTACAGAAGGGATGATGCTGTGCACCGGTCAGGGCAGTAACCAAAAGAGGAGGCCGCAGCACAGAACAGCTATTCCACTCACCTGATCCGGGACATGATGCTCTCCCTACAAAAGGGGAAAAAACAAAGATCCTTACAGTCTGATAGTGTTGTCCTATTCCAACCCTTCTGGATGGTGCAAAGAATGTCCCCTGCCAGCACCACTCATTGCCCAGGGATGTGATCAGCTCTTTAGCCACCTGGCAACATCTGCCATTATTTTTCCTATTCTTTGGATAGGATGGGCAGAGAGGGGCTCACAAAGCACTGCCTCTGCACAGAGTGTTTCTGGGCTGTGCTTTAGCTACTTAATTTGTTGCCATAATATTCCCTCCTTCAGCACAACTTAGATGAAAGGCAGTAAACAACTGCATAGGTATCCTTGCGGTGTTTCATCCTGTGAGCAGCCATGTAACTTGAGCTAAGAAAATTGTTTACTTTGCTGTGTTGCAATAGGTGCACAGCCTCAGCAGGGCAGTTCCGAGCTCCAGGGTTGCTCTGCTCCCAGCCATGTGGTGCTGATCGTGCTGCAGGGCTGGCACCAGCAGAGGCTTGTGGATCCCTCCCTGTCCAGAGTTTAAGGAGCTGCTGTACCTTTGACACTTTTAGCTACTCCTGACTGGATATCAAGCCTTTAGGTCTCCCCTGACTGCTAGGAAAAGAAAGTATTCTCCTCGGTTCCCTTTAAGCCTAGTAGCTTCTAGTACAAAAGCACAACCTAAAATCTAGCAACAATAGAAGCAAGTCTTGTTACTCTGCCTTGTGGGACACACCTACATTAGGAAGTTCTTTGGTACAATAGTACTTTGAGAAAACAAACCAGAACAAATACCAAAAAGGAAAAAGACTTGCTAATCCGTGAAATACTAACTCCACTGGGTGTTTCTTATCACCTAGAATTGTTTCCCTCTGCTGTCTGAAGTGCAGAACCTGGAGCCTGTACTGGATATCTCAGTAACCTCCAAGGCAATTTGCTAACATTTGCTGAGACAACATATTGTGTGATTTTTTCCCCCCTTAAATCACTTCCAGACATAGAAGAACAGGGCTGATAAGAACAAACAGCTTATGCAACAGGTAGGAATAGCCCCCTGCACTTACATCCTGGAGGTCGATGAGCAGAGGTATGAAAACAGCTATCAAGGCAGTAGAACAAACCCTGCACTGCTAACAAAGCAAGCCTGAAACAGGCTTTGTTAGCACTGCTAACAAAGAAGCAGCTCTCTGAGCGACACAAAACAAGGCTCAGTCGATCAACACCTCCTCCGCACTCATGCTCAGGAGAACTCAGCTGCCTGCTCCCACTCTCCCACCACCTGGTGACCCTCCCGGGGCTTCCTCGTAGCCCCAAGCCCAGGGAGCCCAGTTTGGAGTCCCTGCTCCCCGTGCCGAGGAGATCTCACCATGCGTTTGGAAGGATCTCCCGCCACATGTCTGCTCGTCCTGCCTGGCCGCTGCTCCCAGTGAGGACACAATCCCAGTTTCTCCTCTCTGGCTCTCTCTTCCGCAGTGACGTTTTCTCGGGGACAACGCAAACCTCATCGTCCATCAGTGCCACCTATTGCCTGAGCGTGCAGCTGCAAACTGAGCTCGACGGAGGCCGAGTCCTGCGTGCAGCAGGAACAGCCCTGTGCGCCAGTGCAGACCGCATGCCAAATGGACCCAGAGCAACCCTGCAGAGGCTGCCCCGAGCTCCTCGGCTCAGCCTGTGACAGCACCGCTTCCTTACAGCAAAGGCCAGCTGGGTTATACAGCCCGTACAAAGCCCTGCAGCGGGAACCTCAGCCAGCAGCCTGAGGGAAGGGGTTCTTCACTCTCCTCAGCGCTCCTGAGACCGCACCTGGATTGCCACAGCCACTTCTGGCCTTGCTGGTAGAAGACAGCCTGGTGTGAGCCCAGCCTTGGAGGTACAGGGCCACCAAGCTGCTGGCTGGGACATGTGGTGTGCGAGGAAGGAGAAGAAGCATCTTCATCCTGGAGAGGAAAGAGTAAAGGGTGGGATCTTATTTCTGTCCACAGTTAACCACTGAAAAGCTGAGGGAAAATGGACTGAGTCATCATGGAGAAGCAGCAGGTGAAGGACAAAATGCAAGGACCCAAATTGTAACAAGAGAAGTTAAGGTTAGATATGAGAAGAAATTAGTCCTCCACTGAGGTATTCTGATTCTGGGACAGGGGCCCAGAGAGGATGTGGGATTTTCACCCTTGGGGGCATTCCAAATTTGACAGGAACAAGGCACTGAACAATCTGACGTAGCTGAACCTGTTTAGAGCAGGTGTTGGGATGCGCTCACCTCCAGGTGTCCCTTGCAACCTGTATATCACTTGGCTGCATTCCAGGTGCACCCATGATTTTCAGCAGCCAAAACATAAAGGAAAAGTTCAGTTTTTAATTTTTTATGGAAATCAATGCTATGTTTTAATTCAGATACCAAGATTTCATTTTCCTTGTGGTTGATAAAATAGTCCTGGATAAAGGCTTCTCTTTCATAGGAATTTGACAGCTTGGGTAAATGAGAGTTCAAAGCCTAAGGAATATTGGGGGGGTGGGGGGGAAGTGAGCAGAAGAGCAGTATGGAAAAAAGAATGCATACATGAAAGTGGAAGGTGAATCACTACATATTATGCAGTATGCTCAATATTGTGCCTTTTACATTTTCAACAAGAACATGTACTTCAGTAAGGACTGTTCTCCTTGCTTCCTTAAGTGGCAGAGCAGTGGCAGGGAGACTGTCACCAGAGTTTTATTTGCTTACAGTCAAGAAAGACTGATATTCATCCTTCTGTTACTTTGTTCTGCCTCTCAGAAGCCTCTAGTTAAAGATTCTTTTACACTGTGCTGTCTCTGTTATTAAGCTTCCAAATAAAATACATTAGTGGAAGGCTTTATAAACAAAAGAGAGAATTACAAGAGTAGGAGGAACAAAAATGAACCACAGCTTTCTAGCTTTTTTATGTTGACAACTTATGTTCCCAGGCAAGTATATAGTAAAAGAAGCATTTACACTGCATAAAATCCACAATAACCCTGTGGGTTTACTAAATCAAAATGTTGTTAAATCAAAACTTTGTAATGTGCCTAAGTAGTGATTCATGGATATGCCTTCATTTATTTACCAATGTTTATGAATCCAGTCCCCATGGCAAAAAGCACGTGAAACACTCCCAAGACCTCCACAATCGGGGAGTCAACAATGGTTCAAAATGAAATATTCACTAAGTTCTTCCACATAAACAGTTACTTCTGATTATCCTGCCAGCTACTAGGGCTGATGATTGCTACCTCTTGGTGCAAACTTGCTCCCATTTTGTTGTGTCGTGCTGCAACCCTTGAGTACTGTGCAGCCTGCCTCTCCTTCCAGTACAGCAACTCTGAGACTGCACGTACCTGGGTGTCCTTTCTGCTGCAACTTCTGTGCTTCCCTGGCTTCAGGACATGAGTTTGGATTTGAGCAACCACATTGCCATCAGAATGTGTCATGAATGGCATTGGATGCAAATATTCCAGATGTGAAGGGGCATCGTTACTGCCTTTTGCCATGAACCGTGGTCACTTTGCCATTATTACTCAGACAGTGCCTCTCACTCTGAGGTGCCATGTGAATCTTGACTGGCTACTGACCAGTTTGGGGTAGTCAAAGCTTCTGTGCAGGGTAGCACTTTAGATGTGCATAGGCACTCTCCAAGCCATTTTCATTCAAACAGCACATAGGAATTTTTTAGTATATGGTTGATTTATCATTATTGATTTTGTAATCATTAAGTGCCCTTGAACACTCACACTCAGCCCTGCCCTTCTGTTAAGGAATTAGCAGACCAAACTGCAGATCTGAAGGTGATAATACCACACCCTGCAACAGAATTGCTTAAATTACAAGGTCAGAGACTTTTTGAAAATTTTACTGGGGAAATGAAATAAAGCTTTCTGAAGAGAAAGCACATGGTAAAGGACTCTAGTCTTTTAAGCATATAGTTTCATACTGTTGTATGAAAAGTTTAACCTTGTTAGAGGGGGGAGAACTGATCCCTCTCCCTGGTCCAACATGTGATGAAAGTACTGGGAGTATGTGGAAAGTGGTGGGCTTCCTAACAGTGCCCAAGAAGGAGCTGATACCCTATTGGCCTTCGCCCAAATTCTTGTTATTCGTTCCAAAATTTAAAGATCAGGACCGAGACAACAAAACTCTTGGAACCACGCCCAGCTTACAAGTTCAAGTATCAAAAATAGTTGTGTAAATTATCTAATATTAGATAATGTTAAACTTCACAGAAGGAAAGTGTTGCCTCCAAGAACACACTGGAAATCATGGATGATCTTTTTGACCCTTGGGTGCTGAAAGATTGCTGCATGCATTCCCCCCCAGCCTCGAGCCTGATTGTCCTGCAGTTTTTGGACTCAAAAGGTGCTGGAGGGAATGGACTTCATAAAGGGATATTAACTAGATTTATGAATAGGAGCTGCCCCTTACAGGAGTTTCAGCATGCTTTCCTCTTCTTTCCTTTCTTCTCTATCAACTAGATGGGAGCAGGAGAGGAAAGGCCCCAGTGCGGTGGTTCCAGTCTGTTGTCCTGAGATACGGGGTGGCTGTCAGAGGCTGGATAAGCTGAGTGTCTCAAACCAATGCTGGTGCATGTGTGGTTGAGGATGGGTCAGGCCTTGCTTCTGGTGAGACAGTGCTCCACCCCCAGACCCCCAGCCTGGCTGAGCTGTCAATCAATCAATCAATCAATCAATCAATCACTGGAGGCTGTGTGAACCCAGCTCCTGATTCTTTCCCGCTGTAGACAGGGAAAGATTAAAAGAAATTTGATCCAGATCATTTTAGTAGTAGAATTGTACTGTATATCATTTCCCATGATGTCCACTGACCTTTTCTCTCTCCCTGAGTACAGGTTCTGGGAATCTCCCTGAAAGCTGCTTGGTGGGAGGGATAAGGGTGGTGATCTGGGACATGTGTATTTGTTTGGGTTGTAGGGATACCTGGACATGTAAGATTGTGGAGACCAAAAGGCAAGGTGGCCTAAATTGAATTTGCCAAGCTTTTTTTGGAACTCAGCTTACAAGTCCAACAAGTATCACAAATAGTTGTGCAAATTATCTAATGTTAGAGAATGCTAAACCTCAAAGTAGGAAAGTGATGCCTCCAGAAGCACAGGGAATCACTGATGATCTGCTGGATTTCTTTAGGTGCTGAAAGACTGCTGCATGGACTCACCCCCTAGAACCTAATTATCCTGTGATTTTTGGATTCATGGGATGGTGGGGGGAATGAACTGCATAAAAAGATGTTAATTAGGTTTTATTGATATAACAATTGCCCATTGTTTCAATATGCTTTCCTCTTCTTTCCTTTCTACTCTGCCTGCTAGATGGGACTGGGAGAGGAAAGGTACCCTGATTAGACCAAAAGAAGAAAGGTCTCAGTGCGGTGGTCCTGGTTGATGACTTCAGATGCAGGATCATTGTCAAAGACTAGATAGGTTTAGTGTCTTGAGCCACTTTTTGGGGTGCTTGAAATGCTTGCTTATGTGCTGCTAGGTGAGGTGGTGCCTTGCCCTGCCCCCAGACCCCCTCAGCCCTGGCAGAGCTGTCAATCAATCAATCAATCACTGACATGGGAGGGTGGTGCTAACCCAGCTGCTGACTGGCCAAGCGACTGGAAGTCTCTCCTTAGGGGAAAGCCCATGGAGGCTTAATAGATGGAGCACAAGGCCAGCACATGGTCTTGACCCTGCCAGCTTCCTGGAGTTCCTATGTCCCCCACAATGGAATCCTAGGAGGTGGTAGATCTATGTGTGTTCTTCTAAATCTCTTTTGTCTTTCTGTCTTTCTCTGTCTCTCTCTCTTTCTTATCCTAATTCTCTTTTCATGGAACTTTGTGGGTAATGTCAGATCTCATAGGTTTAAAGGTTTCTAGGTGAAATGAGCTAAGTAAATGCTAAGTACTAAATTAATGCTAACTAATGCTATGATAAGTGAATATGTTGTCATATTTAATCCTTTTGCCAAAGTCCCTTTATTTTCTGTGTTTTTGCCAGTAAGCTTTTATGTGATTTTCACCTCTTGAGAGTATCTGGTTGGGATTTCTCTTTGTGCCAACTAGTATAAAGGAACCTTCAATTTAATTCCTGGGTTTAAGTATTTGGGGTGTAACAGGGGTGAAGTAGCAGCTTTACAGCTGCTGTCACATGCAATCATGGTTGACTCACACAGGTATAACACGGATACTCTGACAGACAGTAGCAACTGGTCAGCTTAGCTACTGCTTTGCAATAGCTACTTACACTCAGCCAGTAGTGGTATTTATTGAGGATTCCTATGAATTATTGCATAATTTTTAAAGCCAGTCATAAAACTATACATGGAATGTTGTTTCTGACACAGGGACTGCTTTCCATAAAAATTAGCCTGCATCCAGATTCAGTGGGAAGCCATTGTATTCTTGATCCAAGAAACAAAACCAGGAATTTGGACAAAACCAAGCTTTGATGGCTGGGTACAGTTCAGTCCCCAAGAGGTGACTCCATATTGGACAAATCTGTTCTTCTCTTGGCAGACCAGAGGTCCTCCAACTTCAGCCTAGGGAGGAAAAGAGTATGAAGTAACTTCTCTAGTAATAGGGACACTAAGCATGCAATCAGCAAAATACTGGCAGGAATAATATTGTAGCTCCAAAGGCTTTAAAATGTGACTGACTCAAGGACTGTAGAGAGAGAAAGTGCTTTATTAGACCTACTGGAGTAAAAGAATTGGGGGGGAAAAAACCCCTTGTCTCTAAGCATCCAGGCCATGCTCTTGTTCTGAAGATCCACCAGTTTTGGATGTGAGTACATCCCCAGATCATCGTGAGGTCAATTACACACACAAAAATGGAACTTTCCTAATTTTCCACATCCCCAGCCTGTGTGATCTGGACAAAAATAATTTAACTGTTTTAATGCTGTTCCTCGAAATGCAGGCATAGCAGGATATGAATGCCTGTGTCTGATGATTTTTGACTCTACCAATGAACGCACTGACTACAGTCTCTAAGTCCAGGCAGTATATTACAGGCTTTGCTTCAGGTGAGTGGGGTATTCACAACACTGGGCTAATATGAGTAAGATATTACCTGACACAATTTACCTTCTATGGTGGTCGACTGTGTGAATTAAGAAAAATAAAATGCTGTGTATACCTCAGTTCTTAGGCTTCATGCAGAGATGTTGAGCTTCTGAAACTATTTCTGAGCCTTGAAAATCCAAATTACATGCATTTACCTGCTTATAGTCAAAGTTAGATTATTCTTACCCCACAGTTATCCATGCTCCCCAAAGTAAATTCACCACAAAATTAATTATTTTTAACATTTCCATTCATAAATTCAGGGTGATTATATATTCATATCAAAGAACTTCAGGCATTTTCTGTAACATATTGCAAATATCTGGAAAGACTTCAAGGTTTTTGCTAAATTGGTATCAGTAAGCACTTTCATGAGAGAAGCATATTTCAGCAGCCCATTAAACTGAAGGAGCAACTTTTGCTTCCAAGGTCTTTGCTACAGATAGTTCTTTTCTGCTGCATGTAAGAAGAGCACACAACTCAATTTAGGAATGTGTCTTTTGTTCAACCCTGTCACCTTCCTTTGCAAAATAAGTAACTCATGCAAAGCTGCACTATACTTTAAGAAATGTCGTACCACTTTGACCAATGTGAACTATGAATTAAGGAAGTGACAAAACAGGACAGAGCAAAACCTCTTTTATCTAATTTTGCAAAACAAAGCTGCCTTTTAACAATGCAAGCTAAGGTCACCCTCCTGAAAAGATAAAGCACAACACAAGCAGAATTCTTATGATAATAACAGTCACATATTTAAGTAGCACATAACTAGAGAAATACTAGAAATGTCTGTTTTCTTCTTATTCACCTAAAAGAAAAAGACATCCTTCAGAATGCACTGTAAAATGACATAGGCTACAGGACATATACTAACTAAAGAGCACTTGCTGCAAAATGCAGCAGTACAGATCTGAGAGCTGCAGGATTGATGTAATTGTTACATTGCAGGCCTAGTCACTGTCCTGGTTTTGGCTTAGATAGAGTTAATTTTCTTCTTAGTAGCTGCTAGAGTGCTGTGTTTTAGGTTTAATATCAGAATAACAATTATAACACATTGATATTTTGGTTGTTGCTACGTAGTGCTTACTCTAAGTCAAGGACTTTTCAGTTACCCCTTCTCTGCCAGTGAGGAGGTGCACAAGAAGCTGGGCAGAAACACGGCCAGGACAGCTGACCTGGCCTGGCCACAGGGATATTCCATCCCAAAGAACAACATGCTTATTACATACACTGGATGGAGCCACTAATTGCTGCTCAGGGACAGGCTGTGCCTTGGTCAGCAATTTTATTGTGCATCACTTTTGTTCTTTGGGTTTTGTCCCTCTCTCACGTTTTCATTACAATTATTATTATTATTGCTGCTATTATTATTATAATTATTGTATATAATTTTGTTTAAATTATTAAACCATTCTTATCTCATGAGTCTTACTTTTTTTAAAATTCTCCTCCCCACCAAAGAAGGGGTGGGGGAATAAGTGAGCAGCTGCATGGTACTTAGTTTCTGGCTGTGGTTAAACCATGACACTCAAGAATAATTTTGATAGGTTGCTATTTCCTGTACCCACAGACTCTACAGGAGGTGATGCTTATAGCCAGCTGTTACCAGATGTGGTGAGTGTAGTCAGGCCAATGTTTCGTTCCATCATTCCAGGGGACGCATTCGGTGCAGACTGTTGTGTATGATCATCACACCTCTTGAGATTGCAGTACTCCCATATCGTGTTGGGGTCAGTGGTGAAACACCACGGGCTGCTGTCACCGTCTGGGTTTCTACAATAGTTGTCCCTCAAATCCCTGCACAAATAAAATCAACAGTCATGCTACATAAGACTGAAAGTAAGCATAGGAATATCTTGACAAAATACAAATACAAAATACAAAGTACAAATAAATAGATTTATTGTTGGTTTTACTTATGGCCAGATATCCTATTACCAGCAAGCACATCTGTGGTTGTGATGCTAGTGAAGAGTTGTATTTCACATGTGCATTAGAGTCTTGACTATATGTATACATAAGGAAACAATTCAACTACTGGCTTATTCTCTGGATGTAATATTTCAATACAGAATGTCTGAATTAGTAATATATATGCATGAACATTCATACTGTTGGGGGGAACTTAGGCTTTTCCAAAATTTTTTAAATGTCAAAATTCCTTCTTATATTCAGAAGAATGGCAAATAAATGCTTATGCAATTGATCCCATCTTATACCCCAAAACTCCATTTTTACTGACTTCAGTGAGACCACTCCCATGCCTGTGCTTGCTGGGGCATGGGGGAGTAGAATTTATCTTTTCAATAATTTGCAGAGTTGCAGTATTTCCCCCTCCTAAATCACAGCATGGTCTCAGAATAAAAAAGAACTGTGATGCCTTTTCTCTGAATATGACAGAACACATGAATCCCACATTTCCCAGCTTGATTTGAATTTTTAAAAATATTTTTGAAAGATATCATCCCCCTCTGAGGATATTCCAGTTTTTTTAATGACAAAATATAAATGAAAATTTCAAATTATTTAGGGTGACAGCATAAAAAGGACAAAAAATTAGAAAAGTATTAAGCCTTCCTGCTTATAATCCACTAAGCATGATGGATTTCCTCACAATTGCTCCTGTAATTGTTACCCCGTTGCTCTCCTGCCGTTATTAAAAACTGGCACATTAGTGATTTTGATTATCTTGAAACTGCTCCAGTCATTCCTGGTGCAGTTTTGTTAGTCTGAAGAAGATAAATCAAGGGGAAATTTCAGTGTACACAATTCTGGGCGCCCAATTCCAACTGCAAAGAACACTTAGTTGGTATTTCTAAGCCTGACATATCTGACTGTGTGTTTTATATAATAAATGCTGTGTCCTGCCCAGATTAAGTCATTAGAAAGGCCACAACAAAAAGTCTCAAATTCATAAATGAAACACGTATTTCAGTAGGTGCCTTGTCTCTGGGTGCAAGTCTCCTGGTGTTGGTTGCAGAAGATCATATTTAAGAGTAAGGGACACAGCTGTATTTTACTCAGAATTTAGATAACAAGGAAACAGAATTCTTACAAACGAGACTATCAGAAAACATTTCTGTATCTTAGAAAAGTTCTCTTATCGATATATTCCTTAGCAGTGTTTTAAAGCATAGCTGTGCAAAGATAATACAACCAGCAACTGTTATTGCCAGAGAAAGCGAGAAAAGGTGAGATAAACGTACGCGTCCGGGAATCTGTCCGGGGTTTTTATATGCCTGTGTGGGAACATGGAGCTCCAGGCCTGGCACTTCTTTCCTGATACAGTGACAGAAGTTGTGCCACGATAACTCTGGCCTTTGCCTTGGTAGCACTCCTCTGTTAGGGGAGCTTGTACAGGCACATCTGTGGCAAACAACAGAAAGTGGTCTTTGGCATTGTAATTTTAATGTTCTTACTGAGCAGGCACAAGAAAGCCTCAAACACACAGGATGACAAAAATAAATGACTCGTTTATGCAGACAGTATCCAGTGAAGTCATCACACCTGCAGCAGAAGAGCATTTCCAAAGATACTGAGAAAACTTTCACAGTTTTAACATCTTATGTTAGATGTTTTTCAGTGAAGGGTTCAGCAGTTAGTTTCATTTTGGCATCAGTGAACATGTCAGAATTAAAGATAAGAATGTTCTCATGCAAAATCCTCAAAGATTAGATACTGGTGATTTTGCCCGTGATATTTCTCAAACAGACATTATGTTAAACTTCAGTCTCTCTATCATCCTTTTGATTGTGCTAAGATGTTCTTGTTAATTTTGTGCTTAAATGAATGAATGTTTCAATGTGATTTTTAATTACATTGAAAGCTCTTGTCCTCTCATTTGTGGCTAACTTCCAAAAATAGGAGTTAATTTTGTTTAGCAATTTTTCATCCCTTTAAACCTTTTCATTTTTCAATTATTTTGCTATAATTGGCCTACCTTTGGGAAGAAAGGAATATAAAAACATAAATATCTTTCATCCTGTAATTCTTCTGTTGAGTCAGCTCGTGATTTGCATCTTTCACTGTATTTCCCTAACCACTGAAAGTTTAATATTTGGCAGATTTTGCAACATGCCAGGCAGACAAACATTAAGAGTGACAACGTGACTGAAAAAAAAAAATCAATACATTTACAATCTGAAACAATAAATCTTTCACTGTTTTAAAGTCTTTATCTCAAGTACAGTCCACCATTCATACCAGCAATCCCTTGTTCTGTCCTGTCACAGGGAGGAATTGTGCAATATTCCCATCTAATGCTGCTGTTGGTGGTGTAGCACCAAGGCTTCTTCTCTCCATCAGGGTTTCTACAGTAGTTTTCCTCTAAGCCCCTTAAAACAGGAAATAGGAACATTGACCTTAAACCAGTCATAGAAATCCAGAAGAGTTATGTGCAGGACTATTAACAACTACTGCACGCAGAATTCAATTCAGTGGTGTATTTATTCTTTTTGGATATTGATTAAACCATGCATCACTCCTTTGGGACTAATCAATGGTCTTCAACTTCACAGTCTGAATGCTGAAGATATAGGAAGAACTTTTCCAATGCTTACACTTTCTGCTCTTGTTGTTGAGGTCAAGATGCAGCAGTAAGAGCACACAAGGCACTGATATCCCTGAGATTACAGTAAGAGCCAGGCAAGGCTGGATGTGACAGACTGGAAGTGTGTAGATAGGAGCACTGTTGCATGCTGCTCTCTGCCCTGTGAGAGTGAACAGGGTTTCACTTCCCTAGGAAAACTTGCAGGATCAAACTACAGAGCTATAAACCAGGTCAGTTGCAGCTATTCCTGCACATCGGTAATGCTCTGCAAACTCAGCTCCTCTGACCTTGGAGCACAAGGATGTACTGGAGTATGTTGTCCTTGGAGCATCACTCTTCAAAAGAGTAATGCACTGAAAATGCACCAAAACACAGCCAAGGGATTTTTAACATAAAAGTAGTGAACTACTTACAACTCTGCTGTGGGATGTGGAGGAGACAAGTGAGAAAAATACACGAGAATAAACAGGGAGGCAGAAAAAAACGAAGAGCAAGACCTGAACAGAAGTAATGAGCACTGACAGCTAGTGAGAATTACAAGTTAACAATATAAATGAAGAAAACCTGTCCTCCTCTTGCCTCTGCATCTGGATTGATAGGGAATAACTGTTCTTTGGTATTTGTTAGAATGATGAGGCTCAGCGTACTTGCAGGGATATCTGTCAGGAATCCAGCCATGCTTGTGAGGAAACTGCGTGTTCCAGTGTTGACAGGCATTTCCCGATTCGGTGACAGCTATCCTTCCTCGATAGTCTTCACCTCTCCCTGAAAGACACTGGGAGTCTAGGCCAGAGAGTGGTGGGGGTGTAGCTGTAACAGAAAAAGAAAAAAAAAGAAAAGGAAAGGGAAGGGGAGGAAAATACTGGTAAGTAGTGCTTTCAAAAATATATAAACACCTTTGTTTCTGTAATGTTGCAGATGTATTCTTTTTTCTTTCAGCAGAGGTTACACTGGTTAAAAACCATGTCAAAATCAAAGAGGACATTTTTATGAGCCTCCAGACTGCCAGATGGATGTCCTGTGTCTGCCCTTTTACAGCAGCCAGTAAATAACTTTGCTGGGTTGAGCCAGACTCTGTGCCTACTGTTCCCTGAGAGCAGAACAGGAAAGGCAGTGAGTAGTCTTGCACAGTCTTGTAAACCCAAGTGAGATGGAGTACAGTAATATAATACAGGTAGGGTGGAAGGCCAGAAAGGACCAAGAAGAAATTGTGAGAGAAAGCAGAACAGCCTTCAGAGCTAAACCTCTGGAGTCAGTGAATTGGGGAAGAGGGACAGAAGATATAGTGAAAAAAAGAAAGTGAAATAGTCTGCCATGTGGGGAACAGCAAAGAAAACAAGAGTAATGATCAGAGGCTCTCTGCAGAGAGCAAATGGAAAATTAATTTACAGCGCATACCTATAATATACAGAATTTCCCAAGGACATGAGTATGACCCTAAAAGGTTGGTATGCTCCTTAAACTTTAAGTTTTAACAACAGGATGGAAATGCTATGGTAGCTGTCACAATTTATCATACAAAAGTCTGTAAATAGTTATTCTGCCATCTGTAATTAAGCATGCTGAAGAGAACTACATCTAGCAAACACACACCACTGCTTAGAGCACTGGCAAGTGCAGATACATAAGAAAGCAATCTCTAGAGAGAAAAAACACACATTTTTTTTTCTCAAAGTGCAATACACTTCTACAATTGGGAATGTTATCTCTTAATTCAGTGCCTTGGAAATACCCAGATTTAGTGTGCTCAACTTAATGGGTTAAGCTAGCTCACTGATAAGTCAGGTTTTTCTCCTGAGGCCTGAACCTGTTTCTCAGGATTCATCCCTTGCTAAGAAAAAGGCAGTGCTGGCTGTGCAGATCAGACCCAGGTAAAATATCACAGTATAGCCACATGGTAATTTAGATGATTTCTATGAGTTAGCAAATCAGCAGTAAACTACCACCTGATTTAACCTTAATGTCTTGCCTCCCAGGTAGGTTGAAAAGTAAAGTGGTTAAGGGCAAATTATGGTTTCCCGTAACATCTTTGCCTGTACTGCACTTTGTGACACCTTCATCCTCAGTGACCATGCATGATTTTACATAATAGAAGTTTAATGAATGATTCTGCTTATTAATGTGCACTTTCCCTGGTTCACAGAGATACCTCTAGGTTACTTAGAACTGTGGTTTCTTTTCTTTCCCCTCCCTGCATAATTTTAATGAGCTATCCTCTGGAGTGATCTCAGGAAATCAGACTCACTGCAACGAGGAATGTTGCAATATTCCCAGCGTTTATTCGGGTTGGTAGTGAAACACCAGGGCCGAAGTTCACCATCAGGATTGCGGCAATAATTCATCTTCAGATCCTTCTCTGGATAGCTGTACATTGAAAATGAAGAGAAACTTGTGAGTCAGCAATAGCCATGTGTAGCAATGAGGCTGTCTGCAGGCAGGGTCTTCCAGGCTCTGTGGGAATGAATTTGGTGCTGAGTGCCAACTCACTGCTTCAGGATAAATCCATGCATATGAGGCTCCTGGACATCCCAGCGCTGGCACTCCAGACCAGACTCTGTTCTCGAAACTTCTCCGCGGTAATCCTCGCCGTTACACTGCATGCACTCCCCTGTAGGTCCTAGGCAGAAGGAAATAAAGCAAGGAACGCTCCAGCCTGTTCATGGAAGATTATGCTGAAAGGACAAGTGGGGTTTGCTCCAGCTAACAATGAAAGGAATTCAGAAATCTGTGCACTACAGCCTGGCCAAATTAATAATGCTTCAGGAATATGTTTCACTTGCAGGGAGGAATTTGTCATGTGTCTATATGTACTGGTAGCAATGGGAGTTCAGTGTGTTGCACAGCACTTGGGTCAGTCTTTACCCGTGTTACAATTAAATAAATTGCTGGTGTAAGAGCAATATAGTCCTTATCCAGATCATTGTCGTTCTCTGCCAGTAGAGTTAAATGTAACAAGACAGTTGAAGATAAAGCAAACAATATCAGCAAATTTAGTTCTTCTATATTTACAAAATAACTTTGATAACTCAAGCCAGTTAGGGAAACAACCTCTCTGTTGAGAACTTCTTAAGTTCATCTTGATTTAAATTCTAATTTGAAAAAAATAATCTGTAAAAATAAAGGACAGAAATGTAGCAGGAATAATATTATCTAACTGAACATCTCTTCTCTGAAAAGTAAATATACCTTCTCCAGTGTGCGTGACCTGGTCCTCACACTCTGGGATGGCACAGTAATCAAATCTCGTAGCAGGATCTGTTGTGTAACACCAGGGTCCACTTTCATCTGCATCAGGGTTTCTGCAGTAATTTTCTTCCAACCCTGCATTGGGGTGTTTTTCAGGTGTATAACTGTAATAGTATTAAAATTCTATTTTAATCCCAGTACTTTAGTGGCACAGAAGGGAAACGTCTAACCTGCTCAGCTAGCTGTGAATTTTATTCATTCACAGTAAAAATGAGAGAAACTGATTTCCCATTGTAAACCATAAATGAAAACTGAAAAATCATTCCTAACTACAATTATTAGTAGCTTTCTCCCTAGCCCCAGTTGCTAGTAAGAAGTGAGCTTAAAGCCTGTAAGGACAATGACAGTCTCAAAGGACAATTGTTGTCTTTAATACGTGCATCCAGTTGATCTAATCAGCTCAGTACAACCTGTGGCTCTGTCATGTGTTTGTCTTAATGGAGCTAATTTAAAAGTTGTGTATTTCTAGAGATTATTCACCAAACACAACTAGGTCTCACATAGATCTGAAGCAAGTGAAGCTAGGCTTCTTCCTACAGCAATCTTCCCAGAGAAGGCTAAATTACTTTAAAATTATCTTAACAAGAGTATTTGAGTGTATTTAATTAGAATAAAACCAAAATAATTAAAAAAATAAAACTTCAGTATAGATCAGAGGACACAGGACCTCTGCTTCCCCACTTGCTTCAGTGAGCCCAATGGCAGCCAGCCCTGAGAAAACTCTACCTAGCCAGATCCATTTGGCCCTTGGATACTTTTCTCAATTTTTTTTTTTTTTACTATCTGTATGGCAGGTGGGGGGGGGGGGGGAGGCTAGATTTGGACAGATCTCACTTTATACAGAGGAGAGTAATTCTGACCCCACTGTTACCAACAGCAAAAATCTTCATTGTGTTGAGAGAAGGAGCATTTAACCTCACATTTAGACACAAGTTCTCTGGCTCACAATGCATCCTTTCCTTATCCAGATCATTGCAATAGAAGCAAAAGTAACAAGACAGATAAAGATAAAGCTGTTTTAAAAGGTCACCTGACAACAGGATTTGATAACTTGCACTATAAATCTGCGTATATATATGAAGATGAGAAAACTTGGAAAAGGTTCAGAGCAGCAAAAAGAAATGTAAATAGGGACATACTTTGGTTTGTGGGGTATTTTTTCTGCCCACTTCTGGCATGGAATACCCCTCTGAGTCTTGGCTTCTGTGCCTCTGTAGTCTGTCCCAATCCCTCTTTTACACTGCATAAGGTAAACTGAAATGGAATCAAATTTATTAATTCAGTGGTGTTACAACATTCATTTCCCGGTACTGAAAATCTGCAGATATAACTTAAGCTCAGCTGTACATGATGAACCATGTTTTACTCATGTTTTGAACCTCTTGTGCCTGCAAACATTCTATAATGTATTTTAAAATAAATTAATTACAGCTACTAAGCATCTAAAGAGAGAAATTTCTGCAGCATTGTTATAAAGCTATATAAGCAAGTCAAAAGAACAGCTATATCAAGTTTTTGATATGCAAAAAAAAAATGCAGGCTTATACTATTATAATACAGAGATAAATAGGAATGTCTTTCACCAGCAGCTGGGGATTCTTGGAAAGGTATTATTCATAAACACATTTGCAGTGTCGGTGTCATCCAGCTATCCCTTTAAGCCAGAAAATACTTGGTTATCAAAATGCACTTGTCATATAAGTGGCTCCCAAACTTTTGATTCATCCTAGCCTTGGACTCTCCCAGGTATTTTTCTAGAGGAACTCTAAGACAGAGAATGCAAATCATGTCAATAGTGCTTCTATTGGCAACAGGCACTGAAAAATCTCCCTTTATTGAGGTCAGTGATATTGATTTCCCCTTCTTTTTTCTCTTTTTTGTTTGCACAAGAAGAATCTCCCAAAACCTCAAAATATAAAATGGCAATGTTAAATCAATCTAACAGGAGACCAATCTGCTAGGAAAAAATGTGTTCCTCCTAAATTATTTTAGCCTGTCTAAATAATAAAGCTGGACACATCTGACACCCAGGGAGAGGAGGTGAAGACTATATAACTGGGTCTGGGAGGAAGGCAACAAGTAACTTCCCAGTTCAAATGGCACATGGAGACCCCCATGGATCTAGGCCTTGGTATTTGATCCTTCTTGAACAGCATTTTTAGTAATGTGGCTTCTTCCTGTTTGCCCCCCAAATTCTCTATTAGTTTTGTGCCCTATACAGGAATTTGCTCCAGCACTGCAGCAGAGAACAGAATGATGCCATTAGAATAGTCTTGATGAGTAAATATGTAACATCTTACTGTACACATACTTCTCTTCTCATAAAGATCTGTGTCTGTGCTGGTGAATGTCACTGTCATTTTAGCATTTTCAGCCAGTGTTAAACACTGTAGTATTTTCCTGGTGAATAGGAAAGCCCTGTTGAAATTGAGAACAAAGCAATATTGACATAAGAAGCAATATTTTAAATTAAATTCAAATTATTCAACTCATAATTATTTTTCTACGAATTATTAATTTGCTAGCACTGTCTTATATTAATTCTTATCTTCCAGATACTGCACTCAATATTTTAGACAAATAAGAGATTAGGGTTACCTACTACTCTCAAGTGGCTCACTTATTCAGGATATATGACTACATGAATAAATTATTGTGTGGGAAATTAGAAACTGCATTGGCAAAACATTATCAGCATCATCCTAGCTGCTCAGGTGAGTGACTGTCCCTACAATGAACTAGAAACCTTGCACTCTTGTGGAAAAAAGCAGCATCCAGCCAGAGAGGCTCAATCAGTTCTCCATGTAATGTTGGATACAAACGGGAACTTGAACATTTACATAAAATGAGTAGTACATTGTAAATCCACTCTTTACTTGATCCTGTGGTAATTTATGGCTGGAGATAAGTCACAAGCTAAAGGCACAGTGGGAGACACTGTTGTAGGCAGAGCTGCAGCAGAATGGGGGTGTTGGTTCTGAGTAAAGGTAGGAACATATCATTGATATGCAGACACCCACAGTGGCACAGTTTTAAGATTCAACAGAAATTACCTGCAGGTAAAATTTCTTTCAGCTTCACATTTGTCTGCACATTCTCTTTCATTATTTGTCTTATAAAGCTGTTTGTTTCGAGTAAGTATCCAAACACCATCTGTTTTTGAATAGTCATCCAGTATATCTCCTTTCACTAGAAGGGAAAGAAAGGAATCAGATGTTAAAAATGAGAATTCTGCAGTTAAGAAGATCTCTGGATTTCAGTCCCATTTTCCATGTAGTTTGGACAGGTGAAGACACAATTTATTTTGCATAATTCTGGGTAAAAGATGATAAACTCTGAGGTTATTTCTATCTGTTGACAGAACCACAGCTGAATGACTGCAACATGTCATGGGAAGAGGCGGAAGAAAGATGTAGAGGCAATTCTGATTAGAGTTATGCATGAGTTTGAAGCTAAAAGCAAAAAATGGGAAACAAGAGTGAGGGGGAACGGAGAGAGAGACTAAGTGGTGTATACACCAACCAGAGAAAGATGAAGGGAAGTGATACCCATATCAAGGTTTTGGAGAAGCATGAATTAGGTGGATGGGAGATTATGACCTGTCATGTAGATTGTGCAATCCCTGCAGCTTCATTGGTCACTGCCTAGTTGTTTGTCCCAAGATGTCCTGTCCTAGAGCAAGGCACCTCAATCACAAAGTTACTATATAGCCTTTTACAATGCCCACCATTGTTTATTGCAATGGATTGAGCAGGCTTAGTAATGAAATTGTCAGGCTACATTTCTGTTGCAACAAATTAACCCAAGATTTTAAATTAGTAAATCAGTTAGTATTATTAGATCTGAAAGCTACATATGCATACGATTTATGTTATCTACCTGCTAAGAATTCTAACACACCTCTAAAATACTGTAGCTCACAATAGAGTTTACCACCTAATTGATTTTTCTTTTTATGTCTAAAAAGATTCTATGTTTCTGTTCCTAATTTCTACAAGAGTTTATTTCCATCTCCAGCATCAGGTTACAGTGTTGCACAAGTGAGTTTAATTGGCCATATGGTTTAATGATTTCATTTTTTTCAATATAGATTATTATTGACAGATGCAGGAAGTACATAATTTTGTGCAGCGTGCTCACAGGTAATGTTGTGAATCTTTCATTTACACACTCATATTAGGGCTGAATTCACTGCAACATCACTCCAGTGTTACTAATTCCCGTGACATATGGGCCATTCATCACCTACCTCCATATGACACAGATTCACACAAAATAAAAGATATTTTGGCCACTAATGAAAATAAGATTATTCATTGCCTGAGGGCATTTTCTGTGTCTCTTTGCAGAGTTGGATCAGTGCTATAAAACCTGCATGTCTTAAGAAATCCCTGACACTGAGGGATCTAGAGTCCTACTGTTACAGCAGGACTATGCAGAACACCAATAGCCTAGCCTACTAATTTCTCCTGATGGAGTTAGTAAACAAGTGCTTCCTTTCCTGAATTTTTTCCTAACTTGACTGAGGCCACTGTTCTGGGGGACTAGAAAAAGAAAATACTCCTTCCCAAACTTTGTTTACTCATCTTAAAACTCTATTTTTTCAAAGAGCTCTATTTTGGATACTATTTCTTTTCAGTGACTATAAGAAAAAAATTATTACAGTTGGATTGAGAATGAATACATGGGAATTTGGATGGCATGCATAAACTAAAAGGCAAGACAGATTGGCAGAAACTTAGATAACAGAAAAGAAAAGGTGATGCTGGTTGCCTGAAAAACACTGCAAAGTGTAAACTTAAGAAAAGAATATAAGAGATTTTAAATGCACCAGGGAATATATTAGTCTGACTAAAATCTATATAAACCCAGATATTGCACAGGATAATTGAACAGTATATTCAAATACATGTAAAAAACCAAATTTCTTCACTTCCATAAGCATCTTTGCAGATTTGACCAGTGCTAACCCAGTAGACATAAAAATTGGCTTTCAGGCAGTTGTGGACCATCACTTTTGAGCAAGTCAGCTAGAGCTGATAACAATGAACAAATAAAACCCCCCACTTTCTCAGCTGTCTTTTATAACCTTCTACAATCACACAATGATATGTCCCTGGTATTCTGACCTTAAGTGTCTGAACTATTAAAAACTCTTAAAAACTGTACTGATATGTATTTATCAGTTCTTTAAAAAAGTCATTTAAGTGCCATGTAATTATATGTCATTTCAAAGTACAAGAGAGTATGGTATCTGATTGAAATCTGATTGAAATATATGTAATATGTGTAATATTTATTTACAGAATTTGTAGATAAGCTTGAAATCCATATATTACCATCAGTGGAATATCTATCTTCTTCTGGAACTGTAGGAAAGAATTCTGGACATATGCCTGGAATAGGTGATCTAGGTTACTGGGGAGTAAATTTCTACCTACTGCCCTCAGGAAAACAAGGGACAACATTTTTATTGTAAGTGTTTGACAACAGAAAATGTGAAATTTCTCACAGGAATATTAAGGAGCCTGTTAATTTTTTCATTTTGTTTTAAATATTCTATTTCAAAGCTTTAAGACTCCTGTCATAAAGGATGAAAATCAGTATCACTGTGCTTAACAATGCTTGGCAGTAAACAAGCTTTACCTTTAGCATTTGATCCAAAGCCTGCTGAAATTAGAGAGAACTTCTCACTGACTGCTGTGGGTTTTGCACAAGCGTTTGACAGGCTGCTTCCCAAGGGTGCCCACATCTCTGGCCATAGGAAGTGTTTGCCTGGGGCCATTAGCTGCCCATGCAGACACCAAGGCAGCTGGTCTTCTGGTGTTGCTATGAACACAACCCTGGGGCAACCACAGCTCTCACTTTGCTCAGCAGCAGCTCCTTCTGACCAGCAAGGCCGGAACCCGTCATTGTCCAGGAAAGGAGTGACACGTTGACTGAGGGACCTACCTTCACCACACACAGCCTGCTAGTGTTTGGCCCCAGTCTCAACCAGGCAAGCAGAAGGCAAAGGACTCTTACCTGAGCTGAGCAAGAAAAGCAAGAGAAAGGCAGCTTTGCTAATCCCCATTTTGGCCCAGCTGGTGGGTGCTGGAAGTTTTGTCTGTTGGTGCGCAAAGTTTTATTGACTCACACTGGAGTGAGGCAGCATCGAACAAACAAGGCAGGAGGGTTAAGTTAATCATTCTCCTGTGCTGTGCTCCCCTTGCCATGGTGTGGCTATCAAAACAACCTTGAATTGGATGGATTACCAAATCAGGCTCAATAATTTCTACTGGATACTGGGAAATGTGAAGGCACTTTCTTCTTTTGTGGGACACGTTTGTTGTTTTTTCTCAGATTGCTTGGCATCACTTTGTTAAGGTAAAGATGAAGATCATAGTGGTGGAAAGTATGGGAACAAGACACAATCCACCCACCTAATTCTATATAGTGCTGGGTATTCAGCTTTAGGTCCCAATAGTATTTCCAATCAGAGACTTGGACTGCTTTAAATTGGAACTGCTGCTGATTTATGTACCTGTGTCAGTCCTCCAAAACAGACCCTGATAATGCTAACTCTATATCAGAATTGTTTTTAACAGCCTCCAATGCCCTTTCTGGAGGAAAAAAAAATACTTCCCTCAGCTTTTTCCGTTTCTGGTTTAGTTTTTGTTGTTCATGACTTGGGAGGTATCATTCACTTTGGTTCAGTGTATGATGTGCCTTTGGCCTCCAGGCAAAACTGCTGATATCTCAAGTCTGCCCAGACCCCAGGGTGTGTGCAGGGTACCCCATGCATTTCAGCAACATCTGTCACATCTGTCAACACCATGGGGCTCAGCTAAGGCAAGCCAGGCACTCCCAGCCATAGTGCCTTCAGGAGTTTCAACTGGTTCGCCTGGCCAGTCAGGGTAGCCTTTAGCTGGGACTGGGAGGGCAGATGAGAACCCAGTTGGGAGGAAGGTGGGAGTCCTGCATATTCCCCTCTGTGCTGGGAGTCACCTGGGGTAAAGGCGACTGGTCAAAGTTCCCTCCAGGACACAGGTGGGAAATGCACCCTGGGCTGCTGAGGAGGCAGTGGGGAAGTGGCCTTTTTGTGGGCTTTTTGCCTCAGCTTTGTCACACTGCAGAGGTCTCTTACCAGTGTGTAACCTGTAGTGAGAACAGGCAGGAGTGGCACTAGCAGGAAAACAAGTCTTTGGTCGTAACTGTTTTGTGGTGAGTTGTGTCTATATGCCAACACATCCACAGCTCATCTGCATCCCAACCTACACAGTCAGGGTTTGTGCACATCATTCAACCTGTATCGTATCTGGCAGAAGGATATTCCTACAGGGATGTTCCTACAAGGCTCCTACAAGAAAATCAGTGGTTGAACAGAGAAAAGAACCCAAAATTTCTGCAAAGACACTCATGGTGGAAGCAATCACCACTGATTTCTGCTTGGCCAGCCAGCCAGTCTGTACCCTCCAACCAGCATGTCAGCACATGCATAGGTGAATCCCACATGGCTGTGGAAGAGACAGGCTGTCCTTGTGGAAGCCAGGAGCAGCTCACAGAGACATTATGGGGACATAAATGGGAGGAAGCAGGACTACAGGATCATCTGGAGCAGGTGGGTAGAAGGGCATGCAGGACCTGAAGATTTCCCAGTTTAATACAGCAGAGAGGTGGGGTTACCAAGAGATGCAGTGGGATATGATGAGCAGGGAAATGAATTATGGGGAGCCAAGCCTTGCTTTTTCTGTCATTGACAGCACTACCTGCTCTGTTCTCAGATACTACAGATGCAGAAGTCTGAAATCACTCTATATCTGCTAGCAAATAGTATGGAAACATCTTTTCTCTTGGAGTTAATTTAAATCTTAGAACGATCAAAAGCTGAGAGATTTTTATGCCCATGTTCCAATAGCAACAAATGAAATCACATCTTTGCTACTGAAAACTATGCTGCAATCCCACTTCACGCTGGATGAGATTTTCTGGAGAACGTGCTCTGCTGACAATGTCCAGAGGGGTGCAGCAGATGATAGCTTTTGGAAAAAGTGAGTGACATTAAATCCCCAGCATGGATAAAAGTGTCAGACCACACTCAGGCTATGTTGTCAGGTGATGTTTGTCCACAAGCTAGCTCATATTGCAGCTCAATCTTATAAGGAAATTTGTTGTACGCAAATATGCTTTTCTTTTCTTTCCTACCTTAATACAACCAGGTTCAAGTTGATTGGTTTGAACTTATAGAAATAGTTTCAAAAGCTTTATATTCTCCATGCAATACTCTGTGTAAGAAAGACAGCATGCAAGTGTGAAATACACATTAAAAACAGAATGAGAAACAGTGAAGGGGAAAAAGCCAAATGTAGTATTATCACTGTGAGGTACTGAAAAACATAATAAAGGTTATGATGCAGTGAAAAATAGAGTTACCTCATTGGAGCAGAGAAAAACCCACAATTTTGTGAGAAAATAGCTCAGATTTAATCAAATATAGGAAAATTAGAAGGACAAGAAATTACTAGATTGAAAAGAAAAAAATAAATATTGATGAAACAAATAAATGAGAGGAAGTTCAAAATAATGTTCATAGAATTAATTTAAAAATATGCAGATAAAGAGCTGAACAGTAATGAAAACATACCAAAAAAAAAAAAAAAAGAATTTGAATGTCCAGTATCAAATTATAAAATACTTTCTTTAGGCTTTCAGCTTGGAGAAAGAAAGATTTGTACACACTTGCTCATTCGATACTTTTGTTAGAGAACATCATGCAGCTCTGCTGCACTGGCTTGGGGTGTGTATTTTCCGTAAGATCTGAGCAGAGGATTTGTTATTTAATCACAGTGCTACTTCCAGCCACTGATTCACTCAATTCTGTCAGGGGAATCAGGGCTTTAGACAGGCCTGGTGTAAGTTTTAATCACCCTGTACTCTGCACTAGGAGGTCACACCTCAAGTGCTGTGTCCAGTTCTGAACCCCTCTCTACAAGAAGGACATTGAGGCCCTGGAACAGTCCAGAGGAGGGCAGTGGAGCTGCTGAAGGGTCTGGGACACAAGTCCTGTGAGGAGAGAGCTGGGGATGTTGAGCTGGGAGAAAAGGAGGCTCAGGGAAGACCAGAAATTTTGCCTGGGGAGATTTTCAGATCTTCATGACTAGAAACTTCAGAAACAGGTTTGATAAACATCTGACAGACATTTTCGATCTATACATGTTCTTACACCATGATGGTTGAACTCAGTAATCCTTTTCATTGCCTTTTCCTTCTCATTCTGTGAATTAGTTTTGTGAAACCTAAAAAATTCCTCAACACAGCTTTAGAGCAACTCTCCATAAGCCATTACCAATAATGCTTCTTTCTCTGTAGAATGGCTTTTGCCTCTTCTGTCTTCCTTCTCCACTGATACACTCTCAGCTTAAAGACATGAAGAGAAGAAAAACATTTCCAGAACTCCAGACCTATTCACTTAAGAGCTGGGCTTGATGAACCTTGTGGGTCCCTTCCAAATCAGAATATTCTGTGATTCTTGAAATGCTCACACTCCCACAGCACTGTGCCCATTGCCTGCCCTGGTTATATCTACATGCCCTGCTCAGCTGGCAGGCTGCAGTTCTGTGCTCTGGGTCTGTGGGTCACTCTTAGAGCATTTTGGTTTCCTTTGGGAAAAGTACAGCTGAATCCTTGCCCCAGGAAGACTGGCTGATCAGTCAGTCGCTTCAAAGAAAGAAAAATATTTTCCAAATCACTCTGGGAACACACAGAAATCTCCTTTCTCAAGACATCTCCAGTATGAGCCTACAGCAACATCATTTCATTCAAGTGACAACTTCCTCTGCCCCAGGGGCACACCAAGCACAGTTGGTTTGCCCCTGCTTTTCACAACATAATTGTAACTTCTGGAGTTACCTCACCTTGACAGCTCTGCTGTTTTCAGCTGGGGTGCCCCCCAGCTAGGATGAGAAATGCAAGTCAGACTTGTTTAGGCCTGATCCCTGGCCTCTGCCTGTTCTGCAAGTGACGAGGGAGACTTTGTGTCCTGCTGGCATCCACCAAACTGGGCTCTGGCTCCCACCCAGCAGCTGCTTTCCTGCCTCAGGCTCTCATACACCCAGCTTCTCAGCACCAGCACCACAGGCATTACCAGCATACTCCCAGCACTGCTGAAAGCTCTTTACTTGGAATAGATGAATAGTAGCATTATCAGATAATAAAATGCTTTAGGAAAACATCTTGACTAAAATGACCTTGCTAAATAAGAGACTGATACCCACTTTAGTTTATATGACCCTAGCATACTGGTAAATGAATGACACCCACCCAAAAGACTGAGTGTTCTCATGGAGTGTACTGAGAGGAACGATGCCCTTATCCATAGTCATAAACAGCTGGTTGTCCAGGCAAAACTCCTTCCAAAACTGAACATCACTATAGCTTTTTACCTTTGAGGAAGGTTTGAGGTGCAGGCCTAGAGCTAATTTTCTCCTGCAATTGTTTGTTCCCCTATTTTCTTCCCCTGCATGTGAATACCAACAACTGAATCTTTACTTTGAAATGTAGTGCATACACCCAAGTTTGTGTCCTTTCCTATACCAGCTGAAGTAGAAATGAGTCCCAGAAGCCACTTAATCAGTCTCCCTTCCTTCCAACAGAATCAACTCTACAATATCCTTCCTGACTGCTGCTTGAACAACCCCAGTTTAAAAACCTCGCAGGACACCCTTCTCAGGAAAGCAGCTAACAACTATTCTTAGTGTTAAGGCTTTCCTATGTCTAACCTAAAGGGTTTTGCCTTAGTATAGTTCTTTCATATCTTACAGTATGTGGGAAATTAGCAAGGCATCAAATAGCAGAATTGCAAAAAAATAATAGCACAAACCAGAATAGTACAAGCCTCATAGTTTCTACTAGTTCCTCTGCATGGATGGGTTAGGTTTACATAATACAGTAAATATAATGGCTGTTTTTTTTGAAATGCATTCAGATAACTGGATGCAATACTAAGTTTGAAGTATATTTAGAATACCTCAAGTAAACTGCACATAAATAATATGCATATTTAATATTAATGTTAATTATTAATATTCATTCCATATTAATGATAAATAGCACTGTGAAAGCAAGCAGGCATGTGACAGTAGTGCCTCAAAAAGCTGTTTGATAGCAAGTATCTGAGCTGACATGATTGTGATGACTGCTCAGAGTGTCTCACAGCCCTCTACAGAGCCACAGTCTTATGGCCACTCCTGCGACACTTGGCCCAAGACGCTTCACTTGTGCTCCAGTTGTACCAGCCATTCTGCTCCTTATCCCAGCAAAGCTTTCACACAAGCAGTGCAAGAAGGGTTGCAAAGGGTGCATCCCTGATGTTTACTGTGTTTTTCTTGTCTAACCTCCCACTAGTCATCCTAGAGCATCTTCACTGTAGCCGCAGAAAAAGCCAGAGACCTGCTGGTGCTCTGACATGTTAAATGATAAATTCCCTCCTGGCAGATGGTAAACCTTGGGCTAGGGGCTTACTTCCAGAAATTTAGTTGATAAAAAAGCCTGTCCCAGGATGACTTTCCTAGCTCTGCTGTGAAACATTCTCAGGCAGGGAGCGTGGCAGCTCCTGCAGAGCGCGCAGGTCTCTGCGCAGCCAGCGGGACAAGGCTGTGCTGGGGAGCTGCCTGAGCCTGACAGGCACTTCCCGTGCTTTGGCTCCTGCACCCTCCCTGCTCCAGGGATCACTGGCAGGGATCAACAACCAAGGTGGGAGCAGGGAATCAAACAGCAAGGCACAAACCCTTTCCTGATGCAAGGACCATGGAGAAAACAGTTTTGCTCCCTAAGGAACTCCCAATGGGCCTGTCCCACCTCTAGATAGGAGCAGCACTGGGAGTCACCAGGGCAGCCCCAGAGCCGGGCATTTGGCACATCCCTGGGGGGCCTGGCTTTGAGAGGCCCACGGCTGGTCAGGGCTCTGGGGAACTGGAGACCAGCCCTGCTGCAGCACCTTGTCAGCCAGGGGCTGACACAGTGTCCTGGACCATGGAGGAGCCCTGTGTGCCTGGGCAGGGACAGCCAGGACAGGGAACTGAGGAAACAGGAGCTTATTTCTCTCCATCTTGCACCCATGCACTCCTCTGCACTTCTCCCTAGACTGATCTGCCATTCAGCTCTGCGGGGAAGAGTCCAAGGTCAGAGGCATTTCTGTAGAGAAAAATCTGCAAATGCAGTTTCATACAGCAGAGAAACTGAAAGTTCAGAACACCTGACTGCCTCTTATCTTTGCTTGCTCAAATGCATCATGAACAAGGACCCTTTTTCCTTATTTTTTCTGTGCTTATGTCTACTGTGACTTTTCCTGAATGCGGCTGGGCAGGGAGCTGGAGTGGCACAGGGAAAACTGGCGCAATCGCCTCTTACAGCCCTCGGGAAGAACTTACTCATTTTGTGGAGAATTTCACTGAGCAAAGAGATAAAAATCTGCTATGACATCTATTAGTACGTGTTTTATTTGGTTTCAAGTAAATGTCAAAACTGACCATAAGAACAAAACAAGCTGGACAATATTTTACATGCACATTGTATAGGTTACATAGCTCTACCTTTACCTTGTTTCTTTCGTATTTCTCAGGTGTTATGTCACAGATTATTTTTCTGTCCTAAACTAAGCTTCCCTGTGAGGGAAATCTTGTTCCTTCTCATCTGTGAAGAACACTTCCCACCCAAACCTCTCCTTTCTCCCTGAGAGACATGGTAGTGATCAGCTGCATATGCTGTCACAGGTCACTTGTCAGTGACTGAGATTCACCGACACAAAAGAAATACCAAACAAGTGCAGTGGCAACATACATTTAATTTAAATGAACTGTCAGCAATCAACTGAGTTCAGAGGTAGAAGATAATGTTGTCTGGCAAAATGAAGACAATATACTGTTTGTCCAATTGTAACTAAGAGTGAAGGGATGTCTGATGTCTTCAGCTTCTGCTCTCCAGCTCATCTGAAACTTAGCTTGTGTTGTTAGCAACTGGATTTTCTAGAAAAAAGAAAAAAGTAGCATCTTTTTGTAAAGGATAAGTTTTTAGGAAATCGCTATAACTGAAACTATTTCACCTATAAAACCACTCCAGAATACATGCTTTTGGATATAGTTCCCTTCAATAGCAGTCTTATTTTCCTTGGAAACAACTTTGTTTGACATTAAATTCCTAGAGCAGAAGCTACTGCCCTTTATATTAGGACATGCTGCCCAATCCATGCTGTAATGAGCTATTTTTATACTCTTCCCTCTTCTGACGTAAGGTCATGCCACGTTTTTCCCTGATGAGTTAGCAAACAGCTTCTTAGCACCACCGTCCTCTGTCCTCTGTGCAGCTGTTGCCCAGGTTCTCGTCTTGCTTCTCCTCTGCTTCTGGAGTTTCTGACTGTCAGATTATGCAGATTTGTTCCTTGAGATGCTGTGCTTTTTTTCACAGCAGAGACTGAAACAATACAGTCTTTAGCTGTGTTGCTTCTTGGCTAGAGACACTAGGAGGACGTATTTGTGTAAAAACAGATCTAAATTGACTGCCTGTTGTGAGAGTGAGGAGACACCTACCTATGTTAAGGTAGGACAGGTCCAGAAAATGTCCCTTTGGACAATTACAGAAAATGTTTTCCTTTCCTCTTCCCCTGCAATCAAACCTCCATGTATGACAACACATCCAGGGACAGAGTGCTCAGTAAATGATAAAGAAAGCAGTGCAACCTCTCAACCCTCTGCAAAACTTGCAGATTTTGGGACTTGCAAATGCCTTTTTAAAATTTAGCCTTACATTTGCAAATTCAATGCATACTTAGGTACCCTGGGAAAGAGACCTTGATGTTCAGAGACTTGTGCAAATGTGATTTGTATTCTGCAGCGAGGCTTCACATTAACAATGCAAAACAAGCCCACTTGATCTGGCAAACCAGAAATTAATTTAGCTGTCCATCTTGGGAATCCTTCCAGAAAGCATATTAGCTTTTATCACTCTTTTCACAGGGAGATAAACTGTTGCTCATGTTTGAAAAATATCTTGTCTTTCAGCAACCTTCTTCTACTGTTAGAAGAAGGGAGAAAAGAGGGTTGCTACTAAAGCAGCATCTATACTTTTGTTCACAGTCAAGGGTGTTTGGTATTGCTATGATAATATGTCTGGCAAATAGACTGTGCAGTTGGATCAGAACACTATTTAAAATTCAACAGCTCATCTGTGTGGCTTGTTCAACAAATTGCTCCTCACACTGAGCAAAAACCAGGCTTCTTCACCCACTTTCACGGTACACACTTTTAGTGGTCAGATTAGCAATTTATCTATGTACATCTTAAGCAAAAAGTAATAGATAAGCTACGACCAGATGGTCTTTAGAAAGCTTAGATACCCAGCATCAATAAAAACATCCATAAAAACAGGGCTTTAGGAGTAAAGAACATACATACAAGTGCAGCTTATGCTGGGCAGGGCACAGCCAGCACCTGCATTGCTGTGAACTCTTCCATAACTACATCTGCTTTTGGGTATTTTTGTCACCTTAACTGCATGAGAACAATTAAGGTGGAAAAAGTCTGTCCATTCACTTACCCTCTGAAGATGTGGGAATCATTTTGAGGAATGAGAATCCTTTGATTCTCAGGGTTCCACCCCTTGCAAATCAAGGTGGAAAAGACTTTATTTGCTTGTTCATGCTGTAATGGTGGTCTAAGAACATGAGCAAGACAAGATTTATAGGTGGGCTTAGTATTTTTCTCTTAGATCAACTATTACAGCTGAAAAATGAGTCAAGTTTTGTGCACACAAGTCTTTCCTTGGGCCTTAAAACTTGTCTAATTTTTACAGCCATGCCAGCTGTAAAAATAGGTTGGACCAATGAAAGAAGTAGCAGGAGAATCAAGAGATACACGAGAGTGAGACAGAGCAGGTTGGTTCACACACACTGCAAGACCTTATTTTTCACTTTGCAGGAAGTCTTTTTGTACAGGCTTAATCAGAATACTAAAATATGACCTAGCTAACAAATTCCATTTTATAATAAATATGCAGAGATCAATATGTTTTATATGGTCCTGGAATTACAGATAATCTAGAAATATTGAAATGTTGTTTAAATTTTTTTTCATTAATCCTCTAAGAAAAGCAGGACTTGTAGCAGATTCTTATTTTCTCCCTAATGCAACGGATCTCACACAGAAGATACCAAACTGCTGACTGGATTTAATATGAATTTTTTTAAACAAGAACATCTGGTTGAAAGAGGCTAATCCCACAAAATTTTTGTTTAAGAGCAGAACATCATTTTGAACAATTTTTTGACTCTTGTACAATAGCTGGTATAAACAAATCAGTTCATATAAAAAAAAAAAGATTATATTAAAAGCCACCACCAACATCTGAAAATTATTTAAAAAAATATTTGTATGTTTCAGATTTAAAACCATGATAAACTAGAAAACTTAGTTCACAGGCAAAGGTGAGATTGACAATTCAGCAAATGACTTTAATAATTAATAATTAAACTAGTTAATGATGGTATACTATCTTTACCCCTGCCACGGAGAAAGGTTTTATGAGGAAGGTATAAAATCCTTAATATATTACCTGACATGCCAGATATTTCTGACTATAGATCAAAAACTATAAAGTTAAGCAACCTATGTCTTCTAAACCAGTATATAACACAGGCTATCATAACAGAGTGCACCATCTCTGAAGACAAAACAGAGTGAAAAAAATTACAGAAACCCAAATCAGATTAGTAGTCTTAAAATAATCTAATTGTCTACTAAATTGTAAATACTGATAATAAAAACTGCCTGGGTAAGTTAATAATCCTTTATCAAATTCTTCTGGTTTTCAAAGTATTTTTTGTTTATTTGAGTTGTTTGGGTTTTTATCCCTCTCTCTCTCTAGCTCCCCATTTTATAGGACTTTCATATGAGAAATAAAATGAATATCTACGCACTGTTAGTCTTTGTTATTTAGAGTGAGTCTTTTAGTAAAAATGTGAGGGAAAATCAACATAGAAACAAGGTAAGTTTTTGAAGGACCTAGTTAAAAGGTTTACCAGTTTCTGTTATGTACATGTAAGGTTGTTAAGCACAGCATGAGTGAAACCACAGACACCGAGTGCATAGTGATTAAATGAAAGAACAGTGATATTTTTAGGGGAGTGATATAGATATTAAATTTTGTAATGCCTTAATGCTTTGAGTTTGAAAGCTTTGCAATCAAGTAATGAAAGAACTTTTAGTCTTGCATCTTTTGAGATAATGAAGTCAAGACACTTGAAAAATTCATGTTCAACTACTGTTACTCTTTTAATAATAGGAGTGCTGAAAGTACAGTATTATCCAATCAAATAAGATAATGAAAGTCTCCTGAGTATATCCTCTAATGCATATTGCATGTGTAAAGTGGAATCTTTAATGATAAAAACTGCAAGTTTGGTGTTCAGTTAGAAAATGAACTGTTGCATTAGTGCTCTCTCTGATACATAACATCTGCTTAGCTCTTGCCAAGATGTTAACACCTGTTAGGGTTTTATTTTCTTTGAAAACTTACTATGTAATAATACTTGTCCTATGCCTTTCTAGTCTACAAATGTGCATTTATTATAATAAATAACCCCTATACATATTTTTAGGGAATAGCTATTCAATTGCTCTTTTTCATCTGTACAGAATATGCAATGTGGGAAATAATCAATGCATTTGCTCAGAAGCTTTTTCAGCTCTACTGAACTGAAGTAGAAGTAGCAAATGAGGACATTGGATAAAAGACAGCAATCTCTTAAGTGATAATATTGTACAGCTAACCTGGCTTTGGAACTGCAATGAAATAGTGCACTTCTATCCATACATGTCATTGTAAGCAATAAAAATTTGGCCATTGGAATTTACAAAACAGATCCTGAAGAATTAAAAAAGGAGTCAGGCTGGCTTTGGATGTCTTTGTTGACTCTACAGAGAAATTAACAAAAAAATTCATTAAAAAAAAGTAAATTAATATTACAAACAGCAAAATTCACCACTCAGTGAAAAGTTAAAAAAAAATATTTCTAACTATTCTGTGTTCTCCAAGGAGAAGATCAAGAGGATGAAAGTCTTGTGCATTGGATATTTGAATCTAGTCCAGAGTAGTAGTTACTTAAACACAGGGTGAAAATTACTCTTGGGGCTGTGAGTGCAGATGATTTTTTTGGGCATATTGATATTTCTAGATGGCTTGTCAGTCTTCTTCTTAAAGATGATGCTTCATTATGTTCTCAGAAATAAAAGCAATGCTCCTTGTGTTGCATTCCAGGAATGGTATTGTTTGTATACAGGGACAACTCTCATTGGAACAAGGCACTGAAGAATGAATGTGTCAGTGCAAATCAAAATATTTAAATAACTATACTAAGATTTGATGATTCTTCAGTATTAAACTGCATGGTAAAGAATTAAATGCATTATAGCTTCTTTGTTTTCTTTTCCTCTATTACATGTCTTAAATTATGGAGAAGTAAAACCTATTTATGTATCCTTACAGATAATGGGACAACCTTTGACAGCTTCACTGTGATATAAATTATTTCCATATAGGGCAGAAGATTTACAGCTGGGATGTGACTTGTTTAAGCAAAGTACCTATTACTATTTTAGACTCCCTAGGGAATTCTCATGAGGCTCCAGCTGTCACTTGAGAAAGAACTGGGTCTCCTTCACATCCTGTAACTTTTTTTGCTGGCAAAAACCTGAAATTTTCTAAATGACCCTAATAATTTCTTTTTGGGTAGTTAAATCCTGCCTCTGATGTGTACAGACTGAGACAAGGTGGGTACTAAGGATCTGATACCATTTTTGCTTTGCACTGTAATTGGTTGTCAGCAACACTGAAGACTTGCCTCAGTCTGCCCGATGGAGAAGTCTTTGAGCTGGACACCCCATGTGTTACTGGATCTTGTGTCCTAAAGTGCTGAGACTCAGCAACAGTTCTGAATTTGCCATACACAAAATGGAAGAAAGAGTCCCTTCCATTTGCACCAAATCAGACCATGAAAAAAATCACAGCTAGTGCCAATTGCCAAATATAAGAAAGTTCTAAAACAGAAGGCTTCTTTGCTGACTATTTATTTTGCCTGCACAGCATCTTGGAGGGGAAAATAATCCTCATGCTTAGCAATTGCTGTGATGGCTGTTAGGTAAGTTCTAGAGGCTGGAGATTACCAAAGCCACATACTTGCTGTCTAAAAGGCTTTCACAGCCAAAGCCTGCCAATGGAGAACCTCTCTCCCATAATTTAGCTTGATGTCTTCACAGTCTATGGGAGTCCCTGAGAAAAAACTGGAAGTATGGCCTTTAATAATACAGCAGATCAGTGAAAAGGTTGAGAGCACAAAGGACCCAGAACAAATACAACCTTTATGAGAGCTAGAAATAGGTGTGAGATTCAGCTGCACAGAGAAGGGATATTTTAAATGGATGCTTCATCTGTTTTTATTGTAGAATTCACCGAAATACAGAGCACACTGAAAGTGGGGAACAAACCATCCCTTTGGCTAATTATTAGAATGTTAGTTTATTTTAATTTATAATGGATGATTTTTTTTCCCTTATATTTTTATGTAAGTTTTTTTTTTTTGTAGCAGTTGAAATCTTGTATTTTGAATATGCATACTGCTTTCCAGGAGAGGGCAGTCCATTCCCAGGATCAGTTGGCTCCCACCATGTTCTTAATCTGAGAAGTGTCCAAAGACAGAATTTTTTTTTTTTTTTTTTTTTTTTTTTTTGGCAGGGCACAACCAAGACCCCAAGATGTGGCTGCATTTCATACAAAGCTGTCTTGGATAAGGAAAACTAAAGGTTCTCCGCTGTCTCCCCGAAGAAGAAAGAATGCAAATATGCTACTGGAAGTACATCAGTAACCAGTAATGTGCAAAAAGGAGGCACAGAAGTGGAATGAATGTATGACTACAGCTGTACAAGGGCTAATGAATGCCATATCCAGAACTTTGGCCAGTGAAAAGTTCTCTCTATTACACAGTTATTGTGAGTTTAACAAGGGCAAGTGCCAGATTCTTCATGTGTGACAGGGCAACCCAGGTTGTGTGTACAGACTGTGGAATGAGAAACTGGAGAGCAGTGCTGTGGGAAGGGACCCGGGGGTCCTGGTCAGTGGCAAGCGGAACAAGAGTCAGCAGTGTCCTGGCAGCCAGGAGGGCCAACCCTGTCCTGGGGAGCATCAGGCACAGCATCACCAGCCAGGCAAGGGAGGGGATTGTCCTGCTCTGCTCTGAGCTGGGGCAGCCTCACCTCGAGTGCTGGGGGCAGTGTCGGGTACCACAATATAAAAAAGACATTAAGCCACTAGAGAGTGTCCAAAGGAGGGCCACGAGGATGGTGAAGGGCCTTGAGAGGAAGACTTACGAGGAGCAGCTGAGGTCACTTGGTTCACTGAGTTTGGAAATGACTGAGGGGAGGCCTCATTGTGTTCTTTAACATTCTCACAGGGGGAAGAGGAGGGGCAGGAACAGATCTCTTTTCTATGGTGACCAGTGACAGGACTCAAGGGAATGGCTTGAAACTGAATTGGAGAGATTTAGGTTGGAAATTAGGAAAAGATTTTTCACCCAGAGAGTGATTGGGCACTGGAACAGGCTCTCCAGGGATATGGTCACAGCACTAAGCTTGACAGAGTTCAAGAAACATTTGTACAACACTCTCATGGCCCATGGTGTGAGTCTTGAGGTGTCTTGCACTGGTCCAGGAGTTTGACTCAGTGATCCTGCTGGGTCCCTTTCAACTCAGCATATTCTATGATTCTATGATTCTCTAAGGACATAAAAGCTCTAAACACAGACAGGAGCTAAGACTGAACTTTCATTTAATGTAATTTCATTCTTCAATTAATTTCATTACTTTTCATATTTTTATGGAACAATGTCAGGTTTTTTCCTGAAAACACAATGTATTGAGTCAGGCTGTGTTTCTTCCCTTACAATCATGCCTGTGCTTCTTCTACTTGTCTCTGCCAGGTATGTGATTCACCCAAGAGAGCTTTGAAGTGTGCTCTGGAGTAAAAAGCAGGGTAGCCACATCAACAAGATACAGCAGCTAAAGTAATTAGCCTTAACAGCGTCTGGAGGAGACACTCCCGAGCTTGTCTGAGATAGTGTGCTCAGGAATGGCATTTCAGGGTACTGATATCCACAGCAGACACTGACTCCTGAGCTGCTGTGGCAGCACTAGTGAGGTGCTCAGCAGCAGTTAGTGAGTGCTCTTGTGGCACTGCATTGTAACCTGCACTGCAGGATATAATAAATGTAATTTATAAATGTAATAGCACGCAAGGAAGGAGAAGGTGATTTCTTCCACAAAATGTCAAAGGAGTTGATTTTAACCCTTTCAAATCTCAAACTCATGAAATCCATTTGCTCATGCTCCTACACACATGTGGAGCACCTCTTCAGAGGCTGCACCTCTGCAGAGGCCTGGACCTCTGCATCCAAGTGGTCTGCCCAGGATCACTGGTGGGGCACAAGGGATTCTGGCACCTGAGTCCTCATCATGTCTTCATGGTTATTTTTGGTTTGCAATGGCTAAAAGGTTTTTGGACAGATCTTTCACATAATTTAGGAGTCAGGGATGTAATGGGGCAATCCTTTTCTGCAGCCTGTCTTCCTGATCATTTACAGAAAAAGGAATGGCACAATGGGGTGTGCAGCCATGTAGTTGGAGTGCTATAAAAGGAAGGTCAAGGCACAATACATACCTTTCAGCTCTCACATTTTAGTTGAAGGCTAAAGCATATTATCTCCTGAGTAATAATATAAGAATTGAACTGTAAAGACTAATAGAATATTTTGATTTGCTTGGATAATCAAACAGAAACTTGAAATACAGTCATAAACAATAGTACAGCAAATCAGTGAATATATTGACAGGATCAAATTATTAGAAAAATAAACTTCTAAGAGCAGTGTACTTTCTACAGGCTTGTAATAAGGACAGAAAAAGATAATCATTGTCAGTGGGCTAGGATGAAAATCTTCATACTACAGACACGAAGAGCAGAGGAATTCATTGCCAGGGAAGCGTACATGTTGTTTTTATTAGGAAAGCACTATTAGGTTAGGAATATCTATAAAGCTTTGAATTTAATCTCAGTTCACTATTTGATCTGGAAATTATACCTAGATATTTCCTAAATTATTTTTAGTGCATTTACTATTGCACCATCTACCCACATTACAGTCAAATCCACTTTCTACAAGTTCCTTCACAGTCTGAGACAGGTGCTGAAGGTAAGAGTGTTTGGTAGGCAGGAGGATGTATCCTCCAAAGGGCAACAATGACTGTACCACAGTCTCTGTTTCCTCCTACTCTTCAGTGGTACAGTGTACTGTCTAGGTGGGCAATTATAAATAATTATGCATGTAAATAAGTGTGCATAAAAAAGACTAAGTTTGAGAACTTTTTTATTTTGCAGTACTCAAAGGGAATTTTTGTAAGCTGAATTTTCCTTTTCCCGAGAATTCTACCTTCTTCTTCCCCTTTTATTGAGAGTTTTAATCCTTTGAACTTGAGGAAGCACTATGGTTTTCTGTTTTTTTCTGAATTTGCTTTCATTAATCTGTGGTTGTGCCTTGTGACATCTGCCTTGCCCTAGCCCACTCTCCAGTCCTAAACCATCTGCCACTCTTGCCAGACCTCAGGTGTAATCTGCCACAGTGCCAGGATCACACTTTCTCTTGCTGATTCAGATAATTGCACAAATGACCATCTTCTCCTCAGCAGCCCGTCTCAGAGGGGATCTGTGTCCATGCCCAGAACTGGGTGTACTGCGAACTCCCTCGATAAATAGATGTGGCTTTTCCTTGTACTTCCCTCATCCCAATGCTGGAATGTTTGTGCAATGATCCTAATCCTCCCAGCCCAACTGGTAATGATTTCAGTATTTCAGGATGTCCTTTGTTGGAGAGGGGACAAAGACTACGTCTATCCCAGTAAAGTAAACGTGACCAGAGCCTGGACCTGCACACTATCCCATGATGATGCAAGCTGTTCAAATGTTGGCACATTCCCTGGCATAGCTCTGGCCCATGGTCTCACAGAGTGCCAAGCCATAGTTTGGGAGTTGACAGAGTCTGGGGGCCTTTTCAGTGAGCAGGGCAACTGTCCACTTCTTTCTTGATAAAACCCAGCAGTGTTGGTAGAGTCTTAACCACCAGCTGTACAAATGTTCTGACTGGAGAAGTAATGCCCCACAACATAGCATTCCTGCTTATTGACATTCATGAGAACATCTATGCAACTGTATAAACAAATTCTCTTTTTTTCCCCTTTGAATTCCCATTTAAACTGAACCACTTCTTTCATAAGTAGGATTTTACCATAAAAGTAAAAAAATTCTCTTTTTCTTTATCAGAAATTGAGAAAACAAAAGGTAAGACCTGTGTAATTTTTAGTTTGAAGGACATATGAACACATATGCATGTGAATTTGAGTGAGGACTCCCAATCAACAATAGTTATAATGAATTCAGTGAGCATTTCCCCACATAAGAGCTTGCACTGTGATGACTGGATAGGACAGCAATCACTGGGTGGGACAGTGAGGGGAATGATCTTTCTCTCCCCTAGAATTTAAAAGAGCTCAATTAATTTTTGTGTCCTGAGTCAGAACAAGGTCAGAATCTCCAACAGTTTCACAAACAGAATCATTTCATACACACAAAAAATTGTTGATCAGAAACTAGTGATTTAGGATAGAACATAAAATAAGACATGGGTTGTTGGCCGGTTTGAACAGAGATTTATGTGGGAAGAAGTCAGAACACACTGGGAGGATTTGGGGAAAAAAGACTGATGAGAAAGCTGAAAAAGTTAAATTAACAGTATTTGTCTTATCGTTGCCATTACAGTTTACAGCTAATGGTAGCCTTGCTACAAATTGTGATTACTTTGCTGTATAAAACACAGTCCAGGCCACTGATGAATGACAAGCTGTTCAATTTTTACATTTATTGCTCTCTAAAGCACTTTAAAGGCTATTGCAGTTCTCACAAATATTTATAAAGAGATGCTTTTGAAAAGCAGACAGCTATTTTGCCATATGTCTGAATTGCTGTTCTTCAATATGTTCCTGAAGAGTAATGACAACTCTTAAAATTTCAAGGGCAATTTAAAGGGATCCTCTTCATTTACATTTAGCCCATAATTTGTGAAAAAATGACTGAAGGGTTATATTTAATATTTGGAAACATGATTTTTTTGTAAAAATCCATCACATTCTCCTCTACTTTTAAGCACTGTAAGGCAATTGTGTGGAAAGTAAGAGCAGCTGGCTGACATAAAACAAACAATGCAAACCAAACATACGCATTTGGGAAACCCCTTCCTGTTCTGTTGTGACAATGTGGCATCACCAAGCTCCAGGCTTGCCATTTCTTTCCTGTGAAAGAAACTGACCCGTGGTAATTCAAACTTCTGCATTGACATATCAGCGTGTGTAATGAACAGCAGAAATCAGTCCCTTAGTTTCATTTATTATTTAAATTTAAAAATTCCCCCCTGCCCTCTCAGTATTTAGGAAATAGGTAAAAGTGAGTTAGAAAAAGCAGACAGATTAGTAAGCAGTCACAGGAATGATTGAGAACAGAGACCAGAAGGCATTTTTAAGAGTGTCTGGAACAACTTCATGCAACAGATGGTACTTGGTAGGAGCACTTGCATTTCAATTTCACTTTGGCATGCTGCATTTGTTTGTATGCAAAGCCTTCACATACAGCTCAAAAATTTATTGAAATATAATTTTTCATTAGTAAGATGTAGGACATTAATGTCCAGGATTAAAAAAAAAAAATAAATTGTTATCTTTTCTTTTTTTTTCTCTCCTCATTTTCACTTTCCCCCCACCCACATGAAATAAGAAATGTGAAGTCCAGCAGTTTAATTTTACCACATATCTTTAGTTGTGTTCTTTCTGATAAATCCTTATCTTTTCTTACAGGTAAAAGGAAAAGTAGAAGTCTCTAATTTGTCAAACAGCAGACTCAAAATCTTCAGTGTCAGATCCCCCAGTGATCAAAAATCTCTATTTGCTACCCTGAGAAAGATTTGCAGCATGCACACAAGATCAATAAACAATCAGTGGTGCTGAAGAGAGTTTTAGTAGAGACTTTTACATGATCCCACTCCACCAGGCTCAGAACTGTAGCATTAGGGAGATGAATGAGAGGCTGAAAAGAAAAATGTGAAAAGTCAGTTGGAAAAGCAAAACTGGAGAGAGAGCAGGAAAAAGTGAGAATAAGAGACAAGAAAAAGGTATGATGAGAAGCACTACAGGCTACAGAGAAGTAGAAGTACTCTACCCTTAGGAGAAGCCAAACCTAAGTCCTTTCTTCTATGCATAGTAACTGGACTTTATCAAACTACATTTTAGTGACTAATATGAATAAATTCAGTCTTATCTATAAAAATGCTCTAAATTCACATGTAAAAAAATTCAAAATTAAACAAACACAGAAGGATCTGAATGCTGTTTCATATTTAAATATGTCTTGCTCTCATGTTTATACTCCAGGATGCCACAGTAATTCAGTGTGGTGTCAGGACCAGTTGTGAAACACCATGGTCTATTTTCAGTCCCATCAGGTTTCCTGCAGTACTTTTTCTCAAACCCCACATGAATGAAAATTTAATCTCTAAAGTTGAAATAGAAAGGAAAATATCATTACAGAATTAGTGAAGCTTTTTTGGTTTTATTTTTTCCAAATGTTTGTGGCTCAGTTCATGCAACCTGAAAGCCAAGAAAATGGATACTCCCCTTGTGGATCTGCTGTGTTTGCCTGAATATTTTTCCATAAGATAAGCTGTCATAAAAAGCTTATCTATCTCTCCATTGCCTGCCCTGGAAGAACCACCAGACACATATCCACAGTTTACAGAGAATTCAACAGTATCCTCTGTATTTTTTAAATTACAAAATTATTTATTTATTTACATTATTATTATTTAATTTTATATTACTGTATGCAACAGTACTCCTCTGTATTTTCGTGCAGCATCAGCTATTTGACTTTTATTGCCATACCTATTGTTCTAATCTACAAGGTTTAAAAGAGGTTCCCATAAAGAACTGTTGACATTTTCTTTTAATATAGAGAGCAAAGTGATTAAAGAACAGAATTTTCCAGTAACACACATCATACCTGTTTGAATCCACCTGAAGAGCAAACAGGCCTTCTTGCATGCTTCTCATATAGTAACATCAACATATTGGCAGAAAAAGGTGCATCAATGTAATGATACTATTTCAGTTTCATTTATCACATACTATCTGTTACCTAACCAAAGAAATCCTGTCTCCATTTAAGAATGTGGTATTTTTTCCAAGTGTGTGTTTTGCCTGAACAAGAACCACAAAACTGGAAGCATATGATACCATTTTAATCAAAATGGGGTGAATTACACAGTGTCTTCAAAGCATATTTGTCTTTCTTACTTTTGTGGTAAGAGATAAAAGTCAGACTGAGACATATGTGGAAGAAATTATTCACTATAAATTACCTCAGCAAAAAGCAACTGTCTTTGATAATCTATAGTATAGTATTGCTTAAAGTATGCTATTAATGGATATTTCAGAAATGATCACTCATAATATTTAGACAAATATGACAAGATCAAACACTGATGTTCTGGCACAGCACCCTCTTTAGAGTTCTGTCTTTTATGCCTCTATAATATCCTGCCCCCTCCTTTCTTCTTCTTTTTTTTTTTTCTTTTTTTTTTTCTTTTTTTCACTCTAGGAGATAAACTGAAACAAAATACACCACTGATGAATCAGTATCACTTTATATATGCCTTACCTGACATTCTGCACTTGTTATAACATATTCAGCAAATTTCAAACCCTGGTCCTACAGAAACATGCATGTTATTCCACCACCATCAATAAAGCAAAATTAGCAATGTTAACAGTACTTATGGAGGGAAACTCATTAAAATTCTATTGTTTTCAACAGGAAGACCCTGTTGAAACCAAGAGAAGAATACACATGAAGGTCAATAGGCTGTTTTGATCAAGCTGTTCTCCTATTTCTGACAGCATGTGACTTTATCTCCAGTTTCCCATGTAGCATTTGCATTAAAATGTTATTTCTTTCATTTGCATTAATGGTGACAAACAGAATAAAGCTCATTCTCCTGGGAGTGGTACAGGGTAACATTGCTGGAATAGGTAGTGAGGAACACAGGAACAGGCAGGGCAAAGACAGAGCCTTTAGCAGTTCATCTGAAGATGGATATTAGCTTAGTGCATAGCAGAGGGTTCTTCCCAAACAATGCCTTGAGACTTTGCACTATGCCATTTTAGATCTCACTTCCAGTTACCTGGGATGCCTTGTTCACAGCAGAGCCATGAGGACAAATATATGCAAAATTATAAATTAATCAAATGTGATATGAAGGAGGGCCTTGGAAGTATGTAGACAGTGAGGCAGAACACTTCTCTGACAACCCCTTACAGGATTATAAAGCAATGAATTTGTGAGCCATCTGTGACTCTTTGAATCTCTAATCTCAAATTCTATTCTCAAAAATAGTTCCAGTTCAGTTACTCATTCATTTTTTTCTCATAAAGGAATGTGCATTCTAGCTGGCTTAAGCTGAACAGAAGACTATTTGGGTAGGATGCATACTCAAGTGGAAGTGAGAATTAATTGAATCTCTAAGCAGCAGCAAGAAAAGGAAAATGCGGCTTAAACACCTGTCTGACAGGGACTTTAAAATGTAAAGAACTGATTTCAAAATATCAGCAATACTTATCATCATGGTTTGAAGCCCATTCTATTATAAGCACAGGAAAATTGATTAGGACAACAACAAAAATAAATGGATCTATTTGTTTTGCAGACACTTCTCTTAGAAAAGAAGCTGGATAATCCAAGATATTTAAGTGGCACAATGTGGGAGGATGGATTGTAGGAGAATAGAGATAGTGCTGAAGGCAATCTCACCCCTGAGGAGTTGCAGCTGTACTAATTACCAAAGAGTAGGAACAGGCCTGCCCTTAATAAGTCACAGCTGTGTCCAGTAAGGATGGTCCAATAAGGATGAGTGTTACAAGAGTGGGTTAGCTGGTTGAGAGGAGAGCTGGAGTCAGTTGGTTGTGCTGCTGTGAGGAGTAAGGGTCAGGGGTTTGTGTTAGGGACAGTGAGGGTTAGAATGTGCTGCTAGGGACAGAAAGGGTCAGGTGTTTGTGTTAGGGACAGTGAGGGTTAGAATGTGCTGCTAGGGGCAGAAAGGGTCAGGTGTTTGTGTTAGGGACAGGGAGAAGTCAGGCAGTCGTGTGAAAGAAAAGGAGTCAGTGCTGTGAGGTGCTGCCTGTGGGAACTCACAGAGAGAAGGTATGAAAGTCTTACAGTAGATAATAAACTAACAGTGACAGTCAGTTCCCATCCACTCTTGATTGGTGCCAAGCGCTGACATCAACAACTGGTGGCCCGTACAGGGATGGGTTCTGATAGCACAATACTGCAATAACTGGAAGTAATAAAGATAATCAGATTTAATAACAGTTTTTTAATAACCCAAAGTATACAGAGCACATCCTTGCTATGCTTTATAATTTTTCTATGTATTTGTCACATGGTGTATCTGAATTACTGCAGAATTGTGCAAAATGTATTTAGCTGCTTGTTGCTATATCTTAAAAATGCAGTTGCCACAGCGAAATAGGCTTTTTAATGTTTAAGTGAAAACATACATTTTTGATGCTATACAAAAGCTGATTGTGTACCGTGTTTACTGAACTATTTACCCAAATGTTCAAAACTCTTACAGAAAAACTAAAAAGCAATATAAATACTTTTTAAATTTTATCATATTACTTAGCATTTTGTAAATGTAGTTACATTTCCCTAAAAAAACAAATCCTGCAAGATCTGTAAATGATTTTTAACTCTCCTGAAGTCTATTTTGGTCCTATTTCTATATGCAGTAAGAAATCTTCATCAACATGCAGTTGTAGAAAAGAGTGAATGTTTTGTGCCTTTACTCATAGTGCTTTTAAAAAGTTTGGATTTCAGAAAAGGAGGATTGAAATTAGGATTGCTAAATTTTGAAACATTTCTTAGCAACAGATGAGCAGATACAGGAGAAGTTCCACATTTCAGTGGTGGTTAATAGATGTCATCTTAACTGAGATTAAATAAAACTTTGTTTTAGACTTTTAAAAGTCTTATTCTAAGAATGTCAGGGACACATTGGCATCTAGACTGTATCTATCTACCCTAAAAAATAACTATAAAGGAATAACCAGGGAAGTGACCCTGGTTAACAGGGTATCCAAATAGGGCAGTTTCTCTAGCACTACCCCAGCCAGCCATTTTCATACCAGTGTGATTACAGCCTAATTTCTCAAGCCTGATACTACTTTAGTGGTATTTGGATTCTATATCTTAATCCCCTCCTGAAATCATAGAGAATTTTGCAGCAGCTTGTTAGGAGCATGGCACTCATTTTCATGCCTATGCAAGCACCTCCAAAAGTTATTCCTCAAAGAAAGTTAAATCTGCAGATTATGTTGATAGGTCTTTAATGTGGAATGCAATTACTAATAGTTATACATTAAATCTACATATGACTATTTTCAGAAAATAGGTTGATAATTTAATAAAGACTCTTGATTTTTGTAATTCTTAGCTGTTGTAGGTCTGATGCTCTGGCAGTGACTGGAATTGGTCAGGAAATCTGAAAATCATGATGTGACTTCACAAACTTGATGCTAAAAATACCTGGATTTGACTTTACTAATTCAAATGTAAGGGCAAATAAATATTTCCCGGGCACAGAAATGCAAGAGAAAGACAGCTTTCCTAATCCCTATTTCAGTCCAGCTGGTTGGGCTTGAAGCTGTGTGTGTGAGTGCCTAAACTTTTATTGATTCCCACCAGTGTTACACATCAGCAAACAAATGTGATAAATGAAGTTAATAATTTCCTCTGTTCCAATATCCATTTTTTAATCTCCAAACATGACCTAGAATGTAAGATGTTACAAAATAACATTTAAATGTTTGTACTAGGTGTTGGGAAAGGTAAAAGGTGCTTTTGTCTTACTAAATAAGCTTATTTATCTTAACTGAAATGTAGATAATATTGTTGAGAATCATGGACAATGTCTCTGAGCAGAATCCTGGTCTCTGCATGGTCAAGCCCAATTGTCTGTGCTATAAAAGGGTTACCCACGTGATAAGGAATACAGGACTGAAAAGGACCTTCAATCTATTTCCCTGCAATTGGAGAGCTGTATTATGCCATCACACATAAAAAAAATTATCAAAGTTCATTATAGAATGGTGCATGTTGAAATCTTATCTCCTATATACTACTTCAAGCTGGAAGGCTCCTTTTAACTCTTACAGACCTGGTAAAAACCATAAAAGCAAGGACTGAGGCAAACTGGGAAGCAGTCTCTAACTTAAAACTTCTCTAAGAGGATCTCCTAACAGAAGTCTGTGTGCTGAAAACAGTTTGAAAGTGCCTGCAAAGCCTAGCATTGCATGGTCTCCATAGAGACAGGCTCTCCCTGGAGTCCCATGGCTTATTTAAAGTGACTTTCACTTGTGGAAGTTCCTAGCTCCATGAACAGAGGAAAGATGCTTTAGTCGGGGGGGGGGGGGGTGGGGCGTAGGTGCCACCTGGAAACCAAGCTCATGGCAGATGGTGAAAACCAGTTCAACAGAGGGAGGAAAAGCAGCACTTAAGGTTTAATTCTCCTTTGGCTTGTCAATTGCTATGCAAATGCAGTTTTCCAGAAAGAAGGACGGAAAATACTGCAAAATGCACAACAGCCCTGTCATTTGACCTCTGGTCAAATTTACCAGCCAGGCTCTCAAGCACTTAGGGTCTCCATAGATTGGCTGTATGATGGAATATTTACCATTGATTGCAAGCTTGGCCATGTTCAGGTACACTCAAGGACAGCAGTAGCATTCCACATTATCTTGACAAGCTGGTGGTGCAGTCAGGGGAAAAAGGGCAGTATAAAGGCCTTAATTTTATCCAGATAAAATAATTATGGAAAATAGGTAAATGTGTGAAAAGGAGACTGATCACTCTGTTCACAAGCTGAAGAAGGGTTAGTACCAAGATCATCCAGTTTTGGCATAGTATTTCCAAAGGCAGTGTGAGAGAGGATGCTAAGAATAGCCAGTCTTGAGATATTATTTGTGAAAAAAGCCTGCAAGATAGGTTTCTTGACATCAAGAGAAAATTAGCAGTTTGTGACAGTGGGTAGGTAGATACTCAGATGTTCAAGAGGCTCTGTTTTCATGATGGATAGGCTTAAATTTAAATTTGGAAGACTCAAGGCAGACACAAAGCATCACCAGCTGCTCAAGGGAGATGATTGTTCCATTCTGCTCTGTGCTGGTGTGACCTCACCTCGAGTGCTGGGGGCACTTTTGGGTGCCACTATCTAAGAAGGATCTAAAGCTATTAGGGTGTCCAAAGGAGGAGCACGAGGATGGTGAAGGGCCTTGAGGAGCAGCTGAGGGCACGTGTTCTGGTCAGCCTGGAGAAGAGAATCCTGAGGGGACACCTCACTGCAGCTACAACTTCCTTGTGAGGGCAAGAGGAGGGGCAGGCACTGATCTCTGCTCTGTGACAGGACCCAAGGGAATGGCCTGAAGCTGTGTCAGGGGAGGTTCAGGTTGGATATTAGGAAAAGGTTCTTCACCCAGAGGGTGGTTGGGCCTCGGAACAGGCTCCCCAGGGAAGTGATGACAGCACCAGCCTTGACACTGTTTGAGAAGCTTTTGGACAAAAAGCTCTCGGGTACCTGGTGTGACTATTTGAGGTGGTGCTGTGCAGGGCCAGGAGACTGACTGGATGACCCTTGTGGCTCCCTTCCAACCCTGCATATTCTGTGATCTGTCGTGACACAAAAAGAAAATTCTGAATTAAATCAGCTGAAAAGATGTCTTAAGGACAGGTTACAAACTTATCATAGGACTGATGAAGAAAAAGTTGCACTATTGTAGGAGAGAAGGCTAGAAGAGGTGGGCTTGAATTTTGGAATGGACAGCCAAAATAAGATTTTTTTTTTTTTTTTTTTTTTTTAATTCTACTTACCAAATTCAAATAGTGAAACCTCAGAATTCTAGAGGGGAAACATTACCCAAAATGAAGAGGAGGATGAAGGGACTGTCCAAAAGATAGATTAATAGAGGGACTTTCTGAAACTTAGGTCCTCTCTGGAGCCCCAGCATTCAGTCAGGTGAAATGACAGCACCTGGAGAATATACAGGAAAATCTTTTGGTGTTTTACTTGTACTAAAAAAGAAATGTAGAGTTCAACCCACTTAACTTTAGATGAAGTTAAGATATTAGGTAAATACTGATTTCTAACTAGTCTGTAACTAATTAGTCACCATTCAGATTCCCTTTCCAACCAGCTGAGGAAGAGGTATTTGGAAACAGTTTGTCTGAGTAAACATATATGTCTACTTTGGGATGAGCCACATCCTGGGAATTCTCATTTCTCTCATTGACTACAAAAGGGATTTAGTGTGATGAACTTGTCAGGAGACATCTACACTGCACATCTCTGCATTTGATCAGATAAATCCACCTACAGAGTACCTAGTTGCATTGAAGGAAAGCTTGCTTCATTTCCATTTGTTCCCAAGAATATGCTGAGCAAGTTCTCATTCTACTTCAACATGCTCACCATATTGCCATTAATGGGGTGGGAAGAGCTGAGAACCTTTGGACATTTAAATTTTTTTTTTTTTTTTTTTTTTTTTTTTTTTTTTTTTTTTTTTTTTTTAATGCTGAGATACTAGGTGAAAGAACTGATTTCTCATCAAATTGGTTTGGGCTGACCATACATGCTTTCTTTGAGCCAGGCAGCCAAGAAGAATCTCTTCTACCGTAATGCAAGCTTTTATATATGACTACAGACTCTTATGTGTGCTGCCTTTCCACTTTTATTGACATTTCTTCTTTCTTATAAATAGGTAGTTTCAGCCATTTCATTAAGTTTTGGGGACAAATACTGGCAGTAATGTGGCAAAAGATAGCCGAGAAAACAAAAAAAGCTGAAGTACTTTCCCTTGCCTGGAAAAGGAAGAGACTCTGAGGGAGGGAGATTTACAGGAGTGAGAGAGATTTTACATTATAGGCAGGAGTCACCTAGCTGGCTTTGAAGATCCACAGAAGCTGCTAAAGTTTGAGCATTTTGACATTTTCTTGAAACAGGACAGTACATGCCTGTGATGTTTTCTGTGATGACCTGTGAGGTCCTGTGGTGCAGACTATTACTTATGATGATTGCAATATCTAAGCAGCTTTGCCACTCAAAACTTTGGTCAGGATGTAAAATTGATAGAGCATTAATTTGTGCAGTTTTCCATAGTAGTAGCCCTCATAGACACTTGGACAAAGTTTCCTTATTTTCAATATTACAGATATGTTCATACTATCAAAACAGGTTTTTGACTTTTCTATGTGTTAAGCTTATCACTAACTGCTTTATTCTTTTTACTATTTAGCTTTTATTGTCCCATCATTAACTGGTAAGATATTCATTATTTTGCACAAACCAAAAAAAAAAAAAAAAAGCTAAACAGGCAAATGAATGAACTACTGCTGTATTTCATTCAATATGTACATGAAAATGAGATCATCAAAGTGCTGCTACGGTCTAAGGGAGTTGTCACAGACTTCAATGTTGTCAAAATATCATTGCTGGCAATATGTACAGATAACTGACCACACTTTAAAATGTAAATGTGTAAAAAAGAGAAACATTGGCTGGTCTATTTGCAGTGCTTTATCAAAATTTTCAGTTCAAAGTTACATAACTTTTTTGTGTGCTTCTTCTAAAGCATTGTTATGAGTTTAACAAAAAGATTTTCTCCAGAACATCTGCTTAAGGTATGGCATCCAAGTCTAAACTCATGCACACTTGTAAAACTCAGGTTAGTTCACTGAAATATCTTGGATGTTATCATCCATCATTTGTTTCTTTAAAATAACGGTGTACACTGCAACTGTTGAGAATATATGTGCTGATATTAAAAAAAAACCTATAATATTATTATTTCTGTTTGTGGATGAATTCAGTTCATGTTTCAATATATCTTGAGTCAAACGTGACCAAAAAAATCTGTTTTACTATACACTCAGAATACTGAGAAATGACATACATCTTTCTGAAATTCTCACAATTCCTTATCCAGTAATAATGTCTGAGGACAAAGAATAATGTAAGAAAGTAATTTTTTTTTTCCCATTGGAAGCACACACACATGTCACATGTTCAGCTCTTTTCTGTAGCAGGCATCATGTGAAACTATAAGGAAGAAGAGCCTTTTCTTTCAAGGAATCAGGAGAACTCTCAGTTAAAGGCTGCACAAGTATTATAGTAACACTGACATGCTAACTTCCACTGTTACTCTTTCATTTCCATAGTTGTGCCCATTTTTTTTAACTATATCAAATTTGTCATACTCACTATATTTGTTTATTATTGAGGATAGTGAGGACTGAAAATCACCATTCGAGAATGTGTAACACCAATGCAAATATCTCCCTTCTCCACAATTTGTTTTCATTTCCTGAGGGGAAAAAGCAAGAATAGGAGTAAAATGCATACCTTCCATATACCTTCTAATTGTTCTACCTCCAATTTACAAAATGTTTTACTGTGGTTGCAATTAATGAGCATTCTATAAGAAAAGTGGGAGGCAGCCTTTTGTCCTTAGGCAGCAAAAAGACATACAGTGTAAGTACAGACATGTGATCTGAAATCATACTTCAGTTTGGGCAGATGCTTTTTTGTTCCTGAATTTGCCTTGGTCTTTGGATCAGTCAAAGGGATGGAAGTTAAAGTAGGCTTTGTGTTTAAAAGCACTGAAACTGAACTTCTGCTGCTCCAACTCACCCTTTGATCTTACTACATATATGCATAAATTTTCCTTAAGAAAGGGCTGTTCTGTGGATGCATGGAATAGTGCTGCTTGTGAATTTTTATTTGGAAAAGCATTAACAGGACAAGTTCAAAAATTACAAAGATCCTGGTAACCACAACATCGTGTGTAGGCAGGAGGTCTTTGGTTTCTAACTGAGTTAATTTCCAACTCCTTTGCTATTTCCTAGCCCATCCCACTGAGCTAAATTTATATGGAAACTTGACTCTAGTCCCTTCTCTTTTCCCTTCACTTCTTTCTCCCTCGTTGAAGTGATTAAAAGGACCAGAAAGGAAAAAGAGGAGTGACTCAAGATTGAAATGTCAGTGCTGATGGAGAGGAGAGCTGTGCAATGGAGAATTTAAACATGATACCCAGAGAGAGATTTTCACCTGCTTTCCTTTGCGAAGTCACAGAAACATTGCAGAGCACTGTAGCAGTTATTTCTATGGGGGCTGGATGGCTTCCATGATATGAGTGGTGTCTTGCTAATTTGAACTGGCCTGCAATGATAAGCAGAGTAACAACAAGGAAGGTATGAGAAAAGGTAAGAAAATTCAAGGTCTTTTTCTTATCTTGCAGCTTGTGAGATGGATAACTAAATCACTGGCACTTTCCTTCTCTTCCCAGGAAAGTAACTGGTTATTGAAGTAAGAACAGCTCACAATAGCTTTGCTTTGAATATGTCCTACTCGTGAGGGTGCAAAGGTTTGACCCTGGCAAGTGTATTGAAGGATTCCTGTGTCATTAAAACCAGGTGAAAAAAATAGGTGCAGACACAAAATAAAAAGCAGAAGACTAAACACTTCAGAAGACAGAGACAGAAACATTGGCAATAAAAGGACAATAAGACAAAACTATGAAAATGCTACGAAATGCCTTAAATACAAAGACAAAAATCAAGGTTTTGCATCCACTAGATCTAGAAGACCTCAGTATCCAGTAATTATAAGAGCCTTAATATTTTATTTAATGTGCAAACATATTTTACAGAAAAAACCTGTACACACAGCATATACACCATGCATACACCCTGTCATGCATACTCACACGTCATGTACATTCATTGCTCTCTCTCCCAGTATGACCTGTGGTCTCACTCCAGTTGCTGCGCTTTAACTTCCATACACAGAATAAAATGCCACTATTTGCAACAAGCAGAAATAGAGTTTTGTGAGGTGGTGGATAGAGCCACAAGGGTAAAAGTGAGAAAACTCGTGGGCTGAGATGAAAACAGTTTGACAAGTAAAGTTACGCGTGCAAGCAATGCAAAACATGCAATTTATTCACCACTCCCCATGGGCAGGCAGGTGTGCAGCCATCCCTAGGAAAGCAGGGCTCTGCCACATGTAACAGTCACTTAGGAAGACAAACAGCATCACTCTGAATGTTGCCTCTTGCTCCCTCTTCCCCCAGCTTTATATGCTGAGCATGACTCCATATGATACAGGATATCCCTGTGGTCAGTTGGGATCAGTTCTCCCAACAGTGTCCCTTCCTAGCTCCTTGTGCACACCCAGTCACTCACTGGTGAGGTGGTGTGAGAGGCAGAAAAGGCCTCAGCTCTGTGTAAGCTGTGCTCAGCAATAACCAAAAAATCCCTGTGTTATCAGCACTGTTTCCAGCACAAATCCAAACCACAGCCCCTTACCAGCTACTGTGAAGGAAATCAACTCTATCCCAGTCAAAACCAGTACTGGAAGAAAGCAAGTGTAGGGAACGTGAAAAGAAACAATAGTTTTTATTAGACAAGTAAATGGAAAATTCAACACACAGCTTCAATTTTAAATGTATTTTATTAGGGTAGGAAAAATCATTTAAATACCCAGCTCTTCATACATTCTCAGGCTGATGTTATACAGAGCCAGCAGCAAGTCATGGTCTCCATGGAGTGCAAGTACCTGCACAGCTTCCTTCCACCATGCACATACAGGCAAAGCTAGTTCCTTTGCCACTTTGCATTTTTTCCTTCTGATATCTGATGTTTCACAGCTCTCCACTGATAAATATATTGCAATGACAGTGAAAAAGAAGTAGGATAGCAGTCATGAGGAGTGGTGTAACAGACAGTAGGCACAGTGTTGTTCACAGTGTTGCAGTGTTCACTTGTTTTCCAAAGTGAATGAGCTTAGTGACCTTTAAATCTGTTTCTGCTGCTTCTGCAGTTTGTTTTTTACCCACTGCCACTCCACCCAAGCCACTGGACCCTGTTACATGTTCGACACATCACAGTTCTGGAACAGGCCATTATATATGAAGTAAGTAGAAAAGTTTTTTTAAACTTTTGTGGTTTGCTTTCTTTCGGTTCCAGTCTTGCCTGGGGTTTTTGATTGCTTTGGTTGCTCTTTTTTTCTTTTGTTGTACAAGATCTGAAAGAACTGTTTATTATTAATTGTGACTATCATCCTGATCAGTATTGCTATGAGTTCTCCTGCAAGTGATTGGGACCCAGGGCTTGGTGCCATAGAGCTCAGCATGGCAGGAGAAAGGGTCTTGGAGGTAAAATGGAGTGGAAAGGATAAAAAAATCTTGATCAAGTTTAGGGGACAAGAGGGTGGCAAGGCCAAAAGCCTTGGTCACTTACGCCCTTGGCAGAGCTCTGTGCATCTTCCTTACATAGTGCCTGTCACAATGCCATACCACCTACCTTTCCATCCCTGCTGGAAGCCTGCAGAGGAGCAGGGGGTCTGCTGTGTTCTGCAGGTGCCTCTGGTCTGGACACCCCTGTGGGATGGCACCCCCAGTCCTGCACGCTGAACGCCAGCACCAGATGCCCCACTTTGCACAAAGCAGCGTTCGTGCACTCCCTGCGAGTAAAGCAAGGGTGTCAACATGTGCTTGTCTGCTTCCTTGATTTGTGATTTGTGAGGTTTTGCTTGTTCACAGCTTTAGAAATGAAAAGTATTGTCTGTCTGCTGAGAGTTCTGGTTACATGAGTTACTGGTGAGCCTCAAGGCATGTTCCTACTGAATATGTGGAGCAGCTGGTATTTTAAATATCTAGCCTCTATGATTGTGTCCAGATCACTAAAGAACTGAGTTCAACTCAAAAATAAAAGAACCTTTGTGTTTTCAGTAGAAAGTGAATTCTTTTCTGGTCATAAAACTTTATTTTGTACTTGTTCATGCTTTCCTGATCTGAGAAGCCCAAAGGTCTAGTATATTATCAGAGGTGCTTTAGGATAGGCTGGGTGCTACATCTTAGGGGAAGTAAAAAAAAAAAAAGTTTTTCTCTTTTATTTTTTTTCTTTCCCTGGTGTTTGGGATGTGGATTTGTTATCCTATGGATGAGAACAAGCTATTAGAATGGATTATTTGAAGATGTCAATGTCCTCTGGATTAGAGAAAAATTAACTGAGGTGCCTACATATTATTACTGTACAATATTACAGCTACTTACATGAAGCTTATCTCAGTGTAGTAAGAACTTAAATAATTTCTGTATTTAGAGAGGATTTTGCTGGCAAATAAAACCAAGAGATGATGGTCTGCTGCAGCTTTTCTTATGTATCTAATGTATGCAAATTCAAAACTTTCAGGGACATATGAGGGCAACTTAAAAAACCCATTCTATATAAAAAAAAATCAAAATAGATTTTGAATTTTTAAAACTACTTTGATTAATTAGTAAAATATTCCTTTTCCAAGTACATGGAAAATTCAGATAATCTGGAATTTAAAGTGCCAAACAGGATGGCTTAACCTTCACAATACAAAAAGCTTTGATGCTTTAAGACAGTATTGCCAGTGTTGGACCATTTGCTTTCAGCTGTCTGCTCTGAAGGGTCATCCTCCTAAAAGAGCACATCATCTGAGCCTGCATGCCAGCCTCTGGGCAAAGTTGCTTGGCTGGTTTTAGAAGCCCCCATGTGCTGGGGCTCAGCCCAAGCTGCCTGCCTTGCACTCAGGCAAGCAACCTGTGAGTGACAGAGGTAGTGACACTCGGGTAGAATGGCAGCAGTCACCTGCAGCAATCCCTGCAGTGCAAGGGGCAGCTAGGAAATGGTCACTTTTCAAGCCATTACAGCTGTTTCCAAATAAAACCTGATTTAGATGGCAGCCAGATAAAATGTTTCAGCTGTCCCTGAGACCAGATCACACCTCAGATTATTCACACAATTAACCCGTCCCTCCATTAATGGGCTGGTTTGTTTTCTTGTTCATAGAACGTAATGGAAGAGGGGAGCTGGGCAGAAAAAGCACTGGATGATGAGGCAGCAGCAAACAGCTGGGATGATAATCTTTTCATCCAGCTCATCATAAGAGTTCACCTCATTCTCCTTTATGGAGCACATTGACGGGACTAAGGCAGCAGAGGAGAGTGAGAGGTGGGACCTGCAGTGGTAGCAGATGTGCCTATGGTACATCCATCCAGTCAGTCCCTGGCTGTGTGACCGCCAGACTGGTAGGGATGAGGCCATCCTCAGATGGCCAGAGATGTGACTGCTTCCCACACGTCTGCTTGCTTTCTCACAGGCTGGTGTGAGCTCCCACACCTCTCTGTGCTTGTCAGCAGTGGATCACTGAGTGCTCTGCCCACACAAAATCCGTGGGCTCGGGCCACAGGGACTGCTTAACCAGGCAGAGTCGGTGCCAGTGCTGCTCTGTAGCAGACAGCAGGGTGGTGGGAGCCACGGGGAAAGGGAGGTGAAGTCTCCCTATCCCCAAAGACAATGCCATAGTTCCCATCAATACCGAGGAATTCCCCACAGCAGTTGTTCCTCTCAGCTGGTCATCCATAATAACTCTGGTCAGAAGGGCAGATACTGTCAGAGACAAACTCTGTCACAGGTCACTTCTGAGTCACCTCAGTGAGTCACCTCTGTCTGGCCTTGCTGCTGGCTACGGAGCCCCCAGCTGCAGCCCAGCGTGGGAAGGCACAGTCTCCTTTTGTGAATCGTCTTTTCTTCCAATGTCCTGCTGCTGCTGATCCCTTGGCTCCTGCCCCAGCATGGCTCACCCAGGCTTGTCTCTCTCTGGGGTGCCCCAGCTGGCTCCCTCTGCCCATAAAAAGTCAGGCAGCAAATCATTCCTTGGAGAGTGGTAAGCAAATTTACAGCAAGCCTGGTTTTTACTTGTCTTGTGATATAGGGTTGGAGGAAAATGACTTGGGCTCACCACATGATGCATTTAGATGGGCACAGAAAAAGGTGCAACTTCTCCTGCTTGAGTGCAGCTCCTGGAGCCTGACAGGCTGCTCTGACCAGGAAGTTTGGTGAATGAGCTGAACCAATGAGCCCATCCATCCGTTTCACTGATGAGCAAGAAAGGGTCTTACACTCAGCCTGAGCTGCTGGAGCCAGTTCTGCTTCATGCTGCTCCTCTGCCGGGGATAAGCAGTAAAGAAAAAAGGGACGGAGAACTGAGGGGTCCAACACAGACAGTAAAGCCAAAAAATTGGCAAACAAGTTTGGAAACACTTCATAAATATCAAGAATGGCAGAGAAGGGTTCTACACTTTCAGCCAGTTTCCCTGGGTCATATGTTAGTGCAGATGGAAAAAAAAAAAAGTCACACAATTTTGATGAGAACCTCCTCCTGCCATTCTAATAGCTATTTAGTTTTACATGGAGAGGAATCATTAGGACACAAGAAGGGCATTACAAACAAAGGAAATTAACGGAAATAAAATTGTCTCGTGTACATGCTGAAATGGAGTAAGAAGATCTGCCTCTATATATAATGCAAACCTCCTTTTCTTCTAATTGTCTGTCTATCCAGAAGAAGTCCTCCTAGTTTTATGGCCTTTTAAATCCCCTTCTTTTCAAGGAACAAGCTGGCATTCAGCATCATAGGAAAGAATCCAAGTTCAGAGGCGTCTTTGTAGAGAAAAAAACCGTGAACGCAGTTTCTCTCAAAGGAGAAATTGAGTGTTTGGGACTCTTGGCTGTCATGCTTGTCGCTACAGATGCACAAATGTAACGCTAGCAAGGACCTTTTACATATTTTTTTCCATGCTTCACTGTGTTCACTGTGACTTTTTCTGTTGGGTACAGGGTTGGAAGATGGACCGATAGACTGTGTGTTAGTATAACCACATTTTTTAGATCCTGTGGATGAACATATGAGTTTTGCATTTCCCTCTAAAGCATTTCATTAGGCAACTGGGTAGCATAATAGCTATTGCCATTAATAAAGTGGTTTTTGTCTTTATTTAATGTGACAGAAGTACTAAATATGCTAATATCAAAACAAAGTACAATCAAGTATTTTGCAATTCTTTATATCTAGTTTTTAGTTTCTACGTAGCTAAAAACATATATATGTGTTTACATAATGATATCCATATATATATATATCTCAGCATCAGGTTGAAGGAACTCAATTGAAAAGAATCTTTCTTAATGGTTTTTAGATAGTCTTGAAAGGCTGGGACATCACATGTGGTTACCCAGGCAGCTGGTGTGAATGTTGACTGAAGGGCAGGATTTCAATTCTACAGAGACAGAACCCAGAGGAGGACAGATTTCTTGCATGCTCAGGCCTGTTTGCTTTTCAGTTGATGGCACAGCTTGCTGACTCTGAGAGAAGGGGGGAAGTGGGAAGGAAGTGCAGCTTCTTGGGTCACAGAAGATCTTTGGAGGAACCAATGCAGAAGGGCTGCTCTGGCAGGTCACATTGCGTAGTCATGGCATAGTTCACTCTGCATAATTTTTCATTTTACACATAATTGTAGTTTCTAATGCTAACAGGATAAATCAATGTGTCTTAACCTCTCACTGATACACTAATGGTGTAATATGGAGTGATTCTAAGAAGATTTCTCCTGAATAACGGTAGCTGATTCCTGGAGGACACTAGAGAGATAAAAATCAGGGATTTTTCCATGCTATTCCTGTCTATACTTAATAAAAAGTTAAGGACTATTGAATAATGTGCAAGAATCTGCCATGCAGGAGCTATTAAAACATCACAACACAGCCAGCTACTTTTGGCAGTGCAGTAATCCAAACCACCTTGGGCATAGTTTAAAATCTATTCATCTTTAGATTCATTGCTGGAGTTGCACACACCAGTGTATTTTACAAACACATCCTATTAAAGTATAGATAATGTATTCCTAGGGGTATGTACAGATAAGAAATGTACAGATAGCAATAAATAGCAAACAACAGAACATATGAGTTTTGCACCACAGAAATAGGATGATACAAGTTTTAGAAAGGAAGCACACACAGGAATTCTAGGCAGAATAAGTTACTTAAAATGAAAATGAGACATGGAGAAATTTCCATCATAGTATCTCTGAGGCAACAGCATGGGCACAGGCTTGTTTATGGGCCAGAGTATTGCAATATTGCTCAGTTTTATCTTGGAAAGTTTCCCACAAGGACTCCCTGTTATGATTAAAGCACTGTAAATCCTCTTTTTCTAGATTTTTTTTTGTTTGTGGTTTAGAAGGGTTTTTTTGCACTGATCAATACAGTGAGAGACCTGCCTGTGATCTGTCCCGCTCTCCTGGGCAAGCACTCAGGGAAGAGCTGGTGCCCTGTGGGGTTGCAGCTGGGAGCGGCTGGCACTTGCACAAGCCATACTCAGGTGAGAGAGGCTGGCTGCTACTCTGAGGAAGTGTTGGACAGGTTCTGATTCTGGACATTAAAGAACACATATTTGGGATTTGTACTAGAGGAGTTGTAAGGAGTTTCTGTAGTGTAGAGGCTGACAAAACAGAAAAGGAGGGGCACATTTTTAACATAATAGTCTTAGTTTACATCTTAAGTACATAAATGTGTCAGGAGGCACATATGGACAATAAGAAAACTTGCCTGTATCACTCCAGATGTCAGCTTTAAAACTCTGTATTCTGGAATGAGGATTTCTTCCAGATAGAAGCCTGACTAAATTGCTTCATTTGCTTATTATAGCTTTGGGATACAATAGCCCAAAAGGAGTTAGGTGAGATGAGGAATTGGCTAAAATTGTTATTTATTTAACACTTACAGTATAGCAAGTGAAAAACTTCAGTCAGATTATCCAGCATTGTTATTAAAAAAAAAAAAAAGTAAATGGTGGTTTCTGTCCCAAAGGATGGACTGTGTAAAAGATAAGACATATGTGACTGGATAAAATCAACAAATAAATCAGAACTGGGCAGAAAAGAGCAGGTAATTGCTTAAGGCTTGCTGGTCTGTTCTCAGTCAGGAACACCTTCTACAGTTTTCCAAATATGTGGCTTCTGAGATCAGTTTTTTCCCCACTTCAAAAAGAAATGAAGTTTTTGCCTGATGATCCTGCCCTTTTGGAAGTGCTATCACTTTGAATAATGTTGCTTTATGCATCACACTTAAAGGATAAGTGATAGAAGATGAGGAGGAGTGTCTCAGAGCAGCTCCTGTCAGTCTCTGCTGCTGCTGAGAGGCAACAGAAGAGAACTTCAGATCCAAGTGGCAATGTTGCATATTGGTTTTTGTGGACATGCCCTGCTAGCTGCCAAGGTCTGTGTTTCTTTTTTTAGCAGCTTAGATGGCTTTTACAAAGCATAAATATAGACTGCACAAATAGTGAGAAGCTATTTTTGAATATTTTGGTCACTGCTAAATACAGAATTGCTAATCCAGGCATTCAGAAGTCATGATTCAGGTCCCCAAAATGAAAAGGCTGGCCAAAGTATATGTAAATCCTTTTTTATTTTCACTCTGGTTTGCTTACTGAAACTTCAGAATATTTCTGGATCATGTCTTCAAGAACAATTCTACAAAACTGAAGACAATAATTTAATCTGAGTTTGTATTTGTCTCTAATTCACATGGTTCCTGGACCTGTGACTTGAAAAAAAAAATATTCCCAGTGCTCTGAGGCAAGAGAATTTCTTCGCTTATCTGCCTAAGTGTCTGTTATAAAAGTAGCTGAAATCTCTTTAATTAAAAAATTAAAAAGATTAAAGAGAATCAAATGTCAACAGTAAGCAGACAGAGCAGCAGAGGACCGAGGCACCATTCATCTCCCACCTTCCTTTGTTTTCACAAATTAGATGTGAGGGGAGCACAGTGCCTGCCCTGTGCAGGGCTGACACTCAGCCCCCGGCAGAGCAGCAACAACCTTCTGAGAGAGGCGCTTGCTCATAGGGCAGAAACGCATCGTGAATGTCACACAGCACACAAATATCGTGGCACAAATGTCAAATACTCTGAGCAATTCTTACAACAGGCATTAGCATGAACTCGTTTGATGAATGTTTTGTACAAGTAATTCCAATTTGTGACGCATTTGGGAGGTTGTTTTTTTTTTTTTTTTTGTTTTGCAATTTTAAAAGCAGTTCATAAGCAGAACATGGGTCTTTGTCCAGTGAAAGGAAAATAATATATTGCTTGTTCAGTTGTAACCTTAAGTGCAATATGTTTTAGTACATCCCCAGCTTCTACCCTCAGCAAATTTTAAACTTGGCCAATGTTGCTACTGCCTGAGACTTCCTGCAAGAATGGTTAATTGTCTCGTCATTTCTTGTCATTCCCTTGAAACAACCCATTTTTAAGCCATCAGTGTCACAAGAGCTGGTGACTCTCTCGTGTCTAAGAGCCCTTGCAAATATATTTTTGTGGACAAAGTACCCTTCATTCACTATTGTATTTTTCCTGGAAACACCTCGAAACCGTATTCATACATGGGAATATACTGGCCTTTTTAACAGTGCAGATTAGCAAATTTCTCTTTTATAAAATACTCCCAGCATCCCTTTCTTCTGCAAACTGGTCTTTGCTGAAAATTAACAAAGTTGTCCTAGCACCTAATATCTATTATTAGTTCAGTAGTCTTTCATCAAATACCTGTTCTAATTTCTCCTTGCTCTCGTGAGCTACATGTTTTGCTTTACAGGGGCATCCTTTTGCCTTAATAAATTGACTAAATGCATTTCTGTAAAAATAATGCCAGGCTATTTTTGCCTGCAGCTCTCAATGAAGGTTATGTGTTTCTTTAACCCTCCCTCCTGCTTAAAAGCTTCAGAGTTTGCTTGATACCTTTGAGGAAACAAATAGCCTGACAGGGAAGGGCAAGGGCAGGGCTTGCATCACCCTGACCCGTTCCTGCTTGTTGAGCCAGCTCTACAGCCCAAGTCAGAGGTTACGCCTTCCCTAAACAGGTGGAACTTGAATGCTCCTCCTAGTGTACTAGACAGCAGGGACGTCAGAATCAAGAGTCCCTGAACAATTTCTTCTGGGCTTTCTTCTTGTGGCTGAGTGCTGATGTCCAGCCAGAGGCAGAGCCCTTCCCCGTCACCCTGTGTGTGCCCTACCCTTGCAGATACCGCCCAGCTTGTGGCGCGGCTGTGACGCACCCCAGCGCACCCTGAAAGTCAGGTTGGTACGGGCCACGCGCTCTGCTGTGACCCACAGAGGTAGGGATGGAGCGCTTGTGCAAAGGAGAGACAAGCAGGAGCTCTGCAGCACAATTCCCCTCGGGCTCCCGGCAGGTCAGAGCACTCCACAGACCAGGAGCAAGGCAGCCTGCAGCAAACATGAGCTGGCCCAGGACAAGCCTGGCCTTCTGCTGCAGCTTCACCCTCCTGCAAAACCACGGGCACTTCTTGCCCAGTTGCTGCTGAATTTGTAGTTCTTTGATTTTGCCAGTGTTCTGTTTAAGCTTTGGCCCTACCAAATGCAGATTAAATGCATACCTACCTACCTACCTACCTACCTACCTACCTACCTTTGCAAAGGTGTTCACAGATACTAAACATTGCATTTACCTCTGTGCCTTTCTATTTTACACAGAAAATGGAAACCAGACCAGCTTGGTTTTAAGACCTTGAATTAGAATGAAATTGTTAGTATTAATTATCTTATATGGATGGAGTCTGAGGGGTTTGAAAAATTTCTAATCTAGCACTTTAAGGAAATATGAACCTTGAACATCAAGGGTTGTTAGTGGCACAAAAAAGTACATGCATGCTTTTGTTTATAGCAAAAGAATCTGGGTACTGCTCTGATAATATATTTGGCTGATGGGAAGCGTGCAGCTGGACAAGGATTCAGCAGCTCAACCGTGCAGCCTGTTCCTCAGAGAGGCCCTTGCCCTTGGCAAAGAAAAAAAAAATGCATCTTTCTGGCTCTGAAGATGGGAATTTGTTTATTGACCAGAATAAACTTTTTTCCTTCTTGTAAGCACAATAAATGACACTTTCACAGCAAGCTAATGATGGGTGTCTATAATGTATGGCAGTAGCAGCCCTATTATTGATGTAGTTATACTGGTAAAAAATGAACACATTATTATAGTTTTATGTTGCAATGGGAAGAAATTCAATTATGTTCATAAGCAATGCTGGAGTTGTATTCATAGCTCTGCCAGTTTGCCCCACTACTATAAATACACCAAGAAATTTTTTTCAGTTGTCAGATTGCACAGAAATAAAGGGCACTCTCAAGGAGAATGCTTGGGAACAAAGTACCATGTAATCCAAGCATGTGGAAGGTGAAAAAATCCAGCACTATGCAGAGGTGAGAAGCATGGTTCATAAAGGCATCATAATAAATTACATAATATAAACATCAATCAGTTATTTTTAAGACAGACTTCTTACTTTGAAAAAAAAAATCAGTTGAATTCAGTGCAAGCAACCATCATTAAATGAATACTTAACCCAGGTTAAGATAAGGCTCAAGTTACACCAGAATGGCAGTACTTACAACACCCTCTTGTTTCTGCTGTTCCATCCTTTTTATATCTGCTGGTTATAACTATGATTACTAATAGAACCTACCACTAAATACCACACTTAGATGTGCCCTGTCGTGGCTGTAATTGTATTTGTTACATATTTCTTAAACATGCCCCCATTTTCTACAACAGAAATATTACATTTCTAAATCAAAATGACATGAAATGAAATAAAATAAAAATAAATTTTAAAGCAGGGTGAAATATGTTACAAAGGTGCTGTTAGAAAACCTAGCAGACTTGCTTTGTAAACATCTTGTAGGTAAGATGGCTGATTCCTTATGGCTCTGAGTTCACAAACTGTACATTTAATTAGTAACTTTCAGATTATTTTTATATGCCCACAGCCTCATTTTCATAATCAGCTTCTAGGAGTCTGATGGCCAATATGAGCACAAACCTGCTATACTGAGCTTTCATATTTTTGCACAAACACAAGGCTCCATGAATGTCAAGCTGGCAATCAGATTCACTTCTGGTTTATGCTAAAAATTGCAAACTGTATAATGTGAAGAAAACTTGTCAGTTCACTTTAAATTACCAAAATGCTGATGATCAAGTAGGAAAGACATTCAATAGTATATTCAATAGGCTGCTTGTTACTGCTTTCTCAGGCAAAAATATTTTAAATTCAACTAAAGATCATTTGGCAGCTCACAGGAAACAAGAATCTGTGACGATGTGACACCTACAGCTTGCAACTTTCTAGGACACTCATACTCACTGCATTACATCAGAGTAATTCTGATAGCTCTGCCCTTATCCTTTTTAGACAAATGATGAGGCAGGCAAAACATCACTTTCCGAAGTCTATCTGAGCTAGTTACTTCAGGGAGAGAGATCCATTCACAGTTAAATCCTCTTACTCAACACCATGGTTGGCACGCTGTTGTGGCTACAAGGAGATCTGGAATAGCTGCAATAAACATAGCATGAAATGTAACTCTGAAAAATAATGGTGATATCAATAGATGTTTTGTACCTGTCACACTAAACGTGCTTACAGGTTATTTTCAAATACAAGTAGTGTTATAATTAGAGTACATCAGAAAGCTCAGCTGAGGTACAGAGCCATGAATAGGGAATAGCACAGAGCCATTCATCTTTTGGTTGGGCAAACCTCACTGAGAAAAAACAACGCTGAAATCAGAGGAGTCTAAGATTTGCAGATTCTGGCTTTGTACAAATGATTATGGATGTCACATTCACTCTTTTCAGGGCAGTAAAGCTGACCACATCCAAATAATGACAAGCTTGGGTTATTTGACATGTAAAATGCAATGGTATATAATTTATACAATTTGAATATCAGGATTCTCTAACACTTAAAATACAAAAGCATGGTTAATATTACTTGTTTTTCAGACGTTTCTTAAAACAATCCATATTGTTCAAGTATAAAATATTTTTTTCTGAAAGGCAGTATCATTGGTCTTGCTGTAAAACCTCATTAGTAGGAAATGGCACAACTTTGGAAAGGAAGGTGCTCACAAAGCTGTGATTTTACCCACATATTTGGTATTGCACACCTTCTTCTGACAGAAAGTTACAATTTAGCTGGCAGAAATGGCTACTTAACAGCATTATTAATTATATATTTTAGAATAACTTAATTCTTACCAGTAATAGTTCTTCATTAAAAATTCATTAATTTAAAATCACCACAATTCATAACAAAATTATAAACAGTACCAAAAATTTTTGGTCCTGTGTGCTTTTAAATAGCTATGTTTCCTAGGGAACTTTCTGTTTACGAGATAGCTTGTAATTCAAAAGTATTTATGAGATCAGCCACAGAATGGCTGAGGTAGACAGGTTCCCCTGAGATCACCTCATCCCAACACTCTGCTTAAAGCAGGGTGAGCAGGAGCAGGTACCTCAGGGCTACAACCACTCAGGTTTTGAATATCTCTAAGGATGGTGATTCCACAACCTCTCTGAGCAACCCATGCCATTGTTTGACCATTCTCACAATAAGTAAAGTTTTTCTCAAGTTTAAACAGAATTTTTCATGGTTTATCCACTGCTTCTAGTCCTTTCACAGGACACCACTGGGTAAAGCCTGGCTCCATCTTCTTTACTCTGCCCCATTAAGTATTTATACACATTGATAAGATCCTTCCTGAGCCTTCTCTTCTGCAAGCTGAACATTTCCAGCTTCTCTCCTTAGATCGCTAGTGCTCCACACCCTTCACTACCTTTATGGTCTTTTGCTGGAATCATTCCTGCATGTCCCTATCTCTTTTGTGATGGGGAGCCCAGAATTAAGCTGTCATTTGGGGGTGGTTTAGAAAAGTACAAATTCAAATTTTAATGTAAAAGTTTGAACTGAAATGTTATTGTTGAAATTTGAAATCCAGGTAAGAATAGCAATGCAATTCTTCTATTAACTGTAACTGTACATTTAGAAATATAGTATGTATTAGAGTCATCTTCCACAGCTTATAGAATACATAACTCCTTGTTCTGTGAGTAGTCATCTATGCCTAATGAAGACCATAACTGCCTCAGACAGATGGGCTATAGCCCAAATGTCCATCTAAAGAGTTAGTTGGAAGATTAATACTTCTATGATCTCATCTCAGGCAGGTTACAGCTATCCAACATGTGATAAAGTTTTGCAACTGATCCATACTGAATGCTTCCGACAGGTGACCGAGCACGCTCTAGCCAGGAGTCCTTCTCCAATACTACTGAACAAATAATGTGTGCTTGCCCTGTTGAAAACTGGGTGCTGAATCTCCAGATCAGCATTTTTCTCCTAGCTCTGTGTGCCACAACATCCATGCATTGTTGGAAAGCTGGAGTCTTTTAACCAAGTTTAGTCTGGTTTATGTTGCCAGTGCCTCAATGCCTATGCCAAGTAGTAGAGCGAATTGACTGCTAGCTCTGCTGAGATTAGGAGTGGAAGAAATTTCTCTCCTGGACTTCACACTATCCATAGATAAACAGCAGAAGCAGGGCTCAAACATGCCATAGCATTGAGCCTGCAAGAGAGGAGGAACCAAGCAGTTACAGACCCTCAGCTTCAACAAGGTCATCTTGTTCTCAAAAACACATTATCTCATTCTATTTTCTTTGAACAGGAAGAAAAACTAACAAAATTTTGACCCCTTTGTATTTCTGATAATCACCATGGCTGGAGAGCACAGTGAATTTGAGAGGCTTTGGACTGAAATACAGAATTAAAATAGCTACTCCTAAAATTTATCGATGCCCATTGTATCCTGGCAGTCATTGAGAAATTCACCTAAAGGTGTTGAGAGAAGCCATCTTTTAAACAAACAGCAGAAAATATCACATGGGTCTCAGCTCCCTAACACAAAGGTCATAATCTGGATTCCTCAGCTGGCTGTAGCTGGAAAGACTGCTGTGCTAGGACATCATATTAGCTCACATCATTCCACAGTTATTTCAAGTGCTGTGTGCTATGTCTCCTAGCATGGATGTGCCTTAAAGTAAGCATCAATTCCTGTGAGGAAGAGGAAATGCAAATAAATTATAGAAATAATGATAGGGGCCAATAAGATTCAAATGAGAATAAAAAACTCTGAATGCATTGAAATAATGCCAAATGGCAGGCGATTACCTCTTTATAGTGTTTTATACTGTAGGAACTGTATAAGTATTTAGAAGGATGAAAATAGTTATGTTAACAATGAGGGAACAGCTTTTTGGAAGTAATGAAGTGGACAGAAATGAAAAAATAAAACCTGAGGCACTGCAGAATGGGACACAACTAGGAGCTGTAGAATAAGATACTATTTTACTTTGCTCTAGTTAGGAGGGCTTTGCAACAAACGGGGAATATCTTAATTCCTAGTGATGTTCACCAGAACTGAGCCATCAACAGGATTACACCACAAAACTCACCTTGTGAAGTTGTGGGGACAGCATTACTCCAGATGATTCAGAGCAAAAGGAGGAAATGAATCTTATAAACATTTATATGTATGAGTAACTGTTCTCCCAGGGTTGTCCCACTGATTTCAGTATGCCTATTATATAAGTGAACTGATGTGTATGTAAGTGTTTGCAGGGATTAACATTTAATGAAGATTAAAATTTTCTCATAGCTGCTTATAAATCCATCCAGCTGATACAACTGCCAGGACCTGCTGGGGTAAAGGAAAATGCCAGCTACGCTGCTTTTCTGTGATTACTCTCACTTATAAAAAGAGCAGTGGGAAGGAGGAGACATGGGCAGCTCCAGTCTTCCTACACAGGGAAGTTTGATACAAATCTCACAGCTGCTTTCTGCTGGGATAATGCAGCTGCTGTAAGGCAGATGTAGACAAAATCTCAGCTGCACAACCAGATATTTAAAAAGATATAGCCTGGAACTTTTTTTGGTGCTTTCTGGGATGATGGAAATAAGAAGCATCACTTTATAAGTTTTGGTATAAGCAACTAGTCAAACTTGCAAGATGCTTGAAAACATGTTGAAAGAGTTGCGTGCAACAATGCATTGAATTGCACTCTCAGGCACACACAGAAGATAAATGGATATGCTCTGGGCCTACAAATAGGGTTTCAAAGAATTGGCCCCAGCTCTTCACTGGAGCTTCTTTGAACATGAAATTAATGCAGTGAACACAAATGCAGACAAGCATTTGGTCTTGTTTATAAATGCCCCATGGCTGCCCACTGAGTATGTCTGTTATACAGCTGGGGAAAGAATTAAAATATGATTTAGCAGGAGCCAAGCTAGCTCTAAGCAAGCTTACTCTGTTGTTGATAGGCAAGTTCAAGTAGCACTGAATTCAATGCAGCTGATTTTCACAGGTCAAAATCAGTTATTGGGAAGATATAAACTGCTGTAGCCACACTGCTATACACAATGTGTCAACACTTTCAGTTTCAGATAATTTCCAAGTCCAGTGCCTTGGTATCTTTGAAGAGCAGCCAGTGGGTTTAGCTATGCCCAGCTTTACAGACAGTGAGCCCAAGGACCAGCTTTGCACAGTAAAAGCATACAGCTTTAAGCACAACTGGATTTTGTACTTCTCTCATTTGAGTCATGCCATTCTAATAATGCAGAGGTAGTGCTACATAGAGTTGCTTTTTAGGACAGGATGTACCTAAAAAAATAATATAATGCCCAGTTGAAGTGATAAAACAATAATCACAGGAATGTCTCTGACCTCATGCTACTCTTACTAACAAATACTCCTTTAATAGTGGTGAATTAATGGTATTGAGCCCTGTGCAATCCGACATGCAGCCTGGGAGATGACAGTGCTCAGACAGAAATATTCCACCTCTGTCAAGTTAGCCAGCTCCTATTATAGCATGGGAGTCAAACCATGCTGCTGAACAAGCTTTGGCAGCTATCATGCCAGCTTCCCAAGTGAATGAATCACGGCACTAACGGGTGATTGAACAGGCCTATATACAGTGGGACTCCTTAATTTCTTTCAGCTTCACACTTCAAATCAATTGCAGCAATGTTCAGGTTAGATAACACTGAAAACTGAGTTCTGATTCTTTCAATGCCACTCCCAACCTGATCTTCTGTGAGAACAATGAAACTGTAGATGGAGGAATCTGCATATGCCCAGGTAGAAATATATCTTGGTATTTTATTTGGACTCTGGAGATGCTAGTTGCAATGTCTACATAAGAAATGGTGTCAGGTTGTGTTCTAGATATTAAATGCATGTATTGCTCATGTTTTACTCTTCATTGCATTGCAGAAGAGCATTTCTAATCCATGACCAAGAAAAAAAGAATATTCTGTCTTTAGCACATTTTACTAAATCTAGACTAACTATACCTAGCAGGCTGTATTCTAATGTCTTTGTTTTTACTTTTAAATAGCTTTTATTAGAATTAAAATAAATAACTTATTTGAAGGAAAAACTAATTGTACAAGGCTAGTTTTGTCAAGAATTTGATTTTTTTTGCATGTAGTTCACACAGTGAAGAAAAATCTGATTACTAGATTTCATTTACTAAGATTTCATTTACATGACTTAAGAAAACCCAAAATGAAGTTGTGCCTTATTCTGCGCAACATTCACAATGTGAAAAATAAGTTTGGAAGTTTGGCCTTGTGACAGATACCAGGAGAAAAAATTTCAAATATATTCTTATAACATATTTATTTACTTACATGGACCAAATATTTCTTTGTCTACATTAGGATTTTTTGTATAGAGAAAATACCTGGAGAAATGGCAGATGGCAAAAGCAGAGCTGCATGTACAACTCTGTCTGATACCTGTGATGACTTGAGGAGGAAGGAACAACAGCATACATGCCCCAGGAGTCGACAGAAATTTCAAGGGTAGTTGCAGTAGAAATTTGAAAATGCTGTTTCAAATACCTATTTTTGCTATTAGGATGCTATCGCCATGTCAAATTTCTATTGCAAGTTCTAGGACTGCTACTCTAATAAAAGGCATGTTGCTAGAATAAAAAGTAATTCCTAAGCAATTGCAGCATGTGCTAAATTATAAAGCCAGATGTTTCCTGAAGAAAAAGAAGAAAGTTAATTCTAAAACTTCTGAAAACAGAAGTTAAACTGAAATAAGTTTGTCTATTTTGACAGTTATTTCCTGGTCTGTTTTTTTAACCTGGAATTTTGGAGTCATGATTTTGCCACATCAGACCATAAAACCAATTCCTAATATTTTAACTCTATTTTCTTATAGACAGATGCTACTTATCATGATGTGTATTTTAACCTTGTGTCTTCTTCTGTTCCAGTATTAGAACCAGAGTGAACAATTTCATTTATCAATTTCCATGCTCCTTTGAAATATTGATATGTTTAGACTCAGAAACTGATAGTCAGGGAGTCTTTGAAATATGATGATATTCCTTAAAAGAAGCAAAAAATAATTGAATTTTTTTTGCATATCAATTTTTTAAGACCTCTGTATTGCCTTGAAATTTTTTCTTTGCCAAATATTATCTCTATATAGGCTCTGAGACTCTTATATCATCTGATGTTTCCTGTGCTATCACCACCAAATATTCCTGCATCTCTTAATTTCTTCCCAAGTTCTTCGTAAGGCCATTCACAAACTTCTTCTCTTACAATCTTCTCCTTGATGCCAGGAGCTATGTTGCTCACCATGGTCAATTGCAGATAAAGAAGCATCTCTGTATCAAATTTACAGCCTTGCTTTGCTTGGCCAGTATCTCTAGTTCTAGGATATTTTCTGTGATATACCACAAGATTGTGATGCAATGCAATATGCTGGGTTGCCCTCAAGGGAAAGGGGAAAATGTGTATAGGGAAGAGTTTTCTGGACCAATTTGTTTGAGAGGCTGCATTGAACCCCAGTTTGCTCCAGTAAACTATCTTAATATTTACAGAAAGTAGTGGCAGTGGTCAGTCCCTATTTCTCCCTTTGCCAAGGGCCCTTGGGATGGCTCCACTTCCACACCATCACATCTACGGCAAAATGCAGTATCAGATGTAATGAAAACTGTGCTTCTAACAGACCACTGCATTGATTGTTTTGATAGAAGAAGCAAAGTAGTTGAAATATTTTGCCATGATTGCTAAATACATCTCTGCTGCTAAATACATCATCTGATTTCTAAGTTCTGTTCACCATGACAGATTAGTGGGAATGTATTGTGTGTATCTGCCATTGGAACTGCTTTACGGTTTTGGGCTCAAGTACTCGAGCAAAAGTCTTTAACATGATAAATACTGCATTTTTCCATTACATGAGGTATCTTAACTAATAATTCTTGACATAAATCCTGAATGTCTTGATGTTTCAATGTCATGATCATCAGGGGCATGGTGATTTGGGTATCTTTTTTAACCTATGGAAAACAGTCTAAGTGGCTTCCTGCATAATGACATTTATCTGGTCCTGGATTTTAAAGCATGCATTCATTAAGATGATAAATAGTAGATAGTATTAAGATGACACAGTAGAAGTATATCCTGCATTTCAGCTTTAAAACGTTCTTTTATTTCAGAAGGACTGTTGAATTTGTTTCCTAAACTTCGACAGAGAGGTGGACAACTTTATTTCATGAACAGTGACTTTACAGCTGAATTTTGGTATCAGACTAGACAGGTGCAAATTTCTTGAACAGCTAATGAAGAAACTGGTGCAAAAATGCAGAATCTAGAACTGATTCTAGTCCAAGCTCAAATTTCACCCATCAGAAGTAATGCATGTGCTTTGTGTACACATTACTGATGCCAGGGTTTGTTGCTGTGCTTCCAGTCCCGTAACACAGAAGGTGACGCTCCCTCTCACCGACCCCAACAATTAAACGACCCGTGGCACTTTTGTGCCTTTGGCGGGAGTTAATATTGATATTGATATTCCAGCCAACCTGCAGTTCAGGAAATCACATTTTCCTCCCTGTATTTCCAGCTGGATCATGCGGCTCCAGTTCTCTCTGTCGAAGGCTGATAACCAGCGCTGCTGGAGGGTTTAAAAGGTCCACGTTCATAAATTCAAACAAGTTACTCTGTCAGCAGCAGAGTATAAAAGACAGAAGGTTATTCTTCCATGCACGCCCCCAAAGGGGACCTCAAGGGTCTTTCACGCCCTCCACCTCCTTGGATCCGGCCGCGGTCGCTCCAGCCTCCGCAGCCGCTGGACTTTGGGCCAGCCCGGCTGCAGGGAGCGGGCACCTGCTGAGGGAAACCATCTTCCCCTCAGCAGTAATATTTTTCTTCTCTCTCTGTCTGCCGGCGGTGTGGGAGCGAGCAGCGGCAGGGACCGCGGCATCCGCAGCGAGCGGCCGCAGGCAGCGCCTGACAGCTCCGCCACCGGGGCAGGAAGGGGGCGGCAGCGCCCGCCGCGCCCCCATCACCGCCCCGCCTCGGGATAAACGCGGCCCCTCGCGGGGAAGCGCGGAGATGTAATTTCCACGGTGCCGGAGGGAGGCACCGCTGTCCCACAGCCTGTCCCGACCCCGCGGCCGAGAGGGGGAAACCCGCACGGGGAGCCGCCCCCCGCCCGGCCGCGGAGCGGGCGCCTCTGGCGCGGCCGGTCCCTCCTGGCGCGCCGTAGCGATGCTGCCGGCGCCGCTGCCCTCGGAGGCTGTTCCCAAGATGGCGGCCGCGCGGGCGGCTCTGCGCGGCCGCGCTCCTGCAGCCGGCTAGGGACCCGCTCCCCTCCTCCCGCTGCTCCTGCTCCTCGCTGCGCCCCCGCACCGCGCACTGGGGCCCGCCGCCATGCCGGCCCCGGTGCATGCATGAGAGACGCCGCCGCACTGGTTTGTGCCGCCGCCGCCGCCATGGAGGAGCCGCCGCCGTCGCCGCCGGGGAGGTCAGTACCCAGCGCTGCCTCACAGGGAGCTCCGTGCAGGGAGCGATGCCGGGCGGGGGCTGCGAGCGCCGGGGCCGGGGGTGCACGCTCTGCCTCCCGGCCCCTCCGCGCTGCAGAACCTGCGGCTGCTGCTGCTGCTGCTTCAGCGCTTCTGCAGAGCGCCACGGAGCGAGACGGTGTTTCGATAAGAAATCTCTAGTGGCTGCGGTGGGTAAGGCAGTGTTTTGTGGGCGCTTTGCAATTAAAAGCAAATCGTTTCCTTCGCCCCCAGCCTCGCAGCAGTGCAAGCGGGTGTGTAGGGGCAGTGCCCGCCCGGCTCTCGGGGTCGGGCCGGAGGTGCTGGGGCTGCAGAGCGGAGGGGGAGCAGCAGCTGGAGCCCGCGGGAGGCTGACGGAGCGTGACCTGTGCTCCTTGATTTGTGAACTGCAGCGATAAAAGCGCTGCCCTCTTGGAAGGCTGTCTCGTGTTTATGGCAGCCGTGATTAAAATCGGGTTCTCTTTGGCGTGCCGGTAGAACAGCGGGGTCGTGGAGTATCGCTGCTGGCAACATTGCAATCGATAGTTGTAAGAAGATAGAGTTAAAAAAAAAACAAACAACCGTTCACAAAGAAATGCTGTGATGCCTCAAAGTTTTCTGCAACTGCTGTCACCTCCTGAATGTGCTGACCTGTAGATTGGCTTTTTGCAAGTCTCCATCTGTGCCCTGCTGAGAGATGGAGATGCAAATTACTTTATGGTTTAGTGTTTCCAGCTGGCTGCAGAAGTATTGCATAAGTCCAAGTTATTAATTCCGTGGCAATTATTTCTCATTTTTAAATAACATCCTGTTGATGCACTTCACTTCTCACTAGGAGGCATTCAGGAAGCGTTTTTAAAACGCTTGTGTGATCAATTAGTACTGTAAGGTAGTCGTCAGGTGCATTGTGTTCCAGGTGTGCTGTGCAAAATATCTGCTGTCATGTTGCTGAGATAGTTCTTGAGTATTGTGAGCTGCTGTTTTGTACTGATGGATTAAAAGGGAAGTGGTGATGTGCTCCTGTGTGGGTCAAGGCTATGGGTTTGAACAGTGCCTTTGAGTTTTCATTAATGTGCATTAACGATTTGTTTTTCTGTGAGAATGCCAAAATCAGAATATATATAAAATTAGTAAAAATTTAATAGAAATATTATGAAATATAAATGCTTTAGGGCAATTGAATTAGTAAGTGTCTAAGTTCCTTTTTAAAGGACTCTTCAAAGACTAATACTGCAGGTTAAGCAGAAAATGATTTGAAATAAAGTTTGTACAACAGCATGACCCTAGACCTCCATGTAGACCTCCTCTTCATGTAGAAGAGTAATCTTCAGAGCCTGAGTGGAAAACACCCAGGCATTTCCTGTGCAGGGCCATTTCTGACCTCTGCTGGATTCTGCTTATTACAGGACAGTTTATATGAGTCGGATGTGGGTGTGGATAATGTGGTGACAACTTTACCCAGCAAATGAAAATTGAATTAGCTATTTCGGAGTGAGCTGGTGGGTGGGAAGGGGATGTCTCAAAGCAATTAGGTAGCCTTAATTTGTGTAGGGTAATGAATGTACTCCATCCACTGATTCACTTCTGCGTGTACTTTGTGTCCCAAGTTCACACCTGCTTCCCTGGCTTTATGCAGCACTTGCTTTTACTTAAATGTAATACAAGTAAAGTATCTGAAGCTTTTTCAAACATGATTACTTTTGATTTAAATTTTGGAGTCGTCATTAGGTGTTTATTCTTGGGCTGTGAGGTCAGAATCTTGTTGAAATCAGTTTATTTTGCACAGGCTTGGGCGTTTGAAGTCCATTTGATGGCAGATCACTTTTAATCCTGTTTGTAGAGTATGAATGTGTTCTTATGATAAAAGTTCTGGCTAGTACTAAAGTGCATTGCTATAATGCATTCTCTTTAAGTTAACTTTAGTTCTGGTGGAGAAGTATTCAGTCATTCTGAATTAGCAATACATCTACATTTGTTTAATAAACAAAACTTAGTGATTTGTTGTTTTGAGACTGCCTGATGTGAGAAATCTGCTTGTCTTTGTGTGAGGCGTCTGTCTCTTGTTAGAATATAAATGCAATGGTAAATTTTGTAACTGAAGGCAAACATAAAATATATTTATGTTTTTTTTTTTTAATTACACAGTCCTTAGTCAAAAGCTTTTGATTGTGAATCCGTCTCCAAAAGCACTCTGTTTTTCCCAGGTCTTCCTTTCTTTCTTGAAGCACACTTTGGTGGGGGGAGAGGGGGGAAACAGCTCTAAACTGAAAAATGCTCAGGGAAGCTACGAGCAGATGTTGATTTTGAGATAGAATTGCACTTTGACCCTGGATAGCATGCAGTGGTTATGGATAAGTGAAAAGATACTACTGAAAGGTTTAGTGAAGAATTTATTTAAGTATCATTTAAGATACATTTAAGTATGAATCCTTAAAACAAGTGGAAAGTTTTCAAGCTAAAATGTTTCCACTTAGATAATTTAGACTGCTAATTAAAACAGATGTGTTTGGTGTTTCTTGATTATTACCCATAGGCTTTATATTTCCCAAGCCCAATTTTAGCCTTTTCAAGAATTTTCTGGCACAAAATCCACAATAGAGAAAGATGAGGCCTTAAGCATGTCCTTTGTTGAGACTTTGTCCTTTGTTTGGGGGCACTGCAAAGGCATGAAGAGCCATAGGGCTACCCTGACTTGTGCCTTGATTGCTTGTAGCTCTCTTTTCTCCTAGCATGCATCCAGTGCAAGTTGTGAAGGAAGGATCAAGGCTGTGAATAAGGTGGGACAGAATTGTGAATTATGTAGAGGCTTCCTCCTTGCTGAAAAACTTGTCAGCAGTCTATCAGATTTGTTGTCTCTAGGATGACAATGAATTGGGGCTGTCAGTCTGCAGCATCTGTGGTTTGGGGGAAGCCTGAGGTTATGTCATAAATTGTGCTCAACATATTTTCCTGCTTGCCAGACTATCTGTATGGCTGATAGTATATGAGCAGTGAAAGAGTTTATTTTATTAACTTAAGATCATAGCTTCAGTGGGAAAAATGATTTAAGTATATAGAGCTTTGCCATAGTTTTTTTTTCCCCCATGCATTTAAATGAGATAAGATGTAATCTGTATTCTACATGTATTGCATTTTCTTGTTTACATGTGCAAGACTGGAATGAATGACTGATTGCTCCACCTACGCACAAACACACATGAAGTGCTCGTTGAGATGTCTTTGGCATTTGTAGCAGTAAGGATTAGTCTGTGTTGTGTGGCTGCTTGGGTTGTTTTTATGTCTGTTAATTAGTGCTGTCTCTGTCAAGGTTGGTTTTGCTATTATGTAAGCTAGTGATATTGACCTTTGTGGAATGCAAACTGTGCTGTGATGAAAACAAATGTACTGAATTTAAAGGAAAGCATAAGGGATATGCAGTAATTCTTACTTCAGGGAGCTAATTGGGATTTTTAGAGGCTTATAAAGAATTGATTTCCATGACAACCACATTTCTTAAATTACATACAAACCAGTCTTTTAAACTGCAGCTAAAATACATTTAGAAGACAATTTTTCATAGTACCAACTGCTAGTCAATAGTGTGTTGACCTCTGTCAGCACAGGAATCTCAGCTAATTTCTTCAGTTGCGTGGTTGGATTTGCGGTTGTCTACAACATTTATGTTTGCAAAACTGTTACTTTCCTTCAGTTTTATTCTTCTCTCAAATGTTAACTGCACTGATGCTACATTTAGCCTGTAATTTATTAAGTAAATAATTTTTGAATTTTAAAAAATAACTTAGAAGCTTATTTATTTAAAGAGTTGACAAGGGTCCCATGCTCACTCTTGGCTTACTGCAAACATAAAGCCAAATGAAAATCTTTAACATCAGAATATGAGTGTTACTGAATTGTCAAATGTTCACTTGTGTCCAGTCCAAGAACCCTGTGTGTAAAGTCACATTAATTTGTAATGAAACCTGATCAGGTTTTTTCTGGAGCCAGACAAGATAGGCTGTAACAATTGTGCTGATGAATGTCTCCTGCAGTCTTAGGGTAGAAGGAGAAAATTAATTCTGTCTGTGTCCTGCTGATATTCAGTGGTACTGAGTACCATGTGCTGCTTTTTAATGTGGTGTAAATGTATGCTTTATTCTGCCCTTGGCTTACTTGTGCTGCTGGTTTACTTGCTGTTGCTTTTCCTGAGAGCAGTATTTGCAAAGGTTTTTACCATTTTGGCTGTAGAACATCCATTCAGTAAGTGATAACAAGGCCACAGTTACTCATGCCTCGATTACTTCTTGGCCTCACTGTAGAACTCTCCGTGGGTGTGACCACTGAGCTTTTGGGATGCTCCAAATAGTGCAGAGGCCCGAAGTCCTATTGCATTGCATGGATTTTCCAAACATCACAGACAAGAAGTCCAGCATGCTGTGCTCAGACAGCAGCTTCCATTGAAAACCTATATAACTTTCAATGCTTCACCTTCAGGGTTCTTGTAGACTTTGACTTTGTCTAAATGATGAACTGAAACTTTGGGAGCATAACTAGTTGTTAGCTTTTTCTTATCTGGGAATGGAACTTTCTGCCAGAAGAATAGAGTGTGTGGGAGAGTGGGGGAAGAATGGCTGTTACAGTTCTTTTTATCTTTTATCACAGGTCTGTGCATTTTCCAGTTTATCACTTTTATATGATATATTTATAGTTGAACCTAGCAACTTAACTCTTTTCCCAGTAGTATGTAACTTTTCTTGGTGTAGCTTAAGTTTTCCAGAAAATCCATGCAGGTGTGTTAGTACAGATTTTTCATAAGTAGTTCGTAATTAAGTCTTCTTTACTGTATTGGTGTGTGGCTTGAGACCTTGGGATCTGATCTGTGCAGGTGCCAAGAGCTTAATTGCAGCACTTACCCTTTGGATTGATACTGTACTATGTAGTGCTCAAACATCATTAGTGAGGAAAGCATATTTCAGAAATTCTTACTTAAAAAAAAAAATCAGTTCAAATTCCCAAACATGAGCTAGGATATAGTTGAAGTTGAAAAAGTAGCACTAATGGAGAAACATGGGGTCTGGAATCAATGAATATTTTAACATCAGTCGTTAAGTGAAGAGAGTTGGATACCAACTGGGCTGGGTAAAGCTCTCTTAGCTCCTGTTTCTACAGTTCTAACCTTTGATCCATTTGCAGCCTCACTGGGCAGGCTTAAACATGGATGTGGAAACCTAACAAACCCATCAACACTTTCACACTTTATTGCACTTTACAGAGCAAGGGTAGAATTAAATCGACTTTTTTTTTCTTTTGAAATAAAATATGGCATAGTTTTAATCAAATAATCTATTCGGAACAAGCTCAGAAATGAATCTACTGTAAATACTGTTACATCATGGTTCAGATTTGTATGAAAACTTATAATAATCCAAGATGGAAAAATTAGTTAAGCTTTCTCTGTTTTCAAATTTGCTAGTAAAAAAGAACAGAAAGTTCTGAGTATTTTTTTTTTCTAAGATGCCAAAACTTTTGTAAGAGCTCTATTTTATTAATTTTTGTACTTCTGATTGGTATAACTTGCAGAAGAAAAACTACTTCCTTAGATCATTTAAATATGTCTCAGTAGTGCTTATCACTAATTGCTATAAAAAGATAAGAGGAATATGACTTTGCATTCTGCTTAATTTATTCTTGAATCAGTGTTTGCCAGTTTCTTCTTTCGATCTTGTTCTAATCAGCCAAAAGGTGCTTCAATACCTCACCACTCTTTCAATAACTTTCGTTAGATTTTTCTGTGACATTGTCTTTTTGTTTGTAAATACAGTAAGCACATATAGAAGCTTCTGCCCAGGAATATAGGAGAATTTTGGGAAAAGTGCCAAAGTAGTAGTAATTTGCAGAACTGACTCTGGTGACATCCAGATCTTGAGAAGGAGAAAATTCAGTTAAAATTTTTCTGTTAAACTAAAATTTGCTAGTAAGTACATTTGTGCTCTAAGGAAATTTGTGATGCCCAGTCAGACATGTGCTTGAGGTCTACTCTTGAAATGAAGTGTGTTCACACTTGCTGGGTCCTTCCATTCTAATTAAACAGCTAAATTGTGAGTTACCAAGGAGGAAAAGTTGTTGCTGGGAATCAATTACAGTTTAACTGTTTAGCCCAAAGCTGTACATTAGTCTTTTCCCAAGTAATGACTTTTATTTTGTCCTTGGTTTCTGGAGAAACAGTGATGGTTTTCTCACAATGAAGTCTGACTCCAAACCACTGTTTGTGTTGCAGCAGAAATACTTGCTTTATATTGCTTCCTCAGCTGATGTGGAATTTATTGTACTTGATTCTTAACTGTTAGCTGGGTTGTTGTAGTGTAAACCTGTAGTTTGCAGTGGGTGGCACGGGTTTCATAGCAGCCTTGAGTGTCCACATTTGTGCAGCCCTGATAAAGCTTAGTTTTCAAAGAGAAACAAGGTGAATTGTTAACAAAGCAGGGCTTTTCAAGGGCTTCTGTTACATTCTGACAATTCACTAATGAAGTTTTAGTTTTCTGTCATTATTCCTATGTTCACAATCCCTTGTTCATAGGTTAATTTATAAGAAAGCTATTGGAATTATGTAATCAATCAGTTGGTTACACCAGTATTCTTGATGGTTACACCAGTATCACCTTAAGCATTTTCCTGCCCAAGTATTTTGCTTTTATTGTTGCTGCAAGTAAAAATCTGCATTAGTTTTGCAGCTGACTCAGCTAAAAATTACTGTTCTCATCTCCTAACATCCCTTGCTTGCCCTCCCTCAACTAGGAATGTCTGCCACATGAAACTTGCTAGTGTGACATTAAGTACATTTAGCTGCCTAATCAAAATTAAAGTGGCTGAAGTTGGAAAAATCCTACTAACAAAGGTATTCCAACTAAGCTGGATTGTTTTGTCAGCAGCAGTGAAGAGCCAGGGTTGGTACTTTAAGTTATACCTGTGCATCTTGGGTGTTGGTGACTTCTGGCAAAGTGTCTGGAAAGCAGAAGGGACAGACAGTCATGTAAAATTGCTTTATGTGCAGCCAGAAGAGAGTGACTGAGGGCACGATTTCACTTAACACTCAGCAGGTTGCCTTCTTTACCTTGGTGTCTCTGCAAGAGAATGCCAGGCTCAGGAAGGATGTAGTGGAGAAGCTTGGCTATTGTGTGGCTGTGGGGTTTTTGCTTGTGGGTATTGATCTGACAGGTAAATGGTGCACCAGAAAGCCAATGGGTTTCTTCGCTGTCAGCTTGGTGATTGAGTTTACATGATTGTTGCCTTCTGTGCAGAAGGGATGGCAAAAGGGGCAGGGATGTGCAACCTGGGAAGCAAAAGGCGCATTGGAACAGGTTCCCCTTCTTACTGTGCTTCTTTTTATGCTGGTACTGTATCTTCTTTAAAACATAATTTGAAATTTGAAATTTCTTTCCTGAAGGTGCAGTGCCAAACTTAAATAGAGTGTATATAGCAAAAAAAAAAAAAAAAAAACAAAAACCAGCTTCATTTGTACATACTGTGTGCAAATTCCTGCTGTGTTGTAATAAAAAAAATGTAATTAAAAAAAACCAAACAAGATATTTTCCTTGCCTTCTACAGAAGACTTCCTTTTGCTGCACTTAGGGCAGCTTATAGTAAATGCAGTAGCATCAAATACTTCATTTTTGTATTCACATGTGTCGCAGATCTTTGAAGATACCTTATCCAAAGGTGGATTTTTAGTTACTTCTGCTTTTGGTTCAGCAACCTTTCAGAACCATGTCCATTTATTTAAGCTTACAGCTTCCCTCAGAACTTAATGTTTAAAAAGTGGTTAAAATATAGGAGTGCATGATGCTTTCCTAACCTTGTAACGTAACACTATGTGTTTACACCAGGTAACTGTACTGTACTGTAGCAGAACTTCAGGTTTTTCCATCTTGTTTTCCTGATTACATTGTCTAAACCTCAGTCTTTGATATCCAAGGTGCTACTGATTGTTTAATGAAGTTCCTTCCTTGTGCTGTTGGTCCAGGACTACCATTACATTCTCTTCTGCAACAAAATGAAACCTAGTACTACCCCAAAGAAACTGGAGCTTCTGATTCCAGTTTTGTTGTGTGTGGTGTTTAGCAGCACCGACTGAATACTTTATAGTTTTTCTGTTTTAACAGGTGCAAAGGTGGGTACCTAAAAATTCTGTTTGCTTTTTGCTTTACCAGCAGCTGTTGGGTGATGACAGTTCTTGTCAGAATACTGTTTGAAATAGACTGGTTGCAACTGCCTTTAGGGAGAGCTACCTTAACTTTAACAAGATGTGTTTGGCAGTGTGTAGTGCCTGTGTTTTCTGCTGCTTTTGCTGACTGGGAATGTGCATTACTAAGAACAGACTAATGTAGCTTTGTCTTCCTCCATTAATTATCAAGCTGAATCTGAGTTAAGGAGTATATATTTGAAAAACAGACACTTTGCTTTTAAAACAAGGCCACTGAATGTCAAGAGCTGGTACTTGATAATTTGGTGCTGGACCCTGTACAGATATTGCAGTTCTTTATATGAAAGTGGCAGGGTAAGTAAGTAAGAAGTGTTGAGAAAGAGCCTTCCTGATTCCTGCATGGTGTGATGTCTTTGAAACTGCAGGAAGCTGTTTACAGCAGCAGTGTCTGGAGTGCACAGCTTCTGAACAGCCCCATTGTGGTGGGTGATGATCCTGGCTCCTGTGTGGTAACTGCATAACTCAAACTTATTGCCAAGTGCTTGTAATCCAGTCCATGGACCTCTACTGCTCTGATCCCCAACAAGCTTCTAACCTGCCTGTGGGATGATGAGCAATGGCTGAACCTGAGATAATGATGTATGTGCCTGATGTATTTGAACTCCTGCTTATAATGAGGGTAGCTGATAGGAAGAGTAAAAAGATGTTTCCCCCATATAGCTGTCACAGTTTTTAGGGTGATCTCTCGTTAATGGCTGTTACAAACTTTGCAAGTTTGCATAATGCTTCAGGAAACTTCAAAATTTTGTACTGGTTAAAAATCGTATTCCTGAGTGTCACTTTAACCTAATTAATTGTAATGTTCCCATATGATCCTCCGTGGTAGTTTCATTTGTTATTTTTTTTTTTAATGGGATAAATGAATGTATTTTTCTAAAGGTTGTGGCCTTTATCAGTAGTGGTGGCTACCAGACTTTTTGCTCCCTGCCCTGCTGCTTCAAATTTCATGCCTTGATTTCTGTCCCCTCTTCTATTTTTGTTTGCAGGCCTTTGAAAATCTAGAAGAATTATCTTGATTTTCATGACTGAGCTGGAGTTGTAGATACATTGCCATCACTTTTACTTAGTTAAAAAAAAAATCCTGCTGTCACCTAGAAGTGCAAATTAAAGAAATTATGTATTCTTTCTTTTCAGCTTCTGGTTGAAATGTACCCTGGTGTAACGTATAGTAGTTAATCTCTGGAAACATTCTTGGTTTGTTGAGTTTTTTTGGTGCATTTCAGAGCTGTCAAGGCGTTTTGCTTTGGTTGTTGTTATTACCATACTGCTCTTAAAACTTTCCCAATATTTGTGATTTATGCATCCTGGCTATAGTCTTTCTTATTTTCCAAGAAGCATTTTTCTCATGAAAATTGAGGCTGGGAACCTGTAAATAAAATATGAAAATTATGCTCTTCTAGTTTTCCTAGTAGGAATTGGGTTTAGGCTGCTATTGGCAAATAGTAACTGCATTTGTCACATCTCTAGCTTTCACTTTCTGTGTGTAAGCCTAATTAAGATTTGGATGGTTCTCACTGGCTGTGGGGGAGAAAACCTACATATCTTGGTAGCAAAGAAGAAATTAACCTTGATTAATGTTTCTCAACCCTGGTTGCAACAGTATTTAGGAACCAACAATTCTCTCTAATAACCAGCACTATAATCTGATTTAGGTTTGCCAGCACTGCGTTTTAGAGATTGGCAGGTTTAATTAGTCTATGGTTTGTTCATGACAGTAAATAACACACAAACGTTGCAAATGCTGTGTCAGTAATATGTAAAAGTCATAACTGATTTTAGTGCTAGAGTTTTGCTGCTGAAGATCATATATGCCTGGTGTTGTCTGGATTAGGAAAATTAATCCTAGCATGTCAAAGCTGATGTAGCTGCTTTAGATCAGACCCTGTATATTTAGTGCATTGTTTTACCATAAGGCTTGCACTGGTGAAACTGATTCATTGTTGTAATTGACTCTGATTTGAGGTCTGAGTTGAGGTATAGGCTTTGCACACAAACCCTAAACTGAATATGCTGGATTTTTGAAACTTGCTTTGCAACCTGTGCCTTTCTCTCTCTAAGCAGACCAGCCAGCTTTGGTTAGATCATCTCACCAGCTGCTAACAAGACTGCGTCTGTTGTTACGAATGAGAGCATGATTGCTTGTTTTGTGATATGATTTCAAGTGCTGCATGTTTTGTGATGTCTGCTGTGCTTCTTATCAAAGAACATCTTACTAAATTACCCAGCAGAAATAGTTGAATGTTAAGTAAGTCATACTGGATGCCGCTGCATAGGTATGTATGTAATTCAGGTGTGAGGTTAGAGGGTAATTTAGATACTTTTGACACTCATGGCCTCTCATCAGACATAGCAAGAAACAAGCAAGGTAGAATTATAGAATCATTTAGATTGAAAAAGACCTCTAAGATTGAGTCTGACTGTACAGTAACACATTCAAGTCCACCAATAAACCATGTCCTGTAAGGGCCACATCTACAGATCTTTCAAATGCCTCCAGCAATAAACTAAAATAACCTAACGTTCTTTAAAGATCATTTAATATGGCTTGGTGGAAAGGTTTGATTGTTAAGTTCTTCAAAGAGATTGCTTACTTATAAACAGAAGGAAAATAGTGCTTTCACTGGTCTTTCCTAATGAGGTAACTTGTCCTAGTTTAAAACTGCCTTGGAGACCTAACGTGAGTGCTTGCAGGATCTGTTCTGCCAGCCTCTGCAAGAGCATCAGCACCCCACCCTGTGCCTTGCCAGGCCAGTGAGATCACTGAAAAAATAAATGGCTCCATAAGCACTGGAACTAATGACTTCTGTTTTATGTGGTTTAGTCTCTTGTGGTTGATTTGTCTTTGGCAAGATCAGAGGGGTGTTCTCTGCCTGAAGTGTTTTTTGCAGTAGAGCTGTTTGCAAGCAGTCTCAGAAATAAAGCTCTTCTGGTGTCCAGAAAGATGTAAACTTGAATTCCATTTTCCCAGCTCTCTGCTTACAAGATCTGTTTCTCCTACTCATCCACCTATATTCACAAGATCTGTAGGAACAATTGTAAGACTTTTTTTTTAATATTTGGAGGGTTGGTTACATCAGATTGCTAAGATACAGTAGCAGTGTGATGTCCCAAGGCAAGAAAACCAGACTAAAAGTATTGGTGTTTTTGTGTGGCTGTCACTATGACCAGATTGTAGGGCACTCCTAAGACTCCAGGCGGTGCTGCGGTACCACCTGGGTCATTTTTATTGGGTAACCAATACGTTTATCTGCAGAAGTTGGTGGACTTGCTGCCTTCTCAAAACTGAAGTAGTAGAGTAAGAAGAGTAAAGTGAGAAGAGTATTTCATGTGCTGTTTCTGCGGCATTGTAGAGAACATAACCGTTCTGCATGCTAAGGTATTTATTTCTGTTTATAGCTATAGGGCAAGAAAAAGAACAGTATTTGTGGTTTGTTTTTGTTTTGTTAGCCTTACTGCTTTTCTACTAGCTGTCAATATTCTGACATATTTCTTGCTACAGTAACTCAGACTCATTTCACTAGAGTATGAGTAAAATTCCTTGTCTGCCCCTAAAATAGTAGCAAGTAAAATATAATTTGTGATTTGAATGAAATTGAAGTTATTGGATACTGATGCTATCTTGTACTGATTTAGATTGACTGTTTCTTTGCCTCAGTGTCTTTTACTAGAGTCAAGAGTTACTGAGAGTTCTGTAGAGTTGTTATTTGCACACCTGCTTCAGAAATGAGGGACTAGAGGCAAACCATTTATTTTCTTGCTTTGAAAATTGTGTGTGTTCTTCTCCCTGATATGTGTTAAAGCTAGAGAATTCCATGTATGGCACCACTGGGGAATGATAGTATTTATTTATGATCTTAATGGTATTAATATTCTTGATGTTAAAATCTGTGAAAAATACTTCCAGATCTCCTATGCTAGATAAAAGCTTTGTGAAGGGTGGGAGAGTGATTTTTGAAGTTGACTTTGTGGTATGAGGGGTTTAGAGGGTGGAGCATGGAAGGGAAGACCTCTGCTGTTGTCCCTGCTACTGATTAGATTGAATGTCTTGTGTTACGTTTGTATGTTGGAACCTTTGTTTATTTCATGCACCTCTTAGTTTAGGCTTGCCACAAGTTTTTTTCAGAAAAAGATACATATACCTGTATATTTACATTGTGTTCTTCTAGTGACACTGCCTATACCATCCTTTTTATATGTTGCCTGTTATTTATTTGGCTGGAATCTTATCCTTAGGGATATGAAAAAAACTGGGGTAAGTATATAGGGATGTGACAGTAAAATACAGAAGGTTGACTGTGGTTGGGATTAATGGATGAATTAGCTTTCAAAACAGATACTGCAAGTAAAATTTCTTCATCTTGAATGTAATGGTTTATCTTGTTCTCTGCAGGAAGGAGTGCCAATCAGATGCTACTTCCAAGATCTCTGAATCCGACCCTGAGGAATTATCAGATGAAGCAAGTGCTGACACTTTCTATGGCGCTTCTCCCCCTAGTACACCCCGCCAGATGAAGCGTATGTCAACAAAGCATCAGAAAAATAATGTCAGCAGACCTGCTGGCCGCTCCACTTTGAAAGGTAGGTGTGTGGTGTCTTGGTTTTTTTCCTAAAATGCCTCTTGTTATCTGGTGGAGGGGTTATACAGAAGGTGGAGCTGGATACTGAGGTACAGTGAAAGAACAGGAGGCAGCTGTCGTGAATTGCAACAGGGGAAGGCTCTTGGGTATTAGAAGAAAAATGTTACTATTAGAGTGCTTAAACAATGAAGTTTACCAGAGAGATTGTTGGCTTGTGGAATCTCTGTCTTTGGAGATTTCTAAAACAGAACTGGTTAAGATCATGAGCAGGCTAAATTAGTTTCGAAATAAACCAAATTTTGAGAAGAAAGTTGGAAAACACTACTTTCAGAAGTATTTTCTAATGACTTTTTTCTGCAATTCTGTGATCTGTAGTAATGGTGTAGTTGCTTTTCTGCTCAGTTTTCATGTTTTGAAGCACTTCACAGGCTGTTTATTACAAAATACAATTTTCAGTGATTTTTCTTTACTCTTTAATGTCAGTGAAGCACTTAAAGTGTAGTTACTTCTGCATGCTTCTGATGCTTCAGTATAAGGAGATAACGGGGGAAAACCCATACTTGATATGCATTTTTTTTCCTAATGTTACTAAGTAATGGTACCAAATAATAAAATCTTGTAGCTTAAAGTGATTTTTTTTGTTGTTGCTGAAATTGCATGGGTGCAAAAAAGCCATTTAAGATTGTATGTTCAGTATTTTCATACAGCATACAACTAGGTTTTTATGGGTTTGTTTTGTTGTTTGTTTAATATATTTTTAGACAAATAACAATGTCAGACAATTATTTGCCAGAGTTATGGCAGCTTGACTATTGCCAGTTAATGTTTTGGAAGCAATTTTTTAAATTGCTTCACATGAAACAAGAAAATACTAGAGTGTATAGCAAGGATAACATTTTTGAGGTAAGATGTAGGGAAGAAAAAGGTGAATTGTTTGGGGTGAATAAGGGAATATACTAAATTCTTTGGTTGTGTAGGGCTGTGGAATGCAAATTTATAATAAAAGAAGGGCCAATACAAACATTTTCCAAAGCTTCTCTTTCCCTTTCAAATCCCTTCAAATAACATCACTGAAGAGAACATTCACTGAAATATCTCTTCCTTATATGAAAATACAGAAAAATCCTGTTACTATTGCCAGTTAACTGTAGGCATTAGAATTTTTAAGCCTCCTTAAGTTTGCTAAAAGGCACATTTAAAAGCCATTAAAATTCTTCTGTTGCAACATTAACTCTATTTTCACCCTGTATATAGTAAACTTTTCTTGCTTTTGGTGATTTTTTGTTGTTTTTCCATTATGTGCTTTAAAAAAAGAGTTTGTTTCTAAACAGAGACATTGTGATACTAAAGAAATATAATGTATTATATTCATTGTTAGCCTTTGCTTCTGAGCACATGTGGAAGATTGATACCTTTATGAGAAACAAGGTGGTGTTGTTTATCCCTGCTTATAGACTTTAAGTTTTTGGAGCAAGGTCTTTCTATTTGTGAGGGGAATGGTTCTTACTTCTGGCATGATAATATTCTTTTCTTTGTTATCATTAGTATCTTAAAATATGTTTGAGGTTTTTTTTCTGATTAATTGGCTAGTGTGTGTAAAGTATTGTTTTCTGGAAAGTTTGTTTTTTTTTTTAACTTTGCCTATGTGTACCATCTCAGAACAGTTATTTTATATCACGAAGAGTTAAAAAAAAGCCACTCCAAAACCTTGTGGAGTGGTTTGTTGTCCTTGAATGTGTATGCCTATGCTCTTACTGAGCTTGAATGGTTATACTTCAGTAAGAGCAGTCTGTCAGAGGTTGGTTGGCTGTAACTAATCATTATAAAAATAAATTTAAAATAACTTTTTAGATGGTTACAAATAAGATTTAAGGCATCTTCATTTAGATAACTGAAGGAATTTTGGGAAATAGGAGTTTGGCTTACTTGTGCTTCTTGTACTTGGTTGTTTAATTTCTGTCACACCATGTTCATTGGCATACTCAAGATGAGAACTGAAGTCCTTTCTGCAAAAAAAGGTAAAGCAAGAAAAAAAGAAAAAAAATCTTTTGGTTTAGGGTATAGTAGTGAAACTTCTAATAATAAGACTATATTTTACTTCTATCCATGCCTATTTTGTTTTATTGATATTAAACATTTTTATGCTCAACCTAAGAAAAGTGATTGAATTGAATTGAAATATGCTTGTTCTGTTGCTGCAGTCACATTCTTTTTTCTTTGCTTACAGAAAAGATGAGTGTGCCTTCTCAGACTTTGCATAAAGACAATGGGAAAACCATTGAGAATGTGGAGGAGCACAGCTATAAGCAAGGAAAAAAGATCAGAGATGCCCTAAGGACAACAGAACGAGATCACAAGAAAAATGTGCAGTGCTCATTTATGTTAGACTCAGTTGGTGGATCTCTGCCAAAAAAACCAATTCCAGATGTTGATCTCAATAAGCCTTACCTCAGCCTTGGCTGTAGCCATGCTAAGCTTCCAGTCTCTGTGCCCATGCCAATACCCAGAACTACACGCCAGACTTCTAGGACTGATTGCCCGGCAGACCGGTTAAAATTCTTTGAAACCCTCCGGCTTTTGTTAAAACTTACCTCAGTCTCGAAGAAAAAGGACAGGGAACAAAGAGGACAGGAAAACACCTCTTCTGTCTGGTTGAACCGATCCAATGAGCTGATCTGGCTGGAGCTGCAAGCTTGGCATGCTGGCCGGAGCATTAATGACCAAGACCTCCATCTCTATGCAGCCCGTCAAGCTATCCCCGATATCATCAATGAAATCCTCACCTTCAAAGTGGACTATGGAAACTTCTCCTCTGTAAAAAATGGAGCCAGTCTCAATGGTACTTCAGGAGAAGGAGTTTGCAGATCAACACATGGAACTAGTGCTTTGGGTTACTCAAGTTACCACGAACACCTCCATCGCCAGCGGGTCTCATTTGAGCAGGTAAAGCGAATAATGGAGCTGCTGGAGTACATAGAAGCACTTTATCCATCTCTGCAGGCTCTTCAAAAGGACTACGAAAAGTATGCTGCAAAGGACTTCCAAGACAGGGTGCAGGCACTCTGTCTATGGCTAAATATTACAAAAGACTTAAACCAGAAACTAAGGATTATGGGAACTGTATTGGGCATCAAAAATCTTTCTGACATTGGCTGGCCAGTGTTTGAAATTCCTTCTCCTCGACTGTCTAAGGACAATGATCCAGATGATGAAGACATTGATAGAGAAACAGAAGTAAAGGAATCCTCAGGAACATGCACAGAGGAAAGTGATGGTGAAGAACAAATCTCTGAGGAGAATGTTGAGGAACTTAGACAAGCCATCAAGAACAATTTTACTAATAAGCCAAATTTTGACTTTCAGGACCATTTTTCAAGGAGGCTTGATAGGCTTGAATCTGAGGATGACTCTACTTCCTGGGTTATTCCAGAATGCAGTGCTGAGGGAAGCTGCAGCCAACACTGTTTGACCTCTATTTACAGGCCATTTGTTGATAAAGCACTGAAGCAAATGGGGTTGAGGAAACTAATTTTAAGACTGCACAAGCTAATGCATGGTTCATTGCAAAGGGCCCGTATGGCGTTGGTAAGGAGTGATCACCAGCTGGAGGTAGGTTACTAGTGTAAAAGGATAACAGGAGCACCTCCTTGCTGTGTTGTTCCTAGCTGAAAATGTAGGAATTGGGATCTTATGAACATTTTGGTTACTTAGTTGGTTTTTGAAAAACAGTGTATGTTATAATTAGGAGTCCAGTTCTCCTTCCACGGAAGTGAATCTGTTGTTTGACTGAATTTGTGTGAAGCCCAAGCTAGTTCTCTGTTCTTGTTTGTAATTGAAATTACATTTTTGTGATAACATCTTTGTTCATTATATTTTATAATATCTATATCAACAAGGCAGAAAAATCGCTGTAGAAAATGAGGCCCAACAGTTGAATTGTGAGAAAAATTAGCTATGGAGGTGGTAATATTTCTTGTCTTCAAGACTGGATGTTTTTCTGCAAGACATTCTTTAGAAAAATGTCACTGTAGGTTTTTTTGGTGGTTTTTCTCATCTACACAAATGTAGTACTGTGGTGGCGCATTATGCTTGAGGAGAGATGGGATAAATGAATGGACTCAGCCTTGAAATCTATGAAAACAAATCATGTTAGTGTGTTCCATTCTTTAGCTGACTTTTAGCTTAATTATTGTTTTTCTTTGGGTCATTTTATATTCTTAATTAAGAATTGACTGAGTTAATAAAACCAGTGTAGGAATTAAGCCATAACTGAAGGACTGTAGTTTCATATTGTAAGATGCAGTCACTAATTCTTTCAAGGCAGAGTATTGTTTCCTAATATAAACTATTATCTAACTTGTAGGCATTTTTATGCTAGGAAAAATTGGTGGTAAGGATTACTTGCTCTCCATGGTAAAGTGGCACTGAGAATTCTGGACAAAGGCATCTCTTAGCCAACGTGGCCATTCTGATATAGATAGCTTATGTGGTCTTCAAAATATTGCAGATCTCTTAATGTTGACTATCATGTTTGCAAAAGGAGTAAGAATTGTTGATCTCTCTTAGAGGTTATTTTTTTAGGATGAATAAATTTATAAATATAAAGCTATTTGATTTTGAAAGTTTTTATTTGTACTGTTACTAGTGTAGATATTACTGTAGAAATGAAGCTATTAGTTGAATTTTTATTTATTTTCTAATTGGTTTCAGCTTGTGTTTTAGAAAACTTGCATTAGAAATGTGTGAACATTTCCTTAGAGTCAAGTGCCTAGAGCAAAACTTGCAAGTATCTTGTTACAGTAACCAAAAGCACCCCCAAACTATGTACACTTAGAAGTTCAGCTTAATATATAGGTTGAAATAAAATTTAAAAAAAAATCAAAGTAAACAAGACATAATATGGGGGTATTGAAAATGGACTTGGAATCTATTTTTGGAACTGCTAAATACTTCAAAAGCTTTTATTGCATAAGGTCTTTTAAAACAAGTTAATGAAACATTAAGTAGCTAGAGTTTTTGCTGCAGCTTCACAGAATTAAACTTCCTGGTAATGTAGTGTTGGATGACACAAGGTTAATCTTTTCTCCCTTCTCTACCCTTGTAACTACTTTGAATGTTCATTTTCAGTAATTATTACCTTTTCTTTGGAATATTATTCTCTTTTAAGAAATGGTTTTTAGTAAAGGTGAATGTTATAAATTGTAGACTTCTTTCCTGCACCAACATTTCAAGGATGTTATCAGAAAAAACCACAAACAACTCTTCGTCAGAATTATGGTACTTACTGCAGCAAAAGATGACTTTATACTAAAATGGAAGAGATGGGTTTCAATTGCTTGGCCTTTGCACCTGACAATTCTTTGAATGTAGTGTCTTTTTTTTTTTTTTTAGTGCAGTTCAGTTTGGTATTTGTATGCAGACAGAATTGTTAGTATACTGTTAATCTTTATTGTTTTTGTTACTTGACTCTGTGTTTATGTGTATACTTCTAAGTCTCTGGATATACTTGTGTTTCTATTGTTGCTTAAATGGTGTCTAAAACACATCTCAATTGTGCTTTCTTGATTCTTCCACTGTATACATTTTAATGCTCATTTCATCCTAAATATGTGTAAATCTTTATACAAATTCCTGGTCTTAAAGTTTTCTAAAACATGTTTGATTCCTCTGTAGGCTCTGATACTTTAACAGGGCTCTAGGCATTTTAGAGTCCATTCTGTATAGAAGTTGTACAATTTCATTCTTGGTGAAGATGGATAATATTTCTAACTTTAGCATATGAATTCGGACATTATTTTAATAGAACATATTTAAGCTTGTGTACTCTGTTTATTCAATTGACTGCAATTTTGAGTGTGGTTTTTTATATGCTCTCAATAAATGGCTTAGAGGTTTTTCTTGAGGTTTTTATAAGAAGTATTTGAAACATTTCAGATTGGGCCTGCAGAAGATTAAGATTAGTCAGATCGAGCAATAGAAATTTCGGCATCTAGTACTAAGCCCTAATGTCATTTACTTTTATCCTTGATAACAGTATCCTTGATATGCTTGATGCTAGAAAAAGATATTACAAATTTATTCAGTTTGGCTGTGTAATTCTTGCTCATAGACTAGTTCTTTAATATTTTTATAAGAACTGAATTTCCCCAAACTATATTTGCATCACTATGAGGACTGTATTTCTTAAGGTTTTTTGTTGTACTGTGGAAGTGTAGTATTTTCATGATCTGTTTGTTAATGAAAACTTCTTGTATAAAAGTCTTTAGCACTGATGCTATTCTGGTGCTATATGTTCCTTTTAAAGAGAGTAAAAATAAGACATTAAGATTCCATCTAAGAAGATATGTTTGTAAATATATGTTTTGATTTTCTGCTAGATTATGAGCTTAAAAAGTTTTTTTAAACTTTTTAGGCAGTAGTTTTACATTATCTTACTGTAATTACTGGTTTTTCTCCCTTTTGTAGTGATGTTATTTAAATTTGGCTGAAGAAAAACGTAGGAAATGCCTGGCTGAAGAAAAACCTAGAAAATGCTAGTTATGTTTATATATGAATGAAGGATATTCAGATGTCATAGTTAGTAGCTGAGAAATGAGAATAAGAACAAAGCAAACTTAATCTGAAACAAATCTTATCCTTAAATGATGACTAGTGTGTTGCTGTCTTTAGGAGCTACACATTCTGCAGTCCAACTTTTCTTTCTAAATTAAACCCCAGAGTACTTCCGTGTACAGCCTTGTTTAGAATGTTATCACAAGGTATATAGCTTAGGTTTCTAGAATGTTTATTTCATAGAGTCTCAATTATTTTCTCTAATTAGAAAAGTGATTTTATTTAAATGGAATCTTAATTTAAATGAAAAATAAGTCTATTATTAAAAAAAAAACCAACAAAAATCCCCAAAGCAACAAACCAGCTTGATGTATATATTTCATCTTCCTTTTTTAAACAGTTTAAATTTAAAAGCTACCGAAATTCAAAAGTTAGTTTTTCAGTACTTTGTTTTAGTTTAGCTAGTGACATTTTATTGAATATTTATTTGAATATTGCATTCATTTACAATGTGGAGTTTTATGTTAATATATGCATTATGTATTTGAAAAGGAATGAGGTTACGTACCTGATGTAGCTTAGTATACACTTGTTTCTCTAGACAGTCCCATAACAGAAACATAAAGGAAGTGGTTTTGTTCATTCCAAAGAGTCAATAGTTGTTTTTCCTGAGACTGATGATCCTTAAAAAAAAAGTTAACACTAAAAAATCTCCCAATGATATAAACTTGAAACTTGAGCAGTTGACTTGCCAGCTAATAGACTGTTACCTTTTAAAAACATACTTCTGTGCATGCTATTTTAAACAAATCCAAAATCCTAAAGACTTTTAAGGTTCCTTTTCATGATATCCATTTTTCGTTACAGTTTTCAGAATTTCCAGATCCCATGTTGTGTTCCGATTATGTGCAGTTACTAAATTTCCCACCTTGTGAGCAAAAATGCAGTGCTGTATCATGGGAGGAGTTGAAATCCATGGATTTACCATCTTTTGAACCGGCATTCTTGGTTCTCTGCCGGGTCCTCCTCAATGTTATCCATGAATGTCTCAAGCTGAGGTTGGAACAAAGACCTGCTGGGGAACCATCTCTTTTGAGTATTAAACAGGTTTGCTTCAATTTCTTTTTTAATATGTATTTCCTGTTTGAACTATTTTGTCATTTCATTATAATATGGTATCAGTTTAAAGAGGATTAGTGTAAGAAATTACAATGTGTAATTATGTACTAAGTTTTGTAAATAGTCTTGTTTTTCATATGGAGATCTGCTTTTTGCATAATAAATAACTAGTCATGTGTAGCTTTCTGATTTAGGCTTCCATATCAAAACTGGTGATTAAAAATATTATTAGCCAACAAAAGTAGACAGTATTGGTTCCGTTTGCATTATAAGCTATATAATCTTCTCTAGCACATCTTCCTCTGTTTGTGTTTCTTAGGCAATATAAGTAGTTTTAAGGGTCTGTATTGTTCTTTTTGATTTGATTTTTTTCTCTTGTGAATGTAAGACATCTGCTAACATGCAGTAGTCACATAGTGAAAGTTAATTGAGAAGAAAAATGAAAAAAAAAAATCTTTCCCAGCCTGTTGTATTATTTTCTGTGGACAGTGACTCAAGACTGTCAGTCTTGTCACTGGTTGAGAGTATTGCATAAGGATTTATTTTCTGGAGGCTGTCAGGTACAATGAAGGCTGTTTAGATCAATGCCAGGACCTACTCAATTCATCTGATGTCCCTGCATCCTGGCAAGCATACCCAAATCGGGGTTATATCAGATTATCTCTAGGAGTAAACATCTAAATAAGCCCTTGGACTCATTATGATCTCACATTCTGGTTATTTGCTGATCCTAAATCCATTGCTGTGTTACTCTGTGGTCCCAAATAAATTTGTCTTCTCTTCCTTCCTGCCCTATGCTCTCCCTCGTTCTCCCCATTGATTGAAGCCTACAATTTCAGTTTTAACAGTCACGGAGCAATCTACTGCATAGTATACTTTGTTATGAAGAACAGTATATCCTTCAGAGACGGGGGTGATTTTGTTTTTTTCCCCCCCTTAACATTTTGTGTGCTCCTTCTGGGCTCTAAGTTAAGTAAAAACTACACTTTCTTCCTGGAAAATAATGTGTTTGTACCAGACTGTTGTGGTGGTGGATACTGCCTTTACTAATGACATTGAAAAAATGAATTCAACTCAGCAAATGCTTCCTGTCCCACACAATATTTCTGAACAGGCAAAGGAGCTGTGGAGGATGTTTTGCAAATAGATCTGTTGGTTTTCTGAAGAATTATAATTCCTAAAACCTTCAGCAAGCTGAAAAGAAGAGTCCAGGAGTCTCTGTTATTCTGCAAGTTCACAGAGTATTACAGAATTACAGAGAAGACTGGGTTAGAAATATTCTGGTCCAACCTTCTGAAAGCTGGGTCCTACAATTAGATGGATCTCCAAATTAGGTTGTTTTATTATCATATCAGAGCATTGCCAGCAGGTTGAGGGAAGTGATCCTGCCCCTCTACTCAAGCCTTAGTGAGGTGCATCAGGACTGCTGTGTCCAGTTCTGAGCTCCTCAGCACAAGAGAGATGTGGAGCTCCTGGACTGGGTCCAGTGGAGGACAAAGATGATTAGGGGCTTGGAACATCTCTCCTGTGTGGAAAGGCTGGAGGAGATTGGCCTGTTCAGCCATGAGAAGAGACAGCTGAGAGGGGACCTCATCAATGTCCTGCATCACACTCCGTACCCCTCAGAAGTTGACCGTCTGAAATATGAGCAACTCATGTATCTTCAGTCATGCTGCTCTCCTGGCCACTGGGCAGGGATGCAGAACTTGTACACAACTCAAGACAGCTGGGCCATCTTAACTGCAGACATAAGATTTTTCAATTCTTTCAAGGTATTATTCAGGAAGGAGAGCTGGTGTTGCAGCACAGCATTCTGGAAGTGGTCTTTTTTCTTCTATAAGATGGTCTTACCATCTTGATTGTTCTTTGTATGCAAGTAGCACAGCAGAGTCTGGTTTTTGTAGTGATTGACCTAGAGAATCTTATTTGAGGCACTGAGATCTTTGTGTCTCTTGCTTTTTGGTACCATTTGAAATATGTAGCAGTACTGTGTGAATGTATCAGTTATGGTAGTCTTCTTACTTAACTTTTCCAAGGTAACATTACATTTTTGTATTAATAGCAAGTCAATTGTATTAAAAAAATAATAAGATTTTAAATAAGAAGTATATACACAAAAAGAAAACTAACACAGATTTTATGCCTCTTACAATGTGCCTTTTCTCCTGTCCTTTCTTGCTACCATCCTCCTTTTTGTCCATGTTTCACTTTCAGTACTAGTTTTGGTAATCCTGATAATCCTGTGTTATTGGAGAGAGCTGTTCTCTTTTAATGGCAGTTTAGTACCTGAACAGTTCAAGATGGTTCTCAAATTCAGCATTTGTGTGGAGAGGTGGACATGTGTATGTGCATGTGGATTATTTCTGTTTGGTTGTTAAATTTGGTATTTTTTGTCTTGCCCCGCCTGCTTTGAGAAAATAATTTATTGTATAAACTGCCTAAACAAAAAGCAACCCATCAAACCAATAATAGTGATAATATTTTCAGTTTAAACTGTGTATTCTTTCATGCGCTCATTACGCACCAAAATTATGTTTGGCCACTGCCTCGTGAATTTCAGTTTCAAAAGTTGACACTAAGATTAGCTCTACTTATTTTTTGTAAATCCTGTATTCTGTTACTCAATAGCATACCCCTGTAGAAAAGTATTATTTAAATAAACTCAATTTTTAATGAAGCTTTTCAAATTTATTTCAGAATGGATGTGCATTGAAGGGAAAAATAACCCTATAGTTAACAGAAAGTACACTGGATGTGATTGAGTGAAGAAGGACATTAATTTTAAAGTATATGACGTGTTAGGGTTACAAAAATGTCCATTTGGATTTCCACATTATAAAAAATTACTTTTTTTTTACCTCTTTTCACCCAACTTCGTAAATTTTAAACTGTAGAGTTCAGACTATTATCCTTGTTTCCTCTGCGCATCAAGGAACGCAGTATAAGGTGTTCTGGCCTGTAAAGGTTTCCAGAGACTCTTGTCATACTAATAGCATTCTTGTTCTGCTTTTGTGCTATTATAATTTCTCATACATTGAGTCCACTATGTTGATACATTAATTTGCCAGGAGAGCCATTATAGAAGATTTAAAAAAGCATATTAATCAGCCAGCAATTCCATTCCCTCTGACCCTCAGAAAAAAAATCAGGGTTTGTCAAACCTGAAGACTTAATGATGATGATCTCAGAATACACACTTAGCACTTGAAGGGCTTCTGAAAGAAAGGCATTAGCATGTTCATGTAGGTTTGAAATGATCCTTGCTCCTTGTGTGCTCCTGTACCTGTGGTTGTGCATGTCACTTGAAACAGATAAAGACTAAGCTTTCAGGGAGAGTGACAGCTCTTCCAAAGGCACCCCCTTCTGCAGCTGAAAAGCGAACTTTCCTCATGTTGGCTTTGCCCAGGGAAGCAACAAAAACACACTAATTGTTTTCAGTCTGATATAGATTTTGGAACTGAGGGCACCTGCCCAGGAGATTGACAGTGAATTCACTGTAGTAAAACATTTCTCTAAGCATATGCTAAACACATTGTGTATTTTGCCTGACTTGCTTCCATTGAAAGTGGTGATTTCGTGACTGTGAGGCCTTTTGCCGCTTTCTAAACTAATTATCCAGTAAGCTACTTGCTGTGGCATTGTGCAGGGAGTAAGTCTGAAACATCTGCCTCCATCTTCATTTACACTGATGTGGCAAATAATGGGATTGCAATAATCCTGGAAAACTAGTGACCTCTTTCTTGCAGATGTGTAGAGCAACTGTATTTGTTTCAAAAAACTGTAGAAATTATTTAGTGGCAAACTAAAATATTGAGACAAACTGACAAGGGGTGAATTTAAGAGTAATGTCTTCACTGATGGCAGTTTCGGGGTTTTTCTCTTGCAGCTAGTGAGAGAGTGTAAAGAAGTTCTGAAGGGCGGACTCTTAATGAAGCAATATTACCAATTCATGTTACGGGAAGTGTTAGATGACTTACAAAAGATTGATTGCAACATTGATTCTTTTGAAGAGGATTTGCATAAAATGTTAATGGTAAGCTTCAAAAAAGAGTGTTCAAGTAAGTGTATTGATGTGAATACTGCTAATAGAAATCTGTTAACCCTTTTAGGGATGGTTGCCTTTTTTTTTCCTACTTTGATACAATTTTGTTGTTTTAATGGACTTGTAAAGGTAACACAGAAGCCGCTGCTGTTTTAGCAATACTGGGTTTTGTTCTGTGGTACAGTATACTTGAAAATTGCCTGTATTTACCAGAAGTGGTTCATATATATAACTTTAAATTCCATAAGTTTGAACTAAGCTTTTAATAACCTTTTTAATATTGAATAAAGTATTATTTTTGGCTAGTACTATGTCTTTGTGTATTGGCATTGCATTAATGCATAATTGATGCCTTAGTGTTAATGTGTATTCATTGCTGCAATTAGTTAAAACAGTCTTTTTAAGAAAAACACTTAGCCTCTGAAATATAAGGGTTGGAACTAGATGATCCCTAAGGATCATCTTTCAACCCAAAAAATTCCATGATTCTATGATCTTGGCATTTTGACAGTGTAGTCTGATAATACCTGAAACCAATAGAAAATATCTTAACCATTTTTGAGGAGGAATGTTATGGATTATTGAACTGAAACAAAAGGTAATTTTTTGCATTCATTATAATCCTGAACAGCAGATGGCTAAAGAAAAATTGAACTTACCTGGATTTTTTATATTGGTTTAAAACAACAGTAGTTAAATAAAGATGAGAGATAAGACTTGATATAAAGGAACACCAAGTATAATGTAGAATCTCAGAAACCTTTTCATGGCACTTATCCATAACCAGGAGGATATGTTCAGATAAAACCTTTTGACATAATCCAGTTAATAAAACGTTTAGAGACTGTTTTCAGCAGTTTAGCTTTAAAAACTCTGGCTACTGTGGGTATTCACAACTACAATGGTAAATAGCAGCACAGCAAGCAAGGTGGTCAATATTTACAGGAAGGCATTGTGAAGACATAGAATTTATTACTTGCTGAGCCATAAATTGCACCTTTTGTGTGAAAACATGGAGCTCATTTTCAGTTGGAGCAAATGAAAATTATTGTACAAATACTTTCTAAAATTTCATAATACTGAATTTTTCTGTTGATTTGAGAAGTTCTTGTGTAACAATTTCTGTTTAAATTATCTATTTCCTTGTTCAGGTTTACTTTGATTATATGCGAAGCTGGATCCAAATGCTGCAGCAGTTACCTCAAGCATCTCATAGTTTAAAAAATCTATTAGAGGAAGAATGGAATTTCACCAAAGAAATAACTCCTTATATAAGAGGAGGTGAAGCTCAAGCTGGAAAACTATTTTGGTAGGTTTTATTTAATTCCTCTGCTTATGGTGTTGTTTTATACCAGAGGGGTATTCAAGTCAGCAGTTGTTTGGGGTTTCCAAATGAGACTTCTTGAGATGTCATTAAGCAGCTGTTAGTCTTTGTGAATGTATGGATTATTGCAGTGGCTGGATGTGTAGAATGCAGTAGGTGCAGGTGGTTTCTGTGGGCCCCAAGATGCTCCTTGTTTCTGTACATGGACTTGGAAACAGCTCTCTTGCACTAAGAAGGAAGAAGTATAAGATGCCGTGCTACCTCAATAAGACTCTAAAGTTCCACCCTTTCTGTTGCTACAGTGATATTGCAGGAATGCTGCTGAAGTCTACAGGAATATTTTTAGATTCTGGACTACAAGACAGTTGTGATGAATTTTGGGCCAGTGCTGATGACAGTACCGCATCAGATGAAATCAGGTATTAAACCTTTTGGCTTAATAATAACAGAACACTTACATATATTTCTCTACCTCTGAAAGATACATAATGCATTTTATTCCTTTGAATGCAAACTTAGTAAATGCAAGGCTCCATAGACTGTATCACTGTATTTCTTGTGCAGTAGTAATAAATCATCATTTTGTTTTTTTGAAGCCTAGTAACCTTCTCTTTAGTTCAGGCTCTGAGAGGTTTTTATGTAATGATATTTGAATTAGATTTTTATATTCTTACAAAAAAAGTGCCTACGTGAATTCATTTGTCAGCTGCTTGCAAATATTTATGGTCTTCTTACTAATACATGTAAATAATTATTTTCTAATGGCTGTGTAAGTGTAATATGACTTATTAAAACATTGTCATTTCATTTCTACCAATGTTTCAGGAGGTCTGTTATAGAGACCAGCCGAGCACTGAAAGAGCTGTTCCATGAAGCTAGAGAAAGGGCCTCCAAAGCTCTTGGTTTTGCTAAGATGCTGAGGAAGGTAAGTTAACAGAGTCTCCTCTTACTTATATGCTTTAAAGAAATTTAGTCTGAAAGCATATTCCTTTGTTTTGTCATTATTTGTAGGACCTTGAAATAGCAGCAGAATTTGCATTGTCAGCCCCTGTGCGAGATCTTCTGAATGCTCTGAAAACAAAAGAGTATGTGAAGGTAAATTCACATAGGTAATAAAGTTTAGAGGCATGAAAGGGAACTGAGTATGCTAAGCAAAATGTCAAATACTGGCATGCTTTAGTGTTTTAATGGGACATCTATATTTCAACATTTAAAGGGTTGTGTATTTAATATTGAATTGTGGTAGCCAAATTCTGTACTTGTGCTTGTATGAATGAGAATGCTAGTCTGTGTTTTGGGAAATGAGTGCCTTAATTCCTTTTTTTCCTAAAGATTCTCTCTGTGACTGAGGAAAAACCTTTCTGTGTAATAATGCTTAGCAGTGAGTGCTATGAAACAAATGCTTGCAAATCTATAAGGTAAATGGATACATGTTTGAGTAGATAATCTCAGACTATAGACCTGTGTATTGCTTTTACAAAGAAACAGAATTATAGTGGAGGTCTGCTTTAGCAAGCTTCCTAGAGAGTACTAAGGGCATGAGAAATACAGGGACTCTGTTCTGTTCCAGAGTAACTGTTGCTAGAAAACTGCTACACTGCAAAAGTAAGTTAAGCTCTTGGTGCTCTATGTTTACTGCAATGTAAAGTCCCACATTTGTGGTTTTTGCAAAATTCCTTAAAAAATCAGCTTCAACAGTTCAATTGTATTTGTTCTTTTTTTGCCTTTCCACGCATTTAATATGTATTTTGCAGTTGGGAAATAACGCACAAACTTTTTCATGACATGATTCCAGTTAGATTTATGTAAATGTTTGCTAAATACAGAACTTTGTTGAAGAGGAAACAAACAAATTCACAGGAGAGAAGTTCATAAGGGATTGTAAATACATGGATAAAACAACTGGCTCAGCAGGGCCCTGGTCTGTGAATTGTTTGAGTTGGAAAATAGCCAGGGAAATCAGTATATGTTTATTTCTAAAAAATATTGTCCCCCCAGGTATGTTGTCTTGGCTACTTCAAGACACCAGATTAGTTTTAGTAGACTTTTTAAAGATTGTATCTTTTTCTTACGTACATTTCTGGAAGAAAAAAATGTGTCTTGAGTTTGTTATACGTGGGTTAAATGACACACATTTTGATAATGAACACTTTATATACTGGCCCTCTAATAGCATGTAGGGAGCTTAAATTCTTAACAGCCTTTTCAGGCAGATGCTCATTAGTTTTGGGAATTAAATTTAGCTTTTAGTAACACCCATCTAATATTTGGCATTGGCCTACAGATTATAGTCCTTTTAGTTATAACATATGTCTGCCTAATGGTAGAAGTGCTGAGTGCAGTGTTTTGTCTTAGCTTGATAATATCACACTCTGAAAAGAGAGAATTTAACTGCACCGTGAGTTACCTCGTGGCAGGTCAAGATACTGGTTATTTTACAGTCTGCTTCTGATGCCTAACTTGGTTGAAGTATTGCTACCAATGTGACAGATATAATTGGAAGTAGTTTTTTAGTAGTAGCAGTAGTATTTTATTAAAAGAGAATGCTATAACTGGACTTATTCTGGCTTTTATGAAAGTAGAAGAATAATGTATACTTTTTTAGACAGATTTTTGATTACTTGTTGTCTTTTGTAGTCATTGAGAAAGGTATGAATTCTGAAGGAGTTTTTCTTTTAATACTCCCCTCTTTGTTGACTAATTTACTTTTTAAAATATGTGTATATATATAATGTACTCGTATATGCATACATATATAGTATATACGTGAAACTGGACTTTAGAAAATTCCTTTAGAAGAATATGTAGAAGGATTAACTTGAAGTACATAGAAAGAAGTCAATGAAAATGGTGATCCAGTGGACTTCTAAAGAAATAATTTATAATGCATTTTGACTTCTAATGTAAAAATAGCAGAAGGTATGGTTTTACTGTATATTGTACAGCCCATTATTACGGAGATTCTTCCTGTTGCTTAAATGATACTACCTATTTTATCTTTTTTATTTATCATACTGACAATGAGATTTACTCATTCAGTGTATTTCTTTTCTGCAGGTACAAATTCCCGGACTCGAGAGTTTACAAGTATTTGTACCAGGCAGTATTGCGGGGGAAAGGGCCGTGATTCTGCAGCTCCTCAATGCAGCTGCTGGGAAGGACTGCTCCAAGGATTCAGATGAGCTTACATATGAGGCCTACTTGCTAATGACCAAACACAGTGACAAAGACCATGAATTAGATGACAGCTGGAGTGCGTGGGAGGGTCAGCCGGTCAAAGTAGTGCCACAGGTAGAAACCGTTGATACGCTGCGCACCATGCAGGTGGGTGTGGTCTTATTCCCCCACTGTTGGTTACCTCTACACTTCTATGAATGCTTATTCTATCAGATTAATTGGAGTGATTCAAGTGAAGCTTGTGTCCTTTTATAGGTAATAAAAAGTTAAATTTAGGAATAAGTTTGATCCTTTGTTGTGTTAAATGCAAATATTAAATGGATTGTAGCATTTCCTGGCAGGATCAGTCTCTACAAATGTACCTTTTTCAGAGTTGTACTTGTATAATAGTATTACAAAAAAGAGATACTTTTAATATCTAATTGGGTGTTCAGAAGTGTGGATAAGACTTGAAAACAGAACATTTCATTAAGACATCATCAGTCTCCAAGAACATGTGATGGTTCTGTGCTTTCCACACACTGAGGCATGAAACCAGTTACTCTTATTCTTGGATGAATTGTGACATTTAATGTTAAATTTCTCTGGAAGTTACTAGATGTTCAACAGTTCTGCAGGAAGAAATGTTTCCAGTCATACTTTCCTTCTTCCCAAGCCAACAGGGTTTCCCTGCCAGCAGTTCTGCTGCACTCTGACAGCTGAGCCAGCTCTGTGCCCCTTGTGTTCTCATATCCTTAAGTGTTAAGCTATGTGAATTTTCCTTTTGGTATGTCATGCAGTTCCTTGGATCCCTACCGTAAATGGGCTGTACTGTCCATGAAGAGAGTGACTTTCCACGGCTCTGTGCCTGACCTTTGGCATTCAGAGGGTTCTAGCAATTACAGGCAGTTGAAAAAGTCACTCCTCTACATACTGCTGCTTTTAATGTGCAAACGTGTTCGTTCTTGTTTGCCTGTTGTTCCAATTGATGAATAACAAAACAGCCTTTGATTAAGTGCTTAGAAGTTCTTTGGACTTCTATCAAAGTTAGTATTTCATTCAGAAAATGAAAACAGCAATAGATGAAAATTGGTTTGCAAATGGTTTCTTCCATATGTAAGTGTGCATAAAACACTATGTGTGTGTGTTTATATGTCTATAACACTTACTAGGTTTTTTTTTTTTTAATTGAGGATTGGAAGTTTAGGAAATAAAAAGTCCTTCAGAAAGATTCTGTCTTAAAAAAATGCATTTTCATTGCAAACTAGAGAAAATGTAAGGTGTCAGTTAAATACTCATCAAATGTATTTAACTGATCTCATCAACACTTAAAGAATTTTGAGCATGAAATTATTCTTTGGGGAAGAGATATTGAAAATCAGGATGAAGTAGGTCTTGCTTTATGAGTAACTTGTTGCAGATGCATTGTCTGTAGTTTGAAATCAGCAGAGCTTAGTATGGCAGCACCATCTGTGACTGTATGCTTTTAAAGACTTGTGCAATATCAGAGTTCTGGTTTCCAAAACATATCATATATTGATAATTTTCAAATTTTGAGCAAATACTGTGTGTTAAATCTGTGTCCTGAAGTATGCTGTGTTTCTTGAATAAAACCTCTTTGTTTATATGATGGTTGTTATTTCCATCTGCTTTGAGAAAATATAATTATTTTTGCTTTGCTGTTGCTTTTTTTGTGTATAGCTAGTCTGAAGATAATTCAATGCAGTGTTTCCCATCTTTTCCAGAAGTGAATAGGGCCATATTCCCCATGACAACTTCCTGTGGCATTTACCCTAATGGAACTCTGCCACTAGATGAGAGTTTTAGTTGCCAGCATCAAGCTTTTCTGTGTGAATTTAGATTTTAATAAATAGTGATTAGAGGTCTTTCATAGATTAGAATTTAAAAAATAACTGATTAGAAACTGGTGATATTGGATATATTTTTACAGAGAGGATTTTCTTTACAAGAAGCAGTGGTGTCTTGTATTCTAGGTTGATAACCTCCTCCTCGTAGTCATTCAGTCTGCCCACCTTGTGAGTCAGAGAAAAGCTTTCCAGCAGTCTATTGAAGGGCTCATATCTCTGCACCAGGAACAGACATCCAGCCAACCAATCATTGCCAGAGCTCTACAGCAGCTAAAGGTAAGCAGGTTTGGAGATTATTTATCAAAACTGATGGTGCTTTGCTCATTGATAAGTAAAAAAGTGGAAGATTTCATTGCAAAGCTCATGATATATTCTGCAATTTTAAGTTATGTGGTTGTCCTCTATGGACTTTACTTTCAGTACAGTTTTAACTCTGTTTTTGCAAATGATTTGTGAGTGTGTTTTTGAGCTATATTGGTGTAATAATTTCTGCATTGGGTAATTGGAAAATAAGCCCATAATGCAGATGAATTACCGTAGCAACAGAGTGAATACCTCTTTGCGTGGCAGCAATATTCAGTTGAAAGAAAGTGTATGATTTTCTAAAATCAAGTTCTGTCAAAATCAATGATCTGCAAGAAGCAACTTTTCTGCCTGTATTTGAAAATGCAAAAGTGGGTGGTCTCTCTGTCTGTTTTCTCTTGGATTTGGTGTAGGTTTTAAAATCTTTCTTTGCTGCTTCTGTGTGTGTGGTGTGGGATTTTTTTGTTTGTTTGTTTTGCTTTTGTCTGAGTGTTTTCTTTGATGGGTTTGTTTTGTTTGTTTGTTTGTTTGTGAGGCTTTAAGTGGCTGTATCAAGTCCCTGCATTCAATAGAGGCTGTGTCCAGATACCAAGGTGAAAATAGAACCAAAGGCTTGGTCATGCTATAGATAGTAGAACTCATTTTCTCCTTTCTTGTCTGTCTGGTTTTGGTTGGATGTTTTTGTTTGTTTTGTGGTTTTTTTTGTTGGTTCCCTGCTCACCCTTTTGCTGTCTTTGTTTTTAAAGTTAATCACATGCAAGCGAACTTTATTATAATATTTGAGTTAATTACAGGACTTGCTTCATGCAGCTGCTGGAAAATATTTGTTTTTTCAAGGCTGATTGAATTTTTGTGGCATTATAGTACCTTTTCATTTAAAATAATGTAATTGTTAGATTCATGTTTGCCTTATATTCTACAATTGACAAGACTATTTTGCTACCCCCCCACCCTTTTTCTTGTTACTCAGAATGATGCATTACAGCTATGCAATAAGATAAGCAGTGCCATTGATAGAGTTGATCACATGTTCACATCTGAGTTTGATGCCGAAGTTGATGAATCTGAATCTGCCACTTTGCAGCAATACTACCGGGAAGCCATGATTCAGGGTTATAATTTTGGGTTTGAGGTAAGGAAACAAAAACCAATTGAAATGTATGGTTTTGCATTGGTGTAAATAGGGTAACTAATAACTGTGGAAATACAAAGAATTTATGGAACTATTGAATTATTTAGGTTGGAAAGGACCTTTAGCATAATCAATCCCAACTGTTAACTCTGTTAACCACCAGGTCCACCACTGAACCATGTCTACATCTACACATCTTTTAAGTAACTTCAGGGATGGGGATTCAACCACTTCCTGTGGCCTGTTCTAATGCCTGACCACTCTACCAGTGAAGAACGTGTTCCTAATATCCAATCTAAACCTCCTCTGGCTCAATTTAAGGCTATTTTCTCTTGTCCAACACTTTTTGCTTGGGAGAAGAGGCTGACACCCACCTCACTATAACCTCCTTTCAGATAGTTGTAGAAAACAATAAGGGTGCATCTGAGCCTCCTTTTCTCCAGGTTAAACAACCCCAGCTCCCTGAGCCACTCCTCACAAGACTTGAACTCCAGCTTTGTTGAGCTTCCCTGGACTTGCTCCAACACCTCATTGTCTTTCTTGTAGTGAAAGGCCCAATACAGTGTTTGAGGTGCAACCTCAGCAGTGCCCAGTACCGTTACTGCCCCAGTCCTGCTGGCTGCACTATTGCTGATAGAAGCCAGGATGCCACTGGCCTTCTTGGCCCCCTGGGCACACACTGGATAATGTCCAGCCAGTTGTCAGCCAGCACCCTCAAGTCTTTTTACCCCAGACAACTTTCCAGCCACTCTTCCCCCAGCTTGTAGTGCTACATGGAATTGTTGTGACCCGGGTGCAAGACCTGGCATTTGGCCATGTTGAACCTCACACCACTGGCTTTGGTCCAACAATCCAGCCTGTCCAGATCCCTTTGCAGGGCCTCCTGCCCTCCTGCAGATCAACACTCCCACTCAACTTGGTGTCGCCTGTGAATTGACTGAGGGATCATTGATAAAGACATAAAACAGGACTGGCCCCAAAACTGAGTCCTGGGGAACCCCAAAAGTGACCAGCTGCCAACAGGGTGTAGCACCACTCCTTAGGCCTGGCCAGTTCTTTACACAGCAAACAGTGAACCTCTGTCCAGACCATGAGCAGCCAGCTTCTGCAGAAGAATACTCTGGGAAACAATGTCAAAAGCTTTACTAAAATATAGGTAGATGACATTCACAACCTTTACCCAATCCACTAAGTGGCTCACCTTCTCATATAATGAGGTCAGGTCAGTCAAGTACGACCTGCTTTTCACAAACCCATGCTGGCTGGGCTTAATCTCCTGGTTGTCCTGTAGATCCATAACCTTCAGACTGACAGGTCTGTTGTTTTCTGGATCCTCCTTGTAGTCCTTCATGTAGATGGGCCTCACATTTGGTAATTTGTAGTGAACTGTGACTTCCCAGTTTTAGCAGAATGTCATAAAAAATGTGTTGCCTCAGAAATTTTACTTGAGAATAATTGAAAAGCAACAGATGAATCTGATAAATCTGTTAAATTAGCAATGTCTAGAAATCTGAAAAGCTTTTAAGAACTTCATGATTTCAGGTATAGTCTTGTAAGCTCTGCTGCTTGGCAGCATTTTAGATGATATTGAAATCATTAAGGTTGGAAAAGACCTCCAAAATCAAGTCCAAACTTCAACTGAGTGCCACCGTGCTCACTAAACCATATCACAAAGGGCCATATTTACTCATTTTTATAATACTTCCAAGGATGGTCACTCCACCACCCTGTGGTTTAACTTACCTTCTCACCATTTTTCAGCCTAGAATAGCATAATACTGTAACATGTCATTCCTTCAGAGTTTGTGATGGTTCTTTGATGAAGTGCGAGCTTTTGAGTGCTTGCATTAGCGTGCAGGCATTCAAAATGTTATGTTCAGATGTTTTAACTGTTTTGCTATTTGATTCCTCTGGGCTTTGTAAAATTTTTTAAAGATTGTGTCATATCCTAATGTACTTCTAGGATAGTCTTATAAGAAATAGCTGGTATTTGTTTGATTTTTAAATGCACATAGATAACTTTTTTATCCCCTAATGTTACTGCAATATAACTAAAATAACTAAAAATAAACACTACTTTTTTTTATCCCCTAATGTTACTGCAATATAACTAAAATAACTAAAAATAAACACTACTTCAGTTCAATCTCTGGTTACAGAACCAAGTGTTTATGTAGGATGTTTCTTCAGCAATGTGTATGTACACTGTTAAACATCAGCACGTGCCTGATGCACACAGAAAAATGCAGTGTGGCTCAGTACTGCCTCTCACTGTATCATATTTTGTATCATACTTTCTTGATTAATTTTTTGTCTATAAGTAGGCAACTGCTTGCATAAAATAATTTTGTCTAAGAATAGGATGTGACTTGTCATACTGTAGAGTTTTGTTAGCTTGCAAATACTCCAGTGGATATTGTTCTTCGTATTAATATGTGAAAAGTAATCTTTAGTTTCTTTCAGTACCATAAAGAAGTTGTTCGTCTGATGTCTGGAGAATTCAGGCAGAAAATTGGAGACAAATATATCAACTTTGCCAGAAAATGGATGAATTATGTGCTAACAAAATGTGAGAGTGGCCGAGGCACTCGACCCAGGTAACAGGCAACTTGTTACTGCCACGGTAGTTTTTGGTAGAGCTGAAGGGTTGGGCTCAAAAAATTGGAGTAAATGAAGTGATGTCTGGCTGTTGGCCAGTCACTAGGGTGTTCCTCGGGGCTCAATTTTAGGGCCAGTTTTTTTCAATGTTTTTATCAGTGACCTGGATACAGGAGTTGTGTACGTACTAAATAAGTTTGCCATACTAAATTAGGAGAACACATTCATTCTCTCAAGGGCACAGAGATTGTACAGAGAGAACTTGATAGATTATGAGGGCTGGACAATAACCAACCTTATAAAATTTAACAAGGACAAGTGCCAGATTTTGCACCTGACGTGCTGTAACTCTGGGTACCCCTATAGATCAGAGGCCAAGCGATTGGAGTGTAGCCATTCAGAAAGGGACCTTGGGGTTCTTGTTGATTGTAAGCTTTGAGTCAGCGATGTGCCCAGGTGGTGAAAAGGGCCAACTATATCCTGGGGTGCCTTAGGCACAACAGATCTAATCAGCTGGATGGAGTGATTGTACTACTGTGTTTAGCATTGGTGCAGCCTCACCTCAAGTACTCTGTGCACTTTTGGGCTCCATAATCTAAGAAGGACATAAAAATATTGCAGCAGGAAGGGCAGTGAAGATGGTGAAAGGACTGAAGGGCAAGATGCAATGAGGAGTAATTAAGGACACTAGGTTTGCTCAGCTAAGGGAAGGAAAAAATGATTTGCTATCTGCAATGCCTTCATGTCTTCTCTCTGGTGACTGAACAAGAGAAAATGGCTTAAAACCTGCATTTGGGGAGTTTTGGATTGGGTATTAGGAAAAAGTTCTTCACTGAGAGGTGGTCAAGCACTGGAAAAAGCTCCCCAGAAAAATGGTCGTGGCTCCATGCCTGCTGGTGTTCAAGAACCATTTGGACTGTGCTCTTAACTTCTGTATTGCCCTTTGTGGAGTCAGAAGTTCAGTTCTGATATCTGTGTGTGCCTCTTCCAACTCAGGATATCCTGTGATTCTATTTGCATTTTGTAGGTTGCAGCTGCTAGTTCAAGTAGGTCAAAGAGGGAGGCAGTGGGGGACAACAGGTGGCTGAAGACACAAAACTCCCTTCAGCCAAGTTACTTATTTACTTTGCCATTCTAGGCCATGAAACCACTGATACCCAGTCATTATTAATCAGATAGTCATGAAATCTTAAGTATCCTTTCAGTCTTGTTTCAGAAAGGAGACTTCAGGCAGGGATCACAGTGGTTTGGCTTGTTGCTCTGAAACAAATGATGGTTGAATTGATGATACTGTTTGGAAGATAGCATGTATATGGGTGTAGATACATAGCATGGCCTGCCCACCTTATTTGACAGTGTCCTTGCTAAAATCAGTCTTTGTCCAAATATAACTGGATAAAAGGTAACATTTTTACATTTTATATTTTTCTTAAATGAGGATTTTATCATATTTTATAGAGGAAAAAGAACTAGCTGTTATTTACTGTTCTTGGATGTAGTTGAAACTCTAAATGATAGCTTTAGCCAAAGACTGTTTCATTTTCTCTCTTTTTCTTTTATGTAGGTGGGCAACTCAAGGTTTTGATTTTCTTCAAGCCATTGAGCCAGCATTTATTTCAGCTCTCCCAGAAGATGACTTCTTGGTATGGATAAGTTTTTCTGCTGGTGTTTATTTATAAATGCTTGTAAAGCTATCAGTATATGTTTTGCAGGGATACTTTTTATAAAACATCTGAACACAGATGTTAAAATTGCTGTTGTATATCAATGTTGATGCTGCTATCTCTTCTGTTTGTTAGATTCTGAAAAGAGTAGATTTGTGACCACTGGCAGTGATGGTTTCAGTTTGCTGACAAGTTGCTGGTACTATCTTGGGAGGCCACCTCCCTTTGTGTCTTGGAAAGTTGACAGCAGCTTTCTACAGAGATTTTTGATAAATCAATTTCTAAGCTTCTGAGGCTTAACTAACACCCAAAGTTCATCTGTGGATATGAATACAAAATCCCTGTAATTTATAGATTTTTTTATTTTCAAGTAGTTCTAACATGAAACAGATTTTAAAGCATCTTTCTTTTGTTTTTGTTATGAAAAAAACCAGTAGACTAAAGCTGGCTTTTTTGCCTGCTCTGCTTTCCTCTTTTTTCTGTTCTGAGAATTTATTTCTCTCATCTTGGTACAATACTACAGAGACGTGAAAGCACAGTTGCCACAAAAGAGCAGAATGTGAGTGTTAGCACCTCTTGATTTTTACTTATTTCAAGATGTGTTATGAAATGCCAACCACATTAATCTTGCATAATCCAGAAAATACATGATTTAGTCTTTTTTTCACATGTGTTTTTATCAGGAGCTCTCTAGTAAATGATGTATTAGTCCTGCATTTGTGTTGCTGGGAAAGGATTGTCTGCCTTAATGACAGAGTTAAGCTGGTATTTGGAATACACTGATACTTTAGTTTTAGGAAGTAGCCCCTCAAATTCTTCTGCTTTGACACAGTTTCTGAAACAGACTTTGAACAAGTAGCGGGGAAAGAAAAGGAGGGAGCCCAAAACCCTAACTGCATTTTTAAAATTTTTTTCTTTCTTAAACTTGATTGCAATTTTAGAGATCATCACTTGAAGCCACTTTCATTATTCTGTATAGCACAGGTCACAGTATTTTACCTAGAGATGGTAATCAATCCTGATCTCTCAGATCTACCAGCATGTCATGGAGGAATGATGGTCTATATTTAGAGCTCTGCATTTCCTGATGAAATTCTAGCTCAGTCTGCTTTGGTAAAATATGCCAGTCTGAAGCTTAATGCTTCTTTAGTTTTATAATTCTGTTTTTTCTTAGTTCTTGAAGTTCCTGGTCTTCACTAAGTTTTTGAATTTCTAGAAGAATTTTTGGCTACACTGAGTGACTGGCATATAACAGCGACCTTCATAGCAGCTTTACCAAAGGATATAATTTTACTTCTTTGTGAATAGGCATTATATTCCTGGTGTTCTGACAAGTAAATTGAACCAGAGGAAGATTTAACAACTTGTCCAAAATTACATACCTATCGAATAGTACACCTAATAATTTGGTTCAGATTGTCTGAGGCCCAGTTCAGTGATTTTTAACTTCTAAAATCCCTTTCATGAAAGTTTTGATAGCTTCATGGATAGATAAGGGAAGTGCCTTTCTTTTAATATACAGGGCTTAATATTTTTTGTTTTAACAGAATTTCATCTTGAGATTCAGGCCATCATATTCTCACTCAAGTTTTTTAGGTTTCTCCTTGGGATGTGGAGGGGGAGAGCAGAGAAGGTTGTTACAGCTTTTTTCAGGAAATGTGATTTTAATTATACTAACAATGAACGTTAAGTTCCAATACCTTTATATGTTGAAATGTTCTTTATGATATGCCACTGTTCAGTTCTTACAGTTTTGTAATTTTGACAAGGACAAAAGACAAGACAAAGCTAAGACTTCTAGCTTTAAAAAAATCAGTTAAGTCAACATGCTAATGTGGATCTAGAAGTTTAATATAATAGGTAGAATATAGGGGTGCTTATCTGACAGATTACGCACTTGAACAATGTAATTTTGTTACTGTGAGCTTTGTCATATGACCATCAACCTTCTTGTAACAAAACATTGCAACTTTTTATGTTTGTCTTTCCTAGAGTTTACAAGCTCTGATGAATGAGTGTATTGGCCATGTTATTGGAAAACCTCACAGTCCTGTTACAGGTTTGTACCTTGGTAAGGCAGAAGTTACTGGCATTTGTTCTGGAGCTTTGCTGCTGCTGTTGCAGAATTTTGGTTGTAAAGTGCTTTTAAAATGCAAGAAATACCAATAAAAGTATTTTCAATCTATTTGTGATTGTTGATGTGAAACCATTATTCCTTGATAAAGTGTAAATATGTGCTAGTTTTACCCAAGAAATTTCAAAGCTTTACAGATTCCTTCTTCTCATTTTATCCTTCCTCTGAAGTCCTGCAAATCTGTTAGGAAAGGACTGTGTTGTTTAAAGCTTGGGTAAAGAAGTGATTTTCACTTTAAGAAGGCAGTTACAGCTCCCTCTCCCAAAGTTTCATTGTGGCACTGCAGTTATTTACACTTTGGCACTGCAGATTTTTTTGCTTCTAGTGGACTTTATATTACCAAGTACACATGAGTTGTACATGGGAACTGTGCAAAACAGTTCTCTGCTATAAAATATGGCATAATGTAAAATACATTTTTATAGATATAAATGTTGATATCATTAGAGTGAAATCAGCATATTTGATGATGCATCTTGAGAAAAGAATGTTTTGCCTGCTCTATGTGCCTTTTACTCATTTCTTTCTCAGCACTGTTTCTGTCTTTCTCCTCTCAACTCCATTGACTCATTTACTTTTCAAAATACTTTGTCATCTCTTTTATCTTTCTCCTGGTGCCCACGTCTTGGGTGGGCTTGATGATAGAAGACATGAGGGGAGAGTAATCTGCCACCAGCAGAGGAGGTTTGCCAGTTTTTCAGGAAAGCTTGTTTTGATATAATTTTGATGAGAAAGTCTTATAGCTGACAAACCTTTTGCAGTGAAAGTCAGTCAAAGAAGCATAGTCTAAAATCAAATTTAGCCAAATTCTGTACAGTGATGTAAAACCTGTACATTCACTTTCAGTACTGCTGTTGTGAGGGAGGCCTGTATTGGTGAATCACCAGCATGATGATGCCAAATTATTGAAACTCTTATAAATGCTATTGCAGACACTACAGATCACACAACTTAAATTGCTCGACAGCTTTTGTCTCAGAGGCATGTGGAGGAGGTGACACAGATAAGTGGTGCAGACTTCAACAGCAGTCTGAAACCTTAATACATGTGAAATTTAACTTAAACCGTATCCTGGGTGCAGATATTGCAGATACTCATTCCTGTCTCCTGATCAGAATTAAAACAAGACTTCCTAGTTACATTTGCATACCACTTTGAAGGACTTAAACCCACTGTGGTCTTTACTCCTTTTCCTGAAGCTGAGAATCCAGTTGTGTTTACACTGCTGCCTCTAGACACATAGCTGTGTATCTCCTGGTGTTTTATCCTGTCTTTTTGCTTTGTGAAACGGCTGATGTCTACCTGGGTGGGGTAGGAGCTGCATTCTGGGTCTCCTGCTGTTGTATTTGCCAATTACAGCAGGACAACCAACATCTGGCCCTGCCATCTTTTGCTTGCCCTAGTAGTGCAAACAAGGCAGAAATGTAGCTCCCTGAGAGGAACCTAGCCTGGCAGAAAGTACTGACTCATAGTTTGGTGGGCAACCAGCTGTCTTGAGATGTGACTGCCACAGTGTTTTTCTTAGTATTTAAGGAGGAGTTGGGGGCAGATGGTGCAGACTGCTCTTGGAGGCACTGAATTAGTTAGGCATAAAGACAGTGGCTGCCCATTTAGGTTTTGTCCAGTCTATTTGTACCACTTCCTTGGGGCAGACTGTCATGGGTGGCATTAGGTTGGGTAAAACTGTCATATATGGTTTTTTTCCACAGCTTAATTTGCTTTCTATTGCTGTCTGAGAAAGCTTAATTGTTATGGAAAGGAACATAATATTGCTCTTTGGTTTGCTAATTATTATTTGGTTAATATTTATTTTGCAATAAGATTAATTTGTGAAGTAGGAATAATGAAGTTTTAATGAAGTATGTACACATTTTCTAATTGCTAGTTTTTGACTATCTGGGGAATTTTCATTATTTTATGGATGAGTTAAGTAATACAAAAATATGAAAGGTATTAATACATACAATTGATTTATTTAAAGTTGGAATAATATCTATTTTTATTAAAGGATAAGAAAATAGGTGCCAGTTCACATTTAATTCTGTAAATAGGAATTTGTTTTAATTTTGTGTCCTGATGTGGCCCTTAAGAGAGTTTTTCTGACATATCAGTAAATGTGATCTGTTTTTATGTTTGCAGCTGTTCATCGAAACAGTCCCCGTCCTGTAAAAGTGCCTCGGTGCCATAGTGATCCACCAAATCCTCATCTCATCATCCCCACACCTGAAGGCTTCAGGTATTGAGCATTAGTACAGCATTTTAAACTGTTTTATTCTGTCTTGGCTATGCTGAATATCAGTAAATGGAACACCTTTTCTTTCCCTTTGAGGGCAAAGCAGATAGAAAAAGTTAGCACATAAGTGATCCAGAGTTTATTGATGTGCTTTTAAGGGCAATACAAGTTTCTTTTACTTGCTGCTTGGCCACTCCTTGGTGCATGGGTTCTCACTTTGAAGTCATTCTCATCCCCTTTATCTTTCCTGAATCCAGTGTTTAAATGTAAAAAGCTTTAATTCAGCGAAAACTGCTCATTAACAACACTTTTATTTCCTTCCACACTTTGAATGCCTGCCTAGGTTCCTGTGGCAGTGCTTTCTGGAATTTACATACACGGAACTTGAAAATGTAGCATTCTGAGATATGGTGGCATTTCTGCATCATTACCAACCTGCTGTAAATAAGCTTAAAACAGTGGATCTTTTCTCTTGCCTTTGAAAGTGTTGACATGAGAATTATTGCAAAAACAGTTAAAAAAAAAATTCAAAATAAACATCGCCGTGCATAATTTTACACAGAGGGCCCTATTTTCCAAGAATATGACGACAGTGAGATATTCCACAGTTGACTTTTCTTTCAGAAGCCACTTAGCTTTGGCAGAAACTAGTAGTATTCAAAAGATTTGAAGATTTTTATTTTGAGGATTATTCTTACTGTATACATTGGCAGCCACAAAGCTTCTGAGAACCAGAGTTACTCCACGTAAAAATCTTTATGTAATTGAAAAACTTCTGAAATCAGGCATCATTATACACACTTCAATATTTTGTTTCTAAAACAAACTTTGAACTCCATACATTTTTCTTTTTAACTGTTTCCTGAAGTTTTTCTTCTTGCCACAGCACGCGGAGCGTCCCTTGCGATGCGCGGAGCCATGGCAGTGTTGCTGTGAGTCGCCCCGCTCCTGTCGGGAGTGACTCAGCCCAGCCCAAACCTCTCAGCAGTGCAAATGAGACCAGGTAGCTGCGCTCCGTGACGTAGCAGACTCATCCTCCCTACATCACCCACATAACTGTTCCCACATACATCCTAATAGATCGTTTGCACCGCTCTCTTCCCTCCCATCGTGTCTTCCACTGGCTCCTTCATTCATGTTCGACTTGAGCAAAATCACATGTCTTAGAAATTGATGATGAACCCACTTTCAGATTCAAAAAGCCTGAACATGTGGTAGTTAAAGCATGCAGTTCTGACATAGATTACAAATTTGCTCAGTAAAATGTCCATGCAATGAACATATGCCAGTCAGCTCATTGGTGTAACTTCAGTAAATAATTAGTACTGATAACTAACTCTTAGAATCATAGAATCACTTCCACTAGGATAACTGCAAGATACAACCAAGGGCAAGGATTTTCGGTTTGTTTTTTCTTGTTAGCTAACAGTTTTGGTATTGTTATTGTCTGTCATAAGTATTTTGAAATACTGTATAGTGGCAAATGCAAAATTAAACCCATGAGGATTTTTTTAATCATTTCTCCTACACCTATTCTTAGGGTGGTGCAGAATAAACTTAATATGAAAGAAACTATTCTTGTATAAGGATATGTAACAGAAACTGCTTCTGTATCATCACAAGTGATTCTTTTTTTGACAGAGCTATGTTAGTATCTTTCTTGTTTTTTGATGTTTGATTTGGCTGTTGTAATTTCAGACTGTTGGTATTTCTTCTTCTCTTATTACAAGTCAGACCACTGACATATCTCCCAGTTTGATTTTACCTTTTTTATTCCCCTGCACCCCTGAAAAGCCTGCTCTTAACTCAGTGGTGTTATCTTAGGGTTTAAAAATAGCTTTTTGGATTCTTATTTCTACTGCAGAAGTACTGAAAGTTCTTTGGGATGGAAATTCATATGAATGGATACACATATCTGACTGCATCACGAAGCTGGTAGAGAAAAAAAGAGGTGGTGAAGGAACAATAGATTGGTGGTGACCAAAGCAAACTTGGATATAACTTGATTATGAATTGTTTTGTAATAAATAATTTTTGGTTGTGAATCAGCAGATCATCATAGTTTGATTTGTTATCAGATGCATGGCACAAGCATGCATTAAGCTGTTAAGAGGGAAGTAAATTGCCACTTTTTATATGCAATCTTTTCTGCAAGTTTTTTATTTTTATTGCAAGATGTGACTTGCACCTATTACAGCAGCCTCCAGATGTATAGCTTATCAGTCTAGGCCTTTTTTTTTGGTTGAAAATACATCTTGAAATTTTTGTCATTCAAACACAGACATTATTTATCCTTTATGCTTCTGTTTTAAGCCCCCTCATGGAAAAGACAGAGTAGGCAGTAGTCTGCAGCATTGGAATAGCCCTTTCAAGTAAGTAACATGCTAGAAAATTTTCACTGAGATGTTCTGGCAGCTTTATAAGCTGACAGTGGGGTGGATAATTAGTGTTTTTCAAAGACTTGTATTTTTTCTTAGAGTTCTCAGCTTTTTTTCTGAAACCATTTTTCTGATGGTTGTTCATAAAATATCCTATAATCTTGTTTTTTAAATGCACTGTCTGGATTTTTAAGTAGCATTTAATACCCTGTATGAGCAAGGAATCATTTGAAGAAAAATATTATGAAATCAGAGACAGAGTTCTGAAGGCTGCTGGGTTTTTTTTAGGGGTTCTGTTTATTGAGGAAGGTAAAATACTAAAATGTAATATATTTCTACAATTTTTTTTTGTTTTAGTATAGTTAAAGAAAGTTGCAAACTTTGATGCATTGTGGTCTTAATTATGAATTTCGTTTATTTGTGCTCCAAAAGAGAAATTGAATCTTTTGGATCAATGAAATGTTTTGTGGTTTGGCAAAGTGTGGAGTCCAGTGCCAGAATAGCACAAAGACAGAAGCTTTGTACGCATTCCAGAAACTCTTTAGACATTTAAGACATGATTATAAGCATTAAATATCTATGAAGAGTTGAATGTAGGAACTTGGTAAATCAAGTGTAATCAATTGTATTAGGCAGTGCATAGTGCACTAATGCCACCGTAGTTCTAGTGAAGTTTTTTTTAACAACAAAAATCAAAAGAAAAAAAAAACCCACTATAGTATAACTAGAAATTATAGTATAACTAGAAATCCGAAGCACCAATACCGGGTTGTTTACATTGAGCTTTCTGGTATTTATACATTTATGCTAGGTTTATGTTTATAATCTTTAAAGATGGTCAATTTTTGAGCTAACTGTGGTTATTATTCATCATTTTGTTACTTATCCAGGGCTGGAGCCAAAAATTATCTAGCATTCTTCTCTTTTACTATAATTTTTGCCTAATAATATACGTACAGACTTTCTAGATCAATAAAAGGTGTGAAATGGGGTTTAGGCACCTGCATTCGAAACTCTGGTGCTTAGGCCTGTTCAGCTGCTGCCTCATTTTAGAGGTGATGTAGTTTTGCTTGTTTTTAAGCATTTCGTGCATCAGGAATTGTTGCTGTGTATATGCTGAGAACCACCTTGCCCTTCTTGCTCATTAAAACCTCAGCTTCCTGAAGAATAATGAGGATTTTCACTAGTTTAGTTTCAGTTCCTGCTCAAACTTATAAAATTTGGTTGGGCAGTAGTAGGAAGTGCAAAGCAAACATTGTATGGAGAACATTTGCATGGGAATAGGTTGTCTGTGGTTTTGGCTTCTGTTCTCAAGGTAGTAGTGGTGTTTTTGTGGTTATTTTTGTGGGTTTTTTTAAAACTATTTTAAGGTAATACTCAGATACAATTTGGAAACAACTATGGGACTGGTAGTTCTTTCATAGGTGTGTGTGGATCTTGTGATGCAAAGTATCATCTTTTTGTAGTTGTTAGCTTACACTGAAGGATTTAACAATGTTGCCCACTTTTCAATAACATTTGGCTCATACCTCTAACATACTATGTTTAAGAAGACATCAGTCACCATTCTTCCCCGTCAAACTTTAAAAATTGAAGGGGAACCTTTTTCAAAAGGGTAGAAAGACTTCCACAAGGAATTTACGGCTCTAAAATGAGTGAACTAATTGTTGTCTGGGGCTGGAGGAAGATGGCTGAAGACCTAAGAATTTAAGTCTTGTTTCTCTTAATATTTTTTTCCTTTCTGTTCAGCTGCCTTGTTCATCTGGCTCTTACTCTGAGGCATCTGATTCCACTCTGTGCTGTCTGGAAGAACTGGGTCCTCTAAGTGATCAGGCTGCTGTCCTTTAACAGTGTTCTTCCTGTCAACCAGCTTATGTTTCTTTCGATTGATTCTGACTTAATGACTGTGGACTGTGACTGTATTTGCAGTGCACTAGGCACATATGAAATCAGTTACTACATTTCATCTGATGATGTGGCTCACATTATCACCAGCTGAATCACTTCTGATTGTATATCCAACCCTGGCACAAGCTGCATCCTGCAGCAGCTGTCATAGTAGAAGGTTACAAGTCATGAAAATGGATTCTGTTGTTACAGGCAAGAAACAGCTTGAAGTAGTTTATGCTTTGGAAGCTTAGGGCTTTTTCATATAGCAGCATAACTAAAATAATCTAAAAAGTTTTCATTTGAGGGAAAAAGAGCATAGAGAGGGTTTTCTGTTTACCTTTCGGCATCAGTTTTTCTTTCATGTTGCTTTCATGGTTCATATCCTAGGCTTCAGAGGTTCTGTCTCTTAAAAACTGCAGTTAAATTAGCATTGCACTAAATAAACACTAATGACAAGTTAATTAGTATGATGGCTCTTTTTAACAGGGGTTCCAGTGTCCCTGAAAATGATCGACTTGCTTCAATAGCAGCTGAGTTGCAGTTCAGATCCCTTAGTCGTCACTCCAGTCCCACTGAAGAGCGAGAAGGTGATTGTCACAGTAACAAATTGTGACCTGGATGTGCAGATGCTTTATGTCATTAATATATTTCTCTCTGTTCCCAGCTCTTACCCTTTCCAAATATTTTTTCACCTCATCGCATTCAGAAATCGTAGATTTTTAATTTGTGGGCTTATATGGTTAGAGGAAGTCCTTTTGTTCTCAGATTTATTCATTATTCTCTTACCATTCATATTGTTTCTGAATTGTATCTGAAGGGATTTCCTGGTGCTTTACTGAGTTCCAATGTTCAAAATTAAATTAGTAATATGATTTCTGAATTATATACCCCATTTGATAGTAAATTTCAAAGAATGAGGTATGAACTGGATCCATCAGGACAGTGAAGTGTTTTCTGTCCAGTTCTTTATTCCTGCAGTATTCATATTACAAATACTTGCTGTTGTTTGAATCCTGGAAGAAGGGACAGGATGTGTGACTTGATGTCCTGATCAGGACTTCTCTGTCAGGTTTCCCCAGCCCCTGTATATGTGGTATTTATTGCAACAAATACAGTGAAAAATTGACTGTGCAAATTAAAAGGAAATACAAAATCTGAAGCAAAATAAAGTTTATATTGTGGACATCCACACTGGATTTCATAGAGAGAAATGCCTTAAAAATTATATTAAAAGGTGTGGGAGATTTTTTTCATCTTTGTTAGTTTTTAAGCAAATGTTGAAAATACTGTCTGCCTCATGCTTATTCCATTTTTTGGGTATATATATTAAAAGGAAGGTGTCTTAGGTTGGAATGAATACAAATCTTATTCTAAGGAACCTTAGAAAATTGTTTTCCTTCAGATATCTTGCATATTTAATTCTGAGTGCCCTGGCTTGAAGTGCTTCCCTAAGTTGTGGAAGGAGATCTCTGTTTCTATACAAATGAAATTCTATTTTATAATTTGTTTTCTGAAGAGAAGTCAATTTTGATTTCAAGAGCATATGTTACTATACATGTAGGACTATTAGTCCTATATGTAGGACTAATTTTCAGCTTCTGCTGGAAATAGTGGCATAATCTTTAATACAAGATAAAACTGCTTTTGTCCTCACACTATTATTTCTCTAGAGCCATTGTATCCAAAAGGAGATTCCAGTGGTTCATCCCGCCGGAGTTGGGAGCTCAGAACGTTGATCAACCAGACCAAAGGTAGGTGTTTAGGAGTCACTGTAATGTAATGTCTGTTAGACTAGTGCTGTACTGAAAGGTTTGATTTTATTGTGGATTGTGAAGAGGTTTTCGCAGCTTTATACACAGGAAAGAGAAAAAATAAAACCCTGATTGCAGCTATGGGATATTGCTAACAGAATCACAAGGTGTACTTTTTGAGGTAGGAGTAATTAAACTTTATAAAACTTAATTCTTTTCAGTGTTCTAGAAAACTGAGTTCATTTATTACTAGATAGAAATTGCAGAAGTTTGCTATCCCTATTCAGTGCCCAATTATGACAGTAGGAAGCACTTCCTCACTTTCTAATAGCTCTCCCCAGTGTGGGATTTTCCGATTTTAGGTGTCTAATAGTGTGTGATCCCACACTGTCTCCTAAATTTAAGGCTATTGTGGGGCTCCTTCCTCTCTGTCTTACTACTGATTCTCATGAAACTGAAAGTAATTTGATCACTTAGACACTCCTATACTGTATGGATCAATACATGAAGCTTGTTTGCATATATTGTGGCAAACATAAATGTGAGAGTAGAACCTCATGAAACATGAGAAAAAACATTTCTGTCACATTGGAAACTGGCCTACTTATGTGTGTTACACAGAACACAGGAAGAATTACAAATTCTTATTCTGAAATCTAGAAGTCAGAACATAAATACTGAATGAATTTCAGTTTGTTTAAACTGAAAAAGAAGAATTAAGGAAAACTTGAAAATTTCTAGAAGATTGCTGTAATGGGAACTGGTTTTACTGTCCACTGTGAATAAGACAAAGATTTGGATTTAAAACTACAGCAAGGTGTACTTGGTATAGCAGAACTAGTATTAACTGTGGGTAGGGGAGTAGAATATATAGTTTGGGAGTATCATCTCCATCCTTTGGAGACTGCCAGGAACAGGTTAGGCTACTGATGTCAGCAGTGACAGATGTATAATTTTTGTGCTTTACTAGGAGGGGATGAACTAACACTGCCCTGAGATCTCTGGTCTCACTCACTAGGGTGCTGTTTCATGATAAGACTTGAGAGCTGGAATTTCTAATAACATCTAAATCTTTGAAATAACAGATGCCAGGGCTCTTTCAAGAAACCTCTCATACTTCTGAAGACAAAACCTTACCTGTCCTTCTTTCCTTAGTGCTTTTATGACCCTAATATATTTCCGCTCTCAGAGCGTTAGTTACAGGTCAAATGCAGACAAGTGTGCTGCATTTCATAAATGTGATTTCCTTGAATCAAGTAAGAGATGATTAGGAAAGAATCACTGCTCTCATTTTACCTTAGTTTCGTATGTGATTCGTAATGATAGTTTCATATGTGATTGTTAAAATGTCTTATTCTTTTCCTGCATCTTAATTAGACTCACAAAATAGTTTTCTTTTAACTCTGGTTACTTCATGTGATATCAAAAGATAACGCAATACAGTGGTGAATATTTCTCAATCAAGGAAATTGTTCATCACTCTTTTTAGACACTGCTTCCAAGCAAGCGCCAATGGAAGCTGTTCAAAGGTCTGTTCAGTTGTTTGAAGAAAGGAGATACAGAGAGATGAGAAGGAAGAACATCATTGGCCAAGTTTGCGACACACCGAAATCTTACGATAATGTCATGCACGTAGGTTTGAGAAAAGTGACTTTCAAGTGGCAGAGAGGAAACAAAATTGGTATGTTCTTTATACTTTCATTTATCTAGCTAAAATACCAAACATCATATTTTTGAAGGAAATCAAAGACTGTTTAAAAATCTTCTGTCTCTGCATAGGTATTGTCAACTTTACTGAAATCAAAATGTTAAAATATAAAATCCTGTTGTGGCTAGGATTTTCTTAATGTAGAAGGTCACTGATGTTTTCATTGGTCAAATAACAGGAAACAAGGAGAAGGATTTGGTTAGGACTATTACTTAGGTATGATCTTGTGTTACCTCCTTGTGTTTAAACCTATAAAAGTTCTACATTTGGAAGAACCAGAAATATGAATGGAAATTAGTTGGAACTCTGGGATTTAATTCACCAATATTATTGCTTCCCCCATATTACCATATTTTACTCTCTGGTTTGGGATTTTGGGGGAAAATACTTGTTCTTGAGAAATTTTCTTTCAGGTCAGCCAATTAAAGTTTTTACTTTCATTCAGCTTGAATTCAGGGCTATGAATGTGGTATTGTTACAGTTAAAAGCTACTTGGAGTTGTAAATTAAAAGGAAGGTAAAAAGCAGTGATGTTTCCTCATTGCAGTTGATGTACCTGTTGCTTGTTGAAGGCAAGGTACTGAATTTTCCTTACCTTAACTTTGCAGGTGAAGGCCAGTATGGGAAGGTGTATACCTGTATCAGTGTTGACACTGGAGAGCTGATGGCTATGAAGGAAGTGAGTACTGTGAATACAAGAATCACTGCTGCCCTTGTTTTTTTTCCTAAGCCAGATGTGGGTGATGTAGGAGGCATTGAGGGTTTCTGCACACTGCTGTTAGCTAACGGGGAAAGGATAGGAAGACAAATTGTTTCTTCATGTAGCCACAGCTGCTGTTAGCAGTGTTTCCTCAAGTTGCTTTTCAGTTTATAACTTTCAATTTCAATGTTTGTAAAATGGATGGTTTTTTTACTGATCTCATAGGATGGTTGTGAATTTAAATGAATGCTTAATATGTGTGAACTTCCATTAAGAGATTTTAAATAATTTTGAGAGATTAGTGAAGACTGTACACAAATTTATATTTTACTTTTCACTGTTTCCTCTCACATTTTATTACTTTTTTCTTCATTCTTTAGAGCAAAAGATAGGAATTGTGACATCAGATGTTTTTCAGCTTCTCCCGTAGTGTGAGCTAAGTTGAGTCACAAAACTGACTAACTTGGTGGGTACAGAAAATCTAGTTTTCAGGATAGAAGTAAGTAAAGCTGTGTAGGTGTAGAGATCTGTTTCCCCTACAACACCTCGTGCTTGTTTTTCTTTTAAATTATTGTTTAGTTTTAATGCATTTCCACATCTTTAGACAACTGCAAGCATTAAGTGTTCACAGCACTTACTGTGACAGCCATTGGATGTTGCAGCAGTTACAATTTGAACCAATTCTTCTCACACACACACACACACACACATGTTAGGTATGTGTAGAGGTGTAGGTTATGTATGTCCAAGGTGTAGAAAAGCAAGACTGGGCTTGTGCTTAACTTCTTGTACCATACTCAGTCACTGACTAATACGAACACTTGAGATTTTTTTGCTGTTATGTTTCTTTTCTCCTGATGAAATAACATTTCCACCTCTCCCCATCAGCTGCACTCTGTTTCTGTAATTCAGAGCTGCTTTCTAGGTGCAGGTGCTGTTTACAGATTAGTGTGTGTGTGTGCTCTTTAGCAGAAGCTGAAGTAAGCTCATTAATAGATCTTGTTTGAGAGATGTTTGTTTCACTAGGCTTGAATGAAAACTCTTTGCAACTTCCAAATAAAAGACTTTTCTGGATTTCTTTAAGAATAACTTGGGGGAAGATAGATTTATTGATATTTTTTTTAACTGGTTAAGGATATTGCATTCTCCTGCCCTTGCACCAATGACACTCTGGTTGTATTACCTCAACCACAGTGTCATTAAAATGACTTCAGATTATAGTGGACAAGCTTTACTACAAATACACAGTATTGCACCCATGCATTAGGGAATATGTAAAATACTTGAATATCATTTGTCATCTTTTTGTAATCTTCATATATTTAATTATACCACTGCTTGAGTACAAACCGTATCCTGGAATTGTTACACAGAACATAACAATCATAACATACTAGCAACTGAAGGCAATATATGTGAATTTATTTCTTTAGCAGTTGTCCTGCACTCAGTTAATGAAGCTTCTGTTTTCTAACAAAAACAGAAGCATCTTCCATAACTTGCTATTCATCTTGCATGGTTAGAAGCTTTAAATCAGTTTTTCAGAATACCTGATGTTTTTCGTCATTGAACAGTCCATCTCAGCATATTGTAGAAGTAATGAAAACCTGTTTCTTTCATCAAAACTTTTGTTTGTATTTGTTTCATGCCACATCTTTTCTTTGCAGCTGCCTTGTTCTCATTGAATAAACTCCTCAAAGAGATCACTTAGACTCTGGTGATGAAGTACCTGGCAGAAAATCTTTGCTGAATGATAGTTCTCTCTGATATTGCTTTCAGATTCTCTTGTATTGTGTCTGTATACCACACTTAAACTAGAAGGCAAGCACAGAAGTGCTATATATGTGCACATGAGTGTATTGACACATTTAAGTAACATAATTTTGCTCTTCTAAAGTTTCTAAATCATCATAGTTGTAGGTATTGTTCCAGAAATAGCTTAGTGTGCTTTATATGTTTCAGTTTGGTGATGTAGAGGGGTAATTTGGGACTTTTTGTGTGATATGCTATTTAACAACAACAACAACAGCAGCTTTTTGTTGCATTTGAGTTTAGGATGGGTTGTTTGCTTTTTTTGTTCCTTATTAATTTGAAATAGCAGCAAAATAATGGCAAATCTTTCTTGCAGATAAGATTTCAACCTAATGATCACAAAACCATCAAAGAAACAGCTGATGAACTGAAGATTTTTGAAGGCATCAAACACCCTAATCTGGTTCGTTATTTTGGTGTGGAGCTCCACAGGGTAAGAAAACATAAATTATTGGGCCTTTTCTTATAAGGCAGAGTGAAAATTTTAAGAAGCTTTGCATTATTGGAGGTTTTTACATGAAAACATTCTAGTTAATCTTCTCGGGTTATCTCTGTGAATAGCAGTGTGTCTTTTTTCCTCTGGATATTGAGGTCTCTAAAACATAGTTAGGAGAGACTTTTTGGAACTGGTACATAAACAGAGGAGGCTTAAAATAAGTGAATAGAGTGAGTAATGCTGGAACTATTCTGTGCTGCTACTCTGTTGAACTGGTCTAAAAGCAAGTTATATCATATATGGTATGGTAATTTCTGTATGTAGATAAAGACTAGACAGGCTAAAACCTGTCCCTGTTAGCAAAGGTTGTACCTGTATTGTATCATGCTGATTCCTGGAAAAATCTTCTGCTGGTATTTAAATCTTGATTCCAGACAAGTATTGGAATTTGGCTAGCATCTCTTCAAAAGGAAAAAGCAAGTTTTCTTGCTTGAGCAGCAGAACTAATGAAATGTATTTTTCTATGGAGTTGGATTCCAGAGTTGTGTGCTGGGATACTCCTTACTACTCTCTGCTTTCCACATGCTCTTCCCACTTGTGAGTCTCAAGTCCTCATGTCTTGCTGGAAAGTGCTGCTTGGATTTGACTGGTTTGCTCAATATGGAAGAAGTGGTTTTCGTGACCCATTGCTGGTTTAGAAGGGGACATAGGCTGCTTCCTGCAGTTCTCTATTTGAGACACAAGTCTGGGTGTCTATGCCACTGGGTCATTGGTTTCTTGGACTAGATTCTAAGTCTCTTTGGTGTCTTTGCCATCTTTTTATATTAATTCAGTCTGTTTGAAATCAGCTGCGCTTGGAGACAGAGTGGGAGCACAAACCTAATTTTTTCCTTAAAGTGAGTTTGAGTTGGCATGCTTGTTCAAGCCACAGCAAAGAACAAAAAACTTGCCCATTTCAAGCAGTTAACATATGATACTGCAGGAACTGAGACAGAGAGAAGGGATAAAAAAATAAGCCCAAAACATAATTTCGTGCCCTGTTTTCCCCCTTCTCTAAATAAGGAAAGAATCTCTATCAATTTCTGTGTAATACGCCTGCAAGGTTTCCAAAGTGTCATTTGCTTGATGCCAAAGCACTGTATTTTTATACCACTGAATAGTATCAGTTATGTACTAATGATGCAGATGGGCGTATAGCAGAGTTTCCATAGCTGTGCAATAGAATATTAGATACTTCATGGTAAGTGATACTTTCATTAAGACATTACAAGATACTTTTGTTATTTATTTCATGAACAATGAAGGATGTAGGGAAAAGTATATCTTAATTCAGTGTTTAAAAGATAAAAACCCAATGAAATCTGGTTTGTTTCCCAAAACAGGAGGAAATGTACATCTTCATGGAATACTGTGATGAGGGCACTCTGGAGGAGGTATCAAAACTGGGCCTTCAGGAGCATGTCATTAGGCTGTACTCAAAGCAGATCACGATTGCTATCAATGTACTTCATGAACATGGTATTGTTCATCGAGACATTAAAGGTAATGTTAACCAAAAAGGTAATGTTGTTTCAGTGTGGTAGATGTGAGCAGGGGGAAGGATGGGGGCATGTATTTGCATATTTAGTGTGCATTATCTATGCAGCCATTATTTGTATAAAGCCTTCTATTAAGTTTTCAGTTTACAAGCTATTGGGTAGTTTCATGCTTTTTCTTTTATGTGTAGATTGTAAAAAACATTCACAATTGTCATTTCAAACTCATAAATTTTGCCCATGATTTATATAGTTTTCTTAGAGGTTGTTAAGATTATTGGGGATTTATCTAAACTCAGTTGTTAGTCCTTGCATTTTTAGCACTAATGTACTGAGTTATGTAATGCTGTTTTCCTTCTTGTCTGTGCAAATAAGTGGTGTTTTCTGGAGCTGACAGGCAGTGTACAGTGCTAGAGTCGTGCATCAGAACTTTTCCTTGTGATTCCATTTTCCCAAAGAGTTTGGAATTTCAGATGAATGGCTGATTAAACTTAGTAACAAAACTGTTGTTAAAAGAACTTAAGTGATTTTAGGATATCCCTTTATCTAGTGGTTTTTTTTTCGTACATTTATCTTCTCGTGCCTGGCTGTCAGCATTTGCATATGTAATTAGCAGACTGAAAGTACAGTAACCAAAGGGGGGTTGGGCTTGGCATTTAAGATACCCAGTGTCAGTCCTCATTTCAGGTTCATTTTTCTTTTTCTGCGCCTTCCAACAACATCCTCCATGTCTGGTTATCTTGGTTTTGTTAGTCTGGCATATTTGGCTCACCGATGGCAGGAAACTTAGGTGAAGGTAGGGGAAGCAATGCACACAATATGCCCTGTGAATGCTCATTTTGTGACAAGGCAGTGCAACCCAACGATGCTGGGTTTCTATGTCCCTCTTGCTCACAGGGTTTTGAATCACCGCAGCAGTGTAGGAGGTTCCCAGTTGCTCTTGGTCCTTTGGCCTCGTGCTTCTCATTTGGGAAAAGAACTATCTACGATCCAGAGGCCTTCCACCCAGGTAGGCCACTCTTGAGTCAGTTTTGGCTTTTTTTTTTTTCCTAGAAAACACTTTCCCTCACTCCCATTCCCCAGCAATCTTACCTTTTCTGGTTCTCCTTCCTCACCAAAGGTTTCTCTCCAGTTGTGGATTTCCCTTTGTGCTTTTCACAGTTCCCTCCTTGCCCTTTTCTTGATCATTCCTTGTCCAGGTTCTGCTTAGCTGGATTATGGTCTCCTGGAAGCTCGTTGTGATCAAAATCCAAGGCTGGCTGACAGGGATTTCTTTTGTGCTGCTCAATGTCATTGCTGATATCTGGATATGTTTCCAAATAGGTCTTCTGCTCTTCAGGGAAATGCACGGAGTGAGAAAAGCTGTTTAACAGAACTGTAATGTTGTGTTACCTGAGAGCATTTCTATCGCAACAGGTTCCTTACGTCAAATGTTGGAGTGTTTCTTGAGAGTAACAGCGAGTCACTGCAGGCACATCTGTGTATAGACCTTCCTGAAACTCTATGGCAGAATATAAAGACAGACCACAGAGGGTATTTTGATAAAGGTTACTTGATGCATTGGAAGTCTTTTGCTCATTGACTTCTTTTATGCTAACGTTGCATCTCCAAGTTTTCATGCTAACAGCAGTAAAGAACACTCTAATTTTAATTTTATCTCTTCGGTAGACTGGTACTCTTATTTTTCTGATAGGGAAGAATGACATTCAGACTGTTAAAACACTTTCCTATGAAAATCTCGCTGTCAGATCACACGAGATCTCTCATAGCCAGTTTGTTTAACATCACCGTCGATCTATTTCTTTAGCAGCAGATAAGCAATTCTTATAATGATTGTTTATCTGTATCCTGCAATACACCTGTACTTGGTGTCTGCAAGTACCTTGTGCTCAAAAATAGACTTTTGATTAGTAGTGTCCTCTTGTGCCACTGTTGTCTTTCAGATGCTATTATGGCATCCAGCTCTGTGTGGGTAAAAGACAAAGCAAGATACAGCTGCCAAAAACATTTTTCAGCCTGTGGTGGTGACGGCAGATGAAGGGTTATGTCAGCTGGTTATTACATTTGGCTGCACTGCTTTTGCTTAGTCTGCATCATTTTGAAAAGCAGGTGGTGCTGGTCTGTAGCAGGAGATAGTCTCTTGTGATACTCTTTTAATCTGTGTTCTAGGTATTGAATTTTAATTCCTGTGGCTAAGCCCCATTTCCTTGGTTAGAATTATTTCACTTTTTGTAAGGAAGTTGTTCTGGTCAGTGATGCAGGATGAGGGAATGTTTAATGCTGGAGGGAACCTGTGGACATCTCTGAGCCCTCTGTCCTAAACAGAGCCAGCCTTAGTATCAGATCCAATGACAGATCAGATCAGATTGCTCAGGACATTGTTGAGGTGACATATATGTGTATCTCCAGGGATGGAGATGCCCTGTTCCAATGACTGACCTATTCCCATTGTGAAAAGCTTTTTCCTGATAGCTGCATGGAATCTGCAAAGGTTGCTGTTGAGGCCATTGCTGCATGACCATTTCACAGTGTGCCTTTGAGGGAAAAGTCTGTTTCTGCAGTGTTGCTCTCCTCCCGTTACACAGCTGAAAACAGCAGTAAATCCCCTGCACACACGCTCCCCCAAGCATCCCTTCTTCAAGCTCAGCAAACCCGTCTTGCAGCCTTTCCTTGTACGTTGGGTGCACCAGCCCTCTGAACATCTTGACACCACTGTCCTGGGTTTGCTCCAGTGTGTCATTGTCACTCTTGTGCTGGAGAGCCTAAAAACAAGACACAGCACTTAAGGTGTGATCCCATAAGTGCAGAATTGAGAGGAATTAATGAGGCCATGTCTGGTAGATTCTCTTCAGGAGAGAAGGGCATGTTATTGAAGAGTGCTTGGATGAATACAGAAAATGAAAGGATTATATCTGCAGCTTTAGTAAATCAGAGACCTTGAATGAGATGCCCTATACAAAAAAGTCTTCATCAAACTGCTACTGTATTATTGTCTTCTTGTAATCTTCTTGTTAGCTCAAAACTTCTGCTATCCTGTCTTCCTGATGAGCACAAAGGAAGGAATGTCATTTAGCAAGAGCTGGGAAACTGCAACAGGAGACTGTGGGCATGTGTCATGCTCTCTAAGAGACTGAGAAAAAAGAGCATGCGGAAGCTGATTTTCTCATCCAAGGGTAGCATTTGGACTGCTTGTTTCTTGAATTAATTTGGCTGCTGCACTGCTTAAGCACTGGCTGTGGAATGTCTGAGCTGCCTCTTTTTCTGAAATTACAGCACCACGTTTAGTGGGGCTTTTTGTACTGCTCCATGTACTCACAGGATTTCCACCAAAACCTTTGGAGTATTATGCTGGTGCAGTTTTCACTGCTCTTACTATGGGGCTGATTTGGCAGCGGTACAGGGCATGAAACTTGAGTTTAAATGCTTTAGGTTTGGGCTGCTCTAGCAGGAATGTGGCTTTTGGCACTGTCTCTTCACAGTGTGCCCAGGAGGACCTGTGGTGTAACAGCAGAGGAGGGCTGTGCACAACTGGGCAACCTCCTGCCTCTGCCAAGTGTGTCCAGTGATGGTGCTTCAGACAGTGCATGTGTAAGGGGAGAGAAGGAAAAGATGGGGGCGGTCTCTTTCTGCCATTTTACTCATGGTCTTTGGTTTTATTTTGCCTATTAACCATGTGGATGTATGGGACTTTTGTGTTACAAAAGCATCAGGCATCTTCAAAGTACTGTCCTCTTATCTGCTCTTCTTACATGGGTCCTGCTGGATCTATGCAGGTTTCAATTACTGCTTTTACAGACTTCTCCTGCACTCTGCTCTTGGTTTTTGAACAAGCAGTTTACAAAACAAGCTCCAGTGATACCACATCAGTGGAAGCTGACAGTAAGTGTCTGCAACACGAGTCTTCATGTGCTGTCTCTGGCTTCTTGCTGAAACTTTGATTCAGTGCTTTATTCCATTTGGCAGTTCTAAGTGCTTTCAGGAAAAAAGGCTCACAAGAGCTTACATGGCAATACTTAGGCTAAATTGTCATTAGTTTTTATTAAAAGGGATAAAGTCTAGTTTGCAAGGCCTTGGAAGAAGATTTTGAACTGTATTAAACTAAACTCTTCTGGTAGCCTAAATTCTGTCAGAAGAGAGATTGTTGCACTTCAGCACTGCCAGGCTCCATTCACTGTAGTAGCTGGAAACACTTTGTAGCCTTCTGTGAAATTTTCATGTTGCTTTCTTGAGGAATGGAAGCAAGAGTTTCCAGAACATCCTTGAAAAGCTGTTTGCTAGTGAGGACTGTTTTTCCTAAACTCTTTTTCTAGGCTAAGTGCACCTACTTTCTATCTGACAAGCAACTGCTTGAAAACATTGGAAAAGCAGTTGACAGTTCAAAGGAAGAAGAAGCTGTCAACTCCTAATGCATTGTCCATACTTAGTGTTCCATCAAGCAGCCTTCTTGTACTGCTTTGTGTCTTTCTGGATCCTTCATTCAAGGAGCTGAGGGATGGTCTACCCAACTCCATTACACACACCTGTGATTGCACAGTGACTCTGAACATAGGTCCCACTGACGGCAAACAGCAGAATCCAGTAAAAGAATTCTGGAGGATGTCCAAGCATTTGAATGCCAGAAGTGGAAAACCATTGCACACAATGTGGAGATGAGTTGTATTCCCTGAATGTTAATTCTTTCAGGACTTGTAAAAATCTACAGTAACTAAAGGTTGGAATTTACTTCTGTTAATGATTTTGCACACTCATCAGTTGCAGTTCTATGTAACACCTCTTAGACTAAATAGTTACCAGCTATTGTCAGAGTAGTCAGAGCCCTTAGAGAAGTGGGCAGGGTTTTGGCATCATTGACCTGCACTGCCTTTTTTTGACTTGAGCTTTTTGAGGATTCTTTGTATTCTTTATGAATATCTTGGGGATGCCCAACCAAGTGAATGGGAAAAGGCTATTAACTAAGACTAACACAAAGGAGCGGCAGCCAAGAATTTCTGCACTGCTCAAAGTGGAACAAAAGTGAAAAACTTTGGAAGGTTCTATTGAGATGAGCCATTTTTGAATTAATCTTTTGTGTGACATGGGAAGAGGCTTATGTGTAGTGAAATCCCCAACATCTGCCTACTCCTAGAGTAGGTGAGCAGTTTGTTTTGTGCATACTATCTATCTTTGCTCAAGAAACACCACAGCTGAAGCTCTATTTCTGCCAGGTGATACTTGTAGCCTATTTGTACTTTCATTGTGATACTTGAAGAGTCCAGAATGTGGCCTAACATGAGGAGCTCCTTCTGCTCTACCTGTTTTCTCTTGCTGTCAAAATGAATATTTTGGCAGGATGTTGAATGAAAGAAAACCACAGGTTGTCAAAACCACTTGGTTTATTTTGTATTGTTCTGTCGAACAACTGACTTGAAGCCACTTGCAGATTCCCGTTGGAGATTTTTAACTATGCTAGGGAAGTTTGTTCCAGTGTAAGCTGCCAGTATAGCAAGTTATTTTAATGGTAGTCCTACTCCAAAAATTACTCTGGAAGTAAAGTGCAATAGGAGCAGGCACTTGGTAGTGTAAGTAATAAAATGCTCTAAACTCTGTTTTGCAAGTCAACTGTGACCATAGGGTCATTAAGGTTGGAAAAGACCTCCAAGATTGAGTCCAACCTTGGACAAACCACCACTATGTCAGACAACCAAACCATGGCACTGCCATGCCCAATTGTATCTTGAACACTTCCAGGGACAGTGACTCCACCACCTCCCTGGGCAGCCTGTTTCAATGCCTGACCACTCTTTCAGTGAAGAAATTCCTCCTCATGTCCAACCTGAACCTCCCCTAGTGCAGCTTGAGGCCATTTGCTCTTGTCTGTCCCTGGTTGCCTGGTAGAAGAGGCAGACCCCCACCTGGTTACCGCCTCCTTTCAGGCAGTTGTAGGGAGCAATAATGTCTCCCTTGAGCCTCCTTTTCTCCAGGCTAAACACCCCCACCTCCCTCAGCCACTCCTCACAGGACTTGTGCTCCACACCCTTCACCGACTCTGGTGCCCTTCTCTGGATGTGCTCCAGCACCTCAATGTCCTTCTTGTAGTGAGGGGCCCAGAGCTGCACACAAAACTTGAGGTGCAGCCTCACCAGAGCCCAATACAGGAGGATGATCCCTTCCTTTGTCCTGCTGGCCACACTATTTTTATTGATAAATATGATATCATCTGTCTTGACTCAGAAGAATTGAAGAGGTACTAGTGGGAGGGACGCAGCAATGGCCTCTGCCAGGAAGCAGTTTCTTCTGAGTTTAGTGCTCACAAGGAGAAGCACTGGAATTCCTCAAGAAGGCATTTCTTGTAACGAGCTTGTATGGAAAGCTGTTTAGTTTGCCTGCCATACTGTTTTTTTTTTTTGTTTTGTTTTTTGTTTGAACACTTGTCAACTTCCAGTACAATTCATATTAGCACAAACCCACCAGAACATGTTACATTTTTAATGCTGTAATATTCCACTGTTAATTCACAGGTAAAGATCTAAATGTGAAGTCAGCTATTATCCACTGCAACCTCCAAGACTATATTGAGAAGCCCTCAAATTCAGCTCTGGTTTAAACAAGTGTGTCTGCGTTTCATTGTGTTTCCTAGGAGCCAACATCTTTCTTACCTCATCTGGACTGATTAAACTAGGAGACTTTGGCTGCTCAGTGAAGCTGAAGAACAATACCCAGACAATGCCTGGAGAAGTGAACAGTACCTTGGGAACTGCAGGTGAGGAAGCTTGTGCTAGGCAGGTACTTGTCTAGTTAGCATAAAGGAAGATACCTCCGCCAGAAGTCTGGAATAAAACCATGTGTTTCAGGGAAACTTGATTTTACCTTAGCTAGTTTTGTGCTTTACATCCAGAAGCCAAAACAATAAGTGAATGATATAATGTGAGAGTTAAAATGGTATTTGTAACTATAGAGATGTTGGAACATGTGTTTTCTGGGGTTGTATTTTTCTCTGCAGCCTTACTGAAACAGTACTCTTCACCAAACAGCTGCTTAATAGATTTTCAGAAAATGGCAGTCACTGAAAGCATGTACTGTAACAGCGTTTTCAATATCACTTTTCAAACTGAAAGACAGTTGTGCTGAAAACATGTCAAAAACCAAGAAACCAGCAAATGGCAAAACTTAGCAAGAAAACCTGAGTAGTAATTCACTGGGTATTTAAAAAAGCTTTTCGTTTACCCAGTCAGTCACTTGATGTATACGGTTCCTTCTGCTGTATGAACTGATGGCATCATATATGTTGTTTCAAAGCATACATGGCCCCGGAAGTAATCACCAGAGCTAAAGGAGAAGGGCATGGACGTGCAGCAGACATCTGGAGCCTGGGCTGTGTTGTCATAGAGATGGTCACGGGCAAGGTAGGGATGTTTCATGTATTGATGAAAAGCAAACTGTTCTCAGCATTTTTTCTGCAAATTCCAGTCTCAGCAGTTTGTCACACTCATGTCTGCAAGGACTGGGATGGTTTTTCATTTCCTGGAGCACAGAAATACATGCTCTAGTGGGTAGCAAGTTACTCACTAATGCTTGCACTTAGCAATGCTGTCACCTATTGCAGAGGCCTTGGCATGAATATGAGCACAACTTCCAGATCATGTATAAAGTGGGAATGGGTCATAAACCTCCTATTCCTGACAAAGTGAGCCCAGAAGGGAAAGACTTCCTTTGCCACTGCCTGGAAAGTGACCCAAAGATGAGGTGGACGGCCAGCCAGCTTCTTGATCATCCTTTTGTCAAGGTTTGTCTGATGACTTTGGCTACAAAAACTGCAGATGGGAATGGGGAACAGCTTTTAGTTGGCTTCTTTGTTCTCAGTGATGCCACAGAGGTTGGTACCATGGTGAGGGGCTGCTAGCAAATTGATGCTGTCCAGGAAAAATGAATTGGCAACTTTCCAGAAGCACATGTGTTTTCAGCAAGCATGTTGACTATAGAACATGGTGTGCACCATGCAATAAACTTACACTGCGCTGTTTTGAAATGCATCATGTTAAAAAGGCAAGTCAGGCTTCAACTAATTAGATCAAAAGGGCTTTGCAGCAAAAACTTCAGCAAGTACAAGTGCACAGGTTTTTAGAGATTAGGTCCCCTCCATAAAAAGTGTAACCAGCACATGCTTGAGAACTCTCCCATTCTTCTGTGCGAAGAGCTGCTTTTAAGTTCATACTTAGAACATTCATACTGAATGTTTTCTCTAGCAGCTGCTGTAACAGTCTTCAGTTCTTGCACGAACTACGGTGCGATGCCTTCCTTAAGAACGGGCAACTATTCGCAGTTAAAAACTGAGCTGAATTAGTAACTTCTTAGTTGAAGAAATAGGAGTGCAGTAGGTTATTGAATTCTGTCTCATTTTCCAGCATAAAGTTGATCACTTTGGTGTTCTGGTTCAGTAGCAGTGTGTTTGGCATCATCACCCATCCTTCATCAGTGCAGCTGTAGCAAATCCCATCCATCAGAGGTGGACACTGCTTTAGGCACCTAAAGGATGCAGTTAACAGTGGGAATGTCAGTACACCCATACAAACACTTGTAATGCATTGTTGTGGAACAAGGGAGAGAAAAAAAACTTCAAAGATGTTGACGGTGCTAAAGAAATTGATCCATTATCATCTTGCTGCAGGAGGGAGATGGCTGAAGTAATTGCCTTTTGCTTCCTTCACAGGTTTGCACAGACGAAGAATGAAGTTACTCAATCTCTGGCCTTTTCTATTCTGACAAGATTTGAATCACTACTGTATGTAATATTTACATAAAGACTATGCTGAGAAACAGTATAAAAGTTGACCTTAACGAAGACTGCACAAGTGACAGTGTCACTTCCTCTGCTGCTCCTGTACATTTTACTTGGCACATGTTGCTCATGTGACGTGTCCGCGAGTTGGAAGAAGCTGCATGTTTCAGTGAAAGTGCCATTACTACTGTATATGGACCATACCCTTTTTGTTCCTTCTCCTGTTTCTCATTTGATTGAGAACTCGTATTGTTAATATGTAGTATTTTTGAACTCTCTAGGTTCAGAAAAATGCTGTAGTGTTATCAGGCGTTATGGACCTTGTTTTTTAATCTGTTTGAGTGCACTGACTGTGAACTTTTACCGGGGTTTTTGTTTATTTGTTTTTGGCAAGCTTCGGATTTGTTATGCACAAGGCTGATTAATGAAATTTAAAAAAAAAGGTTTTTCTCAATAAATGGTTTATTTTAGGAGATGTTGGTGAAGGGTTTTTCTTCCAAAAATAAATGTGGGACTGTGCCACATTTTAAACTTTTTTGCAACATTGGGATAAGACTGCTAAGCTGACCTAACTGGACTAAGCTGCTCTTGTATTGTACTAGGCAGTGTCTTGTCAAGTTTCAAGATGAGTACTGTGAGGTGCTTCTTACGCAACAGAAGTAAGGGTCCTCCTTTCATCGCCTTCTGAGAAAAGAGGGTGATGGGAAATTCCTGACACTGCCTTTTATCTAAGGGACAACTACTTCTTGAATGTATGCACTGTGAACAGGGAGTGCTCTGCATGACATTTTTGTCTTCTAGAAGAGAACTCTACAAGCTGATTTTTGTGCTCTCTTTGGCAAAACCAAGAACCTACTGTTACTTTTCGAAAACTGACTTCTGATCCTGGGCTTTCATTTCCCCACCACACCTCAGTTGTCATCAGCCTCAGAAAAGGAAGAGAAATTAGAAGTGGTTAGCAATTGGAAGAAATAGCCTGCAATGCATGATCTAGTAGACTTTTTTTTTACTTGCTATTACAAACAGGTGACTTAAACCTGTTACTTGTAAACATTAGTGCAAGTTTACATATTCTTTTTATAGCTTTAGATTTAAAATAGGTAATTTAAAATTTGCTTTAAATATTTGGTTTTATATTCTAGTGTCTTGTCTCATCTTTATACACAAATCCTTGATTAATCACAGGTGTGGAGTGAGTTGTTAAGGAGGTACCAAAAAATCTGACATTTCTATCTAGAAAAGTACGAGCCTTGCTGTGCATGTCCCTGTGCACATTATTTAGGCTCTCAAAAAATATAAATTTAAACAAAGACTTTCCCCCTCTTTTCAGTGCTCTATTTTCAGTTGTGTGATAGGAGGGGAAGTATGTTGTCATCCTCAGTAAAGGACTATGAAAGTATCTGAAGTGTCCCCCCCAGCTTGCTGTGTGCTTCACTTTGCAGTGTAACAGAAATATCTGAGTTGTGTCCTCACTTGCCTTGTTTCAGGTGCCCTTGAGCACAAACAGGAACTGTGGACACCTTTTAGGAGTCAGGATAAAGGTGACAAACTGTTACCAGTTTTTTCTTGCCAACCAAAAGAAAACTCATTCACTGCATATCAGCTTTTTATACTTTTATTTTTGTATAAACAAACATTAAGACTAATTTTGTTAAGGCAGTTTTAGAACATACAGTTGCTTGTGGGGATGAGGGGCAAACACTGCTTCCTAATAACCTATGTCATTCTTTTAATACAGTGAACTGGAGGAATTTAACTTTGGCAAGGACCATTAAGCTTTCTCTGTCAGTGAGTGCTGGAAGGGCCTCAGTGGTGTGCCAGGACTTGCACAAGTGCCTAGGAGGATGGATCCAGGAGTGGCATGTTTGGCCCTCAGCCTGTTCTAAAAGTTGGTCCCAGGGAAATGGGTATGAAATCATCTCGGTACTCTTTCAGAAGTATTTACTTGTTTGGTGCTTTCCTCTGGGAGAAGGGCACTGCACACAGTTGGAGGGGCAAGGATTAAGATTCATAAGGAATGCCAGATGTCTTCCTTACTGCATATTATATCTGTAGCTCTCAGGAAGGCAGAACAGCCTCTGTCACTCCAGGAATATGTATTTGCTGCCCAGAACTGCTCACCTACCACCCTGAGAAAAGGCCACTGGGCCTGCCAGGTAATGTTCACAGTAAAATGCTACCCTGGAGAGGCCTTTCCTTTCTCCCCTCCCACCCATTTTCCAGCTCTTGTGTACAGTGGCTTCAGGTCTGGCTTGTTATGTGCCTGACCATTACTACAAGATGCAATGCTCAGTTTTTCACTGTTAAGAGTGTTACAGGGCACTCTAAACATTGCAGTATTTGTAAACATTACAGTATTTTCTACTCTTGGGCTCTAAAAACATCTGAGCCCATGTGTCTGTTAATGACATTGAACGACATGCTCCTGAAAGCTTCAGAACATAGGGAATGCATGTATACACAAGATGTGTGAGGCAAAAAGCCCTTGAAAGCAGTCTCTCACACTGCCTATGCCTTCCCTCATGTTGTAAATGCTACTGCCTCCACTATCCCTAAACTTCACTTATTGCCCCATGCTAAAATCACTACTTCACCTTTTTAGGTGCTGCATATTAAAAAGGTGAGTTTCTAGATTATCTGATGTACTGAATAGCAAATACATATTTCATGGAATGATTCATATAGTTGTACTAGCCTGTTTCTTCTGGCCTCAGTCTTACTATATGAAAAGAGCAATGTTTTTATACCAGCTGCTAGAGTAAGACTACTCACTTTCCTCACTAAAGACTATCATGGTTTGGCTCTATGCTGAGTGAATATGGACTATCTTTAAAAGTGTCAATCACAACCACCACTGCTCAGTGTCAGGATCTGTAGACTTTAAAAAATCGGGATTTTTTTTTCTCCAATCATATTTGCTGTTAGTTAATGTCCCCACTCTTCCTTTTTTTTTTTTTTTTTTTTTTTTTTCTGCTTTAAACATGTTATTTCTAGTAACCTGCAGATCCTTAACTCTGGAAGTTTAAAAACAGGGGGCAGCTGCCCTGAAATCAGTACTGGGAATGTCATAGCAACCTCTCTTTCCTCAGAGCTTGATTCTAGTTTTATTTAATTCAGAAGGGTGTCAAATCAAGACAGACAAAAAAATCAGCCACACCCACTGTCTTAGGTCTCTCTCCTAGTTCTCCATCCTCCTCAGAATAATTTACTATTACTTCAGGCTGACTGTTATGAGGCACCACGTAAACTAATTTATCAGAAAAGACAGACAAGTAGGTTAATTAGGATCACAACAGTATGGGTATGGGGCATATATTGTAACACACACTTTGCATTATTTCACTACACCATGCCCAAATATTTTCTTTCTGAAATTGTTAGGATGGCCTGGAATTTTAAGTAGCATTTAAATCCAAAAGGAATTTTACTACTTCAAATTTTCCAAATTAAAAAAGGCATTTACTCTGAAGAATTACAAGTTTCAGCTATCCCTCGGATGTATGGCCTGGGGAAAGAGAGGGCAGTGGGTAACTTAGCTCTGCTCAGGCCACAAGGCCAAATTCTGATCCAGGTTCTGCTACTGCCAGGCTCCAATGTCTGGATGTCCAGGGTCTGGCTGAAGTTTTGAAGGACCCATGTAGTGCACACTGTGGGAGTAAGTTCTAGATGTACAAAAACTCTACTGTAGTTCTGCCAGTTCAGCAGAGCTGCTTCAGTCCAATACTGCTATAACCAAGCACAGCATCCCGCTGCACTGTATTTAAACACTGACAGATTATGGTTGTTAAACTGTATGAGCTACACAACTATCAAGTTTAATCATCTTGTAACAATCTTCTGACATTAAAGCTTGTACCTCTGGTTAGTTTCCAGGTAGAGTCTCTTCATACAAGCACACTGGAATTTTTTTTTTTTTTTCTTCAAAACTTAAGACACTTCATAGGAAAACAAACCAACCACACATGGGCAAACCTGTTGCTGAGAGTATACGAAGGAGTGCGTCTTTCCAGCATGTCATCCAGCCCAAACCCCAGAGGAAAACAACAGGAGCACAAATTCAGATATGCACGGCAATTATTCATCCTCTGATCTCACTTGAAGGACTGATATGCACTTAAGAGTTTTCAGCAGTTGCATTTGTTCCCTTTGGATTGAAGCAGTCTCTGAAGTTGCTACTTTTGTTTCTGCTTGTTGTCATTGTTGCCATAGGTGGAGCCCTTGTTAATTTCTGTAACCCCGATCATCCATCTGACACCAACAGAAGCTGCAAAACAAACACAGTTAAAGCTGCTTGAGGCTTGGCCTGAAAATCTGTACTGGTGTAGCATCATGAAAGAGACCTTGGATGAAAGATGAAAGGTCCATTTGATGCTCTCACACTTCCACATCAACTTATTTGCCTATGGCATCTCATGAAGGAAGAGCCTCAGGCTGGACACATCCCCTCCCAGGATGTGGAGGCTACAAGGAACCAGGATGGGTGTGAGAGTCACAGGCGTGCACAGCCCTGCGTGCCACGGGAAGGGAATTCTGCTGGCTTTCAACAGCCCCACGTGTGAAAGAGCACAAGCAAATGCAAGGGAACTTCAGATCTTGATAAACAAAAAAAATGTAAGTTGTGGTATTTGTTAATGGTAGGTCATGAAAAGGTCCATTACAAGAAAACAGGTTAATTTAAAAGACTTTCATAGATTATTCAGTAATAATTCAGCATGTGCAAGGATTATTTTATTTATTTATTTATAGCACTTGAAGTGACTAAGTTGAATGCAACTTAACCTAAACTCCTTCCCTCACACATCTAGTTTCTTTGTAAAGGGGCTCAGCTGCCCAAAATCTATTACTCCTCAAGCTTCTGCTCAGCTACTGTACATGTTTAGAACTGCCATACTTGTCTCGGGCCTAAACCTATTAGGAAATCACAAACATCTTCTCTCTGCTCAGAATGCTTTCAAAAAAAAAAATGAACCCAAACCAAACAAACCTAAGAAAGCCACAAACCTCCCAATCCCACTCTCTTTCTGACTGATGATGACAGTAAGGTGAGGTGCTCTTAATGTCTTGTTCCCATCAGTCTTCTCTAAGATGACTCTGGATTCTCACCAGCCAAAGGACTCGTTATGGTTAAGTCAGTCCCTGAGATCACCAAGAGAATCCAGAGGTTTCACCCCACTACCAGGCATCCCTTGTGAACTGCACGGCTGATAGAAGGCTGTGTCCTGGCATTTGCTGCTCTTCAGCACTGGAAGGGGAGGAGGCTGGCAGCTGGTAAACAGTGCTGCCCTGTGCTTTACCAGCTGCTACTTGGCACAACATGGGCCATGAAGAGCCATCACTACAGACTCATGCTGTGTAGTTTGACAGTAAATTGGCAGTTTTTAGAGTGCAAGTGGTAAATGGATACCAGGGATGAGTCACATGTGATGTGACAGTATGGCTGGACACTGGGAAGCTGGTCTGCCCATGGGGCTGCCCTCAGGTCCTGTGGGTGCTGGGAAAGCAGGGCCCTCTCTGTCACTTACACTCCACTGTCAGTCCGTGAATAGAAACACACACCATTGAGACAAGCAAAGGGCTTCACTCTCATAGACAGACAAGAAAAAAAGAAAGAAAACAATCTCTGACATTTAACTGGCCATGAGCTGGGGAGCACAAGAGAAAAATCCAATGTGGAGCCTGCAGTCTGGGGTCATAACATAACAGTAAGCATGAAATCATTAAGATTTTGAGCACAAGGGATAGAAACAGCATCTGGAGATGGACACAGAGCATAAATAAAAGCAGCTGTTCCAGCACCCACACACCATACTGGGGATTTCATCCAGTTCCAAGAATGCCTGGACACAAAAAACAACTAATTCAGCAGTTAAGATGTCTTTTTTTGTCCTTTGCTCCCTGGCAGATGCTGCCACTACCTTCTATCCCCATTTCACCCTGTAACCCTCAGCACCCTGGGGAAAATGGGGTACAAGGAGAAGAGGACTGCTAATGTTTGCCAAGCGTGTGGAAGCAAAGTGGGGTAAGGCTGGGCTGCCTCACTTGTCTGTCCCTGCACTGCCCCCTCGCCACAGCTCTCCTGGAGCTTCAGTGCAGACCTGAGAGATACCTTCAGATCAGCAGTGCCTAACTTCATAGCTGTGAGTGTTTAAGACCACCCTGAGAAGTGCATGAGAGAAGCTACTGGCTGAAGCATCTTTGTAGTACTCCACAGCAAACTGAGGTAACTGAGATTCTGCATCTTTGTGCCCACCATTACTCAGCATCCAAAAGATGCAGGAGGTTGCTGAGGACCTGCTCTGCCTGCTGGAGTGCCAGGGGCTCGAGGGCTGAGCTGACACAGTCAAGAGAGCCAAGAGTATAATCTCTTTCTTGGAACACGTGTTAGCTCCAAGAAAATCACCACCTCCACATGTAGTAGCTCATCCCTCAGCAAAACCTTAGCTCAAAGGATTTCCACCTTTTCTCTTAGGAAAAAAAAAAAAAAAAACCTCAGGATTTTTTTCTCATCTGTTGCCCTGCCTTTTATACTACATAGCAAGTGCTATAAGCAGCACAGCAGGCAGGGGCATAAAAATTTGCCACATATAGTTTGCACTTGAGTTATATAGGTTATGCATTGAAATTGAGATTTGTACAACTAAAGACTGTATGAATGGTAGACATTTCCATTGAGGGCCTGTCCTACATACTACAAAGGCAAAGAAGCAACACACTCACATAAAAAAAGTAAACAACCCACCCCAAATCCCCCAATTTCTAGGCACCAGGCTGAAAGGCCAGACTATCTGACACCTCCACCAAAAGGCAGAATCGACACAGGGATGATCCTGCACATGTTTTGTATCCTGTTGTAAAACTTATTACAACCCTGCTGGCTTGTCCCCTCCTCACCTTCCATTCATCTCAGCCTGCAGGCATCGCCAGCCTCGCTGCCCAGGTCACACCGTGCTGCAGCCCTGTGGTCCACACTCCGCTCCTGGACACCGCGCTGTCCCCAGGTCTGCAGTGTGATCCCACCCACACAGTGCCAGCACACACACAGCAGCTCCCACGGCCTCCCAGCTGGCTCATCACTACTTGCACTGGGTGCAGAGGGAACACTTCTCTCGCCTAGAACTGATATGTAGCTGCTGGCCCCGTGCCATCAGCCCAGATGCCACCGTGCTTTTAGCATTAAATATGCAATATCTGCTGCTCCCTTTAAAAACCCCCTCATCTTTTGCATACATTCCCCTCTTAACTGCTGTTGACAGCTTTACAGTTAATTACTTCTAGAGCATGAAGGGTGGGTGTCCTCCTCAACACAAGTTACCAAAACATGAAAGGCAACGCAGCATTTGGTTCTTTGAAGCTAAATGAGACTGGGGAAGCACGAGGAGGAGGAAAAAAAGCTGCTGTCAAATACAGATACTGACATTTGACAGACATGCTTACTGCTTCAGCACCAAAATATCAGCACCAAGTTTTAAATTGTTGTTGTGAGCTAAGTACCTACATCTCTTGCCATGTGTCCTGTGACCTAAAGCTATTTTTCAGAACACTTTTGTCCCTCAAACTATGTGAGCATTTATCCTCTGGAGCATCAACTGCCTTGCATTGATTCAAGTAGTTTCACAAAGGGCTTCCAGTCCCAGAGCAGCAGTAAGGTACAAGCACAGTGTGATGTCTGTTGGGAGTATAAACAGCCAAACTGCTGCACAGCAAAGCACAAGAGGACAGCATTCACAGTATAAAGAATGTCATTTATTTAGGGCTGAAAGAGTTTGAGCTGAACCAAGCAGAGCTGTACATACATTGGTTATTCATTCTTAGATCTCAGAGTTATGGTCTGAGGGATTACCGTCCTTCCACTCCAGCTCAAGTGGAGCATTTTTCTTAGAGCTCTTTCCACCTGAACAGCCAGTTACTTACAAGCCAGTCAGTGTTTTACTGGAGAGCACAATAAGCAGAAACTTATCTATCCAAAGGACAGACTGTCATTTATCCAAAGGACAAATCACAATCTAGAAACAATGCAGAGGGTACCAGGTAAAAGGACCTCCTAGGTCCTTTACTCTGCTCAATCACAAAGGTTTATTTTGTGCTTATCTGCACCTCTATCAGGTACTGAAACCCACCCTTAAAACCAGCAATCTACTACAATGGGCTATTAGGGACTGCAGTAAAGTTCCTGATTCTGGAGTATCAGGTGGGCTGTCAAAGTGCCATAGAAAAAAACAAACCACTACCCGTGTGCTTCAGTTACAAACAGTGAGAAAAGGTCTACTAGGAGCAATGGGAAGAGCTGATTTTGTCATTCATCTGATAAATCCCTCCAGTCTGAAAAAAACCCTTTCTTTTACATTGTTAAGCCACCAGGTACCAATTACCACTCCCACTGTAAAGGCAGCAAACACAGTCCTCCCTGCTTTGCTACGCACTGGCTGGGCTGGGCAGACAGTTCCAGCTGCCACCAAGAGCCACAACCTCCAAGCTGCGTTTGTGCCCATGCTCTGCTGTCTCCCAGCCACTGCAGGAGTCACTTTGGAGCCCTTGCCTAAAGCTGGAGACAAACTGCAGACTAAAATACATCCAGAACGTTCATGACACAGATCCCCCTTAGGATACAGGACACAGTTAGGGGAGAATGGCCTTCCTACAGAAACTCAGCTGTTGGCTACAAAAGTCAACGTGACAGCTTGGGCGGATGTTTTTTCCTGCTTCCACAGAAAGAGACCAATTATTCCCAACTAGCAATAACATTGATTTTAAAGGCATATAGCAAAACAGAAACAGACTGCAACATTCTAAGATAACTGTTGCTCTTTTGGCACATAATGACACATCCAGTTTTAAGCGACCAGGATAAACCAGCTCTGTGATTTGTTTGGTTTGACTAATGGCTGAGCTTTCTTCCCACTCCCATGGACTCTCTTCCCTCCACAGCTTCTCAGTGGCTGCTATCTGCTCATAAGTGACATCATCTTTCTCATTCCCTGCTCATCAGCAAAAGGTGGCCGAGTCTGATCAGGCAGCAGCCTCTACCACGGGTCCTCCACTGCAGGGTAAATCCCAGGCAAGTGCAGGCTCTTCGGGATTAGTCACTCCAGGTGTGGAATGAGAACTGAGCTGCTGCTGTGCACAGAGGTGCTGCATAGCCAGCAGAGGGCTGCAAGCTGCACCAGCCCACAGGCAGGGTAGGCATGTATGGAGCAGCAAAGCACATCACACACCCTCGAGGTGTTCTCTGCTGAGCTTTGGCAGCCTGGGAGCTCACACCCAATGCTGCTGCAGCCTTCTGGTAGATCCAGATAACCTGAGAATAAATCCTTTGGATTATCACTGCATTCAAGAGAAGACTCAGAGCAGCCTGCTTATTAACATTTCCTTGTGGCTAGAAGCAGAAGAAAGATATGTGGGGAACAAGAAAAGGAGAAAGAAATGAAAAGAAGGTCATTCTTGCTGTCTATTCTTGGTAGCATCATAGCTTTTTTCCTTTACAGGTTCTTTCTTTCACTTCTTGATAAACAAAAATGTGACCTAGGTCACTAATGGCAAAATTGTATTAGGCTTAGGGTGCAGGGTGAGGGCTGTAGTGTCACTCAGCTAAATGGTAAAGGGCTAAATCTAAAACCATCACAAATGCTACAGTGCCAAGCAGTAAAGCAGTCGGCCCTGAGGTTAAACTCCAGAAACCCTGAGTAATGGTGTGAGGCTCCCTGTGGAGGGTACACAAGGCATGAAGCACTTTGAAATGGCACCCAACCAACCAGTCTGCTGAGTGGAGAAACTGAATTAAGAGGAAAATACTGAAGGAAAGATGAGAAATTCAAACCATTTTGCAATAGCTACACTTCAGTGCAGCATTAGGCCATCATTCCACAATCCAGTGCCAACAGACTGTGCCAGCATTTCTTCCAAAGGCAGAACAAATGTCCTCTTGAGCAAATTGCCAGGCAGTAGCATTTACAATGTCACACCTCATCCCACCCACTGCTGTTTACCCACTTTGCAAAGGAGCACAGGGGAGGCTGATTCACCTTTCTCTGCAAGGGACAAGGATTTGAACCCATTGCCTCCCATTCCTAGCACACCCCAACCACAGTGCTCACTCTACGCTCCCATCCTCTTCACCAGTCAGAGAAGGGGAAGGGGGCACTGCTTATGACTTCCAACAAGCAAGGTGGGTGGAAAAAGAGACTTTTAAGTTGTAGTTGCTGCCCCAAGGAATTCTTACACATTTTACACAAAGCATTTCCAGGGTAATAAGCACCAACAATTTCTCCAGATGAAAAAAAGAGCTCAGGATTCCCTTCTTTTTTCCTCTGCCCTGCCCACCTAATGTACCAGCTATTATGCTGGCCCTTATCCTTGCTCATTTTCTTTCCTCTGGCTCAAACCATCATGAAGGAAATTTCCTGCCTGCATGCACGCACACACACACACATACACACACACACACACATACACACACAAACTGTTCCTTTTCCAATTACCTCTATAAGAAGCATTTGTTTTGGTGGGCAGTTTCTGAAAAAGAGTATTGTGTGCCTACCACATCAAACTCTTCACAGATGGCTAAAAGGATGGTTGTTAGTTAATCTTGATCAATCTAGCTCAAGATTCAGACTTCTGAGAATGCAAAGAAATCTTATATGCTAGGAACAATTTCCTGGGTAGAGAGTAGAGATCCACTTCTGAGACAAGGAAACGTTCCACATTTTCCTATCTCCTCTGTGCTGTTATTCTGGACACGGCTTTTAAAGTCAGCTCTGTATCCAAGTTCTCTTAGAGCCAGGAAGACTGTGAAGTTCTGTTTCTTTTTCCAAGCTTGCTTGTAATAAACACAGATGTGAAGGCGATGAAGTAATAAATACCTGTGATGGTCAGTGCAATAACAGACAGTATTTGCTTTAAAAATGTATGGCTTATTCTGGAAGGGAACTTATTCTTCAAACCAGCACTCAATCACAGACACCCAGATATGATGCAATTTGCTAAACTGACCTGGTTTCTGCTTCCATGAAGAACACCAAATAAGATCTCCCTTTCTTTGGGCCAGGTCCTTGTTTTGTTTTCCTTCTTGTCTTAAATATCATACTAGTTGAAATATGAACCAAGGCAGTTCAGAACTGCCACAGGAACTCTAGGAATCACTTGTGACAGTCCATGCCCTGTGCTACGTAAGTCAGAGTAGATGGGCACAACAGGCTGTGCTTAAATCATGAATTGTGGATTACCAGTGCATGACACATCAGACTATGATTAGACAAAAGCATTCTCAGAGGAATAAATTATCCTTGTGCTTCTCTTCTAAGCATTTTAAGTAGAACACAGCAGCACACAACACAAGAAAAGAAAGCCTTTTGTAGGCAACCCACCGAGAAGTCACTGTTCGAATTCTACGGAAACAGAAAATTTTGTATGCAGCTCTTACAAAAAATAGTACAACTATAAAAAAATAAACAAAAATAGAATGTTTTTAACCTAGTGCAGGCTAGAGTGGACATATTAGATGGGTTGTTGAATTCACAAGTCATCCTTATATTTAGCAAGTCTTACTAAATCCTATTACAGTTACACTGTAAGTAATCGATTTGTATCAGAAAACTTACCTATTATAATGACAAATGCAAAACTAGCCAGCGTCAGTGATGATCCACTGTTGATCATGTTGATGAGCAGCTGGAACAAAGGATATAGCAGCAATAAGGCCCAGAAAAGCCAGTTCAAAAGTGTCCATGGTCGACGGGGTGGTATTGTAGGGACTGCTGGGTAGGTTCCTGTGCGGTAATATTCTTCCTGGAACGCATCCTAGTAGAACAAAGGAGGGCAACAATTAAATCTCCATCTGCCAACAAAACTAGCCATTCCTGGCTTTGATGTTCCTCCTTCTGGAGGCTTGTAACCACAGGGGAAGATCAAAGACCAGCTGATGGCTGGAAAGCTTGTACTTTGAAGTCAATGAACACAGAGTCAGAAAAAAAAAAAGAAAAAAAAAAAGGGGGAGCATACATTGATGTGTGAATACTTTCTTTCTCCTACACACAACAGCCTGAAAAATGCCATACCTGGAGAGCATAACAGCCTAGGAAAACAGGAGGGATGATGGGATATACACTCCTGCAGCAGTGCACACATCACTGCTGAACCTCCTGCAGGAGCCACAGCCACTGCCCAAGCACTGCAGGTAAGCCAGGGAAGTGTCTGGGCTCCATACTCAGCAGCATCCTCTATTCCCTCTTGTTTTCTCCAACTGCTGCTCCCAAACAGCATCCACAAACCTGTCAGAAAAGGTGACCAGGCATCATTTTGTCCTGCACTCTGAAGAACACCACCCCCTCCTGCCTTTGTCCCATGGATGCAGTCTTGTTCACCTTCTTCTCATGACGCTTGTGGTAGGAAGTTTGGCTGCTGAACCTCCCTAGAGGCAGTTTAGTGTGTAAACAGCACAAAATCTCTCACTGGCTTTGAGCAAATGACTTGACCTTTAAGTATAATACAAGGAAGATAATGGGGTGGGTGTAGTTTTTTTCTGTTTTGTAGCAGCTGTTTTTTAAAGCACAGGAGACTTTGAATTCAGTACCTTCCTCTATAGACCACATGGGTGAATAGCATTGCCTTCACTGATCTTACCAACCCAAGATATCAAAAATGGGTAGGGGAAAAAAGCCCCTCCCTCCTTGTTAAAAGCAAAGATTATTAATCTGTTATCTATAAATCTGTGTTATCACAAAAAACTGGTTGATTAATGAAGTCAGCATTGGACTGACATAAAAAAAAAGAATCAGAATGATCAGATATTTATTTAAAGAAAGGATTTTTGGTTTCTAAAACTTCTAAGAAAGCCAAGACTAATCAACCAAAAGACTATTTTTTCTATTATGCTATGACTTTACACTTACACTCCAGCTGCCACAAACAATTCTTTACTTACTTGACAGCAACTTAAGCAATTACAAGCTCTTATCACTTTATCTATTTCAAAATGAACATTCAGCTTTTAAGGGATTATGCAGTAATTAAAGCACTGTACTAACTTTATTGAGATTACAAAAATTTTAAGTGTTTTACTCATGTGAGCTGGGTTGTAGTGAGATCACTGTGGCCCATTACTGAGCCATCTTCAACAGAGTTCACCGTGTATGAAGTTTTCTTCACAGTGCAGTGAAGATTGCTTTAGAACACAGAGCTTCATCATTAGAAAACTCAACTTACTACATACAGTTATGTTTCCAAATACTGGTAGTACCCAGGAAAGTGAAGAATTCCTGACTATTGCTGGCATTGCCATTAGAGGGCCTGCTACTACAGAGAGCAGGACAGGCTTGCTTGAAACCAGCACAGCAGGGTTTTCTTTGTTGGCTCTGCATGGCATGAGGGGCAGCAAAACCACTGACCACACCTCACTGAGAGGCTTGAGACAGATGGAAAACAAATGCAAAAGGCAAAACAATGTCAAGGCCAACAGCTTGACCATATTTCCCACTGTTGTGGGGAACAGCTGTTCAGTCATGATTCCTTACTCTTAAATACATTCATTCACATGCAAAGGCATCTATGGGTTCATCAGTCTTGAGAGCTTTTGTGAGGGTGCCTACGATACCCAGCAACAAGACAGACTTTAAATAGATAATAGACGTCACCATTTCCCCAAATCACCTTACTCACATTAGGTTCCTTTCATGCCTCTGCCCACAGAGCTTCTTTTCAGTTTGTAATAAATTCCATCCACGCAGGTATCACATTCTGACGTGGAAACATGCTCCCTCTATTGCCTCCACCAAATTTAAGTTACTTCAGACAGTGAGGGGGAGGGGTAATGCAGTGAGGAGAAATCAGGGAACATCCATCTCCTTGTGAGAGGCTAACTGGAGTCCTCCTCCTTGTTCCACCAGGAGGTCTGATGGCAGAGGTATGCTGCTGCCCCTTTGTGAGGAAGCCCACAAAGAACAAGTATCCAAAAATATATTCTTTGTTCCCAAACACTGGCGTTCTATACACTTCTCTTCAGTTAGGCTTTGCTGATTCCCTAGGACATTTCTGCATATATTTTCAGGCCCTGTTTTCCAAGTTTCTTTTACAAGCAAGAAGAACTAGAAGCTTGCTCTCTTTTTAATGGAAATTAAGATTCTCAAGCAGAACTTCTACTTCAGGCACTGAGGCTAAAAGGAGGTTAAAAAAAGAAAACAAACAGGAAAGAATGAGCAGAGTTGTGACTACTACATATTACCTCTTTAGACCTGGCAAAAAGATCCTCAACCCAGTCCTTATTAAAGTCAAAGGGAGCCTTTCTAGCAATAGCAGTTTAAAAAAATAAAAGAAATAATAAGAGAAGGCAATGTGCAACCCCAATTAAACTTCTGTCATAATTTGGAACTAACTGATACAGTGGTGGCCATATGTGGAAGGACAAGATCTACCCCTGGTGAGGAAGAAGCATATGGAGATGGTGCTTACTGTAAGCCTGGAAAAGGAAGGAGAACAGTGTTTGGTTTAGAGCAGCAGCACAATGCCACTGTTCATCTGGCAGGACTGTTCAACTGCATTTGCAGCAGTGACTAAGCCAAAGAATGAAGTGATAAGTAGCAAGAACATAAACACAACAGGCTCCCACAGAGAAGTAGCTCAGATGGAGGTACATGTAGGTGAGATCAGACAAGGAGGTAAAAAACAATGGAGTAAGATTTTCTCAAAGATTCTCACTCCTTTACTAATGTCAATATGGGGAAATAAATTTAAAAAAAAATCAAGTGTCCCTTCATGTCCAGTAACTGCTAATTTCATTACTCATTCCAACAGCTCTGCAGTCCTGATCATCTTGGATGCACAGGCCTTGACCTCAGTACCTGTGGCACTCTCCAGCCACTAAATCATGCTACTACAGCATAATTCGGTACACTGTATGTGAGTCTTGAGAAACCACTGCAAAATTATTAAACTTCTTGAGAATAAGCAACAGCACAGGGAACCATAATGCGTGTTAAAATAGGGTCTGTGCTTTCCAGTAGCATGCACATCTTGTCTTACTTTGAAACAGCAAGTCAAGTGCTGCAACCAAAACAGACAAAGCAGGGAATGAGTGTGTATCTTGCAATGAATTACTGCCCTTTGAATAATAACTCTGAATTAATTAGAATTAATTAATTAAACAGAATTAATTTCTGGAAACAGCACCTGGGCAGGTACTGCTTTTTGTTATCCGACCTAAGAGCCCGTTACCTTTCTAAGATGCAGGGCAGAAAGGTGAAACAAAATTGTATTTTTACTCTGCAGGTGGGCTTTCACCATCTCAGAACTCTGGAAGAAGTTGTCCCTGCTCTGTATTCTGCCAGTTTGATTTTACAAAGACATGGGCTTCAGTAAACCAGGAATGGCTGCCATGAAGTAAGTTTCACTAAAGTAAAACAGCTGGAGAAAAAGAAACATGCTGCCCTCAGAGAAAAACTAAAATCATCACCAAAAATCCCAAACCAAAACACAAACAAACAACTCCCTCCAGCCTTAATCAATCAAAAACATTCACATAACCAAAAAAGGTTTTAATGGAATGGAGAACTGAACACTGCATACTTCACTCCTTGATGCAAAACTTCACTCCTCTACTTAAATAGGAAACCAGAGACTTAACCAACCAGCAGATGAAGTTGTCATGAAGAACAGATATGAAGAATACTATGATCTATTGTACAATATATTATGAAGGATAGATGTAATCTCTGTTAGCACTAGAAGCAACTGAGTGTTTGCCAAAGAAGGAATAACAGAAAGATCTTGGAGTGAATTACTGCAACTATGTAATAAAGGATTGAGGAAAACAATCACCGCATTCACACTTATGCTCTTGTCTTGCAGATGTCTGAATAGTTCTCAGGGTCATGAAACAGGGCTACCAAGTCACAGTAGCAGAAAGTGGACTTCTGCAATGCTGAGCAAAAGGACCATTTACATGTACATGGGCCCGTGGGTAACAGCCTGCTTTTCTGCAAAGGTGCTGGGGGCTGTGCCTGAATCGGGTGTTAGGGGCACAAACTATGAGCAGGGAGATCAGAGGCAAAGGGAGTAGACCTACAAGTGAGGCCTCAAGATACATTTACTTTCCACATTCCTGTAAGCAAGCTGCTTAGAGGAGCTATGAATTACACCAGAAACAGTCATGGTTTGAAACTGAGAACTGACAGGCCACTGTCAATACAAAAATGCTAATGTGGTGTCCTGGGAAGAACAGGACAAATGGCAGAGCAGAATTTTGCTGTCCCAGTGAGAGGAAACCAGAGCATAGCTATATTCTATAATTTCTAAATGCAAAGCACTGCTGCATACCAGTCTGAATATATAACTTTGATCAAGGTATTGAAGCAAAAGTGAGCTGCCAGGCCCTCATGCTGTGCATACCTATGACTCCCAGAGATTGAAATGGGATTGCTGTTTGCATTCAAAAAACACATCCCCCAACAACTATCTCAACATTCTAAAAACAGCCCAGAAGAAACAGATTCGGAAAGAGGAAGGATTCATATGAAAGTATTTGCAAAGAAAAAAAAAAAAACCAACCCAAACCACTGGGCATCTAGAAACACAATAATTAGTCTCTCCCAGTCCTAAGAAATTAGGAATCTTAAATTGTCTTCTATACCCACAGTGTGAAAACAATTTATCAGCCTGTCCTTTTAATGGTGGATGTCTGCCTTGGTAAAAAAGGTAGGGTAAAACCAGGGATAAAATTTATAATGGACTAAAGAAAATATCTTATTTAGCCTGCAAATTACTTATTGATTTAGAATGTGTCTTCTAGGGGAAGGGGATCTTTCTACTAATCAGAAGGTGGTAAGACAATTTTGATTTTTGTATCCTTATGCTACTTTCTAAAGAAGAGGCTTAAAACTGCTCTAGAAAGGCTTGTTTAAGCTTTCTTCCTGTTGCTCTATGCACAAAATGAAAGCAATCATAACTGGCAGCACAGGATCAGTTTGCATGTAGAGAAACAGAGCACTTACCCTGAAAACCAAACAAACCAACTCACCCCAAGCTGCCAAATTAGGACACTACACATGCACACTGTAAAGGTCTACTAGCACTATAAATAACCGAGCACTAGTGGCTCACAAATGCTGTATTGATAAAAAATCCAACCTTTTCTTGATATAGTTTGTGGAGCCAGGTAGAACATTCCTGCTCATCTTCTGGGACATCCTCTAGTGGAATCCGCCTGCCAGTGGTAAACAGGAGAAATTGACGAATATTAAATACTTTGACTTTCATGAACGGCATGTGCATTATACAGACAGATTATCTGACAGAAGACTCATTACATTTTTCACCTTTTTTTTACTTGTGTGACACCTACAGCACTTCAACAAGCAAATACAGAGGAGATTATGAAGAAAACTGTGATAGTCCCCAACTAATTGCCAAAACAGATTTAGCCATGAGGTTTACCCTGTCTGTATCAGCTTTTCAGGATGGGTAAGCAGCTACCCTGAGTTGTGAAAAGCAATTTCCATGCTATGCCGGGTTAGTAGAGATCTTCTTTCTGTTACCCACTTGAAAACATTCCCTTATTTGACCAAGCATGATTTCAAGTACATGCTCCTGCTTAAAAGGAATTAAAATATGGATTACTTGCCTTACATATAAATCTGCATGATACTTCTTTCCATTTAGAACTCCCAGCAATGTTGGATTTTCATTATTTCTAAAATTAAGGGTAGAATCATAGACTGCAGAAACTACAAGAAGAAAAACAGGTTATGCAGTAATACATAATTCCATTATGTAGTAACACAATGGAAATAAGTAATTATCTCTCAGACAAGGAGACTATTTAAGTAAGTCATAAGCAATACCACCATAGTTTGAGCTGTCACCGAGATAAAAATGACAACAGAATATTCAACATGCAGGTTTTCAGAAGCCAAATAACCAGTGACTCTTTCAGGAACTGCACCAGCAAAATGGAAAGGTTTGCTCTCCATCCATCCATGCCTCATTCTTCATCAGGTGCAGTATGACAGCTTCTGACAATACACCTAGGACTTCCTAGGAGTCAAATGGCTGCAGAACTGTTACCTTTTTCAGCTCACTGGGAATCAACAACTACCCCCTACATCTGAGGAAAGAACCAGGCAGATACACATTTTATAAAAATGAACAATATATACCCTTTGACTAAGAACAGGTAAAGTGTGTGTGAGAGACCTTCTGCAGCAGCAGGGCTTAATGCGGCCGTAAATGGCCGGGGGGGTCCGAAGCAGCCCCCGGGTCACATCCATGGTTTGGTAACTCAGGCACCAACGACACACCACATCTTGTGGGAGCTGCCTGCTGCTATCCAGATGTGAGGAAGAGAACATGGAAGTTCTGCTGAACAAAACTGTAGCCAAACTTCCAGCACTGAGAAAACTGCACAGCTCAGGACTGGGTGGGAACAGTAAAACAATTTGCAAAGGCTGATGGCAGACAAACTAAAAGAGCAGTAACAAGCAGCTGCTACAGAAAAAGCATTTGCTGTTTAGAACCGCATGGAATGCTGCAAAAAAGTTTATTTGAACACATCCCTAGATACACTATTTTCCTGACATCACAAAATTACCAGAGAATGATTCATTTTCCTGACACTGAAATCAGTTGTGAATCATGGTATGAACTCTAGGTGCAATTACAGCAAAAAACTTTCCTATTTTTTTGTCACAAATGTGACTAAGAAGCATTTTCATGTATAGCTTGTCGTGTTTTTAGGCTTTCTGCTCTAGAGTTTTGCAATAATTAATAAAAATGCATGTGGTGAACCTTTATTGTGAGACCTCTTGACCCACCTAAGAAAGACTTATTACACAGGACAGATTTGCTCTTGGTTTTGAAACCTCTCTAGCTATGAGAAATAAATATGGTTTAGTCTCAGCATTCAGCTCCCAGAAACTCACCACATCATTTGTTACTGCAAAACTGAATTCACAGAGGAGAAAAGAACAGCCTGGCTTCAGTGCTGAAAGGAAATCCTGAAAACAAAGGCCAAACCCCTGTCAGTGCAAAAGGACTCTGTCCCTCACTAACAACTCCATTCTTTTTGTACTACAATTGGGTTCTCAGCCCAAACTCAAAGCTAAAAACAAGACAAAATCTACTTCAAGCACACTACTCTCCCTGTAAAATGCAAGTATGAAATTACTTTTTTAAAATCAATTATCTGCCTCCATTTTTAAGCTTCTTAGTGTAGAAGGATTTTGCTAATCTACTCTAATTTACTAATCCAATGTAATTGAAGGAAAACAAGAGCTCAGTTTGGTTTATACAGTGTAAGCTTCTTAGTTTATTCTTTAATAGCATGAGATTATTCTAACAACAATAGGGATGCAATAAAGCAAAATATAATATACACAAAACTTTTTCTTCCATCTCTTACAAGGCATCTACATTTGAGTTTTTATATGAATTGGGTTTTTGTTGAGACACATTGGAAAATAGTTCTCCTGTTCTGAAAAAAACTGCTGTGCAGATGGACAGTAACATCTTTATGTGCTGACAGTCTTACACAGAGCTTTCCTTTTCTCCAGGGACAAAAAAAAAAAGCTATTCCAGTTTCAAACTGGTCTGTAGTTTAATATTCATTCTAGTACCTTTTAATAACACAGTCAAATCTTTTGGTGCAAAGCAGTGCCAAACCCAAGACAATGCGAGCAATGTGCAGGAGTAAACAGACCTCTGTTATCCAGATATAACTGAAGATAACTAAAGATTTTAGCTTTCTCATTCAGAGAGTGCAGGAAAAGAATAACAATGAAAGTGTCCAAGAAAAAGTCTACATGGAATTAAAATTTGCCAGAAAGCATCCACAGTCAAAGAAGCACTAGCATGCTGTGTGACACACTTAAACTGGTTATCATTAAATATGGATTATGTAATTGCATAATTAGAATTGGACATCTCATGATTTTCTCATCCAAAAGCTAAAGAGACCAGAAAATTCACATTCTAAAACAAGTGAAAAAAAACCCCTCCATAGTCTCTTGAAAACATTGCAACTGTCTCACTCTCAGGCTAATACAAGCAGCAATTGCGAAGTTTTGCTTCAATTGTGAAATATTCTTTTCAAAGGAGTTATATCTCAGATCTCTTCTTCATTAAAAACTAAACACAAATATTTTAAAGCTTTTCCTTTCTGTCAAAAAACTGATTAGGTTTTTTTTTGTTTTGTTTCTGTTTTCTAATCTCTGCCCAGCTTTTTTGTCATATCATTAACTTTGGGCTTTGTCTACAGCATTTTGACAGAGAGCTAAGTCCTTAAGAATTTAAGATTTAATTTCTTACCTTCAACCTAAAAAAAAAATCTTTGGATTACATATCTAGAGAGGATTTTTCTTACTTTGACCGTCCTCTTGAATTTCACGCATTACTTTGTGGCCATGGTGGATTATGCCAGGATGATTCACTGACAAATCGACCTACAGGCAATGCCTATGGCTACATGCATCTTCATGATAGCACAAAATGATCTGAAGACTGGAAAAGGGAGGGAAAGTACAGTGACATTCACTGTACTGCTGATGTGACACCACCTTGACACAATCCTTTGATTTAACATTTCATTAATTGGGCCAGCTTAATCAAAAACCACTCATACTCTCAAACTCCATTACTTGCTCTGGATGATGAATAGAAACCCACTTGACAAAAAAAACCAAAAAACCAAAACAAAACAAAAAAAACCAAACAAAAACAAAACAAAAAAAAAACAACAACAAAAAAACCACACAAAAAAACATAAATCCAGGACTAATATACAGCGTATGGAGAAAAAAAAGTAATTGCAATACCCCCAAACACTGTCAAAATGAACTCTATGAGAATATCACCCTGAAATTTATTCTCATGCATTTCCTCTGGGACAGCAGTTCCCAGCATGCACAACTGGAGGAAAAGGTGCACAACAAAACTTGGGCTTATCTACAATCCATTGTGAAGAACATTTTTAAGTACAAGTCTTTACTAAATAAAAGCAGCTGAAAGGAACTGCCTGATATGCAACCAGACAATAAAAGTAACAGTTAAGTAGATTTTTTGCAGTATTTGAGACATCAACTTTTACTGTTTTAGAAACGGATTTGTATTTTCATTTGCTTCCATGAACTCTACAGGTAGCAAACAGCAATTTATTATGAAAGTGAACAGCTTCTAGAAATTAAATTCCTGGGGACTGCATCTGTAAAACCATACTGGTAGGAATGGTCACTGACAAAAATATCAGAACAAGTTCAGAAAATATTAAAATAATTTCTTTAAGAATCAAATTATGTATGGAGAGCTGAACTTCTTAAAGCAAGTTCTGAAGGAAAAAACAATTCCATTATCACTTATGAAAGTGATTAGTTAGGAGGGAAGGTTCTTTACTTGTTATTTTGCGTGAAAGGTATTTTTACCCAAATACATCTGTTTATGCAGACAGATATGGCATCACTGGCATGGAGGAAGATTCCAATATACGCACATTAAATAAACTCTTTCTGAAACTTAGTTTTTCACAACAGGTGGGCTTGCCAGACTGATGTCACCAATGTCTATTTCCAACTACTGCAGAACTACTTCAGAAGTCTTTCTAGAGTGACTGCAGCAAGTAGCATTAAGACTCGATACAAAGCTTTGAAGAGGACCAACCTGTGATCTCTGCTGCCATGGGTGAATTGCACCTACAGCCAGAGAAACCAGCATCTACCCATCCCATAGTATTACAGCCTCTGACAAGCTGAATCACACCCTTGTCAAAAAGGAGGAAAAAAAATGGGACAGGAACTCAGCTGTGAACTGGTCCCAGACCTGTGATTTGGCTCCAGTGCTATGTCGTGCTGCAGCTACATCCCTTAGCAAGGCCCTCCAGCCAGGCCCATCACCCTTGTGAGAGAACAGAAGGTGCACCAGCCTAAATGGCAGAGCCCAAAATGGGCTCAGGCAGCTCAGCACTAGTCCCTCACTTTTAGAGATGCACACGGATATGACCTAATTTCTAGATAGTATTAGATTTCCAGATCATGGACTGTCAAAAGAGACTGCCCCCACATTCTCTATTCAAAACATCTGCATGGACTTACTGTCTTTACATAATAATGTTACAAGGAGTTCTGAAAAATAAGACATTGTTTTCAGATGCTCTTTACATGAATCCCTTGTCTCTATAGGAGAGAAACATACAGCAACCCAAGCAGTAACTTTTCTATCTCCCTCTCATTGCAAAAAATAACAAGGCAAGTAAAGCAACAAACCTAGAACAACCTGCAACACCAGCCTGAGGCCATCAAACTCTCAGAGCTTTGTTGGTTGGTTTTTTAAGCTCAAGGTTTTGCTGCATATGAGAAGTTATGACTCTGCTTCTCCTCAAAGCCTCATAGGGAAATACTGCCTTCCTGCAGGCTTTACACTGCTTGATCTAGTAAGTTATGGCTTCTGGACTGAGGCAGTGACATATACTCTACTCTCCTAAATAAGTAATCTAGCAACCTCAGTCTCCCTTTTCTGAAGATGTTTCAAATATTTAGAGTACTAGTAAGTGTTATGGTAATGTGTGGCATGAATGTCCAAAATTTTTTATGTCACTTGGATTTCCTAAAGTTGTTTCCTTTTGGAATGTTTTCCCACAGTCAGCTGCTTGTACACCATCATGCCATATTTTGCTTGCATTACACAGAGCAGTGAAAAGAACAAAATCACCACCAAAAGAACCTGCTCCTGATTCCCAGCTCAGGGCATTAGAGGCCACAGAGTTTTGACTCAAGCCTTCTTCTGTGCCTCAAGTCTACTACCCCCTGCCCTCAGCAGAACAGTCACCCTTATTCCAAAGGCAAGGCTAAACTGTGCTCTTGGGGGGTTTCTGGATGCTTCACATAACTTACCTCTTCTTCATGGATCAGAAAGGATCCAAGCTATGTTATCCATCTTGGGGGTGGAAAGTTGTGGGTGCCTGGGAAGCTACAACAGTGGTATGATCTACCTGGCTTGCCCGAAGGTATTTAGAAGAAATACATAAGACAACAACCCAGCTGACTGGGAAGCTTTTCTTACAGCAGCTATCCCAGATATGCCACATAAAAACATGTCTTTGAGGACAAAAGAAGTTTTGACATTAATTTCAGTCAAGCTGGAACATTTTCTTCTAAACCAGAAACCACTTATTTCTTTCTTATACATCAGCCATCTAACTCACAAATCTACCAGACCCCAAAGACCCTGTGACACTACAGCTACTTAGCACTGTATTTCCTTTGCCTGTGAAGTACACAGCAGAAGACTCTGATAGTAGCATTAATCAAAGAATTTCATAGATAGTATTAGTCAAAGAATATCACTTCAAAGGCAACATGTGCAATATGATGCCACTTTAAAGTTGGCAAATGCAAGTAACCAGAAATAAATTGTGAGCTCAAAACAATGTTAGTGAAGAAAAACTTACTCATGTTCTGTAATGTAGAAACTGTTTATAAATTTCACCTACATGTATCTTCAGTCAAGGCCTACTCCCCTTCCTCAGCTCCATTAAGAAACCCTAAAGAGCAAATCTATACATAAATTTAAAATAGAATATTTTTTTTTATTTTAAAATTGCATTATTTGAGGTAGTCATTTAGCACAAGAAATTATTTTAATTAATTATTTAACCATCTCAGATTCTCTACTGATGCATTTGCTTCATTTAGACTAGAACTGCTTAGCAAATACAAAGAAATACTATTCTTTGGCAATAGGTATAAAATATGCAACAAAATATGTACCAATTGGTACAAAATATGTAACTGAGATTCCTCAACACAGTCACGGTTAACAAAACATAAGAATAAATTAAAACCCAAAAAACCAAACAAAAAACAAAACAAAAAAACCCCAACCAAAACCAACCTCACAAACTGATTCAGGACTATTATTAAAACCAGAGGCTAATGAAAAAAACAGATGCTTCTGAAAGTATCCCAGAATTTTTCTCCTAGGATACATGCTACAGGGAAAAGAAAAGCATGGCAAACTGTCAGCAGTTAGAAGAAATAATAATTTAGCATTGTCCCCTGTGACTTTCCTTACCTACATTTCTCAAACACTGCACGGTGACAGCAAATCCTTTTGTTCGTGGCAGGAGGTGGTACTTGAGCTTGGGCAGACCTTTGGCTTCAGCTACCTTCATGCTGATCTGGTGCTTCTGCTCTGTGAACCTTGTGCCCTCACAATGAATCAGGAACTAAAACCAAGACAGAACTACAGTTAGACAGAAGCTCAGGTTTCCTGCTGACTGAGCAGAGTTCTCTCAAATTCCCACCAGCACAATCCAAATTAACACGGCTAGCTGGGACAGGTGTAGCTACATGCACATTTATGTAATTTATTTGACTGAAGTAGCAAATCCCAACCAAAAAAATAAAAAAAAACCCCAAAAAACAACAACCCCAAAACCCCAAATCCAAACTCATCCAGCTTGCCATCCAGTCTGAACCTCAGCCTTTAGGCTTTAACATCAGCTCTTCTTTAACATTCTGCTACCTGCCATCAGAATGACTTGATTTCTCTGAGTCACTCCATCTCTAATAAGCTGTTAGAAAACACTCAAAACATACTCCTGTTGCAAGTCTCTCTGTGATGGTTAAGTATTCAAACATCATGGCATCTAAAACTTGCTAAGTGTCTAAACCAGAAACGTTTCTAGGAAATGCTGCAGTGCCCAGCTTGCTTGCCCTCACTCTAACCTGTTTGCTTTCTCTATGGCACCCGAGGTCCATGGAAAACTTCAAACAGCAACTTTGATGCCAATGAGACAGATGTTAACAGATGTAAGGCAGCACACGCAGGACAACTGAAAGGCTCATGCTCTTATGAACTATACAGTGGAAGTGCTCAGATATGAATAATTACAATCTTGCCACTGGCAGGCAGGGGAGAACACACAGATCTCTGGAGATTTACCACTTGCTCATCTGCTTTCTGCCAAGCATGAATGCAAACTAACACATCAGAGAGCACTGCCAAGTGACACAAAGTAAGTCCTCATAACCCACAGCAAAAATGTAGCCAAAAAAGACAGAGATACTGAAGAAACTAGCCAAGCAGCCAGCTTCAGTTCTAGCTCATCCAAGAGTACTTTTACTCGTGTATTGCATGCATAATGTTATTCAGATTGATGAGACACAGAGAAACTGATGAGAAAGTCTCTCTAGTTCACTTAGTGTGCTTTGCCTTGTCTACTTTCCAAGGTGCTATTGTTATGCTTTTTGACATTATCTTCATACAAAAGCAAATTAAAACTCCACACTGCAATAACCCCAGGTGTACATCAACAATTATCTCTCTTACATAGGTATAGCTCCTTTTTAGCAACCCCTCTACAGGAGTATCTACAGGATGGTGGTGGCTTGTGCTCACTGATTAGAGTTGAGCTGCCTACCTGTATAGAATATCACAGAGCACAGGCAAATCTCTGGAAAGAAACTGAAACTAAAATCCCAGAATCACCCCTTTGCTAGACAGCCTCCTGCCTGGAAGTCACTTCAACACTGAAGCACAGAGATTAGTTTTGATTGCTTAGTACTCATTTAAATCAATGACAATTAACAAAAGAAATTTGTTTCAGAGCATGAGAAATACAGCATATACATCTTCATGAAGAAACAGCAATAGTTTCTGTAGGGCCCGGGGATGTTGCTTAAGATTCCATTTCTTTAACTAAATTGCACTCTTGCCATCACTAGCTCAGAAGAACTGCAATTTTTATGATTTCTGAGAAGAGAAAAAAATTCAAAGGCTTTTCATTCTCAGATAAAGAAATACCAGGCATGGTGGATACTAAAAAATTATGGTGATGCAAAAAGTAAGACTTTGTTGTTACTGAAAAGTGACACCAATCCTCTCCCTGGAACAGAGACAATGGCTACCTCAGGCCACTTCTCTGACCAGGTGGCTTCCACTTCCACTGGGCCATGTCTAACCAAACACCTTCATAGGAATGGTAGAATCACAGGGAAGGAGAAAACTCCAGTATATTAACTCTGCAATCTAAGGTGAAAGGAGAGCTTAGGTAACAAATACAGCTGATGTACTTCAGTACAACATTGTCACATGCATCTGTTACACAGCCATGAACCCCTGCATCTACCCCTCTCCAGCACCTGTAATTAGAGAACCAAAAAATTTACTGAGTGGATCACAGTGCAGGATTCATTATACTATAATATTATTTTTGCAGTAATATCTGCAGGGCTTCATACTACAGAGGAGGAAACAGATAACACAGTACTTGGGAAACTCCAAAGAAAATTCAGTTGAGAGTATTCTCCTGATACTCCCAAGGAAGCTAATGAATCAAAAGTCTCAGGAACAACCTGGTAAGCATCACATATTGCCTGTGCCTCTCATTCCTGCTACCTCACACTCCATTTGTTAAGCATCACTCACCCAAAAGTTTTCAGGGTAGTCACGGAGATTGAGCAACTTCTGTACCACAGTTTTCCGATCTTCCTCCCACTTGCGCTTGCAGAAGACAATCTCTAGGAAATACCACATCCAGCCAATGATAGGCATGTAGGAGAGCTCCTTCTTTGCAAGCACTTTGGAACTCTGCAAGACAGAATCAAAGCAAGTCAGAGTTAAACCACTTAAAGAGTGCACTGTGGGTATGAGACTTGCATAGTTAGACACGAAGATACCCATTTATATTGACCAGACCCAGTTTTAAAATCAGTGTAAAAGCAAAACAAAGAAAAATAAGTTTCTCTCATATGACAGAACAGTCAAATCTAATCTCAGGTATCTGCATGGAAGACTTCTAGAATTATATATATATATATATGAGTTTGTGTTGCTCTCTCCTACCCAAACACTGAAACCCAAAAGAGAAACCAAATTCCTTCAATCCATGCAAATGACCTCAGCTGTATTAATGAAAATTCTTAATTCAATCAGATCCTGGCAGTGGCAGCTCAAGTTCCTTTAAGATACCGTGAAACTATACATCTCAATATGGAGGGGAAAAAAAAGAGAGAGGAAAATAAAAAGCAGAGTCATAGAGCCACTGCAGCACAACATACTGATGCTATGCACACATGGTTTACCAATAGAAGAAACCTTAAACACTAGAAACAACAGCAGCAATAAGAATACTTAATTTGTGTTCAGTTTTGTTTATGAAAGGGCATACTTCAAGTAGCAAATTTCTCTTCAAAGCATGCTTCTGGAGTAGGAAAACACAAAAAAAACCCCACTCTTCCTGTCTCACATGTGTGACAGACACTGAAGTGACTGGTCCAGACACTCCACAGGAAGTCTGTGATTTATCAAGCATTCAACATACTCTGTATATTAATCCTACTCCAGAATTTAACTCTGAGATCATCTCAGACTAACATCCTCTAGGGCAGGAGAACTGATTCCATGTGCTCCTTTCCTGTCTTCCAAGCCAGCCTACCCTAGTGAGCTGTCTTACATTTCACTTGGTTATTTAATCAATAAAATGTCACATGTGAGTGCTGTGTTCATAAAGAAATTGTTGCTTCAGCATTTCCTAAAAAACTGTGACATTTCCTTAGAAGAAAGATGGGAGTAATTACAGTCCAGTTTTTGACCATGATATTATTTTAAGTTAGCCCATCAAAAAGCTCTGCAGATGGATTCCAGGACATGACATTTGACTAGAAATTACTTATTGGTAGAAGTTACCATCAACAGAAAATACTTCTTTTAACTTTTTTAGTCACTCTTGTTCATTTGGCTGCTACAGGAAGAGACCTGACCTAATTCTTTATGTCAGCTCATTTTTTTCATCTGCTTTTCTTCCTTGAGAAGGAAAATACCTTAAATAATTAAGCTATCTAAAAGCTCGTAAGACTGGAAGGCAAGTGCACATCACACAGCTTCACCAGCAACTGTTACACAAAAGCTGAACAGAGGATGACAGAGAGTTCCATTTCTAAGAATGCAGGAACCATCTCTATCAAATGATTTAATGCTTTGTAATAATAATAGTGCTCCCTCTTGAGCATTTGAGAATTTCATAATTTCAGTGATGGGCTCAGATCAAGATTCCAAATGCACTGCTCCCCTGAGAAGCAGCTGCAGTAATTTCAGTTTCAAGCCATGTTGTACATTAGTCCCTGTTACATGACAGCAGCAACACTGAACCCAGCCTCCTCTTCCAGCTCCCCAACCTGGGCACAGAGAAACAGCCTCTCCTTTTACCACCTTCCTGCACAAGGAGGTCAACAGCAGCCATATCATCACCCCCATCCCACAAAAGAATAGAAACCTCAACATGTTCTTAAAGTTTATTTAAAGTAAGTGTTCAGAGTCATAAGAACTACCATAAACTAATCTGAGTGTACTCTGCATAGAGTGCACAAGACCTCCATAACAGTGTCTGAAGAGACAATGTAATAATCCTCCTACAGACTTTAAAGTGCAGAAATTACAGTCTAAAAAGATAGCTAAATGACTATTTCACCATAACTATTTTCTAATACTTTACATATTTTAAGAAGAGCATGAGTTACACAAGAGGCAGGAGAGAAGTTACACCTGGCTCAGTGAAACCAAGAAATGGTACTGTGAGAAAAGGTGTTCTGTAGCACAGGTATAACCAAAAAGCACAACAGATGTCTGAACTCCTCCCTGAGGCGTGCTCTTATTCCTTCACTCTGCTGATGCATTTATAAAATTTAAAAGCGCTCTTTTAGACACGTGTGAGTATGACTCCTTAGATGCACATAAAAATAAACTAAATCACCTCACAGTATTTTATACACCCATCTGTTCTAGGAGTAGAAGGAATGCTAACGACAGAACTAATTAGACAAAGGAAACTCCTCAGTGCATTATGCTGGCAAGGCTGTTCTTGTGAGGGAGGAATACATTAGAAGCTTCAGAAGCTGCCCTTCAGAAGCTGCCCTGTGTACTGGGGAATGAGATGCTGGAGAGCAGTGCCACAGAAAGGGACCTGGGAGTCCTGGTTGATGGCGAGTTGAACAAGAGTCAGCAGTGCCCTGGCAGCCAGGAGGGCCAACCCTGTCCTGGGGGGCATCAGGCACAGCATCAACAGCCAGGCAAGGGAAGGGATTGTCCTGCTCTGCTCTGAGCTGGGGCAGCCTCACCTCGAGTGCTGGGGGCAGTGTCGGGTGACACAATGTACAAAAGGCATTGAACTGTTAGAGAGTGTCCAAAGGAGGACCACGAGGATGGTGAAGGGCCTTGAGGAGCAGCTGTATGAGGAGCAGCTGAGGTCACTTGGTCTGTCCAGCCTGGAGGAGATTGAGGGGAGACCTCAATGAAGTTACAACTTCCTCATGAGGGGAAGAGGAGGGGCAGGCACTGATCTCTGCTCTGTGGTGCCCAGTGACAGCACCCTAGGGAATGGCCTGAAGTTGTGCCAGGGGAGGCTTAGGTTGGATATTAGGAAAAGGTTCTTCACCCCAAAGGGTTTTGTACCGGAACAGGCTCCCCAGGGAAGTGGTCACAGCACCAGCCTGACAGAGTTCACGAAGTATTGGGAGAACACTCTTGGGCACTTGGTGGGATTCCTGGGGATGGTGCTGTGCCGGGCCAGGAGCTGGATTCGATAATCCTTGTGGGTCCCTTCCAACTCTGCATGTTCTGTGATTCTGTGATCCCTCTTACAATAACTAGAGGTATAACAAGCTGTTCTGTTTCAGTCATCTACCCATGCACTGCTCCTGTGAAAATACCTGGGGGGGAAAGCACAACTCTAGTTGACTTCAGCCACTAACATTTCCTTTACTAAAGTGCTTTGGTAAACATGTGACAGTTGCCTTTAATATTAAAATTCAGCTTGTTCAACAGAAAAATAATAATTAAAAAATGCTGATTTGTTGCACAGAAGTTGCCTTCTTGAAGGAAGTCAAACATTTTCATCCCTCGGAACTGTGTAATTTCAACAGATGTTTAATGAAATTACCAGTGGACAGGGACAACTTATCTACAATACTAACATTTTAATCCAGGTTAATTTATTTTGGCCAAGGTTGTTCAAATGAAATACCCATGAAGTTCTCCTTTGTGAATGACTGCACCAGCATCACCGTAAAAAAAGTACTTTTACAAACTTGCTTTAGTGCATTTGTGCAACTATGCTGTCAAAGAAAGAAAATCTGGATTCTGTATGTCCAGCCTCAGTTATTCAACACCTCTTGTTTCAAGAACATAACAAACAGCATGAAATCAATGTGAAAGCTGGAAGTGTCCAACAAAAGTTGTTCCTGATTTTTAAAACAAGTTCATTGTAGTGCAAACCGTTAGCAACAGCAATCTGCCTTGTAAGTTATTTGCTCTGCAGGCTGCCTTCAGCACTGACATACTTTCAATATTCCAACTGCTCTACTTTTGAAATATGTCACTCCTTCATATTATATTCTCTGGGACATCATGATGGCAAGGTATCTTTCTTCAGTCACTCAAAGCCATCATTTCACAAATTTAGTTATGCTCCTAATTCCTCATGCTTCATATTGAACAAAACTTCTCCATGTTGGAAATGTTACACGGATGTACTACACTAGTAAGCCTGATTTTGTCCCTTTACCACTTCAAATCTAGTATAAAAATGTGTGAATATATTAAAGTGCACAAACAACCTACTGTACCCACACACCTATTAGTCTCATAAAATAATATAAAAAGGTATCTTCTCACACCTACATTTAAGCCACACTCAGCTTTTCAAATAGCAAGCTTCAACATAAGCAACTCTCAAATAAAATTAAGTTTCCTGACATATGGAACAGGTAGTTAAGGTTAAAACCAGCAGGTTTAGCTTTAAAGCACAGGCAATTTTTGCCAATATTAATGTCTTCATCTCAGACAAATGGCTGTTAAAATTACTAACAAAGCTATTTTATTGCTGCTTCATCAGACAGAACAACAAAGTAGTGAATCCAGGCAGGGAGCATATTAAAGTGCTTTTGATAAGAATCCTGAATAATAGCTCCCTCTTCAGAACTTGACCATGTCCTGATTTTGAGTTCTGGTGTCCAGTGGGTCTTTTTTCAAGAGGATGGTTAGCAACACACCATCTGGAGGAATGAGGAAACTAAAGGCTACTAATGCATTTGAATGGGGACACAGGGGCTAGGCTGTCCCAACTAATAAGGTAAATCCTAGGACTGGACTGTCACAGACAGGAAAAGGGAAGGACACAGCAGACAGCAGATAACCTCCTCCATACACGTGCCAAGATCTGAGTCCCTAGAAGAACACTCAGGTTTACAAAACTAAAAACAGGCAAGAGACTATGCCACTCCCACTGCATCTCCAAGAAACATCAAAAAAACCCAAATCCTAAACGACAATGATAAATCAAAGCCACACTGATAGAGTTTTATAAAATTGTAGGGATTGTGGCAATTTGGTTATAAGGAGAAAGCTAGTCCAGGAGAAGAGAGACAAGAAAAGGAGCAGACAAATGCACAGATTGAACGTTTCAACTAAGACCAGGAAGGGCAATTTTCAAAAGGGAAAGACTTTTTTTTTGGGAACCAAAGAGGCGAGACAGGTTTAAGGATGTTTATCATTGTTTTCAATTGTTTTCAATAAACAAAAACAATGTCTGGATTTCAGCTGGAATAGAGCTAATTTTCTTCCCAGTAGCTGTGTTTTGGGTTTAGGAGGAGAATAATGTTGATAATACACGGATGTTTTAGTTGTTGCTAAGCAGTGTTTACACTACATCAAGGACTCTGGCTTCTCACCACCCTGCCAGCGAAAAGACTGGCGGACACAAAGAGCTGGGAAGAGACACAGCAGGACAGCTGACTCAGACTAGCCAAAGGGATATTCCATACCATTTGTTGTTATGCTCAGTATATAAACTAGGGGGAAAGATGGCTGGGGACTGCTGCTAAAGAACTGGACTGTGGTGAACAACTCCATGGTGGATAATTTGTTTTATACGCTCTGATTCTTTTATCACCATCATTCATTATCATTATTTTTGTCCCTTCCTTTTCTGTCCTATTAAACTCTAACTCAACCCCAAATTCCTTCCCCTCCCTCCCCCAGTTCTCTTCCCCATCCCACAGGGGGCAGGGAGTAAGCAAGTGGCTGTGTGGTGTTTAGCTGCCTGGATGGTTACACCACAACAACCAAGCAAAAAATTATAACATTTAAGGGCTTCATTAAAGAACTATTCAAGCTGCAAAATACTGAGAGTTTGAACATGCTTGTGACACTCTTAAGAGTGTTACTGTTGGCTGCCAGAGCTGCAGGGCACAACTGGATGTCACAACAAAGCCATTCTGCCTGCTGAAGTCAAGCACAGTCAGTTCCACCCCCTTTGGCTCTAAATTGGCTTCACTTTCTCCCTCTTCCCCCTCCCCAGTCATTTCTCCTCTCTTCACTGGATTAGTTAAGGCAAAAAAGAGATAGAAAGAGTTTCTAAAACATGGCCAAACAGGGCAGACAAGCATTATAACTGACGCAGGAGACTGCATGTGCAAGATTTCCTTTCCGCAGCAGTGGACGTGAGATAAGCTGAGTAAGGTGTTGGCTGATACCCAAAGTTTGCACAGAAACTCCATGGAGTATACAATTAAACATCATTAAATATAAACACCCATTGGCTCACAAAGTCCCTGAGCTACAAAACACTGGAGGCTGTGACACCTCAGAAAGTCCCCTGTGGACTTGCCTCTTTCCTATAACTCTTTTCCTAAATGTCAGCCCTAAAGGTTCTTATGTTCCTAACTGCGCTGCCACACCTTGCCCTGAAATTTTGCATAGTGGAAGCTCATGTAAGGCAGCACAAGTCAAACCAACCTACACCCCTCATCACTGCACAATCATCTACCCTTGCACTGGCCCAAGATAAGTACCAGTATAGCAATATAGGCAATTCAATCAGGAAAATCAGTTTGGCATTTCCCATTCTTTATGTTTTTTTTCCATTTTTTAATGTTTTTTTTTCTTTTTTTTTTTTTTTTTTCCCTTTATGGGCTTTTTTAACCTGGCTTAAGAAGAACTTGGGCTGGTTGCCCCAAGAGGGAAATGTACTGCTTTGTTAAGTAAAGACATCTATGCAAATGAGAGCACGTGAAAACTATTTCTTCTGGGAACAGTTTCTGGGAAGTAAAACCACAGTACATTGCTCAGGACTGAAATGGTTTTGTGTTGGTAGTTTGGGTTTTTTATTTGTTTTTGTTTTGTTGTTAAAAAAAAAAAAAGCAAAACCACAACCAGCATATATCATATATAGTTCCTAAAATAATCCTAATATTAGTATAAATGTAAACTGAGTAACATATGCAAGCAACCAAAAAAAGGAAAAATTATTTTCAGTGAGTGCAGCATAGTAATTTCAGCAGTTGTTTCTACATTGTGGTTTCCTTATATGTAGGTAACAACATAAAAAACTAAAACAGAATCCTTAATAACTTGGGAAACTATTAAAAAAAATGCAGCTGGTATGATTCCAGCCAACTACACAGCAACAACGTAAAACAAGATATTTTGACCTTGTAGGCGCCTATTACTTTGTACAGAAACAATCCCTCCATCTTCTACATTGGTGTTTTCTGAAGAAGCACCTGACCCTCAAAAACACAGCTTTATTTAGAGAACTGAAGCCATTTGGCTGACAAAATTAGACCGACTGTACTACAGCACCACTGTTTTTTGCACTTACATTTGCCTGATAGGAACAGGTTTCCCTACATCTCCCTACTGTTCCATGCCATCCTCCAGCTCTGTGCTCAAGTCCCAGACAATATGGCAGAAGTTATTCAGAAGCCAACAGCCATTTCAGTTACACAAAGAGCCTGTAATGCTTCGGTTCACTTTCCTCCACTTTTAAGGCCCCTTTTAATGCTTCTGTTAAACAGACTGCCATTATTGTAATTTGAAAGTGACAGGAGTGTTGCCTAAATGTCCAGAAAATGCAAGGAATCCAAAGGGAAGGCCACAAAAATCAGAGGTTCACACAATCCAAGGTCAGGACTTTATACAGTGGCCAGTATCAAAGCTAAAAGGATGCTGAAGAACACTGCCAAAATGAGTCATTGGTTTTCTTCCTTATGAGGGAGGTACTCTTATCTAAATTCTTTATAGACAGAGAATATCATTACAGAATGAAGTCAGCTTGATTTAGATGGGGGCTTGAATTATCCCCATGATCCGACAGGGGAAACAAAAAAGCAGCCCTGAAAACAAACGCACATGAACTCCTAGCTTAATGCAGCAGTGTATTCAAGCATGAATAACTCATTCCTCCCCCATCTCTTACTGCTGTTAGCTGGTCACTGCTTTCACTTAAGATGGCTGCTCTTTCATTCTGAGAGAGGCAGGCTACACATCATTCAAACCTGAGCTGTGGATTTGTAAGATTACACTGGAAAAAGCAAACAAATTCTGTAATTAAACTGGGAAAGAATCACGGCATAGCTCATCTTTATGCAGCACAATGAACTGCAATAGTTACTTAGTAAACACACAGAGAGAAATAACTGAAATGATCTCCCCATAGGTTAAGAAAATATTTCCTCATCAGCTTTAACTACAATGCTTTTAAAATGTCTGTGGTTTCCTGAGCCATCATCCTGTCTCCACATACTTGCACTGCACTGCTTTAGGTTCACCTCTAATTCTGAACAGCAGCCAGGTGAAATTTGAAAACAGATCTGTTAATTCAAAAACACAATTAACTTATTTTGGTGTTTCTTTCACATCCAAGGAGATTTATCTTAAATACTAAGTAACTCACCCCCAAGACCCCAAATCTCTCACAAAAGTTCCAACCACAGAGAAAGTCAATTTCAAAGTTGTGATTAAGGATTACGATGGCATTCTCCTTCCCGTACTTGTGGTAACTCTCTGGGTCAGTGTAAAGGGTGCAATCAGTGCCTGACCACCATTCCAGCAACATCACCATCTCTGAAACAAAGAAGAAGAAATATGTGAATGTACACAGTATCTGCAAAACCACAAATCAGTAACATGTTGAAAGTATCAGTCACCTCAATGGCATGTGGCAAAGAAAGTGCTATAATGAAGAACACGTAAGAGGGCTGTTTAAAACACAGCTATCTTTACAAGCTGGAAATTGGTTTCTCAGCAGTATCCTAGTGACTATCATATGCCTTTCATTTCCTATTTGCTTATCCCATTATCAAGCACAGGCTTGTACTGTACACTTTGTATTTGTTTCACTTGGAACTTTATGTCTGACCACAAGACTTGTGAATCAAACTTTATTTAGTGAAATCGCTCTGGTCTGGAGCACAGGAAGTTGAGGTGAGTCAGTAAAGCCATGAAACTTGGAGAGCTCTATCTCCACAGAGATGGAAAAAGAAAACCAAAAAGCAATGGTTCTCCTAAAGCAACCCATATCTTGAGCTGGGGGTACTGTGGGACTAAATGAAAGCTGTCTGAGACTAAAAAAGAGTTAAGGAACACATTTGCCTCCTGTCAAAGCTGTCAGGAAAGTTCTGAACCAAAGCAAAGGTCTAATGCAAGGGGTTATTCTTTGTTGAGTGAAGCATATCTCTCTGGTGCCACATGAATGCCTCTGCTGAAAGGATGAGACATCCAAGATGCTCTCTTGGCTTAAGATAAGTCTGAAGGCACCAAAAATGCTCATTCACTTCAGAAAAGATCAAAACCAGGCCAGTCTTTGAAACACATTTGAATTTCTCTCCATTTTGGTCTCCTATTGGTCACATCTAAACCAGACAGGAACAGGTCTACATTTCCAGCCATCATGAGTAAAATTATCTGCCTGAAGCTCTTGGATGACATTGTGCTGTACACTGGAGAACAGGCATAAACGATGTGAATAAGTTCTTCCTAACAGTGCTACAGGCAGGCTAATAGACAACCTCTATTCAGGCAACATTACCTTAATATGATAAATGTGTTTATGATACAGATAAATAACTTGTCAGTCCACCTGCTTACTTCTCATCAGGGAATGTGACTACTACTGCAGCAGGAGTACATTATTATTTAATGCATGCTATTATGCATCAAAACAATAGCCTGAGATGTGGAGGGATACCTAAACTGCTATATGCTAACCAGGGAATGGCAGATTTCACTGGCTGTAGACTAATTTTTCAGTGAAAACCAAAGGTGTTCACATCTCAGTGAGGCAACTGTGAAGATACAGAAGCAAATACCTTGAGGACTTCCCCTGCAAAGAGCTGCCTTGTGAAACACACTTAATGTTACATCTTTCTAAGGTTGTAGATTTCTATTGGATTTATACTGGAAATAAAAGCCCTCCACTCCCTGAAACACAGCAAAATTGAATAATGGCCAGGGGAAAAAAAAAACAAAACATCCCATTGTAATTCCCAAACTTCTGCAGAATCTACATTCATATCTTAGGGCAGAACACCATCACAGAAAAGAAAGGAAATTAGTGACAGGACTAGATCTTTGGCTTAACTAGGAATCCAACTAAGAGAAAAAATGACTGCCACATGACTTTCCCTCTTTTTAACACCTCCTGCCATTAAATCTATTCCCTGGGAAAGAAAACCAAAAAGGCAGAGATGACGATGGTAAGACTGTCCTGACAAAAAAGCCACCTTTATCTGAGGAAAGTCATCCCACTTCAAGTGTGGATTTTTTTATTTTCGTCTTTTACTAAGGAATTTGAACAAAACTACTAACATACTGTGAATCTCACTATACAGGTGTGCCACATGCATAGAGCTCTTCAGTTTTATATATTCAGTTTTAAATACATTTCAAAAAAGCACATGCAAAATTATTTCTAGATGTGCTTTGATTTTTCAGGCTTCACATAAGCAGGATTTTTATTTGAATAAATATCACAGAAATAGGTCCCTATCCCTCACCTCACATGCCATTTGTCACTGACATGCTCAGGCGGCTGCTGCAGGAACACAAAGCAGGCACTGAACACCACTGTATTTAAACACAGTAAATACCATCTGCCAGTCTCTAATTTCTTAACGTGTTTCTTTCCCTCATCTTCCTTACTCTTTCTTTCCCCCTCTTCCTAGCCTCCTTTCTCCTTGCGGATCTCAAGCAATGACAAGTAGTGTCAGTTTGTGCTACTCTTGCATTGTGTCACCAGCTTACTTCCACAACCTTCCACAGAAATTTATTACCCAGCAACCTGCTGTGTGGCTCAGCCACACAAGGTCACCCATTCACACTCTCCTCCCTCCTTCACAGTACAGAGATGATCAGAGGAAATTTCTTCCTTTGTACAGCAGTCATACTGTACAAGCAGAAATCAACTGCATAGAGGGAAGAAAAGAAGATTCATTTGCCCCTTTAATGTGGTTTTGGAGTTTCAACACCACAGCTGAGCTGATAATACATGATCAGCCACATTGTGAGGGTTCCTACCTTTCAAAGCAATTCCTCCAGTGATACTGTCAAACAATTAAGGCAAAGGAAGGAGAAAAACCAAAGGAACTTGAAATCTCCATTCCCTGCTTTGAAGGCAGACTCCTTGCAGTGCATTACAACTGGCTTCAGAAGAAGCTGATGGCAGAGAGAAATCATGACTTCAAATACTTAATATGGATACCCTGTGTGCTTAGGAATTTTGAGCTTTTTTACCTCTCTGAAATAAAAAAATGCACTCATCTTGCTTCAAAAAATACCCCTACCTCCTGCAAGAGTAGATTGTTTCCTTGCCTTCCACTGCACAAATCTGAGCTGCTCCAGTGCCAGCACTTCCAGAACAAGTAACTAGGAAAAAAATCTCCAAGGCAGAGCTGAACTGTAAGTCATAACATGAAAAATAACATTTAAGGGAAGAAGGAAAACACACAGAATTTACTGAGACTTACACCTCAAAATTTTGCAATAATGAGTCATTAAAGCAGTTAACACTGGTATTCTGTAGAAGATGTTAGTAATTCCTTTAACTAACTATTCATGATAAGGATCAGATGACCTGCTGTGGCTCCTTCCAACCTTATCCATTCTGTGATCATGTGATACTCATGGAAACATTTGCTTACAACATTAACTATAAATTACCTATTTTAAAGTTTCATTAAAAGCATAATTCTGCATTGACTCAATAGGAACAATAATTTGTAAATTCTCAAATAAGTGCATAACCTTATTTAAAGAGCTACAGAACTGTTTCCCTCCATGACATTCTTCATTTCCTTTAATCTCTTCATTTTCTTTAATCTCTGAATCAAGGCAAGAAAAAGAACTCAGAAAATTCTTATGGGTATATATGGTAAAAGCATAGCAAACTCTCCAACACAAATAAAAGCACGACAAATGGGCAAGCTGTGACCATCATTTCAAAGAGCAAACAGGGTGAATGGCTGCATGATGAATGACTGCACTGCACAGAACACTGGGGAAAGCATTCTAAAAAATGCAAAAATAAGGCTAAAGACAGACTGACAGGTAGCATAGTCTAGAGTCTGTGCCTGTCTGTGGAAGAATGACTTGAAATAACTTACTACCTTTCCAGATTTTCAGACTACACCTATTTAGGGGCACTTCCTAAGAATTTTTCATAGAATGATGTCTAAGAACTAAAGTAACTAAGAAAAGCAAGTTTGTATCTTCCCTAGACTACTTCCCTAGACTACAGTGGCTAGACTACTTAAAAGCCCTCTGTGCATCAAAGACATGGTTAAACCTCTGAATTCACTGTAAAGCTGCCTGAGAGTTTTTCTAAATACTTCCAAGTATTCCTTACACAGGCTATTCTAGTGTTTCACTATGCCATCTAACCTGACTGGGCATTTATTTCTGGTCTCTACTTCCTTCTTCTCTGCAGGAGCTGCAAGTAATTATGAGGAAAACTTGAAGGCAGGAATTCTGCTTGCATTGATTAGGTACATGAAACTAGAGCTCAGAGCTGAATATTGTTACATGTCCACAGGAAAAATGTTCACAATAACTTGTTTTTATTAAAAAACCCATATATATCTTTCCTGTGAGAGGCAACAAAAAATGAGTTCTATGGGGAAAAAAACCCTGCAGCTGGAAAGTCAAGCAATGCCTCTCCCCCTTTCCCCAGATAAGTGGGAGGTCATGCAGGGAGCCCAGCCAGACCAAGCATCAGCTTTTCAGCTTCAGACTCTCTTCCATGCAGGTGTTGCACCAACGAGGTATAATGGAGTTATAGGGTTCACTTCAACACAGAAGTCCTGCTCTTCCTCCTGTGGGAAAATGTGTAGGATGCCTGGTTTTCTGTGATTTTGTGGGTTGAAATAGAAGACCAAAATCCAGCCTCCTCTTTCCTTAGCAACACCACCATGCCCCATTCCGTACCCCCATCATCTACTACTTCTTTCCCCCTCCCTTAAAGCTGTCTTGCAGCAGAAATACTGGCTGATGGCAGGGAGGGGTTATGGGGAATCATACACACAAATTTAAAAATAAAAACAAGCAAAACCCTTCTCTCTTGCCTTCAGGTCCGGTTTTGCAGATCTTTGTTCCCAGTCTCCTTGGAAGACCCTATAAGCAACTTCCTTGAATAATATTTAAACTAATTACATGTCTGTGCTTTTAAGGACAGAAATCGCCAACAGAGAGGAAGGAAGAAATGGTAACTTTTAATTCCCCACTCACCACAATGAGTTACTGGATGTGCTTGCAAGGAGAAAGATAAGCATAGCACAGCCTTTTCATATATTCAGGTTCCAAGTCACATTCATTTCAGCATTAGCTTCCAGGAAATGATTTTAATGTACTTTTCTTCAACAATCATATATTCCAACACAGATAACGTGCTGCATTTGCCACAAATGACTGAGGACAGTATAGGACGTGATGATCAAAGGAGTTTGTACAACAAACAGTGAAAGAAAACATGCTGCTTGGCAAGTTCCTATGACAATGACATTTGGTTTGTATGGGCACGAAATCAGGCAGTTGCGCCTCTTCCGGATGTGGTTTCTTGTTGTCCGAAACACCACTGGCTTTTTCTACTGTGTGCAGAAGCAGCACCACAGAGGAACTGCTTAGCAAAGAACAAATGGTTACACCTCATTCACTGCAAGTCACTGCACAAAAGAAACACCAGTCTTGTTCCAATACTTTCTTTTAAGCAGTTTCCTATACACATTCACACACACTCCCAAAAATATTTTTTGATTTAGGCATCCTTGGCCTACTTGTAGGTTTTATTATTTTAAGCCTGCATATCTTTAAGAAATACTGTCCCTTCCAAGCTATTTGAATAAACCATTCACTGTTACGAATGGCACGTCATGGCCAGTAGGTTTATTACAGAGACCTTAACATTCACTTCTTCATGGGAATTAGTTATCAGCACAAGGGAGATGACAGCCGAAAAGGAAGTGCTAAAGCTACCAACCCCACCTACCAGGTGATCCCAAGAAGCTTGTGGGAAGAAGTCACTGACCCTCTTACAGTGGCAAGTTATTTGAGAAGAAGAAACAACATGTATCTGTTTTGAGAACACATGCATGTTTTCCATGTTGGCAGATTCAAATGAGTGACTTTTTCCTCTTAAAGAAAGCCTAATCTATAATACTCTAAAACCAGTCAGAAGATAGCTGGGAAAGGATGATTATAAAGGTATTGTTAATGCCACCCCCACGATGCCTGTGTACCTCCAAAACACTGTTCCACAGACAATTCTGTCACTGTCTGTTCTGTATCCCTACTCTACCTAAATACCTACACACCAACTCTCCTTCCTCTGACAGGCTAAATGGGTAAATAGATAAATTAACCTTCAACTGTTCTAATAAAACAGGTCTAATAAAAACAGTACTTTTGATGACAAATCATTTACGTGATCCATTTTCTTTAATCCTCTCCCAGCCGTGCTCAACCAGACAACATCACCCCAAACAGTAAAGATCAAATATGCAAGAGCCTCCTGTTAACCATGAGGACAGGCAGTGCCTGTCACAGCACTTCATGATGGCTGTCAAACAGCACTGCTCACAAGCCACCAAACCCACAGCCTGTGGAGGAGCCCCACACCAGAGCAGGGGGATGCCTGAGAGGAGGCTGAGACTCCATGGGAGACCCATGGAGAGTGGGGCCCTGCTCCTATGCTAGAGCAGCCTGTCCTTGAAGAACTGTACCCCATGGAAGAGTGACCCATGCTGCAGCAGTTTTGAGAGGACTGTTGCCCATGGGATGGACTCACATTGCACCAGTTTGCAGGGAGCTGCTACTCATGAGATGGACTCACGTTGGAGAAGTTCATGGAGACCTGTCCCTTGTGGGAGGGACCCCACAGCCCAGCAGGGAAAAACTCCCCTCCTTGATCAGCAGGAGAAACCACAGGTGAGAAACTGACCATAACCCCCATTCCCTGTCTCCTTGTGCCACTGGGGCAGGAGGTAGATCTGGGAAGGAGGGAGGAGCAGGAGGAAGTGTTTTTAAGGGCTTCTTTTACTTCTCATTATCCTGCTCTCATTTTGCTAGTAATAAATTCACTTCATATCTCTAAGCTGAGCCTGTTCTGCCTGTGATGGTATTTAATGAGTGATCTCTCTCTTGGTTCTTACCTCAACTCATGACCACTTTAATTTTCTCTCCTCTGTCCAGCTGCAGAGGGGAATGAGTGAGAGGCTTTGGTAGGTGCCTGACACCTGGACAGAATCAACCCATGACACATGCACATCAACAATATGTTCTGCTGAGGTGGCTTGTTAGGATGCAGACAGAACTCCGGAGAATTATACTCTGAGTGGTTATGTCACAACTGCTACGTGAGGTCTGCACTACAGAACGGATTTTCTGCGTAAGAAATATCATGAAAATTTCTGCTCTGTCCTCAGTAGAAGGAAGCATCTTATCTCAGCAAGCGGCAGCTGGTGTCAGGTTCCATGAATATTAGATTATGTTTTTTAATAAATTATTCAGTATTTGATGTACACAAACCAGGAAGCCTAGGACATTCATCTGTACAAGCACAGACAGGCAGAAGAGATGAGTGCTGAGAGAAGAAACCTGTAGGTGAAAAAACTTAAAATAAAGTGTTAATAAGTGTTCTGCAGTGATCAGTAATGCAGGATTTGACAGCCCTTAACTGATTAGTTTGGGCTTGGACAGCAACCACTTTCTAAAGAGATAAACAACTTTCCTGTTCTGGCACACAGACTCACCTGGGACAAAGCAAAACATCACATGATCCACCACATGTCCCTCTCCTGTCATGCCTTCATTAAATATGACCCCACATCATGCCTTACCCCGGGGGTAACTTCTGTGTCCCACTGATGGAGATGCTGAAGCAGTGAAGCTTAAATGAACAGTACATATGACATTACTCCAGCTCTCATATGTACGGTTAGGATGGCATATTGCTGTCTAAATCCCAAAACAGAAGCCTAAATGAAAGCAGGGTGACCTACATTACGCTTAAGTAAGTGTCATCTTAAAATGATAGAATCAAAAAATCAAATCTAGTAAGTACAGAGTGGTTACAAATCTAGCCTCATAAAATACCAAATAAAAAAGTACTTGCCATCAGGTATTCAAGTTTCTACCATTTCTTTTCAAGTATTATGCTGATGCCAGAAAGGCCAGGAAAAAAGGACTTCAAATCTACCACTTCTAGGCAATGTAAAGCCATTCATGTAGTACAGTAAAAGAAATTCCTATCTATAAACTTTGTGGATGATACAAAGTCAGAATAGAGTTTAACAATCAGATGACCTTGAGAGGTAAGTTAACATAAATGGAATTAACTTTGATGGGATGCATCATTGCATCATATCTTGCAGAACTAATAAAAATAGAGCCTCATAATTTGGAAATGACAGAGAAGAGAATTATCTGGGAACATTATTTTGCCCCTGAACATTTCTCCTCCATTCATGTTATGCAGTCCTAAGACTGAAAATGATGGCATTAGGATGTTTGCTCCTGGAGAGAAGGGAATTGTGCATTGCACCATGGAGAGAATCTCTGGGCCAGCACACCAATACCAGACACCCATGCTCAGGAAGGAAACACTGAAACAAAGCAGATGCAGACCAGGTCTATCAGGATGACCTGAAAGCAGAAAGGTTTGGCTCATTGGAGCATTAAAACAACTGCTAGAAGAGGACTGGGTGGGGTCCCCACAAATATGGCTTATGGATAAAGAAAGTTAACAGTACAGTAAAAGACCAATTTAAGCTAACTACCACTAGCACAAGAACATCCATGTCTAAAGTGACTGAAATTACAGGCATCCAATATTCTGAAGTTTGTTCTGATTACTTTGTCAGATAAAAATGTGTAGCAGCTTTGCAAATCGAGTAAGAATCATCTTAAAAACACTACATTATGCCATTGCTAGTCCTATTCTCTGTAACTAGGAAAGAAAGGGAGATTTTCCAGACTGCCTTACAGACCTTTCTCCTCTATGACTGCTTGAGAAACACACTGCAGACTGAGAAACACTCTGCTACCCCAGGCTGCAATGAGTATTCACTGGACATGAGGGAAGACAGCATCTTGCAGCAATCAGCAAAGGCTTCTGTTTAAGCAGGGTAGCACCAGACAGAAACCTTTCCCAAAGGAATTCTCTACTGAAAATTGCCTTCTAGGAGGCCAGGACCTCAAAATTTGAGTATCCAAATAAGCAAACATGAACCAAGTTAATAGATATCAGTCTTAACTTGCATTTATTCAATCATGATTGACTTATTTGATGTGAATCATTAGCACGTCCTCAATTATAGGGTGATCAGCATTGTCCACACTCAGGTCTCAGGCTTTCATTCAGAACAAAAGTACACACACTCATGTGACTGGGTTTATTTTGCCATATGCATTACAGCAGTTATTTGACTCAAGTCAATCATGTTTAACTCACGTATTTAGTAAGAAGACTTCTTCTCACACAATCTTTCTCCTTCTTGCATATATTCTTGCAATAGCCTTTATTTCTATATGCACAAATTTATCCTCCTTAGTTTCAAATGAAAAATGAAAAATTTGGGCTTTAGAAGGAAAGCATTTCAGAACAAGAGAGAAAATCCCATTATTTTGATGCTCTAAATCCCTGCCATCATTACATTTAACCTGCATTTTCAGCTACTGACAAGAACTGACACGAGATTATCTCTGAGAAAAATGACTGATGTTACCAAAAAACTATGAGTTGCCAAAGCAAGTAATCTTCAGCACAAATAGGAAAAATGAATTAAGGAAACTGAACAAAAGATAAATTAAATCCTAAGAAAAGCTGCAGTGTTTTTAAATAAAGCCTCCAGTTATCAAGAATTACATTTCATAGAGATGTAAACACATAAAAAGAAGAAACTATGGTGTCTGCAGAACAGCAGAACAAGAAAACCAGGGCTAATGGCTTCCAATGTTTCTATACTTTTCCAGTAACATTTAAATTTGGATTTTGATTTTAGGTAACTGGTGCGCTCAGGAGAAATATCGACATATTTCCAGATATAATATGCTAATAATTATTTTAACAGCAAATTATAATTATATTAATTATATTAATTGCATTAATATGAAAACGATTAATTTTTAGACTCAAATCAAGGAATAGAACTTCTACATAGCCTTCTTATGCACAAGATAGTCTACCTGAATTTCAATAATGGAAAAAAAATTGACAAAGCACCCGTATTATATAATCAGAATTAATGGTGAATAACCACAGAACCTCTATCACTGAGAACACTGTTCAGAACAAAACCATTACTCATTTTGCACTTGCATTCTATGAATTCTCTCTCTCTGCCTGTAATCTTACAGCATCTCATCACGTGAGGTCTTGAGAGACAAGAACTATGTCCCAGTGCTTATTTTAGCTTCTTAATCCCTATCAGTGACTTTCACAAAATGTTCTTTTAAGGAACAATAAGGTCAGAAACGACAAATCAAACAAATGGCTTTCATGAATTAAAAATAAAGTACTACAGATCAAATATACCTATCAAGTATCAAACAGTGATTTTTGTCCTGGGTGCAGCCTGTAACCCTTCAAGACGATTGTTATCCAAATACATAAATATACAAAAATCCCCATTTTTCTCACTGAAGAATATAATACACATGAGAAAGTGCACATTCTGTTAAGACAGACATATACCTGAAGTATACAACGATATTACACCACACCTAAGGACACTAGTGCCTCTCAATTCACATTTAACTTGATTGTGCTTGCATTTCTCTTTCCTCAAAGCTTTTACAAAACTAATCCACTGTTGGAACATCACAACCTGCTCAGACAGCCTGCAGATCATGTGCTCCAGCAGATGAGGATGCAAGTGAGTCATTTGCTTGTTTAATCTTTCATTGCTTGAACTGAAAAGGTATCCACAAAAAAAAAGCTTTTACCATCTTCCTGCTATGTAGTCCCAGTGGCTCAGTATAATTACAAAAATTCTGCACAAAATGGTAATAAGCCTTTTTTGTTTTTCATATCTGGGGCAAGCAACAGTGTTGTACTCTTAAACTGTTTGTGTTGAATAATCTTTCGAGAAAACAGAGGTTTAGCTCACGTGGTCCATTGAAGTCTTGCATCACCAACAGGCTCTGAGTTTATCCTCATCTATTCATTTTCCAGAAAGAGAACCTCTGGAAGTTAAAAAAGTCAGGCTGTGCTTTTCTGGCAACCCAAGCCATTTTCCTATTCAGTGCTTTGAAAATTATGAAGAGTAGCAGCCAGACACACCATTCCAGGTTCGTACAGGAGAAACAGTTTAAAAGGCACAATCTGACTTGTATCAGTAGTAAAATAAAGACCTGTCATACAAAAAAGTCATGCACATGTCAGGAAAAGAGAAGTATAACAAAATCATATGCATATGCACTACTGATATTTCTGTCAACTTTATAGCGAGTATTTCTGACACCACAGAATAAAAAAAGAAGGAAACTTTTCAAGATTTAACAAAGGCATACAATATTACAAAAAGTATACCAGGTACCAAAATATTATCCCATGACAGACTGATGAAAACTGTAAAGGAATCCCAGGAAAATGAAAAAGGCAACCTATTGCAAGTCCGTTATTTCCTTTAATTTAGATTTATTCTTTTCTGAATTACCTTTACCACCTTCATTGCCTCAGCTTTCTCAAAATGAAAGTCACGCAGGATCCATGTGACTCACTGACCTGGATGCAACATTTACCAGCTTGCAAAACAACAGGGGCTTCCTTCCCACCTTTCAGGCCATACACACTACTGATTTACCATGGATCAGAATACTCAGCTTTAACTCAGGCAGGCTGACACTTTCTCTTTGCTAAGGAAGACCTACAGCTTTTCAGAAACAACTCTTCCTGAAGGCCATCCAGACTTCTCACAAGATTTCAGACATGCAAAATTAAGAGAAGCACAGTAACAGGATAAGCTCTATCAGACCTATCAAATGCAGACTGCACCTTTTCGGCTGCCAGCTGGCACTGTGCCAGAGGTCTTTATGGTTCTGTGCAGGCATTTGGATCTCCTCTAAAGTCTTGCCTAAAAAGCTGGAAAGCAGAAAGCCAATGCAAATAAACACTATTTAGCATTTGAGTTTACTGAGCTGTATTTGAAGGCTTAGACAAGAACCTCCTCTGATATCAATACTGCTGATTAATGTCTTTGCAACATTTTGCACCACGGTAGAACAGGAAGAGCCTTGAGGTCCTGTCTAATTAGGGGCTTGTTACTTGAAAATGGTGTAATTTCTACCAGTTCAAATCTTTCTCCAAGTGGAATTGCCAAGTAATGCAATTGCAGTGAAAGAAACATCAGCTTGTTCAGCTAAAGGACAGAAATCACTCATGTCCTAGGCTGCCTTTCAGCTTTTTTCTGACTGCCAAGGGTGTGACTGAGAAGCTTGTGAGACAACCTTCTAGCTCCAGCTGGATGTCATGCAAAGGTTTTTCCAACAGCCTGCCTCTGTGGGACAAAGCTTGCATGGAGGCTTCCACAAGGAAAAACTCAACCCACAGTCTTCCAAATCTAGACGTTGCAGCGTATCAGATAGCTTCTTAACATAGTAAACCAGTGGGCAAGTGAGCAGATTTCAAGGTTCAACATGGAAGACTTTATGAACTTAATGCAAGAGGTACATACTGAAGAGAACGAGTAGACCTTCTTCTACTGAAGGTCCAGCATCAAATCTGAAGAGCAAGCCTCTCTCCACTCTTAGTGAAGAAAAAAACAGCTGAACAGCAAAGAAAAAATAAATGTGAAAGAAGATTCAAAATGCTGTTTTAAAATACACCTCATTTTTGCAAATCAGAGTTGGCCATTTATGAAAAAGCCAACACAACAAGGAATGTGGACAGGAAGGAGCGTTTCACCTGCCATCTACCATTCCTGGGAGGGGGGGACAGAGGGAGCCCTAGGCTGGCCAGAGCCCACTGCTCACTCTTTAGATGTAGAGAGTTAATGCAGGGTGTGCAATGTACAGAACCAGTCTTCAGGCAAGCATGCAAGGCAGTGGATTTTTATAGAGCACAGGGCACACATAGGATGCTGAAAGAGGAGCTCACAGGTAATTGCTTAAAGCCATGCACTACACAGAAGCATCCTGTGACTGGAATTATATGCTAAAGGAACACTCCATAAGGTGCATCATTTTGAATATTAAAGTACAAACAAAGCTTTCATTTTAAAGTGGTAACAAATCACCTCCGCCCAACACTTACTAATTTGTCAACATAACTTCAAGATAAAAATCACAGATAATACAAATGTATTGTGCTGTTCAAAACCAAACCAAACCAAAGATGGATGGTGCACAGATTTTTTCCCTCCACTGTTTTTTATTTCCCTCAAACACACACTGACATTTACTTAAATTGGCCAGATTCTCAACTGGCATAAAAATAATCTTTGTCTCTGGTCTAGTTACTGTTAACACCATGCTGAGTTACACAAAATAAGGATTAGACTCATCACACATACTACAAAGCTAAAGCTTTATCTATGCTTTGATCTTCCTAGCACTTTCACCTCAGTGCTTGCTTAGTTGTAGAATTAAAACCTGCATATACATGTGCATAAAATGGCTAATGTACTAAGTGAAAAATATGTTGCTTTATTGAAACATTACGGCTGTATTACACAATACAACCTTGTGCTTGCTGTGTCTCAGCTCCATGACCAAGATCCATTTGATTTTCTTATAAAATTAAGACAACAAAACACTACTGATAAAAAGGGGATTCACCCTTTTTTAGTGGGTTGTCATCAGTGGTTTCTCAGATGAAACATACAAAACAAAATAAACTACAAACAGTTTAATGTGGCCAAGCCAGCATTCCTGTAATGCAGTCCAGCTGAAATTGCTTTGGGAATCAAGATTAGAATCAGATTTAATGCAAGATCTTAAATGCACAAGCCTTCACGGTATACAGAAAGCCAGGGTGGACTTTACTCATAGGGGCTATGATAGGAGTCACAAACTTGTGGTTAAGACCTGTAAATTAAGGCATGTCACAAGTATTTGAACCAGCACTTGATTTGGGCACAATCCTTGCACAGGACCCTTCCAGTTACTACCTGTGTTCTAGCACACCACCTCACTTCCTAGCTTCACTCCAGTTCCCATTCCCATACTGCCTTCCCTCTCAAAACACACATCATTCAAGTTTAACAAAATATATTCTCTCCTTCTAACCTAACATCCATTAAATGTAAAATCCAGTATTTCTTCACATGAGGAAGAAATTTTAAGTCAGCAGATGTATTTTTGAAAAAACTTTCAAGTGATCCTTCCTTCTTTAGTGCAGTTCTGAGCAAGAGGAATGGAAAAATATGAAAACAAGTTTTGCTCATTTGTTTAGCCACTGTTCCTTTTAAACTATCTCCATGCTGCAAGTTATAAAGCAACCATCCCTTCAGAAAAAAAATTAAAAATAGCTGCGTACTTCAAACATTTAATTTCACAGGTTTTTTCTGTCTTTTATCCTGACACAATCTGCCTATAAAACAGCTTCTTCTCTCCAAGTTACACAGTGTCTGGAACAAAGCCAGCCTCACAAGTACAATGGGTTTAACACACATACAGATCTGCAGCAGTCAGTGTTTTGAAATGCTCTTTTCAAACCCTTTGGGAAAATTAATTATTTAACAGCCACGTGTCAGAGATATTTGTCTCACATCTGAAGGCTCCTCTTATCCTTCTTCCCCAAGGAATTCAGCAGTTTCAACAAACCAGCAGTTCCTGACTTGGTAACAGGACCAGTCAGCGAAGGTAACAATCAACCAGGCATTTCCTCTTGCTGCTTTGTCCACCTGGAAAGCCCACAAAAGTCAGCACAAAGCTCCTTGTTGAAGGCCTAAAGAAGCAGTGAAGGGAGCAGCAGGAATGACCCTCCAAACATAATACCAGTAATCGTGCCCTTCCAGACAGACAACTTGGTCTTAGAGGTTTCTTCTACTAGCATTTATTTTTCATCTCAAGGAAAGACATCCTACAGAACCACCCATCTGCAATAGGCACTGCTCATATATGAAAGCAGACAATTTTCCTCTTCTTTTTTTCAGTCTTCCTTGCTTAAAAATGCAATCATGATTACAGGACTTTTACCCAGCAAGAAATCAATGGCACAAGTTGGAAATAAAGCAGACTCCAGCATCCTGACTCTATATGAAGGTCAAAGACAACATCATAATTCCCACACTATTTAGGGTAAAGTACTCAACATTATTTTCCACTTTCTAAGACTGTTCACAGGAACCACCTTTGAAAAGCAGTCCTGATGAATCCTATGGCACTCCAATATGCTGTGCGACAGAGGAGAAACCTAGCATACCACTGCTCTTAAAAGAGGTCCAATTCCTATCCCCACCTTTCCAACACAGAAAAAGAACTTTTCAAGGACTTATTTATGTGGCACATACACTGAGTAACAGCACAGGACAGCTCTTTCCCAAAAATATTAAGTCACTAAATCCAACAGTGTAACCCACACAGCTTGGGCTGCTTCTGGGACATTGTTTGCCGTTCTGCTCACCTGTACTTGCATAATTATCTGTTTCTCAACCATCATTTGATTTCCACATGAAGAAATCTATCACATCTCAAAGATTCATGGATATCCATTCGAGTTTTTCTAATTCTCACCTGACAACTGCATGTATCTAAAAGAAGATACAAGCTATCACTGTGCACCCAGAGAAATTTAAATCACCTTTCAAGAAACCCTGAATTTTAAGCACAAATTAACGAAGAGCCTGTGAAGACATAGGAGAGACAAGTTTCATGGTAAGTTTTAATCCAAGCAGAAATTTTCTGAACTCTTAGTATTAAAAAAAATATTGAAAATATACTGTACTACTAAAAGGAAAATGCACTATGGTCTCAATTTTAAACTAGATAAATTAAGTACATAAACATAAAAAAGTATGTCAGCTATTTTGCCTGTATCTCCCTCCTTCATGAGCACAAACGGCAATACATGCTCAAATAATAAAGTTTTAATTGATATATTTTGGTAGGTAAAAATATAAGCCAATCCATACAATGCAAGCATTTTTCTGAATACTGCAAGCTTAACATCTCTCTCCCTGTTTTTTGTCTTTGTACAAAGAATAGCAAAAGTGGGTAAGCTTCTTGAGAAGTGCTATCAACAAACTGAGTTGGTACAATCACTATTTATATTTCCTTACCTAACACAGGCAGATACATTCATTCATCAAAATCTTTCATGAGCAGTACATATTGATCTGGGGATCATTTAAAGAGGGTCATATAAGTACAGCATAAGAGCAGTACAAAATTTATGTACAATGAAAAAATCTCTCATGTATTAGGAAGCCCACTTGCTTTTAACTCTCAAAGAAAACCCACACCTGGAGACACAATATACAAGAGATTCAATATAAAAACACAGCTAAGTGAACTTAGAATCATGAGAGAAAAGAAATGTTAGTTATTGACACTCCAGTGCAATTTGCATGAGTACAGAAAAAGCACACAGAAGAACCGTACTAATAAAAGTGTGCTAAGTGAAGAGCAAAACAATCTGTACACAAACAAGTGCATTGTAATCTCTTTCTGGTTCCTTATTTTATTTCAAATGATATTTTGGCAAGGAACAAAATGGGTCTGGAAAAGAGGTAACTGCCTTTCTGAAACCAAGCAGATGAAAAAAATTGTTTTGCACACATTTTTATTTGGCTTCTTATTCCCAGTTAAAGGATTCCTCCTTCTGAATATGGTGTTGGAGGAAACATGTTTAATCATATACAACTCCAAAATGGATGTAAAGGAAATTTAGCAACAGTCTCAGAAGTGAGAAAACAATACAGTCCTTATATAAGAAGCTTTAATCTGAAGGTTGCAAGCAAGTCACAGGAAACAAACACCTAGCTACAGAGTGCCAAGCATATGCACTCAGCAGCTCTTTCATCTCAAGTGTCACACTGAAAAACTTCAAGTATCTGCTGAAAGGACATACTGGTTCCTACTGGCTTGGAAATCCTCCTACTAAAAAGAAGTCAGATACCAGATACTTTCATTGGCCCAGTTGCTGAAATGCACGTTACAGGACGAGCCTGAAAAGCTACTCCATGAAATCTTGGTGGTATGTGACTATGATTTTGGATGAGGAAAAATCACTTAGACATACACTTTCAGGGATGCACATTGCCCAAAAGGGAGTGGAAGGGGGTAGAAGATGTAGCAAACCAACAGCAAATGAGACAAGACAATGCACTCACTTGGACAGCAGATCTCTTCCTTGACTGAACACTGGGAATTCAGATTTCCCGCACAAGTCTTTCCCGAGTCCTTCCTGTGGAGGTGCTGTGCTTCCCTGGAGAGGGCTGGATTACTGCTAGTTTGTACTTGCTTGTAACTGGTGATGACTGAGCTACTCTCTGCATGAAGTTTCCACATCATCAAGGGACTATCCTTCCATTTCAGTACCATTTCAGCAATAAGATCAAGCCTATACCTAAAATGTGGTTTCTATGAATATGAAATGATATTTTAATTGTGATATTCACCCTTAATGAATAAACAACTGTAGCATCAGAACATCTTCAGATTCTGTGCTATGTCATAGACCATTAGAGATCATGTTCCTGAGTTATGCTGTGTCAGATAGAAATGCTTTTGTATAAACACTCCAAAATTTACCCCAGTTTGGGAATCTAGGAAACTTGCTGGCCAGATCTAATGTTTAACAAAAGGTGCTATAATTCTTCAGGAATCTGATGGGAAAAAAAAAAAAAAAAAAAGACAAGTGACCTCTACAAAGGCTCCAGCAATAACAAAATAGTATCAGTGACAGTGAAGATGCCCTTTTCATTAAAGACCAGACTAAAGGCCTCTAGCTTTTCACTAGTCTTGTATAGAAAGCATCAGTATCAAAAGTTTCTTTAACATTCATTTTCACAGAAAGCAGTCTCTTTGTCCTGAACTGAGAGCTGAGCATAACAGATCATATCCCTTGTAGGCTGAACTAGGAACTCTGGTAAAGGTCATGCACAGATGTCATTCAAACACACCTTCACCACACTCACACAGCATGCCTGCAATCTGCATAGTCTTGTATGATCCATTCAAGCTCACTGTCAATACTTGAACACCTATGAAAACAGAGTAACAACACCTGCAAGTGACACAAAATGAGAAGGACTGAAATGTTATTAGTTGATACAGCAAGTTATTGATAGTAGGGGAAATATGGAGGTATATGCTAGGCACTGCGGAAGACTTATTCATAGCAATTAATGCAATTCCACAAACACAACCTGGAAAAAAAGTTCAAGCTCTAATGGATGCAGCAAACACACACACACACACAGAGACAACACTTTATTTTATTCTACCAGTAAAAGAATGGAGAACCTGGTGCAGTAATTGCTCCTTCTGTCTTTCCAAATTAAAGTAGAGAAAGTCAAGGTTTGGGCTAAGTGGAGAATTGTTCAGAAAACCAGAAGCACTGTCGTAAGTACAAAACAGGTATAAAAGGGCATTAAGAAACAGGCTGAAGGAAGACATTAATGAATTAAGAGTAGATGACACTTTAGGGTAGATGATTTCTACTAAAGTTCATTTTTTCTGGAGTTTATCTACATTAAAACTAACATGGGCTTTTAGAGAAAAAGAGAAGGCTAAGGTGATGGTCTAGTTTTCTAACAGTTAAAATCAACATCTTCCCTTTGCAAGACTATAAAATCTGGCCTCCAACTTTCCCCCAGTAGTTATAAACTTTCCATAATCTTCACCAGTGGCGTTGTGTGGATGTGGTTCGTGGAACTAAGATAACAAAGGCTTGTGTAGACAAGTAGGTCTTGAGGGAAAATACATTTTGCACAGATAACTCAAAACAACATTTCAGAGAGGCTAAGAAAGCAGTCCTAAGTGTCCTTCAAAAACTCTTCGCTATATCAACATTGACAAGCATAACTCAGGTTACTTTATAAATAAATACTATAGGACTCTGCTAAGAACACCGTGCCATACTTTGACAAAAGCAGACTGCTTCCTCTGCAGCATAAGAGGGTGATAAGGAGAAGTGGAAGAAGAAGAAAGTCCTACTTCTCTGTGTACCTCTTGCTTCCCAGCCCTTTCCAACTACTTAACTGCACCAGAGGCAAGAATTCTCCTCCCTGCCTCAGCACAACCTTCATACAAACAAGTAAAATAGCTGAGGGCTCCTCTAAACTCCAAGAAACAAAGGACTGAGGATTATCATGGCCCTGATACTGCAACAAAGCTATGTTCAGATATTCAGTCCTCACACTGCAAAACCTATAGTTATACATGGAAGGAATTAGCTTTACTGTGTTATAAGTCAGACAAGATGATGAAACTTGAAGTAGTTCTCAATTTCCTCTGGTTTTGTTTCTAGGAAGCTGAGTTATAAGAAGAATCAGTTTCCATCTTGTTTTTGCTGCAGCCAATGAACAGGCATCAGGGTGCCTCTTTCTATGCAAACAAGGGCCTTCTCCTCAGCAGGATCTACAAACTGCAGCCTACATAATGTAACTTTACCCACAGGTATAATAGCATCCCTTTCATGGCACAACAATAGGTATTAGTACAACTATAATTTATTTATGAAGGCAGATTAGAAGCTAAGTTGGTTGCTTTTAAGGCCCTTGTGCACATGTTCACACGACCATGTCATTACTGCCAGGTATTCTGTTTATGCAATGTTCACCTGGTGCAGAGTCAGCCGGAGGCCAGTCTGCCACTCACCCACTCACAAGAAGCTCATTTCCCCCCAGTACAGTGGCAGCAAGAGGACAAGATAACAACACTGCTCTACTCACAGGCAAATACCTCCACTCAGCATCTCTAAGAAGCCATGTACCCTTTATGTGTATGTCCCATTCCCACAGTCTAGGCACACGTCCCAAATGGTCCACAGGACCCCAGTACACTCTACTTGACCTGGGGCTGCACTTCAACAGCCAAGCAAGCACAAACCGATTTGGGAAGTACAAACCCTTTTCCCACTGCCCAACAAGCTGAGCAGCCATGTGCACATATGGCATGAAGGCCAAGACAACCAGTTCCTTCTAGGTGTTTGGCCAATTTTATAAACTACTGCAGAAAAGCTGTGTGTACCCCCTTGTGGTGGTTTGCTATGACATAAGAGGGAGGGATAAGATGTATTCCCAACTCTTCCAATTCAGGCACAATCGGCATCTATGATAACTGTGATGTATTCCACACTAAGTGCTTCCTACCTTGGTTCTCTGTCTTTCAGAAGAAGAAACTGAGGACAAAATGTTCCTAAATGATTTAAAAATAAAACCCAAGATTGATTGATTGCCCAACCTTCGCTCTTATGCCAACTTCCAAGCACACTTATATTTGAAATTTTTATTGTTATCACCCTATTGAGGTTTGCAGTGTTCAATTTCCTTATTAGGGTGCACTGTGTTGATTTCAGTATGAGGGAGTTTATCTGCATTGTCATTTTACAAAAGGGGAGTGGGTTAACAGGCAGTTGAACCCACCCATGAATTTATATTTGAAGCCAGAAAATATTTTCTGCAATTTAGAAGCCCTAAGATTTTGGTGTCCTGTTTTTATTTTGGGAGGATTATTAGGTTCTTGTGTGTGTGGTTTCTTTTGCTCTTTGTTTGTTTTAGGTTTTTTGTGTTTTTTTTTTTTTTTTTTTGGTTTATTTGTTTAAACATGAAAGAGGGTGCATAACCCTTACCAATTTTTTGGCTCATTTTGAGACCAACACAGACAAATGTTTGTTCTTTTGAAGCTGGATGTCCACTCTTTGCAACAACTCTCTTCAGTAAAGATCAAGACATACAGAAGGCATAGGACTAGAACTAACCATTATTCTGTACATATTTTTGAAATGGGATAACAGGATGAGTTTATTCATAGTAAAGTATGAGAAGTATCTTGGAGTTATAAAAGCAACCCAAACCTCAGTATGGGGAATGGATAAGACATCCTTTGGAAAGCATCCCCAGTGCTATTACATATTGGTGTAGGTCAGTAGAGAAGCTAAGCTCACCCTGTTGACTCACAACTGGTTTCAAGAATGGCAATAACTTATCATCAGTTGCTGAAGGGAACTTGGTATATGCCATTATATCTGCTCTGTTTCATTAAAAACAAGTTGTTGCTCTAGTTAATCCTGTCAATTCAAACTGGAAACCAGGTTTTTAACTCTTTAACTTGCATTGATGAGAAGTTTGGTGTGTGTGGCTTTAGCCTTCTGGGCTGTCAGCAGTTATGGTGAGAAGCTGTAGTGCAGGTGCCAAACTCACAGCAGAGAAGCAGCAGCCTGCACAGCTACCTGTGCTCAACTACCATACCACAGATACTCCATGCAGCCAGTTCGTGGCATGAAGCTGCTGTAGGGTCTGGGGCACAAGTCTTATGAGGAGCAACTGAGGGAGAAAAGGAGGATCAGGGGAGATCTTATCATTCACTACAGCTACCTGACAGGAGGCTGTAGTAAAGTGGGGGTTGGCCTCTTTTCCCAAGTAAAAAGTGACAGGACAAGAGGAAACGGATTCAAACTGCACCATGAAAGGTTTAGATTGGATATTTGGGAAACATTCTTCATGGGAAGGGTTGTCAAACACTGGAACAGGCTGCCAGGATTTGAGTCATCATCCTTTGAGATATTTATAAGTTGCGTAGATGTGGCTCTTAGGGACACGGTTTAGCAGTGCCGAGCTGACAGCTGGATTCAATCGTAAAGGTGTTTTCCAACCTTAATGATTCTGTGATTCCATGAATACTTTAACTCAAGCTAGTCTGGTTTAATCCATGTGAACAGAGAAGCACCCCAACTCAAGCTGTACTACTCAAGTGAGGACAAGTCATTAATCACAATAGAACTTTAGCTTCCCATATGCATTATGACAGCAGACAGTGCATGAGAAGAAGTGAGAATATTACATTCTTATATTAGGAAGGAGATAGGAAGAAAAAGGGTGTAAAAAAAATACCACTACTTGGAATACAAAACCCCCAACTTACCCAAAGAGCACAGCATCAAAGACAAAATCACTCTCCAATTTCATGGAGCCATTTATCTCTACCTTTGACATCAAATGGAAAACAACTGGACTTGCAGGATCTAAGGACAACTGCTGCTTTCATTTCATTTTTCAATTAAACCATGCCTGCTCTATTTTACTCTCCGGTTGACTTGGTGACTCAGGCTGTATCAGGCTCTCAAGGCAACATGATTCTTGTCACCACTGCCAAAGCACGTGCCTCTTTATATTCTCCAATGCTGAACCTCATTGTCTCCAACTGTAGGCTGTTTCCATGACTTTCATCAGACCCATACAGATCCGACTTATTAGTCATCACATCAGTGGCCCTCAAAAACACATCCATTTTGATTAATTGGTCTTTAGTTCTTTGAAATAGTTTTTCAAATTAACTATCATTTTCCCCTTTCCAAATATCACTTAGATAAGGGTGACTCATCAAATGCTAGCTTGCTCTGTTGTAAAGCTAAAATAAAGGGCTTTAAACTAGACATACTTTGTTCTGAGCATGACTGGGCAAAAACCTCACAACACAATCTATTCCAGTGGCATCAACACCGAAGACTAAATCAGCAACCCTGAGTACAAAGCCATCTGCCCCACCAAGGACAAACAAGCATTCAGGATTGCTCCCTCTTCCATACTGTCCATTCCCTAGATCAGACTAGATTGAGCTCAACTGACGGATTCAGCCTGAAGACTGTAGAATAGCTGGTATCTGCACTAAGTAGCCAAAAGCAAGAATGGGCCAGAAGGCATTGCATGAAAAATAGTAATATATACCTATATACAGCTGTACAGTATCTTCTACATGCCATGGCTTCAAACATACACTATGCTGCCAGGCAAAAGGTAAAAACCTGGCCAGATTCAATACCACTCTTTGTACATGCAAATGAATAGCACTTGCAAACTCAATACTTCAGGGACATACACACAGACAGCAAAAAATAAATTTTTCAAAAAAAACATCTTCTCTCCATTACAGAAATAATAAAACAGCATCCCCAATTTATTTGGGACTATACACTCTGACACACTTGAAATTTAAGTCAAAAGTATGTTTTAAAAATATGCTTTGAATAATTGCTCATCAGAGTCACTGATGAAAGATAAATAATCCCAAGTGGCCCCCAAGTTGAGGCATGTGACAGATTTCTACCTCACAGTTTATTTTGAATACTAACAATGTTTTTCTGTTTCAGGTTCCTAGCAGTAGAAAAGGTTACTTGAAAAAAAACTATTTTGCTGCATTTCTACAGCACAATTGTTAAACACTGTATTAGAGGGTTGTTTTCCCCAGTATGAAAACATCCATAAGTCACTTAGCATTGACAGGGACATCACACTTGAATAATCTTTAGGGAGCAACAAAAAGCATGCATTTTTCAACAGTTTCCTTCTAAGAAAGTACTTTTGAGGTTCAGAAAGGCCCAGGGAAATCTCTCTGGAAGGTGGACACATTTAACAGCACACTACTAAATACTGAATGTGGGTACATTAGCATTTCTGTAACAGTTTCTGTGAAGAATTCTCTCTGCTGTAAGTTAATGCAGTTATGTGGAAGTCAGAAGCAGCAGTACAATAAAATTGCTAAAACTGCAGCTGTAGCTCTTTAAAACCCAAATATATAAGCAAACTGATTCTAACAAGAAAACCGCACATGCTGTGATAATTCACTGTTGTCAGATGAAAATCCCACTAACAGAACAAACAAATGGGTACAGCTGTCACTCATTCCACTGGAATTACCTGTTTTCATCAAGTGCCAGTAAACTATCACATCTCGCTGCAGTTTCAAAGGTCTGCTCTTTCTATAACATCCTGAGCTCATGCTCCCATCTCACCCCAAAAAATCAGTATCATTGCAATCCCTGCTTCTTTCAAATTATTACAGGCTACCTGCTGTATTCTGCATTATAACTACATGCACATACTGAATACATACAGATGCAGCTTAAGATCTAAAATTGTATTCAAAGAAAACAGAGTTTATAACTGGCTTTAGAAAAAAGCATATGAAATCGAAGATTTTTCTTTTTTTTTTCCGTTATTTCCCAGTCCTGAATAGGATTTGTACATGAAACATTTAAACCAAGATCATAAACAAAATCATGGGTGATAAAAAGATTGAAGGCATTATTGGAAGCAACTTGTTAATGCTGTAAGCCTATAGATAATAGCTGAACTTGCTGAGATGCATTATTTGGTCAATATTTCTCATTTGGTTTAATGAAACATGATGGATAGCCAAATGAGAGGAAATCTTACTTCAACATATTAAGTCAAGCAAGTATCCCACTATAAAAGAGCAAAACATTTCAGCACAAGAAGACATTTCAACAAGGCATACATCTCTTCATACAAGTGCAGGTGCTGTAGGCAGCAGACATGACCTTTATATAGGCTTTGCAATCCAGAACTTTTCTACCAATTCCCTCAAGACAAAATATGAAAATACTTAAACAAAAAAACAAAAAAACAAAAAAAAAAAAAAAAAAAAAAAAAGAAATCTTACGGCTTGAAATGCAGTAAGCCAGCCTGCAGTTGATCTTCCTGAACAGTTGCTTGTTGATTGGCCAAAGTATAAGTGTAAAGAGTTGAATGAAGTTAATGATCAGTCCTGACACTATAAATATGTAGCAGATCAGAAGGTGGCAAATGAATTGAGACTTCAGAAAGCCAACGATGTCCATGATTTGCTGAGAAAGCAAGAGGATACCTTCAGACACAAAATTCAGAAGACAACCTGCAAAACCAAATAGTATCAGCAGTTACAGAGTGCATTTATTTCTATAGACAGACTTAAAACAACCTTCATGCTTACGCTTAAATTAAAGTTAAGTCTATTGTAGGAAAAGGCCTGATGTCAGTAGTTGCAAAAGTAACAATGTAAAGAGAATACTGTATTTGTGAACCAATTTACATTTCGATTTGGAAACAAATTCTTTAATTTCAATCTTAACTCTGCAAAACCTGTGAACACATGACTCCACTCCATGGACTACAATACTCTTCTATAAGGTTTTCATCGATAAAGTATGAGCAAATATTTTGGTTTGAACTATTTGACAGCTTTGATATGAACTTGTACTTTTATTTGAATTGTCTGTACTTCATGAGACATACACTGTCACCTCTGTGACAGTGAGAGCAGCTCAAGAGTAAAGGTGAGCTTTAGGCTTGGTTAGGAGATGTGCTTTTCTCTACAAGCTATGCCAGCCATGGTCCCCAAACAAGAGGTAGCAGCCCCTTAATTCTAGCTTTATTGTCTTCTTCCCCTCTCATACTCAAATAACAGTTGATTTTGGCGAGAAAATAAAAGCTTGGCTAAGTACAATACACACCATTTCTTCAAATATTCCTTGACACTGATTCTGCCAGTTATAATCCATAAACCCAGAAATGAAACATCAATAACAGTACTAACCTGTGACCCAGAAGTGTTTTCAGAAAGGAATCCATCCTAAGGTTACTTATGAAATGTTTTTAAAATTTCGGAAAGGTCCAGTCCAACCTTAGCAATTGAGCATTCAAAGGAAATGTCCTCTGCAGAGTATTCTGACCTATCAAATATTGTACTGACCTCCCCCTACCATCACTACCACCACTGCTAGAATGAACACTCATCTCTCAGTAAACACAACCCTGATATTCTGCATACAGTTAGATAGGAGGTGCTTCTGCCATCCTGTCCCACTCCTCCACTGCTTCCCCCTCTGAGGCATAGAAGAGTTTTCCCAGGGAGGAAGCCCTGAGACAGTATTTCTGAATGTGCCAGTCGCATGCAATAACAAAACAGCAGCCGTCAGCAGCCTAGGGAATTAACTGATGAAAAAATCTTTATGCCTATCCTTTTAGTTTATATGAGACCCCATTATGTGAGGCACTGAGTCTAGATCAGTGACCTGAAACATTTGTTTTACTGCTCTTTGCTGACTCTGCTCGCCACAGCAAAGAGCACACACAAGAATTGTTGCAGAGCCTGCGGAAGTTATTTAGCCAGTTTTTCAACCGCAAGGAAGATGAGGAAAAATTTAAGAAAGAGTATCAGTATTATTGTATAATTTATATAAAGAGTTTATGGCAGTCCCAAGCCTATTATTAGCAGACAAAATGTGCCCTTTTGTTCCCTTTATCTTGCTGTACTATTCAGTACCACAGCTGACACCAGCTGTAGCTCAGAATGGCAGAACAGGCCTCTATTCATTGTAGTAACCACTGTCATGATACTCACAAAAAGCTTTTCCAGTTTTAACAAACCTTCCTATTAAAGATATATTCTTAGGGCGGCAGACAATTTACTAGCTTGGGCTTTGATCAAAGGCTTTGTTTTTGAAGGCCAAGCAGAATGAGAAATGTTGTCTAGTAGGAACCACTGCTGTTTTTCTTCTCCAATCCTTCCAATGAACACTCAGAAGACAAGCCAAACAATTAAAAAGAAAAAGGCAGCAACTTTCTTTAAAACAGTGAGAATAGAAGCAACCAGCTACTTGCCAGTGGATGGTTTCAAAGACTCTACAGTGTTCAAAACCCTGATGACTGGGTTTATCCTACTGTCCTTGGCTAAAAATGATTTGTGCTAGTCTGCCTGTTTAATTCTATGCCCCAGAATCACACTAAGGTAATTGCCAGAGATCAGTAAGCCATGGGATAAAACATAAAAACAGCAGCCACAAATAAAGACCAGAGCACTGCTTACTTCGTGAAGACCTGAAAACTCACTATTTTATATAATCAACATAAATCTACTGTAGAAAGCAGCTGACAGATAGACTTAGTAACAAAAATAATTAGTCTTTTTGTCCACTAATTAATCCAGTAATTTTTTTGTTACCTTTTCGTTATGACAGATGCCAAAACTTATTAAAATGTTACATTTATGTGAATCATTTACTTCCTGCTGTGTCTTTAAAATAAAACTTCACAGAAATAAAATAAACAAATATTGAGATAACCCTGATAAAACATAATTATTGCCTTACAATTTTAAGCCACAATGGAATGTCTGGAAGTAATTAATTCCTCACTTTCCTACTTCAGCCATCAAACTTCAATTCGGTAAAGCTTCAGAGAACTGTTTTAAGGCAAATTAAATCTACTTAAGCAGTACCATCCAAAGGCAACTAACCTAACTTACTTGCAAAAGGATGAGAGACACTGCTTAAATTATTTTTTTCCAAAAAGTTGGAACTACACAGAGAAATTTTCTCTTTTGACTACCAATAAAATATGCAACCTAAACACTGTATATGGAATGGCAGCTAAGTTTCTGTTTCTCAGACATAAACTCGTAAGATTTTTTTTGACTGTTTTCATTATCCAAACTCCAAGAATGCAATTTACTCTTGATACAAGTAACAAAAAGAATCAGTTCTGATCTTATGAATGAGGTCTAGAAACATGTGTTTAAGAGTCCACTGGAACACCTTACACTTTGTCTTTCTAATAGTCCTCCTGGGTAACATCAACATAACACCAGTTTAAGTGATAAAAGTCAGGTCTTTAATTCTTAATCCATGATGCTGGTTTAATAAATTAGTGATTTCCTTATAGATAATGATTGAAAATTACAGCAATCTTTTAAAAACAAAAGGGCTAATCAATGCATTTTCTCAGAAGCTATTAAGATCAGAATGCTGCCAAGAAGCTCTCTTCTATCAAACACCCCTTAAAATTAATTAGGAGAAAATGGCTAGCTAGAGCATCTAACCCAGACAGGGACATTCTTTGTAACAGTTTTCCTTTTGATACAGAACAGAAGACTCAAACCTCAAATGTCTGTTTAGGGACCAAGTCAGCAAGCATCTATTCATGTGACTAAGAGGTGACATGTTCAGGTTTAAAAGTAAATTATGTGACTATTCGTTCTAACTCTTTTCCCTGCAACTTCCATTCTTCAGCAAGATCCACTGTGTTTTCTACTTCAACTACTCTCAGCATTTCCTTCTGCTTAGACTAACTGATCAGGAGGACACAGAAGTTATATGCCAAGTGAAGAACTCTATGCCAGCAGAGGCTGCTCCCAATGAACAGTTCTATTTCATACTTCCAAGTCAGTAAGTGTTTTGAGACTACAACTAGAGATTTCACAAAGAATATAACTGTTTGCACTTTTAGGGAAAGCATACTAATGAAGCAAAAAACTGTCACCCACTGTTTCCAAAGTTCCTGTAGTATATAGTTATTGGAGTATATTAATCAACATGGTGTGTATCTGACAGCATCTAGGTTGAGCTGGTATCAACCACTTAGAAATAGAGGCAAGTCAGCACTCTACCTCTTTTTTTAAGTATATATTTCAAGCTTGCATGTAAGTTTTCACTTTTATCTAGTCTTTGATTCAGTCTTCAAATGCTTTGTTGCAAGTTAAAAACAACCAACCAGATGATGATGATGCCTATTCTTGCATTTTGTCATCTAAACCAGATTCTTGGATGGATGACTTACAAAGACTATTATGAAAATATGCTCAGGTAAGATTAAGCAGTTTCAGTAGTGCCTTTTAAGTCAGTAACAGCTGGCACCAAAACCCCTTTATTTGGCACTGGTGAGGCCACAGTTGAGTACTGCATCCACTTCTGAGCCCCTTACTACAAGAAGGACATTGAGGTGCTGAAGCACATCCAGAGAAGGGCAATGGAGCTGGTGAAGGGTCAGGAGCCTAAGTCCTGTGAGGAGTGGCTGAGGGAGCTGGAGGTGTTTAGCGTGGAGAAAAGGAGACTCAAGAGTGACCTCATCACTCTCTACAACTCCCTAAAGGAGTGTGCAGCCAGGTGGGGCCAGCCTCTTCTCCCAGACAACCAGAGACAGGACAGGAGGACACAGTCTTCAGCTACGTGAGGGGAGGTTCAGGTTGGACATCTAGAGGAATTTCTTCACAGAAGGGGTGATTACACATTAGAATGGGCTGCCAAGAGAGGTGGTGGAGTCACTGACCTTGGAGGTGTTTAAAGGAAAGACTGGACCTAGCACTCAGTGCCATGGTCTGATTGACATGGTGGTGTTCTGTCACAGATTGGACTCGACCTCTGAGGTCTCTTCCAACCTCACTGATTCTGTGAAAAGAGCACAGACAGCACCACTGCATAGACATCAAAGTGTATTTTAACAGTGCTGCTGTACATGCAATACATACACAAAGCAAGTCATAGGAAGCCCCTGTGCTCTTCTCTTTTCGTCAGTGAGCATCAAGCTAGCAAAAGTGAGGTTACATCCATGCATGTATTCATCTGCAAGGAGACTGTATCTGCACACGCCACACCAAATATCTATTTGCCTCATGTTTAATTAGGGTTGAATCACTTTCCACCTCCCCCAAAGGCAACTACTAGAGCATACTTTCACTGCCCTTCTTTGTTATCAGCTGATGATAAGTTGTATTAAACTTCTCCAAGTAAAGTCTGTTTTGACCATGATGGTAACTGGTGAATGATCCTGCTGTCCTTACCTCAATGCACAAACTTTTTTGTCCTATTTTCTTCCCTTGTCCTGCTGAGGAAGGAGAGTGAGGGAACAGGTTGATGTAAACCAAGTCAGCCAAGGTCAACCCACCACAATTTCTCCAAAAATTCCCAAACTGGGAAATAACTTGAGCATATCTTAAGACTTTTCTAAATTAAGAGAACTTAGGAATGCTTTTAGATTTTTATAAGGAGTCCTGCATTCCTGAACTCCACATTGTTAAAATAGAGAGATCAGTCTGGCTGTTTCAAAAGCTGAAGAATGCATATCATCTACCAGCAAGATTTAGAATTTTAAATTTATATACTTGCTATAAAACTGACTTACTGTTTATCTTCTAGTGAGCAGGGAGATAATTTCCATAACAGAGTGTAAACTGAAGAAATAGAAGTAATAATCTGTGAGTTTTCAAATGGTTATCACAGTATAATGCTTTCCCCTTCTCCCTTTTAAGTCTTCTTCCTGCTGTGATCTACTATAGAGAAAACAGCTACACAAACTCTGCATGCCCGCCAGGACACAAGTCCTCTGTGTACACATACCTTACTTGCAAAATGCATAGAAGAGCTCCTGTTAAACTCAATGTTATACAGCAAGGTGAGGAGGATGACAGCAGTTCGAGAGAGGCATGCACAGTCTGGGAAGGAGTGGGAAAGATGGGGAGCAACTGCCCAAGTTCTGGTGAGAAGCAGTTCAGTCTTGCTCCTTTTTCCAGAAGCATGAAACATTCATGGAAGAGGGAGATGAACTTAAACACATAACAATATGAAACTCCTTGGAGACACAACATTTAGAGACTGCAGCGCTTGATGCTGAGAGAAGGTATTTATTTGGAAAGAATAAACCCCTTGAAGTTAAGCACTTCTGTTCCAAGCTTCTAAAGAGATCCTCAAAAAATACATGAGGGTGAAGTACATCAGTTATCTCGGGTGCAGAACAAGAAGTTCACAAAAATAGGACTGGAAGGCAAGTTGCTTCTTTCCAAAATGCCAAGTGTTGCTGTTCAACTGTTTCCCACACAGATTTCTGTACTTTAATACATTCATATATATATAAAGCACAATGATCTGCAATTTGCTTGGGAAAAAATAAAATAAAGATAGTCAAGATGTCAATGAGTTTATCAGCATTCAGTCTGAGAGTTCAGTCCTGGGGACCACTGAGTCCCTCTGTTTCCTTTTTTACATCATTACTTTAACTAAAAAGTCACTTGCACTGACAACAAGGGCAGCACCACAAGTAAAATTTAGGGACTAAGCAAGATAGCAGGACTAAACAGTAAAAAAATGACAAGAAAGTATACTAAGAATCTAAGCAGGATGTGGGCTATGCTGTCACACTAACAAAAGCAACCTGGATAGTTCCTCAAAAATAACTGAGGTGAATAACCGCAAAGGGTGTAGGACATGCAACTATATCACATGCTCACAGACAATTTAATATTTGTTTTCATGGACAACATTAAGTGCTTAATCAAAGGTAACCAGACACACATGTTACTGTCATCTGGCACTATAAAAAACAACCCCCCCACAAACATGCTTCCACAAAGTCACTTCAGTGACTTGTAGTATTCTGCAAAAGTACAGGTGGTTTGTTAAATTACTGATTCTGAATGTTTGCAACAAACAAAGCCTTAGCAAATATAAACACACCTACGTATGTCTGTAAGTAGAGATGCTTTTACATTTGTGATGTATGAAATTTTGAAATTTTGTACAGAACAGTCACGGGCCAATTGGGGCAACTGTTCATTTGAAGTACAGAGATCAGAGTCAGTCTAGTTAGGGCACTGATCCTCAATGCACAGCCTAAGAAAAATCTCTCAAGGGTGAGATCCACACCATCACTCCTTACACAGGAAATTAACACATTAAAAACTACAGAGGCAGCAGGGGCAGTACAGCAGGATGTTGCCACCTGCATTGTAATACTTACCCAGCATCAAGGGCACACTGATCACCTCTACACTGGGCATTTCAGGAACAGATCCAACACAGGAGTAGCTACTGAGTTCTTCAGTGGTTATTATAAAAATATTTATTTTAAAAGAGCCCAAATAAATGGGGGTATGGAAGAAGGCTGACAAAGGATTATTCAGGAGCTGGTAAAAAAACAGGGCTGCTTTTTTAAATTGTGCTGGGAGTTCAAACATTCTCTTGATAAGAGATAAGCTTTGGAAAGAAGGCCAATCCTATGAAGACTCATAGCTTATGCCACTGATTGTCCTCATCTTGTTTTAAGAACTATAAATTACATTCACAGCAACACAAAGAGTCAGCACAAGATACAGGAACTGCTTATACAGTCTCAACAGACAAAATACTTTCCCTGCATCCAAACCACATTTAGGTGTGAGACAACATAGAAATGTGGATCACATTTACTTCAAATATTTAATCCTCCTATTCTTGCCCACAATGAGTTGCAAAGTTGGACTACAAAAGTATCACCTCTTAACTCCAGTTCTGCAACAGACAAACACACTTCTAACACATAAGCAGTTGTATCCCAGCAGAAGAGTTTCATATCCTCTCAGCAGACTTAGTAACATGAGAAAGTCCATTTCTCTATGCAAGATCAAATCCTTCATGTATATAGGATTAGAAAGCAGTTATGGATTTTGTTTTTTTTCCTGTACTTATCCATCCCATTTGATAGGAAAAGCTACAGCCATTCAAAAGATACTAATGAAATAATCCTGGAAAGATCCCTGTTGCTACTCCCCTCTTACCTCCCCTGGTAGAGAGCTTGTGAGAGTTACATGGTAAATCCACGGAATAGCCAAAAGCAGAACCACAACCTGCCACTTCCCCAGGCTCCAGCTTTCAACACAAAATGGCAGTCTTCATACTCCTTTATTTGCCTTCTTGCCCACCCTCATATTTGCCTCACAACACCTTTTTAAAAGCCACACACACAGAGCAGAGATGGAATGGACACATCCCACAAGGACCTTCAGCAGAAGCAGATGATGCAATAGGTATAAATGCTCCTGTACAACCTAGGATGTATGTGCTGATCTAAGGCACTCTGCTTTCCCTTCCTTTCTCCATTCCTCAAGTCAAGTATTCAGCAACTTGGATGGTTCTGTACCACAAACTACAAGTTACAACTTTAGCACCAAGTGGGCAGTATTACGTGTGTGTGCACACAAATATAGGTCTTTCCTATTATTCTTACTCTTAGAAGGAATTAAAGGCGTTGACAGATGCTACAAAGACATCAATTGGAAGATAAAAATCATCAGCACTAGGAAAAGGGTAACCTTCTTTCCTTGCTCCCATATAAAGACCTCTTTATATTTTCTGATATTGTGATTTACATTTTAGTAATTTTGGGCAATGCCTTTCCTAGGAGTCTAATTCCTAGCTCATGCAGCTTTGTTGTTTTGTTTATTTAAAAAACCAGAAAGCACAACTACAGAGTAATATAGAATTTGTGGCAGCAAGAATCTTAAAAAAAAAAAAAAACTGTGGCAGAGATTGGGCATAAGTCAATGAGCTGAGAACCACGTTGACAGCACTGCTGGTTTCAAGTGCAACTTCCATCACTGAGCTGTGGGCCAGTAACAAATTTTCTAGTGTCCCCAAAACCCCAGTAAGACAACTTCTAATGTGGTGCCTCTCTCCGAGCAGCTGTATGGCCCCTGCTGGAGACAACTATGTTCTCCTGCCTGGTCCTGGGTCTAAGCCCTGCTGCCCATGCTGCCACAGATACAACAGGTACATGGCACAGACAACGTTCTTTGTGCTTCCAAGTCACACAGTATGAGCCAACAGCACTGACCTCCATGAGGGAATCCAAAACGTTCCAGTACAAATCACAAGATATTGCTAACCGTGCTGGAAACAAGAAGTGCCATTACCTGATTACAGCTCCAAGTGAGCTGCTAGGTTTTTGTATCTTCTGTAACAGGAGACAGTCTCCTTCAGCTAAGCCATTTGCATATATTTAATTAATATGAAGCAACATTAGTATGCTCTTTGAATACTAAGGAAACATCAAACAGAAAAAGACTCACAAGGCCTTTTTTTAACCTTTAAGTATTGATTTAATTTGTCTGTATTCTATCATATGATGCTGAAGAGTATAAAGTAGCTGAATCTCTCCTTTATGAAAATCACATCCCAAAACTGGAAATGACACTGCAAACAAAAGATGTAGCCACACCAAGACAGAGATACATAGGATATTAGTACTTATTCATTAAATACTGTTCAATGATTCTTTTTGTAGAAAATAGTTTAACTGAAGAATGAAGCTTCCAGATTTATTATTCAAATAAAACCAACTCCTGCCCCAAAGAGCTAACACCCAATACTTAAAACATCTTATAGCTGAGATCTGGGTGGCATGGTTCCAAAAAATAAGATGCCAGCTTCAGAGAAAGGCTCAGATGCACCTACACAGGAAACAACCAGACATCCAGATGCCAGGTAAAAACCCAAATAAACATGGTGACAGCTTTACCCACATATCAGCAGTCCCATTCTACATCAGTTTTCCCTCACTCTGCATTACAAGCGTCCAGAACTATTTTGCCACAGCATGAAGTAGGAATACTTTTAGCCTCCTCATTCTGTCTGACCATCAATCCCCTAACAGCCTGATTTAATTTGAGAACTTCAGAGAATAAAAGCCTTTATCACAGGCATCAGTAATAAAGGGAGGTTTCATTTTGGATCCGATTCAAACAAGCCAAAAGAAATCTCTCAACAAGTTTCAATTGTCTTTGTTGTTTAGCAAACATTACGACTCTAAAACAGCCAAATGTGATGTAACTAATTAATGATCCTGTATTCTCAGCACCTACAGCCAGGGCTAGTCAAAACCACCTTAAACATCCAGCAAGATCATTCAGAGAGAGTGTTTGATCTGACTGCATTTACTTTACTGGATGGCAAGTGTGCAGATGTTAACAGCTCCTAAATACGCAGCTAAGAATCCAGGAATATTTCTATAAATTTTGCACTCAATTAAGCATTAAATAAATCAACAGCTACCTGGATTTTCTACAGCATCACTGAACAACTGCATGTACCCATGTCCTTTTAGAAGCCTGGCTTTGAGTATTTATCCTGATATCTTTAAATATTTTTAAGATACTTTTACAACGCTTAAATTCAAAATGAAGCTTTTTTCTGTCTCCTTCTTGGGTGAAATGCAATATTTATGCACACACCAGAGGCACAGGCATGTAAAAAACATACAGTGAGACAGAATCACAGATTTAACCCCCTACGAATCACCTGTGACTTGAAGGGGGAAACCTTGTAAATGATTCAAGTGCAATTGTAATCTGCTTGCAGGCAGAATGCTTCAAGACCTTCCAGAAGTGCAAAGCAGTATCTGCAGTAATATTATTTTCCAAAATGCTCAAAAACATAGTAAGAAAATGTCTGAAGACACAGATAACATGGAGACAGCGAGAGAAGCAGGACAGAGTTTAACTTTCACAAAGTAGCTGTCACTTGAAATCATGTACCATTTCCACATATAGACTCACCCAAAATATATTTATTTCCCTGTCTTTAACAGCAGGTGTTGAGTTTCCAATAGGTGAGAAAACCTGCATTATCTGCCAACTGAACCAGCATGGACAAACCTATACATCCACCTGGATCCTGCTGGGAAACTGTGACTGAAATTTAACTTGTTGGTCCAATTAACAAGGCAATCTAGTGCACATCAGTGGTTTTTCAGATGTTAATAAACAGTCCCACGTGCAACTGAAATCAGTGTGCTTGTCTTTGCCTGCAACTCCTAACCTTCTGGCAAGTAAATCTTCTCTCAGTGACCTCTGACTCCTTTCCAGCCTAGAACTGGTTAATTACCTTTCACTGTTCCTCTTATTTATGCTACAGGAGAAACCTCAAGCCAGGTCAGCCCTTTTGCAAGAAGCAAAAAATTATTTCAGTGTAAAGCTCTTTGTGGCAGAATATAACATGATAGGCAGAAGAGAAGAATGTCAAAACAATGGCATAAGAAGCAAAAAGGCTTTAAGTTCAAGTTGAAGAACAGAGCACTAGCAGGACCATAACCCAGCATCTCCTGGTGGGCTCAATACAGTTGTTACACTGCTCTGCTCGGTTCCTAACACATAGCTTACGTGCCTTTTCAGCAAATCCATTACAGCTATCATATTTTTCTCACATTATCAATGAGGGGTCTTTGCAGCATCTTCATCCTTGCCACAACACACAGTTACTCTCATTCATTTCTATTTCATCCTTCTCTGACCTTACCTTGGACCCTACCTCTTTTCTAGTTCAAGGCACTGGAGGAAGACAGGGAAAAAGCATGAAAACAAAGTGAGTCAGCAGTTTCTGAGCAGCACACAAGCATTAGTCAGAGCTGATCAGGGTACTCACCACAGTCAGATGTGAATGAGCCCAAGACCACCAAACAACAGACTGGTGAACAAACTTTCCCAAACACCTCAAAATGAGTCACTGGGCAAGGCCACCCCAGAGATAAAGCATTTCAAGGAAAAAATACACTCTCAGCTGCCACGTACCAGTGCTGAAAGGCAACAAAGCACACAGGGTACTGTTCTGTCACATTTCTACTTCCCTTACAAAATGCCCACTGCATTCAGTACAGCTGAATCAAACACACCTGATGAGATAGTTGCCTTGACTGGTATAATGTTCTCCCTAACAAGTGAGGCCCACAGTTGCAAAAGCTTTTCCTGAGTAAAGTACATGCACAGTGCCTTACAACGCACTGTTGCCCTCCTGCTCCCTTATCAGGACACACTGACAGAAGTAGTAGTGATGATATTAGTTAGGGAAGTGGTGTTCCACATCATACAGTGGAAACTGCAATTCTTAAAATTTAAAACCAAATTACTAATACAAGGTCTAAGGGTCACAAGTGCTTATTTGCAACACAAGAATAGTACCTTGCTACTCTCAGCACAGCCGTGACAGTGTCTTCCTGGAAAAAGAGATTTGAAGGGGTATTGTTCCCAGTCTTCACCTTCCAGCAATAAAATCAAGGGTACACAACAGAAAAAACAATCCACTCCTTTCAGCAGGGCAGAGTACAGCTGTAGGATTCTCATCCATCATCTGCAAGAGACCTCTTCTCCTACAAAACTCCTGTCTGTTATGGTACAGTAAGTCCATTAAACTGTGAGTGATGTAAAACCATCACTCCAGGAGAGCACACCTCACTCGAGAGAGATGAACACTGCTTCAGCACCTCTGCATTTGCACTGGACAGAGCAAGACACTGTAAAAACAACCACCCCACCAAAATGACAACCTACTGAGTTTCAAGAAACATAGTTAATTACTGTACTCTGGGCACAGCATTCTCTGTTCTGTGACTGTGAGTAAGTACTAACCTCTCTGTACAACTTCTCCACTCCTAAAATACATTACTTCCACCTTGTTGTGAGGTACTTACTAAAATCTGTTAAAGTGCTTGCCAACAACACAACTAAACTTTACTTAAGAGCAACCTTTATCCATAAGCAGCTTGCAATATGTTCTCTCTTCTCTGCAGGCTTCCCAATATATTCTTCCACATGAAACCTGACCCTGTCATCCATAAAACAGAGTTAAAGTATCATTTTTTGATACAGCTTATTCAAGCATTGTTAATGCAAAACATTAATAGGGAAGAGGAAAGCTACACATAACATTTACACTAACTTCTAAAGTGAATAAATATGTGTTTTAACCCATAGTGTTTGGAAAACCACAGCATTGTCTAAGATATAAGTAGATACAGAAAGAAAATGACAGCAAACAGAGCACATCAACTCATTCTACTGATCCATGCAGTCAGTCATTACGCAGAGGTAGTCCTGGCACATATAAACAGACCTCTGTATGTCTACACCAATCTTACCCTTCACACAAAGTTAGAGAAAAAGAAAGGCTGCAAATTTCAGCTTAAGTTGTTTCACAACAGTTTCTCTACTCCAGCAGGTTTAATTCTTTTGCTACTCACTCTAGTGTGAAGTCATTATCAGTACAAGCTGAGGCTACAATCGCCTGGTACAACTTCCTGGGCCGGAGGCATCACTGTTTTTAAATATATGCTTGGGTTTTTTTGTTTGAGAGTTTCTGGCATCCTTCTACCTTCTTGTAAAGCATTTTCAGTTTTCGTGTAGCAGCAAGGTTGCTCTCTCTCCCACACAAGCACCTGCATAAGGTATACCATTCTTAGATGTCTGCACAGGGACTTAAAACACGAATTTTAAAGATGCGTAATGAAGATAAGGGCCAGAAGTCTTGGTGTGGCATTGCTGAAACAAACTCTTTTGTGGGTTGTCTTTTCAGCCATTCCAGTGAGTGCTCACTTGTTGAAATAAATGCTAAGAAGCACTACTTGTTTTTTAAATAATGTTCACCACATGGTATCAGCCGACACACCTTAACTCAGTTCGCAGCCATTATTTAATTCGGCTTAAATACCTTTATGAACAGACGCCGATAGGCAGAGCTCCTACAACACGTGAGCACGTCACCAGGGAGGCAGCCTGCCCCTCTCCCCGCCTCAGCTCACGGACTCCCGGGTACGGCGGACGGAACAGCTGCCACGACCGACCCCCGCCCGAGCCCGCCGCTCCAGACCCCGCCGGGGCGCGCCGCGCTCGCTCGCTGCGGAGCGGCGCCTTCGGGGAGGCGGCAGCGAGCGGGCGACGGCACCCGCCCGTTCCCGGGGCAACCGCACCGCCCGCCCCATCCCCGGCCACCGCCAGCCGCGCCGAGCGGCCAACACCGAAAGGAAAGTGGAAGGGGCGGCACGCCCGCCCGGCGCGGCAGAGGGGGGCTCGGCGGGGCCGGGCCGCCGTAGCTCCGCCGTTTCCACGGAAACCCCGGCGCGGGCAGAGCTCGCCACACAAAGGGGGCTCGCAGGCGGCAGGAAAATTCTCGGCGGCCGCGGGAGAAACGGCGCGGGTCCGGGCGGCGGGGGAGACCCAGCCCGGCGACGAATAGATCGGGGAACTTGTACACGCAGCCCACCTCCCACCTCTCCCGCACGCCCCGCCGGCGGCTGCCGGTGCCTCGCCTCGCCGCCACAGCGCGCCGGGGGGCGGCAGCGCCAGGGAGGGGCTGGCTCGGAGCCGGTTTGTCCGCCCGGGGTAGCGCGCCGGGCGGAGAAAGGAGGGCGGCCTCGCACCTGCGGAGCGCGGAGGGCGCCAGGGGCAGAGCACGTACCTGGCGCCGGCGGGCCTGGGCACGCGTGCCGCGCTGGGGCGCCGGGAGCGGGCGGCGGCCGAGCCGCACCGGCTGCCACTACTTTGCACGCGGCGGGAGCGGGCGGGCGGCTCGGGCGGGGCCGCCAGGCTCCACCCGCCGGGCGGCTCCACTCCGCGAACAGGGCCCCCTCGCCTTCCCTTCCCGCCGTCAGCATGTCACTTCCTCCGGGGGCGGTGGGAAGGGGCGACCCCTCCCCGCACCGGCCTCGCCCGCCTTCGGGCCGCCGCCGGAGCGGAGAAGGAGGGCTCCCGGTGCCGCGCCACGGCTGAGCAAGGGCCGCGGGCTCCGAGGAAGGAGGGAGAGCCGGGGAAGCGGCGGCCCGGGGAAAGGAGCGCGGCGTAGCGCCCGTCCCCTGAGCGTCGCCGGCGCTGGTCGGAACTGAGTGCTCGTCATCCCTTACCGGGGCAAACGCGGGGTGATGCGCGCCTGTGACTATCTGACCCTTCAAGTAGAAACCGGGTAACAAAAAGGAACTCCACGGCCTGGATGCTGTGGAAAAAGATGATTGCCGTGGCAGCCATCCAAGCACCGAGTACCCTGACACACAATACTCTATGTGACAACGCAAACATTTGCTGCCAGGCTCTGATTGTGGGGTGAAAGGCAGCTTTCATGAATAGAGAACAGGAACTGAGTCTATTTATAAACACCCAAAGCATTGGAAGGTGATGGTGACTGGGATGACACATCGCTGGGACAGCACTGTCAGCTGCTGGGTGTCTGGTTGTAGCAGGGCTGGAGGGTTCCCGAGGCTGGGGGCTGGCAGGCGATGAGCTGGATAGAGTGAAGCCCTGTTATAGTCCCAGTCCATACCAGCCACGTAGAATCCCTGTTTACCTTCAATGTAAGATGAACGCAAATTAAACACTTGTCATGGTTTAACTCCAGTTGGCAACTACTGGCTAGGCATCCGTCCGTGTCTGCTGAGCACTTGTACTGTGCATCACTCGTTTTTCCAGGGTTTTATTCTTCTCTCTCCTTTTCATTACGCTTTTCGTTATTGTTGCTGTTATCAGTATTGCAGTAGCAAGGCTGCTGCTCAAGGGAGGAAAAGCCTGGAGCTGAGGGTAGCCACACCACAGGCAGTGTTCTCACTGGCCAGAGCACATTGCCACAATACCTGAGCAGGGCAGTGGCAGTGCAGCTTCACTGACAGTCCTAGACAAGATGAAGCAATGAAACAGGTCTAAAGATTGTACAAAGAGCATAAGGCCACAGAAAATAAGGCCACAGCTGGAAACAGAGCTACAATAGGGTTGGGAAACAAGGCAGGAGACCAAACAAAACACACATGTATCTACTAGAAAGCTCTGACAGGGACTAAAGGCCCAGACCTGGAGCTCTGGCCCATGGGCCATGTGTGTGGGTCCCAGGTGAGGCTGGTCAGGGCTATCAAGATGTAACTGTGCCATCAGTGCCCCGACAGGTTCCTGATGATGAGATGTGTTGAATGTACTGTTTGGGAGGTCAAGGTTTAGTCACCTTCTTCCCATTTGATCATGGAGGAGCTGAATCTAGCTCACTGGCCCATGGTCTAGCTGCTGAACTGCTATGTGGTGAGAGACTGGTAAAGGGAATTTCTCCAGCCATATTTTAAAAGTCTGACCCTGTGGCCGCATTTTGAAAAAGGACTAATTCCAGGCAGAGGGAAAAAAATTAAAATCAGTCAATGAGGCACTTAATTATGGAGAATGGCTGGGTTTGTAGCACAGCCATGTCCAAAGCATCCCCGACCACCTACCTGAAGCAGCTTTGTGAACTACATGTACAGATTCTTGGGATATTACTCTAAGGTATCTTACTCAGCATCTAGGTAATATCCTGAGTGCCAAAGCTCCAAAAATCAGGCAGTCTGATGCTGAGTGTGGTAGTTTCTCAACATGTTTTACTTACTTTTCCTTGAAACCAAACTCTCTGCAGCTGGTTGTTTGTATGTTCTGATTTTCTGTGAAGCCATAATAAAACTCTGTCTTCTTGCTTTCATTAGTGTTAAGCTGCAGCTGAATGTAATAGGCTTTATGGATGCTTTAAACCTGAGAAAACTTTCCACTGGAGAGGCAAATTCTAGTTTTGATCCAGTACATCTATTTTTCAAAAGATTAACCAGGAATGTATGAATAATAAACCCTTCTTATTTAAGTTGGGGATTAAAAGGTAAGTCTTATGAAACTGTTAGATACTATGGTAATAACTGAAATTGAAAGCACGTAGAAAAAATTACTTCTGAGCTAAGAGCAGGCCTTGTGATGTTCTCACTGAGTATTTTCTAGGTGGTGGAATAAGGAGGATAAAAAGGAATCAGATTCTCTTTCTGTAAGCTCTGCCCTTCAGAGCACTGAATGGAGTATATCTCAGTTTTGGCATTCTTTGTACTGAGTGCTTGGTTTGCAACCTCAGTGCAGTTTTTTTCCTTTTTGCTGGTGGGGATGCAAATGCTTTATTTGCATTGGGCAAGATTCAAGAGTTGAATCAGGAACTTAGACTAGGCAGTGATGCCTTCCTGCTATCCACTACAGTGTGAAATGGATGATTTTCAGTGAGTTTCCCTATAAGAAATAAACATAACAAAAACATGATAACAATAACAAACCAAAACCACAAAAACAAATCCCAAACCACTCTTGTCCTTTCCAGTCCCACTGGGCAAAGTGTGCAGTGCAATTGGTGAGGAAGCCAGGTGTCTGTCATGGCTGAAGCAAAATTAACTGCTTGCTGGTTCTCACAGCTCTGCTCACCCAACCCTGCTCACCACATGCACTTTTAAATGACTTGTGAATTTGACTTCAGAAATTTCATTGCAGGCAAAAGCTTGTCTATTCTGGAAAGCTCTGCAGTGTTGCTTATGCTAGCCTAGAGAAAAGAGGCAGCGCCCCTGCTGTGGATGCTGCCAAACTGATAGGGTGGATACTAACATAGGGATATACTGGGATACACTGCCATGAGCAGCTGGACTCAAGAGGTCCAGTTTGCAAGAGCAAACTTATAGTTAGAATCTCCAATATCTAATAAGATATGGGTTATAAAAGGCTTGTTTCCTGCATTTAAAAGCATTCATAATGGTCCTCTTCTGTGTAGACTGAGTGTAATAAAGGCTGAACTGCAGGCTGTCCCTCATGCCAGCAAAAACAGGAAGTCTTTCCTGTACTTGGCTTATCCGTCTTTATGAAAACTGTGGGAAAGTAATTGTGTCTGAGATCTCTGCTGCTTTTTGGGGATTGATTAAAATCAGCTAACAAGGTCAGGCAGGAATTATAGTAAGGATTGATGTGTATAGTATGACTGCATAATCCTTTCCCACTAGGAAACCACATGAAAATATCTATACATAGGTTAATATAGGCTGACAGTTTATTTAAGTATGGAAACCAAAACTGATGCAATGCATTGTAGTAATGATAGAAGTCATAATGCGGATGCAGGTGGACCAGTTTAAATAGACCAGTGGGGGAGTGGTATTGAAAATCACACCCACTCCCTGTGTCATTAATTTTTCTGGGCAAGCTTTTCAGTGTGGACTAACCCCAACTGTAACACCTGCCATCTTCTCCTCTACCTCAGCTGTACAGTGGATCCACTGGTTTCATATAGAAACTCCCACTTCCCTTCAATGAAGCCACACAGTGTTCACAAATTGAAGCATCTTATTAAAACTAGACCCTATAGCCACAATTAATTTTAGAATAGACTCATTCTTTAATTGAATAGGCATTAGCAAAAGAGCTGGATGAGATGAGTTACAGGAATCTGAGCTCCAGACTGTCCAATCTGACCCTTTACAAAGTCTAGTCCTACAGAAAGAATACTGACTGAGATGCCAAAACCCCTTTCTTTGAACATGTTTATTCTTTCAGCATGCTTTCTTTTCTACAAGTCTATGATTACTAATCAGGTATGTAAATTCTTCACAATTTTCAAATAATACAATTTGTTTAGTAAATACCAAGGATCCTACCTTACAAAATGTTTTCCAAATTACTCTTTTCAGAATTACACCAAATATTTTCATATCTGCTAACATCCACAAAATAAATACTCCTTCCACATGTGCAAATATTATTTCTGTAGCTGTTTTAAGTACTCAACTTGAGCCTACCTATGAGGAGGAGAGGATCCTTTGTTTCTCTTTACACACATATCTACTACAAATGTCACAGATTTGTTTTTCTTGTTTTCTTAAAACTTGATTAAAGTGAAGACTTCTGCATGGACCACTTTGGGCTGAAACTTCATGACTCAGGTGACAGATCAGATATTCTAAACACACAGAGCCATGCATGCACACACATTCACACACATACAAACACCTGCCCCATGACAGGAGGAAATCTTGCAGCTCTGATTAAGCATGGTTCAGAGTGTGACAAAATGGTGAGGGCGTCAATGGCACCTTGGAAATGCAGAGATGCAACATCTGCTTCTGGCATGGTCATGAGTGCACATGGGTGGAATTTCTCTCAGATCTTGGAAGATCTCTTTGGAGCTGCAAAGGTAAGGGTTGTTTAGGGGATACTCAGGTGTGCCTGGCTCTCGGCAGCCACGGGCTGGAGGTTGGCCGGCTCGCTGTCCTGCTTGTGACCGCAGGGCAGACATGGGAGTGGCACCCCCGAGTCTCTGCCGAGACTGTCGCGGGTGACGGTGGTTGCTGAGGCATGGGTAGCGCAGCAGAGGCACAAGGCACAAGGAAACCGAGGCAGAGGAATAAGGGAGAGACACTTGTCTGAATCTCCAAACGTTTAATGTCGAAGTCAGGGCAGAGCAAGTGAACCCAATCTGAACCTGAAGGGGCTACTTTTATAGGGATGGGGGGAACACGGGGAGGACACAACCTTTGACCAAGAGGAGGGCATTAGGGGAGGGGTGCAGGGTAAGGGCTCCCCAATAGAAGCCAACATGGGGAGAGAGCAAGCCCCACAACCCAATTCTGCCCTGAGGAAGGGATGAAAGACGGAACACTCTAGAACCAAAGGAGTGTGCTGTCTTTGACAGGCAGGGGTGAGACAAGGGAACAAGGGAGGTATACAGGTGGATTGACAAACATTTTGGTGGGGAAAACTGTGGCAAACAACTCAGGACTGAACCATTAGAGAAGCCAAATGGGGTACATAGAACGAAGCATTACAAACTTACAACAAGGAATATTAAAACCTACTACAGAAGAACCAACTGTAAAATAACAGACAACCACACTCAGGAAACTGCAGAAAACTCAGATAAGGAACTGTAGAAGAAAAATCTTGGTCTGAACAATTGGAAGCTGGAGTAGCACAGACTCTGTAAAAAGAAGTGCTGTTTATGCATAATTGTTTACATCAAGGAAGCACAGCACATTGGCTGCTCTCCAGATTTTCAAGGGCAATACCTAATTTGCATATGTAGTTACACAGACATTTACAGTCAGAAACAAATCACACTATTATTCTTGTTGCTTGCATATGTACATCTCCTCACCTAGAAGAGGGCATAACTACTTCAGTATGATGAGAACAAGGCTCAGTATGCCACAGTAGTGTGTAGAGATGAGCTATGTGAGCCTGCCATTTCAAGCTTTGTACAAATGTACATAAAATGGCAATCCCTGCAATAAGTGGGGTCTTCTTGATCTAGCTTGTAATTAATTCTGTAGCAGTGTCCTCACCCTGTGAATGGCTGTATCCTCACCGCACCCATAAAAGACAGCAGCTTTAAGCCACAGTTAGAGCATTCATCTTCATTCTGCCAAGTAAAAACTCTAGTTCCGTTGTCAAATTTACATTGAAGTTAGTGTTTGATTATCTGTTCAATCACACAGAATTGGAAAGGTCATTTAACAAAACCTTGAAGAAGAGCCAGGAAAAAGACTCATCTTTATACATTGCTCACTGAAGAACATATTACCTGCTGCATGTCCTCTTACCAACCCCACACCACACTGTCCATACTGGAAGTACAAGACAGGACTCTCATCTTATCAGCTGTAGCTGTCTCCACCCCATGTTCTCCTACATGCTGATTTAGTAAAGACAGCTTTATCTGAAGGGATAAAAAGAGCTATTTCCCAAGAAGGGTCTACTTCCCAAGAAAATTATGGGATAAACCATGGTTTGAGTGCTAGAAAATAATCACTAAGCAACAGTCTTTATATAGGGTCTTCATATGGAGAGTAGATATAATTTTTTCAATTTTTATGTAGTCTTATGTATTTGAAGAGCAGGTTTGTAATCTGTATACTTTAGTAGATCCCACTAATGATTCATAAAGGTCTTACACTTTAGAGACATTGTGTGAAGTATGGTTATTGGTCACTCAAGGGTTACATTTAGTAGTACACCTTATAGACTAATCCTCTGTGTCAGCAAATTCGACTCCTCAAGAATTGAGCTAAGTGACATTCTGTACTGTTGCTTTCTTTCTCATAATGAGCCACTGTATGGTTGATGACATAGATTTTTAAATAAAAAAGCATTAGCTAAAAGCTAATTGGGTAAAAGCTGGATACTTACAATTTTTGTAAATGATTGTTACACACATTAAGGAATGAAAAAATTCGAAACATCATTTTTGGTACTAAATTGCAGAAAGAGATTGCATGATACTTGATAACAGGAAATACAAGCAGCATTAGCAGCTCAGGACTTAGAGAAAATGAGTAAAAGAGCCAGGTAAGATCTTGTACTGGTTTTGTCTTGGGCTGTCAAATATTTCTGATGTGAAAAATACAAGTGAAAAAATACAGTACACTACAGACTGCTTTATCCCACTAAATGGAGCAAATCTGCGTTCTGTGAAAAGAGTACAGGACACTGTATTTCCTCTAATTTCTTCCTGTTGACCTTTCTTCCCCACTGAAGTGGTGGTTTAGGGAACCTATGTATTTCCAGTGTCCCAAGAGGTCTTAGCTCTTAATTTTCTATAATTTGGCCTGATCTTGCTCCCTGTGGCATTTTCTTGATTTCCTTGATGCAGACACAGCTTCAGAACTGGCTATGGAATAAGGATACTGTATTAAGAAAATTACTACCTTCCAGAAAAAAGGAAAATAGTTCCTGAATCTAAAACGCTTAATTGATTATGGAAACCTTAGAACAGAAGTGTTTTTACATGAAATAGTTGAAAATCTCTGGCTTCTACTAATCATTTACCTGTGAATACTAATCATAGTGTTTTATACATGTTTGATTCCAGTTCTATCCCACAGCCTGTTCATGGGGCAAAATTTAAAAGGATTTGCCAGGAATCTAAGAAAGGCATGTAGTCCAGGGATTCATTTTGGTAGGAGCAAATTAGGTAATATTGCCACACCACTTCAGAAGTTCTCTATAACCATTATCAGACACAAAAGATCAGGTCATTTTTGTAAGAGCTTGCTTTTGCCTCCAACTGCTCACATGTGATATCTGTGTTCTTGACCACCCCAGCCCTAAGTGTGGCTTCCAGCACAAATCACAGCAGCCCCCAGGAGAGTTTCGGTGTATGGGCCCTGGTTCTCTGTGTACACTAGAAATCAGCCATTCCATCATTTTGGTTTGAGTTGGGAGGGATCTTAAAGATCATTTAGTTCCAACCCCCCTGCCATGGGCAGGGATACCTTCCACTAGACAGGGTTGCTCAAAGCCTCATCCAGTCTGGCCTTGAACACCTCCAGCGATGAGGCATCCACAGATTCTCTGGGCAACCTCTGCCAGTGCCTCACCACCCTCTGAGTAAAGAACTTCTTTGTGATATCTAATCTAAATCTACCCTCTTTCAGCTTAAGGCCATTCTCTCTTGTTTTATCACTACATGCCTTGTAAAAAGTCCCTCCCCATTTTTTTTGTATGCCCCTTTCAGATACTGAAAGACCACAATGCGGTCTCCCTGAAGCCTTCTCTTTTCCAAGCTGAACAACCACAACTTTGTTGGCCTGACTCCATAGGAGAGGTGCTGCAGCCCCCTGATCATTTTTTGGCCCTCCTCTGGACTGGCTCCAGGAAGTTCACATCATTCCTATGCTGGGGGTTCCAGAGCTGGATGCTGCACTCCATGTGGGGTCTCATGAGAGTCGAGTAGAGGAGAAGAATAATTTCCTTTGACCTTCATGGCACAAGCTTCCCCATGGTATCTTTTTCTCTTCTGTTCTTTGATTCTATAAAAAGCAAGCTGAAGGTAGGGGATAGCTAGGGGTATGAATGACAACAGGCCATGGAAGTAGTCCATGAATCCAGCAAAAGACAGTGGCAAATCAGAGTCTGTTTATTCAGGCAACTCCTTTGTAGTCAATGTAAAACTGCATTGTGAATTTGAAATTGCAATCCACTTCCTTTGGGAAAAAAACACTGCAATATATAGTAGATAGAAAGCTCTTACAAACCATTTTAGGCTGTTCTGAAACCAGTCCTCAGGTTCCTTGAGCATCACATTGCTTGAAACTGCTGGGTCCCTTGTCACCAATTCATCAAACCTGAGGCAAAGGCCTTGCTTCAAATGCCTCTCCTACAGGAAACTGTGCTAAGAGACTTTATGGCTAAATGCCCAAATAGCTCAGCCAGAAATTGGGCAGTACTCCCACTTGGCCCTGGAGGAGTGAACCTCCATGAGATGGGCACCTAAACCTGGTACTAAGATACTAAAGTGATATCTTAGAACAGTCACTACATGGGGCTTTATCAGAGGGCTACCTGCTTCACAAATTCCTCATGGAAAATTGTTGGATACAGTGCATGGAATGGACTGTTTTCTGAGAAAGATTTACTTTATAGCTCAACATCAGAATTGCTTAACTAGGCATGTGTTTGTATCAGAAGGTACAATGAAGTTTTACAGAAAATGCAGTAGGAAATGCAGAAGTACCAAAGCTGGATGCAGTACATGTCAGATCGTTTATGTGTGATGTATTAAAAACTCATGGGGACAAAGGACCTGGGTTGCTCTTAGGGGGCACCTCTTGCTCTATGGAGAGTCCTCAGTGTCATCTTACTGTCATTTGTCACAGGAGTTCAGGTGCCCTGGCCTCAAGCCATCAATATTAACAAAAAACGGCTTGCTGTGCACATGCACATCCTGGTGAGCCCGTGTCCTCATCAGCTCCTGAGCTCAGCCCCAGCTTTTTGGTGCAGGTTTAGCACAACCATTCTCATTTGATATCCCATTTGATACTATTTAATTTGCATGCTCACTTCTATGCTAGCAGTATGTTATTAATCCTCCAAACCACACTGATTTATATTTTTTTCCCAACATGAATAACATAGCCAATATAATTTCCTACTCATCAACTGCCAGATGACTAAAAATCACTGGTCCAGGAAACTGAGCTCTGGGATCTGTCAGTCAGTCACCTGGCAATTCAACCGTAAAACAGTCTGCATAAGCACTCTATATCTACTGCTTTTTATAAATTTTTTGAATCACAGGTGCCTCAAGTATTAACAATCAAACAAACAAAGCCTGCTGCCTCCTAGGCTTGGTATCCATAATGGTAGCATGAATCAGAATTGGCTACACTAACTGCAGTAAATCAACAGCACTGAGCATCCCATTTTATTAATAAGAGCATCTCATCACCAGCTGCTCCTTGGAGACAAATGGCTGCATCTGGCTTCCTAAACATTGCTTTCTCTTGCCATCCCAAGAGACTAGTAGCATTTGAGACATCAGTGACCTCATAGTCTGAGTTTTTTGTACACTGGAGATGTCTCTTCTGATGTCTGATTTTCCTGTTCTTTTTCTTCACAAAGGGTAAAATAAAATAAAATAAAATAAAATAAAATAAAATAAAATAAAATAAAATAAAATTGTGGTTTTCCCCAACACAGATAGAATGCCAAAACCCATGGCTGAAAAATCTCCACCTCATACTAGCACTTTTCCAAGACCTACATCAGGCAGTGTGATATCATCCTGACAACTATTTTAAAAGTCTGGTGCTAGAGGGACAACTTACTACTTGGCAGGTATGAAACACTTTTTCCTCTCTCATTTCAAATACCTTATTTAGGCAAAGAATTTAACCCTTAAACCAAATCCCATGCACTGGCACTTGTCAAATTATTGCAATCCTAAGTGGACCTTCCCTCCTGCATTGATTTGTGCCTCAGGGTCTTTCCCCAAATCCATTTGAAATTATTAATGCTTCTACAAAGGCCAGGGGTTTTGCCAGTCCCCAATTTAGTGCAGTGTAAGATCTTACAGTTGGTATTACATTCACTTACCAAGACAAGTGGACTTTCAAACAGCAATTCCCTGCACATGTAGGAGTCTCCATCATGTGATAAAACAAGTGATGTCTGCACAACCTCATGGTGAGAACTTCTGCATGGAGTAGGCTTCATCCAGCAGCCAAAAGAGATTCTTGGGCTCCTGTGCTGATTCCTTGTATATCACAGATGAAGGGCTTTCATAACATTTTGTGGATTTTGCCACTGAATTTCAGCTCTTCTGTAAATGGAACAGGACCTTGTGAGAATATGATCTCACAATGTGTCTCTGAAAGTAACTTGCCCTCTGTGTCTGTTACTACAACAGAGCTCACAGAAGTGAGGTGGGAGGAAGGAAATACCAGCCACCTGGCTCATGACACCTTAAGGGTATAAAGTCTTCTCCTAAACACTAAACAGTATGAAGCACTATAAGGCTTTGTAAGAACTGCTAAAATATTGATAATAATACTTCACAGCAAAATGGACGCAACAAGTGACAGGTTTCGGCAGCAGAAGTTGTTTATTTCTGTGGATTAACTACTTTATTCTAAATATCTTTGGGAACCTAAAAGCCATTTCAGAATCAGGAAATGGAGGCAAACAAATAGACAAGATTCATCTTCCCACAAGAAAGTAGTTCTTGAAAGCCTTCGCCAAATTTTTTTACTTCAAAACAATTCAAGTTTGTTTCACTTTAGTTTCCTGTATCCTAAAATTATGCCTAGAAGCTGGTTCTTAAGAGTGCATTTTTGGAAACAGAATCATCAGTACTTTAAAGTAATTTAAAGAAAATTACCTTATTTTGGATATAAACGGAAGCCAGCACAGTAATGGCAGAGGGAATGAGTTACCAGAGAGCAAATGCTCAGGAGGGAAAACACAGTAAGGTAAAAGTTTCCTGAATTCAGATATCAGCCCCAATGATTACCTTGCACTACTGTGTGTGTCATTCAAGCTGATAAAAATAGATTTATTAAGAAGATCCCTAAGTGTTTGTGGAACAGTTGATTGCATCATCTTAATTAGACAAGAACAGAATTCCTTAATGTTGTGTTCTTCTCACTCCCTGGGTGACTGCAAATCACTTAGGGGAAGGTTGTGGCTGCTCTCTTTGGGGTGATTTGGGGCAGGTAGGAATGGGATGGACCTGCAGCTCTGGAGGGAGGAAGCTCTGGACTGGCCTGACATGTATTTAGTCAATGTAGAATGTAGGAGCTTTGCCTTCTGATGGCTAAATATTTATCAGGCCGTGAACTATAAATAGGTCTAGCTGTTTAATTTATGTCAGCCTGGTGTAGCATTATGAATTTCTGTGACACTAGGTACTAGCTTACACTAGAGGAGACTGTGGCCCTTGATCTGCACTTTGCCAATACACCTGAGGGGCTTTTGAGCAGAGAGACTCTGGGGAAATTTCACAGGGCCACTTTCAGATGTTATTGGTCTCCTGTCTGTCTTTCCTACCCTCTTGGGTTATTGATCCTGTGGAAGACAAAGGAGCAACATGTGACTGTCTTAACTGCCCCAAGGCATAGGCCAAATTTTCAAGAAAATCACCCCCGAAGGTAAAGTGCTCACTGCTCACCCTTCACTGGAAAAAGGCAAGTAACAGAAGAAGGGCAGGGCACTCAGATGGGCACAGGAGTGTCTTCAGCAACTTCAGCAAAATACTTCAGAGGACATTTGCCAAGGTCCTTGCTGACATTGGATCTATGCAGAGAGGTATAGAAGGTACAGTGACTGGCTTCCCACAGTTAGCTCTCCCAAGGAGACAGGAGAAGGCACAGATGTGCAACAGATCTTGAAATGATTCTGAGTAGTAAAACGTGGCTACAGCATGAGATTTCAAGCTCTGTAGGACTAATAAGTGTTTTAATGTAGTGTTTCAATTTTGATTTATATGTGTGCTACACACACACATAAACAGCTAAATGGATGCTGCAAAGTCAGCCACTCAAAGATGGAAACACCAGAATTCAAGTGACCTTTGCAAATGTACTGCCTCCTCTTTGGGTCTTCACATGTTATGTAGGTTTCAGTTCACATGGCTGCCCAGTCCTTTTTCTACAGACTTTGTTACATATTCAGAACAAAGACCAAACAAGCTTAATGAGGAGTTTTTTAAAACTGTTTTATCATCCCTGTTCAATGTTTGTGGCAGCAATGCTAGCTAATATTTATGGTGTGCTGTTTAAACCCTCATGGGTGTTTTTAATAATACTGTCATAGTGTTCAAGTCTATTTTCACAAATTGTGAATTGAAGCCAGGGGCATGAGTCTGATCCTGCCATTGTTACCCCAAGTGATGAGTAATTTCCTTCATGATTACCGGTGCTGCTCTTCAGAAAAAGAAAAGAGAATTCAGGTCTGATTTACAGCTGGTGGTTTGTGCTGCTTCTAAATGCCCCCCTCCTTGCACCAAAAGGGTATGTGGGAATGTGACAGTCATCATCTGGGATGAGTTAGGTTCTAATCAGAGATGTTGAATGAACTTAAAATCAAGTGCAAAGAGGAGGAATCAGGATTGTCAGTGAGAGAGGGGTGTGTCACTAAGTCCAGATATTGTTCTGCAAGTGCAGTTTTTCCATTCCCTTTTTTAAAGTGTCCAGTCACATAAATCCTCATGTGCAGTTCCTTTTAGTTGAAATGCTTGGCCCTCCTGGCTGGTAGAGACTAAAGTATGCAGAGGCAGCCTGAACAGCAGCAGAGGAAAGAGATGATAAAATTGTTTTATCATGCTACTTAGCAGCTTCCTCTGTACTATACAGGCAATTTGATAACCCAGCCATTTGTGTGTACAGGGTCAAAACATTGTCCCTTAGCTACAATAGCTACCAGCATAATTAATGAAAATTACAGAGTCAGGATCTAAGAGATTGTAATGGCAAAGGGAAAAAGCATGCCTAATACTTTCCTTTATAGCAAAGCTCTTACAAATGTATATAATCCTACACAATTTTCAGCTTCCAAACTGAAATTTCCTACTGCTGCTCGCTCTTCAAGCAGTTATTGGTGAAACAAAAGATGCTTTGTTTATTTAAGGGGATTAGAGGCTAAAACTGAAGCAAAAGCATCTCCTGGGGTTGGTTTGTTTGTCTTTTTTTTTTTTTTTTTTTTTTTTTTTTTTTGCTATTAAACGAGAAATGTTGAATAATTGGAGCAACTTTGCTCCTCAGCAATTTACTACAGAAGGAGCTATTTTGTCACAGAATAATTCTGCCAGAGGTTTCTGCAAGAAGCTGGTTGTCACAGGATGCGTGCCATTCATGCATTTTGCTCAAGGCTAGGCAAGTAATCAGATGTGGGTAGAATGCAGATTCCAGTGTTCTTAATTTTCTGTGTTGGTTGACATGTCTATAACAACATTCATTGTTGATGCAAAGACATCAACATTTTTGATTCAAAGAATGAAATCTGACTGAAGTGTTGCTCTTGTATTTGTGGTAATTCAGCAGGTTTTTGGTATCACCACTTAGGAACTTTGCAATTCAAGATTTTCAATGTCTGTAAGTAGTAACAAAGGGAAAATTTGTTAATAACAAACTTATTTTTTCCTTTCTTACTAAAGTAGGACATGATCAAACTGCACAGGATGTATTGCTACATAGGAAGATTTTAATATTATTATATTTTCTCTCAGAGTATGGAAGTCTTAGAGTCTCTAGAAACAGTAAACCCTGTTTTAGAGAACTGGTTTCTGAAAAGTCATTGCTGTCTGCAGAGCAGTGGCTTCAGGTGCACTGAAGTCGCTAACCTGGTGGTACTGCCATTTGTTAAAATGTTATATGTGTTTTTGAATAATTTCCTGACCAGTGAAGTAGTTTTGTTTTCTTTCTGGGAAAAAAAAAATCTGTAAAAACTTTGGAAGTTTTTAAAAATTTCTTTCTACATAAAGAAATGAGAACTTTACCCATGCTATAGAGTAGTATATATTCCAAGAAGCATACAGAGGGGATAAAATCATACCTGCTATACCTCCTTAATATTCTCCTCAATGTCTATAGAATGCAATTTATTTTGGCCCTATTCAGTGGTATAAGACAGAATTATGGGGAAAATGCTGAAAAGTACATAAATGACAGAAAAGGCAAAATACTATTTTAACTTAAGGTTTCTTCAGTACTGCAATAAAGACTGGCAAAAGTTCTTTCAAAATGTTTCTCATTTAAATTTTTTTAAACTTATTATCTAGCAATATAGTTTATATTCTGCCAATCACCATATTGAAATCATACAATGATTTCAATAAAAATGAAGCAAAACACACTTTTAAAAATCCCCTATGAGATGTTAAACTAAATAGGACAATACAAGAATGTGATTATGTGTCAGTATTTCAAACACTGGCACTTACTGATAAAAAGCCATTATAATCCCGTCTGGAAACTCTTCCTATTTCCTCCTTGCTGATAAATGGGCCCAGCCTGGAATCTGGCAGACTGAAGAACAACATCACTGAAAGCCACCTTTATGTCTTTCCTGCTCTCATCTTTCCTCTGAGTGTTACATTCTTTGAAGCTGCACGAAGTGATAAAGTTGGTTCTATAATCCCTGTTTCACTGGGCTACTGGCACTACAGAAAACAGTTTGACTGTAGTCAGCTGTGACTCAGATGTCCTCCCTGGTGAGCTGGGAGGTGCACTGCCTTTGTCCTGATGATCTTTAAATAGTAGCCAAAAGCAGGCAGCCTGCTGCTGGTGTCATCCCACCATCTTGAGATACTTAATGGAGATACCAGAGTTAAGGAGCGTGGTTGCTCCAAACTTCATCTGTAGTCAAGAGAGAGGCAGGCAGAAACTTGATGAAAATGAATCAGATAATTTATATCATTTTCATCACTGATGTGTTTTAATTAATGCCAACCTTACTCTCCCCATGAGTCAGTTGAAATATCACTCAATAACACCACAAGTAAGGCCCAGCTTCTGGGTTGAATCCAACAAACTTCTTCATCCTTCCTGTACAGTCCCAAAAGAGGGGGTGGAGTGGGTGTGTCTTAATCCATTTACCAGAAGCATCTATCCAAATTTGTGCAACAATTTTCCCCTTAAATTAATGGAGAACTTCTGATCTCAATTTGAAGCAGAAATTAGGACTGGACTGGGAAAGATTAATGCTTTGTGTTGCCATCACTTAATGATAAAATGAGGTTGTTTAGCCTCCTCACCTTCATCTCTCTGATTCTATGCCAGATGCCCCAGTAGTTTGATGAGAATTTCATATAGCTGTCTGGGGCTTGGCCTACCTTCCTTGCTGTCTCCATCTGTCTGTCTGTGTAGTTGTCTGTCAGTCCTCCCACAGAGGCTTTTCAAAGGCAGCCAATTTTTGCTAAGTAATTTATAAAAGTAGCCTGCCAGTCAAGTACAGAAAACCTGTTAATGCTCGCACTGAGAACAACAGCCCTTAATTCTTGGTTCAAGCCATGTTTGGCTCAGAGCATAAGGACCCAAGGCAGGAGGGATGCGTGGTGCTGTGACCCCAGGTGTAGCAGCATCCTGCTGTAAAGCAAGCTTCTTGCACTGGGTCTGGTTGGTACAGACCTGATTCTCCTCCTAGCAGTTGGTATGGTGCTGGGTTTTGGATTGGTGACTAAAACTGTTGATGACATGCAAGTGTTTTATCTGATGCTGAACAGTGCTTGCACAGCATCAAGGCTCTCTGTTTTTCCCACTCAGGTACCTCGTTGACTGGGTTGGGGCTGGCCAAGAGGCTGGGAGGAGACACAGCTGGGGCAGCTGAGCTGAATTGACCAAGGCAATATTCCAAGCCATATAACATCATGCCCATCAATAAAACTGGAATGCTGTCTTTCTAAAGCAGCCATTACTCAGAGACTGCTTGGGCATCCATCTGTTTGTGGGAGGTGGTGAGTGATTGCTTGTGTATCACTATTATTATTTTATTCATGCCTTTAGTTATTAAACTGTCCTTATCTTGACCCATGAGGTTTTCTTGCTTTTGCTCTGCCTACTCTCTCCCTCAACCTGCTGGATGTGGGAGTGAGTGAGCATTTGAGTGGGTACTTAGTTGCTGGACAGCGTCAACCCACTACATTAATCTACATCTAAGTGAGTTCTTCCAGTAGAGATGAACCTTCAGGATAGAAAGCTGAAACACATTTGGCAAACAAATAACTTGCCACACTGGAGGTATTCAAGCCCAGACACATTGAACATAGCAGATTTACAGTACTTTAGTAAAAAAATGCTCGTGTAGCACATGAAAAAAACATTGAGAATACAAACACACATTTGGTGATTATCAAAGGATGTTTCTGTACTTGCTCAGTTTGCAGTAACTTGCCTGTATCCTGAGATGCACAGCAGCAGCCATCTAGAACTGTATAAATGCAGAAACTGAGAAAAAGAAAGCCTTAAAGAAAGTGTAGACACCTCATAAACCAGAAGCACATCACTTGGAAACAAGGTGAAGAAGGTTTTGGGTGAGGTAGACTATCATAGGATGATTATGAATTGCCAGTATGATATCTCAGTGAACAACGTGGTATGATCTGGCATGTGTCAGGAGTGGTTCCACTAGAGACATGGAGGCATGAATGCCACAGTAGGTGGTGGTGCAACCACACCTGCATCTTATGCTGAAGTCCATCACTCATACTTGATTCTAGGATGTTTACAAAAATGTTTATTCAAGCTTTTAAGCTTGGCCTATTAAGCCTAATAGAATGAGGTGGAAATATGATTGCTGTCTACTCCACCCAATCAGGGAACAAAGGGGATAGGAAACATTAACAGGAAAACAAAAACATTAAACTTACCAATGATATTGATTACATAATTATAAGGTGACTATTAATACCTTGGCATGAAATGGTTGCTCATCACTAGCAGCTGGGATCATGTTGCAGAATTGCTTTGCCATGAATGCAAATGGGACTTAAAAACTGCTTGCAATGGCACTCTGTAAATTCGTGGAAAGACTTGCATAATAAGATGCCCATGATAGTAGGTGGACCTAACAAACCCATAAGAGCTTTATACTCCTGAGATCTTAATAGCTTGACAGGGAGGGAAATTAGGGGATGTTAAGTATCAGGAAAACCTCCTGGTATGGAGATCTCTCTGGCAGTGACTAGCAAAGGAAGCTGCTGGATCTGAGACAACAACTGCATTAATAGGAAATGTTTCTGGATCTCTCTTTCTTCTTTCAAGCAATTAAATAATTCATTGAATATTTGCAAAGATGGAATTTTCATTTGGGAGTAGGTGAACACAATGCTGTAGGAACACATATGAAGGGACCTCGTAAGATCATCTTACCTGTGAAGGCTTAACTGCTTGTAAAAAAAGTTCTGTCTTCCATAACAGAGTGAAGGCAGTAAAACCATCATTTCTTTGGGCCAACCAGTGCTACATAATAATAAGTATTCATCCTTTATCTGAGACTTGCTAAAGTTCTGCTAAGGCCTTTTACAGTCTAATACAAATGTCTAAATAAACACAACTAGCAAAATACTCCGACATTTATACTGTTTGCTAGAAACATAACAGAAAAGTGACGCTGGGTGCAGTCATTACAAAGGGCTCTGGATCATGGACTTCTTTGTTATTTGAAGAAGCAAATGTATTGATGTAAAGTTTCTCAGGGCCAGATTTTTCCATCCTGCACAGCATTCAGAATCAGAGAAAAAGTTTTAACTGTGCTCTTTTTTGTATGTGCACTACCTTTGCTTAGACACTCAAAGAAGGTATTTTTTTAAAAGCACATGTGATTGTGACCTTTGACTACCTGACCTTTTTTGGGAGTCCAAGTGGGAGATGAGCACCTACAAATATCAAGCATGGCAGTAATCTGTGCCCCAGCTCACTAGATGATAACACAGTTGATGTGTAAGCAGTTGGACTGCCTTAGCCATCACTTATTGCAGAGATCTTTTGGAAGGAGTCCTTCATGCGGAGGGAAGGGGCTTATGAATTTTATAGACTGGCAAAAGCCTTAAAAAATACTCCAATATATTAGCATAAGTAAATATGTACACGTGCTGATCTACAGCTGATTTTCTATAATGCACTTATCTACCAAGCCTAGTGTCAGGTAGGCCTGTGGCACAGCTGTACTGGAACAGCTAAAAAAGTAGGCTTTCAGTTGTGTAGACTTCACTTCATGTTTTTATTTATTCAGTTCTACCCCAGAGCTCACACAATAAAGAGGACTAAAAATGAAATGCCACTGATAGTTTTTAATTTGTGCACAGTAAATGTCACTGAGAAGAGATCACTACTTCAGGAGAAGATATTCTACCATGCAGGAGCTTATTGCTCACACTGGTTTGAAGCCCATGTTTGCTTTCTGTAAAATCCAACAGAATGAGGCAACAGAAATAGCCTTTATTATTATACTTTTGAAATAAAATAAGGACCTGAGTGACTGCCACTCAGTTAATTAGCACCTTAGTATTTGCTAAGCAAATACTGAATAATATTTTGGTAAAAGGTTAGATTCAGTTACATCGCCACTTAAACTTAGAAGCTTGAATCAAAACTGATTTCAGCTTCATTAAGTGACTGAGTTTAGCGTAAATATCACAGTCATTCTGGCCTTTGAAAAACAGATTTTTAAAAAAAAAGCAAACCTGGCATTTGTTGTTCCACTGAGTACTTGAAAAATGTCAGTGTAGCTTAGTGTGATAGTTTGGTTTTTTTTCTGATTTTTAACTCCATCAGCTGTGGAACACATGGACTTCAGCTTTTCATTAAAAAACCTTCAAACCCTTTGATCATATTGTGATCTCTTTACTTTGGAAAAGCACAGTGCAGAGCTTTCCAGGTTTAGCTTCCAGGCATAAACAAACTCAGTTGGCTGAACCTATTCAGGAGCATTTAGCATCCATTCCAAGAAAAACATTATATTGGCCCCAACAGAAGTGTCTGAATACTATTTCATTGTATAGACTGCTCCTTCCTATTTTAGCATTATCTTTTGAGCATTACTTCAGGCCATCATTCAACCAGCTTTTGGCCTGGTAGCCAGCAGCTGAAGTTGGCAGGCTGTCAGGATTACTGTTTATGAGGCAGACAATACAATCATCTACCAAGTAAGAATACATGTACAGTGTGTTGCTTCAGATGTACTTAACTAAAGGTTTTTAAAAGCAGTGTGACATCACTGCTTAATGGATTTTAGTTTGGACCAAAATGAGGTGGAGAGAATATGAGGTGGGCATGAATATGTCTTTTAGATTAAATATTTAACTAACAAACAGACAAAATGAAACTGGGACATCACGTTCTCCCAGAGATCTCCTATGCACTGCTAAAATGCCAAAGAAAGTAGTGTTTTCAAAGTCTAAATTAGTCTTCTCCTAGTGAAGCCAGCAGTAAAATTCCCAGTGGTTGCAAAGGATGTCAGGTTAGATCATTGTTCTTTAGGCCACTGAAAATCCTATATTTTAAAAAATTATTTCTTTGTGTCCCTAATATCACACTGGTGTTCTCTGGACTTTAAACTTCAAACTTGCTTCCTGTGTCCCTAAGCCCGTGTCAGCACCATCCCAGCACACAGGTGGCCTCTACTTTGGTGCAGCCAGATTTTCCCAGTTGTGAGGAAAGGGATGATGTGCATTTGAGCTGTTGTTTAGCCTCCATGTAGTCAGTCTGGCTGTTCTCTTTGGACTGAATTCCCCAACTGTAAAATACAGATAGTGGCACTTCCCTGCCTACATAGATTATGTGAATTCCTCAAGCTTTCTAGGGATAAAAGCCAGAAAGTAATGTAACAGGTGATGTCTTGCTGCATATTTTATGTACTGGCATAGAACCATTACTCCATTATTCAGAAAAATAGAGACAGAGACAAGAAAAACAAATTAAAAGCAAAGAAAAAAGCACTATTAATAATAATGAAGAAAAATGAAATAGCATATGGCCTGATTTCTAAAAAAAGATATTCCTACAGATACACAAAGCACTACATTAAATATGATTCTCCATATGATTAAATGAGCTTCTCTCAACTTGCCTACCTTTCTGCTTCCTTAAAGCCACTGACATTTTTTTCTGGCAGTACATACTTACCTAGAGTATGAGAAGACACTATTGACAGCACGCATTCCAGTAGTTCCTAGACAATCAAGCCAACTTCTAGAGCATTAAACTGTCTGAAGATGAGATACACACAGCTGGAAATCAGTAGGTGACACACAAGGGGAACCACATGGGCAAACACATAAAACACATATACAAATAAACATAATAGGAATCAGTTGACAAACATTTGAAAAGAAGGGAGAGGTGCTTTTCTAAATTTGCTAATTAGAGATAGAAATATTTCTTTAAAATCTGTAAATAAATTAGATAAAATGTAAACAGTGATTCTTGTTGAATCACTGTTAATTCTGTGCTGTCAGATACATCTGGGTGAAGCTATTGAAGGACCATCAAGAACCACTGGACATGGAGTTTCCTTCTCCTGGAAACTTTCATCTGGTGTTGTCTTCTTCAGGCTTTTTGGTTGCTTAAGGAGGAACTGAAGGAAGAATGAGAATTTTGCAGCCTGGAAACAAAAGCTACATGTTAAGAGCTACTGCAGCTCTCTATCTCTGTGTAGGGCTTCTCTCCATCAGCCATCACCGTATGTCCTGTTTTAAGCTGGGATAATGGGATAATTTTTTTCCTAGTAACGTACAGTGCTTGTGTTTGGATTTAGTATGAGACTAATCTTGACAACACACTGATGTTTCTGTTGTTGCTAAATAATGCTTAAGTCAAGGACTTTTCAGTCGCCCATGCTCTGCTAGTGAGGAGGTGCAGAAGAAGCTGGGAGGGAGCACTGCCAGGACAGCTGACCTGGCCTGGCCAAAGGGATATCCCACAGCACAGAAGGACATGATCAGTATATAAACTAGGGGAGTCAGCTGAGAGGGGCTGATCACTACTTAGGGCAGGCCTGGGCATCAGTCGGTGGGTAGTGACCAATTATATTGTGCAGCACTCGTTCATCTTGGGTTTTATTCCTTTTTCTCTTTTGGTTATCTCCATTTTCCTTACTATGATTTCATGATGATGATATTTTACTTTATTTCAATTATTAAACTGTTCTTATCACAACCCATAGGTTTTACCTTTTTCAGGTTCTCCTCCCCATCCCAGAGAGGGGTTGGGGCATGGTGCACGAGCGGCTGTGTGGTACTCAGTTTGCTGACTGGTTAAAGCATGACACCAGACTCTGAGGTCAAACACCGTATCAGATAAATTAGGTCAGAATGGGGCTAACCAATCTTCAGAGTTGATTTTATGCTTTATCCTTCCAGTCTTGCTGCAAGTGTTGCTTCCTGAGCTTCCCACACATGATTATTTACTTGTGTAATGGTTTGAGCAGCACAGTCAACATGAGGAACATAACAGTGGCTGTTCCTCAAAGTGTAAGGAAGTTCGGCACAAAGGGCTGAATTTTCCCAGTCTTCCAGACCAGCAGAATCTCTTGGAATCTGGCCTCTCACCTCCAAGTGCTTCATGTTTCCCTCCACAAACACCAATTTCACTCCAGCTTATGTGATTGACAACATCTGCAGGCAAAAATTACCACGCTGGTTTGCAATAGAGATGGTATCTTACTATTCATATGCACATAGCATTTCGCACCGCTTGCTGTTCTTTCAGAGCTTGACTGTGCCACTTCCCATCAGTGGCATAATGTTTCTTCTGGAGTGCCATTTACTGAGTTTTTTCTTTAAAGTGTACTCTTTAAAATGAAATAATTTGGCTTGTGTTTTGTGACAAGACAAGACAGATATATAAATTATATTTTAGTCAAAGTCACAGTTCCCGAAGTATTATTTACTTTAAACTTTGAGATATGCTTTTTCCTGAGGAACATAAACTGTTATGTATTTTCTTCTTAATATACTTGATGTTTATATTTCATTTCCAGCTGGAATTAAATATTAGAGATTTTCATTGTAAATATAGAGCCGAATTATTATAATGATAATTATTATTGAATATTTAAGCATACATCCTGTACTTAATCCATTTAACATGCACTAAAGGATCCCAGCTTGCAGTACCAAAAACAAGTCTGTAATTGTTTTAATCTGAAATATGAAGAAGGTTCAAGGTAAAGAGAATTCAATTAACAAAGCCAAACCTTGATGTGAAAAGGTACAAACTTATTTTTTTTGCTTTATAGCTCCACAATAAATCACCTTCTTAGAACATACAGTTAAATGTCATTGTTTCCAGAGTGTATTGCTAGGAGAGAACGTAAACCCACAAACTCTTGAAAACTTTTCATCTGCTTAAGCCCTCAGGTTTGTTACCTTCTTTCATGCTTGAGTCCTGTTTGTCTTCATAAACCCTCCATGGCTGCCCAGGACCACTTCCAGAGATGTGCGTGCCAACCCTGAGGAAATGTTTGCCAAGGCTGGCTTCATGAATGCCAGCAAACAATGCCAGTGTTCTAAGTTTAAAAAAAAGGAAGATTCCCCTCCCCATGCAGCAACTGAGCCAAGAGTGTGCAGGAGCACACAGAACAGGTCCTGTGCATCCTGTCTGGAGCTGTGCCTTGTCTCTGGCAGGGATGTTGCCATCACACCTCTAGCCATGAGCAATTGTACTAAAAACTCAGCAGGCTCCACCATGCACATGCACAACAACCTTCAGAAGCTACTGAACCAACTAGAGAGCTGAAGTTGAGTGAGGTGAATTTCACTCTGATATTTCAAAGCTGAAATAAGAGGAGCAGCCTGAATAGACCCCAGAAACTTGGTTTGTTCTGTTCTGGTTTGCTTCAAATTGCAAAATAAATTGGATTTTTTCAAGACATTTTAAATATATTTTTTTTAAATGGCACTTTCCATGCAAAAAAAAGTTTACCAGTGTAGGACAATTTTTAGGTTCAATTCACACATCTCTATAGGAATTCCAGCATTCTTATGGTGTCAGCAGAGAATTAATCCTGAATTTTCGTGCCCTTGAAATTGTGAAAACTATGAGAATCTTAGAGTAAAAAGAAATCAGATTAACACCCTGTACCATCTCAAAGTTTGTGCATGTATGCATGGAGACATATAGTATTAATACAGAGAAGATCAGGACACGTTCTGTTAAATTCTTCAGAATACACATTTATTTTTGGCAGAGTGCAAAATCTGGACTGTGTAACACAACCTTGAGTCAATGCTGGAACTCCTTTCTTTATTCTCCTTTCCTGTCCTTGCTTATGTCTCAGACAAATGCTCATAATCCCGTTCTCTGACAAGTTCTTCCAAGAAAGAGAAGTTTCTATTCTAGACTTATGTTTCTATTCTATTCTTATGACTCATGCCTGGCATGCCCTTCCCAGGCCAGAAGGAAATACAGGACCTGGTCTGTAGTCCATTGACTTCGATGGACCCTGATCCAGGGGCATAAATCACATGTTTCTGTGTAACAATTTAAACATTAATATGTTAGGCCAGGCTCTAACTCAGTGAAACTGAGTTATAGTGAATAACTTGTAGTGAATAACTTCTTTTTCCTATATGAGAAAGACACTTAAAACAAAAAAAAAAAAAAAAAAAAAAAAAGGAGATTCAGACTTTGATTCTGAATGTTTTTGAATATGAAATATAGTGATGAACTCCCATGTAACACATGATCAAAGTAAAATTAGGCATTGTTACTTTCCCCTAGCCTGCTGGAAACTAGCCATATATGTTGTAAAATAGACCCAGATATAGGAAATCAAATAATGAGATCATCAGAGCTCACAGTAAAATACCCCTGTCAAGACAAAATACTTAAATGAGCTACATTGCAGCATTCAATGCATAAATTTTATTTCAGTAGTGCCAAATAGGAAAATTACCTTTAGGAAATGTCCACTGTCTTCTCATTGCCACTTCTTTTTTTTTTTTTTTCTAATTTTCTTAATTCTACCAGTTCACTCTCTCATTTTTGGTACCTCATGCCTTCATTCTTTTGTTTCCTCACACTTTTAATGTCTCTTCCAGTTTAGACAGATTGATATTTCACGGCTTTTAGCAATTGGACATTTTTTCTAGAGAGCCTGGGATTATTTTCATGACTCAAGCTTCATGCTCTGCACGGATATGAGGCCCACCCACATTTTCAGGACTCTACAGTCATGCCATACAAAATATTAGTTCAAACTTGATAAAAGAAGACGATGGTTGTGGAACTTATTTTGTGCTAATATTATGTCTTGATCAAAGGGCTAGCCTCTCAGCTGGGAGTTTGAATCAGTCAAGGCAATGCATGAACCCACCCAATATTTTTTTACTCATTTACTTTGTATTCAAATAGAAAAAAGAAATAAAGTTTAAAATTTTGACCACTTTATTTATTGTGCAGTTTTTTTTCCAGAACTAAATTGTGCAAATCTTTACATGGTGTGTTGGATGTGGACATTATCTATTTCATTTCAGAGTAAAATATCAATGTAAAGATCACAAACAGTAAAATTGTTCAGACTTGGAAATGCTATTAAACTTTACTTACTGTGTTAACATTGTAAAATGAAGCTGTCCCTCTGCCCCACACCATTAGAGCAATAAATATATTTTCAGAATCATACTCATATTCTAATTCAATTTAGAAGAACCATGGTAGAGAAAAACCCTGAGAAGTCTCCTCCTACTTCACTTTGCCACGTCCAAAGCATTCCATAAGTACAAGAAAAATGAAGCCCTGTGAGTGTAGCTTGCACAACACATAATTGGATCCAGTCACCACTGCACCAACAGCCATGGACAGGGCTGAAACTGCATCCTTAGCTAATCTTATCCCATGGTAACAAAGTCTGTAATGAGTAGGTAGGCTGGCTTTGTGTTGTATATCGCAAATATACAAGCACAAGTATGGCATAAAGCTGGGTGTTTCCATGAGAATTTCATTTAAAAGCAAAACCCCTGCAGAAAGCCTGTTAGGAAGAAACCCTGAGAAAACACTGAAGAGCCACAGCCTTCCCTCTGCCAAAAATGCTGTTAAGAAATACTGCCTTGAAATCAAAAATTGTGCTGAATGAGTGAAGAAGTGGTCAAAGAAAAAAGGCAGATGATGTAGGAAACATCTTCCCCCTCCTTGATGCTCTCACACTCACACATATGCAGGTTGTTCCCTGCATATGTGTGCAGGTTGTTCCCTCTTCCAAGAGTTATTGATTCATGACTATAAATGTCAAGTAAGGTTCCTCATGGTAACCCTGCCAACTCCCCATGTTGATATACTGCAAGTTCAAAAAGTCATAATTTACCCCTCTTTGTACCACAATGAGCAAGTCTGTCCATTAAAACAATTATTCTTTTAACTTAGTGGATTTAAAAGCCTTGGCATAACTTCAATGTGATTTTGGTATGATTGCGTATGCAATAAAGCAAAAAGCCAACAAACTAGGCCAACTTCTGAACTCTGTGTCACTAAAACCACTGGGATTTTTGTTTAAGCAAGTGGTTCACAATTTGACCCTGATAAAAAGAAGCTTTAGCAGCAACACGGACTGGCCTCAGCCCTGCTACTCAAACCAGTGATCTCCCATGCAGGTTCTGTTCCACTCCAGGCCACAGTTCCAGCACCACTCAAACCTGCACTGAGGGCGAGGACATTTCATGTGCATGCAGCCACCTGCAAAACAGCAACAGAATGGCTTTGGTACTTGGAAAATACTTAGAGATGTTAATTAACAATTAAGAGCATTAAAATATATTTCTTAGACACTAATGTACCAACTAAGTAAATTATTTAATAAAAGAAAAGTATAAACCCGAAGAATCTTTCCTTGGGCTTTCTAAATCCTGCTACTCCTCTCTTACTGGGCTTTAATGTGCTTTTCTCACTGGAGGGACTGCAGGGGTCAGAGAAAATTTAAAAAGACTATGTGACTATGCTAGGGATAGGGAAAAGAGATTATAGGCTGTAGCCTTTCAAATCAGTCCTGGAGGTACCTCCTCAAGGTTACTCTACACTAGCCCAGCTGTGAGCCAGAAGATAAACAAAATTAAATTCTTTTTTGAATTTGGATTCAGAGATTTGCAAGGTTTGCAAAGTTGGTAAATCAGGAGATACAGACTTTGGTGGCTGACTGCTGATTATACAAAAATTATATTAGTAATTTAAGTTGATTTGATGTTTTTGGTATCAGAAGCAGTCTTTTGATCATATACATGTTTTTTGCACATTGGGTTTCTTACTTCTCCATACTATAGAGCGGCTTTAATTTCTCTGCTCATAACCTTGATCAAAAGTTTATTTTGTAATATATAAACATTAACATTGTCAAAGGTCATTACAGAAATACACTTCAAATTGAAATTATGTTGCTTGCCACACAAAGATATCTTTTGTATAAATCAAACTGAGAGAAGAGCATGCACTATGAAGAAATGCTGAAATGTCATCTTGGTTTGACCCCAAATGGTGATGGGAGGTACAGGGAGTGTGAGTTCCCTACTGTAGGAGCTACTACCCTTATACCATGTTTTTAAAAATGCCACTCCAGAATGTTTCTCAGAAGGCAAAAACAAACAAGGATTGGTTTGTTAAAATAGGCCTGTCTGCTTCACCTGACAAAGAGAGAAAACCACTTGTGATAGCAAGGTCTATTTGTCAGTTTATATCTTTGTGTAAGAAATGCAATGTGCCAGAAAGATTTTTATCTTATTTAAATGTAAACATACAAACGGTCAGCCTCCATGTTACAATTTATTTAAAGATTAGATCCAGTCCTCTCTTATGGTTTGTATTAAGCAATCACTGGGTAAAATTCACCTCAGTCCTAGTGCAGGACCCAAGCCCATTAGGTGCCCTCTGTAAAACATGTGCCCTTCCTGCTAAGCTACATGAATCTGCTACATGGTAGCTGAGATCAGCAGTCAAGAGTGGAGAGTGCCTCAAGCAATGGGACCTACAGCTCTGTGAGTATAGCAGCCCTCTGAGAGACATGGATGTGTGTTTAAACTCAGACTGGTACCTTCACTGTGGGAAAGTGTTTGTCTCTTTCACTTCAGCTATTACAGGAAAGTTACTGGCATCCAGAAATATTCTACAGTGCCTGTAGTTTATATGGGCATTACAGAAAAGTTATTGGCATTGTCATTGTCCTTTGTAAAAGACACTGTCCACAGAATATGGGGAAGGAAAGCAGAATTATTCTCCTGTGTGGAGTCAGTGTACTCCCAAATGAGGACTGCTGGCAGACATCAGGATACAGTTGTCAGTCTCTTGACAGCAGCTGTACTTTGGCAGCTCTGAAGTGCTTCTTTAAGTTTACAAATGGCAGCCTAGAAGCTGGCATGTGCAGTACCCATGACCAAAGTAGAAGGCAAACACTGCACTTTTTAAGCTTCATGATTTTATTTGCAAAATGACAGAATCACTGAGGTGGGGAAGTCCCTTAAGGGAACATCAAATCCAAAACTCTGCTCAAAGCAGGGCAACTGAAGTAGGCGCTCAGAGTCCAAGAGAAAGTAAAGGTCTTACCACTCCTTCAAGTCTAACCAAGTTTTTGTTTGGCTGTGCACAAACTCTTGAATATAAATAGTCACCATTATAATTTGTCTATTTCTAATCAGATTAAAACTTCTGGTTTTCAGTCTGTTTTAGAAATCTGTAAATAATTTTTTGACCTAGGCCTCTGTTCTCTCTCTTCTGCTGCCCACCTTGCTCTCCATGCTATGCCAAATCTTGCCTCACCTTCCCACTCTTCAATTCAAGCTTTCTCTCCTTCTGCCTCTTGTGCTTGAGGGTGTCTCCCACTTTCCATCTGCCAACTGCCTTTTCTTTCATCAAACCCCAGATTTCAGAATTTTGTCCTATTTCTTCCCCAGTAATATTTCTGCAGTGTCACTGCTCAAAGCATTCTCCCTTGCAGTCCATAGTGCCTTATTTGGCATTTTCAGTGTCCCATATGAATGCCACAAAACTGGGAAGCACACTCTAAGTATTTGTATAATATTTAGGCAATCATGTTAATATATTTTTATTAATTAACATAAATACAATTAAGTCTTGGAACAGTATTAACCTATAAAGTACAGCCTATTTACCAATCCTGTTCTTCATTTTAAACATCTCAGTGCCAGCAGATTACTTTCCTTCCTACATGGTAAGCACTGATTAATGCAAACTGTTTGTCAGGACTCACATTGCTTCCTCTAAATTGGTCTTCTACCATGGGCATGTGGCTGGGTTGGGATTAATCTCACCCAAATTCAGCCTTATACTGTGTAGACATCTACAGCAGGACTAATTCTTCACACCCCACTTTTAGGTGTGATTTTCTAGCCTACATATGTTCTGCTTCATCGGGAGATGAGTTTTACCCTACAAATGTCTATTTTTCCCAGTGACAATGGAACGTCTAGATAATTGGCTGGATATCCAGTCATATGAATGCTACATCCAGTGCCCCATTTTCCATCTAAAAAATAGCTGGACATTTTGTGGGGCTTCATTAGTGGTTTTAGAACCGAGTGATTTCATTAGTGTTTTCAAGATAATTTAGATAAGGTGACACAGGGAATTATTCAAGCTTTTTGTGCTCTCCCCCTTTTGGAATAATATTATGCATATGTACACCTGCACATTCATATATTTATACTGTAAAATGAATTTTAAGAGACAGGTAAGTACAAGATATCTAAAAAACTTACCATTTTTTTCTACTGGAATATTGCAGTTGGGGCATGGCTTGGTTGTCTTCTTGATTGTTTCTCTAGATGCTTCTTCCCATCGAGCTTGCATGGCTGCATGTTCATCAACTACATACCCCTGCAAAGAGAGAGGAAGAGCACTCGTTGGGGCATCAAGCCGTGCTGCAAATGCACTAAGACAGGTAAAGCAAAAGGGAAGGCAAAGGAGGAGTCAGGTGAATCTGGCTGACAACATCACATGTTAGAAACCACAGGTTTGATTCGGCTTCAGGGATTAAAGCCCTTCTTGTGAGAAAAGCAAAAACACTAAGGAAGTGCAATACCTCGTAATGCAGGATGGTGGGGTGCCTGGAAGGAAATTGTTTTTCATAATAAAGTGTACTCTGTTGTATTGGAAGTCTGAGTTTCATTCCAATGTAACTCTACACAAATATGACAGGCACAAAGAAAAAACAAAAATTTTGGAAAAAAAGTAAAACAACCCACATGTGGGCAATGAAAGCTCCCCAGACAGAATGACACAGAAGGAAAAAGTCATCATGAAGAATATAAAAGGGACTCCTGTGTTTGTCCTATTTATGACTGGGACAAAATTACATAATCTACACAAGTGGCCTATTTGGCTGTTTCCTACCTAAAATGATAGTACAAGGACAAAAGAGATGGTAGTGCCTTGGGTCATTTCCATCACACAAGGTTGGCAACCATGTGAATAGCACCTATAAACAATGCATGTTGGTTCCAACCTTGAAGCTCTGCTCTTTCCATTCATAATATGGTTTTATTCAAGCATGTGGGAAAAGGATGAACTTAAACAAAACTATTTAATTTATAACAATTCCTGTAACTTCTTAATGTATACCTTCTAAATACTTATAGGCTTTTATGTGGATAGACTTTTATATTTATTTTTATGGATAATTTTTGAATATATTTACTTCTAGTAAGACAGAAAAAGGAAATTGGCCCAACTTTAAACAATGCAACAAAGCCATAACTCCACTTGAATTCTGGTCATCTAGTATTGATAAAACATATAAGTTCAGTCAGGGAGTAGTGCCTCAAATTTCATCCTTGACTGAAATGGCCTGAGTTAAAATGGAATAACAAAGACCAACATCTGCAGAAATTTATTTCCAGCTCATCTAGTGGCCGTTGCAGTATGCATTTAAGGAAAACCAAATCAAAACACAAAACAACAACAACAAAACTCCCCACTGTCTTCTTTTAATCAGGAAACATCAATAATATGTTTGCCATTATTTATTTTGCAACCTACATCAGTGTCCTCAGTCTGTGAATGTCTCGTGTTGCTCCTCACTTAATAATCTCAAATTTGCTTATCTTTTTGATGTACAGGTGACAAAAGTGAACGAAGTCTTCTTATCTGTATCCTAGAAATGACTTGTGCTTTTGTCTCTCTGCTTGTGGAGAGGGAACTCGGCCCTGCACCCTGCTGGATTATTCAGCAATTTGGCAGAAAGATGACCTCTATACAACAGCACATTAGTAAGTTCTGGGAAATAGAAAAAGCTGCTCAAGCTAATAGCAAAGAACATAATCTAGTATTGATTTTTCAACACCTACATCCTTAAGGAAGGGTGACTTTTGCAAGCAATCTGAGCTAGCTCAGAGAGGCAGAGTGGGAGAGTGGGGAACACTTGACCTGGGCCTCAGTTTTCCCCATGACAGAAATAAGATGCTATCTCATTTAAATGGGAACTCATTGCTTGATATGCATACAGTTGAAAATCACTACAGCAGTGACAAAACAATGCTCTTCTTTTCAGAAGCACTAAATGAGAAGACCAGAAGTATTTTAAAGTTTTGTAATCAGTCCAGAAGAACTTCACAGTGGCTCTGTTTTCTCAAATAGTCCAAATCCAAAGTTTTAATACTTGCAAACATACTTTTTTTCCTCCATCTTTGTGTCTTTGTTGTGACCTAACAGCAACTAACAGCAAAGGACACTGAGGCAAAATTTCACATACCAAATTGTTAACTTTATTTATATAAACATTTTTGATCTTAGTTCTGCAAACAAAATTGGGAGACTGTAGGAATAACTAAAAGAAACAACTTCTAGCCACACACATGCAGTTCACCAAGAACAAATTGCTGAAAACAGTGGTGAATTATTATTTTAGTATTTTCCATTGCAAAAATTCTAGCATGAACTAGATGCAGCAGCGTGATATTTCAGCCCATTAGAGCTGAAACGCCCCTCCTATGCACAGTCTTGCTGAATGCTAAGTTAAAAACTTCTGCTGCATGAACCAAATGCAGAGAACTAGCACAGTGATGGAGTCCCTCTGATTCAGTGAAAAAATCATACCATGCAGATCTATAAGCCTTCAGTGTTCATGTGTTTTTTATTTAGTGCTCCTCACCCAGTGATGGCAAGCACACATATATTTATCTGCATTTTTTCTTCAAACAATAAAGAAAAGGTGTATGGCAATTCTTCATTACCAGTGTCTATTTAAATCATGTTCTTACATCCTAAACTAGCAAACCTAATCTCCTTGAAAATGGCCAAGGTCTGTCAAGCAGAGGGGTCTCTAACTTTGCTTGTTCTGCCTAGTCTTGGATAGGAAGTTCAGAGATGCTCCAGATGTGCATCACATGTCAGTTTGCCGAGGACAGGAGACTTGGATCACTTCTGATGCTCACTCAACATTATATGCTCTAGTTCCCCAGTTAGTATGGAACATTTGTCCCAGCATGATGGAAAAGTGACTAGATTTCATCCATGCCACTTTATGAATAATTTTTTAAATTATCAAATGTGCTGCATATTATGACCAGGAATAAATACCCATAAATAACAGCAAGCTACAGAAAGAGCTGTTGTAAGCACTATTCAATATCCCCCCTGCAGTATTCCCTTAGGGAGACAGGAGCAAAAGGTTGTCTTCTTATCTCCGTGTCATACTGAAGGACATAGATTTACTTCTATTTCTATGCTGAGTCTTTTGGAAGAACTAACAGGGATAAAGAGACCACAGAGACTGTTGAGGACCATACAACAATACAAAAAAACATGTACATGGAATGCTTTCTTTGCAGTTAATCAATATCATGCAATACTGGAAAGAGATCTACAGGGACAGAAAGTATCTTGAAATAGAAATAAAGTGTCCTTCTTAGAGAAGCATCGCATTCAGGTAGATAGAGTACACATCGACCTGTCAGTAGAACTACATTGAAGCAAATGAAGAATGTGTTCACAGACAGCAACTAAGCAGTACCATCTAGATTAAAAACATTCATGGCAAAGCTTCTTGTTCAAAATACTGGATGTTAAATTTTGACATCCATTGAATTATATACTGCCTTATGTTAGCACACTTTTTTAATGATCATGCTTATTTTGCCTGGTATAGACAACATGTCAAAACTGAAGACCCTTAATTCAGAATAGAATATGCAACTGTTAACCTTCTTTGTGCTTTGCTTTAAGTGGATGTAATTTCTGTATTCCTGCTTGTTTGCCCTTGGTGCTTCATCGCTCCCCAATAAGAAAAAAAGGTGGTCATACATAACTTAAAAAAATGTATCTTAGTGAAGCTTTCTTTAAATCCAAAATACATTCGCTTTTGATCAGAAATGCTTGGTTTTAAGAGAATTTTACTTGCAAAAATAAGCTTTTTATTTAGGGTAATAGAAATATGTAAAATTATTTCACTTTATGTGAAATACAGAATTTTAAAAAGGTTTAGACGTCTCAAAACAGGAAGTATTACTCATTTTCTAGCAAGAATGTGAGAAAAGCTATGTATACTCGAAAGCATTTGAAAGGAAGACAAAGAATAATTCATTGTGCATGAGCAATGTTCATCCCACCATAATATTTAGGTTAACACAGCCCACTAGAGCTAGAGCTCTAAGCAAAAGCAGCCTCACCTGTTGAAGCCTGATCTACAATGGGTGGTGACAATCCAACTTAAATTTATTTTGTCTTCTTGGCTTCAACAGGGCTGTTTTATGAACATGATCACATGAATTAACATAATGTCATGTTTATTGGTGCCTTTTACTGCAGAGGGTAAAAATAGCAGGTGTCTAGGGCACTAGATAGGCTAGAGGGTTTTAGAAGAAAATGGATTATTTGAGCCATTTAAGAGTCAAAATCTCACAGAGATGTGCATAGCTGTGAGACTATTGCTCTATTTTAGAGACAAATTTAGGCTAATTCAAAATGCTAAAATGTGGCTATAGATAAGGAACAAAAAAGATATTCATTCAATGAGAGTAAGTTTCACACACAGGAAAAATAGAGGTGCCAGTACTACAATGATCCAGTTAAATCCACATGAAGCAGCTTTGTGTGAGCCAATTTGTCTAGTGTGCCTAGGGAATTCTGACATAAAATGAAAGAGCTGCTTTGTGATGACAGCAACTAGTTAAAATCAAATTGATATACTCAGGGTATTATATTGGATACAAGATGAAAGAGTGCTCTGGTTTGGTGACACTGCATATCAAGGTTCTCACTCTGTGTGTTGCAGCCATTCATATAATGAATTAAATTGAGGTAGATGGTGAATATTGAATTTGCACTGCTCTAAAGCAGAAAATCTAATCTAATACAGGTCATTCTTACATAACTGTTTTCCACGAGTAGAATAAAGAACATGCCTTCTCTCATAAGTGGCAACACTGCTGAAAATGACTGTCAGATTAACCTCATAAACAAAAGTAGTCTGTCACATCTTTTTTACTTTATTGCTGCCCAAAATAGGAAATCTAAAATTCTCTCTATATAGTTATCATCTATTTCTCATTATACAGGAAGTTAAGACCTATTCTCAGATTTCTTCTGGTGCATCTTTATTTATAACACAGAGATTAATTTTATGGGACACTTCCCGGTTATAGTTATTTTTCTTGCTCCTTTAATTAGGCACCTGTGGGCTGAAATGTCCTGAGCTTGACATTGTGAGTATACCAAATACTAAAACCCTGAGCCTCAGTTTCTTTTCCAGTCATTTAAGATATTTTAGAACTCAAGCTAGGTGTGCCATTCCTTGTACAGTCATGTTTTATTTAACTTCTAAAATTTACCTGATGGGAAAAAAAAAATAAATCAATGGCCTAATAATAGATGTTCCACATTTCATACTGTGACTCAGGACTCATTGAAAGATACTATATATGATGAACCTTTTCAGTAGCTTTTCCTTTCACTAAAATGCAGGGAAATAATGAATGTTTTTTGTGGTTAGCACTTACTATTTATCATTTAGATCATCATTAGCTGCTTAGAGACCAGGCTTCACAACCCTACATGCTTGCTGGAAATTTGCAGCATGGGAGGTCAGCATCTGTCCTTCCACGATGGAGAAGGAAGCCTGGCAGGCAATACCTGTGCATTTCATACCCCCTACTGTCAACTCTGAGACATGCACACAGGAGGCAATGGGAGGAAAAGATGGGCTGGAGGCTCACCTGTGGCCCAAGTGAGCTGGGAACTTTTCCAGGAGCTACATTCCAACAGCCTTCAGCAGGATGCCAAGTGCTGTGACAGGCTTTCCTGGATGTGTGTGTGAGTGCATGGGTGTGCCTTTATGTTATACCTGTGCAGCAAACAACATGTCTGGGAAGTGATCCAATGGGTCTGCTTTGCCTGAGACATCATGCCCAGGTCAGGTTTGAGCCCAGAAGCTCTGGTTAGAGTGCAGGCAGGGCCCTGGAAGTGTGTGCTGATGAAGAGGGTCAGGTTTGCCCTGACTCAGCTGAGGCACTGACTGCTCTGCTTTTGATTAGATCTGATGGGTTCTTGGGCTCACAGAGGTGCTGGATAAATTTTACACTGCCAGTTGCAGATCAACAAAGCTATTACCTGGATCCTACGTTATTAGCTACCTGAAGACTGTTAGGGCTGTGTTCCAAACAAGGAACAGCTGAGGCTTGATTTGAAGGTGGTAGGTCTGGGAAGGGTTTTGGGATTTGGGTGACAAAGGCCTCCAGCTTAGGGCTACAGCCAGGACCGGCAGTGTCCCACAAGTTAAGAGCAGAGTTGAAGTCAAATTTTACAGCATTAGCTATAAATTTACACTGGGAAAGACTGTAGATGAAGGTTTAGAACATGCATCTTTATGCCTCAGTAAAAATGGTGTTGCTGTTTATTCTAAGAGACCACAGCCTTTGTGCCAAGCCAGCACCATGAGCCTCAGGACCAATCAGGCTTTATCTGAACTTGGCATGCCTAGAGATTTGGTTTAGCCTGTGACAGCAGTTATTGAATGACATGGTGACTATTCCCCTGTTCTGCTTTTGCTTTGGTACAATTTTTGTATGATTGCATGGTTCAACAGTCCCATGTATTTTTGTAACTAACAGGCAGGAATGACCATTGTAGGTACTATCAGTCAGAACAAACTGTCTCTGACCCTACAATAAAATGCTGCACTATTACAGCCAGGGGTTCCCGGGGTCCATCCGACCCCGGGCAGCCATAGGTGTCCTGGATAGCACTGAACTGATAAGCACAACCTGTCCAGATCCCTCAGGCAAGCTCCCAGCCACAGGCAATCTTAGCAAGCAGCTCAGCTCTTAAGAGAGATCAGCTCTTTGGTGAATTCAGCTCTTCAGTGATTTCAGCTCTTTGCTTGCTAAGTGCCTCAGCAGACGTGCGGGGAGAGAGAGAAGAAGGCTGTATGAGATTCCACAGCAGTGTCTTTATTGGCAGCTCCTGCAAAGGGTTTCAGTGACAGCTCTTCTGCTGAACTGGGCAGAAATGGGGTTTATATAGGGTACAGGGGTGTTGGAAATGGTCCAAGAGTAAGGGTCAAGGCGAATACGACCTATAGTCTTACAGAGAGATAACGAGGGTCCAAAGGTGGAGGAGGGGCTTCTTTGGTCCAGTCATCATGACTAGGCCTTTCTTATCTTAGGCGAGTGACCGCCAGGGAGGCCTTGCAGGGCCTCTGGCTGCTACACTGCACAGAGGAGTAACTACATGGGATGATAGAAGAAGCCTTGAAAGCAGAGGCACAGGATGATATGGGAGGCCCCACCATTATAAACCACACTCAAGTGGTCTGTTACCCAAATACAGCCTTGAAGGATGAGTAAAAACAGTTTTGAGGACAACAAAGAGAACAAAGGCATAACTGACTTGGGTAAAACACATCAACATTGGCTCATGCATCAGAGGAGTCTGTTAACAAACAAATAAGACTGACTCCAAGCAGATTATAGAATAAGAAGGAAAAAAAAAATCCTTCAATATCAACATCATGCTCCTCCTGGTAAAGGATCCACTATACCAGCCCATTCCAGACTGTAGCTATTGAGCCTAGAACCCAGAGAAGCAGTGGAAGGTTAAAAATAACACCGGGGAAATGGGTGTTACCAGAAAGTTTGCATATCCTTTATTTTAACTCTAATTTGAACTGTAAGTCCTAATGTTATTGTAAATGGGCTAAAAATACATCATTGATAAGCTAAGACTTTGATAAAACCAGCAATATATTTTTTATTTTGCATATTCAGTGAACATGGTCTGAAATGAACACCTTTAGCAGGTAATGAGATTTTCAATGTAACAAAATGGCAGAAATTTACACCACTTAGTCTGTAACCAGTCTGCGAGAAATGGGTAAGAATTTTTAGCTGCATCAACAGCTAAAGATTAATATTTAGAGAAGGATCTTACTGGATTGCATGGATTGTAGGGCCAGACTTGCTAGAACAGACTCCTCTGACTAGCTGGAATTAAGGCTTGGACTAAGACTAGGTATGTTCAGACAGGATTTTTAAGGAGTTTGGTAGGACAAGATAATCAGCCACTTCTTGGAGAAAGTTTGTCCACAGAACCAACTCTAAAACATACTTTTTAATAACACATTTCATCCAGGTTGTGTTACCTTTTTCCCCCCAAACACTTATGACTCAGTGCCCCATATTCTATTCACTTATTTACATAGGCTCCACTTTTATATCAATGTCACTGCTATTACAGTTTACCTTGCCGGTGTCTCATCAACATGTCCAGCACAAAAACCATCCTGGGAGCTACTCTGAAAAAGTTCAAATCTAATATGTGGCCACATTTTATTGTCCAGTTGCTAGTAGATAAGAAGGTGCATTGCTTATCCTTGTAAAAGGAAAACCATCTTGAAAGGTTTTGTGCTGGGAAAGCTAGGCTAATTTTAAGGTGGGGACTTACAGAGGAAGCTGGTTTATGGCTAGATTCCCCACCAGCACAGACTGCCTATGTGTGAGGTTAAAAGAGGCCAGGAAGCTTGGTTTTGTGGTGTACATTGCAAGGCCTATGTGGTTATTTCTAAACCTAAATCTGGCTGGAGTCACCTTTACTGTGTCATTGATTCCATCATGCACACTGTGCCTTTTAATTCATCAAATATGATTTCTTCTGTCATCCCAAAGTTCAAACGTCTCCAGGAAGCTGCAATGGTTTTAAAACAAAGCTTCTCAACTGATATTGCCACAGATAAATTTTATTTTCCCTGAAATAATGTAATTTACACACTAAGATGGGAAATAATCAGTCCTGCACCAGTAAGTAAATGTTTAAGATAAGCTTCCAATAGCCTATCTAGGCTAAAAGTAGACATTTCAGCAAAAAGAGAACATTTTATCCTTCCCAATGGGCCATGCAATATCTGTGCACAGATCTGAAAGGTCATGAGATGCCAGTAGTGAAAGCGGGGCTGCTCTCTGCACGCTTGCTGCCAAGTTTGCCTTTTTTACCCCAAGCAGCAAGTAATGCCATTTAGCTTCCCTAAAGCTTCCAACTCCTTTATTTGGAATAGGCTTTCAGAGATCCACATCCGACACCTGCTTTACCCCTCCTATGTCCTGCAGTTGTCGTTGCCCTCTTCCTTCCTCCTGCCAACTTACCCCTTTGCCCCTTCCATCCTTCTCTGCCCTCCTTCACAGTCCCACCAGCTACACTCCCCTCTCTATACCTCAGGCTTCTTACCTCCTCCCTCCTTTTGACATCTGCCCAAGCACAGGCCCATTTCACCACCACCATTTATGTTTCCTGGACCCACACAGCTGTGCCATGTCATTTGACATCTCTCTTTCTTTTCCTCTTTCTGGAGCTTCTGCTGCATCTGATAGGTTACAGTCCCTCCAGTCAGCTCTTGGCTTTCATGGACACTCAAATTCCTCTATATCAGGCTCTATCTCTGCTTCTGAGGGATCTCTTTGTCCAAGTCTTCCCAGACTGGTGTCAGGCTCTGAGGGTACCATCAGACCTTGCTGTCCCAGTCCCCTGCCAATCCCCACATCCTGTTCATGGCTCAGGAATCCATGCCACTGCCTGGTGACACTGCAGCAGGGCCTGTTTCCAGCTCCCCACATCCCTGCCCAGCCCAGTCATAGGCCACCTATGGACCCACCTTCCACCATTTTGGCTCATCCCTGTCCTCAGGCCCTGCCCTGACACATGGAAAGTCTGCAGGAAGTAGATGGCCCACGCAGTGCCCTGACACACCTTAGGAGAGCTGCATGGAGTGCCACCACAGCTCTTCCTGCTCTCGATGCTGCCATCCACTACTGGTCACCCAATTCCTCTACAACAACTCTCCTTCTTGGTTTTTCTTACACCTCTGTCACACTCCTCATGCTCCACCATGTTCACTTCTAATGCTGACTTAGGTCTGAACCTGTCCACAGTGTTTCATATTGCTGAACATCAGGGACCTGCAGGCATTTGCAGAAATGTGAAGGCAAGAGAAGGTCCTTTCACTACTACAGCTACTACAGGCTAAAGCAAATCCTGCATTTTTCTTATTGGAACTATTTCCCTGAAACTGATTGTGTATCCTGCACCTCTTCTGGAGAAGGAACAGTTTAGTGGCAGTGTGTTTTTTTGATCCTTAAATTCAACTGGCAGAAATTGTGGCAATAAGATGTCTTGATAAAATAAATGATATGGAAAGGATCCAGACAGGAGTCAAATTGCTTGAGCTGGAGACAGCCCTGGAAATGTATTATTCCTACCTTGAAACAGACCATGGGCAAAAATAAAACAAGCCTTCTCACTGCCTCACCGAGCACTACAATCACAGCAAGTTAGGTCTCACACACTGTCCTATGCACCTGGCAGGTGATGCCAAGTGGAACAGACAGCCTGAAAGCACAGGTGGATAAATGTTTACACTGATTTCAGGGAGAAAAAAGGAAACTGCCCTGCTCTCTCTACATGCCCCCCGAATGGTCTGTGTGCCCGGTACGGGAGCCCTGTGTGCAGGGCGGCTCTGCAGGGATGCTGGCCGGGTGAAACAAGCATCTCAGCAGCGCCTGTTTCTGCTACCGCTGGGTTTGCTCGCCCGGCTAAGGAAAATGAGGGAAAACATTCCTTCAGTGGCACAGCACCGCCTCGTGGAGACGTTTAATTAGTGCCGCTCTCAGTTTCTTAGGGGAACAGGAGGCAGACCTAAGTCAATTAACTTCGGCTTAGACTGGAGTCTCAAGGAATCCTGCGTAGTCTGTGGTCTTGTCCGTGCAGGGGACCTGATTTGTATAGGTGCAGGAGTTATACTGGCACTATCATCGAGCTATTCTGGGACAGTTTCTTGAGAGTACAGGAAATTTTTCAGGAACAGCAAGAACATTCACGTGACTACAACAGTAGAACTGCAACAGTAGCCAACATAGCTAAGTTAACAGGTCTAATTGGGTGCAATTCATGTGCTGTGAGATTGAATCGGATGGGTGAAGTGCTCCCATTGTTATAAGGAAAAGCAACGGCAATATTCAAATATTTAAAATAAATGACTTCTTCCTACGATATTCTGATTCTTCCTGGCATACCTTTATCTCTGCCTTAGAAAATAAAAATTACATGAACTCTAGCTTTCACAGAGCCACCATTGTTGAATTCACTCCTAATGTGCCATGACAACTTTCAGTACCCTAGGTAAAACTCTAAGCATAAGTAACTCAATGAATATAGAGCTCTCTGTTCATGTTGAGATGTACTCAAGTTATAGCTCAGTTTAATTCAGGGAAGACATTGAGCCTTGGTCTCCTGCTTTACTAGGCTGTTGGATGCTTCAAGCATCTCTCACTCTCTCTGCTGAAGTTGCTTTATTTTTTATAAAAATGTGAATGGGAACCTAGAAGACTGCTCTACGGCTATTGCAAATAAAATTAAAGTGTTCTTCATAGAGGGCAGCTACGTTGCAAATCTGGTTATTATATATACATATGGCTTCAAAAATGGGTTGCACAAATTCATGGAAAAAAACTTCTGATAGCTACTAAACATAAAATACCACATGTGCATCACAAATCACTAGAGGCTGGGAAAGTAGATGAATTTTGGTTTGATACAATACACATGTTCCAGGTCAACAGAGGTAGATACCCTGACTGACTAGGAGGATACAGGCTGTTTCGTTCTGTCTCAGCTAGTGCTAATTCTTTTTATAAATTAGAAAGAGCTTCACTAAGAAAGGTTAAAGAGAAGAACCTCTACACAGGTCATGACTTAGTGCAAGGTCTGCAAAGTATGGCATATGAACCATCTCCAGGCAGCACATGGCAAAGACTTCCAGTAGAATTTCAGCTCCTTGCCAGTCTGTGTTCGGTGAGTCCCCAAAAGCCAGCCTCAGACAGAGCCTGCCTGCAGTCACAGGAGCTTGGCTCACCTCCCTGAGAGCTGGCCGGATGCAAGTCCTCATCAGCACCTGCCCACAAACCTTTATCTGCCACATTGGACTCAATAGTGTAGAGGCTCAGGGTTTGAGTTTGAGTTTCTTAGCATCAAACTTGCCAGATATCTGAATACCAGTTTTCTGCTTCCTAGGACTGCAGCCTGGGCATCAAGCTGTGAGATATTTAGAGGGTATGTTTCCTGCTCTTTCTCTCTCTCTGCCTCTTTTTTTTTTTTTTTTTTTTTTTTTTTTTTTTTTTTTTTTTAAAGTTGGAAAGACTGTGGTTTACACAAGTTATTTCAAGGAAAACTTGAATCTCAAAACAAAGGAGAGAAAAACTATTTCCTTTCCAGGTCTATAGCAACAATAGCTACAAAATTATAGAGCAACCTAGAATAGAATAATTATCATCTGACAGTTTGCAGCCTAGACAATCTATTTTTTATTTCTGCAAGCTAAAACATAAATTACCAATAGTATTTTCTGCATAGGCTTTATAAAGCCCTATTATTTGGCCCAAACCCACATGATTTCCTGACTGGTGCACTGAAAATAAGCTGAAAGGCAGAAAGACTATACAAAGCCTTTCAAAAGTGTTCACATTGAATAGAGACAACCCTAGAAGCCCACTGGGAAGGCCTTTTCTTTATCAACTGATGGCAGAGTCCTGTGTGCTCCTGACAGAACTCGGCTACTCTATCAATCACAGAGACTGAAATCCACTGCAAAGCCAATTCGGCAACTCTGACGGCTGGAGTAATTCAGTGTGAACATAATTGCTTTTACTTAGGATTATAATTAGGACCCATTTGACAAATGTCACTCTGGCTGGGCCAGGGATAGTGATCAGGAGCTGTGAGATCCATACCTTCTGGGCCATGGCTCCTGGTGGGCTGAGGAGAGAGTTGCATTTCCCTTCATGGAATTCTTCTTTACATTCACGGCAGAACACAGACTGAAAAACAAACCAAAGCATCCCAGTCATAAAAACACATTGGGGACATAGACAGCAGGTTACAATCTTGAAGAGTCATACAATAGATGATCCCTTGCCCTTCTCTTCCCATTAAATTCCCATAATCCTCCTAACTGTGCATCTTGTTATGCACTCTGATCATTAACACAACAATTTTGCTGTTATTATTATACATTTCATCAATGAAGTAACGTAAATGCCATTATTAAAAAATGAGATTTTGCAACATGGTTCATATAGGGACATAAAGTCATACTAGATAGTTATGGGTGTGCTTTTCCTGCTGTGAAATCTACTTTAGAAGAAGGGTGATAGCTGAAAAAAGCTGTTCTGCTCTATAGTGTTTGCTAATGGAAATAATCTATTCATAGTTCTGATTCAAATGCCTTCTCTATAGAAAACTATTGCTGACTTTGCTAGGGGATGACCACTTTATAAAAGGCCAAATGAAATACCATTTTCTAAGAAATTACATCCTTGCCATAGGCCTTTATAGGATGGTTTAAAAAAATCCATAGAAAGAACACAATGATAGGATACTTAACACATGGTTTAGGAATCTACCTCTAGACCTTTATTGCATTTTTAGCAGTTGTTCTGGTTTTAGCCTCCTTAAATAACATTGTTCTTTACATAAGGCTTCATTGAAAATAATGTCTTTTGCAGGTAAGTGAAACAATTCTCCCTAGCTCAGTCTGTCTGCCTCTGCCACCTAAAGTGGTTCATATGTATCAAGTTTGATGCCTTTTTTAAACTCTAAAATGAAGATATCTGACTTGACATGTGTCAAATCTTTGACCCATCAATGCTGCATTAAATTCTGTGTCCTTGCAGGTAAGGGGAAAAGTCAATAATGTAGAATGGGTCTCTCTTACGCTGTTTTAAAGCTATTCTGTCTTGATGCAACTCCAGACTCTGAAAGATCTCTCAGAGGTAAGCCACTCTGACTGGCATTATAAGCAAGACTTATAAAACAGCCTTGATTTTTAGATACAGAGCTGCGTTCACAGATAATGAATAAAGGATATCAGGAGGACATGACACTAGAATGTTTGTCTGCCAGTAATCCCAGCTTTTGTATTTTCATTTTGAAATCTTCCAAGCTGTATTTTCACTTTTCTAAGAAGCATTGAAAATCATATTTTATTGTCATGCTAAAGAAACCACCCTTTATGAAAAGAAGCCTAGTGCAAGTCCAGAAGGATTGTTGTTTAGAAAGGCAGGGAAATTTGGAGCAGTGGAGTGGAGTGAGTGTTCTAACTTCCAGAGATATCAAACCTAATCACTTGTGTGCTTTTGTGTCACTTCTCCCTCTATTTTGATAATGATCCAAAATATTTTGTTTTACTCCAACCAACACTGATTTGTTAATTCACTTGTGGTTGTTAGCAAACAGCTTCACAATGGAGGCAATTTTTTTGTGGGGTATGTTGTATGGGAGGCTGCATTGTTGTAATAGAGCATCATTTAAATACAACAATGATTTGTAGTGCATTAGTGGTCAAAAGTTTTGGGCCTGTTAAGCTCTGCTTATACACGTAGAGAGTTTCCATCTGGATACCTAAGGTCTTAAAGAGTTGTTATCCCTTAACACTTAAGGTTATGCCTCGGTTTAATTGAATTTCCTACTGTGTATCCTACTGTCTTTTTCCTTTGTGACTTTATTTCCTTAAGAGCACATCTGACTGACAACATTTGTCTGATAGCTTTGTATACACTTGCTTTATCACTGCCTTATCACACAATGGCTCAGCTTGCTTTCCTTACTCCAATCTCTCATTTCCCATGCAAGCACAATCTTAAACCTTTCATAAACATTGTAAAGGAAGAAATAATGAAGAAAGAGAAGAAAAATAACCAGGGCATATATTTTTGCAGAGACATTCTGGCTGGCTAGTTTATATGGCACTGGTGTTTATTACAATAATAAAATTCATAAGCTCCTGCAGTACTATTTAAGATGTGAAATGCATTTTATCATTATAGAGGCCATATTTTATACTTGCCTTTGAAATAAATGATCTTCAGTACCAATGTTACCAATATTTTCCCCACAGGCCTATTGGAAACATTCATGAGTGTATAACTAGGCCTTTCACTAACAATTGTATATCCTGCAAGTAAGTCTGTGAGTGGACCTGCCACATCCTTGTAATGAAACAAAGCCTGATTTTTTTTGTGAGACAGGATACTCTTTTCACATCCTATTAGATAATGGATGAGATGTAGAATCAGTTCTGTGGCAAAGAAACACCCTGAAGGCTGATCAGTTTGTCAGAATAAATAGGCATCTCCCAACAGAAATGCATTAAGCACTCCCTTTTTATGGCAAAGCATGCATCATAAAGAAAAGGCATGTCACTTACAACAAAGAGCAGTTTGTGATAGTTTTTTTCATTTTTTACTTTCAGACATGAAAAATATGATAAATTTTCAGTAACAAAATACAGTTGCAGTAAGCAACTGCAAAAATGCTGTCAGTTAACTTGTATTTTATGGCTTCATTAATATTAATACAGTTACTTTGCCCTTGGAAAGGATTTGATGTTCAGTCAGGATTTAATACTTTTGCATAAATTTAATATTAGTAAGTGTTCAAAATTACTATAAGTACTGTAATTACTAATAATAGTTACACTTTCTTTTCCTTCTTGTGCCAAAAAAAGACTGGCAGATTGCTGTGATAATATAAACAGCAAATAAACTTTCTGTGTCTTTACGCATTTAGCACTTGCTGCTGTTACCCTTGAAAGATTCTTTGGTTGAAAAACAGCCAACACAAAGAATAATTCCCAAAGGTTCAAACCTACCCCTGCATTAAAAAGAGGATTAGCAGGGAAATCCCCAAAGCACTTAAGGGATTTAGGCACTGGAAATTAATATAACCTGTGTGTGGGCTATTACAAGCTTTTGAATATCTGTAAAAGTGTATGAGATAGAACCAAGCAGAAATCCTAAATCCAGTGACCTCAGAATAGGGGGTATTAAAAACCTCAACAGGGATTCACATCCTGTTTTTAAAATCCTCCTATCATTATGATTATTCAAACAAAAGGTAAAATCAGACCAAACTCCAGTCACGTCTATGGAATTCAAACCCCATAGATGATGTCTGCAGTGATGCTGAATAAAAACTAGGGTGATAAAATGAAGCTTCAGTCTCAGTTACTCCTGACTGGCCCATTTATAGTGTTTTAAGTTTGGAAGTGTGAGCAGAATGTAGCTCTTTTTTTTTTTTTTTTTTTTTTTGGATGAAAGGAAAATGAGTTTGTCACTTGCATGCTATGCTGCTTGGTTTTTTAGAAGTAAGATTTTACCATTTCCTTTTTCACAACATTTCAAAGATTTGCTTTCCCTTGGATTAAGCACCACAGCTCTCATTCTCTCTCTTGCCTACTGCAAATGCCTTTTCTATGGTCTTTGATAATATCTCCTTATAGTGCTTATAAATAATACTGTTAAAATAATCTTCCAACTTCAATAAAATACTCCCATTCCCTGCACAAAGCTTCAAGTTTGAGCTCCCTTCTTTTATTTTAAAGTTACTCCTCAACTCAGATATTCCTTTTCTTTTTCACCCTTACCTCCTTCCATGTGTCTATGCAGAAGAATGCAGGGAAGTTTGCAGTGAGGCAGTCATAGACAGGGTTTAATCTGCATCACTGTAGGTGCACTGCTAGGGACTTCTTGCAGAACTCAAGCACATACCCAGATTTCTTACCAGCCTTCTGCAATCCATGTTGAAATCTGAGCTATCATTTCTTCCCTCCTACAGTTATCACTCTTGGCTTTGTACTGAAGACAGACCACGTTTTGGCCAAGGTGTGCAAGCCAACATTCACATCCAGATTAAAGACATCAGGTGAGGAAAGATGCACTCATACCTCTAGTACAGAGTTTCATTAGGTCTTCAAAATCACTTTTAAAATTTGCGTCTAATGTCTACTTTGACTCTTCCTAGTTTCAGCTTCCAGCCACTGCTTCCTAGTTTGCATTTCTCTGCTAAAATAAAGAGTCTTTCAGTATCCCATACTTTCTCCCTGTGAAGGTGCTTAGGTACTGTAATTAAGATACCTCTGAAGTTCGTTTAACCTACTCAGAGAATCTCCTAAGCTTCTCACTGGCTAAACCATTCATCCTCCTTCTCTCCTCCAGCCCCAAATCATATTCATTGCACTTTTCTGAGGATTGTCTTGTTTTTGTCACTAGTTATATTTGACTAATCTGTATCATTGCTGTGCTGCATCAGCAAAGTTTTTTTATATACTTCTGAATCACTGTTGAGTACTGAATCATGACAGGTTTGATGACAGTCCCTGTCAAATGCTGCTACCAATACCCTGCTTTGCATAGATTCTTCACAGCAAACACTGCTTTCTGTGGTCTGCCAGTTCTTAAATCCGCATGACCAAAGCACGATGAGGCATTCATACTGCATCACCCGACAGTGATGAAACAATGCTCCTGCTCGGACTCCAACCACATCAGTTGGAACCCAGCCCACTAACAGTTTTTTTTGGTATAACATGGTGATGAATTCCTTATCAGAATATTCTCTAGTTTGAAGTCTTACAAAAAAGACTTGAAGAAAATGATTTTGTGCAATTACTTTTTCTTATCAAACCTGTAATTTCATCATAGAATGAATCAGTTACTTCTGTTATGACTGTTGTCACTGAGATTATATTGACTTGTAAAATCTTATAAAAATCACTCCTTCTATGTTTTCTCTTTTGCTCATCCCTCATTCAGTAGTGACTGTCTGAACCCTTCACTGCTGATGAGAACTGTGAAAATTAAAAGCTACTGAATGCAGGCAGGATCAATTTCTTCATCAGTACTGGAGCAAAGCTAGTATGCAAGCGATGCAAAGGTTCTCAAAAACCATAACTACATGAACAAAGAAAACCAACATAGATCTCCTCATCTTTCATTTAAAATGCAGTGCTTACAGGTTTTACCTTCTTTCTCAGGGAAACAAGTACATCAAGAAATCAACCTTCAATGCATCTACCTCACTCTTTCTTCTAAAATGAAGCTTGAAATCAAGCTTGAAACCAAACCAAGAAAGTGCTACATTATAATTCATGCTAAGGTTGAAATAAACCACAACTGGCAAGTGCTAATTCTATTATTTATTGAGCTGCCAGAAAATGCACTTTAAGTGATCTTGTAATGTGAGAAGGCTGTAGTATAGTCTAAAGAGAATCCCAGAGAAGCCATGCATAATCTAAGACACATATGGAATTAAACAGACATTTTTATGTCTTTAAAACCAGTTTGGTTATATATTACACATCAAAGCAAAAGAAGCATTCTAAAATACTTGCACAGCTTTGATAACCACAGCATCAGAACATCTTGGAACTGTAAGAAAACCTCCTTCATTTGCATGCCAGTGAAGCAAGAGAAGACTGCTATTACTGTTTTAGTGACTGAAGCCTGATTTGTAGAAAACCTGGGCCACAGATCTCTAAAATCTAAGGATATTAATTCAGTTGATATGTGTACCTAAATGCCACTGAATTGATATGTGTACCTAAATGCCATTGAGTATCCACACTAAAGGTACTTGTCCAAGATCACATAGCAACATGTAAAGAAGAATTCCAGTTTTTAGACTTTGGACTTCCCCAATAGCCATCTCAGATTATTCCTCTAAAAAAACACATTCTAGTTTCATAAGGTCAAAATTTTGCCTAACAGAGGTAATCAGTGAAGTATTTCCATACTTTCCCCCTGCTCTCTTTTGTAAATGAAAATATAATGGAGGAGTGTAACTATGTAGTCACCAATAACACAGAATATCCTGAGTTCCAACCATCAAATAATTATATGATATAGAAAAAAATGTATAGTTGTTTGCTCTTTATCAGAATAACAGGATTTTTTTTAACCAGACTTTTTTAACCTGAAGAGTGTTTTATTAAATAGTAGTACAAACAAGACACTAGATAGGTAAAAAATTAATTATCTTCACTGGACAACATCAACATCTGGTTAAAAAACTACCTTGAAAATGTAAAATATTATAGGGCACCAAGTCTCAATCCTAAATGAGCTTTTCTAGTCAAACCATAGGCTGCTGACTGGAGCAAACATTTATATTGAAAATATGAGTATGCCTTATGGGAAATCAAAGCAATCAGGAAGTGACAAATAGAATGACCCAAGTCATCTCTCTACAGTATTTCCATTTAGAAAAAGATGGTTTCCAAATGTGCTTTCCAAAGTACAAATGATGTTATAGTGACAGAGAAAAACATACAGATTTTAATTTTCTTCTAGAAAAGCCTGCAAACCCTAGATTTCACAGAATATGATTTTACCATGCTGCATAGCTTTCAAGTAAGACAGGACTTGGATCTTGGTGAGAGTTCAGACCTCCATAAACACAGACTGAGTATTTTTCACTCTGAAACTAAGAACTTTGTTATTTATTTCCATGTAAAGTCAATTAAAACCACCCCCCACCCTCTGCGAAAGTCACAGCGCTTGTCATGTTGCTGCTGTGAGCCAGACATCTCAGTTATTGGATTGACTTTGCCTCTGGCACTTTGCTATATCCAGAACCAAGTGTGAGACCATCATCCACACCCCCTGTCTTTTGATATTTCTTGTCCTTACAGCAGGAAACATTAAAAGCAGAGTATTTACCATCTGGAGAAAGCTATGTTTACTCAGAATTTGTGGCTTTGCCAATTGCCAGTTACAGACAAACCTGCAAATACTACAATGAAGATAAATGCCGCAGTACAAAAAGCATTCATTTCTAATGACACCAGTTTTATCAGATATGAGGCAATTGCAAAGCATGGTAGTACTTGCAGAGCAATTTTGGTCTTTTTCCTTATAATAAAGTACACACATTTACTATGCATATTTCAGCTAAAATCAAACTTTTGTGAGAAGCATGACAATCTGTCAAAACATAGTTTCAAAAATACAGCTGCATTCTCTGTGCAGCTTTTGCAATCTAAGGGCAATTTGCCATCAATACTATAAGAGGCAATTTTCTATAAACATAAAAAGCTTTAAGCATAGGACTGCATCAAGATTTCAATGTTTTCATTTTGAATCGGAAAGTAAAAGTCTCCTTTCTGACTCCTGCAAAACAACCCGTGGGCTTGTTTTCAAAGATCTAGATGATGGCATTTACACCTGAAGCCTTTTCAGTGAGTGCTGGTGAGTTTGTGCCCACAGCCAAACATACTGTCCTGGAGCTTGCCTTACATCAGGCAGCATTAAGCGAAAAGGTGGGCTGGTTAAACTGATAGCATAAGCTCCAAAAACCTGTCCCAGACCTCCCAAAACCTAATTTGCTGATGTATGTGGATTGGCAATCTTATTTCTGCTTCCCAGCCCCCTTCTTTGTTGCCTTGTAGTCTAAGTGCTGCAAGGAATAGAAGAGAAGAAAAAAGCAGGGTGAGATCCAGGTACTTCTCTCAGAAGTGACTTCAAGCCTCTGTGGGAGAAGAGAATGCTCTTTCCAGATTTCTCTACCCATACCTTCACACAAGGGTATTACACAGTCTTGTTCTTAGCATGTTGGCTAGGATGTAAGACTTATTAGCCCATCCAGAAAATAAGATGGAAAAGCCTATGAAGCAGAGTTAGTAACAAGATTATGTGGTATACTGAAAGTGTGAAAAATTGTTGGTTGTGCTATTATGTGCACACAAGAGAGTCACCTCTTGTTATCACTGAACAAACTACCTGATAGCTGACCACCCAAGCAGACGTGAGTTCAACCACTGCACAATTTTCAAAGCAGACCATGGCTTTGGTTGTTGAAACAGGCATAGATGGCCCTGGCAGAGGTGCACAGCTTTAACAGGACACAGAACAATATTGTGCCCTGAAGCACTCGGAAGGGATGCCCAGTTAGGTACCAACCAAACTACTGCTGGAAAAGGAAGCATAACAAGCTTGAACAAAGAAAGCAGCTGCCTACAGCAGCAGGCTGCTAAACTCTGCAAGGCATTCGTGTCCCTGTTACTTACCTGTGCCAGAGCTGTGGACAGCAAGCAGAGAGAGCAAAGCTTCTAGCTTGTCATGCTACAGGAACTCTGACAAGACCTTAGATGTTAAACATTACTACTTTAAGGAGCTCTTCCTAGCCCCAGAAACAGCTGCTGCCACAGAGTCTGACCCCTCCTTCAGGACCAGCTGTCACAGCTACTCATCCTCCTCTGCTCTTAATTCCTTTCTACCTGCTTCTCCTCTCTGCCTTCTCATTTCTGTGCAGCAGTAGCCTAGACTCTTTCCTTCTTCAGGTGGAAAAACTGAGTTTTACTTGCAGGTTGCAGTGCTGAGAAGCTTTGGGGTAGCCCTGCTGGAAGTCTCATGGCCATACCAGTAATCTGTAGCTAAAGCAGCTGTAGCGTATTTGGGACCTGGATTACTCACTCTACATGGTGCTGTATTATGCTGGGTGGAGGTTTCAGCACTGCTTGGGGATGTAGAACTGCAGAGATTCCTTACTTCCCTCTGCAGTACAGACATGACAAAGGAATATAATTAAGTATTAGGTTCTTGCTGGCCCCACTGGAGAGAAGAAACAATTGTGTATTGACTTAAATCTGTTCCCATTTAAGTAACTTTAGTAAGTAGTACAGACACCTAACACATCTATCTAGTGTATAATGTTTAGCAATTTCATGCCTGGATGACTAATAAAATGCAAAGTGGATGCAGGTTAATGTAAGATTTCTACAAATTATTTCCATAATAAATTACAAAGTATATGATGAAACATTGGAAAAAAAAACAATATCATTGACACCTTATAATTTAATGGAATGTCTTAGAAAGTAGATGCAAGGGATAAGGAGATTAGTAATTTATGAATAAGAGGAACAAATTTAAAGTTGTTGGAGATGTAAAATGTAAAATGGGGATTTTTAAAAGACTTTTTGTAACCTAGTGACTATAATTCCCTATTTTATATCATAAAAGAATGCAGCATTCCACTTAAAAACTGATAAAAAGAAAAAAATAAAATAGGAACAAAACCCTAGCGATGTAATATATATAGGCACATATTAAAACACAAACTATGTGTCTCTCCCACTTATGGTGGGAGAAATCCTCTGTCACTTAGTGGAACAATATAGTATTTACCCCAGATCAGATAAAGTCAGAGCATGAGTCACATTGTAAAGAAAATAAAGCTAGAGTGTATGTTGTCATCACTCAAATGGATACAAAGAAGTAGTGCAATTTTACATGGAAGAAAGCATTATTCTTAGGAACTGGGATGCAAAGAGGGAAAATGACAGTTTTCTTGAGATGCCTTCAGAAAGGGTGAGACAATGCATTTTATAACAGGTATAACTGAGTGACTATTTTTTCCTGCAGAACATGCAACACTACAACTGTGATGTAAAAACTTGATTTTTTTCAACAAAGTGGCTGAACACTACATTAAAATATCACTTCTCCCATGTTTGGAAAATATGTTTTGTTGCTGAATGCATATATCAGTTCATAAGGAATGTCATGAGGAATGAATTTTACTGCCTGTGGCTTTAGCTTCTGCTTTAGCAGCTTTAGAGTTCTATTAATATGCCCTTAAAAAGTACAACAAACCTATTTCCATATGATAATACTGCTGCTCTGCATGCATGCCCTGGGCATTTGAGCATCTAGCTGCACATTTATATGTGCAAACAGACCTGGAAATCAGACGGGTTCATTAATGTGGTTCTTGAAATGAACTACTGAACATGCAGGGTGGGAAGCTGATGAGAGCTAGGCAATTACCCAGTGCTTAATTCACACCCAATTGCAATAGAAATCAGGACACTCCTTTCCTTGAATGTTTTTTAAAATATCCCTAACAGAATGAAGGCATGCCACATACAACCTTTTATTCTGTGCCAATCGGACTGTGTTCTTGTAACAATGTGCAAGATGTAAATTTTTTTCATTTCCTGGTTGCTGGAATTCATCTACATTAAAAAAAAAACCCACCCAGCAATATTGAAAACTTCCCGAAGATGGCAGCAGTGACATAGGAATCCACACAAGCTGGCTTGGCTAAGCTTTTGCAGTTGAAAAAGATTCTTAAAAAAATCATAGTCAACAGCTATGATCCAGTCCAGGGTTACTAACAGCTGATACACGCAAAACCAGTCCTGACAAGACAGTCTCATAAAGAAGAAATGGTAGTCAGATGCACTGAAACACATAAAAAGGAGCAGGGGTGCTCCTTGTTTCAAGGGCATTGCATCTGCTCTTGAATCTGGTAACAGCTGAAGCCCTGTAAAAAGAACACCCTTCTGAGTATGACCATTGAGCAAATAAAATAGCATAAATAATGTATCTGTGATAACTGTGGTGCTGTTTTGTGTGTTTTATTGGGTTCATGCTATCTCCTATTTGTAGCACTTGCTTTTTAGAACTGTAAACACACATCTAGTTTGTGTACTAGGGTGAGCATAAAATAATGAACTGATTTGTGTGTCTCTGTGTTCTCAGGAAATGCCTAGCTTCTGCACAAGGATCCAGTGAGCATGCCTTCCCTCTTAGTGACCAGATTAAGGATTTCTCTGAGAGAAATTCTGTTTGGTTGTTTGTTTTGTTTTTTTTTTTTTTTTTTGAGGTATATGGGGAAAGAATGACCTCAAGTCTTTATTCTACTTCTAATTTATGTTTGTCTTATGAAGAAGTGAATCTTTTAAAATTAGGGCATAATCTACAATCATCAAATCCAATCCATGTGCTTGCCAAAGACCAGCACCACTCAGTTCAACAGCTGCTTCTTTCAAATTCTGAATCTGAATAGTACTTTACTGGAAAACCTAAAAAAACTGCACAAAACCAAACTGACCAACCAACAAAAAACCCCCCAAAACCCCCAAAAAACAAACAAACAAAAAACCCCAAAAAAACCCCACACAAAAACAAAAACAAAACAAAAAAAAACAACTCCCACAAACCAAACCAAAACCAACAACAACAAAACCCAAGCAACCAACCAGAAAAACCAAAACAAAAAAAACCCTTGCATGAAAGGATTCTAATTGGAGATGCCTCTAAGTCTGAATATTGACACTGAAAAACACTGAGAAACTTTGAATAAATTTTAAAGACAGATGAAGACTTGGTGTTAAGCCTCAGTCTAAAATTAGATGCAGACAGGCCTTGGAACTCCACCAACTCCAAGCTCTGAAGGATGGATTTAGACCAAGGATCTACAATTCCAATTAATCTGAAAGGGGAATAAACTAAAATAAATAGTTTAGAAGTGAGAAAGAAATTGCATGTATTTTTTAAAACTGTCATATTTGGTTCTTCTGAATGGAGGATCATCTTTACAAAATGTTCTATGAGCACTGATGGAGAAAGCATTGGAATAATGATGAAAATATCATGCTTCATCTTTCAAGGAACAAAAACAGATGCTTCCTGAAAAAACAAGGCCTAATCAAAAAACAATGATAGCTGGACTGGTTTATGCCAGGAATACCCTGTCACAATGCAGAGCTCACATTAAGGATACCTTAATTTCTGTGCCTTCTTTTTGGTGCAAAGCCTAGCTGTGTGGCTTCGAGTTCTTTTATTTTGAAACAAGAATGTTTTTTCAAACTTACAGAATCTGTGCTAATTGTATTCACAATGTATATACCAAGTCAATAATGTGACTTCTTGTCTGACCTTTCAAACGAATCCTTTCTGGTTTGTTGATCCTAGACCTTACTGTAAAGTAGTTATACAAACTACCAAAAAATGATCCCTGAAATGTGAGCTCTGAACATTGCCTGGTTTACAGGAAATACAGTTTGGCACTTGTCTCAGCACTGTTTTGAAGAGCCATACAATAAACATTTTATTGCAAAAGAAACTCCATTCAGATTCTGAATACATATACATGTGTATAAAACCCACAAATACTGTCCTGTGTCAGCTTATACTGACAGGTAGCAAGATTCATACAAAAATATGCTCCACAAATATTTCATGTTTATCAAGATAACTTTACCACTCAGCAATTTGCTTACTTTTCTTTGGATTTCTGACATCTACAAATCACCCAAGAAGCACTACATTTCTCTAGTTGCCTGGGAGGCAACACAGCAAGGCACAAGCAGTCTAGAAGGTTTCTGGAGTGCATTGATGACAATTCATTGACACAAAGGATGCAGGAGCCAACAGGGGCCATGGTCTGCAGCACTTCCATCAAGGAAGAACTAGGTGCACACGTGAAGACTGGAGGCAGCCTAGGTTACAGCAACCCTGAATTGATGGAGTCTGGAATCTTGAGAGGAGGGGAAAAGGCAAAAAGCAAGACCATAAATGTGGATTTCAGGAGAACCTACCTTGGCCTACTTAGGGCCAAAGAGTGCCAAGGTAGCTGGCCCTGGAGAAAACAAGGGCGGTGGACAGTGGCTGTTTAAGGATCACCTCCTCCAGCTCAACAGTGGTCCATCCTGACCATCAGGAAGTCAACTAAAAATAGTAGGAGACCTGCTTGATGAATAAGAAGCTCCTGACAAAATTCAGACATAAAAATGAAGCATGCAAGAGGTTGGAGCAAGGATCCAGAAGGACTATAAAGACACTATTCAAGTGTGGTCTTAGGAAAGCCAAAACCCACCTGGACTCAAAGCTGGTATGGGACACAAAAAGCATCAAGGATTTGTGCAAGTACATCAGCAACAAAAGGAAGACAAAGGAAAGTGTGGTTCTGGTGATGAATTGGGCACAGAATTTGGTGAAAAAGTACATGGAAAAAGCCAGTGCAGTCCTAGGACCCACAAGTAGCATAATTTCACTGTTACTAAACATATGATATGCAATTACACTCTGGATGGCACAACAAATAACATTAAACCAAAGTGCAGATCTTCACCATTTCCTCAGCACAGTCAGAAAAGCAGATGCAATCCTTAAATCGCAGGGAAATGTGTACCTGCACATGCATGAGTACAGAAGGACAACTCCAGTCTGGAACTTCTGAATAACATGGGAGTACACCAGACCTCTGTATAAAAACAGTTTATGATTGACTAAGAAAATATGCACAAAACAGTTTTGGTTCAAAAGATCCACTGCAAGAAGACAAATCTAACACAGTGCATTCGAATACCAGTGCTGGCTGAAACAAATTGCCTGAAATCTAGGAATGCATGAACCAGGCCCTCCAAGTAAATCTAGGACATCCCTGTGCCTACCAACAGGTCTTGTTCTCAGAACTTTGAACTGGTATTTTTTTTTTTAGTTTCTGGAATTAATGACTGCAATGCAAATTATCTAAGCCTTCAGAATAAGCATGCATGGCTGAAGAATTCTTCATTCCTGTAGTGCTTCTAAGAAACCAATGTGATAGGGCTTATTGTTTGTTTTTAATAAGAAAGGGAGTTCAAGAATTCATCTTTTGTGATAATTAGATTGTGGCCTGATGATCTGATTATATGTGAAATTTCTTGCTATCATGGCCAGTTCTTGGGTTTATGCAAATGAGCATGACTCCATGTTCTCCAGTGGTGCTACATCAATTTACAGCTGCTCAGGATCAGAGCCTACCTGCCTGTTTCTGACACCTAGGATATGAATTAATATGGCTGTATGGCATCAAGATTCACTAGTCAAGCACATACCTAAATATTTCTCATTTGAGATATTCTGCTGCAGTAATGCACCTCCTTCCTTCTCACTGCTCTTCTTGTTCATTCCATCTAAAGTCGCTTTTTCCTTCCATTTCTCTAGCTACATTTACATCTTGGCTCTCTTGATTTCATTCCTGAAACAAAATTCAAGCTATTCACTATATTTTTTATTTTTCCCCCAAGCCTTTAAAAACCTTTTGTCTTAAAGCTATTGAAATTGCTCTCTCTCTCCCAGTACATTCATTTTCCTTTTGTTAATACTTGGAATCATTGCTCTTCTCACATTGCTTCCGAAGATAGAAAGAACTTCAAAATTGCTGCTATAACTCCATAAAAACAATAATATAACTATAACAATGCTAATACCACTGTACAAACAATAAAGAACAATACTACTGTCAAACACAAGGTGTATCATCCCTTCCTCTCATCCCCTTCCCTGCTTTCAAAAGACTCAGAAGTAGCCACACCTGGAAGCCTTCCAGCCACCAAGGCACATGACTTTGGATTCATGTGATAGGAACAAAAAAGTATGTGTTTGGAGACACTCACCCTTTCTACTTCCCGAGGTACAACCTTCAGGCATTCTATGCAAATGAGCCAATGGTAATTAGGGTAGCATGACCCAAATTCTGTATTCAGGACCCGCATAGAAAGCGGATAATTAATCAAAGGGGAAAAAGGAAGAATATTTTTTAAAATATATTATTCAGATATAATTCATCCTGAGGAAATTATTAATGTGTGTCTAATCCCCACTACTTAAACATACATGTGGTTCTATTCTGCTGCTAATCATGGTATTTTGGGATTTTTTTGGGAGGGGGTTATTTTTGCACAAATCAAAGGAAAAAGTAGCATACCCCTGGGTCACTCATAAATAGAAATGTATCATTATCCTTGAAATAACTATAATCTGGGGGGAAAATGTTGTAATTTTTTACCTTTTCCCCTCAAAATTCAAATTACGTTGCTATTGGGAGTTTAAGGTAGACAGGAGAAAATAGCCACAACTAGTATAGGACTCCACTGTATTTTTATTCTTTGGCTTCAAAGATAACCTACCAGCTCACACAGAAAACAAAAAAAAGGCTACTTTTGCAAACTGTCTTAAAAGCACTCAACAATAATGACCCCAAACCACCGCAGCTCTCAGTTGTTTTACTGCTGTATTTGGGGGCTATTACTCTAGCTTGTTGATAAATAAGGTTAAATAAGAAATCTTTGGAGTCTTCTGATGTCTTACCTTTGTGTAGGATATTTACTACAGCTGTGTGCTACGATCTCTCTCTGATTTCAATCTCATTTTTGGATACATAGGAGGTTGGAATTTTTCTATAAGCAGCCAATCAAAAAGAGCAAAGCATGCCTGCTTGTACTGAAGTGGCAAAATCACAATTGTCAAATAGAGATGGACTTTAATTTGCTCCTGTAAGTTGTGATATCTGTTATTTTCCCACTGGAGAATCAAGTGTGCATCATTTTTCTCAGCTGCTTTATGAGAAAATTGTAGTTCATGAAAACCTGGAAGGTATTAACAGAAAAAGGATGCAATTTGACTTACAGTTCAAGTTATCTCTATTTTCCATTAACAGAGAGTGCTATGCTTTTAAATTAAAAATGGTCCAAAGCTACGAAATTCAAGGTTTGTATCAACATTTTGTTCAGTCTCATGTTTGAGGAAGAAGTTGGACATTAATCCCACACTTAGGTTCAGCTCATTTATACAGCCTCTGCTTGTGGACTCTAGCTCTTGAGGAGCCAGTGTCCACTTTCAGGAGTTAAATACTCATCACTTGTTAAGATATGATTCAAAAGTCAGAATTAACAACTATTTTCTATAGCCTGTCCACCATCCTGGATGCTTGAGCTATCTACCTGTCTGCTCAGTACACATATACACACACACCCCTCAGCAGAATTACATGACAGCACTTGTTCTTGATGAGACACATACAAGCTTCCAAGGGGAAACAACTTTACAAGATGCAAACCCATGTTTTTCTGTATTTATAGTATGTATATACCACCAAAACTATTAATATGAGAATAGATTAAAAAAGAGGAATTTCAAGTCAAGGAATAATGCACATATTTGCCATTTTTTGAAAAGCCTTCCTCTTAAGAAAAGGAATTTCGCTGATTTTTGACAGATGCCACTGCTGCTGAGGGATCCAATAAGATGTTTTGTCTTGCATAATGAGTGCTAAAGATACATGGCATTACACAAGGAATTAAGATGTATAATTGCATAACGGCTGCTAGGGATGCATACACATGGCATTACACAAGGAACTGAGATGCATATTCTTAATGAGAATGATGTCTAATGCCTGAGAGTAGCAGGCTAGACATTAGGTCCCCATTAAGAATAGGCTTAATTTAAAGAATTTGAATAGCCTTACTCAAATTGATCTCAAGTATAAGTGGATGTTTAAGCAATTTTTTTCATTAGGACTTTACTCCTAATGCACAGCACATTTATTTAATTCAGATTTTCTAAGAGCTTGTAATAGAAATATATAAAGCCAAGCAACTAAAATACATGATTACCTATACGAAACCTTCCCAATACATCATTTTTTACACCTGAAAATTGATGAGTCAACCTACAGCAAGTCTTCGTAAATCTTGTTTTATTCATGCCTTCTCTACTGAATTTCTTTCTTAAACAAGAAAATACTTGGACATATTGGCAGTACTCTTGGTGTTCCTGTTGGGCCATCTCAGCCTACTAGAAGCTCTGCGCTCAAAAGGTGTCCACATTTGTAGAAGTTTTCAAAGGAAACTAGCGCTTTGCTTATCCCTTTCTTGACTTTGGTGTGAGTGCCTTCCCACTATACACAGCTGAGGTAGGATGTTGTAGGTTGGGTTGGTTGAGTCAGGGATTTTATTAATGTTAGTTAGGTTGGTTCCTTCTACCCCTATTTTCCCTCACAATGGTTTGCTCCAAGTTGTTTACTAGGGGAACTCTTGTCACTCAGACATGTCAATCTTCTCACCTCACACAGTTTTCTCCTTACATGGTTCTGTCAGTCAGGGGTTGTCACTCCTTGTTGGGGTGTCAGTCTTGTAGCCACTCCCTGCTTCTTCATGAAGGTTCTGTCCTCACAGGGCGAGGCAGGTTTCCACCCCTGTCCGCCCACCCCCTATTTAATCTAATGCATTTCTTTGTCCGTCGCCATTTTGCCTTGCATTGCGCTGAGGGCGATTCGTTCTGTCCACGCATGGGTGAATAAACGTTCTCAGGCTCGCAAGCAAAGTCCTTCTCTTGTCCCTTTGCTTCCTCTCAGCGTGAGACTACCAAAGCTGCGTTACCCATGCCGGGACGCTCCGTACCATCAGGGGGGCTTACGCCATAACCCTGGAGCGCCCGATCACATGGCGGCTGCGGTCTCACAAAGGCAGCGCTAGTCAGGGCTTTTCGACGGCTTGAGGTCGTAGCAGGTAACCGCCGCAGTAGGATGGATGTGCATCTCAGTGCTGAACTGTAGGCAACGGGAGAGCCATAAACACAGGGAAGCAGCACTTCTCTTAAGAAGCTGTAAGGACAGTATCCTTGTCCATCAGCCACACAAACTGTAAGGCTTAACAGAATGTGTGCTACTCTGAGATAACACATGCCTTGTGGGTGCTGAGGAGTGTGAGGCAGAGGCAAATGCTTTTAGTGACCTGCCAGTGTTATCTTGCAGCAACATACATACCTTAGGATATCCAATGAAATTATAAAATAGCCCCAAACTCACAGAAAATTATTATTTTTTTTTAATTTAACAACCAAACAAAAGAAATGAGGTGTGTAATAATTAAATGGCCAGTAAAGAGCAAATAGCTCATGAAATGTTTCATTTCTGGACTGCTGAGGAGAACAATAGACAGGGACACAGGTGAATGAAATAAAATGTCACGTACATTCTACATGCTATTCAAGCATAGCAATTTCCCCGAAAGGTCCTTCATTAAAACAAGAATGAAATAATGGAAGAGATAGTTTGGAAAGATTTTTTTTCTTTTTTTTCATGCAGCTTAATATTTCTCAAGACACACTTCTATTTATAATTCTGATTGCCATTTGAAATGCTGTAGTTACTCTACTGGATTATACCAGAGCCCCATATAGACACAAATTTTGCAGCCTGAAATTTAATTAATATATCTACAACTATCTATACATCTGTAACTAGAATAATTCAGTGTTTCCAATTAAATAAAATTCAAGTTTTCTAGGAAATATGGAATATTTTTCTAAAGGATTATTACAAACCAATTATCATCAATATTCATTTATCAAACAACAGAAAGCAATGCATTAATTTGCTTGGAAATCTTGCAACTGTACCTGATATTTACCTGAATCAGGTTATATTCTGAATTTACAGTGTTTTGTCTTTTGCACTTAAGGAAAAAAAAAAAAGCCAGTTCATCTATATGGGATTAAATACTAAGAGATACTAAACCAGCAAATTCCAGTTCCCTCTTGCAGAAACCTTTCAATAATGACATTAGCAAAGTTTCTGAATTTTACTCTTTGAAAACAGAAAAAGCTTTCTAATTTTGTTGGACAATCAATTACAGATAAGATAGATGGGAAACTTGTCCAGACCATCTCAAAGAACAACCAGTACTTGTCCTCTTTGTCCTGTGAGTACATATTGGTCTTGTCTGGCATAACAGTCCAAATATTGATTGTAAATCAACTTTTAAAAATATCTCGGCAGAAGACTTGTCTTAGTGTCCTCTTGAAGCAGTGGGTTCCACACTAGTGAAATGCTTCACATTCAAGAGTGACTTTCTCTTGTGGGGTTTTTGTTTTTTTTTTCTTTCTGTGAGTAATTGTCATATAAAACCCATATGCAGGACTAAAATACAGCTTTGATACAAAAGCAGATGAATGAACGAATACCTCAAAATTCAAACAGCATAACATAAAGACTGTACATTGTAAGAGTTTCCTAAGATGTTATTTTAGCTATAGAGGTAAAATCCATACCTGATATTTTCTCCAGTTATTTCACATGCTATTACTTATCTCATAAATATGACATAAATAAATATGACATATGCTGAGGTGTAGTATCCTGTTCAAGAGAAAGATCTTTGGAGACAGTTAATATCTTTTGCTGGACCAGTTGGTACAGGTAGAATGTTGAGCAGGGCTGTTGGATATATACTGGCTTATTCAGTTTGACCCAAACCCAAGAACTTCTCCATTTTTAGAGTACCCTGAAATAAAAGAAATTAAGGAAGCATTTCTATGAGCATTAGTAATCAAGAAGAAAGTTCTGCAGACATTTGTATAATGAGTTTGAGAGATGATATGGATTTTCTGATGTTTAATCAGGCTTGAGGTTATAATGCAGCTTGGGACACTTTAAAATTCTTTTTCTCTTCTATCCCACTACCTATTAATGAAATTTGTGGAAATATATCTGATAACATACAGTTAAAATTGGCCTCATAGATTACCAAGTTCCAGAGGAGGTGTGAAAGATCAGCAAAGACACAGAAACAGTGCTGTTCCATGAGACTAATTTCCATACAAAAACAGGATTTAAAAAGTGAGCTCATCTCACACTGACAGGCAAAGTCTGCTGAGAAAGAAGGAATAGGAACATGGAACAGATACACAGTGATGAAAACAGGGTAAGCTCTCACAGAGTAGAGAACAGAGTGACATGTCCCATTGTTAAATCTGCTCCTCTTTGTGCTCTACATATCATTTTCCTTCGTGCTCCTGTAAGTCTCTATCCCTTTTTCTGCTGTGTATTCTGAAAGGAAGAGAGATATCTTTTAAAGGCCCTCAATAGGTTTTTGGTAACCTATTTTATGTGATCATTACCCTTCATTATGTTTCCATCGTCTGATTTTCACATTACTGAGCTTCATTTTTGGCTCTCTCTGACTGTGAAAAAAGAAATGCACCTATTCCCAGGTTAGCTTTTTGTATGCTAAACCCAAATACTTTCAACAGATTACTTTAAAGGTGTTCTTTTTTTTTTCCCATTGAAAGAAAACTTCATATTTTCCAACATTTCAATGTTTAACTGTTTGAAACTTGTCATCATTTTGGTTGTTCTGCTTTGTTCCTTTGTTTCAAGAGCAATTACACCCATAGGAGCAGGACACAATAGGAGTTACAGCATTTTTGATGCAATGTAAGTGGTGTCTTATGTAACAAGACCATCCCCTCCTAGGCTTTGCTTCACTTTGTTTACCCCAGTAATACAATTCAGCATCTGATTTGCTTTCAGCACTGCAGCTGTGTTTTAGTCCAAAGGCTTTAGGGACTTTTCTATAAACAACTCCCAAATCTCTCTTATATTAAATAATCCCCATTCTGTCTGGGAAGGATTTTTTTTCTGTAACTGCTGATTAACAAGGTAGCTGAGTAGAAGTTGTTTCCTTTTAACCTTCTTACCAATTCATTCATGATAAGACTCCAACACAGTTCCTGCAACACGACTGCTATTTCCAAGAAAGAGAATTTTGATGTCATAAGCAAATGTGAGCTCATGGGCAAAACCTATCAAGAAAAAGCCAGAAGAAAGCTAAATATAGGCTCATTCTCATGCCATTATCAGCTAGTGGTAATGCATGAATCATCTATGTCTACTTAATACTATGAGAGCTCATAACTTATGTTGACCTTCCCCCAGAGATGACAAAACAATAACATTTTAAAGGTATTTGTTTTATGGTTTCTTGATTAATGAGGCTTTAAGCTGATTCACTACTACACTCACTGCAGCAGAGGGTATTGGCAACTATACATGATGCAAGGGCAAACAGATTGACACATCAAACATAACCCATTTACCACATACATAAAATGCATAGTAAATAAATATCTTAGGACAGAACTATAGAATGATTTCCATATTACGTGCACAACAGAGGTACAAACATGTACGTTGTTTGTAGTTGGCTCTGTGGTCACAGCAGTGTCATGCTTTCGTTAAGAAAGTTCAGGATGGAGAAGAGGAAAGCTACATTTTGCCTTGTCGTGGTTGCTGCCCTCTGGGTCCTGTGCTGCACTCCCAGGGGAGCAGGAATTTATTTACTTGCTCCTCCAGTGTGCATGGATGTGGGGCAAACTCTGGGAGTAGGGAGTGGGACAGGGAGTGAGACCTGGCAGCTAGGACATGAATATAGGGTGGGAATCTCCCTGGAGGCACTGAGGACTTATATGAAGAAGGGAGCAAATCCACAGCTAAGTCCTCACAGACAGCTGATGAGTTCTTAAAGATCTGGAGGGCTCTCTGCAAGGTTGCTGCAGCCTGAAAAGCTACTAACACTTGATGGGCTGGAAAGCAAAATGGAAGTAATGGCACACTTGTAATGACATGCTGAAAGATTTATCTTATCCCAGATATATTTATTTAATGTCTTGGCCACTGACTTTTGTATGTTTAAAATTATTGCATCATTCTAGTTCAGTATATGAGACATAAATATGCATATATAGTTCTGAGTGTACATGTGTGTATACATAAATATAAAAAGAGTATATGTAGTATTTGGTTTGGTATATTTTAAATAAAATCTCTCCAAAAGTTGAAAATTCTTTCCTGATTTTTTTTTTTTTAATTAAGAATGCTTTTCATTTTAAGAAAAAGTGAGCCAGTTCAGCTTTACAGCTTCTGGATAGTTGGAGGTTCTGCTATAATATACAGTAAGAATTCATTACTGTCCAGTTAGGGTAAATACTTGTAGGGTTCAAAAGATAAGTCAATTAGGACTCTTTCCTGTAATTACTATTTTATAATGATTAATCTTCACTGTGTTTGTCTTTCAGTCTCTTTATGTGAATCATCTTTAAGTAAATAAATGAATTCTATTGAAATGAAGTCTAATCATGGGGGAGAGGTTTTCATATCATCTGAACAACATAAAGCCATTTATTAAACTGACTTAACCTCTAGGATTATGCAATCCATTTTGATTTGTATTTGGAGAAGGGTTTGTGAAGGGAACCCTGTGGCTTAAAGTAGAGCAGACACAGCTGAGATCCACCTGCAAAAAACTCAGAGTGAGATGCCCTGCAGCAGGTCTCACCCAGGATCCAAAGCATGCCTAGTTCTGTCTCCCACATAAGCTTCCCCATTTCAGTGATACATGTCTTCAGAGATCCAAAGACTTACTGATGAGAGAGAAGTATGAGAGGAAGTCCAGGCAAAAGAAAGGCTTCAGCCTCCTGACTGTGCAGACATCCTCAGCCCAACATTTATCAGTCTTTCAGAAGTGTAGCTGGGTTCCCAGTAAAGGACTGTAAAAAGGTAGTACCTTCAAATGCTTTTCTAGTCTGCTTTTTCTATACAAAGGAACAGTGTTGGTGTGTACTTCGGGCTACTTCAGAGAGTGTCTACTTCAGATCCAATAAAGGATGTGGGTGCACAGAAGTTAAATACTGCAGTATTTAATGCCCTAGAATGAAATACAGACCCTTGTACAGCACAGGTACAGCAATATGATATAGGTGTTTAAGAGCAGCACAGAGAGGCCTACACAGAAACAAATAGGTGTTATTTTGCAGGCAGACACAACACAGAGAAAAAAAACCCAACAGACAGCCAGTTTTTGCATTACAAGTGTGGTGTGACTGGAGCTCCCTGGCGATGCTTGCTAGGAGCTGCTGTTTGTCACACCCTGCCAAGAGTCTGCAGCAAGGTGGAAGAGTTTGCAAATGACAGTGCATTGTTTAGAGGCAGAGATGAAAGCTGATTGTAAGGACCTGTAGGAGAACCTGATAAGATTGGATGATAAAGCCGTGAGTTAAATTCATTGTATGTTTTTGTGGCTATGTACTCTGATTCAGTACCAGATTTAGGAGGTATCAAACAAAAATAGTAGGAGTGAAATTCAAAGCAGCTGCCTGGAAGGAAGCGGTTCCTCATGCCATGCACAATATGTTCATGGATCTTCATGCCAAAGGATGCTACACAAGCTGAAAATCTCCACCTTTCCAAGAGAACCTGGTCAAATGCACAGCAGACAAATCCAAAGGAAATAGTTACAGACACATCTGTCTTGGGAAGTAGCCTTAGCTAACTGGAGCCTGAGAAATGTGAAAGTATCACACTTGCTTCTTCTTATCCTACTCTGTCCTCGGGACCTGCCTACAGCCACTGCTGGTGACACCAGAGCTGGCACAGCATGGCTATTGTGCCTCTGCCCAGATGCAGAGTCCAGGTGTGTGCCAGTGCTTGGCCTGGGACAGGGGTGCTGCGGGGCCAGGTGGGACTCCGTGAGGATGAACTGCCCAGGAGCACAGTAACACTGGCTGCCAGTCACTGTCACACAGATTTAGAATTGGGAATTATTGTGGCAGTGCTGCTGGCATTGGTACCACTCACAGCTGCTGCCAACAAGCTCTGGCAGTGGGAACTTGTTGGGCAGTAGAGCCAAAAAGGAGGTGCTATGACAGCTATACCAGCTGACTGCAGGAGCTACAGTGAGCTGATCCACCCTTAATGGGTTGAGGGTTGTGTCAATGCCAGAAGTAACTCAAAATGAGAAAGCATGCCTCACTCCTTTACGGCTTCATTTGCACTAAACTGCATTTTCTGTCATGCCCCCGCTGGAGGAGCAGCTCAGAAACTCGTATATGAGATGCTGACTACATAAAAATAGATCTGGCACTACATTAAGCAATGAGAAACTATATAAGAAATGAGAATTTAAAATAAAATTTAAAAGCAGGGCTTCAAAACCAATTCTTCTCTCCAGACTGTTATAAATTATATAGCCTTCAGTATAAGCTTAAAGAAACAGCAATTATTGACAGCAAGTAACCTCTTTTTTCATTACTGGGGCTCTTCCAGTTCCTTCAGATCAATAACATTCCTATGCATCTTTATAAATTTGAGTACCAGAAGTTAAGCCCATCTTGCTTTTCTGCTGAAAAGTAGAAGCAAAAAATATTTTAATGGATATTTGAAACCGGGAGATTAAATTCTCTCTTAGTTATACCATGAACAATAGGCAAGGGAGAATGCTACATAACTTGGGACATTTTTTACCCTTGAACTTCTTCAGATCACAGTTATTTTTGTAATTTCTTTTTACATTGCCTTTTACAATCCTGAGAGTTTTTTAATGTGAACTGACTAGGTCAAAAGGTGCCTATATTTCATAACCTATTAAAAAAACCCACTCCTCTTTACTTTATAAAACTGACATTGCTTTTACATTTTGCAATTTTCTTTTAGAAACAGCTGGGGTAATTAGATGAGGCAATCCACATCTACTATCATATCCAGTAAGTTTCAAACCAAAATTTAATTCAAGATTTTTTCTACCAACATTGAACTTTTCCTTCAGTATTGTAAGGACCAATGTGGAAGTTAAAGCAAACAGATTGTTCACTGAATAATGGGTATTTTAAAAGAACAAAAGCACAAGGGAAAACATATATTGATTTTAAGATACTTCACAGATTGATTTTACATTTATAATCTGAGCAAATTTAATCTGATAATTTTCTTTTAAAATTAAGTTATACTTTATACCAGTATTTTCTATCTAGATACTTTTCAAACGGAGGAAAACAGGCTATTTATGTATGCATGTATACCCTCATCTTTTTAAGGGTTTTGTAGAAGCTTTGTCACAGTGAATAGAATCAGAAAAAGCCTATTTCCCAAGCTAGCTAACACTTGTATACATTATTAACTATAAATATAGGTAAATATACACCAGCTGATTTTTTTGACTACTCAAATAGCCAAGTAAAAATACAAGTTGCTAATGAATAATTTACAACTTGATTACTTTTTGGATGATGACAAGAAAACAAATGCAATGCTTTGGTGTCCTTTTACTAGGAACATCAGAAAAACCTGGCATATCTTTCCAAAGACAATAGAGGAGTTTTTGACAAGATGCTGAAACAGTCAGCATACACAGATTTGCAACTAAATTTGGTTTACTAGCAGGGATTCTTTTATGTGTGGCAGCCATTCTGACTTCTACATCTATTTTTGGAGCTCAGTGTTTTCTTCTGCAAGTAACATATCCATGGAATTATTGTTGTTATTGCTTATCATTATTACTATTATTAATTCTGTTGAAATTATAGTGCACTAACATCAGTTGTTGAACTAGTACTTTCATCATAATCTCCAGGGTAGCTAACAGTAGCCTGAAACACTCATATCATTGCTATCTGAGAAGTGGAAACTGAAGGAACATTGACTTCTGATTCTGGTTCTGCTTTTAGCTGCTATCTCTGGCAAGTCACAACTCCCAGATCTTACCCCTTGCACTTTTGAATGACTCTGGGAAGTACTTCAGAAACTTCTGAAATGTGCAAACTGAAATCCCTCATGTGGTTTGCCAGAGGATAGATCCCTTTAACTTCTATCCATGGCACTGGCTTTCAGTCTCCCTTTTCCAGGAATTCCTACCACTCTGCCTATAAGAATTTGAAAATTCCGGTGAAGGACCCATGAATTGAAGCACTTCCTAATGCTTGAGAGATGGAGTTGAGCCCTGCAGATTTTGGGAAGCCCATGTGAGCATCTGCATTCTGCTGAGAGCAGAGAGAGCAGAACCTCCCTCTGCTTGGCACAGCTTGGTCACACTGGGGCTGCCTGAGGCACCTCCTGCTTGAGGTGACACGGAGGGGACGATCACTTACCAGCTTGTATAAGGAACTTGTCACTAGCAACAAAATGGAGCCAACTGTAACCAAGGAAACTGCTGTGAAATAACCACAGAGCAACTGAACACAACTGCTGCACATCAGCACAGACATCAGCATCTAGAAATTGCCCTTTAAGCTGCCAAAAAAACCCAGGGTTTCTCATTAATGAGCTTTAAAAGGGACTGTCTAAGAGCTAGGAGCTTGGCCTATGGCTGCTCAGCAAGAGCAGGAGCTCTTGTAGCAGAAATCAGTGGCTTTGCTGTCTTCCAAAAGTGGGGCTCCAGTGCAAACATGACAGCAGATCTAATTCAGGGCCTTGGACATATTTTCATCTTACATGTGAGGTTTACAAGCAGTTTTTCAAAATTTATATTACAAGGTATGCATTCCATAAAACCCTAGAAAAAGCCCTTGACCCAGAAAGAACATGTTAAACAAAAGATCTGTAAGAGAAAGAAAGGGACATGCAGGCTGCATGCAAAGGAAACGTCTGTAATACAGTTTGTACAGCTTTAAGCAAATTTCCTCCCCTTCAGACACTGGGGTGTGGTTTTGTTTGTTGTTGTTTTGTTTGTTTGTGTCTTTTTTGGTTTTGTTTTTGTTTTTGGTTGGTTGTTTTGTTTTGTTTTCCCTAATGCAATTAGTTCTGAATTTCAAAGCTCTAGGATGTTCCCTAGGAGCACACCATCCACACCCCCCAATTTCAGACTCCCCCACCTGCTACTCTTCCTCATCTCAGTAGTCCTGTTAAACTTAACAGAATCTTAAAAAATTCAGAAGTGCTTCCCAGCACTAAGAAGGACTCAGTCCCTTTTGGATAGAAATATCCCAATGCCCAAGATCACCTGTAAATTCTTCAATGGCATCAAGCAATTCTTAACTTATATACCTTTGCCACATGCAACCTCTATTCCACAGTTAATTTGACTTCTATATTTCCTAACCAGCAAAAGCCTTTTGTAAGCATTCAAAGTTCTGGCAACTTATGAATGTGATTATTTCTTCTATTCAATCATCAGGAGCATATTCTATGATTGCCTATCACACAGTGGTAGAGTAGAAAACCAGAATCTGTATTTTCATTTGAAAGGCCACTTCTTTTACATTTTTCTTAGTCTCTTTCCCTTTCTTCCCAAAGTGCAAAATAGAAGTGTCCTGTGTACATATTTATTTGAAATTTATAAAATACAGAAATTTTGAGTTACAATGATTGCAACCAGAAAATCAGACTTTGAAGATTTCTTACAAGCCAGTGAAGAAAAGGCTTTTATAAGACTCTCAGCAAAAGCAAGAGAAATTGAGCAAAGTTGGGATCTGGTTTTAAACTTCTGCCCACTGATTTTAATACTTAGTAATACTATAAACTGTGAAATTTCACTTCAAAGACCCATCTTTATGCTGAATATTGTTAGAAACACAAAGTACAAAGTATATGAAGATAGCACATTAACATTATCAGGAATACAAGGCTCTGGCACACATAGTGCATTATTTACTGCACTTTCTGAACTTTTTGAACTGTGGTAGGAAAAAAGATCAAACAACAGGCAAAATGCATTGGATTTTTAAGACTATTTTCTTAAACTACTTTTATACTGTAATACAAGAGAACAGGGAATTGTTTGAATAAGGATCTTATATATAGCATACTGGTTTATTTTTTTCAGATGAAGCTCAGGGCTGGTTATTTATGAAAGGCAAATTATTCCCTCAATCAACAGAGGATGGTCTCTGTAGATCAGAATATCAACAGAGGACTGTGGTAAAAATCTTTAGTTGTCAAAGACTACATTATACATGGGCTGTAAATGAATGGATTTCAGTTCTAAATTCAGACACTCTTTCCATTCACTGAAAACAAAACTTATTCTAAAAAGAAGGAATATTGAGTATTCACTCTCTTTCTAAAATTATCTGACAGCTTCACTGGTTAATGACATACAGCCTGTCATTCCTCCAAAAACCTGTGAAAACCACAGCTGCTCTGTCACTAATGCACCGTTCTCATAATTAATAAAACCATAGGCATGGACCAGGCTTTGTAAGAAACAATATCAGCATACTGAAGGCCTTGTGTCCTGCTCACTTATGATACACTGCCAGTGACCATGACTAAGAAGATAAGTGCACATATTAACGATGCCTGTGCAGCTGAGTCAAGGCTGTATATGCTAATATGACATTTTCTTAACTTTGACTTCCAAGCTCTTCATCCATAATATTTTTGTAACAGATTTTGAAAAGGAACTTATTTATATTTGGAAAAGCTAATGTCCTTTCCAGGTCTTGGTTATGATTACTTACCCTTCTGAGGCTATACAGTGTCAAGAGAGCTTAGCTGTAAGTGCTGATCATCACAGATAAAACAATATGTAGAAATAATCTCTAAAATGAATTTTCTTCTGCGTACAAAGAAAATGGTTTTCTTGCTTAGTTTATCAAGCTGTATTTGTGACTAGAAGTACCTCATTGATTCAACACTCTATTGCCTCTCTTCAGTGCCATGTACCAGCTACATTTGTCATGAGTGTTTTTCAACTACAGTTTGATCAAAGGCTTTTAAGAACTTCAGTACAAATGTGGTTCCTCTCCAAATGCCCATGTCTTTCCACTGTTGTAGCCAGATACAAAACAAATGCTTCCCATTGGTTCAAATGAATTGTGAAGCAAAGAAGAATGCACATCGATACTTCCTGCTTTGCTTTGTAAAATTTGTACATCTTTTACAATGGATACTTCAGACTGCTCACAATTTAGATGCCAGCCACAAGCCATGCAGGGAACATCCTCATCTTCCAATGCTCTAAATGTGGGTCAGCTTTCATAGGAAAATTCTATTCTATTGAATGTCAGATTATGTGAAATGCAGATTGAAGAATAAATAATAGCAGCTTATCTGAATGAAAAGGAAGAGATTCTCTTTCATGACACTCATTTCTATTTCTGCTTATCAGTTTATGTCTCTGTTCTGAGCAATGCATTTGTCCACATGCTGGACTGATTCTGAAGCACTTCTCAAGCCTGGCAGGGACATACCAAGGTGACCCTGTCTAGACAGGGCTGTTGGGCAGCAAGGAGCTGCTGTCTTCCCACAAGATTTGGTCAAACTGCCTTACAAGACATTTAATAAGGGTGAAAGCAGATGACAAGAGCTTTTCCTTTAGCCTCTGGCTTTTCTTGGCCTAGGGCAGCCCTTGAATTTACAAGGGCACCAGCTGGTAGAAAGGCTTAAAGAGAGGCAGAGCAGAATAAAGAATCTCCCCAGAAGGTGAATGCAGCCCTGGGCACGCTGGGGAACAGACATGTTGCTGAGCATATGTCTAGGTCACAAATTTGAAACACCAGGATTTCAGTTTCCCTTGGGGAAACTCTAGACACAACTGAACTACCAGGCCCTTCTCTCCCTTCCACCCAAAAAAATAAAAAAACCCCAATGCTTCCCCTGCTAAGGGCAAGAGGAAAAAAAAAAGAAAAAGGAAGGAGATGACGTTTGTTGCTAGCCACTTAACAGAGCCAGTATAGTCCTGCCCCCAGACCCAAATAAAGGCAAAGTCCAGGTATGTTTGAATGGCAAAACTTACTTTAAGAATGGCCTAATTCAAAGTCCTTCAGTTTTGTGGCACAGGAAAACCCAACTCCAAATATGACTAAAATAATTTAGTTCTGAAAAGGTTGTGTTGGCTCACAGGATGTCTGCTGAAGGAGTGTGCAATCTGTGTGTCTCTTTTTATACTCTTGACACCAGAGGAGAATGGAATGAGGGAAATTACATCTGAAATAGCAAATGTAGGGGTTTTGAGTCACCACCCAGAAGCATCTTTTTGTAGATGAAAACTGCAATCGTTTTGACAAGCAAAGTGAAGTTGGGTGTTCTTTGTATAATTTGACTTATCTGGGTTTTCTTTTTATAGATCCCTTTCCTGCCCACAATGGCAATTTCCTGTTTACTGCCTTTTCCAAGTACCACATTCACTTGCTTTCATTTGTAATTAAGACATTAAAAATTACAGCAGTGTTCAGTCATAAAAGCTGAATACTATTACATGCTTTACTAGTAGAATTGTTTTGCTCTTACAGACAATGGAGGAGGAGAGAAGGTAAAAATATGTATTTGTTGCATCACAGCAAGTATGTTCTCCAGAATGAAAATGACCATGAATTTCTCAATTCTGACTTTTCTATCAGAGGTCAATTCTATTTACAAGGGAATGGGAATTGTTATTTGTGACTCTTTATTGCTAACAAGTTTAATGTTTTCTGCAAATATTTCTGTGAAGTATGACATGCAATATATTTCTGTGAACATTAGCACAAATAAAACTTGATGGAATGATATGTTTGCAATGGGAAGTGAGCAAGCCCAACCATACTTAAGATTAAACCATATTTATTTTTAAACTGAGTTACTATTCTAGAGAAAAAGCATTGTATAACCTTACAGCTCCAAAAAGAAACATCACCGCTACAAAAAAACCAAAAAACCCAAAAAACAAAAAACAAAAAAAAACCCCACAAACCACACACATGCACAAAAAAAAAAAAAAACAACAAAAAAACCAAAAAAACCCAACTAAACAAACAAACAAAAAAACCCCAAAAAAATACCCCTGTCTTCCAAATTCAGCAATAATTAACTAACTCAAATGTGGAATATTTTCAATATTTTTAATGCTCTTATATATCTCAGCATTCATTCAGAGAAAATAAGATAGATGAGAGAGACTGTACCTGCACTGCTTTGCAAAGCTCAGTATATTGAATCTAATACTACTAGTTATGTAAATCAAATATTTGTATCATAATTTGTGAAAACATTTGATTCACTAATTGTGCAAATTTAATAACTGGGTTTTTGAAAAGCTATAGTGTGCACAAGGTCTTCCAGTCTCAGTACAATTCAGTTTTGTTTGGATTCAGTTTTCATACACTGGTTCTTGTTAAACTCTTACATTATTAGTTTTAAAATCCTCTGATGGATTAGAAAATCCATTAGTAGAGTCCCCAGGAAGAGGATCAGTCATCCCTCAGTATCTTCTGCTTACTTAAATGAATCGAGCAGCCTCAATTTTAAGGCATTTTTTCCAGTTCTAAAATAAATTCTATCTATCAGATCCTCCTCAATTTTTCAGCTGTTTCGAGTCAACTGTTCCCTTAGGTATTCTCACATCCAAGATTCATCTGTTTCTGTTGCATCATTGTGGGAGTGCATGGGTGATTGAATGTTCCTTACAACCCAGAGATCCATGTCAAGGTCACCTCTTTCTTAAATGTAATATATTTGGGAGGTAATTGTACAGCTGTGCAGGTATATTAAAGTACATTTGGTTTGTGATCTCAGTGGCTGAGAATGAGTGCATCTGTGTCTACAGTTCCTATCAGTCTTTGTGCCATCCTCCAGTTCCCTGATGGGTCATTTCCATTTATCTCCAGATCACTGATTAAAATGTGGCTTTGTACCAATGTCTATGAAAGTCCAATGAAATCACTCCCATCCAGGATAATTTCTCATTGGCAACAGATTTTTGACATCTGTTCAGTACATTAGAATGTCATAAGTCACAAAGTCAGACCCCTTGCAATAAATCATAATGTAGCGTTTCTATCCAATTACATTCATCAACCAAATCTGCCATGACGTCTGAGATTTAAATCAAGTTTGTTGACAAGAGTTTCTCTTTAGAAAGTCATGCTGTCTGAAATGGATTACTTTCTTGTCCTTTGAGTCTTTATTAATTTAATTTCATTGGCACTTTCTTGTTTTTGTCCGGAATAGGTGTCAGCCTAACCAGCACTTGGGACATCCTTCTTGACATTTTTAATAGGGAAAAGACACTATATACTGCAACAACAGCTGGCTCTTCATCACTGCTATTATTTCATTTTACCAGTCCAAGATTAACTAGAAAGAGCACCAACAGACTTTAGATCTCCTTATCTAGGACTTCTGAACATGTATTATAGAAACTACCTGTTTAGAAATATTAATGCCAAGCACAGATTTATGCAGTCTTTCCAAATTAGTAAAAGTTTGTGTTTGAAATAAAATGCCTTATGATACTTTTGTCCAAATACAGAGCTAAAATATTTATGGTGCACTATTGATAATTTTGCTGACTAAATCTAAAGATGCGAATGCCAAACTGAGGTTTCGCTAACATTGGCTGTACTTATATTATGTACTTATATGTTATTCTTATATTTTAAATTTTTCATATCTTTAGAAACCATGCATATTTTTTTAGCTCAATCTCTAATTTCTTTTATTGATTTTCTATTCTTGACAAATTCTAATTGATATTAACAATAACCTATTTTTTCTTCATCCTATTTGTCACATACTGCTCTCTAGCTCTGTTTAATGTCTGCTTTAGATAAACTGTAAGCCAAAGCTGCCTTTACACTACTATGGTCAGTAAAGAATTATGTTTCTTGAATAATGGATCATTACTATCTATTAATCCATTTTTAAGAGTTCATTTTACATTTCAAAAATAGCTTATGTAATATTTATATTTATATTTGAAAACATGTAAGACCTGTACTCCAAATTTAGCAATCATATTTTGTGAAAATATTCCTTCTTCATTGTGCTCTAGTGAACACATTATATATTCTGTACCATTTAATATTTATGTAAGCAGTCATGCTTGCAAAACCTACAGAATAAAGTGCTTTAGAAGGCAGGAACAAGCCTGATGGATTTGGCCTGTGCATTTCAATATTATGATTACTTTATGACTGCCTGCTGAAATTTTGAAAATATTAATAAACTGGTTTCCTTACTAAAATCTCTAACAATTCAATAAAATGGTTTTCTTCTGTAACTTTCTAATTCAGCCTTTTTGTAACTTCCATGAAGAATTTAAGGTCTATACAAGTTATTGTCAGGACAACAGGCTGAGAAATTTAGTTAATACCTTATTCCCAGTTAAGGAAAGTATGTGGAATTTATTAAGAATGCTGAGAAGTTAAAGTTGCTTATTATAGCTGCTGAGATACAGTTTAATCTATATTTCTATGCATAAAACAATTTATAAAGGAATTTATCTGTATCTTCACTGGAGATTGTCAGGGTTTGAGATAGACCTGGATCTGGACTGTGAACTGAGAGTACTGTAACACTGAGTTTGGCCTTCCTGAGATTAGACAGAGCACAAATTGGTACCTCCAGAACCGAGTTTAAAGCTAATGCTTAGCATAGGGAAATGTGGCTGCCATTACTGCTCTGTGCTAAACCCTATCCTCTGGTGAAGAGAAAAAGTGCAGCTGCATATTTCCTTCTTGATACAGTATTTCTTACATGGCTAGCAAATATGAATTCTGGTAAAAGGCTTCTATTAATTCTATGGATGACAATAGGGCTGGATATTGAAGCATTTCCCTATTTCTGCAGATAGCTGATGGTCTTCAGTAGTATTTTTTTCCTCATTGATCCTCTTTCTGGCTGTCTGTGACCACACACAAGTCAATAAGACTGGATTGCAACTGCTCACCAAATCCTTGCAGGTTCTTGGTGACTAAGTGCCATTTTTCAAAATTCTCCTTGAACAGACTACAAAGAACTACACAATAATATAACTGTAGCTTCTGAAGCTTTTTGAACTCAGTCTGGATGAAGTACAGGGATCAGTAAGGAGCAGTCCGTACTGGCAGAAGGAGAACTGGATGGCATTTCCCTGCTCTGTCATTTCAGAGCTTCAGAAACTTATAAAAACAATCAGTGCTTAAAAAAATCAGTCGCTGAGAGTTAGATCTCATGAGTGCTTATGCATACCTAACAGGACTCATCTACCAAGAAATGAAAAAAAATTTATTGATTTTATAAGGCATTTTGATGTGCAGGGTTTATAGTCATGCTCATCCATGACCAAAAGCCATCTATCTCAGAATCAATGCAGCTTCAGAACAATTTTGCTTACATTTTGCTGCTCGATGTATCATGTGCAGTGGGAGATGTTTCATGACAGCATATTTCAATAAAGTGTCAAAACTGTTGGTCTGCAATGGGAGAGCACATTATGAAATTAACTGTTAATTATTAAAAGAAGAAATGCTTGCCATGGTTCTACCACAGTGCCATGCATGAGGGAAGGTACTGAGAATGGCATTGCGTTGCTGAACTTCATTAACCTATCCCATTTCTTAATCCAGACTGAAGCAAGCAAGTGGCTATTGCTTTCTACAATCTAGGCTAATTTCTACAGCTAGCAATTTGTGCAGCTCTCTAGCACAGCTGTTTAGAGATGGAATGTGATCCAGCAACTCAGATTTCCTACTCCCATTGTTATGCAAGGCCCACACAGCAAGCACAGAGAATCAAGCAGGGCAGGTTATTTCTCTTTTAATCAATTAGAATGGCACATAGGACAGACAATAATCTTCCTGCACACTGTGTTTAAAGGAAATTAAAGCTTTCTGAAGGATGAAAAACCTATACACTTAGAATCTGAATTTCAACAATTATAATTATTCACAGTTATATATGCAAGTGAGATAAAAAGGAATCTTCCTTTAGTTTTAACAAGATTTAAAGGTGAAAACAAATGGATCTGCTTGGAGCTGTAAAACATGACTGAAATCAATGACAATTTGACTGGTAGCAAACAGGTGAAAACAAAAAATGGAGAATCAAAAGAAGAAGATTTTCAGTTTTGAACCAATTTAAACTACATGGAAGGTCCCCAGAATAAATTTCATAAGCCAACTACTTTCACATGTGGAATCTGAGTTTAAAAATTCTCAATTTTGAGCTCTGTTTGGATGAGATCCTATCTGAAAGTAAACTAAAACCACACACTTTTGTCACTTTTTGAGAGAAAACAATAAAAGCCCTTAAAGGTTCTGACTTGTGCACCCTGGGAAAAAACCATCTTACACAGCCACTGTCCCCATCCCCACACTAATGTAACTAGGCTTTCACAAACTATCCATTTGTTCTCTAGGAAGAAAACAAAATTTTGAAAGCATGGGACAGATTAAGGCTTGAACTTGCAGGTACTTGAACTATTGGATTTTTCCTATGAAGCTATTTAAATGTAGCATCTTATTAATTCTCTGAGAGATGAAGTGACAGCTAGAAAGTCTGTGATGCATCAGAAGCAATGGCACAGCATGGAAAGAGTCGAGAGCACTGATGTCCTTGGCAGTAGGAGAATCCTTAACCTACAGACACCTTTCAAAGTTTGGTTCAGTTTGATGTCCTCAACCAAGAAAAGATGTCCCCAAAATTGCAATCTCATTTTATTAAATTCACAGTTTCCAGAGTTCACTGCCATGCTAGAATTTTCTTAAGACATTTGAAGACTTGTCAGATCTTCAAATGATCAACAGATCAACAGCCTTGTTGTACTGTCCTATATACCAAGATGACCATCCTAAAGCTGATACTGTAAGAAAGCTTCTGCTTACATTTGTAATCACAAAGAATGTGCAAATTTTTACTTCCAAATATCTCTTAAAGGTGATCAGTATTGCTTCAGAGATGTAAGGTGTTGGAAATAACTTTGGGAGGAGATACTATACTACAAAAATTGGCATTTTTTTTTTTTTAGGTATGACTAAAATAATTAAAATGTCCTAAACATGAGTTGAAGCCAAGGATGTCTTCCAGTTATTCTCAAAACTGTTTTTTCCCCAGTTTTCTCTTCAGTCTCATTTTGTTTTCTTTCCTAATAAAAGGTACAGATAATGGTTTTGCATTTTTCTCAGTTTCCAAAGCCACTTAAGAATATTTTTTTGCAAAATAACAGAGCATTAGTTTCATGTCCCTCCCTCTATTCTGGCCTTCATTAGTTGTAAGGTAAAGTTATCCTTTTCCTCTTAGCCTAGTCCAGAACTGTGTGTGGGTAGGTAAGAATGAATTAAACACTGGTTTAATATTGTTTTAGCTGTAACAGGGTTTAATGAAGACCTTTTTGTGGTTTAAAGTGATTTATTTGTATGCCTTACAGAGAGGACCTTTCTTTGAGAGTTGCTCCTAATGAGAATGAAGAAGAAGTTGAAAATGGGCTCAGTGAAGCTGCTTAACACACTAGGAATTAGAAGTCATCCAACATTTATGAGAATAATCTTATCCATTCAAATGTTTTCTTATTTTTGTACTGTATTATGTACATGCTCCCACATGGTCAAGCTATTTGAGCATTGTTTCTTAATTGTAGTAAAAATGGGATGAGCACTAAAGAATTCTAGCATAAACACTAACCTGAGCTATTTATTTACTTTTTGTAGCAAAATGAATCTACATCTGCAAGCTGTTTGTTTATTTTTTTTTTCTAGCAAAATGGATTCACATCTGCCACTTCTTCCACAGGAATGTCAATTTGCAGGCTGACAGATTTGCTGATGACACCATTGTGCTATACAGGAAAAGATAACAAAAGATGTCCTGCCCAAACATGTAAAAGTTTATCACCACTATGTGTAATTTTGCAGGTTTGTATACAGTGGACTTCAGTGATTTTCCTTTGGCAGACACAGTAATATTTGAATTTTATACGGCTACAAAAATAGCTGCAATGTTTATATAAAATTTACCTACCTAAACTATTGATTAACTGAAGTCTCAAAAGTTCTTGAAGATTTTTTGAGATGTTTTCTCTGTATAGCACTTCTAACTGAAGGTGACAAACAAATTAACTCTCAATTGAGTTTGGGATTTTTGATAGTAGATTTCCAGTTTCATAGAGGCTTTACAGGTCCCAACAAGTAGCAAAACTCATCCATCATTCTAAAGGGTTACTGCTGGAAGCTCCCAATTCCTCTCTTTCAAATTCAATGTCTTGACATGGGCTAAAACCATGAGTAATGCCTTGCAGTCATTGCAGTCTTGCATGGTTGAATCAGGCAGCACTTCCTAAATGTCCTGAACTTTGGTCCCAGCACAATAGAGAATGGACTTCTCCTTCTGTCTCCTTTTAAATCAAATATATTATAAGCAACTAAGACTTTCTCAAAGCAATCTATTGTTTTCTTCCCAAATAGTGCACTAAGTTTTTAGCATCTGACAAGTCAAGAATGCCAAAAACATAAAAGCCTGACACTTCCCCAGCATATCTAAGAAAAGCTGACAGAAAATATACCTGGAGGGTTTGAGTGGAGTAGACATACTCTGTGTGACTCTGTCTGACTTTAATATTGAGCAGATGGAGCTCTATATCACTAGCTGTTTCTATTGTACAGCATTGATTCTGAAAGTGTATGCTTCTTACTGTAGGCTTGAAGGTTTAATTTGCTGTAGTTTTTTTAAGTGTGTTGAACTATAACTCCATTAGGTTGCTTACAGGTATTTTTCTATAGGTCTGTCTTTTAATTTCCAACAGTTATTTTTCTAGCCACAACCTCAGCATGCACTATAATAATTAGTATTATTAATAACAACAGCAACAACAGCAACAACAACAACAACAACAACAATAATAATAATAAAAATCTCTGAAGATGCACTGAAAGACTCACCTCCGTTTCTATGATGAAGAAACACCATGAAATTACTGCTCATGCTATATTCAGTCATCAAAGCCTCCTACCACAAATAGAGTCCTCAAAAGGTGACAAACAGAAAAGGAGCCATTCTGTGGGTCTGGCATTTTCTCTACATAATTTAAAGAGATCTCTTCCAAAATTTAAGGCTCTTGCTTCCTCAAAACCTGGTTTAAGACAGCCAATCTTGCAGAGCTAAAGGAGGCATCAGGTTTTCCATGCAAGTGTTTTCCATGTCCCCAAAGATTAGTGATGGAGTAATGTTCTTCATGTCTGACACTGCATATTATGACATGCAAAAGGCTACTCCTGCTAATATGGACCTGTAATCTAATAATGAAAATGTAAAAGAGATCTATCTCTGATCCACATGGACACATGTCTGTGGACATCTGAGTTCTCAGATTATTGCAACAGTTACATATTTTGCCTTGAAAAATGTCAGAATATTTCCATTCAGAAATATTTGTTGTATCTGCACTGACATATATCTAATTATTGCATCGTAGGAATATAAAAACATTTCACTCCAAACTGTGTGAAAGAAACAATAAAGTTGGACTATTCCAAAAGGTTAAAAAAAAATAAAATTAATACATATGATTCTTCCAAGGCACAATGCTGAAAAAATATATTCCTTCATTTTAGTCATATTGCTCCAAACATTCTTTTAAACATACAGATCTCTTTTTAATATTTTATACCTTATCCCAGAGATAATTATTTAGCTATTCAGATTGGTTTTCTGATGAACTTAAAGCAACACCTTACTATAAGAAAAATAAACCCAAGAGTGATTTTTCTTTGGCTGTTTTATCAGGCTATTTTTCATGCTAGTGAGACCCTAAAAAAATCCCAGACTAGTCCATTACTGCTAAAATGATTTTCATTCTTGATCTTCACCAATTGTATGCAGAACAACTTAGAAGTCATTGTTAAGTCCCCAGCTGGGTAATGAACTGAGCTCCTCATTTCTTCCCACCAGAATCAACCTTCCTGACTCTACTCTTTTTCTGAGGTACAGTGGGTGACAAAAGGATATTAGCATTCTCATAGTCTTCTTTCTCAAAGGTATAATATGTGTTCTCATCCACCAAAGAACTTTTCTCCTAATAGGCTGATGGAAATGGTTTCAGTAGAACTCTTGTATGTTAAAAGACCAACTCATGAAGTCACTCTCTGTGTTTTCTTACTAAAAATTGAATGGGTATGTGAACACTGCAAGTGCTACTAGCAGGAGTTGCAGCTTACCCTAAAGATACCACCTTGTTAATTTAAAAACTGTGTGCCTTATAGTTTCAAAACCATATCTATAAATTCCTACATATGCTGAGCTGAAACCTGTAAAGAGGAGTAAGAATTTCCTAAGCTACAAAACATCTCATCGTCTGCTCCGTTTTTAGAGTTTCCTTAGTGGGAAAGTCTGCATTCCTATAGTCATGGAAATAGGCTTGTGAGCTCAGTGACTGTCATTGTTGATAGATTAACTGAGAAATAATTAACTTCTACCGTATCATAAGATGCTTAAAAAGGCCTTTATAGTTTAAATTGACTGAATAGACTTACTTTATATATATATATATTCTTTCACATAACTTATATAAAAGCATCATATTTGAATAACATATCTATTTAATTTAGATTATGTTCTTTAATGCAACCTCTTTGGGGCACTGCAAGATCAACCTAAAACACCATAAGTGTTTTCTGAGTTGTTTGAAATACCTAAGTAGAAAACTGTTTTCTTTGTCTCTTTATCACAATAACATCTTAAAATAATTATGACATCTCTATATATCTTAGCAAAAAAAATACTTGGAAGGGGTAGCAGGAACTCATTTGTTATTTCCAGCTAATGCTTCCTCCTGATACAATTTCACCATTTCGATAGGAACAATAGGATTCTATCTAGAATAACTTATTTTTCCCATTGCATTACAGCCAAGAAATTAAACTTTCTCTCTGCTATATCTAAACAGATGTGATATAGCTTGTCTAGGTATTACACACAGAAATGAAACACTTAGTATTGTAGAACAGCCTATTACAGAGATAAAATGGTGCCATCCTGATAAAGATATAGAAAAGGAAAAGAAACATTACTTCATTGTGAGATGTTTTGTGGATAACAAGCAATAAAGCAACATTTATTCTATGTGCTATAATTATTGGACAGTGCAGACTGCAGTTTTATATCTTTTAGGTCTGTGTCATCTCAAACTGTCCTTTGTGGGATTTTTTTTTTTTTTTTTTTTTTTTTTTTTTTTTTTTTTTTTTTTTTTTTTTTTTTGTCCTCTGCAAGGTCCTTTCTTGAGATTCTATTTTATAACCAAGTTTGGTTTCCGGTGTTTGGCCTCTACTTTTGTTTGGAAACCTCTACTGTGCTCTGTGCAAGTAGCATTTTTACAGAAGTAACTCTAAAAATGGTTACACCGTGCAATCATACATCTAAGCCACACTTCAAACTATCCACACATATTTGAAAATACTATGACTTGAAAAGGCACCCCTTGAGAAACTGTAAAAAAATAAGGAGCAAAGAGGGCTGGGTAGAAGAACAAGGTTCTGGGAGATCAGTTAATGTGAAGACATGGAAAAAGAGCTCAAGGCTAACTTTACACTGTATGAATGGCATTGGTGGTGAATGACAGGGGTTTCTTTTTTTATTGCTTGTTTTTAGAGGACAGCACAGGGGGAATGTCTAGGAAAATGTAATGTTTGATGAATTTTTCATAACTGCAATGCTTTAGACTCATTTAAAGATACAATTTAGAAATGTCTTTAAAAATTGTATTTTGAAGTATTATTTTAAAGATTTCGTAAACAGGTGGAAATATGTACACTTTCCTCTTTTGTTTCTCTTGACCAGCTTGTGAGATAGGTTGAATGAGACAGATTTATATGTTCGGGTCTGAAAATAAATTTGCTACTGCAAGAAAAAACCCAAATGTATGGGATACCTTAGGAGTTTAGGCTTCAGGTGAACACAAACTAGACAATCAGGTCAAAATAAATCACATATATAGAGCTATGAATATTTAACCTGGGGAGAATGTGCCCCAGGATTGGAAGGAAAATATTTGAGAGTGTGGGGTTCAAATAGGAAACATGCTCTATTTCACACTGTAGCAACACTGGCCACTGCTGAGGATTTGCATAATCCTGACCTCACAGCTGAAGACTCCACAATCTTATCTGAATTAATAACGGCAGCAATAGCTTTTTCTCCTAGATTGCTCATCTAACAGAAGAAAGTGGAGATGACAGCTTAGGTACCAAACCTGTTAAACTCACTGTATTGGACACATAACAAAAAATAGCTGATATGTCAATATTTTCATCAGAATATCCTGCTAATATAGCAAAGCATGAAAACACACATATCTTTCCTAACATAAATCACTGGCTACTTCTTTTTCCTTATTCTTATTCCTACTTGCTGCTCATTTCAAACACGTGGTGTTTAGTTGATTGTAAAATATATGAAACATTGCAATCTGAATCTCATCACACCACATTTCTTCACTTTTAGTCATCCTGCATGTCATACACTAAGCCAGCTTTCTCTACTCATACCACAAGTGAAATATGGAACCCCATTTTGTATCTATTAATACAATCAGGTGTGTTTTTAATAAACTTTTGTCATATATTTAAGGCAATAAGAATACTGCTGATAGGAAGACTGAAATTTTTTTTATTTCCAGTCCAGACTATACTCTGAACTCATCTTACTTGGGCAGCACGGTTTATAACCAGACTGTACTTTTTGCACTAATGACTCACCACACAATGAATGCTCTGTAAACATTCAGAAGTTATCTAAGACTTATTGTATTAATTTCTTGGTATCTCTTTTTCACAGATACAGAGCTGATTTCCAGTAAGCTTTTAATATCAGGTAGCCCTTTCATAATTCATGGCATAAATACGGAGCATTTAAAATCGGTAAAATTAAGGCGTTTGAAAATAATTTTGCTGATACCTCATACATGTTTTTAAAGAATGTAATGTGTAAAGATAATAAGAAAAAAACCCTCTTAACAAACTTCATGGCCCTTACAAGCATTTTAAGCTCTGATTTGACAGATAAAATGAGGTATAGGTTACCGGCTAAGTATTTAAACGTGAGCTCCTGACACTGAATACCTGTTTCCACATTTAAATTTCAGGGCTATGTGAATTTGTATTTCCCAAAAGAAGATGTCTTTGCAATTAAATAATTCTTGGGGATACTAAATATCTTATTTTTGTTTCCATTTATCTTGGAGAATTTTTTTGCTCTTCCACAGTTCCCAGTGGTACTGTTTTACCACACAGATCGGGGAGAAGCCATCTAATGTGAAAAATGCATCTGTAAGCCAGAGTGACAAATGCCACCAAGAAGCTATTGACAAATACCTACGTATTACAATACTGAATAATACACTATCATTTTATTGTGCCATCATTTTATTGTGCTACCATTTGGTTTTTGGTAACTATTTTAGATAGTCAAGTGAAAATACATCCCTTAGGTACTTGACAGTTTTATTTGTTAACTGTAGTAGTAGCAGAAGCCATAAACCTTAAATCAGCACCTTTGTCTTGAAAACTAAACCCTATTTACTCTTAACAATTTTCCTCTTATGGCAAAAAAATTCAGGATTTACAAGTATTAAAGAAGCACAGAAGAAAAGAACTAATATGAACTCTTGATTCTTAACTAATTAATGATTCAGGTAACTACACTAATAATCTGAAACTATCAATGGCTTAGATAATGTAAGGGTATTCATGCATTCTGAAGGAATACAATGGGTATGCAGTTTTCTTATTTTTCTGGTGTCACTATCAAAATGGACAAATAATGTATCGCTATATTCATTCTACCCCCAGGCAGCTCTAACTGTGGTATGAAAAAGAAATCATGTATGGTAATAAGTACCAAACAAATGGTACCACAAAAGCCTATCCATTTATATTAAAATCCTTTCTGTGATCTGAAAGAAAGTAATGAAAACCCCAGCAAATACCGTTTACAAGCCTACGTGAGGCTTGAGACTATTTGTCACATAAGCTCAGACTCATCTATCATTAGAGGTCAGCAGTGAAAAAGAAAACAGATTCCCAGAAGCCCCAAAGAAAAATGTTCTTGAAACAGCAAGGTCATGCAGCAGTGTGTACTCGAGAAACACTAAGGTCTACCACATCAAACAATGGCAATGTGTGTGCCACGGAAACTTGAAAGATGGTGGTGGTTATCCTCCGTGAGGAGTGCTGAACTTCCTCTGTCTAGATACATATTGACAGCTTTTCCTTTGGTCACTCATGCTAAAGCCAAATCTAATTCCTTTCCTAGTTTGGCTGGTTCAGTTTTAGCCTCACAGGAGGCAGCACAATTTCAGCGGCAAAACAATTTGCCCAGCAGCACAAAAAAAGCATGCATTATGAAACCCTCCCCAAAAAATAATGAAATGACAACATCTGCTAATTATGAAGAGTCCAGCAAAAGATCTTTGTACCACTTAAATATTCCTTAAATCTTCATGCTAGACCTCCTACTCAGAAGTGAGTTACATGGAAGAACGTTTTAGCAAAAGCACGAGAAAACAACTGTGTAATTCACAGAAATTCTGAAATATATTTCTTTATTATCAGTAATAGTTCAGCATGACTAAGGTTAATGGTGGGTTTATCTCTGTGTATTATTCAGGTTCCTTCACTGAGAGCTGCTGAGCTGCTGTACAGGCATGGCCATGGCCTTGGCTGCTGCCTCAGGTTAGGGTTCTGTTCTTTAGGCCTAGGTGACCGCCTCTACAATGTGAAATCACTTCACTGAAGGACTGAGGCTCCTGGTTTACTGATCATTTCTGTAAAAATGTGCAGAGAATTTGTGGAAGGTACTAACTCAGTTACTTTTTATTAAATACTTGACATGTAAAAAAAGCCTACAGATATTTGAGAAGAAGAAATTCTTTTAGCAATGGTATTTGCTCTTGCTTCCCCTTCCTTTAAAGCTGAATAATTCAGTTGTGATGAAATTGCAAGGACTTCCTCTGCCTCAATAGGGCCCTAAAACACATCCTCTCTATTTCCAATGAGGAAAATGATCAGAGGCATAGAACTGTCTGTGCTTTTATAACCTTTCACTTTTCTGTGGCATAGACTCCTGATCCACTTTGACAGGTTAATACACATCACTTATAGGCAACGTCACCCCTGCTAAGCTACCTGTCTTGCACAGAAGCCAACCTATTGCCCTGAATCAATTCTTTTCAGGGACAGAAGACCTGAAATTGAAGACTCATTCTTCTCAATCCTGTGCCCACGATTCCTGAGGCTCTTATCCCACACAATTAAAACAGGGAAAAAAAAAAACACCAAGAAAGTAAAAATGCCCTCAGGTTCACATGAAAAAAATAATCCTCAACATCAGTCAGAACTCAGAAACTGATTGTAAAGAGATTATACAAGTCATCACCCTTGCTATGAGCCATGAATTTCTTTTGGGTTTTCTGTTCTTGCCATGATCAGCCTCTTAATGATATCTTGCTCTTCCATATTGCAATCAAATATTCCTTTTCACTTTTCTTCTGTGTTACATATTTCTACTGGTACTTGAATTGCAGCTACTTATTACTATCACTTTTCCATGTCAAACTGCCTTATTTTGGGTGATTCCTAACTAATCGGGGTCAGGCAGTTTGAGTCTCTTATACAACCATCAATAATGTAAAATAAAGTATGTGATAGATATAAGTGAAACTAGATCTAAATATATTGACATATGCATTAAGTGCTTGGCATCAGTATTAGCATAGCAGTACACAAAGCATGACACAGTTATATTACCATAAGTAGCAAAGAAGATTAATGTGTTTTATCTCTTTATGTCATCACGCAGAAAATCATATCTTAATCCTGCTTTCTACATGGGGCAAGAATATACTGTCAATTACTAGTGCTTCTATTCTATTTCTTGCACATTTGCTGGATTGCTATCAGCAGTAATAGTGCAATGCTTATTTAAGATTCTTTCCCATAGAAAAGCTGTTCATTCAACCTTCTCTCATTACAAAAAATACACTGTGCTCACTTTCACCATCATACAATTCCTTCCTCTTCCCCTGTTAATCCTAGGCATAATCAGATATTGTCCTTTTCTGAGCCCTCATTAAATATTTTCCCTAGGTGTCTTCCTGACTGCTGCCATACTCATTCTCCTTCCTCTTTCCATTTTCATTCCCTTTGACATGTTTGCACTTTAGATTTTGCTCACTCTTTAATCTGGTGTCATTTCTTTGTTTCCATAACTCTGTCCTCTCCATGCTCTCTAGAAAAGCACATGTTATTCCTTCAGCTTAAGTGACTTCTTCACCCTTTTTTACTGTTTCTGTTCCTTATTTCCTTCTCTTTGTATAATATATTTTGGGGTATTCAATCTGTAGATGCCTATTTAACTTGACAATAGGCCTCCTTCTCTACTACATACTTCCCTTTTCCATCCACACTAAATTTTTCATGTATCTCCAGTCTTCTCATTGATTCATGGTCAGGGTATAAAGATAAATATATTTAAATTAGAACTCTTTATTCTTCTCCCTACTGTATCTTTTGACTTCATGGGAAAGAGAACTATATTTACATGTGTAACTTGGTACTCACTATTCATTTTTACCTCTTTCATTTCTTTGTGATGCTTTGAAGTGTTTTTCCTATTCATACACACATCTGGAAATATTTGATGAGAGCTGTGCTGGCTTGTGTTCTGGTTAATAAAATATCCCCTTTTCTTGCTTGTATTCTGATTGCTGTTGCAGAGATCATCTAACTAACCAGTAACTTTAGTTATGTCCCTCTCCCTCTGCATCCTCCTTCATCTTTTTTTTTTCTTTACATATTTAAGCAAAATTTACCCATCATACTTGCAAGACTTTTCACAGACTATTGTTTCTTTACATACCATCTGTCATTCACCAACCAAAAATACTGATTCCCATCCTTATAAGTCCACTGTGATAATGTCAGCCTCAAAGATCTAACTCTATTATTGCTTTCCACCTCAGTGCACTTCCAGCTCAGAAAACCTCCTCATAAATAGCTGCAAAGAATTTCTTCCTCCAGTTTCACATCCTCCACAGTGAAGCATCTGCTTACTTTAATGTCTACCTACAGAATACTTGAGAACAATTAGGACACTTATCTACTGAGATTCTTGTTTGCAGCCCTGTCATATAATTTCCCAAATACCTTCACTTCTCTGTCTCTATCTGTTGTCTAGTGTCTTGTCTTTTTATTGCTGTTACCACTTTTTTATACGTTTCATAGTGGGATTTGTTTCTTGGCAATTCCAAATAAATTGCACAGAAAAAAACCAAAAACAACCCCAAAACTCTGCATGCCTGAATACAGGTATGAGTTGGTAGCAACACCATATTTAAGGTCAGAGGGAGAACAGAATTAGATTAATGAAGTTAAGAGTTTTAAACTCAGTATTACACTTATGTTTTCCTTAATTCTACTTAATGTTTAAAGCTCCTTTCAAAACAGTTTAAAACTGCAACCACTCCAAAAAGATGGATTTTATTATAAAATGCACAGAAATAAAATTTTACCTTAAGATATAGACTACATTCAACAAATTCAGTTTTGAGAGAGACAGACAGGTTATGGGGTAGAAAAACAACCAAAAATTTCTCTGTTCCTTTTCCCATCCATTCTTGCAAAACCCTACTGAAGACACAACATAGTTATCAGCAATTTCCGAAAAAAGATTATTCCAATACTAGCATCATGGCAATTGCCTATCACTGTCCTTAGTAAGCCTATAAGAGACATTGTTTAAAATCTATAGCTGTATTCTTAGGAAAATAAAAAACTTTCAAAACCATCTTGACACACATTGGTTCTTCGCCCTGAATGACCAGGCTGAGATGCCCAAGATACTTTCCAACCAGACAACAGAACAAAAAGCACACAGATCTATAATTAGGTATAAATCCTTTGGCTGAATGAAAGGCTATTATTGAGCCTGAAAATGGAGTTTGGAAATCCAGAGTGGTGTATGTGCAATGCTACACATTATAACCAAGAACATTAGGGAGTCTATTATACAGAGGCAACCACACGCCCACACAATAAAAGCAGTGTGCTCGTGTTGTCTTCCCTTTGTAAAGCTTTTTGGAAAAAATGATAATAACAAAAACATATAGAGCAATTTTGAGTCAGGAATTCAAAGGCTGAAAAATCATTATCTGACACAGGGAGAACTATCATATGGAAAATTACCACCTTTAGTATTACCTTGAATGCTTGAAATGCTTTATAGAAAAATGAGAAACATTTTTTTCTTATTACTAAGCTTTCAAAAAAAATTTTGTACGTTCAGTACCATTCTACTAGAAAGAGGTGCACTTATCTCTACAGTGTGCCAAGCACTCAGGTGCTCAGATACAAATCAGTATTAGCCAGTCACAAAAGCCCTGGGAGTCTGGCTTACTGTTGGCAACTTCTGATATAGTCTTCAGAATTTAGAAATGGCCTGCATCTTTGTGAAAAAATAAGACTGAAATTTTAATTAGTAGAGTAAAAAGAAATGTAAAACAACCTTTCCACACGAATCCACCAGTCAGCAAGACATTATCTAGCTGTACTTCCTACAGTCTTTGTGATCCTGTCATGTTACCAGGGTGATATAACTTAAGTACCACAAACAGCAGCTTGACTATTCACACCCACAGCGTCTTCTTAAACATATGTCATTTGCCCTAGCACTTCACAAGTCTAAATGAGAAGAAATTATTCATTTTATTCTCCTCTATTCAACTTAAATCACACTGACTAGACTTAGTGACAGGAAACACAAGGAACTGGACTGTCATGGTGTAACTCCAGTGTAACTGAAGACTTTGGCCCTTTTAAATTTAAGTCATAGTTTTTCAGTAGCACAACAAAATTGTCTCTACAAAACATTGTGACAAGGCCACGCTGATATTCCAGTCCAGTCCACATGTTTCGAAGTTTTTTGAGGCACTCCCTATAAGTCACTTTTGGGCCATGAAGATTGAACAAGCATCAGAAAAGGAATAGGAGGAAAAAAACAGACCTGTTTCAGTTCAAAAATTTGTTTTAGTGACAGAAAGGTCTATGAGTTTTTACTTTCTTTGTTTCTGGCCCATAACCTTTAGAAAATTATTTCTAATTCAGCTTTCCCTTTTAGCTCTAAGGCAGCTACAAGACAGGTAGAATAAGAATCTCTCTCCATTAAGAGATCCAGATTACACTTTAACTGACAATTCATAGAAAATTATAAAATTATGATCTTAGACTAGTTACTGAAGTATTATCTTTCAGCTGTGATAACAGGTTAGCCAAAAAAAAAAAAAAAAGCATAAAAGAGTAAGAGATCACTATCCATACTGGAGCTCGATGTTTGGATTCACAAACTATTATTGGCTTTAAGTTAATCAAATTCATGTATCATGTTCTTCTTGTAGTGGTGGTGTGCTACTTCTGAGTGAGTGAAAGGAAGCTGGTAGGAGCAACAGCATGTTTGGGACACTGCAGCAGGAGATACAATCTTTACTATAACACACTCACACATCCCTTTACGATACCTCGAGGGTTCAGCCTTCAGCTGGTATCAAGTTCTCAGAGGCACAAGGCTCTGAGATTTTACTGCAGAAAATAAGGCCCTTTCTAGGTTGATTTTTTTGTTTGTTTGGTTTGTTTGGGCTTTTTTTTTTTTTTTTTTTTTTTTTTTTTTTTTGTTTATTTGTTTGCTTGGTTTTTGTTTTAAATATTAAATACTTAGAATGTTTTAATATGGGGAGCGGCATGTTGCCCAGCAGGTCTGAAATCTCAGTGCTGTCCTACATTTCTGGAGCCAGATCTTCAGCTGTTATAAACTGATATAGATGTTTCCAGTGAAGCAAAGCCAATTTACATCAACTGGGAATTGAAATTGCATCTGGTAAAGCATTCTTGGATCTTGGATACATAATAAAAATTAACATTCATTCAACAAATAGTTACTGTAGATAATTAATAACTGAAACACTTACTAAATTTTCATCTGTCAAGTGGAGAAGAATCTATTTCAGTCCTATATCAAATAAGCAACCAGTTTCAAACAAAAAGAAATTCTCCTTGAATAAATTTTTCATTAATTTTTGCTAAGACTCTTAAAAAAATTGTTTGAGAATGCTCGACTAAACAAGATCAGGGAGGGTAAATTAAAGTACTAAGTGGTGGATAATTTTTAACACAGTTTTCCTTCTTTTTGCTCATGCATGCCCCTCTGATTATACAGTTGACATTTTTCATGAAACATGCTGAGGCCAGAGTGAGTGAAGCTTTATGAAATTAAATAGAAAGACTGTGTACTATCACTTTCTCATTCAGTCCACAGGAAACCCCAAGCAAGCAATGGTAAAAGACAGCACTAAATTTGATCATGTTCACAGGTGCTTTCAGAATGGAAGGACTTGCTTGAACTCATGAGCAAGATGCAAATATACACATTTTTTAATTCCCAGAAAAGTAAAAGGAAGGACAGTCTCTGTAACTTAGCAATGTGCAAGGTTCTGTGAAAAACACATTCTTGCTGAATAGATCAAATCATCAGCAAGACTGAGCATCTCCTACAATGAATTATATATATGAACCAAATGAAGAGATACACAGTTTTGCTTTATGGATGCTGCAGTTTCACAGTCACAGGATACAGTGTTCTTTTAGGACTAAGAGATAATTTATTTATTTTGCATTTCCAGTGGTAGTGTAGAATTTCTTATCTGATTTTGCATGCACTGCATGGATAGCATGGCATATGCTTTCCTATCAGGGAATGGTTAATGGCTTTCTGAATTAGTCTGAAGGCCTAAGGCAAGGAGTGGATGGGTAGCACATTTGACCAGTCGTTAAAGTGTCTTCTGCTGCAAAGAAAACCCTCTGAGCCAAAATGTTTCTTGGGTTTCACATTAGCAGGCTCATGTGACCCCTATATCAAAGTTTTAATGCAATAAGTAGCTTCTGAATAGTTCTGTTAAAATTGGAGAAGGAGGTGAAAAATCCTCTTTTCACCTTGTTGCAAGCAGGTGACATACCCTAAAATCCAGACTGTATGCTAAGGACTGCTGCAAGGATGTTTCCAATAGAAAAAGGGGGTAGCCCTGTTTTCTGTAGATAGAGGTAAACTTTATATTTATTAAAACAAATATTTAAAATTACCATTGAATTCAACAGGATAAGCTCAAAATCTTGAGCTTTTTCTTATCACTTTTTACTTTTTTTTCTTTTCATTCAAAGCAGACTTCTTCAGTGGTGTAATCTAACATTTGAAAAATTCAGCAGTTGGTATGGGAGACACAATGTCCACACTATTAATGTTTCAGGAGCTTTATTTCAGACTAGCTTTAGTCTGTCATTGTGGACTGAGTGCTCATTAGCAGGAGGAATGCATGATATAAGCTTCTGGACCTCATCCTTCAGTTTAATGTCTTCAGGACAAAAGGCCAGTTGATGTACCCTGAGATCACATGATGATGTGAATCAAAGTGCAGTGAGTGGGAAAATAAATTTACTTAAAATTTACTCTCTTCTGAGATGAGAATGCTAAGGCCAAAACACATTATGATATTCTGAGATATTATTACTTTTGAACAATATTATTTCTACTCTGAAGTTTGTAACTCTTTAAAATAAAAATGTTCCCCTGCTGCTCCTTTCCACCATTATTCATCCTCATACTTTGTGCACAGGTTTAAATTGACCAAATATTTAACTAAATTAAAGAAATAAGGAAAACATATTTTGGCATTACCATGATAATCTAAACAGTACCTTTAAAAATCTTTCTGATATGAAAAAATTAGATGAGGACACAGAAAATTGTGAAAGTTGTTCGTATGAAGCACCCCAAAATCTGAAAGGAAAACAGTATAATTATTATCTTTTGATTATGAATTAAATTTGTTTGTTCAAATAGTTTCTCATCTACATGGGCCAGTGGACCTACATTATGGTGGTATGGCTCAGCCTGGCTTTGAGCCACTAAGTGCTGCCCGGAACACTGAAGAGCTGGGAAGGACTAGCTGGCACTACATAAAACACCTACAGTAAGAGTTTGAACACTCAGATACATAATTTTCTCACTACTTACTACACCATAATCAATGATAAAACAGGAAATGATGCATATATTTGAATGAGATCAAATTTCATTTAGTGTCATAACTCAGCTGCCTAAACTGTACCTAACTTCAGTGTTTAGGGCTTCCAGTTAGCTAGTTCCAAGTCCGCTGATTTAGGCTGGATTTAGGTAGAGATCCCAGTAGATTTAGTTAATGACTAATCTTCACTTAATCCTTATCAGTTGTGTTCAAGTTATTGTCTACTTTGTTTCAGAGTTATATGAGGCATGGGTATGTCCATTTTTCTACCAAAATGAGAAAACTGCAAAGGAACCCATACTGTTGTGCAGGTATTTTGCAAAATGGCTCACCTAGGGACTGTGCAAAGAGGTGTCCCATGATGGCCAATATCAGCTCCTTCGTAAGAGAAGAGACTTCTCAAAATACATTTTCCTTTGGCTCTGACTTATCCTGGCAATTTCTATTTTGGCTTCTGGTCCCATCTTTTAATCTCAGAATTTTTTTCAAAGCAATCATAGACCAAACTTTTCTGATGCTAGCAGTCTTCAAAGAAAAAGTGTATCTGCTCACCACTCCTGTTTTTTACAGCTAGTTTAATTTTTTTCCTCTCCCACTGCTTGTTAAAGCATCAGGGTGCTGCCTCATCTATGATGGAAGTTTCATTGGAGTCCATGCAGCTCTGCTAACTTTCACCTTCTCAGAATCAGGCACATGACAAGTCCTTAAATTCAGGACAAAGAGCTGGAGCTCTGGGTTGCACAGCAAAGGCAACTCACCCGTGTGTATTAAAAGCTTTTCTTTCTCAAGGGTGTGGGAATGTTGTGAATATACATTTTACTACTGAAATGTTGATCTTGATTGTATACCAGAGATGCCTAAAACAGCTTTGGACTTTGCTTTGCTATTCAAACCCCCAAAACTTCTTCACGTATTTCATATTCTCACTAATTGCTTTGACAGATAACAATGGGGATGTTTTCAGCAGAATTACTGATGTCATTTGCTCTAGAACAGAAGGACTGGGATCATTTTGCTTCCTCAGCTGTCTGAAAATGGAAAGGTGTCAGAAACGGATACTTTCTCTTGACTTGCCACAGCACCAGGTCTCCACTGCAGGGTCAAGGTACTTACAGCTGCAGAGGGGCTATACTTTGAAAAGCAACTTAAGCAAAAAATAGATTATCAATCACATTGTATTTTAGCTCTCAGTATATGATACAGGAACAGACAGCTGTTTGGAAACTCCTTTTTGGCTTGAAACCCTACAATCTACAGCACCACTTGATGCTCCTAGATGGATGATCTCTTGGCTCTCTCTGACTCTGGGTGGAGCTGTGCCATCTGAACACATGTGCCATCTAAATTACTTGGACAGTATCACTAGAGGTTCAGTGCCAAGTGACTGTGGGTTTAGACAGGCAGCATACCTAATATTGGAAGTGCTGGCTCCTTCATAAAAAATCCTGTTCTCTCTGACAATGGTGAAAAATTTGCTTTACTTTCCATCCAATATGTGATTGCACCTGTTGGTGCTTACAGAGATCCTCCCCCTCCAGCCAAATCCTTGTAGCAATAAACGACCATTCAAATGGTTTTAAGCAAGGAGGTTCCTCCTCGACCTAAGAAATTAAAACCCCCTTTATTTAGATATTAGAGAACTAAGCAGGTGTGTTCAAAACTGAAAGGTCTCTAGGGGCTCCCCAATACAATCACAAATTCTCTTTTGGTATGCCTGACCTCACTGTGGCAAATCCAATTAAATTGAACATCTTTTAAAAAACACTGCAGAGTATGGTATCAGGATGCCATTTAAGGAGCCACACCTAACATGCTGCCTACCGGTGTTTATATTCATACTCACCCATAAAATCTGGACAGCTACCCAAATTATGTTTCATTAGATAAACTGCCCAGAAGAGATGAAAAATTGCCAGCAATTCAGAAAATGTTTGACTGCACCAGAGTGCTGATGGGAAGAAATACTGGCCAAATTGCTTATGAAGGCACAGTTCTGTGAATTTTCTGCTCTACAAAATAATTAGCTTATTAAATCACTTACTGGAAGGCAATCAAATACCAAACCACAGCTTCCAGTGAAGACACAACAAAGCTAACTGCAGTGGTTACTATCACTTTGTTATCAAGGTTGTGTATGTTGTGGCTGTATTTAGGTGCAGATTTGCAGGAAGAAAATCTTACAGTATAAGAAACAACTGCACTGCTAGGAAATCTTTCTCTCCATCAAAGTTACAGATGTATCCAGCCTTGGATGATTTGCAAACTCAGTCAACTAATGGAGTCTTCGAGCAGTTCTGCTTGGATGTGGAATAAAAGTCCCTAACTAATGATCAATCAGTTGAATATCTGAGAGACTTACTCAGGAAGAGAACAACCCTGTATTGATGAATATGGTACAAACCCAACCTCTTCAGACAACAGATTTTTACTGTTTCCTAGGAAAGTTGCTGAAGAATACGAGAACAGAGAAGATCCATGATTTTAAATCCCTGTGACTATTAGTAAAAGTGAAATTGCTAAAGACAAATCCCTTCTACTTTTCACTAGTGAAGGATGTGTTTAAAATGAGTACAAAAGAGACAAAACCATTCCTGTGTATGAAAGTGCTGCGGTCCCTTGTAGGACTCACTGAATGCTGCCACTGCCATGGCACAGGGATCAGCTGTGAGACGTGAGTGCCAGAGACAAACCGCGGCCAGCGCGACTTCACCGCGCTGAGTCCTGCTGCCGGCGGGACACGCCGTGCCACGAGAACAGTGGTGGAATGAACTCCTTACGGTCGTGCATCACCACCCAGCACACGCAGGAGAGATAAAAAGACAAAAACCAGATGTCAGCTGACATGTTATTAACTGAAGAACTACCGGGTGAGTTGAGGTGAGCTTCAATTCAATACAAACTGGCATATATTACCCTAATTAAACAGTAGGACTCTCAAGGAAGCAAGGAGGTTTTTAAATTAACTTAGATGATGCTTTTCCTGAGGAAAAGCCAGAAGCACTTAATAGTCCAATACAGTTAATTTTCAGAAAGATGTGTTCTTTCTATTTTCAAAAATATAAAGTATGATTTTTAACCAAGTACAGAAAAATAGCAGTTCCGGATTTTTTGGGAGGATTTTGAGTCACACTTATTGATTTAAATAACATTGTTTACATCCAGACACTCAAAAGCAGTTAAAGGACTGATCATCAGATATCCCATTATCCACTAAAAATTCATTAGAAGTTTATTTTCTGCATGTTGGTGGAATTTAAATATTACTACAATTAAATATAATTTTTTTCAGTGCATAACAATACAATTTCAAGCAATTCTGTTCCACTTTGCTACGTTTTTATTCACTGCTCTACAACACTGCCTTTTCGTACCTTTCAGGAATTCAAGGCCCAGTGCAGCTAATGTTTTGTACCTATTTGTCTTCCTGGGGTATCTCCATGGGGAACTGGGTACATGGTATTGTTCCAGTAGGAATTTTTGTTTTGCTGTTTGAATTAACAGAAATTTATATACACCAGGGGAATTTATATATATATAGATATATATATATACACACACATATACATATATATATATATATATATATATATATCAGGGGAAACAAGGTCAGAAAACTGTCCCTCTAGAGGAATGTTAAGCAGTATGGCAGTTGCTTATTCCTTCTAAAATGAGCATCACAAAGGAAAATTTGTAGAAGTGATGAATAGTAAAACATTTTAATCTGTTTACACACACAAACAGACATCCAGACTCACATTTTATGTATGAAAAACTGCCATCTTTGAAATAGCCACAGTAGAATCATTTCCCAAGATGAGGATACTTCTTCACATCTTCAGCTTATCTACCTAAATACTGTAAATTTCTATTATGTTCTGCAGAAAGGAACCTTGAGACACAAGTAAAGAATCAGCTTTGTTTCTTCCTTAACTCTGTGTTTTGCCCATAACCAAACAATAATCACCAGAAAGACAAACTGACCACCTAGAAAGAGACAATGTGTCATGGGATAGCAACTTCTGCAGCACCAAAGTAATTTAGGAGCACAAGACACATTCGGGTTCAGAAGGATACGTGCTTCTAAATCTCGTTGATGCTTTTAAAAATCCCCTGCTGTTTTGGTTTTATTGTCTCAGAGTTACCCAGGCAATTCCTCTCACTGTAATGGAATTGTTTGTGATTCACAGTGGAGTACATAAGAGGAATATGATACCCTTCATCTCTGCATGACAAAAGAACTTCATCTTTTTCCAATGGAGAGTTTTTTAATTTAAATGGTTAGACTCGGAAATGGGAGTATGGAACCCCTGAGGCTTTGAACAAGTTTCTTAATCTTGCAATTCCAGGCCTTCCATCTAATATCAACTGGAGTAATACTTTCCCTCACAGTAACAAATAGGCATTAATGAGAGTGCCTGCTGCCTCCTGCCATGGGACAGGTGTCTTACTGACAGGGCCAGGAAAAGAAAAGGGATTTCTTACTGAAGCATTTGGTCATAATGCCTACAACAAATGCTATAATTCAAATATGTAATGTATTCAAAATGTGGGTTGAATAGAAATACTGTTTTGAGGTGTAAAACCACTGCACTACCTGTCATTCTATTTTAATATAATTTTCCAGGTCTTAATGTTTTAGGGCACATGCATATTTTCATATTTTTCCATTAAGAGCTATATTCTTACTAAAACATTCCTGGCCTGCACCAGTAGGAAATGTATTTAGTAGCTTCTAACCCAAAGCAGATTCTTGTGTTGCTTCAAGTTTGAGATGCTGAAGTAATGTGATAAGTCTCACAGATCATCTCCTACACCATGTTCAGCAAAAACTACCTTGGCACTATGCCCTGGTGGGCACATTGGGTTGGCTTTTGACCTGGTGGCATTTCAGCTTGTATCCCTCCCTAGCACTGTCTCATTGACTCATCCCTGAGATGGGTTTCTACTTAGCCATTATAATCATCATGTATAACCTGGAGATGCAAAGCATCACCTGTGTGAAAAGAGCCCCATTAGCTCAGTAGTTATTGTCAAGCAACTGGTATTTGAATCAGCTCTCTTCACAGTCATCTTTTTCTTCCAGAATGGTGTGGTAAACACAACTCATTGCCTCTGAAAAAGAAGATACTTTCCTGCATGTCTAGCAACACCACAGGAACAGAAGCTTTAAGTACTCTCTGCTGACTCTCCCTCCCAGAGCCAGAAGAAATTGTAGGGTAAATACAGCAGCCTTCTAGCATAAAACGAGTACAGCATTGCACTACAGTATTGAATTAAATTCTTTAGCAAAGCAAACTGATAACCACTGAAACTTTGTATCTTGACTATTCAAAAACCTTTTCAGATTTCCTATCGAGATATTTTGAAACACAGATGTTTAAAAAAATCTTATACTCCCCAATTCAAAATTTTTAAACTGGGGAAAAAAGCTTCATGTTTGGATGCAAATGAAGCCATGAAGTAGGATCAGAAATAACAGCAGGAAATCAGTCTACCAGCAGAAGCTGGATCCTTTCTTTGGGAACTCTTCTAGTTAATCTTGTAATTCAATAACTTTCACCTACATCAGTGAACCATCATTCTGCTATTTATTACATTCCTCTGTAGTCACAAAATCCTATAAAGGCTCTCCTTTCATTTTAAATCTGACAGGCTTCATTCCTAGTCCCCACAGACTATTTTTATGATGATAATGCTGAGAAGTCTACATTAAGTGAGATAGAAAGAAAATGGAGAAATCCTTGAAATCAAGCAAAGTTCATCTTTCCTATACTTCTGCAATAACCTACTGTACACTTCAGCTGAATATTGTTTGTAATATCTTCCCTTGAGTACTGCAGTAGTGTTAGAAACTCGTACTTTAGCAAATTGAGCAGAAAATGTAGTATTTCTTTTGGCTATACCTTCTACTGATATAATGCAGTCTTGTTTGATTTTTTAATTTAGCTTTTTAAAAAGAAACACCACACAAGGAATATTTGCTGCCTTGCCAGATCCAGTATATAGCTACAGATTGTGACACAGAAATTGCACCTAGTTGCTCCGGAACTATCTTAAAAAAGCAGCTCACCCTCTCCTAGAATGTAATGGTGGTGGAGTAATGGTGGTCTCTCCCAAAGATTTAGGGCAAGGAACAAGAAATCTTACAAAAATGTTTTGTTGGAGGGATGAAGACATGTCAAAACACACTTTATGCCCTGTTAAGAAAAAAATATTTTCTAGTCTTCTTAGATAATGGAGTGGAACAGCTGTTAAAAAGTACCTTCCTACTGTCCAACCTAGGTCCTCAAAATTCCTAAACATTGAATCTGACCACTCTTCTTTCTTGACTTTTCTCTTCCTCTCCAACAATCCAACCCCAGGGCCAGCACTGTGCTCTGCTGATCATGGGAAAGGGAAGTTGGGCCATGGTCATACTTGTCACCACTTTTCCAGCTATCTTGCTATCTCTAGCTGGTCTTTCATGTCTAGCCTTGTGCATGTTCCTATGATTAACAATAATTTGAAAATAAAGGCAATACTATAAAATAGATAAAATATAAATATGTGCAGGGACAGCTTTTTTCTTTGTTCAGTAATATGTCTTTCAATACTTTTTTGAAAGCAAGACTTTGAACTATACCTTGTTCAGTAAAGAAACTTTAAAATTAAACTGAACTGATTCTTGACCAAACAAATTCTTCCAGGAAAATATGTAGAAATCCCTGAAGGAACTCTTTATGGTTCAACTAACAAAACTAGATTTTCCCAAGGGTTTTTGTGTACTTCAAAGACACTATGGAAGAGACTAATGCCTGTTGTCATCCTTGCACCACAACGTGGTAAATAATGGTCAAAAACATTTTTTCTGTAGGCTGAGGTACAGGCAAGGGAGAAAATGTCATACTTCATTAATCCTCTGGAGAGCTGCAGTAGGTTCTTATGGGAATTTAAATACAAAAACAATGAGATGAACCTTGAAAAGATATGCATGACTGTTAAATAATGTAAACAAAATGGGATGTCTTGAATGTATAATGCTGAAAGAACTGTGTTTACTTGATAGAGCCAAGAAATTTTTCAAGATAATTTCATCCTTGTGTAATTTTTCACTGTTTATGACTGCTAAAAATTACTGCTTTGACTAGAACAGACAACTTTTCGGGGAAAAAGCTAAAATACTTTGCATTCATGGATGGGAAGCTTTCACTCTTTCAAGCTGTCCCATCATTGTAATCACCTGTTTTATGGTGTGCAAATTACCAGACTTGATGAATCCTTGTTGGATTCCCTTTGCATATGACAAATAAGTTATATAAAAAACACTAAGTCATTCAAAACCATTGCCCTATATGTTTGCAGTGTATTTACAGATGACTCCATGAGCAAGAGTTCTTCACACAGAAGAAAGCTCAGCTTTAGTATATGCCAAGTTTGACAATGAATAAACAGACATGCAAATGAATTCCTGACACTGAAGTCTTGAAGCTTTTGTACAAATGAATCCACAGACAAAGCTGAATCTCCAAAAGAATATAAACACATCACATGGAGGGAAAAAAAGCAAGGATGCATCAACATGAGCACTGTAATATGCAGCAAAAATGCAATTTTAAAGCAGAACTCCTAGCCACCTTCACCTACCACACACTGGTTCACATTTTGGTTTTCTTACTACGCTGAACTGAAAGATGTACTCCAAGAGGTCACTTAATGCCATATGCTGCTGGTGGACATTACATCTATTGGATGGATTAGAACTAAGCTGAAGCAGAACTCCTACAATGTTAATAGAATGGTATTTCATTTTGCAGATTCATTATTGCAACTCTGTTTGCTAACACAACCAAAGTCTATGCTGGCAGGACTGTGAACTATTGAGTACTCCAGTAGAAAATGATCCTCTGCAGGTTCTGAGGAGATTCAGATCTCAAATTGGTATGTGTTGTAGTCTGCAGATTAAACTTCAGTTTGCGTACATACAGCTGCAAATACAAATTACTTCAGTTTGAGAGTCATAATGCTGCCACTTGAAGAACTTTAGATGTGAGCTGGAAGTCTGGATTCACATTTTTGTCTTGGAGTCTCATCTGCTCTTTTACTTTCCAGTCCTGCATGAAATGAGAGATAAAATCTCAATCTCACTCAACCTAATGAGAATTTTGCCACTGATATCAGTGGAGCAGGGGTGTCATGATTAAAATGCATTTCAATGCAATCCCTAGAGACCTTTTACAAAGCTCCTACTAAACTGGCGTTGAACCAAGTGAAAACACAACACACAGTCATCTAAGAGCACACCAAACAGCAATTTTAGGAAATTCCCCCTTAAGATTGTTAAGGCTCTAATTGTCCTCTGCTCCATGAACATTTGAACGCCCTGTACACTGAAGCACCTCCCCTTACAGACTTCAAATAAGGATATCACGTATATTAAAGTTGTAATATCAGACACAGTCATATTAGTTTCAAAAAGGAAAATTTGCAAACTTCTCATCAGCTACTGATAGCAAAATACATTCAGAGTTCATGCTCTCTCTCACCAAAATACAACAAGGCTCTGAAAGAATTTCTTAGGCTGCAAACTCTCATTACTTGCATTTTTAAACATTACTATTTTCACAAGAAAAGAAGTTGGAATAATGTTTTAGAAGAACCTTCTCTTAAGCACTGAGATAACATGGTATAATATATAATGCCAGGCTGCTAAATCCAATATCATTGATGGATTAACCACCAAACATTAATAAGTATAAGTAAAAATGGAATAAGAAAACCACTTTCATTTAGAAGGGGCTATTAATAATCCAGCAAAAAAGCAAAGATATTTTCTACATGCTGCATAAATATGGAAAAATGACACCTTACAGGCTACAAACATAAATTTATGGGAAAAACAAACCCAAACCCACTTCTTTTGTCCTATATTTAATCGTAAAACATATTTTGAATTACAGAAATCTGTAATTAACAGAAATTCTATTCACAGAATTCTATTCACAGAAATCTGTGGCCTAGAGGTGTTTGATCTAGATGGTTCATGGAGCCATCCTATCATCATCAGATCATCAATGCAGCCCTAGCCGAAACTCTAAAATCTGATTTTTGCTCAGTAGGTTGCATGGAATGGACTGCTACCCTGAATGAGTTTCCAGAGGACAAGGGTTCATGTTACGAGTACCAAGCACACAGCAGAGAGACCAAGAAAAAAGAAAAGAGATTTGTGACTCAGCTAATTTGCACATTCTAGAGACAGTCTTCAGGTCTAACACAAGCATGTTGACATTGCACAGCCTACTATTTTGTGCATGACTTGCTTTCCAGAGCCCTCCACTAACAGTGATTAGAATGGCTGCAACTAGCTTATTAGGAAGAAACAAATTTAAAGAGACAATAAATCATTACCTTTAAACCAGATATTTAAAGAGAGACTGGGATTCACCTGTAATTTATATTGAAAGGAATACAAGTTCCAGTGATGTGACAGCATTTCTCTACTACAAAACATAATTAAAAAACTCACTACTAAATAATTTTCATTTGACTGAAATTCTGCTCCTTACTGACCATTATTTATTACAAGATTGCTTCAAGAGGAGCACAAAATTAACCGGCTGGCATCAAAGATGCAAGTATCCACTTTTGTTCATCAACAACAACATCAACATCTAAACCACCATGAAAAGTAAAGCATACCCTTTGCTAACTAAAACCTTTCCACTACACAATGTATCATGATTTGTTAGAAATCACCAATTCAATTTATTTCATGACTTGTTTTCTTAACTTCTTTTTTTCCTTTCCCTGAAAGCAGAGAATCCATGAAAAAATCACCGTCAGCAGATCTTTTCAAAATAAGGAAGTTTGGGTTCTTCTTTACAGTATGTAGAAGACTAATATAAATAGCATAAATATACAACAGTATATTTATATTTATATTTATATTTATATTTATATTTATATTTATATTTATATTTATATTTATATTTATATTTATTTATATTTGTATTAGGATCAGCAGACTATTCTTTAAAGGGTTTGTTTCAAATAAGTATGCCCTGAATTAGTCCCTATAACAACATTTAATTTAGTATTTCACTTTAGTGACAGGGTCATGAAAAATATCATGTACTCTCATCTACTTCCACTATTTCTTCCAATGAGAAAACTGCCTTATAAAAAGAATACTCATTTCACTACTTAACAAGCTTTTTTCTTTAATGATAATTACAATTAAGTCTTAGGTGTTTATTTTCTTTTCTCCATTTATATATAGTTTATTATCTCTCAATATATTTAGAAGCCACTTAAAAACCACTCTTATTGCTCGAACATGATCTTCTTGTATTTAACACATTATTATCTGTAAGAATCATATATTTATTTTTGACTTCAGTTTAACAGAAGTGCTCTTTGATTTCTTATTCTTTAGCAACTAAAAGAAGCAGCCTTTTTTTAAAGGGATCAAAGACCAAAGATCAGATTCTGCATTTTTGTATAAGAAGATGCATTTAATGACATTCCATTTTCTACTGTTCACCTAACTTCCCTTCCATATGCTCCCAGTGATAGCAGCATTAATCTTCACATAGCATTGAAATTCTGCCTAAGCACATCTGAATAATCTTTTTCTACAGCATTTCTGGGAAGCAAAGTTTTCAACAAATTAATATATATGCATGCTCCTTCATGTCTTTGTTCTAGCTGGTTGGGGGTTGACAGAACTTATTTTTAGTCTATACTTCTACTTATCCCACATCTCTGTCCATTTTCTCAGAAAAAAAGTATGGATAAGTATACCTTCACGCACAGACAGGCACAAGATGTAAGCAACTCACAGAATTACTGTAATTATGCTACCAAATAGAGATTCATTTTCTGGGCTATGAATATGTCAGAGAAACTTAGAGAGAAGAAAGTGGTTTGACAAAGCCTTTTATTTTCAAGTGATAATGCCAGTAAATCAACATTCATTTAACACAGAGATACTTTTAATGCAACTCTTTAAACTAATAGATGGAACATATAATTAATCTTTACTTTAAAAAAAGTGTAGGATCTAAAAGTCCCTTAAAGCACATTAAAATGTGAGGAATATCAAAAAGATGTCCAGTTAAGGCTCCAAAATATAAGTCAAGTTTGGATGCTAATATATGCGGGAACAAGCTCCCTTTAATTCTTTGTTAAGATTTAAGATAACTGACTGAAAGTTTTAATATTTTAATACATTCTAAAACATCCAAAATAATTTTTCTCCTGTCAGCTTATTGATGTATCTCCATGGCATTCCATGCTAGTTTTCAGCAGTGTTTTTTATACAACCTTCCTTTATTTTTGATATTTTGTCTATTACTCTGTTTTCTGCTTATATATTGGATGAGTAAATCCTTTAACTCTAATTCTCTGCCTGAGAACTGAACCACTGACTGAGGATGCTCAGTCATATCAACAGCCTTCAGTGGAAAAAAAGCAACAACTGTTGCTTCCTGCTGTCAGAGTTTTAGGGGACAACACAGCTACTGGTAATAATACTTATATACTAGATAATACCAGTGGTGATCCTGGTTCTAATTCTCCTGGTGTATAAATGAAATTGTTCAATGACTTCCTACCGGCTATATCAATAAATTACATTTGAGGGAAAGTTTTGCATGATGGGGCTGCCTAGTCTTTCCAAGAGAAACTTCATCACAAAGAATGGCCTGTAGATAGCACATTCATGGGAATATTTTGAGTCAACACACACAGACTCTTCAGTTCAGGGTGTTTGCTTCATGGATGAGTATCAGTGGTAGGGCAGTGGATGAACAGCAACCCAGACAGGAAATACAGAGGCAGTTCCTTGCTTCAGTAACCTTAATGCAGTACCAAGCATGGACTCCCACAGTGCCATTTTTGCAAAGTGTTCAGAGTTTATCTACTGTGTAAGGAGCTTTATTGTTAATTCACCTTTTAAAAGTGCAGGACATTAGGCATACTTTTTACACATAGGCCTGAAAATCGATGCAAACAAAAAATGCAGGTCATTCAAATTAATTAAATTTAAGTGCCTATAGTGACTACAGGACAGGCCAACAGGCTTGAAAAAAGCTGATTGTCAAAGAGTTTAGGCTACTTTGCAAATGCATTTCTTTAATAGTAGAATAAGGACTAGTGTGAATGCAAAAAGTGGAAAGTTTTCTACTTGGGTATTACTTTTGAATTTCCAAAGGGTTTTGAATAATTTTTGTGATTTTATTCAGGGCTGCTAAATGTGTTACTAACTTGGAATCTAATAATAGTAAAATTTACCTAGATGTTTTAGCACCAGGAGCCACCTGATTAGTTTTGAGTTAAAACAAATATATCTTTTAAAAGCTTGGGGACATGATTTACCTGTAGTCTAAGGATTCAAAACTCATCTTGTCAATAGAAGTACCTGATCACTCATTACCAAAATACCATGATCAAAGCAGAAATACTCTTTTAAGCTATTCAGCAGCATAATAGTAGCTTCCTAATTAAAAGTAAATTAACTGCTGAAGACTGTACTAAGTCATATCCAATAATAAACCTTTTTTTCAACAGGAAATATTTTTTTCAATTATCTTCAGAAGCTCCTTAAAGAATTTGCGCATGATGAGTAGACAATTATCACTAAATCTTGAGGAACATGCTTGCATAATTTCCCCTGGATTCCTGACACTTCTTGTTGATTGAAGTTAATTGCTTGCATGACCTCCTGCAAGCCAAAAAACAATTTTACTTTTATAAGGGGCACTCCTTATAAACCCATTCTTTTCCTGACCACATAAATTGGGAATCTGGTTAAGTTCATAAAACACAAAAAACTAGAGCCCAGAAAGCTTTATAAAAGAGTTTCTCGCATATAAATAATTAAAGTCCAAGTACCCATCACAGAAATTTCTTTTCATTAAGTCTTTTAGAAGCAGAGAATATTTCCACTACAGAAAGTAGAGCTGGGTTGTGAAAACTTTCTGAAGGCACAGAATGTATGCCTGCTTATTCCCCTCTGCTCTATGGGAGCCGTACTACTGTGTGCCAGTGCCGACAACTGGAGTGCTTTCCCCCATCTTATAGAGGCTGACAATTGCAAGCACCAAATATTCAGAGAAATCCAAGCAAGTTTACAGCAATGTAGCAATATAATTAACTTGATTTTACAATTACTGTGTCATGGTGCAGTGTGTTCCAGCTGAAGGAGAGATGCAGTTCTAAAAGATGAAGTAAAAATTAGTTCAGTTGGTGTCTAACACGGAAATATGTGACTCTCCAGATTATAAGGGGTTCTGTAAGTTTTTCCATGACCTATAACACTGTCCAGAATACCAGTGGCACTGCAGGTGGTGACTGTCTGTTTAACATGCCCCTACATTCTTGTTATGAGATTTACAAAGGGCTTCTTTAAGACAGCCTCACAGACATTCTCTGTATACCTGTACCAGGCTGCCAACCTGCAAGAGGAATGCTTTATTAGTACACAGAGACAGGACATATAACAATGGAAAAGCAGCCTAAGGACACTCTGCACGACTCTGATTGACTCAGATTGCACTGAGGTTGAATACCTACTCTTAGCCATTAGCAGCTGGAGTTTCATTAATCTTCTTACCTTAGAAACCACAGGCAACTCCCCTGGAATACAGTAGCATTAGCAATTTACTATTCTTTTATCATGGTTTAAAGTATTCTGACTTTGACAGCTATTCTTGTAGCTGATTTTTTTCTGAATGATGTTGCATTAAAGGCTAAAATTTATTACTCGTCATTTTTGCCTCTCCAGAGAAGTGAACCAGTATGGAGGTTTTTTTTCCTGATCCTTGATTATTACATAATTTCTGCATATTCTTTTATATTCAGAGACTCTTGTTGTTCTTTAAACTTTAATTTATTTATCTGATAAACTAATAGCTGTGACTTTCCAACTTGCAAAGTTCTATATGTAGCATTTCTGAAGCATGGGTGAATAAGCAGCAGAAAATGCAGCAAAGTAGTTAAAATAGCAAAATCTCTAAAATTCCCAGTTAAGGATGCAATAGCATTGTAGCTTAGCCGACTTGTCAAGTCTGTATATTTTACAGTGTATACTGCAGATTCAATTATGATCTCTAAATTAAATGTTGAAAGAAAGACCGTTATAGATAATACCTTCTATAGATAGCATCAGTTATTATCTTGGGAATGGATAGAATCTATCTTTATGGATAGATACATTCATCTACTTTCCTTCTCTTTTGAGTTCTTCCCTGCTACCGCCCTTCAACCATTCATTATGCAGCTTTTGTGAATCATTTATTGGTCTTTGAATCTAATTTCTTATGTTGGAATGAAGAAAACATTTGCAAACCACTCTCTAATTTTCTTAGCATCTTCAGGAGCTACAGGGTTGACCCAGCTCAAAATTAACCATAATAATCTAGCAGGGACCATTATATAAGCAAGAATAAGCCAAAATGCAGAAGCATGTCAAAGGTCCTCCTCAGGGCATTTCCCAGTTGTTTTACACTGCCCAAATACTGCAAAGCAGCAAAAAGTTGAGGATCTGGTTCTTAGCTACTAAAAACCTGATCTCCTAAAATATTTCTGTATCTGGTATGACAGTTAAAAACATTTACCAGAGTAAATCCTCTAGGAAACCTGTCCTGCACAGTGTAAGTCTTGAAAGAAAAGAAAAGGAAATAACTAAGCAGAAAGCAAAGTAACCTAGAAAATTGGAATAACATGTTACTGTAACCCTCTTGCTTCCTTCCCCTGTCTACCCCACTTCTGGTCTACACTTCCTTTTTCATGCCACTTTTAAAGTTTTAGCTCTGAGGCAAGGATTCTAACTTTTCCATGGTATTAGTGATAGAGACAGGCTGAAAAATGGAGACAATTCCAATGCAAGAAGTATAGAATTGCACATCGGAATTACGATAATGCTACTCCAACCCCAGTACAGTGACAGACACCCATGATGTTCAGTCATTGCCTAAACCACTCTGTCTAAACTCAGTTCAGATGCAATTGTGCAATGAAGCTGAAGCTCCACCAGTGAGACACGTATTTGTACCTATGTAAATGTTGGCCAGATTAGATAACGAGATATCTAACAAAAAATTATCACTACATCCTTTGCGCTTTTTGTCTGACTGGTTTAGGTTTTTTTTTTTTTTTTCTTTTTTTTTGACTGATAAGTGCTTTATCACCTTTTTTAAATGAAAGCAGCCAGTCTGATACTACTTGTGATAGGAGATCTCTAGTTAGATTATGTTCATTCATTGAACAAATCAGGTAGGCCCATAGATACTAAAGTTTGCTTTATCATACTGCTTTATCTGAATTAGGAAGGGAATTACCACCCTGTCATGTGAAAGAGCATGTGCTCAGCTCTTTCTGGAAAGCAAGGCTGAGTAGAAGTTGGTGTGAACAAATGCAAACCAACAACTTAAAATGTGAGACCCTGCTGAAATGTCACCTTGGGAAAAGTTGATGCAGGTACTATATAAGTCAGGGACTGTATAATTCTGGTAGCTGTGCTCCCAGCTCATCCCTGTTTCTGGTTTTGATGTAGTTATTGTTTTAAAATGTGCCCAGGGTAAGCAGAAAATTGGAGGACCAAGAACATGAACAGTTAGTGCTTCATAGTACAAACTGTGCCAACAAGACAGCACTCTCCAAATAACAAGAAAAAATTGCCAGGTGCATTAGACAGACACTACTCAGCAATTTGGAAGATTTAACAATTTTTAGCATTAGTTTAGTATAACTTTTCTCCTTGTGGTGTAAGACAGACTTCAGAAAAAAACCCCAGATCTATTTAGCTTTCATGATAGGTTTTATTCCCTTGTCTACTAGATTTAAAGAGTAATATTCTGATATATTTACTCACCAACTCAAGAAATTGAGAGATCTTTATTTCAACACTATTAGTACCTCGGGATATTACGAAATGTATTCTCTAATAATAGTGATTCTTGCTCAAATGCACAGGGTTCAATTTGTTGCCCTGCATGAGATTTAGAAAAGAGCAACCTAATGACTTTGTTTCAGTTTCTGTCTCTAGATTGCTGAACAGTGATTATGCAGAGCAGTCACATTAATTGTCTCTGCTCATGAAACATAGAAATGAAAATATTCAATTATGTTCACCATTTGGAAGTACCAATGAAGAAAAATATACCAAAATCTTCAAGTATGCATCCATTTTATAACAAAAGTAAATTCCTAATGAAACAAATAGGAATAACTACTGATTAAAAAATGAGCAGTAATTTTTTTTTGTTTTATCTTTGAAGAGTTGACATTTTTCAGGTTAGGAAGGTTTCTAATCTTGGTCAGATATGTCAGTACAACAGTATCAAAGATAATTTAAAATTAGAAAAATCTTAGCAATTCTAGTGAAGAGAGAGGTTTGACCACCTTCACATACTAAATCACATTCTGTAATAGTTCTACTAGAGTCAATACAGTTCCTGTTATTGTATATTACTGATAATATAAAATAATTTCTGGTAGTGAAGTCAAGGAACCTCATTCACAAGCAAGTTCATGATGTAGCAGCCACTGAACCAACACAAAGCTTGCCACACATTTGACACTCGTAAATAAAAGGATGACTCAAGATATCATCACTGTAAATAATGCCACCATAGCCTAATTCTTGGGAATACAATTACCCCCTTGAAAACACTCAGCCCAACCTGTTTATGTCACATTAATCCCATATAAACTCTAAAATTTTTAGGTGTAAGAACATCTGAAAAACATGAGGGTCTCAATCCCTTGAGGTCAGACCACTAGCAGCCCCCAAAGTGTCCTATATATTCTCAATTTGCAGGAACAAGCACTGGGATGGCACTTCTTGTAAGTCTGCAGACCACTGACAGTAGCTGCCAGCATTCCTGTGTAGCAGAGTCCCCTGGCTGAACGTGAGTGAACAACTCTGTTCCAGCTGTCCAGCAGCACCCATGGTCCACAACCCACTGTCCACAGCTTGAGCTATGCTCATCCTTTATAAATCACAGCAACTTCTAAAAATTTAGAAATTTAGAAAATTTAGTAAAGGAGTGACATGGAAGCCTACTGCATGACTTTTTGGGATCCTGGAAATGAAATAATTGTCTTCATAAGGCTTCCGCCACAGACTTCAAGATACATTGAAAAATTGCTAGGTTTCTTCATTCTTAATGTCTCAGTGACAATATGTCTTTTCCAAGAGTGTGTGATTTCAAATGGTCTTTTACTCTATTATTATTCTCATAATATTCTTTGTTTAATTTTTGATAGCTTTTAGTGAATTCAGAAAGAAAAGAAAAAAGGCTGATGTTATTTCTTTGACCCAACAAACTTAAAAATCGGTTAGATAAACCAATTATACCACACCATATGCTTCACAAAAGTGGGTGTTTAACACTTGTGCCAAAGTTCTCCAAAAATATTTAGAATAATCCCCAGTTAGCTGACTAACATGAACCAAACAGGTTTTATTTCCTGATAGATTTTATCCCATCCTGTGATGAATATCTTTTCCAAATAAAAGGCAAAGGCTGCAGCTCCCAGCATGTGGAGGGCCTTCAAATAATATGAAGATAATTCTTGTTTATAACTCTGTGCCAGACTGGCTTTGTTGATATGCTGCTAGTTATCTTAAGATCCTGTTATCTCTTCTCATGCTTATCCTTTCAACAGAGACCCTTGCTGAGAACATTACAGTTGAGGGAGTGAATATGCTATCTTTTTGTTCAAGCCATCTGTCTGTTTTAACAAATTTAGAATGGCCTCTTTCATTTACTTCTCTTTTAAGTTTTGTAGACACCTTTAGGATATTTACTGGATAGACAGAACTGCCTGAAAGGCTTTTTGTTTGTGTGCTTTTTGATTTTTGTTTGGGTTTTTCTTTGGAGGGGTAGGGATGGAACCTTCTGAAACTTTAGAATAAATAGTGTTACTCAGTGTTACTTGATGATATCAGAGAAGGCATAATCCTTTCCCACATGCTCAAAAAAGAAAGCAAATTTAGCAGGTGTGAGTTATATTCACTTACAGTTGATTCAACCCCACCAACACTATTTGTGAATTTGACATGGGCTTAGGCAGAGAGGTTGCACAGATTCTCCTTTTCCGGCTATATCCACAAAAATCAAACAAGCATGGCAGCAGATGACAAGGAGACAGCAGTTCTCTCTTCTGTCTGAGGAGCCTTGAACCCTCATCTCTCAGAGGAAATTCCTGAACACCACTGCATGTTAGGATAACTTTCCTTGAAAGTACTTCAAAGATCATCAGATGAACAGTGTTGGAAAAGTGTTTTCTACCTCCTGGACAGAGGGGGAGTTCAAGGTTCCTTTTCCTTTGTTGATTTGACTTAAATCTAGCCCAAAATTTCTGTTGCTTTGTTTATAACAGAAAAGCTCTACAGAAGTGAAACAGAGTAGTTTGGGCCAATAAAACCTTTTTACATTATATGATATTGCTTTCCTTTGGTGAATTGAAGTCTTTTTCATTAGATGGCTAAACCAGAAGATCAGTCATTGATGTGTTCCTTTTACTGATCAAAGGATGAAAGTAAGAAATTCAGACTCAGAACACACTTTAGAAAGATGACCCATCCCTGTCCTCTGTGATTTTCTGAGCAAACTGAGCTCCTTGACTGAAAGGAGAAAGCAAGGAAGCAAAGGCCTACAAAGGATAGAGTTGAGTCGATTGTTTTTTAAATTCAGTAGTATTTAAAGTAAAGCTGTCAATTTGTTCTTTTGTTCTTTATGCAAACTACATTTACCAGCCAGGACTGAGACTGAAAATTTTCCATTGCTTTATAAGTCATGCTAAGAAATATTATCACAAAAAAAGAACATTATCTACCTCAAATAGAAAATAATCTCAATAAAATCAAAAGCAATCTCAGGAACCTCAATCTTTTCAGTTTCAGTGCTCCAACTCTAATGATAAAATAATATACATTCTGGATAACTATTCCTTTAAAACTATCACAGAAGTGCTGTGAGAATTGCTGTTAGAGGGAAGAAAGAATAAGCTGTGTTAACAGGGAACAGTTTTGGGGGAAACACTAATTTCAAGAAGTTCCTGAAACCTTTGATGTCTACAAGTATCATCAGTTGCCACACACCATACTCTGAAAACAAATATATGCAATTATTTTCTGGACTGTGTTTCCTTAAAGTCCTCTGACTTTATTGCTTAGCTGCAATATCACTGAAGCACAAATACCTTTGATCGCAGGTCAAGATGAGAAACAACAGTATGAGCAGTGAGTTGCAAAGTTACTGTGTGGTTCAAGGAGCAGATGGATTGTTTTCTGAAAAAAAATCTGCCATTTTTGCAGGAGAAATGTTAGACTGAGAAAACAATACTTCAGTTTTGTGGAGACAGCTTCTATAGTGGCATTCATTTTTATCATGACATGGACTTTGTCTCACTGTGAACTTTCAGCTGCAATACCAGTGAGAATTTTTAAAATTCACCCTCTTTTTCACACACACCATGAATACCACTATAAAAATTCTCTAATATGAAATATTCTATTAATATGAGTTTGTTTACAGCTTCTAAATGTAATAAATCGGTACCAAAGCTTTAAGTTACAGGTTGTCAAATAAGTTTTAACAAAGAGGTACACTTTAGTGATCTGGACACATGCAGTGTCCTAAGTGTGGTCAGTGATGTGATTCACTGCTAAAAAGTCAACACTATTGGGAGAGGATTCTGCTATCATTTCAATAACAATTTACAAGGAACAATGAATGAAGAGAAAATGTACATGCATTACTACATTTATTGTAGGAACTATTATTGGCTTTCAATGGTAAAGACTTGATGATAAGGAAATATCACATCTCAGACACTGAGATATCTTGTTCTGCACATCTGCTTATCTCAGGTCCACTGTTTAAACATAGCACATACTCCTTGTTGCTATAAAGGAGACTGGAAATAAAAGAACAATAAGAAAGATGTAGGAAAGCGAGAAGATTCATCTGAGAATACTGAGAATATTATTAATACCATATTGTTCATAATGAACCCATTGAAAAAGAGCAGTATTTAAACTCTGAAAAATCAAATGGCTAAATTTAAAAACCTTAACAAATAAAAAAAAAAAAATCTGTCACTTGTATAATATGTGTGAATCAGCAGAATTATCACTGTCAGTAGGTCTACTGAAAATGAGATTTCCAGAAAAATAGGAATTCTGTGAAAGGGTACCTTTTGTGTACAAGGTATGCAAGAGGACTTATCAAAAACCTGAAAAATTCCTAAATTGTTTCACTTTTTTTTTTTCCCTTTCAGTCTCTAAACTTAGAATTGTTTGACAAATATCTCTATGCATACACATACACATTAATTTGGAAACTCAGTTGTCCTCATATTAAAAACTAAGAAACTAAACTAAGATTTTCTACTTTCGTTATTCTCTATTTAATCCCTTCAAAAGCAAAATGCCTTAAAGTTGACTTAAAGTTTTTTCTGTGTATAATGAATAACAAGTCTACGCTCAGCTCTATACGGCCTTCACCTTAAGCATTTCCAAAGACAAGAACAAGAAACTCTGCTGGAGAAGAAATTTAGCAGAGAATTTTGTTAATTCTTATCCAGCTTCTGAGCAGTGGACAAGGAGAAAAGGTGATTTCATGTTCTACCAAATCATGACCCAGTCACTTCTGGACCAATCTCAGACATACTAAACTTTCAGTGAGGCTATTTTATCTTAAATTAACTTTGCCTAGTGCTAATCTGATTTATCCAGTTTTACTGCTGTGAACGGATGGATTAATAAAAAGAAATCAGCAGGGAAGTTAAGAAGATAGCCTGGACTGTTTCAGATTCTTTTCTATTCCATTAATTTGTAAATGCAAACATTAAATCAAGTCAGGAGTAATTTCCATTAAAAGCTATGGAATATTCAAAGTCAAAGTAATCATATGCAGTTTCTGAGTTCTTTGTATTGTGATGATTTTTTAGATATATGTAGAATGCAAAGTTTGATCTAAACACAACAGCAAGTATATTGAATATTGGAAATATCTACAGACTTACCCATAAGCATCCCACCCCCTCCTCAAGTTGTTATCTCCAAGGATTTCTCTTTTAGGTTACTGTCACCTTGACACCTTTAAATCAGTCTCATTCTGTTCCTTCTTAATAGAGTTTCCATGTCAATACATTAATGAAAAATGCATGAAACAACATAATTAGCACAGGACAAAAGACATAGAAAATATATTTCAAATAATGGTATGTGTTTTTCATGTTCATATGAATTCAGTGTATTTCCCATAGGGAATAATTTGTCATACATTGCAATAAGATATAAGATATAAATAATGGTCTTAATTGGTGGTCTTTATGCCACAGATGGTCTTTATACCATCTGTGGATGGTATAAAGTCCTATATCTAGAACTTGAATAATATTTATAATAAAATACAAAAATGATGAAAAATATGCAACATGTGGTGCAGGAGCATCAGTTAGGGAGTAAACGTAATTCAGAGTGGAACTGTAAACTGGGAACCTGCTGGAGACATAGAGTTCTTGTTTTTTTTTTCCTTGTGGCTAAAATATGCTCATATATCTGTAACTCAGTATTCACCTCAGTTCATGAAAAAAACCCTCCCTCATAATATTTACATTAAACTATTTCTGGTGTGTTTTATTTTTCGTGTTGGCTTATGAGTAAAATAATTTATGTCCTAGTAGGTAAAGGCCCAAAACTCCTTGATATTTTTGTCACATTTAAAAACATAAGTTTCTGTTTGGTTTCTTCTTTTTCTGTAAAGTTTGCTTTTACTGGAAAATCTTACATGTAAGAGTGAAATATATACTTACATATATTCAGTTACATATTCACATACGCCTTTAATTCTTAATTCGTTAAGCACAACTTTTAGGTTTAGGAACCATAGGGTCCTAAGCATTATACAAATTAATGACAGAAAGAAGATGCCTAACCAAAGAATATAGATAAAAATTGGAAATTGTAGTATAAATTATATAGTCAACATTATTACATCACAGCATCTATAGGCAGAGAGAAGAAAAAAACCCATCTGTCAGTTGGAGTTGGAAAGCAACTCAAAAGGATACCTGTAAACAATAATTTTGCGATTGCTGCGAGCAAGCTAAATGTGAAATCAAGCCCTGTCAAAATATTAATCCTAGATCCAGACCATGGAGATGACAGGATTCCCTCAAGGGACAGCAGGTAAATGCTGGCAAAACCTCAGTCTTATAATGTCCATATCAACATCCAAAAGAAAGTGCTTAAAAATATAACAACCTATAGATTAAATGGTATATTAGGTAATGTTAGGCTTCTTTTATTTTTATAATAACCCTACTATGGAAAATATGTGTCAAATTAAGAAAATAGACACTGCTGTGAAAAAATGCCTGTTAAAATGAACCAAAAAATCTTAAAATTATCTGAAAAAAATGTTAAAACAACAAAAAATAACATTAAAATACATTTTTCTGTGCTTCAAAAATTAACCATCACAGCCTTTCATATACAAAAATTGCATTTTATGGATTAAATAATGATGAGTTGGGGCTAGAGGACTTTAGGGAAATTACATGTTGCTTTTTAAAGAATTTCTCAACCTGATTAGAATAAATTGTAAAATTAACTTTTCATCCTTCCTTGCAAAAATAAAGGTCCTTTCTATCTTGCACAACATTATCCATTTTGCTGAGCTACAGGCTGAAGGTCTATGATAGTTTCACATGATGATATCAGCTATAATCTAAGTAAAGTAAAATCAAGCAAATCTTTCTCACTGGTATCAGGAAAAAGGGTGTGCAGGCCAATAAGAGCATTTTTATTTTCAATGAGCATGTCAACTCTGGAAATTAAAACTTAATTATTTTTTGAACTTCCAATTTCAGAACCTTCAGAAAGACATTGAGAATGAAAACAGGTAGCAGGGAAGTATTTAGAAGCTTCACTGGTGTATTTCATAATACATATATTGTAAGTGGCTGTTTAAAATAAAAAAAGTAGTTGTCATATCCTGGGCATATCCTAGTGGGTTTAATTCCTACTAAAACCTGACAATCCATTTAATGTTTATAAACTTTTTCTCAGCAGCTTCCTTCTGAAAAATGATGTAGCTTTTGCAGTCCTAAGAAACATCTGGAAGCACTGAGGCACAATTAAGTAAGTTAAGGTTAAGGCTGTTTTCTTTACTGAATCTCACTATGTTGAGCATTCAAACTATTTTGTTGCATCTTAGAAAGAATATGATTTTAGCTCTCACTGACCATTTACATGCTCCTTATTCCAAAATTTGTTGACAGAACTTCTGATTTTTTTCTATGACATTACAATCATGGTCTCTAAGGGAGGTTTGCTACAGTCATGTGTAGCCTTTCAGAACTTTTAAAGAATACCTAATTAATAAGTATGCTTTAACATGCAGGCCCCTTATTTATTAGCAAATTGTATCATACAGCTCATGTTGCACTTACCTATATCGTGGTGCAAATACAGACATAAGGATATAGGCTGTCACACCTTACTGGTACTCTGCTTTCTCTTAAGATCACCAGAAAATTACTTCTGCCATAACCATAATCTAGCTTCATAAATGGCATCACCACCATAATAATTCTCTCAAACAGAAGCTAACATACATTAACACTAATAAGCCATTGAATGAGACTCCAGAAAGTTTACATTTCTCTTTCATTAGTTGACTTAAAATCTAATTTAGAATATAAATGAAAATAAAGGCAAACTGATAAAAGCTATTCAAGGGGTTAAAAGTATTTTACGGTATGTGTGCAAGAAGAGAAGAGGGACAAAAATAAACCCCAGTTTGTGAGAATCTCTCTCTCCAAGTGGATGTTTAAAAACCGGCACTTAGCAAGAATTTTCTGAAATTGTGTCTCTGTAGGGCATTAAAAAAAATCCATTAATAACATGTCTTCTGTTGTCAAAGTGTCTATTATGAGGCTCAGGCTGTGCGAAAGCCTGTCTCTCCACAAGAGAGTTATGACAGGCTTGTCGGGAGGGAAAGGAGATGGCTGAAGATGGATATGTGCTGCCCTGTTGACAAGTTGTGGGGACAGGCAAGGAGATGGATCACTAAAAATTTCCATTAAATCAAGAAAAACACAACTTGCCCCTAAGATCACCTCTGATAGTTTCTTAGACCAGCTGCTTTCCTGACACCCTACTGAGGAACAAATTGCTTTCCTAGCAGGACATTTGGACACTCCTGCATTAATAGATATGGATCCCAGCATGCCAAGCCAAGCAAGAAGGCAATTTAATATGAGCAACACTGTCATCTCAATTTAGGACAACAGTTAGGATGCCCTACAGGGCATTGGAACAGCTTCTAGAAGTACACAGTGTAAGACATTCTTTCTGTCTTAAGGCTATAGAAAGCTGGTATTTCTAGTAAATAGCCAAGCCAAGGAGAATGGAAAATGTAAATGCATAGATGACAACAGCATTGCACTGTCTAGGAGCATCAGTTTCAATTCAAAGGCCTTTCATTTCTCTAGAGAACTGCAGCAAAATTTGCAAGGAAAGAAGAGACAGAAAACCTCGAGGAGACAGGAATAACAATAGGCAGGCATTTCATTTTCAGGTGGAAACAAACTTCAGAACAAAAATTTAGCCAGTTCAGACAGCTGTCTAGCATAACAGGATAACAGTGTTAATAAACAGGAAGAGCATAGAAACTTTTAGTATGTACTTTCTGATTGTGAATGCTTTTAAAATCTCTAAATCATGCCTTTTTTTTTTTTTTTTTTTTTTTTTTTTTTTCAGAATCCAGTCTTCATTGCAATTTGTGGAAAATTTTTAGGAAAGAATAACGTGAACTTGTCATACTTTGAAAACAGTGTGTGCTATAGTGGGGCAAGGTCTCCACAGCTATCTGGAAAAAGGATTGGGAATTCCCTGGGTTACCAGCACCTGCTTTCCTGCAAGTCTTAATTATCATTGTGAAGCAATGATTGTTTGAATGCATTTGGGAGGAGAAGGATGAATAGTGGAATCATCTGATGAAGAGGAAAACAAGACTTTTTCTGAATATGACTATTTCTTTAGGAAAAAAACATCCTCAAAGTCTGAGGAAGATGTTTCAGGATTAAGTGGCATTACAGTCAGACTGCCTTGAAAGGCAGTTTCGGAAGGAAGTCAAAAACTTAGGGCTGTTGGAAGGGACTTAGGGGTGATTATAAGAGAGAGGGAGTGAACAAACATGTGTCTTAAATGAAAAACAGGATTGTTTCCTCTATGAGAAAGGAAAGTTATGACCCCTTATCTAGATATCTTGATCAACGATGCTTTAGAAGAAGTATTCCCTGATCAACTATCTATCACTAGTACACTGATATTCAAAACATTTTCTTCAGCAGTGCAAGCTCAGTGTTCTGAAAATGTTCCCCTGTGCACAGCAGTGTGTGCTCCTTGGTGCAGGTATGGAGTTACATCACATGTCCAAACATCTAACCAGGATCAGGAAGATATAACAGGGAGATTTTCTCCCTGAGAAAGACTTAACCAACACTAGATATACCATTTAAATTTTTCTCAGTGGGCATGGGGTTTAACAGGAGTGCTGAGGGTAAGTTTTGTCCTCTGTCTTCAGGGGACTCGCTCCAGGGTTCCTCCTCTGACTGGTGCCTATGTGCTCCATAGGCAGGTGGTACAAACAGAAACAACATCATTATTTGATTTGCAATTCGCCAGTTCCAGAAGCAACTCTAGGATGTCTTGATAACTCCTACTCTGACAAAACCAGCAGCTGCAAGGGAGGGCCAAACACTTTTGTCAAGAGTATAATTGGAGAGGGGACCCTTTTGACTACAATTCTCTGTTGTTCTTACAATTTTCTTATTCAAAACAAGAAAATAGAAGGTTGGATGTTCTGGTTGCTTCATACATTGCAAGCCCATTGCACAGCCAACATATAATACAAGAGACCTGTGCTGTCTCTTGAGAAGAAAGAGGATGTAGATAATTGTTGACTGCAATGCTAAAAATGCCAGATTCCCTGCCTCTTCTGGTAGCTTGGCTGTAGGAAGCTGTTTCTGATCTCCCACATGTCACATGTATTAGTCAGATGGTGTCATTCAGGGCTCTATAACTTTAAATTGATGTTGGGTAGAGTGAGAATACAGGTTTGTGGAAGCAGTGGCTGGAAGAAACCCTCCTTTCCCCAAGCCCCAAAGCATTATGAAGAATATGAGAGCAATAATAATTAAAAAACCCCCATCCAAATATTAGAAGCTACACAGTTAACCACCTGTGAAATTATGTCATAAAACCTAAAAACTTCCTTCTTGGTAGGGAAATGTCTAGACATTTGCTTTATATTCTCTGAGCTCTGCTCAGTTCTTCTTCAAATTGTCTTTTTGTATAACAAAACCAATCAGTTGCTTGTTAAAACATTCTAGGATAAGCAGCAACTACCATTTTCTCAAATCTTGACTAATCTTCACATTCAAAATGACACTATATATGACAGACAAAAACACACAGCTGATACTGCCAGGTTTTTTTCACCCTTGCTTCAAAGCACATGGAATGAAACAGCTCTCTGAGTAAACAAATCAAAGTGGTACTCACTTACTCAAAATATGTGGTGGAACAAGTCATGACATCAGGAAAAAATCTTCCACTTTCCTTTGCTGGCAGGCCCACATTGAAAAATGAAATAATTCAGAATTTTAAGAAGCATTGACAGAATTTCTCTAATAATGTAAATAAAGAATTTTAAATTTAATGAATAGAATTTTAGTGGAATGATCTTGTGCCATTCTTATCTCTGTAGCTGTTTACAGAGCTCGCTTGCATGAGTAAAACCAGAATGTTAACTTGAGAAGTTATTCCAGTCCTTTCCTTTAATCTTATTGACTGCACACTTAACTGGTCACTGATTTCAATTCCTTGATCCACAATCAAATGTTAAGCAGTTCAGTACAAGTTCTAAAGACACGACAGCTGCAGTTAAACTGTGCTGCATGCTGGTGTATCTGAACTAGATTACCTACTTGCTTATCTGACTCTGCCTATCATAGTCAGAAAGGGTAGGCTTTGCTACTTTAAAAAAATTATTAGCTTTAAATAAAAATGCAAGCTTGAAAGTCGAATTGCTAGCTTTTGAATGTCCATTTTCACCTTTCTTCACCATACGATATTTTCTGGTTTAAAAGAGTAAAAACAGATTAAGTTTTCCAAAACTTGTCCTGAGATATCAGATCTAAAGAAGGCCATATATGAACAGTTAATCAGTCCCTAGAAAAGATGCTGCTCAGCTGAGTGAAAAACTACGTGCCAGGAGGTGCTATCATTATTAAGAAATTGGAACTACCATGAACTGCTTAGAATATCAAACAAAGCAGATGGCCAGAAGAATGAAAGTAGCCAATGCTAAAAGAGAAGTTAGGGGAAAAGATAACTCCCAACTAAGATTCCCATTACCTTTTGCCGTCTGCCTGATGATTCAGATTTAAAATACCAATCACAACTACTACATCAGAAATAATCATAGTGTGACATAATGCCGTTAAATATTAATAACATTTATTTTCAGAAGCAAAGTTTATTTTATAGGGATATTGCTTGCAAGCCACACAACCATCCTTTCAATACCAAGTGAAAATATTTTCAGATTTTTGAGAAAAATACATGCTTTAATATGCTTTTCTAGGCATAGTCAAATGTATGAGTAAATACAAAATCTAAGAATTTTACTCAATTCCTAAATACACTTCTAGCTTATAATGAGATTAGCTGTTCTGGTATCAGTAAGATAAAGGGGTTTTTCTGCTCTTAATATTTCTGTGCAATTTCTATCAACTGTTTACAGGTATCATATATGCATATGTACAAAAACACCTTCTTAAATTATTAAAGAAACTTTGAAAAATTACATTTTCTGTTCTGATTGTTGTCATTCAAATATTTCTTAAACTTCCATTTATGATAACTTCCCTTTGGCTATGGCATAAACTCCTATACTTTTAATATAAAAACAGATTAAATAAAAGGCGTGACTGAACTTGATTGTCAAATTTGTTTTATCTGGTTTAAGAGACTAATTTGAATAAACCTCACATGAGAAGGAGACTCAGATATGAACACTATTACACTCCTAAAAGCCTAATACTTTTCCTTACTCGTCTTTTCCACATATTCAAATAGAAAGGTTTAGTTAGCTACAGAAGTCTAAGAAGCAGCAATACACAAAAAAAAAAAAAAAAAAGTCATTGCAATTTTTCATTGAATTCCAAAATAAAAGGAGGGTCTATGAAAAGGATTATGTGATTCACAGAATAAAAATATCACTGGTAAAATGCCATAGAGAAGACAGTTATACTACAGGAATGCCTTTAAATGAATAAGACTTCTCTGGTGCTTGCAATTATTCCAAAATGCAACTTTTGCTGAACTGTGTGTAAGCAGGTATTGTTCTTTGTATAAATTCACAGGTAAATCTTAATGAAGAGATAAAATGGGGAAACTGTGAAAAAAAGGTCTTCTAGAAATTAATGCAGCAGGAACCGAGTTATTTAAAAACAGTAATAAGACTTGAGGTAAGTGCTGCATTTGAGAGGATTGTACGAGGTGAGAAAATAAACCATGCACATACACACAAGAAATAAAAATGCTCATGAATAGCTAAGTGCTGAAGAATCAATATACTACAAATAAAATATGGAGGGAATTAAATGAATCTAACTGTTCTCAAAAGATTTAAGATAAATATGGAATTTCCTAAAAAATGAGAGTATTTTTCTGTTTTAAAACAGAATTAGTTGAAAATACCTGAAAAAGACAAACTGAAATACTTGTTTGATAACAGCTCTGGAGGCTTTACCTCAAATGTGTTTATTATAGAACTTGGTAAGGAAGGTGGGTAGGGGGAAACCACAAGACAAATGATAGAATTCAAGGCATGGAAAACCCACATGCACCTACACACACAGCAGAGCACAGCTATACATCTTTAAATCTGAGAAAGACACCTACAAGTAACAAGTTAGTCCAAAGGACAGAGAAGAAAATAGCACTGAAGAACTATCATGCATAAAAAGGTTTCTGGAGCTCAGTGATGATGACTTGCTTCCATACTTTAATATGCAGTCAAGGGGAAATATAATAAAATAATTGCAAGATTTATGTGGCACAAAATGTGAATGATCTTTGTTATGAGAAAAAAGAACAGACAGATGGACAATTTCCTGCATTTTACAGTGCTATACCTCAAATTTCACAATTTCCATGAACATTTTCAATGAAATCAGTTACTGAATGGGACCAGTTATGGTGCTGACTTTCCTGTGTCATTTCCAGACTGTTCAAAGAACTGGGATATGGATCAAACATTTCAGAGTTCTGAAACTGTGGACTGTATGAACTAGATAGATTTCTTTTTTTAAAGGTTAAGTTCAATGTTTCTTTCCTCATAAAATGTCTACAGTGATTTTATACATGGTGGCTAGTTTATTCTGTGTTATCATGAAGCATCAGAAGTGCCATTTCATAAGCAGCTAGCTATTTGAAGGAAAAAAGATTATCTAATAAAATCCTGGCAGTGGGAACTCACAAGAGAGGTGAAAGAACTAATGTGACTCTGAGCTAGGACTGGCTTTCTGTAAAGCAGTATTTAGAAAGACTCCGTGGGTATGAACTCTCCTTGGGTTTATGTGTGTTAGTCGCTGACAGCATATGGGCATTCTGCAATATTGCACTTATTAGATTTTATCTGTTTCAGCTGGCTTTTATTTGGGACTCCGTATTTCTAGAGCAAAGTCTGCTACAGATTGGAATGAGCAGAGAGTCGAGCAGCTATGGAGAAGTTGTTGATGGCACATCTCAGCAATTTATCTTCCAAACCAAGTGGAATGGGAAGAGGCCAGGAAAAAAGGCCCTTTTTTGGATAAGAAGCATGTTAAAATGGACATCTTCCTTCCTCAACTGTACAATAACATCAGAAAAAAAATCAGGGATGTTGTTCTTGTTCCCTTGCTGTGTTATTTTGGATTAGGAGAAATAATTACTGTGATTTATATATGCCAGTCCAGCATTTTTTGTTTTCTACACTACCACACTGCTGATTTAAGGTCAGGTTGTGCTCCCAGAACATCTTTTGCCCTGTTGCTGTCTCTCTATGCATTTTTTTCTCTTAACATACAGTTGTTTGTACCTGTCTACATAAGAAACTTTACATTTATTCTTACTGAATTGCTATTGAATTCCAAACTGTTTTCTGTCCCCCTGCTACATATCCTGTGCAAATTTAATAACCTTACTCTATAATCACTCCTCAAGGCATCAGAGAAAATATTAAAATCTATCAACCTCAGGACAGATTTGAAGCAACTCTCTGCTTTAATTGTGAAATGCTGATAATTCATCTATACACAGCTTTCCAAGTAATTATATATACACCTAATGAAATTATCTAGTCTTGTATTCCTAGTTCACCTTTCCGAATTTTATATGAAACAATGTGAGAACTTTTGATGGATTCAATATAGAAAACATCACCTATTTCTCTCCTACCCAGAAGTCCTCTTACTCTGGCAAAGTTAGATTGTTGTGATAAACTCTTGCTAAGCCCACACTTCCTGAGACTTTATCTTCCTGTCCTCTTTCTTATTACTAGTAGTTAAATTATTTGCTACATTTTCTCCCCAGGAATTCAAGTTAAAACCGCTTGTCTGTAGATCTCAGATTATGGTGGTTTTTTTCTCTTTTTAGACATAGATTTCATGCTTTTGCCTTTTTCAAAATCTTTCCTACCCTACTCTTAGAGGTGATGACTAATATTCTGGATTTTCTTCAGCCATTCCTACAAGAAAAAATTTCATCAAGTGAAGTGCATTTGAAAACGTGTCTTTATGCTGTCCTTTCTCCACTATAGTGGGTATTTTAAATTCTGTTTTACTGGTTGTAGCTCTGCTAACCATCTAAACAGGTATAACCTTTTAAATTTAAATTTAAACATAAAAGTAAAAACTTTTGCCTTCTTGAAGCATTTTAATGATACAGATTCCTCTCAATGACAAGGCAACTAAAAGCTTCCTTATCTTTCATGTTACTGTTTCTTTTACTTCTTTATGGAAAGCCTTCTGAACACTATTTGGTAGACTTCCTATTGAAAATATTTTATTTCATACCTTGCACTTTCTGACTGCCCCTGTGTTTCTTCTGTTTTTCTAGCTGCTCAAAATGATACAACCTGCTTACATCTTGCATTCATTTCTTTCTTGCTTTTCATGTCATAAGAAGATTAATTGTCCAAGCAAGCTGGTCTCTCCTTACCCTTCCTAACCATTCCTTTACATTGAGATAATTTACCATTATGACTTTATGATTTCTTTACTGACTTATCAGCTTCTTTTTTCTGCTTAGAACTGATTTCTTATTAGTTAGACAAGAATGCTTACTCCTGCCTTTCAGGAGTCACTGTTTTCCTCTTGCCTGTATTCCAGAAGTATGTTTCCTTTGATTGATTCTTTTGTTTGCTTTTGTCTAGAGGACTTATTCTAAAAAAAAAATCTATCTCTAAAAGATTCAACCTTTTTGTATTTCAGGAGTTGACCACTGGTCATTCATATGAAAGAATTTAAATATAGTTTATTCTGAAGCTTAATGAAGGGGAATATGTTTGAATTGCACTGATAACATTTTTGCAATCACAAAACTTTTGCAAATGTTATTAGGGCAATTTATTTCTGCCATGTGTCACCTCTTCAGCAGGAATACTCTGCATGGGTTAAATGTCTTTTAATGCAGTTTTGAATAGTTATATGTCACACTCTAAAAATAAAGACTGAACTGCTCATTCTGCGTGGACTGAAATCATGCGAGAGATCTTTGCTAATAATTAATGTCACACCCCACTGGGACAAACACTATTTGCATGGCTTATAATAAAAACAATTCAAAAACACTAATGTGTTTCCCTGAACACTGAAAGCTTGTGATGCATTTTATGAAAACACCACTGGTGAGAACCACAGTAGCATATGAAAGCTATTATTGCATAGTACATTTATTGTACAGTTTTCTTCCTCTTTGATTTATTTAACTCACCAATTACCAGTTGTTGTCACTCCTCTCATAGCAGGATATGGTGGGTTTCTACCTCAGTGCAATACTACTGTTTGGCAACCACATTTTTTCCATCTCCAAATCCAAAACATTTTCCTAAATAAATTTAGGTAAATATTTCAGGCCCAGAAAAAGCTTTCTATTGGCATAAAAGGATTTTAAAATATGATACCTGTAGATACTTGCAAACAAAAATTTGGTATCCAATCAATATACATTCACAAAAAAAATCTGCAATGCCCAGGAACTCATGTAAAATATCACAGTCATGTGACTAGGCCATTCTTTATACAATTGATGCTCATACATCTTTGTGAAGCTTTCACTCACTTAATGTACACACCTGCAGTCATGCGCTGCTCCTTTCACACCCGTGCACCGCAACTTCCACACACAGCTCATGATATCAGAGAATGGGGAGGCCTGGGGGGGATATTAAAGATCACCTATTTGCAATCCCCCTGCCATGGGCAGGGATGTCACCCACTAGCTCAGGTTACTGTAACCATCCCAATTCCCTGATCATTTCTACAAAGGTGTGGCAGGTGGTTTCCCCCTAATTCTGAATACATGCAGCCAAGGCACACATACTCCAATCTATACTTTTATTCCTTTATGCCAGAGCCACCCAGCAAAGGATGTAATAAATTCTAGGTTTTCCTTATGGAATACACATTTTTAGACCCTGCTGGGGATCTCTGGAGAACCATCGCCCTTACCATCTGGTATTCTCCATCTCAGCCTGCTTACTAGGGATCAAACAACCAACCAGAGGTGTGGTACCACCTCACATAAAGTCACAGCTCTCAGCAGAGGAGGCAAGTTAATGTTGCTGTTTCCTTCCAGGCTGTTCCCATAAAATGGAGGAGCAACCTCTCATGCTTTGAGTCAAGTAAAAGGAGTGAATATATTGGTGCGTCAGTGAGAGTTTTGAATAAAGTTCCCACCTTGTCTTCTCAGACCTCACCTAAAGGCTGCCCTCACTTTCCTGTTTACTCCTCCTCCAACTCCAGTGTGTTTCAGTTTTGATCTTCTGGTGGTTTTTAAGTTTTCAGCTTTCTGATTTAGGTCAAATCTCACTGAAAGTCAATGCCAACAACAGGTATATCCACCTATTTGCCTATTTTGTTTTTTTCAGAATGATGTTGCTCAATTAGATTTTAACAAAAGTATCCTTACTATAAAAACTAAGGAATTTCAAAAAGTGTGTTTAAGAGACCTACAAGAAGTTATCTAAATAAAACAAAGGAATAAAATTTACATTAACTTTAATTTGAAGAGAAAAATAAATAGAAAACAAAGATTTCTTTATATATGAGAATATTGTAGAACATGTCTCATACCTGTTTTTCGTTTGCAGACTATATTGACTATAATAACAAACACTGGCTTTCGACTGGTGGTCAGAAATTCAATATTTTTGAATACAAAAATTGCAGGTGTGCATAAGAGACTTATCAATGTCATTATTTGTTTTTATATACATGAGCATTTTCACTGGCACAAAAATGATAGACCTATATACAAAATTTATTATTGCTATTTGATATTTCTTAAGGGAAACAAGGCCCAGTTTTACCAGCCTATTTTACCGCTCATTTAATTTAGTCTCAACAAGTGAGCCACCAGTACCTTTAAGCCTTTCTCTTTATCCCTTCACTTATTCCTAATAAGTGTCAGTAGAATAGATTTGCTATCATGGTAGTGATTGCCAGCCAATATAATGTGAGAGCTTTTGGAAAAAAAAAAAACAGTGGCATGAATTATTTAATGTTTGTGAAATATAACGATAAAATGGAGTTAACTGAATCTTGGTTATCCATCCACCCATGATTTTCTGCCCTTAGTCAAGGCCTCCATTCAAAGACATATTTTATTATCCTTATCAGAATTTTTACTTCTCTTTCTCATGAGGATTTTATGGGCACATACTGCATTCTGGTTTTCTATTATTTCCCACTGAATTACAGTTGGTCACTGTTCTCCAAATCTATGTCCTTGCTTTTCATTCAGAATATTATTACTGTGTAAGGGATATCTTTTATTTAATTTGGTCATTATATTTTCATTTTATTTTATTTTCATACTTTGCCCTTGACTTTGCAACATTTTCTTTACTCCCTTTTTTATAGCTTAGTGACCTTAATACAATTGTTAAAGTTGAGATGCAACTTCTATTCTAAACTCACTTTCAGAAGCTTATAACTTTACCCAGATATTTTCTTTCAGGCTGAGTGTTTTTTATGCTTTGTTAGAAGGGGATTTTTGTTTGAAGCTTCATAAGCATTATCTATTTGTTTTGAGTTATCCAACTTAAAAAGACAGCAGTTTTACAACAATCAGGACAGTTTTCAGATGCTTTTTTTTGACTCTGATAATTGAAAATCAGCTTTGTTTCAGCACTTCAAAATCAGCTTTGATCATGGAATGGTGGCTTTGCTATCTCTTTGAAATGGTTTTGAAATAATTAAGTTTTGCATGTGACATCATTATTAAATACCTTAGTGAAACGCTAGTGGTGAGGGAATTGATCTCAGAATAACTCTGTTCTACTTAATTTTATTTTAAAAAGGTATTAATTTTTTGTATGAGAACTACATTTAGCTATACTTTAAATATTTTTAATGCCAGTTTCATCCCACTCTTCATGGAGCATAGCCCAAATGCAATAGAGTGTCCAGTCATTCTGGATTCTCTATAGTACATAGAAGCAATGCAACATGTGCAATGGAAAATAAACATTTCTCTCGTACTGGTGAAATGACAAGGAGTAGCTTTGCTTCATTCCACCAACATACCATTGTAACTGTAATGTGTTTGAAAAAGCTTTTCCTTAAAGATCCAGTGAGAAACCCTATACAACTGTAAACCCAAAAGGAGCACTGGGAAGCTTTGCACAGTATATTGTTTGTCATCACAAAATAAATATTCTTCAGGAAAATGTCAGTGCACAATACCATCCCTATGGTATGCTTGTACTCTGCATTTTATCACAAAGACTTTCATAGTCTCAGTAAGCTACCATTTTATGCCCTCCACATGAAAAATGGTGTTGTAATCTTGCAAAAATGAACCAAGAGCATGGCTGATCAACAGAGATTTTATGTATTTGCAGAGTCAAAGTAAAGTTGAGAAAGACATTCTTTGGGCATTTCTTTCATCAGCTAATAAAGAAATACAAAAACTTGCAAACATTTTTAATCGGTGGTACTCCTTTTAGTAAAAATATGTGTCATTATTTGTAAGCTCCAAACGAACACAAATTACTGTTTTTCATGTTTGTACTTACACCAAATAGACTTAAACCCCAAATCTCTATTACACTTTTTACTCTGACATCCAACAACATGAAGACTACAAGTGCCACAAAAGCAGTAGAAAGACATGGTTTTTCAGCATCTGTGTGAGCTGCTTACTTTATGAATTTTGTGATTTACTTCTGAGTTGGGCTACAGGCTAGAATTATACCAGCCACATAATGAGGACAATTCTTTAGCATTCAGAACTTTGAATTTTTATCCTGGCTAAGCTAAAAATGCCAGTCAATAGATTCATTTTAATCTAAAGTCTTATTGTTCTAGTCCTAGCTCTTTACTCCATCATTTTGCATTGATTAAGCACTTCCTGCTTTTTTACAATAATGTAATAATACAATCCTAAGCGCCTCAGGAGGCCTTCATATGAAACTTCATATAAAAGGCAATAAATAGGCTTATTTGATTCATATTTATTTTCCTTTTCATTAATAAGTGATTTCCTGCATTCAGCCCATGTTTCTCTTTCCTGTTCAAATACAGAATTTTTTTAGAAGATTGCTCAAATAAGCCTCTTGCACAATTAGAATCCTGCCCTTGGTGTCTGCCATTCTCAAGCAGCATATCCTGTCCTGATTGCATTATTGTTTCCTCTCCAGTGATTCAGTGATAGATCTCTTTATTCATACCAAATCTTCCACTAACACCTAGTTTTGATAATTTACAAATTAATTTGTACTTCTCTTACTGATTATGAAACTGCAGTCAGTATATATAAGCAAGAAAGCTCAAGCACCTCTTGTGGTCTGGTACAGCTGCTATAACCAGGACTTTTCCATCTACTAGCTGAAGGAAATATAGGTTGATTTAAAATGGCAACACTTTTCTATCATGTGCAAAGTGTTTCTTTCTATCAAATGAAGGAGAATAATCTTATCCTGTACGTCAGTGAAATATGAAGACAGAATACAGATCTCTGTTTTTCATACCTGCAGAATTAACTGGCAAATCCCATTAACAATTTATTTTTCCTTACTGATTTTTGCACTCCAGGTATTTTTCTGATGAGCCTCATGATAATACCCTCTCACACATATTTCTAGGCACTGTGCTGAAGAGGAGAGGAGCAGTAAGAAAAAAGTAGTTGCAAGTTCTCCCCAGTCATAAACTTCCATTGTACTTAAGACTAGATAGAATTATGAGTTCATCTAATATAATCTCCTGAGCATCATAAGCCATTACACATCACCCAGATACTGCTACATGGAGCCCAATTACTTTAATTAGACAAGAGCACTTCAGTCATCAAGAGACTAAACTGTGCTGTGCCACAGGCATAGTCCAAAATAGACAAAGATGTCATCAAAGCCTGCTGCTCTTCAAATAACAAAGAATTTCTAGGTGAGAAATGCCCCCTAAATTCCTGGAGATGGTATTTAGCTTGTTCACCAACTCTGGTACAGAATATCAAGTCTCTGACAATAAGCCCTGAGACAAAGTTTTGACTTTCTTTTAAATTCAGTGATCAATTTATCCTGACCTGAGCATGACAGCATGATACACTCAATGGGCACCTAAAAGCAGGAATCTCTCCAGAGAAGGTACTTTTTTCTGGAAGTCTTTTTCCACATCTGTGTGCTAAAATCAGTTTAGGGTAAGCTGTGGATATTAAATTATGCACATTTTTGCATTGCATGTACTGCAAAATGCTGCTCTCTTTCCACAGGTGAAGAAAATGGAAGCCCAGGCATCTTTGGCTCTGGAATCTAAATACTGAAAAAGTGACAAAGTTGGGTATCCTTAATTTGTATCTGAAATCCCAGTTTGGTATCCCTAATATGAAAATCCCTTGCACCCTTTCTGGGGATTGTCTGATCTAATAGTTTACAAGGACTAAGAGTTAGCTGATAAATCCTAAAATCAACTACTGATGTGATTTTTAAACCCACCTGCTGTTTTACCTCACTGCTCAATTTAAAATGGGTCTCAAATGCTTGCAACTTTAGCTCATTCCTATTTCAGACAAATTGGTTAAATTTGGAACATTTATCTTTTGCAAAACAATTGTTACAAATCCCAGTCTGAGCTGGTTTACATTCACAGACATCAGTTTTATCCTCTCTGGTTCCTAGGTCTCTGTGTCCAGTTTAGACTTATCTTTACAAGCGAGAACTTGATTTTATCCTAGTTGCCTCTAATACAATTTCCCTGACTCAAATACAGTGTTATTCTTATATCTGTGATATCTCTAGATTACAGAGAACATCATCTTGCAGCCTCTTTTGGGTAACTACCTCTTTTCTCTGCTTCCTTGATCCTGTCTTAGAACACATATGAGAGATTTTAAATGATTTTAGATTTTACCAGGTAGTCCACAGAGTAATAAGTCAAGCAAAAACAACTGAAGACACTGCACTTTCAATTTGCAGTACAAAGCCATCTTCCAGATGTCTGCATGATGCAGAAGTCAGGTAAAAGCTGTACCCTACATAAATCAAGGGATATAGAATTTTATCACATGATATAAGTCATCCCATAATATTCTGGACATCTAGCAGATGAAACTAATGAAATTTCAGTTTTAGCTCACATAGAATGGAAGAGACTCACATATTTTCTAACTGTATTTTTCTAGCTAATATTTCATGATTTGGGATGTAAAGGAAAAAGCAGTTATTCTATTATTAAACCAAGTGCAAGCAATTGATTTGTTTTCTGTATAAAAAGTATTTATTTTCTTTTGCTAGTCCTGTGAACTAACGTGATCCATATTATTAAAAATGGAAACATTCTCTCGACTGCTTTATCCACTCACTGCTAACAGCTGAGTTTCATATCAGATTAATGAATTGTCCTGTGCTGCAAGACATGTGCAATGGAAATAATGCACCTTGGCAGCAATACATAGCTGGTTAATTGCAGTGTGCAATTCTGGGGTAAACACTTTCTTAAAACATTAACATTCTACATCTTAAAAAGCCTCATGCTTTTACAGTTAATTTTAACCTATGTAAAACAGTACCAAAAAAAAACCCCACAAATCCAAAAAGAATTCTGGTCAGCCTGTCATATTTTAGCAATTGAACAACTTGCTCAGCTACTGAAGCATAATGTGTCAACAAGATGGAATTCCACTTTCTAAAGGCTAGAGTGCCCACTCAATAGAAGAAAGCAATACACGATTACTGCTTAGAGCTTGTGGCACAGTGCTAGCAACTCAACATTTAGCAATAATAGAAAATGTCTGTCTCATTTTCATTCCCATTGAAAACACTCCCTATACGATATTATGAAACACTCCTGCTGTGAGTTGGTTTCTTAACTGCAGCAATATCTTCAGCTATTACCTTTTCCATGGTCACACCTTTCTGGTGAATTCTCTTAAAAGCAAAAATTTAATGACATACGGAACAAGGACAGATACCTGAAATGTAATAACAAGGAGTAACCCTTCAATTTTGCGACGGCTACTAGATAGCAGCAATCTTCTATTTCCATTTTAGTGTTTTGCAAATGATATAAAGGTCTCAAGGTCTTTTCTTTTCTGAATTATTCCTCTGTTTTTCAAAACTGTGGAGCCTCTATTTTCTGCTTCTGCTTCAACTTCCATTTCCACCTTAAAACTAAGGGAAAAATCCAGATCATTGTACAACAGCCCTTTTTCACCCATGACCTTTTATTCATCTGATTATAAAATTGAAAATATTTTTTTCAGTGCAAGTACCTTCAAAGGTTGTCTCGAATTACCACTACTCATCTTGACTACCTTTATATCTCAAATTATTTTAGAAGTTGCCTGTTTTCTCTTTATATACATTGAACATTCTCCCGGTACTACTAACAAAAAAACAAAGTACATGTCCCGAACCACACATTTAGACCTATATCTTTGTTTGAAAATAAAGTCTTTGAGGTTAGTCAGACTTTTAAACATTTTGATCAGATACTATATATGGAATAACATGATAAAACCAGACTCAAGAGGGAGAGGAATTAGAGGAAGTCCATGTTGATCATGACAAGGCATTGCATTAAAACTGAATTGCATTGAACTTTGCAATAAAAGATTTATAACTTCCAGATGTGGAAACTGTTTTTTACTTCAAAAACTCTTGTACACTTTCACATATATGAAACAGTATTTGTAAGCTGGTTCAGACTCCAGAGGAAGTATAGGTGCATTCGCATAGTACTTCAACTGGCAAATAAAAGCCTAAATGAAACAACTCTACTGCAGAAGTTTAGAAGGACATACACAACTAACAAAATCATCATTTGAATTATCAGAATTAAGTGGATAAGAACTCATTGCTTGGAATTTTTATAATTCACATTTTTCCCCTCAAAACAAAAGATTTTCCCCAATTGTTTGGGGTTTGCCTACATGCAAATCACTTGGTTTAACAAAGACATTACTGAAGATGAAATGCATCTGCTAGGACACGCATGAATGCACAATGATGAATCACAAAAAAACCCAACTTTGCAAACAACAGGAATATGTATTGCACTTCTCATGTAACTATTTTAGTGTCCTCTATTCTATTAAGCTTACTGAAAAGGCAGACAATTATTAATCCTACAAATATGGTGCAATTGCTTTTGACATGTGCTTCCTTAGCCATGGAAGAAGAATGCAAGAAGAAATCAATGAGAAAAAATTGCTGGGTAGACTGAAATTGCCTTAGGGATTTTGTTTTATGTAATACAACAGCCTAGGAATTCTATTTATAAGGAAGACATGGTATTTATAACCATTGATTTTTTTTCAGGGACCTCTTGTAGTCTGCAGCCATAAAATTTCACCTGTCATAGATGGGAACACATCTCTTGATGTTCTTCAATGCACTCTTGATGCACTTCAATGCAAAATTGATGTTCTTCAATTTACTGTTCCATAAACAGTAAATATGGGGTAAAAGTGATTAAATAACCCCAAATTTTGTGCTCCCTTTGCAAAGCTATAAAATTTACTTTATCATTGCACATTTGATACACTACATTTGAGTACCCACTTGCAGATTGGAGTTTCACATTAAGGGATCTCAAAGAAGAACAATAAAACCATCAATTAGGACAGCTTATTCCAAAGATCTTTAAAATTGTCACCCAGACCTTAGTATAGTTTAGAGTGGTTTCAGGACCTCCATGAAACTTCAAGAGTCCAGTCTCCTAGCCAGGGATTATCAAACAACAGCCAGACTGTGGAAATATTCTTCTTTGTGCTTATATTTGCTATGCCAGGAATGAATAAACTCAAAGGGAAAAGACCAGCAGAGGCTCTATCTCCACTATCCTGTATCTCCCTACTTACCCCATTTCAAGGGATAGGTCAACTGATATTGCATGCTGCAAAACATTCACCATTGCTGCTGCAAATGTACCATTGTGGAGCAAAATCTGGGATACAGTTCCACATCAGTTAGTTATCATCCCACTGAAAGATACTGACAAAGAATATTTTGCAAGGCAACTGAGCTGTATGTGTAGAAACCAAGATGCACTTCTTAACAAACAAGTTGTATTTTCCTTTTTGAAGATCTATTCTAACCTGTTTTTAACTCCAAGCGTCTTTAATGTGTGGTAAATAATATGCCAGTATAATATAAAACAAGACAAAGATGTTTTATTCATAAAGCTTTTGTATGTCTTGTTTACCACAGCTTTTCCTGTACTAGGCCAGCTGGTACAATATGTACTATCTACTATGTTTTTTTGCTGTTTTCTAGTATTAAATATGTCGGGATTTTATAGCTGAGCAATAGAAGTTAGTAACACAAGTCTGATGCATAGTAATGAAGGTAGAATAGTGTATAAAGGAAATATCTTAGTAAATCAATTAATAAGTTTATGGTGAATAATAAAAAATATGAAAGATTAGACATCAGTAGAGTCAGTCAGTGGTACCACAATACGGCTTTAGGTGAGGACTATCCATAATCATTAAAAGGATATCTGCATGCTTCTATCCACTCAAAATAAAACTTTTCTCTTGTTTGTGGTTTTCTTTTTTTTTTTTTTTTTTTTTTCCTGAAAGCCTGAATGGATAGCAGTGCCTGACTGCAGAGGGTACATATGGGGATGCTTACATTTAAACCTCTTTCCTCATCTTTTTGGTGCAGTTCTATGTAGGCATTTACCAGACTGTTTCTAGGCCCTGCATGTTGCTATTTCCAAATTTCCTGAGACAAAGCAAAATCCGTCTTTTAACTTTACCAAAGGCCCTTTTAGTAAATTATATGCATTCTCCTGGAGATTCACATTTACCTTTGATACCAACGGCAGTTCCTCTGCAAAAGAGATTCTAGTTTCTCATTCCATGTAACAGAGTAAGAGACCGAGGAATCCAAAACGTCTGCATCCTAGCCCAGCTCAGTCACCTGTTCATTTTTCATTGTTCCTTCACTTTTGGTCAAAGTCCTTATCTGTTTGTGACTGCCTTACGCAGTTATCTCTCTGAATATCAGAATTTTTATTTTGCTTCATTACCTAGTGGCTAGTTTATTCTCTTTTTGGTTCCTTTATTTTTCTAAAATGGCTGATGAAACCCCTTCTCACTCAATGTCTTGACTTTCTCTTGACCACCTGTCCTTCCTCTCTCCCCTGAGTAAATTCATCAGCAAATCAAAATCCTCAGCTACTTGACAGTTGTTAGCTACTCTAACATGCCAATTCAGACCTGAGCAACCAATTTGTTCTGTTCAGTAGGCAACTATTTCTCTGCAAGGGCTTTTGTGTGAATAACAGACCACTGATGTTGGATATAACTTCTGCTGTTATCAATATGAAATTTAACCAAAGACAGAGGTTCGAACACCCCAAAAGAGACTCTACATTAAGAATGATGTAGATATTCAAAAACAATCTCCAGATTCACACTGCTTTCCTTATTTCTTTGCTTACCAGCTTCAGCAAGGAATGTATTTCTAATCTAAGCTGTACAGGTTTACATCTTTTGCAGTCTTTTTTGGATGGATAATAGGGACATTCTTCATCTCAGGCCTTTCTTTGGGCTTGTAAATCATGCACACACTCATGAGGGAATACTGAGCTCTAAAATGAATCTTCCTGGATTCCATAAAAATTAGTGGAAGGCCTTCACACTGAAAAAGCTCAGGTTTTGACTGGGAAAAACCACATCACAGTTTAAGAATAGGAAGCACTGAACATGACTTCATAAAATAGAGTAAATTAAATAGTTTTTCTAACTGTCTTGGTGTCCTTGCAGGTGGATCTTTACCTTTAGCCAAGTTTATCACCAGCATTTGACTTCAGTGCTAGGACCCTCACCACAGGAAGTGACAAATCCTCCTTGAGGTTACCATTTTTTAGGGTGCAAAGAAAGATTCAAAGGCATATATTTTTACTCTGTTCCATTATGGATTCTGAGGAAAGACCTTACTGTTACCAAAATTTGGCTTCCAGACCAGCCTCCTGCTTCTCATTTCAGCCTAAGTGAATTGTACTCTGTAATGCTCAAGACGTCACATAATTCAAAACAAAGGGTGAGCTTACACTCAAGGCTGCAGATCTGATCACTACTGAGCACAGCGCAGAGTCCTTAGAAGGAAACAGAGCAGTTTGCTAAACCAGGCAATATATCAATCCTTTACGCTACGTACACTTTATTTACACAGCAATTGCAGATTCAGAATGATGATGAATGAAGCTGCAAAATACAGTGTGATTTTCATCACTTCCAGGCAGAGACCTGAATAAAAATTTCTCGTGATTTTATCTTTTTTAACCAATTCCTAATAGTTAATCCAGAGACATTCCCTTTTGTTTATGTAGTCGTGTTTCTTATTACTTTCCCAGATTCTGCTTTATTTTATGTCTGCTCAGTGAATTTGGGCAGTACTCTGTTTTACATGCACCACTGCATGGACAGATAGAAAGTCTTACCAAGGTCGACAGATGCTAACCTACTCAAAGAAGACAAGTTACTGCGACTTCCTAGTTCACCAAACAATTATTCTTCTACACTATCAGTTTGGGCAATATCAAAACTGCACTAAAAAGTGCATTTTCCACAAGAAAGACAGCAGAAAGAATATCCTAGTATTTTACAAATAAAGATATTTTATCTTCTCTCATAATGTTCATGGAATTCTGCCATAATGCCAACTGTGGAAAGAGTCACATAGTGCAAACACCAGTTAGTCACTGACTGAACCTTTAATAAGTTCTTTTATGTAGAGATTTATCTCCATGTACATCTATTTCCCCCAAAGCTTGATTCTTGTCAAGTACTTGCTTTTTCTACTGCCAAAAATGTCGATGGTCCATATGATGTGATTTCTTCGCAAAAGTATTTTCAAGTTTCATCTAATTTTGATTTCCATAAATCCACCATTAATTGTTCATTCCCCTTGCTTAAAATAAATTTTTATGAGTAAACAAATATATTTCTAATTTATTTTCATAATGTATTTTAACATGCACAAGCAATATCACCACAGTGTCACAAACACAAAAAATTAATATGATAGTGAATGGTTTACTTAGGATCCTGTTCATTTGTGCTGAGTTCTAGAAGAAAATCAGAGTGCATTTGGATTTTCATTGGCACAGTTCAATTTCTTACTGTAACTATTCAGCAACTTCTTAAACCAAATAAAGCAAAGAATTATGGAATGGACACATTCTACATGATGAAGTCATCATTCCTAAGCCATTGCGCTATATTTAAATTGTTTATTGAGCTGCATTAATCCACTCTGGTGGGAAGGTCAATTCAGAGTCACTGACAGAAAAGATAAAAAAGCCAACCACATTTCCCCCCTCTGTCTTAGCGCTTGTTGTACAATATCAGTTATTTCCCACACCACTAGAAGGAAAATGTAGGTTCTTACCCCACAGCCTATTCCATTGCCTGGTTCACACACGATTCTCCTCAGTCCTGGCTCAGGAAGCAGACCTGCCCCACAGCCAGGGGTTGGACACAGCACTCCTCCCATCTGCAGCACACATTCCTCGGCCCCATAGCGCTGGTAGCGGTTGTACTGCAACACAACAGAACACACTGGTGTTAAACTCCTGGCAGCAAGCAAAGAAAATTCCCAAATATTTGAGTTTGTCTCTATCCCACATAACCCAGTCAATTGTCTTAATGTCTCATACGCTAAGTTCAGGTTATTTGTCAAAAGTCTAAAACTTTGCAGTGTTATTAAATGGGTTGTCACCCTGCTCCAACTCACATCATGTGCATAGTGTTCTGGCTTACAGCATTTGCATCACCAGAAGAACGTGTGGGATATTAAAATCAAGAAAACAGCAGACTGTTTCTGTAACATCAAATGCACTTATATTACTATAAAAAATATTGTAAACATCATAAAAATAGTCCAACAGAGAAATGATAAATGCTGTATACAGATTGATGAGAACACACACACAAAAAAAAACCCCTTCAGGGATCTATAGCTAGAAGTACTGTAATGTTTTAGACCTTAAGGGCTGTAAAAATTTGCCTAGGCAACCTTATTTTAAAAGCAAGCTGATCATTAAACTGATCAGCAGAATAACTCTCTTATATTCAATGCTAGATGTATTTTTTTCCTGTGTCTCCCATGAAATTTTCTTTAGTTTTTTCACTTTTCATTTAATTCCACCCTGATAGCCTAAAAGGCCATGGAAATGCTTCAATTTTAATGATGAGGACACTGACACAAAGCAATATTAAGTAACATGCTCAGTGTATGCTCACTGACAAAAATGCCTGCTCTAAAATGACTGATGTCAGTGCAATAACTTTCTCATGTCTAATTTACCCTGCTTTCAGCCAGAGATAAGCTGAGCTAATACAAATCATGCTGTGTACATGTAAATCACATCCACTCTAGGGTTCTGTGTTGGTGCAGTTCCACACCAGTGGCTGTATAACCACTGTAAACCAGGCTTCAGTTTCACCTATAAATCTGCTCTACTGTGGAAGGAAATAAATGAAAGCATTTGGTCCTAATAGCCCCAAAGAAAACAGGCAAATCCAAAAGGCCAAAGAGGAAGGCAGTAGGTATGAATTTTCTCCGTGAGTAGACTTTATGGTGTGCTAAAAAAACAAAATAGGACTTTATGTTAGAGCACTCACAACAATATTTAGTGCTTCATAAGATTTTATCCCATAATGGCTCATGAAAATCCTGTTCCTTTTTTGGGAGGATAGCAAACAAAAAATTCTTTCTCCAATCCACACGCCTCTCCAAAGAAATCTTTCGAGGAAAATGGAAGCTTTAGGACCAACACCTCATACACACAGCATACAAAAAAAAAAAATTTAAATTACAAAGAAGGCTCTACGTCTTTGGGGTACATTTCAGAAGATTCTTCTGCAAATGTTGTCATAACATGTCTGGTTAAACTGGTTTCTTAAAATAATATTAGAGTTCTTAAAAGACTATAACATATAGATACAAAAGTTTGCATCACAGAAAAAAAATCAGCCCAAACTTAAAGTATCCAACTTTGTCAATTAGCAAAAAATCCAAACAACCTCTGAAAAGAAAAGCAAAATCTAAAAGGACAAAAAGACTTCAAAATATCTTTCAGTGTATGAATGAAATTCTGACTTAAGAATCTTGTATTTGGAAAATAATAGTATTTTGAGAAATGTGCAAGACATGTCTGCAGCCTCCTTGAATGCGGGGGCTCAAGAAATCAACTGGTGCTTTCCTGTGTTATTATTGTGCTTGAACCCAGAGTAATGCCATAGATATTTAATGTTGTATGCTTCCACTATATACCTGTTGAGTGCTCTGAATAATTTGGCTGGCCTTTATAGAAATATAGGTAACCATAGCTCCAAAACTCTCTAGCAGCCTAATTTTTCTTCAGGGCACAGACTGGACCTGAAAGGTGAGGATGGTGATTGTCTTACCCTATTAAGAGGGAACTTTGTGCTGCATGTGGAATTGTTAACAGCTTCTCATTAAGAAGGCAAACACCAGTGACACTGTAGCTGAGGTTCTGTCAGCATTTACATTAAAAATTCTCAGTAGAAAAAAAAAGAATATACTTTCCAGCCATTAACTTAGCCTAAAAGGGCATGAAGAGATTCCTCTAATTTCCTTTTTTTATTTTTTTTATTTTATTTTTTAAAAATTTATCTTGTTAGGGAGAGTTACAGAATGTAAATGTCCAGTTTACCTACTGGCAAGGTGGACAGCAATATTGTTTTCTGTCCAACAAATTTAACATTTTATACTAGTTCAGCACAGGACTCATTCCAAATTGGTATGGCACCGTCCCCAGTGATTTTCATACTATAACAGCCAGAAAAATGATCCAGAAAAGATCCTGCTAAATTCATTTGCATATCTTGATATCTAGTTACTAGCCAGATTTCTGCCTTCAAAGTCCAGATACATTTATGTAATTTTCCAATTTCTCTTTCCTTGTGTCCCGCTCAATTAAAACCCAGCAACCAAGTGAAACACAAAGTAGCAGAACATATACATGTTTGCTGCCAGAGCAAAATCTACGCAACATATGTGGATTTATATTCTTTATTCAGTGATGTGAAACAAAATGACTCACTTTACATTGAGGGTGCATTTATAAAAAATTGGTACAGGACTAAAACTATTGGCATGAATTATTAATTAACTATTTGCATATAGTGACAGACCATATCTATTCAAGACATTTTTTCCCATACACCACAGCCATACATATCATACCAGACTCATGTAACCAAGATCCATTAATCAAGTCAATTTTCAGGAGCCCTTAAATGTCTTTGGACATGATGTGTTTTGATCATATGTCTGAATGAGATACTTAAGGATATTACAGCACACAACACCCACTGGTTACTTCACCTCTTAACTGGAGACCTAACATAGAATTCATTTAATTTAGTTTGAATTTCTACAGTTGTGATGCCTATAATTGCACAGGTTGTGAAGACATCTTTTATAATCAACAGGAGAGATGGGATGCAATTCATCTTTACTCCTTAGATTTGTACATCTGCATAAGAACTGAGAGCTCAAGTGCCCTGTCTTTTTAAAAATAATGAGAGATTAGACAACTTCCTAGATAATGTCACCTGAAATTAGGTGACTCTTACAGTAGCTGGTTTAGTTCCAATAATTCTGATCCTAACTCACCTGCCCTAAGCTATTTTTAAAACCAAGGTTTAGGTATCTAAATAGCTTAGACTGTGAACTACCTCACAGAATTTTAGCTCATCTAAAATTAAACATCTAGCCTAAACAAGGCTCCAAGTGGCTAAGCAGAAATAAGATCTCAAGGAGGGCATTTATCCTGACTTACACATGGTATCTAAGATAGGTAAGATCAATCACCCTATGGAAGTGCTGTGGTTGAAACTGAGAAAACTAACTTAGGCTAGATATCTAATACATAAAGAGCTGTCACTGAAAGATAAATCTAACTCTTCTGTCCATTCAAAGTATTTCACAGTATCTATTACTCAATTTTTATCAGTCTGCCTCCTATTTAGAGATGCACTCATCATGTGTATAGTTGTTCTACATGTACAAGGAGGAAAGTATCTCCAATTATTTTTAGGAAAATCCTCTCACAAAGTATAATCTATGGGAAACTTGATGGAACTGGCATTCATGGCACCTGATTTCATTCCAGGCAGCAGCACAGCCATCCTGTGGCTTTCATGTAAGTCATTTAATCTATGCTTCTCATCAGTTCCCTGTTTGTAAAGAGGAAGAATGATACTTGCTGATTTCAATGTACTGTTAAGAGGCAAAACCATTAATAGTCATGAGGATGTCAAATGCTATGGTAATGAGTGACATAAAATTACACAGAAATCACCAGCCATCAGATGCTAGAAAGCAGCTTCCAGACAAAGCATGTCAGGCATTTATGTGCTACTGTAATAAGGTCCTCAGAAATACATGTCGGTAAATAGTTGCTGGATTCCCCCAAAACTATATATTTCAATGCCCATTTGGAAAAAATCCCCAAAGATTCACAAATACAGTGTACTCTAAAACATTGGTGCTAAGATAGCTAAAGGTATATGAACAAGGTAGCTGTAAAACATTCTGTTTGTTCTCTGAAAACTACATCCCTTTGTGAACCTTCCCCTCAAATTGTGAATTGTCCCAGTCAGCCCAAAACTATACTTTTCAAGGAATAAAATTTGGAGCGGAAAAAGCTCTACTTACAAGCTTTACTTATGGTATTTTGACCATAGAATGAAGTTCTTTTGTATAATCTTTGTTAGTAAAGACCTGACAGGGCCTTTAGATTATAAATTACAGTATGACATAGACAGGGAGGCTGGATAATTGTAACCATTTATTCTTTGCTCTCCGCTTTCCAGGTTGGGATGGTTTCCCTTGAGTCTTAGAATGATACTGGGTTTTTAAGCAGTGGAAATTCAATCATTTGATGCTGTAAATCAAGGATAATATAAATGAAATCTCTGGGTTGACACAGGAATAACAGGGTAATTACAGATTGCAGTCTTTTCAGTTACATTGAGATTCAGATACTAAAATGCACCTGAATGCATGAAACTCCTGCAAAACACACTTCATGAACACAGTGATTCCTGGCCGTGTCAATTAATTTCCAAATTATGATTTAATATCATAGAGTTATAGAATGGTTTGTGTTGGAAGGAATCTCAAAGGTCATTTATTCCTATCCCAATTGTGCCACATCATGTATGCCTTGAGCCGTTTTAATTTTGTTTTTACACTTTGGGTATTGTTTTCTTTATTTTCCTTTCCTCCCTGCCCCCTCCCACATCTAAAAGCAGCTGCTCAGTAGCAGCCTTGCAGACAACTTTGGACAATAGTATAACAGTAGATGTAAAGCCCAAATCTCTGAAACGTAATTCAATTACTTGTTTCTTTAACTGCATGTAAGAGTCTCACAGGAAAGCAAATCTACTTTCTGGAGTCAGATTGTTTTTACTGCTCCTATAAATCAAATAACCATCTGTGTGTTTCAAAATTAGATTGTGGAGGCTATTAGTCCATAGTGTAGACTAAGCACTTTATTTATATGCATTATGCACATACAAAAACTTCAAGAATTAGTTCCATAATGTAATTAGGTAACTTACAGTACAAAACCAGTAGTAGTCCTTGGACTAGTAAAAATACTTACAAATGTGTCATCCAAAATACAGATTAAAAAGTGATGAACTGACATGGAGGACCCCTAATTTATCTTTCCTGAGTTTTTGGGCTTCTCCGCTGGCTCCTGATCAAATTGAAAAAGCAAGTTCAGAGGATCAGCTCCTTGTTACCACAGGAGCACCCAAGGAGACAAGAAAGACAACTAACTCTAGAGGGCTGGAATTTGACTGACTGAAGAGTCATGGAAAAGTGGGTACAAACAGTTGTTTGAAGAAAACAACTTAGCAGTAAGAAACCTCTAACTGTATCAGTGCACCACAATTCACAGACAAAACTAAACTGGAGTAGAAATGGGGAGAAAAAAAGAAAGATTGCAGTTAGTGGAATGATATGAAAGCAAGCACAAGGTGATGAATATGAAAATAGAGAATACAGAACAGAGGATACTTGAGCAGGTTGTATTGGAAACCAAACTGAATATACAAGGGGCAATATGATACAATGAAAAAAGGGGAATGAGCACAGTGTATGGGCTAGCACTGTATTTACAAACTACTGGAAGTTTGTGGTCTTCTGGTAGGTATTTGGGGGATCAGCCTGAATAGACTGAATGCCAGAGACAAACATTCAGTTTCTTCTGACTCTGGTGGTGCTCAAAGGCACACTCCTCTTCCTGCTACAAGGAAGAGCCATCAAAGCTGTAATTGATGCAAGAAAATCTGTTTAGCTGAAGCTGTTGCAAACTGTGGAGCTGCATTTCAGTGCAGTAGATACTGGCTCCCAATTCTCAGGTCAGAAGAGTGAGCACATACATATATCCTGAAAGCATATCAAAGCTATCCAAGGGATGGAAAAAGTCCTAACTTCCACGTGTACCTGAGATCATGAACACTGGGGTTCAAATCTTCACTCTGAAATAAATAAAAACTAGGAGGAAGAGAAATTTGAATTATATATAAAATGACACTTTTTTTGGTTTTGACAGAAAAAAATCCTTTAAATTGGTTTTGACTAAGTAGTTTCTACTTTCTTTCTCTTCATTCTTTATTTCAGCTGTTGAACCAAAAATAAATGACTTTCACTTGCCTACTGTACAGTAAGTTCAAAAAGTGTAAGAATGTAGAGCTATCCTGCTTATGACAAGAACTTAAAGGCTAAAGTTATCATAATCCAGAAGAGACAAAACTGAGGAATTTTCATGAATCCCAATTACCTCTGAGTTAGGGAAGAAGGTGGTTAGGAGACATTCCAGGCAGGTAGAGCATAGGAATGAAAGAGAGGCATAACACTAGTCATATGAAGTTGCAAGACTATAAAGTTTGTTGTGAAGCTCCAGCTATTAAAAAAAAAGGTAGTGTAAAGAGGTTCAAGAGTTAAATGCAGTAGCTCAGTCTTAGAGAACAAGTGATGAGACTGTGGTGACAAATCCAAAAGGTGAGCCAAATGAGATGAAGACAAAAGAGATATTAGATGGGCAAAACCTGAGAGATGTGTGTAGGTATCACTTACACTGAACAGTAGCTGAAGCCAGGGGACTGGGTGGGAAGCAGCAGAGGTGTAAGAATGACACTTGTCAAGGTAAAGGTTTTGTAATACTAATAGAATAGTTTTGGCTTAGTAATTATGAATGGGAGAAATCATCCAGTGAAAATTTATTTTTTTTTCTTTAACAGATTAGAATTACTGAGATGTAGCTTATAGTTCTTCCAAGTGTAGTTATCAAAAAATCTTAACCCAGAAATACTTCAGAAGCACTTTGTTGATCATATTTGACAGTTTCCTGTATTAAACTCAGCTGATTAATTAGAATTGTCATATGGCATTACTTTTGCCTGAATGCTTAAATATATATCAATTACTTTAAGACTGACTTTACATAAATATTCAATAGCATGCATTTGAAAAAAAAAAATCCTCTGGCAAGTATTGCAATTTAAAAAAAATCAACCTTGTCATATCCACACATTGTATATAAAATCCTTCCAGACCTCAACTAATGTTAAATGATCTCTAACCATGCTGTGTTAATTTCATACTTGATTTCTGTATCTCCTAAAGTTACAGTTCACAGTGAAAACTAGCACAAGCCCACATCTCCTTTGGGGAGCATAGGGACATGCATCTGCAGATTTTCAAAACAGGGTATTCTAGGGTATTCCTTTGCATAAGTTTTCCCTAATTGACAAGGAAGTGTGGGAAAAAAAAAACCCCAACCCCCCAAAACAAAACCAAAATCCCACAATAAAATCCCAACCAACCAAACAACCCCCTCCTCCACAAATGGTCCCCGTTCAGGCTTGCTCAGATTCCAGGGATATAAATGTTCACAACAGTTCTAAAAAAAAGTGAGCAGTAATATGAGTTTCAGTAGCAGCTGATAGAAGAGATCTGTTAAAATTGATCGTTCCTCTGTCAAAATATCAAGGAACTGGCCAATACATTCTGCAAAGTTGTCAGAGCAGATGATGTAACAGAGAAGCACAGCTATACATTACTTAGCAGCTTCCTTTGCTGCCACTAGGAAGTCATCTGCTTCATCTGTGCTGTGACCTGTTGGGGGCACTCAGGTATAGCAGCAGATTGCTTGCTCTTGTGTTATTTGTTTTCCCTCCCAGCCTTCAGATGTAGCTGCTATTTTATTAATGAATTACAATATTCCATTTAAACAATTAAACAAGATTTTTTTTTATCACTTTGGGGAGAGGAGGGAAGTTTCTCATAGAGTCGTTAGGGAGACTCCATAACTGTTCACTGCAAGTCATCTTGCTATGCTGGTACATTGTGGTGTTTATGCTTGGAGTGTTTTCTCTGCTGTCTCTGGCATTGTCTTGTAGAATTACCTACCTTCCACTGTATTTGAACAGAGCCCATATTTGGTGCATTTTTAGCATATATTTGTAAGCACCTTGTACTATCACCACTTGTAGAAACATTTACTTGCAGAGACAGGCAGCCTGACAGGGCAAATGGCTACTGCAGGAGACTTTCTTACATTGTGCTATTTTTCAACAGCTCCTCACTTACTAAATCTTTCAATCCGATCCTGGCTGTATCTCAGCTATTTAAGAAATGGAAGAGTTAGCCAGGAGATTCGGCTGCACCCATTAAGCTAGAGGAAATAGATGGATTATGAAAAGTGACAGCAAATTGCAAGAGAAAGCTCAGCAGAGCTTTGGGCATTTAGAAAGCTTCAGGCTTAACCCTTCACCTGGGATCCATGTGAAGGAGACTCTTTTTTGTCTTGTTCAAACCTTTTTGGACTGGGCAAGTCTGTGACAAGGGGGTTCAAAAGAAACCAGACAAAGCTGCTTCTGGAGACTCTTTCTGGGTCAGACTCTCTGGCACCATCTCAAAGAGTCAAGTATCAAGTGAGGCAGCAATCTGTGGCTGTATTTGTGTTGCATTTTCAGTCAATTACTCTGGAAGCTGGTTTTATGTGGTAGGTTAGGTATCCACAATGCATATCATGTACCTGGGAAGCTTGTACTCTTCTATTTCAGCATGCAGACTACGATTGCGTCTTTCCATAAAGTCCAAAACTGATTCCCTCTTTAAAAACTATCTTATTGACATTGGCTAAACCTTAAAAGATAGACTTTCCACCTAGAATAAATTTCCCATAATGTATGTTCCTAACAGAACAGGATACATGGAAATGTTACATGTCCAGGAGACTACCAAGAAGTCTGATTATTTGAACAACAGTCTTATTATTAAACAACTCATTTAAGAAAATATTAATCATCAACTTTTCACACTCCTATTTCTCAGCATTAGTTTTTCATTAATGCTTACATTTATATAAAGATATTTCAGATAGTCAGGCAGACATATGTTTTCAAGAGGTTTGATCCTGAAAGCCACTCAAAACCTTTCTTTCCTAATGATATCAACAAATGTTACATATGGTAAGTATTTACCTTTATATGAGCATTTATATGGTCAGTTTATTTATATTTTTATTTACAGGAAACAAATGCTCAGTGAAGAAAAGAGGGACACCAGGGTTTTTTTTTTGCCTGAACTCTGAGGAATGGGAGATATGCAACATAGGAATCATGCTGGTGTTGGTGGAGTGGTGGAATGGAAAGAGGCTTGGAATATTTTGTCTTTCACTACTGAGAAGTATAATAGGATCAAAAGTCTGCAAGTGATTTGTAAACAAAGAATAGATGCTTTTCTAGGCAATATACTGCAATTTAAACAAGAATTAATCCAAAAAAGTCATGTAATGTGTATTCTAAAGTAGATCAGAACAGATTATCACAATAGTCCATTCTGCTTTTATAATCTAGCTTTATATACATAAGCACTTTAAAAATAAATCAAGATTGGATATAAAGCAGGAACATGTCCCTATTTCTCTTTGGCTATTGCTTGGAATGGAAGAAAATATATGATGTTTTATAATACTAAAATTATAAGGAGTCTGAATAAAACAGTCTTATCATTGAATGTGAATTTTTCTATCTAGTAGGCATAACAGAAAAAGAAACATTTTAGATATTTTTAAAAAGCAAATATCTAGCTAAATAAATATAAGAAGTAAATAGATAGTTATATGAATAAGGACTTTGCCTGTAATTCCTTCATTTCTTCATTTAGATGTATTTTTTTTTTCTCTTGGTTTTGCACCAATTTATTTCCTGACTACCAAAGTGTGTGCTAACTTCAAACAAAAGCTACTGTGGTCTTCAGGAGACTCATGATAACACTGCTTTTGTAGGGACAGAATATATTTGCAACAATCCTTATAAAAGTATGGGCTAATGGAATAATTCAAGCCTCATGACAATGATCACTATTTGCAAAGAAAGTCCATCAGTTAAATATTGCTCTGTCAGTGATCATTAGTCAGGCTGAAGTCAACAACTCCATTCTAGGGCTTTTCCAGGGGAGCTGTCAGGTCTCTCTGATTCAGTCCTCTCTCTCATACTTGCAGCTTTTTGGTTTAGCTGTTCCTTACTTTTCCTCCAAATTTCTCCTTTTGTCCAGCTCTTCCTAGACTGCTTAGCTTTACCTCTTCACACAGCTTAACTGCAGATCTTCCCTTATTTACCAGTCTCTTCAGCAAGCATCTCTATTTGGTCTTTCCCTTCCAGCCCTTGGTCCAGGTTCCTTGTCAGACCCTACTTTTCTACTACAGACCCTACAGTTTCTACTCCCAACCCCTTCCATGAAACACCCCCATATCTTCATTCTACCCAAGCTTCAACTCACTCAACCCTCTTTTTGTCAGGTAATCAGTCTCTTGACCCCATCAATCCTGGTCACAATTTAATTTATTTTCTCTTCCTAAATCCTCAATCTCATCATATTTTTGCTTCCAGTATTTCTTGCTAAGGCAAAGCTGAGTCCCTGAGAAACATGACTTGTGACTTTCTATAAAAGCTGAAGTGGGGGGCTTGTGGAGGAAAATTTGAAGTCTAGAAATTGTAACAGCAGCCACAATTGTAATAAAAAAAGCAAGAGTGACAGGGAAAGGAGAAGCAACAGGATGTTCTTGACTATACAATCTAATTTAAAAATGATGAAACAAGACTTTGAATTAACATCTCAGGAGTTGCTCCTACCTCTGTCACAGCCCTCATACAACCTTGTGCAAGTCCCTTGGTGCCAGGTTCATTAAAAGATGTAGATAGTGTCATGTACAACACACTAATGCTGGGCTTTCAGCCCCTTGGTCCCTAGCATCTGCAGCTCTGTGTCATGCAGTCATGCCACTACCTTAGGAGGGATACTTCAGAGAAAAAGACAACTTGAATTTCAGAAGAATTCAGTGTATGAAAATTCACCTTGTCTCTCAAAATTTAAGGTAATTTCTCAATACCTCTGTATGTTAATTTCATTATTGACAATATAATTCACATTCTTGTGAATGTTGTAAAGCATTCTTCATTTATGCTTTCCTAAGTTCCCTCTACAGAAATAGATTTCTGAGTGCAAAGCACAGCTATAATTATGAGAAACACTCTTTTAAAAGAGAAAAAAGGACACACAAAGGGAGGGATAATATCATGAGTAGCTGTAAGTACCAATCCCGTAGTCAGATTTTTTTCTCTGTCTGCTGCTTTAGAAAGTCTGTTTACTGCTGTAGTCAAAAGCTGAAAAACTGTGGCAGGTAGCAGCTGTACCAATTAATAACCTGTCAAGGCTGACGGATAGAATGAAAAAAACCTCAACTCTCACATATAACTCCTGTATAGTTTTTTTCCCCACATTTCAGGTCTTTGGGGGTCATGAGATACACTCTGTTTCCCTGGAGAGAGATGAAACTGTCTCATTAGCGTCTATCTTTCATGACATTAAGATGCTGCCTTTGAGATGCTAACTCACCTGTTCTTCTCCCAGAATCCTGAAGTGATGAAGTTCTTTAATCAAGGAATCTGGACAGCCAGCTGTTGGAAAGAAACAAAAATAGGTGTTTTAGAGCTTCCTGTCAGTGCAGTTTCAGCATAAGACACATAGATGCAGAGATGATAGAATATACAGATTACCTTAGCTAAAGAAGATTACAAAGATTAGCCATGGCTCTGCAGGCACCAGAATACCGAAAACCATCTATCAAATAATCCTTCCACGTTTCTGAGCATGCTACCAAGAACACTTAGAAAGGTTATATTCCAAATATTTTAGCCCTTTCTCCAAAGGACTACAAACAAAAGCAAGATGAAAAGGGCAGCACTGTCTGCCAGATACCGCCAACCCTTCGTATAAGCCAAAAAGCCTGTTAAAAGAGGATCTCACATCAAAACATTGGAGCTGCCCAAAGCTGAATTCTGATTCACACAACAGATTTGGACTCATTTCTAAGAATAATACATGCTTTCCCTGATTCTCTGAAGGATTTAATAGGCCCCACAGATCGCTTTAATTTTAGCTGTCACAAGTACAACCCATTTCACATATATATGGCTGTTACCCCCTGTGTTAAAACACAAACCAGGGCAGAGAGGAGTGATTTACCAGAATTTTGCAAACTTTCACATCTGTACCAGCCAGTAAGAAAGAATATGTCTTGCTAGCTGCCATGCACTCTAGTGACCTGTTCAGACTGTGGTTACCTTCCTGGCAATGAAGTCCAAGGCTGCTGTATACTACTTTTGTAAATGACTTTTGTACACTACCAGACTAATTCCTGACAAGGGATGAAAGAGCAGACTGCGAGAGCTTTCTGGGCTTTACTCTTTTTACCATAAATTGAAGCATCTCTTTGTGAACAGAGAAGATCTCTTAAAAGGAATTAAGAGCATAGTTCCTCTCAGAAAATGGGAGGAACCATGGTCTTTATCAACCTGGTTTTCTGCTGACGCTACTACAAATAGTTACCTTTCACTCCTAATGACTGCCATTGAAAGAATACCAATTAATTTGCACATAACTATCAGGAAGTCTCCACCAGCACCATTGTTTCACTTAAGGCCAGTGAGACATGGCCTACACTCACACTTTCTGTTGGCATAGCTGTCTTAGGGATGCAGAAGGAAAAGACTAGAAAGCAACATAACTAAAAAGGCAAAAAATGAACAATAGACATACAATACAATTACACTAGTACAAGTCTTGTATTTGCATAATTGTTCCACTTAGGGAACTGATTTAAATGTTACTGAAGTCAACATTTTACTGGTGAATGTTTTATCTTCATTCCGAGGAAGAATAGGTGAAGAATGCATCATCTACACAACTTCATCAGCAAACCCTTACAAAGGCAAGAAAAGGTTTGAAGTTGGCCCAGGTTTAAGTATATAGTAAGAATTGCCTATTAATGAATTGTCTCTTACTAAATATTAGTATTTCTTCCCATTTAATGATACCTATTATATTCTTACAGGCTATTTTTCACCCACACCTTTCTCATGCACAAGGGTATTCACATATTTGAATGTGTGTTTTAGGTCTAAGTGATTATTTCTTAATCAGATTTTATTCTCCACAACTTCTAGAACCATAACCTGTGTATCACTTTTAAATTTCTTTTCTCATTTTCTCCATGCTGCTTATTCTTTCTCTTTCTCAATGCACTTAATTGTCCTTGCTACTCCTACCACAGAATCACTGCTACACAGGACTTTCTTGTGTTCTCACTGGGGTTTACATCTCCATCCAACTCTGTCTCACTACTTGACCTGAGCCCTGAGTTGTAGTCCAGAAATGTTGTCTTCTCTGTGTCTCAAATAAAATCTTATTGTATAAAACATGGTTCCTGTCTCTTAGCCTCAAGTTCTTACATAATTAGCAATATATTTTCTTGCATGTGATTTTCCCCGAAAATATCTGCATTGATTGCATACTGCCATAGGAATTTCTAAGTGTAGAGGATAATTATGATTTCATGTAATGCTGCCTGTTAATCTTTGACAGATGTTAGCTTTAGAACACCAAGTAAACTGCATTCTGCCTTTTGGAGTCCTTACAGCTTCTACTTCAGTCAAGTATTTCTTTCTTCCTTCTTATCCTTTTCAATTTATTATTCACTAAACTCCTTAAAATTGGAAGGTTTCCTTTTTCATCCCTAGCAAGAACTTTTTCGCTCAATTCTCCTTGATTTTTTTTTCCCAGAAATTCATCCTATTCTGCCCTCACACATAAATTATATAATCTCCCCTTTATGAACTCCTTACATGCATCCTCTCTGTCTTCCATCCAAGTTGGGGATTAATGGATTAAGAGGAGCCGGGCCAAGAAGAACTTGGGGGTGCTGGGGGTGAGAGGCTGGACATGAGCTAGCAAGGAGAACTTGCAGCTCAGAAACCAAATATGTCCTGAGCTGCATACAAAGCAGTGTGGACAGCAGGGCCATGGAGAGGATTGTGCCCCTCTGCTCTGCTCTGGTGAGATCCCACCTGCAGTGCTGCATCCAGTTCTAGGGTCCCCAGAACATCAGAAGGATGTGGTTGTGTTGGAGTGGGTCCAGAGCAAGGTCACCAAGATCAGAGGGCTGGAGCACCTGCCCTTTTAGGAAAGGTGAGAGAATTGGGATTGTTCAGCCTGGAAAACAGAAGGCTTAGGGGAGATATTATAGCAGGCTTCCAGAACTTGGTGGGGGTTTATAAGAAAGATTGGGACAAACTATTTAGTAGGGTCTATGGTGAAAGGACAAGGGGCAATGGTTTTAAACTGCAGGAGGGTTGATAGAGATTAGATATAAGAAATAAGTGTTTTTATGGTAAGGGCGGTGAAACACTGGAATGGGTTGCCCCATTCAAGGTAAGGCTGGACAGGGCTCTTAAAAACCTGACCTAGTTGAAGGCGTTGCTGCTTATTGTAGGGGAGCTGGACTAGATAACATTTAAATGTCCCTTCTAACCCAAACTATTCTATGATTCTATGAAAAATATGCATGTTTAAGTGTTACTAGTCATCTACTGCTGCATGCTCTTCCAAATGCAATATTTTGTATAGTCTGTTTTTCAGAGACTTGCCCAACCTAGTTTTCAATTTTTCATAGTTCAGATTTTCACTGGATCTTGCTTAGCTGATTATACAACAGGTCCTGATGTTACTAGCAGAGAGAGAGAGCGAGCTTAAAACCTATGTCACTGTTGGCATGATTCTTTCCAGCAATGAGTTCAGAAATGTCAAATGCATACAATATTGAATTATACTGACACATCTTAACAGTCTGCTGTCTGTAAGAAGTCATCTCAGATTGTCACATTTCAGAAGCAATAATTTCAGGAAAAAAAAAAAGAAATATTTTCTTTTTTTCTTTCTAAATATTTCTGGGCATATTTCTAATATTTCCTATTTCTATTTTTAATTTCTTCTTTTCTGTAAGTGGACCTTTGTAAAACATGTTCTAACACTGTAACCTATTTTTACCAAATATCTGTGAGTTTTGAAAAAGTCTTGGATTATGTTAAATTCCTGCACTGTGACTAGAGACAAATGTTATGGCAAATAACCATCCCATAAATAAAACATAAGGAGACTTAAAAAACCCCCTCCCTGCTCAAAATGATTAAAAACTATTTTTTATCTCACCCACAAATTCCTCCATATATCCACCAACATATTAGTGTATATGAAAACACCCATGGAACTTTGATAATTATTAGTAAAGTACATCACCTGATGGGTTCAATGGCAAACTGTACATACCAAACATTTATAGAAAAATGTATTTTCTAAGCCTTTGATGTGAAACTAGCACATGCCAAATGACATAAATAAACTGTGCTTTACAGATTTCCGCTATTTTATATAGAATGAGTTGAGGATTCGTTTTTATGCCCTCTGTCCTACAGAACCCGTTAATGGTCTCAACAATTACCAAAAATTTTCACTTCCCTCTTCCCAATTATTACTTGAAAAGTACAAGCCTTCATGAAATTTCCACAGACATAAACCAAACAATAGGAATATTAAAAAAATAGTCAATAATAATTACACCTAAGAGTGTTGAAAGGAAACAGTGCAAAAGCATGGACAACTGGCTTCAATCAGAAGCCAAAACTCAGGATTGAGGACACCTGCAGACCGATAAAATGGCAGCTAAATTGCTCATTTGTTGCCTCTTTCAGCTTACATTCAAACCTGTGTGATTCATATGTTCTCAGCTGCAGTGACTGTTACAGGTTCTTGCTAGCTATGATGGCAGAGCAAGATATAAGAAACATAAAACTGATGCAAATATTTAATACTTTTATACTACTTTTAACTCTGTCATAGTTCCACTGATGTTAGAGCAATCAGATACATAAAATTAATTTGATGTCTTAGGAATGAGCCTAAGTCTAAGCAGGAAAATAATGAAGGGATGATGCCCAGTTCAAAGGACCAGCAGCTTTATAAAGTCACAAGTAATTTCTTTGCATCTATTTAAAGTTTTATTACTTAAATTTAAGCTTTTTATTTGCTTCAACACATTCCATCATACACCACTTTACTTGTATTAATAATTTTGTTGTTATGTGATTCCCATATTGCTTTATAATTTAATTCCAAGTGCTGTACTTGTGAATGAAAGGTGCATTTAAAGCTACAGAAATGTGTAACTGTAAACCTGCAATTTACATTGCAGTATTCTCTTCATAAACATATTTTTAATCTGTTCATATAAGTACATGTATCTCTAAGAGAAAAATAAAGAAGCAAGATTTAGGAAGGATGGTTTGAGGTCTCCTAACATAAATACACTGATTTCAATTGGTCTGAACACACATTTTCAGCTACACTTGTAATTAAACTATGATTCTAACTACTACAAATTTAATTACTCAAATCTTCACATATTTTTTCTCAGACAGAATTAGCTTCTGCTTTTCATTTTTTTCTTTAAATTATCCCTCTGTATGACTTATGTTCTTCAGAGAGAAGGCAAAGGAAAAATTAAACCAAGCCTTTAACGTTGCATAAAATAGCTGAATGGAAGCAAAATATGGCAGGGGCTACAAATAGAGCCAACTGAGAAGTAAAAGGAGTGTCAGTGCCCTGATGGCACCTCCAGCCCTGCCTGTCCCAGCCAGGACCCCATGTCAGCCCCTGCCTCACCCACCTGCAGCCGGGCTGATGTCCAGCTGATGTCCCCACAGCCCTGCCCTGCCCAGCCATGGGGAATGCTGCAGCTCAGAGGTGCTCAGGCCCATCCCCAGGGAGGTGCCCAGTGCCCGCAGCAGGGGCTGTCCCAGCGCTCCTGTCTGCCAGCACCTGGATGGAGGTGCCCTGGCTGAATCACTCAGAGGTCAAAGAAAATCACAAAATGCCTCACTGACCACAGTTACAAGCTAATGTATCTCCACTGCAGGGTTGTGAGCTACATCTTCTACCATAGGTTTGCCATATTATTTCCTGCTTTGCATTTGAGATTTCATCTTTCCCCAAAAAGTATAGTTGTCTGAGATTAATTTCAATACATTTAAGCATCAAAATGTTGGCTATATGAGTCTAATATATTCCTTGCATGCTTCCTTTATAGTTGATAGAAGGAATACATGCTTTCACAGGCTAATTCCCACCATCCAAGACAGGCACAAAAAAAAGATCCCCTTATTTCCATTAAGTGAGGAGTTTAAGGCAACTTGGCAAGATTTACAGTAACTTTTAGACTTTTTAAGTTAGAATATTTGAATTTCACTCAACAGCTGCAATTCCAATAATTTCTACATATGCTTAACATTGGAGCATGTAAATTGTAAATTTCCCCCTCACATTTAGCTCCATGCAAGCTAAGCATTTACATTATGAGCACAGTGCAATTTCCATTTCTCTCACTTAGAATTTATGTCTGCATCAACACTTGTTAATTCTGAAAAGTACATCCCTTTCGTGGGCTCTGAACATAACCATGCACGAATATCTCTCAACGTCCTTCAAAGGATATCTTTTCACAGTGCTAATTGCTAAACCGAGCTTGCCACTGGAAAATGTTTTAAATACTTGAGAATAACCACTTCATGCTTAGAAAATTAATGGGTATGTTAGCTTCTTTTTTTCCTGACTTTAGTATAGGTATTAAAAATGTTCTGTATTCAAAAACATAATCCTAAAAATCTGGCAGTGCAGCACTCTAATGGCAGGATTTGTAATACAGCAACAGTTATATATATACAGGGAAGTGCAAGCTGGCCTGCCATGCATGCACAGGAAGGAAAGGTGGCTAGGGAATCCTGCAGCTCAGAGGTGCTTGTTACAGCAGTGTGCATCCAGAGCACAGCCAACCTCAGCTACAGTGGGACAGTGACTGGGACTCCTGGTGTGAGTACAAGTTACTCAGCACAGCACAGAGCTCACTGTTGAGTGAGCAGCAATGGCAGGAAGAGCACAGCCCTGCACTGAGTATAACCACAACGGGAGTGGAAACAGCAGTAAGAAAGCTGGGCTCAGACTAGACTTTCACGCAAAACTTAACAGGTTTGGAGTCCATTTGCTCACCATAACTAGTGCGCATTAATTCGTTACGTCACTTTCCCAGTCTCCTCCAAATTGTTCAGCTAACTGGAATATTGCTGTAAACCCCACATCTTTCTGCTCTCTGCATCTCCTCCAGGGATAAGCAACCCTGTGCTGGTGACAGTGTGGCCATTCCTATGGGAACTGACCATGATTTCAAAGTATGGAGTGAGTTCACTGTGCTTGTGTTAATTAAATGTTTAGATGTTACAAGTGACCTTTTCTCATTTTTGATGTTATGTGAATGTGAACAAAGACAAAACTAAGGAGAGTGTCTGGAATGCATAAATATTTGACTGAAAGAGAAAAAGATATGATGAATATCAAGTAGGTAATTTATAGAATATAAGCATATAAGGCTATATTTGGAATACTACTTGTGCATTATGAAAAGATGTTGAACTGTTTTCTCACAGATCCTACAGAAGGGATATACTTACTGTATCTTACTATAGCCATTTTCACTATTTTTCTTACAACACTCATGAGCAATACTTTGGTAAATAGTAAATTATTGAGATTTTTTCCTTGCTGCCCACACAATTTCATAATGTAGACAAACTGAGAACTTCATTCATTTGTATATATACACTTATATTTACATACCTCTTCCTTTGTATAAAAAGATTTAATTTTTTAAAAAAGAAAGGTCATAAAACAGTCCTGTGAATAACTTGTCATCTCAAGTCCATGCCTTACATCTGCAAATCTGAAAATGCAGAGGATTCACAGGGGCACACAGCTTCATCCGGAGCATCAATTATTACTGACCACCATTAATCATAAAATCACATGTCAGACTCAGAACCCTATCATGAAATCCATCAGACGTATGTTTGAAAATTGGGGGACAACCCTTTAGCACCCAAATTTCTTGTATTGGCCACCTTACAACTGGTGTAAAAAAAATACCTATCCAGCAAAATCAAATAAAGTAAGCTAAAAAATTACATGGGATTCTTTACTTGTACTCATGCCATTTTAATAATCAACAGTTTGCAGATTATATTTTTCTGTACAATGATCTAGATGAGTAGATGTACAAATATATGCTCAAAACGAGACACATTAGAGTGCTTCGATATTATAGATTGGTTTTGGGAAAAAAAAAATTTAAAAAGCATATTTCAAAAGCAAGTAGTATTGAATTCTGTCTTTTCAAAGTCAGCAGTCATGTATTTAGACTGTAAAGCTCAGCTCTGCACTTGGGCAATGCTGAACCTGAGAAGATGACAAGCAATGCTCATGTGTGGTTTCTGTACCCAGAGGTTTCTGACCTTGGTAAGGTCATGGTGAAAATCTTCACATGGTGAAGATCTTTCTTCTAAGTCTTTAAAAACCTCTCTAAAACTACAAATGGGGGAGCAGTTCTTCAGCTCAAGCAAACTATCCCAGCAGTCCAAAGACACAGAGCATATTTTTTACTCTTATGAAGTGTTTGTAAAAGAATTCTGCAAATGGACTGCATCAGAGTTGGGAAAGGATCACATAAAGTGATTGTAGCAAATTCTGCTGGTCTGGCTTTCTCACATTGCACACAACTCTGGCTTTCACTGTGCTGTTACTCACTGCTATTTTAATGATGCTTTAAAGCCAAATGACTAGAAGTAATGAACCACATTAGCCATTTTCTGCTAAGGTCTTTCTTTTAATCTTTGCTACAAAAAAAAAAAAAAAAAAAACAAAAAAAAAACCACAAACCAAAAAAACCAAAACCAAAAAAAAACCAAACAAACAACAAAAAAAACCAGGAATATTGACCTGCCATTTCAGTTTAGAACCTACTTCCTTGCTTCCTTTTCACACATTTAAAGCAACATTTAAACCACACTTGAACAAGTAATGTTTAGTTGCATCAGCATTCAAACCCTGAATTGCACTGAGTTCTGCAATGCCAGCAAGCCCCTGCTTGTTATTTTGGGGAGTTTTTTGTATATTCTGCACTGCTATGTGACAAACTGCAGAAAGAGTCTTTCCGAGGGGGGAATTTTCTAAATAATATTCAGTATTGCCCAAGAGACTGACACTTCAGGGCAACCATGCAATAGTGCAAACACATTTGATGGATAGTCTGTACCATCTGCTTGCTCAATATTCCAGTTTAAATTATAGGTGTAAATTCACCCACACAATTCTCAGTAAAGTCAGTGAATACCAAACTCATGTAACACAACAAATTCCATGCTGCCTATCAGTAATGAGAAATTGAGCTATGGCCTTTACTGCTCACATACAGAAGCTCCAGAAGCAAAAAATAAAAAAGGAAACTCCCTTCTTCCCATGCAAGTGGGAAGATTTGATTATTGCCAAATGAAATTTTACAGAAAACCCATTTTCTTAATGCTTACTCATTAACAGAAGTAATTTCTACACTTTCTTTACATCAAAGAGGCTAAGTCTAGGCTCCTACCATAACCAGGTGATTTTAATTTTTTTTTAAGTTGAGATATAAGAGCATTATTAAACTTCTTTTGGAAGACTCACACTTTCTACCATAAAAAACATGGAAGTGAAAATCTCATTGAAGGGGTCTGGCCTGAAAGGAGCTCTTCACTCTCAGTTTGCTAGGTTTTTAGCTCTATCAGCTCAATTCATGAAAGGTTTTCTCATCTTTTATTCAAAAAGTAGTTGAAATCTCTAAAGAAAACTCTGTTCTCTCAAATTCCCGCCTTCATGCTGGCATTGGCCTTTGATGATGATCAGTACTTTTGAGAAGGGAAGTGAGAGGTCAGGAGCTTTCAGCATGTGGTGGAGACTTTATGAGAGAGGAGATTGTCTTCTCAGGGAAAATCCAACTATGCCCGAATAAAAGTCAACACAAGGCAAAAACAACTACAGAAGAATTTCATTTGCTAGTTACTGAAGGGCAAATCCTTAAAAGATTCCAATTTCTGGATACAGAACTAAGCAAGTATAATTCAGAACTGCAAAAAGGTCTCTAAGCTGAAATTAAGCTTAAGTTGACACCAATGTTTTCCTACTGATGGCTCAATAACAGAAAGATATTTGTCACGGTAAACAATATTGTAAAGCACAAACCCTAAGAATCATATTTTGAAAGTAAATATCTATTCTTTTTCCTTTTAAAAGTTGAATTAAGGAAAATGTTCTCCTATAATTTTGGGAGTTATAGACAAAACCTCAGTTTCCTATTGCAATAAATTTCCACCTAATTTGTATTTACCACATGAGGTTACTACACTGACTATGTAATATATAATAAGCCACTGCACCATCAAGAAAGATGTGGCCAGGTGCCAGAGAAAAAACACAGCTTTCCATCTTTTTAATTACAAAACTACTGTTTAAGGATATTAAAATACAATTTATAAAGGTTATCTTCTGTCCACAGTACAGGAAAATCAATATGCCAAGCTAAAAAAAATCAGCAGAAAAACCAAGATGCACACATACAGGTCTCACTCTCTTACTCACACATGCATAAGCATGCACAAAATTACTGTTGGAGAAAGGAAAATGGCAAACAATATCCAGTGACCCAGAAACAGCACCACTTTTCTTTCAGATTTTGCATTTCTTTTTTTTTTTTTCACAGGATATGACATCATTCTGTATAAACAGTATATAAAAAATGCTATTTCTTTAATCTATGAAGCATTTATAAATCTTCAACATGAGCCTTTCACTGAGAGCTTAGACAAATATTTAAATTGCTACATAAATGACTCAGACTACAAGGCAAGCCCAGGCTACTCTAAAAATAAATGTTCATGGACAATAAGCCCATCCTACCAAAAGAGAATTTTAAAAAACCACAGAATATATAATGTCTCTCAGAATAGTACAGACATATCTGGATGAATGGCTATGATTTTCTCTTTTTCATGGAGATTTTAAGACAGAAAATAATTTTCAGAACTCTAAAGAATGAAGCAATTTTCTAAAAGCGACCTGCACTCTGGTAAAGGAGTTCAAATCTTAATTGATGCCTAATTGTAATATTTTTCTTTCTCCTTTGCAGCAGCAATATAAGTGTGCATATCTTGCTGTTCTCTATGAGGGAACATGGAAAAGTTCCACTCATGAAATGAGGACAGTTTTGCATTTCACCGTAATCAGATCAAATTAGGGCAGGTGGCAACTCTGCAGGCAACATAATTATGAAAAATGCCTGTGTTCAATACAAACTGTCCTTCCAGTCTTGAGGTCTAATAGGACATCAGAGTGCAATCTTTTTACATTTTACTGGCAGCTCAGAATACAGAAGACCACTGAGGGGGGGCTACATACCGCTCTCATTTTCTGTCTGTGCAAATCCAGACAAATAATACATATGTTCTTCAATATTTGCTCTAACATAAGAAGCAGAGTGTTCCTGGGAGTGCAAAAGCTGGTGTGGGGTGAAAACTAAAGTTAAATACAGAAGAAAAAGTAATTAAGTCACTAGGCAGGTCTAATTCTAATAACATTGTGTGAGACAGGCTAATCCTGCACTGCAAACAGTGATTCGTGTTTCTACTGTAAAAAACCTGACAGGCAGGCATAAATACAACAGATAATACTCTCTGTTCATCTAACAGAAAAGAATTGAAAAGACCTGAGAGATTCCCCAAAGAGAAAGTGTTAAAGATTTTTCTGATTTTATATTGATATACTGGCCCTATACTTGAACAGATTGCTCATGATGAATAGCTAGCAAAACACATTTGAAATAAGCTGAAAATTTAATGCAAATTTCTACTCTACATTAAAGGGATGATACAGCCAGGTTCATTTAGAATATTACTCCTCTGAAGACACCCCAAGCACTACAGTAACAAATGTTATATCAAAGAGGCACTCGGCAACAAATGCAATATGAGTCTCTGTGAGGCAATTTTTCAGTATGTCAGAATTATAATATCACTCCGAGGAAACAAATTAAGCAGCACAAACTTGGCTGTTGGGATCACTTTATTAGCAGTACAGTGTTTTCTTATAAAGAATGCTTTTCTTTGGATCTGTCAATGAAATGCTCTATCCGTTTTATTGGTGCACAACTTCATATTTGCCTATGAAATATAAGAAACATTCTTTCTGCCACATTAAAAAAAAATTGAGGAAACAAACAAAAAAAAAAATTCCTGATCATTTTTACTCTACAGCTGATGTCCAGCCCAGTGTGGCTTTTCTTACTCACCAGGGATAAACACTTTAATCACAAGGGATAAAACTAGCACACTAGTACCAGTGAGAAAATACCAAATGATTTCTACCTGGTGGAGGAATATCTATTTTTAAAAACCCATAGGTTTCTAAAAATATTGGCAAAATATTGAAGAAAATTCTGCACTGGTTAGTCATCATGTTGATGTAAGAATTGATTAAATTTTTTCCCTTGCGCATAAAAAACAGCCCTTGCCAGGTGGACAGGCCACAGGCCCTTTCAATGAGTCAGAGGAGGCTGTGCTTGCACTGTAGTGATAAAATTCCAAGGATGTCACAATTTACCTAAAGCTCAGTGGCTGCAGTGGACCAGGAGCACAGTGGGAGGTGGATATGCTTTACTATGTGCAGGGCAGGAGAGAACCCCCACAGCTCAGCATTATGCCATCAGACTCATCGCTACGCTGAAGTGAATTAGTGCAAGCAATTTCATGAGATTACGGCAGCAATTTGGTACAGAACAGCTGCCACACCACACTACAGGATTCTCCCTCTGGTTTTTACTTACATGACCACGAATAATTTCTGAGTTAATCCAGAGCAACAGAATTTATCCTTGATCCTTACCAACTTACACAGAGATATGCTATGCCTTAAAATTAAATGGTCTTTACACTTTTTTTAAACTAAAAATAATTCCATTATAACAAGCCCAATATATCTTCATTAAATCAGCCACTCTATACAATGCTATTTCTTCTGATATTTGAATTACTTTCCCTATCTAGACCATGCCCATGATTTCCCTCATCTACACTTTATTTTCTGTATTCTTTTAACAGTGTAGGGTTTCTAAGCTGTGACCCTGAAGACAGAACAGACAGATAAGTGTAGGACCAAATCTCCAACCTTAGTTACTGCATATATGAAACCCCACAGGTACACAGTCCAGGTGCAGATGGCTGTGAGGGTGTGCATGTGTTTTTTTTTCCCCTCCCTTTGGAGGAAAATAGATATTATTGCATCAATCATTTCCAATCACCAAAGGAAAAAAAAAGAAGAAAATTTATACTAGTGGAATTCTAAACTGACAGAGTTTGTCACTATGAATGCTGATGCAGACACTAGAAATCAAGACTGCAATGTCTCTGAACTTGATGCTAACATTTAATCAGGTTGATAAGCCAAGTAAGTAAGGACTGGTGTCCCCCGAGGAACGCCCTCTGCCTCCCACATGTAGAGCTCCTCTTTTCCCAGCAACAGAGAAACAGAGCTCAGACATGAGTGTCCTCTGTTTCTTCTTTTCTTTTACAAAATGGAAAGTCAAATTATTGAAACTAATGATAAGGTTAAGCTTTTTTTTTTTTTTCTTTTTCCTCATGCTATTAATATGCTCCCTTGACTTTGCTTCATTTCAGGAGATCACTGAGCTGCAGTTGTAAAAAATAACACTAGGTCTCATCTTGTACATTTACCTTTTGACATCACATTAACTAATTTTTCTGTTAAGTACTTCTAAGTAGTCATTTATATGTTAAGTATTGAACTTTGTATCCCTTCTGCCTCTCAATATTACACTGCTTGCTATGTATTTTCCACTTGTGCCTGTTATGTCATGGATCAGAAATTCATTCCTTGTACTTCTGTCTGGCTCCAGAATACCATCATGCATGACATTCCAGAGACACTTTCTTCCTGACTGAGAATTATTGGATAAACAGCTATAAAAGCACACATAAAAGCTAAAAGCCCTTAGAAATACTTGGAGGGGAAACAAAACATCCCCTAAGCATCAAATCGGTTGGAAATTCTTCATGCTGCTCTTCTACAGAAATTCCTGCAGGATTTGCTTTCTATTGTAGCTTAGGTCCGGTCAGGAAAAAGATTGTCAATTATGATAAATGATTCTGTATGGCAGGATTTAGACTCACACTACAGAAAACTATATCTAATGAGATTATCTGATTCTTTCTTAAGGATCAATAATTTATTTATAGGCAGGGACCTCAAAGGTTAATTTTTAGTGCTTTACTCACCAAGCTATCCAGCACTCATATGACTTGTAAGAGACATACAATCAGAATTGGCTAATCCACATCAGCTTGTTTAAAAAAATTGTCAGATTAACAAATCAATGATACTTACACACTACAAAATTGGTTTCCACTTAAAAGCTGACTGGATTTACACAGTTTACATGCAGCACAAATCCTCTTTTCATGTCATTTAGCAAAGATTCTGGGCAAAGTGATTCTCCCCTCTCTTGTCAATTTCCAAGACACAAACTGGCCAGCAGAAATCCTATTGCAGTTTGATGGATGTGTATTGAGGGAAAAGGGAGGAGAGGAAAAAAGAGAAATGTAGGATTTTTGATGTTTGGCTATAAGTTGCTGTCACTGATCAATTTCCTATCTCTGCTTCCACCGATACCTGTGACTTTCCATTTTGAGAATTTTCCCGTTTTACTGGTTTTACCAAGAAGTATGCCATGCCTAACTTGTGACACGTTGATGCTACATCCATTCAACAGCCCATTGCAGGGGTTGCATGAATGTAATAGCGATGAGTGCTACATTCATGTTTTTTTCACCCATTTCGACATTTTAATTCTGCTCACACCTCTTGCACTCATTATAAGAGAGTCAAACACATGGCTGCCATCAAGCATTCTCTGGCCTTGAATGCAAAGTACACTTTGCTGCAACAAATTCTTTGCACATGTTGTTTCTCTCTCTGTCTTCCCTTTCTAGCTATGTATTTATAGTTCTTTGAAGGTTGTGGAGCATTATCTAGTTTAATTTTAATTTTTGTTACTTTTGGATTTTGATGGAAAGTGGCTTTTGGGAGCACAACACACTTCAGATCATTAGGACTATATTCATCTTCACTGAGATCCTAACAAATCAAGGTGGCAAACATCTGAAAGCTACAATGATATTTTTTGTGCAATGGTCACTGAATTAGAGCAGTTGTGATATAAAACTGATTTAGATTACAGGTGCTTAATCAACTGAAACTCCAGAAACTCTAGTAATAGTTTCCTTACTTCGTTCTATACCTGGAAAATATCATCAGAAGACAAATGTAAATATTTGCAATGAAAAAATATACCACAGTGTCAGTTTGCATTTTTTTTCAGTCTTGTATTTACAGATCCTACTGAACTGAAAGTTAATGCTAACATTCAAAGACAGACTGTGCATAATCTAAGAGGACATGCGACATTTTTATGTTTCAGGCTAATGCTTTGTGTTTTTGTTCTTCAGGACAGTCTCATATAAGAAAGTAAGCTAATGTCATTGACAATCTCAATATTAAATAGATAAATAAATAAATAGAGACAAAGCAAAACACAACCAAAGTGGCTGAAATAAGCGGCATGTACACAGTACAGTAAACAATTTTGCTGAGCAGCCTACTAATTTGTCCCAATCTACCACAACCAATTACTCCTGCCTCAGAGACTCCTTATCTCAGATTTTCCAAGCCAGCTACCCACTATTTTTTGATAAAAGACATAGCAGTATTTCAGAAAATTGCAGATTAGATAAAGAAGAAACCCAGTGTTAGAAGTAATTGCCTGCATTTTTCCCCTCAGCTATCCAATCCTCCATCCAAATAGTTGAAAAGCTACCTTCCAAGTTAGGTCTCAGTAATCCCACTGTATTGGCTACAAAATAATAGGCTTGACAATATTATAGAATCATTGTGCTTAGCATTACTGTCTGCTAGCAGAGGATGGGAAAATAATCTTTGAAAGGTCAGCAAGAGCAAAAAAAGACTGTGTTGAATTGGACCCCCACAATACTGGCTGGACATAACACACACACTCATGTCAGAGTTGGACAGCTAAGCTCCACAATGCACAAAAGGTAGAAATCATTCAACCCTCTTCCTTCTCATCCCTCTTCTGGGAAAGAAAAGGTATCTTTGGTTTGGGAGAAGCAGAAGCTGGCTGTAAGTACTATAGATAAATAAATGTACTGAACCTAACATAAAATCCTTCTCTCAGTACCCTGTCTCTGGCACAGCTCAGTAACAGATGCCATGAGAAAAGCATAACAAGAAAAGGGTTAAATATGTCTGTATTTCCTCCTTATCTGCACACTGCCATTTAGAGACATTCTATGATAGAGGATGCAATCAGATCCCTTTTCTCCCTCTTGGGAATTCTCCATTAATGTATCTTTGAGAACTCTGGATACTTTTGGTCTCTACAATATCCTTAAGCATTAAGTTCCATAATTTTAATTTGCAACATGTGAACTTCCTCCTTTTACCTTATATGTACTACCTTATAGCATGGCTATCTCCAGTTCTCACATAATAAGAATGGGTAAATTCCTACTACTTTTTTCCATTCCTTTTATGATTTTAGAAAACTTCATCACATCTTTAACCAGATGACTCTTGTCAGAATGGAAAAAACAAGCATTTCATCACACACAAACGATTCCTTACTTCCAGCCATCCTTGCTGCTCTGTATTTAAACAATAGCTAGCACTTTCTTTTTCAGACACAATAACCAAAACTGCTCTTGGAATATGCAGAGCAGGCTGCACTCTTGATTTTCCATGGAGAAATAACATTTTGTCATTCCTAAAGTTCCTAAGACCTGAATTACCCTTTGAAATCTGATCTGCCCTTTTGATTTTCACTTAGTGCTCAGATGATATTTTCTGTGAGCCACCCAAACAAGAGTCCAAACAAATGAGGAAGGAGATGAGAGACCAGTGCCACTCTGTCTGCTTTTGCCCTTGGACACTCCAAATGATGCCACCTCTGCTTCCTAAGATGGCTTACTGGAAAGCCTGTTCAAAACCACCAGCAGTGTTGTGCTGACAGTCAGCTCTGCAGACATTGCTTTGTTACTCCATCCTTGCACCTGGGCAGTGCAGCAGCACCCTTGCAGCTCAGGATGTGGCCATGTACTCCATCAGCCTAAATCACCTTCTCAGCTTGCCCCAGCCCTGGGACTTCCCCAGTGATCATAGGGCTGTGGTTAGCCCTGCCTGGCACACCCCATTGGCACGGCATGGCACAGCTGGCCTCCCTACTGCCCCAGAATTACTGTGCTGCAACATCTCCTGCCAGCAAGTCTCTAGACAAGGCTGCAGAATGCCTTACTTAGTCTATAAGGATTTAACAACTTGGGAGCTAAGCAGTAGTGTGAGGTATGAGGGCTGGAAACAAAATGGACATAAACCTGATAATCCAAAACTAACACATGAAAACAAACAACTAAATGCTTTTATCTGAAAGTTGAAACAAGGTACAAAAGAGCAGGATAGCAAACAAATAGAAAGAATAAAGAAAATTATCATCAGCCTCCTTCTTTTCATCTTGCAAAGGCACTGTATTCTGTATGCTGTATAGGCTATGTCAGCTTCTTGTCTTTCCATCAATGCAAAGAGAAATGGAGACAGAAAACACTTTTGCATGTGTGCCTTATAGACTTGAATTTCTAAACTATGAAGAATGATCTCTCTGTACCCCAGATGTGAAACCCTGTAGCTTCATAAAGAGACAAAGTTCCTTGCAAGCCAACCTGTGCATGCACCATGCTGGAGCACTTGCTCTTTAGTAGAGCCTGGATTGAACTCATGCAGAAAATTCCTGAGGATGAGACAAAATATTTATGTGGTGCCCTCAGTTTTCTTCTCTATTCTGGGAGAAACAAGGACTTCAAATCTAGACAGCATTTGACCCATAATAATTGGAAAATGAAATCTCCATTTGTAGCTTAGTCTTTCATCTGCAGATCTCTTGCAGGTTTGGTTTGTGGGGTTTTTTTTAATCTGTTGTCTTCTGAGGACAAGCTCTTTTTTGATTACAAATCCTGGTTATGTTAAGTATGCTGCATCTAGCTGTGCAAAGGTGATACATTAATTCTTATTTATATCACAGCTGATCTGAAAACCTCCCTTCTGTTGATAACTCCACTGTGCTAAATAGTGGATGAAGATGTCACATGAAACAGATGATGCAGTCATTTGTGCATCTACAAGAGGATGCCACGTGTGACAGAACATGTGATACAGAATGCATGGCAGATTCCCCAAGGGAGGGGCCTGAAGCACAACAAGAAAGCTTGCCCATTCTTTTGTGCTGTGGATATACTGACCAGTGCAAAACTGGGATTTTAACTTTGTCTCTCAGCATTTTAAGCTGTGAGTTTGGCCTCACTTGGTGATCTTACATAAAAAATATTACCCTGCCAAAGATAATTCTCCAAATACTCTTTAGAGAACACCATAAATCCCATATCTTGAACTTACAGAATATATATACCAACAATCTTTAGCTGACTCAAAGCTGTGCTTGACAATGATAAGTCAGTGCTGCCATGCAATTACCTTGGGAACACCAACTGAAGGCAATGACAATTGAAAGTTAAAACATCTGGCTCTGAATTCTCACTTTATGACTTTGTGGAGAAAGAACAGCCACAGCTGCATGACAAAACATCAGTTCCATATTTTCTGAGTTTTCTCTTGAAGTCTTTGCAGTATTTAAATATGGATCACTCAACATTAATGTATGTATTATATAAGGTGAAAAAAGACAAGATCTGCCTCCCACAAAGTTTTTTATGGAATAGATTAATGTACATGCTACTCAAGAGACTGAAGTTTTATCCTCAAGAACAGTTTAAATTAGCAATTTAAATAAACAGTTTAAAACAGTTTAAATTAGTAATTTCCATGCGCTAGGTACAGTCTGTTTCTTTTCCCTTTTCTTTCGTTAACCTACATAAAGCCAGGCTTGTTTACCTGGCTTGCTGGAAAAGGAGTTATTAGAGTCCACCCATTACCAGCCCTGAAGGTTGCACAAAAAGCCAGAGGATGCCATCTAAGTACCAGCTATCACATAATTATTCTGCTTTAGCAATACAACTAGTTTTAAAGCAAATTTTAGGACCTGGAGCTCTATTTTAGACATAATTTCATTAATAAATTGCTTCATTGTTAGCATGCAATCTGCAGTTTATTTGGTCTGTAATATTCTGTGATCATTATGATAAATCTGAGTTCAGTGGTCAGAAATTAATTCTGTCAATTTTGAAGGAAATAGGGCTTTACTGGACAGAAGGGCAGATCATAACCCCAGCAGCCAAAATAATCATTTGTAGCTAGTAAACAGAGAAGACCAAATGGGGATAGTTTCAGTAAGAAATTTGATGGTAGCTGCACAGGATGAGGAGACAGGGATTGAAGCTTATAGAAAAAAGAGAGAACACTGAAGACACACACTAGCAGCAGAGCTATTTTTCATGTCAGGTTTTTTTTAACCTGCAGACTCTCAGGCCAGACCTATTAGCACACTGACCATGACACCCTGACCCAGGCACTGGACTACATTTGCTGGACTGTGGCCAATATTTTCCTGAGAAACGAGGCCAGAAAGTGGGTGAGTTGCACTGAGGCAGCTGCAGTTACCAGCATCCCACTCACACAAGGAATGATGCAGAAAAAGGGGGCTGTGCTGAGACACAGCTGTAATCAGAGAGACCTCACTGAGAGTAACATTCATATGGGATGTGGGGAGGCATCCAAAGCCAGAAGAGATGAATGCACATCTCCCAGGCATAAATGGCCCCTTTGCAGGGAAAAAAAATGATCACTTTGCTGGTAGAGTTCTATACTCCCTAGTAGGAACAGATATGTGGAAAGAACTTGTAACAGACAAAAATTTAACCAAGAATTAGTGGCAAGCATGAAAGTGAAAAAAGCAGCCCCTTGCCACGTATGCTAGACACACAGCTCATGTGCTGCTTCTCAGAAGCATGAGATCACTGAAAAATTGCTAGAGCAAGTACAAATGAGCTCTGTCCTTGCCCATGTTGGCTTGCAAGGACATGAACTGTCCAATATATGTAATGATCTTGGGAATATCAAAAGGGTTGGAGGGTCTGTTAGCACACATGAAGAGATAGCAGTTCTGGGGCTATTCCCATTAATCCTTTTGGGAGAAGTGTCAAAGATCAGATAAAGATAGATATGATCCAGAGGTAAGTATAGGTGGTTTTGACAGGAACATTAGTTCTCTCAACCATGGAGTGGTGTTCCATGAGCATGGCTTCCCAAACATCATCTCAGGATAGTTAAAGAAATGAATGAAGCAAACTCACAACTTGCTGCAGTGTCCTTTGAGAACCCAGGGAAAACAGGTTTGCCTAAATAAAACCTGTGAAAAACCTCTTCAAGTCCTTGACTTATGAGAAATAATAACAAACTTAAATAGCTGGACTGACAGTACACTCAATGTTGACAAGATCCTTGCCCCTAAGAAGAATTTTGGCTGACCTATCACTCAAGATCCTCTGTGGAATCCAAATGACAGTGATAGCTGCAGGGTCTGTGTGCAGTGTCTTTCATTTCTCCATATTTCACATGCAATTTTTCTAACAGTGGCATATATTAACATTTGTGCATCACACAATGTACAATTCCACTCAGGAGGACTGGGAATGAAGAGAGGTACTAAGAGGTACGGTCCTTGCCCCTTCCACCCCTAACCTCTACAGCCAAACAGCGGCTAATTTATCTTACGGTGTGATTCAGAGCAGCCTATGGAGTATTTTCATTTCTGCCAAGTGCAGTGTTTTAAATACATTTTGGCATTAAGAGACTGCTCAGCATGCCTTTAACAGACACCCCTTTTCTTCTCGTCACTCCCTAGAGTCTCTGATGGCAGTTCCACAGCTCTGTGCCATCAGCCAGGAAGGGAAATCTTGGCTGACTACATGATGCCACCTCAATTTCGCACTCTGGTGAGGGGCCTGGATGTGCTCCATGACAGCATGTCAACATTTAAAAAGATAAAGAAACTGCTGTTGCAGAAAAAGGTAAATGGAGATCACCAAATACAAATGTGAGCCGCATAATATTTCTGAATCTCTTATCTATACAAAACATACAGGTTTACCTATCACTGAGGAAAGCACTTCTTCAGTCTCTGCAGAAAAGGATGTGCAAACATTTCTTTGTATGTCTAAATTCCCTTTCATGTGCATCATAGATGATTTTTTTAATGAAATCACATTTGTATCACCACAAGGTAATACACTAATAAATATTTAAAAGGAAATATTTTTGGAAGAGCATATCACTGACTTAAAGTCAATCAGTAATGATAAACTCACAATGGATTTAAAATAAATGTGTGGAATGAAAACACAGCAAAAAGATAATTAAATATTCATCCCCAAAAAAGAAATAAAAAACCCCCTATCAATATACAGCAAGGTAGGTACAGCAAGACTTCAACAAAGTAAATCCTAGCCCTTACATCCAGAAGTATGATTCTAATCAATAATCCACAGCATTTATGTGCAAAGAAGTCCAGGGGGCTGTAGTTGCCTCACAAGAGCTCTGGACAGAAATAAATGAGGACTTTGCCTTATGTGAACTGGGATTTGATGTGACCTTCATGCTGCAGACCTGTCAAGCTGTAGCAATGATGAATGCAATCAGACAGCTATTAGACACTGTTCTAATTTAGACATAGCAAAACCTATTGAGTAATGTCAAATGAAACAAAAAGCAAGACTGGAGTGTGAAAGGGCTTTAGTTCCCTTTAGGTAAAATTCAAAGGACTTTGTAACATCAAGGACTTGCTGAGCTGGGCATGAAGGCCTTGGAAGTGATGAGGCAAACTATTGACTGAATATGGCATAATCCTGTCACAATCCTCAGAGGAGGCTTGAAATTTCTACAGGGATGCTGTGTTTTTGCACATTTTTGAGCTAGGCAGTTAAAATAATTTTGAAAGTTTGCCTTTATTTTGTTCCCTTGTCAACAATACCTAAAAGATCACTTAAGCAAGAAACATGTGAAGCAAAGCAGAATTTATTTCAATAGTGTTTAATCATCTCAGTCAAGATCACTCCTATGAAGAATATTAGAGTAATTTTATGTGTGTCAATATCTAGATAAGCAAAAAGAAATGGGACTGAAACATTCTCCTCGAATCTAAACTATTTTCAATATTTAACACATGGCTGAATATGGTCTCCAAGCCCCTTCAAACTCTTATGTGGAAAGTTCAGGATATAGTCAAGTGTGAAAGATTTGAAACATTTTAAGAGACTATGAAGCTGTTACTATAATTGTCTTTTCACCTACACACTGGCTCAGTGTAGAAGAAATTCAATTTCACTCCTTCAGAATTTTTAGGAAAATAGAGGATGTTTTAGGTTTGGAAACAAATTTCTGCTGATCAGATATGATCAGTTTTTCAGCCTGTGCCAGATTGGGGAAAGTGTATAGAAGAGTTCAGGTCTAACAGAGGGATTAAATGGAAGTTGGAAATAATTTTAAGGACAAATTCTGGCTGGGACTTAGAAGTGACATTATGGTTTTAAAAGCAAATGCCTGCTGGACTCACCATGAAACTTAAATTGTCCCTGTCCTAAGTCATAATAGCATAGCTGTTAGGGTGGAATAAATAACATGATGCCAAGTGCACAAAATAAGATCCAACAAACTATGAGATCCCAAAAGATCTGAAGTGGAGGAAACAGGAGTTGTAATCCTATGAGGATTACCTCTGGCTGATTATGACAATTCATTGGAGAGCAGAGCAGGTCTGCACACAGCTGATTCAGCTGGAAGATGCACACCTGAAAAGCAGTGGGACTCATTCAGCCCTTCAAAGACGTCAGGTAATCTAAACCAGCTGAGTCAGTCTCTGTAGAAAAGAGACTGCATTGTGAGCAATTTGGGCTTAAAATTGCCTGAATGGTCTTTGCAATGTTCGCTAAACACTGCCAAACTAGTCAGTACATCAGCTTTACTAAAGGAAAGTGCAAATCTGGACACAAACATTTCCTTGCTTTTTTCAGAAATTATGCCTCGACAAAGGACTAATCTACCTGAGACAAGTCTACCAAAGGGACTTTCAGCAGGTCTAGCAACCTGTTGATGCTAGATCAATATTGTCAGGACTACCAATGCAGACAATTTTGCTGGGCCAAAAAAAAATCAGTCAAAACCCCTGGAAATTTAGGACAAATTCTAGGAGATCAAGAAATAGAAACTGCTTTTCATCTGTGAAACAGATTCAGGTCCTCCTATAGAGAGATGGGTGACACACTGGCTACTTTTTCACCCTTAAAAAAATATGATGGTAATTTATATAAATTACCAGAATGGGTCCTGGTGTATTTCTGATTCTAGGACTGTACTAAAATTGTATATGATAATAGTTTCAGGGCAATAACATGTCAGGAACCATTTCCCAAAGGTTTTTTGCATGCAGATGCCCAGATTGGAGGTTTGAAAACTCCCCAGCATAGTCATAGGCAGCCTTCATGTGCCTGGCTCCCCGGCTTTTCACTTTTAATTCACTGCTCTAGATACCAAGGCCAAATCTGGAAAAAACTTGCTACTTCTGCCCAACACCACACATGAAAAGTTCCCTTAGTTCAGGAAAAAGTTCCTAGTTAGGAACCAAAAGTTCCTAAATGCTCCCTTACGGATCTCTAGTGTTACAACACAAGAATGGACCTGGACTAGAAAGTGATCAATTACTCCCTCAGTTGGAGTTGATATTAACTCACTATTTAACTCAGTGAAAGCAAAGTTTAAGCTCTCATTGTCCTGAAACAGAAGCAGAGTTAGGTCTTTTTAAAAGACCATACTTTTTTATGGCAAAAGGTAAATTCTTTTCAAAGAAAATTTCAGTCCAAGCAAAGATTGGAAACATAATTTGCTATCTGCCAAGTCCTATTAGTGAAATTCTGTGCAACCTTACTTTCTGGGTGAAAATTTCAGAAATCTAGTTTTGATTTATGTTGTGTCCTGAGGATTAAAACACTAAAGATTTACAATAATTGTGAGAGCTGGAGGAAAGAGAAGTAGAATCATTTGATATGCTAAAACTTCTTGTGTATGAACTGCTGTATTAGCTTACCATTCAATTGCTTTAATGACTAAACTCAAAGGCTTTTATCAAAGAAATTACCAGTCTTAATAACAGTATGAATTACTAGCAGTTTGCGAATTATTCATTTCAATGGCCATAAGTTCCCTTTCCTTTGAGACCTTATGAACTTCAACTGCAGTTGATTTATGGCTCTTCTTTGGAAATCATTACTTAAATTTAGTTAGGACTTATTATCTTCCCTTGCAAATTGTTAACATTAAGTTGCCTATAGTGAAAGGTTTTATTATAGAGAAAAAGTTTGTAAGTTTAGATTTAATAAGGGCTTCATTTCCCCTGGACAGCAGATATGCAGCAGTAGTAAGTCTTAGAAGCAGTTTAAATGACTGCTAATTTCCTAAAACAGACAAAAGTTAAACTTACATTTTTTATTTTAGAGCTTTCTATTCTGTTCCAGAATGTTTAAATGTATAAACTACACATAATTACCAGTATAAAAGCAGGGTAAATTTTTATACTTCACTGAGTATTTCAGTACTTGTGGAGGGCTATGGCAGTTCTAACACAGAGCTCCTTAACTCTGCCCTGAGGGCACGGAAGATTAGCATTAGACACACTCAAGGGATTCAGCTCTCATTCCATGTCTAAAAAGAAGAAAATATTCAAAAGGGTAAATGATAACACAAGGAGTTACAGTGAAGGAAATGCACACAGCACACATAGCTGGAAAGCACTGATGTACTTCTAGCCAAGGGTATTGCAGAAATGTTTAATGTTCAGTAATCATGTGAATGCTCGTGCCGATGTATTTGTAAGTAAAACAGCAGATCTGGCCACTTTCCAAACAGAACAAGCAACATCATATTAGAAACATTCATTTTCCCAGCAGGGGAACTCATATACCTTTTCTGAAAAGCAGGAAGTCAAGGGGCAGCACATGAACCTGTTTAAAATTGTATATTTAAAAATAATGTTAACTTCTGTTCTACATGCATGCTTTCACAATGACACAACCTTTACATGACCTATAAAAAACCTGCTCTCTTACTCAAGCCTGTTGGTTTGGTTTTGGATTTTTTTTTGAGGGGGAGGGGAGTTGGGCAATGTAATTATTTATGACACTGCCAGAGCTGCATATTTTCCAGGATTATTTAAAAATTTTAAATGGCATGGCCACTGCACTATGAAACCAAATGACTGCATAAAGGTTGCTTCTAGATGCCTTAGCTGTGTTTCTCATGCTTTGGTTTAAACATAAATTTACTGCTGAATTTTTCTAGTTTGTAATTCTTGATTTTGGAAGAAAAGATATCATCTGCATAATTCAGGAGAGTGCACTTACTAGTAAAGGACCTTGCAAAACAAAACCTTTTAAAATAATTATTTTAGATATACAATGAAAAAAATTGTTAGTGTAAGCAATTGCATTCAAAGTTCCATTGTAAAATTATTGTTATACAATTGGACAAAAATATGTATCATGTAAACCATCAAAATTCTACAAACTGGAATAAAAAATACTTCCACAATACTGCTTATAAGGCCTACAAAGAATCAAATTGGTAAAAACAGGTGTCCAAAAATTCGGAAAACAAAGGGTCTTAGTAGCTTTTAGACAATTCACAATCATGGAAAGGGAAAAATTTAAAAAAGAAAATAAAATTATATATATATATCCAAAGATTGAGCTTAGCCTGCAGCAGAAAAGCAACAGATTTGACTCTGTCTGAGGAGTTAGTTTCCTAAATTCATACCTTAACTGGTTCTATTATAACTGTAGTGCTATGATAGCTTCAGAATGTCATTGGTGTATAACTGTGCAATTAGCATTGAATATTAAATACATTACCATTATTACAACACTAAAATTTTAAAAATCTGAAAAATGAGTATATTCAAAATAGAAACATTATCCTTAGAATCTCAAAGAGACAGCTATACTTACCAATTAGCAAAAAAAAATCTGCATTACCTTACTTTTTAAATTCAATATTAATCACAATGCCCACATGTGAAAAACCCCTTCACTTCAGTAAAACTATCCACATAGTCAGCTGATGTTTTTATAGAACATTCATTTGTCATTCCAAAGCTCCCTAATCAAATGTTGGAATGCTACCAAAATAGTTCCAAATGTCAGTGTATTTTCCAAATTCTGATGATTATTTCAAAATGGTACTTGACTGATCTTTAAGCTATTTTTAGAAGGAAAGTTCTCATGATGTATCATGACCTTGAATTCTCTTTCAGCTACCCAGAGAAAAACAATAATTCTCTGCTTTAACCCCCACAGGTCAGACCATGAAACGAATCTTTGCAGATGTCTCTTTCCCCAGTAGTTCCTCTCCCTTTTCCCCTACTCCATCCTGTAGATAGGTTATGAAGTCATGATATCTATACATTAAATTTCCTTTTTGTACAAAGCTGGATAATGTAGTAATCCAGCACAGAAATTTCACAAAGACCTCAGACTGTCAAGTTAAAGCAGTTTTGCTAATATTTCCCAAATATAATTACCTGTTCTGAAAGTGAATACAGTGTACAGCTGGAGACAGCGCGCTTGCCATAGCACGCTACACCTGCATTGTTTTCACTCCCAACGATGCTATCAACACAAAATGGTAAGTATTCCAATGACCATTTCAAATAATCCATGTTTTCTTTTATAATTTTAAATGTTAATAGCACTTCAAAACCTGTATTCCTCAAATTGGCCACTGGAAAATTTCAGTTTAATGGAGATAATCATTAATAATGAATTTATAATGCAATTAGGGTTTGGAGGGCCTAATTAAAATTGGATGCCATTAAGTTCATCATTATCATGTCAAAATACACAATAAAATGAAATTAAATTCCTTTCCTTCTGGCCATTTTTCTAAAGGACAGGTTTTTAAAGATCATCTAAAATTTGAAGGACAATTGAGTTTCATCATATCCTTAATGGTCTAAAAAGATATGAGAAAAATTTTCCCTCCCTTTGTCCCCTTTATGTTATCCTCACAATAAAGTTAATAGATTGTGGAAATACCCACGTTTTTAGAGGTGTGCAAGAAAAAATTTGTTCATTTCTGGAGGGAGGTACTGACATAGTACTGGTCTCGCACCCAAACAAAGCAGAGATGACTGTGCAAAGCAAAGGCAACTACAGCAGCAGGTGACAGTGGAGGAGCTTTCCTGTTTGCTGTTCTCTGAAGGGTTGGGTGTGGAACAGACAACTGGGAAAAGTGAAAAACACCATCCCACACAACATCTTTTCCTTGCTGTGAGCAGACATTATGAATTACATAAGACAACTGTCCATATTAAAAAGAACATTGCAAATCTGTCATTACAACCCTGCTGGAGTCAACACAGCTAATTCCTCGAATTTACATCTCAATGCAGCCCCAAACATGCTGTGTTGACCCACTTCTGGACATGGCTAGGAGTTGGAACCTGGGATCCAGAGGCAAATACTTCAGGCATACCCGAAACTGGCTCTGCTGTCAAAAAATGGTGTATACAAGTGCAGTGAGAGGGGGAGCAAGGTAAGTCTATGGAATACAGCTTTGAGAACAGGAAAATTTCTAGAATTACAGCATTGAGTAATTGAGTAATTGAGTAAAGGAATATTCTTAGAAATGAATATTTTGTGATGAATGCTCCCCAAAAGGCACTAGGCATCATGAAAACAAAACAAGCCAAAACATGTCATCTTCTTCTGCGTCTGAATAAACAGGGATTTTTCCATAAATTGATGAACTCTCCCATGACAGCACCTCAAGCTTTAAGCATTCTCCTATCCAGAAAACTCACAGGAGCAGGCAAGGCAAGTGCTCTCCAACTGGCTTTTCAGTGAAGTGCTATCAAATATTTCCAATGATAATGCTGATTAAATCTCCTTGTACAAATGTATCCCAGAAGAGGAATTCATTAAATACTTGGTCCTGATGGGGACCAATACAATTGGTGTGTATGATGTTGTAGTCTAGACTACTCTTAGGACTGACTGTGTAAAGCAATAAGCAATGGTAGTAGCAAGGCTAAAGGAATGGGTTTCTCCAGTCCATTATGCTCTCAGCCATACCATTTCAATCATTTGTAAACCTGATTATGGCAACATTCAGATCACATATGCTTTCTTGCTTTGTTTAAGTAAAATAGTGATTTGCTTTCCTTCCTGAACTCTGAAAGAACTATACCAACACAACTGAAGAGGTAGTAAAAAAAAGTGCAAGAGTAAGAGGGGCTGATGTGAAGGGAGAGGGTGCATATGAATGACTTGGGATGTTTTTACTAGAGAGCACATCACTCCATCTAAGCATACCCTTAAACTTTGGTGTCACAGGAGAAGTAAAAGTCATCATGGATAAAGGAAAGCAGAAGAGTAACAAAGGTCAGATTTAATTTAAGCAGTGCAATAAACCAAATCTAGAATAAAAATATGACTCTCCACCCCTACTGGGAGAATCAGCTTCTTGTCCCAAACCCATTTTTTTCAATCATGCATTTCAAAAGGAATTTTCATGTGCATTTGAATTCTAATCTCAGAGTATTCTTCACTCCAGATTTAGTGTATTTGAAAATAAAAAAAACAAAATAAAAAACAACAACAACAACAACAACAACAACAAAAAAACACCACTGAAAGAATATTCAAGGAAAGTGTGATCAGCAAGAAGCAGTGAAAAGACTTACTGTCTCAAGAAATAAGGGGAATCAGAAGTAGAGGTGTGCAGTATGAAGACTGTAAGACCAGAACAATAACAACACTAATTTAAAGGGTAGTATTTAAAAAGCATAAAAGGTGCAAGATTAGGAATGTTCGGGCAATTTCTGCCTGCATGTAATTTTTTGGCTCGTCATTAGAAACCTCCAGTGATGTGCTAGGTCTCATGTCAGGAAGGCAGTTAGCAAAGAGGCTTGTTGCAGTCATGAGGATAACTTTAAAAAAATTAAATCATGACACTTAAGAGGTAGATTAGCATTCTGACTCCACCCCACTCCTGCATAGAATGAAAGATATATTTGAGAGACTTGAGTGTGTTATAAATTCTTCGTCTGCTGTAGGGATATCTACCTTCTTAGAAGGTATTTGTTTTACTTAAAACTTATTGGAATTAAGAAAGAAACTGGCTATTTTCCCCTAAATCTGAATACTGTATAAAATATTGTGTCACACTTGATTGGGTCATTTTATTGCCATGTCAGCTTGTGAACAAATATTTCAAAATATTCTAAGACATCACTGCAGCTAAAATAGCCTTCCATTTTATACACTCAACTCATAAATACCTCAGCTTCATCTCTTTTCTCAAACATTGTAGTGTGTAAAGGCAAATGGTAGGGGAGAAACTCAAATTTAAGAGGTGTCATCAGCTTATATGATTTGTCAATACTTATGTTGAGCTTCTTGAGCATGAAATACTGTACTGGGGAGGCACTGCCCAGTACAAATTTTACTCCCTCCACCAACTTGATTATTTTTTATGCTTCCTTCCCTTCCACCAAAGGAAAAGCTGCATTAGAGGCTTACACTCAATCTTATAACTTAACCCTACCTACAAGCTATACATCAATACAGAACTAATTGTGCATAAAATTTAAATTCTATTGCACTGCTACATAAAAATACAAAATGCTCCAGCGGTATAATGGCTAGTGCTGAGTTCAATCCAATAAGGGTTGCCCAAGGCAAGTCATACAATGCAATTACCTCTCACACACTCAAACTACTTTCTTTCACAACATTACTTTTATTATGCAAATGTATAAATCTAATTTTAATCTGCAAGACCATCTAGCATATTAAAGCAGCACTCGTGTCTTACCTTCACTAAGTGTAATTAAAGATATTTAAAAATTGAGTTTGGAGGAATGATTCTAGTGCAAGAAAGAGCTAGATATTGCCTTCAACCTAGATTATAAATTAGATATTAGAGGAAAGGAAAAAAAAAAGGCTTTGATTCAATATGCTCACTTGTTCTCTCTTTTTTTCTTCCCCTTTCCTTCTGGAGCAAGAGGTGGTTTTTTTTCCAGATAAAGGTAATGTGGAAATGGTACTATGGTCAAGGAGATATCCCTGTTTCAATATGGGAGGCAGAAGTGCTGAATATTCATTGCTCTGCACCCTGCATTCATTTGGATGACTCTAGTGTTGCTTTCTGCCTAGCAGCATTTATACTCACCCTGCACAGCTGTGACTGATGATGGAAAGTGCTGAAACAATGAGTGAGCCAGACTGGCTGTGTCAGCAAGAAACCAGAGACGAGTAAAAATCTCTGCAGGAAAGCGCTGGGATAAAAGACAAAAAGGAAAGTGCCACTCACAATCAAGTAGGATGTGGAACTGATGAGACTTCTGCTTTGATCTGGCACCCCTCTGTATGATACCACGATTTTTTATGACCTGCCTGGGGAGAGGGTTTATTCCAGTGCCAAATGGACCTGCTCCTTCAGCAGTAACAAGGGATTTTAGAGCCTCTTCTATCAAGCATTGACTCTTGACTGGTGAAAAGACATCGTGGACAAGAACTGCTATCCTAATAATCCCTACTGAATATTAACAGTTTTTAATGAACTCACACAAAATGCACTCCGATCTTTTGGCTGTTATTTTGGGTTCTCTGGTGCATAACAGTTATATATGTGCAAGGCAACAACAGGTACAATTCAGGTTTCAGGAATGCAGAAAAATGAAATAACAGAAATTTCATTCCTGCTGTTTGAGCTGAAATACTGAGGAATCAATTTTTCAATAATAAATAGAAAAAAAATCTTCAGGAAACGCTGTGATAATTCCAGGAAGAACCCAAAATTTAAAGTGCTGTGGCCCTCATCCAAGAAATCACCTGGGTTTTTTTCCTGCAAAGAATTTGTTCTGAGTATTTTCTGAATTTTAAAGATGTGTCCAAATGCTTCTGAATTGACATAGCTAGCTTTTGTCTGGATTAGGTTGGCAGATTTATAAAGTCTTCTCCCAATTTTCTTTATTCTCCAACCTTGTTTATTAAACTAATGCTAATACCTGAAAGTATCTGTTTGTTAATCTACTAAGTGATAACTTGATGCAAATAAACAGGGCTCACCTCTCAAATCTCAGTACATGTAAAAGATAGCTTAAAGTTTAAAAAGCTAAACATAAATATTTACACAAAATATATTGTCATTTACTAGTTCAAATGTGGATATATTTCAGATTAAATGGTTCTTGAACGAAACAACTACACAAAGATCAAATAATGAAATACATAGGTGACTAATATATTTTTATGTTTTGTGACAATTTTTCTATTACCATTGTAAAAATAAGGATTACACAGAATTTTTAAATTCCATATTTTTCCTATACTTTCCACTGCAAATTAATAAAACTTTAATATATTTTCTGGTCTATAATATTTTTTTGCTTCCATCAAATATACCTCTTTAGGCTTGTCTCTTTTTACATTACTTTACAGAAATTGTAGTAAATTGTAATAAAATATCAGTCAAATTACATTGACAAGCAGAAAGGGACTAAACCAGTTTGCAATATATCCTGTATAATCTATATCTCTTGATCCCTAACTCTAATGGAAGAGCTAGAAAATGAAAGCTGGTACTCCATTCCATCAATATGCTTTAGGTAGTTAAGTTCCTTACTCCTTGTCCCAAACCTCACAATCTCATGCAGGAAAGAATCATTCCCAACATGCTCACAGAGCATGAAATTCATTAGAACTGGGATTTTTATCTTTTTATCTACTTCCCTGTAAACTTCTGTAGTCATCTCACTCCCTTCTTCTTCATATGGTTTGGAAAATCTTCCCCACAGCAAGGACTGCTGTGCTTTTCAACTTGCCCATCATTTTTTGGTGTTACTTCATATCATCTTTATTATTTTATAGGTTTTAGTTGTTAAACTTCCTCAGTCAAAGAGGGAGTAGGGTAACTGCAAAATACAGAAAACTCATAAATTGCTATAAATCCTTGTAAACTGAGACAATGTAATTTACCTTGTGCTATGTTATAGCATATCTGATCTCTGGCCTAATCCTATAAACATTTAATCAGATTAATTCTAGATACATCATCCCAGTGGCTTAACTATAAGATTTCTGGTAAAGAAATGACACTTCTAGGAAGCATTTTATGGAAATACAGCTTAGATACAACTTTAGACATGAAAAGATATCATGAACTGAAAAAAACAAAGACTTTGGAATATTAAGGTAACCTTGAAGCATTGGGGGCAGTGTATTTGCTGAAATAACTAGAGTAAGAAAATGTGAAAATCTGGTTTTCTTGCCATCCAATAGAAAAAAAAAATACATTTTGAGAAGATGGTCTCAGTGGTTCCTAAATATTAATATTGACCTAATACTGGTAGGTTTACTGGTCAATAGAACACAGAGCGTGATGGCTGGCTTGGATCTAGAACTATAAGCATCCCTTCTTCTCCAATACAAAATAATGCAGATCTACCTTGACATTCTCCTGGTGCTATCATTAAATCCCTAAAGATCCTCTCCTTTCTAGGCAAGAGTTTATCATTGTGCTAACACCGTTGGTCTGAATATGGGTAGGAAAAAACAGAAGATAAAAACTACAGCTGTATGGGTCCTCTGTGAAGTGCTTGTTTCAGTGAGGGGTCTCAGTAAATCATAATAAACTCTGTGGGTCATCTAATAACAAAGATCTCAGAAGACATTTTTTTCAAGCAATGAAAGAGCATCTGGGTCCAAAGCCATATGTTATAGAAAAGGTAAACACGAGCTCTTAGCTGGAAAAAATGCATTATTACAGGTATTTAAATTTGCAGAAATGAACGTAGTGATCCTGGCCAAATGCAGCTATTTCAGGACTGACATTGAAAATCCACATCTGTGTAGTGTCCCTAGTCTTAATAGCATGTTAAGAAACTGAACGGGGGGAGAAAAGATCTACAAGAATGATTGTGGCCTGAAGAAAATCTTACAGTGATGAAGAGCTTAATCTGATACTCTTATTAAAAAATAAGATTGAGAACTGACTTGATTTCAAAGGATAAGCACTGTCATCAGAAAAAAACCCCAAACAAACCAAGACAAAAAAACCCTGGATAGTGCATGATACTATAATCTTGTGGAGAAACACTTAATGAGAACTATTGCTGGAAGCTGAGGCCAGTCAAATCCAAATAAGAATGAAGCAACAAAGCAGCTGCAACGAATCTTTGCAAGAAGATGGCTGATTAACCTCCTAGAACAAACTAGAAAGAAAACTGGCAGCTCCTTTGTGACTTCCCAATACAAATCCAGTGTCTTTCTGATAGTTTTGATTTTGCCAGCTAGTTATGCTTTGACAGATTATGGGATTTCATGAGTGACACACATACAAATGTGCTAAATACAGTGGTCTATGACAACGAGGATATCAGACTAAATTACTTAATTATGCATCCTAAACTTAAAATCTATGAACCTATTAAACTGGAATACTGATTTGTGAGGCTACAGTCCAAACAATGTGATTCAGAAGCTGATGGGCAGAGAGGATCACTAGCAGAGGAAGTGTTGAGACCCAGCTATGTAAAAGGGCTAAAAGATACCAGAAGTCCTTGAAAGATGTCTCTGAGGAGCATTCCCCTGACATTGACAAAAGTGTTGCATGACCTATCATTACAGGCATGATACTAATTGCTTAAAGGTCCCATTCATCCTTAGGGTGACTCAAAGTTGCCAAGTTAACAAACAGTGAACACTTCCCTCCTTTGTCCATCTTCTATTCCTAAAATTTACTTGGATATTCATATTTTAAACAATTTGAACAGAAATTGAACAGACCAGGGGAACAGAAAGGGAGTCTAAATAAAAATCATGTTTATAATGTGATGGACTTCTGAAATCAAAACAAAGCAAATAAAATATAAAATAATTTGTTGATATAGATAACTAGAGAAATAAATTTATCAGAATAAATCTGACAGTCTTTATTCTTAGAGATGAAAACATACTTCACCACATGGAAGAACACAGTGCTATGAAATTAATAAAAAATGTAACATAAATATTCAGTCTCCACCTTGTATGTTTCAATGATTTAAAAATCAGTCCTTTCCAAACTTCCTGGATAATAGAGTAATCTATCTTCCAAATTAAAACTGTAACATTAATGTGTTAGTTGTGAGTAGGTAGTAAAGGTTCTGTGGACCACCTGAGGGCTGCTGTCCAGCTGGGTCACTGCTTGCCTGTTTACAGAATAAGAAACACCATCTAAAACCAAAGTTACCTCAAGAACTACAGTCTCAGAAAGGCAGATTCTCCTTACACTAAAAATTGGGGTGTTTGAAAGTATTGGTGCAATGAAGTAATTTTCACTTTTCACGACACAGAGGAATAAAGTAGAACAATTAGCCATCCTTCTCATTGTCAATACTTTAGCCTTCAGATTGGGTTTTACACACAGATTTCTCTGATAAACACTGATAAAATTATGCAGTTGATTATACAAAGGGTTTTTGTTTTACAGTAGTATGAGACAGAGGAAAATAGGACTTGCCAGACTCTGCTGATTGGAAATCTAGTTGGTTGGTATGACAGAAAAATGCACAGTTTGTGCTTCAAGCAATAAAAATAATTTTTTAATTGGCTAAAAAATGAGAAAACACAGTGCCATGTTATGTGCTAATCTGTCAGACTGAAAAGTCTTAAAACTGCTGTGGAATTGTAGTGATGATATTCTAACAAGGTATTTGTAGGCTAGGATGTTGTTACACCAAAGATTTTGATAAGATATAAGTAGAGTCAATGTATCCACAGAGTATTTCAATAGAATATTGAATTAAATAGGTCACTGTGTACTAAGTGAAGCTAAACATGGAGAAAGGAAGAATATGCAAACATGTTCCTTTTAACTGATGAAATAAAGCACACAATGGATTTTGAAACATCTCTCATTTAGACACTACTGTATGTGAAAGGATGTGATTAAAAAATAGCTTTAAAAAAAAGTAATTTTAATAGTTATTGGTCACTTTGTTGCACCAGGTCAAGAAAACTCTATGAAAGGGCTAAAAATTTAGTATCAAGATCTGGCTTTATAGAAATGCTTCTTTGGCTTTATAAATAATGTTATTTCCTCACTTCCCCTTGAATTTGCTGGTGGCTCTCTGCATTAATTTTAGCGTGCCTAACATGAGTTGAGTCTCACAAAATTAGCGATTGTGAGCTACATTTTACCAGTCTCAGGATAATCTGATGGTAGGCAGTCTATTTTACTAACATCCAAACTGGACAAAAGTCATCTTTATGCCAGTGACAGTCCTGACCCCTGACTCTGCCAGACAATCTTTATGGGATAATTTGTCATTACTGCTCATAGATCATCTGTAAAATATAACATACAAATAATATACATGCACATACACAAGCATCTCTGAAGACTTGCTTACAGAAGAAATCATTGAAAAATAATGATATTTTGCATAAGTTCAAAATTAGAGTTTAAGTAACAAAATACGGTACAAAACTATTTACATGAATTATTCTGATACAAAGGCGCAATTTTGGACTATTAAGATGTGATTTTTTTTTCCTTTAATGAATTCAATTCAAACTTTAAACTATACTTTTTTTTCCTTTTTCCTGTTTTCAGTTAAGTTTAGTATTTGCTCTATTTAATGTGTTTTCACAAAGAAAGTGGGCCCAATAAGGAGCCACTGCCTCCAAACATACTTGCCATGCTTTGGGAGGCCTGAAAGTGATGAAAGGTAAAGGAAGACAAAATGCAAGAAAGATAAAAGACCAAACAATTGTGTCTTATACATAAGGAGTTGGGTAAGTTTGCCTGAAGTATTCACAGTAGCCTTCATGCATAAGCAATCTCACCCTTCACAATTCAGGGACTGTGTTTACTTTTTACCCTCCTCAAATCTGCAGCAATTTCTGCCTTGCTTGCATGTCACAGAAGCCTTCTGGCTTCTCCTGTGTTGCAGTGATATGTAAGAATGCATTTCTAAAAGCATTTGGTAAAAACTAATGGGAAGCCATGTTATATACTGTAGACCCTAAAACAATATAACCTCTGTCAGGGATTTAGATTATAAGCTCAATGTAGACGACTTTGGGTTAATTCTTCTCAGTGGTATTGCCCAGCATAATCAGAGCTAGATAAATACACTCACTGGGAAAAAAAAATTGGCATGGAACATATTGATTTGGTTGATTTGGTTGGAGAAAATAGAATTTTAATTGAACATTTGCTGTGTTTACTCTAATTTCTGCAATGCTCTTGTGTACAGTCACATTTTTCACTGCTGCATGAGCTGGAAAGCCATTTTCTTTCTTCATCAATTACTGTAACACCTGCATAGTCACTCAAAGCTGATGGAACAACCATTCATTATTTCCCTAATACTTCGGTAAGTCTATTTATGTGGAAAGCCAAAGAGCTTTGTGAATGAAAAATACATGAGACAGCTTGTTAAACATGAAGGAATTGCATAATTTCCATAACCACACAGACAATCCTAAAGTTTTCTGGGCACAACCAAGACTCTTTTAAAAACCTGTTACTAAACTTCTTGACTTGCTGGAATAGTAACATATGCTCCAAATGGGGCTCATTCCTGTTGTGCTTTATCCCAGTTCTGCTGCTTAGTATGGGTATTATGACAGCAAAGACAATTTCCACAGAAGGAAATTGTGTCAAATCTCAATCTGCTACAGTACATTAAATTTCATAGGTTTAATGCTGAGTCCTGTAGACACCAGCACAATTTTCTTTGGGTTGTTATTTAATAGGACATAAAAGTGTTAATATTTTGACTTGATGAACTTGCTTTTTCCTTTCAGGAACAGACAGTTACGAAAAGATACAGTGGTACATTAGTTACAGTAATTTGGTTTTGGGACACAAGCAGAAACAAATAAAATTCATTATCAGAGCCAATAGCTATAGCCAAAGCTAATAAAAAGGGCTAAAGGCAATTTATAAAAAGGAGTCTTAAATGACTACAAAAGATAGAAAGTTTAAAGTGATCTTAGGAGTAACAGAAACAATATTGTTTTTCCAATACATTGGCTAATGCTTTTAATTTCAATACACTTAGCAATATATATAAGTAGGGTAATTCCATTTGTAGTAGCAGAAATTCCATTTGTTTTCCTTGGTTCCATACATTTATTTACTTAAAAATGTTTTTAAGACATTTGTTAACAGGCATCAAACATGACAAATAAACCAGTCCAGAAAAATTGACACTCCCACTATAATTCTGGGTCTATATCCAGTTCTGAATTCTCTTTTCTTATTAACGGTGGAATAGCCAGTGATGCATTACTTTAAAAAAGCAATTCTATGTTGTTATGCATGATTTTCTGTACCATTTTCATTTTTTTTTTCTTTCAATCATCTCCAGATAGAGCTGAATCATGATTCTGACCTCAACAATATATTTAAATTTATTGGAAATGAGGTCCTTTGAGTGACACTGCTAGCTAACAGATCCCAAGAAGCAATGCTGAGGACACTACAGTGAAAAAAGAAAAAGAGGGATTCTAGAAGAGGCACAGAGAACTAATAATAGTAGCAATAATCAGTATTAATTTAAAGTAGAATGAGACAACCTTATTTATAAATCAGTATGCTACATGCCAGATTTTTTTTCTTGACTCTGGAAAGCAAAATACTATACTGTTTTCACTAGACCTCATGCAAAAATAGCATGACAGGTGACCTGGAAATGTACTCAGGGACATCATTGGGTACATATCATTAGTGATAAGACATACAGCTTTGTGTTCCTTGCATTATCTGGAAAAGATTCAAGGCACTATGGGTTACAGAAAGCATTCTAATGATATGATGTGTGTAGTCAGTGGAACCAAGCCCATTAGGAAAACCATCCACCACACAGATTTATGTGCCACTTACATTACTGCTTCTTGGCTGTGGGTGGGATACTTTATTTCCTAAGGGAAATAAAGAGTAACATTTTATTGCTCTAGGGACTGAAACCTGAAGCATAAAAATCAAAAATAGTTATACCTAGAAGCAGGCTCTAGCACAGGGACTCTCCTCCATTAAACAACAGATAAATTTAGTTCTCTCCTCTTAATTGTCAGAATGTTAAAAATGCCTGTGCAGGCTTATCTAGACAAAGAGGATAAATGCCAGTAAGCCACAGCATGAAGGGGCAGCAGATCTATAAACACTTGTTTCATTTTGGCCACTCCACAAAAGGAGTATGTATTCCTTTTGGAAACTGCAGTAATGTGCCTCAGGCAGATGTAATTTTAGGGTATGGGACAACAAGTTTCCACAGGAAAAGCTGACAAGGAACATACAGATTGGTAGCTGTCAGGCAGGTAATTGTCTACTCCCTCTGCTCTTACATTAGAGTAAAGGTGGTTTAAACATACAACCACAGTCCATGAATATTCATAACATTTCATCATTACAAGCCCAGAATGTTTCCCATGCCATTCAGTAAAAAGGACCAGATCTCATAATCTCCAACAGGGTTCAGGAAACTAGAAACACACCATCTATCTAGTGAGTGGGTTACTGAAAGCACACTTGAGGAGGACCCCAATAACAAGCTTTTCAACTTTTAATGACCCAAGAAAAAAACTAGAGAAAAACATAGAATGTCATAGTTCATACCCATTTTCACAGTACAAAACTGACTCTTTGAGTCAGTCTCTTGCTCCGAAAGGAGCAGAAATTTCTCTGAAAGCAGGAACTGAACATGACAGCAGCACTTAAGACAATAACAGTACTCCTTTACACATATTACAATGAGTGAAGGCTGTCATCTTCAGACACTGTCTTATCATTTAAAATTCTGCCCTTTATCAAGAGATATTTGTCCTTTACACAAGCAAAAAACAAGGGGGAAACCACTCACTTTTAATATAACATATTTAAATTTGACACTGCACTAAAAAAAGCCTTAGTTTGATGACCCAAGCAATTGCCTCAGAAAAATCTGCCATGGGAATTACCAAAACATCCACAACTTTCATCTATTACTTTCTATTATTCATCTATTACTATCTATTGTTCATCTGTTACTTTCATCTATTACATGATGATACTGTATTTTTGGTTCAGAGATCCAACACTTTAAAGAAGACCCCTATATCTATGCTCACACTCAGATTTTCAATTACTAGCTTCTAGACCAGCTAACACTTCTGAAGTACCTTTCTTCAGAAAAAGGCAGAAGGATACAATAAAACAACAACTAAAGCAAAGCACAAAACCCCAGCTTCCAAATTCAGAGCAATTCTGGTTTCATTTTGCTAGACATAACAATAGGAGATGCAAAGTGAAGTAGATTCCCTGGTCAGGTTGTCCTAAGATGCAGATGGCTGGAGAGCTCTCACATCCTGATGTGATTTTGTCATAGTCTTTCTCTTACTGTTCCTTGAGGGAAAAATGTACCCAGTTGCATAGGAGAACATCATTAGAGACAAGAACTTTGGTTTCTGTCAAAAAAAAAAAAAAAAAAAAAAAAAAAAAAAAAAAAAAAAAAAAGAATAAAAGGGGAAAATAAAAAGAAAAGAGAAAGAGAGAAAGATCCCAGTAACTTGATATTTCCCACTGTACAGTTTGGGAGAACACAGAAGATTTCCCTTATGCTTTCTGTCACTAGAAAGAGAGTTATATGAAGTGAACCTGAAACCATACATAGTTTTGTAGAATTGAACCGGAAAGGTGCTGCAAAGAATTAGTGACTCTTCTCCAGTTAAGGAGATTTGTTAATTGTATAAAAGATGCTCTTCAAGTTGGAATTACTCTGAAAATCCTAACTCGTACCATTACATTTTCTGCCTCTCAGGGTGGAATAAAGTTAGCTTTTAAGATCTGGCTTATTTGAGTCAGAGAGATCTTCAGCTCAAGGATAACACAGATTTTGCTTTGGTACTATTCAGGAGGCTAGCAATAAATAGAGGTAAGATAAAAGATTTCACACTAAATAATAGGCACACTTGGCAGTACTGTAGGGTCAAAAGAACTCAAAGAGAGGAGAACACTGAGATGAATTGAGCAATTCACAGCTGCTGGAGTCATGTTTCAAACCATATTTATCTCTACTAGGTGTTTTCAGCTAGAAACATCAAGGTATGATTAAGAGACCGCTTCATGTTTTCTGGCACCTTCTATGCTGCAGACATTGGGTCTCATTTTGAATCAGAACAGCAGATATCTAATGTCCTAATCCTTGTCCACAGCTGATGTGTGCAGTTACCACCATTCTGCACGCTTTGTAAGTTTACTACAGGTGTGGGATAGCAAGAAACCGGCTGGCCATTTTCTCTCTTTAAACAGCTTGAAATCCCAGCGAGAAGAGGAGTGGAGTTCCTGCCAGCATACAATTGGTACAACCATCCTTCCCTTTAGTCCATTAAAACCTTTTCCTCTTTATTCTGTTTGAAGATACTGGGACAGAGGGGCTTTGACTTACAATTGCCCCTTTAGTGAGAAAACAAAAAGGTCTTGCAAGTAATAATGAACTAACCTATATAGCTCCTCCATTGTTCAGTTCAAAAGAGCTCTTGGAGGAAATGGGGAAAAACCTGGCTCTGGTAAAGGTGAAGAAGCCAGACAATTAAAAATGAGAATGTGAACATTAGAGAGAAGTGCACCTGGTAAAATCTCCAGCCTTTTATAAGGAAATTAATGTGTCCATGAATTCAGATGTGAAGAGTTATAGACAAATATCTGCAATACATCCTTTCACATCTGTTTGTTCAGAGCAATGACACAGGAAAATATTCATTTAGAAGAAACCAAATTCCAGCCTGTCAGCAGACTGTCAGAAAAAGAACAGAGAGAAAGGATGCCATCCCAACATAATTCTGCTGGTATTAAAAAAAAAAAAAAAAAAGAAAGGCCTGGTCTCACTCACTAGCCTTTCACAAGACCCAAAAAGATCTTAGATAATCAGGGAATCAGACAAATGGTTAACAAATTTAGAAGCAGACAGTGTCATAAGGGCAGAAGTAAAAACAAGTAAAAGTAGTGGAGCTAAAAATCAAGAAAAAGACTAGAGAAGAGCATGAAAGCTGTTTCTGCTTGTCTGTCTCACTCTTTTCCCACTCCAGGGTTAAAAAACCCGTTTTTTTTGGTCTTCTGATGTATCTTGTACCTCTGTTGCTGCAAAATTGCACTGCTTAGTCATGTATTAATGAAACTGTTGTGCTGTTACACAAAAGGTGAAGTTAAATTAATTTGTTTATATATTGTTACTGAGAAGTAATTGACAAAACAGCAACAAGCCTAAGGAAAGGACATGATTTACACATAATATTTGATGCAGTTACCAATTTGTAGATAATTTGGACTTCATATGCTTGACTTCTTAATCATATTAACTTAATATTATTTAATATATTAGGTAGCTTTATATGCTTTATGTACAATTGCGTACTGTATATGACATTGTCTATCTTTATGTCACTCAGCTGAACCTCTTATGAGAGCAAAAGCTCATTGTTGGACTGAATTTCTTGAAAAGGAAGAGAATTGATGAGTAAACAAGCTGCAATATTCTAATACAAATAGGTGCTGAGGGAGCACCTGCAGAAATCAAAGCAGTAACCTGGCATTCTTTTGCTAAACAAGATATCAGTACTAGGAAAAAAGGAACAGCCAAGGAACTCCTGGGATCTGCAGTAGCATTTGGGTTCTTGTAAATGGAAAAATGATCTATTTTTCTGCATTAAGAAGGGTTATCTTTATTTTCAATAAGTAATTATTTTAATGTGTGATGAATGTGACTAACGTTTCCTTTCTCTATGTGGTGGAAAAGAAAATGTGTCTCCTAACAAGGGGAAAGGAGAAAGTAATTTTAACACCTATCACTTGACTTTGCCCTTAGAATTAATTTGGCCACATACCCTTTACTCACCCCTCACAAAGGCCCATAAACAATAGTCATGTTGCCATCAGACTGTTGATAAATCCCATCTATGCACTGGCCCTGAAACACTATCTAGAATTCAGGATTGAAATTAGATCTATTTTGTGCTTCAAGAGGTACACACACCGTTTATTGTATCAGAACGAAAACTTTACACCAGTCTGCTCCAGATAATCTCCTTCCATCATTGAGAAACAAGGAGATACAGAGGCAGAACTAGGATGACACAGTGAAGAAGGCAGACACCATGTTTCTGACTTTTTTTTTTCAGTTTGCATCATTTAACTCTAATTTATTCCTTTTTTTCCTCTATGTGTTATAAGCTCTTCATTTCTGTTCTACAGAGTTCTGAGTACAGGTCCCACTTTTGGCAGAACTTAAGGTAGCAGTGGTGACCTCAACTTTGAGCAGCTTATCTCAGCCAAACCCAGACCTACTCTCCGGTGAGATTCTGGCAATTGTAAGCAACAGCCAATCTGGTAACTAACATATTTTCCTTCAGAAACAAAGAATGTTCTCATCAGGCTGTTGGCAGAAACCTTTGATTGCTATTAAAAGGAAGCAATCAGTGTGTACATAGAAGCATGGGAGCTGTAGTACCAATTTAGAGTAATAGATGCACCTTCACAATACCATAACTTTCAAGCTGACAGTGAGAGTACCATTCAAAAAAAAAAAAAAAAAAAAAAAAAAAAAAAAACAAAAAAACAAAAACAAAAAAAAACAAAAACCCAAAAAAAAAAAACCAAAAAAAACCCACAAACACCACAGATTCAGTTTAACAATGCCTCTCTATCTTTACACAATCCTGTCATTAATATAGGTGAAGCCTAAAGTCATGAAAGCAGAGGAAGAAGTAAAACTTGGTTGTGCCTGGGCAATATGAGTTGGAAAATACAGCATAAAAAAAAATACAATCACTCACTAACTTTCAGATGCACACTATGTAGCCAAACTCTGTAAGGTTTTGTCATGTAGAATCTTTATGCTTCAATTATTGGATCAATTTATTAGCTGGTTAGTCCAAAAGCTATTCTGGACTTAATTCTTTATCTGGGGCCTGCAGAAGTATACCTGACAAGGAAAGCCCTCTACAGTTTTCTCCAAGGACATCCTGATTTTCTTCCTCAATCTCTTCTGTGGCCAACTGCTAGAACTTAAGCTGGCCAAACAAATTATTGTTTTAAAGAAGTAAGGCAATCCTATTGCATGAGGCTAAAGCCAACAGTTTTAAAGTTATAGGCTTATAGACCAGCAACATTATCCATTAACAGGCCTGAGTTTCTAATCCTTTATGAAGGGGTCTAAGGGCTTGATAAAGCAGTGAAAATAAAGTGTTTTAAATGAAATTAATTCTACAAACAAGTATTTTGATGCAAGATATAATGTAATTTTTTTCTCTTTTATTAACTGTAATAGCTTTGTGAACAGTCACACAAAAACAGAATATGCTTTTAAAGGGCTCATGTGCTCCTGCCTATTATTAAATACTTGGAATTACAATAATGTTCTTATGGCATAATCTTGCCACAGCAGCCAATTATTTGTATCAATTGCATTTAGTGAAATAATAAGATGAACGCTTAAAATTCAAACTCAGGTAAGTACATTATAATTTAAAACAGAAGATACAAAACTACAGAAAGCATCTCTTTGTACAATGAGAAGAGTCAGTAAATACACAGACTCTTTTCCTGTGTCTGCCATGAAATGCCAGTACGTTAAGAAGTGAATTTACTTTCTGTATTATAAATGACTACATAGACTTGGAGAAAAACTCCTTCGATCTCAACTCCACTCTTCACTATTCAATTGCTGCACTGTATCTTTTCAGCTTAACAGGAACAAAAACTTAAAACTCTGCACTATTTTAATGCTTCAAACAGAAAAATGAAGGAGGATTAAAAGAATAGAAAATAACTGGACAATATCCCTTTCACTCTTTTTTACTCCTTACATCATGAAAAGTAGCTTGTGCACATGCATTTTACCAAAATGTTCTTTCTAATAGTGCTGTATTTGGTCACCCTAGGCAGTGTGGTGTAAATTACTTTCTCTTTCATTACTTTTACCATCCAACCCTCTCAAATCCTTATCTTTCTTTTAAAGAACAATACTCCTGTATGGATACAAAATCTGGGTGGATTTAAACCTTACATCGCAATCAGAAAGTATTGTGATCCTACTAAACATGAAATGCTGCTGAATTGATCTGCTGGTTTTGATACCATTCCCAGTTTCCCTCCAGTATGTATCAACAATTATCCACATGGCAGCCCTTGAAATGTTTTCACTTGGAGCATTTTAAAGAAAGGTCCTCAGCCATTATCAGAGTGACATTTGCAGCAAGTGATCTGGGTGTCTCAGACTTTCCTTTGAAAGTGCTGAGAGACTTAAATAGCTCACACTACAATGAGACCATCTAGATACTACTTAAGAACAAACTATTATCATTTTAACTAAATCCACAGTTCATAGCTCTTTATTAGAGTACCTATAGAATGAAGCCTTAAAATTGTTTAGCCTATTGTAACTAAAATTCAGCTTCTAAAAGACTATTGCAATTCTTGCACTATTCTCCTTAGTAGCATTTTCTATTTTAAACATCTGTTAAAAATCAGTAGCATTAACTTAATGGGATAATCTAGCTGGGCTCTTTCAAAATTAATCAAACAAATTAGCATTATGGACTTTTAACAGAGACTGAAAAGAGCTGATTAGAATGCCACACATTAAAGTAACAAGCACATCTGAACTGGGGCAAAGATTTCTCAGCAAAGAGGTTTCCATGGTGCAAAGCATATTTAGGATCTTATGGCTGATGTGTGTATGTGAAGTGATAAAGGAAGATCCTATGATATCAACTGAAATATACTTCAAATAAATAATAGGCAAAATAAAAGCATTTCCATCCTTCCTGCACCTTCCCCTGTCAATGAGGAAGTCAAATAATTGCATAATGATAAATGACTGAGATACTCTGTTCCCAGACATTCATAATGGCTCATATAATACTGAGATGTGCTGCTATAAGATTCACCCAGTGGAAAAAAAACAGCAGGGCAATCTTAGTTCAATCCAACTGTAGAGAATATCTACCTTACACATTCATCCTCGATTTAAAATTAAAAAAAATAAATATATATATTGCAGTTATACTCAAAGACTGCTTAGTTATGCAAATTCTCAAACCACAAAGCTTCAGATGTGGTGTGTAATATTGATTAGACAAACAGCGACAAGAAGTTTTAAAATGTCATCAGATTCAATATGCATCAGCAATGAAAATTCCAGTCTGCCTGCAAATATCTCCCAAACATGAAATGCAGAAACAAAATCTCTTCTGAAATTTCCAGTTCTTTCAGGTTAGTAATATGTGAGTCTCTTTCTACATTACATGTGAAATTCCCTTACTTCTTGGACCTTCTTATAAGGAGAAAAAAATAAAGGAAAATAAAGATAAAAACTAGGGGGGAATAGAGTGAATGAATTTATTTTAAAATTGTTTTTGATGTAAGTAAAATAAAAATTTAGAAATAAGAGCAAAAAAATTACTGAAAATTCAAATGTATGTATTCACTGCTCTTTTCTAGTTGTTGTTTCTATTTACATTGCTATTTCTCTTTTTTGAGGATGGCATTACGGAAGGAGATTCAATACGGCTTGTGTTATGTAGGAGATGAGATGCTTATGATGGTATATTTCTGATCCTAAAGTCTATTCCCCTATCAGAATACTAAGGTTTGTGTGTTTTCTTCATAAACTGAGGGAAGAAAAACTTAAAACAAGGTTTGAAGGCAGAGCAGTATGATTCAAGCATTCAGATTTCTTTTTCCATGATCAGAATTCATTAGTTACTAATGAAGTGGATTACTAGGTCATTTCTTTGTCTTTGGAAAGTATTGATTCACTTTTTTGTTATGCAAAGATCACTCATAAGATACTAATTTTTTTAACACTTTTTTCCCTTTTTTACCATAAGAGGAATACAACAATGGCGCAGTCTTCCTGCATGTTCTTGCCTTTGACAGTTTAATCAGAGAAAATGCATTTCAGCCATTTGACATTTATTTATGGTAATGAAATTGATTCAGATTATGTAACTTCCCAAAGCTCTTGGAGGTAATGTGCTTTCAGCTTTTATATGTAGTAAATTTAAGTGGACAACTGGGGGAAGTAATATTAGCAAGATAAAAAGAATGTCATGGATCTAGCTTGCAGAAGTATAACTACAGAATAGAAATGATCAAGCAACAAAACATGCCACAAAGTTTCATACTATTATTTAATAAGTCTCACTTATTCTAGAACCCCATTTCCCATCCTGTTCTTGGTTATGATCTATTAACTCTTATGAGAGGTCTCATACTCCACCAGTTGCTATTTCTTCAGATAAGATGCTTGTGTGAGATGACACAGCATATTCAGTAAAGCTGTTAATTCTGTGTGCATTCTAATCTAAAATAATGGAGAAAGATCATAAATAAACACTAATATTTAAACAGTTCAGTGAACTGATTAATTATCCCTGTGCTTTGCAACTTTGTTTGTTAACATTACTTGTGGATGTTGAACTTTACTGGAACTTTTCTGATACAAATCTGCACAGTCAAAAGTACTGAAGTGCATCCCAGGTTTTTAGAATTTGCTCCAGCTGTCAAGTACCACTGTGAGCTGTAGCATTACTATTAACAGCCTGACAGGCCAGCATCAGGATTGGTGTCTGACATTCAAATGCATAAATACTTGCACAGTTGCACAGTTCTGCTCTGAACTTTGTCCTTCTGACCTGATTTGTTCATCTTTTCTGCTTTATATTCTTTCTTGCTAGGTAACTAGGGACACTTTGGACAAAATCTGTTCATAAAGCACCTGCCAAAAGCAGTGATGGCTCTAACTTTTATGAAATTCCTTCAATAGTCCTTCAGCAAAGTTACCTCTTCTCTTTTTCAACTTCCTTATCTGGGCTCAGCTGCTCTTGCAGTGCTTAGCCATGGCATTCCAGCACACGCAGTGAGGGGATTAGCATTCAGTTGTATGGTGCATTGTGGCCTCTAACATTTTTTAATGCAAAGAAAACTCTGCTTTGTTCCAATACTGTCATTAGTCACGTTTATTTCTGTCCTGTGCAATAGCCACTGAAAACTAGAACCTGCCATGCTGGCCCCTGCAGAGGAGAGTAGCAAACAGGGCCTCCACCTTCTGACCTGAAAAGATCCAAATTGAGGCAAGAAAGGAAGTCAGAGGACACATAAGCAGCACAAACAGTGGATGGAAGACTGGATTTGAATCCAGCTGGATTAAAAGGAAGAGACAAAGCTAAGTGAGAAGGTTGAAAGAAAAGTGGATGATGGCAAAAGAGGACTCTAACACTGTAAGACCAACAGCTACAAAAGCCTTTGAGGGGACAAGGGATGAAGCAGCACATACCTGCCAATACATGAGAAATAATAAACACAGATGTTTCCATTTTCTACTCATCTAAAATAAAACATACAGGAGTCCAACATGCTTGTTCAAATAATCCACACTCTAAAAGTGGATAAAATATTTTTGAGAACTGTTTCCTAATGCTTTGTACCTTGAAGACCTCTAAAACATCTATTTTTCACCTTTGAGGGTAAGGAAATTTGAAATGACAGGTCCAGTTGTCAATGACTGCTTTACTTCACTGAGGTCTCAGCTGAAAGACAATCCTTCCTCTGGTAGCAGATGTACAGATTCACAAGGGTAGTAAAAAACAGCACCTTTTAAAAAAACCTTGGATTTCAAAACAGTCACTTTTAAGATACTAATTTTTACATATAGTAAATAAATAAAGAATTGTAGAATAGTGTGATTAAGTTGTAATGTTGATTTTGAAATTTGTCATAGAATTTCAAAGACATGATTTCTAGTAGCAATAGAACACTTGTGACTAGACTTTTACATCCTGTACCTGTACCTCTTCCCAAAACCATTATTCCTTCCTGCAGCTTTAGCTGCTACAAAATACACATACTATTGAGCACTGTTCATTAGTGTCAAAACACAAGCATACTTTAAATATTCTTCTCATGCATTATGTATAGGAAAGGGCAGGTTGAAAGAATGTCAAAAATAAATGGATTGAAAATAATAGTTAAGTGTTATCTAAAGAAGACGCAAGTCCTCAAACTGGAAGTATCACTAATTTATGTGTTCTCTTAATCAAAATTGCCTAAGGAAAAGTACAGTTACATTAGCCAACAAATGTAGTTAGTTTGGGTTATATCCAATATACCATCTCTGAGCTAAAGCTTAATAAATTTGTTTTGAAAAAAACCTTTCTGGAACAAACTCAACCTTGTTTGCTATGGAGTTAAAATCAGGAAAAGGTTGAAAATGTGCATTTTGGAAGACCAGTGATCAGGAATTGACTACTGCCCCTTTGTATTACATTTCATTAACAAGATGAGAATCAGCAACCACTTCTCAGAAGAGGCAACACAGGACAGTGTAATGACCCACTAGTTGTGTAAGAGGTGGATCTTGAACAGCAGGAGTGTCAGCTCTCATTTGTGATCTTCACCCCAAGGCAGCCCTCTAAAGACCCAGAGGAAATTACCAATGAAGAGCACTACGAAAAGCAGGTCCCACAGTTGTGCTACCTGTGACCAAGCCCCTCTCCTGTCCCAGCTACACAAATCTGTGATTTGTCTAACTTTCAAAAGGTTAGAGCTAGCTGTGCACCATTCTTGCATAATCTTTGCTTTGGGCTCAGTTTAAAGAATGTTGAATGTAAATAAATATGGATTTTGTTTAGTTAGACTAATGTAGACACCGAACTACTTTTGAGCTAGTGTCAATTGATATAGCTATATTGATTTTACAGATTTGTCTTCTAGGCAATTTCCTTTGGGTTTGCAATCTTTGCTTCCTCTTTTATTATTCATCTTGTGCTGGGTCCCTGCTGTTCACTTGTTTCTCTGTTAACAACTGTGTATAATATAAAGCACAATGAGTTTTTAACTGCAGTATGAAAAATTGGCCCCATGGAAACTGAGGAATTACCTCACCAATGCACTACCTGCCTCCAGCAGTGCTCCACACAGAATACAGCAAACAATACTGAAGAGCTAACTAAAATCCTCTCTGTATTAGGCCTGTCCTACAACACTGAATGGGAGAGGCAAGAGAAAGCTTCCCTTTGTACTTAAGATTGCTGCAATCTCTATCATCAATACAGCACAGTTGCCACACTTCTTAAAACAAAGGAAAAGGAGTAGAAAAAATAGGATAAGGTTTCCTTGAACTGATAGAGGCATTTGAAAAGGAGTATATGTGAATAGGAAAATGCAAAAAAAAAAAAAAAATTAAAAGGAAAAAAGTGTCTTCTCATTCAGAGAGAACTTCAGCTTGTTCATTTGCTCAGCATCTCTTAGATGACCTCACTGGGTGAGAATTTGGCTGTTAGTTAGACAGTTCACAGCCTGGTCAGGTGTGGCATCAAATCTGAACTTCTAAGTCCTACTGGATATTCAGTGAGTCAGGGGAGAGAAATGCAGATCTCTCCACTGCATATTCTGCCATACAGCTGGTATTTGAACACTGATTGTCTAGTGCCTCAGCCACCAGGAGGCCAACTGTGCAATGAAGGCAAAAAAGCCCCAGATCCCAGAAACCTACGTGGAATCCCAGAAGCATATTTTTTACTATCATAGTAGTATATCCTGAAAAGAAAATAGTTTATGAATTTTTAAATGTTTTATGTTTTCAAGATTACTACAGAACGAAGTATAGTATTAGAAAGATTGTATTGTTGTGTTCATTTTAGAAATAAATAACAAAGTATTGAATTTTCTATAGCTCTAAGGAGTTTAATGAAGAAACTAGCCTTTTCCAAAATCCTGATCAGAGAAATAAAAAGTGAGCTATCCTTCCCCTTAAGTAACTAACTAGTATTGCAGTCACTATTGCCATTGGCCATTGTTAACACCATATTTTGCTAAAAAACTTCCATCAAGGCAAAATTCAGCCTAATCCTGGCATAAAAAGAAGAATTGTATCAGTGTTTAAAAATTAAAGTACATTAGAAATTTTAGTTGCAATTTTTAAGGCAGAAAAAAATATAGCACAAGTATGTGCTAACTCCAAGGGCTGAGATGAACTTTACATGCCATCACTAAGTGCTGAGAACACATTTGTCTCATGAAGATTAGTTTAAATATCCTCAGGGGAAGTTATTACACATTCTGTAGTGGTGGAATTTATGACAAGTAAAAAATAAGTGGCAAGAATAGATGCTGCATACATCAGACTGCATCACTTCTTTGTTACTGTGAAGAAATTATCATACAAGTTTGCTAATGCAACTGAAAATGGTGCAACCTATTTAGTCTGAAAGCTAAGTTCATACTGCCATAGATATCTGCAGAAGCCATACATCAGAGAATGGGGGGGAAGAAATAAAAGTAGGTTAAAAAACCACAAGTGATTACAAAAAGCAACATATTCTGAAAATATTGATTAGAAAAATGAAAAGAAAAAACCTAGAAAATATGACTTGAGGATAGTTCTCTAGGCAAGCTTTCTGTTTACAAAATCAGTGCACTACTAATTCAGCATCTTAAGTTTCTGGCAATGGAAGGTTAACAAAGAAAGTAAGACAAGCCATTGTACTTTGAATAACTTGGATTTCAGCAGCATTAGCTCCTTTTCTGCTTCTCAAAAACATTCAACAAAAAACAACTTACAAAATTTGATATAAAAGTCTGAAAGCCTTTATGGGACATTCTAATTGCATGTGATTATGAAGGAATATATTTGAATGGCCATAGAGACATATGCAGATGATGCAGAAAGTCATTTTATACTCAGCAATGCTGAAAAACAAGATATGATTATTAGTGTCAAATTGACAATATCAGTTCAAAAGGAGACAGCAGTGTTGGCCTGTCTAATGGTATCACTTTTCAGTTGCTGAATAAAAAATACAGATTCCAACATCTACATGGATTAATATTGAATGTGCACCACACTTTTAAGGATCTTAATTTTACATGTTTTAAAACCCCTTGAGCTTTTAGCAACAGAGCAGCTTTCTTGTGATTAAACAATTGTCACAATTATCCAGATTTCTCATCCCTGAGTTCAAAAGGAGGAGACAAATGTTCAGTATTAGGTAACAATTGTACTTAATGGTTAATAATTCATATTTTAGTAAAGCCCTCCTATTGGAATATGATATCTGTGTGTGTGGCAAAGTAAGATTGTGCAAGACCTATTATCTGTGCCCAAGGCAATAATTTCTTGTGTAAGTACATAGCCACATGTTTTTCTTTTAATGTATATTTGTATTTTATGCAGAGAATAATATACCCTCATGCAAAATTATTATAGTCTATTTAAATATAAGAATACTTTAGGAGCTCAAGAAAAATTTATTTTAGTAGAACACACCTATAAAAAAATTTCATCTACTAAGAGAGGCATACAGTCATGAAGTTCTTATAAACTATACCAGGCTCTGTTTTTGACAAAACTCTTCGAACCATGAAGAACTGACACTCAGTTCAGCGTGAAACTCAGGCTAAAACATCTGAATGCTAAGCAACTTTCTATGTAGCTCAGGCACAGGCCATAGAGGTTGATTACCTGGTACAATTTAATGGAAGATCTTTCTATCTGGAGACATTTTGTGCGATGCTGTTGCCCAGTGCAAAAATGCTATGCTGTCATGCAGAACCTGAGAATTAAGCCCAATTAGGATGCAATGCCAGATGAGAAAAACCATAATCCATGTTCAGTGCAATGTGGCATTTACATCATTGCTGCTGTAAGAATTGCTGCTGCTTTTTAATTGTGTGGCAAAACTCAGACTTTTCAGTGTTTTTGTACTAATTGAGATGGGTATGGCAAGGTTCAGTCCAGCAGCAAAGAGAAAGAAGTTGTGGACAGTCTATGAATGTAAACACAATTACTGGACTTGAGGGAAAAGCCTGTATGCTGAATAGTTACTATGATTAGCCAAACTATATGTCTGCAAGAGATCTCACTGCTCACCCAACACTCTTAATGGGCTCCCCTGACAATGCTCCTTGTTAGTACTCTCTAGGATGCAGATAGACAAAAGGAGAGGGGTCATGGAAACATGGAAACATGGATACATGGAAACTGTATCAGAACAGAAGTTGAAGAGAAAGATATAACCTCAGAGATTTCAAGAAAGTCTTCATCTCCAAGGATAAATGGAAGAAATTAATAGTAATTTCTGTAGATAATTTTCTCAGACTTCAAGCTGTATTTTGTGTTACCTCTTTAGACAATCATTTATCTGCAAGTCTCTGTGGCAAAACAGGTAAGCCAACTGACACGAGAAAATTGACAGTTCACAATCAATAATATGTCACCACAGATACCTTTGTAAAAAAAACTTACATGGAAGATGAGGAACCCTCTAGTAGTTAGAAAAAGATAAGACATGTCTAACAACCACAGTAAACAATACTGTCTCAGCAGACTGATGGGGGATATATACCCGCTCTTAGGGAGATTTTCTGACAACCAGTGTATTTGTGAAACAAGACTCTTCTACCCTAAAAGGAACATGCCGTTATTAGATTAACTGGATTTTGAATTATAGAAATCAGTACAAGACCAAGACCTTATTGAATAACACAACTCCTGACAGTTAAAATAAGTCTAATAAAAGACCTCATAAACTACCAGTAGAAAAATTAATAAAATGGGTAAAAGATTAATTTCAGGATGCAGAAGACAAACAGCACCTCAATGACACTTGAGGAAGCCAATAAAAGATAAAGATTCTTTAGCTCCAGTGAACAATCAAGAATTTCTAGAAAATAATTTCTAGGGATTTTGTGAATGGAACAAGGGCCACAAATTGTCTTGAAAATGTTGCTTCATTGGCTTGTAGTTGGGGTTATCTACAGTTTGGCTATTCAGTTCTGTATTGTTATATGCAGTAATTCAGGAAGGAAGAGAAGTGAAGGAAACATGCACATCACCTCTTCCAACAACAAAATCAAGAATCCATCCTGGACACCCAAGAGGAAGTTGGATTTTGGAGCAGGATTTTGTTGTGTCTTTATTGATTCTTGAATCAAAGAGAGAGTAGTTTTATGGTAGACTCAGAAGAAAAAAGCTTCTTGTTACAATTATTTAACCCATCTTTTTAACATTTTACTCATGATCTAGCATCAGCAAATAACTGAAATTTGCTTTTGTAATTTTCATTCTTGAGTGGTGATGAACAAGGAGTTGAATCTGATGTCCTGTGCACAAAGTCCAGAGAAAAAATGTGTAACAAAAGTATAGTTAAAGAAATCTAACAGTAGCATCATTTGAGGCAGGAAAATCATAGTAATATTGTCTATCACCTTACAGATTTTCTGTTCTGCAAAATGTAGTATAAAGTCTTGACTACATTATCTTCAGGAACACTGAACTTGCTCACAGCATAAAATCTTTGATCTCTTGGTCAGTCAAATGGGTTCTTAGGTATCAAATAAATCATTATCATCCTACTTAAAGTAAGAAAACAAAATTATAGTTTTCTGCAGATGTGATTTAGTATCTTTGAGTAGCATGTGGAACTGTGAATATTAATTACAGTAATTACTGTGGTTTGTACCAAGCATGTTATGGACTGATGGATCCAGCCTTTTTCATTAAGAGATGCCTGACAAAAAGATGTGGTGCTTACAAAAACCACTGAAAGTCTGCTATACATGAGCTACACCAGTACAATCATACGGCCCATCCAAGTGAGGCAAGACTTTAATGCTAGCTAGAGTTAAAAGATTCAACAGAGACTGAAAACACAGGAAGAAAGCTCCTTCTACTGACGAGCTACTAAAGAGAGGCTACAATCAAGTCCAGTTCTGCTACTGTAAATGTCAAGCAGTGACAATGAACCAACTGGTAGTTCACACTTCAGCTCGGCAAACTTGAGACATTTAGAATGAGCTTGGCAGATTTCATCATTTCATTAAAAAACTATCCTGCATTAGTCAGATAAGATGATCACAGCTTTCTTTGAATGGTCAGAGCCATAGTTTTTGTGAAGATACTGGTTGCTAAGACCTAAAGGAAGACTCTAATTTGTTAACTCTCCGATTCTCCTTCCAGTATTAGATATAATCCAATGTAACAACTCAATAGCCTCTTGCTGGTCAAAAGGTACAATCCTGTCCCTCTTCTGGAGTAATAGAATAACTCATTGAGGTCATCTTCAGCATGCTAATTTTCTAATAAAATGAGCTAAATTTTCAGTACCTGGGGATGCTCTCCAATCTCCACTCTTTTCTGCAAATGGAAATATTAGCTATGGAGCCCTTTCCCCTGAGAAATGAACTCTCACCAATTTTTTTTATTTTGGAGATACAAGCAGGACTGACACTTCTCAGTGTCCACCGAAGAAGGTAAGAAAGGTCAGACATTGGCAATGCCAAGAAATCACTGAACTTTCCATCTGTTTCACGTGAAATGTAAACTAATTTGGTTAAAAGAAATGTCAGTCTGCTTACGAAAGGTTACTAGCTTGAGATACACAGGGATTTTATAAAAGGAGGGAACAATACTCTGTGCCACTCTGGTGTGATTTCAGCTGTGTCTCATTACTCCCAAATCCATCCCTAGTGAGCAGCAACAATTGACACACTTTATGAAGTTTTGCAGACTGTTGGTGCGAAAACTGCAAGAAAAATGATACACCGGAATTTTGGCATCTGACTCAAACTGAATATTTTTAGTTAAATCTCCTCTTTCTGTGTGGTTTTAAAGAGCTAGGGTCCCTCGATTGGTCAAAAATATCCATGTGAATGAAGTGTCTCAACATGCAAGTAATGAGAAAGTCTTTGCCCTCCTACTAAAAACTGGGATCAAACATCATACCTTCTGGAATCCCTAGCATTTATTATTAGAAATTCCTCTAAGAACCACTGCTATTTAAGGATTGTGGAAAACAGCTGCAATTACAATGGTAAAAAAAAAAAAAATCAGAGTACTTTTTAAAATTCTTGCAGTAGAAACCCCCCCCCCCCCCAAAGACCATAAGGGCAAGAACTTTATGGAATAACAGTCAGCTCACTAAATGCAGCTCAAAATTGCAGCACAGCCACAGAAACCTGTCCATGCTGTATGTCCCCCAAACCCCAAAGAACAAATATGTGAAGCCTTAGTTTCCTTGCTCTTCTCAGTGGATGCAGAAACTGCCAGTGAGGAAGGGCTACAAGAAATTTAGTATCTTATCCTGGAATGCAGGACCCTCCTCCTTCTCACCCAGACATTTTTCTCCTGCCCATCTTTCCCTGAGACTGTATTATGTCAAATTACACACGCTGGAACTCAAGCCCTGCAGTAACAGCTGAGAAAAAAACCAGAAACTGAGTAGTGGTGGAGGTTCAAGACCATGCATTATGCAGAAGCTTATTCAAGGGGAATAGTCAAAGAGGAAGCTACTCTATTTAAAAGCTACAGGAATTACTAATAGTATCATATGCCACTATATGAAAAACTGCAGCTCCTACTGGTAATTAAAGTGGGCTTTTCTGGAAAAAAAGAGAATCTGAGGGCTTTGAGGCTAGTGAGCTGATAGTCCAGAGCTCCCTTTGTGGAGTTGCTACACTGAGAGAAGGTGCAACGGAGCACAGGAGCATAGTGTGACTTTTCATCAAGATAAAAACTCAGAGGACAATCTGAATAAAATGGGGTCATGATACATGGTAAAAAGGCAGAATTAGAGCTTCACCTGTAGTACTGCCAGAGATAGATCATTTTAATGGTTATACTGGTCTATGGGGAGTAAAAATGCATCCCCAAAGAAGCAATAAGTGGATTTCAACAATAATGAAATACTGAGGGTACTTTGCTTTAGGCCAGCACAGAAGGATTGTTTCCACTCAGCAGAACACTGGAAGAAAGAGAGAGGAAACAGTATTCCCCTCTCTTTAAAAACTACAGAGGGACACACAAAGACAAGAGGCTTAGCACATGGCCCTAGTAACACTTGCAGATGCAGTGTTGGTATGCACACAGATAAACACTCAGAGAAACTCTGTTATATTTTATTTCTCTGCCTTAAAGAAACTTTGCTTGATATGTTTCTAAAGCCAGTCAGTGAACTTAAATGTCTGAAGCAGCTTTTTTAGATGCATCATCTGAAAAGCACAGCATTTATTGATGTTTTCCTCACAGTACACAAGTAACCTGCCCCTACAACACACATAATTCCCTAAGTAAAAATTGACAACGGGTTTAAAAAAAAATTATAAGAACTATTAAATTTAACACCCAAGTCCAAGGATTATGCTCACTATTGGCAGACAGACCACAAAGCATAGCATAAAATATCGTGAGAAATGCAGAACAAAGGCAGAACATCATAGAATTCCGGGTGCAAAAAGAAAAAATGCTTATTTGAAAAATACCAAAAACCAACAAAACCAAACAAGCCTTCCTGTATATTCTGGATGAAGTATTCAAATGAAAAATACCTTAATTATAAGGTAACTAACCATACACTCCTTGCACATATGATGTAGAACATATGGATTCATACAAAAGCTGCAACATAATTCAAACTTTATCTTAAGAAGTGCAATAAATAAGTAAGATCACACCTTTGAAATTAAAAGTTATCCACACATTTCAAAGTGGATTAGAGAGGTCATTAGTAATTATTTTGTTACTTTGTTAGAGTGTTTTTATTAAAAAAAGGTATTTATTGTGGGTTAGTACTTTTAACTGGTGCTTTACCAGTCTACTTGTTAAAACTTGAAAATATTTTATAAGAGCTAAGGCCTACAGAATTAAGGTTTGGTGGTTTGTGTTTTTTTTTTTCTTTTTTTTTTTTTTTCTTGTTTTCTGTGGGTTTTTTTTTGGTTTTTTTTTTTTTTTTTTTTTATATCAATGTGAATACTGCAGGGTACCTAAGTTGAGATAACTAATAGCAGCTGCTGTTTTCTACTTGTTATTGCAAGCACTATTTTATCAATTAGTTTTGAACAGTTATACCTGTCATCTGTTAGCAGCGAACAAAATTCCATGAATGTTTGGCAAGAAAAAGAAGTGAATACAAATGACAATGAGAGCCAAAAAGACAATCCAGGAAATTAAATCTACCCCTCCCTTGAAAATTAATCACTTCAGTTTATAATGGGTGTGGGAGTAGTAAGGGAGTAGAATGAAAAAATAAGTGCCAGCAGTAAATAGATTTTTCCTTAAATCAGTATAAAAATTGAAGGTTTTAAAATATTTGAAACGCTGATGCAGGCATCTCTTTTATAATTTCCAGGAATAGATATTAATCTTCTAGATGAGGGACTTGCTTAATGCTTTTAATGTCTCAACCACAGCAAAAAAACTGGTTTTGTTTACTTACTCAAGTGTTAAGCATATTTTAAAGCAAAAACATGTCTTGCAAATTTTGCGTATTTTGAGCCTATTTTCAGTCTTGTGTTTTTAGCCTTTTGGCACTCTTTATTTTTAAAGCAGAGTTAGCATGAAAAAAGAATAATTTCATTGAGCAATAAAGATCCTAATATTTTCATGCATCTAAGAAATTTAATATGCTTTCTAGTTCACTGAAATAAAATAAATTTAATAAGGTTTTGCTATTCCCCAATCATTGTTTAGTTATGCTTTCATTACCAGTGTGGTTCTCATGATGGTTAAAGAAATGACAGCACAGAAGCCTGAGTCCTCTACATATGCAGCAGCTAGGAATAGTTCAAGTGGAAGCAATGCAGTTATTCCACCATAGCAGATACACTTCATATCTGACTTAAAGTGCCATATCTTCTAAAGAAAAATGGCCAGTCAGATTTCAAGTTCACCCATTTTTTCACCCTCATGTGGACTTCCAACTGTGCCAAACTGTGTGTGATATTTCTATAGTGTTCTTTCCCACATACCAACAACCAACACCTCAGAAGGATTTAAATAAGAGCTTCCAAATCTGCATATCAGGTATTTTCCTCAGGGAAAATAGTAGAGATGAAGAGATAATAAAGGCCTACACAAATAAACAAACACTAGTTTGAAATTTAAATATATATCTGGCAATGTGTAATTTAAATTTCAGACTTTGATTCAGATGTCTACATTAGTTACAAGGCATAATCCTTTATATTTAATTTAAAATCCCTGCAATGGACTCCTTCAGCATAGTTTGTAGTGCAACATTATGTCCTGAATCAAAAATCAAAGCTATCATGCAATATTTGGCTCTTGTGCAAGTTATCCATGACCACTGCTAACAATTATTTAAGGTATTATTGCTATTGATATTATTACTACTACCATCAGCATAACATCTAGGTACAGATCAAGTGATTCATTCTGAACAAACACTGAATAAAAATATATAAAAACTATCAGGTACTATGGGTCTTGCAATCAAATTCACAGAAGAAAACTCAACCAAACAAACCCCAAAACACAATGAAAGAGCAACAACAAGGGAATAAACAGTGGGAAAGACAAATTGACTAGCATGATAGCCCATAATATTGCAGAGGAGTTGTATAAACTAGCTGAACAGTGCTACAAGCTCTATTCACTTCAAGGACCTGTGTCAATGCTATCTTCTATGCCATTTCTTTTGGCATTGAAGCTACAGCTGCTTCCTCCTCCTTTCCATTTCTGACTGCTCAGAAAATTAAATTACCCACTAGCCATAACCTATTGCAACTTCTTAAGGATTCACCATGTCAAAAACTACAGAAATGAAAGCAAGAGTAATGTAAATCATATTGATTTTTTTATGCATAGAAAAAGGAATATATATTAATGAGACATCTCTATCAGCCAATTTGAGAAATCTGATTCATTTATTTGTTACAGATGAAAGTTCATAGAGGAAGTGCACTAAGACTAATTACCACAAACAGCTGAGCTCAAAAATCTACCAAGCCCAGCTCCATTAAGAAATCTGACCAGAATATTTGGCTCTTACTAACAAGGAAATCAGCCCAGGGGCAAAATTTAGTGACCACACAAAGAATAAATCTCATTAGTTCTATAAGGATGTAAACATTAACAAGAATAATCCACTCCCCCTTTCAAGTACCCCAAGTGAGCCCCCTGCTACAGATATTTAGTGGGTCTTGACTTTCATGGGGTTTCTGAAACATGACACTTTTGCTGGATGTGAGTCAAAGACTATGGGAATCTTATTCTCTCTGAAGTCCTCTGCAGGTATCTATAGCATAGCTCAATTATGAAATGGAAAGGAAACCCCTCAAAAAGCCATGATGTATGGTGAGCTCCTCCCATGCCAGAAATGGTGGCTTCATTGCACTCTGATTGTTGACTCCTCTTCAGAAAGCACTTGCAACTTCTATGTAGTCACTAATGAATGACACTGGAATTTTGACATTTAGGTGCACAGAAGAAAGATGATGGTTATCATGTAACAGTCATGTTAACACAAGTGAACCTACTACCCTACATAATCTCCTTGCAGATCATATTTTGATTCATCAGGTTACAAAAAAAACCAGAGGGCGTTATTTAGCTAAAATTTTCATTTTTAAAATATTTTCAAGTTCTTTGTTTCTGTGCAATCAATTTAGAAATACAGTGGACAATATTTTGACTACTAAAATAAGAAAATGACACTGAAAAAAAAGAATGGAAAAAAAAAGTATTAAAACAGAAAAAACCCACCATCCTGTTCTCCTAAAATATGCTTATGAAGAAAATGCTCACAACTCAAACCCAGAGAAATAACCAGTTAAAAATAGATTCTATCTGCCGGCATCCATCATCCTTTCCTCTGTTTGTCAAGACTCTATGGCCTTGAGCTGTGCTTTAATTCATAATGGTAAATTAAGTTCATCCTTATTTAATCTCAATTTAATAAATCACTGCTAAACGGTCCTTCTGGTAATTTATTAACATAAAATAATGGCTTTACAGGAGGTCACTCAAAGCCATTCTGAGCTGGAGAAGAGCTAGTCCACACCATTATAAGGTTTTCAATCAGTTAATCAGTTTCAATCAGTTAATACCTGTCCCTGAATTTTGGGGGTTTGGTTAACATTTCTATAAGATTATATTTTTCTAGGAATACAATTTTTGATGGTTTCATGAGAAAATTAAAATTCAATACTAGATATCTAGTTTTATTACAGTTCATGTTGATACTCTTATTCAACTGCTGTTCTCTAGAAACATAGTATTAGATATGAATCCTAGAACTTCCCCTTTGGTCTCTTGGTGTTCTTAAAATGGTCAAAAAAAAAGCATTAAACAGATCTTAAATAGACCTTAGACAGCATTAAATAGATCTTACTAAAATACCAACCTATAGTTTAATATAAATCAGTCTCAAAAAGCAAGTTGGAAACTTGTATTTTAATGCTCTGGAAAAAGGCGTTCTGTTAGTCCATTCAGCTGGTGTGAGATCAGAGCTATTCAGGTTAATCATGTGCAACAATATCTAAAACTTCTTCTGTTTTAGATTTTGATTTGGATGTAGTTGCGGAATATTTGGAGCAAGAAAGAATCAAACTGTCTTGATGTCCCTGTTCTTCCTAAAAGTCATGACAAATGAAAAATGAATAATGCTGATGAATAAAAGCCTCTATAGAGATAGCAGAGATAGAATCAAAATGTACATTTTTTCAAGAGCATTTGATTTTTTTTGAAAGAACCTTAATTCCCAATTCCAGTGCATTGGCAACAGCAGTGTGTCTAATCATGGACAAGGAAGTCTCCGGTCTCTAATGACATTAGTTAAGCCTACACTAAATTCACTTACACAAAGTTTAATAAGATGCAAACTAAGAGTTAAATGTAAAGATAGCTGTAATGTCCCAGATTTCAGCTAACCATATTAAATTTTTTTTTTTGCTTCATCTTGAATATCTTGTTAAAGATAAAAACTCTTAGCATCTATTGTAACAAAACAGTTTAAAGAGCTATACCCTCCAGCATCCCAAGATGAGATGAGAAGTTTAAACCACGAGAAATACCTTAAAAGTGAAAGATGTCTCAGAACTCCTCCTGGCATAACTTGAAGTTCCACTTGGTCAACTGTCCAATTTGAAATATTAGGAGACAGAAAAAGTATTTTCTCCTCCCTTCACCTTGATTCAGTTGGTCCACCACAAAAACAATGGATGCAAGAGCTTAGACATATCAGATGGTAAAAATCACACTCCTTAAAAATCTCCCTCCCTGCTTTGATGGGAAATGAAATAAAAAAAAACATCAGAATGAATGATCAGCATTAACTGGAAATTTGGCCAGTTACTGTATATTATACATTCAAATCTCAATAGAAGGTACACCATGTGTTTTCTGGTTTTGTGTTGGTTTTTAAATTTTTGCTTCAGCTAAAACTTCTACTAATCCCAGCTATTTGGCTTATAGTGGTATAAAAAAGTCTTTTAGAACATCTGAAAAGGAAATTGGGAGACATATTCTTAATAACAATAACAACTCAAAATTTGCTCTTTTAGAGGAAGTTCTAGGTGTGCAAGCAGGAGACTAGATAAAGGTTAGATTTTAAATTATAATAGTTATGCATTTTTAAAATCATGGATTCTCTCTGTCATTAGAATTAACATAGAGAGTGAACTAAGGCAGGGGTTTTTGTGTTGTTCTGGACTTCTAACATTACTAAGTTTATAGAATTTATTAGTAGAGTAAATTTTGATTGAATGACCCTGTCAGTGTCAATGATCATTTCTAAGGCTAATAGTTCTGCCAGATTGGTCAAATCTGAGAATGAAACTTGAAGATTTAACATCTTCTGTCACAGAAAGAAGCAGCTTGTGGGCATTCTGTGTCTTATAGCCCTCAATTACCTCTGACAGTCAATGTTACAATATGCACCCGACAGACTGCACCATGGTGATAATAAAAAGATTAAGTAGCTAAAAGGCGGACAGCAGACAGCAGCAAAAAAAAAAAAAAAAAAAAAAAAAAAAAGCTTTAAAAAGATTTATGCTTTTTAAAGTGGAAAAACAAACAAAAATTCTTAATGATAATGAACAAACAAAAAACATCAGAAAGGTTTCTCCTAAGTTATATGAGATGGCATCCTAGCACCTATTAATCAACTTTTCTAATAGAGAGAAGTATTTGACCTAGATATTCACAAAGTCAAATCTCCTTTTTGGGTTTCCTATAATTATGCAATTCTAACTACCTTAGTGTTCATAGGAGAGAATATTTTTCTCCTGTCAATTTAATGTCTTCTCTGCTCTCTGTTTCCATCACCCCACCCTCCTCAAGACAACAAAAAATTTGAAATGGAGTAAATTGAAAAGCACTGGCATGTGGTACTTTCTTTTCAATACAAAGGAAGTTTGTCGTGTTTGAGCCATTCATAAGAAGCCAAGAACCAATGCAGAGGGTAGAATCCAAGAGAGAACCATTTTCCATGGCTACCTCTCTTTGAATACATCACAACAGGACCAAAAGGACACAAGTTCTAACATTTAAAAATATGTCTGAAAACCATACCAAACAACTACAACCATATTTGTTATTGCTTAAGTTCTGTGAGCTTTCTTCCAATTCCAATTCACTCAGCTTCCTTTCAATACCAGTTCACTCCAGGTCATTCATTCAGTGCATGTGCTTCCAAGAGCAATCCAGTAGACAAATACAAAACACTTTTACTTTGCAGCAAATATTATCAGATTCTTCCTGATGTCCACACGAAGTTTTTCACTTGCAGGTCTACACTAGATATAGGTAAATATTAAAATCCTCTACAAATGTCTGTTATACTTTAACAATGAAAATTTACTTGCAAGTTTTCCTGAACACACATTAAGTTCAAATCAATATCCTTGAATGACTTTTATTAGCTGGGGGAGTCCCTGTATCCACTTCACTCAATAAAATCTATTTACATTGAAAAGAAAGGAATAGTATAGGATTGAGCTTGTGCTTCTGTTAAGTATCATATTCTGGTGGAAGTTTTTTTCTCTTCTAGTGAAGCCTGTGGTCTAATGCTCATCCTTTGTGACTTAGATATGAACAGCAACATCAACAACCACTTGTCCACGTTGCACAACCACTTTCTGAACGCAAAGAAGTTGTTACTACAGCTGATGGCAGCTGTGTTCTCACAGTATTGTGCATTGTAGATCATATAACCACATAATGAGTTACTAGAACAACCTATTCTGTAAGGAGCGTTGACAGTCAGAGATCACACTCTTGCAAAACTGAAATGTGTATTTTCAGCCCAGCCATTTGCTGAAGGAAAAGAAAGAAAAATCAAGTTACTGGATGAAGGTAAATCATAAAATAGCTTAGTATCATGGGTGTGGTGAGAAAATTCCCAGCCAAACCCTGTACACCTAGTAAGTATTGAATAAACAAATGAAAGGAATTTTCTATATAGCTGAAGGAATTCCACTGAAAATACTTTTGCTACAACAACAGCATGGGGAAAAAACCTATTTTGAAGCAGAAGGGATGTATTATGTTCCATGTGTTCAAATGAACGAGACCTAAAAAAAAAAAAAAAAAAAAAAGAAGCAGCGTATTTAGCAGAATGGGCAACAAAGCTCACAAAAACTTCTGGATTCTAGTTGCAGCCATAAGGAAACCTTCAACAGCCCAAGGCCAGGTCAGCACTGCTCTTCAAGCCACAAAAACAGATAAGAACTAACAAGCAAACTCTCTCGGCATTGTGGCTCTTATTGCTGCTGCTGACCCTGGTCATGAACAAATTTCTTGATTCCTCTACACATCAGTTTCCCTCACAAGTAAAATGTGAAGAAAAGCACTAGTTTTCTTTGTCATAAATTTTTGGATTTACAAAGAACTCTACAATAATGTGAAATACCATGCAGCTCACTTTCAAGGACTTCAAAGATTGAACTGATCTGGGTCAGAGAAAATAATATCCTTGTCATGTCTTGTTCCAAAAGCTTCTGTGTCATACACTGAGATAAAAAATTAGGTTTCAATTGCAAGACTTCCAAAATGTATAATTGTGTCAAAAGTAATAAGAATGAAATGATGAATGAAAGTATCAAATATTGCAACTCAGGATAATCAGGACACATAATGGATGAAACTAAAGCTGAGATTTTTGTAACTGTGTTTGTTGTCATTCTCAGGATGTCTTATATTAATATGGATCTATCTGGTAAGCAAACCAGTCAAATAAAATTTTTCAGTCATTGATTCTCTTCTAGTTTAGAAAATCAGGAATATTGAATATATTCATCCAAACAGAACAAGCAGAATGTCTTAGCATGAGAAAATCCATGCTATTAGCTATTATAGTTGGCAGGCAGGCAGTTTTTGCAACTTAGCTTGCACATACATTGTAGCTGACATCAGCACAATATAGAAGGGATTTTTCTATTACCAGTCCCAATTATTTTTATAGATCACAACACTAGGATTACTCCTTAGTTTGATTTTTCAGGTTGAAATCCTTTTCTAAATCTTGTTGTTTCTGTAAGATAACACTTGTTTCTCAACTGATCTGACTTATAGATCTGCATGTCAAATTGGTAGAATAAAGTAATGAGAATATTTTCAAGGAACATTTTAAAAACTTGCTTCAACCCTCATAGTTACATCTCAATTACTGTTCATCTTCCTGAGAAAACACCCTGTAATAAATATGCTAACATTTCTCTCAGGCAAAAAAATGATGGATGTGTCTCTCCATGATGAAATTCGCAGCAGGGCTAGAGCACATCCTTGGCCAGAGAAAGGAAGGACACAAAACTGAGCTGCTTCAGCAGTTGATACTGCAACATTGTCCAATTCATGGCAACAAAATCTAAATTTCTTTTTTACCTGAGTAGGTCTAGAACTCTTAAATGGGAATAAACAGGGTAGAGCCATTGATGTCTAAGCAGGAGTATCACATAGATCAGCGCAGCCTAAGATGCCTGCCTTCTATTTAGGCTCCTAAATAGTCATTGGCTTCAACACACTGGTAGGATCCCCAGTATTTCTTTGATTCATGCTTAAGAACTGCAAAATGCTGGCCAATATTCCAGTCAATAACAACACCTCTCTCTTCTGAGATAGCAAACAAATTTGAGGAAGCTGAAATCACATCTGATTTTTAATTAAAAAAAATATTCACTGCATCAAAATACAGTGAACTTTACTGTATTATGCACAGGGACATTAAAATAGTTCCTAAATTGCTTCAATATCAAGGCTGTTAATACTGTGGCTATTGGTGCAATGAAGATGGTGTGATACAAAAAATAACTGTATATATGCACCAGTATTCCAGTTTAAAAACTGTCAGAACTTTTTGTTTCAGGAGCCTTAAATTATGCATGGAGAAATGATATTTTTGGTGTAACATTTGACATCAGTTTCCTTTGCTGTCATAGCTGTCAATTTATAAAATGTTGCTGTCTCTGTTGCTTAAATGATATGTGATCTGGTAAAATGGAACTTAGGCCATTTTACGGAAGGCAGAGGAAGAGAAATGGAAGGGATAATTCCTAGGCAGAGTGTCAAGCCTATACAGTGACAAAAAAATACAGGAGTTTACAAGGAAGGGTTAGGGTTAGGTTAGGGTTAGTTTCAAGTGATTATGCTCTCTCTGCTCTCCACCTTCTTCCTCCATGGTGTAACTTGTCCAGCCTTTAGTCAGAAAAGAACTTCTCGCTATTTTTAACTCTTTAGTTTTACAGAGTAGAGTTCATAGTGCTTGTCTCTCTGTTCACAGTTCTGACTGTCCTCATGGCAGGCAACACTGGCTGTTTATATGAAGTCATTCAAATTGAAAGTCTCAAGTATTAATTTTTGAACCAGTCTCTTTCTGTCTCTTGATTCAGTTGAAATATAAAAAAACCTCCAAATGTATTTCTCTCGGACTGATATCTTTCTTCAATGCTATTCTTTAAACTTAGGTCACTTTATGAAATACTTTTTATGGAAAAAAACCCTTTGACTTTTATTAGATTTCTCCTCTTATTGGGGCCAAGTAAAATGTTGATGCTTACTGCTTGCAGTCACTGGTTTACCATTATGAGTATAGTAGTAATAAACAAATAACAAACAAAAAATACAAACTATATACAAACTCTATATATATATTAAAAAAAATCATGATAAACCTGCTTGCTAATATGATATCTTTGACAATAGTTTGTTGGCTGAAGGGGTAAATAATGAGACAGAGTCATCTTCACCTCCATGGAGACTCTCTAAATACACTCTTTGCTGGGAACAAACCAATCTCATTAAAAGCCACAAGATATAAACCAAGTCTCAGACCATATAAAATGAGACCATGCCTAGTCAAACTGCTGTCTCCAAAGTGCTCCATGCTTCTCTCTGTCAGTGTTGGGGAAGGCCATGGATTGCAAGACAGTGGGTGACAACCAGACCCTCTTTCAGATCTGAACAGAGGTGTCCTGGCCAACATGGAAAATGTTACAATATGTAGCACCCAAGGGGTACACATAAAATTAGCAACAGAGAACTCCAGTTTACAGTATTTTCAATGTGCCACATAGGACACAGTCCCTAACAGACAAAGCAACACCCTGGATTTTAATGTCAACATTATTTGATTTCTTCTATTGGAAATTTTGATAGTCTGTGTTTTATCTAATGTTTTTGGCATCATAAAAAATGAAACCAGCTATTATGCTCTCTGCAATAACATGCAGCGAACAGATTAAATAAATAATTCTGACTAATTTTACAGAAAAAGATACCTCATTACATTTACATAACAAAGCAAGTGTTATATTTATGCTATGATGAGCATAGCATAAATCTACTGAGATTTATGCCCAACTTTGACAAAATCCACTGAACCTGTAAGCCCTAAAGCCAAGACTATGGAGTTCCAAAGACATTTTCTGCTATAAACAGGGAATAGAACCTTCATTGTGGGCATATTAGAGGATATTATAGCTCCCAGGATAGAAATTGCCTCCCAGACAGATATATCTTGTTAAATATTATATTTTCTATATTATATAGTTTTCTGTTTCAAATAATTACATAAATATAATTTGGTATGTTGTCTTAGTTTACCAGTTTGCAAATTACTTGTGTTTTCTGAATACCAGGAATTCTCCCTCTCTTGGTCAGTTTACACATACATCCTACACTATTTTTTTCTGTCTTTTCCCCTCTGACACACACAATATATTAAATCTGTATATTTTTCCACTACTAAAAATCTGTTGCCTTCTGCTGTAAGAAGAATTACAGAGACTTAAAACCAGTGGAGATCTTTTGCAGTTATTAAATGTATTTCTAGTTTCAGTGTAACTCAACCACCCAACATATTCAGTCGTCCATCTACTGTAAAATTTGTTCTTTCAGTTGAGAATAATACTTAAGTACAGTAAACTGGCATTTTTCATACCTCTATATTATTGTTCAGGAAAAGTGTTAAATTACATTCTTGTCTGTGATTTCTAAAAGACTGCTGAGAGTATTTCTAAATTTAAAAATGGAGTTAAAAAACATCCACACACTTGATGATCTAAAAGAAAGAAAGAGGAAGAAAATAATAAAGCTAGAAGAATGATCAAATTGTATGCAAGTTTATCTACATTTTTTCCCCTAAAACAGGTATATCTACATTTTAAAATGTCTATATTTGTTGCCCATTAAGAGTAAAATTAAACATAAACACACTGTTCAGAGCCCTGCTGCTTGCCAAACTGCTACCACAAAGTACTTCATACTTCACCCCTATCTGTCAGTGTTGGGGAAGGCCAAGGATTAGATGATAAAGCTAGACCCTTTTTTCAGATGAGAACAGAGGTGTCCTGGCCAACATGGAAAATGTTACAATCTTCAGCCTACTTCCAGCATGTACAACCTCATATTTGGCATATTAAATTTAATTTACTTTCATACTTTCATCCTCCATCTGCATTAGAAGTCAGCAGAGTTCCTTGAGATTTTCTCTGGCCTGAATTTTTTAATTTAATTTGAAAATTTAAATAATCAATATTCAGAGTATTTGAATATCCACAGTGCCTCATAATTTTAGTCATGAAATAGATGTTCTGTATTTGTGAAGACCAATTCTACAATATCTGATATCATGCTGTAGCCAAAAAGTATTATGGAATAAGTTAATGCGAATAGAAATGTCATGCACGGAGAATGCAAACTAATTCTTCCAGTCTACTTAACCAGAATAAGATTGACTCAGAGAGACTATGTTATGTTTTGCATAAGGCAGTCCAGGACAGCAGATTAGGGAAGCAACAAATGTTTATTTGTTCATCGGGGTTTTTTGTTGTTGTGGGTTTTTTTTTTTTTTTTTTTAATTTTAGTCTAAAAAAATATTGAGGAAAAGGAAGATAAGAGCTTACAAATATGGATAAAGAAACTTCAGGGAGGTGAGAAATACTTTTCTCCATAAGCACAACCAGTATAGGAAAATGCAAATGAATCATAGCCAAAGAGACCCAGTTAATCTGTTCCAGGGAGCCTGCAAAGGACAGGTGAACACTGGAGAAAAGGTGAAGCTTGTGTCACTGGAATTTTTCTGAGAACAAACCTTTGAGGCATGGCATGGCATTACATGACTGTCTTGTCTTTGGGAAGGTAGGTAGACAGAGACCTCTAAAAGTTCTTCCAGACTATAGATTCCAACGCTGCATGTAAGGCTGTGAATTCTTTAGAGTTTTCATACTCATCATCTTTTTACAGTTTTACCCCTCGGATGCCTGACAAGGCACACCAGTCATTTAGAGTGCATCAACAATGGAGCTGCAACAATTGCCATGTTAATTCTCCAAGAGAGAAAGAAGGCAGCAAACTGACATGGAAGGATTGCTGTTATTAAAATTCCTTTAGAAAGGCAATGCTAAAAGAAGACTACCAAAATGGAAACACATGAGGCCATGTTTGAATAGTCACTAGGAGGTATTAGGTTTTCACAAACCCTCATATGGGGAGAAAATTCAGCTGTTGTACCAATTTTTTATTCTCACAATACCAATATTTATTTTAAGAGGGAATAGGAAATTATGTTCATTACTAAAAACATTTATATTCCTATTTATGTATTTAAGAGCTATCAGTTATCAGTTTAGCTGGGCAGACACAAGGCGGACCTTCCTATATATTCCTAGTTCCTAGCTGAAGATAGTGCTACTATATATTTCCAACAAAAAATCAGGATATCACAGGGCCTCATAGGTGTTCTCCTACCCATGGTCCTACTGGGTATATAAACTCTTAACAGACAGAAAATTTTGTTCCTAACATTCGCATAACTCACAGATTTAGCCACCCAACATAAACATTACCATTTGACACAAATGGTAGAGATGCAAATACTGTGGAAAATCTGTCTGTACTCTAATTAACAAGATGTTAACTGTTAACCAGGACATGACTGTTGCTTCTTTTCAATCATTAAGTACTTCACCAAGAAATACTATAGCATAAAAATATATTCAGATATATCATTATTCTGCTTAGCCTAGAAGCATTTGCACTATAATAAAAGAAATCACTATAAAGATTGTGAAACATCAACTTTGGCTACTTTGCAAACAGTAAATGTCATTACAAGGGAGATGAATTGGTAGAAAAGACGATCAGATATGGCTGGAAATCCCTTTAAGTCTTCTACTTTCCCTCATCTCTTACACTTTCCAGTCCTCCTTACTTTTCCCACATGTCTTGACCTGTCTTAAAAAAGAATGTGGAAGTAAAATCAAGTCCGGGAAAATAAGTGGGAAACCAATTAGCATCTTCCTTGCTGGCTACAATGGCAATTGAATTTGCAAGTTTCTAGAAGTTTAAAAAGTAGTTTTAAATTACTAATACATGCTTGGTAGAGTTTAACTATGTATCCTGATGTTTCCATTGCAGCTCAGGCCCTCACAGAGACGTTAGGGAGTCATACAATTCAGGCTTACAAAGAAACCAGAAGGAAAAAAGTAGTGTAGGTGGATTTTAAAAACAACTATCAAGTTCTCAAATGTGAAAACAGTTTCATTCTTTCGGTAAGAAAAGAACAATGGAATTAGAATTTTAAATTTAATTCTTAAATAAGGACTTTCTACCCCTTATTTCCCCTGCCAATATGTTGGAAAATAATATCTGAATTGAAAAAGCTAATAGGTGCAAGTTTTGGACAAATTTTATGTTCCCCTGGAACATCAGTTTTTCCTAAAGTTACCATACCAAATTACCAGATCAGACATTTGCATTTCTATCATGATGATCACATCTCTGTGTTCATTATGTAATGCAAAGCATTATAAATGAGAGATAGCACATCTGCTTTTGTCCTGTCCCTTTGATTTTACAGTCTCTCTTTGATTATAAATGAAGTTACAGTTTGTATAAGACCTCAGTTTTAATAAACTTACAAATAAATATATTTCTAGCTGTACATGCAGAACACTTTAAAAAAAGCCTTTATATTAAAATTTAAAAGGCTGTCAGAATGACAGTAAGCTGTGGTTGCACCGTTTTCCATTTCCATTATAATTATAATAATAATAGGTACAGATTCAACCTACTGCATTATTCTCTCTTGTTGCAACCCATGGCACAAGAACAAGCTATCAGATTTTTAATGTTTCATATATTCTATAAGTTAAGTACAGTCCTGTATGGTTTTGACCTTTTCAATATTCCATGATTTGACTGACCGGCTACTTTAATTTTTCCCCTGTTTACAGTCTCAGAAACCTGTGGGGAAGAAGCAAAATGTCCAGCCAATCAAAATACTGAACACTGAAAAGATCAAAGTAGTAAAACATACTACAGTCTCTCACAGAATATATTAGACATTAAAATTTTCATATCACACTATAAAAAGATAACATTTTCCCCTGAAACTCTAGATACTATTAAAGTGGATCACTAGTGCAGCAAAGGTGGTATCACTAAACCAAATAACACAATTTATACTACTCATACATTCTTGGTATAGGTTGTTACACATTTCCTTAAATAATGAGCTCTTTCCTAGCATTGAATTTAAATCACATTTAACTGTAGTTTCATAACTTTGATACAAACTCATGACTTTCCAGAATGTCTTCCAGTTTTGGAAACTGCAGGGTTAGATGGTTCTAAACAATAATCAACATTTCTGACCTAGCACTACATGGAAATTTTTTATTTTCTTTGTAACACTGGGTAAGTCTAGTAACATAAAGGTAATTTTATCTCATTTTTGTTTACATGCCTCATTTTCACTCCTCTAGGAGTGAGCAAATAGCAGTAGGAGCAGGTGACACACAAAAAAAATCCATTGCTTTGTCAATACAACTAGAAACAAACAAAACCAAGGCATCTAACCATGTCAAAGATGTTAATGGTATACAATGAATGCAAGAGATTAAAAATCAAATGTAAATAACATTGAGATGATATAATCTGAATCCTTTATGGATTCATTTCCATGTAATCAGTGCAGCTTAATTGGCTTATGGAACTATAATGTTATTACAATGACTTTTTCTTTATGTACTTGCTAATAAAACAGATGCAAACAAGATGAAGAACACTAATAAGATTTGATTTGTAATTCTTTCCTTGAAAATGCCCAAAGAACAGATACTCTCATTATTGATATTCTTATCAAACAGGTTGTCCTATTTGATACCTTTTGAATGCAAATTGCCAATATGTGTCCTTAACAAGTTTTGAAACCAATTCACAGTTCATTAAAAAAGTTTATCCCTATTATCTAGTTTTTTTCAGACTCTTGGCCTCCTCTTTAGCAGCAGGCCACTGTTATTAACAAATATTACACATAAGTTGCTCATCCTGCTTGCAAGTCTGCATTTGGTGGTATGATCAGACAGCAGCTGCAGTCACCAAGGAAACAGAAAGAAGTTATTTCAATATCAACCTTCACACTGGAATAACAAATATGTTGTGTAAGACAATAAGAAATTATAATATTTGCAAGTAGGATAATATTTAGTGTTATAAAATTTATAACTGAATAATTCTAGTTGGCAATAAACCAGAAAAGGGTGTCATCTAATTTACTGCACTGTGCTGATGAGTGACATTTACAGGCAATGATGCAGAGCAGCAAGCATGAATCTTCCTCACCTACTTGCCATGTGGTTATACGATCTCATGTTGTGTGCTCTGCTACTCTTTCTCCCTTCCTATTGCATTACAGTTATCATGGATCCCATTCTGTTATTTTTTATATCTCTTATGACTGCTTCTTTCATTGTCTCATTGAAATGGTTTAACAGAACTACAAATGTCATATTCCTAAGAAAAACCCTATCCTGAAAGTTGTTCTACATGTGAACTGGAAAGAAATATCTATAACAAGATGTACATTAGGACTCCACTGAGTAAGACTAGTAATTTGAGAGAGATCAAGGAGAAATGACACAAATGCTCCTATATCACTCTCTAAAATTACTTAGGAGAGGTTGTAGTAGGTGGGGGTTGGTCTCTTCTGCCAGGAAACAAGTAGTGACAAGAGGAAATGACCTCATGCTGTGCCAGTAGTGGATATTAGAAAAAAATTTCTTCACCAAAAAGATTGTTAGGCATCAGAACAAGCTGCCCAGGGAAGTGGTTTAGTCACCATGCCTGGAGGTACTTAAAAGTAGTGTAGATGTCGCATTTAGGGACATGATTTAGTGGTGGCCTTGGCAATGCTGGATTAACAGTTGATCTCAATGATCTTAGAGGTCTTTTCCAACCTAAAATATTCTATATTCTATGATTATTATGATTATTATGTTCTATGATTATCAACACAGAGTTCAGGCAAGTAGATAGAAAGTTTGGCAATTTGTGTAGGACGTGATAAGACACGATAGAGGTAATTGCCTGGCAAGAAAAAAAATTAAATCAACAAATATTTTAGAAGCTGTCTATGAGTAAACTTAGATTGGGAATTGAATGATAGTTTTTGAGAATCAGAGGAATATGTTTCTACAGAAAGATCCAAAAAGTAGCAAATGAAAAAAAAAAAAAAAATCTCTACCTTGAAAAACAAAGCGAAAGTAGAATGTCAAGTGTTTTTATTGCAAATAATTTTTCTGCATCACTTTTTACAGCTTTGGTGAATAGATTACTTTTACTCCTGACATCAAAAAAGGAGGATAATTACTTCCATTTTCCAGGTATATTTGGCAAAATTTAAGAAGGTATAGATATAGAGAGATTTCTCATTGAGTTACACAATGCAAAATTAAACTTGATATTGTGTGAGACAATCCTTTTCCAAAGCAACTGCAGCTGTTAAGAGAAATATGGACTGGAAAAGAGACTATTTCCCATTTGAAAGCATCCGTAATTGCTCAACAGACAATAAAGAACATAGAATTTCTTCTGTCTCAGATGCTGATCAGAAGAAAGTCTACACCGACCACTGACAGTCCGCTTGGCAACATATGTCTAAAAACCCTGGGAACATCCTCCAAAATACCACCAGAACATTTATGCTACCATTTATAAAAATGCTAACAGGAAATTTAGAGTTACTAAATTATAAGCACTGTTCTTTATGGAACAGCTGAAGAATGAGGATGCCAAATCTCAAGCATTACTATCTGGCAGGTAGCCTAACAGAAATCAATCCAGTTCTAAAGGAAAATCTCCTCTACACTAAGTGGAGATATAAAGAGAGATGGCAAGTAGAAATGGGGTTCAGTTCCAAGTCAAGTTGTTACTGCAATAAAAAAATATCTGTTTGTCACTATTCCATTGTTCCAAATTAGTTGCTTGCTGACTTGTTGATAATGTACAAGACACTGGTAAGAGGGACCCTTTAATCACTCCTATAACTGAAAGTATCCCTTTGCAGTTGGGTGGATGGAAACATGGTGAGTTCTCCAACTGAATCTGTCATCCAATACCTCGAGCTGTCCTCACAATCACAAGCTTACAATTTGCTCGTCTTACTATTTAACGGAATGTGAAGGAGGGTGTCATCAAACATGTTTTGATTTAATATGTTAATAACTTTAGATATGAAAGATTAGTCTTTTGAGTTTTTCTCTCTGTGGCTGATGGTGAAAGATTCATTTCTCCAGAGCCCAGTTCAAAGCATAGGCCCAGTTTTGGTGCTCAGGGTCATTCACTGGAGAACTTGCTGTCCTTAGTTATATTGGAAAATAAAGGCACCTGGTTCCATAAGGCCAGGACTATCCTTTGTAGGTATCCACTATATTTTTGTGGAAGAATATTTTCTCAAATGAGGACTAGGAAAAAAAAAAAACTAAAGATGGAGGAAGAAAATGACTTGTTAAAATTATTATTTTTACATAATGCACTGAAAACCATGAATATTAATTTCTCAATATAGTCTGATTTGTGAGACTACATGTAAATACCTCCAAAAAAAAACCCCAAAATACACATATTTTTCCTTGAATTAGTCTTAAGTTTTAAAAATATCAGGTTACTAAAAGAAAAATTTGGATGCAGAAAAAACTATAGCAGGAAGAGAGGAGGGGTTGGTAGAATTTATAAGAACTTTTTCTTGTATCATCTGCTTTTACAAAAGACTTTTACTAAATTTTATGATCCATTCCCTTTCCATTTTGGAACTGAAGCCTTAGTGAGTTTTGAAAATATTCTAAAACATTTTTCTTGTGAGAAAGGCTATTTTCATTGTCCTTTGCTCCTACAAGTTGAAGAATTAATGGCTTTCTCTCAAAAGCCTCTTGTACAGAGATTTACAATACCATTTAGTAAACTCAAGAGGTCTGAATAAACACCTAGATCTTTGTTTTCAAACTAGCTAAGCAGCTTTTAAAGTTTACTGAATTGATGCCACAGGGACCAGGTAGCATTAAATAACCTTAGTGGATTAGCTGACCTGAGACTTACTGTGAAATATGAGTAAGAAAAATGCTCACAAGGATAAGTTTAGGCAAAGGCAGTTTTCTGGTGTTCCTTGTCCAGTCAGTGAATGCAGGCATAGGATCCTTCCAACCTAACCAGGAGCCTGGCTACACAATTCCACATCTCCCTGAATGTTCAGGATAACAACTGCTCTGTTGCTGGTTGTCTCCTCTGTTCTTGCCATCCCTTCAGCAATATGTAGGTGGAAGACAAATACAAGGCAGAAGTTAAGAAATAAAATAGCTTATTTCAGAGTATAAATATCAGAATGCATGATATGTGTATCACTAATAAATTCCAAACGTTTATCTACAGTGTGTTTTTCACATTATTCCAGCAAGGATTCAAAGATATCTATGAGCTTTTCAGATGGTTCATAAAATGGCATATCAAAATGAAGCTGTATTTGAAAACAAGACTACAACTGAGCACAAACGAGCACAGAATTTAAGGACACAACGAGTGGGTGGATACACGCAAAGGAATAGCATATGTCAGCACTACCAATTAACAAGTATCAAGTGTGAAGCTGGCTGTTTAATTACTTGCTGAAATATCTCTATTTTTGTTCCTCTTTTTGCCTGATTTCCATGAATATTTCCTTTTCTGCGACACACTAATATTTTTCTCAAAGGGGACGAAAGGAAGAAGTGGAACTTGAAAAAAATCCTGGAAATATAGATTTTTAATATCATAATAGTGTGAGGGGTATTACAAATTCTGATATATTGAGACATTCACTGGTGTTCTGATGCAGATCTGGCGTAGATATTTTTGTATGACGGAAGCCCATTAAAGAGACACCGCAGAGCTAAATTGCTTCACTGGCTTCTACATTCTGCCAGATTTCGCTTGCCATTTCTAGTGAATTCACATGTATTTCCTATTCTATTTGCTTCATAAAAGTCCTGTTTTAAACATGGTTAATTTGTCTCCTGATAATGAGCATACAGTCATATGATACCAAGCTGTTCAAAATCTCTCTGTAGGAAGTAAGCACACAGCATGAATTTGATCTCAGACCTCCTCTGCTCTTTCCCTTTTGTCTCATGTAGCAGATGCAGAAAAAGAACATAGGTTCAAGAAAACAAATTAAATTTCAACTGCTGGGCATTATCTTTGACAACATTACTAGTCAGAACCCTAAAATATAAACCATGCTTTCTTGATAATGACGGTATTGCTAGTTGCTGAAAGAGACCACAGAAGACATTGTCATACAAGAGGGAATGACTGTAATGAAATCAGCCAAAACAGGAATAAGAAAAAGCATTACTCAACTGTTCCTGAAAAGCTATACAGACCAAATCTTCTCATTAATTAATTCATCATTATTCATAAAATATTTGAGCATTCTATGAGTAAGTCTGAGAATTATTATAGGGATTTACTTATATCTCAATATAACAATCAACATTCATTATGTCCTCAAATCTGCATAAACACAGTTCCATTTTTAACTGTTACTCTCAAACAAACAAACAGAGAAAAGTCAAGCTGATTTGATACATGATGAATGCAAATTGAAAGATTTATATAGTAGCTCTGGTTTGGTTTTTATGCTATTAAAGATAGATTTAAATTCAGACTGGATGAAGAACAAAATTCTGCGTAGGTGGGCCTATGCAAGAAAATGTCATAGTCACATTAACTGTATCACCAAGGAATAGTTATAGGTACAAGTAGGATGTCAATACTGAATTTCATGGTAAAACATTTGGTAACTTCCAAGATGAACAGAATTAATCATAGGATGAATTATTTTAATTAGTTTTACACTTTTTACCCAAGACGTCTATGCTTGTAGGTATCACATTCCTTCCTAAATTTCCTCTCCTACATTTTGTCTCCTTTTAATTCTCTTCCCTTTTATCTTAGAAGACACAGACTATCTCTTTGGGGCCTGAAAGATGAAGGAATGAGATCACAGGGACTTACAAATACTCTCATGTTGATGTGCTGGGAAGATAACACCAACCATTTCGCATCTGTTGACTCCATCTTCCAGGGAACCAACAGCACTGCTGTCCAAGGGAACTTTCAGTCCTCTACTTTCTGTTTAATTCTAATTACTAAAACTTGTAATATCTTAGAGAAGGCTAGGAAACAACAGATCTTCTTTCCCTTTCCATTTTCAAGTTATAGAAAATGCAAATGTGTGTTACAATAGGGGTAGATCTCTATGAACTGATCATAAAACCCAAAGTGCTAGGTAAACTGCATGGCTGTAGCAATCAGTCAGTAACTAGCTGTTCCAATACAGCTGTTCCAATACCTGACAAAGAAAGAGATGCTCCTTTTGATCAAAGATAAGGTAATACTGTAATTAGTGCTGTGAACATGCTTCAGAATGCACCCATGCTACAAAGCCAAGCACAATTTCAAAATCTTGGATGTCATCAGACTTGAATGCAAAGGTGAGGTGTTTTGTCCCTCTGAGTTAACTGCATCTTGGAGAAACAAAAAGATGCCATAGCTAATAAACATGTTTAGGTTTAAGCAACTGGAATACTATGACTTGCAGAACTAGAAGGGACAACTATTACAAGGCATATTTAAAAGACAATACTTCCTTTCCTGCTGAAAAAAAAAATAAAAAACAGCAGCAATTTTTTTTTAGCACCATATGTTATCTATAGATAGGAAAACAAAGCTTTGGAAAACAAAGAAATATCAAAAGAAGTAGGGGAAAATATTGATGCCCCTAGAAACTCAAAAATAAAACTGGAAGTAAATAAAGAAGATCAAATAGTAAAAATGTAGCATTTGACTTATTAAGCACTTTTTTCTCCCCCCATTTTTTCCCCTTATAAAGTGCAATGAATATTATGTTTCATTTTCTATACTCCATGGAAGTCAGTCAGAATATTTCTACTGATTTTAGTGGAGTTCAGAATAGTTCAATTCCTGTGCCATGCAGGTTTATGTGCAGTGAGTCAGGGTAAATGTACTGCAAAATCACTGCACAATTTACACAGTTAAAAAGAGGATGGAAAAAGTGATGACCTCACTGCTGAGAAGACAGCAGGAGTAAAGAGCCATATCTGACTCGTTATCTGCTGCAAAGACAAAAGGATTGGTACACATAGTGTGGTGCTGTGCTGTAAACACACTGTACGTACAACACAGTAACCTTTCCATATGAAAAGTTGTGCACCAAACCTGCAGGAACAATTTCTCTTTCCTCTATTGATTAGGAAAGGGTATAATTATCTTCATGTATCTACTGCTCTGTTTGAGGAAATTATCAAAGCCAAAATTAATTTGTGCTTGCTTATTTATCAAAGGATTCCATAAATAGTAATGAAATGTAGGACTACCGCAAATAATGGAAAGCCATTAGAGAGAAGGAGCTGACTACAGGTCAGCAAGAGATTTCTGGTATTCAGAAAAAATACCAACTCATTCACTAGAAGTCCAGAGAAACATGTGCTAACAACCATAACTCATGATGAAATAAGATGCATGGGAGGAAGATGGAGCAAAAACCAGGAGCCCTTAAACAACTTACATTTCACAGTAAACCTGGAGAATCAATGCACAATTCAGAAATTAGCATAAGGAAATCAATTTAAAAATGAATATTCACTAATTCAGATATTAAAGCAGAGAAACATTCAAGTTCTTTGCCATTATTTATTAGATGTCTTTGGCTTCCTCAATTACAAATTAAATCAGTGCATAATCTGAAACCATAAAGAACTAAAACTAACCTAAATATCTGATTTCTAATACTTAGGCTTTGCAATTTTCCAGACAGATAGTAAATTTTCAGCTGGGTTAAATGATAGGAATGTTAGGCTTCAAATATGAACAACACTCAGACTTTAGTAATTCACAATTAATGCTTTTCTTTGTAATTCAGATCACTAAATACTGGAAATTTATTTTTGAAATTTTTTGTACTTTCTTGCTGAAAAATACACTTACTGAATGTTCTAAATAGGCATACCAACATTTTTAACAATATCTCAACCTACAGTCACCACATGCTGATGCAGGCATTATGCCACATTCTGGCCATGTACATTACAAAATTTATATTCCTACTCTGTCACATAGCACTTACTGAAGACATCATAACACTCTGTTAATGATTTAACAAGTAAAATGACAAATATAGGCTCTGAATATGAACAGCTTTTGTCTGTCCCCACAGACATGGCTTTATATGTCACACATTTTTTACTCACCTATGATTCCTCCTCTTTTTCATCCAAAGATTTGGAATATGTTTGGATTTTTTTTTCTTACTCCTTTGTGTGCTACTAAAAGAAAACTGTATACCTCATTTTATTCCTTTTTATCAATTGTCTATCATGCATACATATTTGGGTGCTGGTTAGTAATGAAACAAAGAGTCAAGATAGTACTTATAGACTCAGTGACACAGCTTATATGTGGAAAAATAGGATGGAAATTTACATTGCAGTAGTGGATGACAACAATTATAGACATTCTTTCTAGTGGCTTTACTATTTGAAGCTTTTGACTGTTTAATTTAAGGCTTTGCAGGCTGCTTGGATGAATCTTAACATTCCAGCAATACACTGCAAATAGGATCAAGCCTATAGCTGAAAGACCTGCAGCTCATTTTCAAGAATCAACTCAAGCAAAGATACGCTTAGGATCAGGATTAGAAGTCAACCACAGGTCAACCAGGTATTAGAAATACACCTACAGGAAAATGGAAGACAAATCTCAGTTATTCAGCAAATTTCCTATGCTGAAAACACAACAAATATGTTTTATGCTGCTTTAGCCTGCATTGGGAAATTGTTCCTTCTGCTTATAGAAAGTATTTTTTAAAACTCATTTTGCTCCAGTTTATGAATCAGTTTCATAAACATGCAGAACTTAATGCAATAAACTCAAGCCAATGTGTGATTCTGCAGAGAAGGAAATCGCCGTCCAAGCTGACTTCCAAGTTGCAATGACTCAGGAAGTATATGACAAGTAAAAACAGCAAGAAAAAAGCAGAAATCAACCGTCTTTGGACATTCAATAGATTTGGAAGACTACTATAATATGAATCCAAAGCTACTACTTGTTGTATGCAAATAATCTGATTTATTTTCTTTGCAATGCATTATTTGAGGAAATCCCTTTAATATTTTGTAGTACAGCAATAATATTTCATAGTTTCCAATAATTTACAGCCACAGTGTTCCAGAAACCACCATCACTGGAAAACTACAAGAAGATCAGACACTAATATTTTCCTATGTTTTTCCCCCCTCGGCATTTAATTTCTCTAAGCTGTTTTTTTTTTTTTTTTTTTTTTTTTTTGGTCATATAACCACTTTCCTTAGCAATCTAAGCTGCAACTGTAAGAAATGAAACAGACTTCATAGCCCCCCAAAACACCAGTCTTTTACAACAAATAGTGAAAAATATATCCTTTTCCTGAGCAGGAGGCCATACATGGCATATTTGGAATCTTCATTCAGATGGTTCAAAAGTGAGTTAGAAGCAACCATACAACTTAAAGATCTTCACTAGACATCAGAGCGCTCTGGAAATGAGAATCATTCACTGTTCCCTAAATTCATAGTAACACAGACTCTGAGACAACTGAATGGCTGGCTTGTTCGGTCTTGAAAAACATTCATCAAGGTAAACTTTAAAACTCTTGTGCAAAGGCAATTTTAAGCTTTTTATCTTGTATTTTTTCACTATTCAGAGGCCGATTTTTCTTGGAATTGCTCCAGATGCAGTACCTAATGAATATTCCCACTTTTTTTCAGAAGGGGAATCCCAAAATCCAAAGAAAAAATGCCTTTATACTGCAGGGGAAGAAAAACCTACTACTTCTCAAGTGTAGGCAGAATAACTAGACTAAGTGGAAGAGACTCAAAGAAATAAGAATAATTAAGTGGGAATGCATGCAAGGACCTTTATATCTTCAAGTACTGCCCATATTAGATGTCTAAAAAGGGTCACAGGGCACCTGAGAGTAAAAACGCAATGTAATGAAGGTGTTTCCACTGCCATTAGTAAGGAGGAAACAAAAGCCTCGGCCTCACTGCCTGAAACATAGTTTTAAAGGAATCCCAAGATGAATTCCTCTTTTCTCTACAAAGCATTTTCTGCTTGGAAACAGTAGCTTACTCTGGATCTGGTGCCTACTTTTCAAGAACAGTGAAAACAGGACTTCTCTGCTTGTGCCTCAACAGGGGAGGGGAGAGAGCACATCTGGGGGTGGGGAGGAAAGGAAGACAGTATTTTCACAAAAATTGTGATGGATACAGAAATAGCCTTCGATAAAGCAGGGCATTTTCTTTAGTTATCCCAATTTCTGCAGCTGTACAGTAATGTCAGATTACAATCAGGACAGCAGGCAGTGTAAAGAGTTCATAGGAGACACCATAGTTTCAGTTCAGCATGAGAGAAAAGCCAAAATAGTATAAATAGCCATGTATTTTCATATAGATTAGTGGACTTAGCTCCCTGCTTGGTTTTCACTGAATCACTGGCTGTAGAGTTATGACTAATGAACCCATAATACTGCAGAGGGGTGATTAAACTTCAGCATGACAAATGTTTATGTGTTTCTGTATGTTCTATAACATCTGCAAGTACTGGCTTCACTCATTAAGAGAAAAACAGACCCCAATTTCTAGAAAATGAAAGTTGCAAAATCAAAATCATCACTCATAGCATGAATAAATTGAGAAAGGTATTTCAAAATAAAGGTAATTATTGCAGGGATTTCTGAGTCACCCCCTGATGGCACTCATCTACCTGAAAAGTAACATAATTTGTGACACCAGCTACAATTGCAAGACATAAGCTACTTTAAGAAGTGTCTATCCTGATTTAATACTGGTTGATGAATCTCAGAAAAATAAAATAGTCTATCTTTAAATATTTACCATATTGTTTGAATAGATTAAACTTTTCATCTTAACTGCCAAACCAGTATTATACAAATTGGAAATTTGTTTACAGTCGCTTACAGTAGGAGCACTACTTGTCAGTGTCAGATGATAGCATTTCCAAGCCTCTGGCTGAAAGTGACAGCTTTGTTTCTGTAACATGACAAGTGTAATTAAAACTGTTTTCAGATACATTTGCATTTTGTTCCTGCTGAAAAGTGTTTTATGAATCCTCAGACTGACCAGCAAAAATACTAACTTTTCCTATAACTTTGGCTTAGGATTTGCAGACTAAAGTGAACATAAGGGTTGAAAGACTTTCACAATAATAAGGTTACTATTTTGTAAAAGACCAAGGCAGGAAAAGCAACGAACTTATGCCAAAGTAAGATAAAGATGAGAAGAAGTTATTTTCCTCTGACTGTGGTTTTCACAAATATTAGGAAACTCTGAAAAAATACTTCAAAATAACATTTGCTAAATAATGATAAACATGAAGATGTGGGGGAAAAAGGTAAAATCAAGTAATTAAGCATGACTATTAGTCAAGGTAATGAACAAAGCAAACTCCATTTTACCAGCAGATTAAAATAAATTGCATGCTTCTGAAAATACCAGAATTAACCTGAACCACACCTCTAGTGCTAAATAAGCAAATTATTATGAAATTTCATATCTGCATCAAAGCTCCACTGCCAAAAGCTGAAGATCTACACGTTTGCAAAAGATGCAGATATTCTATGCTAAATCAGAAATACACAGCTCAGTCTATTGTAATGCATGATGCTTTAGGAAACTTGACACTACAGAGTCACTATTGCCAGGCAAGTAGGGCAGAAGTTATGGTGCTGAGGAATGATGATACATTAGCTATCACCTGAGAAAGGCACATTTGAAGCTGTCATGACTGCAGGTAGAAAAAGGAAGGTATTTTCAGTTGATAGTTCAGTGGAATTAAAGACCTGAAGAAAAGTGGACCTCTATCTAAACCTCCCAAGTAATTCTGATCAAAACCTTTCACAGAGCTTTTCATTAGCAAATTATTTCAGCCAAACACAAACCCACAGCTTATATTTCTAGAGAAAAATGACAGATCCTTCACTCTTCTCTCAAACACAAATATGCAGAAGCATATTTCCAGTATTTCTGCAAGAGAAACAGATACTGTTCAATCAACATAAATGATTAGTTATATTTTCATATCCAGCAATGCATTGCATTCTTGTGCTCAGGAGTTCTCAGTATTATAGGAATTTATGTGATATTTATAATTTAAACACTGACCAGTTTTGATTCTAAATATGCATATATATCATAAACATATAAATCATTCTCTGAAAAAACATTCTTTTCTACATAAAATTGCTCATTTTATGATTCTAACCACAGATTTTTTTATTATTATTATTTTTATTAATTTCTATTTTATTGAGTTATAAAAGTTATTTAGGCAGTTTTGGTTTTAGGACATTGATACCTTGTTTTGCAAAACCCTAATCTACCTGCAATTAAGACAGCCCATGGCTGAAAATTTTTAACTGTATATGAATCTCTGAGAATCAGTACTTAGGACAACCTCTACCCTTTTTTCTTTCAATACATGCAACCTGGGACTTGTTAGAGGAAGATAGGGACAAAGTAGACCATGCCGGGTTAGACAACTTGTCCAAAGGAGTTTGGAGTTAATGAAGGCTCAACACTTTATCTGTTAAGAAATGCATATAGTTATATATTTCTTGATTCTTTCCTGAACCATTGATGGTGGCTCTTGGAGAGCCTGGCATTCACAGCTGGTGGATTTTATGTCCACACCACTCTAGTGGCCCGGTGTTCTATGATGTAGTCACGGAGTTTTCAGGCTTTATAGATTATTTCTAAACCTAACAATTAGTTCAGGGGAAAATAAATATACTGCAAGTGTGTCACAATATATGCTTCCAGATTCTCTTATATTCAGTCAGCATCTTCAGTTGCATTTTTAATCCAAGAGATAAAACAGACATCTGCACATTCATTTCCCTTGCCTTCACAAATTTTATTAGTAAATCAAGAAGAAGCAACAGGTGAAAAGTCTCATATATTGAGCAAGGTTATTTTGCATCCTCCTTATCCAAGGAGATGTAGTTCTTTTTACATTCCTTGTTTTACAATGGGGAAATGAGAATGTGAAGGTATTCAAGAAAGAAGGTCAGACAAAACAGAGGGAATGCTTGAAAAAATCCTTGGTGAAAACCTGAAAGGTACAGCTGAATTATTTTAGACAATAATTTGTACCATGAATGAAAAATACCAAGGTTAATGTATGTAAATAATCAATTTAGATTTACATTTTAAATTATGGTAACCTATTAATTACAGAACTTTCCAGACTTTCCACAGCATTTTCTTCCCTATGTTTCCTTCCCAGTCCCCTCTCACCGGGGTTGCAGAGGACTATTCAGTATGAAACTTAGCTGGTCATCAAGCCCATTGTCACTAGAGGACTCAGTTTTGGCAGAAATGGGAGCCCTTTCCAACACTGCAGCCTCTTCACCTGGTCTAAGAAAGGTGAGACTGATCTCTGTCTCATGTGAGCTGTGCCAGTGACAGCAAATCACACCTCACACTCAGGGCTTAGCATCCCTGCCTCTAAGACAGTGATGGTGGCAGAAGATGGTGGCACATGCTTTATCAAGTTTAGGAGAGGCATGGGTGTAAGACAGCTGACAACAACTCATTTTTCAGCACAAAAGACACTTTCAGTTAAAAAAAAAAAAAAAAAAAGCCCTGATAATAATGAGACCCAAATTTTATATGCATACACTGTATTTTATAGTTATGGGTACAAAATCATACTATAGCATTTTCAGAATAATTTTGGAAAGCTGACCTGCACTTTAAACAATAACATGAAGAGTGTCTAGACTCCAAAAAGTATTAAAATCAGTTGTGGGACTATAGATCACTCTATCATACACTAGCCAAAGATGGTAATTGCAAGTTAGTATTCCATCTACATCTAAGGCTAACAAGATAAAATTGCAAAAAAATTAAGTTATTGTCTGCCATCACTGTACATAATAAATAACAAATGTCCTCCATTTCATAAGGGAATTAAAAGGGCATACATTTATTGTACATGTACCAATCTCTGATGCAACTATATGGAATTAGACAAAGAGTGACTTGGCCAAATACCACATGCAAAGAAAATAGGTCAGATTTTAAGGCTAGTGTCTAAGCAGATTCTAAAGTCAATAGTATCAGTCTATGCCTTCATTTTCTGAATAGCCTTTATAGTCATTATAGTGGCGCCTGTGAAATCACACTAACTTCATAATACTGCAAAAACTTAATATTTCGGCAAAAAAATACTGTATGCTTTTGTTATGTTCTTTCACAACAATGTCATGGCAGAAGCTAAAGCTAATTTGAAAATTAGCAAGGTCTTTTTAATATTTGACACCAAACTTGAAGGCGCTGCCTGTCATCCATGACTGAAGCAAACTCATAACATAAAACCCAAATTTTCATTCCATACAGAACATCAGAATTTGACCCTCAGATCTTAAGAAAAATTAAACCCCAACAAATACAGAATGTGTCATAAATGCATGCCCACTTGAAAAAACTGCTCATCTAAATAAATGCCCATCAGAAAAAATCTATTCCCAAAGATCCCAGGGAAGTCTGCATTTCTCCTTTCTTTTATTTTCTTTTTTGTTTGTTTGTGTTGTTTTTTGGTTTCTTTTGTGAGATGAAATTGGAATGGTACAGCTCTCCAACTAGTCCTGTACCAGGCCCTTGGCTTGAAGAGCAAGAGAAAACAATGTGCAGCAGCACTGAAGACAAGAGTTAGTGGTAATTGTTTAGAAGGAAGAGAGTAAGTAAGAGTAAGGAAATGTACATTAAGAAGAGGTCTTGGAACTCAGAAATTGCACTGGCTGAGGAGCTCCTTCAAGCACAAACAAAAGGGATAAACACTATTGCTAAGAGCTGACTCCATACTGATACAGATTTGAAACAATGTGAACTTTGCACAGAGAGAAGCCTCTGGAACAAACAAATGCACCCTGCTGCAGCAAGAAACCTGAAGGCCACATTCCTGAGGCTCCAAAATGTCATTAAATCCATAAATGTTAGTGCTCCTATTTACATGTAATGCTCAGAGAGCCATGCACTTTCTGAAATTAATAAGCAGTGTTTCAAACTACTCCAGCTTCCCCAGATTTAATCACCATTAAAATACTTATGATGGTTCCTCCACAAGGGACTTAATATTCCTTGATATTCTTATGTATAATTACTTCTTATAATCAGTGCATAGCTATTAAGTGATGTACTGCTAAACCTCCAGGTTTCAAATGGATAAATATTAGCCTAATGTGCTCAATCAATGCATAGAAGTAACTTAAGCACTTTTCCTGCAAGGGAAAATATTTACCATATATCATAGTTAGATTAGCTTGAGGCACTAAGCAGCTGATAGAGGGGGTTGAAAGCCTGGAAATCACTTTGAAAGTCCTTGCATTTCTGTGAAGGACATCTTCAACAGAGAGGGAGAAAAGAAGCACCAAATCCGTTACCTTGAGCTTCCTATAAAACAGAGTACTTAGGATCAGAACCATGTCAGAATATTTGCTTCATGAGACACAAAATGATCCTTTCCATAGGAAAAAATCACTAGAGGATACAAAGGGCTTCTCATCTTATCACTTTACTGAATTTTTCAATCTAAATTATTCCAGCAGCTCTGGAGTAAGAGTTTACACTGCAGCTGAGGTCATGCCCAGCAGGATGCACAATTAATATGTTAGAGTTAATTGTACAATTCTTAAAAATATAACTATTATTATTATTATTACTTCTAATAGTACTACTACTAATAATAATTGAAAGAGAACCTTCTGTACTTCTCAGTCATAAGATGAAGGGCAGTTGGAATAATTTCTATATAACTTAGAGAAATTGCAATACTGTATTCAAACTGTGCTATTTGATTTTTTCTTTATCTCCATGTGATAAAATAAATAAGGAAATGCAAATAATGTTTTTCAGGTTCTTTCTATCCCAAGAAAAATTCAAAGGTAGTGTTATAATCCAGATAATGCTAAGTTTTGCTAAAGCTGCAGGTACATTTGAATACAAAGCTAGAAAATGACACACTTTCTTTTCTGCTGCATAATTGTAAAGCTTCCTTTATCAAATAAATCACATGTAAACAATAGTCTTAACATTTTTTGTGACTTTTATGCTTAATTATCAAATTAATTGTTTCCACAAATGTAGCAAAAGTGAGATGATTGGTAATTGGATATGTTAAGTAGACTAAAGATCTAATTTTCCAAATTACAGGCTGTTCACTATCTGATTACTGTTCTTCCTTTTGTCATTTATTATTAAAGTTGAATATTTTCTTACATATGGGAACAAAAATAGCAGAATTCACAAATCTTATCTAAATACTCAGTAGCTCTGTTACAATTCTTCTGCCATTGCTGTTCTTACTCCAAACACTCAAAGCTGCTTCTGCCACATAGGATTTAGCATTCTCAACCCTGCCCATTTTGCTCCTCTGATTTTTACCTCATGATATAGCACAAGTGACCATCTACAGATAAAACACTAAAATATGAACTAATTTAAAATAAAATACCCATTGTTTGCCCTCCTTTTGAATTAGTTCATGGCTAAGTTGTGAGCAATTATACTTTACAAATTACCCATATTTCAGATTCTTGAAAATTTCTTTTCAGATAATTGAAAAGAAATCATATTTTTGAAAGGAGTATATTGTTCTTTCATGAAAGGAGTATCCTTCATGAAAGAAAAGTACACTTTCTTGGGAGCTTGATTTAACTCAAATTCAACACTATTCTTCTAATACAAAACAGTTGGTACTGAATAACATTAATAAAATGGAGCAATTAATTAAAAGCAGAATGAAAGAGGGTAAAACAAAAATTATCTTAACTATGGTTTTGAAAAGAAGGTTTTCTCAGCTTTTGAAAGGTAGCTACACAATGTGAAGACAGAATTATGTTTCTTTTACCTCAGACTCTTGCTTTATATAATATTTCTTATTTCACAGATGGTGGAATTGCTGTCACCTCTGGTAAATCAGGGTATTTATTCCTTTTCTTTAGTCCTTTTTCAGTGCTTTCTTAACGAATTTGATGAGAAGCTAAAATCAGAAGTACAGAATTTGCATGTTCCTGTCATCTTAGTAAAGATAAAGGACAAAAAAAAAAAAAAAGATGCAAGAAGAGCTCCACACATTACTATAGATCAGCCTCAGAAATCAATGGAAGAAGCAGGACAAAATCAGAGTTTTGGTGCCTTAGTTGAAAGCAAGATCAACAAATGCCAATTTTCCAGCACAGTTTTTGCCAAATTTGAATGTGACTGAGTACTCTCTTCATTTTTCAGAATAAAACAGAAGGGTCATTTCAAGCCAGAATTTCAAATACAGATAATAAAATTTCACATCACTGGATCATGAAAGCTGGAATCACTATTTCCTGAAGGCATTCTTCATCTTTCATTAGCCAAAAAAATTTCTCCAACCCTGATATCTGCCAGCTCACTGAAGAGACCAGCCAGTGACTGTAAATAGACTAATTTCTTTTATTGCAGAAGACAGTTCTTGTTCAGAGTTGAAACACATTGGCTCACTAATGTAGGAAATTACTGGGATTCATGGTCATTACTTTTCTTTTCTGTTAATGGATACAAATCTTTATCCTCCAGGTTTTCTGACTGTGTTTTCTAATGCGAGATTTACATGATAAATATCTAATTTCCCCAACCAGCAGAATTGTTGCAAGGTTTTGAAAAGTGTATGTACATGCACTGAGCTAAATTATCTATATCTGAAAAAAAAAAAAAAAGCAATAAAAATTACTGTAGAACTTGTACAATTTCATCTAAGAGCAGATCCAGCATACATATGCAAAGCAGAACAGGACAGGAAATAGCTTCTGGTGAAATAATCAGTTTTCTTCCATTTTCTGTGCTAGGTATACGACATTTATTTCACTTCCTCCTCCCCCATCTGTTACACTAGTTAGTTACTTCTTCAAATAGAAAAGAATCAGGTTCAGAGCTGTGACACTTGGAATAATGCATCCCTTGGAAGAAGTGGTTTTGCACAGAAGATGACATAGATTTTTTTTTTTTGGCAAGTACAGTTTAAATTCAATTGATATGAACAAGAGGCTAAAGTGTCAAAAATGCTTACTACTCATCAGCTCTCACCGTTCTCACTGGGAATTGCTGGGTGCTGAGAGCTTTTGAAAACAATTTTCTCTCTACTAAATACCTGACATGGAGCTGCAGCATTATGAAGTAATTTTTAAAGCCTGACCCAATGTTATTTACTGTTTTATTATAAGGCACAATATAAGGGATAAGATCCTTTATTTAGGACAATGCACTCTACTGTTGTACAGTACTATTAAGAATTAGAGGAACAAGTAGCAAAGATAAACTGTGCATTCATGAATGTGGTTAACATAACCAATTAACATTATGCAAGTAAATGAGCTATTAGCTATTGCATTTCAAAAGAAATAATATTTGCATGCTCAATTTACTTCATACAAAAGGATCTAATCTACTGATTCCCAAATACATTGTGAAAAGAAATGTGCATGTGAAATCAGTGGCTAATTGCACATGTAAACTCTATACTGGCTTAATTGTAATAGTTCCTTCTTCCCATAAAAGTGCAAAAATTCAGTTTATGCATTCAAATAATCTAATTTTGCCAGGTGTCTATTAAACTGAATTTGCCATTGCAAGATGCAGTTAAGGACATTAAAAAAACTTGCAAACTGCAACTCCGTAATACAGAAGAGACTCCATATGGATTTTATACTGTTCCACAACCAACTTATTCAGATTCTACTGTCTTTATTAGATTTTAGTTCTTAACTCATTATTGAAGCACAGTTCAAGGGTGAGTAAAATACCTTATGTTCATCTTTTGTACTCAGAATTATTTAATAAAACCTTGCTACAGGTCTACCGTTGTGTTAGTCACTGATAAAACAAAGATTTTTGCAGAGAGTATCATCACTCAATAGCAAGATTGTTTACCTATGTGTCCTAGAAATAAAATCTTTCAAGATCAGCCTAATGTACTGGGGAATTAGGGGGGTACTACTGAATATAAACATCTCTTTCCCAGTCTCATTATTTCAATAGTCTCACTGCAAGTATTTTCCTGATTATTCTTCAAATAACAGAGAATAAAAAAGAATTCTGTATGAATATTAATTAAATTTTTCTTGTAATAAGTTGTATAATTCTCATGAATGTGAATCTTTATAGGAAGAAACATGAGGATTAGAAATGTCTATTAGAAGAATCTTGTGGAAAGGGCAAGAGGAAAATGGTTGGAGCAAGTTTATAACAGCAGCAATAATAACAAAAAAGGCATCCAACCAACATTTATTTTCATATTGTGGGCTAACTATTGAATTTCCAATGTTGCTAAAGAAAATGTTTGGTTTAGTTGCAGACACAGTATATTTAGTATTACTCAAAACCACAGTAAAGACTGCACAGCAGTGCAATTGTTCCATTCGTTATTCAGAGTGCGAACATAACATGTAGGGTGCTACACAAACTCCACATTTCTGGTAGCTGTTTCAGGATCACAAACTCCTTAGTGATTCCATGTGAACAAATCTTAGAACAGCCTTTGGAATGAGGCAACTGTATCAGGAATTCTGCACCTGGCATGACACATGACCTGCCTATGGAGGGAACTGGCAGCTTTGTGATTTGCAAGCATGACCTCATTATGCAGTGATGAACTAATAATGGTGTTAGCTGCCACCGCCAGCTCCTTGGACAGATAAAGAGCCAGAAGCATCATAGAATGCACACATTAAAATCCTTGTTCCTGCTCAATGCAGAAGTGTAACCTGCAATTTGTTTTTCTGAGGCCTATGTCAAGGATGGAACACATGAAAAAGCTTTTGCAGTATTACATCTCCATCTGCTAAGAACCGAAAAACCGAAATGATAGCCCTGTTTTAGACCTTTCTCCAACATCCCTGAAATCAATGTTCTTCTTTATCACTTGACCAAAACAAAAATGACCCAAAGCCCATTCAGATCATCACTAGCCCTCTGGGCAACAATGAACCTCCAGGATTCAGCAATAATCTTCTTTCCAATCTGTCTAATCAGGACTAAGCTTCTACTCCTCTTCTAGTCTACTCAAGCAAATTAATTTCTGCAATGAAATCCTGAGATTCTAGAGGAAAACTTGGAAATCCTTAATTCCCTGTAAACATGGGAGAATTTACCATGCTGAAGCATTGAGGAAATGTTTCCAAGGAAACCTTAATGGAAAGAGAGCTTCATCTGATTTCCTATTTTATATCAGATATAATTTAAAATAAGGGGTGTCCTAAGGCTTGCAAACCTCTTCTACTGAACTTTGACCAATTCACGATTTCAAAGAAACTGCAGCTACAACTGGAAACTAAGTGTGAGACTCTGGTTTGATTGAATGCGTGCACATGCTACAATTTTTAGAGCACAAGTAAAGCCTAGCAACAGTACTTGGGAGTTAGGTAATTCTGAATGCATGTAAATTGAAATCAAAGTTGAGCCCAGATCTACCCTTTTGTGTGCATGTACTTGAACACATTGCTCAGTGATTCTGCTTTCAGTGGAGCTGAATTACTTTTGGAAGGTACCACATACGGATCCAACTTCAAATGAACTGCTAAGAAACAGTTCTGCAAAGCCTTATTACAGGGGTTTTCTAATACGTCATATATAACTTTATTAACCAAATTCTATAATGTTCCCTCTTCACTAGCCTGGAGTCTTGATGAGCAATAGCACCTGGGAAACCAGCAACTGAGTTTTCACTTGCTCTGATAATTATAAGCAGCTAGCTGCAAGCTTCATTTTAATTTCTTTCCCATGTCTATCTTTCTTCATTACCAGCTAGATATTTCAGACCTAAATATGTATTGGAATAATGTCTAGAATTTCTAAATCCACCCTCCTGGTCAGACTCAAATAGCTTTTCTAGAGAAAACAGCTTTCATCTTCTCAGGAGAAAGGTGAAAGTCTCTTTTGAATGAGTTTATGAGGTACCTTAGCATGCCAGATAATACAATTCCAACAGTAAGGTATGGTGTCCATACAAATTACACACAAAGATAGCTTTGAAAATCCCATCATGACAAGGAAATAAGGAAACAAACCAGGATCTCCCAGGAACCAGAGAATTCAGAATTAATAGACTACAGCATTTCATAATTAGCAGCAATTCCACTGATAATGTTTCACATGATATTTAGCCTATTAAAGCATGATCTGGATTTCCTGTGAGGAATGTAAAAGAACAAGAACTAATAAGAGTGGGGAGGGAGCACTGTTCTACTCTGGACAAAACTCTCCCCATAGAGGCCAGGTCTGGTTTCTTTGATAAAGACTAACTTGGGTAGGATTTGTGGTTTCAGTAAAAGAATTGCTTTTGTGAAAAGTAAGTCATAGAGATACTAAGAACTTTATAGGAGGCTATAAGTAACACTGGAAAGCAGAGATTTTATGCTGGACACCCTACAGACATTTAACTTGTTTTAACAGTTTACTTGGAATTCACATAGAAGTTGTGGATGGTAAGCTGCCTATGTGCCAAGGACTTCTGTTACAGAAGATGACCTTTTGTGATATGGGGCACTATTTGGTCTATATTTTTTGGTACACTTACACCCCTCTGAAACTCAGAAATGAGTCCAAACATATATATGTATACACATACACAGACACACACACACACACACACATATATATATATATAAATAAATTATTCAGTATGCATTGTTCTTGTCTTCTCTAATCATTCACACCTGCAACAATCCTGTTAAAACATATTTCACTTGTCCATTATCTACAAAAACCTCAATTTGACATGACCTTCAAATTGAATAGGTATTTAATTCAAATTGCCTATATGCTTTAATTAAGTATCAGCTAGGGACAGTGATTAAAGGAATGTCTGTCATTTTAAAAGTGAAATATAGTTTTCCACTGCAGGGTCTAACATGCTTGTAAACTTTGCTCTATCTCCCTCTTTTTTTACTGTTTAGACAATATTGTTAACAATGATAACAATAACTACATAAACTGCAACAAAATCCTCTAAAACAGCTTGGTTACAAACATGGTTCCATATTTAGCATCATGATTACAATTCCTTGTCTGAAATAGGAATCTAAGCAGCTAAATGTCCTGGAACCTGGCCAATAGGAATGCATAGGTGGTTTCTTTGAGACTCACAGAGATTAATAGAAGTTAATAAGAAGCATATTTAAAAATATATCATGAAATAATATTTTGTAAAGTGTAAGTGTTTGCAGGCTGGAAAAAGCCTTGTCAGCAATCAATCATATAAATATTTTTGTCTTCTTTAGCAGCTACATATCTGTCCAGGAACTCTTGGGTACAAAACAGAACAGTATGCCTTTTCCAACATTCCACACAAAAAAAAATTGATAAATTAAGAGACTGTCTCAAAAGGAGGAAAAAAAAACCAAACAAACACAGGACTTATTTGAAAGATATTTAGTTGGAAGAAATACTGTTGTGTGCCAATAATAATTATGAAAAAGAGAAATGGTGACGAAAAACACAAGCAAATAGGAACTTCTGTGACAACACAAGCATGGCCCAAGCTTTGAGAAGATACCAAAATTTACCATGGGAAATTTCTAAGCATCTTCTAAAACATTATTTAACATAACCAAAGTTGGGCCCACTTTAAATTAAGAAACCAGAGAATTTAGAAATTAATCTCTGGATAGACTAAATTTCCATTTATTTGAAACCAGAGATGCTCAGAAAAAATTTAATAAACTTATGCCTATCAGGTGAGAAATATAAAGTGCAAAATGATTAACTGGCAGTGGGTTTGCTTTTGTGCAAGGAGTACTTTGGGGGTCATAAAGACCGAGGAAGTGCTTCAGGAGTGCTGTTTTCATGCATGATTACTACTAGTGCCAAAGGTAGCAATCACTGAGTGGGATCAATAAAGAGTCCTTGGCAGGTAAATTCTGTTTCTGCAAATTGTGCAGTTTACTTTGTGAAAGGATAAAAGCACAGTTAAAGATTGCCCGTGTCTTCTAGCAGTATTCCATGGAAAGCCAGTGGATTACGTGAGCAGTACTATATAAATCCAGCTTTTTGGCAATGACATGAAGAAATTAAAAAGGCTAGTAAAGGACAGGCACAGAACTCAACAAATGAGAAATAAGTGTGACTATGTCTAACAGAATTGCTAAAATAAGATAGAGTTATCATGCAATTTTCCTTTTACACAGAAGATTTACTCCCATGAGCTAAATTACTACACCATTCAATAGTATGCAGGAATAAATGCTTGACCACTTTAGAAAGACATCAATTACACTGAATCCTTGAAATGGTCCATGTGTTTTACCTCTTTATGTTTTTGGGGTTTTTTTATTTCAATGGTGAAGAAAAGGACAGGAGAACAAGATTTTCACTTGTTAATCTTGTCTGTGATTTTCTGCCACTCAATGCATGAAATAGCATGTCTTTCATCAACTTACATCTCAAATACATATACAAGGTCCATTCAAATAATTCCTCTTCAATCAAAGGTGTTGGCCAAAAAAGCATAAATGCCTGATTCCTCTGAGGAATATGACTTCCTACAGAAATAATATGACTTGTGATACTTTGGAAACAGGGTGCTGTAGGAAGCTATCCTGGGAATAAAGAGAGCTGTATTTTATCAGGCAAGTGATTTCACCTCTCCATGCCTAAATGGAAACTGAGACTAGAACACACTATTTACTTCAAAAAGAGGAAAAAAAGAAGAAGCATTTTAGAAAACTGTACATAAAATTTTAAAATAGGGCTATAAATATGTTTTTTGGTGAAAGCCCGTGAAGTAATCAGAAATGGTTATATTTAACTGACTGACATATTGGAAAATAGAAAGAATGTCTATGTACATGTGGCTTGCTATATCTTCCAAAAAACTAACTCTGCTTCAAGTCAAACACAATTTTGTCTCCTAAGAAAACATTCAGCTTTTTTTAAAAGATGCTTGTGATGAAGAATCCATCAGAAACCTTGATAACGTGAAATAATGCTTAACTTCCTTCAGTCTTAAAAATGCTGTATTTTCTTGTCTTCAGCACCACTGCCTGATACAGCAAAACCCACTACTATCAAAATTCTGTCTCCCAACCATGTAGCTATACTCATTAAGTCATGCATTGAGATTTTCACAGTCACACTAAGAAGACTTGGCCACTTATTTCTTTGTACTCCATGAAACTATTTTCCTTTATATCTTGACATCCATTATCCCTTCTGATGAGATTTATGGGTCTCTTTACTGAACCCTCCAGAGTATTCAACTTCTTCAAGCACTGAACTCAGAACCACAGAAATTCTGCAGGAGAACTGCTGAAACTCTTAGCACTCTGCCAAAATTGGGAGTAAAGGTCCTTTTTTGCTTTATGTGATATCCACCTGATTATACAGGATCACTTCAGCTCTGCGTACCATAGAATTGCATCGAGATCAGAGTCAGACTGATTATTCAGTATGACCCATTGAATCTTTTCCAGACTAAGCACTTCTGAAGAATGGATTCCTTGTTTTTATAAATATAATTAATGCTCCTTTTCCAGATGTATTTCCCTAATTAAATGTCTACTTTTTCTTTTCTTAATTTGTCAACTTAGCAAAGTTGTTCTGCATTACTGATATTCTCTCTATTTAGTTACTCAATCTATAATTTTTCTGCAATTGCTTGTTTCATAAAATTTAAATACAACCAAGAATATTTTCTCTTAAACATCATGTTTCTGTTATAATCAAGCAGTTTAATTCCTCATTTGACTTTTGAGACCTTTCACATAACCAAAAAACTATGCCACGTACTTTGTGGTCTTCTAGAACATTAAGATCTGTTGCCTTACTAAACTATGTTGCAAACCCGTTTTTTTCAAAATATTAATTTTCTAACAAAATCTTTAACATCATGAAAATGATAACTAATATGTAAAATAGATTTTCCACAAATAATTTTCAATTGTTTTTAACATTATCCTTCTCTAGGTCTCCATTACTTGAGTCTGAAAGCAAAATTATAGACCTTCAGTTACCTCAGTTTTCTGGTTTCTCCTTTCTGAAACATTAATTAGCTTCTTTCTCCCTTTAAAATTGTTCCCCAAACATTCTTTCATAAGAACATTAAGAGTCTGCAAGGCTTCTCAGCTAGTCTCTTTTAAGTAAAGATGTGACATGAGGGGCTCCACCTGACTCCATTCCAAGTGAAAAATATCAAAATATAATAAAAATCCTTTTGTTGTTTTAATAAGTGGAAGATGTTAGAAAACTTGAAAGTAAACTTTGCATTAGAAAATGAATCAGAACATGAGCTGAAATGTATTTTAACACTTGTCTAGTAGAATCTGGTTCATCTTATTGGGAAACTCCAGAAATACAGATTCAAAATGCTTGTACAGGGAGTCTTGATAAAATACCTGAATGTGCCAGGAAGTCTGTTTACTTATAGCCTTTTCACTCTGCTTCTTCGTGTCAGCCTGTGGTATGGAGAAACACTACCCCTGCCCCCAGAGTCTCCTAGAGCGTAGAAATTGTAGCGGTTTAAGGAAGAAGGAAAGCCTGTTTTTGAAGCCAGTAGTCATCCGCTCGGAATGTGCTTCCTGCCCAGGATGGAGCTCTTGCCCAGAGCGGGAGGCCCTCAGGGAAGTGCTGCAGCAGCAGAAGCAGCAGGGAGATTTTGGAGGTCACCCTAGCACAGGCTGGGGGTGGCTGAATTCCCCAGGCACTGCTCCCTTGGGGCCACCTGCCTGTTCCCACTGCTCCGCGGGCTGGGGCAGCGGCAGCCGCCGATACATGGTCCCACATGTTTGAGACACCACTGCTAACCCATTTCATACCACTGCATGCTGGATGTTATGTGTGATCAAACGACCTTCATACAATTTTTAAAATAGCATATTGTAGGGCTGAATCAGATTTAGCACTGATGAAGCACATTTGGGATAAACCATAGCACTATATTCACCCTGTCCAAAGAAAACTTATGGTTCTGGCCCTCTTTTAAAGACTTTTCTATCTACATTTTCTATGCTTCAATGCAATTACACTCCTCAACCTAGGCCTCTCTTTTTGTTTTAATTATCATTACTTGAGGTTTCCTGTGTGGAAATTATCTCTATGAATCAGTAGCATCTGCTTTCTTATTTTTTTCAGCAAATATACTATGACTGTAGTAGTTAACAGGTTTCCTTCCCTAAGCTTTGAGACCTGTTACTGGTACAGATCTGTTTTGTTAACACATTCTGAAGTGCAAGTATTAATTATACTTTATCAAAGGCTGCAAAAAGAGGATATATTTTGGCACATTGTCCACTTCTCAAAAGTGTGTTTAACTTGGAAACAAGAAAGAAATACTTCTTAATAGATTAGCAATCAAGGATGAATTACTAATATAGCTTAAGATGACTAAACAGCTTACAAACAATATTTTTTGGTTCATTTTTCTCTACATATTCAAAAGTACTTAAGTAAAAAAAAGTTCTTAGATGAGAATGACAGATAAGTTAAATCAACAGAAAACATAAGCTTAGGTACTAAAAGACTAACAAACCCCTGAAGTAACAGAGAAGATTCCTAGATCAATGCAAGACATATTGGCAACAATTATTTTCTAGAAGAAAAGCCTGAGACTAATTTCTTAAAGAATTAATATTTAATAACTTTGCATTTGCACTGGCTTAGACTGCTACTTCCAAATTAAATTGGCTTATAAGTTTTTATAAGAATCGCTGGTCTGACAGACACTTAAAGGTACATTTTCAGCACAGTGCCTCGGAATTAACATTAATGGGATTTATGCAGCGCAGTCCTTCTGCAGCACTTTAAATATTAATCTGCTGAGTTACTAATTCAATGTGGTTGTATAAGTGTAAATGGAAGGAGAATTTTGATCTAATAGTTTTATACTATGAGCTTAATATGCATAAGTTTGATTCTCCCCAGTATAAAACAACATAGTTGCATTAAAGCAGTGATTTGAAAAAATTCAACTCGCATTTAAAGATTTACGTTGGAAGACAAATTTCTTTGTATAGCAAATTAAAATGGCCAAATTCACCAAAACAATATACCTACCAGTACAAAAAAATTGGTCTTTTGAAGCATAGTAGTTGTTAAGGGCTGCTATGAAAAAATTATCTGGACACACAAAGTTCAGATCTTGGATGAAAATTTTTCCTATCTTTTGATCACTTTGAGTATTTTTTATTTATCCCATCTCACTGGCATTTTTAGGAGAGAAAATAGCATTAACTTCATCAAATACAGGATATAAAAAGAATTGAATATTGTATTAATTTTGTACTGGCCTTTTAATAATTGAATTACATCTTAAATTTAATTTACTTTTATTTTGATACAGTATTGATATCTTGGTTTATTTAAGGTGGAACTCTATTTATCAACAAAGGAAAAAGTTTTAAAAAATAACCTCCAGTAAACCCCAAGCATACAGGAAAATCTACTGTTGTGCCTCTTCTAAAACAGAACTGATAAATCTCAGGATTGCTTTCCATACATTTTTTATCTCTTTACTCTGTTTGCTTTGACTACTAGGAAGAAGACACAGAAACTAGAGAAAAAGAATTAATTTATATAAATAAAAAATAAATAAATAGATAAATATAAAAACTAGAGTTAAACCACATCACATAAATGCACTTCCTAAGTTATCAAGTAAGGATATTTACATCTATAGGCAGCTACTTTTTAAAATCCCTATCTGAAATTTATCATGCTCTATCACAGAAGTGTTAAGGCTGTTAACACCCACGCTTGTTCTAGAAAAGCAGTTTTCAATGGTTAGAAGAATTATATTTTGAATCCTGAACTGATCTTTGGACAGTTTGTACCTATTTGGTTTTATGTCAACATAGTTCTTTAGCTCTTCTCATGCTCTAATATTTATCATATCTGCAACATTTGTAGGCAGGAATTATATTCCCTCTTAGATCTTCATTTTCCTAAGTTAAAGGAAGCAAATTCTTTTGGCTTCACTCCCACTCTCCTTTCAACCCCACAATATGTTGGTTACATCAGACTTCCTGGGCCAGCAACCAGAACATGTGGTATGATGTGAGAACCTGCACAGACTATCATGAAATAAAAGTTCACCTACGAATTTGCACAACCTCTTACATTTATTTTTAATTGCTTTAGCATTTGACACTGTAACTGTCTGTTACTGTACAAGGCTTCAAATATATCACAAAGTTAGTACATGTAGGTGTGATATCATTAGCTGATACTCAGCTGATCAGTGAGAGCAGTGCTGTAATAACTGGTGGCCCATCCAACACTTGCAAAATGGTGCTGTACGCCTTGAAAAGGTTAAGCAAAATGTCACTGCTCTGGGCTAAGAGCACACAGAGAGCACTGATCATAGCTCAGGTGATGCACTGCAATTCACAGAACAAAAGTTAACCTGAAATTCTTCAAATTTTACCATGTTTTATCCCTTACTGCTAACTTCCACTGAATTATTAAACCAGACAGTAAAAAAGTCTGATGGAATGGCCAGCCACCAGCAGCAGCTTTATTGCCACCTGCTCAGCCAAAGGCACTAAGAGTTCAGTAAGTGAGCAGAGTCATCAGGCACATAGTGGTGATTGGTTTTGAAGAGTTTGCTGCTGTTACAATTTCTTGTGAATAACAGCACAATGGGACAAAGTCAGCACCTGTAGTCCTGTTCTAAAGTGGGACATGAAAGTAAGTATTCCCTTAGGAGTTAATGAAATTGTTTTTTCTGCTGTTTGGAACAGAGGTATACACTTCCCTAAATTTGTAATTTCACTCAGGCACAGGAACCCACAGGTAGCTAACCAGTGCTCTACAGAAGAATCGTGATTTTCAAATACTGTTTGTGACAAATACATCAAAATTATGTTTCTGAATGCCATTATTTGACCAATAATAATTTCACTGACATAACAAATTCACTACTCAAAATAATGTTCCTGAAACCTTAGTAGTAAAGGCAAGAAAGACCTCTGACTTGGATGTAGTAAAGGCAAGAAAGACCTCATGCCTTGGATACTCCTTTATGAAGAGTTTTTTTATCCTCTTATCTTGAAAGTATCCTTTGAATTTCATATATATAAACCCATGGCTTCTCTCTTGACCACTCTTAGCTATGGCATTAATTTCCTATTCTGAAATTGTTATATTTGTACTGCAGAGTCATGAATTCACTCTCTTTTTATTCTTTCCATGCTCTATATTGTGCTGATGTGAAAGACCTTGTTATCTGGAACACAGAGGTTCTTTACCTCACACACATGCACATAAATAATTATCCATGTAGCAGTTTCTCACTTGTACTTGCTTTAGAAGACTGAGAAACAGAGAACAATGAAGGTGGTGTTACACATATTAAATAATTTTGCTAAAATCTTAATAATCCTAAAATCAAATCTAATGAACTGTAAAGTAGAAAATGAAGCATAATTAATTGTATAATTTAACTTGAACCTTTACTTGTATAAGGAAAAAGCTCAGCAGATAAAAACCACTTGAACATGTATATTTTCACACTCTTTGTTACTTGACATATCAGAGAAATATTTACTAGTAACTTCTGTAGTAAAATTGTTCACTCAATACAAGAACATTCTATCTATTGCTACCAACACATAGCAAAGATTTTCAACTTTAATGTTTGAGATGAAGAAGTAATTTCCCTTGGAAAAGCACTTAGTTGGGCTGCTGCTGTTGAAATACTGTAATTTCCCAGCCAAGATATCTTTTAGTAAGTTTAGTTATGCTTTATCTCACTTTGATGCGATATATGCATTCATTATTTCTTTTCTGTGTACGTACTTCATATGCAATATATGGAAAAAACAAAGGGCAATCCATAATATATACATAAATGTAACACATGAAATGGGCTTTAAAGAAAGTCTTACACAAGTAAGAAACCACACTATGACATGCTTGTGTTCTACCTGGTAGCAGCCTTGGAAATGCATAAGTTGCATAGTGCAATAAGTGTTAATTATTTCCAATGGGAAATTAATAATTCAGAGGCCAAAAAATGGTGATTCCAGATTTGGGAATTACAAAAGTACTTCTCAGGGGATCTGCTCAGCTGTTAGCTTCCTGTGCGACTTCGGGCTAGACCAAGACTTGATGCTTCAATTTCCCATCAGTAAAGTAAGAATACTGATATTGCCCTTTTTTTATGAGTGCAATTTAAGAGCAGTAATGGAAGCTGTACAAGAACACAAAATAGTAAATACATCTGGAAAAAGATACTATTTTTATTATCAATTAATAAGTAGAAGCAACCCTAAACCTATGGCTTACTTATCTCTTTCTGTTGGGTCATGTCTACTAAGTAAGGTTTTAGAGCTTCCTTGTACTTGCTATTCAAGTATTTGGCTAAGATAAAGAAACACAGATTTCTCTTGCTGTGAAGTTTTAGGCAGAAAAGTAGGTATTCCTCCTACTCCAACTTCAAATATATGAAATATAGATGAAAGAAAGCAGGAATTTGTGATCAGCCACAAGACAGGTATGAAATACACCAAACCAACATTTTTGGAAAAATTCTTTCTAATGGTTATGAGGAGAGACAGAATTAGGAAAAAATCCTCTAAAATTACATGCTGTAAAATCATTACAGCAATGCAACTGCAGTCTAATTTTTTACTTAGCTTAGTTGAACAACTGAGCTTATGTATCATATTAAAATAATAACTATACATATAAATGAAGAAGGTAAGAAGCTCATCATGCTTCCAACTGCTTTTTCAACGTGTTCTTGTTTATTAAAAAAGAGTGATACAACAAGGATCAAACAAATAAAAAAGATAGAATTGCTGTACTGATCTAACCCTTCCATTTTTAAATGACAGATATTTCTGTCCTAAACTTATTCTTCTTCAGCAAGCATAATGGTATCCAATGACTGATTTCAGATAAAGCTATATCAACATGTAGTATATTTGCACTTACGTCATACTCTATAGATGAGACTGCTTTCATAAAAAGTAATGAGTGCAGAATGAATGACTTGAATTTTTCTCCACATAAAAGAATCATTCTTCACAGGCAAACATTTTCATTTTATAATTTTTTTCCCTCTTTTTGCCCATCTCCAACAAATGGAATCACAGGAAACATGTTCAAAAATGCAATTCTGCACATATTATGGTAGAGAGATAACAGAGTATGTTAAGAATCCCTGGAGGAAAATTACAAGGATCCAAACTTTATGGGACAAAAAAGAAACCTGATATCCTTATGGTAGGCATGGATCTACCTCAGGTTTGAATGTCTGCAGATGACTGTGAAGTACATGGAAGTGCTCACATTTCTTGCAGTAAGTCCCTGTCCTATTCACCCTGTCCCAAGAATAATGAATATAAGCCAACATGTGTAAGAACTGATAGCAGCATATTATATTACAGCACAATAGAGTCAATAGTGCTGCCAAGTCTCTCCTGATGAAATGAGGAATACAAATACAGAAGTACATAGAATATACACACATAACATATATACAACCTGCACTAATACCTCATAAAGTGAAGCAGAACAAGTATGAGCATGAAAGAATAGTGAAGAGAACAAAAAAAAACCTCTTCTACATAGAATCAATAGCTGACAGAAACAATACTGTAGCCAAGCGAGCAATAAGGAACAGCTACTGAGGATCTCAATGTGTAATTTCTCCTCCTGTTCAAGAATAGGGCAGTTTTCACTTTTATGTAAAAATAATAATTTTAATCATCCAAGCATTTCTTATTGAAACTAAGTAGCATCAACTAGATGGCTCCATAGAACTCTCTCTCAAAATACACAACAGCACAAATTTGTCAATTAATATTTTTAAACTATTTATTCCAGAATACCTTGAACAGAACAGTAATAGATACAAAACCAGAATGTCAGCTGCGTAGTGCTGGCTGAGAATTTCAGCAAGAATGTAAGCATTGTTTTATGTGCTGGTTTTGGCTGGGGTAGAGCTAATGTTCTTCACAGTAGCTGGTAAGAGTCAGCGATTTGAATTTTGTTGAAATCAGTGCTGGTAACACAAGGATGTTTTTCTTATTGTTAAGCACTGCTTACCGTATCAAGGGCCTTTTCTGTTTGTCGCCCCACCAGTGAGTAGGCTGGGAGGGGACATGGCCAGGACAGCTGGTCCCTACTGATCAAATGGATATGCCAGACTACAGGGGGTCGTGCTCAGCATAAGCAGCTGGGGGAATCTTGGTGGAGGGAGCTGCTTCTTGGGGACTACCTGGGCATTGGCCATTTTGTGGTGAACAATAATTTTCATTTGCATCGCTTGTTCTTGGGTTTTATTTCTCTCTCTTTGTTATCTGCCTTTCATTTGAATTTATTAGTATTGCATTTTATTATTGCATTTTATTATTGCATTTTATTTAAATTATTAAACTGTTCTTATCTGAACCCATGAGTTTACTCACTTTTATCCTGCTAATTCTCTCCCCAGCCCTACTGCTGGGAGACAGTGAACGAGCAGCTGTGTGGTACTTATTTGCCGTCTGGGGTTAAACCACGACAAATAGCTTTTAATTTCTGGATACAATACAATAGAATGTGTGCTCATATGATATCAATCTCACCTGAGGACCTCAGAGATATGCCAGCTGAATGCACCTGGCAACACTCCTTGAGCTTTTCTGTTATTCCAGATATTAAATTTACAGGATTTGGCTTCCCACAGAGTTGAGTCTCTGAATGCCAAGACTGAAGCATTTACTTCTTAAAAATAGCAACCTCTGTCTCCCAGAGCATTCTCTACTTTTTCATGAAGCCACCTAATAACCGAGTCTAGGCAGAAACTAGCATTGCTCCCATAAGCAGTTCTACATCTGCTCACTTTAATGTCAAAGTCTATCAATCACAAACACAAACAAAATTTAGACACTTTATAGGCTTTAATTTAAGCTTACATGATTTCTCATGAATCACGTCAGGCTTTGTGCTATACCTAGATTCTATACCTGATCTCAGCAGCAGGAACCACAACTGTTATAACAATATTTGTAATTAGATGATTTCATGAAATGCTACACCTCCTTTTCTCAAAATAACCACCACAAAGCATTACTTTGTTGTTTTGATACTACTGGTCCAGATATTTGATAGATAGCAGAAGTGCAGCCAAGGTATCAGTACTTAGCAGTACAGACATCAGGTGCCAGGACAACAGAGTGCCAAGGATACTGGCAAGCTCAGTTTTGAAATATTGGCCTGATTTGGGGAAAGTGATAGCAGCAAGCCAAAATGCATTGGTAATACATGGCAATACATTCTTTCAAACAAATATTTCATCCAATACTGAAATTGCAAGCATAAAGCACCAGGAATTAGTCTGTTCTGAAAATGAGGGAATGCTGTTAATTTTGTGAACTTTCTGAAAAATAACTTAAAGGTCCTGGACACAGCAAGCAAACCACTGAGAAAGAAATTGCTCAACAGCAGGTTCAACTAAACTCAGAGCCACATATGATGGTATCTTGGTATGCTTGGCAACAAGTAAAACCTTTGTTCCATCAAACAAACAAATATAAAAATTACTGAAAGGCATTTGAAGATATGCTACAATGAAACTAAATTAAACCCCATATCAATGACTGAAATGACAGATATACCCAAAGACAGAATGCTGGCCTTAAAAATGATGTCCTTAAAAAAAATTTAGAAGTGAGTGATGATTAAGTCTCAAGGTAAATTGGCTTCTTTTATCCTGAATTTAAAGCTTTGAGATCTACTCTTGAAGGTGAATATATGGTGTATGCTCCCTGAGCATTATCTTTCTTGGTGTCCCTGATGAAGGTGACAACATGCATGCCAAATAAGATGGTCGAGTAACAATCAGCAGCATTTTTCAGAATATTTATATCAGAGAATTATAGGAAAAAAAGAGTACCAAGTACAAATTGCTGACATTCATGCTAGCACGCAATTTCATGTTAGTAACATGGTAATTATTAACTGTGGAGAACTTCTGCAACAAATCTGGAGTGTAAAACCCGCCACAGCCAAGAGGACAGTAAGTATACTATGTTTCCTGACAGACTCTAGCGCACCAGACTACTAAAAACTATTTCTCAAGTAGTATATTTTTCACACCATTTTCATGGCTTTTGAAAAGGCTTCATTTCACAACGGGCTTACATTCTTGTCCTGGTTTTGGAATGGTATTTCCCAATTTAATACTCCCACTAAAAGTCCATGAGCAACAATATTAACAACAAAAGTATACAAAAGAGACAGTGATGCACATACAAAAATGCTTAACATGGACCTTGAGCCCGTGAACAATATCTGAAAATGCCCCACATTTTTAGGACCAGAAGCCATGTCCTTCTTCCTGGAAGCCAGAGATTCCCTTTCTTCCTGGCAACAATGTGAGATGGTACAGAGTAACCTCAGGGCCCTGGCCAAATCTAGGAAACATTCCCATTGTAATATGTCAACATGGAAACAAAGAAAGGAAATGTGAAGATAAAGCAAGGATCATGCTAAAATGAAGGAAATATGTGGCTTATATAACAAGCAAACAGTAAAGATGTAAACATGAATAAGGCATCAGATTTAGTGTGGAAACATAAAAAGGCAGTGGATATACAGGGACAAGAGAGGAGGTAATAATAAACAGGAAGATCTGTTTGGGAGGATGTAGAAGTTCCCATGCAATAGAGTTCAGCAGTGCAGATGCAGGAGGCTGGGACCTGTGAAGTCTGACAGCAAGATCTGATGTCTCAGAACAGCAGTATGCTGACACCAGACTGATATTGTTTGACTGCACCTGCACACATGTGGTAAAGTCTAAATGGCACTACCTTGTGCTACATGGTCTTAAAAAATATCTAGGACACTGTCTGGAAGCACATCTCAGTTGCATTCTAATATATTGGGTGACTCAAATATCCTGCCCTGCGGCCTCAGAAGCATTGTATGCTGTAAGAGTTGTCAAAAGGTTTGGTTTTATGTAAGAAAAGAAAATATCTTGACTTTGTTTATGGAAAGGCTTGCTTCTTTTAGTGCTGCATTTTTCATTTATTACATGGCAACTAGGACAGACATGCTCCTGAGGATGGATAAATCAGTGAGTAAATACACTGCCACAGCTGCAAGTTTTGTCACTAAACCTCAGGCCAGTGAAATCACAGAACAGGGCCTGCTTGTGACAGTCAGTTCAGATCCCTTGGTTGCAAATGCAGGGCACTGTGGCCAGGATTCTTCCATGACCCAGTTTCTTTCAGAAAAAACGGACAATTTCCACCTGGGTGCACAGAAGGTAGGATTCACAGAAATGCCAGTAGCCTTTCAGAAGAGAAGGCAGATGTTGTTCAGACTGAAAGGCTGATACAGAAAAATATGATGATATAAATATGGTCTTCATGAGGAGATAACTTTCAGAACTCTGAGTACATGCTAAAAGATGAGAGGTGCTCTTTCACTCACTCTTTGAGAGGACTGGTTTTTATTACAGCTTCTCTGATAAGGTGAGCTCCCTACCTTTAAGAAAACTGGGATTTGGAAAGACTATATTCAGGTCAAGATGAACCATGTTCACTTTGGTGTACTTTGCTTAGTACTTTTAAAATTATGTTTTTATTTTCAGAACTTAAATTTTCTCTAAATCAAATTAGATGTTTAGTCATTAGATGACTGCTCCTTTCTGTAATTTTTGAAATAGTTTTTCCCTCCCTTTCAAGAGTAAATAATACATATTTCTTTTCAGACTTCTCGTTCAAACTAGAAAATCCAAATTTTTGCAATAACTCCCACACAATGTTTATGGGCCCCAAACTCCTCCACAGGTGTTGAAAAGACACAGGAGAAAGCTTGTGTTCCTTCCTTAGATAAGCATGTGCTATCTGGCAGTTGAGAAAAATTACCTAATCTTTTGTCATCAGAGAATCCTTCAGAAAAGATTAATGTTGCAATAGCAGGGCATTTTCTCTTCTGTTGTTTTGGCCGATACTAAATTTGCAGCAAGAGGAAGGAGCTGTAGGCACATAAGGACATGTGGACAGGGAGGAATGTCCATCTGCTATTGACATAGCCAATTAACAAGCTGAACACACTTTGAGAACCTTTGTTTATTTATCCTTGATGTACTTGTCCTCCTACTAGAAATTCATCAGAACATTCACAAAAGAATTTTAATGGAGACCGTAACAATTTTATCCAAAATAGAAAAATATCAAAAACTCAGAAAGCATTTCCCTTAAGGAAAGCAAAAAATTCTTAACATGGCTACAAGAAATGATCATATTCAGCTCTCTACAAAGTTCAAATGCTAATTTTTGATCCATATGCCACCTGTGCAATTTCTGATATCTCAGAAACAATCCTACTACAAAAAATTGCTGTTGTGGCTACAGTTAAAATCCATTCCAACCCCAAAGGGTTGGAATGGATACCAAGTTTAGTAGACTACATTTTAAGCACAGCAAACACAAAAATAGTGTTACTTAATCTGTAGCTGGTGCTTGAGGGTCTCCGGAGCCTGTTCCTAGTGCCTTGTGTACCTGGGAGATTGCTTCCTTACACATGCCAAAGCTCGTGCTTATGACAGTGCTTCAAGTCAGTAGAGATTAATGGCATCAAAATTTTGGCAGAAAACAGAAATGAAATTCTGTTCCAAATCAATTTACAGCAGCACTAAAAGTCATTTCAAACCTGATTCAAGAAGGGCTGGCAATGTCTATTCCAAAGAGGTTCATTCTGTTCTGCAGCAAAAATAAACAAAATGCTACAGGAGCTTGTGGAGGCTCTATACCAAACTGGCTGGCAACAACTATTTCAGGATCCAACAGAATTTTTCTCTCTCTCAAGGTAAGATGCTCATATAAATATTTGAATCACCTGCAAAACAAAGCCATGCCCTACTATACAAGGGAAAATCAGACTGGACAAGCAGCTAAAGCAGAATAATACTACACTGTTCAGAGAAGCCCACTTTAAGCTTTCATTTCATTTTAAAGCTATATTCATTTGATTCCCAAAGGCAGACATTTGGAAGAAAACTAAAATCCCTTGTGATATTTCTCATTCTTAGAGAAATTTAGGATCTACTTGAGAAAACAGTGACCATGACAGTAACAATCACAGTCTGTGACACCTTTCCATAAGCTGGTTATCTCACATCTGGGGATGTGGTTTAGGTATCCCCAGTGGCAGCAATGTGCATCATCTATAAGCAAAAAAAAAAAAAAAAAAAAGTGAGAACAACATACACAACAAAAAGCATGAAAAGCAGGAAAACCTGGCACATATATTTAAAAAAAATATTTTCAGTTCAGGTTTGGGATTCATGCATGCAGAACACTGGTTTGTACTCTGGATTCAATCTGTGCTGGACAGAACTTAGTGCTCCAAGTCAGTGAAGGATGCTCTCAGCATTAGAGCACCTCATAAAAGGCCAGGTCCCTATATATGTAAGTTTCCAAATTTTGCTGTAAAGCCAAGGGGGTTACCCCTTGCTCTCCAGGGAAGGCCTACTGAACAGAGATGGAGTGAGAGATTAAATGTGTTGGCTTTCATCATAAATCTGTCAGAGTTTTAATAACTGAAGATCAAATAGCGTCATCAACCACAAAGCTAGGGAGAGGCCTGAATTTGATCTTTAGAATTTGCTCAAATCTCAGTTGAAGGGTAGGATCATTGGCTTTATAATAAGACATCTGAAATTTCCAGGTTCCTCCTCTCTTTCCTCTTTAGCCTTGAACAGACACATAGATGCACATACACTTCCTGAACAAGTTTATTCCAAAAACGATTAATTATACAGAAGCACTGATATTGTGTAGCATATCTGAACAAAGATAAAAAACACTAGACCTAGAAAAGCCCACATTTTGATGCTCAGTTCACTGAGGTCTGTATCAATGTGTTAGCAACATCATATTATAAAAATATAGAGTGAGGGACCACAAAAGCAGAATACTATGGTTGTGTGATTGTCTATAACATCCAATGCACAATTTTCAATATTCTTTTACTTAATATGAACCCATACTTAGTAGTAACAAAGAAAGAGAATAAGGCAGAGCACATCTAGTATTTCTAATAGAGGAGTTGAAGCAAACAGTGAAGTGACCAAACCTAGAGAGAAATAATCCTATACAGACCATACCATAATGTTACTAAATGGGACTCTCAAACACAGTCATAAACCACATTTCTTTCCAGTTTGAAAAAAATAGACTGGTATTCTTTCCTAAATGGAGCATTTCAATGCCTGTTCTTTGTTCAGCCCTTCATGGAACAGTGTGGTGTGTAAAATCTGTCTAAGAAAGCAGTCCTCTCTCTCCTTTTGTCTTTCTGCTACCATGGATATGACATCATTTTTGCCAACCGTTGCTAAGTCATGAACAGAAGGAGCATTTCCTTTTCTCACATAGAGGGCAGGGTATGAGCCAGAGCTTCCAAGAGACACAATGTTCTCTTTATGCAGCCAGGAAAAACAGTAAGAGAGGGTTGCCGATGGTCTGGGAAATGGCGGGCAGCCATCGAGCACACAAAGCTCACAGCACTGCCTGGCCAGACTCAGTGCTCACTAAATTGGTGGCCTATTTTCTCATTTCAAAGAAGGGAAAGGGAGGGAGAGAGGGGAACAAAGGAAAAAAGCCCTATATCTTTGCCACTCAAGCCTTGCTGAGGCAACCACTGGTCCATTGCCCTTCCCAATGAGGGCTGCATCCACTGCTGGAGAACAGAAGAGGGAGCACTCATGGTGGATCCAGGAGCTGCTTCTCCTAGCCCCATTCCTAACCTGCTGCACCTGTGAAGTGTTTGTGTTATGGCTAGGGAAAACAGAAGTTTCCAAAATGAAAATACTTTTCATCCAAAAAGGATTCAGAACTCAATTATGGTCAAATAAGGAACCGCTATAAGAAATATATTTTCTGGACACTTGCAGACTTAAAAGCAGGTTCTGAAGTCCTAAGATGTTTTCCTAGCAGGTAAAACTACTGTTATGATCCATGCAAATATCATACAAGAAAGGATTTTCAGTATATGAGCTCTGGTTATTTCACAGACTTGCATAGTGACAGCAATGTAGATTATAGTGCTACAGTTTACAAAGTTCAACCCACTAAGCATATTGGTAATTGAAAAAAGTTCTACATATTTATTTTTCACAAAATCAATCAATGAAGCCTATTTTCTGCAACACTTAGGAAAATCTTGAAATGGAAAGTATAGCTAACTTTCTTCCAGGTCTGAAAATTTTCATAGGTCACATTGTGTGACTTAGAGTAAGGAAGGGCAAATCTTCACATTTTCTTTAACAGAAGAGATTATTTTTTTCCTTATTGAAGCTATTCATCACTTCCTAATTTAACTTACAAAAGACAGACTACAGTTACTTCTACTTAGCTCTGTCCTAGACAAAAAATAGAATTTCCTGCATCTCAGATAATGGCACCAACCAGGGAAATCAATTGTCTTTTGCTTTTTGAAGAATCTGAACGCAAAGGAAAAGGGATGGCATTTCTAAAAGAAAGTGGGGAGGGTGGGGGAGAAGAAGAAAAAAGATGCTGCTCCCATAAGACAGAGGATGTATTTAGATTCAATCTAAAGTACTACTTTTCCAGTCCACCCTATCTAAGGTTTCCATAGACTGCCATCTCCCCTCGGGATAAAAAGTTACTTGAGCTAAGTTACCTTAGGAATAGGTAAACATTTGAAATACATGTTCCCATTTTCTCATAATTCCTAATTTGTGCAAGAAAAGAAGAAAACACAAATACACATTGATTCAAACCTTGCTTCCAACTAGTTGTTCCTGTAAAAAAAAACCAGAAGGGGACACTAAATGAAAGATTTTTATACTCACTTACAGACATGTAAGGTTGTTCTTAACATGGCTAATGGTAGCAAGCTCATACATTAAGAGGCAACACCTCTCCAAAGTGAAGCTCCCCTTCAATAATTCCAATATCTTTGGCCTTCCCATAGAAATAATTTTAAATAAACGGATTTCATCAACACTGGCAGCTATGTGACACGGGCATGTTTTGCTAACTTATGAAAGAGTTGATATATGGTGCCATACTGTATAAGTTGGAAGACATTCAGTGTGTGTTTGCATTTCTGAACAGAGAGGCGTAAGTTCTGAGAAGAAGTTTTATGTGTGAACTTTTCCAAACAACAGTCATCAATTCATTAAAAATTGAGTCAAGTAGTTTGACAGGATGGGATTAACATATAGGATTACTCTGTGGCATACAAGACTAAAGTTGTAGCTCCTGTTCACACTTAGAGCACCATGAATAAGCAGTGAGCTTCTGTCCTCAGTCATCAAGACAGGGCTTGATCCTGCCCTCAAATATTACGGCAGGTGTCTTGTAAAATCAGCTATTCTACTAGGACTGCATCTGACATTACAAGATACCAACTGATGTGTGCTGGCTTTCAGAGTGCATAAAATAACCCTTCTCCAATAAGCCTTTCTGCAAAAACAACAAAAAAAATATGAGAGGTATACAGTGCCCCCATCCTCAGTGAAAGGAGGAAAAAAAATGGCAGCAGAATACACATATAAATTCCCAGAGTTCAAGTGAATCACAGCATCAGAAGCAAGGAATTTATATTAAGCCTTTTAGAACACTTTGGAATCAACTGATGGCATTTGTTTTGAGTTCACTCGCGCCTGAATGCCCAGGAAGGAAATGAAGTGAATGTGCAATGTTGAGCTTGCAGGATATGTTGCTTGATAGGGTGCTGGCATCAGCAGGGTTCATTTTCTTCTCAGACCCCAGAGCTGCACAAGTGTATTATTGTGTGCTTTTGTGCAGCACCAGGGAAGCTGGAACAATTCCACAAACTACATGGATGAAAAGATGGAATGCATCATCCCACAAAAATGCACTCTTTTTTCCTCTTCCCCTCCCAAGAGATTGCTTAAAAAGAGGAAAACGTGATCTCCTTTGTAAATCTTTCTCAGTCCTTTATTTTGTGTTTGCACTTAGTTTCCTTTAAGCAAACATAAAGTTGGAACTCAAATATTACAGTATTGTAAGGAAACTGTACTTGCTGTGAGAATTCCTGGCACTGCAGATTCATGTTCTATTACACATGCAAACACAATGCCTTAGAGTTTTGCAGAAGATTTTTAACTCAGTCTAGCTTTCTGTTGCATTTTGTAGGCATTCATTTGTTAAAAAACTTAAATTTTGTGTTCCCCTCTTCCTCAACAGACTAAAGCAAAATCAGATTTACATGAATCAACACAAAAATGAGTGGATTAGCAGGGAAAATATCTAAATCAAATAATTTATCTTTGAAAGTAACTTCTCATCAAAATTCACAACCCTGGAAGTCTATTTGCATTAATTATTTAGGACAGTTTACTAAGGAGAATATTAATAACATGTCTGCTTCTTTTTTACCAGATGAACAACTTTTTTGTTAATTAGCTATAGAATAACTAGCATCATCAGGACAGAAACATGCCACCAGGGGAAAGAATGCTACTACTGTAATGAAACATTAAAAGAGATAATGAACCTAGTCAATAAATAATCATGGGGGTTTTGGTCAACAAAAAGTATGATTTTTCATATTTGATGAGGCTGAAGCTTATGAACTCTTTGAGAAATTGCCATAAACCATTAAACAAAAGTTCCATAATAGATATAGACCAAGGTGGTTTATAAATGGATTTAAAAGAATGGAAACAGGAATTGGGCTGCTTCCTCTCTGTTTCAGCTGACATATATGGTGGCAGTGTAAAAAATGAGCAGAAAGGGTTTGATGTATTTGCAGCATGATTATATCATATTCATGGAATAGAAAAAGTTAAAGCTAATGAATCTTTTCAAGTGAATTAAATGGGCTCTATTAAATACTCAATCATTTTCTAAAACTAGTATATTGCAATATCTGGAACACCTCAATAGTGTTAGCAACTTTAAAAAGGAAAGGGGGGAAACTGACTAACTCTGTGCAGAAATCTATACTCACTGCAAGTACTAATAACTTCAATAGTTCTATCAACAAGCAAAAATATTAATAATTTTACAAAAAATATAGAAAATTTGATCTTTTGACTCTTCAGTGTGCCAAAAATGTACCTTTATATCCATGTTAGATACTTCCAGTCTGCCATTTTAAAGAACCATTAATCCCTACTGTTAGGTGCTGGATAATTCAAAGATGAAAAATCATAAAAAATAAGCGAATTATGAAGTATTGTTTGGGGCTGTGCCTTTTAAATACAGCAGTAATTTCAAGAAGCTTTGTATGTAGAAAGTGTTTCAGTATTCATCTAGTCATTTAAAAAGCAATTTGAATATAAAAGCAGTGAATTGTATCTCCCCTATCAGACCTTTCTGGGACAGAAATCTCTGTCAAATCTCCCCAAATAAAACAAGATGCAACAAGATTTGTTATATATATGGCCTATATATGATTTTTTTTTCACACAGATTTACTTCTCTTTTATTAAGCCATGTCGAAGTGGCTCTGACTGGCTCCAATTCTTATGCCAAATAAACTAAGTTTCAGACATCCATTCATGTCCCTTCCAAACAGCAGGGGCTGCTGTGTAGTCAGCTACTTTGCCTAAAGGGTAAATAAAAGGAAATGGAAATCACCTAGACAAAAAATAAATTAAATCTTGTAGCATGGCCCATGTATTAGAAAGGGCTGAGAATAATGAGACATCTCATCAGTGTAAGAGTAAAAGGAAAAGTCATATTAATATCAAATCCTCTTGGAAATGATCCATTATAGATAGCCTGCTACAGAATTTTGTGAAGAAGCTCCTCCACTATTACTTCTTGGACATTTTTCATTACTGCATACTGCAAGGAATACCTGAATGACAGAATTTATGAGTTATGATGGCACAGATTTAGAACTGTGGATGATACCACATATGTCCATCTTACCCCTAGTAAAGTCAGACATCACAAGATGACAAAACCCATGCTGGTCTGTATTTTCTGAACCTAAAACTGCATTTCCACTCAAAAAGCAAAATTTTGCTTTCAAAGAAATCCTCAAACATATAGCAATAGGAAGGAATTTACCCCATAAAACAGCCAGAATTTTAGGTCTAGAGAATAAAGGGTGTTTTCCAGGAAAAGCAATTGTGCAGCAAATAAAAAATTACTTCTCAAATAAAAAATTAGCTTCTCATACAGGTCAAACAGAATGTGGAAACAAAAATCTACATTACTTACTCATTTTTCCATTCAAACATCTTTCTATTTCCTAGCCTTAAACAGAAGTGGAGAAGCAAGTGTTTATTAAGTAAACATTACCATACCTCAACTGAGAGACAGAAGAGAATTTTGAAATCCAATTTCCAAAACAATCCAGTATAGTTTTATATTTTTCCTGAACAGCTCTCCCAATTGAGTGTTCAATTTTCCAAATATTGCTGCTTGTGTTTCCAAAAAAATTTAATGATGATGAACTTTTTCATTTTCTTTACTCATTATTCACTGCTCTGGTGGACTTCTTATCCTTTCTTTGAACATTTACATCCATATAAAACCCTACACTCATTCTGTTTGATTATGAGTACAAAACCAGTAATCTTAAATGCAGCTAAGTAAGATGTTGTATGGCTGCTGGTGGTGATGCTAAGAAGTTGTGTGATACCTGGGCTATCTTGAATATATTTATAAGAAGGATTGGATTGAATTCTAAAAAAATAGACATTCAAAATACTTTTAAACCATAACTTTAGATAGAACTATTTGGCATTAGTTTCCTTTTACAAAATCTCTGTTGACAAGTCTGTATAATGTGACATGTGGAAAACAAAACACAGCTCCATGTTACAACCTGGAGGAAAAATAATTTGAGAAGAAATATTATTTCTGGTAGAAAATTATTATTATTATTTGGTTTAACTTAAGGATCCATTCAATAAACTCTCTCTCTACTGTTAAAGAACATGTCACAAAAGTAATGCAAACTGGAACATGTAAACAAATCAGCCTTCTTTCTCTGGCTTATGCTAGCATGATATACCATCGCGATTAAATTATTATTGCCCCTTTGAAATGGAAGAAGATATATTAGCCAATTCATTGTTGATAAAAAAAGAAATATCACTGGAACTAATCTGGTCTAACTAGAGATAACTGCACTTGTTTCCTTTAAGTTAGAGTGGTAGTAACCTCATATAAACTTGATCACCATAAAACTAAATTAAGTACTTTCATCCCTGAACCATGAGTGAAATTTCTGTAGAATTATTGATTGGATCACACTACTATTGTACAACCAGAGCAAGTTGCTGTTTGAAATCCGGGGATGGTGCAGGGTCTTATTTTGCACAGAAATGAATGGAAAGCTTTTCTGTAACTAATGGACCCAAACATATAGGTGAGGGATGTAAGGGCAAAAGGGTGACCTCAATAGACTGCAACAGTATCAAGAGCTCATCTGGAGAACTCTACTTATCAGTGAATACATGCCCCATGTAGTGGTGTCCAAAATGGCAGTAATTGTAATTTATTCATATTAGCTACATACAAATTAATATAGACATAACATACATGGTTGAAAAAAGTGTGAAAATGTGTGTGCATATAAATGAGTACAGATACCCGTATGTGCAGTCCTAGAAAAAGAAAACATAAACTTTTTCTGGTGTGCTGATACTGGCCACCTCCTGATGGCCTCTGGTTTATTTAGGGGTTATGTTTGTACACAACTGGAAATTTCCATCCATTTTTCTCTAAGTTAAATATCCACCACTAACATATAAGCTGACCCCTGGCCACAGCTGAGACCTCCAGGCTGTGAGGAGACATTTTATCTTCGAGGAGTGACCTTAGTCCTCCGACTGCAGTGAACCCAATGGGTGACCTAAATAGCTGCAACAGATTCTAGTGCTCAAGTGGAAAATTCTGCACATCAGTGAAAAAAAAAAACCCTGAACCAAAACAAAACCAGAAACAATGAAACCCCACAATCCAACAAAACCCACTGAAATCCACAAGTACAATGCTATTTGTAACTACATTAAAAAACCATTTTATTCAATAGATCTCATTTTCCCTTGGGATCCCATAAGACTTTTATGTGCTAATTTTACTGAAAAAATAGTCTGGCTTGTTTTCATAGATAAGAGACTGATTTGAAGCAAGTAAGTGGTGTTTTTACCTTACTGCAGTGCACACTCTTCAATATCTAAACATGATGCAGAGTTTAAAATTAAGTTCCATGCCTTGCTTCTCAAAGCTGTGCTCACTCTACTGCAAACCTGAATCTTCTTGATTTAGTATGTGATATAACATATGAACCCACAGGCACAACACTTCATCCTTGTGCTCTGAGAATTGTGAGTCTCAGAAAGCAGAAGGACTCTTATCAGAAGACCTAATAGGGAGTCTAATTCTGCAGATAAGAATAATGTGGAGTGGGGGTATGGAGAAGGGAAGAGTTGTGTTGAATCCATTTAATCGCTTGGATGATGCTGTAAGCTCTTCAATTTATTAAATTTATCTACTTTTCACATCTGGTTTACATGAATAGATAAACTCTTGTTTTGGCATTTTGATGGAATCATACAAAGGGAGGAGCTTCAAAAAATAAAATCCTAACTATCTCCATAGTGTTGCACTGAGATTTCCAATGTCTTTCCCCTTTTAATTAAAAGCCGTAAATAAGGAACCATAGTGTGGCATGGATTTATATGCACCACTCTCAATTGATTTCAGTGGGGTTTGCTTTGAAAAATCAATGGTGTGACACACCAAAAAGATAGAGATTAATATTTTCCTACTTTAAAAAAACAAAATACATTAATTATGACAAATTGCAAATTGGTTTTTAACACTCATCTTCTTCTTATGGCATGTACTACTTAGAAGTCAAATAAAAATACACCCAGAGAAAATGGATCCTATTTCTTACCTTGCAAAAGCAAAATAGTATGTAAAAGACAAGCAGTAGAAGAACAAGATAAAGACAAAGGTAGTGAAGGCACCAAAACATTAAGTAGATAAAAGCATCACTAATGCATTAAGCAAGTAAAATAGGAGTTCATATAGAAAATTATACATATCAAAGAAAAATATTAAAAAAATATAAAACCAAAACCAGAGTGAACTTCACAAAGTTCATTTGTTTATTGTTAGCTACAAAAAAAAATCAAGTAATATATTCATGACAACAAGCTGCCAAACTTTCCACTTGGACAGTTATCGGAAGTTCAAAGATAAGCCTCTGGTATATTTTCTGCTATAGCACAGGGGCACAATCATTATGAACTTGGAAACAAATCCTGTACCACAAATATTGAAAGCTATGACAATTGAATTCATCTGATGGAGGCCAATATAGTATACCAGAATGTTTAGCCTCAAAAAACAAGAGCAAGAACAACAACAAATATTAAAAAATAATAATAATGATGCAAAACTACAACAGCTACTTAGTCCTTTCCTTTTTTGGGTCTTTTTTTAAGCACATAAGGAAATGCTAAATTATTCTAGGATGTACAAAAATAGGACATGCAGTAGATAGTCTTCCAAAAAAGCACTTATTTTTTTTTCAAATCTAAATGAAAAACATTGCACCAAATTCAGCTACAAACCATATTTCAATGTTTTAATGTCTGAATTCCTTGAATACTTTAAGGGGTTCTCAATACCTGTGTCACTTACAGACTTTCTGCTGAGCCACACAAAAAGGTGGCTCGTTAGTGCTAGGTGGGTATGTTTGGTGATAATCTAACCTAATCATTCAGCAGTAATAGAGAGGAATAACTTAACTTCTTTATTCACTATTTTTGATCCAACAAATCAATGTCCAGACCTTTCAAAGGCTATGAAGATTTTTAAACTGGATAATATGATTTCTTACTTCAACTGTGATTTGGGGAATAATTGTTTGGGTTTTTTTAAAACACTTCTGTTTCTTCAGCTTATTGAAGGAAACAAAATGCATATCAAGAAAAGCAAAAGACCAAAGTGCTATTTATATAAAAATATTTTTTTGGTTTAAAGCAACCAAAATTCTAAATACTTATAAAAATAGCATTCTATATAAGTTACATGAAATTTTCATGAAGTTGTTATGGCAACTCTATTTTTTAACAAAAGGAAATAACAGAAGAATCTACCTAGGCAGAACTGATGGAACACCATCCAATTGAGGATCTTAATAAAATATAAAACCATTTATGCAAAGTTTTCTTGTAATTATTATATGTTAGTGTTATCAGCATACTCTTTTGGGGAAAAATACAATGTCCCCAGAAAGTACATCTTTATGACCACCTGTTAATGTAATCTCTCTCCTTTTCCTAGTTTTTATAAGCCATAAATTGAACTTGGCAAAATTATTGCATATGGTTGGTTGCCAAATTTTAATTGCACAATATCAGGAGCAAAAATGAATCAACTCAACTTATCTCTAATGGTCAATGCTTCACTAAGGTAAAGATCATGGGTGTAGATTATAATGGTGACTTGAAATACCTCCTTAATAGCATGAAATTGGTTTTAAAATTACAGATTTCATTCCAGTATCAATGGTACAATACAAATGATAGCATTATAAACTTGGTATTTCTATACAAAAAGGTTTTCATAACTTTAACGAAGATCACAGTCACTGGATACCCATGTTCCTTATTCATTCTAGCAGAGAAAATGCACACATTCATACTTCAGAGACTGGGCTGGGGAAATGGTAAATAGAAAAGGAAGGGTTGCATATTGCTTAAGATCTCCATTTTAGCACACATACAAAACCAGCAAAATCCTACCTACATTTTTCCCCTTTCCTTTGTTCTCTTACATCCTCATAGTTTTCACAAAGTCCACTTAATCTTCAAGAGAACAAATGTCACCTGTGAGTCCCTTTGCTTTGCTTCATTAATTATGCTTTGTTTAGCTTTTTGCATAATACAGCCAAGAAGCAGGTTTGTTCTGGTAGCCACATACAATTGTGATAGAAATGGTGTGTTACAAGCAGCACTAATGTATAGCAATAACAGAATTAAAAAAAAAAAAAGAGCAGAGAAAATAAAAAAAAGCAAATGTGGCACTTTTATCCTGAAGTTTAAATGAGTAAGCTCTGAAAAAAAAGTAATGATGGAGGAAAGAAATACTGTGAGCCAACTCTGTTTTAATGCAGACAAAAAAAAAAAAAAAAAAAAAAAAGGAGGAAGAATAAATCAGTCAGAGCCTGCATTCCATTGATATTTCTAAGCTGTACTGAGGACTACTTTGCTCAAGATTGGGCCCAGCAGACAAAGACCCAAGTTAAGAGCAGAGCAAAGACAAACTGGCCAAAGGGAACTCCAGGAGGTACTGTGCCTCACTGCTTCTGTTTTACAGACTCAGGGGCAACCTTTTATTCAAACTATTCAAAAAGCATTAACTCAGAGTCTCACCACTTCGTTTGAAAACTGTGACATCTTCTTAGAAGTGCAAATTCACAAAAAAAATCTTCCTTTTGGTGTAAGCTGAACAGTGATTTCATTGAGTAACTGCCAATTTTTCTACTACACATTGTTAAAAGTAACAAAGAAGTATGAGGAGGAAAGGAGAAAAGAAAAGAGTTCATTGAGCTCAGCAAATTGTACAAAGCTGGGTCTAGAGAGTAGTTCATTTAGCCCTTGGAAAAACATTGGATTGCCTCCAAAGCGGAGACTCTACGGACTTTCTTCATAGCAGAGTGTCAATACATCCAGGGAGGTTTGCCTTCCCTGGGAAGAAATGGGCATTTGTCTACCCATTTTGCAGCCTATGAAGAACTACTGTTCGGGCTTGTGACTGAGCTGGCATGGGTTATATGCATGGGCTGCCCAGGACCACCGTAACTAGAATGGATCCATGAAAGGGATCAACTGTGTGTGTCTATTCACCAGCACCCTCCCACCCCACCCCCAGCTTTAAGAAATGGCAGGTACGTAATCTCTGTTTGCTGTTAAACAGAACTATGAGAAAATTAGGAAATTTCAAAGTTCGGTCCCAGAGAAAGAATTCACATGGAAGGCAAATCCCTTCTGTGTGCATAGTGCATACACTCACTTTTGCTATGCCAAGAAACACTGCTTTGTTGTTAATTGTGGAAATTTTAATTCTATGTCATAGGAGAATAAGCTGTACACATATTAAAAAAGCATGTATCTTCAGCTAGGATTTTTTGGAGGTTCAGAGAATATCTATAAACTTTGCACATCTAGAATTAGATTTATCTTCCAGATTTATTTGGAGAAAAACAAAGTAGTTAGCATTTAATGGGAATGGTTTATCTCCAAAGATTACAAATTTAAAAATTAAAAACTAACAAAGAAGTAAAGGGAAAAAAACCCATCTGATCCAGAAGAACTTATTCAGCAATACAGCAACAGTGACTATGTCCTTGCTTTGGGCTGTACAAATCTACAAAAGCTTGTCAAAATCCTATGTGGAAACATGTAAATTCTGCTTCTTTTGCTGCTGGCATCACTAAATCTGAGTTTTACCCACACTGTGTGGCAGACAGGAATTTTTTTTTTGTTGTTCAGGAAGAAACAAAAACCACAGCCCATTCACTAAGAATAGCAATTTTATGGACATTATTCAAACATTCGGCAACACAGAGTGATTCTTTTGGTGATGTACTTTCTCTCTGAGAGCATTTTGCACTACCTCTCTGAGAATGTACTGAGAATTTTTACATGGTGATTGTCTTTTTCCATGGCAAAACGACGTGTGGTTCTCCATGTGCACACACCTACTCACTTATGTACTTGCTTTTCTCTTAGACACACCAAATATAGTCCCTTCTCAAAGCTGTACAAACAATGAGAAATCACATAAATATACATCTATTATTCTTACAGTTTTAGCATTGTTATAATGCATTTTATTTGGAAACTTTGCCACATAAATTAAACTAAATTCATAACTTGGTAATAGCTAGAAGGCTGTTAAGGAAAGACTGTATTTACTAGGGTTCATGGATCACATTCAAAGAAACAGCAAGTTTTATTGTAATCAAGTCTAACCTATAATCTTGGCTGCAAAACAACGGAATTAACTGGCAGAATAGAGACAATTTATGATATTTTAGGGAAGCATCATGCTCTGATTGGAAAATGCACAGAGGTTCAGTGGACTCAATTTTACATTTAATTAAGGTGACTTCCAGATTGGACTTTTAAATTTAATAATCATCTAAAAAAATGACTTTTTATTTTGTGCTAAAGTTCTCAATTTCAGTAATCTACTCTGAAGCCTAAAGCCACTCACACTGATATAGCAAAAAATTGTTTAATCAAAGGTTACATATGATGATAAATTGGAATGGCATTTGTTCTTCTGCCCTTTTAATGCAAGAAAAATAAGTGACCTTCTAATCAACCTGTCCAATGACTTCTTCCAGACCTCTCCTTATTTTACAGGATATTCTAGTTAAACAAAAATTACAATTACACAGAAAGCAGAAAACAGCTGTGAACAAAACCCTGAGATTTTAAGACTAAAAGGGTATGGCAAACAACCATAAGGTGTAGTCATGATCTTACCAACAGTAAAGTAATAAATTGTAGTCATTACCCTACTGGGAGCTAACTAATGAAACAGGTTGGTACCTGTGATGAGACACACATCAGAGATTTGGAGAGCATTAGGTCATTCAGTCCAACATAGAGATACACTAGACAATGTAGAAAGAGCAGCATGGAAAGGAAACCAATTCTGGGCACAATGTGAAGAAATGCACCCTACCCTCATCATGCCCCTCACATGCCCCCATCTCTTGTTGATCTTTCTTGGGCTGCTGCTTCTATCCTGGTGTCACAATAACTGGGTGTGTCTGAGGCCACTCCAAAGGGGTGGAGGATCAAAGTGAGGGTGCAGAAGGATTGTCCAAGGGCTGAAGGGAGCAGGAAGCAGGGAGAAGTGACATGTGACTTTGAGATCAAAGCTGTTTTCTACACCCCTGTGTACTTCATGAATGATGAAGTAATTTTCTTGCACAGATGACACTGTCATAGATCTATAGAAATACCATTGGCCTGACACTGACTGAAAAGGGGGAAGAATCAGAATAATTTGTAAGGATAGTAAATAGTATTTAGAGCCTACAGTGCCAGTGTGAGCAGTGTGTGCAGTGTACACAGGGCCTTCATAGCTGCATAAGATGTGGTATCTTTAACTGAAAGGAAAAACAAAGGGAAGGTGAGACTCAAGTGAAATAAAGGCATCCAGAATCAAGGAAACGTCTCAATAGTTCTCTCTACTATTCTCTGTCATCAAAGATATGTCTGTAGAACAGTATCAGAGTGTACTCACCATGCTTTTTAACTCATATTTTTCATCTACAACGACTTGGTAAAAATTCCAAGAAATTAAAAGATAATTTACCCAAACACTGCAGTCTTAAAGGAATGGGGCAAGTTAAGGCATCTCTCCTAGTAGTAATATGAAAATCTCCTGTTGCAATACCTTGACATGCTAGGAATTTAAATTTTTCTAAAGTGCCCTGCATCTTTAAGTGACCCCGACTACAACTCATTTGCCTTAAAAATTTCCTGAGAATTGTCTCAGTTTATGAACCTCTATGAATTTCTTCATTGCTGCCAAATATTAATTGAAACAACTAACTGTGAAGAACGTGTGGGTGCAAAAATATTAGTACCACATAATTCTTTCTACTTAAGAGGTCCTTACTGGATTATTGCAGAAATGCTCTGGAGTTCTAATTACCTATGGAAGCCCCACAAGGTTACTGCAGAACATGGTAATTAGACAGTTGTAATATAAGGTGTTAGCAGGGGATTGAGGATTTGTGTTAAGAAGCATGGTGCTTTCATGGCTATTTACTTTGCAGAGTACCAGAATTTAATGGAATTTGGTGGAAATCTCCAATGACAAATGTAGTTTAAAGGTAGGAGAAATATTTTAACAGGGATTCAGCAGCTGGTGAGGGGAGACTAGCTCTACTACACCATGATCTTTTTATGAATACAATTTATTCAAGAATTAAGATTTTTATAGAATTTTTAAAAACCCTGATCAAATATTCAATGCAAAATACTTTCAGTTTTGTACACAAAACATTTCATACAAACAAGGGGCCATTTGACCATTTCTCGTTCACACTGGTCAGAGAAAAAAAAAATAGGCCACTTTCTGTGGCTGATAGCACACAATAAAATAATGTGGCTGGTGTGTGCAGAAGCCTTTGATTTTCTAGCTCAAAGGACATGTCCCCAGTGACAGAGTGGTGCTAAAGCAAAAGCTCAGGACAAGGTTCAAGCTTGGCACTGCAGCAAGACACTTGAACTATTCTGCTATGACATCCTATTCAGCAGAAGCAATTCAGTATTACTAGTTTTTAACTACATCTGAATGTATGGATAAAATAGAGGTAGAAGGCTATTCAAAAATATACAGAGGAGAATGTTATTTAATTATATTAAGATAAAGAGTAAATTTGGAATATATGAAATTGAATTAAGTAGCAGTATGCTAAATTAAGACTGATAAGCAGGAGAGAAAAATGTGTTCCCAAGTGTTTCTGTTCTATAGGGCTCAGGCATTGTAAATATGACTTTGTAGGTCTGCAGCCTTTTACATAAGCCGCTACTGAGGGACAAGGGGAGTGAGAAAACTTGACACAAAGCTTCAGCATGTTTCCATCTTTACAGCTCTGTGAAGTGGATATACAACTGTGCTGATGGAAATTACAGGACAAAGTGGAAGGTAGAGGAGAATCCATCTCTAAATATCTCTTAACATTTTACATGACAGTTATTATAACTCATTTGCACATGATGGCTAACATTCAATCAAAAAAAAACAGTCTCCCACAATGCTAGAGGAACAGACTTCCACAAGACTGTCTGTATAAAGGTGAAATTCACCTTTCTTAGCTAAGCATACACCAAGGTTAGATCACCTACATTATAAGAACGATAATATTGTCATTTAATCTTCTTTATCCTCTCCTGTCAGTAAAATACATATCTCAGCTTTGTAATTCAGGCTGAATAATAGAAAGTTTACATAATTCTGAAGAACATCTAATACTTAATTTTTTAATTTAAGCCCTCCCACATTCCTATCTAGATACAAATATTTAAACCCCATATATTTTATTTTTTATTATTTCACTTAAGCAAATAACCACAGAGATGCACAAACATCACAAGCTTCTTCTATCACACATACCAATTCATATAAAAGCAAAAACATATAAGAACACTCTAGATAAAACTTTCCCTAGTAATTTTCAGCTGCTTTTTTAAATCACAGCAATATTTTTTGTTACTCTGATTCTGACTACATGACCTCTTTCAATTTGTGACAACAAAATAACAAAATGACAAAATAACAATTGCATTTGTTCATGATGGTGACTCATAACTGTGGAAGTTAAATCCTGGCTCCTAAGATCCTGGCCCAATTAAAGCAAGTTTATTCTGCCATTTTTAACTCAGTGATAATCAAGAGCTTGCAACCTTTTGCAGGTTTTTCCTAATGGGACTGCTGTGGAGTTGCCAAGATATGAAAATCCATGTGTGTCTATTTTTCCTTGGATTGAGAAGAGATTATTCTCCTTGACAGAAAAAAAAAAAAAAAAAAAAAAAAAAGAAATTCACCCTAAATGACTGTTTCCATTCAGAAAAGCCAAGGTCTTTCCAAACATTAAGGAGTTAAAAGCAAAGACAGAAGAAAATGCTGGGCTGACATTTTTAACCAAAGGACTCATCCTGAAAAACTGATCTTTTCATTTGATATAAGAGAATGGCCAAAGGACCAAAGGAATAAGAAGCCTGAAGGGATGATGAAACTGCATGAAAGCAGGAACCAGGCTGAAAGCACACCTGTCCTCTAATACAACAGAAGGATGAGATGGTTAGAAGTTTAATGCTAACAATCAACCTTCCCTGGCCCAATTGGCAATGTCAGTAAAGTAGGGTTTTTTCTCCTCTCCAGGGACAAAATATCTCACTTTATGAAGGTTAGAAAATACTAACATATTCATTGAAAGTCACTCCTTTCATCCACTCAATATATGCATGTAAAAGTTTTGCAATCTTTTATAGTATCCACCTCTTAATGGGAGAGACAGCACAATGTATCAGTGTATCTTTCTTTTTTCACAGCTTTCCAATGGATGCTGGGAAGTTTTGTTTATTGACTTATTGCAATATGTGAAGTGTAAACTGATTTTCTCATTATTTAGATGTATGCAAAGCTTTCACATTCTGGGTACTGACAAGATGTAACTGGCTAGCAGTCTTACTAAGTAACACATTTACACCTTGGGGAAATATCTTTTCATGGTATATCCTGGAAGTGCTAATTGACTTTTATTTCCTAATAACTGTTGAAACTAATAAGTTTGGAAAAGCTGGTGATTTCAAAGAACTGTAAATTAGACACCAAGACATCTTTCAGAGTGTCAAGTCTATATGTGAAAATCTTAAAAAAGTAATTTTTAAGCTCTTGTCCTCTGAAATGAATTAATGAAGTCATCAATAAGTCAATCATAACTGTCCTAATGCAGGATGTGGAGAATCTAGTAACATCATATGTGTAATTACTACTACTTTAAGTCATCAGGGAAGTAATGCAATTGCCTTTTCCTGCATCAGCAGAAAGGCAGTATGGAAAAAAAAATCTAAGCTGCAGCTAAGACATTTAGGACATTTGACATTATGCCTCAGGAGCTGGACTTCCAAAAAATGATATGACAGTCTCTTCCCCCACCTTCCCATACCACACATTCACACTCTTTTTTAAGATATTGACTGATTATGCATAGAAGTATAAATTAAAATAATCACAAGTCCTGAAAAAATAAGCAGATGGACAGAAGAAAGGTACCTGGTAAGTATCAAAGAGAAAGATGAATATAATAATTCATAATGTATTAGACAGCAGAGAATCACTAAGACAAGTGACTGATTCATTTTTTTAGTGAGTGCTTGTGCATTTGCCAGATATTGCAATCAAATGACCAAGTATCAAACAAATCCCTGGGAAACCACTCTATGATTTCTAGCAATTGACAGAAATCACTGAAATGCCAAGCCTGCCTAATGCAGAGTCAAAACAGATTCCTTCTTCAAAAGTTCACAGAAAAACAGACTGTGCTGAGTTGGAAGGGACCCACAAGGGTCATCAAGTCAAACTCCTTACTCTGCACAGAACCATCCCCAAGAGTCACACCATTTGCCCAAGAGCATTGTGCAGATGCTTCTTAAACTCTGTCAGGCTGGTGCTGTGATCAGTTCCCTGGGGAGCTGTTCCAGTGTCCAACCACCCTCTGGGTGAAGAACCTTTTCCTAAATCTAAACCTTCCTTGACAAAACTTCAGGCCATTCCCTAGGGTGCTGTCACTGGTCATCACAGAGCAGAGATCAGTGCCTGCCCCTCCTCTTCCTCTCATGCGGAAGCTGTAACTGCAGTGAGGTCTCCCTTCAGTCTCATGTTCAACTCGCCATCAACCAGGACCTCCAGGTCCCTTTCTGTGGCACTGCTCTCCAGCATCTCATTCCCCAGCCTGTCCATACATCCAGGGCTGTCCCATCCCAGATACAGAATCTGGCACTTTCCTTTGTTGAACTTCATACAGTTGGTGATTGTCCAACTCTCTGCTTTGTTGAGATCTCTCAGAAGGGCCTCTCTGCCTTTGAGGGAGCCAACAGCTCCTCCCAGTTTTGTATCCTATTTTGAACTTGCTCTGTATCCCTTTCAGTCCTGTGTCCAAGTCATTTATGAAGATGTTGAAGAGCACAGGGCTGAGAATGGAGCCCAGTGACAGGTCCCCACCTAGTGACAGGTCCCCAGTCTGAAGTCACCCCATTCACTGTAACCCTTTGTGCCTGACCTGTGAGCCAGTTGTTCACCCATCCCATGATGTGTTTATCCAGCTGTGTGCTGGACATTTTGTCCAGAAAGATCCTGTGAGAGACAGTATCAAAAACTTTACTGAAATCCAAAAAGATTACATCAACAGGCTTCCCTTGATCAGCTAGGTGGGTTACCTTGTAGAAAAGGAAATCAAGTTTGATCACCAGGACTTCCCTGCTCTTGTCTCAGAGGTGATAAAAGTTTATTTTTTTTTTTTAAGAATGAGAATAATTAAATTTAGGAAGGGGAATTAAAAGAATAGAGAGAAAACAAAGAGAAGGTAAGACTCCGTTACTGCACCCCACTTTTTCCCTTCCAAAGAAAACCCAACCCAAACCCTGAAATGTACAGATGACAGTATCTGTGCCAAGAAACAGTGTAGGGAACTTTAATGTCCCACAAGGCCACTGAAAATGGTGACATCAGGAAATATGATTGGGACCCATGCACTTATAGACAGGACAGCTTGACCATATTAAACTGGGCTGCATTTCATTCACTCCATAGGTTCTGACTCATTCAAAGGACTTCAGCACTGACAAAGCTGACTGAGGATTGTTTCCTTATTCGGAGATTCTAATAAGAGGTGGAGGTGATAGACGATAAAAGCAGGGAAGAGGCATAACAAGACCAAAGAACAGATCAAATTGTAAAGCTGGCCAATGGAGTTAAAGAAAGAGGATGGAAAGCAAATTAGGCACTTCATACTGCCAAAGCAATAAAACAGTGAGAGTCTGGAAAAGAAGAGAGAAAAGAAAATTGGTGAAGTTCAATCAGGAATGGAAAGGAAATGACCCAGTAAGAATAAAATGAGGCACAGAGCACAGATAAAGAGAGTTACGTAGGAGGGAATTAAAGAGTGGAAAGAGTGTCCCTGCACTGACGACATCAGGAGATCTCAGCTAACGAAAAGTTAACAGTAAAAACACAAAGGAGTTGGAGAGAAAAAATGAGGGGAACTATTAGATGTTAAATTTAAAGAATTGAAAGAACACCTGCCATTTAAATATTCCAGTAAGCTTGAGAGGAAATACTGCAACAGAGCAAGCTGAATTGGCAAGATCTGAATGTGTACAGAAAGGATGCCAAGTAGTGAGACCAAGGGACTCCAGGATGTGTGTACATTGGCATGATGGCATGACTTGTAAGATGATCTACTCAGTTCTGGATATACCAGCATACATGTCTTTGAGTTTTCCACTAAGTAACTCTGACTATAAAGTATATTGAAAAAGCCAAGTAAGGTACAATTTGTCTAAGTGCACCATAATCCTGTAGAGCGATCAGATGCAAGCAAGCAGTAAAGTAACAGAATTAAATCAATTTTCAGTTTATTCACTTAAATCTATAGGTCTGATATTACATCTTATGTGTTAATACAAGTTTTAAAGTAATTTCAGAAGAAACATGAAGTACATTTTACTAATATTTCATTAATGGTCCATGCTGCTTACCTGAAACACATGGGCATATAGAACCAAAATATGCCAGAATCACTTTTGACAGCATTTTTTGAAATCAGTATGTCTTTCCCAATGGACAACTCTTTCAGGACTACATATCTCATTGATGCTTCCATCTATCACTAGTGTTCTTTCTCCCAGCTAGACCCCTATTTAGAGGTGTCCTACTTCACAACTAAGCCAGACATCGAAATTTCTAACAGATTTTTTTGCTTATGAAACTATGTTTAAGAGTTATAATACATTTTGTAAGCCTTAGCTCCATTTTGGGCACTGTAGCACCATATACATCAGGATCTGTTACATATGTATGCTATTTTCCCCTAGAACAGACATCCAAGGTAACGAAAGTCCTTTTCCAGCCACCAAGGATTTTATAAGCATTATCAGTAATGTAGTTGATTGCACTATTTGCAGAGAATATTCACCCATTTACAGTGAAGAAATAGACAGATGCCATGCTGACCGCTTCAGAGAGCAGGAAAGGACTATTAGAAATGGGGGTTCTAATAGAGCTATCGTGTCCCATTTCACTTCTAATAACTGTGATGTCTTCGTGTCCTTCAGCAGGGTTTCCAAGATGCTAACCACTCAGAGCTTAATAGGCATATAGATTCTCACTAGCCAGCAAAATTAGATGACAGAATAATTTTCTACCAACTTTTTCTTGTGCTTATATTTATCTCAATGTAATTTGCACAATACCTAATAGTATTGCAGTTTTGCTTCTGTTTTTCACAGATATTTAGTGACTCATCCAGTTATCTTTAAGTCTTGCAACACTATGCATTGTTTGATTCATGTCCCTTTGCATATTTTAGTACTGTTCTCACCAAATCTGTCTTTTAGAATGCTTTCTACAGTCTTATAAATTGCAAATCCCTTAGGATTTCCTTTAACTGCCTTTTTAATTTCTTGTGGAGATTCAAGCTTACAATAGCAAGGTCCAATAAACCTCTCCTTGAGCTAGACTGAATAAATCCTTGCTTTATGTTAACTGCGTAGCTTGTAAGTAAAGCAGGCACACGTGTGAAGAAGCTATGAGCACTAGTGTCAAATATAATTTATTCCTTAAATGTACTTTAAGGGCACGGAAGAAGTGTCATTAAGAAGATATAAGATAAGAAGAAAAGTCAATGGCCAAGTAGTCCAGAAGAAAAGGTGAACTAATAGGGTGTGCAAAAAATTGGCAGGTGATTAAGGAGGTGACTAAGGAGGTGGCTTGAGAAAACAGCCAAAGGGAAGAGGCAATCACAGCAAAACAACAGCTGTCTGAAAGGCCCTTTCATTTTTCCAGAGAACACACATTGGCTTGAATATTTCTCCAGTCTTAACCATGAAGACCAAAAGGTGTAGAGAACCAAAGTATCAGCTATACTGCAACTTTCCCCAGAATGAGGTAATCACACTGAATCACACGGTTGTGACCCTCTTGTTGTGAAGAGTATGGAAGAAGGAGAACACTGCCAATTCCATGCCTTCTTCCTGCAGCCAACAGTCTCTTTTTGACTTCTGCAGCTGTTACGACTGGTTGGAGTCCAATTCCATCATTCCTTTATGTTTGCTTATTTATCTTAATATTTATTCTCACCTTCATTCCTCTTCCTATAGCTACATGAGTTTTACATTACATTGTACCACAGTATGATAAAAAACCAAGGTTTTGGGTTTGAGGTTTTTCTTGTTTGCTTGTTTCCTTTTTTTTTTTTTTTTCTTTAAGAAAATGTGTAATGAGTTTAAGAAAAAAACAAGAAAAAAACCCAGAATATTTCAGGAGGGGAAAGAATGTAAGACATAAAAAACTTCTGAAAAATAGAGGCAGAAACTCCTACCATAACTGACCACTTGCAAAGTAGGCATGCTTAACATTATGTTGTTAAATATTTAGAGTTTCTAAAGTGGTTCAGCTCTTCTAACATAACATAAAGAATCATATCCAAATGACTTCACTGGAAGTTGTGAAGAAACACTTTAAAGGAAAATATGACTTCATTAAATGAAATAGTAGAAACAGTACGACAATTTCTGAGATTTCTTGACTTCTAACTCAAAAGCTATACTTTTCTATATATAATTATATGCATGTGTGAGTATGTACATATATGTATTCTGTTTGAATATATATGCATACTAGTTCCTCACATATACAAATATTTATGTAATGCATAACAGGAGTTTGTAAAGGATAAAATAAACAGAGGCAAAACCATGAGGGAGATATGCAAGCCATCCTGAGTAATATTAAGCCATAAAATGGCATAATTTATCCTGTATTCTATATATATATTACAAATACATTCCTATAAAAATGTTAAAGAGAGTTTTACAAATTTTATTAGCATTATTTTTCATATCCATCTGCCTGTAGAAACAGGGTCCTCTAGTACTAAGATTCCAACTGTAGAGGGCCCTGAGGGAGAAGAGTAGTATAATATTTTTTTTAAAACCTCTCAAATTATGCAAAGAAGATTTCCAACATATAAAAAGTGTCATAAGCCTAAAGTCTGCTGTGAGCTAAAAGCGTGTGCCAATGGAAATCAAGGATTCTTCCCTTAGAGCATGAAGTTTCCATTTTTATTCCTTAGATTTGCAAGATATCTCTAATCGGCACCAGCACTGAACTGTGCCCAGACCTGCTCTTCAACAAATCTAACTTTTAACAGTGCTTGTGCACATTCTGAGAAGACAAAATGAGAAAAATAATAAAAAAAGTTTCTCTTCCAAGTTTTACTAAAAACAGCACAAATTGATATTCTTTAGAGGTCTGGGGTGTAAATTCACTCCATTCAGTCCCTTTGGGACAAGAGCAGGGTAGTTGATTAAAGTGGCTACATTTACAACTTGTAAATGATCACATGAATGCATAATACTTTACACACGTGACACACCAATACAGTAAGTGACTTTCCCAGGAGTCAGACTGGCTGAGCAGGCACATGAGGGAAAATGCTCACAGTGGTATTTGGGAGCAGGCCCACAGGAAGCATATTGCACAAGTTGACTTTAAATTTGCCCTCCCACATATAGGCTATCAATACCTCTTATAAATAACATAAACAAAAGCCAGAGTTTTATTTTATACACGTGGAAATGGAAACAACTGTTTTGGAAATACATTTTGCAACTCTGGCTTTGAAAAAATGAGTTAAGACTGTTGGCAGAGGGCAGTTTCTGAGTGATGATTGTTTTAAATAACCTGGAAAATCTCATTTCTCCATGGGCAAGGAAAAAACCATTCTAAGCCTAACACACAAAGTTACTTTTCTCTAGCCACTTAGAAGAAATAGGGGACTTCTAAAATAAGGGGAAAGCCCTGTGTGACAGAATTTAAGAATATACAATATGCGCTTAAGAGAACTGTCTTTCAATAATATGTGTTTAAACGTGAATAACTATGGTAATAATTCACCCTTAAAAAGCAATCACTTTGATTACAACAATACTTTACTTTCAGCTGTGATAATTTTATTTTATATATATATATATATATTCAATATCAGTACGTTGACTAGATTTGAACTGCCATGTAAAGCCATTCACTAGCAGACTGAAAAATTCAGAAAAGTGCACTGATTTATATTGAAAAAAAAGGTCAGAGAAATATTTAGTCAATATAGCTAAATTTACCTGATAAAGCTAAATGATAAATGTCCCTTAATGAAAAATATTTTAAAAAACAAGGCAAATCTAAATAAAGATGTACCTATGCATTTGAATTGCATTATCTTCCCAATATAATTTTTTTATCATGATGAAGTTATGATGACATTAAGCGAAAGCAAAATACAGATATCTGCACACATATCAAACATGATAGACAAGGATCAGAAATGTATATCTAGAGTAATTTTAGTTACTTTTATAAGTACTCAAAGCAAGTTAAGTCAGGACTACTCTTTGCAGGTACAAATCATTGCATCACATTTTGCTTAGATTTGCCAAACTTCTGGGTGTAAGTCTATGTCTACATGCTGCCAGATCAGCAGTTTGTAAGTGGGAGGCTGAAGCAAGCCAAGATTTCAGTGCTATCTCTTCCAAATTTTTCTGGTGCATTAGCAACCATTTTCTGGCTGCAAACAATACCATACTGTATGTGTCATATTGTTAGTACTATGCCTTAATTTCAGATGGAAAACGGCCTCTCAAAATAGAGCAGAGAGTGAACTAAAAAAGAATGTCATCATACCAGAACTGTGAGATACTAGAAAAGACAGAGGACCATATTTTCAGGTTCCTTGGATATATCACAACATATGGTCTAGAGAACATTTTATATTTAAAACCTCTCCAAGATACTGAATTGTCATTCATAATAAGACTCTTTTGTGCTTTTGAATTCTGAGGACTAGAATTTAATCTCATTTTGTCTTTATTGTTGGCATAAATCCACATTTTCCAGTAGTAGTTAAGGTAAGAGATTTATCTAAGACGTATCCTTTGTTTTCTGATCTCTATTGAAATGGCCAGGAAGTTTCCTACATACAATCCCCAACATTTTGAATTTGGGAGAGTCGTGTTACTGGGAGGAATTGATTGTACAGAATTTCCGTGTTTCAATTAAAACCAAAGAGTTTTCCCCATCAACTTCAAGATTCAAATGACTACCTTTTAAAACCCTGGGGAAGAAGGATTTTAAACCATGAGTATTTTAGTTTTTATTTTCAAAAACCGAAATCTACCCCAAACTCACGTTAGTTTCATCCATCATAACCGTGCCGTTTTAAAAATATGTAACTCAGGTAATTGTAGGATAATGATATACTTTAGAACATTGTTCTAAAAGCACTATGGAGATTTCTAGTACAAACAAGTAGTACTCTCTCGGTTGCAACTCAATGTTGCTTTCAAATATTTAACCTATGAGATAAGAATTACATGGTACTTTTAATTACCATGCAAAGCAGTAATCAGCTTTGAGAAAAATCTTGGTCACACACCAGTCCTGATTTCTGGAATACCAAAACTGTAATTATAAATCTTTTTCTATTCCATATAATTTCACTCCAATTATCCTACTTTCCTCTCAATCTGTACAAACTGCTTATCAACTCCTTTTGGCTGCTTTGTGAGAGATACAGAAAGTGACCTTAACACGCCCATAGCAGCCACATGAGGATCACGCTAAACTTAGGAAACTCTCCCAGTGCAACAGGAGCAGAGGCTACCCAGGATTTCATTGTAATAGTCTGTCTGTTGAATGACATCACTTACACAACTCATTTGGCATCTAGAGAACAAACCCAGCACAGAGGTATCCCATCCTAAAGGAATACTTTTCTCTTACAAAATTTTAGTTAATGTCCAGGCTCTAGTAAGGCTAAAACAAAAGCACGGGTTAAACCATCTTACATTTGCTCCAAGGTTGGACCTTGCTATCTGCACTAAATCCCAATGTTGCACTGCTTCAGTCTGTAATCAAAGAGTGAAACATCAATCCACTGTGTTACATATTTTTTAGTTCCACAAATGCTCTAAATGCCTACTATTTTGTAAACAAAATTAGAATAATATGTGATCTGGACGTTGTTTTGTTGAAAGGGTTTTATATGTCAAATCTATTATAGAGTGCTGCTTAACTTAGTATAAAAGCAGTTTAACCAAAGAGGGAAAACACTTTCATGAGTTTCATCCAGTACATAAAATTAACTATTATGCTTTCTGTGCATTTGGATAGTCATACAATGCATGAGGGATTGAAATTACTTTTGCATACAATGTGTTTTGAAATAAAGTGTTTTTCAGGTTAGGACGTATTTCCATATATGCTGCAAAAATACAGGGAAAATTGGTTTCCTTAGAAATAATAAACCAGTTCACTGAATCAGTCCATCTTTATGACACTGATGCTATCCAGCAGTGAGGTTGATATATTAAAATTTCTTTATCCAGAAAAGTATTCAGGTCCATGCATAAACATAACCATTTCAATATGATCCAACCAGGTTAAGCATGGGCTAATTATGCATGTTCCTGTGCAAAAGAGCAATATTCCTTTCATTGGTGCCTAATATAATCAGCAGAAATGCCAGAATTTTATGAAAGGAAGGAAACAAAGGAGTGAGCTGTAGGTTACCTGCAATAAGAGAAATTACTAAAAGATGTGTGAGTTGGAAGTTACCCTGGAATGAAACACATAAATGGGTACAGAATGATGTTAAGAACTCTCTTTTAGAATTTCTTGCTCTTATTTATTGTGGAAGACATCAAACTCAGGAGAAGAGCTCTGGCCCTTTAGAGGAAGTGTTCAATTATAGGTATAATGTGACTGTTTTGTCCTGAGCTTTTGATTTTTCTGTGATGGGAAAAGGGTTTCATTTAACATCCCCATAAATCCTGATGAAGTCAGGAGGAAATACAGAGGCCATGACTAGTCTTCCAAATCAATACACTATGTTTTTTTTACTGAACAATATTTTACATTTCTTTTGATAATGAAAATCTAAATGCGGATAGGGTTTTGCATATTTAGCAGGACACCGTATTTACTTTGTAAGAAAATGCAACATTAAGAAATTGATTCTTCAGATAATTCCTCTTGACTATATTTTTTACTATGAAAATTCTACTTATCATTAAATAGGGTAAATATATGATTTGTAAATACTTCTGCCTTGATGTAGTCTCTGCCAAAAATGATTTCTAAAATTTTAGAAAAATAAAAACTACTTTCTCAAGTGGACTTTCATAGCACTTAAAAATGCACAGCAAATACAGAGTCACACCAAGTAAATTTGGGACACTGTTAATGATAGTCTATGGAAACTGGTCTATAAATTCTTGATTAAGGAAAAACCCAGAGTTAAATGCACAAATTGAGAGTGGGAAGAATGTATCCTAGTAGAATAATAATTCCCTGTGGACTGGCAGGCACACTGAACAAAATTACTTATTTTAATTCTGACATATATTAGACATTCAGTTCTCTTGCTAGTAACTAGCTATGGCCAAAGTATGCAATTCATTATTCATACCATCATAAGAGAAAACCATCACGTCCACTGCAAAGATGCTATGGAATTTCAGACCTGAAATGTGCTCTAGCTTTTAGTAACTGCTGACTAGATTTAGCTTGATTGATTAGTGGTCTCAAAACTCCCTATTCAGACAGTATGCCACATAGAAATATGGCTGCTTGCACTTTACTGCTCATCTTGCTATTGAGAATGCTAAGAAGATGGCTGTTTTAAAGCAGAATAAAGTTTGATGCCTTTGTAGAAATACCAGAGCACTGGGTACAAAAATTAAAAAAACCTCACCCCACTGCATTAAAAACATTTTTGCATTGTCTTGGTTTGTTATTTTGAGATGGTGGGGTGTCAATTTTTTTAAAAATACATTCTCAAGCATATCAGATCTGCACAAAAAAATCAAAAAAATCAAAAAATCACACTCCACACCCTAGAGGCTAGAATAACTTCCTTCTCAAATAAATAATTAGGCAGATTTACAAAATGCACATTATTTTCCCAAGTGAATGGAACAGCTCCAAGTGATTAAATACATAATTAGGTTGTTTTTCTAAAATGCTTATTATTTACCTGAGAGTCTCATCGCAGACTCCTGGTAAATACTGTCTCCCTGCTAGGAGTTATTACCCAAAACGCCTCCATAATTTCCAGCCTTCCTCCAGCAGTGATATCATCAGTGGATATTACTTGAGGACAAGGATCATGAAAAGCAAAATCTGGCTTCGCCAGGCAGCCCATTTAACTGACAAGCTGAGCTTTCTTTGTACCTGGCATTGCACTCTTTCATTTTCCAAACACTGAAGAAAACAAACAAAAGAACTTTTTAGTAGTTTAGTTCATGTTTTAGCTGGCCAGAAATTCTGTTGAAGGCTGTGCCTATGAGTGCTTATGTGCTTGCAAGGATACAGAGAAAAAAAGAGGAAAAAATGCCCCAAGTCCTTACTAGCTGTTTTCTACCTGGTAATGATAATAAAGGGAACGTGGTTTTAATAACCAAGCCTTTGAGCCCTGCCCTCCATTTGACACAAGGTTCTCTTGCCCAAGCAGTGTCTTGGGCCAGGTTATCAGAGCACACCAGCCTTCACTTTTAACTGCTCCCATTGCCTCTCTCCAGGGGACACACAAGCCACAGCACCAGGCATTCAACACATCAATGTGAATATTCCTGCTCGCCAGGTGGGAAAGAAAAAGGTCAGGGAATAAGACCTAGCTGGTTCTCCTCTGTAGCCGAGGGACAATACCAAACGCCCTTTTTCTAGTGATCACAGACGAAAAACTGACCCTCAGAACCGACCCCCTTTTCATTACTCCACCTTCAGAGTCAGTTTTCCTTATGCTTTCATCTGCTCAGAGGCCTCACTGCTTTGTGGTACTTACAGAAGAGATCAAGAGTGACTGGAATCTCAATCAGAACAAAAGAGGGCAGGAGATGGAAAGGCATGACAAGGTGAGGGAGAGAAAAGAAAGACAAAAGGAGAAATGAAGAGCAAGAGAAAAATGTGGAAAATAATCATAGGACGTGCCAGCAATATTTAGGGATCAGTAAATAAGGCAACAGAGATGGCCAGACAACAAAGGGAATGGCAGTGAAGGACAGAATAGAAAATATATTTTACTTCCCAGAAACCAATAAATAAATAAATAAATCATGAAAAGAAATAATATAGAATCAAGAGAGGCATATTCTCAGGGAAAAATAAAGTAAAAGAACAAATAGAGGAAGAAATCAGAACATCTAAGCAGGAGAATTTTAATGGGCACACTTTTGTCACTGTATTTCCCAGTTGTGTCATTTGTCTGGTTTTTGACACCTTCAGCTAAGCGATTTACATTTTACACATAGCTATACACGTATGTTTTACATTTATATGTTTTACACATATATATATATGAATTCACAGTCAGAACCAAATATCTTAAATGGGGGTGAGAACTTCTTTAGCTTTCCAATTTGGTATTAATACAGTAAAACTCTGTCATGGATATTTTGATTATTTCTGTAAAAGCCTAACAGTAAAAGCATTCTTGAAGCACTGGTATCTCATGCAGTGTTAGCCACAGAGCTGAAGGTGGAGTAGCTGAGGTATGCACCAAGTGGCAAGAGCTGCACACTTTGCCAGGTCATTGCTTTTATAGCAGTACCTCATTTTTTATGAGGTTTAAAAAGAGACATCTAGGGCAAAGGGTAACAGAGAAGAGAAGAAAACAGGTACTGACTGACAGGCAGATAGTGTGCTCGCAGTCACCCACTAGGATGCTGATAGATGGTCTCAGTTTCAGATATGACTGTTTCCTAACATTCTGATCTCTGTTACAAATAAATAGATTTTAAGATGCATCTTCAGTCTAGGCCTGCCCAAGACACTTAAGGCTTAACATTCCACACATTATGTAATCTTATGAATGTTGTTGTATTACAGCTTATTACTTACTGTTGAAATCTATCCATGAGCATTTGCAGTGAACAAGGTACACAAAGGTATCAACAGGAAAAGTGTGAATATTCAAACTTAAATTGTTAGTGAAGGACATGACTAACAAGAGTCTGTCAAGTTTTACTTCCACAGGTGTTTCAGAAATGGGAAAGTCTTATAAGAACTTCATTCACCCTTATTTAAACAATGTATAAGTAAAATATACATTTCATTGTCATTCTCAACAAACTGTTATCTCATGTCCTTTATTCCTGCCTTGGCTATGAATCAGACTGAATGGTGTACTGGGAAAGTCCTTTCTTAGAAGGTGTCCCTGATTCTGTCCAACTGTGCTCAACAGAACCACTATACTCTGCAAACTCCAGTGTTAGTTTCCTTACAGTATTTATATGTTTATGTTTTAAAAAATGCAGTAAATATAGGGATATTAAATTGTTCTGGCAAATCCTATTGTCCTATTAGTTTCACTGAAACTACATTGAAACTACTACTGAGGTTACATTGGTTTTAAAATGGGAAAACGAAACACAAAAATTTCTAATTAGCCCAAATTTATCAGGCATCAAAGCAAAAAAGCTAACTGCAAGCATCCTAATAATTCATTTGCAAGAGCATATTAAAACTCACCATCTGATTAAGCACAAATATTTTCTATTTTAAAGAATCTAGAATTATTTCCAAATACGACTACCCTGTTATCATATGGTGGCAAGTTTCGATAAGCAACAGATAATTATAGTTAATAATTTGCATGCTTATAAGAAGGGAAGGAAACAAGGCTACGAAATGACAGACAACAAAGGGAATGGCAGTGAAGGACAGAATAGAAAATATTGGTGACATAAAGGCTTTTTTTATACAAAAAAGGATTCCCCATGGGCCAAAATGAGAATACTGTTATTGTATAGAGACCTTCCATCCATCAACAATTTAATTCAGCATTATATTGGACTGTATTTGATCCAGATATACAATCAAAACCTCTTTCCTAAATTACACACCTTATCTCCTTTCCCCCATTTATTTGTTGCCTTGAAATACATTTCTGGGGAGATAGAATTTATTGAGAAGCAGTTTGAACCATGTTACTTTTTATAACCCTCACTTGCACCTACCTTGTCCAATCATTTAACACATCTGTTATATGAAGAACAAATCTGATTTAAGAGTTTTAATAAGACCTTGCATCAATAAATTATAACAGATTGGTGATTAGTAGTATTATTTATATGCAATATTTTTGTATTTCTTATAATGCTGATGTCTGCTTCACAGGGATTAATTATTTTCATAATTTTGTCTAAGTAGTAATATAGAAAATGTCAAAAAGAAAATTAGATTTTCACTTCCCAGACAGAGAAATTTAATTAAAGCCAACTCCTTGTTGAAGGGGAATGTCCTTAGCTGGTTCTGTGATATGGCAGCAGCTCTACATGCTGCCATGTGGGAGACCAAGGCTCAGAAAGTGACTCAGGGAATATTAATCACTAGGCTTCAGAGACTAAACACATGCTGCATGTGCCACAGTTGGTCCCAGCAGGTTATTTATGGAGCATATAAGTTAGCAGACAGCAATGATTTCTTATAAAGGCTGCTGCTTGCACAGCCCACCTCAGGGATGGCGTTATACTGAAAGAAAGCCTCTGCTTGGATAGAAACTGATCCATTAGGAAATCTCTAATTTTCCAAACATGAAAGGTCAGCTTCCCCTCATGCTGCATGAGTGTAAGATAAAGACCTCAAACGAATTCCAGCTGTAAAAATCAACATCTTCTTCAAGCTCTTGGACATTTTTAGAACAAACATGTGTTTCCAGTTTGTGCAAGAACAGTCCACATATAAACTAATGAACTACTGTCATGGAAAGCTAAATTCCCAACTTTATGAGGAGGCATTATTTACTCATTTTACCTGCCCTTGCCCTTTAGATCTTTCCTATTTCATGCCTTGAATAGTCGCTAACAATTCTCCTTTATTCCCAGCCTCTTTGGTCTCTCAGTTCCTTCCCTTCATGACTCTTCTTTCCACTATTCCCTAAATTATTATTTCTTCCTTCTATTAATCTCAACTGTTCCCATCCTTCACCCAGACCTCCTCACGAACGTTAACTGCCTATGGACTAGAATAGGAGCACCGAGCAAGGCCATTCAGTACTACCCATGGACAACGCAGTGTAGTCCTGGTTGAAAATGCATCTGCAGCCATGAATGAACACAAAAGTTCCGTTTTCTGAAGCTGATCCTTCTTTCTAAAAAAATATATTTTTCTGGAGAAAATAGGCATTAAGGAGATACAGTAAAAATCATTGTACTTGCTATAACCGCACCTATGTAAGATGAATTAGAAAATAGCTTGAATTAAAAACCTATCCAAGAAGTTCAGTGTAAAGTTGGTCACTAATAAAACTGTATGACTTGATTTTACTGTTCATGTATGTGATGATTTTTCTCAATCAGATGGCAACTTAAAAGTGACTTGTCAACCAAATACCCACATCAACTAATCATTGTAAAGTAAACAAGTAGAGGCCAAAGCGCTTTCAGTCAGAGCAAATATCTTTCAATTTCAAAGTCACAGCTTTCACTGACTCCAGCTGAGACAGAAATTCACCTCTGTTTCAGCTGGACATAGAAATGGTGAAAGACAGATAGACCCCTCTGCACACACTACTGCCACTGCTCCAGTATGTTTGTTTTATGTTGACACAGACCAGCTCATTTCATAGGACAAGAAGTGTGCTTTGAAAGTTCATTTCTAGTTCCTTTTAAAGTCAATTAATTTCCATGCAAGATTTTTTCATTATCTCTTGTCCTTCATTATTGCTAACCAGATTAAGCCTATGTGCACTGTGATCTCTATGCAATTTACAAATGAAATATATTGCAATAGAAGGACTAGTGAGAGATAGGGAGAAAAACACCTATGAGTAAGACATCTCATGCAGAATTTAATTATGGCCACTCAGATTTCTGTAAGTATCACATTGTATGATTTCACTGTAGTTGTTCCCAAAGAAGAATCCAATGCCCGCTTCAAATATATTATGGGATCAAGCTCTGCTTGTTTTGTAGATTTGAAAGCTGTTTAGATAAGAAGTTGGCAATCTGTAGCCACAGAAACAGCACAAAGACTTGAGGGAACAAACCTCAGATGTCACTGCTTGAACTTCAGTCAACACTGAAAATGGAAATGAAAGAGCTGCTGTGACTTCCAATTATGTCCTTTGAGCTAGTCTCATGAGCTTGTGCTAGTAAAGGAGCATGAAAAGGCACTTGATACACTGTTAGTTCATGTTTGTTTTATGACCACAGTGAGAGGAGAATGCAGAAGACCATAAAAAATTTTTCAGGAAGCTACTTCAGGAAACTTCTGCAAATTAAACTAATCCTTGAGAGTAAAAATCTGGTTTATCTATATGTTTTTGGCTCTCTTCTCTGTCAAAGTCTACTTCTGTATGCTCAGATATTTCATACCAACAAGAAATTACAAAAAGTTTACTGCTGCCAAGAATTTAACAGCTCCTAAATATTAAACTTGAAGAGCACTTTGCATTTATTCCTAAATCTGCAAATGTGTGTGTTTTAATCTCTTTTATTTTATTCCTCTAATAATCACTCCCATTTCCCAGATTTTGTGATTTCCTAAATATATCAAATACATTTAAGCAACATTATTGGAGAACACAGACTTCAGACACTGTTGAAATATTGAGGCTTCACACCAGGAAACTTATTTCTTGTACCAACTGGCTCACTTTAGGCCCTACCAAACTATGCATGCTTCTACGTTACATTCCTGAGAAAGTTCTGTTCCTAGAAGACTGACCTTCACTTTAAACCCCCTTCCATACAGGCACCTTCTGAAATTTGTTGGAGCTTTTGTCCATAACAGAAAAGATTCAAACACACTATTTGGTGTGGTCAAATCACAGTTTTCCTCCTCCCTTCTACTTGCAAGCTTTGCTTAAGCTGTTCATTCTCCCCTTTTCTACAAGGGTACTAGGATTTTGAAAGATGATTCAGAGATTCATGACTGCATTGACATACTGTTATTATACAAATAGCATATAACATGGATAAAAAATTTAATCTAGCCCTAGAAGCTTTCCTTCAGTGGAACGTGGTTCTCGAGGCAATTTATTATACTTTAAAGCTTTAGTCCGTTTTATTAGCAGTTCCATACACAAATTGGGGTAATTCTCCTTATTTATTTATATATCTGTGGTAAAATCAGATTACTTCCAGATAAAATAGTGTTTTACAGTCATCAGGAGAACTGCATCTTTTATCTGGATTCCTTTAAAATACATCATGCATATGATTACTCATAAGAAATAAACTGATGCAGAGATATTTTTGCAAAGTGCCTACAGCAGCATAAAACCTTGCCTTTCCTTGGTATCACCAGCTTTTCTATTACCAAAAAACTGTGGAAGTCTATTTTACATTGGGGACCAAGATTCATAATGCTCTAATGCTATTTGAAAAGTGCAACTGTTTTCATAGGAAAAGAATGTGTTTAAAAGAGGAAATACATTGTATATTTGTATACAATTCCTTCTTTAAGGTAATGCTATAAGATTCTTTGCCCTGCACAGTAACTAAATAACTATAAATGATCTTTCATGCATATGCAAATCCATCCCTCTAAGAACCTTATTAATTATTTCAAAGATACTTGGAGGTCACCACTCATGAAAATTTCTATGCATGAAGCCTCATTAATACAAGACAACACACAGAGAGATGGGATAGATTTTTGTTGCTCTTTAACAAGGGCAGAGAGTATAATCTGTAACATTTACTTTTTTAATTTTAATGACCAATGGAATTTGGCCAGCTCCTATCTGAAAGAGCTTCCTCTGAGCTGATGCAGTGGGTTTGAGTCATGGGGCTGCTGCCATGCTCTTGTGAACAGCTAATCCTATCAATGCACTGTTGCTGCGCTCAGAGCTCTGGTCCTCAACGCTGGCTGCTCTCAGCTGGAGTACTGCTGCCTGGCACTTGATTAGCAGCTGAACACTAAGGAATTAATGTTGTTCTTCCAAAAATCACAGCAATGACACATTTTGTTTTGGAATAAAGTGAAGCTATGGCACTATTGAGGTGATATATCATATAGCTCATCAGCTCAGATGATAGCTTTCTTTTGAAACCTTCTTATCTCCTGCTTAATTAGGCCTCAGAAATCAAAGCAAAGCAAGGATACCACCACACAAAATACCTGAATGCATTGAAAAAATGCATCCTCTGGCACATGTGTGCCGGGAAGCAAGAAATTAAACCTACTTGAGAAGCCCTGTTTATCTGAAATCCCTAGATCCTTTCCAGCTCAAGTTATCATACACTTGTGATGATAACATTGATCTCGTCTGTCACAGTGACCCTTTGCTGTAGCAGCTGCTGTTTATTTTTATTCTGTTGTGTGTATGGTGCTTTCACCTCTAGGTTGATCCAATAAAAGATATAAAAAACTTGCTATGTTGGTACATTCCCTTGATAAAAATCGGGAACACTGAGTCAAATGTTAATGGAAACTGCAGGCTATGTTCATTATGTTATCTCTATTTTTGAAAAACACTAGAATGAACAGAACTAATTGGAAGTGCCAACTATTTAACTATGCTTAATTACAAAATCAAAGCCTCCTGTAGAATTTGAGGGCAATGTGTGCACATATGCCTTGAAGAAATGTGCCAATTTTTAAGTAAATCTACTCTTACATGAAAATGATCAAATAACTTTTAAAAAGTCCAAACCTCAAACTTCAAGACATCACAAACAATATTGGAGCATTAGTCTGTGGTGTTTAAAAATACATGTTTTAATGCAGACTCCTTTGAGCTGTCTGTGCAACCTGGTCAGCTACCATAACATAAATCTCATCAGAGTGAATATGACTTTGTTTTGTATGCCTTGTAGAAGAAGGCTCAAACAAACCTCTATCTTTTCAATAAAGCTCAGATCTAATATTTTTTTTACTTTGAGTCATTCTCTATTAGATATAACATGTATTAAACCCACATTGCCAGAATAAGAAAGGTCTTTTCTTGGCAAGTCCCATGGTGTTCATTCCTGTCAAGGAGAATTCATTTGAGGCTTCATTGATGTAATTAGAAAAAGCTGTGTCAAGTAGTGCTTTATCATACCCACATGTAAATATAAACTACAAATCGCAGTTGCAAAATGAAGATTGTAAACTGTAGATTTTAAAAATGCCATCTTATGCTATTCAGTAGAAGTACCATGATATATGGAAAAGAAAATCACATGACACTGTTGTGAAAGTTTCTTAACTGAATTCATTGATGAGAGCTGCTGCATCCATAGCTATGAAGAAGGTTAAAACCCCTTGGGTCTGAGCATAGGAAGAGGCTGGCAATGTAGTCATGCCTCCTTCTCACAGGTATGATGAAACTCAGTCCTATGACTTTCTCAAAGAACAAAAAATAATCATTAGTTCCTAACTCAAGTATAACTTAATACTAGAGACAACCAAATGACCTATATATCAGAAAGTTAGGTTCAGATAGCTGCAGAAATGAACTGTGAAGTTACAACAGCTCTCCTTAGATTCTTCATTCTGCAAAGCACCTCAAAAGAGAATACTTCCAAGTGCATTTTTTTTATGCAGAACTGCTAACATAACAAAGACAACTGACGGAGGTAGCAATCAATGAGAGAAAGAAAAAATACTGCAATTGTATTACTACTGCTGCTATTAGAACTGCTTTAAGGTAGAGAAAAACAACTTTCCAATATGGGGAGTTCTAAAACTTTGAGATTAGCAATATTTTAGTCTTGCCATATTTAGCTATTATAACACTTAGAGTACAACACAGCTGAGGCTAGACTGGCAGCAGTAGCTTCTTTCACATTCCCTCAGCTGAACTCTTATCTCACTTGAACAACAGAAGGACACCATCCCTTGTACATCCTCTACAGCATCCCTTTCTTAAGCCAAACCCATGCCTTCCTCACCACTCCAAGACTGAAACTGCAACCCTAAGCATCCCAGCACCATCTTCTTGTGTATTCTCCTCATCCCTACTCTGTTTCCACTGTTCAATTCCCATAATGTTCAACTTCAGCAAACAGAAAAGAGAAAAAGACTGCCTGGCAACTGCCAGGCAGGAGTAAACACTTCTGAAAACTTCTTAGTCTCCTCTCTGAGAAAAAAGAACTTCTGAACTGAACTGGAGTTGAAAATATATGGGAAAATCCCAATACAAGTGCAGCAATGGGTTTACAGACAGAAGAGGCAGAAGGGTCATTAGTTTGACATATCAGCCTGAACTGGAGGAAGCTCTCTGACACCAGCCACAGCAGCAAGGAGGCCCACAAGCGAGGAGAAAGATGAGCTGCACCACTGGCAAAACTGATTAACCTGAGGAGCTAACAGAAGAAAATGGAAGAAAATCAATAAAAGAGGGGGAAAAAGGAAGGATTCTACTCAAGCAGCTTATTAATTTGCATGGGAGCAGCAAGTGGATTAACTTCTGGAGAAGCAAGAAAGGAGTCTGAGAGTACAGACTGACCGCATAGTACGATGCTAATGTAAAGGTCAAGGAAAGAACACTGGGTATAAAGTTCCTGTTCAGTTTCTCATGACAAGTTTTCCTAAAAAACATTAAAAATTATTTTTTGTAGGATGACATCAGTGTGTAAATTTAGTAGCTGTTTAGAGGGAAGTAAAATAAGACCTGGCAAGACAGCACACAAACAGCAATTCTAGTGAAAGTGAAGAAATATTGGTTGATTCTTCTTGAAGCAATTAAAAATAAATAATTTTAAATATCTCTTACTACTGTACTTTAATATCCTCAAGGCATGTTCTCAGATTAAATAGATGCCACTCTACTAAGAACTTTTGTCAATTTTTCTCCCATCTAGTGGGGTTTGAAACTTATTTATCAGCCATTCAGGTAACCAGGCAAATCCATCTTCTATGCAGCTTCTAATATGCTGTAAAATTATTATCATACCATGATACAGCACTTGAGACAAACATATATGCTCCCATTCTAATTTAGCACCAAAAAAGGGCTAGGTATAGAATATATTTCTTCATAGCATAATTTTTGAAAATTTTGCAGTCCATATGCCAGTGTAATTGAATCAATACTCAAAACAAATCTTCTATGTTCTATTTAACTGTTTGTTTAGTTAAGTCAAACCTTGTTTCCTAGTCAAGTAAAACACATAACTACATTTCATTCAAAGAGGTGATAATTAGCAGCAGTAACTTCACCAAAAAGGGAGATTATTTAGAATTCCTGTTGCAGTCCTTTTTCATTAGTGCTTGAAGACAGACCAAGAAACTTAATAATTTACTTAATTTGAAATTGAAAATGTGGAGGTCAAGGCGTTTTGGTTTTTTTAACCAGAGTGTAATGCTGTCATCTGCTTGCACTTCATGATTATAAAATACTAATGTGAAGAAAGTAAACATTTGATTTTAAAATAAAGGCCCTTTAAAATCCAGTTAATTCTTCAGTTCACATGCTTAGCAAAATCCACTTCAATATTCAAATATTTTCTCCAACAGATTGAACAACTCCTATGAACGCAGTATAATTCCACTGATATACACAAAACTAACAAGTGTTAAAAACTAATCTTACTCTGAAATCAAAATCACATTAAAAAAATGAATTATAAAAAAAATCACCAGAAACATACCTACACAGGAGAGGGAGTAGCCAAGCTCTGGGTCATGGATGAACTGGCGGTCATTCAGCATGGTCACACAGTACAAATGGAAGCAGTCCAGGCAAATGACATGGCGATGCACACATTGGAACACAAGCACAGGACTCCTGTTAAAGACCAAGCAGTGAGAGTGATGAACGAGGACTGGACAGAACTCCATAGAAAGCTTAATTTCAAACTTCTAATTTAGTAATAATTTTTAATTCACAGTACACAGGATTATTACATATGAAAAAACAGAATTTACCCTGGCATATTGCAGCACTTTTAAAAAGAGATGGTTTCTAACATGAATCAGATATGAGGAAATGGAAGTAAAGTTTTACTGGAAGTTGAAACTTTACTGAAAACTGAAACATAAACCAAGAAAAGGCCTTTAGCAACAGATATCCTTTGTATGAGGTGAGGAAAGATCATATATGGTAAAACATCAAATGGCGATAGGTAGGATTAAATAGGTTAGTGACCATCTAGGAAAGCTAAAGATTTTTTGAAAACCATCACGTGCCTTCAGCCTCTCTATGCAGCCATTTGAACTCTTCAACGAAGGCATTATCTTAGTAATAATGAATAAAGTAATTCAGCTTCTGGTGAGAGGTGTGGGATTCAATTTGGGAGCGAGACATCTAAACTTAAGTGCTGGGCATAAATAGAGTAAGCGAGAAATTCCATATGATATGTGAGAAATTCCTGCTATTGTCAATACACTTAGTGGACACTTGTGCTGATCAGCCTCCAGGTGCCTGCAGTAGGGTGAGCTGAATCACCAGTTTGTCTCCATTGCCTGTATGGGCTAAGCCTTCATTACAGGAGTGCAGTGACCCATCACACATGCAGAGCCTAAATATGGCTATCACCAGCCTGGGAGAATACTGCTTGTGGAGATGCAGAGAGGAAACACTTGAAATAAATGAGGACAAACACTTTTACTCCTAAGTTGGCCTGCATTCAGAGACTCTCCAGTGATAGTCACAGCAAGGAGAGCCAGAGAGTCAGTGGTTTCAAAAAGCCTGCCCAGGGCCAGCACACTGAAGGTGAAAGAAAAATTGAGTAACACAGAACATATTGCACACACATGAAATGTGCCTTCACTGCAGGAACATGCTGATTAAATCGAATGGTTTTGCTCTAATATAAGGTAACTTCTGCTAACTCCTAATTGTCTGTTCCAAAGTACAGTGTGCCATACATTACTTCTCTTTCAGAGCTATTATCAACCTCAAGTCTCAAAATTGCAAAAAATAAAGAGAGATGTGTTAAATTGAACACAACAGTGAGATTCCCATTCAAATGCTGAATTACTTTACTCCTCCAATTTGCTTGTGAGTGAACACAGGCAGAAATTCAACCCAAAATTCAATTTTTTTTAGTAACTAGGAAGAAGTATAATTATTTTAAAAAATAAAAGTATGAATTCTCACACATTTATGGTACTCCAGGAGACAAGTATTGAAATACAAAATGAAATACAGCAAGACCTGTGATAAAATCATTAGGGTTAGAAAAACTGCTACATTTTCTCTAAAACCTGAGATGATGCTTTGAAAATCTCCTGAAACAGTAAAACACAAAGACTTCAATGTGGGAATACAAAATGTAATCAGTAATTTCACATACTGTATATGAGCATTAATCTTCCATGAAAATATGTTTTAGTATTGTACATACTATAGAATTCATGGCAGTGTGTTAGTATCTCCAAAAATATAATCTCTGTGTTTTAAGGATTTTCTTGAATAAAGCAGCTTAAAACTGAATTAAATAAAACCTCCCCATTACTAATCCTTATTAGTTGCCCACTTGCTGTTCTGAATGTACCAAATAACAATTTCTAAAAGACAGCTGTAAGGCAAAACGAGAAGCAGATCTCTATGAGTTTAGCTCTGGATGGTCCCTAAAACATTATGGAGAAGTAGAGGAGCAGTTACCATGTCCCTACACTACAAAAGTCCCTATAGTCACCAGTCAAATGTAACCTTCAGAAAAACTAGAAACACTTTAGAAAAACCCCTAATATTTCTTCTTAAATTGCAGATATAATCAAATTTACCTATAGTTTTAATGGATGTTTCACTTTAAGGGTTAATTGCTATTTTTTATTACTTCAGTGTCTGAGTATCTTTTCTAGCTTCATGGGAAGCTTTCGGGTTCCAAATTCACACCTCTCTGACCTTCACTTCAAAGACAAAACACATGTGTTTGGTGAGATGCATAAGAGAAAGCCATGGAAAGTGGAGCATCTTAAAGCCAGGCCAGAAATGAAAATAGTGTTATTAATATTTCCACCTAAACTTGTATGAAATCAATACTAACAGCACTTTATGCAAATGAACTACTATGCTCAGTTTCTGCTGTAAATTATTTTGTGATAATTGATTTTGCTTCTTAATGTATCACAACTGTCTAAAATCAAAACTAAAGTCTCCAGAAGGGGCATAGCCGTACCTGTACATATTTAAACTGCATCTTTCTTTATCTTAAATATATCTTAAGTAAATAAACTGCATCTTTATTTTATCTTAAAAAATGCTATCTTTCAACACCATCAGACTCCAAACAATGTGTACAGAAAAAACAAGCTTAGCTTTCTCAGCTCTTACACTGCCCACTAATTTTTCAGCCCAGGCTATCTGTGTCATAAGGCTTTGAGGAGTTCAATCTGTATGTAAGGCAGATTGATTCAAATTCATTTGGCAATGGAACAATTGCTGCAGTCCAACATTTGCAGATTTTGTATCAAAAGAATGCAATTCTAGTTTAAAAGGGGCAAAAAAGTCTTGTTCCTGAGATCAGTAAAGATGAAGATGTAGAGATTAGGATCACAATGCCCAGGTGAAGTTAGTGAATACTCATTTAGGATACACCCAAGAGTTATTGATAGAAGCTTTACTTGTACCAAACACAATTTATTTCAGAAAGGAGTATTATGAAAGCAAAAAAAATTGCCACAGTGTAACAAGGTCCCTTCCTCAATCTAAGACAACAGGCTAGTAATGTAAATCTGATATATATTTTAGAAAGTGTTTCATAGGTTCCATTTACATAATGTGTTTGGCTGAATTAGAGGCTTCATGAGAATAATATATAAGAAAAATGTTTCTCACAGCAAGGGATAAATTGGTCCTTTTTGTTCACCAATTAGGAATGTAACCACTTTTAAAAATTGAAAATCCAACATTACAATGCATCACTGGAAATTTCCATAATAAGTAACTCGCTCCTGTGCTTGGATTCCTTTTCGTTAGAATTTTATCAACGTACATTGACTTAAATGAAAAAGAAAGGGGACCCTAAATCTTTCTGCTTCGTGTTAGCACTGTTGGATAACTGTGGCTCAACAACAGCAGGGATGGAAGTGATTTCTGGTCCATAAGCCCTTTCCTCCTTCCCTCTAGAGAGCAAGGTGCAGGTAATTCTCAGACTATCACCACAGGATATTGGCTAAGGAAAGATACAAAGACTTGATCTTGTTTAGATAAAAAGCATTCTGAGAAATTGATTGTTCTAGTACATCCTAAAAATCTCATGATGATTATTATTGTATTGAGTCCGATGGATGTGAGAGGCTACTTAGCAAAAGGAATTATTTGTAGACATAACAGTGGGTCAGCTGATATATCTTGCAATGCCTACTGAAAAATACATGGGGCAATTTCTCTCTTGCTTGGTCCTTACTCTTAATGTTTTGAAAACAGCTAGACTGAATAAAGGTTAAACAGCACACCACATATACGAGGCCACTATTTTTTAGAAAATGTGTGTAGACACAGTCTGAAGGACTTTGGGGCAAGGAATACATCCAAGCCTATAGAAGTATGTGAAAATCATGTTGGACAAATCTGTGAAACTGCCTTGAGGTAATTTCTTGGTGACAGTTGGATTTTTGTCACCTCCTCAAAATCTTAACCAAATAATAATAAAAAACTTTAGCAGATGTCTATAAGGCTGCCTTGATGGGATTACAGTCAGCAAAGCAAAAATAGCTATGTGAAATTCCTTTCTCTGCAGTAAATAAATATGAATGCACACAGCTATATCAGAGTCTTTAACCTCACCTATGAGTACTATATTTATCATAAAACACTTCTGTATTTCTAGCACATTTTTCCACTTTGGCAATCTTCCTGTACTTCAAAAAGCTTACTATATAAGCACTGAAATAATTTAATTTCTAAATGGATCTCCATGTCATTCCAAAGCAGATCTGTTTTAGGTTTCAGGTCAGCACCATTCAAGAAAAGGTGAATCACAGAAAAAAATATGTAAGGGAAAAAAAAAAAGGAAAAATATAAACTTTAATGACACAGACACTACAGGCACTCTCCTGCTTCATAAACAATCAAAATAATTAAACAGAAATAATATCCTTGAGCAGCAGTCAATCTGTTTTGGCTCTACCCTTGTAGCAGAACAAAATTACAATGCCTAAATAAGCCAAATTATTCATTCATCATGTGGCTTCCTCATAGAACTGTACATAGGAGAATATAGTCTTCTAATTCCTACAAAGCTGGTGACACTTCTGGCTTTCCTGTCTATCACACAAATTCCACACTCTTATTCAAAACTATTGAAAGAATTTCCTGTTTATGATGCTTTAAGGGCATGGTTTTCTTACCATGAAAATTCTTCCATGTAATCTCTGATTGAATATGTTATTAAAATATATTAGTATGATGCTAATATTTCTATAAAATATAAATATAGGAAGTATAGGAAAAATGCCACAGTCATTTGTGGTTTAGAATTTATACAGTTTAGGGGAAAGTAGAGCAGCAAATCCTGCTTTTTAATGAGCAATATGCTATTATGGATTAGTAGAAACAGTGAACTATCAATTACAGGCAACTTGTGAGTAAAAATTCAGGCCCCAGATATTTAGACAGGGGTAGGCATTTGAAAAGGGTATAAGGACCTTACCTGAGAAAAGAAAAAGTACTAAGAAAGTAATATCAGATATGACTTCGCAGTCAAGAATCCATCCTTCCTGGACTTTTAGGAACAAAAGAAAACACATCCTTACTTTTCCTTTCCTAAGGGATGAAAATACATCTTTACATAGACTGTGCTAATTAAAAAAATCCAGTATATAGAAATATAGTGTTATCACAAAATAAACATGTTAAATCCCTTAAAACAATAAAAAAACCAAAAATATCCTGTTTTTTAGTCTTTGATCACTTGTCACACAATGCATCAAGGTCATGAAATGAAAGTTATAAACACCATGAGACATCATTGTGCAAGCTTAAATTTTCTGGCTGCGCTTCTGTATAAAAATGTATTCTGACCCACAGCTGTTAACTTAAAGAAGCATTGGCAAGTGAAATCTGACCTATTTTCTCCTCTGTTACATGTTTTCCTCTAAAATGTGCTTTCATGTTTCTTATTTCTACTGGAAAGCAGTGCCAAGAGGCTAGAGCCCAGAAACAGCCTGACTGTACTAAACCACAATATAAGAGGAGAAAACAGGCATGCTTAAAATTAGTGTACATGATGGCATGTACTCCTTTCAGCAGTGTTCCAGTTAACTCTGTTGTTAAGGGTTTTTTTCAGGGTGTGGAAATGACACACATTATTGCCAGTAAAATCTCTGATCTCTCTGGCAGGCAACAGCATATGCTGCCTGAGAACAGGGGCAGTGGGATTCTTTGTTACATGCACTTGTACATTCAAATTTGTACCTGGTACTATGTGTTTGCTCTGCCTGTTTGCTCAGACACGCCTTGTATGAGCTCTGAGTTCAGACACAATAACCACCCTTGCCACTAGCGGCTGGATCTTATGATATCAAGGAGTAGAAGGTGATCAGGCTGCAGGAGAGGCATCCTGTAATCTATCAGATTCAGTTCACATTGCTCCTCTGCACAGCAAATAACCAACAAATCAGACATGCTTTGAAAGGAGATGGGTAGAACTTTCTCCTTTTCCTCCATCTGTGCTTTTAAAACCTCACTAATGTTCCACTGGAGAGAAAAGGAAAAGACCTTGGTAATTGAAGGAAAAGACAACAAATGTGAACAAAGGCAGCAGTCCATAAACTACCCTAACCTAAATCCTGGTTTGCTTGCTGGTTATCCTTTGTAGCTTGCTGAGCTCCAGCTTACTGTGAACTGATTCCTCCATACTGACACCTTGATATGCAATGTACCTACCAAACCTGTGTCACTTGTACTTTCAGGTTTTGCCACCAAAGGGTGGCAAATGCTTCTTTCACTCCTCCCTGGAATTAAGCCAGGTCACAGCAGACTTTCCTCTCCTCTGAGGCAGCACCCAGCCCTTAGCAGCACAAGCAAAACTGCTCATCTCTGACAGTCCACAGCAGTCACACACACCTCAGCCAAAGAAGCCTTCCTTTCACAGACTCATAACTTTCTGACTAGAGACACACAGTATGAAATCTGTATGATTTGTTTTTCAGGGGAAAAAAAACCCATCAAGGTAACCAGTGAAGCTGGGAGAATGATGGGATAACACAATAAGAGGAAGAACCATTTTCACCTGTACCATTTTCAGCACCAAACAATCCTTCAGTAATTAAGGATAAACAAATGAAAAAAGCAAAAATGCCTAATGGCATTTTATTCTCTTGATTGGTCCCACTGGGCCTAGTGAGGTCCTGTTGATTTCTTTCAAGAATTTAAACCTTATTAAGTAATCTTATTTTGGTTTTACTCTCAACATCTATGCTAGTAAAATTAATATTGTCAAAAAATGTTCTTATGCCACAGGAATGCAACTGTCTATGCTGTTAAATTGTTAGAATGGGACCTGACATGGTTTTTAGGCTTGCCAAATAGCAAAGTTCCTAACAGTTCTTGGGCATACTCCAGGGGTTACTGTGTGTTGTCTTCAACAGGCAACAGCAGTCTGCATGTGGACACTCAGGTTTAAAAACTAAAAGACCTGTAATACAGATTTATGATAGAGCTTTAGTTTGGGACTGTTTTCTTATTACATCTCACCAAATTTTTTTTTCTTATTTTCTGTTCCCAGAATCAAGCCTTTTCAGATAGCCTGTGAAAATCAATGTTTCTGTAAGCACATTATACAGAAGAATGTTTCTAACACAAAAGAAAAGACACAAACATGAGCTCTTTTTGAGCCTTCTTGGGATGCTTAAATCCGTGGAAAAGGTACAGGAGGAAAAGAATATTGGATATTATCTTAAAGGATGCTATCATATTATACTTTTCATTCCCTGGGACTCCAGGAGGGAATAGAATTTTTGGATAAAGCATGTCTCCACTGTGTAAATTTCAGTTATTCTCTTCCAGTTAGCTTTGAAAATACACCCTAGTGCATGAAGTTTAGGACTGTATTCTTTAACAAAAAGACTGGAAAACAAAGGAAGGTAGAGAAGCAGAAAAGACGGGTGAGGAAAGAAAGATGGAAGAGGGAACAGAAGGTAGAAGTGCATTTGCTCTTAGAGAATTATCTTTCACTACCTTAATATTATGTTTTATGCTTTTTCTCATCTTTCTTTTCAAATTAAGATATTCAATTTATATGTTGATCCAAACAATAACTTGAGGGTGCTTGCCATTAAATGAGTCTTCAGTCTGAACCAAAGATATGGTTATTATCTTATTAAAAAAACCACCCTAAAGCTATTGTTATAACAAGACATTTCTTTATAGAAATTCCATCTTTTAGCTCCTCACTGTCTTTAAAATATACAGATAATATTTTATCCTTTCCTCCTCAAGGCAAATACCTTAGCATAAATGTCTAGTTGCAGTTATCTGAGAACACCTTCTACATCAGCACCTCCACTCAAAGCAAAGAACAAGCCTTGGGCTAGCAAGTCTCACAGAAGGCATTCTGAGTTGGCAGATTTTAAGTGTTCAAAGCAGTCAATTATCTTTAGTAATCTGATGAAAATAGTTTGCAACATCCACCAAAAAATTGTACTAGCAGTGAAAGTGGCTTCTTTATGTCATATTCCTATTGTGAATTTCTGTTTCTGATTTTATTATAGCCCTGTGTCACAACTGTAGAATTTAAATGCCCAACATGCACTCAACTCTATGCTTAAATTTAATTTCCTCCTCCTTCTTCCCTACATGCCAACTTCCAGCACTTAAAAGAGTAAATGGAGTCAGCTTTCTAACTAGGAAAAAACCAACAAACACCACCAACATCATACCCTCCTCACCCAAATTAAGTTGTAAACTCAAGAAATTATTATAAAGTTTGGGAAGTGTAATTTCTGAATTTGTAATTGGGACAATAAAAATTCTCAAAATGTATAGTTATTGAACCCAATTCAAAAGAAGATTCTGGAAGCTCAAATAATTTTAGGTGCCTGTTTTCTATTTAATCTCCACATCCATTTTCATTAGTTTTATACTGCCTAATTGGAGGCTGCCTGGCCGGACTCAAGGAATGTATCTGTGTACGAGGTCTCAGGTAATGTACTGCTCTTTGTACAGGAGTACTCAGGAAAAAACCTCAGCCTACCTGACCTAATAATCTGTGTATCTCTAAGGAAGACTGACATCAACCTAAATAGAACTTTGCATTTCCCATAGGAATACCATCTTGATACCCAAACAGTGCAGAGAGTACAGTGAAAGTCAGTAACAAATAGACCCATAAGATTTATCCCTCTCCTACACTTGCTGAATATTGCAAGAATGGAAGAAAGGGAATTCACTATACTGCTTTATAATATCATCTCTGAAAATCATGTGGAAGCTTTTTGTGATGCTAACAAGAACTGACTTATGACAGAAGACACATTGTAGGAAAAAAAAAATGTGGTGGCCATTCCCTCTGTTCTTCAAGCAGAAGAGGTTTTCAGGAAATGAAATAATGATATACTATTCCTATAAATGTCACAGAACTTATACGAAGACTCTTACTGGAAAATGAATGTGCCTGAAAGGGCACATATCTCAGGGATCTCACTAAAACTTCACTGTTGTCCAGCTTTCCCTTGTTTGATAAAGCAGCTTACTTCCCACCTCACACATAGCTAGTTATGTGGGCTGACCCCAGGTGAGGGAAAAGGCATATGGATTTTTCATCTTACCCCCTCCTTGTCCTCCCTGACCATTTGCTTAAAGGAAAGGATGCAGCAAGTAAACTCTGCAACTTTCTCAAAAGGGACATAATAACCACAATTATCAGGACTAATGAATAGTTTTGACTCCTCATATCTATCTACAACTTTTCCAGAACACATGGATCATTCCCACAGAGACGATTCATACTGACTCTCCTTTTACACACTCTCTCTGCTGGAAGAAGTAACCTGGCCTTGGAAGAGAACCTTGGGAGGTTATAGGTAGAAATTTGATATATATCCCAGGAATTCCTAAGGGGAAAAAAAAAAGGAAGATACATTCAAAAACATTAAAAGCATTCACTACAGTAAGTTATCTTCTGACTTCAACTTCCTTTTGACAACTCCCTGAACACACCATACTTAACTGCATACGGGCTGGGGTCTGGGTTATACTATAGCTCTCAGGGAAAACAAAGGAGGAATAAAAAGAACAAGGAAATGGAATGGAAAACAAGGACACCCACAATTTGACATAATAATAAATAAAACTTGTTTGACCTGTGACATAATGACCTGGAGATGCCCTGCAACCAATATGAATAATATCACTACTTAACTTCATAATCTACCTATATTTATTCACAGGTTGATTAAACCATAAACAATATATAGAAATCTTTCACTACAAATTGTGGATTTCTTCCATTCCTGTGGCAAAAACCATATATTTCCACATGAGTTCTAAGACCTGGCTCAGCCTAAGAATCTGTTCACCACTACAATGTGTCCAAGGAATACATTTGGTCTCTGTGACAAAACCCTTTCTGCTCCTTTTTTTGTTCAGTGAGCAGAGATACTTTATTATGCAAAACATAGTGACAAAACAAACAAACAGAGCGTCATTTAACTCAAAATGTATCCCAAAATAACAAACATTTCCCACACAAAAGCTTATGGAACTCTTGCATTTTCTCTGTTTCAAATTACATAACAACACCTGAAAAAAATGACAACCCCACCTTTGTATTTACTAATGAACATTGGAAATTAGATCATTCACCAATCCCTATCCTCTACTTTTAATGGAAGCATTCAACTATTGTACTTTCTCTAATCAGTTGAAACATTAAATATGAAAGCTGTATTCCAAAGTATCGTTTTTACCTTTAAGATTTACTTGGAGTTTATTCATAAGTTCCTAAAAAAATCAGTGCTATTTAAAAGAGGGAATTCACCTACTTTGTTTCAGAAAAAAACCTCAAACCGATCAGAACACAGAGAAATGATTTTATTAGATTTTGGGTTTTACTTCAGATGGCATGCAGAAATAACCTCTGAGATTAAGACTGTATGTGGTGAAAAAGGAATAGGGTTTTTTTATGTTAGCAACTGAGCAAAAGTACATCTGGTAAACCGTATTCTGTAGATTATGTTAGATAAAATAAGGAAAAAACCTGAACCACAAAAAATGCAGATTTTCTGCCTTGAAACCCTAAAAGATGCTTAGAAAAAAAAGCTATTCTTAAACTAGGGGAGTCTCGCTGCTTTATTGTTTCAAAATAATCAAAAATGCCACATGGTATATGGCTCCATTCACAAAATAAACTGCAAAAATTCCATGGGATATTAAATTCCATATCCTAAGTTACAACTCATGTACATGACCCATGTAAAACATTATTCAATTACACTATTATCAAGTTTACATGTAACAATGCTGAGAATTGAAATGTCAACAGATGTTTGATATTTAATTTTAAAATAATTCTAATTCATCTATTTTCTACCACATATATCATACTCTATCAAACTCTAGTCTCACAATGACAGAAAGTTTTCTGGTAATAATGAAGAGAACCTTGAAATTCACTGATGAGAATTGGAGGGCACATAGAAAATGCAGCTGTGCAAATTATATTAACAAGTAAAGACAGGAAGAGAACAAACTTGTCTGAAATCATAAATCCTCCTCTCAGTACCATTTCATGTCTTAGAAAGTAGTTCATACATAGGATTTATGCTTTCTTCAAGAGAAAGGGTGCTGTCTTGGGCCCAACCATCACACTAATTTCTAAACGAATGGACACAGAATAGGTTTTGATTAGCACAAAAACAATGACTGAATCTGGTAGGAATTTGTTACTGCTTCTCTGCAGTTAAAACAGTAATGCACTGCATTTCTGCAAAAGGACAATTACATCACAGCAATGAAAAACTACACAGAACACTGGGTTCCAAAATGACTGACAGAAAAGTTAAGACTTGTCATTTCTTTCCTCGATCTGATTCTATTTGAATTATAACCAATTGCTAAAATGTCATTTACTTTATTTGACCACAATTTGGCCTTACACTTCTTTGAATATCTACAAGGACATAACTCAATGTGAAAAATAACATCTTATATTGACAAGGGCAGACCAGGTGTTTTAATCACATCTAGAAAATTTAATTGCACAGCAGCTGCATACAGAAAACATGTTTGCACCTGTACATCTGCTTAATTTTAGCTGAAAACATTCTGCTTTAGCATTCATTGGACATCTTTGCATTTTTAAGTGGAGGGTGACAGAAAGTTCATTTCTGAAATAGAACTGAGAAAAGTTTTACCAAAACTTCTTTGTCTGTAAAAATGGTATTTTTCTCCCTCCACCCCAAATACTATAATCAACCTGTTTTTCATATCAGTTATTCAGGAGTTTGGAGCACTGGTTAAGGCCACTGAATCTCAGTGCTGTACCTTGCCTGATCACATTTAGAGCTCAGAATGAGTTCAGAAAAAAATGCATCAACCAAGTTAAATTGGTAAGTGCAATATGGCATCATTTTTTAGGATGTTCACAGTACTACTATTTGCACCAGGCTTCCTAGCAGTTACATCTTTGGCTACACAGGTAGTGGAGCAGACTCTGCCTCACTTCTCCTGTGTGAAAACTTCACAAGCTGAAGGCAATGTGCAGCCTGAGAAGGAAAAAGAAGCAACCAAAACAAATATAACTCTTGAAATGACAACTACTAGGAACGGTCAGCAATCCAACTGTATGGTTTCAAGAAAAGGTTCTTATAGAAACTGCCAAATCCTGAGCATAGTTGATCCCCCAAAGAAGGTTCAGGCCAATTCCTATCAAAACTGACTCACACATTCCCCATTATATACGGTACAAATTATGTTTCCCACTCTGTGGAACATTAGCTACCCTGACAGTGATCTGTTCAGCCATGTGTGATCCATTAGGTTTTCCCTCTGTTTCTGAACATGAGCTGTAGAAGAGAGCAGCCCTTGAACCCCAGCCTGCTTTGGCAAAGTGTGAGGAGTCAATGACACTTCCTTGTCTGGTGGCATCAGAAGCCCTCAGCCCCCGGCGCTCTGAGTCACCGCCCCACACGTGCTCGGCTGCGCGCTGGAGTGGTGCAGGTTTTATAAATAGTGCCTACACGGGCTTTCAGTGCACTTGGGCAAAGGACATTTTTATTTGAGGACTGGCCTCACTACAGACAGCCTTGTTACAAGGGATGAGGTTTATCGGATTAGAAGCAACACTGTTAGTATTCAGGACACATTTCCAAGTGCATATGACATGTCAGCTGCTTACATATCTTCCAATTCTGCTTCACATATTCCTTTTAAAGTAAAACATGAAGTGACAGAAGTGTAGAAATATCTGTGTCCTGCACTCTGTGAACATAACAGCTAAAAAAACCACCTTGACATGTCAGCTGACAACAGAAAAATATCCCTGATCTCTGCTGAGGCATTGTGATTCCTAACATTGACTACTTGCAACAGAGAGGAGAATTGAAAATACATAATCATGAACTTCACAATTAAATACTTATATAAAAATGTGTGAAGAAATTTGTTTGCTTGCCCCTAGTCACTGTTTCAACCTTTGCTTCTTTTTGTGTCTGTACATCTACCTATTATACCTTAGAGACATTCCAGAGATCTAAACATACGGCTAGCTAGTTGTTTATTTCAGATCTTTCTAGCTATTTTCTTTTTAAAGATATTTTCCTGCATTTTCCATTGACAGATAAAACAGTTTCAGCAGATAGTTCTATAATAATTTGAATAAATGAAGTACTCCCTGCAGCAACTCACTTTCCTTCAACATTTATACCCTAATACTTTGGGTTTTTTCTCTCTTTTCTCCAAATTCCTCCTTCAACACCTCTCTAATTCTATCTTCAGCTATCATTTTCAAATCAAGGCCAGTTTATTGTAAAAATTCCAACTTCTAGGAACACAGGGGCAACAGGTATAGCTTAATTTATGATAAACACAGCACATTGCACATTGCCAAAGGATTTCTTAGAGTTATTAATATTTAATTTTACATTCAAGTAACTACTAAGAAAACTCTGACCTTTTAGTATTCCTTTTTGAGTAGCCATATGATGAAATAAGACCTTTTCCTTTACCTAATGGATGGTCATGTTGGCTTGGGGTAGGAGTGGGCGTGGAATGGAGCTGCACCTCTTTAAAAGCCACACATGCCCACATGACCTTCAACATCCTGCACATGCTGTAAATTCCATGGGAGACGTTTCTTTTGTACTTTGAAAGGTGAAGAGCTTCAGCAACCTTGTCAAAATTCTTATCTGTACTCAGAGGATGGGGCCTAAATTTAATCTTGCTTAGTTCTGCATTAATCAGAACTGACTACACACTGAGGACAGTAAAACTGTAGTCAGCTGTAAAACCAGTGGGAGATCAAAATTTTCTGGTAAACAAAGTACTCACAGCTCTCTCTCATGGTGTTTCTCAGATAATGGGTCATAAATGGAACAATTGGGAAATTGCAGTAAAAATGTCACATGTTAATGGAACAATCTTAAGGAGGTCAAAATCTTCAATCAGATCTTACAGGTAACAACAGTGCACATTTTAAAGATGAGATGAAAGGAAGCTTATTACAAAATTACTTGTCTTCAAAATGGGCAAAGTAGCCACCTGAAAAGTTTGAGGAACTCCTAGCCATTTTATCCAATTTGCTTGTTTTTTAGTTATTATTCACTTTAGTTATTTGTATAAGCATCTTATATTCTAAAATGTCACTATTCTTACCTGTCATGGATATTGCAAAAAAGTCTAGCTGAAATAAAACTAATGTACCTGCTTTTGGGAAGCAAGTACCAAATGTTTTCCGATGGTAATATTAATACTCCACAGTAGAGGTGATACTTAATCACCCTAGAAACCAACTGTGTTAGTGCAACATGTAGTTGCTAAGTGAAATGCATAAATGTGTAACTTTCTGATCCAAGTGACAGAAAAGCCACAAGAAAAGGTGCTCTAGCTTTCATGCTTTTAAAAATTAGGAGCTTGTTGGATATGTGAGGGCTAAAGGCAGCCTTGGCTGCAGTGCCCATGAGACAGTGGAATTCTGGATCCTGAAAGGAGGCAGAACAAAATGCAAGACTACAACCCTGGGTTTTAGGAAAGCAGGCTTCAGCTTCTTCAAGGACACTGAGTTGAATGTGAGTCAGCAATAAGCTTTTGCCACAGAAACGGCTAATGGTATCATGGGCTGAGTTCGGAGGGGTGTTGATCGTACTGCTCTGCTCAGCACTGATGAAACATACCTGGCATGCAGGGTCCAGTTCTGTGCTCCCCAGTACACCTCCCCAGTACAAGAGGTGCAGGGAACTACAAGAGAGATTCCAGCACAGAGCCATTAAAATGATTACTGGACGGGAGCATCTCCCACATAAGGAAAGGCTGAGGGAGCTGGGGCTCTTCAGCCTGGGGAAGAAAAAGCCTCAGTGGAACCTCATCAAAATAAAGGCTTCCGAAGGAAAGGCGTAAAGAAGACAGACAGTCTTTTTTTCTGTGGTGTTTGGTGACAGAACCAGAGACAAAGGGCATAAACTGAAACACAAGAGCTTCTACATAAGGACATAAGGAGAAACAATTATACTGTGAATTTGACCAAGAGCTGACACAGGTTGCCCACAGGTTGTGGGGTCTCCATCCCTGGAGATATTCCAAAACCATCTGGAAATGGTGTGAACAACTTCCTCTAAGTGATCCTGCTTCAGCAGGGGCCTGGAACAGAGGACCCCCAGATGTTCCACAACTGATTTTTGTGTCTGTGAATTAGATATTACCGTACAGCAGAACAAACAAAGCTAAAATTCACTATGTTTCATAAAAGTAATGCAGAGTTGCACTGTTCATTAATAAAAGGCAACTTCAACTGAATATTGCAACCCCAAACTGAAAAGTGTACAACCAAAGGGGTTTTGGGCAATGTAATTTTTAAACATAGGACAGTTACGAGAGCAGATTATTTTATTTTGGTCATGGTGGGATCACATTTACTAACTTTAGCAAGCACATATCCTTTCACTCCCATGAGAAACAAAACTGCTTGCAGGGCTCCTCTGTACCCTTGTTTAATCTGTGACACTGCAATTGGAATTTGTCACTCTAGGAGCTACATCTGATGTTACAGCCTGAAGCGGAGCTCAACCAAAATAAACAATCTGCTCTATTCTGCTTAGACTAATACGACAGTGATGTAAGCCCCAGCACAGTGGAAAATGCATAAATGGGCTGCCACACAGAACATGCACGCATAAAAACAGCAACAGAGCTCACAAGTTTTATTGCTAATACACATCATGTGTAAGAAGCCTTGCTTGGACTTTGGCTTTGCTACGCAACGGTATTTTTTGTATGTGTTAATGTGGAAAATATGCTTATTATTTCAAAAGACCCGAGGAACTTTGTGCTGCACAGAGAAAACATCTTTTTCTTTAAAAGAAAAAAGAGTAGTTGAGTCAAGAATTTGTTTCACCACAACTTGTGCACAATTATTAGGGTAGGAGAACTGAATAGGATTATTTTATCATAAACATCCCGCAGCGACTCAGCTGTGCAATATTTGTCCCAATATCTTGTGTTTGAATACAGTATTTTCCCTTCCCTCCCTGTATTTCTCTCTCTCTCTGGTATTTGATTTAGGGTCTCTGGAGCTTTGCCAGCACTAGGCTGTTCGTTCCAGTTGCACATACTGGCTCATTTATGCAAATAGTCACATTGAAACCCTAATCTGGTTATTCCTTCTACTCAGGATCACTCCATCAGAAGGAGGATAGGGAGGAAAATGCTGTACATAATTCTGTTAAATTCGTCAGCCAGAATGGCTGACCTTAAATCTAGAGCCTTACATGCATTTTTCCTTTTCTCTGTCCCCAAGCTAAGAGAGTCCTGCAAAAGCAACTGACTGAGCAGGTCACATTCTTTTCAATAAAGTTACAAGAGGTTATCCTGTTCAAATAATTTTATTTCAGGGGAAAAAAAAGAGGACACAGTGAAAAAGAAAGCCACAAGGTGACTTCAATAACATCACAGAATATTTTGTAACTGCCTTTCTATTTATATATTTTTATCTTCAAAGATGAATTTTCAGAGAGAGTATTTTTATATGAAAAGGCAAGAAAAACCAGCAGCAACAACAAGGATAATTATGTAAATAAAGTAGCTCATGAAAGTTAAGGGCTAAAGAGCAAAACCCTTCTCTCTCGACATCAGGCACAATTTATATGGCCGCAGTGCAAGCTTTCCCATGTTGTCCTGCCAGTGACCTCAGCCCTCATCTGTCATATCATTTTCTCAAAGGACATGAGGTTATCTGTTCTGGGCGAGAGCTCAGCTCCTGTGTTCTATCTCACCACGGACCTCTACATGAGCCCACCTAAAGCACAGCCACTGAAATTTAAAATGAATGCTGTGCAGGACACTTCAAAAGCATCAGCCACCCATTGACATCCTGCAGAGAGAGAGGCGGCCTTGTCCGAGCGTCCTGCCCTGCCCGCCGGCCCAGCTCGGGCGCTGCTCGTCCCCCGCGGGGCCGCAGCGCTGGGCTGGGCCGGGCCGGGCTCAGCCCGCTCCCAGCGCCTCGGGCTGGGCCGCGGCACCGCAGCGCTGCAACATCAGCAACCTTCGAAACCCTCGTGGTTTTTCCGATTCTTACTCTAAACAGCGTCTTCCACTACATCCTGCTACTAAAGGCATCGTGCTTTGCGTGCACTTGTTTGTATTCTCGAGCAGTATCTCGGCCTGGATGTGGGTATTTCCCAAAGCCTCCCTTCCCCCACCAGAGGCTCCCGTCAGCCGAGACAGATACTCGGATCTGCCCCTAGATGGGGATACTGTCCGCGTATCGCCGCGCTGGGATTACAAATTCCCTTCTCCCAGCACAAGAAAATAAAATTAAGTACTGACTATTTATTAATCTCTGGCCCATTTATGAACTCCCTCATCCTTCTTACATACTTCTCTGGCCAGGGCTGGCACACACCAGGGATCACATTAAAGCCTTTAACTCTCTCTCAACCCTTTTCTACACTGCAATAAGAGAAATTTTCCAATCACGTAAGACTAGAAAGAAAAAGGAAGATCTATCGGCTGCTCCGAGAAAACTCTGGATGCTTCCTAGATAAGCAGCAGCCAGCAAGTGATGTAGGGACAATTCTGTCATAAGAACTGACATATTTCGACAAGATATAATACACCTTGGTGTTGAAAACACCAAGGGGATGCATGTGTTAATTTTTTGGTTTAACTCATATGGCACATAGTATCTTTCACGTTTGTTGCCAAGTGAGTTATCTTCTTCATATTAATTTATATTTTCAGCTTGACACTTTTCTCAGTTAGTTGCAACTAACTAGCACTATATTGAAAAGTCAAAGCAAATCCCTATAGAATACACTTGCTACCCAAATAAAATAATTCCTTTTTTTTTCCCCCATGTTTTTTGCAAGATATCAAGAGTCATTTCACATAGCAGAATGAACAGTGAGGATATAAACAGATCAAACAATTTAGTTGGCGTACTCACAGGTCCCTTTCCACTTCATTGTATCAGGAACCTGCTCCATGCTGGCCTGCCCCTCTTAAAGTCATTTCCACTTACACTTAGAGTGCAACTCACTGTCATATAAATTGGAGATATTTTATATGCACTATGTGCTAGAATGAATGGACAAAGGCATGAAGCAAAGAATTCATTCCCCTATGATTACTAGTCTCTGCCAAAGTGATTATTATGGTATTTTTTTCTACTCTAACTTGAGAGATTCTGCAGTTTGTTTCCTAGAATTTCTTCTAGAAAGTCTGTATGTTCAGCTTTATGTAGAATAAATTTATAAAAGAGCTGAGAGTTGTTGGTACTTCTGTATGAAAAAATGAAGTGATTCCATGATAAGTAAAGAAAAAAAACAAAGGAAAGAAAAAACTGAAAAGAAATAAAGAGCATGCATAGTGAAACAAAGCAGACAATCAAATAGAAGTAGACAGAATAATTATAGATGTCTGAATAACACTCCAGATGGCATTTTGGGCATCACAGTTAATAAGCAGCCTGTTTCAGGGGACCAGCATGTTAGCACATTATTGCAACAACTGGAAACCAGCAGCTGAAGCATGTCTGCCTGATTATCCAGGGAGCAGGCTACATGCAGTAGCTAAACCCAAAAAAATATGGTGCCTGAATGCTTGTTGGTGTGACAGGTTCAGGAGCCCATTTTTCTTAACAGTAATATGCTTAAAAGAAGTTACCAGAGACATAACTAGCACTCACTTCATGAAGAAGATGTCTCAGGCCAGTTAATCTGGTCTAAGTTTGAGCATTTAGAAAGGATATCTTTCTGGCATTAATTACCCAACTCTATATATTTAAATTAAAATTTTTATACTTCTGCTCAGATGAAAATCAAGCTGGTCCCTATGCTCTTGTCTCTCTGTGCAAATTAACTTTAGTAAAAGCAACCATTGCAGCTGAAAGGGAGTTTACAGTACAATTTCATTTTATTCCTTTTTTCACCATTTGAATCTGAAAACCACTTCTGCAGTTGCAACTGTTAGGGTTGAATGTTAAGTTGCATGCCAAAATAAGCTTGATATCTTGTCAGTTATCTTCTCAAATGAAATACATCATCTTCAGTACAGCAAAGAGTCCCATTGCTGATATGCAACCCTCAGGAAATGTATTTCAGGGATGGAAGGTCTGATATTTCCATCAGGTAGAAAGACTCTCAGCAACACCCATACCACAGTAAGTCCTGAATCTATTCTAAAATGGCAATTCTGTGAAAATATAATATATGATATTCTTATAAATGTCAGAAATAATGTCCCTTTTTATTTTCAGTTGCAAATCAAGGTCACACCATAGAGCTCTTACTGATCCAAAATCAGAGAACAACTCCAAGGTTTTAGCTCTGGAATCAGAAGCTTCAGCACTGAGTATCTTCATTCTTTTTCTAGAATTCCTGTGTTTAGGTTCCCCCATTAATGACTCCTCAGGTCTCTTGAACAGATCTACACATAAAAATCCGAACCAAAAAGCCCAAAGCAAACAAACTAACCAAACTCTTACCCTGAATCCTGGAGATATTAACAAAATGAGTACAGGTATTTTTCATAATTTCTATAGCTCATGGTATGTTTTTAACTGTTTGCATTAAAAATACAGATCTCGACTGCTCCTGGGTTTGCAAAAAAATCCCCTTATAAGTGCTGTAGAACACATTTGTCAATTAAAGCATTTGCTGAACCCTGCTACCTCCCCAAGGACGTTAGATGCTTGTTCTGAAAACAGAAAATAAATAGGGTGTGATTATTTTTGTTGTTATTGTTGGTGTTGGTGTTCTTGTTGTTGCTGGTTTTGGGATTTTTTTGCCTGGGATCGCGTTTATGTCACCGTTTCAGAACGCACATACTCATGTACATCCTGGGTGCAAAATCTGGCATTGTCTTTGTTAAACTTCATACAATTGGCAATTGACCAGCCCTGTCATTGTCCAGGTCTCTGTACAGGGCCTCTCTCTTTTCAAGGGAGTCAACAATTTAGTATCTGCCAATTTAGTATCACTGGCAAAATTACACCTTTGAGTAGCTTGTCTACATTTCTGCTAAAATAAAGTAACTACAAAAATGTAGAAAGACTGTCATGAAAAAAACACAGATAGGGGCTTTGCTTGAAAATTTATACTGGATAAAATGTGCATCCTGATTTGACAGGGTTCTGTGGATGGCAAGATCTTGTCATTTTCCTTCACACTCCATAATTTTTACTGGCAGAGAAAAACAAATAAAAAATCCAAATTAAAGGAAGATGTAACCTGAAAAGCTAAGAAATTCAACACAAGTCAGAAAACAGAAAAAGGTATTTGATCTCAAAATGTAAGTTTACATTACACACACTTTGAGCATAATTAATTAAGAAGTAAATTCAACAAGGAAAATCAGAGTCCTGAGTATTATTTATGCCCAGCTTGATTAAGTAAACTTTGTGGAAGAGGTTTTAGCATGTCTTGGACTAACTGAAATATTGCATGCCAGATAAGCCACAAGGGAAAGAAAAGGCATTAAAAAAAGCTCAAAAATTCAAAGGCTGCCAAGTTCTCTGTTGTCAGTTCAAGAGTTCCCATCCACCCTGTACATAGAAATCTCCGTGAACAGTATCTAGACTATGGAAGTAAATTATGGAAATGTTAAAGAAATATAAAAGAAGTGTAACAGCAGTTTAGTTTGCCACCATCAGAGCAATGTATCATACACTTGCTCTGTAGGAGAAGTAAATAAGAAATGGCCCATCTCTGCCAGACAGGATTTTAATGGAGTTTGGATCCTAATATGCTTTGGCATTTCTCTGACCTCCTTTATATTAAAAGCACCTTGTTCCTCTTCTCTCTTTATCTTATGTATCTCCCTTTACATGCTGCTAAAAGATTTGACAAAACTTCCAGAGACTTCTGCCATTCTACTATTAATCTCACTATCAGTAAATTAGTGAGTTAAATTAATATCCCTTAAAAATTGCAAGAGAGACACAAAACTTTTCCCAAAGGCCAAGAATCTAAAAAATGCTCTCAAAATTATGATTCGAATCCTGTCTCAATTATTCTTCTGCTTTTTCCTTCTTCTGTTATTCGTCCTAAAAGTATTTTTTGTTCCCCAAAGTCCACAACATAATTTCTTGAACTGTTAACAACATATAACAAAGAGAAGAAAGCAGAGGAAAGGTTGTCCTCAAAAGGGGTATTTTCACCCAGACTGCATCAGCAGAAAACCAGCCCAATCCTGAAAGAGTACATGAAGCCATATCATGGGCTCTGCTTAGGCACAGCAATATGCTGTCTGAAGGCCAGCTTCAGTGGAAGTCTGAGATTTTAATATTTATTTGAATGGATTCAGTAATCCTCAACATTGAGACCACTTAGAAGCCACTAGCAAAGATGGCTTCTGAGTTCCAGAGTTTTTCAGGATTTTTCAGTGTGAATCCCATGCAATAAAATAAATCAAAGTGTTTACAACAGAAAGAAGATACTCATGGAGCTTCTGTGAATTATCAGCTCATGAAAATGCCACTGTTTTACTAGATGTTCTTAGATAAAGGTGACTACAATTCATTATTTGAATTATAGACATACTCAAAGACACAGAGAATAATGATGCCTCATTATGCTGGGCACAATATAAAACAGGGAATGAAAGACAATTCCTAACATAAGATAGATAAGATAAGAATCTAAATAAACAAAAGAGGCTAAAAAGTCATTGGGAAATATAACGACTTGTATGGAGCGATAGGCACCTTTTTTAGCAGATGACCAACAGAGACAGCATGTGGGTGGCCAGAATCAGGATGAGTGCCTGATACCTGTGGTTCACAGTGTCACAGTGGGAACAGAATGAGTGTCTTTCACAAACAATCTAAATCAAGACATTTATCTCAAACAGAGAAAAATAACCAGAGCCTACAATTACTATGATTGCCATGGTCACAGGCCCAGGGAATGGAATGTCCTTCTTACAGTCTCAATCCAAACTGTGAAAAATTTACTCTTTTCTTGGAAAGACAGGCAAAAGAAAAAGTGATTAGGCAGCCACCATTATCTGTGGAGAGATCTACATCATTACCATACAGTGATGGTGGATGAAGAAAGATGATCCTACAGAAGCTTCCATTGAATGGTTGCTGGGACCAGCAATAGGAGAACAGAATATCACAAACTCAAGGGAAACTGAATTCAGGGACAAACTTTGAATAAGAGTGTTTTGCTGAGGAAAGTAGCATTTACAAAAAACAATATGATTAATCATCTGTTTAAGTAAAAAAAAAAAAAAAGCAAATAAGACAGTAGCTTAGGTTACTAATGAAAACAGTTTATTAATGGTTAATCTTTTCCCTTGTGAGGCACAGTAAAACCCCACAATTTAGTATGATTAGAGGCCTTTTTTGTTTGAGTTCCACATTGAGAACATTGATTTTGAATAGGGGAAATTGTTCAGGATAAAAGAGCCTGTCAGAGTGCAGGTGAAAACTTTTCAAGTTCACAATTGCTCTACATATCTCTTTGGGCTCTCTGTCCCTCATTTTCAACATATTCAAATCATTGTGTCATCAGGTTTTTTGTTAGCATAATGCTGTAGAAAAGTGAGCCTGTAAAATGAAACTGCTAAATCCCAGCTTTATTCTCTAATGACTGCCCATCAAAAATGTTCAGATTACCTGTCAAAAAAAAGGTGTTTTTAAATTTCTAGATCTTCAAGCCATTTGGGAACCCAAAAATCCCAGCACTGCTGCCTTTGATAATCACACAACTAAGAAAAAATAAGCAATCAAAACATTGCTGACAATCACAATAATTATGCCAGCAAAGGCATAATAACTTGCACCTTTATAGCAATTCAGTGTTTCCCAGATAGAAAAAAAAAAATACCTGCACTTCTCAATAAAATAAGTAAATTGAAATATGTTACATAGTTAATAGTTATATAAAATGGTCTTTTTGTCAAAGCATTACAAGAACTCAAGAATTTGTAGCATGTATTTTCATGAATGGTTTCATGTCCCTGCAAATTAGACAGAAGCTTCAGGTTTGGAAGAAGTATATTGAAGTTCTTCTATCAGAGATATGCTGGACATACACAGAGATCTTTCCTATAAGACAACTAACTAGAACAGATATTGACGAACAATTACCTCACAATAAAAATCCTTATATAGTTACCATGTTTGCAGTCACTGTATTATGTAGATATTCTGCTCTGGAATAAGTTCTTGTTTAGAAATACAGTAAGACATACAGACTCCAACAGTTATTATGAGAATAGCTTTTCCATTTAAATTTCTTATTGCAAATAAACCTGTAACATCATTTATCCAGGTTTTACTGATAAAGAGTTGAGTAAATAATATTTTTCTATCTCAAAAAGGAGGGTAAATAAAGAAAAATCTAATTTGTGAGTATTTTTTTAAACTCCTTTAGTAATGAGCCCAATAGAAAGGATTTTGAGTAATAAAGGCAATAGTGAAGTAAAGGATATTAGATGTATAACTTATGCTACTTACTTAGAACCAGTGGAAATGTAAATAATAAACCCGTCAGCTTTTCACTCCCTAAAAATAAATTGCTGTGTTGAACTGCATAGGACACATAATATTTCATTGTATTACTGCACTGTTTCAGAAGCTAGGGACTGAAGACTTCTAGGAGGGTGGACAATATAAAAATATTTGCCAGTGGAATTTGCTGTAGTGCAGGGGTGATCCTTATGAAACCTAAAAGAAGTCATCATGACATGTTTTCTTGAAACTGCATTTGTACCTACTATTTATGACAAAGATTTCTTTTTATTTATATCAGCATCTTTTCTCAGAGGCAATTTTACTGAATATGACTTTCTGCTCAGAGATAGAAGCTTCCAGGGCTCTGATATCCATAAAGGTAACAAACAGCCTGATAGCACTGTCAGATGCATCAGAAATCTGAAAGGAAGAGGGAAAGGAAAAGGAAGGATTGATTCTAACCAGTTCAGACTTTAAAATTTTCTAATGCAGATTATTTTTCAATATTATATTTTTACTAAAGCCATACAAAATACTCCAAATACTTTTGCTAACATTTGTCATCTTTCCTCTTTTATGCCTCAACTCCACTAGTTCCTCTGAATTTTACTCTTTATACATGGCATTAAAGTACAATAGTACAGGTATTTATGGCTGCAGTTCAGGTAACCAAGAATACCGCTGATTTTCAAAAGCAAATGAACCTGCATTTTTAAATTTTTCTTCTTCTTTTTAGAGAAGATAATTTTTGTTTGTTTGTTTTTGAAGTAAAAGCTTCCAAATTACTTCCTCTGGAATATTAATATTCTGGATGGTAATACAGATAATTTTCTAACACTTGTGAATTTCCAGATGAAATTAGAGAAAATTAAAAGGAAAGATGATAACTGGATTACTGGCATTACTCAGGTAGTTACAGGATGCCTCTTTTTTTTTTTTTTTTTTTTTTTTTTCAAGAAGAGAGAAAACAGAACAGAGTCCTGTGCACTGAGGGGAACTTCTCTGACCTTCACTGCATATCTGCTCTAGAGCTGAAGCAGTCAGAATGCTTTGAGGGACAGTGCTTAGGTGTCTGTTAACTTTAAAACACGGTAGGGTACTGATGCCTTAGAGTGGCTACCTAAAACAGAGGCTAGACAAGATTAAGAGAATAAAAGTGGGTGTTTATTTAAGGACTTCAATAGGTTCACCTTGGGCACTCAGAAGCCTCTGAGGGGCTAGACCCAGGATGGACAATGGTCATGAATTTTTCTTACAGTTATAAGTTTGGTTCATTTGTATATCAGGGGTTAATCCTCCAATTATAGCTTCAGGTAATGAAGTAATCTACTCCAAGTTTGCCCCTCCAATTCACTGTTATTTACATCTCTCAGGGCCTGAGACAATAAAGTGTCCTTGAGTTTCAGGCCTAGAGAGGAATTGTTTAGTCTGAATGAAATGGGAGAACAGTAGCTGACAGGCTATGGAGTTTTAGAGTAATACACTAAAACAGTACAAGATCTGAAAAATATAAAAGCTAAATCCTAAGGCATCAATATACAAAGTTCCTTAAGAACATGCAATAAAGTGCCCTCCATCATGACAGACAGGACTTGGACAAGTATCCTTCTAGGTACAGAATAAAAATTCAGAGAGTACTGTATTTGCATACATGATAAAAACATCCACTACAGTGCTGAAAATACACTGGGGTCAAGCACTACCCTAATGTTCAAGTTAAGTACATTATATGTTTTACTGGACAGAATTTGGAAGCATAAGCAGCTGAGGCTTTGTCTATGTACAAGGCAATACAGAATTTACTCACAGAAGGAACTCAGTTAGCTTAAACCCTCCTAGATACATGCTGGAAAACTAATGACCTGGAATAAGACCAGAGTCACCATGCAAAAAAATTAAATTGTACTTATTACTGTTGCTTTTTTCAACTTCTCAGCTTTCAAAAAGTATTTTGAACATAATCTAACAATTCCATTGAAATTTTTAACCAAACAAGCCTGTACATTTTTTTCTCTTAACCAAGATTTCCAATCCATAAGTGCAAAATAGAATTAAATAAGAAATTAAGTAATGCCTACAGAATAGTACCTGTTGAGAAACTGTGCTATCCCTTAAGTACTCCTCTTCACTATATTCATATTCTGTATAATGATTTTGTCATGGTTGTTTTCTAAAAGATGCTATATATGTCATATCAAGAACATGGAGATAATACTTGAGTCTGTTTAAATGAAACAAGAACTGGCATAAGGTTAGCTTTGCTGTTGTTACAGCATAAAGTCGTAAAGACAAGCCAGCGACTTTAAACCGTTCACAGTATTTATTATCTGAATGCTGCTGCAAAATACATTTTTATAGCCTCAGCACTTGGTAGGCATTAAATAGCTGTCAGAAGAGATTTCAAGAGTAACCTTGTTAAGTTTTAACACAGATTTCACAGCACAGTCAACCTCACAAAAATTGCCAAGCTCAGGTATAAGCAGCTACACACAGTCCTACATAAGTTTAATGCATCCTTCCCTGTCTTTACAGGGCTGCAAAACTGTCTGCCACCCTGTGTCTCCAGAGGAGACACATCACCCAATCCTTTGTGCTTCAGCACACTGAACTCCCCTCTCCATACACATGGAGAAGTGAAGGAGGTCACTGGGGAGTGACCAGACCTTGAGTGGTTTAATTACCACCCTGGATATAAATTGTCCAGGTCCTCACTCCAAATGAATTATCCATCTGACTGTTCAACACTTCAGGTCATACCAGCTAAAAGCATTTGGAACATGGATATGCTATACCTGGGAAAAATCCTAGTCCAATTCTTCACTTGAGGAACAACCTGACACTTGAAAAAAAACCCAAAAAAACCCAACCAACCAAGCAACAAAAAAAACCAAACAAACAAACAAACAAACAAAAAAACCAAACAAACAAACAAACAAAAAAACCCAACAAAAAAACCCAACAAAAAAAAAAAAACAAACAAAAAACCCCACAAAAAACCCCACAAACTCCCCCCCCCGAGATATACTATATTTATACTTCAGAAGTTTCATAACATAAATAGTAGATATGTGCAAACCAAGGGGAAAAAAAGAAAATAAAAGAGAAATAAATAGAGAGTGCATAAACATGTGCACTTTCCCCCCCTCTATCAATACTTTTATATGTAACAAGCATGGAGGAAAATAAGTCTGAATTACAAAAATTCCATGTCTAGAGTTAATCGGTTTGCAGTTCACAGGAACTCATTATGTCTGCTTTTCATTGGTTGTAAATCACCAGGCTGAAGGACTTGATCACAATGATCAATGACGCTTTAAGTGACAAAGTGAAAATTCAGAATAATAAGTATAATCAGAATTACAGGGAAAATAAGCAGATATTCATACTATTTGGACTTCATCGTGCTTTGAGTTTGTAAATGTATGGATAAGGAATCCTGCAGCATCTGCAATCGATTCTCATAATTACATTGATATATAAAGAACTTAAATGAAAACTATTTTCTCTAATACCAATACAATATGTTACTGTAAAATAGTTGATCAAGGTTCTTTGACAACTCTATATAGTTTAGATTTAATTTTGAGACCCTAACACATTGCTCAACAGAATGCTAGGAGAGGAGGACTACTTATGAGCAATACTTCAGAAATATTTGCTGTTAAGGAAAGAGTAAGAAAATTGGAGAGAAGGAGGTCGCAGCTGCTAGCACTGGTGATTTAGAAAGTAAAGTAGAAGGATGCTGACAGGTATTTTCTCTAATGAGGAAGAATGAGAGAAAGGACTAAATCTTAATTAGTGTAGAATAGTCCCTTAAATAGAGTAAAATATTTGGAATTTAGAAAACTAGCAAATTTTTAATTTGTGTGTAATAGAATAGAGAAAAAACTCCAGCAATACTCAAGCTCTATCTTGTGAGAAAAGTAGGTCTGAGTAGGTAGAAATTTGGGTGGTCCAGCTGCAGCTCACAAGACCTGGGACCTAAGCAGACAGTGCTCAGTGGGATTGTTGTTTTTTTTTTTTTTTTTTTTTTTTTTTTTAATTAATTGAAAAAATAAAGCTAACTATTCAGGCACATGGTGTTGGAGTGGAAGCTGCATTGGCAAAACTAGTGAGGGGATACCAGGTGGACAATTTGGAAAGCAAAGATCTACATTACTTTGATCCATGTTACATATGAGAAAAAGAAAATTTCCAGGTGAGTTAGGGAGGGCACTGTGGGCTTCTCCCATGGGAGACAGAATGAAGAAGCAGGTATAGAAATAATTAGCAAAGAAATAATTAAAGAGGTAAAAGTAGAAGATGAGACAACAAAAGTGGTCAAGAGCAAAATCTTAAAGCATGCTAAAAGGACTCACACAAGAGCATTTTCAAGAAAATCCACTAAAAAAAAAGAAGAGTGATAGCAGAGCTGAGTGAGGGCTCTCAGGAGAGCTTAGAGGATAAAGGCGCTGAAGAAGAGAAAAAGGAAGTAGTCCAGAATAAGAAAGCCAGGCAAAAGTTTTTAAGGAGTTAGGGTAGACTTAAAACACTGACACTGAGCCAGAATAAAAGTAGTTATGGCTGCATTGCAAACAGATCCTCTGGAGTGGAGAGTGTGGCATCTGTTGAAAATACACAGGGCAACATGGTCTAATCTGTTCTGTACAGGTACTTACACCATGCTCACCACCAAAATGCAAATGCCCTCCAGCAGTGCATTAAGCTACATGATTAACATCTGCTAGTAGTTGTGCTAATTTCCATCATTCTAAGCCAGTGAGAGTTAAGCAAGCTCTTAAAAACAGGCCTTTTCAAGGCAGGAAGGCACTTAATGGATAGTCAGGTTAATATACATCCCACTGAGATCTGTCAAGACTGTAAATCACCATCCTAGGATAGATTTCTATTTATCCAGACACTACAGTGTTCGTTGCAGGTAGCATCATGACATAGTCCTTGAAAGACTAAGAGATACAGGAAATAATTTTCCAAGTAGGCTGCCTACAGTTTACAGAAGAATTTTACAATGAACACATTTAAGGGAAGGATCCCTGAGGCCTGACTCTTTTCATTTACAACAAGTTGATCCCTATGTGACACCCAGTACTTTCAGCACTTTTCCTTATTTTACCCCTGCATAAGGAAGAAATAAAACAGGTTTTCAAAATCACATCTAACTTCTCCCAAATTGTTCAAACTCACAAACCAATGATAGTGATCCATGTATTTTGAACTACAGGAAAGAATATTTCCATAAGATCTAGGACTTGAATAATGCCAACTCAGATTTATTAATGCCATGCAGATTGGACCATTCTAATGTGAAGTAAGCCTATATTCTGGGCTGACACTAAAAGGAGTCACTACGTGCATTGAGAATTCTAAATATGAAAAGAGGCACAGCAATGTCATGAAGGCTGTACCTGTTTTTCTCACTAAATTTCTCAAGGAAATATATCTAGATCACACTCTTATGATATTCCTTTAGAATTGCCACAGAAAGATTTATAAAGTTAGATGTGGAGATTGACTAACACCCATGATGCATATTTCAGTGTTTCAAAAACTGATTATATCTATTACATTGAGTTAGAGACTTATACTAAGCTGTCAAAATTGAAGATATATTCTGCTTTGAAAAGTGTTATTAATCAACATTACAGTCTAAATAAATATATTTTCAACAGGTAAGTACTTTGTAAATACTTCCACTGTATGGCTTTACAGATGGAAAGATGCCTAATTCTAAGTTACAGCACTGATTTCTAAGCCTTCTGATATCCTCATTATCTGATTCAATAAACATGCATTTCTCCTTTTAAAGCACTGGATAACAAGACCTCCACCTAATATTTAGTTTCAACTTACCGAACACAAGGCAAACCCTGGATCATTGGATCCCAGACTGTGATAAATATGCCACTGCTGGTTTGTTTACCCACTACTTAACTTTGCAGTATCTTTTTGAATAGTACCTGAATCAACCAGAAATCCAGCGGCTACCATCTGTCCTAGATTGCAAGGCAATATGTATTCTATTTGCCATCTGTTATGAGGTGTGGCAATTATCTTCTGTTAATTGGGCAGTTTCCTTCATCTCTTCCACAAACCAATCCTCCCCCTGGGGAGACATCTGCTGTTAATGGCCTATTGAATGTCACTGCATGACTGATAAAAGTTACAGCATCCCATTGTGAGATGCTGTGCCCAGAGGGAGGAGCCAAGCATTCCTAACTGGATATAATCTGGATTTTTGGGACACTAGACTCAACCTTCTCACAGGATTCCCAGAGGAACAGCTGGGTTTTCTTCCACTGAATCGTCCAAGGAAGACTACACCCTTCTACAGGATCACTACTCCAACAGAACCACATCTGCCCCTCCAGGACTGCAGCCATTTCAATTTGGACTGCTACCAACATGCTGGCCAAAAGGGTGTCAGGTTGTATTCTGATTCTGTCAGTGGTTTTTCTTTTGTATTTTTGCATGTATTTTGTTTTTTCCCCTTTTCCTAATAAATTATATTTCTGACTTGGAGTCTCTCACTGGTTTTGCTTTCAAACCAGAACACCAACTTAGACCTTTTTCTGCTACCATTTACTCTTAAAGTCATCTGAAATCCCTCTATCATCTCCAGCAAGTTAGCACAGAAAAGGCTTAAGAAAGGGACCATCCGGTCTAAAAGACCGCTATATCATTTACTGAACAGTCACTTAATCACTGTGGCCATTCGCTTTCTGTCTATTAAGTAATTGTTGCAAGTATTGCAAAGAATTGAAAGTAAGCCTGTCAGTTTTCTTACAAGGTGCCTGCCAACTACATAGCAAATAATTGTTCCTGTCCATCACAATTCAGTTGATGTTTTTATGATTCAAGGACCTTGACATAAGGGTTTTTTGAGCAGCATATTATTTTTCTGATGAAGCGGGTACAACAAAGCCATATTTCTAAAAGGCTTCTCTTTACTCCTTTCAAAAGTAGACAGAACAGCATCATTATTGTCCTCGGGATCAGTAGAATGTGTGGGTGGCTGCATGGAAACAGTATTATACAGTGTGGGTAATTGCTTAGTCGTGCCTTTCAGTTAACTAAGCTTAGGCTTGTTTATTTGTCTTGATTAGCCACGCAAGTCAGCTTGAATGTTTCACTTCTGCAAGAAATTTCCCAAGCACCTCAGTCTTCATTTTATTGTCTGAACAGAAAATTGATATTGATAAAGAACCCTTTTTGACAGTACATAACTTCACTACAAAACTTTTTTTCTGTGAGTTTTACATCTCAAAGAGAAGGAAAACCCTGTAACATTACTAGTGTGTACACTGGTCTTTATAATAAATTTATTTTGCAAACTAACTAGAGGCAAAACTCTTCAAGAATGAAAAAATTCTGATAAAGCTCATATACAGAAAGAAAAATCAAAAGGCTTAATAGAGTTTTCTTCCATGGGATGACTCTAACATCTTTGGCACAGTATATACATTAGGGAAAACAAGAAAATAAAACAATTGGTTTTCCAAAATTAAAACTGTTTCCAGCATTAAAAACTAGCTCTATTTCCCTCAGCTGTCACCTGTGCTAAGGAAAAGAAAGACTGAAGCTCTTTTTCTTTTCTCCTGACAGCTGCTATACCACAACGGGCTAGCTATCCTGCTGTGGGCTGACACCTCTTTGTCAAGCAGGCTGTTTCCTAATGCTGCAAAGACTGAAGGACTGGCTGAAACAGCGACACAGCCATGATCATGACTGAGGATAAGATTTTTGAAATGTTCAAGTAATTTATGATCACTAATCCCATTGACAGATAATAAAGTCTGGTACATGCTTTTAAGAAAAATCAAACAAACAAATGCTTTTAAGACAAACAAATCTACCTTCAAAATTCACGGTAAGATTTTCTCTCACTTATAGTAAATAGTGTGTAAAGAAGAACACAGATAGAAGATGGGGTAATGTAAACTCCTTGTTTCTATACCTTGCATCCTTTTCTTCTATAAAGAAAAGTGGTTTAGGTAGTCCTTGTTGGAGTTAAAAATATATTGCAAATTTTGCTGAACTGTATTTGATATGATTTTTTTCATCCTTTCTATGTAGTTGAATTTGAGCATGTAAGCTGCTTGTCCAAATAAAGGACAGTAAGGATAAAGAAGAACTGTCCCACTAAAACATCTGTAAGTCTCTTAATTAGTATGGAATGCAAAATGATGGGCCTGTCTCTAAAAACTCTTATAAAAGATATTTCAGTCATTAGAGCACATGTGAAGATTTAGGAAGTATTTTAAAAATCCTGGAAGTTTGGATGATGGGTAATGATAGACATCTTTAGAACATCCTACATTTGATTTCCAAGCTCAAACCATACCAAATGCAAGAAGTAAAACTATGGAGAGAGAACTTGCTTTCATGGAATGCAGAATGCTTCAGTCCTGTTCTTACAGCCACAGATTCAAGAAACTGTAAAACTTCTCAGAAAAATGCCAAAAGACTGAGCACCACAGACAGCTGGGAACTTCTGCATCCTGGCCATATCTCCTCTGATGGTAGCTTGACAAGGTGAGGCTAAAAAGGACCATTGGCTATAGGTTGCCCTTACATGAAAGAAGAAAGTGAAAAGTCTAGTTAGACTTGGATACACAGTTAATCCGACTGAGACAACAAATGCAAATGGCAGAACATAATGTCAACTGGGATTCAGAATAACTTGTACAACTTCCCTTGTAGAAAACCTTGAAAGTGCTTGCTGTGCTGGTTTGTGCCTTCCTCTGGAATGTCAAATGCACTAGAGAGCACAGAAAAAGGTCAGAAAGAGTTTGGGGCAAAAGTAATGAAGATTTAATCCTGTTCTGCTAAAAGATATAGTATGTCCTGTGCAGTTCAACATGCCAGTCTATATTTCTTGCCCCTGGTTAGCAAACAGCACAACTTATCCATATCTCAATTTATGACTGTGTGATAGCCAGCTTCAGTTGCTGCCAGTCATGCATCCCCTAAGGAAATTAATCATAATCACAATTTTGCACTGTGACTCTGCAAAGACTTTTTCATTAAAAAGCTTGATTATCCTTGTTAGTAAGGTTTTTAAACTTTTACGTATAACAGCTTGTTCTCAAAGCCTGGTATTGAGAAACACTTGTTAAGGATAACTAAGCAACTAACTCACATTCTTTTTCTTTCCTCTAGTAGAATAGCTTCTTTATTCTAATTAATTAATGTGAGAAGCCATTGCAGCTGCCACAAAGATATTATATATCATATATTTTTAATAGAGAGGAAAACTCTGAGTCATCTTGCCATGAAAAAGGAGCTTTTCTATTTAGACGTCAGTGCTATGCAACAAGTTTTGAGACCTTCTTTTCTACTGTTTGGCATTTTTGATGAAGTGATGTGGAAAGGGTAAACTGATTTATACCCTAAGGTGGCATTACTAGTATATAGCTCAGACCAAGCTACTGTCAGAAAAATAAGGTTAAAAGAAAAAAAAATTCAGGGAGCTCGTGCACTGCCTCAAGTACAATGGAAGAGTCAGCTGGACATCCCAGCTCCTGTCTCAGGCAAAACTATGTGAGGATGCTGCAGACTCAGTGCACAGACTATAGCAAAGTGGCACAGGGCAAAGCAGCCTCCAAAATGAGAGCAGCACAAAAACATCCCTGGGCCCTGCAGCCCACAAGAAAGGTACAAAAACAATTGTTTGTTATCCCTTGTTTCCAACAAGTACAGAGCTTATCTTTTCAGACCTCAGAGTCAACAAAGAGGAGTAACTAAAATCAGCCTCAGATTTTTCTGGTGGTATAATGCAAACTGGGCTTGAGGGGCTGGAACACAGGTACACTGATCCAAACAAGAAAGATAGCAAGGCAGTCCAGTCAAGCCCCATGCTGGAGAGAAACTAAATTTAAATATCCTTTCCTTGATGGTGCATACAAGTTGCTATTTCTTAATCCATGGAGACAGACAGATGCAAAAATGCCAGAATGATGAAACAGGGAGTTATTTGGAAAATGTGAAGGAAATAACTGTATGCCCACTTTAAACCTGTGATCTTGTGCAGAGCCATTTTACACTTAAGTGAAATTGTCCCTGATCAGAATTTCCTGCAATACCTTAGGCAGAAAAATACATGCAAAACCACTTCAACAAATGATTCTGAATACAGAGGTCAGAGAAGAAACAAAGTGTTTTTAAGATTACATTATCAGGAAAGATTCCCAGAGTGAGTGAAGCATCAATAAAAATAAGAGTCCTGAGAATACAAGCTGAAAATTGTTTGCTTGGAATTATTCCATTTATTTTTGTGATGTGCCTTCTCTTGACCCATTTATCCCAAAAGGATACTCAATTTTCATGGTAGAAATATCATACAAAGAATATGGAATTTTCTTCTAATGAAAACCACAGAAGCACATGCTAAAAATACTGAAAATAATTTTCTGATGCTCAAAACATGGAATCTTTAATTCCCTGGTTATCTCTGCTATTCAATGATTGAACAGCAGACAAAGATACACTATTTTCAACAAATATTGCAATTAGTAACCTAACCAATGGAAGGGGGGAACTCTATAGAGAATTCACTAATGTACTTATTCACTAATATGCAGGTGCTTTATTTTGCAGCCTGTACAATTGTCTTCATGAACAATTTCAAAATATTCAAATATATATTCATGCCTTTGTCTCGAAGACATATTTGTACATATTTCATATGAACATGGGCAAGCATTTAGGTTACTATTCAAATAATCTTGTCCAAATGTGCACTCATTTAGAATGTCTACATATGCAGATCAGGTAACTGTGTGACCTTTTTCCATATTTAACTACCCAATTTTCTCAGCAAAATATGCATTTTTAAATTTCTGGTAGAAACAGATCATAGATAATACTTCATAATTTAGTTACTTCAGCCTAAACCTAATAAACCAAACCCCAGCACCGACAAATTATTTGAAGCACAGGAGAAAAGCTTTTAACAAAAAAGTTACTGACACTGTGATGCTTTGCCAGGCAAGTTGTTATACCAGGAAAGTATAACCTAGAAAGTGTCTAATCTTCAAAGGTGTTGGTCTCAACTTCTCTCTCACAGTCACATGCAGAATGTTAAAGAAATAAACTGCCAAACATTTTATTAATACTGCATATTACGATGAATATTTTATCACTTCTGCAGATTTTTAAACAAAAATAATGCATTACAGAGGAAGACAGATACCTGGACTAACAAATAATATATTGACTGTTTTTCAGTTATCAACTATGAAAAGTAATCTTTATTTTTTTTCAGAAATCAGTTGATGTTTTTAAATGTGCTCTTATTGGTAGGGCTCAAATAGTCCCTTTTCAAGGATTTTGAGGGCTGAATTCATGGCTCTCCTTGCACAAAATTAGTTTCTAGTATTTTCTGAGGATGCTCATGTCAGTCCCTTTACCAGCCCTACATTTTCAAACATAAACTGTATACAGGGAACAAACAGGGCTGCTCTACAAGAAACTCTGATCCTTCTGTATTTAGTACTGCCAAAGAGAACTTAGTGTTTTCTAATATTTTTACATGAAACACTAAAAGGTTTCTTATTTTTCCTCACTATTCACAAGTATCAATGAATACCTGGGTGCTGAAAAACAAAGTGAGGATGCAGAGCTATTTGTACTCTGCACACCACTGAAAAGCAGCTGCCTAGTCCCTTCTTCCATCTAACATGGAAAATGCTGCCTAATATGTTACAGAGCATCTAGTCAAGACTGAAGCATATTGCTGAAGACTAGCTGGTAAAACTAGATCTCACAGAAATGGATGTGATACCAGCAGAGTGACAGAAGCTGTAAGAGTTTATGTCAAGTATATACATGGCCCTTTTTCTGAGACTTTGCCTACTTTTTACTCTAATTTGCAATCTGGGAGTACTCTGTCTCTTGTTGCTACTAGAGAATCAAACTTTTAGAGTTTTGCAGCAGAATTTTTTGTAGCTGCATGACCAGAAGAATGAAATTACCTATTGCTTCCATCTATTTGCATTGAATTCCCATTCCTTTCCAGTGAGGTATCCTAGCCATGAGTTTATCTATTCCTTTAGTTATAACACCACACCTGCTTTAGGTGCCTTTAGGATGAAATATCAGGTAAATCGTGAATGATAAATGACTTCCATTAATGAGCACTGTATGGCAAATATGACTTACTATTTGCATTACAGTTGTGCCTAATAATTTGCACTAACACCAAGGCTCAGTTTTTCTAGGTAGTGAAGAAAAATATTATTCCTCCAAAACCTATATAATGTAAAAGGTTACTAAAAAAAATATATTAACTTAGGGATATGACATTGTTTATGTGATAACATGCAGAAGAGCAATAGCAAGAAACATTTTGCACCAGTCTTGTTCTCTTGTCTTGTAAACAATACTTCATCCAGTGGATTAAGTTGCATTGCTGTGAATGATTCTCCTGATGCAGTTTTCAAGGTATGATTAATTTTGCATAAGCCATTTACAAATACCACCCTAAATCTTATAAAACAGGGATTACAAGGTAATTAGTGCAATTCAGTTCTTCTTTGAAAGCATACAGAGTCTATATTTAAGAACAGATCCTGAATTTCATCAATGATTTGTGGAACATGATGATCATACCTAGAATTTGAAACCACTTAAAGACAGAAAATGAAAGTAGAATATAAATTATCTATCATAAGAGCTGCAATACAGGAACAAAAAATATTTAGAAAGGAACTGATGATGCATGAGATTCACACCTATTTAGCCTTTAAGAGGCTGGCATGCTTTCTTTTATGGTGTAATATAATCACAGTGGCACTTTTTTATTGTTCAACTGTTTTGTACCCTGTAAATGGCATTAGATAAGTCTATAAATAATAATGTGGTAGCTAATTGGGACACAGACTTTTTTTTTTTTTTTTTTTGCTTCCTTAATGCGTTCTATGCTGTAAACCCAGAGTGAAGCTGATAACACTAGGGAAAATAAGCATGATTAGCCTTCCCTGTGTGTAATTACACATTTGAATAGCTGGTTAAGTGGGTGTGTGTTATACTTTACTGCCACAAGTTCAGGAAATACAGATCAATTGCATAACCCAAAATGAACAGTAGAAATTTTTTCTTATAATACTACAACATTTTGCATTCCATACTAATAAAGAGACTTACAGATGTTTTAGTGGGACAGTTCTCCTTTACCCTTACTGTCCTCTATTTGGACAAGCAGCTTATACGCTCAAATTCAGCTACAGAGGAAGGATGAAAATTATCAAATACAGTTAAGCAAAACTTGCAATATGTTTTTAAAGCATAATAGTATAAAAAATACATATCATAAATCTCTCAGAGTCTTCTAGGACAGAAGGTAAGTGCTAATGACAGACTGTATTAGCTGGCATTCCTCTTTCCTATCCCCATGTCAAGAAGAAAGGCATTTTTTAGAAGGCATAAGATTAGGTACTGTGGCAGTAAGACCAAGTGGCATGTCCTACTTTCAAGAAAAATACCACCTGTTTGAACATATATGGACTGCTGCAGTGGTTTGAGAAGGATTCTCAAACTAATTACCCAGCATATTACTTAACCAAACTTTCCCTCATGCTCTAGCTCTGATTTTCTGAATGAGAAGACAGAAAACTCAGCTAATTCATAGGCATAGCCCTATAGGTTTATATGGGCATAGATGGAGAAACTGTATGGTGACCATGACATCACTCTAGTGATCTTTACTCTTGCTTCAGGTGGTTTGGTTTTTCACACCATTTATTCTAACTATTACTGATGAGTAAGTAATCTTTTGATGAGTGCCATTTACAGGCTGTCATTATAAAAAACCTCATGTTTCCTTTTTATATTCTTATATATATTTCTTTATATATAAAGCTTTTCTTGCAATCAGGCAAAGAAAGAATATCACCATCCTCTATGAGCTTGTCAATGATATGAATCTCCAAGGATACAACAGTAAACACAGAATACTAGGACACAACCAGAACCAGAGGAAGCTAGCAAGCTATCAAAACAACCCAGAACAGTGTTTCCTTGGTCTCATTTAGGATGGAATCTCAACATTCATTCTTTCAACTCTTACTCCTGTGGTTTATCTTAATTCATTGAAAATAAATTATATGGTCATTTTTTCTATGTTTTGTTTCTTACTTAGCCCTGAAGTCACATTCTGCTTAGCCATGGTACCTGTCTAGTATGTCATACAATTTAAAAATTGACTAAAGTACAAACTGACTGCCAGAGAATATTGCCTGTTCAATTCAAATTTAGTCTGGGTACCTTAGAAATTAGGTCTTTTCTCAACAGTGTCCTCAACAACAGTTGCACAAGCAATGTGGGAAAACAGAATTAACTTAAAATTTCTATGATGATATGCACATATCATTTAATGCTTCTCAGAGTAATTATCAATATCAGGCCTTGAATCTTCATCTATCCAAAGTTTACAACATTCTGAAGGACTGACTAGAGAATACACTTTTCACCTCTAGCACTACTTTTGGAAGGATAACAAAGGATCAGACTTGAAGAGATAGCCTCCAAATGAACCAGACAAAGGAAGAAGAGCATCTTGAAAGAAACAAGTTTGAAAAAATGCAGAATATGTTATTAGGCTGCACTAAGGCATAAATAAAAACTTGAGTACCTCCTTAAATAAGTACAAGCTATCCACAAATTTTGCAGAGCAAGAGAGCAAGTTGACACATACTTCAAACATGGTGTGTATATGACATATGTAATACACCAAGGGCAATTATTGTGCTCTATCCACTGCTGAAGAATACTCTGCCTAGTTTTGAGCACCACAATTTAAGGAAAATATGGGTAAATGAGCTTTTTCAAAAGAAAACAACAGAGCATTAAGTATTTTGGTAAACATGAGTTATATAGAGAGACTGAAGGGATTAACTTTGTGCAAATTAGCAAAGAGATAAAGGGGATATAATGGAGGGTTTCCAATAGGCAAACAGACAGAAGAACACAGTGACCATCTGCTCTTAATGTCCATAGGCAGGAGGACTTAAAAACATCAGCTTACCTACCAGAGCAGAAGACATAAGACATCCTTTCTTGTAGTAAAGAACAGATATTCCATGGAATAAACTGCTTGGAAGAGACAGCATATCCACCCTCAGAGGTTTTTAAGAACAAGCTAGACAAGTATCAGTCTGGATTAATTTCAGCATATTTGATCCTGCCATGGATGACAGGTTTGATTAAGTGGCCTCTTGAGGTCTAGGTACTTCTACATTTCCATGACAGTATTCATTCTGACTTTTCTTAATCAAATGAAGTCTTAAGCTTTTGAGTTCTCATCTCCCTGCAGACTCACACAGGTTTTACTCTATTTTTCCCTTTCTAATAGATAATATGCTAAAAGCGCCCTGTGCTTACCTCAAGTTAAACAACTTCTTTGGCATTCTCAAGTAATTTGAGCATCGAACTAGTTCTCTCTATTCTAGTTCTCTCTATAATAGTGGAAGTAAATAATCTAGTTACTGGGAGACATAAAATGAACTAATGCATCTAGTATTAAGGACAGATAATTCAGCAAAACTGAAAGCTTATAAACAATAAAAATAAATTCTACACCAGTGGGGTGTGGAATTTTTGTGCTACTTGACCTTGAAATAATGTTCCACAAACTTGATATGAAGCTGCCTATGAAGAGATCCTCCTTATAGCTACTTAACGATTTTTAATATTATTTCAACCATTTTATGAAATATGCCTCTTTTTACATGAACTTGCCAAACTGTATAGCGATGCAATTTGGAGGCAAATAGTAGATAACTACTTATATAGAAATTGAGCTAGAAGATGTTTTGATTGAGCTAGATTCTGTGCTATCATCTTTCTTTTGTTTGTTTCTCATCCAGAGGTCTTCATTATATGGACAGAATATTTTGTGTACCATAAACAGTTTAAAACATTAACTGGAAGTGAAAACTTTAACAACTAAAGAAGCACTGACATTATTTTTTCAAAACTTATCTCAATAATTTTTCTCCAATCTACCTAAGAACACTACATAAATTTTACTAACACATGGTGCTTTGCAGCTGCATTTCAAAAAAGACTGAATATATGGTAGGAACCAGAACTGGTTACTGATACAATAAACACACAAACCCTGTAACTCCTATTAAATTTGAGCATGAAAATTTTACAGGGATAAATGGAACCAAACCAAATACATGAGGAATAATAATAGGAAGAAGTGACAATAGCAGAAGTTTACCTAATTCTTTCAGCTATAAATTTCGTTTGGATTAAGTTTGAAATCAGCATAATTTGATTCTGTGTTTGCTCAGGCTTTGGCAACTTTTCAAGAGTTTTTTCAAACACAGAGAGATCTGTGTCTGTAACAGTTTGATACTAAAATATAAATTGAGGAAAGAATATTTTTTAATGATATTAACCTATGAGGTTTTGAGGGCATTATCAAAGAAGATGTGTATAACATTGAATATGTAATCAAAAATTATTTAATTTTCTCTTTACTTGTAAAGTTTAATAAAAATATTGACATGATTAAGTGACTGACTCAAAGCTCCACTTTCTAGCAACACAAATACTTCCAACTTTGCTAAACGGAGTTACTCATTTGCACTATTAGAAGGATGCAACCTGTGTTATGAGTGAAGAGAGAAGTGCATGACTGAAGTGCATTCTTGCATGCATGACTTCTCTATATGATTCTTTAACAACTTTTTATCCAGGGTAATTATAGTGGGCAGGAAAAATCAGGAGTCAGCACAATTCATGTATTACATATTTCAAGTCATCCTTCCTATAAAATTACTCTTTAGTTTACTAACCTAAAACAACTCCTTTTCACCTTCTCTTCATATTAACTTGCAATCCAGGTGTATGCTAGCACCATGCAAAAAAAGAAATTGAAGGTATTCTTTGGGCTTTCTCAAAGAGTGGAAATAGACAAATTCTGTCTCAGCACAGAGACTGTTTATTAACACAGTCCATCCCCACTAGGGCACACCAATTCTGTGTGACTGCTCCTGGAGCCCTAACTCCATGGATTTACCAATACCATCATGTTGCTCAGAGACCACAAAGCAAACCATAACAATTATCTTTATCAACACAGAGTTAACAAATAAGTCTCACAATTTCTCCCTGTACAGCACCTAGTTTATTCATCTAGGCTTTCTAGACAGTTAAGATGACCTTAGAAGGCAGTCAAAATCCATCTTTTATGGTAAAAAACACATTACATTTTCCCACTAGTAATCAAGTGGGGCTCTCCAGCACCATTCTTACTCAGAAGCTCTCCTCTCATGACTGGAAGCTCCTAAGTTTTTCCTTAGAACTTAGTCATGGCCAGCCTATATGAATTTCCTTATTTCTACCCATTAATAAGTTTTGATTTTTTTTTAACTTCAGAGTTACCAATTTTTTTTTTCTCTTATTTCCTGGAATTAATTTCAATAAAATATACTATAAATATTATTCCAGTTTCCAGTGCAATGCTGATCTTCTAGGAAATCTTGAAGATCAGTTCTAAATTAAATAAATTAGAAGTAACTCATAGGGAATCAAAGAGAATGTCCACAGCAGACATGTAGTAGGTCTTTCATGAATGGTCCTAGGCTAAGTGAGGAAGTTCCTGATGAACTTTGTATTTAACAGAGACTAAAGGACTTATTAGCAAATAAAATATGCTGTTTCTGCTTGTATCAAGGGTTAAAGAAAACACTGAGGACATCTTTCCATATTCCTGGGGCTTCTTCAAGTGTTAATTTTTGGTTTTCCTCTCCCGATGATTCAGAATCTGTCACAAGTGTAGTAAAAAAGGGTAGCACAAATGATACAGTTATCCATGCATTAATATGAATGGTGGGAGGATTAATGTGGAGAACTAAGATGGATATTAATTAGGTATTACTGCATACTATCAGGAAATGACACAAAATAGATGTGCATATCATATGTGATTGAGCAGGAGAAAATGGTGGAATTTTTTAAAATAGGACACCTGCTTAAAATTTGCTATGATGGTCATACCTCTGGCTTATACTACTGTAGAGGGAATTTCAATACTACAAAGGTGGTGATAAAGTAGCAAAGGTAAACTATTCAAAGCTGGGGTTTGAAAGCAGTGCAAGTAATAGGGACTTCAGACCAGGTGTCCTGTTCAAGATTTACATCTGATTGAAAGATCACTGGGTGCATGGATATCAACAGGAAGCATATAACCAGGTCCAAAAGAACAGGAAATGAGAATATTCAAAGTTCTTATCAAGTACTCTCAGCTGCCTGACTGAACATGGTTCAGTAGAAGTAATTTTTGAGTAATACTGTGACAAATGGAAGGAGGAGTGCAGGAGTGATAGGCCAGCTTCTCTGCTCTTATCAACACTTTCACTTATTTACTGACAAGGTTACCTGAAAGTATTTGGCTAAAAAGAAAAAGCATGGAAAACTGGGAAAGGAAGAAGGATCATTGGAATCAGGAAAGATGAAATGAAATTATTAAATTAAATGATTCCCCAAATTTTAAAGTTTAATTCTCTTGTTGACTCCTATGAATTTATAGGGGACAAGAAAATGGGCAGCTATGGTAGTGAATGTGCTGCAGATATATTCACAGAGGCAGACACAGCTGTGCACAGCTGGCACAGATGTTTTAGTGTTATTTTTGTTAGCTCTCAGTCAGATTTTAGGGGGAGATTACTCACAGCTGTTGCACACAGAAAAATAATGTACTGGCACTAATCCTCCTCTACAGTGGCACTCACAGCACCCATCCTAGAGGTAGGGTTACTTGCTGCTCTAGGCAAAGAGATAAATGCCCATTTCCCCTCCTCTTTCAGACAACAGTCATTAACTGTTGAAGCCCTAGGTGAATGTTTTCACAGTGCTGTACTTGTCCCTAGGAGATACTGCAATGACACTTTAGATGAGTAAGAGCAGTATCTGCAGTTGCATTTAGGAGGATGAAAATTATAGGTCAGAAAGAAATTTCTCCCTGTGGTCCAATATTACAGAATGTAGTGTTTCATGGGCTTTTGCAGCTTCCTTTCAAACATCCTTCACTATTCATTTCTGGAAAATAACATTACATGAAATGCAAGTGTTGTCATATACAATAAAACCTACATTCTTATGATATTTTGTTACTCCTATCATCTTTTAGCTTTAGTTAATATCAGGTAATCATACTTCTCAAAAACTAGACAAAAAGAAGGTGTACTGGATTCAGTTGAGTTAGCATATATGATCTCAGATATGTTTGGTGTTCAGGAAATGCCATAACACTTCCCTGTCCATACTGTCTGCTGAATAAAAAAAAGATTATAATACATTATTACATTCCCACAGTTAAAACACCAGTTTTATTTTTAAATTTAAAATGCAACCAAGCAAAAATGTTCTGCACTAAAATAACTAGCATCACTTACTGCCTAAGAAATTACCATAGAAGATCTGCTATTTTACATGTTTCAGCAGAGCTCTTCACAGGTACCATAACAGTCCTACTAGAATCAATTAGTGTGATTCAACTGTACAGGAATTGATATGGTTTAATGTTAATTGATGTAGCACATCATTACAGAACTCAAGTATATGATAATTGCTGAACAGGTGAATTCTGGTGTGTAAGCCCACCCCAACTACTCACCTCCTTACGCCCCCTATACAGAAAAAAAGAATCAGACATATGCTCCAACAGGTACCAATAGTCAAGTAATAGTCAAGCTGCAGTGGTCCAGCTTCCATCTATTTCCCAAACTATTTCCATCTATTTCCCAACTTTCTTCAAAAGTTAACAAATATGCATAGTATATGATCACTAATTTCCACATATGTGTACATATGTGCTCTGAAGTCAGGCATGCAATTCTCACCTGCCTCTTTTACCACTCCACTACTTTTGCATTCTTTTCATTGATACCACTATTGGGATGGCACCTCTGTCTTAAAAGCCATTCCATAGTTGCAAACCAAAATCAAAAACTATCTTCTCCCAAATAAACTTCAGTCATGAATGAACTGTTGTCAGTTCTCCCACTAATAAGGGCACATAAGGGCCAATTATCTTTTGAGCATTTGCAAATCTGCCTTCTTCTTCCCTTGGTCTGGTTCTCAAGCACTTTTTGACTGAATTTTTGGGTGAGTCTTATTGGTCACCCAAAATTGCATAATGCTAATACTTGCTCCTGTGTTCTACAGTGAATTTCAAAGTAGGGAAGTGCCCCAGAACAGTAGGTGCCACAGTGACACAACAAACAAATCCCTATTCCTGCTGTGTCCTTTCAGAGCCTGTTGGTTGAATGCTTGCTGCTGGCCACCAACCAGCATGACACATTTGTTCTGCTGTGGCCTTTATACAGGATGGTGCTCATAAGAGAGAAGAGCTTCATAAAATCCACTGTGAAACATGAAAAAGCACCACCAGTACATATGATTCCTACAGAGATCACATAGGGAAAGACAAAAAAAAAAACAACTCTAGAGGGAAAACAAAGTGAAGCTGAAGGCTGATACCGGCACATTTGGCCACATACCAGAACTACAGATTTTTCCAGCAGAGCAGTAGTCCTCCTACAAACTTGTAAGAAAGTAAAGTTCATAACTGTGTTGTAAAAAAAACCCCAACCTATTTCAAAGAAACTTGTTTTCTACAATGTCATTTCCAGAAAGTGCTAAGCTATGCTTGTGAGATTGCTGTGAAAAAGACTGAAAAGAAAAATGGGAACTTTTATATGGATGTCATCTACCTTGACTTCAGAAAGGCTTTTGACACTTTCTCCCATAACATCCTTGTAGGTAATCACAGGAAATGTGGGTTGGACGAATGGGCGGTGAGGTGGATCAAGAACTGGCTGAATGGCAGAGCTCAGAGTGTTGTGATGAGTGGAGCAGAATTCATTTGGAGGCCTGTAGTCAGTGGTTTTCCCCAGAGACCAATACCAGGTCCAGTCTTACTGAACTTACATTTATCAGCAACCTGGATGAAGGGATAGGAATCACCCTAAGCAAGTTTGCTGATGACCCTGGGGGAATGGCTGATCCACCTGAAGGCTCTGCTGCCATTCAGTGGGACCTGGATAGGCTGGAAAGTTGGACAGAGAAAAACCTAATGAGGTTCAACAAGGACAAGTGCAGGGTCCTGCACCTCAGGAGGAATGACCCCAAGAACCAGCACAGGCTGGGGACTGACCTAGAGAGCAGCTCCGCTGAGGAGGACCTGGGGGTATTGGTGAATGGCAAGCTGACCATGAGCCACCAGCGCTCTCATGGCCACGCAGGTCCATGGGATTCTGGGGTGCATCAGGAAGAGTGTGGCCAGCAGGCTGAGGGAGCTGATCTTCCTCTTCTAGTTTGCCTTGGTGAGGCCACATCTGTAATATTGTGTCCAGTTCTGGGCTTCTCAGTACAAGAAAGACAAGGAGCTACTAGAGATAGTCCAGTGCAAGTCCACAAAGATGATGAGGAGTCTGGAGCAGCTCTGTCCTGAGGACAGACGGCAGGAGCTGGGCCTATTTAGTTTAGAGAAGACTGAGAGACCCCAGACCTCATCAATACATACAAGTATCTCAAAGGTGGGTGCCCAGAGGATGGTGCCAGACTCTTTTGCGTGGTGCCACCTGCTCTAGGTGAGCCTGCCTTGGCGGTGGAGCTGGACTGGATGATCTCCAGAGGTCCTTTCCAACCTAGACTATCCTATGATTCTGTGAAATGGACAAAACCTTACAGTTCTGTATTACCTGAATGCATTGTTTGTAAAACAAGTTGCACAAAGCAACAAGAGTGAAGGTTAATGCATAGGACAGCAGGAATCAAGAACTCTGTTTCTATAGGATAGTCATGATAGGTTTTAAAAATATATATATAGAAGTAATTAGTACACTGAAAATGTTATTTTAGTCTTCCACATAAATGAAGACCAACATCCAAAATTTTAAATATTAACTGCATACATTTAAAGTCAAAAATCTTTCAATCAAAAATATGTTAGAAGTAATAATTTTCTAAGTCATCAAGACTAAGATCCAACTCTTGCATAAATATATATTTAAATTAATTTGTTGTTTGTTTTTCCCAGCAGAATTCCAAAAGAGATTGGACTTCAGTATCATGGTTTGCTTCTTTCATTTGAGATATTACTGCAAGCCTTCCTAATGATGATCAGCTTTCTCTGGCTAGGTAAATTTTATGGAGAATTGATGTGTCCTTTTTCTTTTACAGAATAGCCTACAAAGCAGTGAGGTTTAGGAAGAAGTTAAATAATTGTATTTCCTTCAGCATGAAATAAAACTCTAATAAACTCTACAGGAGTTTATGTCTCCAAAGGAGACAAAATGTGAAGCTACTGAACTCACAGAACCAAAGCAAAAGACAACCCACTAAGGTTCTGTCTTTATTTGCTTATTTTCTCAATATTCTAACATTTCGCTTGCAAGGAGTTTGACAACAGTTTCTTGTCACCTCAACAACTAGACTTAATTACTTGATAGTCAGATGCTGTGGCCATCTTCATAAGAAGGCATGTATGATGAAAATAAAGCATAAAGATTGAATTCCTTAAATCTGTCTCAAGGAAACTTTGCTTTTATAAGATATTCTTTCCAGAGAGGAAATTGGTCATTGTTAAATTCCTTTTCATTTGCCAAAACACGCTATCTCACCATACAATTCAATGATACATTTTTATTCCCTATTATTTTATTTTGTTATTTTACTCCCTGCTTTATCATGAAGACTTGATCTTTTTCTTATTAAATCAGTGGAAGAATACCTATTGAGCTGAATGGTAAAGAGAGTGAGCAGCCCTACCACCAATGTAAGTATTAATTCTGATTTACCATTCACAGGGAAGGCCCTTACAACATGCTGTATGATCACAGAGGGAGAAATCACTGCCTTAGTGAAGGCAGCAAAGGCAAAAGTTTTCTGTGATGTGCCATTCAAAAAGCTGCATATTAAGTGAACACAACAAATTCTAAGAACAGCATGCATGTTTTCTAGTGATTCAATTCCCTTTTGAACTTTTACCTAAGAAGAAATCCTGGTGGCACTATTTTACAATTTCTGAATGGACTATATCCCCTGTAATATAGAATTTTTAGAGAGTTTAGAAAGCAAAATGTTACTGGATTTCTTTCCCTGCATGCTCACACCAGCCTCTATCTAGACTCATACATGTAACCCCATGGCATGATTATATGCCACTATACCACAGAAGGAATATTCCTATTGCATGTATGAAAGCTGTCCTGTAGATACCTGTTGAGTCATACAGATTAGGATTCAAAAAGAAGTTGCAAGGCAGCTGTGAGGTCTTTTCTCTTGCAGTAAGAAGTACAGAGGTTTCTCCCAGAGAGCGTGTTCATAATTCCAGTTTTAGATGTGGTGATATTTATTTCTATTCAATCCCAATCATATTTGCTCACTAGAGAGACAAAAATCACTGTTACTACAACAAAATCACCAGAAGTGCTATGAGAATGCAACTGTTTCTAGGTGTTTGTTGTCTGTCAACTGTTCTGGAGTACCTACCACCCTAGAAAAATTAGCTCATCCAATCAAGAAAGGGAAGCAAAATGTAAGCAGGCCAAATGTAATAGTCAAAGTCAGTGGATATGCAAGCATACTGAAGGGCTCAGGTCTGTTTGGATTAGACAACTGCATCAGTCCATGTTCAAACCAAATATTTTTACTGGAATTTTAGAAACACATATACATTTCAGACACAGACAGGAGCCCTAAAGACACAATAGGAAATGCAACCCACCAGGTATTTCAGTTCCTACACTGAGATAGTACTTCAGTGACAAAACTGGATTAAAATATATATTTGAAAGGATGCTTTTATTGTATATGTTTCATAAATGTTGACATGTGAAATACATTTTAACATGCAATATGGCTGTTACTGTTACATGAGAATGAAATTAATTTCCATTTTTGAGAGAGAGTGTCACTCTAGAAATTTTTAAGGGAATTATTTTTCAGGGGAGGATTTACAATTCAAAATGTTTATTAGTCTAAAGATTGTGAATCAAATCTCTGACAGCACTGAAATGCTTTTCATTTATGTGTTGAACAGTTTACCACAAAGGGCATCAGAATATAAACCGTCCTCCCTTCTTCTGTACTGACATCTAGTTCATGTATTTTGTAACAATAAAATTGGTGTCGGTAGGTGTTAAGACCAATTTATAAGATACAAGTCATTCAGGGATGACTAGGATTTTAAACATAGGCCTATTATGACAAGGCAGATTTTGGGTGAATGCTGTTAAAATAGTGAAATACTGCCTATTGTAGGTAGTAATCAAAATGTAAGAGCTTTATCTGAAATGTCTAATATTGAAGAAGTCAATCAGGTGAAAGATTTAGTGATGTGAGACACTGAAGAGGTAAAACCTGTATGGGGGTATGAAACCATTAAAAAGAATGAGTGATGCTCTTGGGTGAAGTATTTTGCAATCTTTGTTGAGAAAACTACTGCCTTAATCTGTACAGAATAATCATACTGAGAGAGTAGATATGCATAGCTGCTCTAATTGAGGTGGAATAGCCTGCATACTTGTCCCAGATGACTTGCTACGAATGAACTACATCTAGATTCAGAAAAATCTGAATATATTTTAAAGCATTTGAAACTAAATACGTACAAACTAAATAAAGCTCGCTAGAATTTCTTGCAACAGTATTCTGATATTGTGTTCATATGCAAGTTTAAGGTGAAGTGTTATCTCAAAAATTGGGTTTTTTTAGTTACAATTTATTCTCAATTTCCATTTTTGGCAGTTTGAAATTGACTGTGAGTTCACTGAGGCAAGCATTAAGTGCCCAGCTTGCGTTAGTAACTCCCTGACTCTTAAAATGCATGTAAAAAAGGAAAGCGTACAGCACTATCATTATGTTGTGCAGCTAAACAGCTGTTTGGTTTTTTCTCCTACACTGACTTTTCTCTTTCTAGATGAGAGCCAAATGCCATTGCAAGAGTTCATGCAGTATAGAGGTTTATTTACTCTTTCCTGGAGACAGCATTTTTGCTTTTCCTTTTTTTTTCCCCTAGTAATTTTCTGTATTTTTCTAAGAAAAATGACACTAATACTACTACCATACCTTTGCTTTTAATTTTTTTAAAAAACAGGAGATTTCAATATTAAGGCTGGTACCAGCAGTACCAGCTTCTGCTTAACAAATTAACCCAATAGAACTTTACTAATGCCTTCCATTTAAGAAGTTAAATAACAAAACGAGCAAGAAACCCCTACTTCAAATAGAACCCAAAGTCTAGATGTCAACTAAGCAACAGAGAAGTCTAACACTTTCATCCAGATCAAATATGCCAAATATATTGGCATGATTTTCACTGTAAACAACTGTTTTGCTACCACAACACACTCAACTGTTATTTTTCAGAAAAGCATTCATTGGCTTCACAATCACACTGATTCTTCCATGATGGACCACAGCCCCTTGTCCAAGTGATATTAAAAGTACATGAATGGCAGTGCTAAAACAATAGAGAACAGCAGGGATATTAGACAAATAGACTTCCTACTGCCACAAGGCATTGCATTAGCATTCCTTAATAAAATATTTTGGATCCTTCATTTTTAATGAAAAGAAAAATAGTCACTTTAAACTTTTTGAAAATTGAAATTATTTTTGAAAGGATTTTGAGGGAAAAAAAATGTGGTCAGTCTCCTTTAAGATTTCTTATTTTCCAGTTGTGGAGTGCTTGTCTTTTCTACCCTTATAGTCTTTTGATGAAAATAAGAAGACATAATCTATATAGTACCTTACAAATTGTGAAGCATCTCAGGATATTCTTTTTGAGATAGGGTTCAATTACAATAATTTGCATACTATCACAAATATGTGGCCTATCTTTAATTATCTGAAATGATATACATATATACACACACATAATATTATAATTAGATTGAGTTCTAAAATTATATATGGCAATGACTTCATTGTACAACAGCTGTAGTCCTGTGGCAGTTTTAGAACAGCTGTAGCCAAGCACTGAAAGACAGAGAAAGAGCCACTCAGTGAAGCTGCTGATCATTACTGAGACATTCAGAAATCTGCAGCTGTTGAAGCAGTATTTGTGGTAAGTCTGCTTCCAACAGGGATGACAGGTGAGATCTAGAAGATGACAATAATTGCCAAAGTCAGTCCTCATATACCAACATGAAGGGATGCAACCAGTCCAGAACTATCTCTCTTTGTGAAAGCAGTCACTGAGAGTGGCCACTGTAGTATCTACCTGGGAAATGAATGGAGCTAGAGCAGCCAGTGCTAATACTGGCATAATCCTGGGAATGCTACAGCCCCAGGAGAAAGGGCAGACTTGGCAAGTATTAAAATAATTTGCTTCTTAAAGTGTCGCCTGCCATACCAAAACACCTCTCCCCATCATTGTTTTTAAATAGCTTCAGCCCATTCATCCTGCCTTTCAAATACATTTCTGCAGTTTTTTAATTCTCCACATGAATCCAAACACAGTTTCTGAAAGTGTGCCCTTCTCTTTTCTGCTAGATATCAGGAGTAAGCCAAATATATGACAATGAGAAAAATGTTTGTCTGCAGCAACACGTAAATAAATACTCTTTATCTGAAGAGCAGCAAGCACTATGAAGAGGAATTGTGACAGATTCTCGCCTTTGTTAATTAAATATTCATTTTAATTGGCAACAAACTAGGTTAATCTTCTCCAAATTGAAGCCCATTTTTCCCATGACAGTAACTTGTAAAGGATCTTTCTGTCTTTATCTTGACCTATGAGCTTTTTTCCTCTGCTTCTTTTATAGCAGAGAGGGAGTAAGCAAGCAGCTGGGTGGCAGTGTGGCTTTTAGCCAAGTCTAACCCATCACAGAAGGATATCTACAGGGAAGACTTTGCATTACTCTTAGTGTGTCCTGGTTGTATGATAGGGGTCACAGCAAAACACCAAGTGATTTTCTCATGCCCAAGCAGAGTTGCAGTTGGAGTAATTACACAGGAATGTTTTACACTAGGCCACACAAAGGGAGTTATTCATTCTTTACAGACTTGGGAGAACTAGCACCCCTAAGCTTAATATGTCTTATTATTTGTTCTCCCTCTTATTGTAATCATCTTAGTGTTTTTCTGAAGCTCATAACATGTAAAAGCTAAGTATCGGTATCTTTTTTGTTCCATAACTTAAACCTTTCTCCTCATTCTGGGTTGCCACAAATTTCTGCCTTAAGTCCATTCCTTAGCTTGTGACCACAAGTTTGGACAAGAAATCAAACAGCAGATCAGCTTGACCACATATCAGGAAATCAAACCAAAAATTTCTGGAACAGGAATCTCATTACACTCCCAGCCCAGACTCACTTTCACACTACGGTGTTTACAATTTAGCCTTAATAATAAATAAAGCTCCATTTTTTTTTTTTTTTTAATTCATGCTGTTTTTAAAAGGAATGATAAGGGATTGTCATGGCTACCCTGCACTCAGACACATAGAACTCATTGCTGAGAAAAGGCAGCAGCTGCCACTCCAGTGCTGTATCAGTCCACATACAGATGAACAACAGCAGTGCATTCACTTTGCTATGCTATTTTTCCTTTGTTGACAACATCACAACTGTGTTTCTGAAAGTCCCAACGGAATACTAGGAGCTGCTTCAGCTGCTGAAAAGAATAATATAAGTCACTTTCCCTCCTTTTCTTTATTTATTGAAAGACAGTTCACTTGTGTTAAAAGAGCCAGGCGCAAAGGGACCAGGATGTATTGCCACTTGCTCTTTACTCACACCTATCTCCCATCATTCAGTGTGTACAGTCTGAAAAAAACAGGCATAAAAACAATCTTAGAAGTGGCAAAGACGAGATCAGACATCGTGATGCCAGAAAAGAGATCTTCCCATGCAGACTGAAAGAGATGCTAAAGACCTTTGGTAAAGGGAAATCTGAAAAGTCTCAACTGGCCTTTCTTTTTTCTACCTAACCTTATCTTCCCCCAGCAATGCATCAGTTCAGTGCAGTGTCCTGCATTCCAGAACCAGATCAAGGATATAACATTGCCAGTTGTGCCACACTGTCATGGCTGTGACACATATTTAGCCATAAGAACTACAATTATAAAAGGTATGTACACTTTGCAATACAGAGCAATATACAACAATTTTTTTCTAGTGCTTAAATAGTAATAATACACTAATATCCTTGAAGAAAAAAAAATCTATAATACAGACCTTTATGTTTTAATTTAGGTTGCAATATCAGCCTTTCATATTAATGCCACTTTATTTACCCTAATAAGTTGCTACTTCAGTAAACAGTTAAAATTTCTTTGATGACTGTTATAATTTCTCTGCATTTTTAATGAGTTTACATGGAGGCACTAAGAACATTATATGATAAGTCTGTAGGCTAAGTAGATAGTACCAGTAATCCAATTAGTTTTAGAGATCTGTTAAAGAATACTTTAATATTTACTACTGTGATTTAAAAAAATGTTATGTTTAATTTTAAAGTATTATGAATCTTTAGCTTTCAATATTTTTTTTAATCTCTGACAGATACATTGGAAGTCAATTAACACATTAAAATTACATTAACATGCAATCTCATTTTTTTCACAGAGCAGAAGACAAACTACTTTTTTCTGCAGTATTAATTTTTTAAAGTATTTTTAAAATTTTTATTTATATATATTTCCTGAGTCTTGCTTGATATTGGGGTAAATAATGAAACTTAATCTGCTCTTTGCACATTGCTACTGAAGAAGCTGAACAGATGTTCTGTTGAAACACACAAAATATATCAGATACACATACTAAAGATGCTTTTTGAGAAAATGACTTTGAAAAGTATATAAAGATGGCTGTTCCCAGCAAAGTCTGATCTAATCACATGAGGAGCTGAAAGCCAATTTAAAAAAAACCACAAAAATAAAAAGCAGAAAGAATTTTTTTTAAGTAGAGTTTTACAAACAATGCTCACTGATATCTTGCACTGTAAGTAATGCATTCCCCTAGAGAACAGAAGTGCTAAGTGTCCACCTGGAATACAGCCTTTTTACTGTGGAAGAATTCACTTTCCTCATATGAATAACTGCTATTTTGGCATGATGAAAAAATTAGCTAATTTGATTTCAAATTAACTTTTTTTAGTTCCAGTCAATGGATATGGAAAAAAAAAATAAAGGGCAAAAATACCATTTTGAGAATGATCTCTTGCTTTTGCTATGTGTGTGGCTATACTGGCCAACATTTCACAATTATTGAGACCTTTACACACCATTTCCAATTGACAGTTGTTTTGGGGTTTTTTAAACTATTCTGTCTACTGATATGCTATTGCAGAAATACCACAGAACATATATCACACTTTTGTGTAACCCTAACTTTAATCAGAAATGTCTTCTCACGATCTGTAGGGCACCTACATTCACAACAGACTGTCACTGCTATTCTGCGGCTGGGGACCTCCAGCTCAGATGAGACAGCGAAAGTTTTTGAAGGTCACAGAAGAAGTCTGTGTCAGAGAGAGAACATGAATGCAAGCTTTTCCAGATCTAGACTGGACACTTGGGCATCCTCTTTTCCTTAACTCTCGCTGACATTGTTTATAACCCTGTGGCGGTAGGCCACAGATGGGCTTTAGGTTACACAGACATTTGTGATAAAGAGAGGGGTTAAAGTAACAGATCTGTACTTCCAAGCTAAAAGAACCATCCTTTCTCAGTAAATGTAAAAAAATCCCTGCTTATGTTGTGTAGGTTTATTCTGATAGCATGCATATAAAAGAAATAATTTAGAAAAAAGAAAAGGAGATACATCATTCCTATTTTGCAATTGATAAGGGTTTACAGCGCCTCCAAAGTCTGTTTGGTTTTATCCATTTCCTTTCTCTTGATTTTTTTGCTTTGTCCCTATCCTTAACCTGTGCCCCAGAGAAAGAGTAAACAGCTGCTAAAAGTGCCAATAACATTCAAGAGTTCATGTTCCCCTACTCTTTACCCGGCTGAAGTAACCACATTTGGTATGCATTCCACTCTGCAGCATTCTGGAAACCGGCAGTTTGAACCCGTTTTTCAATTTGGCAGTAATGCACTCTGAACAGTAATATGTTACAGAGCCAGCTGGTCTTCCTTAGCCTTTTACCCTCCTTTAATCTTCTAGTGTTCCATGGACACCTCATCTACTCTGGGACATTGTTTCCTTCAATCATGTATTATATTTGTGGGGTTTTTTTGTTGTTTTTACATAGCCATAACCTTCCTATTTTGAAAGGCAAAGGCACTGCTAATAGCATTAAAAACCAATCTGTCTATTAGTTCAGATTTGAAATAAATATGCCAGTAAAAGAATTTGAATCATCATTGGCATGTATTTAAAAAACAAAACAAAATCAAAGATAAACAAATCTAACCAGATTATATTTTTAGCTTCTTATTAAAGAATTTCATTCATAAGCACATGTATAAATATGCATACACAAATGCAAGTATTTATACATCTACTTGCATATACTATACATCCACACACCTGCACAAATATGCAAATGCACATGCACTTGTTCACAAAAACATGTGTACTCTGTATACGCAGTCACAGAAGAGGAAAACTCATTTTTTACAGAATAATTTGGCTATTAGCACAGCAAGAAACTAACAATAATAGTAGAGAGGAAAGCAAATACTATTTAGAAATTTAGACAAATTGGCCTCAAAGTATAGGAGCAAAACCGACCAACTTTGCAGTTCATCAACATAATTCAGAGATAAATGTGGCAAAGAACTTAAGTTGACATGAACTAAAAATCTCAAACTTCTCAGATCTTGTGATACAGGAAGTATTCAGGCTTCATTCTATAAAGTGTCTTTGTTCTTTTGGTCTAGCAAAGATGGAGAATCATACAGATTTCTACACATACATTAAAATTCTAGGAGCAGTGGATATGATATTAGCACTGGTCATATATCTGGTTTTACTTAGTAGCATGCTTTTAATGCAGTTCTCCTAACTCTTCAGCAATGTATCTGAAGGAAAGGATATCCAGAGAAAGAAGCATTTGTACTGTTGTACTGAACTAAGCATATTAATTCCACTGCAAGGGAGTATGGTTAGACTGCAGCAAAGAATTTGATTTTGTGTAAGCTTGTTTGTGATTTGCTGGAGAAAAAATAAGTTATAAGTAAAGACGGATGTTTGAGCTTTTTTTTGTAATTTCAATTTTCTAGCAATCAACATGAATCAGGAATACTTAGCAAATATAATTTACATTTTTGAAATTCAGAGTGTGGTCCTTTGTCTCCAAAGAATTAAAATCATTAAACGTTATTTGCAGCTTTCACATTATTACTGTTTGAAGCAACTTGTGAGGATTCAAGAAGCACAATGGGAACTGAAGAAAAAGACTGAAAGTATGTCTCTTCAGCATCTACTTAATTGGCAAAAAAGTGATTAGAACATCATCTGTTCATTAACAGGTGATGATGTTTAAGTTCTAGTATTGTTAGTTTATACTTTCAGACAAAGTTCTCAATCCTTCAGATTTAGAGCACAAACGTGATCATAAGTACATGTACAACATAACAGTTTTAAGCCTGAAAATCTTACATATAAAATTTAATATTCTAATAAACGCTCTGGAGTCTCAGAGACAAGCCTATATAGTACATTTTTGAATTAAATTGTAGCAGTAAAAACCCATGCAATTTGTGTCCAAATAATGTCTCTTTCTATTTCTTATTTTAGCCTAACATCTGGTATCACAGCAGATTTCTGCCACCTGCAAGGTCAGGAAAATGCAGACATTTCAACGTTTACTGACTATAGCATTATTGGAAAATTTTTATAAGGGTAGGATGGCTTCTATTTCTTCACAAGTGTCTCCCATATATAAAATAATAACTGTGAAAAAGGCATTCCTAAAAAGGTACAAAACTGGAAACAAGCATTAAAATTATGCCCTGGTTAATGAAAGAAACAATTATGGCACACAATCCTCAACAGGTAACTAAGTCAGAAAGCCCTCATAAACCCACACATAATGACTTCCTAGTTTGTCATTCTGCCATGGTATACCCTGGCCCTATACCTGCAGAGGATGCTGTGTGCCAAGTGCATCTGTAGCAGCCTGGCAGTATTTTGCACCCAACCTCTGTGTCAAGCACAGATCCTGTCAGCCTAAAGCCTCACATGCAGCTTCAACTCCCCAACTTGTAAAAAAGCAACATCACTCTGCTACCAGCTATCTCAAAAAAACCCCAACAAACTCACACACTTCTGAGCAAAGAGGCTTCTGGGTTCATTAGGCTTAAAAAGGCAATTGTTTCCTTTGCCATCTGCTAACCTATCCTGAAAACTTGTCTCAGTCTCATCCACCATGGTTACTGGAATAGCATCTGTCCACCTGCAATCCTGACAGGTTGGAATATTTTTAGATACTAATTAGTAAAAAGTCATGTCCAAGAGAACTTCCCTGACCTTATGCTGCCATTTAAAACTCTTCAGCTGCGGGCCACCAGAAAAGCCAGCTCCACGGAAGCAGCAGATACAGGAACAAGCATGATAATGGGGTAGGCAGCCAAGCCTAACCTGGCACACTCACTGATGAACAGCCGATATGCTACGGTCACTTGAGACTTCTTCTCAGAATACTGTTTTCCTTCCTGGTAGGACAGCAAATTCCCTGACCTCCATTTCAACATGATATGGAGTTCTTTGAAAGAGCATAAACAACAGAAATAATTTCACTTGTTTTTCTTTTAAAAATGTGTTTTTATTCCCAATGCAATTCAATAGCCATATATTTTTAAAGTGTACTAAAATCCCCTTTCCAACATCAAAGTAATTTTTCAACTGATATAGTCACTTTTTTGTTTTCTCATGCAAAACTGAATTTTAGTTAATATAGTCTCCACTGGCCAAACTAATCCTTACCTTATCACTGGAGCTTGACAAAATTATAAGAAGAAGAATCTGGGCCAAACATTACCGTCTAAGATACAGCAGCTGGAAGATATCCAAACACGATAATTTATCCCATATATTCTTGAACTGAAATCCTAAAAAATCTGTTTCTACAAAACCACTAAATCTAGATTCTAAATATGTATTTAAGTCTCTAGCAATTATCAAAACATTTTGAAAAGCAAGTAATTTTTGATACTACTGGAATAAAAGGCACTGATGAGTAAGTCTTGTGATCATTCTGGCCAAAGCCTGACAAAGGTAATTCAGCTACAGAAAATATATCTGAAGTAAACCTAGTTTCATTTAATGAGTTCTGTTGGGTTACATTTTTTCCATTCTTTGCTCCTGCTGCTTGATATTTAGCTGTAGAGAGAATTCTATGCATCCAGATGGACTAAACACCCTTAGATTTTTACTATTTTTTGTTTTTAAATTCATGTTAGTCCTTGCTTGGCCACAAGAGGCATATAAGAAAACAACAGCACAACTTCTATGTTAGTAACATTTGCTACTTGTTGTTTGGAAATAACCAGATGCCTCAGTTAGGGAGTTACACTGCTGCTGTAGATAAAATCAAAGGCAGAGGCACAGATGATATTTCTCTTAAGGAGCTAAGTACTAAACTAAAGCAGGATGACAAAATTGAGCATTCCAAAGATCGGCCAGAGCTTGGGTTGGATCTCTTTGCCATCTGCTGCCTGCAGGAGCTGCCCTGCAGCTGCGGGCCAGCACACCACTGCGGGAGCCCCACACTGCACCATGGCAGAGAGAGTTCCTGAATCCGGTTGCCAGCAGAAGCAGTGGTGTGGAGAAGACTTTTGTCCCTAGTCTGGAATTCCATGTGTTAGCTGGAAAAATTCTCTAGAGTTGTAGAAATGCCTGAAGATTAGCAATTTGTTAACTCAGCAAATAATCTCACTGATAAAGGTTGTGAAGATATCAAAGTCCCTGGAGAGTAAACAAGATCCCCAAGGGCTCAGCAGTTATCAAACACAAGCTGCTTACTTCAGCATCCCCTTGCAAGCCCATAGCTTTGCATGTGTTGGTTCTGGCTCCTGTTACACAATTTCTTAGCCTATAAAATGGATGCACTAAATGCTCATCTGGCATGGTAGTTTGGTTTGTGTCAACTACCACAAAGCATTTGAAAAAACCAAATGCAGTGTAACACAATACAGCATACTCTTAACCTACTAACTCTTGCCATTGTTTACTTTGCAAAAGGAAAAACAAGCACAAAAGCCTTCCACATCTAGAATACAAACTTGGGACCTGTGATTCAGGATGGTTACAATTCATCTTTTAAGAGATAATGAGGCAAACCGAATTGCCTCACTTGTCCACGGAAAGCCCTGCCACGAAATGGAGGGGTATGAGTATTTTCATTGAAAAAAGCCAATAATTCAGCAGAGACTGCATCTGGTAAAGTTTCTACAGAGGGCATGACTGTGCATCTTCCTAGAGCAGAGATAAGCAGTTAGCCAATTAAAGCCACTGGAGACCACTTGCAGTATTGTTGCTAACATATGCTTGTGAAATCAGGATCTAATTTCTCACAATTTCAATGTTCCAGTATCTCAGACTTCTACTCTGTGGGAACATGATTGTTTAGGGCAGAATTTCCCCTTGGGGTGTATGTCCTTAATTTATTGCTGCAGGGTTGAGTAATGTACCGATCACAGAATCATTCATGTTTTATTAAAATTAATTTCAAGGGATTGTTGGTTTTAGGAAGCATATATAGGACTGTTCAGATGCTTTGGCAAAACAATACCAGCAACAAAGAGTAATGAAAATGTTTCCTTTTTTCATTCCTTTCACTGTAAGATAAATGAATTCTAGCCTCGGAGTACACCAAGAAAAGGAAAAAAACAACAGAAAACTATTTTGTCCCAGTTCCTCTGATTTTTCATGTCTGTCTTGCATTGCTGCTTCTGGAAGGAGTCCCCCTTGGCTAACATGTATCTTTAGGCTCTATCTGCACATCTGGGTCAGCACTATAAACGTTGTTTGTGAGACCTGGCTCTCCCTACCAAATGTAGATAGGTTTTCTTTATTCTCATATCTGATCTTCATAGGAATATTTCTTTTCAAGTGCCTGTTTTCAGATATTTTCTAGGCATGTGGAAACAGTAGAAAATAATTGCTTCGTCTGATAGATAATTTATTGTCTGAGACTATTTTAAGGTGAAGGGACACCACCATAAAGAGGTCTCGTTTGCTAAGTGATAATTGCAGGCTGAAAGCAAAAATGGAAAGAAAGAAAGAAATGTTGATGGCTTCTTGGAATATTTCAGCCACTTTACAGTGAGGCTGAACCAGAAATTCCCATTTTACAAGGAAAAGGGAAAAAGAAGCAGGTGAGGAGAGCAGTCCTACTGCAAGAACTAGAAGAGAGCAGAGGTTTTCTGTTGCACAGCCAGCACTGTGCAGATGTACACAAGACAGAGCTCACACCTCACCATGTGCAAGTGCACACCACCACTACGGGCACTACAGATGCACCAGATATGGTATCAAGATGGTCTGTATAGAAGAATCACTTGCCAATGCTGCATTTTCTGGAACCAACTTTTAGTGTGATCAACAGCTTTTCCTATAAGGAGAGGAAAACCATTAGTTTTGTTACTGTGTCACAAATCAGAGAAAAAGGAATAAAATTAAAGTCCAAAATGACTAATCAAATTTGCTTGACAAGTACTAATTCACTTTGATCTATTCCTCACCATAATTTCATTGGCAGGTAAACCATACATATTTATAAAAGTGGCAGCAGGCTGCTGTTGTTCTGTTTGTAATTTACAGTAACAAAGAATTCATTTAAATTACCATACTTGAAGTCCCAAGGTGACTCTGCCGTGGTTACAGGCCCCCTGCTATGCAGGATACGTAACACAATAAAGAACAAAGGAAAACAATGCTACACTGAGACCAGGGCTCCTGGGTATTCAGTTCAGGTATTTACAGCTGAAACAATAGCCCTGTGCAAATCAGCATTATTACTACAGTTTGCTGATAGAAACCCCAGGGAACTCAGGAAGTGTCTGCCTGCAAAGCAGCTGATTACACTGAGTTACTTATGTTTTGTTTAAGCATTATTGTTTCCCATAATAATAAACAGTAAATGATTGTTTAATAAAAGGGCATGAGAGGCGCAACCAAATGTGCAAGGTACACCTCTCTTCCAGAATTCTGGCTTGCCATATTGGTCAGCAAATGCACCTGTCAAGAAAAGGACTCCAGTATCAACCTTGCCCTTGTGAAGCACCATTACCAGACTCACCTGTTTGGGATTTTTTTTTTTTTTTTTAATGCTTGTTTCTGATCTTACAGACTTTAGAAAAAAATGCAAGCATGGACTCAGGGAGAGCCAGTTTAATCAATCTACTGATGCTTATGGTTTTGGCACATAGATAGGGCTGCTTGTCTCCCCATTTTGCTCTTCCTATTGGAAGAGCAAAGCAAAGAAGAAGCAACCTCATTGGCACTGTCTCCCCTCCAATGCTTTGCTTCATGAAGGCAAGTTGTTCCTCAAGACCACATCTTTCACAGTGGAAGAGACCCGAATTCTTCACGGCCACACATTTCTTTAGTATTTTACTAATACAAAGAAAATTACATTTAGGCACATTTTAGAATGTTTCTTTTCTGAACTAGCAATTCATCCTTTAGAGAGGATGAGGTAGGCTGACTTTCCCTGTCTGTCCATGAAAATCCCTGCCATAAAATGGAGAGGTGTAACTTTTCACATTGAGTGTGAAATGTGCCTTGCACTGATTTGTGAGCTGTTCAGAAAAAAAAAATTGAAGAAGAAATTGCTTCTTCAGTGAGGGATGTTTTTAACAATTCCCAAAATAAAATGCTACACCAGTTAATTTAAAAAATGTTCCTACCTATAGAAAAATTAGATATTCTAGTTGATACACCATTGCCTGTGGCATGCTCAGAGTCATGGTTGTTTAAACCTGCTTTTGCCTCAGCAAATGAATACTACAACTATCCAACTGTTCCCCGTGCCTTCTGCAGACTGCTGCTGAAACATGCAACAGTGTCCAAAAACATCTGAATTTCATCTCAGCTACAAGAACATTGCCTTTTACAGTGACACACATCCTATATCTCAGGCACTACCTTGCGTACATGAAGAATATCTGAGCTGCTTCTGCTTTATTTTTTCACAAACATGTCTTCCATGTTAGTTGGCTGACTGATCAAAAGTATGAGACCAAAATAATAGGAAACACACGATTGTCACCATAAACTGAAATTTCTGTAATACAGCATTTGCAGCATGGATACATTCCAAGAAAGAGGACTCTAAGGAAGTCAAGGAGACAAAGTCTGGAAACATCATTTCAAATTGGGAATTCTTTAGTTTACAAGAAATGATGCCCAAGATTAGTTCATATGGACGTGGCATCTGAGGAACCTTTCTATATCTTGGATGGAACCGAAAAATAGTGCAAAATGCATGGGGAGTCACTTCACATCTGAGTAGTCAGATTCCTTAGTGAGAAGCAGAAACATTTTTCCTTATGCTGAGACTCTTGGTGTCATCTTTATGGGATGCCCATATACACATGTCCAACAACTTGGACACTGCACAGAGTGACACAAAAATGATCTCTCTTCAGACACTGCCAGCAACAGCAAAGTTCTTTAGTCAGTGACATTCTCCCCACACACAACACATCACAGACTGATTATGAACTGAAGTGTGATTGCTAAGTTTCTGGAAGAACACATATCTGAAAGGTATTATGGAAAAGAACAATAATAATAATACATCCCTAACAATAATCTAAGACAAGAAAGAAAATGAGATTTTTTTTTTTTAAGCCTAACAATAGTTTAGCTAGAAATCAATTACTGGAGAAAGCAAGGCACTTAACTTCTAAAATACAGGGGACGGTGGTAACATTTTGTAAGACTACTACTATCATTTGAGCCCAGACTTTGAATGGAGTACTGCTGTGGGATGTACAGTAAGAGAAAATGAAAATAGAAAAAAAGATATACATGGTAGTTTTGTCTCTATGTTAATACCCTACTGTCTACTAAACTAAAAGTGCACGTATTCAGCTCAATCATCCACAAAATTACAATGGTTATGAAGTCCCTTGTATTTTAATTTTGTAACATTAAGTTAAAGGCTGAAAAAGAACTATGTTATTTCATTTAGTTATACTTCAAATATGAAATTGCCATAGAACTGGGTTTTCGGAATTGCTATCCAACAACCTAGAAGTGCCAACTATTTAGAGAGACAGATTCTTGTAGAAATTTGGAAGCAGTGAAGAACATAACTCAGTTCAGTTCAGAGAGGACATATGGTAATTTTAAGTTAATTTTTCAAATGAACGGTCAGTCACTGCAATGAATTTGAAATTAAGACAGGGCAGAAGAAATCTGTCAAAGATGGAAAATGATAAAAAAAAGACATAATGAAGTATCAAAAGTGAAAAGTCAAATCTGCACAATCTCCAAGAAGTTATTTACTGGAGAAAAGTAAATTATTTTTGTGCTCTAAAAAATGAAATATGAATGATTTTTTTGTCAAAAGTTGTTACCTAGCAGTTGGTCAAGCTTAGCTCAAAATCCAAATGCTACATGCAAAAGAAGATTCACATGGAAATAATTTTCTTGAACTCAGGGTAAATAGAGCTCCAGACAGTAAATAAACCACAAATGGGATGCAAGTCTTGATTCAAAGCCTTTTACTTTTAGTTCAAATCAAACAATGTAAGCTCACATAAAATGCAGAGAATCAAGAGAAGAAAATAAATAGAGAAAAAAAGTCTAGTATGGCAATAGATAAAAAGAAGTCAATCTAGTCCAGAGAAGCAGAGTAAATGAGAGATATAAACAAAAAAAACCGCAACCCCCCACCCCCCCAAAAAAACCCAGCTATAGTTTTAAAAGAAAGTATGCCTATTGTTTTGGGACTGAGAATTGCCAGCTACAAAATAGCCTTCTACAGGCAACTGATAGTGGGAAACAACTAAATTACATATTGTTTACTAAGAAACAGTTAAGCAAAATGGAGTAACAGAAATTTTAGGGGAAAAAATGAAAAGAATTCTTCAAGGTAAAACTTACAAAGATGTAGAATACAAACTTCAATAGGACATTCTACAGGTCCTCTTCTAACGAGTCCTTTAATCTAATCAAAACTTCAGGGGCTTTCTAACAGAATAATCTTACACTGGAAAGGTAATCTTGATAAGCTTAACACTTTTGTTGTTTGGGGATTTTTGTGTGGTTTTTGTTTCTTGGGGTTTGTTTTGTTTTTGTTTTTCTTTTTTCTGAGCACATGTAGCTAAACCTGGTATATGTGACAGTATGAAAAGATAAGTTTTGGGATATAAAGAAGCACAAAGCAAGTGGAGCAATTCTGTAATTAGCACCAAGCTGGATGTGATTCTGGTCACTAGAATGATCTGTCCAGATAAAATGTAAAGAAGTACAGAAATGAATGCAGGAGATCAATCTGCTTTTGTGGTGTACCTTGGCAAGCATTACCTTCACTGCCGCAGCATCCCACAGCTATGAGAACTGCAGCTTTATATTTGACTAAATTATTAGGCATTTAATTTAATAAGTCTTTACATTCCAAGGTAAATATATATCTGTTTTGGTATTTGGTTAAAATATGCTTTGTGAATTATTTATTTTACTCTCTTGAAGGGCAAAAGTATTTCAACAAACTTGATTGTCAAAATATACATGTAGGTCACAAAGCAAAGCTTCAGCCACAAAGCTGTTTTCAGAAGTTCCCATGAAATTATCTCTTTACCTAGAAGGCATCATTAAAAGAGATTTAGAAAAGCAGAATAAAATAAAATGAAAAAAAAAATCATTCTGAAGGCAGGAGTTCAGAAGTTGTTAATAACTCACCCAGCAGAGAAAATTCATGTCATTGCCATTTAAGATTATGACAATAAAGCTATACTCATAAAATCAGCACATAAAATATTTCACTCTATAAAACTTTCTAATTGCCTTTTTTTTTTTTTTTTAAATCAAACAAACAAAACTGAAAGTTGCCAATCAAATACAAATACACTAGAGCTCCAGGGTGGTTTATAAAAAGGAAAAACTTTCAAATCTAAGAAGAAATTAAGTCAGGACTTTCATGATAGAATGAGTTGGAGAGGTAGGTACTTGGCAGAGACAGGGAGAACATACTCAAGCATAAACACACATAAGCAGCAAAGCATCAAAAATCTGATAGCAGTGAAGCAGGCTAAGGAAAATAATATCACTTGAATTAAAAATTACGAAAATCCAAAATTTATTTTTCTTTAGGTCACTCAATGTTGATTCCATGAACTGTCAATTGTGTATAAAGACATAGTTGAAAACTTTCCATTATCTTTAAAATTCTTTGCCTTGGAATGCATAAGAATGTTGGTGTTGACTGTTTTGTTTTTGTTTTTTATCTCCTTGTCTGAAATTGTAAGTAATTTTGTCCAAACAGCCAGTTTTTCAGACAAATATATTCTGAATCCTTTCTGGTAAAAACATCAAAATACAGAAAATATATCTTTTTATAGAAAAAAAAAAAAAAACAACAAAACAAACCAACCAATAAACCCTATAGAACTCTCTGCACTGGGCCTCAAACCCAGAATCAAAATCCCACCCATGGCAGCAGTTAACATTCTCACCAGAATGTGATACTTAATCCCTAGTTTCACACTGGCAAGAAATCCATTAAATCTTTTAAAGCAAGGGATAAAAACACTTACTTGCAATTTGCTCTGTGCATACCTTGATTGGTTTAACAACTTTTGACCAGATATTAATTTTCACCATGAAAGAATTCGCCAAGAATGAACAGCAACCAATCTTATTTTAAAACCTAAAATTTTTCTGGAACCTGAACGTATACCATATTCTTGGCTATGCAACAACCCTTGCTGGCTGCTTGTGTCTTCCAACAATTTGCAAGCAGCCAGCCACCTATGTTAGCTGATTCAGTGAAGTCATGCCAATTTTATGCTAACCCCACTAGCTGAGCAAAACAGCAAAGTTGCATAAATGAAAAAAAGCACATAATGACTGCAACCATACCAACAAATTTCTCACATCTGCAAAATGTTGAAAAACAAGAGGCTGTTCTGCATGGGAAAATTATAATTTATCAAGGTCCCACAGTTAGGAAAAAGTAGACTTCCTCACTTTGCTGTGCTGTAAGTCAAACCTTGAAGAAGGCAAGCAAACAAGCCTTCCAGTATTTCTTTCAGCACATGAGGGAAGCAGCTGGCATAATCAGACCCAACCTGAAAGCACAACTTTCTGCAATAAAAAGTTTGACATGCTTAGAGCATCAGCCAAGCCACAGTACATGATAACCTTGAATGTGCAAAAGGTGCTCATTTCACCTCACAGTATTCAACACATCATCGCTGAATGATCGCTCAGTTTTCACAAGCAATATCAAAGTATCCGAAGAAACCTCATACAGGTGTAGTGGTTCCACATATCTGTGCTTTTCAGCACTGGTCAAATTTTTAAAAAAATTGTTGTTGTGGCCCAAATTTTTTTTTTTCTATGACAGGCAATGAACACTCAAAAAATGTTAGTATAGGACTGAGTTTGGAAGTCTTCATTCATTTATCTTCCTTTCCACAGGCAGCTATTGCAATGCCAGTTACACAAACAGCCTTTCAGAAATCCAAGGCATAAAGTGGACTGTGTGTCAATACATACAGAATATTTCAACTACAGGCAACTGAGTGTAGATCAAGTTGTTACTTCTCTGGTTTCTGCTGTTAGTTAAATAACTATTTTTTCCTACAAAACATTGACTTTATGCTTATTGTACTAACTGGCACTGTAACCCCACTCAAATTTAAGAAAAGTATAGTGTCATTAAAGTAGCAAAGAAGGTTTAAATATCAAAGAAACATGATAGTGTACGGAGATCAATAGTTATTTTTTTAAAAAGAAACATCCACACGAGAATCTCCGATAACCAAACAAGGAAGAAAGGTTCCAATTTTTAGTTTCCAAATCAGTTTTGTATTTTAAGCTTACTACCACTGAAAATGTAATTCTTCATCTGCCTCAGGTCTTGAAACTCATCCACCTGGAGACAGACAGATATTCTGCAAATACCTCCTCTTATGGTATCTGTGTACCATACCTCTAATGGTATCTGCTCTAAAAATTGTGATGTAACCTTGACAAGACAAGCTATTAGAGAAGAAAAAAATTTGTAAGGTGTAACTGAAAAAAAAAAAAAAAAAAGCTACTGAAAATAAGCATTCTTCTGTTGGCATATTTAGCCACGACTCATATGTTCAAAGTCAAGCATATGTTTAAATAACATCCTGTTCCAGAGTTTGAGTACTCACAGCTTTGCAGAATCAATCTTTCATTGGCATGTGATTATATACACAGTAGGAAAAGCCATGCTAAAATAAAATAAATAAAACTGCAATGCAATGTTAAAAATGCTACTGAATGTTTAAAAAAAAAAAAAAACAATTCAGAAAAATAAACCTTTTTACCTGTAGGATGTTTTTCACTCTGGCATATGGTAAACAATAAGACAGATATCAATAAATACTAAGTGGAAAATTTTTTAAAAGATAGCCATTTTAATGGAATACTCTGCCCAAGTGTCAGAAACTATTACTTAACATTAGTACTTAAACGAGATCAATGCAATACTGTCCAATCTGCTTCATACTGCATTTTTAAAAAAACCTTCTTATAGTAAAATTCAACTACGTGACTGTGTACTGCTTGTATAAAACAATTAGAAAACTATTTTCTTTTAAGATAAAAAAAATAGTAAAGATGCTTGCTGGTATAAAAAATGACCTCTTGAACATTCTTGGCAGAGCTAATGTAAAGCCTTCATCCTCTTTTTCCTCCTCCTTTCCTTTTTTATCTTCGACTAAAAAAAAATTATTATTTGCAGAATCTATTAAACACAGCAGGGAGAAGAGACAAGGCAAGAAAAGAATTCAAAGGATATTCTCCTGACTTCCTTAGGAGCTTAATACAATCTTATGAATCTTGTAGAAAAAGAAGAAATAACATATTCATACATTTGGAGAAGAACAAACAAACTCAGAAAAAGGAAAGGAACACGAACACAGAGTAATAGTATCCTATTTCTTGATCAGCAACTAGAATCCAAAGGAATGCTCACTTTTCTGTAACATATTTTGAAAGGCCAAGAATATTGTTCAGCATGCTAAGAAAAATAATCACTTTCATCAGAAATATTTCTAACATGTTTTAGTACTAGCCGTAGTGCTTTAACCCTTAGATAAATACCATCTGAACTGCAAATATGGATAATGTATTTTCTAGAAAACAGGAAGCTCTGAGACAGTATGATCAAAACCATTACTATCTCTCTGAAAACAGGGGGTTATTACAAGGTACCAGGACACCCAGAAAAGTGGATGATAAATCATACAAAACACATTTTTCATATGCATACAGATTAGCTCAGATAATCAGAAAAGATAGCAAAGGGTTGAGACAAGAGCTCTTTCCAGTGAAATTCATTCTCATGACAGCAGACATTTCCAGAACCGTCTTTTCCTCAAAAAAAGAAAAACAAAGCCTGCGAATATTCAGTCTGCTTCCTGTGATGAAAAGCATTATAAATCCTACCTCACACTGAGACTCATTAAAGACATTCCATGACTACTTCTTGGATGTGAGGATATCACTCAGAAAGTGCAGGATGATTAATCTGGATGAGTCTAGGCTCTGACCAAGCAAAGCACATACACTTGCATTTATATCCTGTTGATTTTGATGGGATTATTCAGGTGCAGCAAGCAGAGGTTTAGCTACTTACTGATGTGAGGTCAAAATTTGGTTCTAAATGTTCTGCAGAACTCAAACCACCATAGAGACCCTAGCAACACAGTAAGGACACCTCTATAGAAATATTTTATTCCTTGCTGTTATAAACAACACATTTTATTAAATGAAAGATATTAGAGAAGAACAACAAAAATTCTCAGGAGATTCAATTTCTTTGTCCCGGATAGGGAAATGCACTATAACCAGACCAGAAGTTGCTAAGTGGCCAGCTAACGTCTGCATATTGTCCTGATTCTTTCTAGCTTCAGAAACTGGAATAACTTAACTTTGAGAGACTAAAAACCCAACAAAAACTCCACTTTTGGTATCAGATTTTTTTTAACAAGGAACACAAAAAGCAGGGGTACAGGGAATGCTACATTTTATACTTCTGTACCTTGGCACATTACAGATGTTTAAGACTAGCTACTATTCAGAATTGTCTTCTGTTTTTTATTTTATCACTAGCAAAAATTCTTTTAATGCCTTCTACTAGTTTAATGGCTTACTAAAATAATACCTTACATCCCTATTTATGTAATATAAATTTGATTTTAAAGACAAAAAAATTGGCAGCAAGATTGAGAGGGATGTGTAGAATGCTTTAAATTGTATTTTATTTCTCAATTCTGACTTCCAGAAGGTCGTGTTTCATTAACCAAAACATAATTCAAGTACAAACGTAGAGAGTGAGAAAGTCAAAAGTACAATAATCTACAAGTCTCTACTTAATGAATAAAATATGCTTTGAAATCAGGTTTTCAAAGCTTGCCAATGTTACTAAATAACAATAAATGTACTACTTTTTGGAATGTAGCAAATGGCATATTTTCAAATAGTCCTTCTTACTGTTGAAGGAAATGAGGTCTTAAATGCAGGGCACTCTACATGCTTTTCACAAGCACCACTTTGCTTTCAGGTTTAGACAATCATAACTCTCCTTAACTTTTCATCTTCTTACTGTGCCAAAGTTCATGCCATGTAAAATCAATAAAAGAACCCAAAATATCTGAGCAGCTGAAGAAGACACTTAAAGGTATAGACACCGGACATATCAGACACCACTTTGTCTTTAAAACATGAAACAGGGGTTGTAATAAGATAATTCATAAAATCTGTGGCACAAAAATTAAATAAAGAGAAAAGTACTACCGATTGCCTCAAGCCAGAACCACCTAATAGCTCTAAAAGAGAAAGGAATTACCATTAGAGTCTATGAGATACTCTAAGCACCCCTCAAGGGCCTGTACATGCTTCACTTGCTTTATGCGAAGCTTTGCATCCCTTAGAGTACAATTTTGTTAATCAGTTTTCAAGGTCACAGCTGAATGCAAGAGGGACAGGCTATGTGCATCTGTAGAAGATACTTATTTCTGGAAAAGTCATAGTTCTATTTATGTGAAAATGATCGCAGTTATGCAGCACATAAGTCTTAACCTGAAAACACTTATATCATAAAAAAATACTCAAACCCACAAAATTGTTTGCATTATCAAAGTCTAAAGAGCCAAGGTGAGAGAAATGTCTTTTTAATTAAAATTACTTTCGCAGATACATGCATAATTATGTCCCCACAAAACAATAATGACTATTTTGCCTGAAATTATGGATATATTTGAAGGACAAGAGAGAAAAAGAGCTATTTCTCAAACACTCAATAATAAGGGTCTTCAAAATGATTTTTCTCTCTTGTTTTGGTATTTTACTTTAAAAACAAAATTAAATTACAAATGCATTGAACTGAAAAAAAATGACTTTCTGAAGCTATTTTCTATTTTATATAACCAGACGGAACCATATTGCAGCATCACTCTCACCACCTGCTTTCTGATCAGGACATGCTCTGACACCTTTTGAGGCACATATAGCAAAAGTGAATAAATATAACTTATTTTGTCAGGAAATTCAATAAACTCCAGCAAGGTTAGAGAATCCATAGGGACCAAAGGCATAGTCTTGCTCATGAGTGCAGTTCAAGATTGACATCAGCATTGTCAGCCTGTTTCCAAAGAGGTTGGACAGATTCATAGAGGTGACATCTGAGTGCAGTCATCTTTCCTGCACTGTGCACATCAGTAGGCTGGTCCTGGTTTTCTTGGCAGCTGTTTGGCTGACACTGCCTTTAGTGGTTACACAGAACATACCTTATGGGAAGTGGTATGACTGTTCTCTTTGTTGCTTCAAACAAAACAAAAAGAAAGAGTAATTTGTAAAATGCAGATGGAATTTGCATGCCAAAAGAGCACTGTCTGTCTCCTACTTTCAGCAGAAACATGGGCAGATTTGTCTCCTGTGTGAAGTGAAGTAAGAATAGCATGGGGGGAAAACATTCATAAATGTAATACACTTCAAATAACTAAAGATTGCTGGTAGAGAAGAAAGACAAAGAAACAAGTACATATGCATAAGAAGGTATATATTTATACACATATACTATTAAGTATTATATATAAATATGTATGAAATATTAATCAAAATTCCATTTTACTTAGTAAACATGTAAGAGCACATACCCTTAAAGGAAAGCACAATTGAAAGTGACTCAGAGGAGGGTTTTGTAAAAGTTTGCTGTGGTAGAAAACCTCTGAAAACTCTGCACAGAAAAGCAACACTTACGCTAACTCATTCAGTAGAGTAGAGTAGGTATCATTTTTCCCTTATCTTGCTATCCAGCAACACATTTTCTCTACTATTTTACTCACTCTTCACTGCCACTGAACTCTTTCACGAGCAGGTCCAACCACACTCACAGTTGATCTTTAGAAATCAGCTGTAAGACTTATTCCCTTGGCAAGAGAAAGTTATGTCAGTGTAACTGGAGAAATATAAAGAAATAATTCAAACACTTTTGATGGACAAATGTACTTGTTTTCATCCTGCTTACTGCATTTCAGTGTACAATTATATGGAATTACTTTAACGTAAACTAAAACAAACATGTCAAGTGAAAATACAAGTCTTAGCACAGGACTTTGTAACAATATAAAAATGTGTTTCTATTGGTGTCATTTTTCTAGTGGTATTCTTACATTGACATGCCAGTGCAGTATCACTGCCATTTACAAACTTGTACTGGGAAAATTATCATGCCCTTAATTATGTACATATTCAACCATTTTCAAATGTCTGCACACAGCTCCCTTACTATGTCACAGATATTGACAGAACTTAACAGATTTTAGTTGACTTTGATTATGATGTATTTCTTGTCATTTTCAAACCACACTGCAAATTAGCATGTTTTTGCACCAAGTTCATAACAGTGATGTATTAACTATGTAGCTTGACTTTTGTCTATTTTCCACCATGGGACTGAATTTATTTTCTATGCCCTTGCCTGAAACATGCTCTGGATTTTCCCTTTAGAAGGAAACTTTAATTGTGCTGGTAACTTAGTTGATAAAGAACTTAGTGCATTACAGCACAATTTACACTAAATTTTTTACTATAATTTATCAGTATACAACAATTATTGCAATAATTTACTATTCCAAAATTGCTGCTTTAAAATAAACATATAATTAAATTTACTAAATGAAGTTTTATACAAACACATTCATCAGGAGGAAGAAAGAATTTCCCTGAAGATCTAAAAAATTTAGATCCCTACTGGTTTCTCTTACAGAACAAAATAAATAATAGATTCTTTCTAAGACTGCCTTCAGAAACTGTTTTGTCTTCAGAAGCAACCATTAACAACATCCAAAGAATTAACAAGAGGAAAGAGAGCTATCAATGATCATGAGTTGCTACGTAAAAAGCAAAAAAAGTAATTCTAATTATTAAATTCCATTACAGTTCCAACAAGACTGTAATGTGCCAAGAGCTTTGCATGCTCAGTGCAGACTGTCAGTAGAAAACGTGTAAAATATTTTCCTTACACTGTTGTCAGTCAGTACGCTGCTATGACAATTCATTCTACACCATGGTTTAGAGAGAAATACAGCAGTAGGTGTCCCTATTTATTATATGTACACAAATGAACATGTTTCTCCACCATATTCCTCAATCCCTCCCTTGTTTTTCCAAAATTTTGTACCCATAAGCCCCTGAATGTGTTACAGATCAAAAATATAGAGAGTAGGACCTTGTCCCAGACATCTATTGAAAACTGTATGTAAACACTTACCATCAAATTCCATCAAAATGTTTATTTGAATTATGCATTTTTGAAATCTGATAACAAATGCTATGGAGCTATTTGACTGAGGAACTGAATGGCTCTCCAAGACATTACCCAGGACAGCAGTGTTCCATATTAGATCATTAAGTGACTTTATGAAGTATCAAGTAACATTTCATAAAGTTTTCTACCTATTATGAGAGGTTCTCTGTCTTATGAATAGTCCTTCACATATTTGATTTCAGAAATTATGTCCTGGCACATTTGCCCAATAATGCTATTTTCAATTCTTCCTAAGTTCCTGCAAATGAAATTATTCTGTTGTGTGCATATTTAGGTTTTTGCTGCTGGGCAGCTTCATTCTTTCTTGGATATTTTCACTCTTGTTTCCCTATGCTGTAAAAGCCAACCACATCTTTCACAAACACTTTGCATTCCTTCCCCTTATTGAAGTGCAAGATGTCGAACCACTGGCTGCTCTGCAGAGAGCAACAGCTGAGTTCCTCCCCAAACCATTCCCTTAATGCCTCAGTGGAGGCCTGAAAGGAACATCTCTGCAGTCTGTTCACCTTGTTCTTTCAAACCTCAGATCTCTGCTGAAAGGATGAGGCTTGCTAATTAATATTACTTGTGATGGTGACTTTGCAATATAGATACCTCTCCAAAGACAACTGAATCGTGACTTCCAATAGCAATTCTCATAGGTCACTACACCACTATCAGATGGTGAAAATATTCAGCTATTACTAACCTTGCCTGAAGCAAAACTAACCAGAGATGAAAATGTTTTGTCTTTCATGTTAAGGAATTCATTTTAAAAAGAAGGAAAAGAAAGTCCCAGACACCTGAACCTGCAAACATCTATGGAAGGAAAGGCACACTGCGGGCTTGCAAGTTTCAGAAGAGTCTCTTTGTACAACGTTTTAAAAGCATTTGCTACTCTGCTTTTCTTGGACATTGCAAATAAATTCTAACTTTAACATTTAAATTTACAATACTTGACCAGAATTACATTCATTAGCTATCATTTTTCATTGCCTATGTGCAAGTATTAGTACTCAGGTTTCTTCAGAATATTTTGGAAGTGAAGTTCATGAAATTTTGGATCTGTTACACTTGGATACCTGACACATTAAAACTACTGACTCATCCCAAATAATTTAAACTTTTAAGTCTTTGTGTCTCACAAAGACTCACATAGACATAAACACATAGAATAAAATATGTAAGTGAAGAAATCTACAAAAACAGCTCACTGTATTAATCATACCATAAATTAGAATGGCAGAGAACATAGAACATATAATATAGACCCTATTGATAATATTCTGGAATCTGCAGGCCTCAGGTGAAATGTCAAATGCAAAATGAAATTCATGACATTTATTTTATCCCAGCTGTATCATGAGATGCACATTATTGAAATAAATTCAAATCAGAAATGAACTGCACTTTGTGACATAAAAATTCTCACTTTTGGCTGTTTCAAACACTCAGACATACCACACACCATTATATTTATGCTCACAAACATGTGGACAAATGTAAAAATAAACAAAAAAACCCCCAAAACCAAAAAAACTCAGCAGGCAGTCAATACATTTCCTTCCATTTGCCCTTTCTGACAACGGTACACTAGCATATATGCCAAGCAAATGAATGACATAAAAAAACCCCTCAGCCTCATAAAGAAGGAAAGGTAGGCAGGCTTTAGTCTCTCAGATGAAGAGAAATTCATGCTTGATGTCCAGCATAGGACACAAGTGAGGTTGTATAAAATCCTCCTCACTTGTCCCCTGCTGGCAAAGGATATGTGCAATGTGACAGTACAATAGCTGTCCCAACACACTCTTCTGTTCCCAGATGTGTTGAAGCTGGAAGCTGTCTCACTGAAATGCAGCTGCAGTGCAGATCTTAACAGATTCAGAGACAGAGCACTAAGAACTGCACTGCTGCCCTGTCATTGCCATAGGGGGCTGCTGTACTCCAGTGATTATAATTCAAGAGAAAGATTAAGGCAACTGAATTTCATGCACAAGGCACATCTTTCAGTAGCTCATGGTCCAAGTCCGAGTCTGAAATTCACAGTGTGCACCTCAGAGGAAATGAAGGTCACTTACTGGCATTATCAGACTTGGTTCACATTTCAAAAAATTGCCCAAATTCTCAACAAAAGATTTTCTCTGCATGGCTTTGCTTGGATCAGAACTCAAATATTACAGCTGTAACAGGAGTATTCTATAAGTTACCTTACTAGGGAAAAGAAAAAAAAAAAGCTCTAAATCAATTAGTAACAGTTCTTAGTTTTATATCTAATTTCCTGCTTTAAATAAGTAATTCTTAAGAAATCTCATTAATTTAGGGAACATTAGGGAATAAAGCAGTAGACATTGTCCCTGATGGTCATAGTGCTTAGACAAAGTAGATTTAATTCTTAGCACAATCTTTTTCCACTCCTCTTTGAACTACTCAAGGTATATAAAGACAACAGAATTTAATAGAGATTTGGAGCAGAGACCACATTATCAAGACAGGTCACAGAGAGGGAAAAAGTACTTCAAAAAAGAATAGCTAAATACAGATTTAATAACTTGCTTGGATTATAATGACCCAAAAGGGTAAATTTAGGATCCTATGTCACAGAAGCAAAGAGAAATAGTAGTTATAGATCTAGAATAAAGTGCTATTTACTCTTCTGAAAACATTCCATGGGTAATGTCCTTTAATGGATATGGTCTACATTTTCATCTCAGAAAACAACAAAAGGTCCCTGGTAAAACCCTCTTCAAATAACAACAAACTGGATCTGAATCAAATTTGCACTACAGCTTCTTCATTAAGAAAATTTAACAGTTCTCAAACAAATCTCAGAATATTCGGAGTTGAAAGAGACTTACAAGAATCATTAAGTCCAACTTTTATGTGAGTGGCCCACACAGGGATCAAAGCCACAACACTGGCATTAGCACCACACTCTAACCAATTGAGCTAATCGGTGGATCTCTATCAGAAGCTGAATTTTGCAAATTGTCTCTTCAGCTTTAGCATGGGATTCAAATAATCAACTAAATATTCTGGAATTATTTGTAATGGAAAGGTTTTGAATGCCATGGCTGACCTGCTACCTCATCTACTTCTTGTCATAGTCACTGCTATATTCCTCCTCTGATACTCTTTACACTTTTTTTTTTTTTGAAACCTGCATTAATACCATATATCTTTCACAAGAAGAAAGAAAGACAAGGCAAATTATTTCAGGTGTCTCTAAATCATATTTAAACCGCAATTTAACAAATATTTTACTTCAAAGGAACGTACAACATTAATGCACAAAAGAGTACAAAATGTAGGTCAATAAGCAACATGGCACACCTATATCAACAATAACGTCATAAAGATGAAAATCCAAAATAGGAAATTAGAAAAACCCTAACCCTCATAATAAACTTGGGGAGATGGTCTTCTTTTGGCATATAAAACCCACATGTAAAAGCCAGAACAGAAAATCATTTATATATATATTTATTGAGAAACAAACGATTTTATCTCTTACCAATTTAGGAATATTATCCCATTAAAAAAACAAACAAACAAAAAACAAAAAAAACCCAACTCATCTGTCTCAATTCTGACTTTGCAATAGAGGAAATGAGCAAGCAGGAGTGATAGGAAAATGTCACAAACTGCTGCTGGAGGGAAAACATTTCTAACTTGTATTTTGACTTTAGAAAAAAAAAAAAAAAGACTGAAAAAGATGGCTGGTTAAGAGCTAGTGAGAAACTTAGGAGGCCCAAAGTAATCCCATGCAAACAAGATTAACACACTGTTATTACTAACAACATGCAGCCATTCATTCTTTATTGTCTGAAGGAGAAGAGAGCTGCCCATTGAATTTCCAACAGGATTTCCTATAGTACATTCACTTTTTTCCCTCTCAGTACTGACCTTCTCCATTACTCTCCTGCCCATGGAATTTAATGTGATCACAGTCTAAATTGATTTGCCTTAAAAGAACTATGACAAAGACATTACACCAGAGTTACCCTTGAAGAATAACTAGCATATGCACTACTATCACCACTAGCAGAAGTTCTCACTCCCAACTCCAGTATTAGAAAGTCCAAAGAGCAGAAAAGCACATCAAAGATTCCATTGTTTAAACAAAGCAAAATATTTCTTTGTTCAAGATTACGAAGCAGGGATTAATTAGATTAGAAAAAAAAAATCTGATCACACCAAATACTTCTTCTGCAGAATTCTTTCTACCTATTAAGTGACAGTATGTCCTATATATCTTTTACACTTATCTGTATCTGCTGAAAGCTAAAAATAATGGTGCCTTTAGGAATTGTACCCTACTGAGTTCGTGAGAGATGACGTGAGGCATTTCTGTTCTACACATTTTATTTTTACACTGCTTAAAACTGCTGTTATTCCTGAACCTGATTTATGGGTACCCTGGGGTACTCCTAACCCCTTTTGATGTTATTTCTACTGGAAACAGTTGACAAAAGCAGATGTTCCCTTGAGGATTGCACAATTTTAGTATTTGTTTCAACTTCCAGCCATTTGCTCAACCTATTAAAGCTTCTTCAAAGATATAGAATAGCAACCCATCACCTTGAATGCTACAGGAAAAAAATGCATAAAGGCTGCCAATTCACACTAACTCTGCTGTAGATAAGCAGAATACATTGGAAGGCATTACACTACATGGAATACTGCCTATGGATTTAACACAGCCCTACAAGGGTGTTTGGCTTTCAACTATTTCATTCCAGTGGTCAGACTTGCGTGAAAATATTTATATAAAATATAAACCTAAGGCAAACTAAGTGCATATAATGTGAACTTAAGAATAAAAACTGGCAACAGATTATCATTGCTTCCACTTTGTATTTTTTCTTTATAGCAGAGTACACTACTGCTTTATATAAGATCTTTATAAGCTTTGCTAACCTTGCTAAAACCATACAAATGTTGTGCCAAGAATTCTGGAACTTAATTACTCTGCCTGTGGTGGACTAACTGACAATGATAAATCGATGGAAATACCTAGAGATATGGTGTATGTTGCTGCAAAGAAAAATATTTAAGAAAAATGCAACTAGTACCTCATTGTCATCTTTTCCTGTTTGGTGTCTTGTTGTTGGAGTTTTTTCCAGAAAAAAAAGGAAGAAAAATCTACTTTGAAGAACAGACACAAATTTCTTATTTTACTATAGTGAAGCTAATACAAAGTAATAGCTAATGTACTCAATACAGTTAATCCTCTTTTTCACATGAATGCTACAAAGGATGATGGTAGGTTTCACAAAACATTCTAAACTGCAGAGTGCCCTAAATGCTGCTTTTCAACTGCATAAGCATATTAGCAAGTAACTTCCAGTACAATCACTTAAATATTTAACTGAAGTAAAAAGATTATGGCTATTTATATAATTTCTTGGAATTACATACAAATATTACAAGAATGTTAGGTTGGAGAAAGGAATTAGAAACTAAAAAAAAAAATAAAAATCAAACTAAACCAAACCAAACAAAAAAACAAACAACATGTAGCCCAAGATTTTACAATGACATTTTCATAATTGATATATGTTTTCATTGTATGATCTTGCTCTTTCTGATGGTCAAAACTTACATTTGACCCGCCTTAAAACTGGTAAAAGACAAAATCAGAAATGAAACCAATTTCTTGCACAGCTTTAATTGAAAAATTATTTCATCCACCCAAAGATACATGTGAAATTCTATTTTAACCACTTGTGGGATTGGCCATGCAAAAAATAAAATAGTAGCTTGGGTTTTGGCATCCCCTACAAACGTCTAGTATTACACAAAAGTGCATGGGATGCTTTTATGGCTTTAAAAAATAAATCTAATAAATAAATAAATAAATTTAATGTATGGATACATTCTCAAAAATTTAGAGTTATCATAGAAATGTGTATCAATATTTTGACATGATGAGACAGAACAAATTTCTTACATTTTGCTTCTTTTTATGTTACCCAGAAAGGGGATTTTAGATGAGTTTTTTTCCTTATGTTTTCTTGGTAGTTTTTTTTTTTTTTTTTTTTTTTTTTTTTTTTTTTTTTTTTTTTTATGCTTGTTATTCTTGAGAACCCTGTGGACACAGGTCCCAGAGATAGGTACTGTTTATCCCAAAAAGCTCAGCTATTCAGCAAGTTTTATCCCTTTCTTGTACTTCACGCAGTTCAGTGAACACTTCTGAAACTTCCTGGGCCCCACAGAGGAAATATGGAGACATGAATAACTCTTTTCCATTCCACCTTACTGCTAGGATAAAAAGTGAACTTTCACTGCAGATCTACAATGGTTGGGTTTCAGCTCCACAACCAACCCAAGCCAGCTGTGATGAAGCACCCAGTGACACAGCTCTGTGCAGGACATCTGCCAGGCATTTCCATCTGGCTTGGGACTGGGGATCAGCCCTTGGCCCTCTTGTATTTAGCAGTACAGACATGCACTAGGGGTCTGCACTTCACTAAGCCAAACCATTCTCTTGCCCAGGGAATGTTTAGAAGGGACAGGAGGACCAGCCACTTTTGAGTAGCTGAATCTGCAGCCTTGCTGCAAAATGCTGACATACTAATTTGACAGAGACTGATATTTGGTCTTCATTTAATCTGTACCTAGGAGCCAGTTCTGTGAATACACCACAAAGGATGCTTCCAAAACCAGCTCTTTCCAGAAGACACACACCATATGACAGTACAGAGTTCAAGTGTCCTTTCCAATTTCTCCCTTCTGACCAACAACTACCATTTCACAATTCTCTTTACATTTTCATACAAAATATCTCCTAATCAGTAGATAAATGTGTCTCAGGTAATTCTTCACTAAAATGGTAGCTGTCTTTTTCGGGCAATTGGTTTTTAATCCATGCATTTGCAAGTAATGGATATTCTTGAATGTGTGTGCCCAAATACCACATGCAAAGATGGATTACAGTATTTCAAACTACAATAAACACAAACATGAGAACAGATGCATTTCACTTTGATTTATAGAACAAACACCAAGAAGTTAATTTCTTCAGGAACAGTCTGTCCCCCTCAAAAATCCAGCTCTTTCCCAGGCTCTTGAATAAATATTAGCAGAAAATATCTACACACTTATGCCACTATCTTGAGCTCTCAATGTTTTCGTTAGAACTTAAGCAGTCAGCTTTCCACCTGCAACGTGACTAAGGTACAAAAATATGAACTGCAATTTTACCAGCTAAACAAATAACACACCTGAAAATATGACCCATTTTTCACCATCTTACCAGGGAAAAAAAACTACCAGCCTTTAAAAAGGAGAATGAACAAAGAAAAAGAGGCTCTTTGGAAGTGATAAGTTCTCTGAAGCACTGAGACTGTACATCTCTGACAATTTTTGTTGTACTTACCTAATATCTGTGCATGTTATACATGCGATACAGCGGCTGTTCGTTGTAACGAGGTTCAAAGCCACAGATGTTTCACTGTCAGTGGTTGGGTGTGCTCCACATTTAAAGTAAAACTCCTGAAATATTGAAGGAGAGATAAAGAGAAGATTACATACCTGCTGCTCAGGTCCTTCCTTTATCTTTGGTTAACTGACATTTGAGAGAACAGACAAATCACCACTGCCAACAGCAAAGGAGGACAATCATTAGGAAAGGTTTACAAGGGATTCCTTGCAAAAATACCAGTCTAGGTGTGCATTTTGTTCAGCGCCTTTCCTAGCAAAGAAGATATCAGTGTGACACATTATGTGATCTTCTGGATTTGCAAAAAAAAAATAAAAAAAATCACTTCATCTAGACTTTTTCTAAGTATGGTCGTCAAAGGCAAAATACTAACCAATTTCAATACGCATTAATTGCAACTATATTTTCTTGTTACAGATATTACCATTTTCTGAACTCTACAACATAGAATTTTAGCTCTAAAATAGTGAAGTCTGCCCTTGCTTTTGTGATGTTGCAAATCTTGAAGACACAATTTTACCATCATAATAAAGGAAAGCTCTACCTCTCTTGCAGCCCATATTACATTTGCAAGTGTACAGTGTTTGAATCAAGTTGCTTTAGCGTCTTAGACTGCCTTCATTAGCATAATATTTTTCACACAAATGTGTGTTTTGTTCTCTTTTCCACTGCACCCCAGGGAAGGCCATATGAAGCACACTATTCTTTGATAAGGTTTTGTTACAAGAAATTGTTCTAAGTGTCCAAATCACTTTAAGCATACGTGTATAAAAGCAGTCTGAAGACACATGCTTTGCAATAGGAGCCACAGATTAAGGTTTGTAATTTCTTTGTTGCTATGAGACCTTCTTTCCAGTAACAAATTGTGGAGGTTTGTAATGAAAAAAAAAAAAGTATAAATGAAATGTGAATTGGAACTTAAAGTTATAAAAACATTGGAAGAAAGCATAAGAAGGCATAAAAGAATGATAATTGTTGACATCAAGATACTAACATCACAGTTTATTCTCAAGAAACCTGGCCTTGGTAAAAAAATACTAAGAAAACAAGGAAAAAACCCCAAACAAACTGCAGCAAGGGAAGAAAAAAAAGGGAAAAAATCGGCAACATTTGCTAATGACTCTCAAAGGTGGGACAGGATGAAGGAAAAGAAAAATTACAGCTACTGTCAACTTTTTTAGAGTGAAAAAGTCCCATCCATGTCTTGGCATCAGGAATAATCCAAAAGCCATGAAAAAGACATGCTATGTGTTTGCTAGTGTCACTCCCAGTTCCTACCTAGAAAATGTGGACACATATTGCAGCACCCACTAATACATGAGTAAAAGAGGACATGTGGATGAAGGAGAATGAAAAAAATCAGTTTTGTTTAATACAAAATCCCCTTTCCCTCTCTAAAACTTTGCACGATTTCCTGCAATACTGTACTAAAAACAGTCCAGACAGACTCTTACTTTCTCATACAGCCTTGCATTTTGGTGTTCTTTGTCTGCAAAAGAGCTGTCATTTACTGGTTTGGGTTTTTTTTTCTCTGCGGTGATCATCATTTAGCCATATTGTGTATTTCTACATAAGACAAATACAGTACTATGCAATACCATGCTACTCTAAGGTGGACTCTGGTAACTGGGATATGAGAAGTATTAATGTAACCTTCCTCCTAGGTTAGTCACCCCTGTTTGTCCCAGAAGTGCTCACATATGCAATAGATTCAGCAATATATTCATACCCCACAGTAAGTGAAGGGCACAATGTCTGATGCATGCCTTAGCAGCAGTTTAAGAGAACCATGTGGCAAGAGCACAGTTTAAAGGCAACCCTGATCTTTAAAGTAATTGTTCACAGGACTTTTGAAATAAGTCACCAGTACACATTTCTACACAGCTAAATTATCTTTGTGTCCTGTTTCATAAGGAAGGAAGTAGTCCCAGGCAAGAAAATATGCCTAAAATCATCCTTAGACAAGACTGCAGTGTTCCCAAGTTTTTGCTCTTGTTCAAAACACAGATATACATACAACTTTTAAATATCAGCTTAACTTGAAGCATTTCAGCTTCAAATGAGTCAATGGAACTACACATTCATCTGGAATAGATGATAACCTTAACCAATCTGCAACTTCAATTTATTTTCAACCTTTAAAAATTTATCCATTGATCTTTGCATTATTTGCTAATAGATGTTGGAGCTTAAGTTTCTTTGCCCTTTAATTTGAATTTATTTTGTTTGAATTAAATGTTAAGAAGGATTTATTTCAGTGCAGAAGATATATATTTCTTTGCTTCAGTACATCTTCTGCATGCAACTAAAAGAATATTGACAAATCACAATTCAAGAACAGGTAAACCATGGGGAAGGAAACATACAAAAAAAATTTTGATAAAAGTACTTACCCATTATAATAAAAACTTATTTGGATCACAAACAAAAAGTGTAATAAAGGTATTAAGATGTGAACTAATTGAAATAGATTTAGATGTCTTTTTGTCCCTAATGGGCATCTGTTTGGTGATTCTAATTGCTTTTGATAATACCTCATGATGGCTCTGGTCATGAAAGGTACTTAATGAAGAAGGTGAATAAAACTACGCAATTCTTATTCCAGGGAAAGGCAGACAGAAAGGGAAAAATAGCCAAGTCTTGTGCTATAGTCCCAAAATACTTCTGCTATATCATTAGGAAAATTACTTCTCAATATTTCTATTTATCAGCCCAAACACTGCTTTAAGAAAACCCCTCTAATTAAATTTATGATGTGCTTCAGTGTTGCTGAATTGAGAACATTTTGGAACGTGAAAACACTGTTTAATATAACAAAAGAAAATCTTGCCATTTTCCAAAGCTATCCATTGAAAGACTCCCTGCTCGACTAAACTGCAATTAAAGAAACAGTAAATCTTAATATTAAATACAAACAGAACAGAGTGCTCATTAAAAATATAGGAAAAAACCCCACAAGATTATGTGTCAAGTATTTTTTCAGAAGTAATCCTGAAGCTTAAAGAATAAAAGAGTTATTCACAACAGATATGTTGAGACTAGCAGTATACCCTTGGAAAATCAAAGAGCATCAACCCACACAAAGCAGAGTTCTACACAATCAATGCAATACTCTGTCTCTGGAGATCTGAGGCCTCAGTGCAGTGCTGGGAGTTCAGAAGTACAAGGAAAGTTTGGAACCAAAAATGCAGTATGCTTTGAGTGCCTGACAGCTCTGCAGCAGTGTGGACTTAATTTCCAGATTTTTCAATATTTCTTTTTCTATGCAGTAATACACATTCCATCTGTTTAAAAGCTTTTAAAAGTCCCAAAACCAATTAAGTTTCCAGCTGCATATAAAAGTTTATGTTGCTTGGTTTTGCACATTGCATAAATACACAATCCACAAGTATTTATTTGTTCAATCTACCAGATTTTCCAGAGATTTAACATACATATGCCCTTTTTATGCCAGGGCATATACCTATGAAGTTATCACTACAGATAACCCATCAGCACAAGTTGCTTTTTAATTGCTTCCAGCAATGAAATTACGGAAAGCAAAATATAAAACAGAGGAGTGTAGCCACTTCTCACTCTTCAGCCTTGCATTTCACCAGGCATGTAAATGTAGCTATTCTTTTATTTAGTCTTTCACCCACTGTATGGAAACCTAAGGAGACAAATTTGCCAGATTTTTTAATCCAAATCATTTCTGTTCCAATGTTAATCTCTGAACAGGTGTAGGAGCCAGCCAATTTAAGACTAACATTATAAATTAGCCTCAAACTGTAAAAATCATACAAGCGGTAGTTATTTCTTAAGCTTGATATCAAAATTGTTCTAAACTTATGCTATATGAGACAGTATTTTCATAATGTTGACTTCACAATAAAAAAAACCCAAACCTTACAGAATAACACAGAAGGAATGGGCAAAAATTCATGCAGTCTACATCAGTATCTGACTACTTCTAATTTTTTTTTTTTTTAAGATATAAGAAATCACATTATTCCTTCTTTCTGCACATGTGTTTTTAGTTACAAAAAACTTTCTGATGATTGTAAGTATGGTTGTTCAGCAGTAAGTAAGGATGTCAAGGAATTATTGCAAGAGCAGAGACAAAATTTAGTGCTTTTCTTAGTTCTAAAAGTGAGTAGTTTTATGGTCACCTACTGCAGTGAATACCTTTAGATCATTTTCTTGCCTAAAGGCATAGGTCCCATGAAATTGTGAACATTCTATTTAACACTATAAATGTCTTCCTTTTGGCAGTGTATCTGATAGATTGTTATTCAGAGAAGGGAGCAGGCATCACTCTTACATACTCTGTCATATTCCTCACTCCCGTTATTGCTTTTGTGTCATACAACATCATAAAAAGTGCACGAGGGAAGAAAAGGTTCAAAGATACATGGTCAATGTTAGCTCCTTTTTATGAAACTCAAGAACAAAATGTTCAGATTTTTCAAACCCCCCCCCCCCAAATCTTCTTTGATATTTTACTAAAAGTATCTGTTTATAAACTCTCTCTTTTCAAACAAACCAGGGGTTTACATACCCCTAAATGCTGATGATAACTGAACTGTCTTCTTTATGGTCAAGTAACCAACATAAGCAAGATTAAACTCATACACAAACCATCGGGGAAGGCAGTCTGAAAAAGGCCTAGAAGAAACTTTACCCTTTTGATATGTGTTCTCAAGTCCAGTTTACTCCACTGTCAGAAAAAAAAACCCACTAGTCTTGGCTAAGTACCACCAAGATAGCCTGCACTTTGGCTGGTGGACAACATATACACATAAAAACACACGTCCCTCCCCTTGCTTCTCATTTTGTGCTATGTAAGTTGGCTAAACTAAGTAAAGTCAGGCAGATTTCTTATTCCCAGTTCTTAATAAGCTAAAAAAGAACATGAGAGTCTTATGGTATTTTCCCCTCAATTGTCCACACATGTTTATTTAGGATTGATAGACAAAACCATTTATGAATACGTTTTATAGTCATTGAAGGTGTGGTTTTAATTTTTTTAAATTATCAGTAAACTTGAATCTCATTTCAACTATATTATCACAATTATCCCCATGAAAGAGAGAAAACTTCAATGCTATTGCGGCACACCCCTGTGATAATGATTTCTTTGCTTTTGAAACTGAAAAATTTAGTACATAGTCAGTGGATCTGGGGACAGATTAAAGGAAACTCACTTCAGAACAGCTGTGGAATCAAATATTTCTTCCAGGATGTTCTGGGAAAGACTGAGCTTAACTCTGTGCAGAGATATTTTCAGGTTCCTATATCCCAGAAGAACTACAGGCAGTAGTTTTCCAAGCCATAGAAATATCTCTGTGACAAACAAACAGATCTAAAACATTACTGTTCACATATGGAACAGGCACTGCTTTTAATGTTACATAAGTAAAAAACATCAGAACTACACTGGCTAACTGCTATGAGGAAGGTTGTAGAGCCAAAGAGCAATTCCTCAAGATTTAAATCAAAAACAACTTTGTGATAGACATGTGAATGCATTACATACACAAGACTGCTCCATTTTCTTCTGTGAGCAAACAGGATTTTACTGTCTCTGCTTACTGGAACGTATCTTGCTCAAAATAGTGGCAGTTCCCCCATGCACCTCACCAAATACTACCAAGAACCTCAAGTCAGGTATTGAGCATGGTAAGCATCACCTAGTACCATTTAATTGGTGACTGCTACTCTGCATGGCTTGCCTTTGCTAAGCAAACACTGAGACCTAAACAGCTCTTAAGATCAAAGGGAGAAAGTTATTAGCCAAATATAAAATATTTGCAATAGAGTTGGGTTTATGGTAAAAAACTACATAAATTAAACAAAAGCATTCCTATAGCTACCTGCATTTTTAACAAGCAAATTCTTCTGTCTCCTCTACATTTGGAATTCATCTGGAACTGTTATATAACTTGTAGATGAAAAGTTAACCTTAGGCTCTGCTCTTGTCATCAGCGCTATTTCCTTTCAAGATACTCTCCTTTCAAGAACATTTTTCTCCTACTTGAGATCATAATTGAAATCACACCTTTTCTCTGTGGATTTCCTGTGATTCTTAAACTCGATGCTTGATCATGGTATCATTGATGAAAACATTATTCCCAAGGGCAGCTGACTTCCCTAAACTGAAAAATGCCCAGCTTCCTCTGGGCACAGCTAAGTGGATCCCCTCCTAGGCAAACAAGGGATAAATACAGCTCTCATGCCTCAGTGGTTAAAGACAAATAAACAGTTAACTCATTTTAAAGGGAAAAAAAATTATGCATAGTATTAAATCAGCATTTAAACTGAATCAGGTAGATTCTTAAGTCTGTTTCAATGTTAAAAGAAATACATGAATTGATCACTACAAGCAGTATAATAATGCATGTGATTAGCTGCTAATTTTCTATTAAGATTTAGCAGAAAAGTATTCAAGGTTATTAAGTGACAGTGGATTTGAAGTTCCTTAGCATAGACTTCAGGAATAGTTCAATGCAATTATTAAATATGTTGATCACTTTAATCATTTATATACAAAAAATAATACAAACCTCTAAAAAGCATAATCATTACACTCAGACAGCATTTCCTCACCATAAAAAAACCCCCACAAACTTAAAGTAATTTTTCCTGTTAGAAAGAGAAGACCCTGTGAAAAACTCAGTAACTGATCTCAAACCTAAATTTTCAGAATGGAATCAGAAAAATCAGCAAGAATGAAAAGACAAGCATGCCACCAATAACAGCATACTTTATATACATTTCTACAAAATTTTCCCCATCCCTTCCACTTTCAAATTCACAGAATCCCTGTTGTTGAACGTGCCAGAGTTGGCAATTCATAGTCAAAAGTGTGGACTTCAAAAGAAATGCCTTTATGGGATGTAAGGAGAAAAACTGATATTCCAAGACAGATCAAATGTTCTATAAGCCTTACTAAAAAACTGCCAGTAACTAAATGACCTCAAAGATAAGTTGGAGTATCTTCTAATGCAAAGAAAGGCAATAAAGTGCTAATATATTAAATTTAAATGTAAGTACTATGTACTTATTTAATTTGGCAAGAAACAAAAGCAGCATAAAAATGTACAAGAATTATGAGCATCTCTCTAATATCTGCTTTCTGACTGAACCCCTTTGCCCTTCTCAAAATGCCTCTGGCTAAGAAGATCTGTTATTCATAATAAAAGCTCTTCAGGATGAGTATCTTTTGTCAACTCTTTGCTCAGGCTTGGTCTTGGTGAAAACATCAACTTTGACCTGTGTGAAGGATGGAGGGAGTGAACTTTTATAATTATTATTACATTTTTGAGAGGAGTAGCATTCAGGGGCAGAAATGCTATCCTCCTGTGTTTTTAAAGACTTTCTCTTCTTTTCAGTTATAACACTTGAAATCTAAATGTGTCCAAGTGACTAAAGGAGACGTATTTTAGAGAAAGAAGTGTCAGTATCTTTTACAATATCTCCTTTTAATTTTTGGTTGACTTTAATTAAATTCATATAAGAAAAACATTAAAAATACACAATTCGACTTCTTCGTCTCAGAACTTAACATATTCACCATGCCTTTTATTCAATTGAGAATATCAAAAACAATTTGTTGCATAATAATTATTTGAACAGAAAGCCTTTGATATGGAAAGTATTTGAGCATAGCAGGATTATGGGACAGGAATATACATACTACTCGTGAATCTTTACAAGACCTAGCGTTTTGAGTCTGACCAAGTCATTTAAAGCCAAGGTTTAGGAATATAAAAATGCATCTAAAAGTCATCATAAATCATTTTCATAAGACATTTTTAGGGATGGAAAATAATGACGAACAATTATCATCATACCCAAATCCCACTTTTATTCTTTAAAAAAAAAAGAACAAAAATCAAGCTAAACCCAAATATGTTTATGTATTTATTATCCTTGCCAAGAAAAAAGAGTTATACATTTCATTTTCCACAATTCATTGGAAGAACAGAGGTATTGTTCAAAATTTTTTAACAGGACAGCTATAGTACCATTCATTTTTATTCAGACATTTAATGTGATATAACCAAGATTATTGATGATTGAAGAACAGCTTGCCTATCTATTGTCCACACTAAAACCCTGTGAAGTTATTAATTTGTTTTAAAATCTGAACAGAGGAGGAAGATATATTTAAGATTCAAATAACTGGCATGATGGGTTATTAACTGTACAAGTTTATAATGACACCTGGTCTCTGAACAGAACATGAAAACTATAGTTTTCTAGGAATTTTCTGTATAAGGAAAGCAATACAAAATGTAGTACCTATCATGCAATTTTCTTTTCTTGTCACTAGAAACAACACAGTGGAAAAATAGAACTCAAGTGCCTTGGGAAACCCTTAGCTGCTGCTGCCCACACAATACTACTTCAACCATGCAGGAAAATACTCTGTGGGAAAGTGACTTTTCACATTTTTATCAGCAACATTTCTTATTTGCTTTGCTCATCTAAAAGCAACCTCACAATGCACTTGCTTTATTTCTCTGCAAGTGGTGACTCAAGCTCAAACAATTCTGTCCCTAATTCTGCTCTCATCCCTTCAAGTAGCAGTATTTTCATGACACAAATGCAGAACAACCCAGTTCTTCTATCACCCATTTTCTCAAAGTATAGACAAAGAAATGAAGGCTGTAGGGCACTGTGTGTCCTTATAATTGATCTTTGCCTGGAATGTTACCTTGTAGTGGAATCAAAAGCCCTATAGACAGCCAATCCTAAAAAATGCCTAACTAATAAGTCACAGGTACTGCAATGCCTGTGGCATGCAAAAATACAGTAGGATAGTTTGAGTAAATAACTTTTCAATCAGAACAGCCATGCTTTCAATATAAAATAATATGAAAGCTTTACACATTCCTTTCTCTGAAAGAACGTAAACTCTCCCACTTCCCTTCTCCTTTTTTCATCCATACATCTGTCCAATGCAATCTATGATCAACACTAACTTTTGGGCTGAACCAAGATTGCAGGTGTCAGGATGATTAAATTACCTAGCCCAGACTCCAGAGCCCAACCCAAATTGTTCTGTTGAATTTGCTCACCAGCATGTATGAGACACATTCCTTTGAAAAAATTCCTTTTAATTACTTGAGCCACAGAAAAAGTCTCAGTTGCAGAGTCGCTTCTTAGAATGTATTACAACCATCATATCCTGAACACTAGTGCTGATTCCTAGGACTAAAACTTTCCCATCAGACTCTTTTGAAGTAGAATCCAACTGTCTAAATTTGTTAACAAGTGTTTCCTGTAGAGAATAAACCCTTTACTTTGAGCTTAATTTCCTCTGGCCATCAGATTTGAATTTTTATGTGAATAAAAGCCATGGAAAGAGCTCAAGGAGAGAAGAAACTAAGAATACTACATGATAGCAGATCCTCGGGCTGTGCTTCTTATGGCACAAAAAGTTGCTTGCAATTACAGGTTTGAATGATTTGTTTATCTTCCAACCATGTTAGCAAGCACTTAGGGTAAAGACAGTGATCAAAGCTTCAAAATAACTACAAAAAAAAAAAAAATCTAAGAAGTACAAGAAACAGGACTCCTATACTTGAGCTATAAATATTGTACAAGCGACATTTGATTGTAAGGTCTCTCAAAGAAGCTTCAGAAGCACACAGAATTAATATATCACAATGCCTAAGTAAACTACATAATTTCTTTAATTGACTATTACTTTTTCTTGAGTCTTCTATATGACAGGAGTAATTCCAGGAGTCTAGTCTGTTAATACTGATGGTTTTTCTGCAACATATGCAGTAGATTTTCATCTATCTGATCCTGTCACAACTGAAAAATTTAAGTTTTATCCATGCCTTGATATTAAAGGAACTGGACAGGTTTGAAGCTTCAAAAAAAAGGTATTTTTTTTACCCAATAGGCATTTAAAAAATGACTGTTATTTTTGGGTTCAGGTTTCCAGCCTTTAACTAATATCACCTATGTCCTAGAGCCTCACATCCATCCATTAAACATATAGATGATCTACAAGTCTCTAACACAGCTGAAAGACAGTACTAAGACACCTTTCATTTAGCACTATGGCTGCCTCAGGGGGAGCATCAGTATTTATGTGATGACACGGGGCAGACAGAATTAGGCTGTAATACTACAGGAGGGGCTCTTTGCTTCATCTCTGTGTCTTCAGCTTTGAAAAATTGGACAGTTTGTTCTGTCATGTTCCCAAAGCCTGCCATAGATCAGGATATGAATGGGAACAAACCAGCCATGACTGCCCAGTTTCAATGGAAACATTGAGAGGAGGAGAGGGAGGAAATGGCAGAAATATTATTCTCTCCCTCTGTACAAGGTATATTTGCCTTCTCAGAAAATTCAAAAATGTTTGGCACGTCCTGCATGTTCTTTGAATAGATAGTGGGGATTTTTTTAGTTCTATTTGCCACCCAGAATTTTGTGGCTTTTCTTCTGATGCATGTTCTTCATCATGACAATACATTGTTAGCACAATTACAGCTATACTGTCCTTAAGTCTTAACTGAGTTCTACTAAATTATTTGGTTTAATGCTCCTAATGTTCTCCATTCTGCAAAAATGCTAAGGAGAAGGTCTTGTGTCCTACCAACAGAGGTAATGTCTAACACATATAGAACAAGACACATTAAACTATAATATTTGAGGAAAAGCTGCAAAGTTTTTCCAATAGTTTTTTTCAAGTTTGTTCAATTGCCAGGGTTGATGGGGTTGTGAATAATTTTAGTAAATTTAGAATTTTTTCTTTTCCCCTGGTTTCCTAGTTTAAATATTTTCTGCTGCATGGACTAAGACAGATGGAATATTTGTGCAGTAGCACACAAACTGAGACTTTCTTAAAACAAAAAGCAACCAAAATACTCTGTACAATAGCCAAAATATATGACATACAGAAAAAGGAGCAATTATGCCAAATGTAATCGCATGAATACACTTATGCTAATAGTTGACTCATATTGCCATCTTCCAAGAAGGGGAGAGGACTATGCATATGTTTAGCTAATTTTATTCATTTCAGCTAAGTAAAACCTGTATATAACCCTACACAAGGAACAACTATTTCTTCCATTTCTGTGCAAAGATAAAAAGAGGTTTTATTGGCAAGTATTTTAGTCAGTATTTTAAATAGCAAAATTTGAGCTATAATATCTAGCATAAACACCTCACAAACTTAATAAATACAAATATATGTCCAGTATTTTACATAACTCACACACTAAAAAACCCAAATGTACACAGTCTTGCTTCAGAGTTGAATAAATCCCTACCTAATAAAATGGCACTATAGCCTAAACTCTTGAAAAGCTTTCCCCAGAGGTTCTTACAGGCTACTAGAAGCTCTTGGAAGTTACAGAGGGCTGCAGGAAATGTAGTGGGTAGAAGGGACAAACAAAAAGTCCACAAAAAAAGTCCCACCAAAATCCACTCTTCTCTTTGGCTAATCTTGTACTGCAATATCTCTAAAGTCTCTGCAGCAAACTTACAGTTTTCTGGCATTTAATTTTATGCTGTCATCACCCTTTTTTCAAATATATTTTCTACACACAATATATACTGATGAGCTAGATGCAATATATATGCAAGATGAGCTAGAAAGCGTAAGTCACAGTGGGAAATTAATTAGCTCCTGTATAATCTTGTTGGAAAAAAAATAAATCTATGTTTGCATACTTTTACCTATAGTTTATAGCATAAGAAATCTGAAAGATGCAGTAAATAAGTTAAACAAGCATTTAACACAAAAGCCATATTTCATGTACATACCAGTACAGAAGAAGCCAGCATTTCTCGGTAGATGACAACACAGTGTCATATTTAAAAAGGTATTTTGCACTATTAAAGCCAGAAAGATTCTTCTGGACATTCTTCCTTTAAGATAATTTAATGCATAGATATATTATCTAGTGTAGATGGCTGTTTGCATACCTTTAGTATAATGCTGATGAAGTCTTGATAGACTGTTTTTACTAATGTGACTTAATTTACTTTTTCTAACAAACTATTATCTTTTTACATTGTCTTCACTGCAAAAAGACAAGTACAGAAAAAAACCGCATGTTTTTTTCCTAAATTAAAAAAATCCAGAAGAGAATAAGGCTACATCTACATTAGCAAACAGCTTGTTGTTAAAGATTATCCAAGGGCATTTTAGAGTGATTGAACACTTTTTAGATGGTGCCAAGCAGCACATTGCCCAGGCAGAGCGAAGGAGCAGGCACACCCAGGCAGGTCTGTGGCTTCCATCCCTGTTTTAGGAATTGAGAAAATTTACTATGTAAAAGTAAGCTATGGCCTTCAGGCTTGAGGAATTTTCCCAGCAATATTTGACCTTGCAGACCTCCGAGGAACACTAAATGGGGCATGGTTTTGCATATTTCTCTACTTCTGGAAACACATTATCTTCCTAACTGCTGCTAATTCCCAGTCCAATTTCCTTTAGTCTTCTGACCAGCCAGGCAACTGATGGCAGGAGCCTTTTACCCTTCTCTATTGCAAAACAGTTTCTGCTCCACAATTCTTTTAAATAGATTTCTACCTGCAGAAATAGCATGTAAATACATTCTTAGTCAAAAGAATTAACTTTAATAGAAATTCATGCTCTCACTCTGAAAGAAGTGATTTAGTTTGAAAATGTGACTAAAAATCAGTTTACACAATAGCAGAATCTTTAAAAGAGCATAAACAGCTATTGAATGATTTCCCCAAACAACATACATTAAGTTCTGCATTTGACATTTTGAAAATTATTTTTATTGTATGATCTGTCTTACAAACTAAAACAGTCAAATTTTAAAGTTGAAAATTACCTCAAAAATCTATTTAAGAAAACAAAAAAAAAAAAAGAACCCCCAGAACTTTTAAATGTGTTTATTACTAAACATTTTTACTTCAATTTTATGTAAGGAAAATGGATAATTTGAAAGATACAAATGAATGACCAAAATCATTGTCTTGTAATGGGATACCAGAAAAATAAAAAAAGGACACATTACCAAAGACACTAAACAAAAACAATTGTCTACATGCATTGTCTTACTCACAGAATTTCAAACACACCATGTTGAGTCCCCAAGGCTGTGAATACATGGGTTTCAAGCTGACCCTGACTTACAGGTGTGTGGTGGCACAGCCACACACAGAAATACTGATCTGTTTCACTCCACTTCCTGGGCAGGATGTAGAGCTTGCAGAGGTAGCTGAGCCAACAGCACAAATTTGGTCTCACAATGTTGTGTTCGTGCAAACATAACAAGTCTATTATAACATTTATGACATGTCTTTTTTCAGACTCCAAAATTCTCTCATAGATGGCATAAGCAATTAATCAGCCAGCATCCACCAAACACTGCCCTCTGCTTACCTCTGCCTTCACAGTTTCTTTACTGCTATTTGTTCTGTACAGACATGATCTCATTTAATAGCAGCAAGCTCACAACTTGGAAACAAACTTTCCATCATGCAGCCTACATATTCATGAATATGTAGTAGAGAGGTAGGAAGACCTTGGACAAGTACATCACGTAAAATAATCCCTTTGGGGCAATTAGTAGTCAAAATGAGAATTACATTTGTCTGTAAAACACACACTTCATTCTAATATTCAGGCCTGCAAATTATAAAAAATGTATCCTTTAAATTTCAGGCGGAAATTATAGCTGGATATCAGGTGTGGTTTTGCCTTGTCTGCTTCACATGTTTACAGTTTTAACTACTCATTTAACCACTACCACGCTATGATCCAGCCCTGAGGAAATAAACCTCACCACTTAAACAGGCTCTACCATAGAAAAGATGGTCCAGCCCATATAACGATAAGTAGTCTGCCCAATCACTTTTTTTCCAATCCATAATAGGTTCTGCCTCAGCAACACCTTGGAAAACACACACATTTATACAGAAAGTAGAAAACCTGTATTTAGCTCTTTCCTGAGCACACAGAGCTCTTTACTCGGTTCCAAGCAGGGTAGGCATGCAACTGCATTGCTACAGACAAAAATACCTAGCTCATGTGCTCAAGATTTTATCCAGCCTGACACACAAAATGCTTAATTAGTGCTGAACTCGGAGACTGGAACACAGGGCAGTACAGCCCAGGCACAATGCACTCAAGATTACCACCTGCAAAAGAAGCTAAGCCCAAAAGAAGATTCCCTGTGTGCTGCTCCCATTGGTGATTCTGGAATTTCAGATAAAAGGCACAGAAGCCACAACTGCTCTCAGTTGTGGCTTCTTACAAGCCAGTAGTGATGGTGGTAACAGTGATTTTGCAGTAACTTAACAGTTAAAGCACCTTTTTCTCCATGGACCATATGAAACAAGCAGCAAATGTTTCACTTCTATCAAAAGACCACCCTCAATAGAAATTAATTCCAAAGAAGCAGATACTCCCTCCAAACTAAACTGGTTCAGATCCCTGCATGGACTGTTTTCAATAACAAGATGTGAGCTGTGGCTTTACCTTGTTGAGAGCTGGGAGACCAGTAATATTGAGTGCGATTTTTTCCAATGGGTGTTTCCCTTGCTCTTGAAGAACATAAGCAGAGAGACCAGAAATTCATGGACAATAGGATACCACAGATATAACACACCAATGTTTAACATGAAACTGAAAGAGAGTTCCAGCTGTGTAGTTCTCATCCATCTATAAATCTGAACCTGAGGCTGTAACTGAGATTCCCTACAGGCACCCTAAAACATCATGGTCCAAAACTGGGCAGGCAGCAAGTCCATCCTAGTGCTACAAAAAACAATCTAACCTTCTCTAGATGCATGAAAAATAAGCAAAACACTAATACAGAACAATAAATCTTGTTGCTACAGTATGCCATTTCCTAGGTAACCCACACTGTTCATTCTGATCTTCCCCCAACACAGGAACTTTCTCAAAACCAAGTTGAGAAACAGGCTTTCAAGGTGCCTCTGCTCATGGCAGGTAGTTGGAAATAGACAATCTTTAAGATCCCTTCCAACCCAAACCATTCTATAAGTCATTCAGAGCACATTCCAAGATGCTAGTTAAAATATTCAAAATTAACGCAGTATCTGATGTATACAACATTTTTATAATCTCTAAAATTAAAAAAAAAAATTAACAGAAGAAATAATGTTACTTTAAATACAGCTGTAAATATTATGTTAACGTATGTGATTTATTTGATTTTAAGAGCTTTCAACCTTGCAATTTTCACCACTTTAACTTGTGGATGCTTTTTTGGCACTTTGGTGGTTGGTTAGGGTTTTTTTTGGGGGGGGGGGGGGTGGAGGGGAGAGGCTAATATGGATCAAATGTTTTCCATCATGGCTCTTCTCTTGTTCACATACTTTGCAGTATATCTATTCCTATATATTTTTCAAGGAGTACGTATGACTTTTCAGTTACTAAGAAAACAAAATACTTTAAATCAAAGTTTAAATAAACTGTACAAATGTATTAGGTCAGGTTTCTCTGAGCTAAAAAAAAAAAAGTTAAAAGATTCTCACAGAATACAAATGCTCCAGCAAAACCTGTAAATTACAAGAATTAAGTTATCACAACAAATCCTTATTGACAGGTTAGTGATCCTGCAAGCAATGCACTACTGCCTACCAGTATTTAAGAATAAACTTCCAGAAATCAATTTGTTAGTGGGTGCAACCTCTAACACACATAAAAGTCATAGCAGCTTTAATAGGTATCTCCATAGCAAATTTCATTACATTTCCCCATTTACAAACTCAAATTCATGTGGGGCAAATATTTTTGTTTGTAAAAATAAGATATACACAATTACAGCTCCTCCTAATGGCACTGTAACAGTGCTGTTTGGTGAAAAGTTACTTAGTAATTAGTCCATAAGCACCAGAAATATCCATTTCTTCTGTGCAGCAGATGACTATAAAACTCACTGATGCCATTTGAAGAATTCTGTGCCATTTCTGATGTTGCAATGGTGGGGTAGCAGGAGAGTGAAGCAGGTTTATGCATCATATGAAAGAAACATACTTTTCACTAGAACATTCTTTCCCTCATTTCCTGGCAGCAGTTTAACCATCTGTAGCTTCTAAGAACAATTCATAAACACATTTAGTTTGCCCACATACATATAAGTGCCACAGTGGAAATACTCAGAGATTTCATTTTGGAATGCCCCAAACATTTACCAAAGTCCCAAAGAGCTGCCATGATGTACAGTACAGCTGAACAGCAGATGTAGATACCATGAAACACAGTATTTTTTGAAACACACAAATATTTGAAAGCAGACTGTTGCAATCCTTACTGTCAAAAACTGCGGATAACACATTCTTAAAAAGTTCTTGGGTTTTTTAACTGCATGTTTCTAACCATTCATTGTGCTAAAGCAAGGGAAATACTTCACTTCTGAGCATCCTTCCAGCAAACAGGCCAAAATACTGAGTATTTCTAATGACAATTGCAAGACCTTCACTAAAGGATTTTTTTGTATTGAACCAATCAATTTTTTAAACATTCAGATTGATGTCCCAAATGGGGCAGGTGCTTAAAACATAGAGCATTGTTAACCTCAGCAGAGTCTTTGTATATTTAAAGCTGGGTATATATTTTAAGTATCTTTATGGGTTAGGCCATTAAAGCAGAAGATACAATCCAGAAAACATTTGTTATTACAACTTAAGCCTTCTATGCTAAAAATAACATAAGTTTTTCTTATACTTGACTTCTCTGAGCTAGAAATACATATTGTAAACTGAATACAACCCCTTAAACCTTGCCCCAGGTAGCTATACTACAAGATTTCAGGCATTTCTGACAGCAGCTACTTGATAATTACCCATCACATTAGCATGAACCATGGGAGACAGAGCCCATAATATGCTGCAGCAGTTCCAATACGAATTACCTTGCAGCCTCTGGTGAGAGAAGCTCACAGGTAATGCCATTGACTGCATTATCTCACACCACCACATCCTATAAACAGTGCATGCCTATTTTAAATTCATTTCTGATTTGTAAAAAATCAGCTAATTTCATAAGGTGCATGCACAGAAGCAGACAACACAGATTTTAATTTACAAACTGGTCCTAAATCAGTTACGGGCACAATTTTTTAGAAATAGACCAAAAATATAGTTAGACTAAATGTAGGCAATTGTTAATCAAAATCTAATGCCTTCACATTTTAGAATCCCAGACCAGAACATTAAGCATGAAAACTATAGGTGGGAAACAGATTTAATGCCAAGGTAAATTTTACGGCAGCTTTTAGATCTAACGGGATGTCTCACATAGTGTGTCAGCCTGCAAATTGACACAGTTATTAAACAATCAGTAACAGTACTTGCCACATGTGAATGAAGAAATTGTGGTCTTGCATTGTAAATGCTGCCTGACATTTGAGTAGAGACTCCTCTGTAACCATACTGTACCCTAACAAAATCACCTTCATCTGATTAGATTGCTGATAGATGATTGCAGGAACATGTTGCATGCTTGAATGGAAATCCAAGGCTTCAATCATCAGCAATGAATTTGCAACAGCTGCAGACAGTAACATACTGTTTAAATGTCATGTGCAGTGAGCAACAAAAGATTCAGTCAAAGTGTTACTGAAATCCATTGAATTACAAAAAACTATCCCTGAACATGTTAGACACATTGACAGAGTACATGCAAAAATATGTATCAAACAATCTTTCTTTGAAAGGAAATGTGGGTCTGATTTGTGAAACGAGCAACAGAGCAAATACAATGGGTTTGGATCTGACTCTACTGGGTCTTCTTGAGTTTCTTTGGTTTTTATATAATTCTGTTTTGTTCATAGTTTTCAATTACTGCTTCCCAATTTGTTCAGATCCCCAAATACCTGCACGTTCCCTACAACTTGAATAGACAAAATTCATGAAAGGTATAATAGCCACCAAATAATATGTAAAAACGACTTGGTCAACATTCAACAGAAAGAGAGTATCTGTAACACTGCTCTCACTACTAGGCTAAAGACCATATAATGGCAGCAACACATGCCAGTGAGAGTCTCTCACACCACCCTCCCATGGCAGCAGAATGCAAAGTACTGAATTTGGATTCTACTTGCCTATTGTGTTTGTGCTAGGTGAAACTAAGATTTAGGATGGATGGATGTAAATTGAAAAAAAATTACATGGATTATGAGAAATATTGGTCATATTTATCCTTTCTATTTCAATCTGATGATAACCATCTTCCATAAGAGAACTCTTGGTTACATGCATTTCACCTCATGAAATCATAGAGCAGTTCATTCAAGATGAACTAAGATCTTGTCTTTAGTAGGAAGTTAACAGTAGATGTGTCTAGAATATGTGCTAAAAAAATAAAAACTTGAAAATAGTATTTTATAAAAACCTGTTCTTAATCTCCAACAATTTGTTGTTCAGAGACTTCATAAACCAGGAGTCTTTTCACATTTAATAGTTCTCAATGGATTTTTCTTCCATTAGTTTGTCACTTTTTGAACACATAGCAACTTCCACACTATATCATGGTAGAGCACTGAATTTTTAATCATGTAATGGGTAAAGAGGAATCTCCCTGAGGTTGATTTGAACATTACAATAACAGGAAAAGTATACTGCATCAGGCTGAAATAGGAAGTTATAATAATACAATATTAAGTTTTTATGACAGTCAACACATCAGTACAGAATAAGTTCCTTGCTGCAGTGCATCATCAGCATGTTTTTCAGACATTTCTAGAAATAAAATACCTTTAAAACATTAAAGGTGAATTTACATTCAGTTTTGGTTTGCAAATACAAAATCTACCTTTCAGCACAGTCGAAGGAATTATTACAAGAATGATCCAGGATTTGGTCAGATGAACACAAAGCTGTGCTCTGCTCACTTTCTCTAACATTGGACCCTTGATACTGACAGTCTCAAGGAGGATATAGAAATGATAATTTATAAAAATTAACTTCTTTTTCAGTGAAACCAGGGTCATAGAAAAAATTGAAGAAAAGCTGTTGGCTTGTTAGTACACAGTTATCAGTCTTTCCAGTGGTCTTACTGATTCCTACTACAGGACAAATTTTCAACTCATCTGAAACTGCCTCTCATAAAATGATGAAGCCTCTACACTATCTGAAGAATTGTTCAAGAGCTCTATCATTGATGAAAATGCCAAGTTCTGTTCAAAACAACTGCTTATTTTTAAAAGGCTGTTGTGAAGGGCAATGAGAACCTAGCAGCTGAGCACAATCACATAAATTGCTCATATAAGGTAGAATAATTCACTGAAAGCATGCTTAATGTTCATGTTTTCAAGCAAAGGTCTTCTGGAGTTGGACTACAGATGCAAAAATAAAACAAACAACAAAGATAATGGTGGTGGTGGTGTTTTTCTCTATTTGACAGTGTTAACAACTGAAAAATGACATCCAAAAGAGCATAGGATTTGTTTGAAAAATGCATTATAATCTCCAACAATTTTTGTTCCATCTTTTACAAAGTGATGGCATTTTCACACATGCAAATAAAAATGGTGGTATCAATACAGGAAAGATGAGCTAAATTTCCTGAGACCATTCAGCACAGAGCAAAAATAACTGAGTTACTTTGGGTTTGCCAGAATGTGTATGAAAATTGCAGCTCAGAAAAACTATTAGCAATATTTAATTACTGGTGAGATGTGAAAACTGACAGTTTTCTAAAAACAGTTCCAAAGAACTGGCTTGTCTCAGTTTTAAGACTTCTATGGGAAAAAAAAATCTAAAATTAATAAATATAATCAACTGATCTAAATCATACCTGTTATGAGTGCTAATAATGAGTTTTGATACAGACACAGTCTGTGGCCCATAAAAACCAGTCAATATACTGTAGAAATATTGTGTTTACACTGATGAGGAGTGAATAAGTATTCACTATTTTTTTTTTAAAAAAAAGGACAGATCTTAGTTATAAAAGCTTTAACTTCTATTTCAAGATAAATAATTTAGCTTTCTGTCCCTGTATAGAATTAATTCTATTTTATAATTCAGTTTTTCACCTATCATTGATTTTTTCTGAACTGAGAACTAGAATAATAGAATTTCTTTATAAAGGAAAAATTGATCTACTCCAGAATGAGGTTACTTTGAGAATAAATGTAAAGAAAAAGATCTAATTATGGTTTCCTAAAGAAGAATCTGAGAAGAAATGTAGAGTTGACATAATTTGGAGCTAGAATGGAAAGAGCCTCAAAACATATTAAAAAATAATGCTTTGTTTAAAATATTTAAATACCATGGTATTACCATGTTTAAATACCATGGTACATCACCTGCTGTGTGTCTTTCTTCACAATCACAATCAAGCATTTGAAGTAAATATTTTCAATCTCTATTTGCTCTAAAGTATATCAATTTAAAGACCTAACCAGAATCAGCAAAATACAATCACAGCACTTTCACAGGTTATTCCAAAGTCCCAAGGTGTTGTTTTCAGTACTATTCATCTCTTCCTTACTCCTGAGAAAATGCACTGATGGCTAAAAAAACCTACCCACATTCAGAGAGGGTTTAAAATACAGAGCTTTACAGGAACACAACCACATCATGTCATAATTTAGGACAACTATATAAGAGGTAATCTAGGCAATTATCAGCATGGAAAACTGACACCAGCCCTTCATACAATACATAGCTAATATAGGGCTTGATTAATAAAAGAGGGATCAGTAATTAATGCCAATCAATGAGGATTTATGGTAACTCGACTCTATCAAACTAACTTGACACTTTTATGAGATTACAAACTTAGCAGAACATCATAATAGCGATGTGGGAATTTACCCAGATTTATGTGCAGCATTTGATATGGCACTGACATTTTGATTAAGAAACTAGAACACTATGAGACCAATGTTAGAGACATTTAACTGATAAGTTTCAAAATGTAATTTCCCACAGCGAATCATCCAATGTCTGTTCTTCAAGGTGACTTGCAGTGATCATCTCCTGGCCCAATGCTATTCAAAAACATTTCTTAATGATCTGAAGGCATAAAGTAATTACTCATAAATATTACAGATGGCCCAAAATTTGAGGGAGTGGGAACAATGAAACCTAAAACCAGCTCATCTGAGATCAAAAATATGATATGGCATTTTAAAACAGCCAGAAATCAAGTCATACCCTTAGAAGTAAGGGCCATTCTGCCTAGTGAGGAAGCAACTTGAAAAAACTGAGATTTTTGGTAGATCATCAGCCAAACTGGAAACCTCAGGATGACATTATAGTTAAATTAGTCTAATTAAGCAGCTGGATATCAACATATGTAAGCAGAGTGTATCACTCTTGTGGTTTGCACCGGTGGCATCAATACTACTGTGCCATGTTATTATTTAATTTGGTGAATGGATAGGTTTGTGAAGAGAAACAGCTTTAAAAATAAATAAATAAATAAATCTCTGAAATTGTTTGCTTGCCCTCCTTGTATCACAAAATATAAAAGAAAACAAACTACAACAATGGGTCTGGTCTGCTTATTACTTAACTTGCATTAATGCTTTATTCCTTCTACTTGCCACAGTACTGGGCATAAAATAATAAAACAGTTTTTAAATAGTAAAAGCAATGGTCAGAGAATCTGGTAAATATGAAAGATTCTCAAAATTGTCTTGTATGGTACTTGAATAAATCTCATCTTAAGAGAGCGTCTCTCATGTATGGAAAACTATGAGGACTCAATGGCTATTTTTGTCTTCACTGGTAATACTCCAGGCACCCCACCCAAATCACAGAAGGCAAAGGTAAGGATTGGGAGAGTGAAGAACTACCCACTGTATATCAGGTTTGAGACCATCTAAGGAACCTGAAGTTGCACAAGTCCATAGGACCTGATAAGATGTATCCTTGGGTCCTCAGGTGAATGAAGTTTCTAAGCCATTATTCATCTTATTTGAGAAGTCATGGTAGTCCAGTGAAGCTCTCACTGACTGGACAAGGGTAAATACAATCCCCATTTTTAAAAAGAGGAAACAGAACTCCAGGCCAATCAGTCACACCTCTGCCCCCAGCAGGGTTAGGGAGTGGATCTTCCTGGAAACTGTACTAAGGCACATGGAAAATAAGGTGATTGATGGCAGTCAACATGCCTTCACTAAGGGAAAATTGTGCCTAACAAATTTGGAGGCCTTCTGTGAAGAGGCCACAGTGGTGGTGGGTGAGGGAGGAGTAACTGATGTCAGCTACATGGACCTGTGCACACACAATATCCGTGTCTCTTAACTAGAGAGGCATGGATTTGATGGATGGACACTCAGTGGATAAGGAATTGGCTGGATGGTTGCACTCAGAGTTGTGTTTGATGTCTCAATGCCCAAGTGGAGACCGGTGATGAGTGGCTTTCCTCAGGAACTGGCATTGGGATTGGCTCTGTTTAACATTTTTACTGGCAACATGGACAGTGGGATTGAGCATACCTTTAGCAAGCTTGCTGGTGACACCAAATTGTGTGATGCTGTTGACAGGCTGGAAGAAAGGGATGCCATCAAGAGGGGACAGGTCAGGCTTGAGAAGGGGGCCCATGCACACCTCATTAAGTTCAACAAGGTCAGGTGCAAGATCCTACATTTGCAATTCCAAGTACAAGCACAGGCTGGGAGGAGAATGGATTGAGAACAGCCCTGGTGAGAAGGACTTGGTGGATGAGAAGATAACTCGGCAGCGTGTGCTCACAGACCAGAAAGCCACCTCTATCCTGGGCTGCACCCAAAGCAGCATGGCCAGTATGTCAAAGAAGATTGTCCCCCTGTACTCTGCCCTCGTGACATCCCACTTGGAGTGCTGCATCCAGTTCTAGGGACCCCAGAACAGGAAGGGCGTGGACCTGTTGGAGCAGATCCAGTACAAACTCAGTAAGATCAACACCTGGAGCGCCTGTCCAATGAAGACAAGCTAAGAAATTGGGAGTTGTTCAGCCTGGAGAAGAGAAGGCACTGGGGTGGCATTAGAGCAGCCTTCCAGCTCCTGATGGGGGCCTACAAGAAGACTGAAAAGGGAGTTTTTACAAGGGAATGTAGTGACAGAACACTTAAACTGAAAGAGTAGTTTTCATTTAGAAATTAGAAATTCTTTGCTGTGAGGGTGGTGAGGCACTGGCACAGGTTGCCCAGAGAATCTGTGGATACCCCATCCTTGGAATTGTTCAAAGCCAGGCTGGATGAGTCTTTGAGCAACCTGGTCCAGTGGAAGGTGCCCCTGCCCACAGTGAGGGGGTTGGAATGAGATGAACAGTGCTGTCCAACCGAGGCCATACTTGAATTCTATGAAGACTGCATAAAGAAGCTGTCATAATGGCTGAGGGAACTGAGCTGGTTTTGGCCTGAAGAAAAGGCTCGGGACAACTGTATTCTCTCTACAATTCCCTGAAAGTGTGCTGAAGCCAGGTAGGGGTCAGCCTCTTCACCCAGGCAACTGGTGACAGGACAAGAGGACATAGCCTCACACTGTATCAGGGGCAGCTCAGGCTGGACATTGGGAATAAGAATCCTTGTACCAATTTAATATTTCTAAAGTAAGACTACCTGGTATTTTAATTAGCATTCCTACTCCATCATACTCACTGTAATTTTTTTTTTTTTAATAGCATATATTATCTGGACCACTCTCTTCTGCATAAAGTAAACTAACACAGACAGCACTGAAATAAATTAAAAATGCAAAGTCAAGAGGCTTTTTGGTATTAAGAAAGATTCCAGAATTTTAAAAATTACTCATAGTAATATTATGACTTTTAAAATATAATTGCTCCAGGGATGGACAGACATAGTACCTTAAACAATAATCATTGTTTCAAAATGAACAAAAAGAACAAAAAAAAAAATAATATAGCAATGTATTAGACCTTTCCTATAATGATGATAGTCATTTACTATATTCATATTTTGGCAACATCATTAAATTTACTACTTTGCTCGTGATACTTTAACTGCTACAGGATTTATTTCTGTTCTCAACTGAAACAGAGGTCTGAGCTAATCAAAGCAAAATGAGATGAAAAATGAAACATATTTCATCTGAACAGTGATGTTTGAAAAGAATAGCTTTAGACACTTGAAAGAAAAAAAAAATGATTTGGTAAGCTGTGCATTTAAAGCATACAAGCTGAACAGTGTTCCCTTGATTTATTAGTCCAAACTATTTCAGAGGAGCCCAGGTTCCCTGTGGAACAGACTACGAAAGGAACACATAATATTGCTGTCTTTAGTGCCAAACCTAATGACAATAAACAAGCAGGGAAGGAAAAATATGAGAAATGTTCAAAAATCTCAATATAGTAAAAATAAAATTGCAATATTCAAAATCACACAAGAAGAATGGCAATAATAATAAGAAAATCTACATAATTTAAAAAACCAAACATGCTTCCTATGGCAAACTCTTTGCTTTCAAGCAGACCCTACAACAGTGAGACTATCGTATAGTGGAATTGAAGTATTTAAAATAACATATCATGGCCAATACTAAACATTAAAAAAAAAAAAGTGACCAAACTTGGAATATAAATCTTTGCCTTAGGCAAGAGAGATTACTCTAGAGTTTGACAAGAAGGGTGTACTGATATTTAAGAAAATTTAGTACTTAGAGATGCTTCCAAAAGTTCACAGAAGTCCTGGTCCTTCTTTTAGAAATGGTTTGTTGAATCCTAGCATGTTTCAGTAACAGGAGCAGAGATAAAAATGCTATTCAGTTATGATGACAGCTGATACAGTCTTCATCAGAAACAAAGAATTCAAGGTAACAGTAGTGAGATATATCAAACTGGAAGAGAAGTCCATTTATATTTCTATTACAGTGATTTTCATTTTTCCTTATTCCCAATAGCTTAAACCATATCTGACCCATAAATTCTCTTTAACCCTTTCATTCTTTCTGAGATTTTCAAGTCTACAGCAACCCTTTTTGCACATCAAATGAGAATCCCAAGAACACATATAGAACATTAATACTTTTTCCACAGGTTTCTAAAGTTCAAAAAGGTTTGCCCTATATTTTGCCCTTGGGACATGGAAATGTCTTTCAGAAACTGATGCATATTCACTGGAATGAGGAACTAACGTGGAGCTGATTCCTATGAAATCACCACTCCAGTGGTTTATGGTAGTTTTACAGTTCTGTCTCACCCTGAAAAGACACATTATTTCTGTGGCTCTTGATTACTTTTAAAAAGCATGAGCCTACATGAGAAAGCAAATATAATAGCATTTTTATATACAGAAGTAGCAAAAGTCCTTGATCAAAAATTCATTTCAATGGATGATAAACAGAAAATATTCTGTATGTATTTCAGAGAACTGTAAAAGTCTAACAAGAACACTCCTTCAGTAATAATTCATTTGAATAAGGAAAGGCTAAATAAAGAGTTTAGTATAACATGTATTCTGGTCACAAAATAAGCATGAATACAAAAACTATATCAGAAATGCCCTCAGGACCTGTTTTAGTGGTGGGCTTGGCAGTGTTAGGTTAACACTTGGACTTAATTATCTTAAAGGATTTTTCCAACATAGATGATTCTGTGGTTCTAAGCAGTAACAAAATAATGCTCATATAAGAAGAGCATCTGGAAATTCATAGAACCACACTTGTTTCCAAGCACACCTGCACAGCTACATACAGTGTTTCTGGCTGAAAGTGTTTTGAGACAGACACCAAAAGTACAAGGTTGTCTTTCATTTAATGAATTGTCCTAATTTGTGAAACAGTTTGAAAGTTGGATTTAAATCTGCATTTAAAACAGCTATAGTTGACTCTTACATTTTCAAATTAATATAATTAAAGTTTGTTATAAAAGTGACTTTTCTACAATTGCAGCAAGATAAGTATTCAGAGGAGCTTCATCTTTTTGAAGCTGTAGAAGTTCAGAGTGATTCTGATAGACTGTAATTAATGTGAAAAAAACCCCACAGTGACCTCTGCTTGGGAGCATGTTGGAACACATATCGAATCACAGTGCACGTAAGATAAAGATAATCATTATATCTTCTACAAATCAGTAGAAATTTTATTTAACTGAATTGAAAATTGATTTTCATTGTTTTCTCATATAGTCAATTATTTTATTTACATTTTTGCAACCAAAAGAATTAAAGTCTGTCATTCTGTCAAGAGATCAATTTCATACCAAAATACATACAAACTAGTATTCTGGGGCAAAACGCGTTGCCTTGTGGATTTTATGTTGCAAATTGGTCCTTACAAAAATTGAAAATTGACAAAAAATCCATAAAATCCATTTTTAACTGAAACATGTCTTGGTAGAGAAATAATGGAGGATTTTTTTTTTTTCCCCTTAAACAGCAGTATTTGCAATTTGTTGATAACTTACAACCAATAGCCTTAAAGCTTCTTCATTGCACATCACAGTAAAGTACATACACTGTGGAGCTATTTGAGAGACATAACTCCAAAAACTTTGTCATAACAATGCAAGAATGAATAGTTAATGATAAAACGTGACTTAATTTTCCAAAGATTGTAACAGGCAAAAAAAGCCTAGAGGTTTTAACCCATGATTTAGTTAAGGTTATGTTTATTCTGTTCCAAACAGTTAGACTGCTTTACCAGAGCAGGAAAGAATGGCAAGTCCTTGGAAACACATCTGTACAATCTCCATTATTTCCCACTTGGAGCAAGACACAGAACAAAAAACATAGTGATTTATGCCTTTGAACTGGAAGATTTCCCAGAAAGTAAAGATGTGTTTTCATAGTGATTGAGACCAAAGAAAAACAAACCATCCCAAAACACAAGGTCTTTCAGCAACTAGAGGATCTCAACAAGCCATCAATGCATGGTTACCTACCTACTGAATAGTTAGGTAAAAAAAGAAGTTAAATGTATTTAAGTGCTTGGTTTTTCTTGACTATATTGATATTGCTGGACATTCTGGTTGAAAAATCATAAAAATTAGGAGTGTTCTTGAACCTCAGTCTGGTTCCATTCTAACACTACTGGATAGAATGGTTTGTAGCTGATAAAGGGAAAATGTGTCAGTTTGGAAATAAAAAGCACATTTCTGCAGTAACAGCCTCAGGCCAGTAGTTCAGGTTGTCTCAAGCTGCATTAGCTACATGTCTGTCTAATATAGAGTGTCTTCTGAAATTTGTTCAGTGATGCCTTACTGAAAGATAATACTGAAACTTGGCTCTGCTAAGTATGCAACTTGCCAGAGGAACTGACAGCAACTGGAGTCATGAGGCTTAGTTGACTGGGTATTAGTTGTTTGCCACAGTATCAGATTTAGCTTTATGGTCAATGGGTTTTCTTCACTCTCCACAAAGATGGCATTTTGTTTAATTTTCTGCTTTTAAAAAAATAAGAACTGATTCAATGAGGGAATGGGTTGTAGCTCAGGAGGCAGGGTTGCCAAAAGTGCCATTATTTCAGTACCTTTTTCACAAATACACTGGATAACAAAAGCTGTAAGTTGGCAGCTGCAAGTCAGTCAGGTATATTCTGCCAATAAGTGACAAAACCGCGAATTGTACTGCCCAGAGAATAGCATTTGAATTTCTAACACCTGCCACTTTCAAGGTCGTGGTCTTTGTGGGTCCCTTCCAGCCCAGGACATTCTGTGATTCCTGGGTGTCTCAGCCACTGCTATAAGGTGCACACCAAGAAGCAGAAGCCCAAAGGCTGCCAGATCTCAGTTTCTGTTGGCTGCACATGTACTCAGCCACAAATCCCATGCTATTAAAACAATCATTTGGTATCTAAAGTTAGATAAAAATATTTTCTGGCACCATCTGTGGCCAAGCAGGAGACACCTATGGAACTGTATGGACACACCACTTCACAACTGTCTTGCTAGGGAGGACAAAGAGAAGGTTACACCAGAGCAGGTGAGCAACTCTGGAAAAAGCCATTTGTGTAGCTCCAATCTGCAAATCATTGATGAATAGAATATTTTCATATGTAGGAAATTCGAGTAAAATCTCTGTCCTGTAAAAACACTCAAATTAAGCTTTTTACTGAAAAGGAATTACCTCTAAGTCTGTAGTATTAGATGCTATAAATATCTAATACATGTGAAGATATAAGTATACATAAATAATGTTTTGAAACATCTTTATTAAGAATTTGAGAAACCTATGCTCCTTTTTACTCAGTCTTTTCATTGACATCACTTCAAGAAACAAAGGAAGCAACAGCAACAAGAAGTAGGAGAAAAACTGCAAAGTGATCATCATTAAGAGCTTACTCCTGTGGACAAAGCCCAACAGGCAAGTTCTGATGTGCAATATGACATGGAAATTTGAAGCTTTCAAGGCAAAGGTATGCATAACAATTATAAAATAAACACTGACAGAAACATTTAAGTATTACATTCCACATTTAACCTCTCCATATTTGAAAATCTAAGAGTTATACTTCAGTGCAAAAGATGAAATAAAATTATTTCCTCCTTCATTCCAAATAGCATCTGACCAAAGTTCCTCCCTTTTGCAAGACATCAGAGGTTTGTTATCCAATGCTGACCAGCTCTTTTGAAGTGTACCATACCTGTGTCTTCACATTCATTACTGAAATTCTGACATGGCTAGAATTGTTACAAAGAATTATTCTTATGAGTGCCACAGTACTTGGAGAAACATGACAAAATCTTACCGCTACATTTCCATTGCACCCTTGGGACTGGCAAACGCCTCCTATTCTGTTGGGAATTAGCACGTCCTCCCAGCAAGATGGGCCCTTCAAAATAAAACCAAAGCATGCAAAGATTATAATTTACTTCATAAATAAACATATAAAACTTGGTTTTGTTGCTGCTTTTCCTACTCTTGTTTCATTTAGATTTTAGCTAGACAGTTAAATCATGATTACACAGAGAGATCATTCAGGTTATATAACAATATTCACCAGTAAAGCCTGCTCACAAACAGGACGTGTGGTCCCTCCACCTTAAGGTCAGTGCCGTGAACAGGCATCGATAGTAGGTTACATTTTCTCAGCTAAAGACAGGTACTGAGTTAATCATAATTAAAAAGCCACAAAGACTCATTGTCTGGTTCAACACTGTTTACACATGGGCCTGCAGCTGACTAAGGGGAAAAGGGAAAAAAGATTACAGTTGGAAGTAGAATATACAATTAGAAAAATTGTGAATAGATTTCTTGGCTCTAGATAAAGTCTTTACTTAACTGTAATACAACATAATGAAAATGTTAAGTGAGAATTGTTCTTAGATTTCTAGATATTCACATTAACTTCAATATTTATCAGTCATTATTAAAGGAACTTAAAAATCCCCTAACCCCCCACAACAAAACAATATAAAAGCCCAGAAAAAAACCTGACAAAAAATCCTTACCAAACTTTACAATGACTTTTTGAATATACACAGTTCATTTATGAGTATATTACCAAGCAGAAAAAAATAAGGATTTCAAGTCATCAATATTTCACAACTGCAAAATATTGTGATTAACAGGATGACCTATCAAAGAAGAAATTTTTTATATATAGCATATATAGGAACATTTATAAAATATTTTACATCACAAAACATTGACACTCGTATACTTTTTTAATATTAATTTCACACCAATTAATATTTAATTTACAGACAATAAAATTAATCTGAGCAACAGATAAGTTTACAGGTATCCACATATATAGTAGAAATAAACAACTAAGGTATCAAAAATGAGAACATTTGGTACTTGGATTACTCAGTGTTTGGGATAGAATCAGTGCCCAGGCAATAGCAGAAAATCTTTACCCTGAGGAGAAATTATGGCAGTCAAGACATTAACCACATTAGTGAAATTAGTGCCTACTTAAAGCACAGTTGAATTACAAAGTAATCCAGTGTCACATCTAGATCCATCCCCTTTCAATTCTTTATCAGGCACTTCTTCAGCATTGTGTGGGCACAGCTGAAATGATTTTAGAATTCTCTTAGTAGTGTGAGCTTAGTGATAAAATGTTGATCCAGCCTATCTGGAAAGCTGAGTAAAAGAACTTGCTCTTCATTGAGCTCCACTCTCTAGTGTCATCCAGCTTAAGTGCTGGCTTTTGAGATAGGTAAAAAAAAGAGCTTTGACACAGGTAAGCTGAAATGCAGGCAGACACAGGGGTGACAAATCATAGTTTTGAGTCCTTGGGTGAACACAGCTGCAGTGGAGTAGTGTAAAGTAATGATACTTGATACTGGAAGATCTCCCAGAAAGATACTGATACTGATCAGTATCTTGATAGTAATCTTGATACTGGTGGGGGGAAAGGGGAAACCACCTTGAATTAATGATTTAAAACATTTGAAAAATAAAGTTTGCCATCAATTATTCCAGTGAATTTTTACCTCTCATGAAGTTTTAGCATACCAGAAACTTTGCAGGAAGAGCAGTAAGGTCACCTTGAGATGCTGCACGAAGAGTTACCTCCTTTTAATTGCTTTCAACTTTTAATTGCTTTTGATGCCCTACCCCCCCCCCCCCCCCCCATTTATTTATTTTTCCCCACATCACCAAAGATTGCACGGATCTCTAGCATTCCTTCCACAGCAGTTTACTTTTCAGGAAAGAAAGTCATCTACCTTCCCATTCCTCATATAGGTGCTGTTCCTTATATTTTACTTTTTACCTTTTACTAGCTCTTCCAACTCCATCATTTTGGAATATAAAGAACATTACACAGTACACATGACTTACGTGTTGGACCAGTGAATAGGAAGATGATGTCTACAAATTTGTTCAAGTCCTCCTATATACTTATTAAAATGTAATTTACTTTGCTGATGTTTACTAAGCACCAAGGCAGCATTTTGGTGGAGTTATCTATCAGAGCTCCTAGATCTCATTGCTACATATAACATATCTCAAAATCCATTTCATATATATAAAATCTGGAGCCTTTTTTTCCCAGTGCACAACCCTTAATAGTGACATATGTTAAATTTCAACTGCCATTTCAACAGCAGTTGTAATATGCATCCTAAGGTCCACAGAGAGGCTTCTAGCAGGTACTTTCTAGGTTCTCCCATACTGAGCCCATCTGTTTGCTTCCAAGGATGAACCATTTATATACCTCACTCTCCAAGTCTATGGCAATCACCTAATGGACCTTCTACTCCTGTAATAGTTTAAATGGGCTCAGCAACAGTTTTTTTCTGCATACAGGTAAGAAACTTCAGTGGTTTTGTCCACCAAATTGTATTTTTATATTTAAAGTGCTGCAATTGTGGGTTTTTTTTTTGCTTTCTAGTAGTTTAGTTATCACTGTTAAAGACCAGATCTTCATTAGTAACATTATAAACCAGGTCCCCCTTCTCTTGGCAGTTCTTTGATCAAGCTTTCCACAACATAACCTGATAGCATCCAGAAGTTTACTCTTGGGATCATGATTTGACATGATACTTATATAACTTACATTAAAGCAATTTAAATACCCAATTATGACAGCTTTTCCTACACTTTCAAGCTTTTGCTTTTCCCCAGAATGTTAGGCTTGCTATCATTATCTAGCCACACAATTGTTATAGGGAGTAATATTTTTTGCCTCTTTTGAGGCCTGGAATTTTAATCCATAAAGATGACGTCTAACTCACTGACTTGATAAAGACAACCAAGATTAACAAGTTAATATTTGATTAACAGCTATCCCTCTTCCTTCATACTCATATTTATTTACACACATTTATTAAAACATTTATTTTTCTAAATTAGAGGAATTCTATAGTTTTGTATTTTTTTAAGCTTTGGCTAATCCTTTAACGATTTCCATTTGGGAGGAGGATACTAAAAAAAAAAAAAAAAGAGAAATATGAGAAATAAGAAGTGTGTTTTATAAAACTAGAAACGTATTTACTCAAACCCCAAGAAAAGCCTATTTTTTAAATCTGGTACTGGTAACATGGGACAATGATTTTTCATGTTTCTTCATCCTTGTGTGATTAATAGGAAACTCCCAAAGTTAATGATGCTACACCAGCATATACACAAAAATAGTCACACCAAGATAATTTAAATGAGTGTGTAGAAGCAGTTCCACAGGTATGCTATCATCTCTGGTACTAATTATCTTGATTTTATAAGAAGAAAATATTTCAAACTAAACTTCTTAGAGGAATTGATGTTTTACTTCACTGAAGTTATTTCAGGTGAAAACTTCCCAAGTATTCATTAGTTTGAGGTCTGGGTATATAGTCACGAAAAGGTAAGAAGGCATATTAATTCTCAAGCTAGGAAAAAACCCCAAAACATCCACAGGATCATTTATAAGGTTGAGGTTCTAGAGAAAAGCATTTTTAAAAGAAACCAAAAAGGGATGAATTAATGCAATGTTGACTACCATTAGAATGAACTACTAAGTAGCACTATATCGGGTCCAAATATGCTTACTATGAGAATATTTTATTAATTAACAGTAACAATAATAGGAATTTTGCATTCACTTTTAAGTTCTTATTTCCAAGGGAAAGCTAATGTGCTACATGGCTTGATATGAACTTACAGTGCTCTCCCTCTCTGCAATCATTTCCTCACGACGTTTCTCAAGCACACGAGGCTACTTTGCACACAAAGCAGCTCACTGTTTGAAATAAAAATGTCATCTTTCACTAAAGGCATGTTAGAGCATATACACAGGGAACTAGGAGCACAGTTCCACATTATCACCAACTAGCAACTGTTCACTCACACTGTAGCTAAGAACTTCCTACTTTTTCCTTCATAAAAACCCCCACAATATTCATCACTTCTTTATCTCTTATGATGTACATAAAACCTGTAAAAAAGTCAGATGCATTTAACTCTTTTGGTAATGTTAACCAGACCCAGCTTTAAGTCAACAGTGGCTTCTTTTTTTTTTTTCTGTTCTAGTAAAAGTTAGATCAAATTCTTGAGGCACAAGAAGGCATTGATCCAGCAGGAATTACAGACTGACAGAATATAATGGGTTTCAGCCTGTTTAGCATTGATGAGTGGAGAGAAAAAAAGTAATAAAACAATAAACCCCAATCAACCAGAGAGCCCCTATTCCACACCTCATTTTCCAAATTAGTAAGAGGAAAAATCTCCTTTTCCACATCTGTTCATGGCATTCTTCATGGCCATATTTTATTATTAATGCTAATCTAACACACTTTCAAAGATTTAGTGTGCTTGAAAATTTTAGTTTTCCACCTTCAAAACAAAAATAGAAGAAAAGACATTTGTCCTTGAAAAACACTGTGCATTCAAAATGTTAATGTTTCTGTAGCGACAGTACTACTAAATGTCATCGCTATAATTGCGTCAAAACACAATTAGGAATTCTGGCAAGATAAACACTCTGAAATGCAATTTTTGTATCGTTCTTTCTTGAGTCTAAGAAAAGCCTGTCAACCTGCAGGCCAGCCAATCACTTGTGGTGTTATAACACTGCAGGCCCTAGTGTTTGTAATTATTAGTTCGCATTAATCAAGAACATACTGTGAGAGGAACAAAGCCTTCTGATTGCGAGATTAAAGCAACTGCCCCTCTTGTATGCAGCCAAATGGCTCACAGAGAAAGCTGTGCATTAAAATAAACACATCAGAGAAGGCTTTTCCGGTGTATAAGTGGGAAAATGACAGAATAAAGAAAGAAATAGAAAGAACACCACTAAATAGAAAAAGTCATATCAAATGTACTCGAGTATTTCCTACATAAGTAGGTATGGAAATTTCCATGCCTTGAGCATATGGCAGTTGTTCCTTTCCTTTTTGAGGGGGAAGACAGGAAAAAAAGTTGGCAAATGTATGTTAAGCTTGAAGTGAAACTCCTATGCAGCATATGAAGAACAGGGAGGACTGAGATGATTTTTCAATGTATGAGGGAAGTACTGGAAGTCTGTGTACATTCCACTAGTATATTGTACTGATGCCCAGTACAGAGGGCAGTACAGTGCATTCTACTCAGTGTCTTTTTATCCTGTAGCCAAGATGCACATTTGTATTGTAAAACCAAAACTAATTTTTCCAGAATCCAGATTAATGGGGGTTAATCCAGAAACCCCCATTAATCAGAAGCATCTCAAAAAAAAATTAAAAAAAAATTTAAAAGCCCCCCAAAACCAGAAATTCCATCTAGAGACCTTGGATAGCATATTATTCGAAACATGGTTGCTAACAGAACTGTTGACCTGTAAAGTCAGGGAAAGGTCAGAAGCAGAGGTCAGCAATAGAAATCAGTGATTCATCAAAGACTGAATCACTTAAAAGGCTGGAAATTATCCAAGTGTTCAATGCTTTGTATTTCCCCCGCTTTATATTCTCCTCTAGTGAACAATATGCAGCAGAATATCATTAAAACATATCTTTGTACCTGCTACTATCTACATAAGAGACATAAATCATTAAAATGTTGAGCAAATGACCCAACCAAGGAAAAACTATTAATGCAGAAGGATTTTTAAAACTATGTAAGAAATAATTTCAGGTCTTGAGGGAATTTAAAAATCAGCATATGGGACACAGGAAAAGTGTTAAATCTGATGCAAATCATGCAAATATTCAGGCTTCTCTGCAAAGTTATGGCTACTGACTTGTCTGTGTGAGAGTATTTGAAGAGCTCGACATTTTATAGGGAACCCTCAGCACGATTTCAGCATCTTGAGACAGTAAGACAGAAAAAAACTCCCAAAATATAAGGCTTACTAAATAAAAATTTAATTCCTTTTTGCTGCTCTAACAGCAGTATCCACATCAAGCTACCACACTTCACTGCTTCCAATGCCAGTACAGGTAGACAACTCTGCCTCCCAGACACAGTAGAAACCAAGATGTATCCTAATGGTAAGCATGCATCTCTCCTATGAGAAAAGACTTAAAGAATGAGAGTTTTTTTCAGCCTGGAGAAGTGAAGACTTATGGGTGATATAAATACATCTTTTCACGACCTTAAAGGTGCTTACAGGAAAGATGGATGGGGATTTTTTACAAGAGCACATAGTGACAGGACAAGCAGGAATGGCTCCAAGCTAAAATAGAGCAGGTTTAGATTCATTATGAGAAAAGAATTCCTTACTAGGAGGGTGGTGAGGCACTGGAACAGGTTGCCGATAGAGATTGTGGATACTCCATCCCAGGAAATGTTCAAGGCCAGGCTGGAAGGGGCACTGAGTAACCTGGTATAGTGCAAGGTGTCCTAGCCCATGGCAGAGGGCCAAATAATCTTTAAGTTCCTTCCAACCCAACTTATTCTATGATTTCTACTAAACACTTAAATATTATACAGATATGTTTTCCCTAAGTAAAACTATGAACCACAGTATCCAATCTAGCACAAAATGCATTTCTCCAAAGTCCCAAAGCCCAGCCTGTCAGCATCCCTCATGAGAAAGAGAAGGTTATAAAAGAGGTTACTATTGAATTAGCCAGGAAGTTCTTGCTAGCCTTTTACAGATGTTCTATTTAAAACACTGGAATATTTATTATGGTAGATAATCTATTGAATGGAAAAACTGTCAGATTGGCAACTTTTAGGACCAAAATCATCTGCGTAACACAAAGGCAGAGGTAATTAAAGTTTACCTACAATTTATGCAGATCTACAAAGACCATTACCAGCAGGGAGAGATTAATTTTTGTTCCAAAGCTATGTATTTTTTTAATATATTTCTGAAGAGACTGATACAAAGTGACTAGCACACGGGGACACATTACTGCAGGTAAAGCTAACCAATTTATTGTGGACTGACTTTGACAAGGAATGTCCCATACAGCAGGGAGCAAAGTATAGAAAAAGTCTACTAAATGAGTCTTGGGTTTGGTTTTAAAGAGGTTTGTAATATGAGACTGGGAAGACTGGAGTTAACTTGTCAATTTAAACAGCATAATAAAGAATCCATCAGAAGGAATGTTATTATTATTAATGACTTTGATAATTAGACCAAATTTATATGAGAAACAGTACTGAAGAAAAGTCAATCACATGCTTTAAGTCTTTGTGGGGATTGAACCTACTGGTTTGATTTATAGTAGGATCTTAGAGATGAAATTTTCCTTTAAGAGTGACCAGCTTAATTATTAAATTGACAGTTCTATGTCAATAGTTATAACGCTTCCAAAATTAAGTAGCAGACAATTAGCTGAACTGCTCGCACATATGTAATTATGACCATTTCCTGCATGATAGTTATTTCAAATGAAGCATGAGAAGATCACATCTGTAACTGAAAATGTAGGTAAGTATAGTAAAAATAATAATATTGTTTTATTGATCATTGCTTTTTCTTTCTTAGCACAGATTTCTTTCTTAACCCAGGTTTCTTTGTAAAGAAAAAAGAAAAGAAAACACATTAATGAGATGCTTTTAATAAGTTCTGGTCTTTGTTTTCTTTCATACTGTTTATAGTACAATGATTTACAAGAGTCATCCTGCTGGACCTCAGGTAAATAATGAAGGCTCATAAAAGACGCTCAAGATAAAGGGTTGCAGATTCATCTCTTCATTGACAATATTTTATAGAGCCATAAGAAAAAGTGGATGAAAAGCCTCCTAAACCAAACAACCAAACTTCATTCAAATAATCTGTCAGACCAATGATTTCTAATCTATAAATGCTTTCTATCTAGATGGCACTAAATACTTTTTCAAGGCTGAAAGAAAAAAAAGAGAACCAGAGAAAACTCCTGTAATTCTCTAAATATGCCATGTACTTACTGTGTCCATTGAAATTACAGCATTAAAAAAATAAACTAAAATCCACAGTTACAAGTGTTAACACCAGCAGATCTCACTGAGGTCAGTGTAACCAGGAACAGACTAAAGCTCTCTGCCCTCAGGTGCCGTTTCTGCTGTGGAGACTTTTCAGGGATTCTTCCACATGGGAGCAGGCAGAGGACAGGGAGCTAATGGACAGGAGAAATCAAACCTTCTAAGACTCATCCCTGTTCTCTCTCCAGCTGAGATGTGCTCACAGTTATTTGAGCCACAAGTGTCAATATACAAAAAATAGTACATTTTGAGGACTTTTGGCTGTGATCAGAAAGTGCAAAGGCTGTTTTGTTTCTCTAGCCAAAACACCCATCCCGTTCCCATGCTTTTCCCTCCTAAGTCACAGTTAGAAGCTGTAAAAGCTGCCAGAACTTGGATTGAATTTACCGTGTAGCTCAGCTTTTCCTGAAGTGGCAGCAGCCCACAGCAGATGGATTTTGTCCTGCAGGACTCTCTGGGCAGAGAAGATCAGCCCAGCACCAGTGGGTGCTGCATGCAGGGTGAGAGGGGGATGCTGGGGCCTGATCAGAGCCCTTGGGACGCTGACAGGTTTGGCACAATTTTGAAAGAGAAATGATTAGCATAAGGATAGATTATCAGTTGCCTACAAGCCAGAAAGCTCCAGAGGAGCTGCACAGGAGTGTCAGCCATTCAGAGGCGAAGCACTTTCAGAATTAGGCAGCTAGCCCTCAAGTCTTTCAGCTCTCCAGAAATGGGTGGTAGTGTTAACATTCAGTAAATACATTTTAAATTCAGTGCAAAACCATGCTGCTGATTCTGGAACTCATATTAAACCAGGATTACACAGAATTTTCTATTCCTTAAAGCAAATCTCTCAGAACAGAGTAGGTGAAGAAACGTTTTCTGTGTGAAGGTACTTTTTTACCAGTTAGAACTACAATCCCATTTCAAATATTAAACCATTTAATCTAAAAGTTTTGAGCTGCCGAAACATTTAAGCAACTCCATACATTTTGGGCAGAGAAGATTATGGCAGTCCTGCAATTTGGATACATCATAAGCTACATCTGTATGAGAAATATACAGACTAAATGAAGTAGTACACAAAAATAAAAAATCTAAGCTAAGCCCACATATAAGTCAAGGTCTGCAGTTAACATATTGTTAATAATGCCAACTAGACACCTTGCAATTAAACTAATACGAGTTGAAGTTAAACAAGGGCAATAAACCAAAGATGTAAAATAAAAATCCAAGCCTCATGAATATTCCACAGTAATAATTTAATGCAGATGTAATAATTGCATGTCAGATCATTACATTTTAAATATATTCTTTTACTAGGACGAAAAAGCTAAAAATCTCTTGGCAGAGAGACCAAGCTGGAGCATTTCCACTGTAGGCAATACTCAGAGAAGCCCTCAGCCCATCAATTCACTTCTGTAAGGCACCATTAGACAACATGTCCAGAGACAACTGTCCATTCGACTACCTGGCAAATCCACATGGAATGGGTACTGCCCTTAGCTACATGTTCCTGCCATTCCCTTTCCTTCTCTGAGCTGTCATCTACTGCTTCCTTACTTCTGCTCTTTTTATTTTGTCCAAAGGGTCTCTCTTTCATTTCTGGGGTAAGACACATATTCACCCCAAGTATATTTACATACATCTTAAAAAAAAAACCTATTAGTCTACCACAAAGCCAAAAAAAGCCCAAAATGCCAAACAAACAAAACAGCCCCCCACCCCCATCCCAGAATCCATTCCACATTTTTACTAAGAATAAATTTCTCAATTAATCACTAAAGCTAAAGGGCCACTAGGAAAATACTTACTTCATAAGGTGTTCAAATATTTTTTTCATTTACTGCGGTTATATTAAACTGTAAAATCAAGATTACACACTACAGTATCTGAGAAAAATAATTTGCTATATCATCCATTTTTGATTTTACACATAATCAGAAACCCTGAAAGACAAAGCCACAGCCATTTCAGCAAGAATATTTCAATCTTCCAAAAGGAAAGATTATAGGATATCAGAGACTCTTTTTTTTTCTAAAAAGGAGAACTAAATAAAAATATTGCCTTTGATTTTTTTTTTCTGAATTCTACAATTACTGTGAACTTTACATATGCATCAACATATTCACAAACAAAAACATCTTTATTTTATCTATTAAGAAATACAGTCAGCCCTGTATCAAGTCCATTGTTCAGATCCATTTGAGAACCACTTAAGATTACGCTGCATGCATGGTGGTTTTAGAGTTTGTTTTTTTTCCCCTAAAACATGATCCTGCTACTACACATAAAAGAAAAGATGATTCTTTAAGCATTTTACATGAGAACAACACTAGAGTTAAAGAATTACGATTGTACCTGGCTGTTCAGGATCCTGCCTTTGCCATCAAGATACTGGAAGGACTTGATCCAAACCCCTCACTGAATCATGGCATTCTTTAGGTTGCAAGGGTCCTTTTCAGCCCATCTCCTCCAATCTCCCTGCAATAAACAGTGACAGCTTCAACTAGATAGGTTGCTCAGAGCCCCATCCAATCTGACCTGGAATGTTTCCAGGGATAGGGCATCCACCACCTCTCTGGCAGCCTGTTCCAGTGTCTCACCACCCGCATTGTGGGAAACATCTTCCTTTTTTCCAACCTAAATGTACCCTCTCTTCCAGGTAAAACCATTACCCTTGCCCTGTCACAACAGGCCCTACTAGAAAGTCTGTCCACATCCTACTTATAAGCCCCCCTTAAGCATTGAAAGGCCACAATCCTGTCTCCCTGGAGCCTTCTCATCTTCAGGCTGAACAACCTCAACTCTCTCAGCCTGTCTTCCAAGAAGAGGTGCTCCAGCCCTCACACTATTTTTGTGGCATAATTTGTCTTATTAACACAGAGATATATTCCTATAATCTAGTATCAAATCTCCCAACTTTTTCTTCTCTTAAAGCAGTGCTTTAAAAGCAGCTCAGTCATTTTTTCGTTTCATCTCTCTCTCTGTGCATGAATCTTGAATTATTTTGAATTATTCCAGACTTATTTTCTACATATTGGCACAAAGAGAAAATACATTAAGCCCATCTTTGAGGTTTCACAAAAATCAGCAAAAAGGTGAATGAACTCAGGCTAAAGGGACATTTGAAATTAACTGTTCCATTTTCTAACAGAAGCTCTTGAGGCCCCTGCATAACAGTAAAGGGTGTCCCAACACCTGAATTTTGTAAGAACTTTGCTAGTTTGTGCATACAAGGTGATCTCTGCAGATGTCTTGCCCAATAAGCCTTTGAAGGATATTAAGCTGGAGAAATGCCTCATTTCTTTATACCTGCTCTGAATAGATTTTATTTAATTCTAGGAGCTGATTTTCTTAACTAAGAGGAATTTGGAGCATAAGCATTGACTTCCCCTGTGCTCCAGTGTTCTGAAGAGACACCCACAAGGTTTAAAGGGCAACACAGCAGGACATCACTGGGATAACTCCACCTCACATCCACCCTGTTCCAGGCTCAGCTGGGCTTTTCTAGGTTTAGCTTTTGATTTCCTTCACACAAAAGAGTCAGATACACTCTGTTACAAAATTATTAACTCTCTAGACACAGATGGTACATCAGAATCCACTTCAGAAGTATTAGAAAGTATAGAAATAAGTTACTTTAAAAGGTGACTACTATGAGGATATTTTGAAATGCATTATTCAGGACAGATCAGCTAGAAGCTACATAAGACATCATTTAATTTCACAATGAAGTTCAGATTTCCACTGAATTCTGAACAGCCTGAGTAGAAGATTTTAATTTTGTAGACAGGATATCTGTATTTCATTTACAAAGGTTATGACTTGCATTCAAATTACTGAATCCATTTCAGGCTAAGACCACCTGTAAAACCAAGTATGCTAATCATTTCAGAAAAGAGTAGGCCCTCAGACATAAAATCAGAGCACTTCTACACTGGAATGACAGTAATTTCCAACTTATTTGCATTTCCACAGACTTTAATACATTTTATTCTGAAGACAAAGTTCCCTTTTATTGCAGTCTCATTCAGCATCTATTTTGTCATATGGAAAGAAAACAGATATATTATTTAAATGTTTGGCATTTTATAATACCATTTTAACTATCACTGTGATGTTTTCCTTGTTTATGGCTCAGTGTAAACCGTGACAACAGATAAAATTGATTAACTGGAATTAATATTATGATTAATTCAAAGTTCAGTGCCTATGGCAGTGGCCTAATCAGTACTTTTTATTTATTTGTCATCATCAGGCTTAGCTATAACAAATTCAGTTATGATAATGAAAAGGATCTAGAACTGGCACTTCAATCAGAACATAGATGTGGAATACAATATATGTTAGTAAAATGGGCAGAACTTCCTCAAATACACACACATGCACAAACACTAGCACAACTGTTCTTTATAGCTCTGTTCCACTATTCCAGGTCTCACATATTTCTCTGAGACTCAGTCCCTATATGAGGCACAAGCTGTTCATCTTTATTTCAAGTTTGGGTCTGGTCTGAACAGACACTCCAGACATCTCCAGAGCAACTAATAGCCCAGAATTGCAACTCTGTAAACAAGATAATTATAATTTAAGGCAGTGCCTTCTCTACACAAAGATAAAGCATATGTAAGCCCTTCACCTTTATAGAGTGCAGTCTGTATACAAGAAATCTTAGTGGATTATACCCTTGTTGCAAAAATTGATACTAGATACTGTAGAGTGAACAATTCTGATGAAAACCAAAAGGGTCAAATACATTGAAGCTGTTTTGGCTAAGAGGGAAATAAAGTAGTTTATCATCTTCGTATAACTTTGTTACCTCCATCCCTCAAGTTAGGAGGACTTTTACTTGTCTATACCTAGAATTTATAAAAAAAAAGCTACCAAAAAGGATGCTACTCAAAGTTTGAGTCTTTTGGGGAGGAGGGAGGGATAAGGGGAGCAAGAAATTAAAAAAAAATCTAATGTCTCTTTTCATAGCTTCACAGATGAGGAATACCAGTAAGAGTCAAAAATCAGGAAAATAGTACATAATAAATAGAAAAACTCTAGTATACATGAGTAAGAGTGCTATTTTATGCATCAGTGTTATGCTACCCTCCTTTTAATTCATGCCAATATTCTTCCATCAGTTCCATTTGAACAATTTCTAAATTATCAATAGAGGATCACAATTTTTCCCTTATACAATATCTACAATTTTCCACAGTGATGAACACCAGAAAATGTTATGAAGTTACTGTGCATTTAGAAAACATTTAGATCTTAAAAAGAAAAAAAAAAAATCCAAAACAATTCACACCTTAAAATTTTAAGCAAAGAACACACACTCATGATCTCCAGTTTCTGAGCTCTTTCCTGCTAAATTCTTTCAAGCTCTCTTAGACAAAAAACAAAAACACACCAAAAAAAAAAAAAAAAAAAAGCTTTATTCTCTAGAGCATTGGTGCTCCCATGCTCCCACTACATGGACTACAGGTGGATATTTATGCCTTCTATTTATTCACAAGCATTTAATTACACTGTGCAAATATCCATGTGCTGCACTGGACAAATTCCCATTGGGTATAACTCCTTTGAGGTAAAGGGTTGCAAAAGTAAAGAAGAAAATTCTATTACAAACAGGAAAGAGAAGACTGCAATTTTGTAGTAATGAAATAATTGTACTGGAGAAAGTGTTTGTAGTCCAATATCTAAGAAGAATAGTTGGAATTTCAAAAAACAGGTTTCTATTCAGAGTTCTCACTTGCCTACTGAGTGGCTGTAGGAATGAGACTTTCTCTCTTGGCCCACCATTTTCTAAATCCATAATATACTAATATTCCTCATATTGCCTCAGAGTTATTGAGAAATCTTTACTTTTAAATTTTGCATAACTTATAATTTAGCATTAAACTAAAAAACTTATCAATAAGAGCATTGATTTAGAAATAAAAGTTATTTCGGTAATGAAACTTTGAAGTAGTCCTACTGGCTCTTGTTATAAAATTATATTTTCCAATGAAACTGGAAGAAGGATTTGTTCTCTACTCAGATCTTAAAAAAAAAAATCCTCAATCAGTATGCTCTGGTACTTTAATTTTTAATTTTAGTTCTCTTCAGCAGACTTAGAGATTGTATTTCCTATTACACTAGGGGGAACTGCTTCCTTTTTAGCTCAGAAAAACAAACACCTCTTTTACAATCATGGTTTGCAATTAACTTCTCATCTTTAATATAAGAATAGAATTAATCTATCAACTCATGCATTGTCACTTTTGTCTAATTATGTTGTGTGATTACAGAAAATACACTGCATTACAAAAAATATGCACATGTTGGTAAGTGTCCATGCATCCATTATTTTAAAGCATTTCCTTGGAAAGCCTTTTCAAGGTAGGAGGGGAAACAACAGCTGTAACAACAAAAATGAAAAAAACACAACAAAATCCCCAGCCCTTAATAGCTCATTTATAGATGTTTTATGTTTTCAATTATGGCAATCTCCATTATCTCATATTGATATGCATATGTCAGCTATATTCAGCCTTGTCTCATTTGTCATAAAAGCAATGACCTTTCAAACACTTTCCTAGCCTTCCTTTAAAAAAATAACCACAAACATGCATGTGAGTGTCAGTGAAGTGGAAAATTAGCCTTTTGAAACAAGTAAACCATCCTCCCCACTGTATTAAGGAAACTGTAGGTCTAACAACAACAACAAGGATGCTGAGCTACATGAGGCTGATTTCACTGTGCACGCTCCTAAAAAAAAAGTCCTTGACATTGCGAATGTTTGCCTTGCGTATAGGTCCCAGAGCCAAACCTCCATCTGGAAGAGATTTGAACTACCATCCAGAGGCATTTCAGGATCTGAACCAAAAGGTTTACAGCACTACAATCCAGTTAATTCTATTGCTTCTAATTCCAGCTGGACTTAAAGTCTTATCTCTGTGCTCCAGGCCTTCAGATACAGCCTATCACGGTAACACCAATTCCCAGAGAATTCAACTCCATGACCCAAGTGAGATTAAATCCCTCCAGATAGCCCAAGTAAATGGCTCATAACTCGTCTCTGTCACTTTCACTAATGCCTTTGTACCGTGAAAGAAACCAGCAAAGGTGTAAATATCTACAAATTATTAACTGCACTTTTTCCCTTGACTCCTATCAGCGATTCCAGTAGTCTGGTTCCTGCTGAGAACATCACAGATATTTACTGGCTGAACTTTCTCTTTAAATACTGCACTAATCAGCTACTGAATATTCGTACTCTACACCCGAGTAGAGTGTGTATCTTCTTAAAATACTGTAGATTAATAAAGAGAGATTCCTGTGCAAAGCAAAGCCTGAATAAAAACCTGCAGCACAAACCTTGATGGTACTCAGAGATAGCTATTGTTGAGCAAAGGTACCAGTTTTATTTTTTATTTCTTTTTTTTTTTTTTTCTTTTATTTGGTTTTTCTTTTCCCAGAGAAGGACTTTGGAGGTGCACATGAAGAAGGAAATAAGGAAGGGGTAAGTAAGCAGAATTGCTCCCCAAAGCAAATTCCAGAATTAGAAAGAAATATGTTCCAATAGGACATTTTGAAATGTTCCAGTAGGAAAAAACCCAGAAACATTCAAGTGTCTGGATTTTGCAATTCCAGGCTTATGAGGTTCTATCTGTCCAGAACACTGCAGAGAAATAGGTAAGCAAAAAAAAAAAAAAAAAAAAAAAAAAAAAAAATTACCTACCAGAAGCACTGCCATTTTCTTTCCAGGATAAGAAAGGGACCCTAAAAAGCCTTTGGACACAGTGGATGTCCACCATTGCCCTTCATCACTGCACAACACTAAGAAAGCTCTCCCTCAGTACTTCTTTCAGCAGTTTCCCTTCAATACTGAGGCAGGGCACAGGCCCAGGAGTGCCCCATAACCCGTGAGCAGCATCCTCACTAACAGTTGTATGTCAGATGCAGCTGGGTTCCCAAATCAGAGGGGTCACTGCCAGCTGGGGGCACTGGTCAGGGCTGTTGGTGGACCCTTGCTGAGTGCTAAAGCTGCAGGACAATGCTTGGCCCTGTGTGCTGAGACAGCACCTGGATCCACTTGCAGACTAGGCAGAAATCATCTAGGCTAATGCAGGGAACAGCTGAGGCAATCAAGAGCTGGGGGAAGAAGCTCTGGACTCTGTAAATGTGAATGGCTACACTTAAGTCACATCCTTGCTAGTGGAGAATAGGGAACATGGGCAATGTACACAGTTGTTAGTCACATCTGTATTTTTAATCAGATACTGGGTGGGGGGGTGCCAGCATTATTTCTGGGAAGATGCACACAAAAACTCTTTTGGTAGTAAGTCCACACAATCCTATATTCTCAGCTGTTCTCAGGGTGCTCTCACCTAAATTGGTAAAAGCATTTGCATGAAAATTACTCAGAATTAAAAAACCACAAAGGAAGCACTTTCTGTTTAACAGTTAAAGCAGCCAAGGAAGATGAAACTCTGTTTTATGGCTCATTTAAGTACCTTTAAGTAGAAAAGGACATTGTGCCTATGCAAACCCAATGAAGTTAGATCTGCAGATTTATTCAGCAAAAGGGAAATTACTTGGTGTCAGTGAGGCAGGTAACTCATATTTGGTTTTAATATGAAAATGAGGAGAAATCCTAGCCAGCACAGCTCAGTTTACCAATGGTAAGACTGTGACCATATGATAAAAGACAGAAAGCCTTGATCAACTTCCTTCTGCCACATAATAAATTACCATAATAAAGGTACAAAACTGGCCCCCATTTTTAACCATCTCTATATTATAACTCATGGTACACAGATCCTAAGAAAACCCTGAACATCCATCAGCATTCCATGTATTTTGTTTTACCTGAAGCAAGCTTTGTAATTCTGGACAAGGTAAATGACACGAAGGCTTCACCCAACTGAGACTGCCTTTATTTGACTTCAATAATATTTATGCAAACTAGTAACTTTTTTATTGGTATTTATCCAAAATACTGAAGCTACTTAGCATGTTAAGCATATTTCTACTCCCTGTTTATCCTTTTTAAGTAATGAATGAGGCACACCAATGAATGAGGCAAGTTTTTTCCCTACATTAACACTGATTGCCTATATTGAGACAAGAGCTTCAGGCTCCAAATATTTTAGACATTGCACTACTTAGTTTTGGAGGGGTTATTCAACTATGATGGCAAAGACCCACTATGGAAATTGTGATGCACCAGTAAATCACAGCTCCACTGACATTCTGACTCCTATCTTTGAAAGTCTGGTCCAGAGACACCTTCAGTGGCATTTATTTAACTAAATATAGACATTTATGTGTGAGCAAGATTGCCTATGTTCTCTTTATAATGGAGAAAAATACATAGTTTCAGAGTTGGATCACCTTATTCTCAAGTAAATGTCTAGCACAGGTCAGATGATTTGTGTCCTGAAATTGTCTATTCCTTTTTACCACAACATAGAGTGAACTCCAACGTGAGTATCCATGTGATAAATGTTTAAGTTTAGGTGAGGGGAATCTATTTCTTACTGATACGCAGATGGAAGAGAACTAGTTTTTCTTTGCTGGTTTTGATATAATAATTATTGAAGAGTTCTTTTTTCATTAAAACAACTGCTGATATTAATTGTTTGCACCTCTTCAGGAGGTATGAAGTCAGGGAAAATCTGATTCATAATAAAAGGGGCTTATAGCAGTGATATGTCTTTAGCACATGTTTAAACAGCAAATAAAGAAATCAGTGTTTGAATCGTAATAGAGGTTTATTAAATAAGGCATAATAATGGGAATGAAAAGTGGCATTACCAATATAGAGGAAAATGTCTGATGGGAAAACTTACTGTGTCTAGACTTACCCAAATCCCCTTGGCCACATTGCTAAGTATAGAGATTAGGTGAACAATATGTATCTGAAGACAGAAGTAAGCAGGGGCAGGCAAGAAATCTCCAACCAGAAAGATTTTCAAAACTGAAAAAAAGGATGTTTGTGTGGGTCAGAATTAGATGATTACATGTCTGCTAATGTTTAACTTGAAAAATAACCAGTAATTAGCATTTTTTCTGGCTCAAGGATGAATATGTGAAACTGACAGCTAAAAGAAGTTTGCTTCCTGGTTTTTTGCTTCTTGAGAATGCTGGAAATACTAATCTGAAATCAGACTGATCAAATAATTACAACTATATTATTGAGCATCTATTTAAGGCTGAAAGAACCTTTATTTTATAAAATTTCAGTTAGATTTTGTATTTTAAATAGAACCCTAAAATTTTATTACCTGTGGATATTCTCCATTCTTACTTTGTTACCTAGCTTTTCATTTGATGATGCTCTTTTTTTTTTTTTTTTTTTTTTTTTAAATTTAAGATGACAAAACCCTTGCCTTCTAACTCATGACAATAGCTTGAACAAAATTAAAAAGGGACATAATGTTTGGGTTTTCTTGCATGTGATTATAACCCAAATTGATGAATACATCAAATGTCACAGTAGCATGATCATCAATCAATCTGTAGATTACTAAGACGCTTAAATTCATTGATAATGTGCATTATAAATGCACATTAATGAGCATTGAAATAAGCAACAAGCAGATCCTAGTTCACCTAGGACAACAGTAATGGTCTTGAGCAAAGCTGAGTTTTCCTCTTTTACCCAGATTTATATGGCTCCTCACAGCTGAAGGTAGGGGGCCACAGTGAATTTTTGTTGTTAATGTGTTACGTACAAAACAAGTATACATCCTGTTTTTCTTGAGCCTTAATTACACCTCTGTAATGACATGAGAATACCTCTTTATTTGAGCAGGTGTATGGATTTAATTCCTGGAAGAGGTCACACTAGCTCAGCAACCCACTATCACAGCAGTCCAGCTGCTTAACCAAGTCAGAATGTATTGCTGTGGCAAGGCAGAGAAGGATTTAAGCTTTCAGAGGAAAAGAGGAAAGCTGAGTCCAGCCTCATTAGACTTTATCTCAAATAGGAAGCAAAGAAATAAAGGGCCTTCATAAAAGGACATTTTAGGTATCCTAGGGAAAAAACTTCTCATGAGAAAAATTAAATTTGGAGATCTGTACTTTTTATCTTTTGCTTTTAGCAAAGCTGGCAGTGGTTCTAACAATACCAAAGGCTTAAGATTATGCCATACACAAAAGAAGGACACGAGTTTAATTTTACTCTTTTTTTAGTCTGTAATAAAAAGTATCAGGATCTTTGGTGTCTTTGACAACAAAGACAGGAGTGTCACTTTGCACTTTCAAAACAGCTTGTCATTTTCAACAGCAGAACATATTTTATCCCAAAGTACATTCATCTAGAAATGAATCTGGTATATTGCTTAAGTATCGTACCGAACAGCTCATCTAAGATTGATATACTTTTTATTATTTTTAATATTATTAAAATATTTTCCTTAGAGAAACTTCTTGTGTTTTTATCTCTGTAATTTTTGGCTCCAGTCTGCACTTCTTAATCACTAGTACAAGACATTATGATTTGACACAAACAAAATGAAAATCAGAGTTATGCACAAAGCTCAGAATAAACATTAAAATGTACTGCCAGTCCACAGACTGGAAATGAATTGTGTCTTTGCAGAGCTTTGTATTTCAAAGCCTTGTAAAAAAAGCAATTCTGAGACCTTGATGAATGCAGATCACATTTTTAGATACGCAGCCTGAAAGAGGACTTAAAGGTCATCAAGCCTGATTACATTCTGTTCAATACAATAAAGTGCAACCATGTGTAAATTCTTATTGAGCAAATTATGAGTGATTCATGGCAGATTTTTCATTAGAATGTAATGTCTCCTTTGCTGTAAAGTCAACATTATGATCTACAGTTACTTCTTAGAGATATTTCTATTAAAGTAAACAGGAGGAGAGATGCTTTTATTTGTGCCATATCTTCATGCAGTATATCCAATAGCAAAGTTACATTCAAAACTGCCTATCCCTCTGCCATTTCAAAGCTCTCAATCACAAATTTTACAGGAAGGGTTGTTTCTTACAATACCTAAAAACTTTGCTATTATCCCTAGTATTTGTTTTGTCAAGGTAAATAAATAAATACAAATTCTTATAACTTACTTAAGCGCTACTTTTTGTCAATCTGCATCCATGTTTTTCACTCTGTGATCATCACAGCCCTCTATTTACTTCTTAAAGGTTACAGAAAAATATCCTTGCCTGCTCTTTAGAAGATAGCCACTTCAAAGACTTTTTTGAAAATGAACAGCCTTTAACAATGTTTGATACTAAGCCAGAAAAGGGCATGGACTAAGTAACAGAGAGGGAATGCTTATGTTAGCACTGTGGGAAATAAATGCCAAAAATTCAGTTTATCACACAAATGAAATTCTCTTTTCCCCAAATAACTCTCTGCTCCACACATGCATATAGCCAAAACCCTTCAGTGCTGATAGCCACAAAAGTTCATATTTGAAATCCTGTTCTCAACTTATCAAATGCTTCTTGCTTCAGTACTCAGACATTGTACTGTTCGGGGTCAGACGGGGACTGGAGCTTATGACGAGCTGCTGGATCTGTGTTTTGGCATTGCAAGTGTCGGAGTGTCTGGTTTACAGATCTGAATGAGCAAGTTATGCTTCTCTTCAGAAGAGCAGGTGCTGCACCCAGTCATCTTCTGTTGATTGAACAGCAAGCAAGAACATAGCACTATGTTTCTATATTTGAGTGTGACTTGGATTAGAAAAAAATTGAAAGCTTTAAAAAAAAAAGAAGAAAAAAAAGCTAATTCCTTTTTTGTTGTTGTTGTTTTCAAAAGAATGGCATTAATAGAAGAGGGAAAATTATTAAAGATCATTACTGTATAACTACCATTAAAACAAGCTTTTAAAGAAAAATAAGGCAATATAAGAGAATGAAATGGGATAGGTTTATGTTCCCACTGGGTTTTGGGATAGCTTTATTCTGTAACTTAAACAGATTGTAAATATTTACCTCAAGAGAAACATAAATTCAAATTATTTGTTTTTTTAAAAAAGTACAATTAAGGAATTTCCACAAAAAATCTCATACAAGACAGTTAACTAGAGGCTATAATTATAAATTACAAAATAAAGTATTTCAAGAGTTTCAAGCGATAATTTTGGCTTTGTTTGCACACTGGAGGAAAGCATGACAGTAACAAACTGTGTCTGAAAACATTTCTGTCACACATTATCATACTAGAGGAGAATGTGAGATGACTAAAGTGAGAATCCCAAGTGGAATATTTCCAGATCTTTCTGGTTGTGCTATAGAGTAATGTGCTATAGAGTAAAACCTGTAAAAACTTCTAATTTGTACATCCAACTTTATAGCTAATGTCCTCTCTGGTACTTGGAAAATTTTTAAATATAAAACAAAGTTTTATAAAGCTGACTTTCAGCTTTATACTACAAAACAAGCTAATTATAGGTAGTTATTCAATAGTCAATATTAATTCCACTTTTTGTTTACCTAACTAGAAACTTTGTTGTAATCTGCTCCCCCATCCCATATTAAAATTCCTAAAGACTCTAATATTAATTGCCAGCAAGAAATTGGAGGAACTTACTCAACTTATGTTTCCTCTATCTTTTAAGTTACTTGAGTGGAAGAAAAAGAGTCCCTCTGTGAAGAATTATTGCTATTAGAACTAACCTGTGAGCAATATGGAATAAAGCCATTTCACAGTAATGTGTGCCCTGAAAATGGCCCTGATTCAGCAAGGTGTTCAACTGAATGCTTGAAATTTACATATAGTGCCACTGGCCTGGGCAGCTGTATGGTAAAAATGGAATAATATTTAAAATGGATATACGTAAAGGAAAAGAATCAAACCTCTGTAAGTGGTTTTATTTCCCCAGTCTTATTTTAATTCAACCTCTGACTAAACTCTAAGCTCAATAAAAAGTAATGCATAATCTAGAATCTTGGTTTCTGGAAATAAGCAAACAGTATTTCTTAAACTTCTGTTTCATGAAATTGAAATGTCAATTATTCAATGAGCCTTTTTTTAATGTATTCCAAAATTAATCTTCTAAAAATCCACCTATCTAATTTTTCTAATGAAGAACTAATTAGACAAATAAAAAAGCAAACAGATCTAAATTATGAAGTTAATATAGCCTTGAGAATAAGCTTTGTGATCATAATACCATATCTCATCTTTCTCTCTCCTGCACTGCCAGCCTCCTTGTTACTTAATAAAAGTCTTTGTTTCAGTTTTCCAGAGGCATTTATAATATCTAAAATTGATCTATAGCTCCATAGTTTTAAAAATAATATACATAAAATCGTTGACAATAATTTGCTCTGTCAACTACTAACATTAATGTTAATGTAAGTCATTCTTTATGTAACCAGTGTGTCCTTAAAAGCCCTAACCCAGCGACTCAAGCTACTTGTTAGCGACAGGCTAACTTTCAAACATGAAAACACTCCCCATTGAAACAATGAGCTTTGCTGCACCTGGGCTGGAGCCAATTATGCTTCATGAGTCTTATGCAGCTCCCTGAACTTACATAGCTGCTGTACATGTCAAGGTATCACTGAAGTAAGAAACATGCACGGCAAACTTTGTTATGGATCCTAACACTGCCAGCATTGTGCTTTCAGGAATTTCTCTGAACCTGTGAGGTGTGCTAGGTCCCTCAAGGTAATGAGAAGTCCATGTAGCTTAAATGTGAGATAAATTTCTGCTAAATTTAACAAAGTTAAGAGAATTTGCAGAAAAGCAATGGGCTATAATGCATTATAATGCAGTGACAACATTGAACAGTATCTGATCTGCAATGAGCTGGAGTATCTTGTCAGAAGATCAAACTCTGACCCAACAAATTTATTCAAATTTGTACAGTCTACTTTGTTGTTTATGGTTTTCTCCCCCATTAAATGATTTTGCTATTTTTTATAACAATTTGTCTCAGAAAGCTTTCATTATTTTTTTAATATTTATGATTTCTATGTTTAACAACTAAGAGTCATAGCAGAGGCTAGTCAAAAATAGATTCTATTTTTAGGTTTGTTTTATCTGTAATTGCATTGCAATAACTTTCTACTTGGCCACGAGAGTAATTAAAATAAAGCTGAAGTATTCTATAACATAGAAACTTCCACCTAAACAGTATTTTAATGGAAAAATTTGTGTCAGTTCTCAGATATTGTAGAAAGGACGGTCATGAATAAAACAAAGAGGTATTTAAACTCAGTAACTCTCTAAAACAAGCATCTTGATAATTAATACTACTGATATCTTGGGTATGAAACAGTTTCATGGAAACAGCTTGAAATTTGTGGAAGAAATTTATCACCACAATCAGTGTTATTTGCTTACTACACAGATGAAACGTGTTTCCAGAAATGGTTCTACGTGTCCATACATTTGTATTTTCCCTTATAAATCACAAGGATTACTTCCTATTTACTTCCATCTCTGAAAAGAAAGCACAGAGTAGCAGAGGGATCAAATGAATTACAAGTTTATGCAACTGCACGTCTCCATAAAAAGTTGTCAAATTCAAAGCTGCCTATAAAATATCTACACACTATAACTACACGACCACAAAATTTCTTTGGTGCCCTAAAAACAAACTGAAGATGTGAAGTTAAAAAAATAATTAAAGAAGAAAAAGCCACAACAATATTGTTACACAGGGGCTGAAAATTAGTTTAACTCCAAACACATTTGTGGGTTTTATCACAGGAAAATGAGAGGGTTTTATTGTAATAGAAAGCAACTGCATAAATTTTTTATCTAGCTGTGGCTTTTCCTATTACTTCTGAATAGGAGGAAAAGCTCAAACCCAACAATTCAAGCCAAATTGTGTATCTAGGAACTGAAGTATCCTTCTACGTGCTTACAAATTATTAGGAGAAAACCTGAAATCATTGCATAATAAAACCCAACACATGGAAGGAAAACTATAATTCCATCTTCATAACCTCTTGACAATGCCCACACAATTACAGATATGGTAAAGTAGGAAGCAACCTTTAGAGATCATCTAGAACAAGCACCCTGCTCCAAGTAGGATCAGCTGGAACCTGTTGCCCAGGCCTGTTTCCAGGTGGGTTTTGAGTATCTCCAAGGGTGGAGACTCCACAACCTCTTTGGACAACCTGTTTCACTGTATGCCCATGCCTCTTCTGCTATCACTGGACACCACGGGGAGGACAATGTGTCGGTCTCTCCAATGTCCGCCCATCAGGTGTTTACAGAATTACTTGTATGTTAAACACTAAAATTAAAGTCAGTTTTATATGGTGTTTCCATATTCATCTCTGAGTTCTTAACACTCTTCTTTTTTTACTATTATTTCACTCCCTTCTTATGATAATTTTTTACAGTGTTCTCCTTTTCCCACAGTTTGCTATTTGCTTCTCTGCCTCACTGCCCACCCTTCTTCTCCATTTCCTTGTCCAATAGCCTTTGTTCAGTAGCCTGTTAGTTTCCCACACCAACCCTTATTTCTTTTCATTACTTTCTGTCTTGGATGGGGCCCTGTACCAACTTTCCTTGCCTTGTTTTCTTCACTTTCCTACTCTCCTTTCCACTCCCAGATTTCACTCACTGCTTTCCTTTTTTCTCCCTAAAACAAGGTCATTACTTTTCACAGTTCCACCAGCTCCCATCAATCCCTTTTTGGGGCAGAAGAGAGAAACTGAATGCCAGGAACCTTTCTGTGTAATGAGCTCTGTCATGATTAAGACTCACTTGCTGGATAAAGCAAAGTAAATCTATAAAATAACCACATGCTTATCTCCTGCAGAAATACAGGGTTTCTCCTCAAGAGAGGATATGTGAGGGTTTACTGGCAGGTGAGCAGTGTGGGGTGCAGGGCCTGCTTGGTGGTGGCAGCACAGAAGCATGAGTGTGGCAGCTGGCTAATTATGCTGCAAAGAACTTGGCTGGTTTTCAATTCTCTTTCTGCATTTTGTCAGAAGATGTGTTGGAGTCTGTGGAATAGGGTGTAGATGATCCTTGGTGATATTTTTTTGCTGTTCCTTCAAGTGAAGAGAAGAGTTTGTTACAAGGGCTAGCTCTTGCAGCTTGCCCTAGAAGCTGACTTCACCATTTAAGGTCTAGCCAAGGAATTCTGAAAGAAAAGGCTTAAGGACAGCCAGAAGACACAGGTTAAGTCTCACAAAACCCTTTAGTAAGCTATTATAATAAATAGATAAAGAATTATTAAGTGAATTACATACAGAGAGAATGACCCTATAAACAATTTCATAACTTACATAATGATGTGCTTTATGACATCCAAATAATTGCTTTGCATGTGGTACAACAAATATAATAAAACCATTCATTACATGGAAAAATTCCAGAAATGTATGTTACTTGGAAACATTTTACATCAACTTTTCCTCAACTCATATTCACTTTTAACATGTGAAATTTCATTAGGAATGTCTCAGCCCATTATACTTCTAAGGTGAAGTGTGTTCCATACAATTTGCTACAGGAAGCACCTTTCAGATAAAATATTAAAAGCTGGTAATGATCAGGAGCACTGAGGACCAGAAATTCTAATGGACCTAAAAAGAATTGTGCTTGCTCAGCACCTTTAAAATACATGAGCTGGTCCAGTTTTGCATTAGTGTTCACACCAAGGCAACACTGCACAATTTGCATGTACATAATTATTACCTTAAACCTTTATAAAGTCACTCTTGTGACTGTAGAAGTCAAAGTGATATGGAGTCAGAAGTAATTGGAGCATCCTCCATGCCTTAAATTTTATGATTAACACTTTAAAAAGCCCCCCAAAACAATGAAGTGCAGTTGCACTAGTTTATCTGTATAATGTCCCTCTGTCCCCACTGTAGAGTTTCATGCAACATTTCTCTGTCTGCTTGCAGCTCTCTGAGCTATGAATCAGACACTTCTCTATGATGAGACAACTCATACTGGAAAGTCCTCTACAGTAAAGGCTCTTTAAATCTCTGTACCTTAGTTTAACTATCTGCAAAACATACAGGATAACAATTTCTATTTCATGGCATGACCACAATTTGAATTAAGTACTGAACAATGATTAAAAAAAAAAACAAAACAAAACAAAAAACCAACATATCTGGGAAGTTATTTGAGATATCTCAAATTAAGATGAAAAGGTCACTGCAACAAGTAAAAAAATACAAGAAAATAATATGTATATACAAAATCATGTTTAATTTCTGCATTCCCTTCTTGTCAAGACAGAGAGAAAGAGAAAAAATTATGAACAGAAAAAGAAAGAAAATCCAGTATTTCACTTCAAATTTCAGTATATACATACAAAAGATATTTGTGGTGGTATCTTTGGGTGGCAAAAATGATCCTTTAACCTTGTAAATCTTAGAAGATTTTCCTAGGTGCTGGTAAGTTCATCTTAAAGAAAGATTCTCTCCATGCTGACATTTCTAAAATACAGTATTTTTTAAAATGATTGTAAGAACAAGTGAGTTCAGAGAGTGTGTTAGTTTAAAATTGCAAAAGAGCTATAATAGTTTAAGTATTTTAAATTAAAGAAATTCTGTGTATAAGCACATATAATTTTTTACTTGCGAGCAAGATCTTACTCTGCAACTTTACATAACCTGTTCCTGATCCTGCTTTTCATCTGTGGGGAGTGGCAAAAATGTCTCAGCTTAGATGTAATCCACAGAAATAAAACATGCTCTTAAACTGTGATACTTTTAAACAAATAGGAAATAGAAACTTCTCCATAAAACATTCTGGTTCATTTAACAATATAATTAATACTCTGTTTTTTACCAAAATAATGGTGTTTTAAATGAGACTTGTTCTTCAATTTTGTATCTATTTTTTGAATTAAAGCTCTTTCAAGGGAGTCTGAAATGTATTAACTATATGCATCTTCCCATATTCATTAATAAACAATTTATGATGCATAATTCCAACACACTTTCTGTAAAAACCTCTGTGGATTTGAGCATGATTAAAATCATGCTAACATATTAATGACAGGGGCATATAACTTGCAATGCTCTGAATAGAAGCTTCTCCTCACAGATAATCCCTGAACTGCTCCCACAAAAGTACAGCATGCAAACTGAATATCCCAACAGTACACAACCTACGCCTTGAGGTAAGTGACATCAGCTGTGAATCAAGCACCCTTCCCATGCTGCTCCCTAGTGATTGACACAAACATTCCCACTGACTTGAATAGACTTTGGATCAGATCCTAAATATTCCCCTATCTTTTTTTTTTCCAAGCTGCTACAGCAGTGAGGAGACAGATAGGAGCAATTGTCTTCTTTCTCCTAGGCTGAAGTCTCAGGATTGCAGGCACAGTTCTCAGTCCTTTGGCATGCACCCGGGGTCCACAAATCCTCCCTCAGTGCTGGTATGGGAGGAGGCAGAAGCTGGGGCAGGGAGAGAAGAAAATCTACATTCGATCCTCAGCCTTTAAGGAGCACCTGTCAGGATTTTGTTCCAGGATTTTGTACTGTAGAAATGCAGTACAAAGCCTTCTCAGGGCTGGAGCTGAAAGTGAATAACTGTACAGTTTTGACTAGTTGCTCAAGGCATGTTTATGCAAGAATCACTTCTAAAAATGCCACATACCCATTGTTATGAGAGAAATATCATAGAGGATACTTAAGGATACTTGAGAGACATATCATATAGGATTCTTTTATTACTTAAAAAAACAATGGGGAAAAAATCAACACAAGTGACAGTACAAAAAATTATCTGCCTCTGTTGATGGAATTTTTGGTGTTGAGAAAAGGACAGTGAATAAGAAAAGTAAGGAATGACAGTGAGATGGAGTAAAATAGAGGTTTATTATTTCTCCCACTTATCTGTGGCACAGCTAAGTCAGTCCCTTGTTGACTCTGGCAGATTTATACAGATGGTGCTTTTTAAACATATGAACTGTCCTTGAGTGGTGCCTCCAGTTCGTAAGACATATATTTTACTATAACATCAAGCATTAGTTTCTTGTTTTCCCACCTTTCCCTCTCCCACACAGTTGTGGAGCAAAGGGCATGTTTTACTGACCTTTTATATCAGTAGATTTCTCTTTGGGGGATTGAAATTGATGTTTCAGAGGATTGTCCTTGCTTTGTTATTTAAGAGTACGAAGTGTTGTGACTATACAAGATGCTGAGGTTACAGTTTGCTACATATGGCAATATGTAGCAATGTCATGACAATGTGAACAAAGTCAATGTGAACAAAGCCTTGCAAGGTGGTTCTTCCATCATTGATTTGCCATTTTATTTTTCAAAACTGTAACCTTATCAATCAGCCACTTGCTCCTGTACTATGTTGTCATTTTGCAGCGAGAGATAACAGAAATGCAGGTAAATTTGTACATCAGAGATAAAGTATTTATTGGCAGTTAAGACTAAGGGGAAGTACCAGGAACACTTCATACCTAAGAATAAATATGTCAAAAAGATGTTGCAGTTATCCCAAACTATATCTTATGGACAGGCGAATTTTAGAATTACACAATTGCATCTAAAATTTCACTTAGGTTTTCCCAATCTAAAATTACGCAACCTATTATTGCAGTCTTATATTGTCACAAAATCACACCGTTAATGTTACAGCATGCTCATCTTCATGGACTCAGTTTATGAAACAAAGTTTAGATCTCAGATTTATACTTGAGCATATTATTTCAAAATATTATGTCAGGAAGATAAAGCAGTTTGTAGTTTTCACCCAAATCCAAAGATCAAGAGGTTGCTAGGATCACCCATTGCTGCTACCTTAACTGTCTGAAAAATATGGAAACAAATTACTTTATCTTCCTTAAATTCTGTTTCATGCTAATTAACTAAGAAGTCAGGATGTCTTTTTTTTCTGTCCCTGTTGGAGTTTAACTTTTACCTGCAAACAATTTAATATTGCTGAGTCAGACACAAAGTATGGTGGTAGAGCAGATGAGATGTCTCACAACAGCTCCCAGGCTTTCTTCAGACTTCTGCTGAAATTTGCTGTGTGTAATTATGATGCTGTTAATTTAGATTGGGAAGTCCCGTGTTTGTGGACACACTGTTAAATGAATTTAACTTCTTTCATCAGTTACAGAAACTAGTTCACTCTAAGAACATCCTTCATGATGATCAGGCCTTAAGAAATCTTTGCCTTTCTTTTTGCCTTTTCATTTTCATTATCATCACCCATCGCCATAAGTAATAACTAAGCCTGATATAGCTTAATGAAACTCTGCCCCTTTGTTCTATCTTAATATATTCAGCAAGACAGCTCTGAAATATCTGGAACTTGCCTATAATAGTTTAATAATGTTATAAGATACATTCATTTCTTTGATCATTATGATGTTTGCTATGCAACTGAAAGTTGATAATTCCAACAAGAGATAATTGCTGGCAGTCAGGAAAGAAGATAAATACTTTTAAAGTCCCATTCTCTCACCTTCAGTAAATTATGCAGCTGCTATTTGCTCAGGCCATGTTGAGATCAATACTGGAATTGTGCAAGACAGGGAGAAGCCAGGTAGGAAATTATGGTGGGAATAAAACATGAAGAAATCAGAGATCCTAAGAATGGCATGGGAGAAAAGGTCCCAAAAGGAGAGAAAGAGGGAGAAAATCAAAAGCTGTCTGGAAGCTGACTGAAGCCCACTCAACAGAAATGGAGTGTTTGGATTAAGACTGACAAGTATGGATACTTGTTTGCATTAAAATAGCCTTGTCTTGATATACACTGTCCCTACTATTAAAATTAAACAGCAGTTTGTTTCAAATAAGCTGGCTTGGGTCACAAAATTAATCTCTTTCCAAAAGATACTGCAGGAACAACTCTAACACAACCAGACATTTTGAACAATTACAACTGGCAGAAAGGCTGCAGTAAATTGGTGAGGGAGTCATATAAGCTGGGGCAGGGACTATTAGATTGAAGGCTGACACAAAATGTCTTTAAAAAGTACCTGTAATGACACAAACAAATAAATAAAACTGCCTTTGTGCAGTGGAAACCTGAAGTTTAAGGTTTGATCAGAAAAACATACCCAATATTCTCTAAAACTCAAAATGAAGCAATATTACACTTCTACATTTTACGTTGAGAAGATAGCACAATTAAAGAGAAGGAAATCCAGTGTGGAGCTGCTCGGCCAACCCTATCTTTTGAAAATGTTGTTTTTCACAAGAATATCAACTAAATGGTGAAAAAGCAAAAATAACTTCTTCCTAAAAGTCTTTCATCTTTCAGACTTTCAAAGTATAAACACAAACATTAAGAAAAGCCATTACCTGACCTGAGACATTTACCAGGGAAAAAAAAAAAAAAAAGAAAGAAAAAAAAGCCAAAGCAAAGCAAAACAAAAATACCAAAAAAGATTCTGGACATGGAAGCTGGCAAATAATTATCTTAAGAGTCTGAAATTATAGAAAAATCCAGATATCTAAGAGGCAAAAGCTCTAGTTCCCTAAGCTAGCTATACTTACAGGAAGATTGAGAGCTCTTTGCAGAAGGCCTACAAAACATCCTGAGCTAAATGGAAATAGGTCAGCGAGTCCTAACACATAACCTCTGCCTGGCCTTTCCGTCCATCCTGCCTCCCACATTCACAACCAACTGGAGCTAAATGGGTGTCACTCTCGTCTTCATGGGTTTTGTCAGAAGCTCTGAGCAACTTAGGGTTTCTACAGGCTTGGGATTGCCTTGTGATACATATAAGGATCAAATCCAGGTTTAAAAGGGGTTTTTTATTTCCCCTAGTATCCGGCTTTTTCTTCTGGCAGCACAGACTCCTTGCTGCAGCACATTGTTCTCACAGCTCAAATGTTTGACTTTGCAAAGCTTCATTACGTCTCCTACCTCTCCCTCCACATAGCACTCCATATAGGAGCAATTAATTTTATTATATAATTTCTAAAGCTATTAAGTATAACAAATATAAGAGGAGATTCTCAAAATAATTAATAAGCTATATGATACAGATCTATTTCTAAAATATCTATTCTTTCACATTGATGGTGGTACAAAGTAGGAATTATGCAGATTATTTTAACTAATAAGATTGGAAGTGAAAAGGAATGGGGTGATAAAAAACTTGTGCAGTGAGCTTCACAGCCAGGCAAGGACATTTGGGTTTTCAAGCAGGTATTTTGGCCACAAAGACCAGAAATTATATATTCTTTTGTGTGTGTGTGTATGTACACTCTGTGTTCCCTGGCTTGTTTTTCCTTAACCTCAGTTGCTCCTCTACCCATATCTATTCTTCATTGTACAGATAAAATTTATGGCACTGCTCTCTCTGCTGAAACGTACTTTCTTTCAAGCTGGTTATATTTGCATTAACTTTGATATTTGTGTTTTAAGAGACACTGTGTATTCACATCATTCATCTTCCCCTAAGAAGAATCACAATATATGTGAATGTAAGCAAGCTCTAGAAAGCAGCCAGCTATGAACTGACACCAGTTATGCATCCACATGGCACAGCACAAGGCTGGCTGGACCTAGCACCATCTGGGATGACTGAGTGCATTACTTTTCCTGGAGATAAAATGTGTCACCTCAGGGAGTCACACAAAATAAAATATTTTCCAAAATTATTTTTCTAATTTTTTCCCCTAGCTATTTAAAATACAGTTGATTAATACCTTGCTTATAATAAGTTCCCCCTGGGAAAACTACCAAAAGAGGAAAGACACAGTATTGGCATTTTTGCATTTCTTCTTTTGCAATGTTAAATTGTTCATCAAATTTTTCATTGAAGCCATTTCATAGACAATAGAACAATAGAACAATATTCCTGGTTGTACTTAATATGAAGCAGCTAGCATTAATAAAATTGATTTTCCAGTTTCTCTCCCCCATAACAGTTGGCAAAGTCAGATGCAAATTTCATGCACCTGTATCAAGGAGGTATTGACTCCAGGAGAGCACAGAAAAAGTTACTGACAGGAGAAATGTCTTACTGTCAAGGAGACTCTGGAGGATGCATAGATTTTACGGAAAGCCAGCACCCTCAAGTCTTCCTAGTCTCTTAGGAAAATCATCTGTTTCTGAGGATGATGCAAGTGTGGAGTTTTGGTTTTACTTCCCAGATTGTAACATTTCTCTGAGCAGACTTTTCACCATCAAGAGGATATCAGACACTGTGAGGTACACGTTCCTGAGTATTCATTGCTCATGGTATTTCATAAGAAAACACCCAACTGAATTGCAAAACAGATCACTGAACAATTTCAGTCAAATCCTTTTTCTGAAAAATATTTTCAATGAACCTTTAAATGTCTCAAACTAAAATAAAATTCAGACTAATGTCATCTCCCACTTGTTTAGACTCAGATGGAAAACAGTTGCTGTGACAAAAATTCTTCCATCTTTTGTTTTCTGTGAAACTTTCAGAAACAGATCTCATCAAAATTAAAAATAAAAAGGCATTTTCTAATAAGTTACTCTTCAAGCTTATGCAATAGAAGGCTCTATAAAGACAATTTCAGATTGTCATCTTGATTTTGTCTATCCAAACCTTCAGAGTCCCTTTCATTTACTCTAAGGAATCAAAGAAGATCTTTACCCAAAGCTGTGAAATATTTTTCATTGTGTTTGTTGTCAACATGTTATTTAGAATTAAGTTATGATGTCAGCTATTTCTTCTAGTCTGAGAGAGAGCAACTAAACTCTTCCTCTTCCTTGGCATCAAATCAAGCACTGAAAGACCAGGCCACCCTGTTTTCCTTTCTAGTCCAGAGTTTCAGAAAAAAAAGTAAAGAATCAGAAAAACATATTATGACAGCTAATCATTTGCAAACATACAACTCTTTCAACATCTGCTATGTTCAGCTTCGTTTTATAGGATCTGTCTTGGCAATATAAATTGTGCTTGGCTTCAGAGGTGCTTTATGCCACACAGTGAAGAAAAACAATCATGACAACTGAAAAATAAAGCACAGGATGGGGGCAGAGAGAGAGCTAAGAATGTAGAAGCTGTTCACTTTTTCTAGATTTATTTATAAAGAGTTTTACCTTAGCTTCTCTGTATTCTTTAAGCAGCACAATTTTGCCAATGGAAGAAAAGTGACAACTATTGCATTCATGAAAGGTGCCAAACAACCTCAAGCATTTCCAAAAGAATCCCCTGAAACAGCTGCACAAAAAGAAAGCAATTTATTCCAGCACACACAGATGAATTATGTCAGTAGAAATTTATTGCTACAAGAAGTTTTTGGGGGTTTTAGACACAGAGGCTATATTGTAACCATTCCAAGAAATGCAGCAATTGGGAAATATGAATTTCACATGAACTATGAAGGAGATAATTAATACATTAAAAATAAGCTTGGAAACATAGCACATACCATATAATATACACAAAAAATGTTTTAATCACTCTATTTCACTCAACCACATTTTCCACAAATGTATAGACGACACATGAAAATGTTAACAATGTTAACACATACAGTCCATGTGTATGAGAGGCTAGGTGCTTTTCTGCTTTTGAAAATGGGTTGATCAAGGAATAAAATAATGTATTCATAATAAATTCTCATCTAGTACAACACTGTGTAATTCAAAATACTTTAAACATTGTCTATAAGCAGCAGTGGCACTTTTCTTGATTGTAATGGTCTACATATGTACAATATTCTACAGAACAATTCCTCCATGAGTAACAACAAACTCTCGACATGAAGCATAATTGAGGTTCCTCAGTGGTGAATTAGTAAATATTTTAAATACAAGGTTAGAACAAACATTTCTTTGAAATTTGAAAAGACAAAAGACTTCAACTAAAGCTAAAGAAAAAATAAAAATTCCTTCATAGTAATGAAAATAAAGGGAGAAAAGACATTGTTTGAAAAGCCTACTACTAAAACAATGTTAAAGCACATAAAAAATGTTTGGTTTGTGCTTGAACACAGTCTTTTCAACACTATCTTTGAATGTGTGCTTATGTCACAGACAATTTAATGAGACGCTGTTCATAATCAAGGATAATAATTTGCAAATCATACAACCAAGCATCTTTAAGATATTTAAATACTGTCATACAATACTGCATTTAATCATATTAAGGAAGACATTGGTTTCTATCTCTGTCATGATAAACAATCTTATGAAAATTCTCTTTCCCTCCACTTAATTTTCTTTCATTAAAACAGTTTAATATTTAAGGTAATTCAAGAGGAATGGAAAAGAAGGTGTTCCAGAGGAGAGGATGCATTCTTGGAATCACTAAACCTTTCACCTTTTCAGCTCTTTTATGACTTCCAGGCTGAAAGGGTCTGTAGGGATCTGTAAGGATCCAAATACATTTCCAACAGCAATGATGTTAAAAAAGCAGCTTCTTCCTTACTTCATTCAGCTGACTTAATCTAATTTACTAAGGACCCCCAAACTTTACTCTGAAACACAGCATGCCTCCTGAAGTTCCCTGGAATTGCTGCTTAAGGAAAAGTCTCAAAAATCTGTTTCTGATTTTGGGGCAGCTCCTGTGTGCTGGCTCTAACAGATGCAGAAAGCAGAGCACTGTGTTTCTTTCCAGCTGAGCTCCTGGAACCACCACCGAGGTAAAGCCTCAAATACAGCCTTACACACACTTGGGATCTGGCCAAACACTGGCTTGCAGGTGTTGGGGAAGGCATAAGCAGTCCAGAAAACATAGTGCAAACTAATAAAACCTATTTTTGAGCATAAGAGCTAAATTTGTGCTAGTAAATAAAGTATAAATTACTGAACACAGAAACAGATGGATATTAAGAAAATAACCAAAGCATGCTGGAAATTAAAATATCCATCCAAGTTATAACTGAAGTGTGTAATCTCTAATATACACATTTATCTTAGAAGGATCTTGTCAAGCTGTTCCTCGTAACTTTTTCAGCATTTGTTCCCAGGCTGTAAGATTGTGGAAACTTTTGCTTTGATAGAGAATTGAGTTATTGATGAGCCAGACGAAGCACTGTCAGCCTCTGGGGAAGCTTTCCCCACTGTCCTGGATTCAGCTGGAATAGAGCTAATTTCTTCTCAGCAGCTGGTACAGTGCAGTGTTTTGGATTCACTATGAGAATAATGTTGGTAATACACTGATGTGTCTTAGCACTTAGGAATAACTTAGGTTGTTCCTAAGTCATGTTCATCCTAAATCAAGGACTTTTCTGTGTCTCATGCTATACCAGTGAGGAGGTTCACAAAAAAGCTGGGAGGTAGCATAGCCATGACAGGTGACCCAAACTGGGCAGAGAGCTATCCCACACCATAGAAAATCCTGCCCAGAATATAAGTTAGGCAAGTTACCCAGGAGGGATCTGGCATCAGTCAGCAGGTGGTGAGCAATTGTATTGTGCATTACTTGTTTTTTTATTTTTATTATCATTATTTATTACTATTGCCATATTTTACATTGTTTCAATTATTCATCTGTTCTTATCACAAAAGTTTTTCTTTTGCTTTTCCTCCCCTTTCCACCAGGGTGGGGGGAGGTGAGTGAGCAGCTGTGTGGTTGCCAGATGAGGTTAAACCAGGACACTCACAGGGACAGTGCTGCAGCTCACACCTGCAACACAGGGACCCTTCTGAAACACAGGGTACATCTTTTTCATCTTGCTTTCCTTTTCTGATGACTTCTTCAAAGAGCTACAATCACAGAACAAAATAAATCAACGTGATATAACTCTTCACCATTCCACTTGTGCTTTGCCAATCCCTGAAGTAAAAATCTGTTTCCCTAACAGGAAGAAGGAACCCTAAACAATTTTTTTTTCTATTTGTCAACATGAGACCATCAGGAAGATATTCAGAAATCTGGGGGGAAAAAACCCACCAAAAACACAGGCCCTGTTCATTTGCTTCTAAGTTGCAGACAAATAATTAAAAACTTTTGAAAATGTAAAACCAGCTACGGAAGTACATCCTACATCTTATTATGATGACATCTGGCCAAATATGTCCTTGTTACTCTACTGATACAACCATGTTTCTGTAGCACGTCTAACCCAGTTCCAATTGATGTGGTACAAGTGTGCCTATCAAACTGCTTTCTCCCAAGCAAATTAAGGCATTGCTGTACTTCCAAAATTTCTCATTAATTGTGTTTATGGGGGAATTTAGAACACCTTATGGCTCAACATGAGACTGAGTCCAGGGAAAATGCATGCAGAATGGCAGCAGATTAATAAAGTCCCAACCTATTCTGGTTGGCTTTTTAATTAAAGAGTAAATAGGAAAGCAAATAACGTGCACAAGCAAGAAAAAAGAAAAAGCACAAATTCAAGTGGCAGATTATGTTTCTAATAACAACAAAACACAGTTGCTTGCCAAAGCTATTAATATAGTTTAATTATGTCACAGGTAAGATTTGTGTATAAATAATTAAGGCAGCTCACACCAAAGAGTAAAATAATTTGCTAAAATGCATTTGGACAGATACTTTATCTTCCTTCATACAGCAATTATTTTTGGAAATCCAAAGAAACATGCCCATGACTCCAAAAGCACCTACCTTACAAATTTATACATAATTTTTAAATCTTTTATCCTCATATAAGTACAGAAATTACTTCCTTTCTAGGACCAGAAGGAGAGCTGAAAAATTAATACTTGGATATTTTCTATAACTAAAAGTTATTCACAGTTGCTATAAACAAGATGGATGAGCCAGGAGGGGAGAAGGATGGGATGCATAAGCCAGAGCTGAAAAGTGGATTATTGATTTTAACCATCAGGCTGACATCAAACTGTGGCAGTCACACATTATAAGCAACATATGATTCAAATTTCCCTTTAATTTCATGGATGCTCTGCCTAAGAGGGCTCATTGCTTTTGATTGTTTTTTTATTCAGGATGATTTGACAAAATTAGCTTTTGCTGTTCCTTCCTTTATTGTTGGTGTTTCCTTTTCCACAGCATTTTAAGAGAGAAAATGGACTAGTAAATGCAACTGATTAAAAAAAAATCGAATTGCTAAGAAAACAAAAATTACATCCTAAGCTAGGATTTCCACTGTTTGTCCAAGCAGTCTGAATCAAACTGATGAAACTAAACAAGTGTTTTCTGTTAAATTCCACTTGTACTAAATATATGCATGTGTATATATGTTTGCCTTGTTTTAAATAATAATTGTAATTTTTTCAATTGCCACATAACTGAAACAAACGCTGACTTAGTCTTTTACAGTGAATTTTATGTGAAGAACTAAAAAATACTTTATGTTGAGATTCCTTTTACATCTCATCAACACATTATATCACTACATCATATGGGGGGAAAGAGATTTCTGGGACTGCTGTGCTGCAGAAAGTACACTTCAAACATATAAGCTATATAAATATGAATTTATCTGATTCCTTTGCACAATATTATTACTGAGAATTTTGTCCTTCTCTATATGTAATAATACTGAACTGTAGTCTATGAATCTCTCCATATAATTTTAGCATGTTATCCAGAGAATTGGCTTCAGTTTTAAAATAATAACACATTTTAAAATAAAAACACATTTTGAGCAACTTTTAATTCACCTCTTATAATAGTTTGCATTTTATGATCTCCTTAAAGTATCTCAGACTATTTGTCAGAAGTAATATTTGCTTAACACCTAAAATGATCTAGAATAAAAATGGATATAATATTATAGCCATAAACTCTAAGTCTCACCAAAGTTTGTACCAAAGTGCATAATCTTTAAAAATAATAGGTGGTAACCATCTCAAAGGATTAAAACAATTCCATATTCAGAGAAGCACCTTTTATCTAACTCTTAAGGAGCAGTTATAACAACACAGCAAAAGGTACAAGCAGAGCACAAAACTAAGACAGAAGAAGGACTCAACAAACCCTTAACAAGAAAAAAAATAGAATATATACGTGAATGCAAGAAAAACAAAAACCTAAAACCATAAACAAAATATGATCAAAACTGCTTAGAAAAAGATCTATAAAGAAATCCACAAACAGGACAAAATCAGATAAAGCTACAAAACTATAGACAGTAATTTTGGTTAGGTCCGACATTACCAGGAAGTATTTCAGGAGCAAACATGCAACAAAAGAAACTTCCCTTTATGAAGTATGATTTTTTTTCTATACTAGTAGTATAGTTATTATTGAAAATACAGTACATGCATTTAACAACTAAAAAGCATTGAATTCTTTACTCTGAATGCTACTAGGACAGAAGAATGAAAAGTTTAACAGATTTCTTAACCTTCTCATCTAATTAGATTTAATTTTTAAATGGACCTGCTTATAGACTTCCATGAAATTCATTCTCTGCTCAAGAAAAGATGCGATTTTTTGAGGATAAAATATTTTTAGAACAGAACTATGAATGGAACAATGAATATGGCTTAACTGCAAAAGTATTGTGAAACCTTGATAAGAATGAGAAAAAAAAATTGAAAAAATTCTGGTGGACAGCCCTGTGGTGGGCACAACCGAGGAACTGCTTCCAATTTCTAGCAGACCAGAGAGGATGATTCACTTTATGACAGTCATGAACCATTTTAAGACCTGCTTCAAACCAGATAATTTCATGGCAGTATCACTGTCTGCTTATAGATTGACAGGTTAAAATGTGAAACCTAAACAATTACACCATCTTGAAGAATGTTTCTTCAGAATTATAAGTAAGTCCAGAAACCATGACTGGAGTGTAAGAAAGAAGGAATATGATTGTAAAGTGAGCATAGCAAGGGAGGTGACTAAAATTTGCAGTTTATTCAGTGATTCAATATTGAAGTTTTAATGAAACAGCATCTACCTTCCCACATTGTTTAGAAAAAGATTTGAAGGCAGATCCCACCATGAAAGAAACTAAATATTTGTGATCTCTCAGAACTTGAGAAATAGTAGGGGAAATTATTATCATTATTGCAATGATTAAATGAAGGGAAAAATGTAAACATAACAATTAACAATTTAAGTCTCTGGCATTTGGCAAATGAAGAAGATCTTGATTCCCACTAACCTACAAGTACAGTAGGACAATGTAGTCATACTGCAGTATGTACCTACTGTGCTACAGGTATAAAATAGCATAAATATTTAGTTAATCCAGGTGAAACAAAACCATTCCTGAGGAGGGCCTTTTTTATTTTTTCATCTTTTATATATAATAAAACACATTTATCTTACCAGCTTTTATAAGGCACGAAGGATCATCTTTAGATGTCACAGTGGACAGAGTTTCAGAAGCTGTTATATGTGACTCCCTGAAATTACCCTCAGCTGAAATTACACTCAGATGGCCTAATTTTAGCCCATGGCTTTTCTTTGCATTAGGCTTTTTTTTTTTTTTTTCTGTTGGGAATTTTCGCTTGAAAGTTACAACCTATTATTTCAATGCTCCATCAGCCGCCTGCCTTGGAACTTGTTGTAATTGCTTGATTAGTTGTAATAAACTTACTTTCCTATCTGCAACACACTGCAACACAGAGAGGTGCAACTTAGATGACTAACACAATGCATTATTGAACAGCCCAAATTAAAAGGGAATACAATTAAGGCTGCTATCTGTCTGGATGATGGATGCTCTTTGTTTTCCTCTTTTTAAATCATGAATCTAGTTTTCTGTCTCACCAGTTCAGCTTGCAATTCTTCCACAGAAGATTTGTAAAATACTGTGTTTCTAGGCAAGTGGCAACTCTCTCCATCCCAATGACCTCTGATATTTGACATCCTGTCCCCTACTCCATTTTCCTATATCTGATTACATATGGGGAAAGGTCAGAATTTTTACTTCAGATACCAGTGTGCTCACAGGACCTGACAATCAAAGAAAAAACTTTTGGAGGAAAATAAACAAAAGTAATCCCTTATCCTCAGCCCCACAGCTCTTTGGGATGTCAGATTCTTTCTTGTACAAAAATCCCTCAAAATAAGCAATGTAAATTAATTCCATAAGCTACGATTAATTTGACTCTCCAGAAAGCCAACTGTCATGGCAGGAAAAACAAGAGGTAGCTCAAGAAGGAATCATTTGGAAACACAAAAAGCAGCAATGACTTTTTCTCACATAATTGGAAAACTTGCAGATTTTCCTGAGAATTAGCTGAAGATTCTATGATCTATCTTGTCCTTGTGCCAAAAAAACTACCCATGAAGAAATCCTTAAATAAGAAGAAATCCTATAACTGTCCAAAATCAAGGGGTATCAAATACAGCAGTATCTTACGGTACTTTTAATATTTTCCCTTATTGCATAAATAACACACTTTTGATATACCAATTCTCAACAAAAGATGGTAATGTTCAGAGGCTTGATAACTCCATATAGCACTTCTAAATCAACAGATCCCATCACATTAAACAATAAAGTTCTGACACAATGTCTCAGAAAATCTCCATGCAAATCTGCATATGCTTGGCCTTCTAACTAGCATGTTTGGAAACCAACTGCAAGATTGGTTACACAAGTACAGGTGATGTGAGTACTGAAAGTTATGTAAAGAAGGTGCCAGTATGTTAAGGAGATGTGACTTCAGGCTGCCCTTATTTCAACATATTATAAACTATTGCCATAGTCAGGTTGAGAATTTCTCTTTAACGTTTTCCTTTAAATGTTCCAAAATTGGCATTCTTGTGCATACTAAACTGGACAGAATAGCTAATATGTAAATCCAGTGAGAAATTCACAAGGAAGTCTGGTCATAAAAAAATAAAATGTCATGATCTTGAAACATATCTAAAGGTAAAACAATAATTCTAGGGAATATATTCTGAGACCCCTTTTTCAGAGACAAAGATAATTCTGAAAGACATGATGTGGTGTGACGTCACAGCAGTTGATGATGTAGAGATGAGCACATAAAGGAAAGGAAAAGGGCCAATATACATTTCCTCTATGTGCATCAAAGATACTCCATGCCTGAAAAGAATGATAAAATGCATTTCCTATCTATATCTTGCATTATGACACTTTTGTTTAATACTCTTTCCAGAATATTCACATATATGCATACAACAACCAGGGTAACAAATTCCTACACATTTTAAGGCTTTACCTTGCTAAAGAAAGAATAAATTATTAAGCAAATAAAAAGGGAGCACATAAGAATAAACTGTCAGGCAAGAAAAATGCAAAATATGAAAAAAAATTCCCTGAAAAATGATTTAAAAGTTTTATTCTTGTTATTATAAAATATGTGCATTTAACAACTATTAATGTATTAATCCTAAAATACTCTAGTGATATAAGGATGCATTATTTATCTTTTTATTCTTTTAGACAATAGATATTGGTTTCCTGTTCACTGAAGTATTTACTGGAGTGTTACATTTAAGCACTTGACTAATTTCAGCTTTCTAACTGAACTAAAGTATATTACTTATTCAGGACCCTTATTTATAGAGTCCTTAAATATCAATACTTATGAATAAAATGCCAGAAGAGCCAAAATTTGAAGTTCTGTGAGGTTCTAACCCAATGCCTTTGCTGAGAACTGGTTTTTCTTTTTCTCCTATTCCTTAAGCTCACAAAAAGAGCAGCAGAAGCCAAAGGCACTCATAAACATGACCAGGAGATTAGCAACACTGGTAAAAACTGAATATTGAGCTTTATCAAGCATTATCAGTGAGATAAAGCAGCAGACTATTATGTTGTTTTCCCACATCTTGCCACTATTTCTTTTATGTAACAGTAAACACTCTTGTGTTACTCAATAAATTCACAATGACATCTATACTATTAAGCATAGATCAGAAAACATAAAGCTTAACCTGTGTGCGTGGCTTTGAATATATAATGCATGCTGAACTGTCTTCCTTTTGCTCTTGTCTATTATATACTCAATAATTCAAAACAACAGTAAAGAACAGGACTGAATACCCAGTTTCCCATATTATTATTTGGTAGAAAAAAACTTATTTAGAAGAACTGAACAGTTGTATATTTAAAATGCTGAAATTTAACCACCATCTGTTAGCCTCTAAGGCAGCTTTCATTAAGGCCATCACCTCTTCATGAGTCACTACAGGGAGCTATCATTAACATTAGCCATGATTAATGAGGATGTTGCCAATTAAAATTATTCCACTTTAAAGCTTAGCAACATTCTGACAGTGTCACATAGCCTAACTACCACCTCCATCCTCTCAGTTGCCTCATTAAAAAAAATCCCTGTTGCAGTTTACTTTAGATTATAATGCAAATTCTGGGAGGTTCTCCTTGGTTACGGGGACAGCCCGAAAGGCTGCCTCTGGAAAGTACCAAGATGCAATCACTGAAAGAAGAGTCTGCACCCTCTGTAACACAGGGTATTTTAAAAAATCAGGTAAATGGTAAAAAACCCCTTTATCTTATCTCTGTAAATCTATAGGAACTTAATTCTCAACTGTATGTTTCAATATGCTGCTGTGGATAAACTACCATTAAATGTCATTATGAAGAAAACAGTCTTTGAGAACCTATTTTCCCCTTTCCTCTGAACACCCTATACCTTTTATTTCTTTTTCATTTGTTTATTGAAACAGGGTGATTTATGTTTGGGTCTTTGAGTGGATTCAAGTGAGAAAACCTGTCTTTTCTGTTTGATTCTTCTAAAATCTCTCTCTTCTGTCAAGTGGGAACAGTTCAACCAGAAATAAGTATGACAAACTACAAACTCATTTTTTTCAGGAAGAAAAGCATTTTCCTGCTTTAGTCTTACCATATTATACTGGACATATTTCCACTCTTACAGCCTGTCCAACATTAGGGTTCCATCAGGTATGTGCAGCATGGAACTGCAGTAAAACAATGGACTATTTTAATCACACAAAATGCATGTTAGGTAAAGGAAATAAGTTTTAGTTTGATGCATGGCTAACAAAAAAGCAGAACACTTTAGAAGGATGTAGAAGTAGCCATGAAGGAACTCAGGGCCTGATGAAAAAAGTGATGAAAATTATGTGTCCTAAAGCATTTCTGTTGTTTACATTGTATTTTAACCTTATTAAATAATAGTTCAGAATGTTGATATAAATAAGTAGTGCAGGAAAGCTGAACGACTAGGTGAAGGAGTCTTATTAAATACATTACAATAGGCTATTTTGTAGTAGACAAATATTGCTGCCAAAATAGCAAAAAAACTCCAAGATAATTTTTTTAAAATGTCTATTTGTTTAGGCAGTTCTGCTCTGAGGCTTTCCAAAATAAAATTATAGCAGTTATGCTAAAAGCAATCTTTTATTTCCTGCTACTATAAATACAAAAGGAAGAAAAAAAGTTAAAACATCATTAAAGTTTAGCATCACAAAGGAAACTCATATCATTAAATCCATGGTATCCCTCACTGAAGGATGTCCTGACAGCACTGGTCTGTCCTCGTGCTTGTTCCTTTCTCTCACAGCTGCCCTTTCTGTGGTTGCTTGGAAAGCACTGTGCCACTAGAACATACTGCTTCTGCAGGGTTTGGTGCTTCTCCTCCAGAGAGACAGTCCCTCACTGCTGAGGAACAAGACTCTGAAAATACAGCCAGCAAACTGACCCTTAGTCCAGCTCCACAGGCTCCTGCTTACTTCAGGTTTTTGGTCAGCTCAAGCACTCCCAGCAAAAACCTAATTTTTGTGAATTTATTCTATCATTTCAAAAGGGAACTGTGAAATCCTGGATATCTATCAAGATTGTATCCCAAATTTAATTTACCGTTTTTGTTCCTTATTTATAATCTTTACTTTGTTTACCTAAAACAATTAGGCTTGGCTGGTTGGTTCCATAAACTAATATTGACCATACTTTCAATAAATCCTTTTTTATTAAAATAGGAAAAAATAGCATTCCTAATGCCAGTGACATTACGTATAAATCATTTTTAAGAACTTTACAGAAGGTAGAAAATATTGCCAAGAAATTAATTCTTCACTTTACCCAGTTTAATTTAGAATCTTCTGTGTGAGTACAAATCCCAAAAGAACCATCTCACCATTTTTATTTACCAACAAACATCAGTGTATTCTCTGGTAGTGTTGAAAATACTTCAAGCAGGCATCTTCCTCCTTACAGTCTACACTATGCTTCAGATTGAAATGCTAAAAAACTTTGTTTTGCTTTGCCAGTAGCTGAATATAATGTCAAAAATCAATCATAATGTCTCTGCTGAAAGTTTTGATTGGAAGACAAATCGACTCAGATCTAACTATTCATCTTTAACAGGGCCCATTTCTGTTGTACTGAACACTGCAGACACTGAGAAATAAACATAGAAATGGCTACCACTCTTTAGCTTCCTTCAATGCTTAGGAGAAGATGTTTCAATTTGTTTCTAGACTTGTTTAAATGAGTATAATAAAAACAGAAGGGAAATTGCCGGAAGGGTTGCTTTAAGAAATTTGTATTGCATTTAATTCTGAATTGTTCCCATGTGATAGCTTCCTCTACAACTCTGTTTAATCAGCTATCTCCTCTACAGCATCTACCTATTCAGACAGCTTAAACCAGTTCCAGTTTCTCATAAAGGATCCTTTGTATCCTAACAAAGGAATCTGTAGCTCACTTGAAGAGCCAATCTGAACCTTGGGGAGCATGGACCCATGAAACACATGGCATGGGCACACAAGGAACAGCCAAATGGACAAAAGTCAAGAGCAAAGCTGGAGGAATGTCTGTGATTTCATAAATCCTAAAATCTTCCATCAAAGCTACTGTGTTCAAACTAATATAAAGATTACCCCTTAATTATTTTTGATCTGCCAGTTACTAGTTTTATGCTTATCAGTACCTATTTTCTTTCTATTTAGCTCATAAAAGTGGAACCCAAGAACATAAGTTTCATTTGCTTCCAGAATCTTGTTAAGTAGAAGCACACAGAATCCTTCAGAATAAACTGGAATTTTGTAACTCATAGAACATTGTTAAAATTTCTGTGGGGTGAATAAGCAAAATAAGGTTAATGAGAAACTTCTCAGCATCTACTGGAAGGACAGTGCAATATCTGCATAACACCACTGTTCCCCTTAAAATCAGTACAAAAATAATCTAATACAGCAAGAAATATATATATATATATATATATATATATATATATAAAGGATATATAAAGTTCAAAAAGTCATCAAAAAGTTCATCAAAATATCTTGTTTTCAGTGTCTAGGTAACTTAAGAGAATACAACAGACCACTTGCTTCTTGACAGAGAAAAAAGTGGCCAGCTAGCTAGGCTTTGCAGAGGACTGTGTGTAGAGGCAGTAGATGCAGATCTCTTGCTAGCACTAGAAAATGTTAATCTGTGTGCCAGCTGGCAAGATAAACTATACCATGAGTTTGTGAATTTCAAACATTCTTAACAAGTGAAGTGAAGGTCTGCAGGGTATGTTCACACACATGAGACCTCAGTGTTATTATGAAAGGTGGAATCACAACAGTTAGGTAAATCAGTGACTGTCTATTTAGAGAATCCAAACATGGCTCTATGGTAAGAGAAAAGTCAATGAGAAAAAACAGTGTGCCAACTCTATATTTTCAAAGGTACTTGCATTTCCAGAGCTGAGTGCTTTGCACCTGTCATTTCCCATCTCCAGGGTGTACAAATGTTAAAGTGGGGTTTTTTGGGTAATGAAAGTGAAAAACCCCTTTACCTACTGCATGCTAGTAGTAGGGGAAAGAAAAGGCAAAGATCCAAACACCTACTAAACATTGCAGAATTGGCACAGGCAATGAGGAAATGCATGGACTGACATGAAAGCAAAGAAGCTTGTGCTAAGGTATATTTACTGATGAAAGTTATTAGAGTGTTTTCCTTTTATCTTTTTGTGAAGCAAGAATTTGCTTAACTTTTCTGTGGTAAATGTTGCTCACTTGTTCTCATTTATCAAATTCAATATTTAAAACTGCACAAGTCCTAATCATTTTCCTAATGACTATCACTTTTTGACTATACATCCCACTGTTTTTCTGTAGCCTAATAACTGCCTTAAAATTCATCCCCTGTAGCAGATACAGAAACAACTTAAATGACACAGCTCCAGGCTGAGAGAAGCGAGGTGGAAGGAAAACAGCAAAGTTGGTATCTTCTGCAGTTGAAGACTGATAAAATCCTGAAATCATGATTCAGTTGACTACACAAATAGGGTATGAAAAATTCTAGTGGTTTTAAGCCAGACAGTAACCCAGAAAATGAACACAGCACATTGTGAAATCTAAGCAACTCTGTAAAACAGTTTGACACTTCCAAAAAACACATTTAGTCCAACAGGCTGTCACCACACAAACCTCTCTGAATGAGAGTGCTACTAAACAACATCACTTCTACTTATTGCTGTCACCCACAGTGAGCTGCAGATCTTACTAATCTTACTAACCAGAAAATGCATCTTTCTAACTATTAACATAGACACATACAAATATTTCCAAAGCAAATTGTGTAGAAAATGAGCAGACAACATGCACAAGTGAATGGGAATGTGCATGCACAAAGGAAAGCATCAGTCAAAGGATCTCTGCGAGCATGCAATCACATGTTGCTCTAGAAGAGTCATGTTGACAGCATGTCTAACTTCACATTTGTAGGACTTCCACAAATGTTTTTCTAAGCATATTTTTGAGGGTGTACGCATTCATATTCTGATTTTACACTGAACAATCTATGGGGAGAATAAGGTTAATTTCACAGTCCTCTTTAGATCCCAAGGTGCATGTAACTGGGACAAATAGAAAAGACTTGTATAACTCAGCCATAGTTTCTTCAGTTGTTTACTTGTTTATATTACTAGTGACATCCAGCCCTCTGGTTAGAAAGCTGGCAGTCAAGATATGGTAGATGCTTGTGGGGAGTTAGCAGAAAATGGGAGGTTTGCCATCAGAGATGAGTATGCAACCTTTCTGAAGTTGCTAAGAGAAGATGCCTCCAACCACATCTTCTAATGACAAGCTTTCCACAAGGAAGTTTAAACTGAGTTATATTCTGCCTAGAACAGCCATAAGAAAAGCTCTCGTATACTATTCATGTGTATTTAATTCTAAATAATAAAATAAGAATCTGTACAGCAGTCCTGGAGTGGTGCTGTAGGAGTGGCTTCTCCAGTTGGAAATGCCTCCACAATGATTTCTTTTACATGGAGCTTTTATTCTGCCTCTGTTTCTGAACTGGAAGAATGCTCTAAGCAACTTATGCTGAGAAGGAATATATTAATTGCCATGCTGCCTGCTGGAGCAGCTGTGTCCTAGACCTCAGAAAACTGTACATGTTCTTGAATGTTGATGATTGAAGAGAGATTTTTTTTTCATATCTTTGAAAAGCAATGCCAGATTTAAGCAGTGAATTACCCAGTATATGTGACACCTAGTAGGTATCACAGGAAAAAGAATTCTAATGGGTGACTTAGAGTTTTATGGTATACATTACCTGGGAGGAACTGGAGAACCCCACTAGTTGTGGCTCTATATTGTAAATGATTCCAAGTATCAGTGATATAAAAGAGCAATTACTCAGTTTAGCATTAACAACTTTACTCAGTCTCTCTTGTGACCCTGAATATCTTCTAAAAAAAATTAAAACGTTTTAAACTAAAACTTTTAAACAAAACATTGAAGTGATAATAAGCATCTAGTCTAGATCAGGTGTATTCTGTCAATATTAGCAATATTTTTTGCTCATATTTCATATGATCTATATCTGAGATCAGATACCTTGAAGACTCTGTATATATCGTTGTGATAATTCTTAGCTATGTTCTACAGTTTCATGCATCTTCTAGGTATTAATGTTCAAAGTTCTCAACATCCTTCCACTGCACCCGGGGGGGCTGACCAGCTAAAAAAGCCGTTTGCAAAAAAGGTAGTGCTGACAGTCAATGAACAAGCAACATGCCCTTGTGGAAATGAACAGATTGTGGACAATCCTTGGAGATACAGCCCAACCAGACATGACCCTAGGCAACTCTAATTTGTTTGGGGATAAATTTACTTTCCTCTGAGCTCCTGCAGAAAGTCTTTACAGAAGGATGAACCTGGATCCCTGAGAGAGACACTTCCAACACTACCATTTTCACTGGAGTTATTATTTAGGACAGGCTGCTTGTTTGTTTGTTTGTTTATTTTAAGGGCATCACTGGAAACAGGAATACTCAAAACCTTGAATATTAGTCAGAGTGTGGTTTCAATATTACACAACAGATTTCATTGCACAACAGAGAATGTCAGGATTGTAAATTAAGGGATGAGAGTCTCTGGTAGCTGTCCTGAGCTGGGAATCTAAAAGATTGACATCTGTGAATTCTACAGCTCACTGGGGCATTGCATAGGGATCCATCAGGATAGTACCTCAGATACAGCAAAAGATCAAAGAACAAAATATATTTAAAGTGCAATAGTTAGAATTCAAACACCACAGTTTTATGGGAAGCTACATGTCGTCAGGCACTTTCCTAAGTGTTCAGAAAGAAGCAAAAATGTACCACTAGAAAACATAACATCCCCCTTTTCTAATAAATGCTATCTACTCCACAACATTGCCTACATTTTCTAAAGATCCTTCCCCCAAGTTAAGCAGATCTATATTAATAAACACAGTTTAGTAACCTTTGTATGCTGTGTGACAAATTCTGTCGTGGTGTAAAAACCTTTAGAACTTGATGACATTCATCAAAATATATTGCCGAGGACTCATATATTTCTCTCAAGCAGTCTTCCTAAAAGATGAAAGCAGCATTTACTTACAGAACTTACAGAGTCACACAAAAGCAGCAGAAGGATTCAAGTAATTAATTGTTCTGGCAACACAGAACTAATATGAACACTATCACTTTACCTTTTTCAATACCAGGCCCTGACTATTAATGATGCCATAGTTATTGATCCATGAGAATTTAATTTACAAAATAGCATTTTCAGAGGTGATATAAAAAACAAGCTCTTTTCCTGAGCCTTTGATATCTCAACTCAAATGCCAAGATTTTATTAACCCTCTGCCTGCAGAGGTAAAATCTAAATATTTCTCTGCAATTAAAGAAGCCTTTTCAGTCATAAACACTTTTTTTTTTTCTTTTCCACTTTTAAGAAATATTTTATTCAGAATAAAAAGAGAGGGTGATTAAAAATCATATATTTCAAATGTATGGCATAATACTTCAAAATCTAAGACTATTTCCCTGAAGTACTTGATTAACGTACCTTACCCATGACTTGGAGATTTGAAAGCTTCCTTACATTCATTTACTATCACTCTGTTATAATAATGCAGTGGTTAAAATATGTACCTTGGAAAAGCCTTAAAAATTGTGCATTTAAAAAAAAAAAATCACAATCTTCACTTGAGGAGATTAAAGTAACTCAAAAGGTTCAATTCAGTGATGGTTGGTCAAAACCTATACTGTAGAAAATACTCCCATTAGAAAGGACACATAAAATATACCAGCTTCAGTCCACAGAGATTTTTAATGTATGAATAGACCTCTCCTAGCACACATTTAGGCAAATGATCAGAGTATGGCTTTGTGGCTAAAAAATATTTAATTACAAACACTCTGAGAGGAACATACCATTTCATACCTTCTGCACTCTACACTGAAGTCATGGAACAAACATACTTGTCAGGAAAACCATGGTAGTGGTCAGAATTTTTCTCGCTGTGCATTTGGGTCCATGTAGTACCTTTACTTGAAAACCTTCATTAAAGAAATGACATCAATGCTGTGTCATGACAATGACAAAGGAGCACGAGTTATTTTGGATTCCTGGTTTTCAAGAACTGAATTTAATTGCCATGGTTAGGAATAAAAAGACATTGCTAGAATCTATCATAGGTTACAACATAACAAGTTAGAAACAATAGTTTCAGAAAATGTGACTGCAGTTTAAACTAAAAGACATAAATCAAGACTGCACACTTGACTTGACATGCTACAGCTACTTTACACACTGAAGATACAAGGCAGGGATTTTTCACACTTTGCAAGTTGTCTTATTTCAGCAACAAGAGACTGCAAAATACTTTTGTAAGCAAAAAGCTGACTTATTTTGAAGTAAAATCAGTGTTATACTGATGACTTTTGTCCAAACTCACCAACATAAGACATCAAATTCTTTTTTTACTAGTAACTTCATTCTCTATTAGAAACCCTCAATGTTTACTTCTATACAAAACCTTAAAGCATTTATAAATTTATTTATCTATAGTTTGTATAAGACAATTTCAGAGAGAATATCCTACTTTTCATAGAAGAGTTAAGATTATCTTTGGAAATTCAGTTGGGTGAACAGGCAAACTCCAGTAGCCATGCACAAATCTAGTAAGATTTTCCAAAATAGCTCCCGAGCAAACAGCTGTAAACCTGCCACTGCTTCTGTTTTCTTGTACCAAGAAGTTTGAAGCGACTTCAACCAACTGTAAGATACTGACTTCTTTATTTTAGGTCAATGTCTTTGCCAGCAGCTGCTCCACTGTAAAACTCCTCATTTACCAGGAAGTACAAGGGGAAAAATTATAGTAACAAAGGTGAGAATGACACTCTGATACCTGAGAGCAGTTAAATGCAATACCAAAGAACCTAGCAGTGTCCCAGAGAAAGCAAATGATTTAACCGCATGGCTGCCTACCTCATTACACAGAGAAATATAGTCTTGCAAGTTTTGCCTTCATCCTGTGCTGTGTGGAATAGCAAATCCCAGCATTTCATAGAACAGCTGTTACAGTGAATTTATGAAGTACATACTCTTCATCTTCCTCTGTACCTTCCCTCTTTTTTTCCCCCTTGATCAGGCATCAGCAAAACAGGCATGACTGAGTCTGTTTCCTACCTTTTCCATTACTTATTTATGTATGTCTGCTCTGGGGCTATACAAGATGGTGGGAGAAGTGGGAAACATTTTGCACATCACTGTTGCAAGATAGTACTAGTATAAATGGCACTGATACAGCAAAGTATCTTCCCACAGGCACTAATTAAAAAGCAGTAAGCTCACTCGAGAAGCATTTGCTTCTGTTTTTTTCCTTCAGTACTCAATGCACTGAAGTTTTTCTCCTTTCTTTCCTGATTACAACTACACATTAAAACCTGAGACAAATGAAAGTAAGAGACAGAATATTAAAAAAAAAAAAAAAAAAAATAACCCAAATCTCCTTTGCTACTCTCTTGTGCATGCTTTTGTATAATGCGTTACAGTTGAAATTTTCTGACTAGAGAGCCCTATTTTTAGAAATCTGGCTTTGAAAGAGGTGCTTATTAACAAAAGCCTGGGTTCTGAAAACAAGCTTCTGTCTTGACTACCAGTTTGTTATGAAATAACAATATTTGCATATTTTCTGCAAATGTTAACTTCTTTAATAGTTACCACACAGCTGTCACTGTTTAGGACAAGCGTTACAACCTGTGTGAACATGTAGGTTAGACAGGTTATATTCTGACACCAGAGCAAAAGCAAAATCAGTGCAAGTAAATGAAGATGGTTTACTTTGCCTGTAAATAAAAGGCAGACAGCTGAGAGAGCAAAAATTGGGAACAAACAAATGAGACCTCAGAAGTCACCAGTGGGGAAAGAAGGGAATGGTAGAAGGAAAGGAGAAGTGAAGGCATTTCACTTTTATTTAGGCCTATCAACAGCTATCCCTTTACTTCCTGCAATTCCAAATTCTCTGTTGCCCCTTTGCTTTTACACCTGGTCACTATATAAAGACATCAAATAAACAAATGTCAGTAAAATTTTTTGATGTCTAAATAGGGAGCAAAACAGGTTTTAATACTGAGGAACCAAGGACTCAATCCACGCTTTTCTGCTGAAGGAGATTGGTGAAGAGTCTAAGCCAAAGGACTGAGTCATAACCTGTAACTCTACTTCCTATAAGTCTGTAAGTCTCCTTGGGCTCCATCCCTCTGAGAAAATGTAACTGAATTCAATAAAGTGCATTTAATTAATTGATCAACTTCTAATTGAGACTTTAAACAGGAAAGAACTGCCTGCTCATCCTGTGCAATGGGATGCTGAAATTCCTACTCTGCTTTTCATAAAAAAATAGGCTTTATTTCTACAATAGAACTGTAGTGGTAAGAACTAAAGGGCTATGTTAGGTACTGGTAGAAGTCCAGACAGGGCAAATTGATCTGGACTTGTTCATCAGGGCTGACAAACATACCAGAGAAGTGGGGTCAGCTGGCCAGTACTGAGTTCCTGATGTCCTGTCTATGGGGTCCAAGTTAGCAAGTTTAAAGCCCACTTCAGTTTATTTGCAGGTCTACAGTCAATCTACTACAGTCTGCAATGAAGAAGTGTATGGACTGTGGTTAAGATATCTCTCCCTCATCCCACAATGCATTTCAGTATTTAAATTTATGTCTCCCTCCCCATGAATACTCTTATATCCACACCCAGAGTATAAAACATTTTCCTTTAGAAAGAAAAATATTGTGCAAATAAATGCCTATGTAAAACACCTACAAAGAATTACCCTTTTATCTCACCAAGAGAAAAGAATCTTGGATAAATAAACACATACATTTTTCCCTTAAGTCCCTAAATCATGAACATGGGAAACAAAAGTTCCTGGAATGTTGAAGAGCAGAAGTGGTAATACAGAAAGAACAGGAGTAACTTTGGCATTATGGTATTTTATCTCTTGAAGGAAACCACATGTTCTGAAAGTAATATGCTTGGGCCTGGGGAGAAGAATGAAAACAAATACAATACCATTGACAGATTTACTTTACACTGGGATTTACAGCATCTTAAGGAATTGTTTAACAGCTGACCCTTTAGCAACAAGGTTGGTGTGTCACAGGGGTTAGGAAGCTCCACTGGTAACCACCAACATGGGATGAAGTTTTGCTCTCTTCTATAATTCATGAGGACCATCTCACTGGCAAACAACAGGCTAGAAAATTAAAATGAATCCTCAAATTCAAGTGCAGACAGGTGGTGACAGGAATCTAAATCTAGAGACTAAATTACCATCTTTGTAAATCTCTTAGCATAGTTAATGACAGACTTACTTTTCTCACAAGAGGAACTTTCAATTCCATCCTTGCTACTGGCATCTGAACTGAAAACACTTGTGTATCAAACAGGTCAATTTAACAAATGGGATCTTCTCTTTAACCAGTCCACATAAGGACACAGCAGTCCCAGAAGTAGTAGTCTGTAGTTTGTGTCTTTGATATGGTGCTGAGTAACTGCTGCAGCAAATACTTTTATTTTCTAAACCCTATTAAAAAGATAGAAAATCATGATGGAAAGTTTCTACCACAACACAAAGGCAGGAAAGGTTTACTTCAGCCATAAAAATTTCCAAAAGTGATGAAAGGGAGTGTAAAACTTTTGAAGATTAATTTTTCACAGAGACTTAATTTTCCTTTCACTTTTATGGCTGAAGGTTAAGCATAATTTCACTCAAGTCAGGTATTGTAGGTCTAAAAGTTTTGCTTCAATGTAAAACACTTATAAGTGAGAGAATAAACCACCTGCTTCTTACGAACTTTCAAAGTCTATAGATAACTGTGCTTGGTTACTAAACACTAGAACAAATGTATTACTCTAATATTTCTACAGGGTAAGTTAATTAACCATGAAAAAATACAGTATATTGATGAATACATAAAAAGACCCTATCTACTATAGCACTGTGATTTTCAAACCATGAGTAGGCATAATATAATGTTAAAATAAAGAGAGAACTGTATTCTTGTTTCTTATAGAACACCCCTGTTAAAAGTTGTGAGTCTCTGCGTATCAGTGTCAGTCAGGCATCCCACACAAAGACTGGTGCCTGAGGAAAGTCTCAGCCAGTGGGACTTCCTGCAAAGTTACTGCATGGATCTTGCTATTTACTTGATTTTTCACTATACTGAAACTAGACTGGTACTCTAAAATAACATAGTTGAAGCCAAGAAAGTGCTGTTTAAAATTCAATTTACCTATCAGTTGCTATTTCTCCAAAAGAGACCAATGATTCTCTCCACCTATTCCCAAACTGAAATTTTATTCCGATGTAGATGTGCTGCATTTGGTGGTGACAAATTGAGAAGCCTCTTCCCTCATGATTCCCATATGAAAGGTACTTTACACACACACAAAACCATGTTCCCCCTGTCCTCCCTCAAAAAGTCCTCATCTGTGTCTGCATTATCCCTCCTCTCTTGAGTCTTGTTTGCCAAGTGAAAGCAGGACAGCCAAGGAGTTGCTGAAGACAGTCATGCCCTTCTTCACTTCAAATGGAGACCTATTGCCAGTAAATTCATCAACATTTTAGCTTGAGGTTGACATAAGCTTGTGATGGATCAAAAAATAACTTATTTTTTCACATATGTTCTCCCAGTTTTTTGTATAAATATGACATATCTTGTTAATAGGTGTGTTACATTCTGCTGAGTTTTAGCTCTGTATGAAGAAGATAGAAAATGCCTTGTAATTTCATCTTAAATGTAAAGGCATACTTAGAGATTTCACCTCATATATTTCAAGACCAAAGATATTAACTGAGTTAAATTTCAAGAAACAGATATAGATTCCACAACATATCAGAGCTATTGAAAATAAATAATATTTAATATTGCATAACAAAATAGCAAAAATTAATAAAATAAATCCTTTCCTTTTCCCACTTTATTCTACTATATCTTGTTTTCAGGAGGCTAACTAGGGTTTTTACATCATCCCACTAGATTTTGCAACCATATGGTCAAAGGGAGAAGAGAGTGACTAAGTGATAGACTTCCAGCCTCAACAATCTGCTTTTGAAAAGGAGCAGATCCATATGTTTTTCTCCTTCACTATCTCTCTCTTTTCTTTTTCTTTTCTATTTTTTTTTTTTTTTTTTGGTGTGTTCTGTACCAGTTGCTACAAAACTTGTCCTTTTTTTTGCCTAAGACACAGGATTTGCAGAAACACTTTTACTCTGAGATAGTTGAAATTCTTAAATTCCTAACAATACAGGAAGCTTAGAGTTTGCTCATTAAAAAGAGCCTTCCCCAGAAGTTAATCTACTGCCTTGGGTTTTACCAGCACCTTTTGCATTTATGTATAATTGGAGAACATTTATGTATAATTAAAGCACATACAGACAGGTATGTCTAATGCAAATTGTTTTCTAAGTGGGATGCATCTATTTACTGTAAACTAGTGCCAAGATTGCTGCAGCCTAACTCCTTACAGGTCTACTTTCTGAAATTACTAACTACACATTGTCGAAACTCATTAAAAGTCAATATTAATGGCATGAAGGTTTTTGATATTTTCTTTATTATTAACCTCAATGTCACTTAAAATACTGGCATAGACCAGATTCTGGACCAGCTGTTTTTAGGTGAAATCTTCTTTCTTCAGTTAAAATAATAATAAATACAGGATCTAGCATTTTATGCATTTAATTATTTTATATATGGAATATATATTATTTCAGAGTTATTATCTATATGGAATATTTATATATTTTGTATATGGAGTATATACATACTCCATACATAAGTCCTTTGCACAGAAAATCCTCATTGCAAGACAAAAATTCCAGATAAGAGGTCAGGCTGCTCACGGAATATGCTTGAATAAATGAAGTGCATCACTCCTAATATGCTTGATCATATTCAGTTTTAATCAGAACTTGACTATTTGGAGATGAATCTTTAAAGAGGAGGGAGAGTATTCAGTTACATTAATTCTCATTTCTGTACTGTTTATGGGTCTCACATAACCCTATTACTGAAAAGGGAGTCAAATCAGGCACTGATTTGGCTCACTAGCCACAGTAGCCCTTTTCGAGAGAAGCCCCGATTCAATTTCTCGCTGGAATGGATTTTTCACAAATAAAGATAATCCTTCATTTAGTGTTTACACACTTGGTTGCCTCTTAGCATTCCTGCCTGTCATATCAAGTTTTAAAATTTTATTGAAAATTGACAGAATTCATTTATGCATTAGTTGGTTTTATTATAGTTATGGACGAGCTGGCATTCAACAAATTTTGCATGAGGAAGTAATAATCATGATTTTATCAGAATATAACAGGAGCCATACCAAATTTTGCTTAATTTTCTTGTGACATGCTACTGTCCATGCATGTCCAACACATACAGCCAGCACAAAATGAGTATCTGTACTGGCAAAAAAATAAACTATTTTCACTCTCCCACCTTTTTTCTCCCCTGGTCACCCAAGATAGACAAAAATCACTCAAGCCCCCTAATTTATTTTATCAGAGAATACAGGACAAAATGGATTGTATCTACCCATGTTACCTCCCTGAAATATACAGGAAGACTTTGCTTACCACACAAAGTTAAAGCTCAAATAAGAAAGCTACAAAGTGCCAATTCTTTATATATTCAACAGAATATATAAATTGAAATATGCTAGAAAGAAATAAAAGCAGAAGAGAAACATGAGTCAAACTGAAGAAAACTTTTTCCAGCAGAGTATTAACATTTTAAATAAAATGACAAAATTTGTAGTGTTACAAGAATATTAAGCTAGCAACTTCATTCTAGTTGAAGTAAATAAAGCCTATGAATTCCATTTTCCTCTTTAAAAAAGCAGCACTGAGACAGAAGGGGACAGAGAACCAAAGAGGGAACCTGCTGGTTTTTGTTCAGCCTAGAATCTGAACTGCCCCATCCTCCATTGCCCTCAGTTGGGTTGCCCACAGGGATAGGAGGAAATCAGGTCTAACGTATGATGGTGTCAACTGAATAATTATAAAAAATATAAATACACATTCTTGTCATGATGTCAAGACCAGTAGGGAAATTAAGAGAAAAATGAAAAAAAAGTCTTGGATGCTCTTCCAAGCCAGAGAGTGAGGCAATATTAGTTTATTTTTCAAGTCCATCCTCAATAAATAAATCTGTACATCACCATCAAGAACTGATGGTATATTATGACATGTTCTTATACCAAAAAAACCCACCATGAATAAAACCACATAATAAACACACTACCTAAAATGCAAGCAAAAAAAAAAAAAAGTGAAAGAAAACATAAATAAAACTGTTGCATAGTGAAAGCATCCTTGGTTCCATAAATTGGTATTGTGGCCTTTGTTTGTTTTTTCCTTTTAAGAATATTTAAAGAATTTTAAGTACTGTACAAAACCACAGAGTGTCCTTTTCTATTACTCCAGAATGAAAACAACCCTCAAATTGTCACCTTACAAATTACTGAATTAATTTATATCCTATAAGACAGGAGATGCATATAGAAGCTGTTTATTCTGATGGCACCAGACTGTACTATTTTAAATCTATTTTGCTTCTCACCAAAAGTACTGTCACATTTCCTTCAGGCAGAGACTCAAACTGGTGATTTGACCTCAACAGAAAGGTCCATGAGGCTCAAGACTCATGCAAGTAACCAGAAAGCCTTTCATTTTAGTGATTGTTTTTTGAAAAAAATTGTATAAAATTATTTCTAACCACATATAGAAGCTTGGAAGTTTTGAACCTGAACTAAAGTGCATATAACTACAGATTCAGAAGAGATTGCATATTAAAACAAAATTATTCTCCCACTCTTAAGCATCACCTAAAACACCAGAAAAACCTTGGGTTAAACACATTCCTGCCTATTTGCCCACGTTTGTTAGTTCAAAACAAAAAAAAAAGCAATTAGACCTGACTGAAATGGAGAACTTAACTTCAGAGGAATTAATTTTCTCCATCTGAAACTAAATTTTTCAAATCAAGCGAGTCAAAATATGCACAGATAGTATGAACATCCAGAAAGCACATGTTGCTCAGATGAGGACAGTGCAAAAGAGTACATCCTCTTAGACACACAGGACAGAGTGTATGACAAGACAGGCAATCTGCAATGGGAGCGAGAACAAACACACTTTAGGGAAATACATTTTTTATGTTTTGAGAATAGGCCCTACCATCTATATTGTTAACAGACAAATAATACTATCTCTGGTCATTTTTTCAAAGTTACAAACATTCCTCTGCAACACTCCTGAGTCAAGATGAGGCAGCAGTGTTTTCATCTGGCAAGATATGTGCAGAGCTAAGCAGAAGAAAGGCAGCAAAAACATCTCTTGGTGCTCTTTACAGGAACCTGAGGCATCAGCTAAAATGCAGCACCTTACTGTGAAAAAGGTAACTTCTGCCAACTGAACTGACTTTTTTTGATTGCACTTATGGAAATAAGGACATGTAGAACATACTGCTTTTAATTATTAAAACCTGAATTCAATTAAAAAAAAAAACAAAACAATAAAATCTAGAACTTGGGGATGTACAGAAATATCCAAAAAACATGTGAAGTTCTTCCACCACCATCATCAGATAATAAAAAGCTGATGCACACATGCAGGTCAAACCTCAGTAAATATACCACTGATTCTCTTTTCGCTCATTTTTTATGACAGTGTACAAACAAAACCTAGAAAATTTTCAGGGTTCAATGTTACATGTATATTTGTATAGTTATTTAAAAAAAAGGAACTGGACTCCTAAGATATTTGAGTTCTTAACACAGAAGCATTTATGATATTTGAAAACTACTCCAAAACAAACATAACACCTTCTACATTCAAGATATACCACTAAACTCTTTTTTCTGCATCATATAGCAAGTTTTAAACATATGCAATTACTACAGGGGACCAAGGATGTTTGTTCTATCCAGTTGCTTGTAGCAGAAAAACTTTCATAAGTACTAAGAATTTATTTATGGATTGTTAACTGGTCATAACACCCAAGAAGAAAGGGAAAACCCTCATTAGAGCACCACATACCTCTGCCAAGAAAGTCAAATCAATATAACTACCCTGGTTGTGGCTCCACCATGTTAATAGACATTTTATAGTAATGAAGCTCTGAAGAAAGGTTTGATGAATTTGACCTTAATACCTTTAGATCACAAACCTATCTAAACAAATCTAATCAATGTAACTTAAAATCAGCTGATTTTTTTTAGTTAGAGATGTCTGAGTTTACTTACATAATGTTTAAGAACTCCAAACCCTTCTTATTGAATAATTCAGTCCTAAACTAGGAAAAACAGCACAAGCTGAGACATTCTAAATGTAAAGATTTCTTCCACATTGACTTAGAAAAAATACCTGTTTGTAGTTCTTTTAGAGGTAAACAGTCCCTTTATTATGTTTTAAATTAACTACTAAAAATTATCAATAACTTTAATAATAATAATCATAATTGCTATGAATATGATGATTGCTATTATTATTAAGAAAATACACCAGTTTCTTAATGGAGATGAAGGTACACTTGTAAGAAAATAGTTTGACATTTGCTACTTCTGCTACTACAATACCTTAAATAAATATACCTTTTTTTTTCCTCCTGAGCCAGCTGGTGCCTTAGATATTCCAGCATCTTAAAAACTAGGATGAAAATTACCGACCCTTTAGATTTGTTTAATATTCATCATTATCAAAAATGTTGAAGTAATGTAGTGTGAGTGTGATCTCTTTGTGCCCACAGCTATCCAAGGAGTAATACTGGGTAGACAGAAGTTTGGTTGTTCTTTAATAAAGAAAGCAAATTAGGAGAGCTATGTACAGGGACATCTGAATCTCAGTGCCAGCTGCCATATTAAAAAAAAAAAAAAAAGAAGCAAAAAAAAAAAAACAAAAAAAAAAAAAAAAACAAAACAACCCACTATCACATCCGATGATTTGTTTGTACTGTAATACATTCCAGCAACACATCCACAGCACATCCACAGCACATTTTGGTCTTATTAAGCAGAAAAGGGGATTCAGGAGGGATCAAGAAGGATTTACCAACATATGCAACTATGGCTCTAATATCTAGAATACTGATGAATATGCATTGTATGTCCTTTCAACATAAAAGGCTAAGAAACTTTAGAAAGAGGGCCCTTCTTTGTGAGAGGAGGAGTTAATTATTGTATGGAGAGAATGTAGTTTGCATGTAGTTAAGACAATGATAGCAGTGCTGCCAAAGATTCATATGTAACTTTTCACTTCCCTGGAGAACAATACACGTTTGTGGGTGCAATATGCAAGCAGGGGGAAAGAGCATTGCATCTCTTGTTACATTTCTGCCCCCAAGAAGAGGGGGCCCCAAAGAGCCACCCAAACTAAAGCTGAATAAGGCTTACTTATCAATCTGTTATTTTTTTTTCTTTCCCAAAAGGTATATATCTAAACAAAAAGACACAACATTAATAGAAAGAGCACAAGACCTATAAAAGTGAAAGAGTTTAAAGTCCACATCTGATCTACATTTATACATTCAGAGAATGTGCAATATTACATGAAAAAAATTCAAAAGCAGATAATATTTTTGAAAAAACAAGTGTTACTTTGAGCATGATATTCTTTACAAATCGAAGGCCTTCCATGATATACTGAAACAGACATTAGTGGTGATCTCCCCTCCTTGTATAAATATCTGAAGGGAGAACACAAAGAAGACAGAGCCAGTCTCTTTTCAGAGGTGTCTAGTGACAGCACTACAGGAAATGGGCATAAATTGAAACACAGGAGGTGCTGCCTGAGCATAAGGAACTACTGTTGTACTGTGAGGGTCACTGAGTGCTGGCACAGGTTGAACTGAGAGCCTGTGGAGTCTCTGTCTTTGGAGATATTCAAAAGGACATGGGCCTGGGCAAATGGCTCCAAGTGGCCCTGCTTGAGCAGGGAGGGTTGGATCAGATGACCTTCAGAGCTCCCTTCTAACCTCAACCATTCTGTGAGTCTGTGCTTCCTGATATCACAGCAAGGACAAGATACACTTAACACCATCTGTATTACTAGGCATAAATCTATCCTCTCTGGCAAAAGGGTTTATTAGACATTTGATTCAGAAACTCATGTAGAAGTCTTATCTGAAAGTAAATTTGGTAACTGTTTTCCTTTTCATTTATGACTTGTCACCCAGGCTGGAGAAACTCACTCTAGGCTTCACATTAAAAGGCAGTTTTATTTCACAGCATGACTTGAAGCAGTACATAATACTGAAGTCATTTTCCTTCTTTCAGATGGTATTTTTTTCTAGCTTTTAAGACACTTTATAATGTGTAACCTCACTGAAAACACATACTGCAATAAATATTATAAATCATGCATAGATATCTCAGAGTTTCTAATAGAATTGAGTTAAAATATACTCTCTTATCCTATTAAAATAAAAGAACTTACATTATTTTTTTCAACATAGAGGCAAAACAGTTTCCTTAACCAAGTTTATTTTGCATGAAAGAATTGCTGTTCCTATCTTTTGAAATGGATAAGATATTTTTTTCATAAATCAAGTATGTGTTTTCATTTACTGTATATTACAATTTATGTCCAATGTAATGAAATTTTTCTTAAGGGATATTTAAAAATAAATGAAAGAGGTAGCTAAAAGCCTGAATAAAACCATGTCAAGTCTTCTGAATCCTCCCAACTGTTCTCTTCAGATGGAGCTGAGCGTTTTGGAAATCATCCCTAATGGCATTGTGACTATGTGAGACAGGTGCAACAGTGAGGCTTTGTTTTAAGAGGTTCAGCATGAAGTGAGATTTAGAGCCAAAGAGAGAAGTGGAGAAGAAAGAATAAATTTTGTTGTAAAATAATAATTTTCAGCCACCCAGTGTTGAGCTTTCTTATTTCTGTAGGTGCCACTGTATCTTAAACAGGGCCCAAGAATATCTGTTGGAGCAGCCTCCCCAGAGTGCATCTGGATTTGGAAAAATCTAACATATCATCAGAGAAAAGAGACTTTTAAAGACAGAATGCAGGAGATATCCTGTTAGTGTCTTTTTTTTTTTTTTTGGCTATTTTTTCCCCTGATATCTATGTTATTAAAAGCAATAAAGACACTTGATGAGTAATGGCAGAATCAGACCTGCAGACGCCTTGCAATCATCATTAGGGAAGTTCTATCAGCAATTCCAAATTTGGAGTCAGCTCAGCACTGAATTTATTTAATGCTGATACTGTGCACCAAGTCACTGTAAGCAATGTGAGAACAATAAGGAAGAGTGGATGACACGAACTCCTTGTGTGAATGGCAGTCCCAGCAGCTCACATTCAGCATCCCTGTTGCCATCAGCTCACTTCATAAGAGAAACGAGTGCACAAAAGAGCACATCTCCCTGTGCAGCAGGTAGGGAGAACATCAAAATATTGCCTGATTTCTCTCTGGAATCCTGGCATAGCTGGGCGTGGCCTAAACAACAGAATAATGCATCTGTATTTAAGATGTTCCCTCTCTCTCAAAAAGCACTGGTTCATTAGGAAAAAACATTAGGCTTACAATTAATAGTGCTGACTTAATATAACTAATAAAAAAAGGATTTCCTGATTCTGTGGAAACCCTGGGAAAAAATTGTTCCAAGAGCTTATTTTCTCTGGCCTAGTCTTCTCAAGGCAGCATTAGCATCAGTGCCCAGTGGTGGCAATTTAGATGTCAGAATTGAGGCATTTTCCATTACTTATGCAGAAAGAAGCACATATACTGAATACGTGTAATTTCCTGTAAATGTTACTTCTGTCAGCCAAATGCAGTGAAATTAAGCTATTTTTGTACTTATACATTCATTAGCAGGAGCCCAACAATAAATGGTTGTTTCACATTTGTTTCTTTGACCAAGGAGTCAGACATTACAGATAACTTTTTGTATGCACAGTATTCAACAGAAGTATTTTAACACATAGTATTTGTCATGTACAAGCTATAATATATACCAAAAGCATTTGTATCCTCCCAGAACACATGTAATTTTGGAGAGACAAATACCTATGTTGCCCATTCTCAAGAATTCAATCACATTTTTAATATCTTCCCAGCCTGTAAATGAGATCACACTTTTTCACATACACTTCAGTGGTTGTTTATTTTGAAGTTTACCTTTAAAGGACAAATTGATTTTTTCTAATCTGTTTGCCATATTACCCCAGTAGTGTAACCATCAGAGGGGAGAAGCTGACTCAGCAGCAGTAAGGACTACATAATTTCAGAGGTGCTACTTGTCCCATTTTCTTTCAGTCAGCCTTGCTTTGATGCAGTGAGCAGTACCCTTTCCTTTCTCTGTCACCGTGGGAGGACACAAGCAATTAATTCCAGGAATAAAAGTGATCTCAAATGAGCAGTGGTGAAAGGTTATGCACTGTGAAATGGAGTTTTACAATGATATATTAAAAAAAAAAAAACAAACAAAAAAACAGAGATAAAAAGTAAGCTGCCTTTTTATTTTATATTATTGTAAAATCTGTGCTACGTTTACATTAATCAAAAAGAAAACACTTTACTAAAATAGCTTAAATAGAGCTAGGAAATAAGAACTCAAAGCAAATTACAGTGTTACAGATCTTTCTCTTCCTAGGAAATATGAAAATGTCAAATACCCAACACTGTACTATCATCTATTAGGAAGACCACTAACACCATTTACTACCTGTTATTTATCAGTCACTGAAAGGCACTGAGAAGACTCTTGTGCAAAACTGTGATGTACCACACAGCCTATGCTGACAAACCACCCAAATCACAAGCCTTTCATGGTTCCAGAAAAACAAAATTCAGCAAATGTCCATTTCTTAGGTTTAAGATGAAAAGAAATAGATGTAAGCAAGATCCTTAATTTGAAAACAATGGAAGAGCAGTTCTGTGGCAGAGACAGTTTAACAAAACCTGTGAAGTCAAGAGGCTTCTCTGAGGCAGAAAGGGCAGGGACAGCAATGGGACAGTATGCACCAGATGTGCTGTAAGTGACAGAAACTAAATATCATCTCAGCTGCAGGGAGTTAGATCTGAATATAACTCCCCATGTCTGAAAAGATCTGACATAATGATGTGAATGCTTGCAAAGTATAGAGGAGCTATGACACTCCTTTGGTGCTTGTGCTGGATGATATACTGAAAACTCAGTACTAACTGGCAAGGGCACGAGAAGAAGAAGAATGATCATGTAGTGATGAGTCCCCAGAGTAGAAATGGCCTCACCATAGCACCTGTGCCTGAATAGGGAGCCCCAAAGTCTATTTGTCACACTTCAATCCAGACTCTTACTCTGGCTGAATTCTGAATTATGACAGATACCAAATCAAATGTTCCTGTCTTTTTTTACCACGAGTACACACAGAGTCAGATGCATTGGGAAAGTGTGGGTTTGTGTATAGCCTGGTGCAAATCAGTTCTCAGACTCTAGCCTTCCATTCAGATACACATTTTCCATTTCACTAGAGAACTAGCACTGTGAATGTCAACACTGTTACAGCTCCCAAAGGACTGCAAATGTGACTGCTCTAATCAGACCTTTTTGTGTGGGTTTTTGTTTGTTTATTTTGAATTTTCTGTTCCTTTGTTGTTTGGTTTGTTGTTGGGGTTTTTTGTTTGTTTGTTTTTGTAGGGTTTTTTTTTGTTTTGTTTTGTTTTGTTTTGTTTTGTTTTTTCTTGGTTTTTTTTTTTCTTTTTCTTTTTTTTTCTTTTTTTTTTTTTTTTTCCTGGAAAGAGGAATGCCCTAATTTTCTGAATCATAGCTACTAAAATTTTCAAGCTATATGAAAAAACTTCCTGGTAGGCCTATAAGTGGCCTAGACAAGACTCCCACATACCAATCTTTATGGATATATTTTGTGCTTGATAATTAGAAAAACTAGGGAGATGTGATATTTTTACAGTGGCGTTTTCTTATAACTAAATTAACCTGCATACATCTCCCATAAAGTATTAGGTAATGAAATTTGTAATGTGACAAATTGACAAATGTAATATTTAGATAGATGTCCTTGGTAAAAATAAAAAACAGTGGACTGTTTAATTTCATAGAAATATGGTATCATAAATCTAATCTGAGCACCATACATTAAAATAATGCTATGCAAATAGCCATGACTGCTAAATATGGTTTTAGAATAATGCTACTTAAATGAATAAGTAATATTTTAAATGTCAGCCAACACATCATGAAAAAAGAAAGCTCAATTTAATTAGGCTGGTCATTTGTATCTTAGGTAGTCAAAGGATTAGCATGTAGAGTAAGTGAAGGCTGCACAAAGCTTTGTGCAGGTTTTACACAGGTATTCACTTTCATCTCAATAAAAGATTTAGTGTAACAAATGTTGGCTTACAGAGTGCTTTGGTGCTTATGGCACAAAAGATCTTCTGTGCTTCTGAGCACAAAAGAAACTTGCTGTGTTGCCATGTAAAGGTCAGGCACAGTTTTTCAAGACTGGGGTAAAAAAGAGATCTAAAAAAAGAAGTGGCTTTGTTGACAGATCTGTAGTATAGGGTACAGAGAAGTTTTTTTTTAATAGTTTGTTTATGTCAACTTTATTTTAACTAATTTCTCTATAAAACGAGAACAACTGTAGTACCAGTAGAGAGGATATCTATTGGCAATCACTGGTACAGCACTATGGGATTGGAAGGACAGAGGGTTTGGGGTAATAGACTAACTTGAACTTTTTTAACCTTTTCAGCAGACTTTGTCTACTGTAGACTGCAATGCATCGAAGAAAGCAGAGCTAATACAGCTCACTTGCTGTGAGAGACACACTTTTGCCTGGCCTTAACACAGAGTGGTCTCTATACAGTAAGAAATAAGTCTTAGGACATATTAGAAGCCACTCCAACTGGAACTATTTTCTGTCTCCTTGGAAAGTGGAGCAGAAAAGAAGGTGGGGCAGACACATGAAAAATCTGCGCCTACTCTTTATAACCACAGGACTGAGATAGATGCTGTGTGTTTATAAAACTGACTTGCATAGCACATTCATGACATTAGGAGTGCCCATATTGCAAACACTGCACCTTGGAAGCCCATAGGACTGCCAGCCCAAACTGCAGGGACAGCATGCTCACTGCTCCTAACTACTGTGCTCTGCTTCAATTTGAGTGGCAAAGAATTTTAACAGATTTTCTCTGTTTTGGGGAGAAAGTAACAAGAATCTCAGGTGCAAATTATTTTCACAGCCAAGCATTATTTGAAAACTAAAACAGAATAAAATTATCATTTTAAACTTTCCAGAAGATATCTCCCTTTCCTCTTCTGTACTTTTAAGCTGAAGTATCTTATCATATCTTCTAAAAGCTGGAATTTTTTGAATCAACCTTGAAAATTGGATCAGCTTCCACTACAAGTTTCCAGCCACTTTCTTTTCATATGTACTGTAAAATATGTTAATAGAAAGAAGAAGCAGCTGTAATCTGCTCATTCAATTGAATTTATCAGCCTGCATATATTTATTGTGTCATTGAACCTGTATTTGCCAAAAGAATGTAGGCCCACGTACATTCCAGGCAATCGGAAGTTATTTATAGGTGCACACTACTGAAACTTCTTATAATAGCATCTCCACCATGGAGTTATGAGGAATTCCTGGGAGACAGGGTTGATGTTTCTGGGGCTTTTTTTTAAGTCTTCATAACCAAGAACAGTGTAGATTCAGTGTAAAAGCTGAAAAGTTTGGAAATGTATTTAGGTTTACTTAATACAAGGAATTCAATAATCCCAAATCAAACAGCACAGATGTGAAAGTCATCATTTCCAAAAGTGGACATGCTGAAGGAAGCTGCTGGGTGTAGCAAAGGACTTATGCTGTGTGATGTCAATGGAATCTGTAAGATTCAGACTCATCTAGTGATGCAAGCAATGCCTTTCAGCAGCACTGACTTCATATATACAAGCTGAATACAATATTCTCTGTGTTTTTATCTATTGGAAATGTACATTAATGGTGTCTTCTCTTCTGTCTTGATTTATATATGATTCAAGCCTATACTAATCACCAATATTTGAATACAAATTTTGAGAGAAAATAATCCCCTTAGATGTGTTCATCTGGAACACCACAAAATGCAACACTGAAGCCTCTTAAGTAAAGCAGAGATAGTTGGTTAATTCACACAAAGCTGAGGAGCATTGTAGTTGTGGCTTTTTGAATTAGATGTGTATAAGTATGGTATGGTTTATTCTTTTCAAGGAGAATATAGAACCTGGGTTTTTAATTGCTATTTTTTACAGTGCTATTACATATATATTACGTATATTACATATAAAGACATTGAAGCACCGTGCTACACTGAGAACACAAAGCTGATACTTTAAACCACAGCAAAAAGACAAATTTAAACACTTGAGCATGGGCTGAACATGAAAGTTCCTTATAAGCAAATTATAGCATGGTATGACTCAGTCTTCTTCAAAACCTAAGCCTCTCACATAACAAACCTGGTTGACTAACACAGATTTAGGAGAGAGGAAGAACTCTCATTCAACAGTAACACAAGCAGTGAAATTTAGCAGCACTCAGACAAAAGAAAAAAACCCTTCAAAACTTTACACAACTGCACATTCAACTCATTCCCCAACACTCTCTCATTTTAGGGTGCAAACCAAGCTTGAGAGATCTCTTACTAGTTTTCTGTCCAAGAACAATAACTTTTCCTTGACTTTACACCCTGCAACAGGGCTGGAAGGATTAATATTCTCAACTACACATCTGTTCAAAAACTTCCGGCCTCAGCCCATAATGGTCACAACCTAGATCTGAATTCAGGTGTTTCTGAGGCCTTAACAACAGCTCCAAGCTTTGAATAAACATCTGTCATCCCATCTTTTTAGCACATATGTAGTTGCATAGATTGTGCATGCAATCAGGTTAATCATTAGTCCTTTAAATAAAGAGCTAAGTATGTCTTTCAAGGGCTGGAGCTCTAGTCTGCACCATGTTCCTTGTATATGCTTCAAATAATAGAAACAAGTGAGTGAAATTTTCAGCATCCTTTGAACTACTCTTCTCAGCTATAAACAGCAAGAAAAAAAAAGTAAGACTACATATATACATAGCCATATGTATGCAAATAGAAAAGACTAGATATGTCATTTCCATACACCCCAAAACCTTGAAACAAATCCAAAAAAGCTTACCCTTGCCAACGTCAGGGTTCCTTGTTTACATACACTGCAGCGGACCCTCAGTTTTCCAGGCTTCACAGCTTGGCAGAAATTTTTGCAAAAAACATAAAAACTGTTGTAACTTGCTGCACCTGTCAAGAAAAAAAACAAACAAATAGAAAACAACCACTTTTGATATCTACTGAAAATCAGCAGCAATCTGTCATGAAAGCTTTCTGTTTGACTCTATAAGTGACAAGTTAAAATAATTTTAATTTCTGAAGACAGTTTTGTGATCATCTTTTCTTGCCTGGTCTAGTTCCTAACACCTTCCAGTGACTCCTGCTTCTTAATCAATAAGTACAGGTGAACTACACTATAACTCCTTGAAAATGCATCCAGAGCTTACTACCGATCAGCACCAACTGAAATCTTTGACAAGTGATGTATGAGATTAATTGCCCCAACCCTCCATAATTTGCATCTCACTTTACTCTAAAATTGTCTAGCTGCAATTTTTATGAGGTCAAATTGCATGAAAATTTCTTTAGATGAAGTTCAAAAGATGAGTTTGACTGATATCACAACAAGAAAACAATTTAGCAAATTTACTTCTATTCATGGAAGACTGGAAGCCAGTTCTTTATTCTTGCTGGCAGCCTTATAACCTTGGAAAGTTTGCAAACTGCTGCCAAGATATTAGGCCAAGTAAATTTTCAAGGAAAATGAAATGAAACGCATTCTGTTCTGTGAAACTATGGAACAGAATGTGATATGCAGAGAATCATGAAAGCCCATGGCAATGCTAATGAATTTGATTTCACAGGCAATGCTGATCACTGTTTGAGTGAAGCACTTTTTAGAATAGCTATGGCTATTCCTTACAAAATGTTGGAATATCCCTGGCATGGTTTTAATCAAGACTGGACAGCTCCAATGTCAGAGACTCAAGGTTATCATCAGAAGTTGAAATGAAACCAGAATAAAGTTTCAAACAAAAATTTCTCAATATCAAGAGGAGATTTGACCCATTAACAGTGGTGAACTTCAGAATCAGTAGCAATCCCTCAGAGATGAAAAGTTTTTCACTGTCTTTCTCCCTATTCTCTTATTTATCCCTACACTGATCAGAAATATATGTTTTATGTACATGTGAATACTAGCACATTACCACAGTAAATACAACCTGGAAAAATATTTTTTAACATGGCTGACTTCCTTTATTTTTACATGTCCTTCATACAGTAAAGGGTCAGACTCTGTTTCTGCCAATGCAAAATGTCAATCAATTACCTTTTATACATATTCATGGCTGTCCTGATTTAAACGTGCTTGAATATAACATAAATGTAACTCGAATATAATATAAATTACATTTATAATACAAATATAATTTCAGTTTCCAAAACTCAACCTCAGCGAACTGTGTCATACAAAAATTCTTTTTTTCTAAGAAAAAGTATGCAGGTGTCTACAAAGAAGATGTCCATAGTTGAAAAAAAAAAAATAACACTTTCAATTTTTCAGAAACATTAGCTACATTAAAGTATATCAGTGATGTATCCAAAACTAATTTTAGTCAACTGATCTATCAAGTGTTTTCACTATGCTTCCTTGGAAAGTATTAACCACCATGGCAGAACATAAAGCATTACAGAACTTAAATGGAATTCAATTTTTGTGGAAAACGACACACACCCATATATTCACACACTCACACACTTTTCATATGAATAACTCAAAAGACTGAGAGTACACTTCTCAAATCAATCTAAAACACAGTTCTGGGATTAAAATAATTAAATTAAAGGAAAAAAGGCTTATGCTGAGCTAATTAATATATGATTCAATGTTGTGAAACTTAATATGATGAAGTTTTGGACATCTGGATATCCATTCACTCGTACTTTCCTGGAGGCTCTGATTACTGGAACTGAGAGCATGTCTGAATTAGACTTGATTTGAGCTAAAATCCACGTCAAAAATCTGAACTATGGTATTGCATATGAGAAGGAGGACACCTGCAAGTGATTTAATTTTACTTTTGCAGAATCAGCAGATCAATCAATAAGAGTAAAGGTCAGTGTCTTTAGCACAATTCAAAGGGAATACTTCATGACTTAAGAAAGCAGGGATGCTGTTGCTAGTAGAGGTCCACAATAAACAAGATGATTTTAGCCACTTATTCCTGACTTGGCATCAACAGCAGGAAGTGAGACCAGAGCCTGTTATCTATTCTGTTATCACCAGTCCACTCCCATTGTTCCAATTTTCTATGTGGGCTGTCTAATGGGACTACTGAAATTGCTGTTTCTATTCACAATCATCCTGAGTAATTCTGTGGTGCCAATGCTCACTGTCCTAGTTCAGTCCTACACTCCAAACTGATTCCTGGCGTGACTCTAATGAAATCCTTCCAGTTAAACAAAACCATCTTATTGAGTACATGAGCCCTTACAGCATAAAATAATTTGTTAATTGGCTGATGCCTTTCCTGATCCAGTCCTCCACTCCCTGCTGTCTTGTGTCCCTGTCTCACATTTTATGCCAAGGATTAAAATTTATTTCAAGGATTAAAACACTTGAGCCAGGAAGCATGCTCTCTGTCTGCTTTGTGTTCTAAGCTCATTCCATCTGGACCCAAAGATAAAATTATTTTATTGATAATAGTCTGCAAAATAGTCACAGGATAGTATGGCATAAATCAGCATGACTGAATACTGCAGTAAAAAATAGTAGTCATAGGAGAAACCTAAAATGAGACGTATTGCTGATTTACTATAGAGGATAAATCTTATGCATTAGCTTGATATTTGCTCTGTGCAAAAATAGACTACATTAGCTCAATATTCATTTTTCTTAGCACTTTCAATTTTGTTTTCAGTTTTCATGAATATAAAAAGTCCCCCCAAACACATTCCCTGCGCACAAATTTGAAACACAAGAAACAAATTTATAATATAATGGGTTGGAGCAGTTAAGCAGCACAGATCTATTCAGAGACACAGAATAACTTGAGAAATATCTGCTATAGCAAGGAAGCTGGATAGGCACAACATGGCAAGAGGAATGCACAGATTTTAGAAGGAACGTGTTAAATGGAGATTTTCAGCAACACAATTCACCATTTGATGCAGATGTGCTGATCACATTCTCAGGAAGTGCAGTTACATCATTAGGTGCAGGTCCTGAGCAGCGTCAGCAGACAAAACAAAGACTTAATTAAAAATGCAAATGCTGCAAGTCTGCTTACAGTACAACACTGATGGCCAGCATTAAGCTCTTTACTGACTTGTTCATGCCACTGGTTCATATTACCATGGCCCTTGGCTGACTGCATCCCCTTGGACCCCTTTTCAAAGAAACTGAAAGACACAGGAACAAGGAAATCTGTCTTATGCACCAGCTCTGACACATTAATAAAAAATGTAATTATGGCACAGTGCCAGTAATCACTAAAATTGCTGCGGAACCAACCATATAAGTAAATGTATGAGGCACACACCTTTTGGGTATACAACTTCAAGGAGAATTGAGAAAACAATCTCTGTTTTGCAGCTTTTGCTTCCAAAGATCATAAAAAGCCACTTATTACATGCTAGTTTTAAGAAAATGCTTGATGGTTTTCCCTGTGGAGTTCATTAAATTAAGTTGCCTTTACAGGCCAAAAAAAAGAAAAAAAAAGTTAGGATGATGTGACTACAAGAAGCCTCTCATTTATGATCTGTGTCAGGACCTGTCCTCTCACCCCAGTGAGACACACTCTCTCTTTTCTACCCCTTCAAAGCTAATTTCCTCACAAATATCACATCACAAAAAAAAAAAAAAAAGTCTTAAAACTGTTTTCTCCCTTTAGTATTTTATATAAAAAGGGGAAGTAGCTTTCTCTGATGTGTATCCCAGTGTTTTTATACTGTCTCCCTATTTAGGTTTTTAAGCTCCTTAGGACCTGAATTAGTTCAACATTTCTGTATTGTTAATGATGACCATGCAGTGGGAGCTTTGTACATGTTAGTGATAGCATAGACCAATTATTTTGATATGCATGACTAGTTAATGAGAAAACATTAGTCATAATGACTATAGAGTTGATCCTGATATCTCTAATCAGTCAAAACACCCATTATCATCTCTATGACTGTTTAAGTGAATAAAATCTAAATAGGGATATTAGTAGCAAACCTACTGTTTTCATTTGAACTGCATTTTCATATAGATTACACTGATTACTGAGTCTTTCCTATAATCACCTGTTTAAAACAGGACAGCTACAGGAAATCTTTCAACAGATTGAAAAATACATAAAGTTACATTGCTTCAGATTCCATTATATTTACATTTAGACTAGTTGTAATTTGTAAAATGTAGACTGGCTGTCAGAGACCTTGGACTATTTCAGCAATTTGCACCTACATAATGAAAAATACACAGTTAGAAGAGAAAGAAAAGAAGTATTCTTCCAGCTGTGTTCACTTTAAGGACTTTGTTTGTGTCAACACAGTAGGAGGAAAAACGTCTGAAATACAAACCCATAAGGCTCAAACTAGAGAAAATTTCCACACAAAGCTAAGTTTTTTCTTTTAAAGTGTAGGTTGAACTTCTAGACTCAAAGAAAGAGAAATTACTTACAAGATCTCCTTCACTTTGCAAAAATACAATTAGTATGTTCTATCTTTAAACTTTTGTGCTTTAACCACTTTTCTTTGTCTGCAAAGACTCCCCAGACCCATGTATGTGGATGCACATATTTATAAACTTTTCTACCTGTTATAGATTATACGTATTTTTTATGATGCCTATCTAATTTAGAACATGAAAATGGTATTTATTTAACAGCTAGATTCATCTAAACTGGTTGTGATATATTCTAGTGAGAAAAATTGACACTTTTATAGTTTGATTCAAGTCATCCTAAAGTAGATATAAAAACATACAAACATGTCAGATAACTTGTGTCTAAAAGGGTCTGTTTCTTTCTGTTGTGGGGATTCAGAATCATAAGGTGTGATAGAAATATCTACTTTGCAAACCTCTAAAATTAGGGAAGATGAACCCCACTTGGTGATGTCATGCAAAAGAACTCATGACTAAGTGCTGAAGAATTCTGCACTATGGATAACAATATGAAATATAATAAATCTGAAAAAAAAGCCCAATAAACCAACCACAACTCTTTCTTGATACTCAAATAGGACTTGCAGAATGTCTATAGATCTATAAGTAATAAAAGTATATGGAATACACAGCTATTCAGAAAAAAATAAATGGATTTGTCATTGTTACAAGGACTAAAATTTCAAGAAGAGTAGAAATTTGGCTGAAGAGGGTATAATGCCTAAGAGCTGGAGTAACAGAAGTTACTTGACAAAGACAATGGGGCACACTAATCTTTTTAATGCCTTTTCAGTGAAAAAATTTGTGTGAGAAAAAACAACTAGGAGACATCTATGAATTAAAAAAATGCAAAAAGCACAGCATTTGATCTATCTTAAATTACTGGAATTCAGGACATTAGTATATTAGGCTTTCTCTTCCAATCATTATCATGAAAGAATCATCTGCTTCACTTTCTGGGCCCTAGTATAATTTACCTCCACTTTCTTTTATATTTCACCCAAATCCCTCATTATTTTTTTACCCATCTAACTTCTGTAATTACCTTTTCCCTGTCTCATTCCCTTTCTTGACCTCTATATAAGGTCACCTTTCTCTAACCTCTCACAATATATCTTCCTCTCATTCAGCTTGCTCTCTGATTTTCAGACAAAGGAGCAAAATTCAATATTATTGTTCATATTAACAATAAGGAATGAAGGATTCAAAAAGAGGAAAAAATAAAAACCACCAAAAACCAATTGTGATGATTCTGGCAGACAGCAAAACATGGAATAAAAAAAACAAAACAAAACAAAACAACACACCAGAAATTTCATGAAACTTCTGAAAGCTTGGCAAATAATACATGGGAGAAAAACAGTGCTACAACAACAAAGTGTTCAAGCGTGTCAAATGATCTCCCATAAAATGTATTTCTTGTGCATGGGGAAGCCACTATGTAGCAATCATAATATTCCCCACAAAGGTCCACCCTGAGCTGCTTTTTACATCATTGAAGGGACTGAGTGTGACCTGTAGTGATGACAACTGGCTAGGCCTGGTTTATTTGCAGCTGGAGGCAGCGACTTCTGAGTTTAAGCCTAAGAGAAGGGAAGTGACGATGCTCCAGAAGTCTGCCTGGGTCATACAGATCATGCAGTGTAGGCTTCAGTATGAGCAGCAGATCCAGTTGATCACAGTTCCAGCAAATAAACTAAGAAATGTTTAAAAATTAAACCAGTGGTCATCAAGAAAGTCCATAAGGACAAGGCTGGCCCCACGTCAGGCCAGAAAAACAATATACAAGACATACATCCAGACACAGAGCACTTAAAAACATAGTCCAGCGATGCAACGAAGGAAAGGACCTGAGCTTAAACGTGACTCCTGGGCCAGTGGGCTCTCTGAGGATGTGTGAGGTGAAAACCTCTGACAAGGCTTCCAGCAGCTCTTTCTCACACAACTCTTTTAATAAAAAGTCTGACCCAAGGTTACACAACTGCCCATTTCACAATTGGCCTTTGACACAACTAGCTAAACACCCAAGGAGGGAGGGAGGTTGAAGAAGTCAAAATAGTGGCTATTCCTACTGAGTTACTTCATTGTATTAGCTCCTTAACTACTTCCTATGCCCCAAAAAACTCAGCTCTACTCAACTACGATTAGAACTCAATTAATTGCAACCATGAAAGGCTAGAAACCAGTGGCAACATTCTTGCTGTTAGCTTTGTTACAGTCTGTCACCCCAATACATGACATTCTGGAAAAGTTTGGTTTTAGAGCACCCAAGGAACACCTAATGAGGTAGTAAGGCTTAGGGAATGTAATTGATTTATTCAAGGTACTAAAATTTTATCCTTGGAAGTGGTCAAGGCCTTCTTGGATGGGGCTTTGACCAAACTGTTCTGGTGGAAGGTATCACTGCTTATGGAAGGGAATTGGAACTAAATGATTTCTAAAGACATTTCCAAATAATTCTATGATTCTATGATTAAAAAAAAAAAAAAAAAAAACAAAAAAAACCAAAAAACACCTTACTTAGCAGTTTTTTAATATAAATTATATTGTTACTGAATGAAATGCAAAATTCTCTTGTGTTCAAATACATAGTTAAAATACAGGAAATAAAGCTCAGGAATAAATGATCAGTTTTCACAGTACAGTCCCAAGAAAAAAAACTTTTCCCGGACTTGAGTATTCACCATCAGAAAAACAGAAATGAACAGTGTAGTGACAAAGTTTGCTAGTGATACGATTTTTTTCAGGGTAGTAAAAATAAAGGCCAACCAGAAAAAACACATTGAAGACTGCAGGATGCTGAGTGACTAACAGTAAAATGAAAAATTAAATTCATTGCAGATAAATGTGAGGTGATATACATAGGAAAATAATTTTACCCAAACAGCAATCATTTTGACTAGTTATTATCACACAAAACCAGGATCTTGGGGCTATAATAGCTAGTTGTATGAAAATGTCAGCTCAGTGCTCAATAGCAATCAAAAAAGTAAATTGAATGCTAGGAATTATTAAGAGAGGAATCAAGAAGGAAATAAATCCAAGCAAACAAAAAAAAAAAAAAAACAACCCAGAAAACAATGCTGTAGAAAAGCTGTAAAAATCCATTATGTGCTTTATTTTCAGTAGCATGTGCAATTCTATCTTTGCTTAGCATTCATAAATTCCACAGATACATCTTTCACAGGACTGTCCATTAATATACTAAATAACTTGTTAGTAGTTTTATTCTGACATTTCAGTGTGTCACAAAACATTGCACAATAACAGTGTACCACAGAGACTGTCTTTTTAAATAACCTGTGATACTTTTTTTCTTTTTCAAGGCCCTACATGTCAGGATCCATACTCTGAAGGTCCCACAGAACTAGAATTTTAATGGCAATTTGCTTCTCTTAGAAACAAAAGAGAGATGGAAAGTGGCTCAGGAAAGATGCATCAATAACTTAGTTGATACAATGTTTTCAATGAAGACAGAAAATACCACTATTTAAAATTGAACTATTTAGTTTCTGAAATATGTTATTTAATGACATTAGTAACTTCTTATTTCAATAAAAGTAATATTTTGAGGAAGTTCCTTAGCTGGTTTTACAAGTGAAAAGATGTATATTGGCAATCATTCTCTTAAAGGCTTGTCCAGAAAAATGGAAAAGATTGAGTGAAAATGGCACTTTACCATGCTGTTATCTCAACATAATTGTATGGTCATTGCATGAATTTTATATAATGCAATACGAGAACTATACTGTAAAGAATAGGAGTGATTTTAAGAAAAAGGTCAGCTTAGAATTTCACATACTCTGTTCACATATGCTCTAAACTGGAATGTTGGATGTGCAGCAACACCTTTTTGCATTTAGAAGTCAGTTTTGAAAATACAAATCTAAGTCAAGAGGTTTCTTTATCTCTTTAAACCATTGACCAAAAGGGTTTGGGAAGAAGGGATACAGTTTTTCCAGGCTATTAAAACTAGCCTAGGTATTTAAGCAATGGGCAGTAAACACCAGCTTTTTAAAGCAATTCAGTTGATAGCTGAAGTTAGCTAAGAGCTAACTTCCTTCTGTAGAGGAAGAAAAACACAGAACGAAGTATTTCAGGAAAAGATGGAAAGACAGACAAAGAGAAAGACACAGTGCACTCTAAGCTCAGAACTTAAAGCTCATCTAGCTCTGCATTAACTAACAGAATTCCCCATCCACAGATTAGCTGAAAGGCAGCAAGATTCATCGCATTAAAGTGAGATGTGCAGAAAATGGAATCACAATGATCCTCACTGACATGTTTATATATACAATCCGCTGAGCATCTACATCTGTTATTTGATAAGAAGCATGGAAATAATAGTCTCAGACTTTGAAACAGTGATACCAACCAATCCTATCCTTACATCTCTTACAGATGCCTCAACACATCTAAAAATTCCTCACAGAGAGGTGATGGTACCTATGGTCTAGTGATCCCCCTTGGTATGCCAAGATACATAATTCTACACAGGAAAGCTTTGAGCTTCAGCTCATGACCTTTCCCTACTGCACTTTGGAGAAACCCTTTGAGGTGGCTCCAGCCAGATAAACCTGCTGGCTTGATCATCTTCATAAACAACAAGAAAACACACTTTATTATCCAGAAGGAATCAGATGGCTTCTCTATCAGAATGAGGAAGCTAATGTTGAAGTTTCTAAGTCTGTCACTAACTCTTAACTACTTCTTTTTCCTTTAATGCAAATTTATGATGAAGTGAGAGTGCAGTAATTTGTAGGCCCTGTGAGCCTTCTCAGTAAGAGATATTATCAATATACATATGGTTCATTTACCAATATGTTCTTTGATTCATCAGTTATTACATATATATTTATACTATATGTACAATGTCTTCAAATGTGACATCAGTATGAAATGTTCATTACATTTTAGAGACTAGATTGCATAGCAATTCTCTGCTGGATTAATTTAAACCAAGTCCTGCTATCATTCTTCAACCTGTCAGTTTAGGAAACCACCCTCTGCCCCATGTTAGCTTTCCTACCACATGACCTGCAGAGCCTCTACTCCTCAGCACCCTATCTATGTGCAGCACAAAGCTTTAGCATCTACTTGTTACCTACTCCCAATTAGCGTGACACCAAACCAGAGGCTGCCAACTGAACTCAGTTATTCCCTGGGGTGCCACACCAATCAATTAAACAAATTGATTTTGTAGAATGGCTTTGTGAAGTTAAACAGAAATGCTTAAAGACTATTTTGTACATTCAACTTGAGATATACTTTATACCTCTTAATCTCCGCAAAAGCCTATTCCCCTCCTGCCATCTCACATAAACCTAAGAAGGCTGCTTTGCTGTTTTTCTTTCCATACAATGCTTTTCACAGTTTGACAAAGTTATGTGCTGGAGGGGTTCTCCTTTCTAGTGTTGAATTTCCAACTCACACTATAAAGTAGAAGACATTCCTGCAGTTTCTAAAGAGAAAAGATTTCATCCCAGTGCCTCCTTACCTCCTTTATCAGTAAGCATTTGATCTCTAGTTGATTCTCTTGAAGAATTATGATAATCTAGAAAACAGTCAAGGTATTATATCTACATTTCCAGTACCTAATGCAGATTCCTGTTCTACTACGTATCTGTGCCAGAGGTAATCAACCTTGCAGGTCTGCCCTATTTATAATATATTTATAAGCCATTTAGCCAGAGAAAGAGACTCCAGAGTGGGCTGCAGGAGAATAGGGATAGCAAAATGAAATATGAAAGAGATTGTGCTGAAAAGATAATGTTAGATGTTTTTAGATATGGCAATGTTTCATGAAGATGTTTTATTTATCTACAGATTGCTGGTCAAACATAGATTTTTGTGCCTGGATAACAGATACAAAATGTGTTTGTTCACATTTACAGTGCTAGATTTAGTGTACCTGAAAAATTTCTATTACAGATTAGGAGGCAAAATGTTGAGGACTGGTAACATTTCTGTTTGAAACAGATTTTTTGCATTTCTATCCTAAATACTTCACAATGGTTAGAGTTATAAAGAAAACATGGCTCAAGATGAGTCAAATATTAGCTCAGCTACAGCCCTTGTTATGTTCCCTCGTTATGTCTTTAACAAATTAAAAATTACTGTGAACAATGCTGTGGAGTTTAGAAACCAGGCTATATAGCTATTCATCACATTTTGGGTATCAAGAGGTATTAAAATGCAATAGCCATAATCACTAATCTGCATCAAATCAGGAATTTGATCTTAACCTTTCACAGCTGAAGATAGTGGAGATTTTGCTATTTCTTTAATTTTATTAGAATAAACACAACATTCTTTTGAAGAGAACTAAAATTTGCTTGGGAAAAATCCCTGATAATGTTAATAATGATCTTTACCTGGCCATATCTCTAGCACAGACTTCATTTAAAACATTAAATGACTTTAAAACATTACTGATGTTTGATTCAGCTACTCCAAAAATAATTAGTGGAGGCTAATTATTAAGGAAGAGTTGCAGTAGAAAAAAAATCAGTTGCCAAGTGATGTACCTTTAAATCAGAAACCAACTGTTGCCAGTTAGTTTCCTTCCCGTAATATATGCTGAGTATTTATTGTGTGACAAAGCTAAAAAGCAAACTGTGCTGAACAAAAGGAGGAACTGTGTCTCCTGCTACTTTAGTTGCTCAAGTGAGCTTCAGACCTTTTTTAAAGTTTTGGTTAAACGAACTTCATAGCAAAAAGTCAATAAGGTAATGTCAGCCAGCACTGAAAAACAGGATACTGGGGCTTATAATAAAATCCCTGACAAGTTGTGCAGCGTTGCAGGAAGCTGAACATCAATGAGAACAGTATATGATGAGCAGGCTCAACCTGGAGCATGACGTCCTTCTGTTCCCTCACCCTGCACCCAAAGACCCCATCTCCACACCCATATGTTTCTTTTTCTCTATTCCTGTCTTTTGACAAGTAAATGTCAAGACCCAAAGAACTGACTGTTGCACCAGCAGGGCATCATGGAAGCCTGGAAAGTGACTAATGGTGCTTAGCAAACATGGTGACTTTCAAGGACACTCCCCACAAAAAAAACCCAAAAAAACCAAAAAACAAACAAACAAACAAAAACCCAAAAAAACAACCACCCACCATTCCCATACCTAAAGGGGACTACAAAACCAGAGACTCTGACTTTTTGTTTCACAGAAGTTCAAATTTAGTGCCACTGAAATGATTTGTATTTATAAGGAGAAAGCAGGATGTGTTTTGCGAAGCTATTTTTTTACCTTCTACTACCAACAGAATTTCTTAATCTCTCCCATGTAGTTACTTTCTATAGATCAAGCCTTTTTAATAGGTCTGTTCTCCCAATGTCCTTGCTGTGCGCACAGAGCTCCCAATGACATTAATGAATGTTGAACACATGACTTGAGCACAGACTGACTCCTGTCATTTCGAGTGCTAAGAACTCATAACAGAGACCATGTAGTACAAGCAGTAAGCTGCACAGTTGCAGCACCTACTGTTTTTTTAATGAGCTTCAGGCATTCTTGGAATGCCATGGGATAAAGCCCTAGAGGAAGGAGGGGAACAAGAAAACTGGTTAATATTCAAGGATCATATCTTCCAAGATCAGAAGTGATGCATCTCAACACAGAGGAAGTCAGGAGGCCTGCATGGATGAATATGGAGCTCTTGGACAATCTGAAACACAAAATGGAATCTTTAAGAGGATGGAAGTAAGGACAGGTAGTACTCAGAGGTTGTCCAAGCAGCCAAGGATCAGGTCAGGACAGCTAAAGCCCTGGTATAATCAAATGTTTACAGGAACATCAAGGACAACAAGAAAAGCTTCTCTTGGTAGGTCAGCGATAAAATCAGGACTAGGGAAAATGTGGGCCTGCTCAAAAAAGAAACAGAACCGGTTACCCAGGACGTGGAGAAGACTGAGATACTCAGTAACTTTTTTATCTCAGTCTTTACCAGTAAGTGCTCCAGACATGCCACCCAAGCTGCAGAAGGCAAAGGCAGGAATAGGTAGAATGAAGAAACGTCCAGGTGGAGACCAGTGACAAGTGGTGTTCCTCACAGGTCACTTGTGCAGTGCTGTGGTGCAGGTGAGACACTGGAGGGAAGGCATCCCATCCAGAGGGACCCTGACACTTGAGATGGGCCTACACAAACCTCATGAAGTTCAACAAGGCCAAGTGCAAGGTCCTGCATGTGAGTCACAGCAATCCCAAGCATAATCAAAGGCTAGGCATGGGTTGAGAATAGGTTGAGAACAGCCCTGAGGAGAAGGACTTGGGGCATTGGTAGATGAGAAGATGACCTGCAGTGTGTGTTCACAGCCCAGAAAGCCACCTCTATCCTGGGCTGCATCAAGAGAACCATGGCCAGCAGGGCAAGGGAGGTAATCCTCCCCATGTACTCTCATGAGACCCCCCCTGGAGTCATGTATTCAGTTCTGGGGGCCCCAGCTAAAGGATGTGGATGTGTTGAAGTGTATCTAGAAGGCCAAGGATATGATCAGAGGTCTGGAGCACCTCTCCTGTAAAGACAAGTTGAGAGAGTTGAGGTTGTTCCACCCAGAGCTGGGAAGGTTCTGGGAGCCCTTATAGCAGCATTCCCATACCTAAAGGGGTCTACAAGCAAGCTGGGGAGGGAGCTTTTGCAAGGGCATGAAGTGATAGAACAGGGGAGAATGGCTCTAAAATAACAGGGTAGGTTTAGGTTGGATATAAGAAAGAAGTTCTTTGCTGTAGGGGTTGTGAGGCACTGGAACAAGTTGCCCAGAAAAGTTGTGGATGCCCCAACTCTGGCAGGTTGGATGGGGCTTTGAGCAACCTGGTCTAGTAAAGGTGTCCATGGCAGAGGGGTTGGAACTAGATGATCTTTAAGATCCCTCCTAACTCAAATCATTCTATGATTTTATGATTTTTACTTGTGCCTCATAATTGGACTCTTCCTGTCAAAAAATAATCACCCTAAAACTCTATTATCAATGTTTTTATACATAAGGGATGTTTCCAAAGTGTTACTTTCCTATTTTTCCTAGTAGCATCAGTAATAAATTCATGTCAACCATTATCCTGGAAAACATACAATGCATAATTTTGCTTAATCAGTACAGAACATTTTCCACCTACAAATGTCACCTCCAGCTGGGGGTATAAAGATGCAAGTGATGCACTTGCAAAAGAAAGTCCATCCATGTTGTCCCTCATAACCAATCAAAATGCATTGTAAGAACACAACTGTTCCACCCACCCCTTGGCGCAGGGGAGTCAGCAAATGACACTGTTCAATTAACATGGAAGGGCCTTTAAAAACCATAAGGTAATTAGACACGTTCATGAGAGATAATTATGTCATGTAAAGATAAGCATTCCCGGAAGAGCTTTAGCCTCTATTAGAAAAGAGCATTTTTTACATTTTTCCTCTCAAATTAATTTCACAGACATGCAAGGTGTGATGGGAAAACGGCACCATTCTCATAAGCGTTAAAAGCATATGATATGAATGAGGTCTCCAGCATGGCACTGGCTGCAATAAATTATCAAGTGTGCGTTCTGTTTTCTGAAATGGGCTCAATTTATCATTTTATTGAAAAGGTTCCATTATGCTAATGTCTTATAAAATCACTTTCTGCTGTTGCTAGAAGGTGAAGAGAGGATATCAATTTATATATATAGAATTTGGAAGTATTGCAGAAGTGAATTGTCAAGGGTTAATAACCCTAAAAGAAGATAAAATATACATAAGAGCAAACTTCCAAGGACTTTGTAATGACAAATTTTCATAACCCTCCTGGAAGCAGAATAGTTTTCTTAAGCTTAACTCTCTTAAAATAAATGTTGACAAAATTAGGAATAGTTAATTTCTGGGCTGAAAACTCTCCCTCTCTTCTCAAATCAAGCCCTGAATTGATACTGGAGACTTTTTTTCCAACAGAGATCAGAATAGAAAATACCATTACCATTCTTGTCAACTTGCCCAGATAACAAATATGAAGGATAATGAGACAGGGGTACACGGGTGATTATTTGAAAAGGGAAATACACCTTCTCTAAATAAAATTTTCTGTAATAAGAACATCTTTTATTTTGAATTATTGTATACAAAATAAGAAAGTATTTAAAGAAGAGAACTAGATTTAGATAGGCAATATATTTGATCTCACATAATAGCAATTTTCTGTTTTTTTGGTTTGTATCCAAAAAACCTCTTTCTTGCTGTGCATCAAAAAAAAAAAAAAAAAACCCAGAGTACTATTTCAGAAACATTATCCTATTTTTAACAGGAAGCATTTTCCTAGGGGAAAATGAGTACGTTCCTCTGAACAAACTCATAGAGCATAATCCAAGAAAGTACAGCATCAAGAGGGATAATTTAATATATACTGACACTAACAAGCTGCCCAGGGAAGGAGTTGAGTCACCATTCCTGGAGGTATTTAAAGTTCAGATGTGGCACTTAGGAACATAGTTCAGTGGTGGACTTGGTAGTGATGTGTTAACCTTCGGACTCAATGACCTTAAGGTCTCTTCCAACCTAAACAATTCCATGACTCTATGACTTCATTATATTTTAGCAGTCAAAAACAAGTGGAGCTAGAGCACTCTAACCACCATTTCATTGGATCATCAATAAAAACCCTTCTGGATCTCACAGCTTCAAACATCGATCACAGTTCATCAACTTCTGTCATACAACATTTACCAAACAGCTTGGGAACTTAAAATTTTTGAAAAATTCTCATTCAATACATAGGAAATATTTAGTGCAATTGAGTTAAAATTAAATCCAATGTCTCTTTATATTATGAAAATGATATTGCCGTACTCTTCTATTAATATACACGGATTTTTAGACCTGAGATGCACATACTTAAAATATGGTTACTTCTGAAAAACATTCTAACACTGACAATATAGTCAGGCACAATGTGTAAATATTTTCCATCAAGGATGTGAGCAACGTGACTACCAAATGAACAAAGAGGTGTGTAGTTGCACACATCTTTGTCTCAGGAGGCATCCACATCATAAAAGCTTGTAAAACAAAACAGAACAGAACAAAACAAAATAAAACAAAACAGGCACAAGGGACTGCAAAGGGGTAGAACATCTCGCAGGTACGGAACACCCATGAAAGGAAGCTGGCAAAACAAAAAACTATGGAAGCAGTGAAGAGCACAAAGGAGATTCAGGACTGGGACAAGAAGTATAAAACTATCAAATAAGAAAGGAAAAATTGAGAGGAAGGAAGACAAGTGCTTTAGTTCCAGTTTCTCTTTCAAAAGAGCTCTCAGGCCCAGTGAACTCAACATTTGTGACTACAACACTTAACAGCAATGAACATGACATCGTACATTATGACATCGTACATTGATTTAAATGCAAATTTAAAATAAGGATGAGTGCTCATGTTTTGTTGAAATTTTCAAAAATGGGTAAGAAATAGCTGCATTTGTTCTCAGCTCGGTACTGGGTAGTACTACTCAGCCTAGCACCACATGCAAATGGTGAGCTAGATGCACACCATAACCCTGCCCAAGCTGGATCTAATTTGAGATTATAAGGTCTACAAAACTGTGAAGTAATTTTACAGTACTTCAGGAGTTTAGACTACTCATTTACTTCAAACAGATTTGACACAAAAATTCTTATCCTTTTAGGCTTTTTAAGTAAAAGAATTATAATAAAGTACAATGTTAATTACAGGGCACAGGAATTCTTAACACATATTCATCAGAATACTATTCAAAAACTATTTGTACAATGCTAGAAATTTAAATGGTTAAATTGATATGGGTTTTTTTATTCGCCAGGGCTTGCCTCAGAAAGATGCAAAGATCTGACTAGCCACACCCTAATTGTGGCTTTCCCCTCTAAGTGTTTTTTACTGTCTCTTTCATGGAATCAGACTCTTACATGGAATGGGCACCAGTTCATCACTTCACACATCACTAACAATACTGAGGTTTTGGTAATGACCTTAACTGATTCAGCTGCCTTAACTGATACTTGTATTATGGGGAAAACCAAGAAGTTTAAATTTGGTAAAGCATTTCCTAACTAGACGGAAAACAATCTTTTTGCTAGAATTTACAACTTGGCATGCCTAAGTCAGTATATACTAGTACTTTATTAACTCTTCTGTGAACAGAAGAACATGAAAAAATAAAGAAACAGAGGTGCCTTGCATGCAAGCATTTGTAAAAGTTTACCTAAAGAACACCAGGATTCTTATTTGGAACTGACCAGATGAACATTTATTTAAAAGCTGAAAATAAAAAAACCCTAAGTAACAATGACCGTATCTACTTGACTCAGACAAAATAATAAACCAGCTGATAATGGATTAACCTGGAAATTACATAAGTAACAACATTCATGTCAGCTTACAGTAAACAGATTTAGTTGTACTAACTCTATTTTTTTCATATTACAAATTTGCTTGACATCATTTAAAAAGGGGAGGGAATGGGCTTCTGCAGTTTGACTTCCTGCCTAGCACCATCCATACTACTTCTAGGTTGAAATCTTATCTCCATGTTTCAGAAAAAAACATTCTACATTTTTTTTAAATGGACAAATGTCGAGAATTCTTGTAATCTCGGATAACTTGCATTGGTGGTTGATTTCCTGCCAAGTTAAAAATCCATGTGTGGTATTTGTATTTGCTGGCTTGAAAATACAAATACCATACATGGATTTTAACTTGGCTTGCACTTTCTAGACAATGAGAACTAAAATCCTAAGATAGCTGGTAAGATCTAATATTCCCACATTACCAAACTTCCACTCCACAGATGACAAAACAAATATAAACCAATCACGACATGCACTTTTGTAGGATTCTCATTACTCTTCCGAACCTTCTAACAGTTTAGTCATCAAAACAGTGAGTTATGCTGGTCTTAGTTATGCAAGTGTCAAAAGCAGAGAAAAAAAACATTTTCTCCACTCCACTCTGGTTTCTGTTTATACTTCCAAATAGACTATTGGCTTTCTTGAATCTGAAATCATGATGCAGTCTCAAATTCAGCCGATGAGTCATACAAACTCTTACGTTTTACAGATTCATTGTTTTTCAGGTAGAAATCAGAGAATCATAGAATTGTTAAGGTTAGAAAAGACTTCTAAAGTCATTGAGTCCAAACATTATTACTTCATCTTATACATGTGTCTACTGATATATAACCATTATGGAAGACAGTTTCAGTTACTTTTATTGTCTTTACTAAAGCACTTTGTCCCAGACAATGGACAGATGCAAATGAGAAGGAGGTGAAGTAGAATGAAAGTCCTGTGCTGATATTTTTTTACATGTCCACTAAAAATCACACAATGTTTTCAGAAACAACAACAAAACAAACAAACAAAAAAACAAAACCCCCAACAACAACAACAAAAATGAGAGGAAAAGGCATTTCTATTAATTTTGTCTGCAAAGACAGGAAACCTGAAATTCTTTGATGAAGAGATTATTTGGATACATTTTCATATTTTTTCAGCTTGTTAATGACTGAGGAGAAGATCTTCTGATGTGAAAATTAACACAAACCTTTTTCCTCAGAACTCAAAGGAGGGCAAGTAAAATCAGGGCAGGAACATGGGGTCAGCATAACAAATAAAAATAACAGGCTTCAGAAAGACTTACAGTCTCAGTGTTTACTGCTGCAATTATGGAATACCTGTGTAGCATGTCAGACTAAACAATATTAATTTAATTAATTAAATATTTGCCTCTAAATTGTATGTTTAAATTTGTCATGTACACACAGAACAATAAAGATTATATTTCATTCACCTGTCTAGGTTGCTGCTGTAGACTGATCACCACAACCATTCATCTCCTAAGACAACAGCTTGGTAAGTCTAATTTCAGCTACCAATGAAGGTACTTACCTCTCATTCCCACTACTATTAGTCATTTCATTTATGCCAAAGGAAATCCTTTCTACACAGTAAAGTTTACTGCAAAACTGATGTTTGGAATAATCTTTCTTTCTTTGCTCTTTTTTTTTTTAAGTGACTACAAATTAACTCACCCTAAATCCATAGGGAAAAATATAGTTCCCCATATTGAACAAAGGGGTGGAGCTGAACAGACAAAAGGACAAATTTTAATAGTGAGAATCAAAACAAGGAAAGAAGTTAATAGGCCTTTAAAAAGGACTTATTAATAACATCCTTCCACAAAGAACTATCATTAGAGTGGGTCTTGTTTTTTTTATTCTTCTATGATAAAAAGCCTTTATAATTTAATCACAGATAAAACTAGCCCACATATTTTATCAATACATTTTGTCCTCATGCATTCTGCCATGAAAATATTTGCTGCAACAGAAGACACCTATCAGTTTATACTTAGCTTCACAGAGTTTGTAGTCTGTGGACAAACATGTCACATGACATATTTTAAAAGTCCTTGCACATGTGTAAACTATTCTGAAAAGTCAAGCACAGTTATTAAATCCCTGTACCTATGTACAGTAATGAAAAAATAAATATGTGGTAATGTTTAAAAGCTCACACTTTTGCCTAGAGTCTGACAGTAAGCCCAGGCTGAAGCTCTGTCCCTAGTTTTACCAGATTTAAATCAGCATGCACCCCTCTTATCTCATTACTCATTCAGAATGGGAGATGTGGATCATTAAGCTGGGTACTAATTTGCTCCTAAACTGCACTCATTCATCATTAGCTGGCAGTGAGAGGTTGACCAAGTCAGTTGTGGAATTCTTCTGTGACCCTCCCATGGATTGTATATTTTCAGCATGAGCTAGTTAATAAATTCTCTAGAAGTTATTTTTAACAGTTTTAGTAGCCATCTTGTTAAGCAAGATGATTTCTGTGGCCAGGTTAGTCACAGAGGTGTCTCTGTCATATTCACAATTTATCTTCTGTACTCTGGATAGAGATGTTTGCTATTATCTTCTGTACTGTGCAAAAAGGGCATTTGTGTACTGTTCTTTATAAAAAGACATCTCTGATGGACTATTATGATAAATCACAACAGAATCTGGTATTGCAGAGAATGATGTATCTTCACTGGGGCAACACAGTGACAGTAAGATAATTTTGCAGTAACTTGTCCCTCAGATTATTTTTTAGAATGAAGATATTCTCAGTAATCATTTGGTGGATGAAGACCTACAAATGTCCATAGTATGAAACTTCACCCTCATGTGTTGTGCCAGCAAAGCTTTAATAATCTTAAATCAATTATAAATATTGTTTAATAAAATGTATGGGTATGAAAGCATTCCAACAGATTGGGAATTAAGGACATTTGCAAGGCATAAGCTGCCCAACATTTTAGTTAAGGAAACTTCTCTAATGGAAATTTTACAGACCATATTTTGCCTTTTCATAGACCTCTGGGGGTTTTGCCATCTTATAATAATTTATAAAAATATGAGCATAATACAAGTTAGAGACGGGAGCAACACAAGAAATCACTAATTTTATCCACAAAGCAAAATTATTTTTCTAGAAGATACATCAGATGCTTATCATCTTAATATTGTTGTATTTTTTGTTTAATAAATAAAATAAAACACATATTTTGGGGGCTTTTTCCCTAGAACTGTTCACCCTAAGAAAGAAAAAGACACATGTTTAGAAAAGTACATTGAAATGTATTAAGTCACTGAATTACCTGATTTTTCAGAGGCAAGTGAAACACTGTTTTTTCCAGGATCTAGAATAACTGCCAACCCTGCAGAGACTGATGGGAGGATGCTGGTACTGAGATCTATGCGAGTTAAACTCTCGGGTTCTCTTTTCAAGGCTTTTGGAACACCCCCAACACAGCTATCTTCTCTCTTCTCCTTGTTCTGACTGTTCTTCTCTGGACTTTGAACAATATGAACAATGCTCTGCTGGGCCAGGTCACAGTTCTGTAACACAAAACCAAAATTGTGATAAATAATTAATTGTGACATAATGGACAAAATCCCTCTATCTCCAATCTGTTATTTGTTAAATGGTCTCCATTTTGTGGAGAATTCCAGTGTGCAGTAATGGAGTTTAAAACAAAGTGACAAGTGTAAATTGCTGGAATTAGGATTACTTGCATTGCCAAAAGGGTCACAACACTTACAAGTGCTAAACATTTAACAAAGAAATAGTGGACCAGAGCCAACAGCTCTAAATAAGTCAGGTTTATTGGCACAAACTAAAAAAATCTCCAGAGGGAGCATTACTAAGTCAAGAACTAAGAATATTCAACACTTCAGAGGCACTTGTACAGATAATGCTGAAACAGACTCTTCATGTAGCAATTTAGGGTCAAACTTGATGATCACAGATAGTTCATGAACAAGCTACTCCAAAATATTTTTATCATCAGGAACAGGAAAGATGATGCTACTGATAAAGAGTGATAGTATTTCTTCTCTGTAATGTAATTTTTAGTCTAAATCTGGTTTTAGATGTAGACTCAGTATGAGTCTTTCCAAAAAATACATTTAACTGTTGACGACCTTAGATTGAGAGAAAGCCTGTGGAAGATCTCACGACTGTTGTGGTCTTTCATGATTAAACAAAAGAGCTGCTAGCCATTTTAGCCCAAAATTAGCCCAAAATTAAGCTTCTCCTTTTCAGTCCTCAACAGAGGTGATGCTTAGACAGTCTTTCCAGATCTTGTGTCTTAGAAAATAGGAGGGTAAATAAGGATCTCATGAAAGGTTTATACATGATAAATCAGGATGTCTTTCACAACTTGTTCAGCATTTTAACAATACAGAACGGAAAAACAAAATATTATGTCAGAAATAGAAATTACAGATATTTTGGAAGACCTATCATTAACAAAGGTCTTTCAAGAAAGACTTGTATGGATCTTTCCACAACACAACTTGCAAGAAAAATTGTTCTTTATTTGGTGATATCTTCTGGAGACCCAATTCTTCAGCATCATGAACAAACATAAGCATCAGCCTGTACAGAAAGTGGGTAGTCTGTCAAAAAAAAAAAAAATTCTAACTCTCTGTAGCATCATTAGGACAGCCATCTCTGCTGTGAAATGTCAAGGCAGACTGTTGAATCCATTTGGGAGAAACAGAAAGAGTTCTGATGCATTTGTCTCTGTATCTACACAATATTTAAAAATTGTCATTTGTATATGCAACTACTACATGCACTTTAATTGCAAAATATTCCTTTACAGATATTTTAGTGCTCTTTATATTGTCATTCTCCCATGCTCTCTTCTACTACTTCTGTTCTGGTCTCTTTTATGTTGAGTGGTTTTCCCTCATTCTCTTACATTATTTCTCAGTACTTCTCCCTCCACACTTTATTTTTATGCAATGTAATTTAAAGGACAAAAATCTGGCTTTTGTTTTGTTTTAATTGAATTTTCAATAACACACTCTCTCCTTAGTGAAGCAGTAATCAGCCAGCAGATATTTGTTAGAGCAAGGACATTGCAGTCTTAATATTCAGTCAAAGCAACTATTAGATTTCAAACTTAAAAGATCATGTTGACATTAAAGGTCTCTCCTTTTTTTTCTTTTTTTAACATCTTGTTGCCCATAGCATTTTAACAAGATCCATTTAAATAGCTCAATCATTTCATTCATTAACACAATATACAAAACCAGTCTGTCACTCCAAAACTTCTTCCACTAAGCATACTGTGCAGCATTAAAGAATTTAATAATCGAAAAGAAATTAACAATGAAATTAATAGCTAGGCAAATGAGGAGCTCAAAACCAATTTGCCCAGTTACAGTGAGAGTTTAAAAAGAGAAATAGGTATTTATGTAAAAACTCACAACCTTGGAAACCCCTAATAAACTGTCAATCAGTCATAGTCTTTTAATGATCACCTCTTCTGGCGGTTTTGCTTGCTTATGCAGACAATGTTCTGCCTTTCATTTTTTTCTCAATATTTACTGTCCTTCTCAGTAGGTTGTATTTGTTTTTTTAAAGCTTGCATCAATACCTGGTTCAGCTGACTGACTGATGCTGTGCCACAATCACACTGAGGGAATATGAGAGTACATATGAGTACATATGAGAGAATAAAAGGGATGGAAAGAGCTACTTAAGCAAAATAAAATTCCCCTTTCCCTTAATAAAATTATAAAAGGACAGGCGAACATGATGTATCTTAGCTTTCTTCCATCTCTTTATCTAAAACAAAAACAAGCTTTGACAGATTGAACATCACTACTGATGATGACAGTGTAGATAATGGTCTCAGGAAAGCTTAATTAGCAGATCTCAGGATGACTTTCAAAGAGCAGGTAGGAGAAAGAAACAACATCCTTTGATATTTACCCCGTGTAGATTTCATATGGAAGCCACTGAGCAATAAGAAACACGGAATCCTAAAGCATCAGTTTTGCAATGTTTTTCTGAGTACATTTGAATTGAATTTGGCTTGTTTTTAAAGGAGGAAGGTAATCCTCAACCTTTGTAAGAAAAGTGATAAAATAGTACAAGAAGAAAATAAAAAGAGTAGTGATGATACATTAGTTGTGGAGGGATCTGGATGGGAATATAACCAAGCATTTCCCAGAATATGGGTGATAAATGCTTTATAGCAGATTACATTTCATGGACAATAGATGGGCTAAGTCTGCAGCTTCTTCTTTGAGAAAAGAGGTAGAATTCTAACTGTTTCTGTGGGAGTTTAGGTTGTGCCTTAGGTTACTATTGTAAGATACAATTATTTATGTCAATGTCACTTTTGTTTCCTTCATGTATTTGTTTTATGCCTCAGGAAACATGCTTTTGAGTATATCTATTATTAATGATTCTAGAGATATGTCTTGTCTTATCTGTTGATTCAAATTAATGCCTGTGTGCCATATTCCAATGGGAAAAACTTCAAGTGTATAAAAAGATTGTGAAGTATCTTCTTTCAGTAGAGCAAAGGGAACTGAGACAATAAAAAAACTATGAAACTCAGTAATAAGGACTGGTTCTTTACAGAAAATGGGTTTTGGCCAACTTGGGAAAATTAATTCATAGCTGAGAAAATTAAAACCTTTTTTTCATTCAAGCCTTTTACCTATTTTTTTCTGAATTCTCAAGCAGAATTTCACAAGGCTGAATCAGCACATCCTGAATGAAAAACATCCTTTGTTGGTGAGAGCAGTGGGCTGACTAGAAGGTCAGCTGGGAAGACTGAAATAAATTATGAAAAGGGAAAAGATGACTGTGTTTAAGTTACTCTGAAATCCTCTTAGATTCTAGGGAGATCTCCCTGCAGCCTTTCAGTACTTGAAGAAGACTTAGAAAAAGGAGGGATTTTTTACATGGGCAGATAGTGACAGGTCAATGGGGAACAGTTTTAAACAAAAATATTAGATGTCAGGAAGAAATTCTTCACTGAAAGAGTGGTGAAGCATTGGAATAGGTTGCCCAGAGAAGCTGGGGATGCTCCATCCCTGGAAGTGTTCAAGGCCAGGCTGTCTGGGGCCACCTGATCTAATGGGCGGCATCCCTGTCCACAGTGAGGGGATGGGAACTACATAATTTTTATTGTCCCTTCCAATCCAAACCATTCTGTGGTTCTGACAGGTTTCTGTTTGATATCTTCTTCACAACATATTTTGATAGCAATACAAATACTGAAAGGAATTTTCTCAGTCTAACAAATGTAAAGACCACTAGAGAAGTCATATTTTCTGAAGTGCAATACACTTCATTTTTAAATTTATTACATTTATTTAAAGTTTTATTTAAAGAAACATTAATGCAGAAAATAGTTTGAATCTGAAGCTTTGTATGTGAACATAAAAAAGCTTGTGGTGTTTTGTCTTGAAGAGGAATTTGATAAATTTCTGTTTCCTGCTAACCATGAGTTGGAAGTTTTAAGGTGTTGAGGTTTTTTGTTATTGCATATCAATCACAAAGAAAAATTCTTTACACTCCACTACCTATGATTGAATTTGAAATTTCATCTTTTATGCTACCTGGAGAGTCACACCTTTACCCATGAAACCTTGGGGCCTATTGTGGATACGGTAACAGTGGAATTGTTGAATTGCTGCCTATTTAGATCAAGTAGATAATAGACTGCCTGATGCCATTCCCTAAGAGAGTCACATAAGGCCAATGCTCAAGAAAAGGTATTTTCTAAGAATGATCGACAAGACCCAAAAAGTTTGCTTTCCAGTTTTGTTGTGGGTTTTTTTTTTTTTTCCTTAAAAATAGCACAACACATCTCTTCAAACCAATGGGACCCCATGTAAAAGTGTAGAGGACATACTGATTTTATTGAGAAAATATTTTTTCAAGGATAATGTAGAGAGACACTAAAGATGACCTTCAGAAACAGACAAAAAAGTGTATGAAGTTCCCAGAAGAGAGAAAAAAAAAGCTCAGCAAGCCTTTCTCAACTGTTGCTGTAACCCTTTCACAAGGACAGGGCCCAGGTCTCAAAAGCAGCAGAAACAGAAAGGAAATCAATTGGAAGAGGAACACTGTTTCATCCCCTGATCACAGTGAATGCAAAAAAAAAAAAAAAAGCAAGAAAAAAGCAACACCATGATAATACACTTAATTACACAGGAAGCTAAAACTGTTATATTAATGGATTTGAGGGTAGAGATTACCTAAAATAAAATATACAGATATAGCAATAATATTCTGTTGAGCTATGTAAGTTTAAGAAATTGGAAGCAAGATTTACAAGAAAACTTAAAATCTTTTATTTGATCAGCTAATATAGAAAGAAAAATCAGCTTCTGGGCTCAGAGAATTTATGCAGGTCATTGCAAGGGGAAACCTGAAGGGAAAATTAAACACTGTTAAAATAATGAAGCAAATCAGCACTCTGATCTGATATCCGCATCCAATTGTGTGGATACTGACTGCTTAGTGGCAGAGAACTAAATATTGCTCCACATGGGGCAAGGGAAAAAAGCCAGTGCACCACCAGGCCTAAATTACATGGACCACTTAGCGGTTAAATTTCAGCAATCAGGAACTACTTGCTCTTTTATGATGCTATGGAATACATTTCTATTTGATTTCAGTTCACCTTTTCAACATTTCCAGAGTTATACACTACTGTTCTAGTTTAGCATTCAGAATATTGTGGGTGCTAAGCAACATCTAGAAGGAAAAATAGATATATTATTGAAAGCACCACACTTTCAAATAAATGTGATTAAAGGGCAGAAAACCCTTCACTTAGCAGAACTCTTCACTTAGCAGAAGAGTTAACTCAGACACATTCAAATTTAGATTTTATTATTTTTTAGCAAAGAGAACAGTTGATGTTGAACATGAGGAAATAAGTATATACTGTGGGATTTACTACAGTCCCTTCAGCCAGTGAACTCTCTGCGTAGCAAGAAGCCCTGAGTAGCATTTACAAAAATAAAATTCCCTGATTTACAGTCAAAGACGATAGTTCATATATTACAAAGGTTCTGCTCTGTATGATACTCCTTAAAGAAAGTAAAAGTCTTAGGATTTTATACTGTCTAGTCCCTTAATGAGTTAATAATTTGCTGGAAATGGAAATGTATTCAACTAAGTCAGAATTCCCCCTCTTCCTTCACTTACAAATCACTTTATGTTTCATTTCCATCTTTTTAACATTATAACACAAAAATTTAATGCTAATTTCTAGCTCAGTGGAGGGAACGCAGAGTTAATGCTCAGTTAGGAACGCTGCAGGGTTATTACTTTTTGTACACAATCTAAGACCTTAGCAATGCTATATATGTATTTCTAAATGGCATTACTAATAAAGTGACACCATTAATATGATAACTTTTCTTGAATGTAGATCTTTTAGCATGAATTCCTGAAAGATATATGAACTCTTCTAACAAATAAAAATGTTTTATTGGCAGCACATGTGACAGTTTGCAACATTAAAATACCTGCTTAGATTATTGTTATTCCCTTCAAAACACTGCATAATGATCTACAAAAGACACAGAAGGCAGCCAAACTTTGTGATATTATGTTTACAAAGCTATTAATATCTCCAGGTGGCATTGAGAACATATCATGCGATAAAAAATGGAAGAGAAATAGTCAACACTAGATTCATATAAAACTTTTCTCAGTAAATGAACAACTTTTCCCTTCTTGTAATTTTTTGTGCACAAAGAAAAACCTATAAACACGCCATTTATTATAATGCCTGTATAGAAAGCAATAGAGCAATGAGAAGCTTATAATACTACATTAAAAATGAATACAATTAAGTTCTCATGACCATTTGCTTTCCTCCTGAACACAGTTGAGTGCACCTCGTTATTATTCTATCTTCCACACTGAACTACCTGATAGCATTTATACTCTCTAAACATGTTATCTCCAGTTGTAAACATAAAAAAAGAAAGCTTATTATTTATAAGGTATGGATTGCATTTTCCATTGCTCTAATTTCTTCTCAAGCCACACTGAAACAGAACAAGTAACAAGTGTATTCTGTAAAATGCTTGAATGAATAACATTTAGGCACATTTTGGTCTGGGTTAAAAGGTAATAAAAGGTACTGTGCTCCAAAAAGGTCTCATAAGGAAGCATTGTTCACAGTCTGCAGAGTGCAGCTTGGCCTCAGGACTGTGGACTATATGTTGTTTGACTAACATAAGATCTATTTTTTATTTCCTTTTTTTCCATAAATTCTTGTTTGAGAAGGTTTATCTCAGCAAGGCAGACACTGCCAATCTGCTTACACTTTTGTGTCTTCACTTAAGGCATACATTAAGTATTAGTGAGTATGTGAGGAACAGGCATAAAAGTGGCCTCACACTGACACCTAATAAGTGTCAGGACATTACTGAGACATTAATTCTATTTGAAAAACTGGAGAGTCACTTACTACCAGAACTCTGAAAATATTTTAAAGACTTCAATAGCCTCTCATGCTGATGGGGCACTTTGGTGGCAGCTAGAGCATTGCAGAAATGAATTTGGAAAATTCTCTTCTCCAAAGATCTCTGAAATAATTCCTATGTGTTGTAAATACTCCACTGTAGAAAGCAAATTTTTCCTGTGAATTTATTGTCTAGAGAATAAAAAGTTTAATAGCTATAAATATTTATTTCAATTACTTCAACTAGTTACTCACAGATGCCTTCTTCATGCTTTATGGCCAGCACCTGGTATACATCCCAACCAAGGAACACTTTGGTCTTCTACTTGTCCCAGTTCATGCATCTAAATATCAGTTTGAGCAGCTGCTATGAGAACAGCTGTAAATAAAGCCTAGTGAGCACCCTATGTGGCCCTACTTGGTAACTTAACTTCCTAGTATAAACATGGACAAGATACCAAATATTTTCCAGAGCTTTCCCTGATTTTACTTGAAGACTTGCTTTTAAAGTAGCAGTTTCTGTGACAGGTGAAAGTGGTCTTAGATTTGATTTTTGGGCTATGCCTACCAAAATATCCCAGCAGGCTAATGCTGGAAAATCTATGCAGTGCAATATTGTGCAGCATAGCTACATATCCAACTGGACTTCACTTTAGGACCAATTTGCCAGACATATAGTTAGGTACATTACAAAAGACACAGTTTATAGATTCTTCCCAATCCCTAATGGGGCCTCTGTACCATATCAGAAAGCACTCTTACAATAAATTAATCCCTGTGCCCAGTACACATGGGCATAGTTTGTTGCCTCATTTATTCCCACCCCTTATGAAATCATACCTAATTTTAAAAGGGAGAATGCTCATGTTGTGGTTTGACCTGGCAGGCAGATAAACATCCCACAGCCACTCCCTCATTTCTTGGCACTCACCCTACCCCTCAATGAATGGGAGGGTGGGGGGGTGGGATTGGGAAAAAAAGTAAAACTTGTGAGTTGAGATAGTTTACTAGGACAGAAAAGAAAGGGGAAAACTCCCAATAATAATAAAACAAGTGATACACAATACAATTGCTCACCACTCACCAATGGATGCAGCTCTATTCCTGAGCAGCAGCCCTTGGCCACCTTTCCCCCTTGTTTATATACTGGTGAATAAAAGAGGCCATATCGTGTGGAATTTCCCTCTGGTCAGCTGGGTCAGCTTTTGTGGCTGTGTCTCCTCACAACTACTTCTGCCCCTGCTGCCTGCTTACTGCTGGGGTGGGGTGAGGAGCTGAAAAGCCCTTTACACTGTGTAAACATTGATTAGCAAGAACTAAAATGTCAGCATGTTAACAACGTTATTCTCATCCTAAATCTAAAACACAGCACTGTACCAGCTACTGGGAAGAAAATTAACACTATCCCTGCCAAAATCATAATTACACACTAATACAAGCAAGGTGAATGCTATGAAGATATAATAGAAATAATTAAAATTTGATATTCAAATGAAAAGAGCATTTCTATACTTCTAAGTAACCGGTGCAATTTTTTCAAAAAACATCTAGCATAAATGGAAAATGTGACAATAAATGAATCTAAACTGATTCTGCTAAATAACCAACATATATATATTAAACATAGCATAATAAAAGGGAGGTGAGAACACCTTGTTGAGTCACAGATGAAAGATGTTTTTGAACATCACAACAAGAGACTTATGACCCATTAAAAAGATTACGAAAAAAACTGCTTCAAGAGTGTATTTTTACCCATACCTGGGAAAAAATGGTCAATTTTCCCCTGAGGCAATTCAATTCTAATACAGAATTCTTCAATAATATATCATCAAGCTCTGATAGAGAGGTTGAGTATTCAGATTTAGTCAGAAAACCATAGATTATTAAGACTAACACGTTCCTGAAAATTATTTTGAAGCTTTTTGTATCATGGCATTCTCTTGCATAAAATCAGTTTACAACATGTCATATGCTTTTCATAGGCATGTCACATGTAAGTCCAAACTCTACGCTAAAAAATCTGGAATATTAGGACTTTTCCATGTGGATGAGAAATTCTTTAATTTTGAATCAGATCAAGATATAGATTGAGAAAACACATGCAGGAAGAATGTCTATGAGCATTCATGGAGAAGGAAAAAGTGCTGTAAAATTGAGAAGTGCCAAGGTTTCAAAAATTTTAAGCTTTACTGAGATTAAGATTTCTCCAAGCCTGTCAAGCTTGTCTGAGTAAACAAGCAAGCAAGCAACTTAATTTGCACTACTAAGTACTGCAGACCAAAAGAAGTAAGCTCTCCACAGCAAAATGGTTTGTGTCAAGGACCTTACATACACACTATAAAGTTTGGGAATGCTTGGGGATGTTTTGAGTTTAGTCTACCTCTAGTCTTTGCTCTCTTTTGCAACTTTAATAAGTAAAGTTCTGAAATTCATCTCCCTGTTTCGTTTCAGTCGTCTACTTTATTTGCTCTGAGGATGCTCCACAATGCAAGCCAAAACACGGCAAACAGGGATGATCGGGAGATCTAGTTCAAAAGTTGACTCCTCTTCCAAACTAAGACACTAGTCCAGACACACATTCATTTTCTGATTCTGAACTCTCATCAAGGGCATTAGCAGACACATTTCAGATGATCTGACAGGGGGGTATTACTGCTGATTAAAGGTAATAGCTTTATTAAAACAGCCACAACTGCTGTCTAATTCCATACTTTTGTGCTGGATTTGCTGGAAGATACATTTACCTACGTTTACAGAGAGTAAAGGAAATACATAAAGTACCATAAAGTCCTCTCTTCAAAACTAAACCACTTTTGTTTAAAAGATCAGTTGACCATTTTTTTCCTACATCATGGAGACTCAACAGGTTTACAATTGTTAACTTTCTGCTGGTGTATCAGGTAAAACCACCAGAGAGATTTCCCCAGAGAATCAGACCTGGTTTGCTTGGCTAGCTCCACTAGAAATCAATTTTAAAAATCTATTATTTAAAAAACAAATGCCTTGTTAACAGTTGTGCCAAGAAAGCATATAAACTCCTGTGAACTTTCCTTAGCAATGGGAATTAAGCTTTGTAAGCCTGGATTTGTAAATCATCTCTGTCTTAAAGATGAACAAGCTGTACAGTACAGACACATTTTAAAGCCAGAAAACAGGTTATTCAGCCTTAGAATAAAGGGCAGAAAAAAACCCAAGACAAAGCCAATGACTGTCACACTTCAGTAAGAGAAATCAGAGAGATTACCAGCACAGCTTCTAGCTCTATGTGACAGGGTTTATCATGGGATACAGCAAACATTGTCCCTTGTAGCACACTTTTTATCAGACTGGATGTGTGCTCCAATGGGCAAGATGCACCCCTTACCCTCAGAGCACCTCTTAGCATTAATTATGGTTTCATGGTCTGAGAACATTTTCTGACTTCAGCCAGGGACCAGCTTTAACAGTCCTGGAATTCTCACTTTACTGAGAAGCAAAAGGTGATGCTCCTCTTATTCCTGCAAGGATCAACATTCAATTTGTAATACAGATGCTACAAATTCATCTTCCTAAAACTCTTTGATCTTGTCCAGTCTCAACTTATGTCCCTCTTAAAAAGGGACTAAAAACATTCATGCCAATGACAAAACACTGTCACGTTTCTTTTTTTTTTTTAATTTTGTTTTCATCCTCATTGCCTTGAGTGAGAAAAGCTCTGAAATTAATTCAATGACAGCATGTGTGTCTTTACAAGTACACAGTTTAGAGTGATCTGGAGCTTATATTTGCATGCTTTTATCAACGTCCACTTAAATGATGCTAAACTTTGATGGCTGCAATTAACAGGATAGAAAGCTGAAACCTTACAAGTATAGCATAAATTGTCTTTACTTCAAATAAGCTGCCACTGGAATTGAAAGCACAAAAGATGCAGAGGAAACAGTGATGGGCTGCTCTGAGTGGATATGGAGGGCCACAGATCTGGGAGCTTCCCTGTTTCCCTTCCAAGTGAAGGAATTTTCCTTATTCAAGGCTGGTATATTTCTCTAAGCTAAACACAAAGGAAAGCACCTAGAAATGTGCAAATTTAAATATATTATTTCTTTTTCTATCTCTAAAATGTTTAGAAATGTGTATTTTTTAAATTTAAGTAGGGTTCTGAAATTGATTTTACTTGGGTTCTAGTCACAGTTCTTCAGAGCATCCAGGGCTTTCCTGCTTTTAGGTAAATTTCAACCAGAAAGAATTCCTTTACTTTTACTTCTTTCACTTGTCTTGTAACTGAGAAGGGGAGGGAGCAACACATTGGGTGAAAGTTTGCAATGTTATCTGCAAATAATTAGGATCCATGCTCAGTTTTTGGATGCTGGTTGTCATAAGGCACTGCCAGTTCAATAATGTTTTCTTGATATGGAAGGATGGGGATTTCACACAAAATAAGCAGGATGAGAGATTCCTCTCCTGGGCTCAAGCTTCATGTCTTCAGATTTTAGCACTATTTTAGTTGCTTCTGGAGATGCAGCACCCAAGCTTTGTATTCAAGTTCCAGCAATCACCCAGGAATGCAAGCTGCCTCAGGGCACTCGTTGTTGCTATTTACCACCTTTTAAGATACAGCCACAAGGCACTCATAAAAATTGTGGAATTTTGCACCATAAAGCTTCATGTATAAAAGCTGTAAGTCCTGAAAAATCATACAGGTTATACTGCAGGAGTTTAGTGTTCTCAAAGACAAAAATGCTACACTTGTAAGTCTGTGCTGTCATTTTCTGACAGCAATGACAAATGACAACTTCCCACTTAACAAGGGCACAAAAAGAAACAAAGAAGAAATTAACAAAAACTATATTTTCCAAATCACATACTTAATCCTTAAACATCTGCCATTCCGTGTTTGTATTAATCATAATTCATCAGTATTTCAGGAGCTGTGGTGCCACAGAGACCTTGTGGGATGAGCAATCCTCTGCCACCTCTGGCACCCAGTACCCAGGTGTGCAGAACAAAAAGGCAGCAAGCAGACTCAGCTTGGCTTAGGACAAACACTTATGCAGGCAGCACTTATACACCCACGAAGACAAAATGATGCATTTCACAACTAAAAGCTGTCTTGTCATTATTTAAAAAAAAAGCTAATTTTAGTCTGTGCTCCACAAGCTGCACAAATCAGTGAGTGATAAAGATGAAAACATAGTTATACATATTTAAGTTACAGTTGAAGGTTTTTCTAAATGAATGTATGCAAATGTTTGAAGCCCCGGGGCAGCTCTTTCTTTTACTCAGGACATTCACTTAGTTTTCCGAGCTAATATTTAATCTAGTATTCAGTAAAACATCATTAATTACTTTCATAAATTCCTAACATCCTGTGAGATGTCTTTTCCCTCTGAGCTGCAAAACAGAATCTTCAAATGCCTTCTTCAATGAAGTGCAACAATTTTCACTCTACAGTCCTTTTAATTGTAAGAAAATATAATTTTTAATTTTCATCTTACTGCTTAATGGTGATCTTTGTAGTTTTAAAGAACACAAATATTATATTTTGGTAGGAAGAATTTTGGGGCAGCAAGGAATAGGAGGATTTCAACACAAAGCTCAGCTAAAGAACTGGTGTGGTCTAGAAGAGCAATTTGATAACAAGGAATAGTAATAGGTACAGTGAACGACTCAAAAGGGTCTCTATCTCACCCACCACCAGTTTCTTTAAGGGAATTTATAAGAAACTGCAGAAGGCAGTTACAGCAAAATCTTATACCTAAATTTACTGTTAGCACCCCTTAATTTCCTAGTTTTTCTAGCTATTTTTATTATTTGTACACAGATACATGGTTTTAGAACACAAATGGAAAAATTTGAGGAAATCCACTGCCTTAATCCCAATGGGGCTGTCAACACAGTAGCTGTATCGATATTTGTGCTCAAACTGCAGCACTCTAACTCCCACATCACACACCTAAAACAGATGAATGAAAATTTCTAATATCTAGTCACTTTACAGCCATTATTTTAGATATGCTTATCATGTCATTTACTGATTTTCTCTCTCACATCGGCAGTTCAAGTGTTTTCAAGTATTTCAAGTATCCTCTTCTAGAAAAGTTTTCTCTGGTACTAGCAATTGTATGTGACTCACAATCCTTTCCACAGATGCTCTTCTGACCTGACCTCAAGCATTTGATTATTGTAGCAGCCCTGCAATGTGCCAGGAAAAATAAGAAAAAGAAAACCCCGCTAAGAAGTGTGGCAGCATCTGCACAGCTAGTGTCTAGACTGAACTGTAATACAGTGTGGGGCAGTTTTAATGGATGATGCTCCTCTGCTTCATGGAACTACTTTCTTTCCCTGCTCTTGCATTTTGTATTTATATTCCTATTTTGTATTTAAATTAGAGATAAAATCAAGTCCCACAAGAAACAAGAATATTGCAGAATACCTGCAAAAATATTTTTTTTTAATTGATTTAAACCCTCGAGGTCTATTTAATGGATTTTTAAAACAAACAACAAAAAAAAAAAAAAAAAAATCACCAAACAAAAAAACTAAATAGGGCAGACTGCCGTGGCAGCAGTCAATGTAATTTAACCCAAATCCATAGAAGAGGATTGATCTTACTGAGCTTATCTCTAATATGGTTTACAAATACTGACTCCTAGTGCGTTAACTTAGGCCCTCTTTGCTCTGAAAAATATTTTTATACCTACTTTCAGACCAGATGGGCACCCAAGTATTTTATAAAAGATGACAGAAAAAATACATTATATAAAGCTGTGAAGAGGCAAACTAATATCAAAAACAGAAAAAGAAGTAATGAATTTGCCTGAACCAATCTCTTATTTCATGACCTCATCATGCTGAAGCTGCCTATTTCAGAACAAGTGATAAATATTAAAATGAAATTTTTTTTGCGTGTCTTATCAAAAGCCTCCAATATCAATTGTTTTCACAAATGTTTTCCCCTGCAAGCAGTGAATGCCTCTTCATCAATCTTTTATCAAAAGTAATCTTGTTCTGATTTCAATCTTATCAGACAAAGTTTTCTCTCTCCTTTGTTGTTTTTTTTTTCCCTTTCTTGGCAGAAGGTACATGAATATCATTTTGCACATGACTGTGGCTGCATCTCCATCAATCAGGAAATAACAAGTAACTGTGAAGGATATACCATGGTCCTGCAGAGCTCCAAACAGTAGAAAAAATTGTGCCTGATAGTGACAAAGTAGGAAAGCAAATGTGCACATCTACATGAATATAGATGTGCAAATGTTCCTTCTTACAGGGCATTCTTGCATTTCCAAGTATTTCTAAACAAAGAAATGGTCTGCAGTGGGGAGCTGTGCAGGGAGAGGCCACAACCTGCCACATGCCAGTCACAGCTGAGCCCAGACACCTTTGGACTGGGTGACAAAACACATAGAGTGATGAACCTGCAGCCAGGCAGGTGAGCTGGCAGCACCCCAGCTCCAACCTACTTACGAAATACCTGCAGGCATCAGGGTGAAGAAGATGCACACAGAGACCGTGACTGAGGGACAGATGGAGATGTGCTGCTGCTCCAAGTGCTGTGGAGGCAACACAGCCAGAGGCATTCTTGTCCCCATGCCAAAAGGGGTTTTTCTTAGGGAACTTCAGCCCACAGGGACAAGCTGCTGTGCCAGGGTGGGGAGAGCCCTGAGGGACTGCAGCCCATGGGCACCCCTCACTGTGCAGGAACACCTCTGAAGGACTGAAACTCACAGGTGAACCTTGTCAGCCAGGGACATAAAGAACAAAGGAAAAGCAGAAAGGAGCATCAGACAGAAACCATCATGTACTTTACTCCAATAATGTCCATCACCTGTGCTCCCATTACCTCACCAATGAGACTGTGAGGGACAGACCACAACCAGCAGTGAAAACAACAGGACCTCAGATTAGGAAGACAAGGTTTTTATTTATGTTTTCATTTTTGACTCAATGCCCAAATCAGTGTTCAGAAGATTTTGTTAACTGACAATAAATTAAATCTAGCAACGTTCCAAGTCCATAATGTTTGCCCCACAAGACTTGCTTGGTCTCCCTGAGCCCAAAATGCATCAAGAACTGTTCAGTCTGAAGGCTCATTTTAAACGCCACCTAGGATTGCAGGGGAAGAAAACATTCTGAGCAAATACAACATTTTCTGCTGCTAAAGCTGGACACCAACCAAGGTTTCATATATTTGAACAAGATCCTCAGTTTGTACAAATAAATGTCATTCCAAAAGTCTCACAGCACACTGAGGCCAATGTACAGTGACAGAGTTCCAGAACAGAGTAAGCTGCTGCAGCAACAAGAGGTTGAATATATAATGATTTCCATAGGAGAGACAAAGAGGCTGCTAAATTCCCATTTTTGACTCCTCAGAGGAAAAAAGCACAATAAACATAAATAAAACCACCTTAAGAGAAAAGGGCAAGAAGTTAAAAAATTAAATTTATGGGCAAATGACAGGAGCCTTGTGCTCCCCACATGAAGTGCTATGCATGTGTTTGCTTCATAAGCATGCATCAGGTTGTTCCTGCCACTCAGAGGAAGAATCTTGTCTTGAATACCCCAGACAGAGGAGAACTAAGGAGACAAAGAGCTTCATTTAGAAAAATCCATAAATGAAAATTATAGCTCTGTGTGCCTACTGCAGCAAAGCTGCTTGACCAGGTTCTCAGCTCCTGGGCTGCTAAGGAGAGAAGTTTCATGGCAGGAAAGTGTTCAGGTGAATCACAGGAGAATCAAGCCCAGTGCCAGGATCATCACAGATCCCCACCTTGTCATGATGCCTTCTCACACACAGATGAAGACAGGCAGGAGGACTCAACCATTAGGGACACAAACTGCTGGGTTTTAGGAACATGTTTTGACTTGATCCTACTTGGTACAAAAGTGGCAGGGTTGTAGTGTGTTAGGAGAATGCTGGAGACAAGCTGCTGACTTGTCAGTGCTGACTTTGGGGGTAAAAGATTCTGGGGTGGGGGGAGCTATATAGTCATGGCACACAGCAGGTGATGGAAGAATGATTATTCATCTTTAAATACTAAGGAAGTATCTGATAAAAATGCTAGGTATAACATAAGATAAAGGCTTTAATTTTTCATACAAAATTTTATATTTTATTTCTATGCATCTTCCTTGTCTTAAGGTGGAGGGAGTTGAGGGGCATGTGTTTGAGGATTAGAAAATCACCATCAGACAGGGAAGCAGATAGTGTATCTGTTAAAGCCAGCACTGTGTAAGAATTCTTTCTCATTATGCTGTTTATACATATCCCTAGTGTTTTGTTGGTCTTGCTTTTTTAACTGCTTTCATATCTGACATGATGCCTACAGGACAGATTGGCAGATTTGGTAAAGACCTTCCTTCTTACATGAGGTGTTAGTAACACAAAGGATGGGAAAAGTCTCTTTTAGAGAACACTTAAGTATGACAAATACAAACATTTAACATTTTCATCATGTTCCTGATGAAAAGAGGCAAATTTTTTCTAACTGGAGGCTGGAGAGAAAGTACATATGATGCTTTCTCATCTGGAAGTTAACAGTAGCTGTAAGGTTAAGGCTCAAGCTAAAGTTTTCCACCATTTACTCCTAAGACAAATCTCTCAAAATGTCTTTCTTTTTGATTTTTCTCCTCTAACGTGGCTTCAATAGCAGATTTTGCAACTAATAATAAAGGTCTTGAAGATGGGAGCCATGAAAGTAAATATACTAATCTTTTAAGAAACTAATAACTTTGTGTCATTATGAAGAGAAGATTAGTCACTAAAACACTATTCAATTTTTCTGCTGACAGTAAGTAAAAGAAAACTAATTTCATATTATATTTCACTTCACATTAAGAATTTAGAAGATGCATATTTATAATGATTCTTAAATTACTGCGAGATACAAAATTGCAAAGCCTTGTTCCTAAGAAGACTTTAGTGTTTTAAACTAGTACTGGAAAGATAGTGCCTAATTTTATACAAAACAGACAGAATGGTAGAGCCTACTGTTATTATCTTGAGGTTTGTATATGAGAATTGTCATGGTAAATATGCTTTGCAATATTGAAAGGCATGATGACATCTTTTTCTAAGGAAGAAAATTTGCTAAAATCCTGTAATTTTGGAATGTTAATGTATGGATATGCAGAGGACAGCAATTGTACTCTGGTGAAGAACACTTCAGCAAATTTTTGTCATGCTTTGTTTCAGCTCAATTATTTCAAACAATCTTGAGATACCAGCTTACATCTGTAAGCTTACATATAAAGTCCTTAGAATATACACACAAATGTGCTTCATAATATGTGGCATAAATATAATTTTCAATAATAATTACTGAACCAGGGAAGAAACTAAAAATGAAGATTCCCATTACCTGCTGTGAAAATGTAATAAACAAATTCCTATTAGACATTAATTTACATTTGTTTTGAGGGGTTTTGTTTGTTTGTTTGTTTGTTTGTTTTTTCCACAGGGATGAGGTACAAAACATACAGAAGCATTTAAGGAAAATGTCCTGTAGGCTGAGAATTTAATTGTGGCAGTTCCTCAACATCAGCCATTACTTTGCTCTGGTTTACATTTTTCATAATAGAATGCTACATTTTAAGTATCTGCAATCCTATTTTTTTATCCAGCAGAATTCTGCGTAAGGGTCAATGTTCAGGGAAAAATCTCAGCTTAAAGAATTCAGATCCTTGTAAGAATGAGACTAAAGAAAATGCAATGTTCTTACCTCCTTAGAAATACTTTTGATGATAATGAACTTGGTGGTGATGGTACAAAAGGTCAGTAACTGGAACAGGATATTGGACTATGAATGTGAGAAATGGGCTCAGAGCTTAATGATACATGAAGTTCAATAAACAAGTTGTCAGACAAGGACAACGGGGTTTTAAGAAAATGCCTGGGCAAATGGCCACAGGGAGAAATTCCACAAGTAGACAGGGACTAGACACCAAATGAGACAAAAAGGGAGACTGATGCCAAAGTCAGACTGAAAAAGAAATGTGAGAAATAGTCATGATCAAAGAAAATAAAAAAGTCAAAGGCCACAAGAGTACATTTCTCTCTCTAAACCACAATGGAACCTGGAAGCTACAATCTCTGTTAGAAAATATAAATGAAACTAGATGGCAAAGTGCTTCCCAAGTACTTCACTTCCTCCCTGAGTTTGACAAGGGATGATTGTAACATAGTGCAACATTGGTTACCCTGTTATTTGACATGGCAAAGGTCTGTGGGATGTATTGGGATATATAAGTGATTTCAAATCTGTTACTGATTTCCATTTTTTTTTTCCATTTTCAGGTCCAGTAAGGGCTTTAATTATTGACTCAATAAATTACATAATTAATTTTTCCCCTACAGGATCACTGCTTCATTCAGTAACAGAACCATCTGCAAGACTGTAATGGAAGCTCTTTTTCAAAAGATGAAATAAATATCTTTTGCTTTCACAAATAGAAGGGGATTGAGCAAACAAGTGTAAGAAATCCCAAAGTGCTCTTTAAAAAGATTAAAGAATGTATCCTTAAAAAGTTGTGTTTTGGTAAGCAAGTTAACTTATGTTTCAGATGTATTATTTACTTGGTTGTCTCAATTTTCTGTATATTTTTCTTAAAGCATAAACACTGTGCAAAAAAAAAAAAATCTTGGAAGTAAAATTTTTGTGAAAAAAGTTGGAAAAAAATTGAGAGCCTACCTTTATAGAATCCTGACTATTCTGTTAAAAACTGGAGTCTGGCTGTGTCATTAAAGGTTATGTCATAAACCATGTGGAACACTTGTAAGAAGATATGAAAATCTATTTTTCCTCTAATCCATACCAGGTTATAGTATATTATTCTGTTCTTCTTTTTTTTTTTTTTTTTTTTTTTTTTTTTTTTTTTTTTTTTTTCCCAAGACAAATGCATCTTGGCAGAAATTATGTCTTCTTTTCTTTTTGCATTACTTGGCTGTCCCTTAATGAGAACAGACAGGCTAGGGTGTTTTTAAACTTGTATGAAGGACAGCAAAAGCCAGCTTATATAGGGGAATGGCTATGATGAACACATTCCTGTTTGTGTTTAAAAGTGATTCCTTTTTGTGTTTAAAAGTGATAATTGAAGTGGCAATTTCAAGTTCATCTGTTTTACTCAGAGGTATGAAAAAATAGATAATTTGAAATATTTTACCAGACATAAGAAAAAGTTGGAATTTGCTGCGTCGTAATAATCTGAGATATATTATTCATGCTATTCTATTTGCTAGGTGGTCATATTTAGAAGGATGTTCCTTTTACAGGGCCTCAGCTGTTACCAAACTGGTATGGAATTGGACACAAATGAACGGACAAATTGTCATTACCACAGACTTCATTAGCAGCTAAGATGGTCATATGTCCATATATCCAGAGTAAACAAAAGAGACAAGATGCAGTTGGCTCAATCCATCATGGGAAAATGCAAAATGTTACAAAATTAAAATCTGGTTCTGAACTATCTGAATTCATCTCAGAACAAAGTCTAAATAGTCAAATAACAGCACTTTGTGTTATAATGGCTGGGTGTCTTAATATTTTATGTCAAGTGTCTGTTAGTTTTCTAATTGTGACACCATGCTCCACAATGTGAAACTCATGCATTTTGTATGACTTTCCCCAAACTTACGGGGTAAACTATAATCAGTTAATAAATAGTAAATAAACAAAACTAATTTTGAAGATTAAAGGGTGCGAGGCCTCCTGGTTTGGGCTTTTGTTTTTTTTTAATAACAATCTAGCTCTTGTGATGAAGCCTAATATATGATAATATAGTTCAGAAAATACAAAAGTCTGGTAAATCCCAGAGCTACTGGACACTGCTTAGAAAGTTAATATGAGAGCTTGGGGAATACACAAGAGCTTGGGGAATTTATGCAAACACTCTCTGGGTTGGAGAAGAGAACTGAAAGGAGAATACAGGGGAGAACATGGCAGAATTTCAGAATATTCTGTGGGAGAATGTCAGTTTTATTGTGTCTGCCCTTGGAAGCCATAAGGGACATTCTGAATCATAGCTGGGCACAAGTCCTCCCTCTAGCCCAAACGCTACCATATCCACAGCATGTGAATGCATCCTTGTGTTGAGGACACAGGACCAGCCCAGGGATGAGCAGACGTGTTCAGATCCTGCCTGCACACACATTGTGTGGCAATGCCCAAGGGCAGCTGTGGTCACCACACAGACGTGCAGCACCATCAATGACATTTGCTTTTACAGTAACATCAGATGGCCTGGCCATTGTCCCTTACAGGCATCTCTGCAGAGTCTGTAGTCATCTGAGAACAAAGACCTAAGTACCTCTTGGTGCTGAACACTGTGTTCTGTAAGCAGCAGACCAGATTTAGCCACCCTATATCCACTCCTCTACCAACACACCTGGTCATTTTCCAGGTATTATGATCCAATCTGGGGACACAAAAGTTGGGTCTGCTGCCAAATGTTTGCAGACACTAATTCCTGCTGTTCCAGCCCTCCTCTACACAGGGTTTTTTCCTGTGACTTGTCTAAGGCAAGTATTAGTTCAGATTGGAAACAGGACACTTCAGCATAAGGGATGTTTTCATATCTTGGTTTATCAAAATTGCACTTAGCAACATTTTTTCTTTTCTGTTCTCCCTGACACAAGTTATTGTTTCTCTATATCAAGGGCATACTCAGCAAGACTATGTTATTTTCATATTTTAAAATGTAATACTCTTTATAGAGAGATCTAATAAAAAGAGAGTTCTTAGCTCAAGATGTGACTTCTTTCAACTAAAGTAAAAAAAAAAAAAAAAAAACAAAACAATAAATTAATCCTAAAGTTGCAATAGCAATTTTCAGCAATAACAGAGTAGTACATGGCTGACATGACATACAGAGGGAGGGAGAAGGACAAAACATGCCTGAAAAACACTTAAGAGAGGGATTTTCATTATAATCTAAGCTGGTAAAAAATGTGGGAAGGCATTTCCATGGGCTGACTTATCTTTTAGATATTATCATGAAGACCTGTTGAAGTTTTTAGTTATTTGAGTGAGCGGTTAGCTAAACTTTAAACACAAGGACAGTAGATTTTTGTCCCAGCAAAGAAAGATGCAATTGGATAAACATGTATTTCTGTATGCTTCAGATTTTTTTTAAATAGCTTTGCTGTCTTCCTGTTCACACAATTCTGTTTACTGACTTAAAAGTATTACACAGAGAATACAAAACCTAAGCAGGGAAAAGTAATTCTGGGTCACTTTTTTACTTGGAAGGAAAGTGATAGCATTGAAGAAATTATTCAGTTCAATAGTCAGTTTTGGTGCCCATTTTTGGCAGTACTTGAATCCAAGGAACAGATTTGTTGAGAAAACAATATATATTTTTTCAATTAGTAAGGTTTAAAGAGTTATGAATGCTAGAGCATAAAGGAAAAGAAAATGGAATATTAAGAAATAGTAATGAACATTCAAGAAATCATAAACAGATGTTACAAATAGTTGATACAGATGTTAAAAACCAGGAAAACTCACAAAGATCAATGAGCAGTTTAATAAGAAAATGCAGTAAGAGATAAGAAAGAAAAGATTTATAAGCATGTAGTAGTGTAAATAGGAAATGAGGGGACAAAGTAGAAAGAAGTGTGACTATATGGAAATCCAGAAAGTCCAAAGGTGCTGTGCTAAAAATCACTACTTTGTAAGGTCACGACATAGCCTTTTATTATTTGAGGGTCTCTGATGTAACAAGCTGCCAAAAGATTTTAATTATGCCACAGAGACAGAGGGCAGAAGGCAAGTGCCAGCAGATGCTCAGGCTGAGCCGTGTGCAGGGTGGCTGCACCCAGGTTCCTGCCCTGACACATCGGCACCCTGGGTCTGCGTGAGTTCTCACCAACTGACCCTGGGCGACACCGACTCCTGTACAAAGAGCACAGATCTACCCAGTCCCACACTTATGTAAACATAAAAATTCTTCTTCTCTTTGGAAATGGCATTCCCATTCTTCTTTAATTCATAGAAGAATGGCTCACCTGCTTCCCATATCTTCTTTTCACTGATGAAGATCTGAATTTTGCCTTCTTTCTTCATTCCTGTAGCTATAATATATAGCATCACCTAAAATTTACATAGCTTGCTGACCTTTACAGAGTTTTTTCAGCATGGATCTGTATTTTAGGCACCCTGAATTTTGCTGATATTCATACCTAAAAGTCTGTGCAAGTGTAGCACTAGTCAAGTTGTCATCTCCATCTGAATTTGTCTCTCTATTTTTTTGAGAAAGCAAAACACTTCCTTCTTAGTTAGTGTTCTTTAGTTTTCCTTGTGCTAAAGAACATGTTCTTCTGCTCTACATGTTCCAGTACAGGATCCACAAAGAGGAATGTAATTTAATTAGAATATTTGTTGATGAAGATAAACAGGATACTCATACCTCTACCTACCAAATGCTGCTGCAACACAGACAATGTAAGTTAGTACTAATACCAGTTGAAATAACCTCTTCATGGATTTCTATGTAAAAATAGAGGCACTTAAGAGCCCTAAAAACTTTTCCAGTTTCCACTGTAAATTAAACACCTAAATGTTTAATCAACTGCTCAAAAAAAACCAAGCAAATTTATAGCAACAATAGAGGAATTTTCAATGCCTGGACCAATTAATAGGTTTCTCTCAGCTATATCAGGGCTATATTAGTGACATTTTTTTTTAATATATTATTTCTTTCATTTGTAATCAGACTAAAGATAATTGAATACAACATGAAGACACTAGATCAAAATGTACCTCCCCTTCATAAATTCTTATACCAAATTGTGCTGGTAAAAATATCAGACAAGGAAATCCTAAAATAGAGTATTGAAAATGATTGGCCAAATTACCCAGTTTCTCAGTAAAATCTGCTGCGAAAATAATATAACCATGAAGAGGATATAGGAAAATAATTTCTATTTCCATATCTGTGTTCTAGTCTAGAATCAGATAATTTATAGAATTTGATGGAATCATTTATGTTTGTTTTTTTTTAAGAATTAAAGTTTGGAATCCATAGCATATATTATCATCATGGTTTGACACTGGCCAAACACCAGGCACCCACAAAAGCCACTCATTCATCCTCCCCGGCTACAGCTGGACAGAGGAGAGAAAACTTTAAACCAAGGGTTCATAAGTTGAAATAAGGACCAGAAGAAAACACTCCAAGGGCAAAACAAGCTCAGCATAGAGGTCCTTATCAACAGATGCCTGTTGGGTCCTCTCAACCCACCCTCCCTGACACAGCAGTGGTCCTGTCTGGACTCCATGCTGAGGATATGCAAAGAAGAAACCAGCAGAAAAAATGAACCTGACAATAAAAGCAGTAATGTTTGCTGGATTAGGGAGTTACACAACACCAGAAAAGAGATCCACTTGCCTGAGAGGTAAGCAGTGGGAGCTAGTGGCTTCAAGCAGGGAAAACAGGGAAAACAGGGTGAAGGGAATTGGCTGGGTCCCAGGTAGTCACAACGAGCTAGACTGGCTCAGCCAAGCATTGAACTGCTGTTTCTTACACAATGTTATCCAGCTTTCTCTTTCTCACACTCATGCAACCTGCCAAGCTACCTCTCTTGAGTCTGTAAACAGGCAACTCCTTGATCTGTCTGGCTCGGCTTCTGCTCAGGTGAGCCATGGATACGTGGTTGCTGCACTGGAGAGGAATGTTTTCCAACCTCACCAAAGAAAACAGCCTTTTGTAGCTTCTTCCATTAAACTACATACTGGTGCTTAATACATGCATATCCTTTAACTAAACTTACAATTGTGTAAAGATCAGAGAACAATCTGATGAGAGCACTTAAATACTTGCTTGTCTGAGCTCTTTGAACGAGCATGTATTAAACACTGCTCTTTAAACCAGAATCTGTTGAACACTACTGACAGAAGAAGCAGGGTAGAAATAGATAGTCTCCTATTTGAGTCTTTTTATTAGCTGTTTTTCAATCAGAGAATTTAAAAGGCTAATACAGAAATAAAATCAGAGGATTTTTCAGTATCACATGATAGGCAATTATTCTAATTGGCAGTATAAACTAGGGGCTGGTTACAAATTATAAGAGTAACTTAAAGTATTATAAGTAACTCACAGACTACCTCAAAACATATAAACAAGAAAAATATCATTCTGGAATTTAATTTTCTTATACCTTAAGACTCCCTCTGTATGAGAAACCATAGTAATATTTCTGTCCCCATGAACACTGGACTGGTTAGACAAGACACGTATCTTTATTTTCTACTTCCTAACTCATTCAGTGTCACCTGCCCCTCTACCCCAATACTTTTAACTCTCTTCTTTAAATTAAATTAGCTGTATATTTTGTGTAAGAGCAACATATAAATAGATCTTTGTACATTCAAAACACTTCCACATTTCTGGAATAATCCCCTGACATTTGCACTCAGCATGATTCAGCAACAGGAGAAAACACCTACCCTCAATTTGTTCCCCATATACATAATTATACTAACACATGGTGATTTAACACTGTGAGACAAAATGATCCCAAGGGTTTTCTCTAGCTGGAAGTCTCCATGTCCCTGTAAAAGAGCAGAAGGCTCTCACTGCACAGCATGTGCTTTTATTTACAGTGTATGCTCTTACTGATAGCCTTATAAGCAAGGTAGTCCCCATACTAAGCTCCATCCATGCAGTCAGAGCTATACTAGTTGTCCCACCCAAAAAAGTTTAAAGCAGGTACCTTCCTGAATAAACTGCAAGGGTTCCCTAACATCTGTGGACACAATTTCATTAGGATATCACAGGCTGTTCTACTTCTTTAACATGGTTGGATCCTCTTCTTTACCAGCACTGTTACTTTAAAGCAAAGACAACTCAGCTGCTCCAGAACAGCATGGAAAATAGATGAGAGGGTAAAATGTCAAAAAAAAAAACCCAAAAAAACAAAACAAGAAACCCAGACTAAAACAATAGAAAGAAAGCTAGAGGTTTACCTCCTGATTTTTAATTTCTGTTTCACACTTTCTTCTTCCTTTCAACAATGTTATGGTAGGAAATATCATATTTTCCTCTTAGACTACAGCGCCCTTACCACAATGGGATCCTGAATAGTGCTTACTAAAAAAAACCACATACATCTACAGAGATCTATATACATAACTCTTCAGCTACTGTAAACATAGAACTATTCATCCTTTTCAATTCAGGAGCCGTCTGATAGAAAAGCCAAAGAGCAGTCTGAGAGGGGCTTAGAGTTTGTGCTGTCTTTGGGTCACAAAGAGAATAATTTTGAGTCATGCCATGATAAGAGGCATCCAACTCTGTGTGGTCTCACTGGGACCCTTGCTGGGGTATCTAAAGTCAGAATATACAAACACTATAGGTACAAATCCCTTCTTTTCACCATCAAAACACTGTGAAACCTGAGCTGTGATCTGGCAACTGCCGTGATAGACTCAGCATGTCAGGGAAAAAAAAAGTATAAAATCTAATCCAGCTAGAAATACAGAAAACTAAAGTCAACAGAGCACAATTACTCTGTCTAGAACTCAGGCAGGGTGTGGAAACAGGTTCTCAAAGATGTAAAAATAACCTTAATCATCATATCTTTCAGGCTGCTTCTTTTCTGTCTGGTTGAATTAAAAGGTACCATTGAAGGCTAAACAAATAAATAAGGATTATAGCATACATTGCAAAAAAGCAAAACTCTTCCTCCAATATGTCAGAAGTTCAGTTCAACCTTTCATCAAGACCTGCAAGAACAGTGAAGATCTTTTGGATTTCATTCTCAGGACATACTAAAGTGAACCTCGAATTATTTATTTTGGTGTCCATAATAGTGTGTTTCCTTAGCATCAGCATAAAACATGGTTTATGACTCTAAGATGCCAAATTTCATAGCCTATTAAATTTTAGCATATTTCACAGCACATCTATGGCAGGCAGAAATGCTTCAGAAATGGCAGCATTTAATTTCACAGTGATCATCCATTATGATTTCAACCATGCTTGCAAGGAAAATTCCAGTCTATTCAAAAAATTCACTTGCATGACTTACATCATACCAATTGATATAGACAAAATGGTATTTCACTCAACTCTCACCTCCTTTGTTGTCCCCCCACTTCACACTTAACCCCCACAGAATAAAAACCAAAAAAAACACAGATTCCTTCACACCCCCACTTGCCTGGGCAAATTAGTGGGCAAATTGACAAGTTTTTTTAAATGCTGTGGCCATGAACTCATTCATTTAAGAAAAGTACTCTGAAATTTCTTTATGTTCATTTATAAAACAAAAGTCTAATAAAAACTTGTGAATTTGGTCTGTGAGACAAACCACCACCTAGAGCTCAGTGAGATAAAAAGAGAGAAAACTTCCTTTCATCAAGGGTCAACACTGAGGGTCACAGCGAAGTGCTAGCAATAATCTACTGCTTCAGAGACTGCCTTAAAATCTTACACCCTTTGCAAAAGAAAAATCAAGACATATATCATCTGCCTGGTGATACTGAAGATTAGAAGAAATACTTATGATAAGTCTTTTGTGAAGCATTAGCAGAATTTAGATGGTTTCATAATTCCTTTGAGGAAACAACACCACTAAACTGGGAAATAGAAGTCAAATACAACTAAACAAATAATATTTTCATATGCTGTTATGTTAAGGGATACTACCCAAAGGCAAATTCTAAAGTTGTCCTTTTATTAGTTGCCTAAGGACTAAAAAATATTAATGATACTTATAATGACGTACACCTTTTACATTATGCAAATCTTATACCTCAGCTTTAATCTCCTACTTAACAGTGAGAATTGTTCTTGCCTGAGGTCCCTACTACTCAAATTTCAAGAGATTAAAAATAGCTCTCTAAACCATATAACTTTTCTTTGATTTAAAACAACCAAAGCCTTTATGAAATGGAAAAATGGCAGCAAGGAACTTAAAAAATAACCATGTTCCTCTGCTAAAAAAATACTCTCATTTGAGATATCAGCCATTTTCTTTATGGCATTAGATTCACAAACTGTGACTGTGGAGCTCTGCTGAAGCCCAGTAGTCTGTCAGGTGAGCAGAGACTCCTGTGTATGTAAGCACATTTGTAAGGATAGCAGAGTAAGTACAGTAATTCCCAGAAAATGGAGATGTTTTGTTTAAGCAATAGATGTGCCCACCTATTTCTGCTTTGTCCAAGACCCTCATTAAACCAATAGTGTATGGGATAACACAGGGTAGACCAGCACCTTCTTCGTACTTTGGCAGGCTACCCTAAAACTGGAAGGTTCAGCTATTGTTTAAGTCTAAAATGCTTGCTCAGAATTGAAGGTTGAGCAAGGTTATTGTCTAAGAAATATTATTTCCTTTCTAGTTGAAGGAGGCAAACCAAAAGTTATTCCGTAAATTAAGTCCAAAGAAAACAGTATGACTTTTTCAGTACCTTTGTCAAAAGTGAACTTTTATCCACAAATTCTATTTTACAACATATGTTGCGAATCAGCACAATGTACACTGAAAAATAAATGTTAATCATATTTGGTTTGAAACTGGATCAAAAATGCTGAAGAACGGATTAAAAATAGACAGGACTAATTTATAGTTTAATTAATTTTGGAATGTGCCTCAATACTGATTTTTTTGCAAACTATGTGTGTTGTGAGGTCAGAAAATGTAAGGAGTCAAGATGTGATTGGAAACTAAGGTAATACAGGCAGGGTAGTTCTGGAAATTATCATCACTTGTAGGGTTTCATACCACAGAAATAACACCTCAAGAAATTAAAACACCCAATAAAGAAACAATTCTGACCTTGTTGAGGGAGAGAACAAGTTCAGCAGACAGAGAATTTAACTGAATTAAGCACAGTACTGCAAGAAAAGTAGCTTGAATTTCCCTATACATGAGAATGGTAGGCATTTATTATAAGGTGGTCTGGGGTCAAGGGCAAGGAGCTGCCACCCATGGGTATAACTGGTGCTTGACTGGCCTCAAAATCACAGCTATAGGTACCTCTCTGTCTAGGCTCTCCTTGGAGATTTAACTCTCAAAGGTCTATAATCCTTTCTTTCATCAGATGAGTATCTTCCAGGCCCTATCCTCTAAACAGTTCAGACACCTTGTATTTCAGTCATAAGACTGCAATGGTCCAAACTAAGTCATTCTTGTAAAGAACTCTCCTCATCTTACCGATTCACGTTTTAGAATGGTTTCAGAAGCAATTGTACAGCTACAACTGAGCAGGAGGTAAATGAGAGTAGGACTTCTTAGACACCTCATACAGACTGTGTTTGTGCCACAACTCAAGATGTCAGTATAAACCTCTCAGGTATCTGCTTTCCTTAGACCATTTTGGGACAGATGAGCTCCATCAGACAGATGAGTAAGAAGAATGCTCCAGCTTGGAGGAGAATTTGGTATGCTCCAGCAGGAAAGCTCCAAGTGACTAGACTATAGAGTGTGTCAGGGACACGAAAGATTGGGAGAAAAAAAGAACACAGTGGTGGAAGAGACACTTAAGAGAAGGAAGCTGAAAAGGTAAGCTTTAGAGGTAATGGAGAAAAGCTCTGTGTTTTATCACTCAGAGTTGGCTGACACTAAATTGAAAGCATGCAGAAGGACACAGTGTAGAAAGAGCAAAGATGTTCATAAAATGTTTTTATTTCTATTGCTTTCTATGTAATCACTTTTGAGTTTTCCTAATTTAAAAAGTTATAAGCTCATGAAAACCTGTAGTGAGGAGAAGTTGTTGAGTAAGGGCTACTGAGTGAGTATAAAAGACATTCCCCTTCAGATACTTCACTGTAGAAATAGATCTAGGTAAATCCTAGAAATAGATCTAGATAAATCCTAGAACCACCTTTTCAACCAAGACGGGTGTCATCACATATTTCAGGAATAAACACAGTAACATTTGCAAAGCAATACTTATGATTTCCTGGTGGACTCAGCATACTAGAAGTAATTATTGTTTTTACAGATTCCAGCATAAGAGTAGACCTTAGATCTTCAGTGAAGTAGTGCTAGGATTCTCTAGAGCACATTTGCTGTGATTCAGTGCAGTAAATATAACTACAATGAAACTAACTTGTCATAAGAAAAAATAAAATTTTTATATAAGATCTTTGATTTGGTAAATATTAAAAAAACTGCATATTCCACACTGAATTTCCAATTCATAATTAACTAGTCATTTTTATTGAGCTTACTTTTATAAATATTTTGTTTTAAACAAAACCCCAAGAGGGGGTAGGTTTCATTTGCATTTTGTTCAATTTTTTTCATTGCCATGAAAGGATCTCACTACTTGGCTGTGATAACTGTTCAAAGAATGTCGTTGAAGTTTTGAATTATATTTGGAGCGTATTTATGATAATTGGGAAACCATTTAGCATTACATATTGGATCAATAAACATGGAAAAAATGCCATGCAGGGAGGCTTCCTTAAAAAATGACTGAAAGACTACTTGAAACTAAGTATTCAGCAGAATCTGACTATTCTGCAAAATCTTTTTAGCAAAACTATTGCCATGGCTGGCCTATTTTTCCACATTTATTTCCTATATGTTGTGAAGGTTATTATTTCATTTTGACATATTTATTTTTTCCTACGACAGATCTACTTTCAACAGACAGATTCAATGAGTATGCATGTATTTGACTTATAAATATTTTAAACATTTCTTCACTGAACATGGATACATATATATATTCTCCACAAAGAAGTAAAAGAATCAGTCAGGTCACAGTAAAACCCCAATTGCTTGATCTTCAAATAACAAAGGAACAAAAAAGTTTGCACTGCCATTGTTTATGCTTCTACAGTTTATGAGAGGAGACAAATATTCACATCACCACAATAAGTGTATACATTCAATTTTGCTGAAAATATTTTTTTAAAAATGATAGGTATAAAAACTAAGGATGACAAAAAGAATCACAAGAGTTTCACCGATATAGACTTATGATTTTCATAATCCTAAGGGAATTTAAACTGCAGATTTTCTGCTAAGTTATCAGTAGACAGAAAAAGATGGTGAGAATATTTCCAGTGGAGAACCAACACATTTTACGAGAATCAAAGATGACAAGCTCACAAGTTGCAAAGAAGCATAACTTTTACTGTGAATATTATTCATCAGGTTGAAGCCTTTTTCAAAATATGCCAGGGGAGTGTACAAGGTTGGCAACTACTCTCTGGGAAGTTTTATTTTGTCAAGAATTTCACAGCTGTGATTATGCTGTGTAATTTTAATATATTTTACCGGAGTCCTTCAGGCATGGTTAACACTCTCCTGAAAAATATATCAACAAAATTGGTGAAGTACTTCAACATACCCAGTGTCACTTACATTAGGCTGGCTGAATTAATTGCAGGAAAATTAAAACTTCCTACTGAGTTATTTGGCACTATTTGCTTATTTGTTATTTGGTGCTACCTGATCATTAAATATAAGTCCTCACTATAATAGATGACCATATAATATGTATTTATCCAGAAGGGTATGCAAGAAAAAGCATTCTTTGCCCTTCACAGATGACAAGTGAGTATTCTTACTTCAATGTGTTATTCCACAAACAAATTTAAAATGTAAGTACCAAAATTTATATATTAAAAAAAATGGAGTGCCAGGAAAGAATGGAAAATATATTTGTTCTGTTTGCAGTGGAAGGGAATCGATCAGGCACAGCAAGTTCAGTAATTCAATGAAAATAACTAAACCGTGCTACAAACACCAGAAAATCTCTTCAGTTGATTCTAAGTTAACGTGAAGGAAAATCCATCTCAGTCATCTCTTTAAGGGCTGTACTGGGTTGGTGTGGCAAGGTTTGGTAGCACGGGACCTACAGAAATGGTTTCTGTGTGAAGCTGCCAGAAGCTTCTGGCACCTTCCCTTGTGTCTGACAGACCCAATGACAGCCGGCTCCAGGATGGACCTGAAACCAGCCAAGGCCAAAAACATCAGTGACAGTATTTGGTATTTGGGATAACGATTTAAGAAAGGGGTGAGAATATGCAAAAGAAACATCCCTACAGACACTCAGATCAGGAAAGAAGGAATGGGAGAAGGTGCTCTAGGTGCCGGAACAGATTCCTCTGCAGCCCATGCTGCAGATCATGGTGAAGGACCCATGTCCCTGATGTCCATGAAGGTCCCATGAAGGTCCCACGGTGGTGCAGAGATCCACCTGCAGCCCATGGAGGAGCCCCATATCAGAGCAGGTGGATGCCCAAGGGAGGCTGTGACACTGTGGAAAACCTATGCTGGAAGAGGCTCTTGGCAGGACTTGTTGATCTGTGAAGACAGAAGCTCATGCAGAAACAGGTTTTCTGGCAGTATTTGTGATTCCATGGGGAAACCATGCTGTTTCTAAAGCTTTACATGCCATGGAAGAGACCTTTCCTGGAGCAGTCCTGAAGAACTGCAGCTCATGGGAAGGATTCATGATGTGTAGAGGACTGCCTCCCATGAGATGGATCTCAGGCTGGAATCTGGAAAGACTGCGAGGAATACAGCAGCAATGGTGAGACAAGTCAATAGCTTGTCCAGAGAAGCTGTCACCAGTGGAAGTATACAAGGCCAGGTTGGATGGGGCCCTGAGAAACCTGATCTAATGAAAGATATCCCTGCCCATGGCAGGGGGTTGGGCTAAGTGATCTTGGTGCCTTCCAAACCAAACCATTCTGTGATTCTGTTGTTCTGAGCCCCTCTCCTAGGGCTAGGAGAAAGTAGCAACAGAGACAAGGTGTGATGAACTGATTGCAATTTCCCTGTCCCCTTACACCACTGCAGGGAGAAGGTAATAGGAATCAGGAAAAAAGTTAAAGATGGGAAGAAGGGAGGGCTATAGGGAAGGTGGTTTTAGGATTTCTCACTATCCTACTCTGCTTTAATTCATAATATTTTTTTTTCCCCCAAGTTGAGTCTGTTCTGCCTGTGATGGTTATCGATGAGTGATCTCTTCCTGCCTTTATGCCAACTCATGAGCCTTTTGTTCTATTTTCTACTCCCTGCCCAGCTGAGGAGGGAAGTGATAGAGCACCTTTGGTGGGTCAGCCTATCACAAATACATAATAAGACACACCAAACAAGCATTTTTCCTGACAGATTTTAGAGAGTTACTGAAGTTTTCTTGACCAGTATCCCATCTCTCTGTGGCCAAAAGAAAATGAAAAATGCTCAGAATCTGTAGCACATGTAAAAAAAAAATGCATTCTTTCCTACTGTCTGCAGCAGACCAGCAGAAACATTGGACCATGAGATTATTTTAATGAAATACAAATATGTTACACAGACACAATGATTGATATTTTCTTTAGTTATGTCTAAGGAATATTTATAAATTCATCAGTTGCAGCTGCACATCTAATGCTCATATGCTAATTTCAGGACTGCACCTATCCTGTCATAAAGACATTTTGATTCATTCTTTTTGTTCCATCATGATAGAGCACCATGAGATAATTTTCCTTCTTTTCCTCCACAACTCTTCAAAAAACAATTTCCACAACCTCATTATGTTTTTAAAAATGCTTCTATAATTACACAAGAAATAATATTATTGCATGTCTCTTTTCTTGATTTTCATTACTTGAGTGATCACAGAAAGAAAAAAAAATTGATCACAGAAAAATTCTTGCCACTGTGTGGAAGAAGGAATTTATAATTATAATTCTATTAGGTTTTGCATTTGCAATAATTATACATTTCTTAAAGTGTGAAAACCAGCTCAGAGCAACTTGAATTACAATAATACATAAAAACAAAGGAGCTCTACATAAATTTCTTCAAGACAATTGCTGTGCTCTCTAATCACTTTTTTTAAATATTGCATCCTAGGTCCTGTCTCTTGGAGTGTATTCATTATATTCCAAAAGCTCAATATAGGTGAAACCACTATCTCAAAGAAGTCAAAAGATATTTTGACATTTGCTTCAATATGGCCTCGACCCATCGTAAGATACAAACATTCAAGATAAAAAAGCAGAAACATACATAAAACCAGTGTTCTTTCTGGATTTTCTTTAAAAAGCAATTTATGGTCTCTCCTTTTATGAACAACTTTACAATTAGACCAATTTCTCATTGCAGTAGGGATAGTGAGATGAAAGATAATGCATCACCAAATCCCAAAGACTCCATTGAGGTTTACAGATTTGTGGGTGTGTTTCAATGCATTCTTTTTCTTGACCCATGAAGGTCATAATTCAATTCTTTAGCAGCTCAAGTCCTCTGATGTTTCAGTGGTGTGTTTACATAACACAGGACAGTTTATCCGAATAGCATTTCCTGTTCTAAAAGTTAAAACCACCCCTCTGACACATAACTTGATGCCAACTGTTAAGCACTGAACTGACAGTGGATCATGAAAAATACTAATTCTCTTCATGTTTTGCATGAGAACAGTAGACTGAATATGGAGGCTATTATATGAAAATGATTGAGGCATGCCTCATTAACAACATCTCCTACTCTTACCTCCATTCAATGATTCAAATAATGTCAAGCCAACATTTTCAGTAAATGTATATGGAATTTGGCAGTTAGTTCAGCTTTCTGGCTCATTTTATGAGTACTTCCACAAAATCCAAGTCAAATAATCATCTCCTTCAAAGACTGTTTTCTAAAATGATATTGGACTGGTGTTAAAGAGGAGATACTGAAACTTGCTTCTGTTTTAGTAGTGGTAAGCTAGACTAAGTGCAAAGGGAGCAATAGGGATTTGAATCTCTAGGATTGCACCTTATGATATTAATGAAGAGACATTTCAGAGGCCTTTCTGATGTTTCATGGATTACATCTATAAATATGTGTATGGGAGTCAGTGCCCTGGTGGCACCATCAGCCCTGACTGCCCTTTCCCCACCCCAGTGTGGTCCCCCATGGCCTAGGACCCCACATCAGCTCCTGCTCCAGTGATTCTGCAGCAGGGCTGGTCTCCAGCTCCCCACAGACCTGCCTGGACTTTTCCCAGGGAGGTGCCCAACGCCAGGCATTGGGGCTATGCCTGGACAGGGTGGGGACAGGCCCTGGTCCCTGACACCCCCAGCCCCAAGAAACCCTGACACTTGAGTAGCATATTCTTTAATTAGTTATTTATTCTGCCTAATGGATTAAGATAATGAAGTATCATATTCAAACCATTAATTTGTTATTATAAACTGCCCTTATTAACCATAGATTCAATGGAGTACTTTCTCTGGTTAACCCTGCAAAAGGATGGTTTAGTGGTGATAAAGTGCTTGAGATGGCCAGGTTAAATCAATCCTGCAAGAAGATACAATAAGACTAAATATTTAACAACCTTTAATAACACAGCAGATCCTGTAGGCAAAGAGTCCCTGTTAGAAAAAGAACAAAAGTTTAAGACCAAAAGACATGAAGCATCCTAGTGGGCCCTGAGGAGGATGGTACAGGTGCAGAATATTCATTGTTGTACTTGCTCCTTCCTCTTGTCCACTAAAATGCCACAAATATTCATTATTTGGTGTAAGTTTATGATCCAATGTTTTTTTAAATTTCAGTCTTAATGCGACAAAAAGCATTGGTAGATAATTTTCAAAACCACAGTAACTCATGTCAAAAGCAATGAGAATTTCTCCAAATGCAAATCAGCAAATAGGTTGCCTGCTGTGTTTCTATCTTACAAGTGTGCTGGGGTAGTCCTCAATGCAAACATTAAGACTCAGTCCCAAAATTTCATATTCTGGTATGTACTGTCCTAGTATTTATTAAAAAAAAAAAAAACAAACAAAACAAAACCAAAAAACTCAGCTGGCCAAAGGGCCATGTATTCTAGCAATCCTATTTTCAATAGTGGCTACAAACAGCAGATGGGAGAAATACAATAGGGCAAGCATAAATGACACTTCCCTTTCACTCTTCAAATCTCCATTTATTTTCAGCTCAGGGATTTCCAAAGGTGGATAAGGATTGTGTGAATTATCTACTGGTAAGACAACATTCTGTCTGGATCATGGAACTATTTTTCAGCTTTGGTGCTGCAAAAGATAGTCGTTATAACTGATAATAAAAACTGAAAATAAAGCTCAAAGAAAGAGGCTAGTTGTTTTTAAAAGATACTCCAGCTCATTAAAATTTGAAAATAATTTTTAAAAACTCTCTCAGAATAAAACCTAATAATTACAAAGGGTACTGAAGAATTCCATTGCAGAGAATGAGACTAAAAAAGTTTGCCCAATGTATCAAGAATTGGGTGAGATACAGCAGTCTTTGTATAGGAACTCAGGAAAAAATATACTGCTACGAACCTCATTGCTCAGGTCTTCACAGTGCAGTCAAAGCTCAGCTCTATGGAGATATATTCACATGTACTTTTTTCAAAGGTTCACATCTCTTTCTAATGCCCCAATTTCTGCTTCAGTTTCAATAACTACAGTTTGTGGCTCTGCTATCATATAACTACGTGAGAAAACAGCATCATTTTCAAAAATAATAACTTTCTTCCAGATCAAAATCTGTGTTTCTCTCTCTACTCAATTTTAGGATGGCACAAGGTCAATACTCCAAACCAAAAGATTCCATTAAGTTTCAATACTTTTTCTTAATGTAATTCAAGAGATGACATACTATTAAATATGTATTTTCAAAATTCCCAAGTGGAGACCAGAAATGTTACTGAAACTGTCTGGAGCAGGGCTCTGTGTCTCTGCCCATGTCAGTTGCTGAAAATCCCAATTTCTGCTCAGGGTTTATGAAAGCCATTGAAATTCCACAATGCCACTGACTCCTGCCAGCACAAATTGAGTCTTAACATTGTTCCACAATTTATGTGACTAAATGAATAACTTTTATTTTTCTTAATCAGATAGAGATGACAGCATAAAATCTAGAGTTTTTAGGTTGTCAAATATCTACTGAGAAAACTAAAGCTTTAAAATAAAATCACAAAACATTATAAATTTTCCTAAGTGTTAATTTTTGATTGCATACTATATGCAAACTTCTCTTCATTATGGATTCCCTAGAGAAATAATTTATATAATGTATTTCAAGGTATGGAATTTTTTTATACATAAATGAAATACAAGTAAGATGATTTTTTTTCCATAACCAAAGCTGGGGAAAGCTGCTACAATAACATTCATATTCCAGTGCAGTCTTAAACAAATAAATTGCTACTCTGCCTCCATAATATCTCTCTCATTGTCAGTGGCAGCTGGAAGATCAGCAGGTTTTCATCTATTATCATTACTTACTGGGCTTGATGATGATTACTGTGCCAGTTGAGTCTGGGATCAAGTAATTAGTACTTGTAACTGAGAATGTGAGCCTTATCACAGCTTCTGCCACTCTCATGATAAATATAAAGTTAAAAACATGTTCTTTATGACTATATTTAGTGTGAAGTTTATATTCTAATGGAGAACCATGACATGATCCCTGAAACGTTAGTGAGGTATTTCTAAAAGTGACCAGTTTTTAAAATGAGTCTTCTGAGTAGAATTAATACTTTCATAACATGTAAAAAACACCTTATGCTGAATGGTCCAAAACCTGCATAGAAGAAAGGTTTTTCTGGGATTGTGATTCTTCCTATGGGATTTAAAAACATTAGTCCTTTACACTGACATAGCCTACTATGATCTCCACAACATCAGCATCATCCTCACCTTACAGTCACCTGCAGAAGGGCACATGGAGTATTTTTTTTCATTTCAGTCTTAATGCAACAAAAAGCATTGGTAGATAGTTTTCAAAACCACAGTAATCCATGTCAAAAGCAATGAGATTTTTTCCAAATGCAAATCAGCAAACAGGCTGCCTGCTGTGTTTCTATCTTACGAGCATGCTGGGGTAGTCCTTAATGCAAACACTGAGACCCACCAGTGCTGCTTTGGTCCTGCTCCACTGAGCGGGTGCCCTCCATAGCCCTGGAAATGCCCAGGGAGAGAACACCCAGAGCGAGAGCTGCACTAAACGTATCACACCAAGTTTGCCAACTGCCCTTGCTTCTTATGTTGCCTCTCATACCGTTTCTGGGAATGCTCATGAATGTCTATGAATGATGCCAGAAGGAATTCAAATTTCAACTGCTCCATGCTATTCTAATAAAGTAATGTTATTATATTCACACAGGAAGACCACAGTGCTATAAAACATGAGAAAAATACTATGAACAACTTTGAAATAAATTCAAGCTATAGCTAAAAAAAATCCTGTATACAAGAGATGTATAAGATGATGATACTTCACTGAAAAACTCCAGATACTAAAGGATGAGAGATGAAGTACATTTCTTCTGGGAAAATAACATAATATGTAATGAAGAAACACAGAAACAAATATGGATAGTGTAAATACCTTGAAACAAAAGCTGTTAAAAAAATCTGTAATTATTCTTTAGAAGAAGAAAACGCCAGTTTAAAACTGAAGAAAAAAAAGTTTCTGTAAAATTTACAATGAATAAACTTTTCCAGTATAGATAAAACATGAGAATTTTATTCCATGTTAATAATATTAAAGCAAGTTTATATTATAATATGTTATTATTTTTAAAATACTTTCACCAAACTTGTAGCACTCTATCAGTAAGCAGAGATTTATTTAAATTAAGTATGATAAATTTCAGCTAACTTTAAAATATTAATAATTTCAACTTTGATTCTGGGCACAGGCTTAAGGAACATTTTAATAACTAGCATAAAACAATTATTGTTTGGTTTATACAGCATAATCCATTACTAAGCAATATTTATCAGATCTACATTGAACAACTTTATTTCCTACACAGAAAAATTACTGAACTGTGGCCACTCCAATTTTATAAATTGTAACACAGCCAGGGTGCCACAGTTCTGAGAGTTACATTGTGGAAAGTGATAATCACTGAATAGTAAAGCTTCTGGTAAAAAAAATTCTATTAAAAATACTTAATCCACTGGACTATGAAAATTTGATATGGTTGTCACATTTATGGCTCCAAATTTTCAGGAAAGAAAAGGGAAGGAAAAAAGAGAAAATATTTATATAAAAATTTTAAATATTTTTATTTGGAAATGACAACTTTTGCTTTGAGTTAGATATTAGAAACAACTTTTTCTTGTGATAGAACCATACTATTAAAATATCTAGAAATAAAATAAGTAAAATTGTGCCTTGGATTAGAAAACAGCTAAAAGACAAAACTGCCCTTTTTTTTCCAAATTATGAAAATGAGGATCTGGATAGTGACAGGAAGCTGGAGCCTGAAGCTTAAGTGCATTCCTGCAGTCAATAAAGGACAAAAAAAAATATTGAATCTTGGACTGGACAATGGTTTATCCAAGAGGCGATGCATCTGGGAAGTCATAATCATTTTCGTGATCATCATAGCACGACTACTAATCTACCATTTCTTTTAAGATGGTAGTTGAGTTTATACAGCATTAGAGAACATAAAACTGCTGGGCAAACAAAAGTTTATTCCTCGAAAAACTTAAAAAGAGATGGAATAGGACTGAATGTGACTCTCTCCGAATGAGCCTTTAGCTGCTATTAGGGCTCTCCTGAAAAACATGGAAGACTGATTCTGGCACCACATCAAATGTTAGAGAGATGTAATTCTGTCTCTCAAACACTATGCTATTTTTTCATGAAGACACTTGAATGTCATCAGATCTGAAATAGAATCAGATTTCCAAACCCCCAAATATTTTGCAAAATGGCATTCCGCTTTTTTTGGCTATTACTACTGATTGTATGACTTCCACTGACATTTTTGACTGAATTGACAGTTTTGTGAAACATTTCTATTGTGTAAAATGAGCATTTCCAAAGGAAAATTACTTCACCAGATATAATTAATTTGTTTTAACATATTCTCATGATGTATTTAAATTTCTGCACAATCTCTTCTAAACTAAGAATATTTGCCTTGACAAAACTGCCTCATAATGAAAGGCACATTGTAATTTAAGTGCCTTGGACCAAATGAAGCTAATGACAGTGCCATCCTTATTATGTTGTTCCAATTATATCCTAATCTGATTCTTCATAGTGTTGAATTTATTAATCTCATCCAAATAGTTCTCACTTCCAAGATATGACCATGTCTTAGTGTCAAATACCAATAAAGCCAAATTTCCATACTTAAACCAAAGCTGTTAAAGTATCACATAATAGCATATGTGCAGGTGGAGATTTGATTCAGAATCTCATTTGCCACATTTTTCTCAGAAATAACCCTTAGTATTCAAGAGCTGCCAAAGTTGGATCATTCTCTAGTACATTTTTAAAAATTCTTTGGCACAGCAGTACTACCAAATATTTTGAGTTTAAACACATTTGTATAGATACATTCAGGTCATGTCAGTTTTAATCACCACAGTTTCTAGTTACTATTAAAATCTCTACTATATCTGTGTTTTGCTATTATTAGTCTTTCAAGATAAAAGCAATTTACACTTCATTGTTCTTAGACTCCTTAGGGCATACTTGGCAAATATAGCATTCTGTATAGATGTTTTATATGCATCATATAAAAATTGAAGGAAAATATCTGATTTCATAACATGTTGAATACAGGATACAAGTGTTTAACAGCAGGGTGTTTACTTCCAGTTTATGAGCTCAAATTCAACATGAAACTGAAAAGACAAAGGTATCACCAGGTACTAAACCATCTATGACTTTTATTAAACAAAAATCACAGATTTTTATAGTCAGTTGTGACTATTATGATTTTCAGGTCTGGGTCCAGATTCAGTTTTTGTCACAAAGCTTTACAGAGTAATTTCTTCATAAAACCTGTGAATTGTATGAGGTAAACCATTTCTTTTTGAAATGCATCCTTCTTGGTTTACACTTCACCTGATGAAGAATCTACTCTACTGTAATATCCACTTCACTATCAAGAACGTGTCAGTGCCCACTTAGGTAACAGACTGTTACAAAACACATTAAAAAAAAGAAGACCAAAGCCTTTCAGTATAGATGGCAATGCAAAGGAATGTCCTTTTCCAACACAGATGGAATGATGCTCAAAGAAAAAAAAAAAAAAAAAAAAACAAAAACAAAAACAAACAAACCAGTACTATTTTTGAGTAAAACATGAAGTGAAAAATACATAATAAAACAGGTCTGCAACCAAGTAAATTGCATAGAACCAGACTAATGGGCTTTATTCACTTTGTTTAGACCTACCTCTTCCCATCAGATCTTATTTAAAAGACTATATTTGATTTATTGTTCTTTGGTTTTGCCTGTTTTTCTTTTTACAGACACAACATTGCCTTTTTTATTAAAAAAAATACATTTCAAGTTGTATAGTTAAATGCCAGCATACTAATCAACAATGTAGAATGCTTCCTTTTAACTGCAAAATAAAGCATAAACTTCTTGAAGTGTTTTACTTTAATGCTTTATAAATAGTGGCTAATACTTCAGCTATATAAAATGAGTTATTGATATTTCTGTGTATTCTTATTTGGAGTGCAGAAAGCTTCAATTTTTTTCATTTGTATATAATTAGGCTCTAAATTTCAATTATTTTCTCTACAAAGAAGGCAGAGAGTAGAGATACAAACATAAACTTTCTTCCATATCCATTGTCATTTAATCACCACCATTTCACAGTCTAAAGTACAAAGCCCTTCTCAGTCACGTAATGAATGAGGTTCTTGTGTTATTGAATATAAAAACATGATTGAAGAGCACTACCTTTGCATCAGTTAAAAATATCAGTGGAAAACAAATTATGCAAGCTTTAAAGACTAGATAAGGCTAGTGAATGGAATATTTAAAATGTCTTTCAGGATGGAAAAAAAAAAATTAAAAAATGTTTTTACTTAGTAAATTTGATGTACACCTGTCCACAAGACTTGTTTTTCTTCCTGAATAAAGTTGTAAAACTCCTTCCCTACATTTTCAAAGTTTTGGAAGTGCTTAATTCCAGCACAAGCAGGAGAGAATAAAAAAAAAAAATCACACTCCTTTGTACCTTATGGTTTTGGTTGATCACTTGCTAATAAATTAACACTATACAAACCAGTGGGTAGCAAAGGGGTTGCATATGTGACATTGAAAGTGGTGTCATTAGTTTCCCCAGCATTCTGAATAATAACATATAGAAAACAAAATCTTGATTTAAAGCTCCAGCCTCAGGCTGTGCCTTCAGAAACAGCAATTAGACTCTCCCTGTTAACTGAGAAATTTCAAATACAATCTAGAAGGAAAACAGAAAATGCAGAAGCACAGTTCAAAGCTTAAAAAATTTCTTGTTCAGATAACATACTTTAAACATATTTATTACTTTGGGGAGGAAGTAATCTATTTGTTTTAAAATTTTCAAGAATGATTTCCTACTTTTCTACATTATTTCCTTTTTTTCTGTTGTTCCAGGGAATCAAAAGAAATCCATGTGATTTTTACTTTTTCCAATGCATTTTAGACTTAACTGTATTGCAAACAAATGTTACCAGTTTTCCTCTCTATCCAGATGGTCTGTTTGCCTGTTCTATATTCCTGTTCTAGAGTCTTACAGACAATAGACCAACATGCCTACTCGCTTTGCCCTTACTCTTACTATACAGTGCTAGTGCATCTGAATGAAAATATTTCAAAAATACATATTTTTGGCATGCCAAGTAATTCTTAGAAAAAAATATAAGTAATCAGAATAGTCATTTATCCCAACATTTGTATTTAAAAAAAATTAAAAAGTTCTCATCTGATAAGATACTAGAACTCATATAACAAAATCAGTTCTCATGCATTTGGAAATAAAATAACACCTCTTTGCTGAAAATAGGCATGCTAGTTTTCAGCTGAAAAAATTTTTCAGGAAGTCATGTGTGCCTGTAAAGTCGTGCTTATAATAAAAGTGCCTCTCAGCTACAGTGGTATTGTGTACTTAGCACATCTTCTACTTTGTTTGATTTGCAGCCAATACTCTGATATAAAACCAATCATCCTTCTATGTTTTTCTTCTACTGAACTGTTTGTTTGTTTTGCTGACTGTAGAGTAGTGCACATGACAGGGCTGATAAGGAATCCAAATTTATGCCAGCCTGTGCCTGTGCCTACATCCTGATTAGTTCCATGGAAGCTGACACAGCTGCAAGAAAGATACTACATAGTTCATTATGTCTTAAAAGAGCTTGTCTGACTAGATCATTTCATCCTGGCAATGCTGCTGAAAAACACCTTTATGGATAAGGACTTCACAGTCAAATCCTCGTGAACATTCCCATTTCAGGAACCTTAATGAAGCATCACAATTACAGCAGTTTGGATGTTTCTGTTCTATCATTTCATTTTTCTGTACTTGATGACTGGCTACTTGAACAACCACGGTGCATTTAAAATTCATAAATGGATGTTAACATAATACAAGCAATGAAGGGTTTTTTGCACGACATTGAGGACAGAAGACAGGAGATGAAAAAGTCTTTGCAGGTGCAAGATGTGTTATTAAATCCTGAATCACATTCTTTGGTGAATTTTCCTTGCCGTCACGTCAGAAATACTCTCTAAGCTACACATGGTTTTGCATTTCCACCTTCCTTTACCCACTGGTATCAGAAACTGAGCAAGCCTGACACTTTAACACTAAAGGAAGGAATATATCATTGTATTCTGTCTAATTATAATTTGCTTCTGTTGAACTTCAGTTACCTGTTGGCTCTGCTTTGGTATTGTTGTTTCTGTTTGCCTTCATTACCCCAATTCTTTTAATTTTGAATTCCCTCAAAGGCTTGATTAGCAACTTGCACTTCAATGGGAAAAAATTAGTACCTTTTTGCCTTGTAAGATTTAGAAATGGCAGTTATGGAAAGTTCATGATACAGCTTTTGCTCTGAAGTCAAGTCTTTGAAACAAAACTAATGCTGCCTAACTTCAGCAATATTGTTTTGTGAGCTCTCTAGACAGCCATTTCTTATAAAATTCACAGTAAGGCTGACATTTTTTGCTTTGCATCCATAGAGATACTCAAATTTCTTTTCAAAATCTCCACATATACAGAGATTTTAGATTAATTTCGGGCTGCCTGACTGGCACGGTCTATGTGCAGCCTGATCTCTCACATCTGCTGCCAAATCCATTGTTCAACTACACTTAGACTTCTCAGCAGTGTTCTTCATTAGGACATATTGCAGAGGATGAGAAACCTTATTCTTAGCATTACCACTGTCAGGCATATCCATCCTTAGAGTCTTTATAATCACACAGTATCTGCAGATATGCCAATAATCCACCAATGATATTTTTTTTTTCTTTTTATAGCATCATTTTATCAGATGGAGAACATTTTCTTCCAATTATGATATTTTTAGCACTTCTCAATGTGTGCGCTGCTTTCTGCTCTCTTCTAAACATCTTCATGCTTTTTATTTGAATCTCCTGATATTACATTTTTCTTGAGCTTGATTGCAGTCATAGTTTGAAAGTAAGGTTTTAAAAAACATCATATCTTGTAATATCTTTCTTGAACAGGAACTTGATCTCAGGGAGGAGAAATGGATGGATTCACCAAGGAGATGCAGAAGGTGCATCTTCAGCAATAGGTTAAGTCCAGTTGGACCCAAAGGGATATTTTAAGAATAGGGATTCTAACATGTCTCGCTCTTGAGACCTCCATATGACCTAAATGGATCTAAATTTCAAATAAATTCCTATTGCATAGAAATGTTAATATGAAAATACTCTCAGTGAGGGATCTCTGGTCAGCGAACACAGTTAAGGTAAAGAACACCACTTGGCCTTAAGAACAACCTGTGAGGGATACCAAGCCACCAGAGATGGAGAATCTCAAAAAAACTAAATGGACAAAGGTAATGTCCTGCATATACCACACAGCTACCAGATTCAAAACCCCCTGCAGTCAAACGGTGTAGCTTCCAAAAAATCCCCGATAGTTTTGAGTTTGACGGTGCTCTAGAGAAGGAAAACAGTAAATAAAATGTGCTAAAGACTAATCTCTGCTTTTCAGGCTGGCAACACAGCAGTTTTTATTCACTTGCCAGAATCACTCAAAATGGAACAGTAGCATATAAAGTGCCTGTTGGGAACAGATCCCAGCATATGCTGTTGACTCAAGCTACTCCTGAGAACTGTCTGGGAAATTACTAGGTTGGAGCGCATCAAAGCTACCACAGAAAGTATGCTGGTAATAAAAATGCATGGATGACTGCTTAGCAATGCTTGAGCCCTTGTCACTGCCCAGTTCCATTCTCTCATAAACACGCAAGCCAGGTGACCAGTGCTGATGCACTGAGGTTGTCGTACTGCAAACAGCAGTACCAGAACTGACACTGCTTTTTGAACATACGGCATGGTCCTTGTACGCCTGCTGTGATGCATGGGCCTACACAAGACTCTGAAGGACTCAGCTGCAGTAGCAAAGTCAGACTGAGGAGTCTTTAGAAAAGTATTTATTGGCATAAATTTCACCCTTTTTATAGAAGCAGTAGCTCAGGACCCAGTTTTCACATATCAAGACAAGTGTGACTTTTTATATGAGGATTTAAGTCATACAGATCTGGCATAGAAACTATAACTATAAAGACACAAGAACTGATGAAACTGAGGTTGCCATGGAACATCCTAGATAAAACATTATCCACAGGATTGCTGAAGATGGATTTGAAGCTGATCCCAGTCTATAATTAAAAAAAAAACACCACCCAAGAGAGGAGACAGGAAACAAGCTTTTATAGTGCTATAATTTACCTTCAAGAGCTTACTATTAAAACATTAACCAAGGATGAGGAGTTTCCTTAGACAAAAAGACTTGTAGTATATTATGTAAAGACATCAGCTAATTCTACCTTAAACATCTCACTGAACTTCATGTAAGAGTGAAGTTCTAGCAGGGCTTCTCCCACAGCAGAAACTTCCATGAATACACGCACAGGATCACAGCATTTATCTCAGAACTGTGAGCACAGGAGGTATCAGAGGCCTGAAAGATTATAGCACAAATTGAAAATAGAAAATTACAGTCTCTTAGGATTTCAAGGCAATGGAAGACACCAAGAAATCCTATATCCAACGCAGATGAACTATATAATACACAATCTGAACACAAAGGCCCTAACAAGGAAAATCATCAAGACAGTTTCCTAAACTGGACAAGTCTTCTTTTGGAAGCATCTTACATTCCCTATTGAATAGAAACAGAACTTAGGCAAATAGATCAGGCTAGAGACCCAGTTTTTAGATGGCTACAGTGTGGAAAAATATACCATGGTATATTTTTATATGGCCTTAATTTACAGGTACAGCAGCTTCCCAAGCCAGAAATTACTTCCATCCAAAAGGACATACAAAGCTGCATCAAGAAGAGCAAATTTGATAAAGGAGTTCAAACTTAGAGAAAAATTCCCAAATAAATGCAGTAAAAACTATGCTGATGAACAAAATCCAATGAAATTGAGGAGATACCTACTATTTAACAAAAATACTATAAAAATATCAAGAACATCTCCTGTGCCTTGAAAAGAATGTGACTGCTCTGTTGTTTTTAGTCCTTCATTCTTTCAGGAGGGAAGGATAAAGGCACTTTGGATGACTGTGACCTAATATTCCCTGAGAATTATTAGGTCACAGACAGATTGTTTCAGATGTGAAACTGAGTGTCCCATGACTCCAGGAACCGGAAAAAAAATACCTACTCTCTACCCAGTTTCTTCGAGTGCTGTCTGAAAGCTTGTTTGGCCTGTGTTTCACTTTTCCCAAAATTATGTCACTCATTTTCTTAGTGACTTACCTTACTGTTTTAGGTCAGATCTAACATGGCAAGAGTAGTCAAGCAAGTAGAGGTTGTTTTGGGGCCTAAAACAATAAAAGAAAATATCTGTGGGAGCTGAGACTATCATCAGTGTTTTGCTGCAGATGGGTGGAACTGCTGTTCTACATATTTTCCAGGTTTCCTAATTTATACTGTGTATATTATTACCAGTGGCAAAACTGTAGCAGCAGAGCTTTCCCCATACGAAACACTGTCATGGTATCAAAACACAGTCACATCTTTTCATTTTTAAAGGTATTTTGACTCTGCTCTTCTCAGCTGCATCATTTATATAACAGATCTGTTAAAATTTATGACCCTTCCAGCAATAAATAATGGAGGTAGTATGAAATTATTTCAGTCAGAAACTGAAGGGAAATTCAATACTGTAAACTCAGTCAACTGGAAACCTGAATTTCAAATCATATGGCAAAATTTATTACAATGAGATCTGCAGCAGTTCTACTGTTCATTTTTACCACTTCTATGCAAGTACCCTCTTCAATCAATGCAAGAATTTGACTTCACCATTTTCAGAAATAAAACGTTTTTGCTCTTAGGAAACCTCCTTGCCATACTCAGTACCTTTATTCTAACTTCTACCACATCTGCCCTTTCGAAATTTCTGGAGTGTCTCCAATTTTATTGGCTTCCCTGTAAATAAGGCATTGGCCGTATTTCTCCAGTTTTTTTAGTTAGATAGTGGGAATTAAGAACTGTTACTGGGAAAGCTAACACTACTTGAACATGTGTTTGCCATGGAAAGAAAACATGTGTCTGGGAAAACTGGGAAAATTTTTAGACATATTGAGTGTACAGTGTGCATCATTTAGGGACGCATTTCCCACACATAGGTCCTCATTTCTTGTCTGTTAACTTTCCTTATTCTTTCTCATATAGTCACTAAGCTGTAATAATATTGAGTGTTTAATACAGTACTCAGTAATTGTTCAGCAATTATTGGAAATGTTTTAGGCAAAAGCTCATAGCTGTTAACCTAAACAGAAGTCACTCCTATCTTGTTAAGACATGTGAGTAACAAATTACTAAAATAAAATAATAATTAAATAATCTGTCTTGAGGGTTTCTGTCTTGAGTTCTCTGTGCAGCTATAATCTGGTGCAGACTCAACAGGAAACTCATAAGGACTTTGTGACATTTCTTCTGCCCATACTTCACATCTGATCTATTTTTAAAGCACTGACTTTTGAGCTTACATTTTTAGTAATGTCTTTGGGCTATTTGTTCCCACAGTGTTAGAAAATACATTTAAGAAAATTGTTATCCAGCCACAGGTACTATTCTATGGTCTAGACCTGCACACTGAATGAAACCAGGACTGAAAGTGTGACAGGATATTTTTCCAGTGCTTCCACTCATTCCTTATGTAGTACAATTTTCTTTACTAACTTTTTTTTTTTTTTTTAATCCCAGAGTAGTAATATAATAATGCTAAATATGTTACCTGGGAAAGAGATAGTTTCCCAGGAACTATGTAGTTTAGGAGCCTGACTTTTCATCGTAATATCAAGGGAAATTATTAGGTGCATTACTAATGCAGATTTTTCTTTGTATAAAAGCTAAGAGATTTCTTCTCCAAGCATGGGTTCAATAAAAAAGATAAGCTATTTTCAATCTGCCTTTGATGAGGAGTTATGCTGATTTGGGAGTGGATACTTTAACCATAGGCTGTCATTACATGGTCCTGACTTTATACTTTCTTAATTAAATACAATAGCTAAAAAATAACTTTAAGTCATTAGGTACTTAAACTCTGCAATTTAGCATCTCCTTTTCCTCTTACTAAATAAATATATTTAGCTTACACATGGAATTCTTAGAAAGTCAGCATTTAGTTGAATATTGTTCTCACCAGTTTTTACTTTAAAAGTTAATGAAAATAGACAACAGGAAAGGTTGAATACTTTTGAAAATTTTCCCTCAGTTGTGTACATACATCCCAGCATTTTGTGGCAAAGGAAAGACTAGAAATAAAACCCTATTTTCATATTACTTGTTTTTTAAAACCCTTACTGTATTAGTTAAAGGTAACTTACTTAATCTTTCTGCATTATGGAAAAATACCAGGCTGGAAAAGCAGCAGGGGAAAAAAGAACTATCCAACAAAGTGCTTGACCTAGTGTACCAGATTTCACAGGTGTGCTAGCAATCTTAACCAATACACAACATAAGAGCTTTGGGGAGCACAGAGGGTGCTTTTGTGTCTAAAAAGAGTGAGAAATAGGTCAGTGAAAGTTGGATGATGAGAAATCTGACTTCATTAGATTAGGAGTATTGTAAATATCACAGAATTAGCATGAAAAGTAGTCTAACAGTTAAGTGCAAATCCTACCATAGAAAGGGTTTCTAAATCATGAGAAAGCCTGTCTCTCCAGCTGAGCCATTTAATAATCCCTACAATCTCAATGCAAGACAGTTTCCTCTTACTTTCATGATTCCTACTGCAAAGCATAAAATGGCTCAAAAACTGTTTTGGAACCAAAATGTAACTGCTTAACAAGTTACTGAATGGAAAACAAAACTAAGAAAACTGAATCAAATTATAAAATCTGGATGCTGTGGCATCAACCATGAGACACATATTTCAACACTGTGAGGCCAACCACTATGTAAGCAAGAATGAAAGTAGATTGTTAAGAATACAGCACAGAAAACAAAGATTAATTTGTACCAATTATATTGGTTTTATTTCTTTGGATGTCTCTTCTTTCCTCACATTTTTCAACACTATCTGAGAAAAAATGTAAAGCCACTTATTGTGATCAATATAACACCTTCTTCAGAATTCATGAAGTAAAAATGAAACCATATATTATAATTATCAGAGTTGCTAGGAATAGCTGTGATAGTGAAAGCCATCAAGCATCATTTTATGTCCTTTTCTCTTGGCTTAGAATGGATATTTTGGAATCCTACTAGAGCAAATCAGATTTTTGTGTTGGATTTTCATCCTTGATTTCATGGAAGCAGGGTACCCTTGTCTTTGATGTCATTACCCTAAAAGATTGCTGCTTGTATTAGATTCTATTCCTTTTTTTTCTTATTAAAAAAGTTACATTTTATCAAATGACAGTAAATCTAATTCAGAAGACACTGAGCTGACATCAAAATGCTCTGATTATAAACTGCCGATTATGGAACTAAGAAAACATCAAGGATTAACAGTTATTTGGTTACATACTCTGAAAGTAGTCTTAATCCTCTATTCAACACTGAATTTACTCTTTACAAATGAAAATGAGAAACTTGCTATTCAAGGAAGTTTTAAAACTCAATAGGATTTTCATGCTCAGTTATAGACAGAGTTTTGCTTTTGTACTTTATCTGGCTAAAAGATGGATCTTCAGTCACTCTAGTGTATTTGGGAGCCATGTTCTCAAGGTTACCATCTATACTAACAATAAGTACACAAGCACTGTCAAATGAACAAAGAATAAAACTGGATTTACAGAGTTCCATAAGATGAAGGAAAGATAAACACAAGCAACAAATCTCAGAAATATAGAAGCAATTGTTCGTTTAACTAGAACAAAAATAATCTTTTATTAGTATGAAAACACTTTTGGTTAGCTTTCTGGTTGGATTGTGCTTTTGACATAAAGAAAAATACAAACATTTCTAGATCATATTTTCTGTATGAAGACTAAAATACTATAAAATCACTTTTGCTACTATAATTTTGAATAATTTTACAGTTTCTCTTCTATTTAATATTTAGTTTGTATTATAGTGCATCTTTTCTATTCCCCCAGATTTTCATTATTTAGATTTTCTATGAAGTGGTAAAACATTTAAATATTTTTTTGTTCATATCGTGCATAAGTGTTCACCTCACAAAGCTCCACTAATTTTTTTCCAAAGTGATGAAAAATACAAGGGATTAGTAAGTAAAAGGCTGAATAGAAAAGAATACAAATATAGAAAAAAACCCATCGATCATCTGTACATATATTGAAGAATTAATCTGTTTTAAATGCTGAATGAATCATCATCACAGTAACTGTCAAAGATATTTATCAACTGGAACCTGAAATCAAGGTCTTAAGTATTACTTATAAACAACTGTATATCAGATTAGCCTCTATTTTGTCCCTTAATTCAATGACAAAACTAATAACTTTTCTTAGTTCTCTGTGTTCACTGAAAACCTAAAAGTGTTTTTAAAAGTTTTTCTTACAGTTTATGCTTCATTTTCTTTTATGTTCCTTTATTTTTGTGCAGACTTACAGAAAATGCAGTTTGGCTATTAATTTAAAAATACCTATTGTTTTGAAATTTAAAAAAAAGAGGGGAAAAAAGTGTTGTTTTCACAATCTAGTCTTATATACAAATGGAAAAGAAGTTTCAAGTCAACATTTTTATCACTTAGGTATTTTCTCAAGTTATGAAGAAGGAGCCCCTAAAATAAAATTACTAAAAGAACAAAATCGTACTGTGAGCAACAGCAAATCTTTCCAGAAGTGCTCAGTCCCTAATTCTATCACCTGACAATCTGGTAATGCCACCTCATGTTCTGCAAAAACATTCACTTGTGAAGTACCTGGACATTGTCTCATCTAATTTCCCAGAATGAGATGGATGACAACATGCTGGTTTTGCTTGATCCTGCAGTACAGCATATAAATCTAGTTGGTGGAAAGTCACTACATTGCTGTGTCACCATATGCTTCCCAGCAGGAGAGGCTGGAGAAATGAATCCATGTATGAACAGATTCAAGCCTTCTGTTTAACTTGAGGGCTCACTCTCTGAAAAAGGGTAGGGTTTTTTTGAAAAGGATGCTCTGAAGGCAGCCAAAGAAAGAAGTAATCAAAAATGACATGTATTTTCTGATGCACAATTAATGAAATAAAAAATTAAACAAAACTAAAAAAAGGCAAAACTTCTACTCTTTGAAAGCATCTTTAACTAACTTTGCTGTTTGCTGTCAGCATATAACAGCTGACATGATACCTGCCATTCATCAACATCTCAGGAGTGATATGGGTGATATCCAGTCCTTTTTGTGTGTGTAAAATGATAAAGCACTAACACTGTTGCACACAGAATGAAAGATGCTTCCAGCCATCCCAACTTTAAATATACTAAGAAAAACAGTATTATGAAATTTATGTGAAAATGAAAAATTCGAGCACTTCAGAATCCCTTCTGTTATTCATTTAGATAGGTAAGTAATTGAATTTCATGCTGCCACAAATTTTCAAAAGGTCACAGATCGAAAAAACCAAACCTATGAATAATTATAGAAGTTGTCAGGTTTGAAGCTGGAGATTTTGGCAGCCAGGATGGGTGCAGTTGTAGCTCTGGCTACCTAACAAGTTGTGATAAATAGCTTAGACATTTGGAAGACCATGGCTTTAAAGAGAAAAGGGGTCTTTTTCTTTCTAATATGAAGTGTGGAAAGGGTGCTCTGAATGGGATCCAGCTTTTCTACTGTATTCTTCTGAAAAGCCTAACCATAATTTTGCCTAACCAACCCAGTTTAATTTAAATTATTATTCTTCATAGTTCAGCATGGTTGGAGCTCTCAGCTGAAATTTGGGCTACTTTTTACTAGGCTCCTCAAAGGAAAAAAAAAAAAATGAGCAAAGAGCCTGGAATAGATAAGACTCTTGTGAAAACACAAGGCCCAGAGAAAAGTTCCCAAAAGGCAAATGGAAGAACAAGTTTCCAGGTCTCCTAGATAACATTAGTATTCTTATGCATATTCTACTTGTCCCATTTCAAAAAGAATGATGTTGGCATTTCAAAGCTAACAGTTTGGATTCAAACTTCCTATGACTACATATAAATGAGGAATTTCTCATCCAACAATCTCAGAAATAATATTTCAAGCTGCCTGAAAGATCAGAAGTTCAGCAATATTCAACCACAGCTCATGCGTACATTCTTCCCCACAGTTTGGAAAGTTATCTTCGGAACAGTAGGAAATTTTGAAATGAATCCCTAAAGCCGACTGCACCCTGCCATGATGGGTGATCAGTATGGCAGATCTGCAGCTTTGCTGTCACAGACTGTGTGGACAGAGAGATGCATATATCTTTTTAAAATAAAGAATGAAATCAATGCTGTTAGTGAATGAGGCTGAAAACAATCCTACAGAATGTCAAATACACAGAGTGATCTGCCAAGCAAAACACAATGGAAAATAAAAGGAACAAGAATTATTGAGTTAGTTATTGAATCCACAGACTCACATTTAGCAAAGGGTTCAAGTGGCCAGAACAAAGTTATTAATAAAAAAAAATTATTGGAAAGGAAGTCACTCATAGTAATGTTTTTAGCATGTTGTGAACTAAAAGACTAAGATAAAAGCATTCTTTCACTTTTGTATTTTGCATTAATTTCCCCCCATTTTTTGACAATTTCTGTTAGAATGACTACCATAGCCTTTTACAAAATGAGACATTTTGCAGTGTTAATAGAAAATTTCCCCCCACAAAAAATTATCAGCAGCTGTACTGATTTACCAAAAGCAAAAGGAAAACCATTTTATAAAACTGTAGGTTCCCCTATAAGACTACAGGAAGACTCACAAGATCATTATAAAATAGTGTTTTATAACATGGCAGTTATATCTATCTTTCTCATAATCCCAGGTCAGTATATGATACTAACTTTCATTTGGAGAAAGTAGGATATAATTCATTTTCTCTCTGTAATTATCTGACATTTTGTAAATCAATAAACTTCAAATGTCAACATCCATTTAGATCAGTGAGAAAGGAGCAGTGCCATGAAAATTACAAGGAATCTCAGGAGGCACTACAGTAAAACACACTGCAGGAAAAAAATCAAACCATGAAAAATTAATTTTTTTTTTTGCTTTTCCAACTTTATTTTTTTCAACCTTTGCTTATGAATATCATCAAAGCCTAACTCTCAAAGCATAAAATAAGCCTGGTAGGACAGATATGCTGATTCTAATCATTAACAGTACTTTCATCCTTCCACTTTCCACTCCTAAGCGATTCCACTGATACTTTAAAACACTTTTCGTCATGAATGGAAGTTGGTCTTCATGACAAAGTAGATAAATGCTGACTTATAGAATGAATTACTGTGAAAGCTTTAAGCTCTACTGAAAATTAGAAGGGGAAAGAAACTCCAACATATTAAAAGAGCCTTTCATCACAACTGCAATATTTTCATAAGAAACTTTGGCATCCCACTCAGTACCTTTGAAGCTGGCTGCAAAGCAAGACCATCCATTGTATTAGCTGTGTAGAAATGCCTTTCAAAGAGTCATGAATCTATGGCTTGTAAACATCAGTCAGCTTGGAAATGGCTGCATTTTCACTATGTGAAATTTCACCAGCCAATTTTCACATTGCCTTTGTACTTACTATCTCTAAGGTTTTAGAAGTAAGTTGTATAAAGACATTAAAAAACATTCGTTCTTTAATTCCACCTTTTTGGCCAGCTGTGATGAATTGATGACATACATTGACTGAGTATTTGTAGAGGGATCAGTCAAAAGTATTCTACCAAATTTTGGACCAAATGTATACAGATTAAGCCTTCTATATGAAAATTTACTATTTTCTTCTGCTGTTCATGTCTATGTGAGTAACTGTGGTTAAATATCAAATTCACACTTTCAAGGCAAACAGAACATAAGCACATGAAAAGAACTTTAAATTAAAACTAATATAAAAATAGGCTTCAAGTATCATTACTATATAGAAAAGGTATTACTGAATCAATTTAAGAAATCAAATCCAAAGCTTATATTACAGTATTCTATGAAAACACTAACGACTTGGAAAAGAATCAAAATACGGCAAGAAATTTTTCAGAAAATAATATTAAAAATTACATTTTGTCTTAAAATTTAGTTTTATAGATCACTTATTATTTCTTAAAATACATAGCTGCCACTTTATGTTTTAAAAATAATATGTAATTCTATGGGACTGTGTTCAATGATAATATCAGTACTAGTCAATGTGATTCAATTCTTACATGCAATCTGTTTAAAATATGTTCAAAAATATTTTATAGTATTTGAATTATTGTACCTGCACTGTTAAACTACATTAAAATTTTGTTCCCTTTTGCAGTATTTTTACAAGAAGATTGTGATATCACCTCTGAATAAATTTTAATTCAGTACCTATAAAAACTACTTATACAGTTTATTGATGAGAAACTCAAACACTATTGAAAGTACCATGATTCAAGACAGATGGGGCCTTTTTGTAATTGAGATTCAGTTGGAAAAACACTTAAGCATTAATGGGGACTCAAAGCATTTCCACTTCTTTTCTATTTTGCTTTTTTCTGGAGCACTGACTAAGAAAGAAAAAAAAAAGAAGGAGGCAGAAAAAAAATATTTGCTCAGATCAACTAAACATGCTGGATGGAAATTTTCATTTACAACCAAATTAACTTCTTATAATATTCCAGGAGAGTCAGTAGTAGAGGCAATGAAGAGTCTTATCTTGCACCTGAAAGTCCAATTAGCATAAATATTTACAGTGCCAGGTGTTTTGAAAGAGTGGAAAGTATTTTTGCATACATCATCTAAAAACAATATTGAATTTATTTGTATTTTGTGCTTATAGGATGCAACAGAAGTTTGTAAACAAAGACCATCTTGTTCACCTTCAAAATTCATGCAGAGTCATGGAGTTGTCTACAGCAGTTTTCCCTGTTAATTTGGCAGGTGATTTACTGTCCATAGCTCTTTAAAGAGATTCCAGACTGTTTTTTTGACCAGGGAATTGATGTCAAAATCAATTTGCTAAGCAAAGTTTTTCTTCACTGCTAAGTAATAGCTAATGAATAGATAGGTGGGGACCACATGCAGAATACTTGGCCAATGTGCCAAAAACTTAAGAGGAAAGAAGCCTCAAAGATCAATAGATACTGTGTCAATTGCCTGTAACTTAAAATAGAAAGTGAGACACAGAGAAATACACTTAAATCAAAGAATCCTTTCCCTCTAAATCTCCAGGGTAGAGAAATTAAACACAAAGCAAGAAAAATGTCAGCTGTCCACATGAATTACAGATCAACACAAAGGAATCAAGTAAGCCCTGCCAGAGCACACTGCGACTGTCTGCAGACACCAGGTAAGGAGAACAAACTGCTTTCCAGCAGCCAACAGTCTCTGGAGCAATTTCTGTAAAAGGTACCAACAGGAAACTGAAGTATGAGCTTGCTTTTCACTTAAGAAATGAGAAACCAACATAATTCATGCTCTTTATCCCTATTCATTTCAGAAAGTCGTGTAACAAAGCCAAATCCACACCTTTATTGGCTTACAATCTTAAGTGCTGTAGGAGAATGCAAATCCCAGCAAAGCCTGGTAACTCCACTGGCCTCTTAGAAAACATAAAGAGTAGCCATTCACTTGTCAGATAAACAGCCACATCTGAAATATTCAAAGCAATCAACTTTCAGATTTTAGACTAATGTCTGACCAAGAGACAACTAGCTTAGGAAGCTCATTCCAGTACTTCTGTAATTAATACAAGCTTCCAAGTTACCAGCTATGTGCTATTAGGTCAGCTCTGGCAAGCTGGGGACCAGCTGGCAAAGGAATTGCAAACTTCAAAGAAAGCTCTCAAATATCCAATCACAGAATAAAAAAATACCCACTCTTAGTACCTTATCTTGGAAGCTCACACTGGTTAGACGGCGACCTTTACAGGATTACCCTAACATGGAAGGAAATCAGCCCCTCTCTGAAGTGTTCTCGAATTTGTAATAGAAGATGGCTGTGTGACTGATGTTTGTGGGGAAAAAAGAAAGTGAAGAAAAAGGCTTAAATGTCTCCCAACATAAGCTGAAGCTCTGATTTACTTTCAAAGGAGTAATGATAGCCGACTGCCAATTTACAGTATGCAAAACAACACTCTCAGTCCATCAACTAGGATAGGGCAAAATGCATCTTCCAGCTTCCTAATATTTTTTTCCCCTCATGAATTTGCTCATTTTAACAATATGAACAGGCTGATTCTTTCAAATATTTCCTCTGTTCCCCCCATCCTCCAAACATCCTGTTCAGTCTGGCAACAAAAGAAGCTTAGAGAAAATGACAGATTTTTGACAGAGATTCAAAAGAGAAGTTTAAAAGCAATAACTGTTGTTATCCTCTATTTATCAAGCACAGGTGGAGAGTGGAGAGTAGATCTGCCAGACAGTTTTTCTGTCTTTTCATAGAACTAAAACATTTTTTACACTGAAAACATCTAGCTATCAGCCATTTATGTATTATACTTCCTGAGTTCTCAACAGGTGTGGAAAATTTTGAGCTGTTCTACAGAATTAAGAAAAAAACCCTTTCTATTTAAGGATATTAAACATATACTATCAGCTTCCTAATGTCAGCTTCTGTTCCTGTGATTGAAAAACCCAATTTCTCCTCTTACTGCTAATATACTGCTTTTTGCTGTTTCATCACCATAGCCTGGAATATCAAATTCACTTTAGATAGCCACAGTGTCCATATACAGACCAGCTATTTATGATGCTGTAAAATCAAAATAACTTATTGGGGGGGGGGGGGGGGGGAAGCATGAATAATGTGTCACCAGTTATTTTTTTTTTCTTCTGAAGACTTTTAATTAAACCAAGTAGCCCAGCCAGTGGTTTTCAATTCCCCTCGATACTGAGTATAAAACAACAACAACAATAACAAAATAAAAAAACCACAGCATTAAAACATGAATCAATTACATCCTGAAAAATAAAATTACTCTTGGGTTTGAATATGTTATTTGAAAGCAATCTCACAATTTCTACCACTAATGCAGTGCAACCATTAAACACAGGTCTTATTATGTAATAGAAGATGATCCATTTCAGTTTTCAAACATTTCGATATACAGACTACATAAGCTGTATTTACAGTAGCATTCTGGCTCAGAGTACTGAAGTTAGTTTTGAAAAGAATCCTTGAAGTACATATACTAAAGATGTTGATGTTTCAATGCAAAATTCTTGATCTACTGATCCCTTCCTACCCCAGTCAATTATTTGTTAATGTAGACAACAGCTATGGAAGACTATAGAAAACACACCACCATGTTGCAGAACATGGACTGAAATCAAACCTCACACAAACAATTCTGAACTAAGAATGTTCTGAAGGTCATTAGTCAAGCCATGATGGCACTCTTAACAATATAGTAACATTCTCATTTGCCTTCTAGGAATTGTTTCACTCACATATTTAGCATAAAAATCCCTATGTGGTACTTTGCATTTTCAGCAATCTTAAATTTAGGTAGCATTTTAGAATATACAGCAGATGCCTGAAAAATATTCTCATATTACTCCTACTAGCATCAAGGGTGACATTTATTTACTGCATTTCATCACTGTTCAAAATAACCAGATGTATCAGGCCTATTTATTTTTGACCGATGAGATATAAACAAAGCTCCTGGGATGTTGTGGCACTTCAGGGCCAATTTGCAGCAAGGATCAGAGAATTTTGCAGCTCATCTATGACAGTGAGAGCTTGAAGACGTGGAGGCAGCCCAGGCGGCACACATGGGGAAGCTGTGCAAAAACATCATGCCCCCTTCAATCATTATTGCCGGGTACAGTGAAAATTTTATATCCTCTTCTGCTAAGAAAGCTTTTCCTTTGAGACTACAATCACAGCTCCTTGCAGATGAAAAATTACCAGACAGTAAGAAGGACTCTGGAAGGCCAGAAGGAGTGGCGAACATCCAGCTCTGCGCACAGGGCTGGCCCCGCTGCGGGGCAGTGTGGCAGGACCAGGCCGCTGGGATGGGGCTGTGAGCTGCCTTTGACCCATGCCTGAGGCTGCAGCCATCCCTGGAGATGCCTGGCCACGCATCTCCTGACCCCACTCCAAGTCGTGGGCACGCTCCAAGCTGCCGCACGCTGTGCCTTGCCCGGTGTGTCGCGCTCGGGCTCCCTGCACGTGGCGCTTGGCACAGCACGGCACGGGACAGCTGTCTCACCACACCCCGACACAGATCACTGACACAGCAGCTACCATGTGTTACCTACCTGGGAAAAACACACAGGCCAAGAGGGACAGACATACTTCTGGAGGGAATTAAGCAAACCTCACGTAATAAAGGCCAAGCCGTTCCTATCGGAGGTATAAATCTCATCCTGTGAAATCTCAGGCTAAAATCTCCTGAGATTAACAATCCTGAAATTTGTAAACTGATGAAGATTTACAGTGTTTTCAAACAACCAACAAGGCCATTCTAGCAGAATTTAGGTGTCAGATACAGCTGTGGGTGACAGGCACAGAGTGGCTGGGGTTAGGATCTGGATTCCCAGCACAAGTGAAGCTCAGGAGGAGTAGCCTTCAGGGAGTACCAGGGACTCTGGCCACCATCTCTCCAGACCTCTGGTCTCATGGCTGGGTGCAAGTTGAAATGCACTGAGATGGAAAACAGTATGAATTGGTTTGACCTTCATCTTGTAGGCAGGGCAAGTTGAGGAGTACCATAATATTTCTGAATTATCTGTAACAAAACTAAACAGAAACAAGAAATTATTCCCTTTGCTAAATTAAGGACACAGATGGAATAAAAATACAAAGAGGCTGTTTCTGGTGAAATAGGCAGCAAGACTGAATTGCTTGCCAAAGAAACATTTAAAACAGTCTCTTTCCCCTCTGCCTGGAAGATGTGGCTCTCAGGTGGAAACCAGAGAGTTCCATTCCTAAACTTGTTTACTACTAGACTTCTTTTCCTCTTGTATTACATTTTCTCTTTGAAAAAGTGTTTTCAATTCACCTGGAGCAATTGTCAGGAGAATTCTTTCATTCCTTATCTTTTACTCTTCCTATCTTTATCCTGTAAACTGTTGATACTTGAATGTACTGTGATTTGTTCCTTGCTTCTCATTTTCATTACCATTTTACTTCTAGCACTTAATGTGTTTCAACTACCATTTCTTTGAATAATACAAAGGGCAAAAGCCACCTTTTATTTTGCTTTGCTACTGTCACTACACAAACCAGCTTATTACCTTCTGTTCAATTACAGGCACAATTTTAACGCCCACTACACTTTCTAGTGCATTCCTAGAGCCTTGCTTTCCACACTTAAACCCTTCTTAAAGACTTCAACCAAAGAGGCCATTTGTACACTGACTTTCTTTTTTTAAAAGGCTTATTTCATGGTTCTACTTCTCCAGATATTTTATAGAATTTAGCCCTTACCCATGTCAGTGCCTCTGAGAATTTCAAATTTACACCCAGAAAAGGGTAACAGATGCAGGCATGCCTCAAACATAATTTAATTGGACCTACCTCAGGTAACAGTCACAATGGAAATGTAGGATGCATATGATTTTGTACACTCTGTTTGCTCAGAGAAGCTCCTTCAGTCTGCCCATGTGGAGCTGACACTGCAACCATCACCTGGGCTAGCCAGACACACGGGCTGCTTGCCCCAGATGCTGTTTGCACAGCAACCCAAATAATGTGCAAACATATGCCTAATTTCTTTACAGTAGAGCTTTAGGAAAACAACCAAAATAAAGCTGTTAGCTGATGACTGCATTTCCAAATAGTCTGCCAGGAGAAGAAGCTGACTTCTCTAATTTGAAATGCCAGGTCAATTAAACATTTCATAAAGAGATCAATAAATCCATAAAGTTTGGAGATATTTTTGGGTATATTTTCAGTTTAGTAGCTGTAGTCTAATTTTGCCTGAATTACCAGCTAGGTGGTTAAAAACTGGAGAGCTAAAAATGAAATGAATGAAAGATGAGCAAAGTAAATGCACAACACTAAAACCCAACTATGCTAGCTGAAATTATTATTTCAGATATTAAATCAACTGATACACAAAACACATTTGGTTATTATAATTTAATGCCTTATCAACTGAAATCCATCTCTGCAACTATATGTGATTGGCAAACATTATGAAGGCAAAACATTATGCAAAAACATAAAAAAAAAAGAGCCATGATTCTGAAATGTACTGAAAAGATAGTGCAAAGAAAGCCTGGTGCCAACAGTTATTCATCTACTAATCAATACAAAGTAAAGTAAAAAATAACACAGTGCTAGAAAATACTGTGAAAAGTAAAAAACAAGATGTTGACAGATTGAGTAAAGCTAGAAAGACTAGCTAATATCTATAAACCTAGCTCAGCACACTGATTAAACTCTAATTTTGTTAGCATTTGCTCCCTATAAGGATCTAAACCAAGGAAGTAACTCTCAGAACACGCACAGAATGACTTAATCACAAAATGAGTTTTAGGGAAAAAGTATACTTTTACCCTTTCTATTTACATTTTTAAAAGTTTCATTCAATAGACAACCAACTGAAAAATCCATTACAATCTAATGTGAAATTTCATGAAAGCGTCTCAGTTCAGTCTAGCAAGACTTCAAAGAACGATTTAGTTAAATCCGATAAGCAGGATTACATGCAGATGTCAATCAGTAGGTGCTCCATATCTATCTATATTTCTAAAAAAATTGAAATGTCATGCTTAATAATTACTTTCTAAATGTCCTTATCTAACACAGCCTGAAAAAAAATGTGCAGGAACATGTTACAGTATGCCTGTGTTCTGTAGATCCACACTGACATTAAGATAACACCTTCAGTTTCACAGTGCACTTGTGTTTGGTAATGAAACCCAGTATTTGCCTTGAAATTTTGGATATCTTCTATAAGAAAAAATGCAAAAAGATTAAAAAAATGCCCAGGCAGATCTAAGAGTAAAAAAAGAAAGAAAGGAAAAACTATAGAACTAATATAAATTTATCTTAAAAAATTTACTTGAATTGGAAAATTAAAGAAATCCAGACACCCTTCCCTTTCAGAGATGTCTACTTGAATAGACTTGTCTTCAAGGTAAATAAGAAAAAACCCAAATGAAAGGCTAAAAACCCTTCAAATTTTACAGTTAAAAGTATATTTGGGAGTTGGTGTATGATATGGTTATTTGGTATTTAAAGTCAATGCAGTATAATTGAGTTTTTTCTTGTAAAAATATTGGCATACTCACAAAGAAAATAAATCCTATGCAATCCAATGAGCTTAGGTTTTTCAGGAGCCTACAGTGAATTACAGCATTACAGTGGTAAATAAGCAAGCAAGCAAGCAACTGCTCACTTCTGCCTCCTTTGTGCAAACCAATTAAACTGATTGATCAGTAAATCCTTTCAATGCAAGTATTTCTCTTAACCTGTCAAAGGGTCACACTAGTAGGCTTCTGGCCAATGTTTCATGCTGCTGACACAGCCAAATTTCCATGGCTATATATTTGTCATTGACAAATGCCAGAGGCACTTTGCTCCTGTGATTTGACTGTAAAGGTACCATTGTGCATCAGGAACTCATCCTCAAGGTGTAATGGAAAAGCCAGCAAAGTGGCTAATTTGCACCTTTGCCCTTCTGTTTTTCTCCAGGATATAATTCAGTTAAATACATTCTCCAGCAAAATTCAGGAAGGACTTGTGGGTTGCATATGCTCTATCAATGTGCAGCATGAATGGAAAGTTAAAAAATAAAATCCTAAACCACAATATCAATGGAAAACCAGAATCATATGTGTTACTTATAAAACCAGGATGCTATGGGATATTTTTATTTCCCAATGAAAAGAAGGGAAGGGAGTACAAAAGGCTTTTATTTTCCTTTGTACTGGCCAGGTATAATCATGTCTCAGGTTATCTCCCTGCTCAGTATCTGAGGGAAGCAGCACTTGAGGAACCAAATGGCAAAGGAGCTGACAGTGCACAGATCCATGGGTGCCTCAGAGATGATGACAATAGCCAGGCTCCCCTGAGTACCACAGCCACAGGCGGATTCCTTTATGCCCACGGAATATCTCCCTCCAACAGACTGGCTGAACAAACAGATGCTTTTATAACATTACAAACAGCAAGGTAAAAAAACACTGTGGATTCAGCCAAACAAGCAGCATTTCTTGGACCCCCTCATGCCTTACTTATCTGCCCTTCTCAGGAAGCTCATTGCCTGATAAGCCCCTGCTCTACCAATCCCATACAGAGAGACAGTTAAACAAGCATTCCCTTAAAATTTGTTCAAACTAAGGAAATTCAGAAAGCTAATTAAAGTCTATCAAACACTGATAGAAAGACTGTCCACTGCCCAGATAACAGCTGACAGCAAAACATCCCAGCCCTGCATCATCCATACATGTACCTTTTAGGGAATAGGTATATAACAGTGATTTACTCTAGGAGAATTATCAAAAGTTTCCACCAATGCTGGTATAGATTCAGCAGAGCCTCATAACCTACTCTGGAGCCCAAAGTGTCTTTTTCTATGCCTCACTTTCAACTCAGGTTACTGAAGTGAAGCTCAGGAGCCTTCAGGATTCTGTTGCTTTGAAGAAATATAACTGCTGTGTACTACTATGAGAATTTGAGCTTCTTAGTCTTTGCCTGAGTTGAATTTACTGTATTTTTAATATAATTGATTTTTTTTTCTATTTAAAGTTTTACATCCCTATATCCCAAAATTTCAGGGGTATAAAATTTTGCAAGGCACATTTTTTTTTATTCCTTCATGTCACATTTTCTAGCTTCCAGTGAACTGTGACTTCCTCTGCTAGCCAGGAGCACTGGTAAATGACTGAAAGTGGCTCAATAAACACTTCTGTTGGGTCTCCCAGATGCTTGGGTGGATCCCATCTGGCTCCATAAACTTGTGGGTGTTAAGGAGTGCAGCCAGCCTCCTTACCATTTCCCCTCATATTGCAGGGGCTGCATTTGTGCCCCATTGCCATCTCACAGCTCAGGGGGCTCACTATCCTGAGAACAAGTGATCTTACTGTCCAAGACTGAGTCAAAGGCCTTAAATATCTCAGCCTTTTCCTCATCCTTTGCCATGAAGATTCTCCCTCAGCCTCCTTTTTTTGCTGATGTATTTATAGAAACATTTTCATTGTCTTTCATGTAGAAGCCAGATTAAGTCCTGCTTGGGTTTTGGCCCTTCTAATTTTCTTCCTGCATAACCTAAGACAGCACCAGAGGTACTTAATTAACATCTAGTTTATTCTATTATATCTTACTTGAAGCTGAAAACCATGCATGAAGAATTTTTGTTTTTGAATCCTCTTAGTTTTAAGCTAATCAAGTGTTTAATGCTTGATAGCTGAAAAAAATTAAATTGCAAATGTTTTCTTAAATAGAAAAAAAACTAATTAATTTATAATGAAAATCACTGCAAGAAAATAAAAACAAAAAACCACAGTTATAGTACACATATTTTTAATCTCAGTTTTACATCTCAGGATCCAAATTCACAGTGGCTTCCGATGATGCTGTAAATTAATTACTATTTTTTGAAAGATGGAATGAAAGGCAAGATCTATTGTCTTTTATATATATATATATATATATATATATATATAAGCCTAAAGTAAATAATATCATCCAGCTTCATTAAATGCTTAGGCTGGTTAAAGAATACATGTAGGACAATGTAAGTTGCAAAACTAGAACATAATAAACAAGAAAACAGGGTCTACACAGTGCTGCCCAGGCATTTTTCAGCTAAGCATTTCATCAGAAGCTGTTAATTTGTTAAATTAACGGCAGAACCATATTAGTTTTGATGATTTGTTTGTAGGGAAAGGATTCTTCAGCTGCAAATGACGTGAGATCCACCCACAGTCCATCCTGGAAGCCCAGGTTCTCACATAACCCCCAAATCAGAGCCTGTGCTTGGTGCAGTCCCAGCCAGCTGCCTCTGTGCTGTGCTGGGACAATTCACAATCAATACCTGAAGTTTCAAACTACCAGCTCATGATCCTTTCCACAGCTCAGTCAAGTATATAGGAAGATCCAGATTCAGATTCAGGCCCTGCTTTGAATCCTCTTACACTTAATATTACCAGCAAAATCTACCCCACTTTGAATTACCAAGAGAAAAAGGAAACAAGAAAACATTGTGGCACATTTTAAAAAAAACTAACTTTGGAGAAGCCCACATTGGAAACAGTGAATCCCAGTTGGAGGAAAAAGTGTTTAATGATAGGATTGCACGCATATAGAAACTGCTTTGTGGAATTTGTACTGTAAAAAGAGGAGAGTTTTCTCACATATACTACTGAATGTTTTGAGTTTCTTTCAAAAGTCTGTTGTTCAGACCTCGAGTAAATGGAAGAGAAAAATTTGTCAACATTGATAAGTAATTCTTTACAGTACTATAGTAAATACCCAGGAATGTATTATGCTGGTGAAAATATTCCTAGTGATACAGAATTGAAACAATTCTCTGAATGAAATATCAATAAAAGAAAGATTTTCTCTTCTACCCCAAGACCCATGTCTGCATCAAGATTTTATCAGCACTATTGAATCACTTGTAGTTTCATTCACTTCTTAAGCTACACAGCTATTCATGCAACTTCCTAAAAGCAGAGCAAGTCTCAGTGCATGTCTATTAACCCATTATTTTTTGGGTTAGTTATGGGCTAAAAAAACACAAAATGAGAACAGAATTAAAAAAGACAATTCAGAAGAAAACTTGTGGCCAAGTGAAGGCAGTATGAGGATTTGTAAGGGAAAATGACAACAGAGATATTTATTCAAGAATATTTTTAACCACTGCTGATCAGCCTCTTAGATATCTGGATCATGCAACAACTGCATTATGCTTCCCCAGTGTTCATGAAGCAAACACCTCTCTGTTTTCCTCTAAGAAAGAAATAAATGTCTCAATTTTTCATGTGAATGTACATGTATGGACTGTTGATTCCGATACAGAACTCATACTGTTCCTCAGTGACACAACTTCTGGTGCCTCCAACTTAATGTATTATTTTAGACTTCAGAAAAAAGTAACCACAATAATACCAAATGACCAAGCAACAGAAACACTGACTTGTTTATGCAGACAGAAATGTTGTCCTTTGTCAGTTTCCCTAACTTATAAACCAGCAATTGACCCTTCTCAATATGATGAAGCTTATGAAAAAAAAAAAAAATTAAATTCATAGTATGCAAGTAGGGAATGAGCTTTCAGATTAGGTGCCAAATTTCAGAAGGAACATGAAACTCAAATGAATTTTGGCAAAAAACTAACTTACACATCCAAATGCCAGTGTCACTATGCACTCTTTACATATCTCTTTTTTGCCCTCAGCTGGGTGCAGTGTCTTTCTTCATTTTGTGCCTAAAACTATCTTTAAGCTCCCTTTATACAGAAGGACAGAATTTGATTTCTCTGTGTTTTGCAATTATTGGTTTCTGCATTAAAAATATTCCTGCCACATATTATGTAAGTGGAGATACAACCTAATTAAGAAGCCTGCCAGTTAGGTGATCCCATTTTCAGGTGGTGATAACTCAGCACTAACTCCAGCCCTCCAACACACAGAAATCCATACCTCTGGAAACTAGACTAGAGTCTGATTAGTCAATAAGAAATCTGTATCAATAGACGCTCTCCCCCTTCGGCATTAGCAGCAAATACATGGAGAGTCTGGTAGCTCAGGGAGGAGCAACTGTTTAGTTTAAGAATTCAAGTCTCCAAAATTCTGAGTGACACTGTCAGGTAAGAGTTGTCACTAGTCCAGTCTATCACACCTTTCTTAAAGGAAATTAGGAATTGCCCACAATAGTGTACTTCACAAGCACACTGGGGTTGCAAAGGCGAGCACCTGAGAGCTGGGAAATGCCAGACTTACGGAGTTGACAGTGTAATTTTAATTCTCTCCTCGCTGCACACATGTCTACACATTGTGGTATAGTTTTAATTACCCCTTTTTTCCACAGGACATCATTTAGCCCATCAGCTTAATGCAGAAAGGAGCTGATTTAATATTGTACCAACAGCTATAAAAATACCATTTTCCACTTGCAGGTGCTTGACTTTGCAACAAAGTTACATTCTTTTGACACAAATCTGAATAAAATTTGAATTATATAAAAACACACAGATTTGAAGGAATAATGCAGCAAGAAGGGGATGATTTATATATGACCAGCATCAATGTGATTAATAAAAATAGCAGGAGGTATTAATATCTACATCGTTGAACATGCTTTACAAACACAAAATCATCATCGTAATTTTGATATTTGAAAACATTTCACAGACCTACAACATCATTATTTGTGACCTTAACCCTTCCAAGATAATCTGAAGAAGCTGCTGTAGAAGAAGGATAATGAAGACCAAAACAGATGCACACTAAAATGTGCTGATTATTCTTCAAGTTTAGAATAATCTGAAAAGGGAAAATATCTGTCCTTTTGTAAAAAGTGAGGGGATGTCTTTCAAAGATGCTGGGGTTTTGCTGTCATTAGTTTTACAAAAATATATGTACATAAAAGATGTAACTGAAAAAGAATCAAAAACTGACCCAAGAGACACACTAATGTCAAAAGCTCCAGCCCTATGGCATAGTCAGTCATCTGGAAAATTGAGGCTATATTTAGTTTACATTTTCATGCTTTTATTAGCAAAAATCAGCTATGGCTAAAACAATCCAGGCTAAATTTGTTATTTCAGATTAAATGAGTTTTTAACACAATATTTGCTTTTTTATGCACGGAAGTGAGTCCTAGGTTTTTCCCAATTTACAAATCTCCTCTGAATTCAAAGCCATATTATGAACCTGATGTCACATCAAAGGGGTAGTTCCTTTTGTCTCATCACTTTGCTATGATGCATCATGTTGTTATTAACTGCACTACCATATTAAAAAATAATGAAAATGTAAATAAAAAGGCTCTCATTTGGAAAACAAATCCTCACTGTTCTGTTGTAACACAGAGCGCTGAATCCAAACATTTCCCTTCAGACAGAGAACAGAACTCAGTAACCAAGATATATTTTTTCTTTTTTCTCTTGTAGTGGATACTTTTAATCTCACAGGTTCTGCTACAAACAAAAAATGACTAAGAATAAATATGCATCAAGTAGCTAAAGACATAATCACATGAGAATATCAGTTCTTTGTTTCTCATAATACTAAACTGTTTGTTGCTTTTCTTTCTGGCTAGCTACTCTGACGGAGTGCAAAGACAGCAGGAATTTCTAAACAAATAGCTGGCTTTTTTACCAGAAAAAGAACCAAATTATATGGAAAGTCTCATGTCACAGTCATTCTACTTATTTTTTAAAGTGAATTGTCCCATCTTCTAAGCCTCATTAAAAAAAAAAAAAATCAATCTGAAGCACTGGAGACTGGATTCAGTCTTCATTAATTGCTTCCACACACTGCTGCTCCCTGGATTCACAAATTTATCCTGTCAGCACCAAATCTGGAATATTTCTTCTCAGCCAGTCCTGTTGCTTCCCCTTCCATTTCCCAGTGTCCAGCCTCAACACCAGCTATCAGCCACACAGTTACAAGCCTGATTCTTTCACTGTTTCTGAAAACACAAGTAGCAAATTCACACTCCTCTTTGAAAAAGGATAACTCTATGGGAAGCAAATTTAATGCAGGACATTAAGTAAACTGATGCTGTCATTAGTGCAAATGTCAAGTTCATTACAGCAGATGTTTCAGCTGAAGATTGCTACACATTAAAAGCTCAAAACAAATGTGCAGAGCATTCACCATTTGATTTAGTGCGTTTGTTCCCAAGCTTACATGACTGAGCCAGAAGTGGCTACAGGCATCATTGCCTTGTCTGTAGCAGGAGCAGGGTTCTGGCTGGACATTCCTGAAACACATCCTGCACAGAAAGTACACATAATTTTTTAGTTTAAGTGCTAAATGTCTTACTGTAAGTGTTGTCTATTTTTTGTATGGCAGAATGTGGTTATTTAGTCTGTGATTTCTAACAGCCTGACAAGGCTCATTTTTATTGGCACTTGGACATGTAAGATCTTGTTGAAGTGCAGAAGGCAAAAACCACAGCTAATGCAGATAGAGGCTGAAAAGAGGTCCAGTAAGGCAAGAGCAAGGAACCTCTTGCAACCATATTGCACACATTGTTACAGAAACATCTTCATTTGGAGGGACCAGGTCGTGTGATTCTTGTAAATTGTATTGCTTTCCACAAGCTTTACAGTTCTGGAATGGACCTGCCTTTGTTGTCTTCACACAGGATACAGCAGCTGAAGCCAATTATCAGTGCTTTCTGAGGCTCTTGTCATTCTCTACCCCTAGATAGAGGACAACGTACTTTCCTGCCTTTCAGGCCCAAAGTAATTCACTAGAATTAGAAATGCCAATGGTAATTAAAGAAATACAAAGGAAAAACAGTGTTCTAAAACAATAAAATTTAAAAATTCACATGTTTTTTGAAAAACTTCTTCTAAACCTCTTTCCTAACACTATATTTCAGTTTTTCAATAGCAGTCTTAGTTTGATTTATAGGAACTTAAAAACTGCGGTTAACTCTTCTGAAAGCACTAAGTCTGAAACAGATGAATAAAATTAAAAAAACCCAAAATCTGTAGATGAATGTAAGGAACCCACACTTCATGATCTTCCTCAATCTTGCATAGGCCATGGTATAAGAGAGTACAACAAATTAAGAATTTCATCATTGCCTTATTCCCATGATTTAGATGGAAGGTTCTTTTATGTGCTTAAAAAGCCCTTCCTGTACCCCTCCTGGAACAGGCCAGCCAGAAACCACTTTAGCCAGTGATCAAACAGAAAATGTTTTCTTTCAAAGTTCCATGTATGAACTTTGAACATGTGTAGGACCCTACACATGACAATGCAACAAACATTTATACAGAAAATGTAACTCAGCATCAAATATGTGTTCACTGAAAAAGGCTAAAGTAAGAAGCACCAGAGGCCCAAGGAAAGGTAAGGGAAAGAAGCTGCAATACATAAACTTGGAGACCAGAGTTAAAGCAACAGTTCAAAAGCAATCTGCACCCAAAAAAAAACCCCAAACCAAACTAAAAAATCCCTTTGCAATTTCATTTAACATATAATTTCAGCTGACTGAAAAGATCTGGAAAGTCTTGCAATTATTCTTGTAAAGGTCTGAACATGTACTTGGCTCTTGTGAGACCAGCCTCACATGGAACCTTGAAGTTTAGTCCCATATTCTTGCAGATCCACTTGCAGCACCCAAACAGTTAACAAGTGACAGGTGAATCCACTCGCTGCAAGAATTTCTTGCTATCTAAAGCTTCACTGTTGTCAGATGTACACTTAATTGTTTCTCTTCTGCTAACTCCGTTACATTTTCCACAACACAGCATCACTAAAAATTTACTCCAGTTGATGATTTTTTTCATGCAACAGTCCAATAAAAATAAGTATTTTACATTTACCAGTATAAGAATGTCTCAAAATTAATCCATTTAAAGTGGAGTCAAGGATTTAATATGCAAAATTCAGTCCTGGGAGAGTAAGAAAGAATGGCTGGGTTTTGTTTTTACAAAGTGTATACATTTATAGCACTGTAAAAAAGAGAAACAATCTAATTTTATTTTCATAACTGACAACAAGTTCTCAATTGAGCAGCTTTCATCGAGCCAGCACATATATCAAAATACCTTATTGATGAAAATAAGAATATTTTATAAGCAAACCTTTTATTTTTCTCCTGAACTCTAAGATTTCATACTTTATAGCTGTATGAACAGACACTTCTCATGTAAAAAAAAAAAAAAAATTCTCACTTCTTTTGCTTCTGCTACAGAGATGACCTGCAAAGAATAAACACCTAGGATTATATTGAGATTTTTTTTATTTCTGCTAGAGATGGGCTCTATTAAAAGCTGCTCAAGATCCATTGATACCTTTTTTTTTCCAACAGTAGAGGGTCCTTTTGACCTGTTAATTCTTTCCCTGGAAATCACAACTGATTTGCTGTGGATGCTGATATTATTCAAGTCACATTAATAATAAAACATAATTTAGAATATGAAATACTTTGATGTTGCTCATTTGAATGAAAAACTACTCCATGAGAATAACAGACTCCATAATTTCAAGCTCTCCTCTCTTAAAGAAATCCACCACAGACAACAAAACTACTCAGTTAAATGTGAAATTCAAACATGAAAAGAATTGGATTACCTTTAAGGCGAAGTGGTTTAGGGTCAGACTTTTTTCTGAACTGAGAAAAAGATTAAAGGAAGGTTGGTTTATCACTTATAGTGTGTGTGTGTGTGTGTGTGTGTATTTTTTTTTTTTTTTTTTTTTTTTTTTTTTTTTTTTTTTGCATTTTTATTTACTCTGTACATACTTTCCTTTAACCTTGCAGGTTAAACCTTTCTTTTAACCTTGCTGGGTCTGCCCTCTGTGTTCAGTTTTCACTGAAATAAAAAGGGCAGGGTATGCTGCAACCTTTCTCTGCTTTAGACTTCCCTGAGTGTAAAGACCCCAGTACCAGCTCTGCAGCTCTAGGGAAAATGCTTCTCTGAATAAAATAATCCCCCTTCTGCTAAACTGCCACACAAAGAGGTATGGTAGATACAAACAGAAGAATCTTTGTAGCTTTACAACTATTTTTTAGAACACTTAGACAGAAAACTATCACCCATGGGAACCGACCTAACTAACATTAATAAAATCCCTGACTAAACCAACCCAACCTACAACACCCATGGGTAAAGTACTTCTTGAATTAGAGATCAGAACAGAAGTCTACCAGAAGGGATTCTTCTGTCAATGAATGAAAAGAGAGCTTTTCCTGTACCTTAAATAAAATCTTAAGAAAAAAACAAACTGGCAGTTAATTTCCAAACTTAAATGAAATTCAAGTAACACTCTGGGGCTCTAAAGGAGACTGTAATAGAGACATTGTGCTGAAAAACAAAACAGGAAAGGCACCAGGGCGGGAAGTATCTGAAAGATCACGTAGGAGCAAAGGCTTTCTCCTCCTATCCTGCTGGAGGCCATGACCATAGATTCAAACAGCTGGTAGGTTAAGGATGTAAGGACTAGATTAAAGTGCTACAGCAGAACTGGGTCTTTTATTACCAGGGCAGGGAAGAAATACACAGAAGAGGAGCCTCCAAACAAATCCTTAATAGAGCTTAGTCTTACAAAATAATAAATTCTCCATGTATACAAGGTATTAGATACAGCTGGAAAATTGCCAGCCTATTTTCCAGACTATTCCAATTCGAGTTGTCCTGTGTTTTGGATTTGTGCAAAACACAGGGTTGATAATAGAGAGATGTTTTTGTTGTTGATGATCAGGGCTTACACAGAATCTATCAGCTATCCCATTCCCTGCCTCTTTCCAAGAATTTTCTCATGACAGCCTGCTTCACTGGAATGGCTACTTGGAAGCAGCCATCACTCCAAATGTCCCTCACTTTCTCCTTCTTCTCCCCCCTTGCTTTGCTGAGCATGATGCCATATGGTTGCGAATATCTCTTTGGTCAGTTTGGGTCACCTGCCCTGCCTGTGTCTCCTCCCAGCCTCCCACGCACTCCCAACTTCCTCACCAGTCTGGCAGAAAAGCAGAGAAGGCTTTGGGTCTGTATAAGCCCTACTCAGCAACAACAAAAACATCTCTATATTATTAACCCTGTGTTTACACAAATCCAAAACACGGGATAATTCAAATTGGAATAGTCTGGAAAGTAGGCTGGCAGTTTTCCAGTGGCTGTTTCCTCATCTGCTGTTTCTGAAGCTGAAGTTTATCCATTGGCAGCATTCCTGGAGCTCATTACTGTAGTACCTCGAGTACAGGACACAGTTGCCTTTATCCTCTCACCTAACACGGATACTCAGCTGGTAGCTGTAGACATCCTTAAGCTGTTTGTTCATTGAGAGAGTCCTAACTGCTCTGGAAAAAGCAGTATGCTGCTCTATGCTCTCATCACATGAAGATGCCGAGCGACATCCACTGCACATTGGAGTCACACTGTAAACAAGGAGTGCTAGTCCTTGAAATCAGCAAGACACCCAAGTGTGTGCCAGCCTGAGCGATAACACGTCTTCCATGTATAACACCAGAATCTCGCATGGTATGGAAACTCATCATGAAAATAACCAGATATATCATCAAAAGCTGTTTAACTTGAAATATATTTGGAAATTGTAAATGCTTTGTATAATAGTGTTTTTGCATGCATTAGAATGTGTTTTACTGGGAAACATTAAGGAATACGTTTCTCTTTCCTGATATTTGCTAATAATGAAGAAATAATTGATACTAATCAGAGTTAAAGCCTGCTGTTAGAAATCACAGACTAAATTACCACTTAATGCAATACAAACAATAGCAAACACTGTTACAGAAAGACATTTAGCACTTAAACTAAAAAAAATTATATGTACTTTCTAATGATTTTCTAATGAGGGATAGTTTACGCTGAATCAAAAAAGGAAGCAATTTCATAATTACATAATACAAACACATTCATTGTGACATGGTAAAACTCATAAAATATTTGGCAGACATCTAGAAATTGCAGGGACCAGAACAGTGAGGGCATAAGAACAGCAAGTGTTGATTGACCAGGTTGAAGTTGGAAGAGAGATGGCAGAGAATGAAAGCATCTGCCAAAGCAAGCCTGGAGAATGAGGGTCCACAAAAAAGTGGCCACATGAGCTCCAGAGATCAGAGCTCAATGAGGGAACTTTTAAGAGCAAACCTGTAGAACTGGGTCAGAGTCTCCAGTATAGTTACAATAAATAATTTTAATCCATATTTAACTCTTTTACTTACTTAACCTACTTAAAAGAACAAGAGCACATGTTAGTTAACTAAAATTTTAGCTCATGTTTTATCTTGCTGGGCCTGGAGATTGAAGCCTGAGAATATTTTTTCTGATTGCTGTCTTTCTTCTATTGATTGAAAAGAGAACAAGCTCTGAAGAGAAGTTACTTAGACTTTAATATTGCATAAAGAAAATGCTTTCCATTAATGAATATCAACATAAAATACTTCTTTATTTATTTTTAATTAGCGGAGGGCAAATTTTAAGACTGATCACTATATGCCCCAGAAGTGTATGAAGTAAGCAGATAGCTACCGTGACCCTCTCAAGAAATGTTGCAGCATTGGATTTCTTTTTTTTTTTCTTTTTCCTTTTTTTCCTTGGATTTAACAAAGGGACTGAATAGGATCACAGGAAGGAGCATGAATTCCAATTGTCTTCCATCCTCCACATCACTTTAAATTCAAGCCTTAGTTTGGTCTTTCCGCTAGATCCTGAGCTCTGGTAGCTTGCTCTAAGATTCATATTTTGATTATACTGCCTCAGAGTCTCTCTACTCAGGAAAAAAAAAAGCTACCAAATATGCTAATAGCAAGTCAAGTTCCCATATGATTTTTTTTTAATTAAGATGTTATAGTTATGCTTCAACCACCTCGAAAGTGAGACAAGCAAACAAAACAACACTTCCTTCTAATGGAAGAGGATTATCCATGTAGCATGTGGCAGCAGTAGGTGTGCAACCTATTAAATTCCATTGACTTGCAATCATATCCAAATATAAATTAATATCTAAGCATATATTTCTTTTCCTGAAATACTTGACAGCCCAAGTATGGTAGCAGAATTTAAAAAATATGACATTTTTTCTTTCTGAAGAGAAATACCCAATGGAGAAAATGCCAGATGTGTTTGGTGACTGTGAGATATTTATAAAAAAACCCTGAATATTTTCAGAAAGAATAAGCAGGACTTTTCAGCTGTTTTCAAAAAGACACTTCACTATTTTGACATGAAGGTCCCTGTTATCTAACCTGAAGAGAAATAGCAAAGTTTTCACAAGAAATGGCACACATTTATCTGAAAAGATAACATCCAGATAAAACCTATAGTATGCATTTTGCAACAAAACATAATATTACTGTAGCTGTTGCCGTTATCCTGATGATTCAATACGCCCTTCAAAGGCTTCCTAAAGTCTGCATGTTCTTCATATTTCTTCTTGTCTATGTATTGAGAAAAAAGTCACCCAACACTTCCAACATAGGCAGAAGAAAAATTAGTGTAAATTAGGTAGGTATTCTGCCAAGATGACGGTGAGACAATATTTGTTTGAAATCAATAAATTCAATTAATTACTAACGAAGTGAACAGTAATATATCACATGCTGAAAAGGAAGACAAAGTAGTATAAGTACTGAAGAGTGTCTTTGCATGGAGGGTGGCAGGATTATGAAACAAACTGAGGTCAGCAATTTAGCTGATGTTCATTAGTTTAGGAAAGAATTAGCAACAAACATGCAGCAAATTATATGTTTGTTTGTAACAGAGGCGTACCAATCTCATTTATATTTCCTAAATTTCATTATTTTCTGAACTAGTCTTTTCTCAGCATTTACCAAGTCTCAGTTCTTATGCATTAGAAATTTGTAGCAAAATATGCTAAAATAGTATTAGCCTGTAATACCCTGAAATTGGCTAAAAAGACACTTTTTACATCCAGAAAATGTCAATTAATTGAGTCTTATCTGGGAAAAAAAAAGGACATTTCAAGCTAAATTAGCACACATTTTTGTCAGCTCAATTCTATTTAAAGCTATTTAAAGTTCATTAAATTAAAACTTATTTTGAATTTTATGGTTGTAGTCAGGAGGGAAAATATACTACTCTCAGCTATTACCTCACATTGCAAGACAACTACCCTATCAAAAATAAAGGTGTAAATCAGGGTATGCTTTGAGGTTTCTTCCTCCTGCACATCTAGCAGCAATTATCTCCATAAGATATATCTCTTAGAGGTTCCAAGGCTGTCCAGAGCATGGAAAGGAGATGCTACTGAAGCATAAGATACCTCATGTCTCAGGTGTTAAGCACTTTCAATGCCAGATATTCCTAAATAATTTTCTGTCTGAATACACTTATTTTGAACAATTGCTCTTTTCTATTAAAACCATATTTCAAAGAAATATTTGAGTGAATATAGCTGTTCCCAGATTAATTCCACATTACTTAAGCTTGGAAAATACAGAGATTGTGTTCATTTGGTGCTCAGTTACGTGGCAAACCCTAGAAAAAGCCAGGGTATTATATTCTACAGCTTGATTCCATACCTTCTCCTCTTGAAATCTGTGTAGCAATTGAAAACCAGCATAAAATCAAAGGATGGGGAAATGATTGCTTCCAATCTAAAGCAATGCAACTCCCACCTAATGGCTTCAGGTTGTTTCTCTTCATCTAGAATTTGAACACCATTAGCTTCTGAAGCATGAAAAGAAATTGAAACAACTAGGCTTTCTATTATCAGAACCTGTAATATATAAAAAGCCTTTAGAACCAGAATATTTAGTGAATAATAGTACTAATGGGAAATATCCTTCTTGAACCACATGTTTAACCATTTTGGAAAGCATTTGATCAACCCTGATGCAGATCCCCAAATTATTCAGAATCTGAAAAACATATATGGGATGCAGTTAAGATATATACTTACTGTGAATAAAGCAACCAGTAAATATTAATAACTTGCAATGAAAGTTCCCTCCTAAATCTTCCAAATACCTACAACAGGGCAAACGAAACAATGGCTACATTCAACACATGCAGGCTACATAGGACATTCTGAAAGCATGGCATCCACCAAAGGAAACTATTAAAGGCTACCACCTTTAATAGTTATATGAAACTGTAACCAATCTGCAGTTGCAATGAAATCATTATCATATAAGACTATGTCACTTGGTAATAAGATCTTTTCAGAGAGTTTTCTTATTGTATGAGCAACAAACCCATGGTTATTCATCTGTGCATATCTTCTGTGTTCATGGGTTAGGACAAACAGGAAATACAGAATGGAGTTAAGTAGAATCAGTTTCAAATTATGACAGTCCAAATGTAACTTTGAATTCCAAAACTAACAAAGATGGGATTTTTTTTTTTTTTTTTTTTTTTTTTTTTTTTTTTGCAATGGCAAGATAAAGTCTTTGGTTGTTTTTTTAAAAACAAATATCAAATAATCACAGAATTGTTAAGGTCAGAAGGAACCTTTGGGGATCTATTCCAACTCCACTCCCACGGCAGAGTCACCTTGTGGGCATCCTAATGTATGTGTTCATAATTTACATATGCCTCTCTTTCCAGTTCTGTTGTTTCCAAACCAACAGCTGAAAATTAACTAGGAGCAAGCTTTATGCATTAACCAGCCACATATTGCATAACAAAATGCACATCTTCCCAGTGAACTGAAAGGAAGACTGCTCTAGGCAGGAGGGAAGAATGTAGCAGCACGGTTCTTCTGCACTCAGTTCAAAATGTGAACATTCCTTTATGTGCAGCATTTGACCTTTCTTACATAAAAGCGAATAAATTGAAGAAGATGTAAAGCATAGAACTAACAAAAACATCAAAGCCCAGAAGTTTAAATGGAAGTTTGATAAAAAGGATTGCAAGCTTGACTCATACATTTTCAGCCCCAGGATAGGAAGTCTGCAACAACTGGTATGTGAGACCTCAGATCATCAGCCTGAACTCTGCATTGGAGAAAATCCTGACTATAGCAAACTCAATTGAAAACAACAAAAACAACAAACAAAAAGTTTGAATAAGAAGTGAATAAAGGAGGGTGTGCAGAAAGAGGACTTCTTGCACAGTCAGTGTACCTTGATTACACAAGAACTGAAAAGGACCTGTCACTTAGTCTATATAAGAGTAGACTTAAATTCAAAAGCAGCAATATCAGCAGGTTGCACTTAAGCCACTTGGACTCATAGCAGCAGGGTGTAGCAGCTCTTTCAGCTCAAAAACAGCAGTCCACATTCCAGAATGAGTGGCTGCAAATTAATTAATACATTCCAATAAAATCAAGTCACATGGATATAAATTACTAATACAATGAAAAATGGTCAAAAAATAATTAGTATGAAAATATTTCTATCAGAAATATAAGTGAATGTCAGAAGTTTTTTCTAACTCTCGCAGGAAGCTTCCAGCCTAACATAGCCAAATAAGTCATGTTGTCTTTAAATAATGTTTTCCTCAATAAAATGGAAGCAAAACACAACAAAAAGTTACAGAACTATGAGGATTACTGAGTTATAAATATATTAAAAAGTATATTTCAGCCTCCTTCCTGTAGTGTAATGAAGTCAGGACATGACATACAATTCTTCAGCAACAGGACCTCTCATGCTGTCCCCCGTACGCATCTTCTAAAAAGGCATTGGCATGCTGACAATTTCAAAAGGCACCTAACAAACCTACCACAAAGCCATTTCAAAGTGGACAATGGCAAAACAAGCCTCCAAAGCAAACCTCATCCTTCTCTCACTTTAGGAAAGATGATTTCCCTCTCAAATACTCTTTTTTTTGGACTCTAATGCAACTTCTTTTAAGTAAGCAGCACTAAAAACCCTGGTGTTGACTAATAGCCTCCAGTACAGCGCAACTTTAAAACGGCAGGTAGTGGCCTAACTGGTGAGCTGCTGTATATCCTGCAGGGCTGTTACTGCTCTTTGCTGCTAGAAAAATTCAATTTTTAGTTTTAAGTATAAATACACAATGCATCACACTAAATTACATTACAATGGAAGTAGCATGTCTCTAATGCAGTGAAACAACAGAACATATGGAAGTTTCCATAAATGTGAACAAAATGAACTCTCTCTCTGGTTCTATATTTCATTTATTTACTGATAGCAATTTTTTTCAATATTTTCTATAGCCCACTGGGGCCTTGCAAAGCCAATCCTTCTTTTTAATAGGAAAATAACATTTCTGAGAGATTTGAATTATATCAGGAGATAAGTAATTCAAAGATTGCTTTATGACTGACACATATACACCCAGAGATAGAAGGAGATTAAATCCTGTGGCTACTTGAGGCATGAACCCATTCTGTGTCAATCTTCCTCCATTTGTTTCTGGAGACTGACACTGAGCATTGCTCATGAGTCAGAAATGCATCAATCCTTCAGAGAAAGAGGAGAGAGAGCTTTCATTTGCATTCACTTAAATAGATGAGATCAGCAATGAATTCCATCGGAAATGAACGCTTCTGGGGATGCTGTTTTTATTACCTCTGCAGTGATAAAGGATGGCATTTACAGAATTGTCCTCTGAAAAGCAAGTGCACAAATCATTGCAAGCATATAGTGTAAGTACTAACACTCTTATGTGCTACTGCATCTAGTTTCTCCACTCTTCTGAAATCAGAACTTGTAGCTCTAATTCATAATAAGGCTAAATACTTACTTGGCTGAATAGTGCTTATACGGCCAACATTTGTAGTTGAAAATATATCCCACAAAATCAATGGCTACCGCTTCAACCTCCCCAAATCTTGTTTCCTATAACGTACTTAGAATTGCATGCACTTCAGCCCTACATAATTCCTCAGTTGCCTTGATGGATTATAGGATAGCAATTTCAAGTACCTGCCCTCAATAAAAATAGTCATAAATATTAAGTATGCTGAGCAAGTTTAGTATTTTGTTTCAACTTATTGTTGCAGGTAATGCATTCACTGCATAGCACAAGTCAGGTAAATGAGCTGAAGTATTTCCTAAATTGGTTTCCCAGACAATAGACCTGCATGGATTGCTGCTCTTCAGTTTGGATTTTTATTTTAATCTCTTTAAAAATGTACTGAATAAATTTCTAGTCTTTTTAATTTTTTAAAAAATATGATTTTGCAAGATAAAAGGGTTTAATCTTATCTGATGATAGGCTTAAAGAATCACATGATTCTGATGACTCACTGAGTGGGTCTACCAGGTAAGGTTGATTTCTGTAATGTAATCACATCTCTTTTAAAAGTGATAATATGTTCATCTCTACTATTTTAGGTGCCAGACCTTAAATGCACTTAATATCCCCCACTAATAGCCTTACAGTGCAAGTGATATCAACACTTTACTGTTTGGTTTTGTTTCTTTTGCTTTAGATATTGGGCTTGCCAGTGGTTACTGTCAATTCACATATTTTTGCAATTCAATTCCTTGAGTTCCCATGCTTTTGCAGTCATCTGTAGTATATTTCACCCTTTATCTTATTTCTTGCTTTCCTGCTTGGTAGGACAAAGTACTCAGGTACTTCATGACCCCTGCCATATAATATTTTTTTCTTTGGCTGCTCACCACCAGATTTAGTATACCATATAAATAAGCATAATCTTCTTTGTCAAACTGTTCAGGTCTACCTGAAAAATTTTTACCTGAAATTCCCACAATTCTTCTAGAGTTCTGATACTCAGCATGGCATGTTCATGTATCCTTTCTTTCCCTTGTTACCACTACTGTGCTGTGTTGTTGCACCACTCGCTTACTTCCTTTATTTGCCATAGCACAAAAAAATGATAAAATTATTTTTAGAAAACTAACAAAAGTTTCCGCTACTACTTAGTGGCCAGAGACAAAAATTATACTAATATTATAAACATCTTAGTACATTCAGAAGAAAGGCACTGCAGTTTTCACTATTTATAAAGAAGGGACACTTTCATAAAGAATAATGTTTTGAATGATAAATATTCAATTGGTCACTTTAACTTATTTATTGCCATTTATGGTCTTTGAGACGTTTTTACTATAAGATTCTGACAGTAGAAACATTAAGATGCTTTAAAATTGGATTGTTTCTTCCTTTCCTAAAGCCCTGATACTTTAAATTAGATGTGCTTAAACTGTAGTAATAAACACACTGCTGCAAGATAAATAGTAAACAAAGAACCAAAATTACTACCTAGGGTAATGAAAATAAGGCAGGAATAAAGGTTATATGATATCGGTTAAAGAGGTGAGCAGCTACTATTTTCTTGCCTTAAACATACTTGCATACATTTATTTGTTTTGTACACACAATTTGCTGCACACCATGAAAGATACAAATTAATAGATTGCTATGTTAAAGATGGCAAGGTAGCACAGTAAAAATATTTTATAGGATAATTTGGGATGAGCTGCATAAGAAACAAATCATGAAGTCAGAGCTGTGGTATATCATGCATACCAAATATATGACAATAAAACTTTTATATGCTTCCATCGTACTGTTTTATGTCAAATAGTTAATAGGGAAAAACTGTATTAGAAATGTTTTTGCAGTTTAAAGATGTTTCATTATTGGTATCTCTTTTTTTTTTTTTTTTATTAATTCTACCATAAAACTAGAAGATTGGGGTTTTTTTTACATCTTTTCATGACAAGTGTAACCTCATCACCCAAAATCTGCCAACATTTACTCACCTTTTCAAAATTACCTAAAATAAGGTGATGACCTTTTATACATTAGCACACATAGATATCTTGGTTTCATACAAGGAGATCAGGAAACAAGGAGGTCACCAGATGATACAGAAGCATATCACCCAATAAAAGACAGAAACCATGGGTAGGAGGAAATTCCCACTCATTGGCAGATAGAGTAGATCCACAAGGCAATTTTGTTTTGTCATTCTCCCCCCATTACTTCTTAGACTGCATAAGAAAGGACAAATTTCCCTAAGCTGGTTTAATAGGCAACAGATGTTGGATGGGAACAGGATTTCAAAGTCTTGGAATTGATTGGGAAAAGCAGAAATGGAAGCAGGAAAAGTGGCTTGAACTGTGGGAAACTAATAATAAGAAAAGCAATACAAGCGAAGAAAACACTGATCAATTCATTCAGGAACAGCACTGTAAACTGGACTCCACAGGAATGGGAATCACACCCATAACCTCTATGGATGGAAGGTCTAGCTGAGAAGCTTCCCCAGGACAGTAAAGATTTTGTGTGTTTGTAAGATAAAAAGGGAGAAAGAAGAAGAGGGAGAGAATAAGTGAGAGGGAAAATGACAGGGAGAGAAAACAAGATGGAGAATACTGGCTCATGGAAAACCAGTGGTATAAATTTCACTAAATCAAAGAAGCCAATGTTTTACCTGAATAAAATGAAATAACAACCTGGTCTGTATATGAGGAAAATTATTCATTTGAGGAACAGGTACTTTTACTACTTTATTTAGTCTAAATGAGGAGACAAAATTGTATTGCTCTACTGTATTTCTTATTACTGATTTTTTTTAAACACTTTATTTTCATTTTTTAAAAAGGCTTTTAGAGTGCATAAGAAAGCTTCTAGGAATTGTAAATGCATTGAGTGCTGCTCCAATGATACATAAGGAATTACATATGTACTTTTGCTCCAATAACTCCTAAAATAATTGTCTTCTTTCTCTTTGAGCCTGTACTGGTGTTATTTTCCTTAGGATGACCCATTTTATTTACTTTCATGGGGCCTTTGCTGACATAATGCAACTCAGTTGTTTTTTTTTTTTCTCACATCACCCATAAAAGCCATGCCTCACAGGAATAATTCTGCATTCCCTAGAGTATGGAGGTTCATCTGCAATGAAAACTGTAGCCAGATATGAAACATTCAAGTTTCCCTCCAACATTTTCAATGACAATTAATATAAAACCTTGAAAAAGAAAAAGAAAATAGGGAAACCCAGAATGGTTAATTAAATAGCTGTATAACCTTGATAATTACAAATATAAATGTATTACAGATGATATTTCAGATAATCAGAGCGACAAAGATTTAGATAAGTAGAACTTAAACAAACCCAAGAAATAATGGCAAGGAACTACATCCCACCTTTCCATTGAGGAGGTACATTTGGTATGCTACCTGCTATTTTTAAAAAAATTCCAACACCTTCCATTCTTCCTTTACAATTTTATTTTCCTGAGACATTTTCAATGTTAAAAAAGAATTCACAGATACTCTGCCACAATTTCCTATTTCTTAATCCAGTAATTTCACTATGTAAAGTGCTAATCAAATCCTTATCTTTGCTCCTTTTTTTGAGACAATACAAATATTTGCAAGTTATTGTTCTATTTCAGTTCTGAATTATGGAGTACATAGTCTCTATTGATAGTTCCTTATAAATGCAGTCTAGTAGTACAATGAATACCATGTTTTTCCTTTGAGGGAAAGAAAGGAAGAAGGCAGAAAATATCCCTACTATCCTTCACCTTCTGCTTATTCAACTACAGTTTTTGGTAATGATGTTCTGTATGCTAAACTTTTTTTCACCAAAGCAATTTAGAAAGGTGATGAATGAAAGATGTGGGCTGACCTTTCTTTTACAGTCACGATTTAGAGACTCATAAAAGTTATTACTCACTGCCACCACTTTAACAACTACTGCTTTTTAAAGTTTTTGCTTATACATTTTCTCTCCTGCAACCTAAAGATCGACCCAAATGATAAAATGGACAGCATTGTAAACATATGAATTGAGTTATACTCATGAGAAGGGGAAAAGACTCAACATGTGTCTGCCTAATGCAAGTATGTAGGTGGAAAACAAAAGGCACATCTAATATTGGGGCAATTTTCAAGATAATTTTGTTCTGAAATGCTATATATGTCCTGAAAAGAACTAGAGTGTTTTGCCAGAGGAGTTTCTTATCAGCATAATGCATTTCATGCAAGCAGAATTGCAGTTTCTCTATCAGACCCACACAAAGCAACTGCTCTTTCAAAAACATATTTCACAAAATTCACTTAATGGCCTCAATAGAGTGAATTTTAACAGCCTACGAGAAATTAATTTTAAGTAAAAGTCATCTGTTGCCTGAACATGTTTGCATATAAAGAAAGTAATAACAACCATCCATGGAATAAAAATTAATTCAATAGATTCACAACTTACTTAAACTGTCAGCAAAGAGGAAAACAAAATAAACTCATACTTAGAAATCTGGAAATTAATGTAAAAGAGCAGCACAGGTCATACAGAAATATTATGAGTCAGTAAGACTCCTATAAGAACACTGGCACCAGCCTCCCTATTCCAGGGATCCTTGAACCAGACTTAGCAGACGACACAGAATTCATCTAGGTACCAAAACCTAGATACACCTAGAAATTAAGACCACATTTGTACCGAGTGCCTACTGAAGAAAGTTTGCAATGAAAACCCGTCACAGTTTAATCAATCATCATCAGGCCAACAAAAACACATTAAGAAATGTCAGAAGAATCAAGAAGGACACAGAAAATTTCAAGGCCATATTAGAATCTGTAGCTCCCAACACAAATGGCCTATTCACTTTTTGAAATTTTCAAACTACTTGGAGAGAATTTACCCCTCATTTAGATATAGTTAAATATTTTTCATAGTCTTCTAATTTCAGGAAAAACTTAGCATAAAAAGAATAGAACACAAGTGCATTTAAAAGAAGAATGGAAATGTGTTTCTGGGATTGAAGGTCTCATCTATAAATGCAATTAGGTCTTGATCTGCCAGAACAGTTATGAGCAATGTATCTTTCTTAATTTTACACAATTTTACAGGAAAATCTTTCCACTATTCCATACTCATGACAACCTTCTGAAAGAATTCCTATTTTGGGGTCTATATTAATTAATTACTTCTAGTCTAGTAATCAGCAGGGAACTCTTCAACATTCTTTGGAATGCTGAAATACAGAAAATACTTCAGAAAGTAACAATATGGAAAATATGGAGACCCAAGCTAGCCCTGACTTAATATCCCAGTAAATATGGCTCTGTGGTACTTTCCACATGCATTGTGAATGTGTAATACCATCAGGCCGAACACAAGTCTTGGTAACATTTATTCAACACATCTCTGTTGTCACAGTGAGTCTGCAGCTGTCAAAAGAGTGAACAGGAAAAAAAAAAAAAAAAAAACAACAGGAAAACCAAGAGTGAACAGTACTGCCATCCTCTCATTTTGCCAAGTCCACATTACCTGGCAACACATACTAGCATCTCTAGATTTCCTTGTTACTATAATATACCTAAGTATAACTCAGCTAGCTTTTCCTGTTTTGAAGTACAACACACATCTCTTCCAGCTTTACAAGAAAAAAGAAGACTCGCAGATCAATCAAATATTGACCAAAAATACTGATTTAAAAACGCACACACATAAAATTATTTTTTCTCTTTGAATTTCACATATGATGATTGATTTAGTCAGTTTGTCTATGGGCAATTCTCTACAAACAGCATTTAAGTATGCAAATATTGGCTCAATAGTATTCTGTAGCCCACAAAACTGCTGAGTATCAAAGCTGTTTCTGTGAGTGATCTGGTACCCTATATATAAAACTGTAGCACAAGGCAGTAACTGTGTCAAAAGACCCAATCTTATCTTAGCATTCAGTACTTTATAATTACACATGGGGCTTTTTTCCTGGTTAGGGACACATTTTGCTCTGCCACCTGTTTTCTTCTTTGAACCCTCATTAAAATGAAACAAGGCAATATAAGAACTGCTGGAAGCTCTGTTGTACTGGGCTGTGCTTAGAGAGCAAGAAGGTTGCTATAAATTTATGTACACAAAATGATGAAATGCAATATTCCATTGTTCAAGTACCTGTTCCTGCTAAAAGACAGCACCATTTCTCTGCATCACTTCTTTTTTCCCTCCTCTGCATAGATGATCATCTATGTTACTACTGCAGTTGTGCCATTCCTTTTTACTCATTTTCAGTTGTTTATTAGCTCCCAGTATTTAACAATAACTTCTAGTCATGCTTTGTTGTTTCTTGAATGTATCTATAAATTATTTTAGGCAAGCACCTATATGGATGGATGTAGTCAAAGCCAAATTCACGTGAAACCTATGCTCCAAGCCTCAAGCCTATGCTGTAGTCAAATGCAAGCTAACGCTGACTCAGAAGATGTCTCAGGGGAGCACAGCTGTTAGCACAAAGCTAACAAGTCCTGCTACTTAACATATGCTTAGTCTTTTTCTATTTCAAAAAACAGCATTTTCTAGCTTTACCTTATAGAGGAAACACTGTCAAAAATAAATGGTACAGAACTGGGAAACAAGACTTAATTCTATCCCCTGACTGAGGACAAGCTAAGCTACTGATTCCCATCACATCATTTGTCTGCTTTATTCATTTACACTATAAGGTCTGTAAGGAAGGGAATCTCTCCTGCAAACGGTTTGCAAAGAACTCCTTTACACAAGGGGACTCTGAGTTTTCCAAGAAAGAGGAAGTCTGTACTAATATAATACTACTGCTATTATCAGTAGTAACTTTTAAATTGCCTGCATTGAGCAAGATTGTTTATCAATACATACTACAGACTTTATTACCAGAAGCTTTGTTAACTAATTCTGCCATTCTCTGAGGCAATGACAATACTATAAGCAGTCGCCTCCTGTTAGAACACTTCAAGGTCCCTGATATGCAGTTATCTCCTGTTTATTCTGTTGGTGACTCTGTTATGGTTCTGTTGTTCTTTCCATCTTAGGACTGCTACAGGAAGATATTTCCACTATTCTTCCATATTCATGACAATCTTGAAAGAATTCCTATTTTGAGGTCTATATTAATTAATTACTTCTACTCATTCCAAAGTAAACTGCAATCAGCTCTTCATCATTCTTCGGAATGTTTAGCACCCTTAAGCGACACTGTTTGTGAGGCTTTCAGGAATCAGCTTATTGCTCTAATTCCTTCTTATGAGATTCAAATTTGCAGGTCTCATTCATCCAGTCATTACCAATCTTTGCTTACCGTGGCTTTAATTTCACTACTTGTCCCTTAGTCACTAGCTCAGATACTGATCTCCCCTGTGTACAGTGGAATCAATGTCTAATCTTCTTTTCTTTTTTCAAGGAAAAAACACATATCTGTGGTACCAAGTTAAATGTCTCTACACATATTTAATTTCTATCCCTCCTACATTTTTTTTACTGTTGGTGTTGATATTAAATTAGTTATTTAAGATCTCGACTTGGCACTTTCTTTCTAAAAATAATTACTATTTAACATCTGTCCATTTCATCTTCATTTATTTTTTACAAGTCTCACCTACCAGGAATGATTTTTCCTTCTCTCCAAACAGGAAAACAAACACAGCTTTCACATTCTCAGTTATGTTTTGTATTGGCTGCCTGAGATTCTAAGGTAGCTGCCAAGCCAAATCTAGTTGTTCTGTGACCTGTGAAACCAATACAGTTTGCTGTCCTGGAGTATTTCCTATATCCCTGCCCCATACTCCTGCAATTACTGCAGCTTTTCTCATGTCCTCTATAATCTCATTATCTGAAATACCATCAGTTCTTTTTCCTGACCTCTAGATTCTTCCACACTACCTTGGGCAAATAAGTTCAAAAGTAATTTACAAAAAATAGAAGGACAAAATTATTTAACCAAAAATTTTATGCTATTGTAAAATGAAATAATTTAAATCAGCTGATTTTTTACATCCAAATCCACAGATCCAGAAAACAAGAGTTAGTTAATTTATTATATTTGATGTTAATTCTGAAACTAGAGATGCCACATAAATGTCAGCAGTTAGTATTTCACTAGCACACAAGTTTTTATTAACTTCTGCAAAAAACCCAGACAGCTTACCACAGGAACCCAAACACCTCAAATACTCAACTCTTCTTCTTGCATTGACAAATTTCCAAGATGAATCAATATACACAATTAAAAGGAAAAAAAAAAAAAGGAAACACAGCAGCAAAGTAGAATGCATTCAAATATCTAGAATAAAAGTAAAGTTGATACATGTTGATTATATTAATCAATGCAATATTTAAGACACCTAAACACAGAAGTATGAATTGTACCATCTGAAACAGCTTTTGAATTTCCTATCTGATTTAGAAACCAAGAGTCTAAGCAATTAATCTAGATCCAGTTTACTAAATAATAGGAGGTCTTGACTGGACATGATAATTACGACAAAACAAGGAAATTACATAATCAAGAAGTCCAGATATATATATCTGGAACACCATTTTTAATTTACCCTGGCAACAGACTGTATGCTGTAGCCAACAACAAACTTGGTTGCAAGTGTCAAACTGGGCTGAAAATCTGTGTTTCATGCTGACACAAAATGGCAGTAATACCAACACCTGCAGCTTGCCAGGAGAAGTGAAGTAGTTCAGAAGCTTCTGACAGAACAACTCCAATCTAGCAACTGGCAACTGACAGCTTCTGAAATACACATGACTGGTTTTTATTCTTACACTTTTATATATATGTTTTCACAGGTATGTGGAGCACACTGCAGGTATGCATCAACACTATTCACAGCTGATGCACTGGAGACTGACAGCAATTCACATTTCTACACCTTCCTTTGTGTGCTGGAATTCCCTAAAGCCCTTTGCAAAGCAACAAATACCATACCCAAGGAGAAACAGTGATAGGTCATCAATACTGTAGGGACTTTCTGTACTCAGAAAGCACTATTAGCAGCCATTCTGAGTACAACAATATGTCTGAAATATGAGTACAAATTAATCTGAATAGTTCTGCATGTGTGGGATCTTTTATGCAATCACCTGCACTACTACAGGTTGTATCTGCAGCTCTTTGATACCACTGCAGAAGGATGGCAATTTCATTGAATCAGTATTTGCACTATGCTGAAAGGCCAGTTAGGTTTCCCCCAGTTTCCCAACTGTCTTAAATGTGTGATCTTATGCTAAACCCTGGCTATTGGAGTGAACTGCCAAATGCACACACAGGGTAAACAAAACTATTTATAAAGCAACCACAGCTGCACTGGTAGCAGTAGCAAAGAGCAACTTGAACTTATCTTTCAGTGCTTCTTACTGCTCACTACAGATGAACAGCCCTCTGCATTTATTGAAGAGAACGGTTCGCTAATCTTCAGGAGCTGAAATTCAGATACCTACTTATAGCTGCTCTTCTGTGCTCCCTGCTCCTCTTTTAGCTTCACACATTTACGAGTTCAGTGGTTTGGAGAACACTTTTGTGGGCTTTCTGATCTGGAACCACCCCTCCAGCATCACACTCCTGTGCAGGCACAGCAGCACACGGCACAGCAGCAGCCGTGTAGCTATCCTCCAGGGGTCACAATTGGGTTACAAATTCTATAAAATGTGATGACTGTGCAGCCTGATTTAGAGCAATTTATTCACATCCTTCTTCATTAAGATTCAAATGGAATAAGTAAGATAGAAATTGAACAGATACAGAAATTGTGCATGGCTTGCTTCTGTAGTCAGTAAACATTTATTCACTAGGCACAGCTCTCTCTTGTGCTCTCTCTCTCTCTCGTATTCTCTCTCTTTCCCTACCCTTCCTGCTTGCTGTTTTAATGCATAATTAAGAAGGTCAGAATTAATGAAGCAGTGTGGAGTAAAGTTCAAGGAATCCCCAGGCACTATTTATTTTATTAGATCTCAGGCATGAACATCAGATTGGCAGCATTAGAGGCAGAGGCAGTGTAGCTGGCAGCAGTCCAGGCGAGAAGCTACCAAGGGATTCTTACCTGCAGTGTCAAGTCATTGCTGAGCTCCCTCCCTGCAAAAATCACCCGCAGCTGGTCAGCTGGAACTCCCTGTCGCTGGGCAACTGCCTCCTTCAGCTGGAGGATGCTGGAATCTGAACCAACCTCCACGGGGAAGCCATGGCTGGAGTTGAACCTGACAAACACTGAACAAGAGCAAAAGATGTTTTTAGGCAAGGATTTCTAATGACATGCTTATACTAGAATGACAGCAAGAGGCTTACTCTTCAATTACAGGAAGCATTTACTATTTTCAGAGAAAAGCTATTAATACTCCAGTGTGGTATTTTTAACCCCCTCACAGAATAGTTAGTGACCAATACATAAAACCCACGTGTTTCCCCTTGGCAGTATTAGAAATGACACAGAGCATTTAGAATCAAAAGAAACCAGCTAGGCAGATGTCCAAGTAGTCACTGCCTAGCACAACAGATTTTAAGTTCAGTCCTAACCTTCACAGGCACAGGGCACATGCATTTTCTGTGCCACTCACATACTTCCCCAACACATAAATAAATGCAGGAAACTGAGGTATGCTCTGGAGCCAAAATATATTAAACAAGGGAAAACAATTCCTTGTTACAAGGTAAAGCACAGTCATACAGACTGGTTTCCCACAAATATAATTCTACAGAAGATAATGATGGAGAAGAAATCATACACTAGAAGAAATCAGAACCACAGAATTCTGTATCTGGGAGTGTTGTATTACAGCACAGTCTTTTCAGAGTTCACTAAAATATCTGCAGTACATAACTCCTGTCAGCATCCACCTTCAGCGCAGAAAATCACTACTGCACCAGTCATATCATTTTTAGAGCTGCAGCAACTGGTTTATACACCCAGAGAAGCCTGGCAAACAAACTCATAAGCTTCCTGCCATTCAGCTGGCAGAGCTGTTTTTCATAAGAAGCCTGAATGTGCTTGTTCAGCCCTTGGTCAGGGGAATGACTGCAAGACCTATGAAACAAGAAAAAAACCTCATTACATCCATATCAGTCACAGAGGTTGTATGTACAGTAGACATGTTCCCAGTGGACTGCTTCGACCAATACCTTCACAGGCAGGAAGCAAAGGAATTAGCAAAACTCAATATAAAACAAAAAATCATTTATATCAATTATACCTGTCACCTAAACTACCTGGGTATTGATTGCAACAACCAGTCTTTTTAAAGATTTATTTCCTATTCCCACTACAATGTTTTAGCTGAAGATGTTACTCCTTTGCATTTCTGTTGACTGACAGAAGCATAAGCTCAAAAGTACTTACAGAGTTTAAACAAATAACTATTTTTAAAACTAAAAATAAGAGTCTTATTATTTTTCCAATGTACAGTCTACCACACAGCTCCAAAGGTGTCCTTTAAGATCCTTTAAGAACATTTGAATATGGCTGAGGTTGCTCCAACTGTTTTTCTCAGTCACCAATCTTATAAGTATTTCCAATTTCACATCTTCAATTCAGATCTAGATTTAAGGGAGAAGGCCATATTCCAGTAAAATTATATGCAACATTTTAAGTTTTGTACTTGAAAGTACCCTCTTAATGCACTAAAATTCAAGGTAAGATTGCACAATACGGTGCTAGGCAGGTGCCCTGCAGTGTGTTATGCATCTTCCTGCAGTACATCTCGTTATGGGGTTTAATTTCTATTAAAGGGTGCTCTGGAGATAACTGTGCAAGTTGTATGTTCAGAAGAATTAGTGGAATTTGAATTTTATTCTGATAATGGTTTGGAGACCAAAGGAGGATGTATATGACAAAAAGTAGTTACAGCCAATGGCAATTGAACATTTCCCATCTTTCCAGGAACACACACAGCTCAACTGTAAATAAAGTTATCCCTGCCAATAGCAAAAGATATAGTTAAATCAATGGGGGGATTATACTTTTTTAATATGCTACACTGTGACTATATATATATATATATATATATATATATATATGTCTATATATATTTTAAGATATTTATATAGATATGTTCACATACACACACAAAATACATATATGTGTATCTCCAAAGAGCTCTTCCTAACGAATACATAACCCTCTTTCTCTTTAGTCTTGCAAAAGTCAATCCTATTGGTTTTAGAAATAAAAAAAAAAAAAAAAGTCAGCAGATACAGTGACTGCAATTCCAATGTGGTGGTACAAGGAAAGTGCTTGATAAAAGGAGTATAAAACCAGCACCATTTAAAATAATTGCACAGTAGTATTCACATATTTATTTTTAGAGGCAGTATAATCCAAACACACTGGAAGTGTAAGTCAAGTTTGACATCAAGAGTTGCAAATCCTTCTCTCAAATAGACTTATTTTTATTTAGTTGCAACAGGTAACTCCTCCTCCCAATGTGTATGAGTTATCAGAAATTTAGTCTCACAATTCTTACCATAAGCAAACGTGGGAAATGAGTGTGAGTGCATAATTTTGCACTTCACAGCACAGAAGCCTGAAGAGCTAACTTGGAAAAAAATGTTAAAATGCCAATTTTGCTTGCTGGAAAAATCTAAGCCACAAGTATTTTGCCCTTAAGCACTTTTATTCTATTATACAGTCTGCTATCCAACAACTTTTTTTAATGCAAAAGAACAGAATAGACCTTTGTTCACTTGCACAGAGCATAAAAAGATTGAATACAAACCTTCAGTCTGTGGAATAAAACCAGAATTTCATTCATATAATATTTCAAGCTGTCTTTTTAGGAAAAATAAACTTATTTTCTTTTTGACATTTCACCTCAATAAAGAAATAATCAATACCAAGGTGATATTCTTAACAACACATGTTATTCAAGAGATCACAGGTGAACTTGTGCAGACACTCCAGACCTCTTTAAACAATACACATGTTGAAAAGACTTGGAATATAAAGCTTGTCCACTGGAATTTAAATAAATATTGACTTGACAGGAGATAAGAGAATTTACCTGAGGCCTAAACTGCTGGCAGAAATGCAAAAGAAATAAACAGGGTTACTCAGACATAAGTACATGGAGCAGGTGTGTAGGGGAGTTGCAGAATTTCAGTGAAGGTTGGAAGAAACCTTGGAGGTAGGGACCCCTGCCAGAATCTCAACAGGCCACATTCCAGAGTCCTGGGATTCAGCAGCCTGTCTTCTTTGGCAAGTCATATCAAAAGTTCCAAAGCTGTAATCCCCATTGTTATTTATCCAGCAGGTTTTCCAGTTGTTAATGGAGAAGACAAATGTAAAAATTGGAGAAGCTTAGGCTTTGACTGTGAACAAACTGTGAAGGCATAGTCTTGATACAGAGAAGCAAAGCAACAGAAGGAACTGTGGCAAGAATAAAAGAATGTTTTTACACAGCTTTATATTGCTGCATGCAGAACACAAATTTCCTTTTTAGTTTTGACATAAACTAGCCAATTCTTTTTCTTCCTAAAGTAATGAATTACACAATCCCGCTTTGTAGCACACCAAAGAAAAACTATAATATAAATGCATTATTAGAGGCAAAAGAATGCACATATTTAAAATTTAAGATCTTCATAAGTTCTAATTCCCCATTTTTCCTATGGACAAAAAAAAAAAAAAGTCACAAAAGTTTAATCTAAAGACAGTGTAAAGTATGGGAAACTTTTTTTTTATTTTTAAAAGCCCTTTCTCTACTGAGGTCAGGCAAGAAGACCTTTGACATGTTATTTTCCTAAGACTGGGGGGAAAAAAAAACTTGTGACAATATCTGCCTGTGGTGATCAGATCCTCTTTTCCTCAGCACATGACTTGAGAACACAACTCTTCTTAGCTCAAAAACCTACATCTAGACTACTTCACACTTGAAAGTATTATCCCGTCCTTTTCAGTATTAAATTTTTCTCATAAACTGTGATTAATAATTTATCCAGTATAGCTAACCAGCTTAGTACAGATTAAAACCAGGAAAATTCACAGAAAGGATAAGTAAAACGAGAAAAGGTAGGAACTGAGACAACATAAAATACTTGCCTCCTGATAAAGTAGCATAGAAATGTTCTGGAAGTCTCCCTATTACTACACAACTGTGTATCACCTCTCAAGGCACAGGATGAAGATAACTGTATCTTTTTTTATTGCAGTGAATAAAATAAAAACATATATAACATCTTTTTAATTTCCCTGGGGCTTCTGCATCTTCAATCATACAAGATTTTGTTCTAGTCTTTTAATCTTTAGACTCAATTAGTATTAGACACATTTGTGGACACTTTATAAACCCAGTCAATATCAGTTGCTGCCTGGAATTTCTACAACCTAACTTGTAGATATGCAACTGTAGAATTTATGCAGTCTGAGAAATTAGCAGAGCACAAGATAATGGGATGGCATTAAATCTTATTCCACAACTTTTTATTGTTATTATCTGGTGCTAGGAGAACTGAAAAAAAGGGGGGAAAGTAAAGCAAAATACTAAAGAAAACAAAAAATTGAAAAATATGGGTTGAAGATACTCTGCAAGCTGAGGTCAGGACTGGAAAGGAATAACTCAGAGTTGTGTCAGGCTTGTATTACACAATAAGTTCACACATGCTAATGAAAGTCCAATCAAATGGTTAAACAACTTTGTACAAAGTTCTTTGGACTTCCACTTTCCACAGCAACTTAAGCAGCCTGGAAGTGATGTTGTCCTTTTTTTCACAAATCTGTGCATTTAGGTACTGCCCTGGAATAGGAGACCTTCCCAACACCTTTAGTTCCCAAAAGCACTGGAGAGCAGGGTGGTTCACTCACCTCCACTTTAGTTTCTACCCTACTTCCACTACATCAAGTCCCAGTTTGGAGGCTGTCACTGTCACGAAGCTCTGGCCAGCTGGCTTTTGTCTGATTTTCTCCTTGACATCAACATGTGATAAAATTTCATAATCATTAGAATAATCAGTTCCATAGCAATTCATGTATCCCTTTCATCAATTAGCAAAAATATATTTAGCATTCTCTAAGAAAACTCTCAAACAGATATCTTTTCATCAAAAAGTTGCCAAATTCCAACAATTTGGAGTCAAGTTGAGATAGAGATAGTAGGATCCCGAGTCTTGATGCCCTTGTACTGAACATTCTGCCAAAAATTCCTGCCTTAGAGAAGGAAATCCAACTACAGAACCTCTGCTGTCTACACAAGAAGGGAGATAGTATCTGAGAAATATATGATTTCACACATTTCAGTCTGTATGGCTGAAAATCAACAGCTCCAACACTACCTCAAGATGAGTGGGTTGCCGTTGCAGCTATCGATGCATTGGTATGACATTTTCTTGGAAAAATGCCTTGGTGTGTGTTTTGCACCAGGTCCAGAGTGACAGGTATATGCAATGAAGTTAACCCTGACTTAATGCGTTCCCACTCACTGCTGAGCTATGATAAGTGGAAGGATTAGGTCTCCTCCATCACTGCATTTGTGAAATAAAATTAACGCACATTAATGTAAGCCAACTTCACAGCCGCAGCAGAAAAAGAGCCTACACAGGCAATAAGTGGCAACTCATTAAGCTGGAGTAATTTGGTTGCTTCTGATCATTTGTAAATTACCTTCACCTAACGAATGATTTTATGATGTAGTCACACAGAGCGATGTAGTAATCTAAAATAAACAAGTCTATAAAACCTCATCCTTGGTGAAAGGAATAAACTCTCAGGAAAACATCTTTAGTGCTGGCTAACACCAAATGAATATCATAAAAAAAAACTTCCTTGATCTTAAACTCAAATTTTAAGATTTTGATTTCTGATGGTTTTATTTACTTTTAAAATAAAAATAACAAGGGGCTTTTATTCAAACTATTGTTTAGGGAAAGCAAGATATTATTATTCATAAATTCTAAATATGTACCGGATGACAGTTTTCTACAAAGTCATGAGCAGCACAGAAAAGGTGAGTAGGGACAGGAGATTCACCTCCATCATAAGATTTAGAGTGCATCATATTAAATTTATATGAATATGTTCAAAAGAGGCAAAAGCACTATGTCCACACTACTAGCAGCAGACCTTCTGGAAAACTCTGCCAGAGAAGTGGTAGATGCACAATGTAAGAATTTGGCTCAAGGGGAGAAAATAAATGGGCAGTTTCAGGCAGCTCAGTAATTTCTATACTGGAAACAAAAATATAATATCCACAAGTATGTAATAAATAGTTCATATGTAGGTTTTGAGCTCACAAAAGCAATACCTTTCAGTCATATGCTGAGCCAAAGAGGAACATAAAACTACAAGGAAAGTAAAAAATAACAGACCATAGCACAATTTTTCCCCCTCCCTCATTTTTAGGAAAATACACTTTAAAGCTCCTGTCATTTGAGATAAAAATAGTTGGAAGGACATTAGGGAGAAATATCATCTATGCCTGCCCTATGGTCTTTCTTCAGATGGGTGTCTGCTTATCTGCTTATGGCTGCTGCTGGAGACAATAATACATTTACAGCTGTTTTTGTTTGTTTGTTTGTTTTGTTTTTTGGGTTTCTTTTTTGGGGGGGGGGGTTTGTTGTTGTTTTTTTTTTTTTTTTTTTTTTTTTTTTTGTGGTTGTTTGTTTTTGGTTTTGTTTTTTTTCTTCAGGGGTTTAACAGCCTCTTCTGAAGAAGAGTGCTCCTCTGTAGATGTCCTGGGTTTGTACTTCCATACACATACTCCAGTAGAATGTAATGCTGAGTAACAAGCAGGCAGGTTAACAGTTTCCTCCTGACTCTTCATGCTAGCAAGTAATCCAAACCAAGAACAGAGGCAAATAAAAAAGACAAGACCTCAGCACTAGTCTCTTTTTTTCCTCCAGAGCTATATATGCACATGCAGTTGCTTTCTTCTACTGCAGTGAGGCAATGTTTAAACTCAGCAATTCTCACAGTAACCTAATTTTGTTCTAGGAAGTACGCCTTTTAATCCAAGACATGCTAAATTTGTCCAGAAAATTATTTCCTGTGATTAATTCACTCAGTTTTACTATTCTCTTTAAGCTGGAGGAATGCACAGCTAGCTAACTCAACTCTACAATTATGTTGGCATTTCCTTTATAAGTCTCTTTAAAAATGCTATTTTCCTAGCTATTTTCACCCTGATTTACTGGCTGCTTATGTCAGCACCAAACTGCCATGAACTTCCTTGATACAGAATCAACCTAAATTCATGTTTCATTCTAAATAGATGCATACTGCTCTTTAATGTGCTTGGATATGGATAAGAGTCTTTCAATTCCACATATTTCAAGCCATATGCTACAGCTTTCTGTATTAATAGGAAGTATTACACTTAAAAATAAAATGTATACTCTTGCAGCTTTTAAATTACCCCTGTCCTGTGAAAGAATGGGTCAATATTTTTGCAAAGACAGCATGAGTTCAATGGAATTCATAAGAGGGTCAGAAAATCTGAAGTAGGACATACTGCAATAGCTTTAAGACTGTAAATGGAACTATCAAGGTGAAGACTTGAACAGGGAGATTCCATCATTTTAGCAGTTACACTTATTTGCAGTTCCACATGAAATTTAGTATAATTTTCTTGTAGCACCTACATGCATCTAAATACCAGAAACATTGTTGGACAGCTGAACAAATGTATGATAAATATGGCAGCTGTCACACTTGACTAAAGAAGGAGATTTCTCACCTTGTGAAGTATTTTAGATGCTCAGTATAGAACAAAACAAGTATAAAAATTTATAAAATCCACATTATAATGTGGATTAAAATGGCATATATATCATTGGAATGGCTGTAGAAAAAGATTAGTCCCACACATAACAAAAAAAAAGCAAAAGTCCCGGAGAAAACATGTCTACATACCTACCTATTGACATGGAAACCTTTGGTTTCACTTTATTTCATTTTTACATGAACTAGGACAAGTAACACCAAGCCAAAACTCCAGGAAATAAAAATTGTTACAGCCCTGTTAAGCCCAGGACAGTGGGCTGTACAACCACTACATGGCTGGATGCTGAACAGCTGAATGTGCTGCTTGAAGGGAGACGATGAGGCTGCTCTGGAGAACAGAAAACTAGCAGGGCTTCTTGCCTTGGTGTTTGCAGATCTAATGTCAGCTTTTGAATGTCCACATTTCTTTGCTTTTACTCATCCCATTAGAGAGGATCCCAGCATCGTTACAATCACAGCCTGATTTGTTTTAAAAAGCATGATAGGCAAATGAAATTGATTTTCTTTATCGAAAACTTAGTTTTAAGGCTATGTTCTGCTGCCTTTTTTTTTCTTAAGTATCTCCATTTTACCAATTTACTAATACATAGTTCTTGACTAGCAGAAAAATAAGCTTTGATGCTCTGGGACAGTCCAATCCCTGTCCTTCACCTTTAAATGCTAACCTCACCCTTTTAAACTGTGGCCACCGTTTTTCCTCTCCTAAGACCTCTTTCTCAGAAGTAAAACCAGGGCAGTGGCAGAGCAGCCTAAAGAGACACTACCAGAGAGGGCACTGGGGACACCACCAGCCCTGACTGTCCCTGCCTGGCTTCCCCAGGGGCTCCACACTCTGCCCAGGGCCCCTGGGGTTACAGTCCCTATGTCAGCCACACCGTTTCTGCAGCAACTTGGAGTCTACCCTGATGGGTTCAAGTTAAATTCTTAAGGTAAAATTATATCTGTTAAGGATGTAATGTAAAGATGAGTTAAAGATCATAAGTAATTACACTAGCTTTAGTAAGTCTATCTTAGCTGGCAGTACAATTTAACCCCTTAAATCAAAACAGAACTGCAAAAAGATTCGTAGCCAAAGAAATTTACAATTGTGTCATAGGAATGCATACCCAGCTTTTCTTCTGAACTTGTAAAAATAGAAGTAGTTGTATCTAAGCTTGAAGATTTACCATATATAGAAGATAATTTTCTCCCTTTTGAGCTTTTCAAAGCTCTTCCCACCCTTGTTTGGTGTTTTTTTGTTTTTTTTTTTTTAACATCTACTCTTCCTCACAGCCAAATAACAAGCACCTCTAAGTCCTTGACACAACAAAATACCCAGCAGCCACTTTAGAGAGAAAAAAAATATATGGCCCAAACTGACTGCTAAAATTACTCTGATATTCCTACTATAAAACTGCTAGTTAGCAGGAAAAAAGAAAAACCATTTCAAACATCTCAGTGTCACACAAGAATCCTAAAAACTCACTATATTGTCTGAACACACACACACACAGAAGTGTATTGGGCCTGTTTAAAATTTACACATTATAGTCATTTACACTCTCCCCTTAAATACATGAAATGTATTATTAGATATATATATTTATGTTTAAACCCCTCAACTCAAATGCTATTATTTCAGTACAGAGCCAAATCTCATTCACTGAGCAGATGTAGATATGAGCTTGCTAAGTAAGAGTATGAGCTTCAATTCACAAAAATGCTTACTGGGCACATAACTCAAATACTATTACAAAAATGAAAAGTTAAAAACCCAAATAATGAAATGCCAAAATACAGTAGGAGGTCTCTCAAGAGACTGAAAAATGGTGATGTACACAGTATACCAATTGAATATGATGGGATGAAAACTGTGAGATGTTTCACATACAAGCAACTTTGGTTCTGTTTTGTTGTTTGGGTTTTTTTAAACCATCTCTAAGCTGACTGAAAACATATGTATAAATTATAGAAAAGCACAGCAAATACTGAAGACCATGTGGAGTTATGCTGTGCCATAAATCTACTGAATAAGTTTCTCGCCATTTTACCAATTCTCTGCCAATCTGTTTTTCTGGATTTACCTTTACTGTCCAACACATCAGCAACTTTGAGGAAGATAACATAATGATTTCTCTCTTGGTTACATCTAGGTCCATAGATGATGTGAACTTATATATTTCAAGGCTTGCAGGTTTATAATTTTGAGGTGTATTTCACAAAAAAGCTACAAAATTATAAGGTTTTTTAAATTAAAGACTATGATATTCATATAAAATAATTCCATAAATTTAAAAATGGAGGCTTCATAATCTGAAGTTTTAGCTTATTGTCATGCTAGATCAAAATGTCTTAAATATCAGAATACAAAAACTGTTTATCTAGTTAGGTCATAATTCCCCTGGAAGAACAGTTTCCCCTGACACATGTACTGAAGCCAAAGATTTTCTGGGCATCTACAATTTTGAAAATGCCAAATAAAGAAAAATATTCAAAATATTTGCTATGTCAAAAACAAGATACATAAATTAAAATGTGAAATAACAGCTGAATTGATGATGACAGGATGAATCTGTTCCTTCTTGCTTGTTTTAAAACAGATTTTTAAGTTAAAATATTCATTTCATTAGCTTAAAATGAACACATTTCCCCCCAAAAAAAAAATTCCCAAGAGCTCAGAATGCAAATTCAAAGAATTCTGAGCAAGGCATGAAGTTAAAATTTCTGAACAAGGAGAAAATTAAATCTATGTTTGATTACATGTAATTCTCTATACATGGGTTATTTCTCATTGGAAAAGCTGAAGTGTTGTGAGAGGCCACTAGAACAGATTGAACCTAACATCCATTCTTTGTGAATGGGTCACTGCTGCCAAAATGTACCTCCATAGCACAGTTCCACAAAGTCTCTCGCAAAAGTGCTGGTTGGCACACCTTAGAACAGTGGTTGGAAAACAAAAATGCACCATCATTTCTGTGAGGCATATGAGGTACAATACACTTTGAAAGAGAACAGTTGTTCTTAACTTTGTTTGGTTTTAAAGGCTGACTGTGCCGACCAATTATTTCAGCGTGCTGAAGAAAATGTGATAGACCAGTATTAGGTTATTATTTTGGGCTGTGTGCTGTGTTTCCATTGTCCCTTGGTAGAAGGAATGATGCTAGAAGAGCAACTCAGTTTTCCATGTGATTTTCTCTTTTTCAAAACATATTTTAAAGCCTGAAAGAATGGATAGCCTTTTTTGAAAAAAATACAAGTTTGTCATTCTAACGATGAATATTCCCAGAAGAAGATCCATCTCAATGTCACAAACACCTCAATACTTCTCAAGATTTCCTTTTCTTCTGTCTTTCTGACAAACCACAGGCAGCTGCAGCCCATCACTCCCTGTGCCAGTGCATTTGTCAATTAGTTTGAAGGAAATCGCCCAGCACAAAAAGCAGAGCTTATGATCAGACAGGAAATTATAGCCTATTATACAATTTTATTCTTGTCTGTGATTGACTGCACATCAAAGGGCCACTCAGTGGCAGCCACTGCTACTTGTTAAGGTAAAAATAGTTCTGCAAAAGCAGATGGTGTAAGCAGACACCAGCAGATCAGAAATGCTGAGTCTGAGTAGAGCATACTTTAGATGAGCCTTTTAGAAATGAACCAAAAGGATTTTAACACATAATGTTCCTTTACAGTATACTGGCGTCACAAACTGTATGGTGTTTTCAGATACAGTGGAAGTCTGCCAAATTCTGATCACAGTTTTCCCTCACACTCTATTTAGAATGGTATGGGCATCAGCACCTGTAAATAGGTACCTTTTTTCACAGCATATGCTCCATACACAGACTTCATCAATATATGAATTTAAGAGTATTAGTAATTCTGCATGCAAATGCCCTCACTGAGCTCAATACGACTTTAATATTTTTTTACAATGATTAGGGATAAAATGATTGTGATGCATAATGCCAACATGTCCATCCAGTAAGACACTTTTAACACCCAATGAACCCAATTGTGTCAACTTAGGCAAGTGATAAATGTGAGACAAGAATAAAATCAGAACAAGATTTATTTAAATAAAGCCATTAAATATTTTAAGCCAATCATCCAACTGAAACCACACATTTTTAATGGCATGTGGGAGCACTGAATAATGACTGAAATTAAAAATGAAATACCATGGAAAGCTAAAGGGTAAAAAAATTACAGAAATAGTTAATTTGGTCAGATATTTAGAACAGTATTTGGAGGAACTTAGCAGCAAAATTAAATTAGTATAAGAAGAATACAAATTATGAACAAAAATTGCTGGTTTAAACTGTGTACGTCAGGTATTGCATATAAATGTGTGACAGTGTTTTTGTAATCCTCATTGTAGACTAGAGGAATAAAATTTGGACATATTTGTTCTTATAAATTATTGACCACTACAAAAAAAAAAAAACAAAACCACAGTGCTTTTCTTTAGGTTCTTTCCCCTTCAATGAATTAAACATAAATTATACAGCTGGATCACAACTGAACAGCTAATAATTCTCAGATAAGAAAAAATTATGCTCATTATGGAAGGAGAAAGATATATTAGTAACAAAAATATATTCAAAAGACTTTGAACTATGATGTATTTATGATATACATATGCTGGTAATTGCAAAATGGAAAATATTTATCATTACATAGATGAAATCCTTATTTTCTTTCTTGAAATAACCCAGAAGACCAAGCACATGTCTCATGATTTCCAGAGAATTAACATAGGTCATTTTTATGGGGAGGTTTCGTTAAATTTGCCAAAGACACTGTTATTAACAATGCATCCCGAGTAAGATTTTTTTGTGTGATTAATGTGGTTGAAACAGCAACAGCAATTAACTGCTACACTGTGTTAGTGAAACTGTTTCCTTTCCATGATAAACAACTTCTACAAGGATATTATTTACAGTAAGCAGAGAAACCAAGAATTGTATTAAATCAGATTTAAAAGGGAATGTTAACCGTCCCCAGCAGCCAGCTTTTCTGAAGCTAACTTTTTAATGTGCTTTTCATTCCCAAACCTTACTGGCCTAGTAAAAGGGAAGAAAAACTAGAATCCTAGAAGTTTCTGCCTTTCACAAGCAAAATTGAACAATGCAAAAGAAACGGAATAAAGAAGTTAAGAGAGAAAAATTTGGAAGCAGAAAAGAAACAGAACAGACCGTGAAGAAAAGGCTTTTCCAGAATTAGAATCTTAGAATCATAAATTAACTGAGTTGGAAAGGACCTTAAAGATCATTTAGTTCTAACCCTCTTGCCATAGGCCAGGACACCTTCCACTAGACCAGGTTGCTCAGAGCCCCATCCAGCCTGGCCCTGAACACTTTCATGAATGGGGCATCCATACCTTCTCTGGACAGCCTATTCCAGTGTCTCACCACCTTTGCAGTAAAAAATTTCTTTTTAACATCTAATCCAAACCTACTCTCGTTGTAAGGCCATTCCCCCCTGTTCTGTCACTAAATGCCCTGGTAAAAAGTCCCTTTCCATGTTTGTTGTAGGCTCCCTTCAGGTACCAGAAGATTGCAATCAGGTCACCACAAAGCTTTCCCTTCTCTAGGCTGGACAAATCAAATTCTATCAGACTTTCCTCACAGGAGAGGTGCTCCATCCCTCTCATCACCTTGATGTCCCTCCTTCTGGACTCGCTCCAATAGGCTGATGTCCTGAGGACCCCCGAGCTGGATGCAGCACTGCAGGTGGGACCTCACCAGGGCAGAGGGGCAGAATTCCCTCCCTCACCCTGCTGGCCACACTGCTGTGGATGCAGACCAGGATACAAATGACTTTTGGGGCTGCACGTGCCCATTGCTGGGTCCAGCCTCTCACGAACCAGCACCCCCACGTCCTTCTCCCCTGGGCTGCTCTCCATCTGTTCATCCCCCAGCCTGTGTTGATACCAGGGCTTGAGCCAACCCAAGTACAGCACCTTGCCACCTTGCACTGGGTCTTGTTAAACAGCAAGAGGCTCCCAAGAGCCCCCTTCTGCAGCTTGTCCAGTCCCTCTGTACAGCATCCCTGTCCTTCAGGTGTGTCAGTAGCACCACTCAGCTTGGTGCCATCTGCAAGCTTGCCGAGGGTTCTAGAAAGAATCTACAGTCAGTGCATTATTTGGGGAATAAAACTGAGCAGTCTCCATTTTCTTGTGTAATATAGGTAACTACTGAAGCAGCATGAAGCTTGTCTTTACTCCAGGCTGCATCAAAACAGAAGCTTGCAAAGAACCCCTAAATCACACTACAACTAAGGATACAGGATAGATATCTATAGAAAAGGATACATTCCAACATTCTTCCTTTTAATGCTTTTTTTAGCTATTCAATGAATAGTGCATATTGTTATTTTTTAAGAACAAAGAATAGAAGGAAAATAAAAAATAACACAGGTAAGAGACTGCAATCACTTCAGTGGAAGATAACATGCAAAACTGAGTCCATTTTTCACTGTGTACCTGCTAAAACCTTTCTATTCCCTGCCACAGGCCATATATTTTACAAGGTTAACTATTGATATTAATTACTCATACAAAAGTTCCACAGGGAATAGTCAGTACTAAATTTACAAGATGCAGATATCAATTTCATTAAAAAATTCACAAAGTCATTCAATAAAAGTTGTATAAAGCAATAAAAAGCTTAAAAATATAGTTCTACAAAAGAAGCCTGTATCACTGGCCAAAGCACTGAACAAAAAATTAGTCTCAAAATTTGCAGAAATTCTAAATTAAGACATGAACAAAAGGACATTGATACAAATATTAGTTTGAAACACTCTGGCAACATCAAGATGGCTTCAACAGCCCTCCTGAAAATTCATGAGCTTAGGTGAAACACATTATAAATGGTTAAATAGCAAAGACTATCTGGTAGCTCCTTTAGCTCATTTACCCATATGCAAATACTGCCTTTATATACATGCACTGTATATAGATATACACATAGAACATGCACACTGTGAATGCATATATATGTTCTTAAGAAATGGGACAGTTTCAAGAAATGAGAAAGGCTGAAGCTAAAACAATCATTACAAAATGAGCTGAAAACCCCTTGTTTTCTGGATTTAGAAAACTTCCCATCCATGACTCAGCTACAAACCTTATCACACCATATATGTGGACTGGCTTCCTTATTCTACACTGACAGTAACTGAAGGAGACCTGGGCACTGATTTTTGGCAGCACTCAGTCTGACTGCAGCAAGTCTAGACCTAACTGTTAAGTAATTGTTCAACCAGTCCTCACTCCTGTTGGGAGCAGCACCAGCAGCTCTGTAGGGCAAGATGGAACACCCAAGGCTAAAATCCAAATGCTAAATTTTCCTGAAGACTTTTGGGTGATATGGAGAGGGACCAGATTAGTCTAGCCCCATATGCTGTTCACTAAATCACCAGTACTAAGTGTTTATATGTTACTAAGTAACATAAAGAGAAAAATGTTTGGATCATTTTGACATTTCCATTAAATCTTTATTTTACCACACAGCTGAAGAACCAGTATATGATAGAAAAACTATGTGAGAAATCATTTTATTTTAAAGCTGGAGCTAAAAGCAATAGAGCTGACACTGTATCAACAACCCTGACCCCATGAACCACCCTCCAAGAATACCAGGGGGTCAAGAGCCACAAGATTCATTCGACATGCTAGAGACAGACATGGAGGCTGCACTGGGTGTGCTGTATTCCAACAGGAGGACATTAGAGTAGCTTTCCAAGGGTTCAATTTTTATTCAATTATGATATTATTTTTATTTCCTTGCATATAATATTTATCTCCAAAATTCACCATCTCGTTTTTTATCTGATGTGTCTTAGACTTACAGCATCCACAGTGATTGCTTTAATCCCAAAAATTCAGACCAGCTTGCCTGGAGAGGTTTTAATCTAGTGAAGTATCACTGTAGTTCACTAGATGAGAGACCTGTGTTGTGTTTATGTGTGCTGAGAACTCTAGCTGCACTAGGGATACTGCTTGACTTACTTGTAGAAAGGAGGATGTCTTGCAAAGATCCCAGTAACACTTGCCTAAGGTTATGGATAGATGTTAAATTACCATTGTGCATAGTTTTGAGGAACTGTGATCAACCACTGAAGCCCTACAATGGAAGAAGACTGAGAGGAGATGGCCAAGGGCAGTGTGCTCCCAAGACTCATGGCAGGATGTAGGGAGTCACTAGTGACAGCCACTACAAAAACAGCTGAACTTGGCTCCAGACAAACAGGCCCACAGGGTGGCTTTGATTTAGATAAATATATGAACTTAGTGAATCAGCAACTGGTTGTCATTATTAAATAAACCAACCAATGTTCATCCCCAAGTTAATCCAAAGAGACCAAATGTCTTCCTGCACATGCTGGACAGGCATGGGGATGTATTCACACTTCCACCAAACACAGAGTATTAAATAACACAACTGTGAACAAAAAGAGCTTCGGATACCAATGGGCTTGGGCTGAATCTACACTCCTTGTATTCCATCCTGGGGACACCCAGTGTCACAACAATGAGAATATTATACAGACTGGCAATAGGAATCACATTCACATTGTGATTCAACTACGTACAGAAACTGTTGTATTCTCCAAAGTATAATTTCTCCTGGCATTGCAAATTACATGTATTGTTGTACTGCTCTACTAACCCAGAATCCCATGCAACATCATACAACTGGGCTCCAAAAGAACATTCTCCTATGCTTGACATAAAATACCAATTTATTTACTCATACTGAACCAACTTTGAAGATCTAGAAGACTACGATCCAGCAGGGAGAAACAGACAATAACTGTGTCTAAAGGACAATTCTTAACATAGCAAATAAGACACAAGGGGTGCCTTACTGTGTTTTCCCAGCATTGTGAACTAACAGAACCTTTCCTAATCAATATACCAAATATACTAAATAACAAAGTCAGAAGTTCACAAGCTAGAGATAACACAAGTGAAAACAAGCTCAGTATTGAAATGTGACCCTGTGACCTTCATTTGGTTCTGCAGCTGTGTTATGAGGGGAATTTACTCTCCCCTGCCTCCTCACCGAATAGGTGATACTTCAACAGGTCATTTTCAGTAAATTATTTTCAGTGTTAAAATTCATCAAGTTAACAGTGGTGATAACTGCAACAGGGCCTGTTCCCTAAATACTGTTACTTTGTTCAACATGTCATATCAGAGTAAGTTAAAGCCCTTTAAGCTGGCTTTTATGCTGAGGCAAAGCATACATTAAAGTGATGAATTGGTGGGAATCCTGATCAGAGAGAGGTAAATTTGTATTTCTTGCTTGAATAAATTTTACTGTCTTACATTTGGTTTGTAGATTACAGGAGCATACATTTGGTGACAATACAGGCCTACTCAAAGAGGTGGATACTCAACCAGCTCTCAATCATTGTCACAACTCAGGGAGTAACTCTGTTTTTTTCTATTGTTTGAAGAAATAAATAATAGCAATTCAAAAAACATAGAGGAAATGACATCCTATATTTCTGTTAATTTTATCTGCATATATAATGCATTTGACATCTTAAAAATTAATTTTTCTAATAGCTCCTTCTAGCTGAAGAATAAGTCATCTCATTATATGCTGGCCTCTGGCACTAATATCCAGCTTCTTTTACAAAATCCTAAAACCCCTACTGTGGGGAGGCTAAATACAATAAATAATAAGCACAGTTCTTCAATAATAGATTTGTTTTGTGCTAGAAATTTCTGAATATGATTACATTCAGAAATATTGAATTAACTTTAAAAAATACTAAATAAGTTATGTTGTCAAAAGGGATTACAGATGTTTTCTTCAGCTGTCATACCAAATCATTCCCAGCATTCTGATTATTTTAGGGCTAATGTATATCCTTGGAAGGGGAATTGAAGCTCTACCATAAAAAACAACCAACCACATACTAAAAATTCCCATTCTACAATTTTCCTAATTAAAAATACATATTATATAATATATATATGAATAATATATTATATATCATATATCATATGTTATATATTAATATATGCATAATATATTCTATATTCATATTATATATAAAATACATAATACATTCTGATAATACACACAGTGAGGGTATCAACATTTCAACAGTAGATCCCTCTTGAAGGGGATCTTGAATACTTATTTTATGTAGCCTTTCTCTGAAAACATATCCATACACTGTCCTCTGAGTAAGGTCAATCTGAATACAGTACCCAGCAACAACCTTTGCCTGCAATTTTAATTCTTGTGTTTTGAAATTTGTTTATTAATGCTGAGCATGAAAGAAAAGAAGCAACTATGTACAAGGGAAACAGAAAAGCTTCGGGAGCTCCACTGAGACCTCAAAATAATGCCTAAAGGTAGAATCCATCTTCATGTTAACAGAAATGCTGGGGCAGAAATTGTCTCTGTCAGAACAATCATTCTCTCAGATAACAACAGGGTGACAGCAATCACTGTGATTTTTTTCCTTAGGCAATCTGCATAAATATGAAGACAACTTGTTCAGGCCTCACTCCTCACTGTCTACTGACTCCTCTTAGGGAGCACACGCAACTGCCTTGGGGAAAGCAAGGCAAAACCAGAACCTTTGAAGCAAGTTACCCTTTCTCAAAGCAGATTCAAATACTGGCCACAAACTAATCACACCTGTTTTTTTTGTTTTTTTTTTTCTTCTATTATTCTTTTTTTTCTTTTTTTCTTTTTTCTTTTTTTTGAGACACTAAAATTTATCCAATCCTAAGAAAATAAATTGCATATGCACTACATTAAATAAATACAGCAGCTGGATTTTCCAGTTTTCAGCATTGACTTTCATCAATATGGTACAAGGCAGAACAAAGACTGCATGGCAAAGAATACTCCCAAAAGGTTACATGAATACTGTTTCATCAAAATTATCATATCAAAAAATCTGACTTTAGTCACAGATATTATGGCTTCATTAATCAGCAGTTGAAGTACATAAATATGCGTTTCAGGAGATATAACTCCTTTCCAGAAGCCTGAGATTTAACATCCACATTTTCACAGAAAAAACTTGAAGAAAAATAAGGAGAATGGGGAGTACTGCTTTCATTTTCATAACATATGTAAATCAAAATTTCTTTGATATTGAAGCTAATGTAATACAGATCTTTATGGTGTGAGAAACATGATTTATCATCCTAAGAAACAACATGCAAGGACTGTAAGTATTCAAAATGCATGGACTTTAAGCACAACACCTAGGCTAACAAAGGAGATGCTCCCAAAAATCTCTTGAGCCACAATCTGTAAACAAAGAAAGTGCAACTGAGGAGACCATAATCACTTTTAGGGTCCATTAGAAGATAAATTGCCTTTCTAATTAACACTGTTCACAAACAGATTTTGGAAATACTGCATACTTCTGTGAAAAGGATTACCTAAGTAACATATATTTGCAAACTTGTTGACTTTGCCAAGACTTCTATTTATTCAGTGGAGCAGTCTAGCAGGTCTATGCAGTAAATAATGCAGGTTTTAAAAGTCATCATCCATGTGACAATATAAATTTACCCAAAAGCCAAGCTTCAAAGTTTTTTTCGTATGAATAATGTATACAATAAAAAAAAGGGAAATGCATAATTAACATCTGACCACAGATATAATATGTATTTTCAGGTGAGTAGTGTGTACATACAGGATGCAGCTGATGTAAATGTTTATATGCAATTACTGTTACAGGTAAACATTGTATATTTTATGAGTTGGAATTAGTGGAGTGACACCACAGTTTAACTGAGATGAGCTTCTAACTTAAGAGATATTTTTTGAGCGCTCTAAAAATCAGCACACATACTTATACTGTCTGCAAAATTGCTGACCTTAAATGGTGTAGAAACTAAGTTTACAACTGAAATAGATAGTATTTTGTTAGTGGATTTTTATCACTTTACCTATTTAAAAGTGAAACATCTAACCAGAATTAGTTTTCTCGGGATTCTCTTTCAGATCAGCAAAGCATCCGTTCCCCTAACTGTAGAAGGAACCCAGATGAACTGGTTGGCCCCATAAAAGTAGTGATGTTGTACTTAGTCCAAATATGTGATTGTAACATAGTTTTAAGGAGACAGGATGCCTAAAGGCTGCTATAAAGAGATAAAAAGGAGACAGGCTTGAAGGCTCTTCCTCAGATCTGAAATAAAAACTACAGACTTCAAAGTGACATGGAAGTTAACAATGATGAATCTGTTTTGATGACCTTGGACCACCTAAAAGGGATAGGTACACATTACAGTAAATTGTATTAGCAGTAGAAAGGTTATTGGCAAAAGTGACAGCTGATGAGGTCCTAAGTAGTCGATTAGTTTTAGCCGTGTAAAACCGTAATTATTTATCCAGGAGAGTATTTGAAACTATATATAAAGTATCACAGACCCAGAAGTCACACGGGCTATAGTCAATGGAGATAAACTGGTACGATAAATGGTTCTGTCAAAAATGACTCATTATTTTCAATTTGAAAAACTGATCTTAGATCAATTCCACCCTTAGTAAGCATTTCCTGAAACACTGCATGCTATTCCCTCACCTGATTCATGCCTATTTATCCATTAAGTCTGGCCACAGGTATATGTTGTACATCCTCCATACTGGGAAGCAATGCCTGAAGAAAATGTTAGAGATTATTTATACAAAGCATCTTCAGATTATGTGACACATTACAGCAATTACTTGTGAACTCTGCAACAAGGTCTCACTCATCTTAATGCCCTACTCTATAAACCACAATGTTTGGGTTAATGGCACCTCCCTAAATGTTATCCATTTACATATGATAACCCTTGTAGCCATGAATCTGCTGCATGTTATCCGCCTCTATCCCCAGGCTACTCATTGAGATATTGTCCCCAGTCTAAAAAACAGCTAAATGAATCTGATGCTACTTTCTTAACATTCAGTAAAAGGTATAAGACATTTACAAAGCATGTAGTTCAGTAGAAAGATAATCCTCTAGTAAGCTTCAATAAAAGAAGTTGATGACGCTGATCTTTCTACAGTCTTTCCCAGGAAAAGACCTCCAATGTTAATGTAAGCATTTTACTATTAGATAGATGTACTAGACAGTATTCCAACAACAAATTAAATGTGAAGAGTTATATTTTTTATAGTAATATCCTTCCTTCTTTCATTCCAGCATAGTCTGCTATTTATGTATAGCCCTTAGCTATCAGCAGTCTTTACTCCCACAAAACGACAATGACTTCTTTACAGCATAAACCAACTTCATGTAGCAGAGAAAGAACAGAAACATTGAACAAATTATATGATTATAAATGATTCTTAAGGAAGTCTATTTGAACTCAGAGTGAAAATAAAACTTCTGTGCCCCAGTTCACAGCTTCACTCAAGTGAACTGTAACTTTTATTTAAAAAAAAAAAAAGGCGGTGAGAATGTTACAAAATGAGATGACTTATCCAATTAAAGTTTGTGACATGCTGACCTTATGGATAACTAAAATTCAGTGCTGGCTCATACTTTTTTTCAGAAACTAGCTACAATTAGTTTTATTTCTTGTAAATTTATTAAATCTTTTGGGAATTATTTAGCTGAAGTGTGTTAAATAAATATAAATCAATCATTATCAAACCAGTGGTGATGTTTACTGAAAACAAATTAGCAAGGTTCTAACTGGAAAGAAGTAATCTGCCTCTATGCACAATTAAAATAAATTCCTCCTCTGCATTCCTCTGCCCTTCCCTCCAAAATATTCCTTCTTCCTCTGAAGTTCCTTAACAAATGCTTATAAAAATACCTTTACTTAAAGATAGAAATTATTTCATGTTTATAAAGCCCTGACTTTGACATAAAGGTTTCAAATTAATAGATATATAAACACATCTATTGACTATCCTCTAGGATTGAACCAAGTCAAAAAGATGTTAAATGGCCAAATCAAAAGCAAGAGTCCAAATATTCTTTGTGTTTCTAGTGGTTATGAGCCTGCACTTTCTCATATGAGCAGGGTTATTTGAGTATTTCAGTACCTTGTTGTTGCCCATCTCTTTTCTTTGCTAGAAATACTATGTTTCTGGTGAATGCAGTGACTTTTTTTCCTATAATTTTCTTGCTAAAAAATATTATTATATGCCCTTGCAATCATATAAGAAGTTCTCTCATAAAGTGAAAACTATTAGCAAAAGCAACTGTCTTGGAGAACGAAGGAGCTCTACTTCAGTCTGTCAAAAAGCTCCCAAAATCACACTGCAGCTCCCTCACAGACTCCATGTTGATGACACAAGAGAACAACTTAAAGGAGAAGTGCAATTAGCTGAAAAGGGGGAGCAAACCACCAGTGGGACCTTCCTCTTCAATGATTGCTTCACATCATCCTGCAGCTAGTACCCCCTCTGGGAAGCTGGAATCTCAAACAATAGAAAAAGGCTACTCAATGTATAGCTGGGTGTATAACACCTGTGCCTGTACCTGACTGCTAGAGATGAAAACAATGAAGCAGCAGAAACTGGACAAAGGGAAAAGTTAAGTTGCTCTTGAAGAGATTGTAGCATTTTCTGAGATGAACTGGAGGACTTCTAGAAACTCATGTGAAAACAACGGACTTCAAGTGAACCAAACATGAAGCCGAGTAATTGGCAAGTATACCACAAGAGAGGTAAGTAATCTAAACTAAGGGGAACAAAAAATGGTACTGAAGAGCCAAGTTTGGAATAACAAATCTTCCAGGGCACAGAGCAATAAAACATCTTCAAGAAAAGAGAAGGCGGAAAGGCTAATAATATTCAGGCCTTAAATAGCAAAGAGCAATCTCATCAACTAAAGTTCAGCTGAAATACCAATCAAAACATCTGAGAAGACCAAGATCAAAAATCAGTGTATTTCTACTTAGACACCAAACAGATACATAAATAAAATGGAATGCTTGGCTCTAATTGACAATATTAACTGAACAGGCATGTCTGGACAGCTCAAAGGTGGTCAGCAGGAGACTTATGAACATGGGAATAACTTAGATTAAAATAGACCGCAAGAAAAGCCTGTGAAGAATTGTTAATGACTGCTCAAGAAAATTTTGAGACTAATAAAGTTAATTGAATGAACATGCATCACAGAATTTCTACAGGTTGAAACTTACTGGCTAAAAAGGAGGAATCTGTATCTGTATCTGTCTTTTGAACTAACATAAAAATAGTGACTGAATTTATAAAAGAAAATTCATTGAGATGTAAGAAGAAAATACACATTAATGGGAGAATCTGCTGAACAAAGTCTCATATCAGAGAGGACTATGATGCCTAAATTTTCAGATACCGTTAGTGACCTTCTCTATTCCTGAGTGTAAAGGATTCCTCCTAGTTGAAATACAAACTGTTATCTTAACACACACAAAAATTAAACAAAGAAACCTCTTTTCTGTTAAATAATAAACATAATAAGTCCAAGGAAATACAGAAAACGAAAATTTAAGAAATTAAAAGGAGGAGCTAAAAGGGTGAAGCATTCACATCAGTGGACTAAGTGTTCAAAGACTCAAGCTCAGAGTAAATGTAAGCCAGCTTTCATGAAAACTTTAATCATACATTAGAGAGTCAGGAAAGTTACATGGCAAAATAAAAGGCAATTTAAATTACATAAACGATGAAGGTTTGTTCATGTGATGGAAACATTAAAGGATGTGCCCTCATAAGTTATATATATTTGGGCTACAAATGAAGCCCAACAGGATTTTGAGAAATAATTTGCAAAAGATAAAAAAAAATCAGTAAATTTTTTTTTCAAATATATTTTAGGCAAGAAAACTGCTATAAAGTCTGTACAGTTATTGAATGATAAAAGCATAACCATCTCTCAGAAATGACTCCGCTATTACTAAGAAAAGCTCAGATCTTAGAGTAATTTGCAGCCCCTGTTCAGGAGCTTAAGTAGATCTATCTTTGAAAAGAAAAATACAGGAACCTTATCAAATAGAAAATGTGAGTGAGAAAATACTAAGACATAACCATAACCAATAGCTCTTCTCCAAGACTTCTGAAGAAGCTTAATATGAAGCCTACCAACTATTAGATGCAAGACACAATTTAAGTCAGGCTCATGCCAAATGTATCCCGAGGTTTGTACCAGTGGCAGAATATGAGGGAAGAGAAGAACACAAGGAAATTACAGGTCTCCTGGTACAATGAATAAGCATCTCTGGAGTTTTGGTGGAAGGAAGCATTACAAAGATATCCTTCGACGATGGAAAGGATGACCATGAGGAAAAAAGCAATCTGGACAAAAACGTGCATTTGGACTAAAAAACTTTTCACTGTGTCGCTTAAAAGATACTTAAAGAACTAAGCCTATAATAAAGAGAAATGCTCCTGCATGGATTACTGACTGATTTAAAAACAAGGAAAGGACACAAATGAGCAATACGTTTTTGTAACACAGGAGATTACTGGTACAGTTCTGCAGTAGTTCATGCTGGACCCTCTGTTGATCATGAAAGTCAAAAATGAGCAAGGAAAGAGTTGAAAGGTAAAGAGACAAAATAATACACAACATAAAAATGTTCTGATATAAAACTAAACAACTTACCAAAATTACAATATTGAGATATTTTTTGATACGATGATACTAAAACCTATAACAGACTGACAAACATAGGAATAAATGTGAACAATGGGCTCTAAATGCCCTCTATGCCTGAGGATAAAGATTATATGTAGTTCACTGGAATCATCAAATTAATGGCAGTTTAAAAGGAAAATTAAAAGTAAGATTTATAAAAAAAAGAAAGGTATAAAGACTAGAACAAAAAACTTCAATTTGCTACTGTATTATTATAGGATTCTTTCATAATTTGAGCAGCTGAAAAAAACTTTTACCCCTCCACTTCATAAAGCAAGAAAAGACACTGAAAATTGTGATAAGAATACTCAAAGGTTTATTATCTATTGAGGGAGAAATTAAACTGACTGTAACTTTTCACACAGTAAGAGAAAAATGTAAAGATCCAGTGCTACCTTGTATCTTATGGAAGTAAATATGGGATTGCAGTATTTAGGGAGAGGAAATGGGCAAAAGGTTCATTTGGCACTTTTCTTGCTATCTTTTCCTTATTATCTACTACAAGCTACCATTGGAGATAAAGTTCTAAAGATTGACATTGGTGTGATTCAGAATAATCAACTCTGATTTTTATATTACTGCCTTTGTAACTAAAGGCTTGAAGTAGCTTAAATTTTAGTCACACTGAAAGTGGAAACAAAAGAAAAAAAATGTTTAGAAGTTGCCTAAAACCAGTGAAATTTGAGAACATACAAAAGTAGAGCAGGGAAAAATGGCAGACTTATTGACAAGTAGAAAGAGGGAATTTGAAATTAGATGTGGATATGATCACCAAAAACACAAATGGAAGAAAGAGGCTTGAGGAACTCTTGTATGACCAAAAATGGAGGTGAGAGATGGCAAGAGAAATAGAAGTATGTGAGTGTCTTAAAGCTAATACGGGTTAATATGATCAACAAAATCAAAACCAGATGGAAGGCAAGAAAAATTACTTGGAGGTTCTGAGAAATTATGAAGACCATTTTGAGATTCTAGCCTTGCATTTAGATCAGGAAGATAGAAAGAGTAAATGCTGGACTGAACTGGATGTAGCTGGAGTGGAAAAGCAGAAAATCAGACAGGTGTTCAAGGAGATAACTGACCAAATGGCAAAGAGATGGAGAACTAATGGATACTGGAAAAAAGGATGTATAGAGTAAATGGAAATAAAAAAAAGACAAGGACAATTTTGTGAAGGAGAAAAGAAGAAATAAAAAGTGCACTGTAAAGAATGACAGGTGAGTTATGGTTGGTCACACTGACAAGTAATCACTTATCTAGAAAGCAACTGCTTTAGAATTGCTCAATAGTGCAATGTATCAAGGTGTGAAGTAATTTTATGATGAATCATCTACTATATTAAGTAAATATGAAGAGAAATAAAGTATTATGAATCAATAACATAGCTAATCAGCATTGGAGAGAACCAGTTAATCAATAAGTACATATGCAATTAATCAATTATGGGATGAAATAATTCTTTGGAAAATAAAAATATCAATAATTAATTATTATGTCTAATATGCAAAGAATATAGCCACTAAGAAAAAAAGCAAGCTGAAAATATTAGTCTCGTCATCCCTTTCACACATTCCTTATCCGGACATAAGGAAGTACATTTAACTGTACTTTCCTTCCTTGAGAAATACAATTCATTGTGCTCTTCAGGCAACTCATTATCTTGTGTCTATGGTAGAATTTGTTCAATCCTCAACAATATCTAGGGCAGCTTAAGAAGAAACTGAACCTTTGCCATGAGAGGTCCCAGTTACCGTCAAGCACGTACATTACTTTTGGAGATCTTTAAAGAGCAGAGATGCAGAAGCCATACAGTCTGTGCACTGCAGACTAGAGGCAGACATCTCCAAATACCATGGCATATGGCCCAATGTACAGTAATGCTACTGAAATTTCCTTCCTTTCCTTCAGACTATGTGTCATCTGAGGTGCACTATGGTGGGGCTGGCAAATAGGGCATAGAACACAAGGGAGAACATTCTCTTCAGTAGGTGATGACACCTGGAGGCCAGGAAAATAGGAAACAGGATTAGGTCACATGTGTGTGCTTTTAGGGTAAAAGTCACTATCTCTTTGCTGCTCTCTCAGCTCACAACACTGCAGTGTCTGTAAAGATTGCGTGTCTGGTGATCCAAATGGGAATACAAACAGCCAAGTGCTCCGACCCATGCCTAAATTAATCCAACTTAACTTATTCCTTAAAACACTCATTCACGACAACTTCAATATTTGAATCTTCCCTAAGTTGCCAGACAATTGAACTGGATCTGCCTCAGTCTTACTTAGCAATGCAGAAATGTCCCCGAAGCTTTTCTTTCTTGTTTCATTTTCCATTAGTCTTTCTTGAATGAGGGTGATCAGAATGATACCTACATGGTTGGTATTTGCCAACATTCTTTATAATGAATACTCTACCTTGGTCTCTCAATTATATTACCTGATATGTTGATAAAAATAATTATCAAAACCATACAAGAAAACACAGAAGGCTAATGAGAATGAGAGAACAGAATACAACATGCCAGCATGAAGAAACTTCCAAAGAGTTTTATATCCCAATAAGACTGGATCACCTCCAATCTCTAGAAAACAAGAATGTGACAACATAAATCCAAGAACAAGTATTGCTAATAGATCTAATAAACCCAGGAAAACAGTATAAAACTGGAGTATAGCAAGTGCCATGTGCATTTTTAGGAAACTGATAAAAATGATCTTTGCAATTAGAGAGTCATTAATCTTACCTTAATAGCTGAAAGGCTATAGAAGAAATTTTGAAGGAAAATATAATTAAATCCATAAAGGTAAAGGAAAAATGAAATAAAAGGCAATGTAAGTTTACAAAGTTGTAAAGCTGTGTGCCAAGCTAAATATGTTTTTTTTTTCTTTTAAGGCTAGAAAATGAAGATTTAATTGTTCTAGAGTTCAGTAGAGCTAACACATGGCAGTGAAAGTGTAGAAGTTGTAATACCCTCTCTCTATGGTAATATCTTAAAATTAAAAAGGAAAAAACCAATGTGTTATGCCAGAATAATTTTGTTATTATAGTACCATAAGTATTGGCTTTGGGATTAGTAATTCTTTTAATTCTTTGACTTTATGGTTACTTAATTAAAAGTTGTACTTTGCAATGTTGGAAGGTATCATCAGTACAGCATATAATTAAAGAGATGGATGATATAGAAATTTGAAACAAGGGGGAAATTTACAGTATTTAAGGGATAGTAGAGAATTTTGCTATAAACTGGTGGCTTATTATGCAGGCACAACTAGAATTCATTCAGTAATTAACCAGGGAAAGGCAATGAGACTTTCCAAAGGACAGGTTTCCCAAATTTCTTAAAGTTCTTTACTAATTATCAATATTCTTCTGAGCATATGGACATCAGAAAAGGCCATCGTGTCCAGTGACACTTCTGTAAATGTCAAATATATGTGCAATTCCAACTGATAGTCCTCAGCTTGTGTACAGGAATTACATTTATTCTATCAGCCACCATTCTATCATGCTGAAACTCATCTTCAATTAAACAGCATCTTTGATGACCCTTACATTATTTGACTGTCATTCCAAATGACCATCCTGTGGCACAAACTTTGCATTAATTTTTATTTAAACCAATTCTGGTCAGATTAACCAATGTGAATGTACCACCCAAATCACCTTGTAGAACTGATCTACTATAGCTGTGTTACAAGCATACCTCCTCCCCCCACCAATGTCAATGTCTAAAGGTTTTACACACTGTGATTTTATCTCTCATCATTACTAAACAATACTCTAGTGTATAGCTTTATGGTGGAACTGAAAGCACCTTTAACTCTTGCTATTCAATGAAATGTGTATCAATAATTAACTCATTAACATGTGAGTCATTGGCCTAGAAAGTCACACAACTGAAGAACAATTCCCACCCTGGTATCAGTACTCTAGCCCCAGGAGTAGGCAACACTACTAATGAGTGGATTGTGTGTGGTTTTCAGTGTGAGTTAACATGCTGCAGACCCCTAAAGACTGTTTCTCCTGGAATCATCTTTCCTTGAATTGAAGATTCTTAGCTTGAGGCTGAATCCCTTGCACATATGTGAGCATGTAGACTAGTCAGCTCAAGGCTATACATTGTCTTCAAAATCATATCCTTAGACCTTGCAAACTCTGTACGTCTGTACTATCTTTGGAACCATTAGCTTAGAATTCAGTCATTTCTTTTATCTGCAGTGTTTGCTGACATAACATTTTTAAAAGCGCTATTTCTAGAAAATTACTTCCTTCTAACTTTTACCACTCAGATTTTTAAATAAAAAAACCCTAATGCTCTTAAAGAGAGATTAAGGATGTCAAAATCACCCTGATCCAATGGTTTGAAGCCAAGAAATCTTTTCATACTGCTAAAAGACCAGCGGCATTGCACAAACGAGCATGAAAATGTTTAATCTAAGTTGCTCTTAAATTCTGACTACTTAGCAAACTATTTTCAGCTTATAATGTAAACATTTAGTGATATACCAGTAGAAAAATATAGGTCAGATCTTTCTTTTATTTTAACTGGTTTGGTGAAGTTCATTTCTATTTAAAAAAAAATGAAATAAATGATGCTGTAAGACTATGAGAAACATTGGTACTACCATCTTTCTGACCACCTGCCCAGCAAGATTTTTGTTTCTCTTCATTTTGATTGTTTCTCTTTCATTAGACATATTTCTATTTAGAGAAAACAATTAACATTTATAATAGAATCTTTCTCAAACAACAGTGGCTTGTGCTTATAAGTGAGGATTTATTGTCATTGCTACTACCTGCAGGAAAATGACCCTTGGCTTTAATAGACACAGGGTTTAAGAAGATTTTAGTTGAACTCCATTAATTTTGTTGCATGAATTAGGACTTGTTGTGTTTGACATTAAAAAAACCAAAAATGTAAAAAACTCCTGCTATCCAGAAGAACACGCAGTCTAATTATTCATTCACAACCTATTACAAGTCCTTACCTGCAAGGTAACGGAATTGTTTCCTTCCTAGATTTAAATTGCAACTTGCACTGAACTGCTGGATGGGGAATTAAACTATTGATATCCTCACACTAATGAATTTCATACATCTGAATTACGTATTTTGAGATGAGCCATATATCTGCAACATGGAACACACTGGAGCACAATGGCCATAGCTACATGACTGCAAGTCAGAAAAGTCAGATTAAAAAGCAGAGGCAACTGTCTATGTGCACCCTCACAAAAAAACCAATCAAATCACAGAATGAAAAAATTACCATGGATTAGAAGTGGAAGAAAATTGCCTAGATTGCAGAACTCTTGCTTTGATTTGAAATTGAATCATACAATGATTTTTTTTTTTTTTTTCTTTTAAGTGGTTTGCAGGATTTTCCCATAGTACTCTGTTTATTTGTTCACAGACAATGTCAGGTTAAACAAGCAAAAGGGGCAAAAAAGTCCTGATATTTGTTCTATGCCTAAGTTTATTGAAAATATATATGTAGTTTTCTATTTTCATATTTAAAGGTTATACTGTTTTACACAAGAGGGAAATTCTTACTTCTTACAGGGAGATAACTACTTTTTATGAGTTGTTTTACAATATAATTTCTGAAGCAAGGTTCAAGCATTACTTTTTTAAATTTTATGTGCCATGTGTTTAGAGTACAAAACTGGGAAAGTTATGTTTGGAATACCAATGCTACAGATGTAGATTACTGTATCCACTGACCTATCAAATTATTTCTATTTGACACTAAGAAAGAAATTAATATTTAGCTTTATTCAGTCCTGCTACTTGCAGTAGAATCCCTGGTAATGAAATCAACTGCTGCTATTTTGCATTTTTATATATGCAAGACATACCAAATGATAGCCCTCTTCATAATAAGCATTTATATGCTTACCTGAAGACCAACAAAAATACCTAGCATTAGTGAAAATTTGGCATACAGAGAACCCAAAGAGTCTATAGATCTGGAGTTGAGTTTCCTTGTTCTGGAACATGGCTAATTTAGAACAGGCATTAATTGAATTTGAGAGACAGCATTGAGGAAGATTCTTTATTGCCCAAAATACTGAAAGACAGAGGATTTAACCATACTGAACTAATTTTAGAAATATGCTTTTAGCAAAAGAAAAATGACATATATTTATTTATATCTGTCTACAGGTCAAAAGACAATATAGAACTATCTTTTAGCATGTTTGAATGATTGGGCTACATATTTTTCTTATTAGCTTACATTAATGAGATATACATTTAGGCTAAAATATTTTCAACCAGCTAAACTCCACAAAAAAGATTAAATGTCAAAACATAATGTCTTTAACACAAACTGAATCTTTCCAATTAAAAGTGCTGCTATCCTTCTTTGATTTTAATTTCATTACATACTTTCTGAGTAATGACTTCCATTACACTAAGGGACACTTTCAATTCAAACCCAGCTATAAATTTAGGTTCTTGAAGATTCAGATTTCATGAAATCACAGATTAATTTAAATGCTTCAGTAATAATTTGGAAGTTGAAAATATTCTTTTTATGATTTTATTCTGTAATTGCTAGTTTTTGCTATTTTGTGAAAAGCAATTTCTGTTTCCTCTTTCAGTGAGCAGGTAGTAAAAACATAATCACATTTATTGTAACAGAAAAATATGGGCCAACAAACAGAGGATCTCTACTCTTGCTGTGTTATATAGGACTTATTGGACTGTCTTTATGTAGGATTGAAGCACCAGGAGAGAGAGACCACCTTTCTTCAACAGACAGACTCTTACTCTGCATATTATTCCCTTTGTCTGTCTGTAATACAGGATAAAAATAAAAGCAGTGAACCAGCTCTGCTTTCATACAGAAAAATGAAAGATAAATATATATGAAGATGACACCAGATATTTACTTTAAAATATGTGTGTGTGTGTGTTAGTGTCCTAGCTTTGTGTGTGTGTGTGTGTGTTTGTGTCCTAAATTGTAAATTACAAAGCCTATTGCAGACACAGCAAAGACCGTTGTATTTACAAATACAGAATTTCAGATGTAAATCTGCTATGGGGCTGAGCCTTTTCCTTTTTTGGCTTCTTTTCAGCTGCACTTGGATGCATGAGTGCTATGTAAAAAAACCCAAAAAACCAAAAACAACAACAACAACAAAACCAACCAAAAAACCACCACCACCACAAAAAAAAAAAAAAAAAAGCAAACAAACAAAAAAAACCCCAAAAAACCCCCACCAACCCCCCCCCCCCCCAAAAAAAACACCCAAAAAAAAAAACCACAAAAAAAAAAAGACCAAGCAAATCACAGTAGTCGTTCCTGAGCTAAAGCTGCATGACTAAAGTTTTGAGAAAGCAGAAATAAACATATCAGTATTTTATATACATTTTATTCTGGCTTTTTCAAGCATTTTCTCAATCCAATGAAAATCTCAAGTAATTGATTCTTATAGAATAAGTCAATAAGGGAGGACTTTTGTGAGATTACTTATAAAGATTTCTAGCCCACATTCTTGTAATCCAAGGTTATTGCTTGTATCATCATGCTGACAGGTTTATCTTAATAAGAAATATTTTGTGCTAGGAGAATTTATGTTTTTATGCTCAATTACAGTTTTATGTTGGAGGTATTAAGCAGGCAATAAAAACAGTCTACCTTATATCTATTATTCATTTTTCACATGCATGGCCATGAAGGTATGATACCCTTGGAAATGTATTTCTCTTGTCCTTATTAAGCAAACAATTTGTATTAATTTTGCTTATCTCAAAGCTTACCATTTTCAGATGGGAAAATAGTAGGTTGTAAATTACATAACCCTAGAAGAATGGTACTTTCCCTTGATGCCTTCAGTTAGAACTGGATTCCCATGACAAGACATATTGCATAAATTGAAAAGGAAATAGTTTCTGCCACAAAGAGTTCTAAGTCAACAAAACATAAAACAGAAAAACTGATAATCCAGGACTCTGCATGTGAGAGGGTCTCATTTGGAAAAAGGCAACATTTCTTTCTAAGCAAAACAAAGAGTATAGCATCCAAGCATAATATCCTAACTGCAAATTTAAGAAATCATACAAAAACAATAGTAAACATTTGAAAGGTCCCAGAATCTGAAATTTTCTTTCCTCACCCCTGCCAGTGTAGTACTGTACATGCTACTAATGCAGAATAATAATCTGAAACAAAGCTCAATAATCACAGTTTGCTGCAGGTTAAAAAAACAGCCTCAATAATAATGTTCATTATCATGACGGGTTAGTTAGAGACCAGTAAAAGCTCTAAATGTCCTTTGTGATCTCAATTAAATTGTTACTAAGAAGAATGCCTAAGGAGAAATCTCAATGTTAACTTTTACTTCTGCACAACACAATGAAATGCTCCAATGCAAAAACTCCATAGGTCCCTATCCTTATTTCAAGTGACAGACTGAATTAACTATGTCCTAACATTTTAAATTATTGGGCTAACATACAAGAGTCACAGGAGAGAACCTACTACTGATCATTAGATAGCCTTGGATTTTCCCATCTTTTAGGGTTTTTGTCCAAAGTATTCATTAATAGGAAACATGGAATCTTTCAGCAGTGTGGTGATACACGTGGTCACTAAGCCCTGACGAAACAGCACAGTGAGACCTGAAGCCTTAAACGGGAACATTTAGAGAAATAGAGTAATTCATCCAGTCATAACTCATCAGCAAATTATACTGCTTGGATTCCTTAAAGATGTAGCCAGTAACCAGGCTGGATTAAGGTAAGAGCAAAGGAAAATATACTCAGAAAAATCTGTCTCTTTGAATGCTCGCAATACTACAGGCTCATGATTTTTCTAGGTTCTTATTAATCACGGGACATTATCTCACAATGAACTAACTATTGGGTATATTCTCATAGCTACAATGACATCCTGGGAGGGAGAGACTCCACCTTCACCATTCAAAAAGACCAAAATCCAAAAGCTCATTAAATGAAGCATCTATTAGGCTGAAGATGTATTTAGTTATAAATGTATTTAAAATTCACAAGTAGGTATTAATTAAGAAACCCATTGTAGGAAGCATAATATTCTGTAGCCAGGAGGCCCATCTTAAATTCTGGAAATGATATTATATGTCTTTAAATCCATATTTGCCAGTCCTATATTTATATAGTCATTATTTGGCCACTGTATGATTTTTTTTTGCAAGATTTATTTCTTAAAATAATGCACAACTTTGCACCAACATTTTTAGGAAACAGCATGGGAGAATCCCAGCAGTCTGCTCATGTTAACATGACTTTATAACAGCAAGGGATGTGAGAATTTGTGTGTACACAGGGTGTGTGAACAGACTTTCCAAAACTGCCTCTGCTGATAGGGTGTTTGCCCCAAACATGATAATGAAGAAATTAAGACTCATGGTCTACTTAATGTGACCACAAGCTGGATTAAATAGTAGCAAGGCTTACAAGAGAATAAAAGTGAGTTTGAAAGGAAGTATTTTTAAAAGGGCAAAAATCTCTGCCTGAGTAGAGACCAGCAGCTGCCACACAGGGTTTGATATTGCCAGATGCTGCCCCAGTGGCACTGCAACCCCACCTGCCAAAGGCTGCTCCTCCCTGCCCTACAGTGAGGGAGGTGACAGCACAGGTCACGCTGGTCCCTCAGCAGCATGTTGGTCAGTGGATCATGTGGAGCAGTGCAGGCAGGTGGGGAGGTGTGTGGGGAAGGTGTAAATATGGGATTTGCCCACACAGGAAAGGGGGTGCTTGTAACCCACCCTGTGTGTCCCTGTGGGCAGGATGCATCCAGCTGTGTGAGGCATTTGTGTGTGGTGAGACGAGAACTTCCTGGGAAAGAGTACAAAATGGTGTTCAGCAAATTCAAAGAATATGTTTACAGTCTCCAGGTGTCTCATGTGGTTTATCTGTTGTGTTGCTGACTTTGATTATGTAAGTGTAGTTCACTGATTGCCAGTTAATTACATCTTGTTAATAAATCAATAAATCTCTTCGATCCCTACCCGATTTGGAAAAAAAATATGCAGCTGTTCCTTGCAATAAGGCTATTCCATTTTGCTCTAATTCCTATGAAAGCAAACATAATCTGTTCTAAGACAGCCGAGTGCCTGCCTTTCTTACTAAATCATAACTCACTTCTGAAATGGACGTGAGCATCAGGGCCAGACGGTGTAATGCATCACTATCTACACGGTGGTAGATCACAGAGAAATGGGGAGAGGTATTGTGGGAAGTTTTCTGAAGGTGAAAAAACAATCCTCTCTAGCCTGTATGCCTGAAGTTAGAAATAAATCATTGTCTGTGCCCAGCAACAATGCGTTCTGTGGAAAATACTGCCTAGGGAACAGCCAGGGTCACTGCTAGCTTTGCTTAGCTACACAGGTGGTGTTCAGGAAAATTTCATCTGGGCCATGCTGTTCACTTTACTTAAATCAGCCTTCAAAGTTGCTACTCATAGAGGAAACATTGCAAAGAACTTAATGTAAGTTTGAATGCACTTTCCTGATCTCAAACACTATTTTTCTCTATATTAGTGTTCTTCTGAATACACGTTATTTAGGACAGGTATTGATTACAGACAGTGTGTGTAAAGTGTGAATTCATTGTGTGTGAACTATATAGAATTGAAAATAAATAACCAGAATATTCAATCTGTAATTATCTATGGTTTTTTAGCACATTTGTGTGCCACTAATATCATTAGAATTCCTACAAACTTTATTGATAATAACGTACTTGGGACAACTTGTATGCCTGGGATTTGATCTCTTATATTTGGAAAGGGGAAGAAAAAAAATTTGAATTTTAAATACTGTGTTATAATAATTGGGGTTTAAAAAATACAGGAAGAAATAGTACATATGATATAAAAAATCCACAATGCCACACTCTACCCCCTGCACAAAGCTAAAGGGGCTATAAAAAAAAAACCTTTGTCCCCCCAAAAAATTACAAGGGCTATATAATGTTTCCTGTGCAGTTTCTTTTCTTTAATCTTTCAACATTTTCTAAGAAGTTGAGGGAAAAGTATTTAAATCAAAATTCTAACCCATTTCAAGAGGCTAAAAATGAATAAATGTCTATAATGCACTACCATATTGCTAAGTGCTCCCTCATGAGGCTCACATAACCATCCTCAGGACAGATTCATTTCCTGAAGTACTACTTTGAGAGTTCACACATCAACCCATAAAACCCCCCATGTTTCAGGCTTTGAGAAACACATTAATATTATCAGGATTAAACTGTTTTACATCATGCAGGACCAGTACCAAAGCTCATAGTCTCTGGTGTAGCTGCATGAATATTTATGGTCTCAGATACAAGAGCTGCCAGAACTCAGTAAGGTTTGGATAGTCAAAGAACAGAGTTCCCCCTAATCTTTTCTGAGCCTGTCCTACACTTTCTATAAAAGCAGTTTCTACAGACACAAATATGGCAAAATTTTACTCTCAGATTTGTATAGATGTTCTTTGTCCAGGAGTTACAAGTGTTAAGTCATTCCATTTTGGAAGCAGGAAGAAATTAGGATTCTAAAAGCCAATCTTCATCCTTGCTAATACCATTCCTAAAGACTCAGAGAGTCTTTGAAAGACAATCCTTGAAGTTCCACAATGCAAGTTAGACATGATGACTTCCATCATATACTAGGCTTAGAAACTAGGTGTTCATACAGCATCCATTACTGCAAGATCTCATCCCTCCTTCCTCCCTTATAGAGTATAGGCAGAAGCTAGTAGATTTTAAAACTACAAGTATTTAGAGATGGAAGAAATTCTAGATATATCATTCACTCTGGAAGTGAACTCTTTCTGAAAAAAGACCCAAACTATAAAAATACAAATACTATAAACCATAGCCATTATGATCTCTTTAGACTTCCCCACCTATTTGAATGCAAAATGCTGCATTATGTGCTGAACACCAAACTGTGACGGTATGACAGATGTGTCAGGGCCAGGGTGTGCTCCCCACATCCTGCAGTGGGGCCCTCTGTGCTCAAGGCCAGACCTCTGGCAAGACAGTAGGGCTTTAGAAGGCTCTGCTGCCTTGGAGAACCTCATGAAAATTCTAGAAGCTGCTTCAGGAGCAGAGACTCCTCCAAGCAGCTAGGCTAAGGAGCTTCAGTAGAGGCTTCACATTTCTGAAGATGCTTTTAAGCTGAGGCTCAAAGCCCTAGCCCCTGCCTAAGACGTGCTTCTACACCCTAACTCTGACCCACTGACTGATATTCCTGGCTTGACCCTGAACTCTCCTTATTGCTGTGGACTTCTCTGGTGATGTGGTCTGTTGGTTCAGCCCTGGTTGCTGTCACCCTTACCTTGCCAGTGAGGCCATGGCTTATGTTCCTGCTGCTCCCTGACAAGATGTACACAGAGAACATTAATTAGATTGGGATTTTCAAGGGACACAGGCAGGGAATATGTACCAGTTCATGAGTTCTAAAAATGTTTTGGAAGAAAAACAGCTACAAAAGCTTTTTCTGGAGCTCCCAAGGAGCAGCCCATTTCAAAGATGAGAAGAAAAGAACAGAACTGAATCTGGACCACCCAGCAACTCAGTCAGCATCTTAATTTTTAAACCAACAATTTTAGCTATATATTTTGTGAGGGGTGAGAGCGATTGTAGGTAACCTAACTGAAGCAATGAGCTCTTGACCAAGAAAACTGGAAAAGTTAAATGATAGCAGATCGTTCCTTTTTTCAGCAGGAAAAAGATTAGGTTTCTCTACCAGAAAACAAGACTGTGAAACCCTGCCTCTGAGAAATCCTTTTCCTTGCCTCTCAGAGAAGATATGCTTCACAGCCAAAAGTGCACACAGAGAGCACGGTCCTTGAGCCTCACTTCTGGAAAGCCCAGCACAGAGTTTGGCAGTTTGTGAAAGGCTGTTGCAAAGAGATAGGACTAATCAGTTGTCCATATCCATGAGGTATAAAACAAGGTGTAAAGGAGCTTAATTGCAACAAGAAAGACTCAGGTTAGACATTAGGGAAAACTAACAGAAATGGCAAGGGCAGAGGAGCTCTGCTAGAATAGATAATCTCAGGTGATTGTGGAAACTCGACTGAGAGATCAAAGAAACATCAGTGAGAAACACATTTGTAGAGTTAACTGAAGAGAGACAGAGCAGGGGAAAGGAAATTAGATGATATGTTGAAGTCTCTTTCAGCCTGTTTTTTATGATTCATGATCTCTTGATTCTTACTTTGGAGCTGATAATACTTATGTGATGAGCAATCATTCTGTCTGAATTTCCTTTTGGGGAAAAAAAGAGTCCTGGTAATTGAAACCTGCTGATAGTGCATCCAGCTGATGAGTTTTTTATTCGAATATTCATAAAAAGATTCATGTTCATGTGCAACAGAAATACATATAGTGCTCTCTGCACATAAATACATTCAAATGAGAACCAAAGAGGAAAATAACATACTCCCTTCCTAGAAATCAGAGAAACTGGTCAGTAATTAAACCAAAAGAGGTGACAGTAGAGGAGAAACCCCCTCCAAGAGATACACCTACAGAAAATTATGACATAGCAATCAAGAGAATATAAGAACATCCATTACTGCTAAACTGTAAAATCTCTGGTCCTTCCAAGCACAATGGATGATTGGCTGATGGCTACAAAGAAGCGTGACATAGTGAAATGAAAGCACTTATCATTTATTTTGAAAGACTTTAGTTTAACAATTATTTTTAACATCAGAATTACTAAAAACAGTTTTAACTCTACAAAGTACATTAATAATAGATTATTTTCCTGGATCACCTGCTAAAACCGAGGGTATACATAAGATACATAAAACAAATGAAGATGTTACAAATGGAAGAATTGAGTTCTACATTGGGATTATGTAAAAAAAGTTTTACATCAGGAGGAGCAACGCTATCATAAGATGAGAGAAAAGGGACAAGATCAAAGAGAGCACATCTGAAGTTTTCCTTCATCTTCTATCTAGCCTGCTATCAAAACTGCCAGTTGTGTCACTCTATCAGACACTGAGCACTGTCGCAAGGCATGAGCTGCACCATCAGCCACACTACTGCTTTCTTGGCTTAGATGAAGACCTAGTGAATTATTGTATACAGTTATCTATATTTAACAGCTATTTTAAATATTGCAGGATAACTGAATGGAGCTCATTTGTTGTTTGAGGCACAAAGAAATGAGCCTTACAGTCAAAAAAGGTGTCAGAATTATTGATGATGTACAATGCTGAAGCTGGCAAATATTCTCCTGGTTTAAATATATCTGTCAATAGTGAGCTACTGGGTATGCAAGGATACATAAAACTAGACCCTAGCTGGCACTTCTTGCCTTTCACAGCCAGTTACAACCTGGCTCTCTGATATTTGCAACTGTCAGCCTTCTGGTTTTGGCAGTTCTGGCTTTAAATTCTGAATCCCATAATCAGCTTCATAGGCTGCAGTGGCTTGTGTAAAAACTTCCTCACTTCACACATCCTACTGAATTTAGGACATGTAGTTATTTTATTTGATAACTGTGTTAAGTCACCAAAATATTATATCCTCTAATAGAGTAAAACACATAGTCAAGAAATTAAAATAAATTAATTAAATCATTTTTAAAAAATCAAAGCTAAATATAAATATGCAAAATTTGATCTATCTAAAAATAAAGGAAGGCATATCCTACTCAGAACTTTGAAGGTGCAATTGCTCTGCCTCTGGAATTTGTTTGCCTCAAACCAACTGTAAAGTCCAGACCTTTGGACATATTCTGAATTTTTCCATACAAAATTACTGTATTCTTACCATCTCAAACAGATGCAATACTCCAAGAGAAATCTGTTTAGTGAAATAGCTGATGAATCAAGTTAGTATTTCACAGTACACAGATCCAGAAATATTCAGATTTTGTAAAGTGACATATTGGCCATGTCCTAAATCCTGGAGATACATTCTCTATCAGTATTACCAATGGATTAACACTACAGCACTGCAGCAGCACAGTGAAGATGTACAATTCTAAAATAAGTACAGGTAGCTCCAAATCTGTCAGAAAAGAAGGAAATATGCGTCCTAGGAATACCATATATCTTCCTGTCTTAAAAGGTCTTTGCTCTTATTACAGTGCCCTTGGCCATGTACGAGGGTTTCCAGCAGCAGGTAACACAGAAGGGCCAGACTGAGCCCTGTGTGAGAGCTGCAGGAGCTCCACCACTGTCCACATGCCCTCAGAGGTGCGCTGACCTTGCCTGAGCTCTGCTGTAGCTGTAACTTTGTGGGGCATCTCACTTACTCCCTCCTAACTTGCCCTTTCAACTCCACCTCAACCCTTTTTCCCCTCTATTTTTATTTCAGTAGCAGTGGCGGGGGGAGAGGGGGGCATGTGTGTGATAAGCTCTCTAGCCCTTTGAAAATGGAAGGGTTTAGTTAGTGGCACAGAGTACACATTCAGCACAACTGGTCACTCCCACCTCCTCTCACTCTGTCCAGATGGCACAAAGCACCAGAATTATGGACCCAACTTTTATGACAGAAGTCTCCCCATCTGTTTCTCTGGTTGTTTAAAAAGGCTTCACAGACAAACTACATTAAACTAAGAAACTACCAGCTCAGCTGCTTGAATGTAGAGGCAAGCTTGAGTGAAAACAGGGAAAACGCCTAATCTTTATTGTGGAACACATATGGCACCCTCTGCTAAGAAGTGGTCTTTGTCATGTGAGGAGTCATGCATTTCAGGCATTTGTAGACACCCACTAAATTTTTTTTCCCCCCATATATTTAATCCATCTGTGGAGCTGTTCAGACAATCAGGACAAGTGATATAGCTGCCTGTTTATATATATGAGTTTTGACAGCTACAATTTCAAAACCTACTGGATCATAGGAAAAATTAAGGGGGAGGTTTTTTAAAATAAAAAGTTGCTGAATGCGAATTTCTGTATATTTTCAGGAATGTACAGTTTCTATAAAAGCACAGATTTTGCATCCTTAGTAAGGTCAGAAAAATTGTGATTTCTTTTTTTAACATACCTAATAGATTTTAGGAAAAAAAATATTTTAAATAAAAATAAATACATATTATTTTTATATGCTATAATTAGCTATTTTAAGAATTAGAATGTAAATGTTTTGCAGTATTACATTAGCTTCCTGATAAAGGACATTTTCTTTTGGTTTGAGGGAGATGGAAATGTTGTACCATAGACAGACACTTCATAGCCTCACTTTAAACAAGAAAGAAGACTGTATGGTCAACAGCAATTCCCAGACTTTCAAGCTAAGCAATATTTTCCTGCCAAAAGAATGCATCAAATGTATTGACATGCTTCTACACTACATTATGAAGGATATTTTAGAGGATCCTCTGATCCTGATATTCTGGTAATAAGAATATGCTGCTCATTCAGTGATACTGTCTGTAAAACCAGCATTTTAATACGGCTAAGTCAATGTGCTTTAGGTTTCATATCCTAAATAACTCTGTTATCGAGAGCAAAGGACATTTTTGTCTCTACTGTCAATTACTTTTAATTGTAATTTTCAATTACACTATGAATTTTTCCTCAGTATAAGAAACAAAACCACTTGACTTATTCCGGTTTTACATTGAAAGTTGATTTTTATTAAAGGATTTTAATTCTTTGTGCAAAGCACCTTGAAATAGGTACATTTTTTTCCCTGTATATTTCTAGGTTTTGGTTCATTTCTATCCTTTTTGTTTGTTTGTTTGGGTCTTTTTGTTTTGTTCTTTCTTGGTGGGGTGTTCTTTGTTTGCTGGTTTTGTTGTTTGTTGTTTTGGGTTTTTTTAAATAGATGCATAGATGCCTCTTGTAGCTTGCTTTCCTTTATAGGTTATGACATCAGACACAAATCTAAGGAAGGAAATATCACCTGCTATAATAATTCACAATGGAAAACATATTTGATGTGACACAAAAGGAATAGCTCTTGCTAAAAAGCTTCTGAGATATTTTTTTAAATTTTGCTATAAATTATGTACTTATTCCAGGCAAAGGATATACAACAGTCTGTAACATAATTTTTTTTCCAGAGTATAGAAAATACAATCATTTACACAGAAGGCACTCAAGAAAAATCTCACATCAGGATCCTCTCAGCTCTCATCTGAGCTGAACGCCTGAAAAGCAACCTTGCAACTTTTGAAATGCTATTTTCCTAGAGTAATACAGTTTTTCAGATTACATATTAAGGATTTGATAAATGTTGGCAAACCTTGAACTGATTAACAAATCAATTTATCTTACTCACTATTTTTCCTTAAAAGAAAGAAAGAAAAAAAAATACCAACCTGAGAACTAGACACTAATACTTTCATTCAAAAGTCTATAGAAATTTCTGAGTAAATCTGAAAATATCAGCTTTATAATTGCAGATTGAGTAATTAGTTAATAGTTTTTCTTTTTGAGAAAGATCAAGTTTTTATCTATGGCTGCCAGTTACAGACAATACTACAATAACTCTGTAGAGATCCTTACCATATATACTCCAAGTAGAGTACCTTGTCTTCTTTACTAAGAAATAAGCACATTAAGAGTAAGTTTTTATTGGTAGTTCTTTCACTGTATTTCTTTTTTGTCATAAAAAACAGCCATATAAAATAATTGCAGAAGAGTTGGAAACAAAGGTTTCACAGAGGACCTAGGAACTTCCAGCTGCACTCACTGCTGCTACACAAGCAATGCCTGCCTTTATGATAATATGGCTGTCCAGCTCTGACATTTGCCTCATCAAACATATCATCATATCTATCCTGTGTAATGACCAAAAAACTCAAAAAAGGTAATATTTTTCAAAATCAGTACTAAGTAATATTTTTAAGATCATACAGTTTCAGTATACAAAGAAGCTGCATTTCCTAGAAAAGTCCAACAAGTAGGAAATGCGCCATCCCAATTTCTTAGCAATAGTATCACTGTGAACGTGTCTCACTTTGCTCCCCCTACCCTTTCACATAGTCCAGCCTTTTATAGCAATTCTTTATTCAATGGAGGAACATCATATTATCTGCTTAGGTATTCAAAATTCCCATGGCAATCTGCCTGGGTGTCTAGCATACCTCTGAGATGGGTCATGCCCCATGGCAGACGCATCCAACAGAACCCCTGTACCAGCAGGCCAGTGAGTACTGAAGGGACAACTGTTAGAGAGTGATCAGTCTGCAAGTCTGCAACATAAAGAAACTTCTCTTAAAAAATTGTTGGGCCCAGTCTTCATTGATAAATATGATGAAAATTTAAAGCTAAATTTAAATGTGCTCTGATGGAAAACTAGCTTTAAGGCACTATGAGAAAAAATCCAGTACAGTGAGTAGCTCTCTCTGATTCCAATAAGTTCAGAATGCTTTTTAAAAAATTCCTTAAATGATGGTACTTGTTTCCTATCTTACTCTGAAGAACCCCAAATCTTTCACATCGAGCAAAAAAAAAAAAAAAAAAAGTATGCATTTTAATGTAGCATGTAGCACTGTTTTATGGAACATAGTAATTTCTGCTACTGAAATTACTTATGTTTGTTTTAAACAAAATAGATACTGATAAGATGGTTTCAGATGCAATCCTGTAACAACTGTTTTCTCTTTGTTTGATTTTTTGCAGTACTAATTCCCAAAACTATATTGACAAGTTCCACTGTGAGCTTCTAGATCTTTGTGCTTTAAGTGACTCCACTTAGCATAATGTTGTTGGCAGTGGGGACTTTGTTGTTTATTGACAGCAGATTATTCATTACCAAAATAATTATTTCTTTGAAGATAATTGAAAACAGTACACAAGCCATCCAAATAGTTTGTCCTCTCCCAGGCAAATTTTAAATGGGTGGGTGCAACTTGAACAGAGCACAGTATTTACTTTACCACTACTAATAATACACGGGCTGTAAAGCCCATTTCCCTCAGTTTGTTAGATGGTATAATACACACACAGCTTCTTCTAAATGCAAACTTAACAGATGTTTTCCAGCTTTAGGGTTTTTTTTCCTAAGAATCACTTTCAAGGTTTGTACTCTTACAGCAGAACTGATGAAATATGATTGCTTTCCATGACTCCTCCTCTGCTGCTGGGTAGGCACATTAAAAAGACATAGCTGTCTATCTCAATGTACCCATGCCATAGTAAAATGTGTGTTATTTACTGATAAAAACCACATGACAGCAGTTTAAAAACAGGATTTATTCTGTCAGTCAAATTAGGGAGGCAGAATATCCTCTATGCCAAGTGATTACTGTCTGGGTCTAAGTGTGGCAAACTGCCAGATCAATTATAATGGTAGAGAAGAGGAAATATGAAGACAGATTGGCTCAATTCTACGTAGAAGCATCACTAAAAAAGAAACCCAGGGACACTTTAATGCAACATCCAATTACTTAAAAGTGCATCTTCAGCCTACAGGGCAGTTTTTGTTTATATGGTTTCTTTCTACATAGAGTATTAAAAGGGAAATCAGCATAGAGTTGGACAAATCAGGTGTAAATAAAAACCACACGGATACAACCTGTACCTTGATGCTTCTGAGATGTAAATTTCTGAATGTCAGTTTTTATAACTAGAGAATACCATGGGAAGAAATACCTAGAAATGGCCTAGAAATAGCATGGGAAAACAGAAGAAGATACCCAATAACATTTCAGATGTAATCCTGCCAAAATAGTGTTATTTACCCCTTTGATCAGTAATTGATTTCAAATGGAAAGAAAATGGCCAGATTACTTTTCATACCCAAGTTGCTCCTCTACTATTCATTATTTTATGAATAATTTACCTTTCCCAATACTGCAGGAAAAAGGATGGCAGTAGAGCTGTTCTGATTAAAGCCACCTAAAACTGATCTATTATGTTAGCTTCCCTATCATAAGGGGAAATTAGGAAAAGGCAGATAAACGTGTTTTGTCTTTTCTTACTTTTATTATTAATAGTGGAATTCATCCTCTCAGTTGCACATCTTTATTTCATGTTCTTACAGCTGATGTGGGGAACATGCATGGGGAATGTGAGTTTCCAAGAAAAGACCAAGAAAAGAATTTAGTATTCTAGAGAAGAAATTCATCAGCTTTGTATGGTATGGTCTGATCAGTCTTTAGATGAAGCCTTAAAGAAATTGATTCTGATAAAAGTTGCTAAGGTTAATGATCCACAAGTGGTGCAAATTAATGTCTGATCATTATTTCATAGCAAAATGACATTGTTTTGAATGACACACATCTGAAAACCTGCAGCCCTCACCATCATAAATATTATGGGGCAAAATTAAAAATCAGTATCTAGAAATAGATAAAATACAGTAATATGAAATAATGAAGAAACTTTCAGGATTTCATATGGGGATAAGTATAAGATGTTGTTTTTACATGAAACTACTAGATCTCTATTTTACAAAATTTTGGAATGCATTAAAGTTGAGATGTGCAGAAATGTGAAACCATGAAGTTCAAGATATTTACACAAAAGCAAAAAGAAAGCTAGACCTATTATTTGAAACCTGCTGCATGAGGACTATTAAAAAGATGCACGATATATTAGGTCTTAAAGATATTTTTGCTAGATTTTGAAGAATGCTTATTAAAAAAAAGGAATGAAACAAGTGTTTTACTGAGACTCAGAAACTGTAAAAAGGCAAAAAAAAAGATAATAGTATGAGAGCTTTAATGTTCTTTGAATCATTAGGAAGAATTCTTCATCTTTAACAGAAGAGAGATTTAAAATGAGAATTATTGCTGGAAGAATTTGAAAATAAGCACAGGAGAATCTAATGCTAAGCACTGTCAGTTTGCACTCCATTTGCCATTTTTAACACATTAATATGAAAATGTATTTGTAGTCCATAAATCTACCTTATGAATACAAAGTATTCAAAAGAAAACTACAACTTTATACAATATATAAAACTGTTTAACTGATGGCTTTAACTCAGGAATCATTGTACCCCAAAGTAATCATTGTTAGGGGTCCATTTATCACAACATAAGAAACTGGAGGCAAAATACCATTCAGTTAACTGCAGCTCTGAGCAACTGTTCAGTTTCAGTCCAGCCTGGCAATGTGCAGAGATTGTATTTCCATCTTGAACATGTAAGCAGGTGGATACAACTCCCTCTATTTCCACTTTATAGATGTAGTACATGAAACAAGAAAGATCAGTGCTGGAATGGTGTCATTTTTTCTGGGGTTATTCCTTTCAAAAGGATACTGAAAAAAAGATGAGGAGAATGAGCTGTGTGAATGACTGAAAATTAGAAGTAAACTCCATTATAATTAGACAACAAAACTACAATCTGTGGTGTTTTGGTTTTTTTCAACCACAATGAGGTTAAAATTGATGTAACTGCCAATAAATGGAGACTAAAATATAACTATATACATGTAAGTATTTTTCTGCTGAGGACAATTAACTACTGAAAGAATTTACCCAGGTACAGAAGGGATACTTCATTATTTGAAGCTCTTTAAGGGTGACAAGACATATTTCTTGAAGAGATTCTACAGTCCAGACAGAAGTTTTGGTCATAAACCAGAAACTAGTAAGCAACATTCTTTGACCTCTGTTCAACAGATCAAACCTGATGATTGGTAATGGTTCTATGCTGGTATAACACTGTATGCATTTTAAATGGTTCTACACATTGCCATTTACTCTTTCTAATGTATCTCAGGACCCAGAGTGATTACTCTTCCTTCATGACTGCCTTATCATTATCACTTATCAGTAAGTAATTTCATTTCATTTCCCTTTGTCAAGAAAATTCAAGATATATTTCTCACATAATGTAACTTCAGTTGATCCAGGCAGAGCCACTTCTGAAACTCTAATGCTTAAGAAAGACGTGTCACACTTTAGGCCAATAGCAGAATACACATGTGCAGAAGCTGAGGATGGCCATCTGCTTTCTAAGGCAAGTGGGATTAGACAACAGTCTGGAGCACCTGACAAGGCCCACAGCTCCTGCTCCTGTGAGCCAGGAGTACTCTCCCATTGATGTTTTTTGTTCTTATCACAGGGGAAACCCTAACTGGCTCTAAATGCAACCACGGAATCTGTCTGCACTTTGTTCGCAGACTGAAAAAAATCTGTATTTTCTATGTTACTTGTCTGACTCCCTTGGTTCTGCCTCTGTCTAAATCACTTGGAAAGTACAATCAGGCACACTGCTGGCATATACATCCCAGTGGATAAGTAGGCCAGCAGAGCCCTTCCTGAACCTATAAATGAGGCATGCCTGAAACATTAAGGATACATAGTTAAGCATTCACATAGGAAATGCTGTAATTAAGGTCACACGCATTTTTTTGCTGCATCTACTTATGTGTCAAATTTATAGGCTAGATAAGCTATTTAATTATAAGATCACATCAAATATCACTCAAATTACTCATTACTAATGTTGCATGCCTACTTTCCTGAAATTTACTTTATGTGGCACTATGATTTATATGACAGTTTTATGAAGTCTTGTACATTATGGTGAACAGTTCAGTCTTCCATGTTAACAAACACAAAAAGAAATTATTTGAGGGACAGCACTGGCTTTTAATGCAAGAACTCAAAACTGTACTTAATACAGTAATTCAAATATCTAGACATCTGCTATAATACTACTTTGGATTTCTTTAAAGCACTAAGTTGCTCACTAACTCACTACAGTCAATCAGTTACCCTTCAAGTGCTGCGAAGCAAATCATATCAATAGGTGAAATTAAATGCATTGCTATGGACAGTAGGCAGATTTCAGTCTAATTGAAACAACTGATGTCATTGTCAAGTAGTAATAACTAAAATACTGAGGAGGAGATGGTTGATGATGTTTCTCCTCCCAAGTCACTGTTATGTGTGATAGCAGGGGCCCTTTTATCCAGGAGGTGGCTAAACACCTGCCTGCCCATAGGAAGCAGGGAATTAATTCCTTGTTTTGCTTTGCTTGCATACATGGCCTTTGCTTTATCTTTTAACTGTCTTTAGCTCAACACACAACTTCTCTCACTTACACTCTTCAGATTCTTTCCCCCATCTCACCATGGAAGGGGAGTCAATGAGCAACCGTGTGGGGAAAATTGCCAGCTGGGATTAAACCACAACAATAACATAAAGTTTTACCAGTGGATGTTTAACTATGTCACCTGGAAGACCTATAGAAACATGTCACCAGGCTAATTCCTTAGCAGATGAATAAATAAATCAACATTCTTTATATTTACATGCCTTCACTCTGAGCTATGATTTATTCCATCTCCAGGAACAGTTCCTCTTCCTTGTGTACTACCTTGTAATTTGGACTTTTACATTCTAGTGACCCTTCCTGAGGCAAAATGTACCTTCTATTTTACCAGCTGTTTACCAAAAGGATGGTCTACTTTTCAAGCTGTGCAGTGATCCAAAAAGGATTTCACTAAAGGCCCAGTTGTTATAAGGGAAACATGAACTTACTAGTACTGAAAAATGAATACTTGCATGACTGCCAGCATTTGAATGAAGTGACATCTGGTCAAGCTGTCCTCAATATACATAGATTCACAGACCTGTCAGTCATGGTGCTAAGCAAGTTATTTGGAGGACTTCCAGAAAATCTTAAGGACACAAACTACACTATAGAAGGCATATCATTCCAAAGATTAGATACTAGGGCACAGAACAACTTAGTTTTTAAAAAGATGTGAGCAATTCCCAGGTAATACATGTTGAATGGATTCAAGTTATTCTGAAGTAATATTTCTACAAAGCCAAATCTCTGGGGATTCATTCAGAAAAAACTTTTCATAAGTATAATGAGTGCATGCTATGTGCATTATTCTAGCTAATCCTTGCATACTAGGAAAGCAGAACTTGATTTTCTGCATTCTTTGAAAGTCTGAAGGGAGAAGTATGAAAGGCTGTATGAGGGACCTCAATACCTTACTTGGTGTCTTTTTTCAAATGACATCATTCAGTATTTGAAACAACTCTTGGTTCAATTACTTCATTCTCACATTTACCAACCTAGATGCAGTAAAAGAGCATCCTTTCTTTGAATTGCATCTGCAGTAATTGAACTAATTCATCAGTCTTAACAAAGTCAATAGCTTTGTCCTCCAATCTCCTTCCACTCAAACCCATCAACTATGCCATAAATGAACATAGCTCAGTGATCATGGAACTCTGAACACATTTCTTTTTCTTACTGTATAATTGAAGTTTGACGTGTTTTGTTTTCTACTGCTTTGTGTGTGTGTGTTTTGTTTTACTTTATATCCTCTATATCATTTGCAGTCATAAATGACTAAGAGGGAAGTCTTGACTTCACAAAGCACAAACTTCCTTGCCAGCTTCAATAATTATTTTAAAGATTGATATGCAGGTTCAGTAATGCCTTGTCACTCAAAATAACTTTATTTATCGTCTCTCTCTCTACAGGGAAGGCATTCTTCAGTATTATCCCTCACTGCATGTGTCAAGGTCTATGAACACTGTGAAAAACATTCTAATTTTTAACCCAAAACATATATTCATTATGTAAACAATCTTCTTAAAATAGGAAAGGAAACCAAAAGAACCTCAAAACATTACAGTTTGCTACTTCACTGCCTGACTGAGTAGGGAGCAGCTCTGCTCATAGATCTCAAGGAGAATGGCTTTCACCTTCCTCTATTTTTCACACTGATCATCTCTTCATTCTGGAGCTATAGGTGACCAGATTGTTCCCCTTTGTGTGAATTGGGTAATGTTCTTCTAGATTTGCCTTTTTCCTTAACTTGCTAAAAGAAAGTGTTTCTTTCCTGCACATGGAGTTCTGTTTTCCAGTTGCATCCACGAGTGGTTGAAAAGCAACAATGAAAAAAAGAAGCTATGTCAGTCGTATGAAAGAAGCCTCCATAAGTCCAGCAGAACAGAGCTGCTGATCATTGTATACAGACAAATCTATTCAACTTCTTTAACTTTTTCTGAACTTCAGCAGCTCACACAAAGTTTTTACATACTAAATGCAGATTTATTTTTTTTTTTTAAATCTGAGGAGATGACACAAAGATATTCTACTACAGCTCTATGATTAGCTGATTTAGGTATTTTGTTCAAGAGCTGGTCTGGAGCTACAGATTTAATATATTCACTTTCACTTATAATAAAAAATAGCTTTTTTTTTTCTCTTGCAGATTCTATACATGTTAAAAAATAACAAAACCAGTATTTGCCAATGCTATCATGAGTACCTTTCCTTTGGTCATATTAACTAGAAAACCCAATTTGTAAAGACAACTAAGGCACTGAGAATATCAAAGAATTCAAGTATATGTAAAAATGCGGGTTTAGTCTGGTTTCTGAGGTGAAGTGACTAAAATAATTTTTGCCCTTTCTTCCCTCTAGTAACTTTTGAGTTCATTGATTTTCAAACTAATTCCAAAAGAGGAGTAGAAATACCAAAACTTATAATTCCTAAAGTTTAGGGAAACCTCGAAGATGTATAGATCAGAAGATATTAAATCATTACTTCCTGAGGACAAAAATCAAACAGAAGGTGGATATTATGCATTCCACTGGGTAGAAGCCTACTTGTACAAGCAGTCTGTGGAAACTACCATTACGAAATAAGACAAGAGATACCACAAACACAGTAGAATTAAGCAATATCTTTCTTCTGAATCTCAAGACAGTTGCCATAGATTTTTTTATATCACAGAAAAAAATCCAAACCAAATTAAGTCCCCAAAATCCAAATCACATAGAAGAACTAGGAAAGTGAAGACCTTAACTAAGTAATCTGAGAGCAAGTTCCATGGTGTGGACTGTGGTTGCATCTGAACTTCAACTATCAACGAACATTGCCATAGCTCCTTCCCCCATCCTCATTCCCATTCATTCCTAGAAGACCTCTTCCAGAAAGCATACACAACCATCAACCACACAAGACTAGATCAAAAGCTGCTTAAATGATCACATAGTTATGAGTGAGAATGCAAATACATTTCAGTGTAAGTTGGGCAGGTTAACTGCAGTATCTTTGAAAGTAGGTTAAGGTCTACATTACAACTTCAGTTGACATATGGTAAATAACATCCCTTGGCTCATGACCCTGAAAATTTTTATGCAGCTCCACCCATCAAAGCACTGCCTACTCTGTAACATTTGTGGGGAAGGGGGAATTATTAGTCTAGGAGCTTTTCCACTGGCAATTCTGATCCAAAAACGTTTTACATGAATGGCACATTTGAGTGCCATTCATTAAAATATTAATTATTTTGACCCAAGTTATTCCTTGTTGTGTAAAGGAAACAGCCATGGCAGATGAGCAACTTCAGAACTGAAGTCATCATAAAAACATGAGGTTGTTAGTGAATGATGCTGAGCACATGACCCTCATTTCATTTCTGTGCTGGCTTTTCTTTTTGATCCTAGTCCATCATATCTCCAAATGACAACACCCATTGCTCTGCAGGACTTTGGGAGGCAAGTGATTTACACAAGGCAGAGAACAAAATGAAATGAGTTGATAGTGGTACATCAGCAATTAATACAGTAGGGTGATTTTGGTGTGATTCAAATTTCACCATGACTTTATATATCCATCTACAAATGTCTTGTCATGCAAGTTATAATTTCTGACTATCATTAAAAGGAATATTTTTTAAAATTAGAAAAAGGAATCCCTGATAAATATAAATACCTGAAGATGTGCTGGATGCCAAATGTTTCTAAACATCTAACATGACAGAATGAGCTGATAACAGATAGAGAGATGAAATTTTAAAGTGGACAAAATTGAGATCTGATTTAGCTAAGCATTTATGCTGGTATTTAATTGGGAGATGCATTTGACTTGCATGAGGCTCAGGCCTATGTTGACCTGTTTAGACATATTTGCCTGGAGTTCTATTTGATATCTGAATTACAGAAGATTAAATAAACAAAATCTTAAGAATCCCATATCTGTATTATTTAATCATAATGAAAAGAAGTACTTTAAGTGCTCTGATGCTCTGCACATTTAATCCATCTTCTGAGGAGATGATGACTGTAATAAGCACTGGATCAGAACATGGATCAGCAATACATGTCAAATATTATCTCCTCCTAACTTGTTCTTAAGTACCTACAGTTATGGAGTAGAACCATGCTTTTCAGTAAGCTATTCTACTCCTCAGCTATTAAGCATCTACTCTTAATAACTCACCTAAACTTTCATTTCTTAGCTTCAGGCTACTGCTTAACTCCAGAAAAAGCATAATTAACTTTTGAGATTTTTATGTGCTCAACTCTCTTCTAGACTATTTTTACTTAGCTACTTTGGTCCCACATGCATCTTTTTTGAAAAAGCTTGTATAAATTTTGTATGCTTCCTTTGGTGTTTTCGTCAGTTTTACTTTATTCTCTCAAAGCTGCGGATACCATGGAATCGATATAATGCAATTAATATGCAGTATGTTATCTGTTTTATATCTTCATCTGACTCCTTGTGTTCTTTATTGTCTTTTATGCCTAGTTTTGTAATTATGGATTTTTTTCTGAGGTGTAAGAATTGCATTCTTTTAATCAGAATGGAAACTCATTGATAATTCATTCTGAAATGTAACATCTTTCGCTTTAAAGAATAAAGGCAGCTTTTAAATAGCATAAAAGAACAGTACTACATAGCAGATCTTATCAAGTAGACATTGCCCTATCCAGCTTCAAAAAAGTCTGCTCAAATTACTTTGCACTGAGGAAGTCCATGTGGCAAAAGCCAGTATATTCTTATTAATATGTCTGTCATAATGATGCAAAGTATCTCTTATAAGGGAGTTCACTGTTACTCACACTGCTAAAAACATTAAAAGGACATATTTTAAATACTGGCAACAACAAATGCTACCTTAATTTAAGAAGGTGCTAGAAGATTTCTGAATATCAAAAACACCAAGAAATGTGGTCTATTATATCAAATATTAGTTTTCTTCAATCCAGTTATTTTAAACCTTCTGTAAGACGATCGATAGAAGAAAGAAAATTATTCTAGTCAATTTTCCAAAGGTTAGTGACATCTCGTGCAAAATGTTCTCCTCTTATGAGGAGAGACTGCAGGAGCTGGGCCTGCTTGGTCTACACAATAGAAGACAGAGAGGATCTCATCAATACAAATATCTCAAAGGTGGATACCAAGAGAATGGTGCCAGGTTATTTTTAGTGGTGCCCAGTGAAAGGATGAGGAGCAGTGTCCATTCTGTTTACTGTATGGAAAGTTTAAAGATCATGCTTACAAAATCAATTTTCAAAGCATTTGTTGGTCTTGCTGACAGTCTTTCTACTCTCAATTTCTATCTACACTTATTTTGTCCAAATCAAGATAAAAATAATTTTCTTTGCTTTAGGTGCTTTAAAAAGAAAATATATATTATACTAAAAAGAAAATATTTACCTTTTCCAAAGAAGCTCTCAGGTTTGATCCCGAAAGTCTTCTATTTGAAAAGCAAATAGGGACTGTAAGAAAAATTGCAGGATTACGCTGAAAACATATACTGAAATGGAGGCCACTGGAAGTGCTCTATGACATCTCAAAACTAATAGAAACACTTATTAAGTTGAAAAGGTACAATTTTTTAATGTAAAATCAAATCATGCTAATGCCAATCAATTAAAATCCCTCAAGTTCAAGAGCTGTAATAAGAAATACTAAAGCAATTCTCCAAGATAAACACATTATCAACCAACAAGAATCAGGGAAATAAAATACAATAAAATACACCAAAAAACTGCCAAAGGTGTTGTGAAGTGGGTGTAATAGTGAAGAAATTATCATTTCAACACAAGAGGACACCTAATTCCTTATGTCCACATAATCTACTTATGATCTTATGAACACATCATCTACTACTGTGGGAAGTACATTTTTTAACATTTTTCATTCCATGTACACTCTGCACTGAGTTTTTAGTGAACAAATAGCAGTTTGGTACTTTCATATATTTGGCCTTAAAACATAACTTTTCAGTGCTGTGAGAAGTTTTATTCACAAAAAAGCTTGACATATTTCCTAGTGCTTGTAAGGAAGAGGTTTTATATGAAAGAATTTTCTACTGTGGGATGAAAGAGATTAGCATGTATTCATTAAGATATAGTTACATGCTTCAAATGCTGCTCCTCAAAATGTGCAGTTTTTCCTGCCAAGATTTATATATTTAGCATTTATTTTATTATTATTACTTCTTTGTATGAAGCATATATTAAATAGAAATTTAAGTAGAGATTTTAAAAGCTTTTTTAATTCAAAAGTCAAGTTTGATGTTCAAAAGCATATGTCACCTAGGTATATAATTGAAAAGGCCAGACTTCCAAAAATATTGAATATATCTTCAGTAGACTTTCCAACACAGTTCTCTGTTGAGATCACAAATTATGCCAAAGCATTTTGCACTAATTAAATGTAGGTTTGCCTGTTTTACTGATGCAGAAGCACAGAGGAATTAGATAAACTACAAAACAGAAGTCAGTATCCCAGCCAAGAAAAGGTCCCAAAACCCCTGACTTTCAATCATTAAGAAATGTTTTTTGCCACACCATGATCAAACATAAAGGAGAACAGTCTGTTCTTCAATATTGCTGCAAATGTAAGCATCTAAAAATTACTTTGTCTACTTCATTTCTGCATTTCCTAAATTATTTAAAAACATTATTAGGTTCCATATAATGTAAACTTGGTTTCTTTCCAGTAATAAAATGAAACAATTTTAACTTTTAAATATTTTAAATGTAAACTGTGCTTTTAGCTTTCAAGCACTAGAACCTGTTATAAGCACAAATTAAACTTCAATTAAATTACTTTAACAGGAATTTTGAGTGTTCTGCATGCATAGTTTAGGATTGTACAACTTTATAACAAGGCTGACGTGATCAGATGGCTTGACTTTAATAGTTACCATCACATTAAGTAGATTTCTAATTACAGTATGAGTTCCAGAGAGAAAACCAAAATTAATGAACATATGACCCAAAGCCTTTCAAATTTAGTGAACTGTGCGAAGTCTGACACATAACATGCCAAATGCAAGTGGGACAGAGAATGAGGAGGGTGAAGTGGAGCGTGTTGTGAATTCATGTAAAATTTTATTTAAGCTGTTAATTCAGTGCCAGTATGGGTCACTCATGAGGAAAACTGCTGCAACTGAAGTCAAGAGAAGCTGTTCTTTGAATACCTGTGGCATGATACATGATGCTAGACCACTCCAGTGCCTTACCTCATTATCTAGGTCCAAAGGATGCTGAAGTACATGTAAAAACCAAGAAACTCCTGACAAAACTGAATGCCCACTGGGCAGAAGAACACAATATAATTGAACAATTATACAATTACCTCAAATTCAGTAACATGAGCTCAGATATTGCGAAAGCAGATGGGTTTCCAACACTCCCCAGCTAATGAGAAATTTCATAGTGGCTGACACTTTTCCGTCTTGAAAAAACTCTAATCAGCTTTCTAATATTTTTTTTATGCTTGCATCTTAATCTTACAATTACACAAGTGCTTGTCTTATATGAATACTTTCAGCCAAGAGTATGTCAGAAGAAAAAGTTCTTAATTTTTTACAAAAACCAATATTCTCCTTTCTACTTGCTTTAATTACTTCTTTTCATCTAGGTAATTTCAGTTTTCAAATGTTCCTATGCTGGCTTTCCCAAGTAACCATTACAAGCACTTTTCACCTATGTGTGCAGAACAGTAGAACACACCAGAAAAAAAAAAAAAAAAAAAAAAAAAGCTGAGTTGGTTTTGGTGTGGGTTGTTTTTTGTTGTTGTTGGTTGGTTAGCTCGTTTTCAAGTTTTGGCTTTTTTGTTGTTGTTGTTTTGGTTTTGTTTTGCTTGTGCTTTTTTTGTTTGGTGTTGTTTTTAAAAGAACCAAGTATTGTACTACAAATAAAACCAGGAAAGTGGCTATAAAAGAAGTTAACTATACTGCTTTCACCATAAAAATTAAGAGATAACAAAACAAAAAGTTTCTAAGATGTACATTACTAGACCCAATCCTAAAGTATGAGATTTTGAAAACATGAAACTGATGCAATATTTCCTTTACTAATCTGTAGCTACATTTCCTTAAGTTTATATTTTCCACTTGAGAAGATCCAGGGGAATGATTTCTTTCCTCTTAAGGAGATCAGAACATTTTATCTTCAGTGTCATGAAATTACAAAACACATGCAACATCAAAAGTAAAACTTTGTGTCTTTGATCTCAGAATCAGAACAGACATACTGGCTGCAATACTAATACACACTGCCTTTTCACTTTCTTTTATGCTCAGAGTAGACCTGCGTGGCCGAAAGAGAAAGGCATTTATGGTTTTGTGAGCTCCTGGTTTTAATGGAGAGATCCAATGCAGATGTACAGTTTTAAAGGAACCCTGCAGTGTATGAGAAACGAATGCTACAGAGTTCTCTCTTGCTGTGCAGTCTATTCAGAAGAAGGTAGGAAGAGATAAGTATTGGGTGAAAGGAAGAAGCTCACAAAATCCTACAATATGATAGCTTAGTAAAATCTTCTAGGGAAATAAATGGGCTTCTCTCATTGCAAATAGCTATGCAGCTATGACTTAGATCAATTATATTGTTTTTTTTCTGGAACATTAATGGTAGGACTCTTAAAGATTTATTAAACTTCATTTAAAAATCACATATATGTTAGAGGAAAATTATTCTTTTCACCTACTGTGTCCTACTTTGAATAAACTGCTCTTCTAAAAATTATTTTCAGTTAATAGAAAGTATTATATATAACAGCAAGAATCAGAGCAGCATCAGGTGCACTCCTTTGCACTAGATTTGGTACTATGGAACAAAAGGACACAATGCTGCTAGTTGAACAATATTAGGTCGTTATTAGGTCGTTTTAAGTTTATTAGTCTAAATGAAAAACCTACTAGCACCTGTTGAAAGCTGCAGTCCTACGATCTGAATAGTTTTATCAGTTACATGGAACTTTTTATTTTTTACTGAAATATCCAGGGTTACTTGCTCTCTTGTAATAAAATAGTAAGCTATATGAACTGCAAAATCAGTTGTGGTATATTCATAAGCTGTGAATCCTTTTCAGGAGGCCAGCTGCCAATACAGGAAAAATCAATGATATTTCCAAGTAGCATCAAGTGCATGTTGTTTGGTAATAAACCTGTGAAGACAGAATTTTCACTTAACATATGTAAATTGAAAACAGTCTAGAGGCTTATAAATATCTACTCCAAATAGTGAACATGCATTAAAAATACTTTGTGCTTACCACATTAATTTCTTTTAATATTGCCAAATGTTATGCTGCTGTCCTGGTAACCTGCAAATTGGTTTAATTTCACAGTCAGGTGGGCTGAATCCTGGTGTTGCAATTCCTCAGCAGGTCCCTGTAGTGGCAGCAGCAGTACTTGTTTTTTACAATACAGCGGCAGCTGCAAACTCTGATCTAGCAATATGCAAAAGGAACTGGACAGCTATTCCTGAACTTCAGCAAGTTTTTTGTATCTCCTCCAAACCACAGGTAGCAGACCATAGGTAAGGACTTTGTGAGCTTATTCAACAAGCCATCAGCTGGCTGGTGACTCTGCTGACTTGAGAAAATTAATAAACACAGCCAACAAAACAGTTTTTTAAGAGTTTGTTATAGACTATATCTCCCTTTCTTCTCTATCTCAACATTTTATAATTGGGAGTCATCCTTTTTTATCCAGGTGAGTTGTAAGTTACAGAAGTAAGGCTGTAATAGCCACTGTACTGCCGTATAAGATCACAGAATACTGATCTGAGTTGAAAGGGACTCACAAGGATTGTCAAGTCCAACTCTTAAGCGAATGGCCCACATGGGGATCAACTGCACAACCTCAGCATTGTTAGCACCATGCACTGACCAACCGAGGTGATAGTTTGGGCTGCTACACATCTGTGAAAAGAGCCCAAATCAACTGTCATGAAAGGTCAATTCATTTAACCATATAATAAGTTAGACTGGAAGAGACCCCTGGAAGTCATCTAGTCTGACCTCACGTACATCTATATGGTCTTTTCAGGAGATATCTCTGCCACTTGGGTGGCTTGTTAGACATGGAGAGAGAGAATACAAATCTTCCTTCCAGAAAAGCTGAAAGACCCATTGGGCTTGTATGGGATATTCAGAAAACAGCTAATGACACAGTGTTACATGGCAGGGGAAAGGTCACAAAGATACTGTTGTCTTGACTAGCCACCCTATTTAATGTTAATTCCCCTTAAAATCTTCCAGAGGTACTGTGAATCAGGCACAAAGGGGTCCATTAATTTTCATTTAGGTGAGCAACTTCTCACCACTCATACATTGCTCTGCTTTAAATCACTATTCCAGACCTATGTAATTCTGTCTTCATTAAATAATCATGTCTAAATTTGACTTTAATTTCATCTCCATTGTTCACTGTCACTCACCAAGATCTTCATCAAGCAACTGGCAAAGATTCAAATAGATCAACAGTGCAACATTAATGTCCATGAAAATATGCTAGGAAGTATTTTTCATTGTACTTCCAAGCTAATGACCTTGCAAGGCACTTTTTAAATCTTATTTTCAATAGTTCTTATTATTCTTATTTCCTTAGTTATGTTTTCATTCCACCATACCACCTCTCTTTTAACCTCTCTTCTAAACATGATTTAAATGCAGACACAAACTTCATTAGGTGACACCCCCCCCTAAAAAAAAATTGGATTTTTTTGAACCAAAAATAGTAGGGTGAGGGTATTACACTCAGAAACTGTTCCCTTTGTAGAAAGGACTTCTGGAATAATAAAATAATTTCCTTCACAGAAGCAAATAAAAGTTTCTAAAAATCTGAAAAAGTATATTTCCTACATATAAGTCCTAAAGTTCAAGTGTTAGCAAAAGGCTTACCAGAACTGATATTCATGCTTTGAAGCACTAATATAATTTGTATAGATTCAGTCAATAAAATCCATTGATGAAATGGAAGGTTCACATCACTAATTAAATCAAGAGAAGCATTAATATTAATCCAGACTTGCATCAGTATTTAGAAGCCAGTATCATCATCCAAGCCCAGACAGAAGCAGCCAATAAAATGGGTTTTTTGCCAGCACTACACATTGTTGATTTAAACTACAATTATCTTTGCTTCCCCTTTGTGTGCTTTTTCACTATTATAGTTAAGTGAACTGAAAATCAAAAGCACAGTATCTTCCCATCAATTAATATTTGTAACAATAAAATTGTTTTCAGTATACCTCACCTTGCAAGTAATTAATGAAGTAAGATAATTTTATTTGTGGCCATGTGCATTTTGTTTTTGTGATGTTTGCACAGAGGCTGGTGTGGGACTAGTAAAAATTGTCACTTACATACTACTTCAATCACCAACACAAGTCAGGACTTTCCAGCAGGAATCAAAAGCATGAATTAATAAACAGTAAATGTACTCACATATGCTCACAGAAAACAACTGCCTGCTTCAGAGACCACTATCAAACAGCAGCTTATTATCAAATTTCACATGTAAGGTATGTAAATGAAAAACAGTTCTTGTCTACAAACAAATGTAGTGACCCTACATTTGCAGATATACAGTCTATATCAAATAAAGCTCCATTAGGTTTTAAGATTAAGTAGGAGGAAAATTATTTGGATATTTAAAAAATCTAATATTCCCAAAGTGGAAAGAGCAAACACACTGCCACTGGAGGTTATGAAACTTAGGTCCTAGCAGCTATGAAAAAATGCATAGCAACTTGTGAGAATAAAATTTCCAGGATTACTGTTCTGACAAAGTTCCAAGGATGTAACTGTTTGCTTGCTACTTGAAAATCCTTCAGCGTTTATCTTCAATTATTTATTCTCCAAATTCTGCACAATTCAAATGTTTAATATATTCCAGTATCACCTCCAAAAAAAACAGAGTTCACTCTCAGTAGTATTCTTACAAACTTTACTTTCTGTTTTAATCTTGCAGTGTCCTGCAATTAATGAAAATATTGAGTAAAAATACTTTTTATGCTACAAACAATGCATGTAATTACCTAGTTTGTATCCACCATACTTATTTTTATTGAAACATATCTCAAAAAGTACATCAGTTTCCAGTTTCTTCAACTACTACAAGCTTGGTGGTTTCTCTGAAATTGAAATAAATCACTGAAACTTGCATCAGAAAAACTCGTCTACTTCTGTCCTCTCTCTCTGCCTTAGTGAATCCTCATTAAAGGTAGGAAAGGTAGTGAAATCATAGCCATTATTCTGTCTGTGACAAAATTCCCACTAATTTCATGGAGACTGGGTTTTTGCTTACAGGTAAGATGTTTTCCAGGAGTGAAAAAAAGGAGCTAGATCACGTGGAAAAATTATCTTAGAAAGTGGAATACCTGAAAAGTTCCTGAAAACCTGATATAATAAAATATCATAGCAAGAACCTCAATCCAGTCTGGAAGCTATTTGCAGGAAAGCAGGAGAGCCTGAAGTGTGAAGGTCAGTACCACCAGTACAATACTGGCAGAATACTGATGTAGTATTGGATACAACATCCAATTCATTTTGGGTGATGGACAAACTCAGGTGTCTGTATGGCATTTTAAACATCACCACTTTCCATTTTTTAAATGCCTTAAATGATGCGAGCAAGAAGATGTTATAATATATAGCAAAGATATACAGATTGTAATGAACTTTCCTGACCAGACATATTTCTATTGTATTTGCTGAGTCTGAAAGAAATTAATTTGTTTGTATGCAGAGACATAGTATTTAAAAAAATTGAGAAACTTTGGATAAGGGAGTGAAACTATGAGTCTCTGAATTCTCATGTCAGATAACTTATTCATGATGTGAGATAAGTTCAGGCAGCATCTGAAGGCTGCAGTACGGACACACTCTGTACCACTGGGAAACAGTTGCTCCACTTGTTAGAAGTGCAATTCACTTGAGTCTTGCTCAAAAATGCCCTTGTGTTTCAACCAAATATGTGCCAAAGTAATGAAGACGGTGATGACTTAGGTAGAATGGAGTGCCTGCAGTCCATTTAGCTGTGGTCTATGGGATAGGATGAGCTTTTTCTGTTTTGACAGGAGAGCAAAATATTTTTTATCTTTCTTCTAGCATATTTTAACTGGAAAGCTAAAACTTCATTTCTGATGCACAAAAATTCTTAGACACTGTGTTAAATATATTCTCACTCAAAACAGTAATATGTATTCTCTCGGGTACCCCTTGTAATCCATATTTGTTGAATAAAAGCCTTCCAAGTTGAACAGCTGAGTCTACATTCACAGCTTTTTCTTCCCCTCCTGATGCCCTACATGACCAAGCTAGCATGAAGTACAGAATATCGATTAGAAGTGTACTATGGATTCCTTGCACTGCAAGTTAAATTACCGTATACTGTATATTTTTAATTTCCCACATATAACAATAAACATGATTGATTCTTCAATTTCAGAGCATCGTTTTGGCAATTAAGAAAATAAATACTCTTTCCATGTACAGATCGCTTTTTTTTCTAAATAAATGTCTGCAGTGTATTAGCTCATGTGTGACAGAAAAATAACTACCTACCCCTCTCCCTGTAGGCCTCATTCCATTTTCTATTTCTTTTTTTTTTTATTATTTATTTAGGACCTGCCATTCATTTTCACATCTAACAGTAAAAACCTCTGGACGTGGATTTTGTGAAGAGGATTATCTTTCAGATCAATGCTGAAATTGATTCCAAACCATGCTATTTATCAGCCTGAAGCTAAAGCACTAGGAGTCAGGAAATATTTCCTCTCTTTCAAATCCGTTCTTATTCTGCTGCTGGAAAATCACAATACTATGGTCTTCATTAATACACACTATTTCTATTCCTTGTGCATGTGGAATATTAATGCAAATAGACTACGAGGTTGGTTGCATTATCAAATCTGGTTCAGAAAGAAACAGATTAAGGAAACAACAGCATGATTTTTGCACCACTGCTGAACAGTTGCTGATGCTAACTAGGAATATAGCCTTACTATGACATCTGACATTAATGACTCTCCTCTCTATTTCACATAAAATACACTGTAGACTTTTATTAGCACCATATAATGATACAAGAAATACACATTAAATGCCTCTTTACAAAGCCACATTTACATACTTGTTTTTTGCTTCTGAAAAAGAAAAAAGGCCTGCTACATTTCATGCTACACAAACTACAGAAAATTAAAACTAAGAGAGTCACCAAACTATCGAGGCATAATACAGCAGCCATGCAGATACGCAAGGTCAAATCTGTTAAATCTTATCCCGCTTCTCTGATTAACAATCTTTGTGATGAACAATTAGGGACAATCTGATGAATGGTGGAAGTTAATGAGAGTCTTTCAATTTATTTCAGGAACTATATTAGGCCTTTATTTGTTTGAAACTGGCGACACTGTTAGTTCATTATGACATTACTTATATTATCATTTAATACTGTCTCAAAGGATGGGACAAAGCCTGTGCTGAAGCTTAAACTAATGTAGTACATAAACTTCAAATAAATAAAAATCACAGTGCGATTTACAATATGCAAAGGAACACAAAGAGTACAGGAATTTAAAGTAATGCCAAATAACATTAATATATGGTGAATATAACCATGATAATAAGTAGTTAGATCAAACAACACTGGTTTCTTCTCACTTGGTTGCTTTTATAAGAGAAAACCTGCCGTTTGTGACTAAGAATTTAGAGTTTCAATGGCTCTGCCAAGTGTCTCAACGGCAGAATGGGGATGTTTCAGATTCCACTAGAGAAACAAGCTGAAAACATTTAATTAATGAAAGCTTAATATTAAAAAAAATAATTGGCTACATTTAAAGTGGGTAATAAATTTATATTTTTCAAATTCAGACAGTAAATTTAATATCCATTGCCAAAGACCTCATATGTATATAAAAGAGTCCTTCTGAGAGCAGAGACCTTACTCGAAGTCTGTTGAAATAATGAAAGCACACAATAGCTAATTTTGATCATTCAAGATAGAATATTTAACATTTTTGTGGCAGATTTAAACTTTGAGTTTATCTCCTAATTATTCTTTAGGATAAATGTAAGTTATTTTCACCAGTGCAGGGTGATTATAGATGTGGTTCGATAACAAAAGATATCCGTACGCCATTCTTGGAAAGGGTAACCGGTAGAACGAATCCCCGACCTTCTTGCTTGAACTTCAACACTAATTAGAAGATGTAACTTTAGAGATGCGCCCGTAATGAAGCAAGATGACCACTGCTGCTCTCCTCTGATGCTTAAGGTGAACCTTGTAGCTTATATCACTGCTGTGCTCTCTTCCTAATTTTATAGAAACTAATGCACCTCTTTTACATAAAAACTCAAGTTTACCCACATCAATTACTGACATATGTAGAAAAAAATAATGACCCGTAAGGACACAAATATAGCAAGGGCTTGTACTTTTTACAATCTATTATTAGATTCATATTGAGCTTGTAAAAGCAGCAAACACTACATAATAAAGAAATTTGAACTATTTAGGAATCAAATCACTTCATGGGTACACCAAGGGAATACGAAACATCTTACTACTAGTCAGCCCAATAAATTTCTCAGGATGATCACATTTTTCTTTATATTACAATTATTTTTCTTTATCTTTTTAATTTAAGTTGCTCTAAGCTTCCAAACAAAACGTGCAGAAAAGTAAATCTATAAAAACAAGCCCTTCTGCTTTGGGCTTTCCCCCTTCATATCAGCTTTTTGTATGTACTATTGATCCCAAAACAGAAAGAAAAAGGAAGCCATACTTTTCAAAAATTTTATTCTTCCAGAATTATATGCAGCAAATGCAGCCTGGTGCATTTACTCATATTTAGAACAGCAAAGCACTCAGAAAGATGGAAATTTGTAATTTTTTATGATTGGTGTGGAATGCACAAGACACTTATTTTAAGTATGATCAGTACAACCCAAAATTCCTAACAACACTGTTATTCATGAATTATTTTGACTTTTTCATAGAGAAATGAAAAAAACCACAATGTTTTCAGAGTTCACAGAAATCCATTTATATCAATGAAAAGAAAATCATATTTAAAGGGCTTTTGTTTCTAGTAGTAGTGAAAAATTATACACCATGTCTCCTAATAGGAAGTAAACCAAACTAAGTCTTATCACACATATACAGAGAATGATTGTAAATTTATATTGAGAATTGTAGCATTTCATTTCTAAGACAATAATCTTAAAAGCAGCTCACAACATTTCATCAAACCCCTAAAAATACACTTATTTATGTTAAAAATACAGAATGAGTGTTTTGTACAGATGAGTTTGCTTTGGAAACTGCATTTTAAGTATCTTGACTATGTCTTGAGCATATTAGTAAAGAGCTATCACTATTCCATGATTGTTAGTGGGAATATGTTGGACAAAATGGCATTATTATTATTATACAGCAGATTCTAAGCAACAAAATCTCTTAACAAATTATTCTACTGATTTACACACCTGTGACTAGAGTGTGAGACTTTTACTTTTGGAATAATATGCTACTATTGGTTACTTTTTATCCCATTAAGCAATTACTTCCCACTGTAATTCTTGACTCATTGGTCTGCCTACTTATTTCTAATGCAGATATAAAGAAACGTTACCCAGATAAATGTGATCTTACAGCTACATATCACATTTAATAAAATCCCATTAGCAAGGAAAATGCATCATTTAAGAAATTATCAGAGACCCACAATGTCTCAGTAACTTTACAGCTTAATTTGAGTTAGGATTGAATTCTTTACTCCAGCTTTCAGGGAATATCTGAAGGCTGAAAGTGACTCCTTTTAACTAAATGTTAAATGAAAAATGGTCCTTGGTATTCACAGGTATTTGCTATATCTGTATCTACAGGCAGATATATTTCTGAATTATGATGCAACACACTGCTCAAGACCCTGGACTTAGGGTATTTGGATTTTACACTTTGCCACAGTCCTGCTTTGTGATCTCTGAACAATGTTTCACCATTTATATTGAAAGCCCTGATCCCACTAGATGTGGTAACATAGAGTATTACCATATCTAACTTTAAGGCACCTGATCCCAACGTGGAATTTATAACCTAGGGAAATATGAAAATTTATTTTCATATAAATATGAAAACATAAGGAAAGCTTATAGGGTCTGAAAACAGGATTCACAACCAGGCTGCAAAGCAGAAATTCATCTGTCCTTGATGCTGTGAGATAACTGTTCTTGTGTAATCCCATGCAGATGCAAAAGCTACAAGTGAATAAAAGGTTTCCAGCCTTGAAACCAAACAAAATCGTGTCAGCATAGCAATCCACCAGAACTGAGTAGTTCTGCAAAGTGCATAGTTAATTGGCCTAAGCACTGAAATGAGTTACTGAAGACATGCAATTTTCAGAATATGAGCTAGAATACCTCCACTCAGTGCTGCACTGGAGCAAGTGGAGTATCTTTACACAGTCCTGCACTGCAGCATGACATGACATAGGCAGATTTAGCAAAAGGGGGACAGGGTGTACTTAAGTGTTTAGGTTTCTACAACAGACCTGTAGATAAATACTGAAAGATATTTGGCTTGTTACCTTCTTTTTATTTAAACAAATGAAAAAATACCCCTCTAGGTATAGACAACCAGCTTAGTCTGCTTTGCAGCTGAATATGAAAAACTTACACAATTAATACCTTGGAATACTGTTGAAAGTTCTAGGATACTATGTTTAAATCTCCATTCACCTGAATTAATTTTAATTTATGTTTGCCATATCCCACAGTTCCTTAATCAGTTTATGCACCAAGCAAAAAATTCACGCCATTCTTAGTCTGTTTACCTCAGGTGTACCTTTGTGAGTGAAGAGATGAAAGTCTACAGAGATACAGAAAAAGGCTTTGTCATTACGTATCTCAGTGAATGAGGTCATGCACCTGAAAACACAGGCAAATGCTGGAGGCCAGCATTATTGTACAGCTTTGGTTTTAACATTTATTTTAAATGTTAAAAATACACAAATGGCACTTAGGAAACAGAAGTCAGGGTTATCACTTTATGAAGAATACTAAAGCTGGGTGTCTCACAGAGGCAAAGCTGATCACGCTGCTTCCAGCCCCACAAATTTGCTATTTCTGGTTGTGCTGTGTCCTTTCTTCTTCAAGAGAAGGGAGGCAGTATGAGTCTCTGCCATGACAACCTCATCTCTACTTCAGTGGCCAAGAAGTGACCAATCTGCTAAAAGGTTAGAGTTTCCACTACTGGAGACTGAAGCATGTTTACAACCATGGTTATTGATTAAATGCTGTAACCTCCATGTTACAATATAAATGGTGGACAGAACAATTACTGAGACTGACATGCTGGAATCTGATATGTTACTACATGCATTAGGCATGGTCTAAGGATTTCTGCTGCTCTAGAATGGAATACATGGTTTATGCACTACAAAACGGGTTTAGTTATGACATAGAGGCATATAGAAAATGACCATACAGCATCCCTAGATGGAGAATACTTTGAGTAGGTTCTATTGCAGATGTGTAAGCATGTGAACAATTTAACTGTCAGAAAACAAGATACTAGTCCACACACTAGATCACATCCTTAGATTTGACATATGAGTTTGTCCTTTGTCCCAGAACAGGATCTAATACCATGGCTGCTCATGGGTGGTATTGTTTGAATTTTTTATGACAGTGATAAGATAGATACATCGAGAAATAGAGATGTTGACAACACAGTGCTATTAAAAGCAGGTGATGCTTAGCTGTGCTCCTCTCAAAGGCAAAATCTTCACTGCAAAACCTCCTCTTTTGCCTTCATTTATAGCTGCTGATTCTGCTCCAGTTCTCTGGAAACACAACCCCTTCATTAAATGCTGCCCTCTCTCTTATCCTGCTGTATTCCTAAAATGTCTTACATCTTTTTAAGAACACAAAAAGACAGTGTCCTTTATATATCAGAAAAAGAAGTAACCTGTGAATATATTCTTGTTTAACCAATCAAAGTACAAATATTTCCTCACCATGATGAAAAAAGTCCTGCCTTTTGACACTAAGCATTTTGTACCGTTTTTAAATGGTTATCCATACATAGATCTAGGAAGACTAAGCCTTCATTCAGCCTATGATAGGCAATCTAATGGTAAAAGTCAAACTTACAACTAATGCTGAAAGAAGTTATATTAAACTTCTTTCTCAAATCGACTGTCTCAGCATAGTGCTGATCACACCAAAAATTATCCAAGTATAATTCACTAAACCACTTTCCTTAGTGCAGATGCTGCTTCTCTTCTCAATGACCAAAACAAAGTAAAAAGATTAATTTCCCCAGTGCATTACTATACCTATTTAGTTGCATCTTTCAGTTGTTTTACACTAGAGTAAAAGTGAAGCAATGCAGTGCTTAATCAACCCTAAAATATGGCCCTGATAGCTTTATGTTTTATTCCAACCCATTAAGAGGCTATCTGCTATGACAGTGCAAGAAGATCATTATGTCTTAATGAGGTGATTAAAACAAAAAAATATTCAGTTGTTGCAAAATATTAGAATGGACTCCAAGAAGCCCCACCAATATCTTATGTACTAATTTAATACTTTATCTGTTGCCACCTATAAAGTCTTCAAATTTCAATTATGTAGTTGTAAATAATCTATGATATAAATATTCTTAATGTAAAAGCACTCATCAATACTTCCAAAGGTAGGAACTAATTTTAGAATTAATTACAGGTGTTGTTCTGATAGTATTTTTATGGTGCAAAGCTACATATTCATGTTATTAATCTGTGTTTCCCAATGTACAGCATTACAGGAAGCACTATAAATAAGGTTATGCTCAGATTTGAACTTGGTACAATTTTATACCTGGTAACAGATATACTAGAGGTCTCAAAAACATTTCAAAACCTATGTTTACAATGACACAGATTTTGAAAGTATTAACCTGAAAGACCACATATCCAAAATCACTCAGGTACCTACCTGAGTTGAGCAGATGACTAATGATACCTTCACAATAACCTGTCTCCCTGCCCCCTAAAATCGGATAGAATTGCATTAATTAATTAATTATTTTATAAGCATATAAAAAACTTGAAACTAAAATTTAGTACTTTTTAAATTTAGACACCACACTCAGCAATATATAATAAAGAAAAGATAAAAATAAGTTTGTGGCAGAAAGAAACCAATTGAAGGTACTTTCTAATTATTTGTAAAATAAGTAACATAATTTTGTATATTGAAAACTGTGTGTGTACCTATAGGTGTGTATATATAACTCTATATGCACATGTGCCTCATCAATCATTCTGCTTACTTTCACATGTAGACTGACCTAATACTCCAAGGAGATACTGTATGACCTATTTTCTCAATATCTTTGAATAGAGCTCTCTGTAGAGATAGGAGGGACCACTTTTTTGCCTGAAGAATTATGTCCTTACAGATCTGACACTCTGCTTAACTCATTTACCCTTCAGAGCTGCTTCCCATGGGACCAAACTACAGTTTCCTGAATAAAGATCGTCACTCTACTGTTCTCTTTCCTCACTCCTCCCAGAACTTGGAACTCCATTTCCTGGTCACAGTATCCAAGGCTGTTACCCATTACCAAACTTTTCCACAGCTGTTTTTTTACTGTTTAGTAAAGAATAGGTGGATCCAGCTGTGCATCACTCCTGCTTGACCCATCCAGTAACATGCCAAGTTATCCCCAAAACTTATCAGAAGCCTTCATGGCTACAACGTTCAAAATCTATAAGGAGACGTGAGGAAGAAAGAGTGAGGACTCACAAATGAACTGACAGGGATCTTGAACAAGCCTCATTTGCTCAGAAAATGGGTTTAATTATCCATACAGAGAAATGTAACCTATTGTTACCAATGGAAGAGTAAAGCATAGGGACTTTTAGCTCTACCAAGTACCCTTAGATTCAAATGCTAAGCAGACAATATATTGTATGCTTTACACAATTGCAACATTAAATGGAAACTTAGAGGCACTAAACCACAAATGAAAGGGACATAAATATAAAGTCAGTCTTTCAAAATTAAGTTCAACAGGCAAGCTATTAAGCTGTCACTTTGGTTTATGGCCATATACAGACCATAACCCAATGTTTTAGTGCACAAGTGCACAATTCATTACACTCTTTCAGAAGTGACCTCAGAAACTATTTTACAGATGTACTGGGTACCCATATGACCCAAAATAAAAGGAAAGGAAAAAGAGTGACTAATTAACCAGGGTCTAGTGGCCCAGACAAAACTTTCCCATCCTGCTCCTAGTATTAGATGTTAAGAACTTACTGCTCTCTCGTTTACCCATGTAGCATTTGCCTTTGAACAATCATATGTTCACAAACTGAAAACTGTCTATATGATGATAATTAAAACATGATATGCAAATATGAAATATATTTTAAATAACACAGAAGAAATTAAATTTTATTTTTCTTAGGTTAAATAAATGTTCCCTTAGAGTTAGAAATCTAAACAAAAACAAATTCTGGAGGGAAATTTTACTGCAGATTTATATATCCCCAGTTTCATTACAAAAGTGCTGACATATCTTTGGCATCATGAATACAAAGCTGTATTGTTTATATATTTCCAAAATCCTGATGGATGTTTTTATTTCTCTTTACCTTCATCTCCCCTCAAAGGAAAACTAATTACTTGTCTAGCACTAAGATATGTATCTTCTTTTTTATGTTTTGTGACTACTATATTATAATATGTTAAGAAGTACAGAATGCTGAACATCCAATATTTGCCTGAATAAACAGTATAATAATTTTTCAACAACTCTTCAAATTGGTATGAATTAACTTGGTAGAAGTCTCAGTGGGATAAAGACAGACTGATATTAAGAAATGGTCAAGATTTTTTTTTTTTTTGGTCTAGAATGTAATATACCACGATAGTGAAGTGTGTGAAAGCATGTGTACTCATTTTTTGTCAGCTAACAATATATATACCAACAATATATTTTTTAACAATATATATATACCAACACAGCTGATGTGAGCAATTTTTTTATGTGAATAGAAATACAAAAGGAAGTAATTCTTCAGGAAAAACTGCTTGCAGCTGAACTGTATACACCCTGAGACGCTCAGTGGGGAGGATCCCCACTGATCTCAGCTACAGAATTCTGGCAGATGATGGAATATCATCAGTCTGAAAAGTCCCAGATCACTCCATGTTATAACAAAACCATGAACTCCAGTCAGAAAGCTCAGTCACCAAATACTAAGAACATAGTTTAGCTATAGTGACTTTTGTGTCAAATTGTTATATTCAGTATAGTTCAGGGCAAGAGCTCAGTAAAATTTCAAAAAAATGCGCAGTCTGTATCAAAATACAATGACTGCAATATCCTGATTTAATACCTCTTCCTTACTGCTACTACCTGGCTACTGTTTGAACCAGCTATTAAACCAGTTGTGTGACAATTTAAGTCAGGAAAAAAAAAGAGCAGTTGAAAGTTAGTAGGTGCAAGATAGTATTTGTGCTTTTGAAAAGTTCCCTCAGTGGTAGAGACATATCCTTACAGACATAATCAATTTGCATATTGCTGGTTTGCCTAATTGAAATTTGAGAATTAGTCACCTGAAGACTCATGTTTTCATCAGTACCTCAGTGATGCCCTGACATTGAAAAAGGTATATATATGAATCTTCAACCAATGAAACAGAAAAAATACTATTATTTCTTTTTTATTTTTCCCACAACTTAAGAAAAACACATAGACTTGGGAACTAGTTAAAATCTCTAACACCTATTTGCTGTTGCCAGATGGCAGAGTTCTACTGAAGCAAACCGTTTGATTTACAGAAGCTGAGAGCAATCTGTTTCTGGTAAAAGGTACTTCTTTCACTGATAAAGGGTTATCAATTTTCTCAGCTCTCTATACCAAATATAATCATAACCAAGCATACTTTACAACTAATGCTTAAGAAGAAGTAAAAAAGAAAAGAAAAAAAGCCAGCTCCAAGGTTCTCCCATCCTTGTTTATGTAGAAATTTGTTTTTTTCCAGAAAACATTGCTGATATCTGAATGGCTCTAATAACATATGCTGGTATTAATGTGCTGTTACTAGTAACACAGCCATCACAGCAATAGACCTTAGAAAACTTAAACTCTAAAACTTTTTCACCACAAATAAGATTTCAATGTGAGCTTGTACACTTAATGAATGTTAAAGCAGGTTTAACAGAAATATAATGACTGAAAATGAAATAAGTACTGGTTTATTATTCTTTTAAAAGGCTACAGTAATTTATTAACCAGAGTCCATTCATCAGAACTAGGATTTCACATATCTATAGACATTTTCACCCCTAATAGTTCAAATTGATCATAAAACACATTCTGCCCACCTCCCTTCTGTTAATCTACTTGTTAGTCAAATCCTAAACACCAATGCTAATTCTAAGTATGTAGGAGCCATAAACATTATTGACATGATCCAGCATCTTTGTTTGTTTACTTTTTCTATTTAGCTAAACACAAAGATTATATTTATGAAATAAAGTTCCAAGGCAGTGACAATTTTAGATAAATTGTTGAAAATTATGAGTGATTTAATACTTAACTACATTATAGATATAAATGGAATAAGTCCCAAGAGCAAATAAGAGTTACTGAATTTCTTTTAACTGATTCAGGACACAAACACTGGAAAACTAGACAGTCTGACTGCCATTATCTTTAAATAAGAGAACACATTTGCAGTGCAAATGCAGATGAAAAGAAATAATGCAATGTGGTATCATTGATAAACTCACATTTCAGACCATTTACAAAAGGCAAAGTTCTAGATCCAATTAGATCTAGATTCCAATTTTTCCTACAGGTTTTGTAGGCAGCATTTTTTCATATTTTTCCAAGACTAGGTTTTATTGGCATCTATGATCATATCTGATTCATATTAAAGTAACATGGATATTATCAGAGACAGATGACAATGAAAGGAAACAGAGGTGCTACAAAGTACCCAGCCATCATTTTCACCGGCATCATGATCTTGGATCAAGTTAGATCAACCATGGCTTTTTTTTATGAGAGTTTTGGCTCCAAAGGAAAGAGGAAAGCTGAAGAGATCCAAGATGTGCCTGCATTTGGATTGTGTTAGCATATGTAGTCCACTTGAATCAATTGATTTCATTTTCTGTTTACTGTTCCTGTTCATTTGTTAGCATTCAGTATGTTTAGTTAAATCATCATTGCACTGCATTGCATGAAAAAATCTGGATGTGTGATCATTTACCAGCCTCTATTCTCAGAGAAAACACAGAGCAAAATGAGACCACTTAAATTTGCTTTCATTAATGCACAGCTCCTGATATTTTTTACTTGATCTACAGCAACATCACAGCTTGGTCTTACTAATAGAATGAGACCACTTGATTCAAAGTAACAATTAGGCACGCTAGTCAATTTACAAATTAAATAAGTAGGTACTCTGTTCTCTCACCTGGATGGAAAGAAAAACTTTTGGAAATATGAGCAGAATATTTTTACAAACAGAAATACAGGATATGTATGCTATTTCTAGGAAAAGGGATGGAAGTCTTCTATAGAATTTAGAGCAATAATAATAGCAAACTTTTCTTCTTCTAATAAAAGGGTAAGCAGCACAGAGTTGAAATTCAGGCTTCATTGTACATCAAATCTGCCAGCATCCTCATAAAATTAAGAATTCTTAGATTTCATCTTGGGTGGGACAAAAATTCACTTTTTTTTTTTAAAGAAAAAAAACCACACCATCAAAGTACCTTTCCTTAAAATCCCTTGAAGACATATGCTGTATTTATTCACAAACTATTTCATTGAAGAATTAATGTTCCTGTAAATTCACAGAAACATTGACATGACTTAAGTACTCAGAATGTAAAAGAATGTGACTTCAAATAACTAGTAAGAAATTAATGCTAGCATTCATCATGAAAAAGAGACTAATTTTTCCCTTACTGGAAGTAGTCTTCTGTCAATACAAGAAAATTTGGAATTTTCATAATGAAATGATTGATCTGAAAAATCAACTGACTACAATGATTTATGATGAGCATTACTTAACATTTAGACATCTAAAATTTACATAACAATCTGTTTTCAATACACAGCCACTAAGAATATTAAAAAGCATACTTCCAAAAGAACAGACTTTCTTGAGTAAAATATTTCATGCTTCGTTTTATGATTCTTTAATGTCAAGCAACCTTTGAAACCACAAAGAGCATTTTACTGGTAATTATATCTGCCTAGCATTACGCCTCTGAGAAAAACATGTTGGGAAAAACTGGTAAATTTTGAATTCCAAATAGTAACTTGAAAAAATAATCTATGAAAATAAGCACCGGATGCTAGCATATTCATAAACTGAGCAGATTTATGCTCTGTTTTAATTTTGTGTTGCTTTTCTTCCTCTCTTTGTGCCTCAAGACATTCAGACATATTTTTCCTTCTTATGGGACAGAACACAGTCCCCAACAGTAATATATTGTTCCCTGAACTGCATGCTATTCAAAAGATCTTTGTGGCTGTGGTCTACTAAATGAAAAATAAATATTATCAACAAGTAAAATAACTTTCTATTAGGTTTTTTTCATTATTTGTATTGTCGGCTATGATAGATTTTTTTTTTTTTTTTTTTTTATTTGGAGAGTTGCCTATAGGATGACAGCCAAGTTTTGTCACCTTTATTATGTTTTAATAAAGGAAGCTCTTTATTAAATATCTGCATCAGTTAAACTATGGATGCCTTGCTTTTAGTGTCACTGAGCAGAATGAAACTTTTACATCAGAGATTCAAGGAGTGGATTGCAACTTTGGCTGCTCCTAATCCAAGCCAAACTAGAAGTAATGGACTGAAAGCAAAAACTTCAGTAAACTATTGTCTGTCTATACTTCATGAAGTTTTAGTATTAAGAAGATAAAGTAATGTAATGTGGTGTAATAAAGTAGGAACACCAATGGAGCAAGAGCATTTCCACTGTAACACTTATTTCAATTACCTGTTCCTCTGATTAGAAAACCTGTCTCTGGCCACAATTCAGTAAATAATTTGATTTCATAACCTCTACATGCCTTTTTTCTTGAGAATGATACAAGTTTTCAAAGACAGCTTTTTAAAACCCAGACAAAGGCAAGCCAGAACACATTTTTCCATTTTCAATGTTTTTTTTGTATTCTGAGAATACTCATCTACCTTTACTGTTTTCAAAGCAATTCAAACGATTAGATTTGAAGAAGAAATGCGTATTATAAAAACCATGCTTTCAAAAAAATGAAGTACATCACTTCAGAGATATTTCAATACTTATAAAACATAAAGAGCATCGATGCACTGTTTTGGCAGTTCCAATACATTGGCTGTCATATTCAGATCAATGTTCTTTGTATTTGACAATGCTATATAGAAGATTTGTTTTATCCTTTCTTACTAAGAATTGCAAACATCAAAAGTAGGAAGAGACCGTGAAGAAAAGAGAAAGCAGTATTTACATATAACTTAGGGAACTTTTATTTTACAGATTTTTTTTTTCAGTAAGTTATTAAATTACTAGAGTACTTGTATCCAGAGTTCCATAAATCTTACGATGAAGACTGTAAATAAGAAGTTTAGAATTTCAGACGTGGGATATTGGTCAACATTGTGCTATGATGCTGTTATGTTTGACTGATTCCTCTGTGATGCCTATTTGTGGGAAATATTTCTGCTGTAGCATCATCCATAATAACTACCGTCCAAAAGACATTCAACAGAATTTGGTAATCAAATCTATATGACCTGGATTGTTAAACTGTTATGGTTGCCTTCTGTACCCAAAATTTGCAAAAAGAAAGCCTCATCTACCCTAAAGTGTGAAATGAAATCCTAAGCATTTTTTTCTGGCAAGGATCTCATGTTGCTCCTCATATAAAGGATACCACAATATACTTGAGATGAAAAAATATCTAATTATAAATAATATACTTTGCTAAGATACAATTCTATGCAAACTCAAGTCTCATATGAAAGTAACATCACAGATAGATAATTGTATTATTTTAAATACACTAGTCATAGACATAACAATAAAACTGTATTTTAATTTATGTACTTTTGAGAAATTGAAGACCTGTACTTTATAGAAAGACATGCCTCAATTTCAACATCATTCACCATATTCACCTGCTATTTCATTCCTGATCAGTGCAGCACTGCAAACACATCCGCTATGCATAATGTAACTATTCACATAGGTGTAAATACCCCAAAGACATTGTTTTCTCATGATCTATCTGTTATAGTATGATATCAAAGTATTTGAAATTATGGAAGAAAGAAAAGCAAATGCTATAATTAAGCATTAGCCTTTCTTGTGATCTCTGATTAATTAGGGGGAACAGGTAGTGGCTCTGGAGACCCAGAAGTAGTTTCTGCAATTGTGTCATAACTTGCTCTAGATAAAGTTTAGTTACAGTTTTTCTACAACTGTCTTTTCCTATATCCTTACAGATTATATTTTTTTATGAGGAATCTTCAGTATTTCCTTAAAATCAATTTGTCATTTCTAATAGAAGTATTAGGTTTATCTCCTGTCCTGGTTTCAGCCAGGGCAGCATTAATTTTTCCTCAGTAGCCATGAGGGGGGCCTGAAGCCATGCAGCTAGATCGTTATTCTATAGCACCTCACATTGTAGTGGGGGGTACAAGGGAGGGACCCTTGCTTCCAGGAAAAAGGGCATGACTTCAAGTGGAAAAAAATGTGTGCCTGGGTAGAGAAATCATTGGCTGTTGTTCATTCTCTAGGGGTTCCAATACATTGGTGAGTGAATATTTTTTTCACGTAAGTCAACCTCTCTTTTTACACTTTTGTTAATAATATTGTTGCTGATACTGTTTGTTTTCTTATCTCATTGCTATTTCCAATAAATTGTTCTTATCTCAACCCTGGATCTCTGCTTTTTGTCTCCCACTGAAGGCAGGGAGGGGAGTGGTTTTCTTTTTAGTGGTAGTACTAATTTGGGAAGAGCCCTTCGTAAGACATGACACCGCCTTTTACTATACATAGTATATAGTATACACTTCTTAAATATTGTAGTATTTTCATCTTTTTTTTTCACGTTTTTTGAGGATTTTTTTTTTTTTTCTCTGAGGTTAGAACACTGATCACAAATGTGTCCAAAACTTATAAAGCACTTGCCTATGTGCTGTCTGGTTCTGATCTAAATCTAAATTTTGGGGAAAAAGGTAAATAGCATAAAACAGATTGGCAGTATAATGTATCATGTTACAGTATTCAAGTATTTAGACTGCTTTATGACTACTATTTCCAGTCAGAATTACTCATGATCTTCATACACATTATGTAAAGCTAATCACAGACCTCATAGGCAAAACAGTAACAAGATAAGAAGTGTTATAAACGTACAGAGATACTTGTATGCAAATACCTAAATATACCTAGGATATCTGCAGGTAGATACTGCCTGCATCTACTAGATACACCAGCAGGCCCAGGGAGTGGTGGTGAATGGCGCTGCATTCACTTGGAGGCCAGTCACCAGTGGTGGCCCCCAGAAATCTGTCTTGGGCCCAGCCCTGTTTAATATCTCTACTGATGATATCAATGAGGGGATCAAGTCTAGCTTTAGCAGCTTTGCAGATGACACCAGGCTGGGAGTGAGTGATCTGCTAGAGGGTAGGAGGACTCTGCAGAGGAACCAGGACAGACTGGATTGGTGAGCCAAATCCAACTATATGAGGTTTAACAATACCAAGTGCTGGGACCTGCACTTTGGTCACAACAAGCCCCAGCAGTGCTACAGGCTGGGGACAGAGTGGCTGGGCAGAGGCCAGGCAGAAAGGGACGTGGGTGTAGATTGGCAGGAGGCTGAACATGAGACGAGTGTACCCACATGGCCAAGAAGGCCAATGGTATCCTGGCCTGGGTCAGCAATAGTGTGGCCAGCAGGAGCCAGGCAGGGATTGTCCCCCTCAGCACTGGTGAGGCTGCACTTCAAATGCTGTGTCCAGTTCTGGGCCCCTCACTACAAGAAAGACACTGAGGTGCTGGAGTGTGTCCAGAGGAGAGCAACAAAGCTGGTGAAGGGTCTGGAGCACAAGTCTGATGAGGAGTGCCTGAGGGAGCTGGGGGTGTTCAGCCTGAAGAACAGGAGGCTCGGGGGAGATCTTATCACTCTCCAAACTACCTGACAGGAGGTTATAGCCAGGTGGGTGCTGGCCTTTTCTTCCAAGTAATAAGGGATAGAATGAGAAGAAATGGCCTCAAGTCACACCAGGAGAGGTTTAGATTTGATATTAGGAAAACCCTCTTCAGTAAAAGGGCAATCAGGCATTGGAACAGGTGACCCAGGCAAATGGTAGAATCATATCCATACCTGGACATGTTCAAAAAATGTGTAGCTATGACATTTGGGACATGGTGGATTGTAGTGATGGACTCTTCAGTGCTAAGTTAACAGTTCGACTCAATGATCTTAGAGAGTCTTTTCCAAACCTAAACAATTCTATGATTCTATGTAAACAGCAGTTTGCAGCTGCTAGTGAAGGAAGTAAATATTTTTAATTAAAACTCTCCCTATCAGTATGGTTGCTATTCTACTACTAGTACAAAAGTCATAGAAATTGAATTACACACACACAAAATACAATTGTTTTTTCTTTCAAGAGGCTTAACTGAAAATGTTCAATGAAACATAGGATTCAAGACTCTATCAAGTGTCCCTGTACTATTTTGTTAGAAATTTTATTGAATTGCAGGTAGTATTATGACAGTGTAATTTAAGTTCAGTGTGCCACTCCACGTTTTGGGGACATTTTCTTGCACAGAAAACAGAGGGCTCACTGTACGTGTTTGTAACTAAACAGAAATTCTCATCAAACAAAGTTCAAACTTTTCCTGATGTCTAAGGAATGCTACTTTATGCAAGTCTGGGTGTTTTCCTATACAATAAACTTATTGTCCATAAAAAAAAAAATCCATTGTTTCAAAGACTTTATTGCCTGAGACCTGATAAATTAGTTATCTCCTCTCAAGAAATATGGAAAATGTCAGATGTATTTCAATACAATGGCAGTGTTCAGAGAGGCCATAAAAAGAAAACATTTCTTAAAATAAATGACCATGTGGTCTCTAAATTAGAGCATGCCGCTTTTAAACAGAACTGTTTAGAAAATTAAATTTAAAACATGAAACACTTCATTTCACATGTAAAGGTTTCTATTTTATTACATTTTTCATTCACAGCAAGTTGCAAATCCTTCAGACTTCCACCAGAATCTAATGACCATCTGGAAATGCTGCGTAACTGAAACTTCAAAAAAAATCGCTCAGAGCCTGTCCTCCCTTGGCAAAGTATAAAGGCTTTTTTCAACAAGTATTTCTATCATAACAAATGTTTTAAATTCCTTTTCAGTCAGTTACGTCAGTGTTTCTCCTGGTATAAGCTTAACAAAGCAAAAGGGTAGCTGCCATCAAGCATTAAAGTAGCTTTTTAAAGATACTGGTAGGTATGAGACAAAATGGTCTCATACGTTTGAAATACTTATATTTGCACACGGAAAATGTACCTCTTGGAAGTTTAATCAGATGGAGATCCCAACTGGGCATCTTGTGACAGTGAAGATCTAGAGACCTTGCTTGGGCCTAGCTAAATGAAAGATGAAACAGGGTGGAAGCTCATGTGTTGAAAATAAATTGGAGCTGATCCCTTAAAATAGGGATTAAGAAACAGAATAACATTTCAAAAAGTATATTCTGAAAACTGGTAGTGCAAAAATTCTATATGACTAGTATAAAATAAGGAAGTTGTTTTATCTGAAAAATTCTTTATTTTCTGTGAAGGTTGAATTTAAGTTCCTATTTTCTCTTTGATTTCTTCTGTTTAGCTGTTCCTTATCCTCCAAGCCATACTTCATATTTTATTATATCTTTTGCTGACAGTCTCACTTTTTAACCTCTCTTTCATTAGCTTCCATGCTTTTTTTCCTCATGCTATTCATTACATTAATTCATCTTTCCTCTTATCTCTGCAAAGAGCTTCAGGACAATGCTCGCACAGCATTTGAATCCAGCTAAATCTTAACAACAGATAATAAATGTTATTGCAACAGTAACTAGACCTAGTGATGCCCACCTCAACAAAGATGAGCACTGTCTCACGTCTTCAACTCCTCTAGCAAATTATCCTTTCATGTGATTACTATAAATCCTGCCCAACAAGTGCTGCTGCCCTAGGAGAGCAAGATAAGTAAAAGCTGAGCACCGCATTTACTTGCTGCTGCAGAAAATGTTACCAGCTAGCAGGTAAAGTACTCGGTAAGGTCTCTATTACATGGTGCAACACAACACATGGGAAGTGCAAACCAGTTCCAAAACATGAAAGAGTACAGTCTTGTTACCATGATGTTGTCACCCAACGTGTTTACTCCTACTGTGCAATGCAGCTCACCAGCCCACTGTGGCTCTTTGGGCCTCACAACCACTTCATGATGGAGATAAGCCTAGAAGTGTTTCCAGAACTGGCTATGTGATACCTCATGTAAAGCAGGGAAGTGAGGTTTTTAAGTACGTCAACATCAGATGATGTGAGAGAGACCTGGTCCTGCAGTTATATGTGCATAGTTCATCTACAGCTCCCATTCCAGCTCAGCTAAGCTATGGCTTCTCATATAACAAGCCTGCAGATTGTGCAACAGTAAAGCTGAGAAACACTCAAATACCCCAGAAACCACATAAATAGAAGGCTGTATGAAATGCATATAACAAGTGCATGTTTGAGACACACTTCTTCCTTACTGCCATTATGGCAACACATTATCTGTCAGGGATCTATTCCCGTACTTTCATTATCTCAATTCTAAGCATATGTATTTTTTTGAAATTACACTTCTGCATTCCTCTTTATCCACAAATTGTAATATTGCAATTGTCTAAAACTCTAAAATACAATTGTAAAATTGTGAATAACTGTATAATTAAAATATTGAAATTATCATCGCATATGCAGATCTATGTCTCTGGTCAGCGCCAGTATACAAAAAACAAATAGCAAATTATACTTCTACAGGTCTCCTGCTACCCCAGGAGCAATCAGAAGCAACAATTAAATAACACCAGCCTTTTCCCCTGCAGATTAAAAAACCAGAAATAACCAAAGCATATTTATGTACTTATATTAATTTATAAATTATAGGCTATTTTATTATCAAATATACTGCATAAACAAAATAGGAATTAGGAATAATAATAATAAAAAGTGGTAAGTAAAAGGCCTATTCTGTAACATTTTTTTGCTGAAAAGTAAGTAATGCATAATGCCTGGCCATATGTCTTTTCTGTCCTGTTGGCTAATTACCTACAAATTGCTGTACCAATTTTGCTGCTGCTGGTTATTATTAACTGAAGTATATTTCCTCCTGAGTATTGTTACTCTTTTTCACATCTTTTCAACCTCACCAGAGAAAATGCATTTAAGATTTATGACACTCGGATTGAATTGCAAAGGACACCTTCTACAACTGAATTCTGTAGAGAAGAGACACCTCCCAAACAAAAGGCTGACTGAACAAGAGCTTCAGCCATATATATTGTGCCGCTTCAAAACAGAAAGTTGAAAGGACTGAAAACAGTTATATTTGCATCAGAATCTTCTTTGGCTACGTACCAACAATGGAGCCCTGGGCATTTACTCTGACATGCATTAAAATGATGCCATAATGATTTTTTTATACAGAAAGTAAATTAGTATTTTTTTAATGATTCATTCTGTAGAAGCCATGTCTAATTTGGGGCATCTTCTTCCAACACTAACTCCCCACCCATGAACTACAGTTTAAATCTTAATTATTGCTTTTGCAATATAAGAACTTTAACATAACTATTGATTATGGAAGCTATGATCATTCGTAGGACATGATTAAGGCATTCTTGCCAACTAGATAAAACTAAAAGAATATGTAAAATTCTTTTTTAAGCACCCTGCAGCCCAGAAAAGCCTTGAAGTTCCACCCTTTAATTAACAGCCAATTAGATAAATTCAGATCTAAAATTTCAACAGCTAAGAATAAATAACTTTGCCTGGCTTATTTATACTCTCCATACGCTTTATATTTTTCTCCTTAATATGTTTATACTATTTAAGAAAAAAAAAATTCTAATTTCCAAGATCAATAATTAGTATACTCTTCCAGTAGCAGTCTTGTGAAAATCAACACAGTTTAGGGGAAAAAAATCCAAACAAATAATCTTTAATGCACTATTCAACAAAAGCTCATCAGTTAACTTCCAGGTTTAGCTTGCCAAAACTGCTAACAGAAGACAATGATTCAAAGTTTGCTTTAAATTATTCCCAAAAAGGAGCATCTCGATACATTGTAACAAACTTTGCATTTCTACAGAGATAAATGCATTAGTCTTTTCCTGCAGATATGTGAATGCATCAAAATGATTCTCTACTGTTACACACTTCACACTTAACAATATAACTAATGAATATTTATTACACAAATTCTTGGTGTACAGAAGAATATAAGTAGCAATTTAAACTAACTTTTTCTCATTTCCATAAGTTGTGCTAATTGAAAAGTTTCAAATAAATCAAAAAGCCAGCAATACCTTATTTTTACACCATTCCTTTTGTTTAGTTGTTTCAAGCTATTGGTTGTCTGATATTAAATTCTATATCTGCAAATATTCGTTCATTTTTATTTCTACTAAGAAACCTATAAATACCAGGGTTAAATGAGGAATTCAAACTACCATGAGTAAACTACTAATTATAATTCTACCTACTCATCACAGTGAGTAGTGGACTTCATGGATTGTTCTCTGTCATATCTTTGAAGTGAATATAATTCAGTCAAGTAAAACTTCAAGAATTTCTACACTACCCCTTATAAGTTCCTCATAGACAAGGTAATGAGGTATGGGTTGGATGAGCAGACAGAGAGGTGGACTGAAAACCAGCTGAGGGGCCAGGCCCAGCAGGTGGTGAAGGTAACCAAGCACCAGCACAGGTTGCCCAGAGAGGTTGTGGAATCTCCATCCTTGGAGGTATTCAAAAGTTGTCTGAATATGGTCCTAGGAAAGCCATTCTAGGTGGCCCTGATTGAGCCAGGACAACATGACCTCCAGAGGTATTTTCAACCTCCACCATCCTGTGATTCTAATTCATTGTAATTAAAATCGTATCTGTCACAGTTCTCAAAACCTTCACAAACCTTGATATTTACTCTGGCATCACTTCATCTTTCACATCAAATTCTTATACTTTACAACCATCAAGGTAGAAGTCTTCCTTCATCTTTACTATTCTATTTCCTATATGTCTGCAGTATCTGCTACTTGACAGAGACTACCAGAAGACAGATTTTGCATCTCAGATTTCACAAATACTCTGCTTGAAATTTTCAGACAACAGAAAGAGGAAAGGAGTAAAGAAACACAAATACTAACATGACAGTTAACACATGCATTTCATATGGGAAATTCTAACAGTACTTAAGTTTGCAAGTATGCAAGAGATAACAAAGGGAACATTATGCTCATGGTTTTTTTGGGACAGGGTTATTTTTTACCTTTATATTTTGACAACAAATTCCAACAAAGACAAGGAAAAGTCTATGACAAAACTGTTATTCATATTCAACTGGCAAATTATTTCTGATAAAAAGACATCTGCTCAGAAGATTCCCAACCAGCTGTTCTCTAATCTTTTCTTCTCCAGTATTACAGCCTTAAAGTCAGTATTCTGTCTCCTGTTTCTAAACAGATTTCTTTTTCCCTTGCAATCCTTAATGTTGGTGATTGGGAGATTTTGTTCCTACTATTTTTTCACAGCAATTGATAAAATGTGTTTATTGACTTGGAACCCCTTCTTGATGCCTATCCCATTTCTTATTTATGTGTTTCCCACCACCAAAATACAGAGCGTCAAAGTATTAGGTAGCTTTTCCCCACCACTTTTGGTATCAGTTGTTAAGGTGGCAGGAAACTGCTTTACAATAAGAACCTATTTCTGGTGAAAGAAAAAAACTCAAAGAAATCCAAAACCCTCAAATCTGTGGTTGAGTAGTATAAAGAATCCAGATGAGACATTTCTATTGGTAGCACCCTAGCCCCAAGGGTGGTTACAGCCTTCTTTCTTTGACTCACTTTTTTGCCTGTTCCTTCAGTGTCTTTGAAAGGGTCAGCAGTGCCAGTCTCAAACAGTCAAATCCATTGCAACAAGCCCTTCTGTGGCATGAGCCAGTTAATGAGGAAGCATTATCTTTTTCCTATCTGCTTTACTTCTTTCCCACAACATGACCAAAATTAGGTTAATTAGCAATGTGCTGGGGGAAATAAAATCACTTTATTTAGATTAAGAGTTTTGAGCTGGCCTCATTATGAAGTATGGGACAATTAATGAAAAGTAAAAATGGAATAACAATTCTGACTTAGGTTTTCAAATAAATTTCCTCTCAAAGAATTAGCAAACAACTTAGAAAGATTTTTTTTCTATTACAAACTATAACTTAAAAGATGGCAATATAGATAAAATACTTTTTTTTGTTTAGAGACATGTTCATACAGAATATAGCTATATTTTCTTAAGGTTAACATGCACAATACAAGATGCTTTAAAAGTGGAAGAAAATGAAGACCTACCAGCCACATGGAAGCTAAAAAAACACTATATGAGCAGAATAAAAAGACTATGTATGTAGTTTCACTACCACTACCTGAAATAATTTCCAGGAAAATTATCCGTTCTTGAGTTAACCTAGCTCAGAAGAGAGCAGGCGCAGTGAAAACACACAGCACAGATTGATTGTATTAGCAGCACTAAGTAGCTATTGTATTCCTAATTCAATCCACACTACTCAAACACAAAGCATCGCTAATCCCAAGCTTTTGGAATAAAACCAGATGAATATAATTGGTAAATTACACCTTAAATTAACAGTGTGCTTAATGCCAGCCTTAGAAATTAAACCATAATTTTATTAAGTGCTTTAAAACAGCAGAAGTCCCTTCCTACCACCACTTCTATGTCATTTTACAGTATTTGAAGATCTGCCTCAAGGTATAAAGAGAACAAACACACTTATTGACCTTATGAGAAGAGATTTAAACTAGGTAAACTGGAGAAAGTTTATTATCACCTAAAGCAATAGTGCAGGGGCTGTGAGAAATAGACCAGGGTGTAATAGGATAAGAGAGGCTCCCACACTTCTTTCTCTTTCGAAAGCCAGGTGACGAGTTTATCTCAAGCACCTCTACAATGGATATACATAGCATGGGATAAAACCAGGAAGAATGATAAACCTGTGTACCCTTGTAGAGTTATGAGCTCATTGATATTAGAGGGATATGGAGGTGCAACTTGTATGCCTGGGGTACTGAAGCAGACAGAAAGAAGCTCTCTGGGAAAGAGAGGCCAGAAAGCTGAGGATGGGGCATTGTAGTCTGTGCAAGGGAGTAGCTCACAAGCACAGAGCTTTGAGGACTGTCTTTGCAAAAGCTCAGATCCTGCTGCAGAGAGCAGCCCCTGTGCTGCAGGGTCAGCCTGGAGAAGTAGGTAGAGAACTGCTCTGACAAGAACCTCACTAAGTCCAACAAAGGTAAATTAACCCTGTATCTGGGATGGAAAAACCCAATTACAGCACAGTCTGTGAGCAAGCTGGCCAGGAAGGACCTGCGGCTCCTGATGCACAGTAAATTGAATATGAGTCAGCAGTGTGCTCTCGCAGCCGAAAAACCCAGTGACCTAGTGGACTGCATTTGCAACACTCAAACCAGAATGTGGAAAAGAGATTATTCCTCTCTCCTGAGCAAGTGTGAGAGTCTGAAGTCCTGAGACCAGTTTTAGGGTTTTCAGCCTTGGAAAAGACTTGATGTACAGGACCAAGCCCAGTAGAAGACACTTTGTAAAGATGAAGTTGAGACCACCAACTCTCTTCAGCTTTAGAGGTTCGAGATCTTCCTGCTGTTTTTTTTTCTCCCTACTCTTGATGGGAGGGCACAGAGACAATGCAGCCAGACTCTTCACACTGGCACCCAGAGATGGAACAAAAGGCAATAAATTGAAAGACAAAGTTCTAATTAGATAAAGAGAGGGGAAAACTACACCACAAGGATGCTGAAACACCGGAAAAAGGTTGGCAAGAGGGGTTGTGCAGTGTCTATCCTCTGAGCATTTCAAAACTCTGAGCAACCTGACAGACTCTAGTTTAAGCAGGGTGTCGGACTCAATTATCTCCAAATGCCTTAACTTAAAACATGAGCTAATATTTGTTTCATTGAGTAACCTACAAATTTACAATGTGATAAAGCTTTTGTTAACTAGCTGATTTGTTGTTTTTTCTCTTCCTCCTGTTTTTTCTTCTAATTTTCTTATTCCATGAGGATGAAAATTAAATTTTATAAGACTGAAATTGAGTGTAGCTATATTGGCCCTCTAGGGATGAACCCATCAATACAATTACCAATGAATTTCTTGAAATCATATATGTGGCTACCAAAGTAAAATTGTGAGTTTACAGACCACTGTTGTCCAGCAACAATGTTATTTTCATGCTATATCCAAAATGCATTCTGACACTACCACTTTCTATCATTCTTTTTTTACTATTATTGTTATTTTACTTAAAATACCTCATTATTTTACAGTGGAAATGTTTAGATCCTATGGATGGCACTCAGTGCATTCTCCTGTCTTTGTGATTTATGAGTTGCTGATTCTCACTTGCACAAAAAAAAAAAAAATGCTCCACAAGAAGAAATAATTTGGAATTGCTTAATATGCCCTGACAAATGTGCTAATTATTTTGGAGAAGCAGATTTGCTGTCACCTTTCATTGTTGAAAGCAACACACTCGTGGCAGGCTCTAGCACTAGAGAAATAAATACTGCAACTGCTTAATGTATGAAAATGTTATTGGCCATGCACAATGAGTGATTTAATTTGTTCACTATCCAATGAATTTGAACAAGACATTTCCATGATTTATAGCACAGACTGTTATGGTTTGCAATGTGTCATACTCTAAAGGGTCTTAGGACACAATTTTACGCAAAGTAATGCATTAGTCTTTATTGTAAAATGCTAGAAACACATCCTTGTTCTGTCCTATCATGACCCTGGAGCCCCATCATCAGATTTCATGGGAGGGAATGAAAAATAGAAAGCATAAAAGGAAAAATTTTAGGGAAACTCAGAGTCTCAGGAAAAAAAAAGTAAAACCTGATCTTATTTTCATATGCTGCAAAACTAGCTTGAGAACTGGCATAAAAATATTCAATTTGTATTTATTCAAATCTTGGGACATGTTACCTTTGCATTATGTTTCTAAATAAGTTATTTCAGGGGCCTGGGGATAGAGCACAGTATTTTAGCTGTTGATAACACTTGAGTCCATATCTTAGAAAGCATAATATATTCCAGAGAGAAGCTTTGTCTGTCAGCTAGACCTCTGATGCCAATGAGTCTGGTTTCTGAATGTTTTCAAAGTAAAGCTTAATCGACCAATTATCAGACAGTGTTGATAGGCAAATACCTGAAATACAGTTTCCATCACTTTTTTCCTTGATTTCTTTTAGACAATTAAAAGAAATCCACCCTTTTAATTGCTAAAATACAATCACTTGTCAGAAGTGGCATCTCAGCTGTCGTAATTTATATGTGCAGACTTACAAAGAATGTTTGCAGCTCTAACACTGCATAACACATCCCCACTAAAAACCAAAAGTGTTTCTAGTGAAAAGAGAGCTACATATTCTACTACATTAGGTGATTGCCATAAAATTTGTTAAATACATAATTATGGGGATGCTAGCTTTTAAGTTTTAGACTGTATTTGCTTTCTGTATTCCTTTGCAAAAATTTTGGGAGCATTAATGTTACTTTTCATGTTTAGACAGAAGTTAAAAATGTAGTGTAGCTCTGTACTGAAAACCAAATCAATTACTAATTAATTCAGAAACTCTGGTGACCTCAGTGCTAGAAATTAATTTCAGCTCAATTTTTAATATACTGAATACTAAATATACTCTGAATTACAGCACTTCTAGCTCTGGCCAAGTTCTTCACAAACATTTAGCCTGGATGGCATTGCTTGTACATATTGTTTAGTAAGACATATCTACTTAGGACATGCTATAAACATACATATAAAAACTCTCCAGTTATTATGTAGTTTCTGTGAATTAAGAAGTCATCCCAGTAACTCGGAGAAAAAGAAGAAAGGCACAGAAGTCTGAAACACCCATATACAAATACCATTATTTGCAATAAAAGTGTCCTGCAGAAACATTGGACAAAGTTTTAGGGTGCTGCATTATTCATCTGAAGCTTTCAAAATTATTTTTCAAGAGTTCCTTGTAGCTGTACTGCCAAGGAACTGAAACTCATATTCACTGTGAACAATTGTAAGACTTCTGGTACTTGAGGGCATCTTCAAATACAGCTCCTGTTCACCTCACTAGGAAAGCACAAGTTTGGTCAGTGTTCCCCATTTCCTAATCTACTGAAGTGTTTCTGAGAACAAGCTCTGACCCCTACCCCCTTTCTTGTTTTTCTCTTTGTAGTACAATAATTTGTTGCTCTGTTTTGAGCAGTAACTGAGGAATGTGGGGAGGAAATATGCAACAAATGAAATATTTATAGGGTGCTCTTTCTGTCTTTAGTCTTTATTGCCTCAAATGCAGACAATCATTTGAAACAAACATGCAAAAATATTAAAAATTGAGAACTGCAGGTGTGGGAAAAAAAAAAAAACTAAATCTGTGCCAAAGCAGTAAATGTGATAATTTAGCAACAATCTACAAACCAGTTTACTGTACTGTAAAACAACACTGTGACAGCAGATTTCAATGCCTGCTCCTTGCTCTTGCTAGCTCCAATATTAATTACTTAATATTTCAGTGTGACCATAAGCAAAGGGCTTGCTAACATTAAGATTCTTCCTCTGTAAATGTTAACTACAGCTCTTTACTCACAGTTTCACTATTCTATATTTTACATGTGGCACAAGAATAATTTCAGAAATTTTCGGTAATTTCCATTCAAAATATTTCAAATTTTGAATTCCCTGAATACTAGTAATACAGAAGGGTTTCCTTCACCCTCCTTAAACAGTTTCCAAGCCAGAATGACAACAGGGATACTGCAACATTGAAAACTGGTATTCAAATGCATTATTTGCAGCCTACTTTAGAATTACAAGTTTTCTCTAGTTTAAAGAAAAAAAAAAACAAACAAACTATGAAAATTATATGCAAAAAAATTTGACAGAGCATTTTTAGAAAACAAAGAAATAAGAAATTAAATCAGGTCCTTCACTACCTCTTCAGATGCCAAATTTGGATACAAAGTGAAAACATTGCCATATGCAAGTCTTGTATAAATACTTAAAATGCATTAACTCTAGAAAATGAAGAATAAAGAAGTGAGATTGGGAAATGAAATGTGTTTTCTTCAGAGCTTGTTCATTGTTTTAAAGTGTGTAACTGTAGGCTACTATTCACAAAATACTTTCTGACAGAGATTCAGTAGACTCCTGAATTATTTTCCAAGCTGAAACCCTTATCAGTAGACAAAAAACTAGAAATATTTTCTTAGAATATAATGTGGAAACAACACAGATGTAGAATCCTTTTTGCAGCATTGTTTTCTAATCATCTTAATAGCAATAGCCATGTAACAACGTAATGTCAAGAGGCATTTCCCCCTTGTATACACTTCTTCATTTCCTAGTTCTTTAATTGTTTAATTATCTGTCACCAGATTACTTTCTAGCCATTGCTTCCACAAAAGATTGTAAAAAATTTATGTTTGCCCTCATTTCATGCCATAAATGCTTCACAGTTTCATGAATATTCATTTTGTTTGTTTCAAAAGTTATTTAAAGATAAAGGTGTTTTCAGGGTGGTCTTTCTGAACCTTGTTACTCTGCAGTTTGCTTTGTTTTGCTTGAATGATTTTGCATTATTGTAGTTGATTGGTTCTCATCTCTCACATCTACATTGAAACGGCTATTTTTTTTTTTGTTTTTGCTCATGGTAACATTTCACCAAGTACGTGCAAAATATCTCACAGCACAGTGACTGACCCTGTAGCCTCTAAGCCAGCTTTCTTAGTAAGATTTGCAGTAGTCAACTTTGCTAACATGGCAGTCTCAAAACAGAAGTTATTTCATTTTGTAAAGGACCAATGGAAACCTGGATGGAGTAACCAAACAAGACAACATTTGTTTGCCAATTGCCTCCCTGAAAACATTACAGTCATCAGTTAGAAAAATAAATGGTACATAATTTTATTACTTACCAGCAGTCATTATTTTTAGCGCATAAGATGATCTACTGACTTAACTGTTTATATTTGTGAGAAAAATTCTCTGCAGAGATGGAAGCAGAGAAACAATATTTGAACAGCTGCTGCCAGGAGGTTATAATCAGATTGTGTTCTGACTTTGTTCCTCACACTGCACAAACACTCCATGGCTACTGTTCAAAGTCATCACCCTTCTGGGACAATACTTCCATACTTCAATTAGGAAACCGCCATTTATGAAGACTTTATAAATAAACCCCCAATCTTGCAAATATTTTCTAAAGAGCATGGTGCTCGAGAGTATCAGTAGCCTTCTGACTTCAAAGAAATTCATGTGGCAAAGAACTCTAAGCCAAATGTTCACTGTTATAGATAAGTGTTTGAAAATGACATTTATAAGCATTAAGTCCCAATGGCTTTTGAGAACGTGAATGATTAGCACTTCCGTAGTGCAAAACCTTTTTTTTTGTCTTATACTCCCATATTCCAGCCTTTCTGTTTACAGAAGGCATACTTTTTCAGGTTAATCAATTTAGAAACCAGCAGAAGGTAGTTTATTTGAATGAAAAATGCTCTAAAATTATTTACTTATATTGATGCCATTTTCACCTGTAGACATTGCCAGAAATCTTGTTACCAACAGCATTTGTCAGACTATCAGGTGATTTTAGTTTTCACAAAGGAAAACATTAAAACAGAAGGGTCCCAGAGTGTGTTATGCTTGCCTTCAGAATGTATTGGCTTTGACACGGGGTTCCACTCTCCCAGCTCAGTTTGTGCAGCTCTTACAGAGCCTACACGTGCTGTACACACTGGCCAGTCACATGCCTGGCTCAGACCCTGGGCCCAGCACAAGCATCATGTGTGGGGCTGGATGCACACTGGCAGATCCAGCTCACACACACCATTCAGTTTCTTCAGCTGAGCATGCAGAACCGGGCAATTTGCATCCATGTTGCCTATGAGCTTCCATCCTAAAGGATGCTGCCTGAGTAGACACCTTGACAAAAACAGCTGTCCTTTAAATATACAAGGTGGGGCCTTCATTTTGCTTTTTTCTATAGCAGCCTCACTGCACCTGCTTCTTCAGAAAACAGTTATTGCAGCCAGGCATCTGGCTGACAAAGCTGTGGCCCAGAATAAATTATTCTTTCTGAGATATGGACACAGATGTGCTATTTTACACAGGTGTAAAATAGCACACTGGATCCCCCGTCCTCTGAAACAGATTTGTCCATCAATAAGATCGAACTACCACACAGTCTTGCTTCCATTAAATTTCCAGTTCCTTTCCATTTGAATTTTAGGTATGACCTAATGGATTATTCCTGCCACTTCCTACACTATTCTCTAAGCTGTCTTTCTGAAATGCAGGGGAGGCTGATACCAGAGACAGATGAGGAGAAAAAGGAGTCTGACAGCGTGACAGACACTTAGTACCAGCATGACTGATGGGAAGGCTGGGTTGAACCACAGAGCTACTAAGGCTGGAAGAGACCTTCCTACGTAGGTCATCTAGTCCACACTGCTGCCTTAAGCAGACACAATTATATCATGGTGCTTAGGGCTGTGTCCAGTCAAGATATGAGTATCAAGGAAGGAGATTCCACAGCCTCCCCACGCAGCCCACTCCAATGGTTTAGTACTCTCGTGATTATTTTTTCCCTAATATATTACTTTCTTTTTAAGAACTTGTGCCTGTTGCCTCCTGTCTTATCACAGTGCACCTGTGAAAAGAGCATCTTTTCACTCTGCATCATCCAATTAAACAATGCTGGACAGGAACAACACCTCTTCTCAGCATTTTCTTCCTAAGACCAAATACAGCCTGTTCCATCCTCTTCATATACTGTGGGCTCTACAGAACCAAGCCTCACGCTGATACCTGACTGGATTCACCCACTTGTCTAGAAGGTGGCTGTTGTACCACTCTTGCACATTACAATATCTTGTCCCTAGACTGAAGACCCCTGTGCATGGTGCAATTACAAAGCACATCCATGGACTACAGCCATGCATCCTTCCTATGCATTAGCTCCTACAGAAGAATGGCAGTGGTGAAAAATCAGCCAATGCAAAAGCCATCAGGATGATGATAGAAGAATAAGGGGTGAAAAAGCACAAAGTTTTTACAGTATTAAAGTTTACAAAAATCCTTAATCTTTTCCTTTCAAGGGAAGATATTCCAAAGCAACTCAAAACGCAGCTTTGCAACTTTCAGACTCAGTCTTCTTGGGACAATCTGGAAGAAATTTGAATGATCAGACTCCAACTTTTAAAATGCTCCTATAAGCTGAACATGACTATGAAAGATGCCCAATAACCATTATTCTTTCTGACTGCTCCTTCCAGAAGTATAGACACCATTTGTCCGTGCATATTCTTCCACCTACCACATTTTGTAAGAAAACTGAATTTTAAAGGAACCAATTAACTTGAAGTGTTGAGTATCATGTTGCCAAGTAAGTTAATGCCCAATTCAATACCTGGCATGGCTTGCTTTGTCCAACAGATTATTAAAACCTTACCCTTGAACTGAAAGGTCAGAAGAGCAGCACACACTTATATCTATAAACAGGACATGACAATTACACAGTAGTCAATAGTCTGAATCAACCCTAGTATCCCAGTTACCGTATCCTGGTACTGACATCCAATGTCTATTTTTACATTAAAAATCATTATGTGAAACAAGAAGCTAGTGTGGCTTCTACATTAACTTGGGGAGAGGCAGGAGTTGAGCATATATTTGAGGCATAATGTTGATGTAGCACATTTTTGAAATATAATTTCAGAAGCCCAAGAAAAAAAAATAATCTAAAATTCAAAAAGTATGAAGGAAAATTTGTGAAGTCAAACTGAAAGTGCATTAATTAGTAGACCTCAGCTGTTCAAAGTATAACTTTATTATCATAGTTGTTCTAAAATTGAAAATGTACTACAAAAAAGAATAAACATGTATAATCTCATCTTTGAGACTTTTTTCAGGATTATTTATATAATCCAGTTGAAGAAAGGTCTTAATGGTCTTGTGCCATTTGTTCTGTCATAATTCTGTCACTAAACTGATTTCTATCAAATAAGGACTTCTTTGTATAAATCAGCTATCAAGATATTAGTAGCCTGTTCAATTCTGTCTTATGCCCATCAAGAACTCATTTTAGTTTAAGACAGCAAATCTCTTTCTCTTTTCTTCCAAATACTCCTTCCTTGTTTTGTAACACCAATATACAAGATTTGCAGTGAAAAACTCTTCAACTTGTCCAATGAACCCATAGCATGACTTGTGCTGAGCAGGTATTATTGCAGTGCTGCAGTTGCACAAGGTATTTGAGCTTGGAGTACCCACCAAGAAAGTCATGCAATATCATCTCCTTTCCCACTACTGACAGAGAGGATAAGACACTGGTTTTAAAATTTGAAGAATATGATTCAAAAAACACATTTCAGTTCAGAACTGAGTTGCCTCTGAGGTTAAAAAATTATTTAAAAATCCTACTAGTCTTGAAGAGCAGATCAATTGGGTAGTTCTATAAAACTTTCAGGATCTTTAAAGGAGATGTCACTTTAATAAATGTAAACTTTAAGTATACAGAGTACTCTTGATGATGCTCCCAGTAGTTTGAACTGTAATGCTTTTATGTTGTTGTGGATTTGTTTGGGTATTTAACAGCAATCCCACAAATATATTTCCTTGCCTATAATTTTGTAAAAGCTGTTTTTTTATCAGAATAGATTAGTAAAGAGAATGTAAATCTCCTTTCTTCCCTGTTAGAAGACTTTCATATTTAATTTTTCTCTACTGAAATTTTACTAACACAGAAGCCCGGGGATAAAAAATTTAATTTTATGGTTATAAAAGACAACAGGGGAATTGAAAAACCCCTTTAGAGTTCAGTCACAAAAAGGAAAGATTCAATTACTTTGAAAATCTTTAGAACCACAAGACAGAAATATTACAAGTGATGAGCCAGACTGGGGGTCATCATCAACTGTAATCCCAAATGGCATTTATTCCACAGCTTGTATTATTATTCATTTAGAAACATAATGAATGGCAAGCCACTAAAAACATAAGGAGATAACTGCACTTATGGAAAATAAGTTCTCTCGTAATTATTCATTAATTGAATAAAAGTAAATGTTAACCACAGTAATATTTTCATTGTCTGTCTAGTGTTCAGTGCCAACACTGAACTTGCTGGAAAATTACAGTGTCTGAATAAGTCTATTTATGTAAGATCCCTAATGGCAATATATTATTATAGGGCAAATATGCAAATAACAGTGCTTAAAATACATTTTAATTCCATAAAGGTTAATAATAGATAGCAAAATACTCTGATGATATTTAAAGTTAACAATACTTTGACAGAATCTAACTCACACTATTTTACTCACTATTGTTCTATTAATTTTCATCATATACTCCTAAGATACACTATACAAATATAAGCCATGTTAAGTTTTTTATGTGCACACTCCTTCAAAATGCATATCTGGTATCAGCATTAAAAGAAGACCGAATTATTAACAGGCAGCCACTTCTTCTAAATATTTATCTGAATTATTGCTATCACATACACTAATGAAAGTGTGACAAAATGAATTAGAAACATTTTTAAATCAATCTTGTACAATCAACGGATTCCTTTGAAGTGATTTGTGTTTGGACACACAACCTACATTGAAATCTAAATCAATTTATCTTTTGGGCAGATTTAATCTCCCCAAAAGATAAAGATGATCATCTAACATTGCCTTGGATAAAACTCCTACAGAAATAATTAATAGCAAAGTACTGATCATTCCTTGTTAAAACACTACCTCCTGTAACTGAATTCTCTGTTTACTGTTGAAATACATTCAGCATATAAAAAAATCTTTCTTTACATTTTAGGTTGGATTATTTTTTTCATTTAAATTCTTCACTATCTTAAATGACTTATTATTTCCTTTCATGATCCTGCTTGTTATATCCAAACTAACAGTAATTCTTTGTTACTTTTCCAGATGCTTAAGTATGCCTGTGTGTGCAAACTGTGAAACTTAGCTCCAGACATCTGAGGCTGTAATTACGTCTGACTGCCATAACACTGCAAAAAGGCCATAGATTTATTAGTTAACATGCAATATATATTAATACACCAAGATAAAATACTTTTAACTATGTGTGCAATGATGACTGATTCAATGTTATATCATGACTCAAAATTAAAAACTTATCAAATAAGAACAATGTTGGTATTTCATGTCTGTATCTATTGTTCAATGCTTGTAATCACCATATCTTGTACTTCACTGACCAATACACCATCAATAAAATTGAACTCTCCTTATGTATGGAGCAATACTTCATTGCAAATACATGGAGAAAAAGTAACAATAACTCAAAGAACATCACAGTGCTGTCAATTAATGCACTGTATTCTAGGAATCATTTAAAGGATTACCCTAGGCTATTTAATTAGTCCATTAATAAGTAGTGATTTATCTGTTATAAATTGATTTCTCCCTTCCACACTTAACTGATCTTGCCATTGATCTGTCATTCTGCCCTCAAATGATTTCAAATTAAGTTTTCACTGCTTAGGAGTCCTACTACAGAAATTCAAGACCCTTAACCTAACAAAAGTGTGATAGGATTCACTAGACCCAAGTCTCTGAAGGAAGGAATACTAATAATTAGGAAAATACTATACAAAGTAAATAAGAGATCTGTACCATAGCACATGGGCTCTCTTCCTTTGGTGACTATTTTGAATTGTGTAATAAAACAGCAAGCTTTGTTAACAATGGATAGTCTTGAGAACCTCTGTGCTGCTTTACCTGAGTTGCCGTAATTGCTCTACTTACAAGAACTCAGTAGTAAGAATGTTTTGGATGGTAAATACTGACTTATGCTCTGCATTAGTCGGTGAGCAGACAAAACTATCCACCTCCATTAAATGCCATGACTTTTTTTTTTTAAGTCTAATACAACTTAAACATCAGGAAAACTAACCAGGATTTCAGTTCTGTAATGTGCTGGACTATACCCTGAGCTGCTGGGCACTCTCAAAAGCCATGTATTCAAAGGGAATTGATGACACTGCTCATTGTATATGGCTTAGTCTGACTGGGGTTTAAGAATAGATTAATTTTCATATTAAATATATCTTCCTGAAATAGCTAAAGGGGTAAGAAATCATCTTAAGTTTTGCAAGTTGAGTTTACTGGAAAAACAACCAAAAATAACTGAAGTGAAACCCTGTTGTTTTCACAAACTGATCAAATAAATGTTTCCAATTATAATTGCTATCAGACACTCATAAGACATCACTTCTACCTTTATTGAATAAGCTAAGGAGGATTATTTTAACAGCTTTTAGTATTTTTCAACATTTCATGTCTCTATTATTTCCCCTATTTAATTCACAAAATAGCTGTTTCTTTTCTCTTCCCAATTACATAAGTACTCTAAAACTACCTATATTACCTTCATTGTTAGGTAGTAAACCAGTCATTCACTCCTTCTCAATATTACACTCTCCTGCTTTGCAGAAAAATAGTTAAGGACATCCATGCCCAAATTGCAGAAAAGGGATTTTAACTTGCCGGATTTGCTGCTGATCACAAATCAAGCTAATGAAAACCTGAATGCTACAATAATTATACAGTAACCTTGATTGATACATATAATGTTGCTTAATTTCCCAAGGTTTCATTATGGAGATCAGAAGCATGAACTGCGGGATGCTACATCCCTCTTAATTGTTTATACCCAACACTCATTTTCATGGGAGTAAACTGTTACATTGGTAAACACTAGTAGTTTGTGACATTTGATTATTTGAAGTTTCTACACTTCTACAAATTTCTCCTGAATTTCACTGCCTTCCTTTTTTTTCTCTTTGACATCATTCTTTCCTTAACTGCCCTGGTGCCACTTCTTACACAGAACAGTTTCCCCAGTCAATGCTTTGTTTATCTATAGATGGGTTCAAAAGGCAATTAGATAAGTACAAGTAAAAATTGCTACCAATGCTGAGTACATAACTGCAGCTTCACACTTTGGCTCAGAAAAACCCTAAACCACAGAGAATGACTCAGGAATAATTTATCCCTGAACATCTGTCTTGCTCATAAGTCTGTCCAAAATGATGTGCAGCTGCAGCCTGTCCTGAAATAAGAAAACTTTATTGGAAAGGGGCAAGGGAGCTGGACTAGTAGCATAACTGTAGTGGATTAAGACCTGAAAATGGGAACTAGACATTGGGAAGAATGTCCTCAAAGTGTTCACTAACATCTGAAAATTCTACCAAACTTAACTAGATACAGGACACTGAAAAATGTGGCTGCTGTTATATTCACAAAATATTTTCTCCTCTTATACCAAAACTCCAGACTATGGAAACAAAACCCTTTCTGAAATTCTGCAAATCAGAGGACACGTCTCTAAATCATTCTTAAAGGATTTAAAGTAGTTGTTATTAATTTAGTAAGTAAGCTTGATTAATTTATCAAAGAAAATGACTACTGTAATATAGATATAATATATTATACTGGAATAATTCTATATAGAAGAATAGCATGGCTTTCCATCAGTGCCATCATTTTCTGCATTTTTATAATGAGTTATTTCCATTTGTAAATATAAAGGCAAAATGAGCAACAGACAGTATGTTTGCAGTGTATTGCAACACACTGGAATCATTAAAAACGAAAAAAAAATAGATGGAAGTGGCTTTAAAAGTATTAATATCACAATTAAAAGGACAACTACAACAATGTTCAAATACCAGTTTGCCAAAAACTGTGGTGGCAGAATGAAACTTAGTCAGCCCTATCTTCCTAGTGCACATTTAAGCCATGCTTAACAATCTGCCTTGAACTGCAAGGAATTAAACAATCTACAAAGATCAGCAGCAGAATGTTCTGTCTAAGTCACTACATCAAGGCAAAAAATGCTTCAGTGGAAAGATTTCCCAAAGCTCTTTCAAAAGCTTTATCAATTCCCACAAGTAGCCCATAAACGTTGTCTTCTACTGCACATACTGAAACTCATGACCTGAATTTCCAGGTCATCTTTATCAGAGAGCAACAGTGAAACCAATTTCACTGACAGTGTTGTCAAAGATCTATAGACCAAGACAATTACTCAGAATAAAACTTCTATTGAAAGTCCTCATTTAAAAACTTTTCAAACATTTTCTTCAGTTTTAGCAAGTTCATTTTCAGTTATGTTTTTCCATATGTGATTAAACTACTTCCAAGTAGAATAATCATGTAGGAATTTATATTACAATCAGGAGTTAAAATAATCTATCAGTGCACAGTGAATGTGCTCCAAAAAGATACATTGGTATTTACAATAACCTAATAAATTACTGTTTTGTAAATATAATGCTAACTCTTCAGGATAGTTCAAGAGCTCTTAAAATCTCCTTTTCCCCTTCACTTTATTTATTCTCTTAAATCTATGCTACATTACTTTCTATACATTACACTGAGACTGCCAGAAATCATATCCCAGCCTTAAATTATGTGATATACATTCTTGGGAGGTGAAATGAGCACTGGCTAAGACAACAACTGCTGGAGCAAAGAAGTAAATCCCCACAGAAGTAGCAAGAGAACATGAGAACCACAAAAGAAAAGATTAGAGAAAGGGGATCCACAGAGAACAGCATTACAGGGTCATCACATGTTGTAGGTTGGGTTGATTTAGTCAGGGGTTTTATTAATGTTAGTTAGGTTTGTTCCTTGTACATCCCTATTTTTCCCCTCACAGTGGTTCGCTCCAAGTTGTTTACCCCGAAAGTTCCTGCCACTCAGATCCACAGTTACCTGCCAATCTTCTCACCTCTCCCTGTTTTCTCCTTATTTGGTTCTGTCAATCAGGGGTTGTCATTCCCTGTTGAGTGTCAATCTTGAAACCACCCCCAGCTTCTTCATCAAAGTTCTGTATCAATCACCCCCCCTTAGCCCTCCTATTTGTCCCAGAACGCTGTACCCACCTCTGTTATGTTACCATTGCTTGTTATAGTTGATGTCATTTCTCTGTCGTTTGTCCCCACTGGGCGAGCCAGGTTTCCACCCCTGTCCACCCGCACCCTACTTAATCTGCTGCAACCCTTTGTTCTCCAGCATTTTGCAGTGCATTGCTCTGAAAGCATTTTGTTCCAACCACGTATGGGGGAATAAAAGTTCTTAGGGCTCGCAAGCAAAGCATCCTTCTCTCATCCCTTCATCTCCTCTCAGCGTGAAGCTACCAAAGCTGCGTTACCCACGCCGCAGCGCTCAACCTAACCAGGGAGGCAGATGCCAAAACCCTGGGGTGCCCGCACACACGTGGCGGCCACCCGGCCTCACACAGGCAGTGCTAGCCGGTGCTTCTGGACTGCTTGAGGTCGTGGCAGGTAGCTGCTGCAATCATATATGGCAGAAATGAGTAAGGAAAGAAAACACATGTACGAGGGAGACCTGGCAATGGAAAATACTGCAAGGAGGAAGAGGAAAAAAGATACTAGAAAATATTCAAGAATTAGAGGGTTTGGGAAGAAAGGAGAAAGTAAGCAAGCAAGCACCCATGCAAACCACAAGAAAGCAAAATAAAGGACACGAAAAGTACAAAGAACTTAAGAAAGATCAGAGGGCATGCACTGGCACATAAAGTAAAGAAAGAAACATTCTATCTGCTGACATCAAAGGTCATTAAGAGCTTCAGTTACATAGCTTTAAATGTATCTCTCCTTACTGTGAATATGGGTGGATGGCAATCCCAGAAGTTCTTGTCTGCTGCAACAGAAATGTTTCTGTCCTACAGCACAATCAATAAAAATCAATTGCCTGATAATTGCTTTGCATCAAATTAAATTATGGAGGGCTACATAGCTTAGAGGGTTGGAAATGAGATGTGGAGCCTTTCACCTCTGGGTCACTGCTACAAACACAATGCAAGTCAATAATGACTAAGAGTTGTTACTTTTGTGTTAGTGAAACACCTGATTTTAAGCTCTACTAAACCACACCTTTGCTGCTTTATAACCTCAGACCTTTGTTTTGCCAGTCCCTGAACAAAGCTGGATGAAGCTCCCATGTGACCTTTGTGCTGCCTGTGATTATAATCAACATAATTCCTTATCCCTTCAATAGATTACAACCCAAATCCAAAGAGCCTGGTTACTTTCAAAACTAGTTGGAAAAATTAAAGAAGATTACAAGTTAGATTTAAAACATTTATCAAGACCTCAAAATCATGTATAGTATTTATACTTTTAGCCAGGATCATAAATATTAAAAAAATACTTTTTGAGCATTTTGATTCTCACAAAAAAAAAAAAAAAAAAAAACAAAACCAAACCCAGAGAAGAAACCAAACCACCCCTGCCCCCCCACACCAAAAAAAACCTAAACAACAAGACAATCCAAAACATTACTAAGTTTTCCATCCCGCTTGAGGCATTAAAGCAAGAGGAAGACAGTACAAATTTCTGAAAACACTAGGTGGTATTACATAAAAGACAGCTGGTTTTATTGTGAAAGTAAAGTCTGGACAGTACCTGTGATACTGCTGACAGCTAAACCCACAAACACAGGCATCCTTGAAGCCACTTATCTGGTAGTGGCACTCTGACTTTTACTAAAATGCATCCTGTTTTCCAAAACCTATGTGGTTTTTTTATTTTTGTTTTCAATTACATACAGGAAATTATTACTATTATTATTATTTACTTATGCATTTTAGACTCCAGATTCAACTTCATTTCTAATTTAGGCTTCAGCATTTAAATACTTTCAGTCTTTTCTTACCAGCTCTGTGATATTCATGGCTATTTCTAGCATAATTAGCAGATTGATGTGGACAGCCACATGCAGATGAATTTGCTGCAGGAATTAGAAGAGTACGACTGAATTTGCAAGTTCAGAAGTTCCACAGAGAACATGAATTATTTTTCCCTGCAAACTTATTTTTATTATTTATTATTCTAAGAATTGGACAACAATTACATACCTTTACAAGGGCCAAGGTAATTGGAGCAGGGGTGGGGGAGGAGGTTCCATTCGCCAAAAAAAAAAAAAAATGGAAAAAAAGAAATTTGTTTCTATTTCCCTTTTTTTTTCCCTATATCCTGACAGTAAAGAATGCACACCACATCCTCTGGACAGTCAGGCACTTTGTTAAACAATAAACCAAAGATACACAGTATTTGTAATATCCTTCAGTTAGTATTTACTCAAGTATACCAAATATCTGTTTTCTAGAAAGCAAAACAGCATGCTTAGTATTTTCATTGAGGCAGACAAGCTACAAATAAAGGACCTCTTTATAAAAAACATTCTGTTCTGTAGCTTCATGCTACAAACACTCTGATTTATATACCATATATATGTATGGAATTGCTGCTCTCCCTACACTGCAGCAGAAGATTGTCTTTTGGGTAGGACATGAGGAACTGAGCTAATGAAAAAAAAAAAAAAAAAGAAAAATATTGTCAACTTTTTCTCAAAAGCACCATCAGAGTCTCAGTGCAGTCTGTGTAGCACACTTGTAAACCCTTTGAAACAGAGTGCAGACCATCACAAGGGTAAGAAGCAGCAATATTGCAAGCAAGTACCTTCCACCACAAATCACACCATAAGGAGCATCACCCTTTCTTCAAGAAGGTACAGCTCTCACAGCTCAGCTTAAAAAGGACAGTGCAAAACTGTGCTAGCAGCACACTGATACTTATTTTACTTCAGCTAGAGGAAACATGGGAATACTCCTTTTATACAATGGTGTAGTCACCAGAGCACTCACCTTACTGCTGATTTCCAGGCCATGGTCACCCTGAAGCACAATTTCTTTCCAGAAAAAAGCTCTAAGCTGTAAAGAGGACCAGGAAGAGGGTTCTTCCACTCTCACCATGGCGACTAAGTCTCTGTGTGCACAGAGGGATCAGAGCCCACAATTTACACCAGCCTTGCCATTTAAAGGACGCCATTTCTAACACCTCATGAATCTGGTACAGCTACAAAACATCCCAGCTTCAGCTGTAGGATGGCCAGCTTCCCTGTGCTAGCTTGGGATACATTTTTGCAAGCAGAGAACTGTAGTTACAAACAGTATCTGTGGCTCTCAGTTTGTGCTCTCTCATCACCCACACAGCCTGTATGAAAGGCTCCTGTCACACATGTGTTTTGAATTGAAACTGAAGAATTGAGACTAAGTGAATCAGCTGTGCTCAGGCCCTGACCAAGAAGGCCTGATTAATTATTCCAGGAACTTAAGAGGTAACATACCTTCAAAAATGTATCTAATTTATTACCTACCTACACCCTGTAGAATTTCCTATGGATAGTATGGGGCTGTACATCTTGGAAAATACAATTACTGCTGAGTATTTACCATTCTGAGGAGTTTATCATTGCCACAAAAACCAATGCTATTAGTCTATAATGCAGATTCATCATAGATAATCTTCAAATTAATGCAGGTAATAAATACTACTTTATGACTCTTGATCTGAAAACTTGAACAAAAGATGTTGCAAATTATTCTACTATAAAAAAAAATTCTCACTATACTTGAAATTTAATCGTTTATTACACAGTTTTTCCCCTAGCAGAGTAAATAATTTTTCAGCAATCTTTGAAACAATTTGTCATGATTTTTAAACATACTTTTTATTGGCATAAACCAGTTTAATTTTGGCTTGATTTATAATGAACATTTAATTGTGTGTTATTTTCCTAGTGCACCTCTTAAAAAGCTGTTTCCATTCACAGGTACACTGAAAAGAACAAAAAACTTATACATAAAAAGTAATGTGCCACCATAATTTGAAAATATTCACCTCATTCACATTCATCTGCCTCTACTAAAAGATTTATAACATGTCTAAACCAGAAATTGATGAATTCATCAGCGGTTGCAACATTTTATCATAATCAATAATATAATTTTACCCCTTAAATGGGTTTTCAATTAAAGTACATTTTTTTCAAAGTAATGTTATTTTTGTCATAATAATAAAAATAAAATAGTTTCTCTGCAGACTAACAGCATTAACTAATTTCATACCAGGTGCTGTGTTGTAAAGGGCAATAACCTGTACAGCCAAACAAAGATAATACTTTACTTAATGAAAGTCAAATAAAATTAATTGTGCTGTTTCACAGGTTAAATACAAAGTAAAACATTTCTTAGATAAATAAGTACAAGTGTAAAGATCAAACACCATTACACAAGTTTAGAAGTTCATTATCCAACAAAGAAGAATCTAAGGACAGCAAGAGAACATCAGTGTTAGGAATTCAGGCTGGCCTGGCTTCCACAAATTCACTTTTGAACTTTCTCTTAGCTCTCAAGAAAACCCAGGACACAACAGTCCAGAAGCTTCCACACAAAGTTAGATGTAAAAGATTTCTTGGATAGAAGAGTATACCAGGAGCAGCAGAAATGGAGCAGACCATCACCAGTCTCTCATCAGATGATATTAAATAACACTATCAGGACTTTAAGTTTTATTTCTCTGGTAGCTGGTGCTTACTAAGCTAGGACTTGTTGTACAGAGCTGAAGTAGAGAATGTTTTAACTTATTTGTACTGCTATACAGCAAGACCTTTTAGATATAAGAAATAGAAACAAAATTTAATAGTGTGGAGTAAGACAAATGAGCAAATATTTATGAAATCAGGCTAAACCAGAGGGGTTTGTGGTCCATTGAACAAATACTCCTGCTGTAGAAAGTGAATTAAATCAAATGGTGTGATCTGATTATCTTCAAGGATTATTTGTCATGGGCAAACTACTGGTTCAGGTAGGAACAGACTGTTACCCTTCAGCTCAGTGGCAGTTATTGATCTTGGCTGGCACAGCCTCATTGTTACATGACTTCAGTGTTATGGAGAGGCTGCTGGCTTAATGTCTGTCAGTCTCGAAATACAAGTAGTCCTTCCTTAGGAAAGATAAAGGGAGGTAATTTCAGGGTCTTTCATCTTTTACAGAGCTCTACTGCTCAGAAGACAGAAAGTGTATTTTCTTTGTCTATGGCAATTAACTAAATCTTGAACTTCACACAATTTTTATGGATGGATAATATGTATACCTAGAAATAGGAGAAAATTTCTAGCACTGCTGTTAGCAATGGAAATACAACTTCACCCAGACCCATCATCCTGTACCAGGACAGAGGCCTCAGAGTAAGGAAAGGAGAGGGCACTTAGGGGTGATTATGGGGAACTCTTTGAAACTCTTTGATGTCACTTCTGAGAACTTAATTGAATGGAAAAACAATTGCATAGAATTTGAAAAGAAACAAAAAAGTGCTCTATAGCTTTAAGAACAGACAAAAGCCTTGCACTCTTGTTCAGGGGACTGCTTTACATAAATCTTCAGGAAGTCTCTGACAGGCAGTATCCTGGACAGAAATCAGATAGCTATTTCTCAGGCTCAAATATCCAGCTTGTTTTGAGGCAAATCTCAAGACAAATACGCCAAGAGCTATAAATCAGAGAACTATACCAGATGCAAGCAAAAATGAGGCTACAGAAGCTGAGGAACAAGTACATGATCCCACTGCTCTTGCACTGCTTTTGTCAGAAAATGTTTGCTAGTTTCACAGTTGTCCACATAATTTGAAAACTGAAAGTTACAATTGGTAGACGTCTTGGAAATTTCAATCTATTCGGCTTTTGTGAGGAAGGGAGCTGTAGCTTAGAATCAATAAGCTTCTCTTTATTTATATTTGGAAGCTGGTCCTGAAAAGCTCCTTCACACAAGAAATTCCTCTTCCTGCAGTAAACAGCCAAATAGGTATGAATGCAGTCATAAATTATCATTGCAGAACAGCAAACGCACAAATGTTGATCAATTAATGTAGAGTGAAATCTTGTTGTATGTCCCCCTTAGTGGAGCAGGTTAATTCCTGGGATTCACCATTTGGAATACCCTCCATCATTATTTTACACATCCACCTAGGCTCTTCGGTGCTGTGCATTTAAGGCCCAGCTGGGAGATCCAAACGTACAATGACATCCCAGTGAGTTTGTGAGGCTCAGGGAATGTGGCAGGGGAGTCAGGCTCCTCAGAGAGGAGTGACAGCAGATGCCCTCCAGGGGAGCTACAAACCACACATCATCCTGGACTGTCACCCCAGGAACACGCTTTGGACTCAAGGAAAAGAGCTGACAGGCAGCAGCCATAGTTTCAGCTGCTTCCTTCAGATCTTTCCCAGCAGGTGTCACTACGATGTAGCATTGCTATAAAATCTTCAAGTAACAAACATTAAAGTAGTGGGTTCCTTTTTCCCCCAACTGGCAAAGCACCTCTGTAGTCTAATTATGTAAAACCTGAATAGTCGGCAACAATGAGCTTTGTGATGAGAGGGCGGGGAAAACTGTTAGCTGTGTATCATTTCCACTTCCATACAGCTGATTTTCTTCTTATAAATTGTTGTACCTCTGAAAGAGATGTCTTTAATGAAGTGATTAATTTAATGCAATGCTCAGCATTCTCTTCTTAACAGTAATGTACACAGATGGCTGTATTCCAAACTCCATTCATCTATTTCAAATTGTTATAAAATGGCTGTTGAATTCTATTCTTTGGAGAGATAAAATATATTTGTAATAAACAACAAAATTTTCTAGCAGCTGGTTGTGAAAATTAAGAAAAAAACATACCAACACAATGGGGAGAAAAAGGATTTCCAAAGCAGTCTCCATGCAGACGCTGACTGTCCTACCATCCAGCGATTCTGCAGGCGTTCAGACACCTCACTGTAATGTCTCAAAAATCAATAGCAATTTATTCTCTCTTTGGACCCCAACCAACAAAAGTAAATAATACTGTCACCTGCGGTCTGCCTTCAGAACATGGTCACAAAACAGTCTTGCTACTATACCACAACCCTCCAAGGCTCTTTATCTATGCCGGCTTTGCAAATTGTATTGGCTTTCACAAGGGAGAAACACACAAGACAGCAACAAAAAGGGGTCAAGTTCTTGTACTCTGACCACCCAGGCTGCTGAGCTGGAATTTAAAAAAAGGTTTGGCACCTGTCTTACTTCAGTTTCAACTACATTAATTTTATTAAAAGGGAAAAAGAAAAGAAAAAAAATTAAAATAAATCCAAAACTGAAAAAGGAATATTAGAATTATGTTTTCTCATGCAATAAAAGGGAAATCCTGGAGGAAAAAGTTGAAACACTTGCATCATTGCTAAATTAATTTCTTAAAAATTGGAGGCTTTGAAATTCACATTCCTTACAATGCTAATGAACATATGTCAGAATATTCAAAGTGATCCAGAATATTAACAGACTGTTTTCAAAATCATCATAATTTGTAACCAATATTAAGGAATCAATTCCCATCTCATTATAAGACAACCAGTTTAACCGATCACAGCATGAGGCATATCATCGTCACAGGGACCTTACAAAATTTCAAACACATGATATGAAGATATGCTCCACTTAACTTCTAGTGACCCTGTGTATGTATGTACCTACAATGGACTCTTGTCTTTCCAAGGAACATTATTTAAATATGCTTGTACCTTTGCATATTAAATTGTCTTTGCTGCTACATGTGTGTAAAGCCTAGAGGGCATAGAAATCCTCACCATCACCACCAATTGTTTTTGCTTATTAGAAATACTGATAGTTGTGAGTTCATATAAATAAGTTCAGGATGCATCACAAGCTCATACAGGCATCACATCCTGATTTAAAGCAGTCCACCCTTTCTTTTGTGGCCATTTATATCAATGAGTACAAAGACAGAGCATGGGCTGAATGCAAAGAAGGAAGTGGAAGTTAAGAGAAAAAAATCGACCTTCTATTCCAATTTTCAATGTGGACAGTAATTCCATGAAGTAATTTCACACTGTAAAATGATAAAATACCAAAACTTAAAAGCGCAATACAAATATGTGTATTTAACGGGTCTTGTAATAACCCTCGTTACAAGCCAGGCTAGAATAATCATTTCTTTCAGTAGGGAAAAATTAGTAAAAAAATGGAAAATTCCAAAATATTTTAGGTTAATATCTTACGAGAAAGAAAAATCTGCATGGATTTTACATGACCACATGAAAAGAAATGAGGAGATACTAAGACTGTTTATTTACACAAGATATAAACACTTGACTAATCAAAGGCATTCTGAGCAATGTTACAAGAAATTCCGGTAAAACATTAGAAGATTAATGTATTAATTATTTTAAAAATCAGGTGCAAAATGAAGAAAACCCAATAGCCACTAATATCAAAGAAAAGCAACAAAATAAATAGAATTTTTTATTGAGTCATAAACTGAATGAAAAGGGAAAAAGGCTACAAAGATTTAATTAATTCCTTCTACTATAAGCCACAGCAACAATGAATGGAAAGTCTGCCATTGTAAGAACCAAATTTAGGGTACAGCAAAAACTGCCTCAACAGCAGATGAATATTCAATTATTTCATTAAAAACTGTAGAACTTTTTAATGAATATTTAATAAGCACATCAGTATCTGAAGTCAGACTGCTGCATGACTGGATACTCATTCAATCCTATGCAAGCTTTTACTAGCCCCTTATTAAAAAAAAAAACAAACTTACAGGTTAAAAAGATATTTTTATCTTTACTTTTACAAGAGCTAAACAGAATATGACTCAACAAAGCAACAGCAGAAATCAGGAGTGCTTCTCTACTGTTCCATTTGTATATCCCAATAAGAGCATTTAATTTAATTTACTATTTACTCATTTTTCATTTGCAATTCTCTGCAGGTGTGTGTAAATCCAGTGTTAACTACACCTAGTACTGGGAACACAGAATAGAAATTTCTAAAAATAGGCTTAAATAATTCCAGAAATTCTTCTCTGGCTTTGAAGCATCTCCCAGAAAAGCTCTGACAAGGATTCTACCTCAGAAGCAGAGTGGCCAGCCGGTCAAGGGAGGTGATCCTCCCCATTTAATCTACTGTGGCAAGATCCTTCCTGGAGTACTGCATCCAATTTCTGGGGTTTCCAACACTGGAAGAATGTGACCTGCTGGAGCAGGTCCAAAAGAGAACCTGAACCTTCAGCCATGAAGACGATTAAGGGGCTGGAGCACCTCTCCCAGGAGGACAGGCTGAGAGAGTTGGGAATGTTCAGACTGGAAAACAGAAGGCTCCAGAGAGACTTTACAGTACCCTTCATTATCTAAAGGGGGCCCTGGCAGCCAGGAGGGCCAACCCTGTCCTGGTGGGCATCAGGCACAGCATCAACAGCCAGGCAAGGGAGGGGATTGTCCTGCTCTGCTCTGAGCAGGGGCAGCCTCACCTCAAGTGCTGGGGGCAGTTTTGCGTGACACAATGTAAAAAAGACATTAAGCTTTAAGAGAATGTCCAGAGCACGGCAACAAGGATGGTGAAGGGCCTTGAGGAGAAGCTGTATGAGGAGCAGCTGAGGTCACTTGGTCTGTTCAGCCTGGAGGAGACTGAGGGGAGACCTCACTGAAGTTACAACTTCCTCATGAGGGGAAGAGGAGGGGCAGGCACTGATATCTGCTCTGTGGTGCCCAGTGACAGGGGGAATAGGCCTGAGTTTGTGTCAGGGGAGGTGTAGGTTGGATATTAGGAAAAGATTCTTCACCCAGAGAGTGGTTGGGCACTGGATGAGGCTCCCCAGGGAAGTGATCACAGCACTAAGCCTGACAGTTCAAGAAGTGTTTGGACAAAGCCCTTGAGCAAATGGTGTGACTCTTGGGGATGGTGCTGTGCAGGGCTGGGAGTTAGACTTGTGTTGCATCCCGGGTTTGGGTTCAGATTAGGGGTTCTGATATGTGTTAGTTAGCCGGTTCTGTGTACCCCTGTGCACCCCCCATGTTCCCTCCTCCCCGCGGTGGTCCACTCCAGGTCTCTTACCATTGGAGCATCACCATGCCAGTCCTGTAACCACCCCCCGTCCACTCCAGAAAGTTCTGTGTCTGTCACCCCGTCCCCACAACCCCATTCATCCCAGAGCCCTGTGTCCACCCCTGTCGCGTCCCCGTTGGTTATCCCAGTCCACGTCACTCCCCCGTAGCCTGCCCCCAGTGGGCGAGGGGGGCTTCCACCCCCCTTGGCCTGCCCCCTATAAAATCCCACGCACCCCTGTTCTGGTGCCATTTTGTCCACGCGGTGCTAGGGAGAGAGCCGCGCTTCTCCATCGCAGCTCTACACAACAATAAAAGCTCTCCAGGTAGTCAGGCGGACAGACTGGACATTCCTTCCCTCTTTGTCTCGCCCTCGCGCCGGCAGCAGAACGCTGCCAGCCCCACCCCGGTGCGCAGAACGCAGCAGCGCCCGGGACAAGGGGCACCCCGGTCCAGCCGAGAAGCAGCGCTTTTGCCACGCTCTCCAGACCTGCCCAGGACCGGGGAAAACAACGCAAAGCTGCAGACTTGATGATCCCATCCAACTCAGCATGTTTTGTGATATATAGATAGATACACTCATACACACATGTGAGTGCAGGTGTGTGTATTTCTAATAATTAACTATTGTTTTCTCTCTAAAATGCTTGGAAAAAGGTTAACTCAGGACCTTTGCTGACATAAATGTTCTCATTTCACTTGTAGTCAGGCAGGAATTTCTGTCACCATAAGACCGGTGAGCCCTAGCCTAACATTTACAACTTCTTTTGATAAAGAACTAGAGTTAAGAATATTTACGAAGTTTGCAATGGATTAAGCTCTTCCCTTCTAAAGAAATCTCTGCAAATTGCTTCAACTACTAAGAGCTACCCAAACAAATTAAGAATTAAGAAAGTGAACCATTTTAATCACTAGTTTGCCAATACTACCAATAAGGTTACTGCTAATGTGGCCATTTTTCTTTAGGATGCAAATAGAAATTGTTAAGTAGATCTCATCTCTTAGATAACTAGTTTTGACTGATTATCAGTTTACACCAAATAAATATTTGCAATTTAAACACAAAAATTTTTAGAAGACATTACTTTGCACTTTCATTAAAAAGTGAAATTAACTGGATAGGACAGCATGCTTGCTTCCAGGCTTTCCCATTCCTTTTCTTAAAATCTTGGTACATGACTTTGCCTCCAAATGTGAGCTTAACAGAAGAGAGGTGTGCGAGAGCAAATCACATAATTGGGAAGCCTGAAAATACAGGATAAAATTATCAAGAGAAGGCAATATTTTATCACAAATTTGAGCATTCAATAATATTTCTAAAAATGCAATACATTTGAAAAGCTCTAGCTTTTTATAGTCCTGGAGTACGTTAACTAGCACAACTTAAAAGTTTGGGGAAACATTAGTTTGAAGGTTAATATTCCAAACCCAAGACTCACCAACTGAGGTCCCCTCAGCAAGGTGCAATGCATGCAGAGAAACCAAAATTCTCTGCTTGTACTTTTGACACTGTTGGTGTATATCCTTCTGAGCAGCACTTCAGATTTCATTATACAATTCTGATAGTTTAAAACTACTTTTCTCCTGAAGCTTGACATACAGCTCTGCAACTATTCCAGTAACAAAATAAGAGTTCGCAGCCAGAATTGTTAGAGTAGGGGTATTTTTTTATTATTATTTTTCAAGTTAAAAAAAAAAAAAAAAAGAAAAATGTATCAAATCCAGCTACTTATGCCTCTCTTTGCATGACACTAAAATGATGCTTACAGGATGTAGTTTTGCAGCTTATGGCTGAGTATAAGCAGACTGCATATTGTAAGTAAGCTGCGTAGGACAGTTCCTATTGATCTACCTTGATTCAATTCCTCTTCTCTTTAATGGGTTTTAAATATAAAGAAAGAAATACTCCAATAACAAGATATTAAAAGAAAATAAAGCTAGTTTCAAGGAATGATGGAATGATTAGGGAAACATTCCAGTACCATGGTGTTCATCATCAAAGACAAGATCGTATACCCTGTCTTCAAATCAGACTTCAATAGGACACAACAAGGTAGGCACAGTCTGAGACACTTAATAAGGAGAAATTACAGTGGCACATTGAATGTAAACTGAATGAGACAGAAGCTCTGCAGAAACAAACTAAAATTTATTCTAAGTCTATCCTGAAATTATAGTACAATGAACAAATATTAATATATCCATGTTTTTAAAAATAGCTTTTTCTTCCCTTGCTTGCCATCATACATACTCATTCAAAAGCAGGTAACTGTTTAAGTGATCCAGACTTCCATCAAAGAGGTTAGTAACAAACTCATTTACACTTACATTCTTACTATTACTACAACTTAACAAAAATAAGGAAATCTAACTAAAGATGTTTACCTTCATGCACCATATTTAAGAAAAAGTGTCACTGGTTGTAACATGTTCTGCAGCTTATATTCAGTTATATATTTCGCACTGCACATTCAATTTAATTTTCTAGATTTACCCTCATCAGTGTGTGAAGATGATCCAATCAATTCCAAATTAATAGATTCTGTTTCAAATAAGCAGAGTATATTTAACCAATATATTATGAAGGCTAACCCAGACTGATTTTATTTGCTGAAGTACATGAATTTCTTTGACCTCACTGTCTTGATTTCTCTTAGACCTTCCTCTGAGGCTGTAACAGATTTGTTTCAGCAACAAGACAAAGGTACAATCTAATTCACTTTCCAGACTGTGAACATGACTGTTCAAAGCACACATGTAATTATATTCTTTCCTTGCAACAACACGTTTTAGAAACATTTTTTTAGTAGCAACCTGTGATTTGATATGAACACTGCTTTTTTCTTTAAAAGGAAGTAAAATAAAATTTTGCCTTTAAACACTGCTATTTTACAAATTTATTCAATTAAAACAACATTAACCTATAAAAACAATGCCTAATTTTAATGTGCTCTTTGCTTTTAATACACTCTTACGCCAAATGTTGCAGCAACTAAGAAGTTTCAGCATTTTTCACCTCTTTGAAAATCTGAAAGCAGTTTATATTTGTATATTTCCAGTGTTTCCCCTCACTGAAATCAATACAGCTACTGAAGAAAAGCACGCAGGTATATCAACCTGTTAGCTGGATTTGAAAGAACACAATTTTATAGTCCTAAGTTATTCTTCAGTGTGTTGGCATAAAGAAACAAACATACCTAATTTTGCTGTTCTTCTCAAATCTATTGACTATGAAACATGACACAAAAGAAATCTGCCATCCTGAACACAAAGGAAACCATATAATGAAAAGAGCCATGACAAAATAAATACCTAGTCTTAAAATAATAATAGTTATTGAAGAAGGAAACAAATTTCACAATCCAAAGGATTCTCCAGCTGGACAATTCTATCACTCCTGCCATCATCGCAGACAAATACTTTTAAGATTAGTCCCTTAACAAAGGCAGGGGTATTGAGCTATTCCAGCTCATCTCTGAGCTCATCTTTGGCCAGAAGCTCTCTGCCTGCTTAGAACCTGGGCAACAGCTTTAAAACTACTGTATTTCAGCCAGCTTTACAACTACTGTATTTCAGTGTAACATATTACCTACAAACCAATTTTTAATGTTCTAACTGAAATCTTAAGACTCTGAACTTCAAATGAATCTAAACAATTGAAGCTTAAGTAACACAGTTTTCTACTGTATCTCGGAAATATACACAACCTAAAAAATAACTCAAACTAAACCAAACAGCAACTTGTAAAAAAAAGCAAATATACATGTTAAGAATACAAAAGTGGAGTTGTACAGAAATACTTCATGTATCTGAAAGTTCAGGTATCTTTACTGAAAGAAAATTTTAGTACAATGAAAAGAAAATCCTAAAAAGTGCCCAAAAGGGAAACACAAAATACCCCACTAACACAGGGCAACTTTTTTTCTGAAATGAGTGATTTTTTCTGTTTGAAGTATTGTTGATTTATGTGTTAGAATTTTCAGCATATTTGTAAATAGAGTAATGTGAAAAAATTGAATGTTACTTCTGAGACCCAGAAGCTGTAATATACTGTAAAAACAGACAGAATAGAAATCCCAGCAAGGCTAAATATATCATAAAATGACTGCTCACTCTGTAAGAAATATACCTGTTTCTCATATATGTATAAACTACACCATATTATCAAAATTTAAGTAGCTTTTGAAGAAATGTAAGTTTTTGCTGCAGTAAAATCAAAATTTGATTCACAACATTTATGTAAAAACAATAGCTTGCAGTCAAGAGCCATTATAAATTACATGAACTAATGGGCATTCAGCATCTTATGAGAAACATTCAGCATCTTATGAGAAACATTCAGCATCTTATGAGAAAATGAAACAGATTTTGTACAAACTTGCACTGCTAAGATGGTTACTGCCCAGTACCAACTCTATTGTAGGTGAGGCAGCATGCACTAAGAGGTAGATAGTGCTGAACACACAAACTCTTTAATTATACTTTTTGGTGACTAGCATAATTAAAGTTGGATATTAAAGATCATTATGCTTTTAAGTTAAACAGTTAAGTGACAAATCATTAAAGAGAAATTGGAAAATATTGAAATACTGCCAAATATTAATAAAGGTATGAAAAAGCTCATTTTATCAAACAGTCATTTCAAAAGTAATATTCTAGAGATAAAAATTTATTATTAAGTCTTTAAAATGGCAACAAATTTTGTGCATTTCACCAATTCTACAATTCTTCATGTGCTTACAGTTTTCAGTTTGTTAAGACATTAGTGGCATTTAAAAATAATTGAGGGCTAAGCAGTGATGCACAAAATGATACGTTCCCAAGTAACCTTTCCCCCACTTTAGTGTTAACAAGTAGGAATATGTTTTTGATGCTTCCAGCGTCAAGATCAGGTGAACTGAATGGTTTTACAGAGTACATTACTCCAACTCCTTAAGGGGCTATAAAATCACATTCAACTCAGTTTGTTATTAATAATTCATGGCAACTTCCTTAGTTCACTACAGGGGCATCACTCTTAGGGTATCATTCTTATTGAAATAACTTAACAGGGAAAGTCAGATAAACAGCGTTACCATCAAAATGAGAAGCCACCTACCATGAACCCAGGGACTTTAAATGCCCTAAAGAATTTAAATCCTTACATTTTTCAGGCTAAATTTGGAATTCTACATTCCTTTCTAAAAGTTGATTTTAATTTAATAGATAAGTAAAACCAACAAAATTCCGTCTATCTAATGAAATTTGGTTTACCTGTAGATTTGAAGTATCACATTTCCATTCATTTAGCTATATGGCATAAGAGCTATTTATGCTTTCATTACTCTGAAACAGACCCTTTTAACAAGAATATTTTACTTCAGTTAAGGATTAAACTAAGTATGTCCCATTAAACATATCCATGATGTAAAAATACTATGATTTGGAATTGGAACACTTTTAACTATAGTAAAAAATTCCTACTAATAAAGCAGTTACTGCTACCAATTATGATACATAAAGACCACAAGACTTCATTCTTCATGGTCATATAATAGATGATTCTTACGGAATTATGTCATGTATTAGTAACATTTGGATTTCAATGCACATGGCTAACTAGATGGACAGATCTAGGAAAAAATGGCCTTCAATATAAACACATCAAGATAGGACTAGACACTCATTTTGTAATTTACTCAATGGAACAAAATTAGCTTTGATGCATCAGTAAACCACCATGGAAAAAACAGCTTTATCCTTACTCCTTCTGGTGTAGAAAGAAAGGAAGTCCACTTTAAAAGCTTAGTCTGCTCTCTGAGTAAAATAATGCCCTATGCACAAAAAATTCTAGTTGTATGAAAATTCAAAATCCATCTTCAAGTTTTTTAAATAACAAGAGAACACCGTTAGTTTTTAACTGCTTTGTCCCCCGCCAAGCACATTTTGGTATTAAGAATAAGGTATTAGTGAGTGGCTTGTTGTAATTTGCAGTCAGTTTCCAACACAGATAAAAAGCTTGAAAAGGCAAAGCCTCAGAGGTGCATGGGTCTAAGTGGTTCACTGCTGTACTTTCAAAATACAAGGTCTTTGTGGCTGCATCATCATTCCAGATACATTATTTACATACTTTTAAAGACAAACTTTAGCTTAATTGCTCCCGATAATATTGGGGAAAACAAAGAAGGTCAAACTTTTGGATGCTAATTCTAAAGTATCATCTAAACAGTAACTGTTCCCTGGTGTCTCTCACTCGCTCCCTACTCAGTAATGTAGTAGCCCAGGAAGGTTGTGTTTCCTGACATAAACACCAAGGATAAACAGAATTTCATTACTGTCTTATGGAGGAAACAGTTGAGAAGCCGTGTCAAAAAGTACCTTGTTTCTTCTAAGATAGTTGATTTTTAAATTCAGTTGGAAACCAATAGAAGTGATCTGAACTTACCTTCTGAAGAAATCAGCACTGTCTTATTTGACTATAACATCACTGTTAACAGAGTCAGATTCTTTAGCAACAACATACAGCATGTAGATATGCACAACAGTTTCACGTAGATGAAATGAACAAGAAACCCAAACATTTTGACTTTTTATCCTAATGCCCTCTTTGCACAATTGGCAAAGTAAATTAAAAGTCTCCCCGTGCACAGTCCTTTGTCCTCAAAGGGCTGCCTATTTTAATTCATGTCTAGAACTGAACTAAATTTCAAAAGCTGTATTCACATGAAATCAACTATCTTATTTTTTATGTGTTGCAATTGTATCCTAAATTGGTTTATAGTCCACTGTCTGCTTTCCTAGTTCAGGAATCTGATTATATGAACAATTCTAAAATAAAACATTTGAAATGAAACAGGAGTTGTCTCTGAATATTCATTGTGCACAGCGTTACACAAGGACATCTTAAATTCTTACCAGAATTACAACAATAGTTCTACTATTACCCATTGAGAGTGCCTAATTTTTTCAACTTTATTTACATTAAAAAGAACTACTGACTTCTTAATATTGAAAAATCAGGAATGGACAACATATCTTGCAACTGTTGTCACTGACAGATGAAAGTATGGAAAGGCCAGGTTTCCAGAAATGGAGTATGAGAAACATTTTAAGTCTGTCACCAAATACAATTTATACCACAAACAAGGATTATTTGTAGTATTTGCATGTTACTTAGCATTTCCATTGTAACACTCTGTACAACTGAGAAGGAAAAAAACCATCACAGATGTGTTCATGACACAATTTTAAGAAACCAATGTCCCAAAACAGTGTGCTCACTTTAATGCAAGCTGCATGACTTTCTGTCAGGATATTACCCAAGAACCCTAAATCTCTGCAAAAGGGAAAGTACAGCAAATGTTCACTTATTTGATGTAATATTACAATAACTGTATCGTTTGAAATACAGTTTTGAAGTATCTGATGTTTATTTTTAAATGTAGAATGATTTTTGTCTCTATAACAAAAACCAGCAAATTTAATCCAGAGTCTAATTAAGAGGTGCAACTTCATAAATAACTCCTAAGCAGAGTTGCATACACCCACAGTAAAACCAGCTGGTGTTAAGCGTATGTGACTCAAAAAATCCCAGGTACAAATGGGCACATAAAGTTATGGGCTTAGGAAGCTGAATATGCTTAGGAAGCATAGGACAACTTTAGGAGCAGTGCTAGGATCAACTGTGTGACTCTGATTGATTTTGGTATATGTTACTTAAGTCTTGTATTTATTTGAGGAACAAGACAACGGAAAAAGCTCCAGAAGTACTTCTCCTGAGCTTCAGGTGTTTTATGAAATTGATGTGGCCAAAGCATCATGCCATACTTGAAAATTTTGAGTTTTAATGTTATTTCAGAGCAGCACTCAGTACTTTTATAAGGCTGTAATGTGTTTTCATTTTACCTGTACTGAAAAAAAAAAAAAAGGATAACAGCAGGAAAGCAGCTATTCTAAGAAAGGGAGGCATAAAATGGAAACATAATGCAACAAAGAAGCAAATTAAAAAACTCTCCTTTTCCTTTATTAGAAATAAGAGGAACAGATTGTGCTCATCTTGCTTAGGGCCAAGAGTCTCACTGTATGGAATTCAGCCAGGCTCCAACACACAACTCACTATGGAGTTTTGCTGTGTTAAAAAGTAAACCAGATGGGATATTTGCTTCCAACAAGATAATTCTAATGGAAATTGTTAGAAGCACTGTAAAAGAAACTTTTCAGCTTCATCTGCTATTTTGTTGTGTATATTAAGGGCAGGTAGAATGAAAAGTAGACTATGAAAACAAACCACAAAAATTTAAAAATTCAAAACATTAATCATTAACCAAATTTCAAATTTATGTGCCTCAGAACACCAACTACTTACATAAAGCACATACCAGGCTAAAGCCAAATCTCAAACAGTAGCAGTTAGTGCGAATAAAATATTCTAAAATTATGTAAAGTGAGTAAAAAAGAATCACCTTAAAGGTTAGCCTGTAGCTTCATACAGCTTGAAGAAAAAATATGAAGCAAGTCAACAGACCAATACACCAGGGCCTTGTGAGACCTAATAGACACAGTGTTTTTGTTCAGGATCATTAAGATAACATCTCCTGTTCTTAAAAGACCCCATATTTCCCAGATGAGCTACAAAAGACAAGGAGGGTAGATGAGGTACAGTTCTACAGTAACAGGTTTTGACGACTTCTTGTACATCTGACTAAGTATTTTTAAAATATTCTGCCCTAACTGTGTGAGAGCAAAATAAAAGAACTGGTTTCTTTTTGTTGTTGTTTTTGTTTGTTTGTGGGTTTTTTGGTTGGTTTGTGTTTTTTTGGTGTTTTTGTGTTTGGGGTTTGTTGTTCTTGTTGTTGTTGCATCAATATCTTAGACTGTAGCCCTGAACTGTTCCCAGCAGTAACCAGCTTTTTTCAAGACAAGCTATACCCATTTTATCACAACAACAAATTCACTCTTAAAGAAAGATAACAGGCAATAAGGGCAATATTTTGTAAACAAAGTAGTTTAGACACAAACTGGACCCATTACTTCTGAGAAACAGGGTCAGTTATCATAGAGACAAGCTCATGCTTCAATTATCCCAATCCAGTTTGCCAAGTAGAGGTACCTACCACTAAAAATTTACTGTTAAAATGGCAACATATGTTTTCGGGTTTTTTTTAAATCTTACTCTCAGATTAAACATTACTCTAAAATCCCTTTTCTTTTTCAGGAACTGGTCTATGCCAGACCTAAGAAATTCTACTCAGGCTTTGACTTTGTCCTACCATGTTTCTTCAATCACCCAGAAAGCAGATTGGAATGAAATTGATATGACTGGATAAAAGAAAATCAATTTTTTTTTTTTAACATTTAGTTTCAGTAATCTAATTATGAAGCTTTTAGTAATAGCATAATTACTTTGAAGTTCTGAACATATGTTTCCACTGAGAGTATTCCACAGAGGACACTATATCAGAAAAGGGAAAAAATGTAAACATAAATGTACCAAAAATATTTCAGCTCATTAAAAAAAAAAAAAAAAAAAATTAAAGGAGAACCATATGCCAGAGATTTAATATGATGTCCAATATGAACCACTTTTGCTTCCATCATGCACAGTCCTTTAGTTTAATACCAATGAAGAAAATGGAAAATAATTTCTCCATGACATCAAAGCACATTACCAAAACGTTACTGGATTGGCACATTTCAAAAAATGAATATACACATGTAAAATTACTACAACAAAAAGCAGCTGAACACTACTCCTTGAACTTTGAAGGTCCAAATGTTTCTGGTGATGGGAAGGATGTTTTAGAGAAATGGCTCATATAATTTGCCTATAAAAGCCCAGGCATCTCAGTTTATCGTGATTCTTACTCTTGTGAATTTAGGTAAATATCTTTAGCTCTATACACTGAAAGTTATTAAATCTAAAGTATTAGATCTGACACGAGACAGTTCTATTGGCTACATTTAATAAAATTTTTTTAAAAAGGAATCAATTAACTAAGGGGAAATTCACCACTGAGCTAAGACATTTAGAAATGCTAAACGAAAGTTATAGAAAACAGCAGCACAGACAGGAAGACACTGGGAAAAAAAACAAAACAAAACAAAAAACAAACACACCCCCCACCACCACCACCAAACAAATAAAAAGAAGTAGGGGAATTACATTAAAAGCTTTACTTTTAACAAAACAATACTCACACTGATCATCACAACAGTGGTGAACAAAGCAAGATTTTTGTTACTGGAAAGTCAATTTTGTTTTTTTTGTTTGTGTTTTTTATGTATCACAATTTACAAATGCAAATGAATTTGCTTCAGTGCCCTTCTATGTCATCAACAGCAGGCTTAGTGCACAAGCCTACTTTACATAATACACAAAACCCCTCTCAGCAGATAAACTAAAGCAAAGGAGGATGTCCAACTTTTGTGGCAACAAATGCATTGTTCATACCACCTTCACTAAAAACAGCACAACCAACAGCTTTTGATTGCAACTGCTCTCTAAAAAGCTGTACTTTCATTTTCTATGCATTCATACATTATAACCTTGCTGTCCTTTAAACTGCCATGTAATGACAAGCTCTTTCCTCAATTCGGATCTTCCTTCATCACTATCAGCTTCTGAAATTCTTAAACAATAAATCAACTTCTTAATGCTTTTCTTTTTTCTTTTCTTGGCTGAGAGGTCTAGGCTTAGAGCTTTAAGGTAAAAAAAACTGTGTCCCCAAATCATAAGGGAATGTCAAAAGAAGAATAAAACCCATGAAATAAAACAAAGCACAAACAATATTTTTCTTGTTTTCTTACCAACAGATCTATGCTATAGGGACAAATAATGCCTAACGAAAGAACTTTTGACATATTCAGAAAATAAACACACAATCCATAGGTCAGATTTCCAAAATTTCCAAAGGTTAAAAAGGGAACATTAATAGCAAGGCACTTGTTGAAAATGTTAATTTAGTAACCACCTTCCTTTTATCATTTCAACTTAGCTCAAACCAGCCCAGGATAGAAAATCAAATCTTCCTCAACAATCAGAACAGGAATACAGCCAAGAGGTATGGTAAAAACTGCAGGATCCAGACAATTTATTTTGGACATGTTTTATGGGCCTATAATACTTTTTAGATACATGTATGTCATTGTTCTCCCTCTTTCAAAGGTAAATGGAGAAGAAAATACTGACATAATATATTATAAAATCAGAGGTCATCAGAGGGCATGAAAGCTTTTGAATAGTTTTAGAGTCAGAGTTTTAAAATTTCCATAATTGAAATTACTAGTGTGAATTGAGGTGTTATATTCTGTAGACAGCCTCAAATACTTCTGAAGTCCAAGAGTGAGCTTCTGCCATTTAAAAAAAAAAAAATTGCTTAGAAACAAAAAAACAGAAAGTTAGCAGAGTTAATTTCTCTGAAGCACATAATTTATGATGCCACTGTTTTGGAAGGTATTGTGATATATAGAGAAGAAATTCCTGATGATTTTGTGGCTTATCCATTATAGGCATGTAGCCACTGTAAAAAAGACACCACATAAAGCTACCATGTGTACTTAACACATCTTAATTGTGCCAAGTTATTTATGCAATCTTTTGTCTGAATTCATGAGAAATCATTAATAAGACTGACTTGTTCAAGAAAAGATGCATGTTTACCAGCACCAGTACCAGCTACCACTGTACAAATTGCTCAAGGGCATGAAATAAAAGACAGTTTCATGATTATTTCTTCATTAATTTCTACCTTTAAGATCACTATCATCAAATTTAATAATTGAGTGATAGCTGGAGAGCTTAAATGATTCTTTGTCTCTTGTCATCTTAAGAGAATTTGTAATATCATGGCAAACATTTCAGTTATTTCCACATGCCTCGAAAAACAACTTTGATGCTACAACTTTTCCTGGGTCAAGCTTTAACAACACTAATGTAGACGTGAACATGCTCATTAAGAAAAGTGACATCCAGATAGCTAAAACTTTCACCTAGGCTCCCATTCTCCCTTAACTTGATTACTGCTGGATGAATCATATTTCACTGTCACAATCCTTCGCAACTTGTCCCTACCACCACCTTCATCTCTCATTCACCACAGAAATGCTGAACTGCCACTGTTAACTATATAGAGTCCACCTTCTACATTTTTTAAAACAGCTTAGGGCCTTCTCCTGGGTTTTTTGCTCTTTGAGAGATATTTTCTGAAAAATTCCACAAAGCTGTCCCAGCATCTTCCTTCAAAATCAGTTTTATTTTTTTTATTTTTTTCCCCCAGAAGAGGTGTCCAAGAATGTGACATTGCCAGGGCTGTTGAATAAGAAACAGATCAGCCGATCCAGCTGCAGGTTGTCATTTGCATTCCACTAACACCAGTTTTTAGCTGATCCAATGGTAAGCAAATAAATAAAATAAAGAATAAACTTTAAAACTCCACCTTAAACAACTCCCCAAACCTACCAAGCCCCTAAGTAGAGCTATAACAAGCTATGTCACTTAACTAGCTCAGTCCAGATTCAAATTACCCTTTAAGGAACCTGAATGAGCACAAGTCCATACAACCTGGTCTGTGAGAAATGAAGAGAAGAAAAAAGATAGAAAATAAAAAATCAATTAAAGGAATTATCATGTGTATATTAGGGATATAAGACATTTCTAGAGATATGAAACTGTGAGACATTTTGGAAAATATACCATGTATTTTAAAGGAAAATTCTTTTAAATACTTTTAAAGTTAAAAAAATAGGCAGACTATTTTCTCACCCTTGCCCTCCTACCCCGAATTTTTGCTATAGCATTCCCAGCTTGCAAATGTTTAGAGGAGAGTTTTCAGAAAGTCTCAAAGCAGGATATTGGACTAGGTCTCCATCACATACTTTGAAGATAATTCTTTTATTTTTGGGAAGTGGGTGAGGGTGTCATGATTTTGGCTGGGATAGAGTTAACTTGACTTAGAAGGTGGTACAATGCTGCATCTTGAATTTATCATGAGAATAATGTTGGTAACACACTGGGGTTTCAGTTGTTGCTAAATAGTGCTTAGCCCAAATCAAGGACTTCAATTTTCCATGTTCTGTCAGTGAGAAGGTGTGTAAGAAACTGGGAGAGTGTGGCCAGGAGACAGCTGACTCAAACTGGCCACAGGGATATTCCACATCACAGACCATGCCCAATAGAGAAATTGGTGGGAGCTGGTCTGAGGATGGGCTGGGCATTGGTCAGTGGCCAGTGAGTAACTTTATTCTGCATCCCTTGTTTCTCGAGTTTTATTCCTCCCTCTCCTTCTCATTACTATTATCATCATCATTAGCATTATCAGTATTTTTATTACTCTGTTTCAATTATTAAACTGTTCTTATTTTGCCTGCAATTCTCCTCCCCACCCTGCTGCTAGGCAGGGGAGGAGAGGGTGAGCCAGTGGCTGTGTGGGACTTAGTTGCCAGCTGGGGTTAAACCAGGGCAGGTTGCAACTCATGTAAAGCTGTGTTTTTAAATACGCAACTAATTGGTCTGTACATTTCATAATCAATATTCACAGATGTTTCCATCTGCCACAGTGAAAATAAAATTATCATTCCTCAGTCATATAACATTTATATTCATGAGCAGTAAGTAAATATTTAGATTTCAGTGTGAAGCTAGAGGCATCAGCTCTGTAACCACATGGGCAGTCCCTTAGGTACACTCAACTTACTTTTCTGAAGCATTCAAAAAACAAACACACACTGCAGTTCTGCAACCACATGTATTTTATATACTACAGCAGTACATCAGATCAGCAGATAACATTGCAAAATAAAAACACTGGAATACCTGACCCTTTGTGCTTTCCTTAAGCCAAGCCTTCAATTTAAAATGTTCTCTACTACATAAGAAAAAAGTAGCTCAAATGACAAAGTCCTGTAAGAAAAATTCCAGAATTAGGAAGAGACCATTTGCATACATATGTATAGAGTGAAAATACTGGGCAACATTCTTTTTAGCTTTAGCAAAGCTGAAAGAACATTAGCTATACACCTGCAATCATATTTTCACTGCTAAGAAAAAAAATGAATGCCTGAAAGACCCATAGCATTCTTGAAAACTTTTGAGATGTTCAATTCAAAAACAATAAATATTTTCACAACAAAATGCACAATTTTCAACTTGATCAGATCTTAAATAGACAGCAACTATGACACCAGCGCTGATGATGAAACAGCAAGTCTGAGGACAGCAAAGAGTCGCTAAAATGCATGTGTATCCACTACTTTTTATAGGTTTTACTTCAAATAATTCTCAACACTGAGAAAGTCAAAGCAAGATGAAATGTATAATAAATAGGAAGGCTAAAAAACGGATCCTGTAATTTTGAACTCCCCAGGTATGGATTAATCTTTCAAGGAAGAGGAGAAAACCCACTGCTGAAACAACCAAGTCACGCTTCACACCAGCACTGGATGGGTACAGAAAACAGCTCAAGGACCAAAGGGTCACACACCCAACACCATGAGGTGTTTGAAGTTTCTTCTTTTCCAGGTCGCCACAAGGTACCACGCCAGACTAATAACACGTATATAAGCTGGCAAGGCCATAAAAAGTTCGCAGATCGCACAAACCTTGCCGAGAAGCATTTACAATCGATATACTGAGAAGGAATAAAAAGCGATTTAAAAATGACCTCAGTCACAAGGACTGGCCAGACCTTTTTCCCCTCTCCCACGGGGGTAAAACAGGAGGGCAGTGGCCCCTCTCTTTGACCCCCGCGTGCCCTGTTAAACGACGCGGTTTAACCAGCGGGCGCAGACCGAGGGCAGCCCCGGCTCGCCCCCGCCGCGGGGTCCGAGCCGCCCCTGCCCTGCCGAGGCAGCGGGGGAGACGGGCGGGGACCGAGGGGAAGCGAAGGGAGCTTCCCCGCCGCTCCCGGGGCCGTAGACGCGACAGCAGAGGCGACAACAGCAGCGGCATCAGCGAAGAGGGCGGAAGGGAAGGGGCGGGCCGGAAAGGGCGGATCCGCATCCGGGCTCGCCCCGCTGCCCGGCGCGCGCACTCACCGATCATGGCGGCGGCAGCGGCCACGCGGGACGAGAGGGGCGACGCGTGCACGCGCGCACGTGCCGGCCGCGCCCGCCGCTCGAGCGCTTCCCCTGTAGCCGCCCTGTGGGGTCGCGCGACTGCGGGCGTGGCGGGCCGGCCCTGAACGCGCATGCGCTTCAGTGAGGGAGGCGGAGGCGCACGCTGGGCTCTCTGGGTAGCGTAGTTCCAGGCCAGCTCACACCAGCACACGCTCTTCTCACGTTATCGCCTCACATTTCCCCCGCACACCGCTAATGACTTTCTCGTTAATTGCTGTCCGCCGCCCCGGTGTACGGTGCACCGGGGGTAGGTACAGCTGTGCGGGACCGGGCGGTGCCGACGGGGCTATTTGTGATTCCCCTCCCGCTTCCCCGGCGGGTTGTTGACGCGTTGCCTGGCGACGGTCGCGGGGCCGGGGGACCGCGCGTGGCGGCAGGTGCCCAACGGAGCTCGACGGGGCGGGACCCGGCGGGGAGGGCGGGGGCGAGGACCCCCCGGGGGACAAGGACATCAGGTGGTGAAGGGCTGGGCACGGCGGAGTGGGGGCGACAAGCTAGGATGATGCAGAAGGGGGCTGGGGGCGAGGGGCAGGCAAAGAGGGCCTGTGAGGGGTAGGGAAGGCGCGGGACGGGTGTGTGAGGCTGTCGCTGGTTGCGGAGGGAGAGAAGCTGGACCTGCTGCCTGCTCTGAGTCGCTGCGCACGGGACGCTGATGGTCGCTTGTTTTTTCCAGTCCGTAACTTGCATCTGGTCCGTCGTGGGCGCCGGTGGGGAGATGGTAATGGAGGAGGGGCGTCCGGGCCCCTCAAAACCCGCCGGTGACAGGCGGCCCCAGCAGCGGGAGAAGAAGGACAAGCAGCAGGACAAGCAACAAGCCTGCGAGGGTTTCAGTATTAGAGCCATGATGAAAAACAGCGTGGTATGTTTGCTGCTAGCATAGAGGTGATACTAATTAACTTAACTTGTCCAAGAAGCATAGCAGGTTAGAGCTATGGATACAATGTGGCAGGAAGGTGTGCAAGTTTATATACTTTACCTGGAATTTGCTGGTTGCTGAAATTACCCACAGACTTTGCAGAAGTATTACCGCAAGTCGTGATGCTTTCACCAAGTGCTTTACTTTGCTGCCACAATTTTTTTTTTTTAATGGTTTTTTTATTGGCAGTGCACATCTTGTTAAACTGCCAGCCTATGGAATTGTGTGTGAGGCTTACTGCCTCCCATTTAGCAAAATGCTGTCCAGTAGTGCAGTATTTCTCAAAAGTTTTCATACACTGGCATAGTATATAAAATTGATATGAATATCACAGGATGGCAGAGATCTGGAAAATAAATTAATATTTTTTTTTAAACAAGCTTGGAAAATAACAAAAAGCTTCCACACCATCTAGGAGAATACGAAACAAACAAACATTAGTTCTCCAACTTGTAGTTCAGAGATAGGGAAATTGATCCAACAAGTAACAGTCACAATTTCTAATGACCTTGGAGGCTTGGGAGTTAAAATAGTAGTATAAAGGCCCTTCAAATCTCTTTATACTGTTTTATTTGTCTACCTTTATCAGAATTTAGGAGTTAAAAAGCTTTAACTAGTACAGAGTACAAATGTTCAACATGTGAGTGGATGAGGTAATATTACCACACATCTCTGCCTAAGTCCCTGAATTGTATTCTTCATTTGGACACAGTTCAAGGTGTTAGCAAAGGCTTGAGTCCTCAAGGGTTTTTTTAAATCTATAGAGTGTTCTGACAGCTGTTATGAAGTACATTATTTCCCTTTGTTTTGCTGAAGTGGTCTTCCTGGAGCAGTCTCTCTGATCTTGTTATCTGCAAGAATATCCTCTTAAAAACACAAACAAGCATGTGTTTAAAGAAATTTTAAATAAAGTAAAAGTTGTATACCTGAAAAACTTTCTCCTATTTAGTAAAAGTGCAACATATTTCACCTTACTTGGAAAAACACAAGGTAAATATGGCCAAATAGTCCCTTTGTTTTAAAGATTATTTGGGTTGTTTGTTTTTATTGTAGAGATGCATGGAATGAACTATAATACTTCAGCAACCTTTAGGATTACTTTCTAAAATATGTTTCCCGCTCTCTGGAAAAAAATCAAGTAATGGATATTTGCATGTGGTTGTTTACACCTAGATATGTAAAAGATGATTTTGTCTAGAATAATCAGCAGTTTCAGTGGAGTTTGAGAAACACATATTTAATTTATTAAAAGGAGCTGTGGCTTGTGAACATAACTAACTATGAGTTTAATCAGAATTCAGGTTTCCTTTTAAATATTTATAGAATATTAATTTTTTATGGCTGCATTTCCAACTTCCTAAACATGAACAGACCATTAAATCATGAGATACTGTTATTAAGGAACTGCATACAGGTAAATCTGCTGCCTTTGCAGCTACTCCCAGAATAACAGAAATTATTTTCTTTGGCATGGACATCTGGAAATCATCTAACCCAACTTCCCACTTGAAGTGGGCTTGTCACCAGCACCCACATCAGGTCAGTGATGGGTTTTCCTAGCTAAACTGTGAAACCCCCCAACATCAGAGATTGCCTGACCTCTCTGAGCAACCTGTTTCATTTCTGCCCCGCTCATCTGCCCCCTTGCCTGCCCTCTCAGCCTGTCAGATCTCGGGTTTAGAGTGTTCTGACCTGCTGCACATGTTCTACTCATAATTGGGTTGGAAGCTCTGAAACTCTTAGTGGTCTTGGGAGATTCATAGTGCCAGGGCTATGTTTTGTAAGAGCTCCATCTGCGGTCAGGCAGCCACCAGAATAATTTCCAGTCGGTGTGCAAAAAAAGGAATATCTCACTGCCACGCTGTCTGTGCAGAGTGGGAGCTTCTTTTTACTTTTCCAACTACTTTTTAAATGGAGCTTTAGGTTTATTAAGTACTCACTTGTCAGAGGTTGACATCTTTGATGAAGTTCTCATGGAAGGCTTGGGAGTTGACTGGAGGGTTGAAAGCACAGCAGGAATATCTAGTTACAACATGGTAATTCTTTTTGTTAACAGCATGATAAGACATAGGGTTAAACGTGTTTGGCATCTCCAGGTGAAACAATGAGGTATTGATTAATAGCCTTTGGTGCAAGCATGTAGTTAGTCTTAAACTCTTAGTGTAGAGTTTTAACAGATTACCATTATGCATATATGACTATAAATATTGTAGTAAATGTTCCAGAATTCTTTTACGTTGCTTGGGTGAAGAGTGTTTTACTAAGCTGTTTTTCATGAATATTCCTGAATAAAGTCTGCTTTCATAGTCAGTAGTAAGTGCAGAAATTAAGTAGAAACAGTATTTAAGACTTTTCTCAGCGCTCTCTAAATCCAAAACTCGCTTAGTGAAATACAATACTTAAATATTCACCTAAAAATGTTCCTGAACTGAATAAAGTGTTTAAGTTATTCCAAAACTGTAAATTTATATAGCAGTTTAGATTAAAAGCAAGGTTCAATAAAGGTCTTCTATAATAACAAACGACATTTACATTTTAATTGTTTTGTCCTCCGGTGGAATCAAGAATATTATGTGCTCTTACTTCAGAGGTACTGCATGTAGAATTAGGAACACAATTAAAAATTAGTGTATAGACTAGCCAGTATAGAAGTGTCTGAACATGAATGTGGACAGACAGCAGGAAGATATCTCAGTTAACTCCTGATCCTCTCTACATGATATTTTGCTATGTTCTGCAACTGTAGAGAAGAGAATAAAGTGTTAGTGTCCCACTTTTCTGTAATGCACCATTGGTAAAAACCCTTTTTCAAGGACAGGATTCATTTTAGTACTTAAAGGAAACAGTAGAGAGATAATTAGTATCTATCTCCCAACTTTTATAAGATTACTATTGCATTCATGTGTTCCATGACTTCAGTGAGAAATTGCCTTCAGGAACAGGCCACAGGGATAGAATGGGAACGTTTACTAGATGGCGTTAGAAAGGAAGGGATGCTAAAAATTGTTTCTGGATTTCTAAAACCAAAGCAACTATTCAGCCTTAGAGAGTCTTAGCTATGTATAGGGCACAGCTTTCATCTCCTAAAAAAAGTGTAATTGCTCTTAAGCAGAAAAATGGTTATTTGTGTTGCAGCTCTGGATTTTCATTTTTCTGTTCTACATTTAGGAATCTGCAGTCTGTATGTATGGGGATGAGTTCTCAATCTTTGTACTTTAAACACTTCTCTCAAGCCATTTTTAGTAATGTGTTGTGAAGGGCTTTCTTACCCTTTACCATTTGAAAATAACTCATAGCAAAAGTTTCATTTTAACCATGATGTGATTTGTTTATGTTCTGAAATTTGTGATTTGTCATTATATTTATATTCATCCATACTGCATAATCAAGACTGGTTTTGTTATTTACCTTGTAGCAGTCAAAGCTTCTGATTTGATTCTGAGGCTATAGGAAAGAATACAAGAAAAAAGGTGTATCTTTTGATTATAACAGCTAATTTATTAGAAAAGCAGTGTGTTTTGGGGCAAATAGATGTCAAGTTAAAGGAGTGTTTTGGTGGAGGTATATTGAGAAGTAGCACATCTGTCTTGGAGGAACTTCTCCGGTTTAACAATAGCAATTGTGTACAATCTAGGAGTACACTTCAGTGAGCACTGCGAGACAATTTAAACTGTCAGTGCTCTGGAAGGCAATCCTGTCTTCTTCCTCTCTCAGGCTGTTTAGTGCTGCTGCCCATTGTTGTGTCATCATTTGTACAATGTTGGCTGCTCAGAGAACTGATCCTGCTGAAAATACTCCCGCCTGTTAAAGTTCACGGTGTTGAACTGCTGTCTCTGGGATTGAGGCAAGCAAGGCTTCTGCTTTAACAAGGTTCATCTGTTTTGCCCTTTTCCCTGTCCTGACTGCATGCTTCCATCTCTCCTTTTGCACTGATATTGTTTTTTCTTGTAAATATAGAGTAAGTTGGATCAGCTGTAATAGCTCTTAATATCTGCAATGCGAAGGGAAGCAGGAGAGCGTCTGTACAAGCTGTGTGTGTGGGAATGTACCCTCTTGGAAACATTGATACCAAGTTCTAGCAGGGTAATGCCACAAGCGTTTACAGCAGCATAAACTTGCACCACAATTGAAAGGTAGTGTTTTCATCCCTGAACATTTATTCTTTGTGCAATATGAATTTTCATATGGCTTTGCAGTGAACTGGACAGGGGCCCTGGTTAACCTAGATTAAAAGCAATTCAACATGGTTTTGGGTTTTTGTTTTTTTTTTTAATTTAATAGCATTTTAATAGACTTGACATACACTTTGATAACAGTATAAGCTCACAAAAGTTTTCACTGCTACAGCCCTTCTTGTGTCTGCTGCCTGTTTGTACCTTCTCCTTTGTACCAGTATACAGTCATCCCACTGGATTGATGAGGCACTTCAGTTACATTAGGTTGAAACATGAAAAGCTTCAACACAAGGAGGTTTTTATTTCCCCTCATAAGGTTAGATTCCTTTCCAATTCCATGCTCGTATTTACTGTAATGACCTCTTTGATAGTATAATGTAAAAGCAGAATATACAGAAAAAATACTGATGCTTAAGACCATAATTTCCTCAGAAAGCTTCTATTTCATATTATGTTTTTCAGCTATAACCTAGATGGCTTAATCATACTGCTCTTATTTTAAAATTGCTTCCAAGTCATCACTTTATATTTGTGAATGTGGTGAAAGGCTGGTATTGTTCATAGTTGCTGTGAGGATGAAAAGATCAGTTTCTTACCATAAGCAGGAAGAAGTCATGCTGCTTCATTTATGAAAATTTGTTAACACATTTGAATCTCTAGTAAATCTTCTCTTCTAATTCAGTCATATGAGTTAAAATAGTTAATAGGTAAATTATCAGTTAGACTCTGTTTTGTGGTTTGATTGACAATTCTTGTCTTAAATCACTTCTTTTGATTCATGGTATTTTACACAAAAATACCTTGGGAGGTTTTAAGTTTCACGTTTAGAGAAGGTAAAAGTAAATTGATATTAAAACATTATGGCAGTGCTTTTTCAAAACTTCTCTACTAAGTACTTTTTTATGAATTAATGAATAAAATATTCTAACTGGAAATGATTATAGTTGTCAAATTCTGTCAATTCTTGCATAGGAATTAAACTATTTTAAACTTTGCAAACTGTTTACAGATTTCAAACATGTTAAAATCCTGCAGTGCTCTGAGTATATGGGTATCTTCATCTGTTTCTCTGAATGAAGACAACATTTTTCAGTTTCAAAAATTTTTCTACTGCAAATATAGGAATTTGGAACAAATTATTAAACTATAGTTAATTAGAAGAGTCTCCAAACACGATTTCAAGCTGTCAACTTGCTGTGTAGGGAATTATTTAAAGTCAGCATTTCCTACATGCAGCTGAGTATGCCTCTGGAACCAACCAACTGAAAATGTGAAAGGGCTGAGTTAGAATGCATCTACCATACACCCTTCTCAGTAATAAGTCTCCAGAACAGTTTCCAAAGAAATGGATACGTATGTGCATATTCTTTCCTTTAACTTGGTATCCCTAATTTCATTGAAGAAAAATCCTGTAATCTCTGTGGGCTTCAGCCTTTGTCTTAGTCTCTCCCTGTTAGTTGAGTGGGAATGTTCTAGGATGCTACCAGAAGTTGAGTGAAGAGCCATCAAGGCAGGGTTCTGGAGTTCATGTTGCAGGAGGAGAAGATGAGGGGAGATGTATTTCAGCCTGGAAAAGAGAAAGCTACCAGGATATATCATGGTATTAGGTCTTAATAGACCTAGTGACCCAGTAGCTGTGAGAAAGCTGTCAGAAAGAAAAAGCCAGTCTGTTCTCTCCCATGATGGGAGGACAAGATATGTGTGTTGAAATAAGGTGTTCATGATGGTGAAAAAGTTTTTCACAGAGGTTAGTCAAGCAGTGCATCAGATTTCCCAGAGCTGTGCAGTCTTCGTGGAGATTTTCTAGACTCAAATGGAAAAAAGCCCTGAGCAATCTGTTCTGAGATAACCATGCTTGGAGAAAGAGATTGAATTGGAGACTTCTTGGAGTAGTTTTCAATCTGAATTTTGGCATGATTCTACATCTTACATATTATATTTTTTGTGGTCACTCCATGGCTTTGCCGCTGCTAAGGTCAAACAAATTAGTGATGACTAATTTACTTTCTATTTGGACAAGAAAAAAGGCATTTGAAGGTTTTTGCTTTAATAAATCTGCTGCTTTTCTGAAGATGTGGAGGGGGTAATAAACACACCTCCCTTCTGGCCCTCAGAAAAACTATATAACACCATATTGTTTCAGTTATAATAGTGAACTACATCATAAACCTTGGACTGGCTTTCTGAATACAGTTGAGTAAGCCTGCATCAGTGCTTGGGTAGCAGGAACACATGCTTATTAGATGATTTCAGCTGCAGCTAATTCTTCTTATGTATTCTGCTGCAAGTGTGCAGGGAGGGCTGCTGCCAAGTATGCAATGAATGCTTCAAGGAATTGGAGCAGCTGGCCATGTCTGTAGCTGTCAGCTTCTGGATGCTGTCCCTTGTCTTACAGTCTCCTCTTGTCACTGCTAAAACTTAAATAACACTGGAAGCTTTAAGTGGGTGAAGGGGACAGGAGATGTAGCTCAGTGGCATGTGCATTAGAAAAGGAGTGGAGAAACAGAAAAGGATCTGAATGTGACCCCCTGCAGCGGGGACCTAGGTGATCACTAACACAGTATGACTTTTCCTATGGCTGTGTTCCCAAACTTTTTAGGCAGAGTGTGCTGGAGTCTGTACCATGGAAATAAAATTTTTCCTTCTTTTCATAACTGATACTTCGGGTAATAAATATGCTTAGTCTATGTTTAACTGAAATTACCTGATAAGACTTTTAAGGGGTCAGAGAGGTTTAGTTTTTTTCATGAAGTTTTCCTAATGTCATGTTTTCATGCTGGCGCAATGCCAGCGCCCCCCATGAAAATACACCTCCCCAAAATAAATGCTGTGAGATGCGATCAGGAACAGAGCAGAGCAGGCCCAAGCTTAAAACAAAGGAAAAAAACTTTATTAAGCTACTGCTATTATAATGAAAGACACACACACTAAATCTGGAATGAAAACCCTCCAAAACACTCTTCCTCCCCCCACCCAATTTCCAACAAACCACAGTGAGACACCACCTGGGATTCCTGATCAAGTTGCCACCCTTCAGATAATCAATACTCAGTCCATCAAGGGAGATAGGAGTCTCTCTTGCACCATAGACCCTCCCAGGAAACACAGTTGCCACCTCCTGTGTTTCCATGTCACACATGGCAACCGCCCAGAGAAAATCTGCCAGTGTGACACTCTCCTTTCCATGTCACAGTGCTCTCACCACCATGCATGGACAGACTGCCCATAGGGCTCCTTTAAGGATGCTTTGCCCAGGACCAAAAGAAACAACAGTTCAGCTTCTCATTTTGGGACCACAGTCCCCCCCATTTTCTTCCTCCTCTGGGGCTGAGGGTCTCAAGAACAGAGATCATCTTCTTCCTGAAGACAGTGGGCATTCACCACACCCTCTTCTCTGTTCACTCCATTCCTGTGCTGGTAGTCGCTGAAGCAGGTCTCTTGGCTCACCATTGCATCCCCCTAAAAATGCAGTCTCTGTTGCAGGAGAAATTGGTTCAGTCTATGGCTAACAAGAAAAGTCCAGCCACAAGCCACTCCATCATCTCCTCCCACCTAGAACTTCTTCTTCTAACATCTCAGGTCCCAGACTGTCTCTTCTCTTTCAAATCAAGGAGGAGCAATATTTCACAAAGCTTTCATTTCTCAGGAAAGGGTTAAAAGTCTCAGACTCCCCGGACAGCTGAAATCTCTGCCCAGGACTCCAACTCCCATGGCTGGGCACCTTCCCCCCCACCTTTTCCTTCTCCTCTGCCCGCAAATTCCAGGTGCCGTCAGGCTCTCTGTCTCTTTCCCTCTGGAGGGGGTGAACAAAGGCATCTCAGTTTCTCTCCACCCTTCCGTCCGCTTCCGTCCGCAGGGGCCCGCCCGGTTCCCGTCCTTCAGCCCCTGGCCTACCTCCCCCAGGCCACATGGCTTTCCTTCCCCCACCCAACCCGTGGCTGGGCAGGGAAGTCTGCACTGCACTCTGATCGGAACCAAAGAAAGAGTTCCTGTGGGAGTTCTTGCTTTTAACCCCCTGTCCATGCCTTCGGTGGTCACTCCAGGTGCCAATATCCAAACCTGACCACTGATTGGTTTGACCCTAACTTTTTGAAAAATTCACTTCTGTGTCAAACCATGGCACCTAACCATTTTGAAATGAAAATTATTGTGAAGTAAAAAAAAATAGTAGCAAAGAATACTACTGGTACATTGATAAAATTTCTAGACAGTGTCATAGAAAAACTACTGTGAAAGACTGACTGGTTCCTCTTAGCAGTAGCTGATTCTTCTATATACTTGACATCCATATAAGCAGTTTGGCATAGATTTTCATTTTCGTAGCATAGTTAAATAATTTTTGCTGGAAAATTTATGGAGCTCTGATGACTTATTTTCTTAGATAAAATACATGTCAGATAAGATAAAATTATAAATTCCATCATGGGGTCACAATGTGCTGAAGGCTAAATTATGGAATCTTGTGTTTAATAGTTGCACTCTGATTCTGTAGATACATTACAAATATAATCTTTCTTATAGTTGCAATTTTTGGACTTTTATGAGTGTGAGTTGAGGGGATGCTTGCAAATAAAAGAATTGCTCCTGAGAGCAATTTAATTCAAGTCAGACTTTCTGTGAAATTTCTGTTGGGCCTCTTGTCTGAAAAAAATAGGATTCTGATGTGATAATAAAGCCTGCCTTAATTATAATAGGATGATAAACATATAATTTAGCTTTTCATATATTTCTGATGGTCTCTTTTAATGTAAGATTTTTCTTTTTAAAAAATTACTCTTCACCCATCTTTCTGTAAGGGATGATGCCAAGACCTTGATAGCAAGAGTAAATACTGATTTGTTTTCAGTTTCATAATAGAAGTATGTCATTAACTTGACTAGGATCCAGACTAGCTTTGTTTGGTGGGGTTTGGTTGTTGGTTGATTTGATTTTTTTGTGTAATGCAAGACTTTTTAAACAAATGTATACTGCAATAAGTACAAAAATTCTGCACAACGTGACAAAGTTAAAACAGAAAACACATCATAGAAATATCTGTGCAATGAAAACTCTTGAAGCAAGCATGGCATACTGCTAACTTTCTGTGTAACAGCCAGCTGAATCAGAACACATCTTGAAAGTTATGTTTGAGGCCTATTTTTTTGGTCAGAAGTATATTAATGAGAACGTTTTGTGTGGTTAGTAGGCAATACATAGTATTCTACACAAAAACTGACCTAAATCCATATCAGAGGGTACAGTGTTTTCTTGTCCGTCTTATGCGTGTAGGACATCCATTGGTTTGCCAACATCACATGAGCGTTTTAAATAATTTTTGTCTTGCTCTGCATCTCATTATAATATGAAAGAACTACTTCTGCATAAGTTGGTTTGACTAACTAGGTGTTCTTGAAAATATCTGTAGGTATTAAGTCCTCTAAGTTTAGCAGATTTTTCATTCTTTCAGTAATTGTTAGATAGTAATTATTTTCTGTTATTTCCATGTAAGATTTGTCTTAATGACAGCTGTATTATTAAGCCCATGATTTATGGAATGAAATGTTATCTTCTGAATTTTTATTTTTGTTTTTTCTCTTAAGGAAGTGAGGAAAGCCCCATGGAAGGAGAATTTCTGCAAGGGAATGAGTGTGCAAGGGCTTGTGGTCAAGGAACATCCTGGCTAAAGAGTTAGGGTGCAAGGATCTGTGCAAGACTGGGATTGTGCAAAATCAGGCATTTGAGGCTGGTGTGTGCCCCTATGCATTCTCCCACTCCTGGATGCTCCACTGAATGTGGCCATCACAGACCCCCTTTTAAAACAGTATTTAAGAGGTCTTCTAAAAAATCTGAACGCTTTGGATTTAGTTTTCTTTCCTGATAAGTCTTGGTGCATAGAATTAGGGGACATACCTAATGATCAAAGTTCTCTGTTTCAAAGCTAATAATTACATACTTACTAGAAAAGACCAGTGGTCTACATTTAAATCTTTGGAAAAAATAAACTATTCCCTGGCTTATTTTACTGTCCTACTGATGATGTTTTAATGTCACATTATTGTTTTGTACAGGATATCTTCTCAGCTAAAACTGTTTAGGAAAAGGTGCATGCATACTTTTACTGACATTGTAGCCAGAATTTGATAAACATTTTTTTTTTTTTTTCCCCAGAAGTTGAAAACTTGCATTCTTACTTCCCAAACCAGGTCTATTGATCTCTCTCTTCCTGCACTCATCTGCTGTTTGTGCTCACCTTTTCTTTGGTTTTATTTACTTCTCCTCCAGACAGTAATGTTCATCATCTGGGTGTTTGGGGGGAGGGCAGTTCCACATGGGAAGAAAACTTCTAGAGAACATAAAGCTTATACCCAAACCTTATTAGAATACCCCATATGATAATTTCCACTGGAAAAAAAAATCTCAAAGGAATGAGCTTATTATAATTTTAAATTGAAGTTTTGTAAGGCATGACTGGGAAATATTTTTCATGAGAAGTATACGTGTATTAGCTGACTTTTTTGTATTTTTATACAGTGTTTTACTAGCTATCTCATGCCCCTCTAATTTGTGTGTCCTTCATTTAATTCATCAGGTTTTATATTAATAGTGAAAGGTCAGAGGAACAATTACTAAAACTTGATTTCATCTGCTGTGTAATGCAGTCTGTCAAATTCAGAAAATAATTCCTGTGTATAATGTATAACCTCTGGTTGAGCTAGGAGATAGGCTGGGTTTTTTTTAGAAAGTAAAGCAACCCAAAGGTAATGGTGGTGTCAGAGTCTGTTTTATCTCTAAATTATGCCAATGCTTAACTTATCCAGTGCAATGCTATTAGAAATTTGCACTTCATACCTATATGAATTTGTCACACATTAGTCAGATTTCACTGTGCAAATATTGTAGAGTGAAACAGCTACTTAGGGAGATATACTATCCTTAAAAATCCACAAAAGTAACACTTTAGCATGCTTCTGCCTTCTACTTAAAATCTGTTTAAGTCATGATTATTTTATGAGCTTCTAGTATGCCTTTGGACATATTCAAGACATATTACAATACTATGATTCAGGACAACAATCAAGTTTTAAGATTTTATTTGATAGCTTCTGAAGGCTTTCGGTCATCCAGTTGTTCATCTAGTATGAAGAATTCATAGACAGTGCACTAAAATTGTAAAACATCCGTCACTTTAATTTTAAAAAGTAAAGTAAGTTCCAGTGTATCAATAAGAAATCAATGAGTTATGCATTTAAGATTGCAGGTGATTTCACAAACTCTTTTATCTGCTGTTATCTGACAAAGGAACCTTTATAACAGAAGTGTTAACTGAGTGCCAGCCATTGACAATGCTGTGCCTGTCAATAGTATACAGTGTTCAGACCTTTGGGTGTAAATTTTATTGAAGAAACTACCAGGTTTTAATACATTTGGTTTTGTTTGTCTTGTCATTTTTCCTTTTCCCTGACACCAGATAGAATTGAAATATTTTTCAGTTTAAGTGAGAAAACATTGGACCCTGTACCAGCAATAGAACAATTCTGCCTCTACTGTACAATGTTCCATTAGACAGTAATAACAAAGTGTATATTGGGTGGAAATGTTAAAATATATTTGCAGAGGTAATTACAAAATTGGCATTAACAAATTAGTTAACTCTAGATTCTTCTTTCCATTTGATATTCATTTAATTGTTCTTTATCACGTCACTGGTAGGATCTAGGTGATTATTCTCCTTATTTTATCATATGTATTCTTTTGCTTCTAGCAAGTGGAACACTTTGAGCTCTTGTTTCTTTATAGCATTAAATATTCTTCAGTTTTATTAGTTTTAAGTTAATCTCTTCAGAGATCAATAAAAAAATCTTGCCTAAGGGTGTTTGGCACAAATGTTTAGTCAATGACATGGCTAAGCATTTCTGAGCAAAATGTTTGTTCTGATTGCTGAAACAGTTCCTTTGAGAGCTCCTTTAGCTGAGATATGCATATGACCTTTTTCTGCTTGAAGTCACAGTTTAGAGTTCATACTTAGACTGAATGCAGATCAGCTGACTCCTAACTGAATGCTCTTCCCAGTGGGCTGGAGGTAGACTCCCTTGTAGTTCTTTTGAAGCTTTCACTGTGTTCTTAACACAGAAATTAACAAAATCATCACCTCTTGAGCTTGTATTCTAACTCCTAAATAAATATGCAAAAGAAGGCAATATTATTTAAAGAGACCTTCCTGAAAGCAGGTTTCAGTCCTCAGAAGATAATTTCATGGTCTGCATTTTCAGTAGTCTGATACATCACTTTTATAGTCTAGATTCAAGTGTCTGAACTCCAAAGAGGAATGGAAATTCACATACATCCCTGTATTCAGGGTTGTGTAGGTATTCAGCATGTCTGCCAGCACCTAAACAAGCCGAAGTGTCTCATTCTCTTCACCAACATTGGAGGAGCCTGGGCTTAAAGCCTAATTTAGGCTCTTTGAATTTACCCTGACATTGAGGGCTGGTGTTCAAACCGATTGTGGGTTTGTACCATGGGTAACTCAATGGGCCAAAAGCTTTTTATTAAGCATCTAGAAAATGCTATAATGTAAATACTGGTTATTATCTAGTGGGCATTTAGAAACATCCACTTAATGTAATATGCTCATTGTGTGAAGGTATAGATATTCTCAGTTCAGTCAGAGAGAAAAGGAGAGAGATTTCTACCAGGCTAAGCCTGGGAAAAAGTCCGAGAGGAATGTAAACTATTTATTGTCTCTCTTTCTGTTCATATTGTTTATAGATATGTTCTACCACTGTGTGCTATTCATAGTGCACCAATGGTGTGGAATGTTTTTACTTTAAGACCAATGAAATTAGTCTTCACAATGTTCTCTATAAAAGAGCGATGTACTTTTAATAAAGGGATCATTCTTTGCCTTCTGAACTTGGAGTCATTTTCATTCCCCTCCCTGCTTCAACAGCGACATGAGGGGATACTGTAATCCTCTGTAGTATACTGTTTCCTTTAGCCTATATTTTTAGGTTTCTTTATACTTTATTTTTTCAGTCTATTTCCCTGTTTTCCTGATCCCTCTTTAACTGATAGTTTTAGATGTATATTAACTTTACTTCAAGATCCCATAGACCCACTCTAAGAGACAGAGGAGTTCACAAGGTATCCATTAAGGAGCTATTAGTGTGTCTTATTTTCTTGCAAGTTACAAACTGTCTGATCAAAATTATCATTTTGGATCATGTTTTTCCAAAGAAAGGAAATAAGGTGTGTTTTTAAGGGAGGTCTTCATAAATATTGTCATGGTTCTTGTGTTTTCAAAAGGACTCTTTAGAGCCATGTAAAACTTGCAGCCTAACCACAGAAGATTATGCTACTATATGAAAAAAATCCACAAAGTGAAAATAAGCTACTGCACTAGGTGCCAGTTATTCGAACGAACAAAGCCTGATATCCTACAGGGTTTTGTTTTGTTTTATTTTTTTTTCCTGGTTGATTAGTATAAAAATTAAACTTATTTTCTTTTTTAATACAATATTTGGTGTCTAATAACATGAACAAGCCTTTTGTTTGGATCACCCTTGTCTGTTCTCCATTATTTCCAAAACACACAAGGTCAGCTGTTTATGCTTGAAACTGCCATTTCCTCAAATGTGGTTTAAAATAACCAACAAATGCACATCTTTAGGAGTGAAGGCAGGCAAATGTACACACAGCATAGATGTGTAAGCCTTGTTTCCTCATGAAGGTGTTTTAGAAATGGTACACATACGCATTCAACATGAAAAGGGATGGAATTACAAAGGAACTAAATAAAATGGCAATATCACAAATGAATCAGGCAATCAAAAAAATATTGAGTTCCTTTCAGTCAGAAGCCATTTCCTGAAGATGAAAACTTAATAACTGAGTTTCATAATTTCATTGTGAAAATGAACAGTCTCTCGCAGAGCTTGGACTTCAGTATTGGAACACACAAGAACATCAGCAACTTTGGTTGTTTTCCAGTGAAGTGACTGGTACCAACAAAGTTGATGACAGGGGGCTCAGCAGCACAGTAGAGAACTTCTTGTAGAATCAATATCTGAAGCAGATCCTTTTTGATCTTCACTAGTAAGCAGAAGATAGTTTCATATAGTGACAGAGGAACTTTCTCACTGGTTCCCATGTTTAGCCTATAGGAGTAGTTTCATATGACTAAGGGTTTAAGAATCTGTCACTAAGTTTTGCAGTTAACCAGGAAGTATATTGTTGTTTATTAGGTCCCTGAACTTCCTGATTTTAATGTTATAGAAACATGAATTTAGTGAAAAGGTATAGCATTTAAGAAACATTTCTCAAATTTTACTAAAAATTTTCTGATACACAGTTAAAACACAGGAATGGTAATCATAGTAATCCTTCTAGTTTACAAAGATACCAGCTGCAAACTTACCAGTAAGTCTAAGCGTTGTAATGTACATCAAAGATTTTATTATATAAAAAATTTGTGTAGTATTAATGAAAAATGTCCTTGAGGCAATAAGTTCTTAAAATAGAATTAAGCGGTAGATAAAAGGAGATAGAGAGAACAATTTCTTTGTATAAGGCAAATATCTGTGTTCCCATGTGAGAAAAAGACAAAAATAATTATAGCAATGCTCAGTAATATATAATATGGTTTTGTAATTTATGTTTATTATGAGTAAACGTGAGATTAATGTGGGTTTGCTACTTGTGTAAGTGAAGGACAATTAATAACATGAAAATAGCACTTCATTTCTTATTCACCATTTGTATTTTGGGAAGGGTAATAAAATGAATTCTTCCAAGGATAGGCATTTTATGGAAAATTATCATTAGCTAATTTTGTTTTAGAAATAAAATTGCATGAATTACAGAGGTAAGATGCTATCATGGGATAATAAATTCTTAACATATTGATAAATACCTACTTTACATTTTTATAAAAAGCCATCTATTTAGTGATCTGTGTGTTCAGTTAATAGACTGGGACTTAAGTATTGGATACCTAATTTATCTGCTCAGAATATATAGAGTTTTTTTACTGTTCTAAGTAGATTCACAACCTACATTAAAATGTTGCTTTTTAATGAATAGTTATGCTTTCTGTAACTACCAAAAATTGAAAAGAAAGTGATAGCTGAGAACGTTCTCTATAAAGAGTATAGAAGGTGGAATAAGTATCAGTATTTTTTTTTTTTGCTATAAGCCCTGTATGTATAGTAGTTGTTTTTCTCAAAAGAGTATGATTTACTGTACACATGCTGCAACCAGAATTCAGCTATCAAAATTTAACTTCTTAACCTGAAAAAAATCATGATTTTACTTAAGACTTGAGAAGGAGAAGTTTTGATATTTTCAGAATTTGTATATGTAAATCTTAATGAAATGTAAAAAAGACAAAAAAAATCCCATTTTCACTTCACAAGTGATGAGGTTTTTGCAGGAATGAAATAAGATAAGGGATCTGATAGCTTCTGTTGCCACTGAAGAAGTCTGTTATCTCAAGACTTCTCATAAAGTTTTGTTTTAAATGAAACAAGAGGTAGAACCAGTCCTTGTAGTGCCACACAAATAGAAGTTTTCCAGGCTGGAAAGAAACCACCCATCAGAATTGTCTTGAAATCTGACTGATAGGAGTTGACCTATGCAGTTCAGGGTGACTGACTCATTTCTGCCAGTCTCCCAGGCAAGTCAGCAGCACATGGTGATCTTCAGTGTCAAACACTGCTGATAGGTTTAATGAAGTAAGCATGGATATCTTCCTCTGAGCTGTGCCAGAGAGGAAATTGTTCGCAAGCAAGACTAATGCACTCTGAAAGCTGTTACCAAGTTTGAAAGCCTGACTGCCCTGATTTAGGTTCTTGGCATAGAAGTCAAGTTCTGTAGGAGAGTATGTTGTTTAGTTGTGGCTTTTTAATTATTTATTTGATCATCTTTCCCATATATAAAAAGCTGGGTAGAACATTCAGACTAAGAGGATTTTTGAAGCCTGGGCATTTACACTTCATTTTTCATGTAGTTTAAAAACTGTGATTTATATTCAGATTACATTGAGATTACATTGGGATGCTCAGGACTTTGTCCAGCTGGGTTTTGGTTGTCTTTAAGGATGGAGATTCTACATCATCTTTGGGTAACCTTCCAATGAGCTTTCATTCTGGAGAAAGGTTTTTCTACAGTCAAGTCAGAATTTCCCTTATTGCAATTTGTGACCAGTGCCTCTTCTTTTTTTTTTTTTTTTTTTTTTTTTTTTTGTTGTGCAACACTGCAAAGACCTTGACTCATATCTACTGTGCTCTCATGCTTGTAACTGAAGGCAGAAATGAGATTGCTGTTCAGATTCCTCTTCTTAAGGCTGAAAAGTTTATCTCACCTTCTCCTTATGTGTCATGTACTCCACTTCTCTCTTCATACTAGTGGCTTTCACCAGCCTTTTTTCAATATATCAATGTGTTTCTTGTACTGGCTAGTCTGAATTGTGACCTTATTCTTGAATACAGTCTCACAAACACCAAATAAAGGAGAATGTTGAATTCCCTCAGCACTCTTATGTACCCTAGAACATAGTTACCTCATCTTTGCCACAAGGGTACACAGATGTTCCACTTGTTCACAGAGGTCCCCCAAGATCTTTCCTACAAAGCTGTGTTCTAGCCAGTCAGTGCCTGGTCTGAACTGTTACAGTACAGAACTTTGCTTTCACTATTGCTGAACTTTATGAAATTCCTGTCAACTCATTTTGCCAGCCTGTCAAGATGTTTCTGAATGCCTTCCTCGAAATTTGATGTAGACTGCTGAGTGGCATTAGATGCTGCACATCACATTTATTAATATCTCCATCTCATCAAGATGGATTAATGGGTGAACTCATTTCTACCTCAATTCACTGTTCCTTGAGAGTGACAATCAAGTGACATAAGTCTTTTACACTCCATAATTTTAAAATTTAATTCTCTACCATTTTTTGAAGGGATTAATTGCTTAATGTATCCCTTATGTGATGAATATAAAGACTATATATCTGATTTTTTTATCACTATTATAGCTCTGTAAACAGTGTATCTTATATCTATCATTCTCTCTGATAGCCTGCAGACCTTTCTATATTTACTATGAAAAATTTGAGTTAAAAATTACATTTTCATGATGCAAGAAGGATGTCTTGTAATTCATCTTGACAGGGCCACATGATCTTACCATTATCTAGATTATGTAGATTTCTGGTTATGTAATGCAAGTAAAATTTTAGCATCTTCATGGCACTACTAAATATTACAGTGCAGTATTTTAAGTGCTTTCTGAGTTTTGTACCATTTGCATATTAGCCATTTTTCACTTACAACTCTAGGACTAAATTGGCAGAAGTTTGTTAATGACTAGGTTTTCTATGTGGAGAAATACATATGGCTAGCTTCTACATAGCTATATTGTTGTAATTATATTTGATGGAGATTAGAATAAATGTGGGCTGAATATGCAGTTGTATTGGTAGATTAGAGCAAAGCTAGATGTATAAATTAACCAGCATAATTGAAGATGCAGTTTTTAAACACTAAGTTAACCAGACCTACTTTATTAAACTCCATGGAAGGAAAACAGCGCTAGAAATTTAATTTTTCTTAATGAAAGCAAGCTTATGGTTTTATATGTAACCTTTAAAGCTTCATGTAGTATTGTGTATCTTGGTTTTTGTTTATTTTCCTTTGGAAGTCAATCTTTTGGGTTTTTGTCATCTTTTTGAACATGATTTCATTAGTATTTTATAAAATTTGTCAGGAACATAAGTAGAGAAAACATGCTGAAAATGTTGGTAACCAGTATTTATTCTGTAACTAGCCTTAGTGGAGATTTTTTTACTCTTTCTTTACTTTCTTCTCTCATAACAGTCTGACTTTTTGTTATAGTTTCATTCTAATAATTTCTTTTTATGAGTTCTAAATGGTAATCTGAAGTATCCAGTCTTCTGCATGGCACTTAGGCAGTGTAATCATATTAGCACTCTTTCATTGCTATTTCAGTGGTTATGGTAGGGTGGTGATGGGTAGTGTAGTCGGCACAGTCTGCAGTGCGAGTAGAAATTTTGCTTGCTTTTGACCAAAAGGACTGCAAGTGATCAGAGGTATAATTGAGCAACAAATTACAGTGAATGTGAATTAAACAAAGCATCCTTAGGGCTACTTGGCAGAAGGTATGTTACTAATTCTTCGAGTTATTACCTCATAGTGACTGGCATTCTGAAGATGGTTTGTTCTGTTACAAAATTCTTGAAGAGTGAGTTGGTTCTACGGAATACTGAACAACATTTTTCACAATGTGTGATTCATACTGAGAACTTTATCTCTAGTGATCAGATCACATTGCACAACATAAATGTCTGTGTGGTTGAATCAGGCAGAATTTAGAGGAAAACGTTTTAATATTTTAATTTAATTTGAACTAATATTTAGAAAAAAAAAGACCTCATCAAGTAACTTCCCTGCATGCATCACATCTTACAGACTTCTGGACTTGTGTGGTTGTTGTAAATTATTCAGTAAAGGGAAAGGCCAATGGTGGATAATTTTCAGTTTTGTTGTTTCTCGAAAACACTAGTTTTATTAAAAAATGTATTGTTATGTTCAAATTTCTAATGGAATTTGAAACTTATCTCTCAGGCAGTAAAACATTAATGATTAAAAACTATAGTTCGCAGTTTCTATGATAAAATACCATTGCATTTAACCAGATACATAGCTAGGGATCTATTGCACTGTTCTATAGGTTAATTTATCAGAATTATCTCTAAAAACCTCATAAAACATTTAAGGAAAATCAAATATTTTCAAACATTGTAGATTGACTAACGTTAAGTATTTTACTTGCTCTTGAAATTCATTGTACTTTACCAACGTATTTATCTAGGCAACTGGAAAGAGTCACATTTGACGTACAAATGAAAATTAGTTTTGCTGGCTTGTTCAATTCTTAGCTTGTCTCTTAATAATAATTCCATACTATCAATTGTAGTGATGGCTTGTGTGGTAGCTCAAAAATAAATAGAGCCACCAACCTAACTCAGCAAACAGTAATCATATATAAACAACTTTCTCTCACTGTTGTGGTTAAGGTAAAATGTAAATGTAAATAATGGTGAAAAAGCTTCTATGACAAAATGTTAGGATGTCAGCTTCTCTCTCTGTTTTCTCCAAATGTTGTGAAGGAATGAGGTCTTTTCTGCAAATCATAAAAATGATTTGGTTTTGTTTTTTTTTTTTTTTAATCAGCATGTCAAATAAAAATGTCTCCTTTTCATCAGAACGTATAATTTAATTATACTCCGTGTAGCCTATGAATAAGTAATATATTTACTATAATGCTCTTACAGTAACATTTGCTTGATTACTGACTGTGCTTTTCCAGAATTAAAGTGATGAGTGTAGAGTACCATCAAAGTTTTCTTTTGTTAGGCTTTTCCTAACAACTATTTTATGAAAAAAGAAAGTAAGAAAGTACATAGAACCTGATATTTTCCTGTACTTTGTTAATTCATTAATGAAATAATGAATTAATTATTTAATTAAATTCTTTAGTTATTATTTTGTGCAAAGCTATTTCTATTTCTCAGAATGCTTTTATTGTTTAATTTCTAAGATCACTTCATTTGTATTGAGCTACAGATATTGTAGAATCATAAAGGTTGGAAAAGACCTCCAAGATTATTGAGTCCAGCCTTTGACCGATCAGCACCACGTCACCTCACCCATAGCACTAAGCGCCTTATTCAGTTGTTTCTTGAACACTTCCAGGGATGGTGACTTCACCACCTCCCTGTGCAGCCATTCCAATGTCTGATCATCCTTTCAGTGAAGAAATTCTTCTTGATGTCCAAACTGACCCTAGCTTAGCAAAGCTTGAGACTGTGTCCTCTCATCCTATCACTGGCTGGTTGGGAGAAGAGGCCAACTCCCACCTGGTTATACTCTCCTTTCAGGAAGCTGCAGAGTGATAAGGTCACCCTGAGACTCCTTGCCTCAGACCCAGCCCCAGCTCCCTCAGCCACTCCTCTTAGGACTTACACTCTACACCTTTCACTAGCTTTGTTGCCCTTCTCTGGACTTGCTCCAGCATCTCAATGTCTTTCTTGAAGTAGGAGTCCAGAACTGGCCAAAAGACTTTAAGTGCAGCCTGAGTAGTGTCAAGTACAGAGTACAGTGCCAAATATGATCACTTCCCTCATCCTGCTGTCCACACTATTGCTGATACAGGCCAGGATGCCACTGCCCTTCTTGGACCCCTTGGCACACACACTGGCTCATGTCTAGCCATCTGTCAATCAGCACTTCCAGGTCCTTTTCTGCCAGGCAGTTTTCCAGCCACTCTGCCCCCAGCCAGTAGCACTGCATGGGGTTCTTGTGACACAAGGGCAGGACCCAGCACTTCTTACTGAACCACATATGGCCCATTGATTCAGCCTGTCCAGATCCCTCTGCAGAGCCTTCCTACATTCCAGCAGACTAACACTCCTACCCAACTTTGTGTCATCTGCTGACTTAATGAGGGCACACTCAATCCCCTTATTCAGATCATCAGTGTTACACAGAACTGGCCCCATTCCTGAGCCCGGGGGAACACCACTTAGTGACCAGCTGCCAGCTGGACTTCACTTCATTGACCATCACTCTCAGGACCTGGCAATCCAGCCAGTTTTTAGTACAGTGAACAGTGCACCTGTGCAAGCTATGGGCTGCCAGTTTGCCCAGGAGAATGCTGTGGGAAACTATAAAGGCTTTGCTAAAGTCCAGGTAGACAACATCCACCTCAACCACTAGTCAGGACATCTGGTGATAAAAGGAGATCAGGCAGGTCAGGCAGGAGCTGCCTTTTCTAAACCTGTCATGCTGGCTGGGCATGATCCCTCGTTTGTCATGTATGTGCTATGTGAATGCACCCAAGATGTTCCATAACCATCCCTGGTTCTGAGGTCAGGCTGTCAGGCTTATAGTTTCCTGATCCACCTTCCAATCCTTCTTGTAGGTGGGCATCACACTGGCTAATCTCCAGTCACGGGCTCCCTGAGTTAACCAGAACTGATGATAAATGATGGAGAGTGGTTTGGTGAACTCTTCTGCCACATTCCTCAGTACCCTGGGGTGAATCCACCCAGCCCTATAGAATTGTAGATATGTAGACTTCTAAGCCCATGAACATCTTCATTTTCCTTGTAGAAGCTAGAAGAGCTATGTACAATCATAGGTGTCCCTTTGAACCCAGATCATCAAAGATCTGGATATAAATTAAAAATTGTTTGGGATATTAAGGATTTGTCTGTAAACATGGTATATGTCTGGTTTCAGCATGAGCAGCTGTGTGCTGCTGTGGCATTAAGTTCAGTACAGGGAAGCTGCTGTGGTTAGTAATGGGGAATGTGGATGAACACTTTTGTGCCAGAAACTGCAGAATTACTGGTAGTTCCATCTCTGTCAGCTCAGGGAAAGCTGGTAGAGAGTGTGCTAATATGTGCTGTGATAATCCTTCTGCTCACAGTGAAAGATGTTCATAGCATAGGTCTATCAGATTTTCAACATGTCTAGTTATGTTTAATATTATGTATGTATATATATTACTGAATTATATATACATGTAGTTACACAGTTACTTGATACAGACATCTCTACAGACATAAATGTGTTCTTGTATTTTCACAAAGAGATAGGTGATTCACGGTTAAGTTACTGTGATACATTTCTCAAATTCTGTTTTTATACCATTTGGATATGTCATAATTTTAAAAAAAAATCGAAGGCATTTTCATAAACATGAGAAAATGTATATGCAATATTAAAGCAGATTTATCATTTTTTTTTACCATGCAGACATAACTCATTATTTTATATGGATCTGCAGAGATCACTTGTAAGTATTTCTAAAGAGTTTAACCTTCTAGCATAGAATTACTATAAAAAATTTATTTCAAAGATTGCTTTTCCCAGCTAGCAATATTTCAGTGAGAGTTCATAATGGCGGCATTTCTTGCATTCCCTCTCATTCCAGCCTTCATAGCATATCTTGGTAGCTAATAGGGGTGTTGCTAGCAGCCCTAGTACTTAGAAGGCATAGCTTTTACAATTTTAATAGATTCTTACATTCTTTTTTTTTTTTTTTTTTTGATAAGTTGTCACAGTATTTGCAGCAGTTCTTTAATTTGGTGTAAACCCCATAGGCTGTAGTGTGTGTTTTGTAACATGAAATTCTCTTCAGCTTTGGCTGATATATAAACTTGAATTTTAGAATTTCCTTTCTTACTTCCAGAATAACTGTGGCCAACTACCAGAATAATACTGCATCAAAATTTGGAGTCAGACAAACCCTTCAGCCAAAGTGAAAGCTTGGGAGCTCTCTCATCTCCTTATATTGGGAGGAGTGGGATAGGATCCAAAAAAAAAACCCTAAGCTGTCCTGTTTTCAGAACTCAGCTTTATCCTACCCCTGACAAAACAGCAGAATGTCTGCAGAAGACATAAAGCTTGGTTCTTACCCCTGGTAAACGTTGCCCAGTGTCCAGGCATTTATTTCTGGTATGCAGTTTCCCTTCTTTTCTTCCTCCTTCTCTGCCTCTGACACAAGCACCACATGGACGCAAAGGTATCTTAATATTCCAACAAAGGTAATGAGAGGTAGAGGAGAAAAAGAGACTGGAGGGAGTTGTTCCGTTTGCCAAAGGTGGAGCTGTTTGTTTGCTTGTTCCTTTAAAACAGCACGTAGGAACAAATACTGTCTTAGTTGTAAAGCATACCAAAATTAGGAAATTTCAGATTCTACATTGCCTGTGGTATCTTAATTACTGCTTCTTTGTGTGTTCATAGTGTGCTATAATTTTTAATAATGTTAGAGTAACTTTTATTATTTAGTCTTAAGGATAAACTTGGAAGAGTTAGAAATGAGATTGCATGCACACTATTAAATCTGCTGGGTTTAGATTACTGCTTCATTTTGCAACATTAAAATCTTTTGCTCAATCACTATGTAGAGAAATGTGATGAAATCTGAACAGCAAATATCTGGGAAAATAATATTTTAGAAATATATATTATGTTAGATGCATTTTATTTCAATTATTTCGGGAAATTATTGTTCAGGAATGCTAAAATTTATTTGATCAGAAAATACTGTTCAAAACCAATAATGTTTAATATAGTGTATATCTATCCTTACCATTGTTGTGTCCATGCATGCAATGAAGACAAGAATATCTAGTTGTAAAATCCTAATATGCTAAGTGCTATGAACAAAAGAAATTTTAGATAATATAATAGAATTCCTTTTATGTAAAACCAATGTAACTCATTATGGTGATGACTACCCTTACATTTGCATCCTTTACTTTGTGCAAATTAGACTTACAATTATCACATGATAATAGTTGTCAAATGTGCATGTTCATTGCATCAAAAATTTCAGACTTCTTCGTAGCATAAAGAATTTTTTCATTTTTTCTAATTCTCTTTGTGATTCATACTATTTTCACTATAAATTCTCCTGGCTAATCCTGTTCACAGATCATGTTCTGTTTCTGTTTAGGAGGTCTAAAGAGGCAAACTGAGAAGAGAAAAGCTTCTGTGAGTTACTTGTCCTTTCTTATGACTCAAGCCCTTCTGACAGTTTTTAATATTGTAGCATTTTCCTTGTGCCTCTTCAATTTGCTGGATGTTTGACTTCCATCTTACTCTGTCTGCAAAAGGGACTCCTTTAGCACATATTTAAAGAATAAGACATGCTTCCTTGCTTATGCTCTCTTAAATGCATCCAAATTAGTCCTTTGTTGTTCCATCCTTCTTTCTGCAAAAATATTTTGTGTTTTTAAACCTAGTTTCTAAAGGGGGAGGGAGAAAGCCGAAGAAACTGTGAGCAAGGCAAGGTCATAAGAAATGTTAAAGGAGCTGCGATTATTGTGGTGTTGGGTACTATGAAGGAGAATACAAAACAGTAGGAAACTTCAGCTGGGAATTCTCCATGTTATTAGAACAATTTGTTTTGCTATATTGCCACTGTAGAAGTGTTTAAACTTGCCTTTAAAAGACTCTGTAACATACCAAAGGGCTAACTAATCAGGAAAACTAGGGTGCTGAAGCTCAGTCTGTGGTTAAAATACAGAGTTGTAAGATTTGGCACTAATTTGTTAAGGCTAAAATATATTTAATTGTTTTAAATGTATTTGTTTTTTGCAGCTGTACCAATAAGTAATGCACATAGGATGCATTTATACTTTACTCTTTACTGTACTTTTTTTTATAGCTATCAAGAAGCAATAAGCACTCACTGTTACAATCAACAGGTTTTTTTCTTCTGTTGCTTCTCTGTAAATTGAAAACTATTTGATGTATATTTGTATTACAGCTTGAGTGAGAAAAAGCAGTTGTTGAAATCCTCACTTACAAAATTAAATTATGTGGGTTTTACAAATGTGGACTTTTAAAAATCTCATATGCAGTCTATATGCTGAGAATTCATAGGGTCTTAAAAATAGTTATGATGAATTCTTATGTAAACTTTTGATTGATTGAATTGCTAACTAAATGATTAAATAAATTTTCTCTAAAAATATTACTTCTAAAAAGAGGTAGCTGAAATGGAACATAAGCAATAACATTTCTTTTTTGAAAAGCTACATTACATTTTGAAAAAACTGAACCTTGACTAAACTTTCATTAGTTATATCTTTATCCTCCAAATGTTGATAATTTCAATCTTCAATCAACTTATTTTGAGAATTCTAACTTCAACTTCTACTTTTCACCTCATCAGACACACTGGAATGTTTTAATAAAAAAAAAAAAGTTGATGTCTTGAGCTGCTGTTCTAAGATTAGTTAATAGCCCTGACAAGCTTTTAAAATATATGTATGGGTGTGAATTTAGGGCAGATTATTCTTATGACAACAAGAAAATCCTCACAAGAAACCCAATGTTGGATAGTTTTCCACTGTTTAGAGCTGAAGAGAATTGGAAGGTTTCAGAACCAGCTATCATGTGAAAGAGCAATAAACTTGTTCATATGTATCTGTAGATAAGCTGGGGTTTTTTTTGTTTTTTTTTTCTTTTTTGAGCAATATCCTTTCAATTTTCATCCTCATTTCTTTAAATTGTTAACCACATAAATTACTGTCAAAAAGGAATATGTATTCCTTTTTGTATTCCTATATGTATTCCTAATATGTAAAGGAATATCAACTGAATATGTATTTTTATTTGTGTAGTTCTTAATACTATTTGATATTTTTACTGTAAGACTATAAGTATATATGTATATATCTGATTTTCCAAGAAGGCAAACATGCATATCTCTGTATGAATACATGGTATTGCCTTAATTTATAAAGGTTACAAAAGTTAACAACACGCACAATAACAGCTACATAACTCAAGGCTTGAGACATGTGACTGTCTCTGGTTTTGAATCACTGGTTTGGTTATATTATTGCTTTTTTAAGAATAATTGCTGTTTTTAAAAATGAAATGTTCTTTTCATATTTCACTGTCTCTAAAAGATTCAAAATAAATCTTGCAAGCATCCTTAAATTAATATTTTTCACTGTTATGAATACTTGATATCTTGAGGGTGCTAAACAATTGACTGTTGAATGGCTTTTTCCTTTGATGTAACATTCTTAGGTGTTGAGTCAGAAAAAATAAGGATTATTTCATTAATTCTGAATTTTGCTACTTCTATTATCTTAGTGTAGCTATTCACTTAGCTCTCCATGAGAAAAAATAAACTTCAGTTGCTCTGTAGATGTAATTTAACGTGCTATTCTATAGCAATTCTTTATATAGTCATTCAGACAAATCTGTTCTTGAAAGCTTCTTGAAGGCTAATTATATATCCTATATTGAGATGCATGCTATGTCAATGAAAAAATTGTAAATCAGGACATAATTATGAAGTTCAGTAGATCTATAAAAGTACTAAGAAGAAAATTGAGCATTTTTTCCCTAATGCAGTTACTGTTCTTCTTAAAGTTCTGAGATTAGATTAACTGGGGTAATCCTGGTAGAGATTCATGCAAACCTATGAAACATTAATGCTGATTTCTATAGATTATTGTATTTGGTAAGCTGCCATAAAATACATAATTCACTAAAACATTTCCTGTTAATTTGGTGTGGCATGACATGACTTATTCTCACATATAAAATGCCATTGTAATCATATGTTACTGGGATTTATTCTTCCCAGTCCAGTCACAAGAGAAATATAACTGATTGGCACTTTTCCGACAATGAAGCCCTGGCCTTGAATGAGGTTTACCCTGTGATGGTGATTGCATAGCATTTCTCTTTCAAAACCCCTGTGGTTTTGCATTGCCTCTTGAGCCCGGTACCAGCTGTTTGATTAGGCATTTAGTCATCAAGAGGCTTTGCAAACCCCAATAATGGGTGTGGAATGCAGCCCTGAATTTTAGGCTCTTGTTCCCCAAGGAGGAACATGGAATCCACAGCTTAGTCACTAAGCTCCCTGTATAGTGTCTTGAGGATAACTGCCATAAAAGGATGAACCTCCTGTTCTGACTAGGTGCCCCCTGCAATAGGAAATGGGAAACATATGATGTCATACAGTATCACATCAACTTATATTTGTCATCTTTGACTTACAAGTGCAGGAAGGTACCCTTATTCACTTGAAGTTGAAAGATTGAAGGGTCTTCTTTAGAGAATAATCAGTTATCTGTATTCTTTGAACAAATGAAGTTGGGACTTGCTCCTGTGCCAGTGCTAAGCTGACATCCTCTATCTAGTAAGCTAGTGTTTAGAGGCTTTTGGCTTAGAAGTATAAAGTCTAGGTTAGATTCTCCAGGTGAGATTCAGGTTCGCTTGTCACAAGAGCCTCCATATGTACATATATATCCTTAATCTTTTATACTGCTTTCATGTCAAATGGGAAAGTGACATCAATGGAAAGATTTCAGCTTTTACATTTGGGAGGAGCTGTTTTAGGGTGATAAATTGGCAGACATGTAATCCCTCTTTTGAGGGAATGAATATGATCCCTCTTTTGTGAACATGAATATAATTTTTTGCTTATGTAGTGCATGACAACAGTTTAGCATATCTAGATCAAAGGCAAGGGAGGAGAAGGAAACATTGCAGCAATAAGGCTATTGTGGCCATGCAGCTTTGAACATGCTAAAATACATTTTTGTTAGAAGAGTGGTGACATCCTGAAATGGGTGCAAACACATTTACTTACTATATTACTTGAGTGTATTTCAAAGTAAGTTTCTTTTATCTCATCTCAAAGCTGTGTTTACATTCATTTGCCCTTCAGTAAAATGCAAACTTATGCATTCAACAATGCTAGTTGAAACAATAGGCCAATTCTTACAGCAGGTTTACTGTGGTATTTTCAGGCCCAAAATGTATTCAATCATTCTCACTTTGTTAGATAATTAACACTGCGAGACAAAATGTCAAAATATAAGTACAGTGTATGTTTTATTATTTTTTAATTTGAAAATTTATTAATAAATAATTCTAACAGCACAATTACTTGTGAACATTTATATTATCAGTTATAAAAATAAATTATGGTACTGTTTTCTATTGATTGCAAACAGAAATGTTGTTGAGAATATATACCATTTTAGAGCTTGGTTGGACAAGTCATGTCAGAAGAGTTAGCAGTGACTACTGCATTTCCCATATCATTTATTTTTATGAATGCCAAGTACATATTTGAAGGTAGTTTAATAAGCTTTTTGCAGGAGAAAGATGCAATGTGATGCTAAAAGAATCGTAATTATTTTTTTTAAAAGCAATCCAAACAGCATACTCTGTATAAGGTAGATTTTAAATATTATTGCAGCTATGTAAGCCAAGAAAGGAAGTCTGCAAAACAGAGTAGAAAGATTCTGTAATAATTAGCTCTGTTTTCAGAGCAGTTTTTTTCCTTTCATCCACGTTGTATTGTAGAGCAGTATCATCAGCAGACTGATACCAGTAGCATTCAAGAGATTATGATCAATCAAGTTTGATAATATCTACAAAACAGTCTTTATCCAGTGTGAGTAGATTTATGAAATGTTATAATTTTGTTTAAAAAAACATTATCATTAGGCTTGGACTAATCAGCATAACAGAGAAATTAATGAGTATGTAAGGTGAGGTGTTTGTTTTTGTTTTGCAGTTTTCAGTAACACTGGGAAATCAACCATTTCTCATGAATTTTGATGTTTGCCTAGAGGCTGTAGAAAAATCAAATGTATTTTAATTTATATTATTTTCCTAAAACTTAAATGTCCTTGATGAATAACAATATATGCGAGAGCAAAGGATACCTCTGCTTTCTATCTGTTTCAAAGATCATAGAAGCAGTACATGTTAGGACTCCAGGATGTTTCCTGAGGGATCAAGAAATGTGTACATTTCTAAAGACTGACCTATCACCTTGAAAAGCAGCCATGAAGGAGAGCTGCAAATGCAAGACCACTGTCAGGTCAACCTGTCGTGGTGCTGACACGTCTCTGATATAAAACCCAATTTACAGTTTAAGAAGCACATCCATTATCCTTCTGATTTTAAAATATAACATACATCAGCAAAATGATAAAAGACAGTGTTTAAGAATTATGAAAGTCAAGGGCTATTTCATATCAGAAAGTCACAACCTTTTTTGCATATTACTGATTAAAATTACAGTGAATTTTAATATTCATTTGTGTCTTTATTTCTTCCAGAAAGTTTAGAGTTAGCATCAGTTGCACTTTTATCATTGTAATTCTACTTCTATTACATTGTTTGGATTAGTCAGACGTTCTATTACATTACTCTTTATAGGAGTTGAAGAGGTTTTTGGAAGTGTGGATAATTTTAGACAAAGTAATGTGTCAGATTTTGGGAAAAAGTACTGTCTTTTTGATACTAATAAAAAAAAAAAAAACCCAAAAAAACCCAAAAAAACCAAAAAAACCCAAAAAAAACCCCAAAAAAACCCCAAAAAAACCCCAACAAGCCATATTTTTCCTAGCATTAGGTTTAAGCTTCATCTCCATTTGTAATTTGGAATAGAATAAAAATTTTAAGTTTTCTGAGTAAAGATGATCTGTAGTGTCTTCTACTTAAGAAAGTTTCTGTTCTTGAAAAATGAAAGTTTAAGGCATTACTGAATGGTCAATAAAAAGGAAAAGCATTTTTTTTTTTTTTTTTTTTTACTTGATTACTGTAACGGACTTAAATGTTAAGTTGGATAACCTAAACAAAACACTGATTATTTTACTGTCATATCCACCAAGGCTGATGGAGAAATAATATTATGGATTTCTAGTATGAAAGCAGCTTTTACTCTTTAGAACAGTTTCCAATGTTGTCTTACTTATGAAATTTTAAAATAGCTGTTTTAACTTTGCCTATATTTGATCATACCTTTTTCTTTTATTGCTAGGTAGAGTTGTTTAATATATAAGTCTTAATTCTGCAGAAATACTGGGCATAAGTACCTTTTTAAAACTTAGACTTTCCTTAGGAATAAATATACTACTAGTTTCATATTTTTCATGTGCTTTTGATATTTCAAGCATTTGTCTAGTCTGTTTGTAAAGTGTTTGCATTTCTTTAAACCATTATGCCTGTAAATTCCAGAAGGGGTCTAAAATCTTGTCTGCAGTTTGGTTTAGTTAGCCTTCTACTGGTAAGCATTTTAAAATCATGAATCTGTGCTCTTATTAGTGAACCTATATTGTTTTTGTTTTGAGACACTGTATAAGATAAGAGACAGCAATCCAGTTTGTAAAGTTGAAGTACATTTTATTAGTATTTCTAAAGTCTCAGATCTTCATATGAAATAATTTATGAAGACACAAAATAATTGTGATTTCAGCCGATTGGCTCAAAATCAATATGTTCTCTTAATATGTGTTTGCTGTTATGGTTTGTATTTTCACTTAGCATTTTCTTGTTCCTTGAAGACACTGAGATATTATCTGATCTAGTTTATGTATAAATAAAATTAAGTATGTTTATCATTTAAAAGAACTGAGAAAAGCACTTCTTAGCTATGTAATCTTAATCACATTTCAGGTAAGGTTCTTCTTTAACTCATGATGCATATAACTGCATCAGTTTTAATAAGGACACTATAAAATTGTTATATAGGCTTATGTACAATGTACATATCTTCAGGTTAATTGCTTTCTAGGAGCAGCTGCTCTAGAAAAGTAAAAGGAGCCTTGTACCTGCACCTGAATTTAGCTAACAGGAGGCAGCCCCATGTAGTTAGCCATTTTTGGAAGTAATTATTGTGATGGTGAAAGAAGGTCATCAAACACAGATAACCTTTAATTTGAATTTTTCGAAGAATTACAAGAAAACAGAAATTTTTTTGAGATAGGTTTTTTTGTTGGTTGTTTTTTGCTTGTTTAGTGTGTTTTGTATTTTTATTTTTGTGAAGGTTAAATATAATAGAGCAATTTCAGAATTAATGTAAAAGATTTCTATTCAAAAAAAGTTAAATTTGGAAAATTTTTAATTTCATGGAAATTTTGGAAAAACGGGCTTTTTATAATAATTTTTGAGAGGAAAAACACTTTGAGTGAGTAAAAAATTCTTATAGATTTAGACTCAAAGGATTTAAATACTAAAATATAACATCTACTTTGAAATTTCCAAAACGAACTCTTCCTATAAAGCAAATTGTGTAATTTTCAGTAAGTTAGAGGCTGTTTCCTGGTGATAAAGTTGCTTACTTTTGTGATTTCCCAAGGCTTCCTTACATGGCTTGTTTGAACTATTGCAAATCTTCCAGAAAATGTATTTTCTTATAGCTCAATGTACAGTCTGCAAGCAGGAAATGCAAGCCAAATGTGCCAGGTAGGGTCTATGTGTTGTAAAACAGAGACTGAAAAAAATTATCTATCTATGAAAGTGTTACCACTATGAAAGTGGTAACAGCAGTGTTAAACATCAGTGAGCTCTGGTCTTGTATATAATGGACTAAACAAGGCCTGTAGAGACTGTATGTGAAATATTTTGTTCATATGTAATATCAACAGTTGGGGGAAAGGTCATGAAGATAACTTCTTGCATTGCATGTAAATCCGTTATACTGCAAGACATTTAAAGGGAATATTTACCTGGTTTTGTTTGCATTTTAGATTTTTCCAAAGTATAATTATTCTAGAATAATTATCTTTATGTGAATGCTCCCCTTCTAGGTGTGTTTCCATATGGACTTAAGGTGAAAGAAATTAAAAGAAAAAATTGTTCTAGACTAATTAGTGCATAATGAAATATTTTGGAAAATTTCCAGCTCTAGATGGGTGTTAATGATGTACCCTGCAGACTTGGTCCTGAGCTCATTGGATTTAATTCCCCTTGCTTCAATGAAATTTCTTTCAAAACTAGTGAGCCAGCTTTTAATATTTACTGGAGTAGATAGAGTTCAGGCAATTAGCAATTTTGAATAGGATTTAATGGGGCATTCAGATGATTTATCGAGCTCTCCAAAGTGTTACACAGATTGAGTTCCTTTGTAGTTGTCTTGTTCCAGAGTGGAGGGAAACATCCCTGTCATTAATGTGTGCATGCCCTGCAGGAAACATTTCCACCAGCTTCCAAAAGCAGCAGTAAATCCTCCTTTCTGCAGGTATGGTTCCATGAGCAGGTGAACTTTGCTGCTGCCTAGAAATCTTTATTATTTATCATTTTTTAATAATTTTTCATCTTCATTTTGCAGCCTCTCTACTTGTGCCATGTCTCCTGTTCATCTGACACTAGAGTAAGGTGATTTGGCTTTCTAAGCCAGCAAAAAACTATTAACGTTTTTCCCCTAGGTTAGTTTTCTATGAAATTATTCAGATGTATCAGTTCAGGGAACACTTACAGACACATCACCCAGTAAAAGTCAGTTGTTGGGAATGTATGTCAGGCAGTGAGGAGTGGAGGAGAATGAAACTCTACCTTTAAGCAGTGGTGAGATGTTAGATCAACTTGTTGCTTAGGAATGTTGTGATAGCAAAGCCACTATTGAAGCTTGCACTTGATAATAATCCCTCAAAAATACACTGGGAGTAATGATTTCCTACTTCAGGCAATGGAGCTAAGAGTCCAAAGTGCAGGCTTTTCTATAATCACATCTAAGAATTAAAAAAAAAAAAAAAAAAAGGCCTGTTAGGGTTAATTCTTTATTAAACCCATTATATTTAGAATGAATTCTTTATCCTTTAGAGGATTCTTGATTATTTTTTCATTCTTTGTGATACATTCAGTTTTTACTTGGTGTTCTATTTGGGTGTATTGGGCAAAAATATTCAGGCTGTGCGTGCATGCACTCTCTCCCTTTTTCTTTCTCATTAATTTCTACATTCATCATAGTTCCTTTGTGATATAGTTTACAATACAATTTATACTGTGCAGAATATCTCTGTATTACTTATTCTCTGTTGTTTTCATTATCTAATTAAATACTTTTTTATTTTTCCATTCCTAATGCACTAGTGTATGTAGACCAGTGTGTTGGACATCCTGTAGTATTTTCAATGTGATTAACTAAAAGCAGCAAAACTATTACACTGATAAGCACTAAATTTATTTTGTATCTCTTCCCCATATTTACTGTTTCATGGATAATCCAATTTTTTTTCACTTTTCTCTGTTAGGCATTAATCTATTTCTCAGAAGATTAACATTCCAGTATTTTCTCTTATTTTGCTATCAGATTATTTAAGGCTCTCATATTTTCTTTAGAAATAGCTTTTTCAGAAGAATGTTAATCTAGTTATTGTGTTAGTTTTTACTGTCATCTCCCAGTCCTGATTGGACTTTTTTAATCCCCAGGTTAGATATTCTTCCTTTCCAGCATAATAGTACTCTTCTTTTCCTGAGCTGTTTTCAAAATATCACTGTGAACATTTCCAGTTCTTGTATTTTTCCTGTGAAAATGTAATTTATTGTTCATAAATTAAAATGTCTTTAAGCTGTTTTACTAAACAGGTTTATATTGCAATACTATTTCAGTATTCCATGCTTCCTTCCTGCTTTGGCTACTGCAAGCCCCATGGAACTAATGAATCAATGAAGATGTAGGTGGAGAAGACAAGGCGTAGATCAATCATACCACAATTCTTCCGTCTTGAGTGTTTATCAGAGCCCCACATTTCAGGCAGTTTCAGTCATATGGCATCAATAATAATTACTGCAACATTTCTGATTCTAAAACAATCATTGCTTTTGCAATGTTAGGGGAAGATTTTCTTCAAATTTGAACACTGGAATTTTCTTCAAGGAAGTGGCCACAGCACCAAGCCTGACAGAGTTCAAGAAGTGTTTGAACAATGCTCTCAGGCACGTGGTGTGATTCTTGGGAATTGTTCTGGCTGAGAGTTGGACTTCATGGTCCTTGTGGGTCCCTTCCAGCTCAGCATAATCTGTCATTCTCTAAAATTAGTTGCAACTTTATACTGCATTTGCACTGGAGCAAAGATTTATGATAACATATTTGATTTTCACAGTAATTTGTTTCTCAGCATCAAATATTCTGTACAGTAATGTTCCTGAGTTTATTCCTTAGCATGCAGAAATGCTAAGGTGTTAAACACCATAAAATTTTTCTAATACTTGCCTTCTGGATCAGTTTCTTCCTCTAAGTGAAAAGAAAGCAAGCCAGAGAAAGGGAAACTTCTTTGTTTTCTGAGATTGCCTTATCTATATGGCTTTAGAATCTTTGAAGAATGTGCATTACTGTACCATTCTTAATGGTGTAGTTGCAAATTCATAGCACATTATCACTAGAAGCCATAGTAAAAATACAGGATCTGCTGACGACTTTGTACAACATCATTTCAAAATGAGAAGCTCAAGGTTATTGTATCTGTGCCTTTAAAAATCCTAAATGCATCTTATGCATGTGATGGAAATATTTGAAGATAATTATTTCACTGAAACAGAAGACTACAGAGCTTGCTGGAATATTCTGGCAGAATATTATGAGAAAGCTACAGAAATAGTATGGAACTATCCATCATATAGTGATAATTGCTAACATTTTATTTTCATTAGTCTTTGTCCCTATGTGAGAATATTTTACTCTATTTTTCTGCAGATTCATTATATCTAATCCAGGTCATAGATTGACATGATAGATAATGACCCTTCTGGGGTTGAAAGAGAAAACACATGAGAAAAAAGAATGCAAATGTATCATTAGAGTTGTTGAGAAGTAATTTCTCTTTGCATAATTTATAAGCAAACTGAAATAACTTTTGGTCTTTATTTGACAAAAGTTGTTATGTCACTGAGCTGTAGTTACTGTTAAGATTTTAGATGTTAAGATTTTATTGTTAGGATTTTAGATTACTGTTAAGATTTTAGATGTCAACACTTTCAGTAGTTTTCAAAATAAGTTTTACTTGTCATCTACCTCTGTCATTGCTCTAATTTTGCTTTCCGAATTCACTATGCAGTTACTCAATATGGTTTTGATCTTCACAGAACCTGTAGCTTTATGAGTGCATTCTCTCTTTTTCTTCTTATTTGTTAAAACTGGCAAATTCACTAAAAAATTGTGCACAGAACCATATTTTTTGGCATTGTCTTTTTACAATTAATTTGGCTAATTGCACCTTTTTTTGCCTTTTTTCATATTTTTATTTTTAAAAAATATATGTAAATTTCTTAGATATTTCTTCAAAATTTCTTCCATATTCTTTCAGTAGTAGATTATGTTTGAGTATCTAAAGAAAACTGACAACTGAATGTTTGGAGTTTTTTATGTAGGTGCTCTTGATATTGATAACCTGATTGACTGCTAATGATCCTTGGGATGGCACTTGTTCTGCAACTCATCTGGGGGATGCAGGGAGAGGGTTTATGGTTTTTTCTGGATCTCAGTAAGAAAGGCCTGACAACAAAGGACATGCTAAAATAGCTATTTTAATAGGACAGAATAAAATCATGAATACAGATAGAAAATAAATTTTATGTCCTTTCAGATGCTTGGAACCCTACTTTTATTCAGCATTGAACTGTCCTCAAAGTGGATTTTCTAATGGCACCTCACTAGGTTTTCAAAATGCTGTTTTTTATTATGTATATGCATTTTTATGTTTATTTTTTAAGCTATTAGCACTTCATGTTTCTAAAGAAGACATATCTTAAAATTTTAATATATGGCATCTGATATCTGATTTGTGCCAATATCAGCTGTGATTAGTTTGATAATCTCTTATAGCCTCTTTAATCCTTTCAAAGACCCTTTATTGCAAACTCCAGTGTCTGATATCAGTGTTTTTATTATGCCAGTTACAATCTGGCTTAAGTTTGCAAGTTAGTTTTTTTCTAATTGCATGCTCTGCCTGTTCATCTTTGCAGTTTCTTTTTGTGGCAACACTGTATAATCGTAAGCATCTTTTGCTGAGATTTTTTGAAGCTGTGATTTTTACCAATAACCATCTGATTAATTTCTTCCTTCTTTTATTACTAGCTGAAAGTATTTTGATTGATAAATGTAAAGCAAAAGGTGACTGATTACATAAACCTAAAATTTTAGAGCCTCATTTTTTTCAGGAATAAAGGAAATAATACATTGTAAAGAATTTGCTCAATGAGTTTAAATGAGTTTACCTTCTGTTAATTCAAAATTGTTTATGAGACTATCTGAATTCCCTCACTTTTTTCTATTGTACTGATTTGTTGTGTAAATATTTGCAGCAATTTAGCAGTGTATTTTTAAAGTGGGCATTTGGTTTATAATAAAACACAGTTTCAATTAGGTAAACCTTCTAAGCAGTCTGTTCAATCCATCTAAGTTAACCATCTATTGGGAGACCGCCTTTTCTTTTGAAAAAGAAAGTATAATTGAGAGCAGAATCACTACATTCAAGACTTTGAAGAGTAAGTTACAACTATGGCTATCTTGAAATGGAAAATAAAACATGAGATTGCAAGTACTTGGGTACATAAAATGCAAAATGTAATATATGATCAGCTGGAGATTTTCATTGTTTCCAGTAATCTCATAAATTCACCAAGAGAGCTCTTGTTACATGGGTGGGTACCAAATCATTTTTCATTACATTACAGTTCTTTTTCACAGAAAGAAAGTGTCCCAGAAATGTAAATGTCCATACACCTTCTTATTAGAAACCATTTCCATGTAAATTTGTAGAGAATTCAATATGAAAAAAATAAGAAAAAATCTTTGTAACCAGTAAAAGTAAAAACTATCAGCTAGTTAAATGAGAAAAAGAGGCTTAGGAGATGCCTTATCACTCTCTACCTAAAAGGAGGGTGTCGTCAGGTCAGTCTCTTCTCCCAAGTTAAAAGGTGTAGAACAAGGGGAAACAGCCTCAAATTGCACCAGGGGAGGTTTGTATTGGATATGAGTAAAACTCTTTTCATCAAAAAGGTTGTCAAGTCCAGGAACTGGAAGACTGCCCAGGGAAGTGTTGAATCAGCATACCTGGAAAGTAATATTGAAAAGACATGAAGATGTGGCATTTAGGGACATTGTTTAGTGGTGGACTTGGAATTGCTGGGTTAAGGATGGGACTCAGTGATTTTAGGGATCTTTTCCTACTTCAATGATTTTGTGATTCTATTCTATGATTAGCTGCAGTACTTTATTGTGACTTCCATCAGTGTTATTAGTTGCTCTCAGTTAACAGCTGAACTGTCAAATTCTGTATTGCTCAAAATTAATTTCTTCTTAAATGGTTAATAAATCTGATAAGTAAATAATGGTTACTGCTCACCTGTCTTTCACATTTTTACTTCACAATTTCCCAGCCATATTTTCTTTCTGAGATGGTATAATTGATACGTATCAAATAAAATTGTCGGATTTTTTCCTCAATTTCTGTGTAACTTTGAAGTTGCAGTTTCTGTTACAGACCTGAAGGACAACTTCTGTTTTGATTTTGTAGGTTGCATAAATTAGGCTAATAAATGCTATTCACCTTTCTGCTAGATTCTATATATGTTGATTGCATTTGTCAAGAAAAATAGAGCTAATAAAAAACTAATTTTAATAGGTTAGAAACAAAGCTTTTTACTACAAATCTTAAGTGTCTTTACAATGATTATTAATGCATAATGTTCCATTCAACAGTCTCTTTGTTGATCCTCAGCTCTGCAAAGAACTCAGTCTTCTTGTAAGCTGAGTGAGTTCAAGAAGAAAAGATGGATGAAACCTAGTGTCTTACTACTAGTTTCCAGTTGTCACTTTACTGGGGTTTCAACTGTGCTTTTTACTCGTTACTGGAAAGAGCATTTTTTCTACCCAGAAAGATGGAGAAAACGAAAATTAAAATAAATTTTGCCATGTAGAGAATCATGTTCAAATTTCCAGTTATCTTTCAGTATCCATGTTAGCTTACTGGAAACTGGCTCCTCTGACAGAAAAAAATGGCATATGTAGCCTTGTGACAGCAAACTTTGCAATGTTGTTCAGAATAGCCAGATGCCTTGCAGTCTTTATCCTAGTGTCCACATTTATATCTAGCAGCAAGATAGACATTGAAAGATGATTTGTTCAAATGACCACCAGGAAAATTGCTGAATATGTTCAAAAAGTCATAGATTTTAAACTGAGGGGGAACATCACATCTATTGGAACTCTCTTTTCAATGCTTCTTCAAATAGTCCTTCATTTCTCTATAATGGAAAAGCTTTTTTCATAATCATGAAGGCTTTTTTTTTTTTTTTTTTTTTTTTTTTTTTTTTTTTTTCTTTTTTTCTTTTTTTTTCTTTTTTTTTTTCAGTTGTATGTAGAAAAATAGTATGGCGAGATCGAAGGAAAATAATTTTAAAAACTACCATGTCTCTGAACCATAATTTTTGTTCATTTATGTTCATAGAAGAGCTGCTTTCTGACAAGCTCTTATGGTTTTTTTGATTGATTCTCTTGCAACTTATGTGGAGTAAAATTATTCATATTTCTGTTCTGGCACTTAAAAAGCTACCTCTTTTTCCCTTAACTCTATCTTACAGCTAGATTCTGTTAACTGTGTTTCTTCTATCTTTTCTGTCTTACCTCAAGAGTCTTCTAGGTTCCAATGGAATTATGCTTTGTGATACTGAAAATTGAAACTTTTTCTGGAATTTTTTTCCTAACTACCAGCTGATCTCTTTAAAAATATTTTCCTTTATGATTAAAACAAGAGAAATGTTTTTACTGTGATTGGCATGGTCTTTAAAGAATGATTTCTATGTCTTGAATTTCAAACTGGGAGTTTAATTATCTAAGAGATGCTGTTCTGAGAGGCTGCAAGGATATACAGAATTAGAGTAGATATAAGTACCTGTTTTAGGAAATGAAGCCCCAAACAAATAATTGAAGCAATTGATAATCCAAATGTGTCTCAGGAAAAGAGTCTGAACTTTCTGGCAAAATGTAAATTTTAATAATAAAGTACTTAAAGCTCTTAAAAAAAAAATTATAAACAAGGATTTCATCTAGTAGCACAGTAAATAAATGCTATTTAATCTGAATTACAGCCTAGGTCACTTGCATTCTCCATCACTTGCTGCACTGAGATTTAATAGCAAAGCCTCCAGGACAAAGTTACCAGATTAAGCAGCCTATGCAATTTCTTTGAGCTATAGAAAAATACTGTGTGTGAAACCAAGAATTTGTGATTCATTTAATCAAAGTCCTAGCAGTCTAATAAAAAAAAAATGGTCTAGATAAGAAGATATTTACACATAGAGTCAAATTATCCAATTATTGCTGCTTATGCCCAATAGGGAAATTATTGAAATTTATACACACAAACTTTCTAATATCCGTGCCTTAAGCTGATGTTGTGCTCACCCTTCTAATGCATGTCTGGGTTCTGAAGTCAATAGTGCTATTCCTCCTTGGAAGAAATAGATCATCATCCCAGCTTTTTTGGTAGGAGGAATGTGATGTTTTGTTGATGACCTTTTCCCCATAACCAGAGGGTTCCCCTTGGGTATGTTTGGCATCACATTTATATGCTAGCAAACACAGCTGACTTTTTCTTCATTGCCACATTATATCCAAATTTACTATAAATTATATGGTTTGCGTATTTTGTATACTTGTTCTTGTCTGGGTGGGGGGTGTTTATCAATATATAATCTTTTTTATTCTTTATTGTCCTTACAAAGTGGTAAGATAATGATTCTGTAATTATAATGGAAATTATATTAAGCATACAAAGAATATGATTCCTTGAGACTCTGCTTACTTTCCAAGAAGTTTAGTGAAAATCAAAAATGATATTTTTTTCTGGATTGCATTGTTCTGTGTAACTGTAGCAGTTTGTTGCTCATGGGACCAGATTTTCTGATGCACTCTAGTCCTCCTTAAGGAGCTAGTAGTTAATAAATAAAAAATGTCCAGTGAAAGTTTCATTTTGCTAATTACCAACATTAGTAAGTAACCTATTTATCACTCTAGTCTATAATGTATACTTTTCAACTCTTAATGTGCATAGTTGTGAGTTGTGGGGTTTTTAGAACAATTACTTTTGACTACTGTATGAAGACAGTAATATTTCACTTCGATGTACCTGTACAATATTGATATAAATTTGCAATTGGGAGTTTTATTATTAATGCCTTTTCCTAGATGCTATATGGAGCAGTTTAATCATAGTTCCACCTTAATTTATTTTGGGTTTTTTTGTTTTTTATTTCTTTGATAAATTTCAGAAATACATTTCTCAATAACTGGTGTCCTATTTGGTACCCTGGAGGTCAAGACACTCATCTTTACTATTAAAATCTTAGATTTTTTCAGTTATAGCACTGAAATTTATGCATTTGGGAAATGGTTTCAACTACAACAATGTTTTCAAGGGTTCTAGAACCACATATGAGAATGAAGATTTAAATAACTTGATTAGAGTAGTCCCATTGAAACTAGATATCTTCATTCCAATGCCTGCTCAGAATACCATATATACCAAATAAAACTGCATCAGAATATGCTAGGAAATAGCATCCCAATATATTGAAGTCCCATAGAAAAGCTTTCTGTTTTTTTCTGCCACACCATTTGTTTAAGGAGGCTGTACACTGTAAATTAGTGATGTCATTTTAAACTGAATTGAGTATAAATGTGTAGGTTACAACATAAGAAAATGGGATGAATTAGACAATTTGAGAAATGGCATAACATCTAAAAGAATAATTTTTATTCTGCACATTATGCATACTTTTCAATTTCTTCTAAGTAAAAATGATCCTTGTTAATTTTTTAGAATTTTCAAATCACCAAGAAATTTAAATTTTCATTAAGTTTTTTATGTTCACTGTCTAGGTAGTTTAGACAAAGTCTAATAATATATGCTGAAGATGCCCTGTTTCTGTCCTTTGACTTTCACCCAAGAGAATCTTCATGCTTCCTGCTACGCTCAAAACTTGGGAAGGTTGGGATTCTGTTCCTGCTAGCACCCTAGAAATCAGCTCTGGAGATGATGAGGACTATAAGAAGAGGAAATAATCATGATGAGGAAAAAAAAAAATACATAGTTGGTCATATTTTCTGGCAGAGGAAGAAAAAAGCTCTACATCTACTGTGGGGATGCTTTGAGTGTCAAGAATGAAATGGGCTCTCAAACTTTTAAAAACTATGTTTTGACTAGCTAGATAGAATATGCCTTCCTGTGCAAAAAAAATATTCCTGAGAATATTCCCATGAACCATAGAAAAACTTAGGTCAATCTTCTGTGTTATTTCAAGTCTAAGTGGAATAAAAGATGTATGCAATAATGAAAAAAATGATGCCTAGCTGAATCTCTAATCACATAAATATATAGGACAAGAAGGCTAGCAGGAAAGCTGCTGAAGTGACATTTTAAGGTCTAATTATCTTATGTGGAAAGAAACTGAGGAAATTACAACTGAAGCACTTGGACAGCCTATGGCTGTTTACAATGCTAAAAGGAATCTGTATCTCAGACTCCTTTCCAAAATGGCAAAAAAATCCTCAAAACCCCTATCAATACTCTCCTGTCTAATCAGCTTACTAAAAAGAGAGAGATTTGTATATTTTAAGGCATTTTTGGTAGCATGACAGAAAAAATGGAGCACAAAAAATAATAGATTTTAAAAAACGGGGCAGGCTTTGACATTTAACAAGAGTTAATCTAGCTGTACTTCACTATACACCTGAGACACCATGATGTCCAAAGAGTTATTATCAAGTCCTTCCCAAACAGTCTATTAAAGAATCATGGTAAATTTCACAGTACATTACTTTCTGATACTTCTGAAGAAAGCAGTTTCAGGAAAGAAAAAGACGGAGCAGGGTTTCAGAAAAGGTCTTAAGGAAAAAAGCAATTAAATAGAGTTTAAGCCATTTCTTAAGTCATAGCAAATATAAATGGAACAATTCTAAAAGAAAAGCTTGGGACTTTAAATAAACTGGATAGTTTATTTAAAACTTGTCACTGATGATTAACGAATGTCAGTGTATGATTGCCAAACTAAAAAGTACTAAAAAGTATGAAGATGAAAACCTCATGTAAGGATTTTTTTTAACTTAACAAAATGGTCCCCTATATCTTCCAGACCTCAAAGAGACCACAGAATCCTTACTGCCCTGAATATGCAGCAGATTGATTTAGCCTACAGTAACAATGCTGTATGGATTAAAGATGCTGCATAAGAGCTTCAGTATGAGGAACAGCTATATTCAATAAATAGAAATGGTAATAAGATCCTACAGAGTAAAAAGTTATTTTTTTTAATATTTCATATATTCTGGTCCAGATTAATATATTTCCATGCCGATTTAGTAGACTTCAATAACAGTATAACTTCCAGCTGTTCTGAAATTATTAACATCAATATAATACAACTTTATCATTATTTTTAGGCATGAATAATTATATTTCAGATAAAGGGGTTGCAAACAAACAGTCTAGGTAGTTATGGAGATTGACACAAAACATTTGGGGAATATCAGTTACTACAGAAAGTGATTAATCCTGAATTTGCCAATATGAAAAGCATTTAAAATAACAAAATTTTGAAAGTAAGAGCATTGTGACCTTTGAAAGATACATTTCTCCCTTCAGAGTCACAACCCAGCTACTGTCAGCATCTGTGAAGAAATATTCTCTGAGAGCTCCTTTTCACTTGCATCCTACAAATTTGACTTCTTATATGAGACAAAATTGACTTTTTCACCAAGGAAAATTTAACTGTTCTTGGGAGATTTTTTTACCTATATGCCAAGCAGAGATTGTTAAAATGTATTCAACTGCATACAATATGAATTAAAAACTATTTGTTTCCTACTAGTGTTCCTCTTGTGAGGGAATGATTTGAACTTAACATCAAAGAAATCAATTCATCAGTTGTCCCTGCTAAAAGGACAGATATCTTTGCAGGTTAATAAATACCTTTATGAGCAACAGTTGCACTGAAAGTAAAAGAACCTCCCCTACGTTAAAATAGCTAGCAGGAAAAATTTAGAAGGCTTCCAGATTTAGTGCAATTGATGCACCGGAAAACTGTGAAACTAGCATGGCAAGACTATATTCATCTGGACTGGAAGGAAAGAAATATATTAGTAGAGAAATATATTAGCAGTTGTCACTCTTCTCCCTTTGCATCAAAGGAAATTGCTTGGCAAGCATCAGGAGAGAAATTTTAATTATATGAAATAATTACATTATATTCCAGTAGAGAATAAGAGATGAAGGACCTTCCAAGTACAAAGTGCTGTAGAGCAGTTTATAAGATAGGCACATCTGTCTTATTGAAACAGCTTATCTCTTTCCCAATCAAAAATAACATTTCTTGAGGTGGTGAAATAGAGTAATTCTGCATGCAGCTTATGACTTACTTTCCGTAGTGTCTCAAGGCAATAACGAGATACAGTATCTTTGTACAAAATCACGTGTCTAATTTTTCTTTCAAGTGGTAGTGCTTTGGAAGCATTTGTAATGTTTGCTGACCTATCAGTAGTTACATTTGGGGGTCGTAAAATTGATTTTTCTCAATTTGACTTTTGAAGTTATGAGATGGGCTTTGATCTGTTGTCCAGATTTGTTGAATAGCCCCAAAAGCAGCTTCTAAGCATTAGATGTGGCACCATTTAAAGCATATCAAGAGTGGCACATTTGAAGAACTATCTCCCTGTTTCTTTTTGGATATAAAAAGCTTTTATCTGATACATGTTGAGGGATCGTGTTCTTTTGATATTGAATGCTTGTGGTATTGATATTAAATAAAAAGAATTAATGTGGAACTCAGCAGTACCTACTGGGACATCTTACTGTGTTTCTCCTGTCATTTGAAGTTTCTCATTCAATTTTTGGTATGACTGCATAACAAAATCAAAACATGATTGCAGAATGTATTAACCACCTAAGTCAGTTTAATCAAATTAGGATCAGTAAATTAAGAAGAGCAGGACAAGCTTTGCTGCTTATTACCAGTCAGAGCAGACACTCTTGGGGTTGCCTAGATGAGGTTCTGATTGTTAACATTTGCTAAGATTCGTGTTTCCAAATCTTTAGTACTGCTATTGCGTTTATTCAAAACTCTGTGGATGTCACCAAAAACTATTATCATCCTATTGGTCTGTTGTGTTGGTAGGTAACTGCCAAAATCTTGATGTTTTCTCATGGGTTACTGAGTCTTAAACTGCTCATGAAAATAGTGTTAATTTTCACAAAAATGACCAGTTGTCCTACAGAGAAATGTTTAGGTCCCCGAGTGTGCATGGAGTTTGACACTCAGAAAATGAACAAAATTCAATCTTCAAATATTAATCACTAATTAAATCTGGCTTCAAAAAATATTTCTTAGTCATTTTACTAATGTGCCTTCACTGAAAAGTTTAAGAATGCAACCTGGTAAAACGGCTTTCAATGCTCACAAATCAATGAAAGAAATATGGTCTTTCTTTTTTGCTTAATGGCTTGCATCTTTTATCTTACATAGTTCAATGGCATAGAATTACAATAAATTAGTTTTGCAATTATCAAACTCTTCAACTTCTCTTTGGCATTTAACGAACCTCAGAATCTGTTTATTGCTTCATATACTTTGCCATCCCTAATATTAGCCTTTAATTAACTGGAACTCTAATCTTAATCTTCCTCACTATATTGCAATGAAACATTTTTATTAACTCAAAGAAGATAGTATTTGTTACTATTTTTCCAATAAATGGAATACTTTCAGAATGACCTTTTTATCAGTAATTATAACAATATAAAATGTAAGACGGCAAAACTCATTATACCAAAGAAAAGCATTGTCTGATTAGTTTTTGTGTATTTCACTTAGCTACATAAAATCACTGAGAAGCCTCAGCTGAGAGAGGCCTATAGAGATCATGTGGTCCAGGCTTAGATCAGGAATTGCAAAAAAGTGAAAGAGGAAATAATGCACATAAACTTTTCCAGGCAGATTGTGCACAGCTAGAATGACCCAAAGCAGTGTTTGCATTAGAGAATAGTGCTCCGTGGTGGTCTCCCTAGTAATGAAGGCTGGAAGGAAAAGAAACTGTTTGCAAAAGGTAAACAGAACTCAGTGGCTCAGTACTAGAGTGGCTCAGTGCAGCCACTCTAGCAAAGGTCTCATAAGCTAGGTTTATGAGATACAAATGAAACAAGCTGTCTTCGTTAAATAAAGAAGAACACAAAAGTACTCTTCAGTCATGCAACATTACTGTATCTTCAATGCAGGGACAGTTCCACTGTCTTCCTGATTGCTGATACTTTGCTCTAGGTAGATGTTAGGCTTGTTTCTGTCTTGATAATTTCATTCCTTTGAAGTCAGTTGCTCTTCCAGGTATTTAGAGGTCTCTGTATCTATTGCAGACCAATCTGACAAGAAAAGCATCTTTAAGACAAAGGGAAAAACAACAGATCTCTCTGTTGACACTATTTTCAAGTACTTGGTACACTGCTGCTTCTCCAGCTGGATGCAGTACTTTGGTGGTTATACAGTGCAAGAGGTGTTCGGAGGGCAAAAAAGTCCATGTTCAAGAGGGGGCAATAATGGCATGTAATATTGAAATGAGAGAGATGATAAGAGATGAAATTTATTAATGGAACTTCTTAATATTTGGGTTTAGGAATAATTAATTATTTAATATTTTCATTGAAAAAATCAGGATTGCATAATGAAATTTATATAACATAATGTTTGAAGTTTTTATTAAAATAGATGAAAATCATGGTGTGACAGATACAACTGGAAGCCTTTGAGAACTGATTTAATAGAAATATAATTAAATATTATAGTAAAATTACAACATAATGTACTTAAAACTAATGACAAGAAATTATATTATTAACATTGATCTCATCGTCTGAAAAAAATGCTTGCTGTGGCAGTTAATCAATTGATAACTATAAGATGCCAATGCGATGTCACCATGAGACTAATGTAAGGCTGAGAGATCTACCAAACAGACTGTATCACATGAAAAATAATACTCATTGTATTTATGATTCCTGATAATAAGGATTGAGTCAACTTGAATGATTCCTTTTTCATCAACTTTTCCAGTCATATCTTGAATGTATAGAAACTTTTAGTTTCTATACACAGACTCCTGACTGTCAGCCAGAAGTTCCATAAATCCACTATTTTCTGCATGAATACATAAATACTTTTGTTTGTTTCAAACTTCTTTCTGACTAGATGCTTTTTTTATGTCCCATGCTTTTACTGAAGGAGATAGTGGAAAATCTGCCCTTATCACCTTCTTCATAATGTCATGATTCTATAGTTCTTTATTTTATTCTTCCATAGTAATCATTTTCTCACTTTATTCTGTTATTTACCTTCAGTCATTATCCTCTTCTGGACCTTTTCTAATAATACCAATACCTTTTTTTGAGATGGCAGATCAGAGTAGGTATACTGCTTAAGATGGAGCTTCTAAGCCTTCATGTAAGGACAATGCAAAACGAAGATTTGACCAACATACCTTTAGTCCTTCTAGTATCTTTGTTCTTGGATAAAGAATAGGAAGAAATTTAATTAACATAAACATATTTTCTATAAAATTTGTAAATTGCAGTAGGAAAAGGCTTGTAGCAAATTTACTAACATGAATTGGGAAGAAGAGAATGTCTGGTATCAGAGAAGATGTAATTTGAGATTGCATTAGCTACCTCTAATTATGGGAGTTGGCTAGAAAGAATTCAGATTGTATCTCATGCAATCAAGACAACATATTCTTTATCAATAATTTAAGTTAAAATCTAACAGTGACCTCTGATATTGTACAGAAAATAATGTTTTAAAGGATGTATGAAAGACATGTCTGTGAATAATATACAAAAGAACAGAGGTGCTTTTCCAGTGGCCTCAAAGTGCAGTGACGCTTGAGACTTGCCTCAAATGAGAAAAGAAAAAAAAAATAAAACAACCAACCCACAAAAAACCAAGTGAAAGTACTTTCATTGGTGGCATAAAACAAACTGTTCATCTGCAGAACAGCAAGTGGAGATATATTTACATTGGTAAAAAATGCTTTTCTTTGAGTAATACTCTCAACTGCTACAGATGTGTTTACTAAACAAAGTTACAGCTCTGCATATCAAATATATTTTCACTGGACACGGTCTATCAGGGACAGCAATATGCATCAATAGGTCACAGTTTAGTAGCCCTAGTTGAAGCAATTTGTAGAAAAGTACAGTGTAGGCATATCAATAGTGGACTCCTTTACCTAGGCCAGTGGAAAATTATGTGAAAACACTTTGGGGGAAAAAAGTGCCAAGTCAAATTTAGGTCTGTAGTTAATAAAGTTAAATTACAGAATAGCCCAAATGAAAAAGAGGATGCTACAAATTTACATTCTGTTCACTAGAAAGCTGGATGTCTGCTAGAAACTAATGTAAGGGTCACTGAAGACAAATAGAACAATACCAGCTACTGGGTATGGTTTAAGGTCATTGAAGCTCTCACCTTTGTTTTTTTGAAAATGACACATTCTAGCATTTTTAACAAAAGAAACACGCAGAGAATTGTAGGAAGTTCTTATCCCAGATGTACAGCTATGGAGTTTCACAGTGAAGAATCAGTTGTCAAGGGCATTTGAGATTAGTTTAGCTCTCTTAGACTCTCTCACCATTTGAGATTAGCTTTGTTAATTAGCTTAAACAATAGATTTCTTTTAAGTACTTGAAATTCTATTATCATAGTGCCAATTATTAGTTGCTGTTACTACCATGTTTGAGAAAAAGTTTCCAGCATGAGCATTTTGGAATTGGACTGTCATTCAGAGTATGCCATATGCTAAACCAGCAATACCTCAGATAAGATTTAAGTGGAGCTAAATCAAATTTTCTCACATGCAGATGAGAAAGTCTTCATTCTTTCCAGTGCTTCAGCCATCAATACTGAAGGAGTGGAAGTCATATGAAAGCCAAATCCATAGCATTTGGGGAACGGATGTGTTAAAAGAGATTACCTAATCTCGTTACCTAATGACTACGGAAAGACAGTGGAAGGTGCAAACAGTAATGTAGTTGGGAATCAAACTTCTAGAAAGAAACAGAAAAAGGAGAAATACTTAATTTCCCAACAATTCTACTATGTAATGTCGCTACTTTCTCAATGTTTTCTTTTTGCTTAAAAATGCTGTGATAATAGGGAGATCTACTTTAAAACATAGCCAGGTTTTATGGGATAATCTGAAAGTGGCAAAAAAAAAAGAAAAAAGCATTTCACAAAACCTGTAGATCATTACCAAGGTGTACTTTCAAAGAAGTGAAGTTTAGCATCTAAATAAGAAAGCAAACTATAATTTGGGAGATCACTATTATTCTTCTTTTATATCTATTTTAATCCAGGCTTTAAGCTTTTTCTATAAATATATTACCACTAAACTGTGGGGTTTTTTGTTTTGTTTTGTTTTGTTTTGTTTTTTTTTTCTTTTTAAGGTAAGAGGGCCCCCACCTGCAGGATCAGTAAAACAACGACCAGCAAAACACACAGCTTTTCGCAAGTTTTATGAGAGAGGAGACTTTCCAATTGCTGTTCAGCATGAGTGTGTAGGAAACAAAATCGCCTGGAAGGTAAGTCCTGGCACAGCTGTGACAACCAGCTGAGCTTATTGAAGTGACATCTCTCATTGTCCAACGAAGTTAGCTTGCAAGTAAATACACTGAAATAATTTCTTAGCAAATGGAAGACGGTGGGAAAGTCATTAGAGAAAGGCCCCTGAGTCAGCTGTCTGCCTTGGCTAACAATTAAATTATATGCTGCAAAAAGGAAGATGACAGAGTTGCTTTGCCTTAGAGAATTGTCTCCAGCCCAATTCATCTCTATTTTTATGAGGACTTGGCAATGCAGCCTGTTTCAGGCAGTCCATCAAATGATGGAAGTGGATGGATACAATGAGCAGCAGCCATTTATCTCCCCCAGATTTCACCTTCCTGCAGGACACTTCCAAATAGAAGCTTTAATTACCTAAATGGATAGGTCAAGATTGTCTGCTCCCTGAAAATGCAGAGCAGAATACAAACGAGGGCAGATTCTCATTCCACAGCTGTACTCTCAGTCTCCAGCATATGTCAGACAGCGTAATCGCTGTCATACGTGCCTCTGTTACAGGCTGACCTCCACTGCTGAAACCATTACAGCTCCGACATTTCTCTGACAAAAGGTTAATTGGCTTCAAAATAAATGTATTGCCTAATGACTCCATTCTAATGCGGCTGTGTTTCTCTCTAAAATGCTTGGTGATGTTATTTGTAAAACTTGCCAATCTTCTAAGTAACTACTGCAGACTTTTAAATTTAATTTTAAAAAAGAATGCTGATCTTTAACCTGCTCCTACTATTTAATTATTTTGGTTATCATTAATTTTTTTTTTTTTTTTTTTGGTGTCTCATTTATTGGACTAGAAAGAGATTTTGCTGGAAGCCATGTTAGTTACAGAAAATGAACACAATATGCATGAACAAAATATGACAGATTTGTCGAATGTTTTAAATTTTTCATGTCAAAAACATGATACCAAATTTAAATGTAAAGCTATGTTAAGTCAATACTAAAAGGAGGAATTTTGGAATCTTATCATTGATTCTGCTTGTAATGAAGCAAACAGGATTGGCTCTGTATTGTAATAAGTAGTACAATATTTGATACTAACTAAATTTTTAAGGTAGCTCTTTTGCTTATTGAAATACAGAAGAAAGATTTGTGCTACTATTTTGTTGCCTATAGAGGTTTTGAATCAGCACAAGGAACAATTAATAGTTCTTGCAGCAAAGGGAATTTCTGTCCCAAAAGACTTTACCCACAATCGAGATGAGATTCCAGTGCAATTGCGCTTCAGGCAGCACTAGAAATTCCCTTGCTGGACTAGAACTCACAGGCTTACAACTTAAGCCTATACTCTGATCTTTCATCACCAGGTGAGACCCAAGGGTTTTCAAGTAACTGCCAAAAAATCTGCACAATTTAATTTTCATCTTGGGGCTTTTTAATTTCTAATTTCTCAAAATCAAACTGAGAGGTACAGAAATACTACTGGACTGGCATTCCACTAGATGATGCTAGTGACTGCTTAGTTGACTTAGGACATGAGGAAATTAAATGGAGCTGCATAAGAAGTTCAGATGGGACATTAGCAAAAGGTTTTTCATTGAGAGGGTGGTTGGTCACTGAAACAGATTCCCCAGGGAAGTGGTCACAGCACCAAGCTTGTTAGTTTCTGGGCAAAGCTCTTAGTCACATGATTTAGATTTAGGTAGTCCCGTGAGGAAAAAGGAGTTTTATTTGATGATTCTTATGGGTCACTTCCATCTTGCTAACTTATCTGCAAGCCTTCCAACCACATGCTAAAGTGTTTGATTTCTATAACTGACAGTTTTAATTGTTTGAAAACATACTGCCTTGAAAAGTCATCACAACAGCAGAGTCTCGAGTCAAAGATCCAGCATGTTTTTTTTTTCTTACCGCACTTTGCAGTCTTCTAGACCTAATGTCCACCTACTGCAGTAAAACACTGGCTTTTAGATAGCACAATTTAGGACTGAGATGTCATGCAAGAGTTATTTTTGCTATTCTGCTAATCCTTTCTTTTGAAAAAAAGATCAGAACTTCAGCATGAATGCAAGTAAGCAGCACAGTAGTGGATTATTCCATTCCTATATTAGTGCATGTTCAGATTCAACCTTATTTCCTTTATTCCATGCCACTCAATTTAGTCCCAAATCGATCCTGACTGAATTCTGTGGCAGGCAGGCACTCAACAACACTGAGGTAGTAGTTACTTGAGGCTATTGTTTAGTTTGACATGCAACTGTCATTGATTCCTGTGCAGTTTAAGTACATGAAACAGGCAAACTGGCACTTTCCAGTTAAACTCTGCATTAGATACCTTCTGAAGTCTTAGAGGCTGCCCAGAGCTGCAAAAGGGTGAGAATGTTGTTCATCCTTAGCTGATACTTAAAGGTACAGATAAAGTGAAGTCTCTATTTTTCACTTGTTTTAAGGACATAGTTGCACTACCCAAAAAGACACCTAATGACTAATTTTCATCAGTTTATTAGTTGTATATCTAATTAAAGAAGTTAACTTTTTAGTAATATATTTTACTCAATACTGCTAAATTCATGGCAATTGAAAAGATATTTTACTTATGAAATGTGTCGAGGCAAATGTCCTATAAAAGCTTGGCTGAAGTATACTTATTTGAATGAATCATAATCAAATGGAAGAATAAAAAGAAGAAAGGAATGGTAACAGTGATATTTTAATCCTTCTGTAATTACCCAGTATCAGTGTTTTATGTTGAGGGCAGTTTTTTTGCTCTGTTTAGTTATAATGTTTATCATAGTTCATTTCCCTCTTGTTAGTTTGTCTATCAAATGGTGCATGAGAGAAAATGCAGGAGGGTCTCAGAAACCTGATTTTTTTACTGGCAAAGGAAGATACTACAGGATTTTGTTCTTTCCTGCAAAATACACAACTGTATTTTATTTGCTTTTTTGTTTGTTTGTATAATTACTAAATCAAAACTGTAATTGTCAGACATTAATTTTTTTTAAACACTTTGAACACTTGTTCATTATGTTGTAATTCTTTGGGCAGAATACAGTAATTTTCAGCCAGAACAGGAGAATCTGAAATGTTTTAATATACATGAATTGTATTTTGTTAATATGTACAAAAAAATTCACACAAATAACTGTTGATATTGTGACAGTTCTGCATATCTATAATTTTAAACCCATGATTAATTACCTGTAAGGGCTGGCTACGCATAACTGTGGTTGTAGACCTAGATGAAATATAAATTTAAACTTCAGGAAACATATAGAACTGTTTCTGAGTAACTGCATGTGTTGAATATTTAATTATGAAATAATAGTGCTTTTCTATTGTTAAATCGCTTAATGGTTTCCAGAATGCACTAAATTTAGAAAGAGGCATTCTTGCTCCAAGTTAATCCTAAGCATAAAGAAGATTAAACTGTGCAGATAAATCATGGTGTTTACCTTGGTGTCTTTTCTTAAAAAAAGGAACCAAAGCAAATTAGATCTCACTAGATCATTACAGGAAGATGTGTGCTCTTGGTGAATTTTCAGACTAAGTCTTTACATGTAGACAGGCATCTCTTCAAATATTTCTGTAATGCTGTCATTCGGGTTGGTAAGTTTTACTACCGTTGCATGTTTAAATAAACCTGTTTCAACTTAATGGAAGAAAAAATGTGAAAAGATAATATACACTTACAACATATTATAGACAAGAACAGGAAATAGAAGTTGGTTTTAAAGAATACCATCCAGCAGAAAAAAAAAAAAAAAGGATCAAAAAAACTCTGATAATGCCAAAGCAAAATGATGTGCTTCTAGAGGATATAATGGCATTTATTTCTGAAAAAAAGAAGACATTGATTGTCTTGGTGTTCATAATGTTTGTTTTCAGATCTGGAGGGAAGTTGTCCTTTTGTCATTTTGAAAAAGTGAATATAGAGAATGACTTGTTAATTATGTCTGTGAAAACAAGACATAACTCACTACACAAATTTCTGGCTTTGATTGCAATTAAATTAAAAATTAATTCCAGACTTTTCTTCCCCTTTCAGTGGATGTACTAGCAGTCAGTGACTTCTTTGCTAAGTAGCGCATGCTCAATGTAACATTTTAATATCTAATTTGAAGCTTTTATTTTTATCCCTTCTTGGTAATCAAAAAGAGAATTGTATATATATATTAGTGCCTTAAAATTTCTCCAAATATTTAATGTTTATGTTTCTTTTGCAAAGAGGTTTTTAAGATCTGTAAATAAACAATTTCTTTGGTTGAGTTATTGAACAATTGTTCAAGGGTCTTTCCAAATATAAAGCATTTTATTTTTTCCACTAAGAGAGAATGAATAATAATGGCATGGTTTGAAAAAGTATTTCTAATGTGCATTAAATATAAAACTTGGGAACATAAATTGTTATTAATTTAGAATTAGATAATATTAGAAATTGATCTTTATATTGAAAGAATGTACTAAAATATTTATAAGTCTTTTGACTACTTTTGTGGGATCCCACAATTCTTTTTCAGCTTATGTATATTGCAATTTTATTTCAAAATGTATTAATACATTCTTTTGCACAATCTCATACCAAGCTATGAATAATAAAAGCTCATAGTTCACATCTGAAAAGGACTTCCATTTTTAAATATATGATGCTGAATTAAAAAAGGTCAGAATGCAATTAAACCTTTGACTAAGAAAGTTGATAAAACCAAGAAAGTATTTCTGAATTATAAAGTATGTGTTTGAAATGCAGTCTCTCTGTATTAAACGAGAAGTCATCAGAATGTTTGAAAAATTATTTTTTTAGGGAGTGGAGTTAATTATACAAGTTATTATGCAGGAGTAAAAAAAAGCTTCTATTCTTCTAAAGAATTGGAGCAATTTCAGAGAAATGAAAGCCAAATTCAGAAACTCAAACTTTTTAAGCAAAATGTCAACATGAACATGATTTCCATTTTTTGGGTTTTTTTTCTCAGAGTATCTATATTCACTAAGGATATGACTTCTACCATTTTAGTTTCTCTTCATGTCCGCATTCCTACACAGTTGTTTTTGGTTTTGGTTTTTTGGTTTTTTTTTTGTTTTTTTTTGTTTGTTTTTTTTTTCAGTAGCTAGTATAAGCTATGGTAGCAAATTTATTTCTTTGTGATAGAAACTAAATGCAGGGCTGAAAGAAAGTGATCTGCCTTCAACATCATGAATTTGGAATGTGCATACAACCTTCTCCTTGCACCTACTACTGAAAGTTGTTTTTAGTAGTAGGGAGTACAAATAATTTGAACTTTCCATAGTACAATTTTATTAGTATGTTGTATACTAGTTTACATAGAATTCTGAACTTCTGTGATTAAGCTGGTACCAATATCCAGCACTAAGGAAAAAAGGTTTTAGTTTTTTTTTTTTTTTTGGTGGTGGTGGTTTTGGTTTTGTTTGGTTGGTTGGTTTGGGTGTTGGACTTTGTTTTGGGGTTTTCTCTATAAAATAACTTGATTTTAAATTTCGTTTTCTTTTCTTGGAAGTTCAGTCTTTTTTGCTCGCTTGAGGGATAAGTTTTAAGAGAGAGAAAATGCATTTTTATATCAACCAATATAATCAGAGAGGAGCCAAGTTTTCATTTGCAGTGCTTTCAATTAATGTCTTCATATTTTTCATTTTTGTAGCATTGTTTTGTCATTAAACCAGATGCATAAACACTGTATGTTATTCACTATGTAGTACCAAGTAAACTTAGGTAACACTTTCCAAAGTTCAAATCTCCAAATAAATTAATAGTAATTGAATGGAGCTCATTTACCCTAAAGAATGATCCCATTATTATACTGTCAACTTGCAATTTGTGTAATTCAAGATGTAATTCAAGAAGTTGAGGGGTTTTATGCTTGTTGCTATCTAAGGGGGAGGTTCAACTTTGCTTCACCTCTTCTACTTTCTATTTCTGAAGCATACTTGACACTGACACTGACATTTATCAGAGCCCTCTTTGAGTAATTTTATCTCACTAACTCAGGAAAAGAAGGTGGGTGTGTTTTTTCTTGATAAGCAACACATTCATAGTCATAGTCCTGGAAACTTTGATTATATGACAATCTATGAGTGCTAATGCTGAGTGTTGGTGAAGAAGAGAGAAACAGGAGCAAAGTACAGTGAAAAATGTGAGAGAGTTGAGGGATTTCAAAACTGTTGTTTTCAGCAGTCATGATCTGCTAGATTACTTTAGTAGTTCATGGAATTGCAACCTCAGATATCTGAAAGCAAAGAGAACTAACTGCTGTGAAAATTAATTCTTCTTTAAAATTTATTTTCAGATAGAGACAGATTTTTTCTGTTTCCACTTTTTGTTAAACTGTATTCAATATCTTCATAGTAAAATATGTTGAGAGGATACTGTAAAAGAAACTAGTAAATCCCCCACAAGTGTTGTCATGCAGAATGAAACCTTCTTGCAAGATTATGTAGAAAGAGGAATGGTCATGTATCATGCATAGACACAGTTGGTACAGCACAGAGTGTTGTTAGTTTATATCTTATTTAATGTCTTCATTAGTGTTTGAAGCAATAGTTCAGTTTTTTTGCTGCAATAGACCTCTGTTTATCTTTCCCAGAGGGCTCCTTTTTTAAAATCATTCCAGTCATTAATAAGCCTGTCTCCAATACAAATGTATTGATAGAACAGAAAATTGCAGTGTGAATTCAAGAAAAGGCAACTGAAAGCAAGAATTTATTCAGCCAGAAATAATACATAATAATTTAGAGAAACTAGAAGTATGAATAAGGATAAAGAAGTAAAGTCTTGAAGAAGCAAATTTTAAATACTGTCTGTGGGGAAAAAAAAAGCCCACTATAACAGATATAGTGTAAACTAATAGTTTGGATACTATTTTTTTTTTTTTTAAGGAAAGTAAAATCCTCAGCTTTCTGTGAAGACAGTAATACAGCAAACTGTGTGGCATGGTAGCAAGAAAGAAGTATTCAGCTTAAAACTAAAAATAGCAATACTCTGTTGCATCTTCTTAATTTGGAAGTTATTAATTATCTGTATACTATGGCTTACTGAAGCAAGCACAAGCCAATACTTTGCATAAGCAGTCATGTTTAGACAAATGTCATTCATCATTCTTTAACTCTGTGATATTAGGACCCAATTAATCACTACCAAAAGTGTTGTGTTGGCTTATATGTATGTGACTTTTTCTTAGAGATTGCTAAAAATTTCCATCACAACACTGTTCTTGTTTTGTTTTTTAAATGCAGAATACTAAGAAATAGGCACATCTTAATGACTATGGCCTGGTTTTCATTTAATGAAAACTCCTTTAAATTTCTTGAGCAATGTTATATAGTACTATACATATACCCACTCTATGACCCTAGGTCATACAAAGAGAGAATGCAAAATATTTTCTAGCAAATAACAAAATTTCCATTGACTGCAATAGAATGGGATCATTATTGCCAGATGTAAATATTATTCATCATCCTGTCCCTTTTTCTCCCTATGATATTACAAATTTTCCTATGATCTGTTAAGTTTTAAGTCGATAATTCTCACAGGAATCTATTTTTGATCAACTGTCATAGAATGATAGATTCATGGAATGATACAATTCTAGGTTTGAAGGGGACCTCAATGATCATCCAAACTTTCTTGGCGAAAGAATAGTCTAGCCAAGATGGCCCAGCAGCCTTTCCATCTATAAAGGCTAAGACAATTAGGATTTTTCAGCCTGGAAAAGAGGAGGTTTCAGGATGACTTAATTGTAGCCTTTCAGTACCTAAAGGGAGCCTACGAGAGAGAGATGGAGAGAGATTTTACAAGGGCATGTAGTGACAGGACAAGGGGGAATGGCTTTAAATGGACAGAGAGTAAGTGTAAATTAGATAATGGGAAGAAATTCTTTATTGTGAGGCTGGTGAGGCACTGCAACAGGTTGTCCAGAGAATCTGTGGTTGCCATATCCCTGGAAGTGTTCTTGGCCAGACTGAGCAACCTGTGGTGTGAACTGGTGGAAAGTGTCCCTGCCTACAGTGAAGGGGTTGGAACCAGATGATCTTTAAGGTCCTTTCTCACATAGACCATTCTGTGATTCTCTATATGATAGTGTCCCAAGTTATGAAAGTTCCAGAACTTATAATTATCCTTTTTAACAACTGCCAATTCAAATCTCTGTCTTAAATCTAAGACAGAATTAGTTTTGATCTAATTACATTTATATTTAACAATGTGTTAATTTCATATTTATATGCAATACATTTGTGGTTGGATTTTTTCCAAAGGCACTACTTATGTTGACTCTAGCATTTTATGTGACATGGCTAAGTTTAATCATCTTTCAGTTTAATCATTTGCAGACTAAAATAGGGTACCACGCTGATGTCCTTCAATTAAGACAACATTTTTTAAGGTGTTGAGTAATTCTGCGTACTTCCAGTTTCCATTCCATGGTACATATAGTCACAGAAAGTATTGCAACAGTAGGTTTCTCAAGTTTGAATTTTCTGTGTTGATTTGATCCCACCACTAATAACATTAATTCCAAATAAATTTATCATGTTCAAATCTTTCTTTTCAAAAGCACTATGCTAGATTTAATTTTCTGTTGAAAAAATATCGTAATAATAGTGCAAGTCTGTTACAATCCGCTTGTTGCGGGGTGTCGTGATGGTTCTTTTCACCGATCCCAAAAGTGCAAAAAGGCAAACAACAAGGGACTATCAGTTAATCACAACAAATGCACCTTTATTAGGGGCCAAAACAGTAAATGCGATAGTAGGGGATCAGAAAGGAGATAAAAGGATAGAGAGAGAGAGAGCAGGGGGATAGGAATAGCTACCAACACAGGCGAGATCCTCAGTGGTCCGGACGATGGGGATCCGTCTGTCATGTTGGGGAAGTCTTTGAAGTTCTGGTCAACTCAGGGGTCCAGTTATAGTCCACAGAGGAAAGAGGGGGAACGTGCATGACAATGAGAGTCTATTGAAGTTGCTGCGGGAGAACAGGTGAGTCCACTGAAACCACCAAGGCAGGACGAACACAATGAAGAGTAAGTCCATTGGAATCACCGAAGAAAAACAGGTCATGTCATTAGTGGTTTCCCCACTCCCTGTGGTAGGGGTCTCAGTCCTTAGGAGGAGGGTTTTTGGTCTCCGTCCGTCAGTCACAGTGGTAACGAGGCAGATGAGGGGTCTTCAGTGAGAGACCACTAGAGTCACCCCAAAAGTTCATTCGGCTTAAATGGTGGAGAGTGGGTGAATATGCAGTAGGCTGTTCCTTGCTGGGTCCATGCCAGGTCCTTGCCAACTCCTTGCCAAGTTCTTGCCAGGCCTTGTTCGGAACAGCTAACGTAACGGTACAGCAGTTGCACCTGCACTGCCACTCCCTCCAAGCTGGAACTGTAGTGGGGGGAAGGGGTTTCTCCTCGTGGCAATTGGTAGGCAAATGTGGGGGCTTCAGACAGCCTCTTACAAGGTCTTAGAAGAAATGTGAGATGTTAGAGATTAAAAAAGAATCTTATCAAAATGCTACTGCAAAACTTTGTTACAAAATGCTATGTTTTTATGAAATCCCATAAAAATCATTGTGACTATTTCAGTACTTACCAATGTTCTCATTGGTTGATTTTATTTTGTACATTTAAACTAGTATTTGTAGTGAAACACCAAGTTAATGTCACATTAAGTATTAGAGGTTACTCAATGCAATCCCTCCTTTTTAACACTTGTGGCTCACAAGTAATGTGATTGTAAAATGTAATTCTTTCTGGAGTTAGATTTTTACAGTCCTCTAGTCCTTTCCATATCTTTCATATTTATAATTTATTAATTTAATTAAATGTCTTCTTTCTCTGTGCTCAGAAAATGTACCATATTTTTAAAAAATATGGCATGACCATTCACTTAACAGCTGAATAATGTTTTTCTTAAGTAAAGGTTTTCCTGTGTGTAAGATCTCCTTTCTTTTAACAACATCTATGCTGAATCTTGGGACTGGTATTAAGATGGAGTCTAAAAAACCCTTGCAAAGAATAGTGACATTTTACCTGATTCCTATTGTACACAGCAGACATGTTTCATTCGTTGACTCCTCTGTGGCTAATTAATAGTGGCAACTTATCCCAGGATTCTAGAAAACAGTAATGTTGTGGCAGTTAATATGCTGTTGCTTTTCCCCTGGATATACAATTAAAGCCATTCCTTTATTTGATATAATTTGCCATCTCTTGAAAGTGTATGGAATGAAAACTCAGCCATGTATCAGAAATAACTTTAATTCAAATTTGCTAAATGACCGCTGAAAGCTAGATGAAAGATTTTCTGCTGAATGGGCTGGTGCTCCCTGCCTGTATAATGTATGGGAGAAATTAGTGTGAATGGTCCATTTTTATGGAGTAGTACTGCTTGTAGTAAGCCTGCAGAAACAATTTTCCCCCAAGCCTCCATCTGTTCTTCAAACCAGGGCATATGCCATCTCATTGAGCTTGAAAGTCAACTGATTTATAACTCCAGAAAAGTGCATAGATTGAAAAGAAAGGTCAACTGCTGCTATGTGACAATGTTTGCTAGGTACTTGAATAAAGACAACATGATATTATGGTCTCCAGAGGACACAAGTGGTAGGGTAAGCTTTGGAAATTGGTAAATTGACATTTAGGACAAAAACAAATTGTTCCTTCTCCTTCAGGTAAGTAGATACCTTTCTTCTTAAAGATGGAAGCATTTTATAAAGTAAGTAGGTAATACAGCCAAGACTTCTTGTTATAGTTGTTATATTCAGACAAAGTAAGTTTTTCCTAGCTATAAAGGTTGCCATCTAGAAGTGCCACGACTTGTTCCATTTTAATCTTTAAGGTACGAGCAGAAACATCTGTCTTTAAAAGTGCATCTTGTTGTTTTGTCAGAAAGTTTTGTTCAGTGCCACAAACATAGCACTGATGAATTTTCTCTATCTACCCTGAAGGTGATTTCTGAGCCCTATCCAATTAATGGATGACTTGTTCTCTGGCCATTAGTTATCAGCCTTCCTACTTTTACCTAAATATTGCAGAGTTCTCTGACAAGTGACAAAACAAATGGAATTGACAACATAAAAATCGATGTGTGTTTGATGTTTTCATTTCTAGTAGTCATTTACTGTGACCATTCTCCTCTGAGTATCACATACTGAATAATTTTTTCAACTACTGTTTCTTACCAATTCTGATTTTTTAATAACATTTCAGGTAAAAAATGGCATGGAGTTAAGTGTATTTTTCATTTAAGAAGAAATGTAGAAATTATACAGTCTTTCAATATGAAAATGTGGAGTAGATTTTGCCTTGGAAAACACAAAAGTGAGTTATAAAAAGTTCACGTGAACAGCAGGATGAGTCATCCTCTACAATTATGAACATTTTGCTTCTTAAGGTGTATGTAGCATCTGTTAGGAAAAAAATCCCTTTGTAGCTTTCCACAATCATCGGATTTTGTGAAGCCATGAATATCCTGACCTAGCTCACACAGATAAGTACACTTTCTGAACATAAAATTCAGTGAAGAAAAACAGAGCAGTGCAGATTAACTAGATCATCATTATCAATTATTTCTTTGGTATAAATATAAGTCACCACCCAACATAGGTACTGGTTATTCATATATTGTGTATGCTATTGACTGACTAAAGATGATGAAAATGTTGAGCTAAGAAACTATGACAATTACATACAAATTGTAAGGACCTTATTTTGCTGTAAGAGTGTTGAAGAGATATGTTAAACACTTATAATGCAGCTTATAAAATCATAAGATGTGTAAAGGAGAATGTGAGGCATTTAAGAAAAATTCATACTGTATGTCTATAAATTTATAGAGAAAAGTTCACTATCACTGTAAATATATATTCTAAAACCCTATTCAATGAATGTGTCTACACTGGAAATTTTTTGTCGATGTCTGTTCTCAGTTTTGTGACAAGCACTATATATTTTGTTAATTTTTCATTGCTTCATTTTTGTTGTCCACTATATATTAGGCATGTGTGTGAGGCAAATTTATCTCCCTCAGTTCCATTTAATTTCCTATACTACTTTCAAAGCATGAATTAATTCATCATCATTTCAGTATCATTTTCTCATCACTAGCCTTGATGAATGTTTCACATCAAATTCATGTTCACATCTACTATGCTACTGAGTTCTGATCTGGCCTAAGCACTGCTCTCATTTCTCACATTGTTATTGTGCAAAATAATATCTCTCTGCTAATAATAATTATGGTATTGCTCTTTTTCTTTCTTCCATCTTGATTTTTTCATCTGTATTTCCTCTTGCACCTATCAAAGGTTTGTTTTCATGGGAAGTTATTCACAAGGATAACTGAGCAGGATCTGGTTTAAGTAAAGAATGTCTTTTACATATTTCTTATGAAGTGTGTCCTTGGCCAGAAATCATTTAGATTAAGACTGATGAAAACTTCCTAAAACAGTAAGACCTAAATTTTAGACTTTTTTTTTCTTTCCCTAAATTCCCTCATCCTTTGAAAGTTGTTGACAATTTGTTTTGATGAAATATAAATTCAGCATGAAGGAAATCTGTTCCTGCAAATATTTAAGCATGCATTTAATGTCTTGTGATTAAACCCACTGAAGTCAAACTTTTGCTTACACTATGTAGTGGTGTGAGATATACCTACCTCTACAATGAGAAAAAGATATTTCTATTTGTTTGTTTTCAATCACAAAGATGTAACTTCCTTAAGAAGTTCTAGTTTCAAATTAATATTATTGCATCTTTAAGACATTAAAGATCTTAAAACTTCAGCTCATTTAAAAGTGTCTGATAAAATCTCTATTAAGGTGATTGAATTATGTGTTTTATGAAAAAAAAAGAAGACTGAGTCTATATTTGCATTTCAAATAGCACTGCGAATTTTTGACAGTAGTAGTAGCATGTGGTAGTTTATCAGAGCAAAAACAAGATATCTTAAATATTTAAATGAGGTAGTTCCTCTTGGCTTTCAGCTTTGCACATTAACACTCAGGAAACAGACAATTGTGGGGAATTATAAATACTGCAATTTTACTAAGTCACAGAATCTGTGGGTTGCTAGTATGCTCTACTGTGGCTTCCTTCAATACCATGAAAAAAAAAAATGTCTTAATTGGGTTTTAAAGCTACATAGTTTCTCTATACTGGAAAAATCTAAATAATTGTAGGACCCGGTAGAATTCTATATTTAGAATATCAGAGTTAAAACCCTCAATCATCTAACTGGCTCATTAGACTTTAAAATAATGAATTTAAATCTCATGCATTGTTTTCAAATTAATATTATATTCATAAATTCAGGTAAATCCGTGCCTTATTTAAAGAACTATTACAAAAAGACAAATGAAAATTACAAATGACAGTCTTTAAAGAGATAAAAATTTTCAGATTAATATATTCTCAGGCTATAATGTGGCTAAAATAGGGTGTTGCTTCCAGTGTAATTGAAACTTCAGTCTGAATGCAGAGCTCCTTAGAAATATGAGTTCTATTGTAAGGTAGTGGATCTTGTCTCATAATGAAGACCATGTGCTCTGAAGTATAGTTCTTCCATCAAAAAGTAACACATTCAATATTACTCTGTTCTCTTCATATCCAAATAAATTCTGCTAGGGTCAGGAGCGCATGGTGGTACACTTCAGAATCATAAATACCTATATGAGCCTGTACTATAAGTGATGTTCCCATTCTGTGCTTCTTATCTTGTCCTTTCAGGCTCTTAAAAATGCTGGTTCAGGTGGGAAACCACTACCTTGCTTCACCGTTTAATAACAGCATTGGAACATTGCTGCTCTTATTATTCCTAGAGTGGTAGACAGGGGCCCTGGATAAAGCCCATATGTGAGGCAGAAACATTCCTTTTAACAAAGCTTGGGCTAGAGTCAATTTTGCACTTGAACTCAGGTGAATTTACGTTTGCTTTGAGTCGTTGCTTACCTTGTGCTTCCACAGAATGGAAGACAAAATGCGTTAACTTACATTAATATGATTTTTTTGCTTAATATGCTATCCAGATCAGTTCAAATGCTTGCTAAAAAAAAAACCCCAAAAACCCGCAAAAGCCAAGTCACATATTAATCAGGTGAAAACTGCAGTCATTTTTATGTCTGTTCCAAAATCTAACCTTCTGTTACTGTGCAGTACTTTGGGTGAAACCACAAGTAACTATAAATTGATACAAAAGGGCATAGTATTTGTTTGGAAATTTGTATTCCATCGTTATTAAGGCTACTTTACTCCTTTTAGAGTTAAAATAAACTTTCCTGTTTAAAATTGTTGCTGTCATACAGCTCTCAGGCATTGTTTAATTTTGAGCTCAAATAATAGTTGCCAATTTTCTAATTTAGCTGGGAAACTCTAGCTTAAGCTAGACATGAGGAAACCTGCAGTTTTGGTTTCTAGAATTAGATCTGTATTTTTTGTCTGCTTTCTGCTTTATTGTTTTTCATTCCTTATACGCTTTGATGCTTTTCTGAAGAGGTTGGGAAAATAAGCTGTCTAAAACTCTTCACTAATATCACTGAATTTGTCCTATTCCTTTTTGCTGAACTATAAGAAGCATATAGCAACAGTCATGATACTACAAACCTACAAACCCAAAATGAGAAAAAAAATTGATAAAGTTTATCTGATATGGAAAAACCTTGATCTTTTTTGAATTTATGCTTGGATTTTTATTAATCTTTTAACTTGAACTTAGTCAAAAAAATTCTTCACAAATCAGATCGGAAATGCATAGCATATTATTTACAATATATTTATCATCAACTGTGATTAATTTGATCTATTATTTCTGTGAGATAATAAAAGGTCATAAAATTCAGTCCACCTTCAATAGAAGTCCTTAAGTTGTGTGTAACAAGTGCAGAAAGACAAATTGAATGCAACTTCCTGTTCACATAACTCCTGACATCAGTCCATCAGTGATCTTTTGTCTCCAGACATTCATGACAGTAGAAAACAAGGTTCTGTTAATGGGTTCTTGTGTACAGAGATGCAACTAATTAGGACAATAGTTTGTTTTCAAGGGTATGGGGAATCAAACTTATATGGATTGAACACCTCAGAGGTGATTTAAACTATCTGACTGACATTGCACTAGGTTGATTTCAATGCTCACTAGAATAGAATATTTCAGTTGGAAGGGACATGCCATAATAATCTAGTCCACTGCCTGATCACTTTCTGATGCACTGGTTAGATAAAACTAGAAACCATCAGTAATAACAATCACAGAGAGCAGGAGCTTCAGCCCCATGCCTTTTCCCCAGGTATATGTTTATTTATGCATTAAGAATCCTAGATTATTAATCTAGGTTTTTTAAACATAACCTAATGTGGTGATATCATCTAATATGTTGACTATCAGGTTAGAATAATCTTTTAAAAATATCTTTCAAGAAGTGACTTAATTTTTAGGTTTGCACTAGCTGTAATTCAAAATTCCAGTTACTGGTTAGCATTGGGTTATTCAATGAAAATTTAAAGATAGCAAATACACATTGGAACTGCTAGAATTGTGCTGTTTCTCTTAATCTCTTATTTTATCAAAGAGGTTTGCTGATAAGCCTTCGAATGTAAAAGTTCTCTCTAAGAGTGAAGCATGTTTTCTCTGCTTTAATAATTAATTCTGTACCCATGTATATTTCATTATAATGTGGCAGCCTTTTGTACTGCTGTTATTTCTGTAAGGAAGTCAAAACTATTCCATCCTTGCACAGAGTAATAGATAATGTGCACAAACACGTTAGAATGGTTCTTATGTTTAAAACAATATTTTTATACCAGCTAAGAAATGTCTTATACCCACATTACCTGCACATTGTCACCTGCAGGTTATGAAATCAGTGGTATAACAGGATAAGCCTCCAAGATACTATCTAAATAAAAATTACTGCCTTTTATTTTCAAATGAGTTTTTTAAAGTAGTTGTGTCTGATCTGATGTTATATGAAAATAATTTGATTCAGGTCTTCCATATCATAGCATACATAAAACATTTCACTAAACCAGTAGAAACTTCCATGGCCTTCCTAGGACCAACCAAGAAATACTGTGTACCTTTGTGGAATTATTTACAGTTGCTCAGCAATAAATAGTACCTGAGTCACATTTGGTGAGCATTTGTTTTAGAATACTTTCAAATACTTGGTGAAGTCATTAAATAGTTAAGTTCTTTGTTTGCAAATACCCATTTAAGTCAATCTATCTAAGTCACAGATTTAGTGGGCCAAATATTTTGTTCTAACTGTACTTACATTTTACTCCTGTTTATTTCTAACTTAAAATGTGTGTGGGGTGTTTTTCCTCATAGAAATGTTTAACCTATTCTCCAATAAATGCTACATTTTTATGAAGAGCCACAACAAAACCACTTTCAAGACCTCCTAAAACATCTTCTAGTTAAGGGGCAGCTTATAATAGCACATATTTCCCCAGCTGCCTACATTTATTGATATATCAAGAATTTAAGTAAGTTCAAACTATTAATTCCTACTTAGCAAAAAGTGTTATATTGTCAGCCTAGGTACTTGGCACCAATTGACTGACCATCAGTTTATCATCCTACTGTGAGACTTTCATACCTTCTCTCTGTGAGTTCTCATGGGCAGCTTCTCGCAGCACTGGCTCCTTTTCTTTCTCTTCCACATGGCTGGCTGACCTGACCCTTTCTGTCCCTAGCAGTACATACAAAGCTGGACTGTCCCTAACACAACTACCTGACCCTTGCTCCTCACAGCAGCACAGCCAACAGACTCCAACTCTCAACCAGCTAACCCACTCTTTTTTAATACCCATCTTTATTGGACCATCCTTATTGGACACAGCAATAAAGAAAATTTCAGCTGGATAGTAGAAAAATAGTTATCCATGCTGGGGCAGGGAATTGAATGAGATGAACTCCAGAGGTGTCTTCCAAAGTAAATTATTCTGTGATTCTATGAAATTAGATAGATGAGCCTATTATTTTGTATTTCTGTATTACCTTTCTTTTGAAAATGTCATAACATACTGGTGCTTAATGAGTAAGACTTCCCTATGCTTCTGAAACATAGCTGTTTTACTGGTAAAGAAAGTGAGGCACAAAAATAATGGTACAACTTCAAATATGTTAACAGATTTAATTTGTTCTATTACAGTTTTAATAGTCCTTAACTTAAAACCACATCTTTACCATGTACAGTATTTATACATACATGTGTATTTTTCAGTATATCCTTGTTATTGTTCTTTGGCCAGAGCAGGTAAAATTACAGCTGTATTCATAAGATTTCTGCAATTTATGTTCATGTTTGGTTTACCATAACTAAATGATAAATGTAAAAACACTTCCAGCTTTAGATCCTACAGTCAACACACTAAAACCTTTCTAAAATTGGGTCAGTTTAATTCTTCATGAAGGCTTTGATATTGATGTAGCTTACTGAGGAATATCCCTTTTTCATGCAGGAAAGCCAGAAATGTTTAATATTAGTATGATTACTCTATTGACAATGTACAAAGCGCTTTAGGCCTCTAGATTTCATATGATTCAAAAGACTAGAAGACTTTTAACAGTACTTGTCATGCAGAATCAGGTTCTAAAAATGACTGAAGTGGACAGGCTTATCTGTTTTCTCTTTAACTTAAAAAAGCTAATGAGGAAAGAAGTATCTAATGCCTCACAAATCTCCTGCCAAGCTATTGAATGCCAGAACCTAGAGGCAATATATGGAATAGTAATTAATTTATCTGACAACTTGTTGCATGCCAGGTTGGTTCAGTTAGGGATTTTAATAAATGTTAGTTAGGTCGGTCCACTGTACCCGCATTTTCCCCCCACAATGGTCCGCTCCAAGTTGTCTACTATAGGAGCTCTTACAAGTCCATCTTGTAGCCACCCCCTGTTTATTCCTGAAAGTTCTGTTTCAATCACCCTACCTTTGTATTCCTATTTGTCCCAGAACCCTGTACCCACCTCTGTCACATTTCCATAGGTTGTTATGTCCCATGTCACTCCCCTGTCATCTGTCCCCATTGGGCGAGGGGGCTTCCGCCCCTGTCTGCGTGCCCCCTATTTAACCCAATGCTTCCTTTGTGCAATCACCATTTTGTCCTTGTGCACGACCTGAGAACAGCCACTCCAGCCACCACAGCGGCCACGCGGGAAATAAACGTTCTCAGCTCAGACACGCAGGCAAGGTGTGCCTCCTCTCGTCCCTTTGCTTCCTCTCAGCGTCCGGCTACGAAAGCTGCATTACCCACGCCAGAGTGCTCAGCCCTAGGGTCTCTGTGCACACGGCGGCTTCGGTCTCACGAAAGGGCAGAGCCTAGCCGGGCACTCCAGCTGCCCGAGACCGGAGCGAAGAACAAAAGCCGCAACAACTATTTTGGTAACCATCAATTGGAACATCTTTCCAGCTTCTCAATGTATTTCTTAAGGTGTGGTGAGGAAACAGGACATTGTATTCTACATATAGCCTCACCATTTCTTATTAAAGGACAATATTTTTCCTTTACTTGCTGGCCACATTCTTTTTAACACAGCCCAGAATGCAATTTGGTTTCCTTGTGACAGGAGCGCTACTGGCTGTAAAACGTGGCGATCACAATAACCCTCAAGGGAGCAGGACTGTTACACAGCCAGTCATTTCCCAGCCTCTACTGGTATAGGGGTTTGTTCTATCCCAGCTGCAGGGCTTTGCATTTCTTGTTAAATGCCACAATGTTTCTTCACATTTCTTAAGGTTCCTTGAAATTTAAGCTCTAGTATACATTTACTCATCATTCTTAATGTTGGGCTTTGCCTTTCACATTCTGGGGGGATGTAAAATTGAAATATAAAATCCACATGTTCTAGGAAAGTCAATAGTGACTTAAGTGTTGCAACAAAAATACCTTCTCCAAGGTCTGGCGTGGGTGTGCACACATGTTCATGCACCAATACTATCAGAAAGGCAATTTTGTCATTTTGTAGTTAAAGAAAGAAAAGATTGATTCTTTTGAACTCCCAATTTCTTCATTTGTTTGTGTTTGCTGTTTTACTGTCTCTGAGTGCTTAAATATATCTATGTTCTTTCCTCCTGCTAACATTTGGTTTATTTTGGTAATTTAAAATGGTCAATGTGAAGATGAGTGTCAAGCATTGCAGAAATTATACAAATATAGAAATGTCTAGAAAACCATGAAAATATAGTATTGGACAAACAAATAACATCTAACATTAGATATTCAAAAATCCTTCCAGGCCCTTGGGTCTGCCTGCACTCTTTTGACTGCAGTTTATTTCTCTTCTAACGCAAGACCAAGGTAAGGAATATAAATCCAGGTGCCCTTTAAGAAGAATATCTGAACATAATTATTAAAGCTGGTAACATTTTGTCTCCTTTTACTTGTGTGTAGTGTTATTTACAAGAATAACTAGTGTTTTTAAAAATAGACTGCTCAAATTGAGTTACTGGGCCAGAAAAACTAGGATAAAGTAATGGTGGTATTCAGGATTTTTGAGTCTGTATGTTCTGATGATACCACTGGATTTGTGGGAAAATTTTTGTGTTTGGATACTATTCTGTTGTTCCATTCCCAAGAATGGTGACCAACAGCATATCCTTATTAACGCTGAAATTTTCAAAGATTTGGATTATACGTTCTGTCTCTGACGATAAAAATTCTTCATGCCAGTACAATGACACATGAATCTTAAATTTTCATTTGCTTTTTTGACAAACTAGGAAATGTCATGCATCCCAATCAACAAAAACTACACTTTGATTCATTATTATGATCTTTTCGTACAGAATAATATTTTTTCCTTAGGATCTAATTTGATCTAATATGCAGGATGGATACATTGAAATAGAACTACATGAACACTTGCTGTTGCATCAGAACCAGATTAAAGAAGTTCCATCTGTTTGTTCATGTTCTGTGCCACAGTTCAATGTTCCCTCAGTTGCACTTTGGTTTCATTTTATTAATCAGATCACTGTAATGGTAGATATTAAAACCAGTAAAAATGCATTTGTGGTTGGTTTGGTTTTGGTTTGGCATGGTGGGTTTTGTCCTCTTCATTTTGTTTGTATTTAGGTCATCACAATAACCTGACAGCAGCCACAGAGACATTTGTACTGGTACAACTGAAAGGAATGTGAGCCCTGGCAGTAGATGAGGAAGCAGAGGGAAGGAGGAAGGGAAGATATCTTAAATCCATTTTATACATGTGTACAGTTTCAAAAGATAAAATATCTAATCAGTAGTCTCTAGGGACATTTAATGAAGAGTATTTTGGTTTATATCTTTATAATCTGTGCTTTTTTATAGTCGTCTCATGTTATATCAGATGACCTCATAAATGTCCATCAGTTTATTTTACACAGTTTATGCTATTAAACCTGTCTTGCAGATAAAGAGAAGGGTCACAGAGGGAGACTTTGTATTAGATTTCTAACTGTAACCTAATCCTGATAATTAGTTTAATAATTTAGTGATTAATTAGAAGCTGGTAATTTTATTCTAAGGCCTGACTGTTCAGATTACTTAATTTTATTTATTTTTTCTGTTCGGCTCCTGCTGACTTAGACAATTTTTATGAGGGGTCTAATTGAAAGACTTTAGAAACCATTCTTTAAATCTTTAAATTAAATGTTTTAAAATTGCCTAGAATCAAAGTACACTTTCACAGTAAAATAAAACAAATATTTTAGTTAAAAATACAGAAAATGTAGTTTCCAGACAGAAATCAAACTAAACCAAACCCTCTTTAGTCTTATACTTGTCAATTCTACAAATCAAATTCAGGTCTCTGAAGTATGGTTCCTGGAAAACAAGAAGTAGACATACCAAAATTTTAAAGTAAAATACTCTGTGGCCTTAGATTTTTTCAAGAGGCAGAAAGAGGGCATCCAGAGCCCTCCAATGCATCTTTCAGTTATTCCTTCTTTTTCTGAAGTTCTTTCTTAGTAAGAACACGTCTTTCAGCCTCTTTAATCAAAGAATCAAAGGTTTTGTGTACACCAAACTGCTAATAAATTTACACCATATATCTTCTCTGATAGGACCTTTCTATAGAATGTGTAAATGATCCCTGTTGAGAGGAGGAAGGTTGATTCTATAGCTAAAACTTTATGACATCTTTGCAAAAAAACAAAAAGATCACATTTTAGATTGTGTAGCAAATGTAACAAGTACTCAGTGATGTAACTTCAGAACTGTCCTGTAATTTCTGACAACAGTATTTATCTCCCTGCCTGTATTTTTGTGATCCTAAAGATAAATACATAATATTTTCCATCCCACTCTGTGCAGTGCAGAAACAAACTGAAAGTCCTCCAGAATGAAAGTGAAACAAGTTTCTTTTGTAGTGCCATATTTAATTATCTGTAACTTCATTCTAGCATCCTGAAATTTATGGATAAGTTTTGAAGGAAAAATAATATTTCTGCACAGATTAATACAGAGTTATCTTATTTAATGAAAAGCAAAAAATAAAACCTCATACCTCTTAATAAGAAAAAATTCAAAACCCAAAATTTAATATTTCCATCTGTCTTAAAAGACTATTTGTTATATCTTAAACTTTTAATAGAGCTGTGAAACCTTATGCATCAATATGTATTGAATAAAATACCTTTCAGTATGCAGCTATTATTCATGCCTTTTACTATTTTGAAGCCTAATCTTATTCTGATGATAACAGTAGGAATGTTTTGCTTTTTTATTTCAATAGAGTCAAGAACAGTACATCTGTTTATGACTAGTTATTCTCAATTGCTTGCATTTTAGCAAGAAATGGAAGTATGTTATGTACATGACTTCTGTCTTGAATCATGCTGGAGGTGGCCAGCTTAAAATCAAGTATTCTGCTCTGTGTGACACCGATCTAAGATTAATCCTATTCCTTGGATACATATGTCAGTGGAGTGCATTGCTATGTGGAGACCCCAAGGAAAATGAGCTAGAAAAATTCTGATATTAGTATATGACAAAAAATAACATTGGTACAAGATCTCATTTTTATGGAACACAGAGTACAAAGTAAACAGTTCAGTATTGTGTTTATGCAACCAGAGGGCTACTTAAAAGTATGGGTCATAAATAGAATCCCATGAAATCTGTGGTTTGAGGGAACAGTTTGTCTGGAATAGTTGTAGCTAAAAAGAGAGTCAAATAATTAAGCATACACATAAATGCTTAGGTAAATGTATATATTATATAAAAATACATTAAAATATAGAGAATTGTATAAAAGTACATGTTTTATAGCTAGCTCAGAATATAATCTCTATTCTGTTTTTCAGACAAGGCTGCAAGCTTTCAGTTGGCTGGACTTATTACAGAATAATATTACAGAATAATGAAGTGAACTTACCTAAATTTCATTTTACTTTGTTAAAAAACTTTATAGAAAAGCTTTTAATAGCAACTGAAACATTAAATTGCACAAATGTTCAGTTGCCACACAGTGGTGGGGAAAAAAAGCAGTAGAGTAAAAGTGAATCTATCATACAAATAAAGAAAAAAATATATTGAGACAGTAGAAACTTTCTTAACAAGCTGACATCCATTGCAGCAGAATTTCAACACTTGGTGAGAAAGGGGTTGGATGTATAACTTATAACAAGTATCTCATGTTTCTGAGCAAAGTTAAGCATAGGACAGATACAGGAAGAATCCTTTCACTTCACAGAAAGAGGCATAAGTTTAAGACGCTCTTTTCTAAAGTGTTCACAAACAGTGCCAAGATTTTTTAATGGTTACTGTTTGAATGGAATATGCAAATCCCACCCTACACACTTTTTATGTAAATTACATGGGAGTGGTGCAATTATTCATTCTTCATATTTTGATGGCTTTTGATGCAGAAAATGGTTAAAATATTTTGGTGGAATATTGTAGTGAAAAATCTGTATGGAACAGGTAATAATAAAATGATCATTCATCAGTACTTCATATCTTATTCCATATTGCTATAATTTAACAATTTCTGTATTATGCAACGAGCTAAAAGATTTTCTTCCACTTACCACATTTTTAGTTTTAGTGGAATATGTTCTTACCTGCACTGATATAAAGGATTTAAAGAGTTTTTTCTCTAGTGATTTGACAAAACATCAGTCAAATATGGACGATAAGGACCTAAAATCTAAATTAAATAGTAATGAGTGACATAAGTCTCATTGAAATGAGAAAAGTCTTTCATCTACTTCCTTTACAAAAATGTTACTGAAGAGCCATGCTGTAGAAGTATCAGAAACTTGTTTTCTTCAACTGATCAGCAAAAATGAATGCAAAGAAAGTAGCAACACTTCTCTGAACCACCTGTCTCAATTGTTAAATGTTTTGCCTATTAAGAGGTTTATTCAGCATGGTTCTTTGCTGAAGGCAAGAGATGATCCTACAATCTCCTTAGGTTTCCAGTGACGATGTCAGAATACAAATACCCATACAGAGTGTTTGTGGCATCACACCAAGATGTACCCAAAGGGATGAAAAAGGGATGAAACAGGAATCCACCAGCTGCCATTATAAAACTTTAGATTTGTCCTGTTTATTTCCCTGATTGCCAATTGTCCTAAAGTAATGGGGAAGCCTGAGAGGACAAAAACTTCCGTGCTACTAGATCCCTTTATGTTGCAGCCTGCTGAATATTGTTATTTTAAAAGTATTTGCTCTTCTGATTGCAACAATACTGTTTTTTCAGCATCTGGGAAAGCTTCTTCAGCATGGACTGTAAGAGTTGACAGGGAAATGGTTGCTATGGAACAATTTTCTGAGCTGGCATGGCAGAGCAACACTTGGCAGGATTTAATTTGCATCTCTTCCATGCTGCAATTTCTTCAGGAGGATCTGAAATAGACTTCACCAGTCACCCAAAAAGCAGAGCTCCGCACTGAAAGTAGTTGTTTCCCCAGAAATAGTACAAGTGTCAATCCTCCCACCCCCACATTTAGCAAGGTTTCTAAATCAGTGATCTAGTAATTATCCCATTTATTAGTAACAGTAAATCCTGAACTTTCTATTTTTTTTTTCATGAAGGTGTTAGAGTGATTAAAGAGAAAAGCTGTTATGTTAATTACAAGAATTAACAATTACTGACTTAAGACTATAAGTGTGAAACACTTAGACTTGCCACTTCTCCTACATCTGTAGAGACCTAAATATAATTAATATTTTGTCTTTATCTTCCACTGAAATTATGTTTAATATTGTGAAATTAGTTTTATGATCATTTGAAGGGACTTTCCTCTTATTTTTTTAGTTAATCTATAGTTTATTATTATGATTAATATTTTTTACTAATAGTGCTATTTGAATAAAATATTTGCATGAATAAAACACCATTGCATAGCTTCTGTATTAAATTGAAGGCTCTGGAAACAAGAAATTGTAGCAAGAAAAACTAGTGTAACATATTGCATAAAAGGATTGTAATTTCAAAATTAAATATTAACAAATCTGTAGTGTTGTATGCTATCCCATGCTCTATTTACATTTTATTATTTCCTCAATAAGCAAAACAAACAAAAAACAAAAGAAAACCCAAAGAAAACCCAAAAAAACCCCAAAAAAACCCAAAAAACCCAATTACTAATCATTATACAAGAATTATTACATATCATTATGAATGATATACATGGTTTGGGGATTATACGAAGTCAGAATTTCATTCCAGGCCAGAGGTATGTGGCAACTTAAGTAATAAGTCCTGTTATTCGACACTTAGTGTGCCTCTGAGACTTCTTCGTACCGAAATATTGCTAAATATATTAAAAAGTAAACTCGATCATCGTGCCAGAGCTGCAGTCGTCAAAACCGCTGTTCTCCCACCTAAGCGCGTGTGTGCTGAGCAGCCTCGGCAGCGCCCCGCGCCTGCTCGGGCTGCGCGCCGCGGGCGGGCCGGGCGGAGCAGCGGCCGCGCTCTCTCCATCAGGGGGCTCACTGGGAATGCGGCTGCAGCCGGGCCGCCCCCGCCCCGGGGCTGGGCGAGCCGGTTACGGGAACGCCGGGATAAAGAGCCCGTCTTTGAGTTCCAGAATAGGCGAGACCTGGGTCCATGCTCTGGGGAAAGTGTTCCCGAAGTGCAGTTGTGAGGAGAGGTCTATTTGCCTGGCGTTACTGCCTGCCCCTTTGTTCCCTGTGTCCTTGGCAAGGGCTGAAAGAGCTGGGCCTGTAATACTTGGTCCCTGCTGTGCCACTTAAAGAAATAATAAGCCATTGTCTTCATTAAGCAAGCCTTGTTTTAGCAAACAGAATTCAAATACTAAAAAGGGAACATTTTTAAGGGGGGAGAATCAGATACAGGGATGCTTTACAAAATTCCCTAGAGAAGCTGCTTTGTTTCCACTATTTTATTGCTACTCACTGAGAAGATTCATATTCAAATAGGTTGGGGTTGTGAATCGGTCGTTTGCAAATTCTCATGCACTCAGGAAGGCTATGATTATGGCTAATTACAATGACGAATGGAATCCTAACAGGAGTGCTCAATCAGATTGCTGTTCATGCATGAAGCAGGGCAGACCAGCCAATGGAGGTGTTATTTTGGTAATTACAAACAATGGAGGCTAAGTTGAAAAAACCTCCGTAAATCTACTCGAGACAAAATAAGGTCTAATTAATCACTTTAAGTTTTGAATTCTCCAGATGATATGCATGCTCAGTTCTCTTTAGCATTCTTTTAATAGACTTAGTCTAACAAATAAGAATGCATCCCCATTCGCTCATATTTTCACTGGATAAAATACAACTGTTTCAAAATATTCTGACTTTCCTTTTGTGATGATGGTGTTGCAACCTGTTTTTCAGGCAAGTAGATGGAATGTTAGAAAAATAAACATACTGTTGTTTGCCTTGCTAGCAATGTCATTATCTATATTGAGAAAATCAATTAAGTTTCTTTAAGCTGTCTTATTATTATTGACCTCATTCCCATGGGAATTTTGACATTACTTTCAAAGGCTGCAGATTTTAAATCTGCTTTTACAAAGTTGTATTTGGACTAATGTAAATAAATTACTAAAAATCATACATTTTTATTACCTTATTTTTTAAATTAAGAAATATTAGCAGCATATACATAAAATCAGATGAAGGCTAATCTTTTGGCAATGAAACTTTGAGGACAGGTCAATTTTTCTTTTGTGTAAGTATTCATTCCAGATTTTATTTTGGACATTTTATTATGTGAACCAGTGTTTTAATAGCATTAAATACTTGGATTAATTTATTAATAAATAAGTACCATACTGCATATAATAGTCTGGTTTCAGTACTCTGGGGAACATTTGAGAAACTATTTTTTCCCGTTGATTCAGTTGGTGTGATGGGATCACCTGTCCATGTGACTCAGTAAAACCTTGCATTGACACAGACACGTTTTGTGTATGAAGATATATATTCAAAAAACCAATAGAATATATTGCTTTTATTGAGCTGCCGTGTGTGAAAACACAAACCATAAAGTAAATAGCAATTGTTTTGGACCACTGATGTTTGTATGCATGTCTTCTCTAGTTTTTTTGTGTCTTCTGTCATTTCACATCTTCAGTCAGCACTTTGTCTGAAGGCCCTTTTCTTATTAGAAGGATATTTCAGTATACAAAATATGTCATTGTTGCCAAAAATTTTATTGAAGTTGATGCACAGGATCATTTATTTACTGGATATATCAGGTTTTGACTGGACAGATTTAAGCACTGGTATTTTGTGAGATCTCAGGATTAGACTAAGGGTTGTATTGGTGCTTATTTGACATGATCTTATAGTTTGTCACTAATAGTAAAACTTTGATTCTTCTGTCACCTTTATACCATAAAATGATGCATTGCCCAAGATGCTGTACATCTTCCATTATCAGTTGGCTTAAAACACATGATTATATTTGTGTGATTTGGCTGTGTGGAGGCCTTGGTGGCAATTAATAGGAACTTTTTGGTGTGCCCTTTAACTAGTCTGGTAGGGATTCTGTCATGTTATGGATTATGTAGGATCCAGCTGTGCACAAACCTCTCATTGAGGTTCATGGAAAAATTACTTTGAACCACGCCCAGATTTGTGGACTTCTCTGGAGAAAGCATGGTCCTTAGTCCTTCATGAAGTGATTGAGCCAGGAAAATAGCTTGCTGCTGCCAAAATGATAATTTGTCCCTGCTGGCTCCTGCAGTTTCCCTTGGGTAAGTCCAGTGAGACCTCAGGTGTGTGTTTCTCCCCTCACTATATTGGTGGGTAGTGTTCTGTTGGTTTGGTGAGCTGAATTGCTCAGCAAGGGATAAGACCAGAGAAGCGGGACAGAAAGATGGTGTGAATTCAAACAAGGAGAAGGAGAGAGAGAGGAAGGGAGACATCATTGAATGTATCACGCAGCCAGATTGTTTTAGTCGTCTTTTGAAATTATGTTCGTAAAAGCCTTGATTGTATTTAGTCCTTTTGCTTCAGTTCCCTCCATTAACAAAATTGTTCAGGGAGTGTCTCAAAAGCGTTTTACCTCCTTTGATTGCATCTAATGTGTCTTAAATACTTGTGCTTCTGTATGGAAAGCCTTTGCTTAATCTTTTCCTTTGATTTTCCAGTAGTCCATCAAATTGAAGCCATCTAGGTCATATGCCAAACACCTGGATATTTTAAACTTAATTAGATAACCCAGTTGATAGCTCAGTCTCATGCACTGTATTTATCTACCAAAAAGTGAAAGTAATAACTTTGTCTAGCTGAAGTTTCTCATTTGATATAATATAAATGAAGAACTTACTTAAATATAGCCATGATTTTAACTTGAAAATCTTATGAAAAGCTCTGCATGTGATGCACATATAGTAACCTCACCTGTGAATTTACCCACTGGTGAGACCTGTTACTTTTGTCCCTGTTTCTGTGCATTTTCAAATCATTACTTCTTATTTTGAGAAAAATACAGGAGTAGGAGTAAAAGGAGTATTTAAAACTTTTCTCTCTATGAAAGGAATCTCTGTCCTTCACTAACAGGATATCTTCACCAAGATAGGAAGAAGGAATTTCTACATCAAAAAGGCCAACAATTAAGGCAGGTAGGAATAAGGGTTTTCTGCTGTTAGACAGACATAGCTATATTCCAATGGATTAAAATATTTTGTAGCCTAAATAAGTTGTGAAATTTATAATAAAAACATATATGAAAAATATTTTAAATGCATTTGATTTAGTTTATAGAAGATCTTTTTTTTTTGAAGATATCAGTAGTCATAAAGGATATTACAACTGGAGAGATGATACTAAAATTAGGACTAGTGTATTTGCATTACTAGTATACTAATTAAAATTTATTTAAAGTAAGAAGCATTTATAAAGTACATAGTGGTATGGTGGAATATAGAACTTTAATTGGCATTCATTTCTGGTGACTTATATATCACCTGTAAGACCTTTCCTTTCTTAGTGTAATGTTTTTTCACTGTGCTGTAGTAGGGCAAGCTCAATAGTTCTTTATCTTATCAATAAATGAATTTAGCAAAAAAAGCTTGTATAAGATATCACTTGAAGTAAGCATAAAGAAAATCTGATTTTATTTGTTTTAGACAAGAGTCTATTACTATAACACAGAAGTGAGACATATTCTGCTATATGAAGTTTCTTCAAGATATGAACTAGACTCCAGAAAAGAAAAAAATTGCAGATTACTTTAACCAGGCACTCTTAGTTAGTTTATTCTGCATGTCAGAAAATTTTGAGATAAATTAAACTCAGCTAGTCCCATGGCATCTCTGACAACTTATTCCCACAAGAATCAGCTGGCACATTTCCTTTTGGAACAGGAGGCACTTAATTGTGAAAGTATCATGAAAAACATACTGAGATTAGAACAGTATCCTGTGGTCTTCAGAATTCTGCGACAGAATTACTTATGCATCAGGGAGCAGTATCACTTTGCTGTCTGCTTGTCTCTATGACCTTTAGGGTACGAGGAATAAGGGACCCTAATATCTCTGTAGGTTAGTGAGTGTTATTCATATATTATGTAGAGCAGCATATGAAAGATATTCTACAGGTAATGAATGAGTTATTACATGTTTGATGTTGCCAACCATTTACTTAATTTTCTAACTGTTACAGTAATGTTCTTTTTACTCTTCATTTCAGTCTAATACCAATGCCACGTTTTTTTGGTTTTGCTGTGACCTATTATGCTTTTGTTTCTTTTTTTTTTTTTTTTGAGGTATTTGCAAGTCTTAGTGAGAGTAAAAGTATTATAAAGTTGGAAGGTATTGCTAATGCAAACAAACCTCAGATAAGAAAAGTCAGACAAGTTTCTCATCTGGAATGTAAGAAATTGATTAAATTTAACTCCAAAAAGTTATAGAGAGTAATAGTAAAACTTACTCATCGTCATATTAACTTGATTCTTGAGGATTTCTTTTTCTATGATGTTGGTAGGAGTTTGTGCTTATCTTACATAAAACTTTTTGTAAAAAGTCTGACAATATCAGTTGAGTGGAAGATGGTTATGGGATACTGGTATGATGGAAATATAATGCAATTTTGGTATGCATTAGTGAATTCAGTGGACATCGGAAACGTAACTTTGTGCAAGGCATTGAAAAGATGTAATTTTATTATTCTGTAGTTCTAGTCACCTCTGTTTAAGAAAGATTAATTTAAACAAGCGTAGAGAACCCCAAGGATGACTAGAATGATAAAGTATCAGTTACAGAGAGAGAGACTTGAGGAGAGTGGAGAGTGGTGTATTTAGCTGAGGCAAACAAAACTTGAGAAGTAAATATGGCTACTCAGAATAAATGCATGGTTATAAATTGTGACTAGAAACTGTGCCAGTAGTGAAAGTCTGGACTAATTTTCAAAACTGTCTGGCAGCAGTCACTTGAAAGGCTTGTGGAAGAATATATGTCAAAATTGTAATTCCTGGAGATAACAAATTCTTGTAGATAATCAATTATTTTGTATATGTTTCCATAAGTATGATTTTCTCAAAGGGGTACTAAAATTTAAAATAAAACCCCTTTATTTCTTACTTGTACTGTATTTATTCAGTTCTTCAGAGTTTCTTTTTCTTGACAGTAGGAGTGCAAAACAAAAATCTTTTGGACTAGAAATATTTTTTCTCATTTTCTTTCTTTAATTTTCTTTTTTATTCATATGAAGTACTCAGCATTTCTATAATTAAAAGTAAGTTATCAGGAAAATTCTTCTCCAGAAGTTCAACCTTTGTTTGTAACATGGAAAGATACCTATAGCCATGAATGGGTTTTGGCTTCATGAAACATGCTAAAGCAAGAAAGATATTTGGCATTATTGTCAGTAGTTTTATTCCGTGGATTTTTTGAGAAGGGGGATTCTTTTAATAATTTCCAGTTTACTCAGTGGTCTGTATGGTATGGCAAAAATCATTCTACTCCAACTACATTTGCAGATTTATGGGGTCTTTAGCAATATTTTTGAAAAAATTAATAATAAAATATTAATATGGTGGTTGCAGAGTAAGGTCATGTCATGATTTCTCATTTTGCTAATGTAATTTTTTTCAAAATTGCACAACAGTCAGGATGTATTCAGTACTTTTAGATCACAAACCTGCTTTTATAGTTAATATCATATTGTGGTTGGGATTTTTTTCTCCATCCTATTCAATATCTCTTACTGAAACTTCTGAGAAGATCTTGCCATGAGAATTAGCTTTTTAACTGGAGACAGGTCTTATTGACTGGTGAGTGAAAAGAAGAAAGCAGATGTCTACTAGGAAAATACCTTTGCATTTCACTTTTAAAATAGGAATTTTCCAGAAGTAGCTACAAAACACTTTCCATGCAACTTGGAAAAAGTTTGTAGTACAAGTCTGATAGTATATTCAGACATTAAACCAATGGATTAAGATAATTGGCATTATAATAATGATCATAACATAGACATTTAATTTTTTGACATTCAGTTCATATATTTGACTGACAATTATACGTCACTTCAAACTGAATTTCAGACCATTCACTGAAGTTGATAAAAAGCTGTCTATTCATTTTTAATAAGCACAATCCCAGTCCTGAATGAGAACAAAAAAGATTACACTTGAATTCAGTGAATCTTAAAAATATAGATTCAGGCCTGTTACCTAAATTAGTTTTAAAATTCCAGTGATCATATTCTCCTTTCAATTCAGAGCCCAAGAAAACTTTTAATATCTTATTATTCATAAGAACAAGACCCTGTTATGCTCAGTCAAAGGTCTGTTTGTCTCATTTCTAAAGGGGATTGGTATGCAACATTTGGAGAAAGTATAATCAACAAGGTAAATATTTCATCTGTATTTTCCAGTGTACCCTCCCAGTTTCCAGCTCTCAGTAGCTTAACAGCTTCCCAATTGGGATGTTGAATAGAAATTTTTTGCATTTAGGAAGACTGGATGGACCTTTCCTAATCCTCTTAAATGTATTTATTAATTGATCTGCACAATATAATTTGTCAATTAACTCTGCTGTTTCCTTATGCATTTTGTGAAAAAAAATCTTCCTTTGATCTTAAATTTATTATTGATTGTTTATTTTTGCTTGTATTATGAAAAAAAAAGTTGAAGTATTGTTATCAATTCACACCTCTACTCTTCATGGTTCTGATGTATGCTGTTCAGACATCACTTTATCTGAACAGAACAGTTCTAGCCTACTTGGTTTTTTCCACTATGGAAAAAATGTTTTATACCTTGGGTGATTAATGCTGCTCTTCTCTTTATCCTCTCAACTGCTTTTATACCCTCTCTAAAGTCACATGAGTACACAATTTTGCAGCAACCAAGAACAGTGAATTTGTTGTCTGATGTAAGGAAGCTTTATGACCATTACTTAATGTTTACTAATAATTGCAACCATTTTATTTGCCTTTATTGCTATTGCCAAATGCTGTTCCTACATTTTCAGGTAACTATCTGTAGGGGCTTTCACATCTCTTTCCTGAGTAGTACTCTCTGGATTGTATAATTAGGGTTATTTATTGTTTTCCCTCAGTGTATTACTCTGCCTTTACTGATAATGAACTTAATCTATTATGCCCTTTTCTTGTTATTTTTTAAATACAGTTAACAGCACAGGCCAGCACATAACCCTTTGGAATTATGCTCTCACTGATTTTCTTCCTTCTACCACATTTCCACGGAATCTATTTTTCAATCTCCCACTCATCCCAACACTTTGGAAGGATGTAAGTTTCAAGCAGAGACAAAAATTTTCAAGTTCAATACCTTTAATCTCTAGTGCTTCTGAAGAGCTTCTCCTAGCAAAATCAACAAATAAGGCGAAGAAAACACTGGTTTATATTTCTATGCTGCTTTATTTCTTTGAATAAGCATGGTTACTAAACGTACAGGAGTTTTACGAGCCTGTGAAATACTTTCATCCCTCCTGCTGCATCCTCTACATTGTCCACAGTTCTGCAGTATTTTTATCTCTCTATTTGTATTATTTTGAATATGTCTTTTACCTAAGAGGAATATATGATCTTCAGCTTAAATATTAAAACTTGTATCATAATGATGAAATACATATTGTATTTAAGTAGCATGTCTTCAACACTTATGAAAATATTTAAGTAAATAGAATATCTTTGTCTGGCATTTCAGTGCAGACAAAGTAGGTGACTGCTAGTCACTACTACAAGGAGATTTAGCAATTAGAAACTACTGAAACAAGATGTTTTCTTAAACATACATGGTAGTTAAGTTTAGAAAACAAATTTTTAAATGTCCTAAATTCTTGGTAATCTTCTGGAAGAAATGGTTGAAAGTTTAAGTTAAAATTTGCTATGTTACCCATAATGATAGGGCTAAGGAAAATTTGATATTGAGTATACTGGCATATTGGCAGCAAAGTAGTAGACAACTCTGTATTCCGTGGCACGATAAGCACTAAAGAAGGTTCTTTTACTCTGAGAGCGCAGAAGTACAGGCTGAGATAAGAAACTCATACTGGGCTATTATAAATGTAAATTATACTTTATGATTGGAAGTGACCTCTAAAGTTTATTTGGTCCAAACTGCCATGCAGGAACAACTTGGATCAGGTAGCTCAGAACTGTGCCTAAGTGAGTTCTTTTTAAATTTCCCTGTATCAAGATTCTGTAACCTCCATGGAAAACATGCATTTTTGCTCTCCTGCCATGCTTGCTTGACTTTGAAGTTGACATGCTTTGAAGGGCCCATCCAGCTCTTTTTGCCCTTTGTCCTGAATGAAAATTTTTTCATTCTCTTTATTCTTATTAAAACTTCAGCACACTGTTCTAATGACAACAACCTACAGTTGGTATGACTCTTGAGAAGGTTAGATTTATACATGAAAAGCAGAGCCTTGGTATTAGTTTCCCTGAAGCATTATTTCTTTGTCCAATTCCTCATCTGTACAGTAGCACTGCTTCTGCACCACAACTACTATTGAAACTGTTATACTAGAAAAAAGGAGAACCAACCTGGACCTGTTATATTTTGAGTTCTGGTTCAGCCAGAACCAGTGGGAAGTAAAGGGAAACCTCTCTGCAGAAATACAGAATTATCTAAAAATTTTTTCATGTCGTTGTAAATGGACTAAAACAGTGAAGCACAAATTATCTCACATTCCTGACCCTCCAAAATACTTTGTAAGGGATTGAATTTTGTCTTTTGCTGTATTATTAAATTAATGATTGAATAAGTTTTCAATAAGAGATGAAAGAATGATTATTCAGTTATTTGAATCTCTTTACTTTTTTTGGAACATTATTTGATGAGTTCCATGAATTGATTATGCATTTATGACTAAATATTTATTGTTTTAATTTTTTTCCTTAATTTCACTGCCTTCCTTGCAGTTTTTTTGCAACGGGAAGAACAGAAGCTCCTAGTCAATTTTTGCCTATACCATTCATTATTTCATGTACTTCCAGTATAATAATCTTTATTCATCATTGTTTTGAAATGATCAGTCACAGTTTCTGAATTCCTCAGGCTTTTTTTCTAAATCCTAGCCTATCTTGCTGCTTCACTATCTCTGAACTTTTTAACCCTGAGGTTTTGTTTGAAAGGAAGTATTCATTACTTCCTACAATATTCTGGATTATTTGCACTATATTTTTTTCTCTGCTTTTCATTCTATTCCATGTTTTCCAAATTCTAACCTTTTGTTTACTGCTTAGATACACCTTCCTCGTGAGCATAGTCTTTTTTATTTATTTGTGAATGATTGATGAGTTGGCTTTTTTCTTGAGGTCATCTTCCCAATTTCGTGGAGGGTTTTTTTTTCACCTGTATGGCTTGTTTTGCATTTAGTAACACTCATTGCATTTCAGGTCATGTGTTCATTCAGTTATTTTGGTAATGAGCAGGACACATATTACTGTTAACATTATTGCTATTTTGTCCTGTCCATTTTGTAGAATTTTTTGGGAATTCAGTATGAGAATGATGTCTCTTTTTCTGAAAATTATGTGAAAGTCCACTGTGAGTCGAGCAGATTAGACTGCTGGAGCTCCTGCATCTAAAAGTGTGTTTATATGCAAATTGGAGTAGTACTTTGCCATACAGGTGAAACCAGTTTGTGTTGGAAACTGTGTCATTACACAATTCATACCATAATTTTCAGTTTGCTATTATGTTTAAAAATATTTCTAAGGTAGTGGTTTTCTTTATCACCTCTTGTTGTTATGTCTTTGTTATTATCCATAGAATCATGAATCAAAACATGCTTAGAATTATTGTTCTTTTAGGAAAAAAAATGCATATGTATTAGGATATTTTGAGTTTGTATTTCGGAGAAAGACCTGAAACATCCAAATAGTAAAACTGCAGGTCTGTAACCTCATAGTACTCTCAGCTGCTTCATTAAACAATAAAAGAGTGATTTATTGGATTTTTAACTTAGATCTCATTGATATCTTTCCTGCAATAATGAATGTAGACCATTGTTTACTATCTAAGTCAACCTTCTCAGTGAAAAACTCTCCAATAATATATTTAGTCAAAATAAACAGGTGAATTCTTTTGTGGTCTGTGATGAAACAATCATGGATGGCTGTTTTCTTTCTTATATTTGCATGTTGAATTTGAATAAGACACAAAGAGATCTAGATTGAAGTACCTTTTTTATTAAAAAAGTATATTTGACTTGTAGTCACTGTTTTAATCAGTAGCTACCTAATAAAATGATAGGGCTTTTACATTCTGATTACTTTTTATTTGAAAGTTTCTTTTAAGATGTTTGGAGTTCATGTTTATGTTTATTATTAAACTTTACCTTATCTGTAAAGTAGTGGAAAGCACAGGCAATGTCAATATATTTTTAGATATTTTCTTTGTGACATCAAACTACAGCAATAAACAATAGTGACATGGAATTTCTTGCCCCCCCCCCCAAAAAAAGAAAAATGAAACAAAACAAATATGTTTTCAGGTGACCTGAATATTGGTAGACATTTAGCAAAGAAATTACTGGGCATTATTGCTCAGAACTCCAACTAAATTAGAAGACTTAAATGTATTTTACTGTGGAATAAAAAATGTCATAAACTCTCAATATGAGAATTCAGAAGAAAACAGCTGATTTTCATTTCTTAAACCTTGATGTCTAGTCTTTCTTTTTTATGTATCTAAATCTTATATACTGAACAGTTGTCTTTCTCTTCAGTAACACATGTACTCTCTGATTTGGGGATTTTTGCCACAAAATACTTGGATTATCACTAAGTGAAATAGAATTTACTTTCAGTAAATCACTTTTGGAAACAAAGATGAGTGAAGAGCTGCATGACTCAAGCTGAGGAGAGGTGACTGATGCCTGCCATTTAGGCTATGCCCTTAACAATATGCTTTAATTTTTGGCCATCCCTGAATTGATCAGGCAGTTAGACTAGATGGTCATTATAGGTCTTTCCCAGCGCAAGCGGAAAGCCATTCCCTTTCCCTTCCCTTCCCCTTCCCTTCCCCTTCCCTTCCCCTTCCCTTTCCCTTCCCTTCCTCTCCCCTTCCCTTCCCCTTCCCCTTCCCCTTTCCCTTCCCTTCCCCTTCCCTTCCTCTTCCCTTCCCCTTCCCTTCCCCTTCCCTTCCCTTCCCTTCCTTTCCCTTTCCCTTTCCCTTTCCCTTTCCCTTTCCCTTTCCCTTTCCCTTTCCCTTTCCCTTTCCTTCCCTCATTTAAATAGGACAAAAATCTACCTCACAGTCTTCAGTACTGTCAAACAGTTCCATGGTTAAGATTGTCTACCAGGTCCCATAGATAAGTTTCTTCTCAATTTTTAGCCAAAGACAAAATCATATTATACTCTGTACAATGTACATTTGAAAGTACTAACTTAAAAAAAATAATTGGCTATTCCATGATTCAAAATCACCTCTATATTTTATTACACTTATGAAAGTGGTACCTCATGATCTTTGCTTAGAATCATATTTTGTTCTTTTTAGTGAAATGTCCACTTTACATATGTAGATAATCAAAAAACTTAATGATTTCCTACAATCTGGAATAATGGAGAATAAAAAATCTGGTACTAAAAATATAATCTCATGGGACTACATATGACAGCCAGGCTAGGAGAGTATTATTTAAGATGAAGCTTTTTAAACTTGAAAGTCAGGAATTGCCAGACTTGCAGCTGCCTGAATAACTCAAATTCCAATCATTTACACTTTCTCTCTTTGCACTGAATGTAAGATTTAAAGTTTGAAAAAGTGTTGAATTCAGTGGTGCAGATATACAAAGAGAGAATTTAATATTTTGAAGACAATTAATCCAGTGGTTTTTTAGATGTTGACTTTTCATTCTGATGATTTTCTGAAATCAGTTTTGTATTTTTAAAACTAAATTCATAGAGATATGGGTTTATTTTCTTTCTTTAAGAAAAGAGGTAAAGTTCTTTTCTAACAAAGTATAGCTTTCTATGACCTTAGCATTTATTGCACCTGTAAGTCTTCAGCAACATGTTACAAACAGTGGCAGGAGGACAGTCTTAATACAGATTTGCTTTTTCTGCTCCCCAACACCTTCTTTGATATCTCCTAAGTCTGTCTTTTGCAACAGCTTTTTCCCAGACTTAGAAAGTACATATTCAGCTAGACTGGCAATGCACTAAAATTTGCTTGTACATTGCAAATGAGAAAAGGAGTTTATCATATTTTGTGATTTTTATACCTTGGCTAAAACTTGAGTTTTTCATCACAAAGGAAAAGCACTTTTCCAACCTGAGCGAATTCCCTTGCTAAATAAGACAATCATAGAATAGTTTGGATTGAAAGGGACTTTTTAGGGTCACATAGTCCAACCCAGGGACAACTTCAACTAGATCAGGTTGCTCAGAGTCCCATCAAGCCTGACCTTAAATGTTTCCAGGCACTGGGCATCACCATCTCTCTGGGTAATCTGTTCCAGTGTCTCACCACCCTCATCATAAAAAACTTCTTCCTCTACATCTAATCTGACTCTACTTTAGTTCAAAACCATTAACCTTTCTCCTATGTCTGCAAGCCCTTCAAAAAAGTTCATTCCATCTTTCTTCTAAGTCCCTCTTAAGTACTGAAAGGCCACAATGAGGTCTCCCCAGAACCTTCTCTTCTCCAGGAAGAACAGCCCCAGCTCTCTCAGTCTGTCTTCATGGGAGAGGTGTTCCATCCCTCTAATAATTTTTTGTGGCCTTCCTCAGATCCTGCTCTAACAGGTCCATGTCCTTCCTGTGCTGGGGACCCCAGAACTGGATGCAGCACTCCAGGGAGGGTCTCACCAGTGCAGAGTATAGGGGCAGAAACCCCTCCCTCATTCTGCTGGCCATAAAAATTCCTATTTGACACAGTCAATGTTCCTGCCTGTATTGTCTTTCATACACCATTCTGTGTTGAGTGTCATGAAGCAGGAAAAAGTTATTCAATTATTATTCATCAATGATTATGTTCATTAGAGGTCAGAGAATATTTCCCAAACAAATTAGCCTTGAAAAATTATATATATGGAAAACTTCCATAGATCTTCCAGAATTATACTTGCAGAAGTGTGCAAACAAGTCAGTTGATATCCTCTTCATATGTCAGCTTCAAGAAGAATGCCATTGTTTATGTAGAGTGATTTTAGAACCTGTTCTCACTCAAGATAGATAAATACAGATTATACCTTCTCACTATATAGTTATATGTATATATCTAAAATTGCCATTAATATTTGTTTACTGACTAAATAATTATAAGCTACCTATTAAATAATTATAAGCTACTGATTAAATAATTATAGGTCTAGTTGTAGGAACAATTTTGAAGTGTTAAAGCTGTGTACATTTTCAGACACCAATATCCATTATGTTATTCATCTTATAAACAGGAGATTTGCAGTTTAGTCTATGGAAAGTAAATGGAAGTCTGCAGTGGCAGAGGAAAAGGGAGGTCTTCTATAGGGGGAAAATTACAACAGACTCCCTATTTTCTAATATGAGTGAATATGCACTTCTATTCTGTTATTCATATTTGTTCTTTGATCTATCCCATTCAGAGTTTTTGCAGGCCTAAACTAAGAACACAATGAGTAGCCACATTATAAGGTTAAAATCATACTAGGAAGCCCAAATAACATGTTTAAAAGTGACAGATTCAGTCCAGTAAATCAATTTGACAATATCATGGAAGAAAAAAGTGAAGGAAAAAAATCATGACTTTCTATAGAATAGAACATGTTAGACTGCATGTTTTTCTGATTGAAAAACATCTGGTTTAAGTGTAATGCAATTAAACTAATCCATCTTGATTTAAGTAAAGTTTTTTATATAGTCTTGTATAAAAAAGTCTAAAACACATTTTTATTTGGTTATTTTGTATACACCTATTTAATTTAACAATAACAATTAATATATGAATCTCAACTTTTTGAACAAGATCAGTAGAGTGTCTGACTGAGAACTCTTACTATTTCTTATTCTGTCTCTTCTGTTGTCTCACCAATTAATGTCAATTATTAAGTTCAATCAGGAAGAGATGACACCTTCTGTACTAAGAGGTCATTGCATAGGCAGCTTTGATTCTGTAATGCATAATTTGTACTTTCAGAAGCAACCCAAACAAACTCCATTAAAAATTATATTTCTTTAGGAAAATGTAGACACTTTATCATAAGGCAATGGGAAATTAAAATAAATTTAATTTTTAGTTTTTATAGGGAAAGCTTGAAGAAATCCAAGTAGTATTAAAGCAAAATTCAAAGATTTTTATTTGCACAAATGCCAAATATATGTGTATTTTTCAACATACTATTTAATTAAATACTGGTCTATTTTTGACATAAAGTTTTAGTAAAGGACCAAAAATAAACCTGGATTTAATGTATTGTTTTCTGCAGGAGTCAAATAAAGAAATGATGAAATAAGTTTATCTTTACTTCTGTGGTAGACATTTCTCCATATGAGAACAGTTTTGGAAATTATGTTTCAATGTGTCCGGTGGAAAAAATATTATATTTCTAGTCGTATCTTTTCTTGTCTATGTAATAAATCATAGTATATATTTAGTCGTTAGATTTCCACAGTAAATTTATTTTGTTTGAAAAAAAAAAAAAAAATTCTAGATGTTCAGATAAACCATAATGGTGTCTCATTTTCCATTAAACTTCTTACAGAGTACTTTATATAAAGAGTAATAAACACCTTCTGGTAGCTGCTCCTTTTTTCACAAGGAATTTTTTCTAATCTGTACCAGGTTCTACAGCCCTCGTGACCTGCATGCTAGTTAGTTCTCTGTCAGTGAACCAGTTTAGTGTCTGTATACGCTGACAATTTTTGATGATACCTGGTTATATCCAGGGGTCAGACTTCCATTGCTGCTGTTCTAGTCAAGATCTTTTCTTTCTTTGCCTTTCTAGATTTCAAGTGTATCCTGGCTCACTACAATTGCAGCCTGCATTTCTGTAGAATGACTGAAGCTGACCTCTCAAACTGGCTGGATGAAACTTCCTATTTCTATCCATCTTTTCCAGTAATTTATTCTGTGATATCTCAGTGTTCCAAATCAATGTGTTGTTGTTTTCGGGGTTAGTAAGTAGGGTTTTGCAGAATACAAGTCTGGGAAATGTGAATTTAAAATAAATAAAAGTGGAAGGCTTCACTGCTTCACTGGGTCAATTAGACAGGAAAAACATTTTCTTTATAGAGAAAAGCTGACTTTAAATGGAGATGGTGTGTAATATAAAGAAACATTTGTATCTTCTTACTTCAAGATTTAGTTTATCTATTCAGCTTGAATTTATATGAATTCTTTGACAAGTATACTTCATGACAGTACAGTGTTATATGACTGTGAAAATAACCTTGGGCTATTTAATTTGAGTGTCTTTACTGTGTTCCTCCACGAGTATATTTACATGCCATGAAAAAAAAGTTCTGTTCCAGTTAGATACATTACTTGTTTGTTATGGATTTGACCAAAGCAATTAACTGGACTTAAAGGTTTTGCACATCTTTCTAGATTGGAGGAGAAAGTGTTAATGAAGTTCACGTTTTAATGCAAATTTGTTTATTTACAAGAAAGTGTGAACTCCTGCTTTCCTAAATGCTAGGGGAATTCAAGGATGGGAAAGAGCTTCAACTCATGACAACTGCTTTTTTAGTCTTCATTCTGACTAAAAGCCCAATTTCAAGCTTTCTCTATAGAAGAAGCTTTTTGCATAGAACCTATACCCCAGAGATTTTATCCCTTTTCTAGAAGTTGATTAGCTCCTTCAAATACTGGCCTCCCTCAATCACACACAAACATAAAGCATACTCTGCCCAACATGATGCTCAGAAAAACTGTTAGTTCCACAGAGATCATACAGTTTGTCAGTAAGAAATACCCTAGAAATAAGAGTTTTTCTAGAGCTTGATGCAACCTATTACATCATCTTTAATTTCACTGTAGTTAAAAACGTTATTAAAAATATTGAACATAATAGCAAGTGATGAAAACAGCCTGTGCATATGTACATATATGCAGACTTTTTTCTTGATTTTTTAAACCTTTTAGGATTTGTCATTGTGACTGTGGGTGCAGAATATTTTGACTGCAAAAAGTTGTTCATTTGGTATGGGAATCATATTGTACAATAAAACTGTTCAGATTTTCAGAATAATTTCAGACATTCAAGTTTCAGATATTTGAATGTCTTAATGTCATAATCTGATTTTTGGCTTGTCATATTCACTGTTTGCAAGTTAATATTTTCAGAAGAATTTTATTAAGAGGCATTAAACACACAATTTTCAGGAGGTTGTAGGGCTGAGGATGTGAAACTTTCTTTTACAACAAATTAGGGGTTTTTTCCACTTTGCTCATGTCAGTGGTTTTCTACTCTCTCAGCCATCTGGAGAGTATTTTATACTATGGTAGGAAATCTTGGTGAAACTATTTTTCTTGCCTTCTGCTTTTGTTCACCATGTAACAGCCTTCTTTTGTATAATATGGAAAGTATCATAATTACTACTCAAATGTTACATTAGTCTTACACTTACAGAGGGATTTTGTCCAACATCCTATGATTTATTCTCTTTCTCTAGATAAGTAGAGGAAAAAACCCAAAACAACAGAACAAATAACCTATTTTCCATGTTCAGGTAAATTTAAAAGCTACAAAAAGATATAAACTTTCACATACTACCACCTACTTTTCTACAAATTTAAAAACAAGTATATAATATTTATGTTGAATTGTGAAGTGTTCTGAAACATTCACAGCCAGAGCTTGTATTGAGACAGTGTCTTCAGGAAGCTGTCAGTATAAATATGTTTACAAAGCAGACGTGAATGCAGATAATAGATTACTACATGTCACATGAAAAAAGTGGAAAATGAAAGTTTAGTAGAAGATAGTGTCTCAATTCTGCTTCCAAAATATAATGCTTAAATGTGGAAACACAAAATCACAATTCAGTTAGAAGTGTTTGACAAATTGAATTGTATATTTTAATCCTCATTAATATATTTCTATGGTATTATAGTAAAGAACCCAAACCAACCAAAATAAACAAACTAGAGAAACCCCACAGGTGCAGGTGACAGAAGTAGATTTCTGTCTATTTTTCATTATATAAACTTAACCTTTCTTGATGATTTGAAAAGGAATTGTTGACAGATGAGATGCATGTGATTCCTTTGATACACACTGTTAGAAAGAAGTTTTCCTGACGTTCTGGTTTGATTCTGCTCTCACAACAGCTTGTAAGAGATAAGGAGGTTGTCAGAAAGCTATTACTGGATGCTCAGGGGCTGCTTTTGAAGTTGCTCTTAGCTGACAACTAATGAGAAGCTTTTTTTGATAATTTACCCTTCAGTGTAGTTAAATGCTATAGTTATTTTTAGCTTTGTTTGAAGACTTAAGGATGAAGTATGGCTTTGTTTGCTGTCTTTAATATAAAATCCACCCTACCACCAAAGACAGTTTACTAATTTCCCATTTCTGTTTTGTGGGGTTCTTTTGTTTTGGTGTTTTAATGGTGCATATCTTCCTTACTTTGTGCTGTGGCTAAACAGCAACGTTTTTGCATATTGAAGATGGTGGGAAGTTTGAATTCAAAACTCAAGTGTTAGTGTGATTACAGTGAATATGCTTGGCATGATGAAAAGAAATACTTTTCTTTCCCAATATGATAAATACATTTTGTAAGATAAGCATATGCTTGTATCTGAGGAACTTGTAAGGTTATGAAGAGGTCAGTTATAAGTGTTTTTCTTGATAGAAGTTATTTGGGACATATTTGGCTGAAGTTACATGAAGAACTGGCAACTGGTTTTGCCTCCAGATGTACTTTTTAATAATCCTTGACCTTTTACTTTTTAACCTGAACATGGCAGTTAATAATGCTGTTCGGAGCTGAAGGCACTGTGATATGGAAAAAGCTATTTTTAAAGACTTAGAATTGTTATTCTAAGAGTCTGTAGGAGATAAGGTATTTAAAAAAATATAAGCAATGAAAACATGGAACAATGCAATAATAATAATAATAACAATAATACAAATATCTTCCATTTCAATGTTCTTACCCATTACCTTGCGAAAGATTAGTTGTTCAAAATTTTCTCATACAAATGACTAAGTGTATATATTAATGTGGTTGAAAAGTTTATTAATAGGCCTTAAATTTTGTATGTGGAATCATAAACCTGGCTAAATAATTCCAAAAGTCTAGTTCTGATATAGCCAGGCCTAGTCAGGCAGTTTTGCCGCAGAGGAAGATGGAATGTGAATTCTTAATTGTTCTTGTCTCACAAAGAGTGTAAGAGCTCTCAAAATGAAAGTTACTAGATTCCTATTCTGTTTTCAGTAAAATATCCTGTATTGAACTATGATGGAGTTAGTGCTCATATAAAATTGTTCACTTTGTATCATGAAACTGGTACTCCAGGATACTTCATCAGTTTGGCAATAGACGACAATAATCCATTATTTAAAAATTAGTGTAACTAGCAAGCCTTTGGAATGAACTGAGGATTTGGCTTCTGACCAATCAACTGGGATTTGCACAGACTTTACTGGTCATTCAACCAAACTGTCATGAGTATGGATGATACAATCTTTATTTCTGAACTGTGAACTAGATGCTTGCCACAATATATCCTGGGACACTGAGAGGCCTGGCTTTACAGGGAATGCTTTCCAGCCTCCCTGTTTAGGTGCCTTTTCCTCAGAAAGAGGATAGAGGTTGAGAGAGGAAATGGTTGTGTGCTCTCATACTTTCTCCCTTGCATGGAATCTGGACATAGCTGGGAATTATCCTAATGCTGAGGATCTGGAAGCTATTCTTGTTCAGATGCAGTTTAAACCACATCTTGGTCACTCAATGGGGCCTTAGAACCTGTATTTGGCTGGTGATAAGAAATTGAAGGATTGGGTGTTACTGTCACAGGCCTGAAGTTTCACTCTTGGCATTTTATTTGAGAGCATATTCCACTGGCAGACAAAATAAAAAATATAGATGAGGAGAACTACAATGCTTGCAAGTAGGAAATTAAGAAAAGATCAAATGATAATAATTCAATGCATAAGAAATCCTCATTCAGTGAAAAGTGTCCTTACAGGAAACCACTAAGGCTAAGAAATTATTCTTCTCAAGAATAAGAACTTTAGTTTTTGGTTAAATAAAATTTTCATGATTTGAATAATACACTCATCCTTATAAACTTAAAAGCTTCATTCATGTATGTGAGAGAGAAAGAGGTTTTTAACAGGCATTTTTTGGCCTTCTACTGAAGTATCAGTATCAGCCATTATGAGATTTGAGATTATTTGGTGCTCTCACTTATAATGGCAGATTTATATTATTTTTAAAACCTGCTAGCCATTATCACTTTATCTTTTTCTATTTTTTCCACTGTCTTCTTCCTCCCTGCAGAACTTGTGCCCAAAGACCAGTCTTTGGGGCTTATGGTGTGTGCCAAACTCCATAACCATGCTACCTCAATCTGAAATGGAGACATGGCTTTTGGTTTTACAATGTAAATTCATTCTCTGAAATGAGAGCTTAATACTTACCATCTTTTGACTGCAAAGACAAGCTCACTTTACTTGAGATGATGAACTAGGAATATCAACTGAATTTTCAAATGGCTTTAGGCTTAAACTAGTGACTCAGTTTTATAAAAAGAACACAAATCACATCTTTGCTCTCTGGTTCCTGCACAGAATTGGCCCAACATCGTATCCTTAATTCTCCATTGAAATTCCAGACCTGATATATAAGGTAACTTTAATTAATAAAATGGAATAGAATGTCTTTACACTGGAAACAGTTGGTATCTAAATATTAAAGATCTTATTTTGGTCTCTTTGGGTATTGTTGAGAAGACATCTTTTGTTATCATGATAATACTACAGCAGATAAAAACAAAACCATCAATCTTAACAGAGTGTTGTCTGACAGTTGATTATGATCACTTGAATCTCAATATGTTAAATTATTTTTAGTGTTCTTTATTCTATGAAAATATTCATCTTGAATGCTTGTCTGATGTGATTAGAGGAAGTTGTTATAAAGTTTAATTGATCTTACTGAATTTCGTGGTGTAGGAACAAAGCTGTAAGTACAGTAGCAGCCACTGAATGGTCTATCAAATATAATTTGGATTATTCAAATAACGAAAATGTTTGTTGCTCTTTTCAAAAATTGATTAAGCCCACTTAAAACCTTCTTGGATTCCTGCAGAAGTTTAATTGTCTGCCTCTTAAGGTATTGTTAGACATAACTAATACTTAATGATGGTATGGGAAATAATAAAAAAGAATATTGTAAAGATTTTCCATAGTGTTCCAGCAATGTGTGTGCACCCTGTTTTCAAATTGACATTCCACAGCCCATTTGATAGCTATTAATATGAATCTTTATCAGATTCCAATTTCCTTCTTTTTTATTATTTCACTTTCCTGGTTTATCTTACATGGCATAAAAGTATATGTTTATATTAGTCTTTATAGTACATCTCAATCCTACTGAGTTTAAAAGCCACCTGGAAGCTTATTGAAGTAGGGTGACAATTAAGCCTTCGCTGACAAATAAAACATACTTCAAAAAAAGAAAATTTGTGGAAAAACCATAGTGACAAGAATTTGGTTTTAGCTCATTACACAGCAACGTTAATTTCCTGCCCCAGTGCTGAGACAATACAGTGCTAATGTACTGATTTGGGAAAATGCCTCAGCTTAGTCCAGAGAGAGGTTTGCGTAGAAAAATCACTGACACACCCATTTATTTTACTGCATCTCCCAGACAGCAAATTAAGTTACTGAAGTATCACTATAACGATGTAAGAATTGGACAGCTATGTAAAAAATTAATTACTTTTTAATAAAATACATATTGCAAATATTTGTATAATGAGTGAAAAAGTACATCAAAATTTGCTTTTGTTTTTGCATTACATAGCACTATTTTGGTAGCTAAGGAGACAGTGGAATAACTTAAGTGATTAAAGCCCAAATGCTGCTGCTTTGGAACTCAGTCTATGGTAGCCTCTCTACTTTTTTATTATTTTTCTTTTTTTTTTTTCTCTGAAGTGCAGAATTCTTAGTAAGACTGCTAAGATTACACCATACTGCAGAGCAAGCACATCATGTTATAGTGATTGCTAAAGAAATAGGTCTATGGAAGAAAAAGCACAAGGAATTTCTTAATTGGATGACTGTTGTATACAGAGGTTTCTAAACATTGAGATCCCTATTGCATTAGTGAAGTCTTTTTATAGTTGTAATATATTTATACTGTGTAATGCCTTTGAGTTATTTCTCTAAGATTTTTAACACATTTCTTCCCAGTCTGACTATACTGTATTTCATTCAGAATGTAGTTTGAGATTCATAAAACTAGTATGTTAAGTTTCTACATTTGATGATGCTAGCAGTGCCCACATTTAGAACAAGTCTCCATCAACAAGTTATCTTGCATTCTGATCTATTTTTCAGAAGTTCAACTTTTAAGAATTTCAAATTTCACATTCAGTTCCTGTATCCTGTATCTTATCTAGGATATCCCAGTATTCAAAAAAAATTTTGAATTTCTTTCCTAACTTTGGCTGTTCACTTCTGACACCTTATCTGTTCATTAAAATTTGTAATGTAGCAGTGAGATTTTCTGCTGGTTTCAATGATCATACCTTGGTAGTCAGAGGCTTTTACCATCATCATTAATGTTATTTTGAAGATTACTTAAATAGAAAGGGCTCCCTCCATTTACTTTGCATGGTTATGCAGAATTTATATTGTTAGGATTTAGTGACTTCTGGATATTTCTATTTGATATCCAGTAATGGGTAATGAACAGATCTTCATTCTTGGTCTCTGCTTTTCAAAATTACTTTTACCTTTAGAGAATATGCAGGAATGGTTGCATTAGTAGGGTCACCCCAAACTCTGCAGCCATATTAACCAACAAAAAAATACATAGGAATTTAGACCTGAGAACCTGACTACTAATTGGGCATAAAACCATATCAACCATAAATCAACTATGAGTACTGACATGGCAAAGTAGTCCAATAGAGGACTTAGACACAAAACAGTGCAAAGCAAACCAAATACAGTGGCTTTTTTTACCTGCATTAATTTCCCTTCTGCCCCTGTTATGCAGTTATATTTCATATGACCTGCAAACCAATTATTTTTTAAACTTGTAATCTTTCCTTTGTATTTGACAATGGTTTTAGTCCATTTAACTTTTATATTCAACTTATTGACATCAGGTATTTATATATGCTATTTAGCTGTGAATTAATATAGCTATGGCCAACAGAGCATTGGGAAAAAACCCCACACATATAGACATAATTTCTCAAGGTTTTCGTCCATAATTTGTTGCCATTTATTCTCTTGGCCAATGTCAAAACAGAACAGCATTCCTTCTGAATTTAGAAACTCTCTTAAACATAAAACTCTCAGATATATCAATCAAAAATCATCTTATGAAGTAAACTCATAAAGATACATACCTAGGACACATATCGATACTGTAACTGAGAGACACATACAACATGATGTGTTGACCATATGAGTGTGGTTTTTATAAGGACAATTTGCAAATCCAATGACCTGATCTTGTTTCATCTAGTGAAAAACTATTATAAAAATCTGTTCATTTAAAATGCAGACTGCAACACACAGAAAGGCACAGTTCATCTTTCGCTGATAAATTGTATAGAAAAGACAAAAAACTGGGCAATGATCCTGTGAAATGTGCTCTGACTTACTGTGCTGTGTGATACTGTATTTTGTATAATGTAATTCATGAGCCTTGCAGAGATATTAAAGCATTGTGCTAGCAACCATTTTGCCATTATTTATTTTACTTTATTTAACTGATAGTTATTTTATAAAAGTTCAGTTTACTTTCCACAAATTTGTCTTTGGTTAACACTTTTTTATTACCTTTGAAGAAAATAAAAAATCAGCCAAAACTATCATTGCCATATTCTGCAGTTGTTATTTATCTGAGTTTCTGTGGTAGTTTGTCCTTGCCCATAATTTTCAGAAGAATTTCATCTAGCCTGAATAAAAGTTCTTGAGTCAGTATTCTGGATGGTTAAAATTTATAACATTGCTGTGGCAAGTGAGTACCGTACTAAATAATCTTAGTAAACATGATACTCTTTTTCTTTAGTGGGGAGAAGTCTAATTTTGAGCTAAAGCCACAAAATTTAGCTGATTTTTAATGGCTTCTGTTTTTGAAAGGAGTTGATTGGAACATTTTTAAGTTTGCTATGCAAATTCCAAATATTTTTATTATTTATATATATTCAGAATATTATTGTCTTCAATTCATGTGTATTAGTGGTAGGATTTTATATTGGCAAACACTGTCACAATATGTGTAGTATGTTCACATATTAATTACATGTATTTTAGAAGGAGTATTTTGCAAGTTTCTGTGAAGACTGTAGATATGCCTGCAAAGTAGATCTACAAAATGTAAGAAGGATTCTAGGATCTTGGGAAAATTATTTGAAATGGTTTCTTTGTTTTTTCCAGAATTAAAGACTACTTTTAAAATAGAAAAATACACTAGTACAATGCTTTAATTTTTCCTTCTTAAATTTATCTAGACTCTCAGTAATATACCCTCTGTAAATAAATTAAAAACCTCTAAAACTAAACATTTTCAGCATTACATGACACATGAATTTTCAAGGTAAATTTAGCATTGAAACAAAATAAATACATAAAATATATTATACCAAAGAGAAAAAGACCCATGCTCTGATATTTAAAGCAGGGTTGCTAGTCATGGTTCTAATTAAAAAATAATCCTTTACCAACTTGTTCTGTTGCTAAGTCAGAAAACATATTTTACTAGAAGAAATTTCACCCGAACTTAGGCAAATGATCATTGGATTTACCCACACTAGAGAAGCTTTTTAATTTTTTAAAGAACAATTTTATCTGTTTCTTTTCTAACCCAATGAAATAAAGCCTTTGAGTGTTGTAGTACATTTTAATGTTTTCCATTTTACCAAAACTACTCCATTCTTCGAGGGACTTTCTCTGTCTTGATAAAATGAAAACAGTTTGGAAAAAACTTTCTTTGAGAGAGCTAATAAATGCTTAATAAAGAAATCAGAACTACATCAGGAAGGAGTTCTAAATTCAATGTCTAAAGTAATTCGGGCCACTTAAGTGCTGTATTTGTATACCTAAGTAGATTTTTTATGGATATTGAGAATTTGAGAATGATCTTTTGAATTACCTGATCACTATGAGTGTTCTCAGTTTATCATAACACTAACATTGTACCCAATGTGTGAAGAAAACTTCTGTATGGGCTGGCATGGCAGTGTGCACAGAAATCCAAATTTCTATAACTTGATAAATTATCACAGATAACTGAATATGCCACAAAGAAGTAAATGAGTAATTACAATATTTAAGTTTCTGTTGAATTTGTTCACAGCATATTATTTTTTAAAAATCAGCAAAGATCATGTGGATGTATTGACTGAAAGTCATCTGAAGACTTCTTTCCAACTGTTAAATGCCATTTTCTATTACACTGTCAATGTAAAAGTTATGTTCAGGTGTCTCGTTTCACAGACACTCGTGTCAGATGCCACAAGCCACTCTAATTTCCTCCCAAACTGTTTTTTTTTTTTTTTTTTCTTTCTGAAAGTAATACAGTCTAATCAACTCAACTTCCTTATTAGTCTTAGTCTTGATTGAAGTTTTCCTCATATACACTTTGATATATTTAATATAATATTAAAAAGTTATGCTGTAGGTATGCAGTTTGTGGTAACTGGGGAGTGAGGCTGCAGCCGAGCCTATCCCTAATAGGCTACAGCTGTGAAAAGCAGGTGAACAGTGGTTGAAGGTAATGAGACACAGAGTGCCCAGGTGCACTGACCAATCATGAAAGGGAACAGAAGGCACACAGGTGCAATGCATGAACCATGAGGGGTATCAAAGGTTGGGCTAAAGAACAAGAAGGGCAGATGCTTGCAGCTCTCTGAAGTGAGATGATGTTACTCTATCTTGGCAGCCATCTGAAGCCTTCTAATGTGGTACGGTGTTAATCTGTATGGATTGAAGCTTTCTGAAATTATATGATGATACTCTGTCTATTGCAGGTGTCTCAACTGTGATGTATGCTGCATCATTATGCAAGGCAACTTTCTATTGAATTATTTTTTCAAATGTATTTCTGCTCTTCATTCCATCTCAGTTTGTGTAGGAATGCCAGCATCCACATGTATCCTAGAAAGCTAACAGGGTTGTTCATATCACAGTATGGCCTTGAGTATTGACACAGCACTGTTTAAGTATCCAGCTAGCACAGCCCCTGCTATGATTCTGTCTAGTGCTTATTTGCCTAGATAATGCTCATCTGTGATTCAGGATCAGCACCTACTAAGACTATTTACACTATATAATTTCAAGTCAACTACCCTGTCTTGTACAAAGAATTTAGCTGTACAGAAATTATCTCTTCCATACTACTGAGCATCAGGCTCAGAGAATGACTCACACCCTGTTTTGGTTTTACGCATAGATACAGTTCATGCAAACATCTGTTAGTCATGCTGTTGCTTATGAGTTCTGAAAATTATGTGCTAGTCTTGAATTTTGACTTCCTTGAAATAACATGGATTTTCATAGCGGGAGGATTTTAACTTTTCTATGGTAACACAGACGGGTAGTGCCAGAATCTGACCTTGACATTTTCACTAATATCCTACCTACTTTGTTTCCTTGTTTGCTCTTAAAATAAAACACCTTCACAGTGTTTGGTGTCAGCCAGCAGATGGTGCATTATTCCCTTCCATTTCTGGGTTCTGTCACTATCTGGAATTTGTTCACTTAGTATTTGATTCACCTGTGTGCAATTTACCTTTGGGGACCTTTCAGTGTTGCTAGTACACTGTCTCAGCTATTTCATTCCAGCAGGTTATGACTGAAAATATGAAGTAACTTCAGAGCCATTACTCAGGTCTCTTGGAAGCCATGGGACAAAGGCTTTCTGGTGTTCGGCCTCATCTCCTCAAGACAGTTATCTGCTCCAAAACTGCTCTTTGTCAAGTACACTTGGAGGAAGTGAGAACATTTTGGTTTTCCTCTGTACTAGTCCTGAGGTTAATGAAGAAGGACATAGTGTAGTTCTGCTTTCTCCACCTTGTTTCAGGAAGATTTGACTGCATGACTTCTTTGTTGGTAAGATGCAAGATTCCTGGCTTAGATACAGCATTCATGGCAATTCTCCCACTGTGTTATAGTATCTTTCTGGATGGTTATATGGAAATGTTCAGACACTGTTCTTTCTTGGGGATGAGTGTCATTTTCGTACATGAGATAAATGTCGAGAGTCAGGAGCTACTAGGAACTGTATCATAAAATGCTCTTAGTATAGAAAAATTACTTTTCTAATTTGATTTAGTCATTTCTGTTATTTTTTGTGTGTGAAAATACAAATGATGTTTAATGTTATGTTTATAAGTTTCCACAATTTCCAACACCATGAAACTGCCAGGTTTTCATTACATTTATATGTCAAACTTGACAAAAATTGGATGGATGTGCGGCTCTCCGTTGTTTCTCCTGGCTCTGGGCAGCTCCGGCGCCTTTTGGCACCGCCTCCCTCTGGAGCTTGGGCTCGCCATTTGCTCCCATTGCCACTGCCATGGCACGCCGGCCGGGACTTGTCGCTTTCTGTTGCCCACGCGAGGGACGTTGGTAAAGAGGGAAGGAATGACCAAATCACCCACGAGGGAAGCGGGAAGGTTTTAATGGCCATGGAGAGCTGCAGTAGAACTGCGACCTGCGCTTCCAGCACCCGCGTGGGGGAAATGGCGACCAGGACCGGGGAGATGCAGGGTTTTATCAGGGGCGAGGGGAGCAGGAGTGCCCCCCCGCCCAATGGGGCAAGCACCATGGTGATGACATGGACCACAGCGCCCAACGGGGACGTGACAGGGCGGACACGGGGCTCCGGGGCGAGTGGGATCGCGGGAACAGAGTGACGGACACAGAATTCTCAGGAGTGGGCAGGAAGTGGTTACAGGAGTGATGGGGGGAAGCTCCAATGGCAGGCAGCCTGGAGCGAACCACCACGGGGAGGGGGAAACACAGAGGGTGCGGGGGTGCACGGGGGTACACAGAACTCGGCTAGCTAACACAGATCAGAACCCCTAATCTGAACCCAAACCCGGGAAGCAACATGGATGGACAATTCTAGTTGTGCATTATATTGTAGAAGGTTTTGTGGTATTTTTTGCTATAGTTTAATTATTAAAACAAAATAAATCTTCAGAGTTATATTTAACTTTTCCCACATACACTTTTTTATATATGTTTTTATCCCAATGCTCTTCTTTATCTCTAGCTTTTGTGCTTTGTGTTATTTTTATTAAACCCAAATAATTTCAAATTATTTTGAACAGCTATGCATGAAAAAAATGGCAAATAGAAAGGAAAAGAATATCAAAAAATAAACCAAATAATTTGGCCACTAGTTTTACTAATGGGATACAATCAGTTGACACTCTTCTGGTTTACCTTCACAATTCTTTAAAAATAACATGAGGTGTTAGGTTACATTCTATTAAAATAATATCAAACCTTCTTTGAGCAAAAGAATATTTATTCTAAAAAAGACAATTTTATATTAAATCTTTATTAGTGTACTGCTGTGTATGTGTTTTGTGGGGATGAGCAAACTGGTTCATTCTTCTGGCGATGTTTAAAATTAACTTCATAGTGCATGAAGTAAACAAATGAAGATCAGTATATCTTTCTCAGAAGGTAGTGGTAGAGTCTTGCAGCCCGGTCTGTATAGTCCTTCTGCCTTCAAACAGGAGGCTATACCTAGCCTCCTCCCCTTGCCTGGGACAGTCTTAGTGTCTTTTCTTTCCCTGTCAGAGAAGAGTTATCCACTGGTGTCTGACAAAGTGTCTGCAAAATTGAACTTTTTTCTTTGCAATGATAATCATCTGTGTTCTGTAGTAAAGGACAAGAGCTTGTCCTCTGCTTCTTGCTGGTACCTAAGTGAATCTGTTCTTAGACATTGCAGCTGTGGGTGGAACTTAATCTACCACCAGGCTACAGACCTCAATAGAGTTGCTAATTCCATTTCCACTCTCAGTGTAGGTGTATATAATACATGTTATGTCATATGGCTTTAAAATATGCACTTGATCTTTATATATCATGTAATGCTCATATTAGGCAATTGCAAACATGAGAGGTGAACAAAACACAGAGAAATTATTCTTTTTTAATCTAAAGTTTTACATTACTGTGCTTGTGAAACTCTGAAAACATAATAATAAATCACATAAAGAAAAAGGAGAACAACTCAGTTTCTGAAAATGTGTCAGCAAGCCTTTGAAGAGCAAGAAGGATGTAAGTAGATAAGCATACATTCTGAAGCTGCAGAAATACTTTTGTCTGCTACTGAGGTTATCTTGTGGTCCATTGTTTGCTTCACACAAACAATTCTCAGGTATGTTCCACATTTGTCAGAGTCATGTTTACAGAGCCCCTTTCTCAGGGTGCTTAATTTTCTATTTATAATGCTTCCCATCAATTAAAAGGAGTCCTTGAAGTGTAGTCTACAAGTATTTGCTGTATGAAAAGAATAGTATATTTTACATGCATTTTTAGAAATCAGTTGACTCGGAAAATCTAATGTGATCAGAATCCAAATAAATAAGAACAAGTTAGCACTTAATTTCCTTTTCTGTTTGATATGTTCGTATATATCAGTTTTTCCCTGTAATTTCCAGTTATGAATCAATGAGAATAAATTATATATATTTTATATTAGGGCAAATTGTTGATAATGACAAGTGAGGTCTCATGACTGCCTTGTGTAGTAGCCTTAATGCTTTCCTATCTGTAATAGAAATCGCTAATGCATTTTAAATAATATTTAGCCTTTTTCATAGCTGCAACATATTGGTAGCTCATAATGATTAATTAGTTGGTTCAACTCTATTTCCTGTCACACTGATGAACTCCTATACTGTAGCAGAAGTCCTTGCTGTTAAAATCACTTCAATATAGCATATCCTACTTTAAGGCCTATTATAATAAACCCAAGGGTTTATTGTTGTCCTGTTTTTTCCAGGGTGATACACTGATCCTCCTCTATATTTCACAAGACTTTCCTGCTCTGTATTATGAGTGAGGTGTATATATTAAAAATTTAAATCCCAGCAGTGCAATTAAAAAGATTTATGAAAATGTAGGATTAAAATCCCCCTCCTCACAGAAATGTGCTAGATTATTTTCTGGATGGCCTGGCTCACAGACTTAGATATTCACATTACTTTAATAAAAATTATTTCTGAAGTTACTTATATAGGAAGAGATTTCAGGCTGCATTTTTTATTCTTTCTCTCTAGCTGGAGACGACTTTACACAAATTTGTATCCTCCTTCTTCTTGCCTCCATTTCTGAGCCAGTCATTGATCATCTAGTTATTAGGGAATAATATGACCTTAATGTTGACTATTAATTTTCCTCACCTCAATAACCCCAGTAAGATTACATTGGCACTTCAGCTGTGGCAACTGAAAAAAAAGTTTTGGTGTCATGATGGTTTCAGCTGGAGTAGAATTAATTAACTTCACAGTGGCTGGTATGGAGCTGTATTTTGGATTTATGCGAAACGGAGGGTTGAAAATATTGAGATGTTTCTGTTATTACTGAGCAGGGCTTAAACCGAGCCAAAGCCTTTTCTGCTTTTCTGTCATGCTGCTGAGGAAATTGGCAGTGCGTGGGGGGTTGGATGGGGACACAGCCAGGACAGATGATCCAAACTGACCAAAGGGATGTTCCAGACCATGTGACATCATGCTCACTAGATAAAAGTGGGGAGGGGCAGGCATTTGAAGTGATGGCATTTGTCTTCTTGAGTAACTGTTAGTTTTGTAATGTTACTCCTAATATGGAGGTAGTAGAAAATACAGTAAGTTCAATATTACTGTGTATTAACATTTCTGTGTTTTTAGGGTTTTATTTTTACATGTGGAGTTATTTCAAAGCTAAATTCAAATATCCAGCATAGTAAAACTATATGATATTTCTTATTGCTTCTCTTAATTTATCCATAAGAAGCAAATATTTTCTTTTGTTATTTAACTTCTTGTGGGAAGTTAAATATCTATAGATTATGTTAAAGAGACTCTAAATACATTTTGACTGAGTTAAATGGTCTCTATTTTGTCCCTTGCCATTATCTGTATCTCTTCAACTCTCATAATATTCCACTTGTTTTAAGATAAGTATTTTAGCATTTCATTGCAGAATGGGAAATACAGGCACACCTGTTTGGTGGGGTTTTTTTGGTGTTTTTTTTTTGTTTGTTTTGGTTTTTTTTGTTTTTTTTTTTGAAAAGACACAGGTAATTACTTAGACAAAGCATCTTTCAATAGAAAATCTTTGTAGTATGACCCTATTGGAAGGTGAAATACATCAGACTAAAAAGAATTTTTATTTGCTATGAAACTTCTAGGTATTAAATGCAACAGTGGAAGTGTGTGTTGAACCATAAGCAAAATTACCATATTGAAAAATCTATCTAGGCAAATCTAAGAAATACTAGTGAGCATTACTTGCTCCATAGTGAAGATTAAAGCTAATATGTGATTATGAATCAAATATATTAAAAGCAAGAAACCAAAAACTGTGAAATGCACAGGCTTCATCTTGACTATTTGTACAGGATATTGGAAGAAAAAAAAGAAAGGTTGAAAGAAATCTTGGAAGAAAAAGTGGAAAGGAAGTTAAAAACTGAGACTGCTCAAAAATGTTTTTCTTTTTTCATTAACCTAAAAAACAGACATTAAAGTAAATCTTAAGAGAAACTATTCTTACAATAGAATCCTTACAAAATCTTTACAAGCCTTACAAAATCTTTACAAGCCTTATAGAAACTTCTGTTTGTCTGTATCAACCCAACAATTCCAGAGTTTCTTTACTTAATTTTAATGCCTTAGACCAAGACATTGAGTACATACATAGTTAGATATAATGTTTCTGGGAGATCAGATGCAGTTTTTGGATAATCAGATCAAAGATATGGTATTATGTAAATGAGATGGAAAATTAAATTATGTGGCTTAAACACTACTTTATACAACTTGTGTTTGTCTTACAGTTTACTAGATTATTTTTAATAGAATTCTTTAAGGAAGACCAATGATACCATTATTGTCAAAGTTATTCTATACCTTAATTTCTCTCAAATAGTTTGTTTTCTTCATCTATCAGGCAGATTAGCCAAAAATCTTATTTTTCTATTGTCAATCTAGAATCTTTATCTGATTTTTCTTTGCCTCAGCAGACTTGCCACTCACTATGGGCTGCTTCATAGGAACAGATTCTCTCCTGGACAAATTGACTGTGATTCTACGATTAGTTTCCTCCCATCTTGTACATTAGTTTTATGTAAAAATAAAGAAGCACTTATTAACTGTGTATTGTTTTTCACCTAGGAAGCTTTTAGAACATATAAGGATCCTGAAAGTTTCATGAAATAGAAGATTTTACTCATTCTATGGTTGCTTTAGTTTTTTAATCGTATATTATACCTTATTTTTTATTAGTACATCTTTACTGAAAATTCCTAGACTACATCTGCAAAATCTACAAACCACTAGTACAGAAGTTCATGAGAATTATTGTGAGATTTCTTCTTAAAATCCATAGCTACAGTGTTATTGTCAGATGTGGACAAGTTTGCCAAGAATTTGAGCATTAATCAGCATTTTCTGTGGGTGGATATAAAACACAAAAGGATGTTGTAGGCAAAAACAGAAAAATCACATTTTTATCTGAACAGCTGTATAATAGCTGCTTTCAAAAGCTAAATAGTAAACACAGAATGAAAGAGTTTCACACCATCGAATATAAGACAAAATATTTCTGGCTTGCATATTGTGGGAGTTATTATAGACCAAAAAAAAGCTAAGTAGAAATTGCCTTAGAAATTTAGAAATCAAAATAATTTTCAGAGCCATGCTAGTTGCCAACCATTTAGGCATTTGGACCTAATTGAGGATATAAAAGATTATACACAAATATTTTATAATCTATGGCTTGTCATATGTCTATTTTGTAAAAGATTTCTCATAATAAATATTTTGTGCTATGTGTAAAATCGGAGTTGTTTTTAAATTCTGAAATCATATTTACCTTAAAGTTGATATATCATTCCTATGTATATAGTAATGTGCAACCATAATACAGTTGATAGATAAAGATAATATCTTTTATTTGCCAATTGTTATTGCTGAAAAACATTGACAAGATTTGGAATACAGAAGCTTTCTTCATATCTGAAACATAAAAAGCATATTTCAAACACAAAAAAATGGAAAAAAATTGCATGGAATATCAGAAATTCCAAATCTTTGAGAAGAAAGATAACTAGCAGTTACAGTTAGGGGAGCTATTAATGAAGACTGAGAGAAAATAACTGAGATGTGTGTTTGGAGTAAAATAGATGCAAATTCTGATTCAGTAGCCTAACATGGATGTGTATCAAAGATACTTTTCACTGGGGAAATACTTTTTAATTTTGAAAGAGTTGTCATATACCCATATAAGGAAGGCATTCTAAACCCCATCTCAATAAGAGAGTGGGGTAAGGTGTTTTGCCTTGTGAAACACCTCCCATTTAAAAACAAAAGAAGACGTATTACTAACTGTATCTCTCTCTTTAACATCTGAAGTTTTTGCCAGACACGAGTTGCTGTTACAGGTTTTGGTTTCCTGAAACCAAAACATTAAATACCAAAATATTATAGATTACAAATTACACATTAAAAAGAAATACTAAATAAAGTTTTATTGTCCTATTGACAGAAAACACAAAAAAATTTGCTTTTTCTTGGTCTTGCTTTTTTGTCAATGATTTTTTGACCTCCTGGTCCGTTATTACCCGATACAACTTTCTTGTGACTTTTGGAGAAGACTTCTTTTGTCATCTACTGTGTATTGCTAGTAGCATGCTGAAATAAGAATAGAAATATTCTATTCTCAATGAATACAAACCCCATCAATTTAGGAATTTGTGTCTTTTAATTCTTGTTATTTTATTTATTAATAATCATAATATTGAATTTCTTTATGTTACTTAATTATTTTGTTATTTTTGAAATTTATTATAAATTGACCATGGTATAGCCATAGAATTATATAATTGTAGAATCATTAAGATTGTAAAGGACCATGAAGTCCAACTTTTAACCCAGCACCATGTTCACCACTAAACCATGTCCTCAAGTGCCATACCCACATGTTTTGAACACGTCCATGGTTGGCAACTCCACCACTTCCTTGGAAAGTATGTTCCAGTGCTTTACAACCCTTTCTGTGAAGAATTTTTTCCTAATATCTAATCTAAGCCTTCCCTGGAGCAACTTGAGGCCATTTCCCTGGGTTCATACTAACTATAAAGACATCTGATAAAGGCATCTGATTTTTTTCCTGTTAAGCAAAAAGCCAATGAGAAAATAACAGCAAAGCAAACAATATATGATGTTGATGAAACAGGAAATGTGAGTTTCCTTTGTTCCTTCTCCTGCACAATCCACTATTGGGACTTGATTTCATTCACATCAGTGAATTGGTATTATATAATTGCACTTTTAATCTCCTATAAGAGATTAACAATCAGTGCATGGGAGGCTATGTTAGTATGTTATTGGCACTATGTCTGCCAATAGTGAGACACTCACAGCAAATGCATAATACTTACTTTCAAGTATCAGTTCCAGTTAATTTTGATTTACATGGCTTGATCTGTTTCAACATGAACAATTGAAGTCAGTAGCTAAGGTGTGCCAGACCAGGATTCAGATCTACTCAGTGTCAAGCAAGGAGAAAAATGAGCCATGTCCTCAAACAGAGAATGTCTATGTGCTGCTTCCTGACTGTGTGATTTACCCAAGAATTGTAAAGTTCAGTTCTTGGCTGAAGTTCTTTACTTCAGACTTCAACAGTTCAAGTGAGAATGCAATTTCTGTTCTGAAATCAATGGATGGGTTTTTTTCTTTTGCTTAACCTGACAAATTTTATCTAGGATATTTGGACCTTCAGTTTGGCCTATGTGACAAAGCTTGTTAGGTCTGAAGAATCTTACCTGGATACTACCAAATCTCACTGGAAAAATTGGGTAGCAGCTAAGCAGTGTTTTAAAGATAGAAGTGCATTCCTAAAGAAATGGATTGGTCTCCAAGTGATTTGGAGGATCATATTCTTTTCAGAGAAAATTCATTGCTGTTGAGTTACTTCTCAGCTGTATTCAGAGTGTTGACAAGCCATAAACAAACTTCTGATTCTCCCTGGCTAGCCTGAGTGTCTGTGGTAGAGTCCTAATGGGTAAAAGAAGGAAAAGGGGAGAAAATTAGAGTGCAAAATCCCTCCACAGCTTGTTAAGATTAGTATACTTTGTAATTTAGTATTGAAAGGAAATTCCCATTAAAAATAGGTACATAATTTCTCTAACTTTTCTTCACAGTAGAGAACCATGAAATTTCTTTATAATTCTGCTCTTGAAATTAATAGGAAATAAACTAGATCAATATTCAACAAATTAGGGAAATATGTATAAATATTGATGCTTGTGCTGTGCTGGATATTTGTTGCTCACAGGATTGTTTCTCTTATTGGTTGTTTTGAGTGTCCAAGTGAAAAGATAATAAATATAAATTTTTTTGGAAGAGGCAGAGTATTGTTTTAAAATGACTGGTTTGAATTCCTCTGGGTAACTTGCCAAGTAAAGTGTGTAAGCAAAAACATAAGAATCTGGTACTGACTTATCAAAAATGAAAATATATGGGAGTATATTATTTTTTATTCTCTTCTTTAGTTCTGTTATTTCTGTATTTTAATATCGTGTCATAAACTGTAGCTGCAATTCAATTTATACTGCAGTGATAAAAAATGACTTATTATTTACTAAGCATGCCTGTGTTGGTGGCATGAATTATCTGTTGGCCTGATCACATTGTATTAGTACTTAAAAATTGCATTTATCTGTTTATTTATTTTGTGTTTTCAGGTAGAGATAGAAAACCTGGACTATCATTACTTTCTCCCTTTGTTCTTTGATGGGCTTTGTGAAACGGAATTTCCATATGAGTTTTTTGCTCGCCAAGGAGTCCATGACCTGCTGGAGCATGGTGGAAACAAGATTCTTCCTGTTGTTCCTCAGCTCATTATCCCAATAAAAAGTAAGTGAACATGTAGGAGAAAAATCCATAAATTGTATTTATAGGATGTAAATTTTTGAAAAGTTGCTAATTAAGCTGTAAAATGGAAGCCTGAGTGTCACATGAAAATTATTACAAATGTGAGTAAATTTTAAGATGTTAGGCCAGAAAGCTTATGCCTTCAATCACCTGATATGTGCAGTACTTCAGAATAGACTCTCTGGTTACTGTTTTTCCTATTACAGGATTGCTCTTGGTCTTTGGAAATGTGGAGTGACATTACCTTTGCTGATTTTCTATATTTACAATGTAAATCCTCTACTGTACAGACCAGTTCATCCAAAATGACAGGAGAAATCAACAGATGGCATTTTTAAAATATTGCTTTTGAAGGTTTTATGTAGTCAAACAGGTTTTTTTGTAGAAAAAAATTGTAAAAAGCAATACATTATTTTAACACAAATGTAATACCACTAAACTTCAAGTGTATTACCACTAAAAGTTATTTTCTTGAGCCACCTAGTCTTTCAGATATATTGTTTTGTCCTTTCTTTAGGTCAGTACCTTGAAGAGATATTATTCTGAACCATCTAGTTTGTTATGGTGATTCTTAAATTGGCACATTACACTTATACAAATAGATGCTCATGTTTGTTAAACTTGGCTTCTTTTTTATGATTAATCATTAGTGGTATCACTGCTGTCCTTTTTCCTGTCCATGAGACAGTTCAGCTTTAAATACAATTTTGTAAAATGGGAAGTGAATGTAGTTTGGAGCCTGATAATAATGAAATAATAGTGTGAGAAGGGTCAGAATTGTGGCTTTTCATTTAATTTTTTCTCAATTTAAAAAGATTGATTATAGATGTCACTATCTCTATCTTATCGTAGTTTTGAAAATGTCAAAAGGAATATATAATATTCAAAATGTTTACTCTGTGACACTTGAAAAAGGTTATGAAAACAATGTTACCATTTTTTCACTCTAAACGGGAAACACATAAAGAGAGGAATGATATAATTTCTTTAGAACTGTATTTCCAACATCACCCAAATATATTTACAGTAGTATCATGTTTTTTGAAAGGTGAAATAATTTCTTCAGAAAAGACTGCAAGTTTATGACAGCATCTCCTCAGTTAGGATTTAAAAGTCTTTCTGAGACCAGAATCTAGCTTAGCTTTAATTACCTGTAAGCTTTAGCTGTTACAAGGCATTTAGAATTAGAAAGAGACTGCTAGGTACAGATATTTTTATGGGTTTGATATGTAGTCTTAAGTCATAATTTATGGTGCTGGAACACATTCAAGAATCTGCTAGCTAAATTTTGTTGTTGTTTCGTCTTTATTTTATTCTACAGTGCTTATGTTTTTATTTTTAAAATGCTTCTCTATCAGCTTTAATATGTGAAACATCTAAGTGTTATCAATGATAAAGGCTTCTTCCTAATTAAAGCCATATTAATAGTAAAAGATGACACCACCATCTCAAGGAGTCTGAAAATATGTACTTTGAAGGGTTTTTAAATTTGCTCTGACTGCATAATACAGCAGTGTAGTCGTAACTACACATTTCTGTGACCCAGCAGCATCCACAATAAACTCAACTATGTTTACACAGATTCCTGTCTCTAAAGTGTCCCACGGGGAGAGTTATTTCTGATTAACCAGTCTTCTTCTAGACCACTACCATATTTCTATTGTGAAAGAGTGAATCAATTGATTGTTAGACAAAGTAATATATATGATTGAGGGGGAAAGACTAAAAGAAAGATGGAAAAACAACTCTACAGATAAAATGCTTTTAAAAGCATTCTCTCTGCTTTTAAAAGTTTTCTCTCCTGCATGGTCATCAAAGGAATATGTTAGTAAAGACCTAAATGTTCTCTAAAAGCATTTAAATTAAATATTAGAATTCTGTATTATATTTTAATGATTTAAGGAGGAATTTGTCTTCCAGCCATCCTTGCTTAAAGATCACACATTTGAACACTATATCATTAAAAATGAAAATAATATTATTTAATCCATCTGTGGGTTATTTTAGGCCCAAATCCTTTCAATTTTTTTCTTGTTAAACAAGCAGTGACTTAAAAAAAGACAGACAATTGAAATTAACAGGCCTGGATTCTCTTCTAAAATACCTGAAATACAATTAAAATAATAAAGAAGAATGATCTTTAGTTGAAAAATATTTCCTTTTTTTTTTTTTTTTTTTTGTTAGTCACACTGGAAGGAACTTTTTTACTGGAACGAACTTATTTACTGGAAATTCAGAGGAAGAAAAAATCCCTCAGGTTGGAGGCATTAATTTCTCAGAAAGAAAAATGTCCAAAATATATTTTGATTTCTCAAAATATAAATTCAGAATATATTGTATCATGCACTGGAAAAACATTATAGAGTATTTTATAAATACAGTCATTGCATGACATAAAACTCAGAAGAAACAAATTACCTGTTTATGTCAAACTTGTAAGGAATCCAACTAAAAATAAATGAAGCACAAACAGAAAATGGGATTACTTAAGATATAGGACTTTTTGCTCCCTTTCACAGAAGATATAGGCAAACCCATTGTCTGAGTTATTTCAACTTCAGCAAAGATATACAAATTGAGATATATGGTAAATAACAAAGTACTTTGCAGCAGTATCATGAAAGTTCTGATGCACAATACACAAATATCTTCTTTGCCAGGAAGATCCATATTGCTATTTTCATATTACAGACAGGTAAAAAAGCAGAAGAGGGGGGCTAATTTTGCCCCACATTGCAGATTGCATTGGTGACAGAGAGCTGAACAGAGCCCAGGCACAGCCCCTGAGGTAGCAAACAAATATGTCTGTAGGTTACATGAGAGTTCCTTTATTTTTAGGAAACGGACAAGTCTGTCTAGCCTTTCTATGTTTTTTCTCTGTGGTCATTATAGGAATGTAAAATTCCTTTTGATGTTAATTTTTGGGAAAAATTATTACTTTTAATATTACATTTCCAATAACAAATGGATCAGAAAACCCTTAAATCCTTTTGCTTGCTTTTGTTAGGCTTTTGCAATTCTCAGATTCCTGGCTTCAAGGGTTCCCCAATGATCTCTGCGTAAGACACACGTGCAGACATAAAAATTGAGGGAGCCAGGAGTTTCTACACCTTTGTCTATTATTTCTCTGAGTAACATCAGTGTATGGAAGCACTTCCTTTCCTTTCAGAGGCAGCAAGCATGCTACCATTCACATTTGCTTTGCTGGCAATGTAGTTGTAGGAGTTTTCAACCCCTGCACGCATAAAGTCACCAATTGTTCCAGCTCCCACACTCTGACTTTTGCTAATGCAATTGTTTGTGGAGCAACTTGGTGATACTTTCATCTAAATGTGTAAAAAAAAAAAAAAAAGAAAAAAAGCCAAAGAACCCAACTCTAAAATAAATCTAAAATATTTTTAAAGTGGCATTACTTTTAAAGTCAGATCATTTCAATAGTCTAATTTATAAATGCACTCCCACAAATGAAGGAACAGTACATCATAGCACAGACATTGGAGTGAATGGCTAGAAATTATCAATAGGAAGATCTTCATATAGCTTTGCTAATGAAGATAATAAAGTGAAATTAAACCCTTTAGTATCTTGGATCACCCACTGGCCAGAATCTTCTCTGTTCTGTGCTGTGAATCCTAAAACAGATATGTAGACAATCTGAACTTAGGCCTAAAAGCAAGAAAAACTCTCATCTTTGCCCTTGTAACTTAGAAGGAAGTATTGTTTCTACACAGTTCCAGTCAGCAGACCAGTTCTTCTGATTGAGTCCAGAAAGAATAATCTCCATCCTAAAGAACACTGAAGTTTTCCTTCTTGAGACTTTTACCATGCTGTTAAACATAACTTCTGTGATACAGTAAATCAAGGATACTTTAAACTTTGTTTAAAATGTTTCATTAAAGTAATAGATATTTTTGTGAGTCAGATTTAGAGAAATGAATAGCGCATTCCTCTCTCAGTGTCACCTACAGAGTCCTTTTTAATGTTTAATAAATTTCCAAATTAAACTGATTTCTGTTTTCTTATTGATCACATTCTGTTTGCACTTGATTTCCATTTTCTTATTGTTCATTCTATTTGCATGAAAAATGCTGTCTTGGGTACAGTGTAGTTAATTCCCATTTAAGGTCAAATCAGTGTCACTTTTGCATTTAGATATGTAAAGTTGAATGTGTTGCTAGCAGTTGTTCTAAGCATAGTTATAATTTTCACATATTCACAGTACTTAGGAGTATTTAATGACTGTTAAATACTACTTTTCACAAAGTTCTGCAATATTCTTATGGAATAAATATGGTTTTCTAGTCTGTTGTAATTTTCTTTCTGCAAAACATTTAAGTTGATTTCTCTCACCTACAAAAGGTAAGTTAAAACATTAATGTAATTGTAATTTTTCTCCTGGCTGACTGTTGCTCTTGAGAAGCAATCCTGGTTATTAAGGTCACAGATGGAAAGATAAAAGTAAACAGACTTTTATAGAAGCTTTTAAAGAAAGCAAAGGTCTCTGATTTTTTTTAATTGTTCTGATATTCAAATACTAAAACTTTTCCCCTGCAGGTTTCATCAACCAGCACAAGTAGTTGCAATTAGCTTTGTGTTAGATTCTTCTGCTCAAAACTGGTCATTTCAGGTACTTTCAAATGCTTTAGGAAGTAGATCCTTTATTAATCCTCTTTTTTCTTTGAGGAGAAATTGTGTTCCTTATTCAACAAAGATAAATCTCATCCATGTTGGGAAAGTGAAATCTGTAATTAACATCTCTGACTTTTAAAGTTGGTGTTAGAGCTATTCTTTCCTGAATTTATAAATGTATTATATTTAGCATTTATTAGTAATGAATTTCATCTACAATTTTATCACCCAGTTGTTTTGTACTATAAAGTCCTTTTAAGTTCTTCAGAGTTAGTACTTGTCTTTGGCATCTGGAATAACTTGATATAATCGGAAATCTTTGTTATCATCAATGAAGACTCTTCCATATCACCTATGGATCTAGTGAAAAACATGAAATTCAGCACAGATTTCTGCAAGGCCTTATTAGTTATATTCTTCCTCTGTGGTCATTTATTGCCCACAGTTGCCTACAGTTTTTATCTTAAGTCATTATTTCTATGGAAGCCACAGAGGTTCATTGAGGGACCTTATTAAATTCCTTTTGAAAATCTAACAAAACCATGTTATCAGGTTTTTCTTGCCCACATTCTTCTTCAAGGATCTAGAGAACATTTAGAATGCTAGATAAAGTTTTGCAGTACAGATGCCTGTACTACTTTGATTCTGCAGACCTTTTTTGTAAATGGCATCACATTTCAGTGATAGCAGACCTGTTTTCATCAGGAGGGTGGATACTCAGTGCAGTTTCAGTATCTTAGCACAGAGGAAGGAATGTACACCTAGGAGTGGCTAGAAACTCTAGGCTGGCATAGTCAATGAGCAGGGTTTTGGGACTCTCTTCTAAGTGTTCTTTATACTATATAATTAAACTAGGTCCACAAATGTTAATAGAATTCAAGCTTTATAGAAGCTGATCTTGTAAAATGCTACAATTAGAAGCACAACTAAAGCTGAAAGAAGCCACCAACTGACTTTCTCTTCCACATTCTGCTCTATCATGTTTCTTGAAAGCATCAGTGTTTCACTTATGCATCTTAGCCTTTTCTGTGCCTTAGGCTTTGGCTTTACAAAAAAAGATCTTTGATGACAAAATTGGCATAAGGTTTTCATGCCTTACCCTTAATTTATCCTTCCCATCATTTCACTGTAACACATCATTCTTTCAGTTGTAGAGAAAGAAATTTTTGTACATTTGTGCTGTTATTTGGATCAGGCTCTTATTGAACTTCTAAAAGGTACAGAACACAAGGTTCTTATTCTGTTTTTTATTTGCTCTTGATTGAAATGCTGTGTTTTGTAACAGTCTTCATTACTGTTCTGTAAGTTTAGCATAATACTATTATATAAGTACAGGTAGTTAAGTATTATGCACTTTGAAGATTTTGGACAAAAATTTGTAAGAGAAATATGTATCACTTTAATCAATTGTATTTTCAGAACACTTCATGTTAGGACTTCTTTAAACCTGACTCTGTGAATTTAAAAGAAGCCCTTGATCAACAAGATTAAGTAGATCACAACAGCCAAGCATTTTTATCCTGAGTGTTACCTCACAGGATACTCTATGTATCTTGTTCTGCTTCAGTCAAAGAATTCTCTAGAACTGTTGCCTCATTTATCAATTGAGTGAGAGACATGAATGCAAAATAAATTGGTTTTAATGTTTGGTTGTGAGACCTAAATAGAAAATGGAAAATGTTGGTGCACTTCTAAGCATAGATTCACAGATATATTTGAAAAATAAGTTTAAGATAATTACATTATCAACATAACTTTTAATATAATGACCAAAATCTAAAGTTAGTAATTAGAGAAGAGACAGAAGTTTAGGAAACTGATTTGATTCTGTAAAGCTCAGGATATCAATGTGCTATCTGGGAGAAAATGTTCTGATTTGATCTCTTCTGTGGAACTATATTGTGTCATGAAAAAGATCCACTGTGTATTGGGAGAAATGCTGTCATGTTTCCTGGCTTATAGAATCTATCAATCTCATCTATCAGATGAGAACTGTGGCTTGTATTATAGACAATATCTGGGACTGAGATAGGATTTTCCAAACTGCCACATAAAAATACAAGATATCAACTTATATAAATTCTAGGTATTTTCTTTGAGATATAAGCAGTGTTACTCAAGAAAAAGATTTGAATATTTTAAAATAATTATTTCTATTGCTTTATACGTAAACATCTAGCTAAATGGATGAGCAAACAAGTGGCATATATCTTAAGTTTCTGCTCTTAATGGAAATTCACAAAAGAAACACTAAATTTACATCAATTTACATGGATTGCCAATAAAATTTATCTGAAATTAAAGATACAGTGAATTAACATTGATGCCTTGTGAAGGCTGACCTAGAACAGAGGCTAGATGGAATTACAGTTTTCGCTGAAGTCAATGAATTGGTATCTTATATTGTCTCATTGCTAAGCTTTAATAAACAGCACTATGGTGTTTTAAATATGCTTTCAAATTTCATAATTATCTCTTACTTTGGCTTTGAATGGTAGAAACAAAACAAACTCACTGAGCTTTTAAATTAAGCTGTTATCATTGTAAAATTTTCTTTTATTTAAGAAAGTTAATATGAACTTCAGAAAATATTTGTTTGGAAAAGCTATAGCAGTACAAAATAATGTATGTTTGAGTGAAAAATACTTCATCATATACTTCAACTGAGCAATTATTTATCATAGAGGATTTCTTTGAAAAGCGTATCCTACATCAGAAGCAAAATCTTCCAGTTTATACCATTAAAGTAGAAAACATCAAAACTACCAAGGAAGATAGTGAATTTATTGGGTTGGAGTTTTTTGCTGCTTAAGAGAAAGTTACAGTAGTCTAAAGGACCAAAGAAAAATACATACTGATGAGGGGGAAGGTCCTCTCAAAATCCTTTCAGGAGCAGAAAGCTATCTTTAACTGAGAAGCAAACCAGTTATGCACTTTGCTGTTATTGTGAATATCTGTGTCTTACAGCAGACTTCTAGGCCAAGAGGCAGCAGCCTAGAATGTTTTCTAAATTGGAATACTTTGAATATTATGCATCTTTCCTTCATTTGGGCTATGTAGCTGTAGTGTACCAAGATTCCTAAACGGTCTGCTTTATTCCTGTGTAAGGATGCTAGTAATTTCTTTAATTTCTGTCAACCTCTGGATACCTCTGATATTTTCCAATGTATTGGAATGTACTTTTTTCATATACTGCATTAATATTTTCTTCCTTTTATTCATGAGGGAGAATGGTTTGTAGTGATAGTAGTACACAGAAAATAATTATCAGATTTTTAAAAGATAAACAGGTATTTGAAAGTGGTGTATCTTTGGGGCAGGGACTGCCTCTAATTGAATGTTTACAAAGTGCCTAACATAATCAAGCCAGGAGCTGATTGACTGCTATGCATGGCACAGTCGAAATATTTAAGAAGAATAACAACAGTTCTGTAGTCATAATGATCTTTCTTGTGATATTTATAAGTGTTTTCCTAACACACACTGCCGATTTCTGCAATTTGAAGGGATTCAGGCTCAAATTCTCAGTCTGTTTGATTCTACCATAACCATCTGCAGCCATACCTCTGCAGACTGCAGTGTGTACTCTACTGTCATACCAGTACCAGGCAGCAGTGAGCACAGCTGTGGGAGGTGCACCCAGGCAGAGGAACTCCTTAGCTTAGTGACAGAGCTCCAGGAGGAGGTAGGTAGGCTGAGGTGTATTGAGAGCGAGAGACAGAGACTGCTGAAATTATACCCTGTCTTCTCTGAGAAGATACAGGTAGACACAGGTTCCCTGTCCTTTCTCCACATGGAAAAACAGAATTACTCAAGAGATAGGGGGCAATGGTAACAAGTTCCTTTGCTGGCACAACAAGCCCATCTCCTCTGGGACTGCCCCAGCTTCCCAGGTACCCTAATACAATAGGTACTAGACTCTGCAAGTGGTACCAAACAGCAACAAGCATAATGGTTCATCTAGCATGAAGATGTCACAAAGGTTAGGCTGACCTGTGCCCTGCATCAAAACTGCTTCCATAAAGAAAGAATCAACGGTCATTTTAATAGGAGGGTCCCATCAGCAGCTAACAGAAGGCTCAATATGGAGACTGGACCCACATCTTGTGAAGGTCTGATGCCTCCCTGGGGTCCACAGGGATTAAAGATGTGAAGAGAAAGCTCTCTCCTCTCAGGTGGCCCTCAGATTATTATCCATTATTTACTTTTTAGGCATGCAGTGATAAAGTCCAAACAAGATGTCTGGAGACAACTGAGATTTCAAGGCTATGGGACAACCGGTTAAGTGATCAGGAGTGGATGTAGTTCTCTCTTTTACCCTTCCAGTTGCAGAGAATGATGAGGAAAGAAACAGGAAGAGCCAGCAGATCAGTATCTGGCTCTGAGGCTGGTGTCACTGGCAGGATTTGGAGTTTTTTGGTTATGGATCGGTTTAAATGACGTGAGGCCTACTGGTACCTGTGTCAGAAGGGGAAAAGGATCTTTGCACAGGAGTTAGCAGAGTTCATTGAAAGAGATGTAAATTAGCTTTGAAGAGGAAAAGGGATCAAACAGGGCTCGCTAGAGATAAGCCTGGGTGCAGCATGACACTCTTGGAGGGACAGTGCCAGTGAAGTCCTTCAGTCGTGTTTTGGTAAAGTAGGGGATGGAGATCCATGTGAGTGATGTGGTGGCTGAAGGCCTTTTTGGGCACAGTGTTCATGTAATGATAGACTTTTCAATTATCAGAGCAGTAAAGAGACAGGTCAGCAGAACTGCTGCCTTGGACTTACAGAGAGCAGACTTTGGCCTGTTCAGGAGCATGTTTGACAGAGACTCTTGTGAGGCAGTCCTGAAGGGCAGTGGGGTCCAGGAAGGCTGGATGTGCTTCAAGGAGAAAATCTTAAAGGTTCAGGAGCCAATTGTCCCCATGTGCTGAATGATGAGCCAACAAATGGGCCTGACTGAACAGAGACACTTGTCTGGAATTCAGGAGATAAAAGTGAGTTTATGACCATTGGAAGAAAGGGCAGACAAGTCAGGAAGACTAGAAGGTTGTCATAAGGTTATGCAGGGAGAAAAATAGAAGTTCCAAAGCCCAAGTAAAACTTAATCTGGCTGCTGCCATAAAATATTATAAAAAATATTTCTATAATTATATCAGAAGCAACAGGAGGGCTGAGGAGAATCTATCTCGAATCTTACTGGTTGTAGGGGGAAGTATAAGGACAAAGGATGAGGAAAAGGCTGATGTACTTAATGCATCCTTTCCTCCATCTTTAGTTGTAAAACCAGTTATTCTCAGAATAGTCTGAATACCCCTGAGCTGGAGATAAGGATGGAGAGCAGATGAAGCCACCATATTCCAAGGAGAAATAGTCAGGTACCTGCTACTCCACTTGGACAAAGACAAGTCTATAGCATCAGATGGGATCCATCCAAGAGTTCTTCCTAGGAGTATTTGGACAGCCATTTCCACTTACATGACATACTCTGCATGCCTAGAAATAAGGTTTCTTACAGTTTGGGAGAGCTTCTACACTCCAGAACTACTATTCCTGGGAGTGGTTACAATTTGTTAAAAATTAAGAAGCAGTGATTTCTGTCAATTATTAATTTTTATATCCCTTAATTAATGTGTGTGTATGAATAATTAATTTTACTAATTTGTAATAATTCATAAAATTGAATATAAATATTCATTCATGCTTGTATGCATAACTATTGTACTGAAAATTGCCAATGTTAGTGATACTATTAGTTCAGTTAGCTATTATTTATGTGTATGACAAGTTAGTAGTGAATAAATCTACACATTGGAACCCCAAAACTTGCTCTTCTTACCACTCTTCCATGAAAATGAATAATGCCTGTTTCTCTCTAACAGTATTTCCCTACCTGAGACTCAGACCCAATCTTTAAAATTGTATCTGGGTATCTCTCTTTGCTAAAGAAGCCTTAGAACATCCATCCACAAAAGCATAATTTGGAATAGCCAGCCTCTTTGCTGGAACTTAACGTGAGCATGCTGCATTGTTGGGCTTCCTGTTCACACATTGTTATACTCAGAGACAGTATGAAATTAAGTGCAGCCTGGTGACTACAGTAGGGACTATTGTAGAAAATAAGCAATGTGGAATTCAGTCTGTATATTCATTTAGCAGTACTCCTTTAATTTGGATGAGGTGTAATAGTACCTTTATACCTTGGGCTTTCTATTTTTTAACAATAAGTTCAGTATGTTGCTCACAAGCATGCCAAGAGGCATGAAGGGAGATTATTTACTCGTTGATTTTTGAGAATTGTCTCTGTCCATTCACACGACCAATCTGCCCTGCCCTTGGTTTGGAGATCTGCCTCTGATTTTTAACACTCAGCAGGCATGTGATAAGCAGGAGAAGCAGGTGGGGTACAATGCATTTGCTTAAAGAGATGGAAAAAACTGACATTGCTCCTTTGTGAAAATACTATTTCATTCCCTATGAAACGGCATTCCTGTGCACTGATAAAACTCAGCACAGGAAATCGTAGCACACTGAATGGTAGAATTGTAAAATCATGGAATTGTGGTTTGGCTTGCAAGGGGCCTTTAAAGATCATCTAGCTCCAATGCCTTCACAATAAGTAGAGATATCTTTGATCCTAATACTTCCATTTGAAGAGGCAGTTCTTGAAGAAGTTACTAATAACTCCTCTTCAAATTTTGTTGTGTTCTTTGCTACAATTTTTTTCTAAATTCTTATACTTTGTTATGGTGTCTTGGATCACATATTTATATATGTCTGTGTTTCTAAAACACAGTAATGAATATGAGCTTATCTTTATCAGTTCTGTCCCAGTGCAATGATGTAGAAGTCTATGTAACTGGGTAGAACACTGGACTGTTAGACCGATATATAAGACCATACCAAATCTGACAACTGCTGACAAATTTATTGAGCTGCATAATTTCAGAAATTATTTTATAAATAGATGGATTTGCAAGGAAAAAAAATACACTTATTTCAAGCATGATTCATTTTTAATTACAAGAGAGAATGCAAAGTACTTGCTTTTAGTAAAATTAAAAGAGAAGAAACAAGAGGTTTTTGTGAAATGTCTTAGTGTCAAAAGATTAGAAGCATGACACTGAAAGCTAAGAGAAACATCTAAGTAGGCTAGACAAAACCTTTTTTTCCCCTAGAATGTTTTTCTTTTGAAAAAAGCCTACAAGGTTTGTTTGTTGGGGTTTTTTTTCTAGAAACATTTGCTTCATTGTACTGATTCTCAGAATAGTAGGAATTGTCAGTTGAATGAATAAAATGATCGTGAAATAAATGAGTACAAACATACAAACACCAATTGTTGCACTAGAATGCATCTGTTGTCAACCTTTGCAGGTTGTCTTGCAGTTGTATAGTTCCATTGGCCCCAAGTGGTACTTACTGAACATTTATATTTCATTTGTTTGGACCACGCCAGTATTATACAGGCAGCGTGAGGGAATAATGAGCTGCATTCTTTGGGTTACTGAAGAGTCAGCACAAATTGTGGGAACAAATAACAATCAGACAAGGCAGTGTTTTATAACATCAGGACTGCAATCCATCTTTGGGATCTTTCTAAGCTGGGCTAATAAAAGCCCACTTACAATTCCCAACAGAGTATAGTTTAATTAAATTTGTCCATTAGAGGACTCCTCCCCCTCCCTTTACATTTTAGAAATTAATTCTGCTTTCTGCCTGTTCTTTTTGCATCACAGATGCACTGAACCTTCGTAACCGACAGGTCCTCTGCACCACACTGAAAGTCATCCAGCACCTGGTGGTGTCAGCTGAAATGGTGGGGGAGGCCTTGGTGCCCTATTATCGGCAAATTCTCCCAGTCCTAAGCATCTTTAAGCACATGAATGGTGAGTTATCCTAACAGACACTGTGTCTTTCAACTCCTAAGGCAAAAAGGGGCTTGAGGCAGGGTTAATTAACAATGTAGTTAAGATTTATTACTGTATATAAACTCAAATCCATTTGGAGCTCTAAATAATGTAAACTCCCCCTCTTACTATTCCCTAAGGATGCACTGAAATTAACAATTTCATTTATTACTCCTTGCACGTACAGTTTATTTAACACAGTACAGAAGCAGTGAAGCAGTTCTATAATCTTCCAATAATTAAATTGTAAACTTTGTAACAGTCTTTTGAATACATTAATAAATTGCAAAGCTTTTTTCCTCCCTCCAACACGTTAGTTTAGTCCAGCTGTTTTATTCAATTCTGTGCTCTCCACAAGCAATTTGCTGCTACCAGAAGGTTTAGGAAAGATTAAAAATAAAAGTAGAGATCAAACTAATTAATTTGAGGGTCGAGAAAACTCCATGTCCTAGAAGAATTCCAAGTTAGATGATATCAACCAAAACAGTGAAGTTTGAAGTTATTGCTGCACACTTAGCAGGTTTCATTATTGAGAAATTTAGAACTAATTTATATCTACAGTTAAGTATGTGTTTTCTTTGTAGTGCAGATCTCGCCAGTTTTAGTCTTTAATAACTGGTACTGTGAGTTTTATATAGTGTGAGTACATTTACACCACAGTCTTCAGCTGAAATCAACATGATGTATATTGCTTTTGCCAAATTAATTTTTAAAATATTTTTTGGTAGTAAATCTGTCTGTACTTATTTTCCATTATTTACAAAGTTACGGACTTAAAACTTCCTGTTATTGACTTGTGGCCAATAGATGAAATTAATTCCTCACAAGCTTTCAAAAGAGGGTTTTCATTAAATTCATGGCATTTTAATAGTTCTCTGCAGGACTCCTTCCTATTATACTTTCTGTTTGCATTACTGCAGAATATAATACCTTCTACTCACTCTTTAGCAAGTATAAGATTCAAATCAGATTGAAAAATGCCTGTTCAGAGACTTGAAGGCACAAATGAAATTTACATTTTAGATCTGTTTAAATACATGTACGTCTCTGACTTTACTTAGTGAGAAACATTCAGTAACATGGAATTTCACAAATGCAAGTTATTTCTGACAGTTGTGGCTTTCCAGAAGTTGTGGGATGAAAGGTTATGAGTGAAATCTGTTGGCTGAACTTAAGCAATTTCAGTAGGGCTCCTTATGAATTGGAAGATTTCCCCCTAACAGATCTAATTTCGCTATCTGGCACAAAACAAGACTGTAAAAATGACTCTCATTGATTAATGAATATACCACACATGCTTTTTCCCAAATTTCCACCTGAAGTAGGCCATAAATTCTCTTGACTGGGCTTTTCTACAGTGATTTCAGATGAATAATAGGGAAAGCTCATGTGTAGCCAGGTACATAGCTTGGCAAGGCATTAAACACAATCTAAATATATCTGCAGTTCTGATTGTATTGTGAGCAAAATAAAATGTATTTTCAACATATATGCATGAGATCTGTACTCTGTGAATTTGAGCCTATATAAAACTACACTAAATCATTATATTTGACATTAAAGATCTAAAGCCCCAAAAATAAATGAAAAGTTATAGTTCAAAATTAAATGATTTTATTAAGTCATTTCATTAAGTCATTATTTTTTTAGAAATAAAAATTTTGAAACTTTAGTATTACCAGGAATGAAATAGATGCTATTTGCAAGGCCAAGCATATGAAACTTCAACTCCTTCAGTACTTATATGGGGATGATAGGGAATACCTCTGTGTCCTCCTTCCACAAAAAGATTATGTTTCATTCCTCCTTCACTGGTGGTTGGCAGAAAATGCCGGGTTCTTTCCTCCTCTTTCTATCTCACATAACCTAATAGGCAGCTGAGGTGCAGGTGTTTGCTCCCAGTTATAACGGAATTGCAGACTGATCTGGACTATTTTCTTCACTGTTTATTGTTACAGGTGAAAGATGGGGCAAGTGAAGTGTACTTCTTTCTTCTTTTCTGTATAGCTTGTGAAAGTAAGAACTGTGGTGCATCTTCCTGGACTTGTATGATTGGAAGTCTATTAAGTCAGACACTGAGGAAGTTTGTCCAGAATTAAATTAACTGGAAGAAGCCATGTTTTAGTCACTGTCACCTCATTAGATCAGTAGCTATGTGATGAAAGAAGCTCTTTCCCAAATTCAGCATCTATGAATACCACTCTCAGTAAACAAGATTATCGTCAAGAGAATATTAAAAAAGAAAAAAATTAGTATTAAAAAAATTAAGGTGAACTTACCTAAAGTTCAAGTTACCTGGTGAGCAATTTAGAACAAATCAAAATGATTCTTCATGGGGTGTGTGTGATGTGAAGCTCTGGAACTCCCAACCCAAAATTCTTTAGATACAAAAAGTTTCCATATGTTAGGTGGAGGATCAGAAATGTCATAAAAAGAGTATATTGCTTGTTTAATAACACACATGTGTCATTGTTATTGGTAACTTTTGTAAATTATAAAAAAGGAGAGCATTGATGAAAATAAATTAGGAGTTTTAATCATTGGAAGCATATAAAACATGTTCACCCATCTGAATCACAAGATACCGGTTTAAAATAAACCAATGCAATCTAAGTTCTAAATGCCAGGAGGAAGATCCAAGCCTCCTGAGACAGTCTGTGTGAAAGCCAGAGGAGAAGGTTCCATTAACTTCTGAAGAGTCTTGTTACTGAGCAAGGGACTTTTTGGTGCACAAAGCATATTTGGTGTGTCTGAATTTGCGCCCTCTCTGGAACTTAGGCCCTGACTTTCAGTAGATGTTTCTTTTCCCTCGGGTTCCCGAGTGCCCTGCTGCAGAGCATTAAGACATGAAAGAGCAAAGCTCTGCTGGTGATGCTACCACTCGTGTCTTTATTGGTGGAGACAGGGAGAGCACCCTCGCCATCTGGCCAGAGTGTGCTCTGAAACAGGGTTGAAGCTTTCTGCTGAAACTTTTAGCCAGAGCCATAAGCTTGGCAGGAGAGCAAGGGAAGGGAACATGAGTATGTTGAGGAAGAGGAATACTGCTGCAACACAGGAGCTGTTTGTCTGTTTTCTGGAGATTGGAAGGAGACTAACAGTCTCCAAGCAAACTTCCAACATAGTGACTATTATACAAATTTGCTGCTATATAAGATAAGAAACTAAAAATGTCATGATAGTGCTTACTAAGTCTTGCTATATACTCTGTAATGCCACTATAGTTAAATGCCTAAGGTAAATGTACTCTTATAAAACTCATTTAAATCTTGTGAACAGGGAAAGAAAATTCTGTATAAACTCAAATGGAACTATTCTTTTGCATCACAAACCCCTATCTTTTTTTTATCTTATTTTCTAAGCTGTCATTTATAAATCTGTTAATTATCTGGAGTAAATACACTTTAAAAAAATACAATAAGTTTGTTATTTTATGAAAGCAGACAGAAGAGAAAAATAAAAGAGAAAAAGAAAAAAGAAAAAAAAGTCTTCAGAGCCTGGAATATTCTATTAGGGTACATTTATACCAGAATGATGTCTGAAACAGAAACCAATTCATTAAAAGGATTCAACTTTCAGGAGCGGCAAAATTCTCCTGTTTGATTTACCTGACTGGTAAATGATAATTTCATATATTTAGTTCAACAGCTGTTTTCATGTTATCAATTTGTATTATATGGAGCAAGAACAGTTTTGAATGTAAAATAAAGTTAGATGAATCAAAATATTATTAGGATTTGCAGGCCTCAAAGAGAGAAGGGTGGTGTGCCATTGCACCGTGGAAGGTACCTCTTCAGCATGGTAATTTCATCTGTGATTTGTTACAATCACTGTGAGGTAAACAGTGGAACTAGGGCAGCCTGAAGTTTCTTTTGGCTGCAATAAAATTGCCTTGACACTATCAATAACTTAAAGCTAACATAAACTTTGGACAGTCTCTACCTATGTAGCCATTCCTTGAAAATAAAATTTTAGAGGTATGACTGAGAATACCTGATGTAGTTGTACTGTAGCATTCAACCAAGTGTGAAGCCACAAAGCAGAATTGTACTGCATGCTTTGCAGCACCTGAACTCCACTTGGGAAAAAACATTCTCTTGTCTGAAAGGTACTTCACATATTTTGGAGAACTCTATTTTACAAAATGCAATAATATTGCATAGACTCTAAAGGAAGAAGCAGGACCTAAGTGTTAAATGGCGAAAGCAAAAGACTGTGCCTAGAGGTACAAGTCGTCCCTGTGTTGGAGTTCAAGTATTTTCAGAACTGCCTGTGTATTCCAGACGCAGTGATGCTCCTCCAAGTGGTTCATAGCTATTAGCAAGAAGCAGCAATTATCCTTTAATGTGATTGAATATGCTCTAAAGAAAAATCTCTTTCCCAGACCATTTCAACTGTTTGCTTCTTCCTCTGGGAAATACAAAAGTCCTTTCAAAAGTCAGTCTTGTTCTAAAATACTTTGCATCTTGCCAACTCTGTTTTCTTTATTTCTCCTATGAACTCTGAGATTTCAGACTATTCTCAGACAACTTCTCTCAGAGTTCCAGTGCTACTAGCTTTAGCTTTTTTTTCCTTTAAACTGAAAATGGAGATTCTCAGAGAATTAGTTGATTCATGGTTGAAATTTGCATAAAAACCATTTAATGCCATAAGATTATTGATAAAATAAGCCATGCTAATATATTAGTAACATAAACTGTATTCTACAGTTTTCACATTGTTCTTATGCTTCATTTTGACACTTATTCTTCCTATCCCTTTGCATATTTTGCAAGATTTTCATTATTTCTCAGCTCTCTTTGAATTCTGTCGGTTAGAATTTCTGAAATTTAAGAACAAAGATTCTGATGTGGCTTTAAGGATATACACTTCAAAGGAATAAGACCACTATGACGACACAGATCTAAGTGAAGAAACTAGTTTTGATACATTTTCTGTTTTTTTTTTAATATATACCTTCAGTACAAGAGGATTCAGGATGTTCTGATTCATCAACATTTAATGGAAAATATTGTGATTTTCCCAAAATGGCATCTGACAGTAAATCACCTTTTTAAGCAGATGAAGACAGATTGATTGCACTCCAAAAATGTTATTACCATACTGCTGAGAAGCAAAATATATTTTTGTCATTCCCAACTGTGATTCATGATATTATTTCAACTGGCTTTCTGTGAATTACAGTTCTAAGGATATTTATTTAACAAATATTCTGCAATGTTTTTAAGAACATCAAAACATTTCTCATCTATGACATCCACTGATGGTCTTTTAATGGTATTTTTCAAAAATGTCTCAAATTTTTTTTGTCAAGAATGTCATCCTGAAAGTACAAGTCTCACAAAATAGTACTTTATGTCGTAACTGAGTAAGCAAGAAAATGATCCTCAACCATTATTAGCTGTTGTCTCACCTTTTTTTGCACCAGACTCATTTTTTTTCAATGACCACTATTGCATGTGGAGCTACAAAAAATTCACTGGAACTCTGAAGCACAGAAATTGGGAGTTACCAAAATCCACCTGTATTGGAGCATTTGTTGCTTTAGTATCTTCAATACAAACCATGTGATTTTAAGGTGATTATATAGTAAACTTCTAATGTGTAATCAATACTCTGTCAGGTACTTTCTAACACATTGAATCACTGCACTTAGATCATAATTGCTGGGTAACTTCTAATTACTGTTTCATTTCTTAGCTGAAAATACAGCACAGGTCTGTGCAAAATAGAACTGATTCAGCTGTGATTAAATTGAAGCTATTCACACTTAGCACTTACTTTTAATATGTTAATGTTCTAATTAATTCAGCATCTTGAATTTTTGATGCAAGAAAAATGAAAAGCTTCCCATGTCAGAGGATGATACATTACAGCCAATATTTTCTTTTTCTCTTTTTAGTTTTTTTTTTTTTTTATTTTTTGGGTATTATGACTCACGAAAATGAGTTTTCTATGGAATGAAAAATGGCACATGTATGAGTTAGGACTTCATGGACAAGTAAAATAAGTAAACATTAAATTCTTCCTGTGCTTCAGTAGAAACATCTGTAAAATTGATATAACCTGAAAGGGCTTGTAGGCCTCAATCTGCATTTTGTTTGGCAATTAATCAGAGCTTTCACAAAGTACCAGGAGTGTGGGTATGTATGTCAGTGAAACATAATTTTCATAGAGTTAAGGATTCATATCATGCTTTGCTTTAATACATTTGTTCGATTTGTGTTCCTTTGGGAAATACTTCCTGTGGACATACCATGTTTGAGGAAGATTTGGACATTCAGGACTACACTTGTGCAGAATTGCAGTAGCATCTGTATGTCTGTTTATACTGGTTGCTAATACCTGTCTTAATATCAGCAGGTGTGTATCTGGCCTCCAAATGAGACAAGGAAATATTTCAGTTACCTGAGAAATCCACAGAGGAAGCATGCTTTGAGCAAATCTAATGCATAGCTGTAGTACTAATATCAAACCACAATATGCATAGTTATTTTAATTTATTTTGCTTGCAGCTTTATTTGTGGTTTGTTTGGCATTGAGTTGGCTAAGAAGGCCAGTGGCATCCTGGCCTGTATCAGCAATAGTTTGGCCAGCAGGACGAGGGAAGTGATCATCCCTCTGTACTCAGCACTGGTGAGGCCACACTTCCAATCCTGTGGTCCAGTTGTGGGCCTCTCATTGTAAGAGGGACATTGAGGTGCTGGAGTGTGTCCAGAGAAGGGCAATGGAACTGGGGAAGGGTCTGGAGCTCAAGTCTTTTTGCAGTTCAGGGAGCTAGGGGTGTTTAGCCTAGAGAAAAAAGACTTGAAGGGGATCGTGTTTGCTCTCTACAACTACCTGAAAGGAGGCTGGAGCAAGGTGGGGGCTGGTCACTTCTCCCAAGTAACAAGAAATAAGACAAGAGGAAATGGCCTCGGGTTGTGTCAGGGAAGGTTTAGACTGTATATTAGGAAAAGTTTCTTCATGGACAGGGTTGTCAAACATTGAAACAGACTGTCAGTGGTGGGGTCACCAACCCTAAAGCTGTTTAAAAGACTTGTAGATGTGTCACTTTGGGATATAATTTAGTGGTGAACTTGATGGAATTAAGTTCATGGTTTGACTTCATGCTCTTAGAGGTCTTTTCCAACCTAAACAGTTATATGATTCTATGCTATTTTTAAAAAAATAAAATTCATGTACAATTTTGCAAGCTGGAACCAGAACCCACAGTTCTCAACTGCTGTTTGACTTGTATAACTGCTTCATATGTAATTTCTTCTTTGGGTAGGAGTTCTGAACTCTTTGCTGAACCTAAGTGAACCACACCATAAGGGATGGTGCAGGCTGGCACAGATTCATCTAGAAAAATACTACCCACACAATCAGGTAGTTTAGCACATGTCCCAGTTTGGTGGAATTACATATCCATGCATTCACAGTTCCCTGGCTGTCCTGGGTAGATCAGAACTTCACCTGCCATTCTGCAATTCTGGATAAAGGCCTTTACGTTTTGGATGAGTAGAGTTCATACGTGTGCCTGAACTTCTCATTTTCAATTGATTTGCTATGAGCAGCTCCCTATGGACTTCTTAGTCACTCTTTTCAGGCTCCTGATTCAGTTTGCAAAGAGTTGAGACACCTACATTTGTTCTCTAGATATTAAGAGTTTCTTTGGATCTGCCCCTTACAATGTAAATTGTTTTTACAATTGTGCCCCTTACTATTGTAAAATTTGACTACTGCCCCTCCAGCTAGGAGTTACTCCTTTCTTCTGGGTAATTAATTTCTATATTTTCACACAATTGGTTTGCAGTTGGGAGAAGTGATTTCTTCAGCTGGACTTGTGCTGTCAACTTCATGTAGAACTACCTTCAGAGTACACACTAAGTAATTCTGAGAAAATATTTGTTTTCTGCATAATTCTCTTTTTTTATATGTTTGCAAACAAATTTGCCTTAAGTTTGAGGAGACATACGATTTCAGCTTGTCACATTTATTAAGGTGGCATATTTTTTTATTTTAAATGTACATCTGAAATCTGGGTTCACATAATAATTTTAAGTTGATTATGTTTGTTTATTGTAGATGTTTTTATTTGTGTGCTCAATTAGTATTTCTGTTCTGAGAAAAATATTTCTGTGAAAGTCAGTGTGAGGATGCCAAAATCAAAGAAATATGTTCTGCACCTGGCTTTCTGTTCTTGTATTAATAAAAATAAACCCTAAAACCAACAGGTAGTGAGGAGAGAGAAACTTGGGAGAGAGGGAAGTCCTTGTATGGATAACAATTTTCTTGTGGCATTTCTCTCTCTCCCTCAAGGCAAACAGATTAAAGCCCCATATAATGGAATGATACTGGTGGGAACATAAATATTGCAGTGTGATTAAACCACCAAAATACTCAGGTGATTAAAGTGCTTCAGGTCTTTCAGTTATTATTCTGTTATATCATTTCATCTCATTTCAAGATGTTGTTTTTTTCATAGTTTTTGAAGAACACTCTAGGCAACAAAATTGATTTTGTGAGGCCCATAGCGTTGGACTATTGATTTATTTTTTTATATTGCACATCCATCATCTTTGTTTTTAGACACTCCAGCAAAAATATGTATTCTTGTTATAACATCATCTGGCTGTCCCAATACTGATGCAATTAGTGCATGGAAATCTTTGTGTCTTTGACAGGACTGTACTAGCTGAGCGGTGCCCTTTTGACTTTTCTTATTTGAGAATTAGGTGAAGTAAATCAGACATTTATGACCAGAGCATTTGCTTACTCATGTAATCTAATTCAAAACTTAGAAGTTTCAGCTAGGAATTATATTTTAGGGGAAAAAAAAGTCAAACCAATCAACCAAACAAACCAATCCAAACAAAATCCAAAAGCAAACAAACAATACCCAGAACACCAGATTTTATGTTAAACCTTTCCAGTTGTAGACCATATTAGGTTCCCTGTTATTTTTGCTTTGAAAAGGTAATCCAATGTTCAGAAAATGTAAGAAGCACCAAAGCTATCATTCAACTCTCTCTCTTCTCACTTTGTTCTGGGTATTATGATACAGTTTCTAAGAAAAGGAATGTGTCACAGTACGTAAGAAGAAATCAAATCAATATATAATTAAGAATTATAATAATTTTTCAGATTTAACAGTTGAGTTACCCTCGAGTTCAGTTGACACATGACAATGATGGAGTTACTTGTGCTTACTTTCTGCCTTTAATTCTCCAGGCCAGTGATCAGAAACCTATTTAGGGATGAATGAAATGGGAAAGGACTTTGGCCAAATACAAAGCAGAGGTTGTCACATGGTACTGCACTTCTTGTCTCAATGCAAAATGCCTTTTCTACTTTCACAATGCTGGATATTGGTTAAGACATTGATATTCTGAAGTGATTTTCTATAATGTCAACAGTAATTGTATGCATTCTTTTTCACTCCCAACAATCCCTGTGTATTGATATGTTGTTTCTTGTTTTTTGCTTAATGTTCAATTCTTAAAGACAGAAGCAGATGAATTTCTGATGTATTTATATGGGTTTTTTTAACGATGAGGTAATACTCCATGGTCCCTGACTAGGATTCTGAAGCTTTACAATAGTTCAACTACATAACAATGATGCGGCATTAAACTGAGCTAGGGATTGTGATTTGAAATTAAATTTAAGTAGAGTTTCTTTCATTAAGTATATTCCTAAACATTATTCCTTATATTTCTCTTATGAGTATGTTGAAGTATAAGGTAGTAAAAACAATGTTGATCGATTTATTCTTTTATATACTTTAAGAGAGCAGAAATTCTAATTAGACATAAAAATTCTGAATATTTCTGTAGCTAGCAGAGTGTAAGGAAAAGCATACAAATTTTAGCAAATAACTAAGGAATGAAACTGGATGCATAAAATGGAAAATTTTTGTTCAAAGTATGTTCTCCTGCAAACCTCACCTTTGTGTCTGTCAGCCCTCCTTTTCCCTCCTAGCATTTTCCCACATTTTTCATTAATTTCCTAATATCATTGTATTTTATGTTAGCCTTACTTTTGAAGACTTTACTTTTAATTTTTTAATTCAATTTTGAGAATAAAAAATTCTTTCCGTTTTACTGGTTTACTATTATTGTCAGTACCTTTGCGTAAGAAGGAAGAGTCCTTCAGCAAATGCCACCAAAAGAAGTGAAATAAATTTTAAGAATTAACTTAAGAATTACCTTTAAGCATTAACTCCTGCTCAACCAAAGCAAATAGGAGGGAGTATTACAGAGAAAATAAAGTTTTTTATTATGTCTATCCAGTAAATTACATGTTTAATAAATCTAACCTCACTGAGGGAAGTATAATGCAAGAAACTGTATAGACCTAACCTTTTCATTGTGGAGGAAGTCCCTGAAATTTCTGTACCTAAGGGATATTTCTGTGATGTACATGAAGGTACTTCTGAGGATTTTTTTTTTTTTTTTCTTGAGATGGTTTTCCTTCTTGTTATCAGTTGAATATTTAGAAATTTCCATCTCTTCCTTGCCATTGTCTCAGAAATTGTCCATCTGTTTGTTGTGGTTTGATAAACAAAGTGAGTATAGTTTTCAGCCATGCTGTCTGGACTGAGTGTGCATGAGAGAACTGAAAGGAACCAAGACATATGCCAAGATACCTGAATCTCTTTAGGTGGCTGGATCTTGGTTTGATGAGAGCCAAACACTAAGAAAATGTTTTACTGATAAATATGAGTGTGATATTAAATGCTGATCTATACTTTAAATGATACTTTATATATTGTATTCCTGACTAGCAGTGGAAAGAGACAAAATGTATTCAGAAAGGCTGGATATGTGAAAGTTTCATCTTTGGAGCAACCTGTCTCCAGTGATTGCAGGGAGAGCCTGGAGAGGTTACCTCCTCTTTGGTGAGTGCACTGTCCATGGGTTAGATTTCAGACAGAACCAGACTGTCCCAGTAGATTAATCTATCACAAAAATGCCAGTTGCAAATCAAAGCTAAACAGTGGAGTGGTCATAACAGGAAAAATCCTCAGAGATGTTCATGATTACAACTTAGAAAATAAATGTAAGGCATATGGATAATTTGAGTTGCAGTTGCAGTCTCTGTAATAAAAACATCATGTGTTATGGTATTTGAGCAGCACCACAAATAGTTTTCACAGGCATTATGAAAAGGCAGTTTCCCTGTGGCACCAGAGACATGCTTGTTTGGCCCTAGAATCTCTTCTTGAAAGATTGTTTGTATTTTCTTTCTGTTAAATTAACTCACATACACCTTATTTAACCACCTGGTAGTAATGCAAACAGTTTGATGAAATCAGAATAAAAGCGAATGATTTTGTTGCCTTGGAATACTTTTGCTTTGATGTAAACAAATACTTGTCATAGGGAAACTACTTTGTCATAGGCCCCCACCAGGAAAAGATCCAGCAAATTTAAATGATCAGAGTGGTTGGCATACACATATTTCTGTGTGAAAGGGAAAATCGTGAACCTTCCATCTGAAATAATGCACGTATAAGGGAGGAACCAGAAAACATGAGAAGAGAGAGTGTGTGTGTGTGAGTGTGTGTGTGCAAATTTTATTTTTTTAATGAAGGTAGATCTATAGTAAAGATTCTGTTAAATTATTCCTGTGATTTTATCAATTCAAGGTTCTGTTGAGGAGATGCAAAGATTATTTCTCTATATTCTTGAAAACTAAACAAAGGACCTCTTCTACATATTTTTATCAAACTTACAGAAAGTATTCTTGCTTCTCTGGCTGAAACTGGTAGGTAGTGAAGTGTAATTATTTCTTGTATATAATCTCAGAAAACTCAAAGGAGGAGCAGAGACTAGTTTGTGGAGGCCAACTGAAAAACAAGAATTGTATGTGTGGCCTTGAAAAAAAAACAACTCCTTGTTAATTAGGTTTCAAAATATTACAGAACTTGAATGGGATATATAGTATAGGTGTATTGTAGTTTTAAATATAAATATTAGAGTATATTATCATGCAAGAAGAGTATTCCAAACCTTTTGCTTTTTATTCCCCAAAGGCTTTTCTTTTTGGAAAATAATAAAATTTTTAAAATCTTTATATTCACATTATAATAATCTTAATCTAAGACACATACAAAATGCAGGTTGCTATTTGTTTTGTATTCTGTCCTGATTTGATAAATAAAGGTGAACCTAGATAATAATTCAGAGTCTGGGACTGTATTTTGTAGGATTCTGATTTTCAAATTTGAAATGGTGGTAATTGAGAGAAAATTGCTAGACCCCCTTTTCCTTACTCTAGTTAGACATGAATGCTTTTTGCATTGCCTTCATAAAAGCATGTTCTTCAGTCTCTTCTTCATAGAAAAATAAATTTAATTTTTGATCCTCAGAAGTGTAAAGTATATCTTCTTACTATATAATACAGAAATTAGCATCTATTATTCTTACACTGTGTGATATTATGCAGCGTTCGTAGCTTTGTTTTTTCATGCTTAGTTTCTGTACTGAAAACAAGTAGTGACCATTTGATTTCTTCACTGGAGCATCTAGATTCTGGCTGCGGCAGAGACAATGGAGCTATATTCTTACTGCTAATTTGAAAAAAAAATAAGGAATAGTGCATTCAAGCACTGATTTCCTGATCATCCATGTTACTTAACAGTTAGCGCTGTGCCTGGCATGGATTTGGCCTGTGCTGAGTGGCACAACTGAGACACAATTTTTTATCTATGAAGCATACACAGGATGATTCCTCCAGCAAAAACTTTGGTGGCCTGCGTACTTTCTTCCCCTGCAGTTTTTGAATACCATTACAGAGTGCTTGGTACCATCAACCCCACCCTTGCTCCACTCCTACTTTTGATGTTGTGCTGTGTAAATGCCATTCTGCTGGGCTGTACCAGACCCAACTCTTTATGTTGGACACTTTGAGCTGAAGAGAGAACTGAAACAAAAAAAATAATTTTCTGATGGTCAGATAGATGTTACCTCTGGCCCAAAAGATTGTGACAAGTGCTGTGCAGCATGCTTTTGCCAGTTGGCCACAAGATAAACACATTCCAAAAGTTTATTTCTTAAGTAACTAAAAAGTTACTTCAGTCACTTCCAAAGCAGTTTTAATGTGGTTTAATTATTAGGAAGTGAATCTGTGATGACTTCATGCCTTCCAAGTATTACTGTGTAAATAATTCAATACTTTTTCTGTGAATTTAGTATCCAACATAATGCACCCTTTCTTTGTACTTTCCCTAAAAATGAAACAATTCTGCAGCCACTATCTACCAACGTCAGATATGCTAGGTGTGGCTGGATAGAGTAGAAATGTAGGCAGAAATTAGCACAGAAAGTTACTCTCTTATTTCGGACACTTGTATATTGGTGGAGTTTCCTGGCACTCAGGGGTTCTCCAGGAGTAGTGTCCATGCTGTTTTGCTGTTGATTTGCAAATCCTACAGTGCAACACATTGGTAAAAGAAATCTAGACACCTTGGCAATCTGAGTTGTTAAACAAACAAATATCCTCAAATGTCCTCAAATACCATCCTACCTTTAAATTGTCTGCATACTCTTTGGCAATTAGAAAATATTTGTTAAATGGCTGGAATATATGCAGATTCTTCATTGATTTGTTCTGTTTAGGGGTTTGCATTAATTAGATACAGGAATTCAGACAGCAAATATATAAAAGTTGCATGTTAGAACACTTGATGGGGTATTTTGAAGAGTAAAAACAACTGTATTTCAGTGGATAATCTGGAAATGCAATAAAAATATATCAAACCTTTTTTATAATATTTAATCTTTAAAAAACATTAACATTGCTTTTCCTTTTTAATATGTTTGGGTTTTTTACTTTTGATCTAACAGAAGTACTTCTCATAACTACAGAAGAAATATATTTGTTCTGCTTTGATGAGTGCCATTAGATGTATGTTATTCAGGGGCAGGATTCTACACACATTTACTCTTCTATAATTAATATTTACCATGTTTTGTCCAGTGCAATTGTATGTCAACATTAGAAGAGAAAGGTCCCCCTTGTTGCATTTTTTAAGAAGTCAAGCAATATGCTGTTTATGTAAAGGAGCCATATAGAGGCAATGCTTCCATTTCATATATCCTTGTTCACACTGAGGCAACTTTTTATAGTTATTGATCCCTGTGAAACAGTTGCCAGGCAGAGACAGAGGATTTCATAAAGTGAAGGCCTGTTCAAAATCTTAATGAGAGCAGAATCTGGTGGTAGTCAAAAGCAGAAGTTCTTAAATGCAGAAACCCACGTTATCAGATGCAGTGACAATCACCATGCCACAAGTCATTTATCTGAACACTAATCGTATTAGATATGCATATATTAATTATGTATTATGTTTCTTTTTACATAAAATTATCTTCACATTGGAAGTAATTGTGGGCATACGCGTTGTTTTAATTCCTGTTACTTTGATTTTTGTGTAACATCTATCTCTGGCCAGTATAGGAACAAATTATGTTTTCTACTATATGTTTCTAGCCAGAAATCCCATTTAGCTGCTGCTGAATCATTATATCACTAAACTATGATTGTTTATATTCCACCATAGGATTGTATATGTTTTCAATATGAAAAAAATGTGAAATTTTATGATTTCATGAAAAATGACAGGAAAGCCCTTTAGCGATTTCAGCTCTGTACCTGGGTAACTTTCTGGTTAGAATTTTTGTAGAATTTACCACTGGATAACTCCCTTGTTTTTCTTTCAAGAGGAGGCTTCCTTTGAAATTTACCTCAACCACAAATTTGTGATTTCCCACTGTGGTGTGGGGTAGACTGAAATACAAACAGGAAGTGGGTATACTCTTAAAAATCTATCAACAACTGGGGACTGAGATGCAAAGCTTAGCATCTGGGTGAGTGCATATGTGATGAAATGACATTGTGAAAATCAAGAGTCTTTCACAGAACTTGTATAAAGTGTACAAATTCCAAATATTAAAGCTTATAAATAACTAGAAAATCTATAGTGATGCATCTTGATCCACACAATAGATATTGTCAAATGTCTTTAGAGAGGCATTAATTTTATTTCAAGACCTTACTCAGTATGGAATTTATTTTAGTTCAAAAAATTACATAAATGCATTATTGTAGGGAAAATACTTTTAAGGAACTGCTAAGTTAGACAAGGAATGACCTTTGTGTTTCAATTCAGGAAATAAAAAACTAATTTCAATAATAGAATCTTCTATTTCAAAAGAGCCTGATTTATGTCCATATCTTTTCAAATTTTTTTAAACTTCTTTTCTAATAAATTATTCTGATCTCCAGAAAAAAATGGAGATGAATTGCAATGAAGAATGACATTTCACTTCTGTTTCTTTCATTCTGTTTTAGATCTAATGTAGATCTAACCTATGTTTAGAAGTGCAACTAGAAGTGTATTGATCTGTAAGGGTATAAATTTATTTTAACTTGGATGTTTTCTGTACTTCCAGTTTGTTCTCATCAGTATTTATGTTCTTTCATTCCTGAGAACTTGCAGGTATATCTCAAAGTTTTTCTTCTTTCTTCTATGAGGAAAACATTATAAACTCCAGATTTCCTGTTTTAGATATGAGAATATATGAAAAACAGGAACATTTTATAATACTTCATTAAAAGTCAAAGAATTTTTACTCATTATGCTGTTTCTGTAAGCACTGATGTTTTCTAAACTTTATGGAATTTTACTTACTGAAAAAAATTATTTAAGGGGCCTCTTTGGTTCAGTTTAAATAGCAGCTTTGTTACAGAGTAGAATAATGTGTTAGGCCTAGGGTAATTTTTTTTTCTTTTTAATTCATGAATGTTTGAGTCATTGTTTAAAATATAGTGTTGCTTGCAATGTCATCCAGGAAAGAATGTGACAAACAATTCCCTACTGTTGTGTGATAAACTTATTTTTTAAAATTTATACATCCTTAGTACTTGTTGATTGTGCTTTATATATTTGCCATTTTATTTACAAATGCTTTTGTAGAAAATCAAAATAAATATACAATTATTGATGTTGAGCAAAAATGTATGTTTAATAATCTTTATAATTTATGTGCCAGTATTTATTTATTTATTTACAGAAAAATCTGAATACATGTAAACAAACCCTAAAAAATTATTTCTATTTCTTTATTCTTATGCTTCTGTTAATTTTCCTTTTTTCCAACACTTTTAATTGTGGTGTGAAATCTCCTAGTCTGCTGCAGCAACACTGAAAGATGAATTATAATGGTACTTTAGCCTTCCATAAAGAATTTTAGTTTGTGCACGGATTTTTTAAACTTTTATTTTAGATTTTAAGTGTTTACTGAAGTGGAAAACTGTTTCCACCACAATACATATCTGTATGCTCATCTTTATTCTTTAGAAGATGAGCAGCCGGGATTAAAATTAAACTGGTGATAAGATTTTACATGATTAATTGCAGAAGAAGATTAAAGCCCTGATAAACTAATTACCAGAGAAGCCCCTGTGTGTGCTATTTTGCTATGCAGACTCTGAAAAATAAGAAGTGATTGGAGAGGAATGGTGATGTAAGATTTCACAGTAACTGAGGTTTTTGCCTTAATTTTCAATGCATTCTTTATTAGCTTTTATTGCCCCTTGCTTTACATTCCTGTTAGTTACTCCTGTGCCCAGTGATTAAATACTGTCTCATAAATGGGATTGGTTGACACTAGGAAAATATCCAAGACTGATTCTGTGGACATCAATTGCTTGTATGTATATGCTTGTGTATGTATAGTTACACATATACAGATGGATGCACACACACACACACTTAATGGGTATGCACAGATGTTCTCCTACTCTTCTGGAAGAAATTTCTTACTTTTATCTTGTAAAAGTATTGAAGAACTTGCTTATTCAGAGTCTATGCCATATCTCCTTTGAAGAGGGCTTGTTGATGCCAGTTATGAAGTAGAAAAAATAGTACTGCAGTGCTGTTTCTGGGCTATCAACAGTTTTTCACATATTTTGGGGACTGGTGGTGTCAAAAACAGAGTGACAAAAACGCTTCAACAAGACCAAGTATCTTGGTGATTCCTTGTGTTAATATAGCCATCTCCTGCACGACACAGATGACAAAAATTAGAATGAATTTATATATGATAACCTAGATATTACATGAGAATCTCTTTATTGTATGGATCTTTGACAATGGTGTTGCAAATGCTGTAAATCTAAGCCACCAGATTCTTAAATCTTCAAGGTGCCCATTTTTCAAAGTGCTGGTTTGTTATGATATGCTGTATATTTGAAGGGAAGAATGATACCTCTCAAGTATTGAGTCCTTCAAAGTTACCTAGACTGAAATCTACCTGACTGTTACACCATATTTATATCTGTGTTTCAGCCCTTCTTAAAGTGTCTGCAATGTTTTCTTACTTTTATAAGTTGTATTTTTGTAAACTCGTATCTACTTCTAGGTTCAGATTTTAGGAGAGAATTCTAGGATTACCTACTGCAGAGAATATTAAAACCTTTATACACAAAGAGAAATTGCTCTAAAATCCAGTTGCTTAGTCATACATGTCTTTCAGGCGTCTGAAGCCATTATTAATTGACCTCGGTAGCTTCATTAAAAAGAGATGGAACAACCTTCATTTGTGTGTCAGTACAGATGGTGATAGCCCCAGAACTCTTGCTTCGAGCCAGAGATCACAAGCTGTTTAAAACAGAGCGTTTCCCTCGATATCCTTCCTACTGATCATGGGCCATTAACAGTACTAAGTTCCGGTGGGAAAGTGGGCTAGTCGAGAACTCTGCTTGGCTGCTTTAGGGCAGAGCCTGTGTTATGCAGTTTACTGCACTAATTATATACTCTTGATGAGCTCATTAGAGGACAATAAAGGAAAATGAAAACAGTTTGCAATATGTGTGGTCAAATTAGCCACACAGAGAAATTACAGTCAGTACTTAAATGCTGTATAGCAAGTGTCCATTAAAAAAAATGTAGACACTTGTGTATGTACACTGTAATGATGCCTAAACTAATTTTCTTTAATGTGTTTATTTTTCAAATTGGGAATTGGATCCTGTTTCTATCTGATTAGAATGCAAAGGAATTATTTAAATGAGGCAGGCAACAGGATATTTATAGCCATGTTCTTCATGGAAGTTTTTAATTATGCAGATCTGAGTTGGTGGTCAGCTTGCAATGTTTTAGGGTTGAAATCTTATCTCCAGTTAAGAAAGAGACTATTTTTAAGTTGATAGACCACTTAAGAGTATCTATTTAGACTATCCACTTAAGACTATCCAAGTCTCCATTTAAGACTGTCCTATATGCAGTTGAGTGAAAATAAATTGCATTTAAGTGCAGTTCATGGTAATTTGAAGAAAAAAAACATTTTAAAGATTTCTTTCATAAACACTTTCTATGTACACATATGCACACTAATTCATATATAAAATATCAGCATGGATACAAGCTGAAGGTAGTACTTAACTGCAAAGGGTGTTTCTTATCTGTGGGTGTACAGAAGTTTATATGTGCAAGTTATAAACGGGGAAAGTACAGTAGAGGTAAACTTGTTTTATGGCTGCAGCCAAATCTGATCAAGATGGTTCTGCAGAAGACAAATGAGGGATCTTTGCCCAAATTGCTTGTATTTGCATGTATCTTTATTCCTTGCCCCAAGCCTGTGAAATACCTCCGAATTTTAATCTTTCTGTTTAACCTGGTTCATTCTAACAGAAGTTAGTTAGAAAAGGATTGCAGGTGCAACCATACTGCTGGACTTGACTGGGAGCTACTTTCAGTGAGGATTGGTCACTTAATGGATACATGGACATCTGTGAGCCTGCACTTTATCTGTCAGGCTCAGCTTACCCAAAATGGGGTGTGCCATTAATGCATGAATTGCTCGGAATTACATTGTTGGGGGCAAACCAGATTCCTGGTGCTTTGACCAATTGAAATTATTTCGTACAAAGTTTTCAGCAAAACCTGTATGAAATTTCAGCTCCCTTGCAAGTCTAAATTTGTAAATGAGCCTTCACGTGCTTTGACCAGAGATTTTATAAATCATTGCTATCCTGAAATTTCTTTTCTATTCGGTTTATTGTGGATTTTACATTACACTTGTTTTCTCTGGATTTTGATTGATCTGCTATAATGAAATTTTCTCAGCATGAGCTGGATATATCACATACCTATGGAGTCCAGATGAAGCTGCAAATTTGGTGTCTTTATTGGTATAGGCCTGTTTCATTAAGGAAATAACCTGATAAGCCCCCAAAATGCTTTTTTTTCATGCTATTCTTTCTGAACTAATCCAGTGATGTGAAAATTTGGGATGAATCTGCGTTAAGAATTCTCATAGAGTTGTAGATTTTTTCATTGTCTGACCATTCACTGTGTAGCCGTAACACTGGCACTAAAGTAATGCTTAAACACTTTGTGTTTTTCAAGTAAGCTCTCTCACTTCATTTCTTCTTAGAAATGAAATTTGACTGACTTTCATGTTAGAAGAGCTAATTCTTGCAAATAAAGAATATATAAAGTATATATGTCATTTTTACGATGCCTAACTGTAAAATAAAAATCTCAGTAGATGCATTAAGGATAATTTATTTTCCGAACTTAAATATATCTTGAGATATAACTGTTGAACAAAGTAAGCAGTTATATTTTTTTTTTATTGCCATGAACACAGAATTATGTCACTGAGAGAACACTGAATTGCATGCTGGGTGGATGCTGGATGCTTTAACCCTTGTTATAACCAGAGCCTTGATCTGGTCTGGTTTTGGAGGTGTTGTTGTTGGGGCCTTTTTGTCCCATAAATTCAAAATAATTGTCTTTACTTATTATTACTTCTAATATCGAAAATCTCTCCAAAGCAAAAATAATCTGATAGAAAAGCATAGTACAAGTAAAACAACAGGGCATGTAGTCACAGCTGGATGAGTGGATGAGTGGAATGGGAATTAAAACTCCTCATTTGCATGAACAGGTGCAGACGTCCATTAGTCTTAAGGTTCAGAAAAGTACATGAATGAACTTTTTCCATTCTATAATGTGCAAAGAATCTCTTTATGGTCAAAGCTATGTAACAGTAACTCTGTTTATGCAAAAAAAAAAAAAAAAAAAAAAAAAAACCAAACAGAAATCAACCTAAGCAGATTGTGTGCTGTCAGAATCACCATTTTGTAACTAATATGTAAATTTTTATATACAATATATAGGTCTAAATCAGAATTTCTCTGTTTTTCCTGGTTTTTATATTAGTGATCTAAGAATTTCTAAAGCAAAAATAGTATAAAACTATTTTTAAAATGGCTTGTGGACCAAAACAATATAATAAATTTTTGCTAAGTTGCACATTTTTAAGGTAATGCATGTGTAGGTTATTATATGCTCTTCAATATAATATATTTTATTATATTATTATATCATAATATTCATTGTGTTACTATCATAATTTGATCAACTATTAATTTAAAACCAATAGTTTTTCCAGTGTATGCACTATTGTACTTTTTCAGGGTGCATTGTGACAACTTGTAGAATAGGTTATCAGAAAGTACATTAAAAAAAAAAAAGTCAAATTATTATGTATTGCTCATATCCAAATAACTGAATTCCATTCTAAGCTGGAAACAATAACTAGGCAAAGCTTCAAATTGTGAAATCACCAATATTTTTTAGCAAAATGGGATTTTTCTAAATCATTGCATGGATTATCAAAGAAAATTGGCTTAGTTTTTCTTTGGGATAACTGGACCATTTCTTACTTTTCACTAATTAACCAAAGTTCTTTTAATCTAAAATGAGCCCTACTGGTTTCCACAAACCAGAAAATTAACTGCACAAAAAACTTGAGAGCGTACATCTGTGTGAAGAATGCAATGTATTTTTTAAAACACCCCATTGTGTTACCAGTAGAGTAATTTATTGCCCCTTTTCTTTCCCCTGCACTTGGTGCCTGCTCTGGGTGGCACTGCAGTCCAGAGAATTCTTTTCTGCGGTCGCTGGTTGTTACTGCAAAGTTAGTGGATTTTGTGGGCTTCCTTTAGAAGGGCAAGTAGAGGGATCACCAGAGTGAGAAGGAATAGGGTTACTTCAGACAGGACCTACCAGCGAACATGGATAATTTAGACTGCATAACTCCTTAACGCTTGATGCTACTAAATTTCTTCAGTCATTGTTCTTATAGCTTTGTTGCCCATCTCTTACAGTGTTAATATTTTTTGAAACTTAGGTCATAATAGCCTTCCAAACTTAGTAACTGGAGAACAGTTAGACCCAGGAAGGATTCCCATTGATTTTAGCTTTAATGAGAATTGGATCAGCCTATAAATGAACAATTTGTATAGCCTTTTAATTAACTGAAGTGGCCAAGTTAGTCATCACAACAGAATCACAGGACTATGCATACAATTGATGATTCAGTTCACCTAACTGAAGGTCTACATGTGCTATTAGAGGATATAATTCATCTTATCAAAGTGTAATCTGGACTATTATCTGAATCAATAATCATTTGAAAAGAAAGAAGACCCTTTTTGCCAGACTGCAGAGAACCACAGGTTCAATAATGAAATGATTGACTATGCACTTCCAAGAAAAAGCAGTTAAACTGCACAGTGTGTTCTGTACTTGGACAAAACATTAGAGACTGGAGTTATATTTACTTAAATTGAAAATTGAAAATAAACTTGAATAAGGAATGAATCTTTGTTTGGTACTGTACCAAAGCCTTTCCCCATATGCTGGAAAATAGGTGCATGAAGCCATTGTCTATCTGGCTGCTACATTTTACTGCTATGTTTTTCAGTCCAGCTTTTGCATTTGAAGAACTGTATATGCAAGGCTTAGAAACTCTTTGGCACTTCGAGTGAGTCCACCTGTTCAAAGTACACTACAGTTATAAATTGCATTAGTTAGGAAAAGACAGTGGTTGTAGGTCTTAGCTATTGAAGTCAAGTGCTTTATAATGATTTTTGTAACTAGAATAGCATTAGTAATAATAATTCAATTATTATTAAAGTATTTAAAATAAATTATAAAAAATAAATATTGTCATTATTTTTAGTTTCCACTTCCATGAAGAAACTACAAATTAGAACAGTGAGAATATAACAAATCTGAGAAACTGCTTCTTGAGCTGCAGTCAGAGTTTTAAATTCCAACAAATCTCAGCAAATACCTGAAGTAAAATCATCAGCTTTTCCTCATCAGGAATTAAAGACACTTCAAAAATCTTTTGAGTTTTGTATAGGTTTCATGCTGATTCACCAAACACTTGAGGTGCTTTGCCATGAACAAGAAGTAAGATGTATAAATAACACTAGCCAACCGATGAGTTTGATTCAGATTCTAAATTCTGCTTGAAGTGCTATAATGTAATCAGATGATTATGTACTTACTGCTGTAATTTTTAATACATGCAGAAATCAATATTTTAGATCTACTGATATCAGTGACTTTTGTTGACTCCAGGGCAAGTGGAATTAAGCCTAGAGCATAGAAGATGGTATGAACAAATATTTATCTCATATTAGAAATGGTTAATCTTGTGGAACAAAGTAGTTCAAGTACTGAGAACTTTATGAAAGTCAGTGCTTTTTTTACATGTAAACTATTCACAAACTTTATTTTGCTAACTAGCTTTTGGAGAAAAATAGAAAATAATTCATAAATAAGGGACTAAATTATAACATTAACAGGGAACTGATTCCCCATAACTATTTGTTAAAGTACCCACCAAAACCTAGCAAGTATGGATTTGAATTTCTCCTTGAAAACAGAAAGCAGATCTGAACTTCAATATCTTTTGACAATGTTTTTTCAGTTTTTTTTTCAGGTGTTATTCCACTAAGTACAACAATATTATTATATTATACAATATAAAAATACTTCTTAGTGCAAGAACTTGAGTTTCAATGTTTTATGTTTTTTGTTTAGAGTTGAAAATTCTACATCTTACCTGTTCAGCAATGCTCAGCAAGCATTTAAACAAGTGATGCAAACCAGAGCAGAGTGGGAAAATACAAGCTAATGCATAAAACGCAGGCTAATGCATAATGTAATGATCAGAGCAGTTTCAGTGTGAAGTAGGAAATGCAAATATAAATCCTGTCAATCTGAGAAGAAACCCTGAATGTTTCCGTGTGCTAGGTGATTCTCTGCCCTTTTTATAGGTACAGGAGAAGCTGGCACCATCTCTTTCTAATTTCTGAAGTTGAATGTCTAGTCCTTAGTTCAATTTGTTTAATATAGTTTAAAATGTATAAGATGGAGATAATAATCTTCCCAATTTTCATTGCAATGACATCTTTTTAAGAAGATCCAGATCTGGTTTTTAAGAGATAAAAAGTGAATGTGATCTTTAATTTTTTTTACCCTGAAGAAGAATGCAGCTTTAAGAAGATATCAAGACCTAATATCATATAATTTCTTTTAGTTGCAAGATCAGCTTATGTGACTATAAACATAAATAATTTTTTTTTTTTGCTGTTAAATTAAAAAACTATAGGATAAAAGCTGTGTTGCTCATACTAGTCATCCCTGGTTGAGATTTAGAGCTGTATATCACTAGGCTTGAAGCCAAATTTACATTCAACCTGCTTCAGGAGGCACATAAACACCCTTGTGCATGGTCACAGCAGTTTGTCTGAGACACTGTATGAAATTCAGTATTATATACTAAAATGCTCTTTCTCTCATATATAGCTGGTTTGCCTCCAAGCCCTGTGTTGCCTAAAGAGGACCTCAGAAAATAAACCATGGGCCTCATTTCTTGAGGACCTGCTTCCATTCTTTGGCAATCAAGTTCCATTTTCTGTTAATGAAACATAGGATTAGACATTTGATTTTACATCCCCAAAGTCTACAACCTTTGGTCAGAAAATAAAAGTACTTTTTTAAAATTCTGTAATCTAAATTTAACTTCATGACATCCACAAATTCTCTTTTGCTCAAAAATTAGAAAGGGAATAAATATTTTAAGTGAGATTTTTTTTTCTTTTTTTATATTCTAAGGCTATTTTAAATCAACTGAACTAGGAATTAATGGATTCAAAAATGCTCATCATTCTACACAAGTCAGATTTGTCAGGAAGTTCTCCCAAAGGTATCTCTCCATTACAATTTTATAATATATGGTGAAGGATATACAGTAACAGGAAATAAAAATCCATTCAAGGCTGACTTGTGTTCCAGAAAGACTCCATCCTATGCCCTTTTGATATCTTCAACCATTTTGCCAGGTGTATTCTAAAATAAAGATAATAATGTTGAAGAACATAAGCTAGTACCTATAGTGTGGTTGGATGCCTTCTCACGAAGAAGCACATATGCTGTAGGTAACCAAAATAATTTAAATGTTTGCCTGTATATGAATCTTTATTTTATTTTGTCATATGTGGTATAGATTTTAAAAGCACACTCCTTATTGTTTTCATTTGCTTGTTCAATGGAATGGTCATTCTTCTTACCCATACAAAGTCCAAATAAAGAACTAATTTCTTTCACATCAAACTGACCATGGTGTGTAATTTCAATTAGTTTTTTATTAGTCATCTAATATTAGATAGTATTAGTCATCATACCAATACGCGTTGTTGTTATGATAGCATGCATTCCAAACAAAATGATCCAAAGGGAATCATAGAACTCAGGTGAAGTATACTAGATCTCCTAACTCATCCCCAGCTAGTGAAGTACCTTGTACAGTATGTTAGAGGCATAATTGAGAGTAGTAATAAAATATTAATAGCTTTGTTTTTCACTTCTGAAGTATAACACCCATTTATAAATAGGCTATGCATTGATATCACATATTAAATTTCCCCATGTGTTTTGTCTCTTTAAGTAAATAATGAATTTAAAGGTAGGTAGGACTTGTAAGGAAGAAACATAACTGGAGAGGGCTAGCTTAAAATGCAAATACTTCCATGACTATAAAGTAATTATCCTTTAAGGAATAAAAATGCTACTGCTATTTTTTTATTGGACCAAAATAAAATTGAGAAATTCTGTAGCTATTACTTGAGGTCTGACAAGCAGATTTTTTTTTTACTACTTCCCCAGCATATTAGCTAATATAAAGTAAGAAAGCTTTGAAAAGGAAGTTAAAAGTGGTCATACTTAATATCATTTAATTAAAAATATTTAAGCAGAAAAGACATTACAGAATCTAAGTCCTGTAGGATGCAGAAAATGCATGCTTGAGCAATCCAAGAGGCTGAAAGTGCTTAAAGAATTTCTACATTAATTAGAAATCCTAAATTCCATTGGCATATATATTATTTATAACAAGACTGCTACTGTATCATCTTTAGTTACTAAGACACAGCTGAGCATTTTGTTATTTGTGTAAACATGAACAATGGAAAGATTGTTTAGTCCCAGAATGGGAGAGAAAAGTATTCTAATTACAGTTTGCATTGTTTTGCCTGTGGGTTCCCCAAGAGCCAGTCCCTGATGGGAAGCTGCTGTCTCACATTCAGTGATGCATGAACTCAGGCTCTTTGTTCTGCAATAGGAAAAAAAAAGTATCTGTGCAGTGCTATTTCTTGACTACTGCATGTAAAAGGTTATTGTACTTGATTCCTCTGCATCTGCACAGAGCTGACACAGAATCTGTCCTTTTTTCTTTCTGCTTCTGCATGTAACTATTGTTAGTTTTTTTCTTCTGTCGTCAAAAGACATAGTGAAAATAGGGTAGAATCAATCTTTACTTTCTCTGGCAATGAAAGAAACAGTTTCTCAATTTATATATTGATATCTGAATTATTGATTATTATGTAGTCTGTTCAGAATATGTAGATGAAAGGGAAAGTAAGCTCATAATCACCTGCTCCTTTGGGCAAAATACAAAAGCTAAACCAAGGGCCACTTAATGTTATCTTATTTACAGGTCATACAAATATATTTTCATTTTTGACAAAGTATTGAAGTCATTTGTGAGTATATAATTTGCACCCCCTCATACTACAGTTCTCTTGTAAACTATTCTCTGAATAATTAAATACTATGGAAAAATGTCAGAAGGCAAAATAAAATGTATTTATTCCAGCCATATCTTCCCACAGCGTGACATGTCGTGTGAAAACAACATTAAGCATTTTATGCCATCTGTGCTGGTTGGGGATACATTTACAAGCATGTCAATGTGGAATATTCTTTTTCAAGTTAGACACAGTCATCTTATAGCAATAAGCACCTAAACAGACTGATCTACAAAAGCAGACAGCCATTGATATTTGGTTCACTTTCATCCACTCCTTGAGTTTTGTTCTGTCTTTGAGAGATGGAGCTTGTTCATCATGCTGTCATTCACAGCTTTATACAAATACAATGATACTAAAAAGTATTCTTTCTGTAGTGAATAGATTTTAATGAGATAAATTCTGAATACTAAATATTAACATTTAAGTAAAATATTAGTGTTCCTTAAAAGAGATGCTTAATATTTTTTATAATATTTTTCAATATTATGGTATAATATATGCCATCATTTATTTTTTGTATTATTATAGATACTATAGAACATATACACTATTTTTGTAACATTTTAAATACTAATAAAATGCAGGAAAACATTCAGAAAAATGCCATCATTTCCCAAGGAATGTACATAAAACATTTAGTAGATATAAGAAGTCTTAGCTTCTAGCTGAACATTACTGACTGCCATTGTACACCCCATCTCCATAAGTGTTCTGTAGAATCAAAGACTATATTGTTTCAATGCACATGTTGTGTAAATTGCATCTTTCAAGTCACTTTCTCAAACAACCTAGTGTGTATTTGAGACTTGTTACGTGCAATTATTAACAATAAAATCACAATAATTTGATGTCTGCATTTTTTCCTGAATTTGTTAACAGTTAAGAAATAGTTTAAAAGAAAAAATTGCAGATCAGAATGTCTTGATTCTCTACTTTGTCCAAGCAGAGGTTTCATGCCTCTGGCAAAAGACCTGCTAAAAAGTGATTTGAAGCTCCCTCACTCAGGAGGTTCATCTTCAGCATAAGGTCTATCCACAGAGAACAGAGGATGAGTCTGCTTGAGACAATTTATTTTTGTCATCCTACACACAGAGTCCCAGCATGAGCTGGTAGGACTATCCCCTTTCATGGTGGAGATTCTTTTCTCACCTACCCTGTTCATTGTGCAAGAAATCTCCTTTATTAATTAGTTAGATATAATCAGTTAGATATTATTTTTCACTTAATCTTCATTAAGCATTTGGCTTTTAATCTCAACACTTTGCTTGTGTAAAGTGTGCTGAATAATTTCACAGTAAAGATGCAAGTTTCCATAGAAAAATAGAAAAGTGTCAGCTGCTGTGTGTCACAGGAAGAATGTATGCATGTTGATTGTTAAGAAATACTCTTTGCTTTTCATGGCATTAATCAATTATTTCCTGTTCCAAAATTCCTATTACCAATGTTTATTATTCGTGCAATACCTTCTTAAAGAACATTAAACTCTGAAACATTTAGGAAGCAAAATCTTGGACACTAAGGAGTAGTCAGTCTTCTGAGGAGAAAAAAACTAAATAGTTAACCAAACAGGACACATTGATTATTCTACTCTAAATGAATTTATCACTAAAATTTTGTCTTTCCTCTTTTAAGTTAAACCTGTCTAGAAAAAGTTTAGTATGCTTAGTAGCTCTGCTATTTTTATCTTGGTGTGGACTCTCAGCATATACATACTGTGCATGCTGTCTATAATATATGTGCTAATGTCTGAATAAGAACATTTACAAATGAATTATGAACAGTTCCATCTGGTGGAATGAGCTGTCAAAGTGACTTTTTTTTAATTAGACTTGAGAGAAATTGCAAGAAATTATGATAGGCACTGTTTGCAGAGAAAGACCTCTTTTATTGAAATGCCTGATAAAATTGAAGGAAATTATATTTTCAGATATTGAAACTCCAGGTTCACTTCAGAAATTTCTGAAAATATATTTGTTGTTCTACACTGATTGAAGGTTCAGATATTTCCCATTCACTGTATTTCATAAAGATTAGTAATTAGTATGACCATGAAATATTTCTTCTTCCCAAGAAGCACTCTTGTATATGCAGTTTTGCACACAGTTTGTAGAAACAGTCCTTGCATGTGGACAATATGCCCTTCAGCAATAACCTTAAAATCTACCTTTCAGATCTTTCGACTAGCTTATTTCAAGAAAATGTCATGTTTCTTTTGCATCCCTGTGAGCCTTCTATGAGCAAAATTATCAGCCTACTACATTCCAAGTGGTGACAGTACCATGCTGCTGTTCTCTGTTGTTTGCAGATTGTTCAATAGAATAAAGCATATTCCAGACAGATTTAATCTCAAAATATGCAGTATTAATTGTGAAAAAGGCAGGAGGAAGATAAAATCAGTGGCAACAAGATAAACTCCTGGTAGATCTCAGTCAGCAGTTTTTTTTTTGAACACAGACACAAATAGACACTAAACTTTGTAAACATGGTAAAAATTGGAAATGTATATCATATATCAAAGGCAGAGACATATTGGCCAAAGTGTATTTTGATCTGAAATAGCATTACACAATTACCTTATGCTCCTTTATTTAGTTGTAATAATGGCCCCTGGAGATCAAACATGCTTTGTTCATGTTGGAGAAAATAAAGCTAAGTGATGAAAAACTGAAAAAAAGTATCAGATTAGACAATTTAAAGCAAGGTAGGCAAGGTACAAAAAAATGCATGTTTAGTTAAAATACCTTCTAGTTGTAAAAGAGCTTCATTGCTTCAGTCTTTAGGTAAATACTGTCCATATCCAAACAGCTAATGGAAAATGGGTTGGTTCATCTTTTAGCTCTGTAAAAGCATGGACAGCATAGTTTACAGCAATTCAAATAATATACAATAGGAGGAGTAACAAACACAGAAATTTACTTAATCAGAAGCAATTATGCCTTTTTTCTTTTCTGTACTCCTCATTACATGCAGGAATAGAAAATAATTTTCATCCTCGTAGACTAAGTCCTGTATTCCTTAGTAACATCTGTCTTTCTCCCACATTAATGTTTTTTAGATTGAAGGAAGCATTTGCACTTCTGAGTCACCAGTCAGTGGTGACAATATGCTCATGCCTCAGGATATTGAGTCCAATGGTTTCATGTATATTAGTCATCTCATTTGCAAGATTCTGAACATGTCCTCTTCAGACTTACCTTAACACACAGATTTTTTGCAGATACCGGTTTCACAGGCTTTCAGAAACCATATAGCAAAAGAATAAATGCAATGCTGTGAGAACCTGTACTTGACAGTATATGAAAAGTAACTAAAAAAACTTGTTTTCTTTTTCAGTTTTGGAGAGCAGTTCCTTTCATTTCCTTGAAAAATCAACTAGTTTCAGCTTTAATGATACACGTCTATTTACTTTTAAACTCTCAATTCGAACTCTTGAGTATTGAAATTAACATAGGTTTTGCTATTAACTTCAGTGACACTCAGTTTCCTCTTCACACTTCTTTGTGCCAAATCTTGTTCATGATGCAAACAGATAACATTTGCTATTGTTAGGATCTGGCCTTCTGCAATTATTATATTTATTTATTTATTTTCTTTGTTATTGAAACAACAGGAATGTCTGGATGTTGTAAGGCAGAAGCATCTCACATTTTCATGTGAAGGAAATGTGAGTAGAGAGTGAATTTACGTTCTGCTATAATGCATTTTCTAACACATGTGAACTTGACATGCAATTTAAGAATACATATATGTGAAAATTATGGCTTATTATAGAGGCTGGGAAATATATTTTGAAGCTTCTTTGAGTAGCTTGCTTTCTGCAGAGTTTTTTCAATGGCAAAAGAAGTTACAAACACAATAACTAGGCCACAAAATTCTACTACTAAGAAAAAAAAATAGCAGAGAAACTGAGTTGTTTTGATTCAGTTCTGAGAGCTGATAAACCAGTTCTACGTGTGGAATTACAGGTTTAGAAACTTAGTTTTAGCTGATATACCTTTATGGCTGCCTGGCCCCTCAAGAAATTTCACCAAAACTTTGCACTGAAAAGAATGCTGTAATATCAAATAAAAACTTCATTCCATTCAAAGAACATCGTATGTGACAACACATTCTCTTAATTTTCTTTCTACGTGGTTTACAAATGAATCACTAAGAACAAAAGTGCAGGGAATCACATGTTCTTCATTATTGATTTAGGTATCAAATGTTTTGAGTGTGTATTCTTAAATCAGCATCAAATAGATGATGTAATCTTGATTGAAATTAAAATATAGCTAATCCAATGTGTTCTGATAATTCTTCAATATTATGGGAGCTTAGTTCTCTAACATTGCTTTGATATGTTAGAACATTAATTAAAGAAGTGAGATTTTACTAGAAATTTCATTGTGAAAAGTTTGCTTTGGCAAATTCTTATTGAACTTTGGCATCTGTAAAATAAAGCCTTCTCTCCATCCTTTGTATTTAACCATAAATATTAAGCAAAAGACATAACCAATGACCAAGTCTGCATTCTAGTTTTGCTGTGATTGCTACAACTACAGAAGACATGCTGATATGTGTTAAGGTTGCTGATACCAAGTTCTAAATACAAACATTAAAAACCCAGAGCATCATGGCTATGATTCATTCACCAGTTTAGAAATCATTAACCTGTAACGTATTTGCACGCATAGGTTCAAGTAAACAATCCAAATTAATAAAAAAGTCTTTCTTGTGATGGCAAGTATATATATGCATGGGTGTGTTTTAGGATTCCTGTGTTTATATACACATCTGCTATCATACAGCACTTTAAAGCATCAGGAACCAGACTGAGGGCAAGTGAAATATCTGACAAGTAGCAAAGGGGGCTGGAATATGAGACACTGGTGGGTGTAAGGGAAGAGCATGTATTTGGCCATAAATGCAAGATAATTCTGTACATTTTTGTTTTCTCACAAGTTTTAAGAGAAGTAGGGAGAAATATGGATAAAGGGTACAGAAATACTTAATGTTGCTAATTAATCATAGCTTTTCTGGAATATTTTAATCGATATTCACATATATTGTAAATAACATATTTATGAAGTTTTAAGTATTTGAAGCTGGAGAAACACAAGGTAGCATATTATGCCACAGTTTTGTTCTGTGGTATTTTAATCAGTCCTATTAAAAAAACTTTCTAACTTTGAATCTTTTCATTGAATCACAGAAAACATTTACAAATATTCAATAATTAATTTTAGTTAGGGAAGAATATGTATATATTTTTTTTTTTACCTATTAAAATCAACAGAAGTAATCTTAACCACATTTTTAATGCACCTGTTACTATGGATATAAAACTTGCATATCCAAATTAATACAATTTTTTCTATTCTAGTATTCCATGGAATGATGGTTTTGACAAATGAAAGAATAAACAGAAGAGGTAAACTCTACCAATTAATATAAGACTGTTATAACAAGCCATTAAATGATGTGTATTGACATGGCTTACATGGATCTTTCAATTGACTTATTTTGACAATGTATGACACTGAAGCGTAATACATGGAATTAATCAGTATACTAGGTGTATTAGGGAGAGCCTCAGAAGCAGATATCAAAATGCACTCATTTCTGGGAAGATACCAATGGCCCCAAGTGAAGTGATCTCTCAGAGAAAATTATGTTCTGGCTTTGTGTTCACGTATGGTGAGGTTGATCATACGACATAATATTACATAACATACCAAATAATGTTACAAAACCATTGCAGGTAATGTTTGGTATGAAAAAATTAAAACAAATCAAAAGTTCCCTTAATCCCCATATAGTAGAGAAATCAGTTTGTTTTAATACAGGTAGGTGCAGTGTAGTAAACTTGGAAACAAAGGTCATTTAAGATCACTGCCTCAACAGGAATTCTTGATGCTGTGTACGGTCAAATGGGATAATACAATGTTTATAAGAGAAGGACTATCAAGTAGAAATATAACATGTCTGTGCACATCTCATTAAAATTATTGTGATAGTACCATGTTTAAAGCTGATATTCACACTTCAAAGAGAACATGAAATATTGGATAGATTTCAAAGAATTAGAAAAAAGATGTCCTGAAACAGGAAATCTACAGTTTTCAGTTTAGTCCTTTATACACTACAGAAGCTATTGAGGAAGAACATGTGTCATTTGACACATACAGCTACTCATGACAAAAAATTATATAAGCTCTTGGTTGCTCTTAATTTTGCCAACAGAGGGTAAGACAGTTGCCACAAACTAAAAGTTGCTAGCTTCCAACTCAACTTAAAGTTCCAATTACAAGTGTAATTATTATTCCCTGGAACAATTTATGTATCATATTCAGAATTCTATAATGGCCTTTAAGATAGAACTGGATAGATTTATTAGAGAGATATTTTAACCCAGTTCTTAGGGGAGGAAATTGTCATGTATTTATAGCCTTAGATTCTATGGCTATGTCTCTATTAGCAAATAAAATATCCTGAGCCTGTTCTCTAGTGGCTCAGCATTTGTGCTTGGAAGCCTGCTAATAATTAAACAGTATGGGAAGTACTGGAGCAGTGCTTGGCCATGCTCTAGCTCTGTTTGTTTCGTTAATGCAGTCACAATCTGCATTTTTTTCTCCTGTGGGAGGGATGCACCAAATGTCCTGAAATAACCTAGACTCATATTTCTCAGTTTTCTTGAATTGCATCACAAAATTTGTAGTTATTATATTCAGTGAGATGAAAGGAGCCTATTTTTGCTAATGATCCAGTCCTCAAAACCTTAGCAAGCAAAAAACTTCCTAAAGTATCAATGCTTAGTAAGTTCAGATTTGAATGGCAAAGGCTTCAGAAGAGTTAATTATATTGAGGCTTCAGAAGAGTTAATTATATCTTATCTCAGTACTACAAAAGAATCTTTTATAATGAACAGCCAACCATTGCACAATAACTTTGACATCAGGAGAGTGCAGGCAGGATTGGTAGAACTGAGACCATGGAGTGGTTGAATGTCAGGAGATGCACAGATTTCAAAGCCAAAGAGATAAGCAGACCATCAATGCTGATGCTGATGCCCGATAATGTGTGTTTGAATAAAATGTGCCTCTTATTGAAAAAAGGAGAGCTCAAAAGTTGACTGAATTTTGACTTCCACAAAAGCAACCACACCTTATTTGAAGCCCTGTTTGGTTTGCATTTCTTCTAGCGGCCAGATGTTCTTATTGTTGAAATTGTGTATCTAATCTCAACTGAGTTTTCAATTTGCATTTGAATTTGACTTTGGTGCTCAGCATTTTGTTTTAGTGATATCCCTCTTCATAAGATCAAAGAAATTTTTAGTAGATAGTATTTTATTCCCATGAAGATATTTTTGTACTGTTACTTTGGTACAAGTTACTTTTCAGTCTTCTAAATAGCTGAAACACTTTGGAAGTGTTGCACTTTGGAACACTCACAACTGTGTGGTGTTTTCTCAGACCTTGTGATCTTTTGCTATACCTTTCTCAGTTTTTCACCCTTTTTTTTTAAGCAAGACAGAGGATCAATACATGTATTCAAGAACTAGCCTCCCCAAGACTATAAAGATCCCTTCTGCTTCTATCACTGCACTTATTTAGCGCCCCATAAATAAGTATTTGCTTCTTTGCAGTGGAGATCTACATTGCCCATAAAGCCAAAGATGCAAGGCTTTACAAAGAACTTAAATATTTTTAGGGAATATTTCATTTAAAAAATGAAAAATCCATATAGAATGAGTGAAAGAGGAAGATAAGCATGAAATAGGAAAAAGCTATGTCTGTAACTGAGATCTAGTATGAGATAAAACAGAAAAAGGCTGGAATGAGCAGAATCAGAGCAAAGGTGGGCTGATTAATAGTAACAAATAATCTGATGTCATCAGTGGCTAGAAATCCTTCTTCATGCTGATTGACTCCTTCCTACAGAATGTTTCAAGCATAGGGAAAGAAAAAAGTGCCATATTCAGGCCTTATGTCACATAAAGTCAAGTGGTCTCCTCTGTAGAGTTTTGTAGATCCCTGGACTCCTTGATCTCCCACAGTGCAATTCTGCTAAAGAGGGACAATCCTTACTCCAAACACCTCACAATCTAGAGGGCAACTCTGCCATCAACAGGGGAAGAAAACACCTGGACAGGGGAAGCACAAGAGAACATCAGACCAGTATGAAACCAGAATGTTTTCATCAGTATGAAAACATCAGTCAGGAAAACAGCCACCTAGCAGCTGTGTATATGAGGTTTTCTGTGTTTTTATCATAATGACAAAGGATTTAAAATAGGGATTTGAAGGTGGACATTGAATGTGGTTCTGTGGAGGACATTTAGAGTGCTCCTAGTTTGGGTAAAGGCGAAGTGTTGCACATTTGTACATTTTCGGAAAATTTATTTTTGGAGACAATAATTATTACTTTAAGTCCTGACCTATGTATTCTTTCTTCAGTTCACTGGCATCATAAAAACAAGACATGAATTGTGGTTTTGTACTTGAATATTTGTATTTAAATCTACAGTTTATTAAGGAATTAGTTTTAAATAATGTATAGTTCTTGGAAATACTTTCAATTTTATATTCAGCAGAATATACAAAATCTTAGAAAATCAACATTGGAAGACTCAGCTTCTTTGTATGTGGTTCGTGTTCCACAGTAGCCCAAGCTAATCTACATCCTGTTTCCTCTTTCTCTCCCACCAGCAGTTGTACATTCCTTCCCATTCTCTTGGGCCAGGTCCAATACTTGCTTCATCCTGCTGTTTTTCCTACTAATGAATATGATCTGACTAGTGAATATGAATCTGAATATCATTTGCTATGAGGCTAGCATGGTGAAATACAGTATGAGATGATACAGTATGAGATGATCAAATCAGAGTGGATAGAATGAAGATGGTGGAAATAAATAGTGAGTTGGGAAGAACAGATAAATCCAGAGATAACAAGGTGTCAAGAGACATTATTAAAATGGCAAAGTCTCTGTCATGAGCTACAAACCACAGTCTGAATGACCAACAGGAAGGCAAAGAAACTGGAGAATTTCATTAGCTAAGGGATAAAATTCCTTCACTGAATCAGAAGGAAACAATACTCCCTATGGTATTGAGGGCACCCTGTGCTTTCAAGTATGTTTAGTTTCCTATGAAGCCGAAAAGCAGCTGTGCTCATCTCTAGGAGTTCATAGCAGATATTGTCCAGCTTAAAAGCTTAGGCAAATTTCCATTCTGGAGATGCTAATGATAATAATTGCTATTCACAGCCTTTATTGTATTTTTCAGTAATAGATATCAGAGCTGTTTTATCACACTTTACTGTGATGCTGTGGTGACTGTAGTATAATCCTCTGACAATATTGTGGTATTTCACTGTGTGATCTGTAACTGTTTTGAAAAGGTGATATTGACCTACTTAAATATGAGAAATTGAGTCTCTGATATAAATATACCTGCCTATTGACTGTGTCAAGAATGCATCTCTTGTTGTGTACTCCAACCACTAAAGTAGTTTGTTGTTATTATACCTGCCACCCTTAGTTTCTCCAAAGTACAACAGGTACAATATTGAGTAATTTTGTTTCATAATACTCTAAAATAGTACATCCTTTGCTTGTGGGTGTTTTCTGCAGTTTACTGCAGAAATACCTATTCTACAGTGCCAAGAGTCTGAAAATCCTTTAGTTATTTAGAATGGCATTGTTTAGTAAATTAAATAGTATGATAATGTTTATGATAGATCAGCAACTTTTCTCTTTTCATTTATCATTTAAAACTGAATTTAGCTAAATATTTTTGTGTAAAAGCTGAATTACACTTGATTTTGGTTTTCCTTATTTACAGGATCTATATTTCAGTATCTCATAAATGGAAGTCACATAGTTTAGAAAGGTGGAATTTTTGGGGTTTTTTTAAATGAAAATCTATGGATTTAATTACAGCATGTTTACCTCAGTTTAGTCAAAATACATATTAGCAATTCTATCGATTTCCTATTTTTCTGCTATGTTGTATATCTAGACCAAACCAAATGTACTGTCAGACTAATTTTGATGGGGCATGTACTACAGTAGATAATCACTTTGCTTAATGTGTTAGAAATCCATAAGCAGACATTTGTTTTATGTGAAAAGTGGGCAGTCTATTAGAGGTCAGGAACAAATAACAAATACAGACTGAAGAACAAAAGCTAATTAATTCAGAAATTTTATGAGCTGATTATTCATTATGCTGTAGTTGCATGTATTCTACCAGAATTTATTTTCAGCTCTGTTCGGTTGTAAATCAGAGTTTCATAATATTGTTTTCTTCTACTTTTATTTTTCACATACATTGTATGTTAATTTGTCCTATATGTTATTTCTGTAGCATAAAACCACCCACAAAACTGAGTTTGAGTCTAATTCACATTTTGGTGTGTGTATCATCAACATCTGGCACTATAGAAAAGATGTTTCTGGGCTAAACTGTAGAAACCACCCAAAATATGTATTCCTTCAGTGCTACATGCAAGTAGTAAATTTACAAAAAGTAGCACACATTGTCATTCTAAGATGTTAAGCACAGCTAGGTTGGCAGGTCTGTGATTGTATCTTGCAATGTCAAGTACTTATTTCTAGAGCCAAAACTTTCCAGCAGTAGAACATCTGAAAATCTGAAGCAATACTATTTTTGTGCTGCTAAGTTGTTTCCTGCACATCAGGAAATTCCATTAATCTCCTGAAGACAGATAGCATGAAATCTGGTTTTCTAGGGCTGTCCAACTCCCAGAGGCCCCAGTGACACCAGTGTGTATCTGACTTAAAATTGCTGGGGTAAAGACAAAAGAAGGAAGAAGCATAGCACAGCCAGCGGTTCAACACACTAAATATCTGAAAAAATGGCCACTCTGTTTTTTTCTGAGAAATCGATATCCCAAGTGGTTTGGTGACAGAAGAATATAGCAGTTACCTTGCAAAAAATGCACCTCTCTGCAGAATTATCAGGTAGATGTGCAGTGTTAATATAAGTTAGATATCCACCTAAAAATCTTGATCAAGATATTTGGCAATGTCACTCTGGAGTCTTCCAGTGCTAGCAGACTGAGGGAACCATCTAGAAGAGTCTTTCCTCTGTTCTTTCCAATTTTTGTATATTACATCAACATACTTTAAGTGCTACATCATGCTTCAGTAATAGAAGGGCATTCATAGGCTGTTATCAACCAAGTCCATTTGCCATCAAACATGCTTCCCAACTTCTGTCTCTCCATTACTTTCCCTCAGTGCATCAGTCCACTGTTACAGCTGGAAAGCATATGATATAGAAACCATAACATGATACATTGCTTAAACTATATATTTCATAATGAATATTAGTTTAATTAAGCATAACAGTAATCTATTCAGGCAGAAAAGGGACAAATGTACCTCTATAGACTTGATCCTGTCAGAATGCCAGTGTGTTCCCAAGACTTAAATTTCTGAAGCTTTGCTTTTGAAACAGGGGTTCTAAACCTCCCATATTTCTTTTAAGGATAATTTAATTCAAAATTTGAACTTCTTTTCTCCAAAACAAAAAGAGTACTTGTAAGACTTTCTAAGTCACAGCTAAAAGCTTAGGCACCATGTGCCATTTTCATTAAGTATTAGAATCATTCTTTTGTGCAAAAATGTATTTGACTAATGGATCAAACACAATATTTAGTCCCAGAAAATAGCAGCAACTTTTAACTTTTTTTTTTTTTTTATATTAGAATTGCTAAAATTCAAATCCTGAAAAATTTACCCCTGAATTTAAGACCCTACATCACTGTTCTGAGATGACAGATTTCCTCTCTTTTCTTAAGCAGTGAGATGTGGGTTAATCTGGATGTTTGATGAAGCTCCTCTCATTCTCAATTCATTGATTACTGTTTCCAGTAAGTTACCTTATCTGTGGAATGTTCCCTTTATGCTGATCCTAAGTAGCTTTATTCTCAACATGTTACAAAATGCTGCAAAGATGCCTTTTGGGATAAATCTGGGATTAATTTATATTGCAAATATGGAAGTAAAATCTTAATAACACTTTACTTCTCAAATGTAGCTGGAGTAATTGAGTGACTTTGAGGTCCAAAAAGCCTTCTGGTTTCCTTATATACTTTAATTTCTGAAGGATACTAAGGAACTGACAATTTAAAAATATATCAGATCCAACTTGGTATTTTGGGTAGATGTGCCCTTTGTTTAGAAGTTTTATCATCTGCAACAAATATACTTTAAAAATAAAAGAACATTAATAAAAATATATTCTTTTTAAAAATGCATCCAAGAAAACCCATAAATCATTTGCCATGGTCTTAAGATCTTTAGCATTTAAGGGCTGTAATTCCTATCTGAAAAATGCAAGAAATGTTGCTCTCACTTTCTGTCAGTAGATGATCACCTTTCCTATATTTGCTGAAGAGACGGTGTAAAGAGAGAACGCTGCAAGAAGGAAATAGCATAATGTGTGTTTTGTGACTTACTGCTCTTTGGATTCTATTCATTTCCTATGAAAATACATTTCAAAATAATTTACATTTAATTTATGAACAAGTTTTCAATTCCCTCACACTGGATTTAAATTGTCTTATACTTGCATTTACATCATAATAATTGAAGCGTAAAACACTATGAAAGAAAATTTATTTACCTTATGATATGCTCACTTTCAATAAAACCTCTTATATTTTCATCTGAGTTTCTGAAGTTTCTAAGTTCCATTGCAGATTGCTTATTAAAAGTTTACATTGCCTTTCAATACTTTGCAAATCTGAATCATCAAGACTAACAGAGTAGCTGTGAAAAAACAGCTTTGAATATAATTCCACAAAGCAGTAAAATCACTAAAATGAGAATCTTTGGTGGTATGTTAACAATCCCAGGAAATGTTAAATGCAAAAAAAGTTAAAATCAAGCTTTGGATGACATGCACTTTGGATTGTGTATTCATTTGGAAATTTTACTTTTTTCTGTCTTTTCTATTCTGAGCAATTGTCTTCCTCGCTGAACCTGTCTGTAAGATGAATAGAAGTTGTCACAGTACACGGAGACATTCAGGCCCAAAATGCAAAAATATTTATCCCATGTTTTTCTTCTTTGACAGTGTACATGCTTTGTAGAACATGAAAACTGTTACAATGAAACTTATTCTAAGGATATCTTTCCTGTTGTTACCAAACTAACATTTGTTTATCTTCAGAAGCCATCTAGCATTTAATACTTTTTGACTGACTTCATCTATTTCTTCCACTAACAGTTTCAGGTTTTCTGAAAGAAAGAAAACATAATACATTTTTGCAAATTAATTCTGTAGCTACCCCACACTTATTATGAAGTCATTAGTCGATAGGGGAATTTCAAGACAAGATTGAGGGACTAGGATTGCTGTACAGTTTTACATCATGGACATTACAAGAAATTGTTACTTGGAGTGTCATATGCTGTCTGATTGCCTGTGTTCATTAATGGGAGGTCAGAGACTTTCCTTCTTGGTCAGAGAGCTCAGCACTTGCAGCTGTCTGAAGAAAAGTGCTGTGCATTAGAACATGTTCAAATAGTGAGGGTACTGTTTGTCAGACCAGGTGCAAGAACAGAAAAAAAATCTATACTATGCCAGAAAGAGGAGGATAGACAGAAGAGAAAAAGCACAAGGAAAGAACAAAAACATTCCTTCTGCTAAATACTAAACTATAGTCATTGAAAAGACTACAAGAGGTTATTCCAGCTCACTTGTTGACTAAATTGTATGTTCTTCCTACAGATAGTTCCTAAAAAAAGAACCATTCTTTGTTTTCCTATGTACAGACACAGTATCTGTTGTTTATTACTATAATCATAGCATGCATAGTTTAAAATGTGGGACTATGAGGATAGGCTGTGTTTCTCTTTCTCATTTGTCAGACACTAAAAAACATATTCTTTATTTATTAAAGCTTATTTGTGATTTATTAACAAAATTTCTGTCTTTAAACAAATTTCTTATCCATTGCTTCTACTAGCCTGATCTGTTTCATAAACATTGGACTATATCCTTTCATGCCTTGTATTTAGGCCGTATGTTTTTTGTCCACCATAATTTATATTTTTACAGATGAAAAAGTTCTTCCAAAATTCATGGAAACAGAATATCTCTTAAGTTCTCGGTGTCTGCTTTGTTGAAACACTTTGTCAAGCTTTGGACAGGTGCAGACATCTGTGGCTTTATAAAGCCCATGGTTGTCACAGGGTTAGCTGTTGTAGAGAGCATTTCAAACTCTCTTAGCTCCTGGAGTCTCAATTTACTGATTCTGCTAGACTACCCTCTAGCTCAAGCCTGTGTACAGAAATCCAAGACATGAATGCATCATTAGGAATTGAAGGCAGTTGAAGGATTACCTATGAAGGAATTGTTCTGACTCCTTTGGCAAAGATCAGATAGGTGATACATAGTGCAGTGCTCAGGTTTTCCTTTTCTGGTATTTTGCTTAACAGCCCCTATACATCTGTGGCTCTGTGCATCAATGTATACCAGTGTTTTAATGCAGAAACATATTGAAATAATACACACAGTGATTATTAGTGAAAACTCTGCTTAGGCTTAAGAATACGCATGATCCTGAAAGCATTTTATTGTAGGGTTGAAGACTACATCCTGACTTTATTAATGCCTTGGAAAAAAAATTCTTTCTATTGTTCTCTGTCAGCAATCCTCATGTTCGCTGACTCCATTAGTAGAATTATGGTCAGGTTACTATTCAGTACAGCACTGGAATGTGTTGCTTTCTTTTGTACTGAAGTACAAAAGCTCTTGTCAAATTTTTTTAAATTGTGGGCTAAGCAATTTTGCTTTGCAGTTCTCAGAAAAGTGAATGTGTGGCAGAGCTCTTCTTGACAACTGATTATCTATATATTTGTCAGTAGCCTCAGCAGTAGGTCTTTATGGTTTTGTGTTCATTTGAATGAAGGAGAAAAGAACCATAGATATGGTTATTTTTAGGTTGTTTTGGGGTGTTCTGGGTTTTTTTTTAAATTCACCTATCTTTCCACATTACCCTTTAGAACATCAGATGACTTTTGCAATTTAAGAACTTCGACAAAATTACATCAAAAGAGCAGGTAACTAATGCTGTGCCACTGCAGCTAGGAATAAAGTGTTATACTTGCTTTATGTAAACCAAGAGAGAGATTTCAGTCAAAATAGTTCAAAACAGGTGAGAGTTCAGTTCATCCTTTCAAGTAGCTCCTCTTAGATACACTGGAGAAGAAAACCTTTAAAGAGTACATCTGATCTCTCAACTTCAATCAGTTGGCTCAGCCCACAGACACAGTTTTGTAGCCTACTCTCTATTAAGAGAGTGTATTGTGTGGTTAAAATAGTCTCTTTTCAGGAATTTCTCATATTTAGGAACTATAGGTTTTCAGCTCACTAAAACTTTTGTTATTTTAATAGACCTATTAACTCTTTTATAACTAGAAAGGCTAAAAACATTGTCACCTAGAAAGTGTCCCGAGCTTCAAGTGCAGTTTTAATATTCATTTACAAGGGAGCAAAAGCAAGGTCAAATCAGCTGTGTAGCAGACAAAGATGCATGGATACAGACAAGTACCATGGATGAATGGGAAAAAAAAGAGCAGAGCTCAAAAGGAGACAGGAAGAGAATGCAAGAAGGCTTGTTATAACTTTCTGTGAGGTCTGGTTTCTGAGTTTCAGACTGGAGAGATCTGAAGACAGTCTGTACCTGAGGAAAGCAGCGCAGCTTTCAGTCATTTCTAGTATGAAGCTCATACCTGTGACGTCATAGTGACAAAATGATGCTCAGTTCAATCATGCATTATGAGCTTCAAAATAAAAAGGTATTATCTTTGAACTACAGATGGCAAGATCACAAGCCAAACTGTGTTCATCTCTCAAACACTTGTGTGCTTGTGCATGTTTGCAGCAGCAGGACTCCATGACTGGTACCAAAGAAATGCATTCCATGTGTGCTGTTCAAGATCTACTGATAAGAGTAGGGCTCAGCACCAAGTTCCAATCACCAGGGTAGATTTCTCAAAGAAAAAAAAGGAATCAAGATCTAATTTTGGTATGAATTTTTAAGCATAACAGACTATGTCTTTCCAATATGAATGAATTAAATATAAATGTATGCCCATCTTTTTTTTAAAACTAATCCTTTAATTTTTCCCCTTTTCTTTGTTTTCTTGGAATTTGTCTTGGCCTTGGGTTTTTTTGTGCCCTCAGTGATTATTTCCATATCTTAAATAATAACTTACTGCAACTCCATAGCTCATACTGACCAGAACGTCTTCACTGTAAGCCAAATTGTTTTACAATAAACAAATAAAAAATAGTCTTGAAAAATTAAGTCGTATTAAGCATGCAGGCATGGGCAGAGCTTTTAAAGAAATAAGTACCTTATTACACTGAAACAAGCTTTGACCACATGAAATTACTGGTTTATAAAACATACACATCCAGATACAGAAATGACCAATACGGTCTAGAGAAGAGAAATAGACAATGGCTAGCTCAAAACTTTGGGGTTTCTCTGAGTATGTCATCTTTGAATTTCCAGCCATCTTAGTACTTAGTCTGGGACAGTTATAATACCTTTTTTTAGGCTTACATTTGAGAAATATAGTCTCAGCTTTATCTCAGCCTCAGTGAAGAGTTATTTTCAGCTGTTATGAGAGAGTATTTATTTACTCTTATATTTCCATGGATCTCTCCTTAGGCTAGTTCCTGTTATCCAAAAGGAGCAACACTATTTTCCAAACTTTCAGTGATTGCTCAGTGATGTTTCAACTTTGAAAAAGGGAGTTCATTGAGCAAGTGAAGATGCAAATGTGTGTAGTTAAAGAACTACAGTTGTAGCCAGACAGCTATCCCAGTCTGATTCTCAGAAGTAATGCATTCAGAGAAATAAATCAGGATTTAAGTGCCATTTTAAAAACTCAGCAGTCAGTTTTATAGGTGCTTTTATATAATGATTTAACACTCAATGTGTATTGTTTTCTTTACTGTATGAACACAGTTGAAAGGCTTCTAAAATGCAGTCATCAGGGAACCATTCAGTACCCTGAATTTAATCTGTTCAGTGGTGTAATTCACACCATACTGAAAAGGAGGAAATAAAATGGTGTAAAATTAAAAACCTCCAGTTGTTTTTATCAAGTGTAAAAAGAAATTAATAATAAATTATATTTTCATTTAGAAATAATTTGATTTTTAAGTGTATATTAAAATATTTTGCAAGCGTTTTGCTTTCCAGTAGCTGACAGACAGTTAAGAATATTTGTTACACAAAGCAGTGTGAAAGTTCAACTGAGCAACCTACTTGAGCTACTGGGACCACTAAAGCCAAGTAAGCTGGCTCCAGGAAGCAAACCTTGCAGGAAAGGGAGACAAAGCCTTAGGCAAAATGCCATGATAACTTGCAGAGTTCAGATGCCTTCACGGCATTTGTGTACCATGTAGTTACTGACAGATATGCTAAGGACTAAAGAGACAGGTATTACTGACAATGCAGCAAGATGGAGCATCAATGCAGAAAATTTCTGTTTACATGCCTGTGCTTTAACAATAGTAGTTTGGCCATTTGAACAGTAGATACTCTGAAATGAAAGACAAAATTAATATTTTCTGCTATTCCTTGATTCTCCAATTAAAAAGCAACTGTTGCTTTAATTTACAAGCCTTTTCAGTAACATTTAAATGATCATCCATATCCTGAAGCAGCCTCAAAAGCCTGCCTACTCTCTGAATTCTTGCCATATTTATAGTCCTTTAAACATTCTCTGATCTCACAGGGTGCTGCTCCAGCAATGCCAGCGATGAAGGGAATGTTGCATAGGCTGGCTCTCCATGGCGTCTCCCCAAAGCCAGCCGAGATGTGTGACAAAACATCTCATGACCTCTCTGCACTGAACTTCCCACTGCTATGTGGCACTGAAAGACCAACAGTGGCAGATCTTATGAAAGAGCTGTGTAGTCAAGGTTTGACTGTTCTGTTATCAGGGAATTCAAAGGTGTAGGTGTTAAAGTCAAGCTGGGTGGAGCTGAGGAATGACAAACATCCATCATCCAGTTGTTTTGTAAATGGATATTTTCTAGCTTTTTGCAGTGGGTTCTTTTAGGTTTTTATACCACCAAATACTGCTTTTACTGACCAAAAGCCACAGCATTACGAGTCCCATTTAACAAAAACATTAATTCTTAGAAGATATTTGGAAGAAGAATCTTTTAGTTGAGCAGTCTGTGAAACAAAATTATTTGTTTTTAAATATCATATTATTAGAGTTGCTTAGGATGAGAGGTAAAATCTCACTCTAGGTATTAAGCTAGCAGTGGAGCTTCTCCACCCTGCCCTCTTGTGACCTGGAAGGACACCAGTCCTCCTGGTAGTACGTGCTCATTTTGGACCTGCACTTTTGGCAAGGAGAAGTGAGAGCAGCATAGCTCCATGGATGGAGACAAGACAGGAGCCAAAGGTGACCCCAGCACAGGCTGGTGATCCTTACCAGTGGTCACAGTCCCATATAGGATAGCTGGTAACGGGGGCTACCAGCAGCCCCAGCCAGCAGTGTCCTGAGGTCTGTGCAGCAGTCCCTGCCAGCACTGAGACTCCTCAGAGGTAACCCTGCCTATAGGTGCATCTGGACCCTGACAAGCTCTGTGGTTAAGGTGAATTATGTGTATCATAAAATACAAAGTGTGAAGTATGATCCACATTTTAAAACCCTGTTTCTACTGCTGTTTGTGTCACAGAATCACAGAATCAGTTAGGTTGAAAAAGACCTTTGAGATCACGGAGTTGAGGCTATGAATGTCACCTTGTCAATTAGACCATGGCATTGAGTGTCACATCCAGTCTTCTTTTAAACACCTCCAGGGCTGGTGGCTACACCACCTCCCCTGGCAGCCCATTCCAATGCCTAATCAATCTATCTGTTAGGAGGTTTTTCCTAATGTCCAGGCTACTACAAGAGGGCACTACTACTGGCACAGTCTTGCAGCTATCTTCATTATCTTAATTTAAAGTAGGGATTCTAGTAGTCTTACTTTTGTAGTCTCAGGTGGAACAGATAAGGAAATATGATAAAACACATAATAGGTACAGCCTGTTGCAGTCTATTTGCTATTGTTTATTACCCATTTGTTCCCCGTACTATTTCATGATATCATATAAGCTCTTCACTTTAAATTTAAAGGGTGTTTATTCACCTTGTTTTCATAAAATGGCAGCAAGAAATAGCTAATAAAGATAGGTACACATAAGACATTTTCAGTGAAATATTGTATGCACAATTACTTGTTCTCTATTTGATTCTGTTTTGATACATATTATGTCCCATATTTAAACCCTGTATTAAACTGATCTGTAGCTTTTCCTGAGTCTTCTCTGACTTTCTCAGTTCTTTTGGTTTTTTATCTTGAATTTTCTCAGTATTTCAACATTTAATATGCACTCAGAGGGAAGAAACAACATCTCTGGCTTTTCAACTTATTGTTTGTACTGGGTATATCATATAATGATCTACAGCTTAATTAAGTCAGAAACAATTATTATGGCTGTCTAGTAAGACTTGCATATAATTTTATTTATACAACTTGATTATAAGAATTGACTGTACCATAATGTCTATGTTATCTTCATGGCCAGCCAGCAAGGGCATTTCCTCACTCACATTGTGGGAAAAGGATATGCTGTTCCTGTCTGTCAGTGACAATGGCTGGGCTACTGAGTTCTGAAAGCTTGTGTGGTTTAGATTCAGGGAAATTCTCTGTGCAGTGGGTACCTTCATAATTTCAAATTTCTCATCTTGTGATGCAAAAGAGACATTTACAGACTTAGAGAACCACTAAGTGGAGTTCTTTAAAGGATTAAGAAATCATGAGATCTAGGAGAAGTATAAAGGATGCAGAACTTCTTTCTCAATGTACACCTAAAGCTGTTGTGACTTTGCACTCAAAATACAAAGCCGCAAAGAGAGTATAACAGCAGTAAAAGAACATTCCTTACAGTTAATTAGTAGAGAATTCAAGTCAGTTTGTGAAAACATGAGAAAGTTAATTTCTGATGGAAACTTCTGTATGAAGCCATCCTTGGGGCAGGCAAGCACAGGAGCAGATTGTCCACAGGTGCTCTGGAGTTTCCATTCTTGGAGGTTTTAAGATCTAACTGAACAAATATCTCAGCAGCCTGATCTGATCTCATAGCTGATCCTGCTTTGAGCAGGAGGGAGGATGAGAAACCTGCTCTTGTCCTTTCCAACTTGAATGTCTTGTGATTTTCGTGACTCAGACAATTTTCTTTACATCAGGAACAAGCCCACCACAACATATTTCACACCAAATGTAACTCTGAATTTCTTGTGGATATAAGCTCCACAGCATTTTTATTTTGGAATAAAATATCAAATAGAATTGACAACTGCCTAATGCAAAAAAATCAGACCACAGCTTTTACTGAAGGGTAATGTCAAAGCTCGGCATTCCATATGGATGTCACCAAAAGGAATTGTGATTTCATCAACACAGCTGCTAGCTTTATAATGACATATGGGAGTAAATTTTTTTTTTTGATGACTGTTCTTACAGCAATGTTTCCTCCACCTTCTGCATTTTTCCTGACATCATGACTTTAAATATGAGCCCAATTTAAAAGGCAGTAGTAATTTCTTACAAACCTTTTGTATTTGTGTTAGCAATTCTAATTTATCTCTAGAATTAACATTGTGTCAAATCTATTATTTCCTGAAGAACCAGGTATAACTTTAACTTATTCTGTAGCTGTGAGACAGATATTCTAGGAGCCATTTTGTCCTGTACAGTTCAATGTGGACTTAGATTTTTATACACACCCAGATGAGTGAAAGTCTTTGTGGAATTTACTTCAGCAGGATGGATTAGGGAAGAAAAGTAATTATAAAAAATAATATCAAGGACCTAGCAAGGATAACAATGATCTTTTGTATTGATCTTATTTCAAATACAATATTATTATTATATCAAATCAAAAATATGATGACAAATGCATAATAACAGCATAATAACTTTCCATATGCTATGCTATATTTAATGTTGTCTTGGGTTATGTAGGAGTTCCTGAACCTAGAAAAATATGTAGAGAGACAATTTGTTACAAACAGAAAAGGCCTCTCTACAGAAGTGGATCTGTGGATCTTTGTTTTATGACGAACAAATCAAGTATTCCAAGTTTGGGGGGGGGTAAATGAGAAAATATGTTTTGATGTTTTATTTTGTTGACAGACTTAATGTCAAAACACTTGAATTATCATCTTTCAATAGGCATTTTGTACTGCAAGAAGATGAAAAAGAGAGGTGTTACCTTACCAATTTAAAGCAGTATATTTTTTTCATTAAGGGCTTTTTAGTGTGTATATTAACAACCCTTATGAGTGGACATAAGACTTTTTTTTTTTTTATTGAGAAGAAGCAGATGTGAAAAGCAGGCTTGGTTTACAGCTGATAAGAGCAGGAGTCTGTCTTAATTCACACACAATCACTTTGCAGGTTCAGTTACTAGGTAAGGCTCTGGGATAAATATTGCAGACTTCTGATATCCTTGTCTTATGACAATAATCTAGGTGAATTTAATGGAAGTAGTAAATAATGAAATGTGAAGTATTTAATGGAGTAATTGATAAATACATAATTATTAACATTGATTTAGGTAAGAATTTCCTAATGTATTCTAGTAAGTAAAGTACTAGACTGTACTAGTAAGTGAGTGTACATACTAACATTAGTGATGGAAATACTAAAATTACATTTAAATTAGTAGCATAAAAACAGCTTTCAATGGAAAAGATAATTTATGTAAGACACACCTTTTAGAATACAATTTTTTTTTTTAACAATTGCACTTACAGTTTTATGGTATGCATTTTATTTGTATGAAGTTTTTGCTTTGATAAAAAATGATGTTCATAGACATATTTGTATTATGCTGAGATCTACTATAAATCTTGATAAGTTATGAAAGCTGCATCCATTAAGTTATCTTCCGTATCTGAAGGTGAACAAGGAAATAGCTAATTACTGCCTTAATAGGACATCGTATACCTAGCATTTTTAATTTTTTTTTTCTGTATTCTGTATAGTAGTCATTAAATAAACCCATCTCCAATGCCTTGTTGCCTATATCATGGTCAGTGGGCAAAAGCACCTAATGTTATCAGTCAGAGGGAAAATAGTGAGGGAATGCTTTTCAAAAGTCACAGATGAAAAGGCCTTGTGAATATAGGAATACTAAAATATGCAATCAACAGCACAGATATGAAAATTTAAACTGACATAATAAATGAATAAAATATATGCTGTATTAATGAACATAAGTCTAAATATTTCAAATTTAGCTATGAAAAACCTAACTTTTGAGTGGGTATGGGGATAGGGGAAAGTACTGCTGTATTAAATATAAACATTTTACTTGAAAAATAGCTCTATATGTTGTAAACTCATGCAAAACCTTTAGGTCATTATGCAGTATCACAATGGATGTCAAACAAGTTTCAATTCAACAAAAATACCTATTAAAAGAGTGGAAATCTTTCTCCAGAAAAGAAATCAAATGTCAATAAAGATTCAGCCTCTATCAAGGAAGAGGTTAATTTCATTCCTTCCCTGGGACATTCCTTCTTAAATCCTGGCAACCCTAACACTTGCAACTCTTGCATCAGTCACTAAGACAGTAAAAAGCCTGATTTTTTTTCCTTGTTCCCTAGACTCCTTTATGGTACAGAGAGGAAGAACAGTTTATCCATGTAAAATGGCTCTTTTCTAATATTTTTTTTTTTTTCTAACTGGGTCGTAAGAAGTCTTCAGAAGGGTCCAGTAACACTAACAAATGCATTTCAAACAGTCCAGCAAATGTTGCATAACACACAAAATTAATTAATTTTTAGCACTATTTTAGCTGAGCAGTAGCCTTCACTGACTGCTTTAACAGATATGTAGCCTGCCCTTGCTATCTGCAGTCACTCCTGCAGCACATTTATTTAAATTGGCTGTTCTAAATGACACTGCCCTAAGTTCCCTTCACCAATGTCAAGAGAGACTTGTAAGCTCACCTTTCTCTGCAGTAGTTTCTTTGTCAGTTTCTTTGTGGAAGAATCTTTATTCCCGGTTGACACCTGTGAGAGCATGATTTGATAAGGAGTCAAAGACGGCCTCTGGGGAGCTGGAATTGAGGTTGAAGGTCTCACATTAAAAAAGTCATTTACTTCTGGTTTAGTTTTGCTCTTAGGCATTATTCACAGCTTTGCTCTGTCTTCAAACAACAGGAGCCTTGGCCCCACTAAAAGAAAAGAAATCTGAAGCTGCTGAATGTGCTTGGAGTTAGTAAATATTAACTTGGGCTTTCAGGAGTCAAACCACAGCGTGTCTTTAAAGCAAGAGAGCCCCCCCTTTTCGTTGACATCGCCTTATTGTTGCTGTACTTTTTTTTTTCCTTACCAGGCAAGGTATTTCTAATAATACTTTTACTGCTGAAGTAAAATTCTTAGTTGATTATTGTTATGCTAAGTTGTTTTCCTATTGGAACTAACTAAAATACAATTAATATTTACAAGAAAATACAGAAGAATATTTATTTGAATATTTTGTAGTTCTGGCACAGACAAGTGAAGCTTCAGTATGTATTTTAACATATCTGGTAAAAAAGAGTTCCAGAATAGGTTTGCAAAAATCACATACTCAAGCTTTTATTGAACTCACAGGAAGGTCTTACCATATGCTTTTGATTATGGAAATATCAGTGTATTGGCTTTATCATCTTCACATTATAGTATTTTTTTTTTTTTGCCATTTATTTCCTTGTATTATTTTCAGCTTTTTTACTTCTCAAGTAACATAAAACTGAATTTATGTAAGTAAGGTTTATGTGGTAAATAAGTAGGACAGGATATAGTCATCTCTGACAAAAGTGTTTTGATAAGAAGGGTAAATGCATGTCTAAAGAAGAAGCTCAAAATAGATACCGATTTCAAAGGGATTTTTTTTCTCTCATTGTAAATTAAATTTAACCCAAATAATTTAAGCTGTCAAGACAGGGAAGAGTTAAAGTGAACATAACTTATACACTGTGACATTTTTGTTATTGTTTTGAATTTTCGATTAAACAAAGGGCTGTTAAATAATTTTAAAGGGCAAATTTAGCACTTCAGTAACACTGACTCAGAATAAAAGTCTTCTCAAATTAATTCCAGTAGGAATTTCTATTCTATTCTAATATAATCTGAAGATATTATCAGTTTCTTTCTTCATAAGGTGTGCATAAAGTGTGCAGATATGAATAACAGAACAGCTCAGCCACCTATAGATAATTGTGTGCTAGGTCTTGACAATCATTACCAATAATACAAGTACTGGCCTGAAAGCTCCCCATTGTCTGCTGGCTAATATTTGGGAAATGTCTGCACTGTAGCAGCACACTGAGTTGTCCTCATTAAGCCAAGCCTGCTGGAAACACAAAACAGTCCAGGGACAGGCAGATGAGTATAGCTGAATCATTGGGTGCTGACCTGGGGGTCTCTGCCCTGTGCTCCTGTAGGGTTCCACTGCCCTGTGTGGACTTAACCAAGTGATCTTACTTGCCACTGTAGATACTGCTAATGGATTCCCCTAAAATGTCTCCCTTACATGGTTGCATATGTAACTAAATTTAAATGCAAATATATTTCATTAAGGACAGTCACAGTATTTGCTATGCAAACACATTTGTGCACTTCCACAGGCAGAGTTTAAATGTCTGTGGAATTTAAGAAAAAAGAAAAGATCTTATCAAATTAGTTCTGCCATATTGAAAGCTTCATCTTCACAATATCTTTGTGCCTCTGCATTTGAGTTTCTCAGATGAAATTTTGCTGTAAAAAAAAGAGCATCCTGTTTCTGAGATAGGGGAAGAGGAAGAGGAAGAGAAGAAGAGAAGAGAAGAGAAGAGAAGAGAAGAGAAGAGAAGAGAAGAGAAGAGAAGAGAAGAGAAGAGAAGAGAAGAGAAGAGAAGAGAAGAGAAGAGAAGAGAAGAGAAGAGAAGAGAAAAGAAAAGAAAAGAAAAGAAAAGAAAAGAAAAGAAAAGAAAAGAAAAGAAAAGAAAAGAAAAGAAAAGAAAAGAAAAGAAAAGAAAAGAAGTCATATTCTTTTTCATATTTTCTTAAGGATTCTTTTTTTCATATTTCACAAAGGGGTCAGCCTAGACCTTGTTTATTTAGCAGGTTGCCCAAAGTAATGCAGACATCCTTCTGTTGTGCTTGTCAGTAAAGGATATTTTAAAGAAAGAAATGAAAAATCAAGAGATCTTCACAAATATTTTTCCTTTTATTCCTTTAGTAAAGCAAAGAACTCTCCAATTACAGTTTCTACTATTATTATCAGAAGTTTAAATATTACGTGATAACCTGGTATTACAGTGTCTTTTGTCAGAGCACCAGAAAAAGCATTAGCCACAGTTAGAATTCCTTGTCTTGTCACTTGCAGTTTTAATATCACTATAAAGTACTACAACTTTTTTTCCTCTAAATGGCTCATAGCATCAAACTTTTATTCTGTTTCTTCCTCCAGTTATCCTGTAGGGTCACATCTTTTTAGTGAACACAGGCAAAGAATCTATGCTGTACACAGGAGCGATCAGGTCAGCTCCAAAAGGATTTTATGGGCTACCTGTGTCCATTTTATAAATAGGCTTGTTGTTACCCAGTAGTTAATGTCTAGCATAAATATGGGCTTTTTCCAAGAAGAGAAGTCCTTTACTACCACCTGCCCTCTGTCCCAGACACCAGTGATTGATTCCAACCACATTCTCAGTGCTGGCTCATGGGGTCCTGCAGGGAGTCAGATCAAAGCAATGGAGAGGATTATAACTAACAATTCTCTTGGATTAGGTTTCATGTACTGATGGGAATATGAGGATTTGTTCCTCGTGTGTATGTTTTTTTCCTCCTGTTATATTTCTATATTGAAAAGTCTATGAGTTCTTTAACTCAGTACAGGAAGGGACTAGTATCAGTGGACACAGGCAAAGAATCTGTGCTGTACACAGGAGTGAAGCTGTTTCACTTAGCTGTACTCACAAGAAGTACATTTGCAGGCACTTTCTATACTAGATTAGGGACTTCCTATGAAGAGGGAAGTAGTCCTCTGCTTCCACAGGGAAAGAATCAAATTCTATGATTTAGAATGAAGTTGTTTAAAAAGATAAGCAATCCTAGTAAGATTTTACTATACACGTCATTAATACAATGACTAATGAAAATGAGTTTTTAAAGAGTGTTTTCCAAACATTTGTATACAAGCTTAAATTGAAGGCTTAGGGTCTGTTCAGTTGAATAAAACCTGGACTCTAGATTGGGATTATCTCTCCTCTCCTCTCTTCTCCTCTCTTCTCCTCTCTTCTCCTCTCTTCTCCTCTCCTCTCCTCTCCTCTCCTCTCCTCTCCTCTCCTCTCCTCTCCTCTCCTCTCCTCTCCTCTCCTCTCCTCTCCTCTCCTCTCCTCTCCTCTCCTCTCCTCTCCTCTCCTCTCCTCTCCTCTCCTCTCCTCTCCTCTCCTCTCCTCTCCTCTCCTCTCCTCTCCTCTCCTCTCCTCTCCTCTCCTCTCCTCTCCTCTCCTCTCCTCTCCTCTCCTCTCCTCTCCTCTCCTCTCCTCTCCTCTCCTCTCCTCTCCTCTCCTCTCCTCTCCTCTCCTCTCCTCTCCTCTCCTCTCCTCTCCTCTCCTCTCCTCTCCTCTCCTCTCCTCTCCTCTCCTCTCCTCTCCTCTCCTCTCCTCTCCTCTCCTCTCCTCTTCCCCTTCCCCTTCCTCTTCCTCTTCCTCTTCCCCTTCCCCTTCCCCTTCCCCTTCCCCTTCCTCTTCCCCTTCCCCTTCCTCTTCCCCTTCCTCTTCCTCTTCCTCTCTTCCCCTGGATTAGGTTCAGCAAATCCATTATTGATATATAACTTGTTTATGGGTGACCAAAACTGAGGTTTTAAGTCCAATATATTGTCAAAACCAGTCTGCCTTTGTCACTGCTCCATTAATGAAGTTATTACAATGTTGGTAAATGAAAGTTGTGGTTAACCAACTGCAATTGCTGGGTTTTAAATAGTTTTATTCTATTATTCAGTATCTGCAGTTTTCCTGAGTTCCATATCTATAAGCTTTTTGAAAATATTTTTATCATTTCCATTATCTGCTATAATTTCTCTTCCTATGTTTAGTCTGTGCATCTCACAGTTTCTTGGCATTGTCTCGTGTTGATGAAGCTACACCCTTTCAGTGTGGACCACTAATCATTTTATGTTGCTTTTTTTAAAGACGCCTCAACCTAAAATTAACACTTTTTTACTGGAAGCAAGGCCATGCCTCAGTGTTTATCTTTAGAGCAAGAAACACAAGTAGACTATCCAATTTGATTTCTGTTTGTAGCTAAATACCATATTCTATGTTGCCTTGTCAAGCACATAGATACTCAAATACAGAGCAGTTCTCTGGCTACATGATTCTGTATCTCCATTTCTGCCTGCATGTTTTTTGATGACTAATTCTGACACAAGTACAGTAGATCCAAGCCAATAATGTTGCTTTTTGTTTTTTTTTTTTACATTGGTGATCCTTAGGCATAAATACAGTCTCTTGCAAGCAGACATATAAGATTGAAGAGAAAGATCACTTCTTCAGTGCTGGGTGGCAGATAAAGTGAAATTCAGGATGAGAGATGCTTATTTTCAATTACAGTTTGCAGTGCATATCAGGCCAAGTCACCCCAACCTGCATAGAGTGCAAATTTTGTTTTGCTGTGCAGCCAGCAATCACTGTACCATGGCAGTAGTAAAAAGGTGACATGTCACAGAAAGAACAGTTGGCATATCTGCTCTTATGTGCCCGCACACATCTTGGGAGAGGCAGCAATTATTGCAGTTGAGGCTTATTCAGACACTGGCCGATGGAAACAGCTATGGAAATGCACTAAAGTAATGCATCTCCTGGTACTCCACTCACACACAGTCCCAGAGTGGTATTATTAATTTTTTCAGCTCTGGAAGCACCGTTCAGGCTCAGTAACAGAAGGAAAGTTGTAGCAGTTTTACATGTTTTCATTTCTATCCAGCTGCCTTTCTGCAATTAGTGACTGTGGGGGATATTCTAACACCCAGCAATAACAAAGCAAGCAGGGGTGATGGTGGACAATAAATTTTCAATGCACTGTACAGGACAAAAATAGCCGATCCAACTTGTGTAGACAAAGTCTTTAAAGAGCTAAGAAAGACATACTCATGAATGCATCTGGTGTCACTATTTTTTTAATATTTCTTGACTTCAGATTACCACAATAAAGCACAAACTTTTTTGAATGCAATCTACATAAAGCAAGCAATAAAAGATCTTGGAAGCTGTAGGAACTGATACATGAAGAAGAATTATATGAATACTTTTGAAAAGGCAGGACTTCAGCTTGCAAATATTTGAATTTCATTCACATCAAGGAGAGATTGATACCATGGGGCTATAATGATCACTGAAAGAATGAAATTTTTAAAAATATACATGAGACTGAAATTAGGGAAATACTGCCTGCTGTTCTGATATTTCAGTTTTCAGAAAATTCTCTTGAACAAAAAATCACTAGAACTTCCAAAACTAGAGGAGATAAACTTTGGAAAACTTAGCAGAGAACAAGTTACTGAGATCTGAGCAGGTGAATAGCCCCTTCTTTATCTTTACTTCTCTTAAAATATTTCTATATAAAGTTTTTTATTTACATGCTATAAGGGGAAGTTTTCACCTTTAATAAGCCAATATGATCTCTAGAAAACCTATTATTATAAAATAGATTGCTTAACAGGGGATATAGCAGTAAGCATGCTTTGAAGGAAAGTTTAAATATTTGTCTGAGGACTGTTTATATTACCAGAAAACCATTAAGAATGGAGCATACTGGAAGCCTATGCCTGTGAAAGAAGAAGAACATCTTTTTAGCAGGGCTAACAATATGATGTCTAATCAAAACTCAAGAACCTTAAGCATCATTATACAGCATCCCTGAACATGATACCATGTTCCAAATATTTGGTCACAGCCATCCCCATCAAAAATTGACTCCAGAGAGTAATACCTTCAATATCAGGTTTGAGGTGGTGGTTTTATTAGTCATTATAACTTTATTTTCTTCACTAAGGACAAGAAAATAAAAAAATATAATAAATTATAAAATTAAAACTTTGTGCAAGAGCAAAATCAAGACATTTCAGTTTCATACCAAACAAGAGAGAATCCTTTATGTTATTGTCAGTTAATGCATTTATTCCTCAAAATGACGCTATTATTTTAATGAATAAATGAAACACAAGGTTATGTTTGGCTTTTGTGTTTAATTAAATTTCATTTTGGCTCCAAGTGATCTGCAAGATGAAAAAAATATCCTAGGTATTTTAGACAAAAACTGTAGAAGGCAATGTTTATACATATTTTATGTTAGATTTGGAGAAAAAATCCCTGAAGATTGATGATATGAAGATAATTTCTGTTAATATTTTTGGCTGGTAGCAGCTTGTTTTCATACTACCAAGGAATTTATTTGAGCTCCATACAGCTTATAACAAAAGCATAATTTCAATTTTGATCTTCTTCAGAGAAGTGAGCTCTGTTAGGTACTAAAGACTGTCATTGCTGTAATATTTGAGACTGCAGAGATTTGCAAAGGTTTCCTCCTCCCAGAGGCTTTGGCTATATTTGTCAACCCAATGAAGACTGTAGGGTGAAACCTGAGGAGTGCTGATCCTATGTATCTCCTGCTGACATCAGTAGGAGTTTAGCACCTATCAGCATCAAAGGGGTTTGTTACTGCAGCTGACACTAAATAATGCAAAACAATTAAAAATAATAGCAAACGGAACAAAACCCAAATGATGCAATAGATACCAGGAAAAGTTTTAAGGATACCCTAAATTCAGATACCCTAAATACCCTAAAAATTCAGAATCATCTTAGTTTTAAAATTTAGCATCTCAGTTGTGACCAGACTGTATCAGCAAAACATGATAGAGAATTAAATTCAGAATCAAAGCCCAAGTTAATTGTATGACGGTGAGAATTTGAAAAGACTGGCTGTGATCTACGTAAAAATTAACGCAAAGTCAATCTAAAGTAACACTGTGCTAGGAATCAGCATTGTCTCTTGGGTCTCTACTTTTACATTTAAATGACACGTGCATCCATAATGAACATTAAGGCTTTTGCTTTCTGTTCACCACCCAAACTATTTGGTCTTTGACTCAAGAATGATTTTTTTAACTGTCTCTGCAGGGGTTTACACAATGAAGATTCTGAACCATAAGGGAAGCTCCAATAATAAAGAATAATAAATTGCATATTTAGCATTAAATTTAAATAGCATTATTAACATGACTGAGATCATAGTCCTCACATATACTTTTCTAAGGATTCTGAGCTTATGTGTCTATGTGTCAAATCAGTTCTTTCTGCCATACTGCTTCTCAGCCTTAGCAAGATGTTTGTTGCTGTGGTCCGGTGTGTTTATTAGCTTAATCTGAATGGTCTGGATTTACTTTGGGGGAAGCTGATTGAATGGCACCCACCTATTTTAAAGTTGGCAGCAAGGCTTGGCATATTTGCACTTGCTGGTGCCTGAAGTCAGTGTAGTCAGGACTTTGTTTTACTCCTATACTATGGTTTGATATCTTTTCATATGGACCTATGCAGAAATACTAAATTTATTTGTCCCCAGGAAAGTCAGGAGTCCAGAAGCCCTGAAGATAAGAAATCACAATAGAGATATTTTCTAGTCATAATAAAGACATAGCTGAGCCTAATTGTAACTGGAATCGCAGTTGCAATACCACATTAAAACTAAAGTATGAAAATGAATCACAGGAAGTCCAAGAACAAAGATCAGACCTCTAAATTATGATGGAATAAGTCAGATTTTGCCACAGGGCATAAGCATCAACCTGCAGTTTCCTTTGAAAGCTACTGCAGATGCCAGGGGCTAACAATAACTCAGTAGCAGAAACGAGTTTTCAACTGTACAGTATCCAATGTATAAAATCAGCCAAGATCTCTCTGAAGTGGACTGTGTCTCATCTTTACTGCCAGCTAGCCTTTCAGCCTTTCAAATGTTCAGAATGTATCACTATGGAGAAAATCACTGAAGCATGAGCTGCCATGTGAGCCTTTAAAGTTCTGTTCATTACTTCCCAGTCCCGGCTGCTGTTTTTCCTTTTCAGAAAGGCAACCTGTCTTCTCTATCACTGCCTTGTAATAGTCACCCTTCCATGCCCTCTTCTTCCTTATTTCCCTCTTTCCTCCCACTTTATTTTCTGTCTGCTGAGACATCTTCAAACACAGGACTATGTGTTCATGTAACAACTGTGCCAGAAGTTACGGAGAAGTCCACTGGCTTACAGACGTGCAGCTCCGCAGTGAAATATCAAGTGTTACTGCAATGTCCACCTAACTGGACATCCATGACTGCCAACTTAATAGGATACACAACTGTATTGTTAATGTACCTTACACACATAAAAAGTTGATTTGGGATATAATTAACCACGTGGCTTGGGTTTTGGGGTTTTTGGTGTTTTGTTTGTTTGCTTGTTTGTTTGCTCTTTTATCTAATCATATTATGGAATTGCAATGACATCCAGCTAATTTTTATAACTTCCATCTTACACTGCAAATTCCCTCCCAGAGGGTCCAGTGATTCAACAGGACTTGAGCTATAGCCCAGCTTACAGTAAACATACAGTCTTGAGAAAGTTTCTCTATCCCTGCAAGAAATTACTCATCATGAAACAAAATGAACTATTTATTTGCAAGCAGCTACTCTGTACCATCAACTGTCTAGGCCTGCATGGCTGAGTGAAGCTTGCCCATGAAGATAAGTTATTGATAGCATTACTTTTCTGGGAAGAGTCAGGCTTTTTCATGTACGTATCTGTGATATTATTAGCCTGTGTGAAAATTATTCCTTTAACCCATTAAGTGATGGCAAGAATTAAGGTAATTTTAATTACTTTTTTTTTTTTCAGTCTTCATGCTAATTTTTAGTGGATAAGTAATTTCTTCATTGTTTCAGTGGTGTAACACCCTGAAACTCTTCTTGTGTCACTTGGATCTGTTTACATGTTTGTAGCCAAGAGATATACCAAAGATGTATAGCTCCTAACTGGATACATTACTGCAAACATTGATTTAGCTCTGCTTAATTAGTAAGAATGACTAATCATTCATTTTCTGGTCCATTAATCAAATATATTTCTTTGTTGAAAGTGTCTTCTTACAATCACTACCTGTCTTAAAAAGATCTATAAGTGACAATCCTGAAATTTCCCCAATATAAGAGAATTTGCACATTTTAGGAAAACTTTTCAGGTCAGTGGGATTCCAGCAAGGGTCAGAGGGTAAGTAGAACTCATCCCAAAGTAATACTGGTGTAAATATTTGTGTCTGTGACACTCTCACTTTCGAGATGGAGAGTGAGATTATTTGCCAAGGGACTTACTCATCAAATGTGCAGGGTGAAGAGGTGATTTGGAATTATACAATTCCAATATATACAACATACAGTGCAATTTGTTGCATTGTTTGTTGCACTGCTTGCAAAATAACATTTTTCATCGTGCCTTCAATCTTTATATTCTGTCTAAATTTTGTTACCTCTGAGATGGATACAAAAGGATAATGCTGAACCAGAAGAACTGGATCATTTAAACTTAAATCTGTGACTTATTGTTATCAGTGAAAAATAAGCACAGCAATCAGCTGGATTGTGTAAATGTGTTGTTCTAATAACAATTTTTATCAGCTCTGGGTTGGACCAAAAGTAGAAGGCAACTTGGAGGAATTGCAGGAATGCAGTTCAGTTGGTCAGATCAGAAAGATCCTTAGCACATCGTGAATTGGCTCAAATGGTATTTACCATCTTTTCACAGCAGTTGAACAGATTAGACCTGGATAATTTTTGAATGTTTCATTCACACAAAAGAGAAATTTCAAAGTCCTTAACCAAAATTTGTGACAGCATTGTTCATATAAAGTATCTGGGCATACTCAAGAGAATTTAATATTCCAGACTGTTCTGTTCTACATTTGACATGAGCCAAGGTCTCCTTTGCCTGATCTTGATGGGCTGCTCAGGTAAATGATAAAGATCTAATGAATTAGAGTAAAGACTAATAGCAAACAGATGTACAGACGCTATCCACTCTATTAATTTATGCTGCTGTACATTATGTGGAACTAATGCAAATTACTGTGTGCAGAATGTTTACAGATTGGAATTGTGCTTAGCAACTCAGTGGAAATTTTTCCAATAGATTCGAAAAATGCTGTGAAGGAACTAGTAAGGTACAATCACTGCGACATTTCTTCATGACCTTTAGGTTCTAATTAGTTCTCCTTGTTTAAGAAATTTTTTTGTGGTTTGAGTCAGTTAAGGCTGCATTTTATCATTACTTTTAAACAGGTAAGACAATACTGATTTTTTCTACAGTTCAATATTATAACCCCAGAAAATTAGTATTACTGATGAAATGGTCTTCAGTCTCAAAAGACTTATTAAATTAAGTATTTCTAAAATTAGAGATCTAAACTGTGACACTTTAAGTCTTACTCTAGTACCAATATGTCCTTCAGAGTATGTCAAGTTTTTCAGACAGCTACAACTACTTTTTTCATTCACTTTTCAAAAAAGAGGATTTTTTTACTATTACATATTCAAATTTTACAGTCTCTTGTTTATTTTGGTATTCAAATGGGTTTAGACTGAAAGTAACATTTAAAGGAAACTCAGTGGTGAGTTGCAAATTGCAACTGAAATGAGTCTTGTATAGCTGATAGTTTAGTAACATGCCAGTTGTCTCTCTCACATAATTGTTATGCATGCTGGAATAGAAACCTTCTCATTTTTTTTTTCATCTTACAAAAATAAATTAAAACAAATCCATTGTTGATTTTGGCCAGTGTTTAACAATTTGCTGTATTCAGCTAAGAGAAAAAGAGAAATATTAGTAGTTAAAAGAGGAACAGTGAGAAAGGAAGTGTACTTCACCTGAAGCTCAGAAGTTAGATGTGGTATCTACAAGACAGTGAGAAGTATAGAATCACTTAAAATCTGGTGTAAACTTGTGTTTGTACCACACTTGTGGTATCATATATGATACCATCGTATTCAGATGCTGTGTTTAAGCAGTGCCATTTTCAATGCCTTTGCAAAAAAATATTTTCACATCCAATAACCAAAGCCAAGTTTACTTGCTGTTTAAGGGAGTCAAAGTCTTCTTTAACATGCTCTCAAGTGTGAAAATAATTTTTTTTCATTCTCAGCATAAAAATAGATACATCTGCTCGGTAGTATTCATGAACAAGTTGTAAGCAGCAAAAAAAAAAAAAGAAACATTATTTTTATTTTGCAATAAGGTCTTCACTCCATATTGTGTATCAGTTATGGAATCAAGTTTGAACATTAAAACTACCTCCCAGACATTTGTATTAAATACAGTATTTTAATATTTATTGTTTTGGTTCTTGAAGCAGCTAGTTTATTGGAGACTTCCACTCTGAATTCAGGGTTTCACAGTATTATTGGGCTACTGTGAAATGAAATAAAAGCAAACAAAATCCGCGGTAATAATCTGCTACAATACCAAACCTGTTGCAGTGTTTGTAACTCCACTTGATCTCTGGTAAGCAGTGTGTTAAATTTTTATTCAACATAGCCAGGAACTCCTGAAGCCTTTGCCAGGATTGTAGAAGGGAACAACCACTTGAGATTTGGGCTGCCTGCAATCATGTAATTAGTTTAACTGAATACCAGAAGTTCTGAGATGAGGTTATTTATGAACTAATTGACAGCCTGCACTGGTTTACCATAGGAAAGAGAAAAATATAGCCTAACAGGAGAAAAAGCTACCCTTAAAATGGAACTATTAGAGCAATGAAATTATTTGGTTTGCCTATTTCCAGTATTCTTGAATTTATGGTTCCCTTGCTGGGGGACATTTAACCACTGTCTGGTGAGGAAATGTTTGGGTTTTTATTTTAATTCTTTTGTGTCAGCATCCAAGCTTTCCTCATAGCTCTTGCTTAACATTTCTACATTCTGAATTAAATAGGATAAACAGCTTTTCATACCTAATTGAACAATTGCCCTGATCAAATTCTTTTCCCTCCTCAAATATCTGTCAGTATGTTTAATATAAGAGATTTCAAAATATTTGTAATCAGGGTCAGTTCAGGATCCTAAACAGATTTTAACTTTGCTCTTCCAAAGCTTTTTGTATTCTGATTTGTAGTCCATATAATAAGGGTAGTGACATATTATTTCCTGCCATGGCAGTTCTGAAAATAAGTAAAACAAGATTTATGAGCATTCAAAAGAAAAGGATACTTGTGGGTAAATCTATGGTATTTATTAGCATTTATAATAATTTATGAAAACAATTCTTTAAATGCTTTTAGAGTCTTGGGTACTAATACTTTAGTATTAATAGGTCTCATTTGCAGTTTTCAAACAAAAAAACAATAAAGATCTTGTTTTCATATGGCTATTTTCAGTACCTTGGATATGGTATACATTCTTGCATACCTAACACCTCTTGTCTTGCAATTTCTTTGATTGTTGAGGTCATCATCAGCATAAATTGAACTATAAGTAATAAGATTTAAAGCTGAGTAAGTAGAATCAGTCGACAGTTAAAGAGCTTAAAATAGCCTACTATAGCTTCTAGTAGCTGTTGTAAGCAATACTCAGGATTTCCTCTGAGCTGCACCTCAGCTGAACCCAAGCTGAACCCCTTTTTTGATACAATCACTTGGCCAAAAATGAACAGCTAAAATGAAAGTAATTTTTCAAAGGAGGACATGACTGCTGTGTGAGAAGCTTTGGTTAACTAATCTGAAATACTTCAATCGGACACATTCTCAACAGTCCTAGATTTATCAAATGATAGAAATAACTTTTCTGGATATTTCTATTAGTGTCCATTTACTAAGGAGATTAATGTTTACCTGTGTTAGGAAAGAAATTGCTTTCCTGTCAGTTCCATGTTCCCCTTCATACTCTTTCCCTCTCTCCCAGGGAGAGTAGAGTTGCAGAGTTGTTTGTTTGGTTTTTTTTAATTCAAACCCATGGCTTTTACATATTTAAGCAATTGTTTGTGCATTGTAGGACCCTCCCAGAACCTGCATGTAATTATGCACCCATTCACACAGCTTTTTGAGTAGTGACTGCACATAGGGGAGTAAGAGCATCCCTCTTTTGTAGAGACTTGTGTTCCATTCTCTGCAGGATTGAGGTCTTCTGTGTTGCTTCCTACTCATTTTCTCCAGCATTTCTCCAGTGTGCTTATTAATGGTGGTGAGATAGATATGTCTGTAGAAGGATATAGATGTTGGCAAGACAGAAGGGAATTATATAAATTAGAGCTATTTAATTTCCAGTGATCACAGAACCTTCTGAAGAAACCAGTGATCTCCTCTGTGACTGCAGCTGTAGGTTCTCATAAGCTCTACCCCAGCTTTAATGGAAGCAAGGGAATTCCCTTTCCTGTCTCTCAGATAGATATAATGGCAACATCCCTTAGGAGCCTTCTGACTCATATGAACAAAACTAGGAGGGATGAAGATGGATTTATATGCATTGTTTCTTTCATTCTGAAAAAAATTTAGCTGCTGCTCCTTGCTGAAACACCTTACTGCACTGAAATGGAATTATCTATTTAGTCAAAATTATTTGGCCAAGATATTGACAGATTTTTGAGGAGAGCTGACACACATCAGTGCTCGCTACAGTTAGTAAGTTTAGCAGCTGCTCTAGGGAAACTGAACAGCTCGAATTGGCACTGGGGATGGTATAGAATTTTTTCAGCTCATACTGCAGAGGATTTTGAGCACTTCTCTGTTGCCTCCTCAGTTTGCTCTCCCTAATAAAAAACTTTGGTAAGTGTCCTGTGATACAATGCTGTTTGTAAGAAGCAATCAATAAAACATGTCCAAAGCTGGTCGATAGGATGAATAGCTTGGAAATTAGAGTATGTTGATACACAGTGAAGGGGGTGAGTAGAAGAAGGGATGATAGTTACGGAACCAGAACTCTGAGTCTGGTACAGTGGAAAATGGCAAACCAGAAAGGTGTGTAAAAATGGTGTGATTATTTACATCAGAGCTCCAGGCTAGGCAGATGACAGCAGCTGTGTTTTGAGTTGACTTGAAAATCGAGCTATTTCTGTTGAGGAGACTAGAACTGAAAGGATTGGTGTCAAGAGGGAAGATTATAGTGGGGTTTATATGGTGCAACTGTGTTAGTCAACAAGATGAAAACAACACCATGCTAAGAAGCTTGGGGACAATGAGATTGATTTTGTTTTCTCCATTTTAAAATTGTATTTTCTACAATGTACCTACTCTTTTCTTTACTGACTGTGTGACCTTTAGAGGTTTTTACTTTTAATTATTTCCTTTCTTGTGGTTGCTTTTAATATGTAGTAGAATATTCAGTCAATGTAGTAAATCTATTTCCTTATGTGTTTGGAAACAATGCACATTATTTATTTTCCAAACTACATAATAGTTTATGAGAATGAGGACCTACTACTGTGATTGCTGCTTTTCCTGCTCCATTAACCCACAAAAAGCTCAATTTCTAATGAAATCTAAATCCATTTGAAAGCCAATGAATACCTAATATTAATTCATTTTGTAACATTCTTAAATAAGATATGATATATAATCTTTGGCTCAGTATATGCATTATTTCTACCGAAGAAGACTGCAAAATCTTTCTGGGAAATTATTGGGAGGGATTGTTTGTGGAATTTTTTTATTAACTAGCCCTAATCAGTTCCATTAATCTTTATCTGTAGGTGGACACTTTCATAAAATAATATGACTGGCTTATTTTTTACTGTTCAAATAATTTATGTTTTATTTCACTCTAGCCTTCTGTCAAATATTGTTTGGGGTTTTAAAATTTATTTTGGTTCAAAATTCAGGCATTTAACTTATGAATTAATATTTTTGAAGAAAATGCATTCTCCTCTTGACAGTACTGCAGAGAAATAGGAACTCTTAGGCTAATGCTAACATGTGTCCTGAAATTGTTATTGGTTTAGTGAGTGTAGAGACTCACTAAACAAACTTATTCTTTTATATGTTTTGAGTAAATCCTGGCTCAACCAATTTTCTGTTCTTCCATGTGTAGAATTCCAATGTCAAGTTCATGAGACATTGTGTGTGGAAATTGCAAACAAGAACATTTATACTAATATTTTTATTATCATTACTGTCTGTGGGCAATCCAACATACACATAGTATTAATAGCTATCCTTTGCTGTCTTGGAAATATAATAAAGGTTTGAGTGGCATCAGCTTCAAAGGGTGCATGTTAAGTGGCATACATAAAAAAGTCCAAGCACAATTTTATTTTTTTTCCAAATGCACATTAAAATGGAAAGGGAAGTAATCTTAGAAGAACTTCTTTCTGAGCTTATAGCCACACTCTCTTTTAAGGTAAATTCAGGAGTGAATTTACCTTAAAGGATAAAAAATCCAGGCTGCTTCCTTCTTAAAATTAATAAGATTCACTGTGGCCAAATCAATGCTGATTTTTTTCTCTCTCAAAAGAGAAGCAAAGCCAGTTGGTTAGTATAACACAAGTTAGGCTTACAAATGCCAGTCATATGATCCTTTTTTTGCTTCCCCATATGAAGTTTCTACCACAGGGAATAAATGACTGACACATCACCCCCTGCCATCATAACAACTGTCATGCAACACCATGATTTTTCAAACATTAGTGGCATCCCTCCAACTGGCCATAAGGTTGCAGACACATATTTTAATCATGACTTTGCCCATTGCAGGAAGCTAAAGTCATACCATCTAATGTGTTCTCATGATAAATTTCACTTTCTTTTATAATAAAATGGAAGTTAATGAAGCACAGCACAATTGTGGTGAATTAGACAGCAGTAGAACAAGGCAGGAGAATACCCACTTATTGACATTATCAAAGCCATCTTAAATGCATCGACTTTTAAACCAACTCATATTCAATTATTAAAAAGGGACTATGGGAGTATACTGTTGGCTTAGTAAGAAAGGAGATTATAACAGTTCATTAGTTATTAATTAATTGGCAATCTCACTGCTTAATGTCTTTACATTTGACAAATACTTCTGTGCACAGTGTCTTACTTCTATCCATTCTGGTTTTCACCAACATGTAAAATATGATATTTTATTTATTCTGTCCACACATAAAAGGAAGGGTCAGCTGGTCATGTTTTATCATTTTCTATTGAGATATTTTACAACATAAATTATTTATGTAATTAGTAAATAATTTTTTATATTAATTTAGCCATAAGAGTAACATACATCTCTGTTTTTTTACTATAGCTTAAATTTAGGTGTTAGTCCTGTCTTAAGCAAACCACAGGTTTCCTGAATAGCAACTTGTGGGAAAGGTCTGGGGGAAATGGACCCCACAAGAAAAACAAGCAGCTGTGACGAAAGTGCCCATAATAGAAATGTTTGACAAGAATGATTCAGAGGCAAACCTGCTTAGTCTTCCATAAATGATTGCTTTACTGTAATTTTTACTGACTGTAATTAGAAGTACATATTTTTGCTGCTGTTCATATTCACAAGCAATATATTATCGCTCATGTATTGTTTTTTTAAAAAGGAAGCATGAATAGCACACATATTCAGGAATGTAATGTCTTGCTTTCATGCACCCATTTCATTACCAGAACACCTACTGATTTTTTTTTAAGGCAAACTTTTTTGGGGGGTAGGGAGGATGCAAGACTACAGTCACTCCTATATGTGTGACCATATAAACATCCTCAGGACAATGTGACACTGCAGCAACTAGGACTGTAGATATACTTTTTTTTTTTTTTACTAGTAGATTTTTTTTAAGATTTGCTAATACCATGGACAGCTGTGAACAGAAGTAGAATTGTACTGCACCAGGGTCCATATTTGTTAGTTTTCATAGGTGGAGATCCATCCTGGTGCCAGTATCTAGATGATTGAGAAGGGGGGAGAGAGGGAACAGTTTGAACCTAGGGCTACCAGTGATTCAATACATACTATAAAATGGTACTTTGCTTTTAAAAACCAAACAAACAGATAATTCATTATGTTGATGACTGTAGGTGTCTCTTACAAAATTATTGTAATATGCTACCTCTCAGCACATAACTATGATTTGCCCTATATATAAAAAAAATAAACATTTTGTATCGAAAGCTTCTCTCAAAAAAGGTTTTCCTTATAACATTTCACTCCTGCTTATCCTACCAAAGTTATATTGGGGGAGGGGGTTAAAGAAAATATATAGAACTAAGACGGTAGGTGAATCAATGATGAGTCTCCAGGGTTGTCAACTTTAGTTACAGGGTCTGTTCCAGCAGTTGGAATAGATTGTCTGACCATAGTCACAGAGTGAATATTCTATTTCCCACTGCTGAGAAAGGCAGTCACTTTCTCACCTTCCCTCCCGGCCAAAGGGCCCTGTTGCTTCCTTTAGCTCACCCCAAGAGACCTGATTCAATTAAGTATTTTGTCTGAAAATTAATCTAGCAACAAAAAAACTATGGTTGGTATTTCAGCTGGGTTTGCAAATTGAAGTCACCTACAAACATGTGAGATACATAGAGAAAATGACAGGAAGAAATGTGTCCAGGACAGAGGGTAAAAAACCCCACATGTTCCTGCAACACTAGGGTCCCAAAATATAAAATAAAAAAGTGCTAAAAATATTGGATTTTTAACATTGTGCACACACATACATATGCACACACACAAAATCCTGCCTAACATGAAATAAAATACATCCAGAATAAGAGATAATTTAACATGGAAAGGAGGAGAAAGAAGAATCAGAGAGTGTCAAAAGGTTAGCAATTATGCTAAATAGGGTTATTTCTATAGAATTTCTCTCTATTCATTTGTGAGTAAAAAGTTTCTCTAGAAGTCAGTTCCAAACAAGAATCTAATTTTAGGCATTTTGATTCACCTCAGGAGGAATCTGACCTCTTCCTCTACTATAATTGTTGAAGAGACTAAGAGACTAACCTTAGGCTAATGTTTTTCTTCACGTTTGCCCTCCAGTGGCTTCAAGAAAGTACAAATCAAATTCTAATGAGAAATGCTAACAATTAAACTAATTTGGTTCAAAATTCAGCTTTGGTAATTTTAAGTGGATTCTAGGTTTCAGAAAATTATTCAGAAACCTAATAATGTGGAAAATGCTTGTATGTGGTAGAAGAAACTTATATCCATTGGCATTGATTTCCTTTCCTCCCAGTATACACACATTTCCCTGGAGGACAATTCAAGAATACTTATAAGGAGGCAAAACATTATCAGCAACTGGAAAACAGAAAGAGTAATTTCAGCCGCTAAACAAAAAAATGTCTGGAATTACATATGTTCTAGGGCTGCATTTGACCTAAAACATCCTAAATTCCAGGAGGACTTTTTTTTCCATTTTATATTCCAATTTCCTCAAATTTTACTGTTATTCTCTAATTCGCTAATATAACTCCTGTACATTGATACAACTCCTGTTTCTCTTTTTCCTTTACTGCCATTTTGCCTACATTTCAATACCTCAGGCCTTTGTGCTGTGCTACATCTCCTGATAATCCATTGAATATGTTTGTATAACAATACAGCATGATACAGTTTTATCAAAAATGATAAATGTGTACAAACTGCATCAAAAATAAATTGTGAATTGACATATCAACTCCCCCTGCACATTTTTCAAATCTGAAAGATTTCATGATAGAATTCATATCTGTGTGAGTTTTGAACCTTTTTCCTCAAAAACTGAGTATGCAGCTCTTTCTAGCTCAAAATACACATCATGTTTTGTGATTTGTAACCTGTACACATCTCTGAGTTCCTAGCATCAGTATTGGTTAGATTACTAAATCTGATTTTCATTTTTTTTTTATTTAGGAATCTCTACTGTACAATTGTATTCAGTAACTATGATGAAACAAGAAACTTCAACACATGTTTAAAACAAGTAAAGTAATGCATTATTCTAAAGCTATGACTCCAGAATGAAACATTTAAAAATACATTTTCCAATCAAGTTTCAGGATTAGCTTACATGCTGGTATATTACAGTTGGTTTCTAAGGGACTTTGGCAGACAGGAGAAAGAAATTAATTACTATATCTGACAATACATAAATGAGAATAAGACAAAACAGAAAACAAAATGTTAAATTTATATTTGAAGACAAGGCTGAATTTTTTTTCCTCTTCCATTACTATGCTTTCTACAGAAATAAAAATGACAATAATGTATTTTTCCATCATTGAGAAATCTGTAGCTTATACTATGTCAATTCAGATTCAGTTTTCCCTATTTTTTTTTTTTTTTTGTAATGGTCTACTCATGAGGGAGAGATAATACATTTTTTGCATTCTCAAAAGTAGGAAAACTTTTGGTTAGCTGGGATTTGTCGCTTTTGCATACTTTATAACACATGCTCTGCATTAAAATTTTAATGATGATTTTTTAATACCTGCATTGCTTTATCACTGCATGACCAAGTTCTAAAGTAACGCCTTGCTTTTGCAAACACATACACATATAAACATAAGTTTGCACTTGTGAGTAGTTCCCTGCCTCTTGACTGCACTCAACTGTGTGAGTAGTTTTGTGTATATACACAAATATTTGCAAATCAGAGCTGTAGAAATCTACCTAGAGTTATATTTGAACAAAAGAAATTAACTTTTTTGCCTAAATAGTATTTTGCTTGCACATAGGACAAGAGGGAATGGCTGTAAACTGCAAGAGAGTGGGTTTAGATTGGATAGTAGAAAGAAATTCTTTACTATGAGGGTGGTGAGGCACCAGAACAGGTTGTCCATAAAAGCTGGAAGTGTTTAAGGCCAGACTGGATGGGGTTTTGAGCAACTTGGCCTAGTGGAAGGTGTTCCTGCCTATGGCAGGGAGGTTGGAACCTGAAGGTCTTTATGGACCCTTCCAGCCCAAATAAACCTATGATTCTGACAAAAGCTATTTTGTAGTCATTGAAAATTTTTAAACTTTTTCTGATTTGGCATTTTTGGTTGGAAGAAAGTAATCAAGGCTTGATTGTCTAACAGAAAACTCCTATATTTATGTTTACATTTAAAATTATGTCTTCAACAATCAATATTTTTGAACTTACAATTCCATTTTTATTTAAAACCTCAAAATATATAATTTATTTCTAAAAAATCTATCTAGTTCTTTTTTTAACATGAACTTTTTAAGACATAAGTAACTTTTCAGCCAAAATATTTTTCATTGTGTCTGAATATGTGATTCTTTCTTAATGAGAGACAAAGCTTCTAATGGAAGCTGGCATTGTTCTATTAGTTGGCATTATTCCACTGTATCAGGTAAAGAACAAAAAATCTTATGTGATTCTGGCAAAAATGTCATTATTCCCATGATATTATTATTAAAAAAAACTAAGGAGAAAAAAATAAATTACTTCATTAGTAATTTAATATTAGTAACTTTTAATTTTTTAGAAATCTTAAGATTTTTTAAAGAAATCATAAAGAGAATAGGATAGTGGAGATTTGACTCTTATAGAACAAGCCTCTCCTTGCAATAATTCTTATGGAGAACTTCATATTATAACTTGTAGACCACAATTCTAAGTGCTGTTTATTTAGTATCTTTAGTTTTCCTTGCATTTCCTTTCTTTAGAAAAAGTCTTCTATAAATAGAAACCAACCTGTTTCCTTGGCTCTGTATCAGGAAAGTAATGAATCATTTTGTATAGTGATATGCTGAAGATGGTATGAATATGAATATTTAAAATGTAGATATACAGTCGAACTCTAAATAGACTATCTATGCCTGGAATTCCAAAAGTGGCTAGAGATTTTTGACCTTTCACAAAAGTTTAAGTGAAAATACATAAATTGTGAAAGAACAGAGCTAAATTCTTCCTGCCTCATCCTGTACACTGATCCTTCTTGTTTTAACACAAGCTTTTGTCAAATTTTTGTTGTAAATTTTGAATCATAATTTATTTTTACTTGTCAGAAGCATATTAAAGTATAATAGTCTATGAAAATGTATTCACACATCACTGTGTGAGTAAACTTCATTATCAAAATTGTGCCACTTTCACTATTTATGTTCACTTTTGTTTAAATTAATTTCTGTTATTTCATTTTGTTTGCCTTAGGTTAGAGCATTGTCTTGTACAAAATTAACATAACATATCTAATTGCCTAAATAGTTATTCCTGGATGACATTCCATCTAACACAATAGAATGGAATCACTTATTTTGTAAAATGTTGTGGAGTCAGTCTTGGGTCTCTTCATAATAGAAAAATATAAATCTCGTTAAAATAATATCTTACAAGAAGCAAAATACTTTCTAGCCAGACAGAAGCACTAAAGTGTCTATGCACTATGTCTAAAGCACTAAAGTGCCTTTCTATTTTCCCTGTGTACCTCAGAGCATGAGCAGTAGATGGAATCTGATTTAATCCTATTTCTGTTTACAGCCAAGAATTGTAGAGGCTGTTCAGGTTTTAATTTTCTTTGTTTAAATCAGGGATTAATTCAGAATTTGGAGTTACAGCATATTCCAAGGTTTTGATCAAGTTAACATGGATCTTCTAGAGAATACAAAAAGTTTTGTGTTACCATGAAAAAGAGAAGAACATGGGCTGTGTAGCATTTAGCACTTCCTTTTATATTTAGTACGATCATAGTTCATCCCAAAAATTCTTGACTAATCAATTAGCCTTAGCAGTATCTCCCAGAAGATGGTTTAATAGGAAGGATTGTGTAACTTTGCTGTTGTGCTCTCTGTCAAGGCTGTGAGCCTGTGAGATTCCATCCAGCGCAGTGAGGAATGCGACAGTGTGGCACGAGAAGAATGTGGCACATTACCCACATGTGATAACCCAGCCCAGCATAGCCCCTGCCTGATGAACACATGGCTGGCCTGTGTACAAAATGAACATAAATAAGCTGCAGCATCTTTGTTTATTTGGCCATTATTTCACTGCATTTCATACCATTCACGGTTTCAGATCACTGAGAAATAACATATTTATTTGTACATAACATAAAAGAAGTGTGCAAAAGTTAACAAATGATCCCGAATGCAAAGGAATATTTAAATCCTGTATACCTAGTTTTCGATCTGGTAATGTAGTTCTGAGGTTTGGATAGAGAATCTTCCAGCAGTGACTTGAAGAACTGTTTCTTGTGGTAATGAATTAAGGCAAACATCACATAGTCAACATAAGCATTGGGTTATAGTTAAGAACATAATCAACTCTATCCCTTAAGCTAGGATGGATTTTAGTATACTAACTGCTTTCCTGAAGTTAGAGACTAAGCTCTAAAAATTAGGTTTGCTTTCTGTTTTGACTCCTGGCCCTTAATTTGGATACAAATATTAAAGTAAGAATGACTATGTTATCTCTTATTTAGCACAAAATCACTCTCTTATCATTCCAATTGACTTCGCACTGGAAAATTACAATGATGCATCTTAGTGACACATTGTTTCAGATTTACTTAACTGTTCTTTGATGAAAAGCTTGTTATCAAACTTGGTGCTTAGCTTCATTTCATAGACTCTGAAATTTTGTAAACAGGAATGACCAGCACTTGCCCGGGTGGTCTGTGAACATTCAGAAGTTCAAAGTTTTGTGTGACTTTGGATATTTACCCAGTACTGAGAGTTAGTGAACCATTTTAGAATGAGAAATGCAACTGTAATTTTGCAAAATAGAAAGGGGTTCCAATTAACCATCAGAAAGATTAGCAACTTGGAAATGGATGGAAAAGTCCAGTGAGGAACCTTCCTGATACCTGGCTGATTGTTCTGCAATGACTAAAGCCTATCAATTACTATCTTTTCTTCTGAACCAAGTGGCAGAGATGAAGACATGAAAAATGGATAGATAAACTACTTGCAAGTCTATTCTAGCAAGAAAATATACAATTTTTGTTGTCCCTGGTAATTATTGGCTTACCTTGCTTACCTGCTTCTACATTTCTTCAGCCTTTATGTGGGAAGGTTCAGACAGTAATTTTTTATAACTGTACATGTACCTTGTACAATTCTTCCAGTGGACAGGATTCATTCTGGAAACTGAGTCAGTGTTGTCAGAAACTAATGCATTAGAAATCTGCAACATCAACCATCAAAAAGGTGGTTCATATCTGCCCATATCAAGTTTATTTGCATAAATGAACCACTTTGTTTCCTGAAAGAAATAAACTGAGAATGAAGTTGGTAGTGGCAGAAGGTCACTGCAAGAAACAAAAGAGATTTATCTACTAACATCATAATAATCATCTTAATTACTGAAATGTATATCAGTTGTGTTTAAATGAAATCTGATTTTTTTATCCTCTTAAATGTACATAATCTTCATACTTCTGAAAACTTTTAGAAGACCGGTCACACAGCATTTCCTTCCAATCCTCTTTCTACTCTTTCATTTTACTGTTATGAAGTTCCTACTGGGGAAGGAAAGACTATTTGTCCTTGTTACTTGCATTTCTTGTTTCATGTGTGATTTCACTTCATGGAAAGGTTAAATTCTGTTTGCCATGGAAAGGAGACAAATGTAGAAGTATCATGCACCTTTACCTTTCTACATGGGTGTTGGAGCTTTCTCATTTTACAGTTTTTATTGCAGTTACAGACTATTTGAATAAATCACAATTAATTGGAGAAAATTGCATGGTGATGTTGTACTGTGGACAAATGGACAAGACACCAGAAAACAATTATACACTTTGACTTCCAACTCTCATGTGTTGGGGTAAATATCCAGTTAATGTGTGTCAACTCAGCATGCAATCTACATTTCTTCTCTTATCTTTATCTTCATACCAATTTAAGTCTAAAAGTTACCTGGTAATATTGTTGAAATATACTCTTTCTTCATCCAGAAGCTGATTTAACTTTTAGTACAGGCCAATGATTTCATCATGTGGGTGACTGTAGTTGTGAAATAAGCTTAGATGATCTTTGTCTTATATCTTTTGGAAAACTTCAGGGTTAGTTGAGCAGTCATACTATTGACTCTATTTTATGTGTTTTATTAACCTCCAGAGCTTATGTTGAAAGAGAAAAATACTTAAAGATTATTTTTTTCTTTGACTGAGTTTAGAGAAGATACTGTGCCTTATTAGGCTTCTTGTTTGAAAGGTTTTTTCTACATCTTATTTATTTTTATACTATTCCAAATAATCTAGAGGCTTTATATATGTAAAATCCTAGTATTCATATCACCAAGAACTGTAAAAGTTAATATGTGTATCAAGATCTATAGCTCAACACATCACTTTCTTCTAAACAGCAAAGCAAAAAATTATAAATGGACTGACACCATGTACAGTAGCCATGCCCACTTACCTTATATGCTAATCAGTAGTTTGTCATTTGAAAACATATTTCAAATTGTATTTCTGTGTTAGTGTGGCTCATTGAAAAACTTATGTAGATGCTAGTTAAGACTAAATAGGAACTTACTACTAGAGCTAGCAAGCCATAAAGTAAATGCCCACTGACATAAATATCCAAGTATACCAGCTAGACACCTGAAAGACAGGAGAAAAGAGAGGTTATTGTGGGCTCTTATTTGTAACTGAAGCCTGCCAGTGATTGTCAGGATATTCATCACAAAATGTCCCTGGTGGGTTCAGCGTTCTACTGAAGCCCATGAGAGCCCATGTTAGAAATCAGGTAAGCAGCCAATGTTCACTGATGCCCAGGGCCTTTCATACCTGGGTTTATGTTTTGATTTTCATCTCTTTGTATTTGATCAGTTGTTTTCAGCCAACAAAAAATGTTTATTTTATTTGTTCAAATCCCTATTCTAATCAATCATGGGATTCAGAAATATGGAAGTTATGAATTAATATGTTAAAAATAAAACATTCATCTGAAAAAAAAAAAACCAAAACATTTTCAACATCTTTGAGGATATGCTATAATGATGAATTTAAAAGAAGTTATTGACATGTAATGGTACAAAATCCAAACATTATGTGGGAGTTACTCTCCACTTAATGCAATGTGTTATCTACAAATTTAGAAGAAAAAAGATTTCATTCCTAGCATACATGCTAAATTCAATGATACTCACCAAAGATGCTGAACAGTATGTTTCTCATTCATCATCCACAAAGAAACATGTATTTGACCAGTTTAACTGTTCAACATGAAGCAACGGTGGGTACCAAACTAACAACAACCCCAACCATCCAATTCTTCAGGAGCATTTAAAATACATGCTGAAGCTTATATAATTTTGTATGAAGTAGAATAATTTTAAACGTTTTTTTCTGGTTTGTTATTTGTAAGAAAATATTTCTCTGAAAAATAACACATAGATTATTTGTTTCTTTTAATAAATAACATGTAATGAAAAAATAGTGTTAAAATTATGCAGAAGGATGGTCACAATGTATAGCTGGAGTACAAATAGTGATTCAAATAGCTGCATTTCATATTTAGATCCAAATTTGTAAACTCCACTAAGGTCAATTTGCTAAGTATTTAATATTATGTACATTATACTACTGTTATTTCTGCTTAAAATGGTAGATGTCTTATTTTAGATTCTGTTTGCAGATCTACTTGTACCTCAATTAAAATAGCATCTATATTCATGAAGTAAGTTTGACCTTACATAGCAGCAGTAGGAAATGCCTCTTCCTTATTCATTTACTTCACCTTCATGGGCAAAAGTGGATTAATTTTTTTGTTATTCATAGGCATCCCTAAAGACTGTGGTCTTGCCATTTCCCTGTTTACATTGGCTGTGATGAAGTAGGTCGAATGGCAATATTGTAAATAAAACAACTCAAAGGAATGATCTCCAGCACCGAAAGCTCAAAACATCAAATGGTGGGCTCTGTCACATGCTACTCATTGACATCATGATCTAGAGGTCCAAAAAACTCATCTTTCCCTCACTCTACTACTCCTTCTTCCTGAAACCAAATTCAATTCTGTGCACTAGCAATTTTAAGATTGAAATAACACTTATTTCCTGCTGGGTCAATAAACCTGGAGTGAATATTGGACTTTAATGCTGATTAATAAATTATTCTTTAGGGTCTATGTTATATTTCCAAACATTCCAAATATGTTTTGTTAGGTGCTTTTAAGATGGTAAGATGATTTTTTGTGGTTGTTTCAGAAACTTATGGACTTATTTGTCTTTGGGAAAAACACTTTTTCTTTTATAAATAAATGGAATTGGCCAGATCTTCAGCTCATATAAGTGCTTGTCACTCCAAAAAAGTTATCTAAGGGTAGTTGTATTTGAATTTTATGGAAAAGTAATCTAACATTTTGTCCTAATGTTTTCTGTTTGGTTCAGAAGATGGAAACAGCATGTGCATGTCTTCAGATAACACCTGGTAGGGACAGATCAGTGTGTTGATTACAGACACTGTCCTTCAACACACAGCCCCAGTTCCTCGGTGATAGAGCTCAAGAGTGATCTGTTGATCTGCCACCAGAAGTGCACTAAAATGCAACAGTTCAATACACACCCATCTACTCAATTTAAAGCTTTTTAATGGAATGTCAGTCAATTAAGCAGTTATAATCCATACCTTATTACAAAGTACCATACACATGCATTTTAAATAGCACATTTTCTTAACTTAAACTGTTTTCCTTTCTAGAAACCATTACAACTAAGGAATCAATTGTGATTATGGTAAAAGCCACAAATTATTTATTACTTAATGTGATTATTTCATTGCTAATTTAAAAAAAAAAAAAATCACCCTCCTATCTGACTTTCTATTTAACCAACATTTTCTCCCCTATCTTAATGTTACCTATCATAGGATTTAAGTATTTTCCAAAAATTAATTAGACTCACAACAGCTCAGCAATCTCATTTGCTCTTAACCTCACCCCTTCCACCATGGTACATGTCCTATTTTCTTCTTGGTAGCTGCTTTTTATAGTGACTCCGAGGATACTAATTTGAAGTGAGTTTTCAGCTTTGTTCTGAAAGCTGAGAAAATTGTGGTCAATCTAATGTCCTCTGGCAGGGAATCTGAAATCTTTTGTTCTGTTTATTGAATTAGCCTATCTTCTGCTCCCATGAGCTTCATTTTTCAGATTGATAGATTCATGATTAATACAAAAAAGAACAGCTGAGGATGACAGTCTCTTCATGTATATATATATATATATATATATATATATATATATATATATTCCGCAGCACATAGGGAAAAACGTTTCTTACAGGACTTTCACAGTTAGAGACCACATCTTCAGCTTGACCATTTTAAAGGATAGCAACAGTCAGTGTTTGTTGTACTTCTGTTGAAGGAATATAAATTTCAGTAATTCATTCAGGCAGTTTTCAATGAAAAAGCCAGGACCTAATCATAAGACAACAGGCTCAGGTATAGCTTTGTAGTCAACCTTAGGTGGGAAAAGGCATTTTTCAGAATTTTTAACTGTTCAGTCATTCTATGATTGAATGCCAAGCTATCCAAATGAACTGCTTTGGTGCTCTGGCTAACATGAGAATCCATCAGTTTAAGGTGATAGGTTGGAAGATGATAGCTTTAGCAAAATTTAACTCAATAGTCTCTTCTTGTCATTTTCTACCCTGATAGAATGTGAATTTGTACAATTTCTGAATTTTAAGAGCTGATTCATGTGAGACACTGGGACAAGTGAAAGCTGAGAACATTTTTGAGATAAATAAACAATATGGTGGAACTATTGACACATCAAAGATTTTGGACAATCAAAGTTATTCCCCAATGAAAATAACCCTGCCAATAGAAGTATTTATGTTAAATATGTTTCTCAAAATAATTTTTGAGAAAATCCTCAGAACAAAAAAAGAAAAAGAAAAGAAAAAAAATATAGCATGCATTCCTTAGATTTTCCTTGTATTCATGTAAGAAGCGGGGTGTTGTGGTTCTCTTAGAAAATCAAATACAAAATTCTATTGATTTCTTTTACTATTGAACAGAAATTATGAAGCATCAGGGAATTGATGTCCATATCACATTTTTAATCTGCTGTATAGAATATTTGAGATGTGTGCACAACATCCCATTATTTGTTTGTAGAAGCAAATTTATATTATTTCAGGGAACATATGCATTATATATGAAATACTTAAAGTTCCATCCAAGTAAACATTCACATTTGCCATCAGTTCCAAAGGTCTACAAGCAGACTTTGTGCACAATTTAAAATGAAAAATGTGTATTACATGCATCTGACCCTTTTCATTTAAAATGCTATTCTGCCATATCTAAATTATATATGGTTTGGATCTTTCTGTATTAAATAATTGTAGGTGGAAGGATGAAGCTTCATATGTAATATTTCTCCATAATACATATTTATTGGCATTCAAGCAGGTTTTATTATCAATACTTATTGTACCAAGTGTGACATCATGTGTCAGGAGCCCTGAAGTAATTCAGCATATATGGCAAGTAATATATGTGGTTAATGCCCATTAACATTTTTAACGGAGAAGTGAAATAATATAGGGAAGAAATACAGAGTTTAATATCAGGGCATTGGTTGGGGGAGAGGGTTTGGCTTGCAATTTTCTGGGCTTTGGGGGGTATTTTGGAGAGAGATCACTATTTTGAGATAAAATCCAATTACATTAATTTTAAAAGCATTTTATTAGCACGTTTTTATCAATTATGGCTCAAATGTGATCTTTAGTTGCTTAAATTGAAAACTTAAGTTGCTAAATTAAAGCACATTCATTTGCTGCAAGTACTCATTTAGAAAAAAAGCAGCATGAATTAAAACCATATAAGTAAGGAATCGTTGTCTGACATAGGAAGCTCTTAAAATGTATTTCTGGAAGACATTGCTGACGATGCTGAAGTCAATAGAATTTTTTTTTTTTTCTTTGTTAAAGCAATGTGATTTCCTTCAAATTAAGCTGCATGGCACTAATCCTTATGAAAGTAAAGTAGCAGATTCCAGAACTATTCTTGCAAAGGGAAGAATGATTGCATTCTGATTTGCATTAATGTAAAAAAAAACACTACATGAGGAAGAAGTTAATCTCACTCCTATTAACACATCACCCATGAAAATGAAATCATGGCATTTGATCTTGCTCTCAGAGAATTCAGTGTATTGAGTTTAATAGAAAGTCAACCTCATCACAGCTAAGTCCAGCACTGGCCCTGCTACTCTAATTAGACTTCAACAATATTAGTTTCTTTTTTCCCTCGTCTTTTTACTTCATTTCCCTTGACTGGAGTGCAATTTCACCAAAATGTAGTAGACTAATCATTAACTGGCAGCAGCACAGAGACTGAAACTTTAAATTGACAATCACAGCAGTAGAATACCAGAAATTTATAGAAGCATAACCATTTCTTCTGCTGGGTGTGTGATAATTGTTTTTCTGCTCATTTACATCCGAAAGTAATTAAGCTCTACAACAAAACTATGTACTGTAGTATTGGTGCAAAGTCTGCTGTTTGGAGGTTATGCAGAAATTCCATGAAAACATCACATTGGGAACTGTTGTTCATTTGTATTGTCACTTCCTAAAAATTTGCAGAAACATACCCTTGAAAGAATTAGGTCACACAAAATGTGGCCTAAGGGCTTCTTCTTTCTGTTTTCCCCAGTGGAGTTCTGCAGCTGATGTGATAAAAACTGTTCTACATCAATAATTTTTTGAGTTTATGTTTCCTGAAAAATTTATTTGGCTTATGGAAATAAAGCAACTTTATCATTCAGTGGGAAAATTTCCTTGTCTTTCCTTCCAGACCTGATTTCTTGATACAAATGCAGTGGTGTTACAGTGTGTGTAAAGTTGTATAATCAAAATTGACAACTCTAATATCTTCTGAACCTTCTTTAGACAATTGTAGTTAAAACCATGCATTAAAAATGAATGTCATAGTAATGTAAGAAAATGATTACAGGAAGCTTTGCTTTCCCTGGATATTAAAACTTACATATAAACAAATACAACTTCAAAGTTGAGGAATTTTCTTTCTCATGACATTTTTTACTAAAGTCTCACAGTGTTTCATGGTCACATGTGCCTTTTGCTTTTAGAGGTGTAATGGATAGCTGTTGTTTTCTGGTGCTATTGATAATGTGAAAAAAACTACAAAATAACAACATAGCTAGTACTTTTCCTATTGAAAATAAGCTAATAATCACTGTAGTGGGCAGAGAAAAGCTAACTCCCTCTCTCATTTACTTTTCTGAAACTCATTGATTTACATGGTGAGGCATGGCTATTGCTGGCAGCAGTATTATACCCTTCATTTCTTAACACTTTGTATATGCTTGTTTCATTAGTTAGGAAATGCTTTGATATGAATAAACACTCTTTAGTCCTGATTTTGCAATCACTTACACATTTTTATGACAGTTTCCTGAGTCAGGCCTATATCTGCTTATGATACCAACCCAGCATTTTATATAGCACAAGCTTTATCTTATTGGGAAAATTTGCATGAATTTTTTTGAATTCTGCTTTCCGAAGATTTTCCTATATGTACTTAAATATTTTCTTTATCTTCCTGTATTTTGTCCTCTTTTTTGATTTCATATATTTTGGGGATGTTTATTTTATGGCAATATCTCACTTAGCTTACAATAGTATAGATGATTCTAACATCTCATTTATGCTTGTTCACTTTGTCTTACGGTCATAGTTTTTCCTTGAATATTCAGAGGGATCTCATGTAAGTACAACAGAGAAAGACCATCTTTATATAATTTCTATAAATTGTGCACTACAACAATATCTTTAACTGGTATTAAAATATAAATAAATAGACAAGGAATAAGCTTTGGATCATTTATTATAAATGTAAAAACATAAACAGCCATAAATAAATGAAAATAGATTCAGAATAACCATCTGTTAGGAAGTTAGTTCAAGTCAAAACACTTAAAAATTGGCACTGTAGAGTGTATTCATGTAAATATGTATTTAGACATTTAAATATCTAGCCTCATGTACAGATGTTCTGATTCACTGCAGCCTTCATTTGGGAACTGCTAAAGGCTCAGGATCAACCCACTCAGGTAGCTGCTGAAAATTGGATTCAGGTGCTAAACTTTGTGTTTCTCTGAAATATTGGCACAAGTTCGTAGTCTAACAATAGGTCTGTCTCCACAGCTGCTTCCTTGCCACATCATAAGGCAGAGGTCACAAGAGCTTTTCTCTGTGAGTAAATAATTTGATAATTAGGTGAAATCTCCCTGATCATGAATGATGCAGATTTGAAACCACATAGTCTGGGCTTGTTTCGTGCTTCCTGGAAGGGTGCTTCATCACTAAGTTTTCAAACTATAAAAACTAAGGCAGTCATTTCTGCCCTTGCTATTTTTTTTTTTTTTTTTTTTTTTTTTTGCCTGCCTTAAAAACACCAGGCTTAATGGGCCATAAGGTTATTCTTTTCTGTAAATCTTTCCCACCCGCCCCCTCAACTCACATAACTTTTAAACTCATTGTCCAAATTCAGTCAAACTGAAAAAGGGGCAGAGCTTCTGGAAAAATGAGCGTCTGGGTAGGAGGAAGGGATTCAAATTCATGTCCTGGTGAGAGAACTGTCAGTAGGGTATGCAAGAGATACAAGGTGTCAAAACTTGCCTTAGCTCATATCCTCTATTAGCTGGTAGAACTCGTGGGAAACAAGTTGTGGTTGTAAAGAGGTGTAGTGCGAAATCAGCACACATCCATGGGAAACAGGCATCACTAGAGTTTCCTGACAAAACTTGCTTTTAAAGGAATCATTTGGTCTCACCCAGAAGGAATGGCAATAGCTATCTACCCAGGAAAGCTCCTGGGCTGTAGCTCCAGGCCAAATGCAAATATTTAAGTCTCAGAGAAAAAGTCTTCTGCTCCTTGTTCCCCACTGGTTACCTCTGTGAGACTCACTGATCAGCCCTTCACTCACTTGAACATTGCTCTTGGGAATCCAACTGCTACTATATGCTGAGAGGTAAATTTAATGCAGCCCTACCAAGTCTCCTGCAGAGCCCACAGGTATTAAGTGTTGCAATTCCTGACGTGGTCTAAATTTCTGTTCTGGCTGTAAAAGATTTATACCACAGCGTTGTCTTCTGCCCTGTGTCTAATTCTGCCTGTTTTCACAGTTGTCTTCTGTGAATGTGTGAAGTTAAGTCAGTCTGTTAGCTGAAAATTGTGAGTGCTATTATTGTTCCTCTCCTATAAAATCAAGTTTGTATCTTCTTGTGCCATTTCCCCTACAGAACTAGAACCATAACCCCAGTTTAAGCCATTCTGAGCTGCTAGATAGAGATAGATTACAAGGGCAAAGATATAATAATAAATATTAGCCTGACTTCTTCAATATCTTCTCAGGACTCAGTGACAGTGGTTATAATCTCTGCCAGACAACTATCAGCAGTTTCAGGAACTGTTGAGGCAGATGGCTGAGGCACTAGATCTGATAACAAGCATGCCTGAACTTACTGACTTTTCTGCATTTTTTGATATTAGGTAGAGAGGAAAGCTTATGCCTATGTAAAATGAGGATATTACAAAACCAGCAATACATTTCTGGGTTACACTTCTGGGTTTTTTTTGGGTTTTTTTGTTTGTTTTTTTTTTGGTTTTTTTTTTTTGTTGGGTTTTTTTTTTTTTTTTAATCTATACAATTAAATGAAAAGAGGACAGTAGAAGAGAAGAGGTCTCAAGCGCTGGGAGGCTGTTGGTACCTCTCTTCTCACAGACTGGTAACAGCTTCAGTTCAACTCCTCTATCTTATGAAGTCAATTCTTTAGCTGATACACACCTTCCTGTAAGAGCCCTGTGCTTGTGTTAATACAGTTGACATTCCATTCTAATAATTTCCCAAGCAGACTTGGAAGTAAGTAAGTAGGTAAGTAAGATTCGTACTTATAACTGTAAAGCAAAGATACTTGGTTCTAGTAACAGATGTGCAGATAAGCCTATCTACCCTTTCACCACGTTTTGCTACAGAATTACAGCAGAAAGTCAACAGGCTCAGATATAACATGTTAATTGGCATCCAGTGGGATAGTTCTAGTTACACTGTGGAATTATTATGCTAAACCATAATGCATGTATTCTTATGGTTAGAACCTTTATGAAGCATACTTCAGAAAATTAACTAGCCAAAGGAATGTCCTTGGCTTCCCTTCCTCCACTTTAAGCATTTGTTTGTCTTATACTTCTCCCATGTCCACATTCTTCTCCCTGGGACAAGAAATGTCGATTTTACTTATCAGTCAAGCACCCAATAAACTTTGGCCATGTTAGGACAAGTAATTCAGGAGGACCTTTCCAGATACCACCATCCAGTGATGACATTTCTTGGTGACTCATGAATTTTCCTCATATGATTTTATTGAGACTAATGTATGTTATTCTTTTTCCTTAAAATAACATCACTGTTTCCTTCAAAATCACCATTCTGCTCTAGCTGCTGTTGTCCAAAAATGCTCAGTGATATTTTTCTGATGCAGAATTTTCTCTTAATCTTGAGGTACTGCTTCCATGGGTACCAAGTCAGCAGCAGTGCAGCTGCAGAGTTGGGTCAGAGACCTGTAAACTCACTGCAGCCATTAGCATTAAACAACATAGAAGATGAAACAGCCATCTGTGGTCTGCTGGAGAAAAACTATAAAGGAATTTTATGAGATGTTACTTCTTTTCCTCTGAAGGCTGTCCCTATCCACTGAGCAATAAGCATTTCAGGAAAACTTCAAGAGAATATCACTCTTGAAATATTTCCCACTTAGATATTAGTCACACTGACTTCCAGGTTATCTTTGCAAGGTGTCCCAAATTTATCTAAAAACCTACTTAATGAATTTCCTTCATAGGAATGGACATTTCATTGTTATTAATGTAAAGCTGATTACAATGTGTGCATGTACTCTCAGATCACCCAAGTGTGAGAAAGCATATTTAAGTTGCCATGGAAGAATTTTCTTGACAGCTTTTTACTTTTGCACTTCATTATAATACATGAAAAATCAAACTTCAAATATTCAAACACGTTGTGCTCTGCTGTGCTATAGAGCTGTTTTCTTGGCTGTTTTAAAGCTCTAGGCCAGCCTGAGCTGACCAAGAGCATTCAGCCATATCACTTGCCTCTTCTCTTGTCTCTCCTCGCTGACCTGATGTGCATGTGTGTGTGTGTGTATGAGCTGTTTTCCTTTGGAGGCTGAGCAGCTGTAGGCTTGTCAGGCACCAGGGCTGGAAGGACTCTAACATGAATGAATGATGAATAGGGAATTAAGATTGTGGCTACAAGACATAGCATGCTTTAGCAATGTTAGAGAGACAAAAATGGTCATATTTTCCAGGATTGGCTGGAGAATGATAAATGACAAAAAACTCTCGTGCTTTAAAGTGGCAGGAAATCAGGATAGCAAATACTCAAATGACCACTGCAGAGGAGATGAGATTACTGTAACTACTTCACTCCCTATAGATACATGATATGTGCAGCAGTTTAGGACAAGCAACTACAAATTCACCTGAGAAGCAAAGGTATTTTTCTTTTTTTAAGCATGACTGTTTAGGTTCACTGCTTTTGTAATGAAGTGGAAGGATATTAAGAGAAGTATTACAAAATGAACCAGAAGTGCTGCATTGTTAGCAGTTGGAGGTTGTCACTGTTATGACACCTGTATGATCAGTGTTAACCAGGTTCCAAATCACAGTGCTCAGCATGTCATGTATCCTCCTTGTACACAGAAAAGCCACTTTTACTCCCATGTGTAGTTCCAGAACAGATGTTTAAAGGTCTTTTTTTCAACAACCTTAAGGCTTTATATGTTTCTGGATGATTGCAATTCTTCAGGTCTAAGCAATTCAAGAGAGAGCAGCAGTTTTCCCTATATATATTTATTATATATTAAAAGACACAAATATATGTTAATAAATATAAATATAAATTAATATAAGATATAATATATATGTATTATATTTATATATTTGAATGTATAAATATATATTTATATATTCATACATGACAATAATAAAATTGCGTCATGAACACTGGAAATCAGAAAAATATATTCTTCACTCTTACTCCTATTGCCAGGACCTTTGTTTTTTATTTTTATCAGAAAAAAATGCTATCTGGAATGGAAAAAACAAACTTTAGTTAATAGTTTTTACTGGAATATCTCCATTTTCTTAAAACTATGAAGGAAAGTAATAAAGTGTAATAAAATAAATATATGGGCTATATTAAAAATATTTTTCTTTTAAAATATTTTAACATATGTCAATACTAATTTTACCTTAAAAGACTGCTAATCATTTCCCATCCTATTGTTCTTATACGCACTTACTGTATGCAATTACTTCATTTTTACAAACAAATGTATTTAGGCCTCACTAAAATGCTTGTGTTTTAATAACACTGTGATCCCTTTGTGAAAACATTAGGAGTACATTTTAATAAACACGGCCTAGAGTCTGTGATATCTTTAGTGGCACAGTAAACGATTTAATATGAGATAGTAAAGAAAGTAATCTTATAAACATTGTATAAGTGGCAAAACAAAAGGTTTTGCTGTCTATTGCAAGAGTGTGCAAGTCTACAAAATCTTAATAAATGGTCTAAGTCAGGTTACTGACATGTAAATATCCTCTCTCACCTGGTACTTGTGTAATTTAGACAAGAGGATTGAGTGTTTTTCAACTAAGAGTCACTAATGAAATACTTGTTATTCACTTATCTTTTTTCACACTTAGTTCAGATTCCTAAAGCTCAAAAAAAAAAAAAAAATCGGTCTGAATGTGGTGTATGTGCAGTTTCTACAGTTTTTTCAAAAGGCTTCAACTTACTCAATTCAAAAGCCATGAATCTGCAGAAATACCACACCTAGGGGACACAATTTCCTTTCTCTTTCTTTCTCTTTTTATCTGTTTTGCATTCCTGTAAGACTACACATTATAATACATTTTAGTTGTATAAAAATTGGCTTTTTTCTGTTTGTTTGAAAAGCCGTTATGACTTGAAATTTATGCTTTTCTTAATGTAAAATGTATAGCTGTTAACTAGCTTTTGATAAGTATTTATTTTTATGTCCTTCATAAAAAGAAAACAAATTCACATCATGGGAAGGCTATTTTTTATCTATAATATGAATTAATTCAACTGGAAAAACAAAGGAAAAGTAATCAGAGTACCCAATTCATTTACATATATATATATATATATACACACACACACACATATATATATATACATATATATATAAGAAATATACAGACACACCAGAAGGAGATATCCTGATCCTTATAGTACTGATACCTGTGGAGCAGGATGTTCCTTTATGTCTGGCTTGAGAATAAAATAACACATTCCAGTTTCAGTGCTTGTTATCCTTTAAACTGCTTAAATTCTATCCTTGTCCTACAGCAATGAAAGAAATCTTGGCAAATCCACACAGTCATTCATAGCTTTCATCTCCTTGTCCTTTCTCAAATCACTGCTAAAACACCCTCTGTTGACTTCAGGCTCTTGCTTATTTAGCTTAATTAGGGAAGAGTGAAACTAGAAAACTGGCAGCTTTAGGCATAATCAGCAACCTATAGGCATATCTAACTGCTTGCTCCCATTATTTTGATGAGAAATTTTTAATGCATTGCCCTATTTTTATATGGTCACATTCCACAGAATCACAGAATATTTAGGGTTGGAAAGGGGATGACATAGTCCAACCCCTCCTGCCAAGGCAGGGTCACCCAGAGCAGGTGACCCAGGAATGTGTCCAGGTGGGTTTGGAATGTCTCCAGACAGGGAGACTCCATGGTGTCCTTTGTCAGCCTGTTCCAGCACTCTGCGAGCCTCAATGGAAAGAAGTTCTTCCTCATGATGAGGTGAAACCTTCCCTGACAAAAAAGGGCTCACCCTTCTGTCACAAAGCTAGGAAAGCAGTCACTGAAATCATTTACTTCTCTGTGCAATTTTTGATGGGCAAATAGACTGAATAGACTCCTTAAATGGTAATGATTTTGAATGGCAAAATTAGACACAACCGATTCCATTAGTACGTGGCAGGTGTACAAACATAGCAGCAGTTATTAACACAAAGTAATGGATTACTGAGCTTTTTGCTTGTGAAGAAAAACATAGGGTTCCCCCTTAAAAGCATTTTGTTTGCATTAATAAAAAACTTCCAATTAGTGGAAAGAGGATGGATTGCTAAGCATCTTGGATTTAAGTATGTGTGTAACTCAATGTCACAAATTAGCTGGTTTAGGATTGTGTTTCATATTGAACTCAGTGATCTTTGAAGCACTTGAGGACTTTCAGGTTTGTCACTTTGAATTACATTAAAAAATAAATTATGTTTATTCCACATACATGCAAAGATTTGTTTTTTCATGGTTTTAATGCCTTTTGCATTAATTATGCTATATTTGGATGAAAAATTAATGGGATGAACAAACATATTTCACATCAGTCCAGCAAAGCTATGCAAATTTTGCACACACAGACATGATTTCCAACCAAAAAAAAGTATTATTTACTTTGTACTATTTTATAGGCATCTAAAACAACTGGCAGAACATCAGATTCACATAACTGGTGCAACTCTTGTTGCATGTTAAGCATGATTTGTGACTAATATATTGTTTTGCAATAGTAAATGTTGTCCCAAGGCCAATGAGATATCAGCCTCCAAATTCCATTCCCCTGTTGAGCATACTATTTATCTAAGATTATTTAACTCTACTTTGTTTGATATTGATCTGTAGCACTAACATAGGCAAACTTCAAAGTCTGAATTAATTGGAGAAGTTTAAATACTTATAAAGGAAAAAATATTCGCTCATTTTTTACTGCATTGATATGTTTGCTAATAAATTTTGTTACAAAATCTGTGATTCCTTTTTCATTCATGTACTTCTATTAAAAAAAAACAAAGAGCAAAAAAAAAAAAATCCCAAAACCTGGGCTTAGAAAGGATTACTTGTGATACTGATAACATTTCCTGGAAATGGAAAAACTGCAATAACAGCTGCTGTGTTGGCTCATTTTCAGTTGGGTTTTTTGGTTTGTTTGGTTTAGATTTTTGTTGGGTTGTTGATTCTTGTTTTTTGGTTTTTTTTTTTTTTTACTCCAGCAATTTGCAAGTAGTTGCAGCTATCTCTAATAAGCTTACATCATTAGTAAAACATCATTTCCATGTTTCCTGTCCAATCACAGCACTTCCTCTACTTGCTGACTTGTTGAGTTTCTGAATAGCATTTATAGTAACAGTGCTTTCATTTTACTATAAATGCTTATTTGTGAAATAACTAAAAGGTGGCTGCATATGGAAGATAACTATAGGAAGAATCTATATTTTATGCTAAAGCAAAATGCCTTGAATGAGAATTAAGAAAATCTTTTCTAAGACATGATGAGCTGAAATGTCTCTATATTAGTATTCTTTTTAAATTCCAAGCATACATGCCTTCTTGGATTGAAATATTCTTCTACAATCTCTGTAGTACTGTAACATTGTAAAGTGATAAACACTCAACACTAGTGATGAAAAATAGAAGAGCCAAAGAAAGCAAGAGACAAGGAACTCAAATGTTGTTAGTGTCAAAAAATAGGTCTGTGCTTATTCAAAGATTTGGCCTTCTTAGGTTATATTAATACATTCAGCTTTAATGTTTTAAAGTGCTTTGAAATATATGTGTTAATTTCAGTGTTTAAAATTATGTTTCTTTCTTTCAAATCAGAGTGTTAATGAAATTTTATTAATTTTTCAGCAAAATTTGTGCCTCTTTCCCTGAAATAAGATTAAGCTTCCAAAGGCAGTGTTATATATGTAGTAATCTGTACTAGACCAAAAGTTTAGATTTATTTTGCATCAAAACAGATAATAATACTCCCTATGACATTTGTAACTCCAGCAAGTCCTCCTTCATGAAACACATGTTCATACTTAAGGAATAGCACTCTCCTCCATCACATTTGAAATGTCTGGTGAAAATCTCTGCCAACCCAAGGGGATTTCTGCACCCTTTCCCATTCTGGGATTACTCTGTGCTAAGCAACTGTAGATATTCCACCCTGAGCAACCTGGTCTAACCTTGGAAATGAGGCTGACTTAGAGCAGAGCACTTGGACCAGATGACTCCAGAGGTTCCTTCCAACAGAAAGTACTCTACGTGCTCTTCTTTCCAGCACTCTAGCTTTGGGACCAGCCTACTTGAGGCCAGTTTGCACTTTGTGTGTACATAATCTAGACTTCTCCTAAAGAACATTTAAAACTTATGTTCACATTGCTCTGAGCCTTCACAACGGGAACATGGGGTTCTCTGTCTGGGTTCCTAACAACCATAACTCAGAACCTCCTGGTGTCTCTTCCTTGCCCTGAGTGAAATGAATTGGAAATGTCCCACTGTTTCTTAGCAGACAGGAGGGGTTTAGACTCTTACCCTGTGACTTTTCACACACTTTCAATTAAATGAATAGGGAGACTGAACTACCTCATCCTTCCTGGAGCTGACAATTTCAAAGCAGAGTTCTGAGTCACAGTGATAGGAGTGGTGCAAAGGAGCCTTCCTCTCTCCCCACACTGACTCATCAGGGCTTTCATTTTCCACTCCAGTCAGGAAGCCAACACATTCTATGACAATTAAATTTATCCTAACAAGAAGACTGTGAAAGCTTAATTAAGCTCTGAACTGTGCCTGAGCAGTGAACTTACATGATGTGACCCCTGACATGGATGCATGTCAGTCTGTAGCTGAAATCAGCTTCCATTTATTTCTTGGTATTGGTGATGACTCCTAGAAGGAAAGAAAGCCCTGAAATTTTCCTCAGAAAGTTTTAATGCTAGTTTGTACTGCTTAACTGCATTTTTTTATGTGACAGGCTCAATCACATTACAGCTGGGATTTTTTATTTTGAAGTAACATTCAGGTTAGCATGTTGCATTCCTGTAGTCATTCTAATTGCTAAAAACAGGTGTTGGTTTGACTAGGGTGAACTGAGCCACTTAAAATGGATTTTTACCATAGTTATATTTTACCATGAATTAGTACTTTCATTGTCAACAATAAAAGTTGAGAATCATGGTTTGTGGCTGATACCTTCCATGACTTGGAAGTAATTTTACCTTTCAGCATCTTTGTTTTGCAAGACTCAAAAGGAAGGAATGATGCCTATCTTTCCAAGTAGTTCTATTGTTTTGTGTACCCCAAAAAAAAAAGAAAAAAAAAAAAAAGAAAAAAAAAAAAAAAGCCCACTCCAAACTGTTATACCGGAGCTCTTTGTTAACTAGTAGCACTTCAAAAATTTGTGCTAAGAATCATTTGTTCCAAGACAAGCTGAAATACACAAGTGTGACTATATACACAAAATCAGTAAAGAAACACTTTCATCAGTAAAGAAAAAGGAATTACATTTGAGTTACAATTTGATTTAAAATGTCCTGTAAACATGGGGCTGTCTTCACAGTCACTTCAGAAATTTCTTTTAAATGTTATTCCAATACTAAGTATTCCTCAGATATTTAACATTTGTGGAAAATCTAATATCCCAAGATCTATGACATCCCTGCAACAAGAGGTGTATCAAAAACCCTGCCTTTAGTTTGTGTAAAGTAGAACCTTTGGAACAATCACCACCAGGAGCAAGATCTGGTATCTGTGAAACACTTACAAGCAACATATTTAGGAGATTAAAAACTCCTCTTTATGAGATTCGGCCTGCCTTGAAGTGAAATCTAATAAAATAAAAGAATGTCTTGGACACTTTCAGGTGCTAACAAATGTCTAGAGTTCAGAATAGATCTGAGTGAGCTCTAAGGGTTGGTTTCCCTTTCTTGTCCACTCCAGGATGCCAAAAGTGCCATATCAGTGCATAGAGAGAAACTTGCTCATCCTTCTTTAAAGCAATAATATTTTATATTTGTGGCATTACCCTGCTGAAATTTTGAAATGAAATGGCATGGAATACAAATAACACCAGAATTTCTTTAATATCCGAAATAATGAATAGAAGCATGTCTAGACTCAAATACAAACCACCTTTTATAGCAAAATTCAAATCCTCCTCTGTTCCCTGCCAAATGCTGAGTTCAGTCCCTGAGGGCCTGAGCAGGGTTTCCTTGGCTACAGCAGCTGGCATTGGCAGGGCAGGGAGTGCCGCTCCTGGCCTTGGTGTGCCAGCTGATTTCATCAGCTAACACAGGTCTTGACAGGTGCAAAGACTTTCACTTCACTTTGAGCACCAGAAAACCTTTGCTGCATGGGTTTGGGAGATTGGGAACTAACCTTTTGATCCAAGAAGGGCTGCCATCAGGGATCCTGATTGTAATCCTCTAGATCTCTCAGTAATCATTCAATGCATTTCTTCTAAACATAGAAATAACATTTGTTCTGAAATGAGTTCTTGGTGCATGCTGAATTTGCCAGACATTTCACTTTGAGTCAAAAATATGACAAATGTGCTTCCTAGCATTTTCATCTTGATTTATTCTTCCTCACAAAGGACAACTTCATAAAGAGTTTGAATCAGATCCATGTTCACACTTTACATATGCAACATTTTTATGGCTGACAAAGCTGGCTTCTCAGGCAAACTAACTTGGAAACAGTCAAACCAGAGAAGGGCATACTGACACCCCTTTACTTCAATGGCTATGTTTTCCAAATAATCATCATTATTATTATGAGTAGATATTTACCCTTAGGTGCATTGGGCAGATCATTCTGACTCACCCATTTAATGGATGTTGTCCTCTTGGGCTAATAATAATAATTTTTGTATGAAAGCTTTGCTAATTCCCATAAATAGATAGGACGGCCATTTTAGTACTTACCAGGTGACATTGATGCTGACATAACCTTTCTAGTACTGTTGGTTGTAGCTTATGTCATGACACTGGTGTGAATTATGGCTGTCTTGAGGATGCAAACCTTCATAAAACACAGATGGTCTGTAGGAAAAAAATTGTAATGACGGTCTGCACATCACACATTCAGTCTTCCCTTGCAGACTCTTTCCTTTATCATTGCCTCATACTCTTAGGTAGCTTTTAATCAAGCATCTAAGACATAATTTTTTGTACAGACTATGTTCTATAATAAAGATTGTAACATGCAATTCTGGAAAATACCTCTGCTACCAGCATTATCATGGCTTCTCATTGGCCTCCCCCTGACTTCCTTAGAAATGTATCACCATTACTTCCAGACAGCTGATTTTTTTTTACTACTTCTTTGAAAGAATGATGAAGGCTGTGTAAGCTCATTAGCAGAGCATGTGTGTAGGCTTAAAATTACAGATAATAGACATATGGTTGGAAAGTCAGTAATTCCTTTATGTATTTGCCAAGACTTAGGTCAAGGTTCAGGGTTTCCTTTGCTCAAACTGGTGAAATCAGAAATACCTCCAGGTGTTCTGGGGAAGGCTTGCACTGCACATGCAAGACAGGTGATGAGGCACAGTTATCTCAGTTGCCTTCTGCAAGAGCAAGCCATGTTTATTCTAAAATGCACCCAGTTGTGATGTGCTTTTCTTTTTGCACTATTTTTCTATAAGTCAATCCTTTTTCTAATAGTTCTTGGTGTTTTCTATGCACTCTCATAATCTGTTATTCATAACATTACAGTAAATTCATTGTAATAAATTTTGATGTCACAACCCTGGCTTTTCATGTCAGTGAGATTAACAGTTAATGTATTGGAAAATATTTGTGTGCTTAAAAGTAATCATCATAAAAAATAAATTACCTCCTTCCCACTCAAGAAGCACAGTACTCGTATGTCACGTCACTATTTGTAAAACAATTTCATAAAAAGTGAAGTGACATAAATGTGTGTAAGTAGTCAGATATTTTACAGAAAAATTCATCAAAAGGATGATTTTTGCCCAGGTTCACCAGCTGTTTCTGCATGATCATGATTCTTCAGTTTTTGCTGGTAACAAAGCCACAAGCTTTAAATCCAGATCTTTGGGCTTAGATCTAGGAGAGGATAAGAGGATTAGTGCAGTTGTACATCTACATGGCATCAGCCTGGGGATCTAGAAGCAACAGTGAGGGCAAAATCTACCCTTGCCTTTGTGTTTGCCCTGTTTCAAATGTGAAAGGCCAGCTCTGACGGAGAAGCTGCACTGTCTTGACAAATGGGTCTTTCTCTGGCTGAGTGAGAGTGCCACTGATTGTTTGAGATGTTAACATGGGCACATTGTCACCACTGCCCAGAGTGAGGCCCCTGGCTGCTTGCATGTGGACTTATCCTACAGCAGTGTGACAGCTCCCCACTACACCAAACCTGGTCTGAGTACATTTTGCTCCTTCCAAATTATTTTATACGTGTCTTGGAATATGCATTCAGATACTTTTTCAGATACTTTTCAAACTATTGTTTTAAAACCAAATTTAAAATATTTTCCTCCTTTAAATCTCTCAGCAACTTTGTAGGTGAAGTTATTTCTTATTGTTCTTATTTTGTTGTCACAGTTATTCACACTGATTTTTAAAGAATTATGGTCTGTGTGTATGAGCGTGTGTCACCCTTGCTAGTCCATGTTAGAGAAAGCAGCACTAAATGTTGCTGTATCTGGGGACTGGAATAATTTGTCCTTTGCACTGACTTAATTTTACACATTTTCAGGAAGCTGAAATTGAATGATGTTATACTCCATGTTATACTCCAAAAATCTCTTTTAGCCATCTTCCCTCTATCAGGAAAAACATAAGTGTGTGACTATGATGACTAATGTGGAGCAATCCCAAACTAATGCCTATTTGAGATTTCAAACCATAACAAGTCTAGATGAAGTTATTTTTTTAGAAAAGTGCTTATGCATCTGGCAGTAGAATTTTGTCTCAAATAAGCAGTGTTAAAGAAGTAATGTTTTTAGAGATAGACTGTGAAAGAGAGAATCCATATTCATATTATATAAGAATGTATTTATTTTGATTATTTTCATTTTCATTTATTTTCATTGCAATTGACCAGCAATTACAATTTTCTATGTCGTTATTTTGAAGTGTAAGAAAAAATTCAATATGACTATTTCCTTTTTCTTTTTCTTTTTTTTTTTTTTTTCTTTTATTAACCAGTTAATTTAGGTGATGGGATAGAATACAGCCAGCAGAAGCGTGAAAATGTTGGAGTTCTCATCCAAGAGACACTGGAACTCTTTGAACGCTACGGTGGAGAAAATGCTTATATAAACATTAAATACATGATCCCCACTTATTGGTCGTGCATGTAAACAGAATTATATTAAATGGGATGATTCCATCTGTGCTCCAAAAAAACTGTATCTGACTCTGTATGGCATCTTGTTAATCATGCTTTATCTTCTCTACAGCTGCTAAAATAGTGGCTTCTGGGGCATTGGAGTGTTAGCACTATTGTGAACAAGGTTTTCCAATACATAAATAGTGTCTGTTCCTTTGATTACAATGGTGTACTGTGCTTGTTTGTTCCCTGAAAGAATCACTCCTTTATAACAGAGCTGACTCGAACAGGAATCTGAGTTAAACCTTCACTTGTGTAGACAATAAAACTATAATTTTCATACGCGATTCAGCAATCGCTGTTCTGTGTCCGCTTGCCCTGAGGGTGATGTCAGAGGCTGTAACAAGAAGAGTTTATGCTGACTGCTTAATAGGTGTTTGTCATGGAAGAGAAACACCAGTTCAGCAATGCCTCTCTGGCAGCTGTGCCGAATAATGTGCACTGACATACAATAAAACTGTTGAATGTATATACCAATTGCAGCAGGAAAATTTATATTTTCCATTATAAGGCACTGTTGTTAAATTAATCCAGGTTTCTTACACACTCCTGTTCTCAGCTTCCAGGTGTTTACTCATGGAACTTGGATTGCTTCTTGGTGAACATAAGGCACAAGTACAGTTTTGAAGAAAAGAAGCCCAAAAAAAAAACTTGAATAAATCAGACAGAAGATACAGCATACATAAAGTATCAACCCCTAGCGACACTGTTAATCTGGATAAACAGAGAATATACACGTACATTTTTAAAGGGCACTTGGTATTCTTGTAACTTCAAGGTTGCTATTGCTTTTCTGTTGTTATTATTATGGTGTGTATGTGTGCAAGCAATATAACTATTGTTATAGGAATCCCTTACAAATTCCTACTCAGTTAGTTTCTCCCTGTGTACCCATAACACAGAACTGATATAGTCATGAATTTAAGCAAAGCTATTGAGATTGACTTTATTGCTTTTTAAGCATTTCTATGGAATAAACCTACCAAAAAAAAAAAAATAAAAAAATAAAACCAGTCTTAAAATTCTCAAAGACAACCATTTAAAATTATTGAGTCAGCTCAAAACAAACCAGAGATATTATCTTTGCCTAAAAGCATGAGATTTTTTAAAATACTTTGAAAGACTTGGGCTCATCTAGTTTTTATTCTGTTTTCTGGAGGTCTTCAAATGTATGCAAGTTGCACTTTCAAGCGTTTCAGTGTAACTGTTAAGAGCCTGAAATGCACTCTTTGGTGTTAGACACATGAGACTTTTTATCCATATCCATATTCACACCTTACAAGGTCTGCCCAGGTGAGAGACACAGCCCCTACTCTGCCCTGCTCTCTTGGATGCTTGCTGGAATTATGGGGAGCACCTTTTCACCTGCTGGAACTTTGAGCCATATCTGTCATTAGATTGACATTAGAACTTCTGTGGCATCTTCAGCCTGAGGATTTTCTTTTACTTTCTTCTCTTTCCTGTAAATGAAAAAAAAAATTAAGAAGATTTTTACTCTTCCCACCTCTTTGAGAAGCTGCACCTTCAAGTGATGCCACCAGCCACAAGCACTCACCAGCCCCTGGTTTAGGCACGGCTGCTGAAGGTATGCCTTTTTCCCAGGCCCCAGAGGCATTTCTTTTCTGTTTGGTTTTTATGGGTTTTTTTGTTTGTTTGTTTTTCCTGAGCTTTGTTTTACACAATTTTTCCAGGGCTACCCTCAAGTCCCTAGAGTTGAGACAAGGTCTATCCTGAGTCCAACATACACCTGTGATGGGTAAGTACATCCAAGACTCAGCCTCATGTCTAGGGTATCGACAAATCTTTCACCTTCTGGGCAGAAAGAGAGGTGAAGCCTGGCTGTAGGCCCATGCCTCTGGAAACTCCAGAGCTTTGTCTTCAAACCTTGCAGCACAGAGGCTAGCTGGATAATGCAGGGGGGCACAGGCCACATCTCCTCTTCCAAAAACGCCTTTCTACACAGTCACCCTGGCAGGATCCACACAGCCTTCGCTTACAGCTTCTCTCCATTTGCCTTGCATTGTCCCTGGCACCAATGAGCCATACTTTTTCATTGACTGACATCTATGGATTTGGTAACTGTGGCATTGCAGGTTTCCCATGAGTACAGACTGTGCTGGAAAACTGCAGCTCAGAGGGAGCTGAGTTATTCAGCTCGGAAATAAACCAAGCCCTTCATAGAAGGAGAATTCCCAGGCCACCTTTCACTTCTAAGCTATTTGTATTCTTTCCTTAACAGAAAGTCCAGTACTGCTCTTTGCCTGAGATCAAAAAGCTCCTCAATAGCTGGCTTCAGTTCCCCTGATGCTGGGCTCCAGCCACAGAGCCACTTGCAGAAGGGACTGTGCAGGAAAGGGCTCTCGCCCTGGGTTTTCCCCATCCCATCACCCCTCTGCATTCCCAACACCTCTGCCGGGGATGAGAAGTTTCTGGCTCCTCACCAGCCTTTGTAATTCTTTTCCCCAGCCTCCTCTTTTTGCATCCCCTCCCCTTCAGCTCAAGGACAAGACTGCTGACTGTCAAAGAGACACCGTGGAAAATGGGTACTTTGTGAAGCTGCAGACTTGCCTGGGCCTGATGCCCTCAGCCTTGTAGTCTTTCTTGAAGATTTCTTTCACAAGACATAGGTTCAACAAGGGGTGGCCTTTTGGCAAACCATAAGGGCAATTGAGGTCATGCATATTCACATCAGGAAAAATAAGTTTTATAGAAAAGTGCTTTTATTTGCATGTTCAAGATGAGAACATTAGCCTCCATCAATACTATTCCTATGTCTGGTCCGTTGATTTAAAAGTACACATTCTCCCATAACCTTATTATTTCTAGGATCTGGACTGATAAAAAGAAGCATGATAAACCCCACAGGTTGGTAATTTAAAAACACTAAGAATAAAACTATTTTAAGATGTAATTTTACTAAGTCGAACTGTAGGCTTTCCAACCTTGACAATGTCCCTTTAAGCATGATCAGCAGCATATTTATAGGCAATTACTGCACAGCTCAGAGCACTTTATAAAGCACAAGATCAAGGACTCAGGTACTTAAGCATACAAGTAATAGTATGTCATTCAATACACTGCTTAGCTGTCTTATTATGCTGAAAAAAAAAATATGGTTAAGAAATTGTAACTGCCTCTCATTTGACCAGATCATGCAATTGTGGTCACTGATGTTTGGGGCAAGCCAATCAACAATTTTTAATTGTAATCAATTAAAAGGTACTCTGGGCCAGGTGTTTCAAAGGGTATAAATTAAGTGCCAAGGCATTAAACCTAATTTGGCTTAAGGGAAGTGGTGTGCTTTGTGCCTTACTCTGGGGTCTTCTGCTGCTTTCTAACTCTCCCATGCTGGTAAGGTAAGGAGCACCAGTGAATGAATGTGTGGGAAGTTAAGTTGTAAGTGCTGGTTTTCTGAAACTACCTGTTTGAAATATCTCCCGTTTATCTTAATAATTGTCTTAGGTTGGCTGGCAACTCTTTAGCTTGAAGAAGAAAAAAGCATGTGGTAACATTAGGGGGAAAAATGGCTACCTTTGTCATGCATGATAATGAAAACAAGCATACAATAAAATATTTTTGATGATTCCTTCTCAAAGCTGTGTAAGGGAGCTCTGTAACAGGTGTCAGAGTTGAGGGAACTCTGGCACTTTGTAAATGCTGGCAAATGCTGCAGAGCAGTCATGGTACAAGATATTGATCCACTGAACACTTTGAGTTGTCCATGTGAAGGTGAGCAGGGGCAGGGGTGGCTGGGGCTGCCCCTGGGCTGCTGCAGAGGGGCAGAGCCTGGCAGAGGACGGAGCAAGACGCTGCCAGCACTGGTGGCAGGGAGCCGGAGCCAGGCTTCTCACTGGTAGCTTTCCAGTGTTTCAAAGAGATGGAGCTGCCAAAAAAGTTTGAAAAGAGCCTCCCAGGAGTCAAATACAAAAGGGCTGTGGGAAGTTGTAAGTGGGAGGGAAGGTATGGGACCCTAGCTGGGAGGGTGTTTGCATGTGGGGTGCAGGGAGGTGTAGCTGCAGCCAAGCAGGGCAAAAATAAGATGTTAGAGCAGACACTATGTGCTTTCCTAATCCTGTCTGGAGACCCTCTGACTTCCAGAAGAGCATTCTCCAGTCTGAGGGGCTCTGCAGGCAGTGGGGCACATCACATTTTTCCACTCATCTGTAACATCCTGTGTTTTCTGCCTTAAATAAAAGCAGTGATGTTTGTGGGAACTCCATATAAAGCCTGTCTGCTTGCAACCTCTCAGAGCTGCTTTGTGCCTCCTGGAGACCGGGAAAGGAAGGTTTATGCCCTGGCAGGACAAGAAGTTCCCTGCACTGGCCCCATAATCCTTCCGGCATGTGAGGGGAGGGAAGGGGAGTGTGTGTGGTGGGGCATATCTTAGCTGTTCTTGTTCTTGCCTAGTAAATCCAGCCTGGGTATGGCTGTGGGGCTCCTTGCTGGGAGCTCTCCCCTCCTTGGACAGTGCATGGTGGCTTCTGGTGAGGTGGGTGGAAGCCTATTTGAGCAGAGACAGCAAACTGCAGCCTCAGGGAGGAAAAAGTATGTTTCTTGCAGAGTCGGGAGTCAGCTTTGTGCTTCATGCCCCATTTGTGATGCCACAAATCAACAAATACTTTATTTTTTTACTAATGTCACTCAGGAGGGACTTGAGCAGCTCTTGCAAACCCCAGCTCACAACCCCCTGTGCTCTTGCTGTGTGCAGCAGGACAGGGTCACTGTGCTCAGGAGTGGGTGACACTGCTTCCCTCTCTGGGCTTTCCCATTAGCAGCAGAAGCACCTAATCCTGGCCACCCTGCTATGGCACTTTCCAACCAGGAATGTGCCCTGAGTCCCCTTCCTCAAGGGAGAGAGGTTTTTTTTGGTTTTTTTTTTTTTTTTTTTTTTTTTTTTTTTGTTTGTTTGTTTTTTGTTTTTTTTTTTTTTGTCCAACAGAGCCCCTCACATAGAGCAAAAGCCTTAAGCTACAGAAGAATGGGCACCTTCAGGGAAGAGAAAGCTGAGGGCACAGCATGTTGGCAAGGCTGTCACCAGGGACATTTTTGGGACCATGCTCTCTCTGCTGCTGCTGGTACCCATGCACAAGAGCCTTCTGCATTTGCTATGGTCTGATGACCCTGGCTGCTGGGGGTGTGAGGTGCGAGGGGATGAAAAGGGAACTAATCCTAGTGCTTTCCAAATACTGAAAGAAGTTAAATCCGAGCCTCCTTGCTCTGCCTTGGTCAAGGTGGATTAATGCATAGAGGTAATAGGAAGAAAGGGAGCACCTAAACAGAGCACCATAGTGTTGGATCTTGTATGACATACCCTTAGTTTATTAAATGGTCTCAGCATTCCTGCATCAGCCCAATGCTTTTGGAAAAAAAACAAAAATCAGAGGTTAAAGTTGTTGGAGGGCAGAATGGGATCAGCTGTACACCAGCCTGCTGATGTAACTTGCTCTGCAGCAGTGGGAACATGTTGCTTGCATTATGTGCTGCTTCTGTAGCCATGTGATGCACAACTTGGTAGAAATTAATTTAGCCTGCCAAACTTCATGTGACTGCAGGTAAGTGGATGGATGCTTTTGGTAGCATACCCCTCTGCAAGAAGTGTTGCAGCCACTGCAGCCCTGTGACTGCCACAGGGTTGTTCTGATCTTGCATGAAATCACATTGCTCTCTGATATGGACATAGAGATCAAAGAAACCCTGTGCACAAACTCCTCAAAACACAAAAGATTAAAAGAAATCTCAAGGAGGTCTCCACATCACAAATACAGCCTGTCAACAACATGTATAGCAATGTTGGATGATGAAGCCCACTGGGTATAGGCAGGAAACATTAATGTCTGACATAAAGCATCTACCTCATGTTGCACATTATTGCATTAATCAGGGTGCCTGGCTTTGAATGTGTGGTCCATCCAGTTTTGTATCAAATTTCAATTTCTGTTTTCTGGGTGTAATTCCTAAGCCCTTCCCTAAGGAGCAATTACCAAAAAGCAGCTTGGCTTACCTCTCACCCTAGAAGCAGGGAATGATATCCCAGCATCTGGCCATCTCCATCTTGTGCATTAGTCTCATTACTTCATTTTCATGTGTTTTTGCTTCCCGCTTCTCCTGGGTCCCTGTGGTGCTGTGCTGAGCTGGAAGAGATGCTGAGGGATCTGTGTGGGTAGGGGGAAAACTGATGAGAAGAGACCAGGAGTGAGCAGCTATTCCGGCAAAGGCTTTTCCTTGACAGTTTATAATTTGGAAAATGTGAGATTTGGGGAACTTGCATCTCTTTCTCCCAATACATTGCAGCATTATGGAGGAAGGGAATGGAGGAGGCCTTATTGCAGTGATATTTTGCTTCAGCTACTGCCCAGGGAGCAGCTCTGTGGTGGGAAACATTAGCTCTGCTGCAGGTGGGTGACAGGAATGAGAGCAAATGGTGGGAAGCTCTTGGCTTCCCACCATTTGCTCTCATTGTGAGCACTTAGAGGCAGCATTTGTTGAACTTTTGGGGCCTCTGCAGCTGCACATCATCACCCCTGCCTCTCTGGGCCACCATTTGCTCCCCAGCTACAACCTGGGCTCTTTCTGAGAAAGACTGAGAGTTTTCTGGATTTTCTTTGGCAGAGCCTCCCTAGGCTCTGCTCCTGAGGAGCAGACAGGTGCCACACTGCTGCAACATGAGGCAGCCTGAGGCTTCTCCCCTCACTTCCTATGTGACTTCCAAGGAGCTGCTGATGCTGCTGGGAGGGCAGCACACATTCAACAGCCATCTTCTCCTCCAGGCACTGCCATCTCTGCCCCAGTGTACTCATGACAACATCTTGCTTTGCTGGATGGGATGTTGTCACCATCAAAGCTAGGGTATCACCAGGCATGATGGAGCTGAGCTTTGCTCCTCCTAGCCAGTGGCACAACCTGCTGAGCCTCTTTTCCCTTTTCCTGCATGGGCTGTTGGTGGTGTTTTCCCAGGCTGGAGCAAGCCTCTTCCCCAGCACATGCTGAGCCAGAAACTCTGAGGTGGGTGGTCTGCAGTTCCCTACCTCTTTGGAAAGCATTTAAATATTTCCAGGGATAAGGGGTGGGGGAAGAATAGACTCTAGCAGAAATAGTACTTTAAACCACTACTGTGAGCCCGAAGATAAACCCCCGGTCTCTTTCAAAATTCTCTTAGTACAGAGAGGGGAAATACCTGCAAGATCTCATTCAGCCCCACATTTCACAGTGTGAATTATTCTTCAGCTATTAACTGGAAGAACTTCATGCCTAACAGTTTTTTTACTAATACTGAATCATCTATGTCTCTTACAAAGGAAGAAATTGCTACTCCACTGCCTCAAGAATCAAAGTAAAGGGAACATCTGCTCTAAACTTCTTGCATCTGATTATTGCTTGCTATGCATTATTACTTACACTAGTAATGTGACTAAATTAAAGCTTTCTTCTCTTGTGTTTGCTTTTATGCATTTCTTTGGTATAAAATGTGTGGCTTGCTTCAAATCAACCTACAGCTAAAACTATGTCCGCATAGAGCTGAGCCCACATGTACTTAGATGCAATTAAGGGCACAATTGGAGCATTCTGAAAGATTGCCTTTAAAAGGCCTTTTGTTCGCTCCCCCATAGGGACTGGGTGTTATAAGCATGTTAAAATGCAAGAGTAAGGGGAAAAAAAACCCTCTGTGAAGAATTCTGTAGAGGCACAGCTATGTTTTCTGTAGCTTGGCAGCTGTCTGTATTCAAAGGCTGGGGAATGATTTGCGTTGTGACGGTGATGATAGTTCTGATAGGAATCCCCCGCAACACAAGAATGTTCCCAATGAAGGAGGAAAAGCCCACCAGAAACATTCCAGGGCTGTGAACCTGCAGGCAGCCAAAGCCAGCATCCGAGCTGCTCTGCACAGACAGCAGCAGCAAATCCAGCTGCTTCTGCTGAAGAAAGAGTTAGCGGTTATTTTTCTTTTCCTGCCTTTCTGAAGTGCACGCAGTCTTACCAATGAGCTTAATTGATTGAAAAAAAATATCTGGAAAATAAAGCTCTTGAACTTGTGTGCCTAGAAACCTACCAGCATCACGTGCATAGCAAAGGCCACGCATCTCACAAAATACCACAACATTTCACAAAGGAGGTTTAAGAGCTCCAGTTGAATAAAGCTTTCTCTGTGAAATATTGTTATGGATCTACAAAGCAGTTAAACCCTCCTTGGGAAAAAAAAAAGTGTACATCTCTCACAGTGCAGTGGCAGCAGTGTAACTACCACTGAGGCCTCATTAATAAGGTTTTTCTTCTTTATTAGTCATAGGAAAAAAATAAATCCTCATCAAAGAAAAGAATTTAAGTTAGTAAATTCTGACCATTTGCTTTTAAATTCTACATATGTGTGCATGTATAGATATAGATATATAAAAATCTGTGGAATAGTGTTCCGGCCTTCTTTAAGGAATGGCTTCTTTTACTTAAATCCAGTAATGAAAATAATAGGGCCTAAATTGACTTGATAAGACTGTTTTCTATCAATAATTTTTCTACTGCCATAGTGCAGGATTGATTTTTGTGGTCTGTGTTACAGCAGCTTTTAATTATAAGACAGCCTTGATACCACATGAAGTACGAAAAATGGGCAGTTGCAAACTCTGCAGTGTTTTTTCATACATATTATAATGGTGGATTTTTTCTTTCCAAAGGAAGAAAAATAATATTCCTGTTTTCCGTGGGGTTTTTAAAAATATTTCACTCATTGAGCATTTTTTTAGCTTCTCGAGAAGGTGGTTGCATTGCCTTTGTTCAACAGCTTGCCTTCAAACCCACGAATATTTCCAGCTCTTTATTACTATTGTGCAGGATTGCATTGTATTTTCATGTCTCCCATATTGCTATAATTATGTTTGGGGAATGGAGATGGATGGTCTGCTGAGTGTGTGATTGGTTTGTCCACAGCCCTCACTCAGGGCTGTTTTCTATAATTTAATCAATAGAAGGTAGTTGTACAAACAGTAGTTTTTAATTTCCAATTTCAGTTTCAAGTTTCTCATGAAAATTTAATTATTTTTTTTTTTAATATATAAAGCAATTTCATTTGCTTTGCCTTAGAAATTTTGTGGCAATTGTTTCCCACTCCCTCCTGTGAAATGATGGCACTGACTCCTGGGCTGCATGGTCCATGCAGACACATGCATCTGCCATCTTGAAGGCGTGGGGCAGATACTCTTCCCTCATAAACATTCCAAAATAAACCTTGAAGGACAGATGCTGCCCCTGAGGTGCAGAAATGTCTGCAAACTCGGCTGAGAGTAGGGTGAAACAAGCTATGTGCTGGTCCCAGCTTGGAGCTGGGCTTATGAACCAAGGATGGGAGATGACCTCAAAGCTGTGGCCTCCAAGGAGGTCAGTGAAAGGACCTTTCCCAGTGCCATAGGGTGTGTTTAGTTGCCACCTTAGCCAGCTGTGTGTGGCCCTGGTGGTGGTCAGGCACCTGCAGAGCCCAGCCCTGCAGCACTCACCAGCCTGCTCCTGGCAGAAGCAGATGCTCGCTGTGCCCAGTGTGCACTGAGCTGCCAAAGCCTCTGCACATCTGCTTCCTTCCTGCCACAGCAGATGCTTGCTACAGCCGGGAAAAGCAGCTGGTAATTGGCATCAGCCAGGCTTGGTGGCTGGGAGGAGGAGGACGAAGCAGCAGCAGGGCAAGGGGTTGAACACAGTGATATTTTTTTACAAGGGAGATGCCCGTGCTGCTTCTTTGCATTAGTTTTGCTCCAGGCAAGCACAGGAATAATGTGTGTGCTGCAAATATAGGGAGACCAGGAAAGAGCCGTGGCTGCTTGCTTCTAATGCTCGGCAAAGGGCCACTCTCTCTTAATCCTCAGTGGATGTGGTGGAGCATTATGGTGGGCAGGGCAAGCCACCACAAGCTCTCTTCCTGAGGGGTTGCTGGCTCCCCAGGGTCAGCCAGCTGAAACCCAAAGTGCTGCCGTGCAGTCGAAAGTGCTGCTATTTCTGCTTTTAGCTGAGCAAACTGCAGTCACACAGAAAATGTGTGCTGGAGCAGAGGGTGCAACCCAGTCGCTTGCTCTAACAACTGCTGATGCCATTCTGGTGCTAGACCTCCTTGCCTCGGTCTCAGGGAGAGGGAAATGCGGAAGCAGGACCGTGTGACTGCTCTGGTTTCAGTTCAGCATGGACAGAACTGGCTGTAGCTGCACAGAGCCACAGTTACTGCTAGGTATTGCCCATTTTAGCCTTCAGATTGGCTTTAATGAAGTCAAAGGGACTATTCACAAGAAAAGGAAGAGCAGGAAGCTGGCTCCTGAGCTTACCTTAGACTTAATGTTGTTGCTGTGCAGGGGGTTGTGTGGGGTTTTTCTCAGTATGTTTTTTCTTCTCCCCCAAGTGGTGCTTTAGAAGGACCATATTTGCATGTAACCATATTTTTGTGTTATAGCTGTGGGTTCTTTTCAATTGTATTCTCTGTGTCACTTTGGTTCATGCAATTTTAATCTGTTTTACTCATTAGCTCTTAACCTGCAATTTTCTATTTAAATTACTTTCTACAGAAAATGTCAGGAAGCTGGGAAGCTCTGTCTCTTACATGATGTTGTGATTTGATAAAAAAGTAGTGTGCACCTTTCTTTAAACACTGGCTAAGGTTAAAATCTGTGATTCTTATCTATTTGTTTAAGAACTTACACAAAATTGCTGCTATCAGACAATAATAAGAATCATGAAAACTCTATGAAAGGAATTTCTTTTTATTGTGAACTTTACACCTCTTCACTTATTTCAGTAAATGCCCAATAAAAGTGCAATAAATCCAATACTGTAAATGCACATGGAGAGGGTTTGTACTTCAGGCTTTGCAGCTGCCTGGCTTTCCTGCTGCATGCAGTACCCAGCCTCCTGTGGTGCCAAGGGCTGCCTTTTGGGACCTTCCCAACACAGGCTTGGAAAAAACCCACCTTGCGTGCAGCACATGCTGCCCACTTGATGCTATGCTTGAAAGAGGGAGGAAAATACCATAATCAGAAAAACCAGCTGTGGCTGATGCCCAAAGGCATGTGGGAAGGGAGTAGGGCAGGGACTGCACCCCTGGGAGGGACAGGGGAGGAAGGGAGTGAGGGCTGTGCTGCCTTGCCCAGAGGAAGTGGCTGAGAGCTTTGGTGTGTGGGGCTGTGGTAAGTACCACAGGTAAACTCACAGATAAATGTAGAATTTGTGAAAGAAATTAAGTTGGAGGGGAAATGGGACCAAACTTTGTCAACAGCTGCTTGTACTGAAATAGGTAATAACCTTTAAACTTGAATTTAACAGGAAAAAAATAAACTGTATTTTTATGCCTTGCTCATTTTCCCCTAAATAGTAAAAATGGGAAGGGGAAAAACTCCAAACAAGCCAACACATGAACTGAGGTTGAACCAAGCTGAAAATAACTCTCCTGTGAGACTGACTGTCTTACTGACAGTAAGACCTTGCATCTGTGATATCCCCTTTAGTGAGGGGAAAGAAGTGATTGCAGAGGCAGGGAGATGGTAGGAACCACCTCAGCAGCCCCTGCTTATTCAAGAGCAATTTGTGTCAATACCTTCCCAACTGGCACAACTGCTTCTGCCAAAATTTCCTGGGTACAGAGACACCTTTCCCTCCAGTCCCAGCTGGAAGAGTAGACTCTTCTGGACAAGATTAATAGGTCAACCCACAAATTTTAAATCTCATACAGGCACCCAAATGTGACTGCTTGCAGGCTTTGCTAGTTGAGCTGAGAGTGAGTGTGAGGCAGGGTGGGATGTACTGGAGAGATCTGTCCTTTGGATGTGGACATCCTCTGGCAAGCTAATGAGAGCTCAGCCTACAGTGCCATAAGATTTGCCCTTATAGCCAGAGACTGAGTCCAAGGCTGTTTGCTGAAATTTTTGTCTCTGTCTTCTCTTCTGGAAAAATGAAACCTACCTCTTAAAGTCAAAAGGCAGAGTGCACTTCTTTTTCTCATCCTCTCTTGTGTTCTCCACTGCCTCACTCACCCTGATTTATAGCTGTGTACTGGAGAGCAAAATCAGCCTTCCTAGCTGGTAATATTATTTTTTTTTTTTAGCTCAGTTCTATGTTTGTTTAAATTTTGTTCATATTCTCCTTGATCCCAATGATGACCTACTGCTGCTGGTCAAGTCAGTAATTGCAGCAGCATTTTGGACAGCAGAGAAGCAGCAGTATGTGCTGCTGAAAAGGTGGCTGGTACATAGACTCTGTATGTTGGGCTTTGTCCCTCCATCTAATGGCCTGTTTGGTCTCCAGGTGGAAAGTTCTCCTGTGGAAAACGTCATTGTGCCAAAAGAGAATTATACAGCTGTTGTTTCAAGGGATGGATCCAAGCTGACCTGCAGCTGGGCAAAAATGTCTCAACAAATTATGCCTCGATGAATGGTCTCCCTGCCAGGCCACCAAGAGGCAGCAGAAATTAACTGTTCTCTCAGCCAGTGCTTCTTTAGATCTGGCCACCTGGTCCCAGCCTGTCTCCTCCTCTTCTCTCTGCGATTTTTAGCTCAGCACAGCAGGACATGCTCAGAAATCCCTCTGGGCAGGGACAGAGCCCTCTACAAGCAGGAGAAATGGAGCTGAGATCCTCAGAAATTAAGTTTTGCAGGCAACATGAGCATAGGAAGAAGTGCTCAACATCAAAGAGCTGATGGAGTGAGCGGAGGAAGGTGAATAAACCTAACAAGAAAAGGAGCAAATGTTCTAGAAGACCTGTAGTGTATGGGAGGCAAAAGGCAATGGAGAAAGAAGGTCAAGGCAGGGAAGACTGGTGGTGGGGAAGGAGGAGTAAAAGGAGTAAGATGCAAATTAACTAAAGAGCAAAGAAAAATACATATCTCTGTAGTAGGTGGACATGGGTGACTGAGGAGGAGAAAAAACTCCTGTGCTTTCATTGCTGTAATGGGAGGATGTGGCTGCTAGATCTGCTCAAACAATACTTGGGAGCTGCCCACATGCTTCTCCAGGAGGCACTGACCCTGAGTATGCACTGTGGGACACCACAGTGCTGAAAAGACACTAAGTGCTTGCAATTGTGATACATGACAAATAGACACTTATTCCCGTATAGTAAAGAGAATACTGCTTAAATATTTAATTGTGTTTCAGTTTACAGTAGTTTACCAGTGTTGAAGCATCCAAAATATGCTCACAAAATATCAGCATTTTAAAGCTATAAATTATTCTGGTTGATTTTCTTTTTTCCCCCTCTAGACAAAAGCAATCATTTGACAACAGGCTCCCTCAAACAATGCAGCCCATGATTGTCTCATTACAAACATCTTCTCTCACATGATATTCTCCCACATGTTGAACCAAACTACTGAGAACATAGTAATTGATCATTCATAGATGCAGACTGGTAGCTAATAGCATCCTCACTTACCTTCTCCACACTGAGCACATTTTAAATAAATTCAGGGTGTATGCATGCGGAAAACTCAATTGCAGCTGCATCGGAGATGAACCAAAAATGGAAGCATTCAGAAGTGCTAGTGAAAAATCCAAATAATGACCCATAGTAGATGTCAGCCTGAGAGGATAACACATGCCCTGCAATTACCTTAAAGGGACTCTGTCTGTGTGGTGTGTAAGTACATGTAATTCTGTTCAAGTAGATGTACCATATAACTGGGTGCTGAAGCCAGGCAAGGAAGCTTCTCCCAGTGTGGCCCCATGATCTGTGTGATGCTTCCTTTTCTAAACACAGCTGGCCTTCAACCTCCATTGTATTACTGGTAAAATAAGCCAATGCAGCTACTGGATAGGATGAGTATGGTGGAAAGACAGATGAAGGTGGATGTGCCACTGTTTATCTACTGAGGTTGTCAAAGCTTCCAGGGCCCACCTCTACAGGGAAATATTTCAAAAGGTGATGTTTTAAAAGTATTTTAAAAAACCAAACAGGTAAAAAAAAAGTCTATTTATACCTTGTGGACACCTTAGGGTGTGCTGGATGCTTCAAGTCACTGACATTTTGGAAACTAGCCCTTTGAATTTGTCATGCAGGACCTGTGATTGCTGTTTTGTGTGGGACAGCAGCATGTACATGGTGCTGGTGTGTTACATGTGCACAGCCCCAGGTGGCCAGGCAAAACAGGAGAGCTATTACAAGCACTGCAGTGCATGGAAATGGCAATTTTATGGATAATACTATGTGGTGATTTATTAAAAGCTGTGATTCTCCAGCAGCTTTTATTGTATCATCATAAACCAGCACTCCTGTACAGTGCATTAAGCTGGGTAATTCTGTTGATTCTTCACCAGGACTGACAAAACTATATGTAAGATTGCATAGGGTGGGCTGGTGAGCTGAAAGTGCCATCACTCTAAATGGATCATCAAGAGAGGAGAAAAAGCCACATGGTCAGCACAGGGCAAGGGAACCCACTACAGAAGGGTAAATCCCACTGTTTGCTACACTAGTCAGTGCCAGTGGCTTGCAGGCCTGGAGTGACTCTATTTCGACACCAGTGACAATAATGGCAGAACTTGTCTCTCGGGGTTTAACCATTAGGGCAGGTAATCGAGCTTATTGGTCCCTTCCCCTGCTAACTTGCTGCAAGGCATTTGGGTTGTAGCTTGACCTCTTTATGCTCTAATTTTCCCTTCAATAGCATTTGAACATTAGATGTTTTGCTGAGGTGCTGTGATGCTCTATTAAATGAGTGAACACGCATCAGACCCAGTGGGAATGGAGTGTGCAGCATTATTAGGATGTATACAACTCTGTGTTTTCAGAAATGTTTATATTCCACCTCTTAAATATCTTTTGCAAATGGAACTTGCAAAAAAGCAGGGCAAGCACTGCTAACACAGCTTTGCCACACACTGTCAAATGCTTATAAACTCTATTTATAGCTACAGTTAAAGATTCAGACATGCAAGCGCTCCATTAAAAGACCACATTAATGAGCCCTTAGAGAAAATATCTCACAAAGCCTTTTGAGCTTGTAACTGCTCAGTTGTTCAGGGCTTCTTGCTTGTTAACATTCATAAAATATAAATACTGTATACTAAACACCAGCACTTTGTGGATCACAATGACTTATCTCCCCAGCAGCACTGCAAGGTGCGAGGGGAGATGCGGCAGCGGCACCACTGGGGTGGCCGAGCTCCGCCGCAGGCTGCCAGGCTGCACAGGTCACTCCCCCCCCACCTTATCTGGGGCCTGCCTTTGCTCTGCACAGCTGACTGGCAGATTGACTCGCAGGTCAGTATCTGTGAGTATAATTTCAGAGGGAACAATCAAACCTATTAGCTGAGAGTGGCAGAGCTGGGCCTCCTCGCAGCCGCTGCTCCAGAGCGTAGTGAGTATTTGGAGCAAAATCTAATAGATAAAAATCACTGGAGATTTTTTCTTTTTTCCTTTGACATAAGCTAGCTGATGAGAAGTGTCGTTTGAAAGACAAAAAAGTTGCTATATTTGATTTGTCATTATTTCCCCATTGTCCCTTCCTGCCTGTGATTATACAGTTCCCATTTTCTCTCCTTTGCTCTCACAGAATTCCATATTTTAGGTTGTGACAGATGCTCTTGTTTAAATGTTTTTGATATATGTTTAATCTGAAACTGTTTTATTAAGTCTGCATTGTGTAAACAAAAATCGCTGGAGCCCATTTAAGAATAATTGTCTGTAACCTTTAATATTGCATTTCCATCCATCCACAAGTCACAAAGCACTTGAGCAGTAGAGAAGGCCATTTCTGTGTTTCTATCTGGCTCTTAGCAAGCTGCAGAAGCTGAGGTAGGGCATGATCAAGTAACTTCTTGGATGCTATTTTCTGGCACATGTTAGCAACCAATCCATGTCCTTGTCTTTGTGATTTTGGTCCTGTAGCCTTTCAAACAGAAGGTGCTCTCCTGGAAGAAATAATTCTGCTCACAAAATGAAAAATAAGGACAGCAGGCTTTAAAAAGCTTCAGGGCAGTTCTTACTGTTCAAATGTGTCATTGATTTCAATAGTGCATAAGCAGGCTTGTTAAGCAGGATCTTAAGTGCTTAGCTTTATTTTATGGTGGTGAGTACCTGATTGTTCAAAATATTAGCATCTTATTGTAACAGCAAACTGGCTCATACCATAAACTGCCCAGTGCTGAGACTGCTGCGCCATTACTGAGTACCTGATAAAACAGGGTGGTTTGTAATCAATTGGTGATGTAGGAGGGCAGGGCTGTGACACTTCCTGCTGCTCTCCTCATTAATTTCCCTTTATCTGCCTCAGTCTGTCTGTTGACAGAGCATTGCTGTCTGTCCCATGTCCTGTGCACAGACTTCTGCTGAGTTCCTCCCCCTGAGCCCCACTACATTTCTGTCCATCTGTGGCTGAGACTCATATTGGCTGTGCAAAAAAAAAAAAAAATCCTGTGGCCCAAGGGGTGAATTGCTGTACTGGGAGATCTGGGTGGACCAACAGAGTCAGTACATCAGCCACTCAGATGGACATCTCCATGTCAGGCAAATCTTTTCTTGACTCCACTGACCATGCTGACTGACCTCCACTATCTAAAAGGGGAGTGTGATCAGATCCCCACTTCTCATGGTCCTGTTCAAACATGTGACAAATCCTTGTGGTGTGGAACAACTTTAACAGCAAAGTTCAAAATTCAGTCCAGGGCACCTGTCTCATGCGTTGTCCCATGTGTTGTTAGACAAATCCTTTGTGGAGCTCTGGGTGAGAAAGCCACCAGGAACAGGCTGTGCCCTGACTTCAGAGTTTTGCTCAGCAAGCAGAGCCTGCAGCCCTGACCCTTATCACCTGCAGGCATAGCCAGGGTCAGCTTCTCTTTAGTGCCATTTTGGCAGAGATAACATGCTTCAGGGAGCAAGCAGGAGAGCAAAGGCTGGGGAAAGGGTGGAGGGTTGTGAGGGGCATTGGTTTTGTAACCCACCATCATTTTGTATCTGGCTCTGCAGAAGTGGCCCTTTGGGGTTTCAGCAGGGGAAGTATGAGGGTCTGCAGTTTTTACAGACTTCCAGGAACAGCTGGCAATGGAGCAGGGGACTTGGGGCTTACAACAGTGACTGCCTCTCACATCCTCTGGAGACTGAACATTCAAGAGGTTCATCTCTTCACCTTTTGCATCTGTGTAGGAAGCAAATTCCCACCACTGGGGAATTAAATACTTTAAACCACTACAAAGCAGATGGGTCATATCTGTGTTCTCCATGCTCTCAGTGGGAAAACAAAGCAAGCTGAATAACCCTTGCTATCAGAGTCCAGGCAGTGATGCTGGCTGCAGGCTGGCCTGGGCTTTAGCTGTGTTAAGTACATATATGTTAAGCCTCTGTGTGAAAGCAAAAGGGAAAATGAGAGGGAATTATGTGGGCAAGTGGAATGAACAAATGCGTGTTGGTGGAGGCAGGACTTGTGTGTGGGACAAAGGGGCTGGAAAGCGTTAAAAAATTGAAAGCTTCTCAGAGGAAAGCAGCTGGGCTTCTGAGAACAGAAGAAAGTAATAACTTACAGAATTAAGAAAATGGTTTTTGTTTTCAGCTGAATTAGAGTAAACCACTTAAGTTCATTCACAAATACAAATCTTGACTTCTGTATCCTGGTTTTGATCTCCATAAATATAAATAATAGCACTTTCATTACTCACTAGGTGGTGTGAAAACAAGTTCATTCACTTCTGGGAAGCATTTGTGCTATATGGGAAGTATAGCAAAGACTATGAATATACAGCTAAAGCTGTGGGCTGGCATTGAGGCACTTGGCATCTCCCCAGATATGCCATGTATCATGCAAAAGAGCCAAGAGAGGAGGGTACGAAAACACAGGCCAGACTTAATGAGTTCTGAAATCAGGAACATGTGACTCCCTAAAATTAGAAGTGCAAAAGCTTTGAACTCTCAGAAAACACTGAGAGTTCTCCACACTTCTCAGAACACTGAGAGGGGCATATGTTTTCTAAAAAAAACCAGCAAAAGGCAATGAAGAGGTAGGATGCAGTGGGAAGATACTCAAAGATATAGTCCATGGAAATCAAGAAATCTGTATGCCATTGAGAAATAGTTCTACTTGAAGTAGGGATGACCACTGTGATTGACTGGGGGAAACAAAATGAGAAATAAAGAGAGAAGAATATGAGACTTATAAATCAGCAGCATCAGTGCTGCAGGAACAGGTAGCAGAGCTGATTGTGATAGAATGCAAGAAAATGATCCAAAAAGCTGAGACAGAAAAATAAGAAGGGAAAAGATGTGAACATGATAAAAGTTTTTATAAATTTGGTATGTGAGAAGCTGCAGGTAAGCTAAGGATACAGCCGTCATCTTCCTGAGCAACAGGGTGGCTGCCTTGACTAAAAGGGGGATACTGCCTGGAAAGTGAATTCTACTTGCACCTCAGTCTTCAGTAGGGAGAGACGTGAAATCTGTCACAGTTTCTAGACATTTTCCAAGGACAGGGAAAAAAATGAATAAAGTTTTTAAAAAATCATTAACTTTAAGGGCTACCAGGGAATCAAACAATTTACTAAACCCAAAAGTGGGTTGTTTACACCCCAGGTTTATCCTAAAAAATAAATGTTAAAGGAAGGAAATAATTCAGGACACTTAAGCTGCCTATGGCAGAGGTACCAGAGGAGTTAGGAGGAGACATTGCTGCATCCCAGACTTTTAGAGGGAAATAATAGAAGAAGTGTCTATCAGCTCCAGGGAGTACTTAAGACAGCTGATTATCATTACTAGACAGATAAAAGTGGACACCAATTCTTTACTTTGTTAAATAAAAGAAGAAAAAATGGGGTTAAGAGGAATAAAAGATTTATTTTAGCATTCTCAGATTTTAAGAATACAAGGTTTCAGTGCTCTATGGGACACCACTGTGTAAGATGGGAGATTTAGGATGGAGTTTCTTGATGCTGGGCTTGATTACCCAATCCAGGTGATAAATATGTAGCAATTATTTAGGGTAGGGGTGGAAAATTGAGTGACATGCTTATATATTGAACTCTGTTAGCACTGCACATCTGTCACTTGGAAGAAAGAAGACAAGGAAGCAAAGACATCAAAGAAAGAGGCATAGGGGAGAGCAAAGTGGAAGAAGGCTTTTGGAAGCAAGGAATGTTTGCACTGGTAGATGGAATTTAACCTGAAAAAATGTCAGACTGGAAAAAAGAAAGTCAAGGTAAAGGTGCCTTAAGGAGATAGCTGGGGCAAGTCAGCATAGCAAAAATATCTGAGGATAGCAGCCAAGTTTCTGTTTGTGTTCCTTTTTAGGGTTCAGGGAATGAAAGAACGAGGCGTGAATGTTGCAACATCTAATTTTTATGTACTTTGATGGAGTTCATAACCTTAATGCTTGCATTTGCAGTGCTTGAGGAGACAGAGCTACCCAGCAATGGGACCCAAAGCTTGTTACACACTTAGCTGGTGATTGCCCTCCAAGAAGTGCTGCAGATCCCCAGTGACACAAGGTGGTTCAGTGGCTCTTTCTGTGCCGTGTTTGCTGTGGAATAGAAGCACAGCTGGAGCCAGGCTACAGCTTCCAGCTGACTTGTTGCAACCTCCTGTCATGAAAGTGATCAGAGCATGTGGCTGGGACATGGGGACATTAAGTTCAAAGCTTGCCCTCCCTCCCTGGAGGTGTCTCAGCCCACAAATCTCCTCTGTGAAATCTTCTTCAGTTAGGCCTTTTGGATTCCTCCTAAGGAAAGCTTTTCTAATTTTTGTGTTGCAATTGGTCCACAGAGAGAACAAGAGCTGAGCCCAGCAAGACTGTCCTACATGGCCCAGATGCCCTCCTGCTGATGTTCATATTTCAGCATGACATGGAAAGTGGGTAAGATTGAACATGTTCATATTAAAGTTTTGGGTTCCAGCATTCATCTGCAGGAGGAGGGAGGCAGAAGAGGAGTAAGTAAGGGAAAATGGGCAGCCTTAAGGGCATGTAGATCTCTAGAAGAATTTTTGAAGGGAAGAATATTCAGATACATGGAGGTAGGAGAAATTGAAAGAAAATGCTAGATTTCAGCTTACTGCAGTAGATTATGCCAGATTGACTGATATCCTTCTTTGATTAAATTGAATTTTATGTCCTAGGTAAAGGAAATGCTTAGTTCTCCTGCTTAGGAAATGTAGATGTCTGGTGAAACTGGATGACCTGAGAATTAAACAGGGAACTCTGAGACAGAAAATTATTTGGCTGGTGGGGAAATGACAATGGGTAAATTTCAGAGGGGAGGTAATGGAGTGCAGTTAACAGAGGAGTTTCTGAAGAATCATCTTCAGGACCTTGGTACTAAAAAGGAGGTAATGACTTTCTCTGCACCCCCTGTATGAACAGAGAGGAGAGGCTGATACCCCTGAGCCGCCCACAGAATGCTTCTGTGTCGATGGAGGCAGACAGGCAATCCCAGTTAGACACTGCAGGTAGATGCTACAGTGAGGTGGTGTGAGTAGCTTGTTACTGTAAATGATCTGGAGACCAAGGTACAATGTAGATCATGAGATGCCAGCTGCATTCTCATGCCTGTTTTCATAAATCTAGCCCCCCAAAAAATTGGCAAAATCCTTACTAACTCCCAAAGCAAATAAGGGATCCTAACTTCTAACCTAACTGCTCTTGGCTTTTACTTGTCTTCAAAGCAAATATTTTTGTATTTCTGTGTGTAGATAGCAAGAGATGAAGGAATGTAAGAGCTGCTTTTCTATGGCTGCAAAGCCTCCTTGAGCATTAAACTCTTCCACGCTGCCTAGACCTCTAGACCTTTTCAGTAACAACCTTACACTTTCATCAGATGTGGACTGGTCTTGTAGGACATCTTTACCCCTAGTGTGAACCCAGGCAATAGCATGTCATGTAAACGTGAGGCCAGTCCTACACTTAAGTATTACACAAACCTTATTTTGAAATATGGTTTAGTCCTGATGGACTTACATGGACAAAACCAGCCCAAATTTCTTAGTACTGAGGCAATCCTTACCACTGAGGAGCTGGGTTTTGTTAAGACAGCCATGCATCCTCAACTTATAGATAAAATGCATTATAAAACACTGCTCCATACCATCTTCCTTTTTCCCCTTCTTTTTTTTTTGTCTCTTCTCATTAATTTCAATCATGTAATAAGAAAAGCCCAGTTATGCTAATTGGTATGACTCTTCCTCAAGGGCATTGTGAAGCATGAAATAATTCCATTCATTACTGACAATGCAGGGACATGAATTTTCCCTGGAGGATCTGTTTCATCTTGTGATTTGGTGACCATACAGAACGGTGATCGGATTAGGGACATATTGTTTTAAAATTAATTGTTTGTCAGGGAGAAGCTGGAAGATGGTGGGGAAAGAGGAAGCTTAAAACACCAGAGATTGTTTGACTTTGAGGTTCTTGGAGGCTGATGCATCTAATGGGTATTTATCAGGCAAACCCAGCTGCTGAGCCATCATTTGTCCCAGCTCTAATTTTCTTTTTAAAAGGCAGCTGAGCTGGTGTTTGAAACATGCCACAGACAGGCAGAGAGCTAAATTGATGTAAAGCTGGTCAGATTCATTTCTCTTTTTTTATTTTTGGGAGTCAGAATTTCATTTCCCTAAAATGCAGTCAGTGTTTGGGCATGAGCTCCCAAGCTGTCCAAAGATCATTTCGGAAGCAGAGGCACGTTGCTGAGGTATGTCCTCCCCTCTAACAGGTAGCCCATAGCCTGCCAAGCAAACACTGCAATCCTAGAACACAAGCATTGGTGATTCTAGCTGAGAGGAAAAACCAATCTTTTCTTCTTTTATTTTTTCCCCTTTTTGCTGAGCTAGCAAAAAAAGCATCTATTTGTTCTTTTGCTGCATTTGCAACATTTTCATTAGCAAAGGGCTGGGGTTTTTTTGGAAATCAGGCTGCTTTTTTGTGAGGAAGTGAACCTCCTGACACTATGTCATTTCCCTTGTTTCCAAACAGCTTCTTGTCTGAGCACACAGCCTCCACTTAACATCTGGCTGTAAAAGAGCAGGGAACTTTCTGCCAGCCATTCCTCTGCTCTTTCCCTTGCTGTTCTCAGATGGTGTTATCAAATCTTTAGTGCAGCTTTAATTTTGTTTGATTAATGTGCATGCTTTTGGTTATTGTTCCTTCCATGCCCTGGATAGATTTACTGGTCTGGTGACAGCCTTCCTTAGCACTGAAGAGTAGGTCCAAGCCAGCAGTGCCCCACGTTGCATGGGTGTGTTCATTAGCTAAGTGCAAAATACCGACGAGTCAGACACGTATATTGTTCCATCTCTTAGGCAGCCTCTGCTGAGGATTACTCATGAAAAATAATCAGTAAAATACGTTGCAGATGAAGGCTGTGACAGGAGAGATAACCCTGCCATTAAAGGTCCCATAATGCAAGCTCGTCTCCCTCCCTCACAGAAATGGAAACATGGATAAGGTCTTTTAACTCAGTCAATAGAGATCAATGCAAAGGCAATAACTCAAGAAATGGACGCATTAACCAGAGAGGAAGAACCAATATACTCCGATGCTGAACCATGGCTCTGGAATTAGATGTACTGAGGGGATACACACTAGGTTACTAAAAGCAATTGAAATCATAAACAAAAGACTGAAAAAAATAATTACAGGTTTTTATTTTAATCATGTCATATGGTAGAAACTGAGATTTATGAGAGGCATGGGAGTAAATTAGCTTCATGATCAGGAGTGAACAACTTCTTTGCTCTTTGGGTTATCTACAAGCCAGCCATCTGTAACTGAGGATGTGACTGACTCGATGGAAAAGGAGCAACAACAGCCAGGGATCATGAAGTCACCTTCTCCAGGCTACGCTGTGCTGAGAAGAGTGCAGGCTTTCCTGTTGCACATGAGTAAAGGCTGGGAATACATGTTTTGTACTTCTACCCACATGTTTTCAGAAAGAACAACCTCAAACCAAAAAATGACAAAACACTAAAACACTTGCAGGTTTGACAAGCATTTTGGAAAGGTTTGTGCAGTTGGAAGAATTACATAATACCAAGCTAATACGCATGTGAGAGAGCCAAAATCCCCACTGGAAGAACTGTGGAAAAAAACACAAAGGGAGGGGGAAATACCCAGTAAATATGGCATCTGACAAGTGCAGCTGCTGCCACTGTAGGTATCCTGTGCCTACAACAGAACTGCTAAAAATAGTGTTTGATAGGAGTCTAGCCCAGGATTTGAAGTGATGCTGGCTTTACGCAGCTCCCACAGTAATTGCTGGGAATGTCAGTGTTTAGCAATGCTGGAAAAACTCCCAACAGGCCATAATCATGTCTAAATACATTCAGTGTGTGATCTTTGCTGGATTTTACCTTGTCAAAGAATAGACTGAAATCCAAAGTTACCTGGAGTGTGTGTTTGCATTCCTCAGCCTTGCTATCACACCCCACGACTGCTCTTTACACACTTTGCCCATTGCACTGCACTTTCCTGTTGTTTGGGAAGGTGGTGGTGAGCAGGGCAGTGGTGCCAGGATGGACGATGTCCACATGCTCCAGGGACCGTGGGGCGTTGCAGGCTGGCAGCTGTACGCTGCAGGAAGGAGGGGGATCCAAGACATTTCCTTAACTCTGGAGCTGCCTTCTGCTATGACTGAAAGCAAAGGCTGTGGAGTGCATTTGATCCGCTTGTCTGCTGCTGGCAGGGATTGCTGTTCCCAAGGACTGATAGTGATCCCACCTAGGCCCCTGGTGCAGCAAAACCCTAAGATTTGTTTCCATCCCAGTAATTTTCCTGCCCACTGTTGGGGATACCTGGGAGTGTATGTTTTATCACTGGGATAACAGAAGGGGTAGAAGCCAAAACTCTGAAATCAGATCCTAGAGATGCAGCTCTACCTTTGAGTACTCACTTCACTGCCACACAGCAAGGAGGACAATCTTAGTAAGAGACACTTGAACGTCTTAAGAATCATCTCTTGGCAATAATGACCTCTCATGCATATTTATGTACAGCTTTATACTGGACACGTGAAAGATATTTAATTCTTTATTTTTGCCTAGGAATGAAGCTATGTGGAGTGTGGCAAAGGTGTTCCAAAGTCCAAATATTAAAATACAGGTTCTGGTATTTCCTGCATGCCAGCCCAAAACTACGTCCTGGGAGTATACTGCTTCAGAATTCATGTACTTGATGAAATGACTATGTGTTTGCAAGCATATATACATACCCCTAAGAGTCAGTAAAAGCAGGTAGTTGCTACAGAACTTCAATCAGGCTTTCCTGGAAGAATTTCAGATGGGTCCTAAGTTTGGTTAGATCTGTAAAACCTTTTTGTTGCACAGAACTTAATGTTATTCATTATGCACTGAAAGCAAAATCATATGACTACCATTTCCAAAGCAACATAATTATCTTATTGATTCTTATGGGGCAAAACACTACTTTTATTGTTAATTAATACTGCCAAATCTGGTTATGCAATTCTGGATATAGGAAGTTCAGTTTAATGTGTGTTTATGGGGAAAAGTCTAAAAATAAATGCTTTAACTTTTTTTTTCCTTTCAGAATGTGAGTATAGATATTCCTTTGTGTGATCCCTGTTCTTAGCACTACAGGAAGTACAATCTATTATCACTTTTCATCAGGGAAAAAGAAGCATAGATAATGAAACAGAAAAATGCCCTGTGAAAAACGTATTAAATAAGTTTTAAGTAGCTGAACCAAAATGCACAGGGCAAAGAAACATGATGCTGCTGTTACGGAAGCAAAGCTATTTTATGGGAAATGAAAATAATACTTGCATTATTTCAAGGGCTTATACTTTGATTCTTATTTTACATGAAAATGTATCAGGAAATTCTTATGCAGGGGGCACACAAATAGTATCTTGTCTGTCCCATGGAAAAGACAGTAAGAAAGATTCATTACACTCTAGGACGTATAATGACTTCGTGATTCTTTCAGTTCTCAGCCAGTGCTCTAATGAAATTCTAGCCTGCTACATCTGCCATACTACACTGTTAATTAGTTTTCTATTTATTTAGCAGATCTAGAAGTGGAAAGCAATCTATTGCCAGTGAATTGTTTGACTTCTATGCTAAGTAGGCTGCATTCCAATCCTCTGATGTTGAAACTAGCATGAATCCAACTTTCATCTCATTGCCATGTCAAATTAGCACCCAGCAGATTCTACATACAAAGACTTTTTTTTTTTCCCCTCATTCATTTGTAAAGGACCTTGGAAGATCTTGGAAGTCAAGAAACAGAAGCTGAGCAAATTTTCTCCAATCTCTCTCCATCCACCTTACACGTTACAATGGATTAAATGTAGAAGGTATAGAGGCTGTGCTTTGTTTATATTTAAATAGGAATGTTATTTTAAGCAGACCATGTTCACTATTTGAAACAAAAAAATACTGATGCATATTCTGCAACTGTTTGAGTAAAATACTATCCAGCCTAGGAGAAACCCAGAGTGCCTTGGCAAAGTACTGAGATGACTTTTGCACATGCTTTGCCATTTTCTATTTATGTCTGAATTCTGTAATATATTGCAGCATCCAAACACAACACTCTGTATGTGACTTACTCCTGTCTTGCAGTGTCAAGAAAGTCGCTGGATTGTGAAACTATAAAACGAAGCCAGATGGAATTAGAAAATAAATTGGCTAGAAATGAAGCCATTAATCCTGTCGTACTGCATTGTAGGAGCTACAGGGTGCTGGGGGGAGTTTGAAAATACAAACGCACACCCTGGCTTTTGAATTTGCCTTGAACTTCAGGCTTTTCTAAAATCTATATACAAATTATGAATGTACTTTTTTGGATCAGGCTGGTCCTAAAGAAACCATTATTGTACAATTGATAAGCAAAATGCTGTGCCAAATTTTAGCAAAGCATTGACAAAACGGATCTACAGTACTGTTATTTGTGGAACATCATTGATAAAATTCTTGTAATAGTCAAGGTGTTGGTTTTGAGTAATATACAATGTAAATTAGAGAAATATAATATATAGCACAGGACAGCAACATAGAAAATCTGGGTCTAAAAGCACACTGGTGGTAGTGTTCACAAAAGAATAGCTCCTTTCAAGAGAGAGGAAATAAATCGCTTTTACTAGACCAAGTGATATTTTTGGAAAAAATGTTTTTGAATTTCAGGTCTGAAACAGAAATAGTAAGCTTTAAGTGCTGGTTGAAAACCAGTCTACGTGAGTTGAACTTCATTGTGTTAATTGATTAGATGGCATGAAATTCATTTAAGAAAAGCTTTCCAAAAATTAAAATGGGATACTTAAGAAGTTTAAAGCCAGAACTAGGCTCAGACAGGAGTAGAAATTAGAAGATATCTGAAGGAGGCAGCATAGATGAGAAAGGGAAAAATGTGCCGAGTTTTGAGCTGCAGGAATCTGCTCTCAACTCAGGACAGAAAACCAGAAAGAATGAAGACAAGTGAACCCAGCTCTTTTACTGATTTAAATTAATGGCTGTCTTTCTTTCTGCTGTTTAGAGTAGTGGGATTTAATTTTTTTTTTTTTTTCAGTGATATATATTTTCTTGATTTTGCTAGTATTTCTTTAGCATGTTCCTCCCTTCCACCTTTGGGGAGAGCAGCTTAAAAGACTAGTAATTCTAACCCTGGGGGAAAAATAGCCCAACGTAGTGATATATTTAATGGTGACAAGAATTCCCTAGTGCCTCCTGGAGGCATCCATTCCTACAGCTCAGTGTTTCATCATGGTAGAAAAAAAGGAAACAAACTGAATGAGTCAGAGTAATTTTCCTAATTTTTTTTAAGTTGTTTTCCTATGTTTTTGGCATATTCAAAAGGACTGAACAGTACTCCTTAACAAAGCATGCCATTAAGTAAATGTTGCATGTTTAATGGTTGGGTTTGAACTTTTGATAGTCAGGAAAAGGAAAGAATATAAGCCAGGATTTATTCATCTTTTCCAGTATTCACAGAGCTGAATGGACTGAAACAAGTAGCTGAAGCTGGAGGCAGAAATCTGAAAGCTAAAATTCTGCTAATGAAGATCTGTGATGTATACGCATGTTTACCAATGATTAGGAATAAATCCATGAGTTTCAGGAGCCTTTAATATACCTGGTCTGCAGTTTTTCCAAATGGATAGATTATCTGCACAAACATACTAAACAGTTGCCAGAAAAACTTCTGCTTATTATGAACTGCTCATAATCTTCCTGTAAGTTGTGAGAGCTGAATCTCAGCCAAAACTCCCCTTGTTTCTGCCCAGATGGGAAAATTTGGTTTTATCATATCTATCCCTGAGTTCTTGGTGTGCGCGATATGGTACATCCTCTCTTACTGGTTGCTTCTGCCCCAGTTCAGAGGGGGGCAGAGAGCTCATTCTGCAAGCAGCTGCTGCAGCACTTCTCTTTTGATCAAGTTGTGTCTTATTTTCCACAGTAGTATAAGAAAAGGAGTTTGACTAAACTCCCATATGCAACCAGCAGATGCTTGTGAGCATGGATGTTGTATAATCAATGAATGATAACTTACAAAATCTTTAAACTTGCAGAAAGAATTCAGAATTTCAGCAAATTTCCGTCTTGTCTGGCTGCTCGTTTCAATTTGTTATAGGAAAAAAAAGCCAGTTGTGCAAAAACTCCATCTGTTCTTATGGAGTAATGTATGTGATTGGGAGGGATATTGGAGCAATGTTGTTGGAAAACCAGAGAAACTGAATATGGGATTGGGATTCCATTTGATGCACATTTGATGCTGCAATAATAAGCTATTCAACTTTTTGCAAAAATATTGGAAGAAAAAGTTGATTAAGTGTAATGTATGCCTCAAAAGAAATGTTCTAAGTTATTTAAATTATGCCTTCACTTTGCAATGCTGTGTAATATGTTTATACAAACTACAGCTCTAATCCTTCCTTATGTAGAGTCTGCACTGAATTCCTTCTCTCAGTAATCAGTAGAGCAAGATACAGACTTTACTGAATAGTGGAATGAAAGTCTGAGAGTGAAGGTGCCATTTCATAACATGACTGACAATTCAGTTCAATTATTCTTCTGGTCTGTGATACAAAGACAGAATTTTGTAACATTTTATTAGATTTAGTTGAGAAACACCCAACATATAAGTCAAGACAGTACAATGTACTTTTAATTGTAGGAAAGATAAAGTGTTTGTGGAAGGATAACACAAGGCATGTATTTGTACTCCTTACTTTCCACTAACTATACACTGTAGTAAAGGTAGCTGGGATAAGGTATGGGCTTAAATTTTTGGTGTGCTACAACACAGCAGCCAGCAGGATGTATTACTGTAACAGGCAGAAAGAGTCACCCCAGAAACCTCTACATTTCTTTGGGTCTGATGCAATTTTACAGAGCTGCAGAACAGCTCTGGTGAAATCATGTTTATGCCTGGAGACTCAAATGGTTCAGAGAGACAGCAGAAAGAAGATGGGGGAGGAGAGGAAGTACTGAGCTCTACTTTCTACAAAATAAGGCCTCTGGAAATAAGATGGTGCCAAAATCTCTGCAGTTGTGCTTAAAAGGTCCTTTTTAGTTTAGGCAAGAAAAATCCTTGCCCTGACAAGCTTACAGGCTAATTGAAACCTTTGTGTGTCTGCACAACACAACAAAATAGAAAGTGGAAATACTATAACCTTGTGTCAAAATATACACTTTGGTTGTACCAGCCATGAGAAAAGGGTGGATATTAATGCAGGATAAGGGGCCATGTGGCACATGGAAGCCAACTGAACGACTCAGGGAGGGCAGTTCCACAGGACAAGCCTGGGTAATTAGGCAGGAAAGAAATGATGCAGAAAGCTTAGAAAGTCAGGACTTGTGAGACATATGGAAAGAACAGCAAGCTGAGTAGATTTAATTGTCTGCATTACATGTTTGAAGTTGGAGTAGCAGGTGAAAGGAATAAGCAAGATGTAGCCACCTGAGAGGTTTTGAAGATATCATCTGGAACTTAGAGGCAGAAGGAAGGCAAACTGTGAAGAAGTATTAAATTCAAGTTAAGAAAAGCTAAAGGTAAGCATGGTGGTGGAAGAATCTATTTTGGAGGTAAGCATGGCAGTGGAACATTAAGGTAAGGGGGAAGAAGGAACTTGAGGATGAACAGGAACAGAAGAAGGAACAGAAGCACTGGAAAAGGGAGGAAACGTGTCCTTCGAAGGTGAGAGAATGCTAGGTCTAGTAAACTATCTATGCAACATAATAAGCAAAGCAGTAGCAGAGGATAGAGGGTTACCATTTCTCTTAGTGACCTATCTGAATCTATATGCAGTATCCAGTCTCAAGAACATTATTTACAGGTTTGCTAGTGATAGAAGTACGGTAAAAAGAATCATATGGAAAGTTATAGATTTTTCCTATTCAGCCCAACAGAAGCAAAACAGGGTGAAAAACGGTTTCAGTGTGAGTATGGTCCAACACAAAAAAATACTTTTTAACTTTTATTTAATTTTTATTTAAAAGTGGGTTAACTTTTGAGGGAGGAACAGTTCTCTGGCTCTCAAGACATTGTGTGCCTTTATGCTTTGCACTGTATTCAGTGAATGAATACATTCTTAAAATGTCTGCAGTTACAAACTTTATTTTCCACAGCACATGCCGTCATGCCTCTGGCACTCTGTTTATCACCTCCTTACTGTGGCTGCTCTGTCCCATCCACGACAAGTGCCCTTCGCCACCACCCTCTGAATTCCTCTTGGGTTCATTCTGTTCTTTGCTTCAGTTCTTTGCATTTTTCTACTTTCATGTTACATTTTTGCTGCTGCTGATATTGAGAGGCACCAAAGCTATCTGCTAAGTAATTTCCTTCTCTCTATAGCTCCTGATTCCCACAGGCATGGCTGAATGTTTCCCTCCTTGTTTCAGGAAAGGCTTTCTTCTGCAGGTGATCTGGCACCCACAGCATTAGTTTGCTCTTTTCTTTCTCTTGCTGTTCACTCTCTGTTTCCTTAAGTGAATCACACCTACCAATGAGTACTTAGGTTTTTCTGTCAGCAAATAAAAAAATATATAACTCCTACCTGCTGAGACTGAGGTTTTCTCTGAGAAGTGGTAAAGTCATCTCTGTGGTTTTTAAATTTTGGAAGATTTGACCTGTTTGGAGTAGTGGCAAGGGAAGATGCAGAAGAAAGCTTTGTACATTCTGATCTTGGGGAATGTCTTCTCTACATGTTCTTTTTTTTTTCCATTTACCTTTGAGAAAACAAGCTCTCCATCAACAGAGCCTTTTCCCTCCAATATTTATAAGGGATAGAGATCAGGAGTGAGAAGTACCTGAGTTAGAGCACCTTTCTTCCACTATCCTCCTTCATCATCAAAGGCCCTATTATGCATTGGCACTTCAGCATTCTAGTGGATTGGAGGGAATTATGCACCATTGTACTCCAGCACCACATACAAATTATTTAAAAGAGGGTTCCTGCTAGGACATCATGTAGTATCCAGCCTCTTTCATTGAGCACACTGACTGCCTGGTGGGCACATCCACTGACTTAATGCAGCAAAACCATTGCTAAAATGCAGGGTGTTTTTGATGTGGTATAATCAGTAATATAGCATTATATATTAAAAAATCAATTCTCTTTGATAATACATTTGAATGTCCCAGTTCATAGCTGCATGTTTGTTAACTTTTTAAAAAGTGTTTTATGTTTTTATGCCTTTTTAAAAAAAGGTAGTCATGTCATGAAAAAATACAAAATGCTGATTTTGAGACTCCGTTTACTTGCAGTTAATGATATTGTGAAGTTTTCTGGTGTTTTAAGATCTATGATTTTTGCTGCTGCTTATTCTGGGGTCTTTTATTTCAGCATGCTTAAATAGCTGATGACACAGAAACAGTAATACAGATGAAATCTTTCCTTTTCATGGTACATATCAGACACTGTTTATGAGACACAATTTTAAAACCTTCCAAATACAATCTTTGGATTTATTTTTTTTTTTAATAAGGAAAGCCTCTTTCAAGGGAATGTTGTAATTTCAATAATTTCAATCGTTCTGGAAAATTAGGGATGAAATCCTGGCATCACTGAATCAAGTTATTCATTGATGTCAGGTGGGCTGGAATCTTCTCTCTAGTTTAAAGAACAATGTTACCTAGTTTCATGAAGTCACTGCATTAGAAATCCACTACTGCATTTATGCTCAAATTTTCTTCGGAATTACAAGAACCTGAACAAAGGTAATTATTTCTTTCACATCCCATGGCAGCAGAATAACTGAGGTCATTTATTTTCACACAGGAAAACTGAGCCCACTGATACTCAGGAAACCATTCTGACAAAATCAATATCAGTACAGATGCAGGTGAGTGTTCTCACAGGTTTCACTCATGTAGGAATGCTCATTCCCCTCTTCTTTGCTGGCAAGAAAGAAATTTTAGAGTAAAGAGATCTCGTTCTGCAGCCCTGGGCTTCTTCACAGAACAGTCATGGTGTGATGTGAGATTTAAGATCACTACTTTATTTCACAACTGTTTCTGGCTCCCGACACAAACCTTCCCCCCCCAGTCCTGTCCTGTGCTTAGAGACACAGTGGGTCCTCATTTCTTCCTGCAAGTCGTTTTCATGACAGCTTTTCTTTCTGTCATCACCTCTGAAATACAACCAGCAAGCACCATTCAAGACAAATCAAACACTCTGTGTCTGAATTGGAGCAGCAACCTTTATGAGAAGGGATATTGGAGTATTGTTCTTGGAGCTTTAAGCAATCTGCACCACTTTTCCATGGTGCAGATGACCAAAAGGGAGTGCAAGTGCTTCTGTGAATTTGCTTTGCTTGAAAATGCTAAATGTATGTGCTGTGCATTTCTTGCTTCAAGATTCCCTAAGGTGCCAAACCCAGATGGGAACTCACATGGTCAAGCTGAACATGGTGCTGTCATCAGGCAGCTGCAAGACCCCATTTCTGACCGCTCAGTTTCTGTTTCTTGCCAAAGGTAAGAACAAACAGAATAAAACCTCTTAAGATGGGGAGCTCCTCTGTCTTGAAATTTATTTTCTAATTCACTGCTCAAACTTAAAGCACCTAGTACATTTTGCTTCTTTCTGTGAAAGAAGATACCGACACACAGAAGCTGTTTCTCAAGTCTCAAAACCAATTATTCTAAAAACAAAGCCTTTATTGTGTTTGACTAAAGCTAAATGAAATTCAGATTTCTTTTGAAAAGAGTGGTCTGCTAATTGGTGTTGACTTTTAAATGTTTGAGCTTGTTTATTTCTCTCACTCCCTTGAATGATGTTTCTGTTCATTATTACAGTCTATTAAATCAGACTTATCAAAAAGGAAACATTTATTGATATCTTGAGAGACGTGAGTGTCTAATTAAAGTTGTGTTGCTGTGCATATTTTATATTAAATGTTTCCTGCAATTTGACTTTAAACAGGTCTGAAGGGGCTTAATGAGTGTTTGGCTCAATCACTTATATTTTGCTCCTTTCCCTGGACCAAGGGAGGAGGTTCTGTATCAGTCTGCCAAGTCACTGAATTTACCATCAGGTGAGGAAATTCTGCCACACACTGTAATATCTATTTAATACATTTGTTCCTGGAAAAGTTGGTAGCTGATACTAAATGCACATTCTTAATGGAGCTGGTAAATCCAAAAGAAGCCTGGAGTATTTGTAGATTGACAATTTGATGTGTGATTAGACAGCTACTTTGCATATTTTGTGTCTATTTAACCCTGTTTTACTTGGAACTATGATTATTAGAATAAATGAAAAAATATTTTTAGGTTTTTGAATTCCTGGCTTCCAATTTACGAGGTTGGTTTTCTTTGTCTTGCACTGTTGTGCAAGGTCCCTCTTTGTGCATGTACTGTTATCCTCTGCTATTTCCTTAACTACCTTTCTTGTTTCATGTGCAGCTACCAGTATTAGAGAGAAATTCACTGCCAATATGTAGCCGTTAAAACACCTGTCTCAGGCACGGGTTCTATTATTCTTGTGCTATCCATCATCTCTATTCTTAAGTTCATCCTTCATTAAGTAGGGTTTTCTGGTGCTATCATTTAAATGATATTTTATGTAACCTGATCTTAAAAAGATAATTAAAAATATTACCAGAGAATAGCTATCTTTGTTTTCTCTGTGAAATTCTGTCAATTTTGAGTGAAATGTCATATAATATGGCTATGTCCAGATTTTTGGAGGAGCCATTCATAATGAAAGAATAAGCTTATCTAACTAGCTATAACTAATCTGTCAAAAAGCTATGTAATAGATTATCTTAATTCTGCTGGCAGAGGGATGCAGTAATGCAGAACTCTTTTACATAGGATATTTAAAAATATATATACATGCATCTATTGTAGATCAGTATACTGACAGATTCACACAAAGAAATAGATATATATTTGTGTGGGGAGACACAGATTTTCTTTTATCAGACTTTTTAAAATTTCAGCAATCTCTTTGTTGCTACTCTAATTAATTTACTATGTAATAACTTCAAATTAAAGTTGTGATCTGCCTGTAATAGATGGTTTACACATAATAGGGAGAGATTACTTTGCCAGTGATATCGTGGCCCAAATAGATGTACCAGATAAGGAGAGGAAGAAAGGAAAAATAGTTATTCCCCACTAAAGCAGCACTTACTGATAGAACTGTCCTGTGGTCTGATCTAACTCCCAGGAATTACACATGCAGAGAAATTCTGGGAGTGCATCCCAGTGGCAGTGCTGTTCAGAAGAGCCTTGGGACAGTTTTCCCCCAAGGCTAACACTTTCCCAAAGACTTGCCAGGCACTGTTTGATAAGCTGCCACACTGTGTTGGGTGAAATATCAACAGTGTAAACATGGCCAGCCCAGGGTGAGCAGCACTATGGTCACAGCTTCTGTTTGTTAAACTTTTCAGATGAGAGGCAGAAAAAAATCCATATCAAAAGCTGACATTAAATTCAAATTTCTTTTGTCTTGTTTCAGTGTCTTTCTAGATCATTACCCTTATTCAGATGACATTATTCTTAAAAATCACTCTAAAGTGACTAAGGCAGTGTTTAAAGAACAAAATAAGCCCTTTTATCTTCCTCAGACAAATATCACAAAATGTCAATTGATTAGTTTCCAGCTTTGATGTGTTTTATTTTTTGACAAATGAAAAAAGCTAAAGATAGCTGATTCAATAATAAACTTTTAGAATGCTCCCAAATTAGATCATATAATTAATACTCAACTTATGAGCATTTATATTTGCAAACTTGATAACAAATTCAGTCCACACAGTTTAGGAACACTAAATGATCTTTAGGAAGAAATTATGCTTGAGGTTTCTATAAACTTCTTTCATTTATTTAATTCCTGATATTCAATAGTTTTTAAAAGAAAAATTCTCACACTTTCACAAAGAAATCATTGACAAACAAATTAGCGATGGTTCTTGCTTAAAAGATGTCAGAAATTGAATGGAGGCAAATTATTATGTTCTGAAACTGAATATTTATTTTTGAAATAACAGTATAGGCTCCTCAGTTTACCCTGTTCTCCTTCAAATAAGTCTGCAACTTTTGCCTATATCATTTTTTGCCTTTTAAATAATCCCTCTGTATCTATAAAGTGTGAAGATTCTGCTGGCAAAAGTAACAGGTAAGAAAGCAGCTGTCAAACAAAACCCTCTTTGTCTGCCCTCCCCGCTTTGCATGAAGAAATTCAAGCATGAAAAAGCAGGATACTGTGCTTGAAGAATAAAACTCTCCCAAATCCACTTTCCTCCTTCCTAGGTCAGCACTTGTTGATATTGGAAGCTGTTTCCCTGAAGAACAACCACAAGCCTCTTGATGATTTGTGAAGAAATCTGGAGTTCATTTGTGTAAGAGGAAGGAATGATGCTGTGTTTTATTCTACCAGTATCTCACAGCCTTTCTGCTACGACACTTAAGCCCTACAGGAGTTCTGTGCCCAAGGTAGTAAATCTTTGTGTCTAGAGGTGGGCTCAGGTCTCCTCATCAATTAACTAATGAAGGTTGTGTCTGTAGGATACTTCTGGAAACTAGATTGGCTGGGGAGTCCTAATAGAACTGTGCTTATGAATCTGAACTATGAATTTCAACACTGCTTCTGTATATGAGAAGAAAAAAGCATGCATTACCCATAACTTGAGAAAATTTGCAGACCTGTTTTGTTGGGGTTTGTTGGGTAGATCTGTCATTTGAGAAACTTGTCTAAGGATACATGTTAGACCTCTAAGCTCTTTGATAATTGTGGCTTCAGCACTTGTACCTTTCTGTCTGCTACAACCTCTAGGTCTATCACTCAGCAGAATTTGAGGCATCTGTGAGTACAGAGAGAGAATTTTTGTGTTCTACACCTAATTCAGTTGCTTAGGCACCAAAGACAAATACTGTAATCCTGTACATCAAACTCACCAAAAAAAAAAATGTTTTTCAGATTTCCTTTCAGTTCAGTGCCACCCGTGGGGATACACCTCCCATCTGTGAGATGACTGTGTCACACTAGTATGGAGACAGCTAGACTTCTCATAGCTTAGGCGGGTGGCAGACTCCATTTAGAATGCTGTGATTCAGCTGTAGGAAATTTCTTTTCGGGAAGAGGAAAAAAAAAAAAAGGGAAATTTATGCAGGATGCCATTTGGAAAGATCTCAGACTCAAGATTAGGTGGACTCATGAAGGTACTTTCTTGAAAGGACATGGCTGCACCCCACTGCCTTCAGATATAATGTGACAATGCTTCAGAATCAGCCTCAGGAAAAAGGAATATTGCTCATTTTTGGTGTTCACCACAAAAGTTGAGTATAGAAAGAACTTACCTGCAATTTACCTTACAGTGGCATGTTTTGTGGGTTTTTACATTTTTTTTTTTAATCCTTACATATCTTGTGATTTCTGAATTTAAACAAATTCATAGGAAAATAGTAAAAAATGTAGAGAGAGTACAAACAAATAAAAGGGAGCTTCTATTGTAGGAAATCTTGTTTGGTAATCCTGATAGTGCTACAATTTCAGTCCTTATAATCAGTTCCATTACTTTTTTTTTTCCCTCTTTTTAATTTTTTTCCCTTTTCTCCAGGAGTTAGGATTTTGCATTGGGACCCAAAGTCTGGATCTGTTGTAGGACTCTGATCAAGAAAGTGAGGAATGGCTGAAGCAAAACCTGTGAAGGCAGATCACCAGGTAGTCCCATGGTCTTGCCTTTAAGAATGCACTGAAAGCATTGGTGCTGTATTTTCACAGGTGAATTTGTGTGTTTCCATCTTCTGGAAGCAGAGATTGTTCTAATAGGTTAGAAATCTGTGGCTGCAGCTTGGTTTCAGTGGAAGAAGCAAAGCACTCAGCATAGGTAACTAGCTGATGTCCTGTATTCTATTTAAGGGATGTGAGCTAGCTAGTGCACAGGCCACAGGTCCCCTTGGTCTATTTTTGGCTCCTCACATGGGCCCCTTTCCACATGACCCTCTGGTCCTGGAGAAGGCAGCTTGTCCTTACCATCAGCAGGCTGGCCGGAGGTGCAGCTGACAGGCACATGCGGATGATGCCTAGCTCAAGCTTATGATCTTTGTCTGTTCTTAAATTTTCCTGTGCCACTTCCTTTTGGGAAAAGTAGAGATAATTATGTTCCTCATCATTAACAAGGCATTCCTGGGCACTACAACCTCTTTGGCTTTGGGGATTTTTTTTTTTTTTTTTTTTTTTTTTTGGTGTATGTGCGGATACTTACTTGGTATTACAAATGAAAGTCCTTTACAGGACTCTGATGTGCCCGCTCCCAGACTTAGGCCCATAGTTCATCCACCTTTCTCATCTCAAAAAAAGGACCTTAGCTGGTGTCCTGTATTTTATCTCCTCTCTTTGGGAATGTTAATAGCTTAAAGGGAACCCTCAAAAGTCCTTGCTCAAGCCAAGGACTCTCTGAACTCTGTTTTTTTTCTTACAGTCCTCCATATAAAGACTTTTTGCTATGCCTGCTTCTACCCCTTCTCTTTCAAAGTTTATTCAAGTGTGTAATCTCCCTGATGCTCTTTTCTTCCAACATTTACCAGCTTGATGCATTTTTTCCCACTCACCTATTAGCCCACTGCGTGCTGTACATGTACACAGAGAAGGAAGTCCTGCTTCCCTTTCCTGCAAATCCACCCCCACAGGAAAAGAGGCACATCATTAAAAAGGTGTCCAAGTATGTTTGGCTAAGGTAACACTTAAGTGCTTCAGTTTGCTCACGATGGAGAAGTCCAAGTAAATTTGAAATCTCACCAGTTGACAGACAAAACTGAGTTGTTTTTTTTTTTTTTTTTTTGTTTTTTTTGTTTTTTTTTTTTTTTTTTTTTAATTCACATTCAAGGAGTTTTAAGTACTTATCTAATATGGTATCTGTGGTCACACTTGGCTATATAGACTTAGAGAAAAAAAAAGGCAAGAAGGAGAAGATTTATGCTAAAGGATAACAGCTTAAACAAAAATGATGCATTTTCAATTGTTAAATACTAAATTTTTATTAGGTCATATACAGCTTTACTGTTTTGGGATCTGCTAAACAAAGTTGTTTCAGTTAACCCTTCAGTAACACAGGCAAAGTAACTGAAAATAGCAAAATCACTGTTTTAAGATCAAAACCAAGAAGTTTAGAACAAATGAAATACAGATGGCTTTATTGGATTTAATTACATAGGAAACTGAATACCTAGAACACAAAGTACCATAAAAAGATAAACATATTTATTAGGACAATGTTTTATGAACCTTAGATATACATACTGTTAATATGAAAAACTGAGTCTAGACATAAAAATACTATTCCACTTGAAGAGCTACTATTTTGCAATTGCTTCAGTACATTTTTCAACGATAACACAAAAGCACATTTTAAAATCTCTTGTTCTGCTCCCTGAATGCAGAAGAATTTAGTGTCCCACTTGTGTGAGCTGCAGCCCTGTCTGGCACAGCTATGTGTGAACTGGAGGATAAAAAGGGGTGGAAGGAAGGCAGAGATAATAACACGTTGAAGAGGCAACTCTTATTGACAATATAGTATTAAAAGAATTAATATGCTCATATTTCACTAGTAGTATTTTAATGCCATTTACTTTTCCATCTATACAAAAAATGTTCCTTAAGATACAGTTTAGAACTAACCATTCTGAAAACAAATTCTAGTATATCTGGCTATAATCTCAGTATATTCTATTTAATAAAAAAAAGTTCAGTTTTCATAAAAATCCTGTCTTATAAAAACTAAGTCTCCTGAATAATCGTACTGAACTCAGCAAGATCATGGCAAAACCAGTGTCATTTAATTATCTGACTTGGAAGTCTAATTAAAGTATATTTAACTGCATCATGTATCATACTAAAAAATATCATGTTTATTACTATTGGCATTAAAGGAAACTTGTACAGGACTGAAGCTTGTTCTTTTATTACTGAAAACACAAATCCAGTTAAGACTTCAGACAAGCTCTCATTAACATGTTTTATTTCAATTTTATTCAGAGCTGAAACAAGAGCTTCATTTACAGCTGAGGAAAGCAAAGATGAAACTTTGTTCTTTCTTTTGTGCTCAGCCATACAATTTATTTTTCTCCTGGCAATGGATTTTAAATCTCTTTCCTTTTTTTTTTTTTTTTTTTAAATGGGAACTGTTTTAGTAAGCACTGACATTAGAGCTGACAATGCTTTGTATGGTTTTCTTTCCTTTTGCCTGGTTTCTGTGTCTGTGTGTGCAGGCATGCATTCATTAACGTAATTCCTCAACATTCAACAAGAGTGCATCATAAACCAGAGGAAAAAAGCCTCATAAATATTTAGATCCTCCACCTACCTTCCAAAACTGAAGTAAAAAGGAGTATTTAGTGTGGACTTGGTTTGAGTTAATCTGCATATGAACTGAAAGGGGGTACAAAAGGATGAAAAGGTGGTGGAAACGAGCATACAAACCCCATAGTCTCCAGGGGGCCATTCATCTTGTTCTTGTCAATACAATCTCAGTCTCACTGCTTGGCTGTGCTCTGCGCATGACCCAGACTGCCTTTGCAAAGGATGTGCCAGCTTTAGCCTAGTTTGCTTCTAGCGAGCAATTTTGCCAGAGAAGAAGAATAATATTTCATATTTAGGAAGCGGGAGAAACTTCTCTACCTGCTCATGGTCCACACACTGACATACAAACTTGAATAATTTCCATAAAAGGACAAGTAGGTTATATGAAAAGCAATTTTAGGTAATTTGACCATTAATGAGAGGTAATGACATCATGATGTAGCTTTAAAGCATGCTAGAAACCCATACAACTTGGACCAAGGATTGTATATATTTACATAAAAAAACTCCACTATTTCTAACAAACAACACTGTCAAAAATTACAGGTGAAAAACCAGACCACCAATAAATCTCAGTGACTTAGTGAGCTCTCACAATTGAACAGTCACAGAATAGTTTAGGAATCTGTAAATGGTTTTTATATATTTTAATTTTTAAAAATGAGGGAATGTGCAATACATTATTTTTTATGATCTGACAAATTAATTTTGAGTGATTACATCAAAATACGTATATACAAGGACTCCTGCCCTACAGCTGCTGGTTTTAGGTATTCTTTTCAGCCAAAAGGGCATAAAGACCACTAAAGTCTATTATCAGACAGAATTAATGATTTAACCAAAACCAAAATTCTTGATCATAAACAGCCAAAACAGCTTTTTTTTTTTTTTTTTTTTTTTGATGAGGACAAACTTATAATGAAATAGGTGTAACTTACTGAATTAATCAAACTCCACATCAGTCACATGAATTGAATTACAGTGAAGTTATATAAATACTACATGGAAAATGGTAATTTTAGTCACATAATCACTTCTCTTACTACACTGCTAATCTTCTATTATGGACTTGTGAGACCAGAAAAGTCCAAGCACACTGTTTTCAAATTAATCTCTATTTCAGTCTCCTCTTTAAATGAACTCAGCCGAAGTGGGGCTTTTTGCTTGGTTGGTTTTTGTTACCAGACCTCCTCAAAACCCTGTCAGTGACCACACCAATGTGACATCAGGTAGAAGCAGGATCATGCAAGCTGCTCTGAGTCCCCAGCTCATCACCTGCTGCCACTCTGACATGCAGGACTCCTCCTACACAGACAAACTCCTAAGGAAGCACTAGGATGTATCTGTAGCCAGAGGGATGATTGATTTTGCTATGAACCTGTAAGACAGGTGCATACAAGCTTCAAAATGGGACAAAAGATCAATTATGCCTCTAGTAATGAAAATCAGATGGATAGCTATAAATAGACTACCTGGAAGGAAAGCCAAGGTAGGGATGTATATTTTAATTGACTTGCTAAAGGGAAGACCACCTTCTGGCCTGAAAATTTGCCATCTAATTGGCTAGGTCATGACTTCTTAAAACCAAGCACAAAAATTCTAGCAATAGGGAAATGCTTTAGGTCAAGCAGTGTCTTCCTTCCACCTCTAGCAGAGAAATGGTTTGCCAGCCTCTCAAATAACAGGAACTTTACAGATCTTTATACAGTGGGAATAAAGGAAGGCTGTCTAATTTGGATTACTTAATACTTAATTACTGTTTTCATGTTGACCTTCTTTAATCAATACAAGAAAAATTAACAGTACCTTTTTTCCTGTACAGTTCCCGCCACAACCTGTTGTTTTCTGAGCATGCTGTCAGACCAAGTTTTTATTTGTTAATACATATATAAACAGTATTGTTATGAAAATTGAACAGCAGAGTATATTTACTGGGAAACTGATTTTTGCATTTCTCTGCTCTAGAGACAGGGCAACAGTTTTTTAGCCCTATCAGGACTTGAGAATGTATAGGGTGTGCACATGCTAAAACCATAGACAGTTGTACCTGTTCTGTCAAAACAAAAACCTGCAATCAAAGAAGTGTAATCACCTTTCTTTAACAACTTGACAAGTTACCTAAATACCTAAAAGGTGAAGAACTGTCTATGAAACTTTCATATACTCATTTTTAAACAAATACAATACCATAAGAGATAATGTTAACATTTCAGTGATCACCCTTATTTATGAACTGTACAGTAACTTCTTTAATAAAAAACTGTCTATTAGAGAAGGGTCTTTAAAAGCTTCTACAAATTATAAGGAAAATTCTAAAATATTAGAAACTTCTCATGTTCTAAACAAGACTTTCTAGACTCACATGAATGGATCTGTACAGAAGTAATTTGAATCTATAAGAAATGCATTTTATTTTCCTTCCCTGTATTTCAGTCATAATCTGAGACCAAGCACAAAACATGTCACACTAAGAATAGTAAAAAAAATTTAAGAATTTGAGAATGGCCAGCAGTGTAAAGTGTGATTTCCTGTTGCTGCAAATTTAACTGCAGTGATTTTTGCATGTATTTTGCCTCTACAGCACATAGAACTTTTCAGCTTATTCCCCTGCACCTCTACTCTGTGGTCTGGCCAACATAATGGCTAGATGAATGTAAAATATTAACACACTTCTGAAAGTCAAAACTAGGGAATGGCTGCATTACCTTCAACAGAGTCATTTTATTCTTGTCAAAACTCTGAACCCAAGTTGTTCAAACTGTGCCAAGAGCAGAAGTGGTTAACAGAAAATGTTTCTGTATGTTTACATGAGATGCAGCTGATGGCTCAACAGTTTGTACTGGCCACTCCAGACATCCAAGAGGCGTAGAACACATCTGCACAGAGCAGGCAAATGCTGTACAAAAACTATGAGACTAAAGTGAACTTCTGGCGATTCAAGTGGAATACCTCAAGGCAAGTGAATCCTGTCCTTCATTGTGCTTATGAACTTGTAACAGTGACTTACTAGTATCAAGCAATGAATTCGTTCTGAACTATAATCAGATCCAGCATTAGCTATACAGGATGACAACATCTTGTATAAAGTGACTGCAGCCAAAAGCGAGTCAGATCTCCTATATAAGCAAACAACCCAGCAATGTCCATCTTTTGGCTCTGAGCCCAAGAGTCATGTTTTACCAATTGTTATGATTTGGCCTTTGAGCTCTGGTGACAGTCAAATAGGGACTTACAATGCACCAGCCTACAAATTCCAACAAAGATGGCATGAGATCTGGGATGCTTCCTGATGAAGGAAATTCTGGATTTATCTGAGTGCTTAAGCAATAATTCTCTGCACTTTTATAATGTCTTTTATCCAAGCAACTTGAAGTATTTGACTACAAAGTGTTTCATAGCTTCTGAAGAGTAGAAAACAGTGAAACGAGTTCCAGGGCATATGATAATTCAAATATATGTGGCTACTATATTCCAGGAAAAATCTCCCACACTCAACAGAAAGACTGTGGGTAGGAGGAACAAATGAGAGACAATGAGTCATCCACAATCAAAACAGAGTTTAGGCTTCCTAAAGTGAAAAAGGACCATTAGAAAATATTAAGAAATTGAACACTGTAGTTTCCTTTTAGAGAAAAGGCACAAATAGCAACGGACAGATTAAAAAAGAGCCTCTGAGAATACCATAGCATGGAAGCACAATGGTCTTTGTGTGGGTAATCAACAACCACTGTAGCACTGCTCTGTCCTTTGCTTCTCATGAACACAGTTGAGCAACTCTGTCTCATCTCCAGAAGCTTTCAACACTTGTACCGCTTAGTCCCTTTCTTTTCTCACAGCTTTGTAGCTCCACATATTTCTCTTCACCATTAAAACAAGGATTCACATTTAATAAAGACTAGGAAAATATAAAGTATTTTCAGCAGGTAGAAAAGACTTCTAGTTAAAAAGCCTTTTCAGACTGATTAATTACATTTTCTTAGAAGGCCAAGCAATACAAATGTTTCTTGCTCATTACTGCAGTTTTAAAAAAGGTGGAAGTTTTCCTATAATTTGTTTAGATGTTTTGTGTCCAGTTAAATATATGTTCCTTTTGTAAGAAGTGCTGCTCTGTAAGTACTGAACATTAAGAACCATATGCAACGCATCACTAGCAATCTCACAGTGTAAGTCAATATACACATGCATTCACATTTCACACGTTAAAAGAAAAAGTTAAATTAATGCTTCAGCTGCATTTAAAATTCTTTTTTAGCTGTAATTGAAAAGAATGGCTAATTTAAATCTATTTACAAAGTTAAGATTGAAAACATTCACATCTCATAGTAACCAATACACTCTGGCATTTTATCAAAACATGGTGCACCTGAAAAACAAAACTTACCTGTTTCTTTAGCTGTCAGCTCTTTGCCACTGTGGTGGCCAAAATAAATCTGCAAATTTCCCAGCTATGAACTATTTTTTTTTTTAATCCTATTGTTTAGGTGAAAACACTTCTCACTATGGTGAAAAGTAAAAATACTGGTTAGTATCTTATGCATAAATATGTCTTTCAACATTGTATTTTTAGCTACAGGTAGCAAATTTTAAAAAGCTGCTGAGGGCACTACTGTAGTTGAGATGACTGCATCAATTAAAATGCAGAATGTTATTCTGGACAGTTTTAAACTTAGGCATTAGTTCAAAACAAACAGAAGGTAAAAACCCCAAATATGTCTGAAATAATGGTCTCTCAAGATTCCTAATTTCCAGATATGATAATACTGTAATTTTTTTAATGTGCATTAGTTGGACTTCCACTGGCAGGTATTATATTTAGCAATGGTCAGTTCAGTGCCCCACAGATCTGGGCAGCATTTACAGTAACACACACTCACTGCTACTCCCACTTTGCAAGTGGGGCATGGGCTGGCTACCAAAAGGGACAGGCCAGAAGCCACTTGAAATTCCTCCCTACATGAGCACAGAGCTACACAGCTAAGGTAATAATTTTGTGACTGCAGAAATGGAAAAGTGTCATATCCTAGCACACTAACTGAAGCCATGGGGCTAGAAACACTGGGACAACACTGCATGGTGTGTTCAAGAAATTAGTTGGCTTCTTTTATTGACCTAGGAAGAGCATCAATTACTGATAATCTACCTGTAAAATGCACTAAAACAATGCAAGTGTTTATAAATTATAAGGTGTAGGAATGTTATGAGCTTAGAGGCAAAACATGCCTTCAAAAATACAGGATTCAAATATGTTCTGTAAATAGCATTGCCCCCCTTTTAATTTTAAGTGCTGTTATGAAGAAGATAAAGTGGATAAATTTTATGTTTACAATGCAGTACCTCAATTCAGTTTTCTCTCTGTAACTGCTAGCATTTTTTTCTTTTCAATGCCTTGACTGATTGCTTTTCCTTTCCTCCTTCTAACCATTTTCTGCCTTTCTCAACAATGCTGTAATAAAACTGACATACCTGAGACTTCATTTTCATCTCCTATTGGACAGTGAGAAATTAAACCCATCTGAACTTTGTTTTTAATGCACAGAGATTTCTCAAGAGCACAGAAGAAGCACCACCCTCTCTAGAGAGACACACCTTTTCTTCTTGCTAGAAGGCTATCTTTTCTAGAAAAATGTCTGCCTAGCACTTAAAGAAACTGCATGTACAGCCATTGCAAACCCATGGAATTTACCTCTAAAAAGTGCAATCTCATAGGCAATAATTCTATGATAATCTTGAACACAGCTGTAATACACTCTACTATATACTGATTTACATCTTTTCCATGCTTAACTCTCTGGCAGGTAGATAAGGTGAAGCCCAATACAGAGGTACCCCTGCCCTCCCTAACTACTGAGAGCTACACAAAATGCTCAGTATTTCATCAAGCAGAATTTAGTCCTCTCCATCCTATCCATGTAACAGTATCCTGTAACAGTGACTTAAGGTATATGAAATATATACCTTATCAAGAAAGCTGACAGGTACAAGATTTAGGTCAAAAGTGGAAAAAAACTTTTGTTTCACTTAGTGTTGTCTTTTCTCCCCAGCTTAATGACTACATAATTAATACACAACCACAGGAACAACGAGAATGTAGCTCTACCTACTCTTGTGTAAGTGGATGAATCACAAAGGTATCTCTTCTGGTTCCTTTATTCCAGACTGAAGAAGAGCCAGTTCTACCAGGAGCTGATACTGTGGCTTACTACACCCTTCTTCACAGTTGTTGTACAGCTCGAAGTAGCTTTTAAAGTATAAGAGCTACAAATCTGAATCCTTCCATACTAAGGTGTGCTTAAAGGTTTCATCTTTCAGCTCCTCAGCAAGCACATAACAACCCTCCTGGACAAATACAGGCATTATCTCTTCCAGGATTATACAGAATATTTGGACATGTCCCTTTTGAAAACTGCATCATCTGCTTACTACTTTGAATGACACACTACTATAGCTTCTGCTTGAAAAGTTACCTGTCAGTTTGCTTTAATGTCAAGGGAAATATGTTTTTCTTGTCAAACACAGCACAGAATTTTCATGTAATTGGTCCTTGAGATTTTTAGTTTGGCTATAGATGTTACTTTGTTAAGGCATTAATCATTTTGCAGAGATAAATGTATTTCAGATGTTCATCTGTTTTTGATGTTTGATTACAGTAGCTATAGTCTTGTACACTATGAATGACTCCATACTGAACCACACACACAATATATATTTTTAAGGGACTGTAATGGGTGAGTGAAGAATTACTTCTTTCCCTAAAGAAGAGTAGTACAGCATATTGGTACCTTCCTGTTACAGACAGACTCACAGAAGGCTGATGACATCCAAAAGCCTATGCCTATGATTTGGTCAATAGAGATATTGGAAGTAATAGCTAACACTTTTGAAAAAGCATGCTTCCCAGTAGTCATTAGCCTTTGCCTCTATTTCCAAAGGTGTTATCAGCTACGAACATTATAGCAGTAATTGAATTTGCTTTTTATGATCATTGCAGGCCTTTACTGTAATACAGAGAGGCTGCTGCTGGCATTATCATAATTCTTCTAACTTTGAGATTAGATTAATGCAATAAAACTTCACCTTAAAAGAGAAACTTGGAGAGTACTACAGGTTACATGATACAAAAAGGGCTACCTAGATGAAAACACAGCTGAAGATAGGAATTTCTGTTTATTGCCTAGACAGAAGTTAAGACATTGGGTAGTTACCAAAAGAACCTTACAAGACCTCAAGACCTGGTTATCTTGAAACAGACTAAGCAACCTTTACCTCCCTGCCCCCTCCCCTTCCCTGGTATCAACACTACACAACCTCTCCCCCATATCCACAGAACCTGTTTATCCAGGCCTGTACCATGTCCTCCCCACAACCTTCCTTCCCCATGGGAAAGCTGTAAAATTAAGAGAGTGCAAAAGTATTTCTACTGTCTTAATAGATCAGGCTGTAGTCATGCCAGTCTTGATGGGAGCTATGCCTTCTCACAGCTCTTTAACCTGAATTAATTCAACTTTATTCTCCCAGGAATTGTTAAAACACCCTTTTTTACAATGTGGGAGTGTGGGAAGGTAAAGGGAGAGAGGAGAACATAAGGTATGCTGAGAGGGGCTTTCAGGTAGCATTTTTTTATGGTTTTTGCTGTGTACTTGCTAAAGAAAGATATCATGTTGATTTGCCTATCTGAAACCAATGATGAGCTTTTTGCATTTTATTAAAACATTCCACTTTTCCAAGGAAAAAGCACTTTTTCTAAAGCTTCAAAAAAAACTTCTGTTTTTTTTCTGAAGACTTAAATTCAGAGTTTTGAAGTATCTATAGAAAAAAAAATCAAGGATGAGAACTTTTCCTGTCGTTTATGCCTAATTTAACGGGCAGCTTCGTCACAAAGCTTTGCCTCAATTTCTTTATTGTTCTGACTGAGAAAATAATTCAGCTTAACAACCCTGCAAACTAGAGCCTGAATTTTGCATTGCACTGGCATGAGTGATTCCACAAGTGTTGGTGTGCACCATCTCAGCTGTCACTAAATAAGCACAAAATACCTTAGGACAAACTATGTTGTTCCTATTAGCAGATTACTGGTGTTACTGTACTTGTGCTGGTATTTCTTACCTTGTATTGTCTACTTACATTCAAACACTAGAAACTCTTTATGTGCAGGAAGCAATAATGAAGTGGTATGGGAACAGCTGCACCAAATCTGCTGAAAAGTCTCCATATGCTATTTTTACTGTGAGAATCATTAGTCCAGAACAATTATTCTAACATCATCTACGTTGATCTAATTTTAAGAGGAAAGCTTGCTCTTCAGCAGATGCCCTTAATAAAATGGAAGGATTTGACAGCATGGTTTCTCAGGGTTAAAAAGATTCTTCACTCACCAGTTAAAAATTAGCAAGCAAAGGGCTACAAAAACGCATCATTGTCCAGACTGGTCTACAAGAAGCAAAATGATGGCAATTTTGTTAAGCACATAAAGTCATATTTTAGCTTGTCACAATCTTAAAACAAAGTTGGAATAGAGCAAACACAATCATGTTACTAAATAGAAACCTCATTGTTTTGTCCTCTATAAGCACACTGCAGTGTGCTGTGGGCATGCGATTAATGAACTAAGAATCTATATTTAAAATAATGGTTTGTAACACTGCTATTCTTTGATAACAAAGATAATATTTTCTTACTAAATATACAAGTTTTTAAGGATGGAAGCAGTAAGACCGACTTACCTTACATAAGCCATTAATTTCTAATAATGTAAATAAATCCCTGAAATGACATAAAAACTCTAATGTCCAAATAATGAGTTCTATCTACTTTTTTGAAGGGGGAATATACAATGAACACTGGACATAATGCAATAATTCAAGTTATGGGAACTACACGTTCTCTACATTTTTGTCAATGCACATCTTTCAGGAAAAGCAGAGTTAACGCTGCTTGACAATACCCAATGACATTGTACACCTGTCAAGATGACGTGTCTCTGTTTCTTTTTAGCTTAGGGAGCATTGTTCATTGCCATTAACCTAACACTGAAAGTCTCTTCAAATACTGTGCAGTATGTATTGAAATGCATTTGAATTTTTTACGGATTTCAAGCAATAGCTAGACTTTATACCTAGTCCTATGATATTAGGACTGTTTACAGCGAGCTACGTGGAGAATGCAGCGATTTTTATCCAGCTTTGTAACAAAAGCTCTGCCAAGCTACCGCGAACTGCCTCCAAGCTTCCTGACAGCCTCCTAAGTGCTAAACACCAAGTAAGAGCACCGAGTAGCTGCGTGGGGAAGGAGCAATACGTACAAGCAACCGCGTCGCGCTGCTTTGCCTCAGCGGCTACAGTGGATGGAGCACGTTAATTTTGGTTCTGGCTGCCGGACACCGCTGCTCCCGTCACGTCTCCCATCCAAACCCGTCAAACAAGCCACGGGTGATGCCAAAACGCGGCGCTGCCCTACGAGCAACAAGGGCGACGCGCAGCCCCGCCGGGCAGGCTCGGGCGGAAAGGAGCTCAGCGGGCCGGGATCCGGCCCGGGCTGCCGGCCGGGGCAGGCGCTGCACACGCGGGGAAAGGGCCGGCCGTGCCCGCCCGGGGCAGCGCCAGCGCGGACGGACCCCGACCCTCTCCGCGCCCCGCCCGCGGCCACCCGACGTTCCCGGGACCCCGCAGCCGCGGACAGCGGCTCCGGCAGCCCCGCTTCTCCCTCCTCTCCCCCCCCCGCCCCCCCGCGGAGCCGGTCGGTGGCCGGCTGCCCGGGCACTCCGACGGCTTCTCCGGGGCTCCGCGCTCCCCGCCCGGCCCCGGGACCGACCGGGAACCACTCCTCGCGCCGTCCGCGCCGCCCACCGCCCGCGCGCGCAAGCGCGGCCGCAGCCCCCGCGCACACCTGCCCCCCTCCCCTCCCCGCCGCCACGCGACACCGGGGCCGCGCGGAGCGGCGGGAGCGCGCGCGCCCCGGCGCGGCTCTCCCCGCCCCCGGGGGGAGAGCGCACGTGACGCGTCCCCGCCCCGGAGGTGCCGCGACGCGACTTTGTTTGGGAGAGTTCCGCGCGCGCGCGCGCGTGTTTCCGCGCGGCGGGGCCGGGCGGGAGCCGCACGGGAAGCCGGCTATCGCCCCGCCGCCGCCCCGGGCCCCCGGAGCGGAAGGGAGGGAAAGAGGGAGGGAGGGACAGCTGTGGCTCCGCCAAGCGGCGCTACCGCCGCCGCCGGGCAGCGGCCGCCCCGCCCCTGGTCCCGCCCCCGGCGTGTCCCACCCCCGCGGGCCCTGCCCCCTCCCCTCCTGCCGCCGCCGCCGCCGCTGCTGCCAGCGCAGCCTGAACTGAAGCGAACTCCGGAGCGAACTGAGGAGAAGTGAGGAGGCGGCGGCGGGGCTGAGACTCAGCAGCCACAGGCGGCGGCGGCAGCAGCAGCAGCAGCAGCGGCGGCGGGAGGGCGGGCGGGCGGGAGGCGGAGAGAAGGAGGAGAACACACGCCAGGCGCAGCGCGGCGGCAACAACAGCAGCAGCGGCGGCAACAGCGGGGAGACACCGGCGGCGGCTCCTCGGAAGCGGCAGCCGCGCCAGCAGCGCCCGCCCGCCCCGCGCGTCCCCTCCCTCCCTCCCCCGCCGCGGAGACAGGGGGCAGCGCCGAGAGGAGAACCGGGCTCAGCGTGTGTGTGCGCGGGAGGAGGAGGAGGAGGAGGAGGGGGGACACACCGAGGACTGCGCCGGCCGAGGGCGCACGGAGCAGGGAAGCGGCGGCGGCGGCACCGAGAGGCGGCGGCGGCGGGTCCTTGTGCCCGGAGAGGAGGGCGCAGCCCGCACGGGGGTTTCTACCGAGTTTCCTCTTTTTTTTTTTTTTATCTTTTTTTTTTTTTTTTTTCTTCTCGGTCCCTGGGACTCAGCGGCGGGTCTGCGTTTGTCTCCGGATTTGAATCCTCCTCCTTCTCCTCCTTCCTCGGGGAAGCTCCCCTCCCCGCCCCCTCCCCTCCCCCACCGCCTCCCTGCCCGCCCGGATCCAGCCGGGCGCCCCGTGCCGCGGTCGCGTTGCTCGGCAGAGCTGCTGCGGGCGCTCGCCGTCTCTGCGCGGGCTTGGAATATGGTTGGGGAAATGGAAACCAAGGAGAAGCCGAAGCCGAGCCCCGATTACCTGATGCAGCTGATGAACGACAAGAAGCTGATGAGCAGCCTCCCCAACTTCTGCGGGATCTTCAACCACCTCGAGAGGCTGCTGGACGAAGGTAAAAGCGCTCGCCCGGCCGCCCCCTCCCCCGCCCCGCCGCCTTGCCCTGCCTCCCCCGGCCCGGGGATCCCGCTCGGCCCCCCGTCCCGACCCGGCCGGGCGGCGGGGGCGGCCCGGGGCCTGTTCCGCTCTCCCTGCTGCTCCCCGCACGCTCCCGGCCCCGGCTGGGGAGCCGAAAACAAAGGGGAAGTGCGGGCTCTCCCCGCCCTGGCCGCCGCCGCGCGGTGCCGGGGGACTCGGGGAGCGAGTGGGAGGGGAGAGGCAGCCCCGGCCGCGCGGGTCCCCGATCTCCCCGGAGTGTTTTCCCCCTTATTTTTCCTTTTCTTCCTTTTGCCCTTTTCCGCACTATCTCCTTAAACCGGGGGAAGGGTAACTACAGCACGGAGGGGAGGGAGCGAGGAGAGGAGCTCAGGAATGCGCTCTGGGGGAAGGCAGGGAGGAGGGGAAAGGCTGGCTGGCGGCCGGCGCTCCCCTCCCTCCATCCCTCCCTCCCTCCCTCCCGCGGCGGCGGGGGACACGGGGGTCCTGCCGGCGCCCCCGGAGCGCTCCGCAGCCCGGCCCCAGGGCCCCCGCCGGGGGGGCGGGGGGTGTTTGGTTTCGAGATTTGGCTGTTCTGGAAGCTGCTTGGACTTGAATGACTAAGGCGGAGGGGGGCTGAGCTCTTTCTTCGGCTCCAGATCTACCCCACCCCGTACTGGCCGCAAACTAATTGCGATTTTCCTATATCGCAAGGGAAGGGAGCAAATTCTTCTCTCAGCTATCGTTACCTTTTAAAGAAACTGAACTTGAAAGACTCCTACGTGTGACTTTAGTGAAGGGGGAGAAACAAAAAGGATTACGAAATTGCCTGGTCTGCTCCTGCCAAACGTCCACCCCAGCCTCGCACCCGCTTCTGGCACGGAGCGAGGCCCCCCCTATGCCCCCAATTTTTTCCCTAATAACTTTGTTTGGGGTTAAGATTTCACAAACAAAGAATCACGCTTTAGAAATTAACAAGAAAAGTACGAGCTGGGAACTTCCTGTGTCCCATACATTTTCCCACTACAGTAATAGACCCACTGTGTATCAAAAATTAGGTGAAACACTTGTTCTTAGTATTTTAAATTTGCCTTGTACTCAGGTTCACAGGTTTGTTTTTCTTGTGGAAGGCATTTCCTTTCCTATGACTTTAAACCTAGGCTTTCTGAAAACATAGACCTGTTTGTTTAATCGTATTTGATAGCTTTGTAGAATATGATATGACCATAAATAATTCATACAGTTTCAACTTGTTGGGATTCTTAGTATGAAGTACTGATTTTCGAGATTTTGAGTTAGGGTTCTTGTTTGCGGATGTATTCCTCTTCACTAAAAGAAGTTTGGGAAGTTGTTGACCTCGGAAGATGAAAGAACTGGTTATATTTGGTAGAACAGCTCCCCGCCCTCTGCCAAGACTGTAAAAATGAGATAGCAACTGTAGTACGACGCAAAAATAGCGTGTCGAGAAAATGCTACTTTCTGAAATAAATGATAGAGGAATTTAAAGGAATCCAAACAAACAGTGAAGAATACTGAAACACGGATTGTGGGAAGCATTATAATGGGAGAGTCTATTTTTATTTTCAAGATACTTGGAGGAGTTTGAATTTATATTGGAGCAAATGTGGATGTGAAGAGCAAAACTACTTTAGGACTTATATTCTTGGTCACGACAGTGAACAACCTCTTCAGAATAGTTAGATTCACAATAAACATCAAGAAGAAACTTGACTGAGAAGACTCCTTTATAGCACAAATGAGCCTTCCAGAGATTTGATAATGGATTTTTAAATTCCTGAATCTCTTCATCTTTATGTATTTGGCCAGTGGAGGCCTGAAGCTGTTTTTTTATTTTCAGAGAACAAAAGGAAGAAAAACATTTCCCGACACAAAAAAGTCACTGAAAAAGGAATTCCCGAAATATTTATATCTTGTCATATATTTTGAAGTACTGAAAACTCTGGAAGTCTGTTTGCAAAGTATTGGAGTTCCAAAATGAGAGCTTTTGTGACTCCTGCTGACAAAGTTTAAGGACTGTGTTGAAGCTATTCTTCATTCTCTCTCTTCTTCTAAAGAAAAGCAAATAAAATATAATCTGTGTTCCTAAATGGTCTCTGGAAGAAGCCTGCTATCCCTTTAAGCTTTTCTGCTTTTCCTGTTTACGTTGGCAAATGGGTGGAAGTATTGTGGAGGCAGAAAACTTTTTGGAATGTTGAAAAAAAAAGTTTCATGCAAATCTAGTAAATTGCTTCAAGACTTCAGAATTTGAACACTAAGGGGCGCCAGTTATTTTTTTTTCTGAGGCATGGGTCTGCGAGCACCACTATTAACTCGGGCAGTAAAATTATCAAGTCTGGTAGAAGACGCCAAAGAATGACAGAATACTTGTGGATTTGTGCAGGTATCTGTATTTGCATGCACCTCCACGTATTGTATGCTTACAGGCAGTATTACATAGGTGGAATAGGCAGTAGCAGTGAACAGTTGAGAAGCTGGAACGAGTGTTTCCCTGTAAAACATCTATCCTGGCTACCAGTGGGGGCTGTGTTAAATATCTTGAACTGTATGCTCCACTGACATCCTCCAGCAGAAGGGTTTAGTAATAGTGAACTACAGGTTGCTGGAAAAGTCTGCAGGATTTAATGTGCTTACTGAAAAGTGTATTATTACAAGGTTTCATCAGTTGTTTCCTGGCACCCTTGAGAATACCAAGTATTTGGAGCAAGTACATGTATATATAGGTATATATAATCTAAAAATAAAGTTACAGGGTTCACATTCCCTCTTTGCCCCCTCCCTCCACCCTGTCATTTGATTTGCTTCTTTTAGTTTGTTGTTGTGTGCTTCAGGTAGGTATTTGTTTTTGGTTTGTTTTTTTTTTTTTTTTAGTTATAATACAACCATTTTCCTGAAGATTTTGTTTATGCTTGAGAAGAATAATATTATGATCAGCCATTGTCTTTTATTTTGTGTGCTGATCAAAATGAAGAAATAAAGTCACAACCCAAGAATTCAAACAAATAAAAGGTGGGATTGCCTTCCCTACTGGAAAGCTAGGGTTGTTTTTTTTATTATTACTTATTTATTGTTACATGCCAGTATTTAAAAACAGAACTCAAATGGGCTTTTGCTGTGGTTACTTCTTGTAATTGTATGCAGCAAGAGATAGAAAGAGACCTGTGGTTTTAGGTGAACAGTACATCCAATCTGGTTAGGTTACGGAATTTTTTGGGGTCCATTTCTGTGCTGTGTGTATTATCCAAAGTATGTTTTCCTTTCTGAACTCTATCCTACTTTTCGATCTCAGAAAATTTTGGTGCTTAACTTGATAGATGATCTCTGTCCTGCAGCATTTTGTTTTTGAAGACTGCCTTAAATGTAAGAAGTGTATTGAGGAAACCTTATTTTTTTAGGAACTACTTTCATAAAATGTGAAAGTTACAGTTTTGTTTAGGTTACAGTTATTTTTCCATATGTGTGCTTTTAACTTGTTATGTGTAAATAAGCCTTCTGTGGATTAACAAGGATGTTTAAAGAGCACATCATAATAACTAGGAAGCTGAATTGTTTTTATCAGACTGGTGCAAACCTGTGGGAAGAGAGGGCTTTTCCTGAATGTGGAATAGGCTGTATTTCCTGTAATTGTTTGCACCATCAAATGTGACCTGATTTTTTTTTTTTTTTTTTTTTTTTTTTGCTTAAGCTTTTGAGATACTAACTTTTATGATGTTAACCTGGATTTTTTTTTCTAACAACTTATATATTTTAATGCTCCCCTTTGTGGACAGTGAATAGAGCTGTACCTGTTTTCTTGCACTATTTTTAAAAACTGAATTGGACATTTCAAACTCCTCAGTAGCATGTTGACAGATTGAAATTAATGAGGTACTTCAGTGGTATTCTTTCATCAGACTATGAACAAATGTGCCTGAACTATTAACTGAGATTTAAGTAGTCTGATTTATAAATTTACATTTTGTTTTCTTGAACCTGTAAGTGCACAGACTCTTGCACCTGATCGGAATGTACACAGATCAGACCTGTGGTCTGAACTGTTTTCAAAAAGAGATTGAAGAGGACTTTATCAAGAATTCATTTTTCCTCGGTAACCTATCCCTGAAAAACTTATTCTTTCCTTCAAAATCATGTTGAAGGTAACTTAAAAGAATGTCTACCTTTAAATGTAAATTTAATCCATACATCTGGCTATTGGAGATGAATCTAATTTTGTGTCAAATAGGCTGCTTCTTTCTGTCTACCAAGTTTAACAAAGCTAGCGTAAAAACATCCAAGTAGGCTAGTGTAAAAACATCCAATATGAGGATAAATTTTTGGTGAATGTTGCTCTCTCTCTTCTCACTGAGAAAAGTGCATGTGAACTTGGGGAGCTTAGTGCCCAAGAGTGCAGTTTAAGCAAAACGTGTGCGTGAAGTACGGCTGAAGAACTGTGTTCTGGTGTTGTAAATGAGTTCTCCCTCTGAAGTTATCTAGTTACTTTTGTGCATGACCTTATTGTTTGTGATTATGTAAATGTAGCCTGTACTTAGCTAGGGTTTTACTGACTTGTCAGATTTGATGGAGGGGCACTGGCCACATTAGCATGTCAGTTTTTTCAGTTGTATCAAATCTTGCAATGGACCCCCATTAATTCATTAAAAATATGCTTCTTAATGCAATATTCAGGGATGAGTATTCTTTGGGATAAAGGCCTTACAAAAGGTGTTTGCCCAGAGTCTCAGACTAATTTTTAAACTTGGTGTATTAATGCTAAAATTGTCAAAGTAGCATGCCACAAGAACATTGAGTATTGTTTGTGTGCTGTTTATCATTAGTACTCTTTTGAATTTGATTCTTTAATTATCTCTTAAAACTTAATGGTCTGAGGTGTTTTTCTGATTTATGAATGTTGTAATGCTTCTAGAACTTGTATTCAGAAACCTTGTAAGAGCTATTTTGAGGTGTGGGTGTTTAGTTATTTTTTGGCAGGGAGAGGGAGTGGCTTTAATACCTTGGCACAGCCTCTCATAACGCCAAACCAAAAGCTCCATTGCGCTTAAGAAACAGTGTGGCGGTTCTTTTGGCTTGTGGAAAAATATTTAAAACAGCAACAGTTCAGTTCTTTTTAAATTATGTTATTTTTGGAGCTGTATCTGCAGCATTTATAGGATTGCAGTCACCTGGCATGTAATTGAAAAAAGGGTATTTTTTAACTGATACAAGTGTTAAGTTAGTAAAACAGTTATTTTAAGCTCATACTTTGAAAGTTATTTGTTCCCTGTTGCTTACCAATAATTAATTGTTAAAATCTGTCTTAAGATTTTATTTTTTTTTTAAAATAAGAGTACCTGCATTAGACTTAGTTCTGTACAGGAGCAGCTGACTTGTTGGAACTGGGTGAGGCCTGATTGAATTTAATGTTTTTGTTTAGTGCAACTAGTTCATTAAGGTTGCAATTGAGTTGCATTTTCCTCCTCTGAAACTGAATGCAGTAATTTCTAAATATAAAAATCCCTTGCTATGGTTAGAAACAACTGACCAAGTGCAGATTACATTAGGGAGTGGCATGCGGTGCTTTTGTGATGCACAAGGGGAAGAACTGGAGATGTGTTGGTTAATAATAGTAAAATGGGAAAAAAAACCCTAAACCAACCTCCACCAACTGAGAAAAACTCCGTGGATTTTCAGAGAGCACTTAGAATGTCCTGATTACGAAAATGAAATTTACATGCATCAACAGAAGTTGCTGATGTTCAGTGTGTGCTGTGGGTGTGAAGAGAAGGCTAGACACGAAGTGGACGGTCACTTTTGTGGGTTAGTAATGTTTTTGACTAGATTGTCTGTTTTAGTCATTCTTAGATTAAAACCTTTTTCCTCTGAGTACGCTGTACAATGCCAGGAATGGGATGCTTACAATGATTTGAATTGTGTAGACTTTGTAAGAAGAGCAAGTGCATTTGAATTGTCTTTAATTGCTGTCTGTAACCATAAAGTGTTCTCCTTTTTTGAGAATGCACACTGATGCAGGTATGCCATTAATTAGGTGTATTATTAGATGCTGGTATATTTCTGTGGCTGACAGGATAGACCTGTGTTAACGTTAATTACCAGACCATCCTGACAGCTCAGGCTGATTGAAGTACAGCAGGAGTCTGCCATGGAAACTGATGGTTTATATTTGACTGCTTATATGGAATGTTGGGGGGTGGGAGATGGGGGAAATGCGTTGCCAGGAAAGCTGTTAACTAATGAAATGCCCTCATTCACTGACCCTTGTCTTTATTGAAACATAACTCACAACTTCTCATTCCAGCCATGTGAATTTTCCTGTACTGATTTTAGTCAGAATGCAGACTCTGAAAATCTTCTGTTGATTTTAACATTTCATTGAAATTTAATACCCAGTGCTAAGAAAATTAGTAGGAACAGTAAAACTGCTAGTGTTTTTAATCTCACTATGCAGTTGGTTAGGTCAATAGGAGTACCACACAAGCTACACTGTGTCTTGCTAGCAGGAGGATATGTGTCTGTGAGGGACATTGAAATTACTGTTTGAATCCTGAAGTAGATAATAGGTGTAATGTTTATAGTCTGAATTATATATACCTCTGCTTTGCTAAGAAAAAGAGTGGGATTACTGAAAGTTAGGCAACATTACGTTTTACTTCTGACTTCAGAAAATATCCTGTATAACCCTGTACAGTGCAGTTAAACTGATGTCCAGGTTTGTGTTTCTTTTGGTTGTTTTTCTTGGAAAAGTTTAATAGAAGTGGCGTTAGCTTTTTAGTAGCACAGCTTAAATTTTTTTGAGACAATTTATGCACGAATGAACAAAACAGCTGTGACAACACTAAAGAGAATAGTATCTGGCTTCGTAAGCCCAAGTGCCCCTCCACTTTGTTCTTCTTTATTCCATTAGAAAGTGTCTTGCAGACTAGCTGCATGTCTGAGAAGAGCAAGACAGTGCAAGTTGGAGAGAAGTTGTGTTACTTAAACCTCTGTCGTCTGAATTCGGCACTGGAAGTTGCAGCTTTTTTGATCTCTGCAGTTATTTTAGCAGTGTTATTGGTTGGAATGAGTGTGGTAATGCTAAAAGGATTTTTTATTTATTTTATTCTCGTGGTTTGAAATAGTGAGTAGAAATTGAAAATACATTTTCAGTTACTTTACATTTGAGAATTGATTTTTTTTTTATACTTGGTGTCAAATAGTAAATTTTGCTTTTCAGTTCAGTGCAAAAAGTCGTTCTCTTGTAGGGAAATGGCAGTAGGTAGCTATTTATGTTTTAATGTTTTTGGTGGTACATAGTTGAGTGGCACCCTGGAAGTAAATTTTTAAAATTGCTTTTAAAAATATTTTTAACTGTTTTGCAGCTGTGCTTGAGTACTTTTACTTTACTCTTTTCTGTAGTTGGAGGGATTTTCTGTGTTTCTAGCACAGGCCAAACCAGAGTAAGATATTGATACTTTGTATTATAATTGCAGTGCTCCAGGAAGTGGCCATGCGGGAGAGTCCTCAGGATACCCTTTTTTAGAAGGGATAAACCATGAAGCAATATGCGTGATAACTCACTGAAATCTGAGGGTATTCATAGTTGGAACAGTTAACACTTCAGTGATGTATAACCTTACAAATGTTGACGTTTCTTTAAGACTTGATTTCAAAAGTAAAAGCATCCCAGCATGACAAACAAATAAAGTCTTGTTACTTTGCTGGGAAGTTACTTCTAGGTAATCTAGGGAGTAATGCATCAGAGTGGCTGCTGATGTCAGAGCAGAGGCAGGGGAAGATAATTTTATACTTTTATGTGGTATACTTTATACTCTTTTCTGGTAGATCAGTTTCTGGCTTAAAAGGTCAGCTGATATTCCCTACTGGTCAGGGTTTTTTTGAGTTTGTTTTTGTGTGGTGCTGGCTTTCTTTTCAGATGGATCAGAGCTGTGATCGCGCTCCTGGGTGTGTGATCTCAGAGCAGCTGTGTTGGCACGGTGGCTGAGGCGGCTCGATACTGAAGATGTAGAGCAGCACCTTGGGGAGGGATATGCATTTGCTTAAACATTTACTTAAAAGTCTGAAGCTCCTAATTGATGTCAACTGATTGTGCATCTAGTCTATTCAGAATTTTAAGGATGTGCTTATTTGCAGAGTAGCTGACACTAGATGGAAGTCAGACTTTGCTGAATTCTTTAAACCCTTTAGCTATTGAAATAATGAACCTTTGTGGGTTTTTTTCTAATTGTGATTAAAGAACTGATTTAGAAATCTCTGTAGCCATTAGTTGGTCAAAATGTCCTTCCCTAGCTATGGTATATTTTTTTCATTATTGTGTAGGAGATGGTAAGTGACTGAAATTTTAAAAAGTAAACAACAGATCTGCTAGCACAAGTATGAATACAACCCTAATGTTCTGGTTCATAAGTTTAAATGGCAGCTAAACTAAAACATTCAGCTCATGTTGCATAATGCTTCCATTTATTTATCAGACTTTGAAGCAGTAGCAAATCAGTTAATATTCTTCTCAGTGGAGCTTAATCTAATAATCTGCAAATAATTATATTAAAAATTGTTGCACGGTTTTCAATTTTTAGATGCAGAGCAGGCCAAATCCCCTTCTTTTTGATGTGAATATCTTAGGTTTCTCTGCAGGAACAGGGAAGAGGAGGAGAACACAAGAAAAAAATTCTGTGACACAATGCTTTTTGCTTTTGAACAGTGTTGTTGATCATACTGCTTTTAGTTAGTTTCAGTTTGTCCAATTCATCTAATTTTGAAGGAGCACCCCTCCAGCATAAAGCAACATGGACAATTTCTCAGAAAGTTGTTGCAGTCATCAGCCCCCACCCAAACTTACAAAATAGCTTTGCCTAAATACCACATGTACAATCTGTTGTCAGGCGTGTTCCCGTAACAGTTGGTTTGTGTGTTAAAGTTGAAGGTTAAAATGCTGTTAATAGGCCCAGCTGTCTTGTTTAAAGTGTGATGTTTTTGCTGTGAAGATTGGCTGTGCAGTGAGAACGTGGTGTGTGTTAGACATCGGTAGAGACAAGTTGTTGATAGTTCTTTAATTGCTTAAGTATCTTATCATCTCTAAAGATAAGTATAGTCAGGGAGGCTCATATACAGTCAGTTTACGAGGGAATTACTGCTGTTTAAATCACTTGAGGCTTTTATGGAAATCTGATATTGCCTCTGAATCAACCTGAAGCAGAACTTGTTATGCATGTTCTTTTGTTCCCACTTTTCCATGTACTTATGTCAACTTTGTGCTCAAATAGACTTGAGCAAAATCTGATCACAGATGATGTGGTAGGGATCAGAAATGAATTCTAATGAAGATTCTATCAGGAAGATTGATTATATGTGTATTAAAACATCTTCAGGGGAAGAGTGATACTTTACTATCTCAGGTATAAAATCAGTGACTGTAATTGTGTTTAGCAGGGAATTATATATTTGGCTGTTCTCATAACATGTTTACAGAGATTTGAGTTATATTTTGAAATTTCTTGCACTGATTTTGTGCTCATTCTGTGGATAAATTTTATTTTTCTGACAAGACTAGCATAATCCTTTATGAAAAAAATCCCAAACCACCAGAAAAAAAAAACATTACCTAAAGATCAAATCCATCTTAGAAGGGAGAAAAAGTAAACTTGCTTTCTTGAGAAAAGCTTATTAAAGTTATAAACTTAAAAAAAAAAAAATTTAGAGAGTTATGACATTTAAGATATATACTGACATTTTGAGGGGGAGGAGGGGGAAAACTTCTCTATATCATCTTAATTATAGAGATGATTGAGGCTAAATTCTGTATGGATCAAAGTATTTCCAACTAATAATAATTCAGGTGTCGCTTCCAGGGAAGCAAGGGACTGTGTGGAAGCTTTGTCTATAGGTGATGGGGTACATAAACTTAGTGCCTATTGATTTAGTAACTGTATGTTATTCATAACTATTCATGAGGAATCACGTTGGTTCCAAATGGGAGGTTTCATGCACACTTGGGGCACTTGGTAGTGCTGAGTTTTAATACTGTTAAGTGTCTTCAGCAAGGTATTCTTGCGTCAGCCTCGGATTAACATAGGATGAATAACAGAGCCATTCATCAGCTAGGCAAGTCTGAAGAGTGTCAGCAAGAAAGCTGACGGTGATGAATTGGAGGGAGATGGATGCTGCAGTAGAGGCTGCTCCAGCCAGCGCTGGGGTGTTGAGGGATGGCAGGTGGTATTTAGGTGTATGCTGAGTAATTAAGTGAGGAGGGACCACACGCTTGTGCTCGGCTGAACAGAGAAGAAATGTGTCCCTTCTACAATCCAAAAAGGTTACTAAAGTCAACAGCTTAAAATGACAGATGGACCACTGGTTTTTCATCTGTTGAAAAAGATTTACATCAGTCTTTAGTATTGATAAATGTGAGTTATGTTTTGAAGACAGACTTGTGGACTTCTCTTAATCTTTGCAGTCTCAGCAACCTTCTTTGGCTTCATATATTTGGATAAATTTAACTTTGAGGCAGATTTAGTTTATTCTGAACTTAATTTTCCTTTAACTTCTGTGTTAACCTTTCTCAGATCTCACAGCTTTCATTTGCTTTGTTGCTTCAATTTCTGATTACATCAGTTTTAATTTTAATTTTTTCCCCCTCCAGGATAAAGAAAATAGTTGGGAATTTGAGAGGGGGATTTTCTTCTATCAGCCTAATAGCATAACTAAGTGGTTTTTGACATGTGCAGAGGTCTTTCTAATCCCATTTAGAATGGTTTGTACTAGAATTGTTTTTGGCTGCTTTTTGTTATATCATACTGTTGAACACTTGATACATAGAGAACTGTTCAAATAATCAAGTGTTTTACTTTGTTGGGGCTCTTCACATGTATTTTTTTCTGCCTGTTGACTGACTTTAGGTTACTAAACCTGTATGTACAGGCTTTCTGAGCCCTGAGCACAATTCATTACTGAAATATGTATCAAACATTTCAGTATGTTGTATAGCAGTCATAACTAGTATAGTGTAGTGGTATATCATAGCATAAATTGCTGCGCAGATTAAACTACATTTCTGGTACATTTTTCTGGATTGAGCATCTGGGCTGCTGAAAGTTTTCAGCAGCTGTTAATAACTAAAATATGTTCGTAAATAATCTGAAGTATATTGTGATGTCTCCTTCCAACTTTTATTGTATGCTCTTAGTCTTAAATTTCAGATAAAATACAGGATACTAATAAAGCACTAACATTTAAGGAGCTTTTTTCTCAGTCTAGTAATGGTTGAGTAGTTTCTCATAAGATATAATACAGTTGAAACACAACTTAAGCTGCTGTAAACTTTTATCTTTTCCCACACCGTCCTCTGCTATGGAAAGTTGGGGCTCTTTATTTCCTCCTTGGAAAGTGAAGGAATAAATATTACTAGGAATGAAATCTGAATTATTTCCAGGCTGTTGAGCTAATTAATGAAATATGGGTGCAATAGTATGCACCCATAAAGTTAACGGAAAGGACAGAATATGTTTTGAAAACACATTACTATATAAGGAACTGCAAAAATTTTATTATAAGCTGATTTTGAAAATGCTAAGTTAAACAGATCATTATATGAAAGGAACAGAAAAATCATAATATATTTCCTTGAGCTCTGAGGTGTCTTTTTGTTACTAATTTAAAAAATAGCACCACGATTTACTAACCCTTCAAATGTTATGAGATTATGCATTACACCTGAGATGGAGATATTTATATTGAAGTTAATCTTTGTACAATCCAATCAAGATTTCCGCTGCACATAGCGTCTTTTTCCAATGCAATCTATGCTATTTTTTCTCATGCTTGTCACACTGAGACACTCGGCCATTCCTTGCCCATGCCTTTTCTGACATAGCAAAGAATTACAAAGCAATCATATTTTGTTTTGCAGCACCATCAGCGAAACTGTGCAGTCATTGGCACAAAAAGTAACATCAAAGAGATTTTTTTCCTAAACAAAAGGGGTTGTTTTTGAAAAATGAATGAAAACAAAATAGTCTTTGACATGAGACCTTTGAGACCACTTTCTCTCTGAAGTAGGCAGCATCTTTTTTGTTAACAAATTTAATGGAGCTAAGTGAAAAGCAATATGAGTTACCAGAATGGTGTTTTTCAATCTACTGTTTACAGACTCGTTGCATATGAAAAGTTGCTGCAGATAACAAAGAAATAGGAAATCTATTATTGGGAGATTTTAAATAGGCCACACTGAGCCTTCACTTTATTGGGAACCTTTTGTTTTAATGTGAGTGAAAAAGGTTGAAGACCACTGATTTAAGGGCATTTGCATTGTATTGTCCTTGGCCATGGGCTGAAGTAAAAATTTGAAACAAGAAACTTCAATGAGGTCACAAAATAAAATTGTGTTCACTGTTACGTGAATTTAAACTTGTTTCACCTATCTGCTTTTATTCATGTTTCAGGACTTCCTGATGTTATGTATTTACTGAGCTAGTGAGTATGATGATGTTTTCCCCAGCTGAGATGTAGAGAATCTAATTAAATTAATCTATAGAGTCCAGTTTGCAACACTGGAGCTTCGAAATGTTAAGATGTTAATTACTGAAAGTACATGTAAGAGATATAACCTACTAAATTCAAATTGGTATGCTGTTATTATAGAATAATTTCAGTAGTAAACTGTCTTTAGGGCATCTGAACCTTTCAATTTAAATTCCATTAAAATAGCCACACTGTTGTAATTCATGAACAAGGATATTAAAGCCAGTTCCAGAGGCTCAAGTACCTTTAGCTTTAGGTAAATATTTCATGAAATGTTTCAGGTTGTTATCCCCACCCCTCTCAACTTTTTCCCCACAATGGACAGCTTTATGAGGTGATAGAACATCTTGTTTAGTGTTAATAATGAATGGGCTTGGGAAAAAAAGAACTTAGAGCATGTTTAATACATAGTAGTCAAGGTACAGATCCTGCAAATGTAATAAGTCTGTTCTTTAAATCAATCCTGAATATAAACTCTTAATTTGTAAGATCTTTTCTGGTAGATTTAAGATATAGGTGGAAATAGTGTAAATGAAATCTATGCTGTGTTAGAAGCCTGTAAAATTCTGCTTAAAAATTACATGAATTAAACCTAGCATTCAGTTTAAATATTGGATGTTTAGTTTCTATGGTGGGTTGCACTTTTTTCAACTTGTTTTTTGACTTTTTTTCAACTTTGTTCCTAAAAGTGGCTGTTCTTCAGTGAGTTTGTCAGATGAAGAGAAAATTGATGACTCTGTAGCTACTCCATAAAAAACTTATTATCTTCAACATTCTAATTATGCAAGTAGCAGATATCTTGGCTACCAGACTGTTAAAATAAATATTAGTTTTGTTTTAATATTCTCTGTCTATTTCTACCATGTGTGTATATAGACATGAGTACACTCTATCTCCTGTGCTCTCTCCCTTCCCCCCTCCCTTTTGTGGCAGTGGTACTTGTTAATACCTCTCCTGTACAGTAGTAGGAAGTGCTTAGCAAGGTATAAATGTTGTCTCTATGGGCAAGAATTAATATTATTAGAATTACTTATTTTTTATAGTGGAATTAAAAGTTATACACCAGGTTGCTGAAGTGTAAAGCCAGAGGGGTGGAGGGGAGAATCTACTGTACTTCAAAGAACTAAAATGTTCTCTTTGTGAATGAAGAACATCTACATTAGAAACTCCAGCATTATAAATCCTCACTTTTAAGTGCTTTTTTTTAAAAAATAAAACTGTCTGGTTTTAATAAGTAATGTAAATAGATTTTTATTTTCAACAGGAAGCAAAATTCATATTTGCATTTCTTAAAATGCAACATTGAAATTTACTTACGGAACATGGTGAATGTAATAATGCAGACTTGGTGCGGAATTTTTTTTTGTGCTGGTTGTTGCCTATCGTCTGATATCTGTTGGTGTTTTGCAGAGGCACCTTCCTTTATAGTAAAACATGTTTTAGTTAATTCTGTAGATTATGACAAAACAGTAATCCTTCTTTCATCGTAATTTCAGTTAGAAAAGCTCCAATTTCAATTTTTGTTGTAATGGCAAGAGGTAAACACTGATGCTGCATTATCTTATCTAGTTGATAGTTTCATTTAACAGTCCCGGAACTTGTTGTGCCAACTGTTGAATGCACTGGGCTGTGAAATAATCGGAACTTCAGCTTGCAAATACCAAGCTATTGTTTTCAGTCAAGTTGAGCTGAAATCTGCTTTCTATGCTGCATTGCAGTGGAAACCAATTAGTTACAGTGTGACAAAGATACCATTTTTTTTTTGCCAGAAGAGAGTTTCTGGTATTATTCTGAAATGTGAACAAATGTTTGCCAGTTTTTGTTGCAATTTAAGTTAATTTTGTAGACAAATAGGACTAAAGAGCTTTTGGTTGTTTAATTTTGAATTTTAGAGTTCATGTTCACCAAATGGCTTCTCAGGTCATTTGTCTAATTTACAGTGATGGTAATGCCATGCAATATGTAATTCTTATTAGTCCCTGAAGTCTAGATGGCACTTTGATTTCATTTCATTTCATGGGACCCATCTGGTATAGTTCAAAGTGTCTTTAGTTGTGCCAGGTTTAGTAATTTTTTGTATGTGCCCATAATTTACTTAAGTTTTAGACTTCTGACAGCTAGGTATCAGAGATTTATGGCTTAACATATTTTTCTTGCATTTTCCAAAGGCATGTAAGGGTTGACCAGAACAATGTTCTTTCGAATGTTACCTTCACTTAATGTGGCCACATAAAGAGAAATGACTTAAGATAGATTGACTGTTAAGATACATCAGCTTTGTATGAGATACTGTTTGTTTACCTGATTATAAAATATTTTTGAAAACTGGTGAAAAATGTACCTTTTCAATTACACCATTAGTTAAGATAACAGAGTAAAACTTAAATAAGCTAACGTGTGAAATTGTCATGCATATAGATTGGTTACCTGTCATACAATTTGATTACCTTTCAGTGTGACCAATACAGCTGTTTCACATGATAAAATGACATTTTTGTGCTTCTTTTTTTGTTGAATACTAAAGGGTAATATTTTTAATTACTTATTGTATATTATCTTTTATTGTTTTACTGTAATTTAAAGTCTTTTATTCAATGAAGCCCAAACCAATATGGCTTTAACTTCATAAAGATTTGGCATGTGGTTTTTACTTAGCTCTTACTCCTACTGGTAGCTATCACTTTGCTGCTCTGTTCTTCCAAGTAGTATATATTTTTTTTTAAGGTACAGATTTTGTATTACATCCTGCTTAGCTCAGGAAGCATTTATAAAAAGGAAGCAAAGTGAAGATTGGGCCTTTCCTCTTAGTTACCAGAGGAGGACCTTAAAACATGTAGCATAGCAGGTATTAAATATTTTTTTTTTCTGAGTATTCTTCAGGCTTGTCCAAAACTTTAAGAAAAAATACATCATATGGATGTGGGAAAAAGCAGTGGAAAATTCTGAAAAAAAGTTTGTGGGAAAGAAAGAGACGTTTACAAAATAAAATGTATGTAACAAAGATTCATATAGAGTGCTTGCTTAAAAGTGTATTTTATTTTAGTAAGGAGTGCAAGGTGTATATGAAGGTGTAGTCAGTATGAGGACAGATTTTATTCTTGGAAATGTTTTGATTAATGCAACTAGGCAAGTTTAATGTTAACACTTGTTTTTAAACAGCTGACTTTCAGAAGCACTTTACACAGGAGGTGTAATGGTGGCTTTTATGGAAAAAGTTGCACTAAAGGTACCACGTGTGAAGAAGTTCCTCTGAGGCATACCTGCTGTTAGGGCTTTTCCAGGTGAGCGATAGGTCCTTGCATTACACTGGAGGCGCTAATGTCTGAATGGATGTGATGGCTGCCTTGGAATGATGCTGCTGTTAGCAGTGAAAAATGTCTTCCTTACGATTCTTGTGCAGCAGGCCGTGGAGTGCAGCACATTTTTATAATAAAGGTGATGAATTTAATCGCAAACTGGCAGCCAAATGGAAATTGCAGACCTTGATACTGGGAGAAAATTGCCTATAAAGCAACTCCTGAGAGAGCAGGGTTTAAATTTATCCACCCATTTCGACATTGAGGAGAACACAGGAATTGCAGGGTATTTTGCTTGGGCTGTTTAGTTCAGATGGATGACACTTTAGTCTTCCTTTATTTAAGAACTAGTTACAGTGTTGCACTGTTTTTTTTTTAAATAAAAAAAAAAATGACCTTTCTGCTTAAACTCTACACACCAAGTATTTTGGAAAAATCTCTTCCTTTATTTGCTTGATACTTGCTGCTGTTAGAAAGTAGGACCTAATATGCGTAATCAATTGAAACTTAGCAGCTGCCTCACAGATTTCCCATTATGCCAGATTTAACCCTAATGTGATAGGAGATTTAAAAAAACACATAGCCTTGTATTTGAAGACTATTTGCATTGATGTAGTTCCATAAATAATTGAACTGGTCTTGAAGTCCCACTGGAGGTCTGTAGCAATATGTTAACATAATTTCTGATAGCAGCACAACATTTTTTCAAACATGTTGGTACTGATACATTTCAGCAAATCTTAACTCATTATATTTAGTAGTGCCAAATGCTGATGCTCTTCCTATATGATAACTAGGAGCTGAATATACAGATATGATTCCCATGCATGGTGAGCACTATATTAAAAAGAGACTACAAAATGTTGTTTAAGAAGCTTAGTAAAAGATGGCATGGTTATCATCTGTTCATAGAAAAAATTGCAGATAATTAATTCAGAAATAGATACTTGAATTGGACACTGAACTGAGTGTCCTCACCACAACACTTTTGGACTGCCCTTTTGAGTGCTTTAAGAGGTGATCATTCAGGTGAAAGTAACAATGAATAGCATTGGATTTTGACACAGATTTCAAGATGAAGAGAATAGGAACACTTAAGACATCAAGTATGGCATCTGTTATGGTTATTCCTTCAAATGTTTCATTGGTCCAGTTTCTCCTCTTAAGTGACATCAGAAGTAAGGTCTGTGTTAGAATATATACATGATCCCTAAGGTAAAATAAGTCCTAATTTCTTGGCCAACATGAAAAATTTTTATAGCAAGTATATGAAACAGGAGCTCCTCATTTCTTATTTGTGTTTTAATTTTGTTATGCCCTTTAGAAAATCAAACCTCTTACCAATTTCTGATAGATTTTATTATTTATTTTTTTTAATTATGACTTCATTTTTTGTTTTTTTTGTAAAGTAAAGCCCTGAGAGGTAATTCTTATTAACAAAGACATAAGGGTTATTAAGTTACTGTGTGATGAAAACAGTAGAGCTTGATTTTGGTGATGGTAGGAAGTCTGTCCCACACTGTATGTGTAGTTCATGAGTATCTCATCCATCTTCTTTTGCTGAAAGTGTAGATTTGTAGCAAAATTAAATAAATGGTTGGCAAGTTCTTGACTGTATGTTACCATATTGAGTTATTTTTATTTTTCTATAGAAAATATAGAATAGGAATATATTAGAATATAAAATATAATATATATTACATATATATATTCTATAGAATATATTTTCAATAAAAAATTCTGTATTTTCTGATCATGGAAAGTTGTGGCCTAACTTGCTTGAGAAATGTGCAGTAGCATTAATAATCTTGTTAATGTTCTATGACTGTAGTAGATTCAAATGAACACATTAGCAAGTTCAGATACAGGCATCCAGAGTTAGCTGATATAACTTTTACCCCTGTTTCTTTGTTTTTTTATTGCCTTCTGTCTGCAAGCATTCAAAGGCACCTCTTGATCTAGGAAAGACTAAGTACAGGTGTAGAATAGAGATGAAACTGGAATGTGTTTACTCATTGTAGAAAAAGATAATGTGCAGCTTGTTTACTGCAAAACAGCTTTAGGATCCTTTTTTGTTTTAATTACTGAAATCACCTTGGAGAAAAGTTATGGAGGATAGTTTTGAAGTAATTTGATTGATGATGCAAAAAGTAGATTCTTGTTGGGGGTGTCCCTGTTTTTGATAATTCTGGTATTCAGTGAATTCTTCAGTGATCTGTTTCAGCTCAGTAACCTGGAAGAAAGCTAATCAAGCAAACCAGAAAATGACTAAGAATAGTCTTTTGCTTGATTAGTGAATTGAATTGGCCTACTAAGACAGAGCTGGTGTGAGAGGTGTTAAGAAACTTCATTTTTCAGCAGCAGTGTGTTTATTATGGTTAGTAACTCTTCTTACCCTACAAAGGAAGGAGAATTGGTATAGCAAACGTGACTTTTGGATTAATGGGCCAAATACCTAATTTCTTCTGGACTTCTGTGCATAGTTTGGGATATGTAGTCTCCCTTTTCCAGAGTAGTGAACTTTCTTATATTGTCATTTTTAATCTATTTTCTACAACTTTCTCAAGATTTGCAGTTCTTTTCTGGGATGACCGGTGTGTTGCCTTCTTAACTATGCAATTTTTTCCTTCTATAAAAGGAACAGGAATAATTTCATACAGCTCACTATTACTGTTCTCTGCATCTTCCGTTTGGTTATCAGTAACCTTTTTTTTCCACTATTCTTTCTTCTTGTTGGTTAAATGTCTGTGTAGACTTAGGCTTCTGTATTGCCATTCACCTTTGTTAAGTTTCAGATTTAAAATCAAGCAAACATAAAACCTAAAAACCAAAATATTTCAATATCCTCCTAAAACCGAGTTGTAACGTGTGTTACAACTAATGGTAAGGTGTAACAAAACTACCAGTAGTAGCATTTTACTTTCAGTGCTATGTATGGTTAATGCTCTGTTATCTTCAAACTGGTGTAGATTGATTTTCTAGTTAATTTTTTCTACTTTTTTTTTTTTTTTTTTTTTTTTTTTTTTTTGTTGTTTGTTTTGTTTTGTTTTATGTGTGTATCAACACAGAAGAAATGCCCATTCTAAGCTTTTTTCACTGTTTCTCTGTGTGTGTGGTGCACTTATGCACTGATTGGCCTATTTCCAAAACGGTGATTACATTGGTGCTTGCTCTCTGTAGTTGTGTTCAGAGTTTGGCAGTATTGTCTGTAGTATATCAAAATGGGTTTCCTTTTGCAGCCTTTGTTTGATCCACTGTGGTTTTCGCCTTGAGTTTTAACAAGGGAAATTGGCTTGAGTGGCTTTCTTTACGCCATTCATCTGCTCTTGTCTTCTTTATCTTTTCACTAAACTGGTTTTCTTAGGTCTGTGCTTGTAACCAGATATATTATGCTGTCTACTTCCACCTCATTTTTCTACTTCCCCTTACTGATACCTATATTTTAAGCTTTCAGAAAGGTTTTTCTCGAGGTGAAACAAGATATTCTCTACAGTGCACAGTACAAAAAGTCTTGATATTATCATAAACTGCAATGAAGACACTCTGTGTTCTGGCTTTCTTATTTATTGAAACTTGTGTGTTCTGTACTGCTTGCTTAGTAATGATAGCCATTGTTTTATTTTAAACATACTCTGTTTCTTATTTTCAGTTCTGTTTGTTTAGGGGTCCTAATATTAATTGTTTTTCAGAAGTCTTTATTATCCCTCTCAGAATGATGTGCACTTTATTTTGAATTGTTACTGTTGAACCTTTGCATTATGTATAAGAGAGCACATTTTTTTTCCCCATTCAATTTACCTCTGTGTAGCATTGGATTTAATCTCCTATGTTTTTTTATTCCAGTCATCCTATAGACTCTCAATCTGTACTAACATTGCATAGTTTTCATAAGTATTGTTTACTGCAGCCTTACTGTTCATAGTTTAATTTCTGTTTTTCTTTGTTGACTGAATTTGTAAAGCTGTTTCTCTAGTAAATCACATACCTTAACATTTATCATTAACAAAGATTTTTAGGTAGGGCATCTAGTCATTCCCAAGTTAAGGAATTGATCTGAGCATTTGGTTGTGCTAAAATCAGTTAAACTGATTGGTAATGTCTTTTGAGAAAGCTTCATGAACACCTTGGAAGTCCAGCGTTATTCTTGGTATTTCATTGCGATGTTTTTAAAAACAAACCAAAAAACATCTTCTCCCATGCAATTTTTTATCTTTCATGTTCTTAACCAGACATTGAATAGTGTTAGAAGCAGATTATTTAATAAAGAAAAGATTGTTTGCTTAGAGCTGTTTGTTTGTTAAGGTCAGGGTGTGATTCTGTAAAAATTAGGGTTGTCTTTTGATTACATTTTTTTCAAGAATGGAAGCGGAATGGAAGGAGGTAGGAAACTGAATTTACTTCCTGGTTTTACTGACTACTGGTACTTCTCTGAGAGATCAAAAGGCAGTTCACTGACCTTTGGCAGAAACAATGTAAATTTTAGTAGGTTTCTCCAGTGCAAACTGTCTGGTTCACAATTTTGAAATAATTTGGTGAAGTTGTAGTAAATAAGAGAAGCAGGCTGCTTAAATACACTGGTCTCTTAATTTCATTGCAGAATGTTCTTCTATGCTGATATCACCTAAAAACTTTAATTTAGGATCTCCTCCCAATATAGGAAGTTGTGAGGATGTGATGAGATGCTTTGTCATGCAGTCAGCAATATCTTCATGTTTCACTTTAATTTCAGTACAGACAGGAGAGTACTGAAATTAAAGTACAGGAGAGGTGTTGCGGGTGACAGATTATTCCCAAAAATGTTGCAGTAGGTTTATTTATGTATTTATTTTTTAAATTTGCTGCTTCAGGAGGAGTTGGGGCATCATGGGAGACACCTAAATGGAATGCAAAGCTCCCGGTGTTCAGTCTCTTTTTGAAGTGCACAGCTGCAATTTGCAGTTCAGTGTTAAACTATTTTTTTACTAAGTTTTTAGAGGAATCATGAGAGTTGATACCAAGGCTGCTGCCTCTTCTCAAAGCTGAGAAAATATATGAGCTAAGATGTTTTCATTTGATATTGGCCACAGTAATGAGGGAAACTAATAGAATATTACTTATGTAAACTTCCCCTGTCAAGCCCAAATGTATCTACCATGCATTCAGGCTGTTTTGAATAGTAATTACAACTAGTGTTACTGGTTGTATTTCTAGTTCCTCATTACATTTTATAGACTTTACCCAGAGTGCTTTTTGGTACTATCAAGAACACTTCATGGTGTGATAGTGTGGTTCCATGCTCTGTAGGAAAATCACATTGAAATGAGTTCCAAAAGTGTGAGAGGACTCCAAAAAGCTCTTCTATGTTTTTCTGTGGTTTTTTTGTTTTTTTTTCCTCTGTGTGTGTGTTTGAGTTTCATTTTGTTTTGGGATTGGTTTTGTTTTTTTTGTTATTGTGTTTTTTTGTTTGGTTTTTTTGGTTTTTTTGGGTTTTTTGTGTGTGTGGTTTTTTTTGGTGGTTTTTTTTTTGGTGGTTTTTTTGTTTGTTTTTTTTTGTTTGTTTGGTTTGGTTTGGTTTTTTGGGTTTTTTTTTTGTTTTTTTTATTTCCACTGTGCAATTAATTGAAATAAGTCAAGCTCCTTACCAGATGTTCTGCATGTCTAGTGGCAGGAGGGGATTGCCTATTTACCGTTTGCTTTTTTCGTTTTCCTTCAAAGATGATTAAAAAAAAAAAAAAGCTTCCCCCTGCAGCCAGTATGTGAGAACAGGTGAAAGAGAAGAGTTAGAAAGAAAGAGACAGAAAGTAAAAGAAAATGGAATCCTTAAAGGCTGTTTCAGGCTTTAGCTGCCTTTTTACTCAGCTTATAAAAACAAGTCTGGAATGTTAATTGGAGGAAAAAAACGAAATTTTTCTACTGCTGCTCAATACAGTGTGTGTTAAAATTTTATTTCCCTTCTGGTAACGTAGCCTCAGCTATATGCCATTACTAGTCGTGCATGGCTGGGATTTAATGAGTGATGGCTCATCTGCTTAGATGGAATATAGTTCTGGCAATTAATGTTGGAAGCAGTAGTGTAAGCTGGTGTGTAGTTGAGGCCTCATCTCAGTTCCATTTTTATACCCTGTATTTAAAGTTGAAATACATCTTAGCATAGTGGGGGCATGGGGGTAGGTAGCAGGGGTGGAGAGAGAGGGGGAAGGACAAGGAGGGATGTTTCTGTGGGATGTTTGGTGTTTTCTGAGTTTTCTTACACATCTCCTTAAGATGTGTAAGATAAAACATGGAACAATGTTAAAGTAGTGACTTTATAGGTAGGCTGGCAGAGGTGATGTTGTCTTTCGCTGTAGTATCTGGTATCAAACACTATGACACTGAAAAGAAATACACTATTAATATGGGACAAGTAATCCTTGTATTTCTAGTGCATAAATTGAGATCCTTTTTCAGTCATTCAGAGTATGGGTGTGTTTCTGAAGAAATGGATGAATTATGTAATATAAAGCTGCAGATATGATCTCTGGAATGTGCTGTACTATCATTTATATTTTAAATAGCTCCGATACAACTCGTGATTAAGTTTGCATTATACATTCCACTAAATGGGTTCTTCTGCTGTTTTAACTTTGCAGAATTACCTGAAAAGTTTCATGCCAAGTGTATGGTTTAGGCTTCAATTAAAGCCGTGAAAAACTTTTCAAGAACGAACATGGGCAAAAAAGTCCTAGTATTTTAAAACAAAATGCACTTAATTTTTTTTCTGTGAGAGGTTGCTAAAGTGAGTACTTCTATTATTTTGTCTGGAGTCTGCCTAGATTTAAATGACATAGGTCATGTTTAGATTTGAGCACAAAAAAGTTATCCTGCTGACTGTGTGCTGTACCTCCATGCAGTTTCCCTTACTGAGCTGTCTTAGAGGACAGGGATGCTTTACTCCAACCTGAGAAAGCCACGTAATTGCTGTTGTGAGTTTCTGTGATTTGGGGAACGGACTTGGGAGAATGGGCTGAGTTGAATTGTTTTTTAGACAGGAAGATACTGTGTTGAAGCACAGTAGTCTGGAGGTGTAGCCATCCTTCGTGGTTTGTGGACTCTGGAAGAATACAGTGAGAGTGAGGTTGGGTGAAAAACTAGGACTAAGTAAAGAAATGAAGAATTGTATTCTCCATAGGTGGAAAATGGGACTTGTGGGTGGAGAAAAGGCAGTTTGGGAGTAGAAGAAGGTTTGGGATGAGGAAAACAAAATGTATGTGTCTGCTAAAGGAAACTGCTTTCCAGAGCCTGGAGTAAACCCAAAGTTTTGGAGTCTTGCCATGTCTTTGCTGTCAGGGAAATACCTGTGAGACTCAGAGGCAAATTGTCTCATTCCTCCTATGCTGTGGGACAGTATCTTCTTCTGCTGTCAGTTAATACCTTACTTCATGTGGCAGAGGTCTTTGGATGGAAAAATGCCAGCCTAGCTGACTGGTTGAATTTAGCAAGTTACCAGATAGGAGCACAGTTGTTTTGTGGCAGTAAAAGTGATCCATAAGATGCACAGAGATGAGAATTTTCAGGCATGCTTGTTTTGGAAGAGTGATGTTTCTGATATTGGGGGAAGTCTCAGGCAGCAGTTCTCTGAATCATTACTAGGGTGGTTTTTTTTTTTTTTTTTTTTTTTTTTTTTTTTTTGGTTTTTTGGTTTTTTGGTTTTTTTTTTGTTTTTTTTGTTTGGTCAGGTCTTGAATATCATAGGGAAAAAATCATGTCTTTCATTGCTTTATAGTGAGTCACGAGATTGTTCATAAAAGTCTACTTCCCAGCAGAGTGTGATTCAGACTTTTTAGAAAATGCCTCTTGATGTTGAACAAGTGAATGTTAACTTACAATAAAATATAGACCAAGACAGTGCATATTTATTTACATGGAAAGAAGCATGGGGCTTATTGTTGAGGGTGATATTTTACTGATGTGGTGTCACAAGGCAGGGCCTAAATATGAATATGCAGTAATATCAATAATTGTTACTGATTAATATTAGTGATTGAGGATTAGAAATCTGAAAAATTATTTCAGTTAATAATGGCAATTTTTGCTATTTAGGAACCAAGAGTGTATGATAATATTGTCATAGTTCCCAGGATAGTTAACATTGTGCAACTCTAAAAGTATTAGTAGTAGTTTATCAAGGAATAGCCACCTCTTCACATTCCTGAAGAGTGTGCAATCGTTTTTTGAGGAAAGGCTGTGGTTTTGTTTGATTAGGTTTTAGTGGATTGCTGTTGTGAGAGCGTACATAGCCGTGCCACTTGGAATCTCCTGTCAAACAGCCTAAGTTACCCATGTGCCTTTACAAGGACATCTCCAAGGTAGTCCAGACTTGTACTGACCCAAATACTCTGAGGGCCGTTTTGATGCTGGCTGCCTCTCCTGTCAAGGCAAATCTGCCTAATGGGGAACTGATGTTGTATGCAAATCAAATACTGTGTGTAAAATGAAAAAGAAGGATGATTAGAAGGCTCAACCTAGTCTGTTTTATTCTGATTGCTTCTAGAATAGTACCACTAACCAAATACTAATATCTGTTTACATAGTGGCAGGCCAGCTATAGTCTCATTATTGTGAGTGAAAGCTCTGTTATGATTGAAGGGGGTGAACTAGTTCTGTGTTGGTTGAAATTAGAATCCACCTAATAGAGCACTGTAGTTTTAAAAAGCAGGTATCCTCTTGTCATGTAAAGGAGCAAAAAGAATGTGACTCTACTTTGACCTCTGAGAGTCAATGGGATTTTGTTATAGTATAAAAATACTCTTAATGGAGTTTTTTTTTTTTTTTTTTTGAAGAGTTTTGTTTTTTCTTGACAAAACTTTGTAAGATGATCTAAGTCGGTTTTAACATACTCAACTGCAATTAAGTTGAACATTCCATTCACTATGTGGAATAAAAAATAAAACAGGACAAATAACAGTTAATAGCTTCCACTGCAGTAAAAGAAATTTAAGTAGCAATGTTGTTATTTCTCACTGTCAGAGGGTGATGATGGTGGCTGTAGTTGATTCCGTAAGGTTTTGCTGGCTCTGCATGTTTACTTGCCTTGCTGATTTCCTGCTGGTTGGTAATGTGTTGAGTCAGATGGCTGAACTAATGTGTGGTACAAAAGGATGGATAACAATTAGATTAGTATACTAATATGTCACTTCATTTTAACTTATGTTCAAGTCTGAAAAACGTACTCAGCTTTAGTAAGAATTACAATTGCCAACAGCCTACTTTTTGAACCTTCAATTTAGGTTTCAATCATGTGAGATTTAGTTTGATTGTTGCCAGGTTTCACTTCCCTGGAGAACCATGTTTACATAGGTATATTTATCTTTTAGAAGATTATTGAGGTGTATGTATTTGCAGTGAGTTCAAGCACACTGTTTTGTTTTTTTTTTCCCTCTACATTGATGAAAAATGATCAGCTTTTCAAAACTGACTGGTTATCTTAATCACTTCAGCATGATATTGAAGTTGTTTAACAGTTGTAATAGAGGAACTCAGTGACAATATTTAAGTAGTCTTTTCTGTATGTATTACCTAGCATAAATACAAGCATTTTAAAATTCCTTTCAACACCTTGGTTAAAGTATTTAAGATTTTTTACTAGTTATATTTCTTGTATATAAATTTTTGTCACTGGTTGTGTTTATGTAAAAAATTACAATTTGCAGTAGGGTAAAGCCTGTTCCTATTAGCATATGTATTATTCTTAATAGATTTTTTAAATCATGTTTAGACAACCTTTTAATCAGTTCTACTTTTGGCACAGCTATTGTCACTTTGTTTTTGCTTATACCTTGAAGAGCTTTTCTAGGAGTACCTATTTCACAGAGTTATAGAATGGTTTTGGTTGGACAGACCTTAAAGATCATCTAGTTCCAGCTTCCCTGCCATGTTTTAACCAAATTTCTTTAGTTAAATTTTATGTAGAATACTCCATGGGAAACAACCCAGCTTAGCGTTGGTCTGTTTCTTGAGCACTTGTAATTATTGTGTTAGTCTAGTGCTGTCTGTCTGTGGTAAACTTGTCATATATCTTACAGACTTTCATGCTGTTTTTAAGAAGTTCTTCAATGTGTTTGAAACGTGGCATAGATAATAAAAACTGGACTAATGTGTCTGGATGAAATATTTACTGTAGAACTAGATTTTGAAGTGTTTTCATGCATGAGTACATGTTTGGTTATTCTATATCCAACTCAAGAGTTTTCAGGTGTGTTGGATGTGTATAATCTTTTAATACAGGTGGGTAATGCTTAATTTATGGTTGTAGTTTGGTTAGTTAATTTATGGCTGTAGTTTGGTCTTGGTTATGTATTTGCTTAAGCAGAGATAAGGATTAAGTAGAGATGTTGTTTATGTACTGACTAACTCTGGGAAGTCTTCCAATACTTAAAAGTTCATTTGAAGTTGCACAATGCATCTTTGCAATGTAATTTATATCAGAGCAGTGCAATAGTTAATGTATTTAATGTTGTGGATGACTAACTTGTCAGTGCTGGTACTTGTCAACCAAAAATGGTCACTTTTTTAGTCTTGTGAATAAAATGCTGACAGAGCTAGGTAGGGCAGCATTTACAGCAATGCTGTGTGATGGGGAGCAGTGTGTATAAAAGTGGGATTGTGTTACTGTTGTGCGTGATCAGCTAAGAAAAAACAAATTGGGAATGAGAGGCACTAGTCAGTCCTATTCAGATGGATTAGGTTCCAGCTGAAGTGATGAAAGCTGTCAGGTCAGCCTCTTACAAAATTGTTCTTCAGAAATACATAGAGAATGACATTTCTTACAGGTACTGGAATTGCTTTGTTTTGACATGCTAGCAGGTTAGAATGGAAATGTTCACTTTATTAACTAAGCCAATTATCTCTAGGTATTCTTGCTTTCTCGCATTTTGGTGTTTCTTACAGTGTTAGGTAAATTCTTTAGTTGATAACCAGCAATTCATTTGTTTAGATGTCACAGATACAAAACCTATAGTGTCTAAATACAAGTTTTTATGATTATGAAGTTATTTCATCATCATCTCTGTATCAGTACAGTTCTTATATATTCTTTTAATAAAGAAGGCATAATGTTAATACTTCACAACTAATCAGCTAATAATAATGACTGGGTTTTTTTCCCCCTTTATCTCATAAAGCGTATAGGGCATCTAGTGGTTTTCAATGTATCCAGTGATCACTGTGTGCATAAACTGTAGAAGATTGAGTTTTGTAATGCAGAAATACGTACAAAATTGTTAAAAATGGACAGAACACAGGTGAATATGCATCTTCAGTTCCCAGCATTTCCTAACTACTTTATATAAGTGACCAAGTTTTGTGTTTCTTCAGATTGCCTTTGTATGTTAAAATGTATGAAATTTACTTTGGTCTTAATTAGTGAAAGAGAGAGAAGGCTCACATAACATCACTGGGTTAGTGAATAGGTAGTTATTTTTGGGTGGTCATGGAAGTTAAAAAAAATCCCTCTCTCTTTTCATACAAAAGACAAAGAGTACATTAACCCATGGAATGCTTTCTTGTAATTGCTGACTGTGGAGGATCATTGTGGAATGGTTCCCAAAGACTGAGAAGATAACTGCATGTTCTCTAGGTTGCTCTTTGAAATTGGTGAGTTTTAAGGTGCACCCTTGAATACAGGAAAGAAAATGGTGCTGCTGTTTAGTTTTCAAGTGGAGTTTTTTTAGTGGTTTTTACTTCTCGGTTCTAAAGTTTAGGTAACTCAGTTGTAATTTTAATTTTATGGTAAACTTCAAAACTCATTATTTACAAGGGTCTATGCCACAAATTTGTTTAAACTAGTTTTGTTTGTTTTAAAGGTTGTAAAATAGTGTCTTGCCCTTTACTTTTATGCACTTCTTGCACTTACTGGCAGAATAGCATAGTGTGGGATTTCAGTGCTGATATCCGGGTGATTTTGATATTAATAAGGCTGTTCTGTTCTGAAGTGCTCAGTATGCATTTTGAGAGAATGTTCTGGCTTTACTGGAGAGCTTCCTGTTACATAATTCCATAGTTGTTGAACTTAAATACACTATTTCATATGCAGAAGATACCTGTGGAAAGCGGACAGCAGTTGATTCTGGTGTGAAGGGAGCATGGGACTGTGTGTGGCTAGAGAAGGTCCACTGCAGACCAGTCAGTCTACATTGCTCACAAAGATCAATTTCAAAAAAAAAAGACAGCAAACGGAGATAACATGGCTTTTGTAATAAAATACCCACCTGAGGAACTAAAACTGTGGAAGTTCTGTCCGAGCTGATACTATCAAGCTGATGTTTTTAAAGTGCGCCAAGTTAACTCTGTTGTTTAAATCTCTTAGATGGCTCCTTTCTTTAATCTTTCTGGTGATTAGTAGTTCACACGGAGTAGTATTACTGCAGATTCTCCCACATTTAAGATATTCAAGTTATTTATAATTATGGTTACCTGACAAACATTTGGTTGATGCTGCTGGGTATGGAAAGAAAAACAAACAGACAAGAACTTTGAATAGCTCTAGAAGCTTCCTGTACATTTAGCTGTGCTACTTGTAACTAAGGGAACAACTTGAGGAGCTGGAGAGAGTCCAGAGGGCAGCAGAGCTGGTGAAGGGTCTGGAGCAGAAGTCCTCCAGCAGAGGATCAGCTGAGGGAGCTGGGGGTGTTTAGCCTGGAGAAAAGGAGGCTCAGGGAGACTTTGTCACTCTACAACTCCCTGAAAGGAGGGTGTAACCATGTGGAGCTTGGCCTCTTCTCCCAGGCAGCCAGAGACAGGGCAAGAGGACATAGTTTAAGGAAAGACTGGACATGGCATTTAATGCTGTGGTCTAGTTGATATGTTGGTGTGTTTGGTCGCATATTAGATGGTTCCCAGGGAGCTAGAGCAGATTTTTGAGAGGGTGGTAGTTAAACCTGATGCAAATATGAGCCACCAAATCTGCTTCGGCAGTCGTGCTGTGCTGAGGGACTTTGGTTTTTCAGTTTTCTCTCCATCAGCTAATTACTCATCTCAAGAAACTTTCCATTTTCCCGTGCTGCTTATTTGGGTGTGGATGGATAGTGTGTGACAGTTGCTGTATCATGTTAGTTGAATATGCCAAGTAGATTGCTGAAAAGTTCTTTAAAGTATCCTCTTGGGAGCTTATAAACTGATTTTTATGTTAAAGATATTTAGATTTTTGGAGCATAATGCTGGGGTATGATGAGACAAAGACAAGAACCTCATCTCAAATATACATCTTTTGGAGCTTACCAAGAAAACGAGGAGACAGTATTTAATCTTCTTTATATTATTTTTTTAAGCAAATGCAGATTGCCACTGGCAACTGTAATGCAGGATTGATGGACTTTTTCAGACCTGCTCTGGCCTTTCTGACATACCATAATGTTAAATAACATAAATGCAAGTTTTAGTAAGTGGAAACAAATGCATGACTGTTTTAAATTTACCAGTTTATTATGTCTGAGTTCAGTGTCATGCTTTAGACCAAAATTGCTGATACATGAAAATTTGTCAGAAGTAGACTGTTTTATCAGCTTTGCTTGATCCTAAGTCTGGTTTCTTTAACTTTCTTTAGCTTTAAGTGTTGGCTTCTGAAGGACAAATGCTATGAATCTTGTTTGCCTGATGCTCAGGCATTTCACTGCTTTAATATCAGGGGTGGGGAGTGTAAATGCCAGCATTTTAGATTGTGTACTGATGATGCATGCGGGGTACAAGTCCATGTGGCACAATATTAAAAATGGCTTGTTTTTTTTCCTAGCATTGCTATTTCTGCTGCATCAGCAAAATAGTAACAAACAGCAGTGGTGTTAACAGTGAAGACTGTTAAAATTGTGATGAATAAAACCAGCTATTTCTTTGCCAAGTAAGCATACTAAAGCTGTTAGATTAGAAAACACATGAGTTGCAATGTTCCACCAATAATAAAGCACTTTAAAGCTTTCTGTTGACATTTATACAAAGAGAACAGATGAGTATGCTCTATTTGGTTTTGAAGTCACTTTGATACAAACCTTACAACTGCCTACAAAAGAAGGAGTTTTACAGGCTCTTCTTGCAAAAAGAAATGATTGAATTTTGACACCAAGAGCGCTGACAAATTGCTCGAAGTGCTGCCCACTTATCATTGGACTGACAGTTTAATCATCGAAAGTGTACTGCTAGATTGAGGAGCAAAAGAGAAGTACCCATAGTTTTTCCAAAGCATTAAAAGATTTAAATTTCATTGAAATTTGAAATGCAAACACTTTTTTTTTCTTTTTTTTGTGATACACTTGAATGACTTGTGTGCCATATTCTCAGTAGTCATGTTGAGTACTTCGTACTTTTGCATTTCTTCTGAGAGACTGTCTGTTGGTCTAGTGGATTAATGGTGTGATGTCACTTTGGTTTTTCTTCTAATTTTTTTACAATAAAAGTTGTAAAATTTGATACATGCTGTGTACCAAATTTTAAATTTGGTGCATGCTGTGTCAACAAGATTCTTTTTGTGCAGGGGATGAACTCAGCACGCTACTTATGTTGTAGTTTGAGTGCATGCACTACGTTAGTCTTTAGAACACTTTCAAGAGAGATTATAATTCACTGGTCTTCAGAGATTTTAAGTAAGAGCAGAATATAAGAGTTTCCTACTTTCTCTGCTTTTTTCTCTCCATTATTAGTTATATTTTCCATATTTTTGCAATATTAATGGATGCTGTTTGACCCACTGTGTATTCTATAAAACTAAGTGGTATCTAGTTGCAGTTGTCTGATTAATGGATAATGCTTTAATGACACACAGAATTGGTTGCCTGCATGTATAAGTCATGGATCCATATTCAGTGGCTTTGAATCCCATGAAGTGGTAATTTTATGTCTGTTATTTTAGTGTCTGTAACCTTTTTTTTCTAGTTTAGGGACTTACCTGATAGCAAAAAAAAAAAATTTTACTTAAAAGTAACTCTAAAATGCCTAAAGTGATGACCTAGCAGCAGTTCTGTGCAATAAAAACACCTGTTAAAAATACTAACTTAATGCACACATTTTGTTGCATTAAAAAAAACTACACTGCATAGTAGTAAAGAATGAGAAGGTACTTGATTCAATTAGTTGCTCACTTTCCCCCTCAGTGCAATGCATGCTAATCATGTGCATTTGAGTGGACTCACTAAAAGTGGTCTCTGATAGTTAATAAAATTCTTCACTTTTTGCAAAAAGCTATCATGGAAATATGAAGGCATTACTTGTACTTCAGTTTAGTGTCATAGTCTGTAAGAAAAAAATACAAGAATTATTTTTACCTGTCAAAATACATAAAATTACGCTGCATGTAAAAATTTTGATGTCGTTGATATTTTGGGCATAACTTGATTTCTCTGAGAAAGTAGAAAACTGAAACTGATGTTTTATGCATCAGTGAGATCCAAGTACCATGTAGATTTTCAGCTAGATGAACGTAACTGTTATTCTTACCATAACTCTTAAACTTTTAACTTTAAACATTTTCTCCTAACTTTGTTATTTTTTCATATGGAAACTAGCTTGTGCCTGAGAATCTTTGAAAGCCTGGTGTTTCACTTGGTTAAGGAAGCATGCCTGCTTGTGTTAGAAGATGATTAGTGTTTTGATTAATTCTGTATCTCCTCCTGATTTTGACTGTTGGATTGGTCCAGTCCCACTTGCTGTGTATTGCAATGAATGACAGTTAAGGTCCTCTTCTGTTAGTTTCAAAAATAAATCAGTTCTGTGTGTGTTGATGACTTAACACGGTCTTAGGAAAAAAACATAAGCTGAGAGTTGCATCAGTTTAAATATGTTTAAATGGATGCAGCTAAATTGGAATATCAGAAGATTTGTTTCAGTTCTTCAAATTCTTAGTTTTAGCTTAAACTACATTGAGAAATGCATCAATTTAAAAACAATCTGCTGCTCTTCCTAAAGATAAAACTTTGTAATGTAGAAGAAGCTTTCATGGTGAGAAATAGTAAAGCTGTGGCCACTGGTGATGAAAGTGGTTTGCAAAGTGGTGGGACAGGAAGGATTTGAATCTTTTCGGTGATTTCCTACTCTGAATATTCTTACAGAATGGTTTATGTAAACCCATTTTATGTTGCAACCCAGCAGTCTTAAACACATGTGCAAAGTCTTAATTCCTCTGATGGAATAATTGACAGCTGAAAATGAGTAACTTCTTGATGGTGTCTAATGTGATGACAAACATTCACATGAACACTGTTCTTTGTGTGTTCAAGGGGGAAGAATACTCTAAGTTTAATGAAGAAATCAAAGCAGTACATATCTGTAGACAGATGTAAGCAGTATAAACAGTATATCCTGCTTCAAAACATATTTTACGTAGGTATTAGAGAGATTGAAAAAATATGCTCTGTAGATAAAGGAAAGAAAAGATTACATTACTTGTATAGTTTCAGGGACAGAGGAAGAAAAATGTCCTCTGGACCAGAGTGCATGTCATTGCTACTATGGCTAACTAGGTCATGCTGTATTAAGGTGGAAGATAAAGATATTGAAACCAGTTTGTCTTTTTAATTTATTTCTCCACTACCCTGCTGTGGGCAAGACAAATTTGTCATTTACTGCTAAACTTATTGATTAGAATGTGTAGACCAGGATATTGTTAAGGGTGAATATTGTAGGTTTTGAAATTCTTTGAGTTTCTGCTTTTACCTACAGTAGAGATGGGTACTTACATCCTTTCAGAAACCTATTAATGCATTGGCAGAACTCACAGGTTTTAGAGATATGGGGAAGCTGCTGTATGCCTTTATTTTTTTCTTTCAGTCATATCTACCATTATAAATATCTCTCCTTACTAACACTCTGTTAAATCTTTTGAGCATTATACAATGTAATTACCACTGCAGCATTAAGACAGAGGTAAAGTACCTAGAATTGTACTTAGATGTTCACTTGGAAAGTAAAGCTTCCCTTATTGTTGAATCACTTGGCTTTCTGAGAGAGGGAAGAATCTAAAGAATTATAAATGTGAAGGAGCTAAAGCTTTATAAATGAACTTGAAAAGGGTGATTTCATGAGAAACATACCTCATTCATGAGAAGCTCTTGGGCAAGGGAAGGCCTACTTGGTAGTGTGTCAGAAATGTGAAATAAGTCCAAATAAAAGACTGTTTACTTACTTCCTTTTTTTTTTTTTTAATATGTGAATTCCATGCTAAAAACAAAAAGGTGTGCTTGGAGGATTTGACCTTCCTACTTCAGCACTGCTCCTCAGATTTTTAGTTATTTTAATGTATTTCAGAACAGAATAAAATGGTACTTGCTTCAGCTTGAGAGAGCAGAGTTTTTATCTCCTCTAATGTGCTGCTGGTGATGCTTTCTGAAACCTTATTAACTCCTGGTAAACTTGAGGGAGGTGCTGAAAATACAGTACCACATAATTCTGTCAATACACAGAACTGCCTAAAGCGAGTGGCAAAGTTGCAAGATACTTACGAGACTAGAATCTTGAATTGGGTGTAATGGAGACCATAAAAGGAAAGCAAAGTTATGTCATCAAAATTCAATACTTTGTATGGAGTCTTGTTGAGGCACCAGAGGTGTGATTAAACAAGAAGCAGGTATGTGAGAAAACTGCTGTCAGTCATGAAAAAAAAAGTAATCTTGCAGATGTGTAGAAGGATTCAAGCAGAATCTGAAAAAACTCAGGAGACATATCAAACAGATAACTCCATGAGTTGTTCATTTGAGAGAATGCTTGTGGTTAGCTGCGCTAATACCTTTAGAAGGAAGATAGGTTGTACTCCATCTGTAGTTAGGAGTGAGAGACAATGGGTGAACTAGAGATTTGATCTAATTATTTTATCATTTAAGTAGTAGTCCTTCCATTTTGTCAAATTGAAGAAAAGTGGAAAGAGAGTTTCACAGATAATGTGTTACGCAGAAGTGGAGTTTTGAGACTGGATCAGCAGTTAAAGAAAACTGGGAATGCATGCCTATTATTTCATGTGTTGCTTCTGAATGTTTCTTCTGAGGCCTTGGAGAAAGTATCTAAGACAAGAGAGAAGGTAAAATTCCAAGAAGCAGAAGAAATGGTAGCACTTGAGGAGCAAGTGATACTGCTGACTGGTGTAGGTGACTGTCCCTGTCCTGATGTTTGTTACCATTACTGCTGGCTTGAATGTAGAGAGAGAAAATACAAACTTACATGTGCCAAGAAAACTAAAGTTCAGGTGTCTGGTCCTGTAGTAGTGTTTTCTACTCCACTGAGTTGGTAGATGTCTTCATTCTCTATAAAGTTTGAGGCGTGATAGATAGCTTAGGTTTCTCACAAGCCGAAATTGAGGGGTAGTCCTCAAGCCAGCTCTCATACTATGTGTGTGTTCTGAATGTTTGGTTTTCAAGTGTCATGAATGTGGCAGAGGATTATTTGCAAAAGAAAGATTAAAGTAAAAGTTCATTTTCTCCTGTGAAGACTATGATATCCAATGTTATTGATTATATTCTGCATGAAAGTTACATTTTAAAAGGAAAATTTTTATTTATAGTTGGCAGCTACTCAGTAGCTGTCAACTATAAATAAAAATGACCATGTTGCTGCTTAAGCTTCAGTACTTCTACAGACTGCCTAGCTTGTTTCAGTGTAGTGTAAGTTAATGGAAAATCTGAAGAGAATGGAAAGGGAACAAAGTATGCCAAAGATAGTAGTATTTGTTGATAGAGATGTGCTAAAGAATTTCTTTATATACTGAAGCCAGTATAAATACTGGTTGCAGTTTTGAGGAATTTGTGCTCATTGCTGAAATTGTCTGTGTAGAAGGAGATGAGGATTTTTTTCCTTCTGCTATGATTATATGGTGACAAAATTTGTGTTCCCCATTGTAAACAGGTGCTAACTACCAAATCATGATACAGTACACGCGACTGTGTCAGTTTCCAGCAGAGAAACAACTTGTTCCTGAGTATGCATTTCAGAGATCTCCTTTCTGATGCTCTCCCCCACCCCACAGCTTTTCAGATGGTGAAATCTCAGCTATTAATCATTTGCCAGAGAAGAAACTGATTATGAAACAGAGGTTATATTAATCTCTTGTCTGCTGCTAGAGTTTCAAGTGACTTCTTTCTGTGGCTTCCTGTATTTAGATGAAAACATAAGATTTCTGTTTTCAGTGTTGTGATTAATTCTGGAGGTTTTGAAAGCAGTTGTTGCAATTCTAAGTAAAAGATTGGATTTACTGATTTACAGTCCATGCTATTGTCAATCTTAATGCTTTGGGAATAATCCTGTTGAAATGTTAGTTTTTGTTTTGAAACTTGGTTAATACATTAATTTTGACTAGTTCTTCAGTGATACTGAAATAAACTCATTAAGAACATTTTTACACTATTTGGAGCTCTATAAGTTATGAAATGTGGAACTTCTGATTTTTATAGCAGCAATTAAAATACCTCGTTTAATAGATTTAGAAGGAAAATGTGACTTCTTGTTAAATGTCTCTTTTGGTTAAACAAAAGGAAGCTTTGTGTTAATTCTCAGACTGTTACAGCTTAGTGACGCTAATGTAGATTTGAATTAAATTACCCATTTTTAACTACTTTGTATGTAACTACTAAACTGCATCTTCCAAGTAAATACTGCAAGGTGTGAGTAACATAGGTGCAAATGGTAGAAACAGTACTTACAAGTTCACCCTCGACATTCCCTGGTGCTCTTGAGGAGTTTTTCATTACTTTGAAATGAAGTAGTAGGGTTTCTGGGTGCACAGAGAGCTTGCCCAGGTCTCTGATACCACACCTGAGTTTAATTTTGTTATCTCTTTGGGGGTAGTCAGTAGACCAGTATCTACCTGTTTGTTGTCATACCATGTGCTCATGAACTGCACCATTAAGTTGTCCTATTTCCCATAGCTGAAAGATGCTCCATTTAATTTCCAAGCTATAGTTAATCCCATAACTAGCAAAAGTACTGTAGAGATGCATTTTTCTATTTTTTATGTTGGGTACAGATTTCTATTTTTTTTTTTCTTTCTAGCTGCTTTATTATTAAAAAAAAAATAAAAGAACTGTTTTTATACACCTTTTAAATGATGTGAGCAATCTTGTAAGTGTTCTGAGGAGGTGCATGTAATTTTTACTTCAATAGCTGAATTCCATAAACAGGATGAGTAGGCAGCAAATTTGCAGACATGAAAGACATTAAAGGATGGGTACTGCAATTTAAAAAAAAAAAAAACCAAAAAACCACCAAAAACCAAAAAACAAAACCAGTTGAAAGCCCTGAAACAAAACAGAAGAAAAAAGACAAAACCTGAGCAGATTTTTCAGCTACTATGATGTTCATGAGAAGAGGAAGAAAATGGCATTTAGATTTGGGATATAATAGAAAGAGAAGATTGTCATGTTAGATTATAATCTGTTACTGTATTTAATGCCTAATATACGTTTTTCCCCCCACAGAAATTAGCAGAGTACGGAAAGACATGTATAACGACACATTAAATGGTAGTACGGAGAAGAGAAGTGCAGAATTACCAGATGCTGTGGGACCTATTGTACAGTTACAAGAGAAACTATATGTGCCTGTAAAAGAATATCCAGATGTAAGTATACCTTTTTAGTCCCTAAATTATTTTTTGATCCCTGTGGTCATCTTTAAATGTCATCATGCTGAGTTGCTTTGGGTACTAGGGAATCAGTGTATGTTCCACTTTGTTTGATTTACAGTGAGTGTGAGTGGAAGAAAGTTGTGTTAAATACCAAATTAGTATGGATTGCTAAACCTTAGATGTAAGTTCCTAATTTTCTTGTTCATTCAGTGTTTTCCATCCTGAGACACTTGTGAAGTGAATTTCAGGAGGAAAGTAGTTCTTGGGATGGTGATTTTTTCTTCTTGGTGTGTCTCTAAGTCAGCTGCAGAATGTTTTGGGACCCTTTAAAGACCTTTTGGAGACTGCACTTAGTCTCAATCACTGTTTGTCCCATACCTGTGTAACCAGTTCTGTTGCTTATAGAAGTGTCTTTATCTCAGGGTTGGTTGTCCTGTCCTCTCCCCTTTCCCCACCCCCCTTAAGCAGAACTCTTTGCTTGCCTGTCAATATTGTGCACTCCATTGGGTGTTCTTTTCTGTTGTACACTTACCTTCTGAAGGAGAATGGTTTCATTTAACTGAATTCATCTGATCTGAAATGTTTTTAAAAACTACTTGGGAAGAACAGTCCTTTCAAAATCTACCCCAAGTACCCCCAGCCGTTTTCATTGATCAGTGACAAAATAAGAAACTGTGTTATTCTTCCCTAATAGAATTTACAGGTTCTGTTGCAGTAGAGGAGTGCAGGGTCCAAGTAAGGGATTTGCACATTAAAGTGATATAAAGTGGAAGAAAGTACAGAAGAGCAAAAATGGAGGTAAAACTTGTGCATTTCTGTGGCTTTTCTTTGTATGCTTAATTAGATTGAGCTCTCCAAATGGAGTTTTATTATTTCCGTGCTGCTTAGAACATACAGGCCTCTAAATAAATCTCAGTGTGCCATGCTCCATTAAGAAAATTAAATGGAAGTCCTTATTCAGAACAGAATACTTAGACAAATGTCTTTTCTCCCTTTATAAGTTTTCATGTAGTTGTTTTGCTTTGAGGTTAAAATACCTGTACTGGGAAAAGTGTTCAAGGAATTTGCACTGGCACTAAGGACATCTCTCTCCCCTTGTATTGCATTTTTCTTCCAAATTAAACATATGTGTGTCTATGTACATCTGTGTGCATGCATACATGTCCCCACACCAAAACCAGTAATTCTTTTGAAACTCCTCAGTGTTACACATTTTTGAGAGCAATTGTTCTGTGCAGTTGTTACACAGAGCCATGTAAATAGCTCTGGACTTAATACCTCCAGTTATCTTAGAATTATATTACTTAGTGGCTTTTTAGAACATTTTTTAGTTATTGAAATCTTGGTTTTATAACTTGACAGTTTATTCTTTGTGAAGAATTGCCTTAGTTATTTGTTGTAGTTTTTACCCAACCTCCTGTACGAGGATTATGAGTAAGAAAAAAGGTGTTGGATTTCCCTTAACTATTAAGCTACTCTTCTAGAAATCAGGGGTTTAGTAGCTTAGCTCTTCACTGCCAGTTAATTATCAAATATAGTGTAAATGAGCAGGAAAGAGTTTGTCTGTAGTTTCTGACAAAGAAATGATTTCACTAGCTACTGCTAGCTCTTTGTTTTCTTTTAGAAGAATGGCCTTGAAGTGGTCACTAATTTATTTTAATAAACTCTTAGGCATTCGGAAGTTGGAGAAGCTTGTGATTTGTGTACATGTGACCCAGATTGAAAAGGCTCTTGGCTCTTGTGAGATGATTTGAAGTGTGTGCTAGAAAATGCAAAGCTTCTGCCGCTGTGGTAGGACCTGGCAGTTCAAGCTTCACTGGGGAGCCAAGCCCGGTGTTCTCTGTGTGCTCCTGTATTTGCTCATTGCTACTTGGAATGGGATCTGCACAGCCTTAATAACTGGTTAATCAACTAGAATATACCACTACATACAAATAAAAAGCTGTGATTCAGTATGTAGGCCGTTTCTAAAATCTTCCTGGAAGTTAGAAATTAAGTAACCTGCTTTGAATTCAGGCTAGCACAGCATTTAGAAGGTCTGGAGTACAGTGATTCCAATTTACTAAAAAAAAAAAGTGCAAAATTCATGTGTAAGTATTAATTTCACCAGTGAAGGTAAATTTGTGTGTAAAGAGAGAAATTGTTACCTGTGAGAATTTTCACAACAGTACATGAAACTTCTTACTCATATACAGTAATCAATTTAGTTGTTACCAGATTTAGGAAAGACATACTGTATAGACTATGAGAGTGAGTTTCTCAGATAAATCTAGTTGATTCTATCTATTGCCATAATTTTCTTCCAACTGACTATCTTGTATACATTACAAGGATACAAAGTTGGATACACCTAAAGTTGTCCAGAGAATAGTGACCAGAAGCTGGTTTTCTGATGTATGTTTAATAATATTTTTAGTAACAGAAATAAAAAAAAAAAACAGGAAAATGTTAGGATCTTCTAATAAGCTTTTGTTATGGTAAATATTTTTGACTTAGAATTTTGAGCATATTGGTTAGTTGACTGTACTGAATACTGCATAGTACTATAGTGCCATTTTGTGCACAGAATCCTAAGTTGCCTGTGAGGCATAAAAATAGTGGTCTAGTATAAGTTTAAACAAACATGCTTTATATGTGTGTATATATAAACATACACAAAAGATGAAACAGTAAATTTTCATAGCCTGCATCACTTTGATATTACTGTTTCACTATCCTTTGGTTTTCCACACAAAATAAAGAATATATAAAATTGAACTTAAAAGCTAAAGTAAATCTATAAAATCCCCTGAAGGCTCCTAATTTATTTTTTTTCTACTAGTGCATATTGAGTATTTTTAATCTAATATTTATTTGAAGGCCATAGTTGATGTGAGGTTCAACTTGCCAAAAAATTAATTGACTGAAACAGCCTGTAGTTTTTAAATGCTGACTGTGCAGAGTCTGAATTTCTTCTGTACTAGTAAGTAGAAGATACAAAAAAATCTTGCTAGGCAAGAATAAGTTTTCTTTTCTGTGTTGTATTAATAAGGCAAATTTTTCCATTATGCAGTCACAATCTGATGAATTGTGTAACTGTTGGGATGGTCTCCTTTATGACACATTTTTTTTCATAGGAAGTTACTGTTTATTGGGTCTATTTGTATTGTTTTCTTCTAGAACCCTTGAAAGGTGTTTAAACTTTATAGAAATTTTAGTATTAAAACTGAGATTTGAGTTAAAACTTAGCTGTTCTGAACCATGTATATATGCTTCTGAAACTTGGGAGAGAACTTTTGCAGATGGCACCCAAGAAATGAAATTCCATTAATTGTCCTTATTTTGCCCTTAAGTTAAAAGTGAGTTCTCTACAGAGTAATATTTGTACTCTCATGTAAGTCTTTGGTGTTAAAGTTTGAAGACATTTCCAATTCATGGAGAAATAACTTCGATCAGAATTTTAAAAAGTAATAAGAAAAGATGTCAGAGAAATAGTTGAGCTCTTAAGAAGCAGAAGAATGGAGGATAAGCTATTGTTTGTGCGTGAATAGTTAAAAGTCTTTAGCATTTCTTATGCTTCAGATAAATGATTAATTTTCTCAAATTTCCCTAGAGAGATGAGACTAAACTTTCTGCCTGATATCAATTTAAACAGTTCTTGGAATTAGTACCTACAAATGTTGAACTGAATAATTTTTTTTTCTATTATAATCATGGCTTTATTATTAATAAGTAGCCTGTTCTTTCTGATTAATATGAAATTCTCTGTTGGAACACTTCTGAGCCTCTTCAGTAAAAATGTAAGAACTCAGTAATTATCGCATCTAAAGTAGTGTGTCCTTTGAGTATACTGAAGCTCAGAGGCCAGCAGTGATAAACAGCTTGTGCGTACTTTCTGACCATTTTAGTTAAAACTGTTTAATTAGTACAACACAGCTATGAACACAGGGACTCAATTTACTATAGGGAACTTACTGACAAAGTGCTTAAATCCTTTTTCAATTTGTAATATCACAGTTTAATAGCATCCCTAATATGGATTAGGAAAATGATAACATCTTTATTTATTGTTCTTTTTCTTTCACTTAAGCTTTTCATTCCCTAGTGGTAAACAGGGAAGGAGGCTAAAAGACTTTGTCTTGTTTACCCTTGCAATTTGAAGGAAAGAGAGAATATAACTGGTCTCTGTACATAAACTCGGGATACAGAATAATGGCAGGGCTGAAGGAAGATTCGGAAAATGGTCAGCTACTGATGAAAGTACAAATGTATATGAAATAACTAAAGTAGTTTGATTACTAATTTTCAGTCTTAGTAGGGTCATAGGAAAAACATTTAATAGAATAAAGGGAACAAAATTTAATTTTAATTTTGAACTTTATGTATTAATGAGAGGCTTTATGTGCTCTGGTTGCACATGGTAAGGATATGGACTGAGAAAGGGCCCCTTTGTTTAGATGCTGTTAAAATTGAGAAATGCCTTAATATCTGTATGAAGATGGTTTTTTAATCCCTTCTATCTAATGTTTTATTAGATATCCTTCTATTACTGACCATCTGAATCATCTTTTGACAGTTTTTTTAAAAAATTTTGGAACCATGCTAAACACTCGGTGGTTTGGGAGATTTGGAGTTTGTTCTTTTTTTGGGTGGGTGTTTTAGTTTTGGGGTTTTTTGGTGCAGGATGACAGATGTTGTCATAATTTTATTCATAGATAAGCTGGTCAAATCTCCAGAGCATGTTTGTACTTGGAGGCAAAAGGGTGCAAGACAGGCTCAAATACATTGGAATTAAAAATCCTGTCCTATAGTCCCTTATAGTAGTCTGCAGGCTGAGCATCAGTTCAGCAGTACCAATTAACTTGGTCCATGTCTCCATTATTTTTTTCCTCTTAAACTCTTCAGGAATTTAGTGCAATTAAGTTAGGTGATTACCTTGTCATTTATCTGTTAATGTTCTTCCCATTTTATTCTTACTAATTTTGCTGTTTGGTCTTTCTGTGTGTATAAATAAAAAGAAAAGGAAGGTAGGGTGGAAGTAAGGTAAAGTAAGAGCTTAGTTAGTAGTATTTGCTTTGGCAATGTTCCCAATATATTTCAAAACAAATTTGGAAATCTGGGAGAAGAAATGAGTTGTACTTGGTAAGTGCTAGGAAAGTTGAACATATTTGTTAGGACACCATGTTTTTATGTTGATGCTTGTATTAGTAACTTCTTCAAATTAGCATCATAATATTAAACTCCTAGTTTTATATGCATGTTGATACATATACCATGTCCAGCATGTGTATGAATCTCCCTGCAGCAAGCAGTGGAATTTTTTTTGTTTTTTAATCAGTATACAGGTCCAACTTGTAAGGGTAGGAATCCCCTAATCTGACATCAGCAGCCACTGCTAGACATTTGGGTGCCTCTCTTCACCATGGATGAAGAGGATGGGGAAGCCAAGTGCTAAAGGAGAATGGTAGTCTAGAAAAGTAGTATAAATAGTTTGAAGATACCTGTTATTTTTTGGTGGATGAAATAACTAAAATGATTCTAATAAATTAATTTTATTAAAAATGTTTAACTGTGGGAATTACAAAATTTGAGGTTGCAAAGGAAGTGTCCAATGGAACTTCTTGAAATAGGTCTAGCAGTCAACATCCATCATGATTGCTTTTGCTCCTGAAGTGCCTTTCATTATGGCTCATCTCATTTTCTATGCAGAGTCAGGCTTTCAGTGGGCAGTCTCTTAGCTCTTGCAGGACTTAAGTCTGGGAGAGCTGGGTGCAAATAGTAATGTAATGAAAGTAATGAAAGTAATGAAAGGTCAGCTGTGAGGCAGATACTTGTGACATACTGATTTTGTTTTGTTTTACATTCGGGGTCTTTTTTCAGTCTGTTCTTTGAAGTGTTTATTTTAGGAAAGAAGGGTTTTATACAGAGATGAGGAAGTGCTTCAGCATGATATTTTTGCTTGCAGTTATGAGGTCAGGTACGCTTCGGTACACGTGCTGAACTTGTTGGTAGTTTTTTGTGAATTAATGTCCTGTGTATTTTATTTGGGGACTGCAGTAAACATGGAAATATATCAAGTAAGTGTTAAAACGATACTTAACTGAGCAAGGTAGTGCTTGTGTTTAAAACACTTAGGTGAATTTACAAATTACTGTTTAGACATCAGAATCCTTAATAGTTGTTCTTCGTTACTCGAAGTCAGGAGCAGATCTTCCGTCTGATTTAGAGAGTGGAAACAGGCTCTTGAGGGATATGGGATTTGAGAAACATAATGTTTTAAGGAAGGAGGAAGAAGAAATACAGAGAGAAAAACCCTTTATTGAGGATTATGTTTTTTTTTCCCCTCTGATTAGTTGACAAAAGGAGAACTATAGCACTAAGCTGTAATACTTTCCCCAGAAAAGTAACCTGGCAATTAGAATACCATGCTATCTTCATCCCCTCCCCCTGCAGTGGTCAGTCAGCTTTTGACACATATATTAGATACTTCTTCCTTTTTAGTAGCTCTGTAGTTTAGGTATTATTTTTTGTGTAGTCAGATTTTTATGGAGTTGCCTTTGCAAAAGTAATTTGATGCTTTCCAGTCAGAGGACTGCAGGAGTTTGATAACTTCATAAGGGTAGGTCAGTGAAATGCAAGTCTTAGCTACTCATGTTTGCTCTGTGGTTTGCTGGGATAAGATGGCACCAAGACCAATCTAGAATTGCTATTTAAAATAGTTTTGAGTTCCACACAGAATACCAGCTTTTCTTTGCATCTCTCATAAATCATATGGTTAGGTGAAAATCAATTCACATGCCCTCAGTGGTAAAAGGTCTGTTGTTTGTTACTAGATTAAGTCTGCCCACAAACCTTGGAGGTGCATATTAATTTGAAGAAAAAAAGAAAAAGCTGCCTTTTGAGCAACATAGTTGAGTTTTTTTAAACAGGTGTGCTGTTTTGATGTTATGCTATTTCTGAAGTTACTAATATGTTTAAAAATGTACATCACTTGTCAAGGAAGAGTTTTCAGTGTAATGCTGCATCTATAGCATTCATTTCATATCTGAATTTGTTCCATATTTCAAAAGAGTAGAGTTGTTTTGTTCCTCATATGTGTTTCATTGGTGTTGGTCACTTGGATGTCTTATATATGAGTCTTCTTGAGAGGAAGATTTTACAAAAATCCAGCTTCAGGAATAAACTTTCCTTTTAGGCATTTCCTTCCTTTTTCCATGTTTTGTTTCATTACTTGAGAATGGTTGTTTACCTGCCTTGGTTTGGAATGCTGGATTTAAAATAAAACGCACATGTGATCTAGGTGTCTCTGCATTGGAGATTCTGAGTTTCTGTAGCTAATAGATATTCATCAATTGTAGTATGGATCTACTCAATTTGTGAAATTAGTCTGTGCTATTTTTAATGCTAGTAAAAACACTAGTTGAAATCTGTTTAATTTCAGTCACTTTGCATAATATTAATTCATAGTTCTAAGCTTTTATATGTTTATTTTCTCTTTAAGAGCAGTTTATATTAGTGAATTCTGTGAAGACATTGATACCTTTTGAAATTTGCTGCACTGCTTTGAAACTGAGTGAATTCTTTTTCTTTCCAATACACTTAGTACTTTAAGAAACATAATTTTACTTGATGAACAGCCAGTTACTTTTTTACACCTTATTTGCACTCAGTTCTCTCTTATTATAGTATAGCACTTCCTCTCTTCAGGAAAGCTCATGCACCTGTCCTAATCGTGTACATTCATCCACCCAACACTGCAGTTGCTCGGGTTGATTACTGCTTTTTCAGAAGGTTTCTGTCTCTTTAGAGTACTAATGTAAGTTGGATCAGTATCTCTCAGCGTGGTTTATAAACACTCAGAACATACCGACCCAAAAGTTCGAGTTTGTTCTAGTTGCTAACATTGTGATCTGTGGTGTCAGAGGACACTGAGGGCTCTGCCCTGTGGTCAGTGATACTGCTTGTTTTGGGAAGATTATCAATTAAATTGTGATTTGAAGTTGTCTTAAATATGCAGAAGTTTACCAGATTATTTTTTTTCCTATGAAGTACAGGTAGTCTAAAAATGTGAATGGTGATTTAAATAGGTATCTCTGGATTGCTGTTCCATCTGGAAATGACCCTTTGTTATATTGCTAATGTATTTAAGTAGTGATGATAATGAATATATTATTCAAATCAACATCTTAAATGTCTGAGTAATAATATTTAACCTAATTGCTTGATTTTTATAATTTGAACTTACGTGAAATTTTGATTACCTTTTTAAAAAAAAATAAACGTCACTTGCATTAAAAGTAAAGCAAAGTTGATGTCATTCAACACAAATACTCAAATAGTACATTGTAGGCTTCAATGTCACTATATTTTTTCAAATTATTCTAGTCACAGTAATATTCTGGTCACAATTTTGCATATCCTTTTATCTTCCGCAAGTACAAATGTTGCCCTTAAGACTGGAAAAATTGTAATCAATGGCCTTTGAGTCTTTGTAAAGGACTACACTTTTTTGTGTGAGTCAGCTGATGGGCAAGCTAAAAGCAAGAGAGAGACGTGAAACTCTGGCTTTGTAATATAGATGGGGCTGGAACATATTTATCTCTAAATCCTAAGTCACTACAGACAGGCAGGCTGACATGTAAACCTGAAGTACATCTCAAAGCCTTGTGATATAACTCTATCTTCTGCTGTTTTTCCTGTGATAAATATGAGGTAGTTCCTCTTCTGTTGAGTGTCTGCAGTGATGTTGGTCATCATAGAACTGTAAGAAGTGGTAGTACCCATCTCCTTACTTAAAAATCCCAGAGTAAAGGACAGAAGTTAGGAATGAAGCCTGAATGTAGCAGTTGTTGATAAGCTGCTCTTTTAGTAGTATTGTAATTGTATATATTTAGGATAATAGATTCAATATGACTTGCTATCACTGTTTTACTGGACTGTAATACTGCTGCTCTTAGTGCTTGATACTGGCTGAAGCACATAACTCTGTAGTGGTTTTGTTGTGGAGCTTGTACCCACAACAAGGTTGCTGCCAACAAGGTGGGCTTTTTAAGATGTTTCCAGTGCTTTTCAGTTTTCACTCATTTGTCTTTTTATTTGTATTTTTATAGATTTTGTATTTACAGTTAGAACACAGACTTAAGGTTTGCTAAGAGCTTTTAGGAGGAGTCATTTAGAGTAAAGTAGGCAGATTAGACTTTAAAACACTAAAGGAAATATTCAGCTATCTTCTGTGTTTCTGACCTGTTCTGCAGATTTAGGTGTGAAATTTGCAAGTTTACTGATTATGGCAGCTGTAAATATATAAAGAAGACTTTTTGTAACATTTCCAATTTCCAGAAGGTGAATGGAATTATTAGTTTAGTTTTTCACTTCAAATACTGTTAACACTGAGAAATCTATCATTTCTTTTTTTTAGAAAAAAACAGTTGTACAACAGCAAATAGGCATCAACAGTTTCTAATCTTACTTTTTTTTACACTTGATTGAAGTATATGACTTAAGGCCTATAGTAGAATGAGAAATGCTACAGTTAGATAATACTACTGGGTTTTGTTCTAAATTTTGGAAGGGGGATTGCTTTTGTTTTGATGACACAGTTTAAAATTACTTTCTCTGTTGTGTTTCAGTATTTTCATGGAATGAAATTCTAGACCTAGTTGGGTAAATAAACCCCTAATGAATGTGAAGTAGTATAAACTGTGTATAAAGCTATGACTAAGCATGATGTTTACTTAGAAAGTGAGGTTTTATAGTTATGCTTGTGAAATACTGGAAGTCTTTTCAATATATTTAACAATAGAAATAAGTACTTCAGAATTTGATTTGTCTTAAATGAGGTAAGAATTCTGATTCGCCTTCCCCTATGAATTCATAAAATTCAGTTTGTTTCACTATAGAGCTCCTAGTCTATGAATGAGATTTCAGTTGTTAGCAATTCTCAAATGTGTGTAAAAGTTAAAGGAGCAAAGCAAAAATTATCTAATATTGGTTCCGATTATAAATTACAGTTTAGTCAGCTAAATTAAACAATTAAAATCAGTCACATGAATGAAAAGCATGTTTAGGAATGTTAAGCACCTTGCTTTCTCACTCACTTCAGGAGCTTGATAAAATGCATTTTTCCCAAACTACGTTGCTTGAATATGGAAACTTTCATCACAGCTCTAACTGGTAATGCCTATCTTTACCCACAAAACAATACCATGCATCTTTATCATGGGGTTTAGTTGCTTGGTGAGATGCTTTACTGCTTTATTTTTAACTTTGCTTATGAAAGAGTGCTATTATGGAGGAAAAAATAGTAATTGCTATTTATACAGTACTGCATTGAGGTCTTCTGATTTGGAAGTGTGCAATTTCTGTGTTTCCTCCCTTCCCATCTTCTAAGGTGGCAAATAAATACATTTTTGCAACGTAGAATTATAAAAGACTGAATAATTCAGCATAAAATCTGTTGCCTTAAAGGGATGAAGAACTTTGTCTAAAGTTCCAGTAACTAATAAAATAAAATGAAGTGGTTACTGAGCACCTCTTCTTTGCATAAACTTGAGTATAACCTCAAAGCCTGTTTCTGCAAAGTCAGTTTTTCCTTTTAAGAGGAGGAAAAGCAGCTGCATTTATCTAGTAAATTAAAAAAGAGAATAATGTCGCTTAAGTACAAGAATTCCATTTCTGCTTAGTATTTTTAACTATAGTATCACTATCTGCAATGGTGCTCCAACTTCAATGTATCTTTCTCACTTCTAATTACTGAGAAATGGAAGTAGTCTATAGCTAAATTGCCAGCTTTAAGTGCCTTGGGTAATGTCATATGTAGACACTTCTAATTAAAAGGTATTATTATGGAAATTAGTTGTTGGACTCTATATCCTGAGGATCCTTTGTTACTGGAATATGAGTTTAATGATGTAAACTGTGAGGCTTAGAGGGCACTGCTGGATGCTATGGTTAGGCTTGGAGACCGATTTACACACAGCACAACTTGTTAATTCTCTAGATAAATGTGTCATGATTCCCAAGTAGAGCATGGAATTGAACAATTTTTACTCATCTCCTGGTGTTACTGAAACTGATGTCTTGTCACTGTTCTGAAAACCTCATCTTAGTGAATAGGATGAAGCAGATTATTCACTACCGCGCTTAAGCATGCCTACTGTTAGATTGTTCACAGGATCTGATTTCCTGGGAGAGTTTCTGTTAACAATCTTTCAATTACTGTTTAAAGGTTTTTATGACCACTTAAAGGAGGGAACTAGCAAACTGTTCTGTGGGCCTTTAAATAATTGCAAATGGGAATCTAATGATAACAGAGATTCCCATTTTAAAACCATGAAATTGTTAATTTGTCTATCTTTACAGCTTTCTCACTTATGTTGATAATTCTAAGCAATTTAAAATCCAATTATTTCCAAAATATGACAGTAATTAGATTAGTGTTTTTACATGAACAGAACATGTAGCATAAAAAAATCATTTTGAGAGATATTATTTTAGTTATTTGAAGTGGAATTGAAGCTACCCAATTAAGATTCTCTTTAAACTTGTGCCATGAGGAAAAGGGTTAATGTTAAAACCAATATTAAATGGAGAGGAATTGTGACTTTAGTTTATATTATAATGTACAAAAAGTATTGACAAAGCAGAGACGAAGCAAAAACCTGCTAAAAGAACAAATTGCTGTTTCGTTAAAGATCTAAAGGTAGTATTTATGCAAACAACTACATAATTTATAAACAGTAAAAATTAGTCCAGAAGTGGTGGGAGGGAAGCAAAACCCAAAAGGCTTTTTGCTTCAGTGTGTTGACAAGGCATGGCTTCTGTCTCTGGTAACTGATAAGGTCTCTGCTTTGTTGTTGTGTGTTCTTGTATCTTCTGTCTGCTGATCCAGCCCGCAGTGTTGTCAGCTCAGTGAGGAATGTCAGGAGGCTGGAGCAAAAGGGACATTTAATGGTTGACACTGAGGGATGGCAGTAAATGAGATGGGAGCTAAATATATAGGTTTGTGACATTCTAGCAGCTGGCTAAAGTTGTGCTGTTTGTTGCTTGGGTATACTAGCCTTAAAAAGGAAGAGAATGCATTGTAGCACCGAGAAGAAAAAAAAACAGCTGGTGGCTTATCAGTCAGCCCTAATGACAGAGAAGGTTAAAGAGTTTGGAAGGACAAATCTTGAAAGAGGGCTTTTATTAGTAACATTAAATTTTTAATTTGGTATGAGTAGTTTTATAAAACTTGACTTGTTCAATGTAAAAAAGGCATGAATGCTTAGTTTGTTGTTCAAATAAAATTACGTTAAAAATTTGCTTATTTACTTTTGATCCAAGCAGTTTGTTAGGTGATTTTTACAATAATTTACTTTTGATGTTTTCTTGCTCCGTAATGGGACTCTTGGAAACAGTTTGATACTTGATTAAGTATCTTGGAGTTTAATTTAGAAGAAAAAAGGCTTGTTTTTCTAATAGATGGAAGTATGAATGTCCTCAAATGGTATAAACTTTATGTATCTTAATCCCCATCTTTATTAGAAAGATAGAAAAGTGCCGTGTGATTTAAATATGATTTTCTGTTAGATAGACTTTCAAAATACAAGTTAATGTGTAGAAAGATCTGTGTCTAATTGCTTAAAAGCTTAATATTTGACTTGTAACTTACAACTACATCCCGTTCTTGCAGTGAAGGCTGTTTGAAAGTAAGCTTGAAATAAGTACAGCACTTTAATTGAAAGCTTAGTCCTGCTTCATACTCTTTGCTGCTTCTTCATGTCTGAGATTTTTACAGTTTCTTCTCAAGAACCTGTTTAGTTCTTGAACCCCGACTTGCTTGTTACCACTGTCTTACAGCTGACTCAAAGAGTAGTGAAGAGCATAACCTCATCTGTGGCTCCTCAGCAGGTAAAGTGCTAGTGAAGAAGCCTTTCTGTCCTTTTCTGTACTCTCAGGGAGTGTCTGTGTTGGTGGCACTCTGACTCTGGCTTCACCAGCGCCCTGAAAGAAGCTGTGGGCTAAAGATGTGAGACTGTAACACAGGTTAAAGCCTTCCCTTTTTGCTTTTAGTGTTCCTTGTGCTGTGGCATACTCTGACAGGATGGGAAGAGATCAGGAAATTCCAGATCTCCTGCTCTTAGAGGGAGTTGGACTGTCCCCTTCCTTAAAGTTTGTTGGAGTGTTTGTGGAAGCGAGGTGTGACCGAGCAGCTTAGTGTCAGCTTTCACAAGACTGCAGCAGTGATCCTTGGGTCTCATTTGTCTTAATGTTAAGAGCTGGTTTTCTTCCTATTATAGGAGCACCTTGTGCTTGTTACAGTAGTACTAGCAGTGTGCTTTTCTATCATTTTAAGATAGTCTTGCATTAGTTTATGTGTTTGTCTCATGTTTTTCTTCAGTTCAGGTCGATTGTATGTAGCAGAATGATGCACCAGATAAGGTTTTCAGGCCTTGAGTAAAAGAGATTAGAGAGATTTGAGCTGCTTTGCTCAGGGAGTTAGATATATTGTGTTTAGGCAGATTGAATTCTTTATGTACCTCTGTATAGAGAGATTTATGGCTGTGAAACTGTATAGTAATTTGAAAATCTTAGTACATTATGCCATTTCTGAAGTGCTGGTTCCCTTTTTTAATTAGCACAGCAGCTCTTTGTGGATCTTCATTTTGAATTCTGTAACTTGTTTAGGCCAATGCCAATATTACCCATGTGTTACATTATGCAAAAATATCAGAATAAATATCAACAGAATTTAGCTAATCTAATAAACTTGCCTTTATTTCTTCTATATACCTAATGCAGTTTATTGATAGTGTCAGTTTTTTTCCAAGGGGTTGTTTCATTCTGCACAGTAAAGAACAGAAGTAAAACAAAGCTTTTACAGCTTTACGTTAGAGGTCAGTAATTTAAGAGATACTCTTAAATTGTCTCTACCTTTCTAGTCTGTTATCTGACTTCCACTGCGTCTCTTGAAAGGAACTTCTGGAGTGCAACATCTTCAATGTTTTGAAATTTCTCGATTCTTTGATGATATAATGTAAGGTCTTACTCATTTTCAAAAAACATAGCTCTCCCTTTAGATTTGGATTGCTTTCTACCTTCCATCTGAAGGTTCCATTATCTTAATGCCAAAACTATATGGTGAAGGTGTAATTTTTCTGCAGGAAAATGAAAAAAGATTTGTTACTCAATCCTTGGACAGTAAAGCTTCTTAGTATTCACTTGATTTTGAACTGAATGGTAAATTTCTTGGCATAGATGTTTACATCTTAGGTTAGTTTTTAGAAAATGAAATTAAAAACAAAAATATTAGATGTGGTAATTTGCCAGATCTAGAAGATTAGGATACCTGGTTTTTGGTATGCTGTTACATACACTGATGTTCAAATCAATCAAAGAATTGCTGAAGAAATTATGTTAGCTCTTTAGCAGCTAGTCTTGGAAAACAATGCCTTTGAGATTAAATGTATTACAGTTGTGTTAACATAGAAATTATTCTTTTCTTTTTGCACCTGTGATAACACATGTATACATTGTGTTTAAAAAATAAAGTGGAATCTTTTGCCCAAAGGAGCTGAAAATATATTTTCCAGGAAGACTGTTAGTGATTCAGTGTTGTTTCAATGGATGAAAATGAAGCTGGCATCCTAGATAACATTTTGAAGATACTGAGTTTTGTATATACAGGAATTACTACGTCCTGAATTCTTACGACTGTATTTTGATGATGAGTTCTGATAGATACCTATTTCAAACAGATGATCAATGAAAACTGTGTCTTGGCTTCTCTGATTAGTTGTAATGCATTCAGCCAACTAGGTGTAGCTACTCAGATAGTTCTGTCACATTAATTAGAATTTCAGTGGTAAAAATGAAGTTTATTTAGATAAATATCTAGCTATCATTATATTTCATTAATTTTTTTTCAATACCTAACAGAAACAACACCAAGTATTTAATTTTAATTTACAAGATCTTCCTTTAAACTGTAAGTTTAGAATTTGGAGAAAAAAGTTGTATCCTTCAGCTGTATCCTTTAATCTGTGCTTTGAGATTTCTTTGTTCTCTAATCAAGAAAGCTGTATTACCATTATTAAAATGACCTGGAAGGCTAGCTTGATTTATATTTTATTTATTTCATTTTTTTATAGATCTGGTCTAATGTATTTACATGAAGTTTGTAAAGCTGTTTGTCAGTTAAACACGCTCTCAAAGCCTTCAGCAGAGGTTATTAAAGGTGAATGATGTGGATTTAAAGGATTTAGTAATTCATTCTAAATCCCAGCTATACTTTTTAACGTTTGTTTTTTTGTTGTTTTTTGTTTTTGTTTTGTTTTTTTTTTCTTGGTGGTTTTTTTTTTTGAGCATTTTAAGCATTAGGATGTAGTCTGCTGGGTAAAAAATGATATATTTTATTGACATCACATGGATAATCTGGTTTGACTAGCTTACAGCTGCAGTGATCACAAAGATTCTTAGCTTTTTGAATGATATCTATATCAGTGGCTGATATTCTGTTCTGTCAGGAACAAATGCAAATAATCTGTAATAATCTGTAATGGGCAAGTCAACTCTACCAACAAAGCTAACATTGCAAATCACAGTATGTAAATTGTGGCACCCTTACAGGATCTGAAGGGATCCTGCAAGAGAGCTGGAGATGGTCTTTTAGGATAGGTCAGGGGGGAATTGACTTAAACTGAAAGAGGGTAGAATTAAATTAGATGTTAGGAATAAATTCCTCACCCTTAGGGTGGTGAGACAGTGGCACAGGTTGCCCAGAGAAGCTGTGGATGCTCCATCCCTGGAAGTGTTCAAGGCCAGGTTGGATGGAGCTCTGAGCAGCCTGGTCTGATGCAACGTGTCCCTGCCCCTGGCAGGAGTTTGGAATCATATGATCTTCAAGTTTCCTTCCAGCCCTAACTGTTCTATGATTTTATCAAATGCAATAAGTTGATATTTTTATTTTAAGAATGTTATGTTGCTGTGGTGTTGAGAGTTTAATTGTATGGTGGTGCTTCATAAAAACCAATTTAGTTTTTATTGTAGCAAGCAATATTTCTATTCAAATTAATCACCCAGTCAATACATCCTCAATTCTCTATCGGAAATTATATGGTGTGCTGTTTATTTTGGCACATTCCAGAACACAACTGGAAGTTATATTCCATTTGTTAAATGATGTGCGAGAATACAGGTACTAGTAAAGAGAATTTAATTGTTGAATAGGACTCAGGGTCACCCTTTGAAAATTTAATACTTGTGATTCTAGTAAATAACAGGACTACTTGAAGTAGCAAAATCTTAAATTGAAACAAATCCTGATTTGTCATGTTATAAACCCTGAAAGTTGTAATTTATTGTACCACCTGTTTTTAATGTTACTTAGAAAATATCACCAGTAAGAAATAATAGATGAGTAATTTTTAAGGTAGACCAAAATATTTGTTATGGTAATCCATCCTTTAAACCATTAAACATGTATTGCTGATATCCAAGAAGGGAAGGCAGCACTTCTTAATCCTATAGCGAGAACACGGTGCTACTGTTCATCATTGATTGATTACTGTCGTCTTAATGAAGTTTTACTGGAAAACATAGGTAAATTTCTATCAGCATTTCTTACTAAAGATGGTGTGTGGAGTCTGTGTGGGCAAGGTCTGTTTACTGACTGTCCAATGAATGCCAAATACCATGCTGAGTTTTTGTGAGCCAACCGATGTGCAGCATGTGTGTGTTCATTCAGGAGATTTTATTCGGTTCTGAACATAATGTGAACAATTCAGTGTTTGAATTGTGCTGATGGCACCAGCTTTCTAAATGAGGTGAGTTAGAGGTTAAACAGCATTGAGGCAGACTGACTCATGCATGCCATGAAATATAAATACCCCAGTACTCTGAAGAGAGATTGAAGTTGTTCTCTCCTGCTTCACATAGTACTTACTAATAAGTTTGATAAAGTTTCTGGAGATCTTTCTCCTTTCTGGGCATCTCATAGAATCTGTACTGTTCTAATTGTTTTAAGAAGCTGTGCTTAAAAACCCAGTTAAATATAATGTAATTTAAAGGAATTTAAAATGTTACCAAAATTACTCCTACACTAACTGTTACGTAATACTTAAATGTAGTTCTGGGAAAGAGTAATAGATGCAGGTATTTGTATGCAGAGAACTCATTTCCTCTGTTACTAGCTGCATTTTTCATTGGAACCTCTGCAATGAATAATAGGCAAAACCTCTGCACTAATGTGTTCTTTTAATTTTCCTCCAGATGCTGATATTTTTTGTATAGTATATCAGACTTCAAAACACTGTTAACTTTGTTCTCCTGCTGCACAAATACTATGTTTTAATAATGTATTACAATTATGTTCATATCCTTTGTTTTTGCATTAATACATTTTTTAACTAGACCAAGCTGGTCTCACTCCCACAACGATTTTCAGTTCTTTCCCATAACAAGACAAGTTACTGTCTGGCTTTGATGTTGAAAAGTGATTATAGTAACTGAATTAGAACCAAAAAAAAAAAAAAAAAAAAGAAAACCAACCCCAAAATGCCCCCAACCCTATAATCTTTGTTAAAATTTATGCAGTGTACTAAATAAATATGGAACCAGTCTGAGTGCATTAAATATGCATTGAAAATTATTCTTAGCCATTTAATACACTAAGGAAAAGAAAAGAAATATTTTCATTATCTCCTTTCTCTCCTTTCTAAGATGTTGTTCACCTCTTTGTGACCACTCAAATTTTAGAGAATTAGAACTGCATTAAATATTTTAGCTGTAGTAACCCTTTAACTTGATGTTGGGGATTAAATTGCTCACACTTGAAGTCATCTCAGAGGTAGTTCAACAGATGTGCTGGAAGTTTGATTTTGTTTCTCTAGCACAAAAATACCTAATTAAAAATATGACAGATCCTGATTTTTCTGACAGTTGATATTCTGTATTTTGTTTTCCAGTACCTTAATGGTTTTATTTTTGTGTTTAAGTGATGAAGAGATTATTTAATGGTAATTTGTATGTATGTTTCTTACAGCACAGCATTTCTAATTTACTGCTTAACCCCATCACTTAAATGCTTCAATAGTTCTCATTTAGCTTTGATTATAGTATTAGAATGGTATATACCAGATACCCATGGCACATTAAGTGGATATATTTGACATAAGCAGATTATATGTGTCATACTGATATTCACTACATGTGTACTTTGGCCTTTACTTGGTTATTTTGCTTAGAAAACATGCCATATTTAGGAATGGAGAGAATGTTTCTCATGCATTGTCTGCAGCAACTCTTCTATTACCAGTAGTAGGTGGGTTTGGTAGAGACTTGGGGAAACAGCTTCACATGTTGTCACTAGCAGTCTTAACATCTACCTAAAGTTAGTTTGTATGTAAAAACTAACTTCTAAATGTGGTTACTATTGTCTGTGTTCATTGTGTTGACAATGATAATACCATCTGCTTTGTCAGCCTCTGCTTCCTTTAAAATCTCATCAGATAATCTGTTTTTCTTAACTATGTTACAGACTTGCCAAATTGGGCTGGAGGACATTTAATCCTCAAACTACATGTTAATGCAGTTAGTAAAAGATTTCACAATTTCAACATTATTCTTGAAACATTATACTTTTCCCTCTTGATTTCTGAAATATATACAAGTGGCTGTTTATATGAACTTGGCCTTCTTTATTTTTGGTTAATCTATAATGTGGTCACTGAGTATGGGATGCACTTGTTTTTTTGTTTTTTTTTTTTGATAGTAGTTCTTACTGCTTCAACAAAAGCTGTGTAGCTGTTTTCTGTTAAGTGTGGTGTTGAATCACTGAAAATACTTAAAAAGGCATGAAATATATATGAGGTTTTGTCATCATGGAAGAAGAAACTTTCTGTTCTTTTAATCCCAACCTAGCAAAAAATGTAGTGGTATCATCTTCTGTATGGGAGGAGGTAGTGGCAACAGTTTCAAGTACTTAAAGAATTTTGACTGAAAGAAAGAGCTGGGGGCTTTAAATGTTCACTGAAAGGTATTTAATCCATAACTGCTATTTTACTGGCAAATTACATGTGTACAGGTGTAAATGCTAATTATGTGAATGCTAACAGTATGTGTATGTGTTTGTACACTTACATGTACAGAAATACACATCACTACAGCTGTGCTTGTAAAAAAAGACCAAGTAACTAAACTTCCCCCCCAGGAAAAAAAACCCTGAAGCAACAAAAAACCCAAAAAGCAACAACCAAAAGCCAATTATTTGACAAAGTTGTTACTGTGGAAACAGTTATATGGTCATGATATACTAATGGAATAAATATTGGAAAATGTTATTGCTAGATAGCATATGCAGTGTAAAGTAGGGTAAATTACCCATTTGTCATTTCTTTTTTTCCTATAAAATATTTCATATTACTTTCTCAGAAATTCATTCTCAAAGGTAGCTATCTATAATTTTATTCTACAAGCTTTGTTTTTTTTATTAAACACTAAACTACCTAACTGAAAGTATGCAGTCTTACAGTTTAATATGCTGTATTTTGTTTTCTAATACCTCAGTGGTTTTATACTTGTTTCAAGTTACAGGCTTTCAGAAAATCAAATCAGCCATATGTGTCTGATTTATTTTTTTTGATTGTCTACGACTCGGCTAAGAGCAATGCAAGATTTTCTAAGAAATGCAGAAAAATAACTGTATTACCAGTACCATAAACCAATATTCCTTTAAATAAAAGACAGTGAAAAAAATGAAACCTAAATTTGCTAATTTTGGTGGGTCAGTGAAAGCTTTATTGGATACAGTGTCCATTCTTGTATTTGTTTTGTCAGCATAGTGCTATTTTTTATCTGCTGTAGTATTTCAAGTTTGTTTGTGTATAAATGTTACAATTAAATGCATTAGCTGATTTTCTTTGCAAAAAACATGCATGAAAATACATACTAGAATTTAATTGTATCTTTAAGAAATTTATTAATCCTTGGAGTAATGTTAATCTTGCTCACAAAGAGTGCTCACATTAAACAAACACCATTGTGAGTGCCGTACACATTCATCATGTTTTGTTTTGAATGCCTTCGTTGTCTTGCAGTTCCTTTGTGTCTCTTCATTGCTCCCTTTCCATGGTTGGCATTCTAGCCTGTCTCTCTGTCAGATTAAGTTACCTCCTAAATGGTCTTGGAGTATGACTACTGCAATCTGAAGACATAGAAAGTTTCTTCTTAAGTGGCTAAACTGACTGCCAGCATTGCTGCTTAAGATAAAATTACCAGATGTTCTCCATTGTGAGATCCAGTTTTCAATTACTTCTTAACCATGACATATTTTAACCACTGAACCACACAGAGTCCTGGTCTTCAGATGCTTTTTATTTGGTGTGGAAAATCATATGACAGTGAAATGAGCAGGAAATGCTGCTCCCCATGTCTTCAAATAGCAAACCAACCACCAGGACACTTTAAACCACATTTTTGGGATTCCTTAGTTTGCTTAATGTATCCATATGCAAGCTGGAAACTGATTTGACCATGGAGAAGCCTGAGTATAAGGTATAGTTTTCTCTCTTGATGAAAATCCACTTTCAGCTGGCAGTTATGTCTAACATTTAACTGGGTTATAAAATAAAACTGGGAAAAATATGGGTAAGGGTAAGCAAGGCTGCTCACAAACTGATTGAGAAGTCTGAAGTTTTTGTCCTGTTACAATAAAAATAAGGAAATTATATGTAGTCTCAAAATGGAGACCTTGTTTCTATATATGACATTACTATACTGAAGCTGCTTTCTGCAGGAGATTAAGAATTAAATGACCTCATCAAGAGTGGACAGTTATGGTTATAAGGACTCAGTTGTAGTAATTACAGTGGGTTTTTTTTAAAGGAAATAATAGAATTTATGTGATTTTTCTAAGCTGGGGATCAGAAGGTGAAACCAAATGCTGAATTTCCAGAAACATAGATACATTGCTAAGCTTTTGTTATGAATCATTAGTAAAGAAAGGGCTCCTTTTTTGTGTGTTTATAATATTTTTCTGAATTTAGCTGCTTATTTTATGTTAAAGTATGCTTAAAGTCAGTATGAAGGGTAAAGCATCTTTTGTTGTGTTGTAATGAGGAACTACTGAGCTTTTCTTGAGTCTTTGCTTAAAATAATGTTTAGGCTGGGTATGAAAAGTACTCAAATACACATTGTACCTGACAACATAAAAGCTTTTTAAAACTTTACTCAATTTCCTTACATTGAAATAGACTTGAAGAATAACTTGTTTTGTTTTTTTTTCAGTGATAAGTAACTGACTCTGCAAAATCAATGTTTAGTAAGTCACTGGAACATTTGCTAATAAGATGGTAGAAAAAATGAGTTTTTAATTGAGTTAAATAATTGTTTGATCAAATGCATGCATTTATGTTCTTTCTTGCTAGATTTGGATATTTCAATCAAATTGGATTTTTTCAAATTCATTTCCTTTAATGAAGTAAAGAATTTTTTTTTGTAAGTTAAATTAGTTCTTGCCACATCTTATTTTCATATTTCAAAGGAAAGTATGAAAGTCACAATAGAAGTATGAAATTTAGTACTACTTGTCTACCTGAAGTTCCTCAGATTTCAGCATGCATGGAAAGATCCTTAAACACTGCATTTCCTATACTGTAAAAACCAGACACACTTCTTTGTAGTCTCTTATTGATCAGCAGCTCTGAGTCTTTGGCAAGGTTCATTCTTACTTTTCTTTACTACTTTTGTTCTGGGTGTGGGGACTGGTGAGGACTATAAAAGCACCTGGTCTGCTTAGGAAATAGTGATTCTGTTTGTAGGGAATAGAAGATGTTTTTATCAGGGGTGTATCTTATGCAGTGGACTTGTTAGGTAGGTCACCACATGGAATTTTTGTTGACTCTTGGGAGCGTCAGTTGCTGCAGAATAATCATTAATATCCCAGAGGACGTAGAAACATTAGGATTTGGAGCAGCTTTTTTTTCCCAATTCATTTTTTTTCTGCTTAAACACTTTGAGTAACAAAGATCCTCATGTGCAGTCTCCCAAGATACGCTATCTCTTTTCTTTAAGGGTGTGTGTTTTGGACATCTTCTCAAAAAAAGGCAATAACTGTCTTACACACCAGCAAGATCCAGCAGTGTTTTGTACAGGCTGAAAACTTCAAACAGGAAAAGTTAGCAAACTAAGGGAGTGTGAGGGTGATGATGCAGAGAAAGCAGGCAGAGGGAGAGCAACAAGGCTGTAACTGGTTGGAACTTCAACTTGAGCTCCACTAAACACTTGCATTTCTTGGTTTTTAGGATGCTCTTGTGTTTGTGTGTCACCGTCTTTAGTTCTGATTTTTACTTGAGGAAGATTTGAGCACATGAAAATAAAACTCAGGAAAACTATTGTGAAATACCATTAGTGAAAATTTTTCATACGAAAATATACTGACTTTAGGGAGATATTGTTGTGGAATGAGAGACTGACTTAATTTGATTGCTTTTTCTGTGTTGTTGTAGAAGCAGTTAATCTTAGCTTGAGCCACTTCTGCTTAATTTTTAACATAATCTCACTTTTCAACATGTGTGAGGCTAACCTTCAAAGCAGTGCAGCCTTAAATTGGTCAAATTGATTTCTGAATTTGCTAGGGGTGAGGTGAATCCTACAGTACTCAAATGCAAAGTGAGAAACACTGCAGGAAATCAAAGGGAAAAATTCTTAGCTTTGTGTCTGTACAAATGTTAGAACAAACAGTATTCCTGAACACAGGTGTGTTATTTATAGAGAAATACAATGCAATGATGAGTGTGTTTGGGTGACAATATGAGACAAAGAGCACGAGAAGCAGTGTTAGATGTTAAGAATGGTCTTCTGAATTTGTCAGTTGTCTTATTCTGGTAATTCTTTTTGATAGTCTAGCTGGCCTGACAGGTAAGAGAAGCAGTAGCTGCAGATACAACTGGATTCTGACAAAACTGTCTAACTTGAAAGCTTACTCTGTGTTCCTGAGTTGTGATCTTGCTGGTCGCTGCTCTGTCTTTCTGACAAAAGAGTCTGAATTATGTTTTTCTTTGAGTTCTGAGCATGGACTTTTAAGATGGTTGTCTGAGGAACTGAGTACTGCTAGTGATACATTGGTACAAAAGGTAGGGGATCATTTGTTAAAGGAATACTTGGCTTAATCTATGATAATTGATTACTGATGACTGATTAAGACTGCACCTCAGGTGGAGTCCTGCAGTGTTCTCTTTCATCTTGTATCTCTAACACATTGAAGAAAATTTGGTTGGTAGGATAGAAAGTATGCTCAGAAAGAAATGAGGTCATTATCAAATGCTTTTAAAGTCAGTTTTGAATTTTAATTCTGTCTTGAAATTACTATGCCTGAAGTCGACAACATGAAATTCATTACACAAATGTAGAGCAATATGCTGTTGTAGGGGGGCATAAAAGTTTCATATGAATATAAAACTAGGGGACAGGATCAAGGCTGAGGTAATGGAGAGGCATATTTGGGGACAATGAATGTTGAAACAAACATAAGAACTGAAATTTTGAGGGAGGGAAAGAAACAACCTGGGATGTGGTAATAAGAATGCAGTTTATAAGATATAATTGTTCTGAGTAACTTAACATTGTTGAGATTTCAGTAGGAGTACTGCCTTGTCTAGGCATCCTGCAAATTTTAGATACGATCAAATTCTAGCGCCCAAGAGAGGCAATGAGAACAGGCAGCTGTTTGGAAGGAGTAGCTATACAAAAAGACTCCAAGTGTTAATTCATACAATTTGGAAAGAAAAGGCGGGGTTGAGCTGCCTCGGAACAATTTAGGAAGGCTCTTTAAAAGGAACATATCCTGAGAATAACTGGTAAAGGAACTGGTTTAATATTTAACAGATTGTGTTGCAGTTTTAAGTCTGTGATTTCTCAACTAGAAATTCTAAATAATGTTCAGACAACATCAGTAAAGCTGCAAACTTCAGGCTGATACAGATTCCTCCATTTTTTTCTTTGTATTCTGTATAGTCCTATTTTTTTTTTTAATCTGAAGTATATTATTATTTGATTATTCTTTTACTCATTATCCAAATTAAATGAAACATTAGAGACTGCTGTTTTTCTTGAGAGATTGAGAATATAGCAATAGTCAGCTTGTGTGTTGGTTAAAATACTGATTTCAAATCAGCTTTGCAATATTATTTTAGCTTTGTTAGTGGAATGGCATAGATATCTAAAGTTTTAGTGTGCAGAAGTGTAGTTGTGGAGAAAAGCAAGTAAAATACTGTTCATGTAAAACAGTGGTACAATTTTGGTATTAGACACAAAATGTGTGACATGTAAGATTTTAATAATATTTCACAGCTGAACTTTATTACTTTTAGCTAGTTCATTGGTTTATGAAGCTTAGTAAATGTTTCTTTAATTTCTTATGATTCTGTTTCTGTATGTGTTCATAAGTTCCTTTCGTCTTAACTACATACCCCCTCACCTCCCCGTAGTTGATTCAGACTTCATAATACGTCTTTGTTTTCTGAGCTTGCAATACTAAATAACTTTGGGAGTGTATATTCCCAGAATAGTTTAGCTGCTGTGAAACACTGTTAATTTTCTTAAAGAACTTTAATTTGCTTGTGTTCATAATTTCTGCTTACTCCTAAATCATTTCTGGTCTTTTCAGTTTCATAAGGATTTCAAATACATTGAGTTTTAGTACTCAAGCCCAGTTTTAATTAGCTGAGGAAATGAAAGCCGACAACTTCTTCACAATTCCATTGAATAACTTTGTTTACCGGGATCTAAAATATCCAGAGCAGAATGTTATAGCAGAGTTTCTGTTCTTTTAATTTCTTCTTAGAATTTAATGTTCAGTCTGAAATTTCTTAGTTTATCTCTCCTTTGAGCTGGTGCTTCATCTTTGCACTGCAGTTGTCACAGAGTACTGCTCTGTGTTCTCAATGCTGCCATCACTTAGTGCTTTTTTTATGTCATAATTTTCAGAATGTGTGGTTGAAAATAATGAAAGGGGAAAAGCTCCTGAAAATAGCTAGGAAATAATACTATGTATGGCTAAATGGTGGTATTACTGTGTTGAGTGTAGGTGGGGGGCTGTCTGCTGAAGTCTGCCAATTAAACATGTAATGCTTGTTTTATTTGCATATACAACTAAATAAATGATACGGCTTACAAAAAGTGATGTGCTTTTGTTGTGTCTGTATAGACACATAAATTTTTATATATACAAGTATTTTATATATGTGCGTGTGTATGTATGTATGACAATAACATATTTTTAAGAAATGTTGCCCATGAATCCTAAAATAAACATGTAGGAGGCCTCATTTGTTTTTTTCTGAAGGAAATGCTATGGCATGGGTAGATAAAGAAGAGCTATTTTTGATGTCCTTCCCAGACTGGGCACCCAGCCCCTGTGTGTTTCCTTGCCATGGTGCACCTTGTTGCCCTACAGACGAGCATGGCTGGACACGTTAGTGGTGAGGGAGAGCAGCTCAGAGTTTCTGTAAGAGCTTGTACAGCTTAATGAGGAGGGAATTAGGAACTTCTGCTGATGTAGACTACCTGATGTTACAGCTAAAAGACCCAGTTCCACCTGAGACTTGTATCCCCAAAGTTGGGGTCCCATGGGGACTTAATGTATGAAAACAGTACCTAACTAATTTTTCAACCTCAGACATTTAGTGTGGTGTCCTAAGCCATTAAACACTTGATAGTTTTAGACACAGAAATACATCTTGTTGAATTTTAAACTGATTTTATTTACTTGATTTTTTTAGAAATTATTTCTTTTTTTTCTTTCAGTTTAACTTTGTTGGAAGAATCCTTGGGCCCAGAGGACTAACAGCTAAACAGCTTGAGGCAGAAACAGGATGCAAGATAATGGTCCGAGGGAAGGGCTCAATGAGGGACAAAAAGAAGGTAAGGTCTTGAAGGGCAGTGTAGTTTCAGATGCATAATTTTGTTTTCTAATGGAGGATAAACTCATGTCTCTCATTCTTGTTGTGTTCTTACTATTATGCTTTATCTAGTATCTTACACAGACTTAGTAAATTACACAGGCTGTCCTGAAGAAGTAAAATGTACGTGCTCCATAATTCTGCAATTGGGAGTCTTAACTAGCAATTATAAAGTATTAAGTAATAAATAACTTAGAATTGTGTCACATTTCATAAGGTAGAGGTAAAAATTGAAGTTAAATGTGTTTTTCTAGGAAAGGACTCTTAACCTCAAAGGTCTTGTTAATAATTTTCTTGCATTGAATTACGAAAGTAATGATTTCTGCATGGAGTGTGGATTGGGAAAATAAAAAAGTTAAATGTATTTCTGGAAGTCACTTCTGTCTGAGTGAACCAAAAAGCACTGTGTTTCTGGTTTTGTTTTGTGTTCAGGTGGAGTCGCAAAGTAATTGGGGCTGTACTTGCCTTGTCCTGGAATATGCATGCTCTGCCCATACGAATGGGCAAACTGCACGATAGAGCCTTCCTGAATGTCAGGTTGCTCTCGTGGTAACTCTGTTTTTCTAGGTTTATTTTCTAGCTATTTCCCTCTACCTCAGGCTACTGCTGCTGAGGTTACACCAACATCTCCACTGTAGTTTTGAATATTTCCTCTTTGCTCCCAGAAATACAATTTCTTTTGATTCTTTTTTAGGAGAAACCCCCCCATCTTTTCCTTACATGATCAGCCACATAATACATTCTATTGATACATATGTAGTACATAACAATTACAATAGAAAGTTAATGTCTACCCAGTTAAACATATTTAAACATCTTTTCCTTCCCAAAGCTTATAAATGTGTTACCTGCAAATTTCATTTAATGTCTCTTGTTTTCATAATATGCTGGAACACTGTCACTGTCCTTTGTCTTATTCTGTCATTGTTGTAGGTTTTGAAGTTTGTGAAATATTGGTTAGAGAATCACAGAGTGGTGGAGGTTCACTCCTCAGGCAGAGTCACCATGTCCAAGTTTCATAGGACCATGTCCAGGTGGCTGCTAGGTGTAGTGTTCTCCTACCACTGTGCTTCAAAACCTGTCCTGTCCTGTGGGAAGTCATCTCTCTAGACAGCTTTGACAGGTTTAATCTCTGGGGAAGTATTTTTGAATTGATTTCCCCTATTCCCCATGTTTTTGTTTAAAAAAATTGTATTTTTTGACAATTTGCAGAAGATTAGACAGTGGGAGTTACCGGAGTTTTGTATTTAAGAAAAAGATTAGAAGAACTGAGGCCACTTGAGTGAGTCACCTGTTTTTTTAAGTTTAGTAAAAAAAAGAAAACTAACTTCAGCAAAAACAAGTATGGCAGATCAGATAAAATCTCGTGCACATTAAAAACTAGAAATTGATCCAGTCTTGAATGCTCATTACAACTTCGAAGTTGGGTTCTTTCATAATTTTTAAATATAACGTACTTGACCATTGATAATTTAATGAGATAATACTGCAGTTAGTGTGAAATGTGTTTGAATGATATCATATTATAAGGTATTTGTATACCAAACAGTATGATATAAGTTGTAAACCAGTGTGGAGTGCCAAATAATTTTCTTCAGAAAACTGATTTTCATGCCATCCATTCTTAATATTTTCAGTTAATTTTCTTTCCTGAGATGATTTGTATTGGTCATTAGTTTACATTTTTCAGGGCGGACTTTTTGATGCTATACCATTGTTGATGAAGTAGGAAGAATTTCATAATCCTTGGTTATGATGTGCACCAATAACATGTTTCTTGTAAAAATAATAATTTGGAAGCTGATTTAAGACATATGACAGTCACAGACAGTAGAAAGTTTGAGTGACATCTGTCAGTCTGGGGCACAAGTACACTTCTTGCTGTTGACTGTTGCCTTTTTCCCTGATGAATTTTGCTTACAGATGACTCCCTAGTCTTTCAGTGCATTTAATGATAACCCCTTTTTTCATTTTCTCAAATGGTTTCTCTCTTTCCAGGTTGTACTTCAAAATTCTAATGAACATCAAAGTATAAAATGCAGAAGTAATACTATTTTTTTCATGGCATGTTAGGATACACTAATTCATTTTTAAAACCCTTTCCTTTCTCTAGTCAGTGTTGTTTAAAAAAATCACTATTTGAAATGTTTTTCACTGAATAGTTTTGAAATTTGGAAGAGATAAGAGATGCAGGTTAATATTTTAGGTGTATTTTGTGAGTATAATTTATACCTGGAAAACCGATTTCCCAGTGCTAATTATGAAAGAAAGTTTATTGGTTGTGGGAAGGAATAATTGCTAACGCAGTGTCAATCTTACATGACAGCTCCATGGTACTAAACAGTTGAATAAACTGTCCATGTACTTTTGCTGCCTTGCTAGTGGTTGCAGAAACCAAGAGAAAATACAAAGACTGACATGCTGGAAAAGAAACCATCCAGATATGCTGTGCAGAGAATTTTGCTTTGCTCTGTGATCCTATGAAAGAAGTAATGAGTTAGGAATCCTTGTCACGTGGCCAAAACACTTGAACTGGCATCACATCTTAAAACTTGCTGACAGATTCCCCCCAGAAAGCAGAGGAAATCCTCAAATCGTTTGTATTTGAGGCTCAGCTGGTAATCAGAATATCTCTCTAGGCAGCTTTCAACAAATTTAAAATCAAAACCTTAATTACTGAGAATACTGTGATTAGAGCCTAGGGGTACTTGAAGGAGATTATTGGGAAGGGGAAAGGGGTTGCAAGCATTCATCAGAAGCTAATGAATGTGTAACTTTATTAAGACCAAGGCATTTTTTTTGCTCAGTGTGAATGCACCTTTCATTAGGTGGAGAAGAAAACTAGTAACTTGCACACTACTTAAAGAAAGTGTATAGCGAAGACTGTGCAATGATGGATAACCAAAACAATTCTTTATCATCTCCCTTGTCTTACACAAATTCTGTAAAATAGGCATTGATGTGCCCATGGGGAGTCAGCTCTGTGCTCTTTAACACACTGCCAGTGTCTCACTTCAGAACAGGATATGAAGCCCGCTTCATAGAATTCTACTTTTAGACAAGAATCTCCCCTAGAACAGTGTGTGATGAGACAGCGTAATTCATTTTTACTTCACGAGGAAGCTGTGAATTCATTATGACATACAGAATACGAATTCATTATGATATACAGAATTTTTTTTCTTACAGCTGCTAGTTTCAAATAGAAGGGCAAGCAGCTATGCAGTTCTAAATTTTAAGAATTGTGCCTTCATCCTCTGTAGCAGCTTTAAGTCTGTTGCACTTCACTCTGTATTAGATGATTTGAACTGATTCATGATTTTTGACCTACTTGTTCCAGCTTACTTGTTCCTACAATCCTGTTCACCTTGCAAGCAGAAATATGAGGTTTCATGAAAGACATGCTCTCAGTTAGTACTGGTCTTGACTTTTGACTTGTGTAAGGTTGTTATAGTAAATAGATAATTCCATTTCTATAAACTCTAAATTTTTCTGTTTTGATAGTATTACTAAAAAGGAATTAGAAAAACCCTGTCCTTGGTACCTGCACAAAGTTTGAGGAAAATATCAGAGGGGAAAAATTTATCTGTCTTGAGATCAGGATATTTTATTAAATTTACATGCTGTATAGTGTTACATTTTTGTAATTTTTTTTACCTTTTAGGCTTTGAAATATCGTCTGATAAACTTTGTTTTCCAATGGAAAGGCTTACATTCTGTTAGCTAATAAAGTGATGTTAGTGACATTGGTAATACATTGTTCTGTCTTGTTGAGCAAGCCCTCTTATTGCCACCTTAATTATAAGTTGCTTAGCTTTTATATTCTGTGTTAAGAACTATGTGTGAACAAATCAGAGTTCTGGTGCTGACATGCATGTTGAAATGGAAGATATTGAGCATGTCCAGGGAAATGAAGTTGTTCTGTGTTTCAAAATGGAAGGCTGACCAGCCATCATTGTTCTCGTGTTCCAGGAGTAAATCTCTAGCTGAGGCCTGTTGCCTCCAGCACGTGCCTCTACATGAAAGCATGCCAGAGCTGTTTGACAGTCACAAGTGTCTGTGTTGGCAAATAGTGCTTTGGAATGGCAGTTCTGAAAAATCTCGTAGCTAGTTGCAAAGGTGGGGTTTTGACTCTTTGGCAGTACCTTTAGGAACATTAGGGGGAAAATACTTTAAATGGCTGGGGACAGAGACTTATGAAAGTGAAAGAAATTTCATGTTCATAATACATTACTAGAATGGCTGTCCCTCTATTAAAAAAAAAATCCCTTTTTGACAATGCTGGTGGAGTTTCTGGAGGTAGGTCAGATGCTTGCTTTGACATTTATAACTGTAACTAACAGAATCCCTTATCAACGTCCATCCTTAAGGATGCTGTTTATTAAAATTCCTCTAGTTACTGGAAACTGACTGAGACAGTGTGGAGTAGCAGTTGTGCATGTTTGAGACATTGGGTTCTGCTTTGTTAATTTCTGTTGCAAATCAAAGCTGCAAGTGTTTGACTTATATTCATTTGAATTGCCATCAACTTCCATGATTATCCATTAAAAGCCATTGTAAGAGCAGGCTCCTTAGCTGAGACTGAGACATGGCTTATACAGCATGTGTGCTGAATCTACTGCATTCAGGTAATGAACTTGGAATAGAAAATTACTGAAGGCATTCAGAATGAAGTGTTTAAGATACTACCCTGGGAACTCACGATTTCATAAACGTCAAGGTCTTCTACAGTGGCATTTCCTCTGAATACAGTTTTTCATAAGCATGTATGTGTTGATTAAGTTTGATTTCTCAAACTGATCAGGCTTGGGAGACTTTTTAATGCTTAATTTTTGGCTGCTACAATAACTGGCCTTTCATTTTTAAACCAACTCTAAACGAAAAAGTATTAATGTAAACTTATATATTCACTGTGTCACAACTGCTGTTTTAATAAAGGTGTTTAAGAATACACTTAGTGGTTGCTACTGCTTTGCCTTCCTAGAGGTTCATTGGAAAACATAAGGTGTGCTGAACATATTTTTGGTTGCTTGTAAGGTATTTTTTTTTTTCAGTAGTGAGTACCTAAGAAAATGAGCTGTTCCAATTTCAAAATCTTCATTTCATTTGTAACTGGCTATTTTGAATACAAGGGGAATTGTAACACTGGATTTTTTTAATTATTATTTTTATTAAAGAATGGTTGAAGCATGGCCTTTTTCGCTTTTCACAGACAAAACAGAGGTCTCTAGAGTTATATCTCCCTGACAATATTTGAGCCAGTGACCCTGTTTACACTATTAGCTAATAGCATAGACAAAAAAGAAAACCATCACAGAAAAAAAAAAAGTCCTTTTACCAAATTACTGATTTAATTTTGTAACTAAATGCTAAATATTAGTAAATTTATAATTATTTTAAATAGAATTTTTACTAGACAGTGGTGAAGGTAATAGATGTTATTTCTCACTGACAGCAGACTCCTTTTAAGCCTGTTCCTGGGTGTTTTGTACTCCAGAGTTTCTAGACTATTATCTTTGGAAACTTACCCTCATACATCTTTTCTTTGAGTAAAAAATGTTCAGTTCACAATGGCAGTAGTGAAGAATGCAGGTGCAACTAGCATAGTTATGTATGGGAATGCATATTTTACAAGAGAACATTTTCCTGAGGTTTTATATAAGATTTGACAAACGCTTCTTATTTGAAGTAATTTATTTCAAGAGTATTTTCATAGCAGCCAGGGGAATGCTCTTACTTTCAAGAGCAGAATGGTTTTATTTTTAAGGGGAAAAAAATTAGGTGCCTGAGGACCTTAAAAATTATTACAAGGCAATATTAGTCTTTCATAAAAAATTACTGATACATATCTGATGCAATGCATCTTTTAAATGGTTTATTTCATACATACTTTTGCCCTTCATTGGCTACATACCAAATATATCCAATGTATATTGGATATATTTCTACATGAGCTCAATACAAAGTTGCAGCTTCCGAGCTGATTTTAGTACTGCTAAGACACGGGCTTTCCTATGTAATTTGAAAAGTAGCTGAAGCCTTTGGGCTGTGATTAACTTTGCTATCAAAAATTCATTATATGTCATTTTGTTCTGAGAGCAGTTAAATTGGTTATTGAGCTAATTAAATATGGAAATAACTGACTTTAACAAAATACTTCTTTTTAATGCCATTAAGTACACTGGAAACTGTGAACTGTAGAAGAGTAATCAAAGCCCTGCTAGTTGAAATCAGCTTGTATTATGCTTTCCTTCTATTTGTTTTTCTGTCAGTTCCCTGTGAGGAAAAACCCTTATGAGCAAGCAGTGAGAGAATCTAGATTTATTTTGAAATTAGAGAAAATAGCACGAAGTGTAGTGGAAAAAAGTATATCAAGGGAACCCTGAATCATTGCCTGAACATCTTGCATAAACAAGTCTGGTTTATAAATTAAAATGCTATGTCTATTGAACAGGAATTGACTCATCCTGTAGGATGGCAGAAGTTCTCTTTCTGCAGAATTACTTCTGAGCTTTTGCGAGCTTTTGCCAGCGGTTTATATCTGGCATTTGAATAGAAGTTTTGAAAGGCTTGGGAGACTGCATACAGAATTGTTTTGAGATGCTGACCAAATTGTCTGCAAACATCTATCTGCATTTTACTTTGTCTAGCAAAGTAGTGAAGCAAGGTTTACATATTGAAACTCTACTGTAACCTGAATGTTTTTTCATGGTAACATTTCTAACTTTCTTAAGAATTAATGCTGTGATAATCTTGCTTACCAGAAATAATTTGTATTCAAGATTGCATTTTCAGTGTGTTTGTTCAGTATTATGCAATGTGCTTGCAATTCTGTGTGGGAAAGGCCATACTTAGTTTGAGGCTTGTGGGAATTTTCTTGTGCCTGCATGAAGATAGAATCTACTTAAATGTGGGAATGGAGTTAGAGCTTGTTGTTTCAGGGGGGAAAGCAGCATGCCTGTGTGATTCCTGAGTAGCTGTCACTTCCTGGCAATTATTGGTTCTCCTAATTTTTTAGGTGGCTTCTGGCACGCAGAATACAGGCAGGTGGTTGTTTACCATAGTGGATATGGCTCCTCAGGGTCCTGTTCGCAATTTTTCTGAGAGTGATAGGAAGGCTCCTTAACATGGAGTAAAAGAGTAAGCACAAAATAAGAACCACTATTGCTGAAACCAAATACTTAAACTACTAACTGAATATTTAGAAGATAAAGGTATTTGACTTCGCGCTATTTTGTTTTCCAAATAGAGACAAGTAATCTGTTTCAGTGCAGCAATGTACTGGATTGCTTGTCAACTGTATGGTAACAATCACCAAGTGTAACTCCTAAAATGAGTGATCAGTTTGCCATTTAAACTTGTTTATAGATGGTTACTTTCCTTAGGTTTTCTGGCTTAGTATTAGCTTTTGTCATGCCTAGACTCAAATTGAAATGGATATTGTTAATCACAGGCTACACTTCTGTCTGTGTATGGCCTACAGTGCCATACATTAAGCATATGAATGAAATTTAGGTAGCTGTGTGGCTGTTAATAAGGATGTGGCAGTATTCTCACTTTTTTTTCCTGAGAGTCAGGGTGATAATGTAAATTCACCAGTTTGCTTGCCTTGAAGTTACTGGAACATGCATGCTGAATGTAGTAGCTTTTGAAGAGGTTTGGAGAGTAGATAGCAAAGTTGCTCTCATACTTGGCTAGAGGTTTCTGTAGGTAAGTTGTAGGTGTGATATGAGGATTGAGTAGAAATAAAAGGTTAAGGTTAATTAGTATCTCAGCTAGAATTTCTGAAACCTTTTTGATTCCTGACATAACTAAAAACAGGCAATGTAATTATGAGCCACACTACCATTTCTTTTATGTATCATTTTAGAAGTGTGCTAATGGTATTTTTGCATGCATTGAAGGGATTTTTCTTCAAGAGCAAAGAACAGCCTATTAATTGAGTGCCTTTATCTGGCATGTGGGCAGTGAGTGCATATAACTTAAATGTTAGGATGTAAATATTTATGTAAATTATTATACTTTTTTTTTCTGTCTGGTAAATCTGATGTAGGTGCTACTTTCTTCATAATCTTTCTGTAGTGTTCTGTGATCAGGTGCTGTGGCACTAGGTTGATATGATTGTTTCCAGGGAGGTCAGCATTTCATGGAATTGGATGTTCTGCTATGAGGTTATTTAACTATCTGAAGGGTTTCTTTGAAATTGTTTTCTTAAATATTGATTTGATATTGGTATTGTGGTGATTTCTTCGTTAGATTTTTTTTTAACACTGTGATAGTGAAGCAGTGAGAGCCCTGGGTCCATTCTGTGGTAAAGTTCCTGTGAACTTTAGCAACTGCATGTTTCTCTTGAATAAGAAAGAAACAGTTTTCTGAAAGATGGGACCCATAACATAATTAATAACATCTCTGCCACTGCTTGTGGGCTCTTTGGAGTATTTTTGTAAATGTATGTCTGGACTGTTCAGTCCTGAGCCACACAGAAACAATTAATGCTTCTGTGGCAGTCAGAGCGATAAAGAATTGAAAACCACATTTAGCTGACTGAATGCACCTGAAGTACCTGACTGTTTTAATTGATCCACGTGATGGAATTATTTCAGAGCCACTTAAGGTTCTGAGCTACTCATTTCAAATGTTCCCATATTTAAAACCATATGTATTCAAGGGAATTCAATTTTTAGGCTATTGGGGGTCCTGGCAGATATTTTAATTGGCTTGTTGAGCTTGTAAAATATACTATCGCTGATACATAGTTTCAAGAACTAAAAGCTAGTAGTTGACAAATTTTAGATTTAATAATAAATTTTATAGAGAGAAATATAGGTTTTTCCGTGCTGATAAAGTATGTTGCAGTCATTTTCCATCTTTGGAGTGATCCATAAATGACCAAGCAGTCTTTGAGGTGGCTGTGAGATACTCCTGTGTTTCAAGTTGACAGTGCTGGAATTGAATGTTCACTTAAATTTTGACTGACAAAAAGACCTAGAACTTAAATCTGTTAGCTCGCATTGACTCACAGTAGCACGAATCAGAAAAAGGCTTAAGATAAGCTGTATTGCAAACCAAAATAAGTGATAAATTAAATTTAAAGTTACATGGTTTGAAATACTGAAGCTGGTCTGGAAATTAGTATGCAGTGAGGACATAAGGGTACTGCAAATAGCAAAATTGGTTTTTGCAGCCTGACTAGTGGAATTTTTCAGTATCCAGCCTTTTAAATAAGTCCAATTTGGCTTGAAATGTACCTTTTTAGAATAGTTCATTTGGTAGTAAAATTAACCCTCCTTAAAAAAACCCAAAACCAAAAAAAACCCCACAATTCTCCATTTCTAAGAAAAATCAGATCTACTCCTGAAGAAACATTTTGAAGAGGAAAACACATTTACTATTGATTATGTGTTTCGATTCTCTTAAGGAAGTCTGATTTGGTTATTGCAGGCTTCAGACCTCTTACTTGCAGTCAAATGTATGGTTCATGACTTAGAGTAAAAGAATCTACCAGGTAGAATAAGGTGTAATGATTTTAGGTAAGTCACACTTGGCATGTTACTTGTGTTCCTGTTAAACTCACTTGCAACTGGCTGTTTCTGTAAGTCGGAGTATTAAGTATCGTAAATTTGATTGGACAATGCTGTATCACCAATCTTGCCAGGAGCAGAAATTGGCAGGAGTGTGGCATTTTGAGCATGCTTTTTGGATCCTGTGTTTTTCACAGTAGTAGATGCAGGATTTTCCCCGCATCTTCTTGGAGGACCATGTAATAAATGAGGGAGTGTTTGCAGGGGCACCAGTGGGAGGGAATTATTCAGGTTTCCCTGTCAGCTGTATCATTTTTTATGTTAGGCTGTAGTGGGTAGGAGTTCAAATACACAGGTTGTGTTTGCTGCTCAAACAGTTGTTTATAGTGACCCTTAGGGAAGAAGCAGCAGAAGGAATATAAACATTGCATGGGCAACAGCAGCAAGCTGACAGGCAATGAGTTTTACCTTACTGGCTGGTTAAATAAGGCTCCTGTTTTGCAAGGGGAGGGAAAGAGAAAATCAGGTTGAGTATTTAAGGATTAGGGGGGGAAGGAAACTGGAAGACCCTCAAAAGGTCAAATAATTTGTCACATACATATTCATCTGTTAGCTCATAAATGTCAGTTCTTGGAAAAAGCCTTTCCAGCTTTTTCTTGGATCTGACTTTGCAGAATGTTTTGGGGCCTGCAGCTGGGCTGCAGAGCTAAACTCATCTTTTTCACGTTTTAGAACAGACCTCTGAATCAGGCATCTCTTGTAATTTTTGCTGCTTTCCTGGCCTTGAAAAAGGATCTGTGCTCCTGTGAGAGACATGTTGAAGGGTGGCTGGTGATCATGGAATCAGCTAGGAAAACATTTGATTACTTCAGTTACTTGGCTTGAAAGTTCAGCCTGAGGAAAGAACTTCTTCAGCTCCCCCTGTTAGTGTACATTTCTGCACAGCTGAGTCACTGAACACATGGGCTTGCTTTTAGGGATCTTCTCCCCCTCCTGTTAGCTTGGAGTGATTTTGTGATCTTTTAGAGAAACAACTGACCAACCCTTGCCCCCATCCCATTTTATTCTTTTGTTTTAAGAGTTTTGCAAGAACAATTTTTCAGACTGTCAGTGGTTGTCTGTAGCTGTGGGTAAGACTATTTTATAGACCAATCCATATGGTTTTGCAGTAGTTGCTTTTTCCTGGTCTCTTCAGAGCTGCTGCCAAGCATCCTTTCCCACCATTTTAACCACTGATCAGTGGATCTCAAGCTGTGGAGTGCTTCCAAGTGAAGTATGTCACAAAGAACCAAGACCTTCTATGTGGTCTAGATGCGTGGGAAATTCCAAGTCTGTATTTGTAATAGAAAGTATCTGTGGTCCTTCAGAGGAGAAAAAGGACAGGTGTCAGAATGGCTCTTCCTGCCAAAACTATACTAACCACATCATTTCATAGTGAATTCCTTTATATGAGCCTATTTGTAAGATACAGTGAAAAATTGATAATTCAGAGTCGATTTTCTGTATATTGATATTTACAATTCTGTGATTTTAGCTGTGACATTTGCTACTAACATGTTTGTCATTAAATAGATAAACAAATGAGTTTTGGTTAATTTGGTGATGCAGTGAGTTTCAATATTGGTAACAACAATGGTGGGAAAAATGCCCAAAGATGATCCTTAGTTTCAACTTAGTTAACCACTATCATGAATATATTAAAGTAATTGTAAGATCGATTTCGCTCCCTCCTGAGCGGTGTTCTGAGTAATGTGCACTCCCATTGCTTCTAAAACACTGATAAATGCAATCTGTTGGAATGTTTTTAAGACAATAGCTATTTAATGAATAGCTTGTGTGTACCGGAGAAAAGAATAAGCTTGATTGCTTACAATCTGACATTTGAAAAAGCATTTTTTTAGATCTCTTGTATTTGCATATCTAATTGCTATGTAATCAAAACTAAGTGAACTGTAGCTGCTTGAAACTAAAAAATGAAAGGCAATCATCTTTAAAGGGGGAGATATCCCACTCATACGCAAGCCTGTCTGAATATTAGAATTATATTCTTCTTGTGTTTAATTATAGGTGTCTGACTGAGCAGTAAATTTATGCCTGTGTATTAAAGGAGTGAATGTGACCCTGAAACATCAGCTTTCCTTTGTTGAAGCAAAGCATTCGCATTGAGAGAACTTAACAGTGTTGTGTATTTTGGTGATAAGGGATTGTGCCAGAGTAGCTGTTAATTACCTGCTTTGTTTGATATGGAAAGTAGTGGTTCCACACTTTTCTTCCCACCAGTGACAGTACTCAATTAAAACTTGTATTAAACAGTGATAATGCCCTCGTTTATCTGGTGGAGAAGGGGCGAGGTGAAGAAAATTAACAGGATATTTTCATCTCTTTGGAGACGACTTTGGTTTTTCATGAACCTAGTGACAGTAAAGACAAAGGAGTTTTGTCTTTTTTGGTGTAGTAGTGTATGGTGAGCTTTGGTTATTTTATTTATTTTTTAAATCTTTGTGCCTCTTGAATTCTGCTGTTTAACAACAGTGGCTATAGTAGAAGTGGAAAAAAAGAAACCTCAACTGCAGTGTCAGAGTTGCAAATTTGGAAGATGCTTGCTCTATCTTATTCCTTCTTGTTCCTCTGTGTGAAGCATCTGTTGCCATTGCTCATTATTTCAATGGTTTTTGAAAATCTATTGTATCGTGACATGGCATCTTACATATCTTGCATGGCAGAATTTTTTTTTTTTAATTCAAGTGTTTCAGTTTTTCTATTCCAAGTGTGTGAAGCATGTTTTCCTAATGCAGTCTGAGATGGACTTCCCTAAGTAGCAGCTATTTTTGGAATATCTGAACAGAAATAACAAGGAGGAGTAAAGCAGAGAAATTGACATAGAAGATTTGGTATCTTTGTTTATTTCACATACCAGTGCTGAAGAATATTCTAACAGTGAAAATAAAGAAAATATATCAATAGGCAGTAAGAAAGGATATAAAATTGTTATAGTAACCCTTAAGTACTTTTTATTTCATTTATCCAAAGAAATTAAGGAATGGGTTGGTTGCTTTCCTCTATAAAATTTGGAAGGTCTTTGTTCAGCAAGCTTGAACAGCTTTATTCTGGAGTGAAAGCTGAATGTTTGATGCTAAACTAATTTGGCCAAAAATGTGAAACAGTAAGTGAAAAGGAGTAATTACTGTAGCAGCTTTAGAGCGTGTACACGAAATTCTTTTGAGGAGCTCAGTGGCTATGGCAGTGCATGGTAATTTAAGTAGAACTTCAGAGCTTCAACTGTTAGGTGAATAGAGGTCACATGCAGAGTAAGAGTGGTTGCCTGCAGTAATTAGGCACAATTAATAAAAGTTTGCTCAGACGGCATATTGCACATACTGAATGGTTAGCAGTAATGACTGGTCTTAGAGATAACCATACACAAACAAACACAAAAATCATTACAGATAAAACAGTTTCTTAAAAGAATTTGTAAGGTGTGGAAACTTGAAAGATTTTCTTGTTTTGTTGAAAACCTAAACATAGTGTAAAGAGCAGAAAGCTAGATTTTATTTTGTAGTGGAACATTGTAATATCAAAGGATGCAGGCAAAGTGCTGTGGAAGATCAAGCTTAGGAAAAAAAAGTTGTAATTGTATGAATTGATTATGGTTTACAGAAAGAACACTGGAAAGCCCATCTTAGATCATACCTGGCATGTTTTTTAAGTAGTCTGCTTTTCTTTTAAAGTAAGTGTTCTTCTGGGTATATTAACTGATAAATTTAATTAAATTGTTGAATTTCATAACAAGTTGCTACATAATTATTGGTTATGTTTTCAGTAGGTAATTCATAAAGTCAATAAATGTAGATTAGTTCCTACCACCAAACAATTGCCCTTTCATGCCAAGTAAACAGTGATAAGCATTAAATGAGAACTTGATAAGGTGTTTTATGATCTGGCATTTTGACGTGCAGTTATCTCTGTTTCTTTAACAGTTTTTTCTGGTTTTCTTTTTTTCTGCACTGTAAAAAAAAAACCCATGGAATGTGAGTTTGACATGCATTCAGATTAGCAGACTTACTTCATGGCACAGCAGTTCTGCTGCAGACTGTTAGTGTAACTGTGTTAGCTCATCCATTTAGGATTAGGTTCTGCAGTGATTAGAGGGCTTCCTCTGCTCAAACATTGAATGCTCATTTCACTTTGTAGGTGAGCGCTGCAGCCCACACTGTCTAGCCACAGACAGTTTTTGTAATCCCAAAGCCACTCTGTTAAGGTTTCTTTAGACTATCATGCATTCAGTATAAATGCCCAGCCTCAAATAAAGTCAAATAGCGTGTTCTTCCAGAATGAATAGGCTTAAATGGACATACTGTACTTTTTGTTCCCCGTGAAGAAAATGCAAAAGGGCTGTCACATTTTTCTGCTTGAATTGTTTTGATTATGTTTCATTGACTTTGCTCACTTGAAAAAGATTTGTTGGCATTTTTTGAGTATTTTCTTTGTTGTGTAGTTCAGTTACAGTTTTGAGGAACTCTTTCTTGTATTCGCTTTTAGAGAAATTTATTCCCATGTGGTAAAATAATGTTGTAATATCCAATTTTGAATAGATAGTAATTTGCAATATTTTCACATAATCTCTACGTGCAGATATTGAAGAGGCGAAAATTTCTGTGTTGAAATTATATGCTGTTTTAAGATGTGGAAAAGAATGGAACTTCACAATTGCCTTTCCTGGACTATTTTTGATGAGCATGCTTTCCCTTTATGTTCTTTACTATTCTTGTAGGACTTGCAGTTCCTTTTGGCAGGAATTGCTGTGTCTGATTGTGCTCTAGAGTGAAGTTTCTACGTCTAAGACTGAATGGGAATTCTCTTTTCCAGTCTAAGATTTTGGGGAGTTTTTCCCATTTGAGAAATGCCAGCTACAACGCACAAATGTGGTAATTTTCTGCACTCACCCCATGGACAATTTTTCACAAATTTCATTAAAATGGACAAAAATGATTGTGTTAAGTTATGCACTTAGTCAAATAGGAAAAGTTTACTTTCTTGGTAACTCTGAAAAAAAAGTTTAACTTTTCTACCACTAAACTTTAGGACATGAAAAATCTAGAAGCTGAGAGCTTTCAGCTCTCCAAATAGTCATCCAGAAGAACACTGTTAAGCATTCTGTTGACAGGGTTTATGTACCACTGAGGAAAATTCAGACCCTCTATCTCCCCCTATAATCTGAGTTGATGGTACTTGTCATTTGAAATATATATACAACTGCTAAATGTGCTTTTTTCTTTCTGATGAAAACAGTCCTGCTGAAAGCATGTCGTAAAACTTGGTTTTTATTGCAGAGTACACAATGAATCATAATTTCCTGCAGGCTCAAATCCTGCCTATGTAGGATCAACAACTAAAAAACTGAAAATGTGAACGATACTTTATTTATGACTGGGACCTACAGAGTATGTCTCACATTTGTATTTGCAGGTTTTGGCTGCATAACAATGTACTTGGTGCATCTGGTATTTGAACTCTAGTGAGGTCACCCTGAGCACAACTACCTAAGATTTTTTTAAAGTACTCGGCAATGATATTGATGTTCTTTATCCCTTCTGTCCATTTTTTTTAGCCATTTGGGCAGTTGAGAATGAGGTTAAGGTGTAAAATTTCAAAATTTACTGTGAAAGAAAGTAAGGAGAATTTACCAGTTAGCCCTTGGTATATCTGTGCCTCAAAGCTAAGAATTTTCTTTAAATCAGATTTTGAGTGATAGAGATTTCTCTTAGAGAAAATGTGAAGAATCCATCTAGAAACAAACTTTAATTCCCTGTATTAGCAGAGTCAAGTTATGATGACCTTGGATACACTCTAAACCAATTTTTAATGATTACTGTCAGAGCAGTTCTTTTTCTCTTGAAAAGTAATGGCCTATGATATATTGAAGGCCAGATTAAATCATCCTGACTATTCCTTCTGGTTGAAGTCTGTAAAACTGGGAAAAAATTACTAGGAGTTAAGCTTAAGTATAAAAAGAGGCATAATGCGTAAGATGTATAGAATAAAATTTCAGTGCAGTATAATGTACTAATTTATCAAAATCTTACACAGATCACAAAGATTTTTGTTATACCTATACATATGTGTATACAGTGTGTTTGTGTGTGTGTGTCTATGCTGCTGAAGTAGATAGCAATTCTGTAATCAAGTTGCATTTTATGTGTTTGGGTTTTTTTCCCCTGTATCTGGTTTTGTGCATCATGGACTTCGTGCATTCCTATATACTAAAATGAAAACAGCTTGTTGGTAAAGATCAAGCTAAAATTTTGGTACTGCAGTATGGTTTGTTTACATCTAATCTCAGAGAACTAAAATATTAATCCTGTAGAATTTTTTTTTTTCCTTGGTGCATTAAATGCTATTACTTTGATCATACTGTGTGACATGTGTGTAATAGCCAGTTGCCATTAATCCTGAGTAGTATTCAGCAACAACTTTTAATGATTAGAGTAGTGGTCTTTTGTTGTGTGTCTTGTTACTGGCCTTAAATTAGAAAAACTAAAAAACTAAACTTACTTGAAACAGTCAGGGTTTTTTGGAGATTTTTTTGCTTGTTTCAAAAAAATAAGTAAAGTATGCTCACCTGTGTGACCAATTAGAGACTCTGCAAGGCACTTATTTAAAAGGAAGTGAGGCAACACAGCCAACAGGAAATGCAGCAAATTTGAAATGAACAGAATTAGGCCTGAGAGATCAGGAGGAAACTGAGAAAAGGTGTTAAGTCTCCATAAAATTGTGACAATGGTTGCAAAAGGGTTTCTTTCCTAATGCTTATTTATCTATGATTTTTGCAAGTACGTTTTCTAAGATGATAAACAGTTTCTTGCTTTCTATAACTGAGATTTTTCATATGTATTAAACTAGATATTTGAATTCTAGTCTGTTCGCTCAGCTCTTCATACCAGCATTTACAGTGGTCAATAGTGTTAAGAGCCACATAATTACTTGGAGGATGGGGTGAACATTAGGGCATACAGAACTTGCAGAGTGCATGGAATTCAGTGTCCTGGGACTGCGTGTGGTTGGTGACATACCACCAAAAAAACCCCAAGCTTATTCCCATATGTAAGGGAAACATTTGAAATGTACAAAGTGAAAAGCTCAGTGTGGAGCTTTGTACTAGTGTTTTCTGTACCTGGAGTTTCAGATGTTGTGTACTTTTTCAGAGGTAATTTAGCTGCTCTTTGGACTCTTGGTAAACATATACAGTGCAAACTTTCTCTTTTGGTGTAATTATTTTCTTATTTCTTTCTTTAGCCTTTTCTTATATAGGTGTATTAGAAAAACCGTTGCATGCCTGTGTTTTTGAATATTTGTGGCATTTTTGTGTACTGTTGCATCGTCAGATTTAAGAGATTATTTGTTGCTATCTTCAAAGTAATGAAGTAACATTGCCTAAAATGGGGCAATGTTTTAAAACTCCAGTAGGTATGTTATCCTGCATGTTGTATCATGTTAGAGCAAGGTATTAAAAGAGTTTATATGTTTAACTGCCCAAATAAAAACATCCCATCTTGCTTTTTTTTTATGTTCTTTCGTTATCCATTGATTTGTCTGTGTATTTCATGCTGTTGGTCTCATTTAACTTTCTAATAGATGATGAGCTGTGCCTACTTTTCGCTTTGCATACACTGCAACTGCAGTGTACACCTTCCTTGCCTTGTGATGCTTGAGTGTTGGTGTGCTAAATAGTTGTATGTTATGTACTAAGTCAGTCAGTAAAGTTTTAGTGCAGATGGTTTCCACCTTTTTGTCCCCATGACAAGAATGTCACATCCTACAAAAGTGGAATAAATCATATTAACTCTGCCTGCAGGGTGAGGGTTGGGGGCAGAACAGGGAGGGTATGGAGGTTATACTGTGTATGCTTAGCTGAGCATGACTTGCATTGGAAACTTTGGTTTTACTTTTGTTGAGTATTAGAGTAGCTTGTTGAATAATTAAAATGTGCTTCACTAGCAGAGGGAAAAAATCTATGAACAACTTTCACTGATGATTTTTCTGACTTAGGCAAGCAGTTTTTTGTGAAGGTGTCTTTCCCTGTGAGACCATATGGTTTTGCAAGAAGTTTGAGTATACAGTTTAAGCATTGTTTGTAAATTACAGCAGAAGATTAATTTCTTTCAAATTCCTGTGGAGAATAGCATTGAAACTGATTGTTGAGGTAATTTGATTTTTGCTTTATTTTACTTGATTACTTAGATTTTTTTTTCCCCAGTCAGGCACTTCTGTTCCATAACATTTAAATAGGATTTAATACTTTGTATAAATTACTTGCATAGGCAGAAGAGGTATAAATAGTTGCAAATGTACTATATGTTGCATAGTAAAAAGGGTATTAAAAATATAATTTAAAAAAATAATATGTTTGTATCTTTCATATGTTTGGAAATCTTAAAGTGAATTCTACACTATATCAATACACTTTTCCTAAGAAGGTGATATAGTGGATATTGAAGTAACCACAGATATCCTTAAATTAGAATTTAATTTGAACTGTATTTACTTAAATTTGTGTCAAATTATGCAGGATTGAAGAGGCTCACACACTCTTAAGCAGAGTAATGCCTGAGCTCTAATCATATTAGTAGTCCTCAGAGGACAAAATCTCTCTATTGCAAATTATTGAAGGTTTTCTGTGAATGGTATGGCACTATGTTTGGATTGATCTGATGGTCAGTTCCCATTAAAGGCCTTAGGACATCTGTTCCCACTGCTTCATGTGCATCCTTGGGCATCAGTTGAGTTTGTGAGTTTCCTAAATTGGCCCCTGCACAATTGTCTGAGCAGCAGGGGCAGCTCAGTGGAAGTAGCAGAGTCATGGCTGCTATTTTCAGTGACAGCTGGTTATTAAGTAGACTCAACCTGCAAAGTTAAACTTCACCTTCACATTCCATGATATGAGATACATGAGTGTCTGCATTAAAATATTTTCACTTTTAACTTCTAGCTTGCTATGTCACCTTATATTTCACCCAGAAAAATAAGTACTTTTTGATGAAAATAATTCTTGTTCAACAGAAAGGAGAAAAAAATTCTATAATTTTGTGATTTTTTTTTTCTTCATAGCTTTGAAACAGTTTTTGTGTGATCTTGAAATCTGATTCTTTATAGACCTCTCTAAGTAATTTCTAAACGAAACATCATTTTCTTAATTGTTCATGAAAGACTTTTTCCCAATATTTTGAAGAAACATGAAATTTGTTACTTTTTTCCTGGTTTTATTTAGTTCCATTCTCTTGTTATAATTCGTATATGGGGAGAAAAGAAACCCCTACCAAACATGCCCACTCCACCTACCAAAAAACCACAAAAGCAAAATATACCAAAAAAAAAAATGCCAAACACAAACCAACTGTCCCAAACCCCACAAACCAAAATAACCCCTTTTGAATTATGCCACTGGAGCATTTAGTTAAGTGCCAGTATTGTTTGAATTGGTGCCTTTGGCGTGTTGCAGCTGGAGAAGTAACATTATTATTGTTGATAATAGAGAACTGAGTTGAGTAACAGACCTGTGGTAAAGATGCTCAGGTCTTTGGCCTATCTAATCTTGGTTTAGCATTTCAGGAAGATCATGCTTTTTGTATGTAATGAAGACCTTCAGCCACTTCACTGATTTGGCTTAAAATATTGACTACAACCCTGTACTGGTTGAGTATTGTTTTTCAGTGATATATAATTTATGAGAATTTGTTGTCTTAAATAGTTTCGAAGGATGTACTTTTTAGGTATATTTTCCTTATTTTTAGGAATCGTGCTTTTGTTTTTCTTGATGGCTGCATGTTTTGCATAAGCAGCATTTTAAATTTCCCTTAAAAACAAAAAAATTAGACTTTCCTTTTTCATATATGGCAATTACATAGTTGAAGTGTGGGTGGAAGGAATAGGAAGGGGCTTTGAACAACTTTTTTGAATGGAAATACGTGGTGCCATCCCATCTCAGTTAATACTAATGAGCTGTTCTACTTTCCCCAGCAGTGATGGGCGTTAGTTAAAATAAACTATACTCTTTGCTCCTTTGCATCTAGCATAAATTTTAATTTTATTTTACTAGTGCTATAAGATGAACTATGCTAATTCTTAGAAAATACATTGCAGCAGCTTTTCTGTTCTGATAACTGCATCACTACAGCATACACAGGAAATGTCTCACAGGCTATATTAGTATTGGAAGAGAAAGTCATGTTTGTCTCCCTTTTATAGCTAGCCAGTTCATGGATTTTTCACTCTTTTCCATTTGCAGAGAACTTCTAACAGTTTTTTTTTTTTTTTACTTACTTTCTTATTTTGAACCATAAAGAGTCCCTGAAAAGGACTTGAGTTTTCTCCATTTGTCTTTTATCTTAAAATTTTAAACTACAACCTCAGTCAAATTTCTGGGTTTTTTATTCTGTTTTTTTTTCCTTTAGCATGCACAGTGTTAAAACATAAATTTGTGTTCAAATCACAAATAGTGGTGCTTAACTCTGGAAAAGGATTTTGTGTTATTCATCACCAAAATGGAGGAGAACTTGAAGAAGTAGGGGTGATGGAAAAAACAAAAGTTTGTTCCTTTTTCTGTGACTTAGCTTCTGTTGATTTTTGCACTGTTTTTCCTTTACTAGGTTGTCTTATATTATGGCTTCTTGAAATTTCAGTCTCAAGTGTAAACAAGAAGGAATAATTTATGTCCATCATAGGGTAAAAAAAAAGCCCTAATTCCAACTCTTCATGCATCTCAAACATCTTAAAGAAGCAAAATAGGGCACACGCCCAATTTTTTTTTGCTTTTCAGGTCTCCTTTAAGAGCAGAGACAGCCATGATGCACCAATTTTGGAGGTAGAGGCAAGTAAATGTTTTACTTCTTGTAAACATTCCAGTGAGTTTTTGCAAATTACCTATTATTTGAGGAGACACTGGTTGAAAAAGACCCTCAGCCTCTCCCCCTTTCCTAAATTTGCTTTGTATGATTTGATGTGAGGAAGACTATTATTTAAGCTTTTATTGACTATAGACAGGTTTCACATCAGTTACACACTGTTGCAATACCCAGTTGGTGTAAAAATATGTAGCTCTAATCTTAGAAAAGTTTTTGTGATAAAAATAGTTGAAGTTTTGTCTTTTGAACTGATCTACAAAATGAAAATTTGTTGGGTGCGTCATAAGTGATTTTTTTCTTAGGAAAATAAAAGAAGTGTTGATTGTTTCTTGCCCTCAGCTGCTGGTGTTCAAATCAGCTCTTTGGCGTTCTCACTTTGGACAGTTGAGCAACCTCTTGTGTACTGGTACAAAACATGTGACTATTTCTGTGCTAGGGACATTCCTGAAAGCTCACTTTGAGTTTCTCCTGATGGCATCACATCATCTTGAAGGCTGTATTAGAGGGACAGGAAAGAACTATCCATCTGTTTTGCTGATTTCTTTTGGACCTTCCTATTCCTTACTTGAATAAAACCAGACAGTTTGCATTGTTGCATAAAAATACAGGATTACACGTTTGGCAAAGTTTTGCTAAACTTCTGTTTTGGGAGGTGGGAACTAATGTTCTAGTCCATGTTAGAGGGTTACAGTGGGAACAGCAAAGAAGCTAGATTTTGGTCAACTAATGTGAGAGAATAGTTCAGTGGGCACAAAAAAAAAATGCTAGTTAATAAGCTGTATTGATCCAAATTAATACCTGTGCCAGTTTGAGAAGGGAGAGGATTTGAAAAAGGAGGTGGGAGGTCAGGACCTGTCAGTTGGCAGTAGATCCCTGTCATCTCTTGGAAATGCATTTTGAAAAAAGCTGTAATGCTTGTGCGTTTCTGAAGAAGAGGAAACGTTTATATTGAAGAAATTGACCTTTCTTCTACCTGTCTCTCGAGGATGTGAGCAAAGTGTGTAATTATTTTCGTCTTCAATTCATGTACAATGCTGCCTTATTTTCTGAGGTGGATGAAACCATTGTGAAATGTACGAAAAGCTTCCACATAATGACCTTTTCTACCCAGTCTTACCTTCTTCAACTTTTGTAATTCAGAAGTATATTAGGTTAAACTGTAAAACTTTCATTTGATTTTTTGTGGGGGCAGATAAGCATGCAATCTAAAAATGTATATAATGGGTATTTTAATGAAAAAAGCTTGTAACTTGTCTTTTGAAGAGCAGAAGCAGAGTTTTTTAAATAACTTTTTGTGTGTTTCTGATAGTGTAGTGGAATTTGTTTAAAAGTTGCTCTTTTTAAAATAGTGACTTGGGTAGCACATCAGTGATTTACTTTGCTTCTGTAACTTCATGCTGTAATGACATTCTGTTTGCCTCTTTCAATCTGTCCTGTTTTTATTATTATAAATAATAATATTTCTCTCTGCATTAATATCTTTGGTAGCAAAGGGAAATGGTTAGCTGAGGAAATGTGTTGAAAAAACCAGAACCTGAAATTTTTCATAGTAAGCCTAAATTTTGCTTATTACTTGACTTGCAGTGGAGCTGTGATAATTTGGTTAGTTATAGATATTAGTTGGCACACTCAGTTTTACTCAAAATGATACAAGTAAAGATGTCAGCAAATTCATTATTTAATGAGTTTTTTAGAAAATTATATTCCTTTGGTGAATGTTTTTGTACGTTTTCCCAGAATTTGTGGGATTCAAAAAGTTCTTGTGAAACTAGGTGTCTTTTTGGAAGGATGATGAGGTGTCCTAAACAGAAGTTGTAGGATTGCTAATTGAATGGGATCTTGAAGGATGCACATCTAGACATTCTCTTCTGAAACCACTATAGATGTAACTGCTGTGATATTTGACTATGAATCAAAATTATGACTAGCTAATACTTTCTTCTGTGCTTATGTAATGAGCAAGAATTTTATTAAACACTGTTTTCCAATTTAAAAAGTGGACATAATTTTTCATAATTACTTCTTTACATAAATTATTTATTTCATTAATTTCACAAGGTTTTTATTTTAAATGTGTTGCACAGATGCTATATATAGAGCTGATGCTAGTGTACAGTATTTTAAATGAACTAAAAAAAATTGTGGTTTTCAGCTCATTAAGTGTAGAAAGTGAATAAAAACTTCCAAACACAGATCTTAAGGACAGATTCATTGAAGGACCAGGGAACTCTCTGTGAAAACCTTCAGAGAGAGTATGAGGAGTTAAAATGTTAAAGTCATATAGCTATGTGATGGGTTTTTTTGGCTGGCTTTTTTTTTTTTTTTTTGTGGTGTTTGTTGGAAGGATTAATTTAATTTTTGTTTGCTTTGGGTTGTGTTGGGCTTTTTTGTTTGGTTGTTTTTTTTAAATCACTGGATTGATGCTATCTGAGCGGTGAAGGGTGATCCTGAACATCTATCATTTCTGTGCTATAGGGAAGATCTTCCTAATGTATCAGTGGTATTCTCAAAAGCCATTTAATATCAGTGCCAAGCTGGCACTCAGCTATACAGTCTTTAACTGGCATGACTATTACTGTTTTAATCCAGCATTGGGAACATGTGGCATGTGCTGGAATACTCCTCATTCTGTAGTCATCCTAATCAATAGAGTAGTTGCATGAAATTGGTCGTAAAGAAGGTTTGGAATGGTCACACTTTTGAATTACCTAGGTGGTAGCTTGGTTGTGTCAAATCCCCTGTAATTGTAGCAAGGATTTGAAGCAACTGCTGCAGTAAATCTGTAATTACAGACTGTGTGCAAGGTTTTGGTCTTAAATAAAGGGAAAACTTGTGTGTTGGGATTATTTGAGGCAGGAGTTGTGAATTCTTTAAAGGACGCAGCTTTAGTTTGTTAGCCAATGTTTGTTGTCAGTTCTGTACTCAATTTCAAATTTGTTTTTTCTGTATTCTTTGTAACAAAATTACATTTATTTTTAAAATATGTTCATTTACTTAATTTGCATTAATATCTCCTGTGAAACTACACATTTTTAAGAAGATTCCGAACCTTTATGTCTAAGTGAACTTGATTTAAATCACTATGCTGTGAACGACAAGGTTTTTTTTCTTTGACACACCCTTGTTAAATACCTGGGACGTAGTGTGCTAGTTTCTCGGGTAAGCAGCTGAGATGTAGCATTTGAAGTGGAAGGAAGCTGATTGCTCTGCAGGCCTAACTCAGAGTGGAAACTGAATTTTCAGAATACTTAACTTTTAATAGTAACTTATGTATTGCGGTAAGATGACATTTGGTGTATGTGGCACTTCTAAATGCCAGCATGTCCCCTGGGCAGTCAGAGCAAGGGGCTCCCCACCCCCAGGACCTTTTGGGAGGGGCTGGGCTGCTGTGTGTCCTGCCAGAGGTGTGACTGACAGCTGGCAGCTTCCTGCAGAGGGAGATCTGCCTGTGCCCTCCTCTGGGCTCAGCCTGCTGCTTGTGGAATGTGTCACTGAGCCAGTTCAGCTTGCTAAACAGGCAAAACCTAATCTGACAGCAGTGGTTTGTGCTGTGTTAACTGGCTCTGGAAGGCCCCAGCAAGAGCTGCTGCTGGTACAAAGAAGAGGGAAGGAGAAAAGAATGGAGCCACTTCTCTTGTGAGAGTGAGCAGTTACCCTGCAGCTGTGTTAAACTGAAGCCTGTAGAGGAAACCCTTCTATACAAGAAAATTCAGAATAGTTCTGTCTTGGGATTCAGGACAGTTTCTTTCTCTGAAGTGACAATGCAAGATTACTATTTTAATTATAAGCACAGACGTTGTGTCTAAAGTTGTCAATATTCACTGAAGCAACCACTTATGGAAAAGTTTGGTTTATGTTTAGCATTCTGCTTTCTTGTTGGCATAAGAGGCACTTTTAATCCAAATGTACAGGGTAGCATTTAGCTGCCTGGGCACTTGAGTCTTCTTGCTATCTTGACACACCTAGAGGAAGCAGGAGTATGCATCTTTGAGGAAATCTCCAATGAAGATTCATCCTAAGAAATTAAACAAGAAAGGCAAAATAAGAAAAATACGAGGTATTATCATATAAGTACTTGATACATTTTTTGCTAAGGTCAGGATTGCACAAAGCACTTCAGTTTATGTATGAGAGCTGTTGTAACATTGATTGCATCCCTCCCTGTTGCCCTGCTTTTTCCAGTCTGACTCTGCCTGCTCTTGTCAGAACTTGGTTATTCTTTAGTTACATATCCAAATCACAAAGAACCATTCTCAAGAATTGCAAGATACAGATTTTGAGCTAAAACTCTGACATTGCAACCATGTCAGCCTAGTCCTAGCAATCAAAACAGCTTTGCTTTCCTGCACATGGCCTCTTTCCTGCATTTGGATGCCTTCTTAGTAAAGTAAGAAGTACTTAGCCCACAAGTAAAGTTCTATTGGCAAAGTCTTACAGGTTAAAGTTATATACTCTCTCCTTTCCCTTCCCCAACCTGTCCCTGAACCATTCTGAAAAAATCAGTGATGTTGAGTGTTTGTTTCAGCTCTTTTAATTTTTTCCTTTTTTTTTTTTCTTATTTCTCTGAGCTGTTAAACAGTTTCTTTATGGCTAGAGAAGTTATTTGAGATCCTTGAAGTTACTAAACTACTACCTAGGTATGTTTGGTTTGAGTCATGAGTCTCTTTTTTAATTGCTTTGACAAACAGTAATAACCTAGAGATCACAATGTCTTAAAATAAAGCTAACAACGTATTATTGTAACAATAATTTTATTTATATTACAAGTCTCATTTGAGTTTATAGAAACAGTAGTAACTCCATGTTCTTAAAGTGAGGTCACATTTTTGCACATACAAAAAGTAAAAAATATAAACTTGTTCCTTTTTTACTTCATTTTTTGGGGGAGGTGAGGAAATAGGGAAGAATTTTTAGTTTTATTTTCTTAAATTTGGCTTTTATGCATAGTTGTATGCTACATCATTATATTGTGGGCTAAGAGGTGGTGCTTTTTAATTTTCTTGGCACACTGAGGTTATGTTAAGGTGTTCAGTGTAATTTTATGTTAAAACTATCCTGTAGTAACATCTTTGTATATTGCATGCAAAGCTTTGGAGTTAGTTTCATTTTCCTTACTAAGTGCTAAGCAGTCTCAGAAATGATGTTAATGTTAGTATGGTGTATTATTGTAAATGTTAGCAGCCTGGGAAAATGGGGAAGAAAAATTCTCTCTTTAAAAAGTTTACAGTTATATTGTAACAAAAAAAGCAAAGGGTTGGCAGGAATATATATTGCAATTTTACAAAGTTGTCTTCAATATACTCCCTTAAGACCTTCACTAAGATTTACGCAGAGGAACCCCATTGATGTATCTTGCATTTTTTATCCACATGAGAGGCATGTACAACCTCTCCTCAAGGAAATGCTAATAGCAGAATGGTCAGATTTTCAGGCAAAGGCTGAGCCACGGGACTCTGGAAGCAATAGGCAAATGGAGAGGAAGGAAGTAGAAGTGTGGATGTGTTGGCACTAAAATGAAAGGTATCAGCAACTGCTTATTCCAGCACTTCCAAAAGGTCACTTAGCTGTTACGTTTTTTCTCCTCTTGATATTTCTTTTCCCTCCTTTTCTTTAAGAGGTCTATAAATTCAGTTTGGAAAGAAAACCCAGTCACTTATTCCTATTTTTTTAAAAAATCTGAAATTTCACAAATTTATGTATGGATTACTGTAGTTATGTCCACTTCATAGGCTTTTAACGTAAATATGTGAAAGTTTCTGGAATTTGTGTTTAGATTAAGCAGGAATAGCACCTGAAGAGAAGTGTGAGTTTGATACTTCTTGACCCTTTCAGTTTGTTCAACATCACATATATGTGGAGCTGTCATAAAAGAGCAGGAGCCCAGAGGTTTGAGGATGGGTTTAGCTGAGAAAGAGATCAATTTAACACTGAATTCAAATTATTGGTGAGGGGAATGTTAATATATTGGCCAGGTTTGCTGTGCAAAGCAGCAATCAAGTCAAAACAAGACAGAGGAAATAAAACATGGAATGGAGAAATAAGAATGGCTGAAATGCAGTAAAGACAGCTGCCACAGTTATGTGTAGCAGTTACTGTTGATGTAAGTTACAAGATAGTGCTTCAAAAGAGGAAAGAAAATGTTCCAGAACATGTACAATTACACTACTAGTCTAGGTGCTAATCATACCATCCATTGAACACAATAGTATAATTTGTTTAATGTTTTTTTACTTGGTGAAGTGCTAGTGTCTAATGAAACATAGAGTGCAGTTTTCCGAATACAGCATGCTGTAAATGGCGTTCCAGATTGGAGTCAAGAACAGTGGGTTGGGGTTTTAGTTTCTTGGGTTTTTTTGTTGTTGTTTTTTTTTTTTTTTTCCTTGCTTGGTTTTGTCTTAACCATTAAAAAAAAAGATTCTCAGAGAAATACCTGGGAATGGTATAGTATGTAAACTAAAAGACTGAGAAACCAATGAGCAGACAGTTTTTTCCTGTAAATACAGTTGAGGAATAGTGATAGCATTTTACTGTAAACAATACAGTAAGCCAAAATATGAAATCACTGCTCAGATGTTTTCCTAAATTCCCAGATCATTAAATCAGAGGTGCCTGTGATGCTTTCTACCATTTGTGTTCATTGCACAGATTAAAGTAAAAGTTTCATATTAATTGAAAAATGAAATACGAGAATGATCACCTTGAAGCTATAAATAAGGGTATACCTCAGTATGCTATTCATTTGTTTTACTTCATCATTCACAACTGCAAAAAGCTTCCAGTCCTAAGTGACACAAGAATCTAACTCCTGATGAAGTCCTTTATGGTTGGGCTGGGGATGCCTCCATTTGTTTTAATTTTTTTTTTCTCCCCTCACCTTCTGGGCAATGATTTGCAGGACGGTAACGTGGGAAGCACCTCACTCTGTGTTTCTGTGGCCCAGTATTAGGGCACTCCTGGAACACCATCTGGTGATGTTGGTGACTTTTTACTTGAGGCAGTACTAGGATCTTGATGCTCAGGTCCTGGACACGTACAAACCACTGGATAGTTAACACTGCATTTTCTTAGAGTTGCAACTTCTTTCTTCAAGCAAATTTCTTGAAGTTGCCATGCCTTGAGTTAGTTTTGGAGTGCATATTAGGTCTTTTTGGATGTCAGCACTTTCAGATCTCCTAGTATGAGAATCCCAGATGGAATATGGTCATCAGATTTCAGTTTAATTAAGACTATTTTGCCTGTCAGCATGAACTTTAGCAGAGTGTTAGTTGCCCTGGTAAGTTTTTGGGTGGAATAGAGGTGTTAGCAAGGCTAGTACCTTGGTGTCCTAGTCTTCTTCCTGGGTAGAAGGAAATAAAATGTTAAATTAAAACATAATACTGGAATACTACCTAAATAAAAACTCAGATATACAAAAGAATCTTAATGTACTTAAAAGAGTAAATTCAACAGTACTATATATAGTCACTATGATATTAGTGACATGTTGGTTCTGCTTTAAGAAATACTTTTTCATGTTCGTAAAAACTGATCCATTGTAGATTTGTTTTCTCTTACATACATATATATATATAATTTTAATATCCCATTAAGTGTTTTTAAAATAAAAATTGTAAAGTGTTTGAAGTAAATTGAGTAAGTTACTATGCATACTATGTATGCATGGTACATAGGTGCTGCTTGATAATAATGTATATAAAAGAACATATACTTCTGTCATACTTTCTCCATCTAAAGCTGAATAGTGGAATCAGCTTTATAGTGATTAATAATGCTCATAAACTCAGAGGCCAATATGCAGAAATGATTTTAGAACAGTTGCAGATTATTTTGAAGTTAATTTCATTAGTAACTGATGTTGAATGGACTTGAGTCATGAGTTGAAATACACTTTCTGCCTGTATTTCCTGATTAGAGAATGCTCTGAGGAATGTGTCCACTTTCACAGATTACATTTTGTTGGTCAAAGCCTGCACTGAAAAATGTCTTTTTTACCTTGCAATTCAGAATACAGAGGTACTTCAGAGTTAGCTTCCCTAAAGCTAACTCTGAACCAAGAAGACTTGCATTCAGGATTTACAGGTATTTCATTTTCTTTCAAGGGAATTTGATGTTTGTTTAGTGAGTGGTCAGTGTGTAAAAAGAATCCCAATATTGTGAAATTCCTTTTTCTGTAGGGGAATAAAACCATACTTGGATATCAGTGTAACTGTATCTGTATAAAGTTTACTATGCCAGGAATAAAGTGTTGAAACTCTTAGCTGTAGTACAAAGTTAGAGAAATGAACAGGCTCACTCCTCTGCCTGGGTAAAGTTTGTTATTTCATAGTAATTTTAGGTATCAATAGTAAAAGTTGCATTCATCTCTAACGAATATATCCAGATACTGAGTTTACACTGTGCATTTTATGTACTAAATTCTCATTTATTTCCCTGTGGATAATGATGCGTGCAAAACTTTTACTTTTATCCCACAACAGTGAAGTATTCAGTCTTAACAGGCTCCAGGACTTTGCTAGCACTCGACAATACAGCTTGTTCCACAAACCTTCTTTTTCACACGGGTACAACTTGAGAGAAGTATGCAAGCAGAAATTGCTGGGGAGCTGCAGTCCTGTAGGCAGTTTGACGAAAAGTTCCCGGTTTTGCCCAAGCTGCTGCGGGCTGGGCTCTGCGGAGCGCTCCCCGTGCGGCGCAGCCCTGCGGGGCGGCGCGGTGACAGCGCGGTGACAGCGCGGTGACAGCGGCGGTGACAGCGCGGTGACAGCGGCGGTGACAGCGCGGTGACAGCGCGGTGACAGCCCCTTCCTCCTGTGTCTGCAGCCCCCCAGGGCTGCGGCGGCTCCGTCACTCGTGCTGGGAAGCTGCGGCTTTGGGAACATCCCGGGCGCTGTTTGGAGCCTTAGGAACCATTTTGACTGCAGGGCAGATCTGAACTTGGGGCGGTGCCTGGTTCGAAGTCTCCTGGGCGCAATGTCTGTGCTGAGGCTTTGAGACAGAGAACAGAATCCTCTTGTGTCATTTAAGCATTAGGTTGTTTCATGCCGCCTGATTTTTTTTTTTTTTTTTTTTTTTTTTTTTAAACAAGAGTTCTTAAAAGATGCTTTAAATAATGCCCTTTGACAATGTTTGACAGCTACTGGCTAGTTTAATGTGTGCTGGAAGACACCCACTTCTTTTTATTTTCTCAATACAAAATTATCTTGGTGTGGGAGCTTGGTATACAATAATAGTTTATAATTAAAGGCTCGATAAATAGCACTAACTTGTGTGACAGTCAAAACAACAAGTGTATGATGGTTAATGTAAGCAATTGATCCGTTGTTTTTATAGGTGAAAACTTCAGTCAGAAATGCTAAATGTGGAGTAAGCTGCCGTGTTCTCCCTGACTGGGTGCTATTCCCTCAGCATACCTTTATAACCTTACTTTTTTTTACCAGCTTTCTGCTTGTGAACTGCTGCCATTAGAAGCTCAGTAGGAGCAGAAGTCTGTGTTAATTTGCCTGACTGTAACTGCACAATTAAAGCAGTTTATCAGCGGGGGTTAGGACAATCAGTGTGTTCTGATGCTTCATGTTATAAAATTACTTCTGTTGTTCAAACAGATACTGTAATTAGTGCATCATTTTAAACTGGTTTTCTGCGGGGCTGGCTTGGAGTTTCATCTGATAAAAACCTCTATTTTTGGTACTTACCTGAGCACTTATTTTGTTTGCAGGCCTCATCTAAATTAACAACTTCTATTGAAATGTTGGTATCAGAACTGTATCGTTCAAATACAGGTTTGAGGACGGATGCGTTGTTTTTCAGAATTTTTTCTCTGTTTTTTATCAGCCAATCCTGTCAAGACCTAAGATTCAGTCACAAAAATGGAAGGAGGAAGCCCCAGTTTACAGTTATTACTGTAAAGCTATCATTTAACACACAGATGAGCAGGTTGCTTCCTACCAGATAAGAAAGATGACTGTGTTTTGTCCCTGGCACATGCATAATTGGATTTCACTTAAGATAGTTTCATGAGACATGGTAAGACAGTGTTTTAAGGGGCAGTTATGTGTTAAAATATGGTCCTTCACCACCACCTCCTTTTCCCAGCTACAGCACTGACCTTGTGTTGGCACTCTGTAGCCCTTCATGGTTGCAAACTCCCTTGTCCAGCAGAAGATGGTGGGGGGAAGTGGAGAGGCATCTGCTGCATCAGCATGTGGCCTGAAAGGCTGCTGTGGTGCTGGGCCAGTCCCAGAGGGAGCAGCAAGGGCCTGGCAAGGGCAGTGAACCTTAGGAAGTTGTTACACTGCTCAGGAAAGGATGCAGCAATACAACAGTAAGAGATTATCCAAGGGATTTTTGCTTCATTACGTCTGGACTTCCCATGAATACGGATCAGCTGATGTGGAATTATTTGCAGACTGAGTGGTTTATTCTTTGCACAATGTTACAGAAATCTCCTGTCTTCTGGATTTTTGTTTTGAGCTATCTCTGCAGCAGAGAAGCCAAGAACTTTAAAATACAGTTCTGTAGCTCAGGTTGGCAGAACAGTTGCAAGAACAGAAGTTTCATAAAACAACACAAGACAGACAACTCTCGCAAGGTTGGGAGTATATGACTTTAGGGCAAAGTACATTCCTCTAAGATTCCTCTGACTTGGTTTTACCAGTTCAGCTGTGTCAACAAAAAGTTGTAAAGTAAGATGTAGACTGTATTGAATGGTTGAATAATGTTTCTTTTGGACTTACTAGTTCAGATATTGTTGCATGGCTACAATACATATTATGTCTTACTTAAAAATACTAAAATTAGATCAGGACTGGATCTTATTTGTGACTTTTGAGTTAAATTTAAGTTCAATTTCAGAATTATTTAAAATCAGCATATTAGCTTTATTTTTTTTTTTAAATTCACACAGCTTCTTTTAAACTGTTATTTGAATTGTTTTTGAAACTTTGATATATATGTGTGAATGTTTTTGTTGGTGGAAAGAAATATTCACCTAGACCTACCATCAATTTTAATGTAACTACAGAGCAATTTATTAGACAAAATATATTGTGAGATTTTTACTAAGTAGCTGAATTTCTTCTCTCATCTTACCTCCTCCATTTGACTCTGAGAAATAGCTATGAGTGATTATACTGGTTTTTCTATCTTAGGATATTTTTAATTAAAGTTCTTCGTGTACTTGAATTAAACCTTTGTATCATTTGAAGGACTAAAGCTATTCTGATGCCTTTTAATCTTAGTGTTCAATTTGACATTATATGAAAACATTCTTGCCTTTTACTCTATCTTTTCTGTGGTTTTTGTCATTCAGTATGGAGACCAGCTTGCTTAATAGGTTGGTGAAAACAGAATTTAATAGCCTATCACTTCAAGATGAGTGAGAATACTAAGGGTCATTTTCAACACTTGCTTGAACTGGTGACTTTACTTCTTTAAAAGTTCCCTGCTGTTGGTACTGAGCTGGTTTTGTATCTTTTTAGTGGCCTACATTACAGGAAATTGTATGAGATGGAGTGGAAAAAAGTGCACAGAATGGAAGCTGCACTTTTTTATTATTATAGAAAAGCCCATAGCTTTCTGAAAAAAGTGCCATGTGGGAAAGTTGCTTCCACGCTTACCACATTGTATGCATTCTTTCATTCTTTCTTTATTGTCTAACTAATATTTCTCTGGGTGCATATAAACAGATACTAGTGTAGTATTTTTTCATTAGTGTTTATTTCCTTTTTCTTTAATGGTATTCTGACAGTTGGAAGTGACTGGATCCTACTTCACCAGTTCTTAATTTGTCAACATACTTTTCGTCAGTTGGCTGTACTGTGAAGGTCTTCAGGTTGAGAAATAAGATCTGAGGGGTTTTTTAGTTGATGATGAAATATTTTTGGTGACTTTCTTTGTGTTGATATTTTCCTTTTCCAACATTTGAATATTTTTTCAATTTCAGTTAACCTTGACGCTTCTTTCATTTGGGTTTGAAGTTGTTTGAAATGTATTGGCTAGATAGAGAAGAGACTTCGTACTCTATTCTAGAGGAGTTTTCAGTCATCTGCTTTGTGTAGCTTACAGAAGGCTAGTAAGATGCTGCCTCAGTCTTGTTCAGTCAGAGCTTGAGGAATTAAGAAGAAAGCTTTGGGATGGGGTATGAAGTGTAAATAGCAATGGCCATTTAGGCCCAAGATGCAGGAGGTGCAAGAGCACAACTTGAAGTTACTGTGGTATGGTGAGGTGTGTGGAAAATATGAGATACAGTTTTACAGTGAGCTGGACTGCAGTAGTCCCTCTGAAGGAATAACCTTTCTAATATTTAAGTTTAATTTTATGGATTCAAGTCAGTTGCATCCTTTACCTGCTTTTCTGCTTCCCCCTAAATCCCTCCCCAAGAAAATTCCTGTAGCTGCACTACTTTTTTTTTCTGCAGCTAAATTTTAAGGACTTGTAGCAATATTTTTTTTTAACTACCTAATACATTGACCCTAATAGCGAGATAAATATTGAGTAGTCCATTATTGTACATAGGTACTCTGAGGATTAATGAGTGTATATGCACAGGCAAGAGAATGAAAGCATATCTGTCTACAGAATTAGGCTATATTTAAGGATACTGAAATTTCTGCCAAAGAAGGACCACAGTGAAATTTCATCTGCCATTTATGTTGTCCGTAATGTTCTTTAATTTAATAGACAAGATAGTTTGTTTATAATTAAGCTTTCCTAATATTGCTGTTCCCCATGGTTGTGGCGTAAATCACTTTACTTTGTAGTTCATCTGTAGTACATCTTCAGTCTCCATCTTTCATGTATAATTCTTCCATAGACAGTCTCTGGGATGCAGGAAGACTTCACGCTGCCAATTGCTTCTTGTGTATGTAGTAGAATTTTGAATATATGCAATTGAATTCCTTTTTCCCCAAGTCTTAGTCAGGTTTTCTGATTTCTCTGATGCTGTTTCTTCCTTCAGTGTGCGTGCCCTTCCTTCTGTGGTAGCAAATGTTTCTTTCCCAAAATAATTCTCATGGCAATTTCTATTACTCCTGACTGGTTTTTCAATAGGTAGACCTGGCAACTAGGCTGAATGGATCAACAGTTGCTACTGAAGGACAAGGGGCAATGTGCGCATTGAAAGAAAAGAAATTATGTTTAAACCTAAGAAAAAGCTTTTTTTTTTGTTGTTGGGAGTGAGCACTGGTTGAACACTGAATAGGTCTCCCGGGGGAGGGGATGGAGTCTCTGTCCTTGGAGATATTTAAATCCTGGCCCATAGCAACATGCTTGAGCTGACCCTGCCCTGAGCAGGGTGCTTGGATTGGATGATATTCAGAGTCCCTTCCCACCCCAGACATTTTCTGAATCTGTGAAGTGAACTGGTTTGTCTTATCTGCAATTCACTTCAAGACTGCCACATCTTTTGGTTTCTTTGTACCAAGTAATGCAATGAGGCAAGTTCTAGTAATTCTTTCCTCCCCATCTTTTCACCATTTTCTCCCCAAAAAATTCAAAAGAAAACCCTAATCAAGCTTTCAAATCTTGGACTATATTTCATGAGTCTTCAGAAAGATACCTTCCTACCTGTGTTCCAGATATATACAACTTTGCTGTTCAGGCTTTGCTATAACAAAACATGGTTGAGAAAACATGTGTTCAAGACTTGTTGCACAGAGGACTAGTTTAATATAAAGATTTTACTTGGGGAAAAATGTTTCTCCAAACCATCCTGTTAGGATGTAAAAGGAGAATGAGGTAACATAAAAAATGGTAGCTCTTAAGTGCAAGAGGTTTGCAGATTACCTCTCTTTCATGACTGTAACTCTGTGTTTTGCACCTGACTTTCTGTTGGAAGGAATGAGCTAATAAAGACCTGAATTTCCCAATTTGGATAAAACCAAACCCGTAAATAATGAAATATACATACTGGTATAACATTCAACTAGCATTCTCAATCAAAGACATTTCTTAGAAAACTGTCAACCCACTAAGAAAACCATCTTGTGAGACAGAATGGGAGCGCTGGATGAAATCATAACCCCAGTGTGTTGAGGTACAGAAATTGGAAGCCCATTCCAAACTCTGTTTTTTCTTCTTTTTTAAACATACTGCAAAATTTTATTCTTCTTAGCCTTTCTTTCAGTCTTAGAATTTGGCTTAATAAATAGCAGTCTCAACAACAGTGCTTTTATTACTGTGCTTTATGGCAGTAGAAAAGCTTATCATAGTCATACATTACTTCAGTTATCTTACTGATAAGCACTTTGTGTGATTGCTTGTGCTGTGAGGTCTCACCCTACTAATACCTGTGATTATAAACCTGTTCCACACACAACATGTTCCACCTAAAAGTAAATTAGGGGGATAAAAAAAATCTTCAATATAATTTGTTTGTTCTGTATGCAGCTTGTTAGTCCTATTTGCAGCTTTTTGTTCTCTTTTTAAACTGAACAAAAAATTCTCATGCTGCAACAGACTTTGGAGTACAGTGCCAATACTTGATGTAATATTAATCTGAAACAAGTTTTGGAGACTTTGCACCATATTATTTTCATTATGAGAGAAAAGGATACACCACCATAAAGCCCCTTTATGTTTGCCCACACTATTTATAAACGTGGTGCATGGTGTTTAATGGTGGGGCATGGTAGCTAAAACTGCATTTAGGCATTCCTTGTCTTTCAGGAACAGAACTTGCTGCTTTACTTGGGAACACCTTTCCTTCTTATTTGTTCCTCTCGGCCTTTTAAAATTTGTTTTGTTTTGCCTCCTGTGTTACTATAGTTGTGCAGGTTTCTTGTGTCTGGTGTTAGTAACCGGGACCTTTCCCATTCCAACGGTGAGTCAGTGCAAGAAAAGAGGTAGTTGCACATTTCTTCCTCTGCCCTCTGCTGGTTTAGGAGCCTTCTCTCATTCTTCATACCTGTAACAAATTATTTTATATACTACCTCATATTGATATAGCTTGTCACCATCTTAAAAGAAATCAACTCACTCCTGCTTTGGATTACAAAAAAAAAAATTAATGTAATTCTTTAAAATGTAGTAGTGGAGTTTTGATCACAATTGAATTAATAAGTTGCAACTACCTTGTCACAGACAATTCTTTCAAAGATTACATTTCAACAGAAAGCATGCTATAACTCAGCTGCACTTTGCATCATGTTCTGTATTATATCATAAGTGAGAGTTATTTTTCTTTGTTTCCAGCTTCTGAAATCGGCATACCTATTTTCACAGCCACTTTGTTAAAAAAGTCTGCAAAGATAACATTAAAGACAACAGAACACACCACTGTATCTGATAGTGTGGAGTAGTGGATATATGCACATTACATACATAGTGAAAAGTAGTTTCAAAGTACTGATTCTTTAACATAAATTTTTCATACATCTCTCATGGTTCAGTTCCCCCCCCCCCACCCCCCCTTCATTTTTATCCTTGTGTATTCCACAAAACATTTCAGACTTAGCTGAATTAAAAATGAAACACTCTAAGGAGCAGCGCTCCCTCAGGTGTATATGAATATGAGGCACTGTAAACATTTGTTGGTATTAAATCTTAGAACATTTCCCTCAATATATTTGATTTCCTGGAGGAATTTTTCATGAAATTTGGGGGAAAAGACACATTTGCAATAAAAAAAAGGCGAAGTTGAAGTGTGAATTGTGGTTAAGCCACAAGGGTTTATCTTACAAATAGGAGATTCTTCTATTATACCCAGTTTTTTAAATTTTAAATAAGTAGGGTTTATGTAGTAATTTTTACAGATTCAAAGTTGTAATAAGCTTTTTTTTTTGAGGCCCCATTTTTTTTACACTTGTTATATTATATTTTAAATATTGTCAAGTTTAAATGAGGGTTCATGAAAATTTAGCTAGCTTTATTTAGTGTTTAGTAAAAAATGAGTTGGGAAGTTTCTTCTGTGTTTTGTTTCATTGTCTTATTTTTTGGAAGACTGGGTACTCAAATGTGTTACTTAAATTTATTGGTTTCTGTTGTTTAAAATTGAAATGTTTTGTTTAGCATGCTTTCCCTTTCTGAAAACATTTGTAATATTTATCTTTGGGATTACTAATGCTGTGGATGTGATGAGTACCTGTGTAATGGTGACCATCTTGTCACTTGCCCTTATGTAACTTCAGTATTAGCCTTGTCATCTCCTCCTCTCTTTTCTTCATCCAGTGCATGCAGCTCTCCTTTGAAAATGGCAACTTCTGTTTCTTTTGGAGTGTTTGATTCTTTGAATCTTGTCTTCATGAGTATTTGAAAGTGATTCTTAACACTGGAGTATTGCTTTCTTGTTCTTTGTCGTGATTCAGATGGAGTTTCCATGTCTGGTATCTGTTTCAGTTTTCTTCAAAAGACAGGTTACTTAACCACTAGTGTGTCTTAACTGTTTAACTCTTGGAAGGCTCTAAATAATATTGAAAGTAATACTGTGTTTGTATTCTTGTTCTTTATTCATCTGGAGGAAGTACTCTTAAGATATGTATTGTAATCCTTAAAAAATATAATATAAAGCAGGAGGTTCTAAAGCAGAAACGAAACCCCAAAAAAAGGTATTTTGAAAGCTAAGTTCATATGATATGAAAGTATGAAGAAACATTGCTGAAAATAAAGTTCATACTATTTACAGAATTGAATTTGTCTGCTGTTTGTGATTGTTTTATACAGAATGTAAGTGCTTCATAGCTTCCATGTTTTAATTTTTTTTAGGAAGAACAGAATCGAGGCAAGCCCAACTGGGAACACCTGAATGAAGATTTACATGTACTTATCACTGTGGAGGATGCTCAAAACAGAGCAGAAATAAAGCTGAAGAGGGCTGTTGAAGAAGTAAAAAAGTTACTGATACCTGCAGTAAGTATTTGTATGCAAGCCTTTGATTTCCATTTTCAAAAGGTACATTTGAAATACGAGTAATTTGCTACAGGTGTAAGAGTAAGCCTGCAGAGTGGCATCCTAAAAGGAAGTTGAGATACTATTTTGTAATACTCTAGTGATCTTTAAACTGCCTCATCCCAGATTGAATTATTCCTTAGAAGATAATAGAGAGAGACTTTTTTGAAAGAGACTAAGAGACTTCTTTTTTTTTTTTTTTTTTTTTTTTGTCTGAGATACAGGAAATAGTTATCACCTTTAAAAGGCAATGCTGGACTGTTACAAACACTGCTTTTCTCTCTTTCCTTCAGTGTTAGTATTCTTCACTTGAAGGCTGGGGAACTATGACATGCTTTTATGTTTCACTTCGAGATGATTCTGATACTTTGAGAAATAAGGGCATGTTTTTTTAGATCATCCCATAAACATTTTGCAAAGAGAACAAAACCCTTTAGTATCAAACAAACTTTGCTGTCAGTATACTGGGGGAAAAATAAAAGTAGTGAAACTGGAAATGGTAGTGAAACTGGAAAATGGTTGTCTTTCTCATTTCCTGATAGTATAAACTGGGTTATGAACATCTAGATGACTTAAATACTTTTTCAGAGACCAGAATTACCCTGTGAGAGCCCTTCTCTTAGATGTTCTCGGTATTCTCACTCAAAGCAAGGTCATTCAAGTGTGGCTGTATAGCGCATCCCATGCCATTAACTTGTATCATCTTTACCACCACTTTTGTGCCCCTGTAAAATGATAAGAATAAATTAGATATTTTTCTGTGGTGGAAAAATTTTCCATATTACAAGGAAAATTGAGACTACCTTGTGAAAGAAAGTAGTAGGTGGTATTAAAATGACCTACTGATTTTGGGTACTTAGTAAATGCTAATAGATGCTGGCTGTGAGGAAACTTGTGGTGACACATGCTGTCTCTCTAAGCAGATTTATTCAGAAGACATTTTTAGAAATTACTAAAGATAGGGAGAGAGACTTAATTTCTGAATTACCAAAAAAATGCTAGAATATTAAGCACGAGGTACGAAAATCGTGATTTAGATCTCTTGACATTGCACGTTGTCAATTTCTGAAACCAGCAGTCAACTGGAGAAAGTAGATCTTCAGAATTTACTCACTTACTAAAGAGGCCTTGAGCACATTAGGATTGAGTTTATAGTCAGGATTTTTATATGGGCAAATTTTGAAACCCTTATGTTCATTCTTTAGCTCCTGCAGAGCTAAAGTTTAGAAACACAAACTTCTGTGTGAATTATTTTTGTTAGGTTCATTCTTCTACCTCCCCCTTATTGCTGACTAATATGGAGGAAGGGTCAACTTCAGGATGATAGGTTACAAACCCCCAGTATGTCTGAAGTACTGATGTGTGTACTCTCTGTATGTTTGTGCTAGGCTTGTTTTGTGGAGCTGTGCGATGCGTGTGTTCTGAGCCTCAAAAAACGTAAGGCATTAGTACTTCTTTCATTGTGAAAGTGACAGCCAGCTCTTTGTCTTGAAAGCACTCTGCCTCGTGTAGTAGCTTAATCAACTGGGGAAGCACTGTAATCCTGATTGCAGAAATAATTGTTTTTCCCCTTTAATGAAAAATAACAACACAGGGCTAAGTATTGTCCGAATAGAACATCGCTTGAAATACGCTTTGTCAGTTCACTTCATTATCATCTTTATGTATTATGCATAGGCATAAGAGATTTGGGTGGTACATATTACTTGCACAAGAGTTAAAGGTCTGTTGGCTCTAATTTCTCAAAATTATGCCTTGCTGGAACAGGTATGTGTGGTGCATACTAATGAATTAGTATGTAGGTGAACTTGGGTTTGTACTACCTATTGCATCTGTTCAATTAGTATAAAAAATGGAATTGTGTCTTCAGGCAGTTTGAGAGCTGAAAAATTCAGTTTAGTGTTAAAATATAGGAATTGAAAACTTATGAGGGAAGTCATAAACCTTCAAATAATCAGGGTAAGCAGGAAAAAGGGAAATCCTAGTGAATTACAACAATAGGAGTGAAACTGTGGCTGTTGGAAGATTCTGAAGATACTGTAAAATGTAAGAATGGAAAAAGTAAAATTCCCTTTCATGTGGTAGAATACCTGCAACTATTAATGTTTTCAGATAAATGTCAAAGGATTGAATTGAAAAAAAAAAAAGTTACGTGTTTCTATTCTGTCGCTGTCCAGCTTGATTAAAATTTGAGACTGTGTAGGAGAGAAGACTCAGTCTCATCTTGCCATACAATGTGAAAATGCTTTGGGTTTATGAGATAAATTTCAGAAACATGTTAGTGTTCTAGTGTTCAGAGATGGAAATTAGTTGCTAATTTTTTGGAATGATCAGTTATTTTTTGTACTCAAGATGTTAAAAAGCCTAATTACATTTTCTAGCAACAGTGCAGAAATAGGCACATTTCTTAAAGTAGATTTCTACTTGAATGTACTTGGGTGAACAGAGACTATTTCAGTACTAAAGTGTGTTTCTTACATTTATAAATCCGGATCATTACTGACTTTTTTTTCCTTGTGGATGTGAATTAATATTTTTCCCTTTTCACTTTCTCTTGCATTTTACCAAAATAGTGATATAGTCAAGTAGTTTATCTTTAGAAATGAAAAGCACAACTTGAGAAAGATTGGCTGAACAAGCCATTTTTTTTCTCCTTGAGGAGAAAGGCCAACATTTTTTTTTCATTATTACTCATTTGTAGTTAATTTACATTTCTTCAGTATGAAGCAGTTTTTTAAACATTTTTGGCTGTAGTTCAAGTTCCACAGAATTAATTCTTTTCCTCTTCCCATAGCTCAGTGGGATACTGGTCTTTATCTACACCTGCAAGATCATACAGTATTACTTCTTTCATGTTTTTCTTCAAAAAAAGGAGAATTAATAAAGCAGTGTGCAGATTTTTGGGATCACATCAAGTACTGTCCTTATGCCTCCTTCTGAAGTGAATCCTCCAGATCATTGATTTCTCTTTATTGTGGGAGCTTTGAGAGTTGTTTATTATTTGCATGAGTTAAGTGAGGCTGGGTGGTTCTCTTGCAAAGGAAAGGCAAAAGATGCTCTGGATCAATTGTTCACTGCAGAACAGAAGAAAAATCTCAGAACCTGGTTTGGAGGCATACATAATGAAGAAGTATAGCGTACCAAACCAGAGCATCATTAAGGGTTTGAAGTTGTTCTTGGAGCTCCTGGGCTGTAGGGCTGAACTCCTCTGCCAGAAATGTTAGAACTTCTGTGTTTTCTAAGAAATGTGGAATAAGTGTTTCTAGCTGAATGAGTTTATCTGGATATTCCTTGCATTTTACAGATGACCAAGTCTTGTTTAATTGCTGATTCACCTTTATACTAGCTGCTTTTGTAAGGGATGAGGCACATGTGACAGACTTCAAATTACAGACAGATACTTTTTATTTCTTTTTTCTTTTGATTCCACGTGGTTTGTTTCTGAGGAATAGATTGTATTTCTGGTTTCTGCTTAGCTATTCTAAGTTGGTCTGGAATTGGTGGTGTTCATATTTTTTTATTGCTTTTCTTATGCTGGGGCAGCTGTAGTTTTACTTGGTTGCTGCCTCCATCTTCTTGGAAGAGAACTACAACACAGAATTATTCAGTGATGTTCCCTGTCAAACTTTGTATACCATTTGTCACTACTGTGTAGAATTTTACAGTTGTGATGGGTAGGAGATAATGTTTCAATAGAAGGTTGTTTCGTTTTGCTCCTATTTTTGGATCTTTCCCATAAAAGTGATTTTAGACTTTTCAGTCTTGAATATCTTTAAATTTAACTGAATGGGAAAGTAAATGTGCTGTATACAGCACATTTTTACAAATTGGAGCATTTTTTATCGTGGTGCTCGGTATGTACTCATTCACTAACTGTTCTCCTTCTGTTTAGTCCCTGTTACCAGAGATGTTATTTTGATGGTATTTCTGGTTTTAGTCACACCTATATATTACACATTTTCTTTATATAAGAGGAGAGAATATTATGAAGGGGCAATAGTATTGGTAGACTGGTTTAATTTTCACAATTCACAGTTATTCACAGTTGAATAAGCTAAAATAATTTCTTTCTAAAAGACTGCTTTCAGCAAGTGTGATAAGGTGGGGCTTGATTATTAATTAAGTGGATTTCTAATACTTTCCTTATAGGCGTGGTTGTAAATTTTCCTTATGGTCTATTTTCAGCTACTTAGGGTAAACTGAAGGATGTCTTAATTTTGACCCTGGGAACTTTGTGTGCTGTGAGTTCCATCACAAAATACAGAGAAAAAAATTAATTTAAGAATGTTTGACCATACTTTAGCCTTAGTTTAAAAAAAAAAAACATAGTTAATATTGTAATGCGGTACATAATTTGTTGCTCTGTAATTAAGACTAGCAAAATCTTGACATTTGAAAGATATTAGAAGATTTCATTTTTTATTAGCCATCTAAAAAGCCACAATAAATTCTGCATGCAAGTTTGACTTCCTTGAATAGCTCTTTCTAATTCATTCCTGCATGGTGTGTTGGTTTTACATTTTTGCTTTCACAAGTGAGAATATAGCGCTGCCTTGCATAGTTTCCCTGTTGAAATGTTGGTCATGCTGTGCAATCCATTGTTTGCTGCTTATTCAGTTCAAGTAATGAAATTAATAAGTGATACAGTAGCAGAAAAAGGATACTGCTGTCCTTAAGAGCATTTTAGGAAATTCCTACGTTATGCCTGTTTTGTCAGTTCCGATACAAGTCTCTCAGGGCAAATGATCAGACAGGAAGCTCTGCACGAAGGACAGCAAAGCAGCCAAATGTCTTGGCAGTGACCACTGGATAACATGGTAAACTTTTTGATGTGGGGGAGAGGTGATAGTGCATTATTTTTAGTAGCATGAAGCGGGCTTAATGTTTCCATGGCTGTAAGATCTGAGGGCTGCTGCAGTCCTGCCATTCCTTCATGATTTGCTGTTCCTGCTTCCTGTTTTGCATCAGAAAGCCCTGGCCTTCATCTGAGGGTGTGGTGAGTCCATTTGGTACAGAGCTGAACCTCACTGAAGGACTTGCTACAGAGTCATGCCTGGTTTAGCACTGACAGAATTGATGGCATGAGAACAGGCAGATAGGGGAAAATATTACTGCAGCAGACCACCCTTAAATAAATTTCTGTGAATATGTTCACCTGCAAATAGCATGAGAGTAAAATATCCTGCTACAGTGAATTTCTGATTATGGCAGTGAAAAACAATAGAAGATTATAAGTGTTCCTCTTTGTGTATTCCACTGTCCAGTATGTCTAGTCTGTCATGCAAGTCTGAGTTTTAAAAATGAGAACAAGAACTTCTTACACCAATTCACATAGGAAGTGTTTACATGTTGTACTTCATATGTCACTGCAGTGTTCAATTTTTATTTTACATTGGTATTAACGAAATTATTTTGGGTCAGCTGCAAGAGAAAAGTAGCTCTATGCGTCATTGTGTATTGTGATGGAAACTCTAGACTAGTGGTTCATTGCCACCAAAATAGTATCTGTTGAATGGAAATGGGGTTTTGAGACCATATTTACTACAGCGTGTCTTGATGATTTTCAGCTGAATTGAGATAACATATTGTTAAATTTGTCAATTCCCCTGAAATGATTGTCTTAGTACAAAGGAGAAAATTAGAATTGTTCGTCAGAATATTGTTCAAGGTGACAGAGCACTGGAACAGGCTGCCAGGAGAGGTTGTGTAGTTTCCTTCTCTGGAGGTATTCAAAACCCACCTGGAACCTGTTGTGGGGTGAGGATTAGATTGTCTCTTGAGGTCCCTTCCAAGCACAGTCATTCTCTTATTCCATGATGAGAATAATTTTGAAAAGAGATGTAAAATGTGCTGTTTATATTATGATTATAAATTTGTTTTCAACTTTCCATTTTGAGAAAGTTGACAAATAATTAAATGGTAAGTACAAAATTATGATGATCTGTGCCCTCACATGTTTCAGTTGATTGTTTTACAAATCTGGACATAAAGTCATGCTGAAATTTAACTATGTAAATATGTCTAGTTTTATTAGCTTATAACTTTAGATAGCAATTTGTAGGGATTCTTGTTCCATCTAGGCTTTTCTTATACTAATGGAAGAAAGAAGCTTCTCCAGCAGTTATTTCTAAGCACATTAATCCAGGTGTTTACTCTGAATCTTCTGGACATCTCTGATGGCTTCTAGAACTCAAGGAAATTAGTTGTGCCTATATACAGTTACTGTTGAATACCCTCTCTTTTTCCCTTTTTCTTCTTCTCCACCACTCTCTGCCTTTGTTTATTTAAAGTGTTACAAATGTATAACTTGAGAAATGGTAGATTGAGTTTTTGGAAAAGACCTTGGGAAACTTAGAAAATAGTCTCTTCTCAAAGAGAAACAAAGACACTCTGTTGCCTGAAACTCAGTAGGTACATGCCCTTCCAAGGAGGGATTATGCATGGATTGGGAGCTCTAATTAGGTTCTGCATGGGTTTTGTCTGTCTTCCAGAAATGTGCCTAATCTATTAGGTTTTTTGGTAGACATAGTTGTGGAAGAAAAAATGGTATTGACCTATTCTGGTAATTTTTGTGGTACCTGTAACTTTTTAAATTTTCATCCCATTTTTATAATTTGCTTCCTTTAGTCTTGGCTGTTTTCCCAGTGCTTCCTCTAGTCATTTTTCTTCTTTTTATTTCTTCTTCCATACTTTTGTTCTTTTTCTGTGGATGATCCTGGGACAGAACATGTAAATTTGGATCTTTCTATAAAATCTTGTTAAAGCATTTCTCCACTTATTCAAAAAGCAGATGATTAAGATACAATTCTCCTTGTCTGGCCATGTTAATGAAGATGATGGCAAATCCTTCATTTCTAGTTACAATTCAGTTTTGGTTGGTTGATTTTCTCTTTTGAAATCTCAACTTTATACCAAAGTGAAAGAAATGGTAATTGTAGAATTGTGATTCCTGGAGAGATACAGTGTAAAGAGTAGGAATTTGTTACCCTGCACTTTTAACACATTTTAACACTTATCACTAGCCAGACTGTATTAAAGAGGTCAGATCACTTCATGTATGAATCACCTTGGAGTGGTTTCTGGAAGGATCTTAGCAATTGCAAAGATTTTTGTATGAAACAATAGTAAAGTAATGAGTAAATATTTCTCTTTTCCAGCTATTTAAAGCATTCCTTATTGCCAGTGTTAGTTTTGAAATCTAGATTTCTAATTATACAAAAGTTAAGTTTGTCATACAGACATCTGTGGTTTAATGCTGACTGATGATTTACAGTCATCTAGTTGCTCTACATTATTCTATTTTGACATCAGACAGAAAATTCTAACCTGTGGAAAAGTGCCAAGAGTTTTTGGCCTACTATTCAATAGAAAACTTAAGTGTTTCTATTTTTAAACAGTTCAGAAATACCTGAGCTTTCAATGGGAGGAGTAATATGGTTTCTTTTTCTTTCATAAATTGTTTATAGGCTAAGACTTTAATACAGGAATGTTATAGATACTGTTGGCAGGATAAACATAGGTGGGCATGATATAAGAGATTGGAGTTAATTATGTTAAACAGCTTATATGATTTTGGACTAGGCCATTTGTAACATACTATTAAATTGGAGAGTGGTAAACCATCCTGTAAAGTGATTAGATTAGATCTTACTGGAAAGTTGCATTGGGAAAAGTATTTAAGATTCCATCAAGTAGTATATTATATTTCTTGTGTGTTGTTGGAAATGGTATGGGTTTTATAAATTTTTATCTTATATCTTCTATATTTAAATAAGTATTTTAAAAGCTCTACCTTATTTTCAAACTTACTTTATTAATAGGGATAGCTTAATGAAAACAGCACTGTCTTCTGTATTTTCAGCATTAACATTATTAGCTAATTTTTAATGTTTTCACAGCATCTCTATATGTAGTAAATTATGTTTATCAGTTTGAGCTTTCGTTGTAAAGTCAAATGTGTTTTATATTCCAAATAATTTGGAAGTACTGGATAGAAGGGAATTTCAACACCAGCAAATCTAACAAAGTCAGAGGTCTCTAGCATTATATCCAGTTCTTTGATATTGCAGCTTTTTATAAATGGATTGGAAGATGTGAGGTTTTCTATTTGACCAAACACAGCTGTAGATACTAAGAATTTCAGCTGCTTTATTTATAAATAAATAATTCTAGCCTTTGATAGATACTTTGCTACAGCCTCCAAAATGGTACATTACGTTACAAATCCTTTTTCCTGAGACTGAAAAAAATCAAAGCCCCCAAACCACCATTTGGAGTTGGCTGTCTTATGATCATTTGAAGCAGTTTTCATGAAGAGTAATTTTCAGTCATGTAATTGCATACATTGCTGTGCCCTCATCTTAAAATCTTTATGATTCCTTCATTCTCTAGCCTGTGTCCTAGTTTGAAAATGGAATTTTAATTTAGACTACCCTGACTTTCTTGGCAGCTATAGTAACTATACTGATACAGTTGTACTAAAGCAAGCGAATGACACATCAGGTGAAATTGAACTAGAAGATGGAGTGGGGATTTGTCAAATGTGCACATGGTTACTTTAGTGCCTTGGTGATGGAAGTGGGCAATTCCAGTTCCTTGCTCAGCCTTTTGGCTGTGTTAGGTAGTGGGTGGCCTTGTTTTTGTCTGCTATTCTGAGGTTTCACTTTTTTAATAAGCAGATCTGTAGCTTCTAGGGTCTTAAAGGAAAGTTTCAAAATAAAGCTTGCTTACTTAGTTTGTTGGAATTAACAGTCAAAATCATTACTGTCAACAGACATCAGATGTTTAGAATAATAAAATCTTCACGTATTGTGCAGAAAAGCTGTTGGTCGGAGTCTAATCACTTGTTTTAACTTGGAAGATAAGTTCTGAAAGACCAAGGGAGCTAAGAGGTGTGTCTGGATTTCTCCTGGTTTAAATCCACTGTAGTATATGTGGTAATACTGTGCTAATCTGATTTGTCAGTTAATAGTATCCTGGCATTTGGAACAGATAGACTGTTGATACAGGTTGGGAAGAACACTTTTTTCTCAATGCCTGCAAGAGCAAAGCCTGTATTTGCCTTTCAGTAGTTATTTCTGCGATTGCTGGTTAATTTCCAAAGAAGGTGGTTGGGCTGTGGAGGGAGACTCCCTTAACTGATCCTTGCAATATCAACTCCTCTCCTATTGGATGGTGGAGAACTCTTCAAAGAGTTACTTTATTACTCATCAGCAAGGAGAGTTTCAGGAAATCTCTTAATTTTAATGATAAACCAAAGGTCAATCAGATTCAAGAAAGATAAACATTAAAAAATCAGGCTTTTAAAATGCATCAGGTCATAGAAACATTTGTTTTCTCCTATGATAGCAAAGGTACTTTAAATAATAAACCTTAACTTTTTCATCTGTAAAATGTGGTGAGAGTACCCTTCTGTTTTTTTAAATACTCTAAGAGGTAAATCTTTACTTACCAATAAATATGGGAAATGTCATTACTGGAATGCTCTTTCTTTTGTAGCAATCTGTAGTTTTAGAGGTGGCTCTTGGAGATAGAAGAATGAGCAAAGTTTTTATTACGCTATAGGATTAGAAATTGCAGGGGAGACTCTGAAGGTTCTTGGTGTTCATAAAAAGTTGTGCTAATAAGTGGTTTCATTGATTTCAGTTTAGAATCAATTCAAAATAATTTTTTTTGTGTGTGTTGCATAAACCCAAATTCTGTGTATTGCCAAAATATTTTTATGGAGGAACTTTTTTAACATTGTATATATGTATCTCCAGCTATTTTGCCTTTGTGCTACAAGTAAACTAGACATTAAATTATATGTCTTGACTTCCTTACAAAGTAAACAGGAAGATCAGCAGTTGTGCAGAATCAAATAGAAGTCCTGCTCAACTGGACAGCCTTAAAGGAACTCCGCCAGTATCATATAAGAAAATGTCATCCCTTGTTTCCATGTAAATCATTCTGCACTGCTTGGAAAATAAAGTGAAGCATATAAGACACTAAAGCTGACAAATAACACAATTTATTCTTATTATGTCATGCTATATATTTTACAGCATTTAAAAGCAATCTGTTTGTAGAATTTCAACATAGAGATGATAGTAGTTTTTAATATTTTTTTTTTCCACTACTGTCTGTAGGATTTTTTTTCAAAGATCCTATGTGGCTTCAGTAACAAGATCCCATTAGGATTAGTAGTACTTCGTACATCTGAAGTGTACAGACTCCTCTAAAAATCTTACTCTAGGTTACTTCTAAGAACTTGAAAGATGCACAGTTGTGTGCATCCATGGTTTATGCTTGAAATCTGCAGATTGATTTTTACTAGAAGTCTCAAATTGGCTTGGAAGCTTTAGAAATCTTTGCTAGGATAACATTTATGATGATGTAGTTGAGACCTAATCCCCAACATACTTTAGTGCTGGTTTTATTTATTTCATTTCAGTCAATTTCTTCAAATGTGAATCACACATAGGCTTTCAGCCAAATATTAAGATTCAGGGGAACTTAGGAAACTAGATATATGATTCCATGTCATTTAATGTAAAGCACCTGTAATTTAAGGCATGGCTTCTCTTTCTAGATTCAGCAAACTCTTTCTGATGGAAGTGTGTATAGTAGAATCATGAGGGGAAAAAGAAAATTACTTATTTTGGTGTTTTCATACCAACACTTCAGGGGTTTTTTTTGTTTTTTTTTTAACAGGCTTTGCTTTTTATTTTCATTTCATTCACAGAAATGTCCAAGTAGAATCCTGTTTAATTAAAACAATTTATTAGCAGGGAACCTTAACTGGCATAAGAACAGTAAACTTGTGACATTTGGCTTCTCCAAATAGCTTGTATTTCTAGGCAAGCTTATGTAAAGAGTAGAAAAATAAAGTTTTTTCTTCAGAATATCAGCCTGTTACTTATGATTTTAAAAAAGTAATTTCAGAAAAAAACCTAGTTTGATAGTTGTATTTATAGAAATCAAATGTGTCCATATTGCTCTGAAAGATTAGTATTAATAGCATATGTTACCAATCCAGACAAGTAAATATTACAGTTACCAATCCAAACAAGTAAATATTACAGTTAAAAGCATAGAAATAAGGGTTTAGTGTGGATTCTGGGAGAATTTTTTTTTTTCTTTTCAAATTATCTTATAACTGCTTCTCTATACAGTTACCTTTTCACTTTACTGTTGTAGCATCCTTTAGATGTTGGACTTATTAGACCAAATCTTTTTCTGGCTTTTACCTTAGGCTTATGGCTATACTCCCTTAGCTATGTCAGGATTCTTTTTGTGTTTCTGGTGATTAAAGTTTCTTTTTCTCAAAAGCATGTGCATGTCTTGCATTTATGGCAGAGAACAGTATCTGTCCTATCTGCCACATAACCTAGATTTAAGAGAGACCAAAAAAGGCACCATCTAGAAAGCGGGGTTTGAGAGTTTTTCCACGTAGTTTCTTGGAAAAGGGATGTTGGTACATGTGTGTGTGCCTTCACTTGTGTCAGTGTTCGTTGATTCAGAAGTATAAATAGATTTGATGATGATTTAAGTCTCAGTTCTGCTTCCTATGAGAAGTACTTAGTGCAGTACAGAGCTCTTCTTTGTCTCTTGATACCTGAAGTGCAGCATCTTAGGGATGCTAGTCAAAGCATGGTTCTCATGTCCTTTTTTGTGTACGTGCAAGTTCTGCAAAAGGGAGAAAAATGTATTAAACCCAGAGTATCATCCTGCTTGGAGAGACTCTTGAAATCCTGAAGGATCTGATGCAAGTGAAATTGCTTCTCATCTCAGTAGTGATGATGACCTTACTCCAGAACAGTTCTTTGTTTCATTAATCTATTCACACTTGCTTTTGGAAGTATAGGAAACTTCTTCCAAAACTGCTTCTGTAAACTCCCCACCAACTTTCCACAATATTTTTTCTGTGTTGCCTTGTTTAAAATACATTGCTTTCAGCAAAGCATAGCAACTTGTATTTCTGAATCCTTGCTGAGTTCTGCAGCCTTCTCTGAAAGATGTTTTGGGGAAAGAATTCGTAAAATCGTGTATGAACCAGTCTGTCACTTAGGTCTCTGTAGTTAACATCCAGAGCTCACACTCAACAGTTTTATGTATTGACTTGCACAAAAACTTCTGCTGTCTTATTTGCTGCTTATCTTTAGATAAACTAGTTGGGTTTTTTTATTCTTGAGACACCCCTTCCTCTCCCCAGTAAGACTCTGACAGTATGTTGTGTCTTAGACAGTTGAAATAGGACCTTCCAAAAGGCTTAAAGCTAGGAGTACGGTTGATAATAAAGGTGACTTGAACTTTTTACTTACTAATTTCATAATCAAAACCAAAGCAAAACCAAATTTTTTGTTGTTTTCTGGTGGCTGATGGGGTAGACAGAAAAGCAAAGGAACAAACTTATTGCAATCCAAAATATGAAGCCATATAGAGATTTCAGATGCTGTCCAGATGGGCTAATGAACTGTTTTCAAATGGCAAAGCAAGATAAAGAAGCATGGGGGGTAGTCTGTGTTTTTACCATCACAGAAAGGCAAAGGAGCTTCTTTCTATTTGTAAACTGCCAAATACAAGTGGATACTACAGTCACAAACTTGAAAAAAATTACCAGAAACCCCAAAATGAAAATTATTATTTTATCGTTTTTAAAGGATTAGTAATAACACTGGCAATAATTCTTATTTAAGTGGAGATGAGTGATATTTCTGTCATTGAAATTTGATGTTAAACTGTTCTTGGGGTAGGATAGGAGTGGCACTCATTTCTCTGTAGAATTTGTGTGGAGTATTTGGGACCATACTGCATTTAATATGCATAGGTGGTGTCTCACATGTAATATACTAATACATTTACACTGTATGTGCAGTGTAAGATGCATTGAATGTTCTATAGGCATATGAAGACCTTATCTAGTATACCAGTAGGCACTTAATTAAAAAATTAATAGAGTTGGCAAATATAATATATGGGCAGGCATAATTAATGCATCAGTATGGTTTTATCTCAAATGCTTCTTACATCTCAGATTAAAGTACATTGTTAGATTGTTTGTATCTGTTGTTTGGTACTAGTCCTGACTTCACCAGCATCCTTATAAACCACTCAAGGAATTGCTTGTAGAGGTCAGATGAAGCAATAAATGGTTTGGTTTGTTTTTTTGGTTTTTTTTTTGTTTTTGTTTTTGTTTTGTTTTTTTTTGTTTTTGTTTTGGTTTGGTTTTTTTCCGGTTTGGTTTTGGTGGGTTTTTTTTTTGTGGTGGTGGTGTTGGTTGTTTAGTTGTTTTGTTGTGGTTTTTTTTTGTTTGGGATTTTTAGGTTTGGTTTGGGTTTTTTTGGGGGTTTGTTTTTGTTTTGTTTTGTTTTGTTTTTTTTTGTTTGTTTGTTTGTTTTTTTGTCTTGGTAGAAGTTGTAGACTGCTTCACTAATTGGGCCAGATGGATCTAACTGCTTTATCAGATGAGTCAGCCTACTTTTTAATGATGTTTTTTAACAGTATGGCTGCATTTCATTAGAAATGTTGTGTGATGAAATCGTCTTTGGGTTTCTTGTTTGCCATTGCATATAGGATTTTAGAACTAAATCTGTTCTCAAAACAAATATGCAGTTGGTTTAGCATATGTCAGTAATTTTTTAAGTGAAAGCTTAACTTACCAAATGTTATGAATCAAACTAATGCAGAATTTAAAGTCATACTTTGAAAAAACAAGTATGAGATGTTAGCTATTCACTTCAGATTAAAAGAGAAATCAGACGATATGTTTTGAAATTAAATGTATTATGTGATCGCTTAACATTTTAAAAGTTGACTTCCCTTTTGATTAACTTTCTAAGAATGTGTCTTTTGCACATTTAGATTTTAACTAGTTTTGGTAAGTGTTCATGTGGAGAAAGGAAGAAACGTTTTAATGTTTATTATGGGTGTTCCTGCTCCAAAAGAAATGGTGGTATGACCAAAACAGACTAAAATTATTTTTTTGGAGCACAGACCACCATCTTCATTTGACGTAGAATGAGTTAAGCCAGGGTTTAGGCTTTTCCAGTGCACTGTTAGTCTAGAAACGGAAAATGTTTATTCTCTTCAGCATTGAGCTGCTGTTTTCATTTCAGTGAAAAAGGGAACAGCTAGGGCAAAAGAGCAAGGGTGCAGTCATAAGTTTCCTTCACTTTTCTCGATTAAAAATGACAGGGGAGGTGAAAAGCTTTGCTACGAAATCTGCACGTCCCCTTCTCAAAATAAATAACGCTGTAAAAGGGCCTGGGTGGCTTTGTAAAAACTGGGACATTCTCATGACAGGCAGGCAGCGGGCTCTTGCACATGGAAAATAATGACACAATACTCAGTAGCATTTTATGTAGTTCCTTGAGCTGTAGTTTAGGCTATTACATGTGGTATATAATGGCAATAACAAGATTAATTAATCTCATTCGAGAGGTGACTAAGTACCTTCAGTAGTCGAGACGCTGAAGTTAGTGGTTGGGTTGTCTCCTTCGCTGTCATTCCGCTGGCTTTTTGCCTTCCTCAGTGTTTGTTCTGCATGACTTAGTGGATAGGAGGTGCTTTGTCTTCGCAGTCTTGGAGCCTCTCTTGTCAAAAGCCGTAATGTGAGAGTACATCCCTTCCTGAGCACAAAGGTGTTGCTGCTGCTCTCTGCCGCGCACAGCCATTTTAATCTGAATGGGGAATCTGTCTGGGGACCCGCGTACAGTAATTAGCAGTCTCTTCAGAGTGTCAGAGCAGAATTACCATTGTAATGGTTTAGCAGGAGGATAAAAGGATTGAATTTGGGTCTGCCTTCCTGCCAAACTAAATGAGTTGCCATGGGAATTTTCAAATATAAGAGGCGTTTACTTAAAGCAATTTGGTGAGTTTGAATAAACTCATAAATTACGGGGTTTAGAGGAGAGATCCCTGCTTTCTCTGGCATGGGCTGAACAGCAAAGAAGGCTGTTAGAAAGCTGCTTACATTCTTAATGAGAATAAGTTGATCCATGCTCCCTTGCAGACTATCAGCTTATTAAGGCTAAACTGTTTCTGCTAAATACAGTACAGTAAGCACATTTTGAGAGACATAGTTTGCAACAAATCCCCGAAGTAAAAAGCAACATCTGATTGCTCTAAACATAAATTGAATTTCCTTTGCTAGATTAGATCTATTTTCAAGTAATGCTATTAAAAATGGTTCTCTGTATTGTTTCAATAAACATTAACCTGCTATTGATTTCAACTTTCCTCTGTGCATGTAATATTTATTACAACACTTGTCAGATCTGCTTCTGAAAGGGGAGGGAGGGCATTGAGGTTTCTTTCGAAAACAAATAAGGTCCTATGGCCCTTCAAACTGTTGTTTTTTTTTTTTTTCCTCGGGTCACATGTAAATGTTTTCCCAGCTCAGGCCTGCCTGCCTTCTCTCTAAAGGGAGTTGGGCTTTGACCCGCCGACTTCTTTGTCAGCACCGATGCTATTGAAATGTGAGAAGATGGACTTGGTGCTTTCACAAGTGCCTCAAGTGATGAACATCACTTATGCTTGTTTAACCTTCAGCTGTGCTCCAGAAGTCAGCTGTAGTAGGCTGGGGAAGAGCTGATGGCCGGTGTTCAGCGCCGCTTGTTTGGAAGCATGTGTTAATGTTCTCCCAGCCACTTAGATCGGGTGACTTAAAGAAATCGGGAACATTACGATGTGCTTGAATACTTTGATGCTAGCTTTAAAAGTGTATACTCGAGGACACGTCATCCTTGAAACAGTATGCAGTGTTTTCCCCAAAATAATTGATATCGGTTATATAGCTTAAGGCTTAAATGTTGCCTTGTGATCCTTTCTAGTACATATCTCAAATCTTTACCCATCATAAGTATTAGGATATGGAGGTGGAACTAATTAAAAAGAGAGCAGTAGTGCCGTAATGGCAGTAATTTTAACTTCCGTTTAAAGCCATAAAAATACGTTTTGAACTCCTTGATATAATCTTACATCACTAGCAGGAATCCTGTAAATTAGCAAAGGAAAATAGTAAATTTGTGCTGGTGATTCAGTGGTTGAACAGCTGCTAAGTTCTAACAAATTCCTGAACTGTTACTAATGATGCAGCTGAAGCTGTTTGGTAGCCTCGGGGTACTGTTTCTGTGAAACTTCAGAATATCTCCGAAGAAATTAGAAGAGAACAAGAGCAGCATTTATTCTTACTAATACTCAACATTTTAACTGTTCATTTAAAGTTACTTTAAGAAATACTGTCAGGGAATTGATTCCATCAGACTTGATCCCCACCCCCATACTTTCTTACTTCTTAGATGAGTTACTGGAAGGCAAAATTTTATAATAAAATATTTATAAATATTTACAGTAAAAATATTATCTAAGTGTTTGTGGAGTGGCTTGAGAAACTGAAACTATGAAAACTTCTACGCTCTGTATTATAAGAGGGTTGTTAAATGATTAGAGGACATTATCAGCATTAAAATATACAGAAAAGGCAATGCTACAGAGGACTCTTTGGGATATTGGGTTGAACTGAGTGCATCACTTAGGTCCTTAGTTCCAATACCTTACAGCACCTGTGCAAATCGATGCTATTTACAGAAATCAGGTGGTAAAAAATATGGAAAAAAATTATATATATTGGTATTACAGTTTTCAGATTTCACACTCTGGGATTTTTTCTCCATTTCAGAATTTTAGTTCCATAGGTTGTGGGGCTTGATTGGGACCTATATTATATCACATTTTGTGTGTTCTTCCTCTTCTCTCTGCTTGACTTGCAAAACTGAGATGAAAATAAGTGGCAGTGGGAGTGCAGGAAAAGCTTAAACTGGTGGGATTTTTTGGCTAGGTCAGATGTTGAGATAGGGATAGTTAAAAATTACTGATAACTGAATCTAGGCTACACAGTATAAATTTAGTTTTGCAATACCTGTGAAAGAGGTGGGAATTGCTGCCTAGTATTTCACGTAATTTTTTTCTTAATGAAGGATTTTCATAACCTAAAACTTATTGATCAGTCACACCAGAAACATCCTCCTCAAAAGTTCATGAAAACGTACATCAGGCAAGTTACCTGATAGAAGATGAGTATTTCATTTGAAGGATAGTCTGTCTTTTACCTCACGAGCAGCATAGGAGAAACCTTATCATTTTACCATCTAAAAGTATGGCATACAGGAAAAAAGTCTGGTTTTAGGTAAAACTGAGATGGGCCTGCTTAGATCTGAATCTGATTTCATCTGAAGTATGTTCTCATGACTTGTGATGAGCCTGTTGTTTCATAATGAAAGCGAAAGTCCCCTTCCTGCTTCAATCCTGAATGAAGCTGCAGGCTAATTAATTTGTGGATGGATATCATAAAAAAACACTTAATAGATTTTTCTGTGAGCTGACTTTATTTTCTAAGTGCTAGAAAAGTAACTGACAAATTTTCTGGGGTTTTTGGAGAGGTATATCACCTTGTTGAATGTCTCAGCCAGCACCAGAGAACACAGAGGAAGTGTCAGGGGTATGCACACAGAAAAGGTGGGAATACTGTAATGGGGAAGAAGTGGGAAGCTATGCAAAGTACTTGTTCTCTGTGTTTAATTTGTTATATTTTGAGGGTTCTTGGCTCCTGCTGGTCCAGGAATCCAGAGAATCAAAGAAATGTGCATGCTGCTAGACCAGTAGGGATAGCAGCTGTTTCTTCTCTGGGCACTCCCTCTTTTCTAATAACCTCTCTTGCAAGTATTTTTATCCAGTCTCCATTTAATTCTGCTTCTGCTGGGGCATTGTTACTTTTGCCTTTGATCTTCAGATTCCAACAGTTTGTTTCCCTGTGCAATTTTTTCACTTACTAACTTGTAAACTTTTGACAGCAAGTTCTTTGGATGTGTATTGTAGGTATCTGAACTTCAGGTCAGAAGTGTTTATATACTGTTATGCTAAAATTAACGTTGCATGCAGAGACATGAAAACAAAATGCATAATCTAAGTTGTACAATTCTTGGCTAAAGAAAATCAGCAGCTCTCACTTAGGGTAGTTCTATAGACGAATGTAATACACAAAAAGGAAAAAAATATCAATAAGGAAATTGATTTTTGTAGAGTACTCACACTATCAAATCAAGTATTATTTTCAGTTTTTTAACATGGAGCTTTGTACGTACTGGATGCACTATTTAACTGCTATGGAATTAAAGTTGCTGGTATAAGGTGTAAGAATTGCCAGTTTAAGATGATGTTTCTAGAGGTTTGAAATTAGGTTTTTTTCAGTGCTTTTAGAACATGGCCTGTAAATATCAAAGAAGTTCAAATATCTCTGCAAAATGTAAATGTGTGTACTTAGAGTAGTAAGTAAATAATTGAGATTGTAGCCGTTGCTCCCGGTGAGCAAATCTACAAATGGAGGAATAGACTTCTCATAGGTTTAAGGTAACCTAGAGGAGTGTGATCAGTACAGTTGGCCAAGAAAAGCTAGTAATAGTATTTCTCCACTGAAGGTTGGCATCAAGAGAGAAGAAAGACAGAAAGGAGAATGATTATATGTGAAGAAATGGGCAAAAACTATAAAAAAATAATTGTAGGAGAACGAGGAACAAGAAAAATGAAATTGAATATTTTAATATGAAAAAAAATTATTTTAGTGGTCAGGTGGTGGTTTCCAGTTAGAAAAGAAGATTAAACTGCTGGGCTTCAGAATTAGCAAGACTAAGACTCCCAGTTCCACATGGAACTGCGTCAGTTGGCACACTGAGGTGTCAGCTCCCATCAGTCTCTCCTGCCTACTGGTGAGTCTGCAGTGAGGTCCTACAGTTTTGTAACCTGGCAGAAAAATATATAGCTTTAAAAAAAAAAGTGTTGCCAGATGAGCAAGTTGGCATGGTTCAGTTGTCATGGATCCCAGTGATGGATACAGGAGAGCAGCAGTAAGGAAAGAGCCGTGACCACCACTAGCGAAATTGGCTTAAAGTACCAGAGGAGTGCCAGTTGAGAGGCTTTTTACATCTTGAAAATAGTTTTTGACTCCTTTGACAGCAGTGTAAAACCTCAGCCTAACCATCCTGAACTAATTTGTAGCCTGGGAAAAAGTCTTAAGGATGGCATTTTAATTTTTTACATTCTGGAATCGACTGTTGTATTTGCTAGGTAAACTTGTCTGAACTTGTTTCCTCTGAAATTATTCTTCCTAAGTTTTCTGTATGATTGATTCCCATTCCATCCTCTGTTTTTCAAAGTCTTAGCTTTCTGAACTCAGTCATGCACGGATGCACAGCAACTTACTTTTAGACATTCCGGAAACAAAATTCCAATAATTTGTCCATTCATTTGAATTGCTTCAGAATTATATGCCTTGCTTTTCACACCTTTTGTACCTTTGTTGTCCTTATTTCCCTTGGCTTAAGGAAAAGAATTTCATTTGTCTCTTCTCATTAATGCTGAGTGAATGAATATTCTTAGTTACTCTGAGTGTCCAAAAATTTTCATCATTTTTAGGTTTACTTCTTAATTTTTCAGCCACGTCATGTAACTGAAAGCTTAAAATACACTTTTTCTGGTTTTGGTTATGTTTTTTTTTCCTGTGTATTAGTTTTTACACACATTGAGGGAGGTTTTTACTGCAAAGTGCTATGTATAAGAATATATTCCATAAAATTAGAGACTGTGTGAATTTAGGTATTATTTTGAAATATTCATGAGATTCTGAGGCTCAGGAGATTAAGAAGCACTAAGGTGATTTGTCTTGTAGTAGAAGATGTATTTTAAGCTGCTTTTGCTTATGGTTGTGCACCTTGTCTACTACAATACAAAAGTATAATTCTGCAGTCTCTGAAGGACAATTTAATTCTACATATTCCTAACATCTAAGTCTAAATTTGTTTCTCCTAAAAATTGGATTAGAACAATAAATGTTTAGAGAACCAGAGTGTCTGAACAATATTCAAACAGAAAGATGTGAAAAATTGAGTCAGAAATCTAGAAATAGGACAGTGTTACTTGTTTAATGGGACTCAAGGATCGTTCAGAAAGCAGGTGAAAATCTCATATGAGAGTGAAGGGCAAGGCACTGGTAGGGAGTTTGTAGGAAGAAATGAAGTTACCACTGGAACAGTTTGGTGTTATTAGGGTGGATTAATATTTTTAATACCAACATTGTGTGTTCTCTACAAAGGTCCTACAATATGCATCTGGCATTTAAGGTTAGTTAGAAGCTACAGGGGAGATGCTGCATAGAAACATTGCAGGAGTATCCTGTCAAGAATGGTTTCCTGAGCATGACATGACAGCATTGATCTAGGGTGGCTCAGTGACTGCAGTTTGTTTCAGCCACGGTTCAGGTACCCAGCTGCTTAAAAAATGAAAAAGGGAAACCATTAAATGAAGTTTTGGTGTAATATCTAGTCTGTAGCAAGTTGTTCAGGTGCAACGTTATAAAACATGCAATGATCAACAGCAAAAGAGAAACACAGAGGTCCTGAATATTTCTGTCCCAGTATAGGCTTTAAATTGCAGTGAAATTAGATCAAATTTATACTGTGAGTCCTGCTAAATGGTTTCTTTAGTGTCTGTGTCTGCTGAGGAGGCAGATTTTTAAATTAGTGTGTAGAACAGCAGGGAAGAATGGTCAAATTAATTATTTAAGATAGGCCTGATACATCTCTCATTCTAGGACAGAAGATTACACTTAAAGAACTTAATTGTCTTATCATATAGGCTCAATTATTATATAGAAAAAGATTATAATAGTTTATTCTGGTAATGTAGGATTTTAGGAAAAAAAGAGATTTAAAAATTCTGGTCAGTAATTTATTCAGGGATTTTCCAAACAGGTTAACCAGTACTTTTACTTTGGCAAGTCTCTAGTCAGGTGCCCCATGATCTCAGTACCTTCTGAACAGAAGATGATGTTTGCTATACCACAGTCTCATTTCAATACATGAGCTGTCATAACCTGTACGTGCTTGTGAGAGAGTTCTGAAACATGGCCCACGTACAACATTGGTAGCGTTTGTTATTTATGCATGGCATCTGAATAGTCTTGGGCAGGGGGGAAAAATGTGTAGGTTTTTCTGCAGATTCCAGGAAATACTTTCTATAAAAACCATGGTCTTATTTACAGGGGGTAGTGGGGAGAGGGGAAAGGGTTGGTTTCGAGGGTTTTTTTGTTGTTGCTCTTGGGATTTTTTGTTTGGTTGGGTTTTTTAATTTAACAAGTTTTATAAACATAAATTGGTGAAATACAAATTCCTTTTGCAAATCGGTGGGTAACAGAAAGATATTTCTATTGCAATTTGGTATCTTTTATCAGAATGTAAGGGGTATTTTTTTTTAAGCACTAGGAATACTTTCAAAACTTAAATTTTCGTTACTGCTAATGTACCCTATTTTCAGTAATAAGTATTTGTAATCTGGTTTTAAAACCTAGCAGAATAAAAATCTCATATACAAAGTAGAATATCATAAGAAACTGACTTCATATTAATACATTATGAAAAATAGGTGGTTCTTATTTGTCAAAATCAGGATGAGAAATACTCATCTTAAAGTATGTGATTAATTCCCAAAGCCCAAAAGGTGAACATCTTCAAAAATGAAGTTGGTTTAATTTTCTTTGACACTTACTCCAGTTTCAGGTTTCACTTTTTTTTCCCCCAAGAACTATGATGAATAATTAAAACAAGACTTGTGTATGTTTGATTTATTCCAGGTAATTGCACTGGAAAATTATGTGAACCACATTTTTAAAAAAAGTCAAATTATCATCACTTCTGTTATTCTGTAGGTACAGAAACTGTATATACCTCAGAAAATTCTTGAGTAGGTACAAGAAACTGCAGCATGCTGCATGATTTTCATGATTTACTAAGAATCCACTAATCTTTTATAACTGAAGTTGCTAAGATTAAAGGAATTGAATAAAAAATTAAAATCTGTTGTATGTATATTTTTACTTAATATTTGCAGGTGTCAGAAGTATTTTTGCAAATTGAGATTATCTTAAACGGCTTTTAAAAATGCTTTTAATGCTAAATTTATGTTGCATAGAAACAAAATAATGATACAAACCGATAGGCGGAACTTCCATGCTCAGCTCCTAAGTGACAGCACAAAGAAATTTTCAGGGCTGTCAGGAGTCAAAAAGCTGCCTTTTGTCAGTTTGTGATCAAACCTGTGCTTTGCTGCCTGGTGCTGTGAAGTGATGGACACCTCACAGCACACACCTGTGGCTGCTGTGTGCAGCTCAGGCTCCTCAGGCAGCCTGCAGCAGCCAGAATGGCTCTGCCTTTCCTTGAGGCAGGGAAGGTCGCTGGCCATCCACGCCCCGCGGTAGCCACAGGTTAGGGCTGTGTCTGAAAGAGGAGGGAATGCTGTGCTGGTCAGGTGTGCCCAGCAGTGGTGTGGCTCCCTGGGGAAGAGGTGCTCCTCAAAGGCCCTTTGTGCCAGTCCCTGCCAGGCAGCACCGGTTCTCGCTGCTGTCTGTGGAAAACAAGGGTTGGCCGGTCTCTAAAAGCTGAAAAGAAGGCTCAGTAAATAGCAGAGAAAGGCCTCTCCCTAGCAACACGCTGCCTCGAGCAGCCCGAGCCTTCGGACAGAAGGTCGTATGATTGACATATTTGTCCCCTAAAGAGAAGGCACACAATTAGTTTTTTCACTTCTCTGTATTTTTAAGCTGTGTGAAAGTGGGTTTTAGCAGCCATACAAGAGGAGACTGGCCAGTTGGAATATCATCACCCCCTTCTCCTGGACTTCATCAGCTTTGAGAGTTCAAGAACTGGAGAGGCATTTGTGGTGTTCATGGAAGAGCTAACTTGGATTTTTAAATAGTATTTAAACATTAGTACTGGAGTACCAGTAAAGTGCATATGAGATGCTCATGTGGTGTTAGATTCAACACAGCTATGGGCTGCTTGTAGGCATGTAAGCAGTTGGAAATAATTGTGACCTTTTAGTACTCATTCACTTTTTAGCAGCTGTTGAAAATTACTGCAGGTATATACTCAGTGTGTATCTCCTTGTAGGCTTCTAATGTTCTATTTCATTAGTTGGATTAGAAATGTAAAACTTAACTTGGTCGAATTTTTGGGCATTTTAGGTTTAAAACAATACTGTTTTGTAGATGGTAGCTTTATGTAAAGTTCAGAATGAAACAGTCATTACATGCCTCAACCTTAGAGGTTTTGTGTGTGCAGAAAACAGTCATTTTGAAAATAAAACTATTAAGGCAAGTATTTTGCAAAAGTGAGTGTAGGTGAAATGAAGGAACAAATTTTTAATATCACATTTAGCTGTCAGAATTTCTGTTGAAAATAAAGAGTAGAGCAGTAAGTGTGACAGTTGAATAAGCTATTGGAAGACCACTGCTCCCTGAATACTAACATTTTACAACTGGAGAAGCCTAAACGTTCATGGCTTTAGTCCATATTGTAATAAAGTAGTTTATTTTAATTAGTCAGCATTACATTTTCAGGACATCTCCTGCTGAAGATAAAAATGTCTTAGAAGTTACTACTGCAGCTTGAATTCCCATGTGGTAGTGTGCAGCCCTGGATCCTGTGTTTAATGAAACACGTGAGACAAGATACCCTTGAAATTTCGACATGCACTAATTTACAGCAACAGTCTTTGTGCTCCCTGTCACCAGTAGTTAGTTTTCTTCTGTTGCTCTAAAGAGAGAGACTCCTCACATTCTTTCTTGGTTACTAAATTTGATAGGAAATGTCATTTTTCTTTCTTTTTTTTTAATTATTTCTGGGTGGGAACAGATTCAAAACATCCTGGACATGTTTTCCATATGAAAACATGCAGTCATATCTCAAGTGCCATTTTGAAAATGAGAGGCTTTGTTCATGGAGTAAACCATTAGCATAGCTGGAAAGAAGACTATGTGGCACTGGGATCTCTTGAGTTTGCAACAAAAAAACTAGTTTTGAAACCCTTAAATGGGGCTCTCCCCTCCCATCTTGCCCCCCATATACCCACCCCCTTCAGTATTTGATTTAGGTGCCTTTGCAGTTCAGGGTAATTTACAGCTATTTCAAGTGCATAAACTCAAACTTTGAGTAGAGACCTCCTAGGATGACAGAGGGAAAATAAATATTACAGGTCAGGCTCCACTTACTGTAAATGTTTTAATTAATCATTCTGTTGATATATTTCTAACAACTGCCTCTAATTTGTACCTGTTAGAACAACCACCTTGATCATAGGTCATTTTGTAGCATATATTACTTAAATTGTTTTTATAATTTACTGAAAACTCAAGATGGGTTAATGAATTTGTCCTGATAAAAGTGGAATGTGTCAACACTGTCTGAGTGTTCTGGCACTGTTCAGTCTGTTCCAAAGGCTACAGCTGGAATAAAGACCTGCATAATATAGGTCGTGTTTGCATTCTTCTTTCTTCAGATTCCTAGGATGCTGATGGAACTCAGGATGTTGCTGGTAGAGGCATATGTGGGAAATTTGTTCAAGAGGCTTGCCTGGTACTATCTAATTCGCTGTGCTAATAGTTTAACTGCTGTTTTCAGAATTGAACTAACCAGTGAGGAGGCATTTTGAATGTCCAGCATTCCAAAACTAGAAATACCAACAGTGAAGTGTTCAGCGCTGAACGTTTTTAAACTGGGCTTGCACATTGCTAAAAATAGGTCTAATGCTTTAGATTGCATAGATAGATGCCTTCAGATTGATAGGTATTTCATTTGAATCTTAATACAAATATCAGCAGATGTCTATGCTAGCAAATAAATCTGAATGCATCTCAGTATTATTCTGCCTTTTAAAGAGATTTTAGAATGTACTGTGCTTTTTTTTTCCTGTAGAATTTTTTGGTGTTTAGGGTGTATATGTGTGTCATGAACAATGCATTCCTATTATGGAGCTTTATGAATTACTGAAGCTCTCCAGTGTGGTGTATAGAGATTCTTATCACAGATTTTATTAAAAACAGTAAAATAGACGTGCAAGGAAAATAGGAATGATAATTAAAAAAAAAAAAACTGCAAAGCAAAAATCAAGTTCTGAAATTAAGTATTGTTGAGGGCCTGATTTAACCTATCCAGGTGGCCTTTTCTTTTTTTTCCTTCAAAGCCCAGACCCCTGTGATTTAAATATGAGCCCGTCCCGTCACATCTGTCCTAAAGAAATGTTGACCTGTTAAGGTCAAGCAAAATTCTCCCCACCCCAGTGTGCTACCAGCTAGTACCTAGGGGAATATATGGTGAAGCAAACTTGTAAGTTCCACTGACGCTGTATTTCAGTCTGGCTTGTAAAACACACTATCTGCCAATTTTCTGTACCTTATCTGTATTTTCTTTGTGCAGAAATGGAAAGTGAGGGAGGGAGGGCATCAGGACTCTCAAAAGTATTACTGGTAAGGCAAGTATCATGATTAAACAGGGATATGTCAGATAAGGTGATGGGAAGTGTAAAAAGATAGGCTGCCTTTTCCCCCTAGTGTATCTTTAACATTATGACCAATGAATTTGTCAAGTGAAACAGCACAAGTCTTCTTTGCATATCATTTGAACTGAGAGCTTGCTTTGAAGAAGATAAGCAGACTGTGTTGCCCAGAAGAAATAATGATGCTAATTTATCTCTGCCTGTCCTCATAGCCATAGTAGTTTGTGTCAGTGTTGAAATAGAGAAATAACTGAGCTATAGTTTTACCACCTGTTCAGTGCCATAGGATTGTTGACGTACAGGACTCTGAGAAATATGGCTGGTCTGGAAGTCTTTGTTGTTAAAGCATTTGGGAACGTTTCCTCTAATACAAGAATAGGTGCCCAACTGTGACAGAAAAGACCTCTTTGAGCAATTCCCCTCAAAACAAACAAAGCTATGGTGTAGGATTTCTGCTCCATCACCCTCAGAAGTGTATAATCAAGGATGAGAAAGTCTGCTGCATGTGTTTACTAGCAACTTCTAGCTATCAATATTTACATTCTGGGCATGGGAAACTTGAAGGTCTCTGCCAGATTTTTTTGAGGGAAAGGGAGGATGAGATGTTTTCTTTAATTCTGAGTAACAGAGTAATTTACCAGAACCAAAAGCCTTTACAAAAGTAAAATCTAATCTCTTGCACTAGGTAATTGATTAATAGTTGAGGTACTCCCATTCAGAGTCCTACAAAAAAGCTCTTTGTCTTTCACATCTAGTTACCTGTATTCTTTTCTAGGATATTGTTGCTATAGATACATCACTTTCAACAACTTAGATACGAAAAAAAAAAATCTTTCAAACATGGATTTTAAGCATAAATACTTCAGCTTGAAAAATTCCAATGTGTTTTAGCCTTTGTAGTATATTTTACAATATATTGATGCCTGAGATCTGTTTTTTTGTTTAATCATGTATGTCTAGGAATTTTTAGTATAATGTCTGTAAGGTTTTTTTTGTTTATAAATTATGAATGGAAGGTTTTTGTCACTGAATGGAGACATTCATGTGTAAAGACTGTTTGACTGGAGCCTGGTATGTTAGGAATACTTACTGATCTACAAGTGAATTGCAGTGGAAGATTTTTCTTTGTGAGGGAGATAAAAGCATTCTAGAGCCTGAGAATCCAGCCTGTGTCACAGTGCAAGCCTCCAAGCTGCAGCTGTTGGGCTGTAGAGCAGCTGGGGACTGCGGGAAGGCAGGGTGACAGACCCCTGAGGAGCAGCACTGCCTCCTGGATAAGTAGGATAAGATCAATGACAGTAAAATATTTCAGTGATGCTATTGCATTTTACCAAAATTCCTACTAAATTAGTAAATAGTAGGTGGCTTATACTATGCAGATATACTATGTAGTCTAAAGAATAATTAATCTTCATATTTAATGGGTGTATTTCCAGGTGGGAGAAAAGTTATGTTTATTTTATGTGGCAATTTTAAATTACTTTTCTATTTGAGGAAGATTTTTAAGTATTTATTCTTGTTCATTAGTGTAGTGTTCTTCCATAACTGCTAAGTCCTCTGCCCTTCTGCTTGGAGTGCACCTAAAATTATTTATTGCCTTACCTGCATTCTGAAAAATATAGTGTGTTCTTAGAAGAATTCTCTGTACTTGAAGCAAATGTGTAGAAGGGTGCATGGACATGGACAAACTGTTTGGTAGCTGGAAGAGTTTTCTCCAAGGGTGGGTGGTAGGAAAGCTGCTGCCGAGAGCTGCTGTTTAATTAACCAGCAGTGGTGTGGAGCAGGCAGGGAGGCAGTTCTGCACGAGAGGTTGCTGAGATGCTTGGGAGATTTTGGTGCTGTCATGCTGCTGAGGCCCCTGGACATTCTTTCCATGAGCCTGGTGGGACAGGCCTGCTGCAGTTGGCAGGGGAAGATGGGGACTGCTTTTTGGCCCTTGTGTTCCTGGCTGATCTGGCTGTTGTTTTGCCCCGCCATCATTTTCTCTTCCCACTTGCTGCTCCTGCTCTGAGCCTGAAAGGACAGCCCTGGAACAGCTTATAAAGAACCAGTCCCCAAAGCCAGACTTCGCTGCATTTTGTCCAAAATAATAAAATTGTCTGTTGCCTTTCCTGGGGCTGGGCTCACTTCAGTTAATGAGAATTCAGCTGAAGTACAGGGATGTGACAGGATTGCAAAAACGTCATCTGAAATGTGTGACATCTGGAAGCTAGACTGTCAACGAAAGTCACTGACATCACCTAAATATGAGGATCTATTTGTTATGAACATAGGGGGGGAATATTTTCCTAAGCAGTTACTTTAAAAGAAAATTGAGCATTATATGGGGAAAGCATAGAGATGTGTTGAAAGCCTTCCCTTCCAGCCCTAGTAATAATGAAAATCAGAGAGCATTTTGAGACTTACGTGCGTGAGACTGTAAGGCTCAAGAAGCTCTGTCAGAATAAGGGATCCCAGCTATGACACAAGTGAGTGGATTGTTTGGTTTCTGAATTACCTGAGCTGCAGTGATGCTCCTTTTGGGCCTGGCAGCAGCATGGCAGGGCAGTGTGGCCACTGGCTGTCTCTATAGGTCTAGTTTATGGATCTCTGCTCTATCCTAAACACTGCTACTTGATCCTTCTTTTAAATACTATGTTTCTTTCCTTCTCTGCTGTAATTTGTTACAGGCTTCTCAGAATTGACAGGATCTAACAGTCCACCTTTCACCTCTGAAAACTGTTGTCATCTGCTGAAGTCCTTCATTGACATTGCACAATGAAGGCATTTACCTTTGGAGTCTGCATGCCTGTCTATCTTCCACCTGGATAACAAATGTATCTAGTGTATGTATGTTTTGTATATAAATAAGAAGATAAAGTGTATGATACTCCTCAGGGTACTGTATGCACATGAGAATCGGGCATTTCAGTACCTAAAATAGAGGATTTTCTGGAGGTCTTGGAATATCTGAGGTTGAAGTATAGCTTGGACATTGATAATGAAAATAATTCATCGGAGTGTTTTATCTAAGCTCCCCATTTCATGACATGAAACAAGCTCTTACTAATAGCAGTTATATAATAAACTGCATTCTTTTTTTGTGAAACTCTCAATGTTGTCCAAAGTAGGGAAGGCAACTGTGGTTTTAACTGGGCATTTGTATGGTCAGCACTGTCTATTTAGTTCAAAATTGTGTTTTTTAGGAAGTGTTTCCCAGAGACTTCATGTAGGTGGCACTTGTGTTTTGAGCCTTGCAACTCTAATCCTACACTGACAAAGATTAGAAAGCAAGTTACTTAAAATCATAGTCCTCACTGGCATTTGGTCTCCTTTAGGTCTATTTATTGCTAGCCCAGGTAGAGTTGAGCTACTGTGAGGAGTTACAGGCTGTGTGTTCACAGAACAGCACCCAGCGGTGTCTGTGCACAGGTGGCTTTGTTAGGATTTACTGCTTCCATCGTATTTGTATTCAGTGAGCATTTGCAAGTAGTTGCTTACATTTAAAGAATTACATTTCAGTATACCATTTAAGGCTTTTTTTTTTTAATCTCCACGTTATTTTGTACATGATAAATACAAGGAAAGCACTGGAGATTTAAGAGGATGAGAGGTTTGAGTCAATCACTTGAGCTTCAACTTAGTAATGCAAATCTAGTTTTAAGTGACCTTATTGATGTTTGCTCAAAGTAGCTTCCTTTTGGTACAAATGACTGAGCTTTGTTGCAGCTATTGTACAGGTAATGTACTGTCCCTTTAGAGATTGCCTTTGTATCCCTGATGCAACCTCTCTTTGCTTTAACAAACAGTGCCTGCAGGAATGCCTGGAGCTAAGATAGATCTCATGTGCCTCATTTGATCATCTGTCAGCAAAGAAGTGAGAGGTTAGGGCAGGGAAAAACATGAGCCCCTTGCTCTGACACAGTTCTTGGAAATTTGAGGGGTTGGCTATTGGTGAAGGATGTGCAAGTGGAGGGCTTGGTACCAGAGAGTGAAGGATACGACACTGTGTCCCAACGGGTCCTGGGCACTTCTGTGGCTTCACCATGAGGGGAGGTGGCAAGTGACTGTTCCAAGGGCAGAGTGCGAGGGGCAGCAGGATTTTGGGCAGCGCTGGTAGGGTGGGTGGTGGCAGCGGTGCTGCACACCCATGTCCTGCAGAGGTGGCATTGTACAACAAACAGTGCCATCTTCTGGGAGGAGCCGGAACCATGACCTTGTGGTCAGCGTTACACGTGTTTTTTAAAGCGGTGAGGTGAGTTTTGTTCGGGTTGGGTTTTGTTTTTTTTTTTAATATCTAATAAATGCTTTAAAAATCAAAGCACCGGAAGTCAGAAGTCAGTGCTAATGTCTGGTAATGCAACTCCACATCATGCATCTTTGATTTTTTACTGACACAGTTTTTAAGGGAAAATTTTAAGCTGTATTTTGGATTTTCTTTAAAAGAAGAAAAGTTTATCAGCTGCTGAGCATAGTCTAGAGAAACAAATCTCAAAAATAAAATGAAGGACTTGGTCTGCTTTGTTTAAGTCCACTGGTACTTCCATAAATATACTTCATAAAGCCTAGTAATTGCAACATCTTTTCTAATAGAAAACAGTAGTGACCTGTAGGAAAGTGTTAAATTAAGAATGATTATTTGGACTTATACCGCCTTCTTCTGACCGTATCAAAAGGGTAAAAATATTTTCTGTCTTAAAATTATTATCCTATAAATAGTTATATTGGGAAATATTCACTGTGGTGCAAAATCTGGGATTAGGGTTACTAAAATTATCCTAGCAAGTGGAGTGTAATATTCAGCATTTACTGAAAGTCATTAATGGCGTAGATCAATCTCCTGAAGGTCTTATTTGGAGGAAGTGTGCAATTTTAGTAACATTAATGGAACTATATGGGAGATGCAGCTGACATTGTGAGGAGGTTTCCTTGTTACACACTTTCAAATAAATAAATACATGAATGCAAACAAAACGCAAATAAAGTACAACTTACGGGGGAGGGGAAAAGATTAATCAATGTGTTAAAAAATCTTTATTGCTAAAATAACTTCGATAAGGTATAGCCAGAATGGTGAGAATTTGTGAGCTCTGGATAGGGAAATAGATTTGGAATTGGTTTTATTGTGTCATGATTGCTTAGGTAATTTACCAGCAAAGATGCAATGGAAAAATAGTTTATTTAAAAAAGAAGATAAAATTATTTTGCATGTAAATTATAAATCTCTTCTGTGTTAAGATTGCTAGAATCAGCACATTTTGTATTTCAAAAGGCCTGTGGTACTATGGTGTCTGACATTTCTGGATGGTACAGTACTTAACTGTACAATTAATTTCTAGTTAAGATGGTAATTGAATGTATATTTCCTTTTTTAGTATTAGTGCCAACTTGCCCTGCCATACAGTATTTAACATACAGAGAAAATGTCTAACTTTCAGTGTATTCTGAATGTTTACTGTGTGATAATCTTGGTGTTTATGCAAATCCTCAGCATTACAATTGGGACTTTCAATTTCTGATATTTGAAAGGAATTCAGTGTTGACTCATCTTACCGTGCTGATTTTGAGTTGTTGATCAAAATCAGCTGCTAAAAGTTCCCTTTGCAAGGGGTCATGGCCCTTGAGTATACCTCACAATAAGTACTGGATTTGCTTAGATAAAATTTGAAAACTATTTTTGTCTCGGACTTTAGTAAATTACTAATCTATAGTTTGGGAGTAAAGTATGTATAACAAGCTCATTAACTTGGAAAATACTGTTCCAAATACATGGAAAATATTGTGTGATTAGATAAGTAAAAATGTAAGAAATCCAGTTTAGCAAAGGAATGCATTGCAGTTTGCAGGAAAGCTGCCCTTCTCTGCGCCTGACTCAAGAATTTCAGCAGTGGCATTCCATACAGGAGGCAAGGTGGTAACCTAACATTCAAGTGGTCATTGACCATCCCTCTTGTGTTTCCTAGATCATAATCACGTTTTCTGCTCAATAGAGTGTAGACTAAACAAATTGCAGTATTTTTGAAAAGACAGATCAGAAAATCTCTGGTCTTAAAAATGAAATTTTACTGTTAGAAATATTTCCATTATTAACTGAAAAAGTGAGCATTGTTCTAATGAACACTGCTTAATATTTATGCAACCTGCACGATATCAAAGGAGTAGGTAACTTCAGGGAAGTAGTTTTTATTGAAGCAAAACCAAGAGTAATGTATGCTGTGTAAATAGTATTTATATCCTCATCGGAATACATTACGTGTGCCAGAATTAGGAATTCTGCCTCAGGGCAGTTGTCAATATCCTGTCTGGAAGCTACTCAAAGACTGTTGTTTATTTTTTTGTTTGCCCCACCCCCACACTAGTCAGTATCGACTCTAATGGAGCAAATTGCAATAAATCGCAGTACTTAAAATTTGTGATGGCTATTCTTCCTCTGGCCCAATAATACAATTTTTTTAAAGATACCTTTAGGAGTACATGAAAATGTGTTTGAGGAAAAAAAATCCTTAAATGATTTCTACCAAATGCAACTTATGTTTAATTCTTAATTTTTATTATTTATGTTATGAACCTTTTCCAAAACTCTTTTAAGACATTTGTTAACAAGCTTTCATGAGTCACCTGGCAACTTCCACTTAATTTTATGGAAAAGTTGACAAAGCTTGCTGCTTTTGTGACTAATGGTAAGCAGGTATTTTGCTTGGTTAGAACTTCAACAATTTTATTCTAGGTCACTTAGATCTTGTGCACTAGTGAGTTCATAATCCTGACTTCCTTCCCATTTTTTCATACACAGGCAGAAGGAGAAGACAGCCTTAAAAAGATGCAGCTGATGGAGCTTGCAATTCTGAATGGCACCTACAGAGATGCCAACATCAAATCACGTAAGCATGTCATGAGTTCAAGGGTCAATGCCATAGAAGTGTTTGCAGGCTTTGAATATTAAAGCTACCTTTGGAAAAAGTACAGTAGCAATTCATGTTGGAGAATGGAAGGCAGTAAGAGCCCAACAAAACTGTGGGTAGCTGTTGCAAAATATTTTTGGGAGATAAGTTATGTCCATTTGCGGGGTTCTTTAGCTTGTTTCTTGTCCCCATTATTTTTTTAACAGTGTGTTTGGGTTGAAGTATTTACAAATATATATAGTATAAAAAACCTCAACCCTTAAGCCAGATTTTTCTATTTTACAGTCATTTTTTCCTTAAAGCATTTAAAGGACAGTAGACTCCTTTGCATTTTTATTTTTAGAGATTGAATTTTAAAATGGTACAGATGTTCAAGATACTGTGAATACATTTTTCTGTATTATATTCCTTCCTTTCATCTTGCTTGCATGTGTACCCCCAATGTTATGTTTTACCAACAATTCATCAACTGATTTCACAGCTGAGTTCACACGGATCAGTGATGTAATGAGCCCTTTTTACGATTACTTCCATTACATTTGTGTGAAAATGCTTTTGCAAACGCATGTATGCACAAGTTTACACTTGAAAATTAATTACACGCACCTACTAATGAAAGCATATACCTATTATGTGTAATACAAATTATTTTCTTCAGTTGAAAATCTGATTTCTCCTCCCAAAAATATAGTTGGTGACGCTGTTCAAAAGTACATTTTTGCTGTAGCTGTGATACAGATGTCAAATGTAAGCACAGTTACATCAGTCTTTTCACTAAGGACCTACTGATATTTGCAAATTTGTTTCTCCACACAGTCCCCATTTCAATGTTGATTATGTTTAAAGGTTGGAATGCAGTTAGGTCAATTTGAGAGTGCTTACACCAGTGCAATTATTCTGATTTGAAAAGGGACATAAGCAAGGGCTTTTACGACTACAATGGTAATGGTAAATCTTTCAGCCCTAACGGACACTATGATATTTAAAGCTAGATCAGTTTTAAATATATGGTAGTCTCTAAATTATTGCAGATTTATGAGTAAAATATCTTCCAGAATAGCTTAAATTGATGCAAACTTTTGCACTGAAAATTTTTTATTAATTTGAGCAATTTCTTTGTCTGGTCTGTTCCCATTGATCTATTGTATCAGTATAAGTGGGAAGATGGAATTTTTTATTTCCTTTTTGACTGGAGATTGCCTCACTAATACTCATTATTTGATAAGAAAATTTCAGTCTTTGTGTTTTGATTTTACTGAAAAGTTGAAGATGTAGAAGCTGTACTGGTTTATTTCTGTTTAGGAAAGGAAATATAAATATTTGAGCACCAGTTTTAAATTATTGGAGCATTTTTGTTTAAAAAATAAAAATAATTTTAAATATGCACCAGTCTCAAATCTGAAAAACTTTGCCACATTTCTCTTTCCAGGCCACCTGTGAGTAAAATCAATGTAGATCAACAGTAGTGCATAGAAATACATAAATTGCAACCCTTTAAGATTGACTGTTACCAGCAGATGTGCCTAGTGCTTAAGTTGTTGTTCATCTGGTGTGCCAACAGGCTTCAAATAACACTTAATTAAATCTGCTAGCACCACTTCAGAAAACAAACAAAACCACCACAAACAAACAAAAAAAAACAAACCAAAACAGAAAAACCACCTATTTTCTTTAACTTAAGCAAGGTGATGGTGAACTTCTAACACAAAAGAAGTATGTTATTTGGTGAAATTTTATATGGAAGTAAAATTCGAACCTATTCTATTCCTGTTAGGGTAGGACAGGACCAATTCATGTTCCAAGGTCATCTTCAACTTCACTGATCCTGGAAATGGGAATTATGTATATGTTTATATACAATTTTAAGACATATAAAAACTCGACTCATACAGCAGCTCTGCATAACTGAGTGTCTGTGGACTCTATAGATGCACTAAATTTTGTACTCTGTATTTGATTGTGATAGTATTTTCCTTGTATTTCCTGCATGCATCTCAGTCTCATGCAGTCTGGATAGCATAAATGAAGAAATGTGGTCTAAATGGAGCTTTCATGCTGTGTAACCTGTTTGAGAAATCTACCTCACTGTTTTACAATGGCTTTTTTATTTTGCATGTTCATACTTAATCACACTGGAAAATGGAAAGCTGTTTGCATTTGAATGGTGTGCTTTGGCACTGTGTGATCAGCGCATGTACTAATGATTTCCTTTTATTTTTCTTCTTTCCTACTTTTTCCCTTTTTTCCCATTCTTTCCACGTTTTGTACTACTATCTCCATACTTCCCTCTGAATTTCTTTGCTTACTGTAGCAGCCCTTGCCTTTTCTCTTGCAGCAACAGCCCAGGCTCCAAGGATTATTACTGGGCCTGCGCCTGTTCTCCCACCAGCTGCCCTGCGTACTCCTACGCCAGCTGGCCCTACCATAATGCCTTTGATCAGACAAATACAAACCGCTGTCATGCCAAACGGAACTCCTCATCCCACCGCTGCAATAGTTCCACCCGGACCCGAGGCCGGTTTAATTTACACACCATACGAATACCCCTACACGCTGGCACCAGCTACATCAATCCTTGAGTACCCTATTGAACCTAGTGGTGTATTAGGTAAGACCTTTGTACGTGGATGACTGGAGAATGTGTTGCTTGTGCTTCTGTTGTGTTTGCAAGGTAGAGGTTCATGGAGCTCAAAGAAAAAAACCTGAAGCAACAAACTTATTTCAGATATATCAAAACCACCTAGGAGAGCTCCTCAAATGGTGCAGCTCTTAAACCTGTTAAATATATTCAGCATTCATGAATATGTGTGCTTAGTTTATATTAATAAATTTACCAAAAATAAAGTCTTCATGTTCATATGATATGAGATGGTAGATATATAGGCAAGGGGGAAAAAAGGCTATATACAAGTTGAGGTCTATTACATGTCACCTGGGCTCCCATGAATAACAGATCAGTTTGTATTCTCTTTAACATAAATTAAGATTCAGCAGTTTTTGGAAGAGAGGGCTTATTTTGCTATATCGTATTAGTAGGAAAACTGGAGGGAGTGGAAAAGTCTTTGTTCAGTTGGAGTTTTTGTTTATTTAGTATGCAACTGATAAATCTCTCAGTGTCAGAAAGCACTAAATTATATTGTGAGCAGAAAATTATTTCAGTGAATGAATACAAAGCAAACCAAGTTCTCACCAAAGAACAATAAAATTATCAACTTTACTGATGGCTTCTTTTATATACGTTGTATTGAAATGTCCATCATTCCTAATATTTCAGACCACTGACTTGGTGTGTGAAGGCAAGAATGATAAAGCAGCCGTGACAATTCAGTTAACTGGCCAATATGGAACAAGCAGTTCCAATAGTTTCTTCCTTCCCTACCCTCTCCAGAATCTAAATAATCTTTCCTCTTCAGTTTGTTTTGAATTGCATATGACCTTGGTGCTGCATAATGTTGATTTTATAGGACTTTGATCTTAGTTTGTTCAGTGGCAGTTATTGATTTACACGAATTCTAAACATCTCTAATGAACACTGGACAATAAGGTTCAAAGTCAATATTTTGTTGGAAGTATTGCAAAAAATCAGTGTTTCACGTGACAAATACTTGGTGAGTTACCTGTATGTGTGCATGTTTACACATTATGTACAGTAAAAAAGAAAATTTAATTCAGACTTCTGTCTTGCAGGATTAGTGAATCAATAACAAAAATTCTAGCAGGACAAAAGTATGCATTCTGTGAGCATATGATAACATTATCATTTATTAATTTCCCACAAACATGTAAATATTCTTCCTAGCTCCTCTACCCCCAGTCTGTGAGCCCAGTTGTGGTACATCCTGGGGTAAAGTCACAGAGAGTTCATCAACATAGCTGTTAGTGGTTAGTGGCAAGTTCCTTTTCTGAATTCAGTTGATAGCAAGTAAAAAAATACAACATTCCAGAGTAAAGTTTATTACAATGCAGGGAACCTGGATTTCTTGCAGGATTTTCTATAAAGAGATCTGAGGGGAAAAATTAAAATTACTTCTAAAATGGCATCTGAAACCATTGTATACTCTTGGGCTTAACTCTGTGAGGTGTATTGCCCAAAACAGACCTCATCAAAAAAATGTTATTTAAAGAAGGAAAAGGGAGCAGGGAAAAAAAACTCCACACTCCCACTTTAGCTGCCTAGAATCGATAACTCTTAATACATCTGCTCTGTTATCTGAGCAATTGTATAGAATTAATTTCATTAAATTTGGATTTCATTGAGTTTTGTTACATGCTCATTCTCATTAACAGTATTTTGTCCATTTTTGTGGTGGACTTTTAAGATGTTTTAAAATAATTCTGGTAAAAATGGCAGAGAAATCCATCCCTGTCTATTTTTGGGGATGTTGGTGTTGAGATCAAATTTTAGTTGGTGACTAACTTTCAATTCCCTTCCTTTTATCTTCAGGTATGGCTTTCCCAACGAAAGGCTAAGAATTCAAGAACGGTCTTAACTGATCCTTCATCAGATCTGAATTTTAACAAATGCTTAGTTTTCAGCAGCCTTGAAAAAAGCTTGGCCTAGCAGTCAGTGACTTACTTGCACTTTTTTGCACATAGATTTAAAATAAAATAGTGCTATTAATTTGGATTAGGTCCTATTATTACAGAGTAGTTGTAATTTATGAGTGTATAGTAGTATACTGACTGCTAAGTGTTCTATTTAGTGTTTGCTTTACTAATCACCTAATTCATTGCAGTTCATACTTATTGACTTAAAGTTTAAAATCACAATCTGTAGGCTTGAAGAATTGCTTTAAAACTTTTTTTTTGTGGTAGAACTGGAAGTGATCTTAAGGTTAGCAAATAATTGTCAGTATTAAAGATGGCATTATTTAAAATAGTCCTGCTGCAAGAAAGGCACTTCAGTGAATATGTGACTAGTAAAGCTTAAATGTGCTTGGGTCTAATAGATTTCATGAAATACTGTAATTTTGGGATTGTAAATGAATGGATTAAACAGGTTAAGGCCAGGATGTTTAAAATAAATGCAATATTAATCTGCACAGATAAACTTCTTTTTAAGATTAAGATTTGAAACTACTGTGCCTTAACTTGTCGCTTTTCTTAAAATGAACTTTTGTAGTTAATGATCATTTAAATCCATTTTGATAAACCTGCTGTTAATGTTTTCTGTGAATGTTTTCTAACTTTGTCTTGGTAATTGCAATTTAACTAGGTGCGGTGGCTACTAAAGTTCGAAGGCACGATATGCGTGTCCATCCTTACCAAAGGATTGTGACCGCAGACCGAGGTTAGTTTAGTTCTGCAGTTCTTGTTTGTAAGAAGTGCTTTGAGTGTACATGAGATTTGCAACACCACAGCTGGTTAACCAAATACCCGGTCTTGACCCATTCATGATTTTTCTCAAAAACCTGGACACTTAATATTTTAAAGCTTTGGGAATGCTTGCAGTTTTTAAAAAAAATTCTAAACTTGGCTTTCCCAGCTCAATTAAATATATTCAACAGAAATTCTATAACTGATTCAGTTTTAAAAATGAAACTCTATCTGCATCAGGAAACGCTATGAAATCAGTGCTGCAATAATTAATTTGGTCATGTTCCCCTCTTCCCTTCCCCCCGGTTCATTCTTTTAATTGGCATGGAAATATCAGATTGGTGTTGCAAAATAAAATGAATGGATGGTTGCTTAATGAGAAAGAAGTAAAGGAATAAATGCCTCCTGTCTGTGTTTGGAGAAATCTGAAGATTTAGATTCCTTTTTTTCCAATAAACTTTTGAGCCACTGTACTGTATATTATGAGGAGGATGCATGTTCTCAGATACCTAGCTGAATTCAGAAAGGTAAGGGCTGTGAAGATAACTTCAAAAGTTGTTTGAGTTTAAATTAGTGTGGGTAGGGGAAGGGGAGGGTGTTTTGGTTGTTTTGGTTTTGGGGTTTTTTTCCAAAATCTATTTCTTGGTATTTGCCTTTTGCTGCTAAAATGTGTAACCTGAAGGAGAAACAACTTTTGAAGACCTGTTGGTGAGATGACATCCAATATTTGGGCATCTCTCTTTAACCCTTGAATGGAAAGTAAATCTTCATTTTTCTCCTGTTCCTCGAGTGTCATGCCTTTGGACCCCTGAATGAAGTGTTTAAGCTTATTGAGAAAACTGATAATTTCGGTTTATTGACATTGGCTAGGAATCAGTGTGGGGGATGAATTCTTATCCCATCCCTGCTGCTGACTCACTGTGGTTTTTAGCAAGTCATTTAATCTCTCTGTGTATGGTTTCCCATTGGTCAAATAAGGATAATAATACTTCCCTACCTCACAGGGGTGTTGTGGGGGTTCTTGTTTTGTACAGGGCTTTGAGGATGCAAAGCATTATGTGCCAAGTATTATTATTCTGCTCTCATCCAAATCAATGTTGTGTGCAGGTTTCCATGATATTGTAATATTCAAAAGCCAAATTCCAGTGACAGATCTGACATCTCCTAACATTGACCACTTCTCACAACCTTCCATAAATTAACTATAAGAGAGAATACAGATTCTGGTCAATACAGTAAAAGGGGCTCTCCTAGATATTTGGTATATTTATGTAACATTTTTATCTTTGATATGATCTTAGACTTTACAGAAAACTGATACAGGACACTAGTTTTCTGTTAGATTGTTCTATATCACTGCCCACTATTTGCAGCCCATTGTCTTGTTCTCATTTCTTGAGAACTCTTCAATGGGGCAACAGAATATAATCAGTTAAAGGTCATAGCCCATGCTTACAAAAAGAAAGGAGTAAAAAAGGAAATAGGTTGATTTTTTTTTTTTTTTATCTCAGTCAAAAGAAATTGGTGGTAAGGATTTGGTTGTCTTTGAAAATTTGGCCTGATGCAAATCCAGTTTTTTGCTAATGGTCCTTTATGATCTTCAGTGATAGTTTCAGGTGACGGATATGGCTGCCTATTGTGTAATTAGATATTTACCTGAGACAGCTAGTAAATACACAGATAAAGTGGGGATAAGGGTGTTTTCATGGAGAAAATACCATTTTGTAGTTTATCATTATAATATTTTCTCAATATAGATTTTAAATATATTTAAATATATTTGGAAAGGCCTAGATGTTTCATCTGGGTCACTTAAAAGTAATTTAAATTAATTATTGGCATAATTTCACCTTCTTTTAAAATACAGCCATTTTCTAATAAACCAGCATTCGTCTCTAGCAATATTGGAAACCCACTGTCTTAAGCAGAGAAATAAATACATATCTTTTTCCTGTGGAATAAATCATGCATACTTCTCTAAGGAAAACCATTCTGATATTTCAGGAAATGATTATTTTAAAGTCTTACATAAATAATCCCAGTTAATTTTACAACTGAACTTCATTGTATTTTGAATTTTAAATCCTAGGTTATCACTGCACATATCTAAATGTCTCACACAAAAGGTTTTGGTGGCAACTTTGTTCAGCAATATTTTTTTTTTTAATGTACTAAAATCATATTGCAGAATGAAAATATTAGCAGTATTTTCTATATTCACCTATTTGGTTGTTCTGTTACCAGGATATTTCTATAGCTATGGCCACAAAAAGCAATGTCAGCAAACCGAAATACTTTTTTTTTCAATGTGGAAATATTTTTTAATGTAGTTAAGTGTCACTAAATCTATCTTTGCATTCATCGGGTCTAAAGTTGGTGGTTTTTGGGGTTTATTTTTAATTCTAAATTGACTCTCAGATGATTTTATAGTACTACTGCATTCACTTTTTAAGTAGTTTTTATTCTTTGCATAATTTTGGTTTTTGTTGGGGTTTGGGTTGTTTTTCCAGAGATAAGCACTGCATTTAAAGCAAGAATCCCCAGTTGAAAATGTTTTACAACTAAGCATGTAGAATTGGTGAGGGGTTGGAAAATATAGCTCATTTTAACTCAGAATAAAACCCCAGTTTATAAATAATACAAAATTGAATTTGATTCATGTAACAGAGAGACTGACTGATTTAATTGTAATAAACTGTAAATGGTGTTGCACACTTGACAAACCTGTGTGTACTGTAGAAGGCCAGAGACTTGGCAGAGGATGTATCACAGGTGTCCTGGTATTTTTTAAAGGTAGCTTGCTTTGATTTTAAACTCCACAAGAAATATTAATGCTGAGAATTTTCTCAAATGTTTTATCCAAACCAATTTTCACATAATTTATATATGAATTTTAATACCTTTTAATCAAAATTGTAATGAGTATCAAAATGCTTTAAGAGTCTGTTTCTAGTATACCTGTAAAGTGGTAAGATTGTGCCACATAAAATATTTATTTTTATTTTTTCTTCTTTTTGAAACAGCTGTTATAATTTAAACAAATCCCACTTAGCATGATTCTGAAAAAAAAAATTCAGGGAGTGTTTGGTCTCATTTATGTTACAGTAGTACTTTTTTGTAGTGTTATGAACTGTATCCTAAATGATAGGCCACTTTTATTATGTGAAAGTAAATGAACCCACAAGAAAGATTGTTAAATCAATGGTATCTGTGAATATTACACCTACTGGACTTCATTTTATGTAATGGCACAAATCTGACTTTGCACTGAATACCTTTCTCACTTTCATCTCCTCTGCCTTAGTCAAAATGGCAACAGTACAGAAACTTTTATCAACCTCAGAATTTATTAGCTCTAATTAAGCTGTTGAATGAGTCTTAAAAAAAATAAAAAAATTATACTACTGTTAAGTGGACCAAGTTTGGTGAAGGAGAATGTGAGCGAATGAATAAAGAAGGAATAGCTCAAGAACATTGGGAATGATAACTTTCCACTTGAGAACTTTTTATATGTTTTACTGTAATTTGTTTGTGGTTTTGGGGGTTTTTTTTGTTTGTTTGTTTGTTTTGTTGTGTTTTTCTTTTTTTTTTTTTTTTTTTTTGCAAAAGAAAATAGTATTTACAGGTGGCTTCTTTTAAAATATAAAAATATAAAGCAGGAATGTATATGAAATGTCAGATTTTATTGTATTTGCAGAGTATTAGCTTTGAAAATGAATAAAGAGAGCTGTTTGTAGTTTTAAAATGCCTTATTAGTATCAATTAGATATTTTCTCTATTTTTTCATGTACTTAGAGCTTTTTAAGTATAGACTTTAAAATGGCAGGACTTCTACAGTGTTTACATGCAAGTGCATTTTATAAGTGTCCTATATGTGTAAAATAGTATTTTGAACAGGAAAATGCTAGCTATAGTAGCAGGCTGAGCGTTTTCCTGGTTTCCACGATGATGCCTACGTTGCTAGACTACAGTTTATAGTACTGCTTTGTATCATGAGGCCAAGAAATTCCATGTTGTTTGTAAATAGAATAAATGAAAGGCAATAAAAAATTTATTGAACAAAAACCCTTTGTTTGGCCCATAGTTTGTTGAACCAAATTGTTTCTCTAAGTCCAGAATTCCTTAGATGACTCCATTCTTTTAACAACCAGTTATTAATAATCACATCCATCATTAATAGTTGCTTTAATGCTTGCACCTGGGGAGGTACTAATGCTTAATAGCAGTCAGATACTGATGCTGTGCACTGACTGTTGTTCCAGAAATCTTCTACCCAGTTCAGAAACTGTTCATCGTTTTTTGTTTTCCAATTTCCTTCATCGACTGCTACTAACCATTAGTCGTTAGTCATATTTTATCTCTATTTCTCCTGTTAACCGGTTTTGTGGGAGTGGGCTTCTCCTTCACGTGTCCAAATCATGATGGAGGGCTGTCATGATTTTATTGCATTCTGTAGATGGTGTCGATCAGTATGTCAGAATTAAACATGCTTGTTTTTTTTATTAGTTGTGATTAGTTTTCATGTTGTCATTAAGCCGTCACTAGCTGGAACTAATCTCTTCTCTATCTTTTCTTTCTTTTTTTTTTTTTTTTTGTTTTTTTGTTTTTTTTTTATTTTTTTTTTTATTTTTGTTTCTAACCACCCAGCCGCCACCGGCAACTAACCTATGACCTTCTGACCTCTGAACTCTTCACCCAATGATGACCTGACCATGCCTGCCTGCTGATCAGTTAACTGGTAAACGCCTTTGCTTGCCTGTCTTCAGTGCAGCGAGCTGGGGCACTTGTCCGTTCGTCTTACCATCTAACAAAACAGACAAAGAAATTGTTGTCCTCCAACTCCGCTTTTTGTTGTTCTCCTGTTTGGGTGAAAGTGGTTCTAGAACCTGCACTGAATAGTAGTAAAGCAATAAGGTCCAACTCATCCCTCCGCACTGATCATCCTCTAGTGTCCCGCCCCAAGCGAACGGTAAGGAGGCCTCACACGAGATGGAGACAGATGTCCCTTAACTACCCGATGACAGAGGCAGTTACTGTGAGAGACTTCTAGGAATATTTTTCTTCTCAGAAAAAAAAAAAAAAAAAAAAAAAAAAAAAAGTCAAAGCTCTCTCTGAATGTACTGTGTGATGATGCATCATGCATGAACCTTTGGTCAGGGATGTCATTGGGGAAGGGATTCCAAAAAGTATTCAAAATTTGATATGCTGTTTAGTCACTACCAGTGCCCTCAAAGGGCAGATGTTGCAGCCTTTTTTCTATTGCCTGCCAAATTGGATGTTTTAAAGGAAAGTGTGCCATGAAATGCAGATTACGATGACTTTTCAGAACTACGTTAATGCAGAGAAAAAACAGCAACACTGTTAAAGCAAAATAAAGTTTAAATTGTTTTAACCATATTTTAATCTCCTTGGAAGATTACATGAGAACAAGGTACATGCATTATGTGTCACATTACTGGGCAAACTGTTCAAATATTTTTTTTAAACCTCCCTGTATAGAAAAAATTTCATTAAGGATGTAAAAGCCATGCTTGCCTATTTGCTGTATACATGTAATGAAATGTAGATAAAGTGTAGTGCATTGAAACAAAATGAACAAAAAAGTAGATACTTTTACTATACAAGGGTGCTGGTGCAGAAAAAAAATATATTTTTGGAAATGTAGCATTTTATACTTTCAAGTGTTATAAAAAAAGAAAAAAAGAACAAAGAAACCCTTTATTTCATTAAATGATTTTTTCTGGTGGTTGTCAAGAAACAAAAGACCAAAAGAGCCTTTTAGTCTTTCTTTTTTATTTTTTAAGTATTGGAATAAGTCTAAAGAAAAGGAAGTGCCTTATTTTCTTCATGGTCATTTAGTCAAATGTCTTGTATAATCAGCTTCTCCCTCAGACAAGTTACTGCATGCCACTCAGTCGCCCAGTATGTGAAAGAAGCTGTGAGGGAAGACAAATGATGAGTTGACCATATTAATTACCTGATTTTTGCCATACTAGTGTGATGTGACTTTGCCAAAATCTCATTAAGTGAAGTATTTGCTAAGTTTTCATCAAACCAGCCCATTATTATTTCAGCCACTCCACTTTTTAAATCATAGCAAATGCCGTACTTGTGCAACGTAAACCAAAGGGTTCTGTGATACATACTGTCTCATGCTAAAGGAGATTATTAGCTGACAAATGTTTGTAGAGCTGGAAGTTATGTCATTTTTGTTCAGGGATGGAGAGGAGTTTTCTCGATTTGGGTTGAAATAAATACTACATCAACTGTAATAGGCTTCGGCATCACCCAGAAATTGGATGTTCTGCAGCTAATGAAACTGAAAGTGCTTAGCAAGTTTTCAGTCAGTGACCGAGCACATCCCCAGTTGCCAGGAATAGCTCCTGCAGTGGCAAACAGCATGGAAGTTACTTACCTTTCAGCTCATCTTTGACTATTGTTAGATCTGGCCCATTGGCTTTTCTTGAAAAGATAAGCAGGAGAGGATCTTCAGCTATTTGAAGCCCAGCTGTACCTTATTGTTAACCCTTGTTTCCATATGAGGTTCGAATAGCTGGGCAATTGCAAGAGCTGAAGCTGTTGAACGCACAGTATTTAATTCTGATAACATTAAGTGTTACATTGTGGGGCTCAGTACTAAACTTGGCAAATATCAGGTGATAATTTTACTCCCCTCTTGTCAACTTATTCTCCTCCTGCAAATCTTCACAGCTTCCAAATGAAAGGTCAATAGTAAGCTAAGAGGGCTTACATTTTTAAGCACCTGCATGGTGACCTCATCTAACATCTTGTCTCACCTGGAAATAATTATCAGTTTATTTACTATGCAATAGACATTCATCCTTTTGTATTCAGCTAGATTTTTGTTTATTGTGCCACCAGCTTTGTCTTCCTGTTACACATACAGTTGTGTTGATTTTATTTACAGTATATGCTGTGCCATTTTGATTTTATTTTGGTTGGTTGGTTGAATAAACTTGCGACACTCGAACATTTGAAGAGAGATTTGCTAAAACAATACCAGTATTTGATCCAGTTTCATCTCAACTGTGATAAAACCTGGACATTTTAGACATTTATCAAAGGTCTTTTACTGGGGGGGGAGGGGAAGTGTATGGAGTAGATGTGTGACATGTGAAAGTAATGTTTGCTCTGAACAAACTTCTGAAAACTTAGTTGACAAAATTTTGGATCAGCTTAAAAAAAAAGCATGACTTTTGAAATCTCTGAATGCCTTGGTTCTCAGTATTATCATTCTTTAATGACTTTTTCTTTATTAAAATAAGTAGTTTTAAGATTTCTTTCTGACAGTATTATGTAATTTTTTTAGAGTGGGTAGATGGGAGTGTCGCTTGTATGTAACCGTACAGATGACATGTATTTGTCTATTCTTTATTATCTTAGTAGTTTCATGCTATGTATGTACCATAACCAACCTATTGCCTATGAGAAACATGTAAGATAATGTATTTACAGCCATTGTTACAAGTTTATAATGTATTTTTCTATCTTGTTTTATATGTATGTTATATAACATTCAAAAGAATTTTTTTCCTGATTGAGAAAAAAGGATACAAAATGCAAAACCCACAATTTTGATAACTGAAAAATTGCCAATTGTTTTGCAGTACTTTATTATATTGGGAGTGTTGTCTTTCTTGGGCTTTTAGTTAGCTACTGGATGAATACATTAGACATATTTGGGTTTTAGTTGGGTTTTTACATAGCTTGCATTTTAATTCTTTGGTTCTTTGCTGTTTCTATTAACCCATAGCATTATTTTAATAAATGTTATAATACCAACCTACTAACTCTGGATTATGTCTGTTTATTAACCATTACATGTTTAATTAAAATAAACAAATAAAGACGGAAGAATGTAAAGTCAAGTTACTGGACTAACCCTGAAGAACGTGACCACAGATAACACAACGTGACTTGTTTTTATGTTGTTTGTCAGCTGACATTCTGCACACTACTATTAAGTTGGCTTTGGTCATTCTGGCCTTTTACTTTGGGGAATAGGTGCCAGTAGAAATGGGAACAAAGTAGCATTTTTTGAGGCATTCTTCTTCTAGAGTCTTGCCACTTGCCTTTCAGCATCTGCATTACTAATTCCACACTTTCTTTTTCTTTCTCTAAAATAATTATTGTTGGCTCACAGCAAAAGAGGAAAAGATGCCAGTGTATTGGTAAATCATGACGGTGTACAGAAACCAGTTTGATTCTTTGTTGAACCATTCAGAGGTTGCAGTTAATCGCACAGTAATTTGTGATTTGTTGGTTTTGGCACCTGAATCACTGTTGCATCATGTGACGTTTCTAAGCACAAAATATTTCTGGATAGAATTCCTGTACATTGAAACACAAAACCTGGGGGTTTCCTTTGGCAAAAGTGCCTTATTTATACCACGCTGTTTCAAGTAACTTTATTTTTGGTACTTCTGTAGTCTATCAGTATTGCCTAGCTCAGGGGAGTACAACTTCTGTAAGCCAAAGGTCAAACTGGATCTTTTCCTAGTGACTGCAGAAAGTACAAAAATACACCTTTCACTAAATTACCAAGCAACATCCATTTCAAATTCCAGAGCTGCCTTTATGTGATCTTCATCGCTGTGGTTGACTGGAGCAACATGAATGCAGGGAATTGAAATGGTGAAATTGCTGTTTTGAATGTACATCTATGCAAATATTTTTACAGATATGCTTCCCTTTTCTTAGAACTACACTGTCGGAGGCTCCTTTACATTTCCCAGGTAGTTCTAGATTTGTAACCTTGAGTGGGCAGTAATTACCGCTAAGGTCGAGGGAGATCCTCAATGTAGATAACTTCTCAGATATCAACAGTTTTCATCCTGAAAGTCCATTTTTTTTCCTGTAGATAGTAAAAATTCAGATGAGGAATCTGAATCTGTTCAAATTCCTCTTTTAATTTATGATGTTTCAAACTATTTATCTTGAAATACATGCAATATAAAACTTTATAAACAGAGTTCTCACAGTATTGCTAGTAATTAAAATTTTATGCATCTTTATTTTATGGAGAAAAATAGTCTAGCTTTGATGACGTTTGTTAGTTAGTTTCCTAATGGCATGTAGTTCGTTCTTTTACAAAAATTTTAGGTAGAGATAAAATACTAATTCATTTTGAATAGTTTCACTTGTGCAGAATTTTCTTTTTTAATTTAACAGATCATGTTGCTACCCTAAAACTCAGCCACAGGCAGATGATAAGAATATTAGATATTTACAACAGATAATATCTGGACCTTTTGACTGGATAATGGAACAAGTGTCATTACAGAGCAAATAATTTATATTCTTAAAGAATTTTACCAGAGACGTACATGTAGTTTGGTGAACTACTCTGTCCAGTGTAGGTGAAACTATTCAGATGGAACAAAACTTTAATGTTTTATATTGAAGAATACTTCTATTTTCAGAACTACTGCTTTTCTGTAATATTTTTATTATTTTGGTTTTTTATCAATAGGTGTTAGCTACTGTTATACTTTGTCCATAGAGCATTTTCATCTCATTCTTCACTATATGCAGTTGTTGAAGTTGCTGTAAATTTTGTAGTACTTTAAAGCTGAAGGACAGAAAAAAATAGGAAATTCTAAAATAAAAAAAAAATACATTCATTATTGTTGCCCACCAAAGGCATTTCTCAATTTACCTGAGTGCCTGTCTGAAAATTTAACTATTTTATACTTTGCCTGCTTACAGGAAAGATACGAACTGTTTTTAGAACCGAATTTGAGGATGACTTCAATATTGCTAAATCATTGAAGTTAGCTTCTTTTTCTTTCTTATTATTCTGAGGTAAAATTGTCTTAACGTTTGAAAAATCATATATTCAAGACAATTAGATAATTGCTCTTTGATCCAATAAAGTGGAATTTATCTTAGGGTAAATATTTTTTTTGGTAGGTGAGAATATAAACAAAAATACCATCTAGCCTTTCAAAGTAAAATCTGAGCAATGCTATTCACATCTTAAGTGTTGTTCCAAAGTGCACCAAATTTAGTTTCTCCAAGAGTATTTTTGTGCATATTATAAAGTGCCTTCAAAAACATCCTTCAGATATTTTTAATGAGCATATGTTCAGTGTACTAATACTGATCTTTTGTTTGAACATACCTTTTAAAAGTGTTTCCAAAATCTACATGTAGCAAAGGTTTATTGCCAGACTGTACTCCATGAGGGGGACCACTAAAAAGTTTTCTGCCCTGAAAATGCAGGGAAACATTGAAGTGTGTTACCATCCATTAAGAAACAAACTTGAGGGAAACATGAGTATATGAAACTGATTTTGTGTCTGGATAAAAATACCAGTTATCAGAGATAGCACATTGTACAGAATGGAATCTGAGTAACACATTCCTAGGGCTGGAAGTACATAATTGTTCCCAGAATTTCTGTTTTGTTTTAATATGTTTGATACATTTTTCTAAATCACTGTTAACGGAATACTGTCCAAATAACACATGACCCATAACATTAACACATGGTAATCAATGTTGAATCAAACTGGTTAACGAAAGTACAGTGCTCTTCCTTCTCTGTGCCTGCGCACTAATTGCAGGTGGTGCAAAGGGGCTGGGGCTTAGGCACAGCAGGCTGCAGTCCTAATTTCTTGGTGCCTGCAGTTCGGGTGTCCATCTTTGACAACAGACTAACTGGGAGGAGCCTGCCTCCCAAGGCAAAGGTTAACTGAGATCTGAAACTCTTAGCAGAATTAATTGAAAATACAGCAACAATAAAGCGACATATATACATATATGCTTCGACTTGTATTATGGCAGTTTGTGTGAAACATTTAAGGTTTTGTTTGTGCAAAATAATGTATTCTGAGGGGAAAAGCAAACATGGACGTTGCCAAAACACATGTAAATAAACACCATTTATGACTGTACATTATGTGCAATAAAGTAACTGGAAAAAGTGCATGTACTTTATCCTCAAAAGAAAACTGACAGCTCTCAAAGCTGTAGCTATAGTTTTATTTTCTGAAAAGTTAAATTTTATTCTGTATCTAAACCGCAGAATAAAGAATGTACATTTTTCACACTTAAATTTTCATTAATGCTTCTAGCAGTGTTACGAAAGATGTTAATTGTTGAAGAGGCTTAAACTTTCATGGTCGTCCGATTATCAGGGTATATTTTGCTTAACAGTTTCTTATTGCATATGCTGTTGTTTGTAACTGTAAATGAAGGAAGTATGCATTATATATCATAAATATGCAATACACTTTTTGCATATGGGTTTGTGGAGGCATCAGTTCTATAAATTTCGCAAAGATAACTACATGATTTTGGGGATATTGTACTTTTGTAGCATAACTGTTACAATTGTTATGTTCAGAGCAAATAGAGAAGTCCTACTTTACTGTAACTTTAACACACTGGTTTGGGGCATAGTTTCTGATTACTGTAGAAAATGAAGATGTCTGCCATCCCACCTAATGTGAACCTAGCGAGAAACACACTTTGGAGAAGGAACTAGATTATGGTGTTCTCTATTTGCCTTAATATTTATGTGATGATGCTTGGTTTTAGTTAAGGACAATTTATTTACCAAGGTATTCTTTGTAAAAATTCCTTCTATTTTACACTGCTTAAATAAAAAAATGTTTGCTTCAGAAGTAAGTGAAGTAGATAAGGTTAAGCGTGGCATCTTTAGAAGTCTGGTAGAGTAGGGGAGAGGAAGCTAAACACCAGTGTTCAGGTACACTTCTGCACCCATCAGGGATGAAAAAATAGTCTTTGAAGACACCTTCCATGATGAGTTTCACCAAAGTAGTGACATATAGTTGTATCTGAGCTAGTAGTCTTAGAGTTTCACTGAATTTAGGGATGCTGTTTGGCATGTGCTGCTCAAGCAGGTAAAGCAGCCTTTGTCATCTTTGCTGTTACTCTGAGTGTCAGCTGCCTGTACCCTGTAGTCCTGGCCTGGAGTGTGGGCACAGCCTTACCTTCTGTGATGTCTTTGGCTGCACTGTGCAAACCCCCTCCTTCACCCATCCGGATCCCTAGAGAGCAGAATTGTGTTGACCTTTCTTACCTCTTGCACCAAGTCAGTAATACCTGTTTATGGTCACGTTCATGTCAGGAATTGCATTTCTAGGTCTGCAAGTTAAAGCTAGATGTGGAGTTTAGAAATTTTTTATCAATAGACTTTATCATCATTCTACCAGCATTGTCTGTGTTTTGGTATGTTTATGGGGGATGGCCTGACACTACTAGATGGCTCTTTGTTGTAGTTGCCTTGAGGCAGTACAAACTTAACCATTATCAGTGTCAGAATAATGAGAGACATTGATAGAAAAAGTATAAAGTGAAGTCTCAGAAATTACTCTTTCATGTTGGTATTCAGGTCTACCAGCAAAAGTAAAGAGACTTAGTCCAACTGTTTTCTTGGTGACCCTGTGAAGTTCTCAAATAGTTAAAAGTAGACAACTGACAGCCAGTTCCTGTTGAGTTGAACTCTAAAAATAAACAATCACAAATAATCAGTAACTCCCAAGGAAAGTGTTTTTTGTTGTTGTTGTTGTTTTTTTTTTTTCTCACAAAGTAGCATAGCATATATTTGTCCTTAATTTCTGTCACAGTATTTTCACTGTTTTCATCTTCAGCAATAAGTAAGGTTACTTCTTTGAAGAGTAAACTGGATAAACTCAGAGGTGAGGTTCGAAGAAAAAAGCATCAAATAATGGCACACCTCAAGACTGCATCATTTCAGCAACTTATCAGTAAATGAAGGTGTTTTCTCTAAAGTTCATGTATTTTTAAGCATCTTACACAGACAAGAGGCTAAGCAGAATTTTTTTTTTTTTTTGTGGGACCTTTTCAGAATGAATTCTATAGATTTTCAGTTCACTGAGGGTGACCTTTATTAAGCAGGTGGTTTATTAACTTCCTGAAGGCAGGAAGTTCCCAGGTCTTCCTACCATAGGTCAGTCATTGAGCAAACAAGTGTTCAGTGTTGATTCTGGTTTGCTTTCATACTCATGTGAAAATGAAGTCCTGTATTTTGTATCTAGGTCTTCTTAATATCTTGACAGATACATCAGTCTTTACCTCCTAGAGTAGTGTTTTAAAGGATTTGTTTCTAATTGAAGTTACTTCAGTGAAAAGGCAGGTTGAGTGAGCAAGAGTGTTATGGGAAATGTGTTAATACATGATAAAGACACTGGGATCACTGTTTTAGAGTCTTACTCTGTTGTGTGTATTAGAAACCCACAATGAAATGTTAGTGTAATATTTATCTTGTTATTTGTCAACACCTTTCCAATTATAATTTCCAGACAAGGTGGTTTTCATGAGACTAAAACTACTTTGTGCAGTTCAGAGGCAGGGAAACGACAAGGTAACCAGATCACTCCTGTGTATGTGCATTTTCATAGAGCACAGCCTCTTTAAGGTCTTGACCTCAGATATTGGGTAAAACATTGTAAATTTGTGATGCAGGGAGCACAGTTTATTTGTTAGCCTATCTGCTAACCAGTGAAAGTTCAAACATCGCTACCAGTTCAGAAATGTTACTGCACGTTAATTGCTGTGGCAAATTCCATGTCCTGTTTTTAACATAGATGCAATCTGGAGACCTTCACATGCATACTACTCTAGTTAATCTCTGGATCATTTTCATGATCTTTCATGAAGAGTGGATCCAGCACTGCTGAGGGGGCCACAAGGCCATTACTTGCATGCCCTTGTATGACTTTTCCCATATAACCTTAGTGATGAGACAATTTTGATTCTTTCTCTGAAAGGCAACGAATGAAGCAGATCTCCAGCTTTGTTTCTGAGAGAAAATAGGAAATGTATACCAGTGTGGACTGAAAGAAGATAAAGAATAACAATAATGTCAGAGCTTTGAACCCTGTCCTGAACAGATGACTGAAAATTACTCTGGACTTTATATAAGCCAGGAAGAGGAGACAACCCTAAACAAGAGCAGCACTGTCAAAGCCATACTGTGTTGACAAGAAGTTCATCAGAGACTGTAGGCTGGAATTTTAAGTGAAGAAAATTGAAATTATCTCAGGCCTTGAAGAACTGGTTTACCGTATCTCCCTGTTACCTTAAGCAAGGTTGCTAATTTCTCTGTTGGAAATTTTTCCCTTCTTCAGCTAATTTGAATTTCTTGTTCTTTTATTCTAAGGTTCTGCCCTGCCCCCTTCTGTGCTGTCTTGCATTTCATAGACAAATTCTCCCTTCATTAGGACGGTGAGGTGGCACAGGTCATTCTTGGTACAGAAAAACAACAAGCAAGACTTAAGGTCTAGATCAGGATGATGAAAAAAAAGAAAGCCTGTTTTGCCTACACGTAACTCCAAGCAGATGGAAGAGAATTATTTCGATTCTGAGGGCACAAATCTAATGTTTGTAATGCCTGGGTTTCAGGTGCTTCTTTCATTGCTGATGATTTGTGCAGTTTTGGGCAAGACCCCTGCAGCCAAATCCACAAAATACCACCATCACCTCAAGTGATGTGTCAAGATACGGAGAGTGGTCACCGAGGTTTTCATCAAAAGAATCTTTTTCACGGTTTGCCAGAAAAGAATACACCACTGCCTTCTCTCCTTTTATCTGTTTCAAGCAACACCATCACCCAGAAAGAAAACCCCTGGTACCCAGAGACAATATATCTGCCTGGGTGCAGGGGGGAAAGCACTGGTCAATAAATCCCCATCGTTCCACCTCACCCACAGTAACCAGCTAGGGAGCTTGCCTGCTTGGGTCCATCTCTGAGGCGTGTTTCCCCCCATTTTCACATGCATAGCATGCGTGACTGCAACTTTGCCTTTTGCATTCCCCAGCTACCCATGAAAGCTGCTCTTTTACTCAAGTACCTTTGGTGCTCTTGTTCTGAATCTTTGGCCCTCAGTTTCCTGACAGTGAAATGAGGTTAACAGGAGAACCCCAGTAGAGTGTAAGTTGTGGATGGCCACATTTAAGTTTGTAGTGCTTGAGCTGTACAATGCTGAATGCACTCCAGTATCATCACAATGTCCAAGTGTCTCACAATCTTGAATGTACTTAAGAATAAAGCATGAAAGCAAAACAAAATACCTTTGACTTCTTACTTAATGAAACCCATGATACAGTTTCCAGAATCTTGTAGGCCAGCTGAGTCCTTGTCTCAGACCAGATCACCTCAGAGGTTACCTACCAGTAGTGCTGTCTCAAGGGGTGGTCATCTCAACAAACAATGGGCACAAGTAACTCCTGGGAATATTCTGGTTGGGTACAAGAGGAAATTTTTTTTACAAGGTGGACAGCAGCCATTGGACTAATCTCCCCAGAGAAATGGTGGGTTCTTCAGTTTTGGACACAGGTTCTGCTGGACAGCCTGCTAGCCCATGTCTAGACCTTGCTTTTACCAAGAAAGGTTGGACTAGGTGGTCCTTGCCATCCCTTTCAACCTGGTATTGTGTGATTGTGTTCATAAACCTCAGTCCCACAGGCTCACTGGGGATGGACGGAGCTGTGTTCCCATTTTTCACAGTTGGCAAGACCAAGGAGAGGCAAAGGGACAGCGATGCAGTTGCAGGAAGCAGAGCTGCTTTGTCTCTTCACCAGTGAAATGTAGAAGTGGGGAGCACTGAAGTGCTTGAGACCTGGGAGGAAAAAAAATGGGATTATATTGAAAACCTGGTTGGCAGGAGTGAGATTTGCTCTGCAGTCATGCAAGTTTCACATTGTTCAACTCTCAGCATAACATACAACTTTTGAAAGTGAAATGCCTTAAAATATTAACTTCAAAGCAAGAACAGTTTTTGCAGGCCTTTAGTTGTGCATGGTTACATTCAGGATGGAAATTTTTCAGTGAGCTTTCAATGTGCTTTGGAAGGAGAGAGATAAATGCCATTTGTGAGAGACAAGTTGGGGTTTCTCAAGAAAGAACCAGGGTTAGCAGGTAGATATAAAACAAAATCACCTCATCAGCCATATCACTAACCTCAGCAAAATCCAGCATTAACCAGTTTATCCCTGGTCACACTTAACCACAAGACAGCTAGCAACCAAACATTTTTGGCCAACAGCAGTGTAGTGGAAGGTGGAGAATTTACCTCCTCAGGTGGAAAATTTAACTCCTCAGTCAAGACTCTTCCAAAATTTCACCTTGGTGAAGTAAACAACTGCATTTTACTAGTTGTCATGTGCCTCACAATGATGATAATAATAAATTATATTTATGAAGTAGGACTTTCACCTGCTGCAGATTTGTCTTCAGGCTTTCGTGTGCGAAGGAACCTTGAAATAAATGATATCTGCTCTGGCAAGCACCTGGTTTAAAACAAAGGTGAAGCCAATGAATGAAATAGTCAAAACACCTGACTCCTTTTAGGAAGGAGGGAAGCAGTAAATAATGTTGCCTTAGAGCAATTTCTCCCTTGTCATGCCTTTCCCCTTGCAGTTTGCTGTCACTAATCACTGTGAGCCAGGCTGTGCACGTGGAAGAATCCTTCAGACGGAGTCAGTGGGGCTGCTCATGTGAGTAATTTGCAAAGCACTCAATCAGGGCAGTCGAGCCCCGTGGTATTAGACTGATTTTGGCTATAAATTCCCCAAGCAAGGACTTTTATTCTTGTCAGTAAAACAGTGCATGCAATTCTGGTGCAGTGCTTTTTTTATTTTTATTTTTTTTTCCCTCTCCACAACTTCTCATTTCTTCTCACCTTTTTCTTCAGACACACACGTGGAGAGCACTAAGAGACTCAGAGAAGCAGCAGCTTTGACAAGCAATGCTAACATGCCTCCCTGCTCTGAGCAATTCCTTTGGGCAATTTAGCAATGTCACTCTGGCTCTCAGCATTTCTTTCAAGTCAGGAGCCTCACTGCTTATAGCAGCTTGGGAAAGGGAGAGCCCAGGTGCAAAGGCAGGAAAAAAGTTCCATCAGTGGCTGGCAGCAACAGGAGAGTCTGGTTGTGCCTGTGAGTCAGCCAAACAGCTTGCTCCACTTGCTTATTCCAGCCACATACAGGCAAGTGCAGGCAGGGAAAATTCCCAGCTTTGATTGTGAGGAAAGGGCCTGCTTATACTGCCACAATAAACTCTGTTTTCCCAGAACGAAATCTCACCAGGCATAATTGCCAAAATCCTGGGACAAAATACTTCTGCTTAACCCCTGACACATCTTGTTCTTTTCACTGGGAGAAAAGCAGTCGTTTATGGTTCGGTGTTTTGTTTTGTTGGTTGGTTTTTGTTTTGTTTTGTTTTATTTTTTTTTTTAATTCAATAACCAGCTTTGATGTGTCTAAGATGGGAATAATGGCAGAGAATACAATATCTCCTGTCTGCACTGCTACCTATACACTTGCATATAAAGAGCAGTTTTGTTTCATGGGTTGGAGTAGAGGTTGAAGAGACATACTGACAGTTCAGCAGCTCTTTTCCTTTGTAGTGGGTCTAATAGGCCTGCAGTATGAAACATGCTACTTATGCTTTGCTTTTAGGCTGAAACTCACTCTGTACAGAGGTCTAGCAGAGGGCAGAGGCCCCCCTTAAATCCTGCTGATTTAAGGGGGCTGAACCTTCAGAAAGGCTTTCCATGTTCCCCTATGGTAGGTGTAAGGATTCAGTCAGTTTTGCATTCTTTTTGTGGATAAAGGCATGTAAATAAAACCTTTATGACTCAGGTATGTCTTGAAATATGCAACCTGATGGCAGAGAGTTCTGCTTTATTGTGCAGATATTTGTTCTGAACCACATAGCTTGTAAGTCATGAAATATTAATGGCCATGCAAATCTTCTCTTCTGTATCACAAGCTTTTCTGTGTTCCTGACCCCTGGCTTCCTTTAATCATCTCCTGGGTGTGTGGTCTGTTACTATTCTGAGATATCTTGTGAACAGGGGCAAAGTAATTACTTGATCCTTGCCTGCTGCAAGAATCTTTTTGAAAAGAAAATTGATAACTTCAGAGACACTTCCTCCTTGCATTAAAATCAGCCCTACCTGCTTGCTTCACAAGATTTCTCCTTTGGTGGCCTGAATGCAGACCTGCAGTGTTCAGTACTATTTTCATGACTGTAAAAACAGCATTCTTGGATCTCCTAAGTTGTCACCTGCTTGTCCACAGATTAATTACAATTTTTGGTCAGATGTTTTCTCTCCTTCTCTCTCTCCCCCCTACTGATTTTTTCTGAAGGCATCCTTATAAATACGCTGTTTTATTGTGGCTTGTTACAGGAAGGCACAATAATCTTTCAATGAACAGCTGTAGGGCCTCTTATTTATAAGGTTATCTTTGCCATCTCCCTAATAATTGGAGGCTGAATTAATGCCTGAAACATTTTTTTTTTTATTATTTTTTTTTTTTTTTAAGAACAAGAGCGTGTATTTTTGGCAGAAATCTAATTTCTCCACCTGTTTTCTAGCATCCCAAACACTAAGAATAAGGACATTACCAATGTGGGGAAATCAGGAAATGCTCCTTAGCTCCCTGCCAAACATAGGAGAGGTTGGTGGTTTGGTGCCATGCAGGTCTGACAGCCAAAGGAGAAGGAGATGTACAAGCAACATGGCTGGGACAAGAGAAGACTAACCATGAAAATGCATTTCCCATATGGGAGCTATTTTAGTAAACCAGTGTGATGAAAGTACAGACATGAGTAGGTATTTGTACAAATGAGTTCATAGTGACTGCCAAGAGCATGGTGTAACACAAGGGCAAGAATGACCACGGAGCTTAATACAAGGTTAATAAATGTTGACCTACAAGTTTCTGATTTCTGGAGCAATTTTGCCCCAGTTGCAGGAGTCAGCAATGCAGCACCAAAAACACTGCTTCTGAAATGGTGGGTATATACAGATTAGGAGGTGGGGAAGACTAGCTACAGTCAAAACATTCATTATCAGAGCAAAGATAAAGGAGCTGGGATACCTCAGGTGCTTGTAATGTGCCACTTTGCAAAACCTGGGATGACACATAAGAACCTTTCTGGGGCTCTGCTGTTCAGTCCTCAGTGTGTGCTGTTTCTGAGGATCAGGTGCCAGCCTGGGAGGAATCCACACTCTGGGTTTTAAAATGTGCAAATAAAGCCCACTTCACCTTGATTTCATGCAGCAGCAGGTGCCTATGTGTCTTTGAGGACATAGATGTCTCTCGTTCACACTTTCCTTTGAGCTTTCTTTCCCCTGAAATGACCTTGGTGACTTCTGGGCCGTGTGAGAAGGGCGGACCCACAGCTTGGCTCACACAAGTGGCTGCTGTGAAGCAGTTATTTGGTGGCTTAAAGCCTGGCAGCCTCCAACCTGGGGACCACCCACACAGTGACTGACTGTTCCCAGTGCAGGGAGCAGCAGTTCCTGCACAGGGTGGTGGAAAGCTGATGTGCCACCAGCTGCTGGGTGCTGTGGGAGTTGTAGAGAAAGCAGATGGAGCAGAGAAGCCAGAGCATCCCTCCTGGTCCATGTGCAGCACCGTGGTGCCCCCCTCCCCTCGGGTGATTGATACAAGTCTAAATGATGGTAATGAGCCCTGCTGCAAGTCTGGCTACCCTGCAGTCTGCAAAGGTCACAATTGCTAACTCAGGTTTTGGAAGGAGGTGATCTCTGATCAGCTGAAAGGAGCAGTGAGTAATCCTCATCTACATGGCTTTGTATCCAAGCTGTGAGTCATTCTAATGAGCAATACCAAAAGTGCTGACCTGCCCATCTCATGCTTCCTCACTTGAGACTCCAAGCTAACCTGCAGCCTTGGTGTGCCTCGGGGCTGCCTTTTGGGCAGAGGGGAACATGGAACACTGGTTTTACTGCAGACTTTACCAGTGGAATAAACGTTGTTGTAGGATGTACGTGTGCCAAAACAGTCAGTGTAAGTAACTAGGAAGCTTTCAGTGGGTTTTCTGTATGTGGCATCCCTGTTAAAACTGCAGAATTGTTTTTGATTTCAAGAACATTTTCTTACCTGTTGCCATCAAGATTTCAGTTGCACATTACTCTCTCATATGCACACCAACGTGGCCAATTATAGCTGGCTGGACTGGTGTGCAGTGGCCAGGCAGAGGAGCATGTGGGATTATTGCTGGCTTAGTCCATGTCTCTGTGTTCCTGGGGACACCATGAATCCACAGGGACTCTCCTGTCTTCCCTGCTCTGCAGTGTGCCCACACTGCAGGGTGGGATGGTGCCCACCCTACCTCTTCAAAAGGCTGCTCCTTTGATTGCAAAGTCCTCAATGTCCTCGCTTGGCTTTAAGCTCCATGTGGTACCGGCATGTTGGGGAAGGTGAAAGCTGTTTGCCTCTGGTTTCAATGCAAGACTTGGGCTGGCTTGGCTGCATGCAGAAAACTGCACTACTGGATGTTTTCAGCAGCTTCCCCTGGGTGCATGGCACTATTTAAAGTGAAAGTACTTTGATTTGGAAGAGGCAAGGATGAAGGTGAAGGCTAATAATGGAAGTCTATATATGCAACTGACATCTTAGCACCCTGTGTCTTTCATGCTGTCCTTCATTTACTCTCCTGGTGCTCTCTCCTCTTTTAATGCTCTGTTGTTTTTCCCCCTGTGAGCAAAGTGTGCTGAGAGTTACTGAGGTAGCTGAGTTTAATCCATTTACGTGCCTATGGATATAGAGGAGGCTGTTATTTAACACTGAAATGTGTGAAATGATCCATGAAACCTCCAGGGTGAACTATGCTAAGGGGCAGACTTTTATAATCTGTGTATTATACTCTACAATACATGTTTATATTATAGAGTATACATTTATAGGTCATGACTAATATGGAAACCCCTCTTACAGTTAATTGCTTCTAGTAGAGACCCATCCACATAACATTCCTGTGTGGGTAGGTGGCTGTTGGCACCAGCAGTGGGATGACTGACTTTAGTTCTGATCTGGGCTTCTCAGCAAGGCTCCTGCTCCTTGTCAGCTGCAGGATGTGGGCAGCAATAAGGGCAGTCAGCCTAGATTATAAGAAAAGTCTGATACAAACAAGAACTTTTATCCTCCTCTGTTATCTGCCTGGGCTCTCCATGTAGGTGGCTTGGTTGGATGTGAACCCTTCAGACAGCAAAACCTGTGTGAGGCGAATGTGACTCACGCTGAGCGTCTCTTAAAGCTCACAGCAGGTGAGGTAGATGGTGAGATCCTGAGTCCTTTTCCACAGCCTTGAAATGGGACTATGCCTCCCCTTCTGCCTCTGAAGCTTCTCTGTTCCTCCTGCCTCTGCTTTGCCAAGTGAAAGTCCATCTGGGAGGTGTCCAGCAATGAGCACACACAGCCAGCTGGTTTACACTGAAACCTCGTGTATTTCACAGACAGGCTGAGCTTCCCCTATGTAGCTCACTCAACACCCTTCAGATCCCTGGGGCCTTCCTGTCTCAAAAGAACAGGGGGAGCTCCTCTGCCCCAAAATTTTCATCAAAAAGCACTTGCTCAGAGGTAGCGGAAGGCAAAACAGAGTGAGTTCCACAGCTGAACTCATATTTAAGGAATTATTTCAGTCTACATTCCTTCTACTTATAATTTATTATTAACAATCTGCGAGGAAGAAAAATAATTCATTAAACAATCAGTAAGGCATTCATAAGACATTAGTGAGATCAGGTCTCAGGGAAACACATGAGCCTTCACAAATATTAAGTTTTATCTACTCTGTTAAGTCATTTTACATAAGAAAGTGAAACTTAATCCAGCTGCTCTGTCTCTGTAGCTGCTGCTCAAGGGGAAACAAATTCAGATCCACTATAATCTGACTAATAGGTTGAGTATCAACTCCCTCTTATCAGAGGGAAAGGAGCATGCCCCATGCTTATCTATTCCCTGGTGGCCAGATATCAGAGCAGACCAGTGAGAGGAGTCCCCTTCTGGGAGCTGGAAATTAAAATGCCTTGCTGTGAGACTCTTCTCCCTTGCTGCAGGCAGTCAGCAGGTGCTTTCTTTTCCAGATGGGAGTGGCTTGTACTTGAGAAAAAAGTTTGAGAAAGTGCAATTTCTCCCATAGCTCAAATCTGTATTCTTGGTTTAGCCAGCATGGAAGCAGTAAGGCACTGCTCGGTCAAACAGCCACTCAGGAAATCCCCACTCTCCCTCCACTAAGGGACATCTGGTACACTTGCCTCTAACCAATGATGGATGATTTGGTATTGTTGACAAGCTGAAGCTCACCCACATCCTCAGTTCTTACCCCCATACGTTGTTTTTCGAGCCTCTATCATTTGCTTGTGCTGTGCAGTGATGATCCTGTATGGGAAATGACTTAAAAAACAGCATAAAGACATTTCTGGGAGCAGTGGAGTCTTCAAAGGAAAATTCTTGGGAAGCTGGAAATATGGTGGGAGGGAAAATATAATCTTTCTCTCATTTCAGATGAACTTCTGCCTTCCTTGAAATTCCTGTGAATTTCAAAGCCTTTGATAGTCATGAAACATCAGAGGAGCCTTTATGCTAAGCAAAACGTGTGTGAAAGCAGTGCTGCTTCTGATCCCGCCAGGAGCTGCTGCACACCCCGTTCCTCTTCCTTATGTTTGTCATCCCCCAGCTGATGCAGTCGATTTGCATTTGTCTGGGTGGTCGTGGCTGTGCCCTTATATCCTCTGCTGGGTGACACCAGAGCAAAACCCATTACAGGACTTGCCTGCATGGCCACTGGCCACCCCAGCTGCTCCCCTGCAGGCCAGCCTCGATGATCCACAGGGATGGCTGCACTCTGAGCCCTGGGATGCCCCGCCTGCTGCACAGTGCACGACTCAGTCTGGTTTTGTCCCAGCCTCCCGTTAAAGGGTCAGCATCAGGCAGCAAGGCCATGGCACAGGGATTTCCTGGAAGAGCTCTGATGGCACCAGGCACAGGTGGCAGATTTATAGGCAGACACAAATCACTGTGAATGCAGGTCACTGAAAAGGACAGCACAACCACCTGAGCTGGGGCAGCCTGTCCTTGGAACAGCTACAGCCTGGGTACAGCCAGTGGGGTGGGGAATTTCTTCTATCTAGCAGATCCAGCCACAGGAGACTATGCAGGGGATGCCACAGAAATTGTAAAAACTGCAGAGCTGGAATATAATCCCACAAGCCACTCCTGAAGAGGAGCAGATATCTCTGTGAGTAGGTACAGGCCTCCCACTTCCTGCACCTCACTTCCCAGCTGCTTCCAGTGGCACTCATGGGTGCTCTATCATGGACTCCTTCCAGAAAATAGGCTGCCAGAGAACAGCATCTGGTCAAGCAAAGGGAGAGAGAGAAGACCACGGTGCAGAATTCCCAAGGATAAAGGGACTTACCTGTTTTTCTATTTGTGTAATGGTTATCCTGTGAAGACTGATGCATTCTTGTCTTCTTCACTCAGTGGGAGGGAAGAGGCTGCCAGGGCTGCTGGGCAGTGGCAGGTCCAGGCTGGTCCCATGGGGCAGCCCCTGCTTCAGCTGCCTCATGCTTCCCTTCCCTAGGTGCCAGCCAAGGAGAAGATGCAGCCTACAGGGGCAGGACATGGCATGGGCACCCCCAGGGAAAAAGTCTAGGGAAACTGAGTTGGGAGAAGGCAATGAGGGCACTGAGGAGCCTTCCTGCCACCACAAGCAGGCTGCAGGTGAACCAGGGTGTGCAATGTAAGAGCTGCAGCTCTGCAGCAGTCATTGTTTACTCATTGTGGAGCCATTGCCAGATGAGCTTTGCCTCATCTCTCACAACTGAGGGCTTATTTGTGTTTGAGCTGCCCAGGTCAAATTCACCTCCAGGTATATCTCACCCATGTGGGTTTGAGAGCCCACACAAAAGGGCTGTCCATGCTTCTCTCTTGTCTGTCACTGCATCTGTTTCCTGGCATTCCCAAGACTTCCCATCCCAATTTACTTCCCCTGCCCCCTTTTGCTGCTTTGCACCATGTTGCTTTTCAGGATCCTGTTTGTCCTCTGCCTTGCTCCAGCATGCTCCTTGCCTGCAGCTGTAGGTTTTCTCTCCAACAGGTAACTTTGTTGTTACTCTTAAGCTGAAGTAGTGGACTATTTTTGGAGTAATGTCATGTGTTCCACAGCAAGTGAAGCTTACGCTTTCTGCTGGAGCAATGTTGAGAAGAAAATTCCTCTTGATGTGAACCAAATGTAGTTTTTAAACATGGGATTGGCACAAAGTACACGGGCAGTGACTTTCTACAATGATAAGCTGAACTAAGGAGTAGAACAAGTTGAACCTTTTTTTTTTTTTTTTTTTTAGCTACCTTGGCTGAGTTTCTGCCTTTGAACAAGGGTGGTTAGGTCCCGGGCAGGTGTGGGACACAGCTATGCAAGCATGCAGACACAGGTATGCAGGCAGAGCTGTGAAGCATGTCATGAAGAGTCAAAGGCCTTGATGACTTTTTGTTAAGATATGCCACAGAAGGATAATGTTATGACTAGAGTTATATGGACCAAGGTCAGCATATAAGTGAGGCAGAAGACTGCAAATAAAGCAACAGCATTGTTCCGTTCTTCACATGACTAATGAAGCATCACTTGATAATGCTGATTGTCACTGCCAAACACAAATTTAAGCACGGCTCCTGTTCCCACTCTGCAGTATTCATCGCACTGGTCCCCTTCAAAATGGACTCACTTCTGCAGAGCCTGCAGAACGATTTAATGATTAGCCAAGGGCCATGCTGAGGATGAAATAAGCTATCACCTCAAATTTCTCCCCACCCCTTATGTGGAAAACATGCAATAATTTTTGACTGAACTCTGTTTGAAACCCAGTGTACTGATTTCAACCCAGAGAACAGAAAGAATACAGCTACCTAACACATGTGCAGCTACAGCAGTAGAGCTGCCTTGACATCATGCTGCTTGTTACTGAAATTTCTACTAAATATGATTTTTTAGTCTACAATAGAAGTGTCCAGTAGCTGAGGAAAGATGGTGTGGCAGCACAGGTGTGGCAAGAGGAAGGAAAATTATGCTGAAACCTGGCAGTATAGAAGGGTGGTGTGGAAGACAAATTCTCCAGAAGATGAACAATTCAGGAAAGTGTTACTGTAAATGAAGAAATGAAAAACTGTGGGCTAGCCAGAAAGCATCCAGGACAAATTAGAAGGCTGGGTCATCATATGAAGTTTAACAAAGGTAAGTGAAGGATTCTGCATTTGGGATGGGGCAAACTTGGATGTATGCACAGAATGGGAAATGAGAAACTGGAGAGCAGTGCCGTGGAAAGGGACCCGGGGTCCTGGTTGATGGCGAGTTGAACAAGAGTCAGCAGTGCCCTGGCAGCCAGGAGGGCCAACCCTGTCCTGGGGGGCATCAGGCACAGCATCAACAGCCAGGCAAGGGAGGGGATTGTCCTGCTCTGCTCTGAGCTGGGGCAGCCTCACCTCGAGTGCTGGGGGCAGTGTCGGGTGACACAATGTAAGAAGGACATAAAGCTCTTAGAGAGTGTCCAAACAAGGGCCAGGAAGATGGTGGAGGATCTTGAGGAGCAGCTGTATGATGAGCAGCTGAGCTCACTTGGTCTGTTCAGCCTGGAGGAGACTGAGGGGAGACCTCAATGAAGTTACAACTTCCTCACGAGGGGAAGAGGAGGGGCAGGCACTGATCTCTGCTCTGTGGTGACCAGTGACAGGACCCGAGGGAATGGCCTGAAGTTGTGTCACGGGAGGTTGAGGTTGGATATTAGGAAAAGGTTCTTCGCCCAGAGGGTGATTTGGCATTAGAAGAGGTTCCCCAGGGAAGTGGTCACAGCTCCAGCCTGACAGAGTTCAAGAAGTGTTTGGAAACACTGGTAGGTATGTTGTGGAATTCTTGGGGTTGTCCAGTGCAGGGTCAGAAGCTGCACTTTGAGGATCCTTGTGAGAAACTTCCAACTCAGGATATTCTGTGACTCAAGGAAAAATCTTCTAAAGAACCTGAATGATTTTGGGACATTGGTCTAACAGCAGACTAAGTCACTGGTAGAGCTGCAACCCCAAGCTGCTATTCTTAAGCAGTAAAAATCAAGGAACTATTGGTCTTGCAGTACCCAGACAACCACCCACCACCTGACTGCTGTCAGCTTCCCTGCATGCAAGATCATTGCCTTTTCACAAAAACCTCCTCTGAGGCTTCTCATTTTTTTCCTGATTCTCAAGTGGAGCATGGTTGTCTGATCTGTGTGGTGGTTTTCAGATGTTTTGGAACAGAGGTATAAGTAAAATGCCAAGTGTTTAGCAGATCTCTCTATGGGGATAGCTGGACTTGACACCTCTTGCAGAGCTCTGAGAAAGGGAAGGAACAGCCCCAGTACAGAGGGGCAGGCAGCTCCTCCAGGACTGGAAATAGGAAAAATCACAGAATGACATTTCAGTTGCAAGTAAAAATGAAATCTTTGCTTTTACTATAATGTGGTTAGTTTCCTTCTTCTGCCACACAGAAAGAGATTTCAAAAGCATATGGAGCTAATATGACTGGGCACCCGTTAAACTGGTAGAAATAATTTCTTTACTTTTGTAGGGCAAAGTAAAGCAAAACTGCTTCTTGAAAGAAGAGCTGGTTGAAGATTGTATCCATCCTGCAGTAAGTTTTAGGGGGATTTTTTTCCCTTGCTAGATCAAACACAGGTTTTCAAGTCTTTTTTACATGAGAGAGATGTGCATTGTCAAAGTCAAGTTTATTTTGATTTGCACCTTTTTCTCTACAGATGCAACAGAGGAAACATCATCCAATGATGAGGCCCCATGGATGTCTTCCAGTTCTGACAAGGGAGTGGATGCAGGTAATCTACTCCCTTCCACCCCCCCCAACAAAATTTAATCAGAAATAATCTGATTTCTAGTAGCCAGAAAAGATCAGATGAAGCATTCCCTTCACTGCAAACTTCAGCAACTTCTATTCAGCCAGTAAAAAATAAGTGATTCCAGCTCTAGATTTCCAGGAAATTATCAAATCTGGTAGGTAGTATTTGGAGGAAATGTTGGGGTTTGCTTGTTTTTAAAATCCATGTATAATATTTATTATGTACATGCTTCATAATCCCATAGTAAATAACTGTAAATTTTCCATTTCACAAAGTTAACAGCCCATGTGCTTTCTTGCACACAGAAGAATTGATCAAGGTGCAGCCTGAGGAGTTTGGAAAGGTCATTTTCAAGACTAGAGAGAAATTGAAAATGTTGCTACTAATCAAATAAGGGATATTTAATATCTTTTTGACAAGAAATGCAAATAACATTAGTTCCACTACTGTCCATCTGGCCTAGAAGTATTGTTAAGACAGTTCTTGTACTTTAATATAAACATTGTCCACTGCAGTGTCCTCTGTTGTCCTGGCTGGATTGTGTGGTGTTTAGTGGTGCAAAATTCCCACTAGTCCTTGGGATCACATCACCACTGCAGGTATTGCCTTTTTTGCACTCGTGCTTCTTCCCTGGGAAACCAGCTGGAACAACTACAGGCACTAGTTCCACCTCCTCCTTCCTCCTCCCTGTGCTTTTAAGCAAGCTTACATTACCTGCAGTCTCTGGATATATCTCCCTCCCTGCTGTCCTGTAATATCAACATTCCCACCTTGCCCATCCCAGTCCCCTTCCTCTGAATGCTTAAAGACATGGGAGCTCGGCACTGCTGGTGGGATTTCAAAACCCAGCCCAGGCTCGAGTGCCAGATTTGGGCTAAACAGCTGCTATGTACTGTCAGGTCTGCACATGACAATGATTTGTGCAGCCCATTGCTGAGCCAGTTAGAGCCATTTGTTTAAAAAATAAAGAGACAGATAAATTCAACTCTTCCCCTTCTCCTAGCAAGCTGATATCATGTGCCTATCTTAAAAATGGCTTGCTCCAGAATGCATTAGAGCTAAATTACCATTTATGTTTGTCACAGGGATTGCTAATGTGTAATGAGATTTTAGAGTTAATGTTTTGTACAAAGCACTTAGCAGAGCTGGGATGAAATTGGTTCAGGATTCTGATGTGGTGTTTTAATTAAAGATATTTTCCAATCAGGGCCAAGCAAACTACTTGTCAGAAGGTTTTGTACCCATCAGCCAATATACCAGTGCAATGTCGGTCTCGCTTTCTGCTTTCAGATTTTCTTCAGGGAATTAGAGGAGAGAGCCTCTCCAAATCTCATGCAGAAGAACCTTTCTTAGCTGCAACCCTTACAGGAGAAGAAATATGTATTTGATTCTCTGAAATCTTTCACCTGGGTGTCAGTGGTCTGGTTCACTGCAGCGTGACAGACACCAGCCTTCGGCTGCCTTGATTTTGTTGAACTTGTAGCTGTAGGCTGGTGCAATGCATTCTCACAGACTGAGAGCAGTGGGAAGCCCAGTGCTGTGGGGTGAATCCTGAGGTTTTGTCTGCTGTAGCAGCATCTTGAGCTCCAACTGCAGTTTCTGGTCTCCTCAGCTGTTGGGCATGATTGCCAGGGAGGAAGCAGGAAAATGGGTGGTGCGGATCCAAAAAGAGAAGAGGAAGGATTTCCAAAAATTGTACCCGGTAAAACCAGCATAATAATGACTGAGGTGTCTGACTTAAACTGGCTTCGGATGTATGATTCAATGTAAACATCAAATGCATGCTAATAGGCACAACTTTTATTGATTTCTGGATAACAAGGGTCATTATTACCAAATTAACTTTTTTTTTTTTTTTTTTTTTTTTTTTTTTTCTTTTTTTTTTTTTTTTTTTTCTTAGCTACCTCTGGTCCATGCAGGGAACTTCAACCACCATCAGGTCTTAGGCTGGGATATCTGCTTGAAACAAAATCACAAAACTATAACCAGACACAAAGAGCAGCTCTCAGGGCTGGTGTCAGCCACAGGCAATGCAAATCTCTGGCAGAAAACCAGCTGCCATTGTCAGCATTTGCTTTGCCCATCCTCCAGCCATGAGAAACTCATCTGGGTGGAGCTGTGGAGGGAGGCTGAGGGGATGCAGGGAAGTGGCTCCTGCTGGGAAGGGGCAAGAGGAAGGAGTTTCCCTACTCAGTGCTCCTCCCACTTAAACCTTCTTCCTTTCTGTTCCACCTCGACAGCTGTGACCGAGAGTCCCCTTTTCCCTGCACTCCCTGGTTTTTGCCCCACTCCCCTCTCCCCAGGCACGGGAGGACACTGGCCCCACAGCCAGAGGCAGCTCTTCTGGAGGCTGAGTCAGCTCCATGGATACAGGATAGCACTGCTGGAGATCCACCCTGCGGGGGTGTGCAGCTGTGACACCACAGCATCATTAACTTGGATAATAGGACTGAGCCACAGCAAACCACCCTGGATTTGTATAGCTCCATGCCGTGTTTGTTTTTGCAGTGTTTCTGATATAAACCCCTTTAGAGCTGCTTAGCTGAGAACCTTTTTGTAATATGCATTGCATCCTGCTTGCTATGATAATAGAAAAAAATCCTTCTTTATACGCTCATGATTTCAAGTATGTTTGGTTGGTTGGTTTGTTTGCTTGTTTTTCTAAGAAGAGCAAGAAGAAAGCTTTCATTTTATAGACAGTTCTGATGTTTTAACATATAAATGGATGAGGGTTTTTTGTATTTTTCTTTTTCAGGTTTGCCCATCTACGGGTTCCATGACTGTTTGGAAACAGATGAGCAGTAAGTAGGGATTTTAATCCCAAAAGCAAATTGTAACCTAATCTGTTCATTAGGTGAATTCTTTAGCTCAGTATGGGAATTTGCCTGAGTGGTGTAAAAGGGAGCTATTGACTAGAATAGAGAGATGAAGGTGAATCTTGCAGAAAAAAAAATCTCATATTCTTACCTCTACTGTACAGTGAATACATGGATATGCTGGATATTCAAACATTTTGTTGTTACATTTTTTTATTATAACATTTTTTTGCATAAGCCTTACATCACAGGATTTTAGAAAATTCCAAAGACAGAAGGAGATCAAGGTGCATATTCAGGTCAGCCCCTCCTCAGTGAAATAGCATCCTACTCCATAAGACATAACACACACTGCAGCTTTCCTGTGCACCTCTTGGCCAGCCGTGTGGGTGCTTTATCCCTGAGAACACTGACACCCACTTAATGAGTGGTGTCGACCTTTTCAGAGACAGCAAGGTACAGACACGTATGGGGCATCTTTTCCTGCCAACCCCAAACGTTCCAAAGGCATGAGTCAGATCTCCCTGTCTCGTAAATTATAAGACTAGATGAAAAAAATGTTAATGAAAACACCAAATAAATGTGTTGATGTCCTTCTCTGCCATGAATTTTATGGAGTCTATGGATTTGAGCCCTCAGAGGTCACTCAGGTTAAATTTTAAGTCTTTTGTTCTCTCTAAGTGATAGAAAATTCTGCTGATTCATTCAATTACAGGACTAAGTTACAGACGCTGGGGAATTATGGTGAACTCTCTAAGAGAGGCACCTTTGTGGTGAACTGTCTGTTGCAAATCTCTGCCAACATGTGCTGAACTGTATGAATTAAATTCTGCAAAATGTGTTAGGATATACAGAGAGCTGGACTCGCATCCACAGGGATGGTGCTAAAGCTTCTGAGTTTCCTGCTCACTGCTGCCAGGATGCTGAACCACTTCACAGGAGTAAGTCCCTGTCGTCAGAGATCCCCTATCCAGAACTGTGGGGTAGAGAGGAAGAGGAGGTCTGGGTTGGTGGAGAGCCAGGATAATGAGCCATGAAGGGACTCCCCATTCTTTTTAGCATCTGGGAAGAAAGAGTATACTCTGTAGGAACTGACCACTCCAATGGAAAGGCTGAGGTAGTATTTACAGGATTGTTTCGGTAATGCATAAGACCCACACCTCCTTCACTTTGGAAAAAGTGAGTGAGTGAGTGAGTGAGTGAGTGAGTGAAAAGGCCAGATTTTAGCACAGGACAATGGCAGCACCAGGTACACTGTGGAGTTGAGCCATGGAGCAGGGGCTTATGCACATCTCAGTGTTGCAAGCACTGCCTTCACAATGGCTTTGGGTACCAGCACTACCACTACAGATTCAAGTCTTCTGCAGCAGTCCCAGCACTCAGGTGATCAGGCTTGGTGTTTTTGAGAGGAATGATTTCACAGCAACGTGTATGTGTATCTTATTTTACAGTCATACTTTCATCCAGCCTCTGTTACTGTTAAGGTCAGTCCTCCTCTCCTCCTGCTGTCTGCTCCTGAGAGACCTGTCCCTGCCAACATGCCTTCGACACAATTGGTCACCCTGGTGTGAGTGAGGCAGCAGTAGGGAGCTGAGTTAAAGCAGCAGGTGTAGAGGTACTCAGGAGCCATTCTCTGAGCATGGCCTCCCACTATCTGCAGTGGTGTCCCCGTGCTTCCTGTGGTGCTGAAGCAGGAGAGGCTGAGAGGGATGTAGCAGGGACAGCTGAGTGCAGGGGTTGTCCTTCCCTAGCACAAGGAAAGCTGAACATGAGGATGTGCTCCAGGCACATGTGTGCACATGAACCTTGAGCTGACTCCTGAGGAGCTGATTTCAGAGAGCAGCTTAAGGTGAAGATATTAGGCACTTACTAGGTCGATATATGGATTAAATTTTCAGTGAGAACCTGCTGCATACTCAGGACTACTTGAAACCAGGCCATTTTTTTAAGCTGTGGGGTAGCCAGTAGCCACATTGCTGAGTTGTGCTTCTGCTGGACCCATTCAGGCAAGGAAATCTAACCGTGTGCCCCCTTTTGAGCTCCCATACCTCATGATGCCTCTGTTCTCAAGGGCTCGTGTCTATTTTGATTTTATGTTCAGAGTCTTCATTTGTAGCTTACTCCTATTAGGTGATGCTTTTCCTTCTTCTGCACTGGCTTTTTTGTTCCAAAAGGCTTTGGTAGCCTCAGTTTGAGATGTCTCTTTTTCATCTGCAGAGACAGGGCTTTCAGACCCTCCAGGTGTCTGGCCTTGAATCCTGTTACATGTTGGGGTGCTAGCACTGTTCTGGAGGCTGCTGCCATCCATTCCTCAGTATCTCACTGCTTTAGCACTTTTGGCTGTGCCCTCTGGCAGCCTTCACTTGGTGCCTTGACACCACAGTTTTGATACTGAAAGTGGTATTTACTGAAAGCACCACTTTGATTCTTCTCTCACTAGTACAAAACTTCTTATTTTATAAAGTGGTGCATTTTCCAAGCCTCTGTAGCAGGACTCATCTTGCTCCACCCGTGGATTCATGGGAAGATGATGCCAGTGGGATGCCCTGGTTCAGCAGCTGCTTGTGCCAGTGTGCCTGTTTAGCAAGTACAGATGGAAAATGCTGTTGTTTTCCTCTCATTGATCACTGTCCAAAGCATCTGAGACTCCAACAGAAGAGCCAGAAGAGAGAAAAGTTTCTGTTCCCACAGCTTTCTTACTTTCTATCCTATCTCAATTTCTTTAAAATTTACCATGCTGTACTTAGGCTTGGCATTGTAGCTGTGTTGGCCCCTCATGACAGGTCTGTTTTGGCACAGGGAGGGCTGTAAGGACCTACAGCAAGTAGTTGAGCTCAGGTGTAGAGGGACATGGATTTCTCCAAGCCAAGAGGTTTGTTCATCCTTTAATTATGCCCTCTTTTTCCTTTCCTTTTTTTTTCCTTGTTGCTGGTGCAGGTGGCTGGAGTACACTGTGCAGTTCTGTTTCAAGCAGATAAAGACATCTGTAACTGTCAATATCTAGCAGCCTCGTCCCTCTGCCATTTTTCTTTTGTTGTTTTAACACTTTTACAAGTGGTTCCCTCTTAAATTTCCAATGAAATGAATAATATCAACTAAGCTTGTAAATCTTTCCCACTGAAAAGGGAGGGAAGATACTATAGGCACGGGATGCTGCAGGAGGAGCTGAGGATGACACAGTTGCAATTAGTCTGAACAAGTACAGCAACTTCCCTCTGTTTCCTTTTCCTCCCTCAGCAAGGTGCTCCTCTGCTGCCCATATAGGATTTCTGCTCCCAAATGTGGTTTCCTTCCACACTCTGCTCTTTCCAAAAGTAGTTGATAATGGGGTGTGACCCACACCTTGAGGGTCCCCATCAGTCCCCTGGCACCTCATCAGTCCAGGGTCACATTGCTGCATTGCTTTATTTCATTGTCTACCCAGGTAAGGTTCCTTTTCCCCTTTGCTGCACTAAAGCATCCCTGGCAGGAGTGATGCCATGGTGTCACTTGCTCCACCATCAGCTTCAGCTGCGATGGTTGAAGGGGACGTTGCTGCCAGCCAGCCCCCACCTGTCAGTCACAGCCTGGCATGCTGGTGACAGGTGATGCTCCCTCCGGAGATTGTCTGGACCCCAGCCCTGTGCTGAGAGCACCGCCACATCTGCGAGGTGCCAGGGGCAGTGGGGCGGCAGGGTCAGCTCTCCTGCTGCTGCTGGCTTCTGTGTAGGAAAACATCTCCTCCCTGACAGGCCACTGTGGTGGGAACATCGCAGCTCTGTGTAGGAAGGCACCATGGCATAGCAGACAAGGCCCTTCCTTCCTGCCTTCCTACCTTCCATCCACCCTCCTTGCCCCTGCACCTCATGATGTCTGTGGGAAGCAGCACTGAACAGAGGGATGTGCTGGCACAGCTAGAGCACACTCTCAGGAGGCTCCTTAAATTGCTGTTTTGGCCATGATCATTCCCCAGAAACCTTCTCTTTGTTGAAAGGCTGTTAAACTTTGCTAAGTAATTGCAGCAGGTGCCTTGCCCTTCCCTGCTGCCCATCAGTAAGTGGCTTTTCTTCTCTCTGCTCATGATGAGCTTGCTGCTGAGCACTCACTGTGCAGGACATCATGGAGGGCTGGACCAGAGCCCCCTGTCCCTGCTGTCCTCCTCTTCCAGCCCTCTGTGCTTGCCCTGGAATGGATTTTTCTTACAGGAGATGTAGGGATTTTTTATCTGGAGTGCAAAGCTTCTTTTGAAAACCCGTGAATTCCCGACTGCTCACGTGGCAGGGCCCAGCCTGGCTGTGCAGCCAGGAGTGGTTTATTATGAGAAATGGTCTGTCGGCTGCTGCAGACTCGCAGCACCATAAATGTGTTGTCTGCAGAAACACAGAGGAGTGGGGAGAGACAGAGAGAGATTAGCTGTGAGTGGGAGGGTGAAGATATGGGGAGTGGAGGTCACAGGAAGTGTGGGTTTCGAAACAAGACTAGAATGTAATGCCAATTGCCTTGTGGTTTTTGTTTTTTTTTTTAAGTAAAAAGGCAGATATCACTGGCAGGTTTCAACATTGGCAGGTGTCCAGAAACTCCTTCCAACTCTATTAACTTATCTGTATCAGTTCTGCAGCCCACCTCCTGTCAGCACTGCTCATGGGACCATCAGGAGAGTACTGTGGTGGTGTTGGGTCACTTGCTTCTCAGCCATCAGATCACAAAAAGAGGTTGCTATTTTTTGAGACTGAGAGTAAATTGGAGAAAAATCAGTGGGTCCATGTCTGACCGCTGACCAAATCAAAGCCTCACTTCAGAGTGGGAAGCATCAAAGAAGGTTTTAAGTACTGAATATTTGTCACTGATTTTGCAGGCTCCATTGCTTTTGCCCCTAATCTTCCTCACTTGCTCATGCTGTGCATGCAGAGGCAGGGAGGGATGATAATGGACTTGCAGTTGTACTTGCTGTTCCCATAACAAATAGCAGGATCTTCGCATAAATTGTTTGAACGTGTAACACTGCTCTTATTTCTTAACGATAAGGGCTTAGGAGCTGCCCTTTACCAAAATGAAAGAAATGAACCAAACGTTATCTCTTTGTTTTAAAAAATGATCCCTGCAACTACAACAACAAAAAGCCATTATGATGATCTGTAAAGGCCTTGCAAGCTTTTACAGGAGAGATTTTCCGCTCATCCAGTCTGGCTTCATTCCCGTTCCCTCTCCCTATTCCCAACCCACGTGGTTTAAGCTTTCTAGGGCAGTTTAAGCTCCTAGACACAGCTGAGCTGAATGACCCTGGCCTGGAGGACATGTCAGAGGTCACACCTGGGGGGAGAAGTATCACTGGATCCTGTGCCTAAAACTAAGTTCTTTAGATCTTGCTCTGGTCCCAAGTGCATCCATCATCAATTTCATATCTATACTCACTATTTACAAAGGTTTCTTGTTTATCATGAAATATTTGCTTCAAGGCTCTGCATCTGTTGTTAAGCCCAGTAGCATTGTCTATTGCTTATGCCAAGGAAAAAGATGTCACCATAACTTTTCAGTACTATGGCACAGATCTATCAGGTGGCTGGTGTTGGACCTCTGGTAAGCCATGGTGGGCTGCTTGCTGAATCTGTCCTGGACCAGTGGACAGATTAGGGGTGAGTTTAAACTTGAAATTTCCTGAGTTTAAAGAAATAACCCCCTCCTTTATCTTGCATGTAATAGATCTCTGTTTCTGGGGGTAGTGGGGAGAGATTAAAAAAATGCATTTGAGCAGCGTGTACAGAGACACCCATGTATGCACACACGCATTAGAATTTGCACTGATGAGTGAGGTAAAAAAACGTGATGGCATGAAGTCTCTTTGTGACCGTCCCAAGACAGAGCTTAAGCCCTTGGAGTGGTTTCACAATCTCTGGAACAGGAGGCTTGGAAACTTAACCCCTTTGATTTCTGCAGAGCCCTCCTAGCTTAAACATGCTTATGTAGGCTAATGCACACACCCATTAGCTTTCCCACTGTCAACTGCTGTTAGTGTAGCTGCTTAGCGCCCTGCTGGGAGGGAGATGGATGGACTCCTCCGGATGCCATCCTGCTGCTGCTTCTTTTAGATCAGTCCCAGGGGATGCAGACCCTCTATGACTCTCCTTGAGCTGTGAGTGGCCAAGCGAAGCAGTCCATACACATGCTCTCTCTCATTAAGTTTCCTATTTAACAACACCCCACGCTATTCTTTGGTATATTAAGTGGAAATAATGTTTTTTCAAAGGGGATAAGCATAACTGCTTCCCAGGTGGAGAAAAAAGAGCCACTGAGGGATTCAGAGATATAGGCTGAGCCAGCTGCAGAAACGTGAATTAGCTCCCCAGCTGTAAGAGCTGCCAGTCAGCCTTGTACCTAATCCACTATATCATGGCTGAAACCTGGAGTCGGCATGAGGAGGTGCTGGGAGTGGAGGGGGAGACAAAGGAAAAAGAGAGAGGATGATACATGAATGAGAAAAATGAGACATATAAAGGCAAAATTCTCATCTGTCTGCAGAGGCCTTGCGAACTGAATAGCTGGTGATAAGAGCAACTTCCTTCCATGCATTCTGTATCAGTATTTAGCATGGCTGTGTCTCAGCAGTGTGTTCCCCTGTGCAAGACTGTAAGGAGATGGTCAGCATCAGTATGCTGCATGTAGTAGAAAGCAGGTGGATTTGCTTAGCTCTATGGGTAGCAAAGAATTGAGACAGGCAGGAGTTAATATTAATGTATTTTTCACTGTCTTCCTTTGGATGCATCACAAAATCGGTCTGTGCAAGGGACTGCATAGGAGAGGAAAGGGGAGGGAGAGACATCTTAAGCCAGTGCAGATGGGAGGCATGGCTGAGTGATGGAGAGTGAAAGATGCTAACCAGGCTCAGGCCACACACGAAGGGCTGGCTGCCCTTCCTGACCCTCCCTAACCGTGGAGAAAGACAGACCTTGCAGGGCTGTGGCTGGAAGGGAGCATGCTCTTTTCCCTCACATCCGTGTGCGTGTACCATGAAACTGTGGGGTCAGTATCATCTTCCAGAAGGAATCCCCTATTGGCAAGGAAGAGAATGGGGCCATACAGAGTTGATGGGAGTGTTGTTCTCACAACTGAGCTAGACAGTTGGGTGGAAATTCTTCCAGCTGCTGGACACCTGCTACTGGAGTAGCTCCACCTCCACTGCTTGAGAAACCAGCCTGTCTTGGAAGTATGACCTGTGGGTGGAGACAGGAGAAAGTATATCCAAACCCTAAGCAGCTTCTGCTTTCCTGAGGTGTTGCTGCTTTGTACAATTAATTTCTGATCTCTTGTTGACAATTACCCTAAATCAAAATGAATAGTCAGCTGGCTGCAGTGCAGGGGTGTGAGGTACAGCCAAGGGTGTTTTGGCAGTGGATGGAGGAGAGGAAGGGAGAGAGCTGCTGCATTCTGATCCAGACCTCATTGCTGCTGCTTAATCTGGGTGTGTAGCAGGGAGAGAGGAGAGCAGTGCTGCCCACCAGTTCCAAGTTCCAGGGTCTCAGTGCAGTCCTTCCCTCTACTCAGCTCCTACACAGCCCAGAAGAGGACTTGGCATGGTGTGGGACATCCACCCATGCTGGCCAGAGCAAACAAGGTGGCTTCTCAAGGTGCTCAGAGTGGATCTAAACTCCTCCAAGAAGCTGCATCAGGGTGGAGGGTTTGACTATACTGGTCTGGCCCTGGGGTGGTGCTTGGCTGCTGTGCCTGATTTTCACACACAGGCTTGGCTGTGCCTTGGGACTGGCTGGCTTTGGTAGGTGGGTACCACAGGGATGAGAGAAGACCAGGGGGTCTGCCCCTGGGTCTCTCTCAGCTGTGCTGGCTCACAGGACTCTGTGCTGATGTCTGTCAGAAGCCTGCTGTTATTTAGGAGAGAAGTTGTCATCCTCTCATACCCACAGCTCCTCTGTATTTGCCCAGACACCCCAGGCTGGGGAAAGCAAAGGCTGTACAGATGTGACTGCACTGACCTGTGGCATCCCAAATCGAGGGCTGTGCTCCCTGGGGAGAAGCTCCATGCTGTCCTGTTTAGGCACTTTATATTGCTTAATTGGAGTTGCTACGGAGTGCGTACATCGATCAGTGGAGCGCAAAGCGACAGGACAACAGCTGTCATGTGTCTCTGATTTTCCCTCTCCTCCCTGAAAGAAGTCTGGACAGAAGACTACATGTGTTTGTTGGCCCACAGAAAAGCCTACATAGTTGTGTGTTTGTGTGCCCTTGATGGCACATCCTTAGAGGAGACACAGTTGGAGCCGTGCCCTTTGTGGGCAGCACAAAAAGGGGCAAACCTGCAGCAGCCTCTCTCTACAGGCTGAGCTTCAGCTTTGAGGCAGCTCTGACCCCATCCCGTTCCCCTGTGCTCTGAAGCCAGTGAGCACAAACACAGGGGTGGGAGGACAGTCCAGCTTTTATTTATTTTGCACGGCGGATTTTGGTGTTTTCTGAGTTCAGGAATGCTGCCTGCTCCTCCGCCTCCTCTAGTGCAGCTGCACCTCTTGGTCCCAGCCCCAGCTGCCACAGCTTAGCTTTGCCTCCAAACACATTCTTTTGCTGGGTGCAGTGCCTCTGTGCTCTCGGATGGAGATTGGCTTGAAGATGTCTCTGCCTGCATGGCATCTGCTTCCCTCTGCCTTTTTAATCCTCTGCATTTTCCATAACCTAACATAAACGAGTAACAAATCTGGGATGCATTCCTCCAGCCATGGGGACAGATATGGGGCTGTGGCATTTTAAACCTCCTGTGATTTCTGTAGCAGTCTCTCTTTCTTTTTCTTTTCTTTTTTTTTTCAATACACTTGTGAGAAATGTATTCTTATGTCAGTAATGTTCAAAGGTGAAAAGAAAAGCTGCCAGAAGAGAGCTTTAAAAGTCTGACATATTATCATTCAGAGAAGAATTTTCAGTACAATTATTCTGGATTTTTTCCAATAAATAAATTGTACAGACTTTTAAGGGAGAGCTTTTAGGTTAATGGAAATATTACTTAAATTAAAATACATCCCATTCAGCCATCATTTCCACTGTCATTGCAGCATGTGTTTAATCTTAATGACATGCTCAAATAAAAAGGAAGAAACTGATTTGTTTTGTTGTGTCCAAAGATGAGTATGATCTGTTGTGGAAAGTTAAATACAAGCCAGAGAGGGCACAAGGCAGCATCAACAGAAGCATGTACTTGCAGAAGGTATATTGCACAGCACTGTGCACGTGAATGGTAAGAAACATGTTTCATCCTGTATTTTCAATGAATTGATTTTTACTTTATTTCTTATCTTGGTGACTTTATCAGCCTTCTACAGCTTACAGGCTCTGTCCCTTTGTTTTTTTGGAACCTCACACAGGGGACAGTGGATCCCAGATTCCATCTGAAGCAAGTTCCAAGTTCACTCCTGCTCCAAGAAAATGGTGGGCAGCTTGGAGGGGAGCTGCCAAATTCAAATGATGTCTTGAACTCTGGAGTTTCCAGATGAGCTCTCACCAGACTAGGTTTCACACCACCTGCATTAGGCCCTTCTGCATCCAGCTGAGCTGGACAACATGAGAGACAACTCCTTGGGCCTTTGGAACCTCTGCTTTCCATTCTGGCAAGGGAGCAAGGTCAACAGACAGGTGAGTGAGCAAAGAGGAAAAGCTAACAGGCTTCTACCTCTTTTGCCATTTGATTTATGATTTATGCTGGATTGGGAAGGGGAAGGTCAGCAGAAGAGGTTTCTACATTTTCTAGTGTGTCACTTGTCAGCAGGTGACAGGACTCTTGCTTGGGATGGGCGTGAGTTTGGCTGCTCACCCACTGTAGGGGTTTTTGTCCTGACCACTAACTGTGGTGCAGGTGTGTGTCCTCGGGTTGGTCACCCAGGTTTCAGGTCTGCTGCCCCAGGGACAGCAGATGCAGAAGAAGCCTGGGAAGGAGATCAGTCTCCAGCAGTCAGCATCCCTTTTGGAAAGGGTGGCTCTTAATTACAGGGCCACGGGGAGCAAGGACAGATTAGCTGGCCCAGGCAAGATCTGTTACATCACAGCCACTAGTGCTGTGTTGCATACCCACCCTGAGAGTCCTCTGGAGCCCATCTTTCCTTCTGGAATCCAGATATACCAGAGATTTTCCCTGAATCCTTGCTGGAAAGCAGGTGGGCTGCCCACCCAGGGCACAGAGTACAGCACTTAAAACACCAGTTATAAACATAGTGCCCACAAAGTTCAGGCCTGAGGTCTTTAAATGGGCTTAAGAAGGGTTTCAAGGCAGCATCTACATGGGCCAAACTGTAGTGAATATACTTAGCGACTCAGAAAGGTGAGAGGGATCATTGCTCATTGGTGTCTTTCATACTCATGGCAACATCCAATATCCATGTCAGGATAACTGCAGTAACAGCAGTCTAGGTGATAGCTACTTCCCACCTTTCAGATGACAAACTGGCCACTGTTACTGGGGACACAGGATTGCATCCAGAAACACTTCATCCTGTGGAGAGAAGTGAACAGGTTTTGCTGGCTACAAGGGCAAGTTCTCCTTGCTGTATTTGTCCTTCACTGAAAATCTTAGTGCAGGAGAGCCACTTCCAAGTGGAAGGTACAACAAGGCCAGGCCTTGAATCTGTGAAGATTTTACGCGGAGCTTGTTCTTCAAACTTTCCTGACTTCTCAGTCCATTCAGCAACATGTTGGGAAAAGTACTGGATCTGATTTCATGCCCCTATGGGACTTGGGGAATGTTTGTAGCAAAGGGAGAAATTACTCAATTTGAATCTTCACGTGGCTTTAAGAGAACAGAGCTCCCAAGCAAGTCACCAGCGTATCCCTGGGTTTCTCATGTTCACTTCTCAGGCTTTGCTGTGCAAAATGAACAGTGCTTTTCTTGTGAAGACTAAGAATAACTTCCAGGCCAATTTCCAAGGTCGATCCATCCATCTGACTTTTTCCATCTATATGAATTAACTGTCTTCAGCACAAACTTTAACAGTGCAAATGCATCACTGCTAGAGCATATTTAGAGGACAGCTTCAGGATCACCAAACACATTTTTACTTGCACAGAGGCAGGAATCCCAGACATTACAATGCAATTGCTATTTGGGCTCAGTTACCACTGTGGCTTCCCACTCTCTTTTTTCTTTCGAGGTTACTCCTTTGCAACAGAAAAAATATTTATTTTTCACCAGTAGCACAAGGTGAATTTTCCTGGGATTCCCTTGAACATTCCTTGCTTATGAGCAATTGAAGAGACATTTGTGAATCTGACTGTTGCATGTTGTCATGGCTACTTTTCTATCCTCCTGGGGTAGGGGTAGGCTTTCACTTAGGGGCACTGTAGCTCATGTCAAGTGGGTTTTGTTCCTTTTTTTGGTCCTTCTCCACATTCACATTAAATTGTTCTTCCTTTCATCTTTCTAGCCTGCTTCTTCCTCTCAGATCCTCTGTCTTGGTTCAAAGGGTCCTTGTGCCAGCAGGCGAATGCATACCTGGTGCAACCTAGGGACAATTCACTCCCAGGGAAACAATGGGCAGTTTGTGCATTCTCGTCATCACCAGGGGCTTCCTGCAATGGAAAATAGCTCAAGGTTTCTAAGGCTCTCTTCTCCCACAACAAAATAAGCCTGTGGGCAGATGTAAAATCCACACATGTCTGTTTTGGCCTTGAGCCCACCACTGCCAATATTGTCTTCTTTGGGAAGTGAATTCTTTTGTATTATCCTCTGTTTCCCTGTGCTTGAACTGTCTGCTTTGCAGGACCCTGTCTGCTTAGTGCAGTCCCAGGGTGAAATTAGTGCTTTCCCTTTTAGCAAAGTATTTTCTTCATATGACACTGCTTCTTTGGCCGTGGTTGCCATTCATCACACTTACAGTAAAAGACCTCCTTGGTATTGGTACATTCTGACTGTTTCCCATTTGGGAAACGAGCATAGCAATTCTTCTGTCTCTCCTAGGGGCATTCTGAAGAAGCTGTGTTGAATTATCCTAGCCTCTGTATGAGACCTCTCTGGTCTGTATGATTAGTATATGTGATTACTGCCTGTCATCCAGATAGATTTATGTAGACAGGCAATGTAGGATATAAGATGGACTTTCTTAAAATGGGACAACTCATTGTTAACAAGTGCTTGGTGGTCACTTTGACCTGAGAGCGGTGGCAAATTTTATGCTTTCCTGGTTTACCAGGAACACCTGTACTGCCTGCAAGCAGGAAAATATCTCTTGAGGGATTCTGCAATGGTGGGAGGCATACATGCCATGGGGGAAGAATTTGGACTCCATCCAATTTATCTATGGAGCAATCACTTGTAATCGTTGCTAATCCAATGAGAGTAGTAAATAGTTATGGACTCCTGCATAGATTTATTGGTCTGAGGTGATACAATTGGCAGAGATAAAGCAAGGGACAATATTTACCAGAAATAAATGTTGATGTTTATGGAACAACTAGAGTGTGTGTTCACATCTATTTTGAATGTTTTTGTGAGAGATACCTGAGAAGTCTCCATTTTGGGTTTATCTTCATAGGGGTAATAAGTTTTTCTCTTAAGCTAATATTCTAAATGGATACATTAAATTAAAGGTTAATTTAAAAACTATTTCTTTTCCCTTGGAAGGTGAAAAATATTTTTCACTTACACTGCTGCAGTCCATCATAATGTTTATATTTGCATGTGTAATTTGGTTATCTAGTGCTACTTCAAGCTCAGTATTATTCATTTCTGATGAGCAAAGAACAATTTGACCTCTGGCTCTTTACACTAAATTATAAATTAAACCCATCAAATAAAATCTTTTCCCCATTAATTTTGACATTACAAATGCCATGGATGTCCTTGGGGACAGGGTTCTACACAATACTCTTAAACACTCACCTAAGTGTTTGCAGAGTCCTCATTTTACTGGCCATCTATGTGCCAGAGGCTCTTCTTGTGTTTAAAAATTACAAGTGACTCCAGTGAAGGCCTTAGTCTTCAAAGTTTTGTTGCAAAAATGCTGACTGCTTTTCATATTCCAAGAGCAAAACTGGTTAGAGGAGAGAAATCTGGGCTGTCCACACTGTTTGTGTGTGGTTGTTACTCAGGGTCAGTGTTTCCCTGTGCAGTCAGGCAGGGATAGATTTTTATTTGCCTAGGTCTATCTCACAGCAACAGAGAAAGACCTTATAAACATGGGAAAATCTGACACAATACAGCTAGCAAGGGAAACTGTCCAGTCTTTTCGAACTAATATATATGCATGCATTTAAGGAATGGCATATTATGTAGCTGAGACAAAAATCTATTGAAACATATCAGAATTGTGAGAATTGTGAAGTGAAACATTGGGTTATGGATGGATGCTGTTTCCTGACTAAATAAACATCCTCTGTGGTTGGCTTTGGTTTATTTTATCTCTTTATTTTTCACTCTCACTATTCAGTGGGGGGTTTTGGGTTCCTTGGACTCTGCAGAGGATCAGTCATTTTTTCCCTGTGGCACTCTCAGCAGAGCATCTTCATCCTTTGTCTATTCAGAGCTGACTGGGTGCACTGAAGTGTTCTTATTCTTTTTGTTTCCTAAAATCTTAGTTGTAGAGAGAAAAATAAAAAAAGAGGGTCAACTAACTGGGCAGGTCCCTGTAGGGAACTCAAAGACCTTGCTTTTGTTGAAATTGCTTGGAGGGCCATGATGTTAATATTTTCCACCTGATAAGTTAGCCAGACACAAGAGGTCATGGTTAGCTTTTACTGAAATGAGAGAAGTGTTTTCTTGGGGCTTGTTTTGTTTGGTGTTTTGTTTGTTTTAATACAAATCCTGACCAGAGCCAGAACCAAATGACAGTGTTTTTACCCAGCTTTCTGGTAGCACCAACACAAAATGATAACATAAATTCCTAGTTCTAGTTCCTTTTTTTCTATATTCTCTGCTTCCCTGGAGTATTGCCTCTCTGCTGCAGACACAAGGCCATAACCAGATAAGCTCTCCCCTTTGCACCTGCATTTACTTCCCTGCATTTAGGATGGAAGCAGTGAAGAGCCCTTCACATGGGCTGTAAGTGTAGGACAGCAACTGCATCCAAACAGCAAGAGTCTCTGCACATGAAACAGAGATCATCTTCTCTGTTTCCAATAGCACCTGCCTACCTTGCAAATTAATCTCTGGGAGCCTGAAGATAGGCACCCAGAAAATGAGGTACAGACAGTAGCAGTGTGTGACAAATTTAGATTAGGAGTGATCTTTCACAGCCAGAGTTGGTACTCATTTCTGAACTCATGGGCAGCAATACTCATTGACATCAGTGGGAGCACAATGGGGGCTCGCCTTGCCCACAGTTACTGTATTAAATGACCTGTAACTCAAAAGGTCTTGGATGAAATTTATTATTCTACACCAAACACATCAGTTTACAGTGATGTTTTGCTCAAGACAAACCCTGAAGAAGTGACAGGATAATGGAAATCCGCAGAGGGAGAAAGAATAAATTAAATCTAGGTTATTCTATTATTGATTTTTTTAGTCTAAATACCTGTGGATAATTTTGTTCCAATTCCACAGAAACAATCCCTCTTTGTAAAAGAAATTTCAGATCCCACAGTTTCCAGAACAAACCATGCACTTGGAAGGTTTTATCATAGAAACTGTGCTCACTGTTGAGTAAAGAGAAATTCCCTCCTATTTCTTATCATTAATATAGCTCCGTAGCTGACCTGCTGCAGTGTCCTAGTAGTCTGTTGATGGTGCTAGTCAAGAATATTGCAACTTCTGCTGTCTCTAGGTATGTGGCTGAACTGACATGTTTTTGAAATGGCTTCTTCAACCACTGTTCCATTGCTTTTTCATTGCTTTTGGGAATTCAAATGGAAAGTGCATTCACTCCTTAATATAGAAAGAAAAATGGAAATTATATATTAAAATATTTAAAGTGGTTAAATTAGCAATCAGCACAAAGTGAGTTTGGTCCATTTTTAAAAGCAGCCCCCCAATAACAGGCAAATTACAGGTCATCAGACTCAGATCCATTCTCCATTCTCATTTTGATGAGATTTTGTGGCTCTTTCATTCATTTATGGTAATGCATCAAATTATGCTTTAAGAAAGTTAGAAATGAAGACAAGGGATGCTGCTTGTTTGAAAGTATTTTGCATAATGCAATGACTTTTAAGTTTGGGTAACGCTGAAGATTGATAATGCAGTCTAGAAGCAAATAAAATGCTGACACCGTCTGCAAGCTTTTAATCTGTAGATAAATATCTTTGCTGCCACTGATATATGCATCTTTGTCCAGCTTTGTCCAGCTGTGTGCTGTAGTACAAAGCCATCATTTTATTCTTTAGACAGCCAAAATTCTGAAATGTATAGGCCAGCAATTTGTTATACTTAGTGGCCTGAAAGAGATTTCTGAATGTTATGTGGACATATCAGGGCAAAGAGATAATGTAATGATCAAAATCAACGTGTATAGGAGTACTTACCATGCAGTATTTTCCTTTTTTTCCTAGCTTGAAACTAGCTAACCCTTCAGACATGTATATTAGTAATAACAGAGATATGCTTTCATAACTGCAAATGGCAACCCTGCAAGGATTGTACTGCACCTCGGCAAATGATGTTTTCTCCAAAACCAGTTGTTTAGAAAAATTATTAATTAATTTACTTGTGCTTCCATGAACAAAGCACACTTCAATTATTATTTTCCCTTGTCTTTTTGATGTTTTGTTTAAAGGCCTGTTTTTTGTGATATTCATTCTTCTAACTCTATTTGGTAAGTATATTACCATATCCTCTACCTGACAAGTCATCTATAATATACCATCAAGTCATCTATAATATACCATTCAGAGAAATGGTGGCTAAAGGAGTCTGGGAAAGAGTGTGTTTCTTTTATTTGTTGGGCCTGCTAGTCATGAGGTGTCAGGACATAAAGGGAGATTTCACTATTTCACTTCCCTGGTTCTTGTCTGCTTATGGGTATTTTGAAAGCACAGGCAGAAGCGTCACTGAGCCAGTGCAAAATCCTGTGGGGCACTAGAACTGAACCCATCCATCCCCATGTAAAACATGGCCACAAATGCCTTGGGTCAGTTTTTCAGGGGAGCAGGGAGCTAACAGCTCAGCAGGAGCAATGGTCCATAGCAGTCTCACATTCTCCAGGTGTGGTCTGTGAGGCACAAATTCTGTGACTTCCCCCCTCACCCCCCAAGAGACCCAGCTAAGTGGGTTGGGAGGCTGGTGATCAGCATCCATGGAGGCTGGGTGACCAACAGTCGAGTGCTGCTGGTGAAGAAACGCTGCAGTATCCTGAGGTCAAGCACTGACCCAGAATAAGCTGAAGGTCTTGATGTGCCATGGTAGGAGGCCAAAGCACATGTCAGTGTTTAAAAGCAAGCATTGATTGTGGTAGCTCATAAATATTATACTTGTCATCTTTCCCCCTCCCAGTAGACCTAGATATTAGGTAGGTTTAACTCCATTTTAAATCTGCTATGTCTATGACTGAAATCATAATATTTATGTAGGGTAGTTTTTCAAGAAGCTTAGTGAATGTGAAAACAAGTTCCTAGGTTTTCCCCTTTCATGGAAGCAAGCTGAAGGTCAAATTTACAACATCTCAAGCTACATTCTGTGCTCATTTACACAGCTGTAATCTTGAGGACAAGCAATGGCCACTGAGGAAAGCCACTGAGGACAAGCAATGGCTCCAGACTTACAGGATATAACTGACAGCAGAATTTAGCTTGGGGTTGCCAAAGCTTGATAGAAAAGGAGCTGCAAGGGTGGAATTTGGTGCTCATGAAGTAGCTTGTATATATTCAAGGAATGTATGAGCCCAAAGATTTATTAGTAGTGTTTCAGAGCATTATTGAAATTAGACCTAATTATCTGTGTAATTTGCTGGAACCAGCATTTTAGCATTTTTGATCAAGTATATGCCATTAATTTAGAAAAGAGATGTACCAGGCTGCTCTCAAAAAGCAAAATAAAAAAAAATTAAAAAGAAAGCCCATCATTTCTAAATAGTGTGTTTCAAAAATTTCAAAGGTTGTTGTTGGTTGAGTCCTTCTGCCCCCTTTGCAAAACAGTCCATTTGCAGTCTAATCATATGGAAAAAATTTCACGTCACTCCCAAAGGTTATTCCAGCAAGCGGAGAAAAGAATGATCTCCTTGTTCCCAGACTAGCTCTGCCATCCCTCTCCCTCTTGTCCTTGCTCCAGCCCCATTATGCCACTTGGAAATGGTGCTGGCTGTCTTTGGGTGAAGGATCAGAAGACAAAGCTGTGAGCAATAACCAACCTGCTCCTTTGCAATGAAGAAAGTGCAAGGCTCCTGTTCAGACCTGTACCCTGTTCTCTCTGTTCAGGCATGATCCACAGGTACTGCTTGGTTTGAGGGTATCGTCTCCAAGCCTAAGCCTCTGTTTCTGCAGTGGCTTCTTGCCAGTCTTCTGGTGCCTGTGGTCACCTGAGCTCCTGGCAAAGAGGAATGTTCTTGTGATGAAAAAAACAGCCATGCAAAGGTGCAGTGCACCTTGCTTTTCTGCTGGTTTCTGTGCAAGCTTTGGAGAAGATCCTTTGCTAGTCTCTTTGTCATGCATTTAATAGCAACAATGATGCTTACCTCTTTCTGAAAGTGTGCTTTGAGGATACAACCATTGTTGTGTGCAAATAGCTTGAAGCTTACATGAACACTAAAGTTGAAGGCAAGAGGAAAGACAACACTGCCAGGTTATTAGCCATGATTTTTTGCCAAGCCTCTGCTCAAAGAAGCCTTTGGTTGGGGATGGATGCTGTGTGGTGCTTTCTTTGTGGGCAGCACTTCTCTAGTTCAGATTTTCACTTTTTTTTTTTCCTTTTTTTTACACCTTCTTAAGCCCTGCCTCCATGTAGGTCTCCAGCAGCATAAACATGGTCAGCACGTCATTTTGGGAGGCAAGCAGTAAACATGAATGGGGGGATGCTTTTATTGAAATGTTCTACACACTGGCTCAAAGAGTGGAGAAGCATCAGCTCAGACCTTCCGAGTAAATGATTAACTTTTGTTTGCGCAGAGGAGAGAGCCACAGTAAGAATGCAATTAATTACAGTGGCAGCCCAGCCAGGGCAGCAGTCAGCAGTGCTCTCGCTTGCAGCTCCTGGCTCTGCAGGTCTGATTTGAGAGTAACTAATTAAACGCAGGTGCAGGCCAGCAGACTTGTTGAATTAATGCAGTGTCTTCTTTTCGGTGTTCCCAGGCATTTGTAGCTCACAAAAATAGAGCAGGCACTTGGTGCTACAAATAATAATAGAGTGCTGATGACGGAGGTAATTAATCCTTTATTACTGTGGTGTGATAGGCTGCTGCTGGGGCTGTCATTCAAGTACTTCTTATGCAAAAACATGTCTGAGAGGTGAAAGAACATGGAGTAGGAGAAAGACAGAGGAGCGTTCTAATGGACTTGCTTGTGTTATGGGCACAGATACATCTTCATGGTTTTGGCAAGATTGTCAAAACCTGGTAGTCAAAACTCAAGACCAGAAATTCACTGTACTATATTCTGGGTTCTACCTTTGACTCACCAGGGCAATTTTAGCAGCTAGCAGCCTAAAATAAAAATGCAGTCTCATTAAAATGATACACAACCATGAAAGAGAATTGCAAGGCCATAACTGTAGCTCACTGTGGCCTTTCTTTTCTCTTTTATTGCTTCCTGAAAATCCTCAGCTAGCCGTCGTCATTAACAGGCTACTGACTCCAGTGGATCCTAGGTTTAACCTCAGTACTGTTCTTTGTGATGATGCAGGGGGTGATTGTCTTTCTTTAAGGGAGACTGGCTTTGAGTGGAGGTAATGCAGATGTCCAAGGAGCTGCAAAAAGAGCAAATACTGTTTAGGGTTATTTATTTCCAATAACAAATGCTGTTCCCCTCACTGGTTCAAATCAAGCTGCAGGACTCAAGTATTTTTTCCAGCTAAAATGAAGGGTAAACTGTGAAAATGTTATCAGCCTTCTCTATCTGTTGTGTTTTACTTGTTTGTAATATCCCTTCTTCCCAGACACAGGAATTTTGGGATTTTATGAGATGTCAAGAAGGAAACAACCTTCTGTGGTAGTTGCCCCAAGGAGTGCCAAACATTAAGATACTTCAGCCTCAACACAAGGAAAAACCCCAAAACACAATATATGTGTTTACTTTAAAGACAAGGAGTGATTTCATATTCTTCTTGTTACTTCATGATGAAAATGGTCCAACACTATTAGGAATGTTTATAGTGGGAAAATAATGCCAAGTCTAATAAATGATCAGATAGGACAGACCATGTTTTATTCAGTGTGGGAACCAAACACTGCCATATTGTACAGATTTGCTGATCTGGAAGAATCGTTCTTGCTTACAGGATGCAGCTCAAAAGCCGAGTGCAAGAATATGACAGTTTTCTCTTTTTTAATGCAGAGAATTTTAAGACAGAAACATTGCTTGGAGAGTTTTCTAAGGGATTCTGATCAACTTACGTAAATTCAGGAAATCAGCAATTATTTGTTATCCTTCCATAATTTCCAGTGGCTTTTGTTTTTCTTGCATTACAATTCTTATCCCATTAGATACAAATAGTATTCAAGTATTTGGATGAGAACTAGTATTCTGCTACAAATTTTAATGCTAACTCCATGGTAGGTAAATAGCTGAGAGCAGTTCTTAGAGAAAGGATAGTTTCTGATTCTTTTCTTCCTCTTTGCTAGTTACTTGTGGCCCTGTGGGAAATTTACATGGTGGAGTGTCTGCCCTCACAGGGTACATAAAAGGTTTGTAAAAACACTTTTCTATGACCATGTGTATTTTTCAACAGCATGAAACATTGCTGACCTTCTCCTGGATATGGGTCCTGATGGGAGAGAGCTGAGGAGGGTGAGGCCCTAAATTACTGCTCAGCTCACAGAAAATTGGAGTGTGTGTGTGTGTGTTCATAACCAACCATGTGTTGTGCCTGCAACAAGCATGATTTTTTGTTTTCTGAACTCCATGCTCTGATATTTCCAGGAAGCTGCTCTTTGCTGCTGACAGTTGCTATAGGGGTGATGGCAGCAGTGAGGTGGTTTTTGTTCATGTCTTCTTGTCTTCATTAATTTCCAGTGTGTCATTTCAGCTGAAAATATGCAATTGCTCTTAATGTGTTCAAAAGCATCATGTTGGCTAGGTGGTTATTTATGTCACAGTAAATATTTGATGAGGAGGTGTGTTATTTTTAGCCACAATCACAACATATTATTGAAATTTATAGGCCTGAAATAGGCATCTAACACATGATCGTTTGTTACCTTTACAGTTTCCTGAGATTTTTTTCCATTTTCCTTCACAATTTGAACTGAAGAGGTGGCAATTCACAGTGCTGGTACAGATTGTTGCACACAAGCTGCATAGTGGGGGCAAACATCAAGCCTCAAATCGCAGGACCCATGCTGATGGGGGATGCTGCAGCCACTGAAGCAATAAACCCAGAAAGGCTGTGCAAATATGTGAATGTACAAATGGATCTCAAAGCTGTGATTTTCATATTCCAGCAATCACTGCTGTAGGAGTGCATGACTGACAGCACAAAGGACTTAGATTTACTGTAGAGAGATGTAAATTGATAAGCCAGTAGACAGCCATCATTCTTCCTTTATTCTCTCTCTGTATCCCATGTCTTTCTCTGCTGGCATAATCAAAGTTGACACAGTGCATTCTATACCAAGTTATATTTTTCGTAATTATAAGACAGCACATGAGATCTGAAGTTGTTATTCAGGAAATGGCACAAAGCTCGCTGAAATACAGGTTTTCAGATTGATCCTCTGATAATATTGTTTTTCACATAGAATCTGGATACTCAGATTCTACATCTATGTCTTTAAGCTGTCTGGGTGCTTTAAGAAGGGATAAGTAGGAAGAAAAAAAGGGAGAAAAAAATATGAGGGAACTTTTCCTTCTGTGCAGAGGAAAAAATACACAAAGCGTGAGATACTGGCTTTCTTTCTCCTCACCAGCAGCTGAATCTGAAGCATTTTGCCAAACCGTTTCTAAAAAAGTTTGTAGGGAGCTGACTTTGGGGGGAAGAGTTACAAGAATTCAAGAAACAAAAATAGAGAGATCACCCATAAAGACCTAGATGAGCAATCAGCCTTCCCCTCAGCTGACTGACTGGTGTGGCGCACCTCTCTTGTCTTGAGGCCAAAGGGTCTTTTTCCACTGATTCATCTCATTAGACTCAGCTGCCTCTGATTTCAATTGCAATGTTTTTAGATCTAAAATGAACAGACTATGAGATATAATGGAGTTGTTACAATACAGATACATTTGGAAATCTCACTTTTCCTCAGGTCTGAAAAAGTGTGGTAAAATCTGAACGCTAATATTGCAACCCTTTAACCTCAAATGTGCAAGGCTGAAAATTCAGATCCCATCTGGACCCATTGAATGTGTGACTTGAAAGAAGGCAAATGAATGAAGCCTTCCATGCTCTGGAGCTCCAGCAGAGAGGTTCTGCAGATCACCTGGGAAAATCCCAGTGCTGCAAGTAATCTTCCATATGGTTTCATTTTTAAATTCTCTGGTATTTTAATTGAATTAATGAAAATAGCAAGGAGAAAGAAAAATGATATTTGGATTTTTACTTAAAACAGATTGACACTAGTAGGAAAAATGGGATTATCTCACTTGATAGAGATTATTACTTTTCATTGAAAAACTGTTGTCTCTTTCATTGTCAGACTATTTTTGCACTTCCAGAAACAAACTGAGAAGGCTATAGCTATACTTCATGGATGTTTATGTACAGGCCTTGTCTGCTCACTGGACTCCAGACTCATGATATCTCTAAGTCTTGCTTTGCCTCACTGATCTACATGCACAACGACCATAAGGCAGAAAGCAAGGTCTTTCTCTCCCTTTCATCTTTAATACAAGGAACTTCTTAATCCCAGTAGATCCTCTGCTTAAATATAATTAACATGTCGTTTTAAACAGGCAGATTTTATTTTTTCTTTGAGCAATTAACTCAGCTGCCAGAATTGGGAGCTTTTTTATGTTAAATTGCTTCTGTAGTTGATAGAAAAAGAAAGATGCTTCTGATGGGAGATGTAGCTCTTAGCTGTCCTTTGGAAGCACCTGGTCCTTGATGCAGATGATACGTGATTTCAGCATCTCAATTTTAAATGCTTCCAATTAAGCAGGATGGACCCAGAGTTCTTCATGCTGCTGGGAGCTTGCTGGGGACATGTGAGGAAAAGCATTGCTGGTCATGCACTCCTGTCAAAAGGCAGTTCCTTGTCTTAGGGCAACTCAGGGAATTACAAAAGAGGAAAAAAGTCCAAATATTTTTTTTGCTCTAACTAGTGAATAAGACAGCTTATTCTAACTCCTGATAACTTAAGTGAGAGTGGTTGTCTGAAGTACTCTTGAAGATGAACCCTAGGTTACTCCCATCAGTCCGACTACTCTTTAAACCTTTCGCTTGCATGTATTGATTAATGCATTATTGCTCATGTCAGTGAAGGACTTTTCACCAGAAAGCTTTTGGGGAGGCTATAAGGAGTATATTGGAAAAGAATTGAAATTTCTCTGTAATTTGTGCAGTGAATACATAGCTCTGTAAAGAGCTGCCCAATTGGACACTGCCAAATGATTTTACATAGGTCACTGAAAAAAATCTTTGGAATAGCTATGTCAAATTTCTACGAGCACAGATTAGTTTCAAACATAGAAAGAAAAATGCAACATCTTATTACTAATTTCCTAGGCCATCCAATTCACAGGCATCTATGCCAAAAATGTTTTTACTGGACTATTTTCTTAACAGGGTCATTATGTCTCCTTAAAGGTAATTCTTAAAGAAAGGGTTTACTTCTCCTCACTTTCTCCGTCAAGAGTAGGCCTTTGGGAGCATCTTAGAAGTGAAAGAAACCAGAATGTGTGCTGCATGTTTGTTGCTGCATATTCCTTCAGAACTTGCTTTTGAAATGCATATTGGTTACAAAATAAACCCGAACGAGCCATTATACTCTGGTGTGTAATTATGTATTTAGGACACATACTACACACAGCTTTAAAAGAAATCTGTATGGAAACAAATTGCATTACATTTGCAAATAGCTGAAGGTAGTTGAGCAGCAACACCTCGAGCCTTTCAAAATACTGAAGTCATTTACACCATTTTCTAAAGTAATTATCTCCCAAGCATCAGATTCCAGTTGTTTCAATGCCTTTGCTGCAGAGGCGCTGCAGAGGTCTCAGTATAGCATAAAAGACCTGGTATTGGCTAACAGCTTTGATGTAGATTTAGTGCTTCTGCTGATGTACCATGGCAGAGCAGGACTGCTGGCCTTTGGGAGTGGAACGCTACTTGAGCTTAACACCCGATGCTGAGAGTGGAGACATGTACCTAGTAGACAGGCACCCCTGAGGCAAGGATGAACCCAACTTCCTGTCTCCCCAAAGTTTAGTGAGGAGCAGAGATTTAAGTCTTGGTTGAACAGTTCTGTGATTTAGTGGAGTGATGGATTTACTTTTGTGGCCAGCCTCGAGGATGGAGAACCCTCTGGCTTCTTATTTCAGGTTTTTGAACTGTCACTAGAGCAAGACAGTGCATCTCCCCAGCTCTGACAGTGTTGTACCACTTATTTTTCCTCTTTAACTGGTGCTTGGCAAAGTACCTGCCTCTCAGGGGGCCAATCCTTGGAAATAGCCATGTGTAACAGAAACGGCAGCAGGCACCCGTAAGGAAGCTGTGTGCCTGCCTGGGCCAATGATATGGAACAACATCAAGCGTGCTTCCCTGCCTTGAGACAGCAGTTCCTGCATTAAATCTACAAAATGTCATTCTGTGCACAGTGCAGTTGGAAATGTTAAGAGTCACACTTATTTGCACTGGCACATATAAGGCAGAGCTGAAGTAATGAGTTAAGTGTCCTGAGGATTTGAGGACTGGGGTGTTGCTTTTCCTTTTCTGGAGCTGAGCACTCGAGAGACTTTCATTAAACCTGGGACTTGGCAGATCCTCATGCTGATTCTGCCACTTATTTGTTGTTCGGCCCCAGGCTAGTCACTTAACCTCTTGCCGTCCTAATTTCCCCATCTGGAAAATTATATTTACTTACCTCTCCTGGGGATTGCACGGGGCTTAATGAATGCCCGTAAGGGATTTGAAGATCCTCAGATCTGAGATGATACAGGACTGCAAAAGATTCACTGCATGTGCAAGGAGGAGGGGATGCATGCCCAAGCGGGAGAGCCTGCCTGCGCTCCTGGCCTGGAACCAAGTCAGAAAATCTAATCAGCAGGGGAGGATCATACTCTCTGTTTTAGATTAAATCCTCTTCCTTGTGGCCTTTTCAGATTTGCTGGTTGAAGAAGGAGGCAAGTGACTGAATGGGGAGGAGAGCAGCTGAGGTTAACTGCTTTCTCCTGTTGGTCCCCTGGATCTTTTTGTCAGTGCAATAGCAGCTGGATCTCCCAGGAAGGTAATGATCTTCCTAGATACTCCATCTTGCTGCAGGCTATTAGAGAAGCCAGACAGCCCTGTTGCTGCCCATTTCTTTAGCAGGAAAAAATGAACCTCTGACCAAAAAAAAAAAGTTCCTCCATATAATTAAGCAGCATTAGAATGAGGCCTGTGCCTTTACTGATGAACTTCAGTGAAAGCAGATGGTCACAATGGTATTAAAAACTAAAGACTTCAGTCAAGCTTTTAATTGAAAACAATTGGACCCTGCTGGATGGTAATTACCTTGGCTGCTTGCAAATAATATCACAGCACTGCTACCTATGAAGGAAGAATGAAGACTGAGTTAATAAGAACTGCTTAATCTGCATGCAATAAACAAGGAGCATCCAAAACTATTTTGTCTGGTAGCTTCTTCCCGGCAAGAGGCTTTTAAGTGGTTAGCAGTGTGAAAAGGAACACGGAGTGGCAGAAATTGAAACGTGTGAAATGTTTGCTAGGTTTATAAAGTAACTTGAAGACCCCATCTTCTCTCATCTCCCTCCTTTTTTTTAACAGCTGAAATTCCAGAAGCATCTGAGAAAAACAGCAAAATATAATAAAGTGGAAAAGCTCTAGGTTATCCAGCATTCCTTCTCTTCTGAATGGCAACAGTAACGAGAGTCTGTGTTTATCTTGTTTTATCCGCTTTCTTATTCCCTTGCCTGTTTGACTGGAAGGCTGGGGCCTTCTAAACACCCAGAGTGTTTTGCACCATGTTCTTAATTGGATTTTAACGATCATTAACTTAATATGCCTCAGTGTCTAACAAAGCAAATGTAGTATGTGGCATATTTTGCCTGACAATTTCCTCATTCCTCTGCCTAGTGCCAGGATCAGACGAGGGTTAGAGGGCTAGACCACCTAAAAGGGTTCTGAGTCCTGGTGTGCTATTTATTTGTTGACACACCATGACATTAATACTGCTTTACAGTGTATTCCCTGCTGTGGAAAAGGACTTGTATTGCTGTGGAAAAAACAGTCCCAGTGTCATCTCTTTTAAACACAGGTCCTAGACATGTATGGAATGAACCAAATCTTGTCACCTTCCATGTAAACACTATTTTTCATGTGGCAGTTTTCTTGGGCATTGCTTTTTGTTCCCCTATGAGCAGGCAAGATGCCTTGCTGCCCCAGTAGACCTCAAAAAGCAGCAGCTACTGCAATTTTGCAAAATTAATGAGTAGCTGTGAACTGCTAGTAAAAGTGATGCAATGATTTTCCATAACATATCATTTTAGAAGAAGTGACTTGAACTGCTTTTTCTTTTCCTATCCAAATATTTGTCTTTTCAAGGCACCAGCCAAGAGTTTGTCTTGTCTTGTCTGGCAGTATGATGAAATGAACTTTTCCAGTGTGTTTCGTCTGGATTTGATGATTTTATGCCTGGAGTCCAACTTTCATTCACTTAACCCACCGTGATTAACACAGAGAGTGAGGTCCTGAACCTGTGAGAGTCAGTAGAAGTTTTCATAGTATCTTTGGTATGATTTTGCTTATTTTTACGTTACCAAAATATGCTTAAAGCTTTATTGCTGTAATGCCTCAGAAACTGCTAGCTGACACAGTCACAAGACATAGGTGTATTTCACAGAATCATTAAAACTGATGGTTTTAGTTCCTGTACTGCCATCTAAGTTGAGGTATTCTCATTTGTGCTTAGGACTTACCCTTGGTCTTTCCTCTGCTGCTGGGCTGCTGGAGAACAGGTCTGCAGCTGATGAGACTGGTGTCCTGCTCTGTCTCCTGGCTCTTTTGTTCAAGTTGGTGGCAGGGTCTGAGCAGAATTTTGCTCGCAACCTTTCCAGCTCCTCCTTTATTAAAGAACTTGGGACAAATTTGAAATTAGGAAAGGCTACCTTTCAAAAGTGTCTTATGCTAGTGGCTGTGGTGATTTTATCAATTTTATAGCACCTACTTTTAACTCTAGAGTTTTAACTATACAGAGTACGATCTTACTTTAATTACTGCTTGCAGCTTTAAGGGAGCTGGTGCGGACCATACTATTTTAAAGGTATAAGCTCTATTGATCTAAAGTGTTCTGAGCGATAAACAGCTGCTCAGGTTGATTAAAGCTGAAGGGAAGCTGAAGCATTTAATCAATCTCCAAAGCTGCTCCAAGTATATTACAAAGCAATTGTGATTATTGCTATTATATGACAAGCTATATCATAATAAAGAAAGAGGGATCATTTTTCTTGGAAGCATTTAGAGGTGTTGTGGTGCTTCTTCTCAGCCTGCCTCATGCTGTCACCTCTGAAGCTTGGCTAAGTGACAGAGCATGCCACTCAAGCAGACTAATCTTGAAGGGAAAATACAAGAGCGGGGCCTTTCAGCTCCCCAGAGCCTTCTCTTCCCTGTGTCAATCTGTGGCCAACAGCAAGTGCTTGTGGAAGAAAACAAGAAAGAAGGCAAGTATACAGTAATGCTGGCCACATTGTAACTGCCTCTGATCCTTGCATCCTGCATAGCTTGGGATGTTTTGTGCTGTGGGATATGTTTGTGCCTGTCTAGAAGTCCTGAAGGCACCTTTGTTTGATTACTTTTTTTAATCACTTCTTGAACCTTTCTTTGGACAGCCATGGGCTTCACACCATCCCATGGTGTTGCATCACACAGTGCTCTCATGTGGTTTTGTAAAATAGTAGTTTTTTGTTCTTGTTTTTCAACTTTCATCTTGATGTTTTCTTTTAGTGCCTTCTTACCCTCGTGATAAGAAAAGCAATGGATAGTAGTTATCTGTTAACCTTTTCTATTTCATAGACACAGAGCTGTCTGCTTATCCTGCTCTGTTGTCTCCCTCTTTTCCAAGGCCTATTTAGTCTCCCTTTTTTGGAAGGTGACTTATTCCTCTGACCATCCCTTTCACGTCTGCATCTGCCGCTCTTCTCATTTTGCTGCATGCTCTTCAAAAGGGTGTAACCAGAATTTCATATGTTACTTTAAGATGTGGGCTTTTCTATGTTTATTATTTCTTTCTTTTTCAGGTGCTCAGTGATCTGTACTTATTACATAAAACATACATACGTTATGCAATATTGAAGACATGGATATATGATTTCTGAAAACTAAGGTGCTAAGTGAAATAATCTTAGGTTTAAAATTCATCTTATTTTGCATTTAAAATGTAAAAATGGATAGTACATTAACAGAGTAGGACTCTTCCCCATAGAAAATATAATATGAAAACAAATTAATATATAAGCTTATTAAACAAAGATTAATAAATAAATATTTAAATTAATAGATAAGTTTACTAAACTTTGCCCTTGCTGTAATTGCAGCAAAGAAATTATAGTACTTTAGCCTGAGAGGATAACATTTACACAGGCTAACTTCTGCAGAGGGTGTCTTGTGTCAGTCCTCTCAGTGCTTTCTTTAGTCTTTCTCCACCAAAAATAGTTGAATTGTCTCAAAACCAGGTAGTCCATGATGTCTGAAGAAACCTCCAAAGGTATGCTCTTGGGAACTTTTGCTTTTGCTGAATGCACCCCATACAGGCAAGTCAGACCCCCTTGGGATAGCAGGCAGACACAAGATGTCCCTTATTTTGTTTCTCTATTGTGATATCTCTTTTGAAACTTTGAAACATTTGAAGCCTCTCATGACCTTCACATGAAACCTTGTGCATGGTCCTAGTGTGCTGGAGGCTGAGCCTGGTGCAGTTATCTCTGTTGCATAAGATTTTTATTGCAACAACTGCTAAATCTTCTTTATGGCGGTTTCACATGAGAGTCACAAGTCTTCTGGGAAACTTCTCTTTAGTTTCACTTTATAGTGGTATATAGAGAGTCTTGTGAGTCTTGTGAATGTACAATTTTAAGTGAGAGTTTAGACCAGTGAATAAAATTTTAATTGGGAAATCTTGAGGTCCTCTGTGGATGGACTGTTTGCCCTCTGAGAGGAGGTGTTGGGTCCTCAGCCTGTTCAGCTAGGGGAAGAGAGCTACAGGTAAGCCTAAGAACAGCTCAGGTTCTTGACTTAGATTGGCTGGGACTAGTTTCAGTGTGCTGAATGGGTTGGACAGCTGAAACTACAGACCCAGCTGTCAGCGGTTTCGCACTGGAAAGTGGGCCATAGCAATCTACTGGCAGTAGCCCTCCTTTCCTTAGGATGAAATTTGAGGAGCATTTCCTTTGCACTCCTGTGTTAATTTAGTGGCACCAGCAAAGGTCTGGTACAGCTACATGGCAAATCATCAGGGAACCAGTTCAGGTTAAAAGTAATCTTTCTTTTTTGTTCATTTGTTTTAACCAGTTTTAAAATTGATTCCTCCCACAGCTCCATGAAAATTCATCTTTGTGCCACTGAGGCACAGGGCGACAGAAGGTACAGCCTTCAGGGAGTGCTTCACCTGGTACTGGGTTTCAAAGAGGCATTTTTCAGACTCTGGCTTTACAGTCAGTTTTTAAGAGTCCCCTGGAACTATCTCCCAATCCAATGGCTTCACGGATTGCCAGCTGAAGGTGACCATTTGTGAAACCAGACTTCAAGTCAAGTCTGTGGCAAAAATAGACTGCAAAAACGATGAATCACAACTCAACACTGCTGCACAATACTACACTAATGCTGTTCTGCCATTTTTTGGGTTGCAATCTAACCATCTGTTAATTGTCCCCATTGCACATTGCTATGGGGTGCTGAGATTCACTGTAGGCCTACAGGATAATTGATGTCTCCTGAGCCATTCAGGACGGGGCCTTGCAGCTTTTCAGGTCCTGCTGCTGTTTACATCAAGTTCACTGAGACTGGCTATGCCAGCTGCCATCCTCCATCTGATTGCCTCAGCCTCATTGCTATTTTATGACCAGAGATTGTGTCTGAGCAGAAGGATGTGAGTGCATCACCTGCCTCCACGAAAATCAGTTTGTGCCAAGGAGGACAGGATTTTTAGGCACTGCAACTGTCAGTTAACATCACCTGGAAACCAAGTGTGATGCTTTGTGTGGGGTGAGACTGATCCTGCACCCCAGCACTCAGCCTTGGCATTGCTTTCACAGGGATCAGAATAATTCCTGGCCAAGCTAAGACCCACTTCTGCTTATGTTCCTTTCTAAAACTTTCTAAAATTAATCTCTTTTTTCTCCACTGCACATATTTTCACATTTGTGCTAATGAAAGCATTGGATTGTTCCAGGGGATCACATGGAAAATATCTGTGAGCTTTGGCCATCTCTCTGAAATACTACAGTCAATTTGGTGTTTGCTTTGGCGTGTTGCTGTGAAAGATTGTAGAGTGCTTGTGTTTATACGCATACAGGGAAAGCGGGCTCCTGCTCATTGTGCCTTTGTGAGGCTGCCAGACTGTCTGGCCCCATCTATTCTACTGTAAGTGAAAAGAGCCTCGCGAGCGCTCGCTGCGTGCTTGGACCAGGCTCTGCTAGGTACTATGCTTGGAAGCCGTTCTGTCAGCTTGAAAAATATCTTTCTGCCTGAATAGTGTTTACTCCCTGTTGTTACAAGTAACGTGTGGGATTTCTTGTCAGTGAAGAAATTTTTCCTTCTTCCCTTTGTTTCTTCTGTGAACTGGGCAGCTTTGCATGTAGTGCATTTCGGTGGCCCTCCTGTATTAGGGCAGCCAGCTGCCCTTTGAGAACAAGAGAGGATTTTCCATACAGAAGAATGAGAAATAATGGGTGAAAATTGGTGTTATGATGCAGCCCTGGTTGAAAGATTTGGACAATGCCCTTGAGAAAGGACTTACTTCCCTCCTGTAGCCCGCTGCCTTCTGAAGGAAGATAAGACAGAGGTTTTCAGGTGGAAGACTTTTCTGTCCAAAGTGAGATTTCTCTGCTCTGTGTAGAGAGATATTGTCCAGCTGAAAGCCCCTACAACACCCTTTGAGAAGATGAAGGATGGCTCCAGCAACCCCTCTATTAATTTTCCTGTCTACAAGAAAGCTTGTTCTAAAATTTAATGATATCTGTGAGCTCCTGCTGAAAAGTCATGGGCCGCAGGACCTGCATTTGACTAGTAATTATAAAGTGCTTTGATATTGAACTTGGAGTCTGAACAGCAGTTTGCAGAATTCAGGTCTCCTTTCCTTTTTCATGTGACAACAAATACTTATCTCAGATTTCCTCTTCTGGAAGGAATAGCTGGAAAACAAATGCGCATTGATGGGAATTGCCAGGTACCTGGACCCAACCTGTAGTCCAGCTATCCTTAAGTCCTGTCTGTAACTGCACTGAGTATTTGGAGGAAGATGCAAATACTGCTGGAATGGATGATTGCAATTAAACTGCAAACAATCCTGCTCACTGCTTCCCAGAGAGCTCTTTCAGCTTTTGTTTCAAGCAGCGGCTCTGTTAATTTCAGCAGGGGAGGTGCAGTAGCTGATGCTTAACAATTAATATTTTTTATTTTCTTTCAACTGTCACACTTTGCCAGCCAGTTTTGCTTTACAAAATCTGTAAGTAGGGAAGATAGGTGTTTTCTTTTGTACAATAGACATGAAGAAATTAAAGGATTCAAGACTTTAAAGCCTTAATGAATAATTTAGGTTGTTTTTACAACAAATATTCACTCTGCTACGTACACACTGATACTGGGCTCAGACATTTTGGTATCAGCAACAGAGCCAAACCCCCAGGAGCCAAAAGTAAATACACTTTTATTCAGTGTCAGCCATCAATCTCTTTCCAACTTTCAGGACTTACTCTTGTCAATTAGGTGCTTCAGCTTGAGAAACCTGGCCTGTTAGCTTGCAGTGAAAATAACTGCACAAAGCTCCCCTGTGAGACTCTGTGCAGCCCAGCCAGCCTTGTTCCTCCTACTGCTGTTCTTCGTGTTGCTCCTGTGAATAAACAGGGCTGCACGTGCTTAGACCAATAAACCCAGGCACTTGGCTTCTCACTAAAGCAGCTGAACTACCTGAGGCAGGAATAGCAGGAGCCTTCTCAAGAAAACCAGTCAGTGAGCTTCTCTGTATCTTGGCCTGATGGTTTTGAGGGATATTTGTGATATTATGGAAATTGAAGAAAGCTTAGGAATTTGCAGTTGCCTGGTAGCCAGCGTCAGATTCTCTTAGTCCTGCCAGTGTGAGACCTTTAAGGAAGGATTTTCCCTGGTGTAGCCTTTTAGTTTTTTGGTTGGGGGAGTTTGCCTGATATTTGGAAATACAGAAAGCAAACTCTAAGAAGGCTTGCTTTGTCAAGAAAGTGCCTTACCAAAGCTCTGCCTAGTACAAATGGATCAATCCTCCAGCTCAAGGGCTGTTTCATACTCTGTGCCTCAAAGCATTGACCACCCTAGCATCAACAGCCAGCAGGGTGAAGAAGGATCAGCAGGCCCCTGGACTTCACTAGTGCCAGGATTAAATGTTTGTTTCCACTTCTCAAACCACCTTATCTGAGGGTTCAAAACACCGCTGTGCCTGCTTGCATCCCCCCTGCTAGGGCATGGGCACATGCTTCTGTAAAACCTGTCAGAGGTAAGCTGCTGCTGAGTGCTACACAGCACTGAGTGCAGACCTGTGCATTTGAGAAGATAAATGAATCCAGAGAAAGAGGCTTTTGCTGTGCTGCTGCTATTTCAATGGTAAAGTGGAACCCTGAAATGCTCTGTTCTACTTCAGTAGCACTAAGAGAAGCCTTTCTCCAGAGGTCTCTGGCACCCAAACTAATTGAAATAACTCCAAAGGGCTCTTCTAAACCTAATTCTTCCTCCATGTTTTCAGTTTCTCTTTTTTTTTTTCCCTGCTGTCTACACCCTCTCTTGAACAAAAAGCTTTAAAACTCTTTTTTTAGAAAGGATTCAAATGTAATTTGGATGAAATTAATGTGAAGTCAAGGTTGATTGCTCATCCCCCTGAAACCACCAGAAGTGGATGAGTGCCGGCGAGTGTGAGAAGGGAGTTCAAACATAGCTGGGAAACTTGTGAGCAAGCTGAACAAAGGGTGGGCTGGAGGCTGGGGATCACTGCTCCCCCTCCCCCCGTGTGACTTTCTCAGCTCACGCTGAACCCTTTGATCACTGTCCAGCACGGCGTTATGTGGCAGCCTGGGCTGGGGCCAGGGATGTATACATGGGTGGAGGCTGCTGTAATCTTCATATGCCCTTGATCCACCCTGTACCCTTATTTCCACAAACACTGTCGCATATCACAGTGGGGTGCATCACTGCTGGTGCTCCTTCAGCTAAAATACGGGACTGTCCCTGCCAAGCACAGCTCCCTTTTCCAGAAATCTCTCTGATAGCAACATTTTGAAAAGTGTGCTTGTATTTTGTAACCATTACTCTATTTTTTGCCAAGCACATTTGTATTTGAGACTGAAATACGACACTGTGAGTACAATGGTGCTTTTCAGCACACAGAGTTCGTGTCTCTCAGCACACAGAATTCGTGTCTTTCAGAAGTGGCTGTTCTGGGAGAGCTGCATAGGCAACATGGCTATCTTGGGAAGGGGCTGCTCATGAAGAGAGCACTGCCAGAATCTTACCTCTGGAAGCACATTCTCCAGACCACCTGCTTTAGGGCAGAATTTTAGCTCCATATTCCTCGAATAAGGATTTTAGTACTGCGCTTAGTGGCTATTAAGAACTCTTGAGTCCAAGATAAGTTCTTACAGATGTGCTACCATTATCATTCATGCGGCGTGGGTTTTCGCTCCAGGATGCAACACATTCATACTTAAATGTTGACATAGTAATCTGCAAAATGAGCTGAAACTCTTGAAGAAAAAGGCTAACTGTCTCTAAGGTAAAGTGGATGAGAATCAGTGATGGAGAGGCAAGCTGTGGTCCCTTGTGCTTTTCAGTCACATTTGTTTGTGGTAATTCACCATCAGAAAGTGGGAAGAGGGACCTGGTTTCTCCTGTCTGCCTCTGCCACTGTGTCTTTGGGTAAGTTGCCTTCAGCACAGTGGCACAAGTAGACTTTAGGCATTTGAAGACTGCCAGCAACATGTGGCATGCCAGATTTTAAAAAAATCTCTGTTTTCTATTAAAACCTACAACAAAACAGATATGGGTTCCACTCTTCTGTATTATTCCCTATTTATTTTGGGATGGCCAGAGGACCCTAAAGGAATTGTATCAAGCAAAATCTCTTTGGCTAATTCCTACAGTACAATCATGTATGGCCTTCTGGTTAAGTGACACCAGGTTTTCCCAGATGGTAGATCCACTACTCCTAACAGGTCAAACTAAGGATGTTGCAACCCTGCAATTATTTTTCTAGTGCAAATGCTGAAATTGGTTGAAGAAGATTGAGAAATCTAGCCTGTCTCTCTTCAGCTTCCCCCTCCCCCCAAATTACTTCAAAGGTCAATGAAATACAGTTTTGCTCAGACAGAGGAAAAGCTGTGTCATGGAGTCTCCTCATTCCTCCACATTTCAGCACAACAGGACCAAAACAATACACAGTCAAGTGTGTGGAGCATGAGACTGTGAAACTGCCATGAGCCTGCCAGTTATGCAGCTCAGAGTCCATCTGGAGCCACAAAGAGGGGCCAGGATGTGTAGGAGCTGGGGCTTGGGCATGAGTAGCAGGCCATGCTGTGTGATGGTGATGCAGAAAAGCAGGTCTGACTTGGGGACCCATGGGACTTCTGTCTTTCCTGTCCACTTCTTACAGAGAAGCTGTAGCCAGGTGAGCTCAGCCCCTGCTCTGGGACAGTAGAGCTTGCTGCTCTGCTATATAAGAGCATCCCCTATCCTGTTACTCTGGTGTAGTTACAGAGGTAAAAATCCTATGTTGTAGATAAAGATAGATTATTTATGCTCAACCAGGGAATAATCAATCTTTTTGTATCAGGTGGAAGATACAGCTGAAGGAGCCTGGGGTACCTTTATGCCTATTATTACTGTATTCACACTGGGAATTGTGGTGCTGCATTAGGACAGAGGAAAAATGCCAAAGGCTGCTCCCTCTAGAGTGCCTTGGAGCTTGATGGCACCCCGGGAGCAGCCTCCCCAGATTGCTCTGCAGCATTCATCAGCCCCAAAGATATGGATGAGGATGCGGTCCTTACCCTGGGCCTGAACTGCAAGTCAGCCCTGAGGTGAGATGCTGTGATGAGCAAAAATTGAGAGAAAAATGAATCTTGTTTAGGAAAGCTACCTGTCTTTAAGATTATTTTGAATGTTCACATTTTTTTATGCAGCATTTTAGAACATTTCAGCTGCTCCCATTTGGAATTCAATTCTTCTCCCTTTTAATCAATAGCAGGCTTTAACAAAACAATATCTCACAGGAGACACAAGCACACGGTGCTGAACAAAGCAAAAGAGCCACTGGCTTACAGCAACAATTGCTGCTACACAATGGGTTTTCAAAGCTCAGTATATATTTTGTCCCTACTGGGAAAACTATAACAAGACTGAATTAGTGGCTAGGCTTGCCAAAGAGAGAAATTAAAGTGTGACGACTTGTCTGACACCTTGAAGTACCTTTATTTATTCTGGGGGAGAGGACAGCACAGGGAAATAAGATGCCTATTAGGGAAAATGATTTTCTGCTTCTTTCCAAAGTGTACAACAGATCTGCATGCCTAAGGGCTTAATCTAGGTCAGGGATCAGGAGTACCTTCTGGTGGCTCTTGAGAGGAGCTGACAAGTGTGGGGATGCTGCCCACAGATCTGGGGACACCCAGGGGTGGATGTAGGAGTGTGGCTTTCAAGGGCAGGATGGTCTGGGAGTCCCTTGTCCTTGCCAGGGGAGGCTTGGGGTTAGTTTGCAGGTGGCTGTTTGGTGAGGGAGAGAGAAGAGGGAGAGCACTATGTGAGAGCAAAGCAAATTCCCTTCCCCGTACATGTCTGGTCACCCCTGAGCTTGCAAACTTGGCTTCTCATCTGTGGCTCTCCTTGCTCTGGCACTAATGGGTTTCAAGAGCTGTAATCACCTTGGTTCAGGGCTCAACTTGCACCTTTACAAGCACCTTCACCCCTTGCTGTTAACCTGTGGTCTCCTCTATTCGGCAGCTGAGCTTGTAAATTCATGTAACCAAATAGCTGTGCTGTTAACTGCCTGCACGAAAGTGAACAACACATCCATCTTCCAGTGCCCAGCCAGCAGCCTAATGACACTGCTCACCGTGCTTGTGGGCAGCCTTTCAGACATAACTAACTCTGGCACTGTAAAAACAATTGTTTCAGTGCTCACACAGGCCACATGGCTCATCTGGGCAGAGGAGGGAGGTTGTGCAGGCAGAAGCCTTCCCACGGACTGTCCCTGTGCACCAGTGCCCTGCGCCATCGTCATCACATTCCATGGTCTGATGGCTGGCTAGGGAGAACTTCACCCTGCTGGTAAATTGTGCCTCATGCCCAGAGCAGCAGCCTGCTTGCAGTGGTTTTATTTTTGATTGTGATTGATGTTTGACAAGTCTTTTTTAAAAGGCATGCCTGAGTTTTGCTGTCTGTAACCTGAGTGCAATTTTCTAAAGTAAAGTGCCACCAGGAGGACAGCCGCTAATGAAACACTGAATGGTGCTGAGGTTTTCTGGCCTCTCTGCTTCTTGCTGAAGTCCGTGGCTTGAATCCTCTAGTCTTGAGACTGATCTTGTCATGAAGATTGTCTGAATGCAGCCCTGGAGGAGGCTGGGCTGCAAGTTCACCCTTGGCTAGAGACCCCACAAAGGAGCTTAGCTGGGGACACCACTGAGGGAGACAAGGTGTGGCTGCTTCCACTGGTGCTTGTGTCACTACTTGTTGCTGAAGGAGAAACAGTGCAGCTTTCTGTCTGCAAGTAACTTAGAGGTGCCATTGGCATCGATCTGGTATGTTACCTTCCTCGCCCCAAAGCAATCACAAGCAATCAAAGTTGGGAGCACACGAGCTGACAGGGGTTGAATGGTCATTGCTTTTCTTTATTTGCTGGCTGCTTACCTGATGCAACAGGCACTACAAGAGAATTTCTTAATTAACTGGGCTCTGTCCTGGGTGGCACATGTACACTGCCAATGGGCACTATAAAAGCGCAGTTATTGCACTTTGGCGTGGGAAAAGCCCCGGTGCAGTTGTATTGTTAAGGAAAGAATCTTGGAGGAAGGGAGAAAAGGAGACTGGTCTCCACTCCAAAGGCTGTTTGTTGTCTTAAACGTGGCTGGATCTAACCTCGGGGGAGGTGCAGGGTTAATTTGAGCTGCCTTTGAAAACAAATTTGAGCAGTGCACAGCATGATCTCAGGGAAACAATGTTTATAATCTGTATCCTGCTTCAAATTGTATCGGCACCGCGCTTCTGCCCCACTGCCAAAATTAGCTGCAGTCACCAGGAAGCAGCTGGTGTCCCAAGCATGAGACCTTGCACTCAGCCATCATTGGGTAGTTTTTATACAGATATGAGGATAGAGTTCTTCCTGGCTATTGAGCATCACCTACTCTTTGCCTGTGCAGCGGCAGCAGGAAACTTCTCATATGTGGAGTCTGATCCAGTGTTCTTAATCATGCACAGCTCAATCATGCACAGTTCCTGCTGATTTTAGCAGGAGAATTGTTTTACAGTGCATAGTTGAAATGTGTTCCTCGAGAAGTGGTCTGTCTTCTGTCCTCTCTGGAGGAGGGTGGGGAATGCATTGCTCTGCCAGCTGCCTGCCTGTGCGTCATTAGAAGTGTACAGGTTATGATACGCAGTCCTTAAATTTAAACAAAAGTATTAGGGATTTTGTCAAGCTAGGTAATATTGAATCCACGGTGGTTGTTGATTAGCTTTGTCATCCATTAAATCCAGGGTGCTTTCAGCTTTTAATTCACTCTGCATAAATTAGTGCACTCCTTTCCTTCAACCTTTTGAAAATGAATGGCTGCTTCTCCCTCCAGTTTGCACTGTGGAATATTTGAAAAGTGGCAGTACATTAATTTCTGCTCCAGCAGAGCTTTGCAGGAGAAACAACTCTTTAGGTTGTTCTGTGACCACAATATATTTGAGAGAGTTAGTGTCAGAGCTTTATGTAATTATTTAAAATATTGAGTAAAGCAAACAAACAGAAACAAAGGAAAATAATTGGGGAGGGAAGGAATTCCTCTGCTCTCTTTCTGCTGTTGCAGATTTTACTCTGACAGGCCAGTTTTGCATTCCCCAAGGTGGAGACTTTTATCATGTCTTTGTGACTGTTTTACTTCCCTTTTCTCCTGGGGGAGGGGGAAATGAATAATTTCTGCCTTCCTCCTGTGTCTTCACCTTCATCAGGAAAGAGGACATGAACAATGCCAGGACCCTGCTCATTTGTTGCTCTTTTCCCTTTTCTTTCTCATCACCAAAAGACAGAAGAGGGAAATGATGGCAGGCACTCAATATCCATTCATTTTATCAATCCAGCTCTTTAACTGCTTTTGTTATTCAGTGGCATGATGGTCTTTGGCTTGTTATTTACCAGCTGTTTAATTTAAATGTATCCCCATCAGGGAGCCAAAAGATCCAGTCTTAGAGCTCTTTCGCAGGATTTGTCTAACCACTCTCTAAATTATTTAACATGGCTCTGAACTGTTTGGAGATTTTTTTTTTTTTTTAAGCACTGTGATTTGATTCAAAACATCTGTGAATCTTTGATTCAAAAAAATCACAAATGACCTTACATCTGGGCAACAGCTCAGTTCTGTCTTGAACCTCAGTAGGGTCAAGTGTGCGAGCTATTTGAAAAGCCTAAAATTCCTGACATGTTGAAATTCTTTTCCTACTTGTTTGTTGACAGAAGATGGGCAGGGAAGACAAGGCAAGGCAAAGCAAGATCAAGATGCTGTGCCGCAGGGCCAGAAGTGAGTAGAACATTTTGTTACGGAAATAGCCACGAAAAGGCTCCTCCCTGCATTAGAGAAGCAGCTATTTAAAGCAGGATCAATTGCCAGTCCTCTTTGCCGCTGTTGTCATTTGGATGTGGCATGTGCAAATAATATTTCCTCATGAAAGAAAACTTCCAGCAATGACAGCGCTACTCTGGTGTATCCTCCTACAAAGGGGAGAAATCAGCTCATCCACAGAAATGGCGTCTCCCTCTGAAAAGAATCCCCAGGATCTGGGTTTTGTTTTTCGTCTAAGACTTTAGGCAAGTGGATTTTGATCCGCCAATGACATCAGGCTGGTGCAATTTTAAAGATGTGTTTGGACATTGGAGTTATATAGGACAATGCTCTTGTTAAAGTAAAAATACACAGAGAAAATGAACAAACCTATGTGACATAGAGCAAAGCCCACTTTCCCTTAAGATATGCATAATAAGACTGGCCTTTGAAAGAGATTGCTTTACCTTTAATGATGTCAGTGAGCAAAAATCCTTTTATTCTTGGCAAATCACAGTGGGGTGATATCTTTCAAAAAACTGGAATTATCAAACACAGATTTTCCAGGGAGGTGAACCCATGCTTGGTTTAAGCACCCTCAAACTTTCCTCTAGTTGAGATTCACATCTGTATCCCTGCTCTCAACTCAAGCCTGCTGCTGTTTGTTATTGTTTGCTTTACTTCAGGGCCCACTTAGGGATTGTACAAAATGTTCTTTTTTAAAAAAATAAATATTGAAGTGTACAGAATTTGTGAGAAACACACTCCTTTTGTAAGGTGCTGCTGATCATTGCAGAAGTACAGAAAAGAAATCTTGGGGGCATGCAGGGTGCTGAGGCTTTGGGGATAAATGTTTTCACAGTATTAGGGGCTAGGAGTCATCCTCATTTCCACGTAAGCCCCTGTACCAAGTAAAGGGAGAGCATGAAACCTTTGAGGAGCATTTATATGTCCTATGTAAGCGAACTTAGACAACTCACTGGGCACAGGGATTGGAAGAGATTTAGACCACCTGAGCCTGGATATTAGAGCTAAGGATCTCTTCTTGTTCTAGCAAGTCCTAGCTGAGGAAGAATTGTTGAGCAACCCTGTTGCTGTGTCCTGAAGGCTGTGAAGAGACAGCAGAGTTGATGGAGATGCCAGAGATACAGATCATCCTCTTGTCTCTCCTATATTTAGCTCCTTTTCTCCAAACTCCTTGTTTTATTTTTATTGGGATTTTCTTTGGATTAACCCTATTAAATGCATCACTAGTCCTGAAATTTGCCGATGCCAATAAACCCATCTGTTTTATTAACTAACCACAGTCTCTGGAGTGTTTCTCATTGGCTGAGACATGAGCAGCCCTTTCTGCTGTCTCCAGCGTTGTGTGTCAGCCCCGGGAACAATGGGAGGGAACCCAGGAGGTCGCTGACAGGAAGCGCTGCTTCCCCTGGATAATTAGCCGGCTGGGAGACTGAGGAATGAAGATAGCACATAAGACACACACAGTACAAACTGCTAAAACAATAAACAAACAAACCAACGACCATCACTTCCTTTTCTTATATTGTTAAGGCCGCTTCCTTAACTCAGGTTGCCCCAAACCCACCCCTCAAAATGAAGCCTTTTAGGCTCATAAATTCTTAACCTCTTCACTGCCAGTTCTTGCTGAAGGCACAAACCAATTTTTGCCAAGGTGAGGCCAGCACAAGGTCTGTGGCTTCTCCTTGGGGCTTGCTCGATAAACTGGAGATTCCTGTTTCTGAAAGTGATAAAGGCACTTTTAGCAAAAATTCAGTGAAGAGAGACTTCACTGCATGGTTGTAAACACCCTGGTACCAGAGCTGCTCCTCCTGTAGGTATCAGCTTCCAGATCAGGTGACACAGTCTAGCTCTGAAGAGGTTAATTTCCAGAGAAGCTGGCCTCAGAGCCAAGACCTGGAGGAAATCTGGATCAGGGCATTGTGTCTCAAACCCAGCTTTCATATCAAGCCATCCTCTGATGTGCCATTGTTTCACCATCTCTGGTAGAGGGAGGTCAGCTGCACAGCCAGTGCTTGCTACCATCTACACTGGTGAGCATCCAATTGCACACTTCTACTGAGATCCTCTCCTCTGACTCCAGGTTGACTTATTTGCATGGTTTTGTCCCCCATCTAAACCATTCTTTGGAGAAGCTGCTGTTTTGTTTTTATGACCTGCTAACACCAGAATTATGAAAGCAGACATCAGGCAGTGGCAATGCCAATCCCCGCCTCCCTCCAGCTAATTTTTCCAGATGTCTCATTGAAGAGTAGTCGGAGATTGTTTTTGTGCACAGAGCATCATGTGTGTCTTTAACCCCTGGAGGCCAGTGCCAGTGACCCCCAAGAGCTGAGGTGGCTATGTAGCCCAAATCCACCACATATTGATACCAGTTGGTGGATCTCATTTCACCATGTCCTCAGCAAAACACTGCCAGTAAGAAGGCACTGCCAAGGATTTCTGGAGAGAATTAGGCTGATCCTGCTGGAACTGGGAAATTTGGTTTTCAAAAAAGATGCTGATGTTTCTCCTCATCAGCCTGCAGATTCAGAGCAAGGCAGGAGCACTGGTACTCAGGACAGGGGTCTGTGGCCTGTCCCTGGACTGGCCACCTCCTGTCCTGGGGCAGGTCCTGCCTGCTACTGAGTGCTCCCAGCTGGCACCTTATTTGTTATTACTTTAAATACCCGGTGTTTTGTGTTGGGCACAGCAAGAAACCTAGTAAACTGAAAAGGTGACATCTTAAAAATGAAGTCTTTCAAGCAGATTTTTAATCTTTCTAATAAGGAAGTAATCTGCTAAATATCATGTTTAACAGTTTGCAGTAAGTCCATGTCATACAATCATAGAATCACAGAATAGTTTGGGTCAAAAGGGATCTTAAAAATCATCTAGTTCCAAGCCCTGTGCCATGGGCAGGGACACCTTCCACCAGACCAGGTTGCTCAAAGTCCCATCCAAGCTGGCATTGAACATTTCCAGGGATAGGGCATCCACAGGTATGGGCAAGCTCTTCCATTGTCCCACCACCCTCAGAGTGAAGAATTTCTTCCCGATATCCAATCCAACTCTACCCTCTTTTATTTTAAAGCCATTCCCCTTTGTCCTGTCACTACACACCCTTGTAAAAAGTCACTCTCCAGCTCTCTTGTAGCCTCCCCTTAAGTACTGGAAGGCTGCTGTAAGGTCACCTTCGAGCCTGCTCTTCTCCAGGCTGAACAATCTCAGCTTGCTCAGCCTGTCTTCGTAGGACAGGAGCTCCAGCCTTTTGATGATCCCCCTGGCTTGCTCCAGCAGGTCACATCGTTCTTATGTTGGGGTCCCCAGAGCTGGATGCAGAACTTCAGGTGGGGTCTCACAAGGGCAGAGCAGAGGGTCAGTATCCTCTCCCTTGCCCTGCTGACCATGGAGATACTGCAAGTGCTCTCTGCCAGGTCATGTTGAGCTTCTTGTCAACAGACAGCCTCAAGGCCTTCTCCTCAGGGCTGCTCTCAACCAATTCCCTGCTCAGCCTCTACTTGTGCTTGGGATTGCCCTGACCCTGGTGCAGGACCTTGGCCTTGTTGCATTTTATGAGATTTGCACAGGCCCATCTCTCAGACCTGCCAAGCATCCCTTCCTTCCAATGTGTCAACCACACCACCCACATCAAAATATAGCTGGTCAGGCATGATCTAACACTTGGTATTTCATTAATCCATGAAGACTTTCCTGCTTAATCTAAATTACACCTGTAGCACACAGATTAAGGTGCAGTGCTGGAAGTTTTGCCAGTAAAACTGTTGCTTTAAGAGCTGTGGCACCTGAGGCTATGGGGTGGCTGGGAAAATGTGGGTGACTTTGTGCATCAGGGTGCTGCTCACAAACCCCACAAGTTGAGGACTCCCTTCTCCCTTGCCCTTCCCAATAGAGGAGCTGTGGCTGCTGTTGTCCTGCCTGCCACATCCTCAGAAGTCCTCCCTGGTGGCTTTGTACCCTCACTGGAGTGTAGTTACAACATCTGCTGCTGCCAGCTCTGGCATACCATCATATAGACAAAATCAGGCATACAGAGAAAATCTTCAATGCTTCCTGTGTGTCTAGATGAACAGATGAGGCCAGACATGGGACACTACACGGAGAAATAATGGAAACCAGTTATAGAGATTAGGCAGTGTGGTAGGAAACCTGCCACTAGTGTGGATTATCAGGCAAAATATCCAATGTCTTTTGCCATACATACTGCTGGATGCTCTTCAGCTCTGCTCAGAGCTGGAGCTCCAGCAATGCTCTGCATGCTGTCAGCCATGGCAGGCCACCCCAGATCAGGTCCTCTGCTGCCACTCAGGAGAAATAGTGGGTGGTGTGGAAGGGACAAGGGGCTGTGAATCCTGCTGCTCTGCTGTGACTGACGTCTGCTGAGTGCTCGTGACATGCTTTTTTGAGACGGGTGGGTGGGAGGATGGGGGTAACACCTCTTCCTCTTCCTCTTCCTCTTGGGGGGATCAGCCTTCCTCTCACAGAGAAATGCTTCTCCTTGACAGGTTTCCATCCTTAGTGCCTGGTATATATTGGCATGTTTAAGGACTCAGTGTTTTTCATTTCTACTGCCAGAATCCCTCTGTGTCACAGTGTGTGTCTCCAGCAGTGCAGAGTCAAGTGAGAAGTGTTGCATTTGCACATTGAAACTTCAGTGGAAAGGAAGAAATGTGGAACAAACTCTTCCTGAGCCCAAGTCCTTAAATTTCAGAGGGTTTCCAGCAGCTACTTGTATGGTGCCATTCCCCTGAATTCTGCAAAATTATGCTGTGTTCAACCAACTGCAGAAGCAAGAGGTGGAAGAGTGGTGTTGTGGGAACAGCTTTGAAAGGAGCTGGGAAGGGACAGGTGTGCCGCTACATCAGGGAGGTGCTGTAAAAAGCTCAGTTCCTGTTTTCGTGTCATGAATCAATGCTTCCACCTAAATCTCCTTGCTAACTGATTCATTACTCTATGTCATGCTAACAGCAGGCTTCTGCTACATGCCTCTTTTCACAGTGTTAAATGAAAAAAAAAAAAAGAGTTTACAGTTAAATAACAGTTCAACAGTTTACAGTTTAAATTAAATAGCTTTATTTCTCATGGAAAAGACAGGATGTGTGCTGTTTAAGACTTTACGTAAGGCATGGATGGATCATCCAGAAGATTATGGAAACTCATTTTTTAGGCACCAGCAGTCCTCTTGTTTGCCTCTTTGTAAATGCTCAGTGATTCTGTGCAGTGAAGTTGCTCTGAGAGCCTCAAGGAACAGCACAATTAGACATGGAAACTAGTTCCCTGTTCTCAGAGGACCAAAACACAATCCCTAGCTGGCTGTGGCACTAAACATAATATAAAACCACTTTCACCAGGAGCTCCCAGATTCTCAAAACCCTCTGGATGATGTGCTTGAGAGACTCCTAAAAGTATCAAAACTTTACTTGCAGTCATTGGATTGAAAAGGCTCCTTCCTTCCTTCCTTCCTTCCTTCCTTCCTTCCTTCCTTCCTTCCTTCCTTCCTGCCTGCCTGCCTTCCTGCCTTCTTCTTCTTCCATCCCATACTGAGTCCATGTGAGGCAGCAAATGTCACTTGGAGAATCATTGGATTAAGGGGAGCATGCATGTTCTGCTGCTGGATTTTCTGTACCTCTTGCACCTCTTACTGAAGAGTGGAAAAGGCACCCAATTTCAGACATTGAAACACATGATAACACACACTAGTGTATGTGCCAGTGGGGAGCTTGGTTTTCATACCAGCTCTGGCCGTAAACCCAATGGGATGGCTGAACAAGGGGAAGAATGGAGATTGGAAAATACAGTTGGGAGATGTATGTGGCAACTTGCTTCCTTTATAATTTTGGGCAATGAGACCATACAGAACACTTTACCTTTGTCTTGTGCTGAGTGAAAGAGAAAAAGAGAGTGCTCAGATCTTATTTCCAAAGAGACCAGATCTTTAAGTGGGCAGGTTGCAGGGCATTGATCCTATTAGAAAATGTTTGGGAGTTTCACAGTCCCAGCCACATGAAAGTTGAAAGTAAATATCAGCTTGTGTGTGGCATGCCAGAGTATTTTGAAAAAACATCATAACGTACTTCTTGATTTATCCACTCTATGTAAGGTTAATCTGGCCTTTTAACTACATGTCCACAGAGGAAGAAACTCATTCATAAGTGGAGAAATTACATTGTCCTGAAGTGCAATAAGTCTGATAGAGTTGGGGTAAACTTACACCACAAAAAATCGTGTTCTAACTGATGGGACCATCCTTATTCAGAAGAGATTAACCAGCTTTTGTGAAACTTCTAGCATAAAGAAGGCATTTTCCATAAAATGCTCCCAAAACTAAATTTTACTAGTTGTAAGGCCCTAGACACTTGCATCTTGTGTTTGGTGGAGTTAGGCAAAAAATAAAGGACCTGGTTTTGCAACCACTGCTCTTCTATGGAGGAACCTTCAGGACCAATACTCAGGTCCTACATTGTATTGTATGTAGGCCACTAGTAATAATGAGTATAATCTCAAAAACCAAACTAGCAGCTAAACAGCAATGGAAAAGATGTGCTACAGTTGCATGGGTAGTGGATGGAGGCAGTGGTACACCCCAACTCTTCCCTGTATCTGTACCAGCATGGTGTCTGAGAGTCACAAGAGATTTTGAAGCTCTTTGTCTTTCCCTTTCTTCCTCCAGGGTAGGGCTTGCCGTGCTGGGTGGGCAGCAGGTGTTGGGTGTTTGCAGGTGCTCAGTAACATATAATGGAATGGGATGGGGCTGGGCGAGGTCGGAGGTGTTTTTCCATCTGGTGTTCCAGTGGCAGGTAGATCATGCTCACACCAGGTCTGGGGCATAAGGGCACATTGGGGTTAGTGCTCCTGAGAAAAATGGCTCTGCCCTGCTGCTCCTGGCTTCTTCCTAAGCAGTGACAGGGAGGTCTGCTGCAGACGTCTCAAGTAGCTCTGACACCAACCTAAGGACTATGTGTGTTCAGAGGGATATATGGGTAAGTGTAGAATTTGCCAGAGCTAGTATGCCCACAGACTGTTATGCAGGAGAATTGTCAGAGCTGTGAGTGCTAGCAGATGATTTCAGCTGCTTTCTGCAGTGTGTGTGACCACAGCAGGGTGGTGGGCAGCACAGAGAGGAGGCAGAAGTAGAAGAGGAGCACTGCAACTTTCGTGTATTCTCCCCTATGAAGACACAGCTTGATTCAACTAATGGCAGTAATTGGAGATAATACTTTGCTGAGAGTTTCCTATTTCCTTTATAATTAACCCTGGGGAGCTTATATATTTTCTTACCTACAGCAGCCTGTCATATGTGTGGTGAGAATTTGTTGAATTTTTCTTCATGTTTTCTTTTTTGCCTTTCTGCCCTGCATATCCCACCTCCCTCTGTGCTCCAATTCCAGGACAAAATTTGGCTTTCTCCATTCATAGATAAATGGAACATCACTGATGGAAATTGCCACCTCTTATATCTGTGAGCTGATAAAGAGGAAGTGTTTGGGGCTCATGGCCAAGAGTGGCACCTCTGAAATCACTATTAATAGCTGTTCTAAAGGCATAGGCCCCAGGTGGTACAGACATGTTAAGTGACTTGCTGATACCAGCTGCTAGAGTTAGAAGCACTTCAGGGTCTTGATGTGGTCTGAGAAGAAAGTTTTTATAGTTCCTGTTTTCCTGGCAGGCAGATTAGCTAGGATAGCTAAAGCAGAATTTAGCTTTAGATTTGGATGTTTATGCCAATTAATAATTTGCTCAGATTACCAGTTCCTTACCTGAAAAAACATTAATACACCCAGAGCTGAAATCAGGACCCAGCCAGGGCCCTGTTTTTCTTTTGCTATCTTTCTCTGACCCCAACTATTTCACACCATCTGTGGCTAGTGAGAAGGATGCATACACTGGTGGCAGGTGTAGGTGGATGTCTGTTCAGTGGCTGTATCTGTCCTTTATTCATAAGCTTATCCCTGGATAAGCTTATGAATTTCCTGAACTTTAGGTTAGGTCTACATCTCTGTATTTAGCCTCAATTTCTGTCTCTTTCCTATGAATTTTTATAATTAGCACCTGAATCTGCTTGTACTTTTGGTCTTTGCACTATCCATTGGCAATGAATTCCACAGTTTAACTTGGTTGTGTGAAAATGTACTTCTTTTGCTTCTTTTTATCTTGCAGCCTGATGATTTCTATGACAACTCCTACCTTTTGCATTGCAAAGATTAGTGAGTAGTACTCCCTGCTGAGTTTTTAGCAGCACTTCTGATAATCATTCTTGACATTCTGCATGATTTTCCTCAATCATATATCTCTTTTTTCAAGCTAAGGAGTCCTATGCTGTTTAATCTTCTTTTATACACCAGCTATATCACTGATGATAATTCCATAGTTAGTAAAAATTCGGGTACTGCCAAGAACTAATAAATTGCCTGAACGGACAGAGAAAAATTTTGTTTTCCAATCCACAAAAGCCTCATTCAAGATAGGAGGAGGCGCAGTGTAAAATGGAACTGAATATTCCTCTAAAAATGGTTACCATAGTATAGTATGGTGTCTTGTGCTTTTTAGAAGATCACAGTTTTCCCTACCAATTCGACAGCACAGAAGTCTAAGCAACTGCCCTAAAATTATATTCAAATTAATTATTTTTGAGCATTGTCTTTTCCCTGTAAGATCTGAAATGAGAATTAGTATTTTTCAAGTGCTTCATATGCTACATGCTCATGAGGACAAATTACACGTGTTGTACCTACAAATACCCATGGCCCTGTATTTTTAATTTAACTCAGATACTGATGTCAGTAACCAGAGAGACAACACAGATGCTTTGGGTCTCAGACCCAGATGTTTTGGTCGCTGTGACAACACCTGTGTTGACTCTGTTGGCAGCATAAGCAGCCCCAACACAACTGCTGTCGCTGCACAGTCCTCAGAGGAGCAAATAAGCCTGGTCCTCTAGTGGGGTGCTGGGTAGCAGCCTGAGCATGATGCAGAAGTTTATCTTAGTTGCAAAGTTACCTCAGAAGCTGAGGGGAAAGCATGAGTGAAGCTGTTAATAATTTACTTCTTTTGTTCTCTGAAGAGCAAAGGGAAGAAAGACATAGTTTGTTGTTGTTTAGTACAAAGCAAGTGGGGTTTTTTTCTCTACTCACATTAGAACATGCAACATAGGATGGGACAGAGATGAGGACATCCCAGTCAGGCACCTGTGGCAAAGTGGGGAGGAAATGGCAATAGCTCTTATGTATTAGCAACTGGCAACACGGGGAATTCATTTGAACTGTGACTTAGTGAGTAGGCTACCCTGTGTAACCAAATCTTTCACAGGGTCACTGGAGTGATTTAATATTTCACTTCACACTTGTTAATAAATTAGTCTTTCAGTGACTTTGCAAGTATACCTTAAGAAAGGCAGGATAAAGGTGGAGAAGTGCTTAAAATACTCTATGTATAACCCACTTCTTTTTATTTGTATGTTCATAAACAATTTATTTCAGTCTTGATGCATTATATCTGCATGAACACAGATGCCAGGCAGTGATGTTCATACATATCTTCCAGAGAGGAGCAGTGCTTGATGATTTGGCAAGATGTCAGTGCTTTGTTAAAATTCTCCAGGTATCATTGGTGGCTTTTCTGTAATCAAATGAGTAGGTAGAGGATACAGGGTTTTGTTTTCAGTTGGGTTTTGTTTGTTTTTTTTTTTCCCCACAGGCAGGTTGTTATTATTGCTGAGAAGATGGGACTTATAATGCAAATGACAAAATCTAGATGATGGCTATATTACCAAGAAGCAGAAAACAATCAAATGGAAAAGAAAATCACTAGGAGAAGTCTTGACAAGGTCCTAGTGCATGCCAAAGGAGCTGCATGACCAGGAAGATGTATCACACCTAACCCAATTAACAAGGCTACTTAAATGTGAAAAAAATCCTGGTTCGGTCAAGGTTTGACTGAAAGCATTCAAAGAAAGATAGCCATCAAAGATTAGCAACAGAGAGCAGGGAGGAATACATATATATTTTCTCCTTGTCAGTAAAGTATTTTCCAGTCATAAGAGTGTCTTGTGCCGCATGCTGATCTCACAGATGGTGCCGTAAATCAAGGCTAACTCTGAAAGTGTCAGTGGAATTATCTGTGTGTAAATGGTACCTGAATTGGTCCCTAGCTGTGAAAGACAGGGTTTGCCTTGGGGCAGAAACACAGATAGGAGAACTAAAGGGTTTGTTTTCCCCTCCTTCCCCCACCTTTTTTTTTTTTTTTTTTTTTTTTTTTTTTTTTTTTCTTTTCTTCCCTCCTTGGAGTCTGACTCACTTTGTGATTTTCAAGATTTTGCATAATTCTTTTGCCGTGGTTTCCTCCCTGCAAAGTCAGCTGATAGTTCCAGAGATGTGGAAAAGTTTGATTATGGAAATTCTTGTTTATTACTGTTAATGGAAGCAATATAATACATTAGAAAATTTTAGCTCAGTCAAGGGACTTCGAGGCAAAGGGCTCTACAGATTCACCAGTAGCTGGTTTTTCAAGTACCAGCTATCATGCTGTATGATGAAGAAAACTTTAAACTTTGAGGAAAAAAATACCACCCAAGAGTAAAGCAAAGAATACAATCCTGTGACTGCATGGGTCAGACTTCAAAACTCAGTATAAGTTCCTTGTGACTCACATGTGAATTCAATGTCAGGCAATAATGACCACAAGCCATTCTTCTTTGATGTCTGTTCAGCTTATATTAAATTTGAGGATGTTCTGCAATATTTCTGTAGATGAAAAGGATTTTAGAGGTCTGTTACCTCAAGGAGAGACTCTGGGCTTGTCCAGCCTATTACACTCTTTCCCTACCCTTCATTCCTTTTCCAAAAGACACACCTATTTTCTGGTTAAAGATTGTGAAGGGTGAGGTATGTGCTCATTGTCTATTCAGTGTCAGGAATATTCATTAAAACATGTGGGCATGTTACCACAATAATCTTATTTGAATTTGAATTTGAGCAATGGATGCTCACATATCAAAAATCCTACCTGTGTACTATATAGGGGATGATGTGCTGCCAGAAGGGAGCAAGCTGGCAGCCTAGTAGCAGTGATAGATTAAAGCCAGTGAGTGATGTTATCCTAATGTCTCAAATAAATTATCAAGTGCTAAGTAAAGAAAAAGAGAGCTTCTGAAATGGTGAATTTTGTTTCTGGGAAGAAAAATCCAGAAGCCTGCTCACTGTGAACACATCCTTCAGCTTTCTAATGGAGGAGACTGGGATGTGCCAGCAACAGAAGTTTTCTGGCCTTAACTATAATTCTGGACATGAAAATGGGATTAATTTTGCCTAAATGTGGCCAGGTGTCTGGCCTCCTTCCACCATCAGTGGAGAAAATGGAGGTGATTTATCCAAGCTCTCTCTGTCCCTGAGCTGTGGAAGGAACCTATTTAGACCAGATAGTAACTTATAGACAGATAAAATTAGCAAGATGAATTGCTCTTTTACTACTTTATATGTTTAACAAATTGCACACTTTCCCCACAATTGTGTACAGGGTCTTTTTTTTTTTACACAGAGAGGGTGAGGCTGAGGTGAACTTGACTTCCCCAAAAGACAGATAGCAGCACAACTGAGATTTAAACACAGACGCACTTGGGTCCAGCCCCCACCCTTCTTCCTCTGCCTTTACCCTGCTGCCTTTTAATCTTATACTGCCTCCTAAGGACAACAAATAGCTACTCTCTGTGCAGGAAACCATTTCCACTTCATGGACATAAAGAAGGGTCAAAAATTATGGCTGAGTGGACAAACATAGCCTGCTCCATCAGGCAGGTTTTGAGATTTAGGATTTCTTGTGGGACTTACGGGGCTTATTACCAAACCTGGCCAATTTTAGTTTCCTAAAGTAGGGTGAAATTTTCAGAAAATTGGTTTTGTGAAGAATTGTGCAGTGATTTACCTGCCTTGCCTGACAACAGCATTGCATCCTTGCTGTTGCTCTTTTTGCCAAGCATATGGAAGCTGAGTGCTCCCTGGCTAGTATCCAGACACCCAAAATTGATGGGAATTGCCATGAGGGTTCTGGCTAATGGGAGACATAAAAAATGAAGCCTGTTTTATTTTTGCTTGTTTCTTTTCTTATGAGGGTTTTCTTCATAGAACAAACCTAGATATGACTGTGTGCAGCATATTTCTTCTGTGTTGTCTCCCTGGGGATGACTTACACCAAGCTGTGATCAGTTTTGCTGTTCCAGCCCATTGGGCTCATCAGTTTAGTCAACTGACTTTTTAAATGACCCTATTCTTCCTGACTTTGGAAAAAGTGGCAGGAATCTAATTGCACTTCTGGGCATGGGATGTAATGCCAAGGTGGTGGGATGAAGGAAGAGGAAGACTCTGCTTCTCAGAAGGAGAAAAGGTCACTGGCCAAACCCACTGAGGTGGCCTGGGTGAGCCAGTCATCAGTACACAGGATACGCTTTATGCCATGGAGCTGGTGTCTGCACAACCCAGTGTAGGGTGCTCAGTGGTTTCTTATCCACAGGGACAGATGTTACAGAGAAGCTTAGATATGCACCTGTAGCTAGATTAAATGTTTGAGGGCCTATCTTCTTCAAGCCGTTAGAGTCTGGGGTCCCTCTTCACAGACTGCTGTATTTGAACTCTCTGGACCAAACTGTAGATTAATAGCTCTGCAGATGGAGAAAAATTTTTTTTTCCCTAAATCACAGTTCTGTTTCATTTTATGTTGCTTGCTAGATTAAGTTTTAGAGCTCTCTCAGTTTTTTTTTTTTTTTTTTTTTTTTTTTTTTTTTTTTTTTTGTATGCAAAGTGAGACTAGAAATTTTTACTGTTGTGCAGTTTTGAAAGCTTTTTTCCCCCTTTTTGCCATAAGCAAAGCTCAGGAAATCGAAGGTGATTCATCTTTAAGCAGCAAGTGATTTAAACCAAACAATGCTTTTTGATTTATGATAATGAAAAAAATTGCAGAGTGATGACAGGTCAGATGAAAACTCACACTGCACTGATTTTTATCATAAGTATCATTACATTCCTGCACTCAACTAATGCTCCACTATAAGTTTTATTTGTGCATTTTATTTATATTAAAACTTTTTATTTTGAGAATTTATTGCCAGGGTGTGGTTGACAGCCCTGGAAAAGGCAGTGTGCTATTCAGAGAACAGATATAAAATTTCCTCATGCAGCTCTGCCTGTGTGCTGCAGCTCATCAGGACAACAACAAGAAAGTAAAAGAACATGAGACCATCTTTCTGTGGTCAAATTAAAAGTATAACCTGATATCTTGTCTTCTACAGTGACCCATAAGTCCTGGGACTACCATGAAAGAAAGGGAAATGCAGGGTAATATTTTCTCCCCAAAATGTTCACAGTCACCAAGAATTTGTGGCTCAGATTTCCCGTGCTGGAGTTGCACACGTGTAGGCATGCTCATAGCATTTCCCCACACACACACACGAAGAATACACAGTATCCTGTGGCAAGATGTTCCACATTCTTAGTTGCATTTTTTTGTGACAACAAAATTTTTGTTTGTTTGTTTGGTTTGGTTTGGTTGGTTGGATTTTTTTGGTGGGGTTTTTTTGGTTACCGCAGGTTTCTTTGAGTAATTCCCAATTTTGAACTGAAAAGGGGGTTTCCATATCCCTAGGTCTATGTCACTGTCTGGGAGGGCCATTTGAATCTTTCCTTAAGCAACAGAATTTCCTTTTGTGATAACTTCATGCCTAGACTTGACTTAGAGGATGGCCATGAAAAACATTAATTATTAATGAATACTAATGATAGAGTCAATCCCAATCATAAGATTTTTTTAATCAACTGATTTTTTATTTTTAAGCTAAATAATGTATTTCACATCTCTTGTGGATTTATAGCTGCTGAAAGTACTTCTCTGATATGCTTTTCATTTATTTGGACTTTTTTTTCCTGCAACATAAATTTAGACACCTTTTTGCTTATTTAAACTTAGCTTTCATGAATCTGCTTGATTCAAGGAGCCAGAGTTTTAAGAAATGGGTCAAGTACAGTAAAATTGAAGACAAAGCCATAAGATCTTGCAGCATTAGGATATTTAGAGTGTTGTAGTGTTTTCTTTTCAGAAAACTCATTCAGGAAACATCTAAACAATGATGTACTTAGGCTGCTCCAGAGAGTCACAGCTGGATTCTGTGTTTAGGAAAGAGAATCAGGGAAAAGTAGGTCTGGAAAGAGTCTGTTAATATCATTTGGCTCATCCTCCTTTCTGAGATAGGATTTCTGTGTCATTGTTTGTCCAAGCTAGACTTAAATTTTCTTCTGGGACAAAGAGATTGCAGCCTTGCACCTATCCTGGTGCTTAACTATCCTATCACCAGAAAGTTTTCCTAACGTCTAAACTAAGTCTGTCTTTCAGCAGCCTAAGCTTATTATTTCTTATCCAACCCTCCACAGAGATGAAAAACATTTATTTGCTGGTTCTTAGCAGCAGCCTCTAGAAAAGCATTATTGTGTCCTTCCTAGGTCATCTGTTCCCTATGCAAAACAACCTCCATTCTCCTCTTTCTTCTCACAGGCCACTCTTTCTAGATTGTTCACCTTATCACATTTCATTTCCCTTGTTTTGGCACGTGTCTTTATTGAGGCATGAAAGTGGACCCAGCTGTTTCTTTGGGGAGGCTATCAAGCCTGGGGCAATGCTGCAGGGAGGAGATGGACCATTTCTCACATCCTACTAACACAGCCACTGCAGAACCCCATCCCAAGTCTGAAAGGGCCCAAGGGCTCTTTCTCCTGTTTGCCCACCCCTTTGTGCATTGCTGCCCTCCCAGCCAGTCCCTCCCACATTCTCCCACCTAAGGACAGCATTTTGCACTAACCCCCCCATCCCCCCCCCCAGCTGATGCCTTTGTGTGGACCAAGGCCCCACACCTGGGTTCACAGCTGTCCCGCACCTCAACTGGGAGATCTTTGGACTTCAGTGTGACCCCTGGGGATGAGGCAATGCAGAAGACAGGTGTTGCAGGGATCTGTCTAGACCCAATCATTTCATTACTGAAAGCACTTGAAAAATACTGCAGGCCTTGACTTTTCCCTGTACCTTATATTTCTCGCACCTGGTCAGTGCTACAGGATAAAATGTATTGCTTCTCTCCCATGAGACATGATTTCAAATAATGTCCAGTAACTTGTTTTTCTTACAACTGCTTGTACCCGAGACTTGTGTCTCTTTGGCTATGTCTTCAGTTGTGAAGTTACAGCTCACATTTCAGCCAAGTTTGTTCCACCTCTGCTGAGTCCACAGGGACTCAGCTGATTGTTAAAAGCACTGAACTTGATGTCTTTGGACTGGTGTTACCACCTTTTAGGGATAATCCTACAATGTGCCCTGGCATTTTTCGTGGTCCAGCCTGTCTGGAGTGCACTATAATCACAGTTCTTGCATGTCCTGAGCATGGATCCAATATACCATTAGAGCTGGAGTTCACTGATGAGTACCAACATATTGCACTCTTCACAATAATTCAATATGTTTGTAATTTTCTTGCTTCATGCAGGGTGGCCTTAAAAATGTGTTGAAGCAATATTTGTATTATCTTAGTGATGGTGTTGGCAACATCATAAACCTATCATTCCTTCTTTCCTGCACTGGTCAAATCTGCCCAGTCCACTGATGTCTGACACACTTTGCAGCTTATAAAAGCAAGGCACTAAATCTTTTTAGTGCACTCTCATCTCCTTTAAATGAGGTAAGCTGGTTTTGGCAGTCAGTGGTTTTCACCTCTGTCTGAGCAGCTTTCATCAGTAACTGCTCTGCACTTGCCTCACACTGTGGAGCTCACACTGTACTTGGCACTCCTTGCTACTCCTGTACGATGCAGATCTCCCTGGGCAGTTGATGAGTCACTTTGGTACTACTTCTCCCTGTTCCTGCAGCTCCCAGATGTCAGCAGAGCCTCCCAGTAGAATGATATTTGGAGTTTCTGACAAATCTGAAGGAATTAAGTGGGGATCTGTTATTACTGTCCATTGCCAGGACATCATCAAACTGACATGATCTTATTCCTACACAAGCACAGTGCCTGCAACCTAACGCCAAGGATTAAAGGAAATCCTGGAAAATTCATGTGCTAGTACTGTCTTGCCATTTTCTTCTGGTTACTCTCTACAGCCCTCTCTCCTCATCCTCCTCCCACTCCTCCTTCAAAGAGGGCAGGGCAGAGATGAGGAAGATCTGGCCAAGAGATTGAAATGTCTCTTTGAAAGGCACCTGATAAACTTTATTCAGTTAAGCAGATAAACCTGTCACTCATGGAAGGAGCATTAATGAGATCCATCTATGTGCTGCTCTTTGTGATTAATTGTTTATTTGTTCAGTTTGTTTATTTTGATGATTGCCAGGAAAGTCAAAGATCTGGTGCATGGGTAACAGGGAGGAGAATGGAGGGTGGAGGAGGTATTTGGATTTAGATAGGGCTAAAAGGGAGCATAAAGGTTACAAGTTTCATGATTTTGTGCAGAGATTGACACTGAACTGGCTGAGACAGCAGCTGGATTACCTTGAATTAAAACCATCTCATCAACAGTTGTATTCTGCAAGCCTGTCAATTGCTCAGGCTTGTCAAATTGCACCATGTCATTTTTATTAGCTTGATGTCATGAGAGCTATCTCAGCCATTAGAAAAGATGGTTAAAACTACATCAAATTATTTGTATGTAACATAACGTTGCTGTTGGGTTGCCAGCCACTAAACACTTTCTGACATCACCTCCAGTGTATCACTTCCCGCTGAGTAGCAACTTTTAATATAAAATAGAAGCCATTAGCAATGCTACATGGTAAAGTGCTCAGAAACTGGCCTTACTCATATTTTGTTTGGCTGCCAATAGCTTTAATCAGTTACCTTTTCTGAGTCATCAGTGTGACTAATACCCTTGTGAGGCCACCTAGAACAGACCTTTTCTGAAATTGCTTGTCCTCTTCCCACAGAGCTACCTCTGATCCATAAAGGCAACTTTGGCAAATCCCTTTGTTCTTCCATTGTATCACAGTCTACATCACAGAATTAAATCAAGTAAGTAAAAACATTGGTGTGTTTCCTTGGGGACATCATTAAGTGTTCTGCTGAAAGGAGGAGTGCTTGTCATTTCTGATGCAAAATAAAATTAGTTAAGTGACTTGCCTAAACTCCCATTTTGAAGCAGTGTTAGAGCTAGGATTAGGATCAATCACCTGAATCCCAATAACAAGATTTATTCACTAGAAATAAAAAAAAATCTCAGCTTCTCTAAAACCATCACATTGGATTTTCAGATTCAGTCTAACTGGGAATATTGACATATCATTCCAAACCTTCTGCTCTATTTATACCTCCCTCTGCCAGTACACCTCAATTACCACATTTCTGCGTGTATGGACCATGTGTTAATCACCAAAAACCTTTTAATTCAGCAGAATTGCAACTTGTTTGTAGGTATGGCAAGGAGAAGAGATGTATTATCAGTCATGGACCTTTTCTTCAGAGTCAAGAAGAAGATTATTCAGAGTCAGAGTCATGTTCCTTTCTGTCCTTGGTGCAGAATGCAGTAGAAGCCTTTCCCCACAAGTAGGTTATTTGAAGCTTAAGGTTGTTTTAGGGAACATTATTTCCCATGGGATTCAGTCTTTCTGGGAGGTGAGTTTTATATGTTAAACCCATGGCAGCCCAGCAGATCTTGTTATAGATAATCAAAGTATTTGTGTACTGTGAGTGGTTTGATAATTTCTGACAGCAACCTAGAGATTTAATTTTTAACTCTTCAAATTAATTAAGGTGAAAAGTTATCAATGAGCATTGAGGCCTCACATGTCTAGTTACCTTGATACAAAATTTGCTCACATCTATGTGCAGCTGTGGGTTACTACAGCCTTTGAAGACCCATTCTTGTGTGTGTAACAACATTGTTTTACAAGCATCGATCTTAATGAGAGTATTGTATTAAGTATCTTTCTTCACACCTTTCTGTGGGTGCTGGCCAGTGCCACCTTGGGATTACTGAGGCTAAAACCAGTTACTTATGTTCTGATGTTAATCTAGCACAGTGATGATGATATGTGTTTCATTGGCACATGGCCTCACAAAATCAGCTGGGCAAGCAACACTGACTCGGTGCCACAGGAGAGTGAGGGCCAGGAGGAAGTGGGAGAGGGAGAGAGTCACAGGGGAAAGGATTTCCACACTCTTAACAATGGTTAAAGATTCCCCATTCTGTCACTTTGTGGACACACACTAGAGCAGTTACATCTCATTTTGTTTCAATACTCAAGTGATGCAGGCGCTGGATACCTTGGGTGGCATCAGTCATAAGTAGGCAGCGTAGCCTGAGAGGCTTCTGTGGCACTTCTGCCATGTAAGCTAACATAGCATGGATCAGCATTCTTTAATTTAAATACTTATTAAAGGATTCCTTAATACTGTCTGATAGAAACACACGTGTGTGTATGTACATGCATGTATATGCAGGTGCACTTAAAGACACACTGTTGTGTGTCTTCAACAGTACTTCACAGTCCAACAGAGAACTGTAGGCATGTTTGTCTCTAATTAAATAGTTTCTGGTCTAGGATTATGTACTTTTGACTTCTATTTAATGAGATTTCTCTAGCAAGATCTGGGAAATAGCTTTTTTTCTTTGTGTTTTAAGCAACATTTATGCTTCCATATGGATTACGTGACTCAGCCTTTATAATTTATAGATTACAAAGTTACAATTAAAGACCTGGATAAGACTAACAAGTTGAGCATGGCAGACAGAAGCACTCTTTTCTTTTCTCAAATTAAATTCTAACTAAATTTTAAATATGCAAAGAAGGCCTACATTCACAGTGCAATATTGGTTACAAAGAGTTAATTTGTATAATGAGTCAATTCTGAGAAATTCTGCAATGTCTAAAAAGCAAAGATTGCTTGGCGCAGTGTGGTCATGTCCTTCTGCACTCTGCTCCATCATGCCATGAAAACTGCATTATTCTTGTTACAGATGCTAAATGATTTTTTTAAAGGACTAATTCTTTAAAGTAGACTGCAATTTACCCTGGATCCTTAGACATTGTTTATTCAGTTGTCATTCAGCAGTTTTGTATTTTCTGCTCATGGTGGGGAATGTTCACCCTGCTCTGTTTGAATATTATTTATAATTAAAATGTGTTCTTCAGTAGAAGAATATATTTTCACAATAGTCATCTAAGACATGCTTTTCACTTTTATCTTAAACTTTCAGTACCTGAAGTCCAATAATTCTGACCAGGCAGTTATCCTTCATTGCAGAATGAAAGGAGGAAAATGGGTGTGCTGTGACTGGATGGTGAGGTGCACTTCCGATAACCTACTGGGCATTTGTGTGTTTGGTTGAACCAAGATATTTGGATATTTTCAAATTTTTGTTCTCTTGCATTTGTTAAATGCCACCTTATCTCAGCAGCTGCTCTAAGAACCCATACCAAACCGTACTAAGTGGCTGAATAGTCTTGCCTGTTTGCTTATTTATTTATTTATTTATTTATTTTTCAGTGAGTACAGATTAGGCAGGGAGAAGTAAAACTCAGAGGAAAAGCTGGTGGAAATTCCTGTAGTAAAGAAGGTTTTGTGGTGTACAAGTCTTTGAATTTGTACAAGCTCTGGCATTGGCTCTCCAGAACCATGGAAAACTCTAACTTAATTTATGGGAAGGGGAGCAAGAAAAGAGGAAAAAACCTTCAGGAAAATGTTTGTGTGTGACCCTCCATGCTGCCAATTATAGGGCAGAGTTCTGTTCTTCATGCAAGTGCAGGTCCCTCTCCTCAAGTCTCCTGAGTGTTGTGGACCATCCACGTGAGATGGTAGTTTCAAGAATTGCTGAAGTTTGATTGCAAATTTCATGTTCTTTCTCCTTCAGATGAGCATGTATTTATTCAGGTTGCTTTAAATTACTTTCCACTGATCCAGATAGTTCATACTCAGGCTCTTTCATACTCAGGCTAAAATATAAAAAGGTCATATACAATAATTAAAAATATATTCTTCTTGTGAAAACTGAAAGAAAAATGTAAGCCTTAATTAAGTTAGAAACAAATTTGAAAAGTATAATTTTCTTATTCAACAGCTTTTCCTTGAATGTACTTTGCTTTAGGCACATGCACTCAAAGATACTGTAATGCATTTGTTTGCTTTTTAAAACAATTATTAAATATATTACAAATTCTTTATCTCTGTGTGCAATCAGGAGAGCTTTCATCTTGTTCATCTTTGCAAAGTCTTTATTGCTGGTAATGACATGTGAGCATGGAGGAATTGTGGTAAGAAATTTAAAAATTGCTGTGATCTAAAGCAAGTGACAGACATTTCATAGAATGCATGTACAAGGATCAGGATAGGTCAGTATAAAGATTTTAGCAGAGGGATGACTATTATGTATATGTTTAAAAGGAAGTTCTCAGGTACTTAGTGTGCTATGTGCATATATGTATATATTATGTATGTATATATATGTATATATAGTGTGCTATGTGCAATATGTACATATTAATGTGCTACATTAATTTTTTTACATTTTTTAGCAGAGGGATGACTATTATGTATATGTTTAAAAGGAAGTTCTCAGGTACTTAGTGTGCTATGTGCATATATGTATATATTATGTATGTATATATATGTATATATAGTGTGCTATGTGCAATATGTACATATTAATGTGCTACATTAATTTTTTTACATTTTTTAGCAGAGGAATGACTATTATGTATATGTTTAAAAGGAAGTTCTCAGGTACTTAGTGTGCTATGTGCATATATGTATATATTATGTATGTATATATATATGTATATATATATGTATATATAGTGTACTATGTGCAATATGTACATATTAATGTGCTACATTAATTTTTTTAATGTAACTATATATGACCTGTCTCCAGGAAATGGATGGTCTTAGATTATGCAGGGGCTCAGATAAGCCCTGGAGTATTTTAAACCAAAATATGCAAACTTTACCACTCTTTACTCCCTCCTAACCCCCTGAGGCCATGTTACATACCATTGACAGCCTCCAAACATTCACCTTATTTCCGCAAAACCCAGTCCCAGACCTCATCTAGCCCTCTTCTTCATCTGCCCAGTTTCAAAAGCAGGATGCTAATGCCTGTGCCCACACATTTTGTTTTAAGAGGTCCTATCCATTTGCTTTGCTCTCAATTGCTGTTGAAAAATGGAAAAACTCACCTCACACATGAAGGAGATATTTGCTGAAATTCAGCCTAGGGGACTTTCTGAGAGCATCACTTCTTCCTTGCCTATGACCCAGGGGCAGCTGTTTTCTTTTCCTTATCTAGGAGTTGACTGGAAAGAATCTGTTACTTTTACAGCTGTCAAGAGCATCTGACAATATTTGTCCTTGTATTCATGTGCACACTGCAGAAGGCTGCAGAAGGCAGATGCTTCATCCTTTTGTTTTTCTGATCTCAGATTCCCAGGAGGTTAAAGAGAATTAAATAAAATGTAGAAAAACTTTAGCATTGGAGGTTTCAATATTGTTAAGGAGTCTAATATACTGTAATTGTTCAAGCCTTTGATGTTTTCTTTTGAGCCTGTTTCTCCCTCACTATGATTAAGTTCATGGTGAAGTCTAGATAAATATGACATTTAATGCAAGCCTATTCTTGCTGCTAGGGAGACATGCCTTGTTGAATGTGTTGACTTCCCTGTGGTCTGGAAAGCATGATAAGTTCAACGTGCTTATGCCAGGTCTTTCTAGCTCCTGTCTTGTTAATAGCTTAATGTGTGTGTAAGTATAATAATTGCCAACTTGTCTTCATTAAAGCCCTTCAACAGACCTCAGTTAATGCAGCCCTGTCACTGTGGCTTTGGGACAGAAAGGCCTTTTACAGTACAGGAAAAATAGTGAAATTGAGGGACAGAAACACTATAAACTTACATCTTTTGAGGTGTCCAGGTACCCGGTAAGGTTCGGGTTTTGTGTTAGGGCCTCTCCAGTGGCAAAGCCATTTAGAAAATTTTTCTGTTCTTCCCCACGGTTCCACCTGAAGTTTGTCGTTCCCCTCAGCCAAAGTGGTTCTGTGTTTGTGAGACTTCTGAAAGGCCAATCATCATGTTGCAAAGAGGACATCCTAGCCCCATCTCCTTAACCAGCCCTTAATGAGGACAGATACCAATGGAAATTTTTATTATAAAGATGGAAACAAAACCAAACTAGGATTCAGGTTTTGGTCATGGTGGCAGGGTGACAGTCCCTTTCAAAAGAAGCATCTGCTCCTTGCTGTGCATACAAGAGGAAGACAAATTCTCACCCTGCCTAAGGTGAAGAAATGTCATGTAAACAATGTAATCAACCCTTTTCTAATTTCTATGTGTTTTGTTTGTTTGCTCTTTTTTTTTCCAGTCTGCATTTTTTAATGACCTCCTTAATCCATGAATTCACAAACAGCCAACAGGAAGGAGTAAGGATTAGTTCCTAAGATCAAAGGGAGGGCAAGAGCTTTGCCCATAAAGAATTCATATTTTGGAATAATTTCCATGGATATTAATGGGAGTTTAGTATATAAAAACTAGAGGTGTTGTGTGTGCATATCTGTCTATAGTGGGACAACGTGAATGCTAAAACCATTGTGTTCTCCAGTTGGTCACAACTTAACAGGCTGGAAATGGGGTCTTGCACCTGATTTGCTGTTTAAGAGTGGAAATCCCTGCGTCCACAGCAAAGCAAGGGCAAACTCCCATGGAGTCAACATGTCACCTACCTGCACCATGGAATCCACGGTGGTGTCAGCTTTTTGCACTGTTTTGCATAATTTTTATTTCTGCCCTCTCTACATAGGTTTTAATAAAGGACAGGTTAATGAGCACTAAGTGACATTTATTATCCAGACAGCATATCAGGGCCAGTTAGCCTGATGGATTGGTAGGAACGTGTCTTAGCTCCATACTATTATTCAGTCCTTAATTAGGAATTTTTCCTTAGTAAGTGCTGAAAACTGTGCAAGGCTTTCAGATTTACCTTGTGTTATTTGTAAGGAGCAAGTGCTCCTTCTGCACACTCCAGAGGACACAGTCTTCTACCAATATCTGTGAAGGGCTTTGCTCTAATTTCTCATTTAGAAGAATTTAGTGTACAGGGGCTGTGTCTGCATGTAGCAGAAGACCCAGGCAGATGTAGCTGTGCCAGTCCTTTACCTCCTTTAATTTTAAAATGTATTAGAGGTACTTTATTTCTCCAAGTATGGAAATGTAGTTTATACCTAGAACTTACCTCTAGATGGGTTCATTCTCTTTACAGCCCTCTTACAGCCCTTTTTGCTGGACCAGCACACCGCTAGTTGCTAGATGGTCAGAGACTTGCCAAACAGCTGTAAGAGCTGAGCTCCCTCCTCTAATGGGGTCTGAACAAGATGTTTGTCCTCCCAGAAAAACACTGTGGGCATCTCTGGCCAAAATGAAGTTCTGGTGGCAGGGACAATCACTGCATCAGGGAAAACCTCAAAGAGTATTTCTTTCTGCAAGTAGTGGAAGCAAAAGGGCTATAACTGCAGCCTGTTAGCAACCACTGAGTGCCTTCTATCAAGTGAAAGAAAATTGTACTTTGATCCTTTTGGGAGATGCATTTGGATGTAGCTAGTTTTAGAATATTTCAGGGAGCCTTGGGGGGAACTTCTGGTGAGAGTGTTTACTTTGCAGCTACCACAGGTAGTGGCTGCAAACTGTCATGTTTATTTTTCCTCTCCAGGGGAGATAAAAACCATGCCTGTTTCCAGTGATGATGGAGGCTTGCCCTGTAAAACACCTTCCTCTGTATATACTGCAGTGTAATATTTTTGGGGAGGCAAAACTGAGCAAATCAGATTTGTTAACAACAAATAGAACTTGCTCCTTGGAGGCTGCTGTGGTGCAGCTTCCCCAGTTCAAAATGATGCTAATTTGCTCTTACCTAATTACCAAGGCAAGGCTCTGTGATTTCAGATATGTCACCTGCTGGAAATGACTAGAAGACTGAAAAATATATTCAGTTCCTCAGGGAGGTTTTTTTTATTCTTTTAAATGAGTTTTTGTGTGAAGAAGTATTTGATCGACTATCCCCTATGTAAGATAAATAGTTTCCCTGAGTTCAGGACTAATTATCCTCAGGGACACGGCAGACTGAAGAGCTAGATGAGCCAGAAATAAACCGGTATCTCTTGGCTATGGTGGGAAGTAGGCATTTACATTCCTACCATACACACTTAGATGGCTGTTGAGCTTGTTGCTGCTGGAGAGAAAGTGGATGGCTTTCTCCTAAGAGCCTCCACATGTAACAAAGAACACGTGCACTGCAGCAACACCCTCTCCGTTGTGCACAGGGACATGTACACCACTGGCAGCACTTGCTGGCTGTAGGTATTTCGAACTAAACAGGCTCTTAATATAGTCAAAAGACAGAACTTTTTGTGCATGTGGCATTGCACATGCTTTTCTTTTTTGTATAACATACGCATTTCTTACAGAAGGATGAGAGAGCATGCTTTTGTTCTTTAAAAATCCAGGAATAAAATGAGGTTTTGTCATGTTTGCCCAGTGCTTGAGATCTTTTTCTGTTTTCTTTATCTCTTCTGTTTTTCTCAGATATTTTTCATTGACACTTAGCTCAACATTTGAGGCTCCAGGTTGTGACTGGAAGCAGAAGGGTAAATGTATATTGAAACCAACCAGAAATCTAATGAGAATTTCAAAGAAAAAATAATTTTTGCATCTTAGGGTTAAGGTGTTTGGTTCTTTTCACCTCCTAAGACAAAACTCCCCTTAAAGCAAAATGTTTGAGGTGAATTTCCTGAGTAAGTACTGCAAGATCTAGCCAAATTTGACAGAATAAAAAGTTCATTTTCTTCTTAAACTCTGGAGTATCTAAACTCCGTGCCACATTCCTAAAATAGATCATTCCCCGTGCAAGCCTCACTCTAGGAGAAACCCAGCCAGGCCATGCTGTGGGCTGTGCTAGGGGAGGCTCCCGTAGGGTAGAGTTCATCTGGGGGCCACATGGGATGTGTGGGGGCACCAAGAGCTTTCAATGCAGAGGGGCAGAAAGAAGGGAGAGGGTGAGAGGCAGAGCACTGGTGAAGGTGTGCAGTTCAACCTTTTAGATAGCATTGCCATGTGTCACCTCGCCCACCAGCGGTGCGGTGTGCAGCGGGGAGGTGACAAAAACCTGGAGCATGACAAAACCCTGGCTGGCCCCAGCCAGGAGGGACGGGTGCAATCTCTTGGCTGGCTGAGGGCACATCTCACTGTGGCTGCTATTTATAGCCAGGGGAGATGAAGTGTGATAGCACTCACAGCCCCCATCCTGCCTCTAGGTGTTTGAAGGGCAAATGCCTCCAGGGCAGAGGGCAATTTCTCTGTGAGCTCTTTCAGGTGCTACTCAGAAACTGTTTTATTTTCTAATGAAAGTTCATGTCTATCAGTCTGCTAAAACTGGGGCTTGGGCCAGAGCACAGCAGTGCTGTAGCAAACACCAGCTCAGTGGTCCTCCACCCTGCCTCCTGGAGCAGAGCAAACACATCAGCTACAAGTTCCTCTCAATGTCTGTTTGGAAGTGTTTGTTGATGAAGTTGCCAAATAGAGAGACATAAAAAGGAAAAAAGTCTTAGCTTTAGCCAGTGGATTTGTGCTTAGCGTGGTATGTTAACTAAGTCTCTCAGAGCTCAGAGTACCTTTGAGAGCAAGGTGTGCCTTGGGGAAGTGTGAAAATAGGGCTTGTCTAGCTGAAGGAGGTCTTTTGACATTATTCCTTCCTCTGTGCCCTCCAGTGCTGTCAGCACTGGGGAGCTGTTCGCCAGCATCCCAAGGATTCCTAAATTTTAAATTAGCATTGTGAAAGCAAAGGCAGCATTCATAATCTGTGATTCTCTAAATGGAATGTTTGTGACCTGTGCATTCACAACTTGCAGTCATAAAGCTATGAATTTTTTTTGTTTTTTTTGTCACATTCTGATAAGATTTAAAAGCCCCACATTTATATTTGATCTTGCTGACTGGGTTGTAGAAGTAATTTCTTGTTCAACTGGAATACAAAACTTTGGAGGTTTCATGTCCATTGGGATGTAAAGTAATTGATAAATTCCCATTAACTTCAACGACCAATCAGGGAAGTTTTTCTTTTCATTTTAACAAAACGGATTATGTAGAGCACCCTCATTTTTTTACACTAACAGACATTTCAGAAAGCAAGCAACTAAAGCTGAGCCTCTGCCTGTCTGGAAAAAAACTACCCGTTTTCTAAGAAAATCAGAACTTTGTATTTGGTCTGCAACTTTTATGAGGAGTAGCATTTAAAAGTCAAAATTTGTATGTTTTGAGACTTGCCCACTTTAAGTAACTTTGATCAGCTTTGAGGGAGCTTTTGGCCTTTCAAGCCTCTTATTTTTGAATGTGCATATCTGCATTTATTTTGGGAGTTGCTCTTCTAAATTGCAAACATTTACTAATGATCTTAAAATAGCTGCAGATTACATTTTCTCCTGGCCTGCAGGCAGAAAAGGAGCACTTGTCAATCACTTAAAAAACAAGAACAGTGACATGAACTGTGTTCACTTCTTGTAAAGATAAGAAAGCACAAAGAAGAAACATTTTGAAGGTTAATTCTCTGAAATTCCTACGTTAGAACATTTGAAGAAGGAGAGACTTACTATTAGTCAACTGTATTGATTTCTGCCACTAAGGGAAGTGGGAGAAAAAATATTTGCTGTGCTAAACTGCTGAAGCATTCAACCAGTTCATATTGACCACTGTGTCCTGCTGTCTTCTCTTGGTGTTCCCTCTGTGGAAGACTGGCAGAGACACTACAGCAGAGCAGTGAGAGGGAGCTGCTCTGTGCCTGTTAGCTTCCTCAAGGGAAACAATCACCCCTTCTCAGTGTTAGCAATGGGTCACAAAATAATCTTCATGACTGTGACAAATCAAGTGCTGCTGCAATTAAAAGGGGGTCATTGCTGCTTTTTGGTCTGGTTCTTCTACATGGCCTTCTCAAATGCTATGAGTACTTGCAAGTACAGTTACTAACATGGCAAAAAAAAAAAAATAGTTCTAGTTGATTTGTTTCAGGATGCTTGATATTTAGGCTGAGTTGCCAGAGAAAATTTGTTGTTCTGTGTTTGGGAAAACTGGAACAAGTGTCTTAGTTTTTAGGGTGTTTTTTGTGATTTTCTTCTCTTTTGTTTACAAACAATAAACCTTAAACATGAACTGTTTGCTTCCTTAACAAAATGCAAAGAAAAACAAGCTCAGACTTTTAACTAAACTCTTAAAATTGAAGATTGATAGATGTATTTTATAGTGGGGCTCTACTCAGAAAAGTGGCTGGGTAATGATGGTGTCTTCTTCCTCAGCATGACACTGTGTGCATTCAGTCAGATCTTTTTGGCTAAAATATATCTTGACTGCTTTTTACTCATTAGCCCTGCAAAGGCTACATAGCTAAGCAGCAAATATAGCTAAGAGCTAATGAGCTAGATTTTCCAGTGGTGAGCACTGAAGCCTCAGCAGCTGAGACTTCTGCAGATTATTGATTGCTCCTTACAACAAGGGGGTAGTAGGCGCAACACCGTATTTCTCAAAAGAAATTAATTCTAAATAAACCCAAACCATCTGCCTGTGTACTTGACTTTTAAGTTTTAATACGATTCTAGGTCTGAAAAATCAAAATGAAATGGAAGGCTGGACTTGAAAGACCAATTTAAGTTCACCCTTTTAAGGCTGCACGTTAAGACACATTTATTTTCATCATTATTCATTTTTTTGGTAACCAATAGTTCTTTTAATGCAAATTAGATTTCACATTGACACTAAATAGATGATATATTATATATAAGACTTCCTAGATTTGATTATTAAAGCTTTTACTGTAAGAGTTCAATGCTGAATCATTAATGTTTGAAACTGCAGTATGTGATAAGTTGCTCTAATAGATTTTCTGCAATGTTCCTGAAATTAGTCCATGAATTTGTAATCTTCTTTCAATTAGAGAAAAATGACTGCTGTGACTGTAGAAATCTGAAACGGAAACGGAAAAGAAGATATGATATTTTTGTAATTTTTGAAAATTATGAGAAGTACGAATAGGAGAGCATGGGGAGCTGTAATGGGAACTGTACACGCTGAGTCCATTTTCATTAATAAAGCAGTGAAGCAAATGTTAAGGGATGAGAGCTCATGAACAATAACACCTTTATACATATATTAAATAATCTCTGACATACTGAATTGATATTTTTTAACATTACTGAATTTGTAGTCAATGGTAATGATGGCATGACTGAAATACAGGTATTTCTCAATATTATTAAAGAATTTGACAAAATACCTGCAACCTGAACAAATATTTCATAGCAACTTGGGTATTACCATTGTCTCACACATGGAAAGAGTCTAAATAAATGGTGGTGATTTGCAGCAAAATATTGAATCCTGGAGGTGCCCAAGTGATGTGGTGCTGGACAGTGTAATGTAGATTTTTTTTAACTGGTGTTTATTAATTTTTGCAAGAGAAGTGTAAACTGCACATTAATTATGTTCCACTTGGACTAAATGGGGAGGTATATAGCAGAGGATGGACTAATCGCTTTATTACTGACCTGGTATAATTTAGTATAGTCCAACTAAAAGTGGGAATAAATTTTCCCTGATAGGAAATTTATTTCCTGAGCTTGTATGTGGATCTGTGCTTTACTTCTTTCAGACACTATATATCTGTTCTTATGTCAAGACTATTGGCTTTTTTGTTATTGGTTTTTAAACTGCTTGTAGATGATAAGTGCAAATAAAACAATTTTATTAAGGATGAAAAGAGGAAGTGGATAAATATTGAGGCTCATACAGTGATACAAAAAGGATCAGAAAAGGCTGGCAGAGCAGGGACAGCCTGCTGCTGAACCAGACATTATTCTTTGGGTGTTATATGTTTACAGGGTGTGCTCAGGGCCATCCGGTGGAGAATGAGGAGGCTATGGTCATCCATGGAAAAGTCTTGCACAAAGGATACAATCTGATGTTTTGTAAGAAAATTTCTCTAGTTATTTTAGTTCTGTTTCCACCCTGGTAAGGACTCTCTGAAACTGATGAGACCCAGCTCTCTCACAGGGCAGAGGTAGAAGCAGGGAAGGACAGAAATTCCCCTGTATAGGGTACACCTCAACTCTTTTGGTCCAGAGGGTGGGTGTGCATTTCTTAGCCAGAACTTTCTGGAAAGGAGGTGTTTTTCTGTCAAAATGAGTTTTAAGGATTTTTAGTGCCTACATTAGACCTCAGCAGACTTTGGATGTGACTGGAGGATGGCACAGTTGAGGGGTGACTTCAGTGAGAGCTGAGCTGGCTTCCATCAGAGTGTTTCAGGTGTCAGAAGTACATTAGTTGCAGGGTAAAATCTTTAGCTTTTGTTCAAACTAGCCAAATTAAAATGAGGCAGCTTCTTGTGCTCTGACTGCATGTAGGGCAGGTGCAGGCCAGAACAAGCTTCCTTCCCCTAGATCATGTTTTCATATAGAGGAAAGAGTTTAGAAGAGCAAGTTCAAAGGCAGTCCGGACAGGCAAGGCCAGTGCATCTGAGGCTGCCAAGAATGGTGCTTGTAATTGTAGCAGTATTTATCGCATTGCAGTGGAAATGAAAACCCTGTAACATCTTCCATAGACCCTTAAGATGCTTGGAGGCAAGACAAAATTTTGATTTAAACCATTGGCTTAAGTTATTTAAAGCAAGAAGAGTGCCTTGAAATAGCTTAGGTATGATAACACTTTTTTTTCCTCTTGGCTCTGGTGTCAGCATGAAAACTTTTAGGAGAGTAGGAAATGGGGTGGTACAAGTGAGTATACAATAAACTTATAGAGGAAGTTCTTGCCTACCAACTCCTAAAAGGCTCCATGTTATCTGTTGTTTGAGCTAGTGAGATGTCTTATTTACTTCTTTAGAGTTTTCCATATTGATTGGGCCTAAATGTGCTCCTTTCACAAAAATGTTCATGGGGGTGAATAAGTCTTGCACAAAAAGTGCTGTAAATTCTTGCAAGCTCTAGGAGACTCTTTAGCAGTCACTCGGCACCAGCACTTCCTTGCCAGGACCCTGTAAATCAGGTACATCTGACAGTTTTAAGTTAGTTCCTCTACTTTGTCTATTCTTTGAGCAAGTGCTAGAGACAACTGCATTTGGCTACATGCACAGTCATCTGCGATGTCCTCTGTCAATTCAAGGCTGGAAAGTTTGAAAAATAGAGAGCATTGGGATGGGGATTGAAAGTCTTCCTCCTGCTGCCTCCAGCCTCATGCCCAAACCCATGAAGAGGCAGCTGCTGGAGCAAACAGTAAAAAAAGAGGATGGATTCACATTTTGGCAGGTGCAGGGTGATGTTACACAAGCAAAGCCTGATTGACATGCACCTAGCAGTGCAGGGAATGTGCCTGGGGTTTCTCTACATGCAAGGGAAGTTTATCCCGTATAATGCATCCTCTGTGGTGTCTTCTGGGCTGCTAACTCAGATCTAGGGAGGGTAGGTGTTGTCCACTTGCTCTTGATTGCCATGTGGGACACTACCTAGTAAGGAAGGAGATGTTCATGACCATCTTTCAACATGGAGATCAGAATAATTTTTTCTGGGTCTCCCAAGTCTGGATTTATGTTGTTTACTCTTTTTTCACAGTCAAGAGCACCAGACTTTGCCTTTCAATCATGAGAGTGGTATTTAATGGTGGGCCTTGTCTTTTTGTTGATGATGAACCCATCTACCAAGGTGCCAATGCCATTGGATTCACTTAGATATGCCTAAGTTACACTTGACAAGAAATTAGTGTGCTGCCAGCACCCATCTGATTCTCTTCTGCTTCTCTGCTGCTGCAGCATAAATTTTATGGCTGAAAATATTTCATGGTTCTTGGACTCAGATATATTCTGCACATGTGATCTGATCTGATTATTAAATGATCTGATTATTATATGATCTGATTATTAAATGTTGCCTCATGCTCTGATTTGCTATGTGTTTGTTATGCAAACTTCTTGATTACATTGAATGACTTCTTCAGTGAAGAAAAGTGGATTTTAGGGGACAAATTGTTTGAAACATTTATTGGTAAGCTAGCTCGAAAATAATGTGTGGAAGACTTTAAATTCCTGACTAAAGTGTATAGCAAATTTCATTCAGATTTTTTCTATATATATATTTTAAAATGTGTTTTTATATATATATCTATATATACACACACACTTTTTTTTTTTTCTCTTGAAGACAAGACTTGGGAATTTCAAGCTTTGAAACAGTTCTTTCTGTCAAAGGCACAAGTCCATAAGTTGTGATTTTTGGATCAGTACGCTGCTGAGCTAGTCAAGAAGGTGGTAAAAGTTTTAAACTAGCAGGGGTATGCCTGAGGCAAGCTTCAGGCATACTGGCATCATAGCTGCCTTCCTGTTTTGCCAGCAGAAAAGTGGTACCATATAGACTGATTAGAGGAACATGGACAAGGGAAAGAGTAGATTATTCCAGATAAAATAAACAAATAAAACCTTCATGAAGTAGCAAGCTTTTTGAGATTATTTTTTTTTTCCTGGAAAGGCTTTTTAGTGCTCTAATTTGAGAGTTTGCTTTCAACTGCTGTGCCATTTTCGCCTGAGATCATGTGAATTGGCAAGTTTTAAATAGGACTATTCCTGGTTTACTCCCATGTAAATGATACACCTTGCCTATGATATCAAAGACTTTTCTTGTGGAAACCATAGATTTATATCAAGTTCTTAATTCCACACAATAAGAGAAGTGAAAGTGCATTTTCTACCTTGTTCTTGATCACATGTTGCAGCACAATGCATTTGTGAAACTTATATCTAGATTATGATTTCTAAAACTTGATGATCTTTAAGACTTCATATGCATTGATTTGGACCTATCTTAATATTAAACATTGTCATATAATGCTTTCTATATGTAAACATACTCTTCACCTTTCATTTTCGATTAACCACAAGGAGGTTAACAAGAAGATGGAGCCAAGTTCCTCACAGTATTTTGTGCTAGGTGAGTAAGGGATAATAGACATTAGTTGAAATGAGGTGTTCAAGTTGGCACATAGTCAAACAATGGAGCAGGTTGTCCAAAGAGACTGTGCAGTCGCCATCCTTGAAGGTTTTTGAGGTGCAGATTGAGAACACTCTGGTCTCAGTCTTGTGTCTGACCCTGCTTTGAACAGATGGTTGGACCAGAGACTTTCTGGGGTACCTTGCAAGCTGAATTCTTATGATTTTTAATTGCTGGTTTGTCCAGTCTAGTTACAAAAAATATTTTGGGCAGTGTTAGATGAAGATGAAGGCCCTTTCCCAAACTGGATATAATATATAAATATAGAAGGGCAACTAAGATGTTGCCATTGCTTGATGAAGATTGTTGTTTAGGAAGACATGATTATAAATCATAAGGATAGGAGTTGAACTCCCTCTGGCACATTGGATTTATACATATTTTTAATGTAGTTCTTAGTTCAGATTGGCCAGGGACTAGACTTCATTCCTATTCATTTCATGGTCTCTCCAGCAGTGCAATGATTATTCAGTTGTGAGCAGTTTAGTTGGGTTTAAGTGGCAGCAAAAGCAAGCACAAACCAGGTAAGCAGGGGTTTACACTGACAACTCTCTACTGTGTTACAGTCATTCCCCTGGGACTTCTTTTTTTGAAATCTTACAGTTTTTTGAAGAAACTTCTCATCTGCTTTTAGCTCTTTGCTGATGGTGAAAAAGACATTCAGATCCCAGTCTTGAAGTTTCCCCCCCCCCTCTCATTTCACTTCTGTCACTTGAGCTATGATTTCCACTTCTCTTAGCAATCCCCCCAGAACTCCTTATCCTCCTTCCTCTGACGCTGTAGGCAACGCAAAATGAACCATTTGCTGAGAACAGCTTTTGCAGTATCCCAGCTGATACTTTCAGGGATCCATTCAGGAATCCCACAACTGCTCCAGGTTTTCTTGCTTAGTCAAAAATCCCTGTCCTGAACTCCTATCCACCTCTAACCTTCACGCTAACTTTTTTCTCCAAAGGTCAAGTTAATTGTAGCTCTTACCTTGACTTTAGTGGATTTACTGCTGGAATCTGACTATCTTATTGTGTTTCACTTCTGAGTACCATTAGTACTAAGAAAACTGCAGTTTTATGAGCTTCTTATTTTGAGACTGCCATTAAAAAACCAGCACTTTAGTGCCCTCTGATATTTGAGCTTTACCGTGGTATTTGTAGTATCTCCTACAGTGAGAACAAGAAGTATTGAAGTATAGATAAAATCTGAGGTACTGTAAATGTTACATTTACTTTAAATGACCCATTGCAGCCCCAAAAGAAATATATACTTAATACTTTATTCTGTAAATATAAAAATTGTTCCAAGACTATGTCCCAGGAAAGTGAGAAAGAAGTAACGTTTCTTCCTCTCAGAGAAATTGCTTCTTGTGTTAATGAGTTACCTCTAGATCTTGCAATTCTTAGGTTTTTCCATGATTAGAGACCTTAGGTGGCTTGTTCCTACTGCCTCAGCCTGCTGTTAGGGGAAGACCATCTTTGCGAGCACCTGACCTTAACACATGGAGTAGAATACACACCTCTAAACTGTGACGGCTCCAAATCTGAAGGAAAAGTGAATTACCTGAAATTGTTTGAATCTTTCAACCCAAAGGTCTGAGTAACTGTAACTTTTACTTATTTAATTGTGAGTATAAATAGGGAAGCTTCAATTGTTAAATTTGCCTACCAACTGAGAGAGACTAATTTTTAAAGCTGCTGCCATAGGTGGAAATTTAGAGAAAATCCCCAAGGCTTTTGAAAAATGCAAGGAAGTTTTCAAATATTATTCATGGGAGGATTTTTTTTTATATTCCTGTTTTGAAGGGAACACAAAGCAATTGAGTTTATAATGAAAAAAAGTCCTGTTCAGAAAGATATTGCTGCCATACAGCTCAAATCCTCCCTTTGTTGATCTAAGAATATAGCTGTTTTGGTCAAAAATCCTAGAAGAGTTTCAGTATTTTTCTACCAGTACTGAATGTGTGAGGAAGAAAGAAGGCAGATAAGAGTCCTCTATTGCTGCTAGTGCCCTTGAGAGTCACAAACACCACTTTACTCTGCAGTGCAGCTGTAAGTGCAACTGTGGATGTCCTTGTTTAGATCTTTGCCTTCTGCCTCTGTCGCTGTTGAGGCAGGACGGGAATAATGAAGACTCCAAGTCAGAAGGCGAGAAGAGAACTGATTTATTTCAAATACACCGCTCTTTTTTATAGAGAACATCGTGCAGACCAATTTCATTGGTCTTAAAGTAAAAACATCTCATATCATTGGTGCGCTGTGAATGACACACAGTGGCAGAACATATCTATAAACAATGTAAACAACAAGAGAGATAATTAATTATTTACATTCCTTTTGAACTCTTTCCCAGGCCCAGCCTGGTAGAAATTTCTCTTTTTCTCTCTGACTGAACTGAGAATATCCACAGGCCTCAGCCTTGTGTCACATTGATACTGCGTGGACATATTTGCCTCCAAGGAGCAGTGTGCTGCCATGTACCCACCTCCTCAGCTACAGCCCAAGCCAAGGTCAGCATTCAGGCAACCATAACAGCAAGTGGTAGCAGCTGGGCAAGTTTAGTAGTGCATGGCAAACCCTGTTATCCATGTTTGTGCTTCTCCTCCGGCATAGGATTTTGCCACCTCTGTTTTTACTCAGTGCTAAAATGCCTATGAGACAGGGTGTGCATAGAAATGTGAAAAAGCTGTTGCTTTTTGTCACTGCTTCATGGTTTGGGTCATGTTGTTATCAGTCCCCTGATGCTAAGAAGTTCTGTGAAAAGCAAATTAAAATAAGTACAATTTGGTTGTAGAGGACATTTTATAAATGGAGTACTGATTTCTACTAAGTTGTATTTGCAGTGTCAGGAGCATGACTAAATAAAAATAATCTTTCCTGATTTGAACTAGCAAGGTGGCTTCTTTTATGGTGCTTTTGAGCCAAGGTAGTGAAAAGTGACTAGAAAATTTCAGTGCTCAAATGAAAAAAAAATTGGAGAGGTCTAATCTTCAGAACAAAGGTACAGATCTCTTTTGGAAACTGAACAAACAGGGGCAGCTCAGTAAATGCTGCCATCCTTTCAAGAAAACCTGGAGCATAGGCTTTTGAGGAGAGGTATCTGTGTTTCTTTTGTTTGTATATGCAAGTTGGCTGGTTAAATTAACTACATAATTTCTCTAGAATTTTTTTGTAAGGATTGGAGACACTGTTTATTCCAAAACTGGTGCAGGGAAATGACAAGGAGCATACTTGGAGGCCAGAGAGAGTAGCCAGCTACTGCAAATGGCTGTTAGGTGAGTGGGCAGTGCAAACTCATCTGAGAAGGTACATGGGTATCCTTTATATAAGCATTGCTGCTTTTTGAAATTAATTATACAGTTATGTGTAAAACTATTCAAATATAGTTATGTCCTTAAATTAGGAAATGCAATAAATGTAGATGGTATTTGAATGCTACAGTGTGCTTAATAGTCCTCAGTCATTAAGGAAATTCTCTGTGAGAGTGTTTCTGCGGCATATGTGCACATTTAGCACTTTCTTCAACTCATCTGGTTGACTATTGCTTCCTTAAAGAGTATAGTGTATCTTTAAATCTCTGTTATGCCACATTTATTGTATTTGCTTTTTTATAAAGGAAACATTCTTCTTTTAAACTTAAAAAACTCCAACTTTTTCAAGTCTCTTTTCGTAAAGTTCAAAGGTGCTTTGACATGCTTTAAAAGTTCAAACCAACTGTAACAACAAAAGCAAACACAGATTCTTTTTCCCCTGAACTGGAATATAGAGAAAAATTATTCCATTGCAGACACAAATCTCAGGTGTATCGTGTTCTCAGCACCTATTTTTTTTCTCTCCTATTGGACACCTGAGGAAATAAAGGTGACTGTAACATGAAGGAGAGAAAAAGTAGTTCAAGTTTATATTAGCCAAACATGGGAAGAAAAGCAGGCAGCAATTTATGAAGTCTGAAATGCTTTTTTTTGGAAAGGACTATGACAACTTCTTTGTCACCAGCAAATAGGGCAAATTTTAACTTGATGGTTCTTCTGCCAAAATGCTCCTGTAGCAAGGCAATACCTTGAATAGTAATTTTGCTTTTCTGTCAAATGCTCTTAGGTTCATGTATCTAGAGGCCAGAAGGGTCTATGATGACTTCCTAAATAAAGCAAGTAACAGAATTCAATTCACTGATGTTTGCAGAAAGTCCCTAGCTCCTATTCACTAATAGGTTTTAGTAGACATCCAGTTTTATTTTAAACACACCCTATAATGACAAATCTACTGGATCCCACAGGAAACTGTTCACATAGTTATTTCTTTCTCAAAAGCAAGCATTTTGTGTTGCATTTGAATATTTCTAATTTCAGCTCCCTGGTGTTTCTTATCTCATTATCCAAAGATGTTAACAAGCATTCAACATCAGACTCAGACGAGATCACTGGAGCAACAGTTGCCCCATCTGTTCACCCACCCTGTTCCAGAGGCCGCTGCCCACCAGAGCAGGGATGGCTAAATGTCTCCTGAAATGACACAGTTTACAGTGATAAACTCATCCTGGGCAGCAATTTACAAGGAAAGAAGACCTAGCTGGTTCTTGCTGGAGCCACAGAGTTTGATCTTTGGCTGCATGCATATCAATACTTTAATGTACAGTCTGAGGTTCCTCTTATCTCCATGGATGTAGTTATGATCAAATATCTTCCTAACCTTCTCTTTGAACAGACTGACTTCTGAAATGTTCCTGTAATGACCCTGTAAATTGTGCCTTTGAGGCTCTCAGTTTTGTAACTGTTTTCTGAGACATATTTTAACATATGGACATGACACTTTGATAACCATTTCTGAACAATTATCCAGCAGTATGTGTTAATCTACATAGATCTTTCCTCACTGAAAAAATGTAAGCCTGTCACACAGAGAGTTCTTTGCAAATAAATTTTTCAATTCTGCAAGTGTGACGTGGTGCCAGACTACTATAGAAAAATGTGGGTTATGAAGTTTTGGTATTTAAACACCCCATTTGAATACCACTGAGAAAAAAAAGCAAATGACAAAATTAATGACATTTTATTTGCATGTTGTTTCTTTGTTTTTCACTGCTGTAGTGGAAAAAGCTAACTGAATACAAAACTTTTGCATTGAAAAAACTTTTCTTTTAAGAAGAAGTACTTTCTTCCAATATGGAGTTAATAGTTTAAAGCAGGATATTAGGACTGTTCATTTCCATTTGGAAGTTCACTGGAGTAGCTGTAATATATTGGATGACCAAATCAATATGTTTGAGAATGTCCAATATACACATGCAAAACCTCATTGTTTTTATGGTAGCTCACTATGCAGCAATTCAGTAAAGTCAGCAGTGTAGGCTGAATTCAACTTACTTTGCTGTGAATTGGAAATCAGGAGAAGTATGAGCTACCTTGCATTGCTGAAGTAGGTGAAGTTAATTAATGTTCATTTTGGGAATGATTTAATGATGAGCAGTTGATACATTGCCAGCTCATAGTCAGCTCAATATCAACTCATTAGCAGGGACCTGGACTCTGTGTGAGTTGTTCTGAGACTTGTGCTTCAAACACATGTATGAGAGAGTAATGGTTTTATTAGAAGAAAATAGTTTTCAATATAAGAAACCATATTTTAAAAACAAGGTGAGAGTTTATAGAAGTAATGTTGGAACTGCCTTGAAATTGCTTTCCAAGAAAGCTCTCACCCTTAGAAAATACAACATGAATAACAAGGTATGTCAATGTCTTTCTAATGCTAACACAAACCCACTATTCTTTGTAACTGCTAGAAGCTGCTTATGTAAACTTACTATCTTATACTTTAGATCTAGGAAATCAACACTGAATTTAATTTAGACTCAGTAGAGAAAAACAAATCAGTAGCACCATATCAAAAGCACAAACTACATCTGGTCCCAATCAGTTTATGTACAACATTCAGCACACTTGAAAGCACACCACCCACAGCAACATCTCCCAGCATGCTAAGAGCTTCCAGTGCTACCTTCTCTGCTTTCTTCCCCTCATTTAGAGTGTGTTCTTTAAAAAAAGACAAATAACAAGCTATGTTTTCATGATTTTTTTTTTTCCTTAATCTTGGGTCTGAAGCACTACCTCTACTTATATTTTAGATATTCCTGTGTTCCTTCCTTTATTGTCTCAAGCATCAAACGAAGTGATCCATAAACTCCATTCCTTTGGCATGCACTTTGCAGCTCCTGAGACATTTGTACCCCACAGACTCGCATCTCTTTCCAGATATGTTATTTGGGGATCCTAAATACCTGAGATTATCTTTTAATTGTTGGTATAACCAAATCACTGATATATTGACTTTTGTCTGTTTTCGTTTATCTGCTTAAACAAGCAAAAAATACTGAAAGATAACAACATTGTTGATTGATTTGACTGCATCGCATTTGATACAATCCTCATGGGCCACAAAGCCAGCATTAGGTTTGCAATCACAAGAAGTCATCTCTAAAAACTTAAGGAGGAGGAGAGCTGTTGGTGCTGGGAAAAAAATTCAATTCCTGTAGTAAAGAATCATTTGTTTTGGTTTATGCACTCCAGTGACATATATGAAGGCAATGACAGTAAATCAGCTGTCAGCTGACAGCAAAAGACTTCACTCCAAAAAAAGAAAAAAATTGCAAACTAGGATCTGCCAGTTTCACGCCTGGTAGTTTTAAAAATACTAATAAAAACAGGAAAACGTGTGACAGGAAACTGATTTATACAAAAACCCAGCAAACCTGTGTTATTTGTAATGTAAAGTTTTCTGCCTCTTACAAATGCTCCCCAAGAAAAATTCATTATCAAATCTCATTATCCTGTGGATATTTTGAGATGACCTTGCTCAGGTCTGGACTTTGGGGATAGATCCTGCTTTTACTAGGCAAGTCAAAGCAGTGGATTCTTGTGTGGTTTTTGCCTCTTAGGTGCCTAGCCAGCTCTTGTAGCTTAAGAATAGAGAGCAGAAGCTGACCATGTTTTTGATGCAGAGCTGTTGCAGTTTCCCTTTGCAGGCAAGCCAGTAGCTGTGAAAGAATTGTGAAGAGAGGAGAGAAGTGGAGCCAGGAAGTCTCAAAGACAACACCAGAAGGAAATTCTTACTGAATTTTTGGATGATTGTATCAATTTTGTGTTCCTAGGAAAAAAACCCTATTTTCTCCTGGTATATTTCATTTGTTCAAGTAGAGTCATTAAAAGCATGGGAATAATAATTTGTGAGGTAGCTTGTGATCCCTGCTGCTCTTTCCCCTCCTTCAGCCTAGCAATTTAAAAAACTTCCTACATTATTGTCAAATTCTTCTTGCAGCTAAGAAGATAAATGCAGTAAATAATCTCCTGTTAACAGGTAAATTACAGGTTCTCCCTACTGGAAAAGTGAACAAGTGTTTTCTGTACAGGGTAACAGTTTGTTTTCATTGAGTTTGCACTGAAAAATGCAGATAATCCCTGTGAAACAGTTTACAGAATGGAAAACTGGGAAAATTAGGAACTTAATGTTTCACTTTTTACCAAGAATGGTTTTCATACTCTGCCAGGCAATTTAAGGAAGAAACTAGCAATAAGCATTTAGGACTGTATCTTCAAGAGAATTGTTACCAGCTTAGGTATACAAAATATTTGCACTGGAGAAAGTAAAAGTTAAGTTAATGAACAAAAGGTGTGGTATTACATCCAGACAAGGTAAACTGTGCAGCTAAAGAGAGGCTATGCGTTTCTATACTACAAGCCACCACTGTTTTGTAACTTGTAATTTTTCCTTCCTTTGAATAGTCTCACATAGGCAGCTGTGTCTCTTTTGGGTGATGGCAACTACCTCATGCTCAGGAACATATTTTAGAATAAGGAGATTTATGCTTACATCTCTTTTCCATGCCTTAAGTGTGCAGTTTTTCTCAAAATAGCACAGGGTTTTGATGACGGGTGTCAGCGTTTTCTTGAGGGTGTTTGATGTTGGTGTTAAACACTGTGCATACAGGGCTGCTGGCCCAGCTATAAATGGTACCTGGCCATGAGAGTTAGGGCCCCAGAAAACCAGAGGCCCTAACTCCTTGTCTGCCCTGCTGTGCCTCCTTGTCTATCAGCTGTTGAGCAATGCAGCCAGCTTGGCCACACCTTTGACCTCAGCTTCATCACAGTGCTGTTTTCTTGTCTGCTGCAGGAGGCTCTCATAATGAAGCTAAATACTGCTTTTCTTAGTTTTAAGAATACAAGCTACTGAATAACAAGCTACTCTTGTTATTCAGGGCAAAGAAAGCAGAATTTCCTCCAATTTCTCTGCTATTTCCCCTTCTTCCTTTATAATTTTAAACTTTTTTCACTATTCCCTACCAGCTTGAGCTGGGTGGAAAGTCAGCACTTCCTGCTTCCTAATGCCAGGCTGTGATGAACGCTTTGCACTACATTGAAGCCTTTCTGCTGGATTTGGTTCTGACATAAACTGGTAGGACAAGCTGTCACTTGTCGCTTGCATGATGTTTTCCTTGTGAGTGGGTTCTTCGACATCCTTTTGCCCAAAGGACAGTCAGACACTCTTCTCTTGCCTGCTCTGTTTGTTATCTTCCAGTGCTTATTGCTCTCATTGTGCCAGATGCAGAGAGGCAGTTACTCCCCTTCAGAAATTTGCAGTAGGCCTTAACTGAGGACATGGACACAGGTATTTTTGTGGTCCAAGGAAGACATTAAACAGCTGAGGTAGGAGGGGGATGATGGCACTTATGAACCAAGCTGGTGCCCTGTGGAAACCTTAGCTAATTACCTCTGGATGAAGAAGCTGTCATGGTCCACTGGCCAAACTGTTGGACGCTGCTACCTGAGCAGTTCCATGGGCTCTGGGCAACGAGCCAGTGCAGCTTCCAGTCTTTGCCAGTCCATTAGCTGCAAGCTACTAATATGACACATCCCTCATGACTTGTGTCCTCTAAAGGCAGTGCTGGATTCAGTCCCAGATCCAAGCTCCTACATCATGTGCTATTTCCAGATTTTAATTTTTTTTATTAGAAATAAACTAGCAGAAACAAAAGCCTAACTATGCCTTGCTGCTTAGCAAGCACAGACAGCTGACACCGTGGTGCCTGTTTCCGTGTACAGCAGCACTGGTGGGAAGTGCCAGCACACTGCAAACCTCACTGTGGTGCTGATTCTGTGCCCCAAAGATCCATTCCCCAGTCACCTTGAGAGAAGTCTGCCAGAGAACGATGTGGCGGCCCCAGGCCTGCACTTCCAGGGAAATACCTGTAAGGGCCTGAACAAGCACTGATGTAAGCAGAGAAGAAAAAGAGATTGCCTCGACCTTGCTTGCCTGGAATGTGAGGGTGGCTAACTGTGCTAATGCTTACTTGGGGGCAGCAGAAGGCAGCAGCCCCTGCACAGTATCCCTGGGCTGTGCTGGAAGCAGGAGGAGTAGCTTAAGGACTGGTGTGTGCTTCTTGTTGGTGCAACCAACATTTAACACATTCACTTCTAAAAGGACACCTCTCCACCTGTGTGAGAGAGCTCAAAGCTATTTTAAGCAGGCACCAGCCTTGTCCAGCAAAGCCCATATAACACTGCCATCTCCAAATGTGGGAGGAAAAATATCTGAATGAGCACAACAGTGAAGAGTCACTATCCCAGTCAGCCAGAAGCACAGCATCCATCCCACACTGGCCATTAATCTCACAGAGTAATGAGAGTCTGGGGAAACTCCTTTTCTCTGGTGGAAAGAGACAGCTGGGCAGAGCCCTGCCAGAAATGGAGCACTGGTCAGGCTGTGGGTGACAGATGTTTGCAGGACAAGTAGAGGTTTCCTGGAGGAAAGTTGACCTGTGGCAGAGTTCAGGGCTGTGCTGAAGGACATCAGCTGGCAGCACTGCTAGGGTTGTGTTGCTTTGTTTTGCTTTGAAAAGGAGAGGAGGCATTTACCAGGTGCATGACAAGTGAAACAGCCAGAAACAGCCCTGCAGCCATCTGAACCACTGCCATGCCAAAACATCAGTCGCTTTTGGCTTTTGTAGTTTTGCTCTCTATGGACTTATTTTTTGATGAAGGATAAATTCCTTCTATAGTCTATAGCATTTAAGCAACTTTTCCTCCTGGAAAACTACTTCATAGGAAACCTCACAGCAGTGACAAGAGAAAGATGGAGCCATGTCAGCATGCTGACTTCAGACACAGAGCTGTCTCTTGGCCAAAAGTGCCTTCTTCATCAGTCCTCAGAGCCCAGCAAAACTCATTCTACAGACTTCATACCACTACAGAGATGCTGCACATAGGCACTGTCTGCCCCTGCTTCACTCTGGAGGGACAACTCCAGGTGGGGAGCCGTGGCCTGGCCACTGTAGTAGATAGGCTGATTGCCTTCTGTATGGGCAGCAGGGGCCACAGAGGGCCAGAGGTCTCTCACCTGAGGCCATTCTACTGTTAATGGTGGAAACAGCTGGATCCACTTCGTTAGGCTATTTGTTACTGTTCCTCAGCAGCTGGCTCTCAGCCTGCAGCTGAACTGATGAAGGAACCTAGGAAGGCACTTCAATGGTGTTGAGTTCCTGAGGCCCTTGGGTTGTTTTTCCACAGTGAGTAAAGCTTACCTAGCTGGAATATGATGAGAATTGCTCTTATATTTTATATATATATATATATATATATATATATATATATATATATATGCATGCTCTTATCGTCTGTTCATGTGCTGTTTAATGTCTATTTGGATGTTTAGCTTGTGCGCCATAATTGATGGTAATTGTGCAAATAATATTTTAGCCTTGTACAGATGTTTTTGTAGTAAGTGACCACAAGCTAAGAAAGGAAGGATTTTGATCCATGTGTTATTTTAGTTTTCCTAAAAAAACAGGAATACACCCATGTTGTTATTTAACCTCCTGGTGCCATTTGGATATGTTGGCTTATACTCAGAAACAGACTTGGTGCATAGTTTTTCCTGTACTGTCACCATTTTCAGCCAAGGGTAAGGATGTCATACGACCTTCCATTTCAGTTGACTGTGGTAGATTAGACTATAAGCATGGATAGCTTGTAGAGGTTATGGGCTGTGTTCAGCCATTGCTCTTGTGTTGTTGGTACCTCTGAGTAGGAAACAGAGTGGCAGCTACTGCTGCTGTCAGGGTTACTTTCTGCCTCACAGCTCTGTTATGCACCCAGAGTTGGCAGCTGGGTTACCAGTATAGGACAGAGAGTGCTGTAAGAAATTCCCACTTCTACACCTGTTTCAGCCAGCAGAAGCTATCACTGCTCCCCGCTGCCTCTCAACCAGAATAACATTCCTCCTGTTTCCTTGGTGAAAGGTCCCTACTTGGCTCCAGCTAAATCAGGTTCCTGAGTCCTCTGTTCACGCTATTTGAGGAGATGGATAATCTCTGATGCAGGAACTTGTGAAGTTTCTTAGTGGGCAGCAGGGTTTGCTGTCCTGAGGTCTGTACAGTACATAATTGTAGTCATGCAGGAAAGCAGCTGAGCCTCAAGAACTGAGTAACTATTTTTGCCCTTCTTGAAATGATGTTTCAGAAAATAATAACCCATGAAAATTTAACTAGTCATGTTATGACTAGACTGTAGCAGGTGCTTTGGTATGCAGATAGCCAGGAGAAGAAAGTTTACAATTTTTTGTGCATGTATATTTCTGAGCGTAATGTTCCAGTAACATTTTTCTGGCTGTGTGTACAATTATAATTAATTTCTTGTAATACTGTACTGTTTTTAATAAGACTACTTTTCTATTTTGTAGTAGCTTTCCCAATTGTTACACTTGCTGCTTTGTTTGGATCAGGCTATAATCTCTCTGAAGGAACTCAGTGTCTCAGAAAAGTTATGAGTCTATCAAAAAGCAGCAGTTTAATTTTATAGGCACAACTGTGAATTTAATTCTCCCTCTAAAACTGCTCTTAAGTCCTTAAAGGGTCAATCCAAACTCAAGGTGGGAAGTTTTGATTGCACGGTCTCAGTAAACTGCATGATATATAGACACAGTCAAACAGAGAAGTGACTGGTCACTAATCATGAAACCTGGCCAAGTCATGTTGTGATGCACTAAAGTCACTGCATTTAAAATTAAAAGTTCCTCTTATGATAAAAATCCATTTATTATTTCTTTATTATATTTCTTACTGCTGCCATCTATTAGTAACTGCTAGCAGCTGCTAGTAAGGTCACTGGTAGTTAGAGGCTTTCCCCACCTGGGCAAATGTCAGTGAACTATAAATTCTAGTACATGGCTATTCTTGCCCCCCTCCTTTCTTAAACTGAAGAAAAATATTTTTATAGACTACTTCGTATCAGCTCAGAGTAATCTCTACCTTCAGGCGAATGATGCTAAAGGGGAGCAGGACTTCTGAGCTGGAGAAAACCTGCCTATTAGTGCAGCTTGCTTTCAAAGAAAATGCATTTGGGGCTATTGGTATTGAATGTTACACATAACAAAGGTATTTCTTCCTAGCATTTCACAAAAAATCCCAAATCCTTTCCTATTTCATCCTGTTGGTGAGATGAAAGCCTATTTCTTGAACAATTGGTCATAGCTGTAGAACAACATGTGTTAAAAATTGCTTTAAAGTGATCTTGTTAGTAAGTTTTTAAGTTTTCTTAACAGTGGCCTTAGCCAAGCTGCACCTCAAATTTATCTAAAAGTTTTCTTCTAAAAGTTCTTCTAAAAATTTCTATCTAAAAGTTATCTAGAAGGGAGAAAAAGAAGAAAGCAGATTAAGAAAATATCAACCCAGGCAGCTCTTAAAAATATGGACAAGATTACAATGACCCGACTGACAAAATTACTTGAGCACTGTTTAAATTCAGGCTAAAATATTTGCTTTACTGTTAATGACTGCATGTCTTATTGCATGTTCTTTTTAATCTAAACCAAAGCCCTAGCCAAGTCTCTTTATGAAGTACTGATATCTTGACAAAACAAAAGTACCTGAAATCTCTGGATTGTCTGTTCTTTGGGATATTCACGGCAAGTTTGTAATTTTAGGAAGGTGAAATTGCTACTCTGAAGTCCATGTGAGCTCTGACATTTATTTCAGTAGGGCCAATATTTGAGCGAGTCCATTATCTGAGGAGCTCCCTCTTTATGGATGGTGGGTATCTCACATGCTTACCTGAACCTGTTACATACTTACCTAACCCTGTTGAGGTTTTTATGTCATTAAATATGAAGCATAACTATCCTGATTATTCATGGACTTTTTTTCTTTTTCTATCACTGAAAAAGGCTGAAAAGGCAAAGGAAGAGAGTTGCTATGACTAAACATGCACCTTGGTGAAACTTGAGTGCCAATCCACCCAAGAATGCTGGCTCAGACTTGGGGTTGGGGGGGGGGGGGGTGTCCAAGACCCTCTGCAGGGCAATCCATGTGGTGTAGGCAAGCTGCATTAGACAGAAGCTCATTAAATCTATTACTAGGCAGAGCAACTTAATTTGTCTTCAGTGACAAGAAGGTTTTTAATGTTACACAATGAAAGGGCAGTGGATGCACCAAGGCATTTTTGGTTTTACTGACAGGTGAATTAGCTGAGGTTGAATCATCAACCTCTGTATTAGTGCTGACCTTGACTAGCTGTTAGTAAAATCTGCTTGTGGCCCCTTGCAATTTACAGCAAGACAACAATCCCAAGTTTAAATAAATAAATAAGAAGGTGGACAATCTTTCCCTGCCCCAATACCTTTGTGTTAGAGAAGACAGTAGGATCAGTTCTGAGAGACCTCTTAGTCATCTGGCCTCAATTAAATATTATCTTTATATTGTCTGTAATTGAATTTTGTCTCTGGGTCAGAAGAAGTAAGGAAAGAAAGACTATGAGACATTGGAATAACAGAGGGAAAGTGCAAATGAATGGTAGAGAGGAGAGATGCAGGAAACCTGATTAATATAAATATATTAATATATTAAATTAATATGATATAATATAAAAATCATCCTGAAAAGCCCTGGAGTATTCTGATTTCTACTTTGTCTTATTTATACATCTTCACGTTGATTTCTGTTTGTTCCTTAACTCTAGAAAATTATGATTGCTCCATACTTGGCAATTACTAATGGCTTTAATAGATTAAATCTGTGGTAACGTCTCTACAACCTAATAAAGCTGGGTAGTTTGTAATGCAGAGCATTAGGATTTCTGTTCTTTTTGTATTGGCAAGAGGGAATATGACAACAAGGGAAGCAATTCTAAGAGCATGCAAACAAAACCCAGGAAAGACTTGTGAGTCTTCAGAATTAAATGAATTTATAATGAAACAGTCTTCACAAAGAGAAGCCCTTATTGCTTCACTGGATGTTATTTTCTAGAGCTATTTGACAGTGTTGCTCATATCTTGGAATCTAGAGAACAAAGAGAAATTATTTTAATTTCTTTTCTACTAAAACATTCCCTTGATGTTTGGGTTCAATTTTGATAATACTCTGATAGGTTGTTGCACTTGTATATACAGCTTTCCATTTTAAAATCTAGAGTATCATATGTACCCTGAACCCTCACATACCTGCATGATACTGGGCAATAATGATACCCTTGAGTCACAGGAGGGGAAACAGACATTGAATGTGATTTCCTTAGTATGCTCCAATACATCTGAGGCAGAATTGAGAGAACAGTCCAACAGATTTCATCCTGCCTTTTTTTTCCCCTCCCTGTGTACTTTGAAGCTGGATATCCCATCAAATTACATATTTCCCCTCTGCTTTTCTTCCTGGAGGAAAAGCTGAGGTTTGCAGAAACATCTCATTGATGAGATGAATGGAAAATACTGATAAACTTGTCCATGGCACTGTGTGTGAGTAAAAACAGAACATGCTTCAGGGATCAGGATTTTCAGAGATGTGTGAGTGGGTCTTCCTATAGCAGTTTAGGAAAGTACTTGAACTGGTCATTTAGTCTGAACCAGAAAAAATGGCTCTTCTTGTCCATGGAAACTGCTGTGTTTCCCGTGCCTGCAAAGGGGAGGACTTACCCTTGCCTCAGCTGTTCCTGCGCAAATCGCGTGGAACAGAACAAAAAGCCAGTTTGCTAGCGGGTGTGGCTGAGCAGGCCACGGGGCCTTGACAATATGCTCCTACACAGGGAGTAACTTCTGGCAGAAAGTGTGGTTAGCTAGAAATAATAGTGTTTCATCATGCTTTTTGTGTATATGAGGAGCTTGAAGGGTTGAAAAATAATGGGTTTTATTCCACCCTCCTCCCCCCCCAAGTCCTAAGTGTTATGTCTGAATGAATTATTTCATCTTATGCCTGTCTCCTGGGCTTTTTAAGTTTTTGACTTTTTCTTTGCAGAATTCTGAGAAAGAGCTACTAATCAGCTTGTAGGTATACTTGCTGCTTGCTATGTGTTTGCATACTGTAAGCTGCTTTCACTTCTAATTAAAATCATTGCAATTGTTTTATGAAGCTGTTTTTCAAAACCTCTGGCACTGAGCTCTGGACACAAAAAAATCTGGAAACTTTAATAATATGTTACACAGTGCATTTGAAGAAGCTTTCTGAATTGTTTCTTCCTTGTCTGTAAATCTTCCCATCAAATCCCCTTTATATGCCCATTGCTAGGCACCAAATAAGTAACTATTATGCTTGCTTTCTCTGCTGCATACCTATAAATGGCTACTGCCTGTCTTTCTGAAAAGACAAGAGATCATTTTGTATAAGGTCCAACACAGGCAGGAAAGAAGAGGTAAAACCATGTGGTCTCTCACACAGCTTCCTTTTGTGTCATCTAGCATACTTATCTTAGCAGGAAGAATAATTTTGTTCTTTTGTGTGTGGATAAACGTGACAGGATTGAAATATGAGTCTATATCCACAATAGCTTCAATGCATTGTCCTAGAATACTGCAACAGATTTAATAGCATACAGGACTGGATGGACAAAGACCTATTTGATCTTCTTCCATTAGCTTTACTCTCAATGGGACCCAAAGCAGAAGGTTTCCTCTCCTCAAGCTTTAAGGGGTTGTTTTTCTGTTTGTGCTCACTGGTCTGCTCCTCCGCCAGAAGTAGATGCCAGCACTTGATCTTACCTCTGAGCTGAAGGATCAATGAGAAGACTTAGCAAGAAGTTGTTTGTGCTGTGTTAGACCTCATTATCAGTTTACCCCAAATCTTGGAAATCATAACCTTTTATGGAACAGATCGGTTTCAGCAACAAACAATTACACGAGGGAAGCTAGAACGCGTGTTTGCCTGTTGGTAGGTGTGGGTGCCCGAGTTTCATCTACTGCCTATTGTCTCCAGTTTACTCATTTGGAATAATGTTGGTGAAAAAAAAGGAAGGTTTAGCCCCTCATAGGAAACACAGAAGTGCTGGTTTCAATGATTGCTTTTTGGCTGTCTATTAGACTGTCTTTTCTATCTCTGTTTTGGTGGTGCTTACTGAGGAGCAATGATATGGATGCTTTCTATGGATGCCAAACCAGGGGACTGTGGAGCTGGGGCTAGTAAGTGATGTCAGCGCAGGTGTAAAACAGTGGCGTTCATTCAGAGAAAATTGTTTCTTTAAATACACAATTCCTGTGTTTCAGCTGACCTCTGGAAGCATTCTAATGGTTTTCCACTTGTAAGATTCTAAGGATAGCAAGTTTTGAATTCTAAAAAAATCCATTCACCAGATTCCACTGTCTCTTTGCTACATCTGGTACAGTTTGATTCTCCTATTAATGAGAAAGAAGTCACTTAGCATTGTTAATTCCTTCATCTTATGACTCTTCAAATCATTGAATAATAAGAACCCATTGTGTTCCTTATGGTTATTCTGGGTAATAATAGTCCTAATAGTTATTTGTATAATATTTTTTTATAAGTTCCTCACCTCCACCCACAGTTGTTAATGCTTAGATGACTTGGGAAGAAGTGACTCACCCTTGTCAGGCTAACACATTTTATAATAACTTAACAACTTATGAACTTCTTAAGCTTTAAATACCTTGTGGCAGAACATACATATGTATCCTGTAACTATATTTAAAAGTTTTCTACTTATTCTCTCCTGCTTTTATGCCTGATGAAATCTCTTGGATGGTCCAGCAATTTAGGCACCAGGGCCTAATATAAAACTGGAATGTGCGCGTGACTAGATACACTTGTTTAAAATCACAGATGTGATATAAATGGATATTCATGCAGTGATTTTAGTCTGGTTGTGTCATCTCAGATGATGAGTATAGGAGGGCCGAAGCCTGAGACAGAGGAACGTACAACGATGGACCTGGAACAGGGTAATGTAAATACCACAGAAGTGCCACAGGAGCAGGGTGAACTACAAGAAGGTGGGTGGGGACTGCAGCCTCTTTCCTCCTGTCATTCAGTTCACACTTTAGTGTTAGGAAGAATTTGTAAGTTAGGTTTTTTTGTGTGGTTTTTTTTTTTTTTTTTTTTTTTTTTTTTTTTTGTTTGTTTGTTTGTTTGTTTTTTGTTTGTTTGTTTGTTTTTTCCCCTTAAAGGAAATTCTAAGAACACAGTAAAGTTTGGTTCTGGATGAGAAACAATAACAAAACACCAAGTCTACTACATGGGTCTGACTAAAGCCTTCAAATTTCTTACCCTTCAGATTCACCAGAAACTCTGATCTGACATTGCATACTAACTGGCCTGAGCTCTTGGAAGGAAATTTGTGTGATGCATTTGATAATAAAACTCTAAAACAGCTATGTTTCTCTAGCTTTCGGATTCTGCTTTGAAAATTTCATGTTGTGGCCATGTCCTTTATTCTCATTTTTGTCCTGCCAGGAAAGCCTAAAGATGAATGGCTTTTGGGGCCCTCCATGTAACTTTCTTTGATCTCTCCATTACAGTAAGCAAGTCAGAAAAGTCTTGGCATGGTTTCTCTTCCTGTTTCCTTGTTTTTGCAGCAGTACCTGGTGGGAAGCAGTGGAAGCATCAGGTTTGCTTTCCCTTTCCAATCATGATCTCTATCTCAAGGTCTGAATGTTGTGATTCAGTTAGTTCTATCTCTGCCTTTCTCCTCTTTACACCATCTCCTCAGGGAAAACTACCAAAGAGCTGCCTTCATTATGCTGGACCTTTGAAGGGTAGGATACCAGTACTCAGCAAACCACAGGTCACTTAAAAACAAGGAGATATTGCCTTTCTGTTATAGCCCTTTGCTGTTAGATTGCTATTGTTCAGCTCTACTATGAAAATATTAAGAGTACTAATTATATGTTCAGGGTTCTGCTCTGACAACAGTAATCTAGAGCAAGCTCCTTAAGGATGACTTATGAAATGGTGCAAAATTAGTAAAGCAAAAGACTGCATTATATTTAGAGCTGAAATGAAACTTGCATCTTCTCATCCTTTGGAATATTTGGGAAAGGAAATAAAAAAAAACCAACCTTATTCTGTATTGAAGGAGACCTTTTGAAATATTTGTAGAAGGAAAAAACAGACCCGTAAATTTGAAAATGGGATTCTTGCACACCATTCAAAGGCTGGGATTTGTTTCAGCTGAGGTCTCTGGGCTGCCAGGTTTATGATGGATGGGTAGGACAGATGTCCAAAACTCCTTAGACTATTTTCTCTGTCTGGGATCTTGGGGAGCCTGGAAAATATTTCACCTTGCTTCAGAAGCACTTGTCTACTTCTACTAATTCTCATTGTTTTCTGCTCTGTTTTCTTTTTATCACTATAGTAAATACAGCCTACTCAAATATCTCTTTTGCAGTCCTTTCTGAAAGAAGACTGCTAATTACTGAAAGCTGGTTCTCTGCTATTTGCAAAACTTTAACACCGTACCGATCTATAAGACTTCAACATCTCTCTTGTCTCAGGTGAAAAACAAATCCTGTTTGATGACTGACCTTCTTAGGAACAGAAGCTTCTCCAGAAAGACATCAGATCTATTGGTTTCCAGCTGCTGCAAGGTAAAAATCATTATCACAGCACACAAGGGAAACCTAGTTGCACTGGCTGCTTAACTCAATGAACGTATTTCTTAGAATATTCCCTAAATTAGTATGAACCAACATGGGCATAATGTGATTGTGTCTCTGGCCCTTTGAAATGAAAGGGCTGTAATCAATTGATAGGATTTACTGAGTAGAAGTCAAGTAGTTATATTAAAAAATACCCCACCACAACACTTCTGAGTTTAGACTTATTTTGTTGTCTCCCTGCTCTTGGAAGAGGGTTAGATGGTACAGGGTCAGAAAATCTTTCCCTTGGTAGGCAAGTGGCTCGCTTTCTCACTTTGTGTGCAAATGGACTCAGTGTGTGCTCAGTCTGTATAAGGGATTAATCCCATTAATCAATTTAATTCCCTGTTAATAAAGTAGCTAGCAACACCTCATACTGCAGTCAAATTTTTAAGGTTGGAGCAGAAGTGGCATCCTTGTACTTACCTGGCTGAAATTGAATCCTTTTGACACTTAATTTAAATGGCATAAATTTCTTGACATCACTGAACTGGGCTGTGACTTTACAATGTCTCCCAGCAGTAGACTGAGATGAGACTTCTCAGCCTTGGCATTGTGCCTCTTGCTCTGATAGTACCCTGCTGCAAAAAAGTACACTGAGAAGATGTTTTTTTACTATGCTGGCCCAGTTGAGTTGGCTGCTGGTAAAAAACACGAAGAGACAGCAATGAACCAAGACCCTCCCCAGCTGTAAAAGGAGAGAAGATTGGCTTCTCCTTCAATTGGAAATGCAGATGTTGCCTGTGGGCAGCCTTTGGAATAAGGAGACTTCTTGCCCCACCTTTCTCACCAAAAGAGGTCCTGATGGATATGCCCAAGTCTGTCCAGGCAGCTTCAAAACAATGTGGAAATCTGAAGATAGTAAATAATTATTTTCTATTATCACACCTTATGTTTATTTCCTGCTCCATCCGAAACAGCTAAAAGGAAAAAAAAAAATAAATAAAAAAATTTCTCTATGCTTTTAAAGAAAACTATTACAGCTACTGGTAAATCTGAGACTAAAATGAGAAACAGCCATTTGAGATACATTTGTAATTAATGCTCACTTGTTCTTGCCTTATTAACATTTCCCACCCCCAACATCCACACACCTACACACACAGCCATCCTTCCCCAGCTCATATTAAATTCTGTCTTCTGGTGAAATGCAGTATAAAGTAGGATATAGGGCATGAATCTAGTAAGACTGTACTTGGTAATCCAGTTCTGGGTTGTTTGTTTCTTATCCTTTATTGCTCTATTTTGTCCTTATTGAAACTCCAATATATTGCCTGTATTATTTGATATTCCCTAAGTTTGATCTTTAATAGCTGGGTATGCCCAGCAGTTACTGACTCTCAGTTCTGTTCCTTTTCTTCAGAACAGAAAGTTTGGGGTTTCTGTAGACCTCAATGCGCCACATACAGTCCTCCAACTTTTTGACTGCAGTAATCACCTGGCTTCGCAATATCAGGACTTGCATGAAAGCCTCCCATGAGGACCACGTAGATTGGGTTTCTCTAGATTCAAGTGAATAAAGTCCTCACTCTTACCTCTTACATGAGAATGAATGTGGTTAGTCTTTAACTGGTTGGTGATTCCTTAGATGAATTCTCTGTCATTTTGTGTAACTTTACATTTTTTCCTTTTTTTTGTTTCTGAAAAGCAATTCAAGTGGTGATCTAGGATATTCAATATTATTCAGGTTCAAAAGTGCAACATATGATGTTGGGAATTCAGATATTAAATGGCTGGCACACTGACAATAAGGTTTTGTAGATAAATTTAAGGAACAAACCTAATTTTAATTAAAATAAATTATAATGGAATTGGAGGTTTTGATCAGTAATTATCCAAAAAATGACTGGACATTCCAAAACTTTGGGTTTTGCACAACAGCTCAGTCCACTGGTATCCAATAGGCACATCCCCTTCAATTACTTTGAGCTAAGGGTTTTGTTTCAGTCTCTGAATTTACACTCTGTGGAATCAGTAAATGTTGCGGAAAAGAAGCAGAGTATAAATGCTGAAAGCGCGCCATTGATGCGAAGCTGAGGTAATATATCTTTACAATAAGTCAATACAGCTCAAGAGATTGAGGTTACACTGACTTTACTTACACTCAGGTGGCTGCATCCATATCAGAGCTGTGCTTACTCATTTATGAATGAAACTTAGATTTCTGGGGCTCTTACTATCCCTGTTGTTAATGAGCTGAGCTCTTTTGTGGTGGCTTCTCTCTCTGGTCCCACTGGAGGATTAGGTGGCCTTGCAGTCATGTTTGTTTCCTTTCCCTCTGAGACATAATTATGAAAATGGCTCATTTGTACTTTTTGAGCTGGCCGAGTTAAAAGTTCTTAACAACACATAAAAACAAAGAGTTTTTTAAATTTTATTTTTTAATTGGCAGCTGAATCCTTATGAGCAAGTTGCTCAAGGGAGCTTGCTTGGAGAAACAGAGACTGACTTTGATGCCTTAGAGTGGCTACCTAAAACAGAGGCTAGACAAGATTAAGAGAATAAAAGTGGCTATTTATTGGACTTCAATGGGTTCACCTTGGGCAGTCAGAAGCCTCTGAGGGGCTACACCCAAGATGGACGATGGTTACAAGTTTTTCACACAGTTTTAAGTTTGGTCCATTTGTATATCAGGGGTTAATCCTCCAATTACACGTTCAGGTAATGAAGTAATTTACTCCAAGTTTGCCCCCCCAGTTCACTGTTACTTACATCTCTCAGGACCTGAGACAATAAGGTGTCCTTGAGTTTCAGGCCTTGAGAGGAATTGTTTTGTTGAATAAAATGGGAGAACGGTAGCTGACAGGCTATGGAGTTTTAGAGTTATACTATACTAAAGCAGTACAGGATCTGAAAAATATATAAGCTAAATCCTAAAGCATCACCTTCTTGCTGGGCAGGAATATTAGCAGAGATACCTGAAGAAGGTATCAAGAAGAAGGGTCAGGATTGTGTTTGGATATTCTCTCTCATCATGGCTGCTGATTTTTTTTTTTTTTTATACCTAACTTTAAACAAACCTGTGAGTTTTGATGTTGCTCTCTCAGGAGAAGTTTTGTTGTCATTGCCTGTGACTAATTACAGTTCCCCTGTAGTCACTGGCACACACAAATTTTTTTTAAAGTTTGAGCATGGATCTCAGATCACATCGACAAAGGCCTCTTAGACTGCAAGCCTCAGCTGTACCCTTAGCATACCTGCTGAGCTGAGAAGTCATGACTTTTTTCAGTCTTTTTTTCTCTGTGCTTCATGGTTTGATGTGTATTCATTTCATGTTTTCAGCTCTTCTTCCTGAGAGCTTAAAAAACCTACTAGGAAAGAAACAAAGAACATGAAAGATGCTTATGCAAGTCCTCAGCTGCAGTTGTGATTAGAGCACTAGATTATTGCTATAATAATGATATAATGAGGTGGCAGTGCCACAGAAGTATGCCCACTTCCATTCACCAGACCTAGTGAGGGAAGTAGAAGGAAGTGCGGAGATGGCTCCAGCAAGAATGTTGCTCATCATTATTTCACTGAAGAAGCTGCCTCTCGGTCAGCAGCTTGGGCTATGAAGAGATAGCTTGAGACTTGAAGGTGTCTGCCCAGATTTGAAAACCACCTTGGTATTGCTCTGCTCATCCCTGCGTAATGCAGCCCATGCTGGAAATAACTTCAGTTTGAACAGATGTAGCTCATCTCTCAAGCCTGCCTCATTGTCTTCCTCTCCCTGAAGGCAGTGCCCTCTACTGCCTCTTTCTTGGTGGAGTTTTCCTCATAAGCCAAGAAGAGCCTTTATCTTCCTCCCTCCTCCCCAAGCCCTGATCCCCAGTGGTGCAGCTGCCAGTCTGGAGAAGGGCTGGGGTGCAGGGCTGAGTCCTGCTGTGCTGTGGTGAGGAGGAACCAAACTGGGAGACAAGCATTAAGCAGAGATCTCAGTGGCACATGTGCTGCTGGCAGCACATGACAACCCCATGCATGTGACAACCCTTCTCTTGGCAGTAGGAGTTCTGTAGGCATGTGGTGGTTATTCAGGCTGTGTTGAGTATTTGTTATCCCTTCAGACACAAAATAGGCAGATTACTGCTGACTGCAGGGTGCTGACCTGTGCAGCTCACTGCTGTGCTGGTGTCCTGCTCCAGGTTTATGGGTTTTTTTGGTTGTTTTGTTTTGTTTTATCATTGCCATTGTATTAATATTAATGTTATTAAGGAAAACAAAAGCAGCAAAAATCATTTGGGTCACCAAGCCTAGTCTCTCTTGACTGCAGGCAGACAGAGAGAGAAGGTATGTTGCTCTGGAGAACATCTGCTTTTCTGGCTTCACAAACACCCTGTCCGCATGCAGGGTGGCTTTTGGTAATGAGGGTCAAGATTCACTTCTGTCTAGAGCACAGCAGTTCATAAGGATTTCACCATCCAGATAGTCTGTTCATTTAAATGCTAATAAGATTCCTGTTTTGTTTTGAAATGTAGAGAGGATCTTTCTTCTTCACCCTTTAATTCCCTTTCTCCTGTTGTTTACAATCTTGCTTCAGCAGTTCAATCTGGTATTGCAGATGAGAAACACTTGATTTAGCCAAGGTGAAAGTATCTTTTAGGTGTACTTTTCAGAGTAGTGTGTGCTGGGTGAGTGGTACTGAGTGGTTCAAGCATGACCAGGAGAAGTCTCTCCACCTTTTTGGACTTGTTCCATCGAGGACATCAGCTTTTGTTTTGCTTTCAGAGCTCTAGTACTGAGAACAAAGGCCTATTCTGCAGACAGGCAGGATATTTTACCCAGGACGTTTCCTACAAAGACAGCAAATGCACCTTTAAGGGCTCCACAAGTGGCCACTGGGGACTTGTTGCTCAAAGAGGGCAAATCCAAGATAATGAGCATAGTTTCCATGGGAGTCTGACTCCACTTAGGAAAGGATGGCGCTTTCCCCCCAGTATGCAGCTGGACCAGAAATAGAAGCAGGCTGCCTCTGTGTACCACGTGGCTTTAATGACTTCATAACAATGACATGAGTAACCCTGTGAGTATGCTGTAAGGTGACAAGAAGCTGGAGATAGTGCTGTACATGGTCTTCTCATTACGTATTCTAGATGCAGAAGGTAACAGGACATGAGTCCAAAAGCATTTAATTTAAATAAGGCTCAGCTCTTTTACATTACTCTGATGTGTGTCTCAGGAATATACATTAGAATTGATAGAAAGGAAATTTGAAAGGTCCTGCTAATATTATTTGTTATAGTTTTATTCATTACAGCGATCCAAGGGTTCCACTTTATCTTGGCCCAATCTCTGAACATACACATGCGTGCACTAAAAAAAGTTCCTGATATCACAGCCTCAGATTATAGCATGACCCAATGATAGCTCTATTTTGAGTTTAGGGACAACTGCTGTCCTCCTTTTCAAGTAGTAGAAATGGTTAAACCCTTTGGGGCATAGTGATGCTCTTCAGATGGTTTTCTATATGCATATTATTACCCAGGTCAGAGAAACCTGGAATCTGGACACTTCAGGTATCCATGATACAGAAGAACCACTGAGCAAGCCTCAGAAATGATGGGGAAAAAGACATAAAGGAAAGCTTTGAGAACAGCTATCTTGAGTAACCCTGAACAGACTAGGAAAGTCTTTTGAGATTGTGTGCTGATGGCAGTGAAGATGAAATTTCCTGTCGTGTGACACCCTCAAACCTGGCAAATGGGTCTTGGTGTTCCTTGTCAGAGAGCAGAGTTTCTATAATAGATACCAGGACCAGGCTCTACTGCCAAATGCTTATTCCTAATAGAACAATTTGCAAGATCCCAAATTCTGGGGAACTGTTGAGTTCAGAGAGAGTAGCAACAGAGCTGAAAGTGTTATGTAAACAACATATGTTAGATGTCTGATGTGTGGAGCTGGTTTGTTCCACACAAAGTGCTAGAAAACTGCATAGAACATAGGAGCCCAATTTCCAATTTACCAGTGAAAAAAAAACCTAAAAAGCAGAACAGTGAATCTCTATTGAACTTGAAGTAAGAGTGACTTTTTTCTTACAATTGTTTTTTCTATAGTTTTTTATGGTTTTTCTCCTGTTTCTAAATTCTTTTCTGTTGGATGTTTGCATAAAGGAAACCAGTATGTGAGTTGTATTTGAATGAGAAGGTCCAGTCAGAATATAAGCTCAATAATTAGGCTTGGAATCTTCTAAAATAGCTTTTGCAATCAAAAACATAGCCATCAGACCTAAGCCAGTTGTCTAGGTACCCACCATAGCTAGAAGAGGGGCATCCCTTGAGGATAGCTTGGCCCTTTTTAGAAGGACTTTTAAAATGAGCAAGATGGTTTGTCATCCAAAAGTGATTTTCTCTTTGTTAGAGAAAACTTTGGATGACTTGTTTACTCCTACCCTATATATAATTTTGATACCCTATATATATATATATATATATATATACACCGTATGCTTACCCTTTATATAGTCAGAGTTAACTGAGAGAAATCTTGTCCTGAAGTGTCTAAGAAGTCTGAGTTTGAGAGGCTGTCTGAGCAGAACTGATCACAGAGCAGTGCTGGCCATGTTGCTGCTGACTGAGTGGTTGTTTTACAGTCCAGAATCACCAGGCATTTTGCAGCCTGGGCAGGGCCCTTTGCTTTTGTGGCACCCAACAATGAGTTACTGCCATAGCACTGAAAAGTCCTCTGCAAACTGTTACTTTTCTCAGTCTTGACTTGAGCGTTCTCAATTGATTGCAGTTTCTGCTTTGTCTTCAGATTCGTATTCAAGCACTGTCGCATTTGCTGGTTTTCTTTCGAATTGTGCTGCTGGTGCTCTGACAGCTGAGTGCTGCCTTGGTGGTGGCATTACTGCGGGGCGTTTGTGCTGTGCCTGCAATGACAGGCCCTGACATTCAAAGCTTGGCTTCATCCAGTCGCTTGAGGGGGGACGAGAGTGAATTCTTGCCTTCAAGCTGCAACCTTGATGCCAAATATTTTAAGGAAGCCTGCATCTCAGATGTGAGAGCTCCCCTTCTTCCTGCTCATTAGGTGGTAGGATCTGCTACTGTGGTTTGACTTTTACAATGCCACAGGCAAGAGTTGCTGCTGCTTTTTACATTTTTACCTGGATCATTGGCATTCTGCCTCTCTGCTTCTGAGACTTGGATTAGGTATTGGATTCAGGAGGAGGCTGTAAGACAAAGAAGCATGCAGACTGCTTTCCAAATCAGCCCTGATTAGAGATGAAAAATCAACTTATTTTACAACTTATTTTACACATATTATATATTTATGAAAACATTGTCTCTCTGCAAACATTACCATTTTTACCTACATATTATAAGCCAGTCAAAATGGATCATTCTTTGTGTGTCTATTGTTAAACATTCCTGCAATTTTAAATTTCTTAATGTTTATTTTCTGTAGGTGGGCTTTTTTTTTTTTTGGTGGGGTTTTTTTGGTTTTTTTTTTCTGTTTTTTTTTTTTTTTTTTTTTCCTGACTTGATACTATTGATCTTAGTGCCTTGTTTCTGATACCTAGCACTTGTCCTGCAGAGGGGAGAGACAGAAATAGAATGGCAGATCGCTGCTTGGCTGGAAAGGCATTTGTTCCCTTGCAGTGATGAAGAGGGTGACAGCTCCTCAAATGGTGCTGCAAGCAGCCATGTGAGGGGAAAACCCAAGCCAGCTGTCATTGCAAAGACACTGTAGCAACCTTATGCACCAGAGCAGTGTAAAGAACTAGAAAATGGTTCAAAAATTCATGCATTCCTTCCACCCAAGTAAAAATCCCATGTAAGTATGTGGTTCTAAAAGAAAACCCAGCCTGATCCTGGGCTCTTTGTAGTTACAGGCCTCCCCAGTGAGCTAGCTGCTACCTTGCTTCCTCCCTTTGCTACTTCTTCCCACTCCTAGGGGAGGAAAAAAGATTTTCTTCCTTTCAAGTTTCCCACATTCTACTTTGACCAGTTAAGTCTTTAATAATTCCCCATTTCTTCTTAATCAATTGCTACCCTTAATAACCCATAGAGATGTGAATTTTCTTTAATTTTTTTCTTACTGCTGAGACCCAACACAATTTTAGGCCATAAATAATACTTTTAAACAACTTTTCAGAACTGTACTCTGGATTACTTCATTACCTCTTTTCTCATGGTCATTCCCTTTAGCACCACACAGCATGTGCTCAAAGACAAAATGAGAAGTTGCTGAGTTACCTCCTTGTCCTTTTGTATTAGCATTTTGAACATGTTAATATATTTTGAGTCTACAAGTGGCCTCACAGCTTATGTCTTTTGAGTATTTACAAAGAGAAGGAACTTCTGGAACTCATGTCTTTGAGCTGTAGAAGTTGTGCTGAATGAGTCGTGGGTTTGTTTTGTGTGAGGTGGTCTGTGATGTGATCTGAGACCCTTTTGCAGGGCTTCCAGTAAATCATGCACAACTCCCTCACTGTCCTCTGTGCCCAGTCCTAGACACAAGGCCAAAAGCTGAAATTCACCTCTGGGATGAAGAAATACCTCGAATGGTTCTACTGGAGCAATGAGAAGCAGAGGTGGCCAGGCACTCCCTTGTGTTGGGGATCTCAGATTTGGGGGCACCCTACAGTGGGAGTGAGTGGCAAATGAATTTTGCCACTCCACCACCCCTGGACCTCTGAGACTAGCAGTGACTGTGGCAGTACTTCAGTACCTGTCACTGGTGTTATTTGTAGGGTTTAGCAGTAGGATTCCACAGAGACTCAAGAAAATGCTGTGAGCTCCTCTAGCTGTTGCTCCATATTATCAATGGGACCTTTGGGACTGGTGTCTTTCAAAACTTCCTACCCTTCTTCCAGTAGCTCAGGAGCCTAGAGCCCTTTTTGCATTGTATTGTCAGGACTGTGCTCTTCAACAAGCCTTTTTCCATGCTATGGTACAACACCTGGAAACAATTAAAGAGAGGGCACAGGTAAAAATGCAACCAAATAGTAAATGCAATGGGAATTTTGAGGTAACAGCAAAAGGTGTCAGAGAACAATGAGCCCAAGTTCTCAACCACACAAGCACCTTTGGATGCTCATTGACAGGTTTCTGGGTTTAGGGCAGAGTTTGTATTATACTGCTAGGAGATCCCGGTTGGGAACCAGTGCACAACTGTGCAAGCCAACATCAGCACTCCTAGATTGATGTCCCCATCCACACACAAAAGAATAGGCTCTGCCCTGGTTTAATCCAGGTGAAAATTTGTCACAGTTTCCCCTACTGTAATTACATAAATCTAAGTAAAGTATCTCTTTGAGCTTCTCACAGGCCAGGTCCTGGCAGAGGCACTGTCAATTTTCATGCCTATTGAACATCATCAGACAGTTTTCTTGATGGCACAAAATAGCTGCTCTCAAAGCACTGCCCTACCTAAATTTGCTCAACTTGTGTCATGAAAGGAACTGGTGCACAGTGGCCCGCTTCAGCCTTTGTCAGCGAGGGCAAGTTGAATTGTGGATAGAGCATACTACCAAGGAGTTGCACAAAATCAAGAGACTCCAATATTTGCTGGGTGGTGCTTGTGTGGCTTTTGTTGGGTGGGTGCATGCAAAGGCTTTTAGCCCCAGTGAGATTTTGGAGTAGTTTTGTACTATCAGGAGGGCCACTGGGATCTTGCCTGAGAAGCAGAATTTCTGTGTTGTGTTTATCTTCTCTTTGTTTGATAAGCAAACATAGATATTTTAAACTCTGCTGTATCCATGTGGTTTTCTCATGGCTGTAGTCTTTCATACAGACCAAAAGGTTCAACAGACTATTTGTTCCTGCTATCAGATAACAAGCAAGGGCTGGCTGTACACAAGGAGATGGGGCCAGGGTCAGCTTGAACTGAAATTTGCACTTGTTAAGTCCCTGAGTTAAGACAAACCAAAATCGCTTCTAGTTTTTTGGTTATAAAATGGGGAGAAGATGGATCTGTCCTTATAAGACTTAGTGCTAAGTACTGTTAGAAACCATCCTGTCTCGGGAGCATTTTTTCACCCTTGGCACTAAATGATTTTTTTTTTAGTTCCATTTCTTAAAGCAATTTCATGCTTTGATAAAATATAGTAATTTTTCTATGTTGTATGTAGTAGAGTAGCCACTCTGGAGTAGACCAACTATATTTTGTTGCCTCTCTGTCCTTGCTGCAATACAAAATACCAAAAGTAATTAGTCTGCAGCATGGATGAACTGATTAGTTTGGGGAACAGATACATTTTAAAATGAGAGCCTCTGGAGCCATATCTCCCTCTCTAGTAAAAAGTTGACTAATATTCACAACGGCACTGTGTTCCTACTTTTTAACTCTTTCTTTTTTTGTGTTTATGACTTTAATTTACTGTCCAATTTAACAGAGCCATTTAAATTCACTGGATTTGATTTATCAAGTGCTCTGTTCCACCTGGGCAAAATAGAACTACGAAGAGCAGGCATTCATCATACAGTGAATGGGCAGCAATCCTTCCTGATGGAGGGGGTGGTGTGGCTTGGGGCAGGATGGCAGGAGAGGAGTTGGTCATCAGAGCCCCCACAGTGTTGATTCTGCACTCCCTGCTCTCTGTCTGCAGTGGCTGCTGAAACAGCTGGATATTGCAGAGCAGCACTAAGAGGCATGAGCAGCCTGTTTGAGGGAAACCCAGGCCAGTTCCTTGCTGGTCCTGCTCTGGACTGAGTGTAAGGGGGAATGGACTTCCCCACTGGGCTGTGCAGCTTATGTGATGCCTCAGTACTTAAAGATCTTTGGATAAAAGGTACAATTAAGTCCTGGCATTATTCTGTAACTTAAAAATGGTTGAAACTCTGGTTAAACCCAAATTTAATTAACTTTGTTTTAAACAAAGATTATTGTAAAACCTTTATCCAGCTAAAGCTTTATCTGCCAAGTTTCACTGCAGGCTATGCATTTGCATAGCAGAGTTTTACACACTCCTGAAATTTGTGGTTTGCAATGGAAAACCTGGCAGACTTGGTTATATCAGCATTAACAGACATTCAGTATAATTGGAAGTACTGTCCCTTGCCAAAAATTGTATCCTAAGAGCTTAATAGATTTTTTTTTTTTCTTTTCCTTCAGGTCCTTGTACTTTAGTAGTGGAGGCTGCACCTGAATTTATATCTGGGCCATACATGGCTATGAATTCCACCTCCTGCATATTCTACCCATGATCTTGGGGTGAGAATGCAGCTCTCCAATTTAAGAGTAATGCCCAATTTCTACCCAATTTCCCAGTATGGCCTTGTGTATGTGAGCAACAGCAAGGGCATTTTGGAACACCCTGTTTCTCAGGTCAAGCAGTATGATGCCCTCTGAAAATCCCTATGTCAGGGAAGAAAGGCAGAGGAGAGGTGGGAGGGATACTCATGTTTCACAAAGTCCACAAACTGCAGCCAGACTCAAAAGTGCTTAAGTACAGGCTGACTGCAAAAGGAATTCAATATTCCATTCTCCAGAGTGAATGACGCTGATCAAAGAAGCTGTGTCTGAAAAGACAAACTCTCTCCTGTCCCCTTCACTTCCAGACTTGAAGGAAAAAGTATAAGAGATCACTATGCTGCAGGAGCTGCCAACCCTCATTTCCATGGGGAAAACACTTTTTTTTTTTCCCTGCCAACCTTCTTTCCTTATATCAAAATAGTGTTTATTTTTATAAAGGGAAATGATTAACTTTACTTGCACTGTAAAACTGGCTTCAAAAAGGATAAGACAAATACAGAGTAGGAAAAAACCACTAAGAGCTGCTAAAAAGCTCTAAACAGAGCTGCAAGTGCAGTTTCTGGATAGAGGGGGGAGAACAGAGCACAGAAGTGCAAGTCTGCTCCTGCCTCTGAGCTTCCAACCATACCATGATACCTGTGCTTGTCCCCAGGCAGCTGCTGCTGTTGTCAGAGTCTGGCGAGGCAGACCTCTGGTTTGACAGAGGACAGACATCATGTTGCCTTACCCTGGTAAATGGGAAACAAGATGTTGTTCCTTGTTGCAAGGAAAGTCCAGGTGCACCATGTCATGGTCCTGCCCCTATCACTCGTATCATCACTCCCCCTGAGGGCTCATCCTGCACACTTGGCTTTCAGCTGGTAAAGCTGTTAGTGCTGAGCACCTCCCCAGGGAGCACCCTGCTTTTCCTGCAAGAGCAGCTGCTGCCTCGGAATGCTCTTTGTGGCTGTGGTCACTTCTGTGGTGGTTTGAGGTGGCTTGAGTTTTCCAAGTCCTCATCCCTGCACGAGACAGGAGAGTATAGGAAATGCTTCTGTGCAGGGAGATACAATCCTCCAGGCCCTCAGAAGGATCCTCAGAGAGGTTTACATTCGAAACACCAAAGCTGAAGATATAAAAGTGTAAAACTGCATCAGATCAAATAGTTGTAATTATAGCAAGCATATGAGACAAAACCCATTGTCATTTTATCCCTCTAGGGACTCCACACTTTTTGTTTGAGCCCTATTATTGGTGAAGTATGAAGTCTAAAATTATAATAATTAAAATGATTATAGAATCTTGGGGATTGTAATGTTTTTTTTTTAATAGCTGGGAACAGCCTGTTCATTACTGAACCAAAGATTTGGCTTTAAATTCACATCAGTTTAAAATATAGCAGGAGGGGGAGTGTGTTATGTGAATGCAGTGAGCATGCCTGAAGGCTGGGTCTCCTTTTACCTCTCTGAGGCATCAAGAGGAAGGGAACTGTGGTGAAGGGCAGTCCTGAACAACAGGCTGGAAATGTGTCACGGCTTGACCTTCTGGGAACCTGCTGGTGACTTCTGCTTTGTAAACACTAAGCTGATGGCTTCTGCAGCCCAAAGCTAACATGTGGGAGCAGGCAATACATTATTTTCATTTTCTGGAAAGAGAGTCTGAGGGTGAAAAATTGAAGAGAACCACTAGAGGCACCAGCAATTGGAGCACAGGAGCACTTACTGTCAAATGCACCTTCGCTGTGTTACTTTACATTGCGTGTTTTATGCCAGCACTGCTTCTTGCTCCAAAGTGCCATTTCATTCTCATGGCAGAAGGTAGGGTGTCTCTTGCTGGGGCAGCAGCCTCTGCCAAATGTGGTAGCAAATCTTCACGAGCTGACTCTGAGCTTTGTAGGTTCCCAGGGCTCAAATGGGTAGCTCAAAGAGACAACATATTGAATGCCTGATAGTCAAAATACTTTTCATTTTCAGATTGGTGCAACTTCTGGGATGAAATGGCCTCAAAATGTCAACCATGTCAGTTCCGTGTCAGAAACAATTGAAAGCTGAGTGTAAGCTTTGGGCACCCATCCAAAGCTGTGGGAGAGAGGAGGAAATCTATACCATAGATTTCAAAGAGCCCATATGTCTCATCTAGGACTCAGTGTCTGTCCTTTGCCAGATCAGGCCCACCTCTGTGAAGAAGCGACTAGGTAGCAACAAGGGGATGGAGGAGAAGGGGAGGAGAAAGGAAAGGGAATCAGAGAAACATTGATAAATTCTATTTAGTGAATAATACAATACATGTAGCAGCACAATGGCCTTTTCTGCAGGCAGATTATCCCAGCCAGAGTCTTTGCTGTATTAAAAAGAGGGGGAAAAATAGAGCACCAAAGAAAAGGAAAGGCGGGCTGTACAGCAGCAATCAATGCTGCCCTTTGTGCTGCCTGACATTTGAGGGACTTGTTATCAACGATTGCTGGCTGCTTTATCTAAATGTATCTCCCCAGCTGCCAGGCACAGCGCTGATAGGCAGCGGGACGTGCCGATGGCCCCAGCTGATACCGTGGCCGCCCAATTCACCCGCCAGCCTTGCTGCCGGGGGAGGATGGCTTCTGTCACACCGCTGGCATGCTGCATCTACTCCCAAAGGGGGAGAAGGGCCGTTTCTTCCTTCCCCCCACCTCCTCCCCATGCTTACCAGCCGCTTTTTTGTCTTTTTAAAGGAGAAGGAAGGAAAAAGAAACAGTCCAAACAGGTCTAAAATTTAAAGAGAAAAAAATCAAGAAACTTGGGATGGGAAAGGAAAATGTACTTATTTTTTTATTTGTCCTATAACAGCTCTGTCATCTGCTGCTCTGGCAGAAATTCCCATATATGTGCTTGCCTTCTCTCTCCTGCTTTACTGCAAAAGAGTGATAAGAATAATCTAGTGCTTGGCTGCTAGGTTGTCTCTTAGAGTGAAAAATGCCTGTCTAATATTTTTTGTTTGTACAACATATATACTTGTGTCTATGTAATGCAAGCAGCTGTATGCACAAGTTTGCTTGCAATTATTATTAATTTTTATGACTGGAAGATTATGAATGGGCATAAAATAAATGTTAGCTTGTGGCATTTCCTAAATCCTGGAGGGTGTATGTATTTAAAAATAAATAAAAGTATTGCAGTCCACTTCCATCCAGAAACTATCTGATCTTAGGGGTAGATGCTGCTTAAAGCCAGCTTAATTATTCCTAAAGTGTAGCCAGTTGACACATACTAAAGTACTAAAGCTCTGAATTTGTGTGGCCTCTTATTCCATGAGACAGTTTAAATTATTGTCTTTACAGCTAAAAAGGTTTTGAGGTCTGTGTGGAAATGTCAGCTCATAGGTTTGCAAATATATTTACTCTTGCTGGGTGCTAATGAAGCCATTAAAAATGCAATACGCCAAAGCTGAAGGATTTCTTAAAATATGACCATTTTCTGATGTCTGTGACTCCTTCTCTTGAAGCATTTGGAAAACAAAGTAACCTAGAAGCACAATAATAGAGGGCACTGTATTAACTGATCTACTTTCAATGATTCTTTGCCAAAATCTGAAAGTAATTAGAGCTCTCAAAAAGCAGATGATTCCAAGATAATAAATTCTTATCTCTCTCATGTTCATCTGTCTTATTTTAACACGTGCACATTGCTACCTTGACCATAGTTCATGGAATATGTTCCACTGCACGTAGTGAAAACTGTTAGCAGTGCATTTTGAGGAAATTCTGGCCTATTTGAAGCATTATTTTCTTCTGCAGTCACTTACAGCTACTTGCATCAAAAAATCAAGGAGGAGAAAAGTGAGCATACATGAAGGGGTGTTGCAGACCACAAAAATCCCTCAGGAGAGCCAGAGCCAAAGCCCAGGTACCTGTTCAACAGAAGATTAGCAAGATGTTAATAAAATACAAGATTTGCCTTTGAAAAATGGCACATTTGAATGTTGGCACTTCAAAAGTCTAAGCTGAATATGGAAAATGGTCATATGGAAATGGGATCTTTGATAAAGTTCTGTCTGAGAAAGCATCATGGTAAGAATCTAGTTCACAGGTCAGAGCTGGATGCTGTCACTCACCTCTGCAGATCCCAGTTTTGGTTGGGTCATGGAATTCTTTGTGGAGCCAATGCTACTGTTCTGTATAAGAAATAGGAACAATTTCACTATGCAGTGTGGAAGTGATCTTAAACGGAAGCTGTTCTGCCTAGCTTCCTTCATAAATTATCCAAAATATAGCAGAAATGCCTTTAATAAATAAGTTATCCAAAGGCAGAAGTACCTTTAATAAATAAGTACTGTCCAGCACTGGGTGCCTTTGCCTTTCTGCCTGACAGCAATAAGCAAGGGGAGAGCATTCCACCCCCCTGTTACTCCTCAGCCTTTTGCAGGTGCAGGCAGCACAAGCTCAATGTGCACATAGTATAACCTTCCTGAGCATTTCTCTTTCTGTGGCATTAGGAAGCCAATTCCTCCCAAGAGCATGTTTATATCAATCTAAAATTCATTTCAGCTGAAATATTTATGATTTTGTGGGGGGGAGGCAGGAGGTCTGGGTGTTGAGTGTGGTCAGATCAAGTTAGCATCAGTTGGCAAGGTTGACACAAGTAGTAATCTCTCTGTCCCTCCTCCCATACCTAAATGAGCATTTATTCCAAGCTCTTTCTTAATGCTGTAACATAATTCATTAGGACAGCCTTAATGAGCTGGTAATTAGTCTGGTGGGAGGGGGGTGAGGAGGGGAAGTAGAAATGCTAGACAGAGAGAAAGTCGAGCAGGCTGGGACACCTTAAAGAGCCCTGAGAGAGCCTTTTGTCAACAAAATGGATCGGGCTTGCAGGCAGTAAAACTTTCAAATGACCTTCGTGTCAAAATATTAGGCATCTATTTTTTGCTAGATGGTGGTTTCATAAACATAAAAAGCACACATATCATTCAGAGTGTTGTAAAATTTGTCTCAAAGATGTGGTGTTTCCTTCCGTCCTTTTTTTTTTTTTTTTTTTCTTGTTGCAAGACAAATATCACCTCTGTGTGGCGTGAGTGGGGGATGGGGTAAGGGGGATGACATCTAATATCACAAACTTCTGCTTAGTCTGAGCATAATGTTAATAGAAGCTCATCTTTGTTCTGATGGTTTTAAGTGCTTGATCTTTCTTTTTAGGGGGTGGGGAGAAATCAAACATGTACCATAGTATACATGCTAAAAACAGCTATTGAGATGGTGACATTTTCACTTGTAAAAATCGAAAATTACTTAGATGTTTATAATTTATGGCAAAAGCTAGATGTTAATATTGCTCTGTGATTTAGAAGATACATGTGGCATAATAAATACTTCAAAGACAACAGCTCATTTCTGCAGAAGTGAAGCATCAAAACAGTTGGCTATTTAAGTGCTTTTTCTTCTGTAGAGTCTTCATTTCCAAGGTTAAATTTTGACATGGAGGGTAAAGAGGTCACTGTTTTCTACAAGGCAAGGAAATGATTACTCGAAGCATCCACTCGTTTTGCACTAAGCTTGTCTTTAAGCTCCTTTCACTTCTGTATTCTATCCAACAAGCCCCAAAGCAGTGGGACTTCTGTAACTTGGATAAGTTGTAGAATGCTGATAAGGCATCATTTGAGTTGAGCCATACGAATGTGCAAGCAGAAATAACTGGGGTAAATAGCCAAGTTAATAAAGGCAAAAAAAAAGGTAGCAGAAGGATGGAAAAATTGACTTGCTGATCTGTTGTGGGGTTAACTATTTCTTTCTCTGCCATCACATCACACAATGCAGAAATGACAAGCTGCTCCTTCTCTGCCTGCTATCTTTCAACTGTATTTCCCCTTTGACCTCCTGAACCATTTATCCCTTGTAAACAGCCATTGCAGTGAGGTACTGGCAGCCAGGCCACTGCTGGGAGCCCAGATCTTCCCCCGAGAAATGGCCGTGACAGGTGATCACAGAGCTTGAATAAGGAAAAGCCAGGACTGGGCTTAATGGACATCTAACCTAGCCAGCCACCAGCTTGTGATTGGGTGTAATTGCTCACAATTTTAACTGATGTCAACTGAAATATTTCTTATGTGGCTGGAAGTATCAGGACTGATCCTCAGACTTCCAGGTCCCAGTAATTTCCCACCTCTTTAGTGTGCCAAGTAGACTTGCCTGTGGCCAGTTAGTGGCAGAGGCTGGAGACTGGCTGGGTCTGTGCCCATGAACAAAGGCCACATGGGACTGGCTGCCTCAGGGATTTACAGTTTAGTGGATATTCCCTTTGAGATCTGAAGGCAATCTTTCCCACATAAAATGTGAAATGTAAAGACAATTTTAAACAAGGATGCTTGACAAGGAGATGATGCTTGACTTCTCCTCATAGACCAGAGCAGAAAAGGAAGTTTTACATGGACTTGTTTAACCCAGTGTTGTTTCACACTGCTCTTTTATCCATTGTGTGAAAACACTTTGGACTTTCTTTTCCTCCCCTCTACTTTAATTATTCTTAAGTACATTGCTAGTGTTATAGTGCTCTGTCAGAACTGATTATGGATCACAATCATTTCTGGAGGACAAGTTCTTGAGTTAATAAATTAGGTACTTTTAAAAATTTATTTTTTAAGCCAACAGAAAATATAGAGATGCTGTAAAATACAGTGTAACATACAGGCATATATTCAGGAAGATTCCAAGTGTGATCAGTTTACCATGGGGTAAAATATTGGTGTTGCCCTTCATTGAATCCTGCTGCTGGGCTATGTTAAACCTACCAATCAAATTTTATTTCATCCCTCCTTGCTTTTTTTATTTTCTACTTTTTCTCAGCTGCTTACAGAAGAGACAATTTCTTTCACCCTTTAACATATTCAGGATGATCCAGGTCCACCAATAAAATACCAAAGCTCAGTAATGAAACTGGATCTGTTCATAGGGTGCAATGCAACATTTTTGATGCACAACACAACTATGACATGACCCCCAAAAAAGTGTCTTAAAAAAAGTAATTTTTATAGCACAGTTGAGACTTGTAATGTTCTATCACATGGATAACTGGTGAGGCTGTAATCTCTGCTTAGCTCTCCTTATTAGAAGGCTGTTTCTTACATTACTTTTTTTTTTTTTTCCCTTCTTTTATGGAATATGTTTACTTTTATTCCCCAAACCTTGATTTTGGGAAATTGATTGAAATTTTCTCTGTTGGGTGCCTGCTGCAGAATGAAGTTCATCATTCTCAGGAAAAACATATTTTTAGCAGGATTAAGGGAAAATTACATGCTAAATTCTGGCAAATACTTTTTTACTACTACTTTTCTTTGTAAAGACCAGCCAAGACTGAAAGACAGTATTTTAAGATGGGTCTTACATTGTTTTTAGAGGGATATCTTCTGCATCTTTCTCTCTGCTTTGACAAATTTATCCAAATTCTTCTGGTTTTGAAAACCTGCAGCATGTATAAATTCAATAAACATTTCTCAGGTGACAGGAAGATGTCTTAAGGAGAGGAAAAATAAAGTTGGAGGGGAAGGCTGAGAAAAGAGCTCAAAGGAGCAGAAGTGCTCCTGGGAAGGGGGCTGGGGCAGCACATGTGGGATCAGGCAGGTTTTGAAGAATACACAGGGGATGGAGCTGTGGACCTGGCTTGCCAGACAGGAATTAATTGCTTGTATTTAAGTGTCTGAGGAATGAATGAAGAAAGGACCTTGGTGAACAGAGAGGGATCGTGAGGGAGAGGTTAGATAGATTAGAGCAGAGGGTTCTTATGGTGTGTCAGTAAATACAGTTGTCTCTGTCCATCACAGCAAATGCCTCCCTCCCTGCTCCAGAGTACCTGGAAAAGAACCTCAGGTCCTTGAGTTTCAAGATTTTCTGCTACCAGCAAACAGCCATGGCATCGATTGACAAAACCTTCCACCCCCTCTGAAAAATCAAATTGAGTTCCAAATTAGTGGTTCCTTTTAGCTTAATATCCCTGTGACTTGCCTCTATGTACCATGGAAGTAAATTAACTGTGAATTAGTGCCAGAGCCATAAGGAACTCACACAGAAGTTAATAGTTCTGTCTTCATAGCAGGGACTGAATAATGTGCAGCAAAATAAGAGCTAGGCGAGTACATAGAAGAATACAAACAAAATATTGTAGACATGTGGTCTGTGCTGAGGCAAGAGTTCCCAAGGCAAAATATACGATTATGTAATTTAGAGTGGTAACCTAATGCAGTGGCAGTGAGGAACGGCTCTGCAGGCATCCTTCATTCCACTGTGTTCTAACTCTGCTTTGCCCCTGAATAATGATATTTAACTTACCCATTTTGTGAGATATATTTGTCATTGCACTTTCCACCTACCTCCTGCACAGTGTTGAGTGTCAGAATTCACTGTACACCATCCCTCAGTAGCAATGTTATTTTTCTTGCTCAGGAAATGCCAAAGCTAAAATTGCCCACATAACCACAATTCTGGCCCCCTGTGTAAATACATTACAAGACAGTCTTTAATTACATGAGTTTACATTTATTTATTTTTTCCCTGCTGCATGATACTCAGAGGCATCTGGCCATATAATTCGAAGTGTGGCCCAGGCCTTTACCTCGTATCATCCAAAGAGTATGCTGAATACAAATTTATTGATTCGCTCTTGGGTGTTTCAGCCGTGCTTTCAGCAGAACGTTTTGAATACTTAATAGACACATGTGGATTCAAATTCACAGCACCCCTGTGAGGCAAGAAGGTGACAATATTCCCATTTTACAGATGGGGAGCTGAGTCACAGGGAGATTAAGGTCACAGGACCCACTGATTTTGGGGCCCCAGTTTGATGTTTCAGAGTACTTAGTGTTTTTATAGCTCAATATATGTTCAAAGCACAGTTCCCAGAGACTTCAATTACAGCTTCCAGCACTCAGCACTTTGCAAATCAGCCCCCAGGGTTTCAAGTCAGGCATCCAGAAAATGAGGAACACACAGTTAGTGACCACCTGTGGTTTATAACTTGGCCAAATGTGTGTGGGTTTTCATGGTAATAGCAAAAGGCACCTCTCTTATTCCTGGGTGATGCTTTTCTCTCTCAGTCGAGCCAACTGATCCCTGCAGTAAAATACAGAGTGCTGCTAAGTTCTCTCAGTGGAGCAGTCCTGCACCTTGTGGAGGAGAAATGCAAGGGGACCACTGTCTTTACTAGAAAAACAATACTGCTTTCTTTCATGTAATTGGTAGCAACAGCCGAAATCTCCTTTGTTAAAGTTTTAACATGGCTTTTCAATTTCTAAGACACAGCAACTTGCCTTCAAAGTCTTAAGTCTTAAAAGACAAATTGTGAAAAGTTATAGGAGGCCAAAGTGTGACCTGAGACTGGGAGGTAGTAGGCATCACACTGCAGGGGTTGATTTCTGGTCTACTTCCAGTGCTCTCTAGCTGTATTCTGAAAGTGAAGGGGTGATACACTGGGGCCAGTGCTCTGCTTCTGCATAGTATTGGTATGGGGAAAAGAGTGCTTTTAGCTGTGCTCAGCCTGGGACAAATTATGGCAATCTGATGAAATCCCTGGAAGTGATAATTTTAATGGAGACCTCCATGGTAGACCATAATTATAGCTATACAAGTGATTTTCATTAAAAAAATTGAGTAACATGGAGATGAAATGCCCAGGCATGGGTCACTGCCTTTAATAGTATTAACAAAAGAAAGATAATGGTGAGCATGGTAGGGAGGATGCATTTTATGGATTAAATAATAAATATTATTTATTTTCTTAAAATAGAGAGGTGAAACGGAATTAATCTCAGGATTTTATCTACATTCCACACCATGCTCTCTGTGCTGGCAGATGCTTATTACTGAATAAGGTGAAACAGATGATGAAATGAGTTGCACGTTGCTTCAATTTCACTAGGAAATATTTGAAATATCAGCATATAGAATTATGTAAATTGGGATGAGCTCTGGTGTGGGGAGAACAGAAAGCATGATGCACTGAAGGGTGCAGGTGGTTTGGACTGAAAGAGGAAAACTCTTTTGAGAATTGGTCCTTAGGGACTCATGAGATCCTGGAAAAGCTCAGAAATTATTTCAAAAGAAGTCAGTAGAGCTGGAAGAAAGACACAAGACACTAGAAATGGGCCACTAAGAACTTACAAGATCCAGTTTCCTTAGAGGAGCAGTTCGTGTGAAGTAATGGCTGCTCTTAATTTGCTGGGTTTCTTGTTTACTGTGAGCTCACAGTGCTGATGATGAGTCTGTTCCTTAGCAGCAGCATACTTTCCTTGTTAGTTTTTCCACTGTTCCACAAAAAAACTGAAAGGGCTTGCTGGTAGACAGAGTCAGATCTCAAGGCAGTGACTCTTCCTGCATTGACAATACTTAAAATCCAACTCGTATGTTCACGCTTGTCATTACCATCACAGGCCTTTCAAAGCCCAATGGACACTAACACCATATGTATTATCATAAAAGCTTGATTATGAGGAGGAAAACTTATCCCTCAGAAAAAGCAGTCAGATTTCTCCCTACTATTTCCAAATAATTCCCCTTTTTGTCTCTATGTTGGAAGGAATGTTCTGAAGAAGAAATGTGAGACCATCCCTTAAAATTATGGAAAAAGAGGAAATATAACCACAAGAAATGGCACAAGGAAGAAAACATCTTCCTTTCCTGAGCTCAGCTGAATCCTGCTCACCTTTTGTGAGCAGCTACCTGAAATTATTTGCTCTGGATAGACAAGCAGAATTTGTTCCCTGGCAATGTTCAGAGGACTTGGAAGAGAGGCAGCCAATACCTGAAGGAAATAAACCCAAACAAAATAAACCTCTTTTTAGCCTCTCTTAACAACAGTCTTTTACAGGTTGCCTTTAATAGGCTTGCATTTATGGCATTAATATTTGATCTTCCTTTTTGTATAATCTCTGCATGTAGGCTGAAGCAAGACTATGAATTCCTGAAAAATACAGAGGCTAATTACAGCAGTGTGAAAGTAAAATAATGAGAGCTTGAGAATGTGACTGATAAGCAGTTAGACTAGCAAGCAGGATGTCTGTAGTCCATCAAAGGGCTAATGAAGGTCTCTGTGTCCTCTGCTATTGCCTGAGGAGAATGTACAGATGGAAAATATCCATACCCAGAAATGGCATGTAAGGATATACATCATGTAGTAACTGCATGGTGATATAACGAGTGGATTCAGTGAGTGCTTAACCTATGGATAAAGTAATTAAAGTGCATACTAGATGCTGATAACCAAGTGGGACATGCTTGAAACTAATGTTTACAAAGGAAGTGGTGCTTGGTTTCACTTGCCCCACTGAGCTGGGCTTGCAGCCTGCAGTGCTGCACTGGATTCAGTGCTCTGGGAAGGTGGCACAGCAACACTGAGGTGGACTGGTGCCTGGGGGTGGTTGACTTGGGAACAGGAAATTGGCCTGCTGCTCTTAGAGTTAATGGGGACATCTGGCTCATGCTCATGTGCAACCCCTCATGTGTCACAGTGATGCAAGAGGACCTTTCCTGATAACAGCTCTGTGAACGTTGATGTCTCTGCTCTATTTTCAACCTCTGTTGGACTGGCTGACTTTTCTTAGTAAACATGCAAATTCTGACCCTTTGGGGTGACCTGTTTCAGACAGGCAAATTGGGGAGCTAAGCACTCTGGCAGGCTCAGAAAATGTCAAGAAAACAAAAGAACAAACAAGCAAACCCATGACCAGAAAAGATTAATAAAAAAAAGACATTTTGGCCATTTGGTCATAAATAGTACTGTTCAATAGCACAAGAAATCATGCAGGCTGTGCAGGGAGACATAAAACCACTGAATTATGTATTAATATGTCATATAAAAGGAAAAAGTACTAAAGAAATACTGTTGGAAAAATAAATAAAACCACCATTAAAAGCGAACATGTCCCATTTGGTCAGTTATGCCAAACATAAAACAACAGAAAGTGCCATTTGGAAGTTAACAACACTTTTAATTTTACTACTGACTTTTCCATTATAAACCATACAAAGGTGTGGTTAGACCATAGGCTGAAGAATTGATTTTATGTCTGTGCTTATCTAAATCAGCAGGATTTCAAAATATGTATCTAGACCAATATTTCTCTGTATATATGTAGGAAAGAAGAGAGGAAGAAAGGGTTGGAAAGCTGAGGTTGTGTGAGCTGGCCAATGCTAAAATGGAACTGTTACCCTCTCAAAGGGACTGCTTTTGTAAAAGGAGCCAGAGCTGAAATCTGCTGGTGGTGGCCACAAGGCCAGTCCTCTCCAGACATTTGGTCTGCAGAGGTGAGATGTGTGAACACATGGAAAAGCCACGTCCTGCTTGCACCAGCCCAGGCTGTCCAGCACATTGGAGACACTCTTCAAGAGCACCTGGGGGGACGGTGTGGCCTTGCTCAGATTTCAGCTTGAATTTCACTCTGGCCCTCAAATGCCTCTGGTTTTAATGTGAAATGACAGGTGCCGTGGCAGGCCAACCTTGTGGAACCAGCTATGGAAGGAGGGATAGGATCTGGGAAAGGGGCTGCCCACACCTGCACAGCTGGGCCTGCTCTGGCAGGGCAGGACTGCCCATTTATCCATGCAGGAGGGCAGCTGGGGATGGCTGTGAAGTGTATCCATGAGGTCCAGGCAGCTCAGGTGTGGACAGTGCTTTGGGCCCATTAGCCCCTGTGAGCCTCTCCCTGCTGTGGAGGGCAGGACCACGGCTGGCTGAGGAGCCTCTCTGCAAGGGCCACTTGTCTTGCACACACACTTCAGGAGGGATTACAGTGAACACAAAAATAGGGATGGGGAAAACATTTTGCTGGCAGAAAGCAGAAGTGACATGGAAACTGCTGGGCCGCTGCTTCATTAAATACACTGGCCTGCCAGAACTGCACTGCAGATATCCTCCCAATGTGTTTAGAATAGCAAAACCCCCTTTGGTCAACTCCACTGCTCTTTGCTCTTCTGAGCCCACCTGCCATAGTGCCAGTAACATCTCTGGCTGGAAAGGAGAAGCGGGGAGCAGTGGCAGGGACAGCTGCGGCTGGGCACAGTGCTCCAGTACCTGCCTGTTCCTCTTTCCCTGTGCTGTCTGCACTGGGGGAAGGCTCCAGACCAACATCTGACAAGAGGCAGCAAAACCTACCAAAGCTTATCCTTCCTCTTGGGGACTGCACAATGCTCCACTGTGTCACCTCTGCAGAGGGAGAAGGGCCTGTCTGGGCTGTGGCTCCAGCTTGTGGATTTTCAAAGATGGTGCTGCAGGGTTACTTTCATCAGAGCCCATCTCCAACATCAAAAAAAACACAGAGCTTTGGTTTTGTTTTGCTTTAATTTATAGTCCTGGGAAAGTGTTACAGAGCATGAGAGAGGGGAGAAAGAAAAAATAGGAGGCAAGTATGTAAATAATCACAATTAATCTGAAGGTCTAATGGCCTGCCTGCCTGCCTTCCTGCTGTAATTTACCATATGCTCTAGTACTTGTGTGAGGTTCCCTGGCTCACGTGTTGTTAGTTTATGTAAGTGTGCACAGACCTTTGGCAAATTTGTATTTTTATTATGTAGAAGCTAACATTTAGCTTTCTTGTTGTGGGTATGTTGTAGCATATGTTAGTGTTTATGTTGCAGGGAAAATGAATCTCTTGACTAGAAAATATCTTCTTCTACTATTCTAGTGATTTGTTATTTTGACCTTTTTTGTAATGATGTTTTGTCAATAGCAAAGCTGAGTGGGATGGACCAGGTAAAGGCTAGTCATTTGTGTGTGACACACATGGTATATCGTTTCTTCTGGGTTCTTGAGGGGATAATCACATCCAGATATGATTCAGAAGGTCAACTTGAATTGGAGAGAAATGATTTCTCAGAAGTGGGTATGAAATAGGATATAGTTTGTTTTCCCTTTTTCTTTTTTTCTTTCTCCCCCCCCCCCCCCCAGTTTAAGTTGGAAAAACCTACGTATGACAGGGATGCTATGGCTTTTTTTCTTAGTGTTCTGTGTATATATGTTACCCTCAGCAAATTTTTTTCAAGACAATTTTATTTTAGCTTTTTCATTGAAGAATCTTCGATGTTTTCAGTGGGAAATATGTTTACATCACTGATATCTGTTTTCTCCAGGGCCAGTAAATAGGATCACACAATATGTTATTGATGGACCAAGGCCAATGTGACATGCTGTGATTTTCCACAATTAGTGAGAAAAAAAATGCCTTAATGCTAGCAGAAGTTTGAAGTGCTACAAAATTTGGGGTCTATTTTTTCCCCAAAAGCCTGTGTGAGAAATGGAAAAACTTCTCTGAGCTCCATGGTACCTGGATTTGGCATAATGCTTAAACCAGCCCTAATGGCTGGCATGCAGCCAGAGAAAGAAGGAAGTCCCTCCACTGGGCTCCTCTTGTGTCCTGAGACTGAAGTGTGTCCTCTGTAGTCCCACGACTGGAGCGAGTGGGCACAGCTCAGAGTAGCTCTCTGAGACTGCTCCCATGTCTGGAAAAGACATCTGCATGCTAAAGGGGAGAGTGGGAGAGGTCTGCCTTTTGCCTTGGTTCTCACTGATTTTATTTTACATCATTCCCATGTGCTCTGACCCTCGGTTTGTTTTTGGAAATATCTCTCCTGTATTCACAGAGAGGTCTGATTTCATTATCTGCAGTCCTGTGATTTTGTATGCTGTGTTCAGGTCAGATTCAGTAATTATGGTCTATAAGTTAATAGCTGTGGGTTTTTATGACCTCATGTGATGTCTCAGGCAATGCATTTGAATTCATAATGAACAGTGATAAAAGGTACTTTTGCCTGTGTGACTATTTGCTTCTGCACTTGAAGCACCATGAATGTTGTTGCTTGTGAGTACCATGCAAACCAGATCAGGAAAATGTGGGGAAATCTTTTCAGTTCAGACATGAAATTTCTTTGGACTCCATGTGTGTATGGGAAATTTTCTCTTTATTTTGTGCAACCTTGCTTTGACTGCAACAGAGATGTGTGCCTCTAAAGCTATGCTCCCTGTCTTGAAAAGAATGGGCATATTGTGATGAACATCCAAAATAATTACTACTACAAGGATCAGAAAAGAAATGGTTGAAATATGCTTTTAAGCTTGATGTGACAGTATTTACAGAAACTGTTTCCTGAATCTCTGCAAGCCATGTGTTTCAGAACTGCTGAACATAATTTGAAAAGACCCTGACACTTAATGATTTATAGCACTACAGTGTTTCTGTACAAGCTGCAGCCCAATATCTACCAAACACAGAACATGACCTGGGCAACAGGGAACCAAAACCTCATTTAGTTATACAGAAGCCTAAATTGAACAGTGATTGAAAAATCAACGGGATCTTGAAATGAGTCTTGTAGCCAGCTCAGCAGCAAGTGAAAGATTTTGGATATGAAGAGTGTGTTTTTGACCAGGTTTAGACTGTGCTGAATCTGGGACAGCTGGATTATGTCAGCTCCCACTCCAGGGAAGCCTGTGAGAAAAGACATGTCCATAAACTGGTAACTGTCCCTTTTTCCATTTTTAGCTGTTTTTTGTCTTTGGGTGCATCAGAACATCAGGAACAGGTTTTTGTTCCTTTCCAGAGTGTCTAATTGTAGCCACTCCTTCAGTGCTTTCTACTGTGATATCAGGAAACACAAATATTGCTTCCAAATTAATTGCCAAAAATGGCAAGAGAACAGCAAATTTAAAGTTCTCTGGCATAAGGCCATACATATGGATTCTCATTAGCAAATATTTGCTGGGTTTTGGTTTTCTTTCCCTTGAAGTGAGAATTTGTTGGCCCACTGAAAATAGGATGTCATGTACTTCCCTAACTGACATGTAATGGAAATACTGACATGAACTCTCTGTGTTTGATGGGCAAAAATACATGGGGGAAAGTATCTGCACAACTGCAACAACTTTGTGTATGGTGCATGACTAGCTTTCATTCATGTTGTGAAAGCATGAGAGTAGACAGGAGGCTTGAATATTTTGCTACAAGAGTTTTCCTACAGTTTTGCTTTTTCTTACTTAGTTGCTTTCTGGCATGTAGCACAAAGAGGGATGTTTACCTAGGAAGCGCTAGGTTATTTTGTGAGTAAAATACTGAGGAAAAAGATCAGATCTTCACTCTGGAAACTGCACTGTTCAGTCTCCAGTGTCTTTTAAGTACTTACCAGATGCTGCAAGGGAGCAGTATTAATAATGCACATATTAATACAGCCTGCTCAGCCTGTTCCTCATAGATATGCGTCAGCACGTTCTGGGTGTATCCCCCAGATTGGAGCCACACACCTCTTTTTTTATTAATCTTTTCTGGTCATGGGTTTGCTTGTTTGTTCTTTTGTTTTCTTGACATTTTCTGAGCCTGCCAGAGTGCTTAGCTCCCCAATTTGCCTGTCTTAATCAGGGCTTGAGGGATTGGCTCCTACCTGGGTTTGAAGGAATGTTTTCTTGTGACATGGAGTTTTTGCAGGACTGCTTTATAAGCTAAGATCCTAGAAACATGGAGTTTTGTTTTCCTAACATCTGCAGCCCAGCGTTCTCCATGACTAAATCTGTTAGCTTTCCTACACAAAAAAATAGTGTTCTGCAGTACAAACCAATGCCTTCTGATCTCTCTCTGCTGCCTGAGATTTATCTCAGCTCCTGCTTTCACTTGCCCTATCCTTTTCTTCAAAGCTCTTGGAGGAAAACATTTCTTTATAATTTTGTTCCTCCTAGTCAGGGTCAATGCTGGTGCTGATAGTCCTGACTGAATAATCTATTCTGAGACAGAGATGTAGACACTACTCAAAAAAAAAAAAACCAAAAACCCAAAACAAAAAACAAAAAAAAAAAAACAAAAAAAAAACCAAAAAAAACCAAACAACAACAACAAAAAAACCAACAACAACAAAAAAAAAAAAGACAAAAAAAAAAAAAAAAAAAAACCAAAAAAAAAAAAAACCAAAAAAAACCAAACCAAAACAAAAAAAAAACCAACAACCAAAAAAAACAACCAGGGCAAGGAGTTATAGCAAATATGCACAGTGGTTTCAATGTACAAAAATTATGTGATCTTAAAGAGAATTCACAAGCTGCACCTTGATTCTTTGATCCATGGCAGAGATACTTACCCTGTGTCTATACCACAGTAACTATGTTTTTTTCAGAAAGCTATATTTGCTGACAGATTATTCTATGCTTTCTAAGCACATATTGAAGAGGTTTTGGGTTGTTCTGAATAACCAGCCACATCAACAAACCAAGCTCTTACACAGATCTCTACTTCTGTGGAAATATATCACATGCTGGTATGTCTGACCTACTAGGCATCATTTAATGCAGTTAAAATCTTTCCATATAAGATTTATTCTGTGCAAAATCGTACTTTCTAACACAATTGTATTTCAATTGTAACACATTGTTCCTACTTAGTCTAGCAGTAAAACCATTGCACTGGCTGGAAACAGCTTTCTTTAACATCTTTAAACCAGAAAGATTTGAAGTTGACAAACTGTTTGTGGCATCTCTTGTTTCTTGCTCTTTTTCTCGATAACTAGGCTCTGGGGAAAAGTCTTCAAATCCTTAAACAAGATGAAGAAAATAATTCCCTCTGATTTGCACTCCTCAGTGGAATCTTCACTGCTAGCTCCATATTTGGCAGTGGGTGACACGCAGAGGGCATCAAGAACTGCTCTGTTTGCAGGAAGAGCACTCACTAAGGAAAAAGCTCTGTGGCTGTACTGGCTGGAGGAGGGATATTTGTCTCCTTAATGAAGCTTCATTGGCTTGAGCAAAGGTATATGTATATTTCCAGAAAAGCCTGGAAGGATGCCTGGTCTGGAAAAAAAAAAAGGAGCCTTCCAGAATTTGTTTTTTCCTTTTCCAAGAGAAAAACTGAGTGATCCATATAGTTGATGCTTGACACTTTACACAGCAGTGTCAGACACTAGCAGCTCTTCACTCTCCAAGAATAAGTGTAACTGCTATGATTTAGCACAATGTGGCTAAATGTTCCCATTTTTCCTTTTTTTTGATCCATCTAAATATTCATACCAAATTTGCTACCATGAACTCTGAATATAAGTTTGGTTATGGGCCAGATAAGCACAGCACATAAAGCAACTTGGAAACTTCTACTACAAAACACTTGCTTAACTCCTTACTGCACTTGTGCTATTAGAAAAAATGAATCACAGTAATATTTTGCATCATGGTTGTACCTGGCAACCAAAGGTCTTCAAGCACTTAAGAAATAACTAGATTTACTCTGTATTTCACCAGGCACCTGTTTATTTTCCAATTTGTTTAAGATTACAGTGAGTAATTCCTTTTATAGATTTGAGCTTTTTCTCATTGTGACGAGTCCAGCCCAGCACTTCATTCACTTACTGGGTGGGTCTTATCTGAAGAATTACTGCTGAGCAATTTTTGATCTTTATATTGATCTTGGTCTTTATACTGATCATCTTTACTCAGTGCATGGTAAGACCCTAGAACAAGTTTCCCAGAGAAGTTGTTGATGCCCCATCCCTGAAATTGTTGAGGCCCAGCTTGGATGGGACCCTGAGAAATGCCACACAGCACCTTTGTGAGAGAGAGCTGGGACTGTCTTCATACTCTTGTCATTATGTTCCTCATCTGGTAGAGCTTGAACAAGAACAGATGCATGCAAAAAATGTAAGGAAAGGAAATGCATGCAAGGAAAGGTTTCCAAATGTTTTTGTGCGCATCCAGGGCTAGTGATATATTAGGGGCTCTGCAGGCATTCTCCAGGCAACACTCCTGCTTTGCCACTGATCCTCCAGCTTTCACTGCTGAAGGATTTCTTTCATGTTACTTCTCCCCTTTTTCATCTATAGAGAGGCACACTCAAAGGACATCATTAAAAACTCTGGAGCACTCGAACATTTCTGCAAAAGAAAAGATGCCAGTTAGTAACAATACCTCACGCAAACAGTGATATATATGTGTGTGTCCTCGACATGTATCAGAAACCTCAGAAAGCCATTCATACAAATGCTTCTCATTTTTCCTAGAGGCAGAGAACATACTGGCAGTTTAGCTTTTACGAATTGCTTTAAGTTGGAAAGAGTCAATGGACCAAGCTGCATCATGTTGTGGGTGGGTAAAGCTTCTGTGAAAGAAGCACTCACTCTCTTCATTGATTTTTTTCTTGCAGCATGAATTTGTTCCACTGTCCCTAGCTCATGAGACTCTTTTTCCAGTCTCTCTCTCTCTTTCCTATTTATGTCTTAATTCACTGCTGTCATGATTTATACTAGCAATACAATGTGCAAGACATGAAAATCTATATATCTATCATACCCCTGTCTGAATGCTGGGATATGACATTTCAAAATTATTTTTTCTGTATACATTTATCATACATTTTTTTTTTCAAAAGGAGGCATTGTGGATTTAAACAGATTGAAGATGGCTCAACATCTCTGCTATCCTATTTCATGTACTCCATGTGGTTCATGGGGAGAAATAGGGGCAGTGTTGTGGTTTAACCTCAGCCAGCAGCCAAGCCGCATGCAGCCACTGGCTGCCTCCCCCACCAGTGGGATCAGGGAGAGAATCAGAAGGATAAAAGATACAGAACTTGTGGGTCAAGATGAAGACACTTTTATATGGGAAGCAAAAGCCATGCACACAAGCAAAATAAAATAAGGAATTAATTCCCTGCTTCCTGTGGAGAGCCAGGTGTTCAGCCACTTACAGGACAGCATGTAAGAGTGACTTGGGAAGACAAATGCCATCACTCCAAATGTCCCTGCCCTGCCTCCTTCTTTCCCCACTATATATACTGAGCATGATGCCATATGGCCTGGAACATCCCTTTGGTCAGTTTGGGTCACCTGCTCTGGCTGTGTCTCCTCCCAACCTCCCATACGCCCCCAACTTCCTCATCAGTGTGGCAGAAAAACATAGAAGGCCTCGTGTCTGCATAAGCTGTGCTCAGCAGTAGTGAAAACATCTGTATATTATCAACCTTGGTTCAGCATGAATCCAAAGCCAAGCCCTGTACTAGCCACTGTGAAGAAAATTAACTCTACCCCAGCTGAAAGCAGCACAAGGAAGCAATGCTCTGTTGTGGTTCTGGGCTCCATTGGCTAATATTGTGGAGGTAAATATTTTATGATTCTTGTAGAGATTAAGGGAGGTACACTTAGCATGTTATCCATCAGTGGCAATTCGAGGTTTAGTGTCAAAGTAAATTGTTCTTCAGGGAAGAGTAAGGATCTGTGCTGGCTGGTGCCTGCAACTGACTGATCTTTATCAGCCTTCTGACAATCTCATAGGGACAACTAGTTGTAATTAGCTCATTTAATATTGATTAAGTCTTTGGACAATTAATCAGAATTAATCAGGGTTCAGTGGTGTTTAGAGTTGTGAAAATATGTACGTAAGAGCTTGGGATACCTAAGTGTGCAGAAAGATGCATGACATGAACGCTGTCCCAGGAACTGCATGCAGTTTGATCTCTTTTGGAGATTTGAAAACATGCAGAAACTTTTTAAAGAAATCCTTTGTTTCCCTCATTATCACCTCTCTATACAGTGTAACTCTGGGAGTGGTTGAGCATAAATAACAAAATACACTGAGACAAACAGTTCTTAAAAATTTTTCTGCCCAGTCTTAGATCTTTCTTCTCTGGTCACACCTGCTAGCAAAGTCCTGCCTCCCAGAAGCTGTAAGGCACTGGAGCCTGAAATTAGGTGTTGATCTTATTATTGAAACCCTTGCACTTTTTTCCACGCATCCACATATTGGTAGTTACACTTGTTCTTTGTAATTTAATTTTAGACATAAGATAATCTTGTTGGACTAAGAGCTTGTGTCTCTTTGTGTGTGTGTTTGGTTTTTTAATTTTTTTTAATAAAACATGAACTGTAGTGTCTAGATGACAGGCAAGAAAGTTGTAGTACAAGGACCAGATTTAAATTTGTTGTAAATCTTTTTATATTTTTAATGTGTGTTAAAAATGGTGAAAATTTTTGAATGGAAAAACAAGCCTTTCATACAGCTGGAATCTAGTTAGAAATAATTTTCACTTTTTTTTTTGGTTTTAATTGTTTTCTATGTGGATCTCCTGAACACAGTAGATATCGATATTTTGTTTCTTTAGATATCTGTGTGTTTTAGAAATAAATTTTTTTTTCAAGTCTAAATTGGTTTTTGAATTAGGAAAATAAGTCAACCCTTATATTTTAGATTGTCTCTTGCAAGACTTCATAATATATATTTTTCATGAAAGAAATCACCTCCTATTCTCCCCATTCCCAACTATTTTTTGACTAAGTTACACTTGGATTGGAAGTATTATGAAGAAATAGTTTGTGATTTTGCAGACAGTGTAATAGATAATTTAGAAAGAAAAAAATCAGACAACTGATTAATGCTCTAAAATTAAGATATAGCTAAATGCTGAATATCTCCTGGATTTGCATGAATTCTGTTTATATTAGATCTAAGCTTAGTACTAATTATATTAGCAGCAGTAGGTCTAAAATTTAAATATATAGTAATGTGGAGCAAGTCAATGACATATTGGAACAAGAGTAATTAGGTGAGTAATTAACTGGACCGTGCTTGAGGTTTTCTTTTTTTTTCAGTCAAGGTATTTAAACTAAATATGCTGTTCTTTATCCCATCACAATGAGTTGTTCACAGAATGTATATGCTACATTCTGCACTGACATATGGCTTTAATATGCACTGACTCATGCCATTAATAAAGTGGTTAATATCCACAATTAATTAAATACTTTTGGTACACTATCCCCTCTAAGTCAATGAGCAGAACTGGATATAATTTGAAGATTCAGTAGTTTCTCGTCTGTGTTAGAATTTTCCTCGGAAGTACACAGAGATACCTGGGTTAAGAGGCTGAAGTTTTGTTGAACTTCCTCCATTTTTTGTGTTAAAGTACCCTGACATGTAATTAAGAGTGAGGCAGTTGTGCGTTTTAAGGATTTTAAAATTATTGCCAAAGACATGTTATTTGAGATTAATTTAGCCATAGGTCTTATTGTCTGAAAGATTTAAGAGTAACTTTTTAAATTAGAGTCCTAACAATGTATTTGGATTAGATTTAATATGACAGTTATTTGTTCTGCTAACAAAGGTCCCAAGGCCTATGAAAAACATTAATTGAGGATTAGCACAGATGTAGTAAATTTAGAAATCTTTGATGAAATCATTGCAAAGCATCATTTGTCATTTGTGATTACTTGCAAATATATTAGCATCATTAATGTGACCATCTACTTATAAATCCAGCAGATTTTGTTCAATTCAGAACAGTATTCTTCTGGGGCTATGGCCAGCCAAATCAATTGAGCTTTTTTATACAGTGTTTAAATTATGGTCATTTCAGAACTGTTTGTAGGTGCTCTTACTGCAGACATACGGTCACTTTCCTGGTCTGCAAATGGAATAGGTAACTGTGCACTGACTTGGAGATCAGGTACATCAAGTGATGCCTCCCTGCAAAATAAAAGTATCTCAAAACAGACATTTCAATCTCTTCTGGAAGCCTCCAGTGGGAAGGTGTTTGTATACTTGCACATGTATAGTGACTGTATTGCTCAACTGAAGTGGTCATATGCAGAAAGTTGCTACAACTTCCTTGCTCAGCCTGGGTAGTCCCACTTCCCTGCCTCAGTGACATCCTCTGTGCTCTGCTGGGAACACAATTAAACCTTGGGGGAGCTATCTGTGGTGTGTAATTCATAATTTTCTATTAAGTACTGCTGGGGACAGCCTCTACCTGTGCTAATTGATAGGTAAGGCCAACTGGAACTGTTGGTGGTGTCCCATTTTGGACTGTGCTAAACTGATCCCCTGTGTTCCTGTTCTCATTTCTTTGGACAATGTGATTTATGATGCAACTTGCTCAGGAGAGGCTGAGAAATTTGATCTCTGCGGCTAATCAGTGAAGGATTCTTTGGCTTGAAGGCTGCTGGAAGGAAAAAAAAAGGGAAAGAGAAGGAAAGAGGACTGACTACATTTCTTCCAAAAGATCTTTTCATGGAAGATTGGGAAATGGAAGGGGTGGGCCCAGTGACTTTCTTCTCTGTGTGTATGTGCAATTGTTTCAGTTGATTGGCTTTCTCGAGAGATGACAGTCAGTATGATGAAGGATCTGCTTTGCCAGCATCATAGTGTTCTGCTTCTCTTTTAGTATTTTAGGGACATAAGAGAAAAGTAGACTTCATGGTTATTCTGCTCTGTGTATCCAGCCAAACTTGTTCGCTGCTTTCTGCCTCAAACGAAGAGAAGCCCTCTTTGTCTCTGGTCAGCTGGTCAGTTAATGCCTCAGTGACACCCTGTCCTATTATTCTCCTACTATTCCTGCCAATTTCAGGCTCACCATTTTTTTTTCTGATTACAGGAGAATTCCCTAGTGTGCTGCAAGGAACTGGACAGGCAGTACACATGGTCTTGCCTTGAGGGCTGTAATGTAGCCTTATAGTAGAATCTAGTAAGGATGTATTATTATAAGTCCTTAGCATGTTTATTTCACTTTTCACTCACATTCCTTCCAATCTTTTGATATTTAGCCTTGGGGCAGATGTATCCAAGGATGCAACTTTACATTGAATTAATAGGTATCTCTTTGCTGGTTAAGAAGTTAACAAAAAACGAGTAGGTGTCACTATTTTGCTTATGGTGGGAATTTGACGACACACTGAACCAAGCACAACACACTTCCAGAATCTTAAATAGTTTGATTGCACCATTGACACTGTTATTTCGACAGTCCCACTCTCCAGCATCTGGCATAATTGGAAGCAGCAGCCAGCAGGTACCAGATGTCAGTATGAATTGTCTCCTGCTATGTGAGCACTGACTATGAAATTGATTTCCTGTCTTTTTTACACAGTTTTGTAATGAAAGTAATGTAAAGTCCCACACAGACAAATTCTGCATTTGTGTACATACAATTAAAACAGGCATATGTCTGAAAATTAGAGAGGGGGAAATATATCAACAGAAAAGCAGTATGGCACCATCAGGCCATGTTTCCTCACAGGTGGTTATGGTGGCAGTCCCTGCTATGTTTCTGAGCTAAATCAATAGCTGGAAACCAATTTCTTTTGGGTACTTGTGTGGATCAAAAGCATAAAACTTGAGAAAGAAGAACCCTTCAGTGAGTGAATTTTATCTCTCTACTTTACTCACTGGTGTTAATAAGGCGAGCAAAAAAGACTTTGGAAACCAAGTGTTCAACCTGAAGCAAATTTTTCTTATTTGTCATCAGGATGATCAAGGCCCCTAAGGTGAAAAAAATTGGCCTGAGCAAAGTCATTGGTAAATTTCTGTGGATTTACTATTGCCAGGATGTTGCCTTAGGGCACGTCAGAAATAAACGACTATCAGTGGTTCAAGATGGTGTTATGCAGAACAATTTCATGTGTATAAAGGTAATGTTTCAGTGACTGGAATCTTGACTACCAATTTGAAGAACTATAAGGGAGGATTAGACCAGGTATAAAAGAGCTGCTATCATCCTAAGCCTTGAGAAAAGCCTTTGAGCACTTCTTAGGGATTGCTGACATCTAGATGATGGCAGTAGGAGCACAGGATGCTGGGCTTCACTGGCAAGAACTGGTGCCTTTTCTTAAGCAGAATTACAAGTAGCTATGAAACAACCCTGTTTATGGGTCTCTTTCTCAGCTTGATGCAATACTTGGCTTTGAAACCAGAAGGCTTAATCAGCTCCTACTGTAATAAAATTATTCAAGATTTTTCAAAGAGAGAATTGCAGCAAATTCCTGTCCTAAGAAGTCAGGGTCAAAAGCCTATTTAGAAAAATCAGCTTAAGCGTTCATTACTGAGTATGGCTGCATTTTAGAAAAGCACAATGGAGAAAAACACTCCCAACATCTGGTTCAATGAGACCCAAGACCAGTGTTTAATTGTGTTTTTGCTCTGGCAACCAGTTGCATAGCAATAAGGGGGAGCATATGATACAATAATCTATATATAGGATAGGTGGAGCTGACCCTTTGACTTGAGGCCAGCTAGTCTGGTATTCCAATCTTAGTGCTGACAAGAAGGCAGCCAGTAACCTTAGGCGGTTTGCTTGAAGTTCTTCCTGAATTTCAGACCCTCTGTTGATGAAAGGACCGGTCTGTAACTGTCTTGAGATTGACAGTTGTCATAACACGATCCAGCAGGCCATTTCATACACAACCAGGGCATGGGTGCCCAGAAAAACTTTCCATCTATTCAGGACAGGCACGACATAATTTACAGGCTGCTCAACTCAGAGAACAGTTTTCTCATAGAAGTAGAAATACACTGCAGGCTTCTTCCCTGCAGAGGGAAACCATCCTGGTTTGAGTCTGACCACAGGAAAAGATGGAGGGCAGCCACTTGAACTGCTGGTCCTCTTCTTTTTCTCCCACAAGGCACAAGCAATGGTGCTATGGCTCATCACGATGCCTGGACAGCTTCCTTTCCCCAGCCACCTTTTGCCCTAGGGAGCACCTTGTTTTCTCTATTTCTGAGGCTAGGAAATAGAAGCTGATTCCAACAGCAAGAAGACAATCAGATGACAGACTCAGGTCCTTTTCCACACAACTAGAATTTCTGTCAGATTTTAAACCTATGCTTTGACCACAAAGATGAGTTGCAATTCTACCTGCAAGAAGGTGTTTTTATATAGATGCTTTCTGCAGCTCACTCCCCAGAGGGATGTGGTAGAAAGAAATCCTCCCACCTCTGTGTTGGAGCACTGTGTAGGCTTGCTCAAACAGGATGTTACTGACTCAGCCAGCCAAATTTGCCATTATATTCTTCCCCTTATTTTCTTGGGAAGATTTCCTAAGTTGTGCAGGTCTCCAACAGCAAGGAGGAGGAATAGGACTCTATTCTTACTGCAACAGAAAAAAAATATATATTGTACTAGAGAAGCTGTTGCCTTACGACTCTGTCTGTCACTGAAATTAGAAGAACAGTGACCCAAAATAATTTCTGTTTCTTAGCTAAGGAAGAAAAATCCCATCATTTATTTAAATGTTACCAGAATTCACAAAATTTTTCATGGTGGTGCATTCATTGGTAAAGAAAAGAATTCCTGCAAAAATGAAATACAAACCTGGATAAACTGAACTGCAGTCTTACAGCAATACATTTTATAATGCATTTAACAGACTCTTCCAAACTATGTTCTTCCAGTCTGTTTCCTTCCCTTCATTGTTGTGCTGTGAAGTCAAATGAGTGGTAATGCTGAACATCATGGTTTCTGAGACCCTGCTCCCACTGCTCTGCACAGCACATGGTTATAATTTTACAGTGACTTTTCCTGCTTTCCAGTGTTCTCAGACACTTATGAGGATTCAATAACCTGTGTTTTTCAACAATGGTTGAGTGGCTAAAACCAGTATGGTAAGTAAAGTCCCTTCCAGAAGTAGCATTTCCTCATTTCTTTCAAGTGACTGTTCAGCTTTTTTCTTCAGTTTCTTTCTCTTAAAAGGAATAGGCTAGTTCAGATCTTCTCCTGGATTCTCTTTAAGAGAAATTTCAGGGGGATTAGTGTAAGCAGCATGGTTAAAATCCTGGCTGCTGTGCTGGAAATGTAGTCTTCAGCTATTGTTTTAGTAGCAGTACAACTTTTGGAACTGCGTGGGTTTTTTTGAATGTTTTACTGTTTCTTTTATTGCAAGTGTTGCAGCATGCACGTATGATGTCAAATTCCTCTTAAGAGCACTTGATTTTTAGAGACATGAATATGACACAGAGGGACATGAGAACCAGCTGTTGACTCAGTCTCTCAGTGCCCTTTTGTTTGTGTCTGTGACCTGGTCACATAGTACAAAGGGTTTCCTGCTGAACTACATGCAGCTGCCTGGCTGAAAAGCATGTGAGAGCTTTATTTGTCCTGCAGCCTCAGATCTTCTTGGAACAGGCTCTCAGATCATTCTCAATGTGGAGGTGAGTGATATCACTGTGCAGCCTTCCAAAGGATCCTATCCTCTCTGGAATACACCATCAAGGATCTGCAGGGCATTAAAGCCTGCAATAGCCTGCCACCTATTTTTGTCAAGGAGAGCAAATGTAAGTGGGGAACATAAACTGAAGCTTGACTGGTTCATATCCTTTTTTCTAAAATAATTTTAATAGATTTACACACTCCCATACTCTGGCCCCACCCCCCTCCCTTGGAATCCCTTATGCTGTTATGAAAACTACTCAGGCCTACTTTTCCATTTTCCCATTTTTTGATGATAGGAAAGACCTACAGATCTGTATTGATCCATCTGTTTCTTGAGATGGCTGCACCACGTTGTACCCCACCTGCAGCGTGGTAGGCATGCAGCTTGAGACCAGGAGGAGTCAGAAATGTTTGGGTCATACAGTGGCCTGCATGTTCTGTGGCACTGGCAGGCTGGTCAACGGTTTTAACTACAAGCAAAGTGCACCTTCCTCTGGCACAAGCGCGGGTGCCCAAAGGGCAGGGGTGTATTGCTTGGATGGCACGGATGTTTGGTTGCATATCCTGAAGGTACCTCTGTACCACTGGCTATCTGCCCATACTTCCTGGGGCCCAGGAGTCACCCTGACAACTGAGCAGAGCTGTACTGCTTGGTACAGAGTATCACTGTATGTCCTGGAATAAGAGGAGGCTACAGATCTAGACAGAAGAAAACATAAACTCCCCACTAAATCATAAAATCAAACTACACGCTTCTTGGCAGCCTTAACCGAAAGGATACACTTTTCCAGTACATCCCATTGTTTTGCATTATGTGTTTTCTTTCTTAAGTGGGAGCCTGGTTTTGCATCTCACATTCTCCTGAAGTCATCCATACTTCCCTTTATCATCTCCTCATTTGTGGAGCACTACTCTTCCACCTCTCACATCTTTGGGTTTCTTACATCCCCATTTCAACACCAGCTAGTGATCACATGAGAATGCAATATTAGGAAATGATTTGGTATATTTTTAGCAGGGCTCAGGCTGAAATAGCAATGAGAATGGAGGAGTGCCAGCCACACATGACCAACCAGCTGTCTATGGCCCACATTTTGGAAATCACTGATTCAAGTAGTTGGCAATAGCTTATGGAAAGTTTCCCTTTTAGATTGCTAGTTCAAGCTGACCCCAAATATACAAGGTAGGAAGGTCATCTTGGATGTACACAACTTTATGATGTGTGAGCAGTCTTCATTCAGTTTCTTTGCCTTTTAATGCAAGAGAAATATTTCAATTGGAAGTGAAATTTGTGACTCTTAGCTACAGGGGCTGCTGAAACATCAGTATGGCTGGAATGGAGAGGCTGTGTGGCTGAAATGTGCTTCTTTCCTACTCTTTGGCACTTGGTCACACTGTGATAAGTGCTGAGCTCTTCTCTATTGTGTAGAGAGAGGGGGAACCATCTAGCAGGTCTAGCTCCATAAATTGTAATGTGACGGCCATATAACGAAAACTTCCACATTAAAAATGTGAATCTTCTTCCTTTTCCAACCTCTGTCATGCATATCTATTGGCTAGCACTTCTAGTTTACCTCCTTTCCTGTCTTCTTAATCCATGATATTTTAGGAGCCAATAATTCCTTGTCAGCTGGTACCTATTGCTATATATGCATCAAAGGCAGCTGCCTGCTAGTGTTCTGCATGCTTCTGGGGTTATTTAACTACACATATGAGGAGATTTTGCATTCCTTGTATGTCATCCATCTGTGAAATCCCTGCACCAATTTCAACCAGGCTTGCTTTATCACATTCCCTCCTTGCCAGCCTAGCAACCTGCTCTAGTCTGTTTCCTGTCCCAAGGGGGAAGAGGGGACTAGGTCTTTAATGTAAGTTGCCTGACTTCTTATGGTTTTCAGCTTCATTTCTCTTGCTGACCCTCAGAGCATCACTGAGCGTAGCAGAAAGTGAGATCAGGACCCTTCCAGGCCCCAGCATGTGCACAGGGTTGAGTGAAGACTGACTTCTTTGTGCTCACCACCCCCAAATCCTGAGACTGATAATCAGCCAGGTCTGCTTAGGAGAACAAGATCCTATTCCCCACACGATACAGGGAAGCAACCAGAGAATCCCAGTGGGTACCCTGCTAGGGCTCCTCCATCCCACTGGGAGATTTGATCTTCCTTGTAGATCTGAAGTCTTTGCCAAGCTCCCTGATCTGCATTGTCTGCCAAGGAGGTGACAGGCACCATGCACCAGCTGCGATGGACGTAGTGGAACTAAATACTATGTGTTTTGATTGGACCCACTTTGACTCCAAAGAAAAGCCCCCCAAAACAATCTTTCAACCTCCAGCAAGGCTATTTATTTTAGTTTTTTAGGAATGCATTTTGTAAATCACTCAGGTGATGGCAAATTTATGTATTTGTATGGCAAATTTATGTTGTGCTATTAGTATCAAGGAAATCCAACTGAGTGTGTAGATTTTAGACTCCCGACCTCTAAGCAGAATGCTTTTTTTCTGAAGGAGTGTGAAATTACCTGTTCATCTCCATGAGCTGTAAGCTCTGTTGAATGAAAATGTCCTCTGTAGAGACAGGAGATGTGAGGGGTGGGAATTGCCATTCATCTCAGTCAGTGGTGCCTCCCTTCTCACCCCACTGTCAGTGACTGGGATACTGTGCTAAGCACTGACCCAGTACATTTGCAGTCTTGCACGTGGTGTTTTTCAGAAGGTACCAGGAAAGGGCTGCCCTACTGCTGGCTCCCATAAGGAATGCCAGTCACTATCCTCTGGAGATGGGTCTCAGGGTAAGAGTTGCCCAGATCTCACTAAGGACAAAGAGGAGGCAGGGAGGAAAAGGAGAAGTTTGTTTACTTCTCCTTGTCAGGACTGGGAGCATGTCTGTGTTACTCCAAGTCTTGTCCCTTTTCTCCTCCTCTGACACCCCATTACCCCTTTCCCAGACTTCACCTGCCTTCCTACACAGATCCAAACTTCTCCCCCATCCCTGCCATACATGTTATTATTTAGCTTCAGTGCAATCTGAGCTTTCTGGTTTCTTGGTTTGATGTCTATCAAACTGCAAACTCCTTTGACAGAGGCAGATCATGACAACATGCTTTGTTCCTCTTCCCGTATTTTCCATGCTTTCTGCCAGCAGTCAGGTTTGAACTGACATTGGTTGGTTGTAGGTCAGGTTCAAAAGCATCAAGCACTGTCTGAACATCCCCTCGAGCTATCAGCTTATGTGAAAACAAGTAGTCTAGGAAACCTCTGTGACTTCACAGAATAATCCACTTTATGATTGAGCTCCTAGAGTTGGCAGACTTCTCATTTAATATAGGGTTTCCCATATTTTAGCTTGAAATCCTGCATCCTGTGGTAAAGGACAGGCGTAATAACTTCCCTGGTCTTTTTTAAAATGTAAATCATGTCGATTTTTAGCCTGAAATATGGAAAATAGTCCCACCTTACCCTTTTTCTCACAGTTTCCTTGGTTGTCTGAAAGCTGCTACCTTGCCCTGCAAGTAGAAGTGGTTATAAGGTGGCAAGAGGGAATGTGTGGCATGTGTGTACATGAAAGATAAATGGGGAACAGCACAGAGAAGTGCTGTGGCAGTTCAGTGGGAATATCCCGTACTTTTAAAATGCCAATTTTAAGAATACTGATTCCTATTTTATTTCTCAAAAATTAATGGATGCAACAGAGCATCTTGTGGATGTCTTAAGTGATTAAGACCCAAATGTAGAGGGAGAGACAAGAGCTATAGCTGCAGTGTGTAGCCACTGAAACTGGCTCCCCATTCTCCCCAGTTTGTTGCACAGTCTTCTTAGGAGACACTTACATAAATGTTCCCAAATCTGGTACACACAGCCTACACTGCTGCCCACAAAGTTCCTAACCTTTGTGAGCATGAGGATTTTAAAGCCTTTGTAGAAATGAATATTTAAACAAAGAAGAGCTTCTCTGCTGTAATTGTGGGGGAAAGATTGTTCTGTTTGAGTCAGAGCGCACATCTTTCGCCTGTTTAATTCAGCATCAGCTTGAATGAGACTCTATTAATTGACAGCTACTTGATTTTTTTTTTTTAATAGAACTTGTGGGGTAAAGGGAAATGATGATCAGTGGCTTAGAATTTATAATACTCAGCTCCTGGGTGTTTTCAGTATGCAGCACTCATAAGCCATCACTTGATGAATATGGCCTGAAGTGATGCAGGCAACTTATTGTAATTTTTGCTGTGCTCTGTTTGGATTTATTTCCTAGTCAGTCAGGAAGGACACCCTGTAGATTAAGACTTAGCACATGCATTTTGAATCTGTAGACTAGTACTTAAGTTGAAATAGGAATCCTTTATATTTCAGAGAAGAAATGGCCTAAATTGCCAGAAATAACCATAATAACAAACTGTTTGTTTCCTGAGTCGGGCACATAGTGCAAACAGCCTTAGTCTCAGTGCACCCTGTTTTTTAATGAAAATAACAGGGATGGGAAACTGTCTAAGAGTTTGTTGCCTTGGCTTGTCTATTCTTTTTAAAACTCTCTGCTAGTATGAAGAAAGATAATTACAGAACCATTTAAAAGTGTGGGTCATCTGAAGAGGAAAGTGGATGGGGTTGTATGTAAACATGGAGGTATAAACAGCACTTAGGCAAACCAAAAAAGCATGTGGATGCTGAAATTTCTGTTTGCTAGGATGTTTTTGGGTGACTCTCCTATTTTTTTTTTAATCTGATATATAGAACAGGACTTTCCTGCTGACAGTCCCTCCCTTGCTTGTGTATCTCTTTCAGACATCCTTCTCCTGTATCCTCCTTCATCCTGTCATTTGCTTCACAAGGAATGTTCAGGGTGCTCTGTTCAGATCAGCAGGTTGGGTGGGTTTGGAGAAGTCTGCCAGCCTTCTGTAGAAGAGCTCACATCAGACACTTTCATTGCATTTCTCTCTTCAAAGTCCCCACTTTACAAGAAAGTTCTCTCCGACTCTGTGCCTTTCCTTTCTTTCCAGGACCTTCTGCTTCCCTGTTTCATATTTCACACAGGCTGTGAGACTTCCTTCTTTGAACCACCAAAATGTCTATAGTGGTCTGCTTAGAAAGGCTTGTGAAGACACTAATAAAGTGCAGGTATAACTATTCAGGCCTTAGTCTCTGCTGACAAATGTACAGCCTAAAGTTGTGGCAGCGATGATGGAGACGAGCAGTAATGCAGAGGTGTGATGTCAGATGTGTTTAGCATTGTGGGGTAAGGGCTATGTGTCAAAGCACCACTCAATCCCATCAGAAGCAGGGCAGACCTACCTGCATTCCCTAAGCAGCCTAAGACTTGCTCAGTGTGTGCTTCTTTATGAGAAGATCTTGACTTCACTTGGTTTCTGCCAGCTTGAGACAGGAGTTTTATTTGCCCTGTGGCAGACTGTAGAAAACAATAAGTCTGATTCCCCATGGACATGAGTTTGTGCCAGGCAAACACATACCACAGGCTCCCATGACAAAAGTGGTGGCTCATGTTGACTGAGAGCGAGGGAGGGAGGAACCCCAGGAACGAGCCCTCCTGTCAGCTGTCTTGTCAATTGTGATCAGTCAGCTGCTGCTCATGATGAAACCAGTCTTTGGGAGATTTCATTCTGCATGGCTGGCCAGCTGGTATGTGTTTCTGTCTGGGGTCTGACAGCCCTGACCTTCATTTGAGGAGAGAGGGCCCTCCTCAAATGTTTGTTCTGTATCAGGCTTCAAATAGTTTGGCATCTGTTGGTTTGTGTTGTCTGCTCGACCATTTGTTGCACTAGCAAGCTTCCTTCTAATCACAGCTCCTAAACAGTCTGTTCCCCTGAATGGTTTCTGCTTAAAAAAATTAAACTAGATGTATGTTGGCTGTAAACACCTGAACCTGCTCTGGTTGGAGAGGTGAGGATATCTGCACACAGGAGATTGAAACCAGCTACAAGGCATTGCTTCTGGTTAACTGTTTGATCACACGACAATTTCTTACCACCAGGGCATGTTAGTGATGAAAATACAAGTTGTGTAATCCATACTTCCACCACTTTGCAGACAGCAGAGCTCATAGTCAAAAAAGACTGGTAGTGATTAGATCTGCAGCAGTGATTCACAGCCCAGGATTATAGTTTCTGCAATTTGCTTGAGTTTGTACAACCCAAATATCAGATAACAGTACAATTTACATTTTCCATAGAATGCTGTCTCAAGAACATATTGATTTATACTGCATCAGATTACTCAGGGGCTGAAGAAAGCCAAAAGGAAAATTTTACTTTTTTCCTGCTGACATTTGAAAAACAGGATTACACATCTTCACACCTAGCCCCGTGTAACCTTCAGCAACCAGCCTTGGAAAGTTGCTTAAGAATTACAATTTTTAAATCTTTCCTCAAACAGTTAAGAATTCTCTGCAAATCCCTTGAAGGCAAGGATTTGTCTTTTCCTGCCATCTTCACTGCAAGCACTATGCCGAGTGAGGTAGGGGAAAAGATGGAAAATTCACCCTTTGGGTTCAGCATCACTGTCTCTGCCTCAGATGGATCCAGGTTTGCTCATTTGCATCCCTGGACTCCTGGATGACCAAACCTGACTAGAAAAGCTGCTGTCTTTAGTGTCAGTGAGCTGCCTGGAGAAGTGAGAGTACTGCTCACAGGGGGTTTCTGAGATTTGGGTGTGATCAGTCATGCTTTGCCCTCCCTACTAGTACTATCTATTGTAGCGCTTGGTCTGTGCCACATTGATGGGAAAGTGGTCCTGCCATTGCACAGCCTGCTGCTCCCACCTCCTCAGTGGTACTCAGTGTGGTTAATGCTACAGAAACTAGACTTTCAGTGTTTGATTTTTTAAATTATTTATATTCGGTATTCATTTGCCCTTACTCTCAAATGAAACAGTTTCCAGGAGAACAAATTAAACTGAGCCATTAAAAACCCTAATGTTAAGCACCTGCTTGAATGTATCCAGTTTTCAGAGGAACTGAGCCTCTGTGTGCCCCAAGAAACACAGTTTTGAAGCAGTGAAGTCCCTGGGCAACACCAATGCTCAGTAACTCCCCAAAATCAGGTCACTCTTGGTTGTATGCCTAGTTTAGTCATTGGATTTTGGCCTCGAATCTAACATGTGTGTGGAGATGAGTGGGGAGGGGGAAGCTGAGATATATTTTTTTTTAACTTCTCAGCTGCTTTGCTTAGAAGCCACAGACTGCTCTTTGTAAGCGTGCAGCTGTGGCTAGTCCATCACACAGTATTTTATTTTAGGATGAGACAAGCACCGAGTCAACGTCGCTCCTATTGTTACTTGTCTGTCACCCTATGTTAGCAGAATTCAATGCACGCAGTGTTCACCAAGGAGATGTGGCATTAGAGACGCATATGCAGATGAAGGCTCTCCAGATGTGTTGTACTGAAAAGTTCAGGGCCCGGAGCACGCAGCAGTTACTTTTCCTCCCCTTGGAATCTGTATAATTCGATGAGGCACCACAGACTCGATAATCTCAAAAGAAGTAATAGCCTTTGCCACAGCAGGTCACTCTCTGATGCAATGGGAGGAGACATCTTTGCCGTGCTGCGCCAGGAGTTATGCAATCTAAAATGTCAACTTGAAACATGTCCAAGCAGTACTCAAGAAATAGCTGCAGCACTGAACACTCAGGTGCTAGAGATGCTTGGGTCCTCGAACAGTGTGGAAGCTCAGCAAAATTACTTTTGTTGTGCCTGAGAAAACAATGTCACTTGAAGAAATTGAGCTATTGAGGGATTCAATTTGCAAGGAAGGAGATGGAAATTACCTAATTGTTTCAATGTACTAGAAGAGGAATCTATTTCTTGATAGAGAGAACTCTTTTCTTCTTGTAATTGTGTTGTTAAGCCCCAAATCCCTCTTCAAGGAGCGATGCCATAGGTCTATCTGGGATCAGTGAACTTTCTGCTCACTTTCCAATGTTATTGTGGGGTACCTATGCCATCTTTCAAGAAGGATGGTGATGTATGGGTTCTTGCAGCATTAATCTCGTGTCCTATCTTGCTCCCCAGTTCCACCTCCTTAGCATACTCCACTGGAAGAACCAAGCATTGAAACCCTGTGTGAAGAATTATTTTGGGGTAAGATGTAGATCGTAATGAGCCCAGATTTGATGCTCTCATAATCAGTCTCAGTTTTGCAGCACAGGCATTTTCCTGGCTACAAAGGATTTGGCAGGCTAATGAAAATGCTCCATGGGGAAAAATGTTTTTGTGATACTTGCTTCTGTATACCAGATATTACAGCAACATCTCTCACTAGAGTAACTTTATTCAAATATTTCATCTCAGGCATTTGTTACCCTTCACCAGTTCTTTTGCAGGGTGCACAGAACTACAGGCAACATTGCATTGCTAGAGAGGAAGGCATGGACAAAAGTGACTGTAAAGTCAGCAAAAGCCAAGAATTAAATAATCCCAAGCTAAGGTGGATACAGCTGGTTTGGGAAACCTGAGGAAAAGCCTCAAAAAGCCTGGATTATGGAAGCCATTTAGGAGGTATAATGGTGAACCCCAAATATTGTGCAATGAATCTTAAAAATAGTCACCAGTTGTGGCTACTACTTCCTACAGTGCTAGCTCATTCTTGGTAATAGCCATAGCAGAAAGTCTGATTTTCCTTGACTTTTTCACAGAAAAACCAGGGAAAGGGGCTTGAGCCTGCTCCTCATAGTCTTGCAGCCCAGAGATTTGTCCATCTTTGGAGGAGATCTGTGTAGCATTGTCTCACATTCAACAACTCCTTTTCCAAGCTTATTTAAGAGCTTCAACTCAAGCTGTGACAAATACTAAAGAGGATTTCTGGAGGTTGTAGATGGTGGAGGAAGAAGACCATCCAGGATAGTTTATGCCATTCACAGATGGGTATGTGAATCAGTCTGTGGTGCTGCATGGTGTAGGACAGGCAGAGGGATGTGTCCTAATGTTCTTCCAAACGTTTCATTATTTGTTCATCCAAACTTCCAGGCAGATGAACTTGGGTAATTAAACATGCCAGAGTAGAGATAGTTTGCATCATTGACAGACAGGTGCTCACCACCACAAATGACTTGAAAAGAACATGAGGGGAAAAGAGAGGTGAAAGCCACTAGTCCATAAATGTGATGTGCCTCTTCTCCCATGATGAGTTATAAAGGGATGCACTACATGGGGATTGGACTGCAGGTAACAGGCTGGGTGACAAGGGGCTTTGTGTGGAAGGACATAAAAAGACATGAAGTGGCATTTAATTCCTCAGCTTTTCTTAGACCTTGTCATTATCCAAAGTGAACCTGAGAGAGTCAAAACTCTGGTGGATACTTTTTTGACTTTGTAATTCAGAGAGTGAATTACAAAGTAGAGATAATAATACATATGATTTTTAATGCCAATTGATTAGCAACTCACAGTAGCTAAGCTTTTTAAATGATTAGTCAGTAAATTCATGGTCTAAATTTGTTTTCGGAAACAATCCCTGAGGCGATTAGAAACATAGAAATAAATTCATAGTTAGAATGACCTATTTGCAAATAATTTCTTTAAATTAAAAAAATTGAGTTGATTTGAAGAGAAAACAACTCTCCTGTAGTGAATTATTTGCTCATATCTGTTTCTGAGGTTTCTCATCTCCTTCCATAGATTTCTAAGCCTTTATCCATGAGTCACTAGCAATATGATGAAACAAGGGATTTGCATGAAATAAAAATTTCCTCCATCTTTTTAAGACACGTTTCATCGCTTCTGTGCTTCTATTTTTTCTCTCTACAGCAAATCAGAATAGAAAAAATATGTATCGACTATATATCTAATGATATCCTGTGCAGTTGTTTGTTCCTACCAGACATCCATATTATTCATACTGTTATTTGTTACTGATCAAGAGATTTTAATTTTTTTTTTCTTCAGCAACTTGTACACTGCTTTAGGGACATGTTTTGGAGAGTTTGCTTTCTATGGCAAGGTTCCTCATTGGCGGATCTTTTAAAAAAATATAATGTGTGATTTTTATTCTTTGCCAAAGTGTCTTTTTTTAATAGAAGACTGACAGTAACTCAGTCTCCAGTTATCTGTTTATACAGTTTCTAACTGCATTACTTTCATAATATGCTATATGTGCTATGCATGAATCCAAAAATACAACAATACAATAAATTAGAGAAAGATGATGTTTGATTTAAAAGACCTACTATTTTTATCACACTCTGCTACTGGCATACCAGGAATGCAGTTTTAACCAGGCGTTCCACTGCTATCAATATCTTTTAGATAAGCTTTAAATAACCACTGGAAAAACACTCTGGACAGCTTTATGAAGATAATAACAGCAATTAAATCATGAGTCTTTGGGGAGAAACCCTTAGCAAACCACAGATGAAAAATTCCTCCATGAGATCTCCTCGGCTGCATGTGTGCAGGGAAACCCACCACAGGGACAGGATCAATGGGGCCCCTTGTTGGGCTGCAGCTGGCATCACATCCCAGCAGGTGTGCAGGATTTGGGCCACGTGCCTCTGTCAGATCCCTGTGCTCCTGCCTGCCCCTTGCCCCATCCTTCTGGCAGCTGGAGGGGGCTGCCCTGCTTCTCCCCCTGGCACCCAGCAGCTGTGCAAGGGCTGCAAGGAGCTTGACTCCCCCCTCTCACTAGGATTGCTCTTTATGGCAAAGGCAGATCCTGGCTGCTTGGGCATGGACAGTATCCATGTCCCAAATACTCTGGGCTGGGGCTTGGGAATGCCCCTGACTGTCCAGCCAAACAGTGTACAGAGCCTTCCCCGAGACACTGTCTTGCTGAGTGGTTTGTTTTGCATAGTTTCATTCACAGATGGACTGCAAGTCAAACAGCTAGAAATGCCCCACTGCGGTGGTCCACCACTTGTTTTTCTGGTGGATTATGCTAGGTTTGAGCATGTGCAGCTCTGACTTGTAGGCTTGAGGACTCCGTAGTGGGACCCACAGATTTGCAGGAGGCTTTTTCTTCACAAAATGTGAGGATAGGCATGAATGTTTAGTGCCTTCAGGTTTTCTCCCTCTCTTGTCTTAGAAGGGTTGCCCCTACTCAGAGCTAATAGCAGCAAATATGTGATGGTTCCACACTAAGTGACAGAGAATGGACCAGCCACAGGAGTCTATGCTAACACTGGCTGGCACAATGGCTGTGAGAGAGGCAACATCCCCTCACCCTCCACACACAATCCCAGTGGAAGAGTGTTGCCATGAACAACAGGTGCTGTACATATCCTAAAATGTCTGTTGGACTGACAGTGATGAGTCATGGTGGAGTTCTGTCTTTGCCTGGGACTAACTACCTGAGCACTTTACCTCTGGTGAAGTACTTGGCACTGTTCCTCCAGGCATGGGTGAATCCTGTCATTTACTCTTTATTCTCCCTAGGATAGCAGTGGAAGAGGGGTTCACCGTCTGACTAATCCTCCAGGTTTCTTAGTCTCTGGGTCCCCTGCTATCCCTTGCAGCCACAAGTTGAATCCCAAGACCAATACCCATTTCTGTTTGGAGACTTCCAAATGTGTGTCCTGCTGGCAAAACTTGATGGCCCCTGTTAGCTTGGCACCCTGGGCAGTAGCAGGTTCCTGCTTGGTGTTAATGTCCTACTGTTCTCCAGCATTTTACTGAGAGGTGCTGCCTATTCCAGCCAGCAGCCCAGGCTGCAGAGCAATTTGTCACTGCTGCCAGTCAATAGCTAATGAGTGGCTGGAATTTGCACAGAGAGCAAAAGTCAAATTTTGGGAGTGGACCCCTAACTTTTCCTGCTCTGGACACTGCAGCTTCACAGAAACAGGGTGAGCAATGGCAAATTGCAATCTTGTTTCAGGCCTTATGTGAACACTGAGATGCAGTGGAAACTGTGGAAAGAGAGTTTGTGAACCAGAACAGCTTTGGCAGAGAAAGAGGAGAGAACATCATGAGCAGAGTGGGAATACCCCAAAAGCATGAATGGCTGTTCCTGGTGTGTGCAGTTACCTAAGTCATTCCTTCATTTATATTCTTCCCCATACTTAGCTGAGTGCTCACCCTTCATGGTGGCCTCCCCAATGTCCTAAAAGTTGTCACTTTGCTAGCTTCCTCCAGGAATAAATAACCCAAGCAGCTAACATGGATTTGTGGCTGAGGACTGCTATTTTTGTGGGAAAAAGCTCAGCATTATGCATGTAGACAGCGAGTCAGCAGTGAAGCCAAAGTGAGGAATAATGGTGCCTTTAGAGCTTCTTTTCCAAATGCCTGCCATTAGGGTTTTAAGTTCTGAAAGGAGCTTATTGCTTTCAGGCAGGACTGTTTTACCACAAGAAAATTGGAAAAAGGAGGAAGAAAGAAGAGGGAGGGGAGAGGAAAAAAGGAGTCTTGTATTGTATAAAAACAATTGAGACAGTGGAAAGTGGAATTGGTTACTAATGATCTGTGGCTAAGAAAGCATTAAACACATTCAGACTCCAGGCTCTGTGATGATAATACTCAGTGGGCGAGAGGAAGGCAAACGTGAATGTCAGTGAAGTAGGAAAGAGCTATAGTCCTGCTGCAGCGTGGTGTGACTGCCACCCTGGTTTCCGCGCTCAGCCGGAGCCTGGCTGCCTCATGCCCACTGGGTACCAGGGATGCAGTCCTACATCAGCGATTAGCAACTGCTTTCCTGGCTGCTCCTTGTAGGAAAGCAAACAAACACGTTTTTGTCCAATATCTGTCCGTTTCCTCTGCACTCCTGCCGAGACTTCATGTGAAAGCGGGTTGTAAGGAGCCTCATTGCAGCAAGGAAGAGAAGGTGTTACTGCTGCAGGAGCTGCTGGATAAAATTCTATGGCTTGTGTTTCACAGGGGGTCAGTGATTGTTGTAGCAGTTCTTGCTGCCCTTAAGATCCACGTCATTGTCTGCTTCAGCAGGGCTGGCTTGTAGCCTAGGGGCTGTAACACAGGGGGTTTTCTTGTGAAATGCTGACGTTTTACAATTTATGCTGCTTAGAGGAGTCTGTCTTATGCACTGAATTCATATGAACTGCTTTATTTAAATCCGTTTTAAAATATTTTTGATGACAATACTTTTGTGGCCACAGCCTCTGTGGACACAGAACATCTGTGACATGGGTCTTTGCACTTCATGTCTGTGGGACATGTCCCTCATCCTCTCAGGAGACCCTTTGCCCTGTACAGCTCTTCTGAGTAGTCTGTCCTAAGAGTGTCCCTGCCCTATCCTGGTGTCCCTGCACTGCTCATCCCTGCAGCCAATAGCTGGGCAGTGGGAAGAGCAATGTTTCTGAGGTCTTTACGTTTCCTGCCTGCAAATGTGTCAGTCAGCAGTGAGGAATGTGAAGGCAGGGTTGTCTGCTTTCCCAGCTCTGCAGACAGGTATGGCTGCCCTGGAGTTGCACGGGGATAAGTGCAAAATTTGGCTCCCAATTCCATATCAGCCACTGCATCCTCAGGTAGGAGAAAAACTCATTAATAGGTCCCAGTAACACTTCACAGTTCACACAGTGAGGTGCTGCCAGACAGACAAGTTTCATGTCAAAACCTCAATCCAGTGCCAAAAACTGAGAACATCTGGATGACTTCCTGACAAGGGCTCAACCTTGCAAGGTGGCCAGGCTGTCTGTATTTCATGAGCCAAAAGTGAAAGAATACAGTGGTTAGGTAACCAGGCTCCATTTGGAGATTCACATTTTTTAATTTTGCTAAAATATCCTCTAGTTTGATGACTTCAGTCACAGGCTGCCTTGTTTATTTGCTCTGCTGCTAAACTGTAATTTCTGAAATCACTCCCTGTTGGGCCTTTTATAATTCTCAGCTTCTCTAATAACCTTAATTTTCCGTCACAATTTTCTTTTCCAGTGTTATCACCTGCTATTTTATTTCTTTTTGTAAACTGGACTCTTATGGCAAGTCTCTCTTTAGTAAAGTGGTTATGGTGAACTGACATATCCTGATAAAATCCTGTGCTCATATGGAGCTCAGATACTGAGGAAATTTGAAAGATGTGTGAAACACTTTTCTATTAAAACAATGAAAAACCATTCATCTTCAGTAATACTGTATAGGAAATTTAACAGTAAAAAATGGTATGGTCATTCCAGTCATTCCAGATTACAGCTTTTGACCTTGCTTGTATATCTGAATTATTAAGGAAGAAAAGGAGAAATCCATTATGTACCATTTTTAATGTAATTAATATAAAATTTATTTAATTTTTTAAAATGTAGTAAATAATACAACCATATGACACAGTAGACAGTGGCCTGTTCTTCACTCACTAGAAAAGTACTTTTGCTGGGAAATCTTCTTCTTATGCTGTCTCGGGTATGTGAGGCCTAGCTGTGCTAGTTATCACCATCACACCAGAATAAAAATTAGTTTTTCATTAACAGACTTGACATTTTTTGTTGCAGATAAAACCAGCCTCAGCTTTTGTACCATACCACCTTTCTGCATGAAATTGTCACCATCTTGGTCCCATTTGCTCCTGTTTAAATGTAGTGAAAACCACCTGATACCACTCAGTTTACAGTGAGGATGCATCAGTCAGAACTGGCTCCCAAGATGGAATACGGCATCAGTGTAAATCTTGGTGTGACATCAGTGGCATGACTCTGGATCTTCATCAGTGGATGTTAGCGGACATTTCCATCTTCTTTGGAGAGTTGTTCTGGTCTTTGACAGAAATGCAATCCCATGGGGCACTTTAATTTCTTTTGCTAGCTCTGAGTGGGGAAAATTATTTCCTTTAGACAAGGATTTTATCTCGAGTGGATTCCCTCTTCCAGTTGTTTTGTATCATAACCAGTAGAGGAAGAGACTTCCCATGACATCTTCCATAATAGAAGGATGATACAAGAAATTGGAGTGCAGAGGATAACACAAAAACAAGACATAATGAAAGTAGTCTTTGTCCAGGATGAAAGTTGCTTCTCTCCAAGCAGGCACCCTGGAAATAGCTACCTTCAGCAAAGTTCAAATACTCTAACCTCATATGCCTTTTTTTCATGTTCTCAGGTCCATCACTGATGTGCATGCATTGCCTGTGATATAAGAATTTATATAATGATTTATGGCTCATCTTTTTATTATTTGTTTCTACCTTTGCCATTCCTGTTCTAAAACTGAGGCCGTTATGTTATGATGACTTTGAATTTGTGCAAAGAGGGAACAGGAAGCCATGACTGGTCTAGTGCATTGCTCAAGTGAATTTCCCTATTATGAACTGACTCCTAAGAGTGTAATCAACCCAGTCATGATGTAGGCTGAATGCGTACAATTAATTACTTGTACCAGTATACCCAGGAAGTCCAATTCAAGGGTTGTGGACTGAAGACATAGATACAGAACAGCATGAAGTCCTTGCTCTACAAAGTAAACTCTATAAATATCGAACAATATATACTAAGTAGTACAGATCCCTGTTCCAAAGTAATCTCTTTTTATTTAAGTTTAGCTCTTATAAGCTTTATTTGACACTTTCTGCTCCTTGCAGTGGATGGACAGTGAGCAGTCATTTCTTATCCACTGACTCCACACTATCACAAATTTTCAGAACTGTATAAACCACACCATAGTTTATAATAGTTCATCTTTCTCTGAGCTTTAGCCACCCCAAATATGTCCTTTGTGCCCTTTTTTTTTGAGATGAGGCAACCCTAACTGGAAAAATATTAAAGATGTAGATGAACAGAGTCATAATTATGTTTTTGTCTTGTTATTTGTTACTGGCATTTGAGTTGTTTTTTAAACTGCTGCTGAGCTGAGCTGATGCTTCTGTGGAGCTGTCTATTGTAACCTTGAGCATCCGCTACTGAATGGTAATCGTCACCTCAAGAGTCCATAATTTTATTTCACTGTGAAGGGTATTTGTTCTATTCTAAGTGCAGACCTTCTGTTTAACATCTTTTGGCCCTTTATTTGTCCCTGCAGGTCCTTCCCACCTATGCTATGGCTGCTCAGTTTCTTTAGAAACCATTGATGGTAGACTTTACCCAAAGAATTGGAACATCCAGTTGTATTTTATTTGACTGTCTCATCTGACCCATATGTTAATTCAAAAAACTCAAATGGATTTTACAAGGCATAATGTTCCACTACAGAACTGGCATTGGCTCTTCCATATAAGTTGCATTCAGACACATATTTGTCCTTTATTTTAGCCTTCGCAAATTTTTGCACTAGAGTTACAAGCTTGTAGGTCTGTAGCTCTCCAGATCCTCACTGGCATCATATCTGCTAACCCTCAGTGTTCAGTGCCTAAAAATCAACATGGGAGGTTAGGTACCCCTATCAGTGATTCACCTCTTACTTCCTTGAGTTTTCTCAGAACTCTTGATAAATACCATATGGCAGCAGCTCTCTGGCCACAGAGAGCAACACACAACTTTCCCAGGCATTGTCCTGGGGAAGGCTGTGAGAAGATGAGAGAAAAGAATAAGAAACAATTCTTATCTTCACTTGCTGCACCTGTTGTTGTGAATATGTGGAATGTGTTATGGAGATATTTGTTTACCAGAGTGATTTCTTAATTGGCCAATGGTGATGGTGTTTGGATTCAGGGACCAATTGGTTCCACCTGTATTGTGACTAGCTGTAAGGGCGATGGGTTTCTTAAGAAGTATAGTATAAAAAAGTGATTGATCAGCCTTCTGAGAAGCATGGAGTCAATGCTAATTATTACCCGGCTGGGGGCCTGTGGTGACAATACCATCCAGTCCAGACAACTCATTAACACTCGTGTTAACATTACAACAGCTTCTCCACAGTCAGTTATGTTTCAGATGGATCCTCTGCAATAATGCCTGCAAAAAAAAGCTTCTAGTGAGGAAATATCAGCTGTTTCTTCTACAGTGATCCTAGAAACATAGAATCATAGAATGATTTGGATTTAGATGTTAGATATCATCTACTTCCAACCCCACATGCCATGGGCAGGAACAGATGTCACTAGAGCAGAATGTTCAGAGCCCCATCCAACCTGACCTTGAACACTTCCAGGAATGGGGCATCCACAGCTTCTTTGGGTAACCTACTTCAGTGCCTCACCATGCTCAGAGCAAAGAATATTTTTCTAATATCTAATCTTAACCTGACATCTTTCAGTTTGAAGCCATTCCCCCTTGTCCTGTCATCACACACTCTTGCAAAGTCTCTCGCCATCTTTCTTCTAGGCTCCCTTCAGGTACAGGAAGGCCACAGTGATGCAGGTATTCACTCTGTTTTTCTGCAGCAGCATTATACCCTGAGCATTCAGCCTGTCAGTGGGCTCCACAGACTGCCTAGCAGGCTTTTTGCTCTGATGTTGATGATTCCTGTGGAAGAGGAATTTAGTACAATGTTTGATTGCACCAGCCAAATGTTCTTCAAACTTTTTTTCCCCCTGGCCTGCTTAATTATATTTTTGCATTTAATCTGCCAGGTTTTATGATCCTTTTTATTTTCTTCATTTGGATACAGCTTCTGCTTTTGAATGATGCCTTCTCAATTCTAATAAACTCTTTTACTTCCCAAATCTTTAGCTCACTGTTCCATCACACCTGCTTTTTAAAATTGTTTCTCAAGTTTTTCCTAACAGACAGTGTGCACTGGAGCTCTGCTTTTAGTAGGATGTACTTTGGTAGTCCCTGTGCTATCCATGAGGATTTTATTCTTTCAGATAACTCTTTTAGTTTCTTTTTAAACAATTTTCCTCCTTTTCATATACTTCAATTTCTTGATGTTTAACCCAGTTGTGGTGGCTTTTTGATCTTTGATGCTCCAAAGAGTATATTTGATCTAAGTATGTTGTGATCATTGCTTTTCAATGGTGTTTTTTCTATGAACGTTTGAACCAGAACCTACATAGTCTTTACTGTCATGACACAAAGTATTTTGAAATCCTGAGATTAAAAGATTTTAAGGTGATAAGGAGAGAGCTCAGGTGCATGTACTACTGTCAATGGGATTGATTAGAAGGCAAAATTGTAGAAGAGTTTTAAGAATATATTTTGAAGTATTCAACTGTTATGGAATTTGTCACAGATCAGGAAAGAGGGTAGTGGTGTGGAGACGGAGTGATTTAGTCTAACATCACTGGAGGAACAGAGCTGGGGTCAGTAAGATACAATAGAGTGACTTCAGGCAGTATTGAGAACAAGCAGAGGAGAGGAAATAATGGACCGGCAAGGTAACTTTTGGTAGCAGCACTTAGATTGGATTTGAAGAGCAATCAAGGAATATTTTGGTTGGATGGTGTGGCATGAGGAGATAATATGACCTTTCTCCATACTAATTTGTTCATGCAAACAAAGCTGCCTCTGTGCAAACTGGGTCAACATCTTGAAGGCATTTGGACAACTGGGCCCTGTCTGAAGGAGTTCATATACTAAAAAAAGATTCAAACCTAGAAAATGTTAACGGACTAATGCATGAGAGAAATGAAGGATTAGAAGTTGTGCGTAGTGCTGATGGTCTTGAAAATATACCAGAGTCCTGCAATGCTATATTACTTGTGCCATACTGCTTAGAAGATCCTCTAGGAAAATTAGCAGAAGAACCTCAGGTCAAAATTGTAGCAAAAGGCTAATCCTTCAATTAATCAAATCATTGCGGATGAACGTTTTTTATGCAAAAGGAGCAGGTAATTTTGCATTACTGCTTTGCACATGTAGGCTTTATTCACTGAGGAAATGTAATCATCAGTCCAGACAGTGCTTTTCTCCTTGCCTCCCAGACGGTAGCTTAGAAATAAATGTGTGCAGAATGGATGTGTGTGGTAGTAGTTATATTCTTTCTCTCTGATTTATTTGGTTCCATACACGCTGAATACATCAGGCATTTGTTTAAGTGCATCTTTCTGGGTAACTGTGGACTGGAGGAATATTGAACTTGGTATAATACGAATCTCTCAATAAATAAAAAGTCTCCCACTAAATCTCCCTTTATAAAGGCTGAGAAGGGAGATCTGTAGCATTCCACCTGCGTATGAATCGATTTCAATCAGCCTTTAGGAGGTTTCAGGCTGTGTTAGCTGTAGGATAGCACACCACAGCAGTAAAACTGCCCTCACATCCCTTATTGACAGGTTTGTTATGAAACATGGAATATTTAGATTGAGGAGATTCATCCCAATACTGCAGATGCCCAGCCCTGTTATCTTCATTTCAAGTCTGCTCTAATGCTATCCACAAGCACACCAGCTTCCCCATCACATGCAACAGGACACTGACTTCTCCAGATAGGCCTTTCCTGCAAATGAATTAGCTCTTTAAGGCCAGGACACTGAGGGGTATATTTTCTGGTTACTTTTTTTAAGGGCAATTTCTGTATTTAGGAAAATGGGCCAACTTTTCCATTTCAGAATCCTCTGTTCATATACGGGCAAGGTGAGAGGTTAGAGGCCTCATTGTTAATGAGTGAGGCAGCCTCTGATTTTTACACTAATTGAAGCATTTACATTTTTCAGCAGAACTAAAATGCAAGACTAACACATTCCTTGGAGATTTATAACCCCACAATAGATTCTCCTATCCTCTCTCCCTTAATTATCCCAAATTATCTGAACTCTCATGAAGAAGAAAGAAATTAATATTAATATTCCATTTAGAATATATTCTAAAATGCAGTAGAAAATGGAGGCAATAATAATGATAAAGAGGGTAGCTAAGATGATTTGGAATATATAATCTTTCTTCTCTTCATTGCAGCTTTCTTATACTAGAATAAGCCAGGAAAACTCAGTCTTGCATTCATTTAGCAAAGCAATTTTTTTCTGCAGTAACTTCCACTGTATAAGTAAAAGCTCAGTAAAATATTGTTCTGTTAAATGTAATATTTTGGCTCTGCACCTTGATCAGAAAAAAAAATGGATAAAAGAAATTGGATAGCTCTTTTTGAATAGTATTTGTACATGGGGGGCAAATATACATGTGTGTCTCATCACTGGAGAGAAGACAGGAAAAATAACTAGAAGAAAAGAGCAGCTATAAACTGGGCACGAACTGAAGCAGAAATTATAGTTTAAGTTGAAAGGAAGGAGGAATTACAGTTACTAGAAGAGGAAACAGTGGGGTTAAACTAATCAAAAACTGCAAATGTTGAATTTGTGTCTGTGGACTGCAAGTCAGAGAGAGAGAGTGTTCTTGCATTAAATTGGCAGAGAGGTGCCACAGAGAAGGGTGGAAGTGGAAAAGGAAGACTCTCTCTCCATTGGGATGGTGACACCAAAGTACCTGGTAAATGTCCAACTGGCCACTGACTGCCTATTGTTGTGAGTTACAGGTTTGTAATTGGCCTTTCCTACTCCGAGATGGCCACCAGCTGCTGTGCCAAGTTCCTCTCTCCCAGCTCCAGGGCATCAACTACAGGGCTCCCACTGCCCTGGAAGTTTGTAGTTACAAGACCTGAGTGGAGGATTGGTTTAGTTTAGGTTTACAAGTGCCCAAAGATGAAAAACAGCCTTCAGAAATGGTCCTTGATGGTGGGATACCGTTCACAGTGAATGTAAAAGTATGCCCAAGTTCAGCTTTAAAACTGAGAGCATATTAAATGCCTGAGTCCCATAACCACTTCTACATTTTGTTCTGTGTAAGTTTGTTCAGTGTATCCACTCACTGAGAGAAGTTAGGGACTTTCAAAGGACCCACCACTTGTGAGGATGTTGGCTTACATACACCTACCTTGGTGTTGCACTGTGGGCTATGATTAAAACCATGTTATCCTGCAAAGTAATGTTTGATTTCTTGGACAATATTTTGTATCAAAACTGTAACTTTTTAAAGGTGGGAGGGATATGAAGTAACTCTACTCTCCTGTACTTATAGACACTTTTCTTCTCACTGTCTTAGTACAATGTTAGCAAGTTGCTGTAAGGGTGGAAGATATCAACTACAGTGAAGCCCAATTGCAAAGCTGTTGCATAGGGCATCACAGATTGGGCCTGAGGATGGATTGTGGGTGAAAAGACTGTCATATTGAAAAGAAACAAAACACTAACAATAGAGAATGATACTAAAAATAGTGAACAGACTTGAGCTCAGCTGTGAATTTGAAAACCCATTTTACTGTTTCTTTTTAGCTTGAAAATAGCCTTTGCTGTTTTTGTAACAATTTGCCCGCTCTCTTTTGTTTGGTCAGCTTTCAGAGGCTCAAGACATGTTTGTGAAAAGTACTGAGGCATGGAGAAATGTATAGAAACTGGTCGTGGTCAGCATACAATCCAGCTGCTCAGGAGTGTGCATCACTGCACAAGAGTGGTAGTGCTATGTGTATGTACAATTGTAGTGCAGCTGGGTGATACTGTGGGTTGGGTTTTTTGGGTTAATTTTTGGTATAAAGCTTCTGTGAAAGGAGCTTGTGTTTCTCAGCTTTCTCCAACGAGACAAAATATTTGGGAAGGAACACTAGCTCCCAATGAAGTATTTTGTTGTTCTGTTCAATATAGCAACATTCAGTCTCAGGAAAAGCAATTTTGTGATCTTACCTCCTTGGTTTTATTTAAAAGTCAGGAAAAAAACCCAAATCAAACCAAAACTCATGGCTAAGGATGTTCATAGTAGCTACAGGTTTTTGGTGTGAATGTGTGCTTTGAATAGTTACTGGTGATATGTGACCTTTAAACATAATGGAATGTGGAAACTAGATTTTATTTCATTTAGTCAGATGTAACAATCAAGAACACTTGCAATCCACCATTGACATACAGTAATGTGATAGATAAAGCACTGGACTGAGGTTTTAATCTAGGCATTGCTGTAGAATTTCTACATTAATTTGTCCAAGAAAATTAACCAGAACACTTAGCCAGGACTTTGCTATCTGTGAAATGAATATGATAATCCCACATTATCAGCCTGTGAAAAATCCATTAATATTACTTGTATTTACTAAACAGTTTCAGATTAATTTTTTCTCTTCTTCAATTATTTCAAGCAATAACTTTACAAAAACCTGACTAAAGATATGAAAGCTATTACATTACACACCTAATATAAATTGACTGGCACATTCTAGACTGTTGAATGTCCCTGAATGAGAAATTAAATAATTTGTTTAAATTATTGAACAACTGGTTGCCCAAACTATCATATGAACAAAGATATCTCTTACTGACTTCATGATCACTGAAAATTTCTGAAGCAGTCATAAAAAATTATGCGTCTTAGTTACATTCCTCATTAATTTTTTTCAGTAAGTGAGATATGAGACTAAAATGACACAATTTTAGTATTAAAACTAGAGTTTGATTTCCAAATATATTTTTTATGCAGCAAAAATTTTATGGATTGTTTTCTTATTCATCATTTAATGAGCAGCAAAATATTCTGCAAACTGCCACAGAAGAAAATAACACATACAAAAGGATGAAGAAGGAAATAGAACAGCACATGCTATAAATTGAACAAAATAAATACAAAGTATCTATGCATGCTTTTTATTACATGCCTTTTTCTCTATTACTTTGGGTAGAAAGAAATATACTACATTTCTTCATGGGAATTAGGATAAGACACTGAATTCCAGATGCTACTTGGTACCTTTTCTTAATTTGGAAAAACAAGAAATGTGGGGTTTTTCCATTCTTTTTTCCATTTCCTTACAGTTGTCTCCTGTGCATCACATATCAAATCTGCAGTGGTGCTCCTTTGCAAGAAGAGTGCCACATGTGAGTGCACGATGGTCTGATTGTGAAAGACTTGCCTTCCTTCCCTTTTCTGGAGATCCCAAAGGCCACATTTGTCTTATAGTCTCTTTACTATGGGTGTAACTAAATGTAGAGCACTTTGGGATGTTCAGCTATATAAAGTATTAGCATTGAAATGCAAGCTGTTTTTCTGCAGAAAAAACACAAAAGGAAAAAACCCAAATAAACAGCAACAAAAAGCAAATGAAAATGTTTCCAGGGATAAAACTGTGAACACTGTTAGATAAATAAAACATTAGGAAGAAGGGAAAATACTTCCGGAAAACAAATCAATAAGATTAAAAAAAAAATTATTTGAGAAAGTTGACAGGCTTGCAGAAATTTCTATCTTACAAGGTATTTGCAGAGAGAAAATATGATGAATCAAGACACTACCATCAAAGTAAAAACCCTAAGTATTAAAATTTTAACTCTAACTTGTAGAGAGTCCAAATCTTTTCCTCTGTGACATAAATTTGCACAGGCAGTAGAAACTTCCAATTACAGAGTTTCTTCTGTATTTTACATCCTTGGAGATAGTGTTTGTCCTTTTGTAAAATGAGTATGAGACTCTGTCCTTCCCAATTTATGACTTCTACATGACACATTAGGAACTAGAATTATTTATAAAAACAGGGAAAAAAAAGTTAACAAGCTCATTGATGGATAGTCCTACTTATTCACTGCTAATGGGTATTCCTATTTATTCACTTTTGCCATGGTGAAACAGTGACAGGACTTACCTTGAGTTGTCGTTCAGCCATGGACTAGACCCTAGGTGTTCAGTCTTTCAGGTAAATGCCCTGATAACAAGGCTGTAGAAATATAGGCATAATCATGTGTTTTGTTTTTTTTTTTGTTTTTTTTTTTTTTTTTCTCTCCATTGATTCTAGTAGTTTGTGTCCAATGCAACAGAATAAGGAGCCACATGGAAGTCTCCTGTTTTGGGGCAGCACCCCAACCCTCACATTGCTAAGTAGCAGTCCAAGAACAAGTATCACCACATCCAATTCCTCCTTGCTCTTTTTGGAAAGGTAGCCTCTGTTTAAATCCAGGAACACTCACCTGCTCCTCCTTCCATCCAGGTTGTTTTAGGAAGTCACAGCTCTACCTCCTTGCTACCTTCTTCATAAGAGGTTCCCATCCCCACATGATCTTCTGAAGGAACTTCTCTGTTGGGAAGGCAGTGTTTGAAGCAGGGCAGAGGCACACGTTGTCTTCAAGCTCCAGTTGTGCTGAGCAACTACTTTTAAAATTTTTTCTCAATCGAAAGTTTCTGGAATGTAAGTGAAACTCTGACCAAAACAGTTTTGCTTTGCTAGAGATCTGATGTGTGCTATACACATATTTTCCTGATAACTTAATAGCCCCACAAAAAAAAAAAATCAATAAATGTGCTCTATTAGACTTCTAACTTTGTTTCAGTCTCCAATGATGGCTTCTCATCAAAATTCATGTTCTGAAGGTCGTGGGTTTGAGTTAGCTTTTATAGCTTTCCCACACCAGACCATATTAACTCCTGTTATAATCTACCAGTCTATGCTGAACTGAAACTCATGTGTTGATACCTCTCTCTTTACAATATATTCATGCTTCTCAGGTTTGGATTGTTATATGTTGAAGGACAAGGAATAACAGAAGTGTGAATTGCCTTTTAAATTTGTGCTTATCCTCTGCATTTTAGTTATTTATGCTAAAATGTCTCAAAGGTGTCAATTCACTTTGTCTTAGAATAATTTGTCTTAGTATAATTTTATGAAAACTGGGTCTTCTTCCTGGTTTAAAGGATACATATCAACAAACATTTCCATGCCAGATGTACTTCAGAGTGAAAAGTTGGACTTCTCTTTAAAGTTGGACTATTTTTTCATGTTTTGCTTAAACTTACTCAGTTTGGGTAAACTGGCTCTCCTGACATTTGATAGTTTGCTTCAGTAATGCTGTGCACTCCCACTTATTTAGTGGGTGTGTGCAATGGTTTAGGGAAGACTTGGCAAATTCTGAATGTTAGTTTTGCATTTCCCTTTTGTTTGGATAAATAACCTGGTGTTTTTTATTTCCTGAAATATATATCTATGTTAGGAATACATGTCTCACAGTTACTTTTCTTCTGCCCTAGACTGAAATGCAGTAGGAAGGTGGGAGAAGGCCTCAGCTGAGTTGAAACTAAAGAGAAAAAAAAATGCACATGTAACATTAAAATCTGGATCCACAGAAGGTAGTTTTTTGGCAGCTTTATTTTTGTGGGTTTCTAACAACTGTCTTATTTAATCTGATTGTGAATAAGGGAAGAAGATGTACTGCCATGAATGCTAGTGCATGGTCTAAGCTACAGCTTTCTTTATTACTTCCATTATCACAATGGATCTCCATTGGCCTGAATTGCTAACGTCCTTATAGAAATGATAAGACTAAAATGGTTCTACCTGTCATTCACTGATGTGTGAATCGACAATCAAATGATTGATCAATTTCTCTGTGCTTCAATAGCTACTTTCATATTTTGCTGTATAAAATGCTGCAGTTTCAGCTAAGTTTTCTAAGGGGTAGGTAAAGTAAATTAGGCAATTAGACATAATCTTAGACTTAAAAATTGAAAACCCATCAGCATATCTCTCTTGCAAAGAAAATGCATTTCAAAATCTGAAAATACAAAATCTTTTGTAAGGAAGAAATATCCTCACAATAGAAAACTCCTGTAGTCCTGGCGTTCTGTGTGTGAATGGCTTTCATGAATTTCTAATATATTTTTCTTTTGTTCATTTTTTCAAAAAAAACTTTGGACTCTAGAAGCTTTTAAGAAGGAGAAGTTTTTAAAGTGGAGCAATAGGAAGTGCTAAATATTTTATTAGTGATTTGCTATAACATGCTTTTCCTTTATTCCTTTAATAGAGAAAAATCATGACAGTTAGCAAAATGATGAGGATTAATGTATGAGGCATGGCAGCCTCTGAGTAATGTATTTATAAACAGTTTCTTTTAAAAAGAAAGTATGTCAAAATAGATTACAAGAAGACTAGGAAATTATTGTAGTCAGATCAAACAGAATACACAGTCCATGAGTTTTTTTCTGTAACATCTGCTGCATCCTGACTGAGATCACCCAGTCTTCATCTGCTTCCCTCTCTGACAGGAATGTCATGTTGCTTTTGTTCACCTCCTTGGTTTAAAACAGAGTAAAATGAGTGACTATCTCAAGAGTTTAATGTACCAAAAATGCTTCATGATTTAAGTGAGATTTCATCCCTAATCACTTTTCAGTTTATTTAGTCCTTTTTGCTGTTGTTGGTGAACTGTGCCCTTCCTGATCTACAGGTAATCATTCACTTTTAAACATTAATATGACCAGAGTTGTATGCTCTACATAATCTGTCAAAGCTAAGGAACAATGAAGAGCTGCAGAAACAAAAAAAACTCCATAACCAAACACCTAAATAGAATGTTAAAAACGGAGACAGAAACCATCAAAATAGAAAAGTTGAGGCAGACAAAGGCTGAGTAATAGTTTTGACAGGCTGACTGGAAGCCACTGTGCTTTAGGCTGTGAGGGCTTCATCCAAGTTTTACTGGTGGCAGTAGAATGGCTTCAGCAAGCTTTGTTCAAACCCAATTCAGACAATTTATTGAATGATTTCTTCATTTTTGTCACACCAGTCTTGTTGCTGAGCAGGAATGAGGAGGAAGGGGACAAGGGGAGGCCAAAGGAAAGTTGACCACACAAATGTAATATTGGAAGCATTAGACTGCATGGGGTTGTTCAGCCTCCACAAAGAACCAAACTTATTCCCATGGAAACCAATGTTCAAAGATGAATAAGTAGCCTGGCTCTCAGCAGCTCCCTTTCCTTTTTTCTCTTTTCTTCTCTCTTGGGATGTTTTGTTGTTGTTTTTGGTAAAGGGAAAGAAAGAGTCTCTTCACCTCCAAGCAGCTTGAGAAAAGACTGGCAACATTCATTCCACTAATAAGGTGTCAATTAATGCAAAGAGGAATGTCCTGGATTTCTCAAAGAGATGTATTTTTCAATAGGAGCTAGTCAAGATGTTGATGAGGTTTTGTTTCTCTCTCTTTTTTTGTTTTGTTTTGTTTAAATGGAACATAAACTTTCTTGAAAAAGGGGGTTGCTAAACTGGTGTTGTAAGTCTGCCCTCACGTGTTGGATTTTAACTCTTCAGGAGAGAAAGTGTAAGTGAGCTCAAAGAAACCCACCAGATGTATTGTGGCACCACCCAGTACAGATACTCAGGTCTGCTTTTTTTAGTATTGAAGTTTGGATACTGATGTAGGTGTAGCAATGGATTACATACACAGGAAATACACAGAGGTATGCACTATCCATTTAATGTAGCAGATGTAGGTCGCTTTAATGCCGACACAAAGTAGATAATGAATTCAAAGGGAATGTTATATGGAGATGTTGCTGATGGTATCAGTGTTATAATGTGTTGCAACTATTGACTGATGTCAAAAAAGATGAAAGGTGGGCTGAAAAGCACGAGAATGATCAATCAACTTTTAATAAGTAAGGAAGATAGTCTCAGAAATTGGAAGGAAATCCTTTGCGTTTGGCTTCTTGTGAGGAAAGCTTCTGAAAACAGGAAATGCTGTAGGATACAGAGTCATATGGGAAATGTCCAGTGTGAGTCAGCATGAATCAGTGCTTAGATGGGGCACAAGTGCTTCTGCAGGCTTTGGAACCAATGAAGCCAGGTCTCCTGCAGGCTTCTACCTGGGCCAGCCAAGTCTGATGTCTCTAAAAGTGTCAGTGCCCACTGAATTTTTGGTATCATAAGCATCTACAGAAGAATTTTTCCATCCAAAGAGGGGCCTCTTCTGTGTGGATCCTCTGATACCTAAATGATGATCTCATGCTGCAGCCTTTTCTTTAGTAGGGAATAAATTTCTCTTCTCCAGACATCTGTTTCTGTAAAATTTATAACAACATAATGTCTGTCCGTTTATTCCACTTGGCTGACATCAGCCAGTAGGCTCAAAATTATTGGAGAAACCAGCCAGAAAAAAATGATTGCCTAAGCCTCATTTCCTTAGCAAACTCAGCTAAAAAGTTAATATTAGCAATAACTTGTGGATTGGAGCTACCACTGAGGGAATGCAGCGTGGCACTAAAGCTGTGTATGACCAAATGCAGTCTGGTGCACTGCACTTTTGCTGTAAACTTTCTCCTGGGCCCTGTTGGCAAATGGATCTTCCTCCAGCTGCTGTGTAGGTGAATGGTCACAGCAGAGTCTTTGGCAGGGCCAAGAGCCTCATTGCTTCTCAGTTTACCCACTGTTTGGGGTGTGGACACCTGCCCACCAGAAAGGGATAGAGACCACACATCCATTTAATCTGGGTTTTCCCTGGCCTTCTGCTCATTTGGGATCTGCACTCAAATCAGCAGTTTGCAGTGGGTTTCAGCTCCTGGTACTGAGTAATTCATTTCCATGGCATTTTTAAAAAAAGTCTTTGAAAAGACCTGCATGTTCTTCTCCTCCTGAATATATGAGTCTCAATTTGGTTTAATGAATCTGTCTGGAGTCCTTAAATTGTTTTTTAATTTACTCTTTTAAAGTTTTGTTATTTCTTTCTAGATAATGATTCATGGATGTGGAGTGTGAGAAATGTGTTTTCTGCTGCAATGGGTCTGTGTCTCCGTTTCTTCACTGCTGTCTAGGGTCTTAATTTTTACCTACACGGTGTTGTTCTTGCTGTATATCCTCTCTTCCCTTCTTTCTCTTTCTCAGAACAGTGCTTAATAAATTGCATTTATTTTTTCAGAACACTGAATAATCTCTGTTTAAAAATCCTTTAAACCCCACCACATTTCACAGCATTTCACAGCAGATTCTTCCTTCTCCATCTCCATCACATATGGTCAGTGATAGTTACCTCACTGTGATCCCTTCAGCTCCCAGTGTATTTAAGAAGTTCTTTATATGCTAAGAAGGGCACACAGCCAAAGCTGCTTGTGCTGAGATGTTTTTCTATGTGAATATGAAGCAGGGCAATGGCATTGTAACTGCTTTGCAGAGTGAGCTCATTTTCAGTATTCTCTTTCATCCTGAGGCGATGACCTTTCTATTACCAGCCTCTCTGAAAAGGAGTACAACCACGTCTTGTCTGTGTCTTCTTGTTTATGGTTTATATGTGGCTCAAAGTTCTGCCAGAAACTTAATGCCATTTTACTGCCTGGTTTTACATTCTGTCTGTGATGTACTAATTATCAGGGTGTGACAGAGTACTTATTTCCTATCATAAACCAGGGCTGTTACCCAGGAAGGAAATTTTGTTTGAGTCATGAAAGCATATAACAATATGAAATATTCTCTGAGGACCATATTCTGATCCTGTTGACATTGACAGGAATCTTGGTTTTGTCTTCACTGTGAGAGCCACATAATGAAAGACAAGGCATTTCTATGCCTGCTTCTATTTTATTTTTTGAGAGCCAATTCCCCACAGTACTGTCAGCACTGGGCAGTTGTATACCTCAGCTGAAAACCTGGTGCAGCACTAGCAGGGGATACTCAGTATGCTAGAGAGCCACAGTCTGTGGATGTAAATTAGTGTAGCTCCTTTCACATCAGGGGCAGTGCACTGTTTTATATTATGGGGAAGTCCTGCTCTCAGCTTCAAGCTGCCATTTCCTCCCCTTTTTAGAAGGGAAAAAGCAAAAAGAGTCTGACTCCTCCTAATCCATTCCTTCTAAGGGGAGGATGGGAGGAAAGAAATAAAACAATTTGGAGACTGTGTAGCAGTTTCCTAGTTCCCTACTTGTAATACACAGTTAATGCCCATGACTTAATGGGAATACACTTGCACTCAGCCACACTTGCCTACGGCAAAAGAGACAATGAAGTATTTCTGCTTATACCATCACAAGGCTTCACTTGAACAGCAGAAGCACAAGGAGAAACCAGATTCAAACCAAGAGCAAGGGTGAAGAGAGGGCAGAGGGCAGCTTCCCTCCTGGCCAGGGCTCTGAATGCTGTGCTCAGCAACACTGATTGTTGGGCACCTGTGCATCAGGTTCTAGCCTTGTGCTGCTGTTGCTATCAGTTTTTCATACATTCACTGGCTGATGGCTATTTCTTTCTCCTCTGTGGAAGAGATGGTAAAATTTAAGCACAAGAAAGTTGGTCTTTTCAGACAATTCCAGCAGACTATACAACCCACAGTGTTGAGAACATGTGCAATATTATATTATAGACATTTCTGATTGTAAGAGCAGAATCCAGCCCTGAACTAATTTACATGATTAACATGAAGACAGAATGTCCCACCATACTTTTATAGCACTGAATTGCAAATTTCGATTTACATTCCAACTCAGTTACTTTTCTGACTGATATCCTCCCCCTTCTTATCCTCCTCCTGAAAAAAAAGGAAAAAAAAAAGAAGCATTTTCATCTTTAACTTTTATCTTAAGTATCACTTTCTGATCTTCTGCAGACTGAACCTAGACAATTTTCAATGAAATAGATGACCCCTTCTGTTCCACATATCCCATCATTTATTGGTGTCTTGCACCTGTCAAATGCCACATTTCCTCCCTCTGGGAGCACGCTCCTGTTCATGTAACCCTTCTTTCCTCATAACTAGAGAGAGAGAGAACTACAGGTGTCAGTTAAGCCATGAGTATTTCTTTGATCTTTCCTAGATATTTTTTAATTGGAATTTTTCTTCCTAAGGGTTTTTCCTGTGTAACTCTACTTTCAAGTAGAGCAGCATTTGTTTTGTTTTCAGTAAGCCTGGAGCCCAAATTCTGCTGGTGCATCAGTGAAAAACGGAAATGATTCCCCTCATTTCAGCAGGTCACTCTGTGTTAAACCTTATCCACAAAATAGTTTTGGTCTTCCTTTCATCTTTCATTTCTTGTTCAGAAACAAGATCCCTATTTATGAATAGCCCTTCAATGAGTGCTTCAAATCCACTCCTTATTTGAGAAAGCACTCAGGTAGTTTCCCAAATTAGGAATATAGAAAATATTCACTTATGTAGAAAATACTCACTTCTCTATCTGGAAAATTTCATGATAAAAAAAAATCAGATATACTGAAGAAAAACCAGATACTTAATAATTTTCTGCAGAACTGATATACCCTTTGTCAGGACAGCAACCCTTTCTAACTGATGTTCTGCAGGTGAAAGGGAAGATGAGAGTCTAAAGCACACATTACTGGGGAGACCATTTCCTTGTGCTCTCCAAGAGCTGGATGTAGTCACTGCTGCCTTTCTCTGCACCACTAAAATTCAAACTGAAATTGGCCTCATCTCTGTGTCTTCTTTCAGAGATTTTAATAGTAATAAATCCTAAAAAGATCATTTAAAAACCTAACGCCATCAGCCATAGCTGGCATTTTAAACAGCTCTATCTGGACCTATAACCTGATCACTTTCATTTTTGATTCTGACCCTTCCTTCTCCCTCTGGTTCTCCTGTCTTTACAAAAAGACTCTGCTGCCTGTTTGAAATGGTTGGAGTGTGTCTGTGTTTCTAAAATAATGGAAACCTGTGAGGTTTCCAAAAACTCTAAAACCATTTCTGCATATATAGTTTTTTAATATTTATATATATTTTAACTTCTTGGTAGTACTTTCCTTTCTATGTCAGAGCATTCATGTTGGGGCAGAGCCCAGACCCTCCAGACAGTTTCAGACTGTCTTGTGCTGCAGCCAGTGATCCTTGTACTTTCTGCCCTGCCTAAAATGCCCCTGAACAGTACTGCAAATCCAGAACAAGCCCCCTAGGCTCCCCCAGTCCCACATCCCTTACCCACCCCAGCTTCTGTCCGTCCGTGAGTCAGGGGGACCACGCAGCACTTTCTGCCTCTGCCTACAGGAGCCATTCAAGGTAAATGTATCTATGTGTGTGTGTACATGTATGCATGTATATTATAACCCTCTGTGTAATAAATTTCTGTCTCCTTTCAGTGTGACATGATAGAATTTAGAAAAGTTAGAAATTAGTTCAACTGTATTTCTCTGTCCTTTAATACCCCCATACATTAGGCGAGGTTCCTGGTAACACATGTTTTCTGATCTCAGCCTATTGAACTATTGTCTTTAATATATTTCTTGCGACATCTCTTTGGAAGTACATGTTTTAAAAATGTAAGGAGGATGTGTGAGCTTTCTGCTATGTTTATTCAATTCTCAACCCTCCAAACACTTGAGAATTCAAATTATTCAGCTAGGCTTAATGAAGCTGACTCGGAGTGAAGTTATGTGCATAAAAGTCAAGGATAGGAGGCCTTGATGTTATGCATTTTTAGGTGGTTATGGGGTTTTCAATATTAATGTTTATTACTGAATAGTCTGAAGAAGAACTCAGGCTGTACCTTTTCATCAGTGCTAGTTACCTTGCTGCAGAGGAGCTCCTTGGGGGATGTCTGGAAGGCGGAAGTTTGTTTGTGGAAGCACTGCCATCTGTCAGTGCAGATCTGAGGGCTTCATGTCAGCCACTCCAACCTCAAACCTTGCCTACAGCTAAAGCTGCAAGCTCTGTGTAGGTTTGTGACACTAACCTCTAAGCTCTCAGAATGATGATTTTCCCTTTGCCTCCATTTCTCAATTAGTAGATGGAAAAAACAATTTTGGACATTCAAAATGACCAGCATGAAACATTGCTGTGCTGTGATCCCTAACAAAAACCACAAAGAATTGGGTAAGAAAATTGGACTAAACTAAAAGCCTGACCATTTTCCCATCCCAGTTTGTTTGGGCATTGAAGGCTGGTTTGAGTGTTTGGGCATTGAAGGCTGTTTTTTTTTTTTTCCTCTTGAATTGTCTTTGACCCTCTCTTTGTATGATCCTGCAGAATGTGTGAAGGTCAATTTGCTTGTGGCCTTAGCAGTTTCAGGCAATGGGACTGCAGAAGGATTTCTGGCCTTATGTTGGAGACCAGAAGAAGACAGATTCTCATCCAGCTCTGGAGAAGATATTGTTTAGATTGTCTGGCAAAGTGCACATGAGCATGGGGACATTTTAGTGCTGGAGACCAGGGACTCCTCACAATTAATCTTACAAGCTTCTCTGGGGCTTTAGCCTGACCTCATCCCTGCTCCCATTCGTAAGTGTAGTAAGAAAAATTCCTGTTGAGTCACCCTAAGGATATGTTTAGAAGAAAACTCATCTTTTTTTTCCTAGATGTGCCCTTTGCTCTGCTAAAGCAGCTGCTGGGTAAGGCCAAACGCCCTCCTAGCCTTTCTAAGTAGTAGATTTTGCTGAATGCACGTGTGAGAGCAGAGGAACAGGTACCTTTTTATTTTTGTAATTATTTTTATTCTGATTTTACTCAGACCTCAGATATTTGCATATCTGTGTTTACAATTTTGAGCTGGTAAAGGGATTTGGTCAAAACATGTTGACTGCAGGAAATGGAAACCTTTTTTCAGAAATACCTCACTTTAATGAAGTAAATCTCATGTTATACTCAGATCACTCCCAGAAAGTTGAGTATTTGTCCTCTACAGCACAGTTTTGGGTTTTACACCATGTTGCAATATTCATACTACTATAATAAAAAATAAATAGCTATAGAATTGCTTTTGGAATATTCTATTTCACAGTAAAGGTATGAAATTTTTGATTTTCTATCCTTATTCTACTTGAAGGAATATTGAAGAATCTGAGAATTCCCCACAAAATAAAAATTCCAATTTTTAATTAGCTCTACTAAAATAAATGTCATCCACACCTAGCACTATGGGATTTTGGAAACAAAGTTGTACCTCTTTCTTCAGAGCATTTTTGTGGAAGAATGAGAAGTGGAAGTACAGGAGAGGGAGGTATGTCTGTTGGTGATTTGAAACATAAGCAGGACCCATTCCAATTTTATCTATAAAACACTCCCTGGTGTGAGACAGCTGTTGCCTCTGAAGCCTTCTACTTATCTCTCAGAATCCCAAGGGTCCTTCTTTTTTTAACCTATATTGTATCCCTACTGCCCTTGAGATCCTATATTACAGCTACTTTCCTCACAATGATTTGATAAGAATATCTGTTTTGGACCATGTCAGTGTTAGAGAATTGCTGTCAAGCATCAAGAGATGCTCTCTCTCTCCCCCTGAGGCTTTAAAGATGCTATTCTAAAATTAAAGTGTTTGGTATAGATAAGATGCTTAGGGTTATAATGAGGTCAAGAGTTGCTGGCAGTTTCCAGCAAGATTTTTTTTTAAAATAAGTTGATCAGATCTCTTGCTGTGGTTATTTCCCTTTTTCAACAAAGAAATATAGATAGATCAGGTAGAGAAACAGTCAGGAACAGAAAGGTTTAGAAAAATATTTGGAAAATATTCTGATTGCATTGTCTAATGCAAGTTGCCCCATTTTATTATGCTGGCATCCTCTGCAATGCAATGTGACATGGAATATGTGATGTAATGAGATATGCCCGCCAAAATGCAATGTGCTTTGTTTTAGTCAGAATATATTAATCCACTTACTGAATAATTGACCCAAAGAGATTCTGTCAAACAGTATTAAATTATTCACTGGATTTCCAAACCAGCAGGCAGTGTCCTTTAAATATTTAAGAATAATGTCAAATAATTTTCCACACCAAAATCATTCTCTGTTTTTGTGTTTGTTGAGGTTCCTTGGCTCTATGTTGTTTAAGGAGGGTAGGATAATTAAATAAAAGTCAGTGTGCCCTTCAGGTGCTTTCTCACCTAGCAGCACCCCAGAAGGGGAAGGAAATGCTCACCTGGTTCAGCTGTCAGGCCCAGCCAGATCCATTAGCACTTTTTATGCCTCACCCATGAATTTTTAAGGCAATCCCAAACTCTCCACATACCTATACCTATAATTTCACCACGTAGCCTGTTGCCTCAGCAGTGAGTTTCCCCAGAGAGTGTACAGCACAGAGGCTGTGAAGTGTCCTGCTATTTCCTACCCTCAGGCCTCATAGTACCTCTCTAGGTGTGCATTATGAGATAACAACCTTGCCGGATCAATTTTGGTGTGGAAAATAGGTTTCCTTAAAAATGGACACCAGTACAGCAGCATTCAAGTTCTACCAATTACAGTGTCTGACACCTTTCCCCTTGAAGGTTGCATGCTGAACGAGTGCAGGGTATATTTCTGGCTTGTTTAAAAAGGATGAGGACAGGCATCTGATAGCTTACCTTAATTATTCCATTTCCTCCTCCCTATATACATTTCCAAAATCTAATTATAGTGCTCATGGCCCCTGCTATCAGCCAGTACCCAGATTAATATAAAGCCATAGGAAGGACAGCTACCCCCCTTCAAGCTTTCCACAACATTGCAAATCTATTCCAGCAGTCTTTTGATACTAATATTTTGATACATTCATCATTGTGTTAGCATCAGCAGTGAGCAATATTTACAGTCTATAAGCTGTTCCAGGACCAACTGTTCATATTACTCCTGTTAAGTCCATTCAATTTTCCACCTGAAATACCACATTTATCTAGTCAGAGCTTGACATCTATTTTCAGGGGTGGGGGAGGGGGTTGCTTTCAATAACAAATTTTATTTAATTGTATGTTTTGCTTCTCCTAAAGAACACACTAAGGCAATTTGTTACGTATTGTTAGTCAAATAAGATGCACTTGGCTGCCTCCTTGGGTTTATTATCTAGGTCCTGATATGGGGACATTTTTGTGCATATGCATCTGTGTGTGTTGAGGTGGAATTGCTTATCTGCTCTGTAGCTTTATTTGGACTGGAATTTGCTGCAATGTCCTCATGAGTGCAGGAATGTTGTCCAGGGTTATGGTCTGTGTGCAGTTGGGGGACAGCGGGCAGCCCTGCTTGATAAGATTGCTATTTCAAGCCACAAGTATTGTCACACTCTGCTTCTTTTAGTAATAAATATTCTTTATTTGTCAAAATAAAGTAATGATTATTTTGCAACTGTTCTACCTTAAAGGTATTTAAATCTGGCTTTAGGAGACAGCAAACCCTATGACTGCTTAGCCACAGTGGAAGTAAAGCCCAAATGGAACAAAAAAATATATAGGAAATTCTTATCATCATCATCTTCTTCTTCTTCTTCTTCAGACAAGGGAGAAAATTATAGCAGCATTAAAAATAAACTTTGCACCTCCAGCAAAGAATGACTTGCATAGGTCTCTGAACTTTAAATTCCAAGACTGCCACAGACATAATGGATTTCAATGTTCTGGCACTTTGGAACAGCAATAGCTAACCAAGACTTGGCCAAAGAATGCACCGCTCCTTTATTTTGCCTGATGGACTCTCCTGCTATAATCCCTACTCACTGCACAGGGAAATTTACCCCCAGAGCAAGAGCTTGTGAAAGACTTCTTTTGATATAAAACGGACACCTTTTTCTCACACTTCCTGTGTGCAGAAACACCAGGGTTTGTGCATGGTACTGACGTGAAAAGAGCATATCCAAGACTCCTGTTAGCAGTCACATGTAGCAGAGGTGATGGATGGAGATAATTGGGAAGGAAGCCACTGTTTTATGAGAAATTCCACATTAAATTCTGTTAAATGGTACAGGAATAAAGAAACCCATAGTAATTTCCAGGAAAAAAAAAATAGGGTCATACCAAAGACTTAAGAGAATCAAAATCTTTGATTCTAGTTTCAACCTTAAAAAAAAAAAAAAAAGGATATAATAAATGTACACATATAATGGAATTAAAAGCCATAAATTGAAAGAGAAACTATTCATAGTCTTTTTTAGAAATTACCTGCTAGAGCATTGTGATCTTCCTTGGATGGTTAATGTTTCTGTGCTCCTTATTGCAACCTTTTCCCTTGTTGGTCTATGATACCTCAGGTGGGTTGAGCCCAGATTTTTCCCGCAACATGCTATTCATACTGCACCTGTTAAACAGGACAGCACAGAGCAATGACTGCTGTTTTGAGAGGTAATTCCTCAAGCAGCATTCACCACTGTGGAAGATCAAGAAGCTAGGACAGGAGGTGACCATGTCCCAGGGACCTGCCCCAGAGCATATACCTTCCTGCAGGATCTTGCCAGGTTGGAAGCTCTTCTGCAGACACAGCAAGGAGAAAAGGAAGAGAAGGGCTGGTGAAGGTCTGGATATGGTTCCAATTACTGTTCCTATGGGTAGAGGATCACAGGTGCTGTGCAGACACCCTGCTCCACCAATGGAATGGAAGGGGAATTTCTCTTCTGAGGGAGAGTCCTGGGGCTAACAGACATTATAACTTTGCCTTGGTGGGATTCTCACAAGTGAAATTCTGTCTTGTTCTGAACACAGAGATGTGGAATGCTTTCCCCAGATATGCAGCTAATGGCTGTTAGAGCTAGGGTAAAAACCTTTCCCTTCGATTTCCACTCTGAAGCAAGACTCAGTTTCTCCCCATTACAGTGCACGTGGCAGTGTCTGTGGTGCGCCGCTCTGTTCCCTGTGCTGATGGACGTTACTGTACAGCTCACACAAAGCCAATGAAATGAGTGTGGAGGACTTGCTTTGCCTTAGCTGCCGTGCCAGCAGGATCCTGACATGTTGCTGACTGCGTGCAGTCCTGCAAACTAAGCTTTTTGGGAGAAAGGCTGCCAAAGCTTCACAGAAAAGCATCTTAAACCTCAGGTGCTGCAGCATCATCAGGCAGGGCAGTGATGTGCTGGGAGGTGCTCTGTGTCTGTGTGCTGGGGGCTAACACTGGTGTGAAGCAAACATCTTTTGAATGAATTGGTGCCAGGAGGGACATGCACAGCATCCCGAGGCAGCCTCAGCGAGACATCCGACTGATTAGATATTGAGGTCAGGCGCTGAGATACCAAGGTCGTGCCACGTCCTGCTTTTCTCATCCAGCTGGACCCTGATAAAATAGCAGCTGGTAAGACCACCAATCAGATAAGGTGGCAATTTTCAACAGTCTCAAATTATTGTAGCAGCCAGGGAGATCCAGATAAGATCAATCAGATGCTGGAATGATTTAGCCATTTCTGATTTCTCCCCCATACCCTTTTTTTCCTTATTCTTCTTTCTGAAGACAGACAGTCATGTGAATGTGAACACAGGGAGAACTCACAGAGTCCCTCACAATCTTCAGAACAAAATGCGAAGGTTGATTTATGGGATGGATTACTTGGAAATGGTAATTCTTTGCTCTTTATGATGTTTTGTCAGAAGGTGCAGTACCCTCCAGTCAGAGCAGCTGGATTGCACTGAGGTTCTTACAAAAGGAGTGAGAGAAGGGGGGTGGTGGTGAGTACAGAAGCTCCTCTAACACAGCAGTTAATAAGACACCAGCACATTAATCATGTGAGAGATATTGAATCTAACAGGGCAAGGCAATAGTTTTTAAAAACAGACAGTTAAGCTACTACCTGGTAGAAAAAGGCTGACTGAATAGCACAGGTTTTATGCCACTATTTGCAATTAGAGTTATTTTTTATCCTTTTTTTTCCCCTCCCTGTTTGAAAGTCTTAAAATACCTTTTTAGACCTGTAAGAAAATGAGAGATAAACCATTCAGGGCTGTAACAGAGAGCTGCAGAGCCCTTCCCCCTTGACCTGCTGTACCCTGGGCTATACCTCCAGTGTTTACACAGAACCCTGCTGGTCCTTCTCCTGAGCTGTACTGCCAGGGCTTGACATGGGTGAAAGGCTCATGAGGGTCATGGCACAGAAGAAAATCCCTGATGCTGTGATACAGCCAGGACAGACTCCTGGTTAAAAGAGACATGATTATCAACTGCAGCCTAGAGATTGAGGCTCTCTTATTTCATGTGACTCTCCAGGCAGCTTTATCCTACCAGATCATGTACACCTTGGCCTCTTTTGTGACCTCCTGCCTGACTAGAAGTGGCAAAGTGGGGGAAGAACTAGGGTAATTTTGGTGCACAGCTACAGATGACCCCACACCTCCTTGGTGTCCTTTATTTAAAGGAGCTTCAGTCATTTTAATGCTGCAGTTACTAATGTTATAGTGAAACTTACTTTTCATGGCTAAACACTCTTTGGTATCAAAAACACTATAAAAAAAAGGAAGGAAAAATTACTAAATGAACCACTCACATGAGTTTGTAGGCTTTTGGCATGTGCATATGCATTTCATTTTGAGCCTTGGTCAAACTGCTTGCCATGACAAGTTGAGAGCACTGGGCAAGACCAAAGCAGACAGAGCACTCATAAGTAGAATCATAGATTTGTCAAAGACCTTTAAGATCATCTAGTCCAACTGTCAACCCAGCTGTACCACCCTGTTCATGATTAAGCTCCATCACTTCCCTCAGCAGTCTGACTAGGTAAAGTTTTGTCTTGCTCCCCGTATGACAAATACAGATTTCCAGGGACATGCCTCTTGGCCACTGCTGGATGATGAAACGGGCTCTTAAAGTAGGATGCAAACAGATGTCACCACTGTAAATGAATCATAAGAATTGCCTTCCCAGAGGACATCTCATGTCCATCTTGCTCATTAATCAGTCCTGACAGTGATCAAAGCCTGATGTTACAAGGAAAGATAAAAAAATAATTGTAATAAACAGAGACAAAAATGCTTCAAGCCAGTGCTATGGGAAAAAAATGTTCTCTTGACTCTGGATGAATCATTAGCAAATGCCAAGCAACAAAAGGCGAATAGGTGGTTCTGCTGCTGAGAACCATAAAATGGAGTTTCATGGTCAGTGTTGGCAACACCTACAGTAAGTGCAGCTTCCAAGGCTGGCTGTGTTTGTAAGATGAAGTCCATAAATTCTGGGGGTAGATCATTTAGGTAAGACACCTGAATTGCTTGAGAATCACCAGCTCCAGGAAGGCTTGTGAGGAATTCCCTTTGTTTCAGTGAATATCATAACTGGTGCAACTCATTACAGCTTTTTGTCGTTGATGTGTGGGAACTTTGCTTCAGTGGGCTCAAGGAAACCACAGTGTTTCTCAACAGCTGAACACCTGACCCACAGCTTTAAGATGTGGTTTAGTTTTGTTTTGCCTTTTAAATGTCACAGATTGCATTTAGAGGTTTTTGTGTTTGGTTTTATGGACTTAAGAAGACATTTGATAGTAGCAGTGCAGAATAATGTCTGCATGGATTTCCTGATGCTAATCAGATTAATCCTTTTTCTTTTTCTTTTTAACATAATTTTTTCAGCTAAAGAGGTGAACTGAGACTAGGAAAGATGTGCATAGGAAATAATTTCTCTAGCAAGTTCTGATATATTTTGCTGTTTGCTGTTTGCTCTCTGAAATTTCTCTCCATGTCACAGCATTAGAATGTACTGCAGGTTACAAGGTAACTGAAGGAGATGCCTGAGCTAGCTCTAACTGAGTGAGAGTTTGAAATAATGCTGCAGCAGACACATTTCTTCTGGTATCTAAGCCAGTTTAGAGTGGTTGGCTATCTCCACCTCACACTGCTGTCTGGGATGTAGATATATGCTTTCAATCCTTAGTCAATTAACAGAAGATATTGACAAACATTCACACACTAATATTTGTTCCTCAGTGAAAAATTCTTACCTAAATACATTATGGTGTAATTTCACTTGTAGCTGACTAAATACAAATATAACTCATGCAGATATGTTTGCCACCCACCTCTGTCTCTGTGAAGCTCTGTGGGCAAATCCAGGGACACACCAGTTCACAAGAGCAGTGAAGCTGCTGCTGCTGCTGCTGCTGCTGGCCAAAGGAAAAATCTTTGCCCAATTGCACTCACTGGCAAAACTCTTGTTGACTATTTTAGGGACCAAAATATGTACTACAGTGAACACTCAGCACATAAACAAGAAGACTGCCTGTTTTCTCTCACAGAAGCCACTGAACTTGGCAGCTGGACTGTCACTTTGAGCATTGGTGCTAAACAAATTACTCCTGTGATACCTTCTCACTCTAGAGGAACACAGGTCTTTTTTCACTGTGTTGTTCTAGCATATGGTATAATTACCAGCATTAAGATAGGTTTTGTTTCTTTCCCTCCACACTTGGCACTTAGATTACATTTGGTTTTAGGTGTTTGGGGTTTTTTTTTCCCAACACAGTACAGAAACACAGGGAAGCATGAGGTTGCTTTATAGTTGCCAGAATGTGTAACTTGAAGAGTTTAAGCCCACCTAACTCCAACTCATATTGTCTGCTTCTCATCTAGAATCCCTGTCTGCTGTCCAGCACTGACTTCCTAGGAGTCCTTTCCCTGCAGACACTTGCAAGTGTTAGATAATTTCCTAATTAGCCTGAAATCACTATGATGGCTCTGTTTTAGTTGCATATCTATTCTTGGAAGCAGATGCTCTGGGGCAGCAAGGTCTTCCTGTGAGCCAGAGCTGTGGTGCAGTGAAAGCAGCGATAAACAGGCAGCTCACTTCCACCTCCTTCCCCAGGGGTGTCTGTGAAGCTTCCTGAAGAACCATGCTGTGACACCAGGCAGGAAGGCAGAGCCCACTGCTTCAGGACTGAACCCAAAAGGCCAGCAGGCACATAGTAGCTCCTGCTCCTTCAGTCTCTTCTCTTTTGCAGAGGAATATTTCTGGCTTAAACCTCAGGAACAGACTGAAGACTGAATCGGTGATTAGTTATTTATAAATTATTTATAAAAATAATTAATTTTCTTTCTAGAAAATGTAGGAGTCACCTGACAAGAGAAACCTAAAATTTTCAGAGGCTCAACTTAAACAGGACACTCAGAGTAGATGGATTGGGTTCCACTTTTGATTAGTAAGCTGACAAATGGTTTATAAAGAAATAATAATAATAAGAGATAATAGTAATAATAAAATAAAAATTAGAGAAGAAAAAGATAAAATTAAATCTTTAAGCGATAAAAGCCACTTTGTCCTCTTTTTATTCCCAGGCTTTTGAAATGCCTCAAACTTTATTTTGGTAATTGCTATGCAAACATATTTGATGTCTGTGCAAAAACATCTGGAAGCTTACAGGGGCATCTGGACATAAATATTAAAAGATCAACAAAAACATTATGTGAATTAGCCATGTGGATACCCATAAAAACCACAGCCACAAAACCCTCCTCCACATCTTTGACTGCAAACGTGGGTGCTTTCTCACTCGGTTTTAATGTGTTTATGAACTGACATTCAAAAAGTGACTGGTCATGACTAATGATTTGGTTTCCTTTCATTTTGACCACTCTTTATCACACTAGAAATTCCCTCATTTGATTTAATAGGAAGTAGGATAGGGAATGTCCCTCATTCCTTTTCCAAGCCCTCTTCTAAATTTTTTGTGTTCTATATGGACATTTTGGTTCAGTTTGTGAAACGTGTGCTTGCCAGGCTCCTTGTCCTGCAGGACACAGTCTAGACTTGCACTGATTTCTTTCTGCAGTGGGCAGAGCTACCTGAGAGTAGTTGCTGTGGGCAGTCACTGCTCTGTGTTACAAGAACACTTGTTTTAGTATACTCAGGTCTTATGCTAGCATGCTCACTGGTGAGATATGCTCTGATGAAGGAAAGGTGACTCTAAAGTCCAGCTCAAATAGGGCAGCTGAAGGAAAAGAACAAGGTCCATCCAGCTCTCACAAAGTTAAAAAGCAAGCTAAAGTGGCAATTCCATAGTTATTTTTTGGCTTATGCAGTCTAGTCTCATGACATTTGAGCCCTCCAGATTGGCAGTGTTGCGAGTCACTTTTTCAGAAGTGGTAAGCACATGAAGGCACACAAACTTATTTTCTTTTTAATGAGTCTGTGGTGCAGATAATCAAAGATTTTAGACACTGAGAGGAGTCAAGCACATATGGATTTGATAACTCAGGTCTTATTACCTTGATTTTCTCACGGTAAAAATATGCATAATAGATTTCTGCCTCCAGAAATGAATACATGGACGATTGAGCCGTTCTAGTACAAAAGAAGTCCTTTAAATTTCCCAAAGAGAACTGGAAAATGCACAGTCCAGTGATATGGATCAGCTAAGCAATGCTGTGTCTCCTAGGTGCCATCACTTGTTCTTATCTCATCTTTTTCACATTCTTGTTGTTTTCTTCCTGGTTTTTAGCTTTGTTTGCTCATTCACTGCAGACTTCAGTGCTATTCACCTCATTCTAAGGAGAGTGTTCAGCTACAGGTCATATATATCCTACTATCCAATCTGGACTGCTTATGGAGTGGATTTGTTTTTAAATGGTGCTTCTGTTTCTTAATTGCCTGAAGACATTAATAGTATTTCACAATGGAAACAGAAATGCTGTAATTGGTTGTTGCCCTCTCCAGTTGCTAACCCACTGGCATATTCTGGATAGGACCAACTGCAAGGTGAACAAATTGCTCTAAAAGACTCTCAAGAATGGAAACACAGAGATGTTCATATTTGATTTCTGCCCTAATATTTAGTGAGGACTCTATAATTTAAATAAAAGGGCTAATTTTCCCCCAATTTAATCTCCTTTAAACAGTGTGGAAGTTATAAACATTATAATAATGTTACCACTTTCATATTTAAAAATATGCCCTCTAAGCATTTACATTCAAGATTTGTTTTTCTTCAGATGTGTAAATAACGCATAGCAATTTGCATCTCATGCATAAATCTTTCTCCTGTTGAATGTAAATTAAAAAATAAAAATAATCTGGCCCCCAACCCCTTTCATTTGCTTCTTTTCCCACCTCCTCATATTTACAGCAAGTTAGCTGGCTAATTCTTCCAATGAGAATTTTTAGAGTTTATGTGTGTTTAAAAAATTATCTGACTGAAGTTTTCTTCCACCGAGTAAAAAGAAGCCTTGAGCTGATTAATAGTGTTTCCTTTTCCAGTCCTAATGAATGTTTTTCAGGTTTTATGCATCCCAGATGAATCTATTTTAAATGGTGTGTGTCTGTTTGCTTACATGAATGTTGCTCTTTCTTGGGATTTATCCCAAATGAGTTTAGCTTCTCTGTACCTTGTAGGACAATATCGATGCTGGCTTAATCAATTTCAATTTGCTGTTAAACCAGAAATGAAGCATTTATCAGGATGAACCAGGAAGGGCTGAATGGACTTTTCTTGTTGCTGAGCTCTCTTTGTGAAATCTGCTCCATGAAGTTTCTGGAGCTCAGAATTTACAGGAAGCTCTTCTTTGACTTGCACTTACCACCTAGTCTGGATGCACCCTCGGGGTGGTTTTACTCTACATGTTTCCTGCACTGGCAGTGTGTGTGCCTATTGATGAGTATCATGGGGCTCATCCCACTAAAAATAACTTCTCTAGATAGTCTTGCTGCCTTCGTAAAAATGCAACCAGAATATCTCATTGAATCATCTTCCTCAGCTCCAAGCGGCTCTGCTATTTATGACTGTGGAGTCACTTCTGCCTCCCCGGCTGCTTCTCATGGAGCGCGGAGCCAGCCCCGGCAGACGTGAGAGGTGCCAGCAGCAGCAGGAGCTCTCTGGTGGGTGAAACCTTCTGCTCGCACAGCAAGTCCCAGCCCCGAGCTGCTGGAGATATGGGGTGTTGCAAACTCCCTGGCTCCTGGAGGCAGGTGCTGCTTTAGTGATCAGCTCTGAACGCCGTGGCAAGCAGTGGGTGAGCATTTCTTCTGCTGCTGCCTGATCACAGCAGTGCTAATTTCAAAGTGGTGAGGAAGCGCAGGGAGGTGATAGCAGGATGGTCCCAGCTGTTCATCCCAAGGATGTGAATGGCACTTCTTATCTGAGAGGGAAGGCAGGAACTCCCATTTCACTGTACAGACTGAGAGTGGGGAGAAGAGAGTAAAACCTTCCCTAGATTCCTGTTTCACTTCACAAAAGTGTTTTCAAAGGCTCATCCTCCCTTCCCCTCCTGCAGGTTATATTTAGTTTTAAGCTGTCCTGGCTGCTGCACTGATAGCTTCTTACCATTTTCACTGCAATTAATCAGAACAGGGTTGATTATGCTTTTGTCTCTGATTGTGTAAATCAGGATCCTTCTGTCTAAAATGAAGGGACCTTTTCTGCCTGGGTACACTGCTTTCCATCCCCTTCCATCCCATGCCATCCCATCTCTTCAGCGTGGCCAGGCAGCCAGACATTCCTAGATTCACGTGGCATATGTTGCTCCGGTGTAGAAATCAGGCCGAGGAGGACTGAGGTGAAGGATTAAGCAAGCATCATGGCTTTGGTGAGAGGAGCTGTGAGATGGATGAAGTCACCATTTTAGGGGGCCTGTTAACCCACTTCTATGCTGTGGTGCAAGGGGAGATGAGAGGGGCTAGAGGGCTTTGGTTCACTTGCTCTGCAGCACAGCCAAGCTCATCACTTCAAGTACACTTCTTCAAAACCTGCTTGACTAGGGTAGCGCTCATGCAATATGAGCTGGGGAGATAAAGCAGGTTTAGATAGAAAAATATCATAGTAAAGAAAGCAGCTCGAGATCCCAGTAGTCTCTTCTAACAGCCCATAGGCTGCTTCCATCCCTGTTTCACACAAAACATCATAAGGGCTTTGGCCCCACTGTGAGCCTGTCTGGCTCACCTTGAGGCAGCCAGGCTCTCACTTGAGATCACTGGTCACATTGGGACAGCATGAGCACAGAAAGAGCAATGAGGACATGTGACACCTTCTGTGTGTTTGGAGAGGTTAATTGAAAGAGCAAACTGTAATTGTAGGAGTCCCCAGAACTACAGACATCAGTGGCTTCGCTGGCTCTTCAGCATTAGCTTTTTTCCTTCCTATCTCACAGCCCACGTGCCTGGCCAGAAGATATTGTCTGTTTTAGAGTAAGCTGTGCCTTGAAATCAAAAAGCTCTTTAAAAATATGTATTTAGACTCAGCACTCCCGTGGGAGCGACTGCTTTGCAGGTTTGTAGTCTCAGGTGCAGAAGGGTTAAAATTATTTGCTCAAAGACTTAAGATGCATAGCAGAGCACTGCAGGAACAAAGAGTTGCGGTCCTTAAGAGGCCACTCTTAACACTTGTCCATAATCCCTTCTTTTCAGTTAGTAGCAAATGGTAATTTGTAACATTGCCTCTTAGGAAAGCAACTGCAGGTTGCTCTCCAAACCAGCCCAGGTCAGAAATCTTACAGTTCCACAAGCTAAAACTGCAGGAAGTATTTCTCAAGGACAGACACACTATGCATCTTTTTCTTCAACCTGCCTAAACACTGAGCTGTGTGTTTCTGTTCTGATCTTAAAGAGGAATGATGAATTGCAACTCCAGCTTGCAGAGTATAACATTTGATTTTGCTGTATCTGTGGTTAGCGGATCACATTCTTAATACACCCTTGCTTGTCAAACAGCAGCTCTGTAGGCAGAGATCAAAGGAGCTGGCAAGAACACGTTTCCTTCACTCATCTAGGAGAAGATGAGAGGTAACATGATCTTGACCTCTGAAAGTCAGGTACAACTCTGAGAGTGGGTGACAAGAGCCAGGACTTGTGTTGATAACAACAAATACTGGTGCCATAACACAGACATGGATTAATTCTTTGGAGGGAGTTGTATTTTTGCAGGTCCTAGCCCCTGTATAACTAGAATTGACTGGATAAATGTATCCTGTATTGTTCATAATTTTAACTATTTTTACTATATATATATGAACAAAACAAGCTGATTCTTAGTAGATTGTGTTGCTAAATTTTGGGTGGAGAAGAAGCAACTCCTTGAGTGAATTACATGTTCAGATTATGTCACAAAGACTGTCTCTGCAGGGTTTTATTGCTCCCTAAGTAATTTACTGTCTGCCCTTTCCCAGGAAGGTTTTATACCATCAACACACAGCAGGGGAGTGAAAAATATCATCTGTAGGACATAGTAAACTCACACAAGTAAATGTGGCTATAAACTATAAGTAAGCTAGCAAATTTACAGATGTTCATTCTATTCCAGATGCAGCTACTGTATCTCCAAGGCCTCACAGACATAGTGCAGAAGTTGCTTTGCCATGTTGCATGGAGAATTAACGAAGTCACATGATGGTGTCGTTGCCATCTTTTTTTTTTTCCCAGCTGCTAAATTGCATTAAAAAAGCACTAAATAAACACCCAAAATTTTCTTTAAATAAATGTATCATGTAGCAATGTTTGCAGCTAATCTCAGTGCGGGTATGTGACTGTAAATGGAAGGTGTCAATCAATGTAATTAGAAAAGATGTGCCTGAAAAACAATCTCTGCATTACAATATTGCCCCCACTATAAACACCCTACCACACGGTGTGTCCCTTCTTAGTTACACAGTGTAAGTCCTGTGTTGATTCAGGCTTGAATTACACAGTAAATATTTTTTTGTGAATTTACAGACTGTCCCTTTGAAGGCAGAATTGTGCCAGCCTATTTATTTAAAGACCTTTTTTCACTGCAGCAGCGTGCTTTGGAGATCTAATACCTTATATGCAAAACCCCTGAGTGACAGCAGCTCTGCAAGCTCATGATACTTATAATACATTACATATTATCAATAAAATGTTGCAAGACATGTCATAGATCTTATTAACATAACTTTAAATTATGGGTACAAGTTTGACCTATCTATTGATGGATTAGAAGCAAAGCTTAGACTGTTAAACAGAATTAAAAGGCTCAGGGCATCATTAAACAAACTGTTTCAAGTAAAATGTCTGTATTTCACCATAAAAAGTCAAAGCATACCTGAAAAGGTAGCTGTCCCCAAGGCAACTTATAAAGTTTAAAGATATCCATGATCTCTAGTATTTTTTTAAAAATTATTTTTGCCATTGCTCTCATATTAATTATCATCCAAATTTCTCCCAGAAATTTTGGCTGCCCTAAAAATTTTTGATCTCTGTCTCTCCCAGTCCCCCAAAGCAAACCAGAGAAAATAAGGTCTGAACTGTCAGGAGGTCTAGACAGCACCCAAACCTTTGGTATCAGTGACATGTAGACTGCCTGACTGTTGTGTCCCATTTCTGAGATGAGATTCATTATGTCAAGACTGGAGAGTGCAGTGACAATGAGGCTCCAAACAGAGATTTACAAGTGACTCTTCAGACATGCAGGAGTCTATGCTGGCAGATCCAGCTGAAGACTTTGTACATTAGGTCACAAATGACTCTTCTGCAAATTTTCAGAGACATTTTGTAGGGTATGTTTATTTGTGCATGGTTAGGTAGCTTGACTAATTTTTACTTATGGAGTGCATTTTGGCATTTTAACCGCGGATTCTTTGCCACATCTTTTTGTGTTCTCTTTGTGTTAGCACTTTGGCAACAGGGAAAAAATTAAGGCAAATAATTTAAGTGACTTGCCTGAAGTTATGTAGAAAAACAAGGATAGGGCCATAAACAGCTCAGAGATGTCCTGTTTCCTAGCCCTCCACATATATCCTGGAAATATTCCTTTTTTTCTGAGTGTCATTAGAATTAACTGTCTATAGCATGGTAAATAAGGCTTCTTCCCTCCATACTTTATTGTTTAAAACATGAATTTTATTTTTAGGATGTGAACTTCTTTGTTGGAGGGGTAGTGGAGTGTGCTTAGTCTAATAAAGATGGAAGGCAAGAAGCCCAGAAATTACTGCTTTTTTTTTTTTTTTTCATTATTTCTGTAATATAATTTCTGGATCAAGTACAAAACCATGACAGAGAGAAAGAGAACTTTTCCATTGACTTGAGAGGGAATGGAGAGAAACATTGAAAAGAAACGTGTCCAGCTGATGAGTAAGCTGGCATGCATCACTGAGTCGTTAGTTTATTCTATTAGAGTGAACTGTGTTTTACTGTTGATAAAAAAGCCCAAAATAATTCTGTCCATTACACATTAAATTAAGAGAACATACACATGCTCCATAATCACAACTCTCTCTCCCTGAGCACTGATCAGTAATAGTGACCTTTTAGGTATGGGGTGGAAGGTGATAGCCTAAATAGTTTTGTGTTAATTATTACTCCTCTGTACTCTGGAAAATCCTAAAATTTTAACAACTTTGCTATGCCTCAGGTCCCTTCAGACCTGACATTGGCAACAACTAAAAAACATATATACTTGGACAACAGTGTTATAAGTAATTCTGCTGCTTTGTGTTTGTTTTGATTTAGGTTTTGTTTGTTTGTTTTGTTGTAATCTCTCCTGGAGTGACAAAAAGCTTTATTTGACAAGTTAAAAAAGTTAGTTTTCACTCATATTTATTCAGTCTCATATACTGAATAAATAAAGGCACAAATAAGAGCAGCTTGAGCTCTGCAGTGGACTTCCCTGACTCAGTTAACCTTAAAGTTCACTGTGCTGAAAACTAATAGCATTTAGTTGTCAAGAAGCCAGAGTAATGACATTTTGTGCCATTATTCTAATGCATTTTTCACTGTGCATTTTCTTTAATTATTTCCATGAGTAATATCATTATGCATTCATGCCAATACAATTCTGATAATTAATTTACATAATGGCAATTTCTTAATGATTTTGATGTCAAAGTTAATAGCAACATCTGATAGTTGATCTGTTTGAGCTGACATAAATTTAACGTATTGATGCCAAAACCAACAGCAGCATCAAATTACATAGCCGAAAAATAAACATCCACAGGGTAAAATCCTCAGTAGAAAAGTCTTGATCCTTACCCGAGGTTGATAGGTTCAAAATAAAACCAAGACCCCTAGACACGATGCATGTCAGATTTTTACTTCCTCTTGGTTTATTTATTTATTTACACATTAATGGTATTGATGTCTCATGTTTAAGAGATCAAGCAATATGCTATCATATAAAAGATGCTGTACTCTTGCCTCCAGATAGATGCATGCATTCCATATATTAAAAGGAAAAAAAATGCATTAACTAAGCCTTTATCTTTCTACTTCTTTAAGCACTATTCTATAGGAGGAGAATTTAGGACTGATGTCTGAACCCAAATTTGTGTCTTGGTTTGTGATTTCAGTTTGCATCGTGGTAATAAAGTCAGCGCAATAGACTTTTGTGGAGGCAAATATTGTTAATATCAATAAAACAAAAAACCAGAGCAATGCAAAATAATGTTCGAGATCAATATTTTTAGTACATTTTTGCTATATGGAATTGATGCATAGATAAAGTGATAATTGTATGTGTTACTATATATATGTATCTATCTTTTTAATATTGACTCACATAAGTATTACAAGACAATTAACATAAAATAAACCCACTTTCTTCAAGTTTTTGTCCAGGAGATTTGAAGATCTCTTTACAAGTCTATAGGTATTTTTATTTTCCAGTTAAATATTTTAGTACACTTTAGTATTGAAAAAAATCTATGTGAAACAAATTATGATAGCCATAAAATGGTGATGGTTGTTTTCCCTTTATATTTTTAATGAAAAGCAAAACCTCATTCCATGACAGAGTCACTAACATAATATTTATTTCCCCCTGCTTCAGCCTGTTAAATGTATAGATGAAATGTTAAAAACCATTAGAAATAAAATTGATCCTGCCGTATATCTCAGCCTTTTCCTGAACTGGCTTTTCATCAATGATATCCACCAAGGGAGTGCATATTTCATTTTACATTGTAAGGAGATAATTATAAAGCCTCAATTAGACCTTTCGTTGCTGGAGTATAAAGGGCTGCTAGTGCAGACCCAGATAATTTGCCTCTAAAATGCACTAGCTTTCCTTCTTCAGACTCCATAAGCAAGATGCCTGTCCCTACCTGCTGAACAAGAAGCTATGTCTGATTGCTTTTAGCCTCTCTTAAAGTTGTCTTCACAAACATGAGGACACATGCTTGCTTGAAGCCAGGCCCCCAAAATTCAGGCATGTCAGTGTCCATTTTCTGCATCCATCCTGTGGAGATGAACACTGCTCCACCCAGAGGCAAAGTTTGTTGAATGATTTTAAGTCCTGGTGGCGTGGGTGAAGGTGCAAACTGCAGCAATAGCTTAATCCCTCATGTATATTTCTGGGGAGCTGTACTTTGGAAGAAGCCTGTGGGATGACAGAGACTTTGTTTACTCAGAATTTTTAACTTGTGCAGTGTACCATGAGTGCGCAAGTTCAGCTACACACCTGCAAGTTCTTGTAAATGTAGTGCTGTGGTGGTGTGGGAGGATGGATTGTAGGAGAATAGAGATAGTGCTGAAGGCAATCTCACCCCTGAGGAGTTGCAGCTGTACTAATTACCAAAGAGTAGGAACAGGCCTGCCCTTAATAAGTCACAGCTGTGTCCAGTAAGGATGGTCCAATAAGGATGAGTGTTACAAGAGTGGGTTAGCTGGTTGAGAGGAGAGCTGGAGTCAGTTGGTTGTGCTGCTGTGAGGAGTAAGGGTCAGGTGTTTGTGTTAGGGACAGTGAGGGTTAGAATGTGCTGCTAGGGGCAGAAAGGGTCAGGTGTTTGTGTTAGGGACAGGGAGAAGTCAGGCAGTCGTGTGAAAGAAAAGGAGTCAGTGCTGTGAGGTACTGCCTGTGGGAACTCACAGAGAGAAGGTATGAAAGTCTTACAGTAGATAATAAACTAACAGTGACAGTCAGTTCCCATTCACTGTTGATTGGTGCCAAGCGCTGACACCAACAACTGGTGGCCCCTACGGGTGTGGGTTCTGACATGGTGGAATACATGAGAAGTACATGGATGGGAGGAGATATCTGAGAGCCCTTGAGTTTCAACCACCCTTTGTTAGGACATACACATCTTCCCTATGTTCAGACATAAGCTGAGTCTGCCTCAGCCTTTTGGTCTTAAAAGAGAATTGGTTTGAGGCAGATACTACTCATACAAGCAAGGACAGTGAGAGAGAAGACCGGAAAAGAGTCTGATATATGGAATTTTTTTGTTATGCAGGCTTTGTCAAATGCATATCCTCCTCGCACATTTGTGATGAAGATCTGGGATGCTTTCCTCTAACAGAGCAATTTAATTTCAGAGCCTTTTTGGGGGGTGGAGAAAAGGGAGATTTTATTCTACATAACATTACCCTATAGTAATTAAATTTTATTTTACTAATAAATTTTTAAAATAATAACATTTCATATTATGGAGACTGAGAAAGGAGTGGAATACTGACTGTCCTTTTTCCTTAGTCTGTAGAAGGTATGGGTTTTAGCTGTTCAAATTTCTTTCGGCAATAGGTTAGTCAAGAACACCTCTTGGTTTTAAGAATAGCTGCTCAATGAGAAAGAGCAATGTAAGTGTTATCTTTATTCCAGGTGAGGAGAAAATCTCTGAAAAGCATTTCTGAGGAGTGTTATCTCTGTGGGTTGATTGTTGGAAGGTGTAAGAAATATGACTATGATTGTGGTTTGCACACTGAGAGACTCTCCCCCACAACCCAAATGGCTTTCTTGTGTGTGGCATTTCAGAACCCCCTTTTTTCTGCCTCCAGGCATGTGGAATGCCTGTGAAGAAAATATTTTTTTTTTTTTTTTTTTGTGTAGGGCTTGTCATGAGTTGGACACAACCTCCTTGGAATGCAATGTAGGAGTTTGAAAGGGAGGTTTTAAAAATTCAGAGCTGCCTGAGGACTGTGAGCATTACTAATGAAAATGTGTTTGAGTTTAATGTTAAAACTAAATGTCCCATAGAACAGAATGAAATTAACTTCTTCCGTCCCCAAAACTCATACTGAAGTTTCCAAAGCCTTAAATCTGGCCCAGATAAATTAGCTTCTGAGTCAAAAAACTGCTCCTTATGCCTCACATAAACACCCACACCCAGGCATCTCGTATTATCTTCCATGTCTTCAGTCTGCCAATTATTTGTCACACCCTGTTGTTGTGGACTATCTTAAATTAGCTCCTTAGTGACTCAAACATTTATTAACTGCTCTGAAACCAGGAGTTCATCATGTTTGGAAGCTCTCAGGCCTTAACTGCTGCAAAAGAAGTTGGCAGAGGCAGCAGGGGCACCACCTGGCAGCAGGGCTATGTCTCCCAAAACAGGGGCTGCTCTGCTCATCCCTTACACCAGAGAGACATGGAGTGCTTTACGGGTGGTGGGATGCATCTTGTAGCAGTGTCCCTTTGAGTCATGAAGCCTGAGGGAGATGGCAGCAACAATCCACTACTCACTGTCTTCAATCAGGTGTGAGTGCAGAGGCGTGACTGTGGATATGAACAAGCTGCTTTGGTCCTTAGTGCTGAGGCAGAGAGCACTGGTCCATTTTGCAGGAACAGTAATTAGTCAGAAGGCAGCCTAGCTACCAAGTAAAATGCTCATTGTTTCTCTCCTTGACAGCTAGCTCAGGCTGGTTATTAACACCAAAAAAAAAAAAAAAAGCTTTCACTTTGAAAGTAATTTTGTTCCCTCCATCCTCCACTCCTACATTTCCTTTGCAAAAGCCGTGCTGAGTCACATCAAGCTGTGGCTAAGCTTGTGGGGCCTCTTTAAGGTGCCACTTTGGCACACTGGTTCAGAAGTCTTAGACTGGACCAAGACCAGAAAAGCAAGCAGTGGAGGTGGAGGAAGCCTCCCAGTTCCCATGGCACAGACGGCTGCACAGTGAGCTGGGAGAAAGTTTTGTGGGAGACATTCCACAGCACATTACATGACAGCTTTTTTACAAGAGGGAAATTATGTCCTCTGTTACTTGTTGGACAGGGATTGATTACACTGAGTCCTGTAACCCTCTGGGTATTTTAAGTCTGCAGACCACAAAGAGTTTTCACTGTAACTGGACAGTCACTAATGTCCATTTACTGCACTGTCCTTGTCATCTGAAGCTTTCAGTCATACAGTTTACTGACTAATTGTACCAAGCAATGTGTTTTTAATACAATGGGTATTTACAATCTGCAATAGTTATATATAAAGCCTTAAAAATATGCAATGTCTGACTACTAAATCATATGATTTTAAAGGAGGTTGTGTATATTTTTACATCCACTTTAGACTTACACACAGAGAGTATTTCCAATTGTTTACATATGTTAGAATCTCTTGCATTTAAATAGCTCATTATGCAAATATTTACAAAATACATGGATATTTATTTTTACTGTACCCTCTATTCAATCACTGAGCTAAGATTTAATGTCTAAACATTGTCTGCAGAGTCGCATGTGCAGTAATGTATTATGAGTAATTATGTACAGTTATACAACAAAAATAACAGATTCAAAAAATATTAGCCTTTCAAAGGCAAGCACTCAAACTTATCAGAGGTAAGGTGCAATCTAAGGTGCAATCCTATTTCAACCCCCAATTATGCACATGTGCCTTATACCGTGGTCTTCACTAGCCATGTTCTGGTTGTCCCCCAGCTGCCTTCAGCTGCGATGGGTGCGTGTGTCCCACACTGTGTCACAGGCCAAGGCTCCAGCCAAGCCTTGGGATCAGACTAAGGCAAATTTATAATGTTTCCCAGGCAAGGACTTTTTCCTGGATTTGGTCACCTAAGCAACTGACCTGGCTCAGCGCGCATGTTTCTGATTTTCCCACTCCAACACAAGAGCTTGCAGAAAGAGAACACCCTGTACTAATTCACCTCTCTGGCTGGAGCCATACACCAAGCAGGACTAATTTTGCATTTGAGACATTTGAAAGAGCACTGTGTTCTCATATAATCAAAGACAGACTGAAGTAATTGTGTTGAAGGGTTTTCCTGACCAGAATATCTTCCACCAGGAAATGCTGCTTTGTTGGAATTGAAATACTTCATAGGAACATTTTGTTTGTGATGATATTTTTTGACAGAAAAAAATGTGAGCAATTCAAAATCTGAAGAAAGTTCTTCTCACTGCTGGTTGTTTCAATGCAGGCCTGATTTAATTTCTTTTGGTTTCAGAGCATATATTATTTATATTTATTATTCATGAGTTAAATATTATGAAATCCCCTGTAAAATGCCCTTGAAACATTTCAATTGTGTTAATTCTGACATTGACCAATTTGATTATTACAAGGCTTCAATAAGTTTGGGTTTTAACAGTTATGTGTTTATCAGCCCTTCTGCGTGCACAGGGCTTTCCTATATTTTAAGAAAACAAGAAAATTTCAGAAACTTAATTTCAACAGAATTTGTAACTGCTATGAGGATGACATTCAATCTGAAAAAAAAATCTTTTTAAGTGGATAAAGTTTTCGCAAGTTAAAAGCAGCCAAAATAAATCTAAAAAATGAGTGATCTCAATAATAGATGGCAACTTTTGTTCCATCTACTACACTGCAAACAATTTGTCCCTGGAAATTACTCTGAGAACAGTATTTTATTTTTTTAAATAGTGCAATTTATAGAGAATTTGTAGCACAAAAAGAAGATACTTGAAGCCAGGTTTTTTTTAGTGTTAGCTGAATCAGTGATGAATATGATGTATACACTTGCCTGTAGTTAAAATTTACTAAAGCTAAATTATAGCAATATGCATCCTGCATATTGATAATTTTCTAATAAAACCAGACTAAATAGAAGTTATCTTAAACTGAAGACAGGTTGGACTACAGTAATATCATTTGGATAAAGATTTCTCAGGATAATTGAATTAATCTGATCACAAATCTTTTATTTCCAGTTCACAAAACATTTTGTAACTTCCTGGATATTTATATTAATTGACATGTATCTTCATTCTGATTATGGAAAAAGGTAAAGCAAAACAGTGATGAAGGAGACTCGTGTAGACAAGTATCAGGAAATCCTTTCATAGCATTTCATGCTAAATGAACAGTGTTTGGCTAGTATCTTACATAATGGATCAGGATTCTTCAATTCATTACTCGCTCTCTTTGGAGACATTTAGAAATAGGAGTGCTCACAGCAGGCGTACTCACAACTGTAACGTGAGTGGTAAGAAATCTACCTCCATACAGTGCACTGTAACAAGCCCTTGTTTGGCTGTAGGCTTGACTGCTTTTTATGTCAAACATTAATTGGTTGGGCAACAAGAGATCATCCTGGTTTTCCACAGACCCTTAGCCTGAGGTGGCTACCACACCATCCAAGCTTTTTTACATTTAATTTTCTACTAGCCACTTGTTGGGGATCCTAATAGAACAATCAGCTTCTGATCTTCCAGGGACTAGGATTTTTGAACAACTTTCCTACAGACATATTGAGGGGCAAGAAAGTCAAGAGGGATTATTCAGTGGATCTCTGTGGGTTTATGAAAGGGATTATAGACCACGTTTTTCTGCAGCAGCAGCCAACTGTGATTGGTGGCTCAGGAGTTTCTTTTGTTTGCTGAAGCAGGCTTGTCCAAACTCAAAAGGACCAATGTCTTCTGAAAAGCTTCAGCTCCTTTCTGGAGGCCAGCAAAAGCTATCTTGAGACGTAGGTTCCTGCTGCTGAAATCCAGGGCCAGAACTCAGACCAACTTCTGGGGTCCTGTCTCTTCTGCTGGCTTCCTTCTCCTCCTACTCCCACCTCAGTCTCACAGAGCAGTCTTGGGAGAGCCAAGCAATGTACGCATCACATTTTCACATCTAAAACAATGGGCAAAACATTGCATGAACCACTCTGATGAAGGCAATGATGCTTGATTAAAATATGGTAGGTGTGCCAATCATTACTGCAGTAAGGCTGCACCACAGAGTCCACTGCTTGGAAAGCACCAACCCAAGCAATTCTACAGTCTCAGCTTGCTCTGCTCTAAACTTAAGACTCATTGTGTTCCCCTGACCCCCTCTTCTATCACTGGAGATATATTCCATCACACCAGTTCTGTTTCAGGTGGAAAGCAGAATGCCTTTAAAAAGAAAGAGAAAAGGAAGGCAAAAAACAGGACACACCTATGCATTTCACATGTGACTTCCACCCACCTCCTGCCATATAGCTACAAAAATATTGAGTTTATTTATATATAAATAAAACCACTTTTTCATCATTGCAACTTGTAAATAGGAAATGAAGTCACAATCCTCGAAATTATAATGGCAGGCACACAAAGACACAGTTGCTGGCAGGGAATTCAATTAACAGATAGCAATCACCCTTGGGTGACTGTGTGAGGTGGAAATATAGAGGCATGCTAATAAGTAAAATCTTAAAGCCAAAGCGTTTATCAGCCAGCAGCCAGACATGGGCATAAGTGTGGGCAGACAGCACTGCTCTGGGATATTTAATAAAACCTGCTCTCTTCACTTGAGGATTTGTGTTTAATCATTTGGTAACATTTTAGAAACATCTAGCCTGGGAAGCTTCTCAAATGGAAATGCTTAGGTCACAAAACGTAGAGAGTTATTTACTGATACTAAAATAGCTAAAGGAACAGAGTGGATTCTAGGTAATATTAACAGAATGCTTTGTTGCCATATTTTTTGACCTTTTAAGTTTCTGGGGTATGCCTGCTACGTGAATCACAGCCTTATCTGGGTAAACATGCAGGAGGCATTCATTAATACTGGGAAAGTGAATGATTGAACTGCTGTTTGAAATATAATTTTAACTCTTCTTTGCTTGGTTGAAAGCCTAAAGCTAAAATAGTTTTCTTCTAAGCTCCTTGAACTTTAATTTGCATTGCATTTTGGCCTTTCAAAGGCTTCAGGCAGGCCAAGGTATGTCATCTGCTGAAAGACATTCAATTTAAACTTTTTCATCAGGACTCTCTTTGTGCCACAGCAGTAGGGTGAACTCACAGGGCTGTTTTGGATGGCTAAATACCACTGCTTAGAGGAAAGACAAATCCAGGAGCAAAGTCATGAGTTTCTTTAAAGGAAGGCTGTTCAACTTAAGGAGACATTTGTTAGGAGCTTCATAAAGAAGAAATGTAAGGGATGGTGTTAGTACATTCTTGGGTAACTCTCCAGGGTTAAAGGATTCATAAAATGAAAGTGGTTTGGAGCAGGACACAGCCAGCCTAGTGATGGGACATGCAGGAAGCAGCATATGTCAGCCATTATTAAGGAAGGCTGGAGGGTGTTGGCTGTCAAGTAGACACTGTTGCTGGTACCTGCTCTTACTGCTTTTGGTTTCAACTCTGACCTGGGTATGCAGTCATAAGTTTTGTGGTCATTGGCTCTGCCCCCGCTACTGGGCTGGAGAGAGCAGAAAGTCTCCTTCCATGAGAGAGAGGAACACCCTTCTGGATACACTGCCTCAGCAGCCTGCACCGTCCCTCTCACCGGTGTGGTTGCCTCCTTGGCTTTCTTCGGAACGTTTCTGATGCCCATGCAGACTCTGGTGCCCGCCAGTAGTTGTGCAGCAGCTGAAGCAGTGTGGTCATTGTTCAGTTTGCAGAGTCTTAGTCATTTTGCTTTGTCAGAGGAATCATCAATAGATGGGCTGAAGCAAATGTTAGAGATGGGCAGTGACATGCAGCAAGCACCCTCTAACAGGTGCTCTCAGTACCTGCTTCCTTTTCCCCTGGGGATTCGCGTGACTTACAAATCAGTGGCCAGAGACTCTGCCAGCCATTTTCCACACTGCTGGCATGCAGCCCAGCCTGGGCTCTGCTCAGGAAGCTGTAAAGTGGCTCTGAATAGCTGCTGTGAAGCTGTCCCTGTGCTGCTCCTGTCACAAAGAGTTTTCAGTGCCCGCCTCACTAATGGATGGGTTTCTCCTATACAGAGTGCCAAACAATGCAGTGATACATTCAGGTTTTATTAGTGTGAGTTTAGCATGGTCGCATTATTCATAATGGAAACAGCTCAAGAGAACTGCGCTGTTCATCCCAAACGCGAGACCATAAATCCTGTGAGCCACGCAGCACCGTCGAATGATGTGTTTGCACCACTTATTTAGCAGGAAAGCTATTTGTAGTCCCTCTGTATGTAAACCCAAGCTGTCTTAATATTGCAAGCCCAAACTGTGTTGGAGGAGGTAATAGCAACAAAAAAATAGCAACCAGTACATTTTAGAAAACTCAGTTGTAAGTCTAGGATACCAGGGCTCAGTCCCTGCCGCCAAGTGAGAGGGGAGCAAGTGCTGTGGATGGGTGCTCTGCTGAGGGGGCTTGGCCCTTGCCCATCTCTGGCCTATGACAGGGGGTGCTGTGTTTGCTTCAGGACTGAACATGGACCTGCTTTGCTGAGGAGTGTGTGTTTGTGTGGGTCATGGGGAGACTTTGTGCTGCTGCTCGCTCGGTTTGCTTTCGCAGAGAGCAGCTGCAGCACTGGGGTGTGTGAAGAATGCCCGGTGGAGGTACATTAATGGCCTGAGTGTGGGTAAGCTGGTCAAGAATTAAAGACAATAGAATTTACTGTGGCGAGGACACATCACCTGCCTAACATAAATCAGGCTTTTAGGTGTCAGGAAGCAGTACCAGCTATATGCTGATTTGCGGTTATGTGTTCCTTGGGAGTCTGAACCAGAGGGAGTCAGCCTGGGCTGAGGAACAAGCAGTGGCTTGGGAGGAGCTAGGCTGAAAGCACTGCCTCCCTTCATGTAGGCTTTGTGTGACTGTGAGGGAGATAAAGCTGACTTTTGTGTGCTTCTGCATTCAACCTAGTGACCTAGAAATGAAGGGCTACAGCAGCTATTACCAGCGTTTTAAACTAGTGCCTCTTGCAGAACTCCTGTCACCCTTCCATCAGCCTTTGCCAGTCCTGGAAGCTGGGCAGTGGAAGCCCTGTGGCCTAAGCACTCTTTCTTTGATGCTGCACAGCACTCATTGAGGGAAATGTTCATGAGAAGATTCATGCACATTTTAGATGTGAGTATTATTAGTTGACTCGGATGCAATGGCTCAGGAAAATTACTGAGCAGGTTGCTTTTTCAGGAAATATTGACTGAACTTGTGGGAACACCTCCCCTCTCTCCTCCCCCATTCTCTCCTGCATCCATACCCTCTCCAGTATGGCCATTAAAGCAATTCATACTGGGCTGAGAGAGGAGACTGATTTCTTAAGCCCCACCTCTGAAGCAAGCTCTCTGCACTCCTCCAGCTACTTTGTTCACTCGGTATTAGCACTGGAAACGCTGACAGTAGCTGCTAAAGGTTAAATGTGTTTGTAGAAAATCAATAGTGTGGTGCCCTGTTCTCCCTTTCCCCTCAACTTCTCAGGGGGAAAATAGCCCCTGGATACATGAAGAATATGAGTTCACATTTCTCCATCTCAGAACACATGCATTTATGCAAGAGGTTTAAAGGATATCTTTTATGATCCTGGCACAGCGACACTTCTCTTAATTCAGTGCTTGGAAGAGTGACAGAGGCTTCTGGAAGTGTTGGTTATTATGCAGGGCATGTGTTTTAAAACCTTAAGTACCTTGATTGTCTCTCACATAGCTAGTGCTGTCAGCAGTTTGCACAGTGCTTTTATGTGCGTTTTTCCTCCCTGAGACACCTGTGTTAAGTTCAGAACTGATTCTGCTTCTGAAGCAATTTATTAAACATCTTCAGTGCGCCACTTCTGTGAAGAGGTCAATTTGTTCTTTCTGCCTAGAGATGCAAAACTCTGAGCTTCAGTTGGTAAATGCAAGTATTAGGTGAATTCCTCACTGTTTAACTTGAGATTTCCTTCAATCTACTCTCTCTATTGATCCCTTCCTTTAACATAGGAATTTATTATTCATGAAATGTGGAGACATGCTACTGTACCAGTCTAGAGCAGTGCAATTGGGTAGCCTGGCATGCACACACTCTGCTCTTCACCCTCTTCTGGAGGACACATTTTCCAGATGACTGAAAACATCTGTTTCTTTCTCTTATGTTCCTTTGTCTTGCTTGCAACATGCCAGTGTGGTGGTGGTGGGTTGGCACACATTCATATCATGAGGTTCCTGGGGCACAACCAGCCTGAAGCTGGTCCCTAAAGCAGCCCATGCACAGGCTGCTGGATACATGTGAGGAGCCTCTGGCTTTTGGTTCTCTCTGAGGTGGCCTCCCTGGAGGTTAAAAACAGGACTCTGGGAAGGAGTCCTGCCCCAAACCCCAATTTTGTAACAATTTTCCATGTCTTACTGCTTGAAGGTCTTCAGGGTGGTGTTATCTATACATACTCACCCTCAGAGGTCCAAATGCCTCTATGTATCCTTGTTTATGGATGGGCTTTTTATTTTTGTTTGCTTTGTTTTTAATTTGGGTATTTCTAATATGCAAATTGACCTGGATCACATCTGTACATACTAGATACAACAGGTTTATATGTATTTATATTAAAATACAAATTTTAGGTATGATGACTGGATTCAAATTAAAATTTACTTTGCAAGGCTTCTGCATGAACTTTTTTCCCCTCTTTTTTTCTGCCACCCATCATTCTTATCATTGTTCTGGGATCACTTTTATTTTGCTATTCCAGCTAGGAATATGGCTCATGGTGTTTGGCTAGTCCTTCAGTTCTGGAGGGAGCACATTTGCTGAAATAAAGATTGGTAGCTATTCCTAAAGTTACCCCTTGGACCTTGGTCAATCTTTAATAAGTAGACCTGAGACAGCAGATCTTGAAGTAAGAGGGACCATATCTATTGGAATATCAAATTAAACTGTCATCCCAAGACAAGTATGAATATACAAAGTTGATATTTCCCCTGAACAGTGAATATTTTGGTAAAATTATTATACTACTTATTACAGAAGTGATTACAGCTTTTTGGCAAGATTTTTATTTAATGTGATTGAATATAATTTTCTGGACTGTGTTTTTTTGCATACAATGTGGTTTCTTTCAAAGTTGTGGGGTTTTTTTTTGTTTTTTTTTTTTGTTTTTTTTTTTGTTTTTTTTTGTTTTTTTTTTTTGTTTGTTTGTTTTTTTGTTTTTTTTTTTTTTTTTTTTTTGCAGGGAGGGTGTTCTGCTATTTTTTCTTATTTTCTTTTTTATTTATTTTTTTTTGTTAGACAAAGTCAGACTGTGAATTTAAGAAGCAAAACTGATTACAAAAAGTACCTGGAGAGCATTAATCAGTGGGAACTTGAGAAGTAGCAGACTCTCAGAGCTAGTGATATAATATTTTTCATCTTTCTTTTATCATAGAAAGGGTCTGTAGAAATATGTACTTGAATCACTAAAAATGTCCAGTTCTCAAGGATGCTGACCAACTTGGTATTCTTAGTTTTGATTTAAATGAAATATTTTCAGCATGTGGTTCATTTCCAAACAAATCAAACAAAAAAAAAAAAATCTTGAACCGTAAGTGATGCTTCACATTTCCTGTTGGAAAAGATTTCAGAAGCTCATAAAATGTCTCCAGCCCTTACAATATATCAAGTCATATTAATTTATGGTAGTCAATGATCAGTCAGAAATGGTGGAGGAGAGAGATGGAAAGCCTATAATATTTACTTTCTTTCAGAACTGTATATCAGAGGGCTGCTTTTTTTTTTCCTTTTTTTTTTTTTTCTCCTTTATACACAACTCAGGCACAGCATCTCTTCTTTCTTGCTTCAGGAAAAAAAATGGAAAAAATGAAAGAAGGGAAAAAATCTACATATTTGTATTATATTATGTTCTCCAAGTAGCAAATTCCCTCTGCCAGCTATCTGTGGGTGTGCAGCCCTTCCTCAGGAACATACTGTATCTTCTGAGTTCCTGTGGTTGTGATATCACAGTGCTTTTGCTCTGAAGAACCATGAATGGGGCCATTATGAGGGGCCGACAGATAATTAAGATTCTGAGAGGGGTAGGCTGCTAAAAGCGTGTTTAGTGAGGAAATTACAAGGCCAATAAAAAATGTCTTTGCGAGTTCCAATTGTATTCTTTTCTTCAGTGGGTCTAATTTTTCAAGGTCTGGCTGGATCAAGATGAAGTTTTTTTTCATCCTTTTTTTTTCCTCTCTACAACAGGAGCTGAGACTAGAATGTAAGTCCAAGTTAATGAAGCAGCCTCAAAGTTGAGGAGGAAGAGAATAAACTGCAGCTCTGAGGTACAGACCATTGGAGATTCCTCTTTCAAACCCTGCCTTTGCCACTCACTGGATTTATTTGATTTGGGAACAAGATAAGAATTCATAATATCTGATTTGTAGAAATAACCTGGAGGAAGGAAAAACAGTCAGAAATACTAACTTCAGATTTAATTTTCATCTCTGTTTTCTAAAAGTCTTTCTCATCTCTAATATCATTAAGCAAATACAAGGTACAGATTTTGGGGAAGTTGTGCACCGACTGACAAATGCATGTCCAAATAGCCCACAGTTCAGCACTTCTTTTTCTGTCAATACTTCGTGACCAGGAAAGGCTTGGAGCATAATTCTCTCCCAGTAATCTATCTTCTCCCTTTCTCTCTCTCTCTCTTTTTTTTTCTTAGTAAGAAATAGACCTGGAAATTCATTGCTGATTTCCCAGGAGTGTTATTCATGCCAGTTTATTTATGTATTTATTATTCAAGTGCAAACTATTCAGTTCCTTGTGGTAAACTGCAAATCAAACTGATAGAGGCAGAGGGCTGACTGTCACACCAAGTGCTGTAGAGACGAGTGCCGATGCTGTGGCTACTACTGCCCCTAAGTAATGAGGTGTGAGGACAATTCAGCCTCCTTGGTGCTCAGGTCTGCCCAGGCCTTGCTAGAGCTGGAAAAAAACAGTATACTTTCACAAGGATTTAATTGTCTTCATCAGGACATTTAATACAACTATGTTTTAACATGTGAGCATAACAGTTTATTGTGTTTAAGTGCTGGAACTGCCGCTAGGAGAAATCTATATCAAGGCTGATAAGAAAGGAGCAACTTCAACTTGTGATGTGGTCAATTGCAAAAATAAAAGATGTCTCTAATGTAGCACTTGTTTCTAGGCTTCCTTCTTCTTATTCCTGATTTTTCCACGACCATTTCTCATAATTTATTCACATCCATGTACACAGTCCTTCGTTACTGTGTGAAAAACCTACACAAAGGCAGCTCATTGATTACACAGAAGAAAAAGTGAAATTCATGTCAATGCTTAAAGAAATCAAATTAAAAGGGTTGTCATTTTACTTTATTGACTTAGTATTCCCTTTCATAACAAAGGATAAAAATGTGAGTTTGAAATAATTGTGTTCCTTTGTCTGGTATCTTGATTTCCATACAGATATGCTGATTTACACTAGCAGAAGTCCTAATTGTTAATTCGAATGCCATCTTACTATGTCATCTTGGTAGAGACATAATGTTCCTGTATTTTTCATGCGACCTTGTCTCATCTGCAAAGCTCAAATTTCATTGCCACTCTGGGAAAGGTTATTGGTGAGAAATGTTTGAGCCTTAAATGGATTCTTAAATTTGAATAGGACACATTTTTTTTATGTGTTGAAAACCAGGCTTAGATCCAAATACCTCAGAAACTTGAGAAGATTCAAACTTGATTTAGACTGAATTGTGCGACTTAAGTCTATTTCAAGTACATAATTCTGTACGCACAGAGTGCAAATCCACATGTACATGTGTGTGTGTACACACAGAGTCACAACATATGTATGTTGATACACAAATGTACATGTCTTGCTTTAGTCTCATACTTGGAAATAAGTGACTTATATATCTTTCACAGGAATTCCATCAGTGTTTACTTCCTTAAAGAGAATTCAAATTCTACAAGTTTTTAAATAATTTATTGAGTAGCTAAATAATTACTGATGGGTGGGAAAAAAAACAAAAAAACAAACCAAACCAAAACAAAGGAATCAATTTCAGGTTTTTTTTTTTTTTTTTAATTTCCCTCATTGGCCATGAACTAGATTTTAGACATAAATGTGAGTAGGGTATTTTAAATGCTTATTAGTTCCTTATCTTTGTTCTACATGGAGCTCAATGTAGATTTCAGTTTGAGTAGGACCATGAAAAGAAGAAAGCCCTCTTTATATGGCTAATACAAGGTAAATAAATGTTGGAAGTGTGAAGTAGTGATTGGCAGGCAGAGGGAAAGGATGTTGTATGGGATGGATGGCAAACCAGGGAATCAAAATGTGGAAATAAAGTAGACATAGAACCATTCTGGTTGTTTTGGAGAAAATCACTGTCTGACTCCTGGTTCTGCAGAAACAAAGACAGAGTGGCCTGGATTTGAATCCTTTTTTACCAGCAAATCCAGTCTTCAGGACAGTTTGCATAACCCATTCCAGCTTTGGCTTATGTCTGTTCTGAATAAGCAGTTAAGTTTGGGTATTTTTCAGTTCCCTGTGGGTTGGCAGAGAAAAGATATGTAGCACAGAGGATTGAAGCAGATGATTTGTTTCTTTTGCTGGCCTGCATGGATGCACCTCCCTGAAGGCAGCAGCGTTCAGCCACTCTCATTCCCAGTACTGATTGGTGTACCAGGCAGAAGGTGCTGGTCTCACAGACAGAAAATGTTCAGTGCTCAGTGCTTCAAACACCTGTTTACAGAGGTTTATATAACTTAGGAGCATAATAGAGCTGTCTGCTGAAAACTCGGGGTGCTCTGAACCTGGTGGTGGTTCCAGCTTGGCAGGAATGGCTCAAATGGACACAGGAAAAACAGAGAAAGCAGTCAAGTGTTATATGCCGCCCCAAACCCCTGTTTATGAGTTTGTGCTAAACCTTTGCTGTACTGCAGACTCTTCCTATGAGAGTATCCAAATGTGTCGTTAGCATACCGAATCACAGGAGCCAAATTTCATCAGCGGGTTTGTGGCTGAAGCAGATTTTTATGTGTGTAATTTTTTTCAATATGGATGTGACTTTAGAGCAGGACACAACACAATACAAGGGAGAAAATCAAACTTTGGCTTAAGTTTGTCTCACCTATGAACATATATAAGTTTAAAAAAAATTTACTTATCTGTTGAGAAAGTGTAAGGCTGGTGTTCCTCAGTTTGCAAAGACAAATATTTGGTTAATGCCAGCATTCCAAGGACCTGGACGAGACTTAGCTCTTTGTTACAAAGTGCCCTGCAAATCCAAGGTATGAGACAGCTCCTGTCTCCAGGAATTTGCCTTCTCTGCTCATAACCTGCAAGGAGGGAGGATATCCTGCCTGAGGCATTGCAAGCGGCTAACTGGAAAGCTGAAAGCAGAACTCAGATCTCCAGCCCAGTGCCTTGCATGATGAGCTTCACTCTGGATTGGTTACTGTTTTCCCACAGCAGTGCTCTGCTGCACTAATTGGGATTAGGTCCCCATTGCACTTAATGCTTCCTGAGCACAGAGGAGGAAGCAAATTCTGCCATGAAAAACTCAACAGTTGTAGCTGCTTAATTGATGGGGTTATTTTAAATCCAGTCAGTTAAATTGCTACGGTCACCCTTTATTATAGCCTAGGCAATTTTATTTCAAGTTAGCTTTAATCAATTAGGAATTGATTTTAGCTAAGTCAGTATAAGAACATCTGATCTGGTTTAACAAAATTGGTTTTAGAGAAGTGAAATGGGTGCAGATTCAGCCTGAGCCCAAAGGAGGCTTGCTTTCTCTTTTTGCCTGCTAATGATCAGGTACAGGATATCCCAGTAAAACCCCAGATCCTGCACAGCCTCAGCAGATCCTATACCAATCTTAAGCCCTGGCAAAATAAAACATAAGGCAGATAATGATGGTTGCCTTAATGAAGACTCTCTCCTCAGCAACTTGCACTCATATGCACAAGCACATCCTCATCCTGACTGCACTGGTCAGTGGAGGAGCTTTGGGAGCAGCAAGCGACATGCAAGTTAAGAACTTGCTAACTCGGCCTGCCCAGGCTACAGCCCTCCAGGCCACTGAGGCAGCAAACCATCTTGGTCTTCCACTATGTGCTTTTAATGCATTTGTTTTCAGCCAGTTTAGTGTTTTGAAGAGATTTGCAAAGATGGCTGAGCTGGAGGTATGGCAAGGAAAGTGGCTGGGAGCAGGTGGAGGTAGGAAGAGGAAGCAGCAGATCTGCTTCTTGGCAGAAGCGTGGCACTATATTGTGAAAATGGAAATCCCAGGAGAACTGAGAATTATCAATAGAGAATTTTGAGCTATGAGCATTTCTAATGATGTCTTGCCTTCAGGGCTATGAAATATTTGCAAGGTTTTATGACACTTTTGAAGCTTATTTCTCCAAATGATTATTAAAAAAACTCGATACTATGTTTAAAAAAAAAAAACACCTTATCTTGTTCTCAATTTGCTGCTGTTGTTTTTATCATGATTGTTATGAGTTCTTGTATAGACACTCTTTATCACTGAATGTTGGAATCTTTCATTTCTGTTCTCATAAATGGTAAGAATAAAGCTACTGCAGTCAAGGACCCACTATTTCTGGTACTATCAGAAGAAAAAAAGCAGTATTTCTGCCTAGGACATGTTTACTTTGTGCTAGAGCCATTCCCATGCTTGACTTCTTCTGTAGGTACAAGTAGTGTTAATGAGGTGTTAATGTGTATGTAGGCGTCGAAGACATAGATTTGCCTTTGATCAGTCGGTGTTCTTTCCCTTTTTTTCTTCATTTTTTTCCCCCTAACCTCGAAAAGCTGTTTGCACTATGAAAGCCTCCTGACTTAACAGAAAATTTTCCAGGAGCTGTAAGAACTTCTGAAAACAATGTCTAGTGAAACTCCCACTGACTGCAGTGGGGTCAGTACTGCTCCTTTGATTACAATTGTTTGAAGAGCAAAAACATACTCCCAAGGGTTTGCCTACATGCAGTGCTCGTACTGCTTTAAATATATACTTAAAACTAGTATATTGAAAGCAGTATATAAACCCTAGTACAATGCAATTGTGCTATTATCAGGAAGTTATGCTGATCTTTTTTGATTGCACAAATGCAGATCAGACCACAGTCTCTCCCTATCTGTATTAGTATAATTTCAGTGGTTTGTTTTTCTAATGCACACGTAAGGAGCTAACTTGGCACAGAGACTGGGTGTGTTAGTTTCTTGGTTTATAATTATTAACACACACAAAAAAAATGAAAGCAAGACATTTAAAGTGAGAAAGCTCCAGAAGATAGAAAAATTATGCTCTCATCTTATTGATGTGGGCTTCCTTATCCTGTTGCCTTTATCTTTCTTATTCACTCCTGCTGACTTAAAGCAGCATCACCTCCTGTTTATCTGAGTCTCATGGAAAAAAACAATTGACTGGGGGGTGTGTGTGTGTAGTTTTCATAAAGCAAACACGTACAAAGTGAAGTTGAAAAGGTTCAGTACTCATGTCTCCTTCCCCAGACTCTCTAGGCATCCACTTGGGACTCTGAGTCCTGGCACAGTCATATATTCGAGTGGAAGACTGCGTGGGTTTCTGCATATGTCTCTCTTGGGACATCCTGTTTGCTGCAGTCATGCCTTACAAGCGGCCAAGAACAGACTCTACTGTCCCAGGTGCTGCACAGTCAAGCCAGCAGACAGGTCCTGCTCTGCACAGCAGCCTGAGCCGTGGTGTTGGCCTGGCCACATGCAGCAGAAGGGAGACGTGGAGCTCACAGTGGGAGACAACGGCGTGGTCGCAGCAGCCAGTGTGCTGGCACTGAGGCTGGTGGAGGGCTGAACATGGGAGGTTTCCCAAGAAGAGAAGCTGAAATGGAAAAGGAGGGAAAGTGAAGTGAGAAAGAGAAGCTGGGAAAGATGTATGCTCCAAGAAAACTGTGATGCAGGCTGGAGGAAGCAGCCCACTAGCACAAATTGACAACCCAGTCAAAACTGTATAAAAGGCTCCAGGAGCAGCTGGAGGCTCCCAGTGATGATGGCTCTGTAGCTTTCCCTCCTGGCTCTCTCTTCTACCTCCTGGTTGGGGTCTCATTCAAAATTCAATTTTCTCCCACAGGCCACATGGCAGGAAGGAGAATCAGGCTTGAAACATGGAGAATTGATTTAAAACAGCCAAGCTGGGCTCCTGTTCTAAAATCCTACTTTAGAGGATTTCTGTCTCTCCCTTGTAACTACAGAAAACCCTGGTTTGATTATCCTTGCCAAACTTCAGTCAACCTTTGGAAGTGCTTCTCTTCCTCCTTTCTCCTAACTCCGAGAATGAGGTAGGAGGGTAGGAGAGGTGGCTCATTGCATAAAGCTATGTCCACGGGTTGTAAAGATGTAGAGTAGCTGAAGGACTGGGTCCCAGCCCCCTGCCTTATCTGCCTGTAATGAATCCAGTTCTGCCTGTTTGTGTTTGGAAGAATACAACAACTCCTAAAAATAGGAAAAGGAAAGTGTAAACATACTAGCAAAGGAGAGGCTTAGCAAACTATGCACATCCCTGTGTATAACTCTTATTTATAAGGTTTGTTGCCTGAACTTAGGCAAGCCTGCAGCAGCAGAGGTAAATCATGTGGCCCTGGAAGCATTTGCTGTTTCCTACATAGGCAACAGCTTCTATTTCTTCCTCCCCCACCCTAGTTTATGTTTTGCTGTCCCAGTTGGAGTTTAATGTGCTTTGCAGTTTCCTCTATTTTTCTTTTTGAGTGTGTTTTGATTTTTTCATGTTGAAGTCTCTGCCGACAAAAGGTGTCAGCCCATTTAACAGCTGCTGGGAGACAAGTGCTCCGTGGATACAGACAGCATGGCAGTGTGGGAGGCCAGACAAGGCATCCTTTGGGCAGGCAAGCACCACGTGTCCTTGGCCTCTAAATCCATTTTCCCCTTCAGCTGGGCTGCTTAGAGCACATCATGGACGATGCTGATTTTTGGAATGGGAGCTTAGTTCTTTGGATGTGAAAGCATGCTGTATGTTTTCACACCTGAAAGCTCTTCAAGGAGAGATCTGAGATCTTTCCTTTTATGCGCATACATTGAACTTTCTTTGACTGGCTTCAAACTATTTTTTTTTACCACATATGGTGATTGCTTCCAATGTGTGCTTATAGAAACTGGAGACATTTACATTCCTAGTTTAGGGAAGACTTGACAGATATTTGATTTGAGTTGGTTTGTTATTCCTAGTTCTGGCTTATTGCAACCACAGTGCCTACTGCTGTATCTCTATTGATTGCAGACAGACATCCTGAGGGATAACTCTGTCTTCCCTTTAATTTAAAAAGGAGAAAAAAAGGCATGTCTCCAGCCCTAGTACTTGTGAAGACAGACACAAATACCTAATGCAGACTGTTTGATGAGACTGAAAGAGTGTCACTGTGAGTTCTAAAACGTCATCATTTATTCACCCTGACTTCTCTGTCATACACTGAGGACCCACAACACTAATGTGAAGAACTGTGCTGAAAAGGCTGCACAAGAAGAGTAACTGCAATTTTTTTGGGTTACACTAGCAGGACAGTGCTGAAGTGAAACCCTGAAGGACACCCAATCTGAATTCAAAACTCTGCTGACTCTATAGCAAAATTGCATCTGACATCCCCTACTCACATTCCCTTATTTCTGTCCAGACAGGCAAATTCCATCTGACCCCTGGATTTAGCAGGTTTGGGATAGTTTCCTTGAGCCTTGTCCAAAGAAGAAACAAGGAGATTTAGTTAGTATTTGCATGTCTAGAGCACAAGAGTCCCTGGGAGTTTCTCTGGCAGCCCAGATGTTTTTCCTAGTAGAAAAAGGCCCTGCCCATGTCCCATTGTCTCAGTAGACCAGGGGCGAAGGACAAGTATGATTATCTGCTGGCACTAAAGATCTTGCTTCTGTCATTATAGAAACTTAATCAAAGAGTCTGTTCCAGTTCTTCAGCATTGCAATCTCTTGCCTGACATATGTCGGCTGCTGTTCTGACTTTCTTTAACACACTGCAGGGTTTGACTGCTCTGAAAATGAAGGCAGCTTGTACAGGTAAAAGTGGGCCAGGGTAAAATCCTGGAGCATGGGTAGCAGTGGCAGTGCTATTCCTGCAGCAGGACACTCAGCACAGGTGAGTAGCCCAGGAGTTTACCTCTGGCCTTTCTGTTGCACATTGCCTAAGCGTTTGTGGGGGTCTCTGATGTATTGCCCCATGCCTCCTCATTTAAAGCCAGCATGGCCAAGTTCTCAAAATCATTGAAGATTCCCACAAATGCAGGACTGTCTCACAGGATGAGAAAACAGTCGGTCTTCAGCTTTTTTTTTACCTCTTTCCTACAGCTCCTAGAAGTGAAAATGAGGCTAGGAGAAATGGCAAGCATGATACTTGAAGCCCTAAAAATTTGCGGTTGCTGTGGCACAAATCTTTTAAAGCAACATTCTTGCTCTACTTCATTTAATGAATTGATCTGATGGCTTGTGCTCCTGTGAAGCCACTTCCTCTTGCTCATTTAGTTTTCCTTCCTCCCTCTAAGCCTCAGAATGTAGACCTTTCTCATCACACTACCTGTCTATTGGAAGGAGATCTCTGCTCATTCCTGCCAAATGAGAGAAAATCAAAGTCCGTGCTGAGCAGCAGTAAAAGAGCAATGTTGCTGCCTGGAATTGCATCAGGAGCTCCTTCCGTATTAGACCGTGTAAGTGCTACAGCAGGGAAACAAGTAGCTGAGCCTGTTCAAAAGCCTATGAATTCTTTCTTGCATTAAGTTAATTAGTGAGAAATGAAACAAGAAGCTGGTGCATGAAAGAAAAGGATTACATATCTTGTATCTTAGTAGCTCAGTGGAATTGCAAGGAAAAGGGATCCAACTTGTCAGTGATAAGAAATAAGTGTTTTATCCTTGTTTCAATTTTGAACAAAATTCACTGTGTGTTTTACCTGCTGATGGACAGAGAACATTCAGCTGCTGAGGCAAACATGATAACAGAAAATCCAGGGAAATTTGTGTGACCAGTTAGTGCTCAAGCACAGTCCTGTCTGAACCATGTCCTACTGGCTGAGAAGCACCATCTAATTCCCTTCTGCTCTCACTCTAACTGGCTGATTCAGGGAGTAGGAAACTCAAAAATGAACACACTCACTCCTCCCCAGCACTTAGCAGCACCAGGAAAATATGGCAAACAGATGGGAGTCAATGTATCATCCAAATGAAATCCCACCCTTCATGAAAATGTGCCAGCTGAAGAGGAGACAGAATTCTTATTGGTGTCCTTTGCCATAGATAGCAAATGTGATTTTTTTGGCTCAAAGACAGCAGTGAGTGCTTTGCTTTTTTCCTCCTTTGGGTGCTTGTCATCTTGGCCAGGTGGTCTTTGAAGCTTGGGACATGCAGAAGCATGAGACTTTCCAGAGAAAGCTCCAGATGCCCTTGGCAAACTTGTTTTTCCTAAATCCTGCTTTCCTGCTGTCTGTGGCTGGGGCTGAAATTTTCACAGAAAAACTAGCAGGATAGTTAAGAAAAATCTAACAGGCTCTTGAGCTGTATTTTATGTGGACAAGATGTATTTCCATCTGGAGTTGGGGTGGCAGCTTTTCCTTGCCTTGCTGACAGACTTCATGTTGTCATGAACAAAACTTGCTTTTAATGGGTATTGGGATCCCTTTCCTCTTCATGTGTTTCAACTGTGACATTTGGAAATGTTACTCAGGAAATCTCTCGCCATCTGGGTCTCCAGCAGCCTCAACACCTGCACCACTGATGCGCCCTAGCCTCTCTCAACAGTAAGTCCATCTCTTCCCCTGCAGCTGTCCCCTTTAGATTCTCTTCCTCAGTCTGTCACCAACAGAAACCATCTTATGGATCCTGTTCAGTCCTTTTTCCAGCCTATAAACTTGACAGGAAACTTCTATATTTGCTCAGTTTCCATTACTTGCCACAAAGTGGGGAACGTTCCTGCAACATCTGAGGAGGCACAGATTTACCTGGAAGTCCCCCCACCTGTTCATAGGGAGCAAGACGTCACTTCAAAGCTCACAAGACAAGTACTTCAGTCTGAGTTTTGAAGGGGGCAGCTTAGGGCTGCCTCTTTCCCTTCTCAGCTACAGTGCAGCCTCACTATGTCCATACAAAAGGCTCTTACCCTCAGCTCCAGGATCACCTCTGCTTTGCTGAGCATCTCCATCAGCAGCAAACAGCCTGCTAAACAGTCCTCTTCCTTCTCTTCATCCTCTGTTGAGTTCAGGTGAGGGTGGTTAGGAGGAAGTTTTTCCTCTGGAACAGCACTGCTGATCTCTTCTCAGGACTGATGGTGAAGCTGAGGTCACCCCATGAGGTACAACTGCACACTCATGCACTACTGCTAACCTGAACAGCCTGCTGGCACCTTCACTCACTGTGGTAGCTTCCTGGTCTAGCTAAGCTCTGAAGGGCTTATCTGCTTCAAAATAAATCTGGGGTCTGGCAAGAAGTCTTGACTAGCTGTGCTTCTTGATCTAGTCTGTTAGCTTACAGACTTACCCTAAAGTACTTAGGGTCCCAAGCAGGGTAAACTAACAGACTAAAAGTGGTACATGGGTATGTGCAATTTTAAATTTTATACATGTTCATAATTATATGTACTATACTTTATATTTATATATAGTTATATACATATATATTTGTGTATAGTTACTGAGGAGAACTATGAGCATATCACTCAGAAACCATCCAAATTATAACACCATTGCAGAAAGCTGAATCAGCTCTACTGAAGCCAATGGAACAATGAATCAGATTAATGTGCCATTTTCCTTGGGTAAAGAAGGATATTTACATGAAGTACAGCATTTCAAAATGGTCAAGGGTGCTTTTAAGTCTGTGAAACATTGTTGTTTAAATATATATGTAAAATTTCCTTTTATAGCTGGTTAAGACAGTTGCTATGAAGTTTACTAGCATGAGTGGTCTTTTCCAAATTAATTTTACACTTTAATTAGAATAAGTACTGTACTGCTAGAAGACAGAGAGAATATGGAAAGAGCATTAAGTTCATTCCAGTTCTAGTTTTCACAGGTAGGTATCATATGTTGAAAGGTGGACATACTATGGGAGTCCTAAGTACTGCTAGCAATTCCATCTAGCTAGTGAGTTTATGTAAAATCATTGACCTTGATCTGAGGATAGACCTCTTTAACACAATCAATACAGGTGCAATCAGATAAGAACATTCTACTGTTTTATTAAAGTGCATCTAATTCAAAACTCAATAACTCTCACAAATCCTTAATCAGAGAAGACATCCTGGGAGGTATTTAGGTGAGTGATCTTATAACTCTTGCTCTCTCCTTGTTAGGATGGCATTTTACAAATAGACATGTCTGTTTCCTCCTTACCCTCCCTGCCATAATTCTTTCACTATACAGCTGTGTTGATTATCACACATTTATCAAGTATTTTTGCCTTCATTTATTTAGAGAGACTGAGTCAAGTGACAACTTCTCTTTACCCTGTCCCCCACATCAGTGTGGCCAAGCATACAAATGCAAATGTGGCTCGCTTGCTGGCGCACTGGATCCTGTGTTCTAATCCTTGGCTTAGATGTGTGATTCCATAGGAGGTGTAGGGTTAATGCATGCTCTCTAGCTCAGGGTGGTCGGGGATAATGAGAGAAAACAGTCCATGTGCAGCAGTATGTGATAGTTTGAGCAGAATGAAAGCCAAAGGCAATGACTGTATTTTTAGAAATTATTTCAGATCAAAATGATGTATACCAAATAAGACAAAATAACCACATGGTAGAGAGCTCTGAGAGCACTGCTTACAGTGAGGTAATTATTATTTTTTCCAGGTGATCCTCAGCACGTTTCTCGATAATGCAAAACAAATTGTAATTTGGAGCAATTGAGCTGAAGGTAGATTTCTTTTTCAATCATTTAAGTTCGTATATGGCAGACTGAGGGGAATCAGATCTTCAGTGTAAGTGTAAATGGCTACACATACTTAACTAGACCCCTGGTTCCTTGCATTACACAAAACAGCACTTAGCCAGTCCATAGAATAAAGTAAGAAAAAAAAATCAAATTGGTTTGTAACAATGTACAGCACAGAGAGGCTTAAGAGGCTGCAGCACTGCAACAGTCTCCTTAACATACGTCTCCAATGAAAAGAGAGGATGTCTGGATTGCCACTCCTCACAGTCAGGAATATTCCAGTTTGATTCTGATCCCTTTACTCCCTCAGACTTGAGCCTTGAACTTTTATTCCAATAACTATATATTAGTTATTCTAATAACTTCTTCCTCACTCTATTTCTGCCTCAGTTGTTTTGAGACCTAAGTTGTTTGTTATCTTGTTCAAGATAATGCCTACAAAGGACAAAACTACCAAGTTCCAATTCCCACATGCACAAACACACCAACATCTGTGCTTTCCAGGAGCAGAAGTCTGTGTCTCCTATTCCAGGTGGGCCAAAGTAATACCTCCTGTGGTAGAAACAGGATTTGAAAGGGGATGGACTGAGCTAGTTGGTTGTGTTCTGCTCAAGTTCTGCTGTCTGGGAAAAACTCAGTTATCATCTTTCTTTAGCTAGGAATGTGGCCTGGGTCATCTTCCTCTGTTCTAAGGAGACAGACAAGGGCAAGAGTGGCGAACAACAGAGGGCCAGGCAACCCTCCTGAAACTGGTTTGGTGATGCTACTACAGCTGATGGCAGCAGAAGGAAAGAGCTGATCCTTCCTTCCCAGCCAACTCCGTATCAATTGCCATCATAGTTGTTCTGGCCTTCCCTTCTGTTCACACCAAGAGCACGAATTTCCAGGGTTCTCAGTTACTTTGCCGTTTCTGGCTGCCTATTAAATTAGATGGCTTTCTGCTTGGCTTTTGCTTCATCCCTACAGTCCCCATTGCTCTCCATGTCCAGAAGTGTGCTTGCTCCATGCAGTGATGATGACTCAGTGCTTCCTGAGGCACTGCAATACCTCTCAGATACAACATGATGCTGTGTTGTCTTAGCTTGGGTCCTGAGGTCACTGAAGCATTAGCACTGCACAGTGCAAGACCTAGTCACTTTGTCATTAGCATAATCTTCTCCAAAATGCTGAGGTGATTTATCAGATTTCACACAACAACTGGGAATAAAGTACTGACGAAAGTGCTATGTATTTGTGTTGAGTTTTTTTCTGGTGGTTTGTTTGTTTGTTTATTTGTTTTAAATTACTGAGCTTTTGATTACCTCAAATATCTCTTTAAAACACAGTTTTGAAAGAAGATGTGCTGGATAGTGGAATGGTTAAATGCAAAGGCATGCTAAGTATCTTGGCCTTTGCCACAAAAAGCATTGCTGATTCAAGACATTACATAAAAGCTCCTGCTGCTCTGCAATCTCTCAGTAGTTACTCTAGCTAGCCTTTTCACTCTCCTTCTGCAAAGCTAAATAATACCCTCTTTTTATTTTTGTAATCAGAATTTATGTCATGTAATCTCTGAAAGGTACTTTTTGTGTGTTTCAACTTTGATAAATGCAGCCCCCATCACCATGGAACACAAATAAAATTAAAATTTATCTCTGCACACTTCTGTGTGCTGGGTCTGCAGTTCAAAAGCAGCCTTATTTTGGAGAGCTTGGCGAGGGGGAGATGATGGTATTTGGATGTACACAACACTTTAGAGAAAGAGTTAAAAAGTAAAATGCTATTTCTTAATGCTAAAGGGAGAAACAACAGTGAAAGACACTGAAAAACTGTCCAGATACTGCATTATATCCACAATGATATGTAACTATTCTGTATTAATGAAATAAAGCCATAGCCTCTGAGTAACTTTGTGCTTTTTATGTGTTGGGCTCTGAAGGATTCCCACCCCCAATGGAAAATAAGGATGCAAGAGATCTAATTAAAAGTGGGAGCTTGAGAAGCACAAGACTTTAAACTCCTCTTCTACTTAATGGAATTTGCTGTGGTACTAAAATAGTATTCCCCCCTGTCATTTTGACAAGAAAAACATTAGTCAATATTTGATTTTTTTGTGGAACAAATTATGGTAATAATGAGTCTTTGAGAGAAAAAAAAACTGCTCAAAATGGTACAATCTCATTTAAAATGTGCATGTGTAAAATAGAGCAGATACACAAAGTGTTGTCTGTACTTCACTGAGAGACTGTTATTTTATGAGCTGCGTGCCCTTTCAGCATAGTGCTCAACACGTACCATTTGCGTGTCTCAAGCCCACTCTCAAACTCCTTTCTTTATATAATTTGGGCATTGGGACTGTATGAACTATCAGGTTTCAGCTCCTACTCAGCAATCCCAAACTGCAAGGTCAGGTATCAGTGGGCAGAAAATTCTCCCTATCTTTCCAACTGATTCTCAGACATTATGGCATCAAAGATTGATCACTTCCAGTCAAAATGTGAACAGCCAAGCAACCATTTATGCTGGATTTTTTAAATTTATTAATTTAATTTGCACTTACAAGACTGAACTCCAGGCAAGAAAGTACAGAAGACACACCAGAGATGAATGGACTTGGAAGGATTATTAAATTTTTTTTTTTTTTTGGCTATCAGTACACCCATTGCTGAAGTGGGTGCTGTAAAGAGAGATGTCTCCTGCTACCTTTTGCTTTTAATGTTGCACTGATTTTAGAAAAGTTGATGAGGAAACAGCTTCATCTTGCTTGAGGATGAGATGAAGAGTAACTAAGCTTCCAAAGTCCTGCTCTGGCAAGGACACTCTCTATACTCTATATGTTGACAGTAGGTCTTTTGACCTCCATTCGACTTTTTCCTTGGTAAAATGAAAATAACACTGTACTTGCAAGATTTATTAACAGGAATATGTCAAGGAAGATATGAGGCACTCTGGTGCACGCTGGGATCAACAGGAAAATTTTCAGTCATTCCAGTAAGTCAGGTCACTTTGTCAGTATGGGAAGCTGTAAAATAAGTTTTCTTGTCCAAATTAGACCAATGGATTACTTGGAACATTTTCTGGGAAGCAAAGAGGTTGCAAAGAAGATGTCCTGTCACATCTTCTAGGGAGCACTGGCTTCAAGGTTTAATGGGAAGTTTCTGTAGAGGAATGTACTGAATTTATATTCTTGATACATTGTTTCTACCTTGGAACCCTCTCTTCAGCAGACCCTGCCCACACTCCAGAATGTCCTGGCCCTTTTAGATGTCTGTGAGTATGATTTGAGAAAGGTGTGTGTGGCAGGGGTGGGGGAGAGCTACTTTTTGTCCCCATAAACTCTTCTTTGTCATAATGCCCTTATGATGGTCTTCATCAGACTCCAGAAAACTCCAAGGTGAATCTGGCTCAGCCTTTGCAAATTTCTGTGAGTTTTCAGCATTACCGCTATTTTTCTTTTGCTGCTTATAAATGAAGATTCCCAGATTCCCTGAAGGTCGTAGCTCAAAAAAAACCCCTTAAAAACAAACAAACAAACAAAAAAAATCACTGAGTTTTTCATCAGCATGAGAGGATATTTTTTAAATTTTTTTAAAAAATATGTAATTTTTTAAAATTTGATGCAAAAATTTTTACATCTTTAAAAATCCGAAGTATATCCATGTCTTCTATGGTTTGGGTCACTTAGTTGAACACACATGTAGACATTACAGTAGGGATACAATTTTCCTGCAGATGTTATTAAGGTGACTTCATTTTGTGAACAAGAGATTCTCAATGTCACTAGCTTAATGACAAATGAATGTGAATAATGAATGTCAAATGAAAGATCTTTTTTTTGTAGCTGGGTTGTCTTGTTTTTATAAAAGCATCTAAAAAATAAAAACAAAGCAGGGTTCCTTATGTTCCATATATTCCTTTCCTCAGAATGAATCATATAAGCCCTTTGCACTCTGTTGAGTGATTAAATGAAAATGACTTGGGCCAGTGAAGACGTGAAATGGATTTTTGTCACTGAGCAAGCCTATTGAAATGGCTCTGTTTCACAGAGCCAGCAGCATGATGTTTAAATGGAGTTTGTTTTGGAACATGGGTCACTCTGGGGCAGGTTTGCTCACATAAGCATAAATGTAGGCTAAAAAACACAATAAATGTGAGCTGTCAGAAGATCTTATTAAGAATTTGCAGAAGATCTTACTCTTAAATAGGATGGAGGAAAGAAATATCTCACAACCAAAGGCTTCACTATCTTCATGGTTAGCCTTCGTCCCAGCCAAAAATGTAGGACACATTTAATATAATCTCACTGTATAATGTAATCAGACTGTCCGAGGGGTATCTTATGCTACTCTGATAGTCAACAATCAAGAGCGGTCAAGGACAGTCAAATTGTTTTATTGTGCATAACTTGGCAAGGGCTAAGGAAAAACGTGTATGAATTTAATGGCTCAAGGCTTTTATTACTTTCCCAATAGGTGATTTTAAAAATGTACTTCCTTGCCTTTGTGTCAAATGCAAAGTGAAATGGATAGCCTTAAAAATCATAAGTTGGAGAGAGAAAGGATAACATTCCTCAGATGCGAGCCTGCAAATTCAGGTCCTGAAGAGGACGTTAAGTCCAGCAAAGAATGTCCTAGGAGACTCAGGACAGCTGTAAAGGGTGACACTGCAGGACACATGTCAATTCATGTTCAACAGACCTGATATTAGAGGACAAGTTCATGGAAATATCAGTAAGCACACAACTGAGGAAAGAGTCCTGCTTTGCTGCTCTAGAGATACTATAGGTGTCCTGTCCACCTAATTTAACCTTCCTTTAATGGAGAGAAGTCCACAGGGAATTAACCAGAAAAAAAAAAAAGGGATTTGCACGATTCATCTATGAAAATGAGAATAAATATTTGATTTGGGAGAGAAGTAACAAGTTTGGGGGAATTCATTCCCATTCTATGGGACTGAAGTTTTTTCCCTAACTTATCATCAGATTGAGGATATAAGAAGCAAGCCAGAATTAATTCTTTTCCCTTTGATTACGAGGCCCAGGTTACAATGTTAGTAAAGTGAAACTTGAGCGAGTGATTTAATCTTTATTAAAATTCTGCTAGCACAATAGAACTAGAAATATTGCTGATACTAGATTTGGAAATAATTATACACTGACCAATATAGTACACTTTTAAAGCATTTGTAAATGTTCTCTTTTGTGTATGTCAGGCAGCCAGAACAATTCTTTCATCAACCCCCAGCAGTGCCCCCAAGTGTAGAGATTATTTTGTTGATTTGAGATGGTAAAGAGCATGACTAGCTGGAGTACAGCTACCCAAAGTACAGTTTAAACAGGAGGTGATCGTTGGTATGTTACAACTCCTGCATAAGTGCTACACAGTCTCTGTCAACTGAGAACAACAAAACTTGGTTTTAATTTGTGTCATAAAAAGGCACAGCTCTGGTGCCCAGCCTCAGACAAGATTTGCCATTGAGTCAGCATTGGTCAAAAAGGCAGAGTGTTGTAGTCTGTAAGTTTATTGAGTTGAATGTTCTGTCATTTTATGGTATGTTCCAGTGCCCCCCGAGTTATTCCAGTTGTTTTTTCCCTGTGTTATGCCCACCTACCCAACTGTCCTTCAAAGAATCCCCTCCCTACTTTCCCGATTCTTCCCTGCCGATCAAGGCAACCCAGCCCCTTCACCCTGTCCATCACCTCAAACCCAACCCTTTGTTCTAGAAAATTCCCTGTCCCTCACCCTCAGGTCCAATTCTCAGCCAGGCCCTCTCTCCTCCCCTTGTGCTGATTTGTTTTAGTCCCAGAAACCACACCCTGGTAGGTGCCCATTGGTTGTATCGTTGTGTCCACGCCCTGTTTTGAAAGATTTTAAAATCATGGGCACAGGTGTGCTTGAGGCTATTTTTGCTTGTGCTCCTCTCTGGCATTCATTTTCTGTGTTCCTTCCCCTCACCTCTTCCATTAAATTTGCTGGACTTTGCACTGCAGAAGAGCCTCCCCTGCCTCCTTTACTTGGTCCTTGTCACTCCTCCAAGGAGTCTCTGCTGCTGGGCATTTGGCTCAGAGGTTTTGGCTCAGGCAGGACCCCAGCCTGGCCAGTTCCCCACTCTTGCCACTGGCCCTAGGACATCGCAGAGCTAGCCTGGGCTCTGGAGGACAGTGGCAGCAGAGCTTCTGCAGTTAGAACATGACCTGCAGAAAAAACCCAGCTTTTCAAAGGCAAGTTTGGTCTTTGACCAAACCCTGTGCATTTTGTAAAACTTGACAGGATCATGTTGAAAAGGCTTTAATGCAGGATTTTGTGGAAGTGACCATTGACTTCAGAATATTCGCAGACATGTGAGGTAGGTTGGCTGACTTCTGTCAGGAGATATGTCCTGGAGACACTGCTAGTGATATTTCTTCTAGTGGAAACAGACATGAACATTGAAGATTAATTTGTAGTCCAATTATTTTTTTTCTAGATTATCTCTTTCATCATAAGCTTGACATCTTTCCTATGGTCTTCATGAATTTATACTGCACAGTTAAAGTTCTTTGAAGAGTTTAAGTTTAAAGCAGAATTGAAATATTTTAAAGGACTTTATAATGACACATTGGAAGCACAGCAAATCCCTTGATAGCCTAAATGTATGGAAACATTCTAGAGTACAAATGAGTTAGAGATTAATTCATGGCACCTTGTGCAAGCTTGGGGAATTCTATGTTTGAAATAGTTCCATAGCACAAGCAATCTGCTGGACAGTAGAAATGTCCTGTCAGCCTCTCCTCACTTCCCAAAATGAGTGTTTAGAGGAAGGAATCTTTCTTCCTTTGCTGTCTTCCCCATTGCAGCCTTTTTATTGTCAAAGAGGTTGAAGAAGTTGTAGGACATTCCTCTGTGTACTGGAAGTTATGGAAGCATGTTATAATAAGAATTCAGAACCCAGGAAAAAGACTGGTTCACATTTAAAAGATTGTAGGCTAAAAATGGCTAAATGCAGCTGGCTATAGAAAGAGGGTTTAGGTTTATGCATCTGCTGGGACAAGAGACCAAAATGCCCAAAATGTCCCATGGTCGTTAGAGCCAGGAAAACTTGCTATGTCCTTAGATGTCCAATCAAAATTAAATCAGGACTTGGAAGCAGGTTTGCATCTTTTGTTTGAAAGAACAGCTTGAACTAAACAGGGTATTTTTAGAATCAAAAAGAACCTCTATATGGCTGGAGAATCTTCAACTGTCCTCCACTCTTGCTTTTTATTTCTAAGAGAAAGAACAGCAGGACTGGGGATTCCGGGATCATTCAGATGTCTCCTCTTCCTCCAAATGATTAGCAAAAGCTGAAACTGGTATTTCCCTGAGGGAATAATCTTTTTATTTATGTATTTATTATTACAGCTGTAGAAGAACTCTCTGAAATAGCTTTTACCTTTCCCAGTACTCCCTTTGATTGAAACCAAGTACATCTTCTTGCAGAGACTCGAGGCTGAGAAAGTCCATGTGCTGCTGAGTTTTTGGCACATTGTGATGGGTTCACTTTTGTGGTGGGTTAGGTTTGGCAAACACCCAAATTTCCATCCAGCTGCTCACTCATAACCCCTCTCCATGAGGCCTGGGAGAAAATAGGATAATAAAGCTCATTGGTCAACATAAGGACAGGGAAATTCCTCACCAGTTACCGTTGTAGGCAATACAGGCTTGACTTGGAGAAAGTTAATTTAATTTATTGCCAATTAGAATAGAATCTGGCAGTAAGACACAAAGAAATACAAAGACATATCCTCCCATCCCCTTCTCTTCTCTCCCCTCCCTGCTCCTCTCCAGACTCCTGTACATGGTCCCAAAGTGGTGTCGGGGGGCAGTTATGGTCAGAACTGAGGTTTGGTGATCTCTCTCTCCAGCTCTTTTTCTCTCACACTTTTCTTGTGCTTTCATGCAGATTCTCCTTCCTGTCTGCAGCGCCTCAGGAAATATCTATTGCTTCCTGGGCTCTTCATGGGCTGCAGTTCCTTCAAGTGTACCTGCTCCTACTCTGACCTTGATGTTCCCTCTGCTGTTTCTCATTGCTTTTAGTTCTCCTCTCTCTCTCTGTGTTACCTTATTACAGAGGCACCATCTGATGAACTTGTCTGTATCCTGCAGTGGGTCTGGTGGAGCCAGCTAGAGCTGGCTGTGTCTGCCATGGGTCAGCTCCTCATCTCTTGGCTCAGACTCTTCTCTGTAGTCCTGCCTCTGCCATCAACTTGCTGTGGACGTTCAACACAACTTTGAAGTTAGGAAAGTAAGGCAAATGTTCGTCTGTTCTGACCAGTTAGCTTTGGAAAATGAACAGTTTTGCTCACTACACTGTGACTAGACTTCACTGTGACAAGACCTCTTTATGGTAAACAGGAGAGCTTTTTGTTCTATTGGTAACTAGGTCTAATTGTTTTAACTGTCCTGTTCAATTCAAAGCATGCAGTGACTCACCCAGCCTGCACCCCTTGTCCTATTGTGTTCCAGGAGAGCTTTTGTTTGTCCTGCAGCCATGGGGATTTGGGCAGGTGGCACATAGCTGGACTTCTTCGCATTCCTATCTGAAAGCGTTCCCTGCTTTTCCTACTTAAAAAAATATAGAGCTCTTTCCTAAAACAGTGTTGCCCAAGCACCTTTGGGTGATTGTTTTAGATTCTTCATGAATACCACTTTCTGAGTACTAACCTTCTACCCAGACTGCTGGATTTATTTGAGTTGTGGGAGAACAACTGGCAGACAGCTGATGAAAGAGTTGCCGTGAGGTGGGCATAGGAGCTCCTGCCTCACCATTTTCTTTGTGAAGACTAAAGGTGCAAGGGTGTCAATCATCTTCTATGCAAAGGTCTGAAAAGGCTCTCAGAGCTCAGTATTTTTAGCTCTTTAACAGATTATTTCTTTTATTTTTATAGGTAACAGTAGCTCTTAGGTTAAGAGGGAGACAAAAGCTTCATTAGTTTTGGAATTTCAAATGAACTCCGTATGGGATTGAGAAGACTTTTTTTTCCACAGGAACCTGAAGAGTGGCTTAAAGGATGTTGTGAAAAAGAAGGGAAAACCTCCAGCTGAGGAGGTTTCTGTGCTCACAATATGCATACAATAGGAGATATTTGTTGAAATATTTTCCTTTTTCTGTAGTGGAGGTTTTGCTAAGGGAATGTCATCTCCTTACTCTCCTCCACACTCCTTCTGTTCTGTTTTTTTATGCTTACCTCATCCAGATTTTTGTTATTTATTTTGAGGGCTATTCAGGGTGTTATTTGTTTTGAGTTTTTTCCCCTCTAGGATATGATAAATTCAACCACTTTCTTACAGATTCCCTGCATAAGGAAACTGGATCTCTACCATGATAGTGTTTGGGAATGGAAGCACTTTTTTGTTGTTGTTGTTGTTGTTGTTGTTGTTGTTGTTGTTGAAGCCTTTGTGTTGAAGCTAAACTTTTGAAGAAGCTCATTGATGAATGATGCTCATCCAGAAGATCCTGAGTGTATCAATAAATCAAGTGGCAGCTCCAAGAGAGAACACTTGGGACAGAGAGGACCAGGCATTTTGGTGTCTACTCAGGAGCATTGTATTTCCATGTAGCGTTTTGCTTTTTGTCTGGGGAATGCTTTTTGCAGGAGCTCGATCTGCTTAGTTTGCCATAACTGAGTTACTGCTGGTATCTTCCTTTGCACTTTCTATAACATGCAAAAGAGAAAGAAAGGAAGCATAAAAACGTATATTAGAATTACACTGAGCACATTTCTTTTGAAAGTATAATTTATAAAAATGAGTACATATGATTTTGCAATTATAAATTATGAAATAAATGCATTAGTTAAGAAGTTAAGCTTTCAAAGGTGCTAATTATTAACCAAATGCATTTTACAGTGTTTTAATGACCACTTTTTCACATTGTGTTAATATCCATTAGCTATATTCATACTAGTAATGCTAATATTGTGCAAAGCCATTAGTTAGCTTCAAAGTCAATAATGGATGATACCGATTCCAAGCCTCCACTGCACTAAAAAATACATACTTTTTTGGAGTTTTTTGGGTTTTTTTTTTGATAGAGTGTGAAAGTTAACCTGAGTTTTCACTTGTCAATGAATCTGTTTATGCTGATTACATAGGTGGATGTGGAGTCAGTTCTTGAGAGCCTATGGACAAAATACTGATCTGCCTCTGTCTACTCAAAAGCAGAAATTGGGTTCAAAATGAATTGCCCTGCCTCCAGAGGAGGGCTCTGAATATATCTGTTCATGGACTTTATCTCAGCTGCCTTGTAGATAGAGCTCCTTCACTAGTAATTTCTCATTATGAAGTTTCAGCAACACTTCTTAGACAAGATGTTTTTAAGGAAAACTCTGGAATATTTCATTCACTGCATTATCTGAATGGATTTTCAGATAATTTATCCTGTTATTCTTCCTCTCAAAAACATTCACTGTTATTTTGTCAAATATCTCTCTAATATGTAATCATTGTTCGGGTGGCGGATTGAACTAGGAATGGTTATGTATATGCCACATTTTGCTCCTTGCTTTAGGAAAAACTTTTATAAAATTATTTGCAAGTCAAATATTTTATGATACTAATATAAGGAGATTTTTATGCTACTAGTAAAATGTGTGCATTGTTTTAGAGGCTGGATTGTAAAACTAACCATATACGTTGTAAATCAACAAACAGAAAGAAGAAACCTCAGTGGTTGTCTCAGATATTAAGCATACAGATTTTAGTAATAGGGTGTCTATGTTTAATTTTTAATTTGTTTAGCCACAATATCTATTCTAACTTAAGGATTACAAGATGCAAATATTAAAAAAATCTTTAATACAGAACACATACGCAGAGATTTGACTTCCAGTTTGGTATGTTTCATCTGCTTCATCTTCTTTTGCAGGGCATTAAATTCTGGGAATAAACTGCTCTCAGCTAAAAAATGAACCCTTAGCCTATGTGTTCATGGAATGGATTGAGTTCATTGTGGTGCTGATTTACTGTAACTAGATGCAAGATTGATGCATCCAGGAGAAACCATTCCACATATCTCATCTGTCTCTAGAACTGCCCCTTTAATCTCTTTACTAGATTTGATTGTTCTCTAACAAACCAGCAGATACCTCTAGAGCAGGTGAGATTTTTCTTTCTGTGAAAGACCCAGATCAGATGAGCAGAGTTATTGTGGACAGGACAGATTAAAATGTCTCAACTTAGTGTAAGCATCAGCAAAAATGGGTTTGGGGAAAAACTCCTTTGTCTTATTCTTGCACAGACAACAGGAAAAATGGAGTGGAGGGTAACGGCCCATGCTGCATCTTCTTCTTGTGATCCTGATGCTCTGTTTCTTTGTCCTCCTTCAGGCTGTGATGTGAAGACTGACTTATGGTGGGACTTTTGCTGAGGTGTGGATTTGGGGCTAGGAGGCCCCGTAAAGAAAATAAAAGCATTATGCAGCACAATTAGAAAGTTGATGGCCAATACAACTCCGTGAAGGATCATGGAGTGATTCCTCACCAAAGTGAACTAAATCAGAAATAACTCCATTAAAACAGGCAGATTAAAACTTGTTTGGAGGAGATTAGAAGTGGCCCCTGTGTGGGAAAACACAAAGCACTTCAGATAATTGCATGGAGAGCAGGGAGCAGAAAAAAAGTAATATCCTAACTGACAGAAATCTTGATAACCTGGAAAATTTGGTGAAAGCCAGGAATGTAAACATCCTGTCTTGAAAAAACAAAAAAAACTCCAGACAATCTCTTGACATTTAAGGAAGACTTGATCTCCTAATGAAATAAATGCTAAAGAAGACCTAACACATCTGAATAGAGCTTGTGGAGGTTCCCCAGGGAAGGAAGAGCATGCATAAGAGCAATCCTCCTCTGGTGCTGGGGAGGAAGGGACTGCAGGCTTGGGAAGCCAATCTGGAGGAATCAGACAGAAGAACAATGATAACATTTTATTTAATCCTGTGAAGTCAGTGGCCTGGACTTAGCTCCATTGATCAGAGCATGCTTCTAATAACACCAAGGCTGTGGATTCAATCCATGCATAGGCCATTTACTGAAGAGTTGGGCTTGATGATTCTCTCGGGCTCCTTCTAACTCAGAATATTCTGTGAATTGGTGAAAAATTTATTCACAAAAAATGCTCCTACAGAGAAAGGAGGATGGGTATGAATCTCCTGCAGATCAAGGAAATACTTTGGAAACAGAAGGCAAGTTTCCTGGGGTTTGGGTTCTAGAAACAAATTCCCCTTTCCAAAAAAAAAAAAACCCAAACAACCAAACAAGAGTTGGGTTTAGTCCATGGTACTGCCATTTGGGGACCAACTGTAATCTGTTTTAGCTCATTTTCTGCATTTGCAAGTACTGGAATCAAATGCTGACAGTTCTCACTAGTGCATAATTAAATTCTTATTCCCAGTTGAAGCCATTGGCAAAACTTTCACTGACTTCAATAGTGCTGGATTAAGCTTTCACTGAATGTCATGAGAATTTGAAAAGCAAAATCAATCCAGATTTTGCAAAGAGCCTCTTGTCTTTGTTGTGGATCAAACCAAAACCATAAAGTAAAAAAAAAAAAAAAAAAACAAACCAAAAACTTTGCCATGAACGAAATAAGAATAATGAATCATATTGGTATCCTGAATACTTTTCCAGAATATAGACAAACTGAGTCACTTGGGGGGTCTACAGTGATAATAAGAATTGTGTAGCGTACTGTGTAGCAAAAAATATTTCTTGGTTAGTCTGCTCTTTTTGGCACAATCCTTCTGGCAGAAACATATAAATTTATTTTGTTGTTGCTCAAGAGCTCCTGGTGAGTAATTCCTGCTCTGCAGATGGTATATGATGTAGATGATTTTTCAAGTCCAATTTCAAACTGTAGTGCTGTGGTTTATCACAAAATGTTTTGCTGTAATCTAATGGCTAGAACTCAGAGAAGCCAGATTCCACTGTTAAATTCCAAATAAATTCCATCCCTTCCTAGATGTATCCCTCATTATAAATTTGCAAGTTAAAACCAATGAGAAACAGAAGTGCCTGGCTGTAGAGGAAGTTCTTCCCCATCCTACACCAGTGAGTGAAGGCTGCAGAAGTTTGGGAAACTGGTGAGACTGCAGACATTTTTCTCAAGGAGAGTGATACAAAGTAAGTATCGTTCATCTTACAGTAACCCTCCTCCAAAAAAAAAAAAAAAAAGAAAAAAACCCAACAAAACAAACCCAAAACAAATTCAATAGAAGAGACTAACCTGTAGAAATAGCAAATTTATTCAGTCTATTACTAAACCACAGTTAGAGGTGTGTGGAATGGAAGGTGACCTCAGTTTCCTCTGATGGTGTAGGGGATTATTCTGGTGCTCACTGAACAGAAACTTGTCAATAACTGCTGCTCCCAAACCTGTGCTTTGTCATAACAGTTACCTGTGGTCCTTGCTAGAATTCCCTTAGGATCAGAAGGAAATTCTGATCAGAAGGAAATTCACCAGGAAAGATCAAGAGTCCATTTCTTCAGAGATGCAAAGGCTAGGAAAACCCCATTAACAGGATTTGCTCCTGCTCTGTTGTTACAGCCCTGAGAGAGGACTGGACTTTCCACTCTTACCAACTGAACCATATCGATAACACTTCATCCTTCAGTCCTGTCTTTGAGTTGTCAACATTTTTCTTTGGCTTTAGTGGTGACATAACAGGCTAAGTAGGGCTCAAGCAGATACTACATTTCTAAGGGGGGGCACCAGAATAGGACTGCAACTGCTGTGATCACTCACCAGCATGCCAGGCCTGGACTTACCCTTCTTGGCTATGGGCTTTCTCTCCTGTCCCCCACTGCCCCAATATTCCCAGCTCTCCATCCCTTGGATAGAAGGAATTGTCAGCCTCTGTCTTAGCCACACCTCAGTCTCCTTTTGTCTCCTGCTCCTGCCTGTCACGTTCCAAGAGTTCTGGGTATACAACTACAGTATGTAAAGATGGTTATGCTTTCTGACACCTCCCGTAATACAGTGTCACCCCTATGTTGTTTATCAGTAATTTCTGATTACACCTGAAGATTGGAAAACATGTATCCAGTCAAAATGTTTTTACTTAGTGTGTTTTGCCTTCTGAGATACTTAATCCTTGCTTTTATTTCTATTACATTTCCACAGTTTTCTGGCAGGTCTGTTTTCTTTTTCAGAGTGAGTGAATTTTACCTATCAGATTGCACTGGAGAAGAAAACATTTATTTTTAAATGTTTATGGGAATAAAATAATAATAATGCTATTATCTACACTCTTGATTACCAGGGTTATCTTGTATATATACAGATCGTCCAGATAGGCAGATTAAGTGATCAGGTTCTTAGTGGGCCCCAGGCTCAGATCATACACTAAAGAGGATCAAGCCTGCTTTAATTCATCTGCTTTGCTAATGCTCCTGCTCTTTCTCAGGAGAATTTCTCAAATATGTTATCTGGGTCCCAGTGTGGTCCCAATGAGTTGGACAGACAGTCTTTGGCTTTGATGGGACAATTAATTGGGGCTGCCTTGGAGCAATAATGTGTAAAGAAACATGCATGTTGCTTATCTTGGGCTTGAGATACACATCTTTCACAAGTTTTGGCAGACCTTGAGCATCTTGTTCTTGCTCAATGTTGCTGACAAATGCCTCTAGAATCTAGTGAGAATGCCTCTTTGTAGCCATTCACAAATCCAAGGTGTTTGAGGGAGCATAGGAGAGGGCCAGCTGTGTCCCTTAGAGAAAGAAAAAAGGAAGTGGAACAAAGGCCTTTGCTAAGTGATTGAACAGTTTTTAGGCAGGCAATGGGACTTGCTTATAAAGAAAGTTTCTGAGAAGCTGACATTTCTCCATGGCCCAGCTAGCATGTAGCTATTTGAACAATGAATATAGGAAACCACCCTGCAAATATGATTTATCCACCAGCTTTTTTTTTTTTAAATACATGATTGCTTTCTGACTAGGATGTGTGCTCTGAATTGCTTAAGAATTTTGAGAAACTTCCTTTATAGAGCTTTAAAATACAATAATGTAGAGATGAAAAACTCCTTTAGAATTAATGATGGAGACAGAACTGAAGTGACATTCATGTTGAAATGCCACTATCTTAAATTGTTCTTTTCCAGTTACTGTGTTTCTGAATGTGTCTGTGGCTCCCAGTCTTTGTCATGTCTGCTAGCAAATATTGGAGCTAGAAGATGACAAGAAATATGCAGCAGTGGAGAGTGTTATGGGGTAGGAGTGAGCTTTTGACACTGAGCCTAAGAAAAAAAGAAATGGAAAGAACTTTTTGCTTAAGAATACAAAATTACATGAAAATTGGGGCTGATAAAAGAGAAGTAGACAAGAATAGATGAATAGATAAAGTGCCTTGAAAGGAACAATGGGGGTGGATGCAACTGTTGAGGAAGGGAGGTCCTGTGTATGTGAGAAAAACTTCACTGTACATCATAAACAGAGGTAGAAGACTTGAGTTTAAAATTCAAGAGTAGGAAATTATTGAAAAAGGGCTCTAGAAAGTCGAGGCAGCCAAGAAGAAATGACAGTAGTGTGGGTTCAGTAGCAGTGTTTTGAAAAGATTAAGCTGTAGTGATTTCATTGGGTAACATTCCTTTCCTCACTTCTCTTGTTTCACAGGGAGGAGGGTAATCTCTCATTTATTTATAACTATCCCACATCTGAGATGGAAGTCAGAGCTGGTTATGTTTGGCTCTAGAGTCCACCACAGGTATAGGATCCTATGAGAATCCTTACTTGTCAGGCCTCTAATTTTATGCTCTGGCAACCTTATGCCGTAGCAATAAACTCCTTTAAGACCCAGTGACCAACCCAGTTACAAAGCCAAGCTGCCCAGTTTAATTTGATCTTCTTGAACACTGTTTTTTTGTGTAGGAACAGTGATAGGAAGCAGAGGTGCACTTGTATAACTAGATCTACAGCGTGAAAACACAGCCTTCCAAAATACTTTGTGTCTGTCCTTTTGGTGTTCTGCTTAATGACCTCACCCAAATAAAAGGAGCGTACCTTCCAAAAATGTTATAATGGAGACAGAAAGCAGTGTTCTCTCCCAATGGCAAAACTGAGAATAAAAAAAAAATTAAAAAAGCACTTTCAAGCAAGACCCTCCTTTCTGTTTTTAATTTCAGAAAAGATAGTTTGGTAAAGCTTCGACTGGATGGCTTTCAAATGCAAATCCTCCAGGCTACTTTAGGCGAACTTGATATCATCTTTGAGTCAGACTAGTCTCTTAAAATGCAGCAGGACCAAAAAAGGACTTGTGATTAAGGAGACCGCACATCCTTGGTGTCCTGGAAACATGCCAGGGTATGAGATGATATTTCAGTCCTTTGCGTTCCTGAGAATGTCCTTTTGTCCCATGAAGGGCTGACATCTTCCTGTGTCATAACGAAATGATGAGACAGGGAGGGAGGTGTCTGTCTAATGAATCAGTCTGGAGACCAGCTAGGTCTGCTGGTAGGGTGATTGACTGTTGCTTTTCTGGGCTCTCCAGTGAAGGGGTGTCGGTGTCTGATGCTCATTCCTGTCCTCTGGCTGCCCCCTGTTGGCTGGTCCACCACATCGGCAGTGGACCTGGCATCCCCCGTGTGCAGTCCTTGGAAGGGCTGGACACAAATGAAAAGGATTTTCAAAGGAAGTCATCACTAAAGTTACAAAATCGTCTTTTTGTGTGTCCCTTAATGTGACAAAAAGTGTTGTGGTGGTGTTTTCTTTTGTTGTTGTTTCTGTTTTTTCTCTTGCCAAACTCTGTATGGTTTAAGTTTAAAAGGGTGATGACTACACGATTAAACTTTTGGAATGCTATGCTGGAAGCTGGCGGCTGCTTTCATTTCTGCTTAGACTTACTTTCATTTCTGATTCATATTTTCTTTCAGTGGCTTTCTTGCACACAGAACCTCCTGTGCCAAAATCATTGCTAACTTGATAAGTATAAAATGGCTACATCTGCTAGAAATCACCCTCGTATGAAATAGCTGCATCCAAAATTTCAGACAGGTAGGCTCTTCTCATGTTATATTAAACATATAGAAATGTGAATTCCAGAAGTTTTACCCTCAGCTATTCAAATACAAGTTGTATTGTGGTGGGTGGGAACTTATGCAAGCTTACTGAGGGGAGAATTGAGGCATTTCTGCTGTAAAAGAGCTGGGAAATATATCATTTTTCTGCTACTATAACCTACCTCCCCACAGATCCTCCTTTAGAAGAACCTGAGAACTCTCTTCCGAGATTAGAGGGCAATCTAACTCAGTGTACAAGGCTGACAGGGCTACTAGCTACCAAAGTACATCAGCACAGGGCTCATACAGCATGATCTTTCCTTTGGTGCATCCCCTTACCATCCAGAAGCCACCATTTTTGAGACTTATTATGCAGAAGCTGGATAATGTCTGTCACTTTTATAGCCACCAATGAACTAACTCAGTGTCTAAAAGTTGCCCTGTTACTCATAGAGATTCACTAGTAGCTTGCTAACTTTGTGAACTTTATGCAGCTCTAGATGCTTCTCTCTACTGTTATTTGACTAATATATCATAAGTAATGCAGTGAACAAATCTCCCATTCTGGAGCACATTCCAATTCTATTTTCTGAACTAAAATCCTCTCATGCTCCTCCTCCTCCTCACCATGGTGCGTGTGGGCAATTCACATCTAGCTGTGGATGGCAGCTGGCCCACCTCACAAGACAGCTCTGTGCAGCTGTTTTTTCAAGAGATGCCAGGTGGTCAGTCACTTGACCGGCTGTCCATATTGTTGTTTGTTATGGGCAGAAATAGTGTTCTATGAATCTCTGCAGTGGGGAAATACATGGAATGATGGTCCTGTTTTGCTCCTTTAAGCACACAGCAGGAGCAGGAAGATCCCTCTTCATGACTCCATGCTGTGTGTAATGGACATGTCTCCATGATGGATCCTGAGGTGCCTATAGCAATGATCACAATAACTTAGGTGTTAACCTTACCAGCCTTATCCTGTGTGACCACATTACAAGGTATAGAAGCTAGAACTACTTTTCAAGCTCAGTTAGATTCCTGGGAACAGCAGCAATCCAAGATGCAGATCTTTCTCAAGCCTCCAATTTAAAGTGATCATGAGGTGAAATGGAGCCAAGAAGAGCCAAGTAAGAACCTCCAAAACTCAAGCTGTCATAAAGACCATGTCCTCTTAGCAGAGGATGCATAGGAGGCCAAGAGAAGTGGGATAAGCAACAGTGCTATGACACATTTTCCCATGAGAAGCACAGCCCTGCTTCCCAGGCTTTCTAAGAGTCTTCTCTGGTGGCTATGCCAATACATTCTGCACTGCACCCAAGGACAGCTGGAGGCAAGTAATCTGAGCTACCTGGTAGCCATGTGAGACTTTTCAGCAACTGTTGACTACAAAAGACAGAGATCATGCTGTAAAGCAGAATTACTCTTTTGAGACAGGAAATGGCTAGAAATAGGATTCAAAGCTAATGCCCAGAAAAGGTAGTGGGAAAAAAGCATGCATGTAATGTATGAGCATGGATTCTTTGTTCCAGCAGGTGCCAGTCTGCTGCATTTGCAGATGGTATATCAAGGGAGCCCCAATGGCTAGTTAGAGCAATTCCTGCACTAATGTGAACAGAGATTTTGATTTCACGGTCTGAAATAAAATGACCCAAATATAATTATGCAAGCTTATTAATTTATTTGCTATGGGTCGGTAACCCTTCATAGTCTATAGCACGAGTTACATGAAGGGCCAGGGGGATTGAAGCTCAAATTTAACAGAGTCGGATTTCTATATGGAAATTGGAAGAAACGAAGCACTAAATTGCATGTTTTATGATGATATCTTATTAAGAAAAAATTAATGCCCAACTTTGAAAGCACCAAATTCATTCTGAAGAGAAGCATTATAAAAAGAATAGCCTTGTGAAGGTTTGAACTAAATGATATATAAGCAAGTTACACCCCCCTGTCCAGTGCTGGAAACATGGACAAACCTTGAAAGTTACCAGCTTAGGATGGCCAATGTGACATGGGCTTTCTGTTTGCAGAGCCAATTTCTACAGTGGTGCCAGAGGCACTACTGGTAGATTTAGTAAGGCCAGGGTACTGCATAAAGTGTGTGTCTTGGTTTTGAGACAAGTTTCAGGAGAAAATGCCCTGGAATGAGCATTTCCTCTAAGCAGAAAGGGCTTCAATAATTTCCTTTTCTTTTATCAATGAGAGAAATGGATACCAGGGGGTGAAAGTGAAAAAAATGCAGTTTATTAACAGGAAAAAAAAAAAAAAAAAAAAAAAAAAAACCAAAAAACAAACAAACAAACAAACAAAAAAACCCCAAAAAGGGTGCCTGTAAGGCACAAGGAAAAAAAAATTGAATAAATGCTTGATATTGAAATTGTGCATGGCAGCCTGTGTTCCTCTTGATACATCTGATGCTTTGTCCTCAGGGCTCTGTGAGCATTTCAGATTTCAGTATATGGAAGCATTTAGATCCTTCTCCTACAAAGCAAGAACGGGGTTATTGGATCAGACTTCTTCCATTCCCAATGCAATAGGCTGTTATGATGTTAGGTGTGTGCACTGAGTGAATGACTATGGTCTAAACACACTGCACTATGTTTGGAGGCTTAAACAAGACAGAGAGCCTGTCCCACACAAAGTCAAACAGAACAGGGATGAACGGTGTCGGGCATTTAGTCTGGGTGCTGCTAAACACTTGTGGAGCCTTTGACTCTCTCAGGAAACTACTACATCTGTGTGCCAGAGTGGAGGAGCCACTTGATCAATGCATAGATCGCAGAGTCAATTAGGATCACAGAATGTTCTGAGTTGGAAGGGACTCCAAGGATCATCCAGTCCAATTCTTAAGTAAATGGCCCAGATATTACAGTATACTTTTCTCACATGCAAAAGCTGGCCCTGTAGGCCCTTCCAGCTGGCCTCACAAGGGCACAAACTTTGACCATTGTGAACTTGATTTGAGCCTGAGAGCCAGAAGCAAGGGAACTGCACACCTGCCTCAACCCTTCAAACTACCTCTTAAGGGTTTTATCTTACATGGTAATACAAAACACTACTTTGTGTTTCTGCCTTCAAAACTGTTGTGATATGTGTGATGGTAAATCAAAGGAGAAAACTTTCCAGCGGGGATAAAAATTAAACCTCCTTTATTTTACCCTACTTTCTCCATTCATGAGGAGGACACATATGATTGCTATGTCAGTGTTAATGGTAGAGTTTATAGCTTCACCTCAAAAGACACCTCATACCTAAATGACATTCTGGTGCCCTCCATAACATAGGCCTGCTCATAAACTTAGTATTAGATAAGATGGTTAAGTGTCTTTCTTCAGAAGAGGGACCTGTGAGGTTGAACCCTTTTAGATGTAAAGGATATCAAACTGGAACTCACTTTCTGGATAAGCATTCTAAGGTGATGGGAAAGGACTGTGCCTGAGGTGTGATAATGTTCCAGTTCCTCTTCCAGAGTTACTGATTCTTTTTTTGAGGTAGATAGAGCCAATGGGAGATAGCAAGTTCCAAAGCTCAGCATACACATTAGTATTTATAGAATTTTTTGTGCCATATACTGTAATTAGGACTGACCTTGATAATGGTGATTTATCTAGCCTTTTGATGAAAAAAAAAAAACTTTGCTGTTAAATAAATGACTGCCTTTTTTATTATATTTAAGAGGGTCTGGACTACTGCACATGGCTGTAATGCTCTCTGAAATTGGAGTAAAGATGATGCATTTGACTTAGGCAATAAAACTGAATCCTGCAGGTGATTATTTGATTGCAGTTCATAGAAGTTTATTATAGAAATGTAAGAAGGAATAACAGCATCACTTTAGAAGAAGATAAAAAACCCTGACCCTAATATTTTCTCTTCACTGAAATGAAACCCAAAGTTACTCCAAATTAATTTTATAGAAGGAGTCTTATCAGGTCTCTACTCATGCTTGACATTTTACCAAGTTCTTTCCCTCCTGGTGCTTTTCTCACAGGACACAATGAAATTTAGCATTCATAAATTGCTCAGGGCCTTTTGTAAAATCCCAGCCCATGATATCAGCACCTTCTTTGCTTGTTCTGAAGATCTTGTTGCTGAACTTAGATCTTTCATCAGTCTCTAGCTGGGGTCTGCTTGCCATTGCATCCAAATCCCCCATCTTCCAGGGCAGATAAATTGCTGAGGATGCTTCAGCCCCCCAAGACACAATGAACAATGGGTTTTTTGATGGTGGTGATAAGGGGCATGCAGAGAAATGCGAAGACTAGTTTATGCCTCAGTTGCTTCTGTGCAATATAGAAACATAAAACAGAGTCATTTTTGTTGGAAAAGAGTCTAAACAACATTGAGCCCAAACATAAACACAACACTACCAAGTCCATACCTAAACCATGTCCCTACAAGAGCATACCACATTCATTAGTTGTCATTTACCTTACTACAGCAGGTAGCACAGATAAACTAGCATTGTAATACCAGGTTTGAGGGATGCTTAGTGCAGCTGCAGCAGAATGCAGCAAGGCATGGATTGCACCTTGGCTGGAGGTGCTGAAGTAGCTCACACAGATCCATGCTATATCAGCTTCACCCTTTAGGGGTATACAAGCTGTCTGGTTTAAAGCTCTCTCTGCATGATCTCTGCCTTCAGTGTTGTATACTCCATGGTTGTAGAGAAAGAGCGGGAGCAGGGATAATAGAAGGCTTTGGTCAAGCATGGAGTTAAGGAATAGATGTAAGCCTTCAATTTTTCCAACTCGAGATGTTCAGTGGTAATGCTCAGCTTGTATGAAGGAAACTGTAGGAGCAAAAAACTGACTCTGCTAGGGGAAGAATTTGGGTTGGCAATGGTTAGGTTAAGCCCCTGCTCTCAGGAAAACACTTAGTAGAAGCCCACTCACTATGGCTGCATAGGCTGGTCATTTTAAAAGTGGAGTTCTTACCTGATAGCCTTTCCACAATTTTCCCCCTAGAACCTGCATTTGGCTGCCAAAGGGCAGCTGATGTACTGGTGGCACAGCGCCACAGATGTAACTCTTCTGTTGCATAGCAGAGCTCCTCATCAACACCTCGAGGCTGCAGGGTCAGGATTTAATTAAAACATCATAAAGATGTCTTTGGGGAACTGGACACGATATTATTTGAATGCAATGCAGTACTGCAGGAAAAATGTGACTACTCGTGTACCCAGGGCACAATTCAGGTGACCAATAAAGACTAGCCAAAACATAGGATCAAGTAGATGATACAGAGTTAGCTTGGTTTCATCAAAATATACATAAGGTGGACTAATTTCCAGTACGCTTTTGTAAGCAGCATTTGCTTGAATTCTACTAGAAAATAAAATGACACTGCCAAAATAAGAGTGCTGAAGCCTGAGAAGGGGAAGGAGCAAAATCAGTCTACCTGCTTGAAATCTTGTTTGAAACACCTTAAAAGGTCTCTGATGTCAGGTAAAGGTTGTAAACAGAACTGACTTCTAAAAAATCCTAGGAACATAGTTAGCGACTAATTTAATTAGTTTCATTTTGTTATAAAATACTTGAGTATGAAGTGGAGAAGGACAAACTGCTACCACAGTTACCACTATGCCTTCACCTAGAAAATTACAAAGACTGTGTTTACTTCTGTCTCTGGTCCAGTCCTGTTAAGTTGGATATGTGGTATCTCCTACACCCTTGGTTTTGAGCTTTGTTCCTGAAAGACTTGATTCACCACCAGATAACTTACATTTCATGCTGCCGTAATTCCACTAATTTCAGCTAAATACTGTGAAGTTATTTGGTGATGATTGAGCAGTAATTTTAAAAAAAACATATTGTAAAAGTCTTATGGATCCTTTTTGATTTTAAATAGTTCAATTTAGTGGTTCCGGCTCTTAAGAAACAAAATGATCCAATCAACAGATTGACAACAATGCCTTTGTCACCTTTTTCTGGTCTGTGTGTGTGAGAGAGAGGGAGGGGAAGAGGGGGGCGTCTCTGAGTTACCTCTTTCCTGCCTGTCTGGGTTCCAGCTGGTACCACTGCTCACTGGTTCCAGCAGCAGTGCTAGTTCACTGCCTGTAGGATAAGGCACTTTATTTATGGTTGTGAGCCAGAGCTGCAGACTGCCAAAGAAGAGCAGGACCTGACACTGCTGCCATTGCTGCAAATGATGATAACTCTATTGATTTCAATGGCATCAGGCAGCTTCAGAGCCAGAGAGAATGCCTGACCTAACAGGATTGGTTCCTGTGTGAGAAAGAACAATTTTATTCTCCCAGCATCCCTGGATCATATACTAGGAGTTACACAAAGAAATGCTAAAGGAAAGAGAACGCGATCCATCAGGTCTTTGGGATTGGTGATGCATTTTGTATCACATTTACTAATTTTTAAGGAAAAATTGGAGAACAGTGTTTCCTTTCTACCCCAAACTAAGGTTCATGGCCAAGTTTTTAAATATACATATTCAAATCAATATATATGTATCAAATATATATATTCAATTTATGAAATTTGTAGCATAAGCCAGTTAACCCTCAGTAAGCCATATTTTCTCTAGTAGCAAAAATCATATCTCTAGGGACAATATTCCATTTATTAGGTTCTTGGGTGAAATAAAGGATAAGAACTGTAAAGATGAAGTTGGCAGCCAAGGCTGAGGATAAAGACTCAAAAGAAACCAATCAATTTCCAAGAGAATGTACAAATTCCTCTAATAGACCTGTGTCATCTTAACTGGGAGCTGTTTAAACATGACTAAGATTGTGAATGTTTGGCTGTACAGCTGTACCTCTGTTAGAAGCTAAGAGTAGTTTCAGTGGGTCAAATGCCTGACATAATTACTGCCTGGGCTTGGGGTGCTTGGGAGGGCTTTTCTCATCCTTCATACAACTTCTCCCATGCCATGGTGATTAAGGGCTACTTCACTTCCTCAGCACCACCAGTTCTTTGCTCACACCAGCCAAGGGACTTTCTTTGCTCTGTATAGTCTTAAGGATTTAAAGTGGAGGCTTTTATCAGATGCCCACAAAATGCATTTCTGCTCCCTGTGCTTCTTCATAAACCATGACTGATCTACTTGTCTTTCATCACATAAAACTCTATTTCCAGTGCATAGATTCCTTGGATCTCAAGCAAGGTGTGTTCTGAAGCATTAAATTTCAAACCTCAGCATGGGCCTCATGAGGGTCACGTGTCATTTTGCTGTCATTGTTTTCTTTGGGCTTTTCACACTAATAACTGTAATGGTTTTTCTAACACTGTAAGATGTAAATTTGAGTATTCAATATTATAGTCACAGCTTGGATTTTGTTTTCTCCTATCTCACCTGTGGCTCATTTTCACAAGTTGTTATTTGTTGTATAAAAGATTCTGCCTCATTTTTTTCCTGAATATATTGCTGTTATTGTTAATAGGCAATGTTAATTATGTCAGCATAAAGAGAAGAACATTTTTTTTTCTTCATATTATAGAGCTTGCTTAACTGCATTTGGCTTGTCTCTAATCAGAAGCTGGCTTTATGTGTTCCTTAAGGAATAATTAAAAAGTGGGGTTTTTCTGTTTGTTTGGTTAATTGGTTTGGTGGGGAGCTTTCAGCAAGCAGTAAAGAAAAGTTTTCTCCATCCCACAGGCTGGCTATGAACTCACCTGTACAGGCAATGCTTCTTTATCCAAATTTGTAATTAATTATATAGACATGAGGGATTCATCTGTGTCTATCCATGCATCTATTTTTTGCCACAATTATTTATATTGCCCTGTTTGAAAAGGTTGCTATGAGCATGTAAGTGACATGATATTCTCACTCTACTGAGAGGGTTTGTCAGTCAAATGTGGTTGGTAGTGCTGTGCAGAATGTGGATGCTTACCCTTCTTTCAGTGCCCAAGAATGTCCTATATATTTGATCATTCATGGTCCTGCTGATTGAAAATAGTTCTGAGGCAATCTATTGATAGCAATTTCCTCAGGATTTTTCATTTCCGCGCGTCTTCTTGAATTTGCAGCTGATTAATATGCCAGAGAGTAAATAAGTTATACCTGCCTGGTCTTCCTTCCCACCCTTCTGTCCCCCTCTCAGGATAGATTCTTTCCAGTCTTTGCTTCTCTTGTTCCTTTTCTCTGATTTTTGCAGGAATACAAAGGACATGGAGAGAAAGAGATGGGTGACCACACTTTCTGAGATGAAGAAAAAGATCTTTTAAATATTTTTAAATATAACGATGGAATAAAGTAGTTTCTTCTCTGCATATGTAAAGGGAATTTGGGATCCTATCCATCCCTTGTGGAACCATGTTTTATGATCCCTCTATCTTTCCCTGGGAAGGTTCTCTGAAGATGAATATGGTTCTGTCACAGGAGTAAGTTTTGTTTCTAAGTTTTTGGAGTTTCTTTAATTTGAATGCAACATGACATCTGAAGTCTAAATAATGCAATAGTTTCAGAGCTGATGATCATCAAAAGGTCTAACTGGCTTCAGTTACAGTTCTGATACTCAAGGGACCAAACTAACCAAGAAAGTCATCTAAGTCCTGAAATGTGTAACTGAAGCCACACATATTTGAAACCTCAGCTCTTGGTGTTTCCAGGTCATCAGCAAATGACATAGAATTAAAGAAACTCCAATACCTAGAGAATGAGACCAAGTTCTTTCTCTAGATGCTTCTAATGCATTTACCACTGCAAAAATCAACTCTCAGCAGTGAAACATGGAGTAAGGGTGTGGATATTCTCAGCTCAGTCAGAGAGAAAGATTTTCTAACCAGGCAAGAGCCTGGGAAAGAGTTGGGAAAGAATGTAAGTAATTGTCTAATCTATCTTGTTGTTCACATTGTTTATAGATATATCCTGCCACTGTGCATCATTCACTGCCCATCAATGGTGTGGGATGTTTTTACTCTAAGACTAATGAAATTAGTCTTCTCGATGTTCTCTATATATAGAGCAGTACATTTGAAATAAAGGGAGAGTTCATTTTCTTTGCCTTCTGATCTGGAGTTCTTTGTTCTCATCCTGCTCAACAGTGTCATAAGGGTTTGCCTGATTTTCTTTAATGTTTAAACTTTCTACAACTTCAATGAAAAAAAACACAAAGAATTATAACAAATAAAAAATGTTAAATGTTGTTACCAATCAAAATATAAAATGCATTTATTGTACAATAAGGGAGTGATAAAACGAACAGAATAACAGTCAGACATAAAAGATTAAACAAAAGAGTGTCTGGTTTTGGCCAAAGACAGGTTAATTTTTTGTAGTTTTATGGAGGCAGAGCCTAGGGCTGTGTGGGTGTGGCCAAGACTCTATTATTCCTTACCATCTTAAATCATTGCCAGGAGCTGAGGGAAAGGGACTCCTCTGCTTTCAGGAAAAAAAGGGTATTATTTTATGGTCAAGGGAAAGCATGGTCAAAGGGCAAAGGGTCTGTCCACCATTTTTTCCCATCATCCCAGGTTTAGTGAGCATTTTGTATGTAAATCACCCTCTCTTTGTACATTTTTGTGTCTAGTATGTTGCTGTTAGTGTTAGTTTTCTTACCTCATTGCTGTTTCCAGTAAATCGCTCCTATCTCAGGCCAGGATTTCCCAATTTAGTACTACCCCTAACAAACTATGAGCCGCTTCCCTCCTGCCCTTCAGTTACTTTTTGCACAGTGACACAATTTGATTTTGAGCGGCAATGGGCAGTGCTTTCATACCCACATAGTCAAAGCTAGGCCACAGCATGGTGGTCAGGGTGCTCTCCAGCCAACAACAATGGGTGAAGTCATCATCTTCCAGCCTCTCATCCAGCATGCAAATAGTATTTTGTACTGCTGGAGATGCTGTGTTTTCAGATGAATTTAGGGTTTCTAACAGGTACAGTGTGAAATCTTATCACCCAGCTCCAGTGTGCCTGAGGAATAGGTCCTTGGCTGCTCCAGTCTGCACAGCCTGCCCTGGGCGTGAGTAGGCTCCAAAGCAGGAGCCATGGGAGACTGCTCCATGGAGTGACAGTGCCAACTGGTTAGGGACTTTCCAGAATCAGAGGGACTGCATCACTGTGTCACCCTGGGGCAAGGGAGGAAGTCTGGTATTTGCTCTACTCCCAAGATGAAGTGAAACTCTTGAGAGAGCAGAATTGACTCGCCTTCTCCTTGTCTATTCATATAACATGGAACTAGACATTGTCTGTCAGTACTTGTATTGCAGATCTCTCAAGCAGAGCCATACCTTTGCATTCTACACAGATACTCTGAGGTTATGTGGATAAAAGCTCCCTAAGGGGAGATCCAATAAAATATTCAGGTTTCTCACTTCCCACTTAAATCAATGATCAGCTATTAACTGCCAAGCATTTCAGGGGTACTCCTGGTGCCATGGAAAGATCAAGGAGGAGCATGACCTTAACTTGGTAGTGAGATATTTGTACAAGGAATGAGGTATTTCTGGAGACCCAGACATATACAAGGTAGAAAAATAGACCAATAGAAAGAAGAGAGAAAAGAATCATAAACTTGATTCTGGAATTAATTAAGGAATTATGTGCATCCAGAGTATTGTCTGTGTGGACAATGATTAGAAAAAGAATGAGAAATCAAGAGAAATATTACTTCTGGTTTAGTTCACTTACATAATTATTGCATTACCACAGAAAATCAATCTGAATTTGGATTATCAAAAGAGTTTAAATTACATTAAAGCACCAACACAGCAGCACCAATGATGATAAGAGTAAAAATCTTCATCTCAAATTGTTTTGAGAAACAACATAAAATACTGTAAAAATTGATGTGGCTGGGATTACCTGAGTATACTTGGAAGAAGCAGGAAAGAAGGTCATCTGAGGAATAGTATCAGAGATTTGAAGTTTATAAAAAATGAGAAGTTTCTAGAGAAAAGTGGAAGACTGAGGAGACAAGAGACATAAAAGCCAAGGGAGAATAGGATTTGAGGTTGAAGGGTGAAATATTTGACAATTATGAAATTACTAAGGTGTTTTTTTTTGTTGGTTTTTTTTTTTTTTTTTTTTTTTTTTTTTTTTTTTTTTTTGGTGGAGTACTATGGAGGTGTTGGAAAGAGTCTAGTATAGAAGTGGAGGAAAGGACTTCTGATGTTTACTGCAAGAAGCATATTCAATAAAGCTGAAAGAGAAAAGGAGAGGGTAATGAGAAAGCAGGGAGTGGAGAAGCAGAGCCAAGATTATTTTTTCTTTTTTTCCCTAAGACTTACTGTGAAAGAGGAGTAAGAAGAGACTAAGCTGCCGAGGAGTAAGCTGCAGAAAGGTCTTATAAGAATTTGTGTCATGAAGTGAAGAATCTGTGGCAGGTAGATGGGCTGTAAGAGCAGGGGAAGCATCAGTGTTTGGCTGAGAGTTGTGTTTGGCTATGAGGAAGTAAAGTGGATGGTCCTTTCCATGGACAAGAGGAGTTATGGAGGAGCTACAAATGTGGTAAAAACATGAGGGAACAACACATGAGGCTGCAGATCAAGAAAGCTCATTGATACTGAGGTTGACATCCCAGATGAAAGATTGAGATGTAAAGAACCAGGAGAACCCAGAGTTAAAATTAGAGGGAAAGGCTGTTGAAGGGGAATTGGAGAGATAAGAGATGGCAAGAAAGGTTGAGGTGAACAGAAGTATCAACTAGAGTGTTGTGTAGAGGATAAAGAATGAGAAGGGGAAAGAGGAAAGTCTTAAGAGGAGAGGTCAAACTTTTCTACCACAGCCAAAACCAGGAAGGGGAGAGAGAGAAAAGGCTTCTGTAAGTGAAGGTAGCTGCAGACAACAGACAGAGACTTGATCTTTGCCAGAAGGAGGTTTTAATAGCCCGATGGAAAATTAGGAAAGCCTGCTTCCTCAGCTCCCAGAGGGTAAAGAAAGGGAGGGAGACAGAATAAACTTAACAGTGTCTGTGAAGAACTTATATACAAGGGGATAGGAATGTGCCATAAGGAAAGAAGTTAGATTATAATCCTAAATATTTTCTTTTCAAAAACTCATTAACCATATTCACAGCAAAGCTGAGAGAGATCGAAGCATAGAAGGAAAGTTTCAGGAGACACTACTTTAAAATATACCTGCCAGGATCCAGCTCTCAGAAAATCATTTTAATTTCTCCTGATCTTGTCTGGATAGGGTTCAAAAGCCTTTTAAATCTTGTTTTGGCCTTCTGCCTTCATAACTGTTTATTTCCTATGACTTTTATCCAACTCAAACTCTGAGGGTTATTTCACTGAGCTGCTTAAAATTTAGCTGAGACATTCCATCTTTCTTAGACTAATATCTTAAATGACTGGAACTCCATAATGGTATGAACCTTTCTGTGATAATTGAAAGAAAACAGTGATGCTGTTTGCTTACTAAAAGCCTGGTGTCAGACAGGACAGTCCGACTTGTAGACAACCTTCAAACAGAGCTGGCGGCAGATGAGACCTGTCCTGCAGGCTTTTGATACAGTTCCATGTGGTATTTTTCATCTAAAACCAAGACTAAAAAGTAAAAATATAAAATTTAAAAATTCATATAGCAGTAAAGTTCTGTGAAAAATTTCTTGTAACTCAAATTTTCAAAACATTAACCTCTACTTAGTCACACATTTACCTCCAAATCTGAATTAACATCTCTGGGGCCCTTGAGGCAGAGCAGTGCATCTGCTGCAGATGACACCTCACAGAGGAGAGGTTTTCCCAAGTGCCATGGTAGGGAAATGTTACGTGGAAATATCATCACCATCACAGCACTTCTGTGGAAAACCCAAGGCTGTTCAAACAGAGAAGGGCCTTCTAAACAGAGCTAAATATTAGGGGTTTGTGGAAACAGTGTTTTTCTAGGTGATCTTTCCTGAATAGCTTCACCTCAGGGACATTTCTACCCAAGAAAGAGAATTGCTTCCTGTGTGGGCTTGGCTTACCTCAGCCAGGGCTGGCTGGCAGAGGAGAGCCTTGCACCAGAGTTCTAGGGGCTCCAGAGGGCTTGGAAGCACCTGGCCCATTATACTTAGAGCCAGAGTAGGAAATTAGAGGTGACTAAGAAAATAGCTGTGCCCTTTAGGTTTTTCTCATTTTTTTTCTTCCCTAGTATATAAAAAAGCCTTGAAAAGTAATTTAATTTTTCAACTCTTTACATTGACAAGTGTTTTTTAAATTGTTCATTGAGACCTGTTGTAGACCAGAAAAGAACTAAAGAAATGGAGAAGTCAGAAGACTCAAGTGGAAGCAAACTGAGGAGAAAAAACTCCTCAGGCAGGCAGTTCAAAATTCCAGTGGTGCTTTTCTTAACACCTATTTATCTTTTGTGGATTAACAATTTAGGTAAATGGCACAAGGGTCAAAGAATTACCACCTAAGTCCCTGCAGCTGTGGAGACACAGCGACTACATAAGTTCTCAGTGGGCATGTCTACCTGATTGATGATACTGAAACACCTGTATCAATTGTAAGTCCTGATGGTTTTTATTTTGGCTTAAATCTGTATGAAGGAACCTTTCTGTTGGCACTGTGTAAGTTTATTGAAGCCAGTGAGTTGGTTTATAATGAACTGGAATGTTTGTATTTATGTTATTCACACCAGCCTGCACAGGCTCAGGAACAAAAGGATGGCTAAGGGAGGATTTCTTAATCAGGGGAGGTTCATTAGAGATGGTCTTGCCATCAGGAATCATAAGCTTACCTTCCACAAGCAAAGGCACAACTTATGTACAGGACTGAGTGCCCCTTTGGCAGCAGTTTAACCACAGACTGTCCTAAACCACCCATGAAATCCCAGTCTTGTAAGCTTTCCTTGGTCTTTGGGTTTTACTACATGGACAAGATCTGAGACCTGAAGTCCCCTGCTAAATGGAAGAAGAACGAGATAAGGTGTTGGAGTCTTTTTAAGCAAAACAAGGAGGAGGAAATACTGCCTCAGAGAAGGAAATGTCCCTCACTTTATCTCATAAGATTGGTTAGAAATATGCTTAGTGGATCATCTTCATGACAGAAACTTGCAGAAGAACCTCAGGAGCTCTGGTGCACAGGTCTCCTCATCAGGTCAAAAAGGGAGTTTCATATTTTGAGGTTAACTGCAGGTGGTTCTGCAAGTGTTGGTAATTTTGAAAAAGGTAGGGTTTATGTTTGTCCTCTTAAGCTGTAGCATAAAGGTTTGATTTGGTTTTATCCAGACCACAGCTAATGTGGTGAAAGTACCTCCCTGCTAAATCCTGTCTTGAGACAGGGAGCCTGTGTTTAGTATGAGAAAGCCACAGAGCTTTCCTTTTTAAGCATAAAAAGCTGTGTCTTTTACCATACACAAGAATTATTATACAATGAAAATACCGTGTAGGCAAGGTTTGTAAGTTTTACCAGACGAAAACTTACTGAAGTGAGCCTCATAGTGGGTACAGGGCTGATCTTAGTGAATTTATCCTATGGCAAAACTACAGCACATAGCCTGTGCTATGCTTTTTCCTCTGTCTGCACAGGAATGTTGCCTGGCTGGGAGTGGGTAACAGAAAGGACTGATAAAAAGACAGTTTAGGCGAAGCCAGAAGTCTCTCCTCACCTGTTCTATGAGAAATCAAACTGTCTTGGTCTCTGCTGCTATTATTGCAGCAGGATTGGGAATTTGTGTCAATTATGCATCAGCAAAATAATCTCAGTGCAACAGGGCTGCAGCTCAGGCAGATGGAAGGAAAGCCTCCACGAGGGGATTGCTGCTAACACACACTTGTGTGTGCAGCACGTACCTCTGCATTCTTAGACACATGAAAAGCAAAAAGCCCTGGCACACTGAGAACTTCGTGTGGGCTAAGCTGTAATGCTCAATCTCTGAGCAATGCTGTTATCCTATAATTTTGCCTCAGGACAGGCTTAGCCAAGCCTGCACACATTGATCTGTGTGAATAGCAAGTATTTCATGGAAAGCAGGAAGCAAACCAGGTGGGTTTGCTGGACAGGGGATGTGGTTTTATTTACAAGGAATGAGTGCATATCGAGTGCCTTGCTCTCTATTCCCTTGTTGCTTACAAGTCCATCTGGTTTTTGCAAAGGCACTTTCCAGGGCTTGTTGCTGGAATCTTGCATGTTGCTGACAACGGGGAGGTCTGGGATGGTGGGCCACATCGGTTTGAAGTATGTCAGCTTAGCTGCTGTTCACCCGCTACCATGAGTAAATGCACTTAGGAGCCTTCTCCCTCTTTCACTTCTTCACTATTTTTCCCCCTTTTGGTTGTAGACAGAGGAGCCTTTGAAAGCTTTTGATAAACTTATGTAATTGGGTATGTTTTCCAAAGCACGTCTCTGTTCTTTCCGAGGGCTTAGCTAAGAACATTATTCCAATTCTTCTCTAGGCCTTCAAAAGTGCCGATCTTTTCAAACATGTGCAGTGTGAAGGATTACAAATTTGTTTTTCAAAGGACCCCAAATCCCTGCTGCTTTCATCAGTTCCCCTCCTTGTGCTCCCAGTTTTGTCCCCTCACCCCAGTCTCATAGCCCCAGCTCTGAGCTGCAGGATGCCGACACTCCCTCTTCTTCTGTCCCTCCACCTCTTACTTTTTGCTTCTCCTTTTCAGCTCCCCCCACTGCCCATACTCCCCGATATATTTTTTTTAAATATGAAACAAAAGTGCTGAGAAGCATTGCCATGGCAGCAGTGCAGCAGCGGGCCCTCCCCTCCGTGTGCATGCAAGGGCTAAACTTTTAATATAATGGCCTGAAAAGAACAGGAAGGGGACAGCTTGAGGCAGAGAAAAAGAGTGAGGGAGAGTGCAAAAGCAATGAAAAGTGGGACAAAACCATTGGAAATGCATTCAGGCTGACATCACCACCCTTTCCCACAGTGGTCATTCACTTAGGAGGCTCCAGTGTCCATTCACTGGCTTAAAGCTAGCTTTCTAGAGCCCTGGGAGACCATCTTTCCCGGCCTGAATGCCTTTTTTGTTGTGAAACAGTGAACTGTTTCTGAAACCCTGCATAAAGGGCTGAGTAATTCACTGCAGTTGCCAGGAAGTCTGAGCCACTTGTGAGCTAACAATAGTTAACTTTATCTGCCGGCCGGAGCCCCCCTTCCAGCTGTAGGTCCTGAATTCTAATAAGGGCTTTACTCATGCCTCTGAGGTTATGGTAATATTTTATACATCTTTTTTCATTAAGACACAGTCATAGCTACTGTTGAGGCACCGGAGGCAAGTGCTGTCAAATGATGTGGGGTGGAGGGGAAAGGAGGGAAAAGAAGGAAAATAGCTTTTTACATCAGGCAAGCAGTTTGGTCATTTTATACTAGAAATATAAACTTCGTTTGGGCAAAACCAGGGATCATAATTTTTAAAAATTCACTTTACAAACCCCAGAGTCAAGCAAGACGTTATGATTGTTTTCTAGCTGTGAAACAACCTCAGCTTTCCATAATTTGGGGTTGCTGGTTTTATTTTTTGCTCTCTTTCTTCTCTGTCCCTGCACTGCGGGCATGACAAGTGAGTGAATCATGAAGGAAATAGATGAATTTGTTTGGGTTTCCCTTTTAATCCAGATTTGGATGTTGATGTGCAGAAAAATTCTTCACAGTGACAGCACAGCTGTGTATAAGCAGTGACACAAAACAGTGATTCATGCAGTGGTTCTGCAATGCCAATAATGACAGTGTGTCTTTGAGAGATGTGGATCATCAGTTTTTTCTTTACCTTCTGAACCAGTTGCTTTCTTGATAACTGAAAAATCAAGTGTAAGAGGAGTTCTAAATTGTCCCTTTGGCCTCCAGTGTTTTGAAAAGGAAAAGAAAAATTGCTCATTCCTCACTTTTAAGCGAATGATCACTCAGAGTGGAATTTATTTCAGAGCATCACTGTGACCATTCCTGTCCAAGGTAAAAGACAGCACAGCTTGAACAACACTTCCGTGTCTTTAGTGTCTGTGCCTTTCTTGCTATGCCTTGAGAAATAGCATTAAAAACTCCTGGATGGAAATAAAAGCACATATTTCAAGGTCCCACACAATACTTTATTAATGTTTATAAAAAGTGTTTGAAAGATGTGTACAGGTTTTGTAAAACTAAACCACAGAAATGTTCCTGATGTATTCTCCTATCACAGCAATACTTGTTCTTCATCTGTACTCATGACACCAACTGATGCCAGTGGGAGCTGCATGTGTTGAGGATGAGGTCACTGCAGGGTCACTGCATAGTAAATAAGTTGCTTGGCTTTTTGGTTAAGTTCAAGTATTGAATCACTTTCATATCTTCTCTCCAAGTGACCTTTACCAGGGAGGAATACCATGCTCTGATGGAGTGACAGATTTGAACTGGCCCTTTTACTGTCTAACAGCAATGACTTGTGAGCTCCTCTGTGGGTTTGTCTTGCTGAGAATGAAAAGCTGCTATTGGTGGGTGGAGGCTCATGACCCATGTGTTGTGTGTGCTCACACACAGGTGTGCATACATCCACCCCTCCCCAAAACCACTCTTTTTGCCTAATCCAGATGAACTGTGAGAACAGTCAGATATCAGAATTGACAGAGCCCACAGGTAGCAGGCAAAGGGGAGAGTGGGGATGCAGGAGAGATGTTTTACAGAGACTTTTATTAATAGTGAACTAACTGTAAAGTCATCAAAGCTATCCCCGTGGTCCTGACTGAAAGCTCTAATCTACTGGTAGTGTGGCTTTCTCTCAGCATGGACTGCTTCTGCTCTTGAGATGAAACATGTGACCTGAAGCTGACTGTGTTGCATTTTGACAACCCATTTAAATAAAATTAATCTATTTGCTAATCCTTTGCAGGGAGGGAGTATAAATTAGAGGGACTAAAAGCATATGATGGAGAGAAAAGGAGTCCAGCTTTCTAATTTACAGTGACCTTCAGGATTCACCATAAACCTTTACCATCCACAAATGAACATTTCATCTCATTTTGGAGATAAGTTTGGAAGCATGAAAAAATCTGTCCACTTTTTTCACATGTCCAAATGCAGACCAAGCACTTTTGAAAGTCGCGACCTGTGATCTGGACTTAAAATTTGTCCCTTAATATATTAATTTGTCAGATGTGTCTGTATGATGCAATCCCTCTCCAATCATCTCCTCCTTTTCAGAGCAATGTAAATACTCCAAGCAGCTATATGCCTCAACTAGATGCAATATGATTTCATTCTCTCACTTTGCAGGTTATCTACCCACCAAAAAGTGCAGTATTGAAGAAACACCATTGAATTTGGGTGTCATAGAATACCAGGAAAAAGCCAAAACAAACCCTGAAAAATATACAGTAGCACTCCTGTATTTCAAATGGATAGAAATGACTTCTTCTAGAGAAAGATAGTGACTGAGAATTTTTTTTTTTTAATTTCTTGATAACCAGGTCAAATACTTTACATCCTGTGTCATGAAACTTCAAAACCTCAGCTGTGGAGATACCTGGGATGGAATGTTTCTGGGCTTTTATATTTTACTTGTGCTTTCAAGTTCAATAAATCAGTCTCTTTCATTTCAGTGCCCTACTCAGCCCCTTTTGCCTCCTAACCCTTTGTCAACTGCTTTTAGTGACTTGTTTTTTTCTTATTTCTAAGCCTGGTTTCTCTTTCCTTCTGCTCTGACAGACCTTCCTCTCACTCTCAGAGTTTTCATTATTTAGCAGGATTCTTTATCCTCTTCTGCCACCTGGCCTGTGTCTCACTTATTTCTTCTCACTCCCACTTCAAAGGCTTCTTTGTTTCCAAACCTCTCCTGCTGGACCTGGCTTTTTGTATTAGACAGTTCTGACTCAGAAAGTCTCAGCATCCTGTGAAGGACCATCTTAGCTCCTGGTAATGATGTTCTACAGCCCTAGAACTGCTCGGAGTTACCTTGGAATCCAAAACTCTGGGGAGAACAAATAGCCAACAGCTCACTCAGAGCTCTGTTCTTCTGAAAGTCTCTGTCCTGGGAGCAGAGAGGTTGCAGGTTTGCCTTTCCATGAGACTCCTGTGTGACAAGATCCAATAGCTCTCCACCCATCTGTGGCTTGGGGACAGCATGGAACCCCAGAAGCTTAGATGTAAGAACAGACTAACTTTTCTGTTCCATCAGACCTCCATGGTTTCCCAGGCTTTTCTACATCTGGCTTAAGAGAAATGGACTCTGAGCCAGAAATGGCAGGGGACCCTTGACTTAGTGTCAATAGTACTTGACACTGAGAGCCACAACATTCTTCCTCATTTATACAAGGACCAAGGAAAATCAAGTGTCATGAAAGCTAAGAGAGTTTTATACACTAATAAAGGAATGTTTCACTGTATGATAGTTCTTAGCTAGAACCCCTCTTACAAGGAAAGTTGAGGCGGGAGGAAAGGCTTTTCCTCTTTTTACACCTTTAGAGAGTAAATATTCTAAAATAAAACTGCACAAGAAACAGTAAAGCCAGTGAAAATCTCTGTTATATCCAGCATTAGCATACCAAAGTCACCAGCATGAACCCAGCGTGTGGAGCTTGCCTGTTCATTAGCTGGATTGCTCTGTTTTGATGGTGCACTGGTTTAGCACTGATGTAACACCTTCACAGTCAAACACTGTGAGCCTGGTTTGAAAGACTGTAAGCATTTCCTTCAGGTGGCCAGGCAAGCAAAGCGAAATGAAAGCTGCTGGTGGGTGACAGGAATAAAAATACAGGATAAGAGAGTGTGATATTTCTCAGAGCCACACTGGGAACGCTGCAGGAATCCTAAAGAACACATCCAAGCTGAAAGGAGAGAGGAAGAATTTTTGGCGGGAGGTGATGCAAACAATTACTGTGCAAGCACTAAGAGAAGACCTGCTTCTTGTTCTCTGGGGTTTTTTTAATGGCTCAGGGAATAGATTTAGCAATTCTGTTTTCTAGTTTTTAATGCTGTCTCTGTGTAACACCACCAGAAAACTTGATGGAAAATAACAGTTAAGAATTGAGCCCTGGTCCCTCATTCAGAAATGTGATGTTTGTCCAGCTATTTTCTCAATTCATCTTCGCCAGTGAAGTTTAATTTCAATTGCATGTGTGTCTTTATAATTTCTGAAGCAAGAAATATTAATCACTAAATCTGATTGGTCTCACTGCTGCTTACCCCAGGGCAGCTATTTTAGCTTATGAAAACCAGTGTCAGTTGACACTGTCACCCACATGGCTTGATAACTAAGAGCTGAAGATTGGCTATTTCCATTTTAACTAGACAATAAAGCAGAGAAGCTGATAAACGCAGAGGTAGGGCAGATTTCAGCAGGGAGGTTTTATGAAATGAAGTTTCTCATTGGTCTCACACCCACCCTATCACTGGAAATTAAGCTGCCTATGCTTATCCTTTTAATGTTTTTATTAAGAGATGTCAGCAAAAGATGGGAGAAGACTGTGCAGCCAACTGAAAAAAATTGAGAGGGAAAAGGCTTATTGTTATATAAATGTCCTTTCCTCCCACTTTTGCAAGAGCTGCTTGCTCTTGATCCTTTCAAAGCAGTCTCCCTTCAAGAAAAGAAGATGCTGTTAGCTGGAATCATACAAAGAAGAAATTACAACAGTTAGTCTTTTATGTTAATATTTTAGTCCATTAATGCTATTATTACTTATCTAGCACAAACTGAATGCTAGAGGCTTTTCAGACAGCAAACTCCGTGTCCCGGTGTATAGTGTACGGGTGATATATGCAAGAGGATGCGTGAGTTGGCATCTAATTAGATGCTGGCATGTACCTGAGGAGATGGGCACTGGGCTCCTAGCTCTGCAGCACAGGGGTAAACCAGACTAAACAAGATTTTTAAAGTTGTTCCGCTCTCAGTTTTGAGGTACGAGGCCTGATCTCTTCTCGGTGCATTACTTTTCCTGCTGGTAAAAGAGAAGCTACTGTGCTTTGTCCCTGTGTCTTTAGATTTCAGAAGGTGTCACAAAACATAACTTACTGTGTAGATAAGGACTACTTAGCATACTGGGACATGCTCTCATTAAAGGCCTTCGTGCACTGCTACAGCATGAGACCTCAATAAATGCATTTCTTTCTCTCCCAGAACACCTTTTCATTTTCGGTACTTGGTTCCACAAACAAGCACTGAAATTTCACCTGTATTTTTAATGAGTTTGCTCCATATCCCCTTTTAATTTTTTTCTTTTTTTAATTGAAGGATGAATATTCTAAATTAAACAGAACTGGAAAGGGGCAAGACAAGTATAGGGGCAAGGCTTACAATGCTTAGGATGAAGTTTATTGTAATTTCCTCCATTTTCCCCCTCATGTGCTTCCTTGGAGAGAAGTTTGAATGGAAAATCAGGCAGAGTTGATTCTTGATTTCTCTGGTTACCACTGTAGAGGAAAATTCATTACACCTAATTGCCTAAGCAATTGCCTAAGCAGGTAATACCTTCTGCTCTCAATAGATAGAATTTTCTAAGCTGATGCACTCACCTCTCTTCTAACAAAATCTCTGAAAACTGGAGATGTATGGTTGACCTGGTCCAGCAGGTCTTCTTTTACATAGGAGGACTGAAGTTAAGCTCCTCCACAGGGTTACTGCACACATTCACGCTTCAGAGAGACCCCCTTCAACAGAAGCAGCAAGTTAAAAACAGGGCAGAAAGGGAGAAGTAGCTGTGCTTCTTCTGAGCCTTCCCACCTGCTCCAGGCATTGCACATGCCAAAAGAGAGGTGACACAAGAACAGCAGGAGTGGAGTCCTCCTTGCTTTTTAAGGAGGATCAGGGCTGGTCCTGATGATCTGGAAAGAGGTTTTCCAAGTGCCCTGGGGCATCCTGTGGCTTCATAGACAGTAAAATGCTAAATAGGGATGTCTTCAATTTTGAGTTTTATACAACACTTTCTGAAGCTGAATCCCTTGTGCTATGAACTCTGACATTAAAGACCCTGAGACCCAAGGACCTCTGTAGAGACAACTGTGGGCAGTCATCTCTCACCCCTCAGCCAGTCCCTTGGGATTAGTTGCTGGCATATTGGGGAACACAGGTTGGGCAGCCACTGGCATGGACCACACTCCCTCTATACAGATCTAGGAGATACAGACATATAAATATAAAGCCTGTGCTTAAACTGAACATCTCTGAAGTCTTTGGGTATATAGTGCAATTCAGGGTTTGGTTTAGCTCAAACAAACAAACAAACAAACATTCAGTTTGGTTTGGAACACCTGTCTATGGCTGAACCATATTACAGTTTTGGCCTAGTATCTCTGACTTCAATCTAATCTTCCTTTATATGCAGGGTGATGCCTGTGTGTGCACACAGGCAAACACAGAGAAGCTTCTGGGGAAGGCGAGCAGTGAAGTAGGGAATTCTGCATGTTGGGAGCCCACACAGAGCCCAGCTGATGAATAAATAAAGGAGTGCTGGCTTCTCACTGTGCCAATTTCTTAACCTTTGGGATCATTAACGACTTCTCTCTTCCACTGGAAAAAGAAAAGCCAGCAGTTCCTGTATTTTTCTGAGACACAAGCAAAGCATTTAGCACCACAAATAAGCTCATAATTTGACAGGCAAAATGCCCAGAAAAGTGAAAGCAGATTTCTCCCTCCAAGTCCCTGAATATCTTAGTAATCTTTTACTTGGTTTTCAAGTGCTGTTTCCTTTTTGTTTAATCACAGGTTTGGGTCAAGCCACTCTTCAAAATATCATGCCCTGTCCATGTGCATTTTCTTAACTTTTAGTATGTTCACAGTTTCCTGCTTTGCCGGCAAAAACAGACACCACACAGAAATGCCTACACATGTCTAGAGCAGCTGCTGAGTAGCTCTCATTTTTAATTTACCTACCATCCATCCATGTGGTTTTTTCCCTTACGTGCAAATCCAGCATCCACAGAGTTGGCATAACAAGTATTCAAGAAGCTGTATTTGCTGCAAAACTGAGCAAAGGGAATTAGCTACAGTGTGTGAACAACTTTATAAAGAGCTGAGGCTGATAAAGGCCACAGCCAGGCACAGTGTTCAAGCCTCTTGAGAATGAAGTAATATTATTTCTTTCCCAAAAGACTTCCAGCCAAGGAGCCCAGCAGATTCTCAAAAGGGCTGAGGAAGCAGGTGGCCCCCTGGGGAAGGGTCTGCCTGTCTCAGGTTCCTTGTTGGAAACAAGCCTTTGGGTGCTCTCTTGGAACTTATCTGAGAGGATTATTGTGCATCCCCAACCTCTCTGAAGGACCAGACTTCCCTGTCACACATAACCATCCAATCACACATAACCATCCAGATAAACATGATACTTCAGCACACTGGGTTTCCAAGGGCTTACGCTGTCTAGGGAGGTGGTTCAGGAAAGACAGTATCAGAGCATGGGGCTTTGCTGCCTTGCTGTGTGGCTGCTGCTGCTTCAGAGAAAGGTGATAGTTGCATTTGCATCAAGTCACAGTAAGAAATTCTGACTGAGTATGGGGGAAAAAAAAGCAATGTGAGAGTGGTTCAGCACTGAAGCAAGTGCCCACCAAGGCTGTGCACTTTCCATTCTGGGACAGCCAAAACTCAACTGGACAGATCTCAGCAACCCGCTTTAAGTTTAAACTTACCCATGCTTGAGTGGAGTTTGGACTGGAGACCTCCAAGCCCCATACAACCTAAACTGTGCCATGATTCTATGAGAGAGAAGGACAAGATGAGCCTCCCCTTTCCACCCCTCTACCCTCCTATATCCTCTCCCCCCTCTTCCCTGTCCCTATGCAGCTTTTGGATTAGCATTTGACTACTTTTCTGCTATAAAGGAAAGTTTTGAAGGTAACTCATCACATCCACACCTGATTTAGAGGAGAAATTCACATCCCAGTGGCAATTTTATACAAAGTTTCCAATAATAAATGACTTACTAAAAACCATGCAGTACACTGACAGCAGAATGTGACTCTGACCTGGTAGTCTGAGCACTAATGGTTTGTAGACAGAGGAATCACACTTCCTTCTGTTCCTCAGAGGAAAGGAGAAAAACATTTCTCTGGGCAGCCTCTGTGAGGAGCCTGTCACCATGGTGAAATGCCAGTTGTGATTATTCTGTGTAAACCACCTGAAATCTATGTGTAAAGGGGCAAAAAATTTAACCTTTAAAGTAACCCCTACCAATCACATTAAAGGGAGAAGAATGGCATAGTTAATTTTATTTGATAGTCATTAGGGGAAGAACGGACTCCAGTTTTTTCCATTAATAAAAACTATTAATTTCCTTAAATAAAGATTTTAATGTTTCACTTACACCTATTTCTTGGACTCCAGATGAACTCATCTTTGTTATCAGCTTTTGCATTTGCTTTTGGGATTTTTCTTTTCCTTTTCCTTTTCATCATCTTCTTGCCAGTAAGTTCTAGAGAAGTTTTCAGGCTGCAGGACATTGCTGCAGTCGGGATAGCTGTAAGAGTGAGATGCTGGCTGATTTGCGAGCAGACACGGAGCTGTTTCCGCTGCAGCCCTCGGGAGCCCCCCCAAGCTGCTTGCACACCCTACTCGATGCTGAGCGGTAGCTAACAGCACATAATTCATTCATTAATTAATCACACCACAGTGAGATGCATGGATGAGGTGACTGCTGCAGGAGTGCTTTAGGGAATAAATACAAAGCCAAGCCCTGCTGCCATGCAGGCACAGCCTCAGGAACGGGGCGCTCGCCCTGCGGCGATGCCCGTGTGCTTTGTGTGTCCCGGCTGGTGACAAGCACATCCGAAAGGGCGGAGAGGGAGGAGCGGCGGGGCTGCGGCTGCCCCCGGGCGCTGCCCGCCGGCCGCGGCACTGCCCGGAGCCGGTCCTGCTTCCCCAAAAAGATTTTCTTGAAATGAAGGATAAGTGCCTCATGATGGGACACCGGGGGTAGAGAGAGGGAGGGTGGAATGGAGATGATTTTTTTTTTTTTTTTTTTTTTTTTTTAATGGTGTTAATTTTATTGCAGAAGAATTTGTAAGCGTCTTCTTGCCGCTCTGGATCTTCATTTTTTCCCCTTCCTTGAAGCTGTGAAATTTTCTGAATTGTGAAAAACACAGGTCCTTACTCAGGCTTTCAGGTCAGCAAGAAATCCATGATTGTCTAAGATAAAATAGCTGTGACTTTTCCCGGGATTAGTTTGTGATATGCCACATTCAGGGAATGCATTGCCTGCACTTTTGAAGCTGAAAGATGAAGTCGAGGGAATAGTTTTGGATTTGCCTGCATGGCAACAGTGGCTTACTCGGCCAAAAGCTTGTCAAAAGGGAAATCACAAATTATTTCTGAAGTTGATTTTATAATTCTGTCAGACAGAAAGGGGAAACTACAGGCCCGCTTCTCTTTCACGAGATGTGATTAATTCCCATTGATTTAATCACTGCTGGGATGTGTGTCAGGTGGGGATAGAATGGGTCAGAGAGGAGAGAGGACTCAATAGCAGGCAGCCATTTATGATTATCTCTAATCATAAATTTTCCTCACTGGAAGTCACTAAAAGGCCTTGGCTACAGGATAATGTTCATACACCTATTTTCTCCTGCTGTAAACAACAAAACATTTTATGTACAGAGTACAGAATATGGATTGTCATGTCAGGACTCCAGATTACTTCACTCCTTACAGTAAAGTGCTGCAAGTCTGGATTTGAGAGGTAGCTCAAATCGTGCTGCAGGGTCTTGATATAGCAAACAAATCTCTGTGAAAATGGAGACACCTTCCCTGTGACAGGAGGGCCATTGCCTACACAGCTATTGGCAGCCTGCAAAGCCTGTGTAATCGGTCATGGGGATAAAGGACAGAAATATTTCTAGATGCAGCACTTTCCTGCTGATTTCAGGGTCGTCCTACAAAGTAATATGACCAGCCTTACCAATTCAGCCCTTGCATGTTCCCTTCTTCTTGAGAACTCGCCTTTCTTCAAAAAAGAACAGTATCTGTCAAGGACAACTAATCCCCATTGCTTGCTCTCAGGGGGTCCTTTCATGTGGCAAGAAAAAACCACAGCTTAGCTGAGTGAAAATGGACTGATGTTCTAATTTTGTTCTTTTACTTTCCTTTTGTTTTACAATCTATTTAGGATTAGAAATGTACTTAGGAGATGTAATTCTCCTGAAATGGAGTTTCTGTCAAAAAAAAACCCCAAAAATGTCATGACAAGGAACAATCTTAAAAAGTTTGAAACTTCTTGTTTCAGCAGTCTTTAATGGAATAGTGCTTAAAAAAAATAGCCCATGAAATTGCTTTGTTTTGACATTTACCAAATGAAACTTTTGGACCTTTTGTGTCAAAATGGCATTTTTCATTTCAAAAGTGACTTAAATGAGAAGGAAACAAAGTTTAACAAGAGAACTAAATACCTGGAGATTGAAGCATTTTGGGTTGAATAGTTTAGTCTGAATTACCTAATCAAGAAACTCAAAATAATTTACTGTAATCAGAATGGCATTTTCCTGATTTCTCAACAGAAAAAAAATAATAAAACCATCTCTTATACACCTCAGCTTTAAGCTGAGGATGAAAGAAACATTTTTTGTTTTGCAGCAGCAGCAGGACATGGCAATATAGCAAAAGAGCTGCCTAAGATGCTTCTAATTTCTGTGGTGAGTAGGAGCAGGTCAGTTGAAAAAACAACAGCTTACTCAGCCCCGTAGCTTTTGTTGATATGAGAACTCTAGCTGCAGATCGTAAATCGAACATTAAAACAAAGTTAGTCTACAACTAAATTTCTGAGCCAAGAGGCACTACCTATGGCCACCAAATCTTTTCAGCTCTTGTCTTCTTCCAGTGAGGCACAGCCCTAAGAATTTTAATTTTGTTGCTGAAGGCCTGTGTTACCGACCTGGTCGCCCCAGCTTCCTTGGAGCTCTTACCACATGCTCCTCACTGCTGTGGCTGCTGCCCATGTGCAATGAGACTGGGGGCTAAAAATACCCATTACAAATGCTACAGCATAGCAGCAACATTTTTTTCTCTGTATGAAATCCTTCCATGTGGACTGTGTTACCATCTCACCTCAGCTAGCACATGCCGTCTGGGATTAACTGGCCCATGAAACTCAGTCCTGGCAAGAACCAGTGCAAACCCTATTCTGCCCACACTCCAGAGCTTCCCTTGAGGGCATTTGGGAGGCTCAGATGTGCTCTTCTCAAGTGCCTCTTCTGGGGCTGTTCCACACAGGGGTCACCATCCATTTTACTTCCCCTCTTCAGGTATAGTCCAGACTTGGCAAGAGGTGACCATCAGTGTCGCCCTCCCCAGTCCCCATAGTGACTTTCCCTGCAGGCTCCCTGACATTTGAGCTCTGTTGTAGTTCCCCTGCTTAGTGCTGTCACACAAACTTTCGCATGAGGACTTTTCTCCTTCTTTCTTTGGAAACCTTTCACATCTTTGGAGAAATGGGAAGGGGACTTGGTGAGGCAGAAGTGTATAGATAGAGCAGGGAACATGTGTGTAGGAAACTTAACTCTGTGTAGGTTATGCCATCCAGACACTTTGTCACTCTAGACACTTTGTCACACTTTGTCACTCCTTACTCTGTAAATCTAGTCTTACGAGCATGAGTAGAGGTTCCTTTTATATCTCTGCACGAGGTCAAAATTTGTAATGTAATCTGTCCTTGCCATTGTGTATGTATGTGTATATATATGTATAAAAGTAGCCATATAGATGCTTATAAACTAATGAAGTTCAGCAACTCCGTGAAATTAGGAACATACATGTCACTGTAGTAGCTTGAAAAAAAAATGCAGGGCTTAGCCCTTTCAGGCTGCCCTTTCTTGTTGCAACAATTTCTGTGAACAGGAGGGACTGGGTGACAAGTTCATGATGAGGTATAGGGCCCTTCAGCCTTGGCTCTCTGGTTGAGGTGTGACTCCATCCAGCAGCATCTGCAGCTTTCTTCTATCAAGAACAGATTTTAGTTGTGTTATTTCTTCTGGACAGAGACCTCTCACAAACTGTCAGACCCTTTGTTCTGAGCTGAAGTCCCCTTTAGAAAAAAGTTTGTGAACAGAGTATAGGAAAGATGGTATTTCTTTCTTTTTTGTAGTTAAGGGCCAAGGTAAACTGGCACCAAGGGCACAGCTTCACTTGCCCTGTCCTGTTCAGTGAGGGCTTTGGGATCCTGGATATATTTGCAGCATGTTTCATGGACACTGTCACTGGGTGTATAAAAGAGCAGTTTATTACAGCAAAAGCTCTGCTGATAGCATGGTGCCCGCAGTGAGCTCACAAGGATGGCTGGATTATTAAGGGATGTAAAAAGAGCCTTTTAGAAGTGTCACTCCTACACACCAGGGTACAGCAGGAGGTGCACAGCGGCAGTCTGTGTGTCTCTCACAGCAGGGACTGTTGGCACAATGGCTTCTGTTTTTGCTGCCTGTTCAGTATTATTTGTTTTATGTTGATACTGTCAATGCACTTAAAGAGATTATATATTTTTCCCATGGCATAAACAAAATGACTTGCATTTTGCAAGGAGAGTAATGGTAATGAGAACTCAGGCTTCAAGGGGAAATGATAGTAAGGTTGACAGCAAGGAGAAATAAATCTTGTACATTCAACTTAGTCTGAGCTGACTGTCATTTCCTTAAATAAATTAATAAAGTCAAGTCCCCATGTTCTTACCTTATGAGGATGGGGAGAAGAGGGAATGAGCTGTGACCTTGTGGCAGGCAGTGTTTTTAGCAGGTGATCTCTTACCATTAGCTCGAACCAAGCTTCAAGCAAGACATGAATTTGGTGGTTCCCCTCAGGCCGATGTCAAACCTTTGCCTTCCCCCTTCCATCCAATTCTTTGCAGCAGCCCAGAGCTAGACATGATTACAGAGACCGAGGATGATGTAAGGACTCTTCTGAAGCCAGCTGGGCTTAACAGGTCACTTCAGAAATTTCTCCAATCTCCCGCCCTTCTCCCCTACCCATTGTCACCCCTCCCATTCCTTGCTGAAGTGTGTAGTCATGAGCAAGACTGAAATGGGGAGGGGGAGTCATGCTATTAATAACTCTGAATCACTGCTCCCTAGAAGATGCTGAGCATTTGTTTATCCTTTGTTCCCAAGGGACAACATATTGTATGTTACAGCCATTTGTTGGTTTGGTTTTTTTTCCCCACCCAAATGCAGAACAGTGGCAGCTGAGCTGCTGTATGAGAATAGCATTAAAATGTGTAATGAACCATAAATAAACAGAAGTAGACAGCCAGGAAGCTCTGGTAATCACTGCTTTGATGTAGCATGAATTATGATGTGTGTATATATGTAAGCGAGTGTGCGGGGGCGGGGTTTCAGGGTTTCATGTTGCTGGCTGTGCTTGTTTTGACTCAGCTGCTGTTGCTCTTGGAAGAGAGCGAACCCAGTCTGTCATTTACCTAGCTCCACCTTCGCACTGACAGCTGTGCATGTCCCTTGACTCAGAGGAAAGGGATCTCATCCTCCACTGCCTGTTCCCTTGGAGTCCCTCCCTCCGCCTCCTCCCTGTCCCCTTTGCCCCGGTAGCAGGGCAGAAGGGGTAATCCTGGCTGTCTCCCAGGACCGGGTCACTCCTCCTGCAACCTAGAGAGGATCCTCTTACAACCTGGGCTTCAACATCACCTTCCAGGAGTAGTTGATTTATGTTTCTCGGGTCTACATTAGGCTGTTGGATTTTTTTTTTTTTTCTTGCTGATTTCCTGCTGCTGCTGGGATAGTGAAAAAGGCAATGGTTGTGTTAGCACAGACAGGTGAGGTTATTAACAACTCGGTGTCATGCTTCCCTCAAGATACCGAAATTAAAAAGGTGGCTGTTGCAGCCTAGTGCTCTGAGATCAGTAAGTAACACAGTAGGTGGAAAGAGAGGAAACCAGCAGAAAAAAAAAGGTAGCACGGGTGTCTCCTTGTTGATTATCTCCTATCAGCTTCCCAGGGACTCCTTTAGCTGGCACAGCAAGCTGCTTGTTTGGAATTATCTCCTGCCTATCCCTGCTAGAGCAGCAAGACAGCTTATTAAAACAGCCTAGCTTTCTATTTGTGCTCTTTGCATTATTATTTTTTTTTTTTTTACCTGGAGCCAATAGTCTTCCTCTGAAAAAAACTTGTTTGGTCTGAATAGCCACAAATGAGTCTAACAGTGCTTAAGTGCTGCTCGGGTTCAATGAATTCTCTGACCTTATGATAATTTCGGTGTCACAGGGCACCAATAAATGCCAGAAACTGTCCGCCAGTCGGTAACTAGCTGCACAACCAGCGCCGGGCGCTGCGCTGCTCCGGCGGCCGGAGGCCAATTAAAGCGGCGGGAGCAGCCGCGTCCCCGCGCCCCGCGCCCGCCCGCGCCCTCTGGCGGCTCCCGGCGGGAGAGCGCCCGTGCCCCCCGGCAGCGCCCCGCCCGGGGCTCAAAACAGCGTCTGAAAGGCTCATTCTTCTCACGCAAGAAGCACCATTTCCCAGCTGGCGTGAGGCAGGGAAAGGGCAGGCCTTGGCTCTGCTGAAAAGCAGTTGTCTCGAGCAGGGAAAAGGTTTAAGAACCCAGGAAACTGGGAGCACTTAAATACCTAAAAATTTTTCAGCCGAGTCAGTCAAGTCTGACAGGCTTAGATAGTACTAATGGACTGCTGAGCATGGGCAAAATTTTCTTGCAGCTGTGATATACTGACGAAACCAAAGACCGTGCAGAAGCTATCCGAGTGAAGGAATGGTTTTTAGCTAGGCAGTTTCAATGGGAGTTTGGTGTCTACATATCTACGAGCATCCAGAGGTGTATTTTTCTGATTGTTGCCACTTAATACAGTTACACTTTATTTTATTATCATTTTACTGAAGAGGAAAGGTTGGACGTTGAAGTCTTTCTACCTATAGGGACTGTAAAACATAAAAGCAAGAGGCAGCCCTGCAATTTTTGTCTGAGGAATAAAGATGCACCTTGGTAGAGCTGAATTAGTGCTGTAACTAATCTCTCCCTGACTCAGCAAGGAACTGAGGGATGTGCTTAACTTTATTCGCAAACTCTAAGAAGTTTGTGAAACAGATGAAGCCTTGTTGCTGTGTGGCATAGCTGCACACTAATAGATGCATTAAAAAATGCTGTCACAGCGCACCTATATTGCCACACATGGTAATTAGTCAAATTGCAAGACAATTATCATTCCAATGCTGAGATTGCTGACTTGCATTTGCTTCACAAATGCTGGAAACACCTTCCTCATTCAGAACTAGCAGGCCTAATTCTGTGTTATGTTGTAGCTCCATTGCCCTCCAGCAACACAAAAGGCCTGAAGAGGCTAGAAATAGCCTCTGGAGAGCAATCTCTGACATAAGATGTTCATCCCAGCCCATCTGTTGGCAAACAACAGCTCCTCAACACTAGCTCACTCCAACTGTTCTCACAAACCTCTGCCTGGGGCCCTTGTTGGGAAGGGGCCATGTGTTTGACACGTACAAGCAGAGAGCACTGCCTAGCACTAGCTCAAAAGCAGCTTATGGTCCTAGGAGCTAAATTAAACTCAGTTCAGGAGACAATAATAACTCATGAAGTGCCCCTTCCCTCACTCCTTTCCACCAAATAGCATCTCCTCCTCCCCTTCTGTTCACTGGCTGTCCCCCAGAAGATCCTTGCTAGCCCTCACTCCTGCAGAGTGGTTGAGTTAGAGCAGGGGGATGGTGCAGGACTAGGCAAAGAGCCAGTGATGATGTATTTTGGAAATGGTGGTAAGCAGGAGAGGGAAGGGAAAGGCAGGCTGTGTCTCCTTCATCTCAATGAGCATCTCCATGCACAGTGGCAGAATGAGCCCTAGGAAGCCCATGGTGAGCCAGCCCCTGTTTCTGGAGACAGCACAGTAAAGTGGAATGTCTCTGCCTTCATTCCAATGTGCCAGCTCACAGTGAATGGGCAGAGGGTTTTGGGCAAGAGTGTGTTTTAGAGCCACTTACCACTTCCTGCCTTTTGCTCAGGACAGAAATGCTCTCCTGTCTGGTCTTTCAGGCTGTCTGTGGCTCTGTCCTTCAGTGGGAATGGAAATGTTGGTTCTCTCCCACCATGAGGTGGTGATGGCCCTGGGCTTTCCAACGCTGTCGCTGAAGTGCAGAGCAGAAGGTTGCCCCACTGTCCACCCGCCAGGCACCAATAGTTCAGACACTGGGTGCCCACTTCTGCTCCTCCTTCATTTGGATGTTGCTCTCAGCATAAATCCTACTTTTGTTATGCACAACATTTTCAAAACAGAAATTGTATAAGCATGAGAAATAGCCACTGCCCCTGACTTTAGATTGCTTTTCACTCGTTGTAAAGACAGGACTTGATAAACTAACAATACAAAATAGCTTCTCCTAAGTCATATCTCTTTTTATATTAGCTTTACAGATTCAAGCCACCCAAGAAGAACATGAGGGTTTTTAATGCTTTTTTTTGATCAGAGGAAAAGATGAACATAACGGGATTCTGCAGTGCAAGAGTTATTTGACATTGCAAGCCTGATATAATAAATTATTCTGCTCATTTCTGTAAGTATGTAAAGCATATGTAAACCAGCCCAAATGTCAGTATATTCAGACTTTTTAGAGTTTTTAATTTCTTTTGCATTGCAGAAGAAAAATACATTTTATTAAATGAAAAATTATTGACACTTCTGTTCCCACTAGCTGAAATTAATGAAAGCTTTGTCATTGTCTTAAATGAAGTGAGAATCATACCATTGCAGTCCTGTTTAGTGTCATAAAGTCGTCAAGCTGCCAGTTTCCTGTTGGCATACTAATGGCTTTTTTTTATGATGTTTGAAGCAGATAAATTATTTGTATAGCGATTTATTCTATTTTGCAATTAATTGCAGTCATTGAAATATGTTTTATCTTACACTAGGGTTTTATTTTATATGGTGAGGCCATCATATTTCCATTTTTTGTGGTATTTGAGAGCTTTATATTTGCCCAAAAGATAGTATGACAGTTAATGACTGAATGCAAATTCAGTGTTCTGCTTTCAGATAGTTTATTACATTCAGTCAGTGTCTTTGCTGAGTAGAGGTTTACATTTTAAGGCTTTTTATTTTTAAATTTTAATCTTCTGACATATTATTACTGGGATTTCAGATAAATCCAATATTTTTACGCTCCACATTTTTTGATTTTATTTACTGTGGTTATTTTTTTCATTTTCAAGGAATAACATGAATGAAATGTGTATATAAACAACGATACATCATAAAATACATCACATTTGCTTGAAGATACTGCTACCATGAAAATATTAGTAGTTATAAATCCATCTCAAAGAAAAATTACTATATTTCTCTGCGTTCAACCAGCTGTTCATTAAATGGAAAGATATTTTTTCTAAATTGTCTAAATTTTAAGGTCATGTATCTCCTTGTAATGGGCTCAGTCTTTGAAGGAGGATTCTTCCAGTTGTTAACTAGCTCTCAAAATAAAGTCTTTTCTACTGTTTATATGTATGCAGATGAAATTTGTATTCACAGAGAGAGCTACACCAAGGTTTATATTCTTTTTCCCCTGAAGATCTACTCTCCCACCTTTTAGATGCTTCTGCTTTTGAGGTGTGGAAGCGCATGTGAATCACAGCAATTGAAAAAGCAGCCAAAACTGCAGATTTCTGGTATTTCTCTGTCCTTCATACAGCGCTCATTGGGCTCCTTAACTTGACAGAAGCTTGGCCATTTGTACTGTGAATACCTAAATCTAGGTAAGCTAGAAAGCATAAAAAATAAGATGTGCTACCCCTTGAATAACTGTTTATAATGTATGGAGGGGAATAGAGCATTATATTGTGGGGGAGCTTTACTAGAGTTCCCAAGAGGATTAATTGAGTGACCTTAGAATTATGTCAATATCACTGGCATTGCAAACCTGCTCAAAGGCTCCACTGGGCAAAGAGCTGGGCCTCTAATCAAAGGCAGCCCACCTGGTATAGCTGAAAGCACTTATGCTGATGCAGGTGACACAAATGCAAAAATACTCCTAGTTCTGGCTGTCAATAGCCTGTCTATAATCAGTCTAGTGTCTGGGTTTTATTTCCTTAAACAATGTGGGAGTTTTTGTGGTATTTTTTTATGATAAATATTGAATTACAACTTACCCCCAAAAGTAAGATTAGAATTTATTCAGAAATGCTGTTCTATTTAGTAGTTTTTAAATGAACACATAAATTAATAGATAAGATTGTTAACAACTCTGAAATAAAATTAATTTGTTGATGTAAATTGTTACTCAGCAGGAATTTTGTGTCTGCAAAATAGCTGCAGTTTTAGTTGCTGAAAGACACAGTGCCTTAAATAAGTCATTTCCGTAAGTTCCATGAAATAGCTTATTTAATGTTTTTATTTAATGTTAATTTTTTTATTATTTTTATAACAATATCATTATTTTATATTTTATATTAAAATTATATATCGATTAAATTTATATACTTTATATTTTATATAATTTTTATATTATTTTGATTATAATGTTTTAATAATTATTTTAATTATTTTAATTGCTCTTCTTTCATAAAACAACTTCCTCTAAACACCAGACTCCTGGGAAAATTGGAAAGAAAAACAGAAAAAAGAAATCACTCTAAAGCACCCACTCATCAGCCCTATATCATAAGGTTAAAATTCAGAGATGATAATAAACTTTGCTAAAAAAATTAAACATGTTTAGCCATGTGGCAGCAACTGATGTTTGAACATTTTAGCAAATATATGATCCCTGAGTTACAGAAATTAAAGGTCAATAATTCAAATACCAATTATTTTATCTGACTTACATAATTAGTGGCCATTACTACCTATTTAAACTGAATGGTAAATGTTTATTTACTATTGCATCACATCCCCAGAGCATCACAGTCTCAACACACTGAGGTATCTAGCAGCAGAAAACGCCCACATTGAAATCAAAGGTGTTATTGCAGCAAGGGCAGAGACACCTCTACCCTTGGGGTGCCACTAGGAGGATGTTCTGCATATGGTCCTTAGTGCATAACAGCTACTTCTGCATGTACTTGCCGTTTCTAGGCAGATCTGTCCAATTTATCCCGAACTCCCAGCACCACAGTGTGCTGCTGCCACTGCCCAAGCTGGTTTCCTCAGTTCTAGTACAAGTATGTCTGTGCCTGCTGACATCATGACTCTTGGCTCCATGAGCATGCCTATAGAAACAAAGATGCACCAACCCTCCCTTTTTAAAATGCTTGCACAAGATTTGTGCAGTGGAGACCACTGATGAAAGATGTTTTCTGTCAATGGAAAGAGCAAACCATAGAAGCATGGGTGCAAGTACAGGAACTGCAGCCTCACCTGTGCTCTGGGGAATGCAGTGACTTCCCTGCTGTCCATGCTAGCTTGCTCAGTGGCTTACCCACTGACAACGAGATTGTGCAGATCCTTGTTTGTGAAGACAGTTCAGTAGCCTCAAATGAGACTGCTTGCAGAGAGGGTGGGATTTTCCTGATACACACAGCTGAACTTTAGGAACTGAATGGGATCCAAAGTCACATGAGATAGATTCAGTCATATGTCCAATGGATGAACTGGTGTGAAGTCAACTGCTGCTTCTGGCTGGTGGGAACTTTCTATGAGGATGGAAAGACAAGGCTTAGAAATTACTTGTTTTTTATAATCATGATTATTTATAATTAATTGCTTTTATTTTATTACCAGTAGAATGTAAGGTGAAATAAATGATTCATAAAGCTCATCTTCCCTTATCTCTGCAATTCTTTCTTGAGATCACTGGTGATATAATTTATGCTTGTTTCTCCATTTACTGCAATTGCCCTTTATCAGAATTCAGGCTATACTTTTCTGGCTGATTCTGATAGCTGGAAGTAATGCAAGGAGGATGTTTTTAAAGTAGATTATTACAGGGAAAAGAATGATTTTCTATCACCATGATGATGTTTGCAAAGGAGATCTAAATTTTCTTTCAAACAATAACTGCTTAATCCTCTCACCTCTATGAATATTTATACATACAAGAATCCAAGTTACCTTTCCTGTCACCCCAAAACAAAAAATATTGATAAGGCAATATGAAATGAAAAATAATTTTGACTTGAGAATTTCTCTCATTTGTAGAGAAGCAGATATGAAAATAAATAATAAGCTGAATAAACTCAACTTAAGCTTCAATGTCAGGGTCATATCTGTGCCTGGTGCTAAGAGGGAAAGTATTTGAGGGTGACAGATGAACATTCTGTTTGCTTCTGGTCTTAAAAATCTATGAAATCAGATCTCTCAGCTCTGGAAAAGTGCAGCACTTTTCTCTGAACCAGCCAGGGCTACAGAAAAGCATGTCAGACCTGGTCCTTTAAGGGCACCTTGAAGGGCCTGGAGGGAGCTGTGGTAACACCATGGTAGCTAAGTCAATGGGAATACTGCTAATGTGATACTTACAGAGTTCAAAGTGGCCTTTGAAGGCAACACAATGAGAAACAGTCTTAAGTATTTTGTAAAAATTTCCTTCCCCAGCTGCTGCTGTCAGGGGTCCTATGGGTTGGGAACTGGTGTGGCTATGAAGGTTCAAGATGAGCAGCTGCCCTTGAGCAGGCTTGCATTTACTTGCATTTGAATTTGTTGCTCTGAGAAATATGGAGATGCATCCAAAGCTCAGCCTCCCAGCCCTGGATGAAGAGGGAAGTCAGCATGGTGCAGATGGATGTTGCCAGCCACGTGCTGGGGAGGAGAGGCTGTGTGGCTTCTGTCCCAGGTTCTGCACTAAGTGCAAGGACCTCTAGACAGAAGAAGTGCTGGCCACCTCCTTCCTCCTGGCATGGCACCAATTTGCAAACATCCCCAAGCAACAGGAGATGAGCTAAGCCAGATGAAATTTGGCCAGTTCAGGTGATAAAGCACTTTGCTCCTGCAGAGCTCATTATGAACCTCACAGCCCTTTCTGGACCTAGGAGATAAACAAGGGAATTCATTAAATGCATTGGCTTATTAAGAGTGACTGACTTACCTTCAAGATTGAGTCTACTTCATTTGTTGCTCATCACAGGTAATTGTAGATGATTAAGGATATGAGGGCTATCAATTTTTCGCATATTAGGTAATCACCACTGCCCTTGTGTCTTGTCCTAATCATTTAGATTTGCACGTTCTGACTTACAGTGACATACAATATTTTAATTTTTTTTTTTTTTTTTTTTTTTTTTTTTTTTTTTTTTTTTTTTTTTTTTTATTTCCAAGAAAAATTCCATCACAACAAATTTCAAATTTTAGTCCACTTCCAGGAGTAGAAACATCCCTGGAGTTTGAGGTGCAAATCCAAGAGTCAATAAATCGCTAGTTGTTGGAGCAAGTAACTCAAAACCCCAAAACCAGGGAAAAAAATTTCTCAGATCAGTGAATGGGTGCTATGTCAACCTTTAAGATCTACATCATCTGAACAGTACCAAAAATATGGAAAAAGTTAATGATGATCATGTTAAAGCTATGAAAATGGAGAATAACTTGAAAGTGAAGAGAAATAGTTAGAAGGACTGAGGAAAATAATTAAATGCTTAAACGGCAGCATGTTAAAACAACAGAATAGAGAAGGCTATTAGAAGTAAAATACTCATCTGTTTAAATGTGGAAATCCTGTCCAAAAGAGGAAAATAAAAGACAAGTTAAATTCATCCTGTTGAACATAGAACTCTAATGAGGCAAGCCAAAAAAGATTTTGAAGAGTAACTTCCTACTGGCGTAAAAGTGACTAATAAGAAGTTTCTCCGAAACAGGAAGCCTTTTGGAAAGTCAATGGGCTGAGAGATGATTAAGGTGCAAATAGGATACTCCAGGAAGCAGCTCTGTGGTGAGAAAGCTAAATGAATTATTTGCATCAATGTTCTCTTCAGAAGAGGTCATGAAGGTTTCCACACCTGAGCCATTCTTTACAGGTTCAAGAATGAGGAGCACTCAGAAATCGAACTGTCAACAGAGGAGATTTTCAGAGCAATTCAATAAAATGAGCAGTAGCAAATCTCAAGGACCAGGTAACATTAAACCAAGCATTCTAAAGAAGCTAAAATATGAGACTGCTAAACTACTAATTTCTGAAATCACTCTGGAAAGCGGAGAAATGGAAAGTCGCAAATGTGATGCTATTAAAAAGGAAAAAAGAAAAAAGTTTAAGGAGCAGAACAGAAAAACTACTGACCAGTAAAATTGATTTCTGTACCAGACAAATTGGTAGTGATCATAGAAAATAGAATTGGTAAACACATCATTTTTAAGAGAGCAAACATGCTTCACAAATCCATTATCATCCTTTGGGGGAGTTAATGAGAATCAGACTAAGGGCATGCTGCCTGATATACAGTGGACCTGGGTTTTCACAAAGTGATGCACATCACCAAAGGTCCTTAAAGGAATTAAACAGTCATGGGGTAAAAAGGAGGTCCCCTCACATGGTTTAATACATGACTAAAAGAAAAGTAACAAAGATTAAGGATAAACTGCCATGCTTACAAAGTGGAGAAATGGGGCCCAATTGAATCCCACAGGGCCCCTGCTGGGACCCATGTTGTTCTGAATTAGTTTTGATACAGGAATGGGGATGAAGCCAGGCTATGTTCCAACTTTCTAGCTTTCAACTGTTTTCTCAGATCAGGAATACAGTTAAATTTGAGTACAGACTGAACAGGTTGGTGCATAGGCCTTTATGACAAGGAGACCATTTCCAGGCTTGTGTTGAGATTTTGTGGGTCTGTGAGCAGGCTTGAAGAGAAAGGAAGAAACTCTTTCTTTCTTAGGTTAGAAACTGCAGTAATAGCAGGCATCAGGCATATGTTGTGTGTGCCTCAGACTTGACAGAGCTGGCAAATATTCCTCTTGTGTATGTCAAGCAAATTAATTGCTAATATTGACCCACCACCAGCAAAGATACTTGTTGACTGAGGATGGGAGAAAAGAAACTATTTGCCAATCTATAGACCAAGATGTCAGAAATATGATACTCTAACAAGAAGCAACTTTTTATCATTGAAACATCAGATTTTCATAAATTGTTACACTTAAGCATTTTTATTACTCTCTTGTATGAATCAAAGCTCTCTATATGTTAAATTTGGCTATCTGAGAAATCCAGGTATTTTTTTTACTGAAGGTATATGAAGATAATTAATTGTCAAAAGTTAAGTGGTCACAAATTTTCTCTGCTTTAATTAGTGAGCCTTTTCAGGCACTCTGAATCCTTAACCCATGAGAACCTTAGGGCAAAAACAATCTTTGTATTGGCAGGTACACATCTGTGTTCTTTTTTTTGATATTAAATAACTGCAACATTTCTCTTTTAGAGATGTGATGGTCCCATTAAATGAGATGCTGTTTCAAAACTTATCTTTCAAATAAACTGCACTATAACTGTTGCATACAATGATTGTAACTCTGAACTATTAATCTGTTCACAAAGTGCATTGATGATACTTAGGGTTATATTTCTATGCCTTTTGCTTGCATAACAGCTGTTTTGGGGCTTGGTAGTTAGTGTGGTTGTGTAATTTTTAATTCCAAATAGCATAACAGCCTAACAGAAAGTCTCTTGTATTAGAAATGCCTATATCTCACTTTCAGTGGAGTAAAGAACAGGCAAATAAACCTTTGTATGGTTTGGTATAGCTTGCATACATATACACTCCCATATCTTCATATGTACTGCACATCTTGGGCAGCAGGGCAGGCTGTAGGGTATATGGCCGGTATGTGGCAGGTACTGCATATATGTGTTGTGTTATCTACCGGGGAAAACTCCCATATGGGAAAATAATAATTTACAGATATGAAATTAGTGAAACTCCGAAGAAACCACAGCACAGCACTGTCAAAATAGCTGTAAAAACCTACTTTCCCACTCTTACTATGACAGTGAAGTTAGTGGAATTGAGGAATTGAATTAGATTGTCTGCTTGTGCTGTTTGGCACTGCCTTGTGTTTTGTGGAATAACAGGCCCTCCCATCAAATTGCTCCAAGCTCTGGTTAGAACAAATCAGTTCACATCAATTCACATGAACAGTGCAATGACAGGTTACACCATTGAAATGTGGATTTAATGTGCAAGGCAATGCCAATCTGATCTGACAGTGGTATGTAGTGATGGTGAGCAGCTGTCAACAAGGACACAAGTGCATAGAGACAGAAAGCCCAGAACATCCAATAGATTCTTCTTTTACTTATCCTCCTTTTGTACTGATTCAGTGAAATTGCTTGCATTTGCAAGGATACCAGGAAAAAAAAATTAGGTCAAATAGCAAAATATTGTCCCTGAAGTACTTCCATTGAAATGGGTAGAATGATACGCACTTCTTTCTTTCAGGGCTAAATTCAGCCCACTATTATTTCTGATGCATTTTGCGTAAAATGAATTAATCAGTTGACAGGTTTAGAGTAGGAAGAGATTAAAAAAAAACCCAAACTAAATCTATTTCATGATGTTCCCAAATTTACTTTAGGCTGAAAGAAACTTCTGTGAAGTCTTTCTATCTTGTCCTTGTTTGTATAGTCTTCCATAGATACCTGCTATCAATTGCTGTTCATATCATATGCTAGAAGAGCTGAATTTTGGGTTGAGCTGTTAAGTCCATGTCTGTATATATGATGAAAGGCCAACACCTTCCCCTCACATACAATTTCTGCATCAAGACTAGGATACTAGAACCATATAACTTCAATTCTGCTTATCTTTCTGAGAGATTAGGGCACTACAAAATGACTAAAGCAAACAGCTGCCTGAAGTGATATCACGCAGCTGAATTTTTCACCATTTTTTTCTCTTAGTATATTTATTATTTTCTGTCTCAGCAAGACTACAAATGAAGCTCAGCTGACCAGTGGAAAGTGACAATATGCACTGAGTTTTTTATCTAGGGAACAGAAGATTTCTTCTGCTTGGACAATGCTCTTACCATTTGTGGGATGAGGTGAACAGCTAATAAGTACAAGTCTTTGTTAATGTAACCATAAAGTTTTACAGCTAAAATTGGAAAGGTCAAGTAGTGCAAAAATCAAGTTTTCTCTAGCAATCTTTAACTTGGCTTCATTCTACAGCTAGAGTATTTTCTTTTTTATTTTACATTGTTAAATGTGTCATGTAATATATTCCTCTTTGACGCTAAATGCGTATGATAAGTACACAAGGCATGAATTGTGGTAGAAGTAACTGTTGCCATGGGAACTTTAACTTTTGCATATGCCAAGTTTGAATCTGTAATAGTGAAATCATAAGACTCCAATGAATGGGGGTGTGGCACATCCCTCTGACCTCTTGGAAGCAATCCCTTCCTATGTACCTCCCTACCAGCTCCGTGCTCCCACATCTGATCTGCAGCAGGTCCGTACGCCAGGGTGGGGAAACATTGGACTGTTCTTCTGCCTCTCTTTTACAGAGAGCCTATTGAATTTCTTCCTGTACTGTCCACTTACAGGTGAGCCTCTAGAGGCTTGCACACACGATCAGATCTGACCTGTGTTTCTTTGTTCAGTGAGTTAATTAGCATGTGTTTAGCAACACTTATCAGTTCTCTGCCAATTCCAGATGCATTTTCCCTTAGCCTCTCACAGCTACAGAGTTATGGACCTATTTTATGCTGTGAAGAGCAAGGGTATGGCAACTTCTACTGGACCCAGACAGAATCTGGTACCCTACTCCAGGGGTTTGAACAAAGTTATTTGTTCCCTAAGCATTTATGCCATCAGTTTCCTAGAGAAATACACTACACAGAAACATTCTTCCTTTACACCCTTTCCCTAGCCTAGTTCTAAAATGGGAATTGCTGCCTTGCTGAAATTCTGATGCAGCAGTGTTTGTTTACTCCCAGATAGACCTCACACCCAAAAATATCAAAAGCATGAAACAGAACTGCCGAGTGAAACATGTTTGTAGATAACAAAACTGTTCATTTAGTCAGTCTCTGAAAACACTTGTCACCTTCTGGGGATTTTTTCCAATATCCTGTATTTTTTTCCTTCCTATGGCCCAGAATCTCTGGCTGAAATGTATCTTCTGAGGGATCTCAGTTTGTGGTGGGGAGAAGCCCAAACTCTGTGTGCATTGTGCAGTTCTGTGGGCTTCTTCTGACAGGAGATCCAAACAGAAGTGATATAGGAATACCTTTTCCTGGGGAAATGCCAAGCCACTGTTCAGACATTTTGATACATGCTGGTGAGATAGCCTGTATGGCTCCACAACCTCTGTGTGTATGAACAACTTTGTTCTCACCACTTTTCTGTCCGGTGATTTTTCATAGCTTTAAATTCAGGAGGAGGAGGCATGTGGGGGGAGGTGTAGAGAGAGAGAAGGAAAGAAGGAAAAAAATAGGAAAGAAGGTTGGTCTGTCTTTCTTCCACAAAACACACAATTATCAAAGGAAAGTGACAATCAACAGAAATTGGGAGGTAGCTTCCCAAGCAGCACTGTGTGGCATCACTTGAAGAACAAAGAGTTTATTCTCTCCCTCTTGGGATAATCATCCATGCCAAATATTCTGGCACGTTCTTGAGCCTACTATCCAAATAATATTCACTTCCTAACAGGAACATTTGTCTGTGGGTAATGCTCTAAGTTATACTGCTGGGGTTTGCAGGGCATGAGAATTTTTGGTGTTGGAAAGAGCATAATAGTCCACCTCCTCTCTCTGCAGGCAAGCAGAGACTGCATTCTCTTCATGTAGGCTCTTCTTTGTCTTTAGGCCGGAGATTGTCTTAGATCCAAGTCAACCAGACAAAAGCTGATTATCTCACCTTTAAATAGAGGGATTACGGAGAAGTTGAAACTGGGTAACCAATCTTGCACTTGAGCAGCTGAGGGGGATAACCCTTCAGATAAAACAGATTTGAAGGAAGAAAGGGAAAAAAAAATTCCAAGTTGAAGATTAATGCAGAGCCATCGCTCCAAGCTATGACATTTGACTTAACATTCATAGTTATTTGTATCTGTATAAAAAGGGAGCACAAATAAATAGTAATTTTAATTCGTTCTGCAGCAGTTCTGCTTTTCCTCGAAAAAGTTCACCATTGGGGAAACTTTCTTGAGAAGCATTAAAAAGAAGAAAAATGCCAGTGTCGACATTGACATCTTTATCTTTTCTCTTTGCACAGCCCTACAACAAATGTTTTGGGTTTTTTGTTAGTGACATATATTTCCTCGTACTTATTGCGGATGCCTTGAAACTAAATGGGCTGCAATTAAATTCTTGAAAATACCCTCCCTAGAACAGCTATCTTCTAGGAATACTGTAGAACAGATCCCAAATTAATACAAAGAAATGCTCAGCAGAATTCAGATATTACATCTGTGCAAAGGTGATTTTAAGCCACCCTTTAATTTTCCCAGTCCTTGTTTACTTATGCTGGTATACTGAAAACTATTTTTCATCTTCACTGTTGAAACACTGTTAAGGCGAAAATGCTAATGGTAGCCTGGGCTTCCTGAAGGAGATTTGGTGGCTCCTGGGTTTCCCTGGGGCATAGGAACAGTCAGACTTTCCCTCTGTCTGACCACAGTCTCTCTACTGTCTGTGTTGAGGGAGTTTTGGAGTTGTGTCAGCATTAGTGTGCTCACAAAGGGTTTTCCTGTGCTGGTACAAGCTCCCTGAGTTGCCATGTTGTTTCAGGCTAGCACAGAAACGGAAGCCAGGTTTTGCCTTCAAAACACACTAATACTGAAAGCAGTTTTCTGGCATGACCACACTAGCACTGTTTTGACTCTGAAATGGGTATATTTTTGAAGATCATATGGACCAAGAGTCCTGGAAGTAAGATAAACCAGATTCCACAGGAACTTTTTTCTGTTTTCTATCTAACCTACAATATTTAATACTTGGAACTGTAACTACTGAAGACATGTTTTTCACCAGATGAACATATGGAATATGGTTCTGATTCTGCTTTAAGCTTGTACAATTTCAAGGAGGTGATCCTGATTTATACTCAGGTAACTGAGAGGAAAATCAGTTCTATTATATCCATAAGAGTGCTCATATTTTAAAAGGGCCGGAGTTTTAAGCTGTCATTTCAACCAAGGCAAATAGATTTTCTTGTCACCCATCCTCAGAGTCCATGACAGCAAAGAGCTCTTTTAGATGGATTTTTGAGTTGGCGGGGGATGGCAACAAGCTACGAAAACACCACAGAGTGTCTTTCTAGTATTTTACCTTTTCTTCTGGTCTTCTTTATATCATCATAAACTAGATAAAACAGCAGTGCACAGCATGAGTAGCATTTTGATGTCATTCAGGCTACCAAAGAAGTGGAAGATACAGCTAGTTCCAAGTGCCAGACATGCAAGATTAATTTACAGCAAAGTCAGTAATCTGAGTAGGTTTGAATTATGCTCCTCCATAGTACAAAAAAAAAAAAAAAAAATTGCACTATGGAAATTGATGTGGCATAGTGCACAGGGGAAAGAAAAAACACCATTTTCATTCCACTTTAGAGACAGCATCAGAGTCTAGTATTAAGCTAGTGAGAATATCTAACACTGGCATTATAACAGAAAGGTATTTGTCTTCTTCCCAAGTCGGGACAAATTCTACTTTTTCCATTGTTCTAGGGAAATACAGATTTACACCCGAACCAATAAAAACAGGATGAACTCCTTTTCAGCATGCAAGAAGAGGTACAGATCACTCCGTAAAGCAGAGTGCAAAGAAGGAAACAGTGCAAAGTAATTTGCACCACCAAAACACATTTCCCCCTCCAGTATGAAGCAGTGGGGAGCAGCAATCAAAATTGATTTTTCCAGTTAAAATTCTACATCATGATGTTACTGAAAAGGTAGCATGATGAGCTCAGCTTTTCTACAACATGTCACAAAAAATATAGGCAGGAGCCTGTTAAGATTAAAGAGTTCTTTGTCACATCATACATTTTCTTGATTCACTGTAAATCATTAATTTTTTTTTTTAACGATACTTTGTTTACTTCATGGGCAAGCCATTAAATTCAAATTACATCTTGAAGGAAGTTTACTTCATTTGGGCCTTACCATGGAAACCATGTATTTGTATTTCTAATGTGGATGAACGGGTCAGAACTTAATAGCAGGTTAGACAGGTGTGATAGTGAAGATGTATCAATAGCACTACTCTTTTTTGCTTTAGCAGCCCACTTCTACCTTTTCTGTGCAGAAACTCCAAATATTTATGTAAATATGTAAATCAGGGTGATAAAAATGATAGAAAACCTTTATTTTTCCTCCAGCTCCTGAGCTATAATTTTATGTTTTATTGTTGATTACAGTGACATTAAATAGTCAGTAAAACAAGTATATCTGCATCACACAGTGCATAAACAGCATTTTGGATGACTGTCTAAGTTATTTAAAATTTTTCAGTGGCATGATATTTAGAATTGTACCCTTTCTTAGAAATCCCTTTCCTTTTTTGACTTCTCAATGGCAGTGATTTTTATGAGTAAGAGGTTAGAGTTCTGTAATCAAATTCATTACACTGAAGTAGAAAGTCTTTATTTGCCATTAATTTGAAAATAAATTGTGTCACTAAGTCTCTCCCTTCATTGAAAGATAAGCATTTTGTAAAATTAAATAAAGTGCAAAGTTGTGTACTCAGGGAAGCTTGTGCAGTTCTTGACAGTTTTGTAAATATGATCACAACTTCTCTGATGATTTTCTAACTTATACTCCCCCATGAATCCTCCTTTCCCCTCCAGCCTTACCTTAGGGTTTGCCTTATGCAAACAGGACAGAAAATCTACCCAGGTCAAAAATGAAAGCAGTATTTTTTGGTTTTTGTTGGGTTTTTTGGGTTTTTTTTGACAGTAGAGTTTCTAGTTGAAGCTCGTTCAAACGCTTGCTGGGTTTTCAGAAACCAGTGACAGAAATGGCTTTTGATTCATGGCTGTGCTTTGTTACCTTTCAAAACACTTGTGTTTGTAAGCTCTCCTGTTGCTGGCTATGTTAGAGTTTACTACGTGCAGATGTCATTATGCAAGGTGTTGATCTTCCTCAATGTGGACAGGAGGAGTCTAGCATCTTGGAAGATATACAGAGCATCTTGCAGGATCATGTCCAAACCCTATAAACAGTCTTACTTCTGTTTTCACACAAACCATTGATGCTGAGTGATCTTTGTGATAATGCTAGGGTTTCATTTTAACTTGCCTGTAAATTTTATTTATTGTAATGTTTTGCTGTTTGCTGAAAGTCCATTTTGCATTATAAGGTAAACCTTTCTCTACCATCATATGGCGTTATTGTGTCAGAAAATAAAAGCATTCCAAGGTTGCTTTCCAGTATACATCAAACTGTTGAACTGAACTGCACAAGGACTAATTATTTCATTTGATACATAACCAGGATGTCAACTCAGCTGCAGTAGGGGCCTCTGGGAGAAAAACAGAATTACCTGTCCTTTTGCGAAAATATTCTAGAGATCAGCTCGAGGAGGCCCAGTAGTCATTTTGGAAAAAAAGTAAAAAGTATTCTCATCCTTAGCTGGTAGATTCCTCTAGGGAAATTATGAAAATACATGAGTAACTGTCAGCCCAGAAGGTTGATAAACATAGCAGTTCTTCAGATAGACAATGATTTTCATTCCAATAAAGTCATGCACATATTCTCCAAACTACCTTAAAAAAATACCTATGTTATAGTCACAGATACGTTTTCACTTTAGCCATGGAATAGTGCCTCTCCTTAGAATCAGTCTGGTGTATGCCAAGTAGCTTAGTAGCTGTAGGAGCACAATTACTACCCTTGAATTTAACCACTATAAAAAGAGGATTCTCCACTGAACTACAGTCCTTCCCCTCACACCTGGGAGCTGCTAGTAAGCCTGTCTTTCATAGTACAGCAGATAAAACAGTCTCTGGAATGTGCCTGTAGTCCAGGACAACACTTTGGAAAGGGCACCTTAAGTCTCTGTAGTTAGGCAGATGATCATATTCACAACATTCCTAAGCTCCACCTACATGAATGATAAGAACTTTGGTCTCCTGCTTCAGAGAGAGCTTCATCAGTGCATTTCTTGTAACATCCTCATCTGCTCTAGAATTTGGCTCTTCCACATCCACAGACAGACCTGGCTTCTCCCTTGACATGGGGTGGGGTATTTGTACCAACCTTGATATGCTTGCAAGGAGATTGATGGTGACATCCCCATCAGAGCTGGATGCTGTGGAGGGTATTCTGACAAAGTTTCATATGCCTGAAATCTTGTCAATGTGGCCAGTAAAGATGGAGTTTGGCTCTGCTGGGCACATTTTTGTAATAAGCTGTCTCAGTGGGATTCCTGTCTCCATTCAGCTTCCCAAACCATAAAGGCAAAAGCACAACCAACCTGCAGATGTGTATATGTTTTGTTTAACACCGTGAATAAGTAAGAGGTCTCAACACTTCTCAAATATATGTAGGGCAAATATTTCTCTTCTGGGGAATGATAGACTTACAGTTTATATACCAAAATTGCATTTCTCAGTACTCAGGAAAACTTTTCACTGTTGTTCATACTTCGTAAATTGTGACTCTGAGATGAAATGCAAACAGCAAACTATGTCAAGGTAAACACATATTTAGGCACAATTGAAAAGAGGGCCAGTGTTTGGGGGAAGTTATCATTTTAAAATATGACATGCCACTGGCACTGATCTAGGATATCACACCAGAGGCAGTCCACTTGCTTCTGAGATTCATCAGGCTGGTCCTCTTTTTCATAAAATCACAATTTGTATTCCTTCATAAAACCATCATGTAATATACATATTTCAGTAAAATCACCAGCTCTTAGAGACTCGGGGAAGCTTAGAAAAAAATTATAATGGCTTGTTTCTTGCTCCTAGATTTTCCAAATGTGCTTGATTTCCTTTTCCAGCACCCAGAATGCACATCTTATTTTACTACTAACTGTTAGTCAGAAATGAGCTTTGTTTAATCCAATGGGCTTTTTTACAAAATATTAGACATATACTAGACTGTTTTATAATACTTATACTGTGGCATAAATATTTTTGCAAGTGTACTAAAAACCAGATTGCTTCTCCCCCTCTCTGTGGCTTCAGAGAAAGTTTTTTGTATTTTTCTGAATGTAGTAGTACCTTATTGTTTCTGAGGCCAGTGGTTACAAGCATAGTCACTCATACACACACTTGCAGATGCAGTCATACAGATAAACAGCTTTACAAAAACTTAGTCTGCATGTAGGGGCCTGGATTAAATGACCTTTCATGGAGATTAAAAAACCAGAACAAAACAGAAGTAGTAATTAATCAAACTAAAAGTGAATAGAAAACTTCTAAGTTGGTACAAATTCGGAGAAATATTCCTTATCCTATTCAAAATTAGAAATTAAAATCTACTCTATTTTTTAATATCTCTCACTCAGAAAAATTATACTGATGTAAATGTCTTGATCTTGAAAGTACATGTTTTGGTTTCTATTTGCTAAAATCTTTTTGAAGAGAGTTAACTGAGAAGTTAACACTGTCCCAGAAATAATTCCAAACTGAAGAACACAATGTTTCGTTTAGTGAGGTTGAGACCTGGGGTTGAGGCCACAGTGCTGCTTTCTGGGTTAGGTTTCTGTATGGAGTTAGGATTTCTGTCGGAAGGGATACCAGAATGGGGATTCTGGTTCCTCACTCCGGCCCTGGCTTCTGTGGCCACTGATGGCTTGATGAAAGTGCACGTACACTGTAAAGAACAGATGATGGAAGTCCAAACTGTCCCTATCTTAAAATGTCCTATGCACGTATTTTGCCCTCGTGCCTCATGTTCTTATTTATGCTGCAGTTCAGCTCAAGAGCAAGGACTTAGGAAACCACCTGGCCCACTCCCAACACACAGGTCTGAACCTCTCTTAGATTTTTTTCCAGGAGTTACAAGTTCTTCTATTTTTCTGAACAAACTCCAGCACTGGATTAGACCTCTGGTGAGGTGGTAGAATTATCCCAAACCTTGTAGAGCTATCAGGGACACACTGACAAAGAGGTGCCTCTGTTGCCTCAACTTAGGCTATATCAAACCTTTGACAAAATACATTTAAAAGGATGTACCAGCCACACTAGATGGGCATGTATTAGTGAGATTATTATGTCATTGTGTAGTGTTCTACAGTGGTTTGAGGTGTATAAATGGTTTTTAAGCATCAGAAAAATTATTCCCTGTTAAGGCAACTGTGGAATGGTGCACTTTTCTCCAGAGTTTGATTCAATGAGCACCAAAGTCAATAGGACTCTCAGTGTTGAGAGATTTAGACCTGGCTCACCAGGTGGTTTTTTCCCTCTGTCTGCTTGGATGTAAATTCAGCAAAACTGTGTGTCTTTTGCACTGGAAAATCTATTCTCACAGCTAGAGATCTTTTCTGTTAAAAAAGACTAATCTTGGAAGAGGAGAAGAGGTTGATTTAGAGAACAAAGGAAATGCTGCATTTTTTGTGGCGTTTTCAGCAGTGTAGTGAATGTTTTCCTTTTGTTAGAGTGCCAAATGTGTGCTCTATTGCACAAAGTGAAATACGGCCCTCTGCTCTCCTTTTCTAGAGAAAGCTACCTGTAAGGTATGGCACTTCCTTGTTTACTTGGAAGCTCTGGCTGTATATGAAATCAAACTCCAGTCCACATCTTTAGTGTACGAGTAATGTGGGAATGTTAAATTCAGAGACATGATGGAAAGTCTTGATTTCACGTGAAGGAGGATCAAGCTGAAGTGATCCCATGCTAATTGCTGTAATATTGTGCATGATACCTTGAAATTTCTCTGTAATGCCATTTTGTTTCATCAACCAAAATAAAGTTATCATGAACTCTCACAGCCATCTGTAGCATATTTTTTGATGACTGTGCATCATTGGTATGTATTCCCAGGAAGTGTGAAGTATAATAATTAATAGGCCTGATTCCACACTACTGAAGCACCTAGGAGGATTTCTATCAGCTTTCATGAGAGCTGAAACATGCTTTAGCTGAGCTATCTGGGGAAGGAGAAGCTTTCTAAATTACATATTTTTCTAGCTCTACAAAAGGTTCTTTGGGGTCACTGTCTGCTCTGTGTGAAACACACATTTCTAGCCACAAACAGGACTGCTCATCTCACCTGACTAGCATGTTGGCAAGGTAAAGAGACAATAAAATAAACTCCATCCTCTCCAGTTCTCAGACTCAGACTCTGCAAAATCCAGGAAAAAAGGGCATAGTTTGTGACATAGCCAAAGGGTTAATAACTTAAAACTGTCGCAGTTCCAAAGGCCTTGAAGAAGAAAAGAATGACAAACTCAAGGATGCCTACTCCTTCAGCAGTTTCCTGCTTTTGTAGCAAAGGAGCTCTAGCCCAAAGGGACTATTTAATAGCAACTGGGGGCACAGGATCCCTCTGTGGAAACCAGGGATAAAAACAGCTGTAGAGTCTGCAGTGAGTTATCAGGCAGGATTCTAACCACATCTCCAGACAAAAGAGATACCGATACTAATAGGAAAGACTAACAGAAAAGAGAAGACCTGTGTCTACTCCTCACACAGAAACTAAGATAGATTTTTTTGGCAATGCCCAGGAGAAGAGCTTCGGTCTCAACACAAGCCTAAATTGAGCTAATTCTGTCTGCCTCAGCGATAGTAGTTGTGCACTCCTTCAGCGAGCAGCAGAGATGGAAATTTTGGCAAGACTTCTCCCTGCCTCTGTTCATCCCACCAAGGTTGCCTCAGTCTCGTCCACACTCATTTGCAAATAGCCAGCTCCCCTGAAAGCCTCAAGTGTGTCTAGACATTGGCTAATCCCTCCCCTTGTGCCAGCTGGGTGACATCAGCATACTGAATATTGCTACCAATCTCTGCGCAAGCCAGGTCTCTTGGCACACATTATCATGAGCCTTTCCCATGCTACTTTGCTGGAATCACTGCAGACTGAGGAATGCTGCCAATGGCTACTTGTTAGGGTGCCTCTGGAGCATGAAGGTGACAGCTTCAGAGAGCAATTCCATGCACTCCTGGGAGACTCTGAATAAGTAATCAAACCTCATGGTCGTGGTTATCCTCCTCAAGGAGCCACTGTGGATTCAGTTTCTTTGTACTTAGTGGGAGTTAATCTAGATGTTCCAAACTTTTCATATCACTGTTAATTTCCTTTTGCGGTCTATAAGCTTTGATCCCATCCAAGTAGACCTGAGGATTCAGGAAGTTACCACTTTGCACAGCAGTAAATTCAGTGATCTCCTGCCATCTGGCTGATTGCTTACCACTACACAAGGCTGTCAGCATCAAACAGGCTGCTGAGCTCTTGCTTCCTAAAAGATATTCCAAGTTCAATGACATTCTCATTCTCTATTATGTATAAAAGAAACAAAAGAGCTTGTCAGAATAAAGCCATTTACTGTATACTCAGAAATACCTTTAATTGTTGCATGGCACTTAAATACTTAGAAAATGTTGAGATCAATAAATTGATTTTACTGAGTCATCTGTCTCCCACCTACTCAAATGTTCGTGCTCAGCATTGTAATTATCTCAGCACCTTTACATTGGGAATTAGGAGTATCACAAAATCACAGTTGCAGAATGGTTCAGGTTTGGAAGGGACCACTGGAGGTTTTCTATTCCAACCTGCCTGCTCAAGCAGGATCCCCTAGAGCACACTACCCAGGATTGTGTCCAGATGACTTTTGAATATCTTCAGATGAGGAGACTCCATGACTTCTCTGGGCAACATGTTCCAGTGCTCAGTCACCCTCACAGTAAAGAAGCTCTTCCTCATGTCCAGAATACCAAAATGATGTCTGCATCCCTTTTTCTAAATAAGGCTGTTCTAGACCTCTTCGCTGTGCAAAGAGCAGCAGGGAGAATGCTGCAGAGGGGAAATGCTTGGGAACAAGGTCATCAGCTTTCACCAGCATGGGGTTGGTCTCTGCCCTTCTGCTGAACCAATAATGATTGCCTTGTTTTTCAGGAGATAATGTTCAGCCAGTACCTGGAGCACGTGTATGTTACACAGCAAAATGGAACTTGCCACTGTCTCCTCAGCACATTTATCTGTCTCTTAGTCCAATGGCCTGGCTGCAAACATTGACAATATTCAAACTTTTCAAAGATGAAAGATCCCCACAATATGGATCCTCACGAATTGTGCAGCACCACATAAGATAAAATCTACCAGCTGATCACCTACCTGGTCAGTTCATGCCTAGGGGCATGAGATTTAATTGCCTTTAACATTTATACATTGTAAAAATGATTTCAGCTTTGGTCTTACTCCACACTGAGAAGTGGTAGACACTAGCAACAGAAACACCACTCAAACACCAACTTCTGAGGGGAGTTAATTAAGTTTAAATATATACCACTTTAGTAAAATAAATAACAGCTGACTTATACATCCATGTAACAATAAAATGAGATTTTATATCATCTGTATTGTTACATCAATCAAAAGTCACACATACAAATGACTTAACACTGAAGTTTACAGTATTAATAAGTTTTTTTCCCCTTCCTTTATTTCCTATCAGGTTCTCAACTCTGGTTATCCAAAATCTCCAAAGTAATATATTTTAACAAACAAAATTAGGCAGATGTATCATTCATTGTGGGATTTGAACCCATTGTCATTGGGGAGAAAGCTGCAATTTAATAGATGAAGATGTCAAACCATGTTATAGAAGCTCTTGTGACTGCATAGTTATCACAGTGTCATAGAGGTCCCTGGCAAACTGAAAGATTTCACTGTTTATTCACAGTGAAGACACTTAATTAATGACTAGGCCTAATCAGCCTGTTTTATTATTTACAGGGATTCCAACATGGCTTAGCTCAACTGATATGCAAACAAACCACCCTCAGCCTGCTCTAATTAATAATTCTGAACCAGACTCACAGAGTGGCACTGTCAAGTAGCTCTTTGGTGATTTACAACACCTCCTCCGTGAGATTCACATTGCTGCATGCAAATGAGCTGCCACCCCTGTGAATCCTTCATTTTAAAATACAATGTGCCATCTTGTTGACTACAGGAATGCCCTTATCTTCACATATGACTTAATGGAGACAAATGTCTGACTTGGGCAGGTTTGTGGAAACCTTCATGGACACACACTTACACAGGATGTCATTCAGAAATGTTTAGGAGGTGAGGAAGAAAAATCCCCTTTTGCCTCTGGCACAGTTGCTACTGCTGAATTCTTCAACCAAATTGTCAGCCTCAACTTCCCCAAAAAGGGAGGGATTGCCCATTGTCTTGCACTTGCTAAATTATTTTCTATTGCTGCTAAGTAGATGAAAGGTAAGGAAAATGTGTCAGAGAGGCAGAAAGATGTTATGAAATAAGTTGACTCCAATGTCACACATAGTTACTGGGTGATCTCACTGGATGATTGCATGCCATAGTGGTCTGAAGATAAAAAGAAGATTTTCTTTTCCAGGATATTAGGAAAAAAATCACCATAAAAATACGAATTGGAAATAATAGGGGGTAATTTGCATCTACAAGTGATTGAAGAACGTTTCACATTTTTAGGTGAATTTTGTGTTCACAGTGGAGAAACTGAGGAAAAGAGAAAGTCAGAGAAGGTCAGGAAGATATGCTACCAGCTGGGGTTGGCAGCAGTGGATTCATAGCAGCAGACCTCATTTTCTCTGAAAAAGACTTCTAAATACAGAGGGAAAGCATTATGAGTGAAGCAATATAAGCCAGATGAAAATAGCTTATGAGTGTGAGTCATCTCACTTGTGACTGCTGTCCTATTCCATTGTGAGCCACACTTGAGAAACACTGTGAAGCAGCACATCAGGAAGAGAAAAGATCTCCCTCCCTATTAACTGAAATGCAAACCGAGTAGTATGTAGCACCTGCCACGTTTGTTCAGCTGAGGGAATGCATGTGGGCTTGGGTCTGAAAGATGGAACTTCTGTACCAGGAGTATATATGCACATGCCTATGGTTAGCCAAGAGTGTACATGTTCCTGGGTAAAGCTGGCTTTAGTGCTAGAGTAGGTGCATTAAATTGCTAATGCAAAATAAACCTCCTATTACACAGTATGCAGCTTACTTGCCCTGGAAGGCAGGAAGCTCTGCAGCTCACGGAGGGCAGATGTTTCTCCAGGCACCTCATCCTTCACAAAGATGGTACTGAAAGGAAGTAATTATTAAAGGCTCACTGTCAGTTTGAAATTATGCTCCCTGTGCTGGTGCCACCAAGGTGTTTCCTATTCAGTAATCTCATTAATGAGATGGATAATGGAATGGATTGAATTTATTAAACATGGGGATGATACAAGCTTGGGAGAAGCTGCAACACAGTGGAGTAGAGGATGAAAGCTCAAGTTTATCATGACAAATTGGAGAAATGGTCTGAGAAAGAAAAAATCAATTAAGTCACTAAAAGTAAGTGTGGAGTGCTACATTTAGAGTATTGTACAGAAATAATGAACCACACTAGTACAAGGTAGGAAATTAATTTCTCTGCAGTCGTTCCACAGAAAAGGATCTGGTCCTTATAGTTGACTAAAAATGAGGCAATATTAGCTGCAGGGAAAAAAAAAAAGAGGAGAGGAGAGGAAAGGATCACGTCTTTCTAACCTCAAACTGCTAATGATTCCAGGTTTTTTGTCCAGAAGATAGAACATTTATTTGGGAAAGATTCTCATGTGAAACTGAAAACTTCCTTTGTTTGTGCTATTGATGGCACAGTAAGAGTGGTTTTCTAGAACATATGAGATGGACTGAAATACCCCACAAGAGCCAAGGGATAGCAGTGAAAGATACTTGTAAGATAAAGGTGTTGAACAAAATTAATTGTAACAACATGAGAAAAAACACAAAAAAAAAAAAAAAAAAAAAAAAAAAGAAAAAAGAATGAGGAAACTATCTATACATACAATGTTACTTTTATTCAGAGGCTCAGAATCACTTATAATAAAATATGTGAAAAGCATTGGGGTTTCTGGGATTTTTAAATAGCTTTTTCCATTAGTCAACTTATGGACAGAGTTTCCTTAGATTTAGAAAGGAAATAGGGCATAGCTGGATAAAGCAGACAGGCAAATGGACAATTTATCAAAATGCTATGCACTCAACTAGATAAAAAATTATTAATTTGTAAACTGACTATTAAGAAGTGTCAAGCCTCAAGTCAGGTTGGCAGTTCTCAAGTTGGAAAATGCAATTTGAAGTCTGCAACATTAAATTAAAAAGTCCCTCTTTGTGTCAGTCTTCACTAATGTTTGTAGAGGTAGCAGGGACTTCTGGCATCAGTGAGCCTGCTTCTCAGTTACTATTCTTCTTGGCTTGCAACAAGGTTGAGAGGGAAGCAGAAATGCAAAGATATCTCTTCTGCTTGGGGTTTTTGATATTCTGACACACTGCAGAGGGCTGCCTAAACCTCCAGTCAAACTCAATGTCTGCCACGCTCACATTACAGTCCCTGGACACAGCTCTGTTCCTCTGCGAAGACAAGACCTGAGAGGGTGACATGGGCAGTTCTCTGCTGTCAGGGATGTCCCATATCCAGGGTGTAGAAATAGAGAGGCAAAACTTTCCAGCTGTTTGTTGTGAAGAGGTAAATAGCCATAGGTCCTCCAAATCCAGTGACAAAGGCAGTCCCACACTTACCGTCTACACTGGGTAAGGGAGAGAGTAAAGGAGGAAAGAGGGAGACTTTGTGATAGGTCCTACTACAGACTGGTGAGCTGTCTTTATTAAAGGTTTGGGCTGTGATTGAACTCATCAATTCCTCTTGCATAGTTGGCAAAAGATTTATCCCTAGGTATGCAGATTAGGTAGAGAGTTGCAATATGAGATTATGCAACATAACTTGCATTTGTAAGATCTGCAATTATGTTGTAAACATGTTTAGGGTCCTTGCTGGGTGTTAATGTCAAGATTTACATGCATAATTTTAAAAAGCAAATTCTTTTATTTTTATACACAGAAAACAACAAACAAGGTGACAACAAGCACTTTTCTACTTTCTGTGCAAAATGTGGCATGGCAGCTCTAACTCATGCTGGCTTTTGCAGGGACTCTGGGAACTTTTCACAGAAAGTGAATTACTTTCATAGAAAGGCAAAACTCTTTGGTGTGTGCAGGGATGACTCCTTCCTTGGGAATAATGGGTCTAACCCCACTCAAAGCTTTATAAAATTCTCTAAAATCTCTTTTTATCCATTTTGCCCCAACATGCTGTGTATAGCACATACTCAGTATCATCTCAAATGCTTTTTAGCTGGTGGAGATCTCAACATAAAATTTTTGTTGTAGGTGCATTTTCATGCATGTTTCCACATACACTTGTGCAACTAACACAATGAAGGTTTAAGGGAAGACACTTGCATGAAACAAGAATAAGAAATGTAAGGTGTTCAATACTTAGATAATATTAGAAGTTACAAATACTCAATTGTTATACATTGAAAAACAGAAAAAATAACTTGAAAAAGTTGCTATAACTTTTTCCATCAAGATCACAGACAACAATTTCAGAATGAGGTTCCCTGCCAAAGAAATGGTGCAACTACACTAGTTTTAATAGAGCTTTTCCAGTTGGAACCAGCAGGCTTGATGTATGCTGGAGGAAGTGGTGAGGCAGAGAACAATTATTCTTGGCTCTTATATAATTTCCAACATGAATATCCAGGTTCTAGGTCCTCACACAGACAAGAAAGCGCTGTGTGAAAATACCCTCCTATGAACTTTTAATTCAATATATGAAGTACCACCATCACTTTTTCCTCCCAGGTTGTTATATATCTGATATGATATACAGATATACAAATGTGTGTGTATATAATAAATAGGACAGTTGTCATTAAAATGTATCATCTGATTATAGCAAAAGTTAATTTCCAGGGAAAAATAATATTTAATAACATACTAGTTGAAATATGTAATGCAGTTTCCAAAAATAAACAGACAGTGGATATACAGGAAATTCTGAGTTAAGGCTTTCTCTCTCAATCTTTAAAAATCAGTTACTCTTTTATGCATAAAATTCAATATTCGTATGAAAAGAAAAATTACATAGCAACCACAACTGAGACTGTATAAATTCTTTATTCTACTTTACTCTGCAATGCATGATTATAGTTGCATGATTATGCTTAATCATTCCTAAAGAAATGCTGTCTTAAAAGCTATATTCTTATGGAGTCTTTCAAAATTGCCTAAGTAAAAATACTAAAAATAATCACCCAAAGAAATGGCTGTATTCACATAATCCCACAAAGGATAATAATGCATCAAATGGCTGGTGAAATCATAAGATTAATTTGAGAACTGATTTCATAGAGATTAAAAAATACAGTGATAATTTACATTTACTCTTTCAAATGTAGCCCATACAGTTATTTTTTATGTGATTGATTACAATTTAAACTTCATTTCTCAACTGCCCATAAGGAACTGTGCGACATCTGGCTGTCCTTTGGAGGGGTTACCCAGAGGATGGGAAGGACTGAGCAGCAAAGCTTGAGCCAGAGGCAGAATCTCTGAGGAAACCTTGTTCTCTGAGGGGACAGTTCCTGATGACCTGCCAAAGAGCAAAGCTATGAAGTCATGTTAGCAGCAAGAAGCTGCCAGACAGAGCTGGCAGAGGAATCACAGAGTCAGATCAAGTAGGCTTGAAAGTGGGGGCTAGGAGGGAGGAGCAAGCAGGAGGAAGAGGGAGGAAAGAACAGGCTCTAACAGCTCAAGAGACTAATAGAGCCATGCTGAGCTGTACAAATCAGTCTGTCAGCAATGGACAAGTAGCCAGTTAAGTCCTTTTCTCCTCCCTGGCATGGGAAATAGTTATCAGACCTGAGTGACTGCTATGGGTGACTTGAAAAGTGCTTCAGGAGAAGAAGTGCTATTCATCAGAAAACTCACTGTCCAGGGCTGCTATATCCAGATATTGGGAGCACTACCCTGCAAACTTGGAATTGTTTGAGCAATTGGGAGAACCCCAAGTGTGAGTTGGAGTGTGATCTATCACATCACATTACAATACAGCAATAAAACAATTTTGAAGACTAAATGGTCCTAAGCTAGGAAATAAATGAAACCCAGTGTAAAGAAAAAAAAAAAAAAAAACAACAAAAACCCACAAACAACTATATCTATATTCAAATAGTTTTGGTTTTAAGTCCATGTGAGAAAATCTATTCACTGCGTTGCTCATATTGAGTTGGATCATCAGTAGCAGGTGGTAGGAAATGTAGATTCTTTTGTTATAAACTCTGTGTATAAAACTCTGATTTCAAGCACATTTTCTCCCATGCAGGGTCAAAAGTTATGACTACTTCAGAAATTTAGGTTTAGAGAATGATGGAACATTTGGATGTCTGTACAGTCTATTTAAAAAAGGCAAAAAGCAGCCTATTTTAATAATTATTCCTAAAGACCAAAAATTAAAAATAATACTTTAAAGAAAGGATTCAGTTGAATTAAAATGTATATGGAGAGAAATACCATGTAGTTGTACAAAACCCCAGGCCTTAACTGTGCCTCTCATGGCTCATTTCCTCAATAGAAGAATAAGTGCTTTGTTCCATGGTAACTCATTATATTTTCTGTGTCCCTCTGTTTTTCTGGACTGTGAGTGTCATTAGTTATGTTCTCCTATGCTGTTAGACACTGTAATACACTGAGGGTGGGTGGGTGTGCAGGTGGAGAATTGTTAATTGCCCAGCTGATATTTTAACTGTCCTGTGAGAAACTGAGAGTAAATTGTGAGAAGGAAGCTGGTCATGGAAATATAAAGACAGGCTGCAGGTTTTTCTAAGTCTCACCTGTGATGAAAACTCATCAGGAGAGAGAGGGCGAGAGGGCGACTTGTCCATTGAACAAGTGCCTTTTAGAAGTTGGCTAAGGAGTTGAGAGACCTGTGATCTTCCCCCCTGAAAATACTGCTAATTGACATGGGATGTGCTTGTACCACTCTGAAGCTGTTGCTTGCAGATTAGATTTAAAATACTATCCTAGAACAAAGTGCAGACAAAATGTTTGTTGTACTGGTTGGCCCTGTATCCTGTGGAGTCTTCCTTTGAGAAAGGCAATATTTCACATGATCTTGTTGAGACATTGAAGTGGCAGAAGCATTTGAATCCCTGCTGGGAAAACATCTAAATGTGAAGATTATGTAGACGCCAATTTAGTTTGTGATTTTAAAATAGTTTTCTCTGAATGGCCAAGAGAGAAATGCAATTTTGCACCTTCTTTAGTGAAGACAAGGAAATAAGGTGCAAGGTCATTTTTTCCTTAGCAAAGGAAGAAGATAGAAAATGTGAGAATCTTTCAAAAAATCACACAGCCCATAGTGACATTGCTATTGTTCTGGCTCCCAGTCCAAGTAAGGTTCAATGATGGATTAATCAAGATAAGCACCATGAGTTCCCTGGGGAGTGGAAGAGAAAATAATAAGCCGAGTCATCTGTATATCTAGCTTTGGACATACCTAAAGAGCATCAGCAACTTTTGCTTACACAGATCTCATTGGAGTGCTATAAGATTAGGATTATACCTTTTGGGACACGTCTTTAGTAGATGACAGTTATGACCCTTTGGTGGATAAAATAGGTTAACTCTGAAGGGAGCACTTGGCTGTGCGTATTGCTGGTGTTGGCATGTTGAATACATCCTAAAGCACACACTCAAGTGCACAGCACTCTGAAGCACATCTCACTCCCTTTAAAAGACTGGATCAGCCACAAGTCTTACAGGAGGAAGAAAGATATGTATCTGGGATAGGATCTGGGCAACATCTCAAGGAGATTTTGATGGGAGTTATCCCTACTGTCAGAACCCATTGCTAGTCTATGGACAGCCCACAGAGGACTAAAGACTGAGCAAGGCTGGGACATGCCATACCATTTGTGGGAGATGGGCATGATACCTGAAAACAGCCCTGAAAAGGTGAGCACTAAACTAGAGTGCCAGAGGAATTTTGAAATGTGGTTAATTATCAACACCAGCATCAAAACAACATAGAACTGAATTTGAGGGTCATGGAGAAAACATGGTTGAGTTAGTAAATTGATAAATGTAGAGGAGAGGAAAGAAGGAAGGAAAGATCTCATCTCCCCATACAGAACACAATTGGTTTTACTAAGACTATGAATGTCAGTCATTATTTATTTATACATGTATTTTGCTAAAGGGTAAATTCAGACAAGTCAAGGTCGTCTTGTTACCATTAGTGGTATATTAATTGAAATGTTTTGTTTTGCTTCTGTTTACCATCTGGATTATGTGGCAGAGAGCTGCATGCTTGTGCCAGGATGTTTGATGGGACATTGAATTAGCTCAGCATTACAAGACAGCAGCATCCCACTGCTCTTAAATCTTTCTCCTTCCTTCAGTACTTCCTGCTACATTTGTCTGAATCTGCTCTTGCTCAAGGTATTGACACAGAAAAAACAAGTTTTGCCAAGGTTATTTCTCTGCACATAATAAATTTTAAACCCTCTAAATGGCTCATTCTTTAGGTGAGTTTTCTTTCCTCTGGTTTAAAGAGAAGAAAAAGCATTTCAGGAACAAGATCCTTTCTTCTTGTCTTGTGTGACATTAATTTCTTTCTCAGAGAAAATAATTTCTTTAATAGCTCCATCCCACACAGGCACCACCAAAATAAGTCTTCACCACTGTTGAAGACAGTGCATCTTGAAGGAGTCAGTACCTCCTGCTCAGTTTGGCATCTGCATGTCTAAGTAGAGAGGTTTGTGAATGTCTCAAGGAAAGGAGTTAAATTTGAAAGTGCCCATTCACAGAGTAAGTAGATCTGAGTACCAGAAAGCCAGTTCTGCCTACCCCAGAATCATTTCTGCAATAGCTGACTTCTTTGGAAAAGAATTTGTTCCCATTTCAACTCTCATCTTGTTCAATTCAATAGTAGTCCAGTTGATGGTATGGTGAGCTCAATTAAGATATAGGAGGTGTCCAGTTTTGAGATAAAGAGTTCTCAATCAGGTCTAAATTACAGTCCAAAGGAATGGACCTCAAAACTTGCCACTGATCTGGGTGCTCAGAAAATGTTGTTACAAGTCCTGCAAGCTTCATCCACAGTCAGCATCACACATTAGCATCCATGGTCCATTTAATACCATTTTTTTCTCTGCTTTCTTAAGGGAGCACAGGAAAATGCTTCCCTTCCTTCCATTCCCCTTTTGCAGTCTTGCAAGGTGAGACTCTACTCATCAATCAGATGAGCTACTGGTATAAGTGTAGTCATATTTATCTTTAATAAAGCTATACTGTTCTACTAAGTATCTGACTTCCACCTGCATTTAGCTATTATAGTTTTCTGCTGGAAACAGTGACTTTTGTCAGTGGAAAGTACAACTGTAACAGTTATCAGGCTGTTCTTGACTTGGAGCTTGCTTTTTGGAACTGATGGACTCTCAGGTCTCTCATATAATCCAAACCATTAGATTTTGGTGATGGAGAAACCATGACAAAAAATGGAAGTAGGTGCAGTGGGGGGAGGGGGTGTTGCACACATAAAGACACATTCCTGTGAGCAAGGTCTGAGACATGTACATGCTTTGACTGACATCCAACTGAAATGAAATCAATTATAAATTTGCCTTTGTTTTGAGCAGGAGATTTTTTTCATCTCTGTCTCCTGTATATAATCCATTTCAGTCTTCACTACACATTTTATTGTTGGTTTTATTTTAAGAGAATATGTGGCCAAGCTGTATATCCATGTTTTTCAGCCTAGCCACACAGATTGTAGAAAAATTGTTTCTGTAAAATTGAAGAATATGAGCAAGCAACATATCTCAGGAAAGAGATGTTAAAATTGCACATTTAACATTACTGTTTAGTTAGCCAATCAGATTAACATTTCTACAATGTTTTTACCTCTAAAAATGCCACACAACTCAGTTTAATACTGATCAAAATATCATATTCCAAAACTAATATCAATATGTGGACTGGAATCAATGAAAAGGATTAAGACAGAAGATTGTGATTTTGAAAATCCTGTACACAACAGCGAGATTGCTCTCTCAGGAATGAACTTTGCTAGCTGGAGTATGAGAAGATGCAGAACTTACTCAGTGGTCTAAAAGCAAAAGTGTCCAGAGAGCAAAGACAACCGAAGATTAGAGCAAGTTTTGGGTCTTGTTCCCATAAGCTCTAGTAATTTTTTGAGAGACACTGTTAACCCTGACCTCTAAGACATTTTTAATAGAATTTTCATTGGAACCAGTGAAGTATTACTGAGCCTGACCAGATGCCCAGATCTAAGGCTGGAGAAGAAAGAACTGGGCCAAATAAACTTGGGAAGCATAAAAGGACCCTACTTTTAAGGAAGCTCCTTTCTTTAAGTGAGGTATTAATGGGCTGTCTGATTTTTTTTTTCTTTTTTAATTCCTGGTGACAAGCGGAAACAGCAGATCAGGCTATCAGGAGAGATGTTAGCCCCTTCACAGTAAGCTGAGATTTTTCTCAAAAGATCTAAATTAGGACAATTCAGTATCTACATAGTCAGGAAGTGATGGGCCTGGTTGTGGAAAGCAATAAGAAGCATCATGCTAAAAGAAAGGCAGCATAAATTATTATTCATCTGCTTTGAGTAGAAGGGACTGGAGCAGATGGCAAAGGGACCTATCGTAGATTGTTTCTCTGTGCTGTTCTTTTCCTCTTTGCTTTTATGCTCTCCCAAATAATGTGCTCTTTGAATAAGCTTGTTTGATTCACTGCTTGTGAGCAGGAAATATATTGCTCACTAAGTGTTCTCACAGTTTGATTTGGTTTCTCTATGGTTTTGGATGGCGTCTCAAGATGATGTTAAAAGTGGACATCTAGATGCAGAACCTGGTGCTTGTTGCTGCCAGTTGGGGCTTGGCAAATGAGCTATGCAATTAAGCTGTATACATTAAATGAAGCTGTCACCAGTGTGCCAGCTAGCTGTACTAAATGTCCAATTAGAAATCCATCCACTATCTTTAATTCCAAGGAATATTTTACAAACACACAGGAAAGCATTTACCTAACTGTGATGAAGTCACCTCTCGGGTGCGACATGGGAGCTGTAACCACATGAAACTGCAGGAGGAAAAAATATATCAGCAGCACACAGTTAATTTCTCTCATTTTCTATACAATACCATGCCAAAATTTCTGCAGCTAAGCAAATAATGTAAGACAACATTGTATGGCAGCTCCTTCACATAGGTGGCAACAAGCAGCATAGCATAAGGGTTATTATAAATATTGTGAATCTGTTTGAAAAAATGTCTCTTGAGTTAATGTTCTGAAGCATATCAAGTTAATATGACTACTAAATTTTTTATTACCTTTGCAGCATCTTGAGAAAGAGCCAAGAAATTAATTGTTCTCATTTTGTAGCATTTGTCATACACTGAGGTCTGCAGGCATCTAGAAGTATCCTTGTAAATACTGACAGGTCTGAGTGAAGACTCTGTGGAAGCAAAGTTGCAAGTACAGCCCTGTGAAATCCTGTGTTGGTTTCACAGTCTTTCTAGAGTGGTCCTACTGGTCTCAGGTTTCCATTTTTATCTACAGGCTTCAAGCAGCCACAGTAAAAATGGATTTTATTTGGGACATTTTTCTCTCAACTTGCTATTGTCAACTCATACCCCAAAAAGCTAATTTCTACAGTTAACTTACAAGGACCTCTTAGGTTTTATCCAAGAGGCCTTTCAACCCCCTCTTCTCAGATCTTGTCACTTGTGAGATTTTCCCAAAAATGACTGTCAGTCCCATCCTTGTGTCCATCATGAATTGGGGAGGACGGCCCACAGCCCCAGAGCTACTTCACTTGCTTCCTGTTTCTCTGTAGGAAATGCAGGGATGGGTCCTGCTGCAGAAGAGCCTGCATTACCATTCTTTATATTCTCCCTCTGGGGTGAATATATTACTTTGGGTTGTTTCTCTGGTTCTTCTCTATTGGTGTTTTGGGTAAAGTTAGTGAAGTCAGTAAAAAATAGTTTTGTGTTAAAAGTCTCTAGTTTTACAGTGTCCCAAACACTGATTTTATGTAAAGTTAAAGAAAATGGACAGTCAGTGATAAACACAGTCAGTAGCATAAATCAAATGACAGCTCTGTATTTCATGCCCTTTGTTCATATAGATGCTGGGTCAGGGAAAGGAAGGAAAAATAACATTGTGGTAGAATTGGATTAGAACATATTTCTTGATTAACACTCACATGTAAATAGCATTTAGGTAAAGTAGCCACCTGCCCTCTAAAAGCATGTGCTCTCATTTAATACATTTATCAGCAGTACTGCTTCAGCAGTACTGAAGCACAGTGTGTTTGCTGGAAGACTTGAAAACAGCCCCAGCTCTGAACTGAATGGCTGCTTTTGTCTCCCTTAGGAGCAGAAGGATTTTGCTTATCCAGGGGAAGAAAGAAGTCTTTTCAGAGAACAAGGCTTTGCACCAGGTTCTCTGCCAGGAGTCATGGGGTTTTTGGATGACCTGGAGAGGCCACATCACATCGGTAAGCCTAGCAGGCGGTGAAGGCTGAGAAGACGGGGCACCTCTCTGCAGTTCCAGGCACTGGCATCCTCATTGCCATGCCAGACAAAATCACCACAGGCAACAGGCTGTTCCCTCAGGGGACACAGTATCCTCCTTTGTTCCCTTCCACTTCTTCTGCTCACTTTCACCACCTGCTCCAAACTTCTCTGACAGTTCCAGTTTAACACCCCTACCCCAGTAATGTCCCACTCTGCAGGCAAAAGAAGCAAATCTGAACTTTCTCCTAAGCCCAACAGAACTGCTTATTAATCAGCCAGATAGTTCATGTCTAAGAGACATAAGGGCATTTCTCTCGGGGGGAGAACATGCTGCTTCCAGGGAGATCTCTTCCACCATCTGCCCACATCAAATCTAGGAAGCAGGCTATTGGAAAGCAAATTCAGCACAGATGTATAACACATGAAAATCTGTTGACTTCAGGGCATATTTGTATTGCATTTAGCCTCAGGAATCTAAACCAGAGACAACCTTTCCTCCCCTCCCCATTGCCACTCCAATGTAGATGTCAGTAGACACATACTGTGACACCTAATTCAGATTTTAGTATGATCATGAGTGGAGTTGCATTATATTTTTCATTTGTTATTTGGTTGTTTGCTTCTGCAAGGAAATAGTTTGCATGACAATTACAAGACAGGCAACTATTATATAAACTGTGTTATTTTACCAAATTGAAATTCCCAGTCACCTTGTGACTTGGGAGGGTCACTAAGCTATTCATGCTCAAAAGATATATATCTTTAATGAATAACTTCTGTCAAATGTGTTTGGAAAAGTATTTCTGAATGACCTTTTACTCCATGTTGCAAAGGGCCATAAAATATCAGCCATAGCAATGCCATGCTATCACAGTTGGGCTGTCTCTGGGTTTGGTGTACAGAGCGTAGCAGGTCTTTGTTAACTAATGCTAGTTTAGAAGAAGAATGAGGAGGACTGCTGTATCTTCCCTCTCTTAGGCCCTTCCTATTCAAGGAGTAAGAAGCATCCAGCAGACAGCCTCTTCTTAGGCAGTGCTTAAGGAAAGGCTCCAGGGCTGTGCTCATTTAGTCCACCACATCTGAGTCTGTGCACATTTACCTAGTGCAAATTGTTCCTCTTTTATTTGCCCTTCTCTCAGACAGAGAGATGTTTTAAAAACAAATAAAGGAGAAAATAAGACATTCTTCCATATAAACCTGTCCCGAAGAAGGCAAAATCTCAAACAGCATGTGAAAATGTTAATTGTGTTGTCAGATACACTTCTGGCAGGAGGTCATGATGACAGTGCTAAGTATGGCACAAGCACTTGAATATAATGTATCCCAAAGTCTAAATTTAAGGAAATATGAATGGAAGGGTTTATCTTTTTTTTTTTAAACATCCTGAACATGCTGGGCTTTCTTTGGTTAGCACCCACTGAATTTAAATATGTGGAAACTAACTAGGAGCTACTGTCTTTCTATTATAGATTAAGCCCCTTTTCCCTGTAATTAAAGAAAGTGCTTTTTCCACTTCAGCAATCCTTCAGCAAAAACAAAGATAGAACTCAATATTCTTGATAGATCTTGGATAAAATGAAGACAGGAAAAAAAACCTTTCAGACTGGTTTTATAGGCTGGAAAGAAACAGGACTGCATATCTTGTCTTATTTCAACTCTTAATAGCACATTGTGACCTCTGGCGGAGTCTGCTGAAGTCAATGGAGTTGCACCAGGGATTGGTACCAGAGCTCATGGGCTGAAACTGCCAGTATAAAAGGCCAGATGTATATTTTTTCACTGTTTTATGTTAAACAACTTATTGTATATGAAAATAGAAGAGGGAAGGAATATTCTTACATTTTCCTGCAGGTTCCTACAAGCACAGAAACGTTGTGGTTTGGCAGATGTTCAATGTGGTCTCCCAGAAGATGAGTGGTGAGGGGCTTCAGAACTCCACTGGGCAGAACAACTGTCCTTGGCTATTTCTTGCTCAGGGGCCAGGAGAAGGGGAGCCAGGAACCAGAGTGCCTGTTTCATCCTCTGCAGATGGGCACATGGTCACACAGTGAGCACATCCTTGCCAGTGCCTGGGACAATTTAGCTCATACTGAATATGCACTAGCTCTACATGCAGTCTGTTTTTCTGCCCATATCTCTAAAATTCAGGGGTTTCTTCAATATGATTTTTGGCTGACTGGTAAGGAAAGTGACACTTGAGCTTTAAGAAAAGGGTCGAAAGTCCACAAAAGGAGTTTAACTTCCAAAGTCAGTATAATCGTGATACTTTGGGCTTTTAGGGGGAAGTGTGCCATTACATTTCCAGAAAAATTGGGAGTGGCGCACTGCCTCAAATAACTGTAAGAGGCAGCAGAACAAGAGTGAACTTTCAGCACCTGAGATTTATGTGTCAAAAACACCTCAGCCCTTGTACATGTTTTATGAGTGTTAAAATAAAAAGAACAGTCCCAGTGTGTCAGGTGGTGAACGAGCAATACTTCTATAAGATTTAGCTCTTTGCAGGCAGTTCTTGAAACTCCTTAAATCCTTGAAATTCTCAGTGATTGCTCCACAGGGGTGTGAAATCTATATCTGGACTTCAGGCTGAATTTCAGTTGTTGGCTATAATTGCAGGGGAATTTTTGGTGCCAGAGATGTTAGGAGGCTATAGGGAAAAAGGAGAGAAAAGAAAAAGAAAGTTGTGTTTTGAAGCACAGTTGTTTAATAAACATGCTTTTCCAATAAATAATAAATAAGTCTGGGAACGTCTTCTGCTATGCTGTGCCAGTGGGGGTAAGCCTGCATTTACATATGGAGGCTTGGCAGAATGGGTGCTTGACTCACCAGATATACAGTATAAAGTCTGTGAAATGCTGAATGTGCCAAAGTGAGAGGCAGATTCTGTCAGCTTTGCTCCTGATGAGTAGGCCTGTGTTCTGCACCTGACTATTTGAGAAGGAAACTACTACACAACGGAAGAAGGTTGTCAATGCTGACCAAAATAAGTATGTGTCTTTTTTTTAAACTGCTAACGTGGGCTGTTTCCTTAGAACGAAGAGGTTTTTCAATGGTCTTTGAAGACTCTTTCATTTCCATTTGTTTCCTGCGTTATTTGTTTCCCATGTCTATCTGATTTTAAGCAAGAACCTGCTTGCTGTTAATCTTTTGCAGCCGTATTCTTAAACATCCTGTATACAACACTTGTCACAAGCATGCTGTTCTGGCTATATCATTGCGCATGACCACGCAGAGATTCATTTTTAGAGCAGGATGGTACTCCAGGAGCTGTTCTTTCAGCTGTGTGCGTGGGCTTAGCAAAGAATATCCAGGCTAAAATTGGAGGGAGGGCTCAATTAACTGCCTCCAGGGTTCTAAAGTACACCATTGCACCCATTTACAGCAAATTTCTCTACAGTTAAAAAGGCAATCTTTTCCGCAGTTTTATTCAAGCTCTTGAGTAGAATTTTATGGAGAATTAGATCTGTGGTTCAGCATTTTAAATATCACTTTAAGTTCTAATTTTAACAATACAATGTTGAGTTTATTTCTACTAAGATCTATAGCACCTTTCCTTAGGACTCCTTATTCCTGCTAAATGTAAAAGACTGTTAAGAGTAAGCATGGAGAATTCTTCTTAAAAAATGTGTACTGCAGCTTCACTTGAGGAGCAGAGGTGGAGGAGGCAGAGGTTCACCCAATCTGAGTGACTTCATCATGAATGTGATGTTAGAAAGGATAGAAATACAGCATTTTGAACAGCATTTATTTTTCCTTAATGGGATACAAAGAAATAAACCAAATTCAGGCTTCCTTTCCCTAGGTCCCAGGTGGAGAAGAGAAAACATCCACCTTTCCTACTTCATGTCTCCTCTTTCCTTAGGAAACGAAAATCCAGTTATGTCAGTACTGCAGCAAATGGTGTTGAGTTTTACCAGATCTGTGCATCAGATTCCTTCATCTGTACTTTTTCAGACAGTAACAGTTTCTCAAGTGTCTTTGCAAATGTGATGACATGCCCTTCTGCTTGTATGAGGTGATCAGAAAAGGAAACACCTCAATTAACAATCATCCACTCCTGTGCTCAGAGGCTCACAAGTTTAGGTCCTTTTCTGACTGCAACTCTTGCTGTGAGAAAAAAAAAATAGGGAGGCTTTTCTTGCATGTAGTAGTGTTAGTTACACTTGGATTGAAGGGCCTAGGAGATTCTTTGTATTCAAAGAGCAAACACTGCCACTATCATTATGAATTACTATTCCTGATGAGTCTAATTCTTTTTACTGCCATTACAGCAGATGCTCACATATCTATCCTCAGTGGCCAGATCAATCTTTCCAAACTCCTAATAAATATTCCAAGAAGAATACTAGATTTTATAACAGCATTTCCTCGCCTTAGCAGGAGAAGATAGAGCTGCCCCTTCAAGTTGGCTTTTCACACAGCTTACCTGCAAAGCCTAAGGGACACCAGACAGGGATCCCTTGCTGAACATTGCTTTTATACAGGCTTTTATTCACAGTGACAGCATTTTTCCCTGTTAACAGCCTTCAGTACAATATTTTTCTCTCTGTGGCTATGTCTCTTCTTTCAGCTTAATCCATCTTCAAGTGCATGAACTCTGTTGTGGTTAATTATAAACTTCAGGGACTTCTGACATGAGGAATTTCTCAGAACACAAACTAAGTGAACAAATAGGTTGTAGTGGTTTGGTTTCTAAGATAGAAACCCTAGTGAAATAAAACATATGGGTTGCTCAAAAGAGTAGATCTTTAAGAGATGTCAGATTTGTAATCTCCCAAACTAGGTAGTTTATCCTACCTAATTTCTTTCTTGCTACCATCTAACAGATTAGCAACTTTCAGCTGCTAATCATCACCAGTGTGTCTCCTAGAATGGCTGTTCCTATTTTCCTGTCACTTCCCGGAAATTCTGTTCCCTATGCTCTTGTTTTATTACATAACAAATTACAGAAAACTAGGAAAAAATTATTTCCCGTAACCTTATGGCTTTGTGACATTAGTTTCTACCCTTCCTGTAACTCTTCTGGATGCCTCTTGGACCTCATATTTCTTCTGTTCTTATATTAGCTCTTCTTTTTCACTACTGAAAGAAACAAGAGGTCTTATAGGGAAAAACGGTGCATACACCCTTATTCATTAGGAAGGCGCCTATGGCCAGAGGACAGGTACATGAAAATAGGCAGTACCAGCCCCAGAAGGTTATCAGTCTGTGTTGGTGAGTCTGAAATACAGTGGGGCAGGTAAACCATGGAGTCATTTGGCTAGGGGAAGTCATTGCCAAGTGGCTGAGTCAAGCCCTGCTCCTAAGTAAGTTTATGGTTTCCTATGCACTAGACAGAACTGCCTCTGAAATGCTTGGGGATAAAATAGATGGATGAAATGTTGCCTTTTGGAACAATTTTTTGTTATGTATCTTCCATGTTCTTCTGTTTTTAAGTGTTTTTCAAGGCTGCCTGAAGCCTTGAATTGGCTTTCTTGGAATGGACTTTGAACAAGACTGAAATCAAGTTAAAAATATAATGAGATTCTGAAACAGTTGAGTTATTCTTAAGATTTGCTCATGTTTAGCTATCATTCCATTTATAGAGCACTTGTAGGGATTAGCACATAGCGCACCAAAAGAAGCATATATCTTATGAAATAGCTTGCTTCAGGTCCCATAGTTGCTGCTGGGAGATTTCCTCCCTCAATATCTTTTTGTTTTGCTGTACTTTCTTTCAGTCCAAAGAGGGGCTTTGCTGGTGCCAATGCTGTGTTCAGAAAGTAATCTTACCCAATGTCTTCCTACAGTTGGAAAGCAAAACTCACACAGCTGGTGTGGTTTACAAGGGCATGATAATATGTGAAGCAAAAAACATTTGAATCCCCTCTATATATCTCTTAAAAGAAGAAACATAATTGGAAAGCAGAGAATTAATTCAAAGATCAACTAAGCCAAGTTGGATGAGTTCTTGGTCTAGTGGAAGGTGTCCCTGCTCATGGCAGGGGAATTGGAACTAGATGAAATTTGAGATCCTTTCCAGCCCAAACCATTTTATGATTCTATGACTTCTTCCACTGTTAATATGTACCAAGGCCTATGCATCTGGAAAGCCCATCCAGTTTTGGATGTGGGGCAGCTGGATTACTAGAAGCACATAGTGCATCTCCAGTGGGTCTCATAAGGAAAACTCTAAGTACCAGTTGCAGTATCGTGCAATTTTAGGAATACTTTTAAATAATCAGTGCCCAACAATGAATCATAACTCCAATTTAAATATATAGGCTTCTTATGAAATATAAAGACTTTCTATAAGAATTAGATCCACAAAAGGCAGCATACTGAAGGGGAAGCAGGACCTGAACAAAGAGAAGTGGGAAATGACACAGAGGAGGTAGCGGTGGTGTCTTTTATTTCATAAATTGGAGATAAAAGACAGTCTGAAATAGCATAAACCAACAACAGGTTACTCATAAATTTCAAAACATCCTCACCATCCAAAGGCTCTTTAAATGGGGGCCATTTTGGGCCTTTACTGCCTCAGTCTGTTGCTGATCATAATCCTCTTCCTTATATTCATCTTCAAAGAGTGATGGTCCTCTTCTGTGAATTAGAGAGCTAGAACCCTAAGAAAGTGTACTGCCAAACCTTGTGGGGCAAGATCCCTCTTTCCTTGTAAAAGCACAGCACCTTATACTCCTCAGTAAAGCTACAGAGGTCAGTAGAATAATGGCCAGGCCCCCATGTTTCCCTGGGTGCAGAGAAAAGCCTACTGCCTGCAAATGAACTTTCCCATACCAGCATAATAATAAGGAGGATAGGTTATATATACATCAAGTATCCTATCTAAACAGATAATTAAATTAAAAAAATATAACAATAAAAATACATCTATATTTTTAAACCAGTAGATTTTGTGTGGTTTCAATTTTTTTTTCATTCAGTTATTCATAGCAAAATAATGTTTACAGAACAGATAAAGGCAAGCAGGAAGCTGTAAGTAATGGATGTCTAGAAAAGCTGTCTTAAAAACAAGTGTACCTACGAGGAACAATTGGCAGACTGTTGGGACTTTTATGGATAATTACATTACACTCTCTCTCATAATGTCAGATGCAATATAATAAATAGGCTGCTACCTTTGGTGTTCCCTATAGTCAGCTAGAGCTATCTGAGAGGCAACTCTTCATTTTTCTGGTTTGTATGAAAATTATGCCTTTTTGTCAGGAGCTCCTTACTTTGCAGAACACCACACCACCCAGCAGTTGCTCCTGGCAGTTGTAAATCAATTATACCAAACTGTCAGTGTGGGAACATTGCTGCTTGCGTTGTCTTTCTCAGCTCTAACTCCTGAGCTCCTCCAAGGACCCAAGCTTGCCACAGTGATGTTTGCTTGGGATGGACCCTACACTTGACACCAGTCATCACCTCTCACCCCGTGGCTGCCCCCTATGGTTGATGGTGATCTGCACCTTGCAGAGGGAACTCAGGATCTCTCAAGACTGGGTATCTACTTTGTTAGATTCCTGGGGAACCAATGAAATTCTGCTGGGAAATTTTTGGGGGGAGAAGTGGTTTGTTTTTTGGGTCTTGGTTGTTTGGAATTTTTCTTTTAGTTTAAAGGGGCTTTTTTTTTTTGTTTGGTTTGTTCTGGGAGGGGTTGTTGTTGTATGGTTTGGGGTTGTTTGTTTGTTGTGGTTTTTTGGTTGGTTAGTTGGTTTTGGGCTTTTTTAGGAGTATAGGAATATAAGTCAGAAAAAAAAAATTAAAAAAAGAAGATGAATACATATGGAGCTTATATTCATTTTGCCCTGCACTGAGCACAGAAAGCTCCTCCGATCTTTCAGAAGAACATAAAGGGAAAAGAAGTGGCAATTCTTGAGCTGCTCTGAGGTAAGGATTGTCTTGGCGAGGCAAATCTCAGGCCCATGCTTCTCACTGTATATTCCCCTGCATGCCCCAATGGTGGATATCTGTGATAAAAAGGTGTTGGTCAGCTCTGCATTCAGCTGGGCTCTCCTTCTCACCTGGGTGCTAATAGCAGACTCCTGAAGGGATGCCTATCCCTGCAGGAAGGAAAGTGCAGCATCCAGTTTCAGCTGGAGGCCAGCCAGTATCTGCTGATGCTTGAATTACTGCTCAGACAGGCACACACAAAAGACAGAATTTGGGAGCAGAGGTTGGGGTAGATTTTCTCTACAGTACTCCCTGTTCACACAAGGCAGGGATGGCAAACAGACAAGCACCACCTCCACAGTCTTTTTGTCCAGCTTGTCCAACATGGTCATGCCATTATGAGGTGGAGGATCAGGTCTTTCCTATCAAATGTCTCCATGTCTTTGAAATGATGCTGCTGAGTCTGATGGATTAGAAATAAGATGGACACTTAAGCATGGAGAATTTCACTGCATTTATGGATACAGCTTGAAGCAAGTGGATTTTTCAAGAAGTGGGGTGAGGAGAGTACTGGTGAGGTTTTATTGATTTGCACTTTTTTTCCCCCCTTGTGTATTTTTTTATTCCTGCCCTGCTCCCCATCCCATGTCTATGGGATGCATGGGATAGATCTGCAAACAGAGAAATGTCCCAGTTTGCTCAGTATATACCAGGAACAGAATCTTGCTCTAGGCATTTCTGGTTGTAATCTGAGGCAGAGAACAAAATAAATGGAGCCATCTTTCAGAGTCTGCTTGAGGAGCCAGTCATTTTATGTTGTAATGACATGTGCATTTAATAAAGATATAAAGTATTCTAAGGAAAATAAAACTGCACTCTTATCTTAGAGACATATAGACATTAAGAACGAAGATTTCATTTAATTGTGGCTTGCTGCTGTGCACAATTTACCAAAATGGCAGTAAACTGCTATTGAACTGTAACATCTAAAGATGTCTAAGTGCTTGGATAATTTGTGTCTTTTTCCTCCTTTGGAAGATAGTAATAAAATAGCTAAAAAATAGGAAGAAAATATTGTATCCAGGCTTGCAAAGCAAAGAGGGAAGTAGTCACATACTCAAGGGCTCTAATACAATCATCATCCCCAGGAGAGGCACACCTTGACCCCCTTACCTTTACCATTACAAATAAATAAAATGATGGGCTTGTATCCCAGAGAGATGCAGTCTAGCAGTACTGGTGGTTTTGTAAGTTTGTGAGTCCTTTAAGAAAGTTCCCATAGGTAAACTGTGTGTTTAACTTTCCCTAATTGGATTTTACAGGCCTCTTAAAAGTAGTGTGTGATCCCTTCCTCTCCTTAGCCCTCATTCCACAGCCAGAAGTAAAACCCAATGGCTGCAGTTGCACAGGATTTTGGTCCACAGTTGAATTCCTTTATTGTCACTTAATACAACTCTGAGGGTCTTGGCTCTGCTTGGGTGGCCCAGGGAGCTCCCTTTGATTCCTGCCCATTCCTGGAATCCCTTGGGAATCAGACCAACACACACTGACATGCCCATGATGATTATCTGGCTGAAACACCTGAGCCCTATGGGACTGAGAGAAGCATTTGCACATTTTCAATGTCTTCTGCGGGGCCTTTGGTTCAAAATGACTATGACAAGATGTAAGTTGGTGGAGCTGGCAGGGCTCTGTTGGAGTATAAAATGCAGAAGAGGCACTTCACACTAGCAAAGAGAGCCTCAGCTGATGAAGACAAGGCATGGCATCCAAGTAACTGGACAGCACTGGCCTCCTCAGTGACAGAAGTGGTACCAGTGGTAGCTCCAAGATAAGAGTTGGAGAAGATCCAAGCAGGCATTCAGGAGAGGAGTTTGGCAGGAGCACAGGCAGCAGAAAAGAAGTGGGAGAAACCAAAAGGAAGATTCTGTGAAAGAAGGAGCGCTAAGTTTTATTCAGATTTTTCTTATCTATGAGTATTTTTGTTTGTTTGGTATGGGGTTTTGTGTTTTTTTGGGTTTTTTTTATGGTTTTTTATTTTGATGCAATCTGTGGTAATATTTGTGTGCACCTGGGCATGGCAAGCATTAGTCCTAGCTGCAGAGATTTTATTAGGCTAAGCAATGGTTCCTGTTCCTTAGATGGGTAAATGAAGGATAACCAGCAGCCAGCTCTCTGCAGGGATGAAGCATGGGGAGCAGAGATTTTATAGATTGCAGTGTTACAGCATCAGTGTTGACCTACCTGCTTACAGAGACAAAGAAAATTGGCACTTGGGTAATGTTTATCAAAGGTATTGTGTTAAAGCACAATCTCAGGATTGTGGATTATTCTTATTAATAGAAAATGTAATCTGCCTCTAGGAGATAACAAATAAGTAAAGTTCATAGCTATTATTACCTCCAGATACATTCAGTGTGAGTGTTTCACACTGCAAGCTATCTTGCATTCATGTAAATTACATTGACTAGAAAATACTAATGCTCTCCCCAAGATAACAAATGTAAATGCAAAATATTCTAATCTAGTGGTGCTAATGTGTCTAGGGAAGGTTTATTACACTATGAAATTTAGATGAATCACAGAAGTGGAATGCTGAATGAAATTACCAGGTAGTGATGACTTCAGCTGTGTGCCCAGGCAGGTAGATGGCAAACTGCAGAAATTAAGAACAAACTCTGCCACGAGAATCCCTCTTTCAGCCATCATTCAGAGACAGGACTGTCCTCTTTCCTCTGGATTTGCCAGTGGGATCAAGGAAACACAATAAATTCTTTCTTTATTTCTCCTTACCTTAGAAATTTCACTTTGTGTATTTGTTTTGCTATTTGTATTGAGTTGCTCATTTCTGACACATCTGCTAGCAAGGAATGAATAAATAAAGCCAAATGAGCTGAATGAGTTGTCTGAAGAGTAGTGTGAAATTTACTTGAAAAATCATTCAGAAGTTGCTTGAGACAACAAAGAAAACTGAGGAAAATCAGTTGCATATTTATAGAAATGTTCTCAGCATCTTTCAGATCAGTCTGCAGTGCCTCTCCCATTTTGCCCACATGAAAGTGGGAGAGCTTGCAATTTTTGCCAGGCAGCTGTACAGCCATCCATTAGCCAGGAAGGCTGCTCCAGAGCTCAGGGGAAAGATTTAAAAATCATTTTTATTAGCTTAACATGCTACTTTCTAAAATGAGTTTTTCACTTAGTTTACCCCAGGGCCTGAGAGCTCAGACTCACACCCCCTGGCCACATTGTAAAGTAAAACAATGCCCTGCCTGACAGCTGAAGCCCTTTCTTTGTGTGCAGCTTGCTGTGTTTCTAGTGGAGGTGAAAGGTGCTAGGCTGGCATCCTGGGACAATAAAGCCCTTCACCAGTTTGTGTTGGTTCACTAATAGGTTTCCTACTAGATTCACCAGTGGTCCACATTACCAGCCAAAGGGGCTACCCCAGAGGTGCCTGAGTAATTCTGTCAGCTGCAGCTCCCTCAGTCCTTTGCCACATGGGAACTCATAGAGCTGTAAATGTAATTTCTGGTCATACTTCTTATATCATAATCAACATCTGCCCAGGACTGCACTAACCCCATTGGGTGTTTCACAGAGACCCCAAGAAGCATGAGAGGGTGGCAGTGTAGAGTCACTGCTGAGCTTGACCAGATTTGAGACAATAACCTTGAGAGCTAAGGCTCAGTATGGATTTGCAGCCTGGTGCACAGGAGACAAAAATATTGAGAGTGATAGAAGAAAACTACTTTTAGATAAGAATGAAAGACGAGTGCCACAAAGAATGAAAACATTGATTCCACTTCTAAGTGCTCACTTAGCTAGCAAAAATGATTTTCCCCCTCTCTTATTTGATGTTCAAAAAGTCATGATTTCTGAGCTTGGCCTTGTATAAGAAGATACAATATTTGAATTTTTATATCAGCAAAATGACTAAGAAAAAGGACTGAATCTTGGCTTGTTGAAGTCAATGGAGTTTTGCCATTGATATTCAATTGAGCCAATTTTCTTCCTCAGGCACATTGTGGATCAAGAATAAGGCATTGATCCTCTGATTTAATTTTTTTTTTAGTCATCTGCAGTTCAGGAAATATATTTCTCAATCTGGGTCTTTAACCAAAAGTAAGAAGTTTACAAGCAACTAAAGCATGTTCTTTCAAGATTTACAAAACGAATAAACTAGCAAACCCAGTATTTATCCATGAATAACTTTAGCTAGGAAAAAGGATGAAACAGAAAAACAGAACTGACATTATTTAAAGGATTTGGCCACAAATTTTTTTAAACACTAGGAAGAATTTGCTTTAACAGCAATAATATTTTCGAGGTTATTTATATAGGTTTCTTTCTGAAAAAGCTGACTCCTACAGCAGACATATATAAAAGAAATAAAAAGAACTTTTTATTTCTTTGCCTTTTAATCTTTATATGACTTTTTGCCTTGAATCATCAGTCTATCCTTCAAACTTTTTTGATGTCATCAATAGTGGAGAAGAATAAAAATAAGGTTCTTGAAGATTATGTTCATTCTTAAGAGCATATTTTTTTCAAATATGTTGTATTGCATGACTATTTTTCAGTCTTAGGCTCTTCACAGACACCATTTACTTTGAAGAAGCCTCTAATCCTTTCTTCTCTCATTTCCTCTCTCTTACTGTTTTGACTTCAGAGAGGGAAGGAGGTTCCTTCTTTCACATTTTCCTTGACTGACCCATGAAAATGCTGTATGATAGAAGCTTTAAAAAGAAATATGTCTCTTAGTGCCTTTGAAAATTAGTCTTTCTGTTCTTATGGCTGACGTTTTTGTTGCATAGCCATTATCTGTTATGTCTGTTTATTTTGAAGACTCAGTTACCTTCTCTTATTCCACTGCAATTCTCAAAGTCTGGAGTAGAAGCACCAAACTTGAGGAGTGGGCCCATGAAAACCTCAGGAAGTTCAATAAATCCAAGTGCAAGGTGTTGCAGCTGGGTCAGCGTAATCCCAGGCATAAGTATGGACTAGGAGAAGAACTCATTGAGAGCATCCCTGCAGAGAAGGGACTGGGTGTTCTGGTGGGTGAAAATCTGAACATCAGCCAACAGTGTGTGCTCATAGACCAGATGGCCAAATGCATCCCAGACTGGATCAAAAGCAGTGTGGTCAGCAGGCTGAGGGGGCTGATTCTTCCCTACTACTCTGCCCTTGTGATACCCCTCCAGGAGTACCGCATCCAGTGCTGGGGTGGGTCCAGAGGAATGTGATAAAGATGTTCTCAGGGCTGGAGTGCCTCTCCTATGAAGGCAAGCTGAGAGAGCTGAGGTTGTTCAGCCTGGAGAAGAGAAGGCAGCAGGGAGACCTCATTTTGGCCTTCCAGTACTTAAAGTGAGCTCATAAAAGAGAGAGGAAGGGACGTTTTATATGGGCAGACAGTAATAAGACAAGAGATAACAATTTTAAACTAAAGAGAGAGATATTTCCTGCTCTGGAGAGGAAAGCAGATCCACCATTACCTGTAAATTTCTAAATATGAACAAATAGGCTAAATAAAGCAGGCAAATTCACATCTGACTGCAGTATGTATAAATTCAAGTCTTCTCAGCGCAGTTATCAAAACAGTCTTTGCTTCACCAAAAGAACCTGTTTACTTACAGGAACTGTATGAACCCATGTTATAAATCTGGATTTGTGCTTGTGAGTCATCTTCAAATCACCATCAGCTGATGTTTCAAAAAGAATGTTGTTACCACGTCATATTTACTTAAAGTCAATTTAATTTTAGTAGAACCCATACATTTCAGTGAAACTGATTTTATCTCATTTGATAACCATCTGTCTTGAGAAGCCTCTAGTCTATTGGTCTTAAGAAATCCTTTGATATCAGTAGGATTCAAGACCAATAGAGAGCCAACATCTGAAATTCACAGCTGCTGATACCGAACAATTTTGATACCTATTGATAGTCACTGATACCTCTCAAACTTGATAGGCTACACCCGTAGGTCATAGAATTATATAACATAGAATCATAGAATGTTAAGGGTTGGAGGGGAGCTTAAAGATCAGTTAGTGCCATGTGGCGTTCCATTGTTTTCTCCCAGCTCCAGGCAGCTCCGGCACCTGGAGCGGCACTGCTTCTCTCCGGAGATCGGGTTCGCCGCTTGTTCCTGGGCGCAACTCCATTCCGTGCTCCGGGTGGGGATGGCCACGTTTTCTACCGCTGTGCATGAGGGAGGAAGGCAAAGAGGGGAAGGAATTGTCCAATTCGTCCACGAGGGAGGCTGAAAGGCTTTAATGGCCACGGGAGCCACGGTGTAGAAGCTGTGAGCCGCCCCCAACTCCGCATGGATGAAAATGGCCCCGAAATCCAGGAGGCGCGGGGTTTTATCGGGGGCGGGATGAAGAGAGCAGAAGCCCTCCTGCCCAATGGGGACAGGTGCCATGGCAATGACGTGGACCATGGCAATGGCATGGACCACGGCGCCCAATGGGGACGCAACCGGGGCGGACCCCGGGCTCTGGGGCGAACGGGGTTGTGGGATCGGGGTGACAGACAGGGAACTTTCCGGAGGGGACGAAGAGTGGTTACAGGAGTGACGGGGGGAAGCTCCAATGGCAGGCAGCCTGGAGCGAATCACCGCGGGCGGGGGAAACACGGGGGGTGCAGGGGGGTACACAGAACTCGGCTAAAAAACATAGATCAGAACCCCTAATCTGAACCCAAACCCGGGATGCAACAGTCCCATCCCCTTTGCCCTTAGGCAGGGATGCCTCCCACTTGACCAGGCTGCTCAAGGCATTGATATCTTCTCGTTTCAATAGGCATTTATTTCCTTCGGTCTAAGAATTATTATTTTTCATATTGGTACAAATCAAGACCTAAAGATAAAAAGACCTTTCAATATTTGTAGCCTTCAGTATCTACCAATTCTACAGAATTTTAGTGATTGCTATGTAATATACTAGAATTAAAAATAATACCGTGTGCTCCCCAGCTAAACAGTGCTGCAAATTCGTATTTCCCCAAAACTGAAGGGCTTAAAAAAATTTGTGGGAAATAATGAAAGCTACTCTTAGACTAAGAAAATTACAGAATATATTCCCGTTAACAATAATTTTTTCATGAAACATTGTTATCTAAGTGCACACTAATTTCCTGATATGTATCAGTATAATTGTTAAAAATCATATAACATGTAAGAGTAATTGTAGTGTAATTAAGCACTGATCACTTCATTTCTTTTCATCCATTTTGTATGTGTATAGGTAGACAGAACAATTAAAACGTTATGCGAGAGTTCATGTTGATTTGCACAGCTCTGATTCAAAGCAGAGCAAAATCCCAGATGGGCAGCAAAATTAAAACTGCACTGTGGCAAAAAAAAAAAAAAAATGTATTAACTTCCATTTTTTTTGCCCTACTTTTTCTGAAAGCCTGTAAATTAACTGCTACTTACAGTTCTAATACACAGAAAAGCATTTGTTATCCACTTAGCAGTGCTGCTCATCTCTGCTAGGGAAAATATCAATGTTAGTGCACTTCCACTAAAAAGCACTCAAAATTTTTTTTTAAAAAAGCCAACAACTAAATCAGAAACAATTTAGCTTTGATCTAAAATCCAGCACTTGTATAAAACAGAAATATAACTTGAAGGTTACTAATGCGTTTTCTATGTCATGTCTATTTGTATAGAAATAAAAATAAAGTCTCTTCATAGCAAATGCACTTATTACTTTCTCCTCTAGCTGAGTCCTTTTCAGGAGGACCTTAATTTCTTGCTATTGTTAAGGTTTACATTTACTGGGCTTTATTGACAATGTTTCAGTGAAATAATAATGAAACAGCACAACCTAGCACTCAGTAGTTGTTTTGTAGGCAGTGATATTGTTCTTTTATACATCATTAGAACTTGTTACTAAGATGCTGAAAAAAACCTAGAAAGTCTTACATACTGAGAAATACAAGACAGTGAAAGAATTGAGTCCTAAAAACACGGGATCTTCCACAATTGCAGGACTTTGTAGGGGCTCAGCAGGCTTCAGGCCTCAGTCAGCTCCCAAGCCACATCTTGGTATGTGTGTATACTATTCACTAAAATAATTATTTTGTTTTCAAATAAACACTGAGTTTTGGAAGTATTTCCTTTCACTCTGTCTTTTTTTTTTTTTTTTTTAATAACTGCAAAACTGCATATAATTGAAGAGAAAGGGCTGAAATAATTTCTTAGGACTCTAGGGTCCTAAATCTTGACCTGGGTTTTTACTAGGATGTACTTCACCATTTTTGTTTATTTCACTGTATATATTATTCCTTTTAATTAAATTGTGTGCTTGATAAAACTTCTCAGCTTGAAGGTTTTGGCTCCTAATATGTTACAGGAAATGTAACTTCCTTCTCATTTTCCCCTCTGCTTGCATGCTGACTGGGAGAGACTGCGTGTAGTGACCCCGATTTACAAACTGTGAAGGCATGCTTTGCTCCTGGGTCTCAGCTGTGGCACCTCACCAGGGACGTGCCAGCAGGCAGCAGTGCCAGGCACTGCATTCACGCTGTGCAGAGTTTTTCAGGGTGTTTCCATGAATGTGACGGGACATCAGACATCAGCCTCAAGTCACCATGAACTCAGCAATTCAGATCAAGATGTGTTCTGTAGTCATCTGTCATCCTCTCACAAAACCTTTTCCTCAGGATCTCTTTTATGTTGAGGTATCACGGAGGGAATGTGCATACCAGTAGTTAACTATGTTTCCCAGGAAAGAACTTATTCTCTGTGGTTATAACAAGATCATCAGGGCTGGTCTCTGCAAGCTCAGCTAACAGATCTGCCTCCATGCCTAAACAAAGTGAGGTTTGTTTTTTTCTCCCCCTCATTCACCAGTGCCCACTGTGAATTGCACATCATCCTTATTCACAGTTTGTAAAAACAGTAACAAGCACACGTGTACCACTTTGAATAGTGAGTGGCCTCACTCATCCTGTGAGGATGTTACCTGTTACCTATTCCTCTGAAGCATCCTCTATCATTCATTTTGTCACTTGCTAATTTTGACTCACAGAGTGTTCCAAGAGCATGGGTAAGTCAGGTGTATGCATATCCTTTATTTTATTTTAACTTCTAAAACATGATCTGTTTTTTCTCTCTGGATACATTACGTGGCAAAGCATAAACAAATCATAAGTAATAAATTGAGTATGCCCTCTGTGAGGTTTTCCCACGATGTCAAGGACACCTCTCCATTTTCCTGATGCATTTACAGTTGTTTTAGTCCTATTTGTTATGAGCTGTGGCAAAGTCTGCACAGCAGAAAGGTATACAGACTCCAGCACTTGGACATGACTAAAGGAGAAACTGTTGGCTTCAATGACCTGTTACTGAATATGTATGTCTAGCAAGTCCCTTCTGTTTTACAGGTCATAAATAATGCACATCCCTCTGGTGCACATTCTCTGCCATTTCAGAGTGAAGTATACATATATGTAATACAGAGCATATTATGAAAATATAGACTCTAGCTGACAGAAATGGGTGGCTGTATTGTGCTCAACATCAGAAATCCAATCTAAGTCCTTCTGTTTAAGCATGTATGCAGACACCCTTCAGTCTGGATCTGGTTTTTTTTGTTGGTTTTTTTTTTTTTTCCAGTGGCACAGATGCATCCAAATGAATACATCATAAGTCTTAACAATGCACAATGGCACAAACTTTCTAACAGACTAGATGCCCTCTGAAACTGTAACAGGTCACACACATCCCACTTCCTTCCAGTGGCATGAGGATGTGATGGCTCTGAGCTCAGCAGGCCACAGCCCTCAAGAAAGAGGAACAATTCCTCGAGTTCATTCTCTAGGATCTCCCAGTAAGAAAGCCCATAGGTAATGACTGATTTCCTTGCCTTCAGCCTATTTTCAAGGGAGTGAAAATATATACCTCCTCACCAGAGCTAGCACTGAAGGATCCACATGGTCATATGAGCTTTGTTTGTTGTTCCAACAAGAGTTGTGGAGTCTTACTGTGGCAGATATAACTGTGAATTATGGTTACTTAACTGGCACACCAGGGAATCAGCTGCTGTCCTCTGGAGCTTGAGAACCAGCCACTGTTAGGTGCCATGCAAACACTTCAGGAAAAAAAGTCCCTGCAACAAAGACCTCATTCAGTGGGCACAAGTCATGTTACGCCTACAAGCTGAAGGCTACAACAGCAGTTTTCAACTTTTAGTGCTCCAAAATTTTTATTGCTAGTTAAAGAAAAGCAAACTGAAGCTTTCATCTCAATGAAGTCTACAATTTTGTGGGACCCAGTGGCTACATTTTTCACACAGTTGTAGGAAGGGAATGAAATCTCTGGACAGCACTTATTATCCATTCTCCTAGGCATTCACTCCATATTCTGATAAAGATCAGCCTTGGGCTTTCTGGTTATTGATCTCAGCCAAAAGGCAGATCTTTCAGATCCAGCAAGTCTTTCTGCTAATATATTTTCCTTCCAACATTAATACTCTTTCTAATTTCAACCTCAAGAAGCAGCCATAAATTGCAATCTGTGTCTTTAGCTTGTAAAAGCAGAGTGGACTGTATGAATACGTGTTAGACAGCTTGTCACAGACTGCTGCAAAATCCAATTATTTCTGGGGTTATTATATCTTTTTTCACTACGTCTATTCTAATTGCGGGGAGGGGGAGGGGAAAAAAGGTTGAATGTCCACCTCAGTGTTAGAAAAACACTAAATCTCAAATAATTAGCTGAGATGCAATCAAGCTTGCCTATAGTATCTAATGAAATGCACTGTGTAGTTTGAGCTTGTTATCTAAACTGATAGGCAGAAAATACCAATGTATCTGTCCGTAAGTCAATAACTACGAAAGTTACTTTAAATACAGTTGTGTGTCTTAATTGCCTTGATTGGGCCAGCTTCTGGCTTCTTCATGGGGTGGGACTCTTACAGACTTGTGATTCTTCTGGTGGGCTATTTCCTTATAGACATCACAACCCTGAGCGTTGGCTCAACCTGCCCACAGAGACCTGCCAGGAGAAATGGGTCTGTACCCTGCAAAGGAAAGGTACAGCCATGCACTCAAGGCGGGGCAGAGATGATGATGGCTCAAGACCAGGATACCAAACCAAGATATCATTGTTGGTTTTCTCCAGGCACAGTGCAGCCATGTGGTCTCTTGCTCAGGGTCCTGTCCAGATACATGGAGTTTTACTCAAGTCTTAAGCAAATCAATTGAGATTACATAAAGGCAGGATAGAAAAGAAAAAAATCATTGAGCCTGCTGTTCAGCAAGTCTGATGCAAAAAAAAGGACTAGCTCTTTTTCTGTTTTTAAATTACAACATTCTGAATTAATTCCTAAATATATGGAGGAAGGTGTTGCAGTCCATACAGATAGATTTAAGGAACAAATCACACTTTGGTATACATAGTTTACTATGTGCACTGGTATTGTAAAATCTCAGTTAATAACTGTGAATTATTTGCTTATTTTGGCTCCTTGGAATTTATGGGACAAAGATCAAGTTTAAACAAATCTTTTTTGATCTTTTAATGGATTTTGTAAAGGCAAAGGTAGGAAAATCCCATCTGTACTTCTACATATTTGAACATTATTAGAATTGAGGTTTTTTTAAGCTGTTGATGTAGAAACAAAAAGGAAATTTCATTTGCATTAGCTACAGAGCAAGTATCAATCCCAGCATTAAATGTTGTTGCACGGCTCTGTGAATGATAATAACCCTTTGTTTCATTATAGAACTGACATCAGTTTTTCTAGATGATACTAACGGAAATGTTTTGGAAGCAGTTAGTGTTAAACAAATGGTCTGGCTTTTGGGTGATATTAGTTAATCAGATATAAATGAGGGCTTGAAAAATAGGATAAAAACAACTTAATTTGTAGACTGGATATAAGTCAAATGGTTTTTGCTTGCCCTTTATAGTCTGGAGGAGTTTTGTCAGAAACCAGCTAGCTAGACGAAGAAAGAATACAGTGACATTTGTCTGGATTTGATAATTGTCACTTGAATTTGTATGCACCATTTTTTTTTTTTTTAATCATGTAGTTCAAGTTTACAGTCTTGAAGCAACTTAAAGGCTGGAACTAGCTTTTGATGATGGGCTACCAAGTCAGCTCATGGCTATGCAGGCAGCCTTGAATTAGCCACCTCAAAATTGAAGGGCCAAGATCAGACCAGCCTGTACAATTTCTGGTGTGGAATGGAAGTGGCAGTGGGCAGAAACTGGAACACAGGAGGCTCTGTCTGAACATCAGGGAACCTTTTATTTTACTGCAAGTGTGACTAAACACTGGAATATGTTATCCAGGGAGGATGTGGAGTCTCCCTCCTTGGAGATACCCAAAAGCCATCTGGACGCAGTCGTCAGTACCTTGCTCTAGGTCACACTGCTTGTGCAAGGAGGTCAGACCAGATGACTTCCAGAGGTCATTTCCAACCTCAGCAAGTCCGTGATTCCATGAAGAGGGGTAAGGACTCAGGGAAAGAGCCTGCCTCATTTTATATTGCCTGAGAGCTAGAGATATATAATGATGTATCTTGGCATAATCCATAGTTCAACCTCTTCCTCAGCATGCAAAACTAACCCAGATAGCAAGAGGTGTGAAGCATGAGACTTTGGTAGAAGCAAAATTTACTGGCACAAGCAATATCCCAGCAATCTCCTACCCTAAGCAGTTGCCTGCCGTGCTCATGGCTCAAGACAGTCCAGTCTACACGTCATGTAGGTTATGTTCTTACACATCCAAATGCTGTTTCTTCTTGAGTGTATGCCTTTTCATAGCCCACTGAAGCTCTTCTCCAATTGCACATTTTTTAGTAGCTTCAGTGTGTCCTGTCTAAAAGATCTCTGCAATCCGTTACTGGATTATTTTTTTAGTAGCAGAAGTAGAACCAAAAACATATTCCTATGAGTGACAGTTTTAAAAACTAGAGTAACTACGGTGAGTGTTTATTCTGACAAGGTTCAAAGGTTTACTAAAGCTTTTTTTTTAACCTGTAATTGGTATCATACTTTCCACAAGCTCATTATACTGTATCTGTGAAAACTGATTTAGTGGTAGACTTGGTGAGAGTAACACTTGGACTTGATGATCTTAAAGATCCTTTCCAAACTAAAAACTTCTATGATTCCATGATTTTGTAGTAGATAACAAGTTTCCTTCATACTGAATTCATGCATACTGCAACAACCCCAGTCACAGCACAAAGTGCTGCAACCAACAGAACCTGTTGCTGACATTTTATGGCAAGCTGAGTTCAGATTTGTTGTGCAATGCAAGAAATTGATAAAAAAATTGATCATTGGGCATATTTGACCTCAAATTGAGCTTACACTTTAGAATTTTTTCCACATATTTATTTACAATTCTAAGGAGAGAAAGAGTATAATCAATGGAAAGATGCCAAATTGCCCAGTAGATTGTTAGTAATTAAATGGTAACACCAACCCAATTTCTTCATTCCTTAGACAAGCTTAGTTTGGATTCCTGACAGCTATTTTTGTCTGATGATAAATACGATAAGAAATGTCCTTAAGCTGGTCACATCAAAAAACTTCATCTGATCTATGCACTTCATCATCTTGGGACCTTCCAGACATCTAACTCAGATACATTTCCACATTGCACTCAGCATGCCTTCCATACAGCAAAAAGCTGTGAGTGCATCTCAGAGGTAGGAAAAGGCTAGAAAAATATTTCTGTGCTTGCACCATCCTCTGGTTCCCAGTTTCACTTATGCCTCTCAAGTTTGCTTCCACAGACAGCAAACAGTGTCACAGTTTCACAGTGATCTCCCCTGAAAGTTCTCACATAGTTAAACTTAATAAATCCTTCCCTTAGATGTTGAAGATACTGAATATTTACCTGGGTTCAAAGATAGGCAAATTAGTATCTTCTCTAATTTCATACAAACCATGGACACATTAGGAAGTCCACATGATATATAACTACTGGTAGGTGAAAAAGTAATGGAGGAAGAAAATTTAGATATGAATGTCCTACTCTTCTGGGGCATCTGCTTCCCCAAGCATCTGCTGCTGGCTATGTCAAAGGCAGAGTGGTGGCTTAGCTGGCTCTTTGGTCTGACCCACTATGTCTGTGTTCATGCTAAAGAGCTTCATTTATTCAAGATATTCCTTACTCATGCACTCTGAATTGTTCCCCGGTGAATATGTAGAGGACCTCAGTGCCTGTACTAGATGACTCAAGTTTGGAAATATGCCTCTTCTGCAGAAGCCTTGGGAAATGAAGAGCCATCACAACAGAGGAACAGATCTGCTCATTTTGGCCTGTCAACGGGGTGAAAGTATACAGAAAATTATTTATCCTGGCTTTTAATTGGTGGCATGAGTTATTCCTTCCCCTTTCAAGTAGTCTCATCCTCCTCTCTTTGGACCTGCTGTCAAGGAGTATGAGCTGGGGCCTGAGCCCCGGGTCTGTTTCTGTGACTCAAAGCTGCAGAACCCATCAGAGCATCACCCAGACCAGGGGCTGTGATGCGTCTTGCCTCTAGCCAGTATGTCAGCTCCCACACCCAGGTCAGGAACAGGTTCCCTCAGTGATGTAAACTGATAAATGTCATCTCCCCTCTTTGAGGCTACACAACAATGAGCCAAAGTTTTCCAGCACTGGAAATTCAGATTTAGATATCTGAATTTGAATGTTTGTGACTCATTCCTTTACAGGAACTATCTGTAAGTAAATTAATTCAGTATTTATTAAAAAGTTAACACCTGAAGACAATGAGTAGGAAAAATTTAACCAAGATGACTTAGATGACATTATTCTGGGAATAAAATTCTGCTCAATTGTGATTTGTGTGTTTAAATAGAAAGACCTTTAAATCATGCTTAACCTGATATAAATTATATTGGCTATCCAAGCACCACAAAATGTCGAGGCAGGCTCCAAACATCCCTGATGTAGTTTCAACCATGGATTGCTATTTTTTCCCTTAAGTAAAGGTATATTTTTAAAATTTGCTTTCCCTTTGATTGTTTATACCTACAGAGATCATGTCTCCATGTCCATTTCTGAATAAAGAAAGTGAAAAAAAAAAGGGCCAAATTCTCATATTGGTAGCTGGGATTTCTTGGGGGAAGGAAAAATAAAAAAGAAAAAGAAAGGTAGAGAGATTTCTCATGAGCATTGAAAAGGGTAAAACATTAATGGAAATCTGACAGTACAGTTCTCTGAAATGGAAAACTTCATTTTCTAATGCTAGTGTAAGTTCTCTGAGGGGATGAGGGGTTTGCTTTTGCACTACTAAAAATATTCACAAGTAGTCCTCAGAGAGGGAGGAAGGCTGGGAGGGAGGGAGGGAGGAAGGAGGGAAGGAAGGAAGGAAGGAAGGAAGGAAGGAAGGAAGGAAGGAAGGAAGGAAGGAAGGAAGGAAGGAAGGAAGGAAGGAAGGAAGGAAGGAAGGAAGGAAGGAAGGAAGGAAGGAAGGAAGGAAGGAAGGAAGGAAGGAAGGAAGGAAGGAAGGAAGGAAGGAAGGAAGGAAGGAAGGAAGGAAGGAAGGAAGGAAGGAAGGAAGGAAGGAAGGAAGGAAGGAAGGAAGGAAGGAAGGAAGGAAGGAAGGAAGGAAGGAAGGAAGGAAGGAAGGAAGGAAGGAAGGAAGGAAGGAAGGAAGGAAGGAAGGAAGGAAGGAAGGAAGGAAGGAAGGAAGGAAGGAAGGAAGGAAGGAAGGAAGGAAGGAAGGAAGGAAGGAAGGAAGGAAGGAAGGAAGGAAGGAAGGAAGGAAGGAAGGAAGGAAGGAAGGAAGGAAGGAAGGAAGGAAGGAAGGAAGGAAGGAAGGAAGGAAGGAAGGAAGGAAGGAAGGAAGGAAGGAAGGAAGGAAGGAAGGAAGGAAGGAAGGAAGGAAGGAAGGAAGGAAGGAAGGAAGGAAGGAAGGAAAAATGTTTCTGTTTCTAACTTAGATATGTGAAAAGCAAAGGACAAGGCAGTTCCTGGTATTGACAGATCACAATATAGGAATAGAGGAAGAAAGGGGAAAACAGGTCTTCAGCTTTCCTGGACACAGCTATGATCAGGCTGCAGCATGAGGCATGGAGACTTTTTCTTCTCTCTGTCTCTTTTGCTGGACACATCAAGCAAACCAGTTGCCTGGAGAGAAAGATAACGTGTCCCCTCAATAAACTCTGAGCTTTATACCCATACTTATTTAATTTATTCAGTTACATAGAGTAATGCTTGTTTTTAAGTCATCTGCAGAGTATTTAAGCAGAGCCGCAGCTCTGCACAGCCTTAGCTCTCATGCTACCTCTGTATAAGCTGGAAAATAAGAATATGAGTTATTTTAATATATTTAAAAGGAAGAGGAAGATGAAGGTGTCTGTTTCTGTGGTTTCTTGGAAACAACCCTGACACAACCTTGACTCTGCAGGGGAGACAATGGCTTGATTGCAGCAAAGAGTGGGTGGTTCCTGCTGAGATTACTGCTGTGGCTAGTCCAGCAATAAATGTCCACTGAGGTCAGCAAGCAGGCATGAGGTGGTAATCACTTTCAGATGCCACTGACCTGCCTGGATCCTAGCCAGAGACCTAGAAATTGAAATTTTTGCAGGCTGCTAGCAGTCCCTTTAGCTGCCTTTTACTTAACATATTTCAAGCTGTGGAACAACAGAAGATGAAAAAATCAAAGGCAAGCAGATGTTGCAGAGATGATAAAGAAAGAGGCAAGAGTGATGGGAAATTTGGTTGGCAGGTAAATGATGTGGAGAGATATAGATCTCAAAAGGAGTAATTTCAGATGTTTGTCTGTCACTGTTTTTGGTTGTGCACCCATCCCACATAGTTTTAATATCAAAAGATCACAGGCACTGTTTGGTTCTCAAATATATAGATTTTTTTTTTTTTTTTTTTTTTTTTTTTTTTAATGCAGCTGACTTTCTGATTCGCAAAGCAAAAGACTTTTTTTTGGTTGGCAATTAGTAGTGCTGTGGTGAGTCACTCCTCTACTGGTGCTTCACTCACTCCCTTTCTTCCATAAATGCTTCTAAGAATAACTGCTATAGAAATAACTTTCATCTAGGGGAATAGCCCAAAATAGCAAACTCTGTCCCTAAAAGTTATCAGACTGATTAGTCATTAGCAGAATATTAGACTGGAAAGAATAAAAGCCTGAAAGTAGATAACAAATGTGGTTTTTATCAGTTTATTTTTCACTATGATTTATGCTTTAGAAGTGCAACAATTTCAGTAAGTTCATGTTTCCATAGAAAGGAAGTAGAAGGAGGTTGATTTCCTTAAAATCATTTAACACCTTGTTAAAATCACATGTTAACAACATTGTGCTTACAAGCAAATAATTCTGTCAGAAATAAAAGATTTAAGTTTCATTACGTCTTAACCCTTCTGGTGTTTTTTTTGTTCATTTGTTTGGTTGGTTTTTTTGGTTTGGTTTTTTTTTTGGTTTTTTTTCTTTTTTTTTTTGAAAAGCAGTACATGGGCCCTTTTCAGTATAGTATGAATGACAGGAGGACAGAAAGTGCTTTGTGTAGCTGAGAGATTAGTGCCCAATGGACTAAACTTCTGTACTCAGCTCATCTACATGTAGTTTTGCATGGTCCTGTGCAGTTCAGTGGGATGGTCAATCTCTTTAGATTCTGTGCTTTAGATATCAGAGATGATTTGCTATCATGATGTTTGGCAACTGGCTAATCTCCAGGAATTTAAATCCGATGACATTTTATGTGGCACTTTTGCTACTTTATGTAGCCCCTTTGGAAGGCTTGAAGGCATATAATAGGCACAGATTATTTATTTAGTCAACCAATGACTTCAGAGTTCTCTCCTCTTCATCTGTGCTCCCACAGCTAAGAAGCCCACATTATGCCCTCATGTGCACTGGGGTCTCAGTTCACCTGTGTGAGTTCAACTCTCCCTTCTTTTACAAATAGCTTCTCAAATCCAGACATGGTGTAGAAATAGTCCCATCCTCATCTAAAAAAAAACAAAAAAAAACCAAAAAAACAAACCAAAAAAACCAACCAAGCTGTGTAGGTTATAAAAAGTAACCGAGTCAAAGCAGCTGATGTCACGAGAAAAGCCTCCTAGGCCAGAGGAGATAGAGAAGGGGCAAATGAACAAATGTGGGCAAATGAACAATGAAGGATAGGGAGTGGCCCATGACATTTTCCCTGCCGCCTATGATCTACAAAATGTATGTCATGTTCCCAGGAACTGGGCAGGGGGGGAAATCACAGCAAAGAGGAAGATACACTTCTGAGTCATCTTTCTGTCTGTCTCTTCTCTGAACATACTCTGTGTCACTGACCCGCTTAGGATGGCTGAGGGTGGCAGCAGGACAAGTTGTCATGAATTGTTCAGTTCACCATCCTGCAGCTTGCTGTCCCCTCAGGCATGCTTCAGACATAGGCTGGCATCATCCCAGCCAAGCTGAAAGCTGAGTTTAATTTCTAACATAATGATTTATTCATTGTAGTATTGGACAGTGGTACAGATTGACAAGCCTGAAGTTCGCACCTTGTGGTGTTTTTGAAGGCAGGTTTATGGTTCTGTGCTCCTTCAGCTTGGCAGCCTTGTTCACTGGCTTATATGCTCAGCCAGGCTAGCTGATGATTGCATCACTTTGGTGCTTCGCCTCTTGATTCCTAAATCACAGAGCCTGCTACTATGGCAAATTCTGATACGGTGTCTCCTCACAGACCAAACGTGATGCTGTCCTCACAGTTTCTTCTGTGTAATTTCCTGATACAGGAATGCATGCAATTTTGAAAATTAAGGACTAGTAGGACTGTGATCAGTAGGTGATGATTCCTCCAGAAAATTGAAGGACTGGTCATGGCAAGGGCACATAAGAGCAGCAGATATGCTGTGATGCTAAAAAAAAATCTGATGGGACAAATAACATTTGTTTGAGGTGCCAGTGGTATCTATCCCAATTAGGATATATTGGGCTATATCTAGGGAGTGAAGGGAAGTACAGTCAAGGTCATTAATTCCATCAGATTTTGTATACTGGCTGTTTAAAGTAGACTTAATAGGACTGTGAAATGCTGTATCACTGTTACCATTTCATCGCAGTTCAACATCTGAAAACTGGAAATTAAGACCTGTCTCTGCATAATCCCTGGGGTCAGCACTGACATATTTATTCTCTTTTAACTAGTCACATCCAACTCCAGACTGGGTCAAGGGAGGCTGGAAGGGAGACACTCAGAATGAGCATTTAAATCCTGCCTTACTGCAAGGGGATATTCAGAAGGGTATCTTTGACTCTCTGACCTCCAACACTGTGTGGACTCTCCTAAGCATTAATTCCCACTACAGCATTTGCTACAAAGGGATACACACACTATTAACTCTCAAAGAGTCTGGGAGTGCCAACAGAACGTGTATATAATTTTATTTTTGTTTTCAGAAAAAGTAGGCCAGTCTGGGTATGGATACACTGCCCCTTCCCATTCCCACCATTTTCATGGGAGGTTTCCCTCACACAGTCAGGCACAGTTCCACTCACAGATTTGTACTGCTACAGAGGTCCTGAGGCTCCTCTCAGTCAGTGGTAGACAGACGTGTCACACAGCTCTCCCATCTCTCCATGCCTGCTGTGAGGAACCACAGCACCAACAGGCCATGAAGGGGAGCAGTCTTTTCAGTTGGCACAGCAGGTGCTGAAAACGCCATTTTGCTTAAATTATTGCATTCACTAAAAGCTCATCCCCAATAATGATGTCATATGCAGACACTTCATACTCTGGTGCAGGGGAAAGGACAGAGGAGCACATAAAATATATTGAAATCCTCTATGAATTTCTGCTAGGTGTGGCAAGGAGGGGACCAAATGGAAACTTCCCTCTCTGCTTTTCTCAGCACAGAGGAAATTTTTTAAGGAAAAAAAAACCAATTAAGCACTATAGTGATTTGCAAAGGTAATTAGAACATGGCTTTGGTTTATGCCCTCAAAAAACAACTAGAATAGGAATTTTTAACCAGTTGGAAGAAGCTAATGAACTATTGCAGTTGTCTGAAAGGAACTGGCAAAGTTTTTTTTTTTTTAATTTTTCTTATTGACAGTGTTTCTGTCCATTTTATGTTAGCTTCCTATAAATATTCTGGCAGAAAAAAATTACTGGCAAGAATATACTTCAGAACAGTCAATATTTAAGATTTTTTTCGCAGATTTGGAATCCTTCAAATTTCTACCAAACACTTTCACAGACACATAATTATTCAGTAGTTTCACAGAAATACCAAAATATCATGTGAATAACATGAAATCCAAACTGGTTGGATTGAGGCTTTTTGTTTTGTGGCTTTTTTTTTTTTTTTAACCTACAGAAAGATGCTTACAAACAACCAACAGTTTTTGGAAATCATACTCAGAGTAAGTTAAAAGGAAAAATAAGGAAGGAATATTCAAGCAGATTTGTGGATAGGAAGGAAATGGACTACATGTCCAAGTTAACTATTTAAATCTTTATTGCTGGACATATAGTTACTAAATTTTCTGGTAACTATGAATCTATTAAGTATCCATGTCAAAATATGTTATGTATTTTGAAATTATTCTTTCCATCTGTTTATCAGACAGATTTTTACTTAAAAAGAAATGTTATAAATGAATGCAGGGGAAAAAAATTAACCCCCATAACAATTTTAGTGACATTACTTTTTCATAATTTTAAACAGTGATTTCTAAGCTATACTTTTTCTATAGTTGTGTTACCATTAAACAACCTTATCACTGCTATTCCACATGGTGTACTGGACAGCCCACTCTCTCTGTGGGTTTTTTTCCTGACCTTATGTGGTTTCTAGTGGTGTAGGTCTATCATTCTCTTTTATCTCATAACTGAGAGCAGGCCTCACAGCAGCAGTGCTTCCTTCAGCAAACTATTGATCATGTCAGTCTCTTCTCCCTTCCTCCCTGTTCCCTTCATCTTTCTGACCTTTTTACCAATTTATTTGTTCTCTTTTCCTGCTGTATTAAAACATGCCTATAGGCTGAGCCCGCTTCTTATTTCTTCTTTCTTATTTTACGATTCTTCCTGTTGAGTTGGAAAGTCTTGACAATGCATTAAAAGCTACTTCAAGTGAAGAGAGGCTTCTGTACATAATAGCACATCATGCCATTTATGCCACAGAGGATCTTTGGGGCCCTCTGCGATGTAGCTACTGACAGATTATGCAAAACAAACACGACAAACAACATACACAATTCTAAAACACATGTGGCTTGCACCTAAGTCAAATTAATTCAATTAAGTAAATTAATTGAAGCTGCCGATTTCAATAAATATATATAAATTTGAAAAAAACAAAAGATCAGTTCTACCTTCCCACACTCAACGTTTCATAAATGTAGACACCTTCACACTTTATCATAGGTATTGCATGCTACTTTTCTGGCAAATAGCCTGGAATTTAAAATAATATGTCAGTTACTAATTTATTTTAGGGTCTATAGATCCATTTAGGGGACTGGCTATTGAAACACTGCTCTTATCCAGTCTGTCTGTAACTAAACTGATTAGCTGTGTACAGTCCAGACAATGACAGCGATGAACACTATGAATTTAAAGAAGCAACCTACTTCATTGCAAAAATTGTGGGAGTAAGCTAATACAACTTCGGGATGGATAGCAGAAATTTATTGATGTGATTTCTGGTCTAAAATTTTTTCTGACTATTGAAGCTCTTTGTGTTTTTCTTCAGGTTGCCAAAAGGACAAAAACTTAAAACAAAAGTTCAAGTTCAATCTCTGTTTGACTTCCTCTCTTAAAACAAGAAAACCAAACCTTTTTTTCAGTTTCACATTGTATTTCATACTTTGTTGTGAATTTTCCCCTTTCCATATTTCTGTCATTTTCTCTGTGTGATTTGGCCTGGGATGGAGGGGTTAGAGAAACAACTTGAAAAGAAAATCTTGGGTAAGCCAGACAACATTGTACTGCCCCAAATAAATTCTGTGCCCCTTCTCCACAGGGAGACATTGAAGGTCAGAAGTTTCTCCTGCTTTTCATAGAAGAGGATAATAGAATAATTTAGGTTAGAAAAGACCTTTGATAACATTGAGTCCAACCACAAATGTAACACTGTCAAGTCTATCACTAAACTGTGTCTCAAAGAACACACCTACGTGTCTTTTAAATACCTCCAGGAATGGCGAATCAACCACTTCCTAGGGCAGCCTGTTCCACTGCTTGACAACCATTTCAGTGAAGATTTTTTTCCTAATATCAAATCTAAATCTCCTCTGGTGCAACTTGAGGCTATTTCTTCTCATCCTTTCATTTGTCACTTGGCAGAAGAGATTGGCCTCCAGCTGACTACAGCCTCCCTTCAGGCAGCTGCATGGTGTGGTATGAGTTCCATAAGCCTTCTTTTCTTCAGGCTAAACAACCCTAGATTCCTCAGCCACACCTCATAAAAACTGTGCCCCAGATGCTTCTCCAGCTATACTGCCCTCCTCTAGACACACTCCAGCACCTCAATGTCTTTCTTGTAATGAGGCATCCAAAACTGAATACGGAATATGGAAATCAAGGTGTGGCCTCATCAGTGCTGAGTGGAGGGGCATGATCACTGCCCTGGTCCTGCTGTCCACACTATTCTTGATACAGGCCAGGATGCCATTGACTTTCTTGGCCACCTGAACACCTTCTGGCTTACAGTCAGTGGCTGTCAATCAGCTCCTCCAGGTTCTTTTCAGCCAGGCAGCTTTCCAGCCACTCTTCCCCAAGCCTGTATTGCTGCACAGGGTTGTTGTGACCCAAATGCCTCATCTTGTTGGACTTCATACAATTGGCTTTGGCCCATTGATCCAGCCTCTCTGCCCTCCATCAGATCAACACTCTTAGTGTCATCTGCAAATTGACTGAGGGCGCACCTGATCCCCTTGCCCAAATCATGGATAAAAACATTAAACAGTAATGGTTCCGGAACAGAGTCCTAGGAAACACCACCAGTGACCAGCTGTATTTAAGTATATTCACCATAATTCTCTAGCCCAGGCTATCCAGACATGTTTTTACCCCATCTAAGCTATGAGCAGCCAGCTTTTCTGGGAGAATACTGTGGGAAACGGTGGCAAAAGCTTTACTAAAGTCCAGGTAAACAACACCCACAAGTCTTTCCCTCATCCAAGTGGATTGCCTTGTCATATAAGGAGATCAAGTTAGCCAAACAGGATCTGGCTTTTCTCTTCCTCTCCAAAGTGGCTTGTTGCCTTATGTCTTTTTGACCACAAAATTAAGTAATTCAGAGCCTGACTTCCTACCATATTGCAGGTAGGAATGAGAGCTCAAATACTTCCTAATTGTCCTCAATTTATCTCTACTTCTCTCATTGGAAGGTTTTTATTTTCATAGATAATGTTATGGTTGACTTACTCCTGCCAAGGCTTCCACAATCTCCTGTGCCATTGAAGTCAATAGGAGCTTTGCTATCAAATGAGCTGCAAGCCGGAGGCAATCCATAATTATTTAACTCCGGTTGCTACATGGAACTTGCTCTGTAACAGCCACTGAATTATTATTCTCTGCTAATCTGTAGCTGACTAAAGACTCGGATAGAGTATTCCTGAGCACTCCCTGCTCCCAGGGAGGTTAATCAAATCAAAATTGCTGCTCTTTTATGTCAGAAATAAGGGGATGAGATTACATAAACCCCACAAAATTTAAGCTAAATAACAGGTCCAAAAGAGACAAAACCATGGATGGGTGTTTGCTGTGGCCAGCACAGTCAGTAGCACCAAGGCTATCCACACATTTAGCATGAGGAACAGCAGCAGCTCAGAACTCCTCCACCACCCCCCACTGCCACAGCACTGTCTGATCACCTCTTGCCTGCATCGCGTTGACTAACAGCCAGCTGCCTCAGCCCTGCGCTCAGAAACACTGGCCAAAAATTCATTTAAACCAAATGGGCCCTCATTACTCTTAGAGTCTTCTCACTGCAGCACAGCATGACACTGGGACTAGAGATATTATTTTGTTTTAATCAGTGTTGCTGATATTGGAGAGAGAAAGGGAGAGAAAGTGAGAGGATTTCACTGCAGCCTTTAATGTGGCTCTAGTGAGATGCTGTTATATATTGGGCTGTGTCGCAGTATAGGGACTTGTTTGACAGGCCCTGTCATCATCTACCTCCAAGATTATCATTCATGCTGCTGGAAAGACAACTTTATTGGACTAAATATTGGCATGTGTCTGTGTGGCCCACACAGGTAAAGACTCTCCCTGGGCCGTGTGTCTGAGTCACTGTGCGTGGGTGTAACAACTGCACTAGTTATTATTAATCTCTCTGAAACCTCTTTACAGTGATTAAGGGAGTACTGTATGAAAGCAATCTGTTTGTGGGCTCTCGCCAAGGAAGACCCACTAAGCAGATTTTGTTGGATCCTCCAGCCAAACTGCTCTTTTCTTGGCAACTGAAATGTGCATCAACATAGATGTAATGTCAATTTCCAGCATTTTTGTAATGGACTTTATTCAGATTATTTGGACGCTACACAAACCACTAATTCAAATCACAGTATTTAACATTGCCAGTCACTTTTCCGATGTGCCAAAGTATATAAATAAACCTGAGCAGGAGACAAAAGGTTACATTTAAAAGATACCTAGAAGGGAAAAATAATGTATACCTTTTTTGCCTCCAACACCCTTTTTGTGAATGAGAGACTTTAGTGAGGGATTTCAATATGAGATGAATAGCAGGCATATGTCAGCAGGTGATAGACTCCCTGCAAATCATGGCCAGAACAGCTCAGCAAATTGCCAGGGATTTGCTCAGCTTTTCTCCAAATGGGGGAGTTGGGGATGAGAAGAGCCAAGCTCTCACTGAGAAAGCCTTGCAGCTGAGATCATGTGACAATGACCTGTAGCTACATGGAAGGTCTGGTAACCCTGGTTTTGGATGAAAATAATGATCACACAGAAAGTTTTAACCTATGTATATTAGTAAACTGGGCTGGTAGCTAGTTTGCCTGAGTCAGAGGAAGACTAGGAGGTTTCACCTGACCCATTTTCTTTGAGCTGTGGTAACACAGTAACTTCTGTTTTCTCCTCTAAAGAGTCATATATATATATATATATATATATATATATATAAATCTATCTTGTAGAAAAGCTCAACCTTTTTCTCTCTTCCCACATCCATTTCTAGCAATAGATCAAAGCCTGGGTTTACTATTGTACTATGTGCCTCATGACATCTTGTCCTCACATATCAGAAAGTGAATGTCTCTAAAGAAACTAAGCAACTTTAAGAGGCTAAGTAAAGCAGAGTAAAATAGCAGCAAACTGAAGTTTTTCTATCTTTGTCTGTCCCAGGAGGGTTAGGCTGGAGAAAACCAAGACACTCTGAAGGAAGCAAATAACAAGAATGAAAAGGAAACCATCTCAAGAAGGGAGAAAAAAAAGGAATCTAACCTTAGGCAGACTGTCAGAATGTGATATTTGGAGTTCAGAGTGCTACACTAGCCTGACTATACTCAACTTTTACTGCCTACAGCAGTTTTTATATCATCAGCTTTGTATCATTAAGTAATTAATGTTGAAGTGATGTGCCATTTTCTTCTGTATAACTTGCATTCACTACATATCATATGGTCATCATTTCAGTTTCTATTGCATTAGAGTACTTAACAGAAGTCAGTTCCTTTCTGACTTCATATATTCAATGTACATGGGTTGTGTTTTGGGTATTTTTTTGTATTTCCAGAGAGCAAATGATCCAAAATACCCAAGTAGCCTCTGAAACACATTTCTTCTATCTAGAAGACAAACAAGCTCGCCCTTAAGAAAACAGTAAAGAACAGACACACAGAAAACGCTTTACTAACCTAATAGGTTCCATGTCATAGTATCATAGAATCATGGAATGGTTTGGGTTGGAAGAGACCTTAACAATCATCCCACTCCAACCCTCTTGTCATGGGCAGGGACACCTTTCACTAGATTGCTCAAAGCCCCATCCAACCTGGCCTTGAACACTTCCTGGGACATTAACAACTTCTCTGGGAAACCCGTTGTCTTGGTTTGAAAAGACAGGTGTCTGCTAAGGAAGGCAGGAGCTTCTCTTGAAATGGAAAATGTAAACACTCTCCCTCCAAATTACTATAATTTTGAAATTAAGGGGCTCTCAGACAAAGATATGGGAGTAGGAATAGCAGTTCTTTATCAGGAAAAATAAAAGTAAAAGTAAAAATGCAGAAATACAAAACAACACTGACAGAATATGACCTGACACCCTGATGGTCAGGGTGTTGGTAGCAGTCCGATTGAATGGTGGCTGCAGTCCTCTTGGAGTGACAGATGCAGTTCTGTTCAAACAATGACCTTGTAGAAGAATGTAGTTTTCTTCTGAAGGTCTAGTGGGGGTGTAGATGGGCCTGGTCTTCTTTTCGGAAACCAGTGGAAAAAAGGGATGCTTCTCTGGGAATCCGGTGGGAAAAGACTGACTGTGGTATTCCAAATCTCAGATTATATCTAGGTAGGAATGCTTGGCTCCTCCCCTGGGCAGAGAATCTCAGGGAATGATGTAATTTTATCAGTCATGCAGTGACACACAATGGCCCATTAACAGAAGATATCTCCCAGAGTCAGTGGGTCCTGGAGGAGGTAAAGAAAACTAACCTGGTTTTAACAGGTGGCAGTAGAATACACACCCCCAGCCACATCTTGCATTTGCAACCTAAGACACCTCACCGTCAGTGCCTCATCACCTTTACACAACTTCTTTTAATCTAAACCTACTCTCTGTCAGTTTGAAGCCATTTTCCCTTTTCCTGTCATGCTCTTGTAAACAATCTCACTCCACCAGTCTTGTGGTCTCCCTTCAGGTACTGGAAGGACACAGATAGGTCTCCCTGAAGTCTTCTCTTCTCCAGGCTGAACAGTCCAAATTCTTTTCCCCTTCCCTCACAGGAGAGGTACTCCTTTCCTCTAATCTTCTTAGTGGCCCTCTTCTGGACTCACTCCAACAAGCTGATGTGTGTCCTGTCCTAAGGGCCCCAAAGCTGGATGCAGAACTGCAGATGGGGTCTCATGAGAGCAGAGAGGCAAAATCCCCTCCCCACTTTGGATGCAGCCCAGGGTATGATAGGTTTTCTGGGATGCAAGTGCATACTTTCCATGTCCAGCTTCTCATCCACCAGCACCCCCAAGCCCTTCTTGGCCAGCTCTTGATCTGTTAATCCCCAGTCTGTATTGATAGTACAGGTTGCCCTGATCCAAGTGCAGCACCATGCACTTGGTCTTCTTAAATCTCATGAGATTCCCATGCAACCACTTTTTGCACTTGTCCAGGTCCCTCTGGATGGCATCCCTTCCTTCAGGTGTGTCAACCATACCACTCCACTTGGTGTCTGAGGGTGCACTTAGTGATGTCACATTCTTCTTTTGTTGTGTACATAACCATAAAATGACACTGACTAAATAAATTTATATACAGAGGGGTATTTGGCTGTATAAAACTGTGCATCCTTGAGTGACTTTCAGAAAGAGATATGTAGGCAGGTATCAGCCTGCCTCTGCAGCAGGCAGAGGAATTATCCTTGCTTTACCACATTTGATACGGTGCCAGTTATCCCATTTTAGTTTCTTCTGTTTTGTCAATCTGCAACAAGAGGCTGCCTAGTGATGATCTTACCCCTCTCTACTGCCCACAAAGGGATGTACAGTCATTGGTGCAACAGGGTGAAACATCTTCTCTATTGTGACTCTGGTCCTTGCAATAGCAAGCAAAACAATTCTGGGCAAGCCTTCTTCTTCCTAGAATATCTGCAATGTCTAAAACCAGTAAGGTCTGTTACTGGAGCCTTCAGCTGATAATATTTAAATGAAAGACAATTTCTAAACTTGAAATACTGTTAAAGAAATAGGATGATGAGGACTTGGTTGAAGGAAAAAACCCAAATACAGGTATGTGCATTAATGAAACAATACTATCCAACACCAGTCCTTGATGAGTTTGCCTGTTAATGGTGGAGGAGCAAGGGAAGTGTTAATGACCCCTTGACCTCCCCAGTAAATCCACACTTGAAAGGGAGGGGATTAAAATGTCTTAAAAATCATGCGCTAGGAACTGAGAAAGCTTAACATTTTCTTTATGCTGATGTCAGATGACTTTCTCAACCCCTACATCAATTATACATAATTCCAGCAGGTTAAAACTGAAGGACATGAGTGCTGGTATGTTAGAAGAGTTATTGTAAAAAACTTTACATCTCTTGACTTGGCATGGCTCCACTTTACGGCCTTTGTCCAGGGGACTGCTATGAAATCTGAATTGTCTACACAGATTATCATGATCCTCTTCTCCATTTTCACCAATTTTCCATTTTTTGAATGTGGGAGTACACGAACATGTGATCATCCAAGTGGAGAAGGCCCCTTCCAGCTTTACAGACCACTTGCGTTGGGCTCAGTCAGTTCTTCGTGAAACGCAGTAAGAATTCATCCAAATTACTAGCTCTGCTTAGCAGCATGAAAACAAAATTAAAAAGAAGAAATACAAGCATAGCTATAACCTACCTGGTGAAAGAGGAGAAATAAAAAACTCTACCAAAGAGTATAAAGAAAAAAAGTTCAGTGTGGTAAAAAGGAGAAGTTATAATAATCAACATGCTAAAATGATGTGTGTTAACAATTATAAGGAAATATTTTATAAGTTTCAACAAAAATAAAATAAAAAATAGATATTCAAATTATCTAACTCAGAATCTCTCAAGAAGACCAAACCCTTTTGCATGTTAATAGCAAATGTCTGTGTGACACCAGTAAAACCTTGTCTGATATTACAATAAATATGAAGAGGAAAAAGCATTACCTCAAAACATCAGCAATCTGTCTCTGTTCCACTAATAAAGTTATTACTTCTGTGACTAACACAAATGACTGAAGATTTTTACAGCCACCCTGTCTGCACAACACTCAGCTGCAATGAAATTGCCTTCTTACTCTGGAGAGAGACAGAATTTTAACTTGTAGCCATCTGAGAGCTGCTTGCACAGTGTCACATTTGTACTGGGGAGAAAACAAAAGAACCAAACCAGGCTCACATTTTTTGTTCACATGCTTTCAATTCTTGTAAAATTATATCCACCCGGGCTTGGAAACATAATTTACTACTTTATGTTAATATATATATATAAATTGTAGCTATTATATGCATATAAATAAGTGATAAATTTGATTCCTGGAGGAATCCTTCATTGCCATCCACTGAGTCTGAAACCAGCTGCTGCTTCCTCACCAAACTGGAGGCAGATTCAAATCTTGGTTGCCCTAAATGTATTTCTGAAGTAGCATCAATTACTCCAAAGCCTTTTGGGGAATTCATAGCATGTGTTGCTCCTTTATGCTGTATGCAATGATATATCAGCTTGTGGGCTGATATATCATTGTGGTACTTCTGCCATCCGTAGTCACCTTGAATGGTATCTCACTGTATGAATATTCTCCCTGCAGGAAAAGTGATCAACTGTAGCCTCTGGAGCATGTTTGCAGAAAACCAGCATGAGTTCTTCCTGGTGGGGAACCTGAGCACTCAACCACCATGGGTGCTCACCAGCACACTTAGAGGAACACACTTTTTGTTCAAAGCCTGGCTGTGGAGTCTGAACCAGGAAAGGCTGTGGGTTGAGGCTGCATGAGGCCACATTGTGAAAAAGGATTGTGCAGTGCCAACAGCTTAGAAAACTAAACAAAAATTGGTTATATTTTATGCTGCAAACTTTTGAGTTTACAGCTTTAAAAGCTGTTTTGTTCAATTAGTCTATTTTCTATTTTTAGTGGGTAAAAATATTTTCAATAGAAAAGTTTTCTTCCAAACAGAAAAGTTATTTATCCCTTTGATATTCTTTATCTATTTCTGAATAAGGCACTATAATATACAACATGTCAGAAGCAGTACACATATCTCAGTAGAGCTTCAGGACAACAGGTGGATGAATTCTTGAAATCAACCTAGAGATCATTTTTAGGATGCTAAATATTTTTCCAGTTCGAAAACTCATTATGTTTTGCCATATGTGCAAGGTAGACGAGGGACTGAAAATGGCTTAATAGCCACTTTTTTGACAAATAGCCTTTATCAACAACAGGAAAAAAACCCCAGACTATACAACATCTTAAAGACTAACATTATTGTAAATTGTACATTTAAGAAAATCGAAAGTAACTGTGTCTGTCTCTGACAACCATCCATCTTCAATATTAATGAGCCTCAACAAGTCATACAGGAGTGGTTTATCTGAAATTCCTTTGAACAGCTTCTCTACTGTCTTCCCACATAAGAAGACTTGGCCCACTCTGTTATGCAAGCATAGAGGAAATTGGTATTGCTTGAATTTCTTTGTGTGCTGACATCATTGCCTAGTGATATTCTTCCCTTTACCCAAGGGCATACACATTTCACCTCCACAAAAAAATCATATTACAACAGGACCTTACACATAATTTAAATAAAACAATATACCCTCTTTAACTGAGCAGGATGAAGACCCATTTGGACATTTGGAAGGCACTCAAATGTCCAAAGGTTTGAGGAGTGGCTCCTGCAGATTGTGTGAAGCTTGAATGGGTGTCTTAGGGCAGCCTCTCTGAAAGAAGGATGGGGCACTGAGTTGTGTGCAGCCCACAAGGCACTGGCTCCATTGCTTCCCCTGCTGCCTGGTGAGGAGGGAGCAAGAGAACCCCATAGGTACAGCAAAACATGATAGAGGTGATGTTTTAATGCCGTGAGCACAGACAAAGCATGAAGAGCCTCTTTATGCCCCGTAGTCTGCTCTACACCAGATTCAGCTGTGTTCACATTTGACTCTTGCAATGCAGAGTAGCTATGAGAAAAAGTGTAGGATCCTGCAGGACGTAAGCATCACTGCTGCTAGTCTGGGTTATGAAAGCAGCCAGGACTTCTACTTTCCAACCTGAGGGAGATACAACACTGTCATGGAAAATAATTATAGGAAGACGCTTCCAGCTACAAAATGGTTAAAAACCCCATAGGGCTTCCAACTGTTTGTTTTGTTATTTTGGAATTTCTGGGTTGTTTTTCTCTGAATTTCTAGTTTTGTTCTCAGACCATTGCTATAATCCTATATAATAGAATCTGTTCAAGTCTCTTGCTGTGTTTCATTTGCAGCTGTACAGTGTACATAGCAATTAGCTGCTGATGTACTGTTATCTGGTCTCTAGTCTTTAGCATGCTTTGTTGTACTTTTCATTCTCCATATGCCATAGAAAGTCAAATTCCTAATCCCCTTACATAAAAACCAGCTTTGAATTGTGGGGCCTAACACATACTGAAATGCCTGAGGAACTTTCTGTGCACTTGCCCTGGTGCGTGTTTGTGCATGTGTGCACGTGTGTGTGTGTGCCTGTGAGAGGCCAAGAGAGGAAAAGCACTCTTTCAGATCCACCTGAGCAATACAGGAGAACATACTGTTAGAGATTTTGGCAAATGTACTAAAATATATTGAGGAAACAAATTTGATTTGTATCTGCAAACAATTATCTTTTTCTGAAGATGAGTTTTCATAGTAGGTATGCATATTCTTCCACAGCAATGTAAGCAAACATCATCAGAACACAGCCTTGCCTTAATTATTGTGATACATTTTTTGTGCCTTGTAAACAATTATTTATTGCCATATTTGGATCAAGAAAGTGGTAACGCAGAGTTGTGACTGACTGAAAATTTCAAAAATTAGAAAGAAGTAAGACTAGGATCTTATAATGAAGAATATGGTCAACAGAATGACTTTCATGAATATGGTTTTAGAGAAAAATATAATATTCAAACAAACACATGCTCAGTAATTTGGATGAACTCCTGATCTTGCTAAAGTAAGTAGTAGCATTTTAGCAGTAGGACTTCCCTCAGAAGCTCTTGGAAGCCTTCACCACAGGGAAATTGAGTCTCCTCTTTCAGGCTCACACACAGTAGAATTCTATGTGTGCAATCTGGAAGCCAGGGTGAATTTACAGTAAAACTTCCTACAAAAAAGGAGAGACTAAAAACCCTCCTGGCTGTTATCACAGCAGCTTAGTTTCAAAAACAGAGTGGAAGAAAATCAAGGAGCCAATATTTAAAGGTCCTTGAGACTCTCTTCTGTCTCTGCAGTCTCTCTCGGGTTGCAGAGACTTTGTGGCAGGGAATTTGTGCTGGGCACAGCCTGGCCACTCCTCTCAGCACAACCAGGCAATAGGGATGGTCCTGGACTTGTCCATCCATGTCTAAAACAGGCACAATTCAGCACTGTTTTCAACAGATGATCCATGTACCCAAACTTGTTTCTCACCTCTCAATCAGTTTCCTGGGATTCAGCTGAGCTGTTAGCAGAAGATTGCCATGCTGCTTCCTCCACCAGTGGTGTCCAATGCCAGCAGTACTCAAGTACCCTCAGGAGCATTACTGTTCCCATAAGCAATGAGAGGAGAGGGTGAGCTTTATGTGCTGGATATTTTATTATTTTGTGTCTGTAACAAAGGTTGTTTGTCATACTCAGGTAAGGCAAACACAAGATGCTCCTTAGCTATATGTCACAACATAAGAACACAAGCCAGAGTCACAAAAATATAAGACCCAGATTTGCCTTAGTTGCTACCCTCCATCCCTTTACCTTCTGATAATTTTTATGTAGATAAACATTAATATTTTTTTCAGTCACTTTACCTTTTTTCCTATTAGTTTTTTTTTTCCTGCCTTCCCTGTTGCCAAAAGAATGTACAATTTTGCTGATGGATAAAACCAATTTTCAATTGCAGACAACTACAGGAAAAACATGCATGGACTCATCTTTCCCAGCCAAGGAGACCTGACAGAAAGTAGGAGTAATCCCACACGTTTGCGTGGCCATGTACCTGGATTTGAGGCACAGCACAGAGTTCGTGCTTTGTTCTGATATTCCCTGGGCAAAGAGGCAAAAGGCAGTTAGACCAGCTTGGTGCTCATCTCAGAGCCAGAGTGACGGACCATACCTCCTGGGAGATATCAGCCTTGCCCTGTCTGGGCTCCCAGTAATGTTCATCGCTCTCATTTGGGAGCAAGAGAAGGGTTGAGGAGACACCAAGGGCCACCCACTTCTGAGCCTTAGGTCCTTTCAGGCACTCTTATTCCTTCTGATTTTGAAGGCTTTTCCTATCATCATATCTGCCTGCCTTCCTGCCCTGTTTTTTCTTCTCTGCTCCTTTTCTTTCTCTCCTCATGCACCCTTTCCAGCACCTCCTTCCCAGTAAAATGAAGCACAGGGAGGCAGAACAGTCTGGCATTGGCCTCTCAATATATTTAAATACCAGCAATTCACTGAGCTGGAAAATTGTAAATCTGCAATTTTATTGAAAAAGGTGGTCACCCTGTTCTTTGGAGCCATGTTCAGAGACAGCAGCATAATTAATGGACCTTTATGCAACACAGAAGCAAAGAATGGCAGACTTATTAGGACTGGTAAGACAATATTTTTAATTTCTAAGAAATCAACTTTCCATATCTAGTTTTACTTATTGCTACATTAAAAGAAAGCCCGTTTAAACCATCCTATGCAGGTGAAAACACTGTCACATAATTTTTTTCCCTTTGAACTAACACGGATGAGGACAGCAACTGACACTGAGGGATTACTAATGTCTTCTAACAGTGCACATGTGGTGCCTACTCTGCACTGTGTCTAGACACCTTCCTAGCATTTCATGTTACAGTGTTTCAAACCAAACCAGAGACAGACCAGTGCTGTCAGTACAGCTCATTTTAGTTATAAAAGGCATGCTTACTTGATGTGCTGCTGGGAAAGTTAAGCGAGGCACTCAAGCCATAAAAAAATCCTTCCAATTGGACAATATAAACGGGGAGGCACAAGCCACCAAAGTGGAAAATAAAGGTGAAAGGTTTCAAAGGTAGGATAGAAGTCTTTCGCATAGAGTGGGAGTATAAATTAAATGAAATTAAATGAAATAAAGCTTGTCATCATCCTTTTTACAAAATGTGGGTGGATGAAGTATCTGTAGTGAATTATGACAGTACTGTGAATTATGTGTGCAAAGAGCTACTAGACAGATGACATAACCCCAGTCTAGAGGATTAAAAGGCCACAGAGGTGTACAACTGGCCACAGAAATATGGAAGGTGTGATGAGAGATGAAGCACCATCTTCTTTGGGGAAATCCTTTTGAATTGGATATGGTATGAACTTGGAGTGGAGCACCTCCTCCAAAATAACTGAAAGTGCATATCTCATTATTCTCACTAAGAATACTTTCTCCAAATTAGCAAAGCCACTTTCACAGGAACATGTCTTCCAGAATAAGTCCTTAAGCAACTAAGCCCCATGAGGAAATAAGTACTCTACAGAGAGGATGGGGAATATAGCAGCTCTAGAACAAGCTCTTGGTTGCTGATGGCCGCTTCCCTTGACTTCCTAACACTAAATTGAAATGGTTGGCTGGGGCCTGACACTTCAGTGCTCTTGGAAAGAGTTCTGCCAAATAAACATAACTGAAATGCCAGGTAAAAAACAGACTTCTTCCACCCTTTCTGTTCTCCTTATTCTGGCAGTTCTATCATTCAGTCTCTGTAACACATCCATCATTCAGACCTGAGTCATGTGCTTAGTCCCTCATTTACACAGCAAGCCCTGCAAACATTGAGCATAGCTGAAAGGGCGTGAGCTAATGGTATCTACAAAGAAAAACTATTAATTCAACCCCATGATATTTAAAAATATCTAGATATTTTAAAAGTAGAAGAGCATTTCAATTTATTTCCTTACCTATATTAAGCTGCATCATTTATGAATATAGCCTGTGGACTAAAAGAAGATCATCTGCTGTCAGCTTGAAATACCAAATTATTATTGCCTGTCATGATCTTTACATAAATATCTGGGAAATTTATATATTAATGTTATATTTTGTCAAGGATTCTCTCTCCTGTTAGCCCCACAGCCTCTTCAGGTTCTTATTTTCTGTGCTCCTAGTAGTTGCATATGGTTATAGCAGACCAGGCCTGATGAACCACAGGCACCTTCACACTTGTTTCCGTATCTGGGTGCAGCACTCGGTGAGAGGAGCCACTCAGGCATATGGCCTGTAATAAGCTGAGCTCCAGTGAGTTGGAACCTCCTGCTTCAACAGCTATTTGGCCATTTGTTTTCTTGCTGCAGCACTTTGATTGTTTTCCTCCCTTTGACAGAATGACGAAAGCAGCCAGAGGGTTTATGTACCACCTCTACCAAATGTTACCCATATTCCAGTAGTGAGGTAGAAAATGGGGAGATGATAAGAGAAAAGGTGCCCACCAACTCTGGAAGTCCTGAGGATTAAAGGCTTATATCCTGCTGGAAGAGGGACTAACATACATGCAGTCAAAACTTCCCAAACCAGCTGTGGTGGCTTTTGTTGACCTTTCAGCTGAGGTTGTCCATGTAGCAACTAGCAGTCTCAGTTTTCTCTCTTACACCAAAACTGGGATATTTTTTGTTACAGTATATATCTTTAGTAATTATTACAGAATGTAGTTTAGAAGCACATCAGTGTAAAGGTATTTGAATAGTTTAATCTACCTCAGTGAAAAATATAATTTACAGGAAACAGGAGACAAAGCTAGTGCAATGGCAGAATAGGAAATAAGGCTGGAATTTTTCAAACAAATGTGTGGAAAAAATATAGGCCTTTGAGCAAAGCAAAATTACAACAGAAACAAGCAAGAAAAAGCTAAGCCTTATCCCTGGCCTAAAGAATGCCAAGTTGTATAATTTCTGAGGAGAATTCAAGGGGACTTCCAGTAAATTAGGCCTTCTTTCCATCCTCTCATGCCTATATCTTAAGCACACAAGCTGATCAAATGTTTATAGCAACTGAAGATACAGGACAACAGCTGTGTTGCCTTTTGAGCCCCAGGACAGCACAGAGAGAGTTCTACATTTGTCCTAATTGGAAGAAACTGAAAAGTTTTACATCAAACTGTTTTGCAACAGAGAGGTGAGCTTTCAGTTGCAGTGAATTATTCATGAAATGGCTCTGCTTCCCACAGAACATTTCAATTTTTCATTGAAAACCTGAGCAGGCAAACCAAGAAACTGCATGAAATACTTCAATTCTGAAGAGCCATCACAGCACTCCAGAGATCCCATTCTGTTTCTTTGTTGGGGACTTTGCCTCTCCACCAAACTTCATTTCCCAAATACACTGGACAGGCAGCAGTGCTGATGCATAAGTCCTCCACTAAGTGAGAAAGGAATACTGTTGTTAATGGAAGATGAAAAGAAGTCAAGGAGTCATAACTGCATGTTTATTTGTTGGGACTTGAAAACTTCTAACTCAGTCATTGTTTCCATTGGACAGGGAGGAAAAATGCATGAAGAGAGGGCAATGTGGAAGAAAAATGGGCATGAAGCCTTTTAGCCTACTCGACTGCAGCAGCTAGTTTGTGTAGTAAGTGAAGCAGAGCTCCAAGGCCCTCCAAAAATGAACAGGAGAGTCACTGAAGTATGAGAAATCAATGAGCAGAAAAAGAGGCCACTCAGTCTTGCTCAGTGACAGCCATAGGATGTGTCAGATACCTCTCATAGACATGTCAGCTCAGCACCCAGCCTAAAAGCAAGGTGCAAGTGAAAGTGAATATGTAGTGTGAAAGTGAACTTACACCCAAATAGGACCACAAAAAAGTACAAAAATTCAGAAGAAAACTCTTTGACATCCTCAAGCCAATGGTATACATTTACAAGAAAAGCAACTTAGAGTCAATTGCTGACTGTACATTCTTTCTAGAACAAATTGCTTTTGATTTCTCCAACCAGAATCTCAGCTGGTCTAATTTAGATAGCTGAATTCTGTAAAATTCATGCCCATTTACCTGTTGAGCCTCTTGCCCTTAGAGAAGTAGCATTATATCTAAGGTGAAAGAGACATCCTTTGGCTAAAATTAAACTTTTGTTCAAGCAGAAAATACCATGATCTGGAAGCTTCAAAAGTGACAATGCTTCCTCTCAGCTATTGAAAAAACAGAGGTAAGAAGTCAGTTCCATTCCTGAGATAAAAAAAAAATGGCATTTAGTTTTGAAAAGACAAAGGAATAATCTGAAGCAAGGTGAAGACTAGGGATATTAATGTAGGGGAGTTCTTAAATGTATCTGTAAAGAGGATCAGAGATAAACATGCAAAAGGAGTTTGACATATTACTCGGAGGGAGAAGTTAAGAGTGATTGGATATGTTTGAAACTTGGCATGATGACTTTCAGAACCAAAAGATCAAGAGATTCTTGATCAAGGGAGTCTAGGAGAGGCAGAAAGAGAAGCATGGGTGAAAGAATATAAGCCCATAGCAAAATACCTTTCTCTCAGTATTTTAGGCCCTTTTTCTCTGTGGTGGAAAGGAAAGGTCAGAAATATATGAGCACCTGCCTTTGAAACCTGTTATCCACTGATAACATCAGAAAAAGTTTGATTTGGGCTCTCTTTGAGGAACAAGTCCTGATCAATTCTCATCTGAGTGGTCCTTATGTACTCACCTTTCTGTACAAGGGAAAATAATTGGTTACCTGATCAGATAAGGAAATGCCAAACAGGCTACCTGATTATAGCAGAAAGCTGATCTATGGAATTAATTAGTTTCATGATTCTCTGAGTCATATAGAAAAATGAAGAAAGATAAAGAAAATTATTAGATGCTGACAAGGAATATATAGGATTGTTTTGACTGCTCCAAGTGATCCCCAAGGCACAAAGTTCAGCAGTGCTTCTAGGGTTGCCCCATAAAAGCCTGGCATATGGTCTCCCCGTGGCTTAGTGGGCAAGTTTGTGTGCAGAAAACATGGATGACCGGGTCACTGATAGGAGTTCAGTCACAATACACAGAGTAGCACAATTAGAGATCCACAGCTACCCTGCCTTTAATCATTCCTTTTTCCCTCAGTACTGGTCATGCAGAAACTAGCTGTAACAACAGGGAAGTGCCTAACATAGGTGGAAGGGCATGCACCATCTCCATGTCCTCCTGAGGTCTTACACAAGGCTGATGCTGTGCATAGCTGCTGCCTGCCTGGCTGACACCTGCTGGCTCTGTCCCTGTGCCAGGGCTCCTTGGCTCAGCTGCTGCAGCTGCCCACAGCCACTGCTGTGCTCATCTTTGGGCAGCTGACCACAAAATGCCAATTGCTATTGAGGCAGGCAGCAACATTTCTTTCTCTAAGACCTGAGTGCTGGCAACTGTTTCAAAATCCCATGTTGAATATTCCTCTGTGCGTATGTATCAATTGTGTTACTTGCAGTATCTGCTTAGAAGTATTAAAGCAAAATGTCATTGTCAGGTTTGTCTTTTTGTATTTGACAATTGTGGATGTCACTTTACTTTTGTTTGTAAATGGAAACCTGTTTGCTGCTGAGTCACAGAAGAAGGCAAGACATAATAAATATATCTCCTAATCTACCAGAAAGTTGTGGATCACTGGCATGACAGAGAGGGAGTCTTTTTTAACCAGGGATAGCAGGACTGAGGGACCCTGTTTCCTGTGCAGAATTCCCTGTCACTCACATGCTTTGACTGGTGTGAGTTGCATTCCCCAAAACACATATGTGAGTATCAAGAACCAGTAGCAGACATTGCCCTTTATATGGAAACAGGAGTAGAGGAAGCCCAGCATTCCCCATATAGGCCCCCTAATGCAGCTGTCTGCTGGAAGAAATTACAAAATGCAAACCAGGAAGCTGAAGTACAAAATGATGACTTTCATTGCCATGTTCTGATTTCCAGAGTGTTTATCCCTCATCCTCTGTATTCCTAAGTCTTTCAAATGGGTTGACCAAGGCATGAAGTATTTGAACCCTTGTCTGCATTTTTAAGTTTTAGGAAAGTTCTACTATTGCTAAGACCAGCACATTTCTGATCCACTGGGAGACAGCAGCAGCACAGGAGCCGACTGTGTATCCACATGATGTTGAGTCATTGCTACTTGATTTTCTGAGACTGAGAGGACATGTCCATGCAGTGTGTGATGATAGAATTCTTAGAAAACTGGTGGGCTATAGAGTCCACTGACGCATATGCCATCCCTGCAAACACAGAGTCAGGTGAAATAATAATTATAATGAAGACATTGAGCCAATGAATGAAAAAAACCTGAGAGCAGGACCCTACTACACTGTCATTGTGGAGATTACAGGGTTGTCCAGCTGATAGCTTGAGGGATGGAATAAGAAAGCAAGATATGTCTTCCTCAATATGAATTAAAGACTTTCTTGGACCTCTAGAATGATAGAACAATATTTCTAGGTGATCTCAGCCTTTTTAGAGACACCATGTAAACCTTCCAATGTCCTTCACCAGCACAGTACAAAATATTTTCCTCGACTTTAATGGCTTAAAAACAGCTACCACAAAGTTCTGCATGTTTTTATGAGAGAAGTAGTGTTGCTGAAGTTCTGTGGAGATTCGCAAGAGGGATCATGGTGTGCTTCTGGAAAAGGCTGGTCTCAACAACCCTAGCAGTGGATCAAAGCACAAGATGTGCTCAAAATGATCTCTGGATTTAAACTCTCACTAGCAAGAGAAGTGTCTTCATGGGTGTTCTGGCTCGCAAATATTTTCTGTTTCTTACAGCCTGGTTTCTGCTGTATTTTGCTGTAAAGGATTCACTGAAGCAGACAGCAAGGTAATGCACAGAGACTTCCCTCAGGTCGCAAAGAGAAGAAAGTATCATTTCCAAAACTGTAGTTGGCCACTCACCATGGTGGAAGGCTGTAGTGCTAATGTAGACTCTTTTGCATGCACAGCTAGGAATGTAGTGCCTTTGAGAGGCTTACAACACCTACTATTCTCAGCTTTCTTCTTTCCTCTCTTTTTGAAGTTGCCTCACATCCAATTCAGTGCTGCTACTTCCAAAGTCCACTCCCCCGAGGAAGACCAGAAAGTCATTCTGGTTTTCCCCATTTTATTTGCATCCACAGTAATTATTCAGGCAGTAATTGAGGGGACTTTGAATATTTATTAAAACTACATCAAAGGTGTAGCACTGTTTTTTTCTTTCTATATGACCTGCAAGGAAACAACCCCCCCCACCCCAATAATTGCATTCAAGTTCAGGTTATTTAGTCCCATAGCTTCCATCTGGGTGTTTTTTTCTAAAGTGGTGATAGACTGGGTTTTGTTGTTCATGGCTAATTTAGTTCTCTGTATGTGTTTCAAGCATTTTGCTAAGAGGCCACATTGTTTGTAATGACATTGATGATGAAGTTTCTTCACCAACAGCCCCTCTCTGAGGTCCTACACTCTCTTAGGGGAATGGTCCCAGACTCACAATTTCTTTGCAGTCCAAAAGGAACACTATAGCTCATTATCTCAGAGAAGAACTCCAAAAGGAGTTCTTCAAGTTTGAAGAAAATCTGCAAGTTTCCTCAATGTGAGCAGCAAAGAGAGGCTGATCTCCTGCAAAGCAAGAAATTTAAAGCTATGAGAACATCAGCCTGCTAAGTCTGATTGCAGACTAAGCAAGGATAACATATTTTATTCACTGCATCATGATAGCTTCAAATAGATATTCAAAATATATGTCTGAAATAATTTCTTCTACTCACACTCTAACAAGATGTCATTGCCTCAGTGCCAGGGGAGCATATTACATTATATACATACCTTTTTCCTGGCTATGACATTGATGGAAGAATATGCACAGTATTGACAGCTGATTTATCTATTTATTTAAGAAAAATCCATGCATTGATTAGAAAATCATTAGCATCAACTGGTCTCAGGGCTTTCTAACTGTTTAAAATTCTTAAAAAGATGCATACATTCTTTAAAACAAAAAAAAATGGAAGTATATTTTTTTTGTTCAGTGTAAGCTATGATTTTCCTTTGTTACAGGTTATGGCAGCAAACTGAAACAGATGCCATTCTGAACTGAAAAGGGAACTAAAATTCCAGCAGTTTAAAGTTTTTCTGGTGTTTGGTGCATCAAGGACCTCAGTCTACCTTGTCTGGGGCTTGATATTTTGGTTATAGTTATATGGTTAAAACCCTTTTTGCTTTCATGGCATAGAACGAGACTTTAGGGGAAATGATACCACTATCTGTCTACATCTTTCACAGTGCCTGGTGTTAGAGTATTTTACGAATTTATTTTCCTCCAACCCAATCAAACATGAAAAACAGAGGATTTTGGCTGTTCCAGCATGTCTATTGTGTTAGGGTACTGTTCTTTCCTTATGAGCATCAGCCTGGGTCATAAATGGAGTTCACTTCATTTTAGTACAGATGTGGAAAAGGTAAGGAGAATTTATCCTTAGTGTTTGGTTTTACTTCTTTGAGAGTACAGATCTTTCTGGTTTAAGCTGTCTTCCAAATAGTTGGGATTCATTAACCTGTGGAGCCATCTTTTGTGCTGGTTCCTCACCAGCCTCTGGAGCATAAGGGATTAGATTTGACTAGACATTTAACTTTTTTAAGGAGCTGAATCCTACTGTAGGTAACATCTTCTAGTGGTTTTATTAGTCAGGGTTGGGTACAACTCACTTTAGCACACTGTTCTTGCTCACCCTGCTGTCTGTTCTGTACATTTGCCACAACCACTTAATTCTGTATGAGGCACATTCTTTCTGCTGTATTTTCATAGGTTTTGCTGCCTGCACCAACTGAAAACTATTAAAACCATAAAGTGCTTTAAAATAAGCATGTGTCAAAAAAAGAAATCGCTCTTCTAAGTATCCCACTTGCTACTGGCAACTATTACTTGCAGTTACAAGTCAGATAATTTAAACTTTGTCCCACATTTCTAAACTACCTCCTTCCTGACGGAGCTGTAACTTTTGCTGTCCTGTTCTTCAACTCAGAGTATTTTTTTCACATTACTTCTGTTAACATATCTTGTTGAGTAATTACTCAGGGCCAAGTCATCTGGCAGAGGTCTGCTGTTGTCAGTGCCTATGTCCCAGCTGATTGGCACTTAGTTATAGAGGTTGCACAGGGCCAAACTGCTCTGTCTGCATTGGTCCTTGCTTATCTGGATTGGGGAACCTATTGCAAGACATTGCAAACCTCCCCTCGAGGCTACCACCCAATTGGGGTTTTTTTTTCTTTTTTTTTTTTTTTTTTTTTTTTTTTTTTTTTTTTTTCTTTTTTTTTTTTTTTTTTCACTTTGGCTTTGGCTGGTTGTTTTGGGTTTTTTAAAGAGTCAATAAGAGGATGGCAAGTACTCAGATCTTGTCATGATGTTCAGAGAGGAATCAGACTTTGACCCGAGAATGGGATATTCAGGTGAAAAGTTATGTGTCCTATGGTGTAGAAAACATCATTGCTGGGAGTAAAAATACAGACTGATATCAAGAGTCTTGTGAGTCAATAATACAAAACTTTTGATTTTCTGATGTGTGTTATGTAATGCAAATCCAAAAGGATTCTGTTGATGTCATTTCTGAGGAGTCATTATTAGATGCTGATTTTAAATACAGTTGTGTTTTGACAACTTAGAGATAAATCCTATGCTTACAGAAATGATGGGTTTACACAGAGTAGTGTAAATTATTTTGATGTACAGCAAACCTTAGTTGTTATTCTAATCAGGTTGCAGTACATTTGATGTATAACTCCAGTCCTCCATTTACACCACAGCACATAAAATTGTGCACATGTGTGTGCATATTTATACTTATAAATATAAATATACTTGTACCCAAACTGTACATACAGGTATATTTATATGCACACCAAAACTTTACTTTATACACACAAGTATATATGAAAAGATATAAGATATACACAGAAGCAGATGTATAAAAATCTCTGACCTCTAGCAATCTGCAATAAAGAATTTGGTAGGGGACAAATACAATTTTCTTTTTTCTTTTTTTTTTTTTTTTTTTGTTATTCTGTCTGGACTAGGTTACACACCCTGCGAATGGAGCTAAAGAAAAGCAAAAAACTTGCAGCACAGAAAGGAAATGGTTTTGATGTTTATGAATCACTACTGTCAAATTTCTGCAAGTAAAATACAATAGACAGGATATATATACACAGCAGCCCCCTTCATGTTTAAAACATTCTAGAGAGCTTAACAAGTGATAACCTAAGATAAAGCTGCTGTTGGGTCAAAGAATGAATTAAACAAGTGTTGCCTTTAGTCTTGACATGAAAGCATTTACAGAGCCAATGTTCTAAATCTCTGCTGGCAGAATATTCAGAGGTAGAAAACGATAGAGCACTTAAGATGTACAGGCCCTTTCAGCTATGGATTTATAATGATATTTCTGTAGACCATTTGTAGAACACAAAACCTGACTTGGGCAGTAAGGAAGTAATACCTTAGCTGGATATGTAGGGCCTGGAAATTAGATATGCAGCTGGAATTTTAAGAGCTAATGAAAACCTGAGAACAATTCACCTTCTGGGGGATGGACAGAAGCAGCATCTGACTTTGTGAACCTTCCCCCGCCTTGCTGCTTTTTTAAATTCATGTGACTTGAGGATTTTTCTTGCTTATACTTTTTGCAGGTACACTTCATGGTTATACAACTGCCAGGCTGAAAGCTCCTAAATGGGTGTGACTAGTGCAATGGTTCAGTCATAGTTTGTCCAAGAAACTACTTCCTTTTATCCTTAGTGAATCAGCCCAAAGCAGGGGAGAGGGGAATTTTCCTCTGTGCCCAGTCACAGAATGTAGCTGAGCAGTTTATTGTGTTGCTGTCATTGTGTGGATGGACACCTGTCAGCCAAGATTTAGAAAACTGGAAAGATCTGGTGGATGGCCCTTCCTATACAGCATCAGAAATCTAAAGGATGGTTATGGCTTGCAGCTGTTCCTTGACTGATCCCAACAATCAATCCAGCTCTTTGGTATGGGCCATACTCTCTTACAGTCTTGGTCTTACATTATACTGGAATGTAATTAATTAGAATTTCTCTCTTCTTGAACCTCAGATGTGCTTTAAAGTAAATTGCATTCACTTTAAAAAACTCTGTTTCCAGTGTAAAAAGCCTCCAGGAAAACCAGAGTGCATAAGAACAAAGAGGAAACTCTGAGGATGCTTAGAATTATCCAAGACTCCAGTCCCAGACAGAAGCCTTTTATCACTACAAGTTTTCATGTAAAATCTAGAACCATAGACAAAATTGTCCTTGACCCAAATTTGATTTTTTGAACAATGTGTTTCAGGATCATCCCAATAAAGAGTGAATGTGGATGAATTTGAAAGAAAGTGCACTTTAACTGCTTAACTCTAGACTTGCCATCCAAATCTCCTTGGTTGCCCACACTCCATCAACATCTTGACTTTTGTTTTCCTTTCTATAATCTCTAAAAAAGCCCAGTATTCCTGTATTCCTGACTGCACACAAAACCTCTTTCTGAGCACCTACAATCTAATGAGATTCTAAAAACTATGTGAACAAACACTTGCTATATAGTACACCTCGCCCACAGGATCAGACACCAAACAAAACAGACAAGCACCTGTATTTCCTATGAGACATTGCTGGTTAGGAAGGGGCATGCACGGGCTCTGTGCCCTCGGCATCCTGCCAGAGACCAAGCACATCACTCTATGCTGTGCAAGGGGCCCTAACCTTGGCAGGACATGCTAGCCTAAGCATAAGGTCTGCCCCCTGGGCTTACTGTACCTGCACAGAAAAATGCAGTATGACACACTAACAAAATCAGAAGAGGGCTCAAGCATTAAGGGCACTCACCTGCACTCTTGGAGATTTAGGGAGTTCAGGCCCTCTCACACAAAAGACAACCTTTGGACAAAAAAACTGAACTTTACAAATCCATTCCTTTGTGTAGATCCCATTTATATCCCCAAGACCTATGTAAGGTGTGGCAGCACCTTTACTCAATGCACCATTTTCATTTTACCTTTAAAAATGGCTTCAAGGAAGTTTACCTGAAGAGCAGGAGCTTCCTAAGGATTAGCAGGTAGTTGAGAGTAACTCATTAGTACTGTAGGTGAAGGGGCTGCACCACACCCTTCCTGCCAAGGAGATCATTTCTCCATGGTGTAGAGCCAACCACTCCATGACCATGCTGCCCAGTATCAATAGATGTAAAAACTGCTTAAAAGGCTGTTGCTAATATGTACTGGAGGTTAATTGCAGGAGTTGGGAAAGCTGATGTTTGCCTGAAAACAAACACAATATACATTTGTAGTGGGAAGTTGTAAACAAGGAGGCATGCTGGGTAGGTAGCCTCAAGCTAGCAGAATTTTTTAAAAATCTTGAGACTTGTCTTTACATTATTTATAGGCTGGAGAAGATTCATTGTTTGTGAAACAACAGGAAGCCTTTGTGCTACATCTATCGACAAACTGAAACCTTCTTGGAGTGCAATTTGCTTTGATATCCTGTAGAGATTTCCTCCTAAATTCTGAGTTTCTTAAATATGCTGCTTTTAAGACTGCTCCTTCTCTCACGTGCACATTCTCTTGCTATGCCTCGTATGGTGCGTGAAACATCCACAGTGAACTAAACCCCATGTGGTCGGAGAGAATTATCAAGGGTGGGTGGTATCTTTAAAGAGAAAATTAGTAAAACATTGATTCTTATTAACTCAAATAAAACCAAATTTCATTAAAGCACTAGCAAAGAGTGAAAAAAATGTTATGTACACAAAGTTGGTGTGTTCTCTGCAGAACCCAGCATAAGCTAAAGATATTACTTTTATAATATAATCAGAAAGTAGGGAACAAAGCAAGAAAGAGAACTGAAAGACTAATTCCTCCCACAAGAAAACAAGACAAAACATTGTGTCTGAAGAGAATATTCTGTACTCACTGTGTTCCTTTATCCTTCGTGGCAATACAAGAGCAGTCAGCAAAGGCTCAGTGGGCAATATTCCATTGCATGTAACTCTTCTGAAGTCCAAGATAGCACACCAGAGGTTAATACAGCCCATATCAGACTTAAAACTGGGTTTGCATTTTATATATTGTGATTTATTGAACTGCAGTAGCCCCTAGAGGCTCTTAGTAGGACTGCTGTCCCATTGTGTTCCATGTGCTAACAGGAAAGGACAATGATGGAACACTTGGGCCCTCACTTGGACTTCACTGGGGTTTGGCACAAGCTCAGAAGTCTTCTGTGCTTCCTTTCCAGAGATCAGCTTCTTATCCTCTTTTGTGTGAATCACTGAGTGAGGTTCTCTGATAAAGACCCTCAAAGTTGGTGGAGTTACTACTATACTACTATACTATACTATACTATACTATACTATACTATACTATACTATACTATACTATACTATATTACTATACTATATATAAAAGCTTGTTGTTTGCACCAACTCATCCTCACCTGTTGCAAACAAAATCTCCTTTGCCAGAGGGAAACAATGACCCTGCCATGCTGTAGATGGGCTTCACAGCAGAGATCTTCTATTAGCCAATCCCAGGAGCTAAGGAAAAACAGCAAAGATATGAAGGCAAAGCTAGCAGTACAGCTGTTGGAAAAGCACTGGAATAGTCAAACAGGAGCTTCAGTCATTCCCTCTGGGCTGTGAAGAGAGATGTCTTGTCATGTGGAGCTGTTAAAATAAAAGTAATTAAAACCTAAGGAAAAAAATTAAAAGGAGACCAGCAGGAGTAACCCCTTTAGATGTTTTAAATTGATAGTCTTATTTTTCTTTATGCAGGGAAAAATATCTTTTTTTTTTTTTTTTTTTTTAAAGGGGATTGCTTGTGTTTCTGGATCCCTGCCCATTAGATATATCTGAAAACAGCCTCTGGTGCAGCTGGCACTGGCTAATAGGCAGTTTAACTTTCTCAACATACTGTTGAGTCCTAAATCCACTTTGAGCACAGTAAATGGCTCTTCCCTACATGGCATCCTGATGTCTTTTATAGAAGTAACATTTTCTTTTTATGCTAGGATTCTTCAAAGCATGCTAAATAGTTTAGAAAACTTTCCAAAGATCATTAAAATCTTGCAAAATCAGTAAATATATTTTTAAATTATGTTCAATGCAATCATTGAAAGCAGTATTGCTTCTATCACAGAGATTCATCCCAAGGTGGATTTACTGTAGTACATTTAAAATCCAGAGGAGGTCTGAAATTCTAAAACAACACTACTCAATCAGTTGGGAAGGGATGTTAATGACAAAATCGCATGTATCAAAAGGACAGCAAAGAAGGCTCTTGTTTTCAGAAGATAATCTTCAAAAATAATAATGACCTGTAAAAACAAGTCTTTCTGATGAATACAGTTTGTCTGAAAAAATCAAGGAATTTCAGCAAGAATCATAATTTTCTCCATAAACCAAAGACTGATCCTTTCAGCACATGGCTGTGTACTGATCCAAAGGGATTAGGGCTTCCTAGTCACCTGCCAACATCAGCTCTGCAGAGCTTTCCTCAGTGACTTCTTCTATTGCAAGTCTTTGCCTATCAACACTTACTGAGGCTGGATGGAGCTCACGCCTCAAGATTTTCAGTTATGGCAATTTAATGCCAATTCCTCTGCTGGCTGTGACATGAGGTCCTCAGAGGGAGATGCAGAAGACACCTCTTTGTATGTGTTTTTTTCAGTAGCAAGCCAAGATTGGTTTCTGCTTCTTAAAGATAAGTACTTAGAGGACAGAACAAACAGGAATGAGCAGGAAAAATCATCCAAGCACATCCATGGGAAGGTCGTAGTTAATGAGTAGAAAGTGTGAAGAGCTTGAAGAGTAAAATCTGACTTACCAGTGTTTGTTAGTGTGTCACTGCTGCAGACCTGCTATAGACACACAGGAGATTAAGGAGCTAGAATATAATCCAACCACCACCACTTCTTCTGTAGCTATCTTTTCAGTTAAAGAAATCCAAATAAACTCACTTTTCAACATTTTAGCTCTCTAATTTAGGCTCAACAGTGGAGGGGAGGCAGGAACCCCTGTCAGTCTGCTGGGGGCCAGATTACCCTGCTAGTTGTGGAAGGGAGCACACACACTGCCTGGCAAGGATGCTCCTTGAGTACATGTTGCAAAAAGCCCACTCTATGCTCTAGGACCAGATTTCATACCTTGAACCATGGGCTTAGCCAGGCATTTGTTCTTGATGGGAATATGATTATTTATCTTTTCTTTGGGTTTGATCTACAGACCACCTGCACAAAGGTATGGGCTCAAGGCAGGAATGCTTAGAGGTTTCACTTATATAAAAACTGGGATATAATATAAAATTACATAGAATGTAAGCAGTACAAATAATCATTTATCACATCAACATGTGAAATGGGTGGTATTAATAGCATGTCTAATATTTTTGTTAACTCAGAAAAGATGCCCTGGAGTGGTATTACTAATGACAGCACTGCATTGTTATGTAGATGAAGCTTTGAGCCAAAAAGTGGAGTGGTACTGTTCATACTACATTTTTGTCAAACAAAGACAAATCTAGCCTTGCTTTTAGCATCTCTATAGGATTAACTTTCTTTATCCATAAGATACAGAACAGTTGGGGCTACCCTTCTGCTGGGTATGACCCATATAAATTCAGCAAGAGCAGTTGCAATGTACTTAGAGATGACCTTAGGATCCAGCCTCTCTGGATCCATTCTCATCTGCCTACCACAGAAGGAAATCTATCTTGACATAGTTCTTGCACATAAACTGAGCAATCCTAAATATTACAGTTGTACCCTCACTGCTACCCCAGTGCCTCTACTAAACTCCTTAAATACAGTTCTTTCAGATAAATAGGAGCAGAACCAGCAGCTGTCAATAGGAGCAGAACCATTTCCTGTAATGTGCACTTAGAACTAGCCCAGAGCTAACCAAAATATCCCCAGCACCAGGTGAGCACTTCGGCCCTGCATAGTTTCCAGCTCAGAGGGTATTCACAGAGCTTCAAGACTGGAGCAATTGATTTGGTGGGCAACTGCAACTTGAAATTGAGAGCAGCCTGCAGTATGTAATATAATAATGTGTTTTCCTTGGGAGTTTAAATTTTCCTTCAGCCCAGGCTCTGTAGCTAGTTTGCACAATGCAATTAGCAAAATTTGTTGCTGCAGTTGGAGTTTGCAGTAGTGCTTCAATCAGGATATGTGAAGCACAATCGAATCTAATTCATTTTGTCCTGACTGAATGGAGTCCTCAATGCTAGTGCAAGTAAAGGATTATAAAAATCCGTTTTTTGTCACCACAGTAAAAGCTCTGCCTATGAATACATACACAAAGAACACCAGGTGTAAAAACAGCAGCCATTTTACATGGTCACTTCTAGAAAAGCATTTAACTTCACAGAGTGAGAGAATGCAACATGGGACAGTTGTGGATTTAATTCAAGCAAATATCTTCTGTGATAAAGTAGAGGGTGTAATCCTTAGAGAGGGGTTCTACCATTTTAATCACAGCAGTAGAGTTGTAGGACTGTATGTAGGCAAGCGATACATTTTGAGAGCCTATTCTGAGCTGTCACATTCCTATGTTCTCACTTGATACTTCTTTTTGCAGCCCTCCACAAATTAGGATGAGCTATAACATAATGTTAACTTAGATGAAGGCAGAATTTGCTGGCGGGGCATGCTGAGAGAGGTTTGTGTATTTTGGGTGGGTGCTCTGTAGCTCAGATCTATTCCTTCACTTCTGACTTGCAAATAGCAAAAACATTTGTTATTCAGTTTTCAAAGACAGCATAATGTGTTGGTCTATCACACTCTGTAAGTTGGCTGTCAATAGGAACTTCTGAAACAGCCCACCCCTTCATGGCTGGAAAATACTAAATAGCAACTACCAAAATGTAAATGCTTGCCTTTTGCTTTTTGTTCTTTGTTGCCTCTTGTTTTTCAGGAGACAAGAAAGCAAAAAATTTGAACATTGCCTTTTCCAATAGAGATTCCTTTATGTGCTGACACTTACAAACTTTTAAAATATCACCACCTTCTAGCTTCATTCACTACATCACCATTAGCTTTGTGCTCTGAATAGCATGGTTAAATCATTGTGAACACTGTAGTTAAATTATTAATGTTGCCTTGGTTGCTAATCCAGTGCTGACTGCTTGTTACTTTGGATTGTGTGGCTGGCTACAGCTCATTGCCTTTTGTCCCTGTCTTCCCAGGGTACCATCTCTAACCAATTACCTAGTCTGATGCTTTCTTCTTATTCTTGCTAGCTTTTCCTTTGGCATCACACCAATAGTGCTAATAAAACCTGGATTGGACCTGGAATAGGGAAGCTACATTTTTATCCATGGAGCAAGCCCAGCCCAGTCTGAAGCACAGTAGGCTTCCCTGCTTTGCCATGTCAGACCTTGGCTGAGATACTGAAGTGGACTAATTAATGCTATTTCTGTTACTGTCACCTACAGCCAGGGAGGTAAACTCATACCACATGGCCAAGGTCATGCTATCAACAATTCCTTGTACCCATGCAGGCCCTCTGGATTTGAACCAGCAACCCACAACTGAGTCTATAACCTGCACAAATTCCTAGAGCTGTCTAATGGCTTTGCCATGGATTGTTTCAGCAGTGTCCAAAATAAGTCACTTAAACTAGTGAAGTCAGTAATGGATCATTTAAAAGTATTTTCCTCTGAACCACTTCATTTTAGTTTTCTATGACATTCAGTGTTGTATTGGTACATCTTTAGTATACCTACTATTATACACAGATAATATATAGGAATTGTTTACAATACTTTAAACAACCCATCAAAATTAAATGTCCCATCATTGTATTTTGAATTTTCTCAATAAAAAGTAAAAAAATTGAACTTCTGCAAAATACTCTGATTTATGTAAAACAATATGTTTAATGGAGAGTTGGTATTCATCTACTGCTACAATAGCTAGAGGCACTACTGTGATACATTTATTTGGCATATCAGAATACACTTAGATGTTGGTTTTTTTAGAAATATCAAATAGTATCTTAGTTAACATTCAAAGGTTAACCTGACATACCCAGTGCATCAAAGGCTACTTACTCTGTGGATCTGGATCTTCTCTCTTTTCTGTGGTATCCTCAGGCTTGATTTGGCTGTTCTCTGGCTGTGCTGGATCACAGAAGCACAGAATGTTAAGGGGTTGGAATTGCCCTTAGAGATTACCCAGTCTCAACCCCCCTTCCATGGGCAGGGGCCCCTCCCATTAGAGCAGGCTGCTCAAGGCCCCATCCACTCTGGCTGCAGTGACCACTGCATCCACAACCTCCCTGGGCAACCTGTTCCGATGTCTAACCACCCTCACAGTAAAGAATTTCTTCCTAATATCTGAGCTAAATTTCTCCCCTTTCAGCTTGTACCCATTATTCCTTGTCTTTTCACTAGAGTTCCTGAGGAAGAGCCCCTCTCTGACTTCCCTGTCAGCCCCCTTCAGACACTAGAAGGTTGCTATGAGGTCTCCAGGCTGAGCGGCCCCAACCCTGTGATTTGCTCAGTTGGTTAGAGCATGGCACTAGTAGTGTCAAGGTTGAGGGTTTAAACCCTATTCAGGCAATGCACTTGGGAGTTTGACTCAAAGGTCCATGTGGGTCCCTTTTAATTTAGAATATTTTGTGATTCTTTCCCAACTTGTCATTCGACATGTTCCAGTTCTCTTATCAACGTTATGGCCCTCCTCTGGATTTGCTCCACGTCCTTATGTTGGTGGCATGAGAACTGTGTGCATTACTCCAGGTGGGGTCTCACAAGAGCAGAGCAGAGGGGCAGAATCATCTCCTTCTGGCCGTACTGCTTTTGATGCAGCCCAGGATGTGGTTGGCTTTCTGGCCTGTAAGAACGCTACTGGCTCATACTGAATTTTTCATCAACCATCACCAAGCCTTTCTCCTTAGGGCTGCTCTCAATCACTTCTCTGCCCATGTGTAGATTTGTCTGTGATCACACCAGGGACACCAGGTAGGAACCTGCACGTCTCTTTGTTGAACTTCATGAGGTTTTCATGGGCCCATCTCTGAAGCATGTCCAGGTCCCTCTGGATGGCATCCCTTGTCTCCAGTGTGGCGACTGCACCACAGAGTGTGATATCTTCAGCAAACTTGCTGAGGACACAGTTGATCCCGCTGTCCACATCACCAACAAAGATGTTGAACATTTCTGGCTCCAGTACTGACCCAAGGCATGACACCCATCACTGGTCTCCATGTGGGCAATGAGCTGTTGAGCCCAACTCTGGATACCGTGTCCCATGCCTGCTTTCCAAACCTTGGGAAGCAGAAGCACAGATGTGCCCATGGCAGTGGCCTAGATGGATCCCTGTCACCCATGAGGCACTGGAGTCCAGGAGAGCAGAGCAATGAGAGCTCACCACAGTGATCTCCTCTTTGCAAGGAAGTGCTCATGCTGAGAGGGGTGCTTGTGCTTCATGGCCCCATGTAATGCCTGCTTGTTCCTTTCACATGTCAGAAACTCATGATCTAAGTGGAAGAGGCCTGTACTGAAGTGATTTTCTATATATGTACTGCATATGTATTTCTTTATTTATCCATATCTATATAAATGTATTGATGTAAAATCCTCATTGTATTTAGATGGTTTTGCCCATGTTTCAGGGAAAAGATGTTATAGTGAAGCACTAAACTGTCTTATTTGCTTTCGTAGATAATGACGTTATTCCTTGGTATAACTGGGAAATGAAATTAGCAGCCTTTGTCAAAGTGAGGACAGCTAAAATGCCAGGAAGGAGGACAAGGCACACCTTCCAGAGCAAAGAACACAAGGCTGCCTATCACCACCATCTCTGCTGCCGCAGAAAACCACCCCAAAGCAGCTCATACCAGCCCAGCAGAGGCAGCACTCTCTCCTCACCAGCCTACTTACAATCCCTCTGGGGAAGGTTGATCTCCTGTCCACTCTTGGCAGGAACCTCAGCAAGGGAACCTTTTGTACCAAGTGTGTCAGGCAAGCCAGATTTCTGAGTTTGACCTAAAAAGAAAATTAGCAAAAGGCAGCAGACAGATGTATTGCCTCCAGCTACTATCAAAAATCCCCTGCTTGACATCTGTGTCCATACAAAGGTCTTTGCTGTAGACATTGAAGCAGATGCCAGGCCTTCTTGGATCTTTTGCAAGACAGAAGAACTTTAAAGTTGACTGCCTGCTATGTCTTAGATACCTTAGATTCCTCTTTATTATCTTGTCTCTGTAACAATTTGCTACTTATAAAGTATGATAGCACCAGTAAGTCAAGTAGCTCTTTGCTTTGGCTTTCTTGTGGAACATCTGTCATGTGAAGCCCATTGCTTTCAGCAATCTTGTCAGAACAACTTTCTGGGAGAGACTGAGGAGAGCATTTACTTGTAGAGAGGCAGGAGCAGGGATTCATCCCAGAGGGAATATTTGTTTTGCCTACACCACAGAAAAAAGCCATTCCTGAAAATAATGGCTTACAAGGAATAGTTGAATCAATGGTGAACTAAGTTTTCCTCAGTGACAGGCAAAAGCAAAAGATATTTGCTATATCTCAGTCAATGTTATTTGCCACCTGGTAGTAAAGAGTTCATTCCCATCTGTGCTGACAGTCCAGGTCCAGGAGTTGTCCTGATCTCTGCAGAAAAGCCATGAAGAGCCTCTCACTGGTGCCAATGAGAGCTCTGAACTGAGGCTCCTCAGTAGCCCATTATATGCCAGGTCAGCTCAGGACAGGCCAAACAAAAGATCTACTTTGGGACTAGAGGAGGGAGGGACATTTCTTTTACTCTCTGTTTCTTAAAAAAAGAGCAGATAGAACTTTATGATAGAAGGAAAGAAGAAAGAAAAAAAAAAAAGGAAAGAATTCATTAGTGTATAGGATTCACTTATATTTTGGCTAAAATTTACAATAAATCTGAACCAAAACTGAAACACCGAGTGCCATCAATGAAAAAAAAAAAAAAATTATCAATGAAAACTCATGATTTAAAGAATCATAAGTGCTGCTTGCATATTGGTTTGTGTCTTACTTCCTCAAATTTGTATCTTTTGCCTAAGTGAAAGATACTGAATCCTCAGAAATAGTGAAAGCTCTGCATATTTCTTGGCTATCTTGAGAGTGGACTTTGGAAGGCTGAGCAGAAAGAGTCAGTGCCCTGTCAGTGGCTCTGTGGAGAAGAGACAGCAATGTACATTCATCCATTTACACATCAAAGAGTGCAAGAATGCAAGAAATAAACACTTTAAAATGTTCCAGTGCTTAGGGATTTTCCATCAGAGCTCTTAACAACCACAAATTCAAATTCATACGAAAACCAAGACACTATATCAACAGCTTACAAAACAGCTTTTCCTGTTTTCATTACACTTTTTTTCTTTCCATCCCTAAATGTATTACAAAAATGAAATGCATATAATGTCCCATTTTTTAATTTTTTCTTTCTTTTTCTTTTTTTTTTTTTTTTTTTTTCCTAGCTTACTTGTCTCCTTCCTTCATTTCTTTCTCTACTCCTAGTTTTTCAAAACTCAGCCCAGGTACAAATTAAAAAAAGATCATGAAGGTCTGTCACTGGTGCTTGCTAATTTTTCTGAAAACAAGGACTGCCTTGAGAAGACTAAGTAAAAACTGAGATTTGACATACAGGGAATCTTTTTTTAGAGTAGGAAAAAGATAAAATTTCTAAGAGAAAGAGGAAAATAAAAATGCTTTATTTCCAAAACATTTATATGAATACCCTGACATGAAAGTAATTGATAATTTCTCTGTTTTGATGTTTCAGGCAACATGACTTAAAGGTCCAAGAAATTTGGTCATTAAGTGAAGGCCTCATTTCAAATTCAAATGCAAAAACATCCCCTACAGTATATTTCCTGTGATAGGTTGCTCCATTTACACACATAGTTATCAGTGACACTTGGAATATGTGACTACAGCTTTCAGTCCCTGAAGGCAGTTTGTTACAAGCATGCATGTTGATAATGGCTAACATATATTTATATCTTACTTCTCAGTGCCCAAAAGGGCACCTTGGTCTTTCCCTATAAACAGCACTTGAATACAGTTAATGGATGCTAGCAGCTGCTTTGCCATTAACTTCTCTTGGGCCAAGAAGGCAATGCAGACTTTAATTAAGCAGGTCATTGTGGAAAGCATTCCCAGAGCCCAGTGAGATGTGTCTTGCTTATTGGAAATTTTGTGTTTTCACATGTCTGAATATGAGCCAGGTTTTTTTCCCTCTGCCATGAGGATAGGTAATTCACATTTGGGCCAAGGCATGGACTGGGGTATTTAATAAAAAATATACCCAAATCCTGGTTTTTGGTTCTTCTGAGTGTTTTTTCTTTCTTCCTTTTTTCTTCTCCTTAGGGAATAAGAATATCTCTTGCCTTAAAAATAACCTCAGTTTTTCAAGACCAGCTAATCTGGGTAGCTTGGTGAGTTTATTTTCTAGGAAACAACGAAATGCAGAGTGCAAATGGAATTGCTTTAACAACTAGCAGGACAGAATCTGTGTCAAATTTCCCCCACTGTCTCAGCTGTTCTCACTGTAGAAAGCCACTGCCAAATCACAGTTTCAGATGGCTGAAATAGATTAATCTCTCCAGTCTTTTATTTGGTTGCTACAGAGCTCCGTACTTCACAAAAACAAAAGCTCCTTCCACAGTCTTATACAAATTCCAGAGAATTTGGATTTACAGATTAAAAGCATACAAAGTTTCAGAAAACAAGGGTATATATAATCAAAAAACATAGCCTTGTGCCAACTGACATGGGTCCTGACAAGAAGTGTTTTATGGGAAAGCAGACAGTATGATCCCATGGTTGACTCAGAAGTCCCCTTACTCTGATTTTGCACTGATAGGGGGAAAAAAAAAAGTATAAATTTGAATCCCTTAGTGTCAGGTATAAGCATTTCATCTGTCCAATCTGAGTATATTTCAGCCTTACAGATTTTATTTCTAAAGCACCTCTTCTTGTAGCCTGCTAAAGTGCTGACTGGCAGGTGATATTCTTTGTGTGCCTTTCCACTCACATGGCTTCCACTGCACCCACCCCTCCTTTGGGATAACTTAAACACTACAAACCATGGGGGCACTGGGACCTCCCAGGTCCCTTTGTAGTCTGAAACTCCAGACTGGTGATGGACAACATCACTCACACCACTGCATGGTGTCACACCTGACACTCAGGAAGACCACAGGATAAAGCATGCCCTGTCTTTACCAGCTTGTGGAGGATAGCTGGGCATTAGAGAGCTCCCAGAGCCCAGGACTTTAACAACCTCCTCAAGATGAGTGAGGAGAAGTGGTGCTCCATGGAGCACCAGGCAAGAGCTGTAATTGCAGGGGAGCAGTATGGACTTTCTAGTAATGTGTAACCTTTGCTTCAGGAAGCATCACCAGTGATTGTCTCTGCCCCCTCTCTTTCACAAGCCCAGAAGTGTGTCCCTTGAGTGATGGACATGTATCAGTTTCACATCAACAACCACAAGCAGCCCACACCCAGCTCCAGTAAGTCTCTGAAGTTTGTCTACTGAAGCATGTGATTTTTCCAGATATTCTAGTTTTTGGGGGTGGTTTGTTTTGTGTCCCTTCACCAGTTCCATTTCAAAAGGTTCATCTCAGAGCCCTCAAATAACAGTGACTTTTAATTACTATCTATCCATATTGGGTTTGAACCAGTGACCCAGAGATTAGATTTGAACCAGTGACAAAGAGATTAAAGGAACCATTCCTGATCCCGTGACCCATCTCCTGAGTCCAGCAGTCCCTGAAGAATGTGATTCATTAACTGAACTGCTTCTGCTGACTTTATTTTCCCAGTGCCTCATAACCTACATGAAATTACAATATTTTTCCCATTCTCACTATGTGTATGTCAGATACTTACTTACCCCAGTTATTTTCCTAGCTAGCCTCATAGGAGTTGTGTAAATGGCATTATCAAAATTGCATCTCCCTGATTCATTATTTCCAATTTTACAAAATAGCTGAGTTAGTAAAGACACTATCAAAGGGGTTTTTAAATAAACATGCTTAATCTTCTGGAGATTAAAAGAGATAGTATGGGTGACATATAATGATTATTTTACCCCAAAGCCATCAGAAATACAACGTACAAGAAAAACACATCAAACAAATAGGCACAATAGAGAGCATTTCAATGAGAAGATAATCACACTTCAGGATTTGCTTCAACTCAGTGGCCTAAATATTGCCCTATATGTATAATAACATGAAAGAGGAATACAAAAAACTTCTAGATGTATACTCACAGTCTGCTTAAAAAATGAACTGCAACTAATATCTATATTAATTTATTTTCAAATTAAATCTTAGGAGTTCAATCTGATAGCGGACAAAAATAAAAATAATTTAGGAAACTAGAAAATAAAAAGGAAGGTGATCAATTTCTGGCATGATGCAAATTTTGATTGATAAGAGTAAAATGATTAGGCAATATCTCTCTAACCAAATATCAAGAAAATTACACTGACTGTCTGATTATCTTAATATTTTTCACAGAAAAAGTATGATATGCAGAAGAAACTCATGGCCTGCCAGTGTAGAAACTCATGGGAAGCAACATAGATTCAACTTTGTAGAGAAGGAGTTCATTTAATAAATCACAAATCCTTCTGCTATTCACCCTGTCTGCAAAGGGATAGCTGATGCAGAATAATGCCCAATTTTCATACGCTGTGCTGGACTATTAGATATAGAGATGCTATTAGGTTCTGACCAGGTCCTCTGTTGGTGTAACTGGCATAAATCAACTGCAGTTAATTGAGCTATGCAGATTTACCCTGGTAGCTGGGAGAAAATCACATATTCATTTACAGCATGCCTGAGAAGCCTGGAGAAGGGTATTTTAAGGCATACCATATTCTTTGAAGTTAGGGACCTGATTAATGCTTTCCAGCAGATGCAACCACTTTGTGACTAATGGCTTTTCCACTGACTAGATATGTGGACTCATATTCCATAGGGCCCAAGCTTCCTGCCAGATTTTCACAGAGACAAGATCTCACGTCTACTGTGTAATTATTCTGTTAATTAAGTTTTCACATATTTCAGTCATGTGCACTGTGACATTTCATCTGCCCCCAAATCATTCTATGAGTACAAAGAGACAAAGTAGGAAAAAATTCGGAGATGGTACCTGTCTATATAATTACAGTAAAAATTATGGACCATAGCTCTTGCCAGCTGATTGTCCTTATTGCCACCTGACTAGCACATAGTCTTAGTAAGACCCAATGTTTTCCAAACAGCTGAAGCCAATGGCCCACAAGAGCCATGGGTTACTCAGAGAAGGTTGCTCTGCTTGGGAAGAGAAGGGCTTTTTTTTGATCCCTCTAAAAGAATGGGCTAAAATCCACCCTCTTTTCCTGTCCCTCCCTCCCAATCACTTTGCTTTAATACATTTTTCTAAGACAGCTTCAAGCATTGCAATTTCAAATCCACCTCTCTAATAATGTTTGCTTACATAGTGTTACAATAAAAACCTCACCTCAAGGTAAGGAGCCCCACCACAGATCCTCTTATCAGTCACCACCTATGAACAGTACATGCTGTGTTCACATTAGCATCAGAAGAGAAGTTAAGTAGTTACCTCCCTTCTGCTTGAAGCTTCAGACAATAGATTTTTACTCTGTTTGACTTTTTTCAGCCCAGGCTGTATGACAAATTCATTACACATCAAGCAGTGGGCAGGCTCACAGCTGCTGCTGGAAAAGCAGTGGTTACTGAGACTGTTTCACTCTGGGGCAATGCTCAGGTCTGTTTAACAGCTGAGAACATCAAGATTCATCATGGCTGGGCTGCAAGAGTTTCCCCTGTAATCAAGCACAATATTGACACTGAGCGAGTGTTGGATCATGGCCCCAAATATCCAGAATTCCCATTGTCTATTTAGGCTTAAATACAGGGAGGACACAGGATATTACTCGATTTAGTTCAAAATAATATCAAAATTTAATTTTTACTGTATAGTACCAATAGCTCTTCTCAGAAGTTGTAAAATACACTATATTCTTGTTGGCAGAAAAGAAAAAAAAAAAGCCATAAAGAATACTAATTGTTTTGTATTCAAACACAACAGTCACATATTTGCATTGACATGAATGAGCAAGGTTTCTCAGTCATTGCAATGGGAGCTTGGATGAAAGAAACAGATCTAAAGGTTTATTCTACTGTCTTTTTTTAAGACTGCCTGCAAGGTACTTTGCTGCCTTTTTTTTTTTTTTTTTTAAGCTTATCAGAATTTCTTACTTTTATGTTTAACACATCTTTTTTAAAAGGGAGCACGATCATTTTCGAAGGATGCTGCTTAGATATAGAGTGGTACAAAAAGGCAGGCACAGACTGGGAGGAAAGCTTTTGAAAGCCCATGGGAAGTGACAGGGGTGGAAAGCAGATCTTTCCAGAGCAAGTCAGTCCCTGGTACCTTCCCATTATACCCAGCTGGTGTTTATTGTGGCCATTCACAGGTGCCAGGTAGTGCTGCAGACTAGGATAGATCAGTGCTAAGGACAAGCCCGACATTGTATAGTATTACAGTCACTCATCAAAATGAGAGCTCTGAGGTCTGTTTTCCCTTCAGAAAGCATTTGAGTTAATTTATCCCACCTTTTAATCAGGCACCACTTCTTTTTTGACTAAAGCTTAACCTAAGGGAAAATCTGAGTACAAGCAGAGGGAAAATCCTACCTTTTTGTCAAAGAAGAGTGGTTTGTTCTTGATTTCAAGCATGAGACAGTTTGATCTTAATAATATTGTGCCATAACCTCCTCTCAAATTAGGACATTAAGAATCCTTCCACTTTTGTTTCTGCAGGTCTTCAGCAGGTGGTTCTGGTTTGAAATATGATTAGCAATCTGTACAAAAACATGGAGCTAAGAATAAAAGAGGCAATTAGGGTTACATTCAGGTGAGCACACCACTAAAATAGTAAGGATTTCGATAATTATACAGTTCAAGGATAATACGTATCAGGGCCTCCCTTGAGAATCTTCAGTTCATCTCCTGGTCTTTATTTCTAATTAATCCTTGACTCCTTTTGTAAGTTAATACAATTAACAATAGGGATAAACTCACTGTAGTGTATAGCCAATTAGATTTATAAAGCTTGCTTTTCTTTGCTATGACCATCGGGGGTCTGAGGAAACCCTCTTAAGTCGGTCTTAATTTCAGCATTAGTCAATGGCATGCATGCTCAAACACCTCCTTTTAACCATGCCGAGGGTACCAAAGAGAAAAAATCAGTTTTGTTCAATATTTTTTCAAAAGACTACTACAGAAACCAACATTTGCCACCCCTGAACACTTGCTGTATTCTTATTGCACTGTGACTATCCAAAATGAATAGTCAGCATGTCCTTAAAGGCATAGACTAATCTTACAAAAACTCAGACTTAGATATAAACCCAAAAATTATACAGGAAAATACTGTTTTCCTCACAGAAATGTAAAGAGAGAAAGTCTCTGTAGGGTGAAACTACTTGGCACAATATTGATTTATTTTCTCTTCGCTTCTCATCCTTATTCTGCCAGCCTGCTGCTGTTTCTAGCTTTTCCAGGTCTTAACAGCTGGATGTGAACAAAAACACATGGGTGCTTCTCTCACTGCTGCAATTTAGATTTTCCTTTTAATTGCCCATAAATGTATATTGAAATAAAATTTAAAAAATTAAAACAGCAAAATGAGACTGGCTATTCTTATAAAATAATTGGCTATGCAATATAAATACTGAAAACTGAGAAATAAAAGAGTAATTTTTAAAGGGTTTTTGATTAAATCTCTATTCTCACTGTCCTCTGTCACTCTGTGTCCATGTCTTCTTGGCTCCCTTTCTCTATTTTCAAAAAACATCTGTAGTGATGTGAAGGACTTAAGAGGTAAACATTTTCATTTGTGTGGTTATACATTCAAAATGTGTGACTGCGGAGTGGAAGCCTGAAATGAAAGGGCTTATTAACAACATTTTTTATTCATACAGCAGTAAGAAAAGGCTCCATTTGTTCATCCCTTGATTGCCTTTTTCTTTTCAATTACTTCTTCTAAAAGGAAGTTTAAGGTCATTTCTGGATTCCAGCAGGTCTTCAGTTAAAAAGAAAACAAGACAAAACACTTTCAGCTTCAGGTAGGTTTTCCTCTGATTTTTTCCCCATCATGTTATCTATTTAATGTTAATGAGGCAGCTGGTATGCACTAACTTGGATTGAGAGAAGCTAATTTTTTGTGTGGACCAATAAAGCTTATGTTTCCTAGCCCTGGTGCCAATCCCTCACCTGGGCTGCCTAATACCAGAATCGCCTTCCAGTCTAAGACATCAGGGGACCTTGCACCTGGGCTCACTAGCAGGGCAAGCTGTCCCTTCTGGGGCAATCCTGCAGCCCTGCTCTTCAGTGTACCCCACTGCAGAGCTTGCCCAGGCTGTGGGGTTGTGCCCTGCTGCCCTCACCAGACTGCCCCAGTGGTGGTGGTGCAGCAGGAGGGCACAGGGGAGCTCAGTGTGAGGTTGTGGGGCAGGCTTGATCCTACTCTAGGGGCTCTTTTCACCATTCTCCTCTGTTGTGCTGCTTCTCCCATAATTTTTACTCCCAAAGTCCATAGCAGTGTTCCCTGATTTTTTCTCCAAGATCCCAGTGTGCTCTCACAACACTGATTGAAACACTTTTTCTTCTGAGATAGGACATGGTACCCCAGATTAGGGGGCTGTCACAATGAAATGAGGGCTTCTAAGCTGAGACAAGCCTCAATTGAAATAGGAATGTGATGCTGTTGAGCAGGACGGGAACAGAGAACTCCAGATCAGAAGGCAAAGAAAATGAACTGTCTCTTTATTTCAAATGCACTGCTCCATATATAGAGAACATTGAGAAGACTAATTTCATTGGTCTTAGAGTAAAAACATCCCACACCATTGGTGTGCAGTGAATGACGTACAGTGGCAGAGCATATCTATAAACAATGTGAATAACAAGATAGATTAGAGAATTATTTACATTCTTTTCCAACTGCTTCCCAGGCTTTGTCTGGTTAAAAAACCTTTCTCTTTCTCTCTGACTGAGCTGAGAATATCCACAGGAATGCAAACTTCTACCAAAATCTAGCAGAAGAGCAACAAAGAAAGAAACACATTCCACCTAAATGAGTCGAATCTTCTTTCCAGTCACTCTGTCTGAAGGACTGCCCTATGAAAATGGTTCAGAAGATTTAAAACATCTTGCAGTGAAGTAGGTCATGCACTTCAAGACCAATTGAAAATGTATGGTGCTCCAAAGTCTAAAATAAATGAATACCAAGACTTTCCATGATTCTTAGGCTTAGGCTAGTGTCAGAAATCAGATGAGTAGAAAAAGGGTAATGCCTCCAGATTTGTATAGATGGTAAATGATTTTTAATCCATCATTTCAAACTGAACATGCAGCTCAGGGCAGAACTTTGTGGCTATTCAAAGAAAGGCTTTTGCTTTTACTGTAACATTGATCAACAACATTAATTAATTTATCTTTGCAGTATTTCTTGTCTTGCTTTAGTGTTTACATGACACTAACACTAATAGCAGTTTACACATGTATTAGAGGAGATCATCTGTATTTCAGTTCAGGGACAATGTTTCTGGTAGTTGGGTTTGCTGAGTGCTAATTAACACTAGCATAAAACACTTCTCTAAAAAGTGTTCAATAATATGGTGTTTGGCTGGTATAAGAGTGAATGGTGCTATTCTTTAAAATCATGATTATTGGTAAACCTATTGTCAAACAGAATCTTCTTAAATTTACTTCCAGGAAAGCAAACATAAAAGAGAGAAAAATAGGAAACTAAAAATTCTAAAAATCAGCAATTCTTCAGGTGGTGCTGTAAACTCTTCAAAAATAACTTACCTTTTCCTTGTTAAAGAGCTGCAAATGATCTCCTGGGATCCTGGATCTTCACTGAGATTATTCAAGACACCTTTGAGAGACTCTGCCTTAGAAAAAGGAATATTTTTTAGCTCTGCAAAATATATTCTTTCTTGGTTCCTACATGCCAGAAGTAAGAACATTCCATTTAGAGAAGAACCATATGCAGTTGGATATTTTCAGTACATCTCAATATCTTGCTGATCTTCATCCAAAACATAACTGTACACTTGTTTGGCTTGCTGATGTTGCACCTTTCTCACCTCTCCCAGAAATCTCCATGATCAGTCATTAAAATATCCTGAGGCACAAATAATGGGACAGGAAAAGAAGCATAAAACCAGCTGATTTGTGGTGGGTTATTTTGCTTCCTCTCTGATTATGCTTTGTTGTGTTGTTACAGGGTCTGTTATGAGAGAGCTTTTGATAACTACCTGGCTTTACAGAGACAGTCCAGCTTTTCTCAACTATGGACTTATTGCAGTAGAGTTTGTACCTTGAAGTAGGGAAATGAGTGGTTAAGCAGCTATTTTCATGGCTCTGTAATTTTATCTCACCTTTTCTTCCTGTGATTTTTCTTAAGTCCGATACTTTAACAAGTAACTCACCTCCTCCTTTCAACTCAGAGAGCTGTTATTTTTTGACAAAGACAACTGATTGCTGCCAGCCTCCTATTTAGTGGCTATTTCAAGTATTTATCCCAGCATATAACATCGTCTGTAAAGAAAGATATAGCTGCACATTGAGCAGGTCTGTGTCATTGCCTACTCTCTCTACAGCTTTGTTTAATACTCCCTTCCTCTTGAGTCTGGTGTGCTTAGGAAACCCAGATTCAGCCTTTTGTTCTAGCAGAGATCTGACATGTCCAGTATAAGAAAGAATATCCTTCTTGTAATCAAGTCATGGGCTAGGCTAGGCCAGACCACCTTCTGCTTGTCCTTTTGCATACAGACAAGGAGGGCAAACACAAGGACAACAATACCACAGAAGGGAGTGCCATTATCCCTTTGCCTTAGTTGATCATTTCCAAATTTTCCCATGAGTTAGCACAAGTGCTTACCCTGCCACATAAAGACACAGATCACTGAATGAATCTGATCAATAACTGATATGCTTTAAAATGAATAAAACTGGATGGGTTTCCAACAAGTTAATGAGAACTGGTTGAACAGAATATTTGCTTCTGGTGGGGTGACCCTGGCAAGACAACAGGTGCCCACTAAAACCACTCTATCACTTCCCACCTCACATGGACAAGAGGAGAAAGAATATACCAAAAAGGTTCATGGGTCAAGATAAGGACAGAGAGAGATCACTCACCATTTACTGTCATGGGCAAAACAGACTTGGTGAAAAAATTACCTACTACCAATCAAATTAGAATAGGAAAAGGAGAAATAAAACCAAATCTTAAAACACCTTCCCCCTACTTCTCCCTTCTTGCCAACCTTAACTTTACTCCTGACTGGAGAATGGGGGCTGTGTTCAGTTCATCACAAGCTGTCTTTGCCACTCTGTCCTCCTCAGGGAGAGGATTCCTGTGGCAAGCACATTTCTCTCTCTCTCTCAGGATTTTTTATTGAGGTGCACAGAGAGAAATGTGCTTGCCACAGATTCCTCACAATATTGCCCTGCTCCAGCATGGGATCTCTCTCACAGAAGACAATCTTCCACAAACTTCTCCAAAGTGAGTCCTTGCCGCAGTTCCTTATGACCTGCTCCAGCATGGGGCTTGTCCATGGAGTGCAGTCTTTCAGGAACAGGCTGCTCCAGTGTGGGTCCCCCGTGGAGTTACAAGACCTGCCAGCAAACTTGCTCCAGCACAGGCTCCTCTCTCCATGGATCCACAGGTTCTGCCAGGAGCCTGCTCCAGTGTAGACTTCTCCTTTGGGCATCCATCTGATCCTGCATGGGATTTTCCAGAGGCTGCAGGTGGATCTCTACTCCCTGTGGAAGTACATGGACTGCAGGGCACAGCTGCCTCACCATGGTCTGCACCACAGGCTGCAGGGAAACCTCTGCTCCAGCACCTGGAAAAAGCCCTCTCCCTCCTTCTTCACTGAGCTTGGTGTCTTCAATGTTGTTTCTCACATACTCTCACTCCTCTCTTCTTTGGCTGCAGTTGTTGTTTTGAAAGGTTTTTTTACCCCCTTCTTAAGTATTTTACCAGTGAGACACTACCACTGTCACTGATAGGCTCGGCCTTGGCTACTGGCAAGTCTGCCTTGAAGCCAGATGGAATTGGCTCTGTCAGACACAGGAAGCTTTAAACGTCTTCTGTCAGAAGTCACCCCTGGCACCCCTGCTACTAAAGACTTGCCACACCAACTGAATATACATAAATTCTATGCTTAAAACTACCTTTTAATTTTGGTAAGAAAGTTGTTTGAATACTATTTATATGAGATCTGGTCCTGTGGTTAGGTGCCAGAAGGAATGAAAACTGAACCTTGAGAGTAAGGATTGACTAAAGAAGCCAGAGAATGATAATATCACCAAAAAATTCCAGTAGCTACTTGTTTCTTGACATTGTGTGTCATTGGAGTTCCATGTGTACTTTGCTGTGTGGGGACAGAGATAAATGACACTGAAACATCAAATTAATTGCTTTGCAGTCAACAATCTGTCTGCTAGATGCATTGGACTATGCATTACCAGACCACCATTTCTAGAAGATATTGCTTTCTAAATTGCATTCAATTAGTTGCAATTATCCTAATTTGAACCTAAGATCCTATCCTCAAGATATTATCCACTAAAAGAAAAGAAGTTTTGACACTAATATCCATGTATTTTTTTTAATGCACTACTTCTGCATAATTCAAGCAAGAGTACATCATTATACTAAACTCAGACACATTATACTATTTTCAGACACACAATTCTGAATCTACATTGAATGAGCAGGTAAGATTAGTGTGTCTCATTACCACACATAAACCCTTCTGCAACTGTGTTTTACACTTGGGCAGTTAAACTGGCAACCTTTTTGGAAGGAAGAGAAAACAGTGTCAAATCAAAGAATTTGACATAATTAATGTAGTTGGAACATCCTGGCAAGATAATAAAAAATGGAATTAGTTGCTGAATGATAGCACAAATGTGGTAATCGAAAGGATTCAGTATTTCTGGAGTTTATCTCATGCTCCACTGAAATTCCTTAATGTATTGACACTGAATACTGTGATTTCAGAGAAACTAAAATTAAGATTTTTGCATACCTATTTACATGCAAATTATTGCAAAGAAATTGAATTACCAGTTCTTTCAAAAAAATTAATTTTGGCCAGGTGTTCTTAAGCAAGTTAAATAACTATACCTGTGGGGTGTTCTATGTAAAATCAAAGGAGTTTTATATCATAGATTTTCCAGAAAACTCAGATTATTACCTTAAATCTGAGGGTAATCAAATGAGTTTTATATCATAGATTTTCCAGAAAACTCAGATTATTACCTTAAATCTGAGGGTAAAGGGATTAAGATTTAATTCTATGGAAAGGATTAAGAACCTAAGAGATCTTGGTGGTTAGAAATTAGGCATGACAGCATTTACATTTCAAAAGCCAGATTCTCACAATCTGTAGGGGGTTCAGAGTCCAGATTCTGGTCTCTGTAGGGGGGACTAGAAAGTAGCAACAAACTAAAAACATGGAATCTTCTCTTGCTCTGGCACTATGCACCAGCAGCAAAGAGGGACATTCTGTTTGGAGACTGTTCCTGAAGCACAGTCTCTCATTTTCTTTCTCAGAATTCATTAATGTCTCCAGCCATTCATTCATTTAATGCCATTCATTCATTTAATGACTGGCAAAAGGAAAAAATATGTCTAGATAACAATGGTGGTGATAACAGTAGCACATATTACTCACTTTGCATTTAACACAAAATATAGAAACATCCTATAGAGTAAGCACTGCTGTCCCCTTTCGCTGTTGTCCCATTTCTCCACTCTAGCATTATGTCCCTATTTTTCCATGCCTTTCTCTCTATCTGTCTTTGACTTGGTAAATTTTCTGGATTTTTCCTTTCTGCAGGAAACTGACTTCAATATGACTTGGAAAATTTTCTGGATTTTTCCTTTCTGCAGGAAACTGACTTCAATATGACATGCAGAAAATACCTCTTACTCCCATATGGTATTTAGGACACCTTCCTTGGAAGTGGCAAATGTAGTTTTGAATGTCCTCTGATCTGGGAGTAAGACAAAGAAAATTTCCAGTTCTATCCATGAACATGCCTTCTCACAATTGAAATTAAGCTGTAGTTTGTGTTTTGGGTGAGCTCAACACTCCCGGTGTACCCTAAATGAATTATGAGACTCTCTCAGTGGTCAGAACCACTGAGAATGCTGAGATAAAGTTTCTCTGGAGTTTCGCTCATAGATATTCCTATTTTCCTTCTACCTCTGAGACACATTTACATCCCAAGGATCACACAATGCTGCTGTCTTTTGAAAAGCCACCAGTTCATTAATCATTTCTAATTAACACTGTGGAAGACCAAAAATAATTTTTAAGAATGGGGAACACATTGCCAAAGGAAACAATTTCCCCCCCACCTCAGCTGTTTACAAACAAATTACAGTAAAAATGAAGCAATATGACATACTGTGTTTTACCTCAGAGTGGATGGGGACATGGATAAATGAAATAGCTTGAGTACACTCACACAGGAAGTTCAAGTCAAAACTGGAAAATTCAGCCAAAGCCCCTGGTGGTGCCTTGGTCCCTATCCTTTTATCATCTATTGGACTGACCTTTTCTGAACCAAAGAAAAATTTCACAATGCTGAGTCAATGATTGTAAAAGCAGACTAGGTACAGAGAGAACCTGCCTCTAGAATCCATTCCCAGTTTCAGCCATGGTTGTGGTGGGTGCTGAAAGATCAACTGCAGCCTAGGATTCAAATTCTAGCTTCTCCCTATCACAGGAGTAGGAAAGCTAGTCCAGACTAGACTTCACCTGGCTAAGATGACCCAGTTGGGGTGGCTTGTGGTGTAAGGGGGAGTGATGTACTCAGTTCTGCCCGTGTTCTGTCCCACCCCCTGTGTGCACCTGGGAAATGACACCCAATAGGGACCCCCTAAGTCACCTCTGTGCTGGCACTTACCACATTAGGAATGAATGCACTGGAAATGCTGCTTGCCACATGACACCCTTTCCCTTCCTTTGCTTGTGCTTCACTTTTCCTTTTTCTTTGGAGCACAGAAGAATCCCTCAGATTGATGCTGACATATATGAAATTATATAAACTTTGTAATCTCTAACATAGAGATATATATACATACACATATACACATATATATATATGTTCTTATTATCAAAGTGTTTTTATTTATTCTACTTAATATTTATTTTGGTTTCTGAATCTATTCTCAAATGTTTTTTACATAAGTATCAATGTCACCTTAAATTCAAATGTCAATGTATTTGTCCAGGCCTACTTGCAGAACCAGCCAGCTGAGAAATGGAGCACGAATTCATTAGCAAATCATACCTTCCAGAACTGACCTTACAACCTGCATGAATCAAAAGGAAAGACTTAGCTTGGCTGACTTCTTCTGTGAAAAAGCAGAGGCTAACCAGCACCAGTCAAAGAGAGCAAGATTCCCAAAGCACAAAATGTTGTTATCAATAATCTAACATAAAATCAAAAACAATGAAAAAAAAATAGAAATCTGTTTCTGGGATTATTCCAGTTAATTTGGCAGTTTCTTACTAACTTAAAAAAATAAATGCACAGGTAGCCTTTATCAGTGTGGAGCTGTAGAGTCACATAATGACAGCCTAGACGTTTTCACTGTAGAGAAGTAAACATTTTACAGTATGAAAGAAACTGCTGTAGTGACCCAGGGGAGCTTCCAATGTTTCTTGGATGAGGACAATTAACCAAACCAATATAGTTAATTTTGCCACAGGTCTTAAAATGATCTAGAAAGTGACTTCACCTTAGTAGACTTAACTTAGGTACTGCAACAGAAGAAAATTTCAGTAAAACCCCACAGCAGCCAGGGTTGCAATTGAGAAACACCTGCAGGAATAGATTTGCCTGTATCTTAACACCACCACTGAATTTCTGTTAGCTGGGTTCAGCAGGGCCCAGCCTAGACCAGCACAGGCCAGCACTGCGATACACCCCCATTGTCACCACTAAAATACGAGAGTCAGATACAGCTGTAATCACCTGCCTGCAGTGCCTTCCCTCCCTGGAAGGCTCTCGTGATGTACACATCTGCATCAAAACAGGCTGTGCCTTAAGTAAATATTAGCTCCATTCCCCAGATTAGGAAGTAGAGTTCCATGGCTTATCCCTGCTTATACAACAGGATATTCATGCAGCTAGTCTCCGAAACTAGTCCCTACTGAATCTTGCTTCCCACACAGCTGTGCTTACAATGGTTTTAGAGATAAGCATCTTTGTGAGCCACTCACCCTCAGAAGCAGTGAAGGAGGAGAAGCACCCATGGCTGCCCACAGCATAAAGACCCACAGCATTCAGGCAGGTGGCACTCCAAACCTGTGCCATAGTGGCCGAGGCATGCACATGCCCAAGCTGGTTATAATGGTGGTGGTTTAGGCATGTAACTGTGTCAGGGAGCTGCTGCCTGCTGCTGCCCTGTGCTAATGGAGGACAAGGCTGTGATGGATGCATGCGCCCCACGCTAGCCAGACAGCACACAGCAGAGCTACAGCAGCAAAATGCCACTTGCACAGAGCCTATGCCTTTGTTAGGAGCATTTCTTTCCTCCTTTTTAACTAGATGACAGGGACCAATTAAACTAATGAGCCTCAGAAAGTATTTCCCCTGGCTAACAACAGCCTGTATTAATGTTTGCAGAAGTGCAGCATTTGGGCCGTAAGCTTTCTTATTAGATGTTAACGCTTTGCAAGATGCTTAAACACCCTATGAAATTCTCCATCTCTTAGACTAGTACCTTTGTCAGGTGTAACAGCCCCTCTCGTTTCCTGTAGCTGACTGTATCCCAGCACCCTGTAGATGTGGGCATCCAAGCAGCACAGCTATCCCTGCCCAAGACCCAGTTTCTCATAGAAGAGCCACAGAGGACTAGATGAATCCCAGCCAGGCATTTCCTCTTCTGTGAATAGAGGCAAATTTTGCAATTGTGTCATTTAGTGTTTTTGTTTGTGGAGTGGGGTTTTTTTGGTGGGGAAAGCTTAAGTTAAAAATATAATCCCTTTCAGTTTAATCTCCCTCAGCCTGCTAAAACAGTTTTGGAAAAAAAGATGCAGATTTACTCTTTCAAGATATCTTGTTTTTATAACTTTTGTAATAAATTATAATGAAGAAATTTTCTCTGTTGAACTCGACAAGCTTCTGCTTACAAAAGAAAAATAAAATAGGTAACTATTGACTTTGGCTTGGATTCTTTCAGCTTGCTCTAATTACCAGTCTTATTATATTCCTGTAAAATGCCAGACTTTCAAATATGTTGTAAATGCAAACAGTGAAGAGAAATTAAACATGGATATAACACTGGAAAAAAAAGGGTTTATTAACTTTTTCAGTTCCTATTTCAGTGCTCCATCAAGCACATGCCATATTGCAATGGATACAGACCCTGGAATTTAGATCTAGGTCTGAATCTGCTTGTCTTCCAAATCAGGGTCTTTCCAGAACTGTGGCTGCTCCCCAGACCCATTGCTGAAGCTAAAACCAAGGTACCATTGCACATTCTAGACTCATTTTTTGATAACTTGTGGGCAATTTATTTCAATTATTTATTTAATTTTTTTGTTTACCCTTATTAAACTCTTGGAGGGGTAAGCAATCATCACTGAGGTTGCAAGACTGTAAGAGATTAGCTACCTCAGGCTCTCCAAGTAGACCTGTGCTGTAACTTTTCTACTTACAACTTGGGTCTCTATGTCATTATTACAATGTCTTTTGGCCAGCATTGCTGCCAGGAAAATTGCCTGGGCATTTTGGTGGGAATTTAGTACAATCATGATCCAAGGCTCTCCCTTGTTCCTTGTTCTTGTTCGAAGAGCATGTGAGAACCAGGGTGGATAAACAAGCAGACATACAAGCAGAGCTCTCTATTTATGTGGAAGGAAAACACAGAGCACTTTCAGAATAGTCTAGAAGTTTATGCAAGAAAACCAAGCTAAAGAGAAAAGAGTCAAGAGCCCAGCATACTGTCGGATATGGACATGACCACAAACTTCCAAAAGGGCTATGATCAGACTGAAGGTGGAATAAGACAGGACTTTTACTCTTCTGCAGTTAATACTCTAGAATCATCACACTTCTTTAGAGCAGGAACTTCCAACTCTGGAAGAAAACAGTAGGCTGAAATCAGGTTTCAGAGTCCAAGGATGCAAAAGCAATATGAACAAGGCACTTTAGCAAATTTAAGAACTTCACTAATCACTCCAGCTTTTTATCTTATCTTAAGGTGCATAAGTAATCCTCTATTAATCACCATCTTTTCCTTGTTTCACTACAGCTCAGCTTTAAGACAGAGACTTCTAAGCACTTTGAGAGATTGCTGCTGGCAAAACATATCACTGGAATATTCCCAAGTTGTCCTCCACCTTGCAAAGAAAGGGAGTTAGTACTTACATAGAAAGTGCTCAGCTCTTAACCAAATAGTTAATTTAGAAGTCAATAAAAACATCTAAACCAGAGAACCGGTATCCTGGGAAGCCAGATGTCTTTCACATCTGAAATTATATGTTAATATCACAGCAAACCCTTGCATTTACATATCACTTCATCTCTAAACACAGTAGAACATATAAAAATATTTAACTTCATAGTATCTGCATAGTATCTGTTGTAAAGATGAAGATATTTACCAAGATCCTGGACCTGCAAGGAGTTAACCCAGATGACATTACCCTGACACCAATGGCAAGAGTGTCTGCCACTTTGGCAAGACGATGCCCTGACAGATAATGCCAAAGACACAGAGAGCAGGGATCAGTAATCAGAAAAAAATGTTTAATTCCAGAAAGCAGCTTCATTCAGGATATGTCCTTAAATCTGAGCATTTGCTTTTCTCTTCCAGGAACAAGATACAGGGCTCCTGATTTCTAGTAATTTGCTCAAAACATTATTCTTGTAATTAAATATAATGTTGGAAGCTTGAAGGCAATAGTTCTTTCAGCTCATTCTGAAGAGTGATTTTATCTTGCAGTTTGGTATTGCTATTGAAGTCAATGGGAGTTTTACCATTAATTACAGTATGATAAAGATCAAGGTCTTAATACACATACTAACTTTCAATTGACTAAGGTAAAATAATTAGGCTATTGTTTACTTTGTACTCACCTGAGTTTTTTTGCAAAACAATGCCTTTCATTTTACTTCAGTGACTGCCAGCTGTTCTGAACAGTGTGTGCTTTTCCATCTAAAAGCTAAATATAATGTCAATTACAAAAAACTCTCCAAAGGCATTTACCAGGCTTGAGACTTCTTTTAACAGACAGTCAGTAACAGTTTCAAGTTGCTCACAACACTCTGAAACCAGCTACAGGCAATGATTGCTTTTATTGAAGAAAATAAAATGACCACAATTATATTATATTGCATTCTCTTATACTTGGAACTTTAAATTGGAGCTGTGCTGAAAGGAACAGATAGTGCACAGACTCTGATTTAATATACACCAATATTTGAAATTAAAACCCACAAATTACACCAATCATCTTTACTTACACATTGGTCACATAATAACTTTTAACGATCGTGCCAAGGGAAGACAACTAGATGGCAAGCACTAGATTAATGCTGTAGTCCTTTCCCAAATCCCAATTCAGATAAACAATACTCCACCTGTGTTTTGATATGACATGCTGCTTTCTTCACTTCAGCTTACATGTTGTTAATAAGCATTATTGAATACTCTAAGATCCTGTCTTCACATCATAGCCACTGAGGTCCTCCTTACTGTAAAATAACGTCACACTGCTGCTGTCTAGGTACCTACACTCAGTAACTTCAGGCTGAAAATTTGGCTCACTGGATTTATATATATATATATATAGAGAGAGAGAGAGATAGATAGATGACTAAATTGGTGTAATTTAATAGCAATAAGACCAAATAAATGACAAAAAAAAAAACAAAACAAAAAAAACCAACCAAAACAACCCAAAAAACCCAAACCATGCTTTCACAGTTACTCTTGCTGAAAATCACTACAAAGAAGATGTGTTTTTGGGAAGGTAATCATTAAGAACCTGATTGCAATGCCAGTGTTTGGGGTTTGGTCGCTATTCACACTATAAATCACAGCTTTAGTAGAAACTTGTTAGAGAAATCTTTTTGAAATAAAAATTATATGTATCATATATATTTGAGCTGTCATCTTCACAGCTCACTAGCATATGAACTCCCTGAAAGATGGATCAATTTTGAAGCAAGCTTACACAAGACCCTGAAACTCTGTAGGGCATGGAACAATTTCTGCATGACCCAAGGGGATACTAAAGTCACCAATCACCGTGCAGGTGTGTTCTGTATTAGAGCATAATGAAAAGGTATATAGGAGGCTTTACTTCAAGCAAATCACTATCCCACAATCCAGTTTAAACCTTTCCTCAACCTGTGTATGTCTGCACACACACACAAACTTGTAAGCCCTTGTCAGCACGCTGAGGCACAGATCTACAGCATTTGTGTTTGCACTGCAGAATATTGTATGACATACAAAGCCTGTCTGTTCTGCTTATATTCCCTCCCTGCTTAACTCAGCTCTTTCAAAGGTAAATTTCTTCCAAAATTTCCATTTCTTAGTACATTTCTATATTAAGAAACCCCAAAAAACCAAAAATACCCCACCAAAAATGAACCCCAAAACCCAAGAAAGACAAACCCCCAAACACAAAACAAAACCCCCATTTTGTTATAAACAGTTGATTGAAAATGAAGTAGGAGAGACCAGAGAGCAACAAACAAATCCCCTCCATTTCAGAATGAAATGCAATTAAGCCTACATATTAAGAGAGGATTCTCTGCTATTTTCTGATGCATTTGCCTAATATTGCCCCTCCTAATGCTCCTCTATATTGTCCCTGCTGTCAATGGGGGGAAAAGAGGCAATAAGCAGAAAAAACCCCACTTCATCTACTTTAGAAATTTGTGCCAGGGAAAAGGATTGATTGATTTTTAAAGGTGCTTGGCTCTCTCTACTGGTCACTGAGGGAGATGAGATAATTTGCTTTGATGAGATAGTCAACTTTTACCAAGTTTCTGAGGGAAGTCCCACTCCTAAAAGACTTTCTAAATGTCACTATTTAGACAAACATAAGTTTCTTCAAAAAGGTGGTGGATAGATATATTATATGCAACTGCACACAGTCAGCACCACCCCTCAGCTCTGCCTTATCCCTTTGTGCTTCTGCTTGAGAAGGGAAGCCCAGTAAGATTTCTTGGTAGAGATGATGTTTCAGTATCTTGGCCATGAGGCTGGGTCCTTAAGAAGATCTGACTGTTAAAAAGAGCCCGTGCACATTGTTTCATGAAGAAAGGATGCAGAAAGCAACAATTCTCTCCTCAATACATGTTATAAGACTTGTAGGAAGGCCTTGCATAATACATAATAGATAGACTAAGCTATCAAAGGTGAAAGTTGCACTCTTGGTTCCCTTTCAACACTTTTTTGAGGGGGGCAAGAGAGGAAGCCTTCAGGATATGTTGACTGTGAAACTCCAATGAAGTAATTTTTTTTATTATTCAATTTGCTTTATAACTTACTGGTTTGGGATATATACACCTAGCCACTGCTTGGAAAGAACAAATATGGGGTCAACCAGGAAGAAATGGCTTGTATAAAGCTGTTTCCTTTGATTTCCTGCAGAATCTCTCAAATCTCTCTCTTCAAAGGTATCATTTGCTATTGATCTCTGCTACAGCAGAAAGCATATCTTAGCACATGTGCTCAAAAAAGGCTGAAAATTAGAGCAGGGTGGTAAACAGGAATCTCCTTTTGAAAATCAGGCTGGGATTCTGCATTTCAAACTTGATCTTTATTCAGTAAAAGAAAGATAGAAGAAATCCCACCAGCCAATGTTTAAAACCTGCAACTGAGATGCACAAAAGCCAGCCTGAAGTCTCTAGCTGGTCTGCCCACAGCAGCTTTCTGAACCTGTCTATTGCATACTTTTGCTTGCAAAGCTCCAACTCCCATTGAATCTGTTACAGATTCAAACACTCTCAATGCCTCCCATTACAACTTTTCCACTTCATATAGAAAAATTAACTACTTCTTGGCCCAGGCACAGCACTTGGATTTGGTCTTTCCTCTCCCAAATCACAGGTAAGAGGCTGAATCACCTGGCTGTGTTTAGTGCAAACTCCAGAACAGATTAAGAGAAAGGCTGAATACAGATTTCTGGATAAGGACACTATTTGGTCTCAGGAAGATCCAGGTAAAAATGTGCCTTTGTTTTAGTATTTTAATGCCATTTTATTATGTTTCAGAACCCAAACACTGGAGTCTTGATAATGCTGGTGTGAGTCCATATCACTATCTAAGCATCTAGGACCCCAGTGAAAAAGATCTTGTTGTGTTTTTCAATGCTGGTTCAAAGTTGAAGAGAATATGATACTAAAGTTTTGTGAGCCACCTTACTGTAGTTTGGAGTAGCCTCTTCTGGCAAATAGCATATTTATATATGTTGCATAGAGCAATATATTGTGAGTATATTAACAAATGGCAAAAATTCCATCAGTCCCAAGATTTACATATAAGTCACTCTTCTGCATCCAGCCTTTAACAAACTGTTTGAGGGAGGCAAGGCGTTGTGAAAGGAGCTATACAGTTTATCCAGATCTCCCAAGACAAAAAGAGAAGAGCAGCAATTACCATCTGCTGGTGCAGTTTGTTTTGGGAGAAATTTCTTGAGCTGAGCTGGGCTGAAGACAGACAAGGACAGGAAAAAATACCCATAGTAACTTCAAATCCTGACAAAGTGCCTTGGGGAACTTTTGTACCTTGATGAGCAGTATGAATTTTAGAAGATTTTGTGTTTGTTGTTTGTCTTGTTCAAGATCCCTTTGGATTCTGGTGACTGTGGTTTTATTAAAACTTACCCTATTGTTGTGAGGGCTCCTGAGCTGATGGCCTTGGGTTGAATGCATGCCTTTACAAGTGGCTTGAAATCACTCACTGTCATACTGACTCTTCTGTTTCATTTTCTGCTTACTGAGCACAGAGCGGAGATGGATGCTTTCACTGGGTCTGTCACCTGCAAAGTCTTGGAGGAAGGGCCCAGAAATAAACATGGTGATTTTTCTTTCTGTCCTACTGATCCCAGTGGAAGTCAACATTTTCCAAATCCCTCTAGAACATTCTGTGGTTAAAGGAAAGGGATCATCTCACCTATCTTTTTGCACATTAACAGCACATGCATACTTTTTCTGTAAAGCTAAAAGATGGAGATGGCTCCTTCACTTGAAGGCAGCCAGAAGTGAGGCACATTGTGCCATTTCCCATGTCACTCCAGTGTTTGCCCTCACACAGAACTTCCAGAATAGTTCATATCCATCCCTCTGGGGACTGGGAACAGAGCCCACTTTCAGTGCTACTTTTGCTGTTCCTCAATTTATCTCATATTTTTCTTTAGTTCGTATTATTTTCTTTTGAATCTGTGCGATGCCAGTGATCAAAGCAGGCTCCTCTTTTCTTCCTCTGCATGACATCCTGCCAGTGAATGACCCTAGGGGTGTGCAGCTCGCAGAGCACGCACCCATTGGGTGGCTCTATGAAACCAAGAAAAGCCAAGCAACTTCTTTAGTAGACTTTCATCAGAGGGCTGTTAAGTTCTAAAACAGAGAATAGCAGCTTTGATTTTCTCTGGGTATGAGGAGTTAAAGATCTGAAACTCTATAAAGAAAATGAAAGTGGGAGAGCCCTTCAAAGATGCAAAGAAATGGGAGAACAAAGATGATTTCTCTTAGAGATGTCAAGTGAGTAACCTGTTGCTCTGGATAAGACCAGGTTGGGAAAGAGTCACTCTTTATTCTGACATGCTCCTTACCAAAAAGTACTGAATCCATGGTAGCAGGGGTGGTGCTACCTTTATGTTGTGCCCTCACTGCTGAGTGCTGAAGTAAAAACCCTATTTGAATTTTTTAAGCATAAAGCGCAGTCAGAGGGGCAAATATGCCCCAGGGTTAGGATTGCTTTTTTCTATGCATTCCAATCCACAGAAATTCTAGATGCTTCCTTCATAACAATTCTTCTTTCTGAATATTTTTTTTTAATTTCTTTTTTTACAAAAATTGCATGGATTCTAAGATCTTAAGTCCAGGGTAAATTGAATTCTGTCTGACCAAAAATCCCCAAACCCTTCAATTCTGACCTTAACAAAAAAAAAAAGGCAGCTTATTTTCTAACTTTTTTTTTTTTGTCTTCAATATATCTCTCCTTCTGGGGCGGTTGCTACTGATTGTGATGTAGAGTTTGTTAATTTAGGGATTTCTTTTTGGTGATGTATTTTTTAATCAAGATTAAGATAAAAGCCAAGAAATGATTTCACACTAATCATCAGGTAGCTTCCCAGTCTCTCCCCACCTGAGTCACCATTTAGAAGCAAAAGCCTAAAAATCTTATGTCCATTCATATGAATGTCAGTGTCCCCTAGATATATTAGCACTGTTTTAAAGCTGGTCTTAGTCCCAGCAACTGCATAACTGATCATCTCTTACAGCAAAGGTTTTGAGCTTTTTCATAAAAGAAAATGTTCCACTTTACCTATGGAAAAAAACTCATCAAATTTAAATTATAAATTGAGTAATTGGATAATACCCCACAATTTTTTTTTCTTTGGTAAAGGAAAATCTCTCTCAAAATTAGTCATCATGGACCAGTGAAAATTTTTCATATTTTCAGACTGAAGAATTCAGCTTTGCTGAAGTTCTGGAAAACTTAAGAGAAGAGCAGTAATTGGTGTGCAGACACAGGAATGAGAATCATAGAATCATATAATCATTTAGGTTGGAAAAGACCTGTCAGATCATCAAGTCCAACCACAAACCCAACACTGACAAGTCCACTACTAACCTAGGTCCCTAAATGCCGCATGTACACACCTTTTAAATACCTTCAGGGATGATGACACAACCACTTTCCCCACTTCAACCTTTTTTAATACCTAACAACCCTTTTGGTGCAGAAGTTTTTTCTAATATCCAATTTAATCCTCCCCATGCGCAGCTTGAGGCCATTTCCTCTCATCCTGTCACTTGGTACTTGGCAGAAGACACTTATTCCTACTTGGCTACAACCTTCTTTCAGACAGTTCTAGAGGGTGCTAGGTCCTCCCAAGTCTCCTTTTCTCCAGGCTATACAATCCCAGCTTCCTCAGCTGCTCCTTATCAGAGTTGTGTTCCAGACCCTCTGCAGTTGCCATTCTCTAGACTTGCTCCAGCACCTCAATGTCTTTCTTGTTTTGAGGGGCCCAGAACTGAAGACTAGGCTAAAGGGGTAGCTTCACCAGTGCCTTGTACAGAGGGGCAATCATTGCCCTACACCTGCTGGCCACAGTGCAGAAACCAAAAATTATGTTAATTGCAACTATGAAGTGGGACTCAAGATAGAATAGAGTAAAAAGTTGTTGCAGGAGGTACCTCTTGGGGCACATCATATTTAGAGCAAGAGAATGGTCAAGATGAAGTTTCGTGACCATTTAGAAATCAAACTCAGCATATAAGTACTTTAAATAGTTCCAATATTTTTGGCTTCTATGTAGTCACCTGGTACCTGATTGTTTCAGTTACAAGAAGAAAAAAAAAAGCTCCTGCTTCAGTTCCTACCATAGCTCTACTGCAGCTGTGGAAGAGCAACTGTAGTCTCTCTTTCTCCATGCATCACTGACAGAGTTGTCAGCTGAGTCCCCAGATGCAGATTCTTTATTGGTGGTGATAATGTGAGAAGCAGAAGGAAACACAGCTTGACCTGCAGCATCCAGGCTATTGGGCTCCCAGGCTACATGAATTCCTATTTGGAAAAATAATCCCTTTATTCATAATCTCAGCAAAACTGATAATGAGATAATAAAAAAAAAAAAAAAAAAGGGAAACCTCTGCAGTCAACCATAAGGGGTTTCATCTGACTCCACAGGATATGCAGTAAGGAGCAAAGAGATAAATGGAGGATTTAGTGGGATCAAATCCAGTGGGATTGCACAGCAGGTGTGTACTTCCTATATGGCAAAATATTTCAGAAAACTGTGGAAAATCATCAATTATTAGTGTGCAGTTGGTATGAGAAAAACAAAGATTGGACACAGATGAGATATTCTGCCTTGCTACTCACCTCAAAAGATTGCCCTTCTCTGGACACACTAGAGAAGCAAAATATCCTTCAGGTAGTGAGGTGCCCAAAATTGGACACAGTATTTGAGGTGTGGCCTCACCAATACTGAAAATTCTATTTTCAGAAATTTGCAGTCATTATGGACAAATTGTTTCCTGCTGTATAAAATACTATAAATTCTGAATAATGGTTTGCAGTGTCTAAGAAAAAGTATTCAGGAAGCGCACACTCTAAAGATGCATCAGAAGTCCTGAGTGATTTCTGATGTGTCTACATTAGCATTTTCATTTGTTTAGCAAAATTTAGTATGTTTCGTTTCACACTGCAGAGCTGGCTCTGAATCCCCTGCAGAGGAAATTAAATCAACCACTGGAAGACCCCCTTTGTGCATAGACTGTCAGGGCAAAAGGCCCAGTTTCTCCCTTTTTTGAGGGGTCAAAATGTAGCCTGACTGTGAGAGAGTGAAGTGTGTAGGGAATCAAGTGGGGCATCCAATGGCTTACTGGAACCACTTGCTGAGAAGTGGCTTCAATCCCAGCAGCTAAAGTTACTGGTGGTGGGAGTGTGACTGCCAGAGTGCCCCCTAAACAGCCAGACAAGGAAGTTTTGTAAAAGGTTCTTATCAAAGATGCCATTAAAGACCACAAACATGCCTTAGTTGCAGTATAAACATGCCAAGGGCATTCATACCCACAATTTGTTCCTTATGCTTGCTCCACATTTTTTTCAGCCTTCCTTAGACTAACACAGAGGTAAATCCTTTGCTGCTTTATTGTCACTTCTTTACTGCAAGAGTAGGTCCAAGTCAGAGTTTTGTGTTTTAAACTGAATGTTTGGGAAAATGGACTTTATGCTTATAGTTTTCCGTGCTTTGGATAAGTCACACAAATTCTATGCATCCTATTATTAGCACTTTAAAAGAAAGGCAAACCTCTGGAAAGCAACCAAAAACTACCATAGCAATATTAAAGCAGAACAGTATCCCAAAGATTTTAAGTTTCCCCATGAAAAAGTTAACAGATTTTGCATCTTCTTAGTTCTGTCAGAAAATTCTTTCAAGAAAGTGACCTGGTAATGATAAATCTGTATTTTCAGTACTGAAACCTTTGCCGTTGCTGAAAGAAAAAATCACAAAATTGTGCCAAAGCGAAAACTATTTCAGGCTCTAATAAAAGAACTTTTTGGTTTTCCCATGAGCATTATGGAAAGCTACTTTTTTCTATTTAATCCAGCCAATTTGCCCATTTCTCTGTCAGTACAGACACACACACACAAGATCAATTGACATCTGTGCAGGATCTTTCTACCCGCTGAGTTTAATTTTTTGGTACAAGTCATAATTTACATACATAAATAACCCCCTTTCTTCCTTCATCTATGTTCCAAGAAACAACTGCTTTCATTAAAAAGAGCAAAGGTTTTTCTGGGTAGCTTGCATCTTTAAACCTGGAAATTAATTACGGGTGGTCACTTCTGCGGTCAAGTCACCCTATGTTTCCCCAGCTGAAGCCCAAATAACACAAAATCCAGTTAGAGGCTATTATAAAGCCATGTTTTCATCTTCTCATTGGTGAATGTTGTTTATTTTTTTCAGCTTTAACAAAGTCCTTTATCATTTTGAGTGCTTCTCTAAGTCACCTTGAAATCTTCCCTTTTGCAGAGAAAAATCCATCAGCATTTGCTTTTCCTCTCTTCATTTCCCCTGAACAAATATTACTCATTTATCTCAAGCTACCTTTTTTCAACAAGTCTCACAAAAAGTCACTCAAAAAGGTATAGCACAGATGTTCCACAGGAAAATCTTTGTTCAAAGATTTTTTTTACTTGCTTCTCATATTCTGAACTTTCCCAGAGCTATTTTGAGGGCTGGAGTTCTGTGCTGTTGTAGGGATATGTGTATATATGTATGTATGTATAATAATTGTGTAATAAATTTTTAAGTAGGTTCTTGAATGAACTCACTGGAGATTTCTCCCAGTGACTGGCCCTAAGCATGTGTCATTCATTACATTTTCACTGCCATAACCTGCTAGAAATCTTCCAAGTTAGTTAAGACTTAGCTTAAGGCTCCTTTCACCCATGGCTGTCTCTAAACAAATTATGCATTTTGAATTGCAAGGTGTTCCCTCCCTACAGCCATGCAAATTGTTTCTAATACTATAACTGCAATTGGTAGCTAGGAAGATACTCCATAATTGTTGCTTGTCATCTCCTTTTGCAAACAGTGAGCAAATGACAGTTTCAGACAGTAAAAGTCTGACATATATTTAGAAACTTTCAAAAATTTCTCTTGGTAGTTTTGCTAATTTCCATTCTCCGTCTTCTTTCAGAGGGGCAATTTGTGCACCGTAAACATAGTCATCACTGTTCACTGGAGCTGGAACGCTGAGTAGAAGCAGGAGCCTCTTGCACCTGTATTTTTCCTGTTTGATTCCTACAGGGGAAGCATGTGAACATTGCTATGGTTGCATGTGGACACACACATACATATATACCATATTATAGGTACCATTTAAAAAAAGTAGCTATTTGGATACTGACTACAGCCACCTTCTTTGTGTAGTGCAGAGATTTGTTACTTCTAACATCACTGTGTGGGAAGGATGCCACATTTTAAATGACCACCACCTTATATGCAAGCACAAAACAGACTAGATATAATTATAAATGGCTATGTATAATTAATAAGACTATTTTGACCTCAGGTTATTCCATTTCAGGAGTTTGAAGCTATATTACTAACACTTTACAGGTAAGAAACACAGAAAAGCCTTAGCAGATGGCACAAAGTTTTGCTGGCATCTCATTTAGAAGCATGAGACTACATCTTTCCTGTAGCTTCCCAAAGAAGCTGGAAAGGCCCTTAAAGCAGGCAGCAGTAATGCAGACTGGGGTTGTGTCAGCTGTCACTCAGATGTGACATCACTCTAAAGATCTCTCCAAAGTGCCACCATGTTCCTGTGGGTGGTGCCCACCACTACAGCTGGAGGGAGACCTTTGTACACTGCCCCGCAGTCACAGATACCCAAGAGGCAAGCTAAGAATAGCTCTCGTCGCTGATGACTTGCTGAGCTCTTTATTGAAGAATGTCTTGAAAGGAACCATTAATCTTCATATAATTTCCGTTCTGGAAATGGAAACCTACTCTGAAAAAGCCGGTCATATAATTTTTCATCATATGGCTCACTTCGGTCCCTTCCATTGAAACATAACTGGTTCTTAGTGCTTTATTTTTTCATGGTTTTTGTCTTCCTTAGTGTTTGTATGCCCTTTAACCAAGTTTAAAGGTTTTCATATTCTTTAAATTTGAAAAGAAAACAAAACAACAAACTATTGCTACTTTTCTCTGATACTATCTTTAAAGGGGATAATCTCGTCTTCTAAGCTGCTTGTTCAGACTGTTGTCCATTATTATATGTCCAAAAAGACTCGTGATTTTGTAGGTTGTCATTTTAAAAAATGGCAGAGAGAAGCAATCCTTTAAATAACTACAGAAATGTGCTCCCCTCTTTAGAGCACTCATAGTTATTATCATAAGCAATGTCCAATTCATTAAACCTCTTCTGAGATCAAAGCTCTCACCTTATATTTCTTTTATCTCTAAAGACCTCTCTGATATATATGTCCTAAGTGCTCTGGGGAGGTATAGAAGAGTCTCAGCATAGTCTGACTATATTAATTATCTTGAATTTCCACCAAGCTATATACACTGCAGAGAGAGCTAGATTTCATACCTCCTTTCACATTGCAAATCTCATGATGTATTAGGAGAGCAAAGCCAGCTTTAGTTTTAGACCACATTTCGTTCTCAGGGTATCTTAAAGGTTCTTTGCAACAAGAAGTTGAATGGGGATGACCCAGAATCCATGGCAGCAGATGATTTAGAATTTCAGTCTCCAGCTGATGTCTGGTAGTAATGGCTGTATGAGATTCCCAGACTTTGGACCACAGGTTTTAACTAGAAGCAATTTTTGCCAAATTTTTCCAATATTTTTTCTTTTCATAGGGTTTTCAACATCCAGTGAGCTGTGTACAAAAGACACTCAGAAATTAAATCAATTTAACTACGCATTGTGACAATGTAATCTTTAGCTGAGCAGTATTCATTACCTGTTTTTTTTGGTACTACCATCTGACAGTGAATCTGGGTTCTAGGATGAAAAATAAAGCCATGACTCTTCTGTGCAGGAAGGAAGACAACATCAGTAACTCACATAACCATTTAGACCACTGCTTACATTCTTCTTGTCCTACATTGTCAGTTTATCAAGTCCTTTTTCACACCTGTATAAATCAGTAGATTTCAAAACTATTTTGAACTGGGTTCTGAGCAACCTGCTCTAGTGGAAGGTATCTCTGCCCATGACAGGGGAATTGGAACTAGATGAACTTTAAGGTCCTTTTCAACACAAATCATAGATTCTGTGGTTCTATGATTAAAGCAGGACATGGCACAGCATCTAATCATGTCTGGCATTCCAGTCAAAACAACCTTATCTTGAAAACAGATCCTGAACAGTAACTAGATCATGAGCACAGCTTCCATGGTTTGATAGAACAAAACAGTTTTGCTTTTCCCCATTGATTTCTCATTGGTTTACCTTCTAATAATTTCCTACAATGCTAGCCATTGAATACTTTACCAATACCTCTGAATTATCTCTAAAGTACTCATTTTTCCCTTCTTAGATAATTATACATTGAATTAAAATCACAGTAGGACATGTATGTCTTTGCTTCTACTTGCTGAGATTCAAGTTGCCTCTCTCATCTGTTGATAGATGCATGTACCATAATATAAGCAGGATATTAAAAAGGCAATTCTTTTTCTTTCCCCCCTTTAAATATCTTAGCTTTTTTAAAGGGTCAACTAACTTAAGTAGCTCTTCTTTATTCTTTTATTAACTGAATTCCCCTTTCTGGTTATGGGGTTTTTTTGTTGTTTGTTTGGTTGGTTTTTTTTTTGTTTGTTTGGGTTTTTTTTGTTGTTGTTGGTTTTTTTTTTTGTTTTTTTTTTTTTTTTTTTTAAGCAGGCAAATGGCAAAATTATTTAGCAGATATCTGGAAAAACAACAATTCAAATATCTAGAACTCAGTTCATGCCTATAAAAAATACTAGAATGGTTAGGTCAATGTGCATATCCTGAAGTAAAGTGTATTTCAAGTGACTGCATACTATAGAGAGAATTGTTTCATTTGGGCACTATAGTCAGATTTACACTAAAGAGAGCATGCTAAATCTCTTACTGTCCTCCACTTCCAGCAGGAGAATGTCAGATACAAAACTAGTGGTGGTCCACTATTAGCATCCATGCTGGGTCAGTAGTGTTACAGCTGTGCATTGTGAGAGCAAAGCACCATCATTTCAACATGACCACATATAAAATGCTAGGCTCCTAGATTGGACTATGCAAAATCATGGACAATTCTGGATCAGTGTCTGCAGTGGTTTCCATTTACATCAACAATTCTCTGGTGTAAAAGTGCAATGACTGCCTTGGACGTGATTTGAGAGTAACAGATCTTCATCAGCAAAGCATTTGACAGGATGAAGTTAAACATAGGAATAAATGAAGGAATCAAAGAACAGGTAACAGTGGTCATGCTGAAGGTCATCTAGTCAGACATTCTTGCTCAAAGCAGGTTCACTGGAGCAGGTCACCCATGACCATGTCCTGTCAGGTATCAAATATTTTCAAGGACGGAGACGACTGCTCTGGGCAGCAGGTTGTAATAGGACACTTTAATAGGGTGGCACCCTGTACATTTGCAAACATGAGCAAATAAATAGATTAGGCATGGGAAGAATTTCCAAGCAGGTACATTCATCCTCTTTGGGAAACTAGCCTCATCCAGAATATAAAAGTCTCAGACTTAATAGAGATTGTATGGAAATGCCATCAGCAATTTGTTCCAGGCCTATGGATCATTTGCAAAGAGTTTGTTCCACTGTCTCCCCATTCACAGTTCATACTTTGATGCTTTGTTACACAATTCAATCTCTTTCTTTCTGGATGATTTGCGTAATTCTTCATCCCAGCACAAAGTCTAAATAGGACATTTTACACTACATGAAGTATTCTCCTGGTAAATGTTTGTGCATTTCAGGCTGATGTTTGCTTTACACAGCAATAGAAGACCCCAAACACTCTAATAATTGTGAAAGGCAGACACAAATGGCTTGCAATCAACACCATGAAATCTGAATTAATACTCAAACGTGAATAAATATTCAGAGAAAAATTGATCCTAACCTTCACTGAGTACTCACTAACTGATATTTGGGAAGTGTATTTGCTCATGGTCCTTTCTGTTCATTGCATGATTTTGAAAAACACCCTGCTTTTCTTCCACTTCTGCTTCTCATAATTTATGCAGACAAGCTCACTGACAATAGCTGTAGGTTTATCCCCAGTTGCTCCTACCCCATTACCCACTCAGAGACCTTAGGTCTGCAATAGCCTGAACTGTCAACACAACAGGAAAGACAAACAAACAGACAAATACATGTGTAGACCTCTGTAAAATTTACCTAAACTGCTGAGTGATGATCAGGTGATGAATACTCTTACTCTAATTGACATTAACAGGATGCTGCTAACTTAAGCCTAACTTTGAGTATCTATTTTTGACATACTTGGCCAAACTTTCCCTGAAGAGAGAGAAACAACATGAACTGAAATATGTGTTGTGAGCAACTGCTGCATTATTTGCAATAAAAACAATACTAGTAACTTCACAACAGGCAGGAAGATTTCTCTATATTTAAGGGCTTATGAAAAAAAAAGAGACAGAAGGACACTTCTTTCATTATTGTGCTTCTAAGAATACAAGTTTCTGAGGGCATTTTTAGAAAGCTTTTACAGTGTTACATGACATTACTGGCAATGTTGACTGAGATCATTTAGAATTAAACTAACTAAACTAATTAAATGGGAATGGACACATTTGTTTTCTGATTTCTTCCCATAAAGCATAATAACCATGTAGATCAACAGCACTTCCAGAGAAAGAGTGAATAAACCACTTTTGATATTGGCTGCATATTCACAGATAAAGTTCAAGTATTGTCCTGGACTATCTAAATGTTTTGACTGCACGACTGAACTGGAAATATCTTTAGATTAACACAATTTCACATTTCAGTCTTTCTAGTCATTTTGCAAGTAAGCTGTTTTCCTTCATTGCTTATTGAAATCAATGAGATTTACATTTTCCTTTAGGTTAGGAACAGCTTAACAGCTTTCTCCTTGATATTTGGACACTTGCATTTCTGTTCTCAATACAAAATAGGAAATATAGACATGTCTTTATAGAGGAAATCATAGAGAAAATTTGCATTTTGGAGATTCAGAAAAGCTGGATTCTGGAAGGTGGTTGTATCTGGGCCAGGCAGCACATTCCTTATTGAGAGAACACAGATGAAGAGTAGATACCATTTCACAGTTCTGTTATTACCTGTAAAATATACCTGTAGTGTTTACGTAGCCAAGTTCAGCTGTTGAAACACATAGAGGTCTAATTGTAATTTACAGCTCCATCCTGATGGGATTGAACCACACAGTAAGCCACTCTGCACAGATGGGATTTCTCTCTTGCACCAGCTGCTGCAAAACTATACTTACTTTCTGTAATAACCTTTTTCCTGAGTCCCCACAAGAGAGTGAAGAAATTGCATCTCAGACACTGATCTTGCTACGTGAACAAGTCCTGAGTCTCCCATATCGCACATGAAGTCTCATGAACTCCACAGCCACTGGAGCTAAATTCTCTGCCCGGGTAACCCTGTTATTCCTCCTCATGGCTATGTGCTGTGCTTTGCTTCATAACCCTGCTGTGCCTGCAGGTGTTGGCAGCCCACATTGGTGACTTCTGATCTTGAGCAGTTTTGCCTTGCAAAATGAAAAGACCAATTACCTGTTCTTCTCTTGGGTTTTTTTTTGGTTTTTTTTCAGTGTAATCTTACTTCATCCGTTTAATTCATGAAGGAAGAAGGAAAGGGAAGAAAAGAAGCAATTAATATGTGGAAGAGGTAAAGGAGAAGGAGTTTTCCTAAACTTGTTCCAAAATAAAAGGGTAAAAAGACTGAAGGGAAAATGTAAATCCAAAACACATGAAAAGCTTCATCGAGGTAGGCAAAGAATAACTTATTCCTGGAATTCACTGCTGCAGTAAGTCCACACTTGACTTTTAAAGATTAGTTATTTTGAATTTGAGAGCCTATCTGGAATGAATCACATTCCTTCCTATGCAAGTTCACACTGGGAAAAGAAAATCAAAAAAACAATGATCTATCAGTAATCATGAATATGAACTTTAAGACTTCCTACAGAGTTGATTTTTCAGGCACATTCTGTAGATCTATTTCAGATCCTGTACCATTTAGCAGATAAAAGAATTATGACCTTTTTTCTTATCAGTTTAGGTGAAAGTATTGTGTGCTTATTTCACATGCTAAAAAAATCCTAAGGACATTTTTACTGAGTATAATAATACAGCAATGTAGTGACAGTAGCTGGTTCTTATACCGCCGGAAAAAAGCTGCCTAAATTAATTTTATGAAAACAGTATCAGGTATCAAACTTTATTAAACTAATCACACATTTGCATTATCATTCAAATTCACTTTACGCAAACATAACTTTAAAGCCCTAATCTATATTACTCTATTTTAATGTATTTATTTATGTAATCAGAGAGATGGAGTAGGCTTATAGTTTAAGATTTCAGAGCTGGATGTATTTTTTTTACTGGGTAAAAATATCCTAGGTTTTTTTCCATTTCTTTCTTCCTTTGTCAATCACCTTCATATACTACTGCCTTTAAAACAGTAAGTAATATTCCCTTCATTTTAGACTCAGAATAAATTTATCTTTGTGTTGATCTCATCTAGGGTTCCTTGTGTGTGACTACATAGTAAGCAGGCTAGACACTTCTCCATGGTACAAGAAGAGAGACAAAGCCTGAACTGGCATCATGATCTCCAAAATAGCTTTTCCTTCAGGTCTAGAGGGAGAAAACAGGCCAGAAAACTTTCATTGCAGATGTATACACTGTTTGCTTTTGTAGATTAATTTAAGGTAGCTTTTTAGGGGGTCATTATTCAATTACTTTATGGATAACTATCTTTATTTGAAAGGAAAGATGAATCATTAAAAAAAAAAATCTTAGTAAGAATTCCCATGCTTTGTTAAAAATGCCATGCTGCATGTTGAAGAGAATCAAACAAAATACAAGGCAAAATTTTCTTGGTAAGTAATTGGAATGATACTTACAATAAATCAAAGGAGAGGATGAGACCACTTTCATTTTTGCATTATAATTACTTTTCCCCAATTTCCTTTAAATTTTCTGTAAGAGACTGGAAATAGAACTTAATATAAATAACATTTTTTTTTCTAGTATTTTACTATATTTTGGGTCATGTCACTGACTTTTATGGCTCAACATTTATGACAAAAACAAAATCCAAAATTTTAACCGAGTCCAGACACCCAAAACATCAATGTTCAGAGAGGCTACCTGATGGGGTTTTTGTGTCCTTCTTTATTTATAAGAAGCAAGAAGCTGCAGACTTTGTACTCTAGTTTGTATTATTCAAGCCACCACAGATGACAGATGTTTTTTTAAGCTGAGGTTAGAAAGACAGCATAGATTGAAATGCCTTTTTTATTATTGCTTTTGATGCACACAACTCCTTTAAGAAGAATTTTAGCAATTGTTCTATTACTGTATGTCCCCTCTCCCCTTCAGATGAATTATGTTGTTGTCATAGCAATCCTTCCTCTCTCTGAAATGTTTAATAACTAGTCTTGACTCCCAACTAGACAACGAATCAAGGTGTAACAAAAGCTTTATTAATTAATGTGCTTGTGGCAGACATATTGTCTTCCATCTACACTTGCCTTGAGCTGTTGTCAGTCCAGTCCAATGCTATTGGTGATGACAGCAAAGATGCCTGTAAGGAATGCCCTTTACATAAGCTGCTTTCTTGGATAGCGTCCATCTCCTTTGCAGAGTGATGAGCCTCTACTTTTTCTCTACTCTTTCCAAAGCAGTGGCAGGCAGCCACTGCTCTCGACAGAGGACACCTCGCTGTGACAGATGGGGATGTGGGATTTAGTGGACATTAAGAATCACATAAAGTGTCAAGTCTTAAAACAGCAAAGGTGACAGTGGCATTTTCACTGTTTTAAGCCTTTGTCTACATTACTCACCTGTGCTGATTTACTCTTTAACTATGTCCCACAATGCAGACCAAGTAGATATTGATCTTACCTGTCTATTTGCCCCAGCCACTGTCATGATTGGCATGACTGATATTTTGCATCTGAGCACTGTGTTGAAGAACATCATAACCTTTCCATCTACCACACTCCTGAGGAGGAAAAATCTGAGTGCAAGAAAGTATTCAGAAAATATGCAGATCTGAACTTTTCTACCATTTTTACAACAGTGTCTTTGGGGAATATTACACAGACAGAATAAACATCCCCTTTAACTTCTAATTTTCCTAGCAGAAAGATGTCTGCTTCCTTAGCAATCACAGAATGAGTAAAGGTTCAAAGGGACCACATTGGGTCATCTGGTCCAACCTCCCTGCTCAAGCAGAATCATCCTAGAGCACATTGCACAGGATTGTGTCCAGGTGGTTCTTGAATATGTCCAGTGAGAGAGACTCCGCACCCTATCTGGGCAATCTATTCCAGCGTTTGGTCACTTGCACAGTAAAGAAGTTGTCCCTGTAGGTGGAACTTCCTGTGCATCAGTTTCATCCCATTGCCTCTTGTCCTATTGCTTGGCACCAGCAAGAAGAGCCTGGCTGCATCCCCTTGGCACCCCACCTTCAGATACCTCAGGGGACACCAATGAGGTCCCCTCCCAGTCATCTCTTCTCGAGGCTGAGCAGGCCCACCTCCCCCAGCCTTATAAGAGAGATGCTCCAGTCCACCTTGATCAACTTTGTAGCCCTCTGCTGGACCCACTCCTGAAGCTTCATGTGTCTCTTGTACACAGGAGCCCAAACAATGGTGTCACCTCATCCAATTGAAGGCCTAAAGTCACATTAGAGAAGGCATTTTCCCCTTTTGTGGAATGTTGGAAAGCCTACTTGGGTGATGGCCAGCAACTGGGAGTGATGCTCAGCTGAAAGATGGAAGAGAGGAGAGAGGGAAAGCTAGAGTGACTTCCTCCTCACCTGCCTGGGTATTCTGGAGCATCTTCCTCTTCCTCACAGTCTCCTTCTTCAACCACTCAAGGTTTGGGAATGAGAAATTCTGTTTTTGGGGGGAAAAAACAAGGTGTGAGTATGTTGGCTTGGTGGTCCTCCTACCCAAATCCATCTTTAGAATTCATCAAGCATCTTGTGAACGTAACCTTCCCCAAAAGACTGATTCAGCCACTTCCTCTGCCTCTTCCTCCTCCTCTAGCCCTCCTCTTCCTCCTTCTTCTCCTCTATCTCATCTATATCTCCTCTTTCTCTCCTTGGAATCTCAAATTCAGTGGCTCCTAGCCTCCAAGCCCAGTCTCACTCAATATGAATGCAATTAATTCCCTGCACACTTATTTTTGAGGTCAGCTATAAGATACCTCAGAACTGCCTCTGAGTTCTCTGTGAGCATTCTACAGTCATTTCATTCAGTCTATTATTCCCATGGCTTCATAGTTTATGGAAACCCTGGCATGCCATTCCTAAACTTGAGAAGGTGGCACTGTCCAAAAGAAGACAGAGTTAGCCCTGTTGTTTTAGTTTGGTTCAGTTCAGTGCAGTTAACTTTATAATCCTCATGTGTAGTCACGTTGCAGTTTCACTTATATCCTGCATGAGTTTCCCCTTGGCAGAAACAATGGACACTGTTGGTTGGTAAGCAGTAGACATACTGGAACTCAGCCAGAGCTGTGTGCAAGCTGTGGATAAATGATCTATAGCTTATGTCACATTCTTCTGCAGTGTTCTGAAAGGACAGTGAAAGGCCCTACTCATAGCGTCAATATTGGCCAAAATCCATCTGATACTTAATAAAAGCCATGTTCTAAAAATTCTGTGTTTTGCCTGAAAGAGATAATCCTGTTAATGCAACAGTCTGTGAACAGTATTTCTGGATGAAACACCTGACAGAAGTGTAAATCAGTAGAGCTGCTGCTGATGGTTCTAATTCAGGAATAGCAGTCTATTTTCTTGGAAGAGAGTTCATGGGAATAACAAAGGTTTACATTTTAGGACACCAGCTGCCTTCAAGCTTGAGCAAGGCATGTGGGATGAATGTCTTATTTTTGTCCAGCCTGCTCGGATGACAAAACCCAAAACCCATGGCCAATAAGGATTTGCTTCCAGGGAGGGATATGGAACCAGTTCTGCTGGAACAACTCCCATGAGACAAAAGATGTCATTCAGGGAAGTGGTGCCAGAAGCCAACAGACAACCTCCTTTTTTTAACTTCTACTTGCAGTGTGTGTAGGGGGAAAAAAAGAGTGACTTTGACAATGCAAGTATGAGAAAAACCGCTGGGAAGACCAGTTGTTATTCCAAGAGATGGGCATGGGGGCACAGTACCTTTCAAATTTATCCTTTCACATTTTCTTTTGGCTGTCATTACCTTATTTTACTACTTTACCCTGGATTTTGCCCATAGTTTTGGCAGTGTCTACACATGAATTATTCTTTTCAGTAAGGAAAGATTCAGCAAGCTTCTTCAGAGAAGGCTCTGCCTCTAAAACTTCTCTATTGATTTCCTATCCACATGGTGAGTGGTACATTTACTCATCTACAAGTTGGTACATACATTTGATCTAACAAGTGCTTTATCTATTCAATGTCCTGTGGAAAAGGTCTACTGAGTCCTTTCCAGCCCTCTGAGACACAAATATTTAATATAAAGCAGAATATGCATGACTGGGTTTGGGGATATTTTGTGACACTAGTGCTCATTATATGTGGCCTATGCCAAAAACTCCCTTATTTTAATATTTTGTCATAAATCATCATTTGCTGTTATGCATCTATTTTACTTCATGAGTGTGTAATGAATGGTCTCTGGGTTAGACTGAATTTGACTTTTGTAGCTCATTAATATCAAAAGAAGTGAGGTAAAAGGAGAAAAATACTTTAAATTAATTCCTCTGGCACAGAAAAAAAATATTGAAAAAGATTCAGAGGTTTAAAAAATTCTTTTCCTAATTTAATAGATATTTCAGAATTGTGAAGCAATCATTTTCCATGCAAAATAGAATAAATAATATAGTATGCAATATATAGCTGTGTGTTAATTTGAATAAATAAGATGTTGTTTTCTAAATCATGTAAAAATACAGGTCTTGCCCAGAAAGGTGTATGTTTGCTTGTATGTTCCCTGGATGAATTAAAGTTGTCTACCTAAACCATCTGTCATTACAAGAAGACAAGGTAAAGCTGTTGGACTAGGCTTACCTGAAGAGCCAACCTTTTCCTTCCAGCCCTCTCCCCTAATTTAATTTTTGATTTTTTTTTTTTTTTTTAAATCTGTTAGGCTTGCTTTCTCCTTTTTTTTTCTTTTCCTTTTTCCTTTTTTTTTTACCCCAAGATCTTTCATGGAATAAAGTGTCAGAATGGTTTTGCTATTCAACTCTTGCTCCTGTCCCTCATTCTAACATTGCAATACCTTGGTACACTGAGTGGTTATGAGATTTTAGTGATCCAGTGAATTAAAAGGATATTTCTCTTCCTTTGAAGTAAGGATTCCTGTTTCTTCTGTGGACCTTTCAATATTTTGTAGGATCACTATCATGGGAAAGTACTGCAAGTAATCACCTTTGCAGTGTGTCAGGTGCAGTCCATCAATATCTTGGCCTTTGTTAATCCTCCCAGACAGTTCCAAAGCTATAGGAGTGAGATCAGAACTGAAGCCTGAAAACAAGATAGTCAATAGTTTCATATCATTCCTTTGGTACCTGTAGAGATGGTAACACATACCCACATTAGAAAACAGCCCTTCTCTGATGTTAAATGCTCTTGCCTTCCAATATATCTGTTATCCCATTTTTGTTCACAGGAAGCAACAAAGAATTATAAATTCCTCCAAAGAATGGGCTACTTGCAGAGGTAGCATAGAATAAAGCACCACAGACTCAATACTTCAAACAGACTCATGTTTTCCCAGCCTGAAGGAGAGGCCCCCATCTGTAGTAACCCCTTATTTGGGCTGGGGTCGAGTTGATTTTCATCACAATAACTGGTATGGGACAATGTTTAGGATTTGAGTTGGAAACAGTGCTGATAACACAGGGATGTTTTAGTTCTTGCTGAGCAGGGCTTTCCCTGAGTGGAGGCCTTCTCTGCCTCAGCAAGTAGGCTGAGGATGCACAGGAAGTTGTACGGGGACACAGCCAGGACCTGAGCCCAAGTGACCAAAGAGATATTCTGTAACATATGGCATCACCTTCAGCATATAAAGCTGAGAAAAGAAGGAGGGTGGGGGGACATTTGGAGTGATGGCATTTGTATTACCCAAGTAACACTTCCTGCTTTCCTGGGGATGGCTGAACACCTGTCTGCCCATGGGAAGCAGTGAATGAATTCCTTGGTTTGCTTTGCTTACTTGTGTGACTTCTGTTTTACCTATTGAACTCTCTATCTCAACCCACAAGTATACTCACTTTTACTTTCATATTTTCTCCCTCATCCTGGCAGGTGGAAGTGAGCAAGCGGCTGTGTGGGACTTAATTACCAAGATGAATTAAATCACCCCACCATGGAACAATCTGCCGAAAGAGATGCTGCTGTTTTTGGGAACAAATGTGTCTGATTCAAAATGGAAATGTTGTACACTGTTTTTCAGGACTTTTTCTGAAAACTTAGATAAAAGAAACAGTTTTCAGGGGAGACAGATGATAGGAACACCATGATTTTGTTGCCATTTCACACATCCATTTGACATCGTTTAAAACTACCATCTCTGGGACATCCAGAACACAGCCTGCAAGAGCTGTGTGGACAGTTATCAGCATTAGTGACTCTAGTCCATGAAGCAATGCTTTGCCATGGGCACTCAAAGAGTCAGTTGCAGGAAGACAATGTCACTGGTTATATTGCTAGAGGGCTGTGGGTTCGCAGCCCTCAGCTCTCCTGTACTTTTGGAGAACTCAAGCATGCTTGAGCCCCAGAAGAGGTTGTCAGCAGCAGCAGAGGACAGCAGGAATGCCAAGCTGCTGCTGAGTGCTCTTAAGCCCAGGACAACTGAGCTCTCAAGCTGTGATTGCCTCTTGGACCCATTTACATACCTGTCCTCCCACAGAGTTCAGATATAGACTTTTTTCTTATTTCCAGTAAAGGAAGTGGCTGCAGGCAGAAATGTATTCATAAACATGAGCTTTAGTCCTCAAGTCCATCCTGAACTGACTGTTCTTATGACTTCTGCCTGCAAGACCTCTGCTGTCCCTTCTCTCTTTCTCTTGCCTCAAAGAAAAGCTCAATGTTTTATATTTCTGAGTTAATGAGTCAGCCTGCCTGACCTGACTGTCAGGATGAATCAGCAGTTAGTTCTGCACCTCCATGCCATACTGATACTCTCTCTCAAGTGGATTTAGCATCATTTAATAATATTTTTTCCTGTATTAGTCCCGTGGAGATTCTCTCATACCTTAGAAGTGTGAGTTGATCATTAATGTTGTTTCATTAAGGTGGGTCTCAGTCCAGCTTCAGCCTAGGTACAGGATGGATTTTGTTTTTTGTAATATTCTCTGTTAACAGCTACTTGTTGATGGGCAACATTTTCTGTTCTTTTACATAACCCTGTAAAGAGGGTTCCAGAGTGGAAGCCTACGTTCAAAACAGACTCCTAATTTAAATTCCACATACATTTATTAGCAAACATATATAAAACTGAAACTTAAATACTAGCAACTCACATCCATGCCTGCATTTACTATAATTCATGAAAATATTTCTATTAAATAAACATTAATATTGCTGTACATGTGAACTAGTAAAGAGAAATCTATGAATCAGGTAATTCAGGAGTTATGGAGTCCTAGATCTGAATCTGCAAATATTTTGAGTGAGTTAAAAAGCTATAGACTCTTCTGCAACTGCAGGGATAATATTTTCTGCATTTTTATTTCTTTAGTTACTTAAATTCAGTGGCTAATTTATTCATAGCTGAGAAAATTTTGGCTGCTGAAAAATGGGATAGCTTATTATCCCTCTTCCAATCCATAAATATAAATGAGGTGTAACAGGATGAGATCTGGTAGTTCTAAAATCATGACAGACATGATGATCAGAAACTATTAGTACAATTTGTTAACTGCGGACAATGCTTCCTCTGTTTAATGAATCAATTACTTTCAAAACTCATTTCAATAAATTAATGTTTTGCCTAAGTAACCAGCTATTTAAGGTGGTTTAATTTAACTAAAACAAACAACTTTATAAAGCTAGGTTTGCACCTTTAATTGATTTGCAAATTCCATCCAATTGCACCTTGACAAGAAACACAAATATGAGCATTATCATAAGAGGGTAAATAGTAAATGTATCTACCACCATTTTTCTAAATTACTTTCTAATCATAATCCAACTAAATTTATATTGGGCTATACCCTGACTAAATGCATATAATACATTCACCTCACTTAAATAAGTACTTTATTTAGCAGACAAGCTGTATTTAGGTGAAAATCAACATCCTCCCATAGTTACTAATCAGTAGAGTTCCATATTCCTTTAAGAAGGTGACTAATAAATAAAAATGCAAACCAAGATTAAAAGTGGTTATTTAAAACTAATTTTCCTGTTTTCTGGCTTAAATGATGATTAAAATTGGTAATCCACCATAGTCAACTCCTGCTTTCTGTTAGAAACACAGCTTTAATTGTTTTTCTGTGGCAGAATACATCACAAATGAAGAAAAAAATCACTTGTTTTGATAATCTATCTGTGCAGTAATTTTGAAGCACAAAGGACCCTTTCACTGTGCTGGGGAAATTTTCCAGACTGGAAGTTAGTGGGTAAGCATCCCTTAGGATTGGTACCAATCCAACATGATATCATTATGCTGTAGACTTGCTGTTAATTGTAACCCAGCTTTAAGATCATTTCCATGTATGTAATTCTTTAATTACCTAGAGCTCTTTGTAGCATTAATATAACATTCTGCAATATTATTCACTTTTCTCTCATTACTATGGATGCTTACAAATACCATTGCATATGGAAAGCTGCCAACTTCACTTGAGCCAATGATTTTTTCTGTCCATCATTCCATTTTCTTGGCATACATTCACAAAATAGAGGCATTTTAAATGAGTAAATGATTGCAACCTGCATTGTACTGCTTGAAAGAAAAACCTCTTTCATCTTAGCTGTCCCCTGACCACCTCTGTAAGAAAATACCTTCAGTATCCCTTCTCCCCTTTCCTCTTGCTCTTGTGAAGTGAAAGACAGCCAAAGTCTTGCTATTTAAGGACTGAAGTGAAACCTCTGAAGATTGCTGAAGACTGTAACCTCCTATAGACCACTAAATAACAATAATAGGGTTAACAGAATTCAAAATTACTGTCACAGTCTTGACAAGAGTCAAAATATATGGGATAAGTGTCCCATTTAAATTTCAGCTTCCTTCCTCACATTGCTCAATGGAACCATGAAAATGCTTTATCAAGAAGGCATTCTTCATATGGAAGATATTGCAAATGCAATAAATAAAGGGGGTAAGTTCAGCATGCTCCAAAGAGGCAAAATAAACCCCACTGCAAGACAATCAGTACACCTCTGCTGCACATGGAGTGGAGGACACATTAAATGAAGAAAGTACAGTACCCTATGCACAGAGCCACATTGCACCTGCCCTTTTGCCCTGCCTTTTCCTGAATGGTGGGGTTGGATACAGGAGAATTTCTTTGTGTGGAACCTTTTACTTCTCTGTCCAAAAATCACACAGGGGTCCACAGAGACCTCAGTACCATTGCACTCAGGTGCTGCCAGTAGCTAGCCAGCCTTGAAGAGAGCATTTGGCTTTTCTTGAAAATAACAGAGTAAAAGAGAATGCTTTAATGATGCTGGGGGAAAGAACACAATATCAAAGTGTCCCAGTATTCTTCCTATTGCTCCCAGCAAATGATCAAGAGTCTTGCATCAAACACTGAGAGAAATCACTGAAGTAATATCAGAGTGTTTGTCATGAGCTCCCATTCCATCACAGCCATCACAGCCATCACAGCCATCTGTACCCAATCTGTACTTAAGCTATCCCTTCATCACATCAATCTCTCTTCTACATAGATGCACATCTCCTACTTTGTAGGAGACAGTTCCTCTTAAACTAGGACTCAGATGCAATTCACTGAAGCAAAAAAGAGGAAATTACACCCTGGATACTAGCTGCTTTAGATTTTCAGGAAAAAATTATTAACATTTAAGAAGTCTTGCCCTCTAGGCCATACACAACTGCATTTCAAAGACAAATAAACAAGAGGCTGTTCCACAGCTTGCATCTGAATGCAAGGAAAGACTAGCATGTGATCTCTGCAGCTCTGTGCTGGTGATATTTAATTTTTAGAGTTACAGAAAGAGGCATTTTTGTACACATATACTTATAGCCCAGTCTGGGTCATAAATTAAAAGGCAGCCCCAGATGTCCTTTGCAATGCTATTCAGATGGGTCTAATAAAAACAGTAATGGCTTTTGCAATGATCTGTCTTGGTGTACAAGAAACAGAAATGTTACTGAATGTCCTGTAAGTGTCTTACCATTTCTAAGAAAAAAATCAGAATAGTAGATATTTTATGCAAACTACCTCATCCCCAGAAAATTCTGCTTTTTCCTAGTCTCTTCTACTTTCATATTGTCAGTCTAATGTTTAACAGAACTCTAAAAGAAAACTGGAATACTCTTCTGATAGTATTTTGATACTTGATTTGTGTATAAATACCTAATGAGGGGAAAAGAACAAGTAAGAAAGGGAGACAGAGGTGCCTAGCAAGAGGACAAGAGGCAATTGGCATGAACTTACAGACAAGAAATTCAATTAAAAGAGTTTACTGTGAGAGTGGTCAAGCACCAGCTGACTGGCACAGGTTTCTCAGACAAATTGTGGCGTTTCCAGCCTTAGATATATTCAACACCCAACTGAATGTTACCTTGAGCAACCTGTTCTAGCCTGGACCCTGTTTCTGACCAGAGACTTCTAAGGGTCTCTCCCAGCTTCACCTGCTCCATGATTTCAAAGTCTCAGCAAGTTTTTAAGGCAACAGAGAAAAATATTCCACTGCAAGATTTACAGTTGGAATAATCATGTCAGTATTCTTGTATGGAAGCAGTCTGGTGTGTTGAATCTAACTGACAAATTTGTTTTCAAATCTTTTCGGTATTAAATTACAATTACCCCTTTACTTGTCATTATCTTGGGGTAAAGTATTGCTGGTTTTAGCTTCCTTTACCAATCCATCCTTTATTTTTGCATCATGTGTCTTGTTAACATAAGGCACAGATAGACTATGGAAGAAAGACATAAGCAATTGAGTACCCACACTGTAATTTTAAGAACTTGAAAAAATCTTCTGTAAGTAAATATTTTTCAAGAGTAAATATTTTTGCTTTGTTCAAGAAACCAAAATATTTTAAATTCATCATGAAAATGACCAAAGCTATATCATGTCATTTTTCCTGATAGAAGAAAATTTAGTATCTGGAAGCGTGATTCTATTCCCTTACACTGTTTCCCTCAGAAAAAAAAACCCACATAGACACAAGCTGCTAATAAGAACTGGGATAGCAAAGGAGACTGTCAAAATAATTTCTGCCTATTGCCTACTGTGTCATGGGAAAGGGGTCACTTCAAATTTGGTAACTCCCACAGAGGTCTATGAAAAAAAGTATCGGGGGTGGGGGGTGTCAATATGCCAATCCTACTGTCACCTGAAAGAGCTTGGTTATGTTGTATGTGACAGAAGTTAAGAGCTAATAATAAGCTAGATCATCTATCCCATCAAGCAATTCATATGCAAAATATTTGTTCCTGTCTGCACTGATATAAAGTGTAAGAGTCAGTGGAGAATACATGTCCCAGTGAAAAATGACAATTCAAATAACTCCACAGCCAGATGAGTTGTCACAGTCCTGTTCCCGGCTCTGACACTTTGCAGGATGGCACTATCCCTTCCACTGTAGCAGTATAAGGAGGCCACCCCAGTAAAAAGCAACCCAGCAAAACAAAGAGAAGATCATTTTTCAAGCTGTTCCATTCCCTGAACAGCAACTGCACATTCACAAGGAAGTCAGCAGGACCACACAGCCAGGGAGCACAAAGAGCAATGACAGCCTCAAATAGATCAGCCTAAGCAGCCACTGAGCAAGTTTCTCTCTCACAAAACTCTGTGTGTGTGTTTGTGTAAGGGAGACCTTTATCTTTTCAAAGCAAAGAGTTGTTAATTAACTGGGCAAGTACTGGCACTTGGACTGAGAGAACTGGCACCTCTCAGGAAAGGATGTTTAGTTCAGTTAAGAGAGAAATCGTGGAGTGGAAGATTAAATCTGTGTGTACCTCCTGGAGGATTTCAGATGGACTATAAAAGCTAACATCCACAGCATACAACCCCTGGTGTTAAATAGACACAAGTCCAGGATTCCTAATGAGGTGTACATGAGAAAAAGCTGCAGCAGGTTAGTTGAGCTGAAGGACAGACCCTTGTGATTGCATCTTTGAGAAGGCAAATGACACACAGATCCCTCCCTGTCTTCTGTCTTTTAAAACTGTGCTGCTTACCTTGGATGTGCACAGCCACAGCAATTTCCTTTTATTTTGCCTGAGTCATTCATGATCTCAGGGTTCCAGCACAGCAAGGTATTTCTCACCCAAAGGCATGGCCAAGCTCCAATCTGTAACACAAAACACCCACCCCTGCTTCCAGCCTTTTCCCTGGAGACAGCAAAGGGCAGCAGAGCAGCTGCTGCTGCAGTCCTGATGACACAGTGTGTGTCTTTGAGTATTTTTCACATCCTTAATGCACAGTATCTTTTCCAAATAGTATAATCCCTTATCTTCTGTGTTCATAAGCATATACAGTTTTTTGGAAATGCAATAAAAATCTCTAAGTACCTCAGAGAGACAAAAAATACTCAGCAATTGATTTTCTGTGACATTTATGTACACAACTAAAGATCAGCCACCATATATTAAACATAATATACATTATAGATATATTTTACTCCCCTGCTATTCTTGAGGAATGAAAGTACTTCTAAGGACAGGTGTGAGAAATGAAAAGTGCTTGGAATGTGTAGGGAAAGATGGTTCTGAATAACATTAAATTTTAATAACTTGTGAGTTTTGTCACCAGCAGAGCAGCAGTAGATGTGAGAAAGTAGGAGTAAGAACCACAAGGAAATATTTTTGCACATATCACTCCTGTTTACTTTCATTTTTTCTCCCACCAATCTTTTTGAAGGATACTGCTGACTCCAAGTCTTCTGCTGTTGTGAGTCACATTATGTTGATCACCTGCAGTGTCCAGGAGATCTCAAGGCAGTCTCATATGCAGTCTGGGAATAGATCTGTTTGAAGGGAAAAGCCAGCTCTCTCTTTTTTCTCCAGCAAAGCAAGCAGAAGTAGTGATGATTTCTCTGTTGCAGAGCTACCTAATTCAAAACACACATCCCTTTTTTCACTGCTTAGTAATAAAGAAATACAGTATTGGTCTACTTCCTAGTAGAAATTCAAACAAAAATAGGTTTGGTCATTGATTGTTCTTCTATAACCAGCTGCTACAATTATCTTCTCTCATCCTGTTAATCTAAAGAGAAAAACAGGCAAGTGCCAATTATACACTACTGATACAGGAAATTTACACAACATGGGATGTGATATTCAGTTCCCTCAGCTGGAGTTCACTTGACCAGTTGTGTGCTGAAGATCAGGGCAGCTTGGCAATTGTTTAAGCATCTTCTTGCTCAGCTGCTCAATTATTCACAGGAACAGCAAAGCAGGAAAGTGGTTTCTGTTAGTGTGAAGTGTGCATACACATCTATCAGTGGCTTGCAGTGAGATCTGTGGCTATTTCTTCCCTCCTCTGTGACCCTAGTTTTCCTTCCACTCCTCACCCTTTGCTAGGCCAGCTTGACATGGTCTGAGTTGTCTCCTGGTGCTGTGTAATGTGGAACATGAAACCCTTGACCTCAGTTGAGTCCCCAGGGTTCTGCTGTTTACAGTTAAGGGATAGCTGCATTTTCCTCTCTGCTGTAAACTACAGTATCCTCCTTCCCTTGCAAGAAAGATGCTAAGATGGAGCTCCATGTAGGTTAAACAGTCCCCACCCTGCCATGGCCCCTCTGCACAGCTCGGGGCAGCCCACCAAATGTTTGGCCCAAGGCAGCAGGAGATGAGCATCTCAGCATCTTTATGTACTCAGTCATTCTTGAAAATCAGAGCAGGAACAGTAGTTTATCTTTCAGCTCATGGCCCACATCTCTTTTGAAAAACAGACATTGTAGGCTGCACTGCTTAAGACAGTTTTTTTTAAGTTCATTAGTGTTACAGTGTTCAGCTTCTGCAGTGTTGACAACCAGAGACAAAACAGCCTGTACAATTTTTTGAAGACCTGTTTTGACACAAAAAGTCTCTATTAATTCACAATAATAATTTATTTCAGTCTCACACCTCAGCAGGAGGTCCTTTCATATTGAGAAGACTGAAATCTCACTCATGTTTGTTTGAAGGTTTTACAAAGCTCTTTACCTTTTAAATTTATTATTTAGGGAATACTGCATGAACAAAAAATTCTTTATGAAATACAGTAGAACACAAGGTCTCTGGCACCAAAAGTCCTGTGATCTACTTCAAATACACTACATGTAACATCAGTTTACATGCAACTGTGTGCAAAGGTGTCTGTTATGTAGGAAACACAATGTACGGATTTTCATTAAAAGACAAAAAAGACTTAAACTCTCAGAAGACCTCCACTGATTTTCTTTCCTTTGAAATCATGCATACATAACTCACAGATCTGTTTGTACACTAAAGCACTACTGAAAGCTGGCAGCGTAGTACATTTTTTGCAACATTGCACTAAGAAGGCAAAAGTTGAGCCTATTGAAAAGAAATCTGTGCTGTGGCAACAGATTTCATAATTAAGTGTACTGTGATTACAGAAACAAATAAAAAAAGAGTCCTTATCTTACATGCACACTAGACTTCTGGAGGAAAAAAAAAAATTCCTGGAGGTTTAATTACATTTGTTGACTTGAAAGAGTGATTTCATTATAGTAATGTGAAAAGTGCTATTCTGACCCCACTCTTCCACAAACCTCTTTTCTTCTGTACTGTCTCCAGACCTGTGATAGTTATTGTGCCTGATAGCTCCTCTTGCTAGAGGTTGGGATTTGGGGGTGTGCATGTGCTGCTTCTGTTCTTTAGACTTCTTTTCATATCACACCACAGTTAATGCTGACTATTAATTGCAAATGTTCATCAGACATTTAACCCTGAAAGACTATATGTAGGTATTAAAAAATAATATATAATATTTATTACATTATGATATGTTATATAAATTTCATAATGTATTTTATACAGTATCATCACAACCAATGGGAAAACTGTCAAGCTGTCACATCCTGCAGAACACAGCACAAAAAAGGAAAAGTTGGGACAGGGAAACTTTTCTAATGAACTGCTCCCGAATCAGAAAAAATACACTATTGAGTGGCCTGATATTATTCACAGAATTCACAAAATTCACAGAATGACTAGGCTGGAAGAGACCTTAAAGATCATTGAGTCCAACCCATGCCCTAAAACCTCAACTAAACCATGGCACTGAGTGCCATATCCAGTTTTTTCTTAAAGACATACAGGGATGGTGACTCCACCACCTTCCTGGGCAGACCATGATGATGTTCATTATATGAACATCAATATTAAATTAAAAATTTGGAAAGCTGAAATCCCTTCCCAAGACTGAAAAATAAATATGGCAAATGACTTTCACCAATATATCGTTATTTGCTCTTAAGTGGAAAAAAAAGACATCAGAATACCAATGGCTTCACCTCTCTCATATATTCTTGAGAACCATTTTTGTTTGCATTTAGATAAAAATGAGATTTTTATGAGGAAAGTCAGCAATGTTCTCACTCTTTAGGAGCAGATTTTCCTGGATCTCATGTGAGGTAGCAGGTTATTAGGAATTAAGTTGCTGTGAGCTCCAAAGGACACAAATATTTCAGTACTTCATTCAACCTAATGATGCGCACTGATACAGACAAATGTATTTTAAAAAGAAAAAATACCCAAACCCAACCCAAACCTCTCCACTTTTCCCTGCCTTAGAAACAATCATTTTCAGTTTATGTTCAGCAGTGGTACATCTTCAGTGTTTTTGCATTAGAAATACTGTTTATTAACTTGCATGGACACCCATGACCAGCTTCTCATTAGAGTAGCAGAGGTGTAATGTAATTCTATTAAAGTAATTAAAGTAACTATAGCTTCCCATTGCTGTAATGTCCACCCTACTAATAAAAACAATCTACTGGTCTGTAGATTTTTATCTGTTCTTTAAAGTTTAATAGGCACAAACATATATATTGAAGAAACCTAAACCATAAAACTAAATACTGTAGAAAGAGTAAGATTTAGCTTATATCTAGAAATTATTTTACTGATCACCAGTGTATGATTACATGAATGTACAAAGATTCGATTTTGTTTTTGCACAGCAGTGGGAAGTTTATGTGTAAATGAGTATTACAAAGTATTAGTACATGACAGAAAATGTGTCAATTAAGCTATTTAAATGCAACCTGAAGACTGTGATCCAAACTAAGCTAACGTATCTTTACATCTTATAGCTGAACTTCTGACCCTTTTGTGACAATAATTAGGCTGAACACAACACTGTAAGCAAGGAAGGGAAGGTCATCTGGGATATCATTTTGTATTAATTCTACTACAATAATCTGTATCTATTCACCTTTTTATAAAATATTGTCTGTCCAAAAAGTCGTAAATTTTGGGGTAGCTACATTGTAGCCAATATTTTGAAGAAGATCCTGTAAAACATTTTTCTTGGTAGAGATCCAAGGAGACACTGAATCTTATTCTTGGCTGTCTGGCATGGAAAAAATCCTAATTTGAACTTTTCACATATTTGCTGTTACACATGTACCCTTTTGCTTTGCTCTTTTAGAGCCATCTACATGGGAAGACAAACTACCTGTTTACCTGGAACCAGCTGTTTGACCGAGAGAACACTAAGGCACCAGACCTTTATGATGAAATCTGGATGAAGAAAAACCTGATTCTCAAATACTATGTCAGATGCACACCCCAGGAGTTGGGACCAGTCCTAAAAGAGATCAGAGATTACTCTTCTGATCTTGTACCATTTTAAAAGAGTAATAATTTACTACTGATATGTATTTTTTGCCCCCCTGCTAAATTGTTCTAATCACTTTCTCACTCTCTAATCCTTAATTTTCTTAATAACTTCTTGTGAGAAACTCTGCCTTGTCTTAATACCATCTTTTTCATCAGCACAATTAAGATTAAGTTATTAGATTTAATCACATATTACTTACATTACACAGATTTGGATATCATTTACAAGGATCCCTATCGAATCTAAAAACCTTATCAAAATCAATGGGGCTGTGATTTTTATAAGTGATAACAATTAAGACCACAGGCAGCATTGACTTGGCACGGAACAGCAATAGGCAGCAACTGGCATTAACCTTCCTGATGCCTTGAACTTCTGACCTTGTGCATTTTGATTGGCTGGCCATTTTGGTGCTTGTACTATGATTAATGAGGTTGTTAAATAGCAGGAGACCATGCAAAAGTGATGAATTTTGAGAATTTCAGACTTCAGAAAAATCTTTGAAATTTAACCTACAGCTTGATCTTCTGGGAGAAAAAAGTTAGTAACCAGAAACAGTCCGGTTAAGACATGACTTATACAATTCATTTGCTATGTGACCTCCTTGAGCTTCATCAGAGACATTATAAGAAGACAGTTTTCACAAAATTTTGCTGCTCATGGCCAATGGTTTTAGAGGTTTAGAATTCATGTCAAAAGAATGGTCTACAGGTGTAATGAGAAAATAAAACTGGAAAAAAGTTTATAATCTTAGTTATAAAATCTAAGGACTGACTTTTTTTACCCCTTTATTTACTCTTAGAACACAAGATAATAGTTAAAATAATATTTTTTCAAGCATCCTCAAAGGACTGAGTTTGTTAACTTGTTAATATTTATTGTGCTATGGAAGAACAATCTTCATTCTTTTTATCACGCTTTTCATCTGAAAGAACAGCATGTAGAATTTTAAAAGTCATAATGACCAGACCTAGAACTATTTATCATGTTTTAATGTCTCCTTTCAAAATAACATCAGTCAGGACATCAGTACTGAACTATTAAGTGCAATATATTTGATCTGATACTTTCATCTTCTATCATGGTAGCATGGTCCATTAGTGTGTTCTTACAAAGGAATCCCAGAGACTCATACTAGCATTTTATCTCAGCAGAAATTCCTGCCAAGAGTAGAAAAGCAAAACATAGAATAACATTTCTAATGGGCATGTCTGAACTTTTATTTGATTTTACCATTTCTGTGTATGTTTTAGGGCAAATACAGTGCTTACAGAAATGCAGCGCACAAAGCCTCTCTTGTCTGGTGAGAATGCCTCACCAGTCTTGAACAATTCTGTACAAAGAACACATGATCACTCCTTGGAGTGCTAAATCTAATCTAAGGTCTATATTTTGCTCAACTTCTGGTTAGATTTGATGTATCAGAAAAGACCAGCAGGTATCACTAAAACATAAAACATCACAAATTGTATTTGCAATTCTGCTTCCTGAAACAGAAGATCCCACAGTGAGATGAAATTTCTACTCTAAATTAGCACACACTCATCATAGCACTGTAATCTGTTATTAAAGTTTTAGTCTATGTATTTTATCTTGGTCTTATACAACAACTTGCCCACTAGGAATGAAGCCCTCATCTCTCAGATGGATAGATTAGAAGAATGACAAAAGGGTGGGCAAGCTCTGCAGTTATATCATTACATCAATAACAAGAGGGAAATAAATTGCCTTCAATAAAATAAAAAATAATCTTTAATTAATCATCTCACAGAATTTATGATTTCAAAGTATTGTCTTTAAATTTTCCTGTCCTTGAAAATCTCTATTTTTCTTAGGCCACAGAGAAAAGAAGACTCTTCTCTACATTATTTTCAACACATTATTTTAATCCCAGAATTGCAGAACCAACTAGGCTGGAACAGGCCTCTGAGATCATTGAGGACAACCTATGACCAAACACCACCACGTCACCTAGACCATGGCACTGAGTGACATGTCCAGTCTTTCCTTAAACACCTCCAGGGACTCCACCACCTCCCCAGACAGCACACTCCAATGTCTAATCATCCTTTTCTGTGAAGAAATTCTCCCTAATGTCCGACTTAAGCCCCCCCTGGCACAACTTAAGATTGTGTCCTCTCATCCTGTCGTTGGTTGCCTGGGAGAAGAGAATGTTCCCCACCTGGCTACAACCTCTTTTCAGGTGGCTCAGAGAGCAATAAGGCCTCCTTTGAGCCTCCTTCAGCTGCTCCTCATCAGACTTTTGCTCCAGACCCTTCACCAGCTTTGTTGCCCTCCTCTGGACAAGCTCCTGCACATCAATGTCCTTATTGAGTTGAGTGGCCCAGAACTGGAGACAGAACTCAAGGGGTGACCTCACCAGGGCTAGGTCAAATGAGCTCTTGAAAACTTATCCCATTACATGCTGATGAAATTTCCATCTCTGTTTCTAATTCAAATAATTTTAGACAAGTTCAGATACATTAACTTAGATATGCTAAACCATATGAGCATGGTTTTTTAAGCTTCAAATACGAAGGACTAAAACCTCCTTATAATACAAATTAAAAAATTGATAAAACTGTCACAGTTCATCTTCCTGAAACTAGCATTTTCTCTTCTACTTAGAAAACTGTCAGCTTTTATGATAGGCTATTCAAAAGACAAGATTTTTTCCATTTCTCACAAATATTACATATTCCATCATATTCATTAAGAACATGAAGAGTGTTAAAAATATTCTTTGTTGGCATTGTCTTTTCCTTCCTCCAGCAAGCTCTATAGAGGGACTATCCATGTGGTTTGCCTGTGGAGCTGAGTGTCTCAATTCTTCCCTGTTAACATGGATTTCTTAACTGACTGTAACAAAAGCAGTGCTGAGCCTTAATTTGGGGTGCAGTTAAAAGAGAAATGTTTGGTGTATGTATATTTGGAGTGGGGGTACATGCACAAAGATTACTCCACCTCTACCCCTCCAAGATATGTCATATATGGTGCTATACAATGACTTTCAACTTCAAAAGCAAGAAGAAAAAGGAAAATAGTATTGAGCTTTTCAATATTTACGTCAAAACCAAGCAGGCTATAATTTATGGAGAGAAATTGTATGTGCGTACATGACTCCAAAAGTCTTTGAAGTGTTTCTAGCAAACCCTTATGAAAGAGATCAATATTAAGGAGCAAAGATGGAATTTTCAATTCTACTAATGCTTTAAGCTGATAATCCATTTGGAGAAAAAGTATGTCTATATTTCTGTTCTAGTTAAGTAACCCTCCCCTCCAGCTTTGTAGGTCTCAGGTGCCAGCTCTGCTTATTCAGGTGCCAGCTGTGCTTACTCCAAATCAGCAAATCCAGTCCAAACCTAGAAAATTCTCTTATCAGCCTGCTCTAGATTCTCAGGAATTTGTATTCTGAAAGCTGGATTTTTCAGTATTGTTTCATACATATCCCTACAGAAAGCATGCTTTGGGACTAAGAATTTCATTTAAGAATTTACCATACAAAGAAATGTTTCCTCCACCTTCTGCTTTATATCTCCATGTTTTAGAAATTGCCAGAACCCAAAGTACCAGAGAATGTTCATGTTTGCTTATGGCTAGAAAATCTAGTTCATGAGACCCTGGTGTCCTTTTGCTATTTCTCCTTACTGTTCCTGTTTAATGAGCAAAACAAAAATCCACCCAGACACCTGTCAGAACTTCTCAATTTATTCCAGATTACAACATTTTAATTTCTCTTTTCTGCCTGTTTTTGTTTCAAAGACATGAGGACTTGCTGAACTTTACTCTTTAACGAGTCAGTTTCTAAACAAACAGGTGGCATTTCTCCCTTTTCCCATCCTACTCTGGAAGAGCAGCCTTCATCATTGCTGCCTGTATGACCTACTACTGTTCCCATCACAGACAACTTAAACAAAACATATTGCATTTATTTAACATCTTCTTACAAAAAAAAAAAAAAAAAAAAAAGCAGACCAGTTTCTCTGTCATGAATTTCGACCCCAAAGACACACATACGGAAATCATAGCTCTTTGAAAATTTCAGTCCCTAGGATTTAAGATAAATCAAACAGAACAAAACCTACTCCTTCAGTTTTCACAAGAAAAAAAAATGAAACTAAATTGGTGATATTTCTAAAATCGAAACTTTTCTGATTTTCCAGCCAAAGTGAATTGTTTTTTCTGGCATCAATTCAGTGCTGATCTATCTGCCTGTCTCCCAGAAGCAGCAGGTTGGTTGTCTGTAGCACATAGTCCTTGTCTTTGGTAGTACTTCCTGTTTGGACTACTGCTTCTAAGATAAACTGTGCTGTCCCATCTGCCTTCTGCACTAATTCAAGTATTTTAATTAGAAAATTATTTAAACCAGCTGTTAAAGATACTCAGTCTACCAAAACACTGAAAACCACTCCTATCACGAAAAGTCAAAAATCAATTTAGGAAATTAGTAAAAACAGTCAAGATACCTAGTTTTAAACTCTTAAGTCAGCACAGAATTTTTCCTATAAACAATTAGGAACAATATAGATACCTTTTTCAAGGATAAACTGCAGTTACATTATAAAATTTGGTATAAATTTCCTGTCTGAAAAAATGGATTTAAATACTTTCTCTGACAATTTGGTGGTTTTGCCAGTTCATAAAATGAGTTTTGAATAAGTAGAGCAGTTTAATGGCACTGTCATGGTTATTTACTAAAAGAGTCACATAGTTGTCTGCTTATGTTTTAATATTAACTGCATTAATTTTTGTGAATGCAGATAAGTCAATGAAGAAATCAAGCATCTATTGTTTCATAGAAGTACCCATTTGAATATTACAGAAGCTTTACAATAAATCTTGGGGGTTTAGCATAAGTCAGCACATGCCCAGGGCACTTCTTCCCACCACCCTCTTCTATGTGTGTGAAGATGTGGATGCATACCTGAATCAAAAGAAAGAATCTCAAAAGAATCTCAAAAGAATCTCAGAAGAAATTCCACGAGAAAAGCCCCACCATGCTGTCAACCTCAACAGGACAGGAGACAGAAGTCTCATGGAGTCCTGGACGTGTTGGTCCTTTCCAATGCAGCAGCTTTAGGTACATTTAAAGATATTTAAAGCTAAATGAGAACTGAAACCCTTCCCCAGAGCCAGCTACAGAGAAGCTATGTCAGCTCTAAAGAGTGTAGAAACATGAGGTGTGAGTTGGTTGCCCAGATGATGCAACTGTGCTGAGCCTGCAGAGGTCAATTGCCTTAGAGGATTTCATGGTGAGACATTGATTTATACTGCTCCATGAAGAATGATATAGGGTAAGGTTTTTTATTTGAGAGTGAAAACAAATTGGAAAATGTATGACACAGTTTAAAAGATAGAAAATATAATCAGTCTGGTGAGTTTACCACTACTCTAGAGATAACAACAATATGCTAAATTACAAATAACAAGGAAAGTAATTTTCTCCTGAAGAATATTCATTCAGCAGTATATCCAGAGGTTAATCTGACCTCCTTTGAATAAAGCTAGATATCCCTAGATGGATAGTATACAGTATTTTAGTGCATCTCGTGGGAACCATAAAGAGATACCTTTTCCAGAAAGTCTGAGCAGCTGGTCTGACTCAGTGTTTGAAAGCACCATCAAATACAAGGTCTGCAAGGTCGCTAGTCAATGAGAATCAAACACAAGCATTAACTACAATGACTGAGGACCACCTTTCCCAAAGCAACCTGTCATGCTCCACTGCAGTCAATCACAAATAATCATATGACAGAAGCATGGTATCATGCCATGTCTGTTCTAATATGTGTCCTCTTAAATGATAGAGTAATTTTTTGCTTGTCTTTCAAATAATTTAACACCAAAAATAAATTTTGGACTAAGGAATTCTGTGTGCAAGAAGAATCAAAAATCAATCATGCTCGCCAATCCTTTGCATAACCCCTTGCCTAAAAATGGACATATACACTCAGTATTAGTAATTGCCAGTTACATTTAAGCTGTGCTCAAGATAATTTGCATTTGAAGGGTAAGGACTTCCCACTGTGCAGAGGAGATGCATCATATTCCCAGGACTGAACGAGATTCATCCACCTTAGCAGCAGATAGAAATGGAAAGAGCTGGTTGCTCTCTCACTTTTATTTCCTCCACTTACTCGAGACATTCTAATTTTCATCTTTGCAATCATGGTCTGATCTCATGCTGGCCATGTGAAAGGAGGAGTGGGCCGCCTTCTATCTGTCATGTGATGTATTCACATAAGGCAGGAAGAGTATGGGTGGGAGTGAGGCAAATCATCAAGATATATTGACATTTATGATCAACACTGAAAAATGCACTGAATGTGAACTTGATTTGGAGTCTGGTTAAACCTTACCATGCCTCTGTCTTCATGCACAATTAGCAGAGAGAAAACATAATGATTTTACAAGTAGGTTCCATTTCACTCACTCATAAAAATTCCTTTTCAAGAAAATACTTTGGGGTGATATTTAAAATGTACATGTATGTATATTTAAGCAGATGTCAAGCATTTATGAGAACTTTAAAAAGTCTAAATTTCTGAATGTCTTCTGACTCAATAAGAATTAGAGAGTCAAGAACGTTTAAAAAAATGCCCTGTATGATTCTTCTCATGTTTAAGAGCATAAAAATTAGAAATTAGGCAAAATATTTTCTGTAGTATAAAAAATGAATCACTGAAAGGTCACAAATAAACACTTCCTGGCTATGGCAAAGGCTCAGTGGAAACACTGAATTCAACTTTCATGGCCTGTTGCAGCTGTTTGAGCCATCATGTTCCACTTTCCATGAGTGTATCTTGTCTGATAAGTTATAGCATATGTTATTGTTTCATATGATATGCATGTGTCAATGTGAGGAAGAGCGACCTGCTCACTTACCTTGATCAGTATGCTCATTGCATAGCTAAAAGCAGTGAGTTTAGAGTGTTTCTCTTTCTAAGTGAGGAAAGAAAATGTGCCTGAGCAATGCAGAATGAGAGAGAGGCCATCTCCCTTGCATGTCCATGGCCTTTCTGAGCAAACACAAACTCACAACCTGCAGGAAAAAGGGAAGAGTGAATCAAGGAGTCTTGAACCAATTGTGAACAATTTCTTAGTGTAAAAGAATGACAACTATCTGTTTCAAGTTATTTGCTTTGTCTTAGATGAAAATAAAAATATAATAATTCAAGGGAAATCAGGGACTTTGACACTAAAGTTCCCCATATGAAAAAAAAAAGAAAATCTTTCTTTTTGATTTGATCACAACCAACTGCACTTGGTGGCATTTTCTTTTTATTTGGCAGATGAACTAAGAAATCAATTATTGTTTCATATATTGTACAGTAAAGTACATTGCTGCGCCATTCTGAATACCTTTTAAGTTATGGCCCTTACCTCCTGAGGTAGATTTACAGAAATGAGGGGTTGTATTTTTCTTTCTAAGTCAATAAAATCCCAGAGGAAAGAGGAACGTTTTATGTGACAGAAATTCCCAGATTGAAATCCCTAGACCTTTGCACTTATTTATCAACAAAGAAGAATTTATGAGGTATCTAAATTGGAAATTAGATGTGTATCTTAATGGTCTGTTTCCCCTGTAAGAAAATGCATTAATAAATAAATCAGAATACTCTTGTGGACAAAGCAAAGTTACTTGCATGTTTCTCTTCAAGCTCTAAACCCTTGCAAATCATGACGTGAACATGAGAAAAGAAGGGTGATAGAAAATGTGTCATATACCCATGATTCAGTGTGCAAGAAAAAAAAATACATTTGTTCATAAGATGGAAAGCAATAAAGATCATTGAAAGGATAAAACACTTTAACGAACAAATAATAGATTTTAGAACCCTCTATACTGTGTGGCTGAAGATGTAGAGAATATTACTCAGCAGACGTAGAATGCTGCATGCCACACACATTGAAAAGCAGTGTAACTCATTATTACCACGAGTATTCCAGGTCAAAACAACTTGGTATATTTAGATTTTCATGATAAATGAATATTAGAATCAAAATCCCAAGTTTACAAGGATGTGCAGGATGACCTAACCAAAATAGAAGATTGCAGAGAACGGTAGCAAGAAATCATGTCACATCTTCATCTCCATAACTAATAAAATTAAAAATGTCATCTACTTTTACACAAAAGTTGCTGTTCCAAAGTACTTTTTATTTTACTTTTTTAGTGGTGGATATCCAGCAACATAATATTTTATACTGTAACTGATCAAATATAAGTCAGTTTCTGTAACTAGCACACTTGGAACCTGCTGAGAAAATTGACCTCCAAACCCTCTTATGAAAACTGGACATACATGATTGCTCCACACCAACACAGAGCATGTTCAGTTAATGCTTACATTATAAGGACTGTGCTAACAACATAAACTGAAATTAAACCTTTTCACTACCCATCTGCATCTGAACAGTCATACATTGAAATTAGTGCAGAAGAGATGCACTCAATTTCAGCTCGAGTCCCTGGCCTGATTATGTTATGCATGTCAATATACATTCTCTTAATCAAAAGTGGTTCAGTGAACACTTGAGGTAAGAAAAACAGAGACTATTGTCCTCTTACTGCTGCCCAAGATACTTCTAGGAAAAAAATAGAAAATAAATTAATGGGGGAAAACATCAACTGAAGACAATGTTGTGTTATGCTATTATAGTGTTCTCCTATGCTGAGAACACAAGCAGAGAACTGTCACTACTTTTCCCTTGATGACCAACTGTAGAGCTTAAAACCCAAAAAAATGCATAGCATCTCTGAGGAAAACCAAATGCTACACTTAACCCACATGTCACAAATCATCACAAACAACAGGAAGGCACCTACTGGAAAACTGCAGTTTGAGAGTTGAAGAGTAGCATTGAGCCCAAGGCTTTCTACCACCCTCAGCTCTCTCCATTTCACATGTGCGTGATGTGGTTTCTGCACAGCACAGAAGGCTTTGTGTATTTTTTGCTTTCTTTTTTCTCAATTTTCTTCAGTTTCCTTTTCCTTTTCTACCTCTTCCCTAATCAGTCTGTCACAGTAACACGCACTGAAGTCATCACACAGCGGTCATTGACACACACAGCACATAAATGGATTCCACAGGGAAGTGTTTTCATCAATATGGTTTGGTAGTGAATGGTTACCACACAAAGACTGAGTTTGCAAGGCTGTGAAGAGCTGATAATTGTGTTCAAAAGCTTTAATTAAATTTCTGGCAAAGATAGCTTTTCAGTTGGGTAACGCAGATCCTTGGAGGAGAAGATGTGATGGACTAGAAGAGTCACTGGGCACTGGCATAGAAACTGAGTCAGAAGGGGAAAAGATATCTACAGTTGGTTTGTATTATTTCTTTTCCCTCTCAGAGTCAGGATATGGATTACACAGGATTTATGTTTCAGAGGGAATAAAACATTTTCTGGTGTGCTAGCGAGCATTTGTTGCATTGCACAGAAGAGAGTTAGATAATCCCAGGTATCTATTCCCACCATAACTGGATGCACATGGTACAGAGAATCTTATTTTAGCCCATTTTGATGATTTGATCAATTTGGGACCTGGGAGTAGAAGGAGGACCTGAGAAACTACCAGCCAGTCAGCCTCACCTTCAGTCCTGGAAAGGTGATGGAACAGATCATTATGGAGGTAATCACCAAGCACACAGAAGAAAAGAAGGCCATCAGTAGTCAGCATGATTTACCAAGAAGAAGTCATGCTTGACCATTCTGATAGCCTTCTATGATAGTATGGCAGGATGGGTCAGTGGGGGAAGAGCAGTGGATATTGTCTGACTTCAGCAAGGTTTTTGATGCTGTCTCCCATAGCAAACTCATAAGTAAGCTCAGAAAATGTATGTTAGATAAATGGACAGTGAGGTGGATCAAGAACTGGCTGAATGGCAGAGCTCAGAGGGTTGTGATGAGTGGAGCAGAATCCAGTTGTAGGCCTCTAGTCAGTATTGATCCCCAGGGATCAATACTGGGTCCAGTCTTATTCCACCTGTTTTTCAACAACCTGGATGAAGGGATAGGAATCACCCTAAGCAAGTTTGCTGATGACCCAAAATTGGGGGGAATGGCTGATCCACATGAAGGCTGTGCTGCCATTCAGTGGGACCTGGATAGGCTGGAAAGTCAGACAGAGAAAAACCTAATGAGGTTCAACAAGGACAAGTGCAGGGTCCTGCACCTCAGGAGGAATGACCCCAAGAACCAGCACAGGCTGGGGACTGACCTAGAGAGCAGCTCTGCTGAGGAGGATCTGGGAGGACAGGTGGATGACAAGACATTGGTGGATGGCAAGCTGACCATGAGTCAGAAGTGCCCTCGCAGTCAGGAGAGCCAATGAGATCCTGGAGGACATCGGGAACAGTGTCAGCAGCTTTAGCCCTTGTGAGGCACCATCTGGGGTATTGTGTTCAATTCTGGTCTCCACAGTTTAAATAAAACAAGGATTAACTGGTGAGGGTGCAGCAGGGGGGTCACCAAGGTGATGAGGGGTCTGGAGCATCTCTCTTACAAGGAGAGACTGCAGGAGCTGGGCCTGTTTAGTCTGGAGAAGACTGGGAGGAGCCTCACCAATGCATACAGGTATCTCAAGGGCGGATGCCGAGAGGAAGGTGCCAGACTCTTTTGGTGCTCAGTGACAGGATTAGGAGTAATATACATAAGCTAAAGCACAAGAAGTTCCATCTCAACATGAGGAAGACCTTCATTACATGGAGGATAGCAAAGCACTGGAACAGGCTGCCCAGGGGTGTCATGGACTTCCCCTCTCTGGAGACATTTAAAATCCACCTGGTTATTGTACTGTGTAACCAGCTACAGGTGATCCTGCCTTAGCAGGGGGTTTGGGCTATATGATCTCCAGAGGTCCCTTCCAACCCTAACAATTCCATGATTCTGTAATAATATTTAGAAAAAGAACATTTAAATTCACCTTCATACACAGAAGCAAATTAAAAAAAAAAATTAAAAGAGTTGAAATGATATTTGGAGCAGATCACACTGGAACACAAATCTGACTCCCTCATGTTGTAGTAACTAAAGACAGGCTTGTACAGATAAATATGATGGTGACTGATGGCTCTGCATCTTGCCTTCCAGAAATCCTGCCAATTCCCCTCTCTGCTCTCTCTCCCCTGGGCTCTTCCACTCTAACAACCCTGAAGTCTAAACAGATTAGTTTCCATTCCAATCAATTTATGCATTTTTGTCTCATTTTTGTCTTATTTTATTCCTTTTTTGATTTTGGGTGGTTTTTTTACATTCACGAATGGTCATCAGTCAGACTACAATGGTTTCTTATATATTTGCATAGTAATTTTTGAAAACATTTATAAGCCTGAGATTTTTCACAAATATAGTGTGATTTTCATCCAATAGCAAGAAAATCCATCACTATTTACTTCTAAATGAAACTCAGAAAGATGGTACCCATCCCATCTGGAAACAGTTGCAAAAAGCAGCACATTGTCAAGAAAACATGATATAACATGTGGAAGAAGAGCCACAGGCAGTGGAAAGTAAATTAATAAATCTTAGGGTGTACTTATTTTCAGTATAGAACTATGTGAAGTAAAAGCACGAACAAATAAATGGGAAAATAAAAATTTCATTAAACTACCATGGGAAAACTTCTTGCCTTTTAGTTTTTTTTTTAATAATGACGAATATTTCTTACTTCTATTGTGGAAGATAGGGACCAATGAATGGAAGAGAAGGAAGTAAGTTTCTATTTTAATTAGTGCATATTTCTTCAAGTAAACTTCTTTACTGAAATTAGCCAAGGCAGCAAAATAGCAGACATGCAAACTGAGATCTGGGAAATTCTAGTTTTACTATAGATGAAAATAACTTTTGGTCTTCAACCTTATTTCTTCGAAGCAAAGGAACATGGGGATATGCTTGTCTAGTACCCCAGTAACATCCACATCTATACCTTGGCACATTCCCTGCATTGGAGAAGATACTGAAAAATTATCTAAACCTTCACAATCTTCTTCTTTCTACAGGAAAGCCACTCACTACCACGGATTTGACAACAGCTTATTTTTTCCAGCAGCTCAACTCTATGTTATAATGTGGCATTTATTTTTAATTTTCTTTATAAAGGTAGCTGGGTGGTGGGCTTGGGAGACATAGAAACGTTCTAGAGAAGACACTCAATGTAATTTTTTTTTTATCTACTAGCCCTTCTGGGCCTATAGGTTTTCACAATTCAGTTTGCCTCAGAGAAGGTTGAGCAGAAAAGCAGCTACACAAACAGATACCTGCCTCACTATCTTGTCAGCAAGATGGTCTTTCCAGGAACGGGAGAATCATTAGCAAAGATTAAATACAGATGTAATGAGCAAGACAAGATAGGGAAAAAGCCCTATTCAATCTTCACTACTCAAATAAGCAATTTACACAGATAATGTGTCTCTAGCTCCCCAGGCTACAAAATCATATCTGACACCATATTAGTTCATATGACTTCTGTAAGACATCTAGGTTTCCCACCACATTTATCATATTAAATCCAGAGCAATTACTTTTCAATCTTCAAATATGACATACTTTTCCACATAAGATAAACCTTTTGCATAACAGTGGATTAAGAGTGATAAGAATCTTCAGGCTTTGCTGATGTTGTCAAACAGGATGCTAATTCCTTGTGACAGCATTTTCTTATTTCCTTTGTTCCTTCTCTCTTTCAGTCAGTGTCAACATTTAGCCACATGAAACCCAGACTAAATGCAAATAATCCAATGCTAACATACTGGCCCATTTTCCCCATTGGCTTTTCAGGGACTCTGAACAGCAGGAAAATTCCTAGAATTTTAATAAATGTCATGCTGGTCCTTCTTCCAAAAATTTTCCTCCTCCCTGCACTGTAGGCAAAATAAATGAGTGTTCTGGTAATTGTAAAGCTGTCAGATGAGCACTATAAGGGTCCTTTCTCCCCTATTCTGAAAATAAGGAAAATATGCTTTTCCACTGACCTTCCCAGGTTAATCCAAATCCCCCCTTTGCAAGAACATCTGGAGGAAATTAAATGCAATAACACAAATCTTTCCAAATGGTTTGAGTTGATGCTTCCATAAAAGTCTTATTTCATTTATGTTCCTGTATTTCCCCTGTCTTTCCACTCTCTTGTTCACAGACAATAAAAAATATTACATACATCTATCCAAAGACATTTAAGAGCTTTAAGAAGCAGGGCAAGTTCACCCAGTCTGGCCTATACTGATGAAAAAAAAAAAAAATCCCAAACCAACCAGTGCATATGACTTACATAAAATGTTAGATTTTAAAGCCTGAGGTAGTTTCTGTGACACACAGTCACATATCTTTTTGCACAAACCCTTCAGCCTTGGCCTGAGAAGAAACAGTTTCTCTTTTCCAGAATGAGTTTTCCATGTACCAGGGATCTTGCTCATGGCTTTTCATTGGTTCTGTCACCCCTTCAGCCTTTTGCCTCTGCCATTAGCCCCAGCAACCTAACATCACCCTCAGCATCTTACTGCCTTCTCAGCCCTGAGATAAGCCCTTATTGCTTTGCTTCCCCTGAGATAACAAATTCAGAATCTTGATTAGAAAGAAAGAGAAGTATCTATATTTCTCTTTCCCCCCTTTAGCCACACAGGCCCCACAGTTGTTTCTAAAACAATCCACCTGAAATGAGTAACACCAGTGTTGTTATTTTGACAGATCAAGGACAGATCAATATCTCAGTATTATAAATTTATTTACTGGCTGATAGTGAAGCAGATGCCCACAGCTGATGGTTCCATATTTTATCTTTGAGGGCTACTGAATTGAAATTTAGAGAAAAGCAGCCTTGCTGTTGTATTTTCATAGTGATGCTGTGACATCTGGAATACAAGTCAGTCAATTTTACTCTTAGTTAATACTCCCTTATGGCAATCCACCCCAAAAACAGATCAATTACAATTACACACTTGTGCTAAAAGTCTATTAGAGGAATGTGTGATCTGATAGTTAAAATAAATCAAAAACAAACCAAGAAATTTTATTTCTAGTGATGAAGCTGAAAGTGCAAGAAGTCACATGAAGACTGCCTTTCTTGCTTCCCTCCTTATATGATCTCCTTCTTTTGTATCATTATTAAAGACCATGATGATCTCCTCAGCCTCAAGCTTCCACTTGCAGGACCCAGATGGGGACTGGCTCTGCATTCAACCACAAGGCCTTCCTTGTTTTCATGCTGCTGGTCTGACACCAGCAAGTTAATAATTTCTTGCCTGTGGGTATGTGGTGGTAGATGCATTAATGCAAACATGCAGAATTTAAACCACAGATTTCTAAGAATGGGCTGAAGTGAAGAAAAATATTCTACATTGGTACCCCAAAGACTTGAGAATAAAATTTTCCATTTTGGAAAAAAGTTACAAAAATGTCTAGGTAGAGCAGCATTGGACAAATTTCTTTGATCATTATCTTGGTTTGAAAAGACAGGTGTCTGCCAAGGAAGGCTGGAGCCTCCCCTGACCATTTCCAACCTAAGACAATTATATCAAAAGTAGTTTTTCACTGAATAGGGTCAACTGGTATTTTTACAAAATGAAAAAAAAAAATTTATTTATTTTTTTTTTTGATTTGTCTCAGTTTTAAAGAAATACATTATTTCAATTTGGAACTCCAGAAATATTTAATGACACACTATTTTTAAACTACTAGTATTAATTTAGGATGACAACTAAGAATCTGTAGAGCACAATCTGCATTGCAAAGACTCATTTTTTTTTCTCTAATGACTTTCTAAATATTTTAATTCTCCTTTTTATTTTTAATTTTTTTCCTTTTTCCATATTTAAATTGCTAACAGTTTTACTAATGTGCCAGTAAGGTTTAAAAATAGTTGAATCTAAATACATTTTAAATGCCTTAAAATCATTAAGTCATGCTACCCAGTACAAATTGAAATGGGGAGGAGGTTCTGAAACAAAATTTAGGGTTTTTTGTGTATTATGTTTCTGGTTTTGGCCTCAGGCCTGTCTTATCACAATGAGTTTTAGAGGCTTAGAAAGAGCTTTCCTCTATAACCTTTATGGAATCACCTAGATGCCTACTGAATCTCAGTAACTCTGCCTCATATTTTTCTGTGCAATGTCTGCAACATTCACACTTTAAACCTGTGATTTTCCAGGCTGATGGGTCTAAGGTAAGAACAGGACTTGGTAATGAGACCTCAGCAGCCCACAGATAAGGCGGTTTGATCTTGTGATAGGAAATTGATGACAACATTTTTTAAGATACATGACTATAGATTGAGAGTCTTTTGGAAGGGAAATGTCACTATCGCTGTTACTTAGTCCATAAATAACAAATATGACAAAACTGTATAATCCTGTGATCCTTTGAATATCAAGGTCCAAATCTGCTCTTTCTGAAGGCAACGGGGACTTTGGTCCAACTTTTAAACACTTTGAAGAAATTTTATCTTGAGACAGAGTAACAGCTTATGCAAAAACTGCCACCATTTGACAAAAACCCACTGGTCTGGGTATGGATAGTGGTTCTGGAAAAAGAAGGAATCTCAAATCCAAATGAAAATTTGGCCAAACACAAGCTACATAAATAAAAAATTCTGAAATCAGTCTTCACCTGGGGTGCTTTAAATAAAAGGAAATTATAAGAATGCTACATCAGAAAGTAATTATCAAAAAGAAGGGTGAAAGCATGCAAAAATGCAGAGAATGTATAGATAAAATTTGAGAGACTATTCATGGAAAGTGTAGAAAGTTTAGTTCAGGAAGAGTTTACAAGACCTTCCTTGACATTCTGCAGAAAAGCTTTGGTCACGCCATGATTTCTTTGATAAGCCTTGCCTGAAGTATGTGGTACTTCTTGATAGGAAAAAATCTAAGCCAGATGAAAACGTAGTGGACTCACTACCTGAATATTCTCAGTTCTCACAATAAGAACCGTCTGTCATGCTCCAAGAATCCTGTAATATGTCACTCTTTCAGAAGATGTTATAGATTGGGGTTTTTTTTCTTTTTCCAGGACCAGTTCATTATCATGAATTAGCAAATTTCTGGGTATTGGGATTGCAAAACTGTGTTTATCCTATCAAGGAAGTCCCAGCACTTTACAAAGTGGAAATAGGAGAAACCATAAAGTATTATATGTGAAAATGTTGAAGCGAAATGCTCAGCTCCAAAGCTTGAACAAATAAACAGAGCAGATAAAAGGCGGCTTTCTTGCTCCTCTGTGCATTCAGTGAAAAGAGACTATCAAACTTTTGCACCCCGCTGATCCAAGATGCATTAAAAATTTCTCTCAGTTGAGAGTAAAATGTGTCAACCACCATTGCTATTCTGGTTCAATTTAAGGGGAAAAAAATCTACTTTTGTAAAAGCTGTCAGTGAAAAACTCTCATCCAAATATTCATTCATGCTCTAAAGTGGTCATGTATTTCAGGTTTAATGGGCCAAATTTAGAGAACACAGATGCTGATAGCCAGCATTGACCCATGCTGTGTGTTGGCTAAAGGCATATAAGTGCTGCACTATTTTTGTGTGAACACAAGACAGCAACTTAACTTATAGCATCTTCCAAGCACTTTTGGTTTTCTCTGTTCACCAGCTGTAAGGTGCAAGTAAATGGTAATTTTTGTATCAGATAAGTGAAGATTCTGAGCTCAGAGCTTTCTTAGACAACTCCTGGAGGTTTCTAAAAGAGGTTCAGATCCCCAAAACCTGAAACAAACCATACATGGTAGGTATGGAGGTGTCAGTAGGCGAAGTGAGGAGCTGAATCCTTTCTGCAGTAATCAACTTACCCTGAAATGAGAAATTCTCTTATTGCTACTGTGGCACATGGCACTTAGCAGAGTTATTGCAGAACCCTCACAACGTTCCTCATATGATAATTGTAATTGTAATTACATGTGATGCCTATGCCTCTGATCAGGTAGAGGCAACAGGCATGTGATGTTTATGCATTAACATTTGAGGAAAAGCTATAAGTGAAGAGAAAGAAGGGGTGAAGGAAGAATATGACCTTTAAAAGATTAAAGGGGATATCACATTGCTTCTGTCAGTGTGTGCTGAGATAGAACCTGTTCCCTTTCAGATGCCTCTTTTTCCTTCTTTTACAGTAAGACACTGAAGCTGAGCACTTATGAGTAACACTTGGTGCAAAACAAGGATGCTACTTCTGAGCAAGTCTAGGAGCACTGTCAGTACTTATACATTATCATCTAATCTTTTTCTACAAACCTGTGGTAACAGCAGCAAATATTATGATCTCAACCTAATGCCGGTCTAAATCTTTACTTGATAAGAGTGCTACACACAGAACTTTTCCCCCAAAGATCAGCTTTTATTATGAGGCTAAATTAGAAAGCCAAATGTAAGGAAAAGACCAGCAAAATACCTTTCTTAACACTGCAATCAGAATCTAATTTTGTATTCATATCCATTCTTGTTTCCATCTACTCATAAAAAAGGGTGGGGCACCCTTGAACAATGGATTTTTTTTTTTTTTTTTAATTTCTTTCTTTCTCTGGAAATAAGGTTTTGAAATTATTTTAACAGTTTTTGTTTATAATTGAACCCGGATAAGACATGCTGTCCTAAGATGTATTTTAGTGCTAGACATTTTAACCAAGATGTGACAAATTTGTAATGATCTCAGTGGCATATGCCAGCTGCAAGGGAAAAAATTTCATTTACCATTAGGTCAGTCTACTTCTAGGATGCAGGATGCCCTGCATGTCACTGCCTGTGAACAAACATGCTTCATACTCCCAGTATCAGTAAACCACCCGAAACTGAGCTTGTCCTTAGTATTTCCCAGTTAAGTGACCTAAAACCCACACAGAGTCAGATGCCCTTTAGCATCAAAGTGGTCCCTTTACACATAATGAGAAGAGTTTATGTCTAGGGATTTCTCAATTCTGTAAAAAAAACCCAAACAAATTCTAATGTTCTTCTTATTTTGCATTCCTATTTTCTTTTTTTTTTCTTTTTTTTTTTTTTTTTTTTTTTTTTTGTGGACTTCCGTATTTGGTTTCTAACATTTAATTAATTGATTTGTTTTACTGTCTGCCTCCGTTTTTCCTTGTCATACTCAAAAGACAATACAATAAGCCTCCATCCAAATCTCATGCACATGAACAGCCACTTTCCCAGAGAGACCAGCAACGAGACCAGCAACACTGGCTGGAAAACACTTGCCGGAGGAAAAAAAATGTTGCTTGCAAGAGCTCTTCCATTTCACCAACATGCTGAGGGGCTACTTGGTATGAGAAGGGCATTGTCACCTATATTCTGCCTACTTTTTTCTTTTATTGTCCACTAAAATACCTGCTTCTGATGTATACCTAGTATCCATCTCCAGTGCCTCTCTACTAAACTTTCAAAAAAGTATCCTTCATCTTTCCCATATATTGTCTCTGATGTTTGGGGTGAATTACCCATCAAGGGTTTGTTAAGGTGAATTAGCTGAGACAGAGCACATCACCAACATGGCGCACAGTAATTTAATTAACCATGATCATGTGTGTCACAATATGAAGGGTTAAATCCAGAGAGATGTAAGTTGCACACTTCCTTACCCATCATAGTTTATCTTCACACTGGCTCAAATCCATATTTTTAACCCAATTCTAAAGGCAAAAAGTGTCAGCTGTCCAAAGTCTGGACCCAAGAATTAGCTGGGGAGCTTTCCATCCTTGCCAAGTCAGACTGCCTTCTATATCGTGAATTAGGTGGTCTTATTAATTTATTTCAATACACCTGGCTATTTCAGTTCTCCCTTTTCTGTGGTTAAGAGGGATTCATCAAACTTTGCATCCATGGGAAATGAAGCTGACTGAGACTTGTGAGATCCAAATTCTGAAGCTGGTTGATGTACTTTACTGATGTACTGTACATTATTACTTCCATGGCTCTAGCAGTGAATATGATGGACATTACAGAAGAATGCAACACACAGTTGCTTAGAGAATAGGGTTGCACCCACCAGGTGGACTGATGTTAGAATGTTTTGCACAGACTCTAGAAGCAAGTTTAGAGAATGACAAATGAGTTCATTTTCAGGGTAAAAATCATGAGAACAAATAAAAACTCCAAGCCTTCAGCTTCACATTCCAAATCAGAGATTTTACATTACAATTTTACTGCATTTTCCTTTTGATAAATTAAATATGATATTGTAAGTGACTAAACAACTGTGTTCAGTAGAAATACTGGAAAAATAGTGAAGATTGTAGCTCATTCTTTATATATTATTCACAGACACAGCATCCTATATATATAATCTTAGATATGCTCTTATGTACCCCAAAGCAGAAATAACTTTAAAAATCAGCAACATTGAAGAAAAAAAAACATATTAGTGCACTTATCACCACAGCAGGAAGAGACAGGAACACCAACAGTGAACGTGTGCCTAAATGGCTCAGCAGAAACATCCTCCTATATCTGATAGCTCCCCATACACAGATCAGTTCAGTGCCCCTTGACATATACATAGTGTTTTCTGAACCACTTAGGATGCTGGCATATGGTCCATTTACCAAGAAAGAAAAAGACAGACTTCTTAAAAGCACTGTCATGACCATTATGACAGAGAAAAAGTTGGCTACTATTACAGGGCCTGAGCCAACATTTCTTTAAATAAATGAAAATACTTTCACTGACTGTGGAGTGTACTTTGGATCTGGTCCACAGTATTTGGAGAGTGTTGCTTATATTCCTGAGCTCATAAAGAGCCAGAGACTAGAGCCCCACCAGCACCTAGAGAAGCAGAAACTGTTCTTTAAAAAAAAGCCTATAAGGAATAATAGGGAGGAAAGCAAAAGGTTCCCTTGGAATTCAAGAGGCTTCTGAAAATGAATGACATGGCTCTTATAGAAATTATAATGAACCTGTGTTATTCAATAAAGTACTGTAGCTGTGTTGCAATGTTCTATTGATCTAATTACTGAGTATGATTTATGAGCATTCTCCAGTAAATGGCATGACAGTTTTCTATAAAATTGTAACAATATAAGACCACATGCAATGTCTCGTTAAATGTTGGACAAGAAGACCTGAGAGACACTTGTGGATACAGCATTGTGCTTACAAGTCCTAGAAAGTGTTTAGTTTACAGTCAACACTAATGAAGAATCTGTTTTCAAACTAGGCTGTAGTGTCCTGCCAGGACCTCACCTCCATCCTAAACAACAGTTCATCTCAGAACAGGAAGTTCCACAGGTTGAGGTCAGTCTGGAGTTTCCTGTCTTCCAATACCCTGACTCCTGGCATTGTTTCCACTCACCCTGCAGGCCTCCAGCACAGAAGCAGGAAGCCCATGATTCCTTGTCTTGATTTCCTCCCTCTGTGACCCCTTTCACACTCCCAAACTCTCTGACAGCCCTAGGTAAGGATGACCTTTTGGAAGTAAAAAAAGGTATGATTATTGGTAAGCTATGGAGAGATCTAAATACACTCCTGGAAATGAAGTACAGATGATGCTGGTTAGGAAGGGTACTGAAGGTGAGGCAGCTGCAGCTTATTCAGGACAGCACTAAGACCAACATGAAATAGTGCAGGAGAAAAAGCCCAAAAAGAGAACATAAATCCATCTGAGGATGGCATTTGGAAACATTTGCATTAACAAGGTTCCTTTCTGGGTACAGAATTTCACATATATCCCAATAATGGATTACCAAACTGATGCAGTTCCTTTTTTCCTCATTTTAACTACTACAGAGCAAACCCTTAGTTATAAAATTCGTAATTTACCAGGTACTTTCACTGCCACCCCAGTATTTCAAATAACTCTTAAATTGCAACCCATGTGTTTCTTTTTCTTTCTTGCAGCTATTAAAATGATGCAAAGCCCTGCTTTCAAAAAGGTGTGCAACTCTTGCTCTAAGCAGCAACATTTTTCAGAACAGTGTTAAGCTCTGCCAAAAGCTCACAACCAAGTTTGAGAAAAAGGCAGCACAGAAGCAAATGACAAGGTACCTAGGACTGTGCAGGCATTAAAACCTGTGAAAAGGTGCTAGCACATCCTGTGCTAGCATAGCACCAATCCTACATGGACATCATGAATTCCTCAGAGTTGTGACTACATGTGGTGTGCTTGCTACATTCTCTCCTCCAGTTTTGCTGTACGGGGTTGTTTCTTCCTGAAGTAAAATGAAGCATAAGCGTGTTTTGGATGAGAAAAGAACAGAGACATGACATCTATAAAATATGACCTACTCAGCATAAGTGTAAAGAAAGCAGTTTCAGATAAAGGTTCTCTAAAATAAAATTTAAACAAACAAATCAATGCTCAGAGGGCAATGGGACAAGAAGAATTGTAAAACTTACTCTAAACATTCATTTTTGAGGTTTCTTTTTATTTAGATTTGAAATTTATGCAAGATTTTGACACAAAGTATACTAAAACAGAACTTAGAACCATTAATTGAGAACTAAAGTGACAGAACAGTTTAGAGAAACAAAAATTCAGCAGTGCTATAGCCAACAAATCTGACTGCCAGTGCGGAGCTCCTTACATCATCCAAGCATCAAATGTTACCAATAAAAGAGTTTAGGTTGCATGGAATATATAACCCAGAATGACTGTATAATAAAAATATATGAGTATTCAGAATTTTATATGGATTTCAAGAAAGCATTTCATATTGTATCAGCAGAACAGGAAAGATAGAGTGGTAAAAAGAGAGACAAATATTATATTGACTTAAATACTAAAGTGTATAAGTAGAAGATGGTACAGTTAAATTACGTATGCTGCTTATTATATTACTTGTTATGGTGTTCGAAGAACAAGCCAAAACTAGTATGCAGGCAAGTTTTTTTTTTCTTGGAAAAATAAACTCCTGCCTTCTCATTCTGAGAAATTAAGTCCTCTCTTTTAGAACTGATGTGTCACCAGCTACTTTAATACCTAAGTGCTTTAAATTCTTTAATGTTTTCATTTCCACATACCTCTGGAAATGATGCTATTCACGTTTAACAGATTATTCAATGTTGTTTTTAAAGACTAATGCGTACTTTTATTGCCTGATTCTGTTTAAGGAAACTGTAGGAGCACAGGTTTCACTGACTGGAAAGAGACAAAATATCCTATCTGCATCACAAACTTTAAAAATAATTTTGGACAGTTCTCATGACAGGGAACTAAATACAGATTACCCTAACCCCAGACTGGTACCTTAACTTCTGAATGATCTTTTTTTTTATATTACAAGATGACATGAAGCCAGCAGACAGAAAAGTGGACAACCAGGCCATATTCTTGAGAAAGAAGTGAAAAACAAAAGCTTTACTGCTAGCTGAGCTCTCCCACTGGTGCTGCTCCACAGAAATAGGCTTTTTTTTTTTTTAACTGAACTTAGTAGTCACAGAAGCATGAGATAACTTCAGCCTTAAAGTGATATGATGATGATAATGAAGAAGAATACCAAAGAGTAAGACAGCAAGTGCTCCATAAGTAAGTTCTGCTAAAAATATATAGAGATCTAACTGTTGCTCACTCCCACAGCCCACATCCTTGCCCATCAAAATAATTGGTTAGTTAATTCTTACCATACTGCATCATATTTGTGGACAACTCTGACAAGACTCAAAAGCAAAGAAGCTTGTTCATTTAATTTGGCTGACTCTTAACTCAAATTATTAATTTTGAACAAACATAACTTATTTAGCAGAATAATTCTTATAGCAAGTACCATCTATATTTATGAGGAAAGAGGTAGGGGGAAGCAAAAATGTAGGATATAAATTTGAATGGTAAAATAGCAATTGAACAAAACAAAATAAAAAGAATAAGTTTTATCCAGTCCTCCAAGGGCTCTTCAGTTGAAAATAAAGAGTGATGGGGAACTGAAGCAGTAAGTACACTCAGAGAAACTGATTAGAGAGAGTTCATCTTAACAGTGATAACTCATGAGAGTTGAGGGAAGGAAACATGATACAGAGTGATATTCAGAGGTAATGTATTGGCTGAATCACCTGCACTTTATTACCTTGGCCTCCAGGACAATATTAAGAGTGGCTCTCTCTGATCTGGAAAGAAACAAGCAAAACCTAACAAAAGAACCTTCTCTACTTGGCTCCCTTGTGCCACTGGTAAGTGATGACAGATGCAAAGGGAGCATGACAGCCCCTGAATAAAGCTGTAATTACTTCCATTTAAAGATGTTACAGCTTCCAAGGCACAGTGCAAACAATTTTGAAATGAGTGACATTGCATACATCTGGCAGAACAAGAGAAACATTAGCCAGAACTAGATTAAGCTCTGAAAATGTCAATTTTCAGACTAAAAAGGGTTAAGACTTTAATGTCAGTGATTTATTCAGATAACACCCGTGAACATTAAAAGGGCATGAGTTATGCTCATAACTTCCCATGTGTCAAGAATGACAAGACTTTCTCAGAGTCTGCTGAATAGAGAAATCTGTCAGAAGCAGATGGGAAATCAAATTTTGCTGAGAAACAGAAGATTCTGATCTCCTCAACAGAACCTACAAATTACTGTATGAGCCATAGCAGAGTAAGAAAGACTATGGACAGAACCTTAGGAGAAAAAATTAAAAATATCAACATGTGCATCTGAACTGCAAATAGCTGGTTTGTGTCCCTCATCATCTGTGCTCTGTGGCTTTGTATACACCTAAGTCTATGAAGCTTGATGCCTGTCACTAACATAAACTCCTTCTGCAAGCCAGGGTTATGCAGTGATGGGGGATGGCACAGTGCAGAGGGTTACACAGCATAGGTCATGATGAACCTCAAATATTAAAAATAAAACAAAACATAGGAACAAAAAATATTGAACTGGTGCAATTTGTTCACTCACTTGTGAACAACCTATGCTCAGCATGACTGCCTTTTTGTACCTCCACCTCTGAAATAAACAAAGAATCCTCAGGGAAAAACAACTCCCTAAGACCGCTCTGTCAAAGGTAAGGTAACTAACACCCAGCAAAAGCTCTGTGTGCACCCACTCACATGAAACTTACCTAGCCCAGGATACAATCACCTCTTGAGTATTACAGATTCTGAGGGCTACGTGCCATAACCACTACTAGGTACTCTCACACCTCTGGACTGGGCTACACAGAACAATGTTCAACTTCTCCTAGGACTTTCTGTCTGTAATAGAACAATAAGAAGCAAAGGTTTGGGAAAATACAACTGAGTAATTGCCTAGCTACAAAATACTGCCTGTATGAAAAATACAGCAACTGAAATTTCTTAACATCTCCTTTTATGGATATTGATTTTTACTGCTCACTGGTTTGCTAAAGTTTACCTCTACTGGCTTAAAAATGAGCTGTTTAAACAAAACACCAACCACGCAATAATCTACTCAGAGAGACTGCTTTACTCCCATGGACACAACTTTTGCAATTACAAGTTAGTTGGTGTGGGTTCCCTGTGTCAAGTGCTGAGCCTTTTTCTTGCGGGAAGTCAAAGCTTAGCTGTGTATGGACTTAAAAAGTTACAGTTGATATGGTAGAAGCTCACCATTTAGAAATAACACTCTTGCTCATAGAAGAAAAAAAAAAAAAACATATTTTTTTTTCACTCCTTACATGGGATGTTCCAGGTCAAGTGGACTTTTCCTGCAATTGCAAGCACCTGAACTAAGAGCATTTCTCTTTCCACCACTCTCAGAGCCCAGAAGCTTCCCAAAAACTGGATAGGAGAGCATCCAATGTTACAAATAAATGTGGGGAGGAGATGTGGACTGGAGGAATTGTGACTTGGACTATGCCAAAGAGATCTGGTCACTGGCTGAATAAGGCTGAAAGATTTAGAGGAAAGGACATAGATTTTGTGCATTTCAGGCCAAGGGTGTTTTGAGAGGTAACTGAGATCACCTATACAAGACAAGTGGGAAATGGGAGTCAGTGCTGCAGGGGGGATGTACTAAATAAGACCCCAGGTGCAAGACCAGACCTGAATAAGCCAATTAACTGGATGAAGAGCAGGGTCTACAGGAAGAAAAAGCAAATTCTGCAGGTCATGCCAAAGAAAAGAATCTGGGAAAAGGCAGAGGAGGAGGTCAGGAGTGGATGTAGACAACCCAAGAAGATGACTAGGTAAATTTTCTGACCAAAAGGATGGATACAGGTGGAGTTCCAGAATCTGCCAGGAAAGGTAACAAAACTGGAAGACAAGGAAGATGAGACTGGGTATAGAGTCTGAAGGAGGCTGAAGGAGGATCTTTGTCCATTAAAGCACACTTCAATGCATGGCAGGGAGATGGTGAGTTCAAGCCTCTTCTTTCCTGCAACCAGCCACTGCCTGTGCATGGCTTACCCACAGAATGTGCCAGTCAGCAGGGGTTTTGGCCAGTGTTACCTCTAGTGATGAGTTGGGTCACTAGTGAGCAGATTATGTTTTTTTCACAGATATTTTGTCATAATTTCTAGAAGCTAAATACACCACACAGTTAGTAGAATGATAAAATTTAAAAGAAAATGCTCAATATTACAGAAAATCCTCAAATAAAATTTTCTTCTGCTGAACACAGTAACAGGCAAACTGCCCCCAAATACATATCCCCACCCTCATTTTATAGGGCTGGTTTTAATTTGCACTTTTGGAACAGCAACAGAAGCAAAAGGTTTTCCAGAATACAGGTAATTTAATACTATCTTTTCCTTTAGGAGCATAAGGGGCACCACTGAAGCTCTTAACAAAAATATTCTTCAATTTCTACTGTGCCCAAAATTGTTCAGGCACATAGACTACATGATCACTGTAGGTCCCTTCCAACTTAAGTACTCAAGTCTAGTCTATTTATCTTTTGCAAGGCCAACTTAACTGGAAAAGACAAAGCACAAAGCTTTAGACACAGTAGCCCTTTTATCACAGCTACAGCAGCTCTATTATTACCATGAAAACACAAAGTATAAAGCAAAAATCTCAGTTCAGACTATGAAAAGTTCAAGGCAAAGAAAGGTAATGCAGACAGTATCCAATAACATGTTTGGCCAGAACAAACCCTTTACTGTCTATTTTCATCTACTGGTATGAATTTTTTTGGGTTGTTTTCCTTACTGAAGTGAGGTAGTTGCCATTACAAGACTTTCAGAACTACTCACGTTTTTTGTGTTCATCTGTTTTTTCTTCCCACATAATTTCTTAGGTAGCACATAATCCTTTCCACCCCCTGGAGCTCCTGGTGTGATATTATCACATAGATGCTGTGCATTGATTCTGGACTGCTGGGAATTACTGGCTGGCACAGTGGGTAACAGGAAAGTATTAACTGTTGCAGATAGAGTAATTTCTTCTGTACGTAGAATGGGTCCCTTCAGTTAAAACTAAATATTCTATGCATTTCTTCTTTATATTTTTCCAATTTCCAGGACATTTTAAGTGGATCCTTGTAATTTGTCTTTATGCAACATTACCAAATAACTACTATAGAGGTTGTGCTGCTCTGTATTTATATGCCTGATCCTTAGCTCAAAGCTCTGATTTTCAGCCTTCAGACAGATTCAGAATTGATTAGTGCTATGTAACATCTTCCAAGTTCCACCTACATATAAGAAATGTCAGACAAGCTAGGCAGCATTAGGATGAATAAAGTGCAGTAATCCAGGCTGCAAGAGGAAGAATTTGCAACATCACAATCAGCACACGTTGTAAAGCCCGTGTGTTTGCTAGTTTACAAACAGTGCAGATGGCAACACAGGGTCTAACTCTGGCAAACATTTATGAGATTAGATTTTTTTTCCCATAAACTTTGTTAAGCTCTCCTCCTCATAGACATAAAGCTAGCAGAGGCTCTGGGAGAGTGTACAAACCAAGTCTTACAGGTAATGAGAAATAAGTAGCTTTAAGGTATAACTTAATGCTGTTCTTAGTAGACCCCTCCTTATTACCAAATTATATCTCAAATGTTTGTGGTGCTTCCCAAGGGATTGTCATCATTCTGAAGAGAGGAAGTAATCTGAACGTACTAATGGTGTACATAGGCCATGCAATCTTAATGGTATTTGCAGTAAGACATTGGGACTGTCAATCACAAATATTCCATTGCAAAAAAACAAAATAGTTACAATAAATTGAATTTCCATTATCTGTATAATAAAGCCTCCTTATTAAGTGCATCTCATTAGTGACTGAAATATTTTACTAGTGACTACAAATACTATAATGGGAAGCTTTTAAATCAATTGCTTTTTCTTTTAAGTTGCTTGAATGTGATTAAGAATCTGAACTCTAGAAGATGCTCTGACCTTTTTGGAGCTTAACTGAGAAGCAATTTGAAGTAAAAGTTACTCAGATTTAAATTCAGTAATGATGAGGCAATGCATATTGTAGAAAGGACAAATGTAGAAAGCATCAAGGGGATGGTGCTAAGAAAAATTATGGTTAATAACAGGAGAATCTGAGCTAAAATGAAGGAAAATATAGCAAAAATTGTAAATACCAGGAATACCTTTCATAATGAGTTCACAATAAGATATAGCTAAACAGGTTGAAATGTCTTTTCTGGTACATAAGAAGAGGAACAATAGCCTGTTATAAGGGGAGTTATAATGTCTCATTTCATCATTTCTCAAAACTGATAAGGCACATGCAGAACAAAATTGAAGGTATTTAAGTAAGACAGTGATGCTGTATATTAGGAATCGGAGGAAAAGATTTCTAAGCTGATGCAAGGCACAGACTGTTAAGATTAGATGAGTGGGTTAAAATGATTTTAAATTGTTTCTTCTTCATTCCCCCTATTCTTTTTTACTGTCTTCCCCTCTCCACCCTCCCCCACTTCCCAGAACTACCAAGCATCTCTTAGCAAGTATAAAGCCCCTAAACTTCTGATATATACCTCACACAACTTTATATATCTAAATTTGACAATTAGATGAGGGATGTGAGGAAGAAACACAAAATAACCCTGCAGAGTGCAGTTTCATGATACAGCTAAATTATCCTAATGGCATCCTCTGCCAGTTTAGCTACCAGAACTGTCACACCACTCAGTCATATGTCATACCCATATTTGGGTCAGAGCCACTGCTAGTCAGGAGGATGGAGGAAGGACAAAACTCTTTGCACCAACAGTTAGAGGATTAATGTAGTTATAATGTAAAATGCAGTGGTTTTTTTTTTTTAAGTTTGAACTCCTCTTTGTGAGCAGCTCTGTGTTCTGTCACTTCTCATGGACATATTAGCATTACTACTAACATGAGTGGGGGAACCAGGAAGGGATGTGGGGAGAAAAGGAAAGAACAATCTTTGACTTGGATGCTTCTGTTGCTGTAGAACTGTGTTAAATTCAAGAGGTTCCAAAGTCAGACATGGAGCAGGGAGTCCTTTCATTTAGCAGATTCTTGCAAAATGTCATTCAGAAAAGCAGATAGACACATAACAGCTATACCAGGGCCACCACATGTGATCAGGTTGTTGCTCCATTTGGCCTTTGGATTTCAAAGAGTTAACAGAGGATTAGCAGAGTTTTCAAAGACAAATAGTCCTTAATAGACTGACTAGTAACTGGAAATATTATATGTATATATATGTTGTATATGCATAGGAAAATTCCTGCTCCTTCAATGAGCATTTCCCTCGTTCAATGAAGAGCTTCAAGCTTAAGTTGTTTTCTTAGCTTGCATAACAGCAAAAATTATTTATGATGCTAATGTTATCAAATGCATCTACTGGCTGACCTCCCAGGGCTCTGATTTTCATGACACAGTGACTATGCATTAGTCAAAAAAGTAATTATTTTCTTAGTTTTATTACTGCTTTTTGATTTTATTTTCTGTCTGGTTTTTTCTCCATGTCCCTAAGGAGGTTGGTATGTTGTCATTAGGTTCGTCACACTTCAAGAAAATGGAAGAAAAAATATACAAACACAGACATTATCGTGTAATAAAATAAAGGAAGAACACTATCACACTACATTTAGGCAAATACAGCTTTCCCATGTTTCAATCAATTTTAATACCAGGGCAGCTTTGGTTTTAATTCATTATGGACTTCTTCAGGACTTACCGTGCCATAGCTTGAGTGCACAAACTTAGAAAGGTCTCCATGAATCTACCCCAAAAAACCCAGTAGATATTTCAAATCCCATTGAAATAGCTCTTCGATGAAAACAATGATATGTCAATTTATCAATATCTTTCACTGATATATTCCCTCCCACATCCTGTATCTTCAGTTGATGCTATATCCATAATATGCTTATGGAATCAAGCTATCTCATATGCATGCATACACTCATCTTTTCTTCTTTGCTGAATCACCTGAGAATTGCAATTCTTCTGCTCAATAAACATCCTCATAGATCTGTATAGGTTAAGAGACTCTGGACAAATCAACTATTGGGGTCCCAGACATAATAAACAAAGCAGAATAAGTCTTAGCTCTGCCAGATTAAACAGAACTCATCCAAGAAAAAAATCATTTAGTCATCACAGACACATAGCATATTTCAATTTTACTCAACAGAATTTGCATCCTCCTCATTTCAGTTGGTGCAGGAAAAATAAATTATTTGATGGAGCAGATCCAAGTGTATCTGTACCCACTGTTCTTTAATTTGAGGCAATTTTTATACAATAAGAACTCCAGTCACACTTTATTCCAATTCTGCTATATTAAGTAATGGATTTATTTCAGCTTGGTTTAAGCAAGAACATTACGCTACTATTGGCAAAGCCTTTCTCAAAAGCAGAATTTTTATCAGCCTAGGATGCCTCCTGCAGATGAATTAGGAGCATCGGCTTTTATCAATAATCTCAATTTCTCCTCCTTTTTGTTTTAAGATTGAAAGCAATAGCAACCATGCTTTGAAGCTCTTCATTCAATAACTTAGAGCAATAGCTGGGATTAACAGCTTCCACAATATTTTGTCTTTCCTATTTCCTGACTTCAGAAACAGATAACAACGGATGTTATTTTCTTCATCACAAGTGAAATGCACAGTAAGAAGCCACTTTGCATTGTGCTCAGAGCAGAAAAACTGCCAAGAGGGAGCAAATCGGACATGGGTCATCTTCTGACTTAATGGAACAGGACAGAACGGACAGAGCCAAAGTACAGAGTTCTGCTGGAGTCAGGCACCTCCAGAGCATGCTGAAACCTGTTGTAAACAGGTTCAGGCTTTTAGGGCTTTTTGCCCTCTGTCTCCAAGTATCTTCAGTAGTGCAGCTACACCTCAGTGTGCTCTAAATAGCTTTGTATTACTTTATGTAAATCAGAATCATTTTAGAAAGACTGGAGTGTATTAGAGACTTATGGCTCAGCCAGCTTCTTCACCTATTGAGCTAGGCTGAAAACTTCACAATGTAAATATCACATCTGTTTAAATTTTGGCAAGCTATTTAGGTGTTGCAGAACCAGGTGAAACTGGGTGTCAATGCAGAAATTCTTTTACAAGGGCTTCCAGAGATCAATTCCAAGCTCAATAGTAGAATCAGCAAATAATGTTGTTATAGGCCATTCTGTAGAAAAAGTGTGAACGCACAATTTATGTTCTGCTATTTAAGAGCACAGAATTGTTACTTACATGTCAAGTCACTTGTTCTAACATCAGTCCAAGGATCCAGCTGTGAAAATGAGGAGTTTCGCATCACTTGCCTTGCCTCTCACACACATGCTGTGGCTTTTCATTACACAAAAATGCCTTATGACCAAGAGACCCAAAACTTGGTATTAGAAATGTATTTCTTATGGTAATTCAGATCACTCAGGACAAAAAAGACTTCTTTCTGCAAACCATCTACACTGAAGCTGCTAGATGGAAGCTATAGCCTTGTAAACAAAGTAAATTAAATTAATTTGGATTTTAGCAGACATTTGGAAGCAGATACAATTAAAATGAACCAAAATTCTTATGGTAAAATTATTTCCATCAAAAATATAGTTCATGAAATGTGTCAACATCTCAGTTTTTAGAAGTTTCTGTGAAAAATCTATGACAATGCCGTTGGAGATCTTGTACGTTTCCAGCTAGCCTGTATAATTCCCTTAAAAAAGAAAAATCTCCCAAATCTCCTACTCGGTGAGCTTCACCTTGTTGCCTGTCTTTCAATCAAGGTTCATAGGGCTCTCAGCTCTGAAAACATAAGTGAAGCACGAGGCTTCTGATTCTTTTAGCCTCATCGTTCCCTTACGACATTTTCTGCCAGAAGTGATACCTGTAAGTAGGTTCATTTATGTTTTGACAAAAATAAATAAAATAAAAACATTCCCCACACTCAGCTGGGCTAATGAACCTATGTCTGCACCAGCATATATAGAGACTCTCTAAGTAATTCCAAAATTACAGATATCCAGGATTTCCTGGATAACCTGGTGAAGACCACCATAACTAAAGTGCTGAATGAGACAATATCCCTTACTAAAAAGCAGAAATGAAAATAAATGAACCAACAAACAAACACCAGATAAATTTAGTCTGACCACCAACAGACTCAACTGAACTTATACCTGGCCATAAATAGACAAAAGGGAAAATCTTCCTATTTTACTTACCAATTCAAATACTTATTCCAAAATGAAAAAGTTTCAGAGAAATCTGACCAGCTCTGACAAGAGATGGATCATGACAGACTACTATGCCTGTAGTTGGAGAGATGAATACTTCATTCCTGTCTGGACAAAGGCTGCTCTAGTTTTTGCTCAGATATAAATGATTATCCTTAAACTAAACTTGAAACCCACTACAACTGCTCCCCATAGTTGCATTCATTCACCATATTCCTTGCATTCATTTCATGACGTTTCTTGACACACTGGGATAAACCAAACCTCAGCCAAACTTAAATTCACATAAATCCATTTCTGTTCTTCCTAGCAGTGATTCTACCTGCATTATTTACTTGATAATTATTGATCTAGATGCTAGAGGCAGTTTGAGTTTTTTCCTTCCTTCCTAAGCACATGCTGGTTTTGGCCTGGTTACAGAAGCCATTAAATCTCCAGAAAGATTTAACTTTTCCAGCATCCTTTGCTGGAAAAGGTAGAATCTGTTTTTGAGTGGTTTTTTTTTGTTTATTTTGTTTGTTTGTTTGTTTTGGTTTTTTGTTTGGTTTGTTTTTTTTTATTTTTGTTTTTTTTTAATCTTGTACTTAACAGCTGATCACGCAGTTAATTGGAGATCCAATTAATTTCTAGAGGTGTTAGCCTCAAGTCTGTATATCTTTAAAAAAAGTCTTTAAATATATACTTAAACAATATTATAAATCTCATAAGTGTAGAACATTAGAAATTTGAAAGATTATGGAATATGGCACATAGAGAACATCTCACATGCAAAGGTACCAGCAGTTCAAAAACATTCTTTTAAAAGAACATAAGATAACTTCATGGCGAGTGAATGCCACCATGTCACTGTACACACCGGTCAGCCAAGGCACATGTACATGAATCACCCTGCCTAAGGCTACTCAGGAGGTGAATGGGAATGGGAAAGGGAGAGACAAACACCAATCTTGGTTCTGTTTGGTGTTCTGGCCACCTGCAACACACCTGTCCTGAGGAACAGGAGGCAGGTTAATGGCTTCAGCAATGACAGTAGCCACGGCTTTCCTTTGGGAAAAGCACCCATTGTACTGATATCTTGGATTCCAGAGTCTTTAGAAAAATAACTAGGTTATTATTCACCAGCTATGAAGTAAGACACTCCCTGCTTGTAGTTTCTTCTGCAGTGATAGCAGAGAGGTCAGCCATTAAACATGGCAGTGTGACAATCATAAAACACTACTCAAAAAGCCATTAAATGTTCAGAATAAATTTGCCATTTTTATTCATATAAATGAATTTTGGCAAGAAAAGCTCCATATTTACATCTAAAAAAGCTTCAAAAATCCCTTTGCAAAGAGGGTAAATCTTGCTACCTGTTCCCAAAAAGGATGAGGAAACAATGGAAGAGATTGTAAATTTTAACCTCTCCATTTTAAGACAGTTTTTGGCACTTGATTGATGGCCACAGAACTCAGGAGGTACTGTTTGAGAGCCTGCTGACTAAAAGCTTACATCACCTTCAACTTGGATGTGAAAAGCAGGGAGTGTGACAACCCTCTAGATGCACGAACAAAAGGAGAGGAAAAAAATATAGTCATAGAAAATAACAATATTTGACTACTAAATGGCATTGACTTCTCATTATTAATTACCAGGATTTCTTGACAAATGGAAAACACAGCTTCCCTGTGCTAGGTACTGTACTTAGAGTGAGGGTGCACCAGCAGCCTGTATATATGTAACATCAGATAGAAGAAATAAAGAAGAATTAAAGCACAAGGATTAAGATACTGATTCTTCACTCTTAAGTTGAAGCATATTGCTAATCTTCCTAAACTAGGAAGCTAGGAACCTGCACTTTCTCTACATGAATGATGAAAGTGAGAGAAGATGAAGCAGTCCCTGTGTTCTTCCCTGCTTGTTGCTCACTAGGGTCCTGGCTGATGCAGTTTGATGCTTGCACCTGTGATGCCAAGCCACAGCAATTTTCTCTTGTTTTTTGGTAAGTCAGTTCCCAAAGCTGAGGTGGAAATTCAGATTAGAGCTCCTCAGTCACAAAGTCTGTCTTCACAGGCAGTCTTCTAGTACTGTGAAATAGTACTGGTGTAGTTTCATAAATGAATACCTAACCCAGAAAAAGAATACTTTTCTTTAAATCAGTTTGAGGCAAAACAATGTCCACATGATAATTACAGGGTGTTTGATTCATATTGCAACCTGAACTGACAATAATTGTCCAGTATAGCTGAGTTATGATCTATGGCCTTATCCATAGGAAAATACTACTTTTTAAGAGAAGTATAGCAGTGGTATCATATATTGAAATATACCTCCACAGTAAAGCTAAGGACTCACTGATTCAGATGCTAACAAAGTCCAGGCAATTTCCAACTGCTTCAATTTCTTTCACTGCTAGCAGAATGAATCCCTTTGAAAAGAAAAGAAACACCTACACTCTGTTGTAACCACCCAAATCTGAACAGACACACAGAGAACAGATGTTACAGCAGAAAATCCCTCATAATGCTGCCTTTGAACAGGACCCAACCCAGTGGGTCTAGATTTAGACGTTTCTGCCCACCAGAGTAAAGTAAGAGTTTGTATTCCAACATGTATAGTGATGAAAACCTATTGTAAAACTGCACCTGGGCTAAATTTTACTACAAATTCACATTGTATATGTTGAATATATCATGCACTGTCCAAAATCTGAAGAGACAGGAATATTATTCAAACACCAGGGCTCAGAAACACTGGCACTTTCAGAACATGAGAACCACTTAATCACCACCTGTCCTCTTAAGCAGCTGTACCCAAGGCCTGGGACCTTTGCTTGTGCTGCCATTTAGTCTTGTGCTGCCAGCAACTGGGACAGCCCATAACTTGCCATCCAAATCACTGGCTGATTTCAGCCTCACCCTTGCTCCAAGAGCCCTGCCCATCCCTAAATACTACAGAAAGGGAACAGAAGCTCAACACAAGCTCCTCAAAACTGGTAAATACCATTTAGAGCCATCAAAAATCTCACTTCAGCCTCTGTCTGGAGAAAGAGCCATCCCACCTGTGAACCATCCAAGGCACAGGGTGATGGAGAGGTCAGAAAACCAATCTCTTGCCCATGAATAACCTGGTAGGATATTAATCTGTCTGTCAGAAGCACAAGTGATGTCACTACTGTTCTAGCATGCAAGAAGGAGTTATTTGTCATTGCCTCTGTTTTGGTCAGAACATGAGATTTAAGCAGGAAGAAAAGACCCAAAACCACAAAGCACACAATCTCAGTGTTCCCCTACAAAATTCTCACAGGGCTGAGATTAAATAATCAAATAGCTAATCACTGTTCCAGCCCATGGCTCCAATCTAAGAAGCACATTGACTACTTGTCAGCAATGACAACAGACATTTGGGAAGCCAGGGGACCCTCCAAGCAGAGAGAGTTCTGTGGGGACATGCAAGGGCATATTCTCTAACTTAAGGAAAAGTGGGAACTTCAATTCCCCCGCAAAACTGGATGGAAGATCTCAGTTTGCCAAGAGTTTTAAGGGAAGTTAAAAATTAGTTTAAAAATCATTACCTAAACATGTAAACATCCAGGGCAAAGATTGTATTATTCATAGTACTTTAGATGTTAACTATTCAAGATTTCACTTAATATATTTTTCCAACAGTGAGATAATGGAATAATACCAAAACACAGTGTATGTTTATGATCTTTTAAGACTGTAATTTGTTTTGATTACATCAAACAGCATCTGCTCTGCTTTCTCTTTACTCAAAGCACCAAGAATGTACCTAATAATAATATCACTGTATTTTTAAATTTGTCTTTCTGCACATTCATCAGAATGAAATTCTTCCAAAACAAACTTGAAAATATAAAACAAAACATAAGGAGAAAACTCAAAATCTGTAAAAAATATTGCACATTTGCATTTGTTTCACATTTTTGAGAAAGAAGTACCTCTGCTACACCTCAGACTCTGACTCATCTGTAGAGAAGTTGTAATCTTATGTTTATGCCATGCACTTGAGTAGTGATGCATTGGCTATGATCACTGTGGTGTACAATTTTTAATTTCCTAGTGGCAACATTTTTTATTGTGACTGGAGGGTTGTTTGTAGTTGTAATTTTGAGATGCATTTTTGTTGTTGTTCTTCTGGTCTTTTATTAACATACTGCCAGAGAGCACTCTATGACGGCCCATGCTGGGTTAGTGATAATGTTGTCTGCACTGGCAGGTCTACCGTGGCAGATTATGGGCATAAAATGGGCAGGGGGCAATCAACTTGTCAGAATATTTACAAATTTCAAATTGCTGTCGACACCCGTAATGACTTGTACAGTGAAAAATATTGCTATGTCACTATATCTGCTCTGCATGAAGAATGGTAATAGTTGGAGAAGATGGGCTGGGAGGGAGACAGCCCTCATTAAAAATAAAGAGCTGTGATTGACATGAAAATTTGCCTATGAAGCCAAAAGAAAGGTAAACACATTTAGATTTAAGTGGCTTTATTGAGGGACATACTGAACCAAGAGACTTTGCTAGCTTTACATAGACTCAGCTGCAGAAACATGTATCAGTCTTACACAACACCTAACAGAAAGCCACTGATTGTCCAATTCCTCCATCCCATATCAGTTTTCTGGGATACCTCACCTTTCATTGCTATCCTCTCAGAACTAAGGTGAGGGAGGGAAATAATTCAGTCATGGTAAAAGGTAGTAAGTAAGAAGAGAAGTCAAAAAAAACATATAATTTTACCTGCTTTGAAAAAACTGAATTACACTTTATCTGGATTACACTTATCCACACTCATTTTCTGAGTGGAAACAACTGCTGAGAGACCCATCAGCATCGCTGCTAACAACTTCCTCACCCAACCCTTCTGCCTCTTCAGAGTTTTCAATCTTATTCCTGCCAGAAGCCAGGTATAAGATCATGCACCCCACACCAACCTAATCCTTCCCTCTGGTGAGTACAAACTCTTCCACTGACCAGATCAGAGGTCTGTACTCTTAATGAGGGTGTTTTGGGTAAAACAGCACAAGGTCACTTAGGCAGAAACATGGTGATGGTGATCACACACGTAGCTGCTCGGATCACTTTTATCAACACATAAGTAAGCAGTTCACTAAAACTGTCATGTTAGATCACTCTCTGAGATGGCACATGAAAGATAAGAAAACTGCTCTGACAAAACCAGAAGGATAGTAGTAGAACTGGGTATATAAGCCAGGTCTCCTTAGTACCAAACCTGTTTCTTATCCATGCATGCTTTCTTCCTAGTCTGTTTTTCTATACACAAGACCTACAGGAGTTTTTTGATAGCATAAGGTTTTTGCAGTTTAACTTTATAATTACAAAAGAAGAACAGTTTGAAAGGTACTGCCTGAAATATGATCATTTATGTCTCGTTTCAGTACTCTTTACCAGTACTGTTTTTCATAATCTTTGAAAATGTTAAAAATAAAAAGGGTAACAGTCTGAGCATCTTGTTTTGTTATAAAATTGAATACGTTTACCTAAAAATGAAAGATTTACAAATGCCTTTAATGTTTCTATAGAAACTAGAAAATCACAAACCACTTGTGTCAGAGCTGCTAACATAGGAATCACATATGTTTTCTCCATATATATGCAAAAACATATTTCCAGCATAAAAAACCTGTTTTGACTTCAAATGAAATAGAAGTGATGGCAAAGTCTTTTGAAATCCAGGACCATTGCTTAGCCGTGGACCAAAGAAACATGAAAGAATAGCAAGATCTGCCAAAATTCCTCATATTCTAAATCTTTACTTTCACTCACAGTCACGTATTTCTTACATTTGCTACATAAGAAGCCATTGCAACACACATACTTCAACATTTATAAGTACTTATTAAAAATTGCTTCAACTTCATCCCAAACAAAAGCACAAACACAGTTATTTTGCTGTTTCTCCCTCCTTTCCTCTTTTTAAGCACTGTCACAGGAGGTCAGCAGATATTTGAAAGTGAGGACATTTTCTACAGAAGAAGTAGTGTTTATGAAGAAGTTATTTCATTCATTTGATGTGACAAAAGTAGTTTAAATTTATAAATGCAAAAATTCTCATCACAATCAAGAAGCCAATGCACATATAAAGTTGTACCTGTAAAACCAACCTGAGTCCCATGTGCTTCTGGCATCTCAGTGAGGGTTCTGCACTGAGCACACAGTTATACCCTCGATCCAGAGAGAGAGACCTGGGTGTCTCCACTGGTCATCAGTTAGGTGGAAAGAATCAGCCCTCCATCATGATCATATACATCTGCTGACAGTAAAGGGAGCGTAGAGCAACCACAACTCTAATTAAGACACTTGGTCAAAACAGGGGAAAAGGATATCATTCTCCATGAAGATCACCATTTGTTGCTAACAAGAATTTTCAGACGTGGAACAAGCTTTACCAAAATGAAAAAGGAAAAAAAAAAATTAAAAATAATAAATCCATCATATATACTCATTAAAAGCTTCAGTAACCCATGTCTGTTACTCTGAGTAGTCTCTGAATTTGTATATAATAATTTTAAAATAATTTTATTTTCACCTATGGAACTTAGGAGCTCATATTGAGAAATACTTGAACTTATCAGAGTACCAAGTGGGAGTTGTGGGCAAGCTACATTTCTTGCAGTCTAGAGTCTGTTTATAAACATGAAGGTAAGTAAACACAGATGGCAACTTCATTTTAATCCAGTTTAGTCCTAAATATTAAAAACCATTCATGAAATCTTGACTTAAAGAATTAAAATCTGTTAGTTGTCTCTGCTCTTATTTCTGATCACTAATAGAAGACTCATGAGACTTGCATGTTTTTGGATATTTGTAAGAAAGTGCAATTCATCAACATTTAAGAAGAAGCATAACATCAACATTAAAGAGATCTTCAGGAGATCTTTTAAAATATTTTTTAATACAGGCTGCAATGGTTCTTGGTATTAACAAATGGTAAAATGGATGAAATTCTCATCACCCGATTTCAGCTGTCTCACAGTTTAATGGCATATTAAAGCTAGAAATAGAAGATTCCTGTAACATCAACAAAGAGAAAGAATCACACATAAAAATAAAACCAAGTGCACTTGGGAGCACTTGAGAGCAAGTGCACTTGGATGCTTTAGAGGAGAATAGGTGACTAGACACTGATTTTTTGATGGATAAAATTAGGTGAAATTAACCTTTTTCTGTCGTTCTCCCAAGCCAGATTTCAAATATTAGCAATTCTGTGAATCCTGTCTTACTTTCACCAGTATGGTAGGTAGCAGTACTGGTTTAGGAATTACAGCCTTTAAGAAACTGGTGGAATAGACTCAGGGATTGGTTTAGTTGCTGATAAAGATAAGGAGAAATATTCGTCTGGAGAACTGGAATTTCTATGTCAGTGGTGGTGTTAACATGCTAACCACATGCCTCTGAAATTCTAGCTCAAGCAGACATATTTCACAACTATCTCATAATACTCATAATATCTGAGCACATTTTTCTGAGACAGATTGGACAACACAAACTTATAAGAAATAATGCAAATACTCTTCCTGAAACCAGCGTCAGTAGTAATGTCAACAAATGCTCACTAAAATAAGTAATCTACAGTGTGATACATGAAGGTTGCCATCTATCAGTCAGAGATCCTGAAAAAGGCAAGGTTGAGCATTTAGTTTTCCTTCAGTTTCCATGGTTATTTTATGGTCTGTAAATTACCTCTCTAGAGAAATTAAATTAAGCATAGAATTTTTTTTTAAATACAGCAAGCACCATGATTCAGAAAAGAATTGTGCTATCTGTAACTTCATTCAACACTAATATTCTATACAAACATAACAGATATATAAATTATTTCATTGACATCTTGCTTCCTGGCATTTAGAATTAATGTTTTATTAGTAATCACCCAAATACAATATATCAGGACTCCCAGTGAATTTGTGCTACACTGGAATGTACCAATAATGTTCGAAAATTCCTTACTGTTATTTCTGTCTATTCATTAACGCTGCCACCAGTACAACCCCACCCATCCCATTGTACACAGGAGAATTGACCATGTTGGTAACAAAAGAACTGCTTCAGGATAGAAGCAAAAGCAGAAGAAAACCTGTTCCCCCTCAAAAATGCTAAAAAATTACTGTCTTTCACATGTCTTAAGATATTTTCTACATTTATTTCTCCTCTCATTAAGGATGTTGTTCTTTATTTTTAATTAAATGAAAAACATCCACAGCCAGTGATTGAATTACCCCAAAGTACCTGCTTAAAAAGATCGATATAGATCAAACTAAAGGGTAGAAAGTACCACTAGTCTTCTTAATGTAAGTGATTTGGCTCAAGGAAGGTTTTGATCAAATTAAGTGGAGAATCTAATTAACCTGTGATTAAATTAAGTGGAGGGCAAGCTGTATAGGCATAAATCCCATACACATTGAGATGAAACTAATAGTAATGCACATATTTACAGAGGCTGCCAAGGGAAAGCATGCAATAAATTCAGCAAAGAAAAAAAAGGTCACAGAAAGAAAGGGAAAATAAAGCACAAAGGGATTAGAATACAGAAAGATAAAGACAGCCACAGATAATGATTACCATTGGAAGAACATTAGCCAAACCTGGGAGATTAAAGACTGTGAATATACTAAAGCATAATAAAAATTCCTCTAGATTAAAAATCTAAAGCAGTGCAAAACTTGGCAATTCATATTGAAACAGAATTCCAGATGCCACTAAACAGACTCTTGTACAAGGTGAAATTATATCTGTCAGTAGTTTGTACCTTATGGGCAGTGTGATGAGATTAGAGGTAGGGACAAGTTGCCGATTCTCAGCACAGGCAAACAAACCCCATGCCATTCCTGCAGGCAACAGACCATTTCTCCTTGAGAACTGGGATGCTTATGGCTCTACACTCGCTGAAGAGCCATTTGCAACAATTCAAACAGTCAACAGAAGATATCCTTCCTTGCATGACCCAGTCTCTTGTAAGAGACCACTACCTTATTTCTGTCTCAGGGCTCTGAATAGAATCACTATAACCTATTTCTGAAGAAGCCTGCACATTTTTCACCCACTGCCAAAATCCTATTACAGCAAGGCTGAAACAGTAGAAGTCAGAGCTCTTTGTAACTCCACACCACCCAATTCTGGAACAAAATTATATGTCTTCAAAACAACCAGCTTCAATTAGCACTCCATTTAAAAGAATGAGGAAATCTTGAGCTGGATGCCAAGACAGGCAGAAATCCCAACAGTTTATTGTCTTTATCTCATAAAGACTTGCCTTTTTTTCTGAAGTTTTAGAGAAAGAATTGTTGACCTTGTGCAGCTTCAAAATAATAAGATCTACATATTTCTTTCACCCTTATTAGACCAAAATAATACATTAATCTTGAACCTCCTCAAACAATATTTTGAAACGCTGCTAGTTCTCCCTGTATTCAATCTGGGGCACTTACACAAACTTTGTTTAGGCATTGTTGATACATTCGATAGATTTTAAAAAGCCTGGAAAAAGAATTGGTGGCAAATTATTCAGGAACAATAAATACGAACAACAAGATGGCATTATAGAATAATAGATGGCAATATAGAGTAATTAATGGCATTATAGAGTTTCTTGCTAGCTGCAAGAGATTACATAAAAACGCCATTCCAAATGTAGCAGTACCATTCTACCAAGGCAGTGGTAGTTTTTAGAGACAAAATTCTTGACTAGTTGTCTTTTCTTGCTAGACAAAGACTGACTTCCCAGAAGTGCAAGACAATCATCTAGAAGATACAAGCCCTATAGTATTTCAAGGCTCAATGAGACACCTCTGTGTCTTTTCAAAACCTACCTGTTCAAAGACCATAGGCAATTACCTTGGTCTCAGTTTTATGTAGCAACTCTACTTCCACATCTATTGGCAATTTTCCACAGTTTTGAAGTCTTGTAAAAATACAGCAGACAGCAATTTCTGAGAAACAAAAAAATAAAGCTCATAAAGCTAAAATTCCAGCTAGCCAGCGTCATTGCCAAACCTGAAAACCTGACAGTGTTCCAGTAACACATTAATATGAATTTTTGGTTACATTTTGTGCATAGTGATGATTTCTTGTTTAAGCCAGTAGCCAGTAACAGGTAGCCTTTTTTTGTCCTTTTTCAGCCAAAGAGATTTGCGTCTACAAAAATAGCGTCCGTTTCACAATCAATACCAGCACTGAAGAATTGAATTGGAAATCATACTGTATAATCAACTCCAAGACTCAAGCGGAAGAATACCTATTGTTCTTTTCTAAGCAGACAAATTGAGAACTCTGTTATCTCTTAAGTATCAACAATTATGCAGTGAAGGTATTAATTTTCCTTTAACAGGCATGGAATTATATATCTGGCTTCTGTCAGCTGTTTTATGCTACTGGAACAATGAATTAACCTTGCCTCATGCTGGCAACTATGTAAAATTAAATATTATATCAAGAACATGCCTTTCCTAACTCAGATGATTGCAAAAACTTTGCATCATAAAACCTTTTAAAGCAGTTTAATCTTCTTTTACTGTATGAAGTAGCTTATTTTTTTTATATAGTACCTCTTCATTTCTGTACATCTAATAGTAACAATAACTTAACACAAAGTGTAATAATATTTTCCAACTTCATCTCATGTGTGTTGCAGAACTTGTTGCAGCATCTTCAGTCCCCTTTGACAGTCTTGTTGGTTTCTTCTATAATTCATTATATCCCAAATAAAATTGGCATGTACCCTGCCAACAATCAGGAACATTGGAAGTTCCCACAAAGACCTCTGGTTTTCCACTGCATTGCACATAATCATGGTTTCCATGACCTTCATGACATTTTACCATGTGCCCTGAAACAGGGAGGAAAACTAGATAACAAACCTAAGGAAATGGCTCAAACTAAAACCATTATTTATCTAGGTTCTCATGACAGCCATAGATTAATGGACACACAATTTCTCTATTTAACTTTTCAGACAGATTTTGTTCAGACCATTGAATCTTAACTCCTTGTTCCTCAGAACGTACTCACTTTTCTGTCTAATTTCCAACTAAAGGGCATGTAGAAACATTCCTGCAATTGCTTTGAGTTTATTCTCACTGAAAAAAAAAAAAAAAACCCAGGTGTTAATAGCTATACTAGGTCAATAAAGAGAGCATTGGCTCCTTCAGTGGAGAGCTGTGCTTTGAAAATTCCTTATGCTTTTATTAATTCTTGTGTCTTACACTATTATCTCTACCTGTGGAAAATAATCAGCCCCTTATCCTTCTACTTAGTGTTATACACACTTAACACTGCTACACCTCACTGCAAGTGATTTGATGTTTATTCTGTAAGCAGTTTGAACTCACCTACCAGGTTTGGGGCTTTTTTCCCAAGTATTTATAAGTAACTGTGCGTACTAGCAAGTTAGCTGTATCTAGGCATTCTAACTCTGCATACATAGCATCTGTTTCTTTGGAGGCAGAAGGATTTTTTTTGTGTGTAAAAGATGTTCTACTTCTTTTCAAGGAGGGGCTAGAAGCATCAAAACAAAGGCTAATTTTGAGAAATAATCATTCACTCACTTAGCATGTTCCTAATCTATAGTTCGCTTTGAGAATAGTCTTTAATATAACACTCCCACAGAATACCTAATTTAGGGGAAACAGTGAGGAATCAATACTGAGTTAAAGTCTATGAATTCTTCTTCCCTCATTCTTGCTTAGATGTAAAAAAGTTAAATGTTTTTCTGTATTAATAATTAATAAAGAATTTCAGCACATTTTTAAATTGAAAGTGGTGGTCTCAAGCCAAAGGTTTCTCCTCGATTACGACCTTCTGCTGCTGCCCTCAGGAATGCTGATTTTACCTTGAGTATCTGACCTTTCTCTGTTTTGGACAGAAAATTTCTGGCCAAAGAAATCCTACAATTCTTCTCTCCTTATCAGAAAAGGCCTCCTTGCTCACCAGATGACTGGACAATGGGAAGATTATTGGAGAACTACTCTCCTGAGTTCCTGTACCAGGGGTTCTAGATGCTTCTGCCAAGCAGAAGGAGCAGATGCATGGAAAAAAGTATGGTCAAGGCAGAAGTCCAGTGTGTCTGGAGTTTTGGTTACCTGCCATTCAGAGTCTTCCACCAAGGAAATAAGGATTCTTTTCTCTTTTGTACTGTTAGATGTGGCTAGATTTCCATAAGAATAGTATCTGACTCAAACAAGATAATCTTTCTGACATGAAGTGCAGAGGTAGTTCAGCTTCCCAAACAATTACAGAAGTGCTTTCTATCACTTTATAATTGAAGGATTTTTCTTTAAAGTTCATTCTCTAAAAACAAACAAGGTTCATTTTTCATGTATTGAAACTTTTTAATTTTTAAATTTGTGTTATGTATTTCAAAAATATAGTGGAAGAAATGGAAATTCCAGGCCTACTAGTAAAATCTTTGCAAAACTGTGAAAAATTGCACTTAAGGGCAGGTCATCACTAAGGGCTTCCAGAATAAAAATCCTCACTGCTGGTTGCATAACCAATAAGTGCTTATGCTTTGACATCTCTCTATCAGTTATAGCAAAAAAAAAAATGCTGTTAAATGCCTTGTGAGTTTGAGAGACCTAGGAAATAATGACTGCCATGATAACTTTTACTAAGAAGCAGTAATTTTCTTAACATTAGGAAATAAAATCAGTACAAATTGATATAGAGAATAGTAAAATATTTTACTAAAGATTCCTCCTGTGCATTCTGTTTCAAGTCCTGGGCTATATTCCCCTTCTTTCCGGGGCAGAAGTCAATAGAAACTGCATATAAAGAACTAGGACAGTATACTGGCCTCTAAGGAGTCTGGATGCCCCAGGCAACCTGGAAATCATCCATCCTTCCTTGTTTTTAGTCTCTCACACAGCAGAGATATTAAATGTTACACAGATTTTAATATGCTGGTTCACACACATCTCTAAAGAATATGGATATAATTGGCAATTGCCTAAGAAAATAAATGAATCTAAAATACACCCAAACTCATCAAAAACATGATGGAAAACTTCAAATATTTGTTTTATTTTCTAAACCTGCTCCTTAAGCAAAATTGTGCCAGATGCCAGACAGCATGAGACAAAGACCAAAAATTCTTTGTTTTAGGATTAAGTTTCATAAAAAGATTGCCTTTCACTTGCACCTCACTGAAGGACAAGGTGGACCCACAAGAAAGAGAGGTCTCTTCTCATTATTACACCTCCTCACACGATGCAACCTCCTGTGACCTGATTTAGCAAGCTGAGTGATTCATTTAATGCCTCTTTACTTGGCTAAGTGCCACACAGAAATACCTTAGCTGGTGTTTGAAGGACATGGTTTCTATACCAGACACTTTGTTAGACACAATGAGCACACTGGGTCATAGCAAAGGGTCAGTTAGGCCACTGGCCCCTTTCAGGCAGTGGTCAGCAGCATAAGCCCAGGAAATGTCAGAGGCACATAAGTATTTCAGGTCCAGAATAAACTCTCACCCACCAGTGATCTGAGGGTCAGGACTTTCAAGCCAGTGTAGCATCTTTGCCTTCCACAATTCTCTGTAATCTTTTATCCCAGGAGTTCGTGCAGCTGTTTTTCAAGTTAGCACTAAGCAGAGAATCCAGGGACATTGTGACATGCAGAGCACTGTGCTAATCATCCTTTCTTCACATAGAAATAAAAGTAAAATATCCTTTGACCACATGTATAGAGAGATCTAAAGTAGGAGTCAGTTGGATATGAAATTCCTGAAATGACTGCTATCATACCCACTGTTCTAAAGTAAATATTTCTACATGTCATTACAAAACACAAAAGGACAGAGAGGGCTGAGAACTCTTGTCCACAGAAGGAAAATAAGTTCACATCTTAAAAGATGGGTTTTTTCTGTTTTGTTTGTAGAGTCAGAACTGTGGTCACAAACACATTTCACCATTTCTACAGTTCAAGGCTGGAGTACAGCAACATCAAATTAAAACCAAAGAAATTAAAAATAGTTTCATTTAAACCTAATTATATCATTAAATACAATTCTTTGAATTACACAAAAGGTTAATATCATAGCAACTTATTGAAAGAATTTCTGTGATCCTCATCAGGAATGTTAATAATTTAGATACCATACGAAGTACAAGAAAAATCCCTGTGATACATTTGTCAGTATAAAGCAGCAGTTTTCAAGGTTATTATTTTCATATGTCTTAGTAGAGGTGAGTGCTGGTAACTGGAAAACTAAATATACTTTGAGATTTATGAATTCAGTAATTGCATTTCAGTGCTAATTAAAAGCAAAGCCAAGAAGAATATTTCAGAAGGGGATAAAAAAAGTGTCTTCTGAATACACATGTATGTGTAATATATAGTACACGTGTAATACCACTATTTAGAATTTCTCTGCCTGTTGTCTGAGGAGATATACATGCAGACCTCCAGCAATAGAGCTTTTCGTGACTGAAAATGCTGCCATTCCCCCTGTCTGGTGGGGCCACAGAACACCAATCAATTCATTACATAATGCAATATTCTAGACATGGCAAAGAAGAAAATAAGAGCCAGAAAGGCTAAAGTGGATTCTTGATTTTGACTCATATAAAGCACAGCAAAGTTAAAATGCAAAGGTTGTTACTTGTAAGACTTAGAAGGGTTTTGAAAGCCAGTTCTAGATTCCAGATTTGTGCAAGAAGAGACCAGAAAAGTCAAAAAACAGAACAAGGACACTCACAAAGAGAGAAGGTAAAAAGTCTACCAGTAAGGGAAAACAAATGAAGAAGAAACTCAAGGAAAACTCTAATAGAACCTAGGAAACTTAAATGGCATTCTCCAGACAGATGAGATTCATGTATATTAATAATAACCTCTGAGTAGAAGGAGAACTATTAGGTGGTTTGGATAGGTTTTCTCTGTTAGTAACCAGTGGTATCTACTTACCACCATGATGTATGTTCAAATTGTACCTGAGCCTCCAATTTTCTGCCAAAGAGAGTGCAACACTTTCTCAAATGTTCACCAAAAGGATGAGAAAAAAACCCTGTAAGGATATTCCAAGAATCATATAGAACTTTATTTAGGGGAACATGCTAATTTATGGTCTCTTTCACGATCATTCGCTACATCGTGGCAACAAACTGTTTGCCTTTTCATCTGCTTTCCCTTTTCTTTCCTTGTTGCTGGCTGTAATCACCTCCAGGCAAATGGAGTTATTATAGAAGACTTTTCATCTTTACTGGTATTATGTTTATATTTTAAAGAAATGGTTTTGAACTAGGAGCAGTAATGGATGAAAGAGCAAAGTTGAATACAGGGGGAAAATAGCACCATAATAGAGAAGAAAGCTAAATGGGAGGGTAAAGATGACCTTATTTGTTCAAAAAGCATTATGGGTTGCTTTTCATTCCTTCTTAGCCACAGATTCAAAAAATTAATGTTTTTAATTTTCTTTTCTCATTTCAGACTTTTAGTGTCTATATAAGCATAGGAAATAAAGAAACAAAAACAAAATCAAAAAACCCATCAAAAATAAAGAACAACAAAAACCACAAACCCCTACAATCTTTTTTTCATTGTCCTAACAAAAAAAAAAAATAGTATATTATCCATTTCCTGTTTTTGAGAGACTAGTTCTTACACAAGATGAAAAATTGCCTTTCTGCAAAGTAACTTCACAACCAAGAATGTAAAGTTACAAAATATCAAGGAAAAGCACAACCCTCATACAAAAAAAATGTTGCAGTAGATGATGTTGCTGGAAATTGACATTTTAATGTCTTTTGATTTTTGCCACTTCTTAAAAACACATATTAAATTCTATTCCAGTTTTAAAACTGTGTAGTCACTCAGAAGATGGGAAGGACATCCAGGCAGAGGGATATTATCTGACATATCACTTCTTATGTAAGTTTGGGAAGTTGAATCAGAGCTCACTTGTATATGAAGATACAGAAAATGTAAGTGAACTTTTTCATATTAGCTTATCACACAGACTGAGGAGTGTGATTGTTGCCTTCTAGTGGATATGAGGGTGGGAAAAACCAGTCATGAAATGCAACCTGCTTGAAAGAAATAGCCAATCCAATGGAAAACGTGTTGTAATCACAACCTCATCTATCTACCATATATACACCTGAAAACATGAAACAAAGAACATAGAGAGGATCCAACCACCAAAAAAAAGGTTAACGCAATACGGAACAAAAGTGAAGTTGAACTTATTTTTCCCTTTGTACAGAAGGAAAATATGTTAAAGTACATAGGTATTTATTGCAAAAGACATCATTAACAAAAACTGGAGTTTACCAGTGTTAATCATCCCAATCAGACTCAACTTAGACCTCTTAAAAACAATTAAAATAAAGTTTTTCCCCATCACAACAATACAATGGTATTTTTACACTGCAGTATTCAGAGCATGAATTCATTCCTTGCTGGCAAGAATACACTTTGACATTTTTTAGAAACATAGTTTTAATCTTAAAGACTATAAAAATTACATTAAAAAAACCCTACAAGTTTTCCTACAAGCGGAAAGAGGGTTGAGTTAGAGGATTGTTAATTAGAGTTAGGAGACATTGCAAATTCCTCATGGACCAGCACAGTGCTGAGGCAATGATAATATTCATTGGCAATGGTTAAGTATTGACCATTGTCCAACTTTCTGCTGTTTATTTATTTGATTAACAAAAACAATTTGCTTGGTAGAAATACCTGACCTGTTGTGAATGTTTCCCTGCTTTCTGGATTTTGTTGGGATTTTTCTTTCTTTCTATTATATAATGCAACATCTGCAGCAAGTTCTTTCAAACACAAAAAGACCTTGTAATTAAAAGTGTCCTAATGAAGATATGAGTTTAATAAGTTTATTTTTTTCATTTTAGCAAAACATTCCTAATTAGGCTGTACATCTTTCTCACTAGCATTTTCAACTACAACTATAAGAGCAGATTCCCCCACCTGGCAAAGTCAGTCCCAGTCTCTCATGATATTCCTAGTTTATGAAAACTGGGGGATTTTCAGAATGATTTTTCTTTAGCGACTCTGTTTGAAACAGTAAAACCATATCTCTTTTCCCATCTCAACAACATTTTAAGATTCTTTCTTTTTCAGTTGATTGCAACGAGGACTGATGGGTAGAGAAGAAATTGCCTGAAAATTGCATCTTGTGGTGTTTTGCAGAAGGCAGGTATGCATCATGAGTCGTGTACTCAGCCCAATGGAAACCAGACCTTGGCAGGGATGTTCTGTTCTTTCCTGTCAGCTACAGCACAGAGTTTGGCACACTAGAATAAGCCCCAGCCTCTGTTAACAGCCAGCATGTGGTGTATCAGGGCAGAGGTATGCAACACAAATGTCTGGGAACATGGGATGGTCTATGGAGTCACCACCCAGGTGAGTCCTTCCCCTCTTCGTTGGCTTTTTGAAGAATTCACTAAATAGCTCCACTGTGTTTGGGGTGTTTTTTCTATGTTGCCGTCATCTAGGTTTTTGTTCTGTTAAGCATTAGAGTATGATCCATGACGCTCTCTCAGGGACTATAAAAAAAAGCCAAATATCTTTTTTCTCAAGTAGCAGGGCAGTCGGAACTTCTGACCCTTCTAATGGGGTTATCAGCAAAAGGAACATCAAGATTGCTTTATGATTTCAGCTCATTCCCAATGTGATGATAATATATTTAAAGAGAAACATGAGAACAGCCCAGAGAAAAAAAAGGTTGAGCTATGATCCTGCCAAGATACAGGTGCTTGATTTCACACATATGGACAATCGGGCAAGAAGTGGGGAGAAAACCACTGAAAACTAAGGATGCAGCAAAAAACCTGAACTGAAATAGCTTCTCTAAAGCTGACTCATTTAATAATCCATATTATATTTTTTACACGATTGTTGCTGTCAGTTTATTTCCCCAGGATTTTTGTGGATTCCCATTTAAAAACCACCCATCATTACAGGTGTCCCACAACTCAGCCTGAATAAAAAGGTGCTATGAAATACTGTAAGTGAGGCAACATGTTTTTTACACTGTAAATGACCTGTTTTAGACTAAACAAGGGATGAACAGTAAGCTTCAATGAAATGCAGCAATTTCTTTTCCCCTCTGGCTGCTCACGCCATAGAGCATGATGACAGAGAAAATGACAAGTGAGTCACTAAAACAACATTATTGGAATTGACAGAGATTGAGACAGTCATATTTGTCTCTAAAAGATGCAGTCTACGTTTATCTGACTGGGCTGGAGCTGACAAGTTTATGTACCTGCAGGCTCACATCTGGTTATGTTCTAATCTAAATTCCAATGAGGTTATTGATTCTGTTTGTATAAGAACATGGGTGAAGCTGGGTGGGCTTTACAAAGTAAATTGTTGCCTGAACCATGCTAGAAGTGGCTGCTTATCCCACATATAATGTTATATGCAGTCACTATGGAATATGGCTATGCCTATTACAAATATTGCTGGCTCTCTGGAGATTAATGGTTCTACAGTACTAACTCCAGAGATTTATAACTCTTGACAATTTTATGACCCACCTTAAATAGTTGCCCTCTGTAAAAAAAGCAGCCTTTACTTAGAACAGTATGTAATGGTAAGAACTTCTTTACAGAGTTTTTATAGAGCACTGGGTATCAGCTGACAATTCATTCTGAGACAAATATCAGAGCCACCAAGGAGGAGGGAAAAAACCCACAAGTGACAATCTTGCAATAACCTTTGCAGAGGCCTCCTCCGTCCCACTGCATAACAGCAGATCAACAGTGTAATTCCAAACAATGTTGAAAAAGTTATCTGTCGCTGTTGAGCAGGACGGGAACAGAGAACTCCAGATCAGAAGGCAAACAAAATGAACTCTGATTTATTTCAATTGTACTGCTCTATATATAGAGAACATTGAGAAGACTAATTTCATTGGTCTTAGAGTGAAAACATCCCACACCTTTGGTGTGCAGTGAATGACACACAGTGGCAGAGCATATCTATAAACAATGTGAATGACATGATAGATTAGAGAATTATTTACATTCTTTCCCAACTGTTTCCCAGGCTTTTGCCTGGTTAGAAAACCTTTCTCTTTCTCTCTGACTGAGCTGAGAATATCCACAGTCATCTTAATATTTGTATGCTTCTCTGTAATCACTGCTTTCTTCATGAGGGTGAAAGTCCTGTTAAAAATGGAACTGAGTAAGCTACTAAAAAATGGAACTCTCGATGGGTACAAGTGATTAAAACAGTGTAAGACTGAGTAGAGCCAGTGCTGATGGAGGCCAATGTATAGACACTTTTCTTGAGGAGAGTATTATGGCAGAAAGCTATATGATGGCAGAAAGCTATATGAAAGCTATATCAGCCAGTGCTGATGGAGGCCAATGTATAGACACTTTTCTTGAGGAGAGTATTATGGCAGAAAGCTATATGATGAGGGGTGAAGGAGCAATGTACATTTTCACACCCTCCCATTTTTTAGCATAGAAGTTTTGTGTCTGTGTAGCTGATTTGCATTTCATAAGATCCTTCCACCAGGGACTGATATTTATACCAGCACTCTCACAACACATATAGAAAACCAGGGACCACATAAAGCTAAAAGGCAGGGGGCAAGGTGACCATGAAGACCTACAGTCTGGATTGTTTTCTATATTTGATCACTTAGAGCACAGAAAATGAAGATGAAAGACAATATCAATGCACACAGGTTGGAGAAGTTAGGGCAAAACAACAGAAATTTTAAGCTGCATGAATACTCTGGAATTTACATAAGTTTCCTTTCAGGCTTTTCTAAAAGAATTGTGTTGGCAGGTTCTAGTAAAAGCCCATTATCATGAACTATTTTATTAAATAGCTCCTTCACACATCTTCTAAAGTCTAGCTTGAAGTGCAGCCTGGCATGATGCAAATTGCTAAAAAGGCAGCTCAACAAACCATTCACATCCAAGCGCAGGGGTATAAGATAAAACTTGTAACCCTTAACCAAGGCTGGATTTAGGCTCCAGATAAAAGAAAGCAGAAAGATGACAGAAGAGAAATTCAGTATCAGAGAGCAGGTTTGTGGATATTCCTATGGTTTCATATGGTTTCCCTATGGACACTATTTGCAGAGAACAAAGGTCATAATAAAGCAAAGCAATTGGAGTAAATTGCTGTGAAGCAAACCAAATGCAGTCAGAGGAGAAAGGACTTAGCACCAAGCTCAGTTCCAGCTGAGCTGGGAAAGTCTCACAGGATGGTATTTAAGTTAACTTTGACATTGCTCTCTTGGAGTAGAAGTGATGTAATGGGTGTTATTATCCACTGATATTAATCAGTTCAAGAACATTTCAAACTGTGCACTATGCATGAGCATCATACTTTTAAACTGGAATGCTTATGGGACCACCATAAATCCATTCGTTGATGAAAGACAAGGGTTTTACAGAAGTCACTTCTATGTAACTTCTCATCAGGTAAAACACAATGAATACCTCAAAGTTTTTTATTACACTCTTTATGGACTTGTTAGAATGCATAGAGAGCATCCTGAGGGCAAGACTGCTGACATCTCTTCCATCTCTACAGATGGTATAAGCTGTCTCTGGGAGCAAACAGCAGAATTTGAAATCAAATACTGCAAGCAGGCCAATAAAAATGTTGATGAATGGAGATGTTTTGGGGTTGTTGTTTGTTTGCTTTTTAATTACTTGATATTACCTAAGCTTTGTTCTGATCACTTGAAATTCCAAGCCCCTTAAAAAACTCAGTGAACCAATCTACAAGTGTCAGATCAGACATGGCAACATCTTTGCACTTCAGCTATATCTCACGGGCAAAGCTCTTCTAGCAACACAGCATTTTTAATGAAACACTGCCACATGCCACAGGAAGCATGCAGCTTTCTCAAAACTGACAGGTTACTAAAGAAACCTGTCTTTACCTTAATAAGTCAAAAAACCTGGAGTCTTAAGAACAACTTAAGATTACTGAGGTTTTGTGGGAGTTTAGAGCCAATAGGACTGGATATATTTCCCCTCTGCAGAATAAAACTCTGGTATAACCCACCTCCCACTTTGCATTCCGATGACAGAAAACCAGGCAAGTAGAAGCACATCCAGGTCCTGGAGCATTCAGTGGAAACATTAGAGCCTATTAACTGCTGGAAGATTGCTGTTCATATGGCTAAAAATTGCCATCATATCTTGAAAGAGCTTCTTTTCTGTTGTAAGGAGAGTTGGGGAAAGGATCACTTACAAAATACATATATCTCCAAATCAAGCAATCTTTAATTTTCCTCAGAACTTTTTTAGAAAAAGAAAATATTTCCATTCAACTTTACAGAATTCTTCAGAAGACACAAGGTGATTGCCAGACTGACCCCTCCTTGAAAATTAAGGACTATATGGATGCCAAAAGTTTTTCTTTGATCACCAATTTATTTTCTGAAAGGTTACCTAGGGGCTTTGCAAGCAGCCTCTAAAGGTAAACCAGTTTTGTAATGCAAGACAAATGAGTTGTTTTTGTTAATACATGGGTGAATTGGCACGTGCCCTATGCCCATCATGCACACAGGTGACCATGCAGATGCAAAGCTCTCACCTCCCTGTAGGAAGCTACAGCTGATTCTCCCTGGGGTTTGGCAGGAGGTAGGAGGCAGTCCTGCTAAAGCTGCTCTCCTCAGAAATGTGCAAGCAGCACTCAGACATCTATGGAAGGACCAGAGACAAGGTTTCTTTCCTATCTAAGTGAAAAAAACTCCACTTCTGCTTTTTGAGCAGCCTCATCAGATTCCTCCTTACTTGGGGGAGACTATATTATAGTTTAACCTTTGTTCCAGGCAGTATTTCAGGGGCATAGCTTTGCCAGTAGACAGCAAGAGGAAACTGAGAAAGTCAACAAAGAGCATGGCATGCAAAGAGCTTAGTCACTCAAGGCAAATTCCATAGGGATATGAGGTTAACAACACAATTAAAAATTAACCATCAGTGAATTAAGGTCACCACATTTCTTGGGCTTTAAGGTTTAACGGGCACTTGTTTCTCTTTTCAAATCAACTTTCTTGTGGTTTCATGAAGAAAAACAGTGATGAAATTTGCAAACAAATGGCTTTTCTCTATACATTTAAAAGATGCACTAGGATGCAATAGGCACAAAGCATTCACTAAAATCATACAGATGTAAAAGCACACAGCAAAGAGTAGTTCAAAGCACCATGGAAAATCACAACCAAAGTAAATGGAGGAGAGACTTTTTAGGAGATTTCCTATCTGTCAGAAAAAAAAAAAAAAATTGCAGCTCCAAGTGACAAAGCAGGTGAAAAGCTTGCAGAGCTCTTCAGAATGGCCTATTATCACCTCAGCAACCCTCAGGCACACATAATTGATAAGCAAAAGGGAAAAAACAACACTTGATGCCCAGGGCAAAAACAATAAAAAAATAAATTTACAAGTTGTGGCATATAAAATCTGCAGGCACTTTGACTATACTGATTAAGGTAGGAGAATAAAATGTGACAGAAACAGAAAAAATCTAGATCATCCTAAGGAAGAAGATGAGGTCTTTAACAAGACCTGTAAACCAGGTGGCTCAAGGTGCTCCCCTGAGGTGATGCAGAAAGCCTTTGAGATGACATCTGTATGAAAAAAACACAATAAAATGCAGCTGTTTGGGCCGGCTCCTGTTTTGGGCAGGCTGATAAAAAGTTTTCTACAGTGAAGAGGCAAATATGTTTTAACAATGGAGATAATGTCTGCAGACTTGACAGGAACTTGCCAAGGGATACCAAATGCCCAAAGAAAAATCAACAATTTACTGTTCTTCTGAGTAGTAGTGGACTTCCTCCATAAGCACTTTGGAAACCCTTCTTTCTAGAAGGCAGCACAGACAGTAACAAGTGGTTCAGTTGTGAGATACTACATGAAGAATCATATTGCAATGTGCTACTTTTTAAATTCACCTCTTCCTGATACTCTAGCTGGAATAGCCCACACACCGAAACCACCACACTAACTTCTGAATTTCTGTAAGATGTTTTTGAAAGAAGGTGGCATGTCCTTGGCCCACATAGCAAAATAAAGGATGATGACAAATATTCAGTAGGTAGGTTGAATGAAGAGCTTATACTTTGCAAGTATTTGCCTACCAAAATCCTAGGTTAATATCCTTGAACCAAAATGGCCAAATAGGGGACAAATCCAACTCATGCCCTGCTGAAATTTTCAGCCTGCTGAATGGATATGAACCATCACCAATCACATCTGTGGTAATGTGCTGAACTGAGAAGCAGAATGGTACATGAGCTAACATTCCCAATGTTTAGCCATTCCTGTTCCTGGTGGCTTTTTAGAGACATAGCGTAGGCAGCTGTTGATGGTAACCACACTGTGAATTATGATTAAAGCTACCACTAACATGAACCAGAACTCAAATTAAACAGTTGTGTGAATCTTGAAACTATGCTCAGTTCCAAGCAGCAAGATAAGGAATAGGTCTCCTTGGATAGATGGCATACATCAGGTATCTTATCATTCAGCCATTCAGTTCATTTTCCCACAATGCAATCCACAAAAGGTAATATATTTCACGGGCTCATCTAGCTGACTGGCAGGTTTTTGGAAGATGCTCTGCTGTGCCCTTAACCACTATAGAGATAATAAGCAAGAAAGAATTCTTGGCTACACTAGACAGCCTCACTATAGTTGGAAATTTTTTACTAGATTTGGGAAACAGGAAAAAGTCAGAATGCCTTCAAAGTAAATTTTCACACATAGCATACCCAGAACATGCAAACAAAGAAATAAAATCCACTTATTGAAAAGACACCAGACTAAGACAAGGTGTTGAACTCAATATTACAGGTGATCAAAACCCAGAGTTAATGTCCCCAGCATCTTTTCTATATTTCCCCTTTGTTTCATCTATGGTCAGAATGTTTCATTTGCAACCCTGAACTATGAAAGCTTAAACTAAAAAATTAAAATGTATGTACTGATTATGTTCATACTGTCTTCCCAGCTGGATTGCATTTCACATGAGGTGCTGGATGTGGGTCTCCTATGATACATTCCATTTGAAAGAACTTCAAAACAGGTGTAGTCTGGCTGAACATAGAAAAAAATAATAGGAAAGAGTATGCCAAGACCTCTCTTAAGTACCTTAACAAAATGATGATAGTCATTTGCAGTCATCCCTGACTTTAAAAGACTGGCTCGTGATTATCCCTGTCAGAAAAATTTACCTGCAAACATATGCACTCCATATATACTGGCAAATATAACCAAATACCTTGAAATAGGCCAATAATTAATCAGTGAGTTGAATGCTGAAAACAGTTCTCAAGAGTTTGGGAGTTATGTCTTAAAATGAAATTTAGTACTCAAACCATATACCAGCTGTGACAACGTGCCAACTGCCTGCACAGATGATTTGGCCAACACAGGAGGACTATGTGTACCTGTGGCCACCCTCAGGACAAAGCCAAAATCTTGATGAAGAAAAACCTAAGTAGGGCAGACTAACCTACAGGTTGAGCAAGCTAACAGAATTTTCATAGCACAGAACAAATCCCAAAATTAACAGAAATTTTTGGGGTTTACATTTATTGGGAAGAAGTGGGTGATTAATTCATCAGATAAAAAGAAATTAAGTGAACTACAACATTTTATTGAATGGCTCCTTACAGTACTTTGCTTATTGCTCCCATGTATTTAGCATTCAGTTAAAAATACAGCTAAGGAGAAAAATAGAACATACTTTGCTATGTTTTCACTTCTTGTTTAATACACCAATATATCCTTCTAATCCACTGCTTGGTCTAAATTTCCTTACAATTTAAAAAAAAATCACTGACACTTGGAGTATAGAAATAATAATGGAATGCTCTGAGGCAAACAGGGATTAATTGTAATAGTCGATTTTTCTGAGCACACTTAAAGTAGCAGCCACATGCTGCCTTATTCCATGAATCCAAGAGATTGTTTGAGCAGGCAGTGTTATATTACTCTGGGGTAGGAATGAAATCATGTGGGAGCAGCAAGCACAGCTCATGGAGAAAAATTACCATTTTATATTTATTACTTTGACTGGTTTAAGTGCCACAGGAATAGACTCTCTAATGCATTTGAGTGCAATTCCCCAACAATTTTACTCTGTTGCTTTGTAAACTATTTTTAGGGAAAGTCTCAGAAGACTTTTAAAGGCACAAGCCATTTGAATTGAAAAGGTTATTTTGATGGTTTATCAAAAGGATATAAATAATATGATACATCTTTCCATATTAGATTGATTCTTCAAATTCAGGTAGGAGAACAGAACTTCAGGAGAAAAATTCCTGTTTTAAATTTGCACATCATTTTTGTTCCATAAGCTCAAATATACTTCTTCAGCAGGCTTATCATCATTTTGGATTTCCATTGGTAACTCTACAGTGTGAATTCTTCATGCTTTTAAAACAAGATATTATTATAAGGAAACTACATAATTATACTGTTCACAAGCTAATAGCAAAAAAGCATAGAGAAGTTCTGTTTTAGAAGATGAAAGTTAAGGAAAAAGCAGAGCAGCAAAAGTTCACATCTCTAAAAGGATATTTAATCAAAACTACAATTTTTTCATTAAACAGTAAGGTAATTACAGGTTCCTGACTGCCCTACCTTGCATCTTCACATAGCCATAGACATTAGCCATAACCATTTGTTGGTATCCTCTTCTCCATCATTCTGAAAACCTGAAATCTGAGTGTGCACCATAAAAATGTACCTTTCAGCTGCTAGCAACCTACTACAGATGGATTTTTGAGTTGACCTTCCAGCACAGGATAATTAATACCTTGAGAAAGTATGTGCATTCTCCCTGTGGTTGTAGTAATAGCTACACAATGAATAAACCACAGGATAAGGCTGAAAACTCTTTACTGATTTATGACATAATAATAGCTCAGAGGTGCTTCCTGTTTATTTTAATAGTCTTTTCTATCTTAGTCACTGAATCTTGGGCTGCACACATTCCAAGGCAGAGTCAGAGCATGCTCTGAGTCTGACACCTCTGAGCAAGGCCCCCTTTCCTAGCTGCTGTTTCAGCAGACTCCAGCAAGCACCTTCCAACCCACCCAGCTGCTGCCAAAACAACTGCTATGCTGCAATTTATGAAATACTTATAGTGTTTCTTAAAGGAAAAAGCAGGCTCTCACAACAACTCAAAATCATTTCTGTGGGGAGCTTGCACACTCTCCCCTGGAATTGCCCAGGGCTTCCTTAGTCTGCCCTGTAATGCTGCAGGAGCAGGTGTGGGAGGAGCACATACCTTTTTTTTGACCATTGTACTATTGCACCAGCATCAGGAGAGAAAGTGAGAAAGGCATTGACATTTAACTGTCATCATCCTGGAAAATTCTAACCCACCACAGTGACTCTAATCCAGAGTGCTATATTAGTCCATGCCATTTCATCACAAACTACCAGTTTCAAGCTCTGTTTCCTTTCTGAAAGCTGGATACAACAAGCAGCCAGCTCACTGTGTTCATCAGATGAGGACAGCCATGCCAAATCATCAAAGTCATTGAGCCTTGTAGCATCTGATGGAAACTGCATGATCACAGCCAGATTGTAGAGTCCTTAAGACTGTAGTTGCAATTCATATGAAAAGACTTTTCAATGGTTCTTCCTTCTCCTACCCCTTGGATAAATCTGTGAATTGATAGGAGGATTAAAAAAAGATAAGCAATTTCTCCTCCAGTAACACACACGTCACTCACACACACACTCGAACAATGGTGCTGGAGCTGGTGTATAACAGGTATTTGGAAGTAAATCACACTAAACAAATCAGTGTAGACCTAATGACTTTAGTGAATGACACTGTTTTAAGATAACTGGAGCTGTAATACACCGAATAATACAACACAATCATCAAACATATTATTCTATAATTATTTTTGTTATTGCAGTCAAAGTTACCCCTGTTTTGTGAGATATCTGAAATTTTGCATATAAAGATACACGTAAACTATCCTGGAATAGGATGAACCTCTGCGTTAAATGCTCTCCAAAGAACACTGCACAGATCATTCGACAATCTGCCCCAGTGTTTTATAGCTGGCCAAATCCTCCTCTCACTGCTTTTATTCATTGTCCAATTTTCTGTAATTGGATTTCTCCTCAAGGAATGGAAAGGAGATCTTCAGCTATTGTGTCAAAAAAGTACAGGGTCTTCACCACTAGCAACTTCAAACCTGCATGGATTTAGCAACATTAGGAAAGAAAAGGTTCTTCTAGATTTTATCCTTCATTCCAGTGAGAGTTAGAGTTATACAGAAACAATTCCAACACTTGCAACATCATTGATTTTTTTTTTCTTTAAGTGATATGATATATAGCTGACCACAAGGGAGAGGCATAGCAATTAATTGAAAACAAATGCAAGAAAACACCACTGTTTCTCATGAACCAAACAAAAAGGTTAAACAGTACCCATCAAAGCAGTAATGTCAACACACATTTTCAATGCCCCCATCCCCAAATCAGTTCCAGAAAGCTGTAAAAACATAAGTCAGAAATAACTCAGATGAGTCAGAAAAGTATTTTTTTTCTGTCTTACTTTCTCTTCCCGCCCCAGATATATTCAGCCACATTATGATGAAATCAACAACTTGCAAATGAGAAAAACAAAGGATAATACAGAGATCAATGCAAAGATCAACAGCAGACCTTGCCTCTAGGAAACCTCTCTCCTTCCAAACTCCAGAAACTGCATGTGGTGAGCTACAGCCACTTGCCACTTAGGGATGAAAACAGAAGTCAAAATAAAAATCACAGCAATGACAGTAGATGCAGATAAATAATGAGTCCTACCACAGCACTGTCTGGGCTAGGAAGAGGAGAAGGACACTCATGTCAAATACCTGCATTGGAAAAAGACACTTCAGATATTCCTACAGCTACTTTCTTTTCATCATTTCCCACTTAATATCTGTAACTATGGGAACACAAAAGAAAACCAAAATTTAGGAAAGCAAGGACTGAGAAGCAAGATATGAATAGTTTCTTACAGAGATGAAAAGACAAACCAGCAAGATCAAATCTAACCAAGAAATAAATCGCATGTGGCAGTTCAGTAATGGTCATATACACATCTCTGGTACAGTGTTTAACCCATAAACACAGAGTCCTAGGTTTTAAACTTTGCCATATTTGCTTCATCTACAAATAACAATGAAGAATTAGTTCCAAATAGACAGCCCATAGACTTTTTCACTTGCCACAGAAATGCACAGTCTCCATTCAGTGTTACTGGCTTTTATCTAAGGTTTGCTGCTGGTTACCTCATTAAGCACTGGCTTCTGAAATATTTTGCATCCACTGTGTTCCATAGAAGAGCAGTTAAATTTATCACACTTGAAAGAGAACCTTGGAAGTATTATCTTTGCTATTTGGCCATTTTTTTTTAATCTCTTATTTATGCAGAATGAAAGAAGAAAAGTCAGACAAAATTCAGAACCACTTTTTAAACTGATTCTGAGGAAAAGTTTTTGGTATCAGATAAGAAAAGAAAAGACCGAGACACAAGATTAATTTACATATTTAGTGTCATCCAGCAAATACTTTTCACTGGTTGATATTATATGACCACATTTCAAAAAGTGGCTTTTCCTCTCAACTTCAAAGAAAGAGAAAAATAGAAGAATGAACTTTTCTCTTTGCTTTAAATCCTCACCTACTTCAAACACAGCTTTCTTTATGAAATGCTGAGCTCACTTTTAGATTATAAAATTAAGCACTTAATACTTCCTCCCCAAAACAATAAATAATTCTGAACACTTTTCTTTAGTGAAACACATATATTTTTCAAAATTAAAAGACTACTATGGGTTTAAACAGAGAGACTGGGAAATTTCACACTTAAAAGAATGTTTCCTGGGAAAGTGGAAAGCAAGTTGCAAAGAATGTTCAGCCTCATCTTTTAACCTTAAATTATGGGGGTCTCCTCTGATTCCAGATGAAGTCAATAGTCTGACTAGGTAACATAGTTAACAAGGGAAAAAATAAAAATCAAGCAAAACCAAACCATAATGTTCTAAATTTTTCATTGATTGGTTAAGCTCATTACAGAGCTTGACCATTCTGGCCTCAAAATAGTTTGGTTTGTCTGATGAGACATAAAGTCAGACCTACAGTGAAAGTGCTAACCAAATGGATAACAGACTGGCAATGAGAAGATGCCTGCTCTCATAAGGCTACAACACTACATTGCCTGTGACCATTTTCATCTCTGCAAGTAGTTCCAAAGCTTTGCTTGACTGCTTCATTTTCAGTCTAGTCCATGCTGAAATGAAGATTTTCTCAGTACACATGGCTTTCAGCACCTGTTTTCTTAGATTCAGCCTCTGACCACAGTCATCTCTCTTTGATGACTGATAGTTCAAGCTTCAGGTGTTAAATAAAGAATTCGGATAAGGTCATTTCTCCCTCCTCACCCTCCCTACCTGTGAAGCCTCTGATGTGTAACTTACCTGAAGAACTGAATGGCAGCCTCTAACCACAAGAAAAAAAAAAGGATGGCCAGTAGACCCTATTGTGCTTGATTCATGAGCCACTTAGCAAGTGCTCTGGTAAAACCTCAATTCATTTCTTTAGGTCTATTTCTTATTTCCTACAGCACAATCTGTCTTATGGCTCAATCAGCCCCATGAGGCAAACCCTGGCAGTCCCATCTCCCAGCCCATGCAAGTACAAGGAGGAGGAGGAGGAGATGAGCTGCAGACACTGCCAGTCAGCCCAAGGAACATATGAAGCATCCCAGTGTTCAGCCTCAGACACCAGAAACAACCTGTACTCTCACACTGACTCAGAGTTTCAGGTGCCTGCAGTCAGACAGCAGCTCAGGAGGACAGGGAAGGACAGAGCAGCCTTCACTGGCTCTCAGTGGACAGAGGGAGGAAGACGTGCCACTGCCCAAGAGTCCCTGAGTCAGCACTAATGAAGAAATACCTTGAGTGCCTCACAGATCAATCAGCACAGCAAGCTACTTTAAGAAGTGCCACTGAACACACGCAGGCTTACTTCTATGGGAAAACATTTTAACTGCACATGCGAGTGAGCATTTTGTAAAACTGCCAGTGGATGATGCAGCCAGCACCACTAATGTGATCACAAAAAACTATGATGGTAAGAATTTCATATGAAAAAAATGTAGTCCAAATCAATTAGAAAATTAAAAATGTATGCCTCAGAATTCCAAAGGGATGCACAATTTTACAGACAAAAGCCCCACAAAATAGATGAGACTGAATTTTCAAGAGGTTCTTATAAAACCAATAAAAAATAGCTACAGTAAAGGCTGACCAATTTATGGTGTTTGGGGGATATACTTATATCCCTTTGCAGACTGCTTCTGATTTTTATTGGCTTTTTCAGGTTATTAATAGATTTATCCTTCTTAAAAAAAAACACTACTTTTTTGAATGGGCCTGAAATCAAAACTCAAACCAAGGGCTGGGGATATCCCTGCAGAAAGTGAACGAGCAGGGTAGTGGGAAGAGTCTATCTCCACCTCCTAGCAGGAGCCAGAGCTTACAGCCCAACCCTTTTGACAGACACCACAGTCGGGGGCAGCAGGCTGTGCTCCTGTGGTGTGAGCTGCAGGGGGTGCGGGCAGGCACTGACAGTGTCTGTACCTGGGGCTGAGAGGAGAAGCACAGGCTGGAGGGTGGCTTGCGAAGAAGAGCAGGGGAGGAAATCACATCCACCAGCCTTTCTCAGCTTCCTGCCTCACAGTGATCCATGCCCCAGCTAGAGCACCAGAACAGACACAGCAGCCCTGCTTCTGCACGTGGCTATCTGGCCAGTCCCAGCGCATGGTGACAATGGTCACCTCTTGCCAGTGTGGTTCCCACACTGGTGACAGTGGTCACCTCTTTGCAGGATGGGCTAAAGCTGAAATCCTAAAGGGTTGGGACATTAATCATTAAGCATAGAATATGCTGAGTTGGAAGGGACTCATCAGGACCATCAGGTCTAGGTGTATCATCAAGACATGGATAAACAACTTGGATAACGTGATTATTCTGTTCATATATATATACATATGTATATGTATATGTATATGTATATATATATATATATTGATATGCTTTTTTCACGGCAAATATTTTGCCTGTTAGATGACTTCACCAACAGAAAATCAGAGCCATATAGTGGTATGAAGGCATTACTCACATGGCCAGTTTCTGACCCTTTTTGCTCAGGACCTGGCATTTTAACTGACATATTCAGGTGAATTAGGGCTGTGGTTCACAGAACAGGACTTCATGCACAGTATGAAAGAGGATGGAAGAATTTAGGAAAAAAATGAACCACTATAAACAATGTAAGTTATTTTGAACTCCTCCAGCCTAAATGAAGGGCTAAATAGTGCAGTGTTTGGTAGCACACAGCAAAACTTATTCTTAATTGCTACATTTTCTTCAAGGCTTATATGTAACAAATGGCTAAACATTAAACTATTACTTCAAATACACTAAGAAAAGCAAATTTCTCATTTTCTTTTTCTTTTAATTTTTCAGTGTTCATTCACAACTTTTAAAAGCCTTAAGCTGATAGAAGGAAAGGACAGAGGATTTGGCGTTCAAATTGTTGTAGAAGCTTTGATATAAGGATATGAGTCCCATACCATTTCCATTGCCTAATTTCATGATCTGCCTAAATGTGCAGAAGCTATATAATTTTAAGGTTTGTGGTCTAGTAAGAACAAAGATCAAATAACTCTTTCAAAGGTGTGAATGATCTCCTCTGAGGGGAGCTGTGTGACAATGAAGCAAATAAGGGATCTAGCCCTGTCCTCAGAAAATATTTTAATGGCAGCAGGATTAAGCCACAGAGTGAAGAATCAAGAATGCCTTCATTAGTTAAGTGCTAATTGCCCTGGCAGTGCACACAAAGCCAAACAAGGATGCGAGGAGTTGGGTTCATCACTGAGTCAAAACCAGCAGCTCAGTTTGGCTTGTTGGAGGGAAACAAATGGGGCCTGCAACCTCCAGATGATGTTCTGCCTTCTGCAAGAAACCTCTCCTGATCTGTCCTCAGAGGAGCAGTTCCAGCTTCTTCAGCCTTTGGGATATTTGCACTGCTGAGCCCTGGATTACCATAAAGGGCTGGTAATAAAGTAAATAAAATTAGCTACTTCCCACAGAGGACTGAGGCACAAATAAAAATGAAAAGGAAAAATATAAAATCAGGAGGGTTTTTTCCTCTTTTTTTCTGTTATTTTTTTTTCTGGGTTTTTTTTTTCTGTTATTTTTAAGGAGAAACTAGGAAATAAAGTGGCATGAGGGAAGCAAAGACATTTTCCATCATGAATTCTTGAATGCTGTACACATGATCTCATTGGTAATGGGTCAGTGCCTCCTGCGGTGCCTTGGGCAAGATGGCTGTGATATATAAAATGCTTCTAGTGGCTGTTGACATTGCAGAAAGCTTTTATTTCTCTCTTTTTTTTTTTTTTTCTTAGCTGTATCTATGTCTCCATCTTAAGCCTATAAAAATTAAGAACTTCATAACAGTCAGTTTTGTTGACCTAGTAATTGCATATTGAACCATTTGCCACACATGCACAATCAACAATTGTCACACTGTTAATAAACAGCTGAAAATTTAAGCACTAATGGGGACATTCATGATGACACGTTTTCATCAGTAGTGCTGATGTCAGAGACAAGTGAAACCTTGGGGGCCTGTAGTCATCAGCTCATACCCAAACCACCTCAAATCGACAGAAAAGTGCCCTTCCAGGCTAGAGAGAAAATAGTGAGTGGTGTAATAACAGAGGTTCTATTTGCTTTCATTAGTTCATTCCTCAAAAGTGGGCAGAAAAAAAATTGGATATTTTTCTATCATTCTCTGTCTAGAAAAAATGCTGTTTCATACACCCAATTTCCTCAGAGAGTTACAAAATCCTCAGAGGACTCAGCTGAGTAGCTTGATGCTTCTAAACAGGAGGTGATAAGCAGTCATTGGATAGGGTTTTTTTGTTTTTTGTTTTTTTTTTTTTTTTTGCTACATAGGGAGCATCCTGAGGTTGGTGTAGAAGTGACACAGAGAAGAAAGCAGCCAAATTGAAAAATATACCCTCATTATAGCATATATATATGATTGTGATTACTAATGGCAAAAAAGCAAGTGAATTTTCCTGAGTGCTAGTGGCATTTCAGTTTTCTCTAGGTCATTGCAACACAGAAATTTCACATATAGTAAGTAGACAGAGGGTGATTTTTCTGTTTATTTTGCTTTCCTTATTTAAATAGTAACTCAGATAAGAATCAACTATTTATATCACTAGAAAACAACACAGAAAAGAAGCCATAATATCTGCATATTTTACATTTAATCCCTTTCTGGACTCACTATGGTGCCTATCAGAAACAAAGAGATATTAGATGACCAAAATCCATCATTATTTATTTTCATTGTCTATTACTTATTGCTGTTTACTTACAATTCCTAAAAGTAACACAGGATACCATTTAAAATTATCTATACCATGAGTTTTACTACACTATTCTCTCCCCATAAATTATTATATATGGGTTATAATACACAGGCAGTGAAGAATTTGCAGCTAGATATTTCTCAGGGTATTGAGCTCCAAGGAAAACCCTTGATGTTAGAAATTTCAGCAAAAACATACTGCAGAAAACAGAGATTTACCATTACTAAATATTCTTCTTCTTTTGTGGTACATTATTACTTTTTACTGCATTTTTTTTTCTCTGTATATATGTGTGTGTGATATTATTTCATACTATGAATGAGACCTAAATATATAATTCCCTTGCCTTGCCAAAGTGGCACAGTAAAATTCAGTGGCTGTCAGAATATTTGCTGCACAATACTGCTTTTCATGAAAAGTACCACTACAAACAGTGACTAAGAAGAGTAGTCAGACTTCTCAGATATTTTCCCCACAGTGATTTTAGTAAAATCTCAATTTTTTGATTTTTTTTTTTTTAATAAACAGCTTCCAATCAAAGAAGTAATAAAATTTCCACAAAGAAAAAAAGAATTCTAAGAAGTAAGGCAGAAAAGCAGAAGAGCTCATGGATTTAACAGGAGCCACAGTTTCCCCAGAAAAGAGACAGAAAAATCTGTAAGTCATATGAACACCAGCCTTTCTGGTCCAGACCCACCTCACTCAAGCATTTGTCCCCAAGAAAAAAGAAACTGAACACAATTATTTGGCCTGCACTTCAAAGCTTAAACTAGGTGATCTAGTGACAAATCTAGGCCTTAAAATATAATGGCCTCTTAATATTATTTTTGTCCCCTTCTAAGACACCTCCTTTTTATTCTGTTTCTCTCCCTCAGGCAACTTGCTTCATCTATCCATAGTTAGCCAAAAGAAATAACCAGAAGCTCTGCAAATGCACAGTGTGTACATATGTGTGTGTACCTACATCTCTCCTCCAACCAGAGCCAGAAAAAGGGATGTGCTAAGGGCATGCTTCAAGTATCCTGACAAAAACAAGCATAGGATGAAATTCAGTATCTTTGCATAGGCGCTAAGTTAAAAATAGAACCCATGTTACTATAGAAAATACAATTCCATGTGTTGCATCTTTTAGAGTTATCTGTTGTTTTGTCTTGAATTCTTTCACTTTCAAAATATCAGGGGGTCAAATAAAATTCAAAAGGCTCCTAAATCACTCAAAAAAACCTCATTGCTCAGTGGATGGTGTTTCCTTTGAGAGAAGCATTACTGGTGTGCCAATCTTGACCACTCAGCAGTAAGGTGCAACAGATGACGACTGCATTCTAAAAGGTATGTCCTGCTCAAAAGCTGAATAAGTAGCTAATGAAATAACTGATTCAAAAAAAAAAAAAAGTAATCCAAAACATTGGTTCATTTCTGTCTCACACCCTGCACAAAATCACAGCTCAAAAATAAGGATAGTACCTTGATAATCCCTAACAGGAAATAACTTCCCCTCAGGCATTGTTATTTTGTCTGCTTCAAGTTATACTTTCTAATCCAGCACAAGGGAAAGTGATGAAATAAGGGTAAAGGAACTGTTGAAAATGCTAAACTTTTCGATCCAGGACAGAAAACTGAGGCCAAGTCTAGCTTCCACAGAGTCTAAAATGCAAAAATGAAAAGAGCAACTATAATATTAATAATTAAAATTAATTAAAAGTAGCATAAGTTAAGGCCAAGGGAGTGTTTTTACTTTATAAATTTTTTATTGTTTTTGATCAGTTAGAACCACAGAAGGCTTTGAATACAGAAATATGCATGTAAATGAAATAGTATGTATTAAGATGTCTTAACTGAAGACATTTTTTTTAATAAACCATAAAAGTTGTCCTTAATATATTATTACATTAATTATACACAAATAAGTTATGAGAATTATGTTTAAATAACTGCTGTGTAGGCAAGCATCTGAGATGATTAAAAACACAACCTTGAATCCAGATTCTCATTTTGTCAATGCCACAGCAATCACTGCAGTTATACTGCTATGAGGACCATAGCCATACAGCCTCAGCCTGGCTCTGAGTTGCTATGGTATGGCAAGACTCAGTTTGAATTGAATTGCCAGAACTTCTCAGACTCTTAAAGAGAATCTTTATTCCAGAAGAAAAAGGTAACAATCACCCTTAGATTAGGAAAGAGCATTGGTTTTCCATTGCCTCCAAATGTTCATGTCAATTCACAAGCATAAGAATGAGGGAGGGACAGTGAAGAGCTGTATCTCACAAATCTCCCTCCTAAATTCCTTCTGGGATGCTCAGGTACCCTTTCCACTCCCACAGCAAGGTTTATCACAAGTTTCAGAAAGGCAGGGGAGAGGCAGAGCTGAGGCAGTCCCATGCTCAAAGTGTTTGATTGCAAACCTCAGTATTTATCCAGCTTTATAAAGATTAAAGGCAGCCTCTGATCATTACAATGAAATTTAATGTGCAGACTTCATAATAATAAATGGTGCCCAATGCACTTTTCAAACATACATTGTTAGTATTTTGGAACATTAGGCAAACTTGATTTTGTAAAGGTGTTGTTACCCCTTTTGTAACTGTAACTCACCACATCCTCTCTAAGAACTCTATCTGAGAAAGCCCAAGTGCAGAGGATCCTTGAAAAATACTCTGGGCTTTGTACAAGGAGAAAAAAGTCTGTCTAGAGCTGTCACCACCGCAATTATAGATTAAAGATGAGGTCTGAAACTCAGCTGCTAAAATACTTAAGGAAGTAGTTGCTGGCAACCTTTATATGGTAATAAGCATTTGATGCTTTGTAAACTAACAACACAAATATTTTAAGTATTCAGCAGCAGGAAAGTCAAAATGCCGACTAGACTGCCAGAGAAGGAAGGAAGCAGTAGTACTGAAAAGAATTATTGTCTGACAGTGAACCCTGCCCATGCGAAGCATAATTTCACAGACACCAGGAGTGTAGCTGCTCCTCTAAACTGGACACATACAGTGACCCTGAGAAAGTTATTCCCTGCTGACAAAAGCAGGGTCAGTTGTGGATATAACAGCCTGGTCAGAGAGAGAGAAAGCTAGATAAACTTTCCCATGAATTGGTCTGGGAAGCTTTAGGGAGCTGGAGAGAAAGAAATGTAAACCATCCGCAGGTGATGTTTGTAATAAGTTATTTTCCTCATAAGATGTTTACCCCAAAGGTCTTTTTTAATTAGCTAATCATATGAAATATGTTGATTAAATGGCCTGTAGTCAACCAGGGTATAAAAGAAGGGGTTCCAATAAACTGGCACTTTTTAGCCTCAGCTTTCTGACCTAGAGTCCACGTCACTTTATCTGTTCCTGACTCAATGGTGACAGTCAGTCAGTGGGAAAACAATCCAAATTTCTTGGCTAGTTGGCCATACTCTTCCTCAGTAATAAACTTTCTCTTCAAGGGTTCTCACACATATCAAAGTGAATTCCCCTTGGAAACTTGTCATTATATGTATGAGTTTGTGTTCTTTTGTGTACTGATGCTCTAATTTACCATTGCTCATGAAAAAATACACACAGATCTTGCTTCCAGTGTCTAAAAGAACCCAAATCACATTAAGATGTGGTTCACTTCAACATTATTATCCCTAATGCCACTAATACTGTTTTTAAAATAAAAATATTGCTTACATGTAGGTCGATGGCTTCATCTCACAGAGCTGAGGAGTTTGGTTACACGCCTTTTTAGTTTGATTCTTTTGTGATATCTCAAGGATTGTAAGCACAGTAGTGATATGCTATTAATGAAGTGTATGCTGTGGATCTGAGATAATCACATGTCCTTGACCGTGTGCTTTTGAGAAGGTAGAGATAGGTGACAGACCTCAGGAGGCATATTCATGTTACCTGAAAACATGTCCTTATTTTACATGTAAGATCTGTCTAAAAAAAACCCACCAGGCATTTGACATTCCTGGGACAGAAGGGTTACAGGGGGGCTTAACAAAAGCAAATGGGAAAGAAAAATGAAACAGAATGTGCAGATTTATTCTGAACAGCAATGTAAGGAGCACCGTTTTGACATGTACAAAGGCTGTGTTTATTATCCCCTGGAGAGAAGATAGAGTGGAGAAGCTGACATTGGTTGCATAGTGACATTTCAGGATGGAAGAAGGTATATAGCCAATTAAGTCTAGCATTTGTAACCTGTAGTGCTTTTCCCCTCAAGTGCTTATCTAACACACTTTAGAATATGTTCACAGCTGCAGCTTCTATTTCTGCCATTAGTAAACTTTTCTACTCTTACTTTAAAGGAGCATGCTCTAAACTTCCTTCCTGATACATTTTTTAATGATTTGCAGGATCTAGGCCCTCAAATGAAATGCATTTTTTGCTACTTACTATTTCCAGCTCTCTTCTAATTTTAAACTTCCCTTTCCTATTTTTAAATGAATTTTCTGTCAGTCCAATCAGTGCTTATTTATCCACTGCCCTTGGATTTCAAGCTTGCATTGACCAGGCATATTATTTCTAGTGTTACCCCAGATGAAAATGAAGACCAAATACAGTATTTGTCTTTCTTATATTATGATTGCTGTCTCTCTCTTCCTGTAGCTACAAAAACTTACCAGTTCCCTAGTCTTCTGGACAAAGTGTTTTCATAAAACTTCACTCTTAATCGATGCAGGTATGTGTTATTCTCTTGATCACTGTACCATCAAAACATTCTTAACATCCTTAGCAAAGAAGCACATTGTGAGGATGTGTGTTAGCTGAACTTCAGAGACTCAGAACCTGAAAGAACACAAGAGTTCAAACTATTTTCCCCTTGAAAACAGTGAAATTACAAACCATGATGTATCTTGGAAAGATTCACAGGCCCTACCTTGCAAGTTTACTTTAAATCATATGCAGCTACTTCAGTGCTGAAGAATCCACAGGAAAGCAACATGGGACAAAAGAATTGTAATGAGCAGTAGATCAGCTCACACTAGCCTCTTTAAGGACTTATCTTTGGAAAGCATAGGCTGATAATTAAGAATGCTGATGCAACACAAAGATGAGATACATAGCTATGGCTACCCAACAAAAAAAAAAAAGGTCGGGTTTTGTTGTTGTTGTTTGGGGTTTTTTAACCCAGCTATAAAAGATAATGAGATAAAGCCCTAGGTATTCATCTTCTGACAGTAAGAGCCATTTGTATGAAGGACTAAGAAGATTAGGGTAGATAAATGCTTTTATAAGAGCATTGTGGAAGTGTGCAATGGACCTTACAATGTAGGCTGATACTTTAAGATACTTTACAGAACATTTTAAGGATGTTCTTACAAATTGCAATGGCTCTTGTATATGAAACTGTGTCATCTGTAAGAGCTTATTTCAGGAAATTATCTTCAAATTTACTCCTACTTGCCATTGACAGTAAATTGCTGCTATTAAATAGATTTCTATTAAAAAAAACCAAAACAGCCTGTGATTTAGTCCTGGTGTAGGCTGTGATCTTTCATTTGGGAACTGTACAGACAGCTGTATGGGGACTAATACAACAGATCTATATGCTTTTAGACTCTTTTGTGTAGAATACATTCTATTTACACTCTCAGGATGTGAGTACTATTCTTGAAAAGTATTTTTAGGAAGCATTCCCTAAATTTGTTCTGAGCTACTGCACTTGGAAGGCAACACACAAAATACAGTGAATGAGCAGTTTCCTCCTTTCTCCACTGGTCATGTTGATGCTTTCAGGGGTTTCATTTGCCCATGATTTCATTCAGCATGTTCATTGTTTTCCTCAGTCCTTCTTTCTTTTTCCAGCTGCAGAGCAAGTAACCTGAAGCAGACCTTGTTCTTCCTGAATTTCCTCTGCCCTGTCCTAAGCCATTCTCTGAGTTAAATTCCCAAGGAAACTAATCAGTCTGCCACCTGTCTGAAAACCATGATGGAAAGCAAATGTTTTCTGAACTTTAGCAATAATTAAAGATAGAAATATCACAAAGACAAAGTCACTCTGTGTTAATGATCCTTAATTGATCATCACTGTTTGCTCCCTTGCACCAACACCTTTTGGAATTACAGTTTAAGCTGAAGACTAAAAATAACAGAGAATATGCAATTAAATTGACAAAACAGAACACATGTTGATACTCTCAAACATCCCAGCGGGTCCTGTATCTTTCTTGTGGAAACAAGTTCATACTGGAATTAAATATTAGCACTTTAACTACAGGGAGTTCCTGTCTCTTTTTGTCTCTCTTGTCAGAGATGCTAAAGACAGACCATTTCTTTGACCAATATGACTGATTAGACACACAGCAGGGTAAACAAGGAGGTTTACGGGACCCAGCTCTAGGCTGAACCAGAATGACACGTATGTCTTTAACTTTACCTGTACCTTTACCAAAACCATACCAGTCCAGTTTTGGAGTTTCTATTGGCTTCGTGGCCACCTATCCCCCCATTAGGTCTATTGCTTTTTTTACCATCCAGATTTTTCACCTGTGGGACCCTTTAAAACCCCAAACAGATACTTAACCAAACAACAGTACTGCAACCTCCATCTCCATTTGTTTGTATTTTCTTTCTTTCTTAGAGGGCCATTTCTATAACAAGAGTGTTGTGATCTCACCTAGTGGATCCAGACCAGACTGTGGCTTTTCAAATTCAAACATCTATCTAAAAGCCAGACACTCTTTGTATTTAAGTCAACAACAGAAACCTACTCAAAAAGAAATGAAATGTAGCAAAAGACAGGTATTTCCTTTCATATTAAAAGCAGTGTGAGTAAAGAGGAATAGTTTTTGATGAATGAGTAGAAGAATACATAAGCTGTTGAATGTTCATTCTTCATTATTCCTGAAGTTCATGGATAGATGGGGAAAGAGGATGACAGAGCAATTATGTCAGTGGTGTGGAAATGATCTTGTCTCAGTCCTTCTTTCCCTCATTTCCTGCTAAAGAGTGTTTTAGCTGCAGTTTGTCTGTTCTCTTAAGTGTTTGCACAGCAAAACATTTCTTGTAAGGCCTACAAAAACATCTAGGGAGAGAAAAGGGATTCACTAACCTTGATACTACAGCAAACTGCTCTGTTTTCTGCTTCTCTTCTTCCACCCACCTCTAGGAAGTTAGAATAGAAAAGGATTGCTGATAGGAAAATTTATGTCAGAAAACAAAAGCAAATAGGAGTCCAGAACAGTGAAAATGAATTGTGAGTTGGGCCAAAATAATTAGAAAATTACCTCTTTCTTAAAAACATCTTCAAAAATACTGTGATTTTTAAATTTTAGTTTACAGTCAGCTCCTTCCTGTAGGGCATTAGTCCACTACTAATTGAAAAACAAAGGTTTCCTTTAGCCACAGAACGACAGGCAGAAGAGATGAACTTTATCTGGGTCATCTGGTCCAATTTCCCTGCTCAGGCAGGGTCTTCTAAAGCCAGCTGCCCAGGACTATATTCAGATACTACATATGCATGTTTGTATATATACACTATCTATACTATATGACATATAGAAAACCATGGGTAATTTATACACAATCCATTTATTGGGATAATCTACACAGAGATTTTATATAGCTTAATACCAATTATACATTATATACCTATACATAATATAGACATTTATATATAATAAGAATAAAATTACATGTGTGAACATAGAGAGAGATATCATATAGAGAGATATACAATAAAGCACAAAAAAGAGGAGAACTAAAAAATCTCAGAAGGCTGCATGGACTGACCCTGTAGACACTGAAGGAAGACTCTGGCCTCTTTGTTAAAAACGTTAAAATGTATTTTCTGCTGGAGCAATGATGCACAGGCTCTGTTTAACCAAATAATTTTACATCTAGAATTTATCATATGGAACCTACCTCAATTGCAAAACACTCAGCCATAATGAAGGGTTTATTTTTTCTCTCTCATACAACCAAAATTGTATAAGCTGTGCAGACACAGGTGATATCATAATTCTGATGTTTTTGTAAGTTCAAAGATATCCCCAAAGCCAGAAGTGGGACGTCACTCCAGCGTTTTGTTAACATAACAGGTTGTGCTTCATGGTTAATTAACTTTAATGTTAATCCATAGAAAGATACAACTTGTAAATATATGTGAGAGCTAGTATCAGTTTCAAAGATGACAAAACATAACTGCTTACACAAGTTTGTGCATGTAGTAACTTTTTTGTTTTGACACTAAGGGCTTAAGATATTTTTCTTACAGTGATAGTTCCTTTGGGGATTTGCCTCAAATTGACCTCCTCAACGCTGATTCTCTTCATCTCAGTTCAAGGCTATCACTCCCGATGCTTTCACTCCTCATGAGAAGGGAATTACTTATCTATTCATTTATATAATCTTGCCTGCTTCTGAATGAATACAACACCTTCTTAAGTACCTGCACACTACTTAATTGCTCTCCTTTGTAGCTTCAGATTGCTGACTCTCCACTGCATCCCAAAGCTTATCATTCCTGTGTTGCCCAGACTCCTTCATTTCTCCTTTCTGCTCTGATTTTCTTGCATCAAGCTGAAGGTTCCCATGGTGTTTTTACAAGCACTTCATTTGAAAGACAAAAATTACAGCAGACCTTTTCTTAAAAAAATGAAGGAATAAATATGACAGGGATGAAATATTAATGTCTCCTCTTTTTAATTTTCTTTGCTTTTGGTTTCTCATCTGGTTTAAAGCCTCATCCTCTTGCAATGGAAGTCTGGCTCTTCTATTGAGACTGCTTTGGCCATCCTTCCACACTAGACTTCAAAATATGTCCATGATCCATTCTTACACCTAATCCTTCTGAGCCTGCAACCACCATGCAAACAGGTCAAGGTGGTGAGGGGATTGAGCTACTATGAAAATACAATGACATTATAAGTTATTCCCAGGAGGCAGAAGTAAAGTGGAAAACTCAGCAAAGTGGCACCTTTTGAACTCCTTATATGCAGGAGAACAAATTCCTTCTCTCTCTTGGAAACTTTCATTGGCCCTTTCCAAATGCTAAGAGAAAAATTAGGGAAGAACTCTGAAAATAGATCACTGAAGATTTCTTCCACAAACTCCTCAAGAGAATAAGATCATGTAGACCTACAACTATGCCATCTGAAAATCAGATTTCTTTCCCCTGGGTAAACTAGCTCTAGTAAACTTGAGATATCTCTGCCTCTCTTCCTTAAGTATCAGCAAGGGAGTTTTGACAAACTAAATATTAATAGCATAGTGTGAATTGATACAAATCTTACAATAAACACAACTACCTTTTTCACTAGTACCTAGATGTAATAGTGCTAATACTGGCATCAGTTGTGATTTTCTTGTTGTCAGTTGCTGATATGAGGCCAATAAATATAGCCACCTATTGCATTGCTTTTAACCAGGAGTTGTTTTGCAAACTGGATCAGAGAGCAAACATTAAAGTGCTAAAATTAGTTTGTACTGCAGTAGTAGCAAATTAAAAATGGCACACTGTAACACCAAGCAGTGTATACTTCTGCCAACTGATTTATGAGGTCAGGAGAAAAAGAATTTATCACCTGGCATTATCTCTGCCCAGATATAATGGCTGCTCTGTCATCAATGCACAAAAAAATTATAGAAGTTGAGAAAGGTCTTTTCAAAAGACAAGGGCTGTTTACAAAGGAATGCTTCTCTCTAAGACACCTTAATAAAATTATAGCCTTGGTGGCCTAAATATTGCAGCACAGTGAGAAATCTATATGGTGGTGGCTTTTGGCTCCAGGCAAATATTTTAAAATTCATGGTCAAATGACTAGAGGACCATCATGCCACCTCCAGCCGTGAAAAATATATTAAGGTCTGGAGTGTCTGGCATTTTTGCTGCCCCTTTGTGTCTACCGGTAGCACAAATGTAACAGCAAACTGAGATCCTTTGCTGAAGTTCAAAACAACATGTTCACTATTAACTCAAAGTCTCTTTTCAAAAATAAGCACTGACAAAGGACAGAGAACTCCTTTGGCCCCAGTATAAGAAGTCACAGGAAGAAAGAAAAAGGGAAAAAGTAGCTCTTGATTTATGGTGAGGTTTAATCTTTAGAGATTTAAAAAAAAAAAAAAAAAAAAAAAAAAAAAGGAAGTGATCAGATAGTACTTTAATGTAAGAACCAGTGCCGTGTTCCACCTCAGAGGTGATTGCACCTCAGTGACAGATGAATAGAGGACTATGTCCCTCTCTATAGTATGCTGAATGCATTCACAAGCTTTCTGGATTAGAAGAAAGGTTGTAAACAAAAGGGTTTACTGTAATGGCATTCATCTGAAGAGAAACAAGAATAAGTATTCAGGAGACCATAAGGAGTTTATCAGCATCACCAGCTTCTACTTTCATGGTAATCCTTGATATAAGAATGATTTGGGTGTCTTCCACTTCCACTATCCATAGGCACTCAAAATCACAAGAGTTTTAATTCACAGTCTTACAACAGAGAACTCATGCCCTATTTACTGCTCAGAGTCCATGAAATTCATTGCTGAAAAAGTATCAGGTGATTTAGATTTTAAAAAGGAGGATGAGGAATTCTAAAGACTTTGTTAAAACCTAATGAAAATGTTGGGTATTATTAAATCCTAGGAAAAAAAAAAAAGTTTCAATATCACATCATTTAAAATTATGCTTAATAAAAAGTACAACCCAAGTTGTAAAATCCAATATCCAAAGTCAGCAAAAATATTTTTATTTCCAAACTGTAGATATATTTTTAGAGCCCACTAAATTCAAAATCTGCTTAAGATCACATAAATTGCTGTGGTCAGGATGGCAAAACTTAATTCTACTTTATGGTTTTGCTGAGTGGTATGCTGCTCCACTACATAGAGGACCTGAACTTTGCTACTGGTCACTTTATTCTTAATTAAAACACAGTCTTACTCTCTGAACACACTTAGACTTTGGAAAAGATCAGCTTTGGCATTATCTCATTTCTAATTACAAGTCATACAGTCTTAATGAAATACAGCCAAGTGCAAGACCCCTCAGCTGTCTGTCACTATACAATCATTAATCTAAAATTAACATTGGGAATGGACTTTTAATTAAAATATATTTTAAAAATGTTAAGATACCTATATATAGACATGATTTTTTTTAATTTCCTCATTTTAAGGAAAGCATCACCAAAGCAATTAGAAGCACCACCTGAAACCACATCTTAGAGACTCTGAGTCATAAAGGATAATGTAGAAAAGAACAATTTGTTAGGAATGTGACTGGGGGAAGACACATTTCAATTCACCTACTAGGGCCTTAGCTCAAGTTAAATTTTACCACTAAATTCAAACAATTCATAATAATGTAAAACTCCCTAATTTATTTCACACAGTCACTCTACTAGAGGAATGCATTACAGTTCGTACTTTGTATCTAGAATGATTTTGCTACCATATGCACTACAAAAAAAAGGACTGAGTTTCATAGCCTTATGGCAGTTAAGGAAAATGAGAACATCTGTGTACATATCTACTATTTTCCATTTAATTTTTTTTTAATTTCAAAATTTGTTGCTTTTAAGCAATCCAACTTTGACAGATTTTGCAACCAAACTCAAGCAAATTTTAAAACCATAGAAGTCCATGAATTTTAGCAGAGCTTTGTGTTACACAAGAACATACATCAAGCTTATCTTACATCCTACAAACTATTGCTTCTTTTGCAGAACAAGATTAGATGACGTACACTTCACAACAACAATGCCAGCCTTTTCTCTTCCAGTATGCAAGAAAAAAGGCGAAATATGTCTTTAGTTCTCAAAGAAGAATGCAATAATGTGCTATAGTACTGAAATTGTCCCAGGACAGCTTATTGGGTCACACCCAACATCTGCACAGTCTCACCATCTCTGGTTGGGCTGCTCGGCCTTTTACATAACTTTGCATTAAGAAACCCGCTTTAAAAAGCTTTTCCTCTGGAGTCTTTAGATGTGAGGGTGCTCAATTCCACACAGCAGCATAGTGCAACACAGAGTCTGGGAAAACACTCCAGATTCTATTACATGTAGATCAGATCCAGAGGGTTGGGAACTAGACTGATGTGGCTGTGCTTGATCATAGGTTTATGCAGTGATCAGGGTTGGAAGTTTGGGAAAGTCAACCAAGCACCCTCATAACCACTTCTTTTTCGCATCAAGGATAATTCCACCTTTCTATTTATAATCTGTTACACTGAAGGTATAGGATGAGCATCTACTCTGTTACTATCTCTACTGGCTTCTTCAAGGGCAACCCAAAACTCCTGTCGGAAGAGAGTGAAATCGTTTCACTTGAAGTTGCCTACACCACTGGAATCTGGAGACTTTCTACTGCAAATAATGTAAAATATTAAGAGCAGCATTTCACGTCACACCTGAAGAGTTCCAGAACATTTCACATATCCAGGCCCTTGGCTTTACATTTACAACTGAGACAAAAAAACACCCCACAGGCCCCAGTTGAAATATCAGTTGAATACTGACGCAGGAGAAGGTATAATGACCAGCTAACAAATGAACCACTGACAAGTGCACGAAAAAATGTATACTGTTTGTATATAAACACAAGTAATGCGTAGGCACATTAATGGGTGTTCACGCACCTCTCAGACACACATACACATGTAATTGAGACATCATTACTACAATCACAGGGGGCATGAGTTAACTGAACTCCCACACAGCTTTTGATGTAGAAAGTCAGTGTTTTGGAGTAATTAGTGGCTAATTTGTATTGACACGGGTGTGCTTGGAAAGTTACTGAGGGTCCCTGATGGGCTCTAACTCACTTGGTTTCAGTAAGGGTAAGGGCCACTGAGCCTGTGCTACTGTTATTTCTGTAAGAAGAAAGGGGCTTCAAAGAGCAAGTTAATCTCCAAGCCCAGCTTTTCATCTCAGTAGTGAACATTTTGTCTGACTTTTGTCATTTTGAATCCCACACCTTTTGTTATTTCTAGGCTTTTCTAAGAAGCTCCATCAGGAGAAGAGGTTACAGTGCCATAAAAATACTACTGTTTTTGAATAATTTATTTCTGCCTTCTGAAATTTAGGATATCTCTTCTGCTGTGGATCCCACTTTCCCCTCCCCCATTCAAAAAAGATATTTTATTACTCCACTCTCTTCTAAGGAAAATCTTTCAGCAGCCAGCTGCCAACAGTGCTAAAGCCTCCGCAGAATGCTAAGGTATGCAACAGGGCAACCCCCTACATTTTGAGAAAGGAATACAAATGATGAATCTCTTTGTAACTAGACCAAACATTATCAGGAGTGCATTGACAGGAAAAGGTACAATCAACATTTTATTACCTAGATCACTGAGACCAGGCACATATAATTTTTCAATGTACTGGCTCAGGGCCAGAGGGCAGCCAGAAGGCACAATCCCTTGAGAACCCTCCAACGAGCCCTATGAAGAGAATTAAAGCTCTCACACATCTCGCCCTACATACATACATACATATATATATATATATATATATATATATATGTGCATGTGTATGTATATATTTTATTTATATATATATTTATTTATTTATATATTAAAATTTGTCTTGTGGTTGTTTCCCAAATTCATCAAGCTGTGAATTGACCAGGCACATGTAATGTGTTATTGCAGGATGGCCTTGTACTAGCATGTCTGAACATTACAGAAGCTTTCTTCCATTGCCAAGTGTTTCTTCTGCTTCCATGCATTTTACGATCCAGCAGCATCCTCCATTTTTTAACACAGCACAAGTAATAAAATTAACAGTATTCTTCAGGGCTGAAGCTTATGTGCTGTCACTAATTAGCTTATGAGGCTTCCCACCTCACAGGAAGCAGGAGGTAGACCTGGGAGTTAGTGACTTGGAGATTAAATTCATATTATATATGTGGATGTAATGTATTTAATATGTATTTCCCAATAAATTCACAGGAAAGTACCAAAGACATTCACACCACTACTAATGATTACTTCATCTGGGCTAAGACTGCAAAAGGAGCAATAGCAATTGCCCTCCTAGAAATTTGGATAACCAACCATTGATACAAGTTCAAAAGTTCAGTGTGCTTCTAAATTCTGCAAAACGTCTTTTTACTGATAATGGGCAGAGAGGAAGAGGCAGGAAGGAGAAGAGATCAAAACCCAACATGGCATGGATCAAAGCAGCAACACCGAACATACATCATGGGACAGGAGTGTTAAAAAGGCTTAGTTGGGGATTTCATTACTTAGGAAGATAAGCCAGTAAGTGATAGAAGAAGCATCAAGCCTTTACCTTTGGTATCTAATTCCTCCACAAACAGGATCCAAACACTGGGATATTCGTAAATGCTGAAATTGTTTCTGCATTTATCGCTTGGCACTTCCAACATTCTTAGCTTCCCACTGAAGAGCCAAGGCCAAGATTATGACTGTGGATCTACACTACAAAGATCTTTGCACAAACCCTGTTAAAAGCAAGCTGCCTTAACAAAAATCCAACCATTAGAACCACCTTCCATCATGCACATATCAGCAGCTTATTCCCATGTGAAAGATTTTTTGTATATTTCCACAGGAATCTTATTTAATATTACTTGATAGTCATCCTTTTAGATTGCTTTACTCCTGACACCTGGCACCTTAGGAAAATTCTTTGCCATTTTTTGCCACACTTGCTACAGCAGTATCTCTGCCAGGATACCAAAAATTATCTTCTTTCCGCTCCTGCCTGTTCTGCTGTTAACAACAGAATCAGAGCTCTTGTTACAGGGGGGTTCTATACTTCATCAAAGTAAACTCTGACTTGTCAATACTGTTCTTCCTCTAATTCCAATTAATTAAAAATCATCCAAGAAATCATCCAAGAAATCCAATTATTAAATTATTTGTTTTGTCTAATTGCAAAAATTCGAAAAGCCAACCCTTCCAAGACACTGAATCTCCATTGAATACAAAACCATGTAGAAAGATATTCCTGCATTATATTTTGTTATATCTCTGGAACTTTCTCCCTTCCTATGGTAATATGCCATGAATAAAACACAATTGCCAAACTTAGAACAGTTAAAAAGCACAATTTACTGCATAAACATGCTATTACCTTATTTTGTTGTGTTGGTTTTGATTAAATGATGTCCAAGGTTAAAAAAACATGGAAGATAAATAATGGGAAGAATTGGGAAGCAGACTCTGTTGACTCAAAGCAATACTACAGAGTCTGAGAATGCCAACAAAACTCCGTAGCACCACCGGCAGGGTAAACTGTTGCCATGTAAGAAGGACACGACAGGCTAAGCAAAGCTGAAATAATCCATACACTGTTTAAGTAGTCTGAGTTGGTGGGTACTCTTGCTGATAAGCTGTCACAGTTGGAACATCCCAGAAAAGAGTGAACAGTTATGGAAGCAACTGCATTACATAGGAAATGGTTTGCAATTTTTTCTCGCTGAAATTTGTCTCTTTGAAATTTCTCACCATGAAATAGAAGTAATCAAGTCCAGAATGCTCCTGACTGTGGTATATCATGTTTTTCCAGCTCCAAAAGTTCCGCTCATCACATAATTTTAGTGGTGGATTTTGGTTATGCATGTGAGAGAAAAGAGTGAAAAAATAGTCTTAAGTTTCCTTCCACTATTTTCAATAAGCCTGAAATAACATCTTTCGGTACCAAAATGAACTTTCCCAAGAAAAGATTGAAATAACACAGAAGTGATCCCTACAGAATACTCAGGGCTAGGCTCTGCTAATCCATAATGTTTCATTTTTCTAACTCTGTCACTGGATCCAATTTGAATGTCTAGAAATTGAAAACTTTGAGTTATCTGAGTTAACTGAGTCTCAGTTACAGCTTACAAAAAGCCCTGGGGAAGTCAGGTCTTTAAAGGAAGTCCTTCTGCGTTGCCTCTAACCAACAAAAAATTGTAAGGAAAAAGGTTGCAGAGAAAACCATGAAAATGGTATAAAATATAGTTATGTGGCAGAAATACGATTATATGTGGCTTCATTCAGCTTCCTGTTCCTTAGCTCTTTAGCTACATTTCTCAGTGACATTGGCTTTAATATTTCTGCAGGATCCATGTTTTGGTCAATGTGGGGACAGTTTGAACAGTCATTCATTATTGCAGTGTGTGTTTACAGTATGTGGTTTGTCTCTTTGTTCCTAAAACAGAATGATTATTTTTTCCTTGCCTTTTTTATGGCTCTGCCCATGGCAAGGCCTGAAAAGGAGTTAACATTTCTAGCCTGCAAGTGAGGCAGAAGCATTCCCCATATTCTGAAGATGGGCATTAATGACACAAGTTTATTAAGAACAAGTTACCTGACTTTAGACTCCACATTTGAACACTTTTTTCTAGTGTGCCCAACACTCCACAACACTCCACTTATGGTCATAGCACAACTCCAAGAAATTCAGCTGAACACGCTCCCATCTTAGACTATTAGTGGCATGCAACAAACAATAGTAGAAAATTCCTTGCTAGCTGTGACAAGAGTGACCTGAAATCCTCTCACCTAACATCATACAGGATTTCCATGGCAGAAGGAGGAAGAGAGTGCATTTCTACAGCCTGATACTCAAGGATAGAACCCAAGAAACTATTTTCTCCTTTTTCTCCTTGCAACTGCCTATCTGATTCACTAAGCACACTTACAAGAACATAGACAACAAGCAAAGCACTTCTGGGGAATAATGTCCTTTGTTACATTTTCCTCACTTCTCTTTTAGATTAGCCAATTTTAAATACAAGTCAGAAGTCCTAAGAAAAGGGTAGTATTTGAACACACAAGTAGGCCACTATATTAAGCATGTGTTCACTGGAGCGCACAAAAGTTGTACTAACAGATTAATTCTGACATTTTCTAGTTTTCGCACATCTCGAGATTTTTTTGCAACTTCACTGTCTTTTCACATGGATATATTTGTTTCTTTGCATGGAGCTGTGCATGTGTGAGGTTGCCATGGTTTTTAAGAGGGCAAACTATGAAAGAGAATTTATCCCTACTGCTCGTCAGTAGGGTTGTAACCTTCGTATCAGTCACAGGAACCTCTGCTGTTTCAGATGAAAGACTGATAGCAGGAGTAGCCTTTCATTGTTAACACAGATCAGGCTTAGAGGTCAACAAGATTAGCACTATTTTTGTGACTGTTATGAATATTGTAGAGGAAAGTCTACATATTTCATGAAAAACAGTCTTGATTAATGTGTTTTACCCCAAATCTAGGCAAGGTTCAATTTGCAGCAATTTCATACTTCATTTTTGTAGGCATTCTCTTACTAGGAGACATTTTCACATGTTCTCAAGGAGATGTGGCCCTTCCCACCAGGGTGCAGGCACTTGTCTTCATAATCCTCTGTTTTCCCACATAAGTTGGTGTGTTACTTGCTCCACCATGTCTCCCCTTCATGTCTATCTCCTTCTCAGATAGCATAAAAATTGAGATATATAGGATAGGTAGATGATAGATGGATGGATGGATGGATGGATGGATGGATGGATGGATGGATGGATAGATAGATAGATAGATAGATAGATAGATAGATAGATAGATAGATAGATAGATGACCTTGGTGTTACCACAAGACCTATAGGGAACCAATGTACCTTTTTTTTTGCAATAAAATATTTTACATTGTACTGGTTTACACTCCACTATTTGCAGACTCTCATCTTCATCATATAGAACTTATTTTTATTAAGATGGCTTTTTAGTAGATTTTCTGTAGCAAAAGCCAAACTAGAATAGTCTTTTCCACAAGAAAGCAAGAAAAAATATTTTGGGGCATGGTAGAAATGGGGATTGAAATTCAGACAATATTAACTAACCCACACTTTTTGTTGGACAGGAAGGCTAGCTTATTCCTTTGTTCAGGTCCTCTTTGCTAAAGGATCTTTTTCCTTAAAAAAAAAGGCAAATAAAGAAAGGTGAAAATTAACAAAAATAATACAAAATCAACAAAAAAAAAAACCCCTATCCCAAATCTCCAACTGCTATGTTACCATTAGTTATTGACCAAAGCCTGTTTCAACCCTATCTGCTTGTGTTACTGGTACAGATTAACAATTTGATAGATTACTCTTTTACCAATTTCAAAATTATAATCCAAACTATACCAGAATTAAAAAATCGCAGCACAAAGTTATGTAGGTGTCCTAATTTTGTTTCTCAGAGAAGCTGAAGGTCAAGTCAATAAAAGGTCAAGCTGACTAGTGTGTATTGAGATAATATGCTTCTTAACCTGTCACAAGATCGATAATTGGTGTCATTATTCATTTCCTAGAACTAAAGAAACTAACACTATTATTCTAATAAGAGGGTAGAAAGTATATAAACTTCCTGCCATTCCTATTTTATTAAAATTTAAAATTTTGAATTCAAATCATTAAAAGAAAATAGCCTAATGAAATCAAACCCCTAATATTCTGTTCCTGTACAGAAAAGAAATGACCATTTGATTAATCACATTTTGGAAAGATATAGTCCTTTTTTCAGAGTTTAGAATATAACATTGAAATAAACTGGCTTTTGCAAAAAGTTCATCTTAGCGATTTTTAAGTTTATAAATGTGTGAGATAATTTTTATTCCCTTGAATCCTGAACATTTCGTCTCTGTTGGTATTTTTTTAAATCATTTTAATCATTACAGGCAGTCAGAGGAACACTATGGACCTGATTCTCCAGCACAACACATCTACAGATGTATAAAATTATAATAGGAAAAAAGTGGATATTAAGCAGTAGAACATCAGTCTTAGGAGGTGCTATTCCTTTTCTGTTTACTGTTTAAAAACCCCAAAAATAAAATTCCTCATTTTCCAAGTCTGAATGATCCAGCTTGGTCCAAGCCAGCATGAAGCCCATCTAGGTGCTCACTCTCCCATAGAAGATTCTGAGTTTTGTTTTCTGTATTGTTCACTTTGCTTCCACTAAAGGTCACACAGAAGTGGCCTGCCTACACTTAAAAAGATTTCTCAGGAGAGCTATACGGGCCAACACTGCCAGGGAAAACCAGGTTTTACACCATCAAAAGCTTTCTTTTGGTAATGTAACCTAAAATAGTCCCTCACATGTCACTCCTTGCAAAGAAAGGGGCAGAGTACGAGCGTCTCTGGTAGGACATGTATATGCATAGCTGCATATCACATAGGCATACAACTTTTTGGGTAGTAGTTTAAACAACAGAAGAATATATGTAGTGAATTCACATGAATTCATGTGATGCCAGAAAATCACGAAACTACCAACAATCCAGCTTTGCAAGACTGAAGCTGAAATTCTATACCTCTGGAAGGCAATGGTGTATAAGACTCAAAATAATGCACAGCAGCTCTGTAGAAGATTGAAATGGGTCTTCAGTAAAATACTTTTGCTGTAGATGACAATCTCTATCATGGGATTCAGAATAAGTAAATGTGAAATAGTGAGAGATGAAAGATGATAAATGCATTGTATTGAATACTACAAAGGGAAATGTGCTCCCAGCAATAAAACAAGGTCATCCAGAAAAATAACATAGATGAGCTAAGTCAGCCTTAGGAAAGTCATTCAGATTTGGTGCTACTACCATGTAATATTTTGAAATCTTGTTTTTTTACAGACTTGACAAGCATCAAGCCCTTTCAGGAAAAAAATCCAAATCCACCACCCAAACACTGTCAGAAAAACAAGCAAAGGAGAGACAGTTCAGGCTGGCAGGCTTGTGGGTGATATACAGGCTTTGACGTAGCGTCACTCTACAGCAGGACTATGGCATCTAAAATAGCAGTATCAAGTTCCAAGATTTGATTTCACATTTGCCAGACACAAAATGGAAGTAGAGTTGTGCAAAAGCTATTTACTTAGACAAAACTTTGATGTAGCCAAGAAATCTCTCAAAATTCATTCAAATATAGTTATTAGTTTTATCCACTCGTAAACAAAGTTGCTTTTACACATTTACATAGTACTTGATTTTAATTTCAAAATATTTGCTTTAACTATTTCCTTAATTTAGACAAAAAGAACTCAAAGAATAAAACCTAAAAAATATTTCATGTTAAGCCCACAAAAATTCAGTCATTACCACTAGTGTGCTGATCTGTCCAGGTCTGACTGGTTTCAGACCTACACCTGTGTGTACAAACTCTCTTGTGATGGCAGAAATTGGTACTTTTAAAAAATTTCAGTCTATCCTGAGCTCAAACATGGGATGACTATTTCCATTTCTAACTGGAATGAGAGAGTTTTTCCAGTTGTGGTAGCCCAGAAACCATAATCACCAGTAATAATTCATACTGCACAAGATAAAAACGGAAGATTCAAACAAAAATTCATACCTGAGGGACCTAAGAGACCACTGAGAACAATGAAATATGTCCTGCATTAGATTTACTGTAGCTGGATTTTAGTAAAGCATTTGATATAGGGCTTCTGCCTTACAATCTTAATTCAAATTGGCTTGGCTATGAGCAAAGTTACATGGACAATAAATTGTTTGAAAAAATCTGTAAACAAAGACTAGTGATTAATGCCACCATATGAAGTTGGAAAACTATATAGCGTAGTGATGTAGAGATTAATGTTCAGCAGAACCTCTTAATTTTCATCTATGTTCAGATGATGGGCAGTAAGTACAATTTTTTTATATATGTATGCATCTATAATAAATATATGTACTCACACACACAGAATAGCGAATTCACTAGAAAGAAATCTGGAATATAGAGGTCCAGAAAGCAAGTAAGGGCAATACTAAGCACAACCATAGGTACAAATTTCCAATTCTGTGTGAGAGCAAGAGGCACAACACACCCTAGGGGATGTGCATACTGAGGTGATACACGACCCAGCAAACCAGGGAAGACTGGCCATGATGCTCCTGGAATATCACATGCACTTCTGTACCCCTTAGAATCTAATACTGACAAATTATTAGTAATTCAGAGAGGAGAAAAAACCTGCTGCCTAATGGCACTAATATCTAGGCCACAATTCTGCTCAAGTCAATGACAGGCACCTACATACCTTTGAGGATCAGGCCCTCAATCTCATGTAGGAGGATTTTCTTATGAAGAAAGATTAAAAGGTCTAAATACGAACAGCTCAGCTAAGCTCTGACTAAAGGGAGATGTGATAACTGCCTATAAATATTTGAAGGGTATAAACATTAAGAAGGCTGATGAATTATTTAGGTTGGTACAAGGGATATAACGAGGAGTAATGGGATGAAATTAAGAAAGTGAAAGTTTAGGCTGCTCCCTGACAGCAAGGTATATTTCATCTGTGAAATAATTTACACTGAACACCATGAAAAACTTCTTCTATGCGAGATGTTAGAAACCTGTTACAGTTTTCCAGCAAAAATGGCAGAAATCCCATATTTTGGAGGTGGCTAAATTTAGATGAAACAAAGTATAAGAAAATGGGTAGAGGATTACCTTGCATTGGCCAGGAGGCCCTCTGGGTAACTAATAAATCTATCTCCCTCCTTCAGCCTCTCAGGCTCCTGTTGGCTTTTCTGTGCAAGAACTCACATTTTCAGCATCATCTCTGTAACCCAGTAAGAGAGATTGTACAATCTTGGGAAGTGGATATGGTTTACTTAAGAAGGAAGGAATACTCACACTTTTAATTACACCTGTACAGCAAGTACAAGGTAGAACAGTAAGTGTCCTGAGGGAAGCACTTCAGCATTTGTAAGTAGCATTAGGACCAACAACAACAAAGACACAGGGATTGGAGAGGTAAAAGGCCTAGCTAGAAAATGAACTTGTACATCTCAGAAACACCATTGAAAAGGCAATCTCATGCCTCTAAGGTCATCATACAAAATTTTGCACTTTCATCTGTTGGCTGGTATCTGTTCAAGCATACTTGGAATCTATCTAGTTAGAGCACAGTCTTGTCCAGTCACAAAGTAGTGCAGTGCTGTGGAAAAGAGGGACTGCACTACCCAAGGAATTTCATTGGAACTGCAGAAAAAGAGCTTCAAAGTCTAAATAGAGCATTTTTCATCTCTGCTGGCAGTGCTCAGCTAGTACTGCAGTTTACAAAGTTTTTATTTTCACTCTCTTCACGATGTATTCACCATCATGGCATCATTATTTGTTAAATCAAACTTTGGAAAGAATTCAGCAAATAGGCTCTCAGACAGACAGTAATTTATTATTAGGCTGTTTAAAAAACACAACAACACAGGAAGGCTAGGTATCTTAGGAACACATGGAGTAGAAGATATAAAGAGATTCTGGGTGAAGAATCAGAGAGTCAGTGTTGGGTTGGTGTGGCAAAGTTTTGGTAGTGGGATGCAGCTGCAGGGTTGGCTTCTAGGAGAAACCTTAAGGACTTCCCCCACATCCAACAGAGCCAATGTAAGCTGGCTCCAAGATGGAGCAGCTGTTAGTCAAGGCCATCAATGGGATGTAGCACCTTTGGGATTACATTGCTTAGAAGGGGGAAAAATCCTGTACAACAGCAACTGCAGCCAAAGAAGAGAGGGCTAAGAACATGTGAGAGAAGCAGCTCTGCAGACATGAAGGTCAGTGAAGGAGAAGAAGGTGCTCCAGGTGCTGGAGCAAAGATTTCCCTGCAGACTGTGGTGCAGATCATGGTGAGGGGGCTATGCCCCTGCAGCCCATGAAGGTTTGTGATAGAGCAGACATCCACCTGCAACACATGGTGAAGATCATGGTGTGCCTCTGCAGCCCATGGAGGTCCAGGGTGGAGCAACGATCCACCTGGAGACCATGGAGGAGCTCATGCCAGAAAAGGTGGATGCCCAAAGGAGACTGTGAGAAGCCCAAAGGAGACTGTGAGAAGCCCACACTGGAGCAGGATACTGGCAGGACATGTGGTTCCATGGAGACAGGAGTCTACACTGCATCAGTTTTGCTGGCAGAACTTGTGACCTCACGGGGGTCCCATGCTGGAGTACGCTGTACCTCAAAGACTGCACCCTGTGGGAAGGCCCCACACTGGATTAGCTTGTGAAGAACTGCAGCCTTCACTGCAGTGGAAGGACTCACATTGGAGAAGTTCATGGAGAACTATCTCCTATGGGAAGGACATTGCATTGGATTAGGGGAAGAGAATTCTCCCCCTAACAAAGAAAGAGTTTCAGCAGCATATGATGACTTACTACAATGCCCATTCCCCATTCCCCTGTACCAGCTCATGTGGAAGAGATAGTTAAGCCCAGGAAGAAGGAAGAGTGGGGAAAAAGGTGTTTTTAAGTTTTGATTTTATTTCTTATTATATTACTCTGATTTGATTGGTAATAAACTAAACTTATTTCCCCAAGTCAAGTCTGTTTTTCCCTGGCCCATAATGGGTGAGTGATCTCTCCTGGTCCCTATCTTGACCCATGGACCTTCTCTCCTCTATCCAGATAAGTAATAGAGCAGCTTTGATGGACATCTGTTGCCCAGCCAGGATCAATCTGCCACAGAGAGATGGGAACAATATTTAGCCATTTGAATTCCACTGTAGGAGAAAAATTGTTCCACTTTTAAATAATTCCATTACTTTTTATTGTCAATTAAAATGGAAGGTAGTAACAGATTATCTCAAGAACTCATCTTTAAGAAACACATCCTGAAATTTTAAAGTTCTGAATAGATTTGGTCTTGCACTAAACAAGATAGGGAACAATAGTAGAAGCATATCTCTCATCAAGTCTAACACCTATGTCAGTTCACTGGCGTACAAAAAGGGAGACCTAGGTTCCAGTTTTAAAAGTGTGTATTTGTGTATGAACTAATTTTTAATCAGTTCTCTAAATACAGCATTTTCAAGACAACAAAGAAACTTTATAAAGACTGGCATGAATTTCTAGCAACTAAAACTGTCGCAAACAACTTTTTTCCTTATTAGAGACTAGCAGCAGAACTCAAATGACCCAAATCACATTTTCTAATTTAGAGTGCTGCCTACTAGAGTAGCAAATGCACCTTATCTATCAAATCAGTTGCTGACCAGGCTAAACACTTCTTACTTTCTGATACCTGGCAAACACAAGGCAGCAGTGCTGCAGTTTAAGGACTGTAGCCAGTACTCCAATTTAATTAGTCCTGACTGTACCATTACCAGCAGTTTGCCTTTCAACTCTACTCTTGGACAGGCAGTCAAAATTTTTTGTACTTTCCTTCTCACTCTAAAGAACTTGTGGTTTACAGCCATTTATTAAATACAAGTTTTTCTTTCACAGAATTTCAAGGAAGCATGGTGAGGGAGACACATTTGAAATTAACTCCATTGCATTTAGTTAAGACCATATATTGCAGGAAAAAAAGTAAGCAAACATGATAAGATTTTTCTCCAGACAATGGGCACAGTTACAGTATTTTTTGTTCATTCTACAGTAGTCACTCCTAGCCTAGTGGTCTCACACAGTATTTTTTGTATTCAGCTGCATATGCATTTAAGTGTTGGATTCAACCACACTTGTATGAACAAAACCATTCCCAATTAATATTTATGCAGTCCCAGAGAAGTCAATGAGTCAAATTCCACTCACAGTTGTATCTTCATTAATCCACAGAACTTAATTGGTCTCAGTGGCTTTACTCCAGAGCATGTAATACATCTAAGCATAACTTCATAGCATATAAATCAGGATGGAACATGTGTCCTGCAGTAAACAGTGAAATAGAGTCTTCAGATCAATTTTATTACAGCCTTGCGTGCTTTATGACTTCAAAGCTTGAGAGACCAACAATAATGCTCAGCAGATTTTTTTATTTTCAACCTACAGTCCACAGAAACAAGCCAACCACAAACCATTCATGTCAGAACAGAAGAACAGCTAATGCTTGATTCTAAGTGTAGATTACACTTAGAAAGTAGGGCTAGAAGTGACCTTAAGTTGCTGTCTTGTTCAACCCTTGCTCCAAGACAGTCTACTTCATATAAGTCTGTCATGACAGCCCTCTAATACAAGTTAAAAAACATCTGATAATTGAAATTACACAACCTTGTTAAATAAAATCAATTTCAGTGCTGAACTGTCCTTCCTGCTAGAAATTATTTAAGCCCAAATCCACAAGAGGATTCTATATTTGGAAGTAGGATTAAAGTGGGATTTAAAAGTCCAGAACTGAAGTCCCCAGATTACCTGCCTTGCTGTCACCAACTTTAGAGGTATGATGCTTTTCCACAAAGTTCCCCAGACCTAAGAGTTGCATTTCCTCTTACAGAGGATGCCATTTTTGGCTAGACTGAGTGACTCAGTATCTGGTTCGTTTTTTCACCATCTTGGAGTCAATCAAGAGGAAAGGCAGATGGATGGAGGGATTCAGTCTAGAGCACACAGCCTTTGCAACACCATCAGATCAGTTCTTGCAAACCTACCGTGCCAACTGCCACCTTCCTTCAAAATGAAAAGGACAGAGAAAAGACACAGCACTTCAGCATGTCATTTCTTTTGTACTTCAATCAATAGTTAAAGCACTCCAAAAATCATAGTTATGGAGATTCATTTGTAGCTTCGTTCTTTTAATTAAACAAAGCACTCACTCACCAAGGTGGTTAATTCCAATATTGTTCATCCACTTCCACTCAACAGGCTAGACAATGTGCATAATCAAAGTTTTTTAAAACCTAGGTTTGACCTAAATGATAAAATAACAAAATCTATGAGAAGTCCACTTGATAGACCATTAGAGAGGCTTTTTGAGTCACAAAGGGCCTAGAAACAGCCTATGGGACTCTGCAAAGCACTTCACCTTGGTGACACGCAACAAATATTCATGGAATAGGGTAGTGACTGAAATGAACCCTCTGAGAGAGAATAGCTCTTCTGCGGACCCCAGAATCTGAAGATATTGTTAGCAAATTATAACGACCCAGAATAATTTACAGTCAAGGTATTAAGACTCTCTTAAGAGAACAGGACATGGGTTCTTGACCCCAAGGCACATCACGACTCTGAATTTTCCCCTTCCCCACTCATACTGCTGAGTGATCTTTTCTTCAAGTGCAAAGCAAAGGACCCTGAATTCCTTTTCAGCCTCTGTTTGTGGGGAAGTTATTGTTGGTTTTTTTGTTTGTTTGTTAAAGGAGTGACTTTTGCACTATTGCATTTCCATTACTCTTTCAAAAGGCACTTACTATCAGAACCAATTCTACACAGTGAATTCCAAAAATGATAAAGAAATTACTTGTAAGCAAAGGATGAGATGTTGAATTTTTATACACTTCCAGAGTGTATAAAACAAAAATGTCACTAGTGGATAACCTCTAGAGCATACAAGTTTTTGGTAAGGTTGAAGATTCCCCTGCAGTAAACACCTAAATCATTGGTGTTACAGTACAGAGGGTTATAGCAGATTTCTTGTTCTGTGCATCAGTCAAGTCTGTGTGCTGTGTGCTCTATGCTCTACTGTAATGAAAGTTTTAGAAATAAAACACAACCAACAAAAATTCTAGATGACTTAATTATTAAGAAAGATTAATCAGGAGATTGATTTTGTATCTTAAAAAAATGCTAATATTTAAAAAAAACCCAAAAAGTCTTCTGAAACTCACAATTTGTCTGTAGAGACCGTGCCTAGCAACTCACTCGAGATGATGGTGGGAGTGTTTCAACACAGAGCACTGATTTCATCCATATTATCTTTAAAGACCTAAGCACCATATGAGGAATTGGCACTATAAACAGCAAAATCATAACAGGTGCATAATAGGCACTTCTGCAAAATGTTATGGACTTTTATCACACATACATGACACATTTATAATTACTATAGGCAGATAATTGCAGGTTTCAGACTGTCCACTGTGTGTGCTCTTCTCATGTTCAGCTTCCTAGAAATTTTTCAGTTTCATTCACCAATAAAATCATACTCTCCCCCTGTTTCTTAGAGGCCATAGAGATTAGGGGAAAAGTGTTTATCTTAATACGTTTGTCTTGATTTCAGACTCTGTAATTTTCGCACATCATTCTTAAATGTCAGGTACAAGTAGCTCCCTTTAGAGAGCAAGTTTTAAATCAATGCAAAACTATATTTTTATTTTACTTTGTGCAAACTTGTGTTAACAATATTAGATATGAATTGCATACATTAGTAATGACTATGCAAAATCAACACCCAATCAGTCCAGACAGAAAAAAAATATTAAAATAACCAGACTAAGTATTCCTCTGTTCTACAGAAAATTATCAGTATAACAGAGGGATCACTACAGCAACAAATCTCTACAGCATATTTCTACAATGCAAGAATAGTAGGAGCTGTGTCTCAACCTCACAAATAACCTTAGTTTTAAAAAGAAATCAAACCAAAATAATAAGCTTTGGTTTTGATTGCAGCTAACACTTGAATCAGTCAGTGGACATCAAGCTGATCAATCTATCTTCAGACAACAGACAGTGTTTTCTTTCTTATTCACTTATTCATCAGTCACAAGGATGCATCAGCCTAGGGGAATCACTACAGCTACTAAGTGATTAATAAAAGAAAACCAACTGAAAAAAAAATCACTATCCACTGCACAGGGCAATCGTGGATATGACCAGTTGGGTGCCTGTCGACTGCCCAGCACTGTACTGCGCTTATGCTCAGCTAAGGAAGTAAAATGAAAAAAATTCAAATTCCCCATCCAGAAACTTTCATTTCACAAGAACCCCATGCTTGCTCTCTCACAAAGCTTTTAAGGTGAGTCACTGACAAGGCTTAGACTTTACCATATCTTTATAGATGCTGTTTTTCTGGAAAGAGGCTGCACTGAATCATGTGTTATTTACACCCGGTCTGCACTGGCAGCAGCAGCAGGACAGCTCCTGTCCCGCTGTCAGCAGCAGTAGCTGTCAGCATTAAAGACAAATCCTAGAGATGCGCCTGACCCAAGAAGTGTCTCACCCCTGGAAAGAAAACAAGGCTGTGAGCAAAACACTGACCTGGCACCTGGGGACTTAGAGCAGCCCGATCCCAGCTCTGCCCTTATCTCAGCTAGAGCATTTACTCAGATCAATGGCACCAGCTTTGCCCTCTTTCCTCACCTCTGTGGGAATAAAAGCAATCACTAATTACCTGCAAAAGATAGAGTGAAACAAAAGAGCTGAAAACTACTTTTTAAACACAGGATTAAAGTAAAGGGCAAGAAAGCTTGAAGACTCATGTAGCAAATTAGACACACATCTTACCTGGACAATTGCTTCTGATTTCTGCAGAGACTAAGTTTGCCAATTAAAAATGAACCAATGAAAAGAAACATTTCTAACTTTTTATCACTGGCAAGAAAACCATCCTGGCATGAAAACAAAGCACTGTTGTTTCCCAGCATTTCTGGCAGGGGTGCTTCAGGACTTGTCTTGCTGTTCAGATGTTTCTCAAGTCAAGCCACCAAGTGGAAAGCACTTGGGGTTTTACCTCTTGCTGCCGGTGTTTTCCAGAACACCAAAGAGCAAGGAATCCTGTTTGAATGGTGTTCAAACAGTGCTGTAGTTTGAGAAAGCTCCCTGCTGGGCAGGAGTAAGGAACACTGAGCATTGAAAGGAACAGCAAAACACACTTAATGGGGAGGAGGTAAAACTGGAGCTGTCCCCATCACATTAGGGCACAAACTGACAACTACTTGTAGCTACCCACTCAGCAGCAGATGGCTTGGTGTGGAGACTGGAAAATACCTTGTGTGTGTAAACCAAAACAGGGAATTTGGTTGTGATTTCATCCAGTCAAGGTAGTATTGTAACATATCCAAGTAGCTCGTGACCATCATTCTTTTTCAGAAGCCTGTAGTATAAGGAGTGATTTCTCATCTAAAGACAGCTTCTGACTACTGCAAACAATATTATTTCCTAGTGGTTAACACCTATGAAGTACATGGCATGTTTCCAAGACATGCACATCAGAGTTAAGAGTCACTGGTTTTACACAGGGAAGAATAATTTGAGAAAAGGGAAGAAATGAAGAAAATTAAAAATACAAGAGGAGAGAGCAAACATGATATGGAGTTCAGAGAGGAAAGCACAAGTGGGGAAGAAGAAATAGTTTCAGAAGACAATTATGGTAAAGATGAGGGAATAAAGTTATGATTGCAAAACCTATAAATGCACTTATCAGAAAAATAATGAAGAAAATGGAATCATTCCAAGTTAATTAAAAGGCTTTAAAAATCAACTGAGGATGAGAGGCCTGCCTAACTACATTCATCAAATATTAGGCACATTTCACCACTATTTGTCAAATTTAGTCAACAAAAAATATTTGCTGCCATAGCTGGTCAAGTACTCTCCAGCAAACATATTGTTAAAAATATCTTAAGTGAAGTAATTCAATAGTGCATCCAGATGCTATTTATCTAGTTATCATACCCATTCCAAATGGAAGCTGCCTTGTTGTTAAATTTGTTAACTGGAATGAGTGTTGTGACAAAGAGAAGTTAGCCCTTTGTAGCTGATGTACATATGGGTCCCACCCATAGGAATAAGAGAAGGAAACTAGCAGCACCACAATTAACTACTCTACCCAGCAAACACAACATATCCAGTTTTTTCTTTCTTTATAACATGCATGCATAGCTGATTTTCCTCCTGTGTAGTAAGACTAATACTTTGCCTAGTAAGTGTCAACTTTTGACACCCAGATTACAGCAATTAAACTCCTCTGGTGCTAAATTCAAAGTTGTGGTTACCAGCAGGGAATTTACTTCTAGTCTGTTTAAATACACTGGTGCTTTGTCTGATTATCCTGTTCCCTGTTACTGGAAGGGCATGTGATGACATAATTTTCACTTCAGTACATATTCAAATCAATTTTCACTACTGTTATAGGACAGCAGGTTTTCTTCACATACTATGTTTTGCATCCCAAAATATATAAGGAATGAAATACGAGTTCCTAATATGTTTTGTTCAGGGAACATTATTACTTTCCTAAAATGAACTAGGTTAAAAACTGAAGAGATGCATTAAAGCAAAGTTTGGATATAGAATAAACTATCAAGTATTAGGAAAATGTTACATTTAATGCTCTATGTGTGACCTTACTTTAGACCTCTGGTATACATATGCACAATGCAATCTTTATAATGCATTTGCATAGGAAGTTTCCACAGGATCCTTCCTCCAATCAGTGCACAAGCTGGATGTTGCTCTGGGACTAAATTTGCTATTCAATATTTCTTTTCATCCTCTTTATTCAACGTGTAGTCTCACCTTATTTACTGCATAACATCCATTCCCTGCTCTGAATACCTAATTATTAATTTCCTCATGGGCTTTTGTGTGGCAGTCATCACTATGGTATCTGATGTTTCACAAATATTAATGAATTTATCTTCCAGGCCTGTGAGACAAGCTAATAATACTTTCCTCACTTTGCAGCTGGTGAAAGGGGAACAAAGACAGGGGAATCACCTGTGACCAGAGAGAGAAGTGGGGAGCAAATCTTAGAGCTGTAGGTCCCCATATTTGCAGAGCAAGACCTCATTCTGACAGACTTCATTTTCTTGCCAGCAGAAGGACTCACGGACTGCACTGTACCTCAGTCAAAGCTGCCTGTGCTCAGCACCCACCCAGGGCACACATCCATGGCTGCAGCTGGTCCAGGGAACACACTGCCCAACTCCTGTAGCTCTTCCCACATCTCCACATGCCTAACTTAAAGGCATCTGCTTGACTCCAGCTAACTTATCTTGTTGTGTTAGATTGAAACTACAGTCCAAAACTGCTGTGAGAAAAACTGGGAGAGCAATTTATCACTAGACAGCAGTAAATCTCTGGGGCCCTCCATTTGTTATACAGGTTCACTGAATGTCTGATTCTGGATCCAGATCCTCAGTACCTCCTGCTTCCCGTAATGAAAGTCACTATGCTAATTCTCCACCTGCTGCCTGGCAGAATTAGAAATGGATTCCCATAGCTTCTTTGCTACTGGTACCTCCAGACAAATACGGCTGGAGGCAAGGAGAGAGAAAGTGGATGTATATATATTTGGGGAACTGAGTGAGAGGTGAGGAAAGTCTCAATTTACACGTGCAAATTCAGAGTTGATGTTATTCTCATGGTTATTTTTGTCCATTTTCTAGCCAGAAAACTGCTGTTAGGAAAAAAAAAAAAAAAACAAACAAAAATCCAAGTATTACACAATCTTCCAATGATCAACCTAATGTCATAGGTAACTTTTATTGTTTTGAAGATTTTATTTTTTTCCCTCAAAATGCTGTTAATTACATCCTATTGAATGTATCTATTGTATACAAAATAATTGATTGTTAACCCTGCCTCTGAGCAGTCTGGACTAATTTAAAACTTTGCAGGACAGATTCTCAACATAAAATTCTTCTGCCTTCCCTGCTTTAGCATCATAAAGCAAAATAAAGGTGAGTTTAACTATGCAGATGAGGTCTTTGGAGTTTCAAGTACCTTTTATGTGCCACTCAGGGTTGGTTTTTCAGGGGAAAAAAGATGAGCAAGTTAGGATGTATGTTGACTCTGGCAACCTCACCTGCCAGCCAGACAACTTTTCACAGAGGAGAATTTTTCCAAATGACAAATAACGCATTCTTGACTACCTCAAATGGATCTATGTGGCAGCAGCTCTCTGGCCACAGAGAGAGGCACAACTTTCCCAGGCATTGCCCTGGGGAAGGCTGCGAGAAGATCAGAGAAAAGAATGAGAAACAATTCTTATCTTGGCCTGCTGCACCTGTTGTTGTGAATATGTGGAATGTGTTATGGAGATTTGTTTACCAAAGGGTGGTTTCTTAATTAGCCAATGGTGATGGTGTTTAGACTGGAGGACCAATTAGGTCCAGGTGTATCATAACTGTCTATAAAAGCAATGGGTTTCTTAATAAGAATAGAATAATAGAGAGAATAATGATCAGCCTTCTGGAATCATGGAGTCAATGCTAATTATTACCTGGCTGGGGGCCCGTTGTTGTTACAACAGATCTAAATGACCAGAGAACCCTAAGATTATTAGAACGCCTGCCATGACTCTTCCAGCCAGCATATACAGATACTCCTGCACGTGCAGAGACCATAGGTATATTCCATAGAGGCAATGCAATAAAGATAACAAAAATCACTGGGCAAAATAAACAAAACTCAACACACAGAACTGAAATTAGGGATTCTTTCTCTAGCAAAAGCCTAGCTGATTTCTACACTCTCAAGTTTACTGTCTCACACAGGACAGAATGAAATCTCGAAAATTAGTTCCTCTGATAAACAGCTCACCTTTCCATCAGTCTGACATAAAGTACAATCTCCACTCTAAAAAGCCAAAATGCTCTGTGATGAAGAGAGGGAGGGAGAGATGCATCACCCAAGTAGTGATGGCTGATGACAATTTTCTGAGACCCAGAGAAGGTATTATGTTTTCACAGGGTGCTGAACAGCATTTCTTTCAACAGCCATACAGAGGCTCCCACCGTATTTTTGCCTCACCACTGAAAACCCTGTGTGTGCACAGCCATGTATTTTCCTTATGCAGGCATGTCCATGAGGAGCACTGCTGACACTGCAAGGGGACTCCTTCCCCTCCATGCCCTAGCAGACACATTTTAGCTGTTCTTTCACAGCAGTGTAGGTCACTGGAGCTCTCTGAATCAGCTCTCAGCACCCCAGGGAGCAAGGCCACGTCATGACCAGAAGCACACGTGAGCCGCATGAGCTGGGCTTTGAAACTGCATCACAGCACACAGCTGTCAGCACCAAGGACTTCAGCAGACACAGTAGTCATCAGATCAGACCAGATCCCTCTCTTTGATCCAGAGTATCCCACATCCCAGTACCTGGCCCTAGGGTCCCTTAACCCCCTTACTTGAAGCTGTAGGGTTTTTTTACAGCATGAAGGTCTTCATGACTTCATGAAGACCTATATGTTTTGTTTTATCTAGGAATATGTTTTATACCTAAACAATTTGGGTAATTAAAGAGCTTTATTTTCCCCCAGTCAAGTATTAAATTTCTTTCTCATTTCCCAACTTCATCTCCACCTACTACATTTAATGTATTTCCAGGTAAGCTCACACATAGCTCCAACAATTTCTATTCCACTTGTTTAGGAAAATCAGCAAATAGCATTCAGGCAGTTTGCTCCTGCTACTTTACAGCTTGCAGTGGTATTCCATTCTCAGCTGAACTGTGTGATCAAGATAAATACAAGGTAGATGCTCTATTTTAAAGCCCAGAGTCATTCAAAAAATCCACTGATCTGCTAGACTCTTCTTTCAAAACAAGTATTCTGCAGAAGAGCTCTACCAGCTCTCTGTCCTCCTTTATTCCCATGTCCAGGAAGGCAAACATCCCTCTAGGTCCAATTTGTTTTTTTTTTTTTTTAATTATTATTGCAACAAAAAAAAATCTCAATGACAAAAAATTCTTTAAAATATCCCCTCCTGTTGTTAAATATGTAGCTAGTCACTCACCTATCCAATCCCACATCCCCACTATTCTAGTTGATGAGGGGCACGACATCCAGGCTTCTCTACTCTTCCATGAAGAAGGTGGGAGAAACTCTTGTGTCCCTCCTTGCTACCTTTCTTCTCCCCATTAAAAGCAAGAAGACAAGTAGGCAACCTCCTTGCAACTTTCCACATACAAACAAAAATAATTTTACTTTTTAACCATGTTTTTATATGGAATAGAAAAACAATATCAGGTATGGATGACCCAAGCACATCAACCATCAGGTTTCATTATACTGAAATGCCATATCAGCTTGTTAGTTAGGATTTTACATTGCTTTTTCTCACAAAACAGAAAAAAGTTTGCTAGCAGTTTCTCATGTATACATGGTAGAATTTTTTTTCTTTCAGCAAACAGACAACTGTTTCTCTCCTTGGAAAGTTTCTAATTAAAAGTTAGGTTTCTCTCTCTTTTCCTTTAGAAAGTACCATAAATTATAAATAACTGACTAGTTATTCATTGTCTCTAATGCACAAACCAAAATATACTTTCTCCAGTTTTATCAATTTTGCTGTCAGAAGGACTTTTTATTTTGGGTTGGGAGGAGACAGGCTGCTCAAGAAATCTAATGAAACCCCAAGACTGAAAATGCTGTGTCCCTTAGCTACAAAAAGTACATTCTGAAGGCAGCTGCAATACAATCAAAGTCACCACACAGTATGGGCTCCCTCAAATTATGTTCCCAGTGACATAGTGGAGGTTTTTGGAGCATAAGGTAACACAGTGTTCATGCTAGCTCTGTCCTGGGCCTCTGTGAAGCAGATGCTGTCAATCATTTCAGACTGTGTTGAATTGAATGCAACATCTGCAATATGGTGTTTACATTTTTCCAGAGAAGGTAAAGCTGAGACAGCCAGTGCATTTTACTGAGTAGTACATTAGGCTCTCCTTGAACTATGCTGGGGATTTGAAAGAGCTGGCTAACTACACTTTGGTCATTAACAATTTGGTTTTGTACCATACTAAGCATTCTATCAGCAAGGAATTAAAGGCTTCAGGCCCTTATTTAAAAAAAAAAAAAGCATGATATCATCAGGGTTTGGATCCTGAAACTTCTGCCACATGAAAAATCTTACCACCACGTGCTGAAATGAAGTAGTTGATTACAGAAAGCTCTCTTCCAGTTCTACACCTTCATTGTGTCAGCAAGACTCAGTAGGTACTAAAAAGTGAGCTACAGCATTTTACTCTGGATTCAAACCAAGAAGCAGCACTGGATGTAAGTATGTGACAGAAATGACCAGCCAGTGGGTGTTCACTGAGGAAAAGCATTCCTGACTGCAGATGGCTCATCTCACACCTCCTCACTGTGTGACACTGAACTGGCAGTCCCAGAAGAACATTCTTGGTCAGGGGATTTCAGCACCTCTGCGTCTGGCAGGGATCAGAATAATAAGAAGCACAGGCAGAGGAGCCTTGGGAGTCATATCCCGTCTGGTGCTTCAGTTTCATGACTCCTCTCATCCACCCATTCTCCCACAGTCTGCTTACAAACATTTTTCCTGACACTGCAGAAGGGGTGCTCCATACTACTCCTACTGTGTCTGTCTCTTCTGGACTCACATTTGAAGCATGCACCTTCCCCCATATCCTCCTTTACAACTCCATGGTAAGAGGTGGAGTTGCATTCTCCTCCCTGATAGCAGCACCCCATGGTTCCTTGCCCACACACCATCCTTCAGTGCTCTTCATATTCAGACTTGTGAATATTTCTTTATGCATCATTACAGGGCATCCACAAACTCCTTTTAACCAAAGTCAAGGACTAGGAACCCACCATCCGGGGTGAAGGAGATTCCTTTTCCCTCTGTTTTATATCCCCCATTCCCTTCTTGTGCTGTCCTTCCCCTGCCTGCCCAAGTTTCTTCCCCCCGCACAGCCTCCATACCAGGCCTCCCTCTTTACCCTTCTTGTTCCATGAAGAAGTTGCTCAAAAAAATTTCTGACATGTGACAAAATAGTGACTTTACCAGTCTGGGGCAGGCTTAAACTCAACACATTTTATATAGTGCTTAAAAATATGTTAAAAATTATTTGTAGTGTAGTTACAACAACTATAGTAGTTGCACGTTGTCAGCTCTCCGGCAGACATGGGACCTAAAGCCTTGATTTGGCAAGCATCACTACTTTCACTTAACAGATGGCAAAACTTAAGCTAGAACTTGCCTGAATTTGAGTGTTTTTTAAAGAAATAGGAAAAAAAAAAGACAAAACAGATTTCTTTTTTCAATTCACATGTTTTTTACCTTCCCTTCTTATAAGTACCCATTTGTCTCTAGGTAAGATGTGGATTCTGTCATAGCAGCAGACATACTACTACCAGAAAAACCTGAGAAAGAGTTGCAGTTCCCACTGTATGTACTCCTGCCAAGTCAGCACCCAGACACCAGATGCTTCCTGCTTTCAGACCATCCCTTACCTTGCTTTAGGTTAAAGTCAGTTTACCAGACTAAAATTGTTCAAGGTAACCTGTTATCTGCTATAGAGGGTAGCAAAGCCCTCTCACACCATCCCCACTAGGTGACCGTGAAAGGCAAAAGTCTTGATTGAACACTGCAAGTAATATTTTTAGCACTGCCCTTTTTCTAAATTGATTTTTTTCCTATTGTTTTTAATGGAAGTAACAGCCCCCTAGCACCACACACCAACCTTTGAGTTGACTCAATCTTGAATTCACTCTAAAGATTTTTGCTTCTACACTGTCTGCCCTGTTTCTGCCCACCCCCACCTTCTCCTCTTGATGACAAGGATTTTTAGGGGGACAATTGTTCTGACAATGCATCAGTTCCCAACTATGGGAAGCTGGAACAACCTCTGATTTGTCTGTCTAAGAGCTGCTGTTCATACACTTCACTCTTCTATTCACCCCATTGACTTACCTCCCTTATCTTCAATCTATAATTAGAAGAGATTAAAGAAGCCGACTTATTGAAAAAAGAAATAAACAAAAGGGATCAGGGGTGAGTTGAAAGGTGTGGAGGGGTAAAGTATAAAATCAGTACAGACTCCCTCTTGAGAAGGTCATCCCAAGGAAGAGCAAGAACAAAATCAATGAATTTTGGCTCAGCAGTGATGGGAGTCAATCCATCAGGCAAACTGATGGCAGCCAGTCAGGCTCTCACAGACACCACCTGTCGCTGCCAGCAAAATGTCAAATTTATGAATTCATTTCCATAGCAAGATAACACTCCCCCAGGGCAGCACTGAACAGTTTCACAGCTTCCAGAGCAGGGAGAAAAGAGGCAGCTCTTCTTCCCCACCAACTGAGGCAAGCTGTATTTTAAAGGAATGGATGTATGGACCAAATCCAGAGTCACACTTTTTTTAGCATTTGGTTTCTTTAAGCTGGGGTCCCTAAATCAAGATACACTTAAGGCATACCCCAATTTCCCATTTTTGTGTCATTAACAAGAGTGAAACGTTACACCCATATGTCTCTCACCCCAGAGTTTAACTTCTCTAGCTGCATCAAATCCTCCAGAGATGAAGGTGACAGCGTTGACCTCAACTAGCTACACCCAAGTGAAAATTTATCCCATAATCACTATAATTGTAGCTCCTTGTTAAGAAGAGTCTTGTCATGGTAGGGCTGATTCCCTTCAGTTAGTTCAGAGAGCACACTTCCAGTGATTGTCATTCATCACTGTAGATAGAGGTGACAGAAACTTCCATGAAGTTCTCTGCTCACCCACACTGAGACAAGCACTTATCTTTCCAGCAAAACAATTGGGAAAACCCTGTATTCTTCCTTTCTCCCTTTCATCTATCTTCATAGTATTATCTGGGTGATATTCACTATAAGACAGTGTCACCAAAATCTCTAGAAGTGACAAACTTTTAGCACAGAAATAGTTTCAGGAACCTTATTTTAAATGTTTTCAATTGGAAGTGCAACAGACTGAACTGAGATATAGGAGAGCAGATACTCCAATTGCAAGCTGAACTTTAATTTTGTCCTATTAGGCATACATTAGATCATTAGAAACAGCTTTTAAGTTTAGAAAGATGTCAAGCTGGGGAATGAGGGCATAATCCTTGACTAAAAACTTAGGGGACACAATTTTAAATGAATGCCAAAGTTTTGATTTAGTAGAGTACTTGGCCAAATTCTCCAAAGTTTTCACACTTCTCTACTTTTTTCAAGATATAATTCCACCATTTAAGTCTTCCAACACACTCAGAAATCATCATTTGCCAGCTGTCTAACACCCAGGGTGTCTAGTTCCAGCAGCCCCCAAATTCATAGGCATGAGTTAGTGAAAAAATGACAAAGAAGCTGGCACAGTGATGCCAGCCAGCTCCCAGAAGAAGGTTATTGCCAGTGGAGGAGGATTTAAGTGAAGATACTTAGCACCAAAATTTTCAAAACAGGCACACACATTCTTCCCATGTAAGTTGTTCAAAACCAGACATGAACTGATAAGAGGACAACCTTTAGTTTTGTCAGAACTGATTTGATGGTGTTGCACCCCACTAGCAGTAGATGTGAATGTCAGGCTGACTGAACTTTTAGCCCCAACGTTCTTCAAGCAGGACTGGCAGACTAGGGAGTTGAGCTCCAGGAACAAACAGAAATCAGAGGCACCCCAGGACAGAGACCCTTGACTGAATGATGTGCTCAAACCCAGTGGTGTAACCACTCTGAAACACAGAATCACATAGCGAGGATACACGATCAGAGGAGCATGGTTCATCGCAAAACCTAATGCTGAGCCTTCAGAAAATGTTTTACATATGCTGGAGTTAGACAGCTAAAACAAAATTCACATTTCATGGCAAGCTCTGTTACCTCACTCAGCATCCTCATTTCAGAAATGTGTACAAAAACATACAGAGAGCTCACTGTTTTGCAAGCATTTTAATGCTTTGATAAATGGTCTATGATGACAAATATTGCTGTCTTCACAGGAGACATGCAAACAAATCGTCACACTGTCTATAGTGTGAGACACTGTTTAACAAGGTTCTTCATCTTTAAACTGATATTGTTAATCTATTTATAATATATGCCTTTCAGAGTTTGTTTTTTTTTTCTTTTGTGGTTTCAGGTTCTTTTTAATCTTCTTTAAAATTAATATATATATAAATTTTGAATTCAAACTCACTGTATGCATTAACCTGGTAGAAGGAATAATTGTAAGGTACTTTGTCTTAATTATGGCACCATGATACAGAGCAGTTAAATATCCATATAATTTTATATTGTTGCCCTGAAGGCCCTTCCTTGAAGTCAACCTTTTCTTTTCCTATTTTTTAAGCAAGACTTAATTTGTAAGTGCTAAGAAAGTAGAGAAAATTACTTCACCCTAGTTCCTTTGTATTTTTCTCATACTTTTATTCTCACTTTTGAAGATTAATATAAATGAGTATAGAAAAGTGTCTCTCTAGTTAATTATGCTTTAGGGAACTTTATTCTCTCCTCCCTCCCCCAAATTCTATTTTAAGGCCCAGTCTCATTCTCTTGTTCATTAAGAAACATTAGAAAACAGCCAACTGTATCATATAGCAGCTGATTCTTCCTTTCATGGATGTCCCCAGCTCACCCTCTTTGCATTGTATAACTCAAAGACAATTCAACTTGAAATAGGTTCCTTTGAAAACAAAACTGATAAGCACCTTTTATTTTATTTTGCCTTTCCTTGATTGCCATGTAAAATTACCTTGATACCCACTGTCTTTACCTTCTTGCATAGAACAAGCAAAAAACCAGCCCACATCTCCAGTGCCAGTTTTCCTTGTAAGGCTCCAATTTTCAAATGGACCCTTATGATCACAAAATTTTATACAGTGATTCAGGAGGGAGTCCATAATCAAATAGCGTCATCAGTCCCAAGCATTTAACAAAACAGAATTCACATCCCTTTCTTCTTCTAGCACCTTCAAAGTCCTTGTGTGGTTGCACACTTCCATCTTTGACAACAACACAGCTTTGTACTGGAAAAGGCCCTTATCCTAGCAGAAACTATTCCTGCGACTCTGTGCAGGAACTCACAAAGTCAAAAGCAAAGAAGACCCAAAAATATTGAAAGGCAAATATGTGATTCTGTAACACAACGTCATAGAAGGTCTAATGCCTTTCTATCACACCATCACTGAAGAGCAGAGCTAAAGACAAGGAGGTAGTTGCTTCTGGGCATTGCTTCCTCATGTTGAAATATTTTGGGCCAGAATTCTCATCACCAAACATCAGGGGCGGTGGTAAAATCACAAATTTTCCAGCAGCACAAAGGCACAAAATAGTGCTGATGACAGAACCAATGGATGAGTATGGTATGACATAGGGGCAGAAATAGACAATGAGAACACCTTTAGTCAGTAGCATAGCCAGATGCAGTAAATTAAAATGGCAGAATAGTTTGAGTTGGAAAAAACCTTAAAGTGCATCTAGTTCCAACACCCCTGCCATGGGCAGAGATAGCTTCTGCCAGATCAGATTGCTCAAAGCTGCATCCAGCTTGGTCTTGGCATCCACAATTTCTCTGGGCAACCTGATTCAGTGCCTCACCACCCTCACAGTAAAGAATTTCTTCCTAAAATCTAACTGAACTCTACTCTCAGTTTAAAGCCATTTACCCTTTTCTATCACTACACACCCTTGTGAAAAGTCCCTCTCCAGCCTTCCTGTAGGGCCCCTTCAGACACTGGAAAGCTGCTACAAGGATTTCCCAGACCCTACTCTTCTCCAGGCTGAACCACCTCATCACTTTTAGTCTTTCCTCTTCATAGTGGAGAAACTCCAGCTCTTCATCATCTTTCTAGTCCTCCTTTGGGCTCCCTCCAACAGGTCCCCACCCTTCTCATACTGGTAGCCCCAGAATAACATCCAGTACCCGAGGCTGGGTTTATGAGAGCAGAGTAGAAGGGGAGAATCATCTCCCTCAACCTGCTGGCCACGCCTCCTTTTCTGTCAAAAAGAAAAAAAAAAATATTTGTTCTGTCTGCTGGTATAGTTGGGTGAAACATTTTTGTCTAAGTTTTAAATAAAATCATTTTCTTTCTAAAGGTTTGTGGATTTCATTATATTTTATTTCTCATTTGCAAAATACATTCATGAGTTCAAGGTTAAGAGAGTTTTTTTTTCATTTTACTCCTCTGTATTTTACCTCTAAAATAAAGGGTCAGATATATAAGAATCTAAAATCTAACATTTTTCCCTGAATAAAGAAAAATATTTTTGGTGGTGGTGGTTTGTGGTTTTTCTTAGAACTTTACTATTTACCCAAGAGTACAAGAAAAAGAAAAGAAAAAAAAAAAAAAAAGGCAGCAAAACCAAAACAACAAACACTAAATCACTACAGGAGGGATTTTTTTTTTTTTTTTTTTTTTTTTTTTTTTGGGGTAAACACATAATTCTTTGTGACTAAGTATAAAAATATTGCTTATGCCACTGGCCAGGTGTGTGAGGAAAAAAGATTTGCTCAGGGTAACAGGTAATGCTGTTAATACAGCAATAAAAAGTTGTTGCTTTCTCTAAGAACTGAGCCAGCAGAACAAAGCTATGTCCAGAGTCACAAGCACATCCTGTCTATTTTCTCCACTACAGGCTTTCAACCTCCAACCTCTCTGTGCTCTCTCCACACTCATTTGAAATGATTGTGTAAAACCAAAGAAACTACATACACATATATTTTCACTCTTTGCTTTACAGTCTTCTGCCAGTTTATGATAACATGACATTTCTCTGTGATACTGGATGACATGGAAGACAGAAGGGCAATTTTGTAAAACAAATAGTCCAGCAGTTGATCTGCAGCAGCTGTTAAACTCCTAAGCCAGGAAGAGCCTCACTGAGTTATCCGCCCCTTGAACACTGAAGATGCAAGCCACTGCTCCCATCTACAATGCAGACCTCTCAAAGTGAGACACAAGTTTTGCTAAGTCAAAGCTCCTCATGACCTCCTTTTGGGATCCAAAACAGAAGACTGAGCTCTTAAGACTGGAAGAAAAAACACTGATAAACACTTCAGGACCCCCAAGTTCTTATGGGCACGAAGAGAAGAGTGGTATCTACCATGGTGTGGATATTGAGCATTAGGCTCATCTTCTAAGTCAAACGCTACTAATCCTGGGCCCAGCTGTGTCCCTGATCACAGGCAGAGCACCCTGTCCAGTGAGAGCTTCTAGCAGCAATGAATGACTTCACAGCACCTGCACTGAAGGGAAGTAGATAGTGTAAAAACTCTTGTCCATTTTGAAATTCTGAAGACAAGAGGGTATTCTTTCCTGAGTTACTGACTACGTTGTTTAAACTAGAAAGGTTTTGCTTGGTTTTTTTTATTTTTTTTTTTTAAGCAGTATAGCTAGATATTTATTTCTTAACAAATTTCACCAACCTATCTAGGACTTTAAAATTAAAAGTAAAATTCTTCTGAAGATGGATATTTTTGTATACCTATAGTAAAACAGTTTTCTTAGGAGGTAGTTTAGGACTTTTTTTTTAATGGGTTATTAAGATTGTTAACATTCCAAGTGACTATTTTAAATCACTATTAGTCTATATTATGTGGTAGAATTAAAGAGAGTTCTATTAAACCCAAGGTTTGTTTTATTTCTTTCAATTCTCTAAGGTAAGCTCAAATACTGAGAAACAGAAGGCACTTATACCAGACTGCTTCAGTGAAGCAAGAAAAGGGGGAGGAGGGAAACAGCTTTAAAACTTTCTTTCTAGTCTTCTGTGTATTTCTTCAACTTAGTCAACTCTGCAGAGGGAATACCCTTTTATTTTTCTTCCCAGAAGTGACAGCTACAATGAGTCATAGTACATGCCTACTCCAAGCAAGCACTTTTGTCTCTTGCCTACCACCATTTTCAGAGATTTATTCGATGCTACCTCAGCCTACCTATTACCCACATAAAGAGGCAGAAGCTAGTTACCATGGGTAATAATTTTAATACTGAGCAGAAATAAAGAGATTCAAATGCTTGGACACACAGAACTCTGTTGTTATATTCTGTCAACTAGCCATTCCCATGCCATCATAAATTTCCAAGAAGCAAATAAACAGATGATTGTGTTTACCTATCAGGGTTCAGGTAAAAAAGCTGTAGTACGTATTACACTAAGAAACTGCTAAACTTCAAGAGTTATAAAAAAGTATGTTGCAACTTGCTGTATGTTGAAGAGGTAAACAACACTTCTGATGAATTTTGAGTAGCTCTTCAGCCACTAAGGTACTAGGATGTTGTCCATGTGAGTTACACAGGGACAATTTTTTGCCAAAGGAAAAACCCAGATACCTTTAGATATCAAGATGTTTATCCCCCCAGTAGAAATACCCAATCTTAATTACAATAATTACTCCAAGGAGACTTTCCTTACTCCTTGTTTACAGTAGAGACCATCCAGCCAAGGTGTCATTCTTTGGTCATCTAAATGACTATCACTTAATGTGAAACTCATGGAAGCTAGTCACTCTCTAGCAGTTTAAGAACACATCCATCACTCTTTTGAGATATCTGTCATTGTTCAACTAAAGAATGATGTCCCATTACAAGCTTAAAAGATTCTTTAGTACAGCAAGACAATAGTAAATGTCAGCTCAACTCTGAACCTCTCACATGGGTTACAAAGCCATGATTGTTTTTTTGCAGTGAGAATCAAGATCAGTACGAAAGTTCTTCCTCTGATGACTGAAAATTGCAATTAAAAACAAAGAGCTGGTCATCTTCAGATATTCTACTAGATGTGTGTCTTTCCCACATCCTAATTTCAAAGGGAAATATATATTTCTCCATGTATCAGACATAAGATTTTTTTTTTCACTTTGTACCCTTTCTTTTTCAAGTAAATTCCCTATTTATAGCTTATCCTCTTGGAAGCGGTAGAGAGCAGCACATCTGAGTGTAGCAAGGAGTTTAACCACGAAACTAAAGAAAATCAATCTCTGTATGGATATAACTTCCATATATTTATAAACCAACCACCCAAAAGGAGCAAGTTTATACATCACACAAGGGAAGCCCATTACTGTCACAGAGTGTACATGGGGGAATTCTCATGCTGGAAAAAAGAACATCTTTGCTTCCCACAACTTATCATCAAGAGCTTAGCAAAGTGTTGAAATGAGCTCTCTTGGGTCCTGTTGTACCACAGAACTAAAATATATTAAGATTTTTGGTTTGCCACACTGGGGCTTCTAGATCAGTACCAGATTCTACTGGAAATATTTGGAATTATTTGCAATGAGATCACTTTGCTGCTTTGTTATGTGTGCTTTGAATCTCATGTTATCGTCTTTAAATCTATTTCAGAATTTAGTTTAGCAAATAGCATCAAGGGTGGAGAAGCTTCAAAAGCCAGCATTAGAGATCAAGGTGCATAAATGGATCTGGAAACAGAGAATGCCATTCATCCAAGACAACTGTAACCCAAAGGAGTATACGGGATGCAGTATGTCTCAGTGCAGCAGTTCTCTGGAAAGGGATCTGAGGATTACAGCATGCCATGAGTACAAAATTCATTCTGTTCCTGAAAAAAGAATGCCTTCAGCTTGACTGGAAATCAGAAACAGAGCCTGAAAACCAGAAAACTATCTTTTTGCTCAGGACTGAGAAGGCTCCTTGTGTGTTTGGCTACCATCTTTCAAGAAGGTGAAGAAAGTTTGTATGAAAGGCAAAAAATACCCAGCCAGCTGCAAAGCCTTCCCTCCAAGGAAGGTCTACAGGACTTGGTGCTGCCCAATATAAGGAAGGGTAGGTTGAATGGTAACATCTTCCAGGTAGATTGCATACTGCTGCAAAGAACAAAAAAATAAATCCTTTTCCAATGTCTGTTGCCAATGAACAGCAATAGTTATGCTCAACAGGAACCTCTCTTGCTGTCAAATTCAGGACAATCTTTCCAGCAGTAGGGAGAGAAAAACACTGAAAAGGTTGCCTGGGTTCATTGGCAGAACTACCACTGGAGGGGTTTTTGACAACAGGCCTGACAAACAAACATCATTAGAGGAGATTGAGGCATAGCTGATCTGCCTCAGGGACAGAAGCATGGACTAGGAATTTTTTCAAGGTCTTTTTAAGGTTGCCACCTTCTAAATACAAAACACATGGACATATAATGAGTATAAACAGCTGCAATGCAGCAATTAATTTGTTAAGGCTCGTACCAGACCAACACCATCCCTAGTTTTCAGCAAGCTGTTCAAAACCCAGGCAAGATCTACATTATTAAAACTCCAGCCACCGGTCACAGTTCCCTCGGGCTAGCTCATGTCCTACCTCAAGCATGGCTGCTGGACATTCAGAGCATACAGGTGTTAAAAATTATTTGCACTGGGAGTCACCTAGGTCTGCATTTTCTTATCTTGGACAGGCTTGTATGTAAGATAATAAGATCATTAATAGCTATAAGATAGTAAGATCATTAATAGTCATAAGATAATAAAGCCCTCCAGGAATGCTGTATGTATAAATCAGGCGTAGCACACAAACCATTACAAGCACCTCACAGAACTAAGCCAGACTGCTCTGTTTTTCTAAAAGAATCTTACAAACCTGAGGGATGCAAAGGAGCAAGCACTCTGGGAGCTCAACAAGTGAACAGGAAAGAGCTTTCAAACTGTAAATAGCACTGACAGATTTCTTTCCTATTGATGCAGATCCCCAGTGTACAGTCTGCAGTCACTTTGAATAGAAGTAACGATTATTAATTGATCACCAAGTGCCAACAATTTTCTAGGTGTTTCTTGTTTTTCGTTTAGCAGAATACATGAATTTGGAAGCAATCTGAAGCAAAGAGTTATTCAGGACAGCAGAGGACACGAGTGTTTCAGAAACAAAGTTCACAGCCTCAAGAGAGAAAGCCTATCTGGCTGGTTTCTTTTGTTTCAGAAGAGGGCTGTACACTACTGAATTTCCTACATTTGGGAAAAATTAAGGCATCAACACACCTTCTGAATCATGGGAACTTCCCCTCTCAGGTCAGTATTGTTTGCTGCTTCATGTGGGATTCAATGCAACAGAAGTGGTTGACTCTGTCCAAGTTTCTGAACACAAAGGGCAGACATTAGGATCTGTGGCTATTAGCCAGTGGTTTCTAGCCACAGTGTTCAGCAAGACAGCCAGTAAACTGAAAGAATGGTACAGCCAAACCCATCAGGTCTTTCTACCTCTGACTCCTTTGCATGAAAGTGACACCTTGATGACAGAAGAGAGAACATGCTTTTCCAGGTACTCCACATAGAGGGTGAAGGAGTACACAAGTTTAGCACATGAACAAACCTCTTAACAATTTACAAAATATCTCTGTTGAAGATTTCTGAGAGTCAAGATCCGGTATATCCAAGGGAGCAATGTGTTGATTCAGATGGTTAAAGAACAGCAACAGCAAAGCAAGTGAACAAAACAGCCATCTGGTGCTGCCCAGCTTCTATTTTCATTCAGGAGCAACAAGTCCACCTCATGTTACAACCATATTTTATTTTAGACACAAGAGAGACAGAAAATACTACGTAAGGAGCCCAGGACTGTGTCCTGGTGGCTCTGCAAGAACAAGGGATAAGACTTCTCCTTTCTTTATAGAAAACTCAGGATTTTTAATACAAAAAAGCTATAAAATGCTCATGCTTTGGAAAAAAAAAAAAACCAACAAAACAAACAAACAAACCAACCCCCCCCCAAAAAACCAAAAAAAAACCCAAACAAACAAACAAACCAATACATCTAGGAAAAGACAGAAAAAACTTAAAGCTGGAATTTTGCAGCTGGGTATATAAATGTCTGAGTCTTTCCTAAACTACATACTTGCTTGAGTCAGTTTGTAAGCGTAGGCTTTCATCTGGATTGAAATTTATGGCTAACTCAAAGCCTTCCCTACTTAACACTAACGTTCAAAGGTGATAGTTTGCACAGATTCATCCCTGATACTGATGGTTGTTCATGGCATTTATCTGATTTAATCTTTATCACTCTTTTTATTGAAGAAATCAATTCCCATTAATATTTTTAATGGTTTTTAGTGGATGTTAATGAAGTGTGGGAAGGTCCTTCAGGGACTGTACTCTTCTGTCACATTGAAAGTGACACTAAGTAACATGATAAACAGTAGCATGTTAGGAGTCTACAGGGAACATGATCATGGAGCTAAAATGTTCTTTCTCTGTGCGCAATATAGGAAATAACCAAAGAAATCTAACAAAATACATCATTTACACGCACAAAAATTAAAAGCTTCATGAAACAAATAGTAAAAGTCATCTTGCATCCTAATGAAAACTTCCCATGAAAATGTTAATACAAGTACTACCTATTCTCAAATACATGAAAAAAAAACCCACTTATAGATGAAGAATTGAGGCTGGATAGTCAGTTTGCAGTTTGTAGCCAGTATATAACAAGTAATCCAGTAAAGAGACTGTCAATCAATTACTTACCTTTTTCCAATCATCGATTGCTTTAAGAAGAAATTACTCCTTTTTTTTTTTTTTTTGCAAAGAGCTACTTTTCAAAACAACTCTTTTACACAAAAAGTCAGCAAATTAGTTTTTTATGAAAGCTATTCTGATTCCCTAATGCTAAATAATACTCCATCACTCATTGTATTTTCAGGAGATGTTAATTTTTGTCCTTGTTTTATTCTATAATGAAAAAGTAATTTTATCTCCTTCCTTTTTTGATACTTTATGTAAAATATAATATAAAGTATTTAATGTATAAGCTTAATTATTTAATGTATAAGCTTAATGTATAAAAATATTGTTTATTAACTGTATAGGTAAGGGAGTACTCACTGAGGCAGCATTATTTATGCCATAATTCTCTCATTTTTCAGAATGTCAGTAGTGATGAATAACAGATTTAAGAAGAAAATAGAACAAGTGAGTCAGTGCCACAACACCACTGGATAGGAGTTGCCTATCTTTCTCATTTATGTTTCACCTGTACTGTGTCTGAATTAAAGCATCTTTTCTCAGCCACTAATGAGATATTTTTGAGTATTAACAGCAATACACTGCATTAATTCAGTGTATTCAGTGTAGTCCCAGCTACTGAAACAAGAGTTATCAAAATACAGCAATGCATGAAGTCTATATAGAAAGCAAGAGAGAGTTTCCTACAAGACAGAGGTTAGGTAGGGAATCAGTCCTAGAGCTCCAGTTTGCCAGAATCCTAAAAGGCAATGCAGAAAAGGCACATGTTTTTTGCTTCACTTAGGAACTACTGCAACCTGCGAAGCCCAAAGAACTTCATACAAGACCAGATCCCACCCCTGTAAAACAAGATTCATTGCCTGAAATGAAGCAGTAAGCAAGAGAGTTGGATAATATGAAATTTGATCCAAACAAGGCATAATATCTACTGAATGGGAAAAAAAAAATCCTAAGTGACCTGCAAGTAGGAAAAATATGGAATCATAGAAGCATTTGCTTCAATTTCAGTTCATTCACAAATAAAGATCTGCTGGTGATAGTGATGATATTAATGGCATGGAATGGCTCTTGAGATGTAGCTTAACGTAAGAAAAGGCACAAAGCTGATAAATATCATGTATCATGCAGACACTGTCGTTATCACCAAAGTACCACAGACAACTGGTGCTAGGGTGAAGCCATTCTTTATAACTGGTATTACACTGCAGTTGAAACTCTCCCCACATAAGATAAGAACTGGAGACAATTTCAGCAGATAAAAGGACTTTTGATCAGCTAACTCTTCTCAAATTAACAGTTGATTTCCTTTGTCTTGTTTTCCAAGCAACCCAGTTCTGAAATAATGTTTTTTACATATTAATTTCAATCTGTATTCAGATATAGTGAACTACAAACTTCGCACAGTAATGGAGGAAAACATTAATTTAGCTGCACCAAGTACCATTTTCTTATGTTAATTTTGGAACTTCTGAAATGCACTAGGTATGGAGTTTACAGGAAATATGACAAAAACATAATTGAGCCAACTTCTCAGGGAATTCTGGCAGTGCACCAGAGCTACTCCACAATTAAATTTTGCAAGAGTTGTGAGATTATGGTAAGGTATATGGTGATGTCATTACTGCAGCCCTAAATGAACAAAAAAATTAAAAAAGGGAATGGTGATGTATACTTATGTAAATACACAGAGCAGAGTGCAGCAGCCAAAGACCTCACTTCTTCACTGTCAGGTTAAAGACCTATGATTTGTGGAGGCAAACTGGACCACACAGGAGGGCCAGGGGAACACAACAAAACCCAACAAAACCTGAAAAACAAAAGAAGACAACACAATATCAACTTATCTAGGCAAAATTTTCTGAAGGAATCAAATAATACCCCACCAGACTGCAGGCCAGTTGAGAAGCTGAATCCCCCTGAGCACAGCTTGTTTCCTTTGTGCACAGCCTGGGTCCTGCCTATCCAACAAGTAGGACATGAGCTGCCATATCTACAGTGATGGACATATCCACTGCTTGTCACAACACTTTAGATCCTCCCTTTGCTTTGAAATCTGCAATCTTTTCTCTCTCAATGCAATGAACAGCAAATGAGACTGTTGGACTATTCTCCACACAACTGGCAGCAAGTAAAAATCTGGTCTAATACAATATCTGAGATAAAAATGCTGGATAGAACACATTTAGGGGGAAAAAAAGTGAAATATTTAGGGAAGAACTACTGAAAAACTACTAGAAACATAGAAGTCTTCATTTTAGGGGCTACTATAACAGAAATATGGCCATCTTCTAACACAAAAAACCTAACCTTCTCTCCTGGAGAGCCGGACAGAGACAGCTGAGGGAAAAGATCACAGAGGTATACTTCAGTAATTATGCTTATCAAAGGTTTAAAAGACCAGAGTAGTCATTTTATAGTTGAAATGCAGTTGCTGCAGTATGGACAGCATATTAAGACAACTACACAGTCTGCTCTGTATAATTATGCTAATGGATACAGCACCAATTATAGATTTTCTTTTATTCCTTGAAGTCTTCAGAAAGATGAAGGTGAAGGAATGATGAAAATAGGAACACAGCTAGAAATATAAACCACTAGTAATGTCACAGTATGACATTTATTCAGTACCCTGGCAATATTACTAGACAGAAACAGAACAAGAGTAAGTCAAGAGCTTCCAGGTGACCTTGCTAGAAGCAGCATACTTTTCAGCAGATTCCTTGATTTTTTTTTTCACTTTATTCAGGTATACATGACTAAAGACAACTGGAAACACTATATATAATTAAATAAATGAATTTATGGACTACTCAAAACCCTGGCCAAGAACTGAAGATATTTGGTTATAGCAAAAATCTTGTGACGCATCATCTTCAGCAGTCCAAAAATTCCACCAACAGGTTTCTGAGAAAAAGTGTCAAAAGCATATAGTGTAGATAAGCTTTATATTTTATGAATCGGACTTGCTAAATATTTCTTATCTTCTGCAAATTTGGCAGCTTGAGTTTGTTACTTTTCATTTTTTCCTAACTTTAGAAAAATTGTTTCACATTGACGCCATACAAAGAGGGCTTTTAAGAGATAGACTTTTTACCGAAGCCTGCAGTGACAGGATAGAGGGAAATGATTTTAAACTGTAAGGTGCTAGCTTTAGATGGGACATAAGGAAGAATTTTTCAGGGTTTTTTTGTTTGTTTGTTTGTTTTGTTTTGTTTTTTTACTTTGAGGGTGGTGAGACAGTGCATTGCATTACCCAGAGAAATTACCAGAAATGGAAGGACTGGGGCTTTGAACAGCCTTACCTAGTGAAGGGGAGGGGAGGAAGGTGCGTTCACAAGATATTAAGAGGTCCCTTCCAGCCCAAACCTTTCTATGATACTATGATAATTACTACTGAGGCTACTCGTAGTTTTAACACACTGTCATCATTGCAAGTTGTGCATTTATTTTAGTCTGAAATAGAAACATTTGTAAAAGACCCAATAAAATTTTGAAATAAAAGAATTCGCAATGAAAACATTTTAAAATAAATGATAGTAATTGCATTTATACTCATATTTTAAATTAGTCTTCAGGGAAACCATTGTTCCTATTAAGAAGCAGCAAATTCTAGAACCATAGGTTGGATATGCAGTGCTCCTGAGTCTTTTTAACCATGTCTGTCATGTGAGTTGTTCAGAAGAGTACATATTCTGAGTGTTCTGTTTCTCTGTTAAAAACTTTCATTCTTAAAGCCTCAATTTTAAGGGGAAATGATTGCTTAAGGTCCAGAAGATTAGAGATTATGACAGTAAAATCCACTCACAATTTCTTCTCACAAGAAATTTAAGCCTTGCAAATCCAGCACAGAGCATTGACCAGAGCACACGGTGTCCCTGGTCACACTTAGCCAGCCACAAGGACAGGTACCATTGGAGTTTCCTGAAGAGTGCAGGGGAGGAGGAGAACAGAATGAAAAACAGCTATAAAAGCCTAAAAAAGTCAATGACAGAACACCTCTCTAATCTGCCCTTCCTCTGTTAAGGGTAAGTCTTTATCTGACAAAAGGACTCAAGAAGAAAAAAATAGCCTAACTCTTTGTAAGCATTGAATTCAAAGTGTAAGTTAAAAGTCTCCTTGTATTTAAATGTTAACATGCTGAAAATATCGTTATGAATCTCATATTAAGACCTGAAATAGAATAATGAAAGCAGACATTTTAGCTGTGAAAACATCCAACTCCATAATAGAAGTCCTTGATAACAAGTCCATTATAAAGACTGCAGTAAAGGTCTCATTCTAAGCCATACACTGAAGGCATCTTTCCATTCATATAAGAGGAGGAAAAAAAAAAATCTGTTTTCAGTGCACAGACTTAACTGTGAACAATTTATTTCTAAACAATTTTTACAGAGGAAACTAAAATATTGTTCTGTTTCCATTTTCTGGAGGTTGTTTCTAGCATTCCTATTATCTGTAGATTAAAAATAACTTTCAAAGTGTGAAAAAAGAAGTGCGTGTGGTTTTAGATCACATAAATCTTACCTGTATGTGTACTCTCATTTCTCTTGCAGAACTAGAATTTCAGAAACAACACTCTCATAAAGTTTATTGGGATTTCAAATAAGGAAAAAATAAAGTCTTAAAAAATGGGCATTTCATTCCAAGAAAAGTAAAGCTGCGCTCCCACAATGTCTTTATTGTTTATGAGTTTTCATGATTACAGTGAACTAGTTTATAAAGCAGGTTCCCTTGTGTAGTTTTAAAGTACATTGAAGAAAGATAATTCATCTATTGTTTGCTACCACTATTCTACAAGAAACCTCATTTGCTAATGTGTGTGCTTATTCAACAAAATAAGACACTCTTTTGTGTGTGTATGCAATTCTTTTACCGTAAACCTCTGTGAATGAAAGTTCATGAATATTTTTTTGGTATATGTAAACTTATTTTGAAAGTTTATTTGCTACAAGTTTGTAAATTCAAGTGCATGCAAATAAAAAATGAAGTTTTCTTTACAGGATCCCTCATATTTTCAGAAAAAGGAAATATAGTTTGGAAAAGTAGCAAATTGTCTCTCTCCTACTTGAAAATAATAAAAAAGAAAAATTTCTGAGGAGAGTAGGGCAAAGATAACTGACTACTTGAGTATTGGGAATCTTTCAAGAAAGATTTAGTCTAAACCTAAGAGTAAGATTTCACATATCAAGAAAGGACACATCCCAGATTGCAAAATGGAGAATCTACATGGATAAGGAAGAGTCTTGTCACCATCAAAACAAAACTGATTTTTTGAAGGTGAAGAAAGGATCTGGATGGATTCCTAAAACCCAGTTCTCCTGACAGGGAAATATAATCTAAAGTGGGCATTTTCATACTTGTGCTCATGAAGGCACATCCCTGCACACATGGAACGTGTGGCCAAGGACAGATTTCATTGATAGAATTCCCTGAAAAGAAGAACATTCCAAACACCTAAACCACAAAGCACCAAATTGACTGGTCTTACATTTTCTCCTGGGTTCAAGAAGAATTACCCTTCTTCTTCCTTCTATTAACTAGCAGGAAAGACTCTCCCAAACAGAAATGGAGTAGCTTTTTAAATAATTTGTATAATGCTCCATTCTTCTATATTTAGTGCCTACAAGAAGCCACAAGGAATAATTATTCAGCAATAGCAGTTGCAGCATATTCAGGCATGGATAGATACCTACTTGTATTCCACAATGGATCTGCCTGAGTCATAAGAACAATTACCCCTAGTTCAGATTCTCTAATGACAAGTTTCTACTTGATTCAGTGAAGTCTAAGCTTTATTGGATACCACAACTATTAAAAATGCCAGACTGAACATCCTGCTACCAGAGCACCGCAAGAATATAGGTTGCTGAATGGTCAGGTTCTTCATCCTGCAAATTCTCTAGCTGTCAAAGTGCCAAAATGACTATGCAATATAATGGATTTTTTTTAGTTGGTTTGCTGGGTTTCATTCTGGTTTGGGGCTTTTTTTTTTTTTTTTTTTTTCCTTTATGGATTTTGTTTGTTGTGGGGTCTTTGTTTGTTTTTGTGCATTTTGTTGTTCTGCATTTTTTCACTTGGTCTTCATCAGGGAAAAAAGTGAATCAGGGATTACCTAAACAGAAGTACATATTGTATGTTTCTTTGGCCCTTTTTTCTTTTTTTCCTGCCATCAGTTCCTTTAAGCTGCTGTGTTCTCTTTGCTATTTCAAGTCCTCTATACTCAAAATCTGTATGGCTGTCTTGAGATGGGCCCTCAACAATATACTCAAGAACATTGTCTCAAGAGTAATGGTGAGTTAAAATGAACCCCAATATAAAAACATTTTTTAAACTTGTTATTTCTTTTGAGGTTAAAAACACTTATGTTCCTTTAATCACTCATGTGTAACAGAGCTTTTTATAATTTTTTTTTTCTTTTAAGGAAAGGAAACTGCTTTGGCCTATAAAGAACAGACAAATATGAAGAATAAAAACCCTTCATTGAATATGTTTTACACACATAGATTTAATAGACAAAGCATGTTTACTAAATTACACAAAACAACAGCCACAAAGCTCACATTTTCCTTATCTTCAATTGTTTAAATGTTCATAGCTTCCTGTCCCAGACACAGAGGCCTTCTGTATAATTGCTTTGACTGAATTCCCTTGCATGCACAAACTCACCCCTCTTTATTTGCAGCTTCCACTGTCTGTCTTTTCTACAGTAGATTGGGGGACCTTGAGAAGTGGCCCACCAGGGTACAAATAGATTTGCCAGGGCCTAATGGCAACTTTCCAACTGCTGCTCCACTTCCCTCAAAAGTTTTCATTATCCATATTACTTTCACAAAATAGAAAGGAAGTGTTCCCCTTGCCAAGACAAATGACTTTTCTCCATAGTTAATATGAAGAAAGAGAAATGACCAAAGAAACTTAGGAGAGCTGTCATTTTCTACAGAGCCATAATGATGCACTGTGTAACATATTCTGCTTTCAAGCCTTAATGCTTGAGAAATTTTTTTTAAAGTCCATGGTCAAATTCTGCTTCCTCTAGGTTCATGTTTTTTCTGCTCATGATCCTTCTTTTTCATCCTTCTTTTTTGATGCAATCAAAAACATATTTAAAATAACAGGAGCTTCACAGAGGTTTTAAATTGAGTATCATTGGAGGACTGACCACACAGAGAGAAACACTGAAAGTTTAGTGTTACTCACATTTGAGATTTTGAAAAGTCAGGATTTCATCTTAATTTTTTCTATTTTTTTCATTACTCCTTAGTTTTATGGTGTTTTTTTTCCCCTCCTGACATTTAGATACCAAAGCTAGTATGTTACTTAGAGAGAGAGAGCAGAAAGAAAGTGTCATTTGCATTCTTTCAAGGATTATAGCAACATTTTCAGGCAGCTTCCTTTCATTTGCTTACAAGTTGCATAATTCAAGAACATAATCTATTCTTGACTGGGTCTCTCCATGTAATATTTTTGTACTTGTACTAGAAATGGGGCAATTTGTTTCAATTCAGAAAACCATGAGAATGAGATTTCCATTGTATCATCTGTGCTTGAATGGCACTTGTGTTTCTCAGGGAAGTCAATCTGTTGTGAAGGACATTGAGTGCTGGGCTGAGGGAAGCTTCCTTTGCCTGCGAGGCAGGGTGAACAACCTGAGCCAGTCCATGAAATCATAGCACACAAGCAAACAGGCAATGAAATGAAGGGCATTCAGCTGAAACCACAGACCAGATGCTTCCATGGTATACATTCACTATGGTTCACTTAATTCTGTCAAAGCCTTTATGGCAGCAGAGAGACAGACATGCAAGTGCGTATGTTCCTGTGTACTTTTTTCTCTTTTTCCCAAGGCTGTGAGAAGGCTTTAACTGGCAAATACAGGACTCTCCTTCCAATCATCCCTGGACTTCTAAGTTTTTTGAGTCTCTTAAAGGCAGCCCACTTTTGCGAGGCTTTTGGAGCTCACCATAAAAGCTTTCTGGCTTGCAAAAGACAAGTTTCCAAACAGAGACTTTACTGGTTTGTCTTCTCTTCTAGACATTGAGAAACAAACTATTGCATTTTACAAGAAATAACATGCTGTAAACTGAATTATTTATCAAATACAACTATGATCTAAAGAAGGTGAAGAAAATGAGACATTTATTGTTAGTTGGGAAAACATCATTGCATATCAAATATATTCTATTTATTACAACATCCCTCCTGACAAAGCTTCCTGTAGAAAAGGATATTGTAGCTCCTTCTTGTTTGAGGAACAACAAATCCTCATTCTAATGAAGCATTAGTGATGGTATTCAACAAGTTTTTGATGCATCATTGTAATTACAGAGTGATTAAAACTTCATTGCCTTATAGCAGACTGATTTTTCTGTAAGAATAACAGAAGGAAAAAGAATAACAGAGTTGCTTGCACTGATGCTACATCATTACAACTCCAGTTTTTCCCATAGAAAGCTGAGAACACTCTGCAAGAATCTGCGTCAGACTCCCAAAGACACATCTGTGTCCTTAGAGCTAGAAAATCTGACCCCAGAAACTGTGAACTAACTGTTGATTTGAAACCAAACCCCACAATGGGAGGTGCAAATGCAGAGCAAGGGTAAGAAAGCTCCATATTACCTGTTACTCCTCCTTCTTACTCAGCACTGCTGTGCTGTTTAAATTGATGGGATTCTACTGCAATGCATAACCACTTCAGCCTCCTGTGGGAAGGCACAAAGCAAATAGTAAAGACATACTGAATTTAAACCACTGCAGGCTGTGGTTTATTGTTTCAGTTACTGTTCAAAGACGTTTTAGAATTATGTGCCCTGTCCCCCTTTATATCTAATAATATTACAGTCTGTCCACATACCCGTAGGACCAATGAATTCTGTTTGGTTAAAAATATATCTTACAGACAATTTTGATGTGAAGAGAGACAGAATGCTCCTTTTACTCATGGTAATTTGTTCCAGTGGTCAATCCCTTGCTAGAATTTTTGTGTGCACACTGATTTTCCCTCTTTAAATTTGTTGGCCTTTATCTTTCAGCCACTAGCTCTTTACTTTTTCCCTCACTACACTAAATACATTTCAGAACCCATTTTCCCCCCTCTGTGTTTATATACTACACTGCATATGTTACCTAGACAATTTTCTGATAAGCCAAAGTCTTTCATCTCTCTTTCCCACTGTGCATTTCTGACTGCTCTTCAATTCAGTAGCAGTTTTGTGTTTACTTTCTAGACCACAAATAAAAGTGCTGAGCAGGCAGATCTGGACTGAGTACTGGCACTTTCACAACTTCATTCAAAAAGCATCTGCTCAGTAATGGTCCCCCTTGCTGGGGATTTTGGTATCTGTCAGTTTACCAGTTCACAAGTCACATATAACTGCACTTTTAAGGCTCTATATAATTTTCCACCTGGTACCAAGTCACTCTACTTACATCCCACTATTCCCCACTCTTAGCAATAGCTGTCAAATTTCATAAATTTTTTTTATAAGTCTGCTGCTGCCTGACAAGTCTAGCTCTCATGCATCCTCTTTGGGTCTCCTAGAAAAAAGAAATTCCCTCTATGTGCGCTGTCAACTCTGTAAACATCAGTTTACAGAATATGTATTCCAGCATTTAATTCTTCACCAAAGGGAACCTATTTCAGTTATTTCATTTCTTTGTCCCAAACTGAAGTCACATTAAACACTTTATGCTTATCCATGTTAGCTTGCTTGACCTTTAACAACAGCCAGAATGACCTTATCTTTTTCTGACAAGCTAAGATATAAGCACAGCTTATTGCATACACCTTATTTTTCCTCCATGCACAGAAAAAAACTAAAATCTGTTGCAACTTTCACAGAGGATCCCTTGAATTCAAGTAGGCAAGGTCTATGTGTTTGGCTCTGTCTTATTAAGGGTCTGGTGCCTGATAAATATGGAAGGCAGAAACAATTTTCTCACTTTTTGTTTTAGCAACAACTAGCAGCAGCAGCCTCATGTCTTCAAGACTTAACATTCCCATCCCAAGAGAGCAAAGATGAAAAGGAGGAGCTCCAGAATTTCAGCAGGACGTGAAAAACAAGCAGGTAACCTGCAGCCCAAGCTTCAATGGTTTTATTTATGCATCACTTTATGCAAGCTCCCTCTGGGAGCAGAGGGCTACAAGAGGCAGAGCGTGGGAAGCAGCAGTATTTTCTCTGAGCACAACACCTGTTCTGCCTTCTGATGTGTGGCAGAAGACCTGGGCAAGAGGCCGAGAACCAGGAAGAAAAGGAGCAGGAGTGGGGCTTGACATTTTAACAAAAAATCTCTCTTCAGACCACACTGGACCTTGCAGAGTGCTTAAGGAACAGTAAAAAGCTGTCAGCATCCTCTCGTTCTCTCCTCAGCAGGTTTTCCTTTCTGCGACTATGTACTTATCTGCTAACTACAAGCCTACCAAAAACAGAGAAACAGTGAAAGCTTTCAGAACCTGGGTGTAAAAATCTCCACGACCAAAAGGTTCCCCCACTCACCCAAGCTGTCTCACATTAAAGGAAAAAATATATTCCCCAGTTAGAAGGCCTGTGTCTTGAGAGGGCGGAACACTAAACATATACTTGTTCAGAAGTACTTAGTGCTAGATTCTTTCTGACAAACTAGATAGCCCCGTAGCCAAATACCTCAAAATAACTGAAAACTGATGCTAGTTTCTTTAAGAGAATGTTGCTGTTTTGGGGATTTTTGTCCCCTTATCCTCTGCAATTTGCAGTTTGCCTTTTTTGCTTTGCCAAATTTTGTTTCATTATATTTTGTGGACCAGCCCAGACAGCACTTTGTTTCTGCTTGATGTGGACACCCTCCAGATTTTTGTAGACGTTTATTGTCCTAACTGTGCCTGTGAGCCTATGCTTAGTTGAGAATCATTGATTCTCATTTGGAACATCTCTGATGCCTGCAATATCTGTTATTTTCCAATTCCAACATGAAACTATCTTCTCATTTTGGATAGCTACAGAGTGTGTTCCCATCCAGGACACCAAGCACACAGCTATCTGTATTTCTAAACTCATCATATCATCAGGAAAAAAAAAAAAGCCATAATTAAGAGTCTAAAACAAACAGATCCCACTGAGGGCCTTTGAAGTTTATGGCCCATCCAGCCTTGTGTCCTGCACGGTGTAATTTGTGAAGTGCTGTGTTAGCATGACCACAGACATCTAGATTTGGCATGGGTGAATGGAATGTCTATTCCATTCACCCTTCCAACTAATTTATAATCTGCACAGTATTTTAAGTCTCAAATGACTGTGAAATAAGGATCCACATACTGATCATCTCTTCAGTCCAATAATCTGAGTTAGAACCTGCTGCAATGATGACATTTTACAAGGAAACAGTTGAATGCCTTCTTTTCAATCTTCCTGTGCATCAGAGATCTCAGGAGAGAAGTCCTGCACAGGCAGAAATAGCTACAACCTTATTATATGTAGCTAAAGGAAAAGCACTGTGTAACGTATTCTGTTTTCAAGCCTTTAATGCTTGAGAAATTATTTTTAATGTCCATGGTCAAATTATAATTTTGCTATAACCAAATTCAGTGAAAATTGCTGGGTTTCCCATTATTTGATTAGAAAATATGCTAAATATTTTTTTTTTTCCTCAACAAATTCAAACCCTTTTTCATGCTGACTGATGCAGAAGGGGGGTTTGGCTGGCAAAAATAATGTTTTAAGCAAAGACAAAAGTCTGGGTCCAAGATTCACCTGCTGTGATAAGGAACTGAACACCTGACTAATGAGCTAAGTACTTCACTACTTGTGTATGCTCTTCTGCAGATATAAACAAGAACATGTTTTGGGCCCTAAATTCAAGCTGGATTTTCTTACAGCTTAGTGTCACAACCCCCAAAACAGGCAAAAAAAACAAAACAAAACAAAACAAAACAAAACAAAACAAAACCAAACCTAAAACCAAACAGCAACACGGCACCATAACAATCTAAAACTCAAGTCCTTTTCAGATGAAACGTGGCCAGGAGAAAGAAGGGAATTTTTCTTAATTCTTCACTGTTGGTGGGATGCTGGGATGTGAGCATAAAGGCTAAGGAGAACCTGTAGTCTCTAAACAGCACAGTAACCAGAATTAAAGGAAAAAATAGTCTCAGCAATCCAGCTCCTTCCCAGTAAAAGAACTGGGTGTGTCATTTACCCTCTGTCTCTTTCATCCCACTCTTACTCACCCAAAATGCCTTATAAAGCATTGTCATGCACTGAAAAGCAGGCTGGAAATTATATACTCCTGGATTAATAAAGTAATCTGAACTAAGGTGTTTGCTGTCAGGTGGGTGAGCCTGACATGCACCCTCCAGTAACATGGATTTTAATTGCAAATGAAAATTGGCAAATACACCTTGCCTATTGACCCAATCCAAGGCCTCTGGAGGACCAAACACCTTCAGAAATCCAGAAGGATGAGGTTGGAGGGAATTTGGGAAAGAAAAACACTTGTGCTTCTAGTAATTTCTTTTTCTCTCACTGATAACGGGTAGGCAATGGAGCATCCATCATCTCTCTTCACAGCCAGGAGAGTTTCTGTCCCAAAAGGACAATCTTCCCAGATGGTCGCTTGCACATATCAAAGAAATACAAGTCATTGAAAAACCAAGCAAAGTCATTGAAAAACCAGGCAAAGAAATCTAGCAGGGACATGGGTGAACACCCTGAAGCAGAAGACAAATATACCAGCTTAATACCTCAAAAGTAATATCATTTTAATTCTGTTGCTAATCCAAATCATATTTTATGGCCTGATTTTTCTAGTTGTTTTTGGGACCTCCAAACTCTGGCAGTGACCTATCAATGGAAAATTGGGTTAGGATATCTTCAATAGCAGCACTGCACACCAAGCATCCGTACTCATCTTTCCTAAACAATTTAAATAAAGATCAGCACAGGGGAAGGCAAAGGTAAGACACAATTCATCCCAGATCCTCAGCACTATTTCATGGCTCTGCTGTTGTCATCTCCTTTCTTCCAGGCCAGCCCCGTGGCCAAGTTCCTCAAATTTGGATGCTTCTGCTGCCTGCAAAAAGTGCTGGTGTTAGTACAGACAAGCCCATATATTGCAAGAACGTGTGGAAATATTAGTAGGAATTCAACAAAATACTAATATTTTTTGTGGAGTCGTTTGAGATGATACAGACATACACTGGCTCACATCAAACAGGAGTTGATGGATGTGCCTTTAAGTGACCCTTACAAGTTAAAGGTTACAGGTGTGTTACCACTCAATCATGACAGTACAAGGAGTACTTTGTGTGGTCTGTGAGGAACCACAGAGATACACAGGATTCAATGGAGCACAGAGCAGCATATGTGTATAAAGAATGAGTCAACCTATTTGATTAAAAATGTAAGGAGCAGAGAAACATGGGGAGCACAAGGAATTAAGCACATGAACTCACCCTAAAAATAATGGGAGCTATGCACTCACTAAGGATTACATGCTGAAAAACAACAAAACTCAATGAATCCCTAATTGCCCAGATAGCATTCAAAGGAGAGGACACATTAACTCTGTAATATAACATATGAACTGCAGCATTGCCATTGTCTTAGGGGACAACATTTCATAAGACATTGATTTTTTTTTTAAAAAAAACTCTTGCAGGAGCAAAACTCTCTTCCACACTCTATTTCTACATTAGAAGAAGTTTTTGCATATAGTTTGGATTTTTTTCCAGGAGCAGAACCTTGTCCAAGGAGACTCTACCCCTACTGCAGCCCAGAAATTTTTGATGTTGACATGACTTTTGATAGAGTGAAACCTCAAAAAAACTGCCCCAAAAAAAAAAAACAACCCAAAAAACCCCCCAAAAAAACCCAACAAACAAAAAAAAACAAAAAAAAAAACAAAAAAAAAAAACAAAACAAAACAAAAAAAAACAAACAAAAAAAAACAAACAAAAAAAAAAACAACAACAACAACAACAAAAAAAAAAACAAAACAACAACAACAAAAAAAAAACAACCAAACAAAAAACCCTCCAAAAACCCACAAGGACTGTTTCTAGAATCCAATTATTTTGGACACTTTTGAGGGAAAAGCTACTCAGGACACCGTAGTTGTCTTTGAAAAATACCACTTTTTTAAAAATTTAATTTGCCATGGGAATGAACAGCACTGCCCTGTTGCATACAAGCCTCAGCAATTAAGCAAAAGTGCCCTACTATGTTAGTACAGTTCCTTTCTTCCAGAATAATCCAGCTGAGGACAACATAAATATTATATCAAACCCAACTAGGAAAAAAAAACCAAAAAACAAAGAAGCAAACAAACAAAACCCCCCCCAAAAAACCAATAAAACCCAAACACAATAAAAAGGCAAATGAACAAAAGAAAAAACCAAACAAAAATATTTTCCAAAGGCAGCACTTTTAATATGTAAAAAAGCTATTTGCTAGCACTGATATAAAAAAATCCATCAGGTCTGATATTAGATTTGATTAAACAGGTAAAAGGAAAGCAAGCAGGGGTTTTTGCTAACCACAGCTTGCAATTCCCCTCCTGAGCTCTCCATCTGTCATTGAAGTTCAGTAGTGCAAACACAGAGGCACAGACAGGTACGTGCATTGTAAAACTCAGCCCTAAACCTTTCACTGGAAAGGACAGAGAGGTTTGCTTAGTAATCGGGAATAGATTACTGAAGACATGACAAGTGCCAGCCTAGGCAAAGTGTTTTAAGTGAAAGCACTGAAAATAATTACATTTCTATTTTGGGGAAGCACTTGAGCATGTGCCTATCTCTAAGTGGTGACATAAAAGCTTTGTTGAATAGAGATGAGCCTTCTTGCATTCTGAGGATGAGACACACACTTAAGTTCTTGTCTGAATCAGCATCTACTTGAACAAATATAATCTCCTGAATTTCCTCTTCTTATTTACACACAGAAAGCTTGCAAGGACAAGAGCATACTGATAGCTCATAAATCCACTCTCTCCACTACATCAGTGGGGCTTTTTGCCCTCAGGATTAACTTTCTTTCCTCTCTGAGCCCTTGTGTACTCAAGAAATACAGATATGCTCTTAAGGGAACTTCTTGGAAGAAAAATAAGTGCTATAAGATGTTTCAGAAATTGGCCACACTGGGACACTGTACCAATGATATGGCCTGGAAAAGAGGAAATTATGGCTACACTACCAGCGAGGACCCATTTACAGAAACAAGAGAGTCTCACATACATCAACCCAGCTTGCTAGCATTAAAAATCAGTGAATTAAAAGTGGAATGTTTTAAAAATCTAATTTTTTAAAGGCATCCAATAGGAATTAGCTGTTAAGGGAAAGTGGGGAGTACTGCTTCTCTCCAAGTCCATCTCACTTCTCAAGCAAGAGCTCCCAAACATTTACAGATAAATGACCACCATCTAAGATAGTAGGTGGCCTCTCTACAGACCATCACTGTAGGCTGGAATACAGCATAAACTTCTGTAAGCTGTCTGTTGCAGAGAAAAACAAACTAAACATCAAATATTAGCGGTCTTAGAACATTAGAACTAAAACATTCTGCAATTTTTACTTATTTTACTTGAAAAAAAAAAAAATCTGACTCAGAAATATTCCACATCCAACGCATAAGCCATCACCTGGGCAGATGAAAAATTCCCAAAACAAGAGAATTAACCATTTCTTAAAGTCAGATGCCACTATTTTGTTGCATACAGGTGTAAAAGTGAAACTTAATAACCTAAGTGTAACATTTGTAAATGTGTCCTTTTGTCAAGCCTATAAACATCAGTCTACTCACCCTAAAGGAGCAAAAAAATGCAAATTATAGTTAAGATAGCTAAAGATGATTTAAAACAACTAGGAGATGTCCCCAAAAGTCACATTCCATCTGTTCTGAATGAAAATCACTTGGACTAAGAAGTCACTTTTAGAGAGACAAGAAAAATCAGTCAATATACACACACTCACACTCAAAGAAGATGACAGCATTGTAACATTGAATATGAATGAATGTTGATATGAATTAAAAGCTAGAAAGAACAGAAATTTTATGTAGCAAATAATAGACAGAAAAGTACCTCTCTGACGAGAACTCAAAGATTTTTTAAGCACAACAAGTACTCAAATGATCTCAGTAATAGTACCTATGGATTACAAGTTATGTATGATAATATAAAAAAAGGGCATAACTATGAAACATTTTTCTCCTGAATATTGTGAAGGAATAGTGAAAAGTATTTGCATCCCTTAAAGATAACAAAATGCTTCTGCATCGCCTTCAGTTATTGTTGAAATGTAAATGCCAGTTTAACATTTCAAATATAAACTTCTCAGGAAAGCAAAAAAAGAGAAGCCACAAAATGCATGCAGTCATACAAAAAAGAGCTGACTGAGAAGTAACCTGAACCACAGAAGTAGATTTTCAGTAGCTTCTGGAGGCCTAGAAAGTTTAACAGTACAAGAAAATAAAGCAGTGATGGAACAAAACTTCACAAAGGCAAATGGGCTGACTAGTTTAACATCAGCAATCAGTAGACCTGGCACCAGTCCCAATAAAATAATGAAATGACTAATTTATGGCACTGTTAGGTATTAAAAGGAATGCAATGCAATCAAAGACAATGAACATGGGCTTATGAATTCTGAATCTTGTTTTCAAATGAGCTTTTGCTGATAGGTGGTAAACTTGTTAATGTAATAGATTTCTGTAAAAGATTAGTTTTGACCTTAATTAATGAATTACAATTATGCAAAATCTGCATGGCATGCATTACACAAATTCAAACCTCCCAAAGTAATAGACCTTAAAATGTTGTTTTAAATGTGGAGCCACGGTTGAACAGCAGCATTTCTGGAGATGTGTTCTGAGACCTAACATACTTCCTAGATATTCCTCAGGGAAGGGGAGAGGCATCCCAGATTCTAGGCAATGAATTTACAAACAAACAGAGGGTGGACAGCAACACATTTGGATTATCCTAAACAGTTTTTAAACACTCCCCTCTCCTCAAGCATAAAATTATTCATCTTCTAAAAATACAGACTTCTGGGCCAGGTATTAGACACAACCACACAACCTCTATTTCCAGGTTTATCATCCAAAGTCCTTTGCTGCAGAGTTCTAGACATCTAAGCATCCCAGGAAATGTTTTCATGAAACTTGCTGTGAAAGGAGATGCTTTACAGGATCAGCTCTGAAGTGCAGGGGAAAGACCCAAACCCTGTGTGCCCATGTAATATGCATTATTTAAGAATTCAGATCTGGTGTGCATTTACCAAAAAAGAATGTGGCAATATATGACTCTATAAAAAAATAGCCTAAAGAATTACTGAAGACTTGGAAAACATGCTGTATAATGAAGAGTCAAAAAAGCTCAGGGTATTTAGTTTCCAGAGAGAATATAAAAGTTTGTTTCAACTGCATATCAACACACACATAGAATAAAAATTTGACAGAAGGCATCTTAATTTAGTAGACAAAAAATATGAAATTCACAGTGAGGAGTTAGTTTAAACAGCATAGAAATCAAAAAGATCCAATGTTACACTGTTTCTAATGCCATTTTTTTCCTACTAAGTGTTTATGCAGTGTGAACATTGAAAAAACAAATCAAAACCATCACACCCAACAAACCTAGCCAAATTGCACCTTTGACCCCATTTAGGCCCTTCCACATCTGCACATGTGTTATACTTCTGGTGTGTGGGTTTGGAACACAAAATCTTTTCTAGTTTTAGTTTCTTTGGATTTTTTGTTTATAATGCAAAATATCAATTAAACACTTTTATAAGTTTTTGCTGCACTTCGCAAAAATCCTGAAAAAGTAACAGATTCAGGATAAACTCTAACACCATCCTTATATATTAGTACCATCCTTATATTGCTGTGGTAAAACAGTGAATTGAGACTAATTCATACCCAGTGCTCTCTGTGCAGTCCAGCATTAATCAAAATACCCTGATGTCCTCAGAGCACCAAGTTGCTGACTGCCTTGTCCCACTACTGCAATCTTAGCTAGACAGTTTGTACTTTTACTAATTGCATGACAAATAATCACAACCCTTAGCTTTAACAATAACATCACAGACATACCAATAGCACTTCCATAATGTCTGTGCTAATATAGGGATATTAATCCATAGGCTAAGATTTTGCTGACTTCTTGCTATTAAAAAATCTATAATCAGTAATATAAGCAGCACCATACGCAGTCATTTCACTATTATCTCTCAAGCAACTGCAATTGAATAACTATATTAAAACAACTGACTGTTACCTAAGAGTTAATTTGATGTCAATCTTCAGTAAAATCACAATAAATAATAGGTTACTTTGCATAAACCTTAACATTATGAAAATTATATTTCAGCTGAGGAGAAGCCTGATTAAAATTTAAGACCCTGATCAAAAGTTTAAGCATTTGGATTCAACTCCAATTTTCATTACTAATAACATTACTCCATAACTTGAGTGTAATGATGAGTCCAGCAGATTTGGGCTTTAATGAGGACCCTGAGCAATGATGAACAGCTGGCCACCTTGAATCAGGATGTCTGCTGAGAGTGGGCAATTTGAAAAACCATAGGCTGTCTATTGCCAACATTTCAGAAGCAATGCCAAAAATCTAAGAAATTAGGGGGAAAATGCATTTGCTAGGATTTAACCCTCTGGCTATCCCAGGTGCCTGGAGAGAGTGACAATGTTCATTAAGTCAGCAACACAGTGACATAGAACAAGAGTGAAATTTGACTGTCTCTTAGTGGTTGCAGTCAGATTTTGGTGACGGACATGAAAACACACAAGCATTTGATCTCTCTTCCAAGGAAAATGACCAAAACATTTTCACAGCTGTACTACAGGTACTACAAAAAAGCAGCTCTCCACATGTGAAAGGCATTGTCCCCTTTTTCCTATCACTTGAGACAGTAAATTTCTGCAACACACTGTAGGTATCAGCACTGCATGCTATAACTTACATTACAGAGCTAAGAAAAGCATTGGAACAACTCAATAAATAAAAATGTGTCCATTAAATAAATCTATTGACTACCATACATATTCTCCTAATAATAAGAATCCAAAATCCACAAGGGCATAATAATAACAGAGTTGCCATGCATTTTTTTAAATGTTACCCCTTTTGTATTTTACAATTTTCCTGACCTATTACTGTAAGGTTAATCACAAAAAAGCCAAGAACATCCTAAACTGTGATTAACTATCAAAGTAAACTGAGAGGAATATTATCAAGTTCCTCTGTATCTGAAAGATTATCAAACCTCTCTCTTCTCACCATATTCTTTCCTAACCCATTACACACACCATTAGTTCTGCTAACTTTGCTATCCTGCTTTTATACTGTCACCTCTTGCAATAAATTCAACATTATTTTCCCTAAATCAATACACCATCAGCTGCAAATCCACAGTGATTCCTCCTTGTTCTCCATTTACCCTAACTGCCATTCTCTCCTGAGCACTTGTGAAACACCACGTGTAGGGTCCAAACCACACACATATGTCAGAAAGGAACAGCTGCTCCTATCTGAAACCTTCTTTATCAGACAGAGACAATCTCATGCATGCTGCCTGCTTATTATAACAGCACTATCTACAGCCCGGGACAGTCAAGAAAGATGTGGTGAAGGGGTGGAGAACTTTGTGATCACTGGATGAACACTCTGTGTAGATGATGAACCCCAAATAATACTCATTTCAAATCTCCGATCGCATGGGATTAGGAGAGAGAGTCAATGGCCATTGGACTTGTAGGCAAACTTCTGGGTCAATCTCACTCCAGTATGTTGTGTTTAGCCCTCACACCAAGACTGATTTATTCAAAGTTTCTTTATAGGTATGTCAGGTTCTCTTCTCTAAAAATATATTGTCTTTGACTTTCTAACAGACAGCTAAAAGCAAGGACCACACCAACATGGCAATGGAATTTCCATCTCAGCTGATTCACAAGAAAGATACTTCTCCATAAGTAATCAGCAGAGAAGAGCACAAAAGACACCATTGGAGACTGAAAACACTGACTCAGCTGATTCACAGGATTTGCCACTTGCACAGAAAAATGAGAAGGCATGGGAGACTAGAAGGAAGCTTTCACACTCCTTGCATCTGTGGACACAAATCTGCCACTGGACTCAGAGAGAAGCACTCGGTTTTCTTCAGTAGGGTTTTACAGAGCATAGAGTTGTCTAAAGTGATCGGTGCAAAATGGCTGTCAGGACTTACTGATTAGACTTCATTCTACCAACTGTTAATTACTGACTCTGCCTGACCCCACATGACTGCATAAAGGAGAGGCAGGCACACCATGGATGGCATTTGGCCTGAGGTGCCTCATGCGCAACTAGAGCAGAAAAAAAAGCACTCTGAACCATTAATGTACTTCTCAATTAAACATTTTATTCTCCATTTGCAGTTTTGGTTTTAATACCTCACATTACAAGACCATACTTCATTTTCTTCTGCTTATTCCCTCTCCTAGCAGAGGCACAGAACTCCATACTGAACTTAAATCAATTACACTTTGGAATGAAGAATGTTGAGCTATTTGACAAAATTTGCATTGCTTTAAAACTACGTAGACTAAGACTGTGAATGAGAGATTCATGCTGTGTTTGATAGGAAAAGCTATACAATGCTTCTGCTGACCTGTCTATGTTTTCTATTCCTGCCAGTTGTATAGCTAATATACCAGCAGTCTGATGTGCTTGCTTTTCTTAGCTACTGCCTCAGTTAGGAATCAGTGACTGCATTTCTTGTATGACATTTCTTGGAAAGAGACCAAACTGCTGCATTAGGGCAGTATGAATGTGTCTCTTGGAGGAGCAGTATTTCCTTATTTCCTCTGAAGTAACTGAGGGACAGATGAATGAAAGAGAGTCAAAAATATGGGACACAGCTGCCACAGCTCTAAATAACTACCCATTTTCACCTCATAAGCATTTGCATGGGAAAACTAGTTGTTGCGAGTACAGTGTCTACAGTATAATTTAGCCACCAGTTGGCACTTAATTTGATCCTCTATTTAATTTGATCAAGACCTCTGAAACTAAATCATCTGGTGCTTAAAAATACAACTTCCACTTCTAATTTTTTTTCTGCTTTAGTCAGGATAAATTGCTGCTAGATAAATTGATTCTTGGCTACAATTAGTTGCTGTCTAATTAATGGTGATGAGCATAAAGAAATACTTATAAATAATACAAAAAATATGGAGGCTGATCAAGGAAAACTTGTGGAACTACAAGCTACAAAACTGAAATAATATTTTTGAAAGAACTGTCATAGCACTCAGGGCTCAGTGTTTCTCTCCTCTTATTAGTGTACTACATGGTAGACATTTACTTCCAAAGTGTTCCTGCTAAGAGTTGCACCCATTTTCACAGGTGAGAAAACACATATTTAAAGACTTCTTGCATGACTGTGTGGATGATATATCTGCACCACATCTAGAAACGAAAACACTTAACTCAGGACCAGTCCATCTCCTCACAGGCCAGAGGAGACATAGACCCTAACTCAGCATAGGTTCCAACAGTGATATCAATAATGCAGGAAGCCACAGGTTTCAATGAGAAGTGTGGGAAAAACCATCAATATATTCAACAGAAAGGATGGCATTATAAAATCAGGGGACAGTTTACTTTTTCACTCTGTTTCTACAGGGATTTTGCTTTTGATCCTCAGAGTTCAAATATTTGTCCCCCACAGATTTGTCAGAATTAAAATTTTATTTTCTCTCATATAAAATGTAAATAAGATATGGCTAATGCAGAAAACACTTGGTAAATGATGAAAGAGACATATAGAGCAGACAATGGATAATGCCATTGGTAGCCAAAGAAAACTGATTAAATACTCTGTAGCATACCAAATTCCTGGTCTCAAATGTTTGTAGTATCACTTATTATCCCAACTAATTGTTTAGTAGAGCCAGACACATACTGTATGAGGCTGTAAATGGTCCATCATCACCACACAGTATCTTGGTAAAGCTGACATAAGTCAGAATACAAGCATGGCAGACACTGATAACACATCAAGCATGGAGAATACTGATATCCTACTTTCCCAGGAATCATGAGGTTTTTTTTTGTTCTGTTCCACCACCCCAAACCTCCCTCTCCCAGCATGGGGCACTGATGTTTGAGGTTGTTCTTTTCTCTAGCCACAAAGTTTCTTGTATTCCTGTTCCATCTTGCACCAGTTCTTCCTTGCCTAATTTTATTTTTCATATCAGATCTGTACTGTAAATTGCCCAACAGCATTATTTTTATTAATTCATCCCATGGTAGTCTAGTCTGAGTGTACCTTATGTCAGCAGCACATTTTTGTAGCTCAGGTAATTTCCTCCTTTTTAAAATAAATCAGGGCACTGACAGCTCCTCTGATTTGAAAGATGCAATGAGATTAGACATCTGTTATTTTTCCCACAGTTGGGGCATTTAAAAAAAAAGTTCACTACAGCATTTTTACACCATCTTCCACTCCTCACTTCTGTATCTCAAGAGTCAAACAAACAAGAGGAGAAAGCTTAATAAGCACCAGAGGCGGAGTGTGGGTTAATGAGACTTACAGTCAAAGGTTCTCATTAGTTTTGAAGCTATTTTATTAGAGGATGATGTGGATTATGAGAGTAAAATGAAGCACTGCACAGCAGCATCTGACTTTCAGATGATCCCTTTCCAGTTACTATGGGGAAAAAAAAAAAAAAAAACAAAAGGAAGTAGACATAGTTACTGGAGGACAAGAGGCATGCCCACTGCAACCTGTCATGGACAATTTCACAGTTAGAAATTGTGGTTCAAGAATAATGTGTTTTTAATTGTTCATGATTCAGAGCACTTTATGTTGACTGCAACTCTGTTACAAATAACAAATACTTTGCAGAAAAAGAAAGACGGCAGCACAGCAAAGCCACACCACTTAAACGCTGCTTATTTCCATTGTCAGCCACAGAAAAAGGATTTTCTCATTGAGAAAACAAAACAAAGGGACAGAAATTCGAGACTGACCTTTGGCTCCAGCCCAACATCATTGCAGATTACCAGGAAAAAAGGAATAGAGCAGAGCTAACTAGGAGGGTGGTAGCATCCCAGACTGGCACCAGCAAAGTGAGGTAGCCTTCACTTGAGTCAAATGATTGAGGAAGAGATTTCATCCTTCTCTTATCATGGCTGCATGCCTTGCCCCATATCTCCATATGCCTACATTCAGTTTTTCTCAACTTAAGCATCAAGAATTTTTGAATAATTATTATTTATCTGTTTGCTCCCACAGATTTTGAGATGGAGAAATACCACAGCTGAATACACTATTTCATGTGGCCCATGAGAAAGGCATATTTTAATTTTAAGGAGATTTTATTGTTTTTACGCCTGCTGCTTTACAATACATGCTGCATTTTCCATACTCCCAGCTACTGTAATTATAATAAAGTCATATATATGAAGTGAAGTAAAATTCAGACATCACCTTGGTACCTAGGAATAATTTAGATGTGCTCTAAGTAAAGAAACTCTCTTAGCTGGATCTACCAACGTTTCTCTCTTCCCAAGGGAATTTTTTTCCCACTTTTAATTAAGGAAAGAATACAAAAGCATACTTACTGAAGCCATGTATTTGTACTTATATTAGCAAAGGCAGCACTCTGTTTGAAACTTAATATTTTTCTATTCTCTCCAAAGAGCTATTCATCAGCACACCTACAAATAAACACTTCCTGTAAATTATAAATCAAAGTGCTCTTACCCTCAGTTGTCTCAAAGTTGATCATTTTAGGTAGAAAGCTCTATCTGGATCCTGAAGAACACTCTTGAACTGGTTAAAAATAAACTATTAAAGAGAGGTTGGGAAGAACTTTGAAAATCAGCAGGGGAGAAGGAAAACAGTACCAGCTAGCTCAGGTGAGAGATGAAGATAAGTTTAGCACCTAGTAGAGAAGAAAAAATCCCTTTCTTTGGGGGTGCCAGTGGACACTCAGTGCCTCATGTGAAGCTCTGTGACTGACACATTACAGCACAGCAGCCTTTAGCTGAATGACACTTAGTCTCACCTCGCTGGCCTCCTGAAGGAGGCAACGAGGAGTGTATCTCTACATAAATCTGCCTGAAGAAGAGACCACTAATTACCCCTCTTCCTAAATGTATTTTGTCCTAGCAAGATTTGAGTGTGGCCCTTTTTTAAAAAAAAGAATAACACGTCTGTAGTAGAATCATAGGATCATTAAGGTCGAAAAATGTCTCTAAGAACATCAGGTCCAACCACTAACCCCAGGATCACAGTGTTCATCACTAAATCATATCCCCAAGTAGCACACTGTTGATGCCTTTTGAACAATTTCAGAGATGATGATTCCATCACCTTCCTATGCATTCTCTCCCAAAGCCTGAAAATCCTTCCAGTGAAAAATTTTTTCCTAATATCCTGTCTAAATCTCCCCAGGTGCAACCTGAAGCCATTTCCTGTTATCTTGTCACCTGTTACCTGGTAGATGAGACTGAATCTCCAGAGGACTACAACCTCCTTTCACATAGTCATAGAGAGCAATAAGGTTGGCCCTGAGACTCTTTTTCTCTAAGCTGAGAGAAAAAGTTGAACAAGAGACACACTAGTTATCATATGCTAAACAAACATCTAGAATTAAAAAGGTATTATCATTCTTTGAAAAAAAAAAAAAAATCCAAGTCAAACAGTAGCCTCAAGGACACACCAGAAAGATTACAGCAGTGTCAGAAGTCCATACACAGTTCTTCCATTTCCATGCTACAGCCAGCATTCTAAACTATTTCTGACATAGACAATTAGAATACAGTAAAAAGAAGGAAAGAAACTAACTATACACAGGAAATGTTATAGATAGCCTGTCACTTGCCAGATCACCATAGAGCTTGCTATTGCTACTGTATTACATTCAGGTTTTTCAATAATTTAATAGCAGCTGAAACAGGTTTGACATGCCTGGGAAAAACATAGCACATTTAACAAATGTAGAAAAATATTTATAATCAAATAGACCAGTTGGTAAGTGCAATTTACTAATAACATAATTACTAGGAAGTATATTATTATTATTATTATTATTATTATTATTATTATTATTATTATTATTTTGACCAAAAAAACTAAACCAAAGACCCAAAACATAACCATGATAATATCCTGATGGATAAAACACAAACACACTCAAACCCAATAGAGATCCACTGCTACCCACAGAACCAAATAAATCCTGACAGCAGAAATCTCAAGATTTCTCGACAATCTCAATCTCAACAATTGCAATGTTTTACCATTGTTCAAGCTGCCTTTCATTCACAGAAGCAAAGTTACATAAGATTTTGAGATTAATTTACCCACTCAATTCCATAAAAGGTGGGATAGGACAATTTTAGCAGGATTTGTTCACTATTCATGAACACCTTCTAATCTGGATTTAGAGTTTAGCATGCAGAAGTGCCACTTTTCACAGTAAACTGCAGATTTAACAGAATTACACTTCTAATTCTGTAGAAAGAGCTTTATTGGACTTGTCAATGCATACATTTAAGTTAACTCTTTGCACCCCAACTGAACAGTAATGGCAAAGAAAAAACAAACAAAAGAATCTTGTTAGATGTAGATGATCTTCCAGTCCAGCCTGAGGTAATTAACAGTGAATTTAATTTCTTTTCCACCACATTGATTGAGCACTTTTCTCCACCTTTGTAACTGGTAGGACTTAGAATTCACATATCCCCCCCTTTAACTTTTTTCCTCAAAATTCCGTTCTTCTAGTGCCTTAGTTTAGTTTTATTTAAACTCCTTCAGCCTTCAATTCAAGCATCAACTGATCACTGCCACACTTACCAAAAAACCTAACCCAAATTAAATGGAGTGGACCTAAAACTCATTGCTCTGGGGAGTTTTTTGCAGAGAGTGGGGAATAACTGTAAATGCATCCATTATTTCCTTCACTGAAATAGACTTTGGAAATTTCAAAGCATTCTAATGAACACTGCTTGATCCAAACATCAGGAATCTCATCAGCTTAATGGACATTAGAACTGGATATCAGTGAAAAGGCAAAGCATTGCAATTTCTCTGAAATTCCAGTATTATCAGCAAATTTATGAGTACAGGGAAGGCATCTCTTTGATGTGCAAGGATCAAGTTTGGGAATGCTTACACAAGTTGAACACATGTTGACTTGATGGGAAGTACTCATTGGTGCTGAAGGAGTAGGCCAACATCATTGTAAGATGAACTCAATTACCTTTCAAGATGATGGGACTGGCTTGATGGGTAATGGATGTTACTTACAACAAATTTATTAAGGCTTTAACACTCTCTCCCATGACATCATAGACAGCTGATTAATTATGGGGTGGGTAAATAGAGAAGCAGACTGAAAACTGACTGAACTGCTGGTCTCACAAGATTGTTATCAGTGGCACTGAAGTCCAGTTGAAGAGAGTGCTTGGTGTTCCCAAGAGATGTGTTCTGTGATCAATACAATTGAACTTCTTCATGACAAGTTCCATTAATAATGGGAAAGAGTGCAAGTTTAGCAAGTTTTCAGATTATATTGAATTAGGAGAAGTGGTTGATAAATCAGGCTGTTTTGCTATTATGCAGAAGGATGTGAACAGACTCGAGAAGGGAGGTGACAGGAACTTCATGCAGTTCAACAAATGAAAATGCAAAACCTCAAACCTATGGAGGAACAAACCCATTCACAAGCACGTGCTGGATTCCGACCACCCAAAATCCAGCTTTACAGGTAGGACCTAGGTGTAATGAAGGACAAGTAGAACACATAACAGCAATGTGCCCCTGCAGAAAAGAAGGCTAACAGTACCCTGAGCTGCATTAGAGGAACATTACTAGATCAAGATAGGTGTTTGTTCCTCTTTATTTGGCACTGCTGAGGCAAGTTTGGAGCACTGAGTTTGATTCTGAGCTCCCGAGTACAAGAGACATCTGTACCTACTGCAACAAGTCTAGGGAATAGCCATGAGATGGCTAAATCTTGGAGCACGAGTAATTCTATAGGCAATTGAGAGAAATTTTGGATCTGTAGCCCTTGTCCCTAGAGGTGATTTCAAACTCCAAGATATCAACTGGGAACATCACCCTACTGTGACATTCAACAAGCATTGTACATTCTTGAAGTTTGTGGGAGATAACTTTTTGCCACACATACTTTGTAAGCAAACTAGGCAAGATAGAATTACTATTTTCTAGAGAAGGATTCATGAGGGATGTGATGGTAGGTGGTTGTCTACCCAGGTCACAGTGATCATGAACTTGTTGAGTCTGAATTTTCAGTGAGAAAATAAGGACAGCAGAGTTTCCACCCTGGACATCAGGAGAACAAACTATTAAGCTATTCAGAGAGCTGTTTAGCAGAGTACCCTGGGAATCTCATTTTGAGGTCTTAGGAGTCTTTGAGGTCTAGTCAGCTTTTCAGAACCACCTTTCAGAAGCACAAGAGTAGGCAATTCCACTTGGAAAGTCAAGCAAGTAGGAGACGCTGCCAGATTGTCTGAAGAGGGTGCTCCTCCCATAGCTCAAGAGGAAAAGAGTCATCTCCAGAAACAAGGTCAAGCTTCACAGAAAGAGTACAGACTTGTAGTCTGCTTATGCAGGGAGAAGGTGCAAAAGGCTGAAGTTTAGTTAGAATTGAAGCTAGAGAGTGTTAGATAATCAGATAATAAGATAGGCTATTTAAAGTATGCTAACAGTAAGAAAACATTGGATCAATTCTTCTTGAAGACAGCCATCTGGTTTAAAGGGATGAAGAAAAAGTGGAAGCATTAGATGCAATCTTTAGCTAAATTTTTAATACTCATAGAATTTGGGTTGCCCCTGAGCCAGAGGACCATGGGAACAGTGACACTGAAATTGTCAGGGATCATCAGCTCTATCAGAGAATATTTACAAGTCTATTGGGCCTAATGGAGTTCACTCCAGAGTAATGCAAGAACTAGGAGATTATATAGCAGGACCTCTCTTGATCATCTACCAAAATCTTGAGGGTCTGGGGGCATCTCCACTGACTGGAATCTATCCATTCTTCCACATGAGAGGTGCCCCAAGCCTGTCAGTGTTTAAGAGACCTTTGGACAATGACCTTCATAACATGCTTCCACTTTTGGTCAGCCCAGAATTTGTCAGGCAGCTGGATTAGATGGTCACTGTAAGTCCCTTTCAACAGATAGATTATTCCATTCTATTCAATATATGAGTAGAGCCTGGGAGAATTGGGACTGTTCAGTCTGGAGAAGAGAAGGCTCAGGGGGATCTGATAAATGTATAATAAATACCTGAGGAGGAAGTAAGAAGGCAGATCCAGACTTATTGGTAGCTCCCAGTGACAGGAGAAGAGACAACTGGCATAGATTGAAATACAGGAAAACCTTTTTGAACCTAAGAAAACACATCTTTACATTGAAGATGACCAAACATGAGAACTAGTTATGAAATGTCTGTCCTTGTAGATATTTGAAATTAGATTGGACACAGCCCTGAGCAACCTCCTGTAGTTTAACAGCCCTTTCTGATCCAGTTGGGGTGGGAGGAGTAGACTATGGACCAGATGATTTCCAGAAGCATGTTCCCACCTCATTGAATCTGTAATTCACCCTGGGAAAAACCACAGGATGGACAGGCAGGATGGTCTGCAGACATCCAGTTGCTGAACATCAAACTGAAAAAGAGTTCATCCTAACCCTGCTCTCCATTGCAAAAGTATTTGACCAAAATTGAGCAGATTTGCAAATTCTTGCAGCACACAGATCTTGAAGTTGTAGAAGCATCCAAAATTTTTGCTGACAAGACAAAGACCCTCCAACTCAGCAGTCAATTCTGTGAAGTGTTTACAGCTGCTTCCAACCATGCTGAACCAAACATTTTCCATCTGTCTCCTGTGACTGTAAACAGCACTCTAACATGGCTTTAAACTCTGCAGAATTGCACAATCAAGCAAGAATTTTTCATTGTGCTTCTAGCCTGCTTGATTATTTATTAATTCAACTCAGAATTCACTGCACTTAGGTTAACATCAGGACTTTTTCACATATGCCTTCCTCTTAATCTTTGAGCGATCGGTAAATTAGCAAGTTGCCACGAAGGTAATGCTTTATGTGTAACAGATTAAATTAGCCCAAACACCCTTCTGCTCTGGACCTCAGTGATTTAACTCAAACGTCACAATTCAGACTGACCCATAGAGTGACAGAAAAGGTTAACAATGTGCTATTTCTGTACCAGTGCAAGGATTAGTTAAGATTGTCTATATTGACTTGTTTTGCAGTCTTGCTTTTAAATATTTTAAATATATGTTTGAATATTTTCTTGCAAAATCACTAAAAAGCCCACAGACGAAGGAGTTGGAATTCAAATGTATAGGAAGGATGCACACTAAAGAAAAGCTTTAAGAAATTTGGGAGAATTCCTGCTGGTTCAATTTCTGCCCGGGCAAAGGGGAAAGAGTTAGTTTGTAAATTTTTTAGCCAGAATAAATTTGAGTTATTTTTGCCTAATTGAAAAATCAATATTTCCTACTGGTTTCCAGATAATCCTTGTTTCTTTTTTTTCTACCAGGCCAGGACTGCAGCTTTTATTTTCTTACATCTCTTATTTCACCACCATTTTTTAACTTTAATTTTTTTTTTCCTAATTTTAAAGTGAGTGAGTAGCAAGAATTGAAGAAAGTTACTGAAGACTGCTGCAGGGGAGAAAAAAAACAAAACAATGAACAAAACCCCAAGGAGCACTTTTCTTAATGGCAGTTCAGAGTGGCAAGAGCCATGCACAGGGAACCATGCTGGGCTAGCAGCTTGGAGAGAGGCTTTTCTCTCAGTTGCCATGACACTTGTTTCCTGCTACCAAGTAACCCCCTGAGGGCACTAATATAGAAACATACAGCACACACTCTTTTTAACCCCAAAATCGTGAAACTGGCTTGGAAAAGAATGGACCAATCTGTAGAAAACAAATTACAGTGAATTGATAATCTTGGAGGGCTCGACTGGGATGTCAAAATCGGAGAGAGTCAGATGAAAGCAGTTTGCCATCACATTTGCCATTTTGGTTTTAATATTACAATGTCAGAATTGGAAGTGTTTAATACTAGAGTTTAAAAGAACTTCAGAAAATAAACTATTCCTACAATGTCTCCATAAAAAAATATTTTACTGTAAAAGTATAAGAGCACTATTCCTATATAAGGAAATGAGGAGACTAAAATATACAGATTGCATCATCGAAATCAGTGGAGTGATCACTAAACTTCACAGCTCTCCACTAGAAGAGGAAGGATCTATGCACACTCTTGTTAATACTGTTGCTATTACTGTTTTGTTTTGTGTTTTTTTTTTTTCTCATTGCTATTTCCAATAAATGGTTCTTATCTCAGCCTGTGATCTTTGCCTTTTGTGTCTCCAGTCCTCCTCTCCAGCCACCCATGGGAGCAGAAAAGGAGGAGGGAGAGTGAACAGGCAGCAGCATGGTTTAGAGAATCTTGGCAGGAGAATTAAATTAGGGATTACAACTCATAAACTACTACAGGGATTAAACAGCACAACCAAGGAACCAAGGAAGTCTCTATACAAAAAATAATCCACAGTACAGCACCAATGTCCTGTCTTTTTTATTAAAAAACACCTGATTTCCACTACAATTACCCTCAGAAACTAAACCACACTTGGACACAGAGTATTAAAGACAAATCGTGCACAAATATTTGAAATGTAATAACTCAATTCTCAAAGGTATTGAGCACATCAGGAATCCAGCCAAACTGAGGTTAGTGTTTCACCTTCAAATCTGGGATTGAGAATTAAACCGAACCACACCTCAGAGCAGACAACATTCATCCTAGCGGTTCAGCTTTGTTCACTGTACATTTTGCCAGAGGATGCTATAAGCCAACAGGAAAAAGGTTTCAGTGCTGAATGAAGCCAAGGAGAGCTGTGGAACCTTGACAAAATGATACCTAGCCTAGAAGTTCTGTGTAGTACACAGGAAGCAGCATCAGCTCCATGTTTATTTCACAGAAGCAGTGAAAGAAAACCTTTAGTTCAATAGCTAGAAGAGCCATTTCAGGGTATATATGTTATAAAGATCGATGGATTAACTCTAACCTAATGTCAAGGAGAAGAAAGGAGATGCCCAGTCACAAAACCAAAAGTCGTATCTTCCTGGTAAATCATAAGTATTATCATGACCTTTTGTTTTGACCATAACTTCTTTTGTTTCCTACATTCTTTGAACATGGAAAACCAAGACGCCTAACTCCAAGTTGTGTATAACTGTAGAAATTTAAGTTTCTGCTCTTCATTACATGGCATGGAGGCATGCACCAACACCTTTTCCAGGAGAACTCTGTCCTTCAAAGCTTGTTTCTGTTACAAATTGTTCTACTCTCCCTGATCCCCAGCATCACATATCACCTCATCAGTTCTGAAGAGCTGTTCAGCTGTTTCCCCACTGCATTTCATCATGGAGAATGATCAGCTGTATGTGGGAGAAAGCTCTGAGACAGCAGATGCTCCTACCACTGATAGTTTTAGGTTCTGCTGTGCACTATAAGACATAGAAATAATTTGGGATATCAAAATGGGTTTGAGCCAAATTACTGGCTAAAAAGAAAAAAAAAAAAAGAAAAGAAAAAAGCAAAAAGCAGAGAAGAAAAGAAATTAAAAGTGAGAGACGGAAGCACCAATAAAACTGCCTTCACAACTGAAGACAGGATCATTAATTTTTTCCAAGCTCATTAAGAGTAGTTATACTCCTAAATTTTATCTGTAGACCTAATATTTTGAGGCTGTCTAACTGCAGGACACTTCTCTTGGCAACTATTACAGTGCTGACAGGACTTGGCAGCCTACGGTCCATGGGTTGTCACTTTAAAATAGTCAATCCTTTGATGCATTGCAAAGTCTCTGTCCCTTGAACTTCTCTGTTCCAGAATTGTTGCTCTTTCCTCAGTGCCACATCTCCTACCAATTACTGGTGTGCTGTGGAATACTGTTTAATAAACATTTTCTTGGCAGAGTACATCATCTAAGTGATCGATCATGAGCTGAGGAAATAGAGTTTTAAGTACTATATCAGCTTCCTGCGTCTCCTTTGAATGGCATCCCAGAGTCATTAAAAAAAAACCTACCCTTGGCACCAAATGATTAATTTTAATCTAAACAGAGATTGCTTTAATTAAACACACTTTATTCCTCTTGAAATTGACAGAGCACTCCCCTGAAGCCTTCTATCACTCCATTTATCAAATGATTTCTTTGAGAGCAGCAAGCCGCTCCTCACAGACCACTTTGCTCAGGGGCCGCAGTTTTGTTCCAAAACTAGGGAAAAGAAAAATCCACAATAAGAAAATATAGACAGATCCAACTAATCTCAGATAGGAGTACAGCTACCTGAATTTGTAACTGAATACTAAACAAAGCTGCAAAGATTACATTGAAAAAAAAAAAAAGTCATCCAAAAAATTAAGTGTGGGGTCTAAGTAGAGGCTGGGCAGAGGATGTAAAACGAGCAGCCCTGAGGGCAAGGACTTGGGGGTGTTGGTGGAGCAGAACCTCAAGATGAGCTGACAGTGTGTTCTCAGAGCCCAGAAAGCCAACTGTGTCCTGGGTTGCATCAAGAGCAGCGTGGCCAGAAGGGTGAAGGAGGGATTCTGCCCTTTGAGACCTCAGCAGAGAAAGTTCCCAGGGGAAAACTTACAATAGCCTTCCAGTACTCATAAGAGCCTACAGGAAACCTGGAGAGGGACTTTTCACAAGGGCATGTAGTGATAGGACAAGGAGGAATGGCCTTAAGCTGAAGGAAGGTAGGTTTATATTAGATACTAGCAAGAAATTCTTTACTGTGAGGATGATGAGGCACTGGAATATATTGCCCAGCAAAGCTGTGGATGCCACATCTCTGAAAATGTTCAAGGCCAGATTGGATGGGGCTCTGCGCAACCTGGTCTAGTAGGGAGGTGTTCCTGCCCAAGGAAGGAAGGTTGGAACAAGATGATCTTTATAGTCCATTCCAACCCAAACCATTCTAGGATTTTTGGTCTTGTCATGTATGTTCAGAGCAACGGGACTGTAAAAGAAGAGGGGAGAACAGATACATACACATGCTGTTGCCTTTTTTTGGTACCATTTTTTTTTTTTAATGACAAAATCCTTGCAGAAAGATCAAAATATTTTGTTGACTCACTTTTCTTTTCACCTCAAGTATATCTGTGGGTGTGGACTCGGGTGGAGGGGAGTCATATTGTTAAAAGAAAAGACTGATTTCAATTAGTATTAAACCAAAATATAACTAGAGGTATTCATAAACATTCTGAAATAATTCATTTCCCCTCCTTCCAAATTCAACTTTTTCAGTCTGATTTGCAGACAGGTATCTGAAATAGATCCAAACTATTATCAAATCAGCATGCTAGATGACTGACATTCACCCTTCACTGAAAGTCTCTCAGAAAATAGATTCATGAAAATTCTATCCCAGGTGCTGGAGTTTTTTAATGACTAATGGAACAGTGTCTTTCCAGGCTCACCTTTCATTTGTTATTTACTCAGCAGTTTTTACACGCTGTTAAGGCAGTCTAAGCCACACAGGGGATAGACACGCACAAATATAAACAGAATTAAAATGTCCTGGTTGCAAGATAACTGCGACAGAAAAATATGCCAGTTGTGCAGAAGAACCTAGGGATGAGTCACTACTCTGAAACATTCAGGCAGTTCTTAAAATATCTGTAATTATCCTTCCCACCCAAGTACGGAATACGCCTTTATTGCCATTGAACCGTTTACTGCCATGCATTTCCAAGGATTTGTACCAGAGGGGACGATCAGAGACAGAGTCTTTGTCCTGCAGTTGACATCTTGGAAGACTTAGGGGTACCCAGTGATCCTGGTCTCAAACTTACAGGGGCAAGTTTTGTCTTCCAGCTGCTTTGAGGCACAATAGTAGAGACAAAGCCCCATGCAAAAGCAAAGAAAGTTGTTGCCAAAAACCAAACCAAACCAAACACCCCCCTTTCCCCTGCCCCTCAAAAACCAAACATCAAAAAGGTAAATTAAAGTACCTGTATCTCCTAGTGAGCAATATAAATATATGAGAACCCTGATGAAGCTATTTATCCTGCAGGAAACAAGTCTTTAGACATTTTCATTGACCAAATTATTTATTTGCACTTATCAGTATTCAGGTGTGCTTAATATTTTTATGCTTAGAGGGGTAATTAAACATATACAGAATCTCTAGTCACTCCATCTCGGGCCTCTATCTTCCTTCAAACGTGCCAATTTAGCAAATAAAATTGTGTTAGCCTAAAGAAAAGTTCACAGCTTTTTGCATGTAAAAGATTTCTCTTCCCTGCTCCTCCTTCTCTGCTGAGGGAACAATCAGGCTTGGCAGGCACACATCCTGTGCCCCAGATATCATGCAGTGGGAATGTAAAATGCATTCAACAAATTAATAGCCCATGCCCCTAGATTCTACTTCTACCTCGGCTGGTTTTTTGGGGGATTTTTTTTTTTTTTTTGGAATGCCACCAGCTCCCTGATTAAGTCCTACAGAAATAATAAGCAAGTAACATGATAGGCAACAAGGTATTTTTCCTACCTTCTTGGACTGCAGAAACAAGGTACCTCCTTACAGCAGGGAGAAATAACAGAGGGCTGCAGCTGAATCCAAAATTAACTCTTAATGAGCAAGTGAAGAAGCCTCATGCTTACTATATATGACCACTCAAAATATGAAACAAATTCCTTCCAGAATGTTCTCAAAAATTAGTTTCCTAATGATGTCAGAAGGGCAGGCTACAAAATTTCCTTCATTGGTTAGTACAAGCTGCTTGTTAGTTGAATGAAATTCAGGCGTTTCTCCTGCTTTAAACTTTCTACTATGACTTGCATTAGCTAACCTATATTTTTTTTAAAGGAAATTTTAATTATCAGCACCAATAAAACAGTCCTTCATAAAACTATACACAGGGATGTGTTCCAGGTCTCCTCCTTCTCCCCATGAAAGCAAGCTCAGCACTTTCTCTTGCAAAGAGAGGGTGATTGGCTGTAGCAGCATCCCCTGAGGAAATCTTAGAATGTTTCATAGATTAATTTTTGCATTGGGAAAGGGCTTTGGAGAGATACAGAAGACACAAGATCATACCTACAGTTTTACCAAGAAAATAACAGAAAATAGGCCTTGATCTGAAAACATATTAACAGAGGAAACAAAGTCATAGAAAGGGATATGTGTAAAGGTTTTCTGATTCAGGGAATGGACTCCAGTGTGGTTTGGGGTGTGCAAATGCCAGAAATGCTGCTGTTCAGTGCCTGGTTACCTAAATAAAGGTCCATTTTATTTTTAGTCACCCTCTATAGATTTTTTTTTTTTTTACCCCATGCAGAGGGATCTCTCCAGATATAAGGTTACAAAACAACAATAATGAAAAGTAGTATCCTGTATTAGAGGATATCAATTCAGGTGCAATTTAGCAAAACTTATTCATAATTCATAGAAAAAAGTATCTGTTCTTTAGGGAAAGGGACAAGGAAGAAAGGGGTAGGGGATAGGTTTTTCCTGTGTAAAGAATTCAATCTACACATGTTAATCATCAATTTCATTTTACTCTCTCTTCATAAGAAGTGAGCATAATGCTATAATTTCAGTATATTTTTAAGCAAAAGCACAGCAAATGTTTTTATTTTCAGTTCAAATTAAATACCTCAACAGACCTTGCCACAATCTACATCTGTTGATACTTCTCAGTACAAGGGTTGGACACTTGACAAACCAAACACACAACCTTCTCCATCTAATCAGTTCTTCAGAGTCTCTCTCCAACTATGAGAATTCAATTAGGCAAATTCTTAATTGATACAGACTGCTTTTCCTACTAGGAATGACCCTTTATATCACTGTTAGCAGTCTTCTATGATTAATTATGCCAATGGCAGCAGACTAATTTTCTTATTTCTATAGACTACCAAAACATAGCAATCATTAAAAAGCCAGTGGTGAAAAAAAATTTCATTATGCCATTTATCTTTTACCTCTATTTACCATGGTTTTAGCCCTAGCAGCTTTCTATAAAAAGCTCTTCAGCTCTTCCTTTCTTGCATGTGGAGTTTTAAGGCAGGTAGCCAAAGACAGAACATGCTACTACCAGCACTCTTGCCTTAGACTGGGTTTTAATTGCCAGAGCTGAGGTGGAGAGACAAGGAAAGAAGAAAAGAAAAACATTGTCTAAAGAATAAAGCATCAGGATTTATTTAAAAGTGACATGTGCAACTATGCATAAACAGCCACATATGTCTAGACAAAATTTAACACATTTTTTATTGAAAAGACACAAAATTCACTATAACATGGACAACAAGCATAGCTTCTGCCTGTTATGCCTGTAGCATTTGCCACTTTCTGGAGATAAAGACTGATGACCTGAAAGAATCAGGAGTTTAGAACCTATTCAACCAGTAAGCACAGAAATAGAAGACAAATGTTTCCAAGCAGCCACAGTGAAAATTCAAGGTTTGGGCTAATGATATTTTACAAATAAATGCCCTGTCTATATATTTTTAGGCTTTTTCAACAAGGCAGTGCTGCCTGAAAGAACTTCCATGTTGAGAGGAAGCTGTAAGTGAACATCAACATGGATGGAAAGAAGTCTACGACACATTGCACAGAAATGCTTGCACAAAACTCCTACTGGGAAACAGCACTATGGCCAGTTTCACCTAAGGAGAAAAAATAAACTTCTGTAGTGCTTTATGCACTAAAAGTTTACACAAATGTAATAAAGCAATTCTAAAAATTTACACGTGAATTTGCACTTTTAAAAACTAAAAGTCATACTGCTAGCACAGGCCGAACAAGAGTTGTCCCCATTTGCTAAACTCAAAAATCCTCCATTGTAAAAACTTCTTCATTAAAATCCAACATACATACAAAGTTTTTCTGAACTCATAGAGTTGAAAAAGCAGTCCTTTGTATACACTTAAAATCAGAAATATGTTGAATGTTTTTATTGATATTACATGTCCATTCTGTTTATTATAAACTATACAAAATTCCTTCTATTTAATTCAGTTTTCCAAGATGAATAATGAAATTATATCTACTTATTTATAAGACTTCGATTTTACCAGCAGAAATTAAATTGACTACTTATTAGATGAGATTTTAGCATTGCCTTGATCTGAACAGCACAAAAGACAAGTTCCATGCCAGAGGCAGAGCAACAGGATAGTTAATGGATCTTAGCCATGGGAGTCTGTAGATAAAGTTAAATGAAAATTTAAAAAAGCTCACACTGAACAATGAACGCGCTTCCCCCTAAAACCACCACCAAACAACAAAACAGAAATGAAAATAGAATTAAGGTAGCTCCCATAACTACTTCAATTGAAGTATGATAAATTGTGGCTACTTGAGTTCGAGTATTGACGAACCAAAGACCTTTTGACCACAATTTAAAACTGGCTAGAGCTTTAAAACTTTACTTTTTCAAGCAGACTTTTCCATGGGCATTTAAGGAATTAATAAATATGTTAAGTGAAAGAAATGTTCACAAAATTAGACAATTCCTTGAGAATTTGTACTGAATGTGTAACAGTAACTGTTAGGATAAAATATTGATCTTTTATTATTATTTTTAATGTAGCCATTATTACTGAATACAAATAGTGTTGGTCAAGCCTAGAAAATGATCCACAAGAAAACTTCATCTACTTTAGACATATACTTCTATAGCTGAGATCTTTTTGGTCTGTAGATTGCTATTTTCTTTAAAGTATCAAGAAGTCATCAGTAACAGCTCTCTAGATGACATGGGATGAAGACTCCAATTATGGTTCTTTAATACCTAGATGCCAGGTGGGAAAATGCTAAATAAAACTATAATAAATAGATCAGAGTACAAGAACCACCTGATCTCAGATATATTTGGCTGATTACTTGCTCTTAATTATTGGCCTACACCCTTTCCTCACGGGTCCAGGGGAAAAAAAATAAAAAAAAAAAAAAAAAAAAAACAAAACAAAACAAAAAAACAAAACAAAAAAAAAAAAAAAAAAAACCAAATAACCAAATAAAACAACTCTGTCTTCTTACATGACTCCTTTTGATCCAAACACTTATTACAGATTATTGCATAATAAGTGCAATAAGCAGGGAGGTGGGGGGGGAGGGGTTGTAGTTTTTTCCCCAGTGATATTAAAACTCCTTCCCATAATACATTTCTTAAAGCACTCAGTTATCCTGTGTATGCAGGGCAATTTCCTTAATGCCTGCTAGTCTTATTGCCTTCTTCCTGGCTCAAATTTAGTAAGAAATGGACACAACACTGCTGCACTGGATATCCAGCTGTACTGGATAGCAGCTTTTGTCTCTGGTATGGGGAGTAGGAAAAAAAACGGGAGATGCCAGTCTCTGTTTCAGAGATGATGCACAGGGGTAAGTGAAATTCTGGGTAAAATATTCATAGATTCATCTCTGCCAGTTTACATCCCCTCCTCACCCTCCAGAGCACCCTTATAGAAATTCATCTACTTTTAAAACTGAGAGACAGAAAGGCCTCAGTCATTTACTCGACCCCACCAGCTCCAGTCTATTGTCATGTTGACTCCCACTTATCTGCTAAACCTAGTTTGAATTTCAGATGGTTTCCATCTTTATCACTGTAAAGCCAAATTCCACCTCATTAAAATTTAAAATGCTCTGCTGTAACTCAGTCACTCAGAACACTTACAATTTTACTGTGTTTTTAAATATGATTCACAGTACCAAAGAGACACACTAAAGAAAATATTTTTAAATCAGTTAAAATAATGCAATTTGAAAGGAAACTGTAACTCTGTAGCTAACACGTCTTTTGCATAAAAAATTCTCTTTTGCATTGGGAGAATTAACAGGAAAGTGGTTAAAGAGGTTACCCTATAATGATAATGAGTAGAACTACACCTAGTTAGAGCCGCTAATAAATTTATATGCAAGCACAAACAGACCTGAATGTGACACACTGGCAAGTCACATACAGCTCTCTTAGCCGAGTTAAAGAACAATGCCAACCAAGAAGCTTTTCCAAGGGAACATCAGAAAATATTAATACACAGAATTTCATTAATTATTTTGAGGAAACATATCCAGTCTTTGACCTTTTACAAAGAAATTGAGGAAGACACTTTCTTTTAAATGTAAAAATATTTAAAATATTTTTTTTCATCAGACAAAATGATATCTAAACAGACTGATTCCTTGAGACCAAAACTACGTGTTGTGAAAGGTAATCATATTTATACATATATTTTCACTACCTGACTGGGGACCGAACTTGATAATGCCACAGGAGTTTCAAGTAATATTTTAAATCCATACCTGTCTACTAGCCTACATTGGTGAAAGAAGCTCATGAAAGAGAATAACAATTTTTTGAACAGAGGTTTTCTGAATATTAAGGCAAGTAGAACTGTCTGATCTGAGCTCTTTTGAAGATGTCATCACTGCCTTGAATTTACATGCTTTGCTTTAGCACTTACACACCCAACACCATATAAACTTTGCAATTGCAGCAAGCTTCACAGTGCATGGCACAAGCAATAAACTACAGAGTACACATTCTGATACAGCACACCTAAATACATTTCCAGCTTGTATTCATTGCAACAGATTTGTGGTGCAGTTAAATGTAAGCGTAAATGCCATTCTTCAAAATAGTTAACTGTAAAGGGGATGTGAGATCTAAGTGATGTTGTCTACCATGTAATAAAGGGAACAGAGACAGTCTGATGCCTGATTTTCCACAGCTAAAGTATGGGAAATTGAGTGGCTAAAAAGATAGCAAAATTTTCAGCACTCTAATGCCTATTACTTCAATTCATATAGGGCTTTCTTTTGAGTTAGCAAAAAAAAATATTTTTTGTTCTTGTTTATTTTGATCTGGCAGAAAATAGTAGTCAGAAATCTGGATTTACAGCCCTGTACTTCTGGTAAAATAGAACAGGGACAGAAAACAACATAAGGCAGAATAATCTGGAAGTTACGTACATACCACAGTTGCAGCAAGAGTCAGAGAAGTTCAATTTCAATTATCACTAGAGATCATCATCCTCACTTACCACATTTCCACTGATAATGTGCAACATTAAGGTAGTAAAAAATCTGGAGTATGAATGCAACAACTAAGTAAACCATCTGCTACGTGAAAAGTCAGCTGAGAGAATGACTATGGACATATGGGGATACCAGCAGTGAATCACCCCTTTAAGAGTAAGTCAAGCTCTGGTCAAATCAAGGTCTGAAAAAGTGAGGATGGCAAAGAGGCCATTTAACAGCAACTGCTGCTGGTTTGTAGCAACCTCAGGGTCCATCCCAGACCTGCAAACACCTCCAGAATCAGCCTGTCATCTGGGATATGAAGTGCTCTAGTTTAGAATAGCTTAAATACTGCCCATCAGTGGAGGATCAGAGCAAAAAATGGAGGCACCAGGAGCAGTGGTAAAGGCACTTTACAACGGGAAGAGTGAAATTATTTTAAAGCCTTCAAAATGGGTCCAGAGAGGCATTTTGTTTCAGATATTTAAAGTTGAGGTTCTGCTTCCAAAGTGGGGAGAGAGCTGGATCAAGTCTTTTAAGTTTAATTTATCCTTTTGACTTCAGCTGATAGTGTCCAGCAGAACAGAATGCTTTGTCTATTTTCACAGAAAGTGCTGGAGTGAGGTCAAAGGAGCTACTCGGGCTGATATTTTACTTCTGGGTGGCAAAAGTAGTTTTCAGAAAAGTGTATGATATTGAGCACCTTTCCATATGGAGGCAGAAATTATTTTTTGGCACTTATTTAACCACCACATTGTAAGCTAGTAGGTTGATGCAGCATCAACACAAAGCTATAGGATCTGTGGCTGGAGGGGCACTGTTGTTCAATTGTAATAACAACAAAAGAATACTAAAGATGTTCTCCCACAATGGGACTCAATGAAAGCTTCCTACTCACTAACCCAACTTTCATCTGTGTCAACAGAAATAATGAATAGAACATTTAGACCGGAGAACATTTCTCTGAGTTTATATCTAGAAATATTTATTCTAGTTCCCTTAAAGGGGAAAGAAATTTCTGATAACTTGTTCTTTTTTATAGACTGTAGCCCCCAATCTAGGAGGAACCATCTTACTCTAACACAACCATGCACACCAAAAACCTCACAAATGAGCCACCAAAACCTCACACCCCCCACTCACAAATGCTACAGTCTTAAAATTAAAATACTCTGCAGAATTTCCATCTCCAAAACATCCCACAGAAATATGTTCAGTTGACATTTTCAGAGGAAGCAATCTTTCAACAATTTCATATTTTCCCATCTTTTCATCAGGAGCTCTAATGCTTTGCTACTGAAAAATACCTCAAAACTGTTTGTTTAAAGCAGAAATCCCCACCACTTGTGGTCTGTCATTTTTGTACCTTCACTTCCCCATTTTTCTCTTGTTAGAGGAAAGTTTTGCATTAGTGAGAAATCAGATGCAAACAAGCTAGTAGGAACTTCACTAACCAGTGATTAGAAGAGATGCTCAATGAGACACTGCTGCTTTCTGGCAAGCCAATGCTTTTGCCCTTGAGCAGACCTGCACTGTGGAGCAGTAACTGGAAGAAATGTATTTTCTACCTGAACATCCTGTTCTCCAAGGCAATCTAAAACATTCCAAGTACAGGAGATCCACAGAATGGTTGAAAGAGACCTCTGCTCTGAGGTGGTTGAAAGGGACCTCTGGTCAAGTCAGGTCACCTAGAGCAGGCTGCCCAGAGCCAGATGACTTTTGAATATCTCCAAGAATGAAGACCCCATGACTTCACTAAACAGGGCTTAGTCACCCTCATTGTAAAAAACTGTTTCCTGATCTAGAGACAGTTTCCTGTGTGGTTCAGTTGATGCCCATTGCCTTCTGCCCTGTCACCTGGCATCACTGAAAACAGCCTGGCTCCATCTTCTTTGCACCTTCCTTTCAGGTATTTCTATACTTTCATCAAATCCTCCTGAGCATTTTCTTCACCAAGATCCACATTACCAGATCTTTCAGCTTTTCCTCACAGGAGATCTGCTTCCATCTCTTCAACTTCATGGACTGCAATATGTGACAAACATTTTTTTTTCTTTTCTATGTTTAAATTTAGGGGGAAAAGGATAATTAAATCATCTGCAATGACTATTTGTCCTATTGAACCACCTCACTTACAAAATAATTAACTCTTAGCCACACAAGAGTCCAGTACACTACATTTTTAAGAGTCTGCTGTTTTGTGTTGCTTTATGGCTGCTAACGCATTTCACAGCATGTTACAATGTGGCACTCAAAATACCGACACAATTGTATTTTGCAAGGACTTTGATTTATCTACAGCTTTATGCAGAGACAGAGGTTCTAGTCAAAAAAAGCCAAAACTTCACATTAGCCACAAAAAGTGGTGTTTATAAGGTTTGGTGGTTTGTTTGCTGGTGGTTGTTTGATGGGTTTTTTTCCTGTGTGTGTGGTTCTGTTAGTGTTAGATGTTTCCTATCGGGTCTCAAGTGGTGTTCTCCAGGTCTTGCTATTTTGCTTAATATTTTTACCAATGGCATGGACAAAGAGATCAAGTGTACCCTCAGTCAGTTTGCAGAAGACACCAAGTTGTTTTCTACAACTACCTGAAAGGACACAGATGGTGGATGTCAGCCTCTTCTTCCAAGTAACAAGCAATAAGACTAGGGTAAACAGTCTCAAATTGTTCCAGGAGCAATTTAGATATTAAGGAAAAATTTCTTTAACAAAAGGGTTGTCAATTATATGGACAGGCTGCCCAGGAATGTGGTTGAGTCATCTTTCCTGGAGCCATTTAAAAGAAATGCAGATGTGGCATTTTGGGACATGGGACAAGCCACTGCTGGGCTTGGCAGTGCTTGGTTTATGGTTGGACTATGGTCTTGTAGGTCATTTCCAACCTAAAAGATTCTATGACTATCTCCAGACCCTGCTGGAAATACCAACTAGTGAGACACCTGTTTTCAGCAAGATTCTGGTAGAGCCAGTAAAAAGCCCAGAACAGAGAAAATATTTGAGGTTATTCCATGTTATGCTGTTCCAGTTTCCACCACCCAGGCTGTGGAAGTCGGATATATAATATGTAAGTGTAAGTGAAAGCATCCCTTGCAGACTGCTTTTTTTGTTCAAGAGGAATTTTCCTCTTCTCAGTATATCTTTGGAGAATGAGTGAAAAAGGTTATAGCAAGTATTCAAACAGCTATCCCTGCCTTTCACAAAGCCCACAGAGCTTTACTATACTGCTTTATATCCATCTGTACCACATTCGCTGCTAGTCTGAAAAGAAGCTTTATTACTGAAGCAAGAATCAGTTCAGAAAGAGTAGGTTTCCTCTTCTCCTTCCTCCTGCTATTTTAACGCTCCTCCAGATGTTTTCTTTCCTATTTGCAAGGCAAATGGTGCTAAATGAGAAGATCAAACTGAAGCAAGCAATAGATGTCCCTCTGAGACACACTACTTTATGACAACCCAAATTTTAAATTTGAATTAGAATAATTGCCAGAACAGCTGTGCTGACTCTACACCAATGTATATAAGAATGGGTCCAGTTCTTCATGTTTTAAGTTCTTGTTTTGTTTTCAGTTCTCATCCTCTTGTATTTTCTTTTTCAGCAGTCACGTTTCAATTGTTCTGCTCCTGTGTCACCATTGTTTCTGTCACACAGGCCCTCAGTTTCTAGTGGCACAGGATCAGCAGCTCTGCACTGGTTTCTCTATCCATATAAACTATTGCACTGAGAACCCCTGGGACATGTACACCAATGACTGGCTCAGAAATGAGTCCAGGCTTCATTCAGGTTTTCCTAAAGCTTGCTCTTAGAATCTCAAGTATCAGTCCAAGGATTTTGACAGACCATGATCTTCAGGTAGTTACTTCAATGGAGGAAGTGGCCAAAGGACCAGAATGTTTGGAAATCTGTGTTGAATGTTGGGATACTGTTTGGCACAGTGGGTATCAGTCAGGCCACAGCATCTGACGAATGAGTTAGTCAACCTCCTATTTCCTTAATGTGTAAAGAGCTTATTTTCATCTCTCCCTGGACTCTTGCAAGAAGAAAATTTGTACACATAGAGTACAGGAGCTTCTCAAAAGTGCCAATAGAATAATCTTTTGGTTTACTTAATTATCCTCCTAATCACTTGTACTTTAATAGAATTTTAAGCAGGGTGGATTATTTTAATACCCACTCAATTTTAATTACTGTACTTTTAAAGAGATTATTTTTTAACAAAGATGGATATCATTATCTCTGAGACAGACTAACAAGTTGTAGCCACTGTGTCTTTTCCTTCCAAGAAACAAAAGTCATCCTTGTTTGGACTAACATGTTTGCTTGGTGATTTTTTTTACTGCTCCCATCAGCCAGCAGCACTAGAAATAATGCAAACAAGCACTCAGTCCTTGTCCCAAGAAAATACTTTTTCAAGCAGATAACATGTAAAACATACTTGCAAATTAAATTTAAATTTTTCCACGCAGAGATTCATGAATGTGTCCATTGTGCAGCTTTGTGCCTCCTAAAGGGCATATTTGCACTAGGTTAAGGCACCTAAGTGAAGAACTGGTTTGGTGACAACAGGGTTTGAAATTAAGTGATTCAAATTGCTTTCAGGAGGATAAGTGGGGACCTGAGGTTCTGGATTGCTACAGTTTGACATGAGCACAAGCAGTTATTTGGAAAATCTGACCACAGTTTTAAAAACTAAGCTTTTGAGAGCAGGAAGGACATTTCTGCCCAGAAGGACATTTTTTTTAGCTCAAAATCTTGTTCATGAATAATGAAGAAACACATCCTATGTTTAAAGCCAGGAATTTATGCAACTGAAATTTTAAATCTGATTGCTGTCAGTGCAGAACTGGCTGTTAAAAAGAGGAAAAGACAATAATATCATCAGAATACAAAAGAGCCTCAATAATAGTTGTAGCACTTAATATTTTGGACAGATGACTCAGTCTGTATCCCGTTTCTTGGTGTTATGCTAACCCTACATTGCTCCTATGAGTCTTAAAGTTGGTGGTTTAACTGTGAGTTTTGTAGAAGCAAGGAAAAAGTTATTACAGCAAGCTATGAGTATCTGGAGGAATATAATTTTTTGTGGGTTTCTTTTTTGTCACTCCATTTGGAGTCCTTTTTATACACCTGGTAACACAAATTTACTCTGTCATCCCTCCATCAGTCTGCATCTCCATATCACCTTTAAGTTTACTATTTATGGTGCCTTTTACATATGTAAGATACTACTTGTCTATTATCTTTTTTTACCTCTGAAGGCAGTTTTCTCTAGCTTCAGCTCTGTGGCTGTTTAAGCAATGATTGGCAAGTTGTTAATGTCTGTTGGGTCTTCTTAGCCAAGCCACATCTCTTATTACTCCCTGCCAGTGCCCTTCCATGTCACCTCCTGCATCTTCAATTGCCAAGGCTTCTTCTTTACACTATAATAATTCATTAGTCATAAATTTCTGATTTTACTCAGAATAACTGCTCATTAATTCTATTTATATAAAAGTTTGTACCTTATAAAGATAAAAGTTTTAAAAAATTGGAATAGACACCTGATCAGTTAAAGAAACCAGTTAAATCAAGTAAAAAAATTTCATGCAAGTAAAAAAAGTTTAAAAAGCATCATAAATACCAATCCTGAGGCCATACAAGTTCAGTGCAGAGCTTAAAGCTTGATACTAACAATGGAAATGCTGTATTACTGCAACACATGGCTAGAGAACACAAAAATTTAAAAATGCTTCCCAGTGTGCCACAAGACCTTTTATTAACTTGACAAGTAGTTTCTTTATTACAGACATGCAGATATAATAAATCTTGCATGCTATTCCCAGACCAAGAGCATCCAGGATTCCTGCAGCTGTAATATAGAATGTACCACTCAAGGATTGTTATGATGTACTAAAGGGATTTCCTACAAAGGATGGAAGGCAGAGGAGTATTCTTTACCCATGGTCATGCAATTATTCCCTGTAATGCCAGCAACCTCACACAAGTAAGAGATTCCTTTATACCAAACAGTAATTCTCAGAGTTCTCAAAACTCACAACTCTCAGTAATTCAACTCTATACACTGTCAAAAAAGGCTCTGTAGGTAAAAGCTAGATTGTTTCCCAGCCTGAACATTTGAAACATTAACAATTCCATCATCCAAACAGTACCTGGACTCCAGATCACTGTATTCTCACCAGCTGTGGCAAAGACGCTAATAGCTACATTTCCATCCTAAAAATATACTCTTGCTAAATTAACATGTTAATTGAAATCAAAAGGTAACCTCTGAAACTGACCCAAATGCAGCAAAAACAAGGATGTACATCTGGGCAGAAATTTTCTTTCTACGAAAATCAGGTAGGCAGGATCCATAAGACTGAATTCAGATGCTCTTAATGAAGTCAAATGTGAACAGTACACATGGATTTTTGCAAAGCCTGATGGAGCTGATAATTTAACTGGTGTTATATAAATTAAAATATTAATATAACTTCAGTTTTCTTGTCTAAGGAGGCTTCAAATATTAATACCTTTTTCAAAAATGATTTGATCAATACGGTTTGTGTTAATGAAAAAGAAATGAGTTAATTGAAGTATTCACTTTTGGAAGAAATAAAAGTTTTCTAAGGGTTCATATTTTGAAGCCCAGCAAATATTCCCTCCTTAGTCAACCTTTTACACAAATACAAGCCCTTCTACAAAACAATCCCTGCTAAACACACAGAGGAGAGACTATATGCTGCAACTCTGAGAAGGGCTACAATGGATTTCTTTCCTACAGAAGCCATATGAAAAACCACCTTACAACAGAACCTCATGGTGCCTTATTCATTTTGTTCCAGCCCAAAGTCATATTTTGCTCTTTGGCTGATATGCTAAAGATGCAGGGGAAAGCAAGGTGTGGCTGCAACTTCAGGATCACATTCACTGACACGTAAAGAAAGACTCTGAAACCAGGCCTTTTTCTGTCCATGCAGAATTTTTACCAAGGTAAAATGTGACCTAGAGGTCACACAAGTACAGCCACTAAATTTGTCCACTGTGACTCTAACTCTCTTGAGGCTTTGCATTAGCAAGACAAATGGCTAATTCACTACAGAAAAATGTTGTGTATTTCATGATTAAACACAAGCCTCCTCAGACTTGGCTTTATTTATTTCCTCTGCAATGAAATATATGCCAGTTTATATTTTTCAATTCTACTTAAATACAAGCCATTTTTAAAAGGCTGGAGGAATTATCAAAGCAGAATCTTTCATTCTAACATGAAAATGTGTTTTGGTCACTATTTTTTCCTGTTGCCATATTTAATGGCATTATTTAAATGCTTTTAAAATATTTGAATAATTGCTATTGATCCTTCCCTTAGGAATTCAGTTAAAGCTAACCCCAAATCAGTAGGCATTAATGGAAAGAGTGAAATCTTGTTCTTCTAACTAGCTATTTATATTGAGATTTATATAGCATTAATTATCAGTAATCACTAATTATACAGTTATCAGTTTTAGCATAGTTAACAAGAAACACCTTGTAGTATGCTCATGACCATAAATGCTTGTTTGATGACTGATGACATTAAATACTGGGGTCAGGTGTTCCCTCTTTGGTGGATGGAGCTTTTTGTTTCATGTTCTTTTGGAGTGAACGGGGAAGGGGGGACATCAGAGAAGGGGTTGTGATTTGTTTTCTAAAGCCCTGTCCCTACCATAGAGACCTCATGCATGACAGTCTCCACCAAGGCTTCTCCTTATGTATCCAAGACTGCACAACAAGAGCTGACTTTTCCATTCACTACCTCACCTCAATCCCTGCTGGTACAGAGACTGTTACAGCAATCCAGTGCCATTAGCTATGTTCAGCTGTTTCAATTAAGAGTTTCCCTGTATATTAGGGCTCTGCCGTGCTAATGGAGAAGTAATTCATCAATATTTAGAGCTAAATCCCTATCATTTTACTAGCATGCATGTACCCAGGGGTCCTCCCTCTTTTACTGTTCACAGTGACCTCTGCCCACTATAGCTCTGTTGCTATCTAGCCAGATATGTACGTACTCAGCTTTCTGTCACTTCAGCCAACAAAGGATAGTGCCAAATTTATCCTCTGCTGATATAAATAGCAGATCATACTGTCCCTGAAGTAAATGAAAGAATGAAAGTAAAGACTCATTAGTGAAATTGCTAATCCATGTGCATAAAAGCTCAGAAAGAAAATGTGTTTCTGATTTAAACCTCCCCAGCCATGCAGAACACCTAACTCAGTACAAACAACTCTAGGAACTTGGCTGGAGCACATTAGATGACCAAGAAGCAAGAATCTATACTCCAAAGCAGGTAATAGAGAGGGAACAGATCAACAAGTCAAAACTGGTCTTCCAGTTTTCCAAATCATCTTAGTGTAGGAACGATTGTGGCTTTTAAGGTCTTCGCATCTTGCATCATCACAGAGAGAGCAATAGCTCACAACTTCAGACTGACAGATAAATCTCTACATCTTTCTTTTCCAGTTTTACCAACTAGGTCTCAAAAAACCCACAGGAACAAGGAGATGCCTGATCTTAGCCAAAGCAGAGGCTTTGTGCTTCATTTTCACTTCTCTGGCTCCACTAACACTGCACTTGCTTCCTCGCTCTACCCACAGTTGCCCAGCAGCCAAGGAAGGGGCTTGTGCCTGTTTGGGACTTGTGCCATCAGCCTGTGCGCTGCTGTACCTACTGCCGTTTCAGCAGGTACAGAGCACAAACAGCTGCTCAAGTATTAAACTATTTATCAAGAATTACAACAAACATTTTTTGGCCTATTCAAGAGTAACAGAATCTGACTTTATCGTTTGTTTTTGCTATATCACAGGTTATATCACCTATGAATTTTACACTTTATTACAATTCTCCATTCTTTTTCACATGTCATTCTTGCAGGGACTAATAACAAAATATAACCATGGCAACAAAATAATAAAACCACTTTTGAATATGTTTAAATAATTTTTAGTAACTTCTTGACAATTACTGTAGGCAAAATGTATGTATTTTTCACAAAATACATGTTACATTATTGTCACTGTAAGCAACTGAGATAAATTATAGGTAATTTCCACTTCTTAAGTCCTGTTTCTATGGTAATATGAGCAACTGCCATTACTTCAGATCTTGTTACCATGGTTATTTCAGGTAATTCCAGGGTTTTAATACCCTCAAACTTGAAGTGATACTTTTTCCTCCTATTTTGTGGTTGAACAAAATCATAGTTCAACTTCAGGGGGAACACAATTCTTCTAGTTAAAACAACCCCAGCCTATAGTGCATATATATACAGAGATAAGTCAAAATTAATTACTTACCACTACTCCTAGCTGACTTTCTTCTCCTAAAAGGACAGAACCCATTTCCAAAACATATTTCTATAGAAAAGGGAAGTGTTTCCTCCAGGGTGTGAATTCTCCAACTGCCCTCAGCTGTGCAGACCACTCTTCCTGGCCATCCAGATCCCTGGTGAAACTGCAGAAGTAGGATATAATGGGCAAGTGATCTGCTTCTCCAAATCCCCGCTCTGAGATCTGACTGATAAGGTGTCAGCTGCCTCGCATCACTGTAACAGTGAGGGTCATTGGGCAGTCTGGGTTCACTCACTGACAAGCCATCCAGCACTTAGTCCTAATTCAAGTGCACTGGAGAGTAAATGGGCTTAATGGAGTCCTTTGTGGTAGTCAGGCAGCCTTCACCACTCTATCAACACAAATGGCACCACTATCTTCACCTGTGTCCTGCAGGCACCCCTGTGGGTTTGAAGATGGCTAGGATAATTCTGCTTGAACCTTTATATAGGAAAGATGTGGCAGAAGGTTTCATATACCAGTGGCTGGATGGTAATAAATATTACTCTAAGGTAAAACTGATTCTCCATCCTGAGAAATCTTCACAGGATAGCTGTGTGATCACTACCCACCCTTCCAAGAGGTCTCTTTGCTCATGCCTACTGCAAATTCTGCTTTTTACTTCAGGAGTTGTTGCCTACCATACATTGCTATAGCTAGGCCATGAGGCCAGGGCACTGGAAAGACTCCAGTCTGAATCACTGAGACTATATGATACTGCAAAGTTTGCTCCAGTGTTGCCAGCATTTTGGGCTTTTCGTTAGCACTTTTTTTGGAAAGCACAATCTAGAGAACATTTTTTTTGTTTAAGAAAAATAGAATTTTAAACCACATAAAATTAGAGAAAAGATAGTAAGTGTGAAGTAAATGGACCCTAGTGGCTCAGAATCAGGAAAGTAAATATCAGGATCTCAAGGTATTTCATGTTTTCAATTAATCATCTGTTTTATAGTCCCTAAACCCCCCTCATACTTCAGGCTATCAGTGTTATTTTGTATGGATATGATTTTTTTTCTTTTACAAATTAACAAGATTCATTGTAGTGAGCCACAGTACAATGTTTAGATGTTTGTTAAAGAAAAAGCTGTTATTGGTCCTATTGCACAGCACTCAAAAGTCAACTTCAGTTATACAGGTGTGGATTTTATCCAAATAATTACCAATTGTCTTTTAATTTAGCTGTTAATAATATCAGGGCACTGTAGTCTCTTAGAACAAGCCAAAGGAGTATATGACCTCAGAAATCTATCTTCCTACCACTGTGTGGTTAGTGGAACCCAATGCTGACGCTCCACATGAACTGCACAGATCTGTTCTGTGTCTACATACATCATGAAATCCCTTGGTATAATAAGGATGAACACATAAATCAAAGCAGCTGTACTGAAGCGCCCTCATCAAAAATAGTTTGGGGGTTTTACCTCACACTGACCTTAGTCAGGTCCCCTGAGCAGGACATTTTCTACAATACTTATGCTTAATGTCTGTCTGATTTGGATAGCCCTCCACATGGGCTCTAGTGTTTGCCATGTACCTGGAGCACTAGGGAACAGGAACAATCAGGGCATGTGCATTGCTGCTTTAAACCAAAACAGAAATCTGGGCACAGCCTTTCTATCCCCTTGGATATAAAAGCAATTTTAGACAGAAAATAAGCAGTGGAGGGTTTAAACTATGGACAGTATGCCTCTAACCTGGAGCTTAGAGACAGGGAACAGTTAGTGAGGAAATTACTTGGGGTTTTTTGGATGCTTCAAGGTGATAATGTAATGGCTGAAATTCCTCTGCTTCCACCTGGGAGTTCACAAAAAGAATCTCTAACTCTGAGAGGAAGGGCAGGTCCAACTGAGCAAATTGTGCCCACATTACACTCAGAAACCCAAATTCAAGGAGGAGGTATATCTGAAACTCCTGTGGACCAGAAGTGTTAACCCTCTCTGCAAAATTATTACCTTTCCTAGTAAAATCCTAACAAACCCTACATTGTGTGGATTGACAGGCTACCAAGAGCTCTCTATTAGAGTGGAGGCATGGCCATGTCCCTCTTTTGGGAAGTATGGTGATTCCAAAAAGTTTTAGGTTTCTTTCAGATTCCTTTACAGTCAGATATTGTGCATATAAGTTACACATTTTCTAAGCTCATACACTGATGTCACCTAAGGTGTCGACATCTGTAGAGAACAGTCTTGCAAATGGCATGGCAAGCTGCTCCATAGAATTTTGTATCCTGCCAGGCCAGCTGGCAGAAAAGCACTAGTCTAACCAATTAAATTACTCAGGCATTTTCTAGTTCCAATCCTTATTTGCAGGCTCGCAACCTAAAACAACTAACAAAGCTTTCTGTAGCTCTATTGATTGCACTTTTGTATTGAGACCTTGATGGCTTCTAAGATCCTGGTAAACTGAAGGGCTTGTTTTTGCCTCCTAAAAGGTGGGGCATCTCCTGTTATGAGTTTTATTCTTTATTCTGTTTACAGGATCTACTTGAACTGTATTTATAGACAATAATTTTTTTATAGCAGTGTCATAATTCTCATTTGGCTATTCTGTTCTATTTTCTTTTTTTAATGGCAACCTTGGACTCTAACATGACAAACTCCTGGCATTTTGCTTTCACTCAATCAAGGTGGTCCTAAGCATGAAGCTTGGAAAAAAGCCCAGGAAACCTCTCTTCCTCTAGTGCACACCAGCTATGTTTTTTCCATTATACATTCTTCCAAGGATTTTGATATTTTTAATTATTTGTCTCCTTTGTACATGATAATATTAATTATTTCCTAATCTAGCCATCAAATTAGTCTCTGATCTAGTCAGACCATACAATGATAAACTGGAAAAAAGTACAGATAAGTGATTTTATATGACTCAAATCTTTCATCCTTTTTTTTTTTTTAAAGAACATATAAATATTTCTGCTTTCCCTGTTTCCTCTTCCTGCATTTCAACCATTGCCAAATTCAGCTTCCAGATAGAGGAGACTGGAAGAGACTAATGCATTCTGTGCTTCAAAAAAGCTATCTTCAGCATCCAGTCATTTGCACTGCAGCAATTACTCATTTCTATTTGGAAACGCTCTATCTCTAACAAAAAGTACCCTCATGTCTTTCTCCAGGTTGAAAGGATTTTTCCCAGTGTGGTGTTAGAGGACACAAGGAACCAGACCCATGAAACATACAGATTTAATATCTAAATCTGAGCTACCTTTTTGTTGCCAGAGAAACATGGGTTGGAGGTGTAAGGCAGAAGAAGGGAAAGTAGAAGGTTCATGTTTAAAACAGCCTCAGAGAATTTAAAAATAAATCTTCCATTACAGTTAACTGGTGACTAGCACACAAGACAGTTGAAATTTCTTAGGATTTGCTTTGGAAAGCCTAGGAATTCTTTTCAGAAAACGAACTTTTATAGAAACTTCTTCCATGATATGGAATTAATACTCAGTGTTAAAAGTCACTGGGTGATTCCTGTCATTTTACATACACTACATTCATTGCTCCACAAGATTCCACAGACAACAGAATAAATCAACTCCTGCTCCAGTGGACTTTCAGTAGGATCCATAGAAAGTAGGAAGAGTCCACCAGTTGAAAATGAATCTATTGTAACACCCCTCTTGCATAAATAAGAAATAAGCTCATGGTGTAGACAGGCACCCCTAAAAAACATTGCTCAAGTCTGTGCTTCTTGAGAAAACTCTCTTCTTAAAAGGATTTCAGGGTTCTTTGCAACAGAAAGAGACAGTGGTAAGAGCAGTCATCCCTAGCAGTGAAGACACAGGCTACCTAATTTACCAATGGCATAGAATACACCTTAACTGGCATTTCAAAGAATGTTTGGCTTAGGCAGTGGGTTTCTGAGAGCACTTATTAAGTACAGTAAGAGCAACTTGCATCACTGGTTTTTAGGGGTAGCTTGATATGTTTATTAAAGACCATCAAACGTAGCATATCTGGTGTCAGGAAAATGATGGTTCAGAGTATCCCTCTGAGGCTGTGCTCTTGTCATTACCACAGGACTAAGACAGGGAGGCACATCCCACTCCTAGGTTGTTTTCTCCCCTCACACTGACTTTGAGGGACATCATCCCAGCATGGCTCCCAGCAGTACCACTTCAGAGCTGCTCCACGGAGCAGGATGTGAAGCATGTACTATGTGCTGCTGCATCAGTGAAACACAGAAGTGAGCAGAGCCAGAGGCTCACAGAAAAGTCTGAGAGTCCAGTTGCCCATGGGCCCTACAGCTGTGACCTCGCCGATCTGGCACCTCCTACAGCACCTCGGTGTAGGTTTGCCTCCCCGCCTCCAGTCAACAGCAAGGGCACAGGCTCACCATGAGCCAGCATTTCAGGGGAGAAGTGAGGCAGCTTGAGCATTAAAACAGTCTCTGCTCAACCCAGAGATTAGAGCACCTAAGGATCTAACTGCTGTGTTGGAAGATCCCCCCGCCTGCAGGGTGTGATAGTTCAGGAAAAAAAATGGCGATAGGTAATCTCAGATCACTGATTCTAGTCACTTGTTATTAAATGCTCTGGACCTGGCTTGACCCTTCTCTCCCTCTCTCTCCTGCTCCCTGGAATTTCTCCATCAACTGCTTGTCTTTAAAATCTCCATTCTCAGACTGGAAGTATATTGACTCCAAATGAAGGAGGCAGGTCACAGCGGGTATCTCATGTGACCTTTTCATCTGTAATTCCCTCCTACATAGGACAAAGCCACATTTTTCTATAAATCAACCCCAGAAAATAACCACTATCTGCAAAAATGTTAACAATTAAACAGTAATTCAGGGATTTGGAAACTAAGCACCCTCTGTGTGATCAGATTAATAGAATATTTTCTATGTAATTCTAGAGAAAACCAATTAAGCTTATCATCTAATGAGCAATGATGCTCTCTCACATCTGCCAGCAAAACGAATCAACATAATCTATTGCAGGTGGTTGTGCTTTTTATTCACTATGTTACAGAAATGATTCAGCATGATAAATTATGGAGCCATAATCAGCAATTGGTAATATGGGGGATTTTATCCTTTTCTTAGTTTATAGGCTTATAACTACTGTTACGTCAAAAAAACAGCACTCAAATTTGTGCCTGCAATTAACATTTATTCATAAAACATCAAGTATTTTTTCACCAGCTCTTAGACCACATGGCATTTCAAGACATCAGCCAAATTGCAAATAATGACCAAAGCTCCTAAATCATCGCTTTCTACCAAATTTTTGCCTTTCATGTAGATGATCAGAAAGTCATGGAATTAGGAGAGATTTCCTACTTGCATTGCAAGAGGGATAACTCTTTTCCGTTCTGTTTCTATGATATTTGGAAGAATCTTGTTATTCAGTAATGCATCTTTTTCCGTTGGTCACTCTGGCAACATTTGTACAGGATCTTCCACCAATACCTAAAAAGTTTTGTGTTCAGTAGGGAAATGTTTTGTTACATGCGTGTGCATAAAATAACTCTAGCCCCTAACATAATGTTGGGTAACCAGAAGCAAAAGGACTTCATATTTTTCTAAGATTTGGTAAAATTACTGCTTTCTGGCACAATGGCCTCTTCTAGTATGAGTCACAGAAACATGCAGAGACCCACAGTAAATCCATGAAGATCTGATATAAAGCCATTTAACTGAGAGTAGTTAAATCAGTGAGAAATGTGGCCCATAATCATTATCCATAGCTGCAAGTAAATCCAGCACAAATGTAGCCCATCCTGCAGTCATTCCAAAGTTGACATGTGGCTCAAGTAGCTGGTATGGGAGTTTCCTCCATAAGAAAGAGTAACTCACATAATGGAAATAATAACATGCATTACATTGCATCCTTCAGCCTATAATACTATTAAAGTATTTACTACAAAGTAAACTAATTTTTGCTTGATAAAAAGAAATCAAAACACATGCAGGAACTTTAGGGAAATAAACCTTCACTTCTAATAGTCCAAGTCAGAATTGATTGCAGAATCCATGACTGGGTAGGTGTCTGACATCTAAAGGTTTAAAAACCTAAGATAGCAAGTAACGCTTTGGAAATTCTATTCTTTTTCAGTTCGTGTTAGAGAAAAGTTCAAATGAAAATAGCAGGTAGTAGACTTCCTTGATCCCCATAGTGCTTTTGAAATTACTTTGAAAAGTCTCAGAAAAAAAAAATCCTTAAATAAAATAAACATTATGAACATCTTTATCATTTATATTTTTGATTACATATTTGATTTGGGATTTTTTGGGGAGTAGTATATTTTTGTTAATTTTTCTTTGCTTGGAGAGGCCCTTTGTTTGTTTAATCAAAAAAACCAACCAAAAAAAAAAAAAAAAAGACCAAAAAAAACCCTAAAAAAACAAACAGGAAAAAACCCCACCAAAATATTTGCTATCTGTAATTTGAAGGCAGACAGTCCTGTAGTTTCGTTCTTGCTTTTTCTTCAGAGGGTTGTGTACCTTAACTTCACAAAGCACCCTGAGGTCACTAGATGCCTGCAGAGCCATTCAGTACAGGTCAACAGACAAAATTCAGAAGACAACCGTGTGCTTTTCACCCCTTCAACAAACACTTTAGCAGAGCATTTTGATGGAAGAATAAAGGAAGAACATCCATCTTCCCAGCTCACAACATATCCTGTGACATTTGACAGTGATCCTGACCCAGATGGAGATGCACAGGGTTCTGGAAATCAGCTTAACTTGTGCTGAGACACTCATCTGAAACTCTTGTAACACATGAACAAAGTCACACAGAAAGAAACAACTTTCTGTTAAGCTATAGTAGGATGAAAAAAAGCCCCACGGAATCCCAAAAGCTTAGAAAGGAAACTATTTTTTCATCTTAACTAAAGTAAACCATGACTGACATCACTATAATACACAAATAGTCAAAACATATACTGTACTACAAATAGTTAAAATGTCAGAGTGGTTTATTGCTTACTATTATAATGTTTTATAATAAGGAATTGTTTATAAATGTTATAAAACATATAATGTTTTATATGTTTTCTATAATGTTTATTTAATGTTTTATATAAAACATATAATGTTTCATAATAAGGGAACCTAAAAACATTCCTGTAGAATAATGCTGGCATCTGAAACAAATTCCCTTTCTTCTTTTGCATAGTAGTCTATTTCTTGTCTAAATGACACTCGGTCAGTGCTTATTACTGAATATAACTTGGAAGTGATCAATAGAGCCTCAAAAACACATTATAAAGATCTGCATGTTTCCCAGGATAGAGCCAAGGTCTACTGAATCTGCAACAGTGCCCACCTGTTACAGGTAACCTTGCAAAAGGGTCTCCTTTAGCATTATTCACCCTCAGCGATGAACCAGTGATACTATAAAAATAAATATACCAGAAAACACATCAATCTGTGTCCTGTATGCTTACAGGAGTTAAAGTGTTCTAATGTTATCTTTCTTAACAGATTTTACATGATTTCCATTTTTAATATTTCTAACACATTCACATCTACAAACTGATGCCCCTGAGAAGCAGGGGAGCAATGTCATTTTCCCCCCTTCAGCTGTGCTCTCCCCTGAGCTATAAGGATTTCTTCCTCTCTCAAATGGGAGGACTCACACAAATTATAGGAATCTCCAGAATGACATTATTTCTTGTAATTTGACTGGAGATGAAGGTTTCAAACCCTTATAAGAATACATATACACTCTTCACACTTCCTTTTCCCAAAACTCATAGGACAGCAAAGAATTAACTCATCCGAGTTCAAGAATGCTTGCAGTCTTCTTAAAACAAGACACCATGAAGACATGGTATCTTCCTGCTGCTCCTCTCTACTTAACTATGATTAGTTGTCTTCCTCTTACCTCAGTTTCTGGGAATAGGATAAATCCTCTTCTAATTGAATAGGAAATGACTATGAACCAGTGCACAGTGAAAAAATAACTTCTGCCTGGATCTGGGACCACAGAGAGAGCATCAAGAGCAAAGCCAGACAATAGATGAACTAAAGGAGAATGGATTATTTCACTACAGGCTGTTGTTTGATATAAGCACCACTACAACTTGCCAACCTCTGAGGTGTCAGCTAGAGGTTGGTAGCACATTACACACAATGGCATATTTCTTTATGTTCAGCTTTAGCGAACAGTTAGCATGTTTAGTGAACAGTTAGCATCACTAAAAATGATGTTCTTGTGTACTTCTGGCATTCCCTTAGCACTTCCCAAATTTGGCATCATCTGTTCTTCACTGAGATGTTTTTTCCCTGTAAGGAACTTAAACTTGTCTTTAAGATCTTGCAGATGGATGAAGCTACAAGAACTTAATGACACACATTTTCTGAATGAACATCTCTGCTCTTCCTTACCTCAAGAATCTTATCAGAAAGGGATTTATGGCACTAGCCCTGGCACACAGTTCTCCCTTGCTCCTATTACATGCTTTTCATTATTATATAGTGCTACAGTTCTGCTATAAACATCCCTTTGATTGTGCCAAAGCTTTACTACAAAAGTTCTATTACAGACAGTGAGATAACTTTCATATAACCTTAGCAGAGGTTCCTCCTTTGAAGGTTTTTTTAAATTAATATTGTATATATGCTTCAATGCGACCTATAATCCTTCCTATATGAAGATTCCCTCTTCATTCCACAAGTGCACACTTCCAGTAACCTGTAATAACAAAGAGCATTTGCAGTTACATACATAATGCATTTTTATTTTAAATGCAACTGCAAAGCCAGCTGTAGAAAGCTCACTCTATTTAACCTGCATTATTAATGACACAACACAGAAGAGACAGACCAGTGGCACTATTAAAGCCGACATTAAAGGCACCAGTAAATTTAAGAAGGTGAAGTTTTTCCATGAAAACTACATTGTAGTGATGAATGAAAAAAATTAAGGATAACCTGATGTTCCACTGTGTTTTTCCTAGTCACTGTACTTGTGTTAAGATTGTATAAAACTTTCAAGCTGTCACTGTATATATGTGTATATATATATGTATATATTTAAGATCTGATCTAAGATCTGATCTTTTTCTAAATGATGTCTAAATCAGCAGAAGTTACACTTCTCTACATCTGTGTCCTTATGCCAAGAAGATAGAAAAGGTTCTATATAGACTGAGAAGCTCACAGGTCAGCAAATTGGTTTTTACACCTTGGCTGTGTGCTCTGCTATTCCCAAAAATTTCAGTCTCTTATTTACATCTAACCAGACACATATGTGTTATGCCAAGCTGCTCAATTGTAAGCCCTTCCCTGAACTCTTCAAAGCAAAAATACCATGCAAAAACCTTCTGTTCCCTGAAAGAAAAGAAACTCTTTTTGAAGAGGAAACACAGCAAACAGAACAAACCTGTGTCAGCCCTGAGGTCAGGTTATCTCAATGAGTAGCTGTAAAGAGTAGAGACTGTTTCTGTACCTTCTTTCCCAGAGCGGCCACCTTCTAAGGAAAACTCCCAACAAAGCAACAGCTTTGTGACAGTTGCATGCATCCCAGCAGGAACACCAATTATTTTCAACACCATTTTTTAAAACACATGCCATGGGAGGAAGCAAAGTGTATGTGTATTACTCCAAAAGATAACATTTCTTTCAGCATTAAGAGAGCTGTGCCAATAGGCTCCGTGTGGAGTACTCAGTGTATCAAGTAGCAGATTAATTGTCAGCTGTACCACACAATTTACTGTAACTGAAAGCATTGGTATGTAAACTGTATGAATGCATATTGACAAATGACTTTGTAGTCCTGTTGAATAGCAAAGGCTGTCATAACAAATTGCTGCTGTTCAGAAACAGGTATCTAGAAAAAGCTGATGCAGACAACACTTGTGATTGTTGCCCAGCACTTGACACAATAGAAGCAAAACACAATTGTTTTCTTGAAATTCATAGTTCTGCCATCCATCACTAGGAATTCTTTTGCCATTCACACATTCCTTACCATAGGAAATTCAGCAGTATTTAAAAACAGCACAGGTCCATTTGTGTCTGCATATTATAAAAGGTTGGTTTATGCACATCTGTACTACTGATGCATAGCCGTGCTGCCCATGTATGATGCCATATTGCAACCTCTTAGCTCCACAGCAGCTATGATTTTTCTGGAGGAAAACTCATCTCTAAAGGATCACATTGAAATTCCTGGATTTTGTCAGGAAAAATGTGACCTAATATTCATCTCTTCCAAACAAATGTCATTTCAATTGATGATAGTCTGTACCATTTATGATATTAAACAAGGCTGATATTTCAATCTCCTCTGTCCAGAAGGATGATGATCTAGGTTTGACTTAAATGTTAAAAAGGTTATATCTTTTTTCCCCTCAATAAAATATAAATATAGTTATTTTAGAAAGTTATATTTATCCCCCTTGTTGCCAGTTATAACTGACAAATAATACAGAAAAAAATAAATAGAAACCCATCTCATTAACTGCGTTCCTATAACATCAAGTTTAATTGTATTAAAGAACAATTCCAATGTTAAGAATTGTGCTGTGTGATTTCTTACCAGCACTCCTGACTTCCCTATTTCATAGTCTTTATACTGACTTTAGACAATATACCTTGTACATTTGCATCAGCCAGAAAAATGCAGTCTCCTGCTTTTAATTTGGCCAAATAAATATTCTCCTACTTCCTATACCTGCCTGCCTTAAAAAGCCATCTCCATCCCATCTAGTGTGGTAAGAGAAGGTTAAAATGCAGATGACGATGGGTCTGATTCTGACAGAAAATACAAGTGTGTATTCAGTATTTGCATCCTTTCAGACACAAAAGGATGGCACAAAGCTTTAGGAGATCAAACCATGGGGTCTGTTCACAAGTAGCCCATGTGGAAATTTTGTCTCACTGAGAACTGCTAGCCTGCAGTAATTACAGGTCTCATTTAAAAAGAATATCCATAAATGTGCACATTTACTTACATAAACTTAACTGCACTCCTCATTTGAAGAAAATAAGCCATTTCTTGGGGCATTTTCCTAACTAAAAATAGATAAATTAAATCATCCTGCTGCCCTTTTCTCATATCAGGCACAGAGACAGATCCTTCATGCCATGTAAAACATTGCCAATATAGCCTAGTTTAAGAACAGTCCCTAAAAGCATACCTTGTCTTGGTGTCTGGTCCTATCAACAGCTCAGGGGTGTAAGTCTCTCAGGTCTCTCTATTGCTTTTCTCAAGCCCATTGGTAACGCTCACATCAGGAACCATCTTCTTCTGCTTCCTGAAATATTTGAGGACAATATATCTGATAAATTGATCCTTTGCAAGTCCCAAGATGATAATTGGCATTTTATGTCCAAAAGTAAACATAGAAATACAATTATGTGTCTCCTCCTACTAAAAAAAGTCCTTAAAATTATAGATTATTTTCTTGCAGAACTTGAAAGTAACATACCAAAGATTTATTGAACTCATATTCACAAGTCTAAATAAGTTTTGAGAGACTTTTTCTTAATTTTCAGTAAAATCAAAACTAGATATTCACTATCAACAATATACTTTGTACCTTGTCAACAAATACCTAGTACAATTGATGCATTCACAGGAATAGAAGTCTTACACACTTGCAATAAATATTTGCTTACCAAATGCCAAACCCATGGGGAGGATCACAATGATATCTGATTTGCCTTCCTTTTTAGAGCTCTCTTGTAATTTAATCATGAAGAAAAAAGAATAGGATACAGTTTTAAAAGGTCAATTGCTCATAAGTAAATGGCTGATGACAGTCCACAGAAAGAGCCTAGAAATACCCCATAGGCTGAAATATGCTTTATTAAGTTTTTGAGTGCTTCCATGCAAAAAACTGTGTTCAAAATACATTCTGATGATTTATAAGCAGCAAGAATTAAATTGGACAATTACGTAGTCAATACTAATTAAATCACTTATTAATTGGTGTTTTTTTGATATTCTGTATTCTTCAGACATGTGCTAATGTGTGCATATGGCTAGGTTGTAACATCATGAAGCAAGCATGAATATATCTGTGACAACTAAGTGTTTAAAACCCAGATAAGAGAAAAATTATGTTTTAAAGATGTTATTTTACTTTTTCTTCCTCTCAGTTTATGATCCTTTTCATTCCATTGCCTAAACGTGCACAATCTTCCTTGTAGCATCATCAGATATATTTTGTTAGGTCTTCTTCACATATTTGGATTATTTTTAAGGGCAATCTCAGTCTCAAAAATGTCTTGAATTAGGATTGTTTGATTTGAGAATATGTAGAGTGTCTATTTAACATATGTTTATTTTTAAAAATCCATATATTCTCCTTGAACGCTACTTCTAAATTTTTTCTGTCCATGTGCATGCTTGTAACACTAAATATTTCCTGCAGTAAGTCAGACAACACCACAACCTAATATTTCTACTATTTTCATATCAAAGTAGCAGAAATAAGCCCTTTTTAATTTAAATGAGGTTTTTTTGGACAAATTAAAAAAATAAAAAAAAAAAGGTTTTGACTCTTCTTGGCCCACCTGTAGCAGATCAATGAGTTTAATGCAGCAACCAAGTACTGGCTCCCTGGAGTTTCATCAATTCTGCTTCATATGATTAGCTCATTCAACAGGTCTTCATTTTTTCCTTCCTATAACACCACAACCACACACCCACTGAACACTATTTCCATACCTACCACCCATAATATTTCTCCCAGCTTCTACCTATCCAGATGGAAATTTCTATATTCAAGTGCAATTTAATTTTCCCTTCCAGCCAGTCCTCGCTTTTGAGTACACTGTTGCTGCAATATCATAGAATCATAGAATTATAGAATGGCCTGGGCTAGAAGAGACCTTAAAAATCATCAAATTCCAACCTCCCTGTCATGGACAGGGACACTTTCCACCAGACTAGGTAGCTCAGAGCTCCATCCAGCTTGGCCTTGAATACTTCCAGAGATGGAGCATCCACATCATCTCTATCACATCAAAGCTGTTTTGTCTTTAAAGACTGATACATGGTTATGTTTATTCACAACAAAACTGTCATCAGACCTTTCAAAATCTTGTTCTGTAAGGGTGAGGCCTTACGTCAATATTATATTTCAGACATCAGCCCTTTACATTCTTCTAGATAAAAAAAGAAGTATTTCCCTGATCTGTCTGGTGACAATAGGAATATTTGGCTCCTTTTTGAAATACCAAGATGCAAGCCATTCCCCAAGTGTTGCTGTCTTATCAAGAAGGTAAGTTGTCAGCCCTTTAAAAAGAAGGTGTTTATACACAGGTGTAAGGTATATTTCCCCTGGGTACTGAAATTCCTAGTAATGATGCTCTGGTCAGTCTGTAGCCATGTCAATCCCCTGCGTCCTTACCTCAGCCTTACACTGGCCTTACAAACATTCCCAGTTATCCTAGTACTAAAAAAGATATATCTAAATGTCTTCAAAAATATTTGGGTAACATATCATTTGATATTAATGTTGGGTAAACAGCAAAGTCTCTGAAATTATTTTGAGGAGGTGGGTTTCTTTTGGGAAGACATCACACAAAGGTCTTAGTGACATGAGAGACCTTGAAACCTGCCTCTCCCCAGTCCAATTCGAGGGCCAGCTGGCTGGTTCTCTCCAACCAGGATGCTCAGCAAATTCAGAGATCATTCCTTCCCAGAACAATTGTTGCCAATATTGGTATCTTCCTAAAATAAATCAATTTTTAATAAATATTTATTTTCTAAACTAGAAGAATTTCACCAAAAAACTTCCCTCTGCAACTGTGGTAACCTCATTCCATTACTGTCAGTGTTCATTGTCTGGTTCCCTTACTCTGACACCCACCAGATAATTTTATTCGAAAGCACTCAAAAACATATCATTATATTTTGAATTGGATTTCATTATTAACCCTACCACATATGCAGAGATTTCTAGAATTTAAATATTTTCTAAATTAAGGATACTGTCTGGAGGCTTATTTCTTTCAAGCGATGCTAACACTAGAAAATAAATAAATATACAACTCCAACAACATTAAGGGAGAGGAAAGAAATATTTAAAGATTTATTCAAAAAAGCTTGAAATTATTTGGCCTGCAGGATCTGTTTCAATATGAAAAACATTTCTGCACAGAAATATGCATATTTTCTTTCCCATATGCAGAAAAGTAGCACAATCTTCAAGAGGCATACAGCATTTGACTTTCAATACCTACAGCCTCTTTTGCTTAAGAACAAAATCAAAGCTACTCAGAGCCCTGGGTCACATCTTCATTTAGCCATTTCACATACAACTTTTGAAGAAAAAAAAAAAAAAAGAATTGCATAGGTCCAATCCAAACCCTTTGAAGTAATTTTTTGAGGTTCAATGGATTTCAAATGAGGGGTTTGGGTTTTTTTTGTTCAGAGTTGTTTTCTCCTCTTATTTTTTAATGTTTTTATTAATTTTTTTTATTTTAATAAAACTTTTCAGTGCCAGTTCACAACACTCGAATTATACAGATAAAAACCACTTTTTTTTTGCTATCAAAATCTATCTTTTCCCACTATTGTATAAAATACTTATATTTTGCATGAAATACCAAAGATGAAATAGAACTGAAAAAAAAATTGCTAAAAACTTATGCATTACAAAACTCATTTTAGTTAATTTATCCTTTCCATGACTGATGCCACTGTAAAGCCCCATTTTCTGAAGGTCCAGCAGATTGAAGGAAAAAGCTTCAAATTTATGATAAGCATGAGACATTCAAAAGTTGAAGCAGAGGAGTCCTTTGCTAAGCAAAGACTCCTTTGCGTCAGGACTCCCAAAGACTTTATTGTCACCCGTGATTCACTGTATGACACGGAGCAATTGACATCTCTGCTGCAGACCACTTCCTTGGTGAAGCACACTGCAATACATTACCTGTGCTGGGAATTTGTGAAGGTGGGAGCAGCAGCTTAGTTGTTTTTGCAAATAGTAAAAATATGCCTGGTCTCTAAACTTAGAGTTCTTTTTTCCTCCTCCCATAAATTAAAGTATTTCTAGATTTAAAAAAATGTTTTAAAAACTTAAAAGTGTTGTCAGAAAAACACTCAGGTTTCAAGATGCTTAAGAAAGATGGAAAGAATGCAGAGGTCTTCTCTGTGGTGCTCGGAAGACCAGGACAGTGGACCCAAATATGAAAGGACGTATGTGGATGCTGTCATATCTACTCCACAGCCCTGAGCAGAGAAGTTTGAAGCTTCCAGGGTGACAGACACAACTAATATTTGATGCTAAGTTTGTGCAGTACTTTAAGATCCACACTTGGAAAGGGGAGGTGTGCATCCACAACATTTGCACTAAAAGTACCCAAGACATCTCAGCTGCCCTGTCTTAGTAATTCCAGGTCCCTTTAGCTTTAGAGTTATGTGGAAACAAATTTTATTTTATTTTTTTCTAAATACTTCTGTCAATAGGAACACACAGTATATTGCATGTCTCAGCTGCCAGAATGACTTATGCCCTCTTTACTTCGACATGAGTATGTGTATTTATGCAGAAATGGAAAGGTTGGTGATTTCTTATATGACTGACTGTGCTCCTTTTGGTATAATATGCTTTTATGAATAGTCAAGTGAGAACAGCCCACTTACTTTAACAATAATAAATTAGTATGCCTGATTCAGCGAGGAAGTAAGAGGAGGGAAAAGGAGAGCAAGAATTAAAATTATGTGCTGTTCTGCTGAAATTCAAGCCAAACAATCCCCACACATTCATGCATATAAAAAAGGAGGCTCTGGAGAAGTAAAAGTTCTATAGAAAAGAAAATTTTAAGACCTGACTGGCCTTTGGTTATGTAAGGAAATGAAGATTGAGCAGCTGCACTGACATTTCATTTCTGGATACCAGAGGACTGTAGTGACTCACTCCTCATTGCTATGCCAGCGTACCTCTTCCACACAAGTTTTGATTAAGGTTAAAAACAAATGAAAAGGCAATGCATTTCAGCTTGCATCAGTGTGTCACTGACAAGTAGCATGAGTAAGTGACCTGTCACTGTGGTCCAAGCCAAGGCATTCTTGTTTGGATAGCTCAAGAGCAAGTATTTCTCATATGAAATTCAGAAAGGGCATGCTATATAGAAATGAAATTCAGTTTTACTCTTGCACTGCAAAAGTCCATAGAGCCTACATTCACAGCTATTCATGTCATATAAAAGAATGCCTGAATTACCATGCACAATGAAATATAAATGGCAAAAATAAAAAACTAACACAGTTTATGATGAATTAAGTGTGGAGATAAAAACAGATACAGCATAATCAGTACCTGCCTCAGGTAATGATAAAATTTGATCAAGAAAGAATAGGTTTGTATGTATGCAGGATATTAGGCAGAGCTCAAAAGGAAATATTAGTCAGAAAGTAAGACTTCCTTAGCAAAGTGTGTAAGGCACAGAAAATCTGTGCAGGACTAGCTAGAACATTTTGTGCTAAGCTTCAAGTCCTGCAGTTAGCACCTTTTCAGGTAACACCTCATGTTAATTCTTGCTCAGGATCTGTACCCTCAGACACAGGTAACACTGTGTGTTACCTTCAAAAGACCTTTTGGGCATTTTTTAAACTCCCACCCACACCACTCTGAAGTGACCTCTCACCCAACTCATAAGGAAAGCTCAACTAAATACCATCTGTGCAACAAAAGCTGTTACCCAAGCCCTGGACACAGAAGATACTTCCCTGAGCTTCCCGCCTCTCTTATCCCAAGCCCAGGCCTCTTGCCTTGGAAAAGCAGAGCTAATCCCATTCTCAGTGGAGGTCACAGCAAGCCACGTCTGTTAAGTGCAAGAACACTGGCCCTAGAGGGAAAGGCATCTTCTTGCAGACAGTCACACTTAAATAAATGCAGCATCTGTGAGAGACCTATCACAGACCAAACAAGAAAACACAAAGACAGCATCAGTTCCTTTCTATGCAGTAATTCCACATCCATCAGCTAGGGAACATTAGTGTTTGACCTTAGAGTTGGGTGGGGTTGGAGAGTTTTCATACAGGCTGTTCCAAAAGCGGGACATTGCATCTGTTTTCCTCTTTAGCAGCACAAAATCTTGTAACAGTAGAATTCAGAACACTGTCAGTGTTCTAATCTCTTTGTGACTGTTAAAAACAGCGTTCCTTTCATTGCTTTTCATATACTTCCAAGTCCTGATCTAGAAGGTTATCGTCAGCCACGGGAGTTTCCATGCTTATTAAATCTGTCACTGTCTTCTAATGAATGCACTTGTAATGCTGGGTCTTACAACACAGGTATCTTGAAACACAAATAGATGTAAATACTTCTTTTTTTTTTTTCTTTTTCTTTTTTTTTTTACATAGGCCTTTAAACAATTTTTATCTATCTACCATGTACAATAAATAACTGGTAGCTTGCAAGAACTAGATTTGAACTAGCTGTGTATGAAAGCCAAAGATGTCATTTTTGTATCATTAATCTTATGAGCCATCTGACTCAGTCTCATAAGAATGGAACCTTTTAACAGAACTGCTCTTCCCTGCAAGGTAAAACCTGTTTAGTAAAATCACTGTACTTCAGAAAGGTTCTACTTAATTACCTAAGTGTTCCCAGTACAAACATATCCAATAGCTCAAATTCTATTCTCAACTTTCCAGAGATAATTTAGCCCCCAGTGACTTCTGTGGCTGTCTATAGCTGAATTTGGCTAATCATATAAATTGTCACTCTTCTGCACATATAGCGTACCTTGAAGAGGCAAAGAGAAGTCAGCTGAAAAATGGATAGGATTTGCTTTCCCATTCCAAAATCAGCTTGTTGGCTGCAGTTTGTACAATGAGATGACATGAAACAAATGGAGAAGGGCTGAAAATCCATTGTACTTAAGAGTGCACAAATAGGCACTGAAGTGCCAGTTCTACAAAGAGAGGGGTTATTTATGTTCTTTCCTATACTCCTATATTCCTATCAACAATATTGCATTTTGAGTTTTGTTAGGTTAACCTACCACACCTCAAGCTACAATCCCAGACGTATGAGAAAAGGAAGTTGGAATGTTCTTAACCATGCAGGTCCTCCTGCACAAATCCATAATTAATGCGTTCACAGTGATAACTAATTGCCTGTAAACATATCCCCAAATCACCATGTTGTCCATCTGTTTCTTTTCTACCTTGTTGCATATTTGATAGATTTACAGATGGAGAAAAGAAAGAAAGTCTCATTTCTTCTGAAACAGTCCAACACAGTTTGGAAAAAGACATGTTTGCAGAGCAGAAAAAGACATGTTTGGAGGCAAGAATCTTGAAACTGTTCCACATGCAACTGAGTCTGCAAAAATCAAAACACAAACACATCCCTTCTATAGGCATTGTTGTTCAGGGTGCAATTTGCATTTCACTGACTGGCAGCACTTTTCCTTACATACAGCCAAGGAACCACAGGGAGGAAACACTCCTGCAAATGGGGCAGAGGGACAAAGGCAGAAAATTGAAGTCAAGGATGAAGAGAAAAATTCAAAAACAAGTTTCTTGCTACTGGAAGGGCCAAGAACAGATAAAAGTACTGGTTTTCTCTCACATGTGTGGAAATGGATCTAGTGGTTGTGGGTGTATTTCCAAATGTGTCACAGAAAACTGTGATTTCTGGTATAAGGCAGAATGACTGGTGAGGGGCTGCTACATGATCACTTGTAATTGCAGTGAGCTACCATCAGAGAGTTACAGTCCACAGTACTATGATCCACAAATGCTCAGCTCACCTTGAACTCTTATTCCTAATTCCTACTTCACCTCTCCTAGGGGAAGCATTTCTTCTCTTGCATTTATCAGAGCTAGCATTTAAGGTTCCATACTAAAACAGATAAAAGAAAAGTCACTGTCCAGAAGTTGTGTCACAGCTTGGGGGGGAGTCACACAGCTTAAACCACTTGACAAGTAATCTTGCACAGACTGCAGACACTATGATACATATAGACACAGAAACACACTGCCCCCCCTCCGGCCCCCCCAACAAGTCTGTATTTATATATTCACATACTTTCTCCGTCATTTGGCATTTCAGTCATCTGATGGCATTTACCTTGCCCTGTCAGGAAGCATGTAGCAGCCTGCTGGCTCAGGAGGAGTCACAGGGATGCTCAGTGTCTGCTCCCTCTGATACACTGGATACGTGTTCTCAGACATGACTCAACCATTTAGGTAGTCAAGATGACACACAGCACAATTATGTGTAACCTAGTCAATCAGCATCTATCCTAACAATCTGCATGCTGTAACCAAGTTTTTTAATCCTAAAACATTTCCCATAAATAAGCAGAGAAGTGTTTTAACTGAAGCAATTCTTACTACAAACACAAATTCCCTGTCTGCTCCCAGTACAAACTCTTTCATCCTTTTTCTTCCCTTCACCTCAGATCCATCTCCACCACCAGCCAGCTTAGGTGCACCCCAGCCTGGCTTATGTGCTTGTCCTCCTCTATAAAACATCCTCTTTCTAGGAAGGATAGGGCAGAAAACACCATACTGTCTGGCCATATATTCTGAGTTTCTGTTTGACACCTGCTGTGTCTTTCTGGTGCCATGCATGAAAATGAAGGCCAGAGCAAGGAAGAGGAGTCTCTTAATACATGGATTATGATTGGAAAGTCAGTCTGCCCACTCTACCATAACCTCATGCTAGTGTCTGACCAAGGTCCAGCAGATCCCTAACTCAGAGCTCTCTAGCATCTAGCATCTCAACTCCTAAGGCGTTTGGATGAACCTGAATACTTCCATGTAGGATTATCTGCAAAACAGGCCTTTCATGGCCTCATCTCTTTACTCACAGCACCATGCAATCTGGGGCAAACTGTTAAAGACATGCAGATCCCTTTTTGAGCCAGTACTGGAGTAGGATACTCTTCATACAGAAACAGACCTTCTCTTCATCCTTTATACTGGATGCAAGATGCTAATTTTTTTTCAGTGTTTCAATAATTTTTGGATGGGATTAATTTTTAGAGATGGAAGAGAGAGATGAAAAAGAAACATTATTACTGTTTGTATCTGTTCCAAGACCTCTCTGCTCCTCCACCTTTGTCCCAACCACTACTCTATTCTTCCTTTCCTTTGTCAAGAGTAAACCAAAACCATCTTTGAGTCCTGCTGGTGTGCTGGGATCCAGAAATCTAGAAGAAGGATAAAAAGAGATATATCAAGTGCCATAAAGTCATTAAAGAGACTAAAGCTGATTATGTGAGATTCCCAGCTCTGTGTGAGCAGCCAGTACAGGTGAATATGGGAGATGAACAAGAACTGGTGAGCCTTCAGTCACAAGCAAGTACCCCCTGTGATGAATAGGAGATGGCCTTAGTCCAGGTGTTCAGGAGGGGCCTAAAAGACTTCTCTGAAACAGATGCTTGAAGCATTGTCACCACAGTAGTCCACAGTCGTGACCCAAAAGAGAAATATAAACACATCAAAAGTCAACAGGGTATGGCTACCTCCAGGCAAACCTAACACTATGAACCAGCTTTGCTGGCATGTTCTAATATTCTTCTCTTACAGTCTTTCCAAGAGCTTGTGGCATGTCAGGCTGCTGACAAATGATGTGTTCTCTTCCCATTGAGTTGCCTTAGAAAACTGAGTGAGTGATCTCCAGAGGCAAACTAGTTTGTTCTGGATTTAAACTAAGCTGTCCAACCCAGGGTAACTCAGGTCCTTTTTAAACTCTCAGAAAAGAAGAACCTACTGGCTCAAAACTGAGGCAACAGTTCATGCAGTAACAGGTAGAAAAAGAGAGAAGACTTCAAGAGAAAGAGCTCTGAGAGTTTAACACAAAGAAATTGTAACAACTGTAACACTCAATTCCCCAGCTGGAAGTGATACTGCTGTGAGACATTACTTTAATGTGCATCTTTCGTCTCTGTGACATTGCTGACTTCATGTTTATAAATTAGTAAGGAAGCTGGCACAGAAAACGGTTCACCTATGGGCTAGATACAGGTAAAACCCAGAAACTAAAATTTAAGTTACAGTAAAATTAGGTGTTATAAATTATGCAGAAGAGTTTAAGTTTCAAGGCTCTCCTATGGATATTTTTGTTCACTTAGAAAAATAAATGTAGTCAGTACAAACCAGGAATTTATTAACAATCTAAATCTGCAATATATATAACGAAAAATCAATAAAATATTAGCTATGCATAGATAACAATGCAATTTATGGTTTTAATCTGTAAGTTTACGGTAATTTGGAGAACAGAAAAAGACAATGTCCTAGGTCAACTGTATGATGCTTTTATCCCTAATTGTCTGTTTATGCTGAATAATAAGTTTTGCACCATTAAGACTTGTTCCAGGAGTGAAGGGGGGGAGAAGAAGCACGGAGTTTGTTTTCAGAAAGCTGCACTCACTCCTCCACATTCCTGCTCCTGGACTGTGTTGTCTGCAGATGGACCGACAGGGAGACAGACATAGGGTAGTGTTAATAAATCTTATCTCAGCAGCTGAGGTGTCTTTAGTTTTGTGAGGTTTTGCTGCCATTAAAAAAAAAAAAAAAAAAAAAAAAAAATCCAGGTAACTTAAATGCTTAAGGAAGAGTTGTTTAGGTAGCACTGCTGTTTCGCAAAATTGAGTATTTTGACATTAATCACCTAAGGTAGGATTAATCTCACCTACCTTTATAGTCTCAGTGTTCACAACTAAGGGATTCATGGAGAAAAATAGGTGCTTTTAAGACTCAAGTCCGATAAAATATAGACTTTTGCTTTAGGATGAGAAAAATCATGTACTAAAAATACCCATTTATCTCCACTGACCACAGAAGTAGTCTAGGATGTCTGATTTGGATGCAAATACCTCCAATATTAAAATCTGCATTAATCATATCTCTACTGAGCTCCAAAGCAATTAATATAATTGTAGAAAAATATCTTGGAACTTTTTGTTCTCTCTACTTTTTTCCTGTTGCCTATGAGAAACTACACTCCCTCTCCCATTTAGTCCTTCTTCCTTCTTTTATCTGTGTTATGAAATTCCTTGTGGTCCTCTGAAGTGCACGTCTTCTTGTTCTTTTCAAAAGAGGTATAATCTTATGAAAGACATTAAATATATTTTGGGCAAACTATATAAAGTGAGAGTACATCTGTTAGCTGTATTATCCAAGAAAGATTACCAGGAAGCAATCAACCTAATTCATAGATATTGTAAGACTGTCACGTGTTCTGGATCAAACTATCTGGGCATCTTAATTAAAAAAGAGAACACGGGAATGTTTGTACTGGACTGCACTTGCATTGCATTATCAGCTCTGAAATTAACACAGCCCTCATTGCTGATATTACCTTGAGATAAGGTGACCAGTTCATTCAAAAGTAAGGAGAACTAGAAGTCAGAACACTGTTGGCATCTGTCCAATTGTACATATTAGGGAAATTATCCACATCTTGGAAAAGAGATGATTAAGAGATAGGCTCAAATGGTCTTCTCTGAAATATTACTAGATTGAGGGGCAAAAAAAAGGTAGTAAATTGTTGAGAAGACTGCTAGGTATAAATGAAACAGACAGTCTGGATTTCATGGAGATACTGGCTGCATTCCCCTGAAAGAAAATGTGATACTGAAGAAGTTACCTGTATAACATGGGTAAGGCAAACAATTTTCTTGTTAGAAACTATCTGAAAGTTGCAAAAAGGTCTGAAAACTAGACATGCAAGGAAAGATGTTCAGAAAACAATTCAGACTATTAAATCCAGCATAATATATTTTGAAGTAATGTGACAAAGATAATGAAAATAATAAAAGTTTCTCTTATTTTCTACCATCAGTAGAAATCCAGATGGTAAACAAAAACCATTGAAAATTGTTGTTGATCAAAGTAATTGGCATTACTGAAACCTGGTGAGACTAATTTCTTATCTAGAATTATTAAATCATAGCTTATAACCTGCTTGGAAAAGGCTGTGTAAGGAAAAGAGGTTGGGATTTTGCTCATTTTAGAAGGCAATTACTTGCTTTAGAATTATTGATAACTTAGAACAGCAGGACTTTGAACATACACGGATCAATGAGCGGGTTCTGATGAAGGGTTGTTGCAGATCATCTGACCAAACTACAGAATGGGATGAACTCATCCTGACTTACTAGTGATATGGAACAAGTGGTGTGTTTTTGGAGGCTTTAGCTCAGTGAATACATGCTGCAGGTTTCAATCAGCTTACAGGAAATCATCAGTAGAGTTTGTGATATAACACTTTTCTCTATCCTAAAACCAAACCATGCTCTACCCAACAGGAGGCAACTATTATATAACAAAGCAGATGACTGAATCGTTAGAATGATAGTTGGCTGTTATCTAAAGATCAATAGTAGCAATCCAATTGTGTTCAACGTGTGCCAGGAGAGGCCAGTTTCAAAGGGCTCTGTAGATAGGCAGATAGATAAGCAGTACTTCAAAAGTAGTAATTTCCAAAGCCAAGAAAAAGTACAAATAAAACTGGAAGGGAGCTCCAACAACACAAGTAAGAATCTAAGCATCTGAAAAATAATTAGTTAAAATCTTCACTTCCACAGTAAAGAAAATGACCAAAAACTTGGGACATTATATGTATGAGGGGATGCCTAGCAAAAAGACAGCAAGTGACAACATGTTTAAGCAAACAACAGTTAGGATAATTCAAGCTAGCAATCCCAGAAAGTAGGGAAGGAAGACTAAAGAGGCAGTGTTGAACCCAGGCCTAACACTGCTGCAATCAGAAGTTTTTGTGCTGGGTTATGGGACTAAGGATCACCTCTGTGAGCTCAGAGAAGCAATGGTGGGGGCACTCAATACAAAGCTGAAGACCTTGAAGCCCCCTGTCCTGTCTGCTCCTGAGACTGTCCCAGGAGAAGTGCAACCCACAAACCCTCAGACAAATGGACAGGAAGGGCTCATGGGGTCACCCCAAAAGCTAATGGTCCCACAGAGGCATATGCCAGTGGTGGGGTTCTCAGATGGACCATTTGGGGATGCACCTGCCTGTGCAGCAAGGGGAGATCAGGGGACACTGCTAACTATGACAGGACAGGCTGAGCATCGTACCCTGGCTGCTGGAGGGACCCACTTCGTACTTGAATCTGTACATGGGTACATTTTTGTCCAGTAAGGGGCTTTCATCCAAACCAGCCAGAGGAGAAAAGGTTGTGTTCCCACAGGGAATATGTACTCAGCATCTCCCACTTGGCCCCATGGACCTGGAGCTGTGGCAGAATTGCCTCTGTCAAGGAAATGGATTTGGCACCTCCCTACAGCCTGTGCTTGCTGAAAACAAAGAGAAGCATTCACAGATATGTGGTAATATTTCCTCGGTAAAAATAGAAGCACTGACCATTAGAAATCTGAATGTTCTAAATATTCCTGTTCTGTATTTGTAAAGAATACTGTGCAAGATATCGGTCACCAAAAGGAGTACTGAACACTACATACTAAAAAACCTCAAAACTAAGAACAAACAAATAAACAAACAAAAAAACCCAAAACAACCACTACATCAAAAAGAAAACAATATCTAAATTTTCTTCGTATTTTTTTAATCCTGATGAAATATAAATAAGACTCATCAAAATAAACATTTATTCTCTGTGTTTGGGATTTTTTTGTTGTTGGATGGAGTTGTAGGGCCTTTGTTTTTTACTAAAGCAAAACGTTTTGTGGGTGCTTCCAACATCAGAAAGTTGGAAGAACATTATTTATCAGGGTTCAAACAGAAAACCATTCAGCAGCGGCTCAGTATATCAGCTAGCCAGGCATCAACCTCAAGAAAATTACAGAAAAAATCAAAAAGGAGCCCTCTGATAAAGTATTAAGATAGAGAAATAAAAACTTAATGACAACAAAAATCACTTAAAAGAAAATCACACCAAGGAAACCTTATTTCCTCCTGTGCGAGGATTTTGTTTGATCACTAAATGTAACTTCAGAGACCAAGTGCACTTTTCTCAGCATTTGCTGTAGCATTATGGAATTTTCTGATTAAAATTGACATTGTAGAATATGGCACACTTCAGATGGGATAAGAGTTGGGCCAAGAAGTATTTGTCAGATGATGAACATTTGCTGATGGGAGTTTTTTCAAAGGTGTCTTTGACTAGCAATAAGTCTGCTCCTATTCCACTTTTTCATTAATTAATAAATTGGAGTAAATATTTAAAAATAGATTGATTCTTTACCTTAGACAAAGATTGGTGGGAAGCAATCACTAGAAGACTTGGACTTACTCAAACAAAATGTGTTTAAATATATTCGAGCACAACAAAATATAGCTGAAAGGAAGAGTGTGTGTGCCATCCACAGAGTAGGAAAGATGTACCTCCAAAGCAGCTTTTTCAGTGACAACCAATAAGAAATTCAGAATGTGCTCCTTTGGTCAATTTTGTAGGAAAATTGCCTATTACAATCTCCGGACATGTAAGCAGCAGAAGTAGAAGGGGTATTGGTATGCTGCCCACAATTTAAGGGGCCAAATTTTGAGAAGGACATTAGAAAACAGAAGAAGGTGAAGTAAAAGGTCATAAAAATTGACTTTGAGAGCTGAAGAAAATTTGTTAAAGTGAAAAAATTTAACAGCTCAAGTAATTTAGCTTTTGAGAGGCCAGGCTGAGAGTGACATGATTGCAGTCTAAATACTTTCAAAGGGAAAAAGTAGAAAGAGCTAAAGGATTCTTTAACAAAGACAGATATAGAAAGAACCATAGATAGAAATGAAGCCAAATATGAAATCATGCACCAATTTGTAATTGCATAAGTGATTAGCCATGGGGAAAAAAATATAAAGTAAAGTCCATCTTCATCTCTTGATGTTTTTAGATCATGAGTAGATGCCTTTGTGAAACACATTACTCTGACAGAGAAGTTATTTTTTAAATCAACGTGTTCAGCTAATAGCCAGCCTGGGAATTAGATCCATAGGAATTTTCTATTTTGCCTGCAGCTCTTTTCTTCAAAAAGGCCAGCTCTCTGACTTGGGCAGCAGTCTTCCCATTCTTATTCTTATTCCCCTGTTTCTCCAATGGCAGATGCCCAGCTCTGGTTTTTTTTTGGGCAGGAAGGAGATTTCTGCCATCTGCTGCTGTTTCTCATGGTGGGGGATACCAACTGATCAACCACTGTGCTAAGACAGCAGAGATCCTGTGGGACTGTGGAGGGGAGAAGAGGCTTGAAACCCATTCTAGCCCTATGGCTACTAAGATCAGACCTCATTGCTTTCCCTCTAGTAAGTTACTGAACTTTGAATAATGAGAAGTACAGAAAGTCTCTCATTTTGACAAGGTACTAAGTAATTCAACTAGCATAAGTGTTATAGTTTGTACTTAAATTTAGACATAAAATCAAGCCTGATAAAGAAGCCTTCCTAATACGGGAAAGATGGACACAACCTTTATTAAAAAAAAATAAAATCTAAGCATTTTTGCAAGGTTTTTGGAAAGAGGTTTGTCCACCTAACTCAGATGTCCACAGCTAGGCAGAGGATACCCACCTCTGGAGAGAAACCTCCACTGGTCTCTTTTGAGTAAGCAGAGTGTTTAGACCTGAACATTAGCAAGGTGATTATCAAGTACTCTATAATGTATAGGCACAAAATTAGATCCAGCTCAGACACATGAAATCTCCTTTGTAGGTTGGACCATCTACAAGTTCTTCTGCCTTTAAAACCTAAGATTTCAAATACCATTCAAGTGTAGCAAGGCTTCAAGGGAGAAGTACTTTTTTTACTAGACCAAGTGATGTAGCATAGCTGTATATCACCTCTAATACTACGACTGAAAAGAATAAGAGCAGAGGCAGAAATGCAACTTGTGAACAGAGAAATACAGTGTTTGATCACAAAGATATCTGACAGGCTCTGGGAAAGTGGAAAAAAAACTCCCAAACTTCCAAAAATTTAGAAAAGTATTTGAACATTTTCAGGAATTTTGGTTTAAATGCTCATATTTCCTTAATCTTTAGCAAACCAGACAAAAGAAATTGGGACATCACCAGTCACCCAATCAGTGTCTGATTCCCAGTTTCTTATTGCAGCCACAAGAGAAGAGCAGGGTATATGCTCCCCTCCAGAATCCCACCACAACTCCTCCTTCCCTGGAACGCTACCAGCAACATGGGCAGGGAGTGCTGTTGCTTGAATGGTGCATATATTCCAATCCCAGTTTTAGCTTATAATAAATTATTTCCCATGAGGTGTTCCTGGAACTAAGACATTGAGCATTATTCATCGATCAAACCATCCTAAAAGTTGTCAAAATTTTTTTTTCTTGAGAGAGACATCAGTCTGCACCTTTGAGTAATAACCTGCATTTGCCTGCATTTGTTCTGGGTTTGGGCTTGAGGTTTTTGACATGGTGAGGTAGGTAGTGAGAGGAAGAAAAAGACTGACCTGGTGATCTAGGTTTCACTTTGGGGAGAGTCATTAGAGATACATGTTTTTCAGTTTTTGAAGTATGTTTTCAATTACAAAATACTGTCAAATTCAGGCACGTTTATACTTCCTCCATGAATTAGTAGTTATTTGCAATGCTGTGGATAAGTTTTGGTGACAAATATTTTTAATAAGGGACAAATTTTCACCCCAAACCCATAACATCATGAAAATCAGGTCTGTCATGCAAGAACAGGTTTGTTACATACTATTTGCCTTCCATGATTTAGACAAGCTATCAAAAAACATATGACAAAAAACAACGTAGCTATTGAATAGCTCAGTGGATCACAGAAAATATAAAGTTTCTTTTTTAATTCAAACCATCCAAAAAGCATTTATGAATAACGAACATGCTCCTGTACTCAAAAAATTTTCACAAATGATTTGTGAAGAAAAAAGATAAAGACCTAAAACTGCAATATATATATATTTTAATAACCAATTCAATCAGAATTACTTCAGGAAATATTGTTCAGCATTAGCTAGTCATCATACCATGTACTTTTAAGGAACATATTAGATCTATAAATGGTCCATCAAAAAAATGATAATTCAGCACTATAAAGTAATTTGAAGGCTTGCTTTTAAATATATGGTGTTTAGGAGGATATTGGAACACCCTCACAATTCTAAAACATGCTTCATTGTCCAACAAGTGCTGAATTTAGGCTGGCTCATAAGCGTTAAGCAATCAATTCTTGTAGACACAGCTTCAAAAACGCTTCCATTTAGTCTGGTTGAATTACAATGAGTTATTTCATTAGCTGAATTATTATTTTGGGATGAAGTCCAGAACATTAAAGCTTTACATTTAACCTCCATTACAGTCCAGAATTGAATTAACCTCTCTTTCCCATATAAAAGTTGCTAATGCACTTTCCTTGTAAAATGCAAATGTCATTACACTATGTTTTGCAGAAAGCATTTAGAAAAATTCAGTAGAATTAGGGGTCATAATATTTTGATGCATTCACTTAAAACACTACATTTTAAGAAAATTAGTTCCTCTTTCCTCTCTTTGAACACTGACACTTGGAGAACAAGAACATCTGATTTACTTGCCAGAATATCAGCTCAGTATCTTAGGGCAGCAGCTTGATTCTGCTGTAACACATGCTGTACAAACATAAAGGATTATGTGGGAAGTTCTGTGTTCAAGGTGGTTAAGAGAATCAATCAGGACTTTATATTCCCTAAAATCTTAAGAATGTCTTTAAAGCACCTCTGGGTTTAACTTTTTTCCTGTTTCCCATTCAGAATTAGCAGAGAAATAAGAGAAATAAAGCATAAATTTGCATATGGCTGGAAATAGGCTGAATTGAAGCCACACATATTTTGTCTTTACCTCTGAAGCCTATTATCTTCAAATCATGACTGAAGATCCCTAGGGATGTGGGCTTTTTCTCTAGTCACCTTTTACTATGTTTTTCTAATGTAATATAATAGTTAAGTTTGAAAATAGACTACTGGGATTGCAAGATTTGGCTTTGTTCTGAATGAGAACAGGAAAATTCTGCATGTACTGCAAAGAAAAAAATCTGCAAAAAGCTGAACATCAATTAGTTATTAGCCATTTTAATATTAGCCATTAGCTATTTATTTTAGAATATGAAACAATTATGGAACAAAAATGAAACAATGTTAATCCTGAAACAGGGCATTTTAACAGGCATTTTTTCTTTTTTTTCTTTTTTTTCTTTTTTCTCTTTTTTTTCTTTTTTCTCTTTTTTTTCTTTTTTTCCCCATTTTTTTTCAGGAAACACTCAAGGTTGTGCAGAATCAATTTTTGTAAACAATATGCACACACTTAACAATTTCGGACATTTGAACTCAGACATGAGATCTGCTAAGTTGAAAAGGTTGAGAAGTAGAGGAAGTAGAAGAGCTGGTGACAATAGATATAAATTGCACAAATTGTTTTTACTGATGCACTGATGCAACATCATCAAATCCTAGGATCATAGTGCCTATTACTGGCCATGGCAAATAATGAATAACATGGTTCATTTTTGTATTGCATCAGAAGTATATTCACCAGGAAAAACTACAGGGGGTGGTTTTGCACTCAAAATCCTTCATAATTCCAGACAAATTTTCTAACTGTAGATATGACTTTCCCAAAAGAATTTTGTTTTCTGACCAGCTGTATTTTTTTTTTCATTCTGAAAGCAAGAAATGCACAAGAAACCCATGCCTCTGGAGCTGAATGAAGAAATTCCCAGAGAACATCAGCCTACAATGTCTGACAAGGATCTCAGAGACTCAACCCTCAGAGACCAGGGCTTATCCAAGATTTTCCCTCTTTTCATTAGATTTTCTGAAAAGATCCAAATTGTAAAAAACAGTCAATGTGGAAGGTGTGTTAGAATAAAGAAGTGCCAACAAAGTGTATTCAAAAGAAGCTCATGCTAAGTTTTCTAGACTCACTAATATCAGAAAGAAAATGGATAAGGATGAAGAGCACAGATAAAGCCATCATAAAAGAATATCGCAATTTATCAAGTATATTATTTTATTTTAATGGTATGATCTCAGACTGTCAGATTCTTCCACCTGTCCAGCAGATAATTAAAGGAACACATTTTCTTTTATCCCCTTCAAGTTTATCCCCTACATTAAAATGAAGCTTTTACAGTTTTGACAAGACATTTAAGAGGAGTCAGTCTGTAAAGCTTAATTGTTTGTTTCCTCCAGGGGGTCTTTTACACTTGTTTTGAACCATTCATTGGAGGTGGCTTTCAATTATGAGCCAAGATTCAGATCCTTGTATAGACAGACCTTACACTGTCCATAAATCCTGGAGTTTCACAACCATCAGACAGACTCTTTAAAAGCTTTTATGAGAAAATATGGTTTAGTATGGAGACAGCTGGTATTTAAATTATCCATGTGAGAGAAATTACTTTTATTCATTCACCAGATGCTTTATTCATATATAGATTCTTAAATTAATAATTCCATAATACTTGCAGCTATATAATCCTAAAATCCACACAGTTTTGCTCAATGACATTAACAAGATTTGACATCTTTCTTTTTCTAGCAAATAGTGAAGCACACTTTGCCAATTGCCATTTTGATGAAACATTACAACACATAAAGAAAAAATAAAAAATGTCAGTGTCCGCTGACAAGATGAGTAGAGTTCATCAGACTGTTATTCCTGCCAGTACTCCAGGTGCAGACTTCAGAATCATTTGTCTAGGAAAAACGTATTGGTTAGTCACATGCATATGTACCCCTCCTATACACAAGATGTTCTGTGCTATATTTTTAAACCAAATAACTACAAGTCAGGGATACCTGAAGAGGTGGGGAAAAACTTCTTGGCAATTAATATAAACTGAACAACAAGAAGTATCAGGAAGAAAAATAGGAAAAATGGGGAATAAAAAAACCCTGGAACATTCTAGAAAATTATTTAGGTTAACATGGTTGGCATTTATTATATCAAAGAGGTGGAAAAGCAGCTGAGCTGCTTTTTCTTGAGCAGGGACTCCATGCAAAATAAACCTGCAACCTCAGGTTTGTTCAGAAAATGTTTATTCAATCAAATAATGTTCTTCCTTGCAACCCTGAAATTATTTTTTCCTCTTTTCTCCTTTCCACTTGAATACTTTTTCATTTCTCTTCAATTTTCTTGTCTTGATCACTACAGCTTCCTTCTTCCAGGCCTCACTCCACTATATATTCTCTTGGAAAATGCTTCTACTTCTCACTTTGAATCTCTGCACTGGCTAAATTCTACTTTACATGATTTCCAGGGTTCTCGTCTCAACTCTGGAGGCATCACATAACACTTGTTACTGCTTCAGCATTCCTATTATTTCCTCTGCTCTTAAGTCTTCTGCCTCACACTCATGTAGCTTTGTGTAAATGGCTTTCTTAATCATCACCTGGACTGATCAAAACCCAACCTGTTTTCATCTAAATCCTCATTTAATGTACTTGTCTGTGAGAAGCTTATCAGAAATCATTATCATATAAAAAAAAAAAAAAGAAACAAGAAACTCAACAAAAACAGCAATAACAAAAGGTTTTGAAAGCTACACAAACTCAGGACTTCACGGGTGTGTTTAAAATAGTAAATATTTCCAGCATCTCTAAATGGTTGGCTGCTTAGTATTTTATTTTCTTTTAACCATGAAAAACCCAATAAGAATACATTAGTTAGCCTACATCCCTCTCCCATTTTCTCCCTAGACAAGGTTTTCAGGGCTGACTTTTGACATGCCACTCTCCAATCACAGACTTTCCAACTTAAAAGGCTTAGAAATACATACAGGTTTTTCACTGTCCTTTCAAGATATTTCATGGACAAAAGTGACAATAGGTTTCTTATCGAGAATGAAAAAATGGCAGCTATGTTATGAGAATGATCCACTTACTAAGTGCCAGCACTCAGTCAGGGAATACGTATGAACTTTTGAGCCGTGAGCCTCTGAGTTTTTTTGCCCAAGCTAACCGAATATCATCTTATTCCAAATGCATTTCAAGTATTTGCAACCAGGAATCAACCCCGGCACATTATCTAACTTCCAACTCTGCAGCAAGACTTTAAGGATGGAAAGTAACCCTAGCTGCACTCTTAATTTTTATAAAAGAGTTGTCTAAGCTTGAAGCACAGACCGAAAGCATCCCTGACTTTTCACAGATGTTCACCCAGATGCTATGCAAACAAAGAATATGGTCACAATCAGCAGGAGAATGGGACCAAACTGCAACCACAGGGTTTCAGGGGCCTGTTGACTTGGTGATCACTTCTGTGCACGGAACATATCCACTCTACGCAGATCCTGCCACTGCTGGCCCTGCGTGGGGAAATGCTGCAAGTTGATTTTGAAGTGGGTTCTCTCTCCTCACGCTGCATTTATAACCAATTTTCTTGGTTTTTAATTTGGTATAGACTCAAAATACGCTTCAATTGCATCAATCGATTTAAACGAAAGTAACTTCGCTGGGTAAGAAGTTCAGGAAATATGTAGTAGGAACTTCATAATCCCTTCTATGAGTACTGTGATACTATAGGTTGTAGCAACAGCCAGAAGTCCACACTAAAACAGCTCATGGTGACTTGTGAGACTAGTAAAACCACAGTTTGAGGAATTACACCCTGGAATTTGAGGAATTGCACCATAAAACTTACCCATCACAACCTGAACTCGTACAGTAGCATGAAAAACCTGCCTTAGTCAAGGCAACTTTCTTTCATACAGTCTGAATGCCAGAACAGAGAATGTATGTCTTCCAATGCTCAAGGAAGCATGACTCAGAACAGAGGAAGGGTTAGTAACAGAAAAACTTTACATTCTACCCTCTGCCTAAATCACTGGCTTCTGCTATAGTTTTCACATTCCCCAGGAGTTGTAATATTTATCCACCCAGGGCACAGATATGTTACGAGGATTAGTTAATATCTAATTATGTGAATATTTAAAGTGTTACTCTTAATGTCCTAATATTGTTGCCAGTATATTTGCATATGATTTTATTTATGCTCTTGACATTTGCTTTCCAGATTTTATTAGAGATTATTAACAATAAAAAAAAATGTTGATGTCAGGTCCTATTACACACTTCTATGTGATGACTTAAACAGTTTCAGACTCTTCAGGTTTGTTGAAGTCATAACCATTTAACAAGTTTACTGAACTGTTTTCTTTGAATCAGACCTTTCTGTAAAAGGAGAAATGACATTTTTATCTTACTAAGTGTTCTTTTTATATAAAAGAATTAGTTTGATATCATTGTAACAGTAGCAACTTTAGTTCTTTGAATGAAGAAAGAAGGAATTCCCCTATCTCTGTAGTGATCACTGCCCTGTTACTTTGGTTAAATGTGTGCCTCCAGAGTATTGCAACAGCCTCAGCAGCTGGGTGCAAAAGAGGTGATCTCTGATCTGATGCCCCCGAGCCAGGGTATTTTAAAAGCAGTGGAATTGTCTGCACATAATAAAAAAGAGAAATAATAGCTCTGCAGTGATGTTCCCTTAGATGTTTTGTCAGGCTGGTCTATTCCATTCATATACTCTGGAAAAACTTTGCCTTTCAACATAAAATAGTCAAGTTTCATTATTTCCCCATGTGCAGACCAAAGCCCACCAGTTACAGCCATGGTGTCAGTGTTCAGGCTTTCCTTGGATGTGTGCACATACATCTGTGCATATAAGTAAGTATGTGTATTGGGAGTGACAGGGGAGCTGACTGAAATTCTGCCTGTGTTTATTTCCATTAGCCTTCTACTGGAGATAATATTTTAATAATAATAATAGATCCTTCCATCTTAAATGAAATAAATTAACTTTGTCGCACATCAGTTATTCTCAATATTAACTGGTTAAAATCTTCTTGGTCTTCTAACTCAAATCTGTCTCTTTTGGCCTCCGGACATCACAAATTTATTCTCTCTGACCTCCTCATTTACATGCATTTACTCACATGCACAAACACAAACACATTTCATTGCTTTCAAATAGCTCCCATCCCATGAAAGGCTATGCCATAAACATGGAAAATCACACTAAAACAGTGCATTTAGAATACATTTAATCATACTAAACCAGTAATTTTAGAGCTCAGGAGGAGGCATTTGGTTCAACAGCTGATCTTTGCAATGACAAAACTATTGGAGCAATAACATTTTTGCATATATATGAGAAAAAACTTTTCCAACCTTTCCAGAACTGAGAGGAATTGGGAACCAGGAAAAGGGTTAATTTTTACTAACTGAGGATCTGAATGTTTTTTTTCCTATTTAAATTGCATTTTAAAAATTCCCTGAATCATATAGCAATGGGTGGAAGGAGGTTGTCTAGTCAACACACACTCCCTTGCCTCCCATTCAAATATTTTGCATAAATCTATATCCAGCAGGTTTTCCTGGCAGTATTTTACAAATGTAGAAAAAGAGGACAGAAAGCCTGCCAAGATCATGATCTGGAATACAGTTTAGGTATAATATGGAGTACATAATAAAATTTTTTGTATATTGCTGAAATATAGCATCCATCAAAAGGCTAACCAGTAAATGAAGGCACAGACACAAGATAGCTAAATCTAAATGGGCCTATAGGAATTGTTTAAATCTTTGTCCTCATGTTCTGAGACACTGTGGTATCTGAAAATTTGCCACATTTGATGTTTGATGCTACTTGTTTATATACACATAGTTCAGGAACGTGCTGAGCCTCTAAAAAGAAAACGTCTGACATAAACTTTGTCTATGTGTAATCAGCAAACCTTCCCTTTTCCATAAGGGATATAAATTATACATAATTATATCTTCAACAACTACATTGGTGATTATCTGTTTCTCTGGAGCTTATCAACAAATTAAAAATCTTACATTAACTACTCTCCATATCACCAACTGTGCTGCTCTGATAGTCCAGTTAAGAAATATTTTGGTATCACAATAGGGATTGAGAAGCAAAGAATAAATCTATCTATATAACTAAGTTATCTGGTTTATATGATGATTTGTTACATGACAGGACTTAAGAGAATGCCAGTAGAAATACAAAGATGCTGACATGCTCCAGAGTGTACTGGGTATTTGTTCTTCTGGTTATAAAAGCCAAAATGTGAATTAGCATCTATCCATTTATCTTAAAAATCTGACCTTCCCCAAAGCCCTTATTAGTTCCTCACAGACAAAAAAACAGATTTGGATTAGGATATCTTAACCAGTAGCATAAAACAGACAACACAGTAAACACAGTTGATCTTAAGCATGCAAACAATTTTGGGAACAAGAGCATCCACTTGCTATTCTTCCGTGGAAACCACAGCCCATCACAAAACTGATTTAAAGAACAGCTTTTATGTGGCACTCTCATTGACCTTATAGATATTGATCTAGATAATCACAAGTGCTTCACAGAAGAGGGCTGAGAGCTCTGCTCTGGCTCGGCTTCCAACACTGCCAAAGAACTTTTCTACAGTGCACTGTCCTCCTGAAAGACTTTCAAAGCATTAGCTACTTCCCAGACTTATGCCTTCCATCAGCATCACTAACAGATGATTTCCGGTACGTTATGGAACTTTTACGTTCAATGACTCCTAAAAAAATCTTGCTGAGAGTAATTTTCTAAAATTTAACAAACAAAATATATATCAAGCTATAAAAAGTGCTGCAGCAGTTGCAATGAGTCAGCCTGGAAGCGCCAGTTTAGGATATGTACACATTGAGTTGGCAATTATAATATCTGCCTAAGAGTCCAATCAGAACAGCTGGAATCTTAAATATCAAACCTCACAACAAACTGCTGCAGATCAAGAATTATTTAGTGAATCAATTTGAGTGGAAGTACCTCTGAGAAGTCCTGATCTCTTGTGGATAATTCATGAACAGAAAAAGGCCAAATTCATAAAATTATTCATTATAAATTATTCACCCTCCTCTTTGGAGATATGAAGTGCAAAATTAAGTGTTTAATTTTGATTAAGCGAGGAACTGAACATTGTAAATACAGCATTTGACTCAATAGATCCCAGGAAATTAACTGCTTTTGGAGGAAGGAGAATAAACTTTTCTTTCTATCGCTTTTGAAACTCAATTAGCTGTTTGCACAGTGAATGTGTACACAGAGACAGATCCCAAAAGATGCTGAGCTTGTACAACTCCCACCATCTTCAGCTGTACTTACTTGGCACATTTTAAGTTCATCTGAAAAACACCATATGCAAAGTGCTAAATTCTGGTATTTTTTGTTGGAAAAGCTCATCAAGTTAAAGAAAGCACTGATGAATGGTAGCAAAATTGTATCAGAAATTTCACTAGCAACCCCTTACCTTCAAATCTTCCTTTCTCAGGGCATCTTTGTCACTGATTCAGATGGAAGTATCAAGTTCACTATTCTTCTCACTGATGTTCATTTCTGCATGTGAAGAAATTTTTCCTTTTCAAGAGCTGGTTTTTTTTTTTTTATTTTCTCAACTCAGAATTATTTAATTCTTCTTACACCCATTGCTCCATACCCAAAGCCAAATATAAAATATGCAGCTTCAGCTAGATTAAAAAAAAAACAACAACAAATATCCAGATTAGAGGACTCCAGGCATGTTTGCTATTTTTTTAAAAAACACTTTTGAAATTGCATTTCCCAATAGGCTAGTTTCTGAATATTTTTCTTTTATGTTTTAAAATGCACTAAAGATTTTCCTCTCCCTTGTTATTAATTATGTAGCATTTACTTTTTCTCAATTTGAAGTGGGTGTTTTTTGTTCAGGCCTCAAAGTGCCACCATCAGACAGAATCTCCCATTTCTTCCTTTTCTCTCTCCTGCCTGCTGCTGCATTGTCTTCAGCTTTGCTTCCACTGTTACCCATAAACACTCTCTTATAGTGTTAAGACACTAATGAAACACTGAAACTGCACACAATAATTGCTGACAAGAGTAAACATAGATTTTCCTTTTCAATCTCATCTAGATATGGCAGGAATTGCATTTTAGTACATTTCTCTAGTGAAATGTTCATAAAGTTTCCTCATACAAACATTCTTTTCTAGTTGCTGTCCATATAAAATCATGGCAAAGCAAGGAAGAAAGTAAAAGTTGATGTGAAAGCACACAACATACCAGTCTGTTCTGAACAAAACTAAACACAGTGAAAATCAATGAGGTGTGAGGTCAAATGATTGCCATGCCTTAGAAGTTGGGCTACATGCAGTTGCCTCTTAAAACCAACACCTGAATTCTGGGGGATCTAAACATAGAGAGCAGAGAAATGGATGCAGAGATATACAGCTGAATTTGGACAAACCCCATGGCTAGGACCACACCAAGGTCAAGGGAAGATATAGTGCTGTTCATATTAAAGCTGAACCACTCTCCTCATACTTCTGTGAAGTTGAATCACACACCCGTTCTCCTAGGGACTCAGACAGTGGTGGATAAGAGCAGCTCACAGTAATGAAATTTTACTGACAGTCATCAACAGTGAATGCTGGCCGTTTAATGAAAAGCAAAAACCCCCTTTCCTTCCCAGCCCCTGAGAGACTTCTGCACTCCCTGAAGGCACTTTTAAAGCTCTTCAGGTCTCTCAAACAAAAAGGAAACTTGTCCAAGGTTATCAGAGAGTAACGATTGATGTGTCTCATCACTCTGGGCTCAGGAATATTAAAGTATGGCAAAAAAGAAGCATTTTCTTTCAAAACTACTTAAAAATATTACATCTTCTAAAAGAGAGGTTGTGGAACCTCATTTGTATTACTTACTTATCAATCTACAGCTTTTCCTCAGGAGGAAACAGTAGTCTTTCTCTAGGCTTTTGAGGAGGAAAAAACTGTAACTTATTCATTGCCAAATGTTTGACTCCACTGACAGGGCACTGGCTGTAGACTGGCTGTTTTTCCAACATCACACACACAATTTTAGCAATAAAAATTAATGCCCGTCTGCTAGTTTTGCAGAACTCCATTTCAAAACCCATCAGCTTAGGAAGTAAATTTAAAGCCTTTCTCCTGTCAAAAGCAAGAAAGCTTTCACCCTTACCCTGTTAGTCTGGCATCTCTCCAGTCTAGATCCACATTTAGGAGCAATATTAATTTCTGTTTCTCTCAGTTGCAGCTGTGCAGGGATAAAAAAAAAAGAAAATCATTTTTTCCATTCTGGCAAGATAGAACATGCTTTTTAATTTGTCACTAGATCAAGATAAAGACCAAGTAAGGAAATTATTCCTTGGAATGACTTAGAGTCCAGCTGAAGGTGGGAAGTGCACTCTCCTTATGCTGGAGCTCTTCTCCTCACTGTTAGCAGAGCAGCAGTCACACCCTTCAGGTATGGCAAGGAGAGCTTTACCTAGCCCTGAGCTTTGCAGGTGTCAGCAGTCCAAGCTGCACTTCCACGTTGATTAAGAATAACCAAAATTAGTGAAATGTAAACCTTTCTGCAGATAGGAAATTAGAGGACATCTGCTGAAGAGCACTAGTAGGAGCACATTACCTTTCAACTATCCTCACCAACACAATCCACATTTTCTTTGTGAAGCATGTTGCTGTAGACAAATGCAAACTGCACAGACATACACACTGTGCAACAAGACATCCCTTGCAGGATGGCTGCAGGGGAGTGGTAGGACCACTGAGTGTTAGCACAGATGGCACCACACATGGAAATTCAAAACCAGTCCTGAAACAATGCATGTATACAGCACCAACTGCACCTCCAGTCTGTTGCAAGGTAGGTAGGTAGCATGGGTAATTGAACATCTGCTAGAGTTTGGTCCCATAGTTATTTCTAATTGGGTTCTTTTTCTCTCTGTACCTGAATTGATAGCTGGTGTTTGGTCTAAGCACTGTTTTAAACATTTCTGATGGTTCTGGCACATTCTTTTATGAGGCACCAGATGTGCAGGTACTGAAATAAATAGCTGCTGCTGATTTCTACCTATAGGGAAACTGGAAGATAAGTAATAAAAAAAAAAAAAAAAAAAATGTATTGCATTGTAATCATTAAAAAGAAAAAGAAACATTGAAAAGTGGGTTAACCAGGGGCAAGTGGCGATTTCTATTTTGAAAAGCACTTTTGAATGTCTCCAGGCTTGACAGTCCATCTGGACATTGCTAGATGCCTAGTTACATCAGCACATCATGTTTCATTTCAGTTCCCATATTTTGTTGCTTTTAAAATTTCTCTTACAGTCTATTTCCACCACAGCATACTCCTAAAGTTCCATAGTATATCTTGTCAGAAGAACATCAAAAGTAGCATGAGTTGATTAGTGCAGTGTTTAGGCCACCAGGAAAGCAGTGACTGCCTGCTCCTCTCTTCTGCCTGTTTTCTTGGCTCCTTTATCAGCATCTTCCCTGTGTAGTTCCACACAGCTTTAATTATAGGATTGAGGATAACAACCATCAGGAAAGTGATACTAAATTTTTATACCTACTGGCAGTAGTTTGCTACTCATGTATATCTAGGAAAGGAGGAAAAAAATTGCTTACAAATGTATCATTATATAACAGATCTTAAATTGCACGGCTATTAACTGTAAGTATTGACTATTGTCAGAGCTCTGCTGTGGCCTGTGAAAAGGTCAGGCCTTTTCATTCATGTTCTTTTTATTTGAGGAATACCAAATAATAAAATACACAATTTATCAGGTTGCTGAGATTTTGTTTTCCCCAGACCTTCAAATAGACACCAGATTGGAATCTTCTTTTCTGTTATTATAGGAACAAAGTGATTTCACTTTCTTTTCTTTCTTGAGGTAAAGAATTTAATTTCCCATAGTAACACCCAAAAGGAATAGTCTCTATTTTCCATGTAAACATTATACAAACAGTTATATCGCTATAAGCTGCCTGTGCTTCTATCCTTAGGATGTCAATAGAGAGTAGTGCTTTTGCTCAGAGGACATGATAGAAATAATAGCTCCTTACTGATCTATAAAGCTAGCTAACAACATTTTCAAAGCACCAACGTTCTCGAAGCACTGAGTACTTCATTTAAAGGAATCATATCCAAATGTAGAAAGAGTTTGACCTTAGGACTCCCCAACTTTCTAATAGTGATCCACATTCAGCACTTTAATAAACCATCCATTTTATTTACTTTTCCTAATTAAATACATGAAATTTTAATATTATGCCATATAAATTGTGTAAACAAAGCAGGCTAGATGCGTTTATGCAGCCTCATAATTTTTCAGTAGGTGTCAGGTGTTTTTCTGAAGTTTAATTCTGTGCTGTGACACCAAGCCAGAGAATTTCATACTGCCTTAGGAAGAAGAACTATAAAGCTCATGAGACAGAATTCAGCAAGAGACTATCAGCCCATCACGTTTAATTCTTCTGCCGCTTAAAAGGAAATATCATGACAAGATAAAAACCCAGGGAAATAATTATTACCTTTACAGTTAAACACATGGTAACAGAGAAGTGTACAATTTATTTGGGCATTTGCAAAATGCAATGGTGATGTCCTTATTTACTTATCCCAAACTCCACAAAAGCAAACTTCAGCAGCTGCTGTGGGAAGGAAGCAAGGCACAAACACGCCTCACTTGTCTGCGGTAAGTCTCTGTATCCACTAAGATGTTTCATTAAAGGTCAGTCTTTAGCTCTCACACCAAAAGCTTGCTACAGAAGCTTTATTTTTTCCCTCAAAGTAACCTGGCAGGTTGCAAAACCTCACCAAGCACACTGGCACTTTTCCATCTAAATACAGGGGTAAACTGCAAACTTGAAATAATGAGTTTGGCAATGAAGGTCTATGCAGAATCTTAGTTCTTCAAAGGGATTAGGTATGTGGTAAAAGAAAACTAGAGACTTGCTGAAGAGCTTTGGGGACTGTTTTACTCTGCTCACATTTTCCTTGCTCCCTAAAGGCTGCAGACCCTTAGGGCTGCAAACATCTTTTAGTAACTCCTTCCCCACCTGGCACTGCCAACTCTCCAGCTTTTCCCAACCCATTCAAACCCAGTATTCTCCATGACAAATATTCCAAAGCTTTTCGTGATGGTCCTGAGGAAGGATGAATTTAGAGACTGTCATACCCCAAACAACATACTTCATTACACACAGAAAACAATACTCCAGGCTGTAACATGTTGCAACTCACATTCCTTTCCAAATTTCCTAGGGCAGGAGCACCAAGCAAAGGACAGAGGGCAACACCTCAACACCACCATTTTCAATGGCTCCAGTCACTTTTACTGAGGAGCAGTCATTAAGAGTTTTACTCCCCTTTCTTCTATGCCGCTCCTCTATGCCACACTGGAAGACACAAGGCAGTTGGTGAAAGGAGAAGCAATTTGGTGTGCCTGTGGAAAACAAATAAATAAATAAAATGAATAAATAAATAATAAAATCACCATGAAACCAGCCTTACTGTTTATTTCATGATTGCCTCCAATTGTCAAATATTTTCATTTTATTATTATATCATTTCCTGAGGAATCTTGACTAGTAAAGCCCTAAAACAAATTTTCACCTTAGAGGTTGTAGAATTCATGTCTTTTCTTGCCTTGCTTCCAGGAACCTCTGTACATACATGAAGAAAGGCACAGGACATAAATGATCCACCTGGAGGATGGAAAGGATGACTCACAGCACCTTTCACCTCATACACCCTTAATTTCTGTGATCCTGTGGAAGGGATATTAGCATGACTAATAAGACCATTCCTGCTTCAAAGAGTTTATTGTTAGAGTTTTGAACAAATACATGAGAGCTTCAGGGTTTTCATTAATGTTAAGAATTTGCATTTTTTCACAATGGTGTGGATAGAGTTTCATCCATTTCTCTCTGGAGCATTCCATATTTGCCAGGAATGGGAAGGAAAATCAAGTAGACTGCACTTTGGATCGAGTATGACAATTCCAGGATTACATATCTGTGCAGAAAAGAGTGGACATGAATACCTCTTCACATACAGAAGAGCGTTTAACATATTGAATGATTTCACTATCTTGAGTCACTCTTTAAATATTAAATATATGGAATAAAGTTAGTTTTTCCCTGCATGAATATATGGATAGAATACACATCTATAACCACATGTAAACTTACAGATAAAATATATTTATGATTATTTATATTTATTTATACTATTATATATATATATATATTTATATTATTATCTGTTATTATCTATTATTATCTATTTATATCTATTTATATTTTATTATCAAATGCAAACTAAACATTGTTTCTGAATTAACCAAATTGAACTGGAAAAGCCTTGAACACAGATTAAATTATTATAGCTGGGGTTTGATGACAGCAGCATCAAATATGTCTCCCTTGAAAGATCAAACAATACTCTATGCTTCTGCTTCAGAAGGCAAAGTTTCATTCAATGGCATTTTTGAACTCAAAGAATGTGAAGAAACTGATATCCTGCACTTTTAAGATGACCGGGAATCTTTTTTTCATTTGCTTTTAATAGCTCTTACAAGTGTTTACATTTTTGCCTCGAGTAATTGTCAGTTTAAATTCTTTCAGCCCATTTAATTCCTAATTTCTTTACCACTCCCTTCAAAGTTAGGCATCTGGAATCAAACAAATTCATATGCTGATGTTTGGCAACCACCTAATATCAGTCGCAGTTCTGATCAACAGCTTTTCCATTTGCTGCAGTTAGAGCAAGAACCAGCCACCCAGCAAAGTCCATGCCAAAATCTGGAAAATGAATGAGTTAGTCAGGTTTTTTCCTGGTTGCATGTGATTTAGGACAGCTCAAACACACCCCCCCCCCCCCCACCCCAGTATACAAGAAAGCTGGTACATTCAGCCACTTCATTCTTCAACTGAACAGCTGTTGAGCTGATGCCCACACGTGTACACAGGAAGACACCACGTTTTCTTTTTCCTCTACATTTCTGGGTTTTTTTGCATGTTCCATTGTTTACATGCTGAAAATTTTTTTGGTTTTCAAGTTTTTAATCAAAATTCAAGCTTTATTTTTTTAATAAACCTGAAAAATGGAAAATTTTTTGTGCACAACTTTTTCACGTAGATATTTCATAATAACATAGAATAAAACAAAGCAAAACTATCAAAAGTTGACTTCAGACTGCTTGAATAAGAAGGAAAATAATTACACCTGCTCTAAGATAGTGGGATATTTATTGCCACTACTTCAGCAGAGGAAGTCAAGGGTGGAGGGAAGCAAGGCAGAATAGAAGGGATAAAGAACAGGCAATCTTCCAGCTACAAGTACAGCTCTGCATACATCAGAAACCCAGGCATTGCACTGAACACACATCTACTCCTTGGAGAAACAATGGCAGATGTTTACTTACATTCTCTAAAAGAGAGCTGGAAGGCTCCCAGATATTACACCTATCAGTCAGGTAAGTATAAAATCAACAGAACTTGCAAGTGAGGAGTATGGAGTCAAAGCTCATGAGATGAAGATAGAAGAGGACTGGTTTTATTCATATGTAAGCCATTTTCCCCATTGCTGGAAATGTATATCCCCTACTTCCAGAAACCATTGACAGAGAGCACGTATTGCCTCTTGCCCACGCATGAAATTAGAAAAGACTATTAAAGAAAATGTTAATATTATATTAACATAATCACAGAAACTTTCTTGTCTCAAATAAACATTCCCCTTCCCTGATTATTCATGGACTAGCCTTATGACATGCATACCTAATTCTTGGTAAGAATTTCCATGGAAAAAAGTTTAATTACTCCTTGAATTTTCTTTTTTGATTTGAGTGTCATCATTTTTCTGGGGTCAGACTAAAGTTTGTATTTTTGTCTGACTGTCAGAAATTGCAGGTTCTTTAACAACTGTAGATTAAGAACAAAAAGGAGCTCATCTAAGACTAATAAGTGCCAGAAAGCTGGTAAGATAAGATAAGGACAATAAAATGTATCAATTGTGATTCACTTATTTTCTCAACTGGAGTTTCATGGAGTTGTAGTTCTATTATGTTGTGAAGAGTTTCACAGGAAAACTTAATTTTGAATTAGTTTTGAAATGTCTAGGGAAGCACATGCATTAGGGCTTGCATTTTATTTTTCTTTAGCAGTCTGAAAAATCCATATTACAGCATTTATTATGTACTCGGATATATTTTAATGCAGCTCTGTAGAAAATAGCTGTTTATCCAACTGTGTCTCTGAACTCAGTAAGGTCATGAGAAATTGTGTAACAATTTCTGCTGTTAGATTTTTTTTTTTTTGTGTAATTGCTCTTCCCACTTTTGCACGTAGGACCCTGTCACCTGAGTGACAGAGAGCTGTTATCTTTGGGTGTCCCCACTTAAGTGTCAGAGGTATGCACAGATGTTCATGCATGCTGTACACACACACACCACAGTGAGCAAAAAACTTAGAACTCTTTGTAAACCCTACATTTATTCTCTTCTCTTTTCATGTCAGTAAATGCAATGAAAACACTGGCTCAATACAGCATAACTCATTAATACCAGAATCTAATGTGTTAAGCACTGTTAGAACATCTATCCCATTATACAAGAAAGTTAATCTAAATATGGAGTCTGAAACAAAAATCCATGACCTTTTTATTTCTTATTTGGTAGGTTTCTTGCTGATTTCATTTTTCTGCTCTGCTTTCACTACATTTTGTAGAAGCCAAAAAAAGGTAAGGAACCATCACAAAAGGCAAGACCCAATAGAGCAATTACATAGTACCATCTAGAGCCTGTGGATGTTATAACAACTATAAAAAAGAAAGGCTTTTCGGGACTGTCACTAAGGTCAGTGTGAATGATATGAGAAGAAATCTTGTAATTTTTTTTCCAGGGCCACAGAGGGGATAATTCCAGCATGATGGAAACCAAATTAGAACGGAGCACTTTGCATCCTTTATGCATGCATGCTGGTTTTAATACTCTCTCTCTATAGATGCAGTTTTGTTTTATTATCCTAAGGCTAATTCTTCAGAGGAAAAAGTGGATCAGTGGATACGATGGTACATCTGACTTAATCATTTTGGCATGTTGGATTCTTTGGTCTGTCAGTGTCTCCTGAAAGCAATTTTTCACCAGTCACTGCAGGCAGGGTCACAGCATGTAACACACATCTCAATGACACTTTCAACATGACTAACTGTTGACAGTATTTGAACTTTTGAGCCCTGCCATCCTTGGGCATAGTCACAAGAAGAGCAGGCAAAAATACATCAGTCACCAAAGACACTGGGTCCCTCCCCCTCTTCACGAGCTACAGCATTCAGCCTCCCCTTTCAAATCCTCTCTCAAAAACACACCATGAATCCCATTTAATTAGAAATACTCTCACACATTCATTATACATGCTGGCTTCAACTCAGAAAACATACTCTTCTGGCTTATTACTATATGCAGCACCTCTGTTCAAGTAAGAGACTCCATAAACAGGACCTGTGTTATATTTGTGCTTTCTTATGCTATGGAAGGAGCACTCTGGCAACTCTTAAATAATAGTATCAGGCCATTTAGACTTCCAGGGACAGGTGAAAGAGGACAGATAAACAAATCCATGGTCACACATCTCTTTCCTCTCATTTCCTCTTTCCCTCACCCATTTTTATCCAGCAAATCAGCCTTTCTTGTCTCTCTTCCATTTTATGAATATCTTTTTTCTACAGAGGCTTGCTTATAGCTATCAGTGGTCCACAGCACAACAGAATTAATCCAGCTGAAATGGCATAGAAAGGGGAAATGCTGGCAATATATAATTACAAATTAAATGATGCAATTTCAGGGTCAGCACTACAGAAGGCACTCAAGAGGCTGACAAGTAAAGATTAATGGCAAGTGAATGAGGGCAGTTACAGTAAGGTACATTTGCCTACTCTGAGATCTGTAGACTCTGCTACCATCTGCTGGTTTATGAAAAAGATCCAGGGAATCTATTTTAGTAGCTCTATATACATAATCTTTCAGCTGTCTCTCATTATGAGAACAGTCCTCATTTCAGGTCACAGCCTACCTTCGCCTCCACAGGGCTGTCAATTAGGCTCACTTGTGTTTCCTGATGCATTTCCGACAGCAGGCATGAGGAAAAATGGCAAACAGGCGGTGAAAATTTTACACTAAACCCAAATCATCTATCCCAGAGCAAGGCACATTTTCAGTATTCTGGAGAAGAAAAAAAAAAAAAAAAAAAAAAAAAAAAAAAAAAAAAAAAAAAAAGAGAGAGAGAGAAAATTATCTATTCAATTATTTCCACTTTATTCTTGAAGGCAGAGGATGAGGATGGATTTCAAGATATTCATATTCAGTTCTGGTTTTGAATGAACTCTTCATTATGCTTTCCTACATGACTGATGCATAAATTGCATAAATTGTCATAACTTCACTGAAATCAATGGAGCAATGCAGCCTGCTATCTTTTGAGAATGTAATCCAGGGAGGATACATGCCAGACCTACATGCAACTAAATGCAAAGCTATGGCCAATGTACATTAAATAGAGGAAGACAGAAAACATTATTGTATTTCCAAATACAGTTCTACACATTCTTCTCTTGGACGCATGGGATCATACCTAGACACTCAAAGAACTCAGAAAATAAGCCAGTTTTAAAGTCACCACCTCTTCTTCATGCATTTAACTTGTCAGGACAATCACAAATGGGTTGGCAGTGGTGCCAACTTTTACAGAAGGGTGGCCTTAAAAATAGGTTGCACAAAACCAACCTAATTCTGCAATGTTTAAGGCCAAAAAAGATCATGGTGTCCACTTCCATACTTACTGCAGTCCAGAAGATTTTACTCTGGATGACTCTTCTTTGAAGTTATCACTTCTAGCAGAGTTGGGGTTTCAGAGCAGAAAAAAATTTCATATATATTCCTCACTTTGGAAGATTAACTACATGCTCAGGTTATTTACGTTCACTCAGCCTAATTCCTGGTGTACAGAAAGTGCACAGTCTACCTTGGTACTAGAACAAAGTTGTAGGACTCCATGAAAAGTTCAAGAAATGGTGACAAGCCAAAGAGACTAGAACCTTCCAAAAGCTGATTTGTTTCATGACAAAGATCATGCTATCTCAGCCCTTTGGATAACACAATTTCCCATCCTGGGACTTGCAAGGCTCCCCAAGTGCATATGGAGGTTGCTGTGCCTTACTGATATTGATGCCCACCCCAATTTCATGTCAGTGTCTAAAGACAAGGGGTTCCTATGCTTGGAGGCATTTGAGCAAGGAGGTCTTGGAATCTGCTTTGAGAAAATCCATGGTTAATGTAGCCCTGCAGTGTGTTTCCTGCAATTTCCCTCACAAAACTTGCTGCAAGCACCATAAAGTAAGAGCAAGCAGCTTCCTCTAGGACCTCCATATTAATATAAACAAGGGAAAGGGATGTGTGAAGATGGTTTTGCAAGGGTAAGAATCACAGGTAGCCTGTGTTCTCTACTTGCCATCTAGCAAAAGGATACTGAGGTGGTTACTGGAATCAATGAGATAACCCTGTTCGTGTCTTTAATAGAGGTTGCACCAGAACTCCTTTTAAAATGAAATGACACAACTCCAGTAGTACATATTCTTTGGAGGAACTGAATTAAGGCGGATGACATCTGCTGCTTAGTTCAGAGGTGAGATGAGGAAGCAGCTAACTCATAGATTAATCAAAGTAAAGCCCTGGTATAGCCCTAAGGGCCTTGGCACATTCTTTCCAAAGATGGACTTCTCTTGTCATATTTCAAGCAGAACTTTTATAGTATGACCGAATTTTTAATAATTCTATACTTCTATAAACAACTCTGTGATGAGCAGGAAAAATAATTTAAGTCCCATCTGCTAATAAATTTAAATATTTAACACTCTTTAATAATATGTCATCTTAATATTTGCTCTTGGGAGTGAAAGTGAGCAAGTCTCCCCTGAGACTTGAGTTTAGACCATGCTTGTTATTAACAGATGAGGAATGATATGGGAAAAGATCCTGTTTGATAAAAAAAAAAAACAAAACACCATCAAACACAGCATCACAGAATAAATTACCAATACAAAAAATTTGTTGAGCTGCTTCATATGCCCAAGATGCCAAGGGACAAATTACTGAATCAGAATCTGATTACATGGTTAGATATTATTAGATAAATTCACTCCTTTACAGGATTTTATATTTATATCAAATGAACTGAGGAAAAATATTTACAGTGTTTGGTTATATTTGTTAGAAAGCAGCAAAAGCACAAATAAGCTTTGCAAATAGTTCCCTTTTTTATTTAATAGCTGAGAAGAGAATTTGGCTGTTATTTTTGAGAGGAGGTGGTAAACTGAAGCACTGGAAAAGAGCATTTTCTTCAGTTTCCAGATAACTACAAACTGCTGAAAGGGGGGTTAAGAAACAGACACAAATACCCATTTACACAGGCTTTGGACAGAGAGAGAAGGACTCCTGCATACCATCAGCTTCACAGCCCAAGGGACATAACGATGGCCTCTGCTCCTTGCAGGCCCCTGCTCCAAGGTCAACCTTCTTTCTATTGAATCAGTATTGTTCTGTGGGAGTCTGATCTGTACATACTCTAGGTCTAGAAGACTTAAATCTATTTACATCCCTGCATTTGAAGAGCGGATGGCTTTCTGTAAGCATGGGGAGCTGCTATGTACAATATGTGTTTGAAGAGATAGATATCATGTAACAGGACATGCTGCACTTACTTGTCTTACTCTTAAAAGTTTGTTTACTTTAACAACTCCTAAACCACTCCCTATAAAAGAGGCATTTTTCTTAGCATTTATTAATCTTACTTGGAAATAAGACAGCAGAGGGAAATAAAACGCAGCTCCAAAGATGTTTTACCCAGTGACATCAGAGCAAAAATATTCCTTCATGATTCACACACAGCTAAGTGTTACGCAGAGATTAATTCTCCCACTTGTTGATGTCAGAGTCCCTGCAAGAAAACCATGAATTTCTTCTCAGAACCAGTAAAATGAGCTAAAATGATACAAATTTATAACAAGGATAACTATGAATTTCCTTTAATTTTAAACTAATGAGAATTTAGGAGCCAGATCATTCAGCTGTTACCCACTGATTATTCTGTCATTAAAAAAAGAGAAGCATGGTTAGAGCACAGAATTTTTTTTTTTTTTTTTCATTACTCTGTTATTTAGCTAATCTGTCATTTTACTTGGGTTTTGACTTCACAGCTGATCTTTTTCCCTGGTAGGAGCTCTCTGAGTGGCACTCCTTGTCACATCCCAAAATATCCTCTTGGATAGGTTATTTTCCAGAAGCAGAGATTCTGCTCTGTTCTCCATAAAAAGCAGACCATGATTTTGTGCGTAAATCTGATACATCCCAGGCACACTTTCTTTTAACTGAATTAGTCATGTTTCATTACGTAAAGAATTAAAGTGCATCCCAATTCTGAATAAAGAGCTAGATTCTGATATTTAATTTTTTTTTGTTTTTAATTGACAGGGAAACTTTTTTTTTTCCAACTCCAAAGATAATCTCTATTAATAGCTTTTTCTGAAGTTGTTTTTCTAGGCATAGAACCACTGTTTACCAAGACTCAATATTAAAACCTGTATGTTTACTATTTTGGAAAAAGAAGGCTAAAAGGACTAGCTCTTTACTTGAAAATTTTGGCTTCACAAATTTTGCCTTCACAATAAAACCAGTAGTCGATTCTGGGCTCAACTACATCAGCAGAAATCTTTCCCTAAACTTAATAAGGACCAGGATTTCACTCTAAGACTTTAAAGCAAGTAAAAGGAAAGAGAAAAGCTTACTTCTATAACAAGAAAAGAGAGCAAAGAAAGATGAAAATGGATTTGCTTTTTTTTTAAAGAGTTAAAAGGTCATTCATCTTTACTAAAGCTGATGAAACAAATGTCATTAAATGTAGGAGATATAAAAGGTCAAAAAAATATCCTGAACATGGAGCTAAAATGTTACAGAAAGACTGAAGGAAGAGGAGATGCACATTTCTTCCTTTGAGGATAAAATTATTAAGGAATAAAAATAATTTTGGAAAAAAGCCTCTCAAGGGAAAATAAAGGTCCACGTGGCAAAATTTGAAGTAGCAAGACTGCATTAGAAAAGAGATAATATCCCTTTATTGAATATCTAAGGAGCAAGTTGTAACAAGAAGCTATATAGTATCTAGGGTTTTTGAAACTTGAAAATTCATAGGAATCATGAGCAATAGAAAAAAAAAAAACATTCCATGGCAGAATGGTATCATTTAATTCAGTCTGAAGAATTATACCAGACCAAGAAATGGGAAAAAAAGGCAAAAAGAAGCAAGTCTGAAAAGAAAAAAAAAAGCAACAAGAACAGAAACATTAATTTATCAATGGATCAGTTTAGCAAAGGCATTTAGACTACACTGGTCCTTTGACTCAGGGATAGGTATCTTATCCACAATCAGCTTTGAAAAGAAGGTATTCACATTCAGAGGATTTTCTTCAAAAATCAGAAATTTTTGGAAGTGTAAATGAAACACCTGCTCAGAGCAAAGGGCTAAACCAAAACAAGTGAATCTCTGACATTGACACCAACTTCCAACAAGATCAGAGTTATCATCCAAGAAGACTTAGTCAGGAAAACGTTTCTGTCTAAGTGCTTCAGATTTGGGCTCCCAAATTCTTTGATATATTTAATTTACTTATTCTTCTGTATTTTCTCAATTTCCATCACTAGAAATTGTCTACACTTTAGACAATATATGACAAAATAAATGCATTACACTATTTTTCGTATGATTTAAGTAACTCATTGCTTCCCTCCTTGATACTGACAAGTGTTCTGAATAATAAGTGATTTTTCTAGTTCCAAATACACTATCTTTAGAGAAAAATATATTCTGTTGAATTTATAACATATTTTGTGTATTTTTTAATTTGATTATATGAGATCAGCTACGATGTGATCCAAATGCATAATGTACTTCGCCTAATTTAATGCCGCTTCAAAAACCCGACTCTTCCCTTCTGATTTGTAAAATAGTTCCAACAGGATAAACATAAATACATTGAGAAATGTAATATTTCTACATTCAGTAAGAGTACCTGTGCCTGTTCCCAGTTGCTAAGTATTCCACACTGTTTTGTAGTAACAGTACTCTTTTAAGATAACTCTATGAAGGGGCAAAATGCAGTTGTCTAATGCTCTTAAATCTTCAGGTGTTAAAGAATTTAAGAGTTATACAGTTAAAGAATTTAAGAGTTATATAGTTAAGAGTTATATAAGAGTTAAGTTATATAATTTAATATATTTAAGAGCTTGGCTTCATCAGCTGTACTGTACATATGGGACAATTAAGCACAGAAGTAGGAAGGAAATTACCCAACATCTATTGTCCCATGATGAGGACAGACAGTTTCCATAAGACAGTCTTAACTGCACTAATCTACCTGTTTCTCCCCTTGTAAGGTAAAGGGGTAGGCAGAGATTAATGTGTCATGCTGTGCCAAAAGTGAACATGTTACAGTCAGACAGCAGGAAAGACAAGAAGGGAGCCTCACATAAAACACACCTGGCCAGAGTAACTGTGGAGCAAGCTGAGATTGGCATTTACAGCCTGTCCATGGTTCTTCAGTAAACACACAGCCATTGGTATACGCAAAGCAGCTCAGCCAGCCCTCAGCCCTCTTCCACTGATGGTAAGACTACTGTGACTTATTTCTTTTTCACTGCAAGACATGTGCGTGGAAGCTGTTCCTGGGAAATTAGTAGGCTCCAAACACACACCTTTGGTTATTCAGCAGTAACTAGTTGTTTGTCCATATCCCCCTGTGAGCCAGAGAAATGGGACAGAATAGGGGAGCACGTCTCCTATGGGACAAGTTCTCTTTTGCCAGACCTCAAGTTACAGGAGCAGCTTGTGCCTCTTTGTTGTACAATGGTGATCTACATTAGGTACTTCATGCTATATACACCTAAATCAGCTTTACTGCAACATTTCCTTGCGTCATAGCTATGGTATTCCCTTTCTCTCCAGCCAGCAGGACTAAACTTGTTACAGCTGGAAAAGTTATCTCCCCCACACAGCCATCCTAAAGGAGCAGTGCACACAGTTCATATATATTTCTGAGTTCAGTGGTACTTCCTTAGCTGGTACTTTCCCAAGATTCTCTCTCAGGGAAAACCTCTGTAAAAATATCAGTTACAGGGAAAACTCTATTTAAAACAGAACAGAACAAAACAAAACGAAACAAGAATCCACAAAAATCCCACAACCCATATTTTTTGCAGTTTTCTCTGGAGCGGAAGTCTGAAATGCAATGGTAGCATAAAGAAGAGCTCTTTTTGATCACAAGCAAATCTATAAATGTCAAAATTCCTTTTCAGATGGCATGTTTGTCCAAATTAATATTTTGCCCTCTTTTGCAATTAGAACATATACAGTGATCTTTACTGGAGAATAGGTGTCACCTCTAGCATGTTGCTTTCCCAATCGTCCACAGAGTTAATATTGTCATCTTGTCTGTCTCTGGCCTTGGCTAACACATGCTTCCCTGCCTACTTCCAAACACAATGATAATTTTCTTAAATCACAGTTTTAGCTATGCCATTATTCACTTCCAATCCCATGACTGGGGTCTGACTTCTCTACAGGATTATCCTGGTTTCAGCTGGGACAGAGTTCATTCTCTTCTTAGTAACTGCTACAGTACTGTGGTTTTGGGGTTTGTATGAGAATAATATTGATAACACACTGATGTTTTAGTTGCTGCTAATTAGTTATTACCCCAAATCAAGGACTTTTCTGTAACTTATGCTCTGGCAGTGAGGAGCTGCACAAAAAGCTGGGCAGGAGCATGGCCAATACAACTCACACGAACTGGCTAAAGGGGTATTCCATACCACAGAACATCATGCTTAGTATATGAACTGGGGGAATAACCTGAAGTGGGGCCAATTGCTGACTGGGAACAGACTGTCAGCATTAGTCAGCACGTGGTGAGTAACTGATTGTGAATCACTTGTTTCTCTAGGATCCTGTTACTTTCTCCCTTTCCTTATCATTACAGCTATTATTAGTAATAGCAGCAGCAACAGCATACTATTTATTATTATTATTTTTATATTTTGTGTCAATTATTAAATTGTTCTTCTCTATCCACAAGATTTATATTTTCTTTATCACTCTCCTCCCACTGATGTGGGGGGGAGTTAGCAAATGGCTGTGTGGTACCTTAATTACCAGCTAGGGTTAAGCCCAGACAAGGATAAAAGTTAAAACTACTTACCTCTATTGGCTAGATCTACAAAGGACTCACCTTAGATATCATCTCTAATTAACACCAAGTGGTTCAGTGACTTCTTCACTCATACCTGCATCTCTTTCCCACTTTTCCTACTTCATCAACTAAGTGCTCTTCATAAAACATCCATACATCAGGTTCACTCTCTTTCATACTCCACCGCAAAATTTCTGTCTGTTTCAAAGCATATTAAAAGCAATAATTAGGCTATTATAATACCACAAGTTCCACTTACATTTTAACCAATATTTTCTCACTGCTTCATTTTGACCCCTTATCCTCCTGCATTCATAGTACAGTGTCTTGTACTTATACTGTAACCTTCTTCACAGCACACTTTTATGCTTGGTTTTTTTTTAGAACACTAAACACATGAGACTTTGGTCCACAGCTTTTGTCTGATTGCTATAGCAATGCTACTTGTAATATTAAATTGAGCTATAAATTAAAACTATAAATTATATAAAATTTACATTTTCACATGGTAATTAGCATGCTGAGATACATTCCAAGGCCACATTACACATTTGCATGTCCTATCAAGACTTTAGCTCATTTGGTTAGAGCATGGTGCTAATAACACCAAGCTCATGGGTTTGATCCCTGAATCAGCCATTCATTTAAGAGCTGGACTTGGTGATCCCTGTGGTCCCTTCCAACCAGAATATTCTGTGATTCTGTGACTGCTCTGTGATATTTACTTTACATGAACAGCTAAAGGTACAGATAGGACACATAGTTCTTTCTAGTGCTGCTGAGGTTGCTCCTTCTGATAAAAATGGCCGTTAGTTAAAATGTGGTAAATGGTTAAGAATGACAACATATTTTAAAAATTAATTTTAAATATTTCTACTACTGTGGATTGTAGACTGTGTACCTCACAATTCTTGTTCGAAAAAGCAAAACCAAAAAACTCCTGTAATTTTCTCAACACAGGAGGCACACAGGATCCTTCCTACCTCATTTTCCTAGAGTGTGGATGCCACGTTCCCCTCTAGCAAGCTGGAAACAAAGTTCAGGTTTCAGAAGAGCAAAGTTTAATCCACTAGACAAATCTCGTCACAAAATTTGCTTTCCATTAACTACTGTTCATTCTACATATCTAGATTCAAGAATCCCTGGAAATTTTTTAGCTGGATGTGTCTGTGGCATTCTTTCTGGAACTGTTCCAGGGTGCTAGCTGCATGGATCCTAGCAGCCTAGTACTGCTCTAGTGAATGTTTCAAACTCTGTGACTGATCTAGGTGTATAATTATGGTGAAAGCAATATGTAGGGTGTTTTTTGGTTCATTTCAGAAACAAATATTTTGGAGGATATTTGTTTGAAAAGCTATGGTGACAAAAAAAAACCAAAACAAACACACACAAAAATAACTCAAAAAACCCCAACAAAACAACAACAACAACAAAGAAAAAAACCAACAACAACAATAAAAGAAACAAAAAAAAAAAAAGAAAGTCCCCATCAAACCAACAAAAAAAAAGCCAAACCAAACCAAACCAAAATATATACCAACCAAATAAAAAAATAAAAAAAAAAAAAAAAAAAAGGAAAGAAAAAAACCCACCCCATCAGGATTTTTCAGGTTATAAGAAAAGTGTAATTCAAAAATATTCACAATACATAATTAAATTCCTAAAAAGAATGGGAAATTGGAGCTTTGCCTTCTCAACTTCAAGGCAGTGTATTTGAGAAGAAAATTTATTTAGGTCCTAGAGTTCTTTTACCAGTAACACACACACAAAATCCCCTCAAGAAGAGAAATTTCACCAAATTCCAATTATCACTTGCCTTGAGGAGTATGTAAAAATATTTGCTCAGTTATCAAGCTTAGCAAATTTTGTAGACATTTTGGAAAAGTCTGGAAAAGACTGCACCTCAACTACCTGGCATTTTCAAATGAAGTTACATCACCCATAACTCTACACACAGCAGTTAACAAATATTCCAAAACAACAAAGAAAACAGATATGAACTGCATTCTGAATCAGATCTGACCCATAAAAAATAAAAAGGAAAAGCAAAAAAGGGGGGAATCCCCCCCTCCCATTTCCTAACAGTGATGGAGTTTGGTTTATTTTTTATTGTTATTTGGTTGGTTTTTTTTCTTTTGTTTGTTTTGGTTCTAAGGTTTTATTGATTGTTTTCTTTCTTTTACTTGAATAAATCAATAATCAACAATTTATGGAAACAAGGAAGGAAGAATTATGAAAATGAACAGAATAATATGTAATTCTTTAAAAATTTTAAATTCCTAAACATAATCTATTTGATAAGCTGTTATTTATCTAGAAAAAATGTTGTCAAACTAACAACACAACATTAAAAAAAAATAGAAATATCAAACTAAGCATCAAATTTAGAAATAACCAGTAAAACAATGATCCCTGACTCTGGAATCGTGAATAAAATATTTACAGTCTTACAATCTTTTAGCATTAAATGTCATAACTTGTATTATTTTTAGCAACATGTTTGAGTTAATCTTTTCTAAAATTACATTATCAAAAGGCTGAGCAACACTTGAAAACAGCCTCTAGCAGAATATTCCAATGGATGAGATAAAGTAGTGATTAAAAACTAGTTGCTTCCTTGGTAGAAGTAAAATACCTGCAGCACCAAAGCAAATCCTGGTTCAAACTTCAAGGACTATTTTTCCTGTAAAGCAATATAGCTCCACTGACTTCAACTGTACTGAATTACACTTACTGGGATCTGGATCATAAATCTTCTCAGTGAAATAAAGCAGCTCTTCAATAGCATCCATAAATTCAACACGTGATAAATACCAAACAAAATTCTGCAAATATAATCAGATATGAGTGCTACACATTGGCTATAAAATATTAAATCCTACCCTAGACACAGCACTAAACAGAATAACTGTTAGTAATTTTAAATCCTGCTTTGTTACAGGAGTGGATAAGAATCACTGTATGCAATGATTTTGATAAACCAAAGTATATTGTGCTGCCAACAAAATGCTTAGAGCTAATTTTCCTTTGTGAAGAACTGCAGCAAAAGTCCTGTAAACCACCAAAACTCTGACTCAGTTAAGAAATTGCACATAATCCGGTTCTTCCTACTAGAGTAAAATTTACATTCAAGGAGATGATGCATAGTCTGCATATTTTATAGTCATAACCAAGGTGTATATCTATGTACTAGAATAATTTCTGATTAATAACTCTCCTCTCATTAATGTGTTTCAGCATAGGATTAAATGAAAACAAGATAAAGAAAATGAAACTGTACTTAAAAAAGCAAAGATTCACCAGACACTTCTTTTTTTTAGAATTTATTTGGAATGCAGAGGAAAAATCTGCTAACTAATTTTACACCTGGAAAATGGAGATTCTGCACTCAGGAAAAGAGTGTCTTGATAACGACTTTGAGATCTTCTTTAGGGGGAGAGTCACTTGCTAGCTTGCTTGTTATTGGTGAAGAAAAAAACCTCACTTTTAAAATAGCCATGAGTTTAAAGTGTCACTACCTCTAGATTTGCTTGACTGAAAACAGGTCACAAAATTTTAAACAAAAAAAAACCAAAACAAACTCAGAATAATTAATTCTGTACAGACAAGATGAACTACTACAAGAAGAGTTAATTTTGCAGTATCTCAAATGTCATTCTGTAATAATCATCATCAGATGGTGAATATTGGATCCTTTGGCCCCAGCAGGAAGTGTTTCAAAGGGAAAGTCTTTGAAGAAGCAACATTCCAGTAGCATCCCTAAATTTTGATTTAATGACTCAATCAAAAATTTTGGAGCTTTTAAAACTCAAAAGGAGCTTAATGATACATGATAATTTCTGAAAGAAGAAAATGAAATTTCTGCTACAACCCATTAACTTAACTTTCACCCCTGACATCTTGTTGAAAGAACTATAGATACATGTCTGAATGTGACTGTTTTGCCCCCTCAACATTTGCAGACAATTTCACACATTCAATATCTGTAAATTTCCCACCCTCATCTCTTCATATGATGCAGGATGTTTTGCAAGTATTTTGACACAACACAACAAAACAGGGCCATGTAGTCATGTGGGTCCCTTCCAACTCAGAATATTCTGTGATTCTGTAAAGATAAGTTTTCAGGACACTATAATCTGGTCACTTCTAGGAGTTAACACCAGTTTAGCACATGTTAAATGAGACAACACCAGTGTAAAATATGACTGACATTGGAAATAAGTCTCCCTTCTCTGCAGAAGTTGGATGCCAGCTGCTGGAGGGGAGCCCAAGAAGGTGGACTGTACCCTTGCATTGGCAACCAAGGACAAAGCATCAAGAGAAAGTCATTACAGCCCTTGACACTGAGAAGTTTTAGAATTCGTTCTTAGAACAGTTACATGCATACATGTAAAACAGGGATACATCTCTGCAACTTAACAAGTTATTACCTTAAAATCTGTTCTGAGAGCTTATTCCAGGAGATTGCTCCAGAACTCTAGTCTTCCCCCTAGCATCCCAAACCCTGTGGAACTAGAGAAGATTGTTGTCTAATAAATAATCCAAAATAATGCTGACAGAATCCTGATTACATACAGCTACAATATGTATATCTTGTTTTAGAGCCTACGTTCTCCTGTACAGAAACAAGGACTGGGCCCTTGTGTGAAGGAAGAGAAGAAAAAAGAAACAAATCACCACAACAGCCCTATATAGTTAAAAAAAATGCACTGATGTAGGCTGGTGTCACAGCTCTTAAAACCTTAGTCTTTCATAATTTTATTGGTTAAATAACTATGAAGAATGTCTGCTTGAGGGGGAGAGGCATCTATCCACTTCTCAGATGTCAGTCTGTGGCATTGCAGGATGTTAATTCATAAAAGAGAACTAAATGGTATGATTATTCTAACTCAATGAAAAATAAATCTCTACCAAAATAACAACAAAAAAGTAATAATAAATTAGTACAAGAGAGTCATGAAGACATGACAAAATAAACAAGCACAGTTTGAAGAACACCCAGAGGTATTCTGCTTCAAAATCATCTGGTCAATAATGCACTGAGTGGTTTTACTGTTAAACAAGCATAAAGAAGCTCCCTACCCATAGTACAAAGTGCTGGTTCTGCAAGATAGATAATTTTAAACTAAAGGTATTTGTGAATAAATGCAGCTTTCCCTTTAAAACGTCAATTAAGCAATTAGCACAACTTTAATGGGTGCAATCTACAAAATTGCTACTGATTTGCCCAAAGGTTTTTTCAGACATGTTTGATTCTTACTACCTGTAAGAAAGGAAGCATGCTAAAATACTTTGCAGATCGTATAATAGAAGATGTCAGTCAGACTTGACTTATTTAATGCTCTTTGAAGAGCTGGGCCACAAGAAAGTCTTTCTGTTAGGTGTAGGCAAAGCATTCAATAAAGGTGTGATTGTTTGTTTCTCCACAATGCAGCCATATCTTAGATATACTGCTGGGATCATCAGATGGTGATTATGAGGGGGAAAAAAAGTAATAACAAAAATCTGATCCTTGCAGCTAATACCTTTTACTGAACATTTTTCTCAAGCTACAAAAAAAAAAAAAAGAAAAAAAAAAAAAAAAAAGAAAAAAAAAAAAAACCAGCAAAATCCATATTTCCAGGTTATTTTTGGTCTTATGTGGTATAAATCTGGTAGAATTGATATGGGAGTTAAAAGATTATTCATACAGCTTAATGAAAAATCTGTATTATTTAAAAATTTGAACTGTTTTAAATTATTACATCAAGTTTATAGAATAAAAATACAAAATATAAAAGTAAAACTAAAAAAAATACAACTCTATTTATATATATATTTTTAATCCTCACATATATGTGAATTGAATAATTAATCTTATAAGGAAACAAGAGCTGATGCTCCATGTGGGCTTCAGATAGGACTTCCAAGTATAACTGCAGCAAAATATGTATCTATTGACTGCCATCAATAGATCAGAATTATAGCTTTTCTCATCAATGCACTGTTGTTCATAACAGTTTGTTGTTCATAAAAGTACCTTTTGCAGCAAAAGGATAATCTACTGCTTCCAAATTACTCCTGACACTGCAGAAGGAAATGTAAGAAAATTAGTAATGGATAATTTGGGAATCACTGTAAAGACCCTTTCTTGCAGACAGAAATTTCAAGAAGCTGGCTGGATTATAAACACCTCAGCAATGATGGCTTTGACATCTTTTATGGTGTAAGATTTGCATCTTGGCTAAGTGAATATGAAAAATCCTCATAACTCTGTGTAATGTACACGGTTACAACAGCTAAAAAGTTAATGATGGTAACCAGAAAGCACTCTCTCTCTCCAGGTCCTACCTCACTCTCAGCTTCATATCTCTTCCTTTCCATTTTGTTTTATCTGACTTGTCAACTCCAAAGCCTTGCATGCATTGAGATATATATCATACAATGCACAAGGTAAGGCAACACTAATAGGCAGCAAATCCCTCACTCAAACAGGAGAAAATTCAATCCTTTCTTGCCAGTGCAAGGAAGGGTTTATTTACCCCACCACTGTGACTTCTGTGGTCATAGAGCTGGCTCATTAAAAAAATTAGTACAAAACATATATATCCAGCAATCCTCAGAGAAAACCTGAAATCATCAGTAACTGATGCATAGCTGAAAAAAAGAGCTGAATTTATCCCCACAGGCACTATTTGTGCGTTCATGCACTTAATATTTCACATCACATCTGACTGTTTGAGTAAATAAAGTGACATTTTGATTATGGAACGTATTAGAGACTGAAAGTAGTTTTATTGATCTATCAAAACATTTGAAGGATTGATTACTACAGTTTCAAAGTAATTTCTTTCAATAGAGGTGTGGACACCAGACTGCTGTGGTCCATGGCAAGTAGACAAGCACAAAGCCTGAATAGTCTCATTTAGAAATGCAACTCAAAGACTCACAAGCAAAGAAAACTTTATACATTAAGGAACCATTACCCAATGTTTGCATTCTGTAGGGATTCAGCTCTCTTTTTATAGGGCCCTAAAAGACTCTTCCTTCATATTCTACCCTTGGAAATCTCAAGGGGAAAACAATGTAGCAATGCTGAAAATCCCCTAGAATCCAATAACATATGTCCAGTAATGAAACTAAACCAAACCCATTACAATCAGGTGCATAAAAATAACCAGTCAATTTAAATAAGTCCCTTCAGGCTGGCTTCACCAGTAACCCTCTTTCCCACTCATTACTTCTAAGTCCAGCAAATGAGCCTTTCAGATGTCACACTTAAATGACTGCCATTTGCCTTCAAAATTGTGCTGCTATTCATGCCTCACAATTTAAAGCCTCCTAAGGGTCCCTAAAGATCCCAGAGGTGTGGGAGGCAGAAACAACACACCTATCTTCAGCAATGCAATTGTATCACTGTGATCTCTTAAAATTGTAGTCTCACCATTATCAGGCCCATTAGTATAATTACATACAGAGCCAAGGGTGGGGGAAAAGTACAGAACAGAATGTAAGAGAGCAAAATCCTTTGAGAGGTGTCATGGCCTTCTTGTAGTGCAGAGATGAAGTTTCATAAGAACCGAAAGGGAAGGTTAAAAATAAAATAAAGGCTCAAGAGAGGGATCTCTTATGAGATGTATTAAGTAGCATTTCAGGATTGAAAAATGACATGAGACAACCAGCAGGAAACAGTCTAAGATATGGAACCAGAAATACAGTGGTCATGTCACATGCTTCTACAAATACCTGCAGCACAGAAGGGGATCTTGAGTTTCCCTGCAAGTTTTGGTTCACACATTTTCACTCAGCTTCCTGAAGACAACAGTGAAAGAACTTCCTCTTGTAAAGAAACAACCAAAATTCATGGAATAGTGCAGAAGAGAATAACCAATACCTTTGCCTATTGTCAGCATCACTCTTTCTATGGGACAGAAAGGACAAAGATCCTTCCAAGCTGCAATCTTTACGCAGACCTCCTAATCCTAGGACAACACTGCTTTCTGTCAGCCCTTTCAGAGAACCAAAAATAAACCTTAAAGCTGACCTAGATGCAGCTTGGCATAAGGGTCCTATTTTGGCTTCCTTTCCCTTGCATTTATGGCAACACAGTAAGACCTCCACATATAGACCTCATTCCAAAATCTAAGTCCAACCTTTTTGTCAGGAGTTTGAGATATTTTTGATAGTTTTAGTTCTGAGTCAAAAGAAAAGGGAGAAATTGCGAATATAACACTTCTGAAAGGGAAAAAAAAAAGCTGTGGTGGAATTTATGTCAGCTGAAGAGAGTTTTTCAGTGACAATAAAAATACAACTTTAAAGAAAAGAAAATACATACTCCATTGTATTCTAAAAGAGAAAAATAATTTTAAATGTGAGGGTTATCAAGAAGTTACCACAAGAAGACTTGCTCTCCAGAAGCCTCAAAAGCAGAGAAAGTCAACTTATTGTGATGTTGTCATTGCTCTGTGGCTCATTCTGATCCATGAGTAAGACAAGACAGCAATGCCCCTTGAATATCCCATCACCATTATTTCTAAGGGGAGAAGCCATTCCCACAGAGAGTCATACCTACTTTGACCCTTCACATACAAAATTTAGTCATCAGCCCAGTATTCTAATTAAATTTAAAAATATCATTTATTTTAATGGACTACATGAATATTTCTTTTTAGAAAAACAAAAAATGGCAAAAAAAAACCTGAAAAAATCCCCAAACAAACAAACAAAACCCCCCAAAATACATTATCATTATCTAGTACTAGAGGAAGTAAAAGACCATTGGAAGGAAGGAAGGAAGGAAGGAAAGTGTTCTAAGCACAGAAGATAGAAAAAGAGAGGAGAAGAAGTAACCCATCTAGAGTTTCTTAATGAGAATTAGAAATTTAATTTCATTTTCTTTAGCTTCCTACAGCTAATGGGGATGGGGAGGAGGTGTGTGTGTATGCATGTGTGTGCATTTTAATTTCTTTTAATTGAAGTTATCAAAAAAGAAGACAACAAAACCCACAACCCTAGATGTGAAACTCTTTCTCAATTGAGATATAAATATGCAAAAAACAATCAAGAGTTTCCTGACTTTAGTGTTTCATTCAGCACATGATATTTGAAGTTAAAATTCTATACTTCAGTGAAAATTTTCAAATATTAACCCAAAATTCATTATCAATATTTGAGCTGCATAGAACCAGATGCTTCCAACACTCAGGAAAGGTAAAGGAAGCAGAACAGCACATAAAGCAACTGGAATGGAACATGTAAAGTAGCTTCATTGTACAAGATGTATTAGTGTTCAGAGTGCAAGTGTTCCACAGGCAGTTCACTGGGCTGATGTGCTCAGAAATCCCTGTACTGTGCTCACAGATCAGCTGGTCAGAGCATGGTGCTAATAAAGCCAAGCTTCTGGGTTTGATCTCCATATGGGCCATTCACTTCAGAGCTGGACTTGGTGATCTTTGTGAGTCTCTTCCAACCAGAATACTCTCTGATTTTGTGATTTCTTTCAAGAAGGACCAGGAATAATGTTTTTAAATGAAAAGTGCTTTGTCTAACATCCACTACAGAGAGATCATGCAAATCTACTAAAACTTTGATTCTCAGGAGCAAGATAATTTATAGCTGAGTCATCCCGACCTTTTTGAAAAGATATAGATCCTCTGACACACAGTGTTTATCATTGGTTTCATGTTCTAAACACCCATTAAGTTAGGCTGTAAACACTTATTCTATACTGTAGAGATTAAATAAGTAGATAAGTGTATTAACTTTTATAACTTTGTAAACAAGAATGTTTAGTCAATTGCATTGTCTAAAGATATTTCCAAAAGAGATAATTTCAAGTGCCTGAAAATACCACCCAGAAAGCTTAAGATATCAAAGATAACCCTCAGCACTGCAGAAGCAGTGTTATCACTCTATTCATGAGGCTGAAAAAGAACATTCAGTTTAAAAATCCACTGCAAATTCAATAAGGTGTCCCACAAATTCATTAGAATATTAACTGTAGCCCTTTCAGACAGTCTACCTGTGCATAAGGTCCAGGCCTGTATCAACACTGCTGGTTGCAATTTCAATTGGCATTACTTGTTCTCTATATTTCCTTCTACAGAATCTTGTCACATAATCTTTTTTTTTCCTCTCTGGCTGATGTGCTTTTAACTAAATGGGTTTTTTGTGGTCTTCAGTGAGATTTTATTTTCATTGGTTTCAATATGCTGGCCCCTTCAAAATGTATTGATGTTCATACTTCCCCTGTCAGACATCCCCATGTGAATGGCCCCTCAGACAGACAAGCTGCAAAGACAGAACTGCTGAACACAGAATCTACTGCCTGGAAGGAGATATTTCAAGACTCTGCAAATTTACTGTACCATCTATCCAGGTTTTTAATACAGTCTCAATATTCTTTAACACCTGTTTCAGTAAATCTTTAAACTCAGTGTACAGGATAGTTTTCAAGGAGCCAGAGCTGGTCTATCAGTCACAGCTACCAGGATAAGGCTACCACCAGAAAAAGAAAATAAAACACAAAAAGCCCCAAGAAACACCCATTTAGGACAACCAGGACAGCCTAAAAGCTGGGCTGATTTGTATTCTGGCAAAAGTGGAAGGGCTGGAAGCATACCCCTCCTACCTGAAAGGTGGTATTTGCATGCTGTGATCATCAGACATTACTAAAACAAGGGAAATTATCTCCAGACCTGCAGCATGCAACACAGACCTTCATTTGATTTTCAGACCTTCATTTCTTATCCACAAACCAAGTCTTAGCATCCTCAGCATGCAAAGATATTTAATTTTTGCAACTTTGTGTTCCTCAATTTCAAGCCAAAATAGAATTAAGATCCAAACCAAGGTTTCAGCATTCAGAGTTAAGAACTGGGAACTCTTTGGACTGGGCTTAGTAAGATAATTTATCCCTAAGCTGGTCATTAAATTAAGGAAACGCCTTATTCTGACACCTAAAAAAGGGAAGATATCTAACAAAACCATCCAGTTCTCCTGTGATAAATGGGGCACCAGTTTTAAGTGGTGGCTAGAAGAGGAGAAAAGTAGACCATTAACATTTGTTAGTCTAATTGAAATCCAGAAATGAGAACTATTTTTTCCTTCTATAAAACTTTAAAAACTGCTTGAAACAATAATAAAATTATCCCAAATATAAGCATCCTAAATGAGCTACATAATGTTCCATGCCATAATCACCATTGCAACAAGAAATTGTTCAAATCGCTCTTGAGCCAGATTTGTCAGTCATGCTGCTCTGTGCTCTGAGTAACAATGATCTCTGCAATTAATATTAAACCTTCCAAAGCACCTCTGAGTTCTGAAGTTCTGTGTGCTTCTGTCATTGTAGAAATGCAAAACAATATTAGAGTGTAATATAGAGCATGCTTGGGAAGGAGAGAAGGAAATGGGGGTTGGAGGAGTAGAAAAAACAAGAAAAAGAAATTTGCAGCCAAACAGAGGCCAGGAACAGTAAGATAATTAGGACTGGTTTTTACAAGATTGCAACAGCTTGAATTGTTCCTCCCATTTTATGTTTAATTACAGTTTTTATTGCACTCATAAGAAATTCAGCTGCTGAAATAATCTAAGGAGCCAAGAACAAACCATTTCTCCCCCATTCTCAGAATCTTTCAGCTCAGCCATTACATACCCTCTCTTTGTAAAACAAAGAGGGAACAAAGCACTATTGCAGTCTTGTTTATGTTCAGTTCTTAGATGTCATTATTATTCTCAATCCTCATGAAAATCCTAGGATAAGAGATGAATGAAGGAGACACAGGGGCATAAAGATGATAGAAATTTTTTTCTCTGCATCTTGCTGTATCTCTCCATAGCAAAATTATCACTTACATCAATAAAGCACACATCAGGTAATAATGAATGTACAAATACAGTGCAGAGGGAAAAATCACGACTCCAATACATATGAAACATCAGTTTCCTACATATGCTCAAAATTGTACACCCTATGCTGAAGCATCTGAAGACACATTAACTCACTGGAAGTGCAGGGAAGGGAGAAAGGAGTAACTACAATGCCATTCCTAAACAGTATTCCAATCTGCTCAATACTGATTATCATCAAGCCTTAAAGCACAACTCCAGCACAACACAAAGCTGCAGCTACTTAATATCTGTGACCAGATCAAGAATTGTCTGTACACTGCCAAGCAGTGTGAGGCAACAAACAGGAGGCCATTGAAGAGGCTGCATGCACCTGTCACACAGCAATCTTATGCTTTGATCTACAGCCCTGGCCCATGTAGACAGTCATATTGAAATCAATAAAATTTATATCAATAAAAGTTAGTGGACTGGGCCAGTCATAGCCCAGTGGCAGGAAAACTGATTACAAAAGCAGTCACTTGCATTCAGGATGTGAAAACAAGACTTTTCTTTCAGGAATTCTGGGGATACATTTGGAAAAGAGAAAAATGAACTCTCCTTTAGACTGAACGTTGAAACTCAGCTTGAATGCAAGACATACACTAATGCACTACAACTTACAGAGAATTTAATTTCTCGTGATTAATTTTATTATGAAGACAGTCTGCAGCTGTCTTCATAACATTCCCCCCTAGTCTCAGATTCCCCCCAAAAATGAATAATAAAGCTACTTGTCTACAGAAAAATGTCAATAAAACACTCAGAGTAGCTGAAGAATACGGGAGGAATTTTACCTACAATAACTCCACAAGAAACTGTACTATCTAAAGAGACAAGGGTTGCATTGTCTGTGCTGTGCAGTCTGGTGACAAAATCAGAGTGGTCCTCTGGGCATAAAATCTTCCACTACCTATGTGGTAATACCTCTGATCTTCCCGTTGATAATTTCAGGTTTTATCTCCTTTCAGTACATTTTATTAATCTTGGATTCCTGGAAGAAATGGAGCAGAAGGCAGGTTACAGCCTCATACTGAGTAAGGCAGTGACACGTTTAATCAGCTGTACAACAAAACATGGAGCGTGACTGCTGCAGCCAGCTCCACTAAAGGGGAAAGCAAGCATCCCTCTCCATGCCTCAGAACACCTGTATCTTGGGGTACGGCATCAATCAGATATAAATCTGATCCAAGGAATTTTCATCAATAACAGAAGAATACCAAGGTTCACTTTGTCAGCATTGTATTTACTCTTGCCTATGAAGCCATTAAGTATGAGATACCATTTTCAGTTTACTCTGTTATACCTCTAAACTTAGAGCCTGTTTAAATCTTGCTCACAATCACTTGTAGGTCTCCTGGGCCCATCAATAACCATCAAGAAGTAGCCATCCCTATGGCACCCCTAATGGCAGCTTATTAAAATATCTTTCAAAATACACTTATAAAAGATTAAATGATAACTTACCCAGCTCTTCATATATTCACAAGTAAGATAGAAGAAAATGCCAAATTCTTTTTTATTCTGTTTAGTCTTTGCATTTGACTTACAGATACAGATTTTTGCCGATCAATTTCATTTTCTCAGACACTAGTAGAATCTGTTAACAGTTGAACTCTTGCTCATGTATTTAGACCTTCTGCAGTGTCATAATATCCAAACTCTTCTTAGATGAAATATCATTACCATTTATGTCCCATAAGATTTTTCAAAATCAATAATTAATAAATAATATTAAGATTATAAGAAACCCAAGCTTCTCAGTATGCATTAACTTTGTACAGATCTAAATTCCTTTAATTGCTTTAAACTGGGAAGAAGATGGAATACAAACTCTATAAATATCTGGAAGGATTTTTCAACAGGCTTTCATTTGTACTAACACAGAGCTACTGATGAATTTTTCAGCAAGGGACATTTTACTTTCAGAAAGCCCAATGAAAAGTTAATTTTCTGATAACTCCTAAGCTGTATTAACTTAATGAGTCACAGCTTTCCCTTCACTTCCTTTAGCTTCTCAAAACAGGTCTGGAGAAAAACGCGCTCCTTGCCCTAAAGTGGATGTCTGGAGGTCCTGCCCTTTGCTTACTAGAAGTAGTTCCTACATATCTTTAAAACCTGGGGAAAAAAAAAAAAAACAAAAAAAAAAAACAAAAAAAAAAAAAACACAACAACTAAAGAACACTCTTCCCCCCTCAAAAAAAAAAAAAAAAAAAAAAAAAAAAAAAAAAAAAACCAAAAAACCAAAACAAACAAACAAAAAATTAAAAAAAAAATCAACCAAAACCCCCAATAGTTCAATTAACATAGCTACATAGCAAGACTATTGCTTTTCTCTCTCCCTGAGACTCACCTCCAATGATGCTGAAGGCAGCAGAGATCTGAGTGTAATCTAACAAATCACCCACCAACGTCAACCTTGTCTTTGTGCCATGGTGACACTTGACTAGATACAGCAGTGAGTGGGGAAAGGTGGTGCTCTGAAATTCACTCAGTCTTGTCCTCTCCACTCTTCCTATGACAGAGATAATTGCCTTTCGTCCCCTTCCAAAACCATATTCCTGATGGGCATGATACAAAGTTATGGCAACTAAACCAAGGAACATTCCCTGTGTGCACATTTTCAGTCAGGATTGTACAAAGCTGTTGCAGTGAGGAATAAATATTAATTTGCTAGAAATTCATTTGTATTCAGTGCTTTCAGGATGAAGAGAAGAATGGGGGAGCATATCTTGGCAAAAAGGTGTCAACAGCCCCTGTTCCTTCTTAATCAAGTTTCACGTGTATGCCAGAAGTCTGCCCTAAAGAAGGAAATTAAACTCTGGGACAAAACTGGTATTTGTATTTCCCCTTTTAGTATGAGAAGTGCATTTTTTACAGTTGATACAGTCAAAAGAACACTTGAGTTGGTGAGAAAAATTGGGCATTCTGCACTGGAAACACACTGAAAAACAAGAAAGGGCAGTTTGAGATTAGTGGTTCATTATGCAACCCAGATAACTTTGGGTATAACACCGTACAGCTTGCTGGGTTTCTGCTGGCTTTTATGGTAAAGCATTTCATCTTCATGAGGGGATATGAGAGGTTGTCACACATGTCCTTGTAGCTAGGAGCAATAAAGACACTGAGCAGGAAGTAGCACTTTCTTCTTCTTCGAAGGAGGGTATTAATTGTACCAGATGTCTTTAGGCATTTGGGGTATGCAATTCAATAACAGAGGGAATTTTGCTATCCAGTTTGTTGCTGATTACTGTAAAAATGCTTCTGCTAATTTAGCTAAAGAAAATGTCTGTATTAGAAAGCTGGAGATAAGTTGTTTAGCTTCTTGCGGCACAAGACTTTTAAATGAAGGGGGAGGATTTGGAGGGAGATGAAAATAATAAAAAAATACAGTCTGAAAGAAGGATTTTCTCTTGCTCAAAAAAATCAACAAAATAGCAAAACAAAACCCAAAAAAAACGTACCAACAAATCCAACTAGATATAATTAGACAAACAAACAGACACAAAAACAACCAAGAAAAATAAATGCAAAATAGAAGCCCAGGCTCTGTAATGGAATTCAGTTATGTCAATTTTAACGATAATTTACTAACAAATGAGCAATCATGCTAAAGCACTGCTGAAGTGGGTTTTGTAGAGGATTAATTATTTTTGTTTACATTAGCTTTTCCACCACCATTTAAAAGAAAAAAAAAATATTATAACCAGCAGTCTTTTAAAATGAACACTTAAATTAACCCTGGGTGCTCTGCAAGTACTGCAGTCCTTGTAAAAGATACTCTTCATTCCAACACTGGACTCCCACTCCTGGGAGCCATGAGTTTTTCATTAGTTGCTCACTTTTGAAACATCATGTCTCCTATCTTGTCTCCTCCTTCAACATCCTCAGAGGATAATGGGCAATAGGGGATAACAACGGCTCCCACTTTGACCCTGCTTCCCTCAGCACCACCAGTTTCTTCCTTCCAGCTTATAAGGGAAGAACATGAGAAGTCTTATTAAAAGACATGAGAAGTTTGAAAGCTGCAATTATACTATTTCAACAAAAGCTATTTTTGCTGATTTTCTGGGCAAAGCAGCATTGAAAAGAATAGTGAGAAGTTTTGAAGCAACTCCTGCAGCCTCCCTCTGTTTCAATCAGCTAGCAAAGAGTCTTGTTATCTCTTCTTTGACAAGATCATACTGTATTGGTACAGTTTTGCAGTACTGGAAAACAACTTCCAAACAACTGAGCCTCAAACCTGAAAAAATTTGAACAATTTAAACTACTATTAAGAACTCAAGTAAATGACCAACACAAAACAAAATTGCTTTTCTCATCAAACCCCTGCCAGATGTACATCCAGTTATGTAAGCCTGCCCTAGGGGCAAAGCCCTATCTGGCTAATCCTGCAGAATCAGATAAGATAATAGAAAAGTTAGGCATGGTCTGTCCTTTGGAATAACAGCATTGCTGTGAAAATTTCCGTTGGTCACACTTGAAGAAATATAGCTAAGTCTGTGGGGGTTACACATGTGCCAGGTAGAGTATGATTGTATTACTCATGATTAAAATAATCCATCCTGATATTCAGTGTCAGGACTGAGTTTAGACTGCTGGTGGTCAAAAAGTTTCTATGCACCTAGTTTTTAGCCAATGAAGACTGTGCCTACAAATTTTACAAGCATAAGGACAGTCTGGTTCTCTTCACATATCTAGGTTGGCTTAGTCTTCAGTTTTAAAGAAATGTGCAAATTCTTGGCAAAATCAATTCTTAATTTCTTATCTCAAGCTGTATTGGCTGCCTAAGTGAGAAGAAAAGGAAAACAAAAGAAAAGGCCCCAAAAATTTGTACTAGAAAGAAACTTTTCCTTTAGGCAATAGGTTGAAATCCAGCCTGAATCAGCACTTAGAATAGCATAAAACTTTAGGTTGATATTGAGTCAGATGGGCACAAAAGCAGTGGGAGCTCTTTCTCTGCTTCTTCTCTCATCAGAAAAATGAAAGCCAGGATCTGACTCAAGGACAAAGAGAAAGCTTCAGGCAGTCAACAGTTTTCCTGACTGCTGCCTCCTTGGCTGTAGATGGGCGATTACAGGTGTGCTCTCGCAGCTGTGCAGTGCTGATCGTACACCTCTCACGGCAGCACATGCGGCAGGGGTTTGTATCTGACCAAGAACATAAACTTCTGGGGTTGATTCTTTGCAACCTGTAGGTCAGCCCCAAAGCTAAAAAGACAAGAGGAAATTGATCACTATAGAGTAGGTAAAGCAGCTGAATGAAACTGGAGAATTTTTCCAGAGGCAAATTACCTCCCCAAAGCATTCCTAAATCACTTTTTCTGGAAGCTCTGGGATGGATGCATTTTCCCTCCTCTGCCCTATCCCGGGCTTCTTCTCTAGCTATAATTGAATCAGTGTGATGTTTTTCCAACAGTATAAAACTCACATTTAAAAAAAGTAATAAAGCAAAAAGAAGTCTCTTTTCTGTAATAGCATTAAAGATTTGTTTCCAGGCAGACTGCAGGTGTCAAGCACCAGCAGATTTAAAAAAACTTGTAATATCTTCATGCACCACATCTTCCAGGGAACGAAGTCTTCCCTCCAGATGACAGCAATACCACTCCAGTGTCACATGCTTCTTTCTGCTTGATCAAATCTGGTGACATTTACAGAACCAAGTAGAAATACCTGAGCAGCTCAAGGAAAGACACATCCTTTATGTTAGTAGAAGCCAATTACAAACTCTGGGAACTGCTGTCTGCAAAAATATAACAGACTACCAAAACATGCAATAAGAGAAATAGTCTTGCACATGACAGCACATCAACTGAATGTTCCTGGATGCAGGAGCAACAGGGGAATAACACATACAAGACCAATGAGGATTCAAGACATCAGCATAAGGTGTGGATAACCAAATGGAAACACAGAAAAGGGTGTACAATGGCTGAAAGCTTTCCCTTTGACCTCTCTGGTTCTCTTCAATTCCTCTGTATATTTGTGGAGAATCAAGACAAGGCCCACAAAAAAGGAAAAGCTACATCAGTATGAATTGATGAGTGTGAGCTGCCCTATTAGGAGAAATAAAGATATTTTTCTATTTTTGCCAGGCCTGTTTTGACCTTTACAAATATTATCTTCCTGGAATCCCTCATATAATAAACGAATTGTCACCTGTCAGAAGTGTCAGTTGATAGGACAAAGTTACTGTCTGACCAAAGACTGTTAAGAAAGTGATTTTCACTTCACAGACAGGAGATTGTTAGGGTTTTATACAGTACTTCACAAATGAGCCCTGCTACTCTCTGGGGCTTGTTTAACTATCAGAAAATATAGCCTTACACATGTGCATACAAAATCATATAATTTCCATATTTAGCCAATTTGGAAATTTTCTATTACAGAGAATAATAAGAAGCACAGCAAGTTCACAGCTACTTGTCCTGGTTATGTGCACATGTCAAAACTTCTCCATTTTTTCTAGTGTCATTTGGAAAAGAACTGCAGACCCTTGCTCCCACCTGGATTTTTAGACTTGGCAGGTATCTCAATGCTCTCTCTGGGCTCCAGCTCAGTGTCTCTTTGCTGGCAGTGTGTAATCACTCTGTGCAGCTGGCTTTTCCCCACTGTTTGTCATTACATGTGCTCTGGGCTTCCTGCTGCCATCTGGCAATCAGTGTGAGATCACAGCTCCTGCTCCCATGAGGAAGGAACCACAAGACAAGGTCACAGATAAAACAATATCAGAATACACAAACCTTTGTGTAGCTGCACTCGTGTTGGAATTCCTGTGACTCAGTTTTTACCTTTTTGTGGCTATTCAATCAATGATTTTGCTACAGTAGATAAGCATAAAATGAATTGTTCACAGTTGTTTACCAATTCCACAAAACCATACAGCTCAGGAAGTCTTGTAGGCCCTAACGCAAGTCAGCTCATTTGTATTTAGTCTTTGTCAGTTGATTTCATCGAACATCAAAACAGAATTGCATAGAATATTTTTCTTTATTCAGAAATTATATTGCTGGCGTCTTCCTATTGCTTCTTCAGAGTCTAACAAGTACATTTCTGCTCTGGTTTCTTCAAGTGCCTGGAGGACATTAGGAATCTTTTAGCATTTCCACTACAACCCATTTCTTATATGCCTCACACATTTGCACAGAAGTACAAATCATGTTTAACATATTTTACAGCAAGACAGAATCTTTGTAAATATATTTCCCTCTTCACAGTATTCTGCTAAATTTAACTTTGACCTTAATCAAACCTGAGGCTGGAGTTGAAGAAAAGGCACAGCATTTTATCACATATGATCAAGTGCGTGCACAATTGTGTTTGGTGCTTTGCCACTAGGGACAGATGTCAGGAGTACCTTAACATAACTTTCATCACTGTGCTGAAGCAGGTAGAAGGATTCTCTTGGTGGGAAGGGTAGTTATGAAAACTAGGTCAAAGGAGGAAAGAGAAATAAGAGAGAAAAAAACCAGAAAATAAACATGTTTAAAGACTGACAGTGTTGAGCCCTATAGCAACATTAAGCAGCAAATACACAGAAAAACCCCTTTTAGTTAACAATATTATTTTCTCTTGGGCTAAACTGTAACAGTCCTCACATACATAAGGCTGTCTGAAATTATTTTCACCTCAAAGGATGCTGACAGCTCAGATAAGGTACATTTTGAGGTCCCCTAGAGGGCTCACAATCTTATCTTTCATTGAATATCAGAATTTGCCACAACAGCACTGTACCTAAGTTGCTAGTACTCAGATAGCCTATTTAGATAATAAGTAGCATTCAACAGGCACTTTTATGGAAAAAAAAAAAAACTTAAGATTTAGCTTACCCAAAGTAGATTTACTTCTTGTTTTTTTTGTATCCCACCACAGGCTGTTTTCTACCTACCATTACTCCAGAAATATTTTATGTTCCTCTTGAGGAAGCACTTGTTGGAACCAAGAGATTAAGCAAAAGTTTATTTACATGCCCTAGAAGAATATAAAGGAAGTCTTGCCACTGTAATCACTGAAGAAACCTTGAGAGCTTTTAATACAGTTCTCCTCAGATGACAAACAATTTCCCTCTCCCCTGATTTTTTTTTTTTTTTTTTTAATGGTCATGCAGTTTGGTAGTCTTAATTCACTAAGTTTTTTCAAAGACAGATTTTTTTTTTTTTTTTTTTTCAGATTTGGCAGTTGTCCTAGATTACTTTTACCAGGCCACATAATATAAAAGTAGAAGAGCAAAGTGCCTGGCTGACCATCCAGTGTTCACCTGGACTTCCAGAGATGCCTTTGCTACAGATGCAGAAATGTGGGCTCTTCCCTCCCTATATGTGCAGTATAAACACAGGGCAAACTAAAATGAAAACAATTCTACTTTAGTATATGCAATATAATGAGTGCCCAAATACAGCATATATGGACTGTCTTCTAACAGCTTTGTGTTATTATTGTATTGTTATGTTTTGCCTAAATGAATAGGCAGTTACTCAACAAATGAAAAATAAAGCCTTGTGTTAGAGAATTTAATTCCCAAAAAAAGCACAGAACACATGAGTCCCCATTTAATTTCAGAATATGAAACAATTAGGAAATCCAAAGAACAAATCTAGGGAAGAGGGGAATGTAAATCTTCGTTTTCATAATTTTTAGAAAAAATTAGAAGAAATTAATATAAAACACACAATGGCAACTGCACTATGCCAGATTCTGCTGAAGAAAGATGAAAGATGGAGTTAGTCATATTCACTGGCAACACAGTTTTAAAAAAATAACAAGAAGTAACATCTTCAAAAGTGTTTTTTCTGCACAGTGAAAAATTATCCAACAATCACCTTCAGATAATTTCTGTGATGGTGCTGGCCTGCTACTCTCACATATTTTATGCAATAGTTGGGGAATAAAAAAGCCAAACCAGAATGCCCTCACACCCACACCCCAAAAATACCCCCAACTCAACCAAACAAAAAATTCCCAAACGTGATCATTTATTCAAAAATTTGTATCATTTTTGAATAAATTTATCTCTAAACCAGAGATATTTCTGAATTAGTTACCTTCTGTGAACAAGAAATACACCTGTTAACTTCATGCATGCAAGTGTACATGAAGGACCAAGAGCCATTCACTGTGGATCCCAACACCAATTAAAATTGCAGTGCTGGTAGCTACAAAACTACAGATGTAAGCATTAATTTGATCTGCTCACTGATATGAAACCCATTTTTACTTAACCGTGAGCATAGAAATATTGATTCGTTGTTCATGAGTTATGCTTTCACTGTGAAATCCGAAGTCATAGTTGTCTGGCTGGAACAAATTAAGATGTTAAATAGCTTCAGTAGTTCTGTGTCTAGACAAACGAAAGAACAGGCTATTACAAGGTGGGAATGGTATCCAAATTTTAATTCTTATGTTAGAGTAGTCTTATAATATATATTGTCACACCTAAGTATCCCAAGCTGCCAAATCTTCCTTATAATAAAACTCATTAAAATAATTCCCAAAAAGAGTTAAATATAAAGTATTCAGTGGTAATTACTGTCTCTGCTTTAGTTGTATGTATTAACATTAGCCCTTAATCCAAGAAATTAACAACCAAAAACTAGGGAAAAAATCTAATGACCAAAAATGATAATATTCTGTTTGGTTTATCATCACAAAATGTGAGTTATCTACCATGTCTGTTTAAAAATTAGATTTAGAATATATGAAAAATTAATTGTTTGTTATTCACTGATCTTATTCTGATAAGAAGTGTGGGATGTGTGGGAGGAGAAATTAAATCTAGAGCAAGTTTCTGTGAACACAATGGAAACAAAACTAGGAAACAGAGACTCGACACCACTAGTGGGGATCCAGACAACCTAAAAAATGAGTGAGAATGTTATCAACATATAAATTGTCAAATTAAAAGTCAGACAGAAGCAACACTGATTTCCTTCTGTGCAACACATAAATGGCCATTTCTTGACAGTAACACCTGCCAACCTGCTTAGGTGGACAGCAGACTGAAGGTTGTGTGGACACAGAAGCTGGACATGATTTTTATGTGGGAATTTTGTTGCTCTGTGATGGTTTGTTTTTTTTTTATTCAGAAGAAACAATCACATACCTGTTTTAAAAACTAAAAAATTCATACCTGAATTACCTTCAGGCCAGTACTGAGTGGGCTTCAGCAGCTACAAAAAGCAGTGCTACAAAAAGAATCTGGGGACCAGGAAAATAATTTCACTAGCCTTTCCATGCCTTTTTCTAAAAGAACAAAACTGATAGCTGAGTCATGTGTTAATATACTCCTACACTGATGGCCCATAAAGGAGCTTGGTCTGGATAACCAATGCACATAGATTACAATTCTCCTAGAACCCTGAAGAAAATTCCTTTTATGGCCCCTGAAAGCCACGGGAAATATTACTTCTGCTGGGTAATTTCCAAGAATTGCAGCCCTTTATTCCTCAGCTTCTGGATTGTGTTGTGATGTAGTATCATGACCAAAAGATTCCAATCCAATGTTGTTTCAGGATAGATCCCCTCACTGATGATTTTACTGGTGACAAGCTTCTGTCTTCACTTTAAAACAAAACAGAATCTCAGAGTAGCACACACAGAGGTTTTTAACTCAGTGACATTCACAATTAGGCAACCCTCTCCCTAAGAGAGGAGGAAGTGATAAAATATTAACATGTTCTGTTGCAGCTGTGCCCTTAGAAGTCAGTGTCTATCCCACCTTCTGCCCAAGCAAACAAAAATAATAGAAAACGTTTTAAAAATCTGATAGTCACAGACATTATGGCAGATAAAATGTTTGCAACTAAGCAGGAGTGTCAAGATATTTGACTTTCTGATTGCCAGCAGCAAAGTAACCTTTAATTGATCTCTTAAATTAATTTTCTTGTAAATATAATTTTCTTCCTGAATGATCAAAAAAATTGACACTGTAGTTTCTCATCCAAACAAAAACAAAGCCAATTAAAAAATGTAAACACGCCATTTCTTAGGTAGTATTACCATTTGATTTTCACAAACATTCCTTTAGGTAAAAATCATTTAAATCTTTCTCAAACCCAGTTCCATTAAAATTATTCTTCACAGATTATTGCTTTTTTTCCCTCTCTCTTTTCATGGTTTATAAAATCATGCTGCCAGATCCAACAAGTTGACACCCCTGGCAGCAGCCACAAGCAAGAGCTTGATTTTCATTTAGCTCTTCACCAGAAAAAGAGACAGACCACTCAAGGTTAGAATAGAAGTGCAAAAGACCCAAGTAAGGCTACACAACAAAAGCTTTATACAATTTATACTCTACCAGCTTACAAAAGGAATCTTATGATCTGGAACTCACAGGCAGACGAGCACAATGCACTGTAACAAAGGAAATTGCTATTTGCAGCCTGAATCCTTTTTGGAGCACATGCCCCCATTAAATGTCTTGTATGACTTCCCTCTTTGCTTACCTGAAGTCCTGATAATTTTGCTAATCTCCAGGAACTGAATGCAGTTAGCAACCAACAAGGTCTCTGCTTCCATGCCCTGAAAATCATGTAATTTTTAACAAGTCATATGTAAAAAGCAGCCCAGGGTGGTGAAAAGAACAATGTTGCTCTGTTTATTTGGGGTTGTGGTTTGGCACTTTTTTTTTTCCCTGATCTTTTCCATTAATTAGAAGGGCCCTGAAATTATAAGATAACTGGGGAAAAATAATTCTATAATATTTATTTTTTGATTTGAGAACCAGAGGCCAGCTGAGTATCACTCATGTTTCTACATTGAACCCATACTTACAGAGCAGGAGTTTAGGTTCCATATGCTTGGCTAGTCTTTAGCCAAACTTGCAGTTAGGATTGAAAAATAGGAAGAAGATAAAAGAGAAAAATGAAAAGAATAAAGATGTTTGTTCCCAAGATGGAAACAATCGTGTTTCATCTTCCTATCTGAATGTCATTTTAAAATCTGCATAACAAAGGCTGTCCTGCTGAGAATCTTCCGCTCCTCAAGGAATTGCAAGGTTTCTTTTCATAATCCCTATGCTACAGCAGCTACTATAGAGAGACAGTTCATATTTTGATGGAGAAGCACATCTATAGAGTCACAAAAAGTCCAGAAAGGTGTATGAAGGGCTCAATACCACAGCAACTTGGCAGCCCCTAGCCAGCACAGTGTTCCTCAGATATCATACATAGCCAAAAAAAGTTATATCCATTTTATATAATTACTCTAAACTGAAGTTGGGACAGAATTTCAGGCTCTGTTGCTGGGTTTTTGTGATGGCAGCTTTGTTATTCCTATAAGCAAAAATCATGCATCAGTAAACTTACCCCACCAGATGCAAAATAAAGAAAGAAATTATTTAACAGCAACATTGAAATAAAGTGTCAGAAAGTTTTTGAAGTTTATGTTCATGCATCATACAGGAAAAAAAAGCCAAAAAAACCCCAGCACCTGCTCTCTGTATATTAAAATACTGATGAAATAATCAGCAACATCCAGTAATGAAACTTAATATTCAGTCTTTTGCTGCACTAGTATGTTAGTGGGAACTGCAATATTAATATTTGTGATGCTATTGTAACTCCAAATTTTGGACTTTATTGTCTTCCACAGAACAGTTAGAGTCCAGGGCATGGACTCAAGGCTAGATGCAGTGTTCTGAACTTCTGTCAACTTCTTGTGTGACATTGTGCAGATTGATTTATCCTTCTAGGTTTTTTTAATATATCAGAGTCATTATTCTTTCCTCTTGTCATTTATCATTGTTTATAGATCACCTCATTTCATAAAAACTGATCATCATTGCAACAGGAAGTTTCACAATGTTTCTAAAACTACTATCTTTCTTAAAGTCTAGGGAATGCTACTTATTACAAGACTACAGCATCTAAAACAGCCACACAAGGTCACTTAAGATATTTGCAAGTGTGTTGTGATCTGAAGCAACCAAGACAATGCAACTTTAACATATGCAAGAAGAACTCCAAGAAAAAATACCTTGACTGAAGGAAAAGGTATATTAGTCCAGGCTTAGCGTCATGCAAACACAGATCAGAGTTAGCCTGAAGTACCTATTGTGGAGCATTCCTCTTGACATACCCCAGCCTCTCATCTGTCCCTTATACTCACTTGTCACATTTAGTCATACCTTGCTCTGAATAGGATATAGCCTAAAGCCAGCTGGGTGGGATGTCTGCTGAGTTGTCCCAGTTTTCTGTTAAATCATTGCCTCCTGGGAGAGACTGGAATGTTAATAGTTAATGACTCAAAACAGTTGTCCATTTACTGGGCCAGGCTTGCACCACTCCGCACAACTGAAAAGGAGGAGGAAAGTTTTTGGATGAGTGGTGGTGAAACCTCTGATCCTCACAAGACAGAGGGGGTTCCCATGTAAACCTAAACTATCCTGACCCACTGAACTTTATATTTTATTGGCTTTCCTCTACTCCCAATGCATCAAGACTATGACCATCACTTTGACCAGCAGACAACTAAAAGGCAACAATCAAATCTCCTTGTTGGTGGTATCTTCCTACTCTTATCCTTTCTTTGTCTGTCTTTCTTTTCCCTTGCACATTTTCTTAAATGTTATTTTTGTGCTTTTATATTGCTATATTTCTGTGGATAATCTTAACCAAAACAGCTACACATTGGCTTTCCATTGCTACCAAATTGTTCTAAAATAAATCCTACATATCTATATATTAATAAACACTGATCATCTAGTGTTGTTTCACTCTAATCTGCCCCAAGGGATATATTAACAAGAACCTGAATTACCCTCATCATCAGGGGCAGTCCATTGACATTTCTGGCCAGTAGTGAGTACAATAGTCTTCATCACAAAGTAACAACTGGCAGAAAGCCCCATTCTAGATTGGCACATATTTAAAGTTTTGTATGACTTACAGCAAACTCATTATGTAAATATTGTGCTAAATCCCAGATAGCTCTAAAAGAGAGTCTCAAAAATAATTTAGACTGAAAGGGACCTTCAGGGGCTACCTAGTCTAATACCTAGTTCAAAGCTAAAATGCTGTTCAAAGATCAGACTGCTCAGCACCTTGCCCAGGGTCATGAACACCTCCAGCAACAGAGATTTCCTCACATCTTCTGGCAACTGGCGTTTGACCAATTCCGCCATGAAAAAGTTTTGCATAGCACCCAGAAATTCCCATGTTCCAGCTGATGCACACTGACTCTTGTCCTTCCACTAGCTACCTCCAAGATGAGTCTCATTTCCTCTTATCAGTGTCCTGCAAGCAGACAGTTGTAGACAGCAAAAAGACCTCCCTTAGTCCTCTCTTCTCCAGGCTACAGTTCCTTCAGACTCATTCATATGTCATGTGTCAACACCCTGAATATCTTCAAAGAGTCACAGAATGGCTTGGTTTGGAAGGGACCTCAAAGATAAAGTTCCATTTGCCCTATAAGGGGCAGGACCACCTTCTACTAGGCCAGGTTGCTCAAAGCCTCATCCAACCTTGGCCATTCCTTCTTGTCCTATCACTACATGCTCTTGTAAATTGTTCCTCTCCAGCCTTCTTGTAGGTTCCCCTTGTAGTACTGGGAGGCTGTAATTAGGTCACTTTGAAGCCTTCCATTCTCCAGACTGAACATTTTCTTAGCCTTCCTCATAGGAGAGGTGTTTCATCCCTCTAATCACCTCAACAGCCCTTCAGCCATTATGTGCTACCTGTGGTATGGCTCACTTTTCTGTGTGTTCAGTCCTTCAGTGCTTTTTAAAATTCTGTTCCTCCTACTCCAAGCACAGAGGGAGAAGTCTCCAGGAGGTGACTGCTCATGTCATAAGGTGTTAAAATCCACTGTCAATAACTTCAGTATTTTCTATTAAAAAACCAAAGAAACCCAGCTTTTCCTAAACAGGATTATTTGTTTCAGTGTAGAAATTTGATATTTTTTCTAAATGAAAACTAGCATGACAGAAATTTGCCTTTCTGGCACGTGACAGAAATGGAATATTCCCAAATATAGCTGATTTTTTTCCCCTTGATCAATCCACCTTGAAAGATGTTCTACATTACTTACCATTGGCAATGAGTGCATGATGGCATAGAATATTGGCATGTTTGTCACAGATACTTCTCTTCACCCATGGATCCATGCCCAGTTTTAAATTGTCTAGCAGCCTGATTACAAGCGTACCAAGTACCCTGATCAAGGTGATTCTACTATGCAATTTAATCATTTAAAGCTGGGCTTGCTTCCATGGCTTCCATAGTCAGTTTCCGTAAGTCCTGTGACAGTGCCAGAAACATATGTCAGGGGATAAGGTCTAGATACAAAACCATTTTCTCAGGGACATTTCTTAAATCACTATTTCACATTTTATTGCTAATGCCACATACTGAGTTAGCCACAATTAACCCTGAAACCCCCTCTCCAAGCGTCTACAGAAATTTATCTGTTCTCATTAATTCATTAAGCAGTAATGAATTAATTTATCTATGTTTCCCTCCGATCTCACCAAGGTGATAAATTAACAACTTCTCAGATGCCTAATTATCTTCTGATCCACTCTTTGCCCAAACAAATAATGTTAAGATCTCCACTTCTTTCTTGCAAATATGGAGTCTTCCATATCTCATTCTGTTCTCCTGAATTCTTTCAAGACCCATTCCACAGCTCAAATCTGTACTATGTTTCTAGGTAGTAGAGGAAAGGGCAAAACCCAGCAGCACTATTTCACCAAGCGGTGTCTCAAAGGTTTGTTGGAGAAAACTATCCTTTGACTAAGAGATACCTCCAGGGAGAAAAGAGAAAGAAAAGTTGTAGCAGCATGCCATGGAAAAAGACATTTTCTCCTTTTCAGTTCAGGATAATTTGTCAACCTTCTCTTACCCTAGGATAAGGGTTAGAAAATGCCATTAGGATCAGCATAGGTTTTGTGTAAGAGGATAATAAAATAAAATTCCTACCTGGATCCTCATCCAGCACTAATGTGCATGGTTTATCAGTACAGATGCTCTAGAAGTGCCTCAACAGCCTTTCAGAGATCTTCAGGATCACTGCATGTCCTCCTCTGACTGCAGAGTTTGCAGTATATATCTCTGTGGGAAATCTCACTCCAAACTGCGTATCTGTGAGGGTCAGGTGAACCAAACAGTTGGTCTGCAGGCATTTGCCCATCCACATCAAAACATCTGTAGTGTTTGAACATAAATGACTGGGAGACACAGCAGTACAGGGTAAGGATGGATGTGTGTTCAAGTCCACCCTGAATGAGAAGATAAAAGCAGTTTCTGATTTACTTGTGCACATTCGTTAGTAACCTTGGCTGTGATAGGACAGCCCTGAGTGGAACACTTATGGCAAGCAATGCACTATCAATAAACAACACACGTACTGACGCCAATCTATACCTGAAAGGAGGATGACAACTTTTCTGCAGTTGGTGCAGCTGTGTCTTTGCAGCAGTGATGGATTCAAAAAAAAGGAAAATTCTGTAGTAATTCCAGACCTACTGCTGCTATGCATGGAGCTCAGACATTTCCAGGAGCATCACTTAATACTGCCCAGCAGCTGTTGCCTTAGTTCCTCACATCCTCTTGCTTTCTGTGCATTTTATCCCCCTGAGCAGACAAGAAGCAGAAGCAGGTGCACCACTGTCAGTTCTGGTGCCAGCACCCGAAGCAGAAGATTCCAACAGGGTGTATTTGCTGCTCTCTTTCCTCAGGCAGGGCGATGGGGTCATGGCCTCCTGCACCAATGCCATGGCACTGCTCTAACTGCTGGGGGAAAACAGAGGGTTGGAAGAGGGATCTTGCTTTTCAGTTCCATTTCTCCTTCTGCAGCATGTGACAAAATGAAGTGTGACACTGCAATGTCAGTTTCCTGCATATAATCTGGATGCTGATTTTTAAAGTAATATTTTTAAAGAAGAAGAAACCATGGAAATTGCCCATAGCTCTGAGACAACATTCAGAAAAGCCAAGCCTTTTGTTTTCTCTAGGCAGCTGACTCACAGACTCTTGCATTACTTCTCTGCATTTTAAAGCAAACTGCTGGGTTTAGGAATTCCTCATCTCTGCTTGCAGTTGCCCTTTCTCTTGCAGTCTCTTTCCTATGCAATGACAATTTTTAATCCATCAACTATAGTCCTAGAAAAAGAGAAACTGTTTCCTTGGCATTTCCTGCAGGTAAAAGCAGTCAGAAAGAAGCTGTAAATGTGGGGTTTAGGTGAACAGCACTAGCCCTAACTATAGCATAAAGAAACATTAAGCAGGAGAGAAGAAAGAATAAGATCAAGAACAACTGCGGTCCCAGTTCCATTTCCTGAAGTTCTTGATGGTACTACCATCACAAGTGGCAACAGAAGGAACATCAAAACACATCTCCCAAAGTCATACACCGGGCAGCAGTCAGTACTGGTACTAACAAAGCCAAGGTTCCTAGGGATGTGTGCTTTATCCCTGAATTTCCTTATGTGTAAAAAGCAAAAGCCCCAGTCAATGCTTTCTCCATGGCTGGAGATTTTTAAATGCTGACTATGTGCGGCTTCTGCATATTAGGGTCAAGACCACAACTTCTCTATTGGGTCTCTTCTCTATGCACATACCTCTCTGTTGGGTTTCTACTTCAGCCCCCTACAAATACATCTGTCTTCAAATCTTTACAACAGAATCAAGACAAGTGTAGCAAGCAAAATATATCTACATTAGATTCATTTACTCAGGAAATCAGTGTCAACACATTAAAAGGAAAAAGTGCAGACTGCTGACACTCCTACCTTTAAGTAATGCTCACTTAGTTCCACAAAATCCCTTTCAGACAGTCCTATACAGGAATTTTGCAGGTGGGAAACTGTGGCAGCAAGAGTCTTCCTAAAGCAAGATAATACCATTTACTGCCATGAATAAAAGGTGAAAATTACTTGCTCCAAAACTGTTGTAAAAGAGGTATTACTGTTTTGTCAACACTCCTCAGGCTACAAAATTCCAACCTTTATGAAGAAACATTAAAGTCACCACTAATCAAAGCCACTTGGAACTTTCAATCACCTGGAAGATTTTATCCTGATTTCTACAGTCTTCCATTAGATCTCATGAGCAACAGAAGCCAGACAATAACTGAATTTACAGAAGAAAACAGTCTGAAACTGTTTTCAGAGGTGATGTTTCACTCCTATGACAGAATCATCTAAAAAAGTGCTTCCCAATGCCAGTACACTATCTAAAGCTTTGAGTTCTCTCTAGATTTGACTGATTCCCATAAAATGAAAGTTAATATTTAAAGCTCTCTCCTCCTACAATCTTCCTCTTTTTCTTTTATTGTAAAACTCAAAGGGTTTTCTGGCAACACACACTGTACCATATATTCAATACTACTCTTTCCTTTAAGTTATACAATTTCATATTACTAAATTGTGTAGAGCTTGCACCAAACAGGAAACACTCTTCAGAGTAATACAGCAGCATGCTCCTGGTTTCAGAAAGATTTCCTTATGTTTGTCCTCAGCCGTGTAAGCAAATAATATAAAATACATCAGCCATGCAAGCAATATAGAACACACAAGAAATGCAGCCTGCATTTACCCACTCATATGCCTGTGAAAAATACACGTATTCAAGAAGTCATTCAGAAGTCAGTCATATTTAAGATGACAGAGGAAATTAAAAATAGAATTTGTTTGAAATAATTTTATGGTATGGTAAAACATTGCCTCTTGTTCTACACTAACTGTGCTGGGCTGAATTTTTTACTGAAGAAAATACCTTTTAAAAGAGACAGCTTAAAGCTTTGTTTCCAAATTCCCCATAGTGCAGTGCATTTATTCACTCAAGTGCTGCAGGCCAAATGCCTTGCCTAGCTCCAAAGGAATTCAGTGGGAGCTTTGGTTTACATGATACAGACAATCAGCTGATCACATAATTTGCAGCAACAGTGTGGCCTGCAGGCCTTTCCTGTATCAGTGAACAAGGCAGCCATCAAAACTGCTAAATGGGCAAGGATCCAACAAGCTTCAAACTGTGCAGAACTCCAAGAGCAGCAGCATCTTCTGCACTGTCAAATCCCACAGTGACTGGAATGGAACAGCAAAACCCTTCCACACCAAACCACTGAATCCCCTGAGACACCTTTAGAACAAGCAAATAAGCAGATATACCTACTCTAGCATTTCCACTGAAGTTGTAGGCATCTAGAGAGGACAGAACAGAAGCTAGCCAGCTGCATTTCTGGTGTGTGATGGGGAAAAGTCTGGTGAGAGAGAAGAGAGCAATCTGACAGCACCATGTGCACAATTCAATTCTCTTTGTTTCTGCCTCCAGCACCACTAATATGAGACAGAAAGGAAAAAACAGCTGTCCTAACCTGTAATCTCAGCCACCTCCAGAATCAGCCAAACCGTGGTCTGGGCTTCCTCACAGCCTCTTGTTTCCTTGTGACCATTTTTCTCTTGACTCGCAGTCCTACAAGCCACTTCGCCCTTGTTATAGCTTTGAAGCTGCATTGTGACATAGTGGAGGCTGTCCTCACATTATATAAAGAAAAAGGACATTCTCTGCCAAGGGCAAGGGAGACTGATAGTTTCCTTTAGGAAAGTCTGCATAGTATATGTCAATATTAGATAAGGTGAGGTCAGAGAGAGATGTTTTACATGTGGAGCGAGAAGCTGTGGTGGTGCTCTGTGGTGCTCTTGCTCTCATCCTTGGGCAAGTGCACAGGTGCACACCAGCAGCTGCAGAACATCTACTGCCCCAACAGCAGCAAACAATGCAAGAGGAGAGAGTTTACCAGTGGTCCTGTCCACTGAGGCGTATATGACAGAGCAGACTGGGAGGAGGAAGGAGGAAAAGAAAACAGAGATCTCTTATTTCTGGTGTCTTGTGTGCTTTCATCTTACCATTCATGTCAAAAGCTGTATCTGCTTTAGTGTCTTTTCCAAAAGAAGGCTCTGCTAGAGCTACTCTGACAGCTTCATCATAGCTGCCAAAACGCATTCCAGAGCCACGATGTGGAGGAGAAGTTAGACTAAGGGGAACAGATACAACAAAAGGCAGAAGAGGATGCCATTAGAAAGTGGTAAGAAAAAAAGGAACAAATGGTTCTAAGCAAAATCAAGTGAAATAGAGAAAGGCTGCTAAACAGTAGAAAGAGAAGTCTGAAAAATATTGTTCTGTAGCTAGCACAGTGGCATGTTCACATCAGGAAGGATGCTCTTAGACCTAAGGCATGGAACAAAGAACCAAGATATGTGGGTTCAGCTTTCATCTCTGACAGATTTTCCTATCTGATCTGACTAGAGACATCCATCTCCCTGTTTTCGGTTCTGTGGCTGCAGCAGACCGTTCACTTCTTGGTGCTGCTCTCTTAATGGAGACCTTCAGCAGAAGAACTAGCTCTGAAACTGTGAGGGGCGACTGCCTGGTGGCAGTGGCTGTGCCATTACTGTCAGGAACCTGCAGGACATGTTCACTGTTTGCCACAAGCCCTCGTGTGCAGGCATGTTCTCTAGGCCAGCTGTGGGACAGCACAGCTGTGCCTCTCAAGTGATAAACTTCAGACCTACCACAAGTTCTGGGGTTAACTCCAGGGTTCATTTTCTTGCTGTTTGAAACTTTCATCTAACCAGCAGCATCCAGCCACTCCATTAGATGCATGCTGAGCTCTCATATCCACTGTGTGCCACAGAAAACAACCTAAAAGATAAGACAGTCCCAAGAAAGGCCCAGTCCCTTTTCCATAGTTGTTTTCTGTCACCTGAGCTCAAGTTGTCTATGCACTATGCACACAGTGTACACACAAGAGCTTTTCTGCCATTTTGTGGGCCTCTCAGCTAGCAGCCACTGCACATGCAAAGGGTTTGTTATTTACAACTAACAGAAAGCCAGATATAAAGGCTGAACTGGAAAGTGGACAGCAAAGGATATGTACTTTCTAACCAAAAAAAAAAAAAAAAAAAGTGGACCTAGCTCAAAAGCTGACTTTTTATACTGAAGAATTTACCATGTAGAATTTTCTCTCAGGTCATAGTTATTAGGAGATACTATGTAGGTATCACCACAACAAAAAAAGCCACCACACCTTGTTCTGTCTTTGTCAAGAAAAGGCACTTGCCAACAAGCCAAAGTGTGGTGTTTCTTCACAGCACAGATCTGTTCAGCCAGCACAACCTGACCCGGCCAAGCCCAGCTTGCTCCATGAACCTGCCATTTTCCATTACCTAAATATCTCTGTGGCTTACAGACTCCTTCCAATAAAAGAGGGCCTAGCACTGATCATGGTATTCCAGATGCAGCTTGATGAGTGCAAAATAGGGGAGAAAATAATTTCCTTTGACTTTCTAGCTGTGCCTTAAAAGACATTATCTGTCTTTACTTTCAGCTCACAAGTCTTAAATGGTGTTTCAAAACTTGCCAGTATCTAGCTACCTCCTTTTCTGCCATTATATATATTTCTTCTCTTTCTTGGGTAGTTTGTTTGGTTTTTGTTGGCTTGGTTTTTTTTTTTTTTTTTTTTTTTTTTTTGTGGTCTTGAGTTTTGGGGTTTTTTTCTGGTTCAGTTTTTTGTTTGTTTGGGGTTTTGGTGTATTTTTTTAAGTCTTTAATTTTTTTAAAATATTTTTGCTGTTTAAGGAGGGTCGGTTGGTTTTGATTTTTTGGTTTGTTTTTTTTTTTTTTCAGTTGGTTCCTCTTTGGTAGTACTTATTCCAGTTTCCCCTACTAATACCATTCTGAGGCTAAACCTTTGTGGAAAAATTAATTAAAAATGATACAGCAATTTCTGAACTGACAAGTAAGAACACATTATTCCAACCAATCTGAAAAATTTTGACAGGTTCTGCTGTGGGTCAAAAAAAAAAAAAAAAATCCTATCCTTATAAAAGACTGCCAAAGTCTGGTGGCTTAAAATACATCAAAATGTCGCAGTTCATACACACTCAGATAAAATCCAGCAAGCAAAATCTCTGAATGTTCTGTCTAAAGTGGACACACCTCATTTTCTTGCAAAGTTTAGCACTCCCTGAGCCACACAGCTCTAGACCAGATGGATACACCTGCCATGGAGATCCATGTAGCAGTGGCTTCAGGTGAGGGTGGGTTTGCATTATTCTGGCAGAGACTATTTTGAGAAAATCACTTGGGAAAACCTCTCTATGCAGGCTCAGAAAAAAAAAGCCATGAACTCAACAGGAGGAATTATACAAGACAAAGCTTGTATTTAGAGATGATAGGATGAAAAATAGTACAGTTAAATGTAGTTAAGAAAAGTTTATTTTTATTGACAGACCTATGAAATTCCTTAGTCGTATTCTGACAGATGTAGCTGATTGTCAGGCTTGGCTGGTAGCAAAGGCTTCTGCATCTTTTTTTGTAAACAACTATCTGTTCAGACTGCTTACAGCAGCAAGAGACAAGCCCATCTTCTACTGGAAACATAAAATGTTTATCCACCACCTGCTAGGAAGGCTTTTGTTACTTGAAATTTGTCTTTTAAGCTCTGTGGAAAGCAAGCATGTATTCTAAATGTATTTTCAAATAATGAAGCAGTTTTGATGCCTTAAAACATGTTTTCTTCAAAATAAATAACAGATTTTATCACTTGAATTGACTTTTAAATGCTTGTAAAAAGGTTCAGGATGGAGCACCCTAGAGAGAATAAGTTTCTCAATTCCCAGAAAGCCAGGCTGTAAATCCCTTACTGCCAGTGGCAAACAGGAACTCACATGAATAATGCTGTGAGCGCTGGTAAGAGCAATTCTTCACTGATGGGAATTAAGCTTCCATTTTTCTAGCTCAGTATAGCACAAAATGGTCACCAGCAGTGGATGTTCCCTATGACATTCTTCAAAGTGAGCATCAAATATCCTTCTGGAAACACCTCTCAAGGAAATCCTAAAAAACCAAATCAACAGAAGTCACCATTTACTGCAGAAAAAGTTAGGTGCCCTTTTGATGGAAAACCATATATTGATAAAAGACTGCACTGGCAATTTTATTTTACAGAAGCCTGGAACCAAACACTACACACTATAAAAGCAACATAAAAGAGTCAGCAGCAATTAATGCTGGTCAGTGTTGACTTGGGCTGAAGGTGAGCCAGGCACTGTGGGAACAGGGCACTCTCAGCTCTCTGCTACTAAAACCCAGCAGCTATTGTCATTTATAATGGGAGCCTGGCTGTAGAGAATTTGGAAGATAAATAATGGCATACCAGCAAGCATTAATCAACAACAACATCATTAAAACACTGGGAAGGGACATTTTTTAGAAGTCTTCATCAGCTCTAGGAGAATTCGTCCCTGCATGCTGGCAGTGCTGTTAAAAAGAATAGATCAGTGGATTTTAGAGCAAGAGAACATTGCTAACAATTGTCTGACCTAAATATACAAAATCACATCCACATAAAATACTTTAAAAATAATGCTACTAAGGTCAAATAATCCAGCATTCAAAATTCTTAAAATGGCATCACTGAGGTTGTCTGCATGACCTTAATTCAGGCAACGCTTAATTCAGGCTCCCTCAGCATGCCTGCAGAGAATGGACAAGCCTCCTTAAATAGGTAGCTAATCAGCTGCTACTTTTGCCCTTGTATCTCAGAGCAGCAGCGAAGGCTTGCCACAAAAACCCAGCTCTAGGACTGCCTGTCATTTTACAGGTCATTAGAGTCTCAGAGCAAGGCTCTCAGCGACCCCAGGCTGTGGCACTCACAGGGCATTCAGATACACTATATCAAGGCCGAGACTGAAGGAATGGGAAAAGCATAGGTCAGATATTTAGAGTCCTTTTCAAACCTGTCTGCTATTTTAAGAGTCTAACTCAAAAACTTAGAAGCTCTGCATCACAACTTTTAGTTGTGCCTGCAGTCCTTTACAGGTAAGAAAACACCTGCTTCTAGTTGTACACAAAGGAGCTTGTGTCCTAGCAATGCTACATTTCTCATGAGCAATCTCATAACTACACTCCAAAAGAAATCCCATACTTAAGTATTTTCTGACCTCAGTAGTCCACTGTGGTAATATTCTTACCAATAAGTACAAAGGCCAGAGGGAGAGGTGGTGTGCCAGCCCTCTCCTTTATCACTCTTTAGAACTGGTCATGGTGTTCACATCAGGCTGAATAGCTCTGGGTTTCAAAGTATTCTTTCCTCAAGTGGGTTTGCGTACGTCTTTGGGCAATATTCTCATTCCATTAAATAAGCATTTCTGTGAGTAGCTACACATGCCACCACCTGGACTGCCCACTACAACAGCCTTTGATACCACAGTGTCAGCACAATTAACTTTTGTTTCCACAGCATCCGACTCAAAACAGACTCATATGTTCTGCCTTCAAGTATGCATATTTCAGAGGGAATAAAGCAAATACTAAACCAGGCAAAAGCAGTCCACTTTGAATCATCCAGAATCCCTCAGGATAACCTAGTCTGAACCCAGAAAGCAGAGTATCATTGCTCAGAGGAAGGACAGAAGTACACACTTCTGTAGAAGAAAGACAAGTAGTAAACATCTGGTTCTTTCTTTGATAACTGAAATATTTTATATATGAACCTGATACCTCCCAAGAATCCATCCCTACTGCACAGCATAGGGCCATGCAGAGCCACCCCAGCCAGCAAGCCTGCCATTTCCAAACAGCAAAACAAACAGCAGGCACACAGAAGAAATGCCAGTTGCTGTTCGGGATCCAGGTGCTGGCAAAGCCAGCAGATCAAAGGCTTTACCTTTCCTAAGGTTGGAAGCTGCCAGAAAGCTCCATTCTATCACTCCTTCCCCAGCCCATGGATCTAGACAAGGCAGATCAAATTTTTTCAGCCACAGGGAGAGCTACACCAGCGTTGTCACAAAGACGTGAGATTTCCTGCCTTGCCACCTAGTTTCTGACTGTATTCATGAAATCTAATCCTCCAAGCTGCTGTGCTGAGGAGGATGGGATTTGTGAAGGCTTTGAAGACCCCGGCCAGGTAATTCCTGAGGTAATTCTGAAAGCAAAACAAAGTGACAGTCTGCTTCCTGATCCGTTTTTCTAGGAAAATTACATTTTACGGCCAATTCTGTCCTTACACACTGACTATAAAATTAACTTATTAGCTGACTCAACTCCATTTTATGTGAAGGATTGAGAAGGATTGCCTCCAGCCCTTGTCCCTTTAACTCTAATTATCAAGTGTATACCAGATTAAATTCAGAATGAAGTAGCCGGGTCAGGCAATCTACTTAAAGTTTAATGGAAGTTAATGATTCATTGATCAAACTCATTTATGTCTAATTAAACCCTTCCTGCATTATAAAAGACAAGGGGGAAGTTTTACAATGCACCTCACTCCCCTTCACATGGTGGATTTGCTGCAGAACTCCATGGAAAATTCACAGCATCTGCCTTTCGTGAGTGCATGGTTTGGCAACAGCTCTGTGGATTTAAAAGTATAATTATCTTGGATGACTTCAGCAAATGGATGGGGTTTACACAATGCTGGCACATATAATACTAATACCCAGCTGCACACAGCCAGACTGAAAACTGAGCTTGTACGCACCAGCATGGGCACAATGGTGGAGTCCAGGGAGCGTAATAATAACCAGGCCTGCGTGTGGATCACAAGTGTGAGCCCCACTGGAATAAAGCAGCAGTGATGTTAAGCCTGAGACATGGAGAAAAGCTTCCTATTGCGTGTGGATGCACCTCAGTCTCTGCTCATGCTTCAAAACTGGCAAAGGAGCCAAACATCCAAAGCATGGCACAGGCAGTGTTCAGCATTCACACATAACCAAGAGTGACAGGCAATCCACTGCAAAGCTCAGGATTTATTCCTTCCTCCACTGACTGTGCCCTCTTACTAAGCACTTTCTAGACATCATCCTGTATATAAAGATGTGACTACACTACAATGCCCCTACTGAGGGGCTATCCACCAGAGCGTGACTTTTGTCACAATTATTCAAGACAGTATAATTAAACAGGAATACCATGTCCTACTTATATATTTGTCCTTTTGTTACGCAGATTTAAAATTTATATCATTCATGTGAAGAGTGAAAGATTGTTTTACAATCTCAGGCTGCCAGGGTACAGAAGGAATGCTTTATTTTTTTTCTCTGTAATTTGAAGTTACTGGTCCTTCACATGTTAGATAGGACTACAGAGTCTTTAAAATGATGCTTTTCAAGCCTTTTTAGATGTATAGATCCATAAGATGGTATAGTGATATAGATTACTCTGAAGAAATAAAATTAAATGCACTGTAATAATTTTCCTTCTTCAGTAGTCTACATCCCTATCACTCCTCAAGTGTCTGACTAACACAAGATAAAGCCAACTGACTTTGCAATTTGTTGAATAGTTTAAACGGTTTTGTGTTGGAGCAAATGATTTTCATGTGAGGGCAGGATACTCCTTTTTCTATCTCCCATGTTATTCTAGTTCTATGGCATTTTGCAAATCTGTATGGATGTCTAATGATAACTTGTTGACCTATTCCTTCTGCTTCCTGCTTGTTAAGTCACAGTGGAGTATAGGTTGCACTGTCTTCAAAACTACATTCCTACTGCATTCCTGATGGTCCAATATAGCTGGCCTTTAAGTAAACACGTATTTTCACTTATTGGGATGTTAATATGAATGGTTACTTATATATTAAATAGATACCAACTCCCAATTAATATCTGACTTGTCCCAAAGAACAATTTTGAACCTGACCAGCTGTAGTTCATGCAAGTCTTTTAGAAGCAGCAAGCTGCTTCTTTAGTACTTTTTTGCCTGTAACTCTTTCCACCATCCTTTCCAACCCTGGCACACCAGAAAAACATGGCACCCTGCACTCTGCTAAGTTGCAGATGAAACACTCCTTCCGTAGCATTTCTTCTCATTTCCAAAATGATTTGCCATATATATATATATATATATATATATATATATATATAATGGTTTGATTTTTGATAATTTTCTTTTACAAATCCTTAACAGTTTTAACTCAGTTTAACAGTGGTGAGTGGTTGTTGTTTTATGGCAGTAAGGCATGGCTCAATTTCTATTTTACAGTAAATTGTACAGACCAGCTATGAATACACTGAATTTCATTCTCTCAAATGGTACTTTTGGCACTCTATTTCTGCCCAAATATTTTATTTCTTTATCCATAACTGTTTCAAGAAGTCAGTCAGTTCCCAGAAGTCTACAGAGAGCTCTGTAATAATGAGGTTGTTTTTAAAATTTGCAGTGGAAAGGTTATTTCCTTTTTTTTTTTTTTTCCCTGAGGTCTGTTGGGAATGGCTTGTATTTTCATTGTTTCCTTTTTCTATTTGGACTGCATTTAATTTAACTGCAATTAAATCAAATGGCAACTGTAAATTAATTTAGCTGTTACTGCAATTAATTCTATGATCTCTGAAAGACTTAGTCAAGTTTGACTGGTATATGGCCCCTCTGGGTTTCCAGAGGCAGACTTTGATTCCAGATTGGTCATGCATATCCTTTGGGGTGATGATCTAGTGATCTTGGTGATCTAGGCCTTATGACCCAACCACCTCTATATGTGCCACTGTATATACTCAAATCCTCTTGATATTTCCAGCAACCTTGAAAGACAGATGGGGTTTATCCTAGTTGCCAGACCATTCAGGGAGGATGATGCACATGAGTACTTCTAAATCTTTATTTTTGAGATTTTTTCCAATTGTTTTCAGTACCTGTCTTGTGTCTCACTCATAACTCTTAAATAGCATGAAAATTAGAGGGGAACCACACCAAAAGTGGAAACAAGAACCTATGACCAAGAATGAATGAGGGAGTAACACAGCCCAGAAAAATAAAAGCAAAAGAGGAACATACAAAATGAGTTACAGCTGGCAAGGAACATAAAAGGTTTCAAGAAGTTCAGTGATTGCATCAGAAACATTCTATACTTTTACTGAATATAAGAGAAAAACCAGAAAAAATACGTGCACTGTGTCTTTGGAAGAACAACAAATAACATATGACACAGACAAGACTGAAATACTGACATTTCCATCCTTTTTTTTTTAAGAATGACACAATGGATAATAAAGGAGAGACGAACATGGACCAAAATAAGGAAAGGACATTTTTAAATTACAAAGGCAAGATAGATATTTTCAATATAGCTGGACAGAAAAAGCTCACCCTAAAGAATTTCAGGAACTGGTGAAAGCCATCCCTAACAATTCAGAGGACAAAAGTGTTTCTCAGAAACAGAGAAAACCAAAGCAGCACCAGCAGTATATGCCTAAAATAACATTCTAATATATATTAATTGAGTTTTTGCCAGTGCTTAGGAAAATGCCAGCAAGAAATACATAAATTATTAGTTACTATGACTGAGAAGACAATAGGCTAATAGAAAGCAATAATAAAACAGTGATAAATTATATTATGCCAGTTTAGTTTGGTATATTTAGTAGGATTACTGGCCTAGATGATAAGGAGAAAGACACAGATATGGCATTTATGTTATCTACCTAAACTTTTTCACATACCTGCATGATATTCTCACATCAGGAAAATACAATTCACAGGAAATGTCAGTGCATGAATACCTGATTTTAAAACTCACTCACGTCTTAAGTCAGAATTTTCAGTCTCAAGATGGGATTTGGAGGAATCTGCAGTGAATCCAGTTCTAGTCAATATTTTCAATAATGATTTAACATTAAATAAAATTATATTTAAAGTATTTAATCCAGTCCCTTGCTGAAAAGGATTGTTAGCACCTCAGATATCAAGTCAGAACTTTTGAGAATCACAGAAATAATTACAGGAAAACTTACATTGAAAGGGACCTCAAGACACCTTTAATCTAATTTTCTGCACAAAGGATCAGACGAAGTTTCTCAGAAATGTTTTCAAGACCTGATTGGCCAAAAACAAGTATGGAGACAGCAGAAACTGCAGTTACAACCTGCCAAAGGCAATCTGTTTCACTGTCCTCACTTTGAAAAAGTTTTCTCTTCTATTCAGGCTCAATTGGTTTTATTTCCACTCACATCCATAGTCTGTCATCCTCCCACCTCTGTTAAGAGTCTGACTCTTCTTGATGGCTTCCTCATTGGTGTCGAGGGGGATCTGCCAGGTTTCCACAGTAATTCTCCCATTTAAATGTAGCTCTCCTTCCTCTCAATGCTCCCACACTATCCTAATGAGAAAAAATGTAATAAAAAAAGATAGATGTTTCAATCTGGGAACAAACAGTTAAATGCACAAATACAAAATGGGAAGCAATTAGTGAAGCAGTAGTGCTTCAAATATTAACAGGCTCTTGCACTATCTTAATATATGTGGTGCATGTAACACATTCATTTGCTGTGCTAGGCACTTGTGAAGCTTTGGTTGAATCCACCCCAGAGTCCAGTCCTGAGGAAACAAAAAATAAGAGACATGCAGAAGACTATAGTGGAAATAACTTTGGATTTGCAAATTTGGTGATATGCATTGTTAGGAAAGACAAAGACATTTTCTCTCTGGGGAGAGAAAGAGAAAGGGGTGAAAGAGAAAGAGAACTGCAAAAAGGGCATGGAAACAGTATTCCAGTCAGTAGGTAAAAGTCTTTCTTCCCATACTAAGGAAAAGAGAGCCAAGATCCCCTCTGCTCACTGTGACCATGTCAAATAGAAATATTTGCAGCCAAAAATATTATAAGTATTAAAAAGAGTATTAAAAAACCTCTAACTACAGTAATAATCAAATAGCAAATTAGGCAAAGCAAGGCCATGGATTCTACATCACTAGCCTTTCAACCAAGGATGAATAAATATTGCTGGCTCTGTGTCAGGTCAGAGAGAAGAAACAGATGATGTCTCAAAGTCCTTTCTATTCAAAGACAGAAAATATCTTAAGTTTGATTGATGCCTCAGATAAACCCCTTTTCTAAATAAAGTCTAAGCAACAACACTGCCTTATGAAACATTTTGGGGTCTTAAGGTCATTAAAGAGAGCCAATGAAACACTGGCGGTGAAAGTTGTAGTATGGTGTTTCTACAATGTGAATTTTCAGTTCATTTTTTCCTTAGAATTTCATTGCAGTTCACAGCATCCAATGGCATTGTTTTCTTGTTAACAAAACTTTAATTTGGCTTTGACCGAGTTGTCTTTTGCCTTATCTTGTCTAACCTAGATTACTCATTAATAATCAACAGTTTATCCACCATTTAGCATTTTGGGGGTTGTAGAATGTTGCTGTATTATTCTTTCTTTTACATCTGGTACTACTCAAAACTTTACAAAACTTTATGCTTTCTTGTTTATTCAGAGAGCTGGTTTCCTATCTTAGAGTGCACTTGCATAACATTCATATAAAAAATTCTTATTCTTTGCAACATAAGCTTCTTAAGTAAGAAAATCTTTCTTTTCTTTCCAAGCTTGCAAGCTTTGATAGGTCTTTTATCACAGTTACTTCATATGACTTTACATAAAAATTTGTATTTCTACTTCTGCAGATATCTACAGTGTGGCACAGACGAAGTTTGCTCATAAAGTGTGTGCACTTATGTGATCTTTTGGGACTGGAATCCCAAACTCTACAAGAGTGGCACTGAGACATTCTCCAGTTCCAGTTTTATTGAACTTTGTTAAAGTGAACACTTCCCCTACTATAAGCTAAAGACTAATTTCTACACACATAACACTCTTTCTCATTTATCTGCCATATTCTTCTGGGGAATGGTAGGAAAAAAAAGTTAATCTTCATGTATTTTATTTGTTTTAGTAAAAACCCCAGTTTCTGATAACTGTGCCTGCAGAAAGTTAGTTCATCTGAGAAGTTGACATGGTCAGGAAGAAAAGAGTAAAGAGACAGAAGTATTGCTTATCACTCCTGAAGCCTGACAGCAATTAATTTCAATCATTCAGAGCAGTCATGAGGACTTCAAAATAGTAAGTCTTCCCTTACTTCCCCTCTATATTAGGTGATGTATAACAAAAATATATCCTTTACCCTGTCAAGGTTTACTACCAACTAGAAAATAACAGAGAGACACAAGAACTTTGATTGATTAAGAGAAACGTATAGTGACAAGTGAGACAGTGGAAGAGAGTTACTATTTCATGAATTTTACTGCTAAAAAGTAAAATATCTATGAGATGCTTATTTTCTAGCAGAACAATAGAAAAAAATAAAACAAATTAAAAAAGCAAGATGAACTGTAATCTGTACCATAGGCTACCTTTGGAGTATGACTGAATATGAGCCAAGTTGAATAACTTTAATTAAGGTTTAGAGCACAACTCATAGGCAATGTTGAGTAAAATAAATATCAGTAATTTTAAGAAGGTAGTATTGAAATGCAAAAGTAATACTTATCTCTTAAAATATTTTTTCTTCTTTGAGGTAATTTAAGCAGCTATGAATATTTATAAACTGTCACATTTAATAGAAATCAGCATGTTATTTCATGAACACTAGACCCAGCAAAGTCTGTCTTCCTACAAGTTGTATATTTTCTACCCAGGCCATCACTTCCTATCCTCAATACCAAACTACACCTCCAATCTGCTACAAAATTTACACTGTAGGTAGGAAGCTAGAGACTCCCATCCCTGTTTTAACAAAGGTTTGCAAAACTGACTGAAAGGGTCCACCTCTTTACAGGGTCAAAAAAGCAGCAAAATTCCATAATCTTATTTCCTAGGAGAAACAGTATATAGTTGAGAAGGTTCCTAAACTCACACCCTTTATTGCTGTCTTCCTCCCTGTGTGATTGCAGTAAATTGAATATGCACCTTGACCAGTAAGGGAAATAAGCAAATGCACAGCACAGTTATCAGTCCAAAGCTAAGCCTGGATCCTGTTGAACTTTGCTGGGCTGGGAGCCAGGAACTGCTTTCATAGAAATGCACTTGTTACTCCTTCAGCCCAGAAGTCCTTGCCAACCACTATCTTTTTTTCTAAATCATTGCATCATTGTCATACACATTCTTTATAGGGGTTCTTGGGCTTACAGATTCTTACCACAGTCAGACAAAAAATAGGGCTTAAGTATATCACTAGTTTGTTTTAGTTTAAGTCCTGTGGCTTTAGTGCCCAAATTTTAAAGTTGAACTATTACACCTCTGTTAAAACCATCTAGCTTCGAAAGATTTAGTGACACATAAGAATTTAGCCTACTCTTTGGAAGATCAATATCATCCACAGTTCCTAAATTTCTGAGGTATTTTGAAAGATTTCAAAAGCAAGGTTTCAAGCAAAGGTGTTGCCACAATGAATAATCATCCATATATATTATGATTTTGAAGCAATTAATATTGGCTACACTGAATAAAAAAATGTCTACTGAGTAATTAATAACCAGCTGTACTTTCATTATGACACTGTAAGGCTCAAGACGGTATTATGATTGGGTGGCTTAAATCCACAGAAAAAACACTAAGTCACACATTAATTATGACTGAATTCATCCTATCCCCGTTGTATCTACAGCCATATAAACAAAGGCTAAAAGGCCCAATCTGCCTTCCCACAAAGTTTCTGGAGTTGGCAATTTGCTTTTGTCATATATGGGAGTAACAGGTACAGGAAAGTTGCCCTTCCACGACACAAAAAAACATAGATGGTCACAGCCAATGACAAGCAGGTAACTATCACCCTGCTAACTCCTTAATATTATTCTTTGTAATTCCCTTTAGAGACATGGTATTTATAGCTTTTAACATAGGAAAGGAAGAATAAAAGTTCTTGTGCAAATTTTCAGCAAGGCAAAATCACAGAATGGCCCAGACTTGATTTTATTGCAATCAAGTGTCCAACATGACCAGAAATATTTCAGCCAAATCAAAATCTCTTTCAAGGGATTACAGCACGATGTACTGTCGTCATGAAGCTGTGGGTGTGAGAAGTGTGTGGCATACTAAGATGGAAAGCATACAAATAGAAAACACATTTCATGGAAAAGCTTTGTCAGGGGAGATTAAGATAACTGGTTTTGACATAAAAAAGTAGGATTTAAGTTGCAAGGCCCCACATGAATTCAGAAAAAGTTTTTGCTACAACAGTGACAAAACTTCCTTTCTTTTACAGTCTTACAGTTGCACCATCTTGAGAATGATATTCAGTCTTTCTAGATAAACATTATTGAACAATATTCAAGTTTTGTTAGTTTTATTTTGTTCAATAAAGACTTCCTGCAAAATTCTAGTGCTTTTTAACATCTTTAGCACTAAGTATGAGTAATCTTTAAACTACCACTACTTCTAGAGTGAGTTTATACCAGCTGTTTTCAGCTGGAGAACAGATTGCCATAAAGTCTTCTACAGTGCTCTGAATCTTGAAAGTGAGCAGAAGGTAATCATTCTCCCCTATCCTCTCTATTCCCAGAGAAAAGGCTGGAGACAAGGGGAAATAGGAAAAAAAGAACTGCAGTAAGGAGGGGAAAAAACCCGCATGTAGCTATCAAAAGGAGAAGGGAGAAATCAAGAAGAGGCATTTGTCCAGTAAAAGACAGGATTCCTACATAACTGATACTGGGCAAAATGACTGAAAGGGGGAAAAAAGGTATTAAGCTTTATAAAAAAAAAATTCAGTTTCCAACTTGAAGGAAATTATTCAAGAAAATGCCTACATTGTACGTGACAATTTAGTGAACAGCTGCCCACCATCACCAGAGAGATCAAATTCATTTTAGAAATACTAGTCTTTTAAGAAGGAAGACCACTCCTGATAAAGTGGATTTATTTGCACACACACACAGAGTTCCCAAATAAGTCCATATAGGGCTCAAAGATACTGAGCTACAGGCCACAGTGTGGGAGTCAGCTCACAAAGGATGGTCACTGCAGGCATGTTATGCTAACTCATCCAGTCCTCATGGATTTGCTACTCACAAAACCCAGCAAAACTGAAAAGGCCAACTCACATTTTGATGATTTAGGAATGACACTCCCCAGTTTAGTGCCTCTATTTAATTTACTGGAAACAGCCATGAGATAAGAAAATGAACAGTAACTACAATATTAATAACAAAACATGTAAGTCACAGATTTTACACATAAAACCCACGACAAACATCCCATCATACCATGTTTTCTCCTGATTAGAAAAGGAATGCCTTTCCTCCAAGAAGCCAGAGTCCCTTTTCCCCACCACTGGCAATGGCATAGGATGGTATAGAATTACATTACAGTCTTGGATGTGCCCACATGTCACAGCATACTGCAGCCTAGGAAAAATTGTAAAAGGAAATTAGGATCCCTGGGCTCAAGTGATCCAGTGGGCTCAGCCTCCCTGTCAGCTGGGACTAGAGGTGGGCACCACCACACCCAGCTACTATAAAAAAAAAAAAAAGACTCCATCCTGGCCAGAACTAAGAGACCAACAAAACAATCTCTCTCAGTGGCAGGAAGCACTTAAGCTAGAATAACAACAGCCGGGCACACAGATAGAAGAGAAAGCATCTTGAGGTACTGGGATAAAAAAAGAGGCATAATAAAGCTTTCTATATATTGTAAAATCAAAGTGTAAGAAAGCATCATTATCACTGATTGTTTGGAGTTAAGATAAAACTTAACTTACAGCATGGAGTTTTCATGAGGTGTCCACATTTCTGTTCCACTAGGAAGGGTGAATCTGCATTATTAATCCTAAAATTATAGCTCAAACATTATTCTTGTCACTCTCTCAACACTATGCTTGTCATTCTCTTAAGACCTAAAGCACTAATTTTCCACATCAAAAATTTAACAGGTGATGCATTACTGGAAAAGATGAAAGAATAACTAGCATTAAAGGAAACAATATTATAATAAGATTTTAATGTTAATTAGTCAAGAGTACTTTTAAGCTGTCATATAAGATCTGTATCTTTTTACTCTCTGAGTAACTGAAGTTTGTTGTTCAGTGTTGTTGTTGTTAAAGAAACAGAAAAAATACCTATAATTCTCTTATTGCAAGTAGAAAGCTTTAGCACACATACATGGGACACTCCCAAACTTCAACCCATAAACTTCCTTCATATGTATACCTTTAATCAAATAAACCAATTGTATTCAGAATAATAACATACCTTAGAATTACTGTGGGTCATAATCACAGATTGCTCTTGTTATTTGAGGCCTTTTAACTATTGTAATAATCTGAAAATCTCAATGTTTTTCCACGTTGACTGAGAAATCTAGATCAGGGTGGAAAGGATAAGTCAAAATGGTAAAACTTATGGGTGCTTTCCTTCAGTTTCAATCCATATATATAATTTCATGACTTAACAACTGCATGTCATATATTTAAAATCAGTATAGCCTCAGCATTGTTCAGAAAGGATTTGACCTGCAAGTGTAATTGATGGTTGCATAGGCCTCACAGCATTAGCTAGAAATACTGAACTATAAAATGTGGAATTTTGCTGTACATGTTCAAAGAAAATTCAAAAAATCAATGTAAAAAATCCAATAAAATTGCTTTTAGGTTATAACATTTTTCACAGCAGAATGGAAACAAAACAAAAACATGCAGTCAATTACTCTTCTGAATTACCATCTGCAGAAAATAAATGGTAAGGAGTGCCCATCATAGGAAAAGTTGGCTGGATCTTTTTTTAAAGGTTTCAAAAGAGAATGACAAGGGCTTGCTTTGTTTTTTATAGTTCTATCTGTATTACCCAAGCTCTGCAGCCTCCAATGCCCCTATGAATGAATGTTGTTTAAATCAGTCCATTTAAAAGGTAGGTTGAGCCATTTTCACATTGACTTATATAAAGCCATTTTTCCTGTTTTATTAGTCACATTAGCATTCTATTGCCCTTTAAATGTCACAAGTTCAAGAGTATAGCTGTACATATCCTGGAAATAGTCCTGTTTTTTATGTGTTAAAACAGAAAGGTACGATTTCTTGGGACAGATAAAGTAACAAAAAAAAAAAAAAAAAAAAAAAAAAAAAAAAAAAAAAAAAAGGAGAAACAAACAGGGCATAATAGCACAGAGTGAAACAATGTGAAACAACAACCAGTAAGAAAAGAAAAGATTGTTTGCAAGTGAAGGAAGAGCAGGAGAGCTACCGAGAGCACAGATTTAGAAACACTTGTTTGCATTGTCTCTATGAAAACACATGAAACAGCTGATAAACCCACCACTTGCTGTAACACACAGAAAGGAAGAAAAATGGCACTGCACTCACCCCCTGACATATTCCTTAATCTTTTAGGGACCTTTGAAAAGCCACACTGTATGCTGGAAGTACTCTCATTTATTAGGGGTGTTTTATTTGAAAGCAGAAACCTGCAAAATTCCCTAGCTGTATGTCACCTAACCTAAAACATTTCCAGGTTTTATCAAGGGGGCAATATGAAAACCCCAGGCTAGTTGGAAGGAGTTATTGGAAATGAAATGAATTTTGAAGTCTGCAGGATCTAACCTACCATCTTCTGTCAAAAGCAGGTTAGTGCTTCAAAAACAGGTTAGTGCTTGAAAATATCACCTGAGTCACCAAGTCCAGTTACCCACAGAGGAAAGCAAAGTATAATAATTTTTTTCCAGAACTGCCATAAAAACATCTTCCCTACATGTTACCATAGCCCACACTGCACTACCCACCACCTCCTGACAAATACAAGGCTCATTATATTGTGGCTTTTAAATGTCTACTGCAATGTGCCACAAGAAGACATAACTCTGTTTCTGTTAACAAGTGTCACAGGTCCCCACAATTACAAATAATTTGCTAGATAAATTAGCTTAAGAGGAAGAGTGCCACATGGTACAAAGGAGGGAAAACTCATCCTCTCCTCTGCCTTCCTTCAACTCCAGAAATCCTTGCCAAGCTCATTAAGGAGAAAACCACATACTCCCACAAGGAAGCACATAGCATGAGTACTTACACATTTACATAGCCGCTCAGCAGGTATATTTTTAAGCTTTGTGCATGTCATGTTTTAACCCCAGCTGTCAATTAAGCACCACACAGCCACTCACTCACTGCTCCATCCTGCTGGTGAGAGAATCAGAAGAGTGAAGTGGGAAAATTAGTGGACCAAGATAAATACAGTTTAGTAGGTAAAGCAAAAGCTGCATGCATGCAAGCAAGGCAAAACAAGAAATTCATTCACCACTTTCCATGGGCAGGCAGGTATTTATCCACCCCCATAAGAGCAGGGCTTCATCACATGTAGCAGTGACTCGGGAAGACAAATGCTGTGATTCCAACATGTAACATTTTCCTACTTCTTTCCTAGCTTTATCTGCAGAGCATAACTCCTTATAGTATGGGTGCCATGACATGGTTGTCAACTCCTTGTGCACCTCCAACCCACTCACTGGTTGGGTGGGATGAGAAGAAGAAAAGGCTTTGTCTTTGTGTAAGCCCTGCTCAGCAATAACAAAAACATCCCTGTGTTACCAGCACTGTTTCCAGCACAAATTCAAACCAAACCATCATACCAGCACTGTGGAGAAAATTATCTCTACCCTAGCCAAACCCAGAACAGTACATTACAACCATGTCATAGCACCTGAACCGAGTCCACATCAACAAATATTTGAAAGCTGCAGTGTTCTGCAGGGTCCATTGTACAGGGTGTCACAGGGTGCAGTGGTTCCCTGGTGGCTGGAAGTCCCCAACAGGGTCTCTTGGGGCAGGGTCCAGTCCTGTGATACAGCCCCTCACTGAGCAGAGAGGTTTACTGGTCTTGTCAAGAGCCCTGAGAGCCAAAACCCCAAAGGCAACACTGGTGCAGCCTCTGTATTGCCCAAACAGGGCTGTACACAGGGACTTTCTGCTGCGGAAACTTCATCTGCCAGCTCTGCAAAAGGCAGCAGGCAAAGGGAAAGAGGAAAAAGGAATTATAAGAACTGCCACATAACAGGTGCTTGGAAATCATACATCTGTGGATTCAACCTATAGCTGCCTGCTCCAACACAACCTATGTAGTATTTGCTGTCAGGCTCAGAGGCAAACAAGCAAGTCAATGACAGCCTGAAGATCTAGTTATGGCTCTGGCAGCACAGGAAAGGGCAATACCTCCTGCTCCCAGTGATAACAGTATCTACTCAAATGAAGGTAGGAGTTTGTAGTACCTGCTTAATGTTCCTATCTGGTCTTCCAGCTGGCAGGTTGTCACCACACTCCTGAGGGCCCCAGCAGGCAGCGCCAGGGACCCAGTTATGTGGCACTGCCCAGATGCTATGAGACGTCACACTTCAAGGATTTTTATGCACAGCAAAGTTCTACGTTTGGCAACAGGCATAGGAGGAACTCATCTGCCACTGCTGCTGCCCATTTAAAAGAGACCTTGGTGCACAATACACAAGAGGAGTGATACTTAAACAAAAAAACTGTTGATAAGAAAGTAAAGGCTGCAGGCAGCTGCATAAGAATGCTGAGGCATAGAGATTTCTGCCTGACAAAGCCAACTTAGCAGTCCCCAGGAGGATGAGTAAGAAAGTCACACATCTTACTCCCTTAAGGAAAAGGGTTTTGTCTAATCCAGCAGGTGCTCAAACCATCATACCTAAATTTGGCGCTTGCAACAGCAGCCTCAACATTGTATTTAAGCAGTCAAGTGAGCAAACAATCTGTAAGCTATTGAATATCATCTTGTCCCAATAAATGATGGAGTAGTTCAAGGTTGAGAAACACAACTGCCAGTCATGTCTTCTGTTTTAGACTATCCTAATCCATTTTTGATTTATATATAGCACAGAGCACCCTAATGAATCCAGCACAACTCTGAACAAAGACCTGAGCTCAGCCCTTTCGCATATGCTTTCTCTGTGTGAATGTTTCAACTCCAACTCAGCAAAAAATATGATGCAAATATCTTCTAGGAAATATATAAATATTCTCATGCTCAGTGCCCATTGAAAAGTTCATTCTCTTTCCTTGAAGCTAAGATTGCTCTTCCCTTGAAATCTGTAAGGTCTGCAACTAGAGTATTGAAAATGTGCTCCAAGGAACTGTTAAATCCATTCATCAGAAGCAGTACAGTAACTCTGGTTAAAGTTGACTGTGCTTCAGGATCAGACAGCCCTCACAATTCATCCTCTGTGATAGACACAGATTAATTTTTTTAAGAAAGAAACTCCTTGCTTTTAGCTAACACAGAAATCCCACACCTTTATAGAATCATAGAATTGTTTAGGTTGGAAAATATCTCTAAAGTTATTGAGTCCAACTGTAAACTGCCAAGTCCACTACTAACCCCTGCTCCTAAAAGCCACACCTACACACTTAAATCTCTCCAGAGTTGGTGACTCCAACACTTCCCTGGGTAGCCTGTAATAGCGTAATGTTGGACAACTCTTTTGGTGATGAAACTGGGTCTGATCCTCTGGTTATCCTGAACATGCCACATGATGACCCTCAAGAGGTCTGCTCCATGACCTTCCTTGGCACCAAGGTCAGGCTGACTGGCCTATAGTTCCCCAGATCCTCCTTCTGGCCCTCCTTGTAGATGGACATCACATTTGCTAATTTCCAGTCAACTGGGACTCCCTTGATTAATAAGGGCTGCTGGTAAATGACTGAAAATGGCTCATTACATCCTAGAGTGTCTTCCTGCAAACTGTTCTGACATTTCTTCTCTCCCTTTTGTTTCAAAATCCAGGGAGATGAATTTAGGCAGAACTACAGTCAAGTATTCTTCTAAGCTAGAGAAATTATGCATCACTTATGCTGCATAATATGCTATGAAATGTCCACCATCAAGTTCCAGAAAGAGATTGTTCAACTTACCCACTTATGCATTCTCAGGAGAATAGGATTAAACATTCCTGACAAAAAACTTTTTTCTCCTTCATTTACAGTAAACATGATTATTCTTTTTCGAGATAAAAAAAATCTATTTTAAGTTCTTCAATGCTGAAGTACTCTGGGAAAGCCAACAATAAAGGACACACTGGATTTTTCTGTATTTTCAAAAAGTTGTGCTTGAATAACACTAAGACTACTCATGATGCTTTAGTTCAGTTATGTTTTCATGAATTTTTGCTTTTGTTGGTCTGTCCTTATGAAGAAAAAGGTCCAAACTGTGGAAGTTTCTGATATTTATATTCTACTGCAGTAATGGTCCTACCAACACAGAGTAGACATTTGTCTGGTCCACACAGCTAGGAAAGAAGGCAAAATCAGAGAAAGCACAGTTACATGTTCCCTAAAGCATGTCCCCAGATCCCAGCAATTAGGAAAGAGGGAAGAAAGAAGGAATACCCTTTATGGAGATAAACTTTTTCAGTTATCAAGTTGTGCAAAAACATGACATCCAAGTATAAATAGTGTGGTTACTGTGTCTGCCTGTCTTCTTTAATAAATTTTGATCTACATTTTCATTTCTACTTAATATAGACTTTCATCACTCCCTATCCTCTTCCTGCAAGTAAATTAAAGTCACTTTTAATCCTCTTCGTTTAATAGCTGTTCTGAGCAGTTCCCAAGAAATAGAGAACTTTTGCAGAGACCTCTAGGTTTCTGTGCCAATATTAATCCTCCTTCAGAATCAGTCTCCTAACCTGCTTCTTCCTATGGGCCAGAATCAAACTTTGGAATAATTTCGTATTTCAGGTCTGTCCCTAAATGCATCTATTTCTCCCCCATTCTTCTCCATCTCTTCACCCAGCAGTAGCTTCATATGCAAGGAGATGTCTGGAAATTAGGGAAAAAGCTTTCTCTGATCCTTACCTCTCTGACTCAGCAAGCAAAGAAGGAAAGGCTGGGGCTTCTAAACATAGTCCCTGACTAACTATCAGAGGCAAAGAGTACCAAAGATCCTGGTAAAAACATAGTAATTCAACATGAACCCAAGGAGTGGGTTAGTTATGCTGTCTAGACTTATGCCATTGAAAGTCATCACCAAAATAAAACTCATCTTCAAAACCTTCATTATTTCTCACTCAGAAAATTTAAAAAGCAAGTCAGGAAACCCATTTCCTTCTTACTACGTGATATTTTCTGTTTGGAAGTGTAATGAAAGAAAACACTCACTGTTACTGGAAACATTAGAAGATCTCAATGTCTCTATTTCCACACCAGATTCTGCAGCAGTTGCATCACCCTTATCTTTTGAAGAACAAGAGCATAATCCCTGAATTGCACATGCTGTTTGACTTTTGGGTCTGCCAGGGAATTTGAAGGGTTTAGATGCTTACAGCCCATGACAGAGTGCAAACGTGAGATACAGCACTAGAAGCAGTAACCCATCACTTTCACAGCACAGCTGGAGCAGGCTGCTGTGAGGAGAAGGCAGCAATTTCATTGCCTATTCTTTACCCTACAAGAACGGCATTTAATCTTCCAACAAGGAAGACAGAAGAACCTACATGTGACCCTAACATTTTCCAGCTGGCCATGGTGCTGAATAGAAATGTCAAAGTAAAATACTTTTCCTGTAGCTGAGCAATAAAGACACTTATGCATCACATCCCAGAGCTGAAGACATGATTTTCCTGGCATGGGATATTTTGCTGATCTGAATCTCTCCTCTGGAAACAGCAACATTTCTGCTAATAAGAGACAGACCCAGATGGAGTCTTGTGTCACTGTTGGAGTAGACTGGGAGATGAGAAAAAAGGCAGGGGAAAAAATTCTCAGCTATTAAAAACCAAGCTCTAATCTGATTCTTCTGTGATTATGAAAAGAGTGAGTGAAAGTTGATGCACCCACTAAGAAGGCAGCACTGTCATCACTGACCTTAGTGGGTGATTTGTGCCTGCCTGTTGCAACACAGCCCTCTATAATGCTCCTTGGCAGCAGACTGTTCATCATCATCTGGCAGCTTTAGTGGCACTTTAGTGGCTAAAGGGGAGAACTTTATGGGGAAGGAGGGGGAATTTTCCTCCTTCCCTCCCCTGCCTAGCTCAGGAACTAGGGTGCACCCTCAGGAGCTGGCTCTAATTGGTAATGGAATGTCTAGATATAACTAGGTCCTGTGTACACCCCTGTCCTCAAATGGCTGTATTGTCAGCTGTGATCGTGGGCTTATTATGCCAAACCTATTGAGACAGCCTGCAAAACAGGGTGTGTTCCTTTACTAACACAACATGAGAAGACTGCTCGTTCTTCAATAGCAGTGGCCTGCAACTTGAAACTGCAAGTTCTGACTTGGGCAGAGTCAGAGCCATGCCTCCTCATTTGCACATTGCAAAGCAACTATGAAGACAGGTAACCAAGACCTGACTCCTGCTACTCCCTGAACAGAAAGTCCTAAGCAAGAGTCCTACAACACTGGGTGAGCACCACACAAGCAAAGCTGCAGTGAGTTTACAATCAGTGATTCTTCCCTGATATGGGGACTTTGGGGGAAGGGTCTATCATCCAAATTGTGAGTTACACAAATTCTTAGTGAAACAGACAGAACTTTGATTGTTTGTCATGGCTGAAGGCATAAAAAGAACAAAGCTTACATCCACTGTGCTGTGAGCATAGAGTAATGAAGAAACGTGTCAACAGGATCATGTATGTCTGCTGTTGCTGCAGTTACAATCTCTCCATAATATTGCCATATATTGCCTCTTTGCAGAGATCACTTGGTAGGTTTCTCAAAGCTCAGACAGCGTTTAATGTCAGAAGCCTTGGGCATCTGTGAAAATTCCTTTAGCCTTGTATGAAAGAACATAAAAGATAGAAAAAAAGCAAGTTTACTTTTGAAAACTGTTTTCTGACTTTGTAGGAGAATATTTTCTCACAAGCTTTACTAAACACAATTTGAGTAAGAGTCACGTCATGTGTATCTGTGAAGCAGAGTATGGCAGAGCAGGTACAAAATAATGTAAAGGAATTGTTAATTTTCATTGCTGGCATACAAAAGGCAAAGGTAATGAAGGGTAGAAGAGAACTTGACATAAAATAATTTTTTTTTAGTATTTGGTATCTCAAATTAAAAAGATATCAACATCAGAAAGATGTATAAAATTAACAGCAAGAGAAAATTGTCTTCATTTTCCTAACAACACCAGAAGTCTTGAAATATAGAGGTTGGATATAATTGACTTTTAATATGGCAAAATAAACCCCAAACATTTTTAAAATCTACATTTCATAAAGTCAGAACAAATCAAAATGAGCTCTTGCTGTCTTCGCTCAGCTTTTCCCAACCCAATACTTCTCTATCTTCCCTGCTTTCATATATATGCTTCTTATTTTTCCCATAAGAAATCTAAATTGATAGATTAAAATAGCCCATCTATTTGATTTCTTTAAAAGTAATTGAAGCTTCAAGAAGTCAAGCTAAGGATATAAACGCATCCCAAACTCATTACCACTCTTCTTTGAATATTAAACCCATATATTTAAAGTCTTTCACATGACTAAGATGTGAATCCAAAATCTTGTTATGCATGGCCCCACACATCAAGTAGCAGAAGGAAATAGATTGACAGTTTCTGTAAAAGAGTTCCAGAAGTCTCACTGTACAACACCGTTTTTACTCAAAATTCTTTAAAATGCATTGCAGTGATGAAGACAGAAGCTAGTGGTCCTTGTTATACTTTATTACTCAATCAATCCATATAGAAATACATTTTCACAAATACTGGTGTGAAGTTCATTCAGAGGGATATTTTTCTCTTGTAGTCACACAAGCATCTCTCTCTTTCCACTCCTTCTGTTTTAGGCCTTGATCTCATCAGAAACTTCAGGGCAAACAGAAATATGACCAGCCCCAGCTACAAATATACCCCAGAATTTAAATATCAACAGATCCCTCTGCAGAACCTAGTTAACAAGAAGCATGTGCAAATTCACTAAATTTAGTGGAAGGTTACTTTTAGATGAGACCAGCCCTTCCAAGTACTAGGGCAGAGTTGCAAGCGAGTGGGAAGACAGAATTACCAAGGTATTTCTCCTCATGTTATATTAAATTGGATTATGCTACTAAACCTGCATTGAAAACTACATTACACCTCATGTAAAAGCTGTAGTAATTCACTGTTTTACAAAAAAAACAAGTAAAATGCTCATAAAACAGCTCTGCGAGGTAGGTTCAGGCCAATAAGGTTTTGAATAAAGGATGATATCTAGGACTAAACATCCAGCAACTAAAAGAGGTGCAGATTGTCCAGACACATGAAAGACTAGAATACATAGCTACAGAACTGCTACAAATAAAACAGTTAAAATAGAGCCTTCAAAGGCAGTCCTCTCCACAAACAATTGTCTTACTGGGAAAGATGAGATTAAAAATGCAAACAAAAAATTCAACTCCTCTGACAGAATCTCATATAATCTGAGTAATACAGTTGTCCAAGAGCCTATCTAAATCAGAGCCAAATCACAAGCAGGGGAGACATCCAGAGAAAAATAGAAGATTGTATTTTGAACTACAAGCATGTTATTTGCCACCAGTGTGACACGCCAGCTTTCAATTTGTATTGATTACAGTATTGTTTGTGATGCATGCATGATGGAGAACATTTTATTCTGTAAGCTAGAAACCCGACATGAAATATTTTATCCTGTTTTGTCCAAGATAAAAGTCAGCACTTTCTGCTAGGGCACTCTTTTACACTGAAACTTCTGCTACCATGAGCTCTTGGAAAAACAAAAAGAACAAGAAAAAAAAGAATCAGACACACAATGACAACATCTAACAAAATCCCTCAAATCTGACCAGTGATACAGTTTCCCAAAGTACAGTCACTAAAGAGGCTTTTTGTAGGTTGAGCCTTACCTTAAATGTGACCTCAAATTCTGATTACATGAAGGTAAGCTTAATATCATATCACACTAAAATACACTCAAGTTCCATATTAAATCCTTTTATTTTGATTAGATTATAATTCTGCAAAGATTCCTTTAACAGAAAAAAGCAAAAATAAAAATCTGTGTGTGAAAGGTGTTAAAAAGTAAATGTTCTGAGGGCAGATTAAAAGTCTGTTCTATAAACAAGCAAATAACAACACTTTAACATAAGTAGCATCACCCAAGTAGCCCTCACTTAGAGGGCTACTTTTCAACTTCTCAGGAAAGATGCCTCATATTGTGAAATTTTGCCCATTGTTCAAAAAAGATGACACCACACAAAGATGGTGTCTGAGAGAATAATTTGCAAAGGTGTCAGAAACTAGTGACTTGGATCACCAGCTGGTAAGCTGACCCTCATTAGTGTCCCTCTGCTCACTACTCCAAATTCTGATAAACTGCTCCGCATGTTTCAGAAATTGTATGAAGCCGTTGGGTCCTCAGGGGTAATGCTTTATCCACCTGCAGCTGATTTAGGACCCGTTTATAGACAGATATTTTAATACAGCTACCCCCACCACAAGAGAAAGCACAACTTTGTGAGACAATGAGATTAAGGAGTGGTAAAGCTGAGAAAGGTTACTTTACCTGACCTTTCCTGCAAGTCTAAGTGTCAGTGGATTCACAAACCATGGCAGATTGGATATAAACACTTAATCCCAGATTCCTTTCCCATCACAAGGAGTAACATTTTCCCAGACTTACTGAAGAATTTACTAATGGTACAAAGAGCAGGGGAAAAGGAAGGAAAGGAAAAAGAAAGAAAAAAAAGATAGGAAAAGAAAATAATGCAATAGATTGGTAACTCAAGAGATAAGAAGAGATCTGGTTGGTTAAACCATAGGTTTATAGCTATAAAAGGTGCAGGGAAGGGGGAATGATGGAGGGAAAAAAGAATTGTACAAAAATGAAGAGGGATGGTACTTTAAAAAGAAAATCAAGTTGGAAATATAGAATAGTGAATTTCCATAAGGACATACTAGGTGCAAATCTGGCTTCCCTGAGGTTGTATAGTAGAACAATTAAAGATAACTGAGCTCATTATTTCGTACATAATGCTGAACTAAGGTTTAACATTATGTACAAAGTGACATTAATTTTAACAATCTTACACCTGAAACTGAGCTACAGCTATTGGTCCCTCTCTGTAATGGGCACCTGAAAGATACATAACTCTTTCTGTCCAGAAACAGCTTTCACAGAGCTTACCTTGTAGTCCCACCGTCCTCATCCAGCTTTTTGACCTCCAGAAACCACTCAGTCCAAAGATTGCCCATCTAACAGTCTGCCTAAGGACTGCTGCTACTTTTCTATAGCAAAAGGCACTGTTCAAGATGAAAGGTTTGGGAGATCCTTTGATAAGGGAAAAAAAATATATTAAATTATTATTTAGAAAATTAGAATTCTGGCATAGAGTCTGAGTTAATACTATGGCCTCCAATAGTGTATATTGCTGTAAAGAAAAGGAAATAAAAATGTAAGTGTGTATACCGAATTGGTGATTTCACTATTTAGTTTCACTAATTACATTACCTCATTCTTAGTATGTTTTGTGCATAGTTGTAATTGTCAAGTGAAATTAATTCACAGATTTCTTTCACCTCTAGGTGAAAAGATTTTTCACCTAGATTTCTTTCACCTCCACATCCTTGCTGACACAGTTATCTTCATAGTGTGCTGCTTTACTTGCATGGCTTTTGTTATACATGTCCCTTGCAAGCCACAGACAGCACCATTCTCTAGATTTTATATATATATATATATATTTATATTATATAATATATATTTATATTATATATATATATATATTATATTTATATTTATATTTATATTTATAATAATATATATATTATATATATATTATATATATATATAATATATATTTTTATATATATATATATATATATATATATTTTTATATATATATATATATAAAGTAAAATAAAAAAATCCCCTAAACTTCCTAGAATTGTTTACAAAATGTCCACATTCAGCTTAATGCTCATAAGGTTTCCTGCAGCAGTAAAATATTTCCGAGGCTTGGCAGGGGTGATTTTTAATACAGAGCCAGTTGTTAGCAAGAGTTCAATAAAACAGTCAAGCTTTCCATTTCCAAGGCAGTATCATAAAACATGCCACCACCAAATAAGTAGAAATAGAGAGCAGATCAAGGGCTAGATTTTTCAGAGGGTACCATGCAGTTTGGAGGAGGTGTCAGCTCACCTTGGCTGAAAATATAGTCTAGATTTTAAAGACAAAAATTCTCTAATGTGGCAAATCTGCAGGCCCTGACCAGCAATGTCAACTTAAAGCCATCAGCTGGCAACATTCAGCATTATATTTGTCAAAAGCATGCCTTTGGCTACATCCTTGAGAAATTCTTCTACTAGTAATAATTCCATACATCTTTGTAGCTCTGTGTTATATATCAGGGCGACTGATCTTCCCCAGAATTCTTAAGGACTTAAAAATCTAATGCTGAATTAGGTGGTTCCTAACATACACAGATCTCTACTTCCGTGTTGACCCTTAAACAGCGATAGCAAAACTGAAAAAACTTTCTCTCAGTCAACAGATCTCCTGAATTTTCCCTTCTCATTACCAATACCAAACAGTATAGCACTAGATGAAGAAGAATACTAAAGCTATTCTGAATGATAGTTTGGGGAGGGAGGGCATTAAATACCATGGAGATGGTAAAGTGTGTGCCCTGACAGCTTATAATCTGAAACTCTGATGAGGGAACAGGGAAACAGAAATTAAGCCTAGAAGCAGCAAGAATTCCCTGAGATGGTCTCTTCTGGGGAAAAAAGGAAGGCTTTACAGGGTGCAAGAGCTGGTTGGCTGAAGCAAGATTACAATCCTGAAGAGAGTAGCAATGCAGAGAGCAGTGTGGAAAATGACCTCCATGAAGCTGAGCTATGTGCACATCGAAATGAGTTGGATCCTCAGAGAAAAGTTCCTTTCTGCCCCCATTAAATGAGCCAAGAGGCCGGGCCAAGGCCAAGTACCCACCACAGTACAAAGCAGTGGAAGACCCTCAACTACCTGGCACTGCTAGAATAACAGAAGACATGAGTCTCCTTGAATGCTCAGACAAGTTCAGGCAGAAGCTAGGCTGTGACGCTGAGAATCAGCAGCAAATCTAGCCCCACACCAACACTACAGCAATACAAGAACATGAGAATGTAGGCACAAGAAGTATCCAACAAATAGAAAATGGGCCTGGGGAAGTTTGGACAGGTCTGTTTTGATTAATAAACTTATTACCAGGGTCTCTTCCTGAAAGAAAGAAATCTTGAAACAGGACATATTCAAGTGCCTCCAGCTGTGTAACTTTGGAATCTGCCCTGTGCTAACCAAAGCTTCGCCAGTCCAGTCACTTGAAGTTTATACCTCATCACACTGTGTCATTTCTACTTCTGTTTGTGGCCAGAATGAGGATATGCAGAGAACCATGACAGAGGAAGGCAAAGCAGCAAGCACAACTATCCTTCAGTTGCTCCACAGTCATAAGGTGAGTCACTTGATAGGATAGGAGAGTCCTGTCAGAACTGCTCCATCTGTACAGCCTTTGTTCTAGGCACTTATTACTCAGCATAAAGGTGTAAATTCCTGAGCAGCTTCTACAAAACTGTAAAAGAAAAAAAACACTTTCTAGAGGATTAACCTAATAGCAAAAAATGTAGACTAACAGAAAGCATACAGAAACAGGTGTACTGTGTTAATCACAAGCAGCTTGATAGCAATGAAGTACCAGAAAGAGGCAATAAGGGAACAAACAAAGAATCTATAACATGAAGTTGTACTATGCCTGCTTTGATAAAAACTCCCTCATAGCTCATAATAGACTTTTAGGAAGCAGTGAATATTACTGTATATTTTGGAAATAGAAGGACTGTCATGTTTTCATAGAGCCCAAGCATCCCTTTATTGTGTGAGTCCACTGCAACACTCAACATAATGTTGGGCCAACCTGCAACATTATTAATACCATAAATGTCTCCCAGAAAAATTAACACAAAGCCATAACATCGGTTCAGTGGAGCCAGTCTGAATGATCACATTAAAACCTTCAATTCATGCAAATCTGCAACTTGTGACTCAACACCATACTTTGCTTTTTAGAACCACTTTAGTAGCATCTCCACACAACTGATTGTCATTACTTATTGGGGCAAAATTCCCTATGAGGTCTCAGGCATCTGTTTGTACATTGTTTTGCAGCTTCATGAGCCTGTGTGTCAAGAAGTAATAAAGAGCAATGAAGGCAGGAGGAGGGAAGCCACACTGGCAGAGGTCTGTGAACCAGTAGTGAAATGGTGATTTACATGTCATTTACCAAAGATATTGGCCCAACTTGCTAGTCCTGCTCTATCCAGTACTCTTAGGTTAAATTTTGTAGGGATAAATGTCACCACATAATCTTTGAATAACCCCAACTCCACAGCAACATCAGTGAAATTTTTCATTATGAACTGTTTCAGTATATATTTAGCTTCTATTTTGGATATGAGTGTTACGTCAGATAACACTTCTGACAAATGCAGTAGAAAAACTGGCCTATCTTTTAAAAAAAATCATACTTGATAGTTGCATTTGTCTCTGAATACCAAGCAGCACTCTTCACTCCTAAAGTTTTATATCCTAAGAACAGGTTATTTGTTCCCATTTCTGTTTCCTTCTTTTTCTTTCACCAAACTGTGCTTTGAAGAAAACCCTGAATGCATTTATAATCCTCCACATGTAAAGTCTTGGATAATAATTTTCTGACAACAGCTTCACAATATGATGTACCAGTCCACTTGTAAACCTATTGTTCAGATTGGTCTGCACCAGCTGGAACTTGCCATGTTAATATTTTTACCTAAGATCTTTTTCCACTCTGCTATGACAAGCCATCAATAGAAGCTCTGCCCGTGGTAGCTCTAGCACCAAAAGTATACAAAAAACACTATTGCCACACTGCAAAAGGAATTACAAAAACAGACAAAAAAACAAAGATAAAAACATTAGCAGTCTGAGGTAACATGGAGTAATGAATAATGAAAAATAGCATCCCCTCAGTTCTCCTTCTTGAAGAGCATTCTCATGCAGAATAAATATTATTCATTCCATTACATAGGGTGTAAGAATGAGACTGTATGTGCGAAGAAGCAGAAGAAAACAAACAAGAAACAGTAGTGGGTATGAGAAATAAAGCAGATAAAGTACTAGTAAGTTTTAAACATTGTAATTCTAAGGCACGAAGTGGAATTACTCTAAGATATAACAATTTATCTCCCTATAATTAGCTCTGGAAAAAACGTTTGTCTATTTTATCTGGGCATAAATGCCAGAGACAGGAGTTCCTAGAAGAGAGAAGAAAATGCTTTTTCATTTTGAACTTGCACAGGGTTGAAAACGCATCTGTGCACATAACAGTACACAATTTTTTATCTACCTAGGTAAGACATTTCTGATGCCAACAATGAAAGCTGTTAAACAGCTGTAGCTCTCCATAGTCTTGCACCCACTTCAAGAGTGATTGTATCATTGCCATGTTTCCTTTGATGAATGATGGCAGGTTGGCCAGTGCAGTGTGGAATGCAGAAGGGAAGGAGCAGATCAATGCATTTGCATGTAGCTGTTTTTTGCCAGCTGTACCCATTGTTCTGAATGGGTTTTACAAGTTGATCTAGTAAATCCAGACTAATTTCAACAAAGTGAGATTGTTTCAAGACACACTAAATAAAAATTTATAAATACTTAGGAGACACTAACTACTGACCACAAATAAATTTAGTTTTCATGAAAAAAAATCTCTATATCTCATCTTCTGATTATCATATTGCAGAAAAGATTAAGCACAAAGCCAGCCATTATATAAAGGAGAAGACTGAAAAATAATATTGGTCATTCAGATAGTGTTTTAAAATCAATGCTCTGATTGCTAAACTATTAAAGGAAACTTGACCTCTTTCTGCTTAGCAACTTAAAAGCAGTCAATTTTCAACAGGAGTCATTGTTGTCCAAAACTTTGGAGGGTTTTTTTAAGGTTTGAATTGTACAATTTGTGATGTTGCCATGCAAGAAGTGAAAGTACCATTAGCTCTGTATATTACTTTTTATTATACCAAAGGGTATTCAGTATTTGCCATTGTCAATTCGACCCTTACAAAGAGTGAATGATGGCACCAAAAGTTTACACATTATACCCAGAAATTAAATCTACATTGACAGTCAATGAAAATTACTCTATGCCCAAAAAGGTCTGAAGGAAATTTAATAGAGATAAAGCACAGCAAAGAGCACTTCTACCTAGTGTCCTCCCTACATGAGGGGTCTGGAAAAAATCCAGTAAGAAACAATGAATCCAGCAGAAAGAACTAAAAAAAAAAAAAAAAAAAAAAGTAACTAAAAAGTAACTACATGCCATGTAGCAGAGCACCTGTCTTTAAATTCAGGAATGAGTGAGTTTACAACATAGATGTCATTTATCCTTGCATTTATCCTTGCAGAATTGAGCCTATTTGATAGCATTTTGCTAAAGCATCTGATTGTCAAATAATACGACTGAGCTGAATCATATGATAAATATAAGGGTTTTTTTAAAATTATATATTAAACTTCAGACGGAAAAAAAAAATCAGACTTGATTTTCTGGACAAGAATGCCCACTGCCTGTCTATTTCTTTAGTGACTATAAAGAATCCTGAAAGTTTCCCTTAGATAGTTTAAATTACTGTAACTGTAAAACCAAAACTAAACCAATCATTTAAAAAAACCCAAAACTCCAAAATATATTCTTCTTTTGCTCACCAGGTTCAAAGTAGAAATGTCTTGAAATAAGCCATATGATGGAGATTTCAGCTCAGTTTTCACCACCCTGCACATTTAACTCAAGTAGTCACTTCATTTTTCAGGACTGGGCAATTATGAAAGAAGAAATCAAGACAGATTGTAATAAAACTGAAGCTGATTATCCTGATGAAAGATCTGAAGAAATCCCATCTGTAATCAAGTGTTAACCTTGACTTTTTCTCAGTAAAGACACTATGCAGAAAATAAAGACATATTATACACATGCCTTCTTGAATCTAAACATTGGAAACTCTGGAGGCAATACTGTGGATTGTAATTGTAAGGAGTAAACAGCATTCAGAAAAAATATTCATTTTGTGCTGTGGGCAATCAGATTTTGACAGTGTTTTTTTACCTATAAACTTTGCCCTAAGTTGTTACTGTCATAAGTCATTCTATTTTGCAGAGCAGAATCAGTGGATGATGACAAAAGTAAACATGAACTTACTTTTACATGAATTTCCAATCGCCTTATATGAAAAGAAAACAAAGACAGAATGAAGAAACAAAGGAAAATAAAAACTACCACACAAACTAGAAGCAAGTAGGTTGCTTCTCAAGAAATAAACAGTAGCAGACTTGAAAGATGATGTGGTTTCCATCAGGTCATTTTGCTGACACCTTTTGGTGGGGGAATAGTGGGCCCAAGGATCTGGGTGTGGATTACAGGTCTTCTGCTTTGTACAAATAGTGCCTTAACGTTATGTAAAGTTAGGAAGTTACTGTCAAATCACTATTTCTCACCTGTTTTCCATTTGTGTGAAATGAAACAATAGTACAAGCCAAACCTGTAGCAAACTAGAATATGAATAACTGAAATATTACAAGCCACATGAATTGGCATTTTTGCAATACAGTTGGCCCTTACCCAAACGGACATAGTTACATACCCTTTTAAATCTTACTAGGGGATTCTCTGGGTAAAATATCACCAAATGACAGAATCAATTATGTCGGAAAACACCTCTGAGATGATCAGGTCCAACCTCTGACCTAACACCATGTCAGCTAGTCAATAGCACTAAGTGCCACCTCCAGTCTTCCCTTAAACACCACCAGTACAGTGACTGTACCACTCTCCTTGGCAGTCCATTCCGGTGTCTAATCACCATGTCTGTGGAGAATTCTTCTTAGTGTCCAACTTAAACCTCCCCTGGTGCAGCTTAAAAGTATGTCCTCTTCTGTCATGGATCGCCAGGGAGCAGAGGCTGGCACTCAGCTGTTCACAGCTTCCTTTCAGGTAGTTGCAGAGGTCTATGTAAGGAAGCCTGAAGAACTTTCCAATCCAGTGCATTATGCTGTGTCTACACAGAGAATTCATAGCCAAACTTCTAAAATCGGATATCTTTATTAACAGAAAACTAGACTATTCTCCCTTTTACTGTCCTATACTGGAGGAACCAGAAATACCTAAAAGCCACCAATGGAAGATTTTTTCAGAGCAATTCCCACAGCAGTATACAATATGTGTTGTAGTTGGGAAGGCTTTCTGCATAGACTGAGCATTTGTAGAGAAATTGTTTTAAATTTAGTCAAATCTATCCCCAAGTCTGCTCAGGGACATCATATAACCCCAGCAGACCTTCCCGATTGTTTTCTCCTTGCAGTTTGATCTCAAAGAAGAAAAGTATTCTTTCATTGTTGGTGGTCTTTAATTTTACCTTCAATTAAAGACCATGAAAGTAACAGCCAAAGCATTATTTTCCCTGTAAAGATGTTTGGATACATCTTTAGTGATGTATCTTTAGAATGTAGTAAACTAAAATTTATTTCCTAGCTCTAGAAAACAGAGCAACAAAGGCTGCAAGAGTCAATAACACCCAAGACCCAGCTTGGGTGTTATTGCTCTGCTCTAACAAAGGTGTCTCACAATTTACTTCACTGTTAAAGTAAAAAATATTGACCACAGGAAGAAGTTATAGAGACTACAAGCAAAAGAAGCCATTGTAAGATAAATTAAATTGTTGAGAAAGTATTTTGATGTCATTTAAAATGACTAAGAAAGTCAGAGTTCTGCTGAAGTCAACTAGCCAGTCAGATAATCCATAGCAGAGAATCCATAGCAGAGAAAACCCCAAGAAATGTGTTTAGCCAAGGATGGGGTAATAAGTTTGTGTGATGCTTCTGGCTAAACAAAATACAGATAAGCTTTACTGTTTCCTTGCCAGTCAAAAATTTCAAAAGATGCAGACAGCTGCATACACTCTTTCCCTCTGATACACTTTCAAAAGATCTCATGGGATAACTCCACTGCTCATTCTGTTGCAAAAAGGACAATGACAAGTTGTACAAAGCTTCCCTAAAGAGTTATCCAGCTAAAGGTTCACGAGCTAGGGAGAAATAGTTTAGGAGACAGGCATTTCTATTGGTATATGACATACTACTGAAATGGTTTTTACCTGCTAGACTTGTGGAGTAGACGGAAATACATTAGCTTTCAAAGTTTTTGTATTCCAAAGCAAAACCAGCATAATTTCAGCTCAGGTAGGATCTCTGGTTTTAAAAAGGCTTATTGCTTCACTGTTTCTGAGTCATGTTTATGACATTATGAGATGTCATTCCACGTATAGAATTTCCAAAGCATTCATCAAGTGCACAATAACTGTCAGATTTAGAATCCAAGTGAATTAGTTATTCATCAGTGCAGAAGGCTTTTCCAATCAAAACTCTTTGTCCATCTCCTCCTATAATGAGCATAATGGGCTACTTTTCCTTCCAGCACATCCCACTCTCACTTCCTCCTAACCCTTGACAGAGCTGCTTGTAATGCCAGCATGGAGAGCTCTGAAGATTATGACATCTGGGAAAACCTGAAAAGCAGGGAGAGGTGGAAATATTTAACAACAGCAGCTGCATCCCATTCAGCTGGCTTGTCAAAGTACATCCTGATTGGAATAAATTACACCTCACCTCTGAACACTGGAAAGGAAACACAGTGTTTACACTATAACACTTAGTTGGATCAATTCCAAACTGTGACTAATATCATACAAAGTTGTCATGACGGAGCTAACTACAGGTTTCTCTCCAAAATTGAAATCAGTGCATTAGCATTAAAAGATTGATCTTCATTTTGAATGACAGCATCATCACATTAGCATATAATCAACATAACCTTGTAGAGAAATGAAAGATTGTTTTGATGGAAGACAGGGATACATCTTGAAGAAACAGGTTAATACTTTAAAATGGAATAAAACCTACAGAAAATTATCAAATTTTCCGGATACATTTTCCTCAGCTTCTATAAAATGGTCACTCTTGAGGAGACTGGCATTTGAAAAACAAATAAAAAGTTAAAATAGAAGTCCTGGCATGGGTAGTAAGAGCAGTTCAAAGCCAAATTCTAGAAATTCAGCTGCAAGTTTTCATTGCAAGTTTTTCTTCCTCTGTTCCCAAAGTGACAATTGAATTTTGTTAATTGTCAAACAAAGATTGAAAATAGGCTAAAAGTTAAAGCCAAAGGCTGCCATGTTAAATAAATTAACCAGTTATAGCTCAGTGCAGAATTCTTCCATCTTAGTTAGCCATGTGTTGGCCTCTGTTGATCAGAAAAAAGTAGAGGCCTCCTGAAGATACAAAACACAGCTACACCATGTAAACAAAAGTGACTCCTGAGAACCTGAGACAAACAGGTCTTAGACATTTCCAACTCTTGTAGGTTTTACAACTACATTAGAGTATCATTGCTAACAAACTAAGCAATGGACAAGGATAATCTCTGTATAAGTTGTCTCTGCTTGCACACAGAACTCAACCATCATAAGCAGAAAAAAATTAAATAAATAAGTCCTATGATACAGCATTACAAGCATACATGCTTTTTTGTTTGCTACAATAAGGATTTGACACTGCATACTTCAGGTATTTTACAGTCACACTGAATAGCTACATCTGCTCCAACAGAAAAATATAATTTCTACCAACAGAGAATTTAAAAGTTGGAAAGGAGAGAGAAGAATGTCATGGAGTCTTAGTTTCCTTCATTTCACTAGATTTATAGCACAACAGTGTTAAGATTTTAACATTAGCCAAAGATGATGTAACAAAACAGGTCCTGACTCTGAGTTATGGGAACTTTAACAAACATGAGCTAATGCTGAAAAATCATATTCCTTCTTCCCTATGCCCTCATGAAACATTCATCTAGTAATTTTTGGGCCCAAATCAAATTTGCCAAAGCATGCATACAAGGGTGAAATTAAGCAAGTGCAAACTATTTGCACAAAAGGAACGCTAAGGAGTTTTGTAAAGTTATTTGTCACTTAGAGTTCTGATTGTAGAATTGTAGTACTAATGGATATTTGTGTCAGCATGCACACAGTCTAACTTCCTCAGTTTTGAAGTACAGCACATGGTTGAGGATTACTGTCTTTCAGCACAGTCCAGCTGGCTAATTTCCTCAATACTCTTCCAAAAGGTAGTTAAGATTATGCAATGTTGAGTAGTTTTGTGCTTACTCGGTGTTAGGGAGGCAGCCGCTGCTAAGCAGGGATAGTTTTGTCACCAGTCTTTTGAATCCCTAGCTCAATTATGGCAAAGAAAAATCCCTCTGTTTACCACATCAAATGGCAGGTTATGGCAGTTCCCATTCTTTGTCCCCCTCTACAAGTTTCACTCAGACCAGCTTAATGGTCAACTTCCCATCCTCCTTCTGGATACCAAGCCTTGTGAGGAGTGCAAATAGACCCCCTGACCTAACCCTTTGGCTTCACCTTCATCACTGGGTTGCTTGCTTCATTTCCAGATAAGCAGCTGAATAAATGTGTTGAGCTGTCTGCATTTAAGCAGAAAATGACACTGATTGTCACTAAATATAGTGAGTGCATATGTATGTTTCATTGGAACCACAAGCTCAAATTAGCCTGTCAGAATTTGACTGTACCCTGATGCTAACCTGTCAAGTGACTCAATTAGCTCAAGAGAATAAAGAAAAGACTTGTCAAAGCCATCAAGGCTTTCCACTTGCTCAAGTACCATCCCTTTGCTCACTGCCTTTATTAAATCTAAATACATTTCATATTTGCAGATGGGTAGATGCTGTCTCTTCATTCTCTCTCCCTCAACTATCTGTTCACCACCACTTTCTAACTGAAAAACTCATCAAATCTATGGAGAGGAATAGGAAGTAATTTCCTACAGGCCCCTAAAACCTGTTTTTCTTGTGAAGAAAGTAAATACCTGTAGATAAAGCCTTATCAATAGTTTAACTTTACTTTTCTTGCAGAGCACTAAAAAACATTTAAATAATATTTGATTTAGAGATGAAATAAAAGAGCAGAGATTTTAATCAGAAGTGCTGTCTTCTTATAATTCTTTCTTTCCCCACAAGTGCATAAAGAAGCACAGCATTTCTTGTCACAGATGTCTTAGAAACTAGCAGAAAAAAAAGTGAAATCAAGCTCAGAATTGCTATCTGCCTCAATGGCACAGCCATGCCTAATGCAAACTGCAAAATCACTAATCCCAAGCATGTCCGAAACTGACTCACAGGCTGGCAACTCTGAGCTGCAGTTGGATCTACAAAGCAGCCAGCCTGTTCAGACACTCCTTAGCAAGGGCACTTTGCATCTTTTTCCAAGCACCCCCTGTCATCTCCTTCCCAGCTCTTGGCCCAGACTCCACACCACCTCCTTGTAGTGCCAAAAACCTTGTAATGATACCAGCTAATCAGCAATGAGGGGAAACAAAAAAAAAAAAAAAGTTAATGACATATTCTCTTAATCAGTATGGTAGTGGTTTCCCTCCTCTGAAAATATTCTGATTTGTATAGCTGTTTAGAAAAAAAAAAAAAATTAAAAACATCAGGTCTTATTTTGGTAAGGACAAGACTCACAAAAGAGACTATGAGAATGTGTCATCTAGATCAATCTGTACTTCCTCTTAGCATTGCGTACCTTACAACCAACATTTCTGCACTTTAACAGAAAATAATTGTTCAGCTTAAAGGCTTCTCCTTTGGCTTTGCTCCTGAAGAGTCTAACAGGCTGTCAAGTGCATCACGTCTTTTAGGAACTAAAATTCAAGAGGGCATTAGAACACTTGCTCCAGTGCACAGTTGTAAATGCCAGTCAAGCCAAAACAATTTTCACTGCTTCTGCAGTGACGCATGAAAATGCAGATCTGATGGATGCATCCTTTTTTAAATCAAATAATACCTTCCAAGCCCTCTTCTGTATAATTTGTTGGTGATACACAATAGCTTATATTTGTAAAGAAAGTATTCCTAAAGACTATTTTTCATTAACCTTTCTTCTGAGGTACCTTGGGGTCCTCAAGGCTGTAGCCTCAAGTAGCCAGGTTTATTCTGCTGTGTGGTTTACTGAAGCTTCAGCCATTTTCACTTTTTTAAGTAAAAAAGTTCAATTGCACTAAGCAAGAGAAAAAAAGAGCATAATCAGTACACTAACATTTAACTATTAATCAGACAGGACTGGAACATGGAAGCATTTAAAATAAATGTTCTTGTGGTATTATTAAATGTTAAATTTTATTCATACTAAATAATTTTGTAGCCTGTTAAAACAGCTTTCTGTGGCCTAGGAGATGTATAATTAATATATTTTTTCTAGCCATCCATGTTTAATTGTTAAAAACTTTGACTAACATTTAGATGGTAAGAGCATAAAAATCTTTTGAAAATTTTTTTGGGAAGAACAGGACTGAAATAAATAATTTTTATTAGAGATTTTTTTAATAATAACTTATTTCAAAATAGTACATATTGATCTTTTTAGGTCCTTCTGAAATCTAGGGTAAGGAGAGGACTTAAATTTCTATTCTCTAGTTTCTTTTGAATATATAGCTCAAGTATTTTCTTGCACTGACAAAGTAGGTGCAAGGAAGAGCTAGTTAAGTTTGAGAAACTAACTTACAAAATAACTGGAATTTTTATTTTTAGGCTGTCTTTTTATATACCAGCCAAAAGTGAGACTTAATAACAGTAAAACTTTTAACTACAGGTTTCAGCTTACAAACCTATATCCTGTATTTGTGTATTTGCTAAATATATCCCATTAAAATTAATCACACAAAAGTTTATTAAGAAAACAGAAAAAGTTCATACGAACTCACATTGCCAGAAAGAGAATCCAAAACAGCACTGCCAATTTTGACAGGAGTTATGGAAGGAAATCCCTGTAGGGCTGTTATTGAACACACATCTGGGTGACACTACAGCTTACATCATACAGCAAACAAATGCCCTCCATGATAATTGAAGCTTGGCATGCACCTATTCCAAACACCTATGTACCTCTATAATGAATTTTATAACATCGCTCGTGCATCGTTGCCTTTTCTGGTTCCTATATACCGTAAAAATCAAGCAAAACCGAATTGCTAGATACATAACAACAAGGGAGTGCATGGATGTTCCCCAATAACCATGGCACAAATTTCCAATCTTGCCTTCGCAAGGCAAGCCTGCTGGTTGCAGATAAAAGCCCATAAAAGTAGGCAGACATTCAGAGCAACAGCCTGCAAGCTTTAGGGTTTGAATGCAAGCACACAGGCACAAAGGCAAGGGTCCCAAAACAAGGAGAAATGAGCACTCAGAACCACAGCTGATGCCAGCCAGCCTGTTGGTGGCCCAATGCACAGCAGCCCAGCTCCTGTCAAGTCTCTGGTAGGTATTATGAAAATTTCAAGGAAAATCACAATCAGGCATTTGGAAAAGAGCAATGAGGTCACTTTGAGGTGTTGGAAGAGAGTACTGGAACTGTTCACAAGCACCTGTGCTAACAGGAGACAGCACAAAAGTACTCGCCCAAGAACATTAAAAAAATTAGGATGAAAGTGTCTGGCACTGCTGGTTTCCAGATGGTCACTGGAGATGGGAGTTGAGCTCTGGGTGCATGGAGAAAGGTCAGTTAGGTCCTAAGAGTAAAGCTGTGGCTTATGTTTGATGTCACAGAGAGAAAAGTGGTGCAAATGATGTGCAATACAAATGATGATAGCAGGAGGAGTACATAGTTGTATCCCAAATGGAAAGGGAAAACACTGGGTTCTTGGAAATAGTTTGATGTGCAAAAAGGGAGGGAAATTCAGGGGAAAATATAAGGTTTTTTTCCCGTGGGAAGAAGACTCGAGTTAAATTACTTTAAACACAGGAGTACAAATTTTAGTATGAAAAGAGCCAGAGAAACAAAATGCAACTTTGCAGCAGCTTTCTTATCACAGGCTAAAAGCTGGTTCCTCTTTTTCCTTCCTTTTCAAAGTATCACAGTACCACCATTTCACAGGAGTCCAGTTAGAACCAGCCCAAGCTTGAATAAATGCATTAGGAGCACTGCTGCTTTCCAATAGGCTTTTCTGGAGCATTCCTCCCACACCCTCTAAGAGAATAAAACAAGCTGATAGCTGAATAATGTAATCAACAGCAATTCATTGCCTTGAAGTTTACTAAATAGGCAGAAAATACAGACTATGGGGTAACTTACTTTAGAAAAAAAATTATTCTACAGAAGCAGACTGGGATTTCCTCTGTTAATGAATATTTTAAACATATAGTACTCAGTGAATATACAGTTCAATGCTGTTCTTCAGGGGATATATCATAATAGGTATGGAGTTCAAAAACGTTAATAGATGCTGGTTGAAGCATATAGACCTTGTTAAACAATTTTTTGAGTAAATATGAAATTGATAGCCCAGAAAATTTAACTCCCATCCAAAACCAAAATTAAGCACCCCATTAACTAAATGCATGCAACCTGTTCCACTAAAAGCAGTGTCTGTTCTTAATGAGTAAAATTCCCACTGCCTTTGCTTTCCTGAAAAACACCACTGATGACAACTCATAATAGGAATTACTTCTTTTTCTGTGCCAAAACTGTTTTCTTGCCACCCTGTTATATCCTACCTGGCAGTGTGGTGTTAGCAGATGATAGCTTTGATGCCCTTCTGCTCAGGTTTCTCACTGACAGAACCTGGGCTGACCATATCCACCCAAAGTTTCTATAAAAGTGTCAGGAAGTCTTGAAGATTACTCTCTGGATTGTGTGACTCAAGGACAAAATCCCCCTACCACTACAGAAGGTTACACAGACAGGAAGAGAATTGAAAATACAAATAAACAAAACCAACAAACCCTCCAAAACCCAACAAAAACCCAAAACAAACAAACAAAAAAAAAAAAAAAAAAAAAAAAAAAAAAAAAAAAAAAAAAGTGTTCAAGTTTCTACCCAGTACCCATACTCTTTAGATGCAGGAGAAAGTAGTCAGCAAGTAAAACACAAAAACAGAGGAGGACACTGCTATGTAGTGAAAGAGGGGAAAAATGAGATAAACAATTAAACAGGGAGGGGGGAAATAAAATACTGATTCAAAGGTATTTACAGTAGAATTTCCATGCATAAAGCCAGAATCTGATAAGGTTATTCACCAGAGATCTTTTTAAATTCTTTAGTTAAGCCCACAAAAGAAAGAAAACAGAAGAAATCTGAAGTAAACCTGTAGGGGTCTGATTGAGGTTTTTGCATTTATTCTTCATGAGCACTCACCAGTGAATGAAACTCAGATTCTACTTACAAAAGAATAAACTCAGCATTTAAAAATTCAACTGTTACCTTAAGAAATGCAGAGTTCGGCTGTGATGAGCTGAAGTGCTTCTTTCTTTCTGAAAGACATCACAAGCTAGGACAGCTAGCTATTGTCAAGTCAGAAGTATAAACGAGAAGACAAATGAAATCATAGACGTGAATGTTCCATTGCAAGAGCAAGATTTCAGACTTGTTGAGAATGAAATAAAGGTTTCATGCCTCAGATCAATGTGTGTACACTCAGAGCATTCATACAATTCATAACAAATGGTACTCCATAAAAAAGTTGCTCAAATACACAATTTCATCCTGAGCTTTGTCTTCAGAAAGTTGGTCTTCATGACTTGTTGACAACAGTGCAAATTGGTATGTAGACATCTTCTCAATGTGGATAGTTCAGGTAACAAACTCAGAATTCTTGTTTTGTAGAAATGAAGATGTTTCACCACAACTCAAAGTAAAATAATACAGATAATACAGACTTTACTATAGCTATCGGTGACTCGTTGATTTAGAACAAAAGCTAAAATACTTTTCTCACCAGTTTATAAGGGTTGAAACATTTTTTTCTTCTCAGTCAACACCTGCTTCCATTGTTGTGAAATATTTTGACAGAACAATTTTTTTTTTTTCATTACAAAGAGGTGAAAACATGAAAAGGAAAATATTCTATTATTTTATATGCAGTAGCCTCTCCTTGATTATTCAAGCTAGTATTTTAACATCTGAATAACACCTCCTGAATTTTAGCTTTAAATAAAGTCTTAGAATATGATTATACCCCAAATTTAAAATTACTGAAATAGCACCAACCAGCCAAATGTCTGAGGGTAGAATCATTAACCTCATAGGACTTCTCAGAGTAGCCCAAACCTAATCCATATCCTCAAACAGGTTCAGTATTATTTTACATTGAGTCCAACATATTTTTCAAATACCCTGACTATTCCCAGCACCCTGCATGCAGATCCCTAGTGAGTACTAAGTATTTTCTCTGATTTTATATGGCAAACATCACAATCCTTCCCTTTAATTCATCTTCTTTGGTCCTTACAAACCAATTGTAGGTTGTTTTCATACTTTCTGTCAGGGTCTCCAGCCATTGTTGTTATTTTGGCTTACTGGTATTTAAAAATACTTTCAACTATATGCATTTCTGGTGAAGTATGTACACACAGTAGTAATAGGCAGATAAACTTCCTGTATCTTGTCCCTTTCCAAGGGAAGCCAGTGCCAACCACAGTACTTTTCCTCTGAGAATTTTCTGTTCTTCTCCTCAAGTGACCTCACTTATCTCTCATATCTCTCTTCTTCCCTTGTCATCATATAAATGGGATTTATTGCAATAAGTATGAAAACTGCGCTTTAGGATCTCTAATAGCAGACTATACCACCTGTGACAAAGTGTTTGAAAACATTACTGTTACTTGGATTAGTCTTTCCTTTCATTTTCAGCAAATCTAATCATCCACTCCAGGTTCTAGAACATTAATTTATCTTACTTGAATGTTTGATACTAAAAAAAAAATAAAAAATCAAGTTTAAAGATGAGGGCAGGAAAGAACTGAAAATAATATTTTAATTGTGCTCAGTCCCAGGTCAATAATAGGAACTTCTAGGGCAGGGATAGAAGGAGAGAACAGGAAAAATGGCCGTGGCTGTTGAATGGTGCCTTCCCCCCACAGTCTGGAGTATAAAAGTCAAAATACTATTTAGCAATTTCTAACACTGCCTGTGGAGCTTAATTTATTTTATATGTTTTACTTTGTATGTTTTATTTTACTTTTATATGTTGTATTTTATATGTAATACTTTAAACTAGGAACCAAATAAACATCACACAGTATTGCCAGTCAGAAGCTGGGCCAATTCTCCTACATGCTAATTTCAAGGACATGAAAAGACAGAAGCTATTTGCCCTTAAGGAGCTAAAGCCTGAATGCATTGATTGCATGTGATTGCCACTACAGTCCTGACATCCCTCTTTATGCTAGACATGGTGAGAATATTATATGACAATTTCCAAGTTTTTCAATGGAATCCATGTTGTCTGTTTTCATATACACCAGAGAATATGTTTTTACTGGGGGAGGGGGGGTGATGATGGGGAGAGGAGAGTATAAAATTCATCAGGAATCTGATATTTCTAGTCTACCCCAAAACCAAAACTGTTTTTATACAGATGTTGCCTGCTGGGAATTTGAATTAAGTGCCTTAGGGTTATCTTCAGCAGAAAACCCTTGGCCAGACTCAGTTCCCAGTACTCCCTGTCATTTCCACGCTTAAAAAGTATTCAACCTTCATCAGCTGTGGAGTTCCACTCCTGTTGGAAATGTTCATACTGAAGAAAAAGTGAATAGGAAACAGATACACCATTGCTTGTTTACAAAATAACAGCTGACAGCATGAATTTTGAGGAGAAAGTCTGAAGTTATCTCCTGAGAGTAGGCACTTTTCATAGACCAACATGTGAGTCAAAACCATTTTTTCAAGAACATTAATTTACTTAGGTCTAACCCACACAAAATAAAATTTGTCTCTCTTAGAGATCATCCCTGGGTTTTGTGGGCTGGGGACAGTAGTAGAAGGAAATCATTTAGCTGGTTTTCAGGTCTTGGGGAAGAAAAGAATAAAAAAGGTTAGACTGGTGCAGTCTGTAGACATGCTTGGACACCACTGAAGTCCTGAAATATCAGCATTGGTTTTGAGTGTATAGTGCTCCTCTTCAGCTGGGTGCAGATTACTCTCAAGTGAGATAATAATATCAAGCAAACTATCTGAACCTGTATTATCTCTGAGGATTATAGCATTATCACTTGTCTTTCCCCCATCACTCTGTGGCCTCATTGTACAATTTAGTATCAAGTAGTAGAGATGTTTGTTACAATAAATACATTGGAGGCCTATTTTCAAAGGCAGCAGAAACAGAATTTTGCCTAGTTTCATATGCCACTAAAAATACTTCATCTGACTCTAGATGTAACAGCAGGTTTTTTTTCAGCCATCCATGCAATAAAAAAATGACAATTAGTTGGAACACATAAATGTCACCAGAACAAAACAAAATTTCATCCTAGTCATAGGCTTCAGTTCTGGGGGAAGTTAGAAGTTCAAGAGAGCAATTAATGTGCTCTGAAGTTTTTTATACAAATACTAATTCCATTTGTCTGATATTTTTCAGCTGCAGAGTTATTGTGTTTTTTCTTTCATCCCCTGTAGCCAATAGTTTCTAGCAGGCTGTTCTTTCAATTCCTTTGTTTCACAATGTCAGTCTGTGAGACTGCAGGTAAAAATTCTGTTTGGGGAATGCATTTTTATTATTTCTTGATAAATACTTTATGTGTTTTATTTCACATGCAGCAGTACTCTGGTCACAGGGGTTAATAACAAAAGTCCACAATTATGGATGGTGACTGGTTGCTTAGGCTTTACAGCCTTACAAGTTCTCCCCATGGCTGCTCCAGGATGATATAAATATGCTGTAAGTGCCTTTACATTCAAATGTACTTTGACTTTGCAGCAAAGAGCAACATTTGTTAAGATAACAGTTAGGATGTATTTCAGAATGCATAAGGGGCCTTTCAAGTTCGCACAAAATTATGGTGAATCACAACACACACACACTGAGAAATTAATTATTATATATTTAACAATAATATATTGTATAATAGCCATTTACCGCTGTGCATGTACACACTTCAGACAAATATAGAGAAACTCCTGGAAGTGCTAATCGACCTAATTTGCATGCACAATATCAAATATTCACAGCTAAAAAAAATCTGAATATAATTCTCACGGAAAATCCTTTTTCTTAGAGCACAAAGAGAGTCATGCCCTTACTAACTCAGTCAAAGCACAGTAGTAATACCAATGTTTGCCACTTAACGTATTCTTCAGTTTGGGAGCTTTTCTTTTCAAGCTGAAAGAGTATAAAATAGCAATGTTTAAGCCTCCAAATGAACAGATCAGAAGAAAATCACCTGAACATGAGGAAAAGTTAATTACTGGCCAAGGTGAGAAATTTAGAGGCCAGATTAAGTTCCCTTCTCTGCCTGGACAGAGCTGCACCATGCACAGGAGGACATCCTAGCCATGGCAGCAGTCTTTCCTGTGCATGCTGATCCTCTCTGATGAGATACTGAAATGTTTGCCAAGTGCTGGAGAGGCAAGTAGATAACTGATCACTGGGATGCTCATCTGAGATTTGGGACACTTGGGGTCTGGTGTTCACGTGCAAAAATATTCCAATATTTTATACCTAAAGTAGAACACTTAAAAAACAAAACAAAACAAAAAAAAACACATCTCAAAAACCCCAACGAAGCAACAACAAAAAACCGCAACAAATCTCCCAACCAAACAAACCAACAAGCCAACATAAAAAAAACAAACAATGAAAAGCAACTGAGCCAGAATACCCTATAATCCAGAGCATCAACTTGCAGGAGAAAAAAAGAGTTCAGACAGACGTCTTTATTACTTCATCTTAGAAGGGATCTGGAAGTCAAAAAAAAAACATACTAGTGGTTAGAATGCCTGTGTTTCCTCTCCTCAACTGAACAATAATAACAAGAGACAACACTTAACAAGACTGAGAAGACATGTAAAGTTGTGACAGGAATGAATGCAGTCTACTAAATAGCTTGGTTTTATACTGATATACTTGAGTTTATAATATGTAGGCATAGATATAGATGGCAGAATTATCCTTCTGCACATTTGCATGCTGCAGAAATCCAGTCTCAGCTTAAAACTTATAAAAAGCATGAATAAAATAACATCTGCAGTTCCCAATCCAGTTGCAGTGTTAGCAGTAGTATATACAGAAAGGTATTGTTCTATCACTTCAAATTGAGCTTCAATTTCAAAATCTTAGGTAAACATGACATAGTCAACTTTTTGACACAGCCAAAATAGCTGTCCACTTTTCACAGAAGTAGCCAGGAATTCCTTAATTTCACACATACAGGCAGAAAAAAATTCATCAGCAGCCACCTTTCTCACAGAAGAGATCTTTTGAGTATTTCTGCAGATGAGAGACACAAATCACATATTTACAGGTCCTAGACAATTACCCAGACCATACTAGAATGTTTTAAAAGAAATTATTCTTCCTAAAGGTCCAATTCTACTCAACATTATTCATAACTTTACCTTGAAACACTTATTAAAAATGTATTACCTGCTCCAAGGTAAACAGCTCTGAGTAGAACTGTGAGACTGCCTTGGGAGGCTCTGGACAGTTTGGCATCTCACAGGACATCACTCAGCTGCCCTGAGGGAACTGGGACAGTTCAGCTGCTGCTGAAAGTCAGAAGATTCAGACAGCTCATGGCAGACAAGGAAACACCAAGGAACTCAATAAGATAGATCAGACATGGCAGGCACAGGCAGAAATCCTACAAAGGCCTACCCTCCAGGAATGCTACAAACAAGCCATGAGCAATACACTGTGGGCAGTAAAGACTTCCCTTCACAGGCACACCCCTGCCCCATAGCTGAAGGAAGACAGAAGTTGCTGTTTTTTAAAACAAAATAACAAGAGGATACACTGGAAAGATCTCTTCTTGAAACCTATACCCTTGCAGAACTCCAGTACAGAGCTACAAGGCAGCCCAAGTGGGTTGGAACCCCTGCCCATTACAAGTACAACACAGGTAACTATAAGATACACAGCCCCACCTCCCCATACCATCTTGAAAAGATCCACAGTACTTATAAAACCCTAAAGAGAAAAACTAGATTTGCCTGCTTTTTGCAAGCAGCTTCTGACATACCTGTAACATAAAGTTTTCTAGTTTATTGTTCTGCTTACCTTATTTTCTACCTCCTTTTGTCCTGTAATGCAGACTGAAGCATTACCATACCTTATCTGCACATTTTCCTTTCCTAACATATTTCTTTCCACCCACATTACCTTTATAGCATCTTTATTTAAAATCTTAGTGATACTTTGACACCTGAATAATCACAGAATCACTCAGGTTGGAAAAGACCTTTAAGATCATTGAGTCCAACCCCTAACTTAACAATGTCAAATCCAACACTAAACTGTGTACCTAAGCACTATATTTATATGTCTTTTGAGTCCCTCCAGGGATGCTGATTCAACCACTTTCTTGGGCAGCCCATCCCAATGCTTGATAACCCTTTTGGTGAAGAAATTTTTCCTAATATCCAGTCTAAATCTTGGTACACCTTGAGCCCATTTCCTCTTGTGCCTGTGGTGGCAGCTCTCTGGCCACAGAGAGAAACAGACAACTTTCCCAGGCATTGTTCTGGGAAAGGCTGTGAGAAGCTCAGAGAGAAGAATTATAAACAATTCTTATATTAATGTGCTGCACCTGGTGTTGTGAACCTGTAGAATGTGTTATGGAGTTCTGTTTACCAAAAAGGTGGTTTCTTAATTAGCCAATGGTGATGGTGTTTTAATTAAAGGACCAATCAGGTCCACCTGTAGCGGACTAGAATATAAAAAGCAATGGGTTTCTTAATAAAGGGATTAGCCTTCTGTGAATGCCTTGGGAGTCTGTGTCACTTATAACCTGGATCTGACTCATACAGTGACATGTCCTATCATTTGTTACATGGGAGAAATAAGTAGACTTTATAACGATTTTGGATCCTTAAATATTAATTTGTTTCCCCACTTCTATCTTCATTTAAGAAAAATAAGAAACACAGATTCATGCATGAATATTCTTTTTACAGCTATAGAGCATGCAAGTGTGTCTGTTCTATAAAAAAGTCTACCTCTTCCAAAAAACAGCTTTCTACTATGAACTTACATTGCATCAGCAAGCTATGGATGTTCTCATTAGTGCACCTTGCTCTTGGCAACTGCACATTTGCCTAAGTTTCTTTTTGTGGGATTAGAACACCTGCTGAACAAAGCTCTTCTCCAGCTTGGTCCTGTCTGGTAACCTGATCTGCCACATTATTATAACCTTAAATAAAAGCTATGCAGGCCTAATATTAGAAAAACACTGACAGTAAACATGCAGCGCTTCCTCTGCATTACCAACTTCCCCATGTGCTGGTGCCCTTTTATCTTACACAGCTGCACCTTCTCTGAAGGGAACTTGTGTGAGAGAACCAGGCAAAAGGCCATTTAAGAGGCACGGGCAGCCCCAGCAGCCAGGCAGCATAGTAGAACATCTGTGTATGAACTCTGAAACAGGGAGGAGGAGCAGAGCAGGAGCAGAACAGGTCTGAAAGGAGAAAGGCTTGTTTGCAGGTATCAGGATGGGCTGTGGATGTTTAAACCTCAAAGAGTGGCAGGACAAACTGGGAGGAGACAACTTGCAGACCCCAAAAGTCCCATTACACTGTGATTTTTGCCATAGCTTCACAAAAGCTGTGTTACCTATTTTAATACACTTAACCTTTCACAAAATACCACTAGCTGCTCCCCCACCCAGCTCTCAGGCACCACACCAATCCTGTCTATATCCACCTACAGGTCCTGAAATGTCCAGACTGCTCTCAGCTGTTATCTTGATGTCAGGATGTCCTGAATTGGACAAATTCTATTCTGCAAATTCCTAAAGAACACATAGGAGTAATTCACAGGGCTACTTAGCATTTCCTACTGAAGACCTTGGTCCAAAATACAGTGCTTTATGAAAACAAGCAAAAAGATAAGGATGATGGAGATTTTAAATACTAGAATCTGCTCCTGATTACATGACGGCATTAACAATTGCATCACTTTGTTCACATCATCAAACTGTGGTAACTTAGCAACCAGTTTTCTCACTGCATAAACAAGCATTTTTAAATGTTCTGTTCTAAATTCACTTTGGTTACTGGCTAATTTAATAATGTTTGGGTTTTTTTTTTCATTAACAGAACTAAATGTTAATTACAATATCTTACTGCTACTACTACCTGCTTCTTGCACTTCATTTATTGGAAAAAAGTAAAAGAGATTAAATAAACCAATTGCTCTAGGTTAAATAATTTAATTGCTTTGGATAATGTCTTAATTAACGAGATAAACAATGCAGAAAAAATGCATGCCACACTATGATTGTATGTTATGTCCAGGTTTTGTACTGTATTGAGGTAAGTATCCCATTCCTGACAGTTAATAAGGGGAAATTACTTGCTCATTTGAAGAAATATAGTGCTGAAGTCTACAATAAAGTAGGTCCCTAGCACAAGACAGACACTGTAAAAATCTATGTAGTTGAGATAGTTTGCTTTAAGGTAGTAAAGAATAGTGAGCTTTTTTTTTTTTTCCGAGCAATTCTGAATGTTAACTGAGTTAACATTCCTGAATTTGCAATCCTGAATGTTAACTGAGATATGAACCAAGGAAACCATGTGAACTGCAGACCTGAAAAACCATCCACGACACTGTATAGGCATGTCTAAGGGTAAGTAGCATCTAAAATTAAAGTGAAAAGAAAACCCCTTTCTGGATAGTTACAAAAAGAGTACAAGTTGATAATTCTACAGAATGAGCCACTGAAGGAGACTTCCTCCAGTTTCAAATGAATTCTGCTGACAAAATCTTCCTCATGCCAAAACCCTCCCCATGGGGTTCACCCTTTGGAAGCAGGTGTTTTTTTATATTTCTCTATGTTTACCTGTTAAAATGTACAATCTGGCAATAAACAGATTTACCTCTGCATTATTTGGCCCATAATTCAAAACTGGTAAATGAAATCCCAGTACTGCTTGCACAGTGGTGAAAGCTTGGCCACTGAACAAGCTCTGCTTTTATTTAAGAAAAAGTGTTCACATGAGTATTCAGAAGCCTTGGTTCTTTCCTTTATTTAAAAGATGTTTCACCTAGTGAAGGACACAGATTTCTTCCCTCCATCAAACTGCATGGCTGAAATCTCATTAAATGGTAATTCCCCTTTCAAAGACTGCAAGGAAAAGTCAGCCAGATGTGCTTCTACGAAGACTTTCTAAAAGAGAAAACTGTTTTAGCTAACAGTCAGGAAACTGAAGCACAACAAGTTACAGAGGGTGAGAATCTGCTTTACCCTCTATATTTTAAAGATTTTAAGAACAGGCTAAACTGGTGTTGAGACTTGGGTAATTTTCAAAACCACTCTTCCAGCTCTATGTTTCTGTGATGTGAGCACCCACCTCATCATTTATATTAAAAAACTTTGCAAGTTTCAGCTTGCTGGATTAAGGGTAGGTTGACATATCAGAATAGAGCAGGGTGAAGAAGAAAATAAACCTGTGTCTAAACCTGTGTCATCTTTATCACTATGGGAATAATTCTGGCTTTAATGATAATTTTTAATATAATTTCTCATTTCATTAATAAAACTGGAATAAAATAATATTTACATTGCATTTTTTTTCAGAGTTTTCAGGAGAAAAATACACATGAGAAGAAAATAACAATTCTACCACCAAAAAGAAATATCTCTGTTTGTAAAAGTTGCAACAGAATATCTTAAAACCCAATTAGAAAGCCTATTCTCTTGTGACTTAATGAGAGAAATGCTCTATTTTAAGGGTCCTGGGGGAATTTCTACCAAAACCTTGCACGTTCAGGGGTAGAAAATCTCTTCTACTAATCTGCTTCTTAGTCTGGGACAGATTTCTGGTTTCTTGAATGCATCAGAGCAGTGTCTTTTGTCTTTTAATACTTCATTTAATATACTTCAGATTGTTTGCACTTCCATTCTTACCTTAATCAAAAGGCCCTTTTTTAGCTTATCCTCTGTAGCTGATGTCATGAATACTTTTATGCTTTCAAAGTATAAGAATAAAAGCTTTTCTGGGTTGTCTTTTGTATTTTTTTTTTGGGGGGGGGGGGTCGGAGGGGAGGTGGTGGGGTTTTTTTAAGAAAAGCGAACAACTGTTGCTTCCTCAGTCTTGTAAAATTTTTTGTAAATGAAATGTTGGATCCCAACTACTTTTTTCAGGATCAGACTATTCTGCTCTTAATTTATGCCATTAGCTAAAAGAGGCTTCTTTCACACACGTCTCTATCATTATCTTGCAAACTGACCTATGCAACTGGGCAGATGCTGAGATTCCTTTTGGAAATGAAAACCAGTAAATTTACTGGACAGTACAAAAAAACAAATTCCTACTGTCAAGTTTGAAATTCCCTCCCCAAAAGAAGTAAGTGATCTTGACATTTGCCAGCACTCTGAAATCAACCTGAACTCAATCAAAATTAAGGTAAATGTAAAATGAAAAATTTACTGACAGAAGCTAAATAGATGAAAGATAAATATTTTACTAAAGAAATACATAAATAAAATATGCAAAGAAAGCTTCCTACTTCTCTCAGCTCCAAAGGTTCACATGGAAACCACTGTTAGATGTCCATAGCTCAGGTCCCAGCATCTAGTTGCTTGGCACAATCAGAGGATGTAAAACTTTTGAACTGAAGAGTATTTGATTTGGGATTCTCCACTTTTTGCTTCTCCTCAACACTTCAGATCTTCTCAAGCAAATCTTCTTTCCATCACTTCTTCCTTCAAAGATGTCCTATGATTTCCCACCCTCTGGCTGCTCACATCTGCTATTCCCTGGGCATGATTAAAAGTGATTATTACCACTTGTGCAAATGGCAAGCAGTCAGCTATGAATGCCGTGGTGCTTGGCAGACTCGTAGCCCCTTGTGAAGCAAAAGGCCTGTCTGGGCAGAATCAAATCCTTATGCAGATCTTCTTTATGTTATTAACCTGTATTCTTTCAACACAGGTAACCTCATTAATCATGCTTTCTAGAGTCACCCTGTTGGGATTAATGTATGCACCATATGATTGGATTTCACTTGGGAACAGATATAACAGTAACTACTCACTTCAGGGTAATACCAGCCCTTCCCTGACTGCTCCCTAAACTGACACTTAAGGTGTAATCTGACAGATTTTTAAATAATAATTATGTTTACTACAAAGAGAATTATCATAGTGTATCTACCCATCTGTTTAAATGATCATCCATCTCAGTGCCAAAATCAGAAAGAACCAGTTGGTATTCCTAAATCTCATAGGTTAGAAAGGATGGCTTCTTTCTGTGAGAATGTCCCTAAAATTTGGAAGTTATCACTACAGCAACATACAAGTTTTCTCTGGCATCACTTTCTTTCCAGGAAAAGTGAATCCAGCAGTCTAACAGTAATGACCCATTTTTCACATGGAAGAATATCTTCCAATGTTGTAGAGCAAATACTGTAGTAGTGGTCCTTATGCCTTTATAATTAATAGTACACATAAGGGAGAACTGAAATGACCTTTAAATCCCACCCCCACCCAAAAATTTTAATTATCTAGAGCTGAAATGGGAAGAGAACAATTTTAATAACTAGAAGCTTTATGTTTCTGCCCACAATGAGATACATGTCTGTTGGGTTCAAAGGGTTGTTGTTGGTACTAACAACAGGGAGAATATACAACAGAAAAAACCCATCTCCTCATCCCTTGTGCATGCCTTATCAACCAAACATTAGAAACATTTCTAGAACCATTAGAAAAGGGAAAGGATTCTGTGCAAGGAAAAAATAAACTAACTGAGGAATTGAAGAGATCAATTTAAAATATGAGCATGAGAAACTGACCCAAAAGCCATTGTTGACTGTTGGGATTCAGGAGGTAGGGACAACTGATTGATGATCAGAAGCTGATTTATAGGACCCCTTAAAACTACAATCATCCAATGACCTTAAAGATTGCCTTATAGGGTAACACACTGTTCTTCTTGCTTAACCAATAATATCAGAGTTCACCATGTATGGATAGCTCTACCTTTCCTTTGCGTGAATTACTGTTTGCTTAACTCCACACTGGTCATCTGCTGACAGATCCTGCTCCTTTGGTCCTGTGTGTTTCATCTTATATCTTATTTCCACAACCCACATCCACAGTTGTCAGTGGAAACTCTTTTTAAAGGAAATCACAAAAAATTATTTGTGCTTTGTTTGCTATCATCCTGTGTTAGCAGCATGCACAAATCTTAGAACCAACCAAAGGTGAGGATAAACATTTTATTTAACCATAAATATTAGCCTGAGTATTATTTATTAAAATAAAATGTTGGTAAGTTTTGGATGATTCAGAAGGAAAAAACCAGCAACTTAGTTCATTAAAAACAGTCCAAAATGTAACTAAACTGTGTGGCAGCATGCTTACTGGTTAGACCTGAGTGAGGGACTGGGAGACAGTGTGAAATCTCTGTTCCCAACTGGCAACATGATCGTGGCCAAGTTATTTAGCTCCTATTTGTTTACCCATCTGTAACATGGGTGTAAGAAGAGTTATTTCCCAGATGGCAGCATGGTGAAACTTAATTGATGTTTGTAAACTTCTGGCAGAGTCTCTGATGAGAGGTAAGCACAAAATAATATTACATTCACCTCTGGGAGCGCCTACATTTATTTCATAAATGCAATAAAGATAAATTGAGGGTTACAAGAAGAGAATTATTAAAAATATGCTGTAATAATTAGTGTATTCAAAACACACATTTGTGTTCACAGAATACTAATCAGTACTTGTACAGAAGTATAGATCAGACTCGGGTAGTGACTGTTTTATATTATGAAGTGAATGCATATATTGCCCTTGAAAAGTTCAAGTCACTTTCTTTCTTCTGCCCTGACATTACTGAAATTACCCAAAATGCTTTTAAACATTAATATATATATATATATATATGTATTTATGTATGTATATATATTAAATTACTTTCCCAGAATACATTCCAGGGCAGTCACAAGTTGCAGTAGCTCTCTATTTTCCATCTCTAAACCAGACATGGGAACTGACACCAGGGGCCCAAATTCAGAAAGCATTTTCCACAGAGTGCTATCTCCAGCAGCGAGCAGCACCATATGTTGCTATAGGATATTCCCTTCCTACTTCACATATTAGATATTACTGAAGAATTCTGGCTTACTTTCAAGCCTTTTCCTGTTTTCAGCCGCAACTGTTATAACTCTGACTGCCCTTGTTACCCATAAAAAATCCTATCCTTCTCACTTCTTTCTAAAAATGTCATTCTATAGCAGATTTCCACAGACAAATGCCATCTTGGACAGCAACTCATGGAGATAATACTACTGTCTTTCTCTCTTCCTTTTTCATAATGACTTGTCTAAATCTATAGTAGCATGGATGGCAGAAGATGGCAGATCCAAAGAAAAAGTCGTTCACTAGAATTTAGGAGACACTGCTAATTCTCCTAATAATCCCCGTTCTTTTCCTCAGAAGACAGGATGAAAGGCCCATAGGTCTAAAATAAAATTTTAAAAATATTTTAAGAGACATCTTTTAGGACCAGCTGGATTCATGATCTGAGATGTCTGTGCATAAGGTAGGGACAGCAGTGGCTCAGTGGTAGATCCCAAGAGAGTCCTGTGCAAGTGACACACATCAGTGCTGAGACACCATAGGTACCACTGCAGAATTTAGGCTGCATCTCAGACAGTGGCTTGAGCCAAAAAGAAGGTAGAGGAAGACAACTAAGGATATTTTACTTTTAGCAGATACAAATTTTGATGGACCTGAATCTAAAACAAGGCAAAACCTTAAGAACTCATGATGTAACTTCTTTAATTTACCCATGATGTAACTTCTTTAACTTGATGTCTTACAATGTCACTTACTACAGTGACAACATTTTCATGAAATTTGATCAAACAACAAAATAAAAACAAAGCAAACAAAAAATAAAACAAAGAAACCCACAAAACCAAAAACAAAGAAAAACCAAAACAACAAACCAAAAAATAATACAGAGGATCCCACAAAAATAAAAGCAAACAAACAATAAAACAAAACCAAACAAAAAACCCAAGCCAAACAAAAACCACTAAGCAAATAAGAAACAACTTCAAGCAATTTGAAGACCTCTGAGTTGTTGTTTTGGGGTAGGCATTTTATCTGTTTGGAAATAGTGGGTTTGATATTTCTTTTTTGTCTTATGGCTTTTTGTTTGGTTGTGGTTTTTTTGTTTTTAATAAGACTTATCCCAGGTTGCCAGCAATAGACTATGCATTTTGCTCAAACTGGGATGTACAGTCTATGAGTCTCTTGGAATGAATATTCCTCCAGTGAATGCAAATATATCCATTTGACACATTGATATCTCTGGGTTTGTCTTGTTTGCTACAAAGTATGACTATTTCCATGTTCCCCTTCCATTTGTTTGCTTATTAATTAAAAAAAAATATATATTTTCCACAAGTTGATTGTGTATGGGAAAAAAGATTTTCCTTTAGCATGGATAACGCTATGTAGTTGGTATGATCTGTTTTCTTCCTACTTTTCCTTCACATTCCTTCATAAACAACCACTCTTCATAGCAGAGGCTTAATTACAGGTATTAAACAACATCCCTTCCAGCTGAAAAGGCTACTTCTTTTCTTTGACCTGGTTTTTCAGTCTTTCTACAAAATCAAGCAGATGCTTCCACTTGATCTGAACCCATCTTAATCTTTAAAAATAAAATTGCAGCCACAGTAAGATTTCATAACATGAAAGTCAAAATTTGGGGGCCCTGAAAAGATTCACACAATCAACATTCATTTGCCAGTATGTACCACCACAGTTCAAGGCATGATCCAAGTCTAGTATCCAGATCTGATTTAGCAGATGCAGCTTTGATGTACTTAAATAACTTCCACCTGGGAGTTCTGTCCTGAGAGTATAATTACTAGCTCCCATATGGAAAGGAGCCATGATGGAAAGATGGCAGTGTCGACTGAAACCTGTACAGAATAATACAGCTGTTTAATACAATGATTATTAGACATTATTATTAGACATTTTCTGAAAATGTTATATTATAGTATCTCTTTATGCAGACAGTATAGCTAGCTGCAATAGCATATGCAAAAATGAAAACACATTTCTGATTTTGACATTTCATTGTAATATGTGATTCTAGGGTTTAATAGCAGTTTTTTCAAGCCTGGATTCCATTGGCTCACCCTCAAGAAATTAGGAGTATGTTTGAAGTGGTGAGTATCTCTCTTTACTTAATTTCTTCTAGACTTTCTATTTCTTCAGAAATTAATTTTTCCTTTCCCCCTACTAGCTCCCACATCTTTCTAAAAAGAAATATAGCATACAACTAACACAAAAACTGACCAGAAACTGAGATCTAAGCCTGTGACAGTCAACATTCCAATGTAAACACAGGCAGCACCCAGGGGTCTTCCCACTATGAGCCATAAAAAAGGAACAAAGACAAATTCATCTAATTTCAGGCACTCAAAGTTGCTTGTAAAGGGAGAAAGATTAATTTCCAGAGGATGGTTCATATTCCCTAACATCTTGCTATATAACTGAAATTTCTTGGAATGGATCTGGGCAAAAAGCTACCTGCCTCGATGCAGAAGCTCTAGAAAGCATCCCCCCCTACACTTTTCTAAATAAGAGAGACCTTTTCTAGATATGGTATTATGTACTGAAAGTAAAAATGGTTTACATCCATGGCACTGCCCCATAAAGTTTTATAATGCAGAGTGTGGACACCATCATTTCCACAGCATAACTTGTTCCTGCTGGCTTCTTTTCCTACAATGGCTTAGGCATGGATCAAATAGAGCTGTTAAGAACTGACAACAGATATTCTACAAAATAGTGAGCTAGCTGACTAATCCAAATTAGAATGGAAAGCTAAGTCCAAAACAGATTTTACTATTTCCACTAGACCTGTGGATATAACCCTCTAACCAGGAAAACAAATAAAAACATATTATGACTTCATCCATTTAGAGATAAAAAAATACTGTTCAAAATTTTGTATTTCAGTTTTAATTTCTCAAATGAGAACTAAAATTAAAAACAATTTTCAAAGATAGCTGTTAAGCCTGAAGAAGTCATATTCTTACTGCAGAAACAGTAGAAACTGGCTAAGTAAATTGTTTGCTGCAAATTGTTTATCTGGCTACAGGCACAGGCTAAATATTTGCCCAATTTACCAGACAATCTCTTTGTACCTGAGGAAACCTCCTACCAAAGCTATTAAATAAGTATTAATCCATGTCTTGCCTCTAATTAAATGTCATCTATGGTATCTTATGGGCATTAAGGGCAAAGGATGATACGTTTTTGACTTCAGATAATTAGACACCTTCTGTTAATTATACCTCAAGACAGACTTTGATTCAGAAATCTCATGCTACCATTACTGTTTCAGTCTTCTTGATCTGTCCTGGACAAAGAGAATAATGTCAGTTCTAGAAATGTGATTCCTAACATTGTGGGAGAGAGCAGAATTTTGGACATTCATTTTACAAAGCAAGTTATTATGCAAATATCCCAAGACAGTGTGCTACTTTAAAAGGTTTATACATAAGCTCTGCTTCAAGCAAAATGTAAAAATTCTTCTGTTACATTTTTTAAAACATTTAGTGAGAGTGCTTCTGTAAGTATCCCAGGGCTGATTACATTCAATTATTAACATCATACAAATGAGACTAATTAACTTTTTATTCCACTATACCTACTACTAATTACTTTTATGTTTTATTTCTAATAGCCTTTTGGCTGACCAATTATTTCACATTTATAATGTTCTCAAATTTTAATTTTTAACAAAATATATCCTATTATCCTCTCAGAAAGAATTGAGTTTTATTTTTGTCCAAGTTTTGTCTGTCAAATGACATTCACATTTATCCACTAAGTCCCATACCTGACCTGCAGATCATGCAACTCTCAATTCAAAATCAAAGAAATACAGAAAGTAGATTCATGAACAGTTCTGCAATTTAGAAGCAGATGCAAGTGTGATCATGCCTTATAACCTTGTTTGTACCTTTTCTGTTGTTCATGTTCTTAGGACATAATTCATCAATATTTTTTTGAAGGGAAAGAGCAAAGAACTCTTCATACAGGTCCTTTATATAATCTCTAACACCTCAGCTACACTGATTGATGTTCAGTTCCTGAAGGGAATGTAACTATCAGAAACCAAAACACTTACTAATTTTGCACATAATTTTATAATCATCTTTAGCTTTCTAGATCTACTAGTGATCTGCTCTGGCAAAGAAATCCTTGCAAATTTAAACAGGAAGTGAAATGCAAATTATTGTCTAGTACATGCTCTCCCTGCTGTTTGTGGGGAGACTTTTCATTTAGATTTCATGCTTTGCTTTACTGTTTTTCTTCTTCAATTCCTCCCCTCCCCCTCATTAAGCCTAATGGATGCATCCATCCAGGAAATCGTAACAACATGATATACAATAACTTGATACCATAACGTGGTTACTCTGCATGTTCATGAAATTATTGTGTGTTACTGGTCTTAGATTATTAGATAACAGCTCCTGAATTGAGAGCCGTTTGCATTGACACCCTCCAACAACACAAGTGCACCATAACTGTACATACCACTTATGAAACCTAACACAATTCTCAATCAAGAGCCAGAAATAGAAAATTAACAGAAGCTTAGCCTTAATTTTAAGATTTCATAGACTAATAGAATTATTGATTTTCTATTTTAAGCTTGAAAAAATAATTTAATTGAAAAATTTTATATTTCATAGCATCTGAGTTCAGGATTCTTTTTTGCTAAGATTCATATCTTCTTTGAAAAGAAATTCTTATCTTACTTCCCTAAGAAAATTTAAAAGTAAAAATTTCTGCAAGTGTCAGCAGTTACAATGTCCCCATTGAGACCAAATGTTGGCAATAAGATGAAAATAGAGTTATTCTTTTCTATATTAATGGATCTAATTCTTTGGAGTCTGTAACTATAATTTTGTATTATTACCAACAATGTCATAATTGTACATGGAAGCGTATAAGTCACAGACACAACAGGAACCTGCAGCAACCATTTGGGGTCTCTATGGCACAAAACACCACCTTCCAGCTAAATCTGAGAAACCTTTTTTTAGTGTTGTGTTGTAACCAAAGGAGACAACTGCATAATGGCTGCCTAATGTTTGAAACCCTGAAAGGCTGACCCAAAATGCACGCAGGTCAGTGAGCCTTTCTGTGTTTAGGTTTTTTATTAACTTATGAGGTCCACCTCTAACTGATAGATTAAATCATTTGTGTTACTCATGCACATATAAACTAACAAATTAGGCATGCTGCAAACTAAGGAATTAAATTTACTGCAGCCTGCCACTGCCTGATTTGCCTGGATGCAGTGATTTCTTATACTGAAAAATTGTAGGTACAAAAACACTCATGGACAATAAACTAGATATTTGCAAATATTTTATGGATCTATTTTTCAACTCACACAAAGCCTTAGTTCTGGCTGACATTGGCTCAGTTTCTGTAAAATTGTACTTCAGGTAAGAAAAACAAACCTCTAAGCAGCACTACAAACTCACAACCACCACTCTGAAATAATGTTAAATATGCTGAAACAAACACCTGTATAAGTATGCGCATTTCATGATCTTGACAGTAGATAAATAAGTAGGGATAGCCTATCTTCCACCATGCTTTAGGTTGCATGGCTCCTCATCCAAAAGTTTGGAATGTACAGAGCTTTGGGAGACTAAAAACATGGCAGAAAGAAACAGTTTTGTGCTAAAACAAAATACTGAAAGCACCACAGAAACAAATCTATTCAATACTTTCTTCTGACAGGCAGTGTCAATAATCAAACATGCATGATTTAACTTCTTAAAGTATGTTACTTCAAATACTTGAGATGAGCCCATAATATACCCCTTTCAAATAAAGAAATGTTTATGTCAAGCTAGCTACCATTATAAAGAAAATTGCACTACACAAAGAAGTTACTAAAACTGGCACTATTGAGCAATGTCAGAACAGACAAGGGCTTGAACTTCTCCATTTCAGGTGTAAAAAAAAACATCACCAGAATGCTTTTGGAAAGTCTTTAAGTACCACATGTGTCTGTTCTGTACCTGTATGGTCTTACCACCAAGCCTGCTAGAGTTGGAGAAGTTTGAACAATGCTCTCGGGCACATGGTATCTATTCTTGGGGCTGTCCTATGCAGGGCCAAGAGTTAGACTTTGATGATCCTTCTGGGTCCCTTCCAACTTTGAATATTCTGATTCTGTAAATAAGAAACTGAAGCAATCAGAATTTTTAATTAAACTGTGCATAATTTTTGTTATTTAATACTCTGAGCCACATTGAAGTCAAATCTATAATATCTGATTATGACTCCCAGCTGCTACTGTGTATGTTCTGCAATGAACACTTGAATGCATCTCCTATCAGTAACTAATTTGTCTTTCTTTGGCCCAAAGCTGTTATGACTGGAATTTCCATCAGTCTTATACTTTCTGTGCAACTGCACTGACATAGATATTTGAACATTTCATACTTACCTTTGGTTTTCCTGAGTGATTTTCAGTTAATTTAAAATTTCTGTGCTATTTCCTTCAACTTCCTGTAAAAAAAGACATAAATTGTGAGAAACATTGAAATACTTTTCGATATATAACAAAAAATCTGCAGCAATACTAATTGGCAACGTGTCTGATCAGCATTTAAAATACTCCAATGTTTTTTACTCCATTAACCTTGACATAAATTATAGTAAGTAGTCTCTGTGTGACAGGAGTTTTAATTTAGCACTACCTCTCAAGTTACATATGTCTTTGAGTCTGACATAGAGCATTTCTTCTGGCCAGTTTTTTACCTTGAGGGAAACTGAACAGACTGTAAAACCAGGTCTTACCATGTCAACAAGGAAGGGTGTTCACAGCATCATTTTTTGCTACAGCCAGTACTATGCTACAAATGACTTGATTTTGTCTTTCAGCATCCATGACCATTTTTGGTTTTTAGATTGAGCTGCTAGACAAAGCTCTGAATGCAATGAGCTTTGTACTTCACATTTCATCTATATCTGAAATGATGCCTACTTTTTTGGCTACTAACATAGAGCTTCAGACTTCAGAGTCTGCAGCAGAACCTAAAGTTGTTTTATTCAAACTATTACTCACTTCTCTCAAGACATCTGTTAGTTCCTATATTTTACAGAAGTCTTTCCAAGTTCCTGTTGCTGCACTGTTCCATGAATTTTATATGTCAGGGTTATCTACCACAGGCTTTTACCTCCTTTCAGTGCAGTTGGAAGGAGGAAGATTTTGCAGCTTTGATTTACATATTTAGATCAAAGTACTCCAATAGCTCTCCACAGTAGTTTAGGAAAAGGAAAAAAGGAAAAGGAAAAAAAAAAGAAAGTAGTTATATCCCATACCTTTCCACTTTCTAGTAGGCAAAGCACAGCAGGCCTAACCTGGAACTTGCTAGAACCAAAGAGAAAATTTCCAGTCATTTGGGATTAGAGCTAGTGAAGGTAACTCATGTATAAACCAGTTTGCTGTACACCTGAACCACGCTGGGTTCTAAGGAAATAACTTTCATTTGGCATTGGAAAAATGTATTTGATGAGTTGACTTTCATACTTTGAGCATTAAAAGGCAGTAACAGATCAGTTAAATGGGTCTGTTAACATTCCAGCAAAAGAAAATGCATCAGACACACTTATCTTTTAAAAATAAAACCTCTGTGGCAAAAAAACCATACTGTACATACTTACGTAGCATTATGAAATGTTTTTAAAAGAATATGGCAATGCTTTGGTTTAATTAGAATGTTCTTAAATTACAGTGGGTTTTCCCTTTCAAACGAGGGGTTTAAAATGTTGAATTGCTGTTACAAATGGTACTACAAACTCAGAAAACCTGCACAAGGATTCAGCCCAAGTATGCTTGAAGGGCCAAGTCTCCAAAGGCCTGCAGGGGCCATTCCATTTTCCCTTATGGCTACTTAAGGAGTATAAAAGGTTTCCCTCCCTTGCTGATGTGGCTGTCTCCTGTCGGGACAACTATACAACATTGCCATCTGCTGACTCTCTCTTTTCATTACAGTGCAGACAAGCTCAGCCCCCCCACCCCCCCGCCCCAAAAAATCCACTCTATAGACTAGCAATTTATATTTAAAGACCTTCTAAATATTTATATCTATTTTTTAATAAAGCAAAAGGAAGAATTTCCTACAGTGGATATTTTTTCAGGGACCATATTTCATTTGTTATCATGCCATGGGGGAGCATAGCTTAGAGAGCTTACACAGGAACCTTACATAAGGCACATGGATCCTAAGTTGTCCTGTTTGCTAGGGGAAAAAAAGGAAGAGTTCATAACTTACTGCTGCTGTTCATTGTTTTAATATCTTGATACCAAGTAAATCTTCTAAACAAACCAAGAGTTCTCTTCATTCCCCAAAGCTCTCCAATGCTGAAGGCCTGCTAATTGCTTTAGAAACAAGGGACAGACTTTTTTTTGTACTCTTAGGTAGCAGTGCACAGGGTTGGTAGAAAAATGAGGCAGGAAAAACAATTATTTTAAATATGTCATTGAATTTAAAGATGGTCAAACTTATAAAAAGAACACTGGTTGTACCTATACCTGCAATTTTCATGTTATGTGTTTTTCACAGTTTTTTTCAGCTTTTCTGTAACTTTTTGGCACCTGTTTTATTCAGACTATACATAATTAATTAATTTAATCTTCTGTCAACAGATATAACCGCTTCAGGAGACAGTAAATTTGGAGATATGTTTGACCTTTTAGATGCTTAGTCAAACATAAAGCCTTACATGAACAACTGCTGTTTGCCCACCATTAGGAGTGACACATTATCCCCTACTCATGCTGACTGTACTTTTAGCTGCATGAAATTACCTCCTCACTTCACACAGCTGGAACACTTATCAGTGTAACCAGTGACAAGGACATGTTAAAGTGCCTTTATTGAAAGCTTGTGCTATTTCTAACTGCACAACAGCCAGTAGAAATGGAATGCTGTTTGTAAATGCTGAATGCACTAACCCTGCAGAAATTTGCAAGCATCTGTATTTTATAGTTGAAGTGGTCCTCACACAGGCCACTTTCAGTATGCAAATTTTAGCACATGAACAAATTTCTGCAAGTTCTGTTCCTTGGATTATGCAGTATTCAATACAAGCCTATCTGCTTGCTTTGTACAGCACCAATGACTATGAGAGCTGAACCAATAATGATGGAACCTTGTGAATCACAAAAAAAAAAAAAAACAAACAAGAAACAACTTTATTCTGTAAACAAGTATTCATGTTAGTATTTGTCATTTTATTAAAAATTAATCACCTGATATCAAGAATCCATCAAAGACTTCTGAATAAATCTAGACTTAAACTTGACATTCCTGGCTGCATCTGAAATGTGTTCACAGCTGTGGTCATTCCTACATACTAGTGAATAATCTCCAGAAATGTTTGGTTATTTCAGCATCCAAAAATGAGATTTCAAAGGAAATCAGGAGACAGTCCTATCTTTCCTTCCTTGAAGTCACTATGCATTTCAGCATTCATTTCAAGGATAGATGATGCCAACTTGGAATACTTAAAAATCCCATTCAGAATCAATTTGTTTCTCCAAGCTAAGAAACAAAAAAGTTAAAAATAATGGTGCTATTGTTTAATATATATTTACTTGTAAATCCCCAAACTTGCAGCATGAATACAGAAATAACCCCTATGTCTGTAGATCACCACCTGACATAGTGAGGGTCAGCCTAGAAGCTTCTCACTGCAGGGGCAGAGGCTAAGATGCTGTGGTGAGCATAGAAGCACCCAAACTGGGCACATATTGTGTGTGAGAATAAAATAAAGACCACTGAAGGGCAATATCTCAGTGCTAAAAGGTCCATCACTGTAGTACCTACACGGACACCAGTACTTCTTCAGAAATCTTACTAGAACGTGTTTAGAATTCATGATGTTTTTTGCCTGTATTTTTTTAAGAGTGTTTGCCATTATATGCACCGTCATGGCATAAACCATTATTTCTTTCTTCGCAGTTTCTAGTGTGTTCATTTCTTCCCATTTATCAAGAACTTTACACCTCATAGACTCTAGTTGTTCTGAAACAGAGAGCAGTTTTTCACTATTCTCTTCGTCTCATTCTGCTTCAGGTTTCCAGAAGTAAAAAAAATACATGCACAATTTAGAGGGCAGAGCTGGCAGTGCAAAGCTAATTGTCATCTAAGGCTGTGTCCATAGGGCTCTTGATAGGTATACCCACATATAAGCTTGAGTTAACCATGCCAAGCACCCACAACATTGTCCCCAGTTCTGTTGGGTACACACACACATTGTACCCACACTTTATTTCCACCAGGAAACTAATGCTGGCACATGAGCTGTGCCACTCACCTTTCACAGTCATGCTCAACCAACATCCTTTAGCACTTCATGTAAAAATAATCAGGCTCTGAACACAAAGGGAACAGAGCCAAGGAAGAAATTACTGGGTCTCAGCACAAAGAACAGATAACAGCACAGAAGGAGCAGAATAAACATGTAGTACTTCCTTAGGAGAGTCCAGGAAAAAAATGCACTTCAGAATTTTACAGGCGAACTTCACTGTCACTCCACCCATTCACCTCACTACAAGTCAATAATGTTATGTTACAAGATCCTACATGGCCTGCTCATGCTTCTGTCCAGCCAGGGTCTTATTTGAGGCAAAGACCTTTTTGGCTTTTCACAGCTTGTCAGCAAGCTCGTCTGCAGGCTGTCAGTGTCCGTGCTGCTGCAGCCAGAGCTGTATTACAGGCCCTTGCCAGCTCCTCATCTAGGGAAGGAGAGGAACTGCATGCACAAATAGTGCCCTTCACTCCAGCGGTCTGTACTAATATAAATAAACTTCCTTCCCTGGTGGCAGTGCAGCTGAGGATTGTCCTGTTTTATCTGTCTCGCACACTGTGTCCATATGCAAGGGAAGCTACGGAGAACAGAATGGCCAGGAAAGATGGGGGCAGGGTTACACCTCCGAGGCTTGCAACTGCAGAAGGGAAGGAAGGAGGAAGGAAAGGCACAGGTGAAGTGAGTGAGAACATGGAAAGGAGGAACTGGCCTTTCTCTGCTGTGTGAGAGCTTCTAGCCTTGCTCTCTGGCTTGTCTCACTCCTGCAATGAGCAGGTCAGGAAAATCCTGTTCACTGAGGGGCTGCCCTGGAGCTGGGAGGGCTTTCAGACTCTGCAGTGATTCATTAGCCACATGTAACAGCTTTGTGCCAGGGTGTCAGATTCAGGACTAGGCACTATATTGAGTAATGATGATGTTTCAGCATTAAAGATCACAGATCACCTAAATTTCCTACTCTCCAAGCAGCTTGTCAGTGGCAGCCAGCCCTCCTCTTCATCCCTCTGGTCTGTGATGCAGTATCAGCACTCAGTTAATAGGTCCAGGGGGAGCCAACAGCTGTGATGAAAAGTGAGGCAGGCTGGAGGAAGAGAGCATGAGCCAAATTTGAGGGCTGCACTGCCTCATGTGGGGAAAGGACCTGACCATGCTTCCTGCTGCTCCCTGCCCTGGGGTCCAATAGCCACTAGCTTCTCAAGGATCCCGTTTCTTGTGTGAAGCACAGTAAATGATAGAAGAGCATAGTCTCACTCAGTAGATCAGAATAAGTGACTGGTCCTGGAAGGGCCTCAAAGAAATGTTATCTAGAGAGAAGAAAATGATGCCTTCTGTTTTAGAAAGTATTAAGAAAATTTTATTCAATTTCTCCTCTGACAAAATTGTTAAATTCTCATTTCAGGTTAATATTGATTGAACACTTTTTTAGTTGCTTACATTAACACACCCCACATTAAAAACAAAAACAAAAAAAAACAAAAAAAAAAAAAAAAAAACAAAAAAAAAAAAAAAACAAAAAAAAAAAAAAAAAAAAAAAAAAAAAAAAACAAAACCACCACTCAATAAAACAGACCAAAAACCTAAACAAACAAACAAACAAAAAAAAAACCAAAAAAAAAAAAAACCTCAAACAATATTTGAACAATGTTTGTAAAGCTTTGTTCCCTATAGTGCCAGCACATGTGGCCCAAATTTCTTGGCTTGGGCTGCTAAATACAGCAGTAAGACAAAAAGAAGAACAGCAACATTCACAACTTTCTGACTTGGCTAGTTTTAATTCCTCAATGTGTAATTGAGGAAGACAGGGAGGGGAAGTTGGAGGTTAACTGAGTTAGTACTTCCAAAATTAGTACCTGACAAGGAGGAGAAAGAGAGATACCTTTACCCATTGTTTAAATTCCTTTTAGCTCATTTTATGCAAAACTATGCCCTGGCCTGGAGAGTTCTGTTGGTTTTATTCATTAGTCCTGTGGGAGATCCAGAAGCAATGTGTTTTTTAAGTGGTTGACTGCAAAGCAATGGAACTCAAATTCTGTACCATGCTGTAGAAGCAAACATAATCAGAGCAGCTGCATTCAGGCATACGTTCATTGATGGGAAGACAGTTACACTAGGGAGAAATTTGGGCCAGTTTAGCTGCTGAAGAAATAAAACCCCACAACCACAGCTGGTTTGACTGTTCAAGCACTGTTCCTAACACTACACAGAAAGAAGATTAAGAAGATTTGAATCTTTCTCTTCTCTCAAAGAGGAACTTTACATCACCCCATGAACAGCTATTTCCTTATTTACTACTTTATAATTTACTAACCAGTATGTTCTCACACTCTGGAAGAAAATGGCTTTCAGAACAGGTTTTCACTAAAGTCATAAAATGCAGATGTGCTATGGTCAGATTAGTTATACTTTATCCTGGTGACATTTCACAAGATTTCCTAGTTTATCAGCAATCAGCTTTTTTTTATTTTTTTTTTTTACTCTTCCACAACTTTCTAGATTTATGTTTTTTATCCTACTTGAAGATCCTAATACAGATTCCTTACAGAGCAAATACTTACTTATCAAGTGACACTACTTTCTTGAGCAAAACATCAATAGACTGTTAACCTCAGTGCTGTTACTGAATCAAAGCACTGAGCAAACCTCCCAGAGGGACTGGACTATTATATGGATAACTACAGCATTCAGAACTGATACAGTGAAGGCTGAAAAGAAGCTTAGCAAGGGTACTTGAAAGCACGTGATTCAGGGTTTAACCTCCTCATCATAAGCATGAAATCCAGTTACTGTGTTTCTGCCAGCTGAAGAGTTTCCTGCCCTGAGACATCTCTAACACTTTAGAAAGTCTTCCACTGACACCTACTGGTTTCAGATAAGGCCGGAAGTAAAAGAAATATAAGAAATATTACACATCTGATTTCAGTAAATATCAGCACATTTTGATCACACTAACATGAAAAGTCTCAAAAGCTGAGGCATTTTTTATTGGTTTTCTTTCTGGCCCTTTAGAACCTTAATGGCATAATTTGTACCACATCTCTTTTCTGCTCAACTCAGAAGTGTCCTGTCAGTCATCTTTTTATTTTCTGGAGTCTGATTCATCCGTTACACTGTTTCTAATTATTTCTTCAGTTTAGACTAGAACAAAAGAGAAGAAGAGCTGCACAAATATCTTTTTGAGATCATATACAAAGGTAGATGTAAGCAAATAGTTGTTACATATAATGAAGATTATTTCACATGCCCAGAGGTCAAATGTTGCTCTAATAGGGCAGAGAGAAACTGAGGTTCAGTGAATTACAGCACAGTGACTCCAGGTTTGAATGCTCAGTGATGCAAAGGAGAGAAGAATTGACACTCTGTGAGGAGCTAACAGGATTCAATCACTCTCTTTATTAAAACTGCAGCATCTTTTCCTAAGAGGAGACCTCTTTTTCACTGAATGAGAGAAGCAACTACACATTATTAGATATCACAATAACATATGAGGACAGCTTAGTTCTCTGTCTACATATCTATATTCTTATTTTCTCTCCATCATTAGATTTCAAAAATCCTACCAGACATTTTAACTTCTACTAACTAATGTTATTAAAAAAAAAAAACAAAAAAAAAACCAAAAAACAGTCTTGTATAAAAAACCTTTTCCTCTGCCCACCCTCCAAGGATAGTTTTCCTATACATAGAAAAGACTACCCGTGATCCATGGCTAGAGGAAAAATTCAGTCTTAGGCTGTCAGTAGTAAGTAAAGCATGGAAATGACTCAAATTTCAGTTGTTGCTTTTCATGTAAATCTACCAAGTTGACATTAGGATAGCGCATGTGCCCAGACTTCTCTGGAAACAGACTGCTCTTCAGAACTGAACAGTCTTATGGGGCATTGGCTTTTTATACCAACAGCTGACAAATCTCTCAAGAACTCCTTCAGATAATTCTGGGATGTTTATCATGATTCCCTTTCACCACTTTGGCAGAAGACAAAATGTCGCATTCTTCCCCTTTATCTCTAAAATATTTATAAAAGCTTGCACAAAAATCAATCTCTGAATAGCCTAGATAAAATGTGCATGTGCATGAGCTATAAATATTCCACACTATGCCCTGTTCCATCTTAAATTCATGCCAGTTTGACTATCCCACAATAACATGGCATGAATTCTCTCTCTGTATACAAGTATAGAGACATGGATTACTGGGTCACTGTTAGTCACCATTCTGCTTACCTTAATGAAAGCTAATGACCCCGAGTCTCTTTCACATTCCAATATCTTAACTGCAGAATCATCCAAAATACCTTTTAAGAGCACCATGTAAATATTGTATAGTGTACACACTAAATAAACTGGAAACAACAATTGCAAAGATATAAAAGACCTCTTGAGTTAGAGTCTTGTTAGAGTTACATTTACAAGACAAAGGGATGGGTAAAAAAAGGAATCAGCAGCTTAGAGAAAGAGAGTGACTTGGTAATTCTTCAGGTTCAGACAATGGAGTGGGCAAGAGCAAGAAAGCAGGTAGGCTATCAGGACAGCTTCCAAGCCTAAAGGTTAGAGTTCTAGCATTAAACAAACATAAGAGTTACTGAGAGTTACTTCTTACTGAGAGTAAGAAGTCAGATCAGAGCTTGGGGCAGTGGTAAGGAGATTTGGAAGTTGATATAAAACATCAGGGGCAAACACCGGTAGCATGGAAGCACTGGGACTGTCCAAAGAGCACAGGCAGTAGTAGAAGAGGCTAATTAGGCTTTGCTGCCTCTACAATAGGGAACAAAATCAACACCTCAGCAAAAGTGACACAGTCTGAAATTTAACAGCGCACGCTGCAGTCTGTGTGAAAACTGTCACTGTGACAGCATTCAGCCCTTTGGTGGTGGTCAGCTGGGAATGGCAAAAGAAAGCCTTGGTCCTGCTCAGAGTTTAACCACGTCTCTCACAATGAGAGGTACAAAAGAAAGATTTTTCCCAGAACTGTCCATCCACAAGGTCTAATTCTTCAAGACCTGACATTGCAAAAATTTCAAGAACACTATTTAATAGTTTCTGCTCTATCCCATCTACGTCGTTGTTGCTACAAGGGTTGATAGCATTTGAAACATTATTTGTTTCTTTCCAGAGCAGTACTGGCTTTCTGCATAGGAACCTGCACACCTTTCCTGAGTGTTTCATCCCTTTGACCTGAGCCTTCAGAGCCTATGATAACGGACGAAAAGCGTAAAATATAAAGCAAGAGTAAAAAGTTGTGTAATTGAATTTTGTTTTGGTTTGGTTTTTGGGGGGAGGGTCCGGTGGGTGGGGGCGGGGGGGTTGCTGCAAGTTCCAAAACCAATTTTAAAATTAAATTTTCAGTAAAATCCAGTTCTTATGAAAACTTCTAAATGAGCTATTGATAAGACTAAAGACTAACATAAAGGAAAAAAAAAAACAAAACAACACCTCTATGGCAGGTTTCAAACAAAAAATTTCTATGGTAGGTTTCAGCCATTCAAAGCTTTTTCCATTTTTAAATAGATCAGGGGTTGTTACAGATTAAAAAAAAAAAAAAAAAAGACAACGAAAAATATGGACAAAATATGGACAGTTTTCTGCCAGTAAATATGAAGACTCAGACTCGTGCAAACCCCTTGCTTTTGGACAATCCTTTCTGGTGTTATGCTGCTTAGCAGTGTGATACTCAACCTAGACAAAGCTCTTACGCTGTCAACTATGTCATATTCATCATCACCTTTCATTTCATTTCAACAGATTGTCAATATCACACAGGTACTCCCGGCTCATCACTGAAGAGAGTGGATAACGAGGGTGAAATCCTCAGAGCAAATCCACAGGATTGTCTCTGGGTCGATGGAGAAAACGAGCCTAAGAAGCTGTCAGAAACAGAGCAGTCTAGTTTGGGAGTAAGGAAAGTAAAAAAAAAAAAAAAAAAAAAAAAAAAAAAAAAAAAAAAAAAAATAAAGGATACAAAAGGATGAGATAGGGAAATGGCAGGGACTGACAGGTCCAGGATGAACTGAGATGGGGTCCTGTGCCATGAGCATGATGGGAAGAGGCTCCAAGGGGGCTGGGCAGGGCCACTTAGGTATAGCTCTGCCCCTCTGCCCTCAGATCTTGACATCTCCTCTGTGCATCCCTTCTACACCCATAGTGGAAGACTCCTTTCCTTATGTGTTTTCCTTTCACCAGAACTGAGATGTCACAGGAGGGAGAGGCGGGGGAAAGGGAAGTGCAGCCCTGCTCCTGGAAGCCTGAGGCAAACACCACCCTCTGCTCAGCAGCATTTGTCCAGTAAACCTGGCCAAACCTGATGTGGCTCTACCAAAGAGAAGACATAAGAACAATAGGTTTGACACTTCAGAAATCCAGCACAGTCTATTCAGACAATGTTCTGCTTATTCAGTAAGCAGCTGCTGTCTCCGATTTCTCTGCTGTGGGTTGCTCCAACGGAAACTTTTGTCAACAATAAAGCAAAGGGCGAGCACTGCATCTCTGGTGTCAAACATAAGGTCAGGGAGTGCCCATATCTGACTTTAAATACTTAATTTCTCCATAGTATCACCAAAGAAATGAGCTGATATTGACAAATAAATATCACCTTGTAAAGTGTTATAAGCAGAGACCCCAGAAGAGCTCATGCTCTAAATAAATTGAGAGGAAAGAAGACTATTAAGAAATGCTTAACAGTCCAGATTACAGACTCCTGTTTCAGTTTGGCTCCAGGAAAATCATACCTTTTGTGCTGTGACAGCAGATTTGCTTATTCTGCCACATTTGGATTTTTCAAAACCTAGAGATGATCAATTGGATTTCAACTGTAGCAATGTCATTCTCGGCATAATTCACTTAGCCAAGTAGCTGCTCTTACTCAAGGATTTAGTGATTTCTCTGTCCTCCTCTTCCCCGTCTCATGCCCATAAATGTTGGATATTAATGTGCAATTGCTTCACCAAAAAATTTAGAGGAATGAGTTTTTTGCCCCTTCAGTTATCACTAGGAGAACCAATGTCAAAATTCTATCATGGCTACCATCACATTATAGAGTACAAAATCAGAGTATAATTTTCAGCTGCAATAATTTAGTTGTGTTCCATGTGCAAATCACGGTCCTAAGTGCCCAAGAATAAAAACAAACAGATTTTATCCAAATAAAGATATTCAAGTATTATAATTCAACAGAGTGAAAAAATCAAAAGAAAAAAATAGAAAACTGCCTGGTAATTAAGATAAGAAATATCACACATAGGTAACCATCAAAGTGAAAGGTGGAGAAATAATTCACCAGTAGGTTACAGACTGATTTTTTTTTTTTCACTAAACATTTTAAGGATTTTAACATTAGGGCTCAAAATTTAGAAGGGTTTTGGAGGGGTTGGTTTTGTTTGGGGAAGGGGAGGTGGTGTGTGTGGTTTTGGTTTTTGTTTTTTCTTATATAATGTTTTTAACAAAGTGCTTCAGTGATAGCCAGATGATTCAGCGTCAGTTTGTGTTACTCGTAATTAGAGAAAAGCTGGGAAAGAATTCGTCCATCTTTCCTAAACACTGTCTGCTCTTCTCTCCTGACCATACAGAGATATTTCAGCAAGTGAAAATGTGAGTATGGCACGTGATGCTACTCTCTTGTAACCTGGGGGACACTGCAGGAAGAAAGAGTGATGTTTTGCTGCTATGCAGTTAATTAAAAGGCATAAAGTCACAGTAGGAACATGGGGACACATGCAAAGGTTTGTCTCACCAGTAGGGTAGAAACAGAACTGGGAATGCACTAAAGACAAAAATCACACCACTTTTGTAGCCATGCAGCTTAATTTGCTGGTCAGTCAAGAAAAATTGGAGGAAACCACACACACACAGAGACATGCACTCATGACCCTAATTTAAATGAATAAATGAAAGCTGTGACTGAAAGCATACTCTGCTCCTGAATCAATTAATATAAGTATTGGCAATTCACCTTTTTCCCCAGTGATACTTCTTCCAGTCTTGTGGCCTGTGCATGTGCAGATGGTTTGCAGAGGTGTGCAATTCCTTTTTTCTCCTTGATTTCTCCTTTCTCCATTAACATACTGGAGCTTACAGAATGAAATTATGTCAGTTCAAATCACTGAGCAGACTGGAAATCAACTTTCTATACAGGCATCTCTCTTAACACTTGTATTCTCTGTTCTTGTTTGCTTACCGGTATAAGCAAAGAGAAGAAGCAAAAATGAGGAATAAATTGGCTATCCCCTTTGAGACCACAAATGATTAAATTTTAAAAAATTATTAAGTCCATGAAATTTATTAAATACATTTGATTTTTAAGTGGGAGCAATGGGCAAGATGAGAAGCTGACCTCGGAACACATTGCATTCCTTAAAAGTGACTATTAGCTCAGAAAGACATAATTAATATAGACATAACCCAAGAACCCCTAGCTAAGGAATACAACAGTTAAAATAATACCCTTAGAATCTCATAGTTACACATTGCCAAGTCTGAGTAATAAATCTGGGCAAGAGAAAGAAGGGGGTCTCTTAGGCAACCTGTGCTCGGCTCCTCTGCCGTGGGAACTTTTTCTCAAGAGTGCTGCTGGCCTCACTTCAAAGTGCTCTGTGCCTAACATTAAATTTTTCACAACAAGCCTTTTAGGTAGATAATATACTATGGCAGTTTTTTCCTTTGTGAATATGCTTGTTTAAAACCAAGGCAGATAGAAAGTTCAACCATTTAATCAAAGGACAAAGACTGACATCACTGCTAGTTAGTACAGCTTTCTGTTAAGCTTTGTACCAGAGTTGCTCTATCTCACAAAAGTTGTACTGATTAAATTTCTTTCTGGGGAAAAAGGTTTCCTGGTAAAAAATGCTTCAAAAATTACAAGATCAAGTTGCTATAGTGATATAATAATGCACTTTGTCTCTTCTATTCCCCCCTATCCCTTCTTCCTTTTACTCTGGCCTCTCAGCTCAGAGGCAGAGGAGAAAGGTTGCTTGACAATATTGACTCAGATGGGAAGTAGCCAACTTTTGTGGCAAGGTCATTAATTGTGTGGCAGGTGATACTTTCTATAATCCAATGGGGGTATGTTGGAGGTATACAAGACTAACAACCTCTGCTTGTTTGCTTGATCATTTCCAGTTTCTGATGTACTTGGGCTTCTCTTGGAATAGCTGTTTCAGTCAAGCCTGATCTCTATTTTCTGTGTTAGCAGCCACAGTCCAGCAAACACCACTGTTAATTTCTCTATAAAATTCCCCCTTCATAAATAAGCTGGCATCTCACAGAGGATGAAAACCTGACTATAAGTACTATAGCGAGGGACAAAGTGCCAAATTCTTTCAAACATTTCTCTCATCTACATGAAATTTCAGGTTTTGTCCATGCTATAGTAGTAGATGTGTCTTACAACTGCTCATCTAAGCAAACACAGGGGATTGGGTCATTGAAAAGAAGACAGACGTGATTTTGCTTAAACCTCTTTCATTTTTCTGGAACACACAACCAATACACCCAGAAAGATAATGCAAAATTTACCTTTCCATCCACTTGGAGACTCTTTTTTTTACTTTAGCCTGCTTGCTTTCATGCTACTCTAATATTTTGCTGTTAAATCATTTGGTAAAAGTTCATGGTTTGCCATGAACTCCTCCTGGAAATGCAAGAACTTGTTAAACTGTTCAGTTTTAGCTACACCAGCCAAGTGTGAAGGTATGAACTGGTATTCCCCTTTGACAAGTTCTACAACCATAACCTCTTACACTCTAACTCATCTCTTTTGATGACTCTCATGGAATCTGTCAGTTCCCTCCTCTTTCCTTTTCAGTGCTTTCAACTTTAGTATTTCCAGTGGAATAGAAAAATCTGTTGAGGCACTAACACAAGTCACAGGTGACTGTGGATGTCTGTTGTTAGGGCAGAAAAAGGCAGACTTTGCTGGAAGCAGAGGAATGCTGGATGAAAAGTTACCTGAAAATCTTCTAATCTTCCTTGCTCTCTCATTTTCAGCTGCAAATTCATTTCTTTCTATAATGGAACAAGTTTGTTTTCTGGCAGAGTACAATCATCCTTGTTTTATTTTCTCTGAAGGCTTACAAAACTTCTTTTGATTTAAGTGTCCAGAGGTGTAAAGTTTAAGGTTTGTTCTGTAAGCCATTTCCACACTAAGAGATGAGTTAGGCTCCTTGCATGACAGTTTCTTTCCATGGTGAAATGAATTGTTGTAACGCACACTTAAAAGAAGGAGAAAAGATAAAATATACTTTAAAAAGGGAAAAGTTTAGATGACAAAATCCTTCAACACACAACAAAGCTATTCTACTTTTGGAACACAGTATTTTACACAGATATACTGCCTTCTCCTACCTTCTCTGGTTGACAGCTGGACACGAGCTGATGTGTACCCAGGTGACCAAGAAGACCAATGGCATCTTGGCCTGTTCCAAGAACAGTGTGGTCAGCAGGACTGCTGTACTGGTGAGGCTGCACCTCAAGTTCTGTGTTTGTTCCAGTCCCCTCTCTACAAGTAACACACTGAGGTGTTGGAGTGTGTCCAGAGAGGGCAGTGGAACCTTGTGAAGGGTCTGGAGCACTAGTCTGACAAGGAGGAGCTGAGGGAACTGGGGTTGTTCTGCCTGGAGAAAAGGAGATTCAAAGGGCACCCTATTGCTCTCTACAGCTGCCTGAAAGGAAGTTGTACAAAGGGGAAGGTCAAGTTCTTCTTCCACGTAACAAGTGAAAGGGTGAGAGGAAATGGCCCTTGTACCAGAGAAGGATTAGCTTGGATATTATGAAAAATTTCTTCACTGAAAGGGTGGTCAGACATTGGAATAGGACGCCTGGAGAAGTGGCTGAATCACCATCCCTGAAAGTGTGTGGATATGGCACTTGGAAATATGGTTTTAGTGGTGAGCAGAGTGGTGCTAGGTTAATGGTTTGACTTCACGGTCCTAAAGTTCCTTTCCAATCGTAAGGACTCTGTGATTCTTACCCACAGCAGTATACAAATAGTCAGAAAAGCCTGGAGGCACCTGTGTTCCTGTGAAGCTTAACTTCTGCCCACATTCCTTGGTAACACAGTCTCTGGCTTTTTTTCCCCAAGGTCTCCCCATGAATTTTGCTGCTTGTGAGTGAGTGCAGCTTTCCCTGCCAGTTCATTTACATTGGGCCTAAGGCTGATCCCTCTCTATGGCATGCCAAATAATTCCTTTTTCCTCACTTAGCACTGGAAAGGTGACAGGCAACATCAATGAGAGAAGGCCAAATAAATATTAGAAGACCTAATCTGAATGACCAGATTAGGTAGCACTCAAAGCAAAGCATTGCTAATTTGGCTAAACCTGATGAACATCTGTCTACCATATGTGAAAAACTGCCTGAAACAGTCTCAAACAGGTCAGCAGCTACTTTTGAGAATAGCTGTGGACTGTTGAGTTACCAACTTTGAGAACACTGTAAGTTTAGGGCCTGTGTTTAAAAGGAAGGGAGAAAGGAAATGAGTACAAAAGCTCATGAACATTACCTTCAACTTCCAAAAAAACAAAAAAACACCCAAAAAAACCCCACCCCCCCCCCAAAAAAAAAAAAAAAAAAGAGCTGGGAAAAGGTAAACTTGCTCTAAGGCTCCACATGACAAATAAGGAGCTAAGGAGCTAACAAGGACCTGAATAACAGCCAGTATGATGGTTCAAGAGCATTGGTGCAGGAGAAGCAGTTGCTGTTGCATATTTTGAATTTACTTAGGTTTTTGGCACTGTCTTTTGTACTACTGTTTTAAGTAAGCAAAACAAAAAGAAAAGAAAATTATCTGGATGAACAGGCTAGCATGACTGCAAAATAAAAACATCAATAACTCCATACAACTACATTCAAAGAGTACTTATAAAGACTCCCTGTCTAAATGGAAAAAGTAACAAGTAATTCTATATGGAGATTTATCCTGAATCAGTATCTAATTTTCCCAGCATTTTTGTTTACAATATGGATGATGGAATACAGAGTATGCTTGTTAAACTTGCAGATGACATGAAATGGAGAGGGGATACAGATATTCTTAGAGACAGGATTGGAACTGAAAATGCTCTTGATAAACTGGAAAATTCTCAGAACAGCTGTATATGAAGTTCATTATCTGCAGAAATAAGCAGTGGCCAGCAGCAGCTGGCTCAGTAGAAATCCGGGAACATGGTGGATGAGTTGGTCAGCACAAATCAAGAGTGCCAGTGTGGTGAGCAAGACAAATGCCATTTTGGGATATACAGGAAAATCAGTGTTCAACACATAGCAAGTGGGAGTACTTTTGTCAGTGTTCCCAACACAGAAGGGGATTTGGCCAAATGTTATGTTCAGTTTCAGTCTCCAAGCTTCAGGAAACATTTAATACAACTGGAGGATTCCAGAAGGGAGTAAGTTGAAACCATAACTGAGAAAATGTACATGGGTGCAAGAATTCAATTTAGCCTGGAGAAGAGACTACAAGAGGGAATACAGTAGAAAACATACTTGTAGCATGGCTGGAAAGATTTTAGGAGTTCAAGAATTAAAAGAAAAAAAAACAAAACTATCTCCAGTGCTACAGACCATGTCTTGCTTTTCCCAGTTTCCAGGTGAGCAGCCTGCGGTGACCAAGAGCAGACCCTAACTGCCCTTGCACACAGGAAAACAAACTGTGAAACTGAAAGACACAGTAAATTTTATAAACTGTTGTCTAATAGAGCAGAACTATATTACTCTTTCATCAAAAATATGACACAAAGAGGAGGGGGAAAGAAATTTAATTTTTCCTCCTTGGCACCCAATTTTTACCAGTTTCTTTCTAAAATGCCACTTTTAATTCCAGAACTATTTAATTGTTGCTATGATTGACTTGTCCTGGAGGGATGGAAATGAGCATTCTAAGAAGGTCGTGATTTTTCTCATAAAAACATGCAAGAGAAAAAGCATATTACCTCCTGTTGAATAAAGGATAAGCAGTGACTGCTGCAGCTGAGGAGTATCTGCCTAACCGATCATATTTGCTCCTCTTTTTTATCTTTAAACTGACATAAAACCCTCTTGTGGAGACTACTGTTATTATTCTAGAGATGTAGCACTAGGCTGGCTAGGTATGTAGCAGAGAAGGGGACTAATTATGTTTTCCCATTCAGAATACAGCCTGAGTTGAAGGGAAATCTCAAGCTGTGTTGGGATAAGTTCATACCCAGATGCTGTCACTTTGTTTCCTCTCTGAGCAGAACACAGTAGTCTAAAAACTTCTACACAAAGTCAGCCTTTAATTCAGTCCTTGTTTAAGCTGAAGCTTTAAGATCTAAGTAGAAAGGAGATGAGGTAAAGTACAATGTAAGGTGCACTGAGGGCCTGTAGCTTCTATTAGGGCATATGTCTGCATTCTGTCAAGCAAAAGCTTCCAAAGGCTCTGGGCAGCAGAGGCCCTTCCCCTTCCAAGACCATCTCCAGTGCAGTTAAGACTAGTCTGCTTCTAGAAACCAATCCCACTGTGCCTCTGTAGTCTATAATACAAGAAAACACTGCTCTGAAAGGGAACTATGTCTTTGAACATGCCTGCATCGCATAGGGACAAGCACAGGAGGACAGGAAATTAAATGCTTAACAAAAAGTAGGGAGATAGAAAAAAATAGTTTGGGAGACCTTGACAGGCTGGAGGAATTGGCCAATAGAAACCTCTTGAGGACCAAAAAGAAGAAGCATCCAGCTGGGGTGCTCTAACCCCACACAGCCATACATGCTAGGGATGAGCTGAGTGTGTAACAGCTTTGCAGAAGGGTACTTGGGAGATTCTTTTTGGCAAATTGCATAAGAGCCAGCCTTGCAGTGCAGGCAGCTAAACACATACTAGGCCACACAAGCAAGTGCATAGCCAGCAGACAGAGGAAAACTCTTATTCCCCTATATTTTACATGGCTAGGCCATGCCTAGAACACGGTGTCCAGTCTGGAGAGCAAGCAAGACAATGACAAAGTCCAGCAAAGGAACAGTAAAACTGCTGAGAGGCTGAAGCACAGGCCATCCCAGGAAGAGCTCTTCTGTATCACCTAGAGATTAGACCACTAATGAGAGACAAGAGTAGTAGGTTGGGTGTAAGGAAAAAATCTGCACAGAAAGAGTGGTTCGGCACTGAAGTAACATGCACAGTGAGGTTGTGAAAGCTCCATGCCTGGAAGTGTTGGCAACTTCACTGGGTATGGTGCTGAGCATCCAAACAAAATTTATTAATCCAACATGGAATAGGGCTGGACTGGGTGAGCTCTAGAGCTCCTTTCCAACTTAACTTTTACTAAATTTCCAGGAAGGTCTTCAAGCTTGCAATTGAAACACTGTAAAGTCAGGAAATACTTTAATGCACTTCCCCTTGTCTTCTGTCATGTACATTCAAGCTGCACACTGCAGGTGGCAGAGAAGCAGCAGCAAAGATGAGCAAGCACCGTTGTAGTCACAGTGCCTGAAGAATGTAAGTGAGGCAAAGTCTGTAGGAAGAGGTAATCTCTTTTATTAGACTGACTGATATACTTACAAGAACTTGGATGGGATTTCAGGCACACAAATTCTTCTTTGGCCTGAAAATAGAAGCAGCCCACTTCAGTGCTAAACACAGGTTCAAAATGGTTACTCTGAATTTAGCTAGCTATATTTATCATTTAGACCATCTGAGAAAAAACCCCACATAACTGGCACTTGTGGAGTGAAAGATTTGTTTAACTAAATTTTCATCTCTCCTCTTAATATACCTTCTGAAGGAGGCAGAGGGATATTTTTGCCTGCAGAACATGAGGGTGGAAGAGAGGTTTAAAAGTGTGACAAAGCAGCTCTGTACTGCTGAGCATAGCTTCCCAAGAGTCAGGGAAGCTTGGGATGCACATAGCAAAAGACACACACATGTGCCAAGCTCAGTGTCAGGTTCTGTATAAGGACACTGAGCAGGGGCAGTCCTGCAGCATGGGTCATGTCAGTCACTGAGGGTTATGCTCAGCTTTTCCTGCTGCAGCAAAATTTCATGCATTACCCTCAGACTGGCACAAAGGCCTCACCTGCTTCATCCCATGTGGCTTCCCCTCCTAAACATCCCTCCTGTGGCTCTTCAGCCACATCTAGCTGACAGGAACCAGTATATCAGCACTGAGGTGCTCACCTGATTCTCCTGTCCCCAACACAGCCAGGCAGATACTTGGGGACATGCTCACCACAAGTCCTGTCCATCACCACAGACACTGTCTGGATGCCCCATTGTCCCCAGGGCTCCCACCTGGCGCTGGGACGAGCTCCTGGGCTTGATGTTTCCTCTGTCATGCTTCTGCCTGGGACTTAAGGCCAGACCCAGGCTTCATTTCAGACTGCCCCTGTCAGGCACTGGTCTGCATCCCACTGCCCACTTCCAGAGCCCCCAAATTTAGCACAGGCACTCCTTGGTCCTGCACAAGAGCTAGACTCCAGTTACAAATCATCCTGGAAGGTAGGTGCTAAGAGTCACAATGCCCTCAGCCTGGGTTTTGGGACAGCCTCTTCACCTTCCCAGTGACTTATGCTAACTACTGCTGCTTCTTTCACTGGTACAATTTCCCTTCCAAGTCTTGTACCAGCCTTCCTGTCAACACAGGATTGCAGAGGGCCTTGACCATCACCCTACTCTCCATGAAGGTTGAGGCTTCTTCTGGTTCTAAAGAGATCATGTGATTCAGATATTTCAAACAATAAGATTCTAAAGGACCAAGACCTTACACCTAGTCCTCCAGTAAGGTTTGGGTTTTTCCTCCACACTGGCTAACTGCCAAAAATATAGTGCTAAGGAAACCTCTTTCATCAACAGAGCACCAAGGCTTTTCTATCAAAAATATTTTAATCTTCAAGGAAAGGGGTATTTGTATTGCTGACAGCAGTCAGTGGATGAAGATTTCGAACCTTAGACCAAGCATTGAGTAGATGCAGAATGTTGTACCACCAAAAGGCCAAATCCAGCACAACTGAATTCCCATATCCTCGCAGAGTCACACCAGTATCTAGTGAGAGACTAAAAGGCAGAATCAAGACAAGACACTGGCCTCTCCAGAGGAATTTCAGGTGACATGAGCTGACTATGTACCAGAGGATCTGTCACATGAGAAACAATATAAGAGCAAGTCCGTACACTTAAAACCAAAGAGGGGGCAAAACCACACAATAAATGGCCTGTGGAAGAGGTGAAAGACAAAAAAGGATAGGAAGTGTTAAGAGCATGATATCTAACAAAGCTACAGAGAAACTGAGCTTCCATGACTGTCAGACCAGAGTTCTGGACTTCCATCAAGCTGTTGAATCAAAATATAGACAAGCTGATGACACAGTGAGAGTGCATGAGAAATAAAGTGGAAGATAGCCTTTTCCCTGGCAGATAGCAACAGATACATGTTTGACTGGCTTTAGGGCCACAATCAAGGCCATTATCTCCTTAGCACATTTATCCTATCACATATGCATTAGCTTTACAATCCCATAATTTTTTTTCCAGGGCAGATAGAAGGAAATCTAAACCTAAACAAATGGAAAAATGAAACAAAAATAAACCCACAAACAAAATCAAGAAAAAAATCCTGCAATCAAATAAATAAAGGAACAAACAAACCCAAACCACTATACTGATGTTGTATATTAATCTTAAATGCATACCTTATTAAATCCATTTCTTAGAAGTTTGCGCAGCATTGCACTGCATGCCCGATTCCTGAAAAACTAGATGACAACCACTTTAGCACATTTTGAGCACAGCACTGGTCGTCATATCTGCCTGACTCAAAAGTCTGTTCTGAAGCTGGAATCCATTCTGCAGATTGGCATGGGGCAGCTTGAGCTCCTCCTTTCAAAGAATCTCTGGTTTATGCTCAGGAGTCACAAAACAGCTGGACCCAGTTATAGTTCAGAATAAAAATGAAAGCTCCCATCTGTGCCCAGCAATTATCATTCCCAGCCAGCTCTTCTGTATATGATGACCACAAATATATGTACACCAATACAGCTTTGTTACTCTTGAAACATGCAGGCACCAAAAAACAAAGCCTCTCTTACCTCTGAGCTATTGCTAGTCTCAAACTGTGTTTGTGTAAAGGGAAAAGAAGTGACAGCATCCCTTCCATTACTGTTATTTCTTCAGTGGGGCTTTTGTTTGCAAAGAGCAACAAAAAAGGCTGCCAAGAAATCAGATAAGCGTAAGTTTTATGGATATTATCTTTCCCCCAAATACCTTGAAATGCAAATATCTTACGGTTGTTATGTACTTTGTCACAGTCATGAGTTCAATTTGCTTTAATTTCATATTGTTATTATATAAAAAACACCATCAAGCAGAGTGCAGGGGATCCATTTGAAGGGTTGGTTAGATTTGCTATAAGCCTCAGTGAGGAGCCTGAACCAGACTAATTCAGCTGGAGTGGCCTTGTGCTCAGATCTATGGAACAGATCAGAGGCTGCACAGACTCAGACTCATGGCATTAATCAGAGGCATACTATGGTTATGGAAGAAGCAGAATGAGGGTAGACTCTTTCTCAGTTATCTCTGGCACAGAAGCAGGCTGGATGCTGTATTGAGTCAGATGTGTAATCTGTGCTCTGTAATCGAGCTGCACCAGCACTTGTGCCAAAGGCAAGATCCAAAGCTGGGGAATGGGAGCAATCAGCATTTGCATTATTAGGGTAGATCTTCTGAGGTCACTGCCAACGAGTATGGTGGCCTGGGGTCCCAGGGGTCCGTCCGGCCCCCCGGGCAGCCGCTGCGTGGGTGTCCCAGATAGTGCTGTGCTAATCAGCTCAGCCTGTCTGGGTCCCCCAGGCTAGCTGCCAGCCGCAGGCAACCTAGCGAGCAACTCTGGAGTGATTTCAGCTCTGTGAGTTCAGCTCATAAGTGATTTCGCTCTGTGCTCACGAGTGCCTCGGCAGACACGGGGATAGAGAGAGGAGAAGTCTGTGTGGAGTTCCGCAGCGGTGTCTTTTATTGGCAGCTCCTACGAAGGTTTCCAGTGACAGCTCTTCTGCCGAACTGGGCAGAGATGGGGTTTATATAGGATACTGGGGTGTTGGAAATTGTCCAATGGCCAGGGTTGAGGAGAATATGACCTATAGCCCTACAGAGAGATAACAAGGGTCTGAGGGCAGAAGAGGGGCAGCTCTGGTCCACTCATTATGACTCTGCATTTCTTATCTTAAGCGAATGACCGCCAGGGAGGCCTTGCAGGGCCTCTGCCTGCTACAGACGAGCACTAATTACACTGCTATCTTTGGAGTCTAAATAGGCATTAACTTCAGAAGCTGAAGCCATGAACCATCATTAAAGCATTTATACCTGTCCCAATCCCACTTTAAGGCTGATCTTTATGAAGGGAGTCAGCAGGACCCTTCTGTGGAAACCCACATGAATAGAGCCAGAATCCAGCCCAAATTTTTTCACGTCACCATGACAGAGCTGAAAGCTCTAGGCTGCAGAAGGAAAACAGCAGGAAGATGAGTGAGGGAGGTTCACCATCAAACTGGGATAATTCAAACCTGATTGCTGTGCAGGGCAGGCTTTATACAAAGGAAAAAAACAAGACCTTAAATAAAACTCAGCTATCAAAAAGTATTTACAGAATCTGGGAACAGCACCACAGTCCAGATATTCAACAGTTACAGCATCCAGTCTCATCAGTATCACAGGGAAGGCTCATGCCACCACCAGCTCCAAGTTTCAGGATTAGATTTAAGAGAATTTCTAATCTTAAATCCTTAAACAAAATCAGAATTCCTTAACAAGCCAAAACCTAAGATAGTTTTTAAATATCTGCTGCATAGCTGTTTATCTCCATCCCAGTTTCCTACTCACACTTTTCTACCAGAAACACAACCTGTATGTAATCCAGGCCTGTCTGATAGGAAGCATTGCTCCCCACTGCAGATAGCAGTAAAGTGTGTCTACACGATGCATCCTAAACAGATAAAAACAAGGTGCCAACACTTGTTCTGAGAAACTGCTGGCAAGCTGCAGTATTTAGTTTGTGTATCAGGAATGGCAAAAGCAAAAGTTTGGCAGCATTCTTATTGAAACCAGTGGGGTTTCAATAAGATCCTATTATTTTACCATAGTTCTAAAGTTAAAGTTTGGACTGTAAGGCACAGTGTGATATCTTAGGTGGCTTTTCAGCAATGTCACACTAGACCTCCCATTCCCTGGCACCTTCATTCTCCCACCATAAATCTTTTGAATACATTGGCTGATTACACTCAAACTTCAGTGAAGAGCCTCATAAATAACAAAGTTCTATATTTGATAAAAGAGGTAGTTGTTTAGGGAAAGGACTGGGGTCCACCCCATAATTTTCATTCTTTCAGCCAGCTTCTGCAGAATATGTGACTCTGTGTATCACAGCCAAAGCACAGTAAGGGATGATTTGTAATAGAGAACAGAGGAGAACTCAAAAAGGACATGTAAAGATAGCAGAAAACCTAACTTACATTTTTCAATTCTAAGGAAAAAAACACAAAACAATAGTAAGTTGGGCTTCATCACCCCTGTGATTAGAGGAGTAACTGTTTGGAAATACAGTGCAACCTCAGGCCCTTTGAGCAGGATTTCACATCAACTCTGCTCCTGTGGATTACACCAGTTAATAATGCTGGGAGCAGCGATGATGACCATGGTCTCCTGTCTCAAAGACTTTTCTGAACAGGGGTACAGTTGGTTTGGTTGTGTCTACATGCTTGTGGCTTTGGTGAGAGGCAGAGATGACCTTATCATTGGTACTTACCTTTGTCTAATGATCCTATTGGTGCAGTGACAGTGATGTGCAGAACAATTTCTGGGTGAAAGCCCTCACAATCAAAGCTGTATGTGACTACAAGAGAGAAAAGTGACTGCAGCATTTTAAAGCTCTCCCTGCTCTTCAAACACACAATTTTCAGCAAGCTGGGGATTGGCCACATGATAAAAATCCTTGAAAAAATTATTTCTCAGCATTTTAAAACATCACTGTTTTGCCTTTGTAAGTTATTTTTCATCTTTATTTAGGAAGCATGTTTCTGCATATTCTCAGCCTGTTGCTGCCATAAATGTTGAGATTCTATTATTTCCAATGATCACAGTAGCTATTTGGAGTCTATATAACCAGCAGAAATATCCAGGCAGTTTATTATCAAGCTAAGTGCAACAGTTCTCAGAGTAAAAAAAGTGTTTGGTTCCTTTTTTTTATTTTTTTTTTTTTATATCATTCTCTAGAGGAATTTTCACAAGCATTTCCCTCTCATCATTTCTTGGCATGTAGAAATTAGAGCATGTTACATTTTTCTCCTAGGTTACTTCTGTTTTAAACAGATAGTGATTGCAATATGGATATAGTGCTGAAGAACAACATAGGCTGTGGGAAAACCATGCATTTTAAAAATAGTTGCTTTTATGGACATGCACAGAAAAAAGCATGTGAAAAATTTGGACTAACCCTGTACTGTACTGTGGAGAATTACACAGTTCATATTTGGTTTCCAATTATTTCTAAAATTATTAGAGAACATAACATACTCTATTTATTTTACTTTTTTTTCAAGGTGAAAGTAGCAGTAGTGAAACTGATGTTCCCAACCAGTTTATCTCCAGGAAAACTTGAAGAGACAAGCTCTAGCAAGGAAAAGAATTCCCCCTGTTCCAGCCCATCCTCTCTCACTGTTGAAGTTTTCTGTATTCCCCTCAATTCAGGACAAAAATGGCAGTAATTTCTCTTATGGAAGGAAACAAAATGGGTTACAGCTGTCAGCCTACCCTGCAAAATTCATAGAAAAGACAATTCCAGGCTGTGTCAACCACATTAGCCTTGACTGCAACAGCATAAGCATTAAATTATAGCATTCTCAGTCACAGGATTCTCTTGTTTAAAATACAGAGTTGCTAATAAAACACAGAAAAAGAGTTAGTGATGAGTCCCTGACAAAAAGCCTTCCCACATCTGCAAAAGGAATACTGTTCTGCTCCAGTTTTCCCATGGTACATTGTATATTGACTGACTTGACTGGAAATGATGACAAAGATCCTCTCTTGGTACACGTTCCAATTGAAAGAATGTGAAAAAAAATCTTTCCTGTTTACCATGTGAATGTCTGCTACAGCATTTCCCATAGCATCATTATTCCTGGGGAGAGGAAATATTTGTGTCAGAAGTGTTTTGTCAGATGGAGGTTAGATATCAAACAAAATGGAAGCTCAAGCAAATCCTGCAAACTCTGTTTTACTGTGACTGAAAGCTAGCAGCAAAAGGAACAAGATACACAAAAGGCTTCATCTATGATACAGGCTTGTGTCAAGGTCTTGTAAATGAAAAATCATCTTGAATTCACCCTGTAGTCCTTTCTTGTCACTTCCTAAGCAGATTCATAATACAGCTTCAGCGTCAATAGAAAGTACCAGGATTCCCAAATACATTCACTTAATCTATGCCAACATGAAGACACCATCTGAAGCATTTCCGAAAGCTCTTGATAAGCATTACATGATGCTTCTTTGAGGCAGATAGTGATTTTGCATGAGGGCCTTATGCAATTCACAGGAAAATTTACTGTGCAGGAAGACTGGGGAGCCAAAATTTGTAATCAGCCTCCTTAGTTTAGGCTGACCAGCGGCTTCCCTGTATGCGTAGCCCATCTCTCATTTCCCATCAGCCCTCAACTTCCTTTCATATGGCACAGAACTCACTTCATTCCAAGCCTTTCAGGTATATAATACTGGATGCAAATTCTTTGTTTCAGGGCAGGAAGAAACTAAGATCTCCTTTGCAAATTCCAGCCTATTAACTCAGTCTTCAGTAGACACTGTTCTCTGTACTTTACATAAACTTTGGAAACGCAGCTCTGCAGAATAACTTTACACTTTTAATTTCCAATCACTGGGAATAAATTCAGCTCACAGAAGTTGAAAGGATAGAAGAGGCTGTAGAGATGGCAGTCTGTTCTACTCACGCAGTCATCAAAGGGGGGAAAAAAAAGAAAGAAATTGCTCTACCATAAAATTCATAGCACAAAAAGAGCAGAAAGTAAAAAGGACGAAAATAGGAAGTTGTCTGATGACTGGAGCTAATTTAGATAGTTCTGCTGATTTAGATAGACCTGTAAAATGGCTGCAGAACAGGAACTACACAGGTGTGGTACCCAAACCAATTTGCCATTGGTACTCAAATACAAGTCAGTAAAAATTTAAAGCAAAATTTGCTAGTGTTTATTTATAGGACTTTGAATTTTTTTAAGATTATATGTCACTGCAGCAGCTCAAACGTTAAAGGTGCAGCCATAGACGCAAGCTTGAATGCTTTCAGTGTGATTTCTTAACCTTCCCCTCACATCCAGAGAAAATGGAAATGGAGGTACTCATCAGCAGCATACCTGAGGGCATCACAGCCCTGTGATATTTGTCCTCACCTGACAGGAAAGTAAATATCTTTCTCTACGTATATTTTGAATTCTAAACTGCATGTAGCCAAGAGTATTTCCCAATATGCATAACACACAAAAGAGGAAAGTGTTTAGAGGCTCAAATAAATTGAAAAGAAACCCCAGACTATCCAGTGTCTGGCAGCTTGCACAAGGCTGTAATGGAAATCTGTCACAGAACAATTTTGTTCCTTCAAGTCCGTAAGTAGAGTTGCAACAGATGTCCATTGTCTTTCCAAATGAACTGAAAATATCCTTCTCCTCAGCCATCAGTACATTTTCACGTTCAGAAGAAAAGCACATTTGCTGGTCTTTTTCCCACACTACTCACATGAGAAACTACTTTTTTTTCATCAAGGTGGCTTTCTTTTTGTCTCAAGATGTAAAATACATTATTTTACCTACTGATGTTGAATATGCTTTTCTTTTCACAAGACAGTAGCAGAAAACAACTTGGACTTCACTAGCTGGAAATTAACATTAGCTATCATACCACTTCTATTCTTTATGATGAACTTGTTCATCAAAACTATCCATATTTGTCACTGTACCACATCTACTACTTACAATGCTACTTACATTGACGGTAAAATTTTCAGAGGCTTCTGACAGCTACTGATTCTCTTACGTGTTTCCAAAAGGTTTTCAGTCTTTTTTTCCTTCTTTCTTTTACTTTATTTGCTTTTGGGTTTTTTAATTTTTTTTTAAATTTTACAAACCTTATTTTTCATTTCCAATGGGCTAATTAAGTAGTACTTATTAACAACTGATGCTGTTTCTAAAAGCAGCAGAAATAGAAATACAGCTAAAGAAACAGAAGTAACACTACAAACATTCTCACCTGTATTCACAGGGCCTGCAATGCTGTAAAAAAAGAAAAACTATTAATGCCAGCTGCATGTTAACAGATGATATGGTGAAAATCATTTAGCTCTGCCAGCAATGTTAGAAAAAAAAAGAAAAAGGAAAAAAAAGAAAAACTTTACCTGCCATAATTCATTTTTTTTCATATTTCTTGAGTCTCAGATTTCTCCTTTCTTTTAGATTTTAAACAACAGGTATAATACAAACATGAGCTACCTTCTGATGTACCTGCTACCTTCTCTGTAACTCATTCTTGACCCAGAGACACAGATCTTCATCTTTGTAAGCAGCTTCTGTGGTACAGGTAGCTCTTCCAGAGCGCTACTGAAATACACTGCAAAAAAACTTTTCTCCCTAACCTCAGGAAGACAGACTATGGATTGAGGAAAGGGAATTTCACTCTTAGTAATTGTCTTCAGCAAAATAAGTACAACAAAGTAATCTCCAACACTTGTTGAGCAGGTGAAAGTCATTGATGTTTCTGTCCTAGAGCTCTTGGATACTTCCAAATAAAACAAATTCAAACTTCCTCAAGACCAACAGCAATACTCATTTCCTCAACAAATATCAATAAGCTAAAGTTAAGGTGCTTTTACATTTATATTTTCCATTATCTGCAAGGGAATATACCCAGGCCTGATTTTTGTACATTTCTGATGACGTTCTTCAACGTCAAAGGGCTAAAAATGCTAAGGAAAGCACACCAAATGGACAGTGACCATCAACAGCAAAGCACCATGCTGCGCTACAAGGGCTAAGTCTGCACAACATGCAGAAAAATTTGAAAAGGCATGTGATTGACTGCCACCAATTTTAAAATATTGTCCAGAAAGTCATTAACAGGTGTAAAGTACTAATTAATCGTATTTAGAGAAACATTCCTCTTCTATTGCCTTTCCCTCAAAATAATTCAGAAAGTTTTAAATTTAATGAACAAACCCTAAAAAATCATTAAATGTCAATGCAGTTTCTCTCTCATCACAAAAGCTGACCCTTGCATCAAACAGAGCTTTCCAGAAGGACCGGCCACAAGAGTATACAGTAAGTGGAGAAATACACAGATTTAATTTTCTCCATTTTTTTCAGCTATTTTTTAATTTAATTTTTAATGTGTTGCTCAGAATTTTGCTTTACAGTTCTCTGAACCTACCTTGTATTTTCAGGATACTGGCAGCTGTTAAAGCCCTATATTGCTTTGGACTAGACCTTACAAATTTGGGTGCAGAATAATTATTTTTTTTTTTTACAATTCAGCATCTGAGTATCTCAATAATTCCCAAAGGTAGCAAATGATTCTGTATCAGCTGCAGTGACATTAGACAGTATCAAAGCAAGGATCTATGTGGAAGTTGTCCATCAGCAGCAAGGTAAGTTCCTGGCAGCAGGAGGGCAAACAGAAAAGGAGATCCCTTTGCAGTTTGTGACAACGTGAACCTGCAATAGGTGATAAAACTATATTGAGAGAAAGTCATATGTTGGGAAAACATACCTTAAGCAGGAAACTGCAAATACAGGGAACAATAAGCACTCCCTATTCAAAAGATTCCATCATGTTTTGAATCATTTTGTGCTGTGGTTTACTTGTGGTATAAACACATATATGCACACACATTCCCATCCCTCACTTGTACTCCCAATAATAGCAAAAATAAACATGAAAAATAATATTAAAAAACTCTGTATTCAGTAATATTCACACCAAAGTATATGTATAGATATTTCCATTAAAATTATGAACATTTCTAAATATATTTTATGTATCATACATATATTTATATGTATAATTACATATCCACAGAAGTCGTCTTGCTGTGCTAAAGCCAGCAGTAAAAGCAAAAACAGGTTTCACAATAGGACACCCATATATGCATATGTACTGGCTGTTTGGTTTGTGAATTTATTTACAACTTAACTATATCATAATAAATGCTTACTGTTCTATTGTACAAACGTAATAGTAAAGGTTTAGGTTTGTTTTTTAAATACAAAGACTGCAAATGAATACATGAAAAAAATTACACACCATGTACAGTATTTATAATTTATAAATGCAAAGTTAAGACCTCTTTAAATTATTGCACTTGCATATTTTTTACAAAGATAGTTTATATGTATCATATATATATGTGTGTGTAAATACATATATATATAAAACAAATTTTTTAGCTCACTAAATGTAGTAAAGTTGAATGTTGTTACCTTGAAGTTCTTTCTTCTCCACATAACAGCCCAACCTGAATTTGGAATATTTATGAAACTACTCTACAAATCAGTTTGATCTACCCTAGAAAGCAGTCCGTTATTTTAGGTTTATTTGACAGAGTATACACCCGTATTACAATCGAGCACAGTTTTTGGTCAGAAAGCAAATAAAAGTTATGATGTGCCTTTGCTAGATTGGGATATAGAACCTAAAGTTTTCATATTAACTTCTTTGTAGTAGTGTGCAGAAAGCCTTTTCTGTGTTTAGAATGAATAAATTAATTGTTCCACTTCACAGAACTGGTCCAATATCACAGTGTTTGAGGCAAATGCATTATTTCAAGAGGGTCGTGATTGATTTGAGCATCTAATAATCTCTATTTTTTAACATGAATAGTGCTTTTTGCTACTCCTACAATTTTAACACTATATGCTCTAAGTGCAGTCACAGCAAACTGATCACACTGTTTCAAGTTTACACACCGGAAAGAAATCTGTGCCACAGAAAAAGATGAATTCTGCTCTGCATGTCCCCTCCAATTTGATATGCTTGATCATATACTCCGCTAAAAAAAAACCTGTTTAATTTCTCTAATGGTTACTTAAGGAAAAAAATTACTGCCATGACTTGAGCCATCACAGTAGAATACTGCAAAACCATACAAAATTCATAAATTAATTGTAACAATGGAATTTGTCATGCTGTAGTAAAATATGCAACATCTCAGATGAGTAACGTGCTATGTCAACTATTTTTCTCACTTAGTGCATACCTTTCAGGCACCTTTTCATAGTACACTAGAAACGCTCAGCTACAGCTTCAAACAGTGTTTTTACCTTCACTAGATGTAGGAGGGAAAAGGAGCTGGAATTATTATCAAGAAAAATGCAATTATAAGAATCTAACACTTCTAGGAAAGGAAAGATTTGTTCAGATTTTTATACATTCTTTTGGGCAAGATGAGTTTTAGTAGGATAAAAATGCAAGGAGGAATGACTTTTGACAATTTAACTTAATGAGTCAGATGTCTTACAAACCTAGATGTCTTAATCAATTGAGAGTTTGAGTCCAGAACTTTGAACAATTAAATCTCAACATGTCTTTGATCCATGAAATTGAAATGCAGCTCCAAAGTTCTTACTTTTGGTGGGTTTGACTTTGGAAGTGCAGGTACAGGTTTTTTTTTTTTTTTCAAAATATTTACACATATGAATCTGTACTCTGTAAATGCTAAGACAGACTACATTTGCTTAAATAAAACAGCTCATCGTGACTATTTTTTTTTTTTTGTCTAGGTCCTAACAAGGAGTAATATTTTGTCATTACCTTCCTCCTTTGACACCAGAAAATCAAACCAAATCACAGCCACTGGAGTCAATTTTTTTTAAATTCTAATAGACATTATACTATAGCAAATATATATTTTAAATGGTTTGGATAGCTCTATAATAGAAACTGTAGCTGACTCACTTGAGACATTAATAGAACAACTTATTGCCAATTTGACAAATTTGCTAGGGAAACATGCCCTCCATCAGTACTTACAAACTTCAAAACACAACATAGTGTGTGATACTGCCAAGCATTTTGAATGGTAGGAAACAGAACTAATGAAGTTATCTTTACTGTCAGTGAGTAAAAGACGAGTGAAAAGCTTTCCATACACACAGAGTGTGATAAGGAATACTTTCACAATGCTTTTAAGATCAGCATTTTTAAATGGAAAGGAAAAAAAAAGGGAAATAACAGCAAATATATTTAATGCAAATATACTTAAGCAAATATACTTAACCTGCAAAGAAAAACATTCCATCCAGTTGTAGGGGTACCTGAATTCCAAACAGCATTTTTGTAGTCACCATAGATTTAGATAATTTCCATGTAAATTAGGAACCACGGATTCTGTCTCAAGTACTTAGTGGACGAAAGGTTGCATCTGCATTATGAAACAGAATGGCTAAGGAGGAAAGTAGATGACACAGCATGAGATATCATTCCTTCTACTTTGCTGTAATTGTTTCCTGCCATGTTTTTCTTTTTTTTGTTTTCGCTCTTTTTCAATTCCAACCAGTTTGCTGTGATTACCAAAGAATTTCTGCACTTAGAATTGAAAAGGCAAACTAAAAAAAAAAAAATAAAATATGGGGCTGTTGGTAGGTAACATGCATCATACAAATAAGATAACTTCATATTGAATTCTCAGCCTGTGGGATCTCTATGTACAGCAAAGGCTTAGGTGCATTTATACATTATGCAACTACGATCACACACTGTACACATAAACAGATACTGGCATGTGCTCGACCATAACAGAAGGCAAAACTCAAGAGGCCAAGTTGTTCACATGAAACCCAAAAGCTGGCATGCCTATTAGAGCAATAGAGCCCGAAAGACAGGAGATGGAAAAATAGAACCTGTGTTCTGTCTTTAGGTCACTACTGTTACTCGTTGCAATTACACAATGGCCATGTTATCACGGAACCTCCACAAGAGTGCATTATCTGTGAAAAAGCACATAATGCAGTATAGGCTGTATGTGAAAGGTATGCAAAGACTGTGTTTTCATCTACTGTGTGGATCACTATGAAGATTTTTTTTTTTTCATTTTCAAGAGAAAGACAAAGGCAAATTAAGTGTTGTGAAACATATTCTGTACAATTGCACTAAATTTATAAGAGTGGCATTACATGTAAGTCTGTGCATAAGTTTGTAAGGCCAAGGCCTAAGTCAGCACAGAACTGTAAACACACCATTTAGTGTACTTTTCTTCAGTCAGCTATTCTTTCACTAAGAAAAGCATTTCTAAACCTGGAAATTTCTCTAACTAGGGAAAAAAAACAGACAAATGGACAAGTTTCCTAATTTCACTCATCATGGGATGGGGGGAGAAGACATGCAGTGTTACTGTGCAACACAAAAGCTAGTCAATACAAAAAACATTTTTGATTTATTGTGATGGTACCACAATCCCTCTTATCAGACCTGACTTTTCTGACAAGGCTTTTGTTCCCAGCAGATAGCATACTTCAGGTATGTCTCCAATACCATTTAAAATACAGCTCAGCAGGTAGAAATAAAAATTATGACTTTACTTAACTGTGAGCTAGGCAAGGAAATCTTTGCTGTCACATTTAAATTTTATCCGATATTTCTGCCATTATGGATACAAAAACTCCAACCTGAAATTCCCTCTCATATCGGAGATAATTAACCAGTACTTCCAGTGTTTTAGGGGAGGAATTGTCTAGTTTTAAAAAACATCCTAAAGAACAAAGCACCATCACTAGTTCTATCAACATTTCCCTTGTGAGTGACAGACAATTGGCATCATGATGCTTAATGAAGTACTTTAAAACTTTAACCTGAATGTTGGTTTTCCTTTAGTTTGCAGCAAGAGAATTCACTGTAACCTAAGCATAACTTATAATCTCCAAGGATTCTGCTGGAGTTCAAACTGATTACAAGTAGATCACACATAAACATTCACAATAGCAATGGGTATATTGTTCTATTTATAGCCAAGAACTCCCAAGTGACACTGGTGTTAAAGCCAGCCACAGTACGGTATAATAAAAGTACCATTGAAACCCTTACTAGAAAGATACAATTTAGAAGTACCCCCATAAGATTCCCCCCACCCCCATCAGTTTTAAATTAAGGCCTCAGCAATGTAGCCCATGAGATAAGGCCAGTCTTTTATATTCACAAGTTGTAAGTTCTCTTTTGATAGCTGACTCCAAAACATCTGGGTTGTCATTTTCCCTCTGTTTACGTTGTGTCACTGGTGTAGGTCAGGAGATTGGCTGCCAGTGTCATTTAGCTGAGGTAACTCCATAGGTGTTACCTTCCTAGGCAGGTCTACTTCTTAGCGTTTTGCAGCTTTCCTTTTTCCTTTTTCAAATAAAAATGAAACAAAACAAAAAACAATCCCCAAAACAAGAAGGGGTGCTTTTCAGGTTAAAGCAATCTGTTGCTGCTGTTCAGTCATCAATCTTCACAGGAAGAGAATCTGAGGTCCCAGGAGCAAGGGATTGAGAAGAAATCCATATAGAGGCTTCCTCACCTCTCGTTACTTTCTCCCATTGGTTAAGATTGTCCCTGGAGATGAAAAAATTGAAGGTAAGACATAAGACACTGATCATAAATTGACTGAGATATATTCCTTCCTCATAATAATGTCTGCTGTACTATACTTTGAGATTTATATTTAGGTAAGTATATTTATATTAGTACCTATATGTCATCAAGCTTTTATCATCTACACATTATTTCAGCCTTCAGCTTCAGTTATCCCATTTTGTAATTCTGTATGACTCATATCCATATCAACTCTATCCTAGCCTACAGTACACCTTCCTTCCCCAAGGCAAACCCTGAAGCTAGAGGCTACCACCTGCTTCCACAACAAATTTATAGCCCTCACAGCTGCAGGAAAGCCCAGCTGTAACCCAAGAGAGACAAGACTGCAGAGACTCTGAAACAGCACTCTGGAGCACAGGAGCAGATTAAGCTTTCTGAAGCTCCTGCAAAAGGGCTGCCTGACAGTATATAAAATGTTGCATGCCAGGATCACAGTATCAATTTTCAACTACTATTGTGGTAATCATATTATCAGTCTACTGCATTTAAAGGATACTCCTTCCTTGAGACATAAATGCCTTTTAGTGCCTCACAGCCTGGCCAAACCTTAAGTTCAAAATTCCGTTCATAAGCCATAAAATGATGAGAAATCAAGCTGGTAATGTTCTAATGATCTGAAGGGGGTACAAACCCATAGCCTTACTTGCTGTACACCAGTACTACTCTAGTAATTGGGAAGTCTGTGTTGATGATAGGCCTTGCAACCAATGGCCAAATCTCAGCATTCTGTCTTCAAACAAAGAGAAAGAGAGCAAACCCAAATGTTTCATCTTCATACTGTCAGATCCCTAGTTACTAAAGCAACAGTTCTTAGATGCCTTTGGTAAACAAACAGGATGGCAACAGTACTAAAAGGTCTCCCATGGTATACCATGATATTACATCAGAATTTACATAGCAGAGGTCTTCTGATTCTTATGTCACAGCCTTGTCAAAACATTTGCTAAACCAGCAAATATTGATCTGAAAGCACAGCATACAGGTAAGAAGAGAAAATCTTGCATTTCTGAGGGTGGTGGAAGGCAGGATCTGATGAAGTCTACCAAAGAAGGCTGGTGCCCTCTAGGGTAACACCCACACCATTTTCTGCAGGAAAATGCTCTGCCAGTGCTTCAGGCCAGCTGGAAGTTATGAAGCCAGCATTAATAAGGCATTGAGCCTCAGCTAATACAATCAGGCATTAAGAATCAGAAAAAGTGAAGCATCACTATTTCTGTCTCCTTCCTGGACCTGGGAAAGCAATGAGAATTGCAGCCAAAATATTTTTAAATCATAAAAATTTCATTAAGAATTGAGAGACCCAAAAGCACAAGGAAAATAGTTTTAAATTATTTGGTCTGAAATAAAGGAAAAAAAAAAATCACTTCATCCTCCAAATAAATACACTACCATATATTTATAATTTGGTAGACCTACTGAGTACGTGGGCTAACACATGTAACACAGGTGGGCTAATAGTTTTGATCTACACAGGATGACAAGAAAGCATCTAAAAATGTGGAATAAATTACGAGACAAAAAAAAACCTTCTAGACTGTTGGCTGCTACCTTACTTTATGGAAAACCAGTGTTGGATTTTTTTTTTTTTTTTTTTTTTGTAAGGTATAGATAATATGATTCATTTGCCTTTGAGCTCCCAATGAAGCCCTGGCTCCTAATGTCTGGAATAAATGCCCAGAGGTTCTAAAAATAAAAGCCTTGATGCTGACATGCTGCCTTGGCTGCTTTTGCTGCTATTATTTGCAGCTGGTGTCTGAGTTTCAAAGAACTCAAGGACACAGCAGCTTAAATATTGTGTTCAAGAATGAGCCCTGCTGGTGAAGAGGTGGTATCAAAATTGGTTCAGTCAGCAACTAAGGAAACACCAAACAAAAATGAGGCTGTATGCCTCTGATCACACCACATAAGAGTTACCCATCAAAAATAAAGGAAAAACAAAAGTGTAGTGCAAAATCGGCCATTTGAAGCACTCTGGAATATTCTAGACCCTGCAATAAGATCATTTTTTTCTAACTGGGCACCTGAAGTTATATCTGTGTTCTGATTTCCTGTTCTCCATCTCCAAGTCTTAACCCTCAAACTTCCTCTTCATACCCTTCAAAGAAAAAGCAGAGGATAATTTCAAGGCTAAGATAAACTGCTCCTCAGAAGACTTTATTTCAGGATGTGGATTTTCAAGAAGCTCCTCAGTCCTGCAGAGGCTTTATCTACTCAGCTACCTTTCAGTTCTGCTTTAGCACAATCTAAATTAAAGAATACACAACAGCAAGACAGGGAACTGTCTGTCCAGGGCTCTATCCAGTGTGGATACTGTGCCAGTGTAGCATTCAAAAGTATCATTATAACAATTTGAATTACAAACAACAAGCATAATTTCTGGAATAGAAAAAAAAATCATATAATTTCTGCCAGGAGTCTGATTGCTTTTACTTCAGACATCGCACCTTTTACAGAGAAACCAACTCTGGAAAAGATGTTCATGCTTCTTCAGAATTAGGGAGAACCTTTATCTAGAGCACATGATTATGTGGGTGTTTGATATACACAGTTCAACTTTAAATATCCTCATCTAAGTTCTAAAAGATGAGCCACCAAGTAAAACAGACCACTTTTGCAAATAAGCCTCACTGGGATATCCACATGGCCAGAAATCAAAAGATATGTGTCTTCCTGGATGGTTGCTCCTGTAAAAGATACTCTGCCATCTTAAGCCCTCCACCCAGTCTCTCTAAGGACCAGTTTCCATTAAGTGTTATAAAAACTTGATTTTGATCAAGTCTTTACTGTGAGGGTGGTGAGGCACTGGAACAACTTGCCCAGAGAAGCTGTGGACACCATATCCCTGGAAGTGTTCAAGGCCAGGTTGGATGAAGCTCTGGGCCCTGTTCTAGCAGATGATGTCCATTCCCACAGAGGGAAGACTGAACTAGATGATCTCTTCCAAGGGATCTTCCAACCTAAATTATTTTGAAATTCTATAATTTTCTTGGATAAAACAAATACAATATTTAGTCTCTCTCTACTAAGATCTCAAAACATTCCTTCAGCTCTTTATATTTTCTCATTTGTTCATGTCTTTATCTACTCTCCTTAAAGCACAGACACTAAACAAAATTCCAGCTGTAGTCCCATTAATGTAAGAACTACAGAGGTATAGTCTCTAACTCTCCTGAATAGTCCTTCCATATCCATCTAAGGGTTGCACAGCCATACCCAGCAGAGGTACCTTAGAGGCAGCTGACTATTGATGTTGGCTCCTAGATACTCACTGTTTTCATAAGGTAGTCCTCTGTACCACTGAAACAAACCTACATATTCTTCTCACAGCTATATGAAAGCATGTTTGTGTGTGAATGAAATAGTTTTGCTAACTACTACATTAATTTCAAGGCATTTGTCTGTTACTTAACAGAAAAAATTTAGTCCACAGGATCCACAAGAGGAGGTAATACAGGACAAAGAAAAAGTTCAATATAAGATAGAATTTAGGGATCACAACAAAACAAAAAATATGAGCGAGTACTAGTAAGAGCATAGAAAAACAGACCTTTAACCACTGGCATTTTATGAAACAACTGGGGTTTTCTAGAAAATATGGATTAACCTGAAACCAGAACATTTTCACGAAGCATTCACTGGTTTCAGCAAAATTTTTGTCAGGAAGGATTGCTAAGGCCCAGGATATAATTACTGGACAGAACTACCTACAAAGCAATCCACCATCATTCAAAGTGGAGAAGCAGCTAACAGGTAAAGGACTCTTGCCTCTTTTCCAGAACAACCCAAGCTCCATACCCACTGTGTTATAGGAGAAAGTTACATCTGCTTCTCCCATACCACAGTGTTACTACTCCTATGCTCTCAATTACTGAATATTTTCTGGATATCTCTTTTTCTGGTTTTTAATATAAATTATCTGATATGAAATAAAATCACATGCTAAACACACATTTTTTAAGTAAAGAGAATACTGGCCAATTTTTCTTGTGGGAACCACATTGAAGGAAAAACAGAGGGAAATGGAGCCAGCGCAGACAGGGATGCACAAACACTGAACTGTTTCTCTCTAAATGCTTTTGGCATCTCACACATTTTAATCAGCTGTGTCTGTAGATCTACAGTGGATAGTTCCTGACAGTAGTTGTCACCTCTGGGTTTCTGAATAGATTAATGTGAGATGTGTCTCCCTGTTAATATTCATGCAAATTCTAAAAATAAAAATCTGTATTTTCAGACAAACTTGCAAAGCACTCTTGCTTTTTCCTTGACCAAGGTATCAGCTATGCACATTTACTCACCTGCATGCTCGGAGTAGTGGCCCAGTTGGAGGAAAGATCTGTGCAAGGGTGGTGTAACATGGGATGGCTACAGCATTGTAGAACCCAATCTATGAAAAACAAGAATGAAAAAAATAGTTTAATTGTTGCCAAACTACAATACTGGAAGCTAACAGCTCAAAGCTCTTTACTTAATTACTACCTGTGTTTGCTATTCACACTTCTGCATCTTCCTTTAACATCCAAATGCTTTAAAATAAGCAGCAACAGTGAAATCTTTGGTAATTACAAGCTGCTTACATGCCTTTCTTTTATGACTGATACGGCTGCTTCAGGTAAGGTTTTCTACAGAACCTTTTATTATTCAATTGATTCATTTCTTTTGTTCAGGATATGTCTACCTGTTTGGTGTCAGTAGCAGCAAGAAGGAGGTGGAGATGTTAGAGACATTTCTGCAAACACGATTCATGTGATGATTTTATTTTTTAGAAAAGGAAGGTTGTGCATCATTCACAAAATATAGTCAGATTATGTATGGTTCTGATGTTCTCCAGGGTATGCACTGCATAGTTCAATGTACTTAAAATGCTGGGGGCTCTGTACATTTGTGAATGATATACAGTGTGATCAATGATTGGTTTGCAGTTGCTTCTCATGAACGCCGTTCAATAATACATTTTTACCATTATCATATTTAGGGAAAACCAAATGAGTGCGTTTTTAATGATATCTGACTCATAGAGGCTTAGGGGCCTGCGATGGCTACAATGTCACAGCTGAATTGTCATGACATGATGAAATTTTTAGAAAATACTACTTATATATCAAGGATGGCAGATTGCATTCAGATTCATTATAACATCCCTCACTTATCCCAGACTCTTATGATAGTTACAATAGTGTACTGTGATCCCTTCCTTCGGGCAGAATTTTTAAATGCCTTTTAGCGAAATACTATGTATTGTAGCATGACCAAAGCATTTGATACTATCTCTTTTTTTAATAATCCAAACTTTGATCCTTATTCAGAAATTGAAGAGCAACTCTTGTTTTCATCAACATAAAGATTCATCCCATACTGCTACGTAACCAAGTCTTCTGTGCACTTTAAATAAAAATAAGATACATCTTCTGATCTGTGAACCCAGATGAAGTACCTACAGGGCTGAAGTACTTACAGTGCAACCAACAGAAAGAAACTGCAGTTGGTTAGAAGGCAGGGCTACATACAGATGGGATGTCTTCTCATCCACACTATTTCATATACTGCCTCATTTTCTTCCCATTTGTTTTGGATTTTTTCTTCTTGTTTGCTAGTTTTTAAGGGGAACTACTTTATTTCAGTGGAAAAAGATTACTCTGTAATTGTCAAAAACTAAAATAGGACATTAGATACAGTCACCCTGTAGACCTTCTGGCTCAAAGAAAATCACAGAATCAAAGAATATGATGAGTTGGAAGGGACCCTCAAGGACCATCAAGTCCAGCTCTGCATAGGCCCATGCCCAAGAATCATACCATGCATGAGCATTGTCCAAATACTTCTTGAACTCTGTCAGGTTGGTGTTGACCACTTTCCTGGGAAGCCTGTTCCAGCGCCCAACCACCCTCTGGGTATAGAACCTTTTCCTAATATCCAACCTAAACCTTCCTGACACAAATTCAGGCCACTCCCTCGTGTACTGCCACTGGTCACTGCAGAGAAAAGATCAGTGCTGGACTGTCCTCTCCCCCTTCCCCTCATGAGGAAGTTGTAACTGCAGTGAGGTCTCCCTTCAGCCTCCTCTTCTCCAGGCTGAACAGACCAAGTGACCTCAGCTGCCTCTCATCAGGTTTCCCCTCAAGGCCCTTCACCATCTTTCTTACCCTCCTTTGGACACTAGCTAAGGCCTGAAAGAACCACTTACTAAGATAAAAAACATTTTTGACACTTGTAAAAATTCAAGGTGATTGTGGTCTTAGCTAGAGCTACAAGTACAAAGAAAGGAAATAGAGATAGCAGCAAAGAACACATTGTCATTGAACCAAAATTTGAAAACAAGTTTTCCACTGCTACGTTAAAAAATAACATCATATTCAGCAGTCTGAATAACCCAATTTCAAAAGTTATATTCACTAATATATGAAATGTTTTTTTCCATACATGTTTTATGTATAAACAAGTACCATTTTACTGAGAGAGTTCATACCTGACCCTGAGGGACTTCATCTTTCTTATCTCTGTCCATCATAGGAATAGGTTGAATACCTGTTTTCTTCATTTCATCGCCCTGGAGAAAAGTAGAGAGAGAGATATTAAGAAAACAAAAACAAGACTATTGAGACCTGAATTAATTTCCATCTTCTATTCTATGTCAATCTAAAAATCCAGAATTTAAAATAATGTGTGGTATCACTCTGAGGCAATCTCAGAAAAATACACAAGGAGAGGCTCATTTTGTACATTCACCTAAGTGATAATGTAAACAGCAGATGCTGTAAGTCAATGTACACACATTTTCCTTATTTCCAAGTTTGTCTCCATAATAAAAAGCAACTGGAAGACCAAACCCAAAGAAATCATTCTGTTCTGTACTATCTGCTCAGTTAGTCTCATCTTTCAAAATACCTGTTTAAAGCACCATAATACAATGACCAGTAGAATGCAAATCACCCATCCAAGGAAAAGCTGAGTAAACCAGATGAATTTACAGTATCCTCTTTGTCAAAAATTTTGTCTTTCCCATATATATCAATATATCAATAACATCTACCTTTATTAATTCATCCTTGGATTACGGAAAATTAACATCTGGACAGGTACAATTATGTCCATAATTCCATCTTTACTATTTTTGAATATGGAAAATCAGTTTTATCCTTCATTCTCCACTGAGCTCACAAGAATTGCATTCAAAAGCTAATTTATAAGTAAAAAAAGTTGAGTATGTAATCAGTGAGATGCGTCAACATTATACCTCCATTCTACCACTCATAAGAACACTCACTTTCCAGTGCAGGCATTTCAGAAAGTGAGTGCTGAACTAGATCTTTGAGCTTACACACTCAGCATTTTTCAAGTATTTTGTTGTAGTCTGAGCTGTTTACAATTAAGAGAACAAGAACATGTGAATACGAAATACACCCAACAAGAAGCACACATCTGGAATTTCATAATGAGCATGCAACAGGCAAGGTAGCAATCTCCACAGTAAATGCATGCTACATCAACTCCACGGGCCTGATTTCTTTTTTATGCCTATGTAAAACAGAAATAAGCCCACTGAATACTGCAAGGCAGTATCCACAGGGCACATAACAGAAAAGAAAAAAGACATGCAATAGTAGTCCTGAAAATACAACCATATCTCCTAAAGTTGTATAACTCTGTTCTATACAATTTATTCCTTATCCCCAGTGCAGTCACTTCCACTTAAAAATTAAACAATTGGGATATTTATACCTCAGCATACAACATGTGAGAGACAGCATATTTATTTGTGAACATGATTACATTACTACAGCTTAATTCCTTGTTTCAGTTCTCAGTACACATTAATTGTAGAGTAACTTTCTATGTATTAAAGACCCAGCTCTCTCTGAGATACTGTTGTTGAGCTGGCTCACAAAGAAGACTCAAAAAAATTTAATGTTTTTCATATTTACTTTAGCATTTTCTGTACTAACACTAGAGCTTTATAAATATGTTTCAAGGCAGCTGACCTGGAATCTGGTTTCATATTTTGCATTTCTACAAAAAACTACAGTTAGTGACTTCTTCTATGTTCTGTTGCTTGGTCACTTTATGTTAGGACATACTTTCTGCATTACCTTGAACAGAGAGAAAAAACACTGCCTGAAAATTAGATAGCTAACTCAGCTCTTTAAATAATTTCAGAGTAAGCCACAAACACACACATGCACCAGTGAACTCTCTTTAAAACAAGCACACCAAGATGTTGATTGAAAAATACTTATAGGTGGGTTTTTCCTTCCTGGATGCTTCTGTTTATAAGGAGAGTAAACAAATGAATCACACATACCTCAGCCCAGAACTCTGCATATATGTCATTGGCTGTCAGTCTGGTAACAGGCCACAACTTTGTTACGGAACACAGATCACAAGCTGTCATCATCAGGCCAATCACTCTATCTCTAAAATAGAATAAAACAACATTAAATTATAGGTTTTGTAAAGAATTAATGATTGCTCTGCAAAGCTTTCATTTGCCCTTCCTCAGGTGAATCAGCAGCAACATATAAACGCTATGAATTTTCCCCCACCTATTGTTTCTTCCTCATTTGTTTGATTCTTTGATAAAGAATGGCACAGACTGTGTACTGTACCCCTTGTTGTATTCCCTACATTGTTTGCAACCAGAGTTCATTGACAACCAGAGTTCATTGACCATTCTCTACACAATCAAATACATAGACAAGGGCATAGAATGCCTGCCTGTTAAAACACTCACATGCCCCTCTATAATTCTCTGAATATACAGTACAAGTCTATAAAAAGAAAGATGGTATATCTTATTGCTGCATTTCTTTGTTCTTTAAAGAGAGAGGGGAAAAAAGCTCCTAAAAAGAGGAAAGACTACTTCTGAGTATGTCTCAAGACACTGTCATTGCTTTGTTGCAATGAATTCAAACTCTGAAAGACCAAGAATACAATGCATAACTCTGTCCTATATGCTGACAAACCTGTTCACAGTGTAACTGAACAACATCATTATTAGAATGAGATGCATACACACACCAAAAAAAATCCTATTTAATGATTTTTTTAGCACAAATCTGTGTTTTGTGAATCTAAGTTTTATAAAGAAAACTGGTAATTTAATTTAAATTCACTTGTTTTCACCAAATGGAGAAATTGAGATGACACGTAAGGACACCTGCATCTTTGTTAATAATGCCTATTCCATGTGAAAAAGCACAGAGCTTGCTAACCTGCATGCCAGTGTGATGGCAGTCATTAAAACTGTACCAACAGACAAATATACCAGATGAAATACACAAACACACAGTATAATCAATCAATAAATGCAAAGTGCATTTATAAGATAAAGAAGTCATCAGCCATGTAAGGGTCAATGCAAATATAAAGCAATGGCAATTACTGTTACATATGTGTAATTTTACATACTGTAGGTCTTAGAAATCACATATGTAAGAAAATTACCATTCAGAGGTAATTTTTTTTAAAAAAAGAAGATTTCTCTTTCTAGACTAATACCATAGAGATCTACTACTGTTTTGCTGCTTTACCTGTGTGTTTGGTTCTTAAGGTTTAATGCTCCTGTCTGATGCAGCTCTTCAAGTTGTTTTCTGTTTCCAAAATACAGGGCAAGGTCTGTGGCAATGATGGCTTTCCGGATGATCTCAAGTACTTGCTCATATTCGCTGGAGCTCAGATTGGAGAAGACATTGTGCCCTTCCAGCTATGAAAAAGTAAAAAACCAATAAAAAGCACAAGCTCTAATTCAGAGATGATTTCAGTCTTTACTTCACCAGACAGGTTACGACGGTTTTACAAGCCCAATGACAAGTTTTGTTGCAAATTCAAATGTTAATGGCCTGAAATTCCCATTTTTATTCTTCCTTTGTAAACATTGTCATGAAAAAAACTATGACTAAGCCACCAATTTGTTTTGGAGACTGCTCCTTCTGAAGCCTCAAGGTATTACTAGAGAAAAAATACTGAAATCTTTTTCTTTGATTTAAAATCACTATAGACACAACACTTCCAGACAGTGTTAACTTGGAAACTTGTGATTCAGTTCTGATACAGAGTCTGCACAGTCAAGTTGGTAAACTGAGTACTTAATTCACTTAAGCATAGTTTTGATACTCTGTAATATAGAGTATGGATAAAGAAACACTGGAGTTAAAAATACAAAATAATTTTGTTTTCCTAATGTTCCAAATGAAATGTGCCTGAAATCGCTGCATTTACTGACATAATTTTCTATATATGAAAGAAGTTAATTATTTTAATGTAGGTGAACATTTAGCGGGGAAAAGCTGCTTTGTTCAATCTTAAGTTGAATGACTCATAAACTAAAGATAACGATTTCCGCTATGGAGGCTCTGGTAACCCACCACTGCCATCACTTTTCAATTTCCACAAGGTATTACTGCGCCTTCAACTGACAATACGCACGCACTGTGATCACTCAAGAAGCTAGATCACATTTTGAAAAATCAAGACTATCTGCTGTCTCTAAGATTTGGAAAACAACTTGTCAAAAGTCTTCCTGCTGTTGAGAGGAAGAAGACAAGAAGAAAAGAATGAGCTAGCCATGTCAAAGTGTGCACATTCAGAAAAAAAAAAAAAAAATCATTAAAATATATCAAATGCAGAGGTGTTTTGACATTTAATTGGCATTTGGGCTGAAGCTCAAAAAGTTTCCCTGACTTTCATCAAGCATTTACATAATTTGCCCAAAATAAATCCTCTGCAGTACAAATAGGCTTGGTTTCTCTCACCATCCGGAACATAAACATCATTTTCCAGGACTTTTACTTAGACAAGTAGATTTGTTGTGAATAATGAATAGAAAATACAATCCATCTATGTCTCAAGGCTCCTTTGACAGATTTCTATGTCATAGAACATTATGTTTAAAAAAAAAAATCAGAACATTTTAATCCATCATCAGGACTTTGGGAGCAAAAAATTACTACTGCTAGTTCCCACAATTTAGGGTTTTGGGGACCCTTTACTCCCCAGCCTTGCTGTCTAATTCCTGTGACCAGGCTATATGTCCTAATATTTAAATTATTCTAGATTCTACTCTTGGGCTTTAGAAGCTGCACTCTCAGAAAGACCACTGTGACAGCTTCTGTTCAGACTACTCGAAAATAACTGATTCTGTAAAGTGCTGACAGAAGCTGACAGTTATGAGTTTGCGTCACTTAGGCTTTTGAGTAGTACATACGAAGTACCACTCTGAAGATTTTGTTCTTTGCCTGCTGAGCTAAAGCTAGTGAATTGAATCCTGTGTCCCAAGTATGGTGTACACTTGAACTGCAGATGGATGAGCAAAGCAGCTCTAAAGTCTCAAGCAGTTAAAAGTACTGCAGGTTACTAATGTAAAATTAAAACTTAGATAAACCCTAAAAAGCTTAGTGGCTTGGTTTGACTTTTTTTCCATCAGTCCATTAATTCAATAAGACTTTTGGATTCAAACAAAATCCAGAAAGTCCAAAAGGCTGCTCTAGTCTGCTTTTGCTGCTAATTACCACCCATGGATGCTTCAGCAGCTGGTGTCTTGAATCCACTCTACAGCCCTGGCCACTTTCCCCCTTTCCTCACTCACATTGACAGCACATGCAGGAGGTGCCAGGGAAGCAAAAGGGTTCCCTGCCTTCATGGCAAATGGGATTTTCATCGATTGCAACATTTCTGCCAGAAGAAATGCAAAATGGTTGGGACAGTGAAGTGTTAATGACCAAGGAACATGCTCACTGTGCACAAATTTACATGAAGAATGAACACTAAACATCTAATGCCATACCACCACTGAAGGATTCAATTACACCCTCCTACATGAAGGAGCATTCAGAGATAAAGCTTCCATTCTGTGATTAAATGCATATGATACCTAAAACCATAATCACAAGATGTGATTCTGAATACAAGACAGAATATGTATTTTTCCTAAAAGGTGATTACATATTTAAGAAAATAAATATCTTCCCCTGAAAAACCAGAAAGAAAGATTAACAATGAATCAGCGGCACAGTAGCAAGGTTAGGCTGTAATTTGAGTGTGCACAGAAAATTAAAACTAGTGAGCACAGTTATGGACTGGCAGTGGTTTCACAGGTAAGAGTTCTGACTCTTCTAATTGAGAATTATAAAAAAAATCACTCATGAGAAAATATGTGTGTGTCAGTAGCACACCTGTATTTTCTCAAAAAGTGTCTGCATGTTTTCTTGTAGTTTTTTCTTCATTAAACATAAAGACACATGACCTCATACTTTCTTCCACAGAATATTACCTTACTCAGGTCTTTTTTATTTCAAATTGCCAAGTAACAAATAAGCACAGAATAACATAATGAAATAGGTTTACAATTTTCATGCATGAAAAATTACCATATCCCCTTTCATGCCACACAATCAATGTTCACAGAATTTATTACAGCGGGTTTTCAAGTTTCTCATACAAAGTTTTGCCAGTACTTCAGTTTTTATTCAAAATTTCAGGATGGTTGAAGACTTTGTTGAAATACATTATGACAAATATATACATATATATGTATCTGAGAAAATTATTTTTCATTTTCAAAGTTCCTATTCCACATGGTCAAGGGAAAAGCCTCCAGAGAAGCAGAAGCAAAAAGCTTCAAAGGCAGGCCATAAGTAAAGATGTTCAAATACACAATATTTTTTATAAGTTCAAGATTTTAAGAAAGCCGTGTTTTGCACTATTGTTGAATCCTTGGGTTTGGTAATTGTGAAACCTGGCTTGCTGTAATAAACCTTCTACTCTTCTAAATGAGTACTATAATAGAGAAATTAAGCTAAGCATGCTTCAGAAAATCTACTCAGTAATGATGTGACTCCTGTTTCCACCACTGGACACTAATGCACAGAACATACAATTTCAATAATCCTACCTGCAGGATGGACACAGTCTGCGAGAAGTGGTGCTGTTCCATCGTTGATGTGGAATAGAGAGCAGCTAAGGGGTGATCAAATTTCTGAAGATAGCTGTTGCTGTAACCTCTGTGATCCAGGTCATGACACAGGCATGCAACTAAAAGACCCTTTCGCTACAAAAAAATTGACACAAGCATGAAAAGCAAGATGTATTTCCTGCCCCTAGATGTCACTCTCTACCCAAAATACTGTAGAAGTTGCAGAATGCTAACACTGACTTCAAACAGCACATGTTTGAAGCACATATTTTATAAGGAAATATCCTTAAAAATGAGATAAACATGACAGTAAGGACATGCTGAATTAAAAATCTTGGTCCAAATGTAATTATATTATGCATTTAAAAATCGTTGTTGGACAGTAACATACTATTGGATGGACTGTGCTTCAGAAGAAATCTGCATTTTAAACAGTCTGGTTATCCACTGAATCCTTACCTTTAATGTTTATTAAAATAATAAAAAGCACAGTTATTGAGGGAGAAGAAACATACAAAATGTATGATCTGCTGGTCAAGACACTGAAATTCAATACCAGATCTGCCTCTGCAACACTCCTAGAGATGTTAACCAAATCTCCTAGTGGAGTTTTTTCCTAGGAAGTCACTAACATGAGACATGGACAATGCTGGACAATGCAATTGTAAACAAATAAAGACAGTAAGTGGGGTTTTTATATAATTAATCCTTAATATTGTGAAGAAGTGGAGTCCCTGAAATCTCTTTTTCAAAAGGTTTTCACATAGCTTATGCGTTTTCAAAAAAAAATTCATTAATGTTTATGACTGCCACTGTTTGCATGAAGTATTCATGAAAATTTCTTCAGAGACCCAATATCTTTGTCTTATAATTGGTTCTGATGAGTGTTCAGTAAACAAGGATAAGGCTATAAAATTAAGCAGAAAAAGAATATTGATTACCCATCTATTAAGTGCACAACATCCAATCTGGATACTATACTAAGAGACCCATGAGTCTGTGGAAAAATAGCAGTGATGCAATTAGAAATACTATCATAAATACACCATGTGCAGAAATAAGGCTGTAGCAATGCTAACTGTATTTCTGATTTTGAGACATTCACTTCTGTTTTGAATGATATCTTTTCAATACTGCATCTTGTGAAGTGTATTTTTAAAAAGCATATAAAAATATATCCCTGTGTGATGCAGCAGCACATGTCCACACAGAGCCTCAACAGAGGAGGAACCCTTAGGAACATAACACACACCTCTATCACTTGAAGTTATGCAGTAACAGCTTGTCCCAGTCTCCATGTCTCTGGAAGTCATTCTTGTCTCAGTCCTTCAGTATTATACAATGCATAATAACAGTGCTCTTGTCCTTGTACCTATTTTGGTATCTGCTTGGATCCCAAATCTTTAAATCACTGCATTTTTCTCTATTTTTCTCCAAATCAGTGTCCCCTTTACAGTGTTTTATATTCCCATCTCTAAATCTACTGAGGTTCGTGTCAGCATCCCTCACCTGAGGTCAGCCCATCCCTAGATCCCCAAACTTTCTTTCAGCAGTTTCCTGTATTCTTGTTGGATTCACCTCCAGTATCAAAAAAGGAGACTGCTGAAAAGAGCTGGAACATAGACTGGAACAGAGCTGGAACAAAGACACTCAAACAGATGAAGGCTGGCTGGAGTTTGCAGGGAAAAAAGACTGTTTCCATCTCTCTTAACAGCTGTCTCTTTTCCTCTCCCTTTCTTTCTTATTCTCCCTCTCCAAAGAGATGGGGCTTACTACTTGGTTACTACTGAATGTTATCAGAGCTTTAAAAATTCTCTGAGGCTGTACTCCACAGATGATTTTTTTTTTTTTTTTTTTTTTTTTTTTTTTTTTTTTTTTTAAAGTAATACTGATTTTTTTTTCAGACTTGCATTCTTGTATAGTTTGGCCAAATTTCAGCATATGCCTGGCATATGCCACTTCTGCATTTCAGTGTCAATTTTCAAGTCTCTGCTTTACAGCAGGATAAACTAGACCTTTTCAAATGAAAGCTCATCAAGTTTCATTTTACTCTTATACACTGAACAAAACTTTGATTTCTACTAGCATGTCTCTTTTAAAGAGCCAAACAATTGTGCCTGGAATTTCCCCAAATGAATCACCTTGAGGAAGTTAACAGAGCCTGGAAAATTACAGCCCAAATGGATAATATTTGGCAGTTATGCACAACTGAAAACTAGATCTCCGAGTCAGAAGTTTCATGTAACATTAATTAGAGGCAGCACTCCCTATTGTACCATAATTCAGAAGAAAAACAAGTGACAGTTTTCCATACTGTGTATTAACATTCTAAGCCTTTGATTTTACTAGTTATTTATTTCCACTTAGTGATCAGTTTAGAGTTTGGCTCTTCTCCTTTACTCACATATGTCAACCAGCTCTGCAACCCTTGTCCTCCTATTCAGGATCTCCCAGACCTCACAGGATTCAAGATCCAGGGTGTTTCCCTCCCTCCCTCACAGAGGGATAGATCTGACAGTTAGTGAAATAATTAAAGTCTGTGGTTGTAGGGGTACAGGGAGAACCCCAAAACTTAGACACAGATTTATAGCAAATCAACTACTGCTTTTTAAGGGGCAGTCCTGAAAAACATGGCTAGGATTAGGAATCTGAGTAATCTTCCTCCCTCAAACTCTTTACTCACATCCGTTCCTCCATGCAGACCTTTACATACACTCTGCCCGAGCTGACAAAAAAAACTCCAGCACAGAAAATGTATTAGAGTACATTTTGATGATGAGAGCACTCATCAGCTGACAGCTCTGATGAGGTGTGGTAACTGATACCATCATGTCACCTACCTCTAGGTCAGTGAAAAGCCCCTGGTTGTTCTGCAGTATGGCATACATGCAATGGGCAACGGTAACTGCATGCTTCCAGTTGTGGTAGGGCACGCGGCGATAGTTCTTCTTTACAGACATAGTAAACCGGCACAGCTTTTCAAGTTCAAAGCTAGGAAGAAAATAATTTGGTCAGAGAAAAGAAATAGGAACAGGAATAACAACCAGCAGAGAAGAAATTATGGTCTTTGATTTACCCTTCTCTCTAGAATTGACTCTCACTGTGGATGACTCATTGAATGACATGAAGAGTCACTCAAGTTTGGCAAGGACAGAGGAGCGTGGATGCCTGACAATGCTCTTAGTTTAATCTGTTAAATTCGGGAACATAAATCATGCTACTCTGCTCAGTCAATAGAATTCCATGACCTTCCCCGCTCCCAGAAACTTGAAGTGATTTCTTTCAATTGCTTATTCAACTTGAAATCTAGTTCAACTCTATATCTAATGGACAATTTAAAAACAAGATTTGTGATCAAAAGAGAAAATTCAGAGATTTTTAAGCAAAGGACCCAGAAGACATAAACCTGATTAAATAGAGGTGCTCCATATTGACATTGTGAGAAGCAGAAGATTTTATTTTTCCAATACTTGTAAATTTTTTCTTCCAGTTTAGACTCACAGAACAGAAATTCATATCTCACAGTTTCTTCACTTCTCACCAAATAATATTTTGTTAAGTCCTAAATTAATGACTTTTTCACTCATAAAAAGGCAGTTTTCCTTTATTCCATTTTCCCCCCTGTTGCTCCGATTAGACTTTCTTTCTAAGTTCCATGTTTTAATAATTTCTTGGGTAATCAGGAAAGTGGTATGGTGAGAAAAAAACCTCCATGTCTCTGACCTATGTGTAAAAACATAGACACATCTACTACACGGAAACAGGCAGAAATGTGTATTTCTACAGTTGTGTGCTGAGTAACGTAATTATTATTCTCAGCCTTAATCTGACATTAGGAAAAACAGAGGCATATTGTCTTTCAAAAAACTTTAAGCTTTCTTTTTTAATTCTAGAAAGTCAGACAGTGATAGAACTATTGTTTAAAGTAGTACATCACAACTCAGAATAGCACAATAGTAACTTTCATCTACATCCAATCTCAACTCAATGGTTATTACAGGATAGTATAATAATTGCCAAAGAAAAAATCATTATCTGTGATGCCTGAATATAGAATACTACTACTTCATCCACTGCTGTACTTTGTATACTTTATTACAGCATTAAAATATTACTTCTTCAGAAGAGAAAATGTAGTGAGTATGATAGACTTTTCTCTGAAATCCTCCCTGGACAGGACAATTATACATTACATTGGTAAATACTTTAAGGCACAACCTTATTCCTCAATATATTAAAATCTAATTTTAGTCCTAAAATTTTTGGGTTTGTTTCAAAGGTTTGAGAAGTTTTGTTCTTTCAGAAATTAAATACAAGTCCTGTTCCAACAGTCTCCTTTTCAAATATTTTCCTCACTTTTGTTTCCCTAATTTTATTAGTGAAAGCTGAGGCTCATTTGAAAAACATCAAGCAGATATAAATTATTTCTCATTCTTTCTCTCTATACATTTGAAAGGAAGAGACTGGGAGTCAGAGACAGAAGAGAACAGAACCTGACTGAAAATACAAACCCCAACCCTGCATCCACAACCATTCAGTCTGGAATGGAGACATGCTAACTACATTGAGCAGTAGAGAACTGTGTTCAGAAGAGGCACCCACTTTGCAGCATTGAGGAAGACTGAGAAAGACCCTCTGGTTTGACTGCACACTTTGGGGGCACCCATTCAGTTAGTAAAATAAAATTAAATGCCAGCAAACATTCCTGAATGTTGCTCCCTTTTGTAGGGACGTACTTCCCCTTTCAATTGACCATCTGTATGTTTTCCGTAATTTGGAGCAGCTCCTTTCTTTTAGCAATGGGCCATACTTTCCCAACTACTGATCTTAGTAATGATAAGGAACACTGAGAGAAATGACAGTGAATGAAGCATTTAATTTGAAAAGAATTCACTTCTATAATTAATGCACAACTATGTAAATAACTGATTCACTTAGCAAGATAAGATCTGATTTTGATTTACTTTTGCCATACACATTATTAATTTTGGCAACTGTATATCCAAAAAAATCAGTTTTCATGCACATTCCCTCCTTTTTGGGAAGAGTACTTTTTTTTGTTGCCTTTACCATCTTCTGTCTGAAAAGCAAAATCATCTCAGAACCAAACAATTTTTCTGTATATTAGAAGGACAACTGTTAGGATGACATCATGAGTTCTTTAACCTCACTGTTCCCAGATTTTATTAACTAAGGACCAAGAAGGTGGGATAAGAAATCCAGACTGTTTATTACAGTCATGTACAGACCAAACATAGTAAATAAACATTAAAAAAAATAGACCTTGAATTAGGAATTATCCCAAAAAAATATAAATAAATAAACAGAGACTTAACAATTAAATAAAGAAATAATATACTTCATACCAGGCTGTCCCACAGGACTGGTGAACCATATAGACAAAAATAGCCGGCCAAACATCTTCGTATGGACTGATATCAAAATGGTATCTAAGAAGAAAGTTTCAGTTTAGAGAAGACAAATACCTTTTCATTGTCACTAAAAACAAGTGAAAATGACTAGGAAATGTATACCCAGCAAGAGTCACTTCTTTCTGAATACACACAGAAAATTGAATTTACAGGTTATATTTTCCAGTAATGTCAAGTTACGTATTTCTGCTAAGGTCAATGGAACTATGCTCACAGTTTCATACAATAATTTAGTAATTTATGTTGGAAAAGACCCTTATGAACAAGTCCAACAGCTAGCTTTTGGCTTTGCTTACATAACAGAAACATATATCTTTATCTAAGGATCCATTGATTAAGTAATAGACAAAAAAAACATATCTCAGGAACAATGAGAGATTTACAGGCATTCCTAAAATATTCAAGATTTCTCCCAGGAATAGTAAAGATGATGTCTCTAATAATATATTTACAGGCCTTTTTTCCAATAATTTCTATCATAAGTTGCATGAGACTTGCTCTAATTTTGATAGAGGAAAAAAATCAGTTTTTACTGGCTAATAGAAATCAAACCAAAACTTCAAAAATTTAACACCATATCTTTAAAGTTTCATTACCTGAAGACTTGTCCCCTCCCCTGTTAACAATACTGAGGCCTAATTTTAGGGACCCAGGACAGAAGAACTGTTTTTCCTTCAATTATTAATTAACCCTTTCCCTGCACTTTCTGTGCTGCAAGTCCTATATTTTTTCTCCATGGAACCTTAACTGCTTGGCACACTGAAGAGCACAGCAGCTTGTGAGAGGAAAGAAGGTAGCTGAATTGCTTGTAAAATGGTGACATGTATTCTGTTTGAACTAAAGGATGCTAATATAATTTAGAATGAAACCTGTCATCTTTGCAAGTAAAATTCATTTTTGCTGAGGAGGTGGGTTATATAATATCACCTAACAAAGCACAAGAAATTGTATTACAAAGAATAAGTTTCTATTAGGGTGTAATTCTGCAAGCTGTTAATGCTCTGGCATTCAAGCAAATCACTTTAGCACGTAATGAACTTTAACTATAAACAGTCCCTGTTAAACACAAGCTTTCATCTCGGTCCCAGCTACAATGGTCAATGCTGAACAGAAGTGAGCAAGCTCTGGGGATGAGGTTTAAAAAGACAATTTAGGTTTTGTGACTCAATAGCTGAATTTAGGCACCTGGTTACAAGAGTAGAATTTATTGTCCTGGCCCAAAAAGAGTGACTTAAAAATATGATGGCTCCCATTGTTAACGTTGAGTGGGAACTGGCCAATAGAATGCAGATAGAGGTTCATCTTCAGCATACAGCTGCTGAAAATAACTGAATTATGTCAGAGAAAGCCTAAAAGCCTGGATGGGAAGTCCTCCTCCAAAGTTAGGCTGCAACTCTACCCTCTTACACCTGGGATTTGTAACCCTGGATTATTTTCCTCTTCTTCAATAAGCACAAGCAAATGCACAACACACACATACATCCATACTGAAAACTCACTAAAAAACCTAAACACCCCCTACACACACACATATGCACACACCCCAAAACCAAACCTAAAAAACACACACAGCCCAGAAAACCCCAGGAATGAGCTGGGAGAAATATGTTGAATTCTAAAACATAACCAAAGGGATGAGATCATTCATTTGGTCTTAAGTACTGATGTTCCAAGCTCAGCTTTCTCTCTGGCTCTGAGCTGATGGTGATTTGGGACTACAAGAATGAAAGCTCATCTCTACAAATCCCAGATAAAAACTAATGCTTAAAGCAACTACTGTATCTACCTACCCAGGACTGTGGAAAAATTCTGAGTACGTATAATTTTATATCTTTGATGGATAAATTTTGTTCACAGGTCCTTAAGTATAGCTAAGTATAAGAAAGCCAGAGATAAAACCACCATGGTATGGCTATAGTTCAATAATAAAAGTACTTCCTAAAAAACCTCCACTACAAGTGAGGAAAAAAAAAATTAACAGGCTATATACAACTGCTGCTACATTAAAAAAAATACTTACAGCTCAATTTCTTTATAAATATGTGGAGGCAGTGTACAGTGCATGAGGTTTTGCCACTCTTCTGCTGTACAAACACTATGGTAGGATAGCTTCTCCATCGTTACACGGTAAATACACTCTGAATGACGAATTCTGTGGTACATCTGAAAAAGTAAAGTCAGGCATGAATGTGGAATTTTAATAAAGGAAGAAAATTACTTCCTGTATTCAAGCAGTGATTATTACAATACACATCTGCAGAAATGACAGTGCTTTTGGCTGCACAACTTCACACATTAGAAAAGCGAAAGATTACATTGAATTCAGTACTTCTAGGAAACCAGGCCTTCTATTGCATCACTCTTCATCTACTCACTTGAGTAAATATCTAAGGCTTAGCTGACTTTTAACTGCATATGAGCTCTCCCAAGAAAAACAATCCAAGTCCAGGAGTCAAAAATGGAGCTAAGTCCCTTGCAAAATTCTGACAGAAAACTTATAACATGACACAAGTCATATTTTCTGCCACTGTATGTACTCTATTAATTGGTAAAAAATACTGCTAGTAATTTTTGCATAGTAAAAAGTATGTGGGATGTTTATCATACCTACATTAATATCCAGTATGAAAAATAAGTACACTTAATTACTGAGAGGTGCAGACATGGCATGGTTTACAAACAAGTGAGGACATAACAATGTACTAGCTAAAAAATACTCTGGAGCAGCACAGCCTGAATGGTAACATTCACCATCTAAAAGTAGTGAATTCACACACAACTGAGTGTGCATAGTCCCAAGTGTAATTTATATGCAGGCCATTCTACCTGCCTTGATCCAAGTGAAACAACTTGAGGCACCTGATAATAAAATTTACTGCCCCAGTGTACAACTGGGATGCTATTGGTAAAATTAATTAATGTAAATCACCAGGCTTAACTGGCATTGCATTTTATCTTACCTCCCATGATTATAACTCAGTTCTTTTGCATTGCATTTTTACTGAATTTTTATACTTATATAGTAATGATCATTATATTGCTTATGTTTCCTACAGGCATAGTAAATTTTGAGATGATAAAGGGTTTGAGGACAAAAATAGCTACCCACTCTTATACAGAAGCATGGATAATTATAAGTATATACCACAGCATATAAGTGTAAAAATTGATCTTTGAGTATTAAGAATATGGAATTGAGAGAATATATAGCATATTTCCATTCCCCAATTAAATTTATAAAATGCAATTCGAATTTATAAAAGTAAATAAGAATCATATTTTTTAGTGGAAAAGGGAAGACTAATATCATACACATTCCAGAGCTCTCTCATTTTAGCTACACAAAATTGATAAAATCAGAGTATGGTTGTTTCAAATGAAATCCCTATCATCCTCTTTAAATAGAATTATTCACCAAAGAATACAGTGTTAATTCAATGAAATAGACTTACAAATAATTTTAAAAAACAGTAACATCAAAATACCTAAGTATTCTCATTATAACTTACAAAACTGTAAATAAAACTTACATTAGCACAGTGTAAGGCTAAAGCACAAAAGACTGCAAACATTTTAAAGTTGTTCTCATCAGTTTTAGAGAAGGCACTTCCACTTATTTTGTTAACCATCTGCACAACACCTATTACACTTCCTCGGCTCACTATAGGCATGCACAGGATGTTTCTGGTTGTGTAGCCTGTGTAGAGGTCTACTTCTCTGAAGATCCATAAAGGAGAAAGAAAAAAGAGAAAGAGTTAATATCAATGGGTATCTATTAACTGATTCTCAGAAATGTTGATGTACAATATACTTAATCATTTTAAAGTAGACCTAATTAGTACCTGCAAGAATTTCACCCTCAAAACCCTCAAATATTATTATCTACTGTGTTCATATGTAGAAAGAACTTTTAATCCTTTATTCCTCATTTGCAAGACAAAGGATTAATACTGCCTCAAACACAGAGTTAAAGAACATTTGGGTATTCTTAGGCATGCTATTTGTTAGTGAACTGTTTATCTCCCATGAAACTAATGAGATTGCAGGGAGACTGATAATGAAAACTGGCAACAATCTAACTAAATTTTTCTCCATTATATTAATATATCTGATAAAAATACTTTTATTTGTATCTTAAAAGTATCTCTGATGGCTAAAGCATTTAATAAACATCTATAATTACCTCCTTGCCAAAGGATGACAGCTCCATGAATGAATCTCAATATGAAATTTAAGTAGCAATTTTATGTAAAATGGTTGATGAGCTATCTTCCTCTCCAATGAAGAGCATCCTACCTGTTAAAGCGTGGGTCTGCATAGGCATCAGGGATGTTAAGGACTTCTCCTGTTCTTGCCACTTGACCAGCTATTCCTTTTTCTATAGAAAATCTGGAGAAAATAAAAATGTTTATTAGCCAAAATACAGAAAACACATTTTTCTAGTGGAGTCTGTCTTGGGCACAGTAATGGGTGTTCCCAACCAGCGCCATTTTCTTGCTTTGAGGAGAAAAATCTTACAACAACTAGTACCACATAAAACAAAAAGCACATCCTAACATACTTTCTGAAGACATTTTATATAGCTATATAGTTTATTACAAAACATGCCATAGCATTAACATTTTAGTGACAAAAATTCAAAATCTTCAATAACCCAGGAGGTTATCTCTAACAAACATAATATTGGTACAGAACTCAGACTTGTGTTTACATTTAAAAGGTATTGATTTTATTATGACTTTTACATATTCATTGCTTCTTTAGACACAACAAAGGCAACATGGAACTTGTTTCTTTGCGTGGCATATGTGTGCGGATTTGGTAACAAAATTTTGGAAAAAGACCAGTGGAAATTTCATAGCTGAACATTATATGGATTGTCCATGGTAATTGGAATGACTAGCCTGTTTCATGACAGTCAAACAATGCCATGGTACTAACTGTGTCACTTAATCACCACAAGGAAGTTAAACACAACAAATACATTCCTAAGTTATATCACAAAAATCCATGTCTGTCTTGTGAGTAAATAATTTTCAATATTTCGACATAAAGCAGTTATGATATAAAAGCAGAAGATAATTTATGGAGAAAAACACGTAAAAAGAATCATACATGGAATGCTTTGAAGTCTAAATGTACCCTGCAGTACCCTGGTGCCTGGTACTGAAGTCAGTGATAAAGCTGTCAGGATTTCACCCTGCACACCTGACTTTAAGTTAGATTTTTCTGTTGCTTCTTATGATAGGTACATCACACCAACTTAAGACTCCTTCCTGATGATTCACTCAGTGTTACTTTCTTACAGATATTTAAGTTGCACTTCACTTTCAGTATACAGTACCCGTGAAATGGCTCACACCCTTGCACTTAGAATCAACATTTCAATAACATACCGAGAAGACAGATAGATATAAGCAGAAGGATATAAGCAAGAAAAACAATTATCACGAAGGAGTATGAAAGTGCATGTTAAAGCAGGCCATCTTCTTTAATTTACACCACCTCCTTGCTTGTCAGTACGCAAATTGCTCCAATTTTTATTCCTTCCATTCTCACTCACACAATGGTAAGTGGGAGTAAGTTTGTCTAAAGGAGTCTTAGTGAAGACATGAATCACATCTCATACTGGCCCAGAACTTTAAAAGAATAAGGAGGAAATGAAAAAAGTTCTGATAAAAATCAACGCTGAATATTTTAGGAAAATTTTAGTATGAGATACTGAGTCATAAAATTCTTTACTTTTAAGAAGCTGAAAATCTGAAACCTGTAATCCTTTGAAAATCTTAGTCTGGATCTGTTAGGGACTTATAATTTTTGAAAAGTGAAAAACACTATATTTATTTTGTTGCTTTGCCTCTTTCATTAAAAAGTGCACAACCGTAAAAATTAGGTACCTGTGACATGAAGCAGAAATGTGCATAACTTTTAGTCAGAGAATCCTTTCTAGTCATTACCAGACAATATACATTTTCAATTTCACCACTTCAAGCATTTTTCAGTACCACAATTAATTGAAAGTATGAAAATCTAAATTCACATGAGAAAAGTAAAATTAAATTACTGAGCTTGAAATCTTCAAAGTGAATGACCAATCCATACTCAATTCTACATTTGCCTAATTCATCCACAAGAAGTACAAATTGTGATTTTCTTGCTTTGGATGTGCTGGAATCGCACAAATTTTAATTCCTCTTGGGAACCCTCTTGGGAAAAAAAGTCCCTAACTGGCAGACTATGGATTAGGTGCACTATTACCTGCACCTTTACCTACCTCAGAACACCTCTGTTTTTTTCCCAACATGATTTCCAAAAGGACCGCCTCCGGAAGACGGCATTTCCAGGAGTGACGTTATAGCTTCAGAGACGCTGTTTCGATGGCACTGCAATGTCATTCCCAGAAGTACTACCTTCTGGAGGCGGGTCCTGGTGGGAATGATATCACAGTATGACAAGTATTGTCAGTGTACCTGCAGATAGGCACAGAAACTGGGTAATAAAATGCCTGCACATCCATAGTTATAATGAAACTGCACTCTTCTGCTAGCTATTCTTACCTTATTTCTTTGGTCTTCTTGAAGACAGGTTTTCCATCATTTTCTTCTCCAATATCAAAAAGGTCTGAATACAGCTCCTTATTTTTGTGGTCAACCTGGAAGAGTGCACACCTATCTGCATTCACCAGGTTTTTTGCATATATCTACAGACAAAAAACAAAACTAGAGTTAACGGTCATGAGTTGGATTATCTCCAGTCGTTTACCTGATAAAAATATACATCCCTATACAATAAAAGTTTTGAGAAGCTATCCAGGATGGAAATCTGTCTGAAGAAGCAATCTTTTAGGATAAAATTCAGAAGTAAAATCTTGAATTCAATATTTTCTCTGTAAATTTGAGTATTCTCCTCAAGAAATGCAGGAATATCTTCAGAAACTTGAAAGTTTCCTCCAAAAAAATAAGCTTTCCTGTTTAATTGTTTTTCAAGGCTTTCCAAAATAGTACCTTTCTTCCCTCTATGTTCAGTTACTATTCACCTTAACCTGATCCTAAATAGATAAGTTAGAGCAAGACCTCAGAACAATTTTGGCTTTTTGCCTTCGGCAATGCAAATGTATTGGTAGTTAATATCCAGCAAAGACAGACATAACAGAGAGTGTAGTGCTTGCTTCTAAAAAATCTAAGTGTGCCTGTAAAAAACAACGACCAAACGATCCTTGTGGGTCCCTTACAAGTCAGAAATACTTTGCGACACTGGGGTGCTGTCGTTAGAGGTATATTATGGATTGCACTATGCAGAGGGATAGGAACTGGCTGTATCCTCCCGATGTCAGGGACAGTTCTTGCACAGGAGCTGAGACTTAGAGATTGTGCATGAACTAACCAAAGCCCAAAGGTACCAGCCACAGCCAAGGAAGTACCACAGTACAACAACAGACTTGCATGGTCTCTATCTTACTTTGAACCAACTAGTTTTATCTCAGCAAAAATAACTCCCAGAAGCACTGACTGTCAGAACAGAATCTTGTCTTGACAACACAGAAGGTCTTCACTGAAGTATTTCTCAGACATACAACAGCCTTTCTGAGAAAAAGAGGAAAAAGTGAGACAAAAAAAAAAAAAAAAAAAAAAAATCAAGCAAGGATCACTGTGCTAAGATGCCCATATACAGGCACAAGAACCTGCTCTCTCCAATTCAGACCTCTATCCAGGTCTCCTGTGTTTCTTATTTGCTCAGAAAGTACAGTAACTGCATGGTAGAGTATGATCTGAGGTGGATCTCTTTCCACTTTTTATATAATATCTAGTCATTCAGTACAGAGAAAGGCTAACAAAATCTTGGTGTGCAATGCATGCAGTTGGTATGCTTTAAGGATTCATAAGACTTACATATGAATGATCTCCCCCATCCCTTCTCTTTTGTCTTCCAAAAATAAAAATAAAACAAAGTATTTAATTTCACAGTAATGCAGATGGACAAATATTACATCTCAGCAGAAAAAAAACCCATATGAGATGAAAAATCATTAGCTGAGACATCCTAGTTCAATGCCATATGAGGGTAACTGCTCAGATATCATCTAGCCCAAGTCCAAAACTTGGAGGGCCCTCCCATACAGACCAAATCTGTGTTGAGGAAGATTCTGTTGTCTTAGACTCCATTCACTCCATCAGAACAGAAAACTCAGGGAGACTGCAATCTAAGAGGTAAGACTTGTGCAATTTTTCCCCCTTAGAGCATTAAGAAATTTAAAGACCTTAACCACTTGGACTGCTTATTTATTTACTCAAAAGAGAGCGAACAGAAACTGCCAAAAGGACAAGGGGTCCAGTAAATGCTTCTATTCAGATACTGTATCAGATTTCTTTGTAAAATCTACAGCACAGTGTTGATTTTATACTATTAATCTTTTGTGGTTTAATGCATATGACTCAAGAACTTACCTTGGTCATGACTCATGCTTTTCAAAAATGATTATTTAAACAGTACTAATTGAGAAACAGTTAATGGGATGCAAGAGTTTTACTTCTCTAAATCCCTTGCTCTAATCCTGAGCAGTGGTGGAAAGAGAATATCAGTGCAAAAAGTATATTCTGCACTGTCAACAGGGAAGCCAGGGACCACCTTTCACATAAGCTGCTTGTGCTCAATCATATGGGCAAGAAAATTTGTAAGGCAACTTGAACTTTTACTTCCCTTCCTTACATTTACATTCAAAAACACCCTTATATCACTAGCTTTGCTGAGAGATTTTGATGAAAATAAAAATGAAAAGACTGGAAAGAAACACGCATATTTTTTCTTTAGCATTGCAGGAACAAATCAAACAATAAGTGCAATCACCAAAGGGTGAAGCAGTGAGAAGAACTTCCTCAGTTTCTCAGAAGAAACCGAGTTCTGGTCTTTTCTCACAGAGAGACACAGAATAAGACACATAATGATCAAATCATGCTCCCATAAAACAGCAAAGAATGTACAAACACATAATTCAGCTAACTGGCTCAAGAAAGCAACAACAGCTACAGCTTAAAAGGAAGCTGAGTATGAAACATCACACAGGTTAAAATACAGACTCATGATGCAGCCAAGTGTTGGAAAAGATGATGAAAGAGTAAGCATATTTTACTGCCAATTGTGTTTTCCACCAGATCTCTATTCACAGGGAAGAACAGGGAAGAATATCAATATTTGTTCTCAATGCCATATGTTATGTAGTACCAGTTCTTTTAAATGCTAACCTATTTTTAAGAGGTTCATTTAAATTGGAAAAGTCAATGTTCAGAAATGTGTCCTATGTGCAGAATTCTTCACTGTGTACTAACTAGAATAACACAAACACTGCAGAATATTTTCCATTACTAATTCATGTTTCTAAATAAAACCATTTCATTGTTGTTTGCATTCTAACATTGATGTCTTTGAATAATCTAGCTAAGAATATCACTTTGAAGACTGAAGCATGTATCAGAGTACTATTGGAAAGTAATTTTTTGAATGTGCAAATTTTAAACAGTGGTATCACAGACCTGATTCCGATTTAAACTTAGGAAAAAGAACTGCAGAATGTAATGAATGTGCAAAAGCTAAAAAGTATAATTCACATATCAAACATTCAAAACATGTTATAAACAATCAGTTCACACACATTTGTTAACACCATTCACGAAATAATTCTGAATTCAAAATTGATTTAGAAATTCATAAACTGCTTCTGAACAGTACTTTAATTCATTAATTAGTTAATTCAATGGGAAGAACTAACCACTTGGCTTTAATGGTTTCTATAAAACATTGACTGTCACTCTAGTTATGAGAGTAGTTTTCCAAGGCCTTACACATTTCATTCAACAACTGGAAAAAATATCCTAGGAGTAATTTTTAAACTCCATCCCTTGCTACAGATACTAACTTCTTCAGCAGTGTTTTGCAGCATGTAGCAAATTGAATTTAGGAAGAAGGAATCAATATAACATGCTGAAATAAAAAAAAAAAAAAAACCAGAAGTCTTTCTGTTGCAATTTTCAAACTTTCTCAGGACACAATAGTAACTATTCAGTTCTGTTTCATTCCTTATGAAAGCTGTGAACAGAAGTTGTTGCAAAAATGACAAATCATGCTGTCCGTTACCACCTTTTCTGTATAGACATGTTTATACTGTTTGTATTATGTGTTCACTGCAAACAGCTCATATATTTCAATGACAATGTCTTCCAGGGAAGGAGAAAGAAGGGCTTTAATACCTACAACTAATAAACTTAGAGGTGAAAAAGACAACTTACCATTATATGTTCAAGTAGAGAATCTATTGCAACTATATTATCAAAATATGTTCTGCAGAGAAAGAGAAGTCGGTAAACATTGGCATTTAGTCAAACACTTCTCAAATTAGTGTCAGGGGCTCTTGTTTCACTATGGCTTAACATGGAGCCAGAAAAGGTGTGGACAAACCACTGCACCTTGAAAATCACTGACTGGCTTGCTACAGCACAAGGGACTTAAGAAATGGTCCTAGCTCTGTTCCCTTAAGCCATTATTCTACAGAATTGAAAATATTCTTTATTATACATAGAATTTTCTCTGTAGAAAAAGGAAAAGACTACCAAATATTGCCTGCTGTGAACTGAATAGACTCCTGCTGAGCAACACCAAGATTGCATCAAAATGCTTTGGCACCTCTAACACACTGAAAATTTTAAAAGCAGAAGTAAAAAGGAAAAGAAAAGAAGTAGAAAGCAACAAAAAAATTTCTTTCAAAATATCAAGAAATAGCTAAATCCATGTCATATTATCTAATCCTTAAAACTAGTTAAAAGGCAACTATTTAAGAAACTCTTAATGGGTTTTCTCTATCAAGACCAGTTGAAGTTGAAAAAAGGGAATGATCTTGTAACTTAAAAATAAAAAAGAATTTAAAAAAAATCTCAGTTTCACAGCAAAGTGGTAACTGTTCAAGGACAGTCGAGAACATTGAAAGATAAAGGTCAAACGTATTAGTAAAAGAAGTCTAAATTTTCCACATGCTGAGTATTAATAACCCTCAGATTACAATGTTCCCAGCAGACAAAAGGCATTGTCCTGTGGCCTTGAATATACACAGCTCAGTTCTGTTTGGGTCTAGTGGAAAGGAGATACAAAATATACTGGTCTGACATCGTCAGGGACATGAAGAGGTGGAGCACTGAATAGTCTGCCCTTTCTAAAATGTTACAGAACATGTCCCGGTGACATTGCACACTAACAATTTCCTCACTGAAAAGGAAATTCTCCTTCCATGTTAGAAAAGATACAGACCACTTCCAAGAAGAAACTAATTATTTTCTTGCTGATACAAGTCTGTGCCTACATGAAGTTCATAAAGATATTATTAAATGATATCCCAGTTTTGTGCCTAAAAACACAAACTTTCTTCTTTCGTTGAAACTAAAAAACTCTAGCAAATTATAATGCTATATAAGGCATAATAAATATTTGCAGTACTTATTACTTATTATCTTAAAAACAGAAAACAATTACAAAATTCTTTAAAACAATCTCAGTACTATGCCAGTCCAAGAAAAAATTGCCAGTCCATAAATCTGGATAGATTAATATAGTTTTTTTGGTAAACGACTTCAGTATGGATGGTAGCAACATACAAGCACTCTGGAAAGGAAGTAAGAGTGCCCTTTGGAAGGCGTGCTCTGAATTATGTTGAAATTAGAAAAAGGTCATCCTGAGGAAAAAATTTGGAAAAACATCTGGATACAACCAGCTTGCCCTCCTTGCATGGGGCAGACTCTTCCCTGTAGTTTATTATGCTCCCTTCCAGCTGGGTCAGCTCAGCTGCCTACATTCCTGAGCAATGGCATTGAGAATTCTTCATCAAGATCCACAGAAATGTTTGCAGCAAAAATACAAGACATCTCATCTTTCCACAGTATCATCACTACTTTGTGAAGAACTTTGAAATTTTTCTACCAACTAGTTTCATAAAACACTTTTAAGCACTCCAGACTGATTTACCAAAAAGCGCAGCTCTGGTTTATCTTTTAATTTATTGGTTATCTTTACTATTTAAAGATTCTTATAGCAGTGACAAACAAAAAGAGATGAAGGAAGAGCAGATCACCTAAACTGATTTTGCAAGTGTAAACTCAAGCTTTCACACTTTTTCTGTGCTTTTAAATTAATCTTGCCTTATAGTGACAAGAAATTCAAAGCAAACATATTACATGCAATAGAAGTCTTTGAAAATTAAAACAGATCCTTCAGAAAATGTACAGGAAGATGAAGCATGTGGCAGCCCTGATTCTTCAAGGATTTAACTCTGAAATCCATATATTTATGAATGCATGCATTCATGTCCAAAAAATTGTTGGGAAAATAGGGGAAGCTGAAGCACACTAAACAACTTTCTGTAAAGTCCTCTCAAGCTTTCTAAAATTGCCCTGAGACACCAAGCCTATTTTCCACTTCTAAAAAGATGGCCACATTTAACTCTGACACAAGAGGTGGGAAAAAAGAGGAAAAAAACCCATGCAAAAGGCCACAAGAATAAACAAATTCTGTAAGGTATAAATGAATGTCACATTCTCATCTGCACCACCACAAAAAATTATGAAAGGTAAACACCACTGCAACACACACCACTTGTTCTTGCCCCTGTGCTGAAGTTGGCCCACCCTCTGAAGTATACCTTTGCACCTCCTTGTGAGCTACAGTGAGTAGCTTCCACTACTGCTATTGAGTGAACACAGGTAGATTGGAAGAGCCATGCTAGAAAAGCTCATCAAGAAGTCAGGAGATTATCTTGCAAATCACACTTACTTCGATACATCAAGCAAGAAGTCATTCAGTTCAGTCTGCTTGGCAAGGCCCCGGCACACCTGGAAGCACAGATCATAGAACCATTTGCTCCAGAACACTGATGTCAGAGGGAAACTGAAGTCCCATCCCTTTAATTTGTATTAGAAAAACACCAGGACTTGTGTGTGTGTGTGTACATACATAAATACATATATATATACGTATCTGCTACAGCACTGTATAAAATTAAGGCTGAATTTGTGTGCTGGGTTTCAATCTTAGCTATCTAGCTGCTGAGTTAAAACTGTGAAACACAAGTAAAATCTTTCCTAAGACACACTTAAAGCTGTTGGTTTTTACACTTGTTCATGCTGTCTCAAAGGCTGTCACTGACTGTGATTATGGAATGAACATTTCTTATCCAGACCCTCAGCTCTTCTGAGAATGTCAAATATTTTGTTTCCCTTCTCCCTTGCCACATTTTTGCCACTTTTCTCCAGGCTGCAAAGTAGCATATAGACACAACTGTAGTCTGACATCAGACAAGTTTAACTAAGCTAAGCAGCAGATGATATATGCTCAACTTAGGGAGAAATCAGCATGAATATGAGTACAGAAAATAGTATGCATCCTTCTTTTTAGAAGCAAAATGTTAGATGAAGCAAAGCTTTCAACTGTATTTTTACTTCACGTATTTGCATACTCGGTATCTGAAGCACAATTGTACGTCTGTACATTACTAGAGCAAGCACTGAGGCCAAAAGTAAAATAAACCTCTACTTCTTGCACATTTTACACTCACAAAAATATCACTTCAAACTAGTAATATCTTTCATCTGTGCAATGTAGATACAAAATGCCAGATCAAAACTCTTGCATTCTTCTCATGCAAAAAAACTTGGGAAGAGCAAGCCTTCTGCTTAGAAGAAGGAAGAGAAATAAAAATGGACAAGCTTGAACTTAACTTTCCCTATTGTGTTTTGTTAGATGTGAAAGACTTCCCAATCAAGGAGAGAGTAATTCTTACATAGGTGAAGCTACAACTGCATGCAATTGCAATTCTACTAGTGTACAATAGCTAGCAATTTTACTAATGTACTAGTTCTGCCAGCTAACTCTGCCAAGATGGGAATGACCACCCCAAAGTCAGTGACTTCCAGCACAGAAGCAGAAAAGATTAGAGACTACAAGAGAAAAGCAGGAAGTTTCCTGCATGTCTTCTGATAAGTGCATGAAAGACAGCTTGAAAAAAAGAATGTCATGAATTTCCTCCTGGGAGATGACAGAAGAATCTATTTTAGCATCTTCTCTGAGTTGGCAGAATATGTTTCATTTCAGTGCTACCATCTTCTGCTAGCTGAAGTAAGAAAACCTATTAGCAAAGCTGCTGGGGTTTGCTAGAGCAGCTTGACACTGAAGCTCCATTAGGCACCCAGCTAGGGACAGCATGAAGCACCCTTAGTGGCAGTAGTTACAGGACCATGAAGCAGCTAGCAAGGATGGCTTTGCTAGCAACACTTCATAATTTCAAATGAAATACCAAAGCAGGAGGAAAGCAACCAGGAGGAAAGCAACCAGTTAGCCTAGCAGTTGCCTTTCCACAAGAAAGAGAAAACTAAACAACTATGCAAAGTTGTTATGATAAATCTGCTTTAATTATTATTTATCTACTTTGTTCAAATTTCTTTCCTTTAGTACAAATACTGTTTGTTATTTCATCCATGATTGCAAGTGAGGAAAACTAGCTCAATGAACACCAAAAATGTTAGCATATTTTTCCAGGTTCAAGGAAGGGGCTTTAATCAATGCTTTAGCAATGACCTCCAGTTAAATCTGATCATAGTCCATGCCCCTACTAAACATGTTCTGGAAGACAAGTAACACCACAAAAAAAAAAAAAAAGAAAAACCACTCACACTTACTTGTACTTGATGTATTGCTACTGAAGCCCATGCAAGATTTGCTGTTGCAACCTGCAACAAAAGAGAAGAAATTCTCTCTGAAGAAACCTTGAAAACTGCATATCAGTGACATGCTTCTTTTCTCTATCTACATGCTAAGAAAATTGACTGAGCTGTTTTAGACAGGCAGGCAGTAACAATTTAAGGGAAGACAGTTATTTTGCAAAAGTCTCAGTGTACTTGCGAGTGTTTCAATTTTAGAGCTTACTAATGGTTTTCAGAAGCAGAATTGGGCACCCATCAGCTCAAAAATACAGCATCAAAACAAACATCTCATAAGCCAAGGGCTTTAAAAATTACACTGTTGAAAGGCATCTGCCATAGAAATAAAATATGCCTTAACAGCTTTCTGGGGCTGTATCTGTTCAGCAATAGCTACTTCCAGCTGTAAACAGGCACTGTTTCTCTCATTACTTTTTGGTGGCAGAAGAACCAGACCTGATCCCTCAGCTCAAGTGTTTGAAGTATGACAGTTTCCAGGCAACATTTCAAACAAATGTCATGTAAACTGCAGCTAACTGTGATGTGCTACCATGCATAATCTCCTGTCCTTGAAGCACAGGAGCTTTATAGAAACACAAGGAACAGAAGCACAAGAGGTCAGCTTTTGCATGCCCTCCTAAGGTATGTTTTTATTTTTTATTTTTAAACAGAACACTTTGCACACATTTCATAAAAATTGCTAATGGCATCCAAAGGCTTTCTGAAACCTGAAAATGAAAAGAATGCTGAGAAAGTGACCTTAAAATATTTTTTATTTACTAATAAAATACTTTCATTTAGCAGCCAGCCTTTTCCAAGTAGAACATTCATGAACTTTAGCTACAGCAGCTATTTCATATAACATTCATATTTTCATAAAACAATGCATGTCTGAAACTTATCTGAATTGTAGATTGATTAATGTAATAGGACAATTTTAAAAATTAAATACATTGTGTAGGTTGCAGAATAAATGAAGCCTGGCTTTGTATGAATGCCTGTTCTTTGTTCTCTGAGCAAGGACATAGGCCCCACCACACAAAATCCCTACCCTGACCTGTGTCTACTGGTGAAAAAATACAAGATGTGACAACAAGCTAAAGTGGCATTGACTACCCAACTAATACACGCATGTAAACATCAGATGAATGCTAGTGTACTCAGCTTACTGATAAACAAATATACACTAGACAAATGCTGCTGCTGTTTTCCTTCTTTGGGAGGACTAGTTTTAGTATCTCTTGCCTGAATCTCTTCTTTTCACACAAATAATTCCTGTTCAGTAGAGCTAAACTGCGCCATAGTGGATCTCATATCACTGTTGAGACAACAAACCTGGCTAGAACTCCCTCCATTTTTTCCTGTGTGTTCAGGTTCCCTTCTCTGAGGGACAGCACAGAAAGAAATTCATCTTTACATCAGAGACATCTTAATAGGACATAACAGAGATCCTCACCCTGACATGAGAGCACAGATGCACTTTGAACACCTTTAGTATAGCAACAACCTTTGCAACACCTGCTCTATTTTCAAATCCATTTGTATTTGGCTAACAGCTTCTAACTTCAGACTGACAAATGGACATGTATGGACAACACAGCTACACAGAACTTACATGAACAGAGTAATGCATGCAGAACAGTCATAGAAAGGGGAAGATGAGTATAAATGAGAATTGTCTTCCCAGAGAGGTGGTAGAATCACCATCCCTGGATGTGTTTAAAAAGACTCTACATGGCACTTGGTGCTATAGTTCAGTTGAGGTGTTAGGGCATAGGTTGGACTTGATGATCTTGGAGGTGTCTTCCAACCTCATTATTCTGTGATTCTGAGAATATCTAAATAGGGAAGCATCAGAAGTTAATTAAAGCAGAGGAAAGCTTTATGAGTGTCACCTAGACTAGCAGGTCATCCAGGTACCAGCACTTCTATACACAGTTTCTAAGGACATCTAAGTCAGGAGACAAAGGACAGTGATCCTGACAACTCACAGAGATGGGACAGGCTAGAGAGAGACAAAAGCTATCAGCTCGGAAAAGCTAAAGAAAAGCCTGACCCAAAACCAGCACATGGTTGTCAACTTAGAAAGAAACCAGGATATCATAAAGACTCGGCAGACAGCATCCCTTGTCCTTCTGTTCCAAGGAATTCTGGAGGGAATACCTGGATACCTGGAACTGGAAATGCCACCTAGACAGACACATCATGGTGCTGGAGAGAGTGTGGCAGTAAAAACATGGATGCAAATATCAGAAACCTCTTTTGCTTCACACTTGATTTAAAGTAAAATCGCTTTCCCCTCCTGTGAGACCCAGCATTGAGACTTGATAAACTGTTGCCGTAATATTGCAACACTCTGTTTTGCAATAGGGCTCATTACTTGAGAAGCCACACCAGAGAGCAAACTAAAATAAATTTTAAAATCTTACCATAATGTAAAATAAAGATGTACTGGAAAGTTAAGAGTGAGACTCAGGCTAACCAAGCATTGCCTTTTTTTATATAAAGTGATTTTGGGTTTTGATGTTTGATTTACACTCACATTTCATTTAGCTGCCGTACTTTAACTTCTCTAACAACTCTGCACTGAGTTTATAATCAATAAAGAAACTTTGAATCTGTTTATCCACAAAAGAACACAAGGTAAAATTCTTGACATGTCCCTGTACTTGTATATTTTACCTCCTCTGACTGAAAATACAAATCACTACCTATTTTCTTTTTTTTTTTTAAGTAAGAACAAAAATCAAGCATGAAAAAGATAAACTCATGAGAAGAGTGACAGAAGGAAGTTTGGAGTGGGGGGAGGGATGGGAGTGAAGTCCTGACCATGGCGAGGAGGGGGGCAAAGGTTGCACACGAGCTCACCTCTTGGTGACTGTGGTGGAAGGCTTCTTTGCCCCAGTGACGGTAAAGCTCCAGGATACCAATCAGGTCACCAATTGCTGTGACAATTGGCAAACACAGAACAGATTGGATACGGGTCCCCGACTCCAGTCCAGTACCTTTGGGAAATCGCTCATCCTAGAAAATGCAAACATAATCTGATAAAATGTAAAATCTGATAAAACATTAACAGCAATGACATACTGATGTTTTCCTTCCCCTCCCATCTGACCAAATCTGCAGGAAAATCACAAAAGTCACTAAAACTCATCTCTCAGCATAACTTCTACACAGTAGTAAGACATCTACTAAAAAATGTAATTTTAAAGTCTCAGCATTAATTTACATATGCAGATAACCTTATTGATGGGTGATAATACACACAGCTTAAGGTTTGTTTACATAATGCTTTTTTCTCTAATCTCACAGGCAGAAAAAACAGCACTTTATTGCTAATGCCAGTCCAGATTAAATAAAAATCCAAACAAGCAACACTACTACCCCACTATCCTTTCCTCCAAAAAAACCTAAAGAAATTGTAATCACAAAGTGGACTTCTCAGATCACAGTATTAAAGAGTAGACAACAGTACTTGTAAAAAAACAAAAACTGAAACTTGAGGCTAAGGCTTTAAATTATATAGTTACAATCCTCAACCAACTCTTGAGGAGGAAAATTCATTCCCAGAAAATTACACGAGAGTAAGCAATCTTCTTAGACATCCTGAATAAATTGATGCAAAAGACACAGAAACAAATGCTGCTAGATAAGACCCAAATACATAACCTTCAACCCTCAATAGAGAATGTTCAAGGCTTTAAAGCTTCACTTCCCCATGTAGAAAAACTGAGGCAGACCTAAGAAAGCACCTGGATGTTACAGTTAGTAAGGCAGTCACTGCCCAGTGCGAGGTGTGCAAGACCCACTTCGATGCACATCAGTCCTTCAGCACCTGATTCACACCAGATGTTCCCTGCAGGCTCTGCTTAGGCAACACAGACACCCCTCCAAGGCTGATCAAAACCCCTCACTTCTCAAAGAAAACAGCAAGTAATCTCTACCTTAATTATTAAGATGACAATCAATTTGAACAAATGACAGACAAAAGAAAGTGGGAAGCACTTTGAAACACGAGCTTTCTGCTTTCTCTTTTTAGTTCTGTCCTCCCACAAAAAAAGGGCTGGAAAGTCTACCTGCAAGCGCTTCCCTTTCGCTGTTGAGAAGCTCCTAAAATCACATGAAGGCAAACCATCTCACCAAAATGAATCTTGCTGTTTAGTCAATGAATGACAAATATCAAACCATCAAAAAAGTTAAAAACTCCTCCTTCACTAACCCCACGATTTTAATAAGAATCAAAAACATAGTAAAATCAAAACACAGAACTCTTGTATGTAAGGATATCATGATATTAATTGGAAATTAACAGTAACAATTTAAACCCTTAATCTAACTGAAAAATATATCAGCACATAAAATCTTCATAGTCCAGAGTGTGTAGAAAGCACTGACTATTAGTACAGGGAAAGCAGTTTCTGCCTTTTGGTTTTGTGGCTCTGTTTAAGTGCACTCACATTAGACATCTGGTATTTGTTTATAGCCCAGGTTTGCCCAGCTAATGTCATCTATATTTTTAACAAATAATTTCAAAACTAGAGGCAGCAATGTCCAATTTTTTTTTTTTTTTTTTTTTTTTGGTCATAGTATCCAAAAATTGTTATTCTGGACAGAACTTGAAAAGGTAGGAAACACTGAAGAGAGAAGAGAATGTAAACTTCCTTGGTGTTCTCATAACCAACTAATCATAATGTGCTTCATAAAATTGCATAGATGCAACTAGAGGATGAAGGGTTTTAAAAAAATTAAAAAGAACAGACATACAGAGTGCCAAGAATTACCAGAATATCACCTTAGGAACTTCCAACTCCTGTTACAGAAAAAGGCTTGAATTTTGATATCAGTTACATTAGTGCACTTTTCATGTAAATCTATTGATACTATCAGTATTCTAGTTTTACATTAGAGTACGCAGAGATAAAAAAATCCTGCCTAGTAACCAGAATTCTGACTGACATTCTTGCCAGTGTGAGCCCTGTATTAAAAATAAATCAAATTTTCAAATTTGACTATATGAAAGTCTTATTTGGGGTTAATATTTCAAGACCAAGAAGACAGGAGTTTTGATTGGTTATTTTTTCCACATGACTGTGGTTCCATCGTGTCCTTTACCTGACAACCAAAAAAAAGTAAAATAACCCAAACCCAAAATGAAAAAAAGTCCAAACCTTTAAAATTATTCCATCAGCTAATCCAAACTCAGATTCATTTTCCTGGTATCATGACAGATGCAAATTCTACCCTTAAATGTTAATCTCAAACATTTCAGCATCAAAACATTGATTCTAAGAACATGCTGCAATATCTCATTAAAAAAAAAAGAAAGCTTTTTACCCCCAGAATATCTTCTACTAACAACGTTTTTCTGGATCTGGCTACATAAGCAGATACCGTAGTGCCATGTGCAATGGGCCCTGCAGGAATGAGTCGTGGGTGTCCTTCTTTAGCTCCTGGTGGTGTAAATACACACAGACTCTAGTTAGAAGGAAAAAAAAAAAAAGAAAGAAAGAAAAAGAAAAGCAATTAGAAAGCATGATTACTTTTACAGTTCCTGCACAACCTATGTAAAATAAAGTAGATAATGTATAGAAACGTGGCTTTCGACAATGAAAAGTAGTTGAATAAACTCCGCTTAATTCTTCTGAAATCTTAAAAAATCCCACTTTAAAGTCATCCGGGTAACTCCTGGACAACTGTGGAGCACAGTGGATGACTTAAATCAGTTATTCTTTATATCAGGGCAGGATTGCATTTATTTTGAACACATAATACACAGGATACAAGACTCACAAAAGAAAACATTGCCTTGTAAAAAAACATTATCTTAATTTTTTTATCTACTATGCATTCATTTATTTCAATAGAAAATATCCAAAAAGTAGAGATAATATTTAAATTTCTTGTTATATGGTACCAGAGATAGATGACAATGCCACAGCACAATGTATTACTAACGTTCTTCTTAAGAATGGCCACAGGTTGTGCTGCTGATTAATTTTACTCTCAGAATTTGCTTTCATTAAGGCTGCAATCAGAAAGGAGCTGTTTTCTAGCATGGATTATTACAGGTAAAATTTGAATACAAAAAATCAGCATCTAATATCAGCTGTAGAAAATGAAGTGATGATACGAGGTGCATCCTCTCATAATTCTCCCTTCTTTACAAATATGCATGGTCTGTTATAAAGTATTAAGACTAAATAATTCCAAAAAAAAACCCACACTGAAATGTTCAGAAACTAAAGAGATGCAATATAATGCACCATATGAAGGTACTCCTGAAGTGGTGAAGATAGCTGTAATGGATTACCAGCATTTTGGAAGGAGAGAGTTGCGACTTTATGCTGAGGGGGAAAAAAGTCGTCAATTATAAGTATGAAATTCATAGCCAAAACAAAACTGAAGTCTATCCAAGAAGAATCAGAAGTCCAACAATTAGGGTATTTAGTAAGCTCAAAAGTAAAACACTCAAGATTCTGACAAAATCAGTAAGTGAGTACTTTGTTCTTAAGCAGAAAGTCAGTCCCAAAAATCCAGCAAGACAAGAAAGTAAGTTTTCCATCCAGAAATTCATTTGCTAATGTGTGGTACAGATTAAAAATAAACTATCTTAAAAATAATAAGAAAATAGAGCTGCGCCAAACTAATTTAGCACTGACAAATGATTTTTTCAGTTGGAAGGAAAGTTGTTTCTTCCATAGACTAGCCCTGCTGAATATTCAGACTATTTACTATATTTTAATGTCTTGCATTTTACTGTACAGTACTTTACAGTACAAGCACAAGAAATCATGAATTTTTCTGTTTATTCTTATCCTAAAGCTGAACCTTATTCTTCAAACCCATCTATGCTCACAGCCTCTTTGAAGTGTGGCCTCTAGAAGCAAGATACACTTGAAAAGTCAGAATGTTTATTTTCCATATGAATTACAAGAATGTAACTAAAAAAAAAAAAAAAGCAACATCCAAACAATTAAAAACCATCAAATCAATACATTGGATCTGTCAGAACAAGCCTACTCAATCTACCAGAATAAAAAGCTCAATTTATTCTTATATGCTTATAATCTAATAAAGACACATATAATTTTTAAATGAAAACTTAGTTTCACAGCTGCTTGCCTTCATAAGCTTCAGTTCATGTTTTTACATGCACTTAAATAGAATGAAAAAGAACATTTTATATAACATAGCCAAGAAAAGCACACCATGATCTAAAAAAAAAAAAGTACATTATTCTAATAAAACTGAAGAAATCACAGATTTTTATTTAAATTTGCATTCTGGTATAAAATGTTTTTCAAAAAATCAAAAAGGTAGTAAAGTATAAAGAGCATAGAAATAGTGAAATACATATATTTACAGAAGTCTGATCTGCTATACTATATGCTTAAGATTTACTATTTAAAAAATACTCTTATAATAGGAACAGTAACAGTGAAAAAACTGGTTTCTGTTGCAGAGTTCTGCAAAATGTAGAGATGCAACACAGTGTTAAAAGTCTGATTGATATAGTCCAAATAGTGAAATTAGTCAAAATCAACAGGATATCAGAGAGCAAAGTCAATTTTGCTGAAGAAGCCAAAGAATAACTCTTTTATTCACACCATTCTTCTTACATGATACATTTGATTTTTTTTTTTTTTTGCCAAGGTAGCAATGCATTACAATTAGCAAAGTAACCATGCCATTTAATTTACGTGCATAAAATGTGCTTTTCCACACTCGTCTCCTGAGTCATGCCCAGCACTAAACATAATACAATGCACAAATATTTCTCTTCACAGAAAGAGCTTCTCAAAACAAGGAAAAAAGGGAAGAAAACCAAACAGCCACTTGCACCAGAAAACAAAGAACTCACTTCTCCCACACATACATATTTTTCTTCAGAAAACACCTTCACTAAATCTTCAGTGGCCAAAAACCTGTGTTGACATCATGAAGCAGCCTGCAAAGGCTGCTTTCACCAGCACAGTCTTTCCTGTGTCCTTGTGTATCATTTTGTCTGGTAAACCCCTCAGCTGCTAACACAATGAAGTACTGCTGTGAACAAGTTTCCCTATGCTGGAAAAGGTTTGCGAACACTATTTTACTTCCAGCTTCTGCAAAAAAGAGTTTTGCAGATGCAATTCCATTCTGTGGAAAGTTGCAAACCCGTGGCTAAGGGTCAGTGATCAAAAAACTCTTCAACTATCCAATAGGTTTTAAATTTGCCATTATTCCTCCTGACTACAGAGGTAGAACTGACTGTGCAGAACAACTGATAATCTTATCCTAACCATGCAGCACTATTAAAAAGAAAGGCAATTTTTCTCATAACCATATATAAGCTGAAATTAATCCATAAGCTTCTACCATTCCACATGGACTTTATACATACCCCTAATAAATTGCTATGAGTGTTCGTACATTCCATATTTGATTAATTTAAATCTGAATGAGTTTAAATGTTTATTGCCAATTAATTATGTAGAAATATCTTGAGTTGAAGCCATCAATGGCAAGATCAGCCAAACAAAACAAAGTAAACTGTGCTCTGCTCTACTATGATATGTTACTGAAGTCATCTCTGAGGCACCCCACAGACACAGCTTTATGGGAATCTCTAAAATTAACACTGTCAAAAACCAGCAGGTTTTCACATCACCTATCCAGCTCACTTTTTATGTTTGCTTAAGAAAATACTTATGAAATTAAATGTACTGTAGTAATGATAAAATTTGGGGCTCACCTTCTTTCTTCTGAGAATGACTCCAGCATTCTTTTAATTTGCAAATGTACATTCCAATAATCTTTCACTAGCTCAAAAGGTAACTAGAAGTGTGTCCATATAGACATTCAGATATATTGCATACAGCTTCACAAGTAAGTGAAGAAATTGATAGATTTGGCTCTTTCAAATTAACTTGCATTTTCTCAGTTTGTCTGAATATTTTACTTCAAAAAAGACTGTATTTCTGGTAATGATAATAAACAATGATTAATAATCAAAATAAGAAACCAATGAATCTTCATCCACAAGTTAACCAATATATAGCCAATAAAAAAGGAAATATGAGAATATTAGGACCCCTGATTTCCCAAATACTAAACTGATAGCTCACCACGCAGTAAAAGGAGACAGTAGGGTGCTTGTGCACTGCTCACACATTCTTTTGCTGATATTATCACTTGCAGTGAGCCTCTAAGTCAGTATCAGAAAGGGATAAATACAAATAGCTCTTTACTGATAATGCAATGTCACTGTCTCTCTCCATGCAAAAGTAATAAAAGATAACTAGTGTAGAAAGAGCATTAGGTATCTCTTCTGCTGATGAGAGAGAAGGCAACCAAAATGGGAGAGTCAGTCTGGATCTGAAAAACTACCAAAAGAACAAACATTGGCTTTGAGAGAGAATCCTTTGGAAGCTTCCAGGTTCAAGCATTCTGGCACGTGGCAGTCCACAGGACTCTGTAACTCCCAATTTTTATCTGTTGACCCTCCTTCCAGACAAAGACAGAATCTCCTTTCCTTCACCAGTCTCAACTACCCTATTAACAATATTCTTCCAATAAGTTCCATATGGTGATGGACTTCTTTCTTTAAATGTAGTAGGCAGGGGAACACTAAAGTTTGACATCAAGAACTTCCTGTAACTTGCTGAAACCCTAGAGTACATGAGGTGCTTTCTTTCCTTCCATCTGTGACAGGACAGATTGCACTGGTTGGGCCTAAAATCTTCAAAATTTCTCCTAGTTTAATTACTTAATTTACTTTTATAAAGTCCATAGCCAAAAAAACTCCTATTAATTTTGATGGATGTAACAGCGTGGTTTAGAATCCACTAATGACCTACCATGAATACGGAGATCAAGAGGTTCTTAAAAAAACAAACTGAAGCAAAACAGAAAGTCCAAAGGAAATTATGACCTTAACAAATGTTTAAACACTGGTGAACACAGACAAATGTTGCAAAATTCACCATTTCATCTTGGTGGTGTTAGTTGAACACAATGATCTCAAGAGTTTTTCCCAACTTAAAAGACTCTATGATTCTATTCTATGACCTATGTTTCTTAGGCACTCTAGGTATAGGCCACATATTGTTGTGACTAATATATTTTAAAAATACTAATGTATTAATAAGCCTGCCAGTCTACAGGAATGAAGAATTATGTACTGTAACTGTTTCTTGAGAGATATAAAGATGACAACATCTCCAATTCACAGATAAACCCACCAACTTGGCTTTCAGACACATAATGAGATGAGGTTATACTCAATAAACCATAATACCATGGGTTTTGGTGCTCTTTCCTTGGTACTATGCACTCAGTCTGGTAAAATTATTAAGTAATTTATATTGAATCTCTTACTGTGGCTGAAAAAAACCTTCTTTGCTCCTCATTTCTAACAGCTAAGAGCACGCACATGAATTATTCATGTTCATCTTGTCATGCTAGTGTAACTTGGCTCCGTTGTTGGTTTTTCTAGTGAAAATCTAATACTTGACAGAGACAGCAGATTAAAATCCCAGTAAAAGAAAACACAAGTAGTGGCATGAAGTCTCATAACACAATAGCATCCGCAACTCTTGACAGATATTGTTACAGCACTAAGAAAGTACCTATAGTTTTCAGTGATCTCAATCTTTGGTTCTTCTGATGAAGCTGACAACCACAGGTAAAATTGATGCTATTTTTCTAGTCACTGTTGGTACGCAGTTTGTTGGAATCGAGTACAACACCAAATCCTATCTCACAAGAACTAGAAACCGTTCAACCAACTACATAAAGTTTGTCAGGATTGGAAATAAACTGCAAACATGTATTCATCATCATCATCTTAATGATCATCATCTTAATGATCATCGTAATTTTACAAACTGTCATTTCTTCTTTTCATATAATTACTTATAACTAAGCAAATGACAATCATAAACCAATATTCCTAAAATTTCCTTGCCAAAAAGCAGTCTGGATAAGAACCAGGTTTAAAGATTAAAATGAAGGATAAGTACACATGTGACAAGCATTCTGCTAACAAACTATTTTGGTGGTACAGGTGACTGATCTTGATCTAGTTTCTTCCACAGCACAATCTGCTGATAAAACTGGTCCTAAAAATGCTTCACAGAAAATCATATAATATTCAACTGACATTAAATTAAAGCCTTCATACTAAAGCATTGCTATGTGATTTGATGTTTGGGGGAAAGAAAAAATTAAAGAGAAAATGGAAATTGATCAAGCTGATATTAAGTGAGTTTAATGGCCTCTGGTGCTCACAACTGTTTCTATTCAGTAACAGCAATAGATTTTTACTCTTGGTAAAGGACAACTTAAATGTAAGACCACACAACCGAATGATAAAATTATCTGCAGATATTTACAAAGGCTGTGCAAGAATAAAACTCATCATAATAGGCAAAGATGACCAAGAAAAACAAATTAACATAATTAATGTTAATTAATTATTAATTAAAACCCTTTTGCCAAACCCTTTGCATTTGTTATGTGGCTTAGTTAAAGTAGTAGCCCGACACTACCATGCTAAAATCTTAAAAAGCTCCAGGCAATTATGTCCTGGGTTTAAAGAGAAGTGCAGCAGTCTAATTGTATGAGGCACACAGAGATATAAGAAGAAAAAAAAAACACCAGCAACTACCACCATTGTTTACAAAAAACTTGTTTCCTTAGCACTACATCACAGTGCACTAGAGGAAACTTGCAATTTTAAGCCACATGTATATGCATGTTGGATGCTTGTGAAATGAAGATGGTGCATGTAAACTTACTGTAGAACTACTAGCAGTTGGGTTTGTTTTGTTGGTTTTTTTTTTTTTTTTTTGTTTTGTTTTGTTTTTTTTTTTTTTGTTTTTGGCAGGGGGGTTATGTGTTCACCCCTCTGCATAGTATCGATTTTCAACTGCACTTAACTCCTGGAAACTTTCCAGTTGATTTACAAAAGAAAACCACCACAAGAGTTATAGCAGTTCATTGACACAGAAAATCAAGTTGATATGCCTCCCGACCATCCTTTCCATTTTAAGGCATGGTCAGCTAAGCATTTTTCTGAAAGACATTTAGCTGAGCAGGTCCCAAACACTCCTCCAGGGATGAGGATCCCTGAACTTGCACAAGCAACAGACTGTCATGCTTCATTACAGCCACAGCTGAGGAAGTTTCCCAATGCCAAGTCAAGCACACTGCTTCTTGCCCTACACACCACTGGAGATGATTCCCTTCCTCGCTGCCTTATCTAGGCATACCTTCACCCCTCAAATTTCTTTTCTTTAGACTAAGCAAAACCACTTTTTTTGTTTCCTAACCATTCTCTCTGCTCTGTCCCAAACTCACTTCAGCTCCTCCAATTCTATTTTTTTCTTAAAGTTCTGGTTTTATTCCATCTGGGGCTTTAGAAAAAGGAAAAGTACTTTACACTACAGCTAGAGTTCTGTTTGTGTAACTTTTCTTAGCTGAATCATTATCTGCTTTCTTCTGATCATGTTCCAAAGGCCATTTTGAAATCTAATCTGGTCCTACAAACATATCTGCAGTCCTATATTCTTTCTTTACCCGTGCATTAGTGAATATATTAAGCAAAACCAGATACCTGGAAAAGTCTTTGCAGATTTATGCAAAACAACCTCCCATTCTGATAGTAAAAAACAAACAACTGTACTCTGTCTAGTTTTCTAGTAATTTCTGCATTCTACCTATAGTATATATTGATGCATGCACAGGTTGGGGAATGAGATGCTGGAGAGCAGTGCTGAAGAAAAGAACCTGAGAGTCCTGGTTGATGGCGAGTTGAACAAGAGTCAGCAGTGCCCTGGCAGCCAGGAGGGCCAACCCTGTCCTGGGGGGCATCAGGCACAGCATCACCAGCCAGGCAAGGGAGGGGATTGTCCTGCTCTGCTCTGAGCTGGGGCAGCCTCACCTCGAGTGCTGGGGGCACTTTTTGGTGACACAGTGCAACAGAGATCTAAAACTGCAAGTGGGGAGCCAAAGGAAAGGCACAAGGATGGTGAAAGGCCGTATGGCTTGAGGAGCAGCCATATGAGGAGTGGCTGAGGTCACTTGGTCTGTTCAGCCTGGAGGAGACTGAGGGGAGACCTCACTGCAGCTCCAACTTCCTCGTGAGGGGAAGAGGAGGGGCAGGCACTGATCTCTGCTCTGTGGTGCCCAGTGACAGGACCTGAGGTAATGGCCTGAGGTTGTGTCAGGGGAGGTTTAGGTTGGATATTAGGAAAATATTATTTATCCAGAGGATCGTTGGGCACTGGAACAGCTCCCCGGGGCAGTGGTCACAGCACCAGCCTGACAGTTCAAGAAGTGTTTGGACAATGCTCTCACGCACAGGATAATTCTTGGGGTGTCCTGTGTAGGTCAGGAACTGGATTTCAATGATCCTGATGGGTTCCTTCCAACTCAGGATATTCTATGATACTATATTAATCATGAACACATTCCACAAGTCAATTTACCTGAATATTAAATTAAACAAGACCAAAATTTCCCTAAAATATATTTTGACAGTTATTTATTTCTTTCCGCTTGATAATTTATTGACTGAAATTTAAACTCAAATACTGTAACTAAACAAGAGCTTTCACTCTCCATTGAGTATCACTATTCACTGGTAAATAAGAAAGCAACAGAATTCTTCCACTTTACTTATAAAAGAACCCCACGGTCTTAGAACTGATTTAAGGATAAAAGACCAAAGTTTCCTGAATTGACTTGCAACTAGAAGGATTTCACCTGGAAACATGTTTAAAATACTCAAATTTCAGAGAAGATGTCTATGCATTCAAAAACCAGAGACAGCAAGCAGTACATGTTTTTTACTGGGTTCTTAATAATTCAAATCACCCACCTCATAAAGTCACTAGGTGGCACTGCATACACATCAAGCGGCAACAAGTTTTGCATTACTAGAAAATCAAGAACGGCTTAATAAAATACACCCTGAAGCACAGAGTATGTGCGCATATTTGTGGCCTCGCATAATTATTTCTTACAATAAAGCTATTGGAAACTTCTGTCTGAAGCAAGGATAATCTGTTTGTCAACACAATTTGCAGTTTCAGGAACTAAGTAACACAAGACCAAGTAAAAGCTGCTTTAAGCATATGACTTAAATACAAAGTCATACATCTTTACATAGGAATCACAGTGTAATCATGAGGCAAGTTACTCATATAAGTAAGGACTATAAACAAGAACTATCGGAAGAATTGATTAATATAGTAATACATTAGGAACTCTGTAACTGTGATAAGTATTTTAGAAATAGTGCCTTGTAAAGATGTCAGCTTATGGACTTAAATGCCTAGCTAGCATGATAGTTAGGCACTAGATTTACACACACAGTATCCAATATGAGAATTTCAGTAAATCCTTTAAGCCATGCTTGAAGATGATACTTAATTAAGATCATAACAGGAGAATTATTAACTGTACATTCATCCCCATAAGAAATGAAAAAGAAAATTGAAATAAAGTTAAGTCCTTTGCTGGAGAGTTGTGAAACTTTCCTGTTTGATTTGGAAGTGTTTCTGTTCTCTAGTATATAGTACTTTTAAAACGGCTGCTACGTACCTTAAGAAAAACTAACTTTATTTGCATAACTACACTAACCCATGGACAAAGATAATCCCTTAGAGATCAAGAAAGTTCAAAAACCAGAGGCAGTATGGGCACAGGTCTGTTCAGATTATGACCCTGATGAGGAAGCTCTACTGTTTTTTGCACAAATACTTTGCAATTCATTCTAGCATATACGTAGAACAGGCAGAAGCAGATTCTGATACACTGGGCAACTTCACAGGGAAGGAAGGAGCTGGGCATGCAAGGGGTGCTTACCTGCTAGAGGGAAATCATTTGAAAAGCAGAATCACCATCAGAGCACTCTCAGGACTGCACTGAGTGGTAGTGCTTCAAACAATTTGAACACCCAGAAAGATGCTAAAATAACTGAACTACCCACACTGGAACCATTGTGGCACCAAAGCTGAGTAATACTTGCACAAAGAAATGCACTGGAATCTGCAATTGATGCGTCTTCTATTTCAAGCAAATTTACTCAAGTAAATATCCTGAAGGCATTCAACCTGAACTGTCAGCCACAAGTTACTTAGTCCTTATGCTGTTTTCCAACTCTAATATAGTATGTAAACTTCAATAGAGAGAAAGAAAATAAAGTTGTGAAGAAACTTTTTACATGGACATATATTTTTACAAATTTTTGTGCCATTAAACTCAAAAGGATTTTTTTTCTAAAGCATTGTCCTCCTTTAAAGGCAAGTGCATCATCAATGTTTTGCAAAAAGAAAGGGACTGGCTAATCTAGAGCTTTTCCTCAAATTAGATGAATTTTCTTTCAGTTCTAATGTAATTTTCATGTAAAGAAAATTCTGTCTATACTAAATACAGCACCAAAGAATGATTTACTATGCACTCGTAATAATCCACGAAAAAAGTAATTTGCAATGATATGTCAATTTTCTCAATATTAAGAAATAATAGCACAAAGTATGTAGTAATCATTTACTGGTTTTCATTTTGCAAAAGTTAAGCATTTTAGTAAAATGAAAATTATCTTATATCCTAATTAGAAAGTCACTATTTAATCCAGGCTAAAGGTAGTTAAGGATCTCATATTGCAGAAAAATTCCTCTGATGAGATTAACACAAACCAAAATTCTCAAATCTGGATTAATTTAAACAAGCAAAAGTATACCTATACACATTTAAAGCAGGAACTGAAATGAGGTAGAGTTAGTGCTTGTGCTTCAGGTTTGGTCATAAGTTCTCTTAGAGAACATAGTCAGAACACACATCACTAAATATTAGAAAACCATTTGAAAGTAGCTATCTACTCGTTAATATGATTCCTCCATTCTTACACACTCCTGTCCCAAAACTTGATTCTCAAAAAGATGCATGCACACACACACTTGTAGATGGATAACAAGCAGATATTTTCTAAGCTAATGAACAAAAAGCCCCATACTAAATTGGAGGGGTAGGGTCAAGGAGTGGCAGTGAGAGGAGGGGAAAGATTTTGCTAAATTTGCAAAATTCAAGCCGCGTATCTAGCACCAAAATATTAAGCCACCAAAAAGCAGAGACTATTCTTCAACACATGGCCATAGATATTCAGCAAATACTTTGTCCAGGCTAATCAAAGGGTTTAATTTTTTTGTTTTTTTAATTTCAGCTTAAAGAATTAGCTCATTCCTGCTTTTGCTATGCAGAATATTTTTGTTCCCATTCTAAAAAGACATTTAATAAAAATAAATAAAACCTCATTGCCAGTGCTTGCTGGGCAACGGCTAATCTCACTTGGATACATCCTTTAATTAAAATATTCAAGAGACAAGGGCTATCCAAATTAATTTACAATGACAATTTATTATAAGAAGTAGGCTAATGCATTACCATTTAGTTACAAGACTACAAACACGAGTTTGGCTTAAAGCCCACTAAAGTGAATGGAAAATCTCACACTAACTTCAAAGGACTTGGGATCAGTCCCTATAATAACTACGTGAAGAACATTCCATTTTGGGCGATGCAGCTACATAGCAGTGGTTAATAAAGTCAATGTGTGTTTTTAGTGGTTGGAGATTGTTTTTTTCAGGAAAGAGTTGTACTGGAATACTGGGAAGCAAATAGATTCATCTGCCTACTATGATATTAAAAAAAAAAAAAAAAAAAAAAAAGCAGAAGGTCATATAGTACCCAGGCCCTCAGCGTATCAGAAGGCTGTCAGTAATCCCATATTATGCCGCACTAATCTAATAAGAAAAATCTCACCATAGCAAGAATTCTTTTTGTCTCATGCAGTAAAGTTAATTTTACTGTAATCTTTTACAAAGCATTTAGAGATGAGCATGGTCACTGGCAGGCAGTCACTGCCACCAAAGCTGGCCAGCACTGTGCATTTGGGATAGAGGCTATTTTCCTGCAGGTTCCTGCCTCTGGCAGCAGGAGGGAGATTTTCAGTGACTGTTTGCATCACCCCCTACCCATGAATGCAGTCACCTACTAATGAGAACCAAAGATGGCATTCACAAATGACGAACAACATGTTTCTTAAATTATACCTCTTGGTGAAAGAGTTATTTAAAAATACATGCTATTTATATGCTTAACAAAAGTCATTGAGAGAAAAAAGAATTTTTGAATAATAAAGTGAGTTATCCTTTTTATATGAAACAGTCATATCACAAAAAATGCAAAACCTCATTTCCATTTTTTATAGGAAATTTCTGTATGGGCCTTCTTCCACATCAAATTACTTGCAGGTTTGTACATCTTCAATTCTGTTTCCAGTACTTCAAAAATGTAATATTTACTGCTTTTTCTGAATTCAAATATTGCACAAAGAACAAAGGAAATTGACTAATGGACTATACAAGAATAAGCTATTAAAACTGTTCTGTAAAATAAGGAAAAAAACATTGAGAAAAAGTATTTTCCTCTAGTCACTGCTTGTTTCTTGAACTAATGAAAGACAATTTCTGACAAATTCAAATTCAGTTTGAGGGAACTGACTGAAGTAATAAACTGCATTTCCTTCTGATAGCCATTCAAAATAACTACAAAGTCTTGTATCATGCTAACTGTACAAATTAAACTGGTTAGAAAAAGATGCAAGAAACTAATTGAATTAATAAATTCTAAATGTACAATTTATTTTATGCCAACTAGAATCTACATCTGAAACCTACATTACCTCACTATCAAGTTGCAGCTGACAATTAACATTTAAAAAAATCAGGGAGATAACTAGATGCAAAGAAAAGGCTATGCAGACATTAAATCTAAGTTAAGTTTTCTGTTTCTTAAAGACAATTAGCAATAGGGTTAAATCACAAGTTAAGCTTCCAGAGTCAGAGAAACAATAGCATTACCGCCAAATCATAAAAAAAAACCCAAAAAATACCAAGGATCTAAATGCAGAGAATATTTTTTTTCATTACCACCATTATTATATTAGAAAACATACTTTTGAACGTACAGAAAAGCAGCATTTTAATCCAGTATACTTACATTATTGCATTCTCCCAGGAAATATAGTGCAAATCCATCAGCTTTTGTAGCTGTCAAAGCAATAACAAAAGAAATAATTGTACTTACAGGGATAAATCAAACTTATACAATATCATGGAGGTGAAACCACAGACTCAATTCCACTTAGGAAAAACGTCTGCCATTTGAAAAGTTAAGGTCTTCTGCTGTGTTCCCTAAAACTTCCAAGAGGCTATAAAGTTAGAGGTACCACAGAGTTCTTGCTTTCTTCATTGCCATTTGCAGCATTTTAAAAGATAATGAGAAACAACTTCTTTATACATCTATACTCCAAGGCCTAATGTCTGTAAAAGCAAATTAATTCATACAATAAAAGTAACATTAAAAAGTGTATTTACAATATAATGTCAGATACCACTACAATTTCTATGAGTAATATAAATGCCAGTTGTAAATGTTAAGCTATATTTGTCCTTGCCTTAAGAGAGAAAATCATGGGAAAATGAGGAGTTACAAATAGTGCTATAAAAATGTGTTTCCAAACAAACGGCTTCTATTTTCTGCACCTAGCCCATATTAAAAATAGTGACACTCACCAGAAAGTTTATAGATTTCTGCCAGATTCAGAGTGTGGTATGAAAGAGGGTAAAGTCAAGTTCCTTAAACTCTCAAAAGCTTAGAGTCAATGAACTATCATAACTTATCCTCAAAATCAGAACAGAAGCAGAAAATGTTTTCTACCCTGCTTTAAGCAGCAGGCTTGAATCATGTGTCTTTCCTAAGGTTAATAAACATTCTAAAAAGAGAGTAAAAAGGCATATCTAGTACCTATTGTTTTATGAATCAATTCAAAAATAATTTTAGTACATTTCAGGGGAAAAAAAATTTACTTATGTGCAATCAAATCAAATGGCTTTCTTAATTTCTTTAAGAAAAGGAAAAAAGTTCCACTGTGTAGTTACTTTCTTGTTGACAACTCTGCAGAACTATTAAGAGTTAAGGGCACAGTAATTTGCAATCAGATTTTAAATCCTTCAGCTGTAGTACCTAAGTATATTGACCTACAAGGCAAATGAGTACTGTAAAGGAAATAATACATAAAAAACCCTCCTGTCTGCTATACAAAAGAAAAAAAAATGTAATACATAAGCACTCTGTATAGTCAAGTCTCACTTGCTGTTTATTAAAAAATTTGATTTGCAGTGAGTTGGACATCAATATCCAAATAACAGCCTAAGCAAAATCAGCACAGAAAAAGTTCTTTTAAAACGCCATATATACAAACCAGAACTATTACTCATCATTACAAAATTATGAAGTAGCTGGGACAGTAAACCCTTTCTAAAGAGCTGACTGAAATCTACTGTGACACTTCCTACTGAAGTCTGAGTACATCCACTCTGGCTAAAAAGAAGCCAAATTACACTTATATTGTTATTGAGAGTGTTGTGTTTGTTTTACATTTTTAACTTTTGATCATATGCAGTATTTTCTTACCAATAAAAGGTACTTAGATCAGATAGAAAAAAATAGTTAAACAACTGAGTTTGTGATCACGCAAAAGATATGCCTTCTTCCAGTGACATTTCAATTGTTTCAAAAGGAGTTTAAGTACGCAGTGATATTACTGATAGTTTTTTTTTTTTCTTACTTTTACTATTAAAATTGCAACACCATCATAACCAGAATAGTTGACTCTTTAGTTCATTTAACGTGAAACTTTAATATTGCAATTGGATACGCAACTCGCTCCAAAGATGAAATTCACTCAAGTGCAGATAGGGATTCACTGAGGGACAGAAGGTGAAGTAAGTTCACACTGAGAGAACATCCAATGGGAACACTGTTATCCCTAAGTACCTGGCTTTATTAATTAAACCACGTAAGAAAAATTGTGCTGTGCACTGATGCTGAGTAACAGCTCAGACACATCTGATTCTCCTTCTTACCTATTTTAATGATGCTGCTCAGTTCATACAGAAGCAGTTGGTTATCTCCTCCTGTATCCAGGCGCTGCTCTATGTAGCTGTTTAATTCGTACACTACGCCTTGCATATTCGTATCCTGGTACTATGGAAGCAAAGATGAGAACATTTTAAAATAACTGAGATGCATTTTGCAGGTTTGAAACATACAAATTCATTAAAAGTAATATGTTAAGATTTCAGTACTGAGCCAAGTAGAGCTGTCCTAATCCAGCTGCCTGAAGAGCAAGGTCACTGCTAAGCAAGAGGCACAACACTCCACCCTCTGTTCATTAGACATTTGTTCAAAGCACATTGAGAACATCACTGAACAATTAATAATCATCTAAATTGAGCCAGGGTCATGGACAACGTCTAAAGAAAATGAGAGAGATGACAATTATCAAGTAAGTAGACTGTCACCATTGAGTCAGAGATGACACAGATTCCAAAAGCAATCAGAAGGCTAATTCACTTTCTTAGGAAACCCATTCCTTTTTATAGCCTATACAAGTGGACCTGATTGGTCCTTTAATCAAAACACTGTCACCATTGGTTAATTAAGAAACCACCCATCTGTAAACAACCTTATGGGTAAAACAGCTTATCACAAAACACCTGTGGATTGTTTACAATTCTTTCTCTCCCACTCCCTCAGACCAATTCATGGGAAAGCTTATCTAGCTTTCTCTCTCTCTGACCAGACTGTTACATCCACAGTAGGCTTCAACTCCTTCCTTTTAAGCTTCTAGTCCATCAGGAAAGGAAGCAAGCAACTGCCTTAGCTAGCATCTTCCACCTCAGATTCATGTGCCAAATGACAGAACTGTGCCAAGCACCAGAGCTTTCAGGTGGTGGTAACTCAGGAAGCTCAGCCTTTCAAATACAGAAGCAATTAACATCAACCAAGTGAAGGACAAAAATCACAAAGCAAAATCATGCCAGCCACTGTGGCATCATAGGCATTTGTTTCAACTGATGATGGCAGACACAAATCAAATCTGTTGGCAGATTACAAATCAGTTAGGATATTTAGATGGAAGCCATGGGGTGCTGATTGCTGGTATGATGGAACAGCATGATATGGTTAAAATCTCACAGGAAAGGAGATGCAGCCTCCCTTCAGGGCCCCAGCTGCATTTGTTTATCCATTTCCCAAGTTCTGAAGGGCTGTTAAAAACAGCACTAAATGTGTATGTGTAGCATGACAGCATCATGAACAATAATTTCACAGGAAGCAATACTTGGCACTAAGTAAAGATTCATTACCCTGCCCAAAACTGGTAATGTGGAAACTGAATAAAGTAATATGGTCAATTACTTACTGAACTCCATGATGCAGTAAATTACATTGCTTAAACTAAAAATTAATCTGGTGATATTTAGACAAATTAATGTTGCTTGAAAGACTAAGGCTTACTCTTCTGCTCATTCATACGTCAGAGCCAAGTTTAATATAGATCAGACTAATATAAACAACAATGGAAAATACCATAAATGTTCAGAGTATCACAGTTTAGCCCACTACCAGTCCAATGTTTATGGGCATATATGTAACTGCTCAATATCTTTCTAGATCTTCTCTGTCTGTAAATGTGGGTAAACCTCTAGATGTGACACTTACTGATGGATTAAGCATGTAACTTACACAATGTATTTCATTATATGATTTTTATTCCCCCTCTTATTTTCATGCATACAACACACTATGTCAGGAATAGAGAGCATGTAAAGATATATGTTTAGGATACATTTTGATGCTTCATCTCAAAAAAAACCAAAAATCTCCAGAAACCACAGAAACACTTTTAATTAAAAAAATTTAAAAAAAATTTAAAAAATTAAAAGTGTTTGCTGGATAATATCAATTCCCAGTTTCTTTAAATTCAGCTAACCTTAATCTTGACTTTAAAATGGTTCCTGAGAATATACAATCTCTGCCATGACCTCTTCTTAATCTACTAATCTATTGCTCCACATGGATGTATTAGAACATTTAAGTCCTAGGCTGTCCAAATATTCTTAATGTGTAACAAACCTGACACTTCATAATTCTTTCTGTAAAATGATGCGATGGTTATACATTTTGACAACGATGTAAGGTCACACTGCATAAATGCATAAACTACTGCAGGTCTTGAGTTTACAATACAGCATGCCACTGCCAATATTAGTACCATATGGCAGCTGGCAAGCTTCCACTGCCTGCCCTCTGTTGTGTCCCACATTTACTCTTGTGTTATTCAAAGGGAGAAAACAATTGCATAGTTTCATGCAAGTGGAGGTTTTATACTTAGAATCTGTAGCCATAAGTAGCCGTAAAGCAGGAAAATGGTGAACAAGAGTCTACACTATTCAGATGTGCTAACCCCAGTCTGCAAAAGTATGTGTAGCCACATACCCTAAAGCAACAACAGCTAATCAAGCACACATGCACTTTATCATGTGGAAAAATGCCTTCTCAGAACTTGGAAATGAATACACATCTTTTCGTCTGTGACGCACAGTCAGGATTTAAATCAAATCCTCAAAGGTTAAAGCTAATACGTTAAGAGAACGCATCATCAGAATGAGCCATGGCAGAATAACTGCTTTCCCTCTAATCAAGCAGCAGTTCAACATGCATACTAATTATAGAATAGCTATGTGCCCTTTATCCTCACCTCTGCCACACATGTTGCAAATGTTTGGTAAGCAGGGCAAACCATTGCCCGTGTCACTGAAGAGACGGCAGCTGCGTAATGCCGGCCATTGTTACGTGGCACGCGTCTGGCACTGACCATCTGCACACCCACAACTGGACAGATGAATACAGCTTGTCCAGATGCACAATTAAGTAATTCTTAGATCAATCATCAACAAAGATTCACTCTGCTATGCTGTGAAATGGTTTTCCTTTTATTACAGTACAGTGAAAGAGTTTTTTTATTAGGTTCTAGGTGTTTTATATTGGATAACCATAATTATGTTTGGTTGAAAAGCCACAATAGTCTTTATGAAACCATGTATTTAAACACTGAGTAAGTCATCAGGAAACTCTGGTACAAGCACTACCCAATGTGGTTGCTAACGCAGACTTGTGCATATTTGGTGTAAAACTTAGTTTGAGAAAGCAACTCCTCAAAAAAATTCAACATACTTGGTGGAAAAGGAGTATTTATTATATATATATTCACTATTATATGGAGTAAGTAGAGTTTCTTAATTTGCAATTTAAACATTATTAATACTCATCCATTTTTTTCTTAATTCATTTTTCCCATTGCTGATTTCCTTCTATTTAAGATTCAGTGTCTACAAGTACTTTGGTATACTTACTGTAAAATTCTGAATTTCAATGAAATTACATAAAATAATTCCACTAGACTAAAAACTAGTTTAGCACTATCATACCAGCATCATATTTCTAGTAGTTGTGTATATTTTAAAGTTATGAAAATGGACTAACAATTAAGAAGGGAAATTGTGTTATAAATATTCATAATAAAATTCATAAATATAAAATAGGGTTGTTTTTACAGGATTTATGTAAAAATAGTTATATGGTTCTTAGTCTTTAGAATATTTCAGTGCAATAGAAGACAACAACCCATGACAAGTGATTTAAGAATAGTTTTGTGACTTAGATCTAAACAAGGAGGCTAGAAACATAAACATTAAAGGAGATACTGAAATACTGTAGAGTGAGATGAATTTTAAGTATTCGTTCTAAACAATTCAGACACATGGAGAAACTAATATTCAAGTACACGATATAATATCTAAAGTTTAAAAAAAAAAACCAAAAAAAACCAAAAAAAAACCACCCTGAAATGAAGATTATTTCCATGCTTTGACACTCATAGGGCATCTGTGCCACAGGCATTTTATGCTTTTGCAGGAAAGAAAAAGTCCCTTTGCAGTAACAAAAAGCCTTCATTAATACAGCAATTATATCCAATTGCAAGGCACCCTAGAGGTGTCACAGGGGACCACACTGTGGACAGATGGAGGGGCACTTGAAACTGAGGACATATATTGAATCAAAGACATGTAAAAAGAAAAAAACAGTAAAAAACAACCCAACCAACCAAAGAGAAACATGTCAAACAAACAAAACAAAAACCAAAAAAAAAAAACCCCACCAAAACCACAAGAAACAAAAATAAACCACAAAACAACAATAAAAACAGCCTCAAAAAAAAAAAAAAACCTAACAACAAACACGCTTTGTGAGATCAAAATGACATTCTTAGGAAAGAAAAAATGAACTCAGCTGTCCAGGTAAGAGGGAATTCCTGGACCAGGAATAGGATCTTTTGGGGCAAACAGAGCTTCTTGTAAGAAACTTCAGTTCCTAAACAGTGTGAAATCACTAAGAATAAAGGATGCACAGAGGCCAAGGACATTGCACAGACCCAGGAGTTCAAAACACACATTCTCTATCTGGTTACAACAGTTAGTATTTTAGATAACTAGCTTCTTCAAACTGCCTAAATTAAACTGTCAATGGCAGCATCAAAACTTGCAGATAACAAATTCAAGTAATTCTGTGCAACATTTTACACAAAAGAATGTCCTTAGGCAGGGACTGGATTTCACCCAAGGTTCTTCAGTCATCTTTAAAATGACAGCTCCTCTCTTCTCTATTAGCACACTACAGAACATAAGCCAGCTGCTGAACTGAAAACAACCAAAATGTCCTCATAAACTTCCAGACAACACAAGTTTTCTTTCCTATAAAACTATAGTTTTGGCAACAGGAGTCATCAGGGAAAGAATTTAAAGATGAACTAAAAAAGCCTCCAAATAAACAAAGAAGAACACTTGTTTGAAGTCTTAATGATCTGAATTAACTTAACAGTTGATTGAGATGTCAGTCCAAAATATTTCATGCTAAGTATTTTCATACTTGACCAGAAGTATAAAAAGACAGGTTGTACATACCTAAGTTCTCAATGCCATTGATGCTTGCATTATAAAAGCAACACTTCTATACTTCTCAAAAAAAAAAAAAAAAAGTCACAAAAAAGAAGTAAATAAACTAAAATATTTGATGCCTTTTCCTGAAATAGATCAGCTTTCCCATCTCTTGGGTAGCGTTATGAAAAATCCCAAATGCATAGTTACCATCCTGATTTAAGAGACTTGCTCTACATAATTTTCCAGTTGCATCCATAACTTATCTTCTGAAAAGATAATCAGTACTCAATTACTTGTATCTTTTTTAAAGAAATACTATATGTCCTTTAAGAATTTTGGCACTATTACTTTATTTACCCACATACTAAGTGGTTTTTTTGAACTGAAGAATATTCTTTAATGTGTCCCTTTTTTTTTCTTCCTCACAAAGGAATGCATAACTAGAAAGGAACATACTGGTGACTAAATCCAGTCCCTTGAAGACAAAGGCAGCCCTGTAGGAGACATTTGGTTTAAAAGTACCTAAAATATTCATTCCATGTGTCACTACACTTTATCACAAAGAGTATTCAGACATCTAGTGTAGAAAAAAAGAAGGCCAGACTTGTAAGTATCACAATAATCACCTACTTCTTTAAATGCAAGAAATTATTTTCGTTTAGTTATAATAATGTTATGGCACTTCTGATGACCAGTGGGTATAAAGAAAGAAATGGCTGCAGGGGGGAAATAAGATAACAATTTTTTAAAAAGTCAACCTATTTAATTAAACCAATACTAAAATTTATTCAGGTCATTTTTATGTGTAGCGAGATAGGTTGTATACATGTTTGCCATGGATGTTTATGTGTACTTCTACCTTTTCTAGACCTTATTTTTCACTGGCTGCAATATTTTGCATTGTTTATCTGCATTGATGGCTAGTTCCCATCTTGCATGGAAACTGATGTTTGTTATTTTGGGGCATAGAAAACCACGAGATAACTACATTCTAATAACACTGAAAACACATATAAACTGCACATGTGAAGAAATAAAAATATGGATCTGGACTTCATTTAAAAAAAAATAATTAAAAACCACAAACCCCCCCGAACCTTGCAGAAGGCTAATCAAACTACTTGTTTCAAAGTGGAAATGCTGACCCAAAGGATGTCAAATCCTTGGACTGAAGAAAGTGGTGAGCAAACTTATAGTGCAGAGATGGCTTTCAGAGGAGCAATGAGCTTGGAGAGGAAACTCAAAAAGAAATCAGAAGAGGTAACTGGGTTTGGCTGGTGTAACCAGTTTTCTTTAAACTTGGACACTGGAAAGCAAGCAACTATAAAGAGCAGACTTAGCTGAGGTGATTAATTTTAATGGTTGTACATAGCCTCAGAGAAAACTGCTCCTACACGCATTTGTCTGACGTCTATTCTTCTTGTTTTGACTGGAGAGGACATGGGTTAGAACTTGCATGGTAAATAAAGTTTAGCATTGCAGCACCATACACAAGTATTTATGAATTTTTTCTTCACTCATCAAACACCTTCATGACAAAAGCAAAGGGAAAATACGAGATGACATTTGGCAGCACAGGCCCTATTATGATGCAAACCAGCTTCCTTACTCTGCACAGAAAGAGCTCACTAGTTTTGAAGGCACACATTTCCCAGACTTTTCATCTAGCTGATTTCCAAGCCTCCGAGAGATGGTGAACACCTTTCCTAGAAGAAGCTTCTTGCCCCATAGCCCCCACTCACTAATGTCCATTCCAACCTTCCCATCAGCTCCTTCCCTGTTACCAAATGGCAACACTGAAATAAATTGCTTCACAATAGAAAAAATACATTATAAAAAGCAAAGGCTTCACTTATGAGAAAAGAACATTATGATTACATAGAAGTAACCATATAATCTGTTATTAACTGTAAGGCTCATAAAACTTCATGAATATCTCAATTATATCACCTTTCCAGATTATATAATAAAACAGCATAATGAGCTTCAGTTTAACTTGACAAGGCTGACTACTGCTCCTCTTTTTAAAAAGCTTTTTATAAAATGACATTCCCTCCTAATACTTGACTTGCAAGCACTCTAAAGACACCGTGTACAACATTAAAAATAAACTTCTTCATTTTCCTACCACTGTTGCTTATCACTACCACAGTATTCACAAGGTTTTCTTTTTAAAGACATCAGCTTATACAAGCATCTTCTCGTGACAATAGGTGCAATGTCGTTTGCAACACTTCTAAAGGTTAAATATATATTTTTATATTTGTTCTAGTCCCCCTAACATTTTTATTAATCTTTTCTCAATTCTGGGATGATGTGAAAATATTTTAATCCTATCTTTAATAAGAAGATACTACAAGGAATGAGCTTGCTTTGCCAATGGGCCATGAAGAGCCCAAACCTTTATTATCAGTCACACAGTGAAGATACATGTAAATACTGCAACTATTTACTGAAAACACACTTGCTAATTCTGTGACTGGCAGTGACATATTGTGCTGGGCACTGGCTGGTGCCAAGGCAACTGCCAAAAAACTGCAAGTCCAAAAAGGGGAAAGGAGAGGATTAAACTATCATTCCTGTTTCCAAGAATAAAGTACTCTAAATGAGCGAGTCACTTGCTAGGTAATAATTTTCTGGTGTTTATATGGTAAACTTCTGTAAAGTGAATTGCTGTTGGCATTGCCAGAGTTTACAAAGCAAAGGTACTTGCCAAAAGGCAGCTTCAGTGGAAGTATTGTTCAAGTAAACATGGAATGGAAAGTTATTAAGCAAAATGAACAGCTAATTTTGCCGTGATCATATCAGGAACATTGAGTATTTTCACTTAAACTTCAGAACCTGAGGTACAAAAGAGCACACAGTGATCACGGGAAACTCAGCAGCACGTAGAACAGAATCCTGGCTATAGTTCATGAAGGAATGGGGTTATTTTTGCCAACTGAAAAGAATAACATGTCTCCAAAGCACACTGTTTTCACTAATGTTGTCAGAGAACTACATCCTTAGTCTAGATGTGCATGAATACTTGTGCACTTAGTGCTCAAACTCACACTCCTCTCTTTTCGTTACTTTTGCAGATTAAGCAGGAAAAAAGCAAAGTAGTCAGCTTAAGTTTTCTTCATCCAAGTAGCTCAAAAGTTGGTTTTCTTTTTCAAATCCCTCTGCCCAGAAAACCACTTGTGTAGCTAGGATGGATGCGACCAGCCAACACACATCTGCACAATAAGTGAGCAGAAGAGACTCAGCAATCCCAAGGATGTTCCCAATACTACATCATGCAAAAAGGAGATTCTGTCCCCAGTTACATATAGTTCATAAACACTGGAAACTAGTATTGAGAAAAAAGTTCACAGGTTCATTGGTCACAGATGCTCATGAGGTATTTTGTAACCACAGCTGCTCTTATGCCAAAAGCTGTCTACAGGAATCAAGAAATCTTTCCCCTCCACCACTATTCAGATGCTATATCAGGCCAAACAAGGAAATCTTTCCAAATAATTTCTGAACACCAAAATATTGAGAAAATTGCCATTAGTAAACTAGAATTAAAAATAATAAATTTTGAATTTTTTTTCTTCTTTTCTATTATACAATTCTCAAAATTTAAATTATGTGGAAGTTTTCTCCTACTTTCTCCTCTCCCCTTCTTTCAAAAACTTGAAATGAAGTGCCAACAATCAACTTTGCTGATTTATTTAAATTTTCTACTAAGAAGCTAAAAATGATAATATATTCAAAGTGCAGTTCCTGATAAACAGGATTTCAAAACTTACATTTCAAAATTTCTTAAATTTTCAAAGTGTGAAACTACAACATAAAACCCTTGAAAATACTAAAATTTCCTTCCAACAATCAAAGATTTTTTCAGCATTTTCCTACCTCATTTTCTAGATAACATGGTATTGTTAAAGCAATCGGTGATTTAACTCTGCAATAAATTTCCTTTCACTAACCTTAATTTTTCCTTCCCTATGATACAAGCTGCTTCTTGCAGATGTTTTCAGGAATTAAAAATGAAACACTTAATGACTTCAAAACTCATAACTCTTCAGTCACTGTGAACATGTCTTTTTGTCTGAAAAACATTACTCACATACAGAACTTTCCTAATTTAAATTCTAATTTATGTTCATATTTTAAACTGGTATCTGTTTGAGCTGCTGCTGAAGAATGAGGATGTATTACAATGGTCCGCATTATTATATATGGCATTATTCAAAATTACAGCAAACAAACCAACCTGTTATTTTGTAGCATAGTGTATTCCTGAGCACCTTCAAGTACTTAAAAAAGAAAGCTAAACCAAATAGTAGTGCAGCACAGTACATATACCAACTGCACAATGATTGATGGCTAAAAAAACAAGGGAGAAAATGTTTACTTCAGAACATCTGAAGTATCATCTGCACCCCACTGATTCCAGGGCTTCAAGTGACAGCCCATCCATCTTTAGGAAATCCTAAGCCACAAGATATGACTTTGAGGGGCTGAGATGGCTAACACTAGTCTGAGACACAGGGAGTGACTGGCAAGGCAGACTTGGGGGTTCAGAACTTGTTTTCTTTGCCTTAAATAGCTCAGATGTGGTAATCAAGATATATTCTGTAATTCTCTTTTACAGAGGTTTAGGTAAATGTTAATCAACTAAATTAATGACAATTAAAAGGAACTTTCCCACATACATAATTAGAGCTTCTGAGATTATCAGGCAGATCTTTAGTTATTTTGAGATCAAAACAATATATATAGATATACTAATAACAAAAATACCAGGTTACAACAAAAGGTATTCACTGTCATAACAATAGCAAACTGAGGGATGAACAAAAACCATGTTGAAAACTGATGAATTACTAAAACATACTAATTTTCACCTAAATTCTCAACACCCTTACAAGTCCATGGCATGTCATGCATATGGAAAACATCTGCTTGAATGAACTCATTTTTAGACAACGTTTAATCTCTTTCTTGTAGACACATGTGGGGTGAACCCCTCATCCCAGCCCTCTGCTCGCAGAGTTACAAAACCTGAGATTTCCACTACCAGCCTTAGTTCTTCACTCCTTCCACATTCCAGCATTTTCCAAAGGACCTCTACTGAGCTCAAGAGCATCCAGCCAGTTTCTGCAGTCTTTCAACCTGCCCTATTTTTAATATATGCCTGACACTATTGTGCTTCTCCTGGGAACATGAAATCATTTATGCAAGTTTATGCAAGAAGGAGAGCTAAACAGGACTATGATTCCACTTTGGAAAGTTGTAAGAACTCCCCCATTTTATGAGGTCCCTCAGGATTCTGCACCCGTCTGGGGCCAACAGATTCTCCAGTACTGATCTTTTCTCATTCACAGCAAAGGCACTCATTCCTAAGAGATCCCTGTAATTAGTCCTCATATACTCTGCAGGACACAGTGTCAATCAGATGTAGGGCTAGGGTTGGGAATCTATTACTGAATAGGGTTTCTTAGGATTTTACATTGCAGACCACGGCAAAATATTTTGAATTAGAAAATTTAATCATTGTATCATACCACATCTCAAAAGGGAGATATTAAATAGGACATTTTCCTTCCCTTCCTATGCTTGCCATCTATTGAGGCAGTTACACTGATTAAATAGTCTGATGTTATGCTCAAAGTCCCATGAATTTCCTGGTTTCCATGAAGTACCTTTTTAAAACTGGATCATGAAAATAGCCCTGGGAGAACTCTAAATGCAAAATACCCTTCAATTTATTTACAGCCAATCAAGTGTTCTTAATATTTATTTTCCTTATTAACTGTTCTCTAGACAGTCTGTACAGCATTTTTTCCTCTGGAGATCCACTATAACCAGGGAATAGACATAAATCTTGATCAGAGTCTATGGAAAAATCATATCAAGAGAACAGTGGAACACTTGTTTTTAGAGGGGATACAGAGCAGCACTTACCCTGCTGACTTCTTTAGGAGCCGTTTCATCTAAAAGGAAACAAACCAAACAATTAGGCACTCTAGGAAGTTTCCAGACTGAATGAAGAACAAGATAACAAACTTCAAACAATTTCTGCACATTTGTACAAAACTTTCCTATATGGTTTGATCAAGTGATTGAAATATCCTGAGACTGGTTTGCATTTACAATCTTTTAAAAACTTCTAAAGCTAAAAATCAATTAAAGCAGGATAAAGAATTTAGGAATTCTATCCTAACTTAATAAGAATACAAAATTTCATTCATTTCAGAATTCCTGAGGGAAGCTGGCACCGGCCAGCTAAACAAGAAATTTATATTCTAATTCAGTAAGGGTATTGTTAGTACTGCATAGTCTGCAAATTAAAGGCCCTTGCTACCAAATATATGTCACCAACATCCTACAAGGAAGCTAGTGAGCAGACTTAGACCCTCTGTTCTAATATCAAAGATGCCAGTCCTGTTGACTTCTTTGGATGTGGAAAAAAAATCTTGTAGTCATAAGAAAAGAAGAATATCACTAATGAGATCTGGCATAACATGTTAAAAGAAAATAGATTACAAGATTATATATATATGCACACAAACTATAATGTTTTGTCCTTTCAAATGAAAACAGATTTTTATGCATTTTTAGTAAGCTTAATACATATAAATAAATACAGGTAAAATATCAGAACTAAAACATTAAGTAATATTTCTGAAAATGCAGAGAGTGCAGCTATACAGCAAGAACACATCTTCCACAGGAGGGGTTTCCAACTTTCAGTTTAACCACACCAAAAGTATCTTAAACACACCTTTACAAACCTCCAGTTGGTTAGTTGTTTCTCGAAACATGAAGAGAACTATTTGTAACCTTTTATTTGCTCCTAGGAGTCAAATTACTATACTTCAGAAATTAAAATTAAGTCAGGAAATAGATTTAATCTCACAGAAAATACATATGACTGTATTTGTCAAAGGCTCTTCATATCTTGCCATTTAAAATGAACTTTTAAACAATAAAGGTAGAAACTCAGATTTTCTAGCAAACACATTTAATACACAATTTCTGATGAAAGAATTCTCTATAGCAATACAGATCTCCCCTCAAAATTGAGTGATGCTAAGGAAAATAATATTTTTCACAACCATGAGCAAATCTTAGTCTCCTCTTAATCCCAGTCAAATTATATGCCACTAATTAACACATGCAGAACGCAGACAAAATTAATTTGACTATTTAAGGCAGTTCTGTTGTTTGCAGTGCAACGTGCAACACATGCTCTGCCACTTTCAGTGACGTTATCTTCCTGAACTAGACAAATCTATATACCAGTTACCAGAACAGCCAGAGCTACACTCAAAATCCCTCTCTCCTATTACCTGGTTTCTGACACTGAGCAACAGGAAATGTGAGCAACACAAAACAGAGTGATGACATGACACTTTCCTTGGAGTGTACTCTCAGTTTTCAGTAACCAACGGATCAAACATTTCTTCAATCAGTAATGACACTTTTCTGTTTAAAGGATGGGGTTTTCTTCCTCACACTTTTGTGGGGTAGGAGGGGTGTTAGATTTTGTTTGGCTGGTTATTAAACCTGAGTCACCACTCTTTAGCATTCTCAAAATGCTATGAGCTCCACAGTTCATAATACCAGAAAAACGATTTTATTTTGAATCTGCGCACTATGTATTTCATCTGATTCTCTCTATTCACCTTATTCCTGGAGCCTGTGATTCTACAGATCTCTGAAGAAAGTCCTTCTCTGCTCCATCTAGGTCTTTCCTGGTTTGAGATGTCTGGTCTGATTTGCTGCTGGTAACTCTCACCACTCCTACTTCTACTGTCCCACTGCATCTTTCTGGGGTGGGAAGTCCAGAATTACAGACAATACTGCTGCTCAGAAAAACACAGCTAGGACCTACAGAATGACACAGGGATGATTTAGGGAGTTTCTCTCTATTTGAAAAGAATAATTGCTAACATTTTACATGTTTCTTGATAGTTACTGAACCCTGGACTAACATTTTCAAATATTGATATTCTGTAATACTGATATCTCTCTCAAAATTATAACTAAAACAACCTCCTCCCCCCCCCCCCACCACTGTATGTGTAAAATTACTTCCCCCATGTAAAGTAGTCAGCATTTATCTGACTTTTCCACTGTTTAACTATTAACTTTTAACTTTTCCGCCTGTTTTAGCTCTCACTCTGCCTGGGTAACTGTACCCTAAAAAAAATTTAACAATCTTATCTTCCAAATTAACTTCAACCCTGCATCCTCTTACCCAAGTCATGATATATATACTGAAAAATGGGTAAATCATACTAGTGATAAAAGTGACAAAAGATAGGAAGAAGCAAAAAATAAGAAAAGAACTGATAGAAAACAAAAATCCACCGAAGTTTTTTTGTTTGGCACAGGATAAATGAGACTAGGTTTAGTTTGGCTTGGGGTTCTTTCTGTTGGGGTGTGTGTGAAGAGGTGTTAAATTGAGTAACTGTTCATTTAATATGAAAAATTCAGATTTCATTTTGCACATGAAAAAAAAGATAAAATCCCATTTCATATTTGGATTTCTATGCATGCATTTTAAAAAACAAAACAAAGACCAGTAAGTTTTTGACAATCGCAAAATGCTAAGCCAGAGCAGTCACAAAGAAAACTTTAATACAAAGAAAGTTTTCACCATTTCAGACATGACATTTTGAGACATGGAAGCAATGATTCTAATGCCCAGTTAGTTTTATCACAGGAACTCTTCTGCAAAAACATCGACTTTCTCCCTGGTCATACACTCTTTTTTTTTTTTTTTTCTGTGTAGTTAAATACTGCTGCTGGTACACTAATGTTGTTGATGACAGCAAACAAATGCTTAGGATTAATTCTGTTTGAGATCCCAGATAGCTCTACAGTCACAGTTTCCTAAGGAATGTTTTCCCACACAGCAGATGTCAGATTGACCTAATAATTTTTCTTTTCAAAATTTGCTTTAGGCTTCAGATAATAAGACACAAGTTGTTTGTAATGCAATTAGACCAGCAGAGATATATTTGCTGATTTTTTTTACCTTGAAAAGTGTCATACATCTATAGATCAGTAGAAATTCCACATCAATTTCTGTACATTGTTTAAAGACTGATCTCACCACCTTGAAATAAAGTTTACCAGGTTTACTTAATCTCTGTGGTAGAATGGCATCAGTCAGATGAAACTGGTCAGTCTATTTTAATTGCAATTTGCATCTTTATTTTAGACATCTTGAATCTGGCAGATTCTGTCTCCACTGCATTTGTAGGATCTTTCAAAGATACCTCAGCTGAGAGTGGGTTTTCTAAAGCAGTAACTATCACACATACATAACAGAAATTTCAAGTCATCACACAAAAACATTCTTGCTTCTTAATGCACAATCTCATTAGGGGTACCTGAACACCCCTCCTGATTTTCAACAGTCTGGATTCACCTCACAATTCAGAAGCACTTCACAGAAAACTAATTTAGTTTGTTTAAACACAGACCTAGATATTGAAAGGGAATATTCATAAGATTGATCACTGGTGGCACACCGTGTTTCTTTCCCTGAAGCAGGACAAAACATGAATTCTAGCTATTTTACGTGAACAATAAGATCAACACTGTTATTTTTAAGTTCCTGAAAAAGGATGTTCAGTTTTTCCTCTTCTTAAGTATGATGCATCAGACAATAAATAAGGCCTGAACCAAGACTTTACTGCAGATGGTAAGCAGAAAAACATATTGTCTGCCAGGTGTCCTAAAATTTTAAGTCACTCCTTCGCATATAAGCAAACAGGGCACTACACAATAGAATACAGGAGACTGTGCATTTGACTCCATTAGACATACCTAAATCTGGTAAATTTTGCAGGATGGCTTATTCTGTCCAGAAAACTTCTAAAAGGCACCTTCTGAAAGTATCACCAGTCCTTGTGAGAACAGAAAAGCATGAGGAAGATCCAGGGTTTTCTTCTGTTTCCAAAATTGCTTAGTACTACAAAACATACTGATGGATGCTCCACACATACACATCCATGATCATAAAAATCCTCAACTGTAAAATGTATGTGGCAATTTAAACTAATCTAAGGAGGGCATTTCCACATCTGCTAAAAGCTCCATAAAATGCTATAGAAGTCTCTCAAGTTTAATATACCTCAGCAAAAATCATGTTGGAACCTGGGCTCTGAACATCAGGAAGAAACTTAATAGTTTCCAGCAGCAAATATGCTTTACCAAGAAAGTGTACGATTGTGTTTTATGGTAATTAGCCAATGACTTCATATCCTATTCAACAGGGCTGTTGAATGACAAGAGCGTTAAACTGGTTAGCTCATCTATATTATCAGTCAGCGAGGTGCAATCACCATTGTTTATGACCGGAATGCAGACACAAGACAATGGCTGAAGAGCGTGTAAAACAGTTTATCATTGTTTCTTACCTACCAGTTCACAGCTATATCTTTATGCCCATATCTACTGCTTTTCTTGTCAGACACACAATTCTGCCTGGCTTTCACTCCACTAGCTGCACTGTTGAAACTGATTATATGTCATGTTAGCATGTTTGGTGAAGGAAGACTCTCATCCAGTAGCAACACAATTTCAGAATGACTCTTTTTAAATCAAATTTGGTTTTTGCCTTTTTTTTTGTTGTTGTTGTTTTTGTTCCAGAAGCCCTGGTTGCCAAGTATAAGGTATCCTTAGAGGTTACCACGATCAATGTATCTAAGAAACAGCATCATCACTACTAATCTCTCCTCTCACTTCTGAAAAGAGCTGTCCCTTCACTCTTGAACATTTTTCAAATACCAAATTCAAACTTCTAAATGAAAGTTTTATTGTGTTCAGCAATAAAAGAGAAGGAAAATATTACATTGCTGTTGACTCAAATACTACTCAGATATATACCTTAAGCAATTGCATTAAAATCAATAGAACTACTTCAGCATGCATTGAAAAACAGAAATGCTTTTTTGTATTAAATGTCATGGCATTTCTGTAATGTATAGTGATTCAGGGCTGAAAGAGATGATTAAAAGAGAACACTGCTTGAAGCAGGTCCTACATAGATCCAGCAACCTGAGAAAACCTCACTGGATCTTGTCCAATGCAAGAAATTTGGATATTTTAAAAACATGCATACCTTTTGGACCCTGCTGGGCCTCTGGATTTTGGCTTGTTTATTCCTAGATCATTAATATCTCTTCCCAACTGATAAGATGCCTGGAGAACTTTAAGGAAAGGCACTTCCTCCTCCTTTCCCAACATCTATATACAGCCCACACTCCACTCTGAGCCCAAAGAGGCAAGGGATTGCCTCATGGCACACGGTTCAGTGCCATGAGGTTCCCATCCCTGGAATGGAGTGAGGCTTTCAATATTTTTGGCCCAAGAAGACCAAGAAATTTCAGTAAATTGTCAGCTTCTGGAGCAGGAAATACTGCATATGGCTCAGTGACAGCAAGAGAACATAATAATCTTACATATGTTAGGAAGAATGTAATCTTTCACTTACCCTGGGGAAACAGAGAATATGATACTAACATTTTTAGTAAACACTTTGCCTTTAATTATTTCTATTTTGTTCTCATCCCTACCTTTTTGATCACTGTATTCTCATCTCCATCAGTTTAGGAACATAAAAGATTGGTTTTTAGGGAAAATCGTGTCCATGTAATAAAACTGTAAGCTATTGAACTCTTAAGAAGTTGTTTAAAATTTTCAGATTCCAGTGTTTATCGCTATAGAGAATCAAAAGTGGAACAAGAAGCTCTGCAGCCTGCCTGATTTTTGTCTTTCTGCACCTCTGACTACGTTGAAAACAACTGTCACGTTACTGAACTTTCCAGTAAAATCCTCAGAATTTGCAGAAAAATCAAGACTGAGTAGTTTTCTTCTCTTTAGAAAGCTGACAAAAGAAACAAAAGAAAATGCCCCAGAGGAAAAGTTTGCTAACGTCAACAAGGGTAAGGGATCATTAGAGCTTGAGATGATAGGTTACCACGTGAGAGGGTGCAGTGATCCAGTGTGAAACATATTTATGTCAGGGGAATCATTTCAATCCCTCTGAAGAAACCATACTGTAACTACAACATAGGTACGTTTGTATTAGTGATGTATTTTATTTACTTTACTCTGGAGACTGAAAACCAAGAAACTGAAAAAATGTTTAAATTAATCAGGAAAAAAACCTGAAGATGAAAAAGACAGATTAAAATTTACAAATTAAACCTTTTTGCTTTCAGGATATTTCAGCTGATTTGTTAGTAATCATAATCAAGCTCTCAGTGACTGAGTTGAATATTACAGAATAATGATGTGCAGATAATTCATGACTTTGGAGTCTTTGAAAAATGGCATGTTACACTAACATAATGAACAGATTGAACCCAAGAGAAGATTGAACTATTTACTAGTTATCAGTACCACCATTGTGAGTAAAACATTTTGTTTGCAATGAGAAGACTGATAAAAAATATATAAAATTATAACTTCAGTGTGTGGAAAGGAACAGAATATATAACTACAAAATTATAGACAGGTCTCTGTGAAAGATAATGACTGCACCTTATGAATTCCTGAAGTAGTCAGTTTTATTCTAAAAAGATAATGACAGATAATTATAATTCACAGGAATGATACAAGAAAAAAAAATTTAAATTATCTTTTTGGCTGCTCTACAACAACAACAAAAAAATCCAAGATATTGTGGATTTCAGTATTCTTCTACTGACATTTGAACAAATGCAAAATTTTAACTCTCTCTAATACCAGGTGCAGTATTACATGCAGTATTACATGCTAGGCCAGATTTAGGCAGGGATACATGCACTATGATTTCAAGAAAAAAATCTCCAAAGCAGTCTGGTACCCAATTCCTTGAAATGAAAGAAAGTTAAATACCCCAATGATGAGTAGGTGTGTCGATTTACTCTGCTGATTCTCACTGCTCACGTGACAATGATCATTCACTAAGTTGTAGAGACTCAGCCACTTGTGAAACCCTAAGATATTAAGGTTATGTGAAGTAATTGAGGAAGGCTATTGAACAGTGAGCTTACTAAAAGACAAGATAAAAATGTGATGAATACCAGTTGTCCCTGGCTGAAAACAAGAATGCTCCCAATGAAGCCCTGTTTATATAGCTCTGACTGGTCTTGTGTAACCTCGAGGACATGCTGTAACAGCCAACATCAGACACTCCAACATCAGAACACATCACAAAGTCCTGGCACCCAGTGGTCCACATGTGTCAGGAGATATGGTCATTAAATGCTTTGGCACATCAGCATCCAGATTATCCTTTGACCCAGACTGGTTCTCCAAGAGGTTCCACAAAAGTTTACAGGTAGAATCCAGTCCTCAGTGGACTAATGATTTCTGAGTATGCCCACCAGCACACCTGCATGCTCCACTATGCCAACAAATCTACTGCATACCAGCTTTCAGTACAGAAACTTTGACACAGGTTTCAAACTGAGGGCTGGCTGTACTACCAGGCACTGATGACGGTCCCCATCATAAGAATCTAGTTCCTTGAATCATTAAACCACAAGAAAGGGAGGTAAATCACAGTATCTCTGCAATTAGGAACATGAGAAAGACTTGTTTACAGAAATCATCCCATCCTTAGGGGTTGCAAGGCAAATGTCCCTCAGACACACACTCACACAGAGAAGAGATTAAACCAGAAATTTCAGACAGAATTCAGAAGGGAAAAAAAAAAAAGAAAAAAAGAAAGGAAACATCAAAGGAAAACTGCAAATTCAGATCTACAAGCTTAGAGTAAATCAAGAACTGCATGTGTTCATGCAAGACAAAGTTACTTTCATGTGCATTTTTTATTTAACTAACAAAATCCAATGGAGATGGTAAATTAATTGAAATACTTAATAAGAAATCAGGAAATACATAAAGAAATCAGCTGGATAGCTAATAAACTATATCTAAAACAGCAGTAAGAGAAAGTGGAAGTACCACTACTGTCGATGGAATAAAGGGAACCAGAGCAAACTGCACCTCTTCAGCACGGCTGTAGTTGCCACCTGCTGGGATAAGGAGCTGTGTCTATCTCCCAAACTGTCAATCTAAGAGAACTACTAATGATCACACACTGAGAGCCAGCAACCAAGCGAGAAATCTATTCCTGCAAGTATGAAAAGGGTAATTCATAATCTAAGTCCCTTCTCACCATGCCTTCAAAATAGTTTTGAAAGTCATGATTGAGGAATCTCATAATTTGTCAGTCACAGCATCATTCTTCCCAACTTCCTTCATCAGGCCTGCCACTGAGTTCTGTCAACACCAACACGAGTTTCTTACGTAAGCAAGCATCACACAACTACTTGGATAAGGAATTTGAAAAAACAACCCCGTGACACAACTGCTACTTAGACACTTCTTCATATACTACATCTACCTAGTTCAGAAACACCTGTGTTAAGTAACCCATTTGGGTCTGACATCTACTCAGGCTATCCAATTTTCACATGCAGCACTAATTCCCTCAGGAGCTACTAGGGGACCTGACCATTTCTAGACATCAGGCCACTTGTTTTGAAAACTAACTGCAGGAGTGAGATTAAGTCACCAAACAGTACACCAAAGAGAACAGCCTAATAACTACATAATACACTGGTGGTTCAAAGCACAAACATTAACATAATTAAATAAAGAAAGACTGAAAGCACAAAGAAGAGCAAAAGACTTTCAAAACAGTTTCAAAAGGAGGACGTGCAGGGAGAGAGGGACAAAGATGCCAGGATGAGGAAGCAGCTTGGACAAAGACGTCAGATGCTACCAACAGTGATGTACTTTACTGACCTCTCTAGGATTATTTTACTTTCTGCCATGGTGGAAAACAAGATCCAGTAAAAAAAAAAATACTGTTTACACAGATCAAAAAAACTCAAACTGCATCTAAAGAAACAAGGTAAGATTTGTACAAAAAAAAAAATCCTTTTGTTTCCAATATTAATCATTGCTACTGTTAACAAAAAAAAAGAATGCTGGAAACTTAAATCATAAGCTTTAAAAATACAGCTGTCAAGAAGAAAAAAAAAATAGTTTCTTCAGTGTGCTTTGCCATTTTCCATCAAGTGAACAGATGGCATTATTAAAATTCTAGTAGAATGAAGTATTTATAAGTTCATTAGACAGCACTAACTATACAAAAAAAAAGACAGCAATATTGCAAATAAAGCTGCTGGATTCAAAATAGCATAAAAGTACAAATAAGGGTTATAAAATCACATTTATGAGTTAGTATACAAAAACAAATATGCCAAATAAAACAAAAGCACAAAATAAATGTAGAAAAAGCTCTATAAAACAGTAATTTATTTTCCAGGGTTTCTTCCAAGTTACTCCATGCATTCTGAGCCTGAATTCTATAAAAGGACTTCAAGTTTGACAGTCTCTAAGACAATTGAAAGGGAAAAAGCCTATTACATTTTCTTTTCTTTAAATGTATATATAAAATTTATACTATGATATACAATAAGTAAGAATGAAATTGCTCCAGAAATAATACACACATAAATGTAAGTCTTATTCTCTGAGGTGATATTCTTAGGAAATAAACAAAAGGCCAGCCAAATTCATCTGGCACATGGGTCAGTGCTTTTAAATGCTGTGCCACACTGGCTTATTTGATACCTGAGGAGCTTTATCTGCTCTTCTCTTCACCATTTTGAATTACTAGCCTACACTGAATTCACTTTGGAATCACTGATTTGTGATTCCAAAGATTGCCTTATTTTCTATTGTCTTTCCTCCAGCCATAGCAATGTCTTGACTTGGTAAAGTGGTGTCTGTTAGGATTCTAATTAACTTGAATAAGATGCAAATTCCTGTCACCTTCAAAATGTGCCAAAATGGATTTACTATAAAAAGAGATAGCTAACAAACTGAAAATTCAGCTTTCACTCCAAATTAATATATACCAGTTGCCATATGTGCAGATTTATTCAAATGCACACCACTTCTCTCTGCAACTTTTATTAGTACAATCTGTGTTAATGTTTAACTCCTTTAAGCACCCTGTCCTCTCTGTGCATATTTTACTCAGTCTAACACATCATTCTTGGAGAGTCCTTGCTTTGATACCTACATGAGAAATGACTCAAAGAGGGATATGTACAATTTCAAAGCATGAATCTTTTTAAAGAATTGCATGGCACTTTTTCTTTTGAGGGATCCATTACCATGGAGAACATTGATCTGTTGGAGTGAGTCCAGAGGAGGACCACCAAGTTGAGTGGAGGGATGGAGCACCTTGTGTATAAGGAAAGGTTTAGAGAATTGGCAATTTTTTCCACCTGGAAAAAAGACTTTGGGGTTATGTAATTGCAGCCTTCCAGTACCTGAAGAGAGCCTACAAGAAAGATGGAAAGAGACTATTTACAAGAGCACATGGTGACAGGACAAGGGGGAATGGATTTGAAATGAGAGTTGGTTTAAATCTGACATTATAAAGAAATTCTTTACTAAGAGGGTGAGGAGGCATAAAATAAGTTCAGGGTGTGCCATCATTGGAAGTATTCAAGACCAGGCTAGATGGAGGTCTGAGCAACCTGCTCTAGTGAAAGGTGTCCCTACCCACAGCAGGGGGCTTGGAACATGATCTTTAAGGTTCTTTCCAAACCAAACCATTCTGTGATTCTATTACCTAAACCGTATCCAGCGTTTTGTTAATGTTTGTCTATTACTTAATCAGATCCAACTGATGCCGTCTCAGATCAGAATATTTGAAACTCTCTTTTCCTGAAGAGATTAAACTATCTAGAAAGGAATGTCAAGGTGTAGGTCCGCACCAGCAGAAACCAATTTGAGCCTGAACTGCCACCTCTCTGCTCTCCCCACTGCCTTGGGGCAGTTTACAGCTGCAGCAGGGAGCCATAGATATAATCTACAATTACATTGGCAAAACGACCAGTGCATGGGAAAGGCTGGATATACACACCCAGGGATGGAAGCTGAGGGCGGGTAGTGCAGGCTTAAATCAACCACAGAGTTATTTCCTGGGAACAAGAAGGTTCTAGCCCAAGCGAACAACATTTGAGCTGACAGGATTCATTGGCATCTCAGTTTCCTAATGACTGGGCTATTCAAGGCCAACTAAAGGAGCCTGAGATTCCAAAGACTTTCAAGGAGGTATTGAAAATTCTCTGCTAAGATGATTGCTACTTATTTTTTTTAACATGACAAGTTCATTCATATGTAGTAGCCTAATATTTAATAAAACAAAATGCAAATATGGCTTCCTTCTGGCTGGAGACACGGACACATTCTTTTTAGTAATATGTAGCAGTTGCAGAGATGTCCAGATTTAATGGGTTCTTCCATTCAAAGAACATGATGATCACATCAACATTCATTTCTATTTATTAGTTTCCTTTAGCATAGGACTGGAATGAATAAGAAGCTTTAATATATTTTAGGTACCTGTAGACCAGACAGAGAAAAGTTTATGTAAGAATTCACACTATTCCCTTCAAATCTTGAAATACTTCTTAACAATCAAGACAAACATTGCTAAATCATACCTCTGAGTATACTCTTTCTTTTGGTCTATTCTGCATCTAAATTATTTAGGATTGATTATTTAGATGATAATAGTTTAGGAATAGTTAAAGAGGAGGGGCATTAAGATCGAAAATTATCTTCAGCCTCCTAGTTTTGAATTATTTAGCCAAATCTCAAGTAGAAAACAAGCATGGAGAGAAACGTGCTTTGACAGCACAGTGACAGATTTCCTAATCTTGTTCTAAAAGATGCCTGTGATTCCAGTAACTGATTTACACTGTATTAGTGCCTTTAATACTTTCTCTTTCCATTATAATTTCAGATATACTGGAAGAATCCGAACCTACTCCCTAATTTACTTTTTGGTTTTTTTGCATGCCGACTGTAGTATGGCAATGAAATTGGATAAGGTGTGCCTACAATATCAATGACAGGGTAAAAATGTGTTTGGTTCCAAGAAAAACCCATTGCTAGAGACTACAACTTTTTCAAAAACACTTTAAAAAAAAAAGCACCTATTATATTTCAGTTTTGTCTTGGGAGAAATATGACCTACAAGGCTAGAGAAAATTTATTCCTATGAATACCAAATACAAAAGATTACCATAAAATAAAAAGGTATGGCTCAGTGCTGTAAATGGGTGGATGCACCCTACTATGCAGTAGAGAGTAGAAAATAATGGCTGGCTTTCCAGTGGAAAGGCTTGGAAGTCAGCTGTGTGGTGCAGACTGGGTTCTGTCCCCAAAGACACATTTTCTTTGGCAACATATTGGGAGGTAGTTTAGAGTGCAAAAAATAAGGAAAACAGTCTTTCAGTTTAGTCTATCAGTTGATCAATGCTAGTTATAATCATATTGTACATAATTTGATCCACAGAAAGCACAGCAAAATAAATATTCAGAAATAAATATCAGAAATATTAGTGATAGAATCCTGGTTCTCCTACTTAACATCACTTCGTAATTATGAAAACAAGAAAAAAATCCTTGTTAAGTATTTTAAAAGTTCTCATTTAAAATATTACCAGTCACTAAACTTACTTCTTTTTCCATACATAATTTAGCAAGTGTCCTTTAATTTGATGTATAAAAGGATTTCCCACAGACATAAAACAAGTATATAACTGCATGCATTTTTTTAGAAACCCACTCTAGCATGTTGGTTTAAGTTGACAGTTAATATTAATCTAAACAGGACTTATTACTTAAAATGCAACTTGTTATATCCTGGAAATTAGGTTTTCTTTAAGCCCAAAGAAACCCAGGCTCTGCAGCATCATCGGAACGAAAACCAGCAAGAAAAAGAAATAGAAAAAATACTATATATTTGTTTGCATCTATGGAATGCTAATTAGTTGAAAAGGGTGAGTGTCTCAGCCTGCCATCACAAATAGATTACACAATTCACTCCTTTTCATAGACTACATGCATCTAGTCCTGCTTTTGTCCTTTTCTCGTCTGTCCTATGCTTCCCCAAAGAATTCTTATTTCAGTACATAAGGGAAAGAAGGAAACCACTTGGTAAAGCCTCGTCATATCCCTATCTTTACTGGGAATGTAGTTAAGGATGTTTACAAAAAGCATGAGTAAGATGTAATGGGATAAACAGGTAAGCTGTTTTCTAAGCTTCTCTACTGACAGAGCAGCTCAGTTTTTCATGTATTATGCCACAGTATCTTTGAAATACTAATGTTCAGAGCAGTAATTTTCTAGTAAATGCTGAAACTAGTAGTAAGAAAATCTGTAAGGTTCTGAATTTGTTCAAGTACTCAATAAGATGAGGATTTGTAAGCAAGTTCAGAGGGTTCTTCTGATATGAGTTCAGTATGAAAGGCAGGAGCAAATACTCAGGTACTGACAATTTTTTTTGTTACAATAGAGTAACTTTTTAGACAGTCACTGAGACTTCATCTTCAGATGTGTTTTAGCAGCAAAACAAGCACGTTGTATCATCAACTCAAAGAAAGGCACCACTGTTTCACTACTAGGGGACCTGACCATCTCTAGACATCAGGCCACTTGTTTTGAAAACTAACTGCAGGAGTGAGATTAAGTCACCAAACAGTTTCACATGTATTTTTCTGCAGCTTTCAACTGGTCATAAGGAATTCATAAGGAATTCCACATACCTTTTCTATGGAAAAAATACATTCTGCTTTTGCATTAACCCAAGCCTTTCTATTAAAATTAACAAAATGAACTGGAGCTTTGTGGTTTTTTTTCCTGTGTATATAGATGCTGGCATCTGGAACTCAACATAAACTTTGTGCAACCACTAAAAGGAAAATTTGCAAAGATTAAATACGCCAAATGAAAAACATTTAACAAAATACAATCTCTTGCAACTAATCTGAGGTACTTTCAAAGCAAAGGTCAAACTGAGATATCAGGATTACTGAGAAGTCAGAACAGAAATTCAATACTTTCTCTGGATTTCTAATATGTTTCCTCGAGGAAACACAAGAGATACCAAGCCAGTTTCCTCTGATTCCTCCCCTAGGCTTGTATCTTGGACATGTTTTAAAAACCTTTTCAAAACCAAAGGTGATATCTGATGCAAATGTCCAAAAAGAGGTTCTGATAAGAATGAAAAAAATACCTGTCCTTCTTTTACTTTATTCTCCTTATTAAAATGTGTGAGCTTGTCACTTACCACAGCAAAGGTTTTCATTAACCTTTTGAGATGCAGAAATGAAGCCTCAAGGATATGAAAACAGTCAGGGCATGAGCTCTTATTAAATAATTTTTTCTAAGAGGTAAAGGTGGAATCAGAATTCACCAAAGTTTTATGAAGTCAGAAAGCTCCTGACTGCCTGTCTCTGACACAAATCTCCTCTAATTACTATACAAAAAATGCTTCTGTTTCTGCACTCTTTAAGAAAATCCGTCTTCAGAAAGAGTAGTGAAAAATAACCATATCTGAGGGATTGAGACATATGAGACAGAGAGAACCTTGAGACCAAGGAAAATCATTCCATTACTGTAACGTAAAAAGAAATGGCAGATCTTGGAATGAAAACTAGGAAAAATTGTGTCATTCCTAACAATCCTAGAATTGAAGAAGTATAAAAAGAAATATATTAATATGTATTTTAAAAATGATAAGCCTAGAGAGGTAGAGAAAATTTAGTAGCACCAGGTTTTGTTCTGCCTATTTATTAAAGGAAAATAAACTACACATATTAATTAGATGACACTGAGCTAAGCTGGTGTTGATTTCAATGCCTGAAGATCCACATAAAGACAATCACTTAGAAAATGTCAATAATTTCTTAGGCCTGTAGAAGAGAGAGCTCTTCAAAAACTCAACTAATTAATTGTGGAGCTGAGAAAACTTCCAGAGAAAATATAGTATTATTTGAAATAAGCTTTTACTTTAAGATGTGTCATAAAAGTAAAGAAAAACAATTATTGTAACTCCAGTACTATCCAAGATTTTATGCACATTTATTAAGAATGAAGAAAATCTAAATCAAATATGCTCTCCCTTTAACTAGATTTACAAGAAGAAAAAAGAAAAGAAACAAGCTGAACTTCAACTTGACATTTATTCCTGAGGATTCTGTGTATATAGCTTTTCTCCTTTCATTGTTTCTATTAAAATAATTATTTTGGCACTGTTAACAATCAGAAACCCACACAATTAATTTTTTAAGCTGCCCCCAGAAATATTGCTAGATTCTCTCAGTACTTTTTTCATAGAAGTGCTCCAGAAGCATCTCCAAATGTAGCTGATGGACAGCTACATAAACTAAAAAATGCTGAATTCCAAATAATAACAAGTCATCCACATTTGTGAACAGAAACTGCATTGCCATTGTCACACTGCAAAGAAAACATTCAAATCACCTATACCATCCCGAAAATCAGCTTAGTTTTGGTGAGTTTCTTTAAAGTGTGTTTAAAAGAATCTTGTTTATGTCCCTGTGTAAAAGGGCCAATCTCAGCCGTGATTAAATAAACAAGTGTAGAAACATACAGTTGTAGTATTTATTCCAGAATTTGAGCCTGTGCATTCTCCAATCATAAAGACTAATTTGTGAAATACAAAACTGTCAACATGGACAAGTAGTTCATTCATCAGTGTTTAGATCTAAAAAGGGTCACTAAAAATGCTGGACTGGACCATGGCAAACAACAGTATTTCTGAGATTTCCTCTGTCACTCTACAATATTGTTCTGTGACACCTACCCTGAATTTTGAAGAGACAAAATTGTTTCTATACCTGTTCAAACTGCGCTTATTCAAAACTTGGTAACTGTTATTGATCAGTGCAACAAAGAGTTTACGATGAAGAAAAAAACCCTCTCAGAACATGAAAAAATACTTGCAAATACCATTTTTCTCTATTATATGGTACCATTTTCTCTGTACTTGGATATATATCTATATATTCACTGCACTTGGTGTATACAGTTGGCTGCTACAATAGGTACCTCAAACACTGAAATGTATCAGAGATTTATGGCCATTGTTTACTCCTCAGAAAAAAAAAAATGTTTTGAATACAATCATATTGGTAGATGGGGAGATGACAGTTATTTTCTCCAAAAATTGTTTTGGCCAGAGAACAGTTGTAAAACATAACCTGGTAATAGTACACATTTGTAAAAACAATTATCTGTAAAACTAAAATTTTGTTTAAGAAAAGTAACAGACAATAGGGAGAACTCAGATTATTCTTTAAGCACATTCATGATTGACCACGAAATATATGATGACAAACCAGCAGGTGTCACAATGACATGGTTTCCTAGGTATTACAATGCAAAAAGAGCACATTCTGGTAATTTAAAACTTCATTTGAAATAACCTCCTCTTCCAGAAGGGCATTCACTGTGTGGATCATGACAACTCTGATTTAAAAAGAAGGGTCACTGTGTAGTTACTAGATTAAAAAGTTGTTTTGACAAGTCTCCCCAAGTGTTTACTGTAAATCCAAAATCACTGCCCAGCAAGTCCCCTAGAATAAACATCTCTTTATTGCTATACAAATACCTTATGCACTTCTCAAGACATTTCCAAGTGTTTACAATGAACCCTCTTGGACTGAATTAGTATAAATGTAACAAGTTTGTTGCCATTTCCCTGCTCCAGTCACCAAAACCTGATGTCAGTTACACCCAATTGCTATAAACCCTTCAAAAAACTCACAAGCATTCCTCCTCCCACATCCATTATTGAATCATGTTTTATTAATTTTCTAATCTTTGTTGCTCATCAACACCATCATCCGTTTTCTCTTTCCATTTCACTCCCCATACTTAATGACAGATGAAATGAAACCAGCATGTTAGGATGAGGACCAAGCACCCTGTAAAAGAGCTCCCTTCTGCTACCTGAACAAACAATAAAACACACAAAACATTCTACCTTTACATTAAAAAATAAATATGAGAAAGTATCTTAATCACTGTTACTCAGGAATTTCAACTAGAAAACCTTTTTTTTCTGTAGCCAAAGATCATCACTTATGGGTATCTCTGCATACTGCAGGTTGAAAGAAAGAATAAAACAATTTAGCTCAGTACGGCAGCTAACATAAGTCTGAATAAGGTGCTGTCTCCAAAGAGTTTCAAAGATGCCTTATTGTTATAACTGAAGAGATCTCTTGCAGCTTATCTAAGAAGATCCATAAACAATGTGTTATAGTATAAAAATCCAGTTTCTTTTCCAGCATATTCAAATGAGTTAAGACAATCTGACTCACAATTCTAACAACGGGTGGTACATAAATCCCAGAAAGGCCAGAGAAGCATAACGACAGAGAATAGCGACCCTATTCTGCTGAACTAAAAGTCCATCTACTCGAGTTTGTAGCCTATGACAAAGGCTAGTAACAGCTCATTTAGAAATGAAATAGGAAAAGAGTATGAAGAATTTACACTGTATGAAAAGGAGAGAAAACACAGACTACAGATGTACAGAGTATACTTACTCCAGTATGTCCTCAGAGCAATCAGATGCTTATGAATTTTCTCAGCTGGAGGCTGCATCAGGATCATAGTATGTAACAGCTCTTGATGAAGTATTTCTTCTTTGGAATGTGTCTAATCACTTTTTGAACCCATTTACATTTTTAACATCTCAAATATATTATGCTAATGGGTTCATAATTTAGGCATGGGTTGTGTGAAGAAGGACATCCTGTTGTTTCAAATCTGTAGTCAATTTGTTTTGCAGGGTGCCCTCCATTCTTCTGTTATGGAAAAGGTAAATCTGTCAACTGTCTGCTTCGTGACAATCATAAAACTTCTGCTACAGTTCAGGTCTTTTGCAGAATAAAGAATCCCTTTCTGTTTGGTAGTCATAATAGTGTAAAGATAATAAGGAAGAAAGGCTTTACAATGAGTTAGTAACACTATAAGAATTGGAGGTCTTTTACTGGCTGAATTGAACTGGTGCAAGAAATTCAGACCTTGCTAACTTCCCTCCACAAAATCAACAAACCCACAAAAGAACACAAGATGTATGGATAGTAACTGAGCATCCTCAAATGCCATATAATTAGATAAGTAGATGAAAATGTCTTCACAGAATTTATAAAAAACAGAAACAATAATTATTTTGAGAAGAAATTATTCCTTAACCTAATTAGGCAATTAATTCTTTTTTAGCTTTTTTGTCCTTATGCTTAAACAAGACAAATCCTTTAAGTAAAATTCATACTTATCATTGGCTCAACATCAACTGACACTGGTTTTATAGTCCATTATAATTTCCTGCCAAACCTCCTTACACCTGAGCTTTAAGACTTCCACAGGGAGAAAAAAGATCCATTCCCCTCAGACCTAGAGAAAATGACTATACACAATCTCCTCCACTTCCACAATTGACAGTCAGACATTTTGCTCAAACTGTCTAAAGAATTAAAAAAAAATTAAACATAATTAAACTCAGTGGACTGTTATCCATTTTATTTGCCATTGATAAAGTCAGGTGAAGTAGTTCCTCCAAGCCTCACATGCTGCTAGTCAAATAGTTCATTGTCCCCCTCTGCTGTGCTGATGGAAATGTAGCTTGTCACATATATTGTATCAACAAAGAGATCCATGTAAAAAAAAAATTACTTCCTTTCTTGCTTGTGTTTTGGACTTCCAGAAATACAGATTAGAGACATCTAGACATCTGGTTAATTTTGTTCTTCTATGTATCATGAGGAGATGGTATTACCTGTACAGAACATCTGAACTTCAAATTAACCTCGAATTTCCACAGTGACTTAATGATGCTTCCTGTTTGCTTGCATTTGGCTAAGCTCTCTATCCGTTCCCAAGCTCTAATGGCTGATTTTTCCACTGTATTCCTAGCATCCCTCCTTGAGCTGCAACAGCTAATTCAATCTAGGCCTAAAGTAATGGAGGAATTAGGGTTGTAGACTGGGCTTGAATATCACCAGGACTTGATTAACTTTGCACCCAAAGCATGGCTTGGATCTTGCCAATCTGCACTTCCCCAAAACAATATTTGGGATCAGATGAGAGGAGTAACCCTGCCCAGGACTAGTCCAGATGGTAGTTTGGATGCAAAATCATATTTGGGTGTGAAGGAAAAGCAGTTTAGCCTCGAGATGTCACATGCCATGCAACTAGGCCTCAGAGGCAAAGATCAACCAAACCTTATTTTTATCAGACACTTTATGAGATTCTTTAGGTTTCTATGTATCTGGATTTAGTTTTCAATACAAATGAAGTCTTATTATCCTAGTATGCATCCATTTTTTCAGAGAGCTTATGAAAATAAAAATTTCTCTCAGAATACTGAAAATTGTCTTTAACCTCTGTAGTGAAAATTGTCCAGGAATTCCACAGTTTACTTACAAGTACTTAGAACCTCAATAATCTTCAAGAGGACTTTTTCTCCAATACCTGGATTTTCTGTTCAATATTTGTATCTTTGAAGGTCATTGAAAAGGGTTCATCTCAAAATTTTGTGGGTTTGTTGTTGGATTTTTTATTGTCTGAAATATGAGTACATGTTTTGAAACAAATAATTTCTATCTACACACCTAATAACATCTTCAAAGTATTTGAATAATATTTGTGACACAAACAAAACTCTATGTCAGCTAAGCAGAGGCAACAGTGCTCATTTCTGTGCAATACAAGTATTCCTCCTACAACATATTTAAATGGGTATAATCTCCTGAAGGAGTAATTAGGGAATATATAGAAGTAAATCAATGGGAATGAAGTCATGCTTAGGCCTTTCTCTTGCTGAATGACATGGGAATATAATTTAACTTTCATTCATAAAACATGCAAAAAAAATACCAAAACAAAACAAAAGCAGTTTATGATAGTCCAGTTAAAAGATATTTGACAGGATTTATTTCATGCCAGGATGAAGAGTATGAAGAAGTAATTTTTTGACAAAGAACTTGATCTACCACTAGCCACTAGGACTAATAAAGGGAGTATCTATGACTCACCATGAAAAGTACACACTTTAAATTAGCAACACTAAATCTGATCTGATAAACAAACACAGGACAACTAACTTAAAATTCCATCTAATCACAGATATTTTAAAGGATAAAGTAACTGAATCACCACAATTAGCTAAATCACTGCAGAATCACACACTTTTTTGGTCTTCAATAAGCCAATACTATGTCTGTGATTTACTGTTCTGTGTATAAAATCTCATTTCAAAGTCTTAAGATATCAGAGGAGTTTCAAAAGTAAAATTTCTGCTGAAAATCTTCACTAATAGCCAATATGAGGTTAAGTCAAATATCATTACTTGCTTCTGCCCACAGAAATATAAAATCATCCATTTAGAGCATGGAATTAGCATTTATATCCAACTAGACATCTCCTGTAAAAGATGAATTTTCATTCCTCCTCAGGGCTTCCTGTACTTCCTGTGATACAAAAGAGCTGCAGAATTTCTATACATATATAATATACGGATAAGACATTGAGAACTTTGCTGAACTGAGTTTTCACTACTCGCATACAGAACGTCCATGAATAAATATCCTTTATTTGTGCACATGGTGTAACAGACTATCACACTGTGTGACTGCATACTTCTCTTTCCTCAAAGATGCAGGTCTCATTTAATGGACAGAACAAGCAATGCTAACATCTGTAATTATTTTACATTCTGCTTTTTATCCTTATTGGTCAATCTTTGATTACAGGCTTTGTCTAGCCAACATTAATCATATTAATACTTCTAAACTTGGATTTGAAAGTCCCATAAAAGTTAATGACTATTCTCTTGTTATTTCTTTCTTTCTTTCTCAGCTTACAGACCATGAGAACATTCCTACTCCATTTCAATCCAGGTAAAACAGGTTAGCTGACACTGACATAAATAATCATCATTAAAAAGTGTTTGCTACATGGGTATACAGTCTCCACATACATCAGCAGAATGGATCTTCTCCACCAATTATTGAGATTTTTTTCTTTTGTTTACTTGATTTTTACTCTAAAAATAAAGATCAGTGTACAGAAGAGAAACAATCTGAAAACAAAAAACAGCAGGGCCAGACAAGATTCAGGAGAACTGTCTCGCACAGGAGAGAAATGGTTTTGTATTGCATATAATGTTAATTAACCCATTATTTAAATACTATCTCTCTTATACTGCCCACTCCTTAGAAAGATATTGATCATCTGGAAATGTTCAAAATGTAAACTGAAGAGAAATAGTAAGAAAAGTGAAAAACCTGTTTCTCAGTATGATAGAAAAAGAAGCTCCATGTCCTAATTCACTGAAAGATTGAGAAATGACAAAAATTAGCGTCTGTTTATTTTCTACTCTAACAAGCAGTACTGCACAGAAAATGATTCTGTGAAGCCAGGTTTAGAAGTAAGGAGGAACAGTGGTTTTGAGTAGACAGAAAAAACATAAACACTCCTAATTCAAGCTTAACAAAGACACAACAAACATTAGTATAAGTACATGTTGAGAATAATTACTCTAGATATAATGTGATTAACATAATTAGTTCAAGAGGGAACTCAGACCAAGCAGTGACGTCTACTTCCTAAGACCAAACATATCGTCATTAAAGGATTACATTCTGCAAATCTCTAACCATCTAAACAATTCTAAATATGCAGAACTCCAGAAAAACAGAAAAATCACGTCCTTCACCTGACTCACTCAAAAAAACCCCAAAAACAATCAGACAATAAACTCTCACACTGTTCAGCAAATTAAAAAAAAAAAAAAAAGTACCATGCCATTTTTTGGATTGTTTGGAGTTCACTAGTGATAGCCATTCAAATAACAAAGAATAAAATAAGGAACTGCTACAACATTGACCCACACACTGAACAAAAGACTTCATCATCAGTATTATCTGATGTGTTATCTACACAGTATTATCTACCAAGAGGCCACTGCTCAGTATTTCTGTACTATCAATCCTTTAAAAAAATCCTATTCTATCTAACCTAAATATCCTTTCCATTAACCCTTTTTGTCCAAAAAAAAAAAAAAAAAACAGACTGAGAACACAACAGGGAGAACTTCTTCATTAACTCCTTCTCTATATTTTCACAGCCAAAGTGAGCCCACTTATAATTCTCTTCTGATTAATTAAGAGAAAACAATAAATTAAAAAAAAATTGAACTGATCACACAGGAAAGAAACCATTTCACCTCTGACAATTATACTGACTCTTTCAGGAAATCATGCAGCAATAAAAAACATTTTTAAAAGCAATGGTGCAATACAACAGTCTCCCCAGATAGCTACTCCAAAATTCTTCTGTACCTCTGACACATGTATTCCATTTTCATTATCTGGACTTAAACGGCATTCCTATGTAGAGCTCCACCACAGAACTGGGAAGTGCCTTCACCTGTCTGCCTCTGAAATACTGATATTAACATAGACTTTCTAGACACATGAAAAATGGCAACCTGCAAACTATGCCATACAAAAGTCTACCAATGAGTTTTATCTCCATGGAAGTGAGGACTGTGCCAAATACACAGAGAAACAGGTTCTACACAGCCAAGCCCCCAGATATTATTGCAACTTTTCTGATAAAAACATTCCCAATAGAGACAAGTTTTGTCAGTCTGGATATTATCCCAGGAAAGTCACACTTGTCAGTATCATAAGTTACCTTGGTTCAGATGAACAAGACCACTTAGACCAACATCTTGTATCTAACTGGCCATTGGCAAGCACTGAATGAAGAGCAAGAGCATAGCAAGCAATTATTCCAGTTGGCATTGGAAGATACAACCTTTCTGTCTTATTTTGAGAAAAATGGAAAAAAAATCCAAGAAAGGCATCAAAATATGTAAATAGTATAGTCTGGTAATAAGAAGCCCTGCTTGGATGTCACACACATAAGCACAGCAGGGGTGCATCAGAATAAAACAGCATGTCTGCAGCATCAATGAAATATTAAGCCACCCTAATTATAAATCAAGGAGGTTGTTAACATGTTCCCATATCAGTCCTCTTGCCTAGGTTGGGGAGAAGTCAGAATTGCAACAAGCTGTGGAGCATCACAGCAGTGACACTCTCCAGATTCTGAGTATCCTTCACCTACAGTTCTACAGCTACTATCCTGTGCTTCAGAACAGGTATCTCTGCTCAGTCGGTGCAAAAAGGCACAGTCCTCAAAAATTAACAAATCAAGAATAGGCTCCATTTGTTTCTTTATAATTCTGGCAGCAAGCTGACATCTCTTTAGCATATACATACTGGCACATATCCTCCTTACATGTATCTTTTTATATACACTATTCCTGCTTATGGAAATGCATGTTAGCCATCCTTTCACCTATTTAATAACCTTAGGCAAAGTGCAAATAACAGGCCTCTATACACCACCTTTTAAAAGCAGAAATAAATAACATAATTGATAGAGCAAATAATGGAATAACTATGAGCTAATGCAGAAATATGTACTTGGGTATTCCTTAACAATAAAAATCTAAGTACAGACTTGCTCCCTAAATAGTCACACATCAACACCTCTCAAAAACTCACTACTTTGTCTCTTACATGATGGTAGCCAACTTTAAAGCCTACCATGCTGATATCTAAAAACCTGAAAATTCAGCAACAGAAATCACTTTTTGTACTTTTATTCTTTATGTGAAACTTTATTATTTATGTGTCAATGATGCAGCCTAGTACAGTTCAAATATTACAGCAATGCCATACTTATATTAAGCAACTAATTTCTAATTACTGCATTTTTTTAGCAGCTAAGTTATGAAATATCAGGTTCCTGGAAATGCAGTAAGTCAATTGCACTTAAAAGATTATAAGTTCTGGGTATAATCAGTGTCATATTGTGTACTGAATGTACTACTTTCCATTTAATTTTTTTTAATTGTCTTTATTAATTACTTAACAACATTTGTATTAACAATGACAAAGCACCTTAAGTTCCCACTATACATAGCTTTACATGTTTTTGGCAAATTTGGCTGGAAAAAAAATTATTTACAAAGCTGTTAACGTTTCCAAATTCAGCAGTAATTAAGCACAGAGTCATGCACTGTGATGAATGTGAGGGCCATGGGAAGTGATGAGTTTCTTAAGTGATATAGGCAGCTTTCCATGTAGAAATTCTGTGTCAGTACAGTTTGTCCTTTCTTATTATTATATAAGGGGTAATTAAAAAGATTAGGAAAGACATCTACAAAATTCAGTATCAACAGTGTAAAAGATGCACATCTGGCTTGTAATCAATGTGCTTATCCTCTTATTGCTATGGCAGTGAAGTTTCAAATAATATAATTAAGTTTGGAATTTATAAATATTTTTCTGAGAAATTTGCTAGGAGATGAGGATCTATCCAGCAGCAGAGTCTAAACCTTTCCAAATATTATAGTTCTGGCTACAATCATCTGCCACTTTTGCTTGAATGATATGAAAGAGGACAATGGAAGAAGTTTCATGAGTTCTGTGAGTACTATATCCAGGCATCTGGAAAAGAAAAGATCTCCTCCTGGCTGATTAACTCTGCCATGATCTGGATAGCAAAAATTTAAAACTCAAATGTTTGTGTATTACAAATATACAAAAAATAGAGTTGTTTGGAAATTCTGTGTGCAGCAATGCAAGACCCAGGTTTGTTCTGAACATGTAATTTATTGGTAGAAAATAGTCACAGTTCAAAAAGTGGCAGTGAATACCCAAATATCAGCATAGGCAGCATTCCTTTCCAATGCTACCTTTGTAGGTTTTCTCCAATATACCAGGAAAAGGAAAAAAAACAATTTAAAGAAAAAAATGTCTTATAATCCCAGATAGATCACCATCCCCATCAACCTGTCAGGAGCAAATTTCAATCTATCATTTTACTATGATAGATACAAGATCTAACACACTGAGGACTCAACTCATTAGATTTTGGGATATATTATACTTTAAACACTGCAATATTTAGTGATTTCCTCCCTTTATATTAATTTAGGTTTTAAAAACCCAAACCATTTACAGTAATTAATCCAGTGAATCTCAGTCACAGATAAAATTTGGTTCATTTAAGTCCAAATCAGACATTTCAGTTCATGCTAATGAAATTCAGATAAACTACCCTGGCTGCAGGCCCATTGACTTCTGGCTGAAGAGTACGCACAGCTGGATGTCTGTAAATCAGGCAGGACACAATTTCTGCATATAGGTTAATGACTGTTCTGCGTCACCAACGTGTAAGAGTACAGAGACTAAGCCAGAGACCTCAGAACAGCCTTTTTCCTGCCTGGCAACTTCCTCATAAAAACAACGCTTACTTTTCCGGCTGTATCACATTACATGATGTGAGCATTTGTAAAGTAGACTAGACTGAAGCGAAAGGGATAGAGGGAAAATTATACCCCTACTGATGTAAAGTGACTTAGGCTACACAGTCACTTCAAGTCACCACAGATCCGTGCTGACACCAAAAGCATCAGTTCCATCCTCTCCCCCTTGTTTCTCAACGCCACCATAACTCAGGCAGTACAATTTGTACATACATAGCATGAAATGAGTATATAATCTAGCAAATTTCTTTCCTGAAAATATTGCTTTCTGAAAGATTGGGATATGTTGTTATCAGAAATATTTTATATGACTATAGACTTTATCTTTCTACAAGAAAATCACAGACAACACTCATCAGTATCCATTTCATTCTATAAACAAAATTCATTCAAATTAATCTATTTTTCTTGGCAAGTGCAGTTTTAAATCTGGTTCTGCTTATTTTTATCTAAAATCCAGCACTAAAGAAGCCCATCTGCATGACTGCCTTTAGTGTAATAACTACGGCCACCTTAAAGATCACTGTCAGCAAAAGGGAAGTAGCAGAGAAGGCAGAAAGACATGTAGGATGATAACAGAATGAAGCTAAATGCTAATGGTAGCATAACTATTGCTTGGCACTTTTAATACAAGTTTGGGGAAAATTAGCCATAATATAGAATTTTTAAAGTGTACGAACAAACCAGAAAAATCCCACTGTAGTACCTGTTCACATTAAAACTTCATTAGGATAATGGTCAGTAGTCATTTTACTTTAGCAGTTGCTACAAAAAGTTTTATGAGGACTTCCGCAAAAATTTATCTTTCATTTATAGCCTTCTCCCCAAAAATTGGAAACACTTTATAAATAAATAAATAATTCCACTTAGTAAAATATGATTCTTGAAGCTAAAAATTTTCCAGAGCATTTATTTGGTTTTAGCATAAAGATCCTTAACCCATACGATAAAGTGTGCTTCAAACACATAGTGATTTCTTACAATGATTTCAAGCGCCTTAGATAAAGTTATTCTTTTTAAATGCACACAGCTCAAAAAAGCAAGTATTCATTTCTGGTAACATGAAAGTATTTTTCTTCATCTGTTTACAAAAAGCATTGTCACAACCTTTTCCCCTGATTCATAACACTGCTTTTCTGATCGTTGTTGTGGATTATAACAATAGGCCTCCTGCTGGGCTGTAGTTTGCAAACTACAAGGAAAGTAATAAACAGTCTGTTGCTATATACTTCTATTCTGCTGCTAGGTAATCTATTTAAGCCAACAAAAATTTATTGCCACCTCAGGATGATATGTAGTCATTACCACCAAAAATCTGGCTCAACATAGCCTTTTCCATTCCTTGTCCACCATTTTTTTTTTAATAATTCTCCAGAAAACACTATCTTCTAGGAAGTAACAATAGCCCCTCTTTTAAAATAAGAATTATCATTAGAACTTAAAACCCTAAACACCTTAGAAATCAGCCACAAAGCAAAACCAGTGTTTCTTCCCTAACCTTCTTGGTAATTTCTGCCTTTGCATTTTATCTGGTACATTACAAATCATTGTTAGAATTGCCTGAATCTTATGTTTGCAGACAATCTCACAAAATTTAAGATCATTACAAAATTTATGATCACTGTCAACCCAAACCGGCTCAAAACAAAGTTTTCTGGGTCTATTTAGCAAGGTATTTCACCTAAAGAAACACAACAGATATATCTCCAGAATTTAACACACTCAGTTATAATATCTATGTCAACATTCTTATCTAAAATTGACTTATTACATGTTTCAAGTAGGAACTTTTGAGATGGTATATTCAGTAATTTATTGAGGCATATGAATAATTTTCATTCAAAACTTACCAATTTTTGATCCAAGAAAACCAAGTTATGTTCTCAAAAAAGACACTACAGGTTGATGGATAGTATTTTCAATTCAAAATGGGTAAACTAAACTTCCAATATTAATACCAGTATATTTCAAAATAAAAATACCAAAAGGCTCAAAATATTGAAAAAACTGTTAGCCTATTGTGCTTTTGAAAAAATGATAGAACCTAAATACAAAAATTGTAATATTCAAGTTATACCAAAACCATATTTCCTTTTTAAATCTGAAAATAACTGAGCTGCTTAAAGCTAAATATTAATCACAAATAAAAAGCACTTACCTTCTTGTCTGTTATTTTTCCTTTTTAGCCATTTTTCCACAGTTTCTGCACTTACACTTTCTGACACAAACTCATCCAGTACCTGGGGGTGAAGAGAAAGATACGCCTTCACTTTTTCATCTGTTAAGCCTGAAAGAGAGAAAATTAATTGATTACATTATTGGTATGAACTCCCTCACATGAAGAAAATACTTGGAGACCAGCAAGAATCAATATCCCTTTGTTTAATACATTTATTGAATACATGACTATTTAAATAGAACAGAAAGAGCAATATCCTGACAAAAAAAATGAGCTGTAATGTAGAAAATAGTAGAAGTTACAAGATACAAAAAGTCCCCTGAAGGCATACATATAAACATTACCCAGGAGAAATAGCGAGGTAGGAATTCATGACTATGATTGTGACTATAAAATTATTTCTAAGCTATGCAGGATGATATATTGATAAAGAAAATGGTTAGAAGGAGATAGAAGAAGGCGAACTGGGATGTCTCACAGAGCACCAAATTCAGTGTTCTCAATGCAAATGGCAGCAAAATCAACACAAACTATTGTGGAACACCAAAATCACACACAATTTTCAAATACTGGAATTATTTAAGTTACATTGGATGTATAAACTGTTTTCACAGGCATGCTTCCATTGCTTTAATAACTTAGTTATCAAAATCAAAATAATTGCAGATAAAAAGTATTTACAATATCTGCAACAGAAAGATTCAGTAACATTTTAGAAAAAGAAGAAATATTCAGAATCTCAGATCGTTGACATTCATAAATAAATTTTCAAATTCACAAAATTATAATCTGATTATACACTTTGCAAATCCCCCAAACAAAATGACTGGCCACAGGCTGGTGAACCCAGCAGTGCTGAGGCTGTCCAAAAGGGGAAGCAATAAAAAGAGCCTGTCCTGAGGGACTTGCTCATAGAGGGAACAGGCACCCCAGTGCAAAAGCCTTAATGGCATATGAGGGGAAGAGAAGTAACAACAACTGTAATGACTAATAAGATATGAGGGGAAGAAGGGCAGCAACTACTGTAATGACTCTAAATATGCCATATTCTCTTCTGTTTTGCATATTTAAATGTAATAGTAAATTCTCCACAGAAAGCAGCCAGGTTTAGCAGAAAAGAAACTCCCCTCTGAACACAGTGACCTCTTTCAGAAAGTATTTGTGGTACAAAATGAGATCAATTCTCCTATTTTATGGTTTGCACAGTATCAGAACGTGATGAACAGAGGCACAGTGCAATTTGAATGCTAGTCAATGTTGGTAATATTTAAGATCTCTTACAAATGTTTACTGTGAAAGTCTTCAGGAAGCAATACCAGAAGAAAAACCAACAGCTCTCTGCAGAACATCAACCACCTGCACCACATCACTCACCCACATCAGCCCCCAACAGCTCAAAACTGGTTTAAACTACCCCTCCTTTTAATCCAGAGGTGGCAGTTCCTGCTGGATATCATAACCTCAAAGAACAACATTACTACTTAAGGCAATTCCCCATATATGAATCACTTGAATAAGAGCTTATTGAGCATCCTGATTTTCATTAGTGAGGAAGAAAAGGTATATCATAAAACAGTAAGACAAGTAGATAATCAGCAGGTGGGGTGGAAACAAGCAAATCTCCCCTATGTTGATTGTTTAACCTTAGGTGAAAGCTTGTAGAGTTAGATCATAATGTAGCTATAAAGAAATACAAGTGCGAAATGAACAAGATAATTTTAAAGCCAGTTCAGGGATTGCTTCATGTTCTAAAAAAATCAAACTCATTAATATAATTCTGTAATTTGTTCAAATGAGAAAAATGTAAACCCTTGAAAAAGTATTTCTAATTGCACAGTGAGAAAATTTGAAAAGGAAACATGTTTTAAGAATCATTCAAAAGAGTACCCCATTTTAAAGATTTAGCCATCAAAATGTCATCAAAATTTATCTGCCCTTTAAGTTCTACATGAAAAATGATCAAAACAGACTTGTGATAAAATGTCTGCTATTTTCAAGTTGTCTCTAGACTGCAAAGAAACACTTTTTTGCTTCTAGTAAAAAACTATGACCTGAAAAGATTGTAAAATTAGCAACTGGAATTCTGAAAGGTTTGATTTGTTTCTTCAGTGAAAATAACCTTTCTTTCTTGATCCAAACCTTTATATGTTATGGGTTTTGTAAAACACACATCAGAATTCAATAAAATGTCAATTTGAAATAAGACTTCAGTCTACAGGTCTTAAGTTTAATATCCAGATATTATGCAACTTCAGTAACCTAAAGCTAAAAACTCTGCTTTAACCTTATACAGAAAAGTAATTAATAGAGTTGATATAAGAATTCCTAAACAGTATTTAAATTACCCATTTTTATTTCACTAAAGGTATCTGCGCAGATGTTCTTTCTCAATGTGGGATTTGTAGATGGGAGCAAGAAGAACAAGATTTACAACTACGTTTGCAGAGTTAAAAAGGAGTGATTTAAACCTATTTTCTACATAGATTAAGGCCAACTTATTGATCAGCTCCCAATTGTTAGCCTGCTGCATCAAAAAACACACCCTGCAAACATAGACACAAACTCCACAACCAAGACTAACAATAACACATTGTAACTTCACAAAATGTAGAAATACACGCCTTTTCAAAGAAATTTTAATGGTTTGTGTTTTATGTACATTAAGCCTAAAAAGTGTTGCAAAGATGCCTGAATGTAAGAGCATTTTACAGCTGTACAGAAGCAATTATTTTATGGTATATGGAAAGCCTTCTTGATTGTCAGATGCATGTTAGAATAAAGTTATTGCATAACAACATGCACACACTCGCCCTCTTGAACATTCACATGCTCCTGAAAACTTCTAGTAATGTATTTTTCTAGTAATGTATTAGTTCTAGTAATGTTAAATATTATTGACCTCTCTATTTGACCTCTTGATTGAAGCATTGTAATCCCTTAATTCTGAAAAATGCAAAAAACCCTATTTGAATATTTAGAGGCAATGATTACTAACATTTAAATAAACAGGACAATAATACACCCACACTCAGGAAACTAAAGTTTATCATGCCAATCAGGTGCCATTTACAGAATTATCAACAAACATAACACAAGCCAATGCTGGTTATTATTTTTTTTTGTTAACATATTGGTCCTAAATATTAGGGGCAGCAAACTTTTCTACATTCATTCACATTAGAAATATTTCTCCTCTACTACTTCTCCCCTCACTACTACTTCCCATGACTTCCAGTAATGCAAGGACTTCTCCCATTCTTGTTCATAATTTCTTGTGTGGAGCATCAAGTATATACATCAACAGCACCTAGCAAAGGAAAAGGCAGCAGTACACACATTCTTAACTGTGTTGGTCTATACACTTCCTCCCAAGCAGCCCAAACAAAAGCTCCCCTCACTTCATTTCATGCACCCCCAGAAAGCATCACATCTTGTATTTGGAACACATTTGTCATCTGACAGAGCTGTGACAGTTACCAAAAGGGACCATCATTCAGGAGGGCTGAACTCTGGCCACTCAGCAGGCCAGAAAGACTGGAATAATTGCTCTGGGAATTAAAGGAGGAATCTGGCATTTGATTTGGATGTCCATTCATTCCATTTATGCAGTGGAGCTTACTCTCCATACCTATATCCTGTTTAATTAAAAATACATACACCAAAACAGCTTTCTCTCTTGTATTCGTATTTTAAAATAATCAACTCGCATTTCAGTGCTGCTATCTGACACAACTTGATGTTGTCATGTTGTATGCACACATTAACTATTTGTTTGGAATTTGTGATTAAAAAATGAAGGACACACACATATCAGATAAGCTCTTCCTCTTTTCATTCCCCTCTGAACAAGCCATAGGCAAAGAGACAGCTCCAGCTGCCCACCACTTGGGGCAGCCCAGCACTCACTTCCTGACCAGCATACCCAGCTATGTTGTGTAGATCTCAGTTTAAAATGTTCTCTTTGGCCATACCATCTGGTTTATAACTCCTTCATCCTTGATGATCTCCAACAATGAAGCTGAGGGGAAATTGCCACAGCTGAGGTTGATTGCCTGCTGGGAAGCATCCCTGACCTGACCCTACTCCAGAGCAACATTCGAGACCTGCCCAGGACATCACTAGCAGGCTTGGAAAATGCAATGCCAAGAACCACTCTAGACAGAAATCCAATTCTAATACATAATGCTCCTTCACACTGTTTACTAACTCAGATATAGCAGAGTTGGGTTTAAAAATAAAACAAAAAACTAAAACCTTCAATTATCAGTAATTATTCCTTGCCTTTCAGCCAGTCTTCAACAGCCTCCCTTTAGAGAAAAAAAAAAAATTTAAAGTAAAAAATCACTATACAGTCGTATTTTTGCTTTCAGCTTTTTATGCTGCCTAAAATATTTTAAAAATTTCTTAGATATTAGATAACCTGTGTAGTACTGAATTGATTAATGGCTCTGCTCTCTGACTTTTAATCCATGTCACACTGCACTGTCCTCTGAGAATAGCTTCACTGAGCTCAGTATAAAGCAGAACTGACTGTGAATGAGCTGAAAGAATTGAAGCCTAGAGCTATGTTTAAAAATCTGCTCCATTTAGCAACATGAGTCACACACGTCATTAGCAATTCTTGCAATTTTTTCATTAGCGTTGTGATATTTGGTCTTTTTTCTAAAACCACTAACTTAATCAAACCTCATGATTAGGCAAGAATTTTAATTTTTACCTAAAGTGAAACCAGTGAACCAGTCTGGTTCCCAGTTTGGGGGGCACATGGGGAGTGAGGAAAGAATGGGTAAAAACTGATGAGCTAGCCTAATACTTACCAAAGGTCAGCATTTTATCCTCGAGCAGCTAATCTCTGAAAAACTGCAGTCATTGCTTCCCTCCAAATCCTTTTTCCCATTTAGACAGGATCTGATTATTTGAAAACACATTGTGAGGATGTACACTGGTCATTGTAAGAAGTCAGGTGGATTTTGCATATCAAGAAGGCTTTTACTAATAAACATGAAAGGAAATAACTATAAATGCTGTCAATATTGCATATATTACCAACAACAACAGCAAAGTAATTCAAACAAAAAAAAAATACACTAATTAACTTGTTTGGTTTAATAAGCAATTCTTCCCTGAAATTAGAGGGGCTGCAGAGTCACAGCAAATACAGGCAGTCTTAATTTCTCCGAGTAGCTAAAAATGCCTAATTTGAAAATATTTTTTCTTATCTGAAATAAGAAAATTATGAAAAGTGAAGTGTCACACTTCCTCACACTTCAGCATTTGAAAATAAATATCGTACTTGTACGAAAAAAGACTTGAAATATGCAAAAGTCATCCAGAAGACCTAATGTGAACACAGCTTTGCCTGTGTACTCCTTTATCTAAAGCAGTCTTGTCCCATCTCTTACTTACACAAAGGTCTGATCTCTGTATTTTTCTACAGAACTTTATGAGTGATATTTGTAGTTATTCTCAAAAGCATTCAAGGCATGTGTGTACATTGCTTCATTTGGATTAAGCATTAATCCCATTAAATCAATCCCTTCTTTGTTCAAAGCATCAGGATTCAAAACCACAGGCACAGTCAGTTTTGAAATATCCTTTTCAAGTCAGACTTTTTATCTTAATCCATTTAAGTACACAGGAATGTAATGTGACCAAGTGCCCAAACCCTCTGAAACCTGACATTACTGGTCTGGCAAAAAGTATAATCACTAACAAGAAGCAATCAGAATGGTCAAACCTTTTTGATTGCTCTTTTCTTGAAAAATCAATTCACAAGCTTGTCTGTGAGCAGCTAAAGTCATCTTTTTTGCCCTCCTCCTGCATTGCTAAAAAAAGCCCAATACATGGCCCCGGCATATCATCAGTGAAAACCAATAATATAGTACCTGAAAACACCTCACTGCTGATTTAGGTATTTTAAAAGGGTTTATGTTTGTTTCACAGATTTAGGTCTTTTTAAAGGTACTTTAAAAGGGTTTACGTTTTTATATTTAAAAGGGTTTATGTTTGTTTCACAGATAATACATTTTACTATTAACCGTTTCAAATCTTCATTCAAAGGTGAATGCTTAATTACATGAGCCTCCAGTAACTGTGTAAACCTGCAGGATCTGTATACAGGTAAATGACAGCAGTAGCCATGTGACATCTCAGCCAGGATGCCAGCAGCACTGCTGAAGTTTTAGAGAGAGAAAATAAAGACCAGCTCAGCTAAACAGAACTGGAATGTGCTCATACAGAAATATCCACAACCACCACATCCCATCCTGTTATTCAAATCACATATTCCTGATGAAAAGCCATGGATGCACTTGAACATGGCAGATGCTAAGCAATGCATGGACAAAAGGCCTTAAGTTTCCACCAGCTTTCATGGTGGTTTTTCTGATATTATCAGCATCTTGCAAGTCTGAGTCCTAGACATCTGTAGATATTCAGCTGCTTATATCTCCCCAAATCTAACACTCAAAAACTGCACAGTACTGGCAGCACTGAGCCCTGCTTCAGTATTAACTTAAAAAGCAAAAAAATATATAAAACTCCTGATGAAATCAGTTTTCATTAGCTAGAGCTAAAAGGCCTATAATCCTTCCATAGGAATTATATGTATGCCTAATGGAGTTAACATATTCTCAATTTGAATATTCATTTTTCATGGGGTTTCAAAACACACTTCAAGTTGTCTGAATGGCATAATCCTGTATGTATGCTGTTATGCTGTAATGTTATCCATTAGTTGATGCATGGGGCTTTTTAAAAGCTCTTTTAAAACTCTGTCTTACTTTCCTGGTTTGAGAGTAGCTTTTCTCCAGTTCTCATTAGCACATTGGAGTAACTCCGAGGGGTCTGTAAAAAGCTTTATTCTGCTTCCAGGTGCATGATGGAACCAAATTTGGAAATTTAATTAACACTCTGCAAAAAGCTAACAAAAGGACTACAGACGAACTCTAGGACTTGCAAATTATAATCAAATAATTTCAAGCATTAGCTTGAGAGAGTTATGTATCATCTTAAGGTTACTGATAAAAATAATTATTAACATATTATAAGTAAAGCATTATACTGAAGTAGGTTAAAATGTATTCATAGATGCATAAAGAACATCTTAGCATAATTATTTGCCTTTTTCTTTCTCTTGTGTAACACACAGAGACAGGGTACTTTGCTCCTGCCCAAAATATACCTGAAGAGTAATGCATATCTTAATAAAGACTAAATAAATACTAAGATACATTAATAACTCATTATGAAATATGTAAAGTCCCTCAGAAATTGCACATAATTAATCTCTTAAAAGAGAGTATAGCGCTTCAGATTAAACTACTTAAAATCTAATGATTAAGCAAGGTTAGAAGTTCTCAAGGGAAGTTCACTCTTCCCTTGAGAGAAGGTGTTGGGACCAAGCTCTTGATTTATGTCTTCTCTAGTAACACCTTCTGGATGATGTAATGTCTCCCTCCCACCTGACACCTAATCCTGGAGTAGCTCCCTTTTTGAGAGAACTCTTCTGTCTTAAAAGTAGTCCCATTCCCTTTATTACCAGTGTTTTACTGTTGATTTATTACTTGAAATAAACTTTTGTGAATAAAGTTCTGTAAATGCTTTATAATATACTTAGCAATACAAATGTGCACTCCTATTTATAAACTGCACCTTAACTTATTCCACAAACAAGATCCACTATGATGAAACCTTTGATGGATACTATATGCCTGTTCCAAGTCTCATTCTGTCATTTCACTAAACTGGAGACAGAGAATGTTCTTCCTTCTGAAAGGAGCACCTCACTTCATCTTAACACTTAGATTAGTAGGCATGTTAGGACAGTTTCTCAGAGCACAGGACTCTTCTGAAATAACACCTACACACATTCAAATAACATGTTACTTAGCAACAAGACTGGACACCTGAGAGTCTCTGCTTTGGTGATACTAGGACCCTATCTGCAGCACCACAGACCAGGATTGTCATTCTTTTTAAATCCCCTCCAAACTTAAAGTCTTAGGATGCTTAAAGAGAAACACAGTTAACATCATTCACAAAATGAGAAGGTACAAAACCCAGAGAAACTGGTCACTAAAAAGTACTAATAGAAGAAATATAACACAACCACACCCAGAAAGGTTTGATCTGGTTCATAGGAAGGAAGCTCTTCAAAAACAAACCATGCTAGCCCAGCACTTTTCTAGACATCATGTATAAAATAAAACATTTAGAAAAATATACAAATTAGTCTAAATGCTGAATTTCACATATTCTTTGAATAATATTTCTTCTAGTCCTGCATCCAGTTCATTTATGAAGATGTTGAAGAGTACAGACCCAAGGATGACACCCTGTGGAACCCCATTAGTGACAGGTCCCCAGTCTGATGTCACCCCATTCTCTCTAATCCTTTGTGCCTCATCTGTGAGCCAGTTGCTCATCCTTCACCTAACACTGTTATCCAACTGTGTGCTGGACATTTTGTCCAGGAGGAACCTGTGAGAGACAAAATCAAAAGCTTTGCTGAAGTCTAAAAAGATAACTATGCGCAAACGTGATGAGTTGTTGAATGGAAAACTTCAGAACTGATGCAAGAAGCAGGCTGCAAGGTGCTATTCTTATTTGATCTACAGATTGGCCATGATATTTACAGGTTCATTTGTTTAAAGACAGATAGAAAGTGCTGCCAAGATCCTGACCTACTGATTAACACAAAGGGTGTCGTCTGCTAGATGTACATGAAGCCTAACAAATTGAAGGCTGAGCAGGTGCACATATTCTTTAAAAAAAAAAAGACATCTGATTTTAAATAAAAGACTAAGCTGTAAAAGAGTTTAGTCCAGTTTCCAATTAGTATATTCAGGTTACTAATAGGTATGAAATGGGTGTACCTATTAAATTAATTAATTAATTAATTAATTAAAATCCCATTCTAATTGCAGTATCAATTTTTCTTATTTTACCTTCCAATTAATTTTTTTTCTTTTCTACTTTAACGATTATCTTGAAAGAGTTTTCAGCATTACAAATTAACTCTTTGTAAAGATACTGCTAGTCTGAATGAATAACATCTATCTTCTTTACACAGTGGAACAGGCTCATTTTTCTAAATTATAACACTGTATTCTTACAAAATTTCACAATTCCAAAGAGATTTAACTCCAACTATCCATATGCAAATATTCAACTATTACTACAGTAGTTCCAGAAAACTCTCTAACCTAATTCAAGCACCTTGACAAAAATTTTAATAGCTAAAACAAGAAAAGAATTTCTAAAATATAAAAGCTTCTAAAAACCATCCAAAAATCAAGTTTTCATGACAGAGACTCCAGCTTTATCAATTGAATGTTAGAGGGTACATCATAGCCTTCCCTCAACACCACCAAAAGAGATACACAGCAGACATTTTAGCAATACAGTTGAAATACAAAAAGATGGCATCACATAATTGATCTTTGAAACTACTTTTTACTCTACTTTTTGTATTACTGTAAAATATAGATACAAGGTGCCTCTTTATACAAAACTGAACTTTGACTGACATTTAAAATAAAAAAACCCCAACCTATTTAATTCTTTTGTGGGGAAAGAAAGCATACCATCAGACTAATTAAGCACTGAAAGTAAAGCACTGACTCCATCAAACTGTCAGAAAAAAGTTAGAAACTCCAATTTATTTAAAACACTATCAAGGAAAGAATTATTTTCTTTTTTTCTGTCAGCTCTTTTTTTTCAGCTGTATAAATGAACAGAAGGAAAGATGATTTTCAGAGATGCTATCTCTGCTCAATTGTATAGTGACGGATATAATGATATCTCTATGTCAGAAAAGTAAAGCCTAGGAAAAGCAGTATAATTTGAGATATTTAAAAGAATATGCTACTGAAGTAAAGGAGGTTTGAAGTGATAATTAAATACTGTGTTACATTGTGCAACCCTTTTTTTGCACTGGTGAACACTTACAGGAGTAGTCCTATTGACGTCAGCGAGACTACTTATGTGGGCAAGAGCTCACTAACATGTGAAAGGTTGTGCAACAAAGCCCCAGACAAGTCTCATTCCACACATTGTTTCAAGCTTTGTTCCTCAACCACAAGTTTTTCTCTAATAGTATTAATAATATTATTTCACTAATATTACCACTCAGAAAAATATGTGAGAGCATACAACTTGTTTAGTGGTATCTGACACACTCCAGTTTTTCAGTTGGACACCAAAGCAGAGGCACACAAGAATTACAGATTCACTGAGGATGGCAGGCACCTCTAGACACTGCCACCAAAGCCACCCTCTGCTCAAGCTGCAGTGGGTTTCTCAGGGTCCTGGTCTGCCAGCTTTGAGTATCTCCAAGGATGGAAAGGGACTCCACACCTTCCCTGTGCAGTCTGTACCACTGTTCAGGTACAAACCCCTATTTTTTCTGCATTCAGGTAGAAACCCCTGTGTTTCAGTTTGCACCCAATGCATTTTGTCCTCTTGCTGGGAACAGCCAAGAGGAACCTGAACTGGCTCCACCTGTTTTACTTCCCCCTGCATAATATACTTATACAAACAGATAAGATCCCCCCTCAAGTCTTTCTTCAGGCTAAAGAGTGCAGTCCCAGTCATCTTTATGGCCCTTTGCTGGACTCACTCTACTATGTCCACATGTCTCTTGCACTGGGGAGTACAAAAGTGGGCTCAGTACTCAAGATGTGTCTCACCAGGGCTGGGTAGATGGGCAGGATCACCCTTCGACCTGCTGGGAGGCTGCTGGCCTTCTTTGCTTTGAGGGCACACAGCTTGAGCAGGTTCAATAGATTTATAGGAAGAAATGCTACAGGGATTTCTACTTCCTGGCAGGTGAAATAAATGAAAATATCTTCTAATGACTTGGATGTTGGCAGCACAGAATAAAAAACAACATATGGTGTTGGCTGATTTTCCAAAAGCTTCCACTGCTGTGACAATGCTCTACGCATGCAATCTCATCTGGCAAAACATCTTCCATCAATACTATTTTAGACAAGAATTCAAATAATCTATTTGTTACTATTTTAAGAATTTCTTTTTGGCAACCACAGTAGAACAAAGACACAGTGTTTCAGTCATGCCCCTAGTTTTTATTATAAAGCTTAAGCAAATGCCAAGAATTCAAGGCTAGTTTCAGAAATTAAAAATGAGCAGCTGCATCTTTTCCCTGTCCTCCTCCCCTTCATCATCTCCCCACCCTCTTTTGTTTGTTTTGGAGACAGTGTAGCTCACAAACACGTGTTCACCTCCAAAAAGCATCCCTAAAAGAGAAAGGAACAGGGAAGAGGGAAGAAGAGTTGGAAAGAGCAGATGTGAAAGGAAAACAGGAGAGATGAAAACTGAGGGCTTGTATTTGTACAGGACTCAGGAAATGTTTTAAAAAACTCTCACATTCACAGGATGCATATCCTGCATTGTGCCTTCACTATAACAATTTATACAAACTTTTCACAGGCAAAGATGATAAAGTACTCAATGAGAAAAATTCTGGTAGAATCACTTCTAATTGCTTTGTAACAGCCTGGTTTGCTAAAGCCTGTTTGAACTTGGCCATTGACTTCATTCAGAAAAACACTTTAAAACTATAAATACATTCATATAAGACAAACATTGTAACACATGAAATTGAGGCACATTTCCACAAGGCTGGTCATAAATTTTCACTTTCATGTGAAAATTACAGTACTGACAGCTGAGATTCTGATTTCAGTCCAGCTCAGTGACCAATCCAATAGTTCTCATGAGCCCATGACAGATTCCTTACAATATCATACAATGACCAAAAAAAATACCAAAGCCATGCCTAAAAAATCATGTAGATAGCACATGAATAGACTGATCCACTGCCAAAACTAGCCAGTTAACCAGCTACTAGCCAGTTAGCCAGTTAGCTAAATATCCAATATGTAGCATAAAATATCCAATAGAAGAACACACAAGGACTTCAAAAATTTTAAATTAGATGAAATAAAGAGATTTAACAAATAGGTAGCTATCAATATAGCTATTAAAGTCCTTCAGATTTACTCTGGGAAAGCCTCCAAGACTGCAACTTCTGTGGGCTGGAGAATATAAATGTTAATGCTATTCAATTTAACTGACAGTGACATGAAAGATCTGGAGAAAATCCAGGGCACCCAAGATAACTAAAAAATTACTCCATGTTGTACTGCAAGAAAAATGGCAGCAGGAGGTCTGTCAAGGATATGGTATCAATGACAAAAAGCAGTCATAAATACCAGTACATTACTCTTTCTCCTTTACTACCACTGTCACATTACTTTACAGATTAATGGCTTAGTAATTTTGTGAATAGCACTTCTGAGGACTTAATAGTGCTGGCGCTGTTCATGTTACTACACAAGCTAAAAAATGTACCTGATAGTGAAATTCATCCAAGTCCCTGGCACATCTTTCCAGCAAACAAGCAATCCTACAATGTTTCTGTTTAAGTGACTGTGACACATATACTCTAACTTTCTTGCAAGAAATCCAAGCATTTCAAAGTCAATAGACACCAAATATTTTCATAAGTTGAGCACACTCAATTTTTGGGGAAATTTTACTATGTATGAATTTTAAATTGGGGGAGAGGTGGGGGGTGAGACAAAGAGGGAAGCAAAAGGTAATTAAAAATTCATCAACACAAATTCTTTAGGCACAGTCGTCTTCTCATGTGATACAAAGGCTCAAAAAATACTGGATATATTATCAGCAGGATAAAGTCACAGGGCTACATAGCTGGCTACATTTTCACCATGGATAAATGGACAGAGAAATCTTGAAGAAGCACAAAGAAAACACAGAAGAAAACTTTAATGGCATGAGGATGAACATGGATCAGAGAGTACAGAGACTATTCAAGACGTAAAGGAACGACTAACCAAACTAGTACAAAATTAACTAGAAAAAACAAACAAACAAATAAAACAAAACAAAACCAACCAAAGAAACAAAAAATAAACCAATCCAAAACACAAATTGACATATTTTACCAAAATCAAGTTACCCTGTCTACCTGTATGAACCTTCATGTTGTAGCAAAGAGTGACGAGTATGAGGATAGGATTAGGCAGTCCAGGCTGAGGGAAGGCAGATCTCTTCACACAGCAAAATTGATAATCTCCTCTGGTCTACAGTGATTGGGGATTACAGCCTAAAATGTGGAAGAATGAATGCATGCCATTCGAGAGGCCAGGTGGCTACACTACTTTGCTAGTGCATAATGTCTAGAAAATATCAGCTAGCACGCCTTTCAGATTCAATAAACAAGTACTTTTTTAAAATATCCAAATCTAATCAATTAGTTTATTGGAAGAAGTTGAAAAGTAGAATTTCCCAAGAAACATAAGTATTCTAATATTCTGAAATTTGGTTTTATTTGTAACAAATATTAAAAAGATAACTTTATAGGAGTATGAAAATTGGGAACATTTTTGTTTGGTTTTCATTTAACTACTTTGAACTTTTTTTTTCTTTAGAATTCTGAAAAATGTAAACTGATTTTCTCATAATCTTTCTATTAGAATTAACATGTTTGTACTTTCATTTCAACAAAGCTGCATTTTCCAGAACGTACAAGTGCGTGATGAGAGCCCATATCTCCATGCCACTCAAAATTCCTCTATTATGCAATATGCAGACATGTGCTTCTTTCTTTAACTTTCCTTACTAGGAGCACGGGAATGAGCTAAACCTTGCTAATTGATTTATTTGAAAAACCACTGAGCAAAATACTTTACAAGTAACATGAGCTTCCTTAGAGTAAGGCAAAGAAAAAATACAGTGAAATCAAGCAGTGCTTTTCAACCCAAGAAGGCTACCTAATCAATCTGAAATACCACCAAAGAGAGACAGACAAAGTGGAGTCAAAACAGCTATTCAAAACCTTTTTTTTTTTTTTGCATAACCATCCCTCATTGAGCATTTATGTGTTTAATTAGGATCTTTTAAAGCTATAGTCAATACATTTGTAAAAAACATAATTTAAAAATAAAATATTAGAAAACTGGATTCATATTTGCAGCTTTTCTTCAGAAAAAAAACAGTATAACATCAAAAAAACCCTCCAAACCTGCCTATAAGAAGAACTTTTTTGGAAGACTAAATCCCAAATATCACATGCAACATATAAGAAATCTATGGGTTTACTGGTGTAAAAAATAATTTTCTTGTATAAAGAATTTAAAGAAGAATATAATTTTCCATACAGTTCAATACTTGCTAAGTAACATTAATTCTTAGTTGATTTAATTTTGCTGTTAAGCATAGAAGTGGAAAAGCACAGGATATCTTTTGAAACAGTTAAAGAAATTAGTACATTTTATTTGTTGGAGCTCTCCAGTTAACATTAAATCCATTTTGACATTAAAGGCCTCTGACAATGAGTATCAACCTCATATCAACTATGAAGCATGTAGAGGATACTTTCTAGACTTACAATTGCTACAAAAGGTGAATGAAATATCTGGAGCTTGGTGGAGTTTTGGGGGGTAGGGGGAATTTGACTTTTTGGGGTTTTTTTAGAAGATAATAAGGGCTCAAAATGCTGTCCTAAAAATCTATTGTATTAATCAGCATTTTCTTTGTCCCAGAGGAACTATGTTCTAAATGTTCATAAAATATATATATATAATATATATATATAGCACACACCTTTTACAGAGTGACAAAATCCAAAAAAATCATCTGGAATTTAAGTATCTCCATAAGAAAAGTTTTAGTTAAGCAAAAGCTATAAACCTAAGCTATCAGAGTGATATTCTGCTTCCTCCTGACATGATGTGTGATGTATTTGACTTTAAAAAATAATTTAAAACAATAATGGCCAATAGTTCATTATTTCAAGTTGTCATACATACAACATAGCAACTCAATGAGCTTCTGCTGCATGATTACCTTCATTAAAAAAAAAAAAAAAACCAAACACAACAGATAAAGAAAATACCACACCTTGGTGACAGATCAACTGCTAAGAGACTTCTTTAGATTTATCTGGGAATGTATATAGATGGGATGAGCATATCTCCTGCTATTCAAACTGAGAAAAACATTTTCTCCTCTAGTATTCAGGAAAAACATATATGGGCTTCATTTTCCTTCATGCTCAGAGCATTCATCTACAACATATTCTGAACTTTCTTAATTTCCTCTAAATCAAAGAAACACAGCACGAAAAACCTCAAGGTACACTGTCATTGCTTCTGTGACCAGAGGGGTGCAAAGGGGTGCCTAAACACCCAAGAGAGTCTGTAACTCTGGATGTGATCAGTATATTGCTAACACAGGCCAAAAGGAACCACCAAACACGATATTTTATACAACTGCCCAGCAGCAGGAACACCTGCAAAGAAGGGAAAATGTGTGTTACTTTACCCTCCATGGCCAAAGTTCTTTGAACCAACAACTTTTTAATCCCTGCAGAGTGCCTTAGCCAGCAGGCAGCAAGGAGCTCTGGATGGAGGCAGGCGAAGGAGGGAGGGAAGCTTCTGCAGCAGGTCACAGGTGTTACAGATACTGAGAAGTGATGAAGCCAGAAGCAGAATGATCAACAGTATTCCAGCACAGAGACCACAGCACTCAGCTGGCAGCAGGGGTAGACCCTGATCCAAGTTTGTTCTCAAAAAACTACTTCTGGTTCCAGCACAGTGAAATTTTACTATACAGTGAGTGATAACATTAAGGGGGTGGTTTGCTTTGGTTTAAGTACATCTCCTAGAACAACTCACATCCATTCACATGCACATTTTTTTAATTGGGCTTTGTTTTTAACATGTAGAAGCAAATGCTACTAAACTGTTGTATCAGTTAAGGACTTATGCCTTCCACTTCCCTAAGAGAAATATAATGGCCATGCTGGAAAGATGTTCCGCAGTTACACTGGTAAAGATTGCAAAGCCAGAGATAAAATATTACTACTTTGTTATCAGGATCCAGGGATCCCCTTCACCACCCACAAAAAGAGAAATCCACTGTAGAAGGGCACTACTTCAAAAAGTTTCTGTACAAAGATCTAGTGTGCAATCATTCCATATACATGCTAGAACAACTATTCCCTTGATGGAGCTTTAATTAAATTGATAGAAATCTACCATAACTTCTCCCTACTACTAAGGATACATAATTACACTTGCCAAACTAATATAGCATTTAAGAATTTTATAGATTTATGTGTTTATTCTATAAAAATGCATAAAGGTTATTACATCTGCATTATTAAGCAAAAATATTAGCTGAAATATTACAGCTACGGTTATAATGTAGTACATAAGCACAGCACATACTTGTACGGTCAGTTGAAGATGAACAAAGGAATGGAAATATTGTAGTCAGTGTGATGGTTAAATAATGGCAAGTGAATGAACAATTGGAAGAGTTCCCAACTCAGAGAACTGTTTGAGATGAGATAGTAGGCACATACACAACTTGCCTTGGGGAGCATCAGGAAGCAGATGAACAGCTGAATTCATTGTACTAAAACGTGGCTCTGACTGTTTTGCTCAGAGGAGAAACCTCACCCAAATAGCAGCACTTCTGTTGTGTCACAAAAAGTGAAATTCTTCTTTCCACCCAACTAGAACAGTGAAGGAACTGCACCAAAAGATACACACTACTCTTATGCCCAATATAACACTGATTTTATCTTGTTTTCATATGTCTTGGTTTCTTTAAAGTAGCATCATGAAATTAGAAAAAATGCACTGATTAATTAAAAGAAAAAATTAAAGATGCACCACATGCACTCACAAGAAAACAAGCCAATGTCATGGTGCCTTGATGCTGGAAGTTGTCTTCTAGTTCAGAACAATGATACTGAAATTAATAGCAGTGTAATGGCTGGATTATTAGAAATAGAATCTTCAAAACACCCTCAGCTTTTATTTGCAAAAAACAGATTGCCTCTGAAGATAGGAAAAAACAGTGATGCAGAGGTTGGTATGCTCTTTAATGTCACTAGTTCTTAAACAACATGGATCTTGCCATAAAAAATAACTAGTTCTTAAAATTTTGTCCTCCCAAATTTCTTATAATTGAACTCTATTAAGCTGTAAATAACACTGGGTAAACTTGTATTTTAGAGCCCACAGTTATTTGAAAAGAGCCCTTGTTATTTGAAAACAAAGCAAAGACCTGTCTTTAACATAAATAAATACAGTTTTTGTTATGTTTACATAGCAAATTGCTTTCTATTGAAATATCACCCCAGGTACTAAAAACATTAATTAATTAAACCCACAGACACTCAAGAATATCAATTTTATGATCATTTAAAAGAAAAAGAGAAGTTATATGATTTTTTGTACTTTTTTTCCTCTAAGTTTGGAGGAGTCTAAATTACTACCTCATTATATGTTATAAATTCAAAGAGCTTTAATATCTCATAGTATTCCTGACACTTAAAGATTAACTCAGGTCAGTATTTTAGTCTTAATGTTATAGCTATAAACACATACAAAATAAATATTTCAAAATAAAAAATAATTGATGTCTCTTACTGAAAACCTTGTATGTTATTTACAACTCCTACGAAAAGATCTAACAGTGTTAATACTTGTGTGCACAATGACTTTGCAGTACCTACCCTGCATAAACATTTTCAAATGCGATTTTTGTCAGGTCCTTTTAATCATCTGAAGTACTGTCTGTCTTCCACAGAAGACTATTTGTATAACTATTTGTATAGTTAAAATGTTGGCTGCTTGTAAGCACCTATCTCCATCCATTTAAAGATGCTGCTGCTGACAACAGAGAGAGGAACAGTTTCTGTTGGTCATTTTCTTCTCCTTACCATATTACTATACACAGAGCAATCTATCCTGAGGGCTCAATACTGATCAAATTATCAGTATGGACAAAAAAATCTCAATAATACAGTTACATGAAAATAAGTATCTCTCACTAAAGGAATATAGGTTTAAATGGTTTGTGAAGGGCCTTACATTTTAAGACCTTCATCTAATTAATCTTATTTTCAGAAGTGCAAAGCTTTGCCATTAACTTCTGTTGAATTCAGTGGAAGTTAATTGTAATGTTGCCATATCCTGAATCTACAGCCACCTTTTTCAGTTATACTTATCAAAAAAACAGAGCAATTGAAATACTGAGACCCCAATGATTTTTCAGATCAACTATAAACTCTGAGAACAGCAACAAGTTTTCATACTTTCCAGTTCACCCTAAAAAGCAGACATAAGGCTAGCCAAATCAATGCAATTTGAAATACTGCAATGATTCTGTGGATATTTCTAAAACTGTATTGTATTAAATAGACACGGAAAAAATCCTAATTATTTCTAAATTCAGGAATTTATTCAGAAATCCTATTAAATTGTATACCTGCAGAAGGTATACATTCTTAGTGAAAGAGCCTCTTTGATGAGATAAAGGAATATTATTCAAATAACTTATACTAGAGGGAAATGTCACTGCTTCTACAAAAAAGGAGTTCTTCTCACAGATGTCATAATCACTAGAAAGTATCCCAATGCTTTTCACAAACATAGGTAGCACAGCAATAACAGGAATTTAATTTGGAACTTGAAAACATTCAAAAGGACAACAAGTCAAATGTGCAGAGAGTATATCCTCACAAAAAGCTGGCAGGTGGATTACTAAGCTTTTAAAATGAGATATAGTGCTGCTGTAGAAGCCATAGCAGCATTCATTTCTATGACAGTTACCCAATATGCTTCAGTTCTTTTGTAAATCCTACCACTTAGTGGAAAGAAAGAATTTGCATATTTGGATAATTCAAACCAAGTTAAAATAAAATGTTGTAATAACATTGTGGCTTTCAAGTGATACAAGGAAAATTGTCAGTTTAAATGAATATAAATCAAGGGTGTCTGAAACTTTTGTTTGATGTGCAGGCAGTGCAAAACAACAGCTAGAGGCTCTAGGCAACAACTGTCCCATCAATGCTTTCTTCTAATCCACATGCTGCATTCCTTCAGTCCATGAAGTTTTAGCCTGCCTGCTTTTAATTGTAAGAGCCCATCTTTTGAACTGAAACCTCCTATTACTCCTTTTTCTTTTAAGGTATTTTCTCCAATACTTAGGAAGAAAGAACATATTTTGCCAGGCACTGGAAAAAAAAAACAAAAACAGCCAGGATAGAACTGCACATTCAGCACATCTTCATGAGTAGAAAATCTTCCTTATCTCCTGATCTCCTTTTATGACAAGATAGACCACATAGGTGGTCAGGGGAAGCCAGCTCATGTAATCTTTTTGGATTTCAGTAAAGGTTTTGATATTGTCTCTCAATATCCTCCTGGACAAAATTTCAAGCCCACAGCTGGACAAACATGTCATGGGATGTGTGTGAAACTGGCTCACAGGCCAGGCACAAAGGGTTACAGTGAAAGGGGTGACATCAGGCTGGGAACCTGTCACTAGGGGGGTTCCACTGGGCTCCATTCTCAGCCCTGTGCTCTTCAGTATCTTTATAAATGACTTGGACACAGAACTGGAAGGGATACAGAGCAAGTTCACAGAGGATACAGAACTGGGAGGAGCTGTTGAGTCACTTGAGGGCAGGGAGACCCTGCAGAGAGACCTCAACAAATCAGAGAGTTGGGCAATCACCAACTGTATGAAGTTCAAAAAGGGAAAGTGACAGATTCTGTATCTGGGATGGGACAACGCTGATGTATGGACAGGCTGGGGAATGAGATGCTGGAGAGCAGTGCCACAGAAAGGGACCTGGGGTCCTGGTTGATGGCGAGTTGAACAAGAGTCAGCAGTGTCCTGGCAGCCAGGAGGGCCAACCCTGTCCTGGGGGGCATCAGGCACAGCATCACCAGCCAGGCAAGGGAAGGGATTGTCCTGCTCTGCTCTGAGCTGGGGCAGCCTCACCTCGAGTGCTGGGGGCAGTGTCGGGTGACACGATGTAAAAAAAGACATTGAACTGTTAGAGAGTGTCCGAAGGAGGGCAACAAGGATGATCAAGGGCCTCAAGAAGAATCCATATGAGGAGGGGGTGATGTCACTTGGTCTGTTCAGCCTGGAGGAGACTGAGGGGAGACCTCATTATAGCTACAACTTCCTCATGAGGGGAAGAGGAGGGGCAGGCACTGATCTCTGCTCTGTGGTGACCAGTGACAGGACCTGAGGTAATGGCCTGAAGTTGTGTCAGCAGAAGTTTAGTTTGGATAATGAGCAAAGATTCTTCAACCACAGGGAGGTTGGGCACTGGTTCAGGCTCCCCACTGAAGTGGTCACAGCACCAAGCCTGAGAGATCAAGTAACATTTGGACAATACTCTGGGAAACAGTGTAACTTCTGGGGATGGTCCTGTGAAGGGCCAGGAATAGGACTTGATAATCCTTGTGAGTCCCTTCCAACTCATCGTATTCTGGGACTTTGTGATTCATCTGCTGCAACTTAGCCTAAGCTCTCCATGAAACACTGACCATCTGAAAACATCAACCCTTTTGCTAAATTGTTGAATATTATCTTGAACAGTTGCATTATAAGCAGTGGTGGCCTATCTGCCATTTTCACCAAGATCATATCCAAAACATACCTGTTCTCTCTAAAGCTTGTCTTTTACATTTACAGCCATCATTTTGTATTAGAATAGAAACAATAATGCACCACAAATGCACATTACAGTATCCCTTATGTCAGGCTTCCTCAGTACACCTTTACTCACACCTAAATTATTTCCTGTCCAGACTTCTGTAATTCCCCATATGCTGCATTAAATGCACAGATTTTTCACAAAGCTTGAACACTGTGGCTATATTTTGCTGCCAAACTATTTAAGCTTTTATCACCTCTCTTCTCCCTCCACCCCCACCCCTCCTCTGTCACCTCCAGCACAGACTTCCTACAGCCACTGTCAGGGTAACAGTTTGGAAACTACATGTTGGTTTCCAGGCTTGCCATAATCAAATTCTCTCATATTCAGAAACTCAAATATTCACCAAATCTCTTTGTCCAAAACTTTGCTTCTTCTGTCCTGGTTCCTTGCTGTCTTCATCTTGCATTTTTCTACAGCTGGGGACAGAGATACTGACCTTTCAGTTGCCTTTAGACTATGTACACATCAGGAATATTTTGTCCCTTCTCTAAACAATAGGTCTCTATCTGAGGTAACATTTAAGCAAATACTGCGCAAATTCTTGCCCTCTCCTAGATTATAGGTGCCTTCTAATGGATTTTGGAAGACACTTTATAAAGAGCAGAAAGTAAAAGCAAACAAAACTGCTTAATTATATGACTTTAACAGCTAGTGTTCTCATACCAAATTATGTTTTGGAAGGAATAAAAGAGCTGCGAAAGACAGCTTTAAACTATTGTTCTTTGTGAAAGAAAAAGAAGGAGATTTCTAAAATCTCATAAATCTTGCATTTTCCTAATTGTTGCCAAGATTCAGGGGAAAGACTAAAGGGCTTAAATGCAAGTCACTCACTAATTGTCTGTTATCTTTTTTTTTTTTTTAATTAGCATAAACAAAGTGTAATTTTCACTGTTACAAGCTTCTGGATTTAAATCCTTATATTTATACATTCAAATTTACATGATAGAGGTTATTAAAAAAAAAAGACCCAATTACACAATAAAAAGCACAGAAACCCAGAATATGAGAGAATCTTTAAGTTTCTTTCTTTCTTTTCTTTGATCTTGAAACAAGATCAAGTCTTTTTAAGTGCACCCCTTCTTAGATATTATTTGAAAGCTGTTCTTAAAAGTCTGTGGTAGAAAGCTTCCCAGCTTATATTGGGTAACTGTCAAAGTATTTCTTATTCCTTAATATCTCCCTGAGGTTTTCTCTTGGGATACCATGATGTCCTACAGAAAACAACTGTCTTGCTTCATGTACTAAGTTCTCTCAAACTGATGCCTATGTTCTACATTGCTCTGTTCAATCCATCTTCTCTATTTTAGATGGATCAAAATTTACTGTGTTTCCTTAGTCGCCTACAAGTCTGTTGCTTTCCTCTGAATTCTAATTCATTCTTACCACAGAGATTTGTCTTTCAACATATGTGTTATTTTGGCTACAGCCTCACCAGTGCTGAAGAGATGGAAATTGCTTTTCCGCATTTCAACTGTAGTATTTCTGTTATTAAGACTTGTGCCATATTTTGACTTACTCATTTTGCTACCCACTACTATCCCCATATCTGATTCTGCATTATTTATATCTACCTATTTCTGATTTGACATTTACATGGACAGTCATGTTTGACACCATCTTCCATGAAAGATGTGAGATAAATGCAGCCCAAGAGGAGGTTTGTATGTGCCGTTAAGTTCAAGAGAAAATTATTCTTTGAGTAACATGGTTCACTTTGTAAACTCAGCATTATTTCAGTGAGATCTCCCTGTTTTATCTGTGCTAATGCACAGAACAGCATTAAAGTTGAGATAGAGTTCTATAGCTCACTACAGCAGCTCCCTAACCAAGAAGCAGAAAAGCCTGAAGTAGTACAAGAGAAGGAAGGAGGAGATAAAAAAAGCATGAGAAATATTCAGTTTATCATTAGAAACCACTACTACATACAAGACACAGTAATGATGGATTCCTATTATTGGTATCCCTTCTGAATCATCAAAGATGAGAACTTGGGAGAGGCTCTCAGAGACACAGAGGAAGCACAGAAGGGCACAGAGGGAAAATGCACATCTTGTTCCCAAGCAATGTTACCACACTGCAAACTCATTGCCTCACAGAAAGCAGCTCTTCTCTGCCCAGGACAGCAATACAGCACAGCCAGGCATGGGTGCAAGCATGCCTGCTGGGTCTGGGAGAAAGAAGCAGCAGCAGGCAGCCCAAATACCATACTGGCTGGGAGGGAGAGGACAGCCCCAGAGAACTAAAGCCTTGAACAAAGAATTCAAGAAAAAATTCATCAAATACTGCTGCTTAGGCTGTAACTAACTTCCAGAAATTTTCATACTCACAACTTTAAATATAACTGTGTTAAGTCTTCAGTCATAGCTTACCATCTTACAGTCATTAGATCAGCCTTAAGCTCACATTTCAACTTCATTTACAACTTCCCTGTGGCTCAAATAGCTAGGCTTTTTTTAAGGAACATCTTGGGGGCTGTTTTACACAAGCTAGAACTCATTTTACATCTCACCATTTCTGATTATTTTATTAAGTGGTACGTTTTTTTCAGTTACTCTGCATTACATAACTTTCATCCTCCTCCTCTCATGTCATGTTGTATGTCCTGCATACAGATTTTAAAACATCTAGAATGGCACAAATATATAGCTAGACTACTCTTCACAAAAAAAAAACCTGTCTTAAAATAAAAAAAAAACTGAGTTATTGTAAAGGGGATTTGATCACTAAGATTCAGGATCTCTTTTAATTTTACTCAGAAGAAAATTATTTCATTAATTTTAACTAATATAAGTAATTCAAAAACCGTTGTAGCAAAAGCAAAGAAGCATACATAGCCTGGTGCTTTCCTTAAAGACAGTGAGATCATGCTGCTGAGAATAATGAAATCCATTTCAGCCTCCAAATTGCTAAAGGACAAAAATTATACAATTACATTAAAACACAATTATCTTTTCATGCCATTATTAAAATGATGCTAACTGATAAAATTATAATTTAAGCTATTTTGTATTTTATAAACATTAACATTTCATGAATATAAACTATTTAGAGTCACATTACATAGGAAATTAATACTATGTATGATAGCTTCCACTGAGGATTTGTGAAATGTTTTTGACTTCAAAATAATAATTGCAATTCTTTCTAAAATTATCTCAGGAAAATTATTCTTGAATCCCTAGGGTGAAACATCATCCTGCTGAAGTCAGCTGATGAAATTTGGTCTTTATTATTACAGTATCTATCTGCAGTTTCTCTTGCAAAGTGTAAGCAAAGATTTTTCAGAGAAAAGCTTTTTATAAATGTAATGATTTTGAAACCATACAGGTATGTGTACAATATCTGGATCTCTTTTTATTGTATTTTTGTTGTTAATGGTTACTGAACATAATATATTCTATTTAAAAGCATTCGAGAGTGAATATGGTCTCTAGAAGCCAGCAGTAGAGAATGATGGGAATACCTCTCCTTTCTTTTCCATGAAGATTCACAAAGCACATTTTGTAGATTTTATCTTGAGAATTAAGTATGCAATAACCAGACTAAGAAATGGAAGAGAGCCAAGGGAAACCCTTGCATACAATCAGAAAACAAAACACTATCATATGGTAGAAAAGTATGGTGCATTAATGAAATTCACCGCATCATTTGTTTCTAGTAATAATTCCCTGAAATGTCAGTTGTACTTCATTTAAACCACACTCCATTCATTCTGACTTCGTATGCAGTCAAAAAGTACATAATGGATAATTTCAGGATGATTTAGGTAGCTCTTAAAACAACTACATGCTTGAGAAGCAATACAGTCTTTTACAATCATAGAATGGTTTGGGTTAGAAGGGAGATTAAAGACCATTGAGTTCCAACTCCTCTGCCATGGGAATACCTTCCACCAGAGCAGTTTGCTCAAAGTCCCATCCAGCCTGGCCCTGTACACTTGATGCTGTGCATCCAATCCAACTCAGAGCCACTCCAGCACAAATCCTGCAAGCTCTTCCTGACTGGAAATCCAGCTGAATTTTGCAAGCAATGGCTATATAGCCAGCAGAGTGTCAGTCCCAAGAAAAATTACGCTTTCAGATACTCAAAACAGTACTTTGAGCAGCACTGAGCATTAGCATAATCCTATGTGACTGTGAAAAGCTGCTTTTCAGTGGACCTTCATGTTTGGCATTTTAAACACTTACAGACACACACACACAAACTAACTTTTGCTCCTATGATAAATAGATAAAATTCTGCAAATGGATGACAAGTAAGATATATGGCTTTATGCACAAAGTAGCCCAAAGTAAGTCTAAATATTTTAATAATACTTGTAAGAAGGCAAATACAACACATACACTGATGTTCACTTTATCGTCACTAAAAACGATGCATTAAACTTAGCATCATCCTTGTGCTTCATAACACACAGATATATCTCCTTTGGTTCAGGTAACATTAAAAGTAGACCTCCAAAAGAGTTATGAGGTATTTCCTAAAACCAAGTAGCTTTCCAAAAAAAGCTTTGGATAAGGATTGGAATTATTAGCCCAGGATAACCATGTTAGTGCCATCCTGCCACCGCTTCATGACAGCTGCAACACTTCAAAGGCTAGCAGCCTCAGGGGGGCTCCAACAACAGTAGCTGCTGCAGTGGCTACTCAGGTCCTTCAGACCTGTGATTAATTGGGTTATCTTGGCATGTCTGTTTTGGATTTAGCTTTACCGCAGTGTGAAATAAAACCATGACTGTATATTCCTATAAATACATCTGCAAGAACACTGAAGTGTAGAAAAATTGGACACACATCTAGAAATTCCAAATAGCAACACAAATTTTGAAACATCTATATAGATGAACAAACAACAGGCTTGAATAAATATACATAACTAAGCATATGACTATGAAACACAATTTCCTATCTTAAAAATATTACACATAAGCTTTGAAGTCATGTAAGCTCATGACCTCATATTATTTCTAAAGGTTTTAACATCCTGCAGTATTCGGCACGAAGTTATTTTGTTAAGAAAATTAACAGGAGAAAATTAAATTCTTCTAAAGCAGGGGCATATTTTTCAAAATCTGAAGTACTAAACCTACAGTTTAACACAGAAAATCAAGCAATAAGAACTATAGAGATGAACAAAACCAATAGAAGTTCAAGGACTTCAAAGACTACTGTTTTATGCTTATTATGGAAGCATACTGACAACCAACCCCTTTATTTTTAATCATTAATGTAGTCTTACATTTGTAATTTTCTGCTGTTGCTCTGCTTCATGATCTGATACTAGATTCTTGAAAAGTAAGCTTTGTATAGCTTTAAGCAGTACTGTAGAATGGGCTTGGTTATCACACTCTATAAAACTGCACGCTGTATTGTGCGTCTGACGCTGCAAGTACAGTCAAATATGCATCGTGCATGATGAATTAAACACACTTTTTTGAGCGGACATCTATTCTTGCCAAACAATTCAGGAATAAAACTGAATAGTTTAAACAGACAGAACTCTGGCCTGAATTCAAGAAAAGCAGCAAGATGTTAAAAAAATATCTCAGCAGAGCTGCCTTTTCCAGACAAAGGGCTTTTTTTTTCCTCTCTTGGCACAGAGGTTTGGGATTGGAGCCAAGGTGCTACTTATCAGCTGTTTGACATCAGGGGAGGACTGCGTGCGTCAGTGGGCCCAGTAGGGACCCTCGGCTTATGGCACACACCATGTGGTTCTTATCTTATCAGTTTGCAGGGTCTGGCACTTCAACCTCTGCAGCATGAAAAGAAAAGAGAAAAAAAAAAAGGGGAAGGAAGGAAGGAAGGTGTGTATAACTGGGAGGGAGGATGTCAAACAAGACTGGTGAGCCAGGCTGGACTGCAGGACAGAGCCTTGATTATACTCTGGCCTACTGCGCTGTGTATGGTTGCAGAAAATCCCAACAGAAATTTCTCCTGCTTTCCCCACACACTCGCAGAAGAAAGGAACTTCTTCTGATCCAGGTTCAGAAAAGGCAGAATAATGTGTGTGTTGGAGGGACAATGCTCCCTTTCACATACAGCTGATAGAAGGGCTGCCAGAGAAATGAGGAATACGATATACTCCTGAAAAAGCTAATCAAGGTAAGCATGTCCTCCAGAAAACCTATGAACAGGTGCAGTTTCTTATTGCAAACAAGATTTAAAGAGCCCAGATTATTTCCCCAAATGCACAGCTTCAGCAGGACTTAACTGCTTTTGCTATTTATTATAGCAAATTATTCTCAGGACCAAATGAGCCTTATGGCACAGCACAACTCCAAGCTTAAAACTTGATTGCACAAATGATCCTTTGTATTTAGTATTTAGAAAAACATTCACTACAGAAGATAATCCTCAAGTAAAGCATCTGCTTTCCAAGGTTGATTCCAACTGAAAAATTAATATAATTACTCAGAAAAATATTATTTGTCTTACCCTATGCTTCCTACACAATGTGTATGAATCAGACAGCAAAAGAAAAAGTCACCTCCTTCAGATTAATTTCCTTAACCTATTCTACCTCTAAAGATGCATCACAAGATATAAATTACAGGAGAACACAAAAAGCTGTTAAAGTATCTGTGGAAATTAGTAGGTTTGCACCCTTGAGCAATCTTTATAATTATTTCCAGGTATTTTCATACAAAAACATTTTGTCTTATACTGCAGTGACCAGACTAACATCAGTAGAGGAGAAAAAAAAAAAAGGCTCAGTGCTTGCACAGAAACCTTGCTTGCTAAGGATTCAGCAGAGCTCTGGGAAGACCTAGTGGCTGAGAACCAGGACTGGGCAGGCTGTCTGCTCACTCTAATGAAAGTTCTATCTCATTACTTCAAAACACTGTTTTCATAAACTGCATCATCAAAAATTGCAACATTTTGCTGCATCCAGCCATAATTCAAGTTTCATTTCTCATGTTGTGTCAACTTAGTGAACCTTAGTACTGTGTAGTCAGTGGGACAATCACTATCTGAAGGGACAGTTCTGGTACTAATACCCTTTCTTCTCCAAATACAATCTACTTTTTAGGAAAATACCAATAATGTATTCCTATATAAAACACAACAAAAATTTATGACCAAGGGTCCTATCATTTAAAAAATTGTCTATAGAGTTAAACACATAACCACTGCTTTGCTATGAAAATCTACAAAATTGCCACAATATAATTTTTTGTTCATATTTTTATTTTCTTATCTGTTACTTTATTTTGGTCAGACAGAGTGTTGCTTTATCAGACTTAGGAGACAGAGAAAGAGAAAAATAAATGAGAAGTCTGAAGAGAAGCATCATCTGCAGACACTGTTCTGCATCCTAACTTTTATGGATGAATTTCTCAGTTGGAAGCCACCATTGCACTCATCTCAAAGGCCTGTGCATAGTGACTGGGATACTGAATTGGTGTCTTGAAGAGTATACTGGTCCCCCTTGAGTCAAATGATAAATATAGAAGCTATTGGTAGTTATCAAAGATCACTCCATGTGGGATCACATGAGGCCCATGGCTTATAGAAGTTACGTTTCTCAGAGTGTGTGATTTTTGACTCTTTCTACTTTAATTTGAAAACACAACTGACAAATGAATTGTAAGTGTAGCTTCAGATCTATGACACAAAAACATAAACACTGGATGTGATGCTTCATTAGCCAAGAAAAACAGACACACACAGATGAAAAAATAATGTGCATCATCTCTGAAGACACTATCATTCCCATTACATTTGCTTGAGTGCAAAAAAAGGTCTACTTTGTATCTTCATTTTGCCTCTTTTGTATCTTCATTTGCCTCTTCATTTTCCCTCTCTACTTCCGCCTTTTTTTTTTTGTTGTTTTTTTTTTGTTTGTTTCTTTTTTCGTTTTTTTGGAACAGACAAGTGTTAAAATCTCAGTGCAAATATACAATACCTAGTAATTTTATACAAGTCAATTTAGGTGCTTACATCTCAGTTACATGACAATGCTTTGTCAGCTGTTTCTTTAAACAATTAAGTAAATTTTTTTGCATAATTAAATTAGGTCACAGGCCCTACACAGAGAGTATATACACTGTGTACTATTCCAGTATGTCTTTCTTCAAATAACAAACGTGATTTGTTTGTCTTATAACAAAAGTACAAAGCTACACCAAATTAATTCAATTACCATTTTCATGTTCCCTTAAGACTCTCCCCCACCGATCACGTCCTGTGGAACCAACACAGGCCTTTAAGAATGAACCACCTGGTGCTCCTTGCACAATCTTGTTCAATTTTTTATACATGCTATTTCTACTAAAATATTTAGTACAATGAAGCCAATAGGAGCTTTTCACATGCCTAAAGATAATCACATTTGTGATTAGCAAAAGGAAGGACATTTGTTGGTACCCTGTGCACGTTGAACATCCTGTTTATAAGTGTCGCTTTGATCTCAACTGTGTCCACTAAAAATGCTCAAATTAAAAAATCTACCTTGCCATACTTCTATTCATTCCTTTACTTTCCCTGACCATTTTCTCCAGTTTTCAATCTCCTGCGCAAACAACTGGTGAAATTTGAAATTAACACTTCCAAATTCCACGTGAAATGGATAAAGCGATCCCCAAACTCTCCTGTCTTGATAGAGAAACCCCACCAGACATTAAGGCAACGCTGCTTCTTTCGACATTCTGATGCGATTCTGTTCAACAACTTTATGTAGGAAAACATTTGGAAACCAAAATTGCACATACTATGTAAGTCAGAAGTAAAAGAATTAAGAGAGCTAAAATTGCAAAACCAAAGGATTAACATCACAGCTAATGAAGTGCCACAAGAGAGTTAACAATCCCATATAGCACAAATTGTTATCTTATCCAGAGATAAGACATGTCCACAGCTAGAAAAATGATTCAGCACAGACTGAAGGAGGAAATTGTTTCCTTAACCATATGAAATTTCTCTAAATACTCCTTGGCATGAAGTCCCTCAAAAGATCATAGCACAAAAGGTATGCACTTGGGCAAATAAAATCTCAAAAATCCATAGAATATGTTTAAAATTTATAAAGATAATGAAATATAAGCACATGTTCTCTTTAAAACTGATGTAGATTTGGGGTCTTCTAGGTCTTCATTTTTACCTGAAGAGATTTTGGTTAGCTTTGGCAAATCAAACAGCTTTAGGAGTGAACAAAAAAGAACGACAAAATTATTTGTGTATAGAAGGACATTTGAGTCTATTATGACCAAGTTGTACTTTAAAAAAATTTATGTTGATTTTAAATACCAGTTATGTAAGAACATCTAAGATATAGAATTACTGAGTGTTTTACTCTTCTTTCATTCCATCATGGGCACTACTACAGAAGTAGCAGAAAAGAGTCTACTGTGCTAGTATGTTAACAACTCTGACAGCATGAATGCCCACGGGAAAAAAAAGAACACAACCAAATCTCAAATCTTTAAATAAAAGAAAGTCTTTTATGTAGACTCAGTAGTATCTATATAATTATGTGTTTTGATCTTCATCAAACTAGTAAGACTGTCCCACAGGACATTAGTATAGGGAATTAAGCATGCTATAATGTACATCTTGATTATGTGATCATCTGTTCATCACTATTCAGACAAAATGGTCATTTCTTCACTGAATTCAGTATAATTACCTGAACAGGTTACCTTCAAGAAAACATCATAGACACATTCATAATTTTGACTAGTATTTTTAGTTCTAATTGAAATGAAATTGCAGATTATTTTAACACCCGTTCTTATTTTCTCAAGAGAAATACAGCTTATAAAGTTAAAAATCCAAACTAAATATCTTGCTTCAAGACAAATGACTCAAAGAGCACTCATACCAAAATCATTAGCTGTTTAGCCTTCTGGTAACTTTTTTTTCACCTAAATGAAATCTCTTCTAAAACAAACAATGTTGGCATTACTTCACCACTGTCAAGTAACAGAAGCAATTCCAGATATAGACGCTATATTATCTGATTTTATAATGCATGTCAAAATTAAATTTTTCTGGAAATTTAGACCTTGTGCATACTAAAATGCTGTGGGGGGAGGGTGCAAGGAGCAGAATCAAGTAGACTCTGGCTAGCAACCAGAGTGCTCAACCAGAGCATTCCCAGCCTGCTTCCTTTGCCTGGGCAGTGTTCACAACCTCAGCTCAGCACAGCTGATGAGATCTGGCCTTGTTTGTTGGCACTTTGTCTCACATGCTGCCAGCCAACATTCCCCTTCAGGGAAAACTGCCAGGACAACCAAAGCTGATGCAGCACACTGAAAAAGATGCTTATATCCTCCCTGAGAACTGTAGCCATTTGCAGTCAAAGGCCACAAAGTTCTGTTTCAACTTGTTACTTTTTCATCTCATTTCTTTCCTAGATATATAAAATACAATGACAGAGAAAACAATGAACTCTCAAAGAGAAGTCTCTAGACATAAACATTCCCTATGCAGAGAGAGAATAACAAACTATTTAGCATTAGTAAAGCAACTCTATTATTGGTCCTCTACTAATTTTATCAATTATTTTAATTATGCAGGAACATTTGTTCTACCTGATTCCTTGGAGTTCTCCATGTTTTTTTTTTGTTTGTTTGCTTGGGGTTTTTTTGCCAGTTTTATTTATAAGCCTTTGTCCTGAAGCCCCAGTACAACTACAGCACATCACCCAATACCTTACTGGATGCACACAGGTGATAACACCATCATAATTAAAAAGACTGGGCTGCTCACTTCAGAGGCAAAGTGCAATGTTAAAATTCACTCATTTAACTTTTCTGAAAAACACGCAGGGATTATACTGCTCATAGTGCTCTCTGGACTGAGAGTTTAAGATTTACCCAGAACACTAGAACACTCACCTCTGCGTCTCACTGACACAGGTACATGAACATTCCCGGACCTAGTACACCAGAAAAGGCTTTGATTTGTTCATAAACCTGTCAGCAAATTTTCCAGTAGACTCCAATTTTTGAGTGGAGCAACATACGAGATTATGCTTACAGAATAAAATTTTTGCTCAGAAAATATTTTCTGTGCTGAAGCCTAGAAGTCAAAACCTGCAAACATGTCCAATTTTAAGTACTACTGACTTCAGTAGGCATATTCGCATACTTTAGAAATTTTAAGTTACTCCCACACACAAATGTCTACAGCAGCACTGAAATAGTGAAAGGGATCAATATTGTTGTGCAAAGATGAGTCTTCATCTACAAGCTTTAAAATAAGAAATCTTGCAAGCTTTTAAAAGTATTTTTAAATAGGAAATTTAAGAACTGTGCCTAGTGAAGCTAGCCACAAAAGTGCAACACTGTAGTTCTGCAGTAATACCAGGGATTTTTTGTTTCAAAAGCAGCCTGGCCTTTAGAGTAAACACTCGGATTCCCTCTGTTTTTGTTTCTTATTCAGGCCCTTCCTCGTGAATCAGGCAGGGACAGGTAATCCAAAAGGATGACTGCAAGGATTTTTCTCTGAACAGTATGGGTCCCCTTGCACTGCAGCACTGCCACTCTGCTTCTCCAGACAGACAGTAAGTAGGGCTTTGCCTGCTTTGAGAGGTGTCAATCTTCCAGCCACAATAAAACTAAATAACCCTAGCCTTTCAGACATGACATTCTGGTGGTTTGCCTTTGGTTTGTGGGTTGTTTGTTTAAGTTGAATGACAATTAGGTAGAAGAAATCAACAGATTTGTCATGCATGTTCCAAGTAGTAACCCCAGGCTCAAATGTCTGTGGTTTATCCAAAAGGATTTCAAGGCAAGCCACAAGCATCTGTAGCTGGGAACATTTGAAGAGTGGCTAGATGATCCTTTCAAATGTGTTGCCAGCCCTGAGAAAGTAGCATGTAACTACTCAGATTGCAGGTCTGGTGAGGACAAACGTGCATGGAGTCAATATGGGAGAGAGATGCCAGTAATTGCTTTGGCCTCTCCCTCTAAGGGTCCACAGTCATGCAGGTGGCAAGACCCAAGGAGCCCCCAAAAGTTTCTATAAACATTTAATGGTGCTTCAAGCTGGTCTTCACATGCCAACTCATTCATCCATCAAGACACAGCCCTTTACAGATAGATCTTTTTCTGCCTATTATAAGGGGCAAACAGAGCTTGGGTACTCAGGAAAAAGTGGGAAAACTGACAACAGAAGAAGCTGGTAAAAGGGGGTAAAGCAAACATACAACTTAGTAGCTCCATGTGGGTTTAGCCATGGGTTGGCATGGATTTCAATGTCTGGAACACTGAGGAACTAAGAGAGATAGCTGTATTTCTACTGTGTGCAGGCATTTTTACACATATAATGGTGAATCAAATCAAACACACCAAAGATAACTGTTTGTAAATACAGCTCAAATATCATACAGCGTATTTTCTGCCAAATTCTAAAAATTCACTCCTTTGAAAGGGCTCATCATCCTCATGAAATGATTTAAGGAGCCACAGAAAAACCATCTCTGAATCCTGCCTTCAGAGTTCTATCAATACAACAGAGAACAGACAATAGAAGAATTTTAAGAGGCAAGCAGATTTAACTGATGTAGTACGAGCAAAGGCCAGATCCTTAGAATGCACAAACAGCTTTTACCTTCAGCCAAGCTGTAAACTCTGTCCTTCCCAGGCCTAAAAAGTTAATGTAACACAGGTACTGCAAACTCTGTGCTTTATTCAAAATAGCTCAGTTTGAGCTTATCAATAATAACTGAGGATCAGTAATAACTTTCAATTCCGAGTCAAGGCTGACTCTAGCCCCCAGCAAGGAATGGAAAGCTGCTTGTTACACATATCTAAGTTTATTAAGTACTAACATATGTGCTTAGCTACACTTAGAGTCTTTTTAGACTCCTTTTAATCAACCTTCTCCTACACAAATGTTCCCACTTGCATACAAAAAAATATCACCTGCAGCATATATTAAGAAACAAAGATTATATCTAAATAAAATTGTGGGTGTTTTTATGCATTTTAATAATTAAGAGAAATGTGCATAAAGTTATACTTTTACCTAGTCTGTATTTGCCACCAGTCATGCTTCAGTTTGCATTCTTAAGGTCTTCTATTAATCAATTCTATGGCCCATTACTGATAATGCTTGCAAAAACGAATAAGGTATAGAAATTAAAATCACTATCAGCATAAAAGAGTAAAAAAAATAGTTTCTATATATTACTATTTTGTGGATGTGCATTTGTGGATGTTTTGTCATTAACAGGATAATTAAACAAATTTAGCTTTGGTAAATACAAAGTTGGAGTCCACTTTGACAGCAGTGCTGTTCCAGTGTCTGAAATAAATCACAGTGTAGCAACACAACCACAGAAGCCACATTCTTGAGGCCACAATTTCTTTTACTCATATTTTTGTGTAATAGATAATTACAGCCTCAAACTCACATGTTCCCCACTTAGTCATATCATATTTTTACCTTTACCCCAATGTTCAGTCCCCAAAGCCCAAAATCATACATTTTAAATACCAAAAAATTTTCTGCTCTGATCCACAGATTTAAATCATGATGTTTTAATCCACAGTACCATACAGAAACACAACTGGCCCACACTTCTTGGAAAATATTGCCAATAGAATACAAGAAACTGAGAAGGAATGCTTTTTAAATAATTATTCAAAATGTAAAACAAGAGCTCAAGTGAAGTTTCCTCATTTAAGGAAAAAGAAAAACTACATTACAAAGAAATTAATTAAAATGAACATAGTAATTTCTGATGTCACATGCTGTCAATATTCACAGTTGGGTCACTCTGCTGCAACTGGCAGCATTGGAAAAATTTAAATCAGCAAAAGGAATGCAATTGTCCATCTTCTAGGTAGCAGTGATGTGAGCAGCTGTTAGAGGAAAGCAATAACCCTTTCAGGCTTTGCTCAAGTAAGGAAAAAGCCTTTCAATTAGCATTTAAAATTAAAAGCTGCAACATTATTTAATTAAAATAATGTAGCTATTTGGCTCCACTCCAGCTATAGTTTGTAAAAAATCCTCTCCTTGAAGTAGTCAGAGGCCTTGCACAGAGAGGGCAGAAGCACTTAAAACACAGTGAATGAAAAACAAACTCTACAGTCAGCAGGAGGATCCAGTATTTTCAAGTCTTTTGGGAGACATGAAATTATTTTCAACTCATTAACTTGAAATTAGATTCCCAACTGACAATTTAGAAGATTACTTGGGTCAGAAAAAGCCTTTTTCTGTTAATTGCAAGTTGCACTGTTCAAGACAAGTTTATCAAAACATTTGCAAACTCCAAAGACCAGATTTACAGATAAATAGCTCAATTTGTTTCAGAAATGGTAAAATCAAGTACACTTGCCTTTGGAAGAAGGGGAGGAGGGAGCAGACACCCAAAAAAACAAACCATCACAACAACTGCCAATACTGTCAAACTTAACAGTACCTCAAATATTCAAATGAATGATTAGCAAGAGTTTTAATTTCCAGACAGAGCTCCACTAGAGAGAATCTCATCTGCATTTAGTCAAATTGGTTTAAAAAAAACCCCAGAATATTTACATGTACACAACTTTTTTTCTGTAAGACCTCAAATAACTAATCAAAAAGGTAATGCAATTGTAGACCGTGCTAGCATAATGTTATCCTTCTTTAATGACTGATCATGAGATGTGATACAGGAAAACACAAGGTTATTGAAACATGTAAGCAGCAGACCCTCTCTAGCTACTCACTTGATACACCTAATAATTCTTCAAAGGGAATCCTGCACATTAAGCACTTTTCAAAGTTTGTGTAATGGTCAGACCTGAAACACTTCAGCAGCATATCCTTACTAAGTTCAAGCTTCAACATTTGACATAAAGTTTTGCTTAAATTAAAAAAAAAAAAATATTAAAAGGTCACTGTCTTCCTTCCCTGTGTTCCCTCTCCCTCAGAAAACTGCATTAATTCAAATACCAAAATAGCCATTCTCAGGCATTAGAAAAGCCTGGGAATTGCTTACCTAAAGAGCACTAAGCCTTTACGGGGTAATGAACATTTAAACCAGAAACTCTGAGTGGAAACCATGATGAAGCCTCAATTACATTTTTGTTAATAAAAATAGATTTGTTCTGGAGAAAAAAAAAATTCCATTTCCCCTTCTGACATCATTTTTCCATGAGCTCTTGAGGAAGTTCTAAAGGCCAAACCACTCAGTAGGAACCAGCAATTCCACATGTCCCATTCTGGTACCCATCAGAGACTTCTTCAGGCCCACTGTCAGGAGGGACAGTTTGTTTTCCATTTAGGTTCATTTTGTGCTATGAAAGCAATTAAAAAAAATTAAAAATAGAATTCTGAGGAGAGACATCCTAGCACAGAGAAATGTGACATTTGTGGCTACATTTCACAATGTGGATTTAAATGCCTCCATTTTCCACCTGTAAAATGGCCTTTGTGTTAAAAGACAATAGTAGTAGATCAGAAAAATTTGTGTAACAAATGAAGAGAGTTATTATCTTTACTGCCATTCACTTATTTTTATGTTTTTTTGGGTTTGTTGTTTGTTTTTCTTTTCTTGGAAGTCTGTCACATGAAGTGGCTGTTGAATATTGTGATGAATCTATGGTGAAAAATTCCACAATTCAATGAAGAAAGGAAGAATATAAAAGCAAATCAGACATTCTCAGTTATTTCAGTCAGATTGATCAAATAAGTCATTAATGTATCAGGATGCAAAAACCTCTATCATATGTAGAAGGCTAAAGCCAGGTGAATTATTTTATTACCAGGATTTCGCTGCTTTTTTTTTTTTTTTTTAACAATTAGCCTTTTAAAATTAGAATATTTTTATAAGTAGGCAATGACCAACTGCTACTGTCTTACAGAACAGATTATTTCTGTCAAAAAAGCTGCATGCTTGATTCAGACTCCTCTAAGATACCAAATAAAAACTTTTAAAATACATATTATTACCTCAAGATTATCTCCTCATATAGTTATTAAAAGCTAACTAGACTCAAGCATTTAATAAATATAGTTAGCAATAATAAATATAGTTAGCAATAATAAAAGACAAGGAATCAGAACTACCCAAATTCCAAAAAAAATTATTTAAAAGCACTTAACATAAAAATGTCATTAAAACATGGAAAGTGTTTTCTCTCTTCACTACTTACATGGCTTACAGAATTCATAAATTGGTATAAATTTTATTTTAAGCACCTACTTAATCTGTAATTGTCTGGCTATAAGTTTTGCCTTTGTTTTTCCTTTTTCAGCACATGAGTATCAAAGCTTGTCACTAATCTGCTAGTCTGTACACTAAAAGAAGTAACATTTTTCAAATACAACACATCTGTTATGTACTTGAGATCAATGTTTAACTGCGAAGAGTAACCAACAGGTTTTATATTTTACTTAAATTTCTTTGGCCTAACTAATACTCCTTAAGAACAGAAACTACTCTATTCCAGGATTACTGTTTTCCTTACTATTAATCTTACCAGTACACACTGCTACACACAACACATAAAATATTGACATATTCAGCAGGTTTGAGTGAAAGCAGCAGTATATCTCAGTTTCAGTATGTAAACAACATTCCCTGCTTTTGTTCAAATGCTGTAACTACTGAAAGTGTCACTCAGGCACAATTTATGACTGATCTTGCAACGAGCTGCCTATGAATGATCCAAGTACAGATTCAGAGTTAATTTTGGCTCTCTGGGATTTCAAGACCTGCCTATGCAGGGCTGTTCAGTTCTGAGCAGTATTTAGTCCGTGGTCAACTGTAATTAATTTAATGATGCAATGCAATGCAATGCAATGCTGTGGGAGTGAATGGTGGCATCACTGAACTGTTTTCACAGAAGTATCACTGAAGAGAGGCTGAAAATCTGAAGGAAAATAAAAATAACTTCATACACATTCATACAGTTGTTACTGTGCAATTATCAGCATAAACATATCCCACATAAAGTGTCATGGGATTTCTGAAGCTTGTTTCAAGATAGTTCTGGAGCACACTGACAAATCAGGCTGGGAATCCTGAGAAATTGTAGACAAGTTCTAGCAACAGAGAAGAAGCTGAGGCACTGACTAGTAGATTTGTCCTCCTCTTGAACTAGCTCTAAATGAAGTATGATGATTTAGTTTGCACAGGTGCACATATCATTTAAGCTTTAAAGTAGTTATCTGTGAAAAGTGGTTAAAAATCTCTCCAAAATATCACAAAAGGATGGATTAGCATAGAACTAACACAAGGAAAAGAAAACAAAGAGGAATTTAATATGTACATCTAGTACAGTAACTCTGGGTAGCCAAAGGAGACCAATTACAAATATTTATAGTTCCCCTGCTCCAGTTGTAGATTCAATTGCACAAGATGCAGTCCAAGTAAAACATAACATTACAAAAAACATGTATTAATACTCTTGTTAGTAAGGCCGAGCAAAACATTGTTCAACATTGTTTCTGTGTAGTAGCAGTACTATTTTTTGTTACCAACTGCAAAATGCATAATACTAAAATTTAGAGAACTTCTATAGATGCATCTGTTAGTAAAGAAAATACTGCCTCTAACCCTGCATCAGATTAGATATTCAGTAGTGCCCCTGGCAGTGGCAAACTGCCACTGAGCATGTAATTTGATGTATCATCTTAGTGGCAACGTCTAGAAGCATTTATTCAGTTATCACAGAATAACCAGAAAAACTAAAAACATATATGAAAGGCATCTATCTTCTGCATCCCCCATCTATCCTCTACCTCTTATTTTAAAGTGGTGCAGGCTACACTCTTCTTGGTTCTGTTTGTCAATGCACAGTAGATCATCTTTTCCTCTCACAGCTATGTGATGCATGTTATCCTTTCAAGAACATTAGTGTAACTGTTGCTGTAGAAGTAGTGGTGGAGTCATTACACTGCTCATAGCACTCAGATCACTTGTGATAGCTCAACAAAAAGGAAAATATGACCATGGTTGGGAAAAGAAAAAAAAAAACAAACCATGAAATATAAAATATGACCTTAAAAAAAACCAAACTTATTTTTTAAATAAAATTTCTATCTTGCTTTTGTATCTGTACACACAGAAGGTGACCAAATGAAAATATTATGAAACCTCAGGCATAATATCCAAAGTATGGAAATTTATTTTTCATCTGGCCTGAAAAATACCATCTTGTCTACATACTTTCTCATATCCATCACTTTTTTTCTATTTGATACCATTGCTGTAAGTTTATGAAATATAGTATTTTAAACTGAAACACCAGAAGCATTCACATTTGACCAGGAGAATATCTGAAATCAATAAATTGGTAAAAAATAATGTTGCACAATCCCCTCAATTATTAAACATTTTGGAGTAGATCAGTTTTAAAATAATAGGCTAGGGGGCTTATTTTCACAGCTGGATTTGCCTTATATTTTATCATCTATCTCGGGAGTGCAGTAAAATCCCCACGGAGGCATCTCTATAAAGCATATCATGTTACTCTGGGAGAAAAACTTACAAAAGGAACAAAATTCCCTGGCCTGGACAAATCTAGGGAGAAAAAAGAAACAGTTGCTTCATCACTAAAATACGAATAGTACCAATTAATTCTACTGTGCTACTCCTGAGCAACATACACTGAACAGTGAATTGTATTCAGAGGATTTATTTTACTGCAAACTTTTTCTGCCTTTAGCCAACAAGCAAAACTGGAATAAAGAATTTAAAATTTCTTCGTCAACATTTAAAGCTGTTGCCATTGTCAAGCTGATGATGCTAATTTGTTGTATTATTACTAACCTGCCAGACCCCAGCTGTTGTCTTGGTCAAAACCTGAGTTTTCCAATAACTAGGAACTGCAGCTGCTCAGAATGGGTCACCAGGGATTTGCACCACCACAAACATTACTCATCTGGTCCTGCCCTGATCAGACTTCTTTGGCCAAAAGGCAGGGTCAGGCCTGCCTGAGATTTGAAACATACAAATTTAAGGCTTTTTTTTTCCCCCTATCTTCAGAAAAATAATATTTCTTATTCAATTTCTAAAACTTTATTCATGATTCTCACCAAACATGGATCCAACATGGCAAAGCCTACTCTTCCTGGACACTCTGCAGTAATTAGCCTTTGAAATATAAGACTATGAATTATAACTTAAGACATTCACTAAATTACTGCTCCTGTCTATCATCTTATCTCTGCAAAAAAAAAAAAAAAAAAAAAAAAAAAAAAAAAAAAAAAAAAAACAGAAGCCATAAAGTATTATTTTTTTCAAATACCTTTTCTTTAAACAATTGAGAAACAGTTTCTACACAATGTATCTGCCAGCTGCTGCATGTAACAGGTGTAACCATAAACATTAGAAAATGCTGCATTTTGATGCGCAAACAGCTGAAGTGCTGCCTGATTTAAACATCCCAAACTGGAATTATTTTTGTTTAGCAAACATTGTCACATGAAGCACCTTCAACAGAGCCCCAGAACATATGGGAAATGACTATTTAAGGTTTAACATTTCATTGGTATTTACCATCGGTTTTACTCCCATATATTAATTTCCAATGGGAATCCTTGCCAAAAAAACGCTAATTGTCCATTTCTCCAACTCTTATTAATTCCTTCTGTTTAGATTGCCGACATCAAACATCCTGATTTCTTCCTCTCCTTTCAACAAGTTTCTCTCCAAAAACACAATCAAGCTGTCCTGCTCCCTGAGCTTTGCAGCCTTCTACTGCTTCTCCTTTCTCCTCCAGAATTTCTTTCCTGTCATTCTGGCTTTCCAGAATACCACTCCCTCTCCTTGCAGTTTTGTACTGTTTCTGCATTGTACAGCACAGTAAACTCTCCTGGCAAAGCAGAACCACTTACTCATGAGCAACTGGAGAAGTTGACGTAGCTTTTCCACACTCACTGAACACAGAAGTGTTTTAACCCCAGAGACAGCACAAACAGGTACTTTCTCCGTGGCTCTTGAGGTACTTGAGTATACATGAATTGCACATAGTACAGGCTAGAGAGCGCCCAACAACTGGAGCCAATTTCCTGCAGAGGAGTGAGGGAGAGTTCCCACAGACGAAGGTTACTGAGCACAGGGCTAGAAGAGTGCAAGCAAAGTAACACTGATGGACTGAGCCCTCAGTTTTCATCCTAGCCACTTCAATATTCAACAGCACACTTGCCTCTGATATTATGCTAGGCTATTTTGCTCTCTTAGAGGCACAAGAGAAAGCAAGCCATGCAATGGCCAAACCAGATCCAACCACCTCAGTTGGAGATCTTCTCATAAGCATTACAAGGGTTTCCATGTTCAAAAGCTACATGACTATGAGCTTAGAGTGTTCTTTGCACTTCCAAGGCTTTCAAGTTTTACAGAAGAAATAACAAATTATTCATTAATCTCCACATAAAAGTAGAGAACTGACAGTGATGGAAGTGACAGGTCAGTCAAGTGAGTAGGCAAAGCTTCCTTTTGTTTACAAGCAGGAGGAAGAAAAGTGTGCAAGGACAGAAATCTCTTTTGGAGTTAAAAAGTTTCAAGGCCATTTGCTAACTTTATCATTCCTTTTTTTTTTTTCTTTTTTTTTTTTTTTTTTGAAGTAGAAAAACATGCAAGAAGCAAACCTTGAACAGCAAATTTTGAAATACACCTTTCACTGACCTTGTAAAAACTGAAAGAGAAAAATTTATAAATTCCAAAGCCATTGAATTTCTCCTGCAAACAGCAAGAACTCAAGAACTGAACCCTCTTCAGGCAAAAAAAAAAAAAAAAAAAAAAAACCTGTCAGTCACAAATGAGTCAGTGAGGCTTTCTTATTAACAAAGTTTTCTCACTTTAAATCCCACAGTCACTACAAGCAATGCCAACATTTTTAATCCTAGAAAAGCAGATAATTCATACCATTCAGCTGACCAGCTCTACCCTTTTCCTTCCAAAAGGAGCTAACACCTTGCTCTTCACACAGAGCTATCTAATCTCTCTCTAGGAGAGACCACGGCTATGAATGGAGCAACTCAGCAACAGCTCTTTTTTCCTCATACAGAAGACTGACTTTTCCATCCAGTAAAGACCTTTCTGGCTCTGTGGTTTTTTCCTTTCCTTTTTAATAGCATTTTGCCCCTTACACCTCACTTTGTCCTGCCTTTTTTTTTTTTTTTTTTCCCCTTCTGCCAGTTGTAGCTGTCTGCCAAGACATGTCATTTGGTTGCCGTGCTTATAGTTTGGGACCAACTTTGCTGCTGAGGGCTACCCACCACTGACACTCATCTTTGGTTTCCTCACAGCTACCAAAATTTGGAACATTAAAAAAAAAAAAAATTATACTTCTTTTATAAAAGGATTCAAAGTGCTCTTTAAGCATCTTAGCAGCACTGCCAGAGTCACCCTATGGGGGGTATACCCATGGTAGCATCACACTAGCTGGCTATTCATACATAAATGGTTCAGAAGTTTGCTTCCAAAGTGACTCTCCCCATGTACCCCAGTCATGGCACCTTGGTCCCTATGGTTGAACAGACTCAGAGCACATGCATGGAGGCTTCCCTGCAGGCTGAGCTACATCAGAAGATGCACTCCCAGGAGTCCAAGGGTATTATAATGCACAGAATTGAAGTAGATTCACGCTGAAATAAACCTCACTAGAATGCATAGGATCAATGTTGAATCCTTAGCACAAAACTCTTTTCCCCTACAAATCCACTTTGCTTTCATCTTTTTTTCCCCATCTCCTTCCCTGCAACGCATTTCCCTTCCACTGCCCCATTTCTGTGGTCATCATTGCATTGCATCCTGAAAAGGGTTAGGGGTTAGACTCCCAGGCACCTCGTTCCATTAGTTGTGTGCACTGTGATTCTCCTTTGTCATCAATATATTAGTAAACCTTGCACATCACCAGTAGGTTTTGCCTGGAAGAGCACTTTTTCACTAACACAAAATGCACTGAAACAACAGTGTGAATGAGAACAGGATTGCAGACTTACCCCTCAAGCTAACAAAAATCCAGTTCATTTCCTCACGTGCTATACAAGTCCTCAGAAAGTCACGTGCTGGCACCCCTCTCAGTACACTGGGTTGCACACCACAAAGGATAAGTGCATTTTTGACCAGTTATGCTGCATCACACTCACATCCACACAGCACCACGGGAAGTCAGGCAGTCTGCTGACCTGCAGTTTGCCACGGTACCTTCCCAGGCAGGAAGGCAGTAACTACATTGTGCCTTTAACTCGAGATCAGGGATTTGAATGCCAAAACATGGGAGTGCAAAACAGAGACAAGAAGAAAGAATGAACTTTGAATTCACCCCATTAGACTTAGGCCAGTCAGGAAACAGCCTGTACAAGTCAGAACCACTGCAGGAGACTAAAGGAGAAAACATCCAGGCTCCACAGTGTTCACACCTTCAGTCCTGACTGGCCAGATCAACAGCCTCTCTGCTTTTTTTCCCATAACAATTTCTGGACTTACAAGCAAATTTCAACTAAAACCAACACTGGGCATGACTTATCCAAAAATAATTGCATTTCTGAAAGTTTTATGACCACTGGCAACTGGGTAAACTGGCATGCCCATGGTTAAAAGAGCTTCAGATTTTCTCTTGCGTGCCCAGGATTTAATCAATCAGCACACTGGCAGCCACTCAACCCACACCATCAGTCACGTCACATCTTCTCCACATGGCTGCTGAGGCCCATGGGAGAAAAAGCATTTGGGGACACAGGCCAAAACCATTACAGTGGGGAAGAGGTACCTCTAGAGATACTAAGTTCAGAACATGTAATCCATGTGAAACAACGCTGGTTTTGCATGATTTCCAAAATAAATGAGCAAATTTGATAAGGAAAATATAGATGCAAATGTGCACATGAATGTGAAAAATATTTAAAGTTCTGTCCATTTGCAACAAAAATATTCATCTCTTTCAGGGGGGCTAACACATCTGAGACCACTCTAAAACATCTTAGTTAAAAAGAGGGTATATCTGTGCCTCCATCGAGAAAATGGCTGCAACATTGGCTAAATCCTTTAAACTATAAAGGCATCTATAGAGGGGGACCAGCCACCAGACAAAACCAGAGTGGTAAAAAACCTTTATCAGTCCCACCACTCAGTCTCATGGGGCTAATTAATCACTTGTTGTCTCATTCAGGATCCAACCAACCCTAACTTTGCCCAGCCTGAGGCCAGCTCAATAGATAATGTGATCTGACACAAATCGGCATCTCTGGCACATCCCTTCCTCTTCTCTCTACTCTTCCCTTCGTTCCCCACGAAGTCTTCCCTGTAGTTCCTAGGCACATCAACACATTCCCTCCTTTGGGAAATGTTTTCCCTTGCCTTCCCTTGAGCTAGCAGGCAGAAGATCTCAGAAACATCAGCACCAAGTCTTTCAGCAGCCATGTTGGCACATGCTAGCTTGGAGTATTTCTCAGCATGCCTTAAAACAACAAGGTCTCAGTGCTCCAACTGCTGTCTAGCTTTTTTCTTTTCTTTTCTTTTTGATATTTGCCCTCACAGAGCTTAATGAAAACAAGCAAGCATCACATGTAATTATTACTACTATAATTACTGCTAAATCATTAGGTGATTTATCAAAGTAAAATAAAATCTACGGTTAATAATTTTTGCAAAATGGATAACTGGATAACAGTGTCTGTCTTAAGACTGCACAACACTATTCTTTAAAATCATCACTTCATAAATCACAAAGTTTAAATAAAAGTTTTCTGTGACTTACTTTAATTGAGTGGAACTTAGATTGAACACAAAACCAGCAAAGAATTCATTCAGGAAAGCAGTAGTAAAAATTGTATAGATTGACCCACATTCAGTAAATTCTACTCATTTGCACATTTCTCTAATTAGCTCTAGTGTCTCGTGGAGTTAAAAATAGAAAGAATGATCACAACATAAATGAGAGTGATACCCAGCTATGCAAGAAGGCTTCCCCAAATATGGTTAAACAGTAACCAATGGACATTCTTAATTGACTATGCTCAGAACATTTGTCCCAGAACCTTCATGTTCCACCTGCATTAAATATGTTCTCAAAGTATGGTTAGTCTCAGGAAAAACATTCAGTTCCACAGAAATAACAGTAAAATTGGTAACTCTCCATTTTATAAGCATGTTATTTAGCCTCAAAGGGTGGTAGAACAAGATCTTTTTAAAATCCTCACTTTATAACATTCTGCTCAGCTTCCCCTCACTTTTGCTTGGGCTGAAGCTTCACTTCACAAACAATGCCACATGCTGTTAATTTAAGAAGCCCCATTTTACAAGCTGGATAGCTGATTATTTTTTACAATGGGAAAATAATTAAATTTTGCCTGTTCATTTTTTTTCAGTTTTATTTTTTAAGGGAAATTTAAGAAAAAAAAGCTGCAATCTTATGTCACCATTTCTCATTTGAGAAATGCCAGAGTTTAGAAGTTGGAGTAAACTGAGTCAGTCTCATCATTCAAGCCTTTCCTGAGCCAACATGGTGTCATTACTGGTAATGTGACCATGTACTACACAATCCTAAGGACTGTCTTAGCCAGCCCATAAAGTACACTTTTCATGTGGAAAGAAACAGCAGTGCACACCTACTAATCTCTATGGAACTGTGAACCTGCCATGCAACAGTTAAACTATGCAAGAGATGTATTAAGTCATACTTTCTTTTTAACTACATTTAAAGAAAACAAAATTAAGATTTCCACATAAATGCAAATCAGTTAAGTGTTATAACCACGTATTCTACTGTCTTTTTAAATTATTTTCTCTAAATGTATAATTGATGTTATATAGGTCACTATTAAAAACAGCAGTCTTCCTTCTAGATGATAAATTTATAGCTGTATGCTTCCAAATTTCTACTGGAAACACCATCATAAAATGCTGTCCCAGGTGGAGCTTTCAGATCTTGTCAGAAGAGCACAAAACTGAGCTTCCAGAATTAGCGCAAAACAGCTTCCAGAATTAGAAAGCACACAAAGTATATAAATCACCAAAATATATAAAGCCTCAAGACTACATTACAAGTTAAACATCATTATCCTGTAATGATTTATGTATGCATTTATTCCGGCATCATTCCTGCAAACTCCTTACAATAATCAATCTGCTTGGAAATCAGCATGTGCAAAGCACACAAGACCTGAAGTCAGCCTGAAATAAGTATCTGTCATCTTCAGGTAACTCAACCTCCCTCCTGCCTCCTTCCCAACACCCCAGCCTCTCAGTTAAAATCAGTTTTATAGGGTAGAGGCTTAAATAACAACCTAATATTTCAGTTGCTATTGCTTCTATAATAGCTCACGGAGAAAAAACAACATATATTTTGTGCTTACATGTATTTTCATGAAAATGGTCAAGTGCAGCCTAGCAGCTCTATATTCTGCAGTTGACAGCAAGAATGGTGTTGCCTCAGGAATGGCTTAAGAATAAAACATGAGCTCTAGAGAAATGTATGTTAAACAAGATCAATAGCACAAATCCTACATGTTGGTGTGGTTTATGTCTGTTATGTGCACATGTATGTTCATGGACAGTCTTGTATAACATTAGTTGTTTCACATGAATTCCACTCTGTCATTTTTCCAGCTAATGGCCCAGAACCTTGTACAATAAACCACATCCACGACAATTCCTTATCTGTATTTTCAACATGCTTTCAATGTATGCAAACAGCCAAGACAGCACTCTAGTTAAAAAGTACCAACATAGTACCATTGTAAGAAATATTGGGCAAAATATCAATTAATAAAATCACCTTATCTGTGGTTAAAAACATTGTTGCCAGTGTCCTCTATATGAGCTACATGGCACCACTAAAATTCAAAAATTCCTAGCTACTTAGCTTATATTGTTGGAGTCAAAGGCAGCCTTGGATAACTTTGCTGACACCAGGATAGGTACAGCTTTTATCACATAAGTGTTTGCACAGTTTACTTTTTAAAGCAACTTCATATCAGAATCTCTGGATACCAAAACCAACTAACAAACCACTAATGTTGCTACAGCAGAATTGCTTGGCTTAAAAGAACAAAACAACAAAACCCACAACACACACTTACTTCATAAAGCTACCAAACACAATACAAATGTCAGTGTTCATGATACTCCCAGAATTACACCAAGAAAAAGTGAGATAACACCACACTTTAATATGTTTCTGTCAGTGCAGTGTTAGTGCTTGAGATTATTATAGTGTTAGCAATGAAATATACAAAACTGCAAGACAGAAAAGTGACTTGTTATCATTCAATAAAACACTTGCAAATAACTGAGACCATGGCTACATAAAACAGCATTAGGAGAACATGCTGCACCTGTTGAAGGTAAAACTAGTAATTTACTAAGAAGGGGAAAAGAAAAACTGTATTTAGGAATAAGTCAACTACAACACATGCATATTTTATTTATTTGTTATTTTGTCTTATTTGACTTTCCAACAAAAATAAAAAAAAGGCTACTCATCAAAACACAAATTATTAAATTCCAAGCAAGCACCATCCTATGAACATCTATCTCCCCATGTCAGGCAGACATGTAAAAAGGACCCCATTGCATCAGACCTGGAAGTAGCCACCAAAGTATTCATCCCAGCTCCTGAGAGTCAGGGAAGCCTTCATTACAAACTTCAGTGAGAGAAAGGTTCAGCTCATGCTTTTCGTAATACCATTTTTTGTGCTCCATTGCTGAAACACACACTTTCTTGATAGACTTAACAAATGTTACATGGATCAGAAGCATAAGATATCAAATCAGATAGAATAAATAGAAGCCTAACTAAACTGGTATCAGCATAGACCTCAACAGAGGGTGCATTGTTCAGTTTCCTTTATTTTTGCAAATATGGATGTTCCTATGACCTGTGAGTGACAATGTGCACTGCTAAGAGGATGTTTGAAGCTCCAAATTGGCCTCTTGCTTTTCTACACCACATTCACTCTCTTAGAGTAGCCAGTTTAAAAACCAGACAAACATTGAATAATTCTCAATTAGCTTACCTAGCCAGAAACACTAAAAAACAAGAGAGAAAGCAAAGTGAACCACGAAAGACAGTCCCAAGATAACAGAAAAGATCTAGTCACAATTAAAACATACCACTGGAATTGCACTCTATGTGAGGAGGACAGGATTGGGAACACACAGTTCACAAAGTACAGTCCTTCAGTTCTTTCTGACTAAGGCTATTTTAACAAGGTTAGATAAGCAGGAAAACAGACATAGGTCTGTCCATTAGCTATTATGAGGCTAGGAAAATATGCACTTGACCAGATACAGGAGAACAAAGGAGAAAAAACCAACATTTGCAAATTTTGTCAAAAAAATCATATTATATGGTTTAAATTAGGTCTCTTCTGTCAGATTCAGTGTTGACATAAATACCAAAAGAACCAAAACCAAAGGATTAGTCTACAAAATGAGTTATAAACTAGGATGGTGGCACACTAGCATTCAAGTGTGGGGAAGAATGCAATTTTCCTCTCTTGTCATTTGTGTTTTGTAAGTAGATTGGACTTTTTTATAACCACACTTACTCGCACTTTCCATAACTAAATCCGACACAGTACATAATGCTGTTTCTCAGCAGAATAAAAATTCTGATTTTCTTTGCAAGATGGACCAATTCAGCAGAATCAAATTCATAACCTCAATAAATCACCAAAACCCAAGATAGTATATCAAAACAGTGCAATATATAAGCCTTAACTATGTTTTACAAACACATTAATCATTAACAGATTGAAAAGCCCCACTGTAAAAGAATTCTCCATCTGCATTCATCCAAGTTCCTTTCAATGGGTCACAAAATATTCGTACATCAATATTCCACAGTACTTCCATGATGTTTTGACAAAGCTGTTCAGCAGACCCCAGTTTTCAAAGTAATTTTTCAGACACTTAGATGCAAGCAAAACATCTCTCAATGCCTGACATACATCTTGGGTTCCCCATTTTGCTACCACTACAACCACTGTAAAGGATTCCCATGGTACTGCCGAATTTTCAAAGCATGAGCTGCAAATCAGGTGTGTGCCTACATTAGCACAGCTTGTCTAGGAGTGGATTTCCACACCAAAGTAGGTGATTACAGCATTCACACTTTTAATGTTTAGGTTAATTTTATTTCAATCTCTATCTAATCTGGTTCTATACACCAAACCTCTTTCTTAAAAGCACATTCTGTAGTACACATCCCAGTTTTGTTTAGTCTGAAATAATCCAGTTAAGGGATGGATGCTCTGTTGGACCATCCTCTGATGTGATCCAAGAACAAATGAGAACAACTAGGGCAGTCACCTTAAAATCACCTTTCTGACCTAAACATACTAATGTGGACATGGTCCCAGTCACAGTACTTCACTTTATGATAAATTTCTATCTCAGCCATGGAAGAACAATCCAGCAGATAGAAATTTCAGCAATGGGCAATCTAGTACCCCATCAACATAAATCAGATAGAACAGAGCCTCTAATAGGAGAAAATTGTCAGTGGCTCTTTGTAACCTGACCAAATACATCTTCCCCAAATGCTTTCCTTTCTCTCCACTTGATCATACTATTAGACCTAGACTGAAACCACTTCCTCAATGACCCAATTCTCACTCAGCCCACCATCTGAAACACTCTTTCTGAGCAACCTCCCTATGACTTTGATCCTTTTCTCCTTAAACTAGCTGTGAGTAAACATTTGGAGTAATCTGTCATGCAGGCAATCCGCACCATCATCTAACTCTCATTTTTTCAAACCAAGATTGAGGCTCCAGCAGACTTGCACACAGAGCCATGAAGTGCAGCAATGATGCCAAAAAAAACAGATGAAGAAGAGGAGGAGTCATCCTGTGGAAAGGAAAAAGTTCTCAAGCTATCTGAATTAAAAAAAAACCTCTTACAAGTTCAACAGCCAGGGAATAAAATACACTTCAGTGGGGAGATAATCAGAAAGAAGACAGTCAAAAAGCAATCTTATAAAATAAAAGGGGAGAGGGATTACAGAGAGTAAATTTACCAGAAACAGAATAAAAATGGATCTTAGAAAGTACTACATACAGTGCAGAAATATAAGAAAAAGTGAAAAAAACTATATATACGACAGATGCAGATAATTAATATGGCTACTTTTTTATCAGAAAAAAAAAATTTAAATCTTATTATGCTACCCTTGGACATGTTCTCATTAACATGCCATGAAATCTTATATTCCATGCTAAATAAAAGCATACTTTTATTTCAAAGCATGCTTTTCATTGCAAAGCTCAAGCTAGGGGTGGAATGAAGACGAGCAACTGTTCAGTATTGGTAAATACACCATTTAATTGACCTAACTAATGCAAGCCAAGTATTAGTGCAGTTTCTGAAGAAAAGCATAAACATAAGTGAAATGCAAAAAATAAAATCAACTTACACATTTTTTTACTTTTATTCATGTATGTTTTCATATTTGTTGTCCTTGAAAAATTAAGTTATTATTGTAAACTTCACATCTAACAAAATTGTTTAAAGAATGAGTAAAGAAAACAATTTCATTTTATCTGGCTCAGTCCATTTCTCTTAGCTGAACCTAACCTAACTCAAACCTTCCACCTAGTGAAAAAATGGTCCAGTGTTTGCTATAGATCCAGACTGGGATCTTGCTTTCGATTGGTATTTCTGAAAGCAGGCGGTAGTAATAAGAAACTACTTTGCAGCACTGTCTTTCACTTTCAGCAAAAACTGTAATAGTAAGAACAGGAAAAGGCTTAAACTAGCCCAGCTTAATAAGAAAGACAAGAAAATGCAGTAATAGTTTTCATAGCTGAAGATCTGTGCAAAGGTTCTAAGTCGGCTCTGTAAAAGGAAAGCACTGTAAGATTATTGTGAAACTGAAGCATTCACTGCTAAGTTTAAAAGGCAAAGAGAAGCAAAACTTTTTTTTTTCCTCTCCAATTAAAAAAAAAAAATCACACAATACAAATTAAAAATCCTTTTTCAGAATAAGCATATAAAAAAGTGGAGTACTTTCACTACAGCATGGAAAAAATGTAAGGTTAAAAATTTAGGCTGGTGAAGCCACATCAACCTACTGTTGATTGAAGAGCATTAAGTTACAGAATCCCATACATTTACAGCAATATTATGGAAACTGCATTACATTATTTGATGTCCTGCCCAGTAACACAGTCAATCCAGATACTGTTTCTTGATAACACTTAACACACCCTAGTCTCAAAGACAGGATGATTGTTGCTGTCTTGCTATCCCTTCCTCCCCCTTTTGTAACCTTAATACTTTCAGTAGCCAAAGATATTTTCATAACCTTTTTTGACCTAATCCCTAAGACAATAAAAAATATTTAAGGACATTTCCCTACTGTCAAAGAGAGAATTATTCCATTTCAAGCATCTGTCAAATCTAAGCAATCTACTGTACAATATTCTATTTCTGTGTAAGAAGTTCAGCTGAAACTTTCAGTAACGCCTAAAGCACATAAACTGTTTTTTTTTCCCCACTACTCTTTTTAAAAAAAAAATCTTGCCTTCTTTCTCTTACATAACTTCTCCTTACAAGTACAACAGGTAGGAAGAAAAAAGTTAAAGCTGCTCTGAACTACAATGAGCCAAAATGTAATCGTCTTCAAGACGGCTGACAACTCTAAAAGAATCTCCAGATCAATGTAACAAAATTTGCTATCCTGTAATATGTGGAATGTCCCTTTGGTCAGAAGTAAACCAGTGTCCTAAACAAAGTGCCTGTGGTCTTGATAATACAATCACTGGGACAAGTCTTAAACAAAGTCCCTTACTAGAAATCTAGGACTCTTTCTACAGTCCCTATTCTTTAGAAATCATTGTCACTTCAACTACACCTGGAACAAAGATATTACATGTAAAATTTTGTTAGCCGTAGAAACTAAATTAGTAGCTAAAACAGAATCCTTCAACCATGAGTTTGATGTATTCCTCTCCCACCTGCTTCCTGTCTTCAAGTCTGTCATATGACAAAATGCAGAGATAATCACTGCTTACACACACAGTCTGTATTTCATAATAAAAACATGGGGGACCCCACATAAATCCCTGTTTTGAGTGAGTAGGAATAAACACCATAATTCTGCAGTCAACCCAAGAATTATTCAGCTATTCTTGGATCTCTTAAGTGATAATGATCAGCTTGACTCTCCAAATCATCAAGGGAAACTCTTAAAGGTCTTCATACAATGATAAACAAGCATACAACTGAGCCACAGGTGGTGAAAGACTCAATCTTTCTTGTATTTAACTTCACCTTAAATGTCGTCTTAGTCTCTAATCCATATCTAAATAAAAAGGCAGTGAAAGTCTGCAGGTGACCTGCACCAACATTACCATCAGTCCTTCTCAACACAAAGGCTGCCAAACAACTGCAGTAAGCTTAACATGTAGAGCTGCCATGCTCTGAAACACTTCCAGGATACAAACCTGAGCCTGTGCTGGTCTCAAGTGCGTTGAAGCAAACTATCTTCCGTTATTGTAAGCTAGATCTCTGCTTATAAAACCTTTGCTTCCTAAAATCCTATAACATTTTATTCTTTCAGGAAAGATGACTGTTTTCACTCAGCCCAGCAAAGATTTGTCCATATATGGACAACCCTGAAGACAACAAATGGCTCTTTTCCCAGTCTATTATCAAGCCAGGAAATTAGACTGCCTGAGGTACTCTGCCTTACTTACTCAGTTCAGAGCCGAGAGGAAACATTCTTGAGTTCGTTAATCATCCATTTTCACACGAAGGTGAACGGATGCTTTTCCTTTACAGCTTTAGCAGCAATCGCCACCATCAATTACATGGAAGATTAAAGTCCTCACACAGCCACGGGAGATAACAGAGCGCTAACGATGACAGCAAAAGTTACAGGGCAGACAGCCCTGTTCCCGAGGGCTTGGCAGAGGGAAGAAGAAAAGTAATAGGAAAATTTAAAATAAAATAAATATCACACATCAATAAATTCTGTGACATTGAAAAAGCAGAAACAGGAAAAAAGCAAAATCCCTGTGTTTTTAATAAAGTCTCAGCTATCTTCTTGCCATTCTTTATGTTTAAATGCAGTTCTACATAAACCTACAGCCTGAAGAACACTATGGATATGAAACACTTTACTCTCTGATACTCAGGGGCCTGTAAAGTTCATTCACCTCTCCATGCACAATTTGCAGTTGAAGTCACTAGTAAGGAAAAAACCCATACCTGTGAGGAATCTATATTCTGAACAGATCTGAAAAATAAGTTCAAGGCCCACAGAATTAAAGATTTTCTAAATGGCCAAGAAATTTCATCCTCCTTGAACAATGGAAACCCTGCAAAGAAACCCCTCTCACGGAGTCAAGTCCACTACCTAGAAACTTAGAGGCAAGCCATTCTTTGCCTTTTTAAGCTGCAAGAAAGGAAATTATTGAGGAAATATTAAAACCCAAGTGCACCATAAAAGGCATCTACCAGAAAACTAGCTACTATTTGCAATGAAGAATGTGCCTTATTTAAATGATAACAAATCACCACAGTCCCTATGTGGTGACTTTAAGATATAAAGAATGTATCAAAAGAAATATGACCAAAAGCTGGTATTTCAGCTCCTCAGAAGCTGGCATATTTCTTTCAGAAACTTGAGTAGGTGGGACTGTATTTTCTCAATGGAAAAATATGAACTGATGTGTCATAATCTATTTATGTTTTGTTGGTATTTTTTAAATCTTCTGCCAGAAAATTCCTTATTGCCCCTTCCACTTCTTGGTGTCCCAATTGTCTTTTCAGCTATGTTTATTTTCTGATTGGCAAGGAAACTACAAAATTCTATCTTGGGGTTTTTTTTTTAATATGCTTTCTTGTTCTTTTCCGTTTTCCTCCTACGAAGACATCCTGCGCACGTTAATCTTTCGAAGTATGTTTCACAATGGAACCGTGCAGCTCTTTATGCTGCCAGAATTAGTCAAGGCAACAAATAGCTAAAAGATGGCCACTTAAAGCAGTCACAGAATTGTAGCTGCTGTGTATCCATTCCTAATACTTCTCAAGAAGATTATGGGTATCTATAAAACTACTAGTCTCATTCATTTGACAGCTGTTCTCCCTTGGTAAAGTTGTCAGCATGGGGGCAGGTGTTTGGTTTTTCTGAGGAAAGTATCTTCTGAAATGAAGTTGTGATTGGATAATAAATAACCCCACAAAAAAACCTCTTCCTGATGATACTGCATCAGGAGGTGGTAGGAATCAATTAACAATGACAAGTTTTGGAAGGAGGAAAGACCACTGAAAGCACTATCACCCTTTCAACAGGTAGCCCTAATAGGGGAGGCACCAGGAGTGCCACCTCTGTATTTTAGGAAGATATGAACAGATTAGTTTATGTTAAAAATACTGCTACGAGCACTTGGTAGTACTCTATTTCCTTCCCTAGCTGCGCATCTTCTACATGTATAATACATGGGAATTTTACTGATGTAAATTGTACCTTTGTCAAGAAGAATATATTCACCATAAATCTAAATTTAAACCATGCAAAACTTAAAATCATCAAGGGAAGGGAGCAGGTTACTAAGTGAAACTGCAACAATTCTAACGGTTTGCCATTTAACAACAGCATCTAAAAGCATTATTTCCCTTCCTCCTTTTGTCTACTACATGAGATGAAGCGTTATTTCATCCCTCCAGCACAGTAGTCCACTTCAAAATGCTACATCACTGAAAAACAACTTCTGTCTACATGTAATTATGTGAATACCAAAAGAAAAGCTGTAGAATGGAAAACTAGCTTACATATATAGTTTGGACTCCAGCCTTTCCCCCATTACCAACAGCACTGTTTCCTCACCACAGCCTCAGAAACAGCAACTACCATGTATTTTCATAAAGCCTCCTGCTTTTCAAATATGTCACAAGCCCATCTGTTGAGTCAAAGAAAGGGATGTCTTTAAAACTTAAAAAAACAAGTCCAGAAGATTAAGCTGAATTCAAGCCAAAGGTAGCAAGTGAATGAAGTACTTCTGTGAGCTCAGATAAAAGGGTAAAGGGAATTTAAATATGCTGTAAACCAGATAATAATCTCCTGAAACAGAAACTTCTTGTTCTCCACTTTCAATGGAGAATAACTTTGTTAAATATAACAAACTAAAACATAATTGGATGTCAAATATTCTTGTTCAGGCAGTTCCACTGTACTCTTCAAAACCTGGAATTAAGTTAATTGAATTAATTATTCTTATCCAAATCATTATTCCAGCAGCTTTTAAGTGTGTTTGTTACACAGCTTTGATGGTCTGCTTCCACAAGTGTCCCAAAAAAAAAAAAAAAAAAAAAAAAAAAAAAAAAAAAAAAAAAAAATTATGTTGACAGATTTTCAGCCCTGAATATTGCATAACTGGCTGGAGGACAAAGCAGGGAGTTGCCTGTCTGCAGCATCCGATCAGGAGAACCATCTCCTTGCTCTAAAATTCCAGCTGCTACAGGCCTAACATTATCCTCACCAATTCACTTTTAATACTTGTCACAAACACTGTGGGAATGAAAAGTCTGTTTCAAGTCCAAAATGCAAGTTACAATTCAGAAATACACCTTCAGTGTATTTCACAGCTGGTGTCCCTTAGTACAATAGCTATTTAATGTTCTGTTTTCTTAAAAAGCTCCACAAAAATATCACAATCCTTTCAGAAGTAAAACACAAGCAGCCATCTCCACTCCCATTTTCAGACCAGCAGAGAAAAAACCCTATTTTTTATTATGAGGGAGTTAAAGAAAGCTGCTTTTCATTTTCTGTCAGCCATACAAATAAGGAGAAACCAGCAGCAAAGCTGCGAAGAAGTTTCATTAGAAAAGTACATAATGGCTTGCAATTCCCTCCTTTCCCTTGATTTCTATTTTTTTTATACAAAAAATGCAGGTCATGCCCTTGAGCTTCTGCCAATATATGATTTTACAGAAAGGCCATGTGCATAACTGAGTGGTTCAATATGAAGTAAATGATGAAAGAAATAAAATAAGATGTTAGTTGTTTCAAGTGAGTTTGCTCTTTAGTAGGAACTGAGTGCACTAACATTTTAAAAAGGAAAACTTTCACGAGTTGAATATACCTTACTCATTAGTTCAGATCATCTGAGAGTGTCCTTCCAAGTTAATTTTCCTGAAACCTGAAGCTAAACCAATTTTTATTTAATTCACAAATGAGTTTAGAGACACATCACTCCACTTAAAATAATAAAGGTCTATTTGGAAAAAAAATTGAAAAAAAAAAATCTAAGTGCAGTTTTCAACTGTGGATCCAGCTCTTGTTTAGAGTTTTATTGCTGTTTGAGTTGCAAATTCATCTTTGGCCTGGCAAAAGGAACAACCATAAACAGAGTAAGTATCTGCCAGCTGTTAGAAAAACATACTTTGCTTTACTTTACAAAATCATTTTATCCAACTGTTTTTAAACTACTTGCAGAAGTTTTCTTCAGTGAGATTTATGCAATTAAGCAAATAAACAACCACTGAGTCTTCTGTGCTACAGTATACAGAAAGAACAACTGTCTGTCTAGCTGCCATTGCCTTCCTGTCAAACCAAACATGAGGTTCAGCCCATACCTTTCAAGCTTCCTTGAGATCATGGGCTAGAACTGGGAATTACCCATAACACAATTACTATTATTTTTAATAATATAGAGCCATCAGAGTACCATTATGACCAAGACAGAAGGGAACTTTTGGAAGTAGTCAGTTTTTCTTCCACATCTGCATGCATAAGCAATGGTTAAGAGTGACTAAAAAGTTCTACAGAACTTTTTACAACAGCATCACAATATTCCACAGTCTGGCTGAAGTCTAAAAAAAATCTTGTCTGTACACAGGAGGGACTTTTTTGCTTTATTTTTTTTTAATTGGTTGTATGCTTTCTGAACTCCTATATGACCATTGCCTGAAATACAGCAAAAAACAGCTAAAGTTACTAAACATCAAACCTCTTCTCTAATCCTCTCCCCACCAAAACCAAGGCTATATAAGAATAAATAACGGAATGCTTTTTCCTTTGGAGCAGTTTTGAAGATTTCTCTGGTTACAAATTTGATACACATAGTTATTCACTCTACAAGTTACCACTAAGGTAAATCTCTGCATGCTGTTTTCTAACTGTGATCAGATAAAAACAATTGGGCACCCCAAGCATTCCAACCAACCACCTGTACTTCACCGAGCTCGTGTTCTTCCATACATTGCCATAACTTTTTCTGAAGTCAAGCAGAGGAATCCATGTCAAAAAAACAGCAAGACAAGTCACTGTGTTCCACAGGTCAAAACACAGTATTCAGTAGGAGACACTGAATACTCTCTAGCGATGAAATGTAATGTGTTTCCACTTCAGATTAAATCAGATTTTAAGCAAAATAACATATCAGACAGAAAAGTGATTTGGCTTAAACATATACAGTTGCAGCCAACAGGAACAAAGTGATACTGTTTCAACTTAATGCATTTTAGTTTCCAGGACAGACTCAGAAGAAAGAATGCATCTTCATCAGAAAATATATTCCTGACAGGAGAAATACACACTAGATAGATCTTGACAGGAGTAAAATGCATTAGATAAATATTTAGTCTATTTGAAGAATTTATCAAAGCCATCCAGCTTTATGCATCTAGCCCCTCTTGCCAGATTAATTATGTTGGATCTCCTGTTTTAGCACAGTCTGCAGAGAAAAAGACCAGAAGTTTTGTTGAAATCCGATTTAGTTACATCATATTTCAAAATATTTTGTAAAAATACTCTTCATGAATAAAAACTTTCAATACTTCTTTGAGGGTCTAATGTCAGGAAATCGGATTCATAAAGCACGAACAATCCATTACAACAAAAATATCAAATTATAGGAGTAAATATGATAAATAAATAGTGGTGGTTCATCTCCAGCTGGGCTTAAAACCACGACACATGGCAACAGAAATCAATGACAAATCTCACATTAAACGAAGCAGAGTTCTGATTTTTGTTCTGTTTCCAGGAAACACAAATGCATTACATCAGTCGAGATGCACTTCCCATCACGATGACTTGATTGCAGAGTCCCTTGGTAAATGACACTTGAGAAGGAAAAAGCTACTGAAAACATCATTGACCTCTCCTGCAGCAGTTATGTATCTCTGCCTTGTGCATGAAGCACTAAAAACCTTAGGACTACAAAGAAATTAGAGCCATCATTAATAGAACCTCAATGCTATCCAGAGAAGATTCAACAAGAAAAACCCAACAGATCCTTAAAAAGTCAAAAGTAGCAAAACATGCAATTGCCTTACTGGCTTGTCAGCTACAAAATTTGCCCATACAAATAGATTTTGACCTAGTGATTAACTGTTATCAAATTTGACCGTACCATACATGTGTCAGATGAGTTCATGAAAATCAGCAGCTGGGAAGACCCCAGCAGCATGAGCAAGTGTCCACAGAAACTCCACCCATCTTATGAGATAGCAGACATTCCAGGCAGCAAGGAAGTGGTGGAGAAGGAAGGAAAAAAGAAAAAGCATCAGGAATATCCAGACTTCAGATGTAATAACTACTGAATTGATTGGGGTTTAGGGATTACTGGTCTTTGTCTTACTAAATTTGAATTGAACAAGTGCAAAGTTGAGCAGATTCATGGTGTTTCAGCAGAAAAACCAAGCAAGCAAAGTTGCTAAAATATGAAGACATACAAAATAGGAGAGCAGCAGTTTGGGTGGTACCCAAGTTATACACTGCTCTAAAAAAAGAAAGCATTATGTCAGTAAGATGACAATATTTGTATTACAGCATTTTACCAAAAAATTCATAAATAAGTTTTGGGGTTTTTCTCAGAACAAGATTATTTCCAAACAAGTCTGAGATAGACTGCTAAAAACTAACTAAATAAATCCCAAGCCTTACTTCAAAAGTTTCACTGAACTGCACATCAGGTGATCAGTTGATAAAACTGAAGGACTAAACATTCACAGGCAGATTTTGACAGCCAAACAATATAAAAGACACCAGTAAGTAAAGTAAGCATTTAACCTCAGCAGTACAGGACAGGAAGTGACTGCTTCTGCATGTAAATGACAAAGCGCACACTGAGTAGCAGCATAGGAAAGTATCAGTAACCATCATTTAGACTGATGATATATTACTTTACAGTCACTGTACAATTTTAAATGTACTTACCTATTTCTCCTTATTTACACCCTTTACTGATACTCCTCCCAAAACCCAATAATTATCCTGAAGTTCAAGAGCTCTGGAATAGCTTCAGAAAGATTTCCCTACAGATGCAAGGATGCAGGTTTGAGTTATGAAAACAATTACAGAAAACATTACATTACCAACTGAAGTTCTTCCTCAGTAGGCTTAATCTTTCACTTTTGAAGCAACAGCACTGACTGTAGCACACTCAGTTGTGGCCAGACCATACCAGTAAATATATAGGAGGAAGAAAGTATGTTCTAAAACTCAGAGCAAATTCATGACAAAAGATGAACTGCCTCAAGTTCTAATGCTCAGGATCAATAAATGAGGCAAAAAATGGGAAGTGCTCAGCAAACTATGAATTGCAAATACAGTCAAGAAGCAACTAAATAATATATTCTAGTTTCTCTTCTCTTTAACATGTTTTGTCTTCCCTTTCATTTTTTTCTCTCCCAGTCTTTTTGGTGATGGTGAGGTAATTTTGTCATCTTTATTGTTTTTACAATTTCTCACTATATATTATATATAATGCTATCTGCTAAAACACTAATTCTTTCCTCAATTAAAATGTAACTTAGAAAAGTGGCAGTAGCAGAAATAGATCTAATCAAAACTAATAATTACCTCACACTTCATGTTTTTAATGCAAGCACATTTAAAGTGATTTCACTGTTGCCCATGAAGAGAATTATGTTTTTCATCCAAAGCTCCCAGATCCCCAGCATCTGGGAGCTGTTTACAGAAAAAGACAGACACAAACATAAATTAAGTCACAGGACGCTATAGCAAAAATCTGCTTGGATCATTAAAACAATGTGGTCTGACAGAAGTATCCCCAGATTAGAAGCCATTGTGGCTCTGTCATTTTTCTACTTTGTAGCCACTCATGTACTTTGGTAAGGTTTCCCCGGCTACTTGGAAAGATGACAATGTTGCTCATTGCAACTTCCTGGTTTTGCAAACTTCCAGGTTTGTTGTGAGAACCAGTCTGTGTTCATTCAGTGCTTGGGGCAGGGGCTGGGTAAGGGTGGTGGATGTAATTATTTCAGTTTATCTCCAACCATTAACTGAGTAAGAAAACTAATGAATATTCTTGTACTTCTACCTAATCCTTTTCCATTCTTCAGTAATATGCAAGTGACAAGAGTTTATTACTGCCCCATAGCACAAAAAAGGATATAAAGCTATTAGAGAGCATCCAAAGGAGAGTAACAAAGATGGTGAAGGGCCTTGAAGGGAGGCTGTATGATGAGCAGCTGAGGACACTTGGTCTGTTCAGCCTCAAGAAGAGGAGACTGAGGGGAGACCTCATTGCAGCTACAACTTCCCCATGAGGGGGAGAGGAGAGGCAGGCACTGATCTCAGTGGTGGCCGGTGACAGGACCTGAGGTAACGGCCTGAAGTTGTGTCAGGGGAGGCTTAGGCTGGATGTTAGGAAAAGGTTTTTCACCCAGAGGGTGGTTGGGCTCTGGAACAGCTCCCCAGGGAAACGGTCTCAGCACAACCTGACAGAGCTCAAGAAGTGTTTGGACAATGTTGTCAGGCACATAGACAGTGCTCTCAGGCTCGTTACGTGACTCTTGGGGTTGTTCTGTGCAGGATCAGGAGTCAGACTCAATGGTCTTGCAGGTTCTTTGCAATTCAGGATATTCTATGATTTTATGAAAAAAAAAAATATTTCATGCCCACAATACCACCAGTAGAAATGCCCAAAAGAAAACTAGCAATTCCATCTCTGTAAAATGTCTTCATAGTAGAATTAGAAGGATTTGGGGGTTGCTAAGAAAAAAAAAAAAAAAGAAGATACCAAGTAACGTTTCCTATCAACATCATGCATATTCTGTGCTGGGGAAAGTACTTTGTCAAAGAAACAAAAGTCTTGTGAGGAAAAAAAAAAAATAACACCAAACCAAAAAAAACCCACCTGAGCTTACAAGCAGAAGCCTTCATAGAGATAACTTCCAAGATGGCAAAGTTTACATTAAATAGATCATGCTGTATCCTCATCTTCCATGTTAAATAACGTATTTTAAACATACACTTCCAACCCATAAACGTGCCTGCACAAGGGGAGGAGTTCTCATGTATAGAAAGAGCAGCCTTAAGGAGGAAGAATTAGGCCATTTTTTTAAACAGGGGGGTTAGTTTATGTGAACTTCAAGTGACCATGAAACTACAGCATAAGTGTACCAAGCCCAGCCAAGCTGATCTAAGATGAGCTCCTGATGAAAGGGGTTATCCTGTCATCAGCTCCCAGCAACAGGCTGACGTGTCACCAGGCTTCCCATCAGCACCAGTGACCCTTTGACTCACAAATTAAACTTCCTGAACTTATTCAGGAAGTGAACTATTAGAAAACTTATTTTACACCAGAGAGAGTCAACAAGCACCTAACATATCTCAGCCCTCTGAAACAGCCTCCTTTGGGATCAGACATGTTCCAGAATTAACAGACAGAAAGGGGAATGAAGCCAGACAGGGTAACAGTTTTTGCCCTCATTGCTCCTAACAGCTTATGCTCTCATTGCTCCTCGTTGCCTTTTGCAATCTGCTTCTGGAGATTACCAGCACATGAGTAGGACTCAAGGTCACCTTTGCAGTTCTTCATCCATCACAGCAGCCTACATCTCAGTAAGTCAGCAGACCTTCACCTCTGCATGTATCACAGGTTAGGAAGCCAAACAATGTGCTTGAGCCTTCTTCCTGCTACCTCTGCTGAGCTGTTAGTGACTTCAAGCAAAGAAGCACAGCTTAAGTATCTCAGTTGCCACTAGTAGACCTGCCAGAGCTCATCTCTGACATCAAAACATACCAAAAATCATATGGGTTTAAGCCAATATTAAAGTCTTTATAGAGGATTTAAAATCAGTTTGTCAACTGAAGTTTAATTTCCAAAGTTCAGAACAGAACTATATTTAAACAAACTTAAACAATTTCTGTTCTGGCAAAAGAATTCAAAAACTCCAGTATTGCTTAATATAACTGTGCAATTGTTTTCATGTTCTCTTTTCAATTTTGATATATATAGCAAATTTCAACTTCCTTGCCCATTCCTCCCTTCAGCTCCATAAACAGCAAAAGAATTGTGAAACAAGAGAAACAAAAACCTCCTTTTTAGAAGTGCTTGGGAAGAAGTGTTTCTTGGCACAGCAGAATGGCTAGTTGCTTTGATTCAAACACAAGTTGTTAAAACAAGATGTTGCAAAGTGCTAAGAGAGTAGTTCAACATAATTTTTAAAGAAGTACAGACAGCTGAATGAAGAAAAACAAACAAAAAATTAGCCTTGCAGTCAAATCAGAAGGTAACACCTGCAACATCATCTTTTAAACAAAAACCAAGGCTTGTCATGGACAAGTACGAGGTCACCAGCATCAAAGCAGCCAGCCACAGTGATGTTAGCTATACTCACAGCATATCCACAGCCAGAGCCACCCAAGGCCATTCCTGTTAAGAGACAGAGAAGGGCATGTGCTCTACGTGTAGCCAGCATTACACTTCAATAAACTGTTGGAAAAAAATAAAAACCAGGAACAAGGTGGATCAGTTATTAAACTACAATTAAAGCATTAAAAAAAAAAAAAAAGAAAAACAAAGAAAGGAAATAAAAACCACATGGGGTAGAACAGTAAAACTTTCAGAGCGACCATAAAAAACAATGGTAAAGGACATTCTCAGCTGGCATAAACAAAAGATTGTCAAATAGCAACTGGCTATTCATGAAGATAATATTAAGCTGAAAAAAATAAAGAAATAAATTAAAATATTATCTGTCAGCACATTCACAAAGAATATAAGATTCACCATGCACACTTATGTTGTTACTAAGGAGGAAAAAGCTAATAGTTAAGCAGAAAGAAAGCATTTGTGACATTAAAAAGAAAAATAACACTCACACTTGAAAAACAGTAATCTTTTACTTCAGTCAAATCTTATACTTCATTGAAGAGATTCCCTTGAAATTTGATAATTGGCTGGGAGATATTTACATATCAAGCCTTTCATCTACCCCAAAAGAAACCTCTCAAAGTTTATAAATAGCTTTCCCTATAAGGATGAACATTTTCTTCTGCTGTAATTGCATTCCTTTGAGCAATAAAAATGTTAAACTCCTCTTACCATTCCAGTCTTCTCCCTGTTCTATTCCTGATTTTTGTCCCTTCAACACTGCTGTCCTAGATGGACAAGTCTCCACCATCTTTCATTAACTTCAGATACATAATATCACCACACACACTTCATTCATCCTTGTCAACTGACCAATTTCGTGTCTCTTGTTCTCCTATGAACACTCATTTACACATTTTAGTCACAACTTCCAAAGATCCTTCCAAAGCAGCAAGTCCAGGAAACAAAGACAGAAAATATAAATAATTCTGCTTACTCAGGCAGCAAGCCATGTACTCCAATATGGTCCCTTATTCATGGCATGCATCTTTCATTCAGGACTTTGCAGAACCTGCGGATCATTCCCTAGGAGAACTTGGTGTGAAAAAACAAGGTCTGCCTACTGCCACAAATAGTTTAGATTGTTTGGTTCCTCTACTGCTCTGTAGAACTACGTCCCTAAACAAGCAATTAAAACAACCCAGAGCCTGATCTTTAACCACAAAGTACAGGGGCATGATACACCTTCTGTCTGCAAAGCTAAAATCTTATCCTTTCATAAGGTTAAGATCGAAGTATAATTCCCAGCACTTTTTGGGAACAGTCTGCATTTGCTTACTCCCAACACACATGCAATTAGGCATCAGTCTAAACTGGATCAAGGAGCTCACTAAAACTTAAGCAGAATAGACAGGACTAACCCTTGAGCCCACATCCTCTGTGCTTAGTTCAAAAAAGCATGAGTATTGCATATAGCTCCAACAAAAGTCCAAAAAAGGTCTGAAAGAAACATGCAATCTACAAACACATTCCTACCCACAAAAAGTCTATGAAAGTTCTTGCAACATGCCAAATGATTCTGTTCTCTCTACCATCACAAGAGCTAAGCCAGAAACTGTACTGTTCTATAAACATTGGAGACTGCAGGTCAGCCATTCCCTCTGATGTCTCAAAGCACTTCTCAAAATGACACCTCTAATCCCAAGACCTTCTTGCATTCTTGATCATCAGCTGAAGGCCACAAAACTACATTAAACACTTAAGATCCATGAAAAAAAGCAGCTTGACAACAGCAGTTGTCTCAGGAGTCTGTACTGGTGAAAACTGAAGTCTGAAGAAACAGGAACATTGGGACACATCCACACAAAAGCAATTTGCTCTCAAGAACGAGACACGGAAGCCTGGCACAACGAAACTTGAGTATATTAGCTAAGGCAGTGCCTGTTTTAAGAACAGATGAGTTCAGTTTCCTGTTACATCAAACAGTAACTTTCATCAGTCCTACGTGTGCTCAAAAAAAGGCAAGAAGTAAAAATACTGACATCACATTTAGGGCTAGGCAGACAGTGGCGGATTAGGAAATACAATGAGTCACCGCAAACACAGAACACATCGTGAGCATTTTAAAACTACCATGCAAAATTTCTGCTCACCAAAAAAAAAAATCCAGACAATACTGTTTAAGTGAACTATACCAGAAGAAGAATAGCACCATAGCACCTTCACACAACAGAAGTAGTTGAGGAAAATAAAAACACTGTAAAAAGGACAGTATAAAATACCAGACCACTGCAGGAAGAAACAAAATCAGTACAGCTCAGCAGTCAAGAAGGAAACATCAGCTAAAATAAGTTTATGGGTGGACAAGGGGAAAGTAATATAAAACTGAAATTACAATATAACTAAAAGACAGGCATGCAAAGAAAGGACAGCTGACAGAGCTATGTTCCAAAAAAGAATTCGCTCTAGAGAAGCTGCCAAGGTATCTGTATATGCATGAAAGAAAACCAAAATATAAACACAAAAAAAACAGTGTAAGTAAAAGAATGAGTTATCATAAACTCAACTGCTCTGTGTTGGCGAAAAAAATCATTAGTGAAATACTGAGACACTTTCTTTTTTTTTTTTTAAGACTAAGTCAAAGACCTTTAGAAGAAAGGGAAGTAGCTTTACCCAGTTTGGAAGCAAATAAAATAAGACACTATAGAAGAATACAGTGGAGATATAGAAACTAGGCAGTGAGGAAGACTACAAAAGAATAAAAAGGATGCACCTTTAGCCACCACAATTCAGGCTAAACATCTTATTCTCTGAACCACAATGTTGCAAAAATGCTACTAAAATATACATGACAATGAAAGTGGCTTCTTTCCTGCCAGTGTGGAAATTTCCCCACAGAGTGAAGCAAAGCAAGCAGTATTACTCAGTGCTTGTCAGCAGCTACAAATACCTGCTATTTTGTGTATGCATGGGTCAGAAGAATTAAAGTTGTGAGGTTTCTGTACAAAGTTATTAGAATTTCAGATGCTAAAGTTTTCTTTTCTTTAGGAAGTGTTTGTGGCTTGACATTAGGGGATTTCTTTTTGATGCAAGTGGAAGGAGAGAGAAAGGAAGAATGCTGAAATTATTATCAGCTGAATAAACTTTGTTAAGAGAAATACAGCTCTGGTACATGGGAGTTGGCTGATAATGCAGAAACAAGAAATCAGATCAATAAGTGCTAATGAAAACATTAAAAGTTTTCAGACAGAAGCTGGATTAAGTGGTCTCAGATGCTGACAATCTCTTCTTTGGGTCTCGGCACCAAAGAAGGCGAGATTACTACTGCTGCTTCTACATTGAAGTTTGTTTTTGTTTTTTTTTTTCATTAGATATCAATAACATTACTATGGATTTCCTGAAGGCAGTGAATAATATTCAAAAGCCTTCTATTTTAGTATTCTTGAGCCAGAACTACTTAAGAAAGTCTTCAAGTGATACACTGACCACAGCTGTACTCCTTTTGAGCCACAAGATTTGGCATCTCTTAATGATGTGACATTTTATTGTTAAAAATCCCACTCAGACTAAACCTTGCTACCAGTGTGTTTTCCAAAAGAATATTAAATTTGTAAAACCAATATTTTTTGTTCTTAATGCCGCCTGTGACAAGATGCTTAGGAGCTGGAATTAAGAAAGCTTCCTGTGGCAACAAATCACTGTGAAAATGTATATTAAAAGAATTTTGAAACAAAGGAATTCTTTAATTTTTTTAAAGTATGTAAACGGTATATTTTTTAAACTAATTCATATTCTTGCCAAGTTTGTTTTTTAAGACATAATTAGCATACTTGAATGTTGAAATAAAGCATTCTTAAAATGCACTAAACTAAAGATTAATGCGTGACTTTCCTGTAAAAATTTAGAACTTGTTAATCAAATTGTCCTTCTCTTCTGCAAAAATAAACACATCATGAGCATTGTGGAATGTTCATCTGTTAGCAAAGCCATTGTGGCGAGTCTGTTACCTGCCTTTTGAACAGCCTCATTTGAGTGTGCAACATGCCATTTCATTGTCTGGCATAGCAGGAGCCAAAGTCTTCAATAAACACCAGCCAGGCTGGTTCCTCCCACACTAATTATGACAGCTTGACAAGAAGTGATGAAGAAACCACAGAAATTTGACACTTCCTCACAAGCTTTTAAAAGGGGACAAAGATGGCAAGGGAAGCCCACCTGCCAGGATGAAAATCCTGTGTCCTAACCTTGAAACAAATTAGGGAGAAAAAAAAGCATAATTTAACAGCAGAGCTCAAAGCTGAGATTTGATTCCACACAGTTGCCAAGCTCAAGTGCATCGACTTGTCACATCCCCAAGCCAAGCGAGGCTGAGCTGCGGGAGCCTCCAGAAAGCAAAGGCAGCAGCGCTCTCGGAGCTGTCAATCAGTAGGTGGCACTCTTCAAACTCCGACCGGGGGAAGCCAACCACCAGCACAAGCGAGGACACACTACCGAGCAGCCTGGAACTTTAGCAAAAATACCAACAAGAAATACTGAACTGGTTTAGCCATAACTGATGCCCATGGGAAATGCAATGGCTTCATTTCTATAATATATAAAGTGACCCTTGTATATAATTTCTGAGGTTTCTAGAAATTACAATTTTTGGGTGCTATAAAGATTTTGGATGAACACTATTCTACACTAACAAAATCAGAACCTTTAGAAATTATCCCTTATATCTGCAGAACACTTTGAGTGCAGCATTGTAGATAATTATGAAGAAGGAAGTCAAACTCATGACTGAATTTTATCTTTTTTTTCATTTAACAAAACATAGCATAACTATTTATGTTTTATCACAGTTGTTCTTCAAAGCTGGACAATAAATTTGTTACAACAAATGAAACAGGTAAACAAATAGTTTGGAACAATATATGAATTGTTCTTTCTGTGAAATTTACTAGTGAAGATGGGACCAACACACCCAAAGATTCAACTGTTTTTAGGACAGGAGTTAAAATCAATACAAGGTATAACCAAAATAGAAATACTGTTCCATAAAAAAAAAAAAGTGTCAGACTTCCCATTCCTGCAAATCATGTTTCTTCATTTAACAATACTTAAAAAAAAAAAAAAAAAAAAAAAAAAAGAAAGAAAAAAACCCACAGATTTAAATCAATACCCTTTACTACTTATTTAATAAAACAGTAAAAGAAAAAGCAGATTTAGTTACAATGTTCAAGTACAGGTACTTGTAATTTAAACAGCCAGCAGAGGGAGTATAAAAACAATTTTAAAACCCTCAAACAGCCTTTTTTCTTTACATATATTTTTTACTTATGATTTAGCTCTCTTTTAGAATACAATAATAATGCCAACAGTTCAAACATTGTAATATTATAAAACAAACAAAAATCGAATGCTCAAATATTAAACAGAATTACTTGAAACTCAAATACTTTTTAAAGTAGCATTCAAAAATGAGTTGATAGTAAACTCAGTCTGAAATACAATTTTAAACACAAGCAAGGTTAACATCAACAAGCTTCATAAGCCATAAGTTTAAAATCCACTCACTCAGACTCTCATTCTTAACTTTCTGAATCTAAAACTAAGTCCACTATTCCATAATATTGAGAGAATGTTGGTTATAATCTATTTGTATTAGAAAATGGCACAGAATCTTAAAACTGAACAGAAGTTACTGTTGCACTGATCTGTACAATGGATGATGTAAGAGCAAGACAGCCAGGTATATGCCCTAGATCATTAGTGCAAGTAAGAACTCACATGACTGTTTCAAAATCAAGTCACTAAGTCACATACATGTTGAATAAAAACACACCTTTACACTTCAGGTTTTCACCATGTCCAGCTGATGAGGGTGGCTTAAACATGAGCAAAAAGGAAAAGGACACAAATGGGGTGAATGAAGCTACCAGCCTTGTATTAGAATATTAAATAAGCTGCCATCCTCCTTACACATGTGGCAAAAAGAAACCATCTCCCAACTCATCTAAACTATCCCACTGGGCATAATCACACCTTCCACAGCTCATCTCACGGGGGGAGAAGGTTACTGACTTAACATTACCTCCTCTCTCAAGGCATAGGAGCGCTAGGTACTCCCAAACCATCAGGCACAGGCAGCAGAGCTGAGGAGTCAAAGGGACAGAACATCAGATATTCCAAATGTAAACTGCATGTTTTACAGACAACCATTTGTAAAAATACCTGACTTGGAAAAAGCAAGGCTTTCTCCACTCTTAATTGCTTGTGCTTGCATGGTTTTCATCACCTTTCCATGCCATTCCTTGCTGTCTGCCCTATGTATTTTTCTGTTATCCCACTAAATAGAAAGGCAGTGCTGCAGACCAGGACACGTGGTGTTCCTATACATTAATGCAAAATGTGAAACACCAGTTGTGATGGGAGCTGTTGAATGACATCACTTATCATAACTATATCCTACTTTAGTGATAATTTTGCTTTCAATTAACCTGGAGTCAGAATCTATGGGGTGAGAACCAGAGACAATTTCTTACATATTCTAACTTTTAAGCATGATTTAATTGGAAAACCAAATTCTGTCCACCTTCACACAAGGGATTCATCGCTGAAGATCAGCATTTAACTTACAACACCCTGACTAAAAAAAAAAAAAACAAAAAAACACAGATCAGGAAAAACAAGAGTCAAGACAAGATTAACTTTTCCATTAGATCAAGTACCAGGAATACTTCTGACATTATTTAAATTTTAATTGCTATTTTCTTCCTGAACAACATACCTTACATATTCTTTCTTAGAGTGCTGCTTAATCAGAAAGTCTTAGCATGTGGCATGTGAAAGTATGGACTAAAACAGCCAAAAAAAGGTAACTGTGTATAATAAAAATATGCTGATAATTCTCTGACCAGCAGAAAGCCCACATAGTGTAAAGAACTCATACCTGCCAGTAGACTCAAGGCACACAGATGACATATGCTACACCTGCACCATGAGAGAAGATCTGGAATGTGGAAGGAAGATGGGATGCTCCCCTAAAGGCAAGACATTTACTGGAAACCTGAAATACTGAAATACCTGGCAACTTGCAGTATTCTAAATATGACAGAACTCCACTGGACTGTTGATCCAGGATGTTCAATACTAAAAGTTTCTTAAAACACTGTGTTATGCACCAAGACTTTAAACAGTTAAGAAAAACAACATACACCACACAAAGTTCATATAAGCTTCTTCAGTCCAGTGCTTCATTAGGAATTTTAATAAGAGAAATAGCCAAATATGGCAAAAAAATGAGTATTGCAGAATCTAACATTTTAATAACAGTAACCTTTTAACAAAATCCTGACTGGAGAGCATGCAAGTCAGAAGAGCTGAGATGAAAGAGGGACTACATCTCTAGCAATTTCACTGTTTTCCACTCTTGAGGATTCTGTTATGCCACTTTTAAATCTTCTCTCCAGAAGGACTCATCTCAGTTCTCTTCCCTACAGAACTCCTCAGGGTCCCTGCAAAAATACTTAGGCTCTTTTTTTTGTCTTTAAAGTCAAAGAGCATATATATGCACACAGATATGATTTGGAATTTAAAATGTAATTCAGGAAACAAAAGCTATGAGACACAGCACATTATCTTCATTATTTTACATGATCTCATCCTCTTCAAAACAATGATAGCCTTCCGGCTGCACTATAACCAGGACTGCACACAGCACTCCGAACAGTTGGACAAGTGCTCTTTGCAGTAGCTGCACTGGAACTGAATGGTATCTTGTTTGACTTCCCTCCACTCCTTTTTTCAGCCTGGTTTCCTAAGGAAATCAGATTTCTGCAATCACTCGGGGAGGGAGGAAAGGGTACATATACGTACATACACACTGCATGCGAATGTCCGTCCGTCAGTCTACCTAACCTCACTAATACCTTTTGGGCCCATTGGTCAGTTTCAATCACATTCAAAAGGGGAGCAGAGAATATCAGACTTTTAAGTTCTTGAAAGTTTCATGAGCACGGGCTGCGAAGTATGGAAAAGTGTTTCCACAGAGAGAGGCTGCATGTCTTCTTAGACGTCAGTAAACTCACAGGGGAAAGAATAGTTCAGCTCCTTTCCTGCCTGCCGGAAAATCTTCAGTCAGAGGTCACAATCAGTGAAAGACAACCAAATTTCTTGTGTTCAAGAGTTCATAAAGTAGCTTAAGTAGAATTCACTACTGCTTCCAAAGCTGTTTTGAACAAACCTGATGTTTTCCACATCATCTTTTTCCTGGTCTAGCATAGGAGTGAATTGCCCTACATGATACACATTCCCTCGTTCAGTTCCTTCCTCTCAAGACCACTTATTTTAAAACATCAGCATTGTACCACACGCATGGCATCATTCTACCCCTCTCAAACACAGAATTAAAACTGGAAGAATTTCAGATTCCCTTCAGGTCTCAAGACTAAACAAGTATGTGGCTCTGTGCCATAATCAACTATTGAATAAAGTTGAAAAAAGACAGGGCAGCAAATACAATAATCATCTTTATTTACCACTACTCTGGAACACAAGTACGACCACACTTTCAGGCTCTTGTTCTTAAGATAGCTGTAAGTAATAAAACAGATAATGAGGTTTCAGTGGACATCTCTGTAGTTTATCTCACATCTCCCCATTGAACCATACATGGTTCACCTGTATCCAAAAAGCCACCTATAACGAAGTATACTAAAAGACTAAAATTCAAGTCTAGGGATGCCTTAAGGCATAGATCCACAAACTAAGGAGCTGTCACAAGAAGAAAATATAGCCACAGCTGATAGAAGTCATCCTAAGCGTCAAAATACTAGACAAGCAAAAAAAAAAAAGTTCCCTATTAAAAAAAAAAAAATATATATATACATATATATATATCGACATGTATATATATTATTTCAGCCCTGATATACGCTCCGTTTGTAAATTCTTTAGTCCCGTGACCACACCGAAGCCCAGCGGGGTGCTGGAACTGAGGGCTGGCGGGGGGACAGGAGCAGGCAGACCCCGGAGGTTTCGGCCCGAAGCCCCGGCCGTTCCGGGGCCACCCCAGCCCCGGGGCGCGCACTCGGCGGGGCGCGGCGTGCCGGGGAAGCGCCTCGGAGGCGGGAGGGCGAGACACCCGAGGGACAGCCGGGCCGCACGTCCCTGCGAACGGGGAGTTCGCGCCGTGCGAAGCCTCCTCCCCGCTCCCACACCCCGCCGCAGGGCTCGGCCCGCTCCCGCCGGGCTCCCCCGGCCAGCACGGGGAGGGCACTAGCCGAGCCCAGCAGGGAGAGGAGGCCGAGCTCCGGCCCCTCTCCTGCCTGCCGGCACGGGGCGATCACGGCCCCGCGCCCTTCCCCCGCGTTCGGGCTCGGTGGGAGCCGGCAAGGCTTTGGGAGCGGCTGGCTGCGGGGAGCCCTTTGTGGAGCGCCTCAATCCCCTCTTTATTCCGCCCTCCTCGCCCGCCAGCCGGTCACTATCCCCGTTCCAGAGCCAGCCCCTCGTAGCAAGGAGCACATGTTTCCTCTCGGGCTCCTGGCCCGCCTTACAACGAGCCACGGCCAGGGGAAGGCGGCACCCGGTACCGAAGCCGAATCAGAAATATGGAATGTGAACGCGCGTGGCAGATCTGACGGGGGATGCAGAAAGAAGCAATCCATTTCACCCTTTTCGGTCCTCCGCTGCCGCTTTTCTGTCAATTGCCGATACCATAATGCTTCCTTATTGCCTGTTCAAGTAAGTAGGGGGGACAGTCTCCATTCCTCTACGTGTCATTCCTGAGCGAATTAAGCATGTACCAAGCAAAAGGCTGACACACATACCCGTAGAGTTGTCTGATACCGGAATGATGCCGAAATCCTCGAGGCGTTAACAGCCAGCTCCCACAAAGAGCACTCAATTACATCCAGCATCCCCTTTGTCCGTGCATCCTCAATACACACCCGGCCGCTCCTCCATGCGTCCAAGCACGCCCCACGTATACGGCCCCTTTGTGTCCTCGCCTCCCCTCCACTCACAAAGAAATGCCCTTTACACAAGGCATGCACCCAAGCCTCGGACACAGCCCTTCGCCTTCCCCCGAGACACGCGCGACCCGCCGCCGGGCACAGCGCTCCGGTACCTACTTGTATTCAAGAAACAGTCCGTAAACCTCCTAAAGCAGCTTGCAGAATTAGATCCATCTTCCATGTCTGGCCCTAGGAGCAGGGGAGACGAGAAGGAGAAGAAGGCGCCTCTCTGCCGCTGCTGCCGCCTAGGAGTCCTGCTCCCGCCGGGGCCGTCGCCTCCTCGGATCCCGTCGCCGCGGGCTGCTGCTGCTGCTGCAGCACCGAGGGAATTACAGGACCACGGGCGAGAGGCGGCTGGGGAGAGGAGGAGCCGGGAGTGGTGCTGCCGGGGGCCGCCGGCTGCGGAACGGAGCAGCAAGCCCTGGATGGAGGAAGAACAGAAGAGTCTCCTCCTGCCGCTGCCGCCTGGATGGGCGATCAAGTGAGCTGCTGCTGCTGCTGCTCCGCCAACATCTCTTCTTCCTCCTCCTCCTCCACCTCCTCCTCCTGCCGCTCTCGCTGCCTCTCCTCCTCCTTCCCTCCCTTGGAGACTTGTGAGGTTAAAGGAAAATGAGGAGGGGAAACGAGGAGGCGGCGGCAAGAAATAAAAAGAAGATGGAGAAGCGTAAGAGAAGGAGGGGATTGGAACGAGGAAAGGAGCCGCTGCCGCTCTAGAGACGATGCTGGCGGAGACGGCGGAGGAGGCTGTGCCTGTAGCGCGGCTTCTGCTGCTGGCGGTGGTTGTTAGGAGGAGAGAGAGGGAGCTGCAGGCAGCCGAGTCGCCTCCAGGAGCGGGGGGGGGAGGAGGAGACCCGCCGCTGCCTCCACCTCCACCGCGCTGGCCATGGGAGTGGAGCGGGCGGCTGCCGGAGCCGGGCTTTTCCCCGGGTGCTGCAGCTAGGGGGGCCGAGGGGCGGGATAAGATCCGCTTCTCCGGGTTGGACATGCTTCCGCTCTTCCCTCCCTTTCGCGGTAGTTTAAGGCAGGACGTCTAGCAGAGATACGGGAGTAAAGCGAAAAGGGACGCCGAAAAAGGACGGAGCCAAACAAGGGGCAACCGCGGATCGGTCCTCAGGTTCCTCCGGCAACTCCCGGGCAGTATTTCCTCCGCACCCCGGCTCCCCGCCCTCATAAAATCCTCACATTTCCGTTCCCCCTTTAGGCCAGAGGGGACAGGGCGCTACTGTCCGCCAAGCGGTTTCAATCCCCTTTAAAGTCCGCTTTTCCCCATGCTCCCACCTCGCATTCACAGCAAGAAAAAGGCAACAATCTGTATTTTCTTCGAGCGAGGCAAATATTGCCCCGTATATGTGCGCGCTCGCCTGCAAAGAGGCAGATACAAGTCACTGCAGTGCCGCTTCCACACCAGCCCCGGCCGCCAGAAAACGCCCACTGGCGGAGCCAGCGCTTCCCAGGCTCCCTCCCTCCCTTCCTCTCACTGCTAGGCGCGCACACGGGAGCTACAGCACAGCGGTTACCTAAAGGGAAAGGGGGGAGAAACACAAGGAAAAGATCCTCCCTATGCGGTGTCATTATTTTAAACATACATTTCCAGCTGCTGAGATCAAAAGGCAGACGTCCTGCTATTCCTGGGCTGGAGACACCAGAGAGCTGCCCCTCCATTTCTGTGGGGCATCCAACACCATTTCCACGCGGAGATGCGCAGACCCTCCCCGACGCTCAGCATCACATGTGTTTGCTTTGGCTCTCGCCTGTCTTTCCAACCACTTGGCACACTGACGGCCACCCACCCCTCAACCCCAGCCCTCCGGCTCCCCGGAGGCTGCCTCAGATCCTGCTCTCAGGTGCAGTGTGGCCCCGGGGCTGCCACTGGCCTTGCTCCGCAAGCACAGGCACCGTCTCTCGCCAGTGGAGCCTGTCGCGCTGGCCAGCCGCCACCTCGACCCTGCGTTCGGTCCCTGGGCATTCGGGGCCCCTCCCCGCCGCCTCACCCCGCCATCCTGGCCGCAGCCTGCCCGTCCCGGTGCCTCGGCGGTCCGCGCTACGGCGGCCCTCAGCGGGGCAGCCGCCGGCCGAACGCCCGGCCAAGGGAAGCCCAAAGGCGGGCTCGGATTGGAGCGGGGCCGATGACAGCGCTCAAAGCCCCCGCCGCTTGTATTTCGTTTTCGCCCTAAATTCTCTCTCCTCTGGTCGTCAGTTGCCGAGAAGCGGGAGGAGGGGTCCGAGCCCACCGGGATTTATCTCCAGCAGCAGGAAAGGGTGGCCAGCATCGCCAATTTGCTATGGGGGCTCCCCTGGACCCTGCCGGGCGCTCCCGTCGGACCGGGCCGAGCGGGACCGCGGCCGTCGTAGAGCCGATGCTCCGCACCGCCCGTCGGCAGGAGCGGGGCCCCAGGGCTGCGGACACCCCGCCGCCGAGCTCCCCTCCCGGGACAGCCGTGACCCCGGCACTGTCAGCGCCGGGAACCGGCCATCATCGTTCATCACCCGGGCAGCCGGTGCAGCCCTTGCTTGGCGCCCCTGCCCTCACCCCGAAGCGGCGGCGCTCACCTGGGCGGGGGCTGCGGTGCCCGGCCGTCGCCTCCCCTCGCCCGGCGGCAGCCGTCGGGTGGCGGGGCGTCCCCGGCCCGCGGAGGGGACGCGGGGGCTCAGCGCGGGCTGCCCGAGCGCCAAGCAGGAGGTCCCTCGGGGCAACCACAGTGCCGACCGCCAGCGACCTCCTCGGGGCACCTCTGGGGCCCGGCTGCGAGGGACTGGTGCCCGGCGCAGTGCCACCCCGCCGCGGCCGGACAGCGCGCCCGAGGCTCCTGCCCCGCAGCTACCTGGACAGGGCGGGGGGAACCGCTCTCCCCAGGTGGACGACGCATCCCCTCGGCGCTCCCCCCCGCCAGCGGGCGGAGCAGCGGTCGCCGCGCTGGTCCCCACCCAGGTGGGGCCGCCGCCGTGCCGCTGGCAGCAGATTTTGTTGAGGCGCGGCGGGATCCCCGCGCAGCCAGGGCGGGCGCTGCCCCGCGGGGCGGATGGAGCGGGCACCGCCGCAACCGTTGCAGATATTGGCGGAAAAGATGTTTGTGTTGCCGCTGCCAGCGGGGCACCCGAAAAGCGGGAGATTCTGTTTTGCTCCTCTACCTTCCCGGAGATCAGACCTCCACGCCGTCCGCCGCCACTCCAGGTGCTGCATTACTAGGTCCAGGTGTCGGTGGGAATCCTCATCGAACTACCGCAGTCTTCCTATTTCCGTCCAAAATTAGGCTCGCTCTTTCGATTTTCGACTCCTGCTTCGAAAACAGTGTAAACCTACGCTTTTAGGTTTTATTTTAAATCGTTCAAGTGTTTCATATTTATCATTTCAGGATTTCTTTTAATGCTAGAGAACACACCAACTCTTGTTACAGCTAGAGTCTTTATGTATCAATCTGTAACACTGAAAAAGATATTTTTCTGAAAATAGCAACGCTCTCAAATTAAAGTGCCTTTCCAGCCAGCTGAATGTTGTTCGCTAACAGTGAGAAACAATCCACAGAGTTTGAAAAAGGTTTAGAATGCAAAAACAGATTAGAGACTCTAACTAAACAAACAAAAAAACCCACAAAGCAAAACAAGAAGACTCAGGTTTTACTAAACTGTTTCCATCTGCTTGGTTCTTAAAACCTGTTGCCTAAAAATCCTGAACTAAAATGCAGAAAACTGAATCTGTTTTGTGATCCACTTTCTCTTAGGACATTTGCCTTTACCAAACTAGTTTAACAACTTCTATTTCACATGCCTATTTTGTGTGAGATTCTTTTCTTTCCTTAAGTCCAACCGTTACATAGAGAGATTTTCCCTGAAAACCGCTGCACAAGGACTAGAGATTCAGTGATTATTTAAATTCTCTGAAAGAAAGTTTTGTTAATTGAAACAAAATTTCAGTGAATTGTGCCTATTTGTTTAGCAATTAATATTTTCTTAGTAGAAAAACTCTTATACTAAAATCTTTAAATTGAAAGAGCTAATCAGATTGAAACGACTGACAAAAAGCAAGAGCCAGTCACCCGAAAAAATTAAAGCAGGTCCTTTCGACATATTAATCCCAAATTGTTTTGTCAATTAAAAGAGTAAATTACTGAAACTTTACATCATCAATTTATAATTGTACAAATCTTGTCTAACTATGCTAATCTATGCTAAATTCCTCAACTGCTGCTCATCCAAACTGCAATTGTTCAAATATCACTGTCTCAGACTGGATATCTGTGTATTCATACAAGGCATATCAATTGTGCATGTATAAATATGTATCTGTATGTTCATCAAACAGGCAAAATACATTTTGATTTGTGAAAAATAATCAGATATTCTAGAAAAGCAGATTTCAGGTTAAGGGTTATTTACAAACTATTCATCGGATTACTGTTCATTAGCCATTGGCAATTCATACCTGATTGATCACCTGCTTCTTGGCTGGGCAAGCAAAAGCAATCACAGAAAAAAGTTAGATGACAGTGAAAATTATTTTTCAAGCTCTTTACATTTATATTTGTAAATTATACAGACTAGCAGACATTATCTCATGGCCATCTCAATACCTGGGGATAAATTAGTGGTGAATCACATTTGCTCGTCAGTGTCAGTCTGGGTTTTCATTGTTCAGTCAGCATCAACATTTCCACTGGCACAGAGCAGTGATGTCACTGATCCCTCTGTGGTACTAACCATATACTCACGTCATTTACCAGAGAAGTCTTACCCACTCCAGTATGAAACAGTGAGATTTGCTACATCATCCCCCCCCACACATCCTCCCCCCTGAAGAAAAAAGAATTTTAAAAATGCAGAAACACAACAAAATGCAAGGTAAAATACTTTGGTGCATTCCCTTGTGCCAGGTGCAAGGGTTTGGGTACAAATGCCCTGCATCAGTGCAACCATGAGCAAAGGATTTTAGTTGTATTTACATAGATAAATGTAATTAATGGGAATTCAGAAGTCACAGCACACTAAAGCCATCAGGAGGTCACTGAAGCCATCAGGTGTGTTGTACTTAGAAGCATAGGCCTGGTTTGAAAGAAGCAAATAAGAATGTCTGGCAATAATTTAGCAATATTAGTCAACATACTTCAAGAAAAACATTGTGGGGAAAAAACAAAGTTATAACAAAGGTTTTTTTGGTATTAAATACAGCTTAAACCAAAAACCTGTTCTTTCCCAGTTCTGTTGGCTTCATTTTAAGAATGACAGTGACTCATCTTTTATCTGGTCCCACTCTTTTGTCTGGTAAATCCTTTTATCTCATCTTTATATCCTGAGCCCATTCTACCATATATGACCAATTCCTTGGAGAAAAAAAAACAAAAAAAAAAGAAGGACAGAATATGGAGAAAGTTTATAAAAATGTAGGATGGCAGCAGTAGAGGAGCCGACAGAACCGAACACCTGAATGTGGGTGACACAGAAGCAGCCTCAATGAAATAGAGAGAAGGCAACCTGCTGGAAATGTGGGGCAGGGGCAACAAAAGTATAAATGCAGCTAAAACCCAAGCTCTGAGGCTGAGTAAGTACAAGTAAAAATATTTATGGAAAAGTCCTGAGCAAGCTGATAAAAATAACTGTTTTGATTTTGTCTTTTTTTTTTTCCCCAGGGATTTTCTGCTAAATGATCTTACAGAATGTAGTAATTGCCACCCAGATACTGAATTGCTATCATAAATTAGAAATCTCCAGAAAATACATTGTTTCCTAAAATCTTATTCTATAAACTTTTAGAGTAATTTATAGAATCTCTTACTTCATAGGAGTTTGTTCTTACAAAGGACAGTTCTCAAACACCACACTCATGCAAGGAGTAAGTTTGTTTAAAGGGTATCTATCAGCCATTTTCTTTGATTCCCACAAACACTCATCCAAGCCACCTCTTTTTCCCATGAATATTAACTGCAAATGTTGGTAACAGGCAAACATGTGCTAGCAGCCATCTTGAAAATATTTTGGGGAATTACCTAGTCCAGGTGCAGAAGAAATACTGTGAGATAGAAAATGAATGACAATTCTTTCAGAAAATGAAAAAACTCTTATTTTTAAGAAGTTCAAGTCTGTTCAGAGATAACTGACATCCAGAAAAATAACAATAAAAAAAAGTAGATAAATATCTAGTACACTTTCAGTATTTCGTTCAGCTCTGCTATGTCATTTCACTTTCTGCTCAGCTTTCAACACAGCTGAAAGGTTCTGTGGCTGGAACTATGTATGATAAAAGCTTGTCTAGAAGTGCTATGCTGTGTGATGTACGATAGTGGGTACATTAATAAAGCTGAGAAGATCACGTCTTTTCCTGCCAATTTTTTTACTTCCTCTTAGAAACACACAAAAATATGAGAAGTTTTCAGCATTATTATCCAGGGAAAAACTACAGTTCTTTATGGAAAGGAGATACTTCATGTGCAAAGGTAGGACATTTTTAATCACAAGATATTCCAGTAGATTAAATATTACTAAAATATTACTAAATATTACATTGAAATAAAAAAAAATAGGATTAATTTTAAAATGGAAAAAAAAGCTAGTGTCAATATACAGAGGGAAACATTTACAATACTTGCACTCAGATTTGTTTCCTATAAAAGACTATGAAAGAAGCCAAACAAAGCCTTATGAAGCCATCTAGCATTTTGTGCTTTCCTATGCAGAACAAAGAACAGATATTTATTGGTTTTATTTAGAGGGTTTCCAGAGAGCAAAATGGCTGCTTGTGTTTAAGTTACTGTTATTAAAGTAGGGGACACTTCTCCAGAAAAACTGCCCTTTAAAGAAGTTAAAACTCCAGTAGCAGTTTTCTTTATGGAGATGCTTTATTATAAACCCAAAGCAGCATAAACACTGCAAGCTTTTTGATACAAAAAACAACTTTGGAATCCTGTCCAGCAGAACAGGATCATGGCCTGGGACCAGGGCCTCTGAAGAAGTAATGAAACACAAACAGCAAAGGATGTAAGAGTTAGCATGGTAGGCAGCAGCATTGCTGTTACCTAGTACTGTTGGAAGAGACATTTTGATTGCAAGAAAAATAAACAGCATTATCAGGATTTTTGTATTTCTATCTTTCTGTTTTCATAATGAAATCTAAAGTTAATTTATGACAGAAATTTGTTACAATTTGCTGTCCGCTACAGACAAATAAGTTATTTCTATTCTGTACTCAACTGGAACATAAAAATTCTATTCTTTACATGAACTAAAGAATAGATTTAACAAAAATCCAAAAGGAAAGGTTAATACTGACTTATATTGTACTCATTCACCATGAGTTGTGTGTGCATCTTGCTAGCACGTAGCACAAAGTATATACTGCTATTGTCACAACAGGGATGCCAGCTTTCCCTGTAACTCTCTCTTGCAACCCCTTTCTTAATTTTTCCAAACTTTACAACCAGTAAAAAGAAGCAGACTTTTCCCCAATGTGGTTTGAACAGTTCACAAAAAGTCTTACTGGCAAATTCTTTGATGCAATTAGTAATCTCAGCTCTGAGTTTAAGTGTATAATTTTGTTCCAGCCTAAACCTACAGCTGGTTTCTCTTTGATATTAACAGCAGGTACAAAAAAAAACCAAACAAAAAAAAAAAAAACCAAAAAAAAAAAAAAAAAAAAAAAAAACAAAAACAAAACAAAACAAAAAAAAAACCAAAAACCAAAACAAAACAAAAACCAAAAAAAACCCCACAAAAAGAAAACAAAACAACAGAGACTGAGTCCAACCTTTAGATTTAGAATTACCTACAAACAAAACAACTTCATCTTGAATGCAAGCACCTTGTTGTGATGTCTAATCATTGCTCTAGGGAAATAAGTGCTTTTTGAGAATGCTTCACTCTTTTCAGTTGAATTCTTCCTTCCTTCAGTTGCACTGGCTACCAAGCTACCCGCTATGAGGAACAGGACTTTTACTCTTGCCCTTCTGTTAAAAAAATCAGACCTGAAACTGTGGCTGTTGACAGTGAAATGCAGCCATTAGCTTTCAGGGTTAACACCTTGATGAGACAAAAAGTGCAAAGAAATGCATACCTCTAGCAACCACAGATTATTTAATGTGTTTTCTAGAAAGTTTGGTTTCAAAACCATAATCTGTTTCTATATAGAAACGTACCTTTGCAGTCCTGAAAACTAAAAAGCTTGACTTTGAAAATGAAAGCTTGAATTCTTCAAGTTTGTTGTACAAACATAGCTGTCCCAGATGGGGTCTCATACTGCTGTAACATGCATTCATTCAACACAACGGAGCTAATGAAATTGAGAAATCTTTATTATCTAAGCAACTCCATCCCATCCTAACCTTAGGGACCAAAAAATTCAAACAAACTTATTTCTTTACAGCAACATACATGCACACACTATGAACATGCACCTGCTGTCTTTATATTCCACCATAGTACATATATTCCACCGTAGGACACACTTGATATACTTTTCTTGCCTGTTCTTCCCACTTCTCCCCCTATTTTTTTTCTCTTTTTCTTTCTCCCTCACTTTGTCTTTTTCACATAGACAATATTTCTCTAGCTGCAGAATCAACTTAACAATATAGATTTTCTTTACATAATATTTTAACATAAGCATGTGAAACCCACCACATAGAAGGCTGGAGTATTACTGCCATCATCCCAGAAAATACTCTCACATACACAACCCTAGACCATTGCAGACCAGCTTTGATTCGGTACAATTCTCCTCTAGAAATAAAATATCATATAATTATATTCATTGGCTTTTATCACTTTGTTTACTTTTCCCCCATTATCACCTTTGCCATCATCCAGCAGCTCCTGTTATTCCCATAGCTTTCTCTCCCTCACACATGATCCATTCTTCTCTCCAGTTCACTGTTTCTCCCCATGCTGCCACATCTCCTACATCTCAGCAAATGTACTTCAAGCTGGCAGCATCTCTGTTCTCTCAGCTGCAGCAAGCTCTTCACCTGCTCTCCCCTTACTACTTCCAAAGTCTTTATTTCTCCAACAGAAGGACATCTTCCTGCTCTTCTGCTGTGCAGGTCCCACAAAAAGCTCTAGTCCTCAAAAGGGGAGGGAGATTCTTCCCAAGCCTTGGGTCTAAATAAAGGTTAGCTGATAAAGTAGAAGGGGAAGGACAGAGACTGCTTGTTCTCTACCAGAAGCCTACGGCTGCCTATGGAGGAGGCTTTAGCATGGTAGAAATGAAGCAGCATTATCTTATCAGTTTGGCCACAGAGACAGGGAGTTTTTCGTCTCTCCTGCTTGATATGGGTCCTCTGAATGAATGAATGACTGGAAGACTTGAGTACAGACCACAGAGCTCAAGCAGAACAAATAGCACACATCCTACTCCTATGATAACACAAGACTAGCAGTCTGGAAATAAAATAGGCACAAATAATTTCTTTATGTGTTCTCCTTAGAAAGAAAGTAAAATTGGATTCCATATGTATAACTGACAGGAGTCCTGCTCAGGCTAGGAATCTTTGTATTCTTACTAGCCAGACAGGGCAGGGATTTTAAAATTTATTGATTGCTTTATTATTTAGAAAATAAATATGGAACTGTATACTGTGTCATATTTGGAAAGAACAGACCTGAGTATCTACAAAATTTTAAAAAAAAAAAGTTTATTTGAATTTTTCCCCCTTTTTTTCTGTTAATATCCTGCACCTTTAGGACAAAATCAGAAGGGAAAGCATAGTGTAACTCACTTGATCTCTACAGCATCCTCAACTCAGCTCTCTCTTGCTGGATACAGTCTGCAGAGATGTAAATGCTGAACCTTGGGTATAACTATTCTTAAAGCAAAGCAACAATGTGGTTCCCACCAAACCCCATAACTCAGAATCTGTACACTGAGAAAGCTTCTGGCAAGCCTCCATTTTCCCAGAGCAGAAAAAGTAAATAACACAGCAGTCCCAACACCCAAGTCAATCAGACCATCTCTACATCTGATATGGCTCATGCACACTCAGATATAATTATCTATCATTACCTTTTTTTTTTTTTTAATTCAGTACAAATTGACATCCAGACAAAACAAGCCATTAATGCAGGAGCAACTCTGGATTTATTTCTGGAGGAAGGATTCCTTTGTGAGACTGCAAACCTCCCATTTAGCTAAAGCTCTGTGTGAGGTTTTCACCTGTGGTTATTCTAACCTAAGTTATGGTTTGACTGAATGGGCTTTCACCAAATAAAATCCGATTAATTTTATTAGAAAAGCAAAACTTTTTTGCTGCCAATAGCTTTTCCTGCTTACCAGCATATGCTCTGTACATGGCTTACCACAATATAAACTCAAATTTGAATACCATTTTTTTCACCTAGAAAACTGTGGGAGTTAATATTTTGAATATTTCAGCCCCATGGAGCTCTAAAATAACAGGATAACATTAATGCAGCTGTAAATGATCTATAGAGGAGGGCTTTAAATGAAGGGGAAAGGAAGCCACAAGAACCTTTAAATGGAGGAGGGGGAAAAAAGGGACAGGCAAAATTTTTAAATTATATCTTCCACTTTGACATTTGGTATTTAAAAAGAGTAGTACTATCTCTCTCAGACCATTTTCCTTGACTAATCAAGGCACAATCTTTTCGTTCTTTCATATAACAGTTGTTCTGTTTCCTGGTGTCTCACCTCACAAGCCCTTCACTATGCCTCTTCCACTTGGAATTCACTTCTCCTCAGTGCAGGTGACTACAGCTGCAGACAGCTCTGGCTAATGTTTTACAGACAGCCTGAACATTTGCCGGTTCTTTTGGACTCATTTTGCCTGATACATCATGATCATAGTACTGGGCAGGTGGGAGGAGGAGTCACTGCTGCCCAAGTCATTTTGTCATGAACATAGCCATGAGGACTTTCTTTCCTTTTGGTTGTTGCCAGCTGATGAGCTCAAAGACAGCATTCATATTTGTCCCTAGGCGAATGATATTGCACTTTGAACTACTATGTTTCATTCTGCTTCCAGTCATACAGACTTCAGAGCTCTCTGAATCATACTGAAGTCTGCACCAGTTCCCCTCTGTGAAGAAAATGGACTCTCAAATTTTATAACCTATAAACTCTGCTAACACACCCTTACTTGCATGTAGGAAAGATATAAAACCAGTTCAGTCCCCAAACAAGTTCTTGCTAAATTCAATTTACAACCTTCCTTATGCCAATAGAGCATTTGTCTTCCCTTTAGCCATAAACACTTCGTTCTCAGGTGGTCCACAGCACCCAATATATTTCTGCAGACTTCACAGATACTCAAGACATTGCCTGACAGCTCTGCAAAACAGGGAAGCATTATTCACTAATGCTGCCTTACAGAGGAAGAAACACAAAAGTTTTGGGTTTTTTTTTTTTCCCCCTGAAGTTATTCAGGAAGTTTTTAAAAAGTGTTATAACAAGACCACTGAAAAAAATGACACAGATGTATTCTGGTCTCCCCTCTGTTCCTCTGCCTGCAATATCACTGTCTGTTCTCTCCTCCATCACACGTAGGAGGACAGAGTCCAGGCTGGGGCTGGCTTCAGGCAGAGGCAGAGTAAGCAGATCCCGAAAGCCGCAGACTGCCGGAGGGCACCTGGCTGCCTGCTCTGCCTTTCCAGGAAGGCAAGCAGACAAGCTCTTCCAGCAGGGTAGCCACCCAAAGAGCACAACTCCAGCCCTGCCTAAAAAGCCTCCTGCTGTCTCAGCCACCAAGATCACGATCACAAAGCATGTCTTGTATTTAGTGCCTGCTGTCCTGCTTTTTTAAGGAAAACAAACTTCTGCTGTCCTTTGTTTTCCCTCTTCCCATGGCCATTTTTCTTTGCTATACGTGACACTAAATGGTTTTTAAAACAAACCCTCGTATTCAACGGAAGTGTAGTTTTTCAAAACCACCCTCATGGCTGATATCAAATCATCCCTCCTTTTCTATGAACTGCCAGTCTTCTATGCAAGGCCATTCTACCAAGAATTAAGTTACAATGTACATAAATGACTTAATTTAATCTGAGAAGACATTTAGAAATTTCAAACAACACCAATTGACCTGTTATTTGATTAAAAACCCAAACCAAAACAAAAAATCTACCCAATCCCCACCTACCTATGTTTACTTTTTGCTCATAGTGAGATGTAGAAAAGCCCCCACCTCCCCAGTTAAACCTACCTTCTTGTAATTGAGAATTTGTTCTTTGTAAACAGATATCTGGCCTGGCCTGGGTGTAGAAGGAAGATTCCCACCTAGAGATTAGTGCATTGTTAATATTAACAGCTTTCATGAGATCACTGCATTACTCTGCCAAGTGAAAATATTTGATCCACATGAACTGTGCTGAAGACTGACACACAATTTGAGGTGCTTCTGAGGTTTTTCTTATATTTTTCCAAGAGCTGGGTTTCAGGCAGCAAGACAAATGTAACTGACACAGCAGCAGCTGCTGCAGTCACACTGGCTTGTACTCCTTTTTGGGACACAAACAGCCTGACCCCAGCAGGATTTATTACAGTTTCTACTTCTGTGTACACTGTTCAGATTCAGCTTTTCAAAAGACTTTTTGAAACCAATCTTGTTTTGAATAACAACAACCAAAAGTTAATTCACACTACTACTCTTCCATGAAAATCAGCATAGCTATGTTTCAGCAAAGATACTTGTGTTTTAGGAAAGAGATATCAATGTATCCTACATTCCCAACTCTCCATAGCATTTTAAGGAAATGCAAGAGTAAATGTAGGAAGGAATGGAATAGAACTAGAAATCTCATACATGAAAGTACAAAAGAAAAAGGAAAAACAGCTGTGTTAATCAGATGGCATGTTAAAATTCAGAAGGAAGGGAAATATAGTGGAAGGTAATGGAAAAGTAAGTGGAGTCATCTTGGAGCTCTGGGGAAAATTTTTACCATTTAGCTAGTAGTTATTTTAAATCTTACCACACCCCTGCAGCAGTTTCAGGCAATCAGAAATACATTTATCTAATGGACCCTTCAAGTTCTTGCTACCCAAACCATACAACAGCTTTCTTGGTGAGAAGTCCAAGGCAAACAATGATAATTCACTCATTTACCTACATGAAAGACTATGTCCTTGCTTTGCCTGAAACCTTGCACCTGTTTTTTTCTGCTTTGTGCCGGGATAAAGCCATGGACTTCAATGGATTGGGTTATTTCTACAGCAATTAAAGAGAAGAGCCAGACCACATGTTTTTGGCCTTTTCTTCCAGCCCCTCCCTTGTCTGACTGCCTTATTCACTCTTCATAATTCTTCTATTTTTCCCACTTTAAAGCCTCTCCAATCACAGCTTACAGGGATCTGGCTGCGAGGAGGGTCTCTTCCTTCCAAGAGCAAAAAATGCAAGAAGTTATTTAAGCTTCATGCTGCAGGTGAGTATTTGCTGTAGTTACATGGGACAAAGAGTAGATGCATTTCTCTATGAGCACAGGATGTGAGGGTAGTCTAGGAATCCCCATGCAGGTATTTGAAATGAGCAGCAGCAAATAACTTCAAGCCCACCACTCCAATTAGATGAATCTACCAGATGGAAAATCACTGAAAAAGCTAACAAGACTGTCATATTTTGCTGATTCGTCAGCATGTGCCTTCCAAGCCTGTTTGAAAACAAAACAAAATGAAACAAAATATCAGAAAGCCAGGGAAAGCAGAATTACAATTGGGCTTTCCACTCATGAGACCAAACCAAACTGCCCACATATGTAGACACAATCTCCACTGGCTATTTAGATATAAGGTACATTTTTCAAGCCCTGCATTAACTGTATAATGAAAGGGATTTCTTTACAGTTCTTTATAATAAGTATAGTTTTAAATTAAAACCATGTGGAACAAAAGGAGCAGATGCTATATGACAGCATCTTGTACTTAATACACTAGAGAAATTGTTTAAAGTTCATTCTTCCTTGGATGATTAGGCTACTCACCAAAAGTTACTGTGGGAATCATTCTGGCTTTGCAGGTAACTTCAAAACCATTATGTCCTGCTGTTTGGGAAATGCTGTGTTTACTTGAAAAATATTTTTTCTGAATTTCTTTACTTTTGTCATAATTATTTCCATTCTATTTCCCATAAAAGCCCAATGAAATCGTATTTTTGACTCCATTAGTACATGTTATTGATCGTGGGTTTTTTTTAGAGATTTGCATATTCCAGATACAGGCATTGACTGAGCATCCTCAGCTGACAGGTCACTTCAGCCCATGTTTAATCCTTGGAACATTTTGTTCTTGTATGTTTAAGGACTGTGTGAACACTGTTTGCACAAATGACTACTATACACACTAAACTAACTAAATAATTAACACTGAATGCTGAGGTATACCTAAGCACTTGTGCATCTTGATGGTGCCTGGTTGTTTTCAGAAACTCGAGGACTCAAGGTTGTGTAGTGTAGTTAATAATTAAAAAGGTTTGCTTCTTCTCCAAAAATGCTAAAACTGTATAACTGATTAAAAATATTTAGAATATGCAATGTGTAAAAATCAGCCTAACAAGGTTAAGCTTGAAATTAGAAGTTCACCTAAGTTTCAGAATCTAGACTGGTAATTCAATGAATGAGACTAGGAAAAAATCCTCTCCCATGACAGTTTGTTTCACAGTTGACTTCACTGAGATTTCTTGCAGATTCTTCCTACGAATAGACTCTCTCAAAGCAGGGCAAGACCACCAGGCACGCTTATCTGCAATGGCCTCTTCTATGTTCCTAGCCACCCTAACTTTGAAAAAAAATTGTTGAGGGAAAGGGGGATGCATGTTTTAACCAGAGCTTTTCACATGAAGAAGTTTGGCAAAACAGATGATGAATAATGGCATCAGAACAAAGCCCGACGAACAGAGTGCCTTCTCAAACTGGTAACTGGCTGAAAGAGTTGGTTTAACTTGTTCTGTGTGATAAAATAGTACCTAAGAGTAGGGAACAATATAAAAATACTAGTTTTCATATGTTAGCAATAGTGGTTTTGTAAAACACTAAAATACTGTCAGAAAGTAAAGATTAAAGCATGCCGCATAAATGTAATGGTTGCCAAATGTCTCTATCTGGTATTGTTAGAAAGTCTGAAACACGCCTATCACAAATGCCTTCTGGACACTGATTTTCTGCCTTACTGTCATGCTCCTTTCCCCGCCTCAGTCATCAGTTTTCCCTTGCAGCTCCATGAATTACAAAACTCAATGCACTCTGAATCACTCCAACACTCATGGAAAGGGTAATCCCCCAAGCGACAATTTGCTTGATGTGGTGATTGCAAACAATATATATGTGGCTGAGGGACACGGAGCTGCGTGTTACCACCACACAGTTTTGGTCACCAACGCCAGCTGAGCTCAGCTGGGAAAAATATTCCACCTTTTAAAAAGTTTAGTTATTTCTCCCTCCTTGATTTTTTTTTCCTAAATGTGTTTGAAAAAACAAATGTATAAGAAAAAAAAATTACAAAACCAAACAAAGTTATTTTAAAGCTGTCTGGAATAAAAAAAGTGTAAACATGAAACTAAAGGTGACTTATGCATGCAAACACACAAAGATCCCAAAAATCTCTTGAAATATTAGATTTTCTTGACCCCATCTTCATGTTCAAGGACCTGCGCTTCATATTCATGCTGGGAGATATTTTTGGGACAACTTGATACATCTAAACCTAGATAGCATCTTTTTCTGCTCTGTTCCACAAATTGAATCCATTTTAAAATGAGAATTAAAGAAAAAATATTACTTACACTTCCAGTACAGCAGCCTCTCTCGGGGGTGGATGGACATACTCAGAGGGCAGAGAGGGTATTCCTGGGTTGGGGATAGCACTCTGCTCCTAAATTAGGTCTTCTTCTGGCAGCCCATCTTCCACCCCACAGGACAGGAATTCCTCTCTCCTGCCCATCCTCCTCACTCAGTCTCTCAGATGGTATATCCTGCTGGTTACCCTGCTGTCTCATCCTGCTCTCTGCTAACAGGAGGACCATAATATTTTAGCTAGTTATCCCAGCTGCTAGCAGTTTGGTCCTTTTCCCTCTCCCTTAATAAAGGCCTGCAATGATGAGGTGAAACTGACAACCCAAATTTGCACTGCCTACTCCTGATTCTTCAAGCAGGCAGACAGGCATTGCCACTACCAGGAAACAGGAGTTATTGCTCAGCAACAGGTGATGGAAGTTCTTACACTGTTTTTTTTATGTTGGAAATCTCTGAGGCATGCCTTCCCTCCATTTCTGCAGGTGTGAGTGTTACTGAAATAATTTTTATTTCCTTATCTTTCAAGTCTTTGTACATGGAGCTTTTCCTTCTTGTCTTTCTGAGCTGTCTCCTTGACAGATTTTGCATGTGAGTTACTAGAAGCTGGTACCTTGTTTCACTTTAACATTTTATGACTGTGCATGAATCATGGCTGCAAAGCTGAGTACAACGAAGGCCTCTCCAGAAAGGTCTTACATAAATCCTGTTCCCTGTACCTATAAAAACCATAATCTTTTCTCACTGGAGCAAGTCCTTGGTCTCCATGGGTTTGAGGTGGGCTCTGGCCCTGGGAGATCCAGTTCCCTCCAGACCCACCCAAACTTGTCCAGGGGCCAAGCTCTGTACCTTCACCTGCATTCAGCCCCTGAGGGGGTTCCATGTGCTCTCCATTCCCCTACTTCTCAGCCAATGCCACACTCCTACCTTTTACCTTCCAGTGTCTCTTTACAAGCATATCCCCTTCCTGCTAGCCCATACTCCTCCTCTTGCTGTCTCCATCTGCTCAGCGTGGCCCTCCCCCATCTCCATTCACTCTCTCTCCATCCCCTTTGCGTTCCCCTCACATGCCTGCTTGCTTTTCATGCTGCCTATGCCTGGATTTCTCTTCTTAAACCCCATCTGGCATGCATTCACTCTTTCTTCCTCCCACCTTATTCCCCTTCACAAAATTAACTTCAATAAAACTTACAGTGGTCTCTGCCACATTCAGAAAAAAAATGCCTTAAAACTTATTTATATTAATCTGGAAAACTCACTAGTATCAGTCATCTGAGTAAGTTTTTCCAACAAACATGCCAGTCTCACCTCCATTCCCTTTCTCCCCTCTTCCCTCTCACCCCGTTCCATGTTGCCCTTCTCTCGTTTGTTCTCCTTTTAGCTTTGACTGGAAGCTTTTCAGGGCATCTTTATCTCCATCAAAAAGTGCTGTGCATGTTGATAAAAGGAAGGATTGAGATGGATGGAACCAAAACATCCTGCTAACTCCAAACGCTACTGAAGATCCTACAGTTAAGCTGTGTTAATAAACACCAGCCAGAAAGGGTGAGTTGAGAAATTACTTAAAACTGGTGTTTTGATCTCCCAGCTAAAGGCAGCAGAATCCACCAGGAACTTTGGGCAAGCAGAGAAGCCAGGGACAAGAAGGAGAGGCAGGGACAGCTCCTGACCAGCTGTGAATGGGGAAGGAACCAAAAGTCTTGTGACAGAGGCACAACTAACTCTCCTGCCTATTTCTTCAGCAGTACCCAATGGCAAACTGAAACCATACAATTAATGCATAACAGGTTGGTTGCATCGACATAGTAGCCTAGCATCAAACACAAAAAGCAGCATGTGCTTGCATGCTGGCAGTGCAATACTGAATTAGCATTTTCAGTAACAATACAGGAAAAGCAAAAACATGTCCAAGCAACTTCCTTTGCAGGGTAGAGCATCAAAATCAGTGCAATGGTACGAAACTAGAGTGGAATGGGTAACTCAGGAGGCTGCTAATAGCAAGAGAATTCACCTTGAGAATGACAAGACTAACAATTGAGTTATTAATGTCTTAAGACTCAATACAGTACTCCTCACCCCTTTAAGAAAGGTTTCTCATTTCATGTGCAAGGAGATGTTTCTGCCAAGCAGAGCTCAAATCTTTCTCTGTGCTCTGATGGCTTTCTGGTTGCCTGTAGGGCATTAATGGTTGCAAATAATTTCTATGAAAGGGAAGTCAACCACACTTTGAAAATACATCTTTGGGATGAAAAATTAACAAGCTTTCTTAGTAGCTTCAGTGGGAGAAACACTAGGCTAAATTGTTGCAGATTTAACTCTCTTTCTTCATTTGGAAGAGCCCTTTCAGCTAGAGTAGAAGAAAATATGACACTACTTCTGAGCCTAAATCTCAGTCCAGGCCTGCCACTCTCCAAGCTATTGGTGAGAAGCAGTTTCCACCAAAGGGGTGACTTCAGGATCTAGAATAGACTCCCTGTAATCCAGGAGGAAGTAGCTAGTGACCTGCTGAGTCATTTAGACACTCACGAGTCTAAGTCTGGATGGTATTCAGCCAAGGAAGCTGATGGGAGAGCTTGCTAAGTCGCTGTCCATCATTTATCATCAGTTCCTGGCTAACCAGGGAGGTCTTGGAACACTGGAGTTGGCCAATATGATGCCCATCCACAGGAAGGGCTGTAAGGAGGATTCAGGGAACTACAGGCCTCTCACTGACCCCAGTGCCTGCCAAGCTTATGGAACAGATCATCTTGAATGCATTCGCGTGGCACATACAGGACAAATAAGGGATCAGGCCCAGCTGTCACAGAGGTGGGAAAGGCAGGTCCTGACTGACCAATCTGATCTCCTTTTATGACCAGAGGACTCATCTAGAGTCTGTGGATGTTGTCTACTTGGACTTAAGCAGATTTTGAGACTGTCTCCCATGGCACTCTTCTGGAAAACATGGTAGCCCATGGCTTGGACAGGTCCACTCTTTGCTGGGTTAAGAACTGGCTGGATGGACAGGCCCAGAGAGTGGAGGTGAATGGTTGCCACATCCAGTTGTCAGATGGTCACCAGTGGTATTCTACAGGGCTCAGTACTGGGCCTCAGTCCTGTTCAATATATTTATTAAAGATCTGGACAAGGACATCAAGTATATCCCCAGTGAATTCTTAGCCAAAACTAAGTTGGGTGAGCTGTTGATCTGCTTTAGGGCAAGTAGGATCTGCAGAAGGATCTGTGCCCCTGTACTTGGCATTGGTGAGGTCACACCTCAGGTTCTGTGTACAGTTCTGGGGCCCTCACTTCAGGAAGACAATGAGGTGCTGCAGCAGGCCTAGAGAAAGGCAAAGGAGCTGGTGAAGAGCTCAGATGACTGATACAAAAGAGCTGGTGAAGAGCTCAGATGACTGATACTAGTGAGTTTTCCAGATTAATATGAGGAATGGCTGAGGGAGCTGGGGTTGTTTAGAAAATGAGGCTCAGAGGGACCCTATCACTTTCTACAACTGCCTGAAAGGAGGTTGTAGCCAGGGAGGTTTGGCATCTTCTCTCAGGCAACCAGTGACAGGAAGAGAGTACATAGGTCTCAAGCTGGGCCAGGGGAAGTTCAAGTTGTACATCAGGAGGAATGTCTTCATGGAAGTGATTATTAAACATTGAAATGGACTTCCCAGCAAGGTCATGGAGTCCCCATCCTTGGAGGTGTTCAAGAAATAAATGAATGTGGCACGTAGTGCCATGGTCTAGTTAACAAAATGGTGATCTGTCAAAGGTTGGACTCAATGATCTCAGAGATCTTTTCCAACATAAATGAAATGATTCTGTAATCTTATTGGCATTTTCATGGTCCAGAATTTCTATCATAAAGAGCAACCACAACCTTCCCTCTGAAAATAAATTTAACTTTTGATTGATTATCCCTAGCCATTACCATGAGAGGAATCTCAACACTCCTTCCAGTTTATTGACCTTTGGTTACTAACTGGTTGTCAAGAACAGGATTTTTTTCATGGAGAAGTTTGAAGAAAGGTTGTAATTAGTCAAAGCATCTGACTGCAAGAAAGTGCTAACACCCACGAAAGCTAATTTTTAAGGACTTATAAAGCCTCATGCAGCTTTCTAATACTACTACAAAATCTATTTCATCAACAGTTCTTCTCTGAGTTTTTATCTCTGCTAAACCAGAACCCCAGGGACAGTCCTGGAGCCTGAGACAGTGATGAAAGCAGTGTTCAGCAACCACTATACATTTCCTAAAAAATCACCAGAATTCTGCTGAATTTTTTACTCTCTTTCATTAAGAAGAACATTGAGTTGTGTTACTATGAAGAAGCAGTTGCCTGAACCTAGCTTTATTTTTTTTTGAGACTTCATTTAGACTATGTATTTACCAGTTTACTTGTCAGTGCTTTGAAGGAGGGACAATCTACTGTTCTGCATTCAAGCACTATGACAAACTAGCACAACAGACCTCTGTTCTGGGTGAGTCCAAGGTAATTCTTTAAAAAAAATAGCAACTGGTCAGTACAGGGGACAGAAATTAAAAAAAAAAATTCAATTCAATTGACTTTTCTTCACTGGAGTTTAGGAGCAACTTTTGCCCTATGTAAACAGTAGCACAGTTGGCTCCTCCCAGTGTTTGCAGTGCCATAGTGACAAGACCTTGGCACAAGCAATTTTTTTGTCAGGGGAATACTAGGCTGCTCACTGAGCCTCCGTGCACGTACAAGCAGTGTGTACTAATGTCAAGGAACAGGAGTGATTAATGAAAACCTCATCTAAAACACCTTACTATTTTACAATAACAGTCTAAAATGCTGTAGTCATAACACAGTGTTAAGATGTGGTTGATTTAGCCACTGCTGTGAAAGACTAAATTTTATTTTGGTGCTTTTTAATAAGAGGGAAGGAAATGCCTCACATTGCTTAGCAATGATTCCTTTGGGCAATTAGGAACAACATCAACAGGCTGGAGGGAAGTTTGCCCAGAAAAAATGAAGGGCACGGGCCAGAAAGCAACAACAGTAGACCCTTGGAGGTTTGGAAGTAACATGAAGGATACCCAGAGGCAAGACTGGGAACATCTTAAATCAGGAAAAACAGCAGTAGCTGCATAAAACCCATGCTGTTTTCTGTTTTCAGGTTTACAAAAGCTTCTGCAAATGAGTAAGCCGTATGAAAATCTTAAAAGGTTACAGATAAGACATGGAGTAAACTCAGCTGTATCTGTGTCACAACCAGCAATATGCTGCATTCCTAACGAGAAGATCCTGGATACATTTTGGAAGGGACTCAAGCTGCCAGGCTCAAAGCCAACACAATCTGTAGGTGGATGCTGGATGCTTGCCTTGAAATTCTCTCCTTGCCAGCAAACCTATGGAGTAACAATGGCATCAGTTTTGGAGGGAGACTTCCTAGTGTTTAAAGCTTGAAGAGACCACAAGTTGATCTACTGCGGCCTCCTGCCATTAAATTTCACTACTGCCCTTTCTATTGAGAATAACAATTTTCATTATAATAAAGCAATTGATTCTTCAGTCAATCAAGCCGTCTCCAAGACTATGAGCAGGAAGAAAGACAGAACTCAAATCTTTGCAACCACAGGTGTGGTACAACCACACATTCCTTGTAGGTGATCCACATACCTATCTTAAGAGAAAATCGAGTTGATTTCCAGGTCTCAGCCAAGTGATCAGGAGAATAATTTTTTCCCCTGGCAGATCCAAATGTGATCAGCAGATGGGATATAAGACTATGAGACAGTACACAGGTATCTTAAAATGAGGATTCCTTCTACTATGTACTATGTACTATGAGATACCTCACCCACAATTCTTTCCCGTCCTTGAGGAGGCAAAAAAAGGTGAAAACCACTCCCAGTAGGCATAAATATCTTTCCTAACCCCTGTGGGCAGCCAGATGAAGCCCTAGAGCATGAGACTTTATTTTAACATCAGGATATCTTCCAGAAAGGAAATGGGGGGAAACAACAGGATGGAAAGACAAAGTACAAAAATACGGCACTGTCTCAACTGCAAATAAACCCGCCACTTTCTGCCTCTAGTACACTATGCGGGAAACTTACAGGCTAGGCATTTTTGAAGATCACACTCAGAGGTAAAATCACATTATGAACTCCTAATCTCTTATTCTAACCTTGCTTGCCCTTCAAAAAGCAGCAGCAGAAGGAATTTCTATCAAAGAAGTTAAAAGAAGGCAGACTAAGCCCACTGAGATGATAGCATGAGAAATAAACCTAACAGAAACCTGAAAAATGAAAGAACAAACTAGGCTCATTGACAATTAACAAAGCAAGCATTAATTTGAAAGTGGGAGATTGAGCCACTTTTTTCTGTGTGTGAGGAAATAAATATTAACAATGAGACAACATTTTCAGGTGAACTAACCAGTGCAAGGAGAAGAAAAAGAAGTCATGAATGAGGGGTAAGCAAGCATATTTTAGGGACAGAGGGAGATCAAGTGCTATGCCAACATGAGTTACCTAGAGATGAAAGATGAAAAACATGACTCATTCATCATCTGTGGAAGTATTTTCCAAGTATTTGGAAACAGATCCCATAGTTTCAGCATTTAGCAAATAAAGATTCTAAAAGATAGGCTGACATTATCTTTCTAAAAGACTAACACCTACATTTTTTGAAACCCTCTGAGATATTTATGAGTAGCCAGGGGGTGCACTTGGAATTGTGAAATTTAATTAGTGAGTCACTACAGAATTATGAAGCGTAAATCAGGTCAAGTTCATTTTTATACAGTAGCTGTTGGTCTTGATTCAAGCAAGGAACCAACAGATCTGACCTAACAGACCTTCAAGGATATTTGCTTTTTAATCAGGTTCCATGTGGACCGGATTACCAAACAATTCACTTCATTCATTTAACAGCATTTTTAAGAAATGAGCCTGATTTTGTAGCTGCCACGTTAAAAAGACCATCAGCTGTCACCACTGGAAAGCTTTTTATTTAAAAAATTGGGAGCATGGAGCCAGGTAACTAAATCTGGAGGGTTTGTACCCTGCCCTGGAGCTGATGAGGAGCAGACCACCAAGAGGACTCTATCCTCACCATTCGTTGATGATTTACATCAAATACTAGAACCTCACCACCCCTGGCACTGTACTTTCCAGGCAAGGCTCCCCTGGCACTTTCCAAAGGCAGCTGTTACACACAGACAACCAGCACTGGGAGAGGTTTGGCCATTCTTCTCAAGTCACACAGCACGAGTCTGGGTTTGTTCTGGGGAAGCAGTCATGGTTTCCCCAGTGGGAGTGATGAAAATAAACTATCGGTGGATTTCATCGATGTGCTTGTTTCTGTCAAGGCCATGCTGAGTTCTGTTGCTAGTATCATTCCTACTAATGCAGTGGCAGGATTTTTTCCTAAAATTCCTCCTCTGTTTCTAGCGCCTTTCATTGTAAAAAAAAAAAAATCCATGTGGTCATGCTCTTATCATCAGAAATACTCTGTGTACTCTGTGCCCATATTCCCTGTCCTTACCAATCTTTTCACCTCCCTCTACCAGCCTATCCCAGACCTGATGATTTTGGCAGGTTCTGCTTCCCATTCTCTGCTCAAAACAGAAGAGCATTAGAGAAGGCTAGCAGCTACTTGATCGTAACAACCATACCATGCTTTACAAACCCAAGCAAGAGAGTTTCAACACTGTGAGAATAATGTGGAAGTAGCATCTAATTACAGTGTGCTGTGGTTGTCTGGCATCAAAAATGGTGGGATATGAAACACCTGATCAAGGCAAAGATTATTTCAGCTTTTCATATGTGTCCATTTGAACCTTTTGTACCAAGTACAGAAAGTCAGAATGAAGTAACTGCTCTCAAAATCATAGCTCTTCCCTTTATTCATTTAATGGAGTAGATGGTGGTTTCTATATGCTTATTTATTCCTCTTTTTTTCTTTTGTCCAAAAACACAGAAAATTTTCACTTAGAGTGTTTTATTTTTCTAAAGCCATGGTTATAGTGCTTGAGCTGCAGTATAAAATTAATCACTCAAGTTTTAAAATCATGTTAAACTTCATGATCCAAAAGAATTTGTCAAAAGCATAAGGTCAGGATATTAGTATATAAATTGAATAAAATTCTACCAAAACCAAACATCATCCAAACCCAAGAAAATACTGTTATTTTACACTAAGCTGTGAATAATTGAAGCTGATGTCTCTAGTTAAATAGCAGCAAGTACTTATACAAAACCTGGAGGTCAATATGGTGTGGACCAAGAAGGTACTTGCTGAAAGAAAAATGGCAAAATAACATCCTTGCGGATTTAACAACTTTTGTGTAGTTGTTAAACCACCCAGCCCAGCCTATTTCACAAGGCAGAGTTTCTGTGATCATTCTTCCAAAGATGCTCTAGACAACTTGATTTTCTGTTGATGACTATTTTACTTCCTGACTACAAGGCATTGGCATGGGGCTCCTCTGTTTGGCTTCGCAAGGTTAAAGGAAACATTTTAAAGTTTTTAAAGCTACTTTCTAGCCCTTCCTCCTGAAAATGTAGACTTGAAAATAGCTTGTTTCAGACTCGTTTTGTAATCCAAGGTTATACATTAAACTCAACCAGTAAATGCTAGGCCCCAACTAAGTTGGTGTTGACATCTTAAGTCTTTGTAATCACTTCTCTCAAAAGAATGAGAAAATTATAAGCGATAGTCTCTAATTAGAAGGTAGACTCCACATATTACTAAAGGAACACCATTCAAAAGCAACTTCTGCAAAGAATCCCCAAGGTATTGGCATGTGCAATCAGTAGCAGATACCAGAATTATCTCAAAACTATTTAAAACTTGAAACAAATCACTTGAGAACCCCTGTTTTTAATGAAGACCTGTGGGGAGTCTGTGTTCTATATTTTCAGTTCCTCTGAATACTTTTGTCACAGTGAAAACTAAAGAATGTACACTGCAGTTCAGCCTGTAGTCCACAAGCCCATTCAAAGATGTTATTTCCAGTGAGATATGTAAAAGGTGCTTTACGTTCCCCAAACTCTTCTTAGGGCTCATCCATACCGTCCTGTTAAGAGTGGTGGGAAAAGATACCATCCACTGGTTGACCAAACACACACACTCACAAGCGTAAGTATTTAGTAGCTTAGTTAAAAGCAGTGTATTCTGAATTTGTAAAGTCACAAGGGATTATCTTGCCTCCATCAGGACATAGAAACTCAAGAGTGAGCCAATGCCAGCAATACAGGCATATAAGAATACTGCTTATATTGCAGACTTACTCTTTGTAGGAGCTGTACAGCCTAGATATGGTGAAGACAGGAGCAGCACACACTTGACCTTCTTCTGACTGCCAGCTCTAAGCTTGGGGGAGGAAGCTTAAAGGATGTTTTCCAGATTTATTCCAGTGTGTATTTATTTGGCTAGTATTTCCATTTCCCCCACACCATCATTTGCTGGTTTCCCCAGCTTCATCAGGTAGAGAGATCATGTTGTAAAGATAACTTTTTCATGAGCAATTCAGGTGAAAGTGGCTTCAAAGGCAGAGCACTGAGAAGACAGGTTTGATACCTCAGGCCTCAAACTGAATCCAGTTAATGGCTCTGCAAGAGGCTTTCAGCATGATTTAATCCCTCTACTGACACCCATTAGAACCCAGCTAATGTACTTCTCAGCCTTGTGAGGACAATGTCAGGACTAAGCCTGTAGTGCTACAGACACTCAGATTTGATGGGGGGCTTTAGCAACTTCTATAATGAGTGACAGTGCACTTATCTCTTCACAGATATGATATTAATAAAAAGCAAAATAAAACTCATTATGGCTTTGCATCCGTTCTGAATCTTAAATGATTGATTCTGGATTCCCATAATTCAGTATACAGAGTCTAAACAAGTTCCATGCAGTTTAGTAGTTATAAAAGTATAATCATTAAACACCAGCAGCAAATACTGCAACAAGGAGTGAAGAAAAAACCCTCAGAAATCCAAGCTTGCCCATAAAAATGGGCAAGCCACCCCATCCCCCCCCTACTCCAGTCTGGAAACTTCTGGACTTTGTTCTCCCTTTCCAAACTGAATTAAATTGCAAGTGACCTGACTATTTTCTGCCTCTTAACCTTTAACGTTATTTCTCCTTGGCTGGCAATACTCAGATCGCAGTCCCAGCAGCGTATCCCACTAAACCAGACAAATAATGACACCACCAAAATCTCCCATTTTGAGAGGATGGTGAGGGCAGTGGGATAACAAGGCTGCACACCCCCATGCTCATCACTTCCCTGCTTCCTGGCACACAAGGGATGCAGCCAGCAGAATGCCATCTGCCGAGTCCCTGCAGCGCCAGCCCCTCCTGCTCCATCCCCGAGACACCAGCATCTTGCAAGGAGCCAGTGCTTGCTCTTTTCATCACAGCTAGCTTTTACACCCAGCAAGCCTCCTTTCATGGGCAACTCAGCTTTGGCTCAGTGTCTGGCTCAGAGGAACAGCAAGTCTGGGGACACTTACTGGTTTTGTTTCTTGAAACGAGTCACTGTTTAGGGTAATGCACTGCCACATTTTCCAAACAGTTAAATAAAAGTGAGATATTAAAATATGGTGACTCACCACCTCATAGGACCACTCTAAAGAGAAGAAAGTGTCAATGTTGAGCTTTGAGAGTTTTGAGTCCTAGACTTCCAGTTAAAGACGAAAGATACATAGTGTCTGGTTAGATACATTTATTTTACTCCTAGTGACTGAATGTGCAGAAAGATTTTTAAGCATGTTCAGATCTTTTGTTGAGGATTTGGAATTGCTGGAGCATTAAACAGTCATTTTCTCCAGCTAAGAAAAGCTCCAAAGAAAAACTCCAAAGACAGCCAACAAGACAGAAAGCAGTTTTTGTTGGCCCTCACTACCCAACACCTCACATTCAGAGGCAAGTTTTACCTGCCTGTGCACTCACTATTGGGGCAGCTCAAGCTGAAGGCTTTCTAAAACAAAGAACTTTGCAATAAAATCAAAATAGTAACAATAAAGAGGAACAATAGAAACAAGTCTTGCAATTGAGAGATTTCCTTCTCCCTCCTTTGTTTGAAAGCTAATTGAGCCTTATCTACTCCCTAAAGGCAGTATGGTTGGGTTTTTTGGGGTTTTTTGGTTTGTTTTTTTTTTTTTTTTTTTTTTTGTTGTTGTTGTTGTTTGTTTTTTACATGTAGCTCCAAGGAAAAGGAATAAAAAAGCCTTTTGGGGGGGGGGGGGGCATTTTTCCAAAGTTTCACTAAATCAATGTTTGCAAACTATCTGAATCAAATGACAGAGGCATAAAAAAAATAAGAAGGAGCTTATTTTCTCCATTGATTTTTTAAAACCTCTGACATGTTACTACATGAATCTGAAGAAGTTCAAGCCCCTACCTACAGACAGGGTATCTTCAAAGATAGAAGAGGATCTCCATGCTACAGCCCATACACATGACAGCAACTCCTGCAGAAACAGCCTGCTCAGGGACATTCATCCAAGCACTGCTGCCACCTGGCACTGATTGCTGGGGCAGTGCTCAGCAGGTACAGTGCTGCACAGCCCACCTGGGGAAAAAGCAAGCAATGCACAGTATTTGTCACCGGGAGTTCTAGCCAGAGAAAGAGAAACACAGTGTTATTACTGCTGCAGTATCCAAAATACAGGTACTCATGACCTGTGAACAAAATTATCCCAGGTAATACCAGTACAATATCCTGCAAGGGGGGGAAGGAACCACTGTCCTCATCTGAAGACAGGGAAGAAAGCAAATCCCCTGTATAAATTTTTATAGATCTTCCCTACTTACTGCTTTCCACCTTGAGGATGCCCAGCTGACTCTAGATGACAATGTGCATTACTTGTGTCTTTGGTATATAAACAAGAATTTTGTTTTGCTCCTGATATTTGGGTAGAAGCTTCCAATACACATCTCTATACATCAATAGACACTGGTCCTTCAGTAAAGCACCCTGGCACGAGAAATCATATCTAACACCTACCCAGAATTGGATTGGTCTAACATACTGTTGGCTGCTTCCATATCATCACTATTGGACCAGGGCCATGTCAAGGAGGGTTAAAACTCTCTCTCTCACTTTCAGTTCAGTGAATTTCATACTAAACTCACTTGCTATTTTTCTTTTAGTTTTACAGAAGGCTTTTCACTGGTTCTGCTCCAAACATTGAGTCCACAGCTCAGGAAGGAATGATAATTTCTTTAAAACAAGACACAAAACTTAGGTTCCAAGGAGCTATGTCATTTAAGAAATTAGAAGAGTGGCATGAAGCAGAATTTTCTTTAGTGCTTACCCATTACTATACTTAAGTCTACTTCATATTTATTAACTGCCTACTATGAGAACTACTGGTGAGTTCTATATAATAATTCTGCAGATAAATTAGGCTACCACAGGGACAGCATGCTAATTGGTTTCATACTCTCATAAAGTGAAATAATTTCCCAGTAAAATTGTTCAGAACAAAACCAATGACAAGCCTTGCTCACAACGTATTAGTCTGTCTGCAGATTGAATTACTTCCCTGATATTATTTAAAATTCAGACAAACAAACTTACAAACAAAAGAATTCTGTGAGAAAGTAACCTGTTTTTATGAAGACAGTTAAGTGTGCAATTACTTTTTCCCACTGATGGAACAAAATACAAATCAGCCCTGGGATCACCAGACCATCACATGGGTGAGCAGAGCTCACTCACAGAGGCTGCAGTAGTGTCATACCAAAGGGAAACAGATGGACTTTAGTCTCTTTAATTCAACAGAAAGAAAGCAGATTTTAACCTGTGTGCAAGAGATTCCTGAGCTATTAAGCTGTGGTTCAAATAGGAAAAACACCCAAGGCAACAATAAACAGAAGTTTACAATTAAAAAGTCCAATTGCAAACTGTGCAGGAACTGCTTTTTCATAAGAAAGTACACAGAAATAAGATGCCAGGGGCCTGCAGCTGCATGCAATCCTGCAGACACACGTATACAGCCACATTGCCCAGTGCCTCCTCCATAGATGGAACCAAAACATTTCTGTTATGATGCACAGTTTTGCTGCAGTTTTAAAGCTGCAGCTTTGAAAATATGGTTCCATTTGCCCCATAAGAAGCAGAACTAGAAAAGCACAGAAGTCTTTTGGCCTTCATCAGTTATGAATCACCCATATGTGACAGGCTATTACTGGAATCATGACAATGCACTTTATACCACAAACTGGACTTACACTCAACAGAGCAGCCAAGGTTGTGTTCACCCTTTGTGCACACAGAGACCCTTAAAGTCAGCAGGAATGACCCCTGCACTGCAAGTTGGACTTCTGCCTGAAAGACATGATGAACTAGGATGTGAAGCCATAATAAACTTTTTTACAAGTCCATCTTTTATGCGTCATACAGCAGCCAAAATGCATGTGCTTTACACACATGTATTCATCACAGGCATATTATATTAATATGTGTCTACACTGCTGAATTTAGCAATTTCATTTGTTCTCTTCTATTAATATTTTTTCATATGACACTTTCTCACTTGGTCTGATCTCCCTTTGGAAAACTACATTTTATTGTTTATTAGATTTCCCCCATCAACAATAAAAAGTAAAACCATAATCTGTCTTCCATCCTACTCTAGGATAAGCCTCACAGAAAGAAACAGATACTGACAGAGCAGACTTTTTACAACAAGTGTTTCTAAAGGAAGTTAGAATTACAGGCAATCTTTAGTCAAACATTATATACTATGGTTTTAGAGAAAATAAAAATAAAGGAAGATTCATGAGAAACAGCACTTTTGTTAGTAATTCTACTTTACCACAGTCCCTAACTCAACCCAGGACTGTCCTACACAACCACAGCAGAGACAGCGTTGGAAGGGAGGGAACTGACTGTGCCATTTAGCATTGTATCATGTTAATTCTCCTTCCAAGGGTCTCTGCTAACTGGGTAGATGAAATTCTCATTGCACCTCTCCTCCTCTTAGTGCAACATCTTTGCCCAGTGGAGCCCTCCTTGCAGATCTGCCTTTCAACAGAACCAGGAAATTATCATTCACTGTGAAACAACAATCTTGGTACCTTCAGCATTGCTAATAACCACATAAACAATGCACATTTGCTAATTGTCCACCTACAAGTGGGTATTATATGATGATGCAACTGTGCACACAAGCATCGTGAATCACAGACCATGAATCCTAGTCTCAAATTGATTCCACAGCAGCATCAGTTTTTCCCCATTCCAGTTATCTCCTACACACTATCCTTTGCTGCTACAATTCAGAGCTATAGCCAGTATCTTCTACTGTTTGCATTTTGTGTAGGGAAGGAGAAGGACCTAGTGAAGAGAGTGCAGAAGGGCAAGTTTTCTCTCTGCTAATTAAATGCATGGGGTTTGCAGTAACAGTAAGGGATGGACATGTGGGTGGAAGGTATGCACTGCCCTCATTTTCCAGATTCTTCCTTTTCTTTGATTTTGTGTCAGCAACACTACATGTACATCGGCTCTTGATTTTTATGTCTTTGTGGCTTAGGGCCATCAGGGTTGCTATATACACACAAACATACAACATAGCTGTTTCACAACAAAGATTTTTGTGCATTAATGCTGCAAAAGATTTGCCATCAGAAAGTGTTACTGAAGATGAGAACACCAGTTCTAGAAACAGATTGATACAAAGAAGCGTGATATAAAACACAAAAAGAAGGAAGAAAGGAACATGAGGAGAAAGGGAATACCAGATTCTTTTGTGGATTAAACAAAAGGACTGCTCAGATGTATTTGTCCAAATTGTTTTCTGATGTAACTTCACAGGCTTCAGAGGAGGAGTGAGAATGAAAGTATCTGCTCTTGAAATGTATCATCTGTTCACCAGACTCATGTAGGTGGGCAGGTTACCTTTAACGATAAATTGGAAATGTTATAAAAAATGAAACTGCTCGATGCAGCTCACTGAAGATCAGTTTGTCTACATCAATCTTATCTTCTCCTAAATGAGTCACTAGAAATGGGACTAGAAACTAATTCCAAAAATTCAGGCATGCTTCTAAAAAATTCCATAAAGTTTATTTAAATAAGTCAGACTTATGCCTGCAGCACAGGGCTGACCTTGCAAATGAGTTAACTTTCCTGTGATGTCACTTATCATAACAAACAGAAGTGACCAGAACCGGGGAGGGGGAACCAAAAGTAGTGATCCCAGTGTCAGATGCACCACCAAAGATGTCACCTCCTCTCATTTGCCTTCATGAGAAAAGGTACACTAGTCACTGGATTCTGCTAATTTTTTCTGTTACCCAGGTTCTCTCCTGATATCCTAGTCCTGAGAAACCTGATTGAGGCTCACAGAGGACTATTCAGATGAACAAATAGGCACTATAAGGACTGTCACTACAGATTTGTATTTGTTCAAGAGGTCTGTCTTATAGAAGGAAGACCACAGCAAACGTAACAACTTGGGCTACATAGCCTGAGATTTGGATTGCTTTTCATTTCGTTTCCATATTGCATGTGACAATGAAAGGTTGTGACATTCTAAGTGGTTCCAGACTCCATCAGGCTGTCCACAATGAATTAAAACACAATAAAATCCAGATGCTTTCTCAAGTAAACACTTCCTTTCTCAGCAAAGGAAACCAAATGCAAAAGACACTGCTGAAGGTTTTCTTCTAGCATGTTTATTTTATATAAAGGTATCTTACACTTCACTGGCAGTTAAGTGTTCTCTACTTCCAACACAGTGAAGTCCCTGGCATTCTTTTCCTGTGTTTCTGGTGATGGAAGCCAAAGCCTTGAGAAAGTATCTCGGCTACATGAATGATTTCAATTTCCTTCTAGATATTTAATGAAGGCTACATCTAAAATAACAAATTGGCTCCTGAAATATAGTTTGCAATGAACTAAAGTAAAATAAAAATATGAATTATTGAAAAAAATAATCAACTTTCAAAGCACAGAATTTGTGTCCCAAACAATGAACATGTAATTGTTTACAAGTAAAAGAAAAACATAGAAAATTTTATTAGCAGACTGAAAGAAGCAAAAATTAATAAGCCCACAAAAATCACAAAATAAATTCATTGTGTTAAACCACTGTTGTCATCCTCTAAAACATTGTTCATAACACAGGTAAGGACTTTCAAATGAAGTATTAATATTACCCTTAAGGAGGACTGTGTTCTTGACAAGCATTTCAAATATGAGATTCTAGCTGCAGTGCCTTGCAGTTTCCTTAAAAATCAAACCCAAACAGTCACCTCCAGGTCCTAGCCTGTACATGAACACAGACCATAGATGCTACCTTTAGTCCTTTCTTTTCTGTTGGTGAGGATACTTCTATTTTCACTGCCCTTTTAGTTGTTCTGGGCTATAATGAAGAAGAAAAAGATGGTGACTATTTGCACAGCCAGTCTATTTCCATTAAAGCCCAGCAGCACAGCAGACAGACACATCCAGCCTTTAGTAGCAACAACAGGAAATCTGTTTGTCAGGAGACAGGGACATCATTCCTCTTTGCCATACATGTGGCTTTCTATATAGCTGTTGCCACAGCTGAAGCTGTGGAAGGCAAGACCACTAGAGCAAATTTATTCTGAAATCACAAAGTTCTTGTAAGGACTGTACAAGGCATTGCTTGATCCAGAAGAAGCTCTGAGAGATTAAACAATTCTATAAATACTCATCCTCCAATATAAGAATGCACTTTCAAGCTTAAGATTGCCAGGAAGTTTGTTGTTGTTGTTGTTGTTGTTTTGGTTTTTTTTTTCTTTTTGATTCAGGATCTTGATATATATCAATCTGCCTAAGGGGAAAACCGACCTCCCCTCGTGCCCCTACTGAATCCTATCCCTAATCTTGTCATCTTAAAAGCAACAAGAGATTTCAATATAAATTGATAAAAAGTATCCAACTGTATTTAATATAAAGCATGCACTCACAACACTCACAGGGTAATCCTGGTAACCAAGCAAAACTTTCTTTTTTATGGGACTTTGTTCCCCTTTTGAAGAAAACAAAGAAAAAAGAAACAGGAAAACACAAAAACCAGCAATAACAAACAAGTGGAACGAGGTAATCCTTGGCAACAACTGAAATTGTGACTGTAGCCGTTGCTCCATGCTTTAAGATGTTAGAAGAGCTGAGAATATCTTTGCATGCTAAAACCTGACATCAGAGTCCCATGCTTTTTTCTGACGTAGGTGCCATTGCTCCCACAAAAAGCTGAGCACTTCCTCACACCCATCTTACTTTCTCTAGCTTTGGGTAGCGTTGAGACACGTCATGTCCATCTCTTTGAGTTCCCAGTAACTCCACTGACACTGGTGGAAAGTGCTGGATGTTTACCTCTCATGGAGGTAACAGTCCCACTGTGTCTTTAGAGCAAGGAGATTTTCAGATTATTTTAACTGTTAGATCATCTTAGTTCTGAGGAAAGGGGCTAGCAGTCTAGCAAACTGTTGAAAACACAGCCTCAATTTATCATAAGTTCTGATAAAGTGATTTGGAAAGCCTTGAAAAAAAATCCTTGAAAGGAGAAAAGGGGTGAAGCATTCTTTAAAGACGGCTTAGATAGAAAGAATATAAATTTCTTCTGACCAGGCCACTTCACAGAGATTTACTTGATAAAAGCAACATGTCGATTTACTCAACTCCTTTCCCCTGCTGCCCAAACTGTGAAATGCAGGCCGATGATGCAATCCCGACGAGAGAGAAGGGGGGGGGAGGGGGGGGAACAGAAGAAAAAAGGAAAAAAAAAATAAAACCAGCAAACAGTCAGGAGACTATTTCACAGAGTAGGATATTGCTGGCACGTCCGAAGTTCCATAAGCTGTTCCTGAAGGGACTGCAGGAGCTCCTGAGCTCACCGCACTGCAGGCAGGACTGGAACCAGGGTGTTCCAGACCCCTCCGTCCCCGGAGCTCGGAGCCCATCCTGACAAGGCTTCCACCCGCCTCCAGCCCAGGCAGCAAAAGCAAAAGCATCCGGAAACAGACTGACAATCTTAAAAACCAAGCAAAGCTGTCATCACCATTTGTGTTTATTAAAAGTGGTATCAAAGCCAACACTGATGATTTCTCCTAACTAAAGATTAGCAGAAAGTCTTTTGTTCCAATGTCTGCATCAAACGTGCTTGCCCTTTCAAAACAAAACACAACAAAAGGAGCAGAGGTAGGAATCATAGCCTCTTCTCAAACTGTGTATGCTCTTTACAATTTCTGTATAATATGTTTTCAGGATTAAATCACTGAAATTTAGTTGACCTCAAGACCACTCTTTCTATTTATAAATGAGATATTAATTATACAGTGTTAATTTGCACACAAAATAACATGTAATTAAGTCAACAAAATTAAAGCATTAAATGATTTTATAATAAGATGGGTTCATTTTTTCAATCTAGGAATTTTTTTAATATAACATATGTATCTATTAGCTACACATACATGACATGAATTTCCCTGCGAAGTCTGGAAAGGTTTGCTTTAATTCAGCGTGGCTTTGAACTCAACAAAATCTAGGGTATTGCTAAATTCCCCCACTTCTCCCATTCTCATTGTATTGCAACATGAGTCTCATTATATTTAGCCTCTTGGAAAAATTCACTGTGTTCTGCTTTGAAAGAAACAGCTTAGGACACTGAGTTTTCATTTATATGATTTTAAGTAAAAGCTACATTCATTTTTTATCACCAGAGATTTACTTAAAATTTGTAGTAGCTGGATCCTTTAAAAACCAGAAGACAAATGGGGGGAAAAATCAACCTCCATAAAAAAAAAAAAAAAAAAAAAAAACCAAAAAAAAAAAAACCAAAAAAAAAAAAAAACACCACAAAAACAAAAAAACACCCCATAAAGTTCTCTATAGTACAAAAATAATTAGGATCCAGATCATCCAGATATTTTCAATTTCAAGACAAGTACATTTATTTTAAAACTGTAGTGTCTTCCTAGGTTTTATCTTGCTTGTCACAGCCAATTAGTCAAGGAAAACGATACACAAGGCCAGTGCATAATGAAAAATCAAGCAGTGGCTATAACAGCATATACACAGAAACATAATAATATAGAGATACCAATGATTCCTTCTCACAGCATCATACACTCATGCAATCTTCCCACTTGGTGGATATCTGAGCTCTGCTGAGCAATGGCTAGATGTACAATACAGCAGCCTGCAGCAGGAAGTGAAGAACTTGGTCAGATGAAAAAGCAAAGGAAAATAAGGTAGAGAGAGCACAGTTCACAGTGACATTCTTGCCTCAGAGCCTCATGCCAAAGGATCATGACCAAACACACAGGCATGTCCTAGGTAATCTGATAATACAGTTTAATGCCAGCCATGGACAAACACTTTTTTTAGCCTATATCTTCTGACAGAGACAGCCCCGAACCCTCAAAGGTCAAATCAGCAGAGGAGGTGATTCAGGACGGCACTGATACAGATGTTTAAGTTTTACTGCCTGCTTCAGTCCTCTCCAAGTTTCCCCATCATAACTGCTTCTTAAAAATATTTATCATGCATGGCAAAAAGCTCACACTGATGAAACACCAGCTGAAGTCATCAGACCTAACTTTGCTGAACACATAAACACAGTGGGCTTCATATCTGCTCTCTGAACAGACCTAATGACCAACATCCAGGCAAGTCTGACTTGTAGGTGGCCCAAGTATCTTGAGGAACACCACTTGTGTTGTACCCTATTCAAGAGGAATCAAATCAACAAACAAAATAAAGAATGGCTCCTCAAGAGAATGTATGGTAGTGGTTGGACTGAGGGAATGTGACTGCTCTACCTGTACTTGATTTGGGCTCTCTGTTGCATCAGAAGCGTTGTTTAGACATTTCTAACCCTTTTTGAAATTAGTACAACCAGAACTGAACAGTTGGACCTGAAAGCCAACGCCTAGACTTCTGAAACGCTTTTCAGATTTGGAAAGATCAGCCCTGCTGAATCCATCTCCAGACATGGCATAAACATTGTAAATTGCTAGCTACCACCCTGTGACAGAAGCATTCATCATATCATCACTTTGCAGCAATTCCAAAAGTTTTTGGCACTGAAATGGCAGGCACAACCTTAACTGACCCTGGCCCAACCTCTGCTACCTCTGACAGCACCAGGAATGAAATAGCTTTTGATTAGTATACTGTCTGACTTGCAAACTTGAAGCAGGAATTCTGTTCCTCTGCAAAGTCAGAGGGCAGAGGGCACTGTGCACCCAGCCCTGGTTCTCTAGCAGTCAGGAAGCTGGTGATAGTGGCAAGGACCTCTGAAGAGGAGATGCTGGCTATACACTTGCTCACCCTCTTCTCGGAGGATAACTAATCCCCTCTCCCTGTTACCTACGTGTTTGAGCTGTGTCACAAAACAGGGAGCAAACCTCTCCAGGAAGGACCATATCACACAGAGAGCACTGCTACAAGCCTGAGTATTTCAGGTTCTCATTCAAAACCCATGTCAAAACTTAATACTGCCCAAATCAAAAGCCTGGTGCTGTTACCTACCTTAGATTAAGACCTTTCCTACTTCTCAGTCATATTAAGACCAATTCTGATTTTTAAGCCTCCTCAAATATTGACTACAACCCAGACACCAGATGGTAGCTTCAAGACAGAATACCCTCCAGTTCTTGGGCAGTTCTGAGAACTTTACGGCTATTAGTCTACAGCTAATACTTGTCTACAGCTGTTCTCAGAAACAAATAAATCTGCCACTGATTGCATTGCTGCCAGCAGGGTGTCACTGATGGACAAACAGAAATTTGGCCCCAAATGTCCTGCCTCTCCCCCTCCCCTTGCACCATTCTAAAGCAGGGAATGTAGGATAGTTCCCACTTATGACAGGATACTGTCTGAGGCTGTTAGTGAAAGTTTTTAATAACAGGAAAAAAAAAGAAGTAATTAAAATAAAAGCAGTCTAAACAAAAGAGTTGCATGATATTACATGTCAAACCAAAGGAGAAAGACTTAAAGAAGTTAAATCCAGAATCACTTCTGCTGTTCTTTTTCAAGCCTACCACTCTCAAAGGTATATAACACACAGCACCGCAGAATATTTAGACTAAAAACAAAAAAATAGCCTTACAGACCTGCAAAACATGGACCCATGCATTTCTCCATGTTTTTTAGACTTAACCTTAAGTCTCACTTAAATAAACAAAGAAGCAAATATTTAACATTTTTCTTTTGCAACAGCAGCCTCAGAAATGTAGATGGATCGGTGGTGGTGAATGGTGTGGCTTTTGAGCACCATTCTCCCAGTGTCTTGGAGATTGGGACACCCTTGAACAGGCACTGTTGCACGTGGACAAAGTCCCAACACTGCCACAACAATTGCAGGTAGTGTAGTTCAAACCAGCATGTCTCCACAGCTGAGAAAAATAGCTTATTGCCAAGGATTTACATAACAGGTGTAAACAGCCGAAGAAATACTCTGGCAAGCCTACAGACTCAGCCCAAAATCCATCACCTAGACAATAAAAACAAAGAAAATAAATAGGGGAAAAAAATCCAGCAATTCTACAAACACACTGACTGCAATGTTAAACAAACATCCCAAATTACTTTGTGAATTGCCAAGTCCTGTACTACTAGGTTTCCTCCTGCACATTGTCAGTACTGCGACCTCAGGTCTGGTTAGGATCACTGCTGTGAAAAATAAAACTGTGGGATAGGTAGGCCACACAGTTTCTTTGAACAACACATCATCTTTGGACTGGTTTGAACAGCATTAAAAGTGCATACAGAATTCAACAGGGAAATTTCTGCCTCTCTCAAAAGTCAGTGATGAAAATTTCACTTGTGTCAGCACCATCAGGTTTTAACCATGACCTTGCGTTATGCTTGTTAAAATGTTAAAAATATTGATTTTGGATAAAGCAAGCAATACATGTATCAACAAGACAAAAAACATCCACATTTTAGGAAAACTTTCCTTTGGAAATGGCAATATTTGTACTTTGAAATGACGTTGTCTATTCTCAACACTGACTTTGTACCAGTCATTGCAGTTTTCTACATATCAGTGACCACAGTGGTAATAGGGAGGCAAAACTATCTCCACAAGCACTTTGTTTTTAAACTTTATCCAAACTGAATGGAGAGGAAAAGTTCTATCCAGAGCTATAATATGATATTGTTAAGCGTTGACACTGAGTTTAATGACCAGCAAAACTTTTCCACTTCCACTGAATTCTTTTTCTTTACTTTTGTTTTACAGCCTGCTGAAACAGTGATAGTCCACATCTGGTTAGTGTCTGGTTCAAGACAGACACCAAATAGAAAAGCCCATGTTTGGGATGAAAGAGGGCAGGCATTCACTGCACAGGGCAGAAGAGCCATTTAATGCTTTTCTGCACAGCAGCAGTGGGGTCTGTGTGGGGGATAGGAGTGGGGAGGGGAAGCGTGCTGCAATTCTGGGGACACTGTTCTGCTTCCTGAACCCCAAACAGTTCAAATTTACTTTTCTTGATCCTTCTTTTCTCTCAACAGAGACGGTGTCTAATAAAAGCAATGAACTACACAGTAAAAATCCAGCTATTTCAAATGCTTTCAACAGCAAATGCATAATGTTTATACAGGGAAAGCATGAAATGAATTCTGCAGAGATAGCTTCTCTGCAGAATAGCCCAGAAGACCCCTCAGTGCCACAAACCAGAGATGGCAGAAAACCAGTGGTAATACGTAGACAGGGCACTGGCAAACAATGGAAATAACCATCACATAGGCATGCTATTACAGAGGGACATCCAGCAATGTTGAATACACCAGTGGAAAAAATAAACAGAGGTCAACAGAGGCTACAAATGAGGACAGGAACTATGCTTTGCATTAAAATCTGTGAGAAAAGCAGTGTTAAGTGGTATTTCTGAAATATTCGTATCTCCTACATTATCAACGCAAGCTCCTTAAGCATCACTACGACGAGTTTACTTGTGGCAACAACAGATGAGTAATTACTTAATGTGGTAATGGATTGTATTCAATCTCTTTGAAACGTGATGAGTCTAACAGCAACCTGGCATGTAGAAAAAGCATAAAATATCCAACACAATTAGCCTTATTGCCAGAATAAAGCATCAGAAACAAAGGCAACCTCCTCCTTAAACATGGGCACAAATTACCCCCTGAACATAAGCAGGTGCTATACATCTGAAGGGGGGGGGGGAAAGCCATTTTAGTGACTGTTCCTGTAAGAAGAGGATGTACAACTGAAAAAACTGAGAGTAAAAAAAAAAAAAAAACAAACAAACAAAGAAGCTGAAGCAAGCCCCAGAGAGGCAGACAAGCAGAGGAAGCATGGCATGACTAAGCACTGGGCTCACCTACCCCACCCCCTCAAGCAGCATTTTGCTTTCCATAAGTAACACCTGTTTTGTGGGTTCTCCCCCCCCACCCCCTTAAGTGCAGCAATACAGAATTCTGCATATTCTTTGTTGACATACACATGCAGGGCAGAGGCAAAGATATACAACTCACACTATCATTTGCTTGTCCTCATTAGTACTGCCTGCTGCACCTTGAAATTTTGCTCAACTGTTTGAGTCCAAGAAAAAAAATTAAATTATTTGGTAACTGCAGAAAAGATGCTCAGCAATTTGAAAATGACAATCAATTGAAAATGTTTCATAGCCATTATGCTAATGATGTTAGTGGCAGGGGGAACCTTCGATGTCAGAAATGTAGGTCCTGCATTAAAGAACCAAATGCAGGTACATAATTCCTAATGTGCTTAGAAATGGAACTCATGATTTTAACACTTCTACTGAAACCATTTTCCCCTAGGATGTGATTACAGGCATTTGAGGAACAAATATGTGGTCTTAAGACATAACATCTCTTAAACCTGTCTGCTGCTTTACAATGAAACATGTTGCACTGTATTCACAATTCTCCATTGTACCTGCTCACTGTGATCCTATTAACATCACCTTCCTCACAAAAAACAGACAATAAAATGAATTGCAAGAACAAAAAAATCCTGTTACAAAAGAAGTGCATTTGTAAGAAAATTCAATATTCTGCCCATGAAGACAAGAACTGGGTCAGAGTTTCTACCAAAGCTATACTTGTCAAAGCTCTGTTACAAATATACAGCTATAAAATGAATTAAGCAATCAAAAGAGACAAGATCTAAACTTTGTTATCCTTGTTTCACTCTACAGTAGAGAGAATAATGAAGGAAGAGATAGATGCTATTGAATAAGGGACGCGTCATCTTCTCCCGCATTATTCTTCATCATGACATACCACGAGCAGAGATTAAATAGAAGCCCAGATAAGTTCAAATGATACAGCTATCAAACTCAGGTGTTTCTAATAAGCCCTTCACATGGGTACTTGGACTATTAAAAAGAGGTAATGCAAAGACTAGGAAATGGATGTGAGAAGAGACAAAGAAAAGGAGCTAATCTGAATCTCTCAACAGGAAACCACAGGGAAATGGGGACAAAAAGGAAGAGGCAACACTGTGTTTAATTTTTTCTTCTCCCGGTCAGCAATGCACATAAGAATAGATTTACCTCTCCTTTATACCAATGTAAATGATAATGTCCTCCACAGAAGACCATAAAGTTACACCAGAATCAATGAAAGAGGATTTTAAGTGGTCTTAGATTACTTCAGATCAACCAAATTACATTTTTGCTGAAATGGAAGGTGCTTTTCTCTACAGGGGTAGAGAAAACTTGGCTTTATTAACATTTCTTTCCAGTCATGATCCAAGAGGCCTCCACACAATGAAGCAGGAGGAAAGCTGGGCTATCACACTATTGGTGCCTTCTCCAACACACCCTCCAAGTATAACCCTTACTACACATCTGAGAACTCACCAAGATGCAGATGATGCCAAACCTTTCCCAAAGACACAAATCCACAGGGAAGCAGTCTTCATTATTCCAAAGGCTGCTGCCTGCAGATCCATGTGTCCTTTTAAAGGGGATGGTGTAGGAGCCCACCCAGGGCCACTGTTCTTCCTGTCCCAGTCACTCTTCATTACTGCTCCCAGTCACAGGCAGCAAAATAAGGGGATACCTCTAGGATCCTGGACACCAGCAGAAAATTAACAACAGCCTGGTGTTTAATAGCAACCCTAATTGTAATTACAGCATATGGTTCTTTCTCTGTGAGATGGTATTTCTTTAGGGTAGAGATTATATAGCATTATGTTTGTTAAAGAACGACCAGTCATATAAACAATAGGATAACACAATCAACCAATAAAGCTAATAGTGCCTCCTAGCCACAGATCTGAAGTTTAATGACTCAAACCTGGCAGCACCCTGGGAGACTTGAAAAGAAGAGGTTTTCCTAGCTATTAGGAGATGGCAAATGAGCATACACAGGCAGACTAAATCATGATCCCTTCAAAGGCAAGAGAAGAATCTGTGGCTTAGTGGGTAAACTTGCAAATTTTAGACCCATGGCTACATGCCGCCCTTCTTAGTAGAATCATTTCATCAAGGAGACTGTATTACTGGGCATCTCTATCTGTGCCACCCAGAAAAGGTATAGAAGCGTAAAACAGAGAGCTGAGTTAGTTAGAGATACTCCACTATGACTCCTGGACTAAAATGAAACTTCTTTATTTACTGTAGTCATCCTAAAACATATAAGCTCTATCAAATAGTCATCATTACACTAGAATAAAAGCAGTTATGTAAGGAATATAAGCTCTATCAAATAGTCATCATTACACTAGAATAAAAGCAGTTACGTAAGTTATCTAACCATCCTGTTATAATTATGCAAGTGTGACTAGCAAAATTCCCCTATATGAACAAGCTCCTACTGTCTCTGGTAACAAATTTAAGGAATTGAATAAATACAAGTTAAATTAATATCCAGGCATTAACTTTTTAGCAGAGGGCCCAAGTGTTAAATGTTTACCATTGTTGTGTTGCTCTTCCTTGATAAGTATATGTTATATATATTATATCTTATGTATACGGTGCCAAAAGCCACTGATGCAACAAACTTTTACCTGCACTTGCTAGGAGCTGAAGCAGGTTAAGCTCATGGGGCACCTTGCTTGTCCTTGGGATTCAATAACACTACTGTCATAAGCTGAGCTGCTCCACAGTGACATGGACAGGAACTCATTTCCAGTCCTGTGACACATACGGGGTCCACAATGCCTTGCTTCACCTGTGGCTCCATTTAAACTCTCCTATTTGTAGGTACCACGCTTTAACTTGAGGTGCAGCAAGTCCATCACGTGCGGGGCCATCTGACAGGGAGTCTTTGTGCTTTCTGCATGTAGGAGGAAGACGTGGTAGGACATGTTACTAATAGTCTCACAGAATTACAGAATCATTTAGGTCTCAATGCATGTCACCACAATGAGCCAAATTCAACAAAAAGAAAAGAAGAAAAGACTTTTCTGAAGTTTATTTACAGCTGGTGCACTTATAGTCTCCCACAGCAGCTCAAAACCTGTGCATTTTACAGCATGAAAAAAGAGATGGTGAGGAGGGTTTCTGGGCTATCCCATGGGGTTTGCAGGGCTGGATTAGATGCTTCCTGCTCCCTGTCCACAGCCATGGCAGTCTCACTGACAGTGTGCAATGGCCAGGAGACAACTACAGGGACAGGAATTCCTAGAAACATTCAAGATCAGGCTGGATGGGGCTGTGAGCACCCTGACCTAGCCTCATTGCAGGTGGGGTGGGAATAGATGACCTTTAAAGATCCCTCCTAACTCTTAACTATTCCATGGAGGCCAGGGAGGATCTGCAGCTCCCATCAAGCGGGGCACACCACAGCATGCCACACCACACCATTGTCACTGATAGTCACCCCAAATGGCCTCATGACAGTTTCAGGGAAGGGCAGCTGTGGTCTTGGGGAAAATCAGACCACAGTGCACAAAGCCAACAGCAGCGTGGTGTGCCCATTTTGATCCTACTTGTTCCTATGCTGGTACTTCCTAACCAAATTTCTCTGTCCAGTGCACTACAGGACAGGCAAAGACAGACATTACTGGAGGTAAAATTTATAGCATTTTTAGCTCTTTTTGGCTGTTAAGTATCCTTTATGCATAATGGCAATATCTGCTGTAAAGAACTGTAAACACACGGACCCAACCATCACATCACATTCACCTCAGCCATAGATTTGCAGGTCCAAGTCTCCTGTTGCTGGGTTGAAACCATTTAAATCCCCCAATACCAAGGGACTCAGTGACAATTTACAGTGAAAAGCAAAATCAGATCTTAGAGAGAGGAATCAATATGAAGCATTGCAAGGACAAGAAATGCATCTCAGCAGATGTGTGAAACAAATTCTTGTGCTTCATCACCAAGTGAGAAGAGGTTTGGTGGGCTCCTACAGGCAAGACTTGGCTCGCAGGCAGCTGGGCATGGCACCACACCTCTGTACCATGCCTTGGGCCACCAAAGTGGTTTACACTGCCTCAGTGTTTCCCAGTCAGTAGGGAGGGAGGGCGTACAGGGAAACAGGAGCTACAAACTCACTTTTGTAGACCAGGAAGATGTAATGTTTGGCTCAATATGGGGCACAATTTGTTTCCTTTCCCTGAAGCAGATCTCTGCTTTCAACCACAAGTGAAACACTAATAAGGCAAAATATGGCATCTATAAATACCTGGTAGCAGTTATCACCCTTTCTGTGGATACAGCCTTGAGGGAAGGTGGCTAAGGGTCTCTCTTAGCCCAGAAAATCAACTGACTTCACAGTCAGGCAGCTGCTGAAGCCAGAGGGCCAGACTCAGCCTGCCTGCTCTCACTTCATTGCATCTTACATCCCCTTCACTCAGAGATGATGCAGGAGCCACCAGCTATCCCCTTGGCACCAGAGGAACTGATCTCAGGAGGCTGAATCCCACCATTTGGCACAGCTGCTTGTGCCAGGAAGCTCAAGAGCTGATTTTGGTATGTGTGTACAGACCCCAGCACAGCCCACACATGAAGGATCAGCAATTTGGGCTGTGTGTATTACCTGGCACCCTGGTCTTCAGCAACTAGACCTGCTGTCCACCTCAGGACACATGGGATGGTAAGGCAAGGACTGGGATTTCAGGAGTCCTGGGATTCTGACACAAGAACCTTACCTTTGCCTTCCCCACCCAAGCTCAGAGCCAACACAGTGGGAGGAACAACTACTTTGCAACAAAAAGACTCAATACATTAAAATTACTAAGAAAACACACCTGTAGCCTCTAGCACTCATGAAATCAGAGATGAGTAATTGTAGAAACTATTGACTACTAGTTACAGAGCCATAGCAGAAACTCACTAATGCAGTTAGAAAATTTCTATTCTTAGTCTGAATTTGGATGCTCCTCTCTTGTGCACATAGATTTGGTTGGGAAAGTTAAATAAAATCCATTTCCTTATATAGCAGAAACAATTTAGGCTACAAGCATCCCATGCCAAAAGGATTTTCAGACCAAAAATTACATTCTAATGACAATTCAGACATTAATTCTTTGTTTAAGCCTAGCAGATTGAGTAATTCTTAAAACACAATTCTTTTCATAAAAACAATAATGGAAAATAAATCCACATATCTATAGAAAATAATTATGGAAAAGTCTCTCTTTAGGAGGAAGAAAAAGAGTTGAACAGACTTTACTGAGAACTTGCAGCACCTTGTAGTTTGTGATGCATGTTTCTACTATTTTTAAAATAATCCTAAAGAATGGTAGAGACTTTTTTCCCTACTACTGTGCATGGTTCAGAAAAGTCTACATACAGATACACTTTGGTATATGAAAGCCCACTTAGAAAAAGAAACAAACAAGAGCTAGGATTCAAAAACAAGCCAGTAAATTTTCTAGAGATGCAGCTGAGTGAGGAAGGTTATACTTTCTAAAATACCAGGAAACAGAGTTACAGTAATGTTCTTCAACGGGATGTACCTACTTAAGTTCAAGTGTCAGTAAACTGAGGGAGCAAACAAACATCCTAATTAATCTGCAGGCCATAGTCTCCACCCATTACCCACTGACTAGGGCTCTTTTTGTCACTAACACCAATATAACTGATGAAGAGCAACAGGCTGATGAGCAAAGGCTTACCTGGCAGAGCTGGGGGCACAGCAATCTGAAGAGGTGCTCTTTTCTTCTCCTTCTTTTGTTTTTATCCAAAAAACAAAAGCCCCTTCTGCAGACTGTTTTAAAGAGGAGCAATCATAAAGACACTGAAAGGCTAAACCAGTTGCTCACATTTTTACACCGACCAAGAAGCAATCTGAAGCTTCATGGTATCTCTTCTAGTCAGTCTATTTGCTGGTTTACTCTGTAAGCCAGGACTCTCACAGATATTGATTCATCTATGTGCATCAATAATAGCTCAACAGTGCAAAAAAACATTAAAAAATATAATCAAATTAACCATGAGCATAGGACTAGCATCTCCACACAGCCAAACACATCCTGCATGTGATTCTGGGCACTGGAAAGTAATTTTTAAACAGTTCTGCCAAAGATGTTGAATCCACACATACAGTTCCTGTGATAATCCTGACCCAAGGCATACACAAACCTCTACAGCTCCATGCAATCACCACCAGTGCCTGTGGTTCTAAACTGCAGTGCCAGTCCTGTCAATGTCTTGGATGGCCAGAGAAAAAAGCTGTTAAAGTGGGACCTTTTTTATTTGACAGAGTAGCAGTGTGGAAGAGAACACTGGGAGTATTTACACACACTGGTAGAGAAAGACTGAACCAGCTCACCTGACAGAGCCACGTTGGACTGTGTGGAATTTATCTCTAGATATGCACATTCATATGGGGAGCTCAGGTCCAACAATGACCACAGGGAATAGACAAAGGTATTGTCTTCTGGCACACCATCATAGTGGTCACAAAAGGTGCAGAATCCCCTGTTTGCAGGCTTGCTTAGCAACCTTTTTCTGGCAGGGATCAACTACACAGCACCATGCTCCGCAGTGAAGTTTCTCCAGTTGCCCCTGTTTAGCACATGTTTAGGCATTCTTTGTGCCCAGGGGCATGCATGGAGAAGGCAGTGAAAAGAAGATATTGTCCATGCTTTACATCAGAAGAGACATAAAGCTGGGGTTGTGATATTCAAGAAATTCATCCTAAAATCTCTTCCTAATGGTTTTAAGAGGCTGCAAATCCATAGCAGGAGAGAAGGAGCCCTAAAGGACAAAGCAGGTGAGAGCACTGGAGCTGAAAGCACTGTTATACACTAGCAACTGCCCACACAAGGGTGGAGAAAAATGGCTGGCATGCTAAAACCCTCCATGTCTGCCTGGCAATCACACAGGCAATCCCTTTTTTTATCACAGAGTATAAAAGTAGTGTAGTTGGCCCAGGAAATAATCCACAGAGCATAAAGTTAAACCACCAATACTAGCCAGCAACACATGATGATGAACAGAGTTCAGACTAAATGAAAACAGAGTGCAGCTCCACAATCTTCTGTAATGCTTGAGGAAGGCACATGAGAATTTTAAAGGTAATTTAGGGGGGATTAAAATTATTTTTAGTAATTTTCATTAAAAAAACCCTGGAGTTAAAAATTAGGTGAGAGAGCTCAAACCCAACTCTGCAGTCTTACCACAGTGTATATTAAATATACAATTAAAAAATCCAGCTAGTTCATTACCCCTAATAGCATCTGTGAGTTTCTAAAACTGACATTTCTGTCGACATCTGAATTGGTCACTGGAGGTGGTAAATAAGATGATTTGCCACAGATGTGAGGAACCGAATCCCAGAGCTGTGCAGAGAACAAATGAGAGCTCTGTTTGAGCCACAGCAGAGCCTTCTTTCCTCCCTGTTTGAGGCCAAACGCACCCACAAACAGCTGCAATAAAGCCATCGCATCAGTTACGGCCCTACCACCACTGGGGAACTGCACAAAGTTGCATTTACTTGTTAAAAATGATTGATTTTAGCTGCCCTCTATATCCACGCTCCACACAATTCCCCTGCACGCTATACCATCTGCTTAATTCTCCCAGGTTGGCTGTGGCATACCATGACATCCAAAAATCAATCAAAATCACTCGATACATCAGCAACCACGGAAGAGCGGCTGCACGTCTGATCTCACCACTTGTTTTGCAGAGTACTTTTGCTGCCTGCCCAGCTAGTGTGGAGACAGTACATTTCTCCCCTTTCCAACAATGTGATCTTATCTAAGGCAGCTGGCCTGCACTCTGCACTTTCATTTTTATTGTGTGGGTTCTCAAACCCTGATGCAAATAGTCTGCTGAACATCCTCCCTCCGTGGCATGTAGAGGCATTTTTTTCCCTCTTCAGCCTCCTTCCACGTGGCGCGCTCCAGCGTCAGGCTGGCTCCGGCCAGCTCCCATTGTTCACATTGTTATTTTCATGTCAAGGGCGTGAGAGGAATTTTTTTTTTTTTTTTTTTTTTTTTTTCTGCTAGAACAACCATTTAAAGCCTAGGCCTTGAAAATACACTTACCACTTGCAGGAAAACAGTTACTGGATTCTCTGCAAGGCCAAAGGTGAGGGACAGAGTCACGTAGTTAAAAAAAGTGAATGCTGATACAAATGAAAAACTGAACCTAAGAAGGAAGCCTTTTGCAGAAGAAAACGAAAACACGGAAAGTTTAATTTGTTCTGCAGTGGCCTACATAGAAGGTGAACTGCCACAGCAGATTAGAAGAGTGGTCCACTGGGGCTGCCGTGCCAGCACCACTGTAGCTATCTCTAAAAGCGCGAGAGAAATGATGCGTGTGACCTGGAGTGACAAAAGGAAAGAGGTAAGTAGCCAGCTAATTGTGCAAGGCTGTGCACGAGGTCCTTCCCCACACCTGCTTGGGAGCAATACCATCACTTATTGCTTCAGGTACTATGATACAAGTGCTGCATTGTGCTGCAAAATTGCCAGTCTTTCAATGGCGAGTCCACAGCGTCTATTTCATGTGCCTCTACCTCTTGCAACTGCAGGCTGCAGCAGCTGACAAGGTGTAGGGAAAGGAAGTACATCCTTTGATCAGCTCTGCATTTACTATACTAACTTTACATTAAGAAGTGTAAAGGGGCTTCATTCAAGAAGAAAACCAGGAATGAAATGAAAATGTTTCACTATTCCTTTCACAGGTTTTGGGGTTTTAAAAATATTTTTAGATATGATCTCCTTCATAGTTCAGAAAGGCTCAGGCCGGTCTCCTGTAACCTTGCTTTAAAATCTCTTACACACTGATCCTCCCTCCTCCTGTGACCACTTTTATCACATCTTTTCTGACTGCTGCCACTGAAGAGATGGCAACCTTTCACATGATATTCCTGCCTGCCCTCAATTCTATGCCATGTAGGTTTACACCTTCTAGTTGAATTTTAATCCCCTCTTTAATATAACTGAGTATCCTAGCAACTCCAATGGCTATTGTGGTGTCCCTAAATACCCCCACCAAGTTACTCACAAGCAAATGTAAGTGTTTGAAAGAAGGAAACCTATGAGAATTCATGGAAATCCCTCTACCTTTGTAGGGTTTTCAGCTAATACGGAATCTCCTACTTTTCTCTGTACCTCCAGTGTTCTTCATGCTCAGAGAACCAGTTCCCAATTTACTTTCTATTCCCTCTTAGAAATCCTTCAAATCCTTACAATGGTCTTGGTTCAAGTAGCAGCTTCTCCTAATTATGAGTTCCCTCTTAACTTTTGCCTGCTTTTAGTTGTTGCCAGTCATCATTTGTTTATTCTGTGGCTTCAGAGCATGCCCCTTGTTTGGAATAGCAGATACCTGCGCTTCCAAATCTTACCTTATCAGCTCCTTGCCTAGTAGCTCTTTATTTGCTTTCAAAGTTTTTATCAGAGGTACACTAAAAAGGTCTTGAAAGATCGAGGCACTTGGCCAGGAACTGGTTCTTCAGGACTCTACACTGGCCTTTCATCTCTCTAATTATGCTCTAACTGACTCAGCAAGCAGACAATAAGAGGCACTACAACAACAACAACTTCCCCTAATCACAAACAGGTAGTTATAACTGGCTAAAATACAACAGTTATTCATAAAGCTGTCTGGTCCTTTAAAGAATCAAACAAGTCTATTTCTTACTCACTTAGGATACCATCTTCCATCTGAAGAAGCATGCTGAGACCCCTCTGGACTTCACTAGGATTAAGGTGAAGCCCATAATGCATTATTTTTGTAACTCCACACTATTTATTCAAAAAGCCTTAGATGTTTATTGGTATCTTTTAGTCCTGGTAATTTTTTGAACTTCAGTTTCTCAGGAGGCTTTAAATTTCCCCCCTCAGATACTCCAGTTTCTGTTAAAGAGACACAGATAAGTAAAAAATTTATTTACAAAAGTCAGGTCTCCTTTCCTGTGTCAAGCAGCTACTGATATGGTACTTAGAACTTTAGCTCATTTTAAGCAACCCCAGGTTTCAGTCATGCTCTTCTGCATATTTCTAGCCAGATTCCATCATGTCACTACGAATGGTCATGGGAGGCCAAACTACTGACCTTTCTCACCTCCGTTAGCAACACATGCATTTAAACTACTCATCCCTTTCAAAACCAGAAGCTTTTTGCCTGCTCTTCCCTCACCATACCCAGCAAACCTTCCTCTTCCACTCGTGTTGCATACATCCCCACACGTTTTCTGGATGGCAGCCTAGAGAATTATGGCAATGGTACAAGGGCTGGCAGCAGAAGTCAACACCAGCTCTGACAGGGTACAGTGGGTCCCAGCTGTGCTCACAATGGCCACCTTAGACAAACAGCCTTTATTTCACCCTTCCAGGGCTCAGCCCTTCCAGGTGGGAGGGAAAGGAATGCAAGGTACCTCCTCACTAGCTTGGGAAGCTAAGTTTGGCATGACTGTTGGGTAATCCAGATACGAGGCAGACAACAACTGCTCCTTCCCCAGAGGAGCGACCCACCATCAGCGTACAGTCACCACTACTGCTACAGTCATGTCTCTCAGGGAAGCTTCTCTGGCAATCCTGTCCTCTCACCCCACAAAGAGCATACAGAAATTATGGTGTTTGCCCCTAGAAACGTAAAGGAGTCAACACGTGTGCACAAGTGCATACATGAGTCCACTGTGGAGCTACAAATGCTCTCTCCTAAAACCTTCCCTCATGCTGGGGATAGCATGACCAAGAGACTGACTATTGGAGAGGAGCAGTAGATCTTGGCAAAGTGTTTTGCTACTGGCTTGTTATTAAAAATAAGACCAGCAAAATTATACAGGAAATTGAATTCCCCCAAATTTTGAATACTTTATCTGACGTGGGAAGAGATCAGGTCATCTCCCTTAAGTAAGTATGTGCAACACAGCCTTTGAGTGAGATGTACTGAGGAGCTAAGGAGGCACCTCACTTTAAACAAAGACTATAACCACATAGTTTGTTCCTATAGTCGTTAGCCTTCTAAGCACTAATACTTTTGTCTTGGGCTTTGATTAGTAAACAATTGCTTTATTTTACTGCTAGGCTTGCCCAGCTCTGTGGTACAAGATGAATTATATTAGAAAAACAATAAGGGAAGAAGATGGATACAGTGCTGACCAATATGCAAACCAGAAGTATGCTGCAAGAGCTTGGGGAGGCAGGAATATGGAAGGGCAGGTGGAGCAGGATGCTTACCCTCTGCTGTAAGAATAAAAATCTAACCTATGCCTCCTTTCCATATCCTTCCAAAGTAGCTCCTAGGGTACAAACACAGAGGTCACAAGGAACATTTCCACACCTCTTCCTTCACAGCACTTGCCACAGCATTGGCAGAGGCAAGCCAGGGCATCAGTTCACTTCCAAACCTTAAAGAGGAATACATAAATTTTGGTAGGCATCAAACAAGCTGTTCTTCATGCACTTTGTCTAGATGATACATTTCTCTGACAGAAGGATGACAGGGACACCAGCTCTTCCCCACACCCTGAACATGTCCAGAGGAGGTGCAGGATTCTCCCACTCTACTCTGTTTTAATAAACTTTGCTGCTTCTTTTAGCCTTATGCTCTTTTGTGCTCATAAAATTCAGTTTTATGAATTATTAACACTACTGAAGTGTTAGTAATGACTTAACAGTAATTAGCCACTCTAGCAATGGGTATAGGTCCTCAAAAATACTCTCATTTTCTTCCTTTTGGACATTTTGGACAATCATTGAGTAAGAGTTATTTCTCAATAAAGCTAGAGTTAATCTTTCCTGCACTTTAACTCATCCCTGAATTTTGAGCATGCAATTGATAAAATTTGAGGGAAAAAACACCAAAAGAAAACAAAGAGAAAAATGGCTGAAAGGAATCAAAATAAACAGAAAAGAGCACTGGATTACGTTTTCAAAACTGCTACTAAATACTCTTTGCATTTGTCAGCCCTCTAAAATAACTTGGGCTAAAAAAATGCATTCTTTTTATTCCACTGAGGAATTGTGCCCTTGATTACTCTCTTATTCATTTGTTTGGGATTTTTTTTTTTTTTGGAGAGGATTACAGGAAGAATTAGACAAATTTATTAACTACCCAGAGAACACAATCAATACTCACAAGCAATATAAAGAATACATGCAGTTAATCTGATACATTCACAGCAGACCTATTCGTGTCTAGTTCTTGGGAGACCTAATTAGCAAGGGTTCCCTAACGAGCTAGAAAGAGAGAAAACTGAGGATAGAGTGGGGAGCACCACCCCATACTTTAGAGGCAACCATTCTATATCCTTGGAGAACTGGGTTTATGATTCTCAAAAGACATTAGAGGGGAGAATGTTAAGAAAAGTGAAGAACGCGAGTGGACCTAACCTGCCAGATGAGGCATTTCCCATGGGAAGCCAACACACTCTCTGCAGAGGATTTGTGATTTCTCCCTGTCCCCTCAGGTAACACAGTGCTGCCGAGGCGCAGTCATGTCTCTCACTGATTTTCTTCTGCTTTGATACAGACTTGCATTCTCAAGCTCTGTGTTATACTAGCTGCAGAGGACTAAGCCTGTTTTGTGCCAAATAATGATTTGATTTGAAAGGGTTAAGTTTAACAGATGCCAATATCATTCTTTAAAATCACATCCAATCCTTAATTGCTGGTAACAAAGACTACTTGCAGCACAGAGAGTTACCGGGAATACTCTTCTGCTTCAGTGTTGCTGGCAAGGAAAAGGCTTGTCGACAAATGCTCATTTTTCTGTGGCACACTTTGCACACCCTGCTTTGGCTGATGCTGCCAGGGTGGTAATACTGAGAGGGGTACACAAAATGCCTAAAGGTAGCACAGAAGACTACCTAATCTAACTATAAAAAATAGTTAGATTTTTATCTAACTATTTTTATAGCCAGAATAACTGCCTCCAGACACTCCAGCCCCATGGCACTGTGGGCTCAGGAAGGATCTAAGCAAACTGCTTAGTCCCACCTTTCACTGACCAGTTCCTAGTTAAGAGGGAGCTATGGGAATGGAGGGAGAAGGCTGAAGAAATGAGGGGAGGTATAATAAGGTAGGCACACCAGGTGGTTGGGGCTGTCTGGAAGCACCTACTAAGCAGTCCTGCCCTTGATTCCTGCAGCTTGGGCAGGGCAATGCAACACACCAGACCTGTTGCTCAGACCTGTACCACACTCATCAAACTTGCTATGTTACCATGAGGAGCAAAGGGAGGTAGCTGACTTCTCAGACTGGCAGGGCAACAGCCAGGATGGGCAGAATGAGTGTGCCACAGCAACAGTGCCCATCCAAGGCACCTTTCTGCCAAGCCCCTGTCTTCTGTGCCCCTACTACGTACAAGGGCAGCCACTGAACACCTTATCATTCTCATCTTCCCATATTCTTTCGGCTGAAATGAGACATCTTACCCAAGCAGCAACAGGAAATGTTGGGCAATATAGTCTCCCCACAGAATAAAGCAGCAAGAGAGAAAAAACCAAAACCAACAACAACAACAACAAACCAACCAAAAAAAATCAATAGTTTGGCAGCATTCATTCCTTGCAAAAAACTCCTCTCACTGAGGAAGTTTCCCGAGAAACACAGGAGCCACCACCTTTCATTTGTCATCACCACTGTCCTTCAGTCCTGGTGCCAAACACCGCAGCCCATACACACAGACACTTCTTTTTGGAACAACATAATGCCTTGCTCCCAAGAGGCCACTCTATACTTGGAGCCTTTGGAAATGAGTGTTAGTCACCTTTATTTCCCCTGGACAATACTGTGTCCTCTTACACGCTTTTTCTTGCCCTTCCTTGCTCATAATCCTCATGCCTTCACTTTCCCCTCCCACAGCTCACCAAAGAGCACCCCTGCCCCATGTGAAGGCCTCCTGTGTCCCATTATGGGACCACGGGACCCTCCTAATCCTCTGTACTCAGTTTTGAGACCATTACAGATGCAATGCAGATTGAGGCCTCCCAAGGCATCAGACTAAACACAGCCTGTGACTTTCAGCTAACCTTCCACTGAGCAGCACTGTAATACTCACTTACAGACAACTGTAAGTGCAGAAGCACTTTTTAATAGCAATAAAAATAATGTTCCTTTCACTCCACTGAAAACATGGAAGATTTCCAGAAGCAAGTCAGGCAGTCAGCCTCCCCTCAACACCCACACCTGCAGGCATGCGTAGGGAAGAAGTTCACTTTCTGACATGGAAGCCTGTCATTCCTCCAACCTCTCTCTCTTCTCTGATGCCCACATATGCACTCTTACACTTTTTTTCCTGGATACCTTCCCTCCCTCAGAGATTGGCTGAAACCCCCCCCAAGCAGATCACAGGCCTCTGTATTCAAGGTGCAGCTCAAAAAGTAAAAAGAGCATCTTTTTATAAGGCCACGGTAACATACTAGGGTCTGGCTCAGTGTAAGAACATATCTGTCACCCTCTCCACGCCACCATAGATTAACTTAAAGTGATAAAATTATTCATTCAGACTTTACTACCTCCTCTGATGAAGACTGCGTTGGCCAATTATTTCAAGGAATGCCACATTAAAAATGGGAACTCATTCACTGAATTGTTTTATAGGCCAGTGCTCATCAATTTTGCATAGGCTGCTTTGTTTTTAGAGCTAATTTCTAATCCTAACTCACATCACAGACACACATCTCTGCTTGGATTAATTGAGATCTCAGAGAGAACCTTCTGCTCCATTACCCTCCGTTACTGATTTATAAAGGAGGCCATGAAGCAGTGTTCTTAATGATAATGAAGAGGATATTTTATCCCTCAATTTCGTTCCTGTGCTTAAAATGCAGAGAGATGTAGATATTTCAGGGAATAAGAAGAAAATCTTTACTAGTTGCATGGCATCCTTCATTGGCAGATGCAATCCTTAGTTTTTCTCTTCATAACAAGCATTTTGGTTAGTGATCCTTCACCCTATCAAACAGTGACTGATAAGAAGACAGAGACCACCACCAGCCAACACTAAGGGGCAGCAGCATTTTTAACACTAATGATGTGAAACAGCTCAACAGGAACTCAAAAGCAGTAAAGGTCATAGGAAAGTAAGGCCAGTACCAACACATGGAGACAGGATGACTAGGCAATTCCTGAGAGTAAGGACAAGAGGAGTGTGGAAAGCACTGAGGAAAGACAATAGGCTAAGTGAGCTCTCCTGCAGGCACTAACTGAGACACAGCCTCCTCAGATGAGAGAAACCACCTAGGTTTATTTTATACAACCAAAGTAAAACTGTCCACATCCACTGTGAGCCACAGACCAAAAACTTCAACAAGGTGGGTAGTGCAATATCGAGGATTTGCCCCTAGCAAGTCCCCCACTGTTTGATTGGACAGAAATCCAGCTCCCTGCAGAGGAAAGCACCAAAGGGAAGGTGGAAAAGCTGAGTTACAGCAACAGGGGTGGATTACTGAAGTGATCAAACAGGCACAGTTCTGGCTCTCAGGACTTTGACTTTATTTGAGCGGTAATCCAAAACAATTTTATTCCCACTACAAATTTGCTATAAACAGGAAGCAGCAGTGACATTGCTAAAAATGACAGCTTCACAGCACCGCAGAGGGGAATCCCAGGATGTTCCTCTCACAGGCAGTCACTGCTCTGCAAATGCAGGAGAGCTGCAGACCTTGGCAGGACAGCCTGTATTTCCATGGGATGAGACCTTGGTAAAGAGATACACTTTTTTCCCAGTGTGTCCTTCACTGCCTGCTTCTCTGCACCTCCAAGCATCCGCCCACAGCTACTTTCACTTAGAAAATTAGACTATCAAAAAAGGTTATCTTCATTTAAAATGGTTTACCTAATCTCACCCAACCCCAATTTTAACTATGTTGTTTTTGTAAAGCTGAATGCAATTAGAAAAACAAAACTGTTTGTCTTTTACCTATCTGCAACATCATCACACACAAAATACACTGTCAAAAGCAGGTCTGCTTCTTTCCAAAAACAGCAAGCTAGGTGGGTAGCCCACAGAACGTACTGGAGAATTTACCTGGACTTATCTCTGTAGCATCAAGGCACCTCTCTCTGCATTTTATACTAATTGGGCAGAAATATAAACCGGAATTGATTGCCCATATATCACACAAAAAATTTAACAGAACAGATAAGCCCTGACTCCTTCAGAACCTCTAAGTGGTATCAAAGAGGTGAATGGGCCATGTAGGTAGTTGTGTGCACCATCAGGCATATCAAAACTATATCCCACTTGCTAGTTTGTACAAGCTTGCTAAAAAGGATGTTCATCTCAGAGTGCAAACTGATATTTGGCATTTTTGAGAGATTTTTAACAAGAGATTGTGTACCACGACTCAGTTAATGCCCTTGTTTTCAGTCTCAGGAAAAAGAGTTTTTATGACTTTTGGATTAAATACTTTTTTTGTACAGAGAAAATTATTCTGCCCTGCTACATTTTTTCCATATTTCTATTTTCCATATTCTTTTTATTTCTTTATTTCAGCCTTATTTTGGTAAGTCATACTAAGGAAGGTACAAACTGAAGCATACAGCATTTACATTAGTAGCTATAAAACAAGAAAGATATAATCCAAGTTGTCTAGCATTTCTCCACCAAACTGAAGGACAATTTTACTCTTGCTGAAGCCCTAATCCCATATGAATTCTTCAAAAGACAGGCAGACTTGCTCTGTCTTGTACCACACTGAAGACATACATATTCACAAGTAATTTGATAAACAAATTATTTTGCAGTTAAGATGAGTTTGACAGACACAGATGGAATCACACTAATTTTGTCTGATTGGGTCAAAATAGCATTCCATCTTGGCCACTAAAAGAAAATAAAAGGAGAAACCTGCTTGCATTTTACAGATAATGCCTGAAGGCCAGATTTCCTTCCCACCAGTACTAAGATGCAGAGCTCTGATTCGGTAGGTGTTCAGAGCCAGGCAGGACATTTCCCTCAGACACAGCTAATGAGAGCACCAGTTGCTACAGGCCTGACAAAAGATTATGGCCTTTATTCTATAGGACTGCTTCACTGACACTGATGGCTGTGACTTCTGCAGCTGAGTAAAGGCAACAAAGATATATATACTTGTAGAATACTGCTGGCATTCATTTGCCCGCATACACTATAATTCCTTATCTACCCCGTGTCCCTGCATCTAGCTAGAACCTCACAGTTCCCAACAGCCAGGTCTTTCATCTGTGGCTAAGAGCAGTAACTTGTAAGAAAGCTGTTGAGTAAGCAGGGGTTTCACAGCAAGGAATACCTGCAGGAAGTACCTACAATATAAATATGCACACACATGCTAACAGGTGGATGTTGAATCAGCTCACACCCTGTGAATCTTATACAGCCCATATGAAGCATCACACAGCAAACACTGAACTACCTAATCTGTGCATGGAAGTCTTTTTCCAGCTTAAGGGGAATGCCTGGGCAATATGAGGTGAGAGCTGATTCTGCATCAGTGCCTCAAGCTTTTCCAGGACAGGAAAGGCAAAACCAGAACAACACATTGGAGAAACCACTTAAAGGGATCAGACACAGCAGCTCAGGGACAGATCTATGAGCCAAACACCAAATCAGACCCCACCCTGGCTACAGATTTCCAGAGACCTAAGGACTGCCCAGCTCCCTGGGCACAATAATCCCAGGGAGAGAACTGCATCTACCTTTTCCAGATTCGCTATAATGATGGCAATTTCTCACATATACTCTGCCGTGATAGCTCAAAAGCCATGCAGCAGAGCAAGCAGAGCTGAAAACACCCTTCCTAGCTTTATTACTACATTGTAAACAATCACCTTTGCTTCCATTATATTCCTACCCAGACACACTGAATTTTTTTTCTCGTTGTATTATTTTAAGAGGGGAACCGTACATGCTCTATTTTCCATTAAGTTCTTTACATATGTATTTTCCAGACATTTCTGATGATCACCATTCAGATCTTCCCTCCCAAATACAAGGTGATAAAAAAAAAAAAAAAAAAAAAAAGCCATTTACTCTCTCCACATTTACCACATTTCTAAAGCTGACAGTTTTTTCTTCAGGACTGATTGGGGGTGAGAGGGGTAGGGAAGTTATTTGTTTGTTTTAAAATGATAACAGGCAGACTTGGAGAACAGAGAGAATGAAATCCCAGAGGGCTCAAGCAGTCTTAAAAAATTCCCCAGAAGCAGTTTAATAGTGCTAAAGGTTGATTCATGCAATAAATGATGCATCAAAGGCATATAATTTTTACTGACACAGGAAGAGCAGAGTCTACATGTATGTATGTCCTCATGCATAGTCACGGCCTGCAATACAACTTAAAGCTGAGACAAACTGCTTTTTCATTCTCTAACATGAAACAGATGTTAAGAGCATGCTCTCTTTACAAATTTCAGCATAAACTTGGAGGACATTGATTTAGATACCAACATGAATTACGACGTGAATTGAAGAAGATATCTCTATTTGAATCTTTAAAACTTGTGCTTTAAGTGGCTGCATCCCAGCAAAGACAAAATGGGTAGCAGAGTCTAAATTCTAAGGGCAAAAGCTTAAAAGTATTTAGTAATTCTAGATGCTCCTTTTGAGATGCTTTGGGTCTGCCAAAACTGCAACAAAATAAATGCTCATAAATTTGTAAATGTCAAACTCTCTCCAAATTCAGATGCAAAAGCTTAGGTCTCTAGCCCTATATTTGGTTACATTCAAGTTTAAATACTGACAGTTTCAGCACATAGTAATAATCTGTACTCCTTCATGATTCCAGCAGTCAATATAGTTAAGCACTTTAACGTACGCAGAGTGATGTCCTAGGTTTGATTTCAGCTGTATTTGCTCCCCATCTCTGAAAATCATACTATTTCTATTTAGGAGTCCTGACACAGAATTAAGTGTAGCATGATATTTAAGAGCCATACAAGTCCTGCTGTCCAGAGGTTTTAGTATTTTGTCAGAGTAATGAAATATCACAATCCTTTCACAGATGAGAAAACTTCAAGTGAGAAAGACATTTTATACCAATGGAGATGGTCTTAAAAGAAGAGTGCTGCTTTAAATGGGAAATTTGCAGACTGCAGTATTACAGCCTTCTACAAAGATAACACATTAAAGACCCTGCAATAGCCAAAACATGTCACTGAAGTTAGGCAAGAAATCAACCACATACTTAGCAGAAGCAAGGCTTTCTTGGAAAACTAAAGAAAGCTACAATTTCATAGCAAGAGATCTGAATGCTATCAACAAAAAGCAAAAAACCCAAAGGTTAAACAATTAGCCTTCTGACAAATAGTTCTAACACAGAATTTCCGTAACAGAAAACATGTGGCTCAAAGAAGTTATGCACCACTTAAGTGGCTCATTTGGGAAATTTAATCCTTTGACAGTTCTGGTGTGTAACACCAATCCCCTTAGTGGCTGAACTTTAGTAAGTCCTGTGTACCACCAAGGAGTCTGACTTAAGAATCTAAGGACAAAAAGTTACACTGGGGACTCCCTAGAGATGAGCATTCTTCACCTCCAAGCAAGAACCCCTGAGACAGTCACGATTCAGAGAACAAATTTCCATTGCTGCATACAAAATAACAGTCAAGGCAATGTCTGTTTCAGATCTTACTTAAAGTTAAGCTGAAACAGCCAAATACCAGCTCACTTACGTAGCTTGCTGACTTGCTTTCTGCATTTCCACATTTCCAGCTGAATGTGAAGATGTACTTTTCCCAATTTCTCTGCTGCTTCATCTTCTGCATAAAGGTAATGCTGGACAGCGCATCACAGAAGCTGCATCCTTCTTCTTTTCAGACTCCAGGCCAAGGTTCTGTTTACACATGTTGATAAAAATTCTCTTGATAGGTATAATTTGTAATATTAAATGAACAGAAGCCTGCCATTCTGATGAAAATTTGCAAACCATATGACTAACTAACAGAACTTGGTCAGAGAATCAAGGCTTACCAAACATTGCTTCCATAAGAAGTCAATAACAGCTGCATAAGAAGTTGTTTGTTTTGGTTGGAGTCTTTGGAAAGCAAAACCATGAATTTGAAAGTGGCATATTGTCAACAGGTTTCTGTTTCTTTTTGTTTTCTTGCTGTTTTGGTTTACAAAGAATGATTTGTCAGGGGAAAGCTGCACTTTTGGTGTGAAATAGGCACCCAAGAGCCTGTAGACTACATTGGATGAGGAAATACTTGTCTAACTTGTAACTCTGTGGAGTGAGAGATTAATGGCTGGTTCTTGTTTCTGTCAACCTTATTTCTTGTAGCATCACCACGCCAGTGCAGGGAGCTCTCATTCTTCATGGCTCCAAACAGCTCAGAACAGGAGCAAATTTTTGCAGTAGGAGGCCATCTCCCCACACTAAACAACATACTCAATTGTTAATTGGACTATTTAAATCCAAACTCTAGGGACCTCAGCAGACATATGAATATTCATGTTAAGAAATATTAATATAAGATCTCTTGTTCTACACAGGTGAGCAATTTATTAGAGAGAATGGAACAAACTAGACATAATGCCTTAATTGCACTTTTGCCATACAGGTCTCCACCCTTCACGCTAAATCTAGCCCTGACAGCTAACTAAACACTTCTGCTCCAGAACTCAGGTAAGTAGTTGGTTGGTGGCTCACTGGCTGGAAACCCCTCTGCTGTGTTTAAAGGTCTTTAGAAATAATGTCAATATTTCACATAATTGTTTTTTCAACCTGGCCAGGTTTCTGTGCACTCTAATTGTTCTATATCAATGTGGTAAACACTTCCTGCAGACAATTTGTTAGGAAGTTTGGATTTTATATAACCCAGGAAATGAAGTCACCAGACCTGTGGGCTGCCTGGAGTGATTCAGCCCCCTGGTTCCTTCAATAAGCAGGCACTTGAGACACAAAAATCCAGAGACAATGACAAACTAGTGGAAAGAAAAAGGGTGCATACTAGTTTCTCCATACACTAATCATACTTAAAAATTCAGAAAGTTACAAAGAACTTCCACAGACTTTCAGCCATTTATTTTTATCCCTAGTGCCAAAATTATAAATAAATTCTGATCCCTCTTCTCCTCTTGTCTTCATTGCATTGGGGAACAGAACGGGACACGATGTGTAGGAGGGGATTGAAGTTTCTTTCTGTATCTTTTCACTAAGGAAGCAGTACTTTTTCTTCTTTACTTCGTATTTCTATTGGTTACAAAATACATGTCACTTTCTATTAACTCTGGTTTTACATCATCAATCACTTATCAGTGCTCTGGAAAAATACTATATAGCTGCAGCTAATGCAGCATTCCCTGAAATGGCCTAACAGTTCTGAAAAGTTCATAGCTTTTAGTTCAAAATTAACTCAGATTTGGAGCTTTTTGCTGGTTTTGATTGTTTCAGAAAGCCTGTGAGAAAACTCAGGAAAACCTAAGACCTAGACAGTGGAACAGGCTGCCCAGAGAAGTTGTGGACTCCCTAACCCTGGAAGTGCTCAAGGCCAGGTTAGATGGTGCTTAAGCAACCTGGTCTAGTGGAAGGTGTCATTGCCCATGGAAGGAGAGTTGGAACGGGATGTTCTGTACAGTCCCTTCCAACGCAAACCATTCTATGATGTAATTTTCCTCCTTTAAAGTCATTTTACCAGTCTTTTTGAAATGTACAATTTGTCTCCTTCACTGTGAGTGGCTCTCCTGAGCCATGCTCTTCAGCATGAATGGAAATTCTCGTCTAGCCATCACTACCATACAGCTGTGGTGTGTGACCTCAATGCAGCTTTCCACTGGAGTCCTCTAACTATGCAAGAGGAACCAAAATATTAGCTAAGCAGAAAAACATTTCCTTCCAATGGTCATAACAAATGCCATTGCAAACAAGGAGGAGAAAGAGAGACAAAGAGAAAATATAAAAAGACTAAAGGAATTTCACACTGCAGACAAATAAATAATCCTTGGCTGCATAATATCCTGGAAAATATTCCCCATTTAATAAAGGCTTAAATCAGGAAATTTGTTCAATCCATATGTGTTCCAGTGGTAAGATCAAACCAGAAAATCATCTTCTTCTGAACTGACTGGCTTTAGGGACAGTTGTTGGAACCTGAAGACTTCTGCATGTCTAAGCTTTCTACAGAAGATTACTCTGCAAACCACTGTCAGCTCCTCTTCTTACACGATCCTTATTGTTGATGTGGGTGGGCACACTTAGGTATCTGTTCCTCTGTCCTTCCAACAGATAGGCAGAGGGTTGAATTGGTACAGCTCCTACCAGCAGCCATCCTATTACCGCTGTTATGCCCTTCTCCCACAAGTACACCACAACTGAAAACTGTGTCTGTTGCTGGCATGCAGGGCTTAACAGTGTTACATTACTCTCACACTGCTACAAACACCATCAGGTGTTGGCACAAGCCAGTATCTACCTGTGAACTCTGGCTCCAAATTCAGCAAAATGTAGCCGTATGTGGCACATATCTTTTCTGGCAGGGACCACAGAAAAGTCTGAATTGGAGAGGAGAAGGGGAGAAATTTGAATGATCATACAGGGGCTAAACAACCAGAGTGGTAGCAAGCAGATGAGAAGAGATAGGGAAAGAGCTGAGACTCCCTTTGTGCACCTGAATACTGATGGGTCAGATCAGGTTTTCTCTATCCCCATTTCAACACTGCATACAAAGGGAATGAGTAGAAGAAAAGAATTTCTGACTTTCTTGAAAAGTACCAGTAAAAGCAAAGAGCAGAAAAAAACCAAGCCTACCATGTGTGGCGATAGAAAACAGGTAGGGAAAGATACAGCACCAATAGTGTCAGGGGAATAAGGAAAACAAGAGGATTTTGTCTCCCCCATGAAAGAATATAATCATGTACCATTTGGTACCATTCAGATGTGCTTACCCTACTTTGATTAAATGCATATAGCCACTTTCTTTTTACTGTCTTTGGAAATTCAAAGCCATTATGTATACTGCAAAATTTACTTTAATTGGTTCACTTTTGCTCTCACTGAGGTTTTTCTCTTCAGAGGTCACTTCATCCTGGATCCAGTGACAAAATTCATCTTCAAAAGATGAGTGGAAAATTTGAATTTAAAAATAAAATAAAACCTTCTGGGGTTGGACCATCCTGTGCCCAACCTGTCCCACTGAACTTAATAGGAATACTTCTGTAAATTAGGCAAGCTTGATTTACCCGTCCATTACCCTCAATACTGGCATTTATTAATTCCCAAGCATAACAACAATTCTGCTAAATGCTTTTACATATTATGCATGCACTCACACTGCTAAGTTCTTCACAGTTGGAACAGAGATTCAGAGCTTCAAATAGGTAAGAGAGTCATAAGAAAATCCCAAGGGAAAAACAAAAGGACTTAATAGCAGGCTATTATTAAACTCTATTTGATATATTAAAAAATCACAAGGAAGCCTGTCAAAAAAATTACCATGATCAAATAAATTGCAAGGGAAAGCTGCCAATCATGTCTTGCGAACTGGTATGGCAGAGATATGAAGGGAAATAAAATGCCCAGAGACCAACACAAAATCAGGTTTGTCCTGCCAAGCATACTCCTATCCTGCTTGTGCCCCCCCTGCTTTCATCCAGCCTGCACCAGCTGCCCCCTTGGCACCTCATCCTTCATTCCTGCCTGGCCATGCAGCAGCTAAAGGTGCTGCAGAGGCTCAGCATTGGGGCTGGGAGCCCCACTCCCACTTCATTCCACCTCCTCCCCAGCAAAACTGTTCTTCTCCTCAGCTCCTTGTTATCTCCTGCCTACGCACACGCTGTATTCATATGTACTTTGCCACTTTGCAAAGTGCTCTTGGGATTACTTAGGTACTGCACCAACCCAGAGTTGCTCCATTTTACAGCGCTGGCTTCATAAAACTCAACCTCACTTTGCAGAGAACTGCCAGAGAGATTAACTTCAAAATGTTCCCTTTAAAGTGCACAGTGTCAAAACTCTGTGCAGTGGATCGCAATCAGTGCTTCTTCAATGCAAAAGCCATTCCTCCTTCAAGAGTCTGGGTTGGTGAGGCACCTAATGTGCAGACACGGAAGAAGAGGCTGGACATGCAGCATCCTCTCTGTGCTTTTCTCCCAGCTGTACCAGTACTGCCCAGGTGTAGCTGTATAACCTGAGCTGCTCTTTCTGCAATCCTCTATACACGCATTTCCCAGGGATAAATTGACTTTGGGTTTAAAACAGCAGCAGTATCACAGCATACTGGTGTAACAGTATAGAAGGGCAAAGTTTGAAGAAAGAATCAATACTTTACCAGGTAAACTGACAAAGCTGGAGAAAAAAGAAAAGCATCTGGGCACCAGGGGTCTTTTTCAGATTTTAGGAAGCTAAAGGCTTCACCAGGGGAATTTGAGAGCCAAAATACATTTTTTAATCTTCAGTTTGTAATACCAACTTAATCTCAAGTAATTTGTTCCTCTTCATTGCATTTACTAGACTTTTCATTTGCTTCCTTTCTTCCTAAGCTGTATTTGGCAAGTTAAACATCTGAAACCCATCAAATCCCAGTCAAGAAAATGTAGCCAGAAGCCCGGGTGGCTTCAGAGGTGTGTGCTTGCACACCTTGGTGTCCCCATGCAGTTCTTTAGTTGTTACACTTAAACAGAAGTTTAGAAAGGAAAAACATTGCTCTGCTTACATTTCCAGATGCTTCTTGCTCCCTGAGTCCTCCCTGGCCCCCAAAAAACCCAACAAGCACTGCCTCAGTTTAAAGGGCACCAAGAGCTTCCATTTGGTTGGGGATTTTCCCCCCCTTAAACAGTTTAAAACCTTGATAATCTCTAACCTAGCTATCCAATCTAGTATGCTTAAGTGAGAAAATCCACTGACATCAACAGAACTCCCATTAATAGTTACAGCTTGATTTGGCCTTCAGGCTTTAGATGTTTAGATGAGCATTTAGATCAATTCTGCGCCTTGGACTGGTTTTGCAGTTTAAACCATTTAAAACAAGAAGCACCCTGAAGGAGGCCACAAAGGCAGCATGGGAGACAGAGCAGAGCTGCTACTACTTTATTTACCGTGGTGGTTTTTTGGCAGATCAGGTATAGTAATGCCAGATAAGGCTTTCTGCACCTGCCTTGAATAGCCCTTCTCCAAAGGCAAAAGTCTAACAAACCGCTTAAACGTGGCTCCTGGACCTAAAAGCAACAGGGACTTACACAGTGAAAGAAAATCTGAATTTCAAAGTCTTTTTTTCGTCAGCACCATCCTTGGAATTGCAGGGAAATTGTAAATTATCCCCAAACCAAACACTGCAAAGACAAGAAATGTTCAGTTATTACACTCTGTGTCAAGGTACAATTATGTAAATGTATTTTACAAATATATAGTAATAAAAGTGCAACAATATCACCTAGGCTGCTCAAAGCAGACACAAAATGATGCTAGGCAGTAAGTCTGGGACAATGATGTGGATATGTTTGCATCCGTACAGGCCAGGTGACAGAGGTACTGTGACTACCTCAAAGTACAACAGCATTGGTTCAGTGTTACCTTTGACTGGACCTATCTATCTTCACAGAAGTCAGGCCATGAAGCTCTATTTTAACAAGGTCTCACTGAAAGGCATTCTTTTATCCACTTCCTCTTGTTTATTATTCTTTCAAATATCTGATAAGATACTTTTCAACTGTGGCTATTCACTTTCTGTTTGCGTAGGTCTTGGGTTCATCACAAGTTACAAGGTCAGCATTAATCTAAACAATGGTTGGTTATGGGTGATTTTGCCAAGTAGAAAAGACTCTAAAGGCTAGATTGTTATCATCAATAGGGCAAGGAACAGGCAGCAGAAACAAGCCCTACTTACACGCATGTAGATTAAGCAGAGCTACTCAGATGCCAGGTCATGGGTGTAGCACATGCACCAGAAGCCACAGCTCCTCTCCCTTCTGCTTCAACATGTCAGCATGGCCACCTGGCCAGGCACCTGTGAGGAGCATGGAGGGGCCACCCAAGAAGTGCAGAAAGCATCTTAAACCTGCAGAGCATATTTAAGACAAGGAAAGAGCCTGCAAAGTGTGTCTTTTCCAGCTGTGCTCTGTGCTGTCATCCAGCCCACAGCAATATCATTTATAAGCAACATACCGACAAGGTGCCTTGCAGAAAATTCCAAAACAAAAAATCAAATTCAGTAAAAGAAGGGAAATAGTAAGTCTTTGTGAAACCTTTTAAACTGATTTCTTTGAGGACTGCTGATTGATAGCTAACATAAAAGAGTAAAGCTCCATTGGCTTGTAATACCAAAATACGTCAACTGTATTTACAGTTTGTCACTTTGAAAGCCAAAACCTTCCAAAATATACTCCCTGAACCTGGAATGCACGCAGCTTATCTCTTGGCCTTTATATTCCCTTCTTCAAAACACACCCCTTCCTGCACTCTCACCAACAGTGACTCAGTGACTCACCAACCTAATGAAAAAAATTAAAACCCCAAGAGTAAAAAAAAAAAAAAAAAAAAAGGAAGACAACTACTAATCAAGCATTGCATATGCAAACAATTTTATTATCCTATTTTACACAAATCTGTTTTCTGTAGGTCTCCTGTCCATGAGGTGCTCTGTATTTTTCAGACTGGAACTAGGTACTGTAGCACTAATACTATCTACTACCATTGATGGAACAAACTGCAAAGTGCTATTTGTTCTCCATGTCTTGTTTGACCTCCAGATTGGCTGATTAACCTTTCCAGAGCAAAAGCTCCTTGCAAAGGGAAGGTGGATCCAAGCACTGGAAGCAGTCAGCCCAGCCAGAGTGTTAACCCTGACTCAGGAAAACAGCAGCTCAAGAGGATAAACCTCTACGGTGATGGAATTGCTGGTCTCTCTAAGACTGGTAGCTAGCACTTTCCAGGGCTGTTATTTTGTGATGAGAGACAGAAATCAATTAAATAATTTCTCTCCTGTGCTAAATATTCACAGTTTTCAAGCTACCTTGCTGCTACGTTAAGTGTGATCTAATTTGGAGGTCTTCTAGGGAACCATTCCTAATTCTTTCATTAAACACTTCTGAGATATCCTGTTCTCTACATTACTTTTACAAACACCTGAAGTAAAAATATTTGCATTATGACTTAACTATTCACTCTGATTGTGCAGTAACCTTGGGCTGACAATCCATATTGTGGTTTTTTTTAATCCCATTTTGTTCAGCAATTGTTCAATATACAATGGTCTGATAGTCCAGCTGCAGCCAAAAAGCGCACCACAAAGCTGAGGAAAAGTGCAGGTACCCAAAAACTGATTGTCTAGCCATTGTCAGGCCACTGCCCACTAGCAAGGCCAGTTATCTAGTCCTTTTTAGTAAGACCAGCTGCCAAAATCTCCAAAAGGTCAAAAGAACTGCTGTGAATGGCAGGGATGAAGGGAAGTCTTCATGACTTCAGCCACCAGAAGAGCGGAGGTACAGCAGCTGTTGGGTTAAAACTTTACAACCATGGAAAATTTTTTACATGCTGAGATAAGCCTCCAAAGTGGCCAAGGATGAGAACTCACCTCTCAAAACATCAAAGCTGTTGTATCTGGGGTGATTGCTTTGAAATGGTGAACTTTTAAAGGAAAAAGGTGGGGGGCTAATTCAGTCTGTATTACAAGTAGCTTGCTGCTCTTCACTTCTGCAGCTATATGCATTTTCACATACTTCTAGCACACTCACTAAAGCACATTTCCTACAAGGATATTTAATATTGTTTATCAAGAACAAGGTCAATGAGGGAAGCAAGATTAGATATCTCAAAAGATATGTTCCCTTCTGTTGCCATAACAAAGAAAAGTACATTAAATCAACACTGCTAAGCTGAATTCAGATTTCAGCAGCCCTCCTTGCCGAAGAAGCACACACACACCCTCACCCCACAAAGCCTCTCTCCTGTTACAGGATGGGCTGTTGCACTCAGGCTTACATCACAACTGTACATGGCCTTCCCTTAGCAACCACCTTAACTTTATTGATTCTATAGTTGATTCTTATGGCAACAAGCTCCATTCTGACTGTTTATAAGCTTTTAAAAGGTCATAAAGAAAACAGAAATAAAAGCTGTTTTTCTGGACTATTTTTTGTGGCATGTAGACCCATGGAAGCTATTGGGAGAAAAACAAAAATGCAACAAGAAGGAAAGACAAAACCCAAAAATCCCGAACTGAAAAAGGGAGAGCATGTCTGTGGCTGTGGTGGGGTCAGCTGTATTCTCTTCTCTGCTCTGCCATAAGCTTTCTCAGTGACTTTGGATGAAAACTGAGTTTCGCACTAATATGTGTTCTTTTGAAAAACTCCCCATCTCCAGTTCTGTGGACTTGGCCTCAAAAAATTTATTTTATATGGTTTTTTTTTGGTGTTGTTTTTTTTTCTTTTTCTTTTTTTTTTTTTTGTTGTTGTTGTTGTTGCTGTTTTGTTTTTTTTTTTTTAATCCCAGGAAGAGGTCATGGATAACTTCTTTACAAAGACTGAAAAGAGAAAGAAACAAATGTAAGCTTAATGTTTTTAAAAAAATACACTATTTGCAGGCAGATGGTTGCAGGATTTCATCATCAGCTGGCAGAGAAACCTCTCCCCCTGCTCTGTAGCTGGGACAATACCTGAGTTAAAAGTGCATGTCCAGTAGTACTCCAAAAAGCAATGACCTGGCTTTCTTCAGGTCTGTTCCACAGCTCTGACCTGAAGCCCAATACAAATTACATCAGGGAACTACAAGATCACACATAATATTCCTGTTCCTATCACTCAAAGCTGATATTCCTTTAACAGCAGTGCTTAATTATATCCTGGTCCCACCTACACACACAGAGTTCTTCTTAATCCCACAAGAAACACAACAGCAAGTTTGCAATGTAAGCAAAGAGTAGACTATGTGGTGGCCAATTTCTTGTTCAGAGGTTTTTCTGGGAGGAATTCCAACTCATGTGATGCACAGGACCACATCTTATCATTAAAAGGAAATATCACTTAGCAATATTTTACATTTTGAGACAAGGAGTAGCTACCTAAATATCAACTTTTTAAAATAAAAGATCAGCATTTCCTCTGCTTTACCTGAGTTACCCAAAGGTAGCTCCTCCTATCCCTTGTGTTTTCATTTAGAATTCTCAGTAAATGGTTTGATACTATTTTAGAAATTAAAATAACAGACAGTTTTATACCATCATTTGAATGAGATCTGTGAGCAAACTACTGCATTTCCTGAATAGCATGAATAGTATCCTTATGAATGAATCAACTATTTCCAAATATGGATTGGAAAATATTCAGATACCAGATATTTGGAAAAGCAAGCACCAAAACAAGCTCAGAAGTCCGATACAGATGTCTAAGATTCAAGAAAGCATTCCATCCAATCAGTTGCTGGATTTAGAGTCAGTCATTTCTCTGAGTCACTCATTTCATTGCTATTCTTCACTTATTTTGGGTGTGGACTGAAAGCAGTTGCTCTTAGCTCCTGAAAACTCAATGATGTGAAATTCTCACACCCCAAAGCAAAAGAAATGAAGAAAAATATCACAGTTTCTGTCTGCAATGAGCCCATGTCCTCTATGCAGCACCTTCTTTCCTAACTCTGCTTTTGCTGCTGATGTACATGGCAAATGCCTGCTGCCAGCCCATACTGCCCATCTTCCAAGCTTTCCAAGTTCCTACTTATCTGCTCTACTCAGCAAGAAATATTTGTCACTGGGTTTTGCACTGATGCCTGCCACCATAGACTTTGAGGCCTTCCATCTGTTAGTCATGTTCTCATTAAGGTTCCCACAACAAACAAAAGCCTCAAAAGTCTCTTTTCTTCCTGCTCTTTTCATAATGATGCCCTTCATTCTCTGTCCGTCATAGCTCATACTTCATCCATCTTATTTCCATTATAAGATCAAAAACTCAGCATTTCAAAACTGTATCCAAACAAAAGACTCTCCAGATATGAATGCCATCTCAAATCAATTACCAGGGCATTCATTCCTCACAATAATATCTCTATTATATTCTCTTACTGTTGAATTCAAAGATTACACTGCTGACATGCTTTCAGAGTTTATGGACGTGGTAATGGGGAAAGAAAACATACCACTCTCCAAGCTCATCAAGAGAATTGTGTTTTTCAAGTTCCTTAAAACTTAAATCCTGAGCAAGAGGAACAAGGAGCATCTTTCTTGTTACATGTGTACACTGTACATAACACAAAAGAAGATGACACACCCACAAGGTGTTTCCAGAATGCAGTCATCATCAGGCAAAATCAAATTCAGCGTTAGGAGAATGACATTTCCATTGGAGAAAATTAGAACTGCACCTGCATTTAGCCCTCTTTGAATCACATTACTCCAAAGCAAATGGAGACCACAGAGAACACTTGCCTCTTAAGAAAAGCAGTGGGCCCAACAAATCATCAGCAACCAAGCATTACTTATTATAATTAGCAGTTTTAAGATTCAGAGGTTTTTTAATTAAGGGGTGGATAGTTTCAGTTTTAGAAAACTAACTAGAAGATTCATTGAAAGCATCTAATAACTGTTTGTTCCAGGAATCTTCATTGAAGATTTGATTATGCTTGAAAATATATTATACATGATAAATGTTTAAAGCAGTCATGTGCAAGCATGAAACCATTTTTGTATCATATTTAAAATAATCCATCCTCTGCTATAAAACATAAGAAAGATTATGCAATACTTCAACAATGCAGGTAACACTGTGCTGACAACTAAATCCAACTTGCCCTTTTCTAAATTCCTTCAGAAATGTTTAACACATTCCAGGCTGTACAGTCATGCATGTCAACTAGGACTGGGTATAAAACACATAAAGAAATATATGCAGCCTCCAAAAACCACATGCTTCATGATTCATTTTCCCATATCAAACTTTATTTCATTTCTTGCCTCTTCCTACTGTTTCCTACATCTTAAGTTAAAGCCCTTCACAGCCAGGATTCTCCCTTTACTTGTTTTGAACTCCTAATAAAGTCCTTGGGCACCATATCAACACCAACAACACAAAAACAAGTACTAAAAAGTGCTGATTATAGGCATGTTTATCAGACCTCTGAGCCCCACATCCACTACCCACAGCCTTCCCCAACACTGCCAGTACCTCTTTGTAGGCAGCCAAAATGATATGACAGAGGTGCTGCAAAGACCACACCATGAATCACTTTGCTAGTTCTCACAGCTGATGTGTTTGGCAACACAGGAGTGCAGCGAGAAGTCCCGCACTGAACCAGCTGACACGTGGCTCATGATGTTTTGTCTGTGTTAGAAAGGCCTCGTGGTTAGCACCCAGTTGTTAAGCACCAATTTATTCTGTTTTTAAGTCTGTGCTCCAGATGAAAAAGCAAGCATTGAGGAAAGGATTATGGATAATTTTCTGAACGGCACTTCCCTCCTGAGCAGAGGAGCATGCTTAGCTCATATTGAGGATGGGTGCATTGCTCCAAAATGTGCTAGCAAAAATACACTTATTCATTTATAGACTGTGTTATTCTTATTACATGGAAAAAAACTATAAAGGAGCACTAAGTATTCAAAACCTCCTTCTGAAATTTAACCTTTCAGGTGAACTCAGAAGCAACTTTAAATTTCCCACCTGGTATGTCCTATATATTTCAGGTATTCAAACTTCACATATGTTCTAGACTAGAAGAAAAATTATTAGTTTACCCAGCCCTCCTTTCTACCATATTTTAACAAATAGTTTTAATATATTAACATCATTCACTGTTATCTAATATTTAAGCTGTTATTAACTTCTATAATTTAATGTAGTCTTTAACTCACATTTCCAATACCAGCCAGTAAGATGTAGCTCTTCTATGCAAGTTACATTTTTCCTGCCAAATTGCAAATTTTACTAGAAAATTCCAAAGAAAAAACAACTTTTTATGAGAGTCAGGAAGAATACTTTTTTTTTTTTTAAAGAAAGTTATAAAAAAGCAACAGCCATGGGCTATGATATAAATAGTTTGAAAATTTTTCATATGGTACTGTGAATGCTTTTTACATGGTATGATGGACATTATAGTCTACTACTATAGTCAACTTCTATATTGAATGTTTACCAGAAACTCTTCAGAAATTAAATCAGAACTTGATCCAATTCTTGATGAAGTAATACAGATTATTTTTTAAGACAAGACAGCTTTCTGCACACATGAAAAGAGTTCAGTGTATTCCCAATGGGCAATCCAAGCATTAATAAGCTTAAACTTTAGCAAGAAAGATTTGGTCTTGACATTAGGAAAAACACCAAAGCTTAGGTTAGTGAAACACCAGAGTATATTGCCTGCAAAGGTCATTGGATATTTGTCACAGAAGCCACTGAAGACAAACCCTCAGCAGGATTCATTGTTCTCAGTGATCATCAGCATTCAAAGAGAGCGCCCTGATGGCCTCCTACAGCTCCTGTTGCTTTCTGCCAGCCAATCTTCCTGTGAAGCTGTGACCCCGAAGAGCAGTTTTACAAACAGAATTACTGAAACATATTATCTATGGATTCCTAGCCTAGAACTCCTAATGCTTCCTCCCCTGCTCAGCTGACTCTCTCTCCTGTGTGCCAAGTGGCTTTCCTTCTCCCTGTGTTTTCCCCAACACTTCATGCTGGACTAGCCAAAGACAGAACATGCTTTGACCAGTCTGGAGCTACCTGTGCACACTGCTGCTTGACCAGATGACTGCTGCTCCTGGGAAAACAGAGAGCGCATGATTATAACCTCCTTTGCAATGGAGAGATTATTTTGAGTCTCTGTAGCTGTCTTCTTTTTTTCTTTTTCTGTCATCTCTATTTCTGCTAGCCCTCCAATCAGATATGTGGAAAAGGGCTTTAAACAAATAGAAAAGTTATCTGTAGATAAGTGAAGGAACTGAAAGGCAAACATAAAGACAAATATTACATTAGCCTTGTTAAAAATGGACTTTGGATTATCCTCAGTGGGTAGAGTTTGCTAAAACCTTTGAATATTTTCAAACTAAAAATTAAAAAAAAAAAAACACAAACCCATAAAAAACACATAAAAATCCAAGGAAATTTTATGACACTGGATTTCCTTAGGTAAGTTCCTGTAAAACACAAAGCCTTAAGTCATCACATGAATCACTGACAATTTAATCAGCTTCTGCAAGTTTGTCATCCTTATCAAGAGTTGAATTTAAGACCTTCAAAAAGTTCTTTCACTCCATTTATGAACTGCTGCACCTACTGATTCAGCCACCCACGCTACACTTTAGACTACCAGAGATTCAGCTAGGAATCCAGAAAGCTAATATTCAACTTAGAGGCTAAATGAGCTCCAACCAATCTATAGATCTCAAGATGGGAGAGCTTTAGGAAATCTTGCTCTAAAATGGAGCACCTTTTGCTCAGGTGAGAGCTCCTTTTGCCCAAATGCAGCAAACTGCACAGACATTTTTGAAAACCTTTATGTGAACAGCATAACATATGTTGCAAAACACAGAGCAGGTGTAAAATCCAGTGCTAGATTCATCTCATCTATCCTAGAGCTCTCCTGGAAAAAAACTTTAGCCTGTTAATATGCTCAGACCAGGAGCTATTTTTTAAGATAAAATTACTTTGCATGAATACATGTGGCACATAATAGGGATAGCTTTTTTAAAACTAAAGCTCTTTAGGTCACAATCTGCTCTTTTGCCAAGTTAAATGAATACTGCCATCAGTGGTAATTAACCCAACAGTTTAAAGTTCTTGGGATGAGACATCTTCAAAGCTTATTCCATTAAGGTCACAGATGCTCAAAAGTGTGAGCAGTGCTCTTCCTGATTCTTGTGCAGAATGAAATAATAGCACCAGCATTGTAGATTCCCTGGTTTTCAGTCTTTTTATTACTTACATTATTTATGATATATTGGATGATGTCTTTCCAGAAAACCCAGTGTTGAGATTTCTTAGCATCTTTGGGTAAAGAATCCTACTGAAGTACAAACAAGTCCAACAGCAAATAGCATGTTAGCTATTTCTTCTGTCTTCTTTAGAAGTAGTATTTTTTATCAGCTTGAAACAATTGGTGACCCTTTCACTGTGAAGAACACCATAGTTGCACTTTTATGGTTCAGTTTTGGCTACAGTCTGAAAAAACCTTCAGACTTTTTCTAAGAAAAGGAAAGATTTGTCTGTCATTGAAAAGACAAGGGCAAAGTGTTCAGTACCCCATAATCTGAGTACCTGGTACAATGTCATTCATCTGCCTGAAAATTTGTGGATAATAATTGATTGACATTTTTGAAAATGAGATCAAGGTATTTGCAATACCTCATTTTGTTTTCTGTTCCTTGACTTTTACTGACATCCAGTGGAGACACACTCAAACCTCTTTCAGGGGCTAATACCAACTCCTTTCTTGTAAAACACCTCTAGTTTAAGTCACCAATGGAAGGGAAAGCTTGCCTTGAATGTATCTGGTTTTCAGAAGGCCCTTCCCTGCTACGTTCACAATACACATTCCTTTACAAATTCAGTCCTTAAAACTGTTTCATTTCAAATACTATATATTTCCAGTTCTGACAAATCCACTTTCATGGTTTAGTTGCTGTTGCACTGGTACAAATCCATATTGTCCTCCTTCTTCATCTTATCAACCTACAAATATAGGAAAACAGATCAGAAACAACGCCTGCTTCAAAGACTGTGTCCTCATCACTGTCAAATGAAGCCATCTCTGTGTTCTTACCATAATTTGAAAGAAGGCCAGCATATTATTTTTGTATGTGTGAACTCTGCTTACCAACTGGAGGAATTTGTGAATACCATAATTAAACCCCACATAAGTACATACATAACACAGACCTTAACAAGGGAGCATGTGGGATCCATTAACCAGAATCATCTTAAGAATAAATGGAAGTTAAACGATGTTACTTGAGCTTTTTCTTATACTTCTCAAATAACAGTAGCTCCTAGAATCCACACTTATTACTGATAATTTAAACCCCAGCAATCCAACAAAATTCAATGCAGTGGATTCAGTCATGCTGAGATGCTCAGCAGAAAAACACAAACCTAAAGCCCACACTTCCATATCCTATCCACACTGCCGACTGCTACTCAATAGTCACTCAAGAAAAGCAGAGGTGCTCTGATATTTACATCAACCAAGATGTCTACAACCCTTTCAAGAGAATGAAAAGGGAATCATCTCTAGACTGGAGAACATATGTTTCTTACAAACTTAAATACCCATATTTAAAGGTGCAGCATGTTCTTCCTGACTATGTGCATGCAAATCCCACTTAGATTACAAGGGAGCTCTGGACAAGGAAGCTGAAAGCTAACACAGCCTTATATGAAAAGTCTTTACTCAACCATCTAAGACACGACAGAGCTCATTACCCATGGTGAGTCACATTTTACCATGGAGGTATGTTCTTTGCCTAGGCAGTTGTTAATTAACAGCAGGAGTGGGAGACAGTTTTTTTTTCAAAACACCTTTTTTTGTTGGTTTTCCAAATACATAAAATGTCTTCATATTGGAAAGGTAGGTTCAGCCTAAATTTCTCAGGTAAGCATGCTTCACCTGGAAACCTAGGTTTCAAAACATTCATATACAGTGCTGTATGAACTGTTGAAAATCTGTATCAAGCAGCTAGCAACAATGGACATGATAGTTCCCACAACAGTGCCTGCAGAACAGGAAAGACATGAGCTCACGCTGTGTGAGATACAGGTCTGGTAAATGAACAGAAATAGCAAAATTGTAATTGTCCTTACAGTGAAATTATTGTAAGGCAAACTGACAAGAGTGGGCCCCTCACTCTTTCTCTCTTAAAAATATTAAAATATGGAATAACCATAGCAACATCAAAGATGGGCTGGACCAATTAAATACTACTGATAATCTCCTCAAATTCAGGCAAAATTGATTTAGGGCCATGTGTTCAACCTGTGAAGTCGAGTTGCCTCTGCAGAAAAAGTAATTTTACTAGATTCCCTCATCTCAATTCCAGCAAGTGAAAAACAAGTGGGCAGTATAATTATTCTTGTGTGTCTCTGTAAACGCAAGAGCAAGAACATGTTCTCTGAAATACGTAATCACTCCCAAGACAGTGTCCTGGCATGTCTCAGATAATCCATATGACCTGCTGGCCTGTACCTCAAATAGGAACGCCTTCTTCGTTTGTTTTCTTTGGCATGGATCTCCCTATTACTTCACCTCCAGTTTAAGCTTCCTGCTTCCAGAAACTATTTCTCTGAGAGAGTGTGCTATCTAGCAAGGTTGGATGACAAATTTCTCTATGGGCAGAAAATAATACTTTCAGTAAAGCCCGTGGTTGCTAAATGCAGTATCTCCACCCATCCTGTTCTTCAACAGAGAGAACTCCTTTCTAAAACAGTTTCAGTGGTTGTCAAGTATCAGGAGTATCTGTAGAAGTGCTATCTCATATCTATTAATGTCAAAACAACAGTAGAATGTGTTCCTGACAAGGACTGGTCGTCTCATTAGTAGTCACTAATCAGTCAGATCATTCATAGTGTGTGCACACAGTCCTGTCGGCCTCCCTGGGGTGCTACAGTTTGCATTCCTCCAGGGAAGAACTGATAGGAAGCAGGCCAGCAGGACAAAATCCTAATGAATTCCAGTAATATTCAAGTTTGGCTTTCTGTGGAACTGAGGAATGAGAAGCAAGCAGAAGACCATTTTTTGCTGCACTGTGAGAGATCTACAACACCTTTCCACAGACATTTCACCCAGGTGCATAATGAGGAGATCCAGGTTTAGAACCCGCATTGAGTTTCTGCAGTTCTCCAGCTCTTCCTCTTGCCCCACACCCCAGCTAGAGATCCAGCCATGGCCATCTCTCCAGCAAGAACCAAGGGGGGCATTACCTGTTTTTGCTTTAGGCTGGGTTGTGCTGTTACATGCTGGTCTATGGTGGAACATAGACCAGCATGTAACAGCTGGTTTTACTGCACCTCATAGCTTGAGCAGCTTAAATGATACAACAGGTATAGGTGTGACAGCAAAAAGAAAACCCAAGACAATCTATACAAACCTTTAGCCCAAACCCTGTATATTTAAACAAAAATCTTACTGAAAGGCAACAGGTTTGATTGTTACATAACTATATAACATGCTATATAACTATATAACATGTGATGTACTAACTGTGTTAAAATTCCGAACAACTTTTAGGAAGAGAAACACCATCAGAAAGCAGGAGAATTCCTCTAGTTAAAATGCAGAGAAGCAAACAGAAGTAATAACATTCAGGTTCCAACTTCAAGGCTCCATTTTCCTACATTTTATGCAAATAATTCAGTCAACTCCACCCTTCTTATGCATTTCCAAGCCCTAACATGGATATACAGACAGGGTAGTCAAGTATTTTTTATAATGGAGATGTAAACACTTCTGAAATGCAAGCCAGGAGACTATCACAGACAGAGAGAATTATACTGCTGTGATGTGTTTGTTTGCATACTAATCATATAATACTGAAAACAGATGACATTTGGTCATTATTTGCTTTCAACTGCCACTGACTAAAGTGGAAGAAGAAGAAGTTTAAAAAAAAATCCCAACAAAATACAAAAAACCCCAAAATAAAACATGTAAGACCGTAGGACTGTCAGAAAGAACAAAACCACATAGTTATTAAAATATTCATTTTATGCACAAACTGCCTTGATGTGTACCATACTTCTCTGTGTTTCAATTAATTTCAAATGCCAACTGTAAGCAGCATGTTAAATACATTGACAAGATGTCTCATTTCATGTAACATTCAGTTTTGTCTTTTGTAAGTACATTCTTCAGCAATGTTCTCAGTGAGTTTTCATAAAGATGCGTGCCCTTGCTGGAGAAGTTTCAATGTGGCACAGCCTAAATCCACGATTTTGTTATAGATGATTAATTAATAACACCTCTCTCTCCAGACAGGCCTTCAACACAATGGAGTTGAAAGCAAATTGTTAGTAAGCGCCTCAGTGTGTACTCTTTGAAATACAAACTGACATTTGAATTATGTTCTATGCAATTCAGAGCACAAAAGGATTCAACCTTGCACTGGAGTTTAGATAGCGGAACATCACATGAATGTAATATTTTACTAATAATTGTTCTGTGCATGTCGGATTTGGAGTCCCAATTTATAAACCACATTTTAGAACAGAGTCTGCCTACCTACCTGAAAAATTCAGCTTTCCAGCTTGCCTGAGCATCACTTTCTTAAAAATTAGGTATGCCAAAGAATGCAGACACTTCAGTAAATATACGCTCGGGTGACCTGGACAACAATGTGCAAGTTAAACACTGGCAGAAGGAATTCTGAACAGCCAGTTTCCATCTGATCAATCCCCAGGCTGATCAGGGATTTGGCAATACCTTACGCTCCCATACTGGAACGGTGTATGTCAGGTGCAGCACTACAGCTTCATGTGAAAAATGAACACCAAGATTTAAGACCAGATCCTTTCTTTGAAGAACGTAACAATGACTAATCCTTCATTCTTGGTACATGCAAAACTGTAGTGGGATGCACAAGGGAACTCATGGTTGTTCCACATCCCTGGCAGGTTAGCTGAGGAGATATTAAACCAACAAAGTATTACTAAAATATCTGCTCCTGGGATGGCATCCTAGGAGGGCAGACTAGGGAAGCCGTAAGTTCCACTTCACCATATGCCTGTTCTGGCTCCTCCTAAGAATGATGCCAAAAGAGGAAGAGGAAACAAGTTGTCATATGAGACAACCAAGCTACTACTAGGAGCTTAGGTCCCTTAAGACTCCTGTCGTAAACTTCTGCGGAACAGCATTCTTTTGACCTCACTCACTTGACACTGCCTCAGACTGGGCTCAGGAATACCCTGGCATGGGTGGCACAGCAAGTCTTTTTTTAAAATATAGACAGCATAGGTCCCATGAGGTAAAACCACCTCAAGTCTACTGAATACTGTGGGCACAAGCAGCTGCCCCACAAAATTCTGCTCCATGACTGTCTATACCTCTGTGAATCACTTGTAGTGTCATGGCTCAGATATAACTGAGAACCATTAAAAACTTCTCATCCATGCAAAAATAGCACAAATTATATTAAGCAATATATCTCATGATCATGCTTTCTTAAAATAAATTAATTATATACATGAGATTAAAAATTCAGTAATACTTTAACACAATAGTGAAGTGTCACAAATGACTTACCTATTACTCAGTGTTTGTTTTACTTGGGCTGTACATTATGAACCATATGTGCCATTAATTATTAGCAAAAAGGCACAATTTTACTCTCTCTTACAATAAAAGTATAGACAAGTGCAGATCTTCCAGGAGGTTTAAGCAGATTTTTACTATCACTAGCAGAAGTGTACAAGGAGTGTACAAGGAGTGCATGCCTCATATCTGATGCAGGTGTAGCCATGCCTCTCTTTAATATAGATTAGAGGTGACTCTATCCTTGTCAGATTAACATTCTCAGCTTAAAAGAAAGTATTAGACTTCAAGAGAAGTTTTTAAAACAAAACAAAATTGTTTTAATTCGAGAGCCAAAAGCCCCTCACTCTCTAGAGAATATTATCATGCAGGATGTGTGGAAGCAAACCAAGTGATGCAGGAAATGCCTTCCTGACACCTAGAATGTATAACAATACAGGACAGCAAGTAGTAACCAAAAGCATGCAAATACAAAATGCAAAGTCTTTGTGTGCATCTGGAAAGGAAATAATGAATCTTCTGATGAGTGAATACACACATCAACTACAAGAAATTATACATGCAGTACAAGTCTGCCAAGGGCATGTCCTACAGGTTTTGTAACATACACAAAGTGCCATTAAGATACATTTGGGTCAGATTCATATTTCACCAAGCATGTCTAAGAAATTCTCAACAGCAAATCCAAAAAAATTCTTTCTCCTTAACCCTTCTTCTAGAAGTAAAAAGCAAATACTGCTTTTAATTATCACAGATTAAAGAAAAGCCTAATTAATTATTTTTCCACAATAAAACCATTCAAGGTAGGTCACAACTGGTCTTTGCACAAATATACAGTAGGTAGGAAACAGAAAAAATACTGCTCCTTCTTCTAACCTACTGCAAGGAACATTTGATTTTAATTCCTGCTTTAAAGGACAGCAAAATTTGCTCTATCCCAAAGCACACACAGGCATAAACACACCCCACCAAGAGTTCTGCATGTATGCAAGAGCAGGAGACATTTCACCAGAACTACTAAGATGTTTTGTGATGCTCAGAGTTCAAGAAGGACAGCTTGGGCAACAGAGAACAAGCCCTGAGCCTGAAAGCTGAAGCCAGATGCAAGTTGAAAATAAGGTGCAAACTCTAAACAGAGGAGATGATTAATCACTGGAATGAGCTACCAAGAGAAGCAGCAGACTTTGCACCCCTTGAGATCCTTGAATCATGTCTGAGCACTTCTCTGGAAGATGCGCTTAGCCAAACAAATGTTTCTCGGTACAGGACAGTGGACGGGTAACATGAAACCGCTCGTATTACAGAGCAATCGCGCAAGGCAATCAAACGTCCCTGCTGGCCTTACGTCCTGCATCATTCTGTGAATCACATGTAAGCATCTCCATAGACTCAGGACCTTGGACTGCACCTTATTCATGAAAAGAGAAGTGTTTTCATATTTGTTTACAAAACACTATATGCATAAACATGAAACATGTAAAAAACTTAATTTCCATGGCTGTTAGGGAAAAACGTGGTTAATCTGTTTAGTTTTTTCCTGACTTTTATGAAACATATTGGGGAAAAAAATGGGTTTAAATAACTCAGGGAAAGATTACTTTTCTCAATTCTACAATTTCACTTAAAATTAATGATCTATATTTACACATAACACTAATAAAAAGTTCATTTTACTACAAAATTTCAATTACTTCAACTATTAAAAAGCTACACAGATATTTCCATACCTCTGGCTGTGTAGTGCTTACATACCAGAAAATTGTAAGCCTTCTATGCCAAACTTGATGTATCTAAATTCTAAAGGTTTGGCAAAGCTATCTTCTCACACTGGTCTTACAAACTGAGGCTTCACATGGATGTTTTCACTAAAAAAAAAACTATCTTCCTTGTCCACCAAAAAGCTCCTCTCTTAAAATCTTAAGATACTCTCCTACTATAGCAACCTTTTCTTTCTTCCTGGAGTTTTGTCAACAGTCATCTCCAGTCACTTCTCCTGGCAGGTTGGGCTTTTTTCATAATGTTAAAATTAAGAACTTAATCCTCAATCCTTAATTCACTTGTTGAATAATAACAAAATTTTTTGTGCTTGGATTAAACCAGCTTTGAAGTTTATTTATTTTTTGTGAGAGAGAGATGATGAAAGACAAGTTTCCAGTACAAGAAATCCTCTTTCTCATTTCTAGTCTGTCCTTGTATTGAAACAAAAAAATGTGCCACTCACACATATGATGTAATTTGTTTTGAGCCATTACAAGAGTGAAGGGCAATCAAGGGCTGGACTCACAACTTTTGAGAAGTTGTCACCCATCTCTTCACTCAATATCAAACTGGTGAGAGACTGGTCAGAGCACTCAGACATACACATCGTGTTTCAATCTCAATACCCACTTCAAATTCTTTTCACTTTCCAAGGTGAATTGAATTTATTTATTTTCTGTTTCAGAAAAAGTGTCCAAGCCTCTAGTCATGGAACATCCATTGAAACATCCCCTACTAGAGCTATTCTAAAAAAAATTAGATACACAGGGGAAAATGACCGCATTACATCACTCACACATGGGAGTTGGGATCTATACATTTCAGACTTCTGTCAAACTAGGACAGCTTCTGCACAGGAGAGTGAAAACTCCCTCCCCCAGAGCATCCTCCATTAGTTTGGAAAACAGAAATTTTCAAACTTTCACAGCAGAGAATCCAAGTCTCCCATTAGACATAGAAAGGAGATTCTTAATTAGTCCTGGTCATTTTACCTCATCTCCTTCCCCTCCTCAGTTCCAGTGGAAACCAAGTCCAGAACTTGACTCCAATTTTCAAGTTGTCTCAGGCCAAGAACTTGGAAGAAAGTAGTTTAATTTCACTGAAATGAATCTTTGAAGGAAAGAAGTCAGTGTATAAAAAGCAGAAGGAAAACCTCCCTTTTTCAATTTAAAAAAACAGAGATTTTTCAGCTTTAATACAGAATTGCTGAAAATTGTGATAATTTTAAATACATACACAACTGGAACCCTCAAGAGTCTGATTTATTTCTTGCTATTGCTCGTCTTCCTAATTTTTTTCTCCAGATGCAGCTTGGACATCCTAATCTAATTGCCATTTCAGTAACATTTAAACTCACACTTACTTTGGGGTGTGGGTTTTCAAACCCATTTGTCCAAATGGAGGGATTAAATTCCTTGAACTCTGGCTTAGCTGTACTGAAGCAGAAGTAGAAGTAAACCTTCCTAACAAGCTTTTTACATAAATAGTCAGCTTTACAGTTTCAGTCTGCAGACTGAAGGAGGGATGGATAAAAAGGAACAGGGATTGAAAAAGGAAAACTGTTTAGGCTGAAGTTTATACTCTTATTTTAGACTTTTGGCAAAGTCAAGGTTCAGGAAGAGCATAAAACAGACCTCATGAAAGGTGTACAAACTGTACTGGAACATGACAGGAAGGTCATTTGTCTCTATCAATAGTTTTCTTTTGCACCTATAAATCATGCTAGTTCCTTTAGGACACTACAAACTCCAGGTAATTGCATACACCACCAATCCACACACACTTCAAAAGCCAAAGGAAAAATGCATTGTAGGGAAAAAACGTAAGAGAATAACATGCCTTGAATTTATCACAACAAATTCTGGAGAATGGAATATATCCCTACATAGTATACCTCAAAACATGGACAAGTTAGGTAAACATCTGTCTTTGAAGAGGCTGAAGAATTTAAAACAGACTAGTAATGTTCCACAATAGTTGTGCAGCATATTGCAAATACTTCTTTTAAATAGTTCAAGATTTTGTAATAGAACAGTCACAAAAAACAGTATGTTCTTTTGTTTAAAGATTTGTCTCTAAATTGTTTCAAAAAGTTGAAATAAATTAATGTTGCACCATTGTGAACTGAAATAATTATGGTAAACACTTATAAATTTACAATAGCAGGAAAGAAAATTAAAAGAAAATACTTGTTTGCTTTCTTCAAAACCCAAACAAAATCCAAAATTTAAAAATTTTATTTACAAGTTTTCAAAGAGGATTGCTGCCATGAAAAGTGCTTCATATTGTTGGCTTGTAGATTCAGTTTCCTTTTCTATTACCTAACTGCAAAATACACTATTTAGAATAAAATTTTAAATTTTGTTCTTATTTTGTTTACTTACTTTGTTCTTACTTTGTTTACTTTTGGTTATGCTATGCATAAATATGTATAACATCTTTGATTTTAAGGAAAGCAGTCTAATTTAAAACAGAAGGTTGAACTTTCACTGCCAGCCAGTGAGAAAAAAAAAATGCCAAACAGATTAAAAGGAGATAAACAGCTAAAAGTACTGCAATTGGAAAGTAATTTTCCCCTGCTGGGGACAATAATTGGTATGTCTTAAATTTTAATAGAAGTAGATTTTAAATAACCTGCTTTAACATCCTTCTTTCAACATACTGGTACACAGTGCAGCATTTTTATCATAGCTGTTATAATAACTTTGTATTTATGATCAAGTCCCAGCTCCCAGAGCCACATCAGTCAGGTGATTCTAGAAGACTGAACAGACCCTTAAGAAAAAAAAGTCTGGTTCTGTTGCATCCTAGTGACTCAAAACTCTGAAATATATTATCATATGCACTATTTTACTCTTAGATCCCTTTGAAGATCCCTCTACTTAGTTATAAGCTCTTGGACAATGGCAAACAGGCACATGGCCTTCGGCCTAATTCCCAAGCAGATCTCCCAAAACCCAGGAGATTATTCTCAATACATGAATGAAATTTTTGTATAGGTGAAAAATACTTATAACTAGACAGACAGAAAGAAATAAATCCTATAATTTCTCTAGCTGTTTATATAAATGTGCAGGAAAAAAAAATAGAAAATAAAGATTTTTGTTACTTGTAACAAATTGTACTGTTACAATTACTACAACTACTTCTTCTGACAGAAGTAATGCTCCTGAGAAATTCCTGTATCAGAATGGTTTGAAAATTAAGTGCATTCATCTTGTCTATTTCCCTAAACTCCTGGAAGAACTACTTTAGGTACTGGCTTCCCACCCACATACCAGATGTTTCTTCCTTTAGTTAGGGATTTGAAATCCAACAAGATTGGTATTTGACTCGAATGTGGTCACTGCATATTTTTGAAGTTACTTCATTGAACAATAACTGCATTAGGCAAAAAGAAAGTGACAGTAAAACATGTTTCAGTCTCTGTGTGTTAAATAAAGTTGGTTTCAGTGTGCATTACAGAGGTATTTATGTATTGTTGAAAAATTGCCACAGAAACTGAGTCATAAACTTCATTTACACAAGTGCAATCAAAGACAGTCCTTGATAGAAATTCCAGCGGAAATTCCAGGGGGTCCTATGCAAATCACTTGAGAAGTCAGCAAGAACATAATATCCAAACATAATTTACGTGAACTCTTGGCTCTGACGTGGATGCTGCACGTGAGAATGGCTCTAAATGATGGCCACATGATACACATTACCACAGAACCTGCTGGATCTCAAAGACCTGAACTGTCACAGCAAAAGAAGCATATTAAATTTTAAAAAGCTAACTTGCAAAAGACTGCTCACTGAAAGTAGTAATTCCTCCATTATAAAAGAGCTATATATATTTATTATCACAGAGGGTCTTAACAGCTGTGGTTAAAGTTAAAATTGTGCAACAAAAGGGAAAGCTTTCCAGGGCATAGCTAAGTTGATTATTGTAATTCATATCTGGAAGTGAAAACACACATCCTTAAAACCCCTCCATCTGGCAATAAGAGGTGACAGCCTGTTCAGAAATACAGATAACACTGAACATACAATCTTTATGTTCTCACTGAATTATTTAATCCCACCAGAGTGGTGACATTAAAAGACCTTCAGGGAATCTGGCCAAACAAATCATCATTTGATCCAAACCCAAGTCTGTCACCTACATATTACTGAAATACATAACTGTTTGCCAATAAGGAAAAGACAAAAGATTGACCAGAAAAAGGTCTGAACACAATTCACTCTAAGAAGGCAAATCAATGAGCAACAATTCTTGCTACTTCTAATTCTTGTGAGTCAGATTTATCTCTACAAGATTTTAATTTTCTTTCCTATAAACACCACAAAGTAATGACACTTTAATGCTTACATGCACAACGGTGAATTAGCAACAACTGAACATGTTTCTAGTCAAAAAGTTAACACTATGAAGAGTCCATCAGTTTCTTGCCAGTATAAATCCAACTAAAAATTCCACAATTACTACCACAATTGACAGTAAATATTACATGAGGTCAAATACAGATAGTTTTGCTGTCATCATCAGACAGGCTGGTGACCATACCTGTAGTCTTAATTTTTGCCATTACAAGCTAATGTCTGCACCTGCTTAAAATGGATTAGGCAGATATCTATATGATTTCATAGACCAATGAGCTGTTTAAATGTAATGCAGATCTGAACTGACATAAGTATTTTTTATAGAAATGAGAAGAACATAAAAGAGAGAATGCCACATGTGAGATGGAAAGAAACCTAAGTGTGCTTATTGTAATTTGCAAAGTAAGGAAGAGAGAATCTGCATTTCAGAACACTTAAACATCTGACATAAGAAATTGCAAATCCAGAAGGATAAATTTTTAATACAATGAAGTCTTTCTGTAGGGATTCCCTCTAGAATTCCCTCTATAGAAAGACATGATACTTCATGTATCACTGGGGGACAACAAGCATAGAATCTGCATTTAAAAAAGCAGAATGTGTGAGCAAGGTCACTGCAAATTAAACTTAAGGCCTAAATACTATCAGCTCATTCCCAGTAGTATAAAAATCTTTAAAACCAACATAACATACAATTAAAGGCACAGACAAAAGGGAATTAATACATTATCATTTATCAAAGGCAGGTAGTGTCAGAATAGCCTATTTCTCTTGGAGGGTAGCTAATTTTCTGAGAAATAAAATGGAGTAGATCAGATTTTAACCAAGCATTTGGTAGCATGCCATGAGAGGAAGTTGGTAAAATGGGGATTGATACTGTAATATTACATGGGAGAAGATAGCTATAGCAGACACCATGAAAGCCGTTCTCCAAATTGCAGAAGGTCTAATACAGTTCCTGCAGACCTAATCTTGACAGCAACATTTTCTTATAATAACTTTGGCATGAAAATATGCACAAGAGGATGAAATCTGCTTAAAAGACCAATACTGATGTGACTGAGGTATCATTCAGGAAAGACTGGAGTGTTCAGAGACAGTATGAAATGCAGTAACATGAAACCAAAGTAAAAAACTTCGGAACCCAAAAGGAGAAATTTATTGTTTGGAACTGACAGAGGAGAAGGTGGGGAGAGGTTTACCCCCAGGATCAACTCAGAGATAACAATAAGCCACCATGGATCAAGCAGCCTGAAAGAGGCAAATGTGATTTTAAAGTGTGCCGACTGAGACATCTGACATCCATATTTATCATCTGCAATATTGTGCGTAATTCTGGTTAATTGTATATAAGAAGGAAAGTCAAACAGGAGAATCGTGCTACAAAAAGCAGAGGAACTGGAAAGCTTATATCCCAAGAGCAGACTAAAGAGGGTTCAGCTTATATAGATATGCAGAAAAGAAACAGACAGAGAATATGATTACAGAATCACAGGATATGTTGAGTTGGAAAGGACCCACAAGGATCCTCGAGTCCAACTCCTGCACAGCACCATCCCCAAGAGTCTCACCCCGTGTCTAAGGGTATTGTTCAAACACTTCTTGAACTCTGTCACGCTGGTGCTGTGACCACTTCTCTGGGGAGCGTGTTCAAGTGCCCAACCATCCTCTGGGTGAAGAACCTTTTCCTAATATCCAACCTAAATCTCTCTGACACAACTTCAGGCCATTCCCCCAGGTCCTGTCACTGGCCACCACAGAGATCAGTGCCTGCCCTTCCCCTCATGAGGAAGCTGTAACTAATGAGTTGTCCCCTCAGACTCCTCTTCTTGAGACTGAACAGACCAAGTGACCTCAGCTGTTCCTCCTAAACCTTCCCCTTCATCATCCTTTTGGCTGTCTTTTGGACACTCTTTAATAGTTTAATATCTTTGTTACATTGCGGTGCCCAAAGCTGAGCAGAGCCCTGCCTTCAAGGGATTCAACAGTTCCTCCCAATTTTCTATCATCAGCAAACTTGCTTAGTATCCCTTCCAGTCCTGTATCCAAGTCATCTATGAAGATGTTGAAGAGCACAGACTCAAGGATGGAGCCCTGCAGAACCCTACTAGTGACCTGAACATATATTTTTACATAACAAGTTGGAGGGAGAAAAATAGTCTTCAAGTTAAAGAAAAGCACATGTGAAGCAACTACAAGATTATTCTGCTTAGCCCCTAGCTGGCAAGTGACACCCCATATCTATCACGTTTAACATGAACTAAACTTATTTTGTAAATCACCACAAGAGAGTGGAGGCCTATTTCAGGCCAGTGAATTTGTGCTGGTTTTGTCTGGGGTCGAGTTCACTTTCTCTGCCGTGGCTGGTATGGGGCTGGTTTTGGATCCATGCTGAACACAGCGTTAATAACACAGAGACGTTTTTGTTAACACTGAGCAGGGCTTCCACTGAGCCAAAGCCTTTTCTGCTTTTCCTACGGCCACACTGGTGAGGAAGTTGGGGGTGAATGGGAGTTTGGGTGGGGACACAGGGCAGATGATCCAAACTGACCAAAGGGATATTCCAGACCATGTGACATCATGCTCAGTAGATAAAGTGGGGAGAAGAAGGAGGAAGAGGGGGGACATTTTGAGTGATGGCATTTGTCACATGCAGTGCCAAGGAGCCACTGCACATGAGGCGGCCCTGGAGATGGCTGAGCACCTGCCTGCCCACGGGAAGCAGTGAATTAATTCCTTGCTTTCCTTTGCTTGTGTGCGTGCTTTTGCTTCTCTATTAAACTGTCTTCATCTCTACATGTGAGCTTTTCAGCTTCTACCCTTCTGATTCTCTCCCTGATACTGCTGGTGGGGGAATGAGAAAGCAGCTGAGTGGGGCTTGGCTGCTGGCTGGGGTTAAAGCACAACAGAGGTGAACTCTAACCAAACCTTTAGGTATGCCTTCAGCTGGTTTTGACTATTATAACTACCTTCAGAGCAGACCCTTATGCCACTGCAGTTCATCCCCAGGTTTGTGCAGAAGCTGCTGAATGAAGGAGTCACAGCAGGGACCACTGAACAAATGACTGTTGTGAGGTTAGAAAATGCACCTAAATAATTTAAATTTACCTCAGAAGAGCACAGTATTCAAAGATCCCATGAGGAACACTGCTCCAAGTCCTGCAGAAGCTCTGCTTTCACAGCATTCTGAGCTGCAGATAATAGAAAGCAAAAGAGTTTCAAAAATGCTTTACACAGCAGAGATGAGCTCGGAGTAAGGGACTGCTTCAGGATTGCAGTTTACCATCTAATGCAGTTCTTGAGGGGCATTCAGCTAGAAATTTGAATAAAAGAAACTGTACAATCTGAAAATTAGGAATGAAATAATTTGGCAAAGCTTATTAGTGATAACGTTGGTAAGCTGTTAAAGTTCGGCTAAACTTTAAAGACATGATGAAGGTGGCTCAGGGGGAGTGTGTACCATTATGCAAAATTAAGCACAAAATTTCAAAGCCAGTAAGTCTGAGTGACAAGTTGGTTAAGTTAATTGCAAGAAAAAATGGAGCTCTAAAAATTACAGGGAGCATAAAACTACAGCATTGTTACTTCTAAAAAGAAAAATCAAAGGAATGTAATGATGGTACTTGAAGCGCATGAAGGAATAATGAAGCACAAATAGCTAGGAATATTAAGACTAACAATAAGAGTTTCTTAAATATATTGGAGGCTTGAAAAATGCTAGAGAACACTTAGTTCCATAAATAAGGTGACAGAGTAAGGAAATATTTGCTATTTGGAAAAAGAATTACAGAATAATTCATTCCTTTTTCGTATTTGAATTTCACAAACAGAATATTCTCAAATGTAAGACCTTAGAGAGCATACTGTGGCCAGGAGAAATTCAGAAGGAGGGAAGAACCTAATACTCTTGTTTATTGCTAATAAGTATCTGAGATCTCACTTGAACTTGCCTTGCATTTTCCATTGCTTTAAAAAGATGAAACTTCTTTTAGAGAGAAAAAGCTTCAGCACCGCTTGCAACAGAAACCTGAATCTAGACAGAAGCTCCTGTTATTTCCACAGCTGCATCCTGGCACAATGGATATTCATTCAGAAAGGAATATATTAGGACCCATATTAAATAACCATTTGTTGATCACAACATTAATCTCAGTGAACCTTGTGAAAGCCCTTTGTAAAATCTCTAGACATTCCCTCTTCATAAGCAGGAATCATTCTCTGCATCATTCCTAATCAGTAACACAGGAATAGAATGTAAGGACTGTATCCTTCCCCAGATTGCCATTACTTCAGTTTTCCTTATCAGAGTTAGGACAAAAAACTAAGCCAAAAAAAAAAAAAAAAAAAAGATAAAACTCTGGTTCTTCCTGCTGTTTAACCCCCTTCAGTGCTTCCTGGGTACAATCAGTCACTGCCTGCTCTCAACCATAAACTCCTGGGCTGGCTGCACGCTGGCAGCACAGCGGCAGGGTCAGCTGGTGGGCTCCTGTGCAGGCAGGGACAGGGGATCCCTGTGAGGCAGGGGTGGCAAAGCAGCATGTGTGCTCAGTGACATGAAGGCTACTGTCAAACTCACAGATAGACAGAATATCAGAAATGAAGCTGCAAGAAATATTCTCTCCTAAATTATTTAATATTAACTATGCCTTTACCATCAAAGACCATGACGGTCTGGGGGGTTTTTGGCTTTTCTTCCCTTTGCTTCTGTTTGACAATAAGAAATGCTTAGGTGAAAGGAATACAGTGCATCTTCCCAAGAACTACCTAGAAGACAGCAGAATGAAAACCATTGCCATCACACGGCTGAGCTGGACAAGAGAGACACTACTTAGTCTAGGGGGGAAAACTCATTCAAAAATTGGCAAATGCACAAGTATTGAACAAAGTCACAGCTTTATGATTTCTTGCTAATGAGCAAGAACACAAGGAGGTAGAGTATGGTGAGTACCTCTTCGTTAAGAAGAATCAAATGGAAGCAATGCATTTAAAGCAGTAAATAGTTATATGAGTTGCAACAAGCTTTAGTCCATTCTTTTGTACTTGTTAATTTAGCTTTTGGAGAGACAGATGGATTAAGTTTCCCTTGACAATTTTCTTGTCTCTCTTTTTCCTGAGGGTGGATAGGGCAATTAGTTTTGGTTTGTTTTTTTTCCTAGCATAAACAGCTAATGAAATAAACTAACATACTCTGAAAAATAGAGTGGAAAAAACCAAAGAACCTCACACTCTAAAGAAGTAAGGGTGTGGAACAAATATTGCTTGTGTTGTTCCTCAGATGGGATGGCCCTAGGCTTTTTTCTTTCCCTATGCAACACTGGGGCTTGTGGTATCAAAAATGGCTGCTGTATGAGCCATTAGTAGCCAAAACAAAGATAGTCAAAAATGGAAGAAAACTGAGACACCGAGCCATAAATATTCCTACTTTAATGCAGCAATTCAAGTTGATCAAGGTTAGTATTCAGGGTGTGATTCTCCACATGACAAACTATGGAAAAAGTGCAGGATATGAAATCTACGGGAACATGGTCTTTTCCTACCACTTCTGGTCACAGTATCCTTGTAGTTTATCTGGTAGTATGTCATCAAATCTCATGACAGAAGTAGTCTAATGACCAAAACACTTGGTCATCTCCTCCTTGTTAGCTCAGCTAGCATGTTAATGCACTGGAGAACAAACACAATGTACTACACTTTGTGCCTCCTCCTCCTCCAGCTTTTACTTCAGCTATCTACCCTAACACAGAATGGATAAACAGCTTTCTTGCCAAGTAGTAGTGGATTAGCCACAGCGGTGGTGACGACAGCACAGTGTACAGAAGGATAAGAGTTACAATAGATATTCCCAAAGCAGTAACGTGAGCTGGGATAAGATGGGAATGAAATGTCATCATCCAGATGAACATTTACACACTATGGAAATGATGACTAGTATTTGGATTGAACAGAAGGGCGAAATCAGCGTCACAGTACATCTGACCAAGATCATATATGCTGAAATTTTATCCCATAATCCAATTCTCCATCTTGAATACAGGTTACTAAAATTTATTCTATACAGTAAAACAAAATATAAATACCTGAATAGTCAGACTATAATGCCTTGATTGGAAATATTTTGCTTTTGATATTCTTTCAACCTTGGCCTGATCCTGAGTTCTACTAAATGTGTATTTGATATCTACCTGAGAGGCCTGCCAATTTTCACAGCCCATCAGGACAGGAAAATTGATTGAATTTATAGTTGAGAATAATAAAATAATAAAAAATTTAAAATTAATAAATAATAAAATAATAATAAACAATGAATAATAAATAATAAAAATACTAAGATTTCCGGATGCCTGGAATAGCTGAAGTGAAATCCACAATTTGCTTTGCATTAGAAGGAAAAGCATTGTGACATTCTATCCATGCTCTTTATGATTTTAAAATTAATGCAATATTTAGAAAATCAAACAGAATATTTTATGACCTGTTCAGTTCTGCTACTTCTGTATATACACATTAATGTAGTAAAATTGTTTGCCACTCTATGATCTGGAGCACGTTCATTACATTTTATACACAGTAAGAACTGAAGCACAAAGGCTCATAAGATCTTAAACCTTCAAGCCAGTTTTCAGTCCCACCACAAATATTCTATGCATTCCAATGGTGAGTTCAGTTTTCTATTAGGAGGCATGAAAAATGGAAACACTGCACGGAAAACTGTACTTTAGACTGCAAAAAGCTCTTATATTGCTGGGATGGCCCTGTGGAAGAAGCCCTGAGAACTCTGTCCAAGGTGTCAGAGAGATCTGGAAGACATGAGATCATAAGTAAGTCTACAAGCACAAATCTTTTACCTTATTAGAGGAGAACTCTGTTTCTTTCCCTGAAATGTCCATTTGTTGATATAATCCCAATTTTTAAAACATTCTTCAGGGACTCTTGTGTCATAACATACTACACACTATTCCTGAATTAATTGGCACATGGAATGCTCTGGTTCACAAAACTTCTTGTGAATTTGGAAAGTTTTATTAGGAAAAAATTCTCCCAAATGTTTTTGGGGCCCATTATTTACTTCGATTTTTCTCTATAATTTTCTACCTTTCTCATTACTGGATGTCCTTCAGCTCTTTTCAGCATGCCACTTATCTTCTCTGCTGCTTGTCCCTCCTCTCTTAGACTCCAGCAAGTCTGAAGCTCTCTCTGCTTCACTGCCTGGGTTATATTTCATCACGGCTGCCACATTATCTGCAACAACCATCATTAAAAAGGCTGCTGCATTATCCCTAGAAAGGAAGCAACATTTCAACAGCTTTGTGTGGCAAATGCACTCAGGGAGGGTTTCTGTCACCTCTTGCCAAGCTCCTATTGCTTCACTTTCCCCACTGGTTCTCCTGCTTTGTAACTCAGGTTCTGAATTTGTCTCAGGTTCCCTCTGTTTTGCTCTCATTAGGAAGGCATTTGGGCAGCATTCTTTTCTGCTCATGATGGAGAATTTGTTCCAGGTCACTGCTGAGCTGTAGACACTGTCCTTGAACAAGTAACATGTAAAGAAATTAATGACTGCCCAAAGTTTTCCTGCAGGATTCCCCATCCCGACCCTAATGGCTTCCCAATTACCTGGATGGATTTAGAATGACAGAAGAAAGATTAAAGTGTAAAGGGAAAATGTGAACTGTTCCTTATCTCCCAATGCATGTTTAATAATGCGTCTTGGGCAAGCTTCCACTAAACAGAATTGTTTGGGCTTGGAAAGCTAAAGAACAGCTGTGCTATACACCCAGCTGTTGATGTTTTCTTACAGATACCAGCTATGTAAGTATGCCTTAAGTTCTCAGCTATTAATCCAGTTCTTAGATATTAATCTTTCTATTAAAGAAAAAAAATCATAGAAGTGCTCAATCTACCAAAAGTTAAGATTATAACTTAGAGGTGTCACATCTTAATTTACAGAAGAGGGATCTATTTTAAAATAAATACCTGTTTCTAGCCCTCCCCATCTAAACCCATGCTGCCATCCTCTTCTAAGCCCAAATCAAACTGCTGCAATCTTAAAAAAAGTGAATTTTTCTCTCAAACAGTACTTAGTATAGATTAATGAGGATGTTGTTTGAAAAGTAAAATCTTTCACGTCTAGAATGCATCCTTCTGGAGAATTTTTGGTTGCACGATTAATAGTCCTTCTAGATCAGGCAACCTGCAGAAAATCACCACAAGACAGCATGAGAAACTGCAAACACTATGTACTGTACTACTTCAAGTAAGGTGAGAAAACATGAACAAGTAATATGGAGACATCTCTTGGCTGGAGAGCTCCTTAGAAGAGGAAAGGGCAAGAATTCTTCCAAAAATAGAAGTATTATTGCTGAATAAACACCACTGACTGATTTGGGAAGGGCATTTCTTACTAGACTGTGTATGCTGTACATGTAAGAGGAAATTATAACCTAGAGGGCAATTCAGATCAAGAGACTAAACTGGAGGAGTGAAGCCTCAGGATGGTGCCTAAGCTGAGATGCAAGGCATCCAAAATTGTCTCTCTTTTGTAGTTTGACGTCAATCAATGCAAGCCTTCACAATTCAGCAACCTCTCCGCAGTTCCTCTGAACTGAGTTGGTAAGACTTGTGCAAGGGAGCTGAATATGTAACCTATTGACCAATGTAGCTAAATGTTTCTTCCCAGCACTTCTGTTAACATGGATGAAACTTTTGCTCTAACTTCTGTCTTGGAGAACAGACATCATATCAACACTCCAAGAATTCATGCCAGCAGTAAAGCAACCTCCTCTGTAAATCTGCTTACCTCCATCAACTGACTACTGAACAAGAGCCCAGTCAAGAAAGGGTTATTTCACAATTAGCTGTGCTCAATTTTGCTTTTTAATAATCACTACCTTTCAGAGATCTAAGCTTTGACAGTTCCACGGGCCCCCCAAAAGAAAAGAGGATCAAACATGCTGCAGCTGTTTCTCTGCAGCATTTCTCTTCCTCTAAAAGTGTTCTGAAGTTAATTTTGATGAGGTTTGAAAGGAGTAGGCTTGTGCTCCACGCTGAAAACGTTTTCAATTTGACAGCTCTGTCTGTGTGGGGGAGGGAGAAAGATCAGTGATATCTTTAAGTTATGCAATAAAAAGTTAGCTGTCTTCTTTGAATGCAGATTTCTATTGAAGTTTTAAATAGTCCTATTCTGTAAGGAAAGGACTGAAAAGGTGGTTAACATAAGTAAGCTGAAGCAACTTGCTGCTGCTCCTGTGAATAAAACTGACCTTCTGGAGTAGTGGCAGAGGCTGTTGACCTTGTTTTTCTCCCTTGCACCAGCCACTGTGTATCCTTACATGAGTATCATATTTCCAGGCAAATAGCCAACTTTCACGTATGGCAGTACAGAGTAGTGGACAGTGCCAGCATTCCCTAAAACGAAACTTACTTGCTTTCATAAAGACTTAGAGGAGTCAAGCTTATGCTAAGCTTTGCATTTACCGAATCTTTCCCAAGGGATGGACAAAAGATTCCTGGGATCTACAAGGAAAAAAAGCATCAATGCTTTTGCAACACATTCCAGAAATCACAGGCCACAAAATATCTGACACTGTAACTGTAGAAGCTTTGCTGTGGAAAGACATGTCTTTACCTTCTTTCATATACTGCTATGCCTCTATTTCAGAGTTGTAAGGAGAAAGGAAGGTATGCTTCTAACACATTAAAGAAAACCAGCCAAAGAGAATCCTAAAAAGATCACAAGTTTAAATTAGTTCTCTTTGACCTTTTCTCATCATCCAGTAAATTATCTTCCATTTACAGTAAGGCACTAGTCCTTCAAGCAGTTTTCCTTCTCCCTCACAAAGGTTTAAAATATAGAGCTTGTACTCCAGAAAGCAATGGGACTCTCACTGCATTAATTTTGTCAACCCCATCAATACAACATCAACACCTGAATCCCTCAAATGAATGATCTTTACCTACACTGTGCTTCAGTGAAGCAGCTATGTCTGTCACATTTCACAGACAAGAGTTTCAAGATTATGTGATTGACCAAAATCATGGGTGAAGTTTGTGGCTGAGATGCTGCACCTGGACTTTCAAGTCCAAGCCTTCTCTTTTTCTAGCAATATATATCTATGACCATTTTTTCTATTCTTTTCCACAGTCCACTTAGATGAATGGTCTCCTTTTCTTCCCTACCAGAACAAAGTCCAAACAGATAGCAATGACAACTTCTACTCCAGCAGGAACACCGTAGATCCAGGAAGGAGTCTGGCCTTTGTTCCCATCACATTTAATCACCCCTTCCTAGGATCACAAAAAGGGAAGTCAAGGAAGAGCTTTAGAAGTCATAAATAGGTCATTGCAGGACCACTGCAAGCAAATAAGTGACTTAGACTAATTGCCTGGGGCCAGTGCTTCCCATAGACAGGGTTCCAAAGGAGCTGGCCAGAGCCTGTACCAGATAGTAAGTCCAGCCTAGAGGTTGAGGAGAACAACACTCACAGCCTTAGCCCAAATATTATACCTTGGTAAACCCATGACAGTTAAGAAATAGGTCCAAGCATGTCTCACTGTGGTGATCACCTTGGCTCTTTTCCAAAGCAGTCAATGCTATGAACATAATTCGGATATTAATTGATAGACTTGTGGGAGGACAACATTTTTCCCCCATCACATTTACCACAGGTCTGGTAGAAAAAGAAAAGAGACACTTGCAGGAGAATCAAATATTCTCTTTCATAACAAAGAGTGATATATTTTTAAGCTTTAAAAAAATTATATTACTTCTACATGTCAATCTTTCAGATTTTTTTCTGTAAGATATATCTATTTTAAATAAAGCAATTTCATTTCAAAAACAATTGTACTGTGCAGTTACTTCTTTTTCTTACCTTCCTTTTCTTTTGGACCTTTATCCTGTAGTTAAATAATATGCTGCATTAACCACATTATTATAGGAATTGAAGTGTACATATTTCTTTGCAAATTGTTGAAATAATACTCCTGTACCCTAAAGCTATAGCATTTCTTCTTGCTTACCAATCAACACCTTTGATACTTTCTGTCTTCAGCATTATTATTGCCCAAATTTCTGAAGTTTGTCAAAGGCAGAAAAGCACTGAAGAACCTCCAGATGCATCAGAGCTCCAATACCAGAAAGATCTGCAATTATTTAAAAGTTACCAATTTATAGCACATTATTTTGTGAGTAAAAACAAGCAGTATTATCTATGTGGAAAAAATGATGCACAGAACTCTGAGCAACACAATGTAATTTCCAAATTGTGCCTTACTGGGTAGGGGTTGGACCAGCTGTCCTTCAGGGGTCCTTTGATATTACGATTTCAATAATCAAAATTTCATATGAATAAGCAAATAAATACTGCAGATTTTTCATGTTTTCTCAGTTTTGGGGCTTTTTTTTTGCCACTTGGAAAAATATTTGGGGAGCAAGAATGTTTCCCTTAATTTGTCCAATCTAATGGTACTCTAACCACCACCTGTCTCTTTGTCAGAAAACATTCAAACAATTCACCAGTTTCTAAAAAGGAAGAATTATAATTCTTGAAAGCAATCAAGATACTTTTCATTCATTTGTTCCTCTCCAAGGAGCTTCTGAAATACAGTGCAGTAGTAGTAGAGCTGTTTACAGTATGCCTTGCTTGCCTTGCCTTCATGGGACTGCTCTGCCAGCAAGCAACTTCACTATATACATCTAAATAAATACTAATATAAAATATATCTATAAAATATATCTATAGCTATATCTATAAAATATATCTATTCATCATATAAACCCATTTCTATAGTTTGATGTCTTCTGCTAAGTTTTGCTGACATCCAGAGAGATAAAATTTCAAAGGCTGAGCCCGATTATCCCATTGCCCACAAAATTCTGCAAAAGATTTCAGAGTATGTAAATGAACAGTAAAGAAGAGAGGCAAGAAATACAAGCTGGATAAAAAAAATAAGCACTGATTATTAACTGTAAGCAAAATAATCTAATGCTTTCCTGAATTCTAGAAATAATGATACAACTGCCCTCAGAAAGGATAAGCCCCTTCCTATGGTCTAGATATAGTTAAAATTGACAATACCTAAGCTGTCAGTATTAGTGGAGGAAGAAGATACCAAAACCACCTGGAAACAGACAAAGTTGGAATAATTAACTTGGACTGATGATGATTAGAAACTGAATGAGAGAAAATTTTTGTTTCCTAGATCTACGAATCTAGATAGTTAAAAATCTAATTAAGACATCAGGTTTCTATTCAGAAAGTATTTCAGATGAAATATCGAATTTTAAACTAGATAGCAAAGTACATTTTATTTTACTTGTACCAGTCTGTTGAAGTACAAAAACCTAACTGAAAGAAAACCAAAACCTGAAACTCTATGTAATCATCTGCAGTGTGAGAGATAAATGATCTTTGCTAACATCAGTCAGTCCAATCCACTTGATCTCATTTAGGCAAGCAGCTTTTGTAGCTTTTATTGTTCAATGGTCCAGAAAGTGACTGTATAAAAATACTGTGTAAAATTACATCTTCTTCTTGCATATGTTCATACTCAGAATTAATCTGTTTTACTGTCAGAAAGCAAGTTTCGTCCAACCTGTGATTCTACAACTAGAAAACAGACAAAACCATTTTTATCCTGCTTTCTGCATTGAGAACAGCACCAAGTAGTTACACAATTATCTAACATAGGAAAAGGACACAATTACTTTCCATAATTCTGCTGAAGATGGGTAGGAAAGCAACAACAATTTTGTGCATACACATGTAACTATTAAGCTCTGCGAAAGCAGAGAGAGAACAGCAACCCATACCCACATCTTTAATGTCGAATATGTCAAATAACTAGAAAGTCTAGCTGGGAGCTATTTTCAAAGAGGAATATATCTGTAAACATCAAGTGTAGCTCACAAATAATTTTTGGAGACAAATCCAAATAGGAAAAATCACATATTGTATGAATACAATTCAAAGAGGAACACCTGAAAAATATATTTTCAGAATTAATAACTCTTCAAAAGCATCAGCAAACTTTTCTTCATAACTTACAAAGTTAAATAAAAGAAAATGCATTTTAAAATCCTGAATTTGCATTTCCTTATGCCAAAACATGCTATTAAATCAATTTAGGTACAATTAAATTAATTGTGTATTGATTTAATAATAAACTTTGGGATATTCAGTTATACCTCCTACATACAGAAGATTGTGTTGCATATGCAGTTTTATGCCTGAAATATATATTTAGAGTTGGTTGTGCAAATATAACAAAACAAACTATGGAAGAAATAAATATCTACCCAACTAGGACTAAAATGTTCTTCATGTGGGAAAAAGAGCTTGCTGCTTAAACCTCTGCTCTAATGACAACAATTACAAAATAAAATCTGAGTAAAATGTAGTCAGTGGCACATAAGCTCTGATGAGATAATATCACATCTCCAAATGTCATTCTTTTCAACATATTTGCAAAATTAGGTGGAATTTTGAGTTCTTTCTCAAAAGTTTAGCACCTTTCTTATAAGCAAAAAAAAAAATACCCCACAACTTTTATTAAGCTCAGTGTAACTGAGCTTTGAAGAAACAAGATGGAATAAAGAATACTACTGAACACTGCTTCACTCATTTTCTGTTCAAAAGTCTTTATGATGAGATTACATAAAAGCTGTACTGTAGAAAGTCAGAGAAGGGCTTTAATCTATCTCTTTATATCTCTGACAAGCTTGACTATAACTTTCTTCAACCATGCAGCCCCTTCAAATCAGCCTTCCAAGCAAATTTCTCCTGCTCACACCCTTCATCTAGACCTCTACTAAAAATAGAAAAAAAAACAAAATCTAATGTTTCTGAGGTTAAAAGAATAATAGAGAAGCAGAAATAAAGACAAAAAGAAAAAAATGTGGTTTTTATACATCATGGAACAGTTCACTTATGTTCTCAGTCCCTCAAAGTAGAAGCCCCATTTGCAGATCCTTCTGCTGATCACTATATGCTACAACTGCACCTACATCTGTTCCAGACTCAAAATCAAGATGGGTTGGATGTTTTCCAAGTCACTCCATCAGCTGGTTTTTTCATTTCCTGTCTGCCTTCTCCTCTCCTGCAACATGCTGTCATGTACATTTTCCCATTTCTCAAATGAAATATTCAGATTCCAGAGCAATCTCCTGCCCAGGGAAGTTTACTGACAAGTTCCCCAAATAATTTCTAACTTGCTATATACCTATGATTTAAACAAGATATTTATGAAAACTTTGTTCTAATTCTTCTGAAACAACAAAGAAGAATTCAATCAAGCAGTGACTATGTCAGACAGAGACAAATTTTGTACTTGGTTATTTTGCAGAGAGGCCATTCTTCATAAAAAATTTGAGAAACTAGCTTTGCTTTGGAAAAAGCCAATGATTCCTTCTAAGCAGCATGTAACCAGACTACTGCTACAAAACATTTAGTAAGCATTCATAAGCTCTCTGCTTCAGAGGTATTAAATGTGCTGCTCAGTACCTGGAAATGATCATCTATGCAGGTCTAGATCTCTTAAGGACACTGAAGACCATGCCAAAAATGGAGTTTCCAAAGGCTATCATGCTTGTCAAAAAATGTGATACTTAAAAAAGACAGCTCTGGAGAGTATAACCTTTTCATAGAGGCTGGGCAATAGATGAACACATAAACTTTTGCAGAAGTTACCCTTACCTCTTCACACTGGAGGGCATGAGCCAGTTTACAAACACATTGGCTTAACACATTTGATCAAAGAGCAAAGTCTTGATCCATGTTACAGAACTCCACTCCTACTTTTAAAAACTATATTCTGGTATTATCTGCTTCTCTTATATTCTCAGGTTATATAAATTGCCAGACTTTAATAACTTTTAATTTTTGAATTCTTGTCCCAGAGCCAAATGTCACTGCACAGTGCTTCACAAGTTGATATGAATTTGACTCTAAGCTTTCATTTGAGTTTCAGTCAGAAATATCAGATCCCTAAGGATACAAAAATTATGTTGTTATCAACATTCAAGCAGACATGGTACAAAATCCAGAGGAAAGACTAAATGCTTTATTAACTGTACTGTCATCAAATTTCTTCTACTGAGCAATGAGTGGAGAATGGCAATACAAGTACTGATACAGTACCTGTTTCCCACCATTAGGCATATTCTCATATTCCCAATCAGATGGATTGGCTCTGCCATCTCATTTTCATAATTACTAAAGAAAGATGCTCCTAATTTCACATCATCCATATTTTCTTTGCCTGACATTCACTATTAATCAGATTTTTCAGGCATTTGCTTCCTATTCTTGCTTCCTTTCCAGAAAAATATAGTAAACATCTGAGAGAGAGAAAACATATGCCAGAAATTGAAAAGTTATTGGAAAACCAGAGAAAATAATTTTAGCTTACAAGTAAAGAGGACCAATGAAACCCTACAAGTATTAACTTGTTTCATTCTCTGCTGCTTCTACCAAGCTTCTGGCACCTCTGTGCATGTCCCAGAAAAATCTACAACAAATTTAGCAGCATTTTATTATCTTGGTGCAGGAGTTTTCCTACCAGGAAACTGAAGATTGAAACATTTTACGGTTACTTTGTCTGCATTTAGTGAAAACTAAATGCTTCATTCTAATAAACACAGAATTTTGAATTCATTACTCATTCCTTTTAATTTTTAATATTATGAAATATTTCGTGCAGCATTTTGTCAAAACAAAAGCCAAAGGACAAAACAAGATAATAAAAAAACAGGGCACATTTTCATCAGAATTTTCAAATCACCTTATTTACCAGAAAAAATAGTTATTTGGAACTAGCAAATTATCCTGCAAAGACCAACTGTATTTACAGAACTGAAATTTCAATCTTAGTCTTAAATTTTCACAGCTAAGACAGTTTTGCACTACAAAATATTACAAATACATGTGAAGGATTATATGATGACTGCAAGCCAGTTTTGAATGTCTTTCTGAAGAACTGAAGCAGCAGGAATGTAAGTTACTAACTTAGGTCAAGAGTCAGAAAATTCTATCTTTGTCTTACTGCAAAAAATTGGATTAAGGTATCACCCCCTCTACTTAGTGTTAACAATGAGGGATGACAGTACAAATATTTCCCTGTATTTACAGATGAGTCACACATCAGGAGAAGAAATACATAAAAACTGGTAAAGACTCCTAGCAATAGTTTTGAACTGTGCTTGGATCCACAGGCCAGTTTGAAGGGGGCCACAAAAGCAAGTCATGGAAAGGTTGTTTCAAATACCACAATAAAGGGATCTGAAGCTCTACTTGAATATCCATAGTGGTCCAAAATGAAAAAAAAATATTTGAAAGCCAGTGATTACAGCTATAGTAATCAGTAATCAGTAATCTCCATGAGAATAAATAACATTCACATTTTTATTGGTCAGAGATCTGGCATCCTGTACCAGGCTCAACAGGTCTGCTCCCATGTTATACCAATGCTGCAGCTACGTGCTTAGCTCAGAACAGCTACACGGCTGTGTTGTGTTGTTCCCCAAGAGTTTTTCCAGGGGTGACTGATGCAGTTTCATTAGAATATGTAAATATGCTTTTTTTTTTTTATTTCCCCACCCAGAAGCAAAAGCTGGCTTTGAAGAAGAGCGTTGTATAGGTAATACCTTACCATGGGAACAAGTTGTCAAGAGGGGTTGTGCAGTCACTGGACAGAGCCCAGAATAACCTGATCTCATTTCAGGGCTGATCCTGCTTTGACCTGGAAGCTGGACTAGTGACATGCTGAAGTCCTTTCCCATTGAAGTGTCCCATGATGCTACAAAAAGGCATCAAAGACATGTAGTCAGCTGTTATTTAATTTCTTCACTCCATTCAGGTAACTCTAGCTTTGCTTTGTGATTTACTTTTTTTTCACATATAATTTATTCTGAGGGTTTACAGAACATTCACAGCATATTTGCATGTGTTTCTACAGAAATATAAGGGTTTCCAAAAAGTTGTTTGGGTTGGGCTTTTTTTTTTCCATTGTTATTAAAGAATGGGACAGAAAGCCTCACGGAAATTCTTGCTTCCAGGAGGTCGTCAGAAAAGTCAGGTTATCAAAAATCTTGAAGAAGAAATCTCTGCAGCAGGCAAAATATTCCTGCTGAGAAATCTAGAGGCAGGATGTGTCTCTTCCCTATGATTACTTCTACACTGCTTTTCAGAAGAACAGGCTAAAACTTCCACCAAAAAATTGCTGGGAAATTTGTTTGCAAATTGATTTCAAAAGTTCAATGAAAACAAAAATAGAATAGCAGGCTTCTATGTATTTATTCTCCCTGCTCCTTCCTACCCTTTCAATTTTCAGGCTGAAAGAGCAAATTCTTAGTTATTAAAGAATTTGATACTGCTAAAGAGGGAACTCTTACAAGTGAAATATAGCATCAGAACCAGGTAACTACATAAACACTTACCAGAAATCCTTGTACTTTAACTACCTCACCCTGCATTTAAGGGACAAAAGATTCAAGAAGCTATTTTGTTTGTCTGCCATGTGTTAGAGAATGAATTACTGCCTTCTCATAATGTTGGTGATTTGCTAAATGTCCCTATGAAGCACAAAAGCCTGCTGTCCAGTTTGCAGACCCAGTGGAATAAGGTACAAGCTGCCATTTTGCAGCACTCTGATTTCAAAACCTTCTCGGAAGACTAAATTTCTTTGTGCTTTTTATCTACATAAGCTGTATTTGCTTTATCCTTTCAGAGGCCACCTAACGGTACCATTTCATCTTGAGGCAGCTTGTGGGTCTGTATTTCTTCATCTGATAATATAACCATATATTGCTCTCTGTGCTTAGTGATCAAGCACCTTGCTGAAATGGTTTTGATATGTAATATTCAGTCTTAATTGCTTATTTATCACATTTCTATCCAAATTTCTCTCTGATGCATTGTAAGCAGGTTTGGTTAATTTGGCTGCACAGCCCTACTGCTCTCTCGCTTGCTCACAACTTGCACCTAAAGCCACTGCAGAAGCACAGTCTGTATTGCTATCACAGCATGCTTACCTTGCTGCTTTGGGACTGCTATGTAGTAAAACTTCAGACTGCTGGTTGTTAACCAGGTTGTGCTTCACAGCATGGACTATGTCTCACCCACTTCCTGCAGTACCCCATTTCTTGTTTTACTTGGTACTGGCATATATTGTTTGTATTTCTGCATTATTTTTCTTTTTTTTTTTCCCCTTTTATTTTTTTTTTTATGTTAGCAGTGATGGTAGTGTTGGATCAGCAGTTCTGAAATAGCCAAAGCAATAATCAAGTACCATTTTCCTTCTACTGCTCCTTTCCAGCACCTTGTGGTTCCCCAAGCAGCTTCACTGGGGAGAAGAGGAAGTGACTGCGGCTCCAGTTGCATCTCTCACGGCCTCCCATAACTGAGATAGACCAAGAGGACTCAAGGGGCCACAATACTCCTCCTGTTGAGGAAGGGCTCATCAGGATTGGATTAAGCAAGAAACACCTTGGCTACAAACAGCCAAAGCACCTTCATGTGACAGCAGCATTCAGTGACAGTTTGCTAGGCCAGAGTTAGAAAATTAAGCCATCTCTGATTGGATAAGCAGGAGTCAGAGATCAGCCCCCATGTTCCCTCACTGGCTCCAAGAGCTGTACACCATTCCCTTCTTGGTATTGCCACTTTGTTCACAGAAAAATGAAAACCAAAGCTCTTTCCTCCCTTCCTCCCTCCCTCCCTCCCTCATTAAAAATTGTCTTCTCCACTCCAGGAGCAAACTCCACTACACTCAGCAAACTGGAGGGATTCAGGCAGTGGCAAAAACCTTGCTAAACATGTGGCTCCAACCCGAAGGAAACACTGGGTCACCACAGGTCTTCTCTTATGACACTGGAAGTTGCTGATTGGCATTTTTACATTACAAAGTGCTCTAATTTCAAGCTTTTTGCTTAGCTGATTGTAATACATTTGCTGCCCTACCCCCCAGGCTCTTCTGAACACAGGATTAGCCTCCCAAAACCCCTTTTCCACACGTGAGTTTTCTAAAGTTCCCTTCAGAGGCCAAATGCCATTGCAGATGCATAGCTGGGCGACAAAGAAGGTTTCGGTTTACGTCTAAGCCTGCACTCCAGATTCAATCAGAGGTAGCTGGTGGCACTTGAACTGCATCTCTGGGAACCTGCCCACTGTGGTGACAACCTGAGACAGGGCGAGGACGCCAATCGATGCTGGCTCCGCAAGCAGCTAGAGGCCGGCAGCTCGGGCAGGGGAGGCGGCGGCAGGAGAGGAGCCTCGCACAGACAAAGGTGCGCGCTGACGTTAATCTCCGCTAACGAAGCCTTGCACACAGCCCCGTGCTCTGAGTCACCCGGCGAGCCGAGAGAAAGCTCATGAATCAAAGGGCCCTGCAGAAAGCTCATGAATCAAACCACCCTGCCGTACCGAGGGGAAGCGGTGCGGGCAGGGGGAGGGGAGGAGAGCAGCACAGGGCGTGCGTCAGACCCGCAGCCGCTGCCTCCGCGCTGCCCCTGCCGGCCGGGGCGCTGCCGGCGTCCGCACCCGGCCCCGGGGCCCCGGCCGGAGGCCTGGCACAGCCTGACCGGGTCGGGGCAGCTGGGAGGGCCCCCGCAGGGCACAGCCCCACCGTGTGCTCGGCTCCCGGCAGGAGAGGACCGCTCTTAGACAGGGCAGCCTCCGGGGAGCGCGGAATGGCCAAAGCAAGCACCTGGGGAGAGTGCTGTGACTGTGCGGGCAAGTCTTTTTCAGCATTTTGTTCAATTAGGTGCCCATGGGTAAGGAAGATCAGAGCAGAAGCAACCAGCTACATAAAGCAGGCCATAAAGATAATTTTTGCAGCTTCACTGATGTGCAAAACACCAAATGTCACAAGTATATCCACCCTAACCCATTCACCATGACAGCAGCACATGGGTGCAGACTCCCTTCCTCTCCGGTCAGTTGAAGACTCAGGACAGGTGGACAACTGCTGGGGAATTGGCTCCAGTTCTTTTGTATAATCAAATGTCAGTTTACATAAAAAGCATGTCAAAGAAGAGAACCATAAACCATCCTTCTGCAAAATATATACCAGGCAGCAAACCATATGTATCTGACCATAATGAAACAAGAGGGGTTTTTCACAACTCTGACCTCCTTTTCTGCTGGCTGAGTTCTCAACTTGCATACCTCAGTGGCTGGGTGGTGACGGGTTTGCTGTGGCAATTGCAGGTGCTGGAGCAATCACACACATCTTCACACGCACAAAATCCTAGGTTATTGCAAGGTAGGCCAGGAATGAAAGCCAAGAGCGTGCAACAAATGTTGCAGTCTTTCTAGGCTGGCTGGAGCAAAGGCCTCCACCTCAGAGTCCAAATACTCAGGCGGCTCCTTGAGGAAAAAAGATGAGGATGAGGATGGAAGATGCATTCAGAGCACACGTGCCTTGCAGAAGTAGCAGATAGTTCAGAGCAAACTTCTTCTCAATAAAGGTTGCTGTCAGGCTTTTGGTTTTTATTTATTTCTTGGAGAGGAAAAAAAATAGAAAAGCAGGCCATTTTGCTGACTGATGCAGAAAGGCTGACTATAAATGCCATAGTGAAACACACAGTATGGCCATCAAAGTCATGGGCCTTGGGAACAGAAGTTAACTAGCCTCTCCTAGCAGAGTGATCCAGTGGGAACAGGAGCTTTCCTGTGTTAATGCAGTACTTTGCTTAGTGCTCACCTGAAAGATGACTGGGGTTTGTGATGATAAGCATAAAAACCTTGTTCAGGGGATGTTCACTTGATAGATACTAGCTTACTAGCACTTTCAAGAGAGAGACAAGCAAGAAAGAAACGGACTGGCATGAAAAAAACCTCTGCAAGCTTTTGCGTGTTGTTAAGACAGTGCAGAAGACAACAGTGAGCATCTGAGATCAAAGGGCTCTAGTGATTTTAAAAGGGTCTCTCTCAGGTGGCAGAGAAGTTAGAGTTGCTCAAGGAAAAGAAACAAAGATGACAGGTCCTAAAAACCTGGTAAAAGCAGAGCCTCAGGAACAGCTATGCACATATACCTTTTTTCTTAAAAGGTCTGGTCCCAGGACATAATTTAAAGTATTAAAATAAATTCTATAATGTAGTCATCACTTGAAGCTCAATTTATTTTGCAGACAGACATCACTTCACTCTGCCTGGTCTTGAGCTTGCTACAAGATGCTTGGTTCCGTTATTCTAATGTCAAGCAAAAAAAACATACACCCTGCCTCTCAGGGGCATATGTGGGGGCATTAACTGGGCCTCAGTGGCTCATGAACCACCACTATGCAGCTCTCAAGGTGAACAAGCTCATTTCTGTCCCAGAGATTCTGCAGAACAGATGAGTCCACCTCACTGTGGGTCTCATTGTGGATGAGGAAGAATTGCAGGTGTCTGAAATTATCTGGACATTATGAACCAACACAGAGTTGATCTGGAGGGTTCATGCATGCCTCTAGGTCAAGATAAATGAACATTAAGGATATTTAGCTGGAGGGAAGAGCAAGGCAGTTAGCCTCAAGCCTGACAAAGATGCAATACAAAACACAAAACTGACCACAATGGAAATTGATCTGTGCAAGACCAAAACTGTTTCATGCAAATTTAACTGTGAGTTTGCCCAAATTTTGACACTCAGAGTCAGAGGCAAAGACTAATTGAGCTGCACTGACTTAATAAGGAAATTAAGTATTCAGAAAGCAAAGGTAGTACCATCTTCCTGAGCTTGAAATCATTATCAGCTTGAAGCTAATTCTGCTATTCCTCCTACGGCATCACAATTTTTATTTAGGAAATTCATGCTCTGTATCTAGTTCTGCACTGAACTTTGAAACTGAAACCTCTACTCTTAAGGGCTAGAGAGGACCTACAGCTTTCAATCAGGCCAGTTTGCAGTCACCAGGTTTTGCCAGTTTTGGAGTAGAAAAAGCTGAGAGAGGAAACCAAAGCAGAGTTGCCCAAATATGATTTCATGAGCTTTTTTTACTTTTCTCAGTCCAGAAGTGTAACTGCAAACCAGGGGCAACAGGATGATGGGCTGAATTGCTGCTGCTAGTTTCTTTTGAGCTTTTAGTTATGGTGTGTTTGGTAATTTCACATGAACAGGTCATTAATAAACTGGCATCCCAGTGCTACTGCAACAGCAAGGCACCTTGCAGACCACCAGCTATAGAAAATAACATTCCTCTCCAGGTTTTATTCTGGTACCACTGTTAGCAGGATTGAGGTGGGTTTTTTCTTCCTCCCTGTGCAAAGAACAATTAAAAGACAGGCATGGAAAGTGTCTTCCTGGCTGCAGCCTGGCTAGGAGGGGCCAGTTTTCTTCTGGCACCAATGGCAATGTGCAAAGAGAAGCACCCAACTGGCAGAGTTTCACTAGCTGAAAAGGAGAGGCTACACACAGTAGTTTTAGCTCAGAACACAGGAGGCTTGCCAATACATTGACTTCATATCGCTGGCATTCAAGCAGTTAAACACAACTGCGAACTCTGGAAGATTTCCCACTCCTTGCTGAAGCTTCTCCCCAGTACACTGGTAACTGGTAAACAGATGGTACAACAGATACGGTGTCAGCTCCCTCCTTGTTGGAAATGCAGCTATCCAACATTTAGTCAACCTGCCTACAGTGAGGAATGACTGAATTAGAAGTAAAAACATGCTTCCATTTCCCTTTCAGTTTTAACTACTGCACATACACAGTCTGTGCCTTTTGTATCACTAACAGAGTCCAAAATTCACTTTACTCAAGGGAGTCTCTCTCTCTCTGTAACTCTCCCATCCTGGCTGTTGTGGCAAAAGGTAGTAAAAACTCCCTCCTTTTCAGTCTCCTGCAACCAGTCTAGGATAAACAGTCATTCAGACTGGCAGCATTTTCCTCCTCCAAGCTGTATCCAAGGAAGAATACAGACACCACAAACAGTGTCATGAACTCCAACACTCACCAGCCAGCAAGACTGCCAGAAGGATCTGGCGCTATTTTGAGGAAAAGTTTTCAGTTTGTTTCTAGTTGGGCTTCCTCTGTGCCTCACTGCCATCTCTGAGTCTCCTCCAGCCCTTCTCTGCAGCTTCACCAAACTCTGCTTCTTGATCAACATTTCTTGCACCCTCCACCAACTCCTTTGTTCTCTCCTGTGACTCCCACATCACATTTCCCTAGCTGTACACACTTTCGTTGGCCTTCCATCACCTTTCTGTCCTCTCATAACAAGGCTTGTCTTCCCTCCATGTAAGGCTTTATTTCATTAATACCTTGTTGCCTACTTCCCCCAAAGCCAAAAAAAATCACATCTTTTTCTTAATTCCGCACTTCTCGCAAAGCATATATATTTTACAAATGCCTTGTACCAAGATATAAGTATGGTTTGAAACAACTTGCCAAGCAAATCTCCATTTTCTTTATGTACCAAGCTCTTTAAAAGTCACTTGACATGGATAAAAAGCACAAGGTTTTAAACAGGCTCCATTACCTTTGCCAGAAATGGATACAGCAAGGTTTGGGGAATTTTATGTGTGTGTTTTTAGTTCCAGGCTAGTCAGTATATTATGGAAAACAGACCTGCCTCCAGTTACCTGGAGACTGCATAACCAGGGGGTGTTCAAGTGACACTGTAAAACCACTCCACAGGAATACCATTCAATTGCTCAGTTCAGCAAACCCTGTTGGTGAATTTTCCTCCCTTATAAATTGCACTTGCCTATCCATTGTTTCCCATATTGCATAAGAAAAAGAAAAGAAAAAGGAAAAAAGCTTTATAAATTTATGGAGATTTATACCCTTATTATGTCTGAGGTTTAAACACACAATTAAGCCAGAAAAGTCAAAATTCTCTTTTTTCTGCTTCCATTCCTTTATCTATTATTTCCCCATCATAAAGGTATGCTCTTTCCTGTGAGCCCTGACATCAAGCACATATGGACAAGAAGCTGTGTTACTTTCAAAATGCTGCTGCAATGCCAACTTCAGCAGCTCAGCCTCACAGCCTTCTCCTGTGATACAGCAAAGTATTTGTTACTACTTTCACAAGTGAACTGTGCCCACCCAAAGTGCGAAGTTTTTCTTCTCTTCTTCAGTGCCTAAAGCTTGGTTCCTTTTCCAGAGAGGCCAAATGCCTGTAAACACACTCCCTTCTCACCTTTGCAAAGTAAACAGTGTTCATGTGGGTGCCTAAGTACATGTCCAAGTGCCTGTCTTTAGGCACCTGAGTCTGGAAATGCCGGTCTGCTTGTGCCATGAATAACTCTGCAGAGCAAGGTTAGGACAGAGGAATACCCAAGTCTTAATTTAATTCTCTCAACCATCCTGTTGCTTAAATGAGAAACCCAACTGGGAATCTTAGCAACAGTAATATACTCACCAAACATATTGTATTCATTTATTTGAATTACTTTAGGAATAGAATAACCAGACAGGAGAAAAAAAACAATCCTGCACAAAATGGATAAAGGCTTCACAGCCTGGTGTAAAAGGAGTCCTCAGAATGCACCACATTTGGATCCAAGGACTCCTGTGAGTTTCCTGAGCCACAGAGGTGCCAGAGCCCCAGCAGCAGGCAACACCATATTGTAAACCTATTCCCTTTCTCAGACTTTTCTTAGCTACCTTCTTTTCTACCTGCATTCAGATGACAAAGTCTTTGAGCATGAATTATCATCAGTATGGATATGTGATTTTACGCCCTTAGTCTCCATTCTCCTGCTGCACACAGGTCACCTGATCATCCACTTCAGCAGAGGAGGAATGTGCCAGAGCTGACAGTCCATGTCTTTCATAATCTCCTTTTTGGTGTGATAGAGAGGACATATTTTAATCTTCTTCAATCCCTGCCCTTCACCCAGTAGAATTAGACTGGGAGAAAATGGTATGTAAACTAGCAAAAACTCTTGGGGAAAAAAACAATTACAGCAAAAGCAGGGCTGCTCTTAAGTTTAAGTCCCTCTGCACAGCCTGGTGGCAACCAGAGCCAGAAGTAAACTTAAATAGCAGCCATCAGACAGATCTTCATGTAAGGATGCACCAGTTACAAAACAAACACATTTGCAAGGGAAAATATAGAGATCTGAAGTTAAGCCTAGTTTTGTTTTTTTTCAGTTTGACCTAGCAGCTTCCCAAGACTGCCTTTTGGGACACCAACTTCCTTCTTCCCTTACATCTGCAAAGGAAAACCTCAGAAAAGAGAAGAGAAACATTTATAAAACCTTTGCATAAAACCATTCCCAGACCGAGCTCTCTGTAGAGCCCAGAAGGACAGGCGATATCATCGGTTTGCCAGGTCTGACAAAGCAACACAACCGCTTAGACGTGACTGTGTTTGTTTGTCTCACTGGTAGCACAACCCTGAATCCTGCTGTCACATGCCTCCGAGCACTTCAGGCCAGGGAATGTCTCTCAAGATTGTTGGTAAATTCTTATCTGTACTACAGTTGCAGAGGTGACGCTTGCAGACGTAACCCTGAGCAAATCTGAGCCAGGCGGTAACCCTGGTAATTCGGAGGGGGATGGGGAGAACAGCAGCAGCCAGCTGGGAGCTGATCAAGATGCCTCATGCACAACCATTTGCCTTCTACAGCTGCAATAGTTCAAGCTAGGACCTGTACTCAGCAAGACAGGTTATGAACACAAAGAAAGGGGATTGCTGCCTGCAAATGCTCCTTGTATCCTTGGTGCCACAAAATAGTATTTCTTTTAGCTCCCTTGTCTTGATCTGCACTGCTCAGTGCTGCTGCAGCGGGGCCTGATTTGTACTGAGAACTAGCTGACATATTGAATGAAAAAGCCCACTTGAAAAAACACACCCTTTTGTCCTCATTCCAAAACCTGCCGATGTGTTGTCGTGGCAGCCTTTATTCACACAATACCTAAGGCCCTTGGTGTGTTTCACCAATAAGATCCTTCTCTCTGATTATTAGGACACAGTGATGTCAGCTGAGCATACTTGTCATGTACAGGTAGAACCATTAGCATAGATCATCATCAAAAGACACTTAGACAAATTTGCCTCACCTCAGGCTTGCCTCAAGTTACCACATCAGTTGACTGCTTTCTGCAGCTCAGTTCAGGTGCAGTAACTCTTCCAGCTGTGGAACACAGCATGACACCTGAACCCAGCTAATATTCCACTGGGGTGAATTATTTCAGCCCTTTCACAATAAGCAGAAAACCCACGTGACTAGTCTGCATTTATTCCTTTTAACTAGTTTTGCTTTCCCCTGCCTACATACTGTTCCTTGACCTCTAAAAATCTGAGGAATAGAGGATACCATTGGGAAATGCATAAAACTTATCTTAATTTAGCAGTGAAGTCAAAGTTTATAAAAGTAAAGGAAGAGTACAGCCAGATTTGGCCTTTTTTTTTTCCCTTTTCCCTTCTCATAAACAGCTAAAATTAGCCAAACCCTACAACTTCAGGGAAAGGGGGGCAGCGAGGAGTGGGGGGCAAACACAGAACTATTCCCATGTCAAGTCACATCTAGTGAAAATGTTTGGTCAGGAAGACTAGGAAATTTTTTTAAACAATGTAAGGTTTTATATTAACATTTTCTAACTGTAATCATTTCAGAAATGCTGATAGGCTTCATTTCCACACTATTACACATGTCCATGTTCTGCTATAACAGAGAATTTTTAAAATGAAAAAAAAATTAAAATGAGAAAAATAAGTTAAAAATATTAAATAGATTTAAGACAATGTTTCACATTTACACAAAATATTTAGAATTCCCACTATGCCATTTTTATGATTTGACAACTAATCCAGGAAATCCTGGTTGTAGGAATGCTGTAATTAATGCACCCAGTCTATTTGCTGAAGTTCTAAATTGAAAATATTCTCTCCCTCAGGTAATGCAACCTCACCTTGAGCAAGGCCAGCAGAAAAACAAATTGTGGGGTGTCTACCAATTCACCCTATGTGAAAGCCCATTTCACTTGTAGTGGTATTGATGTTTGCACCTGACAATAAAGTGCTCTCAAATCCAAGAGAAAACTGTTTTAGAGCACTGCTTTCTTCACACATCTCTGGAGTACTAATCTGAGAAAGCTCCTCTGGGGTTTTCAACCAAGAGACAAAAGTACAGCATTTACTAACACTTTCCTGCCATGTTTGGGCACATGACTTCACCAACTGAGATACAGCAAGAATTATTACCATCAATTGTCTTCTCAAGCAATAGGCATTTTAGGGACAAGAAAAATCTCCACACCCTACCTAATCACCTATTCAGCTCTGTGCAAAGCAGGCAGTGGATAATATGAAATGAAACTGCGAACAGCTCTCATTTTCCTGAACAGGTAAAGTGCAGTTTTAAACATGTAATAGATATTTTACCATTACCATTAACAAGCAGAATACATAAAGTATGACTGCCTTGATATCCGCTGGGCACTCAAGCTTAGACTTTCATTAATGACCTCGTTAGCAATAAGAGATACACAGTGTGCTGCATTATAAAAATGATCATAAACCTGTGCTTTTGGGAGCTACTGTACATCAGCTATATGCCTCTTTCTTTGAACTACAGAGTCTTACTGTAGGTAATTTAATCAAAATGCTAACAAACATGTTTTCATATGATCACAGAAAAAACACTGCACACTAAGAAAAACAAGTGATAAGCAACAGATACTCCTAATTGTCCTTTCATGCACGTTAGAGTAATGCTGAAGAAGACATCTGTATTCTGCAGAGAGCAACAGTAAAACCAGCAGACATGACTGCAGTCAAGAAATCACAATCCAGCACTCCCAGAGGCTGGAGTTAGTATCTCCAGTAGCTCAAGGTTTGGTTATTGATCAGCCCCACCTTCATCCCCACTTATTTTGAGCAGGCTCCTTACACCGAGCAGTGCCACACAGAGTCAAATGTTAACAATTGCTGAGCATCTAAAAATTTACTGAAATCAGTGGTGAGAGTTTCATTCCAGGAAACATTATAAAGTATGGAAGAGTAGAAAAAAACCTGAGGGGGTGGGATCTCAAACCAAATTGAGTTTGAGAGAGAAGAAAGAGAAAGGCTGATTTTTTACTCCTTGTGCCTTACCACAAGTAGCTTCTCAATCCTACGAACCTCCTCAGCTAATTCTCATTCTTAGGGACATTGGAGCAACCCAGAGAAAACTAGTTATTGTTGGACACCTGAAGAATATGAGGCCCATCAGCAATTTGCTTATCAACAGCAATTTCCAGTTTTCACTTTCTTGGTTGATTGCTTAGAGTTTATTTTTTAAAAATACACACTAATCTGTCTTCTTTATTTTCCTGTATCATGTATATTTTTCCTCTGGGTTCTGATATCTTCCTTGTTTTGTTCTCAGATTACCGTTTGCCATTATTAAAATTTTATCCTGAAATTTAGGCGATGAGAGTTGCTGAATGCCTTGAAGCTTCAAATCCAAAAATAACTCAGTCATGGGAGGAGGTAAAGGGAATATATTTTTGTTTTGTTTGAGGATTTTTTTTTTTATTTTTCTAGTTGAAAAGTAGCCTAAGATCCTCTTGTGTATGTCACAAGTTTCCATTTTAAAACACCATGCTCATAGGCCTGAGCATCAGAGGAATAAAAGCACTGAGAGATTGTTTTTCCACCCTAACAACATGAAGAATAAACTGTTTCTCTGAATCCATTTGGGGAAAAAAAATAATAGTTCTTGGATAGGAATTTAATGTGCCAAGTTTAAATTCTCTGCAAATCAGGATTGCAGAATTGCCCACCTTTGAAACAATAGTTCAGAAGTAATGCATCCTTCACTGAAACATTGAAAGTGATGCTGCTGGGAGAGAGACTGAACGCATGTAAATTAAAGACATATTGCAAGATTTGATCAGTCCGGTCCAGCGTTCTTAAAGCGTTCTTAAAACATGAGATCTGAGCAGACATCATCTATCTGAAGAAGTTTGTTTAAAGTTAAAGGTTGTTTATTAAATATTATTTGTGCACTGTTAAACTTCAGAGGGAGAAATATTAAACGCGTCTGGGATTCGCAGAGTACACAAAACAGGCACCAAAATTGTACAGTTTGAAATATAACTTCCTATAGTGGATAAATCCATGAACATCTGCTAAATATGTAGAAGACTTATTACATTTTCATATGGTTTACTTACTATGTAGACTTCCCAATTTGGCAAACAAAGCCTAACTATGGGGAAAACTTATTTCATTATTTGAAACCCTTTTGGGTTTAAAATAACCTTTGGAGGATGCATGAATATTTCCTCACTACCTTCCCTGTCACCTGATGGGGGTGGAAATAGTCCCCGAACTGTTAAATTGGCTTAGAGAATTTGTGTCTCATGTCCTGTTTAGAGGATGGAATCTTTGTATTTCTCTTGGTAGTCCCCAGAGCAAGGTACAATCCTGTATATTATCTCTCTCTAGAATTTTGCTGATGGATTCAGAGAGTCAACATAAATCCTAATACAGTGCAAGACCCTCCCAACCCCTGTGGGAGAGCTCAGCAGGTTCTCCTCCCAGGGCATAGTGAAGTCAGACATTTATTTTGGCATCCAGAAAACTCTTTCTGAAATCTGCAAGAAACTTGGTAAGTTCACATAGTCTGGGAAACTGATGAAATACTGTAATTTTTTTTTTCTCGCCACCAGGCAATAGTGCTCTATGTCAGAAGTAGAAATAGAAAATTTGGGCACAGGGAAATCCCGGTTTTGGGAAGTAAGGGAAATCCAGTTGCCTTCCCCCGCTTCATTTCTGTCATTCTTGTTCATGTAAATGAGCAGTTAAGCTTCATCAGCAACAGTGAAATTGATTTCCCTTGTTTTGGATGAACATTTGAAAGTGAAAGAAGCTCAATTCAGAAACCAGAAAAAGCTCAGATTTTTCCTGTTCAATGCCAGAGATGTGCATCTCCAGTACCTATCAAGAGCATGACTAAAAGCACATCAGGGACAGAGGGCTATTCTCCAGAGCCTAACTAGCAGTTGCTGTCATTTACTTTATCACATGAGCAATCAGGACTGGCTTTTAGCCCAGGAATTATCATAAATAGGTAAAATGCTTCTTAAACAAAAAGATAATTTCCCTCCTAGCAAGCTCTCCGTACATATCACTTCTGATCTTGGGCTAATAAGTCCTTTCCTTGAGATAGGTATACTTACATAAATATTTTTTTTCCTTCTTTCTGACCCTTACTGCATTCCTTTAAACTTTCTTAGAAAATGGGGCTTAGTTTTAGGTGAATATTTGTTATCAGGAATTTGTAATTGGTTCTGGCAAGAATGTAGGAACAGGTGCATCTTGGAAGAAACCTAGCCATACAGGATAGCATTCAACAGTTTAACTGAAATGCTGATTTATCAGTACAGCCCTCCACTTCCACAGTTACTTCTTTCTGGAGAATCATTATAGGACAATACCTCTAACTCTAAATGGCTGCTCTCAGCCATACTAACACTTAAGGTAATGTCAATTCAATTCTTCTTTTATACCCCTTAAATCCAGCTTCATCCCAAACTCTCAGTCATGATTTGATGTCATAACTCACCAAGGTCTCCAGGACAGGGAGACCTTTTTACATCATTATTTAAGCTTTTACTAGGTTCTCTAGACTGACCACTGTCAGAGATTGACAAACAAGCATGTATACTGATAAAATGGACACTTTCCTGCTAAGTTAATATCTCAGCATCCTAGTGAAATAAACATTAATTTGAGTGTACAAAGCCCTGGGTCTGCTACTGTATTTATTATTTAACATTTGTGTGTTAGAACCACAGATGGGCAAGCAACAAGCAATAGCTATTGGGGAAAAACATTATTACTCCTTGTACAAATACATCCCGAAAATAAGTTACAATATTCTCCTGCCAAAATGGAACAGATAATGATTTTCTTGCAGTCTGAGAAGTCCCAGATCACAGATGGCCAGCTGAATAGTGGCTCAAGTAATGCTAAGCAATGAACAGCTGCTAACAATGAGGAAATTGTGCTTATAAGGCCTGATTCAATGCCCACTGAAGTCAATGAAAATCGTATAAACAAAAGTGAGTGCCCTACTGGCACTATTCTTTGGCAAGAAGCCAAAAAATCCAATAACAAAATATTGTTTAATTCCCCCTACCAGAATACTCACTACTTTCACAGGGAAACAAACTTTGATCTCCAGGCAAACCTAGAAGCATCCTAGTGAATGCAGCTGAATTTAAAATGCTGAGGTATGTTAAAATAAAAGTATTACATATCCTAAAGAGAATTATGTTTTCATTTAGAATGACTACAAACATTAAGAGATCTAGTTGATTTTCTCCCAGATCACAGGCACATTGTAGAAAAAAATAATATCTCTAATTATCTATAATATCTATATCTATCTGAAATAATATCAGTATCTAATTTTGAAAGACCACTACCTGTAATCCTTCCTTTCATTATATGTTTATTAGGAAATGACCCTACTCTTGGTTAGAGCACCACCGCTGCTATTCCTATTAATATGCATCTATGAAGAATGTATAAGAGATCAAGTGTCTGCCTTGAGTGTTTTGTAGTCATTGCTTTAGCTGGATGAAGGTGGCTACCAACCAACAAGGAAGAAAGTCAGAGAGCTAGAGACAGCTCAGTTTTTGGAACACCATACAAAATAAATCTCTTGTGGGTTTTCTTAAACCAAAAAGTATGAACTGGCAGGTATCCAATTTTTAAAGTGCTTAGAAGGAGCAGCACTGAAAGCCTAAACATAACATTTACAAACTTTCTACCGCTATCCTAACCACAGTTCAGTGCCCGACAAGATCATGGAACCTCCTGGAAATGTCATGCTAAGGCACATGAAAAATAATGAGGTGACTGGTGACAACTACCATGGCTTCTTTACTAAGGGCAAACCATACCTGACAATATTGGTGACCTTCTAGGGTGGGATTACAGCAATGGTGAACAAGGGAAGGGCAACAGAAGTCAACTACCTGGACTTATGCAAAGCATTTGACACTGTCCTGCAAAATATCCTGGAAAATAAACAGGACAAGCGTGGATCTGATGGATAAGAAATTGGCTGGATGGTTGCACTCAGGGAGTTGTGGTCAATGGCTCAATGCCCAGGTACCAGTGACAAGTGGCATTCCTCAGGGGTCGGGACAGGAACTGTCACTGTTAAACATCTCTGTTGGCAACACAGACAGTGGGACTGAGCACACCTTCAGAAAGTTTTTAGATCACAGTAAACAGTGTGATGTGGTCAACAGGCTGGAGAAAAGGGATTCAATCCAGAGGGAACTTGACAGGTTTGAGAGGTAGGGCTCTGCAAACCTCATGAAATCAGCAAGGCCAAGTGCAAGGTTCTGCATCTGGGTTGGGGTGTTCCCAAGCACAGGTACAGGGTGGAAGGAGAAGGATAAAGACTAGCCCTGGTGTCTGTGGATAAAAAGCTCCATATGACCTGGCCATGTGCACGTGCAGCCCAGAAAGCCAACTGTTTCCTACCGCCTCTGACGAGGAGGCCAATAATTGTCAACCACCTATTTCAAGGAATGCCACACTACAAACAGGAGCTCATTTACTGAATTGTTTTATAGGCCAGTGTTCATCAATTTTGCATAGGCTGCTTTGTTTTTAGAGCTAATTTCTAATCCTAACTCACATCACAGACACACATCTCTGCTTGGATTAATTAAGATCTCAGAGAGAATCTTCAGTAATAGAGGGTAATGAACCAGATTTATAAAAGAGGCCATTTCTTCAGCTTGCTCAAATGCTCTGCTCTTCTGGGTGTCTTTTCAGTCTCAGGGACAGAACAGGTACATCTGTGCACCTTCACAGATTCTCCTTTCTGCTGTAGAGTGTGTTTATGTTCCATAAATGAATGAATGTATAGGTGAATGCCCACCTGAAGTCAGGTCATGTGAAGCAAGGAATCCCTTCTGCTATTTGCATAGGCTGGAGGCAGGCGTAGTGCAAATAACTTGTTGCAGCTGTATCAACATTCTCCAATCTCCACTTGCATTGTCCAAATCAGCCTGTTCTCAGGCTTCAGAAAGAGCTGGAAGACGTGGCTAACCACCAGATTTACTAATTATGTCGTTACAAAAAATGCAAAAGATTGGACTGGGAGCACCAGGGGACTAGAGGAAGCCTCAGCAATGATGACCGTAGCGGAGCTTAGACTGCCCAAGGGAAATATATTAACCAGCATAAGATGGGTGCTAACACCAAGGGAGCCCTGATGGCATTTCTGACTGTCCCTGTCACTCACAGCATGCACCTGCCACTCCTGCCACCTGGGACTGACGATTTTGGTTCAGAGCCAACTTGAAAGGACACTTCTGTTGGGGATCTCCTCCCCAGGGATAACATTGTGTTCCTGCTGAGTGAAAGGTCTTCTGGCTGTTCTAGCACTGCCAGGCAAGATCCCTACCCAGCACAGATCTGGCCTGAAGCCCTGTTGCTACCACTACTGTGTCATTTAATCCTGTAGGGAGAGCAAGAACTTTCCCAATGTGGAATATTCTTCCACAGTTGCTGATTTAGGCTGCCCTAGGCAAAAAAGACCAAGAGCATAAGACAGAAGCGCTCTTGCTATGGCTACCACCTGCCACAGAGGAAAACACACCTTCTGGCATTTTGAGAGCTGGGCAGCTCCAGGAAATTCTATTTTGATTTTTCAGTTTGCCATGATCTGTCAGCAGCCTGCCATGATACACTGAGCTAATCATGTCTGCTCCAGAGGCTGACATGCAGCCTCTGGCCCACAGCATCCTGTAATGAAGTGTTTGCCAGGAAAAAGATAAAAAGGAAAAAATCAGCTCCAAAAAACAGTTATGGATGATGTAAAGGAAGGCACTGACTGATGCAGGAGGATGAAGCCCCACATACTCACCAAATGTCCAGACAAGGACATCTGACACAGGCAGAACAGTTCAGGTTTTCCACACTAGCACACACTCTTACACACCCAATGCAACACAAAACCCAAGTAAAGGATTTCCCTCCTACCTAAATGAGTTTACTGAGAGGGGCTTCACCTCTTTTTGAGAGCACCAGACCAGAGGATGAAGACCCTCAATTGCACTTTTACAATATGTTTGGGTATCCTGGACTCTGCCCAGGTTCCTGAAAGAGTTGATCTTCTCCCTGAGGGCCTTGGACCTAAAGCACCAAGGGATTAGTGTCCAGTAGGAAGCTAATAGCACACCTTGGGACTAAATTCGGGTCTCCCAAATTATAGATGTACTTTGAGGCCACTGGACCAGCCTCACTTGTTAATAATTAGAAGTTTAAATGGTATTACTGAAATTGCAACCAAATTTTACTCAGTTAGACTGATCAGTATCTAATTTTGAAAGTAGTTACATGTACTGACAGGATGATTACAGCTTTATTCACCCATTTTAGACTCAATTTTAAAATAAAATACACTGAGATTGTATCACATGATAAATTGTAGTCAGCTCTTAAGTCTATTTCTTTCAGATTTAATTCTAACATTGTGAAGCTGACAGCATCACACAGCTTGAAAGAGGAGTATTATACACTCCTACAACAGAAGCTTGACAAAGGGACAGCTAACACTTGTTTTGAGGCCTGGAAGGTCCCAAGCTACTGGCTCCAAACCACAGTCTGGCTACTGATTCACTTTAAAAATCTGTTGAAAACTGACATGTATCTACTTAAAAATTCTCACTTGTATTCTTAGCTAGGAGAGACTAGCATGACAATAATTTTATGTATGGCTTAGAAAAGTCTTTGGACTTAGTACCAGTGAATTTTCCAGTGATGCTGTGCAACTCAGCCCATGACATCAGAAGTGCCTGGTTCTGACACACAAAGAGAAACAGGCAATCGGGTAAGTAAATAGTTCAAAATCATCCTATCTTGTTCATAAATGATCTTTCTACTAAACACAACCTACAGAAAAAAAATGCATTTTATATAGTAATTTTGGTTGTCAGCGGTTCAGAATGACCTGCTTAACCCATGTATGTTTCTATTCACATAGAAAGCAATTCTCACCTATGTGTGGCAGCAACACACTGTTAACACGCCTCCTTGCATTTAACACATCTCCTTGCATTTAAAAATAAACCTGCACACATGTGTATCATACAAGTGCCCTTGGCATAAGTTCTCATAGCACAGCTGTACGCATCCCACATGTGAAGTTCTCATCTGTGCTCTGAAGCTGCTACCACGTTTACTTCCCCTTTGGTTTTCCAGTGAAGTTTCGCGTTTGCTTTTCTAAGCCTGCTTTTATTTGGATTTGTGTCCAAGGTTGGCCTTCAAGGAGCCGGGAGAGAAGAGGCGACTGTTGGAGAGTTTGTGCCCTCTGCTGTTCGGCGCTGGGTACGGGAGCCCGACTGGCCGCAGCATCCGAGCCTCGGCTGCCTCTAAACACACCTCGCTTCGACAGATAAAGCACCTCCCCTCCTCTCCTTCACCCTGGTACTCCCAGCAACATACTAGACAGACAGAGATCATGGTCTCCTTTTAAGATCATTTGCACAGTTTACAGGCAAGGTTTTAGCTTTGGGGATGATTTCAGCAAGATCTGTATCAACTCGGCAGTTTCCAAAACCGATGAAAACTCTGCATGTGGCATGACTTTGTGTTTTCATTAGTTCAAATCAGCAAAATTGTACAGTGGGTAACTTCAGAAAAGCAAATCATTTATTGACCAAATTCCCCGAGTCCCAAAGCTGAGGATAAGCTCTTTAGCCTATACTAAAATACAGAAGCTCCCATCGGCATGGTTTTCAGATGGCTTGTTCACATATCCTGTTACCGTGGCTGTAGTAAATTCTTCAAAATCCCAACTAAAATCAAATTTGTGGGCATAACATTAACACTCAGGTATGCCCACGAGCACTAAATCTTTACCAGAGATGACTCAATTACAAATTTCATCAGGCAAATTCTGAATAGAAAGCCAAGTTTACTCTCCTTCTGAAATCCACCCAGTTTCTACACTTCATTCTAAAGATGGTCAGATGTAGAGTTGTTCACTTTGGTGAGATTCAAGATAGCTTGCAAGGATTTTAGTGATCACAGTCCTCAGTCAGCACCATTCCACTGTCTGAGCTATATACCTGCTGTGTTGCCATTGCTCAGGAGCTCTCATTTTGGAAGAAGAGTCTCACCTCTGCTCCTAAGACTGGTAATGATACCAGAGAAGACTATTCCCTTATCATTTGGAGCATCCACACCTGAATAACATTAAGAGAGCTTTTGGAGGAGTCCAGTGGCATCTTACTTTCACCAGGCAGTAACTGACAGAACAAGAGGACACAGTCTCAAGCTACGTCAGGGAAGGTACAGGTTGGATATTAGGAAAAAAATGTCACCAAAAGAATAATAAAGTACTGGAATTGACTTCCCAGGGAAGTGGTAAAATCACCATCTCTGGATGTGTTTAAAAAAAGACTGAACATGGCGCTTGGTGCTATAGTCTAGTTGAGGTGTTAGGGCATAGGTTGGACTTGATGATCTTAGAGGTCTCTTCCAACCTCATTATTCTGTGATTCTGTGCCTATGACCTCTCAAACAGGCTCTTCCACCCTGCTTACACCCATGAACCTGCTGCAACAGCTGCCTTCTGCTTTGCGCTGGCTGCAGACAAGTGACAAAGCTAGTTTAAATTCATATTCTGACTTAAATAAGCAAGGTCCTTTTATTTATTATTTTGGAAGAACCATTTTCCTCCAGTTCTCACAACCTTCCCAGTGTTCTGATGGACCCATTTCTTCTCAGGGTGTTAAAGGAAAATGCAGTGATGAAGATCTCATTTACAAAAGTGCCTGAATCTCAGCAAATGAATCTTGCACCATAGCATTCAAAAGAGTAAGTTACCAGTTTTCACCACTATAAGAAACCATCCTAAAAAAAGAAAAAAAAGCTCAAAGAAATGCCAAAAAACAGAAATTAAAAAAAAATTAAAAGGAAAAAGAAAAAGGGCAAGAGCTAACAAAGGATCTGGATTCAATAAACTGTTTCAGAGGAAAGTTAGGAGCCTAAACACTGAATCTAAGCCTAATAGCCCTTTGCTACAATTAGATTCACTTGAATGTTGAGCGCTGTGTCATTAAATGAGAGCATTCAGACAGCACACTGCAGTAATAATTCAAAGTGTTTACATTTCAACAAAGCCTTCTCTTATGTGTTCTTCTAACCATAACAGCAAATTTAGACATTTTATAAACACAGCAGATTTGTTTTTAATTAAGGAATTTCACAGCAGTGAACTCTGATCACTTAATATTTCAAATCTGAAAGCATCACTATTACACCATGTTAAGAGATACTTCATACTCAGTATAAGTAACATTTTCCCCCCAAAAATGCCACAGTGCCAGTAGACATTGCACAAAGAGAGTGGCAACATTGTCCCTCCCTGTGGCTTTGCAAGAAAGCTCTACCTGTGACTCAGGAGAATATACACAGACACACTGCTTTCAGGAATAAACATGACCAGCTTCTTCATCCCTGAGAAATTCTGTATCTTTTAAGCAAAGTACAGCTGAAATCAATACTCAGCTGCCAAGGAAAGTGGAGGGATTTTGCTTTAGTGCTGTGGGATTCATTTTCTTGACTGTCAATCATACAATAATTTTCACAATTCCAGCACTGCAGTCTAACAAGTGCAATAATCTGTGGCCCAGACCTCTTGCCAAGCAGGAGTGAGTTAAGCTGAAAGACAGGACACAAGAAAGGAGGAAAGATGTGTATGTTTCACTTGATTTGACCAGTATGGAATTTACACTTGAAAGGAAAACTGGGGAAAGCTCGATCTGGTAGAAACAGTTGGCAGCAGGGCCTGTTTGCAGCTAAGAAGCCAAAAGAAGGATTGTATGGCAACAAGGCTTCTGGTTCCTGCATGATTTTAAATCATAGCATTATGTTTAACCTCAAAACATCTGAAAGGAAACTATGAACAAGCATCAATCACCAATTAGTCGTTATTTCTTGGACAGTCCGTGGAAAACAAAAGATGCTAGGTCAAATCAGAGTTTTGTCACTTCTGTCAAAGCCATGGGGCATTCCTCAGCAGCCCCTGGCTTTTCTATTCCAGCTGGACATACCCAGGATGGCACATGAAGGGTGGCAACTGGGGCACACAGCCTCTCCAGCAAGAGGGCTGCTTCCAGTGCCTACCTGGCTACTAAACCAGAAGGCTGTCATCAATTTCAGCATGCCCTTTGCTATTCTCAAAAATTTTCTTCCCGAGTCCTGCATTGTCACAACCAGGCTTGTTCACACAACACTGTGAAGCATTTCCAGGTATTCTAAAAACAAATGACGAACAGAACATGAAAGGGAACTTCCCTGCACCAGTTGCTCCACTGGTAACAGCAAATATGAAACAAGACAACCCCATGCAGTCTGTGAGCAACCCACAGGCTGAAATTACAGGCAGTGCACCATCTCTCTAACAGCTTCTGTCATTCTCCCTCAATTTCTGCTTGCTTAAAGGCTTTAATGATACTGTTGGCAAACCCCCTCCATTTAAGCTTAAACCCATCCTTTAATAACACAGATGGTTTATCTGACCTTTAGCATCTAATCTGGATTTCTGTGACGTGGCGTGTGTCCTCTATGAAGTCCTAGCACTGTGTGGAGCAGCACAATGCTGACCGGTGGTCAGAACTCTTTGCTTTGCCTTCTGCCACTCAGGGGTAATTTAATCCTTTCTCCTGTGAACCTCCCTGTGTCTGAACACTGCCTGACACTGATGATGACAGCAGGAAGCATGGAAAACAGGATACTGCAGGAGCACCCTGACAGCAAATATTTGTGTCACTGTTCAAAATAAGCATGTAATGCTTATTGTATTACAGAATTTAATAAGATATAATAAGCTGTAATCAGATATTTCAGGTATAATATAAAGTAAATGCATTATAAATGTTGGAGAGTAACTAGAATTGATTAAACTGGATAATGCTGTTAAATGATATTTACTGCTAAAAGCAAAGATTTTTGTTAACCTGGCACGCAAAACTGACAGTGTATTCAGAATAGTTTTGTTTGCAGACAAAATCATATATTACGATCTTTTTTCATTGGTTAAAATGATGAAAATATACAACAGATTTTTTCCAAAATAATAAAACTGGCTAGCAACTGAAGACATGCAATTGTCTAACATGTAAACCACCTAAGTGACTTGCTGTGGCATTATCTGACTATCAAAGCTCATGAGATTTTCCATGTCCACTGTCATTCTAGCTGGTTTTGGACAGAAGTTGTTTCTGTAATACTTCAATCTGTTCCAGGAAGAATCTGGAAGAAGCAGTATACCCTATAGTTTCCTAATCACATATTTATTAACAAAAAAAAAAAAAATGTAAACCACCAAGACAATCTGTTAGCTGCACTGGAACACAGCAAACCTCTAGCATAAGCTGTGAACCAAGATATACAATTGCCCAATCTGCTCTTTCTACTCTTATATATGAAATATAGAAAATTATTCCCACAGAACTCCATTGGCAAAGTGTTATAACCAAAGAGCTTGCAAGCTAGCTGCTCCTACTCTGGCAAAAGAACATGAAATGATAAAATAATATCCACAGAGGGTCCACACCATGAAGGCAAAAACAGATAAGCTGCATTACTCCAGGGGGTAAATTATATTTGGTAATATACAGCAGTTGCCTGTAGAGGATAAGATCTTTTCTTCATAGCTAACTGCAAAATTGTCCCATGAACTAGGGAAGATTAATTTTTGGTCAATTTGGTTTTTTCATCCTTTAAACCTCTGTCACTCCCACAACAACATCAAACCCCGCAATATCTTGTGTATGAGAGATGACATGTTGCAGTTATGATGGGCTTAGGTGTTTGGTTACTGACTGGTCTGAGGAGGACTGACCATCTGCAGACTCTCAAATACAGGATCACATGGTTGAATTTTGCCCAATGCTTTTTTTTTTTTCCTTTGGGAACTAATTTGGGTCATTATCTTCCATAAGCATTGCAATGGAAAGTAATGAAACTAATCCTATTTTAAACTTCTATCCCTTTTCAAACTTTAGCTAAATTTAGCCTGAGAGTTCAAAAGTCAGAGAGAGAAGAGGGGAAAAGGGAAGGGCAGAGGGAGGAGACCCAGACACACTGCAGTGCAGCTTCCTTAAGAAAGTAAGCTTTGGTGTGACTGGATTCTTCTGGAACATATCCCAGCTGCACAGGGCTAGTGCACAGTCCTCTCCCTCAGGTAAGTATCTCCAGGTGACTTCTAAGGGTTCTACCCACGCTCCTTAATTTCTCAGCAGCCAAGTGCGTGCATCTGCACACTGGACTTTCACAGCAGGACACAGCTGCTAATGATGACAGCCAGCAGTGAATCCAACCTCAGTTCAATCTGAAGAGCAGTTCAGTTCTTCAGTGGAACTGAAGAACAAAGAGTTTATGCTGAGCATCTTGGCAAGTTTTGCTTCCTGGTGCTGTGCCCACAGGAAGGCAGGGAGGAGAGCGCACAGTCGGCACGCAGAAACACCACAGTGGAGGCAGAGAATGAGCACCATTGTCTCGTCAGCTGATTGTAGAGTTTGTGATGCACAGGCTAGGCTTAGCAAGAGCATCACTGAAAGAGATGCAATTTAGCTTATCAACAAATAATAAGAAGCAAAGGTAAAAGCAAATAGCAACAGGATCATTATGCTAGCAAACAAGACAAAAATTATAAATAAAGGAAATGCAAAGAAAAATAAGTTTTTTTGTATTAGCTTTCCTCATGTGTTTTAGTTTTGTTTCTCAGTCTATGCCTCCAGATACAAAAATAAGATAAAAATGGAATTAATCAGGTCAACTGTACAGTTTGGTTTGTGCCTGAGAGTGCAGATGGATTATGACTGCATTGGCAATGTTCAGAGTAGTTTCTCAATCACAACAAAACAGGTGTTACATTTCATAGATCTCTCCCCTCCTCGCTCCCACCCACTTGATTCCTTTCCATTCTCAACTCCCCCCTTTCAAGGGATCAAGAGATCCAAGGCTCATCCTCTCCTTTCCAGCTGAGTGCGGCACTGGGGAAAAAAAAATGATCAGCTGAATCTCATAATAAGGGTTCATGATGACAGGTGTTAAGAGAAAGCTCTGCTTAAACAGCTTCTGGTACAAAGGAGGGTTACAAAGCCTAAGGAGGGCCTCCAAGAGTTTGCGCTGCAGTATTTTCAGCCAGCAGATAGGAAGGCAATACAGCTATGCTCTGCTGTAGTCACCGTGCAAGGTGAAAGACATAGAACTAATAAATAACAGAGGCATTTAGTAACTGTAACTGTTTCCCAAGAAACAGTGGGACATGCCCCCCGCACCCCCTAACAGATTTCCAGGTTGATTGTCCTTAAATATGCTAGACAGCTGCAAAGCTTCTATTCTGCTCGCAAATTTGTGCATGCAAATAAGAAGCCTTTGATTTTCATTGCTAGCATGGTAGGACATGCCATAAAGACCACAGGCCTCCTCAGAGGCTTTTATCCACTGCATTTTGTATCTTCACCATGTTTCCAGTCCACAGAACATTGAAGTAAACAAGAGGAGTCCTATGGATTTTATCGAGTTTCACCTCAGAGGCAGTTGTTTTTGTTTTTTTTTTTTCAGTATTCCTTTAAGCAAGCTTCATAGCCTCTAACTGTGAAACCTCTCTTAATTCCAAAGGGACCTACAGAAAGAAGTGTGATAGCTGTCCTGTTCAAATATGAAATAATACAGACAAATCAAAACAAGAGATCTCCAGAACACTTGTGGATATATATCCAAAAGATGTATTTCCACAAAAACCAAACCAAAAAAAAACACAAACCAAACAAAATCCCCACAAACCACAGACTGTCTTCCTCATCCCTTCAGCTGTTAAACTGCTCAGAGATGCACACATCAATATTTAGTGAATGATTTCTCCACCACACGTGTATGCACATTTTCTGTGTTCTACAGACACCTAAATTATTTTTTCAAAATTTTCAGTAAAATTCTCCCTTTGGGCATTGAAGTAAATGATAACAAAGACTGAAGAATATTTATGCAGTCATCACTGCAGTGGTGATACAAAAAACAAGTGGCCCACAGAAAGAAAAAATTATAGCAGTCAGGTTCACTCATATTTCACTCTCACACAGCCAGAGAATCTGCAAGGAATCTGTCTGGTGTTTTAAATCTGGTATTTCAGAACGTGAGCCTCGTACTGATTCCCCATTGCACCAGAATCTCAGCTGGTGATTTCAGTATAGCTCAACATTTGATCTCTATCATTATGATCTGAAATACATCCCAATATGACATGACCGACAATTGATTCAGCATTGTGTGAACTTGGCTGAAATGACAATCAAAGTGGCAGAATCTGCTCAGTTCTTAGATATGCTGATCTTTCTTTCTCATCTTTCCCCAAAACTGAAATCTTTTTCCCCTGCCTTACACAGAGGAAACCTTGGTATATCATACCATCTCATGGTATCTCATCTGGACAGACTTCATCCTTCTGCAGGGCCACGCTCCTCAGCTCTGCTGTTAGACAATGGCTATTCCTTAAATATAGTTGCACCCTCGAAATAATGGTTGGGGAAGGCAATGACCATTGAATGAAATGTTTTTGTCGCCCTGTTCCTTGCCAGATGAGACTGAAAACAGCAAAGAATTCAGCAGCTGAGGAAGAAACAGCAAATGCATTGTTTTGGAGCATAGTCTGAAAGCTTGGATCACCCTGCCAGCAGGACTCCAAGCAGCAGCAGCTTGTGTTCCTTTTGGCTCAGACAATAGGTTAAGGAACTACTACCCAAGGAACTACTACTACTACTAGAGGAACTACTACCCAAGTAAGAGAGCCACAGCAGAAGTAAAGGTTCTTTAGAAAGAGCATTTCTTGACTTGAACAGTCTTTGCTTTTGGGATAATCAGTCCTCTGGGGGGACTTGTTTAAATGCTAAGAAAAAGAAAAGGAATAAAGCTTCCTGGAACAACTGTAGTAGCAAAGCGACCTCAAAAGAAACTGTGTTAACTGCCGTATCTAGCTATACTTTGGCAGAAACAAACTCTGTAGTATGCCAAATGACTTTGTCTTAGAAAAGTAATTTCTTAATCTAATTTCAGAAGAGAACATACAGTTGACCAATTCCCAAGTAAGGGAGAAGAGTCCAGGAAGCAAAACCGACCAAACTACTACACAAGTAACCACAACATAAATCCTGTTTTCCCTTTGGAGAAATTCACAGCGTTGTTAAGAAGTCTGAATGGGATTTTGTGCAAATAGAATTATTAAAACCAGCAGGAAATAGCAAAATTAATATTGTTGGGCTCCAATTTCCATGCTGACGCAAATGGTACTCTTGGTTAGAGAAGGTGCTGCACCTTTCAGCCCAGGGTTCATTAAGGTGTTCCTACATACTCAGACTGCTTTTGGAAAGCATGGGCAGGTAAAACCCTGTGCTGAATTCACTGCTGCATGAGTTAGCATATCTCATTTAGGATATCATGACTAAACAGAGATAACACATTTACTTGTGCATGACACTTGTGGGATACAGTACATGTAAGTTATTATCTCATCTGCTGAATTAGAGCGAAAGACGAAGGTGAAGTACTCTGTCAATTCTCTTCTCCCATTTCAGAAAATAAAAACTTATTTCCAAAAAGAGAGAGGACAAAGGGGAGAAAGTGAGGAAATACCTACCAAACTCTGATGAAACAATACTTTTTCCAACTAGCTGGCTTTACCTCCCTTCTTTTGTTATAGAGAAATACGTCAATTGGTGTTGCTCATCATCTGCTTGGACTGTGCTGCCATTTCTACATGTGCATTTTGAGTATCAGCCACTTCTAAAAAGCTGATTTAACACAGCTTCACAGATTGATTCCACTCTAAGGAAGTAGTAAAACATGGTATACTAAAAGGATGGGAAAGACAATGATGTGAACATCCCTTATTTGAAAGGCATGCTTTGAATATTCAGGGAACAGTTGATTTTTTTTTTAGCTCAGTATTTTTCAAACAGTATAAAAACACATAATACAGTTCTAGAATGGTACAGACTTCCACAGTTCCAAAACCACCAGCACAACAGCGTCCTGATCCCATATAGGGCCCCTAAAGGCTGTCAGCATGAACCAATTAATGTCCTCTCTTATATACAATACATATACTCAAATGTTTCATAAGTCTGAAGTTCTTTCTGCTGGTTCTGCCATTTAAAGCTGCTCCTATGAATACATGCAATGTGATTAATAGTTAAATATACTTTTTCATGTGACGCTACAAATTTAAAAGTTAAAGGAGATGTTTCAATAGATTTTGAAGACCCTGCTATTAGCAGAATGAAAGAAAACATACTCTGCAATAACTTCAAGTAAGATCTGTATGTACATTTCTAAAAATAGGTATAAAAATCATGTCCCTTGTGACAGAAGATAACTCATAAAACTCTTTGCCTCTATTAAATATAATTTCTAAAAAGAGTATGTTGCAAAACTCTTCTCAGTACTGCTTGGGATCAACCAGTTAGTTAAACCAGAAATTTACTGGCATCAAGCAGAAGTCAACTTTTTTGTGCTCCCATTCTATAGGTGAATTGCCCATAGATTTTTCACCAACAATGTACACACTTAAGTTCCTCAAACCATCAGAATCCACCGTGAATGTCTATATCCCAGATGTCTGTATCTTCAAAAGAGATATAAGGAGGACCTGGGTGTCCCTCTCTCGAGGGCAGGAAATAGAATTTGCCTGTTTAGCTACAGATTACAGAATCACAAAAATACAGAGAGACAACACCTCTTGACAAACCAGTTACTGTTGCAGAAACCACCCTTGTTCCTAGTGTACTTATTTTTTTTCCTCAACACAGGAGACAGGTTGATGGTCTGAACACATTGTAACACAGCCAAAATATCACAATCCTAATAAATATCCTAACAATCCTAATGATGGGTAAATTGTCAGGTTTTGTTTTGATTTTTTTTCTTTTGGATTTCCACATATCATTACTATGGGTTCTTCAGTACTCCAAAGACCTGTTTTGCAATGAATTAACCTTTCACATAGGTCCCATAAATTAAGAACTTAAATACTGCATTTATGCAAGTAGAAACAGAATTTCTGAAAATTGAAATAATGAAATTTAACTTTTCCCTTTTTATGTCCATTGTTTTTACGAAACATGCTACATAGCTATATAATCTCAGCTATAATTTTGTTATCAGTGAAGTAAAAAGAGCACAGGAAATCCAAAAGAGAAATACAGATTGGGGTACTTTCACTTACCTTTCTGTCTGCTACAATTTCTAACACAATGCTATTTGGCTGAAAACAATGAAACTCATTAAAATCTCACACTTCAAGAAGTGGGCCCATTAATTTTATGACAAGATTATTTAAATGCCAGGAAAGGAAGAATAAAGATATACTCTCAATGATTTTTTTTTTTTTTTTTTAGGAAAACTCTGTTACTCTTACACACAAGTGTGTTCTGAAGTGGAGACTGGCAAGCTGTGTTGCCAGGTATTTCATCACTAGGGGAGCTCAGGCTGTCTTAAATATCACAGTATGGCTGATGACCAAGCTGGAAAGGAAAAGATGAATGTCACTCTGGACTAATTCCAGAAAACACTAATTTTTTATTTTAATAATTAGATATTTTTAAAACAAGAAAAAAATATCTCTGAAGATAAAAATGAAGAATTCTTAGGTCCTAAAGTACAGTCTTCTAAACAAATGTGACTTATGCTTTTAACCACCTACACAGAGCCCCTGCTTGGTGTAGAGTGTCACCAAAATCACTGATAATGGTACAGAAAAGGGAATTCTTTTGCCAAATCTGGTGTTTCCACCACTGTAATATCTTGATTGAAAAGGAACATGTAAGTCATAATTACTTCCAATTTCTAAGGGTTTCTCACAAATATTTAAGTAGTACAAGTCTCTCTTGCTTAGCTGCACATACCTTTAAGCCACTATCCCAAAGTCTCAGACAAGCACCAGCACCTTTGGAGAGATTTGTAGATGAATGAGAAAATCTGGTAAAGTTTAAGTCTTTCTTTGGCTGCAGCCACCACTGCTGCTGTACAGAATAAGGCAGTTTCTGTGAAATTTATCTTCCAAATTCAAGGGATCATTATTTTACTTCTTTTGTAAGCCAAAACCAGGCAAAACTAGCAAACATTTATCAGATAGAAACTGTTGCATAAAATAACTATTCTATAATGCAGGAAAAGGGGGATCCCTGTTTTCTGATCTAAGTTACAACACTCTCTGGACATCATGGAAATAAATTTTTACTTTTGATACAGTAAATAACAGCACTTTGAACTGCCATGGAAATTGTTTGGAATTTCAAGTTTCTGGGTCGTTTCTGTAGGCTTCATGAATCACTAACTATGAAGAAACCTCCTGGGGGCCACTAGCAGGGTCCCTTCTAACTGAGGACACCACAGCTAGAAGAGAAGTCCAGGATTGCCTTCTAATCTTCATGCTTTGAACAGGTGGGAGCACAGTGTCAAGTCTCCCTTTCCAGGAGTAAAGGAAGAAGGAAGAAAGGGAAGGAAAGAACTGAAGTGACATCAGAATTTAAGTAAAAGAAACTTCTATTTCCCCTGTGTTTTGAGAAACGTATTCTTCTACTGAAGGATTTCAGAGGACCACACAAGATGTTAAAATGACAAGAGCATCAGGGTGTTCAGGAACTTTTATGATGAATGTATTGGCCAGACATTCATTCCAAACATCTTTCTATTATCTAGATCTAATGTAAACAAATATCCACTCTTGCAAGATAAGACAATAATGATGGGGCAGCAGAGCTTTGCCCAGCATTCCTCCTCAGAGCAAAGCATACTCTCTTCAATTAGTGTTGAGAAGGACAAAGATGAATGGTGAGCTTCCTTTGTGTGTTTCACAGAATCAAGCCCTGCTGGAATCCAAGTATCAGCCTTTACAATGACAAACTCCAGCTAGCACGGCCACAAGAATAATCAGAAGCTGTGTCCTTCTCTCATCTCCCTGCCAAGGATAGCAGAATTCAGTTCATTATGGCCATGGCAGACATCCTTCCAATGCCTTTGCATGAATGCACATAGACTATAGTTTTACACTCATGATCAAAACCACAGGAAGCAGACTTCCAAAAGGGAAGGAAAAAGGGGCATGAAAGAGAAACAAAGAAATACATAAGAGATCTGATTTTTCCCAGTGGGACAGTATGAGCTAGGACAAGGATTGCCTTTATATAAACTCTGAAATGATACATAAACAAGTGGGAAATGGGGAGTTCAAACAATGAAGACAGACTAAATCACTTGAATTCCAAAAGCTTGCTTTTCATCTCTCTAATTTACTTTTAAATTGTCTTACTTTTTAGTACATTAAGATCAATTGTTTGAGCTAAGAATTCTTACTAAAAAGTAAGACAGAAGAAGATATACAGCGTAATGCTTCCAATTTACATTAAAGTCTATGCACTATTATCTTCTTATTATCTCCTAAAGATTTTTCCAGGCATTTAATTAACATATGACAAGATACCCAAGTTAGCGAGAAAAAAGCCACCATTTAATGCACTATCTATAGCCTTTCAGAAGTTAGTTACCCATTGTTTTTTCTCCTAATGCACTACCTAGTGCACATCTATTATTCTATTTTAATAGCAAGGCTCTGTCACAGAAATAAAAGGAACGGAGTTCTCCAGGTACCCACATTACATTTGCTAATTTGATTCCAGCACAGTGTCTTTCAAAGTCAATGAAACATAGGTAAAGTTTAGAAGGTTTCACCCAAGGACTCTGCTGTGACAAAGGGTGCTGGTATCGGCCTGCCTGCCAGAGTTCTGGCCAGGACCTGGGTCCCAGAGAAACCCCAGGCAGGCATTAACTTCAAATGAACACACCACTAACAAACAGCCTCAGAACATCTCTAGAAAGGTGGCGGAACAATTACCAGGGCCCCAGGAGGTGAGTGCTGCTCATGGGGTCAGTCAGGGCATGGTCTGCCCACCAGGGCCCATCCCACCACCCCAGCCAGGTGCAGGCAGCTGGGGCTGGGCCCAGGTTGGGACTGTTGTGTGGCTGAGACCGGGCAGGGCTGTGGGGAGCTGGAGATAGGCGCTGCTGTGGCTGCAGCGTCGCTGGGGCACGGACTGATGGCTCTGGAGGGTTGGGCAGAAGCAGCCAGACCTGGTGGTGCCCACTGACAATAAACACACCACACCCCATTTGCAGGGATCCTCAGTCTTTTGCACACATTCCCTAGACACAGACCATTAGCCTTTCCCACTTTCAGCCTATTCCAATTCAAACAAAAAAATTACCCTTGAACAAGAGGCAGGATATATTAGCATGCTTCACACTTATATTTTAAGCATCCCCTTTCTACCAAACTTATGAAGCTTTCTGAGGTGCTGATCCAAGGGAGATCTGTGGGTTCTGCTTTACTAATGTGGCAGGAAAAGCCTGCAGTAAGTACAAAAAAAGGAAAACATGCTTTAGGATGAAAAGACACTGTTTAAAACAAATTCGCCCATCAAACAAGAGTCTCTGTTTCTTAATAGCCCCATATCTAGTACCTTCCACTGCATAAAATCCCTCACTTTTTTTTTTTTTTTCCCTTCCTTGGAGAAAGGTAATCTAGTAGCATTTTCCTGCTGCTCATCTCAGCAGTCACAGAATCTTGGTGGTGGGAAAGAACCTCAGGAGATAATCCAGTCCAACCCCCACTGCTCAAGCACAGTCAGCTACAGAAGGTTGCTCAGGGCTGGGATGGAGACTCCACAGCTTTTCTGGGTAACTTGCACCACTGTCCAATCACCCTTAAGTTTAAAAAAAGTTTTTCTAACATTTAAATAGTTCCTGTCTTTCAGTTTGTGCCCATTGCCTTTTATACCCTTTGTGGGCAACACTGAGAAGAATCGAGCTCTATCTTCTTTATTCCACTCCATCAAGAATGCAGAGACATTAATTGGATAGCCTGAGTCTTCTGTTTGGTAGACTGAGCACTCTCAGCCTCTTCTCAGGTGTCAAATGCTCCAAGCAAGTCCTTAACCACCTGTATGACCCTCTGCTGGACTCACCCCGAGCATGTCCACACCTTTCGCCTCTGAGGCAAGCTCAGAACTGTGCTTGGTACGCCAGATGTGTCTCACCAGTGCTGAGTAGAGGGGAAGGATCACCTTCCCCTTGTCTACTGATGCTGCTTTCCCTGATGCAGCCCAGGAGATTGCTGACTGACTTTGCCACACGTGTGCCTTGCTGTCGCATGTCCATCCTGCTATTCACCACAAAACACAGGTCTTCTGACAAGCCAGCTCCCAGCCTGTGCTGATGCATGGGAGCTCATCCAAGCTCAAGGCTTTTGCATCTGCCTTTGTCAAGCTTCATGTGTTTCCTGCTGGCACATTTCTCCAGGCTGTCTGACTTGCAGCATAACCATCAGATTCATCACAGTTCTGTATCATTTGCAAACTTCTTGAGGATACACTGTCCCATCATTCAGGTCATTAATGAAGATGTTAAATAGTATTTGTCTCAGTGTCAATCCTAGTGACTGAACTCCAGCTGGACTTCATCCCACTGGTCACAAACCATCAGCAGCTCAGGAAATCAGCAGTTTTCAGTCCACCTCACTGTCCACTTACCTAGCTTGTACTTCATCAGCTTGTCAATGATGATATCAGAAGAGACAGTTTCAACAGCCTTGTTAAAATCAGGATAAGCATCATCCGCTCCTCTAACCACATCTACTGAGCCAGTCATCTCATCATGGGAACTTATCCAGCTGGTCAATTATTTGCCTTTCATAAATCCATGCTAACTACTCCCAATCACCCTCCCATTCCTAATATGCTTTATTTCTAGGGGAAATATTATTTTCAGAGGAATTTGCTCCTGCAATGCTTTTACTCATCTCTCTGCTTAGAGAGCTGGGACAATGTCTCACTGCCTCGGGTCTTCTGCAGGACTGTTAACATTTACAGCATCACTAAGTCTTTGCTAGATCTAATATCAATTCTGTTCTCCATCCTTCTCACTCTAGAAGAATGGAAAGACCAAACTTTTTCCAGCCATGTCATCTGAGTTTCTACTGAGCTCAGAAGCAAAAAGTACTTGCAACAGTCCACACCAGAGAATAACTACATTTTCAGCTCTCATTTCTTGGTGGACAAGGGGAAATCTGAATGCCTGCTACTTTGCAAAAAAAAACCTGAAACATCTCACCATCTCTCACTCCTTGAAAAGGCAAGAAGGAAAGAGCAATAAGAAAAACCTAGATTGCCAAGTAGTTTAAGGGGACAAATCTTATCAGGAAATACCAATGCCAAGTAACAGAAACTTCGGAGGTAGAGCCAAGCAGTTCTACACTCAAACTTAGTCCCGTTTCCTCACACTCTTAAGTCCAGTTCTACAAGATTTCACTTTTCTGTACACAACTAAGTATGTCTGCCTTAGGAAAGGCAACAAAATACCACCTTGAATACATAAATTAAGAACAGAACTATTTGTGCATTTTGGATTTTTTGTCAATCTCCAGATCAAAGTGACCTTTGATCTCACTTTTCATATACATATATATATAAAATCATTCAGTCTGAGCCTGAATTAATCCACCTATTTAGTAGTCTTTAAATGCTTTAGAGGACTGGGGAATGCTGACTGATTTATAAGATGACCCAGGAGTTATGAAGAGGTTCTCTGATCCCTGCAGAATGCGAGAAACCTCTGAAAGTCCTGTCCAGGCTGGCCCCAGCTATCAGGCTGAAGGCTAGAGTCAGAAGATGTGATGGAGCAGGTGAGCAAAGGCAGAAAAGGAAGAGCCACTTCAGTTTTTCTCCAAGGCTTTTACTCTGTTTCAGATGACAAGTGCCACATACCACTGTGAAATGTTTTTATAAAAGAATATAGCACTACTTTTACAGCTGATGTGAACTTCTATCATCAGACTACACTGATTTTTTGAAACCAAGGCCCTCCACAGTAAACACCCAAACCATTCATCAGGAACACGTCTCTTAACTTTACTGTTAAGAGCAATATGAAAATGTTTCTCTTCTCTATCTTGCTAAAGAGTACCCATCTAACTCTCAAAGGTAGCAATCCTACAAGAAAAAGTACAGATGAGTGTCTGACATATCCTACACAATCAATGCAAGTTCATGAGCCAGTAAGACACCAGCTAATCTAAAGCATGTCATGACCTTCTTTCTTTGTGTGTCACAAAAACTGGCTCTAGGTTTTCCTCATCACTGCAGATCAAACCAGTATGAGAAGCCAGTTTTTGTTATAAGCAGCCTTTGCATGAAGATTCCTTCTTTGCAGGACTGTGAACAATTTTTTCAAGCATCTGGCACTTGACAGCTCTTCAAGAAATTTTCAATGTAATAGCTGAGCAGCAAGGAGGAAAGGTGTTTGAAATTTTTTTTCTACCTTAAAGAAGAATTCCCAGTTTTTAAAAATCCAAATCTCAGATTTCCTTTGCACCTTCAGTGGAACTACCCAGAACTTTTCTTCATTCTTGCTGTGATACCTAGGTCTTCCTTTCGATATATGTGAGAAGGAGATGCACACTACACTGCTCAAACTAGCAACAAGTGAAGATCGCTTGTGTTATCTCCTCTCAAGACATCTACAGGTTCCTTCATTCATCCAAGTATTTAAACACTCCACATTTATGTTATTCTATCATTTGTTTGTGTATGTGTGCCTTTCTCCGTGTACCACAGGATGGCAGCAAATGTTAGAATATAAAGAAAACAGCTAGGCCAGAGACAAAATAAGAGTATTACAGTTGTTTTATATATATTATTGTTACTTGAAACAAAAGGACTAGTTCCTGAATCCAAGTTCCCAAATGCACATCCAAAACCACATGTTCTCAGGCACATAAACAGAGTAATGCATGAATCGACACCATAGGAGGTCAAAGGCATTTAGAAAAATATTGTTTAAGGGAAACAAATTATATGGGATGCCATTACAAAAACTAACTCTGCAATTGGCAGGATGTTTTGTTTGATCCAAAGTAAATAATAATCAGCAAAGTTGAGATGGAGTACAAATTTGTGTGGAATTACAGTAAGTTGCAATTGAATAGGATTATATTGCTTAAATGTGTTAATATTGAAAAGGCATCCATAAAAACTAAGCCAGAGGAAACAAATTCAAAAATCATCTCAAGAGACAAGTACTCTTCCTGCTTCAGGTACATTAAAAATGCATGCAGAATGTTTTACATAGATGGGTTCATTTGATTGAGGACACCTGCCCCAGGCAAACATTTTTTAAAATTAAGTAAATTGTGTATATATCTTGCATGGAGTTCACAATTAGTGTCTCAACATTTTTATTAAGCCTTCTCAGAATGAGGAGCTCAAAAAGAAGATAAGGAAACGAGGACAACATATGTGGAAAAGACACAAATAATCTAATAGTGACATTTTCAACTACCACTGAGCAAAGTTATCCTCACCAACCCTTCAAGAAGTTTAAAGTTTTAAAGTAAGTTTAGATTAAATATTTATTTTAAATTTGTGCCACATTTGCTTCTGCTTCTAAATTTTTCTGCTTTCTTCCCACCTTATTATTTTGCTTCTCTGTATGATGCCAAACTAATCAATATATGCTTTGGTAGTTATAGGTGATGTCAATTGTTTGCAAAGTACCTCTTCCCAAAAAGATAAATGAAACTTATTTGAGGAAGCCATAAACTGGAATGGCTCAGTCTGATTTCAGGACTCCAGCTAATCAAACTTGTGATCTGTGCACTGTGACAGCTAGACTTGACACTCCCTCCTGGCTCTCCCCTTAGAAAAGCATGATAATTTCTGTGATCACTGGATAAAATCAGAGGGAGGGTGGGGTGTGTATGTGGCAAAATTGTTACTAGGAGATTAGGAAGGAATGTGAAAAGAAAAACTGGAAAAAAGGCTTATGCCTTTGTCTCAGGCACAGAGCAATTTGTTTGGCAGACATTTTGGCTGGCCAAAGGAAATTTATACTCATCTGTTAACTTTCTAAAGATTTTTTTTTTAAAAAACATATCTGATGCATGGGGGGAAAGTGACTTCTGGATGTTACCTTCAGCTGTGCTTTTCTGCTATATCTCCTTGTGTTATAGCCATGGCCTTTTCCCTCAAAAACTATGTGATAACCATTGTACTTGGCTGTTCTTTCTTAATCTGCTGCCAACATTGCTGTACAATGAGGCAATTAAAAGTGTACAGCTATTAGCCCAGTCTGTACAGCTTTTCCTCCCTTCACTGGCCACTCTCATCCCACAAATACGAATAAGGTTCTGAAAAAATGAGCATTTCCTATAGTCTTTTGCAACCTTCTTGCTGTAAAAATAGATAGCAACCATGCTTATGTCACATTGTTGCTGAGCAACCTTTTTACCCCCCCCCCCCCCCAATCTCCCTGTTCTCTAATATCTTACTGGTCTTCACCATGATCAGTCTGCAAACTACGACTCACTAGTCAGAAACAGCACTGCCTGCTAAGCTTGCAGGACACTCTGCCCTTCAATGATTACACAGGTTTAAGGGAGATATACTTTATAGAGTAACCAGAGACAGGATGTTGACCTAGGGGGAAAAAAGGCTAATAGAAAACATGAGGGACAAGGAGAAAAGTCAAAGCGGGGAGAAAAAAAAAAAAAAGTCCTCTCTCTTGAGGAATCTTGCAAAAATAAAATAAAATTTAGATCTGTAATCCCTTCACCTTCTGTCAAGGTCAGCAAAGAGGAATCAATGACCTTATGATCATAGTCTCTCATTTTTCCTAATGAGCCCTGGACAAGGATCTTTCTTTAGAAGAATAAGGATTGTCAGGCAGAACAGCAAGGACTCAGCTGAGCTTTGGAAAAGCTTATTGTTTGAGAGGAAATGATCAGAAAACAAAGGTTGCAAGCAGAGCACTCACAAACACAGTCATTTGTGTGAATGGGCTCAGCAGGTGAATGTCCAGCAGAGCAGTGACACCAATGGGTAAAGCCTAGATCCATAGAGCTATTTGGAGAGAAATTTAGGTGCTTTTAGAAGTCATAAGGTATTCAGTTGGGCTTTCAGCTGCTGCCCTAGAAGAGGGTGGGTGTGGGGTACCACAAGTAATCTACAACCACATTACATGTATTCCTGTGCTTTGGTCCCTTAACCACTCCTCAATATCTGACTTCTATTCAAATACTTTAACCTTTATTGGGTTTAATGAATGATGGAGAAAAAAAAAAATATCCCTCCTGGAATGTAGATATCTGCATTTATATCCCTGCCAAAGGGTAATGCACCTTGCATCTGTGCTGTTCTTATTTTTATTGCATCATGATTCCACCTTCCCAGACAGTTCAGTGTGACAGAGATAGCTTAGTAGGCACCAGTAGACCAGGACATCTCCAGTTAGAAGCCTAACATCTATTTAAAGTCATCTCTGAGTGTTAGGCTATGGAAATACAACCAGATTCTGGGGCAAAACTTTCTATGTTCTTTGCAAAGAGTTAATCCATCTCAGTGGGCCCTGTGACTAACCTGTCATTCCATCTCTACAACCTCACGACATCTCAGCTGACTTGAGGTCACAGCCAAGAGATAACCTGACAGTGCTTAGGTTAGTCAGCACCTCCCAAATCAGCAGCTGATGGGAGTGTTGCCAATATCAACCATATGTGCAAAGTTAACAGTGAGGTACATACTGAAATACTTTTGCCTTTCCAGATAAAAGGTTGCTCAAACTTCAAGACAGAAGTCCTTTGCCTATTTAAGGTTCAGTTGTGGTTAATTTTAGCAGAAACAGTGAAACACTGCAACAGTTCACATAAGCTTCTCAATGTAAAGGAATCACCATCTACTTTTTGCATGTATTACTGATTCCTAGTTGATCCAGAATGAAGTGGAACTACATGTAAACTGTAATAGTGACACTGAACACAGAAAATTTCAGTGAACGGATGATCATGAACCATTCTGGATTGCTTTCTTCCAGACTATATCAGAAGTTTAATTTCAATATTTTACAGTGAAATAAAAACATATCACAGTAAAATGATAGATTTTGTTCAACAGCATTAGTAAAGAGTAATAATATTAACAATGATGATCCTTTTTCTCATACAATTAAGGAGCTAAAGATGACAGATACAATCAGCTACTCTAACCTCTTCAGCTATTCAATGCACTAAGAAAAGCAAATTTAGATTTGCTTTCAGTGAGCAGTAAGGACACTATAAAAAATATAAATATAGAATATGACCTTGGACAGAAGGATCACAAGAGGCCTCCCTTTAAAATTAACTAGAAATATAAAAAAAAAATCCACAACAGATTTCTACAATTAAAACAGATACCTCAGTTAAACTCTATTAGTAAAATCAGATGGATCAAGGATGTCAGGGACTTGAATGTGAAGTAAGTCTGGAACTTCTCTAAGTCAGAGGTACCCAGGGCATTAATTCTAAAATTGTATTTTCAGTAATTTTGAGGGCTTGTGTTAAGGGGCATCAGATACACTGGATGAATAACTATTTGGAGGTGGATACTAAGAGTAAGATGAAAACCTACCAAGTAATGGAAAACAGGTTGAAATGGTAAAGAATGAATCTCCCTAATAGTAGAGATCAAGCAGGAAAAGGATAAGTGAAAACAATAAAAAAATCAGGCCAAGATATACTTGTCTGTATAAACAAGAGAATGAAGTGGAGTAAGAAAGGGCACATTGCAGTTGGCACAGGGCAAAAATGAATACAAATATGGTCTCAGGTGAATGCTTTGTCTGTGTTATCAGTAACATAGGGGAAAAACCTTGCAAACAGGTCAAAAGTCTAATGTATCTCAGAGGCAAGGCACATGTAACCAGGCCAGGTTAAAAAAAATGGGAAAAAAAATTGAAGAAATGTGGAAGGCAGCATACAGCAAGTGTGTCTCCATTCATACTGCAGTAAAATGAAGGTTTCAATTCCCAGATTGTTTATATGGTTACAAAACAAAGCTAAGAGTTTACAGTCGGAGACTTTCAGAGTGTTCAAACTATGTAAAAGAATAAAAAAAAAAAAAAAAAATCCAGAAGCTGGTTGATGATTTAAGCCAACTGAAGTGCCATACACTTCATTAAAATTACCTTCACAGGATCTGTAACTATTTTAGGAGACAGTGGAGTTTTTAAGTATCTAAAGCATCTTGCTTTTTTTCTTCTAAAGGTGTATTTCCATGAAGTATCTTGAGTTAAATATATGCCTTTCCCCTGACTGTTTCAGATTAAATAATAAAGAACATTTATTAAGGAGGAAAAAAACCCCTTGGGGTGGGCGGGGGGTGATATCTGAAGAGGCCTTTTTCCAACTGTCAACATTTTGAAGCTGAGTAATAACGCAGCCTTGGGGTTGCCATGGGAACATGTTTCATTTCCTAGGTGACAGCAATTGTATGTCGTCACCAGTGAACTGCACTGACTCTGGAAGTATGTCAAGTTCCCTTCAGGCGCTGGCATCCCGAGACTTCCTGCGCCTGCCACAGGCCAGCACCTCTAACCTGGCTCCCACAGGACCCGACCACTCATCCTCTCCTGGGAAGAACTGCTTTGGCCAGGGCAGGAGTAGGGTCCGAGATATCCTGATCTGAAGACCCTAGCAAAGAGCAACTCACCCATCCCCTTGGTATTCCTCCGCATTGCCTTACAAACCTTCTACAGGCACAGCTTCATTCTCACTTGAGCAGCTCCAATCTCCAACCCACCAGCAAGGCTTCCAGTATCAAAAATCACTCAGACCTCTGTGTCACATTAGGAAAGGACACATTATTTAAATCAACCATTATGGAATCACCTGTACTAAAAATCAACCTCTAAAAACACCCTTCTAGACTAAGATGGGTTTTTTTAAATGGAACTTCAGGTTATATGACTGAAGACCCTTCTTTGCAGCACCTATGTTCCCCAACACAACTTCAAGGCCACCAGCTGCACAGTATGACCAGCAAGATTCACTTGCCTGTGAACACTAGGGAGGGCAAATATAGAAAAACAACTTCTCCCTAACAGCTTCTCAGTGCTCATGCACTAGTCCAAAATAAGCAACTCTGATTCTGTAATAATTATTCTGCTCTGGAAGTAGAGTGATTATTTTATTCTGGGATAATTACTCCATTCCCAAAGTGAAATAATAGTTATAGAATAAAATCATTTTTATTTTGGAATATTTCATCCACATGTGGGAGTTATTCTAGAACAGCTAAATTATACCCTCATAGTTAGAAGGGAACAGTCCTGCCAATCAATTTTCCTCATGCAGGCAAATCCTTAAATCGTCGTGCTTTTGAAAGGAACAGTGCAGAAGTTGTCATTGCACAATTGGAGACCCCTACTGTTTAATTTCCAGAAGAACCTGCAATCTCCTACATCTGGTTAATAGTTCCCCTAAATCATTTAGAGAGCAGTCAATAAAATAAATTACAAATACATCAAGTGATTTTCAGAGCATGCTACAAATATTATTACTGGTAGATGAACCTCATCACATGATTTGAAAATAGTATCCATGTCAGTGAATGCCTTCTCCCCACTCACATGGTCAGGAATTGCTGCCAAGGATGGCCCTGGTCTACACTCAAAGAACCCTCCTGCCTGTTGAGGTAAATGTGAGTAGAGGAATATGCCAGCACCTGTAGCAGCACTTGATTTCTGAAGGAACTGGGGGCATACCCCAGACCATGCAGCTATTGTGCTATTTGTTCTAGGGTAACTACCTTAGATAGAAATTTAAATTTAAAACTGTTTACTCGAAAATACTTTCAAAATTGGTTTTGACTTTGACCACTGTTTTCTAATATATATAGCTCTCAAGAAATTAAGAATGGAGTTCAATGGGCATTAAGCTAGGCAAAGAAGTCAGAAGGCTCAAAGTTTAGGTTCCCACAGCAACAGTAATTCAGCAACATTCAAGATACAGAGTGAGCATAAATTAACAGTTATTGGAAATGCTGCATATGTGCAGTGTGGTCATGTTAACATTGCTATGGGAACCTTAACTTTTGAATACATAAGCATACTACCAAAATAAAAATCATACAAAAGAAATCATTACAGATTTTGCTGGGAAATGCTACACCCAATTCCTCATCTGACATCTGTTGATGCAGAGCATAAAGACCCTAAACACTCAAAAATGCAAATAGGTGGAAAAATTATCTCTAAGAGCAGAGGCACCAGAGCAATAACTATCTCTGACACCAATGCTGCAACTTTATTTTAAATTTTAATTTATAGTCAAACAGAATGCAAAATCACTCCAAAATTACAACAGATGAAAAAACAGAAGTTCATGTACAGCTATCACCCTTCCCCCTTTTCTTCACAAATTTTCCATAAATTAAATATTTTGGAAGAACAAAGTGGAAATTTGCTACTGGCTTTAGTCTTTTCCAGCAAATTTCAATTTAAGGAAAAAAGAAAATCAAGCTGTATTCTGATATACACTTACTTAGTAGCTGCAAGTCTGAATTGACTCTCTCACATTATTCTAACTAAACTCAAAGAGTTCATTTCAAAACAGCTTGATTTGGTCAGGTCTTTGATGATGGAAGTTTTGGTATTTTTAAAAGAACCTAGTGACAGTAGGCTGCTAGCTCAGCATTACTCTCTAGGAGTCTCTAGGTCTCTGGGAAACTGGATGTCCCTTCAGGGTAAAAAAACCAGCTCTACCACTCCATCCAATTCTCTGTGATGCATGATCTTGAGCAGGCCAAGCTTACTTCCCTAGGCTTCACTTCCTTGAGCTGTGAAGCAGGGATAAGGACACTCACGTTCCTTTTGATGCACAGGTCCAGCGCGTTAACTAAATGGTTTTTCTCTCCTGTTTAAAACAACAACAAAATCTTCAAAGCAGTCTTTTTACAGTATTTGAACAGAATTCCAGCAGCATCTGAAATAATGGTTCTGCCAACTTTTCATCTAAGAAAAGAAAAACTAAAAGCTCCTTTCTGCCACTCCAGCTTTTCAGTTCTGCGTGGCATATATGGTTAGTTCCATCCAAAATCCTGTTGAACAAGTTTATTCCCCAGAATGACTGCAAGATCACCAAATATTTTGATCCAAGAAACAGGGCAAGTTTCAGAGTCCTGGAACTGCAGAGGCAAGATAAATAGTGTTCTCCAGTCCAAGTCAATGCAAAAGGCTTTCTTGTTGATATCCTGGCAAGCATGCCTGGAATTGTACTAACATCAGCAGGATTTCCTTGCTCATAGTAAAAGCAGGATATTGGCTTTGAAACAAGCCACACAGATCAAAGAGACCTTAATCTAAATTATTTGAAGTGACTCTGATTTCTTGGCATTTCTAACATAGACTTAATGAAGATTACATGGGCCTACCACTTGAACATGTTCTCTGCTTATCATTAAGATTTTACTCAGCCATGAACTTGAGTTTCTCTAGACTGATTTAGAAAAATAAGAAAACAAACTAACACTAGTTAGAATAATGCTTTTACAAAATCAGAGATGTTTCAAATAGGTAGCGACATCCCTTGCTAGTAAATGTGAGATGGACAGAAAATCTTGCCCAGTATACTTATGACTGGATTTCTGACAGCAAACAGACATTGTATTATTTGGTCAAAATTAAAGAGTTTATACTCCTTTATATACACTAATTCCTTATGGTCTTCCTCCACCAGGCAGGGCACTGTATCTTCTACACTGGAAGAAGCAAGACTTCTGTGAATGGAGCCTAAGGAACACAAAGTTTAGGTGGTAGAATTATGTCTTCAAACTGTTCTTAAGATGTTGCATGAGGGAAGAACAGAAAGTATGGTTTAATTGAAGCCCCTGTCATTTCAAGATGTTTGCAGCTATCCTCCAACAAATTGCCAAGTGCTTTAATAACTAGCTGCCTTCTGTGTTTAGCCACCTCTCATAAATGGTAACCTGCACATATTTCAACCTCCATACCACTATGTCCAGCACCCTGAATCACTCTTGTGCTGTAGCCAGGACCCTCACCATCTCTGCTTGCTTTAGATCCAGCCCAGCCTCACAGCATGAAGGACAATTTTGTCTGGATAGACTCCACCAGTGTACGAAACTCTGTTTCCTTCCTGAGGCAGTTCCATTCCTAACTGCTCTTGCTATGTTGCTTCTCCAACATCCTCTGAAGCTCTACTGTTGAATCCCAATTCTTTTCCTTCAAAAATTATAGCAGCAAGGATGTAGTTGCATGTTTGTTCACTCAGCCCATGAAGTGAGAAAAAAGGTATCATGTTTTCTACCGAAACTGGTAAGTTATCATTAAATTATTTAACATAACTTCTGTTCATCAATAGATCTAAAATGAACTTTGTCAGGCATGTAGGTGGTAAATTTTTGAAAAAATATTCCCACACTTCATTAACTTAACTGATGTACTGAGTAACATTCCTAGCCTTACTGACTGCCATTTATGACAGGCAGGAATTATTTAGCTTGGTTTTCTGGGACAATAATGGGAGTCACCAAAAAAGAAGATCCTTCCATGTACTTTGTGTTCATATGTCAATAGCCATCAGCTTGTCACAGTTTTATCATCACAGTTCTATCTACAGAAACTATCTTTGCTGTTCAGCATGTTTTTAGCCATTACTTGTCCTCCTGATCTCTACTTCACTCTTAGAGGCATCTTCCAGTTTCAGGATGCATAAAGCACTCGTCTCTACATTCTGACATACCATGCAAAGTGTAGTGTACCAAAACCATTTTACTAGTTTGTAGAAGTCCCCTATTCTCTTCAGCATCCCATGCTGGTATGACTAAAAACCAAAAAAAAAAAAAAAAAAAAAAGATTATGTAGTAAATCTCTTCCAGATTCCAGCATCAACCCCAGCCATATACACAACATTGTGAATTTTAGTAAAAATTACTCCCTATTAGCTCTTGCTACCTCTAATAACCAGCATACAACATTTAAACATCTAAATTAGGCAGACAACTTTTTCTCTTACCCCAAATTTCCTCTTTCCTTTGACCCTAGCCCTTGCCAAATATAAGCTAAAAATAGTTCATGACTGATTCAAGCTAGTCTCCCTCTCAATGGCATAATATGGTAAGGGCTAGAGCACTGATAGTGAGGGAGTCAGGTTATATAAGCAAACATATATAAGCAAACATCCTGGCTAGATGCCGGTGAGTTTCATTTATAATCTGATACCTTGTCAAAAGATCCATATCCTGTATGCAAACCATTATGCTAATTTGTTTTATTGAACATCCCAATTCATACACTCTAAAATGTTAGCAAAAAAAGTTGTTTCTGAAATGTCAAGGAGATTAAGCTCTGCCTAGATGTTTCTGTTCAGATTATACTAAATGCACAGTGATAGATATCTTAATGTACACAAGTTCCAATGAACTGTGTGTATAAGGAAACTGAAAACATCTGCCTATCACTTTACAGGAGACTCAGTGCAGGTTTGCTTCCCTTCAGGTCTCATTTCATACTGCTTCTTAGTGTTCCAGCCGTAAGAGCACAGTGGTGCTCTAAAACACTTCAGACACAATAGCAAGGATTGTACAAAGTCCAGGTAAAATTTCCATTCTGTGTATTATTTTACTGTATATCTCTTTTATCAGCGAGATGTTGTATCTCCCTTTTCTTTATTACTGTGTTTGGTGGTCATAACTGAAGAATATTAATTAAATAAACAGGACATGCACAAAATCACACGGCTCGAAAGATGATACGTCATTGCTGACCAAAGACTAGTCCTAAAATCTGCTACAAACTAAGTCATGGTAGTTTGTCAGCAGAATATCATTATATTTATTAAAATAAAATTCTGCTTTAAAATGAGCTATGCTGACTACCATATCTCAGACAGTTATGCCTGTAGACCAGTATCTGTTCAATATCTACTTGATGAGAAAAGGACCAAAAGAACCTTTCAAATATGATATTGCTCTTTACATACTTAATCTTTCCCCATTTCTACTGCTATTGAAGACCTCAAGACAGTACATTTTTCTCTGTGTGACAGCTCAACCCTCCTCTGTGTTTACAGCACCTCTCAAATTTCTGGGATCATTCATCATTTCATCATTACTCCCAACTTTCGTGCCAGAGGTCAACATCAAAACATTACTTGCTGGAGACCCAAGACCTCGCGAATTCCACTAGTAGACCCTCACAGAGCAAGCTTGGGGCTTCCCTCTTTTTCTCAGCCTGCCACCATCCCAACTTTAGATCCTTTTGTATCATATAGTGAAACAGAGATTTTTGGAGTTAAGTTAACAAAATGAATTAAGCATTTATAATTTAGCTTGTAGAATTATATATTTAATTTTAACCTTTTACTTAAGAAACCTCTGCCTGGTACAAAGGGCATAGGAAAATGCAAATTAATGAAGCTTCTTGCATAAAGAACAATACCAGAAGAGGCAAAGAACCCAGGTAAAGAAGCTCCTCTGTCTCCAAGCCTATCAAGACTGACAGAGGTACTCAGATAAGCACCAAAGGACCAAAAGCGCACGCGCAGAGAGGAAAAGTTCAAAAGTTCAATCATGAGGAAGACTACAATCTTCAGCCTCAAGACCACCGAGAGACCCCCGTGCGACCACCACAGCAAACCACCCGTGCCCAGAAGGGCGTGGACTTATTTAGCATGAGAGGCGAGGACAGGCGGGGCCAGGGGTTGAATATGCATGAAAAAGTTGTGCAATGTATTGCATATAGAATATCTTTGAGAATAAAAGTGTGGGTCAGACTGAGGCTCGGGGCACAAGTTTTGGAGAGCTATCTCACTTGTGCCGGGTGCTGACATACATACCCACTTCATAACTACCCCAGGTTATGGAGTCTATTTATCTATTCCGTGTATCGCTTCAGTAGTGCCTGTTTTTTCATCTTCTGTTCAACCAAACATTCTCTATGTGGCACTGTACTAAAAATTCAACTCTACTGTCTTTGGAGACAGCAGCAATATTTTCCTCTCCATTTAGTGTGTACAGATGTCCATCTAGCCACAGAAGAGAACAGCTATCAACTGGGGGAGCAGATGAGGGAAAAGCATCCCCAGACAAGATACACTCCCAAGTGCCACTCACTAGTGGCAGCTGTCACCTTCCTTCCACTCTTACCAAACCCATCCTTCCTGTCCTGCATGAAAAGCTGCATGTTGCAGCAGCCCTCACTAAATGGGAGGTGCAATGTGTGATTATTTTGCACCTCTTCTTCCCCAGAAACCCAAACCCTCAAAGCATCAGAGAGTTGTCCCTGCTCAGTATCAAATGATGCCACCTCCAGGCAAGGTCCTGTTAACAGCAGAAAGTCAGGTACCAATAAAGAAAAAAAAAAAAAAAAAAAAAAAAAAAAAAAGAAAAAAAAAAAAAAAAAAAAAAAAAAAAGAAAAAAAAAAATCTAACCTAAAAAGAGCTGATCCTGCCCAAGCTGCCGGTAAACAGGGGCTTTGGGCACAAGGCAGGATCAAGTTCCCCAACTGCAATGTGAAAACAGTGAGACAGTTGGTTTTAATTATTTACCCATTCTAATCCTGTACATTTTAACATTTAATCAAAAAAAAAAAAAAATTAAGGATTAGAATATATGACATTGACCTAGCCATGAACTACAACACAAGTACATTGCCCATTACAGTTCTATGTTCACTGCTAATGTAATTTTCTGAATCCTTGCATTTTATGAAATGTTTGAGAGATTTTACCAAGACAAAAGAGAATTTTCCACATCCATCCCATATAAGTGATTGCTCTTAATAAGGATAAGCAGTCTTATCTTGCACAACTTTCCACAATATAAACAAAGATCTCAAAACATCTGAGTTTTTTACAAATTAAAAATTAAAAACTATTGGTTAAACACACAAGATACAAAGACAAACCTACCCACCTTACAGAGATATTTCCATATGCTTGTTTAATACTTGGAGTGTGAAGGCATCCCTCTTCTGATTGTGGTGAAGTAACAGCCACAGACTTCAAGCAAGCTGGCAGCATTGCTCAAAAAATTACTCTAGATCTGTCCAGTAGAGGGCAATGACATACATACACACACACACACAGTGTAGTTGAATTTGAAATGCACGCTTGTAAAAAACAAAATTAAATTTAAGAAATCTCTATGGTTCTAAATCATTAATAATGGTTTTATCTATAATATTTATATTCAGGGGTATACAGATCAGTGTCTGCCATTTTAATGCCTCAAAGAATTTCCAAATTTAAAATCATTCATTAAAAATCTTTTTGATGTTTTTGCAAAATTGACCACTATCTATACAGAAACAAGTCAGCCTTACATAAAAGAACAACATATCTTTATTTTACATTTGGCTGCAGGATAAATGCCAGAAGTGTTTTTTGTCTCTTCAGCAACACATATTTTAGTTGCTAAAAAAACTTCACTTTTTGTTTAAAATTGGTCCAGAAGGATACTGTTAAATCATTTTCTTCCTGTCACACACCCATCTACTACAAGAAATGCTCACAGCCATTAAATAAGATACCGTGTTTGCATGGAAAGCTGCTGCTGCTGCAGCCCAGCTGTGTCTTTTACAGTGCTCAGGGATTTATTTATTTTTTTTTAACTACACTTAGAAATAACCCAAAACTTCATCGGGGTTCTGCAGCACATTCGGACTTGTAGGTACAAGGAGGTTGGGACTGAAGCACTGAACCACCCCTGCCAGCTCCTGACAGACCCCAGTAGCAAGGTAAGACTGCAAGCAGTGCCCAGCACCCCTGTCACTCCAAGGACAAGAGGAGCCCTTCTGGAGAAATCGATGTGGTAGAAAACCCGATGGGCACAAGCCATCACAAGTTTATGTCTGGTTGTGGCTTGTTTCAAGTGCTGTCATCTCAGATTATCTAGGCTCCTAAAATTTTCCACCACTCTTTTTCATGATCTCAGGTTACATTCTCAGATCTCCTAGTCCTGTGCCACAGATACAGAGAGAACACAGCTGTTAAACACACCCCCAAATAGCAGGCATGAAAATGAGATGCAACTCACAAGTAATGGTAAATTTTCTGATTTTTTTTTTTTTTTAAAGTATGGCACAGAATGGTTCATGTCAACACATGTCATCATCTGACCAGTTTTTTCCAGAGTATCCAACTTACTTGGCTAAATGTGGTAGTTCCTAGGGCAGCTGGTCAGGACTCAGAATTTGCTACAAAAGGCTTGCAGTACACTCCACTCCAGGAGGGAGGAACAAGCCTCCCAAAGCCCAAGTACACTGGCTGCTGCCAGAGTTAGCAGGCAGTGGGCGAGAACTCCTCCAGCTCCTTTTATCAAGATGTTCATCTCATGATCTACTGGTTTCCTAGCAGCTGCCACAGCTGGAAGTGTGAGAGAGTCCCCCAGCCTGAAGCAGCAAGCAGGGAGCAGCTGCCCAGTTCATGGAGTGTGAAGGCCCTGGAGCCCGCAGTGCAGACAGCAAGCCAGCAAGATACTTGGATTATGGTGAAAGCTCATCAAAGTAGAAACTTCTGGGACAGCCTTACACTTTATACAGTTTGAATTTGCAAGAGAGACATTTTTAGAAGATCCACAACTCACTGTGATTTACACCGCAAGGACTGACTCTTGCGTGTTGTATGGTAACCCTCCCTGCTATGGTTACATTCACCTCATATGTTTTACGTCTTCTTTGTCATAGATACGTCAAAAGAGGTGGTGTTTTGTTTTGTTTTGTTTTTTTTAATCAAAATGACTGCTTGAAGAACTTGATCAAAGTTTTAGAGAAATGCAGTTACGACACATATATGTCAAATGGTGTATAGCCTTGGGTACAGCCTTTGTATAAAGCACTGGTAGCATTTATCAAGATTGATGGACAGAAGAATTTTCTCATGATTAAAGAAAATTTAGGTAAAAAAATTAATTTTTATAATTATTTAAAAGAAGATGTAATTTCAACAAATTTAAACTCACTGAAGAATTTACTTTAGATGGTCTCAGAAAGAAAAAAGTAACATACTGATACTGATTTTTCTTGTTAGATATTGACCAAATCTGTCTATTATAACGGAACATCAATTTGGGTTTCTTTTTTGAGGGGCTTGGGTTTTCTTACTGTTGTAATTTCTATATATGTTTATGGTACCATTGCAATAAGACATATTAAAATCTTGTCAAGAAACTGTTCTCAATGTGATTTAGCTATCAGAATGCTAGTTAAGTATAATCAATAATCAACCTACTTGGATGATGGAAACTACTAATTTTGATAGAATTAATGTGCCCATCACTATTGCAGGCTTACCTCACCAGGAAAGGAAAGTAACAAGATATATCTAAAAAGGATGTATCTACAAATAGCATATTATCATCATCCAACATCAATCAATGTGTATCTGTCAACATACAGAGGGTTTCTGTATGCTTGGGCTTCTGTGAGCTTGACTCAAGGAAATCCCTTCATATGAGGCAAAGCACACATTTTAACATTTTACACGTGTAGCCCAGAAGCACCTGCACATCTTGCTTATGGGTTTGATTTTTTTTTTTTTAATGCTATGAAAATCCCTACCTCAAAGGCCTTTTGGCAAACTATCAGGACAAAAAAAGACCCTAGCAAATAAAGTGTGTCCTCTGTGATACACAGGCCCTTGTCAGAAGGTAGCAATTAACGTGAGACACAGCACCTAGGCTACATGTACCAGATATGGAATTAAGGTGGTGTGAGGAGTCAGCATGCAGGAACAAAACGTAGGAGGAATTTCAAGACATACAGGTTACCCAGACAAGATGGCACAGGACAAAGCTCAAGGGTGCCTGTATGGATGCCTGACAAATACACAGAAAGAATCTGCAGCCAGCACACTTGTGTGGCACACAGGACATTCCACACCAGAAAGGCAGAGAGTCACTTAAAGCCTTGCAGTGCAGTTCCAGTACTTGTACTTTACAGACATGGGAAAAAACAATCAAAACTGCTAGCAAGGAAAGCTGTTTTGTGTTAACTGGATAGAAATTTTTTGAATACAGTAAAATCATTCTACTACTCTGCTATAAGAGAGCAGTTCCTATCAGATTCCTGTCCTTGAGTCTGGCAGCAATCATTTTTTCTAGCCCAAAACCCAGAGAACCATCTGCTCCTCAAGAAAAGGTACTTCCTGCTATGATTAGTATACATTTTCCATACATTCTAGTGAAGCTATTTATTCTCCCTAAGGCCAGTTACACACTCGCATAAACTGTTGTTAAAAAGTTAGCAGCAGCTAAACCTCACCTCAGTGTAATTTCCCACCTCTTGGAGGCAAGCATAGAGCCCGGGTGAGTCCTGCTCCCTGTCTCACCTCAGCCCCTCCACCTCAATATCCCAAGGAAATGAACTAAGGAACGCAGGCGTGTAAGGAGCCAAAGCAAGGGATACATCCTCAGTTTTGGCAGTCAGAAGGCTCAAAACATATGTGACCCACAGCTTAGAGATGTGAGCATGCTGACACTGCTCTGATGACAGTAGAGCTTTGCGGGGCATAAACAACACAGACACCACTGAGGCAGGAAGTCTTTAAGCACTCAAGTGAGCAGGCAGACAGATATAATTCTGCTGAGTCATGTCATATGAACCTCACAGGCGTGGGGAAGGCAAGAGATCCTCCAATACCTAGCCAGCTTGGAAGGAGTCAATCACATCCAGTATAGCCGAGTAAAGAAACTGTCTCCCACTTGTGCATTTTGTTGCCTGGGTCGTGAGTGGGCTTTTAAAACTGCAACGGCTTAGCAAGGTCTGCCAAAAGCCCCAGACAGTAGTTGCTGCAAAACATTATTTCTGTGGCTGATTTTAGCTCTTTCAGACAGGTTCACAGATCCACTGAGCAGGGTAAAGATCTAGGTTGCTTAAGAGAACAAAAAGAGCCCTTTTTTACTCCTCCCTGCAACTCGTTCTAACCCAACTTTACAAATTTGAGATGCTGGATAGTTTTGCAATGAAGATCCACAGACACAGAGGTCCACTTTGGAACAAGATTGAACATAGAAACCATCTTTTTAAAGCATGATATTTGCCTAATTCCACATTCAAGTATTTTAAGGTTAGTTCTGAAAATACCCTGATAGCCGTAACATTAGTGTCTTAAGAACCTATTCAACTGCTTTTTTCTTTTTATATCGCTAAAGCTGAATCAACAAGATTGCAGACATCTATCTGAGATCAGAGTAACTGCAGAGCTGAATTTAGCCCAGTGGTATTTTTCTTTAAAGGAACAGCACAGAATGGAGAAATGCTGTACTCACGAGTGTTTTGGGACTGCATGAAGGACAAACTCATTAAGCTGAAAAGCATTACTTTTATCTGTATCTAGTAATTGTATGAATAGCATCTTAACCAATTCATCTGGAGATCCATTCAGTAACTACTGCTTTCTAGAGGTGTTTTTTAAAGAACTTATTACTATATAGAAAAAAAAGCAATATAGCAATTGAAATATATGGAAATACCTGAAATATATAGAAATACCTGAAATGTGACTAATTAAATTTATGCCTAAATGTCATATTTTCACCAACTACCATATTTTCATCAACCAATTACTTCTTATTTCCTACACGAGATTTTAAGAAGAAAATATATAGTCTCTGCACCTGCCTCCTCTCCCCAAAGGGAACAAAAAATAATTTTAAAAGGCAAGATAAAGATGCTAAATGCAATTCACACAAATGATAGAATAATTCAGCTTGGACAGGTCTCTGGGTTTTCTAGTCCAACCTTTTGCTCAAAGCAGGATGAAGCTAAGATCAGGGTTTCATCAACTCAGTCTTGAAAACCTTCAGTGGTGAAAGTTGAACAACTTGCTTCATTGCTTGACTGACTTCAGAGTGAAAAAGCTTTCCATTTATAGTCAACCTAAACCTCTTGTTGCAACTTAGGTCTCTTGTCCTTCTGTCATGCACTGCTCTGAAGAAATTCAGAGATTTTCTCTAGAAATTGGTGGACTACTAGTAGCTGCAGCTGTAGTCACCTCTTCTCTAGGCTGAACAAGCCCAATTCCTTCAGCCTCTCTTCACCTGCCATGTGCTCCAGCCATGGCCATCTTGGTGACCCTCCTCTAAACTCTATATAATTTAGCAATGTCTTTCTTGTACTTGGGGATCCAAAACTGGACACAGTACTCTGGGGGCAGCCTAACAATTGCTGAGTAGAGGCACATAACCACATCCCTCTACCTACATGCCATACTTCTGTTACTATAGCCCAGCATGCTGTTAGCTGCAGCCTCCACGGCCAAGGCACGCTCCTGACTTACACGCACTTTGTCTTCCACCAGGCCCTAAAGTTCTTTTCTGCTAAGCTGTTCCTGTGTTGTTCCAAGGTAGTGTTTCACCCCAGCTGTGGGACTTGGCATTTGTCCTTGCTAAATTTCATAAAGCTCCTGCTGGCCCTTCCCTCCATCCTGTCTAGGTCCCTCAAAGGCAGCTCTGCCTTTAAGCATTTTGACTGGTTTGGTAGTTTAGTATCATCTGCAAACTAAAAGCAAGCCTTCCATCATCCCCTCCAGGTCACTGCCAAAGATATTCATTGACAGGTGTCAGGATAGACCCCTGTGGTACTCAGTTCAAGAAGACTTATTATATGTTCATTGAGAACATACCCATCTGGTACATCCAAACTCTGAGCATTGAACAAGCAGACAGGATTTCAAGGCATAAAAGTATAGCAGCATATCTGAATTTAATTTTTAATCTAGATATAGAAATCAGCTGTTGTTATTTACATGACCTAACTTTAGCATTAAGCCTAGTCACCGCTGCCTTCCTTTTTAGTCAGCAGAGAGAAAAAAAAAAAATCAGTACAAGCTGGGGACCAACTGGTTGGACAGCAGCTCTGCAAAAACAGATGTCAAACAACAGGGTGTTGACAAACTGGAGAAAGTACAGTAGTGGAGCACCAAATGCCTAAGACTGTTACTTAAATAGCTGAAAGTGCTAGATGATATGCCAGGAGAGGCTAGAGGAACTGGGTTAGGTTACTTGAAAAGGAGTAAACCAAAAGTCAATTGCTGAATTCAACAAGCTAAAGGCGAGTTATAGAGAAGGTGGCATTAAGAGTTTTCTCACAAGTGCACTACAAAAGAAGAGAAAATTTGTGACAAATTGTGATGCTGGAAATTCTGATCAGACACATGGAAAAAATAATCAAAGTGTTTCAGTACTGATAAAGGTGCTCAGAGGGGCTGCAAACTCTTCATCCTTGGACATTTTCAAAACTCAGCTGGATAAGCCTTGAGCAATCTGATCTAACTTGGAAGTTAGCCAAGATCTGAGCAAGGGGTTGGATCAGTGACTTTAAGAGGGCCCTGCTAGTCTAAATTTTTCTGTGTTTCTATGAGAAAGGCTCCTCCAGTGGGTGATTCATCTTGTCTTAAAATAGGTGTCTAAAATAGATTAGATGAATCACCATCTGGTGGTGCCTGTGTCTCACTGTAAATATTCTCCACTGAATACAAAGGCAACCTAAGCTGACCAGCTATGATTAAATGACTTACAGTGAGAAATCTGTAAATTTTAAGAGATGGGAATCATCATTAGTGACTTGTGCCCAAAATGATAGAGTTCTTGCCTTGTTTACATATTACCCCTTTAGGGCATGTACCACTTCCTTAATAACCAAACTCAGTTGTGGGAGAAGGTGGACAAAACCCTCATATAACACATAAAAATTAAAGTAACTTAGAATTAGAGCTACACAGCTATCTTAAACTGTTTGATGCCATATGAGCAATCCTCTTCATAATGCAATGGGTACAGTTTTATGATTATTATTTAATATATTACATATATTACAATATGTAATATTTTGTTGTTAAAAACAGCTGACAAATTCGAAGCTGATAAGATGGTTTTCCCTAGCAGGAGGAAATTTCTATCATCACAGCTTTATATATTAGATATAAAGGAAATAAAGGAGATATCCTTTATTGGATAAAGGAGAATTAATTTAAATGTCCAGGTCATTTATTTTTCAAAATTTGTTATTGTTGTTGTTATTATTTTTATTATTATTAACTGTAAATTATTTAAGAACACAGTTTAGAACTGTCTGAAATGTTTATTGACAAGAAAAGCCACAGATGTTTAACACAAATAAGTAGAAACCATTGAAGTTGCAGGTTTTTTTGGACCTTGGAAACAGTAATTAGCTAGAAAACATTTCTTTCTTCCTCAAAGCTGGAAGGAAAGAAAAAAGAAGATAAAAAAAAAGAAAAACAAAGTTCTTTTCAGCCCTCCACATCAACAGAATGACCCTCTTTTCTTCTATCTGAAAAATTGAATTATAATTAAAAGTATTAAATGAATTTTAAAAGCCACTTTAACAACAATTAATGTCTACATAACTGTCTTGGTTACCTGACTAGTAAAATTAGTGTAACTTTTTCCTAAGTGACATGGTATTTTTCCTACATACACTAATTAAGTTCCATTTTCCATGTTCCACAGATCCTCCCAAAGCAAATTTCCCTGTTGTTTGCTTGATATCTAGCACCCATTTTTTTGGTACATTGCACAGGGGCAATGAAGTTCCCTGGCTGCAAAAAATTACCCAAAATGAGAGCACTACCACAGAAAACTGTGGTTGAAGGCAACTGGATAAAACAGAAGGAGCAATGAACTTCTACTACATGGGCTTTGTTTGGCAGCAGAAACAAAGGTGGGTGTGCCAAGATGAAAGCAAGTACTTTCCAAAAAAAGATAATTCTGGTTTTGCCACAGCTGACAAAGCCTATGAAACTATCTCACAGGTGCTCCAACCAGCCCTGCCTGCAAGGAAGTCACTCAACACATCCCTGACCAAGCCAAGTGGTGAGTGGAAGGACAGAGAGACAAGTGACAAACATATTTCCTCATAAGAAATGGTCCTGAGCCAAGCACCACCTCTCAAAGCAGCCTATTTGGTAGTTTAGAAAGCAGTCCCTCTTTGTAACGACTTCCCTGTCACAGAAGAACAAATTCAAATATGAATGCTCATGCCCTGTTGTCACTTGGCCATCAATAAGGAAGAGAATGTTCCAAGCATCTTCAGAGAATATGAATCAAAACTTAACAAAACTATTAACATGTATTAGGTCCAAAAACAGTCTACACTGATAAAGGAGAAAAGTCAATCCTACAGAAGTCTTTGCCAAAACCACCAAACCTAAGATTTTACATTTCACTGCTGTTTCAGAACCACTGTTGGAACTTTTAACATTTCAGCTATGCAAATGTGAAAACTTTATTATTTTACAATGAACAGAGACCAATTTACACATGCTTATTCTGAGAACTAGTCTTTACTCACAAGGCATTCTGTTAGCTAATTTTAAGATAGGAAATTTCCCTGTGAACAAATATATTTCAGATTCTGGGTTTTATTTTAGGGCATTAAAATTTCTATATTGACAAATACCCAATACCATCAGATCTTATTTTTCTTTTGAACTGAGAACTATGAAATATTGAATCCCATGTGAGAATGTGTATAAGATGTCTGGTTTTAAAAGAAGCTTGCCCATGCTCTTCCTATAATAAGGCCAGATCAAAATCTGCAGGGGCAAGCTCTTAGAATTTTGAATGAGTTTTAGTCTTTACAAATATCTTCCAGCATGTTCAGGTAGTCAGCTTTAATCACACATTCTGGGAAAATATTTATTTCCTGTATAGTTTCTAGTACTTTGTGCTGACAACTCTCATACTTTATTATATTTTGTCTTACCCTGAAATGCCATCCTATTTTGCATGACTGAACTTTTGAGATCTCAAATTAATTCACTGTAACTACTGTAAAACCATAAAGTATTAAGTCATTCTATGAAAAGTCTCCATATCCCCCCTCCACATAGGAAAAAGAAAAAAACAGCCATAATTATGAAAACAGAAGACGAGGTATATAAGAAACTGTCATTAGTCTGGCTTGGCTACTCAAAATTTTTCCAACCTAATTCCACAGATCAGTAGAAAGAGTTTAGTGCTTCCTTATAACTTATAAAGGCTGAACACTGACTTTCATGTGGGGACAATTTTGTGATATAACTTGAAATCAAAGTCATCACTGATTTACTTCAGCAAATTTACTAGCCCTGATTGTGACAAAAAAAAAAATTGGCTCAATTTGAAAGTGAAAGCATGTTTTTAATCAAGCTTTGGAACGTAAGAGTGACAGAGAACCTCATTCATCAGACATATGAAAAATAGCTAACACTACTGAGCAACAGCTAAGTAAATGCAACTGCCATTTATCAAAACTACACAAATACCAGTCTCAGTCTAGAAAGGCATTTCAGAATTAAAAAAAATTATTTTGAGTAAACAGGAATTCAATTTTTAAAATGTTTTTGAAAAATAATTTATAGGCAAAGGAGAAAAAAAGATTCCAGATTTTCAAAACTGGGTCAAAACCAGTCTAACTGCATATTGACATTCTCAACCACAGTGTGTAAGCACTGCTGACATATACATAAGGAAACACTGAAAGCACCTGGAAGGCACAGACTCAAGAGAGTAACATGGAAACACAGAGTCATTCAGTAAAAGCTCTGGCAATTTTCAGACCACTCTTCCATTCAAAATTTGCAGGAATTCAGATCTACACCAGAAAATAGTATATCTTCAAGTATGTGAAGAGGGACAGTGTTGAAGCAGAGAATCTCAGAGTTAAGCGAGATAAAACTTTTAGACGTCTGATCTTAAAGGTTTACTCTTAAAAACCTGGAGAATAGGAACTTGCATACTTCCTAAAGAGGGAAGGGAGACAAGACAGACACCTACAGAGCACCAGTCTTCTTAAAGAAACATTATAAACATTACTCAAATGAGGTATCAATTAACTCTCCTAGGCCACATGTCACTAATCACAGCAGAGTAACTAGACACATTCAGAGAGATTGCAAGCAAGAGGACAAGAATAATGAAAAGGTACAAAACCATTTAGTGATGATACAATGAACTAGGGAAAAAAAGGGAAAGATGATTGAAAACCAGCTTATTCTCTCTCAGCTTTGTCTGACTTTTCAATAGTATGGAAGCATGCAAAACAATTTAGCAATTAAGGGTCAACGTTAACTTCATGCCAAAGGAGTAAAACGAGAACAGCTCTTTTACACCTCTCATGTCCTGAGGTTTAAAATGGATGTATGGAAACATCATGGTGCCAGGTTCACATCATTCTGCTCCAGGGTAAAAATTCATCCTCTGCTGACAGATATCAGAAGCTGCTCCTCTAATTCTCTTTCCCCACATAAGAACTGTTTGCCTGTTCTTTGGGAGGATCCAAGACCACCTGAGACAGCACGGTTACATCTGCTGTCCACCATCAACTCTTTCGTCCCTGAACAGTCAAGACCTTTCCTCCTACCTCTCAACAAAACAAAATTTTCCCAGTTCCTGCTGGAACTGTTTTGCCTGTTCCAAGCAGCATGCCAGGACACTCCTGAGGCACACAGTAGTTATGGACCCCTCCAGGTGACTTCTCCATCACACCCAACTCTGACCTGGCAGTTTCCCACTGAATGGTTTTCCCTGCTTTGCAGGATAATGCTGACTGGGGAGCAGTATGACTGTGGCAGAACACATTCTCCTAACATGTCAGACTATCTAATACGTTAAAAAAAGAATAGCCTAACTTCATGCTCAACACCTCTCACTCTCTGGCTGTTCTTGGCACGCTATTTTTATATATATTAGAATAAAAAAGTTTACAATGTGTTCAGTAAGCTGAGAGCCAAAGTGAGGCCATCCTTCAAAAATGTTCAGTTTCCTACTCCCAACAAACTGCTCCTGCACTAATGTCTGCAACTAGACTCTTTGTACGAGGATGGAGTTTCAATTTTTCATAGATTTCTTTTTTGTTGCAGTGAACTTGTTATAAACAAGAAAAAAAATCAAAGGTTGCCCTACAACAAGAAACAAACAAACAAACCAACCAACAAAACAATCCCAACCCTAACCGCAGGAAAAGAAAAAAAACAACAAGCCAGAACAATTTCTGAAGGATGGCTTGTGTTATACCTAGAAGAATCTAGGGACTTGCATAGAAGATTTCCCAGAACAAGTTTAATGCTCTGGCCATGAATGAGGAGAAAGAACAGAGCAGGTCTGAGAAGGATGATAAAACACACAAGACAGAATATAGGAAAATAGAATAACATCAAACTGGCTTTGCTAAGACTTATTCTTAGTTTGTCCAAATTCTATATGTTTGCTTTTGCTCTTCCAAAGTACTCTCACTGACCTGCACAGCTGCGAAGCAGTCATAAAGCTTTTGTACAATCTGATCATCCTCCACAATAATTTTTAAGCCATAGCACTCTTGGTCAAACCTTGATTTATATTTATTTGCGAACTAATCTAATTAAATTATATACTACGTCAACAACAACAACAATAAATAATAAATAATAATAATATATATAGCTACACTTTATAACATGGCTGGAAAACTCTGGATAGAACTATAATCTCCTGACAGATTACTGGCAATTCCAGATCCTTGTCCATTGTGCCCAATAAATGCACATGCTTGACTGCTTTCCTATTGTAAAAATTAAAAGAAAAACTTTAAAAAAAAGGCCATTAAAAAAAAAAAAAACCCACACCAAAAAAACAACAGTAAGAGAGTTCAGGAAGTGCATTTCAATGTGATTACAATACTTTTTTGGTAAATTAAACCACAGCCTTTGGCCACAACATGACCCACAGCATGTTGTAATGGTCCACAAATTAAGTGCTTTCTATATGTTATGCCTTAGGTATGTACTGCAAAATTTGGCTTCATCATACTTTAAAATATAGGAAGAGAAATTTTTATGTCCTATGACAGAATGTTTTATTAAAAATAATGATGTTTCAAGAACTTGTAATATTTGCAGAAAAGAACATTTCAGCAAGGAAATACATCTTTGGAGCATTTCTATTTTTACAGTGAGGCAAGTTACATCAGCTTTAGGAAAAAAAAAAAATCACAACAAAACCAGCCTACATAAATATGCTTCAGGTTCTCTCTTACTACAACATCAACATGAGAATATCCCTCGTGTACGTCTGTACACCACTAGACAAGTTCTCTCACACACGTCCTTCGACACAAACACTCCTGCCTTTGCATGCTTGCACACAAACACTGCACTCACATGTTAAGATTCTCACACATAATCAATCCTCCAAGCTCTGGCGCTCTCTCACACAAACACAGATGTGCTTCATACTTTCTCCTGCATCAGAAAACCACGTGAACCATCTGTCACTATTTAATCTCCCAACCCAAGCCAAGCAAATATGTCCCATATCAACCCTAGACGCCCCAGTCAGCCTTTCTAGCAATACACTCTTCACAAATAGACCATTGTTTTTGCTGCTGCCTACCTAACATTAATTTGTTTTCCACTCCATCTCTTCTCCTTTTGCTACCATGTGCCCCACTGAAGGCTCTATTTTGCCTCTCTTTATACAGAAGTCAGGCTTCAAGCAGTCCAGGGTTGGATATTGCATAGCCAGGGCCAAGATACATTTTGCAACAGGCAGCATACCAAAAACTACCCACCAAGATCAGTGAGCACCACAGATTTCCCTTTCTGTTCATAACTTCACCCTTCTCTTGTCTCTGATTGGCAAGTGTTTAGGCAAATGGACACAGAGAAAGAATCTTTTTTAAAAGAGATAGTAGTTATCATCAGAAGAAAAGAAAGAAAGAAACCTACACTTCAAAACCTTGACTGACTATACTTTCATTTCATAGGTGAAAAAGGAAGAAGCAATTGTATTGTTTGGGGAAAATCCCTCAAAATACAGTCTCAAGACAGAAGGGCCTAAAAGAACCCTGAAAGCTTTGGTGTGTAAAAGACAGGCCGGACAAAACACAGAAGAAAAAAGACCACCTTGTTTTAGGGATCTCAGAAGTGCTGCTGAAAGCTGCACTTGGAAGGAATGGCATCAAAAGCAAGGCTTAAGTACTTTCAACGTTTCAGGTAATGTAACAGTACCCGCCATAACCAGTGCAGAAAGTTGCTATTGGTCCTAAAGATGTTTATTAAACTCTATGAAATATGTCTCCCAATTAAATGTCTCTTTAAAACACTGCTCTTTCTTTCCACAAATGAGAACATCTATCTTTTGTACCAGAGAGACCCCTCAGGACCTCTGAGGGTGATACTGGCACACTGGAGCTTATGCAGGTCCTGAAAAATTGGAGCAAATTCCTTTCTGGAGACAGAGCCTAAAGACAAACCTCAGCATCTCCAGTACTGAAAAGTCTCCAGATTAAACCACAGAGTTTCTGGTGCATGTAGCATGGACCAAGCCCACATCTACTCCTGAGAAAGGAACCAACACATAGTAGATGTTTTGTTGCTTTCTTCTAAAGATGATGAAGTTGGCAAGCATTTTAAGAAAGGCTTAGATAGATCCAGATTCCAGCTTTACCTAAATATTCACTTTATCAGGGGAAAGGCGGGGGGAGTAGTGTCTGCATACCTTTTGAAAAATAAATTGTTGCATAATTTCTGTTTGTACAGCACTTGGGTTAATGTCACCTACTAGGGCTGTGACTTACAGCAAAGACTTTGGGAAAGGGGGCACCTCCCTCTTTTGGGAAATGGAGGCACAGGTGAGAAATCTCTGCAGGCAATTAAATTGTTTTACTAACAAGTGAAAGAAAAGTGTGGAGAAACTAACATTTCAAAGTCTAGGAACCATACACTTTCAGCAGGACTAGTCAGCAGACTTTGAATGTTACTGCAAAATAGGGTGAGCTTAGGCAAGCAAAACCCTCAAGCATATCAGCCTTTTCTAAAAGCAAATTCCCTAGAACTGCCTGCCTTCAGCACATATAGCAAGTAGTACATGCAATGGCATGAGCAGACTTCAGGATATAGAAACCTGTCTGCTCCATGACTACCTGACCTCAATGAAATTAGTTTCAATTTTTTCCTTCATGTCAAGCTTCTTTCACATTTCACACCACACACCTCTCACCTAATTGTAGCTAGTGTCTGTGCCCTGGGAGAAACTAAATCGAGACAGAAAACTTGAGCAAGTAACAAGGATTCTTAAAATTATTATTAAAAAAAAATCATATGATGACTGTTAGCAGCAAATTAAAAAAAGTTCCATGATATTCTACTTATTTTTTATTCAGCTATTGTAATAACTATTACTTTTTAATTGTGATTAAGCCTTAAAGGAAAGAGATACCATTAATTACCCTAGAGAGATACCAGCAAATGAAAGATGGTTGGACAGTGGCTAACCCCCAAATGCTGTCCTACTGCTTCATTCCTAGAGATGTCCCCAAACCTTCTAGTGACAAACTCTGTATGTTTCCAACAGAAAAGGCCAGAATGGAACTATTTCAATGGAGCAGATTGCTATAGGTGGAGAGATGATTTGTAAAGGTGGCCGATAGATTGTGGTCTTTAACTTCAAGCTAAATATTAATGACAAGTGGTCCATATAGTTAGCAAAAAATGAGGAAAAACATTTTCCTATTACAAACTTACAAGAAACTATGCTCTCAGATTTTTTTTGTTTGTTTGTGAATTTTTTGTTTTGGGTTTTTTTTTTCTTTTTGTTTTGGGTTTTTTTTTTTTTGGTGGTTGTTGTTGTTGTTGGAACAACATGGAAGCTGGTCCTCCTATCTAGGACTTGGATGTTCAGTGAGCCTGCCAGAAAACACCAGGTAACATTTCTCAGGCTGTCTTTGGTCTCTTCTTAGAATATAAGAAAGATCTACATAACCTAAGTAGAAAAGCATTCAGTGTTCTCTTTTCCAATGCTATCCTGCCATGAACTACTTGACAGAACCTGCTACTTTGATCCCTATGCACATGTGAAAACACAAAGGAAACAAAGTCAATATAGGTTCTTTGCTTCCTCCAGTATATTCTAGTGCTGGGAGATAGTTCCAGTAAACACAACATGAAGCACGTCTCAAATGTCCATTTTATATAAAACCAAACAATCCTGCCCTTCTCTCCCCCCCCCTAAAAAACCACCCCTCCCTTCACTTTCACCTCAAGGCAATCCAAAGGATTTTCCAAGGGGAAGGGTCTGTTTATATTACCTGTCTGTCACTTAGACAAGAAGCAGGAGTAGCCAGTAACCCTGAAATAAAGCATCTGTTCAAGCTACCGCAAGATTAACAACCCACTTTGGAGGTAAAAGAAAATCTCCCCACATGAGGGAAAAAGGGTCTGAACAACTCCAAAGCCAGATTTTCAAACAGTAATTGACTAATCTGTAGGTAGAACAATTACAGCAGAGAATACAGCTGCTTACAACTCCTACTAAAGAAAGAAATCCACTTGCAATAATCTGGATAGTTCACCTCCTGAAAGAACACTCACATGTGTAATGGGTTTCAAATGTGAAACTTTCATGAAATGACAACAGAAAGCATCCATATGCCATAATAGCTTATTAAATAAAAACATGGGGGGTTATTACACACTATATTCAAAAGGAAGTATTTATTTCAATAATTGTTGCTTAGAGTCTCACACCAGATTCAAGTTAATCACCTTAAATATCAAAAATATTCATAGTAGGCCAAGCAGCTCAAGCAGGGTTGAGAACAATAAATGAATGTTCATCTCAAATTGCTTTTCCCAAGTATCATCATTTGTTGCTCTAGATCAGTTAAGCAAAGCCCAATTGTTTTGGGCTAACTTTAACAATTTTCCCTATGTAAAGATGTGGCTTAATTTAATGTACCATATATTCTGTACCACATCAACAAGGATGAAGTGAATAGCAGAAAAAAAAATTATATTCCTAGCTATGCTAAAATTCAAATTATTGCACTTAAAAATTTAGATTTTGAAAAGATAGCTAAATATCAATATAATATCTAAAACTGCCAAATTTATATCACTAGTAAAAGTCACCATCTTTAAGAAGCAACACACAAAAAAAAAAATCAACAGATTCCAGCAACTAGAAATATCTCTTCTGGCAGATGGAGGAGTTATGGCCTGTAGTTAGCCAATACCAATCCAATAGTCAAGCAGAGGAATTCTGGAGTAAGAAAAGAGAACAGGGACAAAAGCAGTTTTTCCAGGGAGAGATTTCAGACTTGACAAGTGTATAATTTTTTAAAAATTATAATAACAAATAACTGTATCAATATCCTGCTCCAGTCCTGTAACCATTTCCCCCATACTTTCAATACAACTTTAACTCACACTAAGTATCATCTGCTCCACCTGGAAAATACAAGTTTGGTTTTTTTTGACTTGGTGTTTCTCATCTTCTGCTGCCTGACAAACTCCTAAGTGATTTCAAAATAAAAAAAGCCCAAATGAAACAAACCAGTATAAGAAATCACAGAATTCAGTCTACAGAATGAGATGGACTTGACACCAAAACTCATCCCTCTTTTCTTCTTCACTCCCTAACTGCTTCCTTACCAAGTCACAGATCTGACAAGATGTCCATGCTCTAGAAAACAAGGTAGATTTAGAAAGAGAAGGAGGAAGAAGAGGAGTTTTTACCAGGTTGAAAAAGCAGAAAAAACAAAATGAACAAAGATGGGTAAAAGTACAATTACATGTAGGCAGTGCAAAGAGACATTTGGGGCTATTTAGCATCACCCTGATGTCTTTGTGCTCTTCAGTGATTAACAGACTGCAAGAGAGAATATCTGCTTTTTCCAAGTTCACTCAGCTGATGAAATAGCTGAAGACATTCATAATTTCTGACCTCAGCTGAAGGGTTGGTCATAATAATGTAAGACCTATCATATCTGGTCATAATTTAAATAAAAATAAGTGGAGTGTTCTGAGACATAACTTGACAGTTAAGGAACAAAAAACTACTTAAAGAAAAACACAACAAACCACAAAAACACTACCAACACAAACCACAAAACCCCCCCATAAACCTAACCTGATATTAATAATGTGTAGGCATATAATTACAAGTATTAAAAACAGGACTTCAGAAATAACTTTTGAAATTTTACAAATACCACGCTCCACACACATTCCGCCATCTCTACTGACCCCTGGTACCATACCTGTACAGTTCAACAGCATTTGCAACAGCACCACCATGGCATCCCCTTTTATGCACTTACTTAATGTCTCTGATTTCTAATAAAATGAGAAAGTTTAAGAGAACTAAAAGTTACTGAAAATCAGAGCTGTGCCAGCAGTTTCCAGTGATGACCTGACATGATTTCCCTCAGCTGATATCCAAGTAGTTAAGGAATTTATATCGTCCATCCCAGCTCATTCATTTCAAAATTAACTTTCTGTACCATACATCTGGAGGATGGAAGAAAATGGTTAAGGAAAATCATTAGCTTATATGTTATTGTAGCACTATTCAAATTTTGTAAATTAAGCATGAACAACTGGAGAGAAGGAGAGCCCAAACAGTGTTCCGTAAGAGAATTTGGAGGATCATTTAGACATAAAAACTAAAAAAATAATAATGCAACTTGGAAAAACGATAATATGGTGGAGGAAGCTGTAAAACAAAGTCACAGCTGATTGGATTTTTTCCTGGATTTCTACTCTCAATAAATCTGCATAAAAATCATTATTTTTTTCTTTATTGCGAGGAAGAAAATTCAACTTGTGTTTCAAGAGCCATGCTGAAAACCCCTCCACAACCATCAGCAAAGAGCTCCACTGGTTGAACACATCTCTACAGTAAACTTGTACTACTATAGCCTTACTGAGGTCCTCCTCAGTAACACTTACCCATGCCCATTATCTTTTTCTAAATTCTTTTGCATGGAATGTACAAAAATTTTTTAAACTTTTGTAATTTTTTTTATAGTTAACAAACACTACTGCCCCCCCAAAAAAAAGAAAACCCACAAAACACAAAACCAGCAAACCATTCTTCATGATGACCAAGTGGGATTTGTTTCCCTTGGACTATATTTAGTGGGCAGCAGAAAATAAACAAAAATCCAACCTCCCTAAAACAATACTCTCTGATGGCAAACAAAAGGTGTGTCTAAGTACCCCTAGAAAGGTGTTTTAACGAGTCAATGAGTTTCTCTTTTTACGGAATAGTACAAAAACTTGTTACAACAGACTAAAATACTAAGAATGTTTGGTTATTTTAAAATAAACTTCGTTTCAAACAGAAAGGTTCATCAAAAAAGAATTTACATATGTCTAACATAATTACTTTTAAAAATACTGACTTTTGGTTTTATTAAAAGGAGATAGGATATTAAACTCAGTGAAGAGTCACCTTCAAATGGTAACACAGTGCAAAGAACCATCTTACCATACTGGAAAGAGCCATAAGCTATTTCACATTTTAATTTGTATAAACTAACTGGTGTCATTCAAGCCGAGTCACGACAAGCTTGCAAAGACCTGAAGTGCCTGTAGGTACTTGGAAACACAGCTCATTGGTTTGGAGCTCACAAAATGCCACGTGAGACACTCTGTGGTTTGCCATGACTATGAACACAGCACACAGCAAGACATTTTTCCTCGGCTTTTTGGCTTGCAGGTATCCATGCAAAACACTCTGGCCAAATCCTACTTGAGTTTGTTTGCCTTTGGGTACTTTCCTCCCCATCCTGCCATTTGAACAGCAACGGTGTCACAAAGCACAGATGCTGAACTTTCACAGAGATGGGCATTTCTGAGGAAAAGGGAAATTGTATGAGAAAGCTGAATAAAGGAGAAGATAAGAGCAAGCAGACCAGGCTTCCTGCTCTCTTTGCAGACCTACCAGAAAATACACTCTGCCCCATTTGCTACGTCCCTTCTGTTGATCTCGTGTTTGTCTTCACACAACTTGATAGTACTTCTATGCGTCAAAAAAAGCACTTTTGACAAAACTGGCTTGCTGAAGTATTAAGAGAAGAGATAAGTAAATGGAGGGCAGTAAAGAAAGAAGAACACAGTAACTTCAAAGACACAATAAAAACAAAAAACATAAAATTAGCAATTTAAAAAATACAGCCAGATGTGTGTGCCAGATTTATTAGATTACAGCCTCTCTGGGGCAGGGACCACACAAGACAAGGTGCTTATTCAGTGCTCAAGTACAAGTTTGTCATCAGCTGAGGCTGCCTTTGGACATGACCTCATTGTAAAAACATTACCCTCAATCACAGTGGTCCTTGAAAACTGCCTCCTGGCTAGTTGATTGTTATTACAGATTTCACAGCAGCTATTAGGTATATTTGCATCTGTGTCTTTAAAATCAGGAGTGAGAGAGAAAGAGATACCTGGGGAGTTGCGGGGGGAGAAATAAAAAAGCATGTCTGAACAGATGATCTTTACAGTTCCCTCCTCCTGCTGCTAGAAGCTTCCCACTCAGCTTCTGCTCCTATTTGTTCATCTTTCTCTGGCAAGAACGACTCTTAACTGTGTTAATTTTCTTTTTTGTGGGTTAATGTTGGGTAACGTGCTTGCAATTGCCCACAACTAATAGATTTCCAGTGATTGACTTTACTGCACTCCAGGCAGTAAGTGGAGCATATTTCTTGAACCAGGGTCATTTAAAAGAATTCCAGAAAGTACCTTCAGACATTTCATGGCTTCATTTAAACAGCTACTTCCTTGGTTCCATGCAGGATTTTGAGCAGGAGGACAGAATCTTCAAAGGGAGGTCACTGTCCTCTAGAAATTAAGTTAGAACCATTTCAAGAGTTTGAACAAAGCATGAAGCATGACCTTTTATTCATTTATTTATTTAAGGCTAAACTTGGCAGATATGAGAATATCCAACTGTAGTAAGACAGCCATGATCTCAGCCTCTGGCTGTGCAAAGACATCTTAAATCTGTAGGTTCTGTGCAGATCCAGGGGATTTTTGCCAAAAAGTCTCCTGAATAAAAATTAAATATTCCTTCATGTTAAGCTGTACAATTTTCTCTTCTTCCTATCCTAGCCTATTATAATGCCGAATTAAAAATATATAATGCTTTAGGATTAGCACTGCTTATACTGCAGTTTCCCAGCCAAAAATGACTACTATAATTCTTTAATGATTTCAAAAAGGCTAAGTGCCACATATCTTCTGCCTTTAAAAACCAGTGAGGCACAGCCTTTTCCTAATTACTGTCCAGTTACCTGGGAGTGAGAAGGGAACAAGACATAGGCCTGCCAAGGAAAATCTTGGGAGCACCCAATGCCGGGGTTGCAGTTGCAGAATGAATGGCATTTGTCAAAAGCATTCTGTGAGAATGTGGCAGTGGCATATGAGAAGCCACTTACATCATTAGCTTCTGAGGCCTAAATAAAGGATTATCTAGATGCTTTGACCCTTCAAACCCCCCTCCCCCCCCCCAAAAAAAAAGGTGCATGCAGCATATATATATGTATAACTACATTGGTCTCTTCCCAGTGTTAATCTACCCCTTCCCTCAATTTAGCAGCTTCAAATCTTCAGGAAATCTTTCCCAAGGTTACATCTGCAGCATTAGCAGAGGTGTACATGCAGGTTAGGTGTACGTGCAGGTTTTTTTAGAATTTAGTTTTAGTTTAGTTTCTTTGCAAGTACTAGCTACCACTAGCCAGGACTGCGGCTTTGTATTTCACAGAGCAAAGAGAAAATGATGATGACCTGTAGCTTTTTAACTATCACTGCAGACTAACTGCAGTGAGTCTCCTCCTGCCAGATGTGGCAAAGGAAGGTGTGTGGCCAGGTCACAGTTATCTTCCCATGTAGTTTTGAATCTGCAGGGCTGTGCGCTGACATTGTCAGTGTGCCAGCTATAGGCCCTTCATCTGGTCAGGTTCTTGTGTCTCCTGTGCACCTTCAACTCCTTGCCTAAACCTCAGCATGTGGGTTCTTGGCACTGAAATCCCAAGTGTCCCACTTTCAAGAGCCAAGGGAAGCATATACTGTTTGAAACGACCAGGCTCTGCAAGTCAAAGGACAAGTTATACAATAATAGCCAACATTCAAATGGGCCTTTCTGCAGAGAAGTATCTGGATACCAAGAATGAACCTTTTTCAGGTACCATGACCAGAACCTAATGCAATCCACATGACCCGACTCAAAACCCTACATGGGCCACAGCACCATCTCCTGGAATCAGAAATTTCATTGCAAGAAAATGCTGCAGTTCTTCAAGTACTGTGAAAATAATCAAGCAAAATGAACAAAAAAGTCCACCAACATTTCCAAAACATTGTAGGCAAGGGGCTGAAGTTAATGAATGCAAAAATTGGCCTGCACAACATTTCTCATGTTTCCAAGAAATTACTGAGGTTCTTAAGAAGTCAAGGAAGATCAGCGAAGAAGAGAGAACAGTCCACAGCTCACTCCACACAACTGAGGACACTCTTCATGCTCTGCAGGCACGTAGAGCTGTTAGCTATCACTTCCCAGATAAGACTTCCCACAATGCAGCTCTAGGAACCTGTGTTAGGTTGGCCCTTGAAAGAGGCTATAAGTACTCATGCAGGCTTATATAGATGGCACAAAAGAGCTGAAAAGCAGTAGGAAGACCACTGATTCAATCGTTTTTATACAGCCTCTAGGTGTGAATGCTCCTAGTCCCACTTATGGCCAGGTCACACAAAGTTGAAGCCCGCCTGTAAGTCATTAGCTATTTTCCCTGAAGACAGCTGGAGAGCTTGCATGGACTAAACTTTGTTAAAACAGAGACGTACTATCTGAACTTACTAATTTGCAATCTTTAGTTCCAAAGCATAACATTAGAAGGTGATTAACAACATACAGGGCAGATCTGCAAAGCCTTAATAATAATTATCACATAAGCCTATGTGGCTGTATCTATACTAAAGGAAGTATAACAGAAAAAAAAATGCAGGTGAATAAACAGTAAAAATGAAAAATAAATCATTCTTGGTATTGGAAAAGCCTAGAAAGCCAACCCAATTGCATATAGAACAGTCAGATTTGTTACTCTAACCTAACAGCTACATAAGACTAAAACAAAGGCATCATGACTATGAGAAAAGAGCTATTTGTTATAACTATTACTCCATAGTGCTATCATACATGACTCCTCCACCTCTTATTCATATTGTACTGGTTTTAACTTTTGCTTATTATATCTGGGCCCAATACAAACTGAAAAACAATGTAAGAATCAATCCATTACCAGCTGCCCCTCAGCTCTAATACAGTACTCAAGTAAAACACAGTTTGGGTGGCTTTAATACAGCTTGATACCTGAAATACATCTGCTCATTCCATATGTGATCAGACATACTAGGAATGGACTTCGCAGCACAAGCTCAATTGCCCAGTGTGTGGGCACTCCTTAAATATCAACATTTTTAGCCAACACACTGGGACTGAAGTGATAATCAGACAAACCAACTGTATTCTAGCCCATCAAACCCAGACAGCATCTCTCTTCTCCTCCAGAATAGAGCCACAACTGTTGCTCATTGAGTTGCCAAGCTTTCTACATTATCATTAGTAACTTAAAAACAGGATTATGCTCAAATAGTTCAGAAACTTTAGGGCCACAGGCTGAAAACACTTAGTGACTTCATTAATGAACAAGTGCTTCATTAGAGATCAGAGTCTCTATTCTTGTGTATTAACAACACAATGCCTTTAAAAAATAAATAAATCTGCATTTTCATGTCACTTGCCTTTTGCATCTCTCCTTCCTTCCCTCATAGAAGCTCTGGACTCAGATATGTTCAGAAACCATCCAAGGTGGTATCATCGATATAACTCATCCTCCTGTCAACACAGCGTGATCAGATGAATGTGGACACTATAACAGAGGACAGGACCAGTACTCTCCCTCACACATATCATGGTAAGGATAGATGCACATTCCTTTGCTGACCAGGAACAGGGAAGCAACTTCATTTATTTATTTGTTTGCAGAAGGAGTAAAATGGCTATGAAAAACCAAACAGAAACAATGCAATGCATTCCTGGGAAATCCAGGAGATTCACACATATTTTCATTCTAGCAGAAGTTAAAGGAAACCTGCAATGCTTTTACATTTTTTTGTTTCACTTCCTCTATAATTCTCTCACCTTTATGCTGCCCTCCCTATTTAGCTTTTTCTTCAAGTGTGAGGAGCCATCCCAAATCAAGAGTCTTCCTCCTCTGTCAGCCAGGGTTCTCCATTTCCCAGGCAGCACCTGACCAGTCAGGGGAGCACCTGAGACCAGCTGAGGGCCAGGTTCTCCAAAGAATAGTCCTAGTCCTCTCTGGAAGGCCACACAGGCTCATTGTGCAGTCAGGAGGATGTCTTCATTGAAGGCCATTTTCAAAGCTGCTCTTTTCCCATTGCCTCTCTACGTAGAGAGAGAGCAACCACCAGGCATGGACTCAGCCAACTGCACAACTTGTTTCCATTTAACAACAGTTGCTACATTGAGTTAACACATCCTAGTACACTGGAGTATCACCACCTGCAGGCTGGGGCCAGCCAGGGTGGACATTCCTTCACACAGATGGAAATAAGACTACAGCACTGTCATCATGAGAGCTACTCTGCAATTTTATGGAACCCAAAGCAGAGTCTCAAACAGTTACGACAAAGCTTCAAGATCAGTTTGTCCTTGAAATTCTGGTTATTTAACCAAAGCACCATTTTTAATAGCTACTCAGGAGACTTCACTGCTTTTTTTGCTGAAATTACGATTCCTGTCTCACTGGGTGTTTTTATAGCATTACCATTCATGCTACATGACCAGCATAGCTGAAATATCTAGGTGCCCACAAATAATTAAAAAGTCATCTCCACTTTTTAAATGTTTGGATAAATTTATTTATAGGGCAAGTTGGCAATTCCCCCAAAGTCATAGCTTCCAACCAAAGCAACTATGTCAGGTACTTAAAATATCACCCCTTTCCGTATAGCTCTGCCTCTCACGTCAGCTGAGAGAGCTTTTTTCCCCTAGAATGCAAGTAGTGACCTCAAGACTTGCTAGCAGCAGCTAAAGACCAAGCTGTACCAGGCAGTACTGCACTGCTGGGCAGAAAAGGCCCCTTCTACATGGAAACGCCAACTCAGCATAATGCTCAAGCATTGGCCTTTGTATTTTACTTCAATCAAGGCTCATAAACTTATACCAAGGCACACACTAGCACAGCTCTCTAAAACAAGTGGGAAAAGAAAAGCTTCTCAACAGTCTTTATGACACAGTGGATGGGAAGACATGTTAGCAGCAATGCCTGAGGAAGGTATTTTTTCCAGACAGCGCTTACAACACTGTTCCAACAGCAGCACATATACTTGTCCCCAATCTCTCTTCCCAAACATTTTGAATTCTCCTTAGCTTTACATTTTTCCACCATTCTCAGTTTGCAGCTTCACATCAATTCAAGTAAGTTGATAAAACTGTCATCTTTTTCAGCATATTAAATCTGATCCTCTGAAAAAGATAGACCCCATGGATGGTTCATAGCATCTGGAAGGCAGATCCTTGACTGTCTCAGAAGTAAGAAATTACACAAAAAAATTAAACCCAGGAAATTATCAGTAACCATTGAGCTAATCAGCTTTGGAAAGCACGGTTTCTTTTCTATTAACAAAACTCTTAATAAGCTGTTGATGCAATTCTTTCGTCTTTTTTTTTTTTTTTTTTTTTTTTGGTGACACAAACTTCTTCCTGTGAATGGAGTCGAAAGGATCACTTCTTTCTGTCTTATTACAGTATTGGCACAAAACCCAAGCTATACAATAATTCCCTTCCCTTTCCCACGCCCTCACAAACACATAAGCCTCTGTCACTAAACACCTTAACTCTGATTTAGTCAGATCTTCCAGAGTATGATCCAGAGAGGGCTTGTTTGTTTCAGGGATCAGAAGCTAAGTGGAAAGAAAAGAATGGTCAGGACACAGAGGATGGAGAAAATTATGTGAGAAACTGAAGTCACAAATCACACACACAAGTTGAGAACTGCCAGGGGAAGAACTGCTTCGCTTTTTTACCTGCATCAGTGAAACATGAATATCAACTACAGTGTTCAGAGCTCTAAGGAATCACAGTATTCACTTGCTTAATAAAACAACAAATGGAATAAATACTCTAGCTAATTGTATTGAGAAGACAGTATTTGGAAAACTGTAATTCAGAAGCTGGGTGCAACTCTGATTGTCATTATATCAATGTAAGCCTTCAATAACAGGGCAGAACTTGGTTTCCTGCGCCTGATGATCCCAAATTAAGATTTAATAATAATCAGAACTTAATACCAAATTTCAAGACAAATGTGAATGATAAACAGTCACACAAATAATCAAGTGTTAGTCAGAGAGAATAGTTTAGTATAAACAGCTCCTCCTAGTAATTACAAGGGAAGTATCCCTTGCATAAAAGTGACTCTCAAGAGGCCTTTGATTAATAATAGCTAAGACCATCAAAATCTTGAAAACATTTCCTTATGCACATGATTAACTTCTATGCAAATGGTCAGTGCCATTGAAATAAAAAAAAGTAATCACATCTTAAAAGTTACTTCTGAGCAGACAGAAGTTCAACTTTGTTTCTGGAAGAGTTTTGCAACAATTCTCTCTTTAGAGACCAGTTTTGCAAAGCACAGAAAACTCTCAACTATATCTCATATTTCCGACAACAGAGACCATTTGAACAACTGGACCACAGGGGAAGTGGAAGAAATGCATTTACTTATCTTCATACAAAATTCAAATTAAGAAAGAGTAGTCCAATGAAAATTTACAGATTACTACTTCCTTGAATCCATCAAGCTCAAAAATCTCTGCAAGAAAATTTCCAAAATGCTGAATTGCACTCTATTCAGAAACCGCTGGAAAATTGTGAGCAGCATTACTGTATAATTTAGACACAAGATCATATTGCATTTGGTCCTGAGAACTGTCCATATTTTATTTGTTTGTTTTTAAACCAACACCCTCCATTTTCACATCTTCTACACTAGCTTTCAACACATTCATAGAAAAAAGTAATTCATAGAAAGAGGACCCTTCTTCAGTTTTTTTGTGCTACAATTTTGAGCAAAAGGGTTATTCCAGAAGGGAAGTCCTCTGCTTCAAGTTCAGCTGAAAAATATCTTTGTCATTTGACTTGCACTGAAGCCTGAAAGATCTGGTCAAAAGTCAGGAGTCATCTGCTGAAATACAGCTGTCTACATTCATGCTAGATGTTTGGACTACTTTTATATTCAATTGGCAGAAACAGCACTTCTCAGATCTGATTCTGCTGACTAAATGTAGACTTCCACTTCAGGAAGAGATGAATTGATCCCTAGAAATGTTCTGCTTCCTGACTATAAAGGGAGTGCAGAGAGGTGAGTTTCAACAGACAAATTCCACCTCCTCCATGCTGGGTATCACAGTGAACAACCATATCTCATTTCTCCACCAGGACCTTATCAGCCTTGCTGGAATTCCTGCTAGTTTAATTGGTACAAATAAACCAGTGTGGTTACCCTAAGCTTCATGGACAATCAAGATAAAGAAAGGGGCACTTCTGAGAAGCAATTCAGCTCAAGTAAGAACCTGAATTCTCCCCAAAAGATGCCACTGTGTCTTTGGAGATTTGGGAATGAGCCTTATGAGCCTCCCCCTTAGTAAAGTGAAGCAGTGAAGTGCCTTGAATCAGACAGACAGCTTCAGGCTGTTGCTGCTGAGAAGATGGGAGATACAGAGAAGCCTCATCCCTTATCTCCTCTCCACACCAGTGAGCCTGAAACGTACGGCATCAGACCCCACAATAAAAGGCAAGGTTACAGTACGGATTACAGAGTCCTTCATAAAATACTTTGAAGGAGAATAAAAACAAAGCCGCACCAAGGAAGTTTGAAAAATCTGTATTGTGGCCTACATAGTGTCTATCCACCCACAGCTTCACCAAGTGAGGATAAACAAGAGCTGAATGAAACTCTGCAAGCGCGCACTTCAGTTGGCCAAATATCCAGCACAGTCTAGAGCAGCTAAGAATTAGTCCCCACTCTCCTAATATTTAAAAACAAAAGTGCAGACCCTCAAAAGGGTCTGAGACTCCTCTGTTAGCAACACCTGCTCTCACCTAACCAGGTAACATAGAAGAATACAATGGCAGACCTGCATCCAGGCTCTCGCTCATTCATGCTTCTGTCACTGAAAGAAGTCACCTCGTTAGCTGAGGACAGCCGGGCTTCTGCAAGAATACAGGATTTGGCAGCCTCCAGAAATCTGAGCTCTCTGTTTTTCTTCCCTTGGTTTACTTATGCCCAGCTCGCCTTCCCTGCCTCCCTGCTCCCAATGCACACACATTTTAACGCTAAACCCCAGGTGTTACATGGTTTCTCCATACTTCCAGGCAAACACTACACACCTGCCCTCCAAATTTAGGAAGTATGCCTTCTCCACAGAGGTAGTAAACCTGCTGTAAGACCACAATGCTTCATAGTAAAATGCTTTTTTATTAAGCTTAATTTAAAAAAAACCTTCCCATCTCATGCCTTAAGAAAGTCTCACACCCACCATCTTACACAAAAATACATTCCCTACAAGACTGTGATACATTGCACACTCTTAATGATTTCTACAGTTACATAGGCACAGACAATGTAATTAACACATAACATTCCTTCTTGTAAAATAGGAGGAAGAAAATAAACAGAATAGAAGTTCACAAAAATATATTTAAGCTTAGAAATAAAACTACTTTTTTGCCTAATTTTATTATTTACTGCAATAGAAAAGACAAGACCCTGGATTATCTAGGTGCAAAACACGAGTTTTCAGTCTGTCTGATTTACAAAATACATTGTGTCCCCTTATGAGGAAAATGATACCTAATTTACTCCCTTTAGATACACATCAATACTTTATCAAGTATTTTTTCACTCTCCATTTCATTTGTTTTGTGTATACTGAAATCAAGAAAAAGAACAATCCTGTGTTAAAGTTATATCATGTTTTCTGTTTATTGTTACATAACCAGATATGTTACAAAAAATATTATTGTGGAGTTTAAAAAAAAAAAAAAGGGCACTTAAAAAAAAAAATTCTAACCAGGCAAGCATCACTGCATCACAATAACATGTAAGGTGCTTCTACACCCACTACTGGCATATATTTAAATTAAAATTACATGTAATCTATACCAAACTTTCTGAATGCTGAATCTCTGCTGAATACCCTTTCTGTATTTAACCTTGTCTATTGCTGACAAAGAGGTAAGATTTTCCAGATTAGTAACAGCAAAATTCCACATTGCAAAAACATTGAATGCTGTCATGCACATAAAGTCATTGACAGGGTCTGAAAATATCCCTCCTATGTCAAGATTAGACTTAAGCAGAGAAATGGCAAGACAATATAAACATGTTATTTTCGTGTGGGAGAGCCAAGCAATTAACAACCAACAACCACATAAACCCTAAACCATATCTTTTGAGAGAAATGGTGAATTTCAGTGCTCATTTCTAATGAAACCAGAACACACCAACCACTGTGCCGGAAATATTTCCTTGCAAAAGCAGACACATTCATGGTGGTAAGGGAATTCCACGATGTGGGTGATTTGTGACATTAGGATCTTTCACATCATTTACAAAAAGGGCCACAGACTCCATGTTGGAAAACACACTCATGCTATCCCTCCCTGCTTGGTGTACACCTGCCCAGGCAAAAACACCATGCTTCTGAATTCGAGCATGCACAGAGACACACTCACACCATCATCTGAACCCACCACACACCCACCATCTCCCACCACAGCCACTCGCAACAGCCTGAAACACTGCTCTGAATCCAACCAGTATTTTCCTCTCCTCTCTGCATTACAGCCACAAGCCCAAAGCCCTGCTTGGTTCATCTGGGCCCACTCTGTTAAAATAAACACAAAGGAAGGGAACCCACTGGGCTGGCTGAACAACAAGAAATTCGGCTGCAGAACTCCCTCACACTTGTGTGCACAGCTGATTTTACACCACGCGGCCGCTACGGTCATATTATTTTGTCAAAAAGTGTGGAACAGCTTTCACCACAAACACTTGGAGCTTGAAAATTACTGCAAAACCAACTTTAGCTGGGTGCAAAGTGCGCTACAAGAGCGGCGCTTGAAGCCCCAGCGTGACGCAACTGAAATCGTACCAGGGACGGGGGCTTGCTGGAGGAAACTGGACCCACGCAAAGCCACAGCGTATATGTTAGGTGCCTATGGCTCATCCGCTGCCCCGGCTAGGAGCGCACCGCAAACCGATTCACAAATCAGTGAGGCACTGTGGCTATGCCCATGCCAGTGACAAACTGCAGTGGGGAAGGGAGCCTGGACTGCTTGGCAGACCTGCCATTCCCCTCGGCCGCCCTCCCACACCCCCTTCCCCCGTGCACGAGTTCGGTGCGGCTGCGGTGGGAGCAGCCCCGCAGTTCTGCGCCCGGCGATGGGAGCAGCCCGGCCTAAGCGCCCAAGTCACCCCAGTGTGGGTGGGCTGCAGGAGGCCGGCCAGGCCGGCACGTCCCTGCGGTGGGCTGCCAGCCGCCAGCCGCCCGGCCACCTGCAGGCCTCCGCCGCCCTACCTTGCTCCTCGCCGGCCCCAAAGCAGGCTCTGGGGTCCTCGGGGGGGAGCGGGGCTCCGCCGCCCTCCAGGGCTTTGCGTTTCTTCGACATCTGGTCGGTGTTTGGGAGTTGAGTTTCTCCTCTCTCTCTCTCCGGGGAGATGAGTGTATGTAGAGAGAGAGGGAGAGTGTGAGGGAGAGAGACACAGGGAGGGAGAGAGAGAGATTGAAAGAAATCGCTGCTTAAAGAGAGGGGAAGAGACTTTGGAGTGGCTGGAGAGCAAGTAGGAGGCAGGGACTAAGTGGAGAAATCCTACAAATCACAATCCCATCAATTCAGCCCCACGTCTAGAGGGGCTGTTGAGGTCTCCCCCTTGCTTGCTCATTCATCTGAATGTGTGAGTGAAAATTAAAGATAGAGGTAATAGTCCTCTGCTGCTTTTCCAAATGTTAGCAGGTGATGCTTTTTTTCCTTTTTATGGGGGGGTGGGGTGGCGGGGGGTGGAAGAAGGAGGGAGCTGATTGATATTATTTTCCTCTGCTGGGATTCCTTCTGGTATAAAAAAAAAAAAAAAAAAAAAAAAAAGGAGGGGGGAGGTAAAAGCTGAATGGGGGGGGGGGGGGGGAGTTGGAAGTGGGCTGGTGGTGTGTGGAGAGCGGGGGGAACGGGAGGATTAAAAAGAAAACCAGGAGCAGAGAAGGAGGGATGAGAAGAGCCTGCAGGTGCAGGGAGGCAAAATTCCCTGCAGGGGTCATGTGCTCTGGGAGCCGGAGATCCTCGGCTCCCCGGAGGCTGCCAGCGGGCAGGGGCGGCTCGGCGGGGGCTGCGGCCACCCCGCCCGGCACCTGCGGGAGCGGCGCGGAGCGGGGCTGCGGAGCGCCGCAACCGGCTGGCAGCAGGCACCCGTAACTCGCACCTTGCAAACTCCGCCGCCGAGTCAGTACCCCTGCAGCCGGTCTTTCTCGCTCCCTTTGTAACCCTTTCGGCTCTGGGAACAAGATGTGCCCCTCCCCTGGGGAGCCCCGTCCCGTCCCCCGCCGCCCCCGACCTGCCCCCTTTACAGGCGGATTTCAAAGCTTGCTAGAGGGTATTTGTTAGCGGGGGTGGGGGGAGGAGGGGGCGAGGACACAACTTACCCTCCAAACTATGCACAAGCTCGTCTCTGCTTTCTCCTTCAGATCAACTTTAAAGAGCAGATTCTCAGTCAGTCCGAGAGGCAAACAGGCAGGGGAGGAGAGGGGAAATTGTTTAGCAATAGCTGCTGCCAAGTGGGTGAAGTTCAGGGCACAATCCTGGCTCTTCCACGCTCCAGCAGCCCAGCATCTTCCCGGGGTCTGGAGAACAAGGTGTTCAACAAGTCTTCCTTGTTACCCGAAATTGATTGATGATGGCTTTCCCGCCGGGCTGTATTTAACAAAACGATGCAGAGAGCTACTCTGACGAGCAGAAAATTTTAGAGGAGCTTGCAGTATAGCTGCGGCTTTAATTTATCTGTCTCTCTCTATACATATGTACTTACACATATACACATGCACACCTGTGTATGTGTGTATGTATATATAAATAAAAAGATATAACTCTATCAATACAACGTTGGGTCCACAGGATCTTAGAAAAGCTTGCCTGTCGGCTGCGTGGAAGTTAAAGAGTTTTTCTTAAGCAAAAGGGGCTGATGCTTGGACACATCTCACGTCCAACAGGAGGCAATGACGTCTGTAGCTTCATTGCTATAACAGCACCAAGGCTGCAATTGCCATTCACTGAAATGATAAGGGGCGCTCAGACGTAAGCAGTCTGGACCTCTAGCAAAAGACTGAAGCAAAGATGATTCTTCCCCTCCCAAAACAAATAATAATGCTAAAAAACACCTAAGGAAAGAGACGGGGAAACAGGGAAAGGAATCTAAGTCTTGCAGTCACACGCTTCTGCAACATGATCCTCTATCATCAAAAACATTTATTTTTTGCAACTGACTAGACTTTGGGAAATTTCAATATATTATGATTATTCGGGTGGGGGGAGGGGAGGATTTTTTTTTTTTTCTTAATTATTTCTGTGTCTCTTCAAGCAGGCATTGATGAAAGCTGGGTGGTATAAATGTCCTCCCCCCATGTTTCCAAATATATTTCGGCTCGGGTACATGCTGAAGTGTTTATGGTGTATGGTTAGATCTTCTCAAGTAGCAATTTCTTGCTGCTTAGGGTGCAAGGATTTTTTAATTTTTTTTTTTTTTTTCCTCAACACTGGAAGGCACTTAGAAAGAAACGAGAATTTAAAGAACCCGATGCGAAGCAGGGGGCTCCTTCTGGCGCGGGGTCACACTCTCGCAGTGCCGCGGCTTGCGCCGCGTGTGGGGAGCGCTGCCGAGCCGCGGCGGGGGCGGCGGGCGGGCGGCGCTGCCGGGCGCGGGGGCGGCCGCACCTCGGGGCTGCCAATCCCGGCGGGGGCGGGGGCGCTTCCCCTGCCGCCAGCCGCTGCCCTGGGAATGACGGCGCGGGTGCCGCAGGAGCTCCCCGGAGGCAGCGGGCACCGGCACCGCGCCCGGCCCCGCCGCGGGGGAGGCGGCGCCGCGCCCGCCTGCGCCGGCCCACGCGTGTCCGCGCCGCGCCGCAGCCGGGCGGGGACGACAGCGGGCAGCCCCTGCCCCGCGCCTCGCCCCCGCCGGAGAAGGGGCCGGGGGTGACACGGGCGGCGGCGGGGAAGGTCCTGGGGGATCGCGGTCCAGCCGGGTGCCTTCGTTCCCGTACCGAGCCGTACGGGGGCTGCGGCGCCGGCTGGCTGAGGCGCCATCCGCGCTCAGCTGCTGAGGCCGGGGTCATTGTGTGAGGTGCCCCTGGATGCTGCTGTCTGCTCTCTGCATCCCCAGCCCCACACTTGCTGTCCAGATTTTTCCTTCTGCGTCCCCTCAAGGGGCAGGGCTTTTTTGGCCTCCGGATGATTTCAAGCAGTAGGTGGCTACTTGCCCAAACCATTGAGCCATTCTTTGCTAGAGCAATTGTAGATACCAGCGATGTAAGCGGTATCGCTGCAAGCCCAAATCAGGTTCACTAGCTGCTGAAGGCACCCACGAGGTACCAGGTTCTTTCTCCTTTCGAAGTTTATTTTGGTGAGAAGCAAAAGGCAGCAAACTGGAGTGACAAGCAGGGAGAGGAGGCATAAAGACTCTTGCTAGCATGGATGTTAATTTTGGTACCTGTGGTGGCCCTTGAGATATCTTCTATGACAATCGCCCACACAAAGCTTTGGTGAGATAGGCTGCATAGTAAAGGAGGAGATTTTCAGATCATTAGCAGGAGATGCTTGCTTTCTTACACAGTCTGGTTTAGCAAGGTGGGTTTTTTTGTGTATGATTTGTAGAGGTTTTGGTGACCTAGTAGCACATCCCTTCAGCAAGATACTCAGAAAATTTACAGAGACCAGATTGTACATATTTGTCAAGCTTTGGGGGAAATCCTATGCTTTAATTTAATTTCATCTTAAGTACTACATTGCTAAATGGATTTTTTTTTTCTCACCCATTCAGCACACAGAGTTCACAATATATCTATCACAAAATAAAATGTATTATTCTGCATCTGTGTTTTAGGAAGTTCCCATCAAAATCTGCCTTTTCACAGGAGTTTCCACTAAATTGTTCACCCTCATGACACATCTTATTTTCGTTACAGTATCATAGAAATCAGGGATGGAAATACAGAATAAATCGTCTCCTGGGGGGAGGATATGGGGTGAACAAGATAAATCCACAAACAATAATCTCTGAGGTTGTATCCAGCCAAGCTACATCTAACTAATCCCTTTGAGATTTTATTCCATCCTCTCTATTAGATGTTGCCAAAGAAAAGCTTTCCATTCAGTCACTTCTAGCACTTCTTTTAAAAATTTCTTTGCACTACAAAGAAAACAGTACTACAAGATGAGAACCACTGCCTTTTCCATAGTTAAAAGCCTTTGACACAGAGAATCGTTAAGTTGGAAAAGATCTCCAAGATCATCAAGTCCAGTCTTTGACCAAATACCACCATGCTCACAAAAACCATGTCACAAAGTGCCATATGTACAACAGGAAAGAAGGAGGAAGAAATAAAGAGAATGCTGTACCAGTTTCCATGTTCTATACCAAGTCTGGGCTTCTACACTCACAGTCTAGAAGAGATTGTAGAAGAGATTGTGCACTTCAAATCATTTTGGGATAGTCTTAGAGGGAAACAAAACAATGGGAGAGGATGGCATGTTGTTGGTTGACTGGCGAGGCCCAGAGTAGAAAAGCAAAGACTTCTGGGGTGGAGATAGTACCACTTTGAAATAATTTACCCGTTGTTTGTGGTTTCTTGGTGTATCACCATTACTTACCTTTTTTTTTTTTTTTGTGGGGTTTTTTGGTAATATATATAAGAATTCTAGAAGTAATGATTCCCACTTCCAGAGGAATGCTCCCTTCCTGCCCTTCCTGGCACTGTGATTGCCTATCACACAGGTAGGCTTCAAGGGAAAATGCCTAATAATGTACATGAGAGCTCTGATATTAGTTAATTTTTAATGCCCTGAGAAACAAGTAATTTCTATGCTATTACTCAATAATTTCTATGCTACCCACTTTCAGTGACTGCAGTGACTTTATTTGGATAAAATTACATGAACTGTTTCTTGTGGTGGGCTTATATCACCAAACTGAAGTAAGTGGCATTCAGTATATAATGCCCAAAGTCTTTCCACTAGATGACAAGAAGGTCCTCATGTAAAATGTTTGAAGGCAAATAGGAATCTATACATCACATTTTGTCATCCCTCCCTTTGAGTTTTCAGAATTCAGCCATGGGATCTGGATTTAAGTTACATGGTTGTACACAGATAGACTAGAAGTATTTTCAGGTTTATTGATTTAGACTTGGGTGTTTGCCTCACGTGAGTCAAGAATTGAAATCATCAGGCAAAATGCCCTCAATAAATATAACTCAGTTTGCAAACACTCTACTTTTTTGCTTTATGTTTTAAGGCATTGCTAGCCTAGCCTGTCAGTCATGACCACAAAGGGCTATTCATGATGGTTTTCACTGAGTAGTCAATCTGAACGCAGCATATTTTAAAGATACACTAAATTAAAACATAGAAATAGCAACTGGTCAATACAAACACACCTCTGTACAATACACATTGTACAGACTCAGCAAATAACCAAACCCAATGGTCATAAAGACCAAGGGAGATCTCATATTGCAAGTTTGCTTTTTCTTACTTTCCTTCTCACATGGCTGATTCAGTTCAGAACTGTTTGGCCCAAAAATACTTAACAAGTATATAACAAACAGCACAATGAGATAGTAAGTTCTCTTTCATGCAGCCATACTATCATTTCTCCCAAATAGTTTGGAATTTTTTTCTTTGTATGTATTTATGAGGTGTATTTATAACACAGCATTTCAGATATTGAAGACATCTGCATCATTGATGTCTATTTCTTGCAGAGGCTCTCTCTCCACTCAAAGCTGGTTTTTGGTATGTGTCCCTGAACTGTGACTACACCCCTGCACTTCTCTACAGAATCCTTAGCATTTGGGTTTGTCTTCAAAGTGATTTGCTAGCATGAGCTAATGTATCCTTACAGCACCCAGAACAGCTCATGTATTTTATTATCTTCATTTTATAAGTTGGGAAACAGCAGCAGAGAGGTGAAGAGTCTGTTCTATCATCTTTATTCGCATTTGATTAGTGCCTTAATCCCTGGATAGTTCCACTGCTTTCAGTGGGAATTCTTGCATAGTAAGATACTATTTGATACGACTGAAAATCATATTGTCAAAGTGATTTGAGCAAGGCCATGGAGAAAGTTTTAGTGCAGGTTTAGAAATTGAAATATCTTTCTCAAATAAACACTCTTTTGTTTCATCCACTTTCCCAATTTAAAAACAAAACCCAGAACTTATCACCATATCTGTCATTTTTCCACCACCCAAGCTAATTTGCAGCAGTAATAATGATCAAGTAGCCCCACTGCACTGGCATTACACACAGTACAAGTTGACACATAACACAAAGAGAACTCACAGGACTGACACACTTCCCAGTTTCTTATGCTATGAAAATGACCACCTTTTTGATCTCCTAATTTAAAAATTCAAAGGAAGGGGGTGAAAAAGCACATCTCTTATAGAAAAGTTTCTTATGAAATTCAGCACAGGAGGAAGGTAGTACTAAGGCAGTTTCAAGATACAAAGCCATGTCTCTGTTTGGATTTTTTTAATGCTATTCTTTCAGCGTGAAATGTGTACTCTAATTTCACTACATTTCTCTTCGTATTTTCACACACAGATAAAAATACATTTATTTAGAAAGGTCTTGCTAAATTTCCTCTTTTAAGTTAGATGGAACTGAGTATTTTCATTTTCCAGGATCAAGTTATTTTGTCCACATTTCCTTCCAACTTCTGCAAAGACCTCTTATTTATTATATGTGACTGCCAAGTCCTGAACTGTCTCCTCATAAACCTTAGCTATCATTGTGTTGTAGCCTTTCTAATTGTAAAAGTATGGTGACTTCTTTGAGCTGTTACCAGTTTTCAGAGCTGTGAATTTGCTGACTGGATTTTCACATACCTCTCTGTAGAGAAGAATGGAAGTGTTCAGGGCAGCAGCTATTTAAGTTAGAGGAAAGTGTACAGAAACTTCCCCACCTCCTGTTGGCAGCAACTCTGATTCTCCAGCACTTTTCCTCCCCTTCCCTGCCTCTTCTCCATCTCTTGCTCCTGTATTTCTATAGCAGGAATTCCACAAATCCCTTGCTTCTGAGAGATACTATCCAACATCCCCTACCCAGTAGAGGAAGCACGTACCTGCCTTGTCAGTGTCTGTGACTTCAATGTGATGAAACTGTAATTAAGTTTCATTTTGTAAAAGACACTCTGGGTCATCCCACTGATATATTTCTAGCTTCCCTAGACTCTAGCCCAGCATCAGAAGGTCGGTACTGAGAGTTTCTATGATGATGAGGGTATGTGAAACACTCCATGTTTGGAAAGTAATTTGTGGTACCTTAGGTAACCAAAAGGGCTGGAATAGGAGAAAACTGTCTGCAAAGTTCTCTGGTCCTCAAACACTGTCACACTGGGCTGTGGCCCTGCCACTTTCCATCACGCTCTCTTACACAGATCCAGGGCCTGTCTTTCTTTCTTCATTTATTTTATTTTCTTCTATAGCCCTCTTCCTCGTAACCTTCTTTATAGCTCAAAATCTCTATGGCAAGACACAGAGGCCCCTGCCAGGCCCCTGGGGGCTGCTGGCAGGTCTGTGATAGGAAAGGAGCTGCCAGCACAGGGCTCTGTTACCTTCTCCTGGCAGCAAAGCATCAGGCTGGGGGCAGACCAGGGAAGCATCCCTGGGCAGTGAAGAACAGCCCAGACCTGCAGAGCTGCACTGGGGTTACCAGGAGGGTACACCAAGGTGGTTTACCTGCTCTGCCTCCCCACTTCCCCTGGCCTGCATATTTTGCAGCACAGAGCCTGCCTTGATGTCTCTTGTACTCAAATGTTTCAAGCAGTGAGGTCTCAAATTCATCTGGGAAAAAGCCCATGTCTGATTGCATATAATTTCTATAGCAATAAGCAGAAGTAGCTGAGAATCAGATTATCCTTGGTTTTCAGTCAAAAAAAAAAAAAAAAAAAAAAAAAGCAAACTTCAAAACTGTGGTGGGATGACAATATTTTAGCCAAAATAAGTAGTTCCAGTGTTGGAAAATCACAACATTTCCTCTTACTGTTCATTCTGCTTTTAAGCTATATCATCTCAACAGTCCCAGTGGTTCACAAGAGTTACACTTTTAAACCTCCACCAGTGTCCAAGCTACAGGTTTTTTGTTTCTTCACAATACTCTGTGAAAAATGGAGGAAAAAATAATCAATTCTAACAGCATGTTTCTGCAAGATAAGTTCCACTCTATATTTTCAATGATTTTTAACCCTTTATTTAAGGCATTCTGAATAAAGCCAAATTCTTTGAGAAACATGCAGCTCCAATTAGGAATGCTATTCTATAGCAAATCTACCATTATGGCTTTGTCTCTCAAAAGATAATTGACAGTATTTCTATATACTGCATATACTTGGTAGCAGAAAGAAAAAACAAAAACCTAAAAAAAAATCCACTAAATGTTGCATACTATCAAAATACACTGTAAATTTAAAGGAGAAGGTACAACAAAATATTTGTAGTCTTTACGAGGCAATTAGTAACCATACACTTTTTCCCTTTTGATTCAACAGCACTAGTTTTTTCTACTCCTTTTTCTAATATAGAGCAGGATTAACTGCATCTACTTCCAGAAAATACAAAACTAGTATAAATGAGAAAAGGAAGGATCTGACTCCTGAGATTCAAATCTGTCAGTGGAGGCAGCTCTGCCAGGTGTGCTCTAAAACTACTGTGCATGAGAGAAGAGAGCAAATTAGGCTTAGCAGCCTGGTCTGATCTCTCATCTTTGGCTTTGAGCAGGAGTTTGGCTGAGGCCCCTCCTCACCTGAACCTCTAATTCTGCTTTTGTAAGTTCTTTTCACTTTCATCTTCACTAATGAATTTAATGGGAACTGATTCAGACTTTTCTAAACACGCTGGGGGTTTTGGGATGGTTTTTGTATTGGAGATTTTTTTTTTCAAATCAAAACATTACCCCCTCAGTTCTTTCTGCATGACCATTGAAGCCCACTACAACTGTTTGAAAGAACTGTTACACTAGTTCATCCACTTCACTACTTGAAACTATGTAAAAGTGAAAATGTAAGGCAGAAAGAGCAAAAACCACTGCTACTCATAGTCACAACTCTAAACAATGTTCCAGAAAACTTCTGAAATAAAAGCTCCATAAAAATCTTCAGCATTCCCCATTTCTTCAAGAACAGAATTTTTCTTTCAGAACTTTGGCTTTCACTAGTGTAGTAGAACACGGGACAGAGACCGTTTTGGGGAGAACACAGAGGAGGAAAGAAAGGATTCTCCTCTTTCACAAGTGTTAATCTACACATTTGACCAAAAAAGCCCCCAGATTGCTCTGATAATTATGGGAGTATGACCAGGTGACATGAGCTCATGGTCCTATGCATGCCCTGCCTGCATGAGGGAAAAGTAACAAATGTACTTCATGATTTGACATTGGCTGGCACACTGACACCAACAGCCACCTTATTAGTTTCCTGTCAGATTCTGACACTGCACTGGCCTATGATTTTTCCACTCAGGGCCTGTGCATCACTTGGGTTTGTTTTGGGGTTTTTTGGGGGGGTTTTGGTTTTTGTTTTGTTTTTTGTTTTGTGGGGTTTTTTGGGGTTTTTTTGTTGGTTTTTTTGTTGTTGTTGTTGTTGTTGTTGTTTTTGTTTTGTTTTTTTTTGTTTTGTTTTGTTTTGTTTGGTTGGTTTTTTGTTTTTTTTTTTTTTTTTTTGCTTCCCATCTGAAATTATCCTGCTTGACAGAGGGAGAAAAGCTCTTTACTTGCATGGTCCTTTTCATAAAAATGTTGTAGTGAATAGAGAGCTGAAAGTTACCAGACTGAGGTCCTAAGTAATGTTTGGGAACAGCACAGCATCAGTCATTAAGACAAGAAAGTATTTTCAGGGTTGCTTAACAGTCATTGGAACACTAAAGGCAGGGAACCACAGCAAAGAGTTTATTGTTGCTACTTTTCACCATTTTATGAAAACTTCTGGTCCTGAAGACAAATCATAGAATCATAGAAGTTCTTGGACTGGAAGGGGCCTTATAGATCATCCAGTTCCAATCCCGCTGCTCTGGGCAGAGACATCTCTCACTAGACCAGGTTGTTCAGAACTCTATCCAACTTGACCCCAAACACTCCCAGGAATAGGGCATCAACAGCTTCTCTGGCCAACCTGTACAACTGCCACGCCGCCCTCACAGTAAAGCTTGTTTCCCTAATATCTAATCTAAACCTACTCTAAGTTTGAAGCCAGTCTGCCTTGTTCTCTCAATACACACCTTTCTAACAAGTCCCTCTCTGTCTTTCTTATAGCTTCCTTTCACATACTAGGCCACAATTAGATCACCCCAAAGCTTTCTCCTCTGCAGGCTGAACAAATGCAATTCCCTCAGCCTTTCCTCATAGCAGAGATGGTCCATCCCTCTGATCAACTTGGTGACCTGTTTATGGACTCAGTCTAACAGACCCATGTCCTTTCTGTCATGGGGACCCCAGAGCTGGATGCAGCACAGCAGGTGGGTGTCACCAAAGCAGAGCAGAGGGGCAGAATCCCCTCCCTCTCCCTGCTGCCCATGCTGCTTTGGATGCAGCCCAGGATACAATTGGTTTTCTGGCCTGGGAGTGCACATTGCTGGGTCGTGTCCAGCCTCTCATTCACAGCACCCCCAAGTTCTTAGCAGGGCTACTTTCAATCTGTCCATTCCTCAACACAGGTGCCACACTGCCCTTGGTCTTGTTAAACTGCATGAGAGTCCCATGGGCCCATTTGTCCAGGTCTCTCTGAACAGCACATCATCCTTCAGGTGTGTCAACAGCATCAGTTAGCTTGGTGTCATCTGCAAACTTGCTGAAGGGAAAATCCCAATGACTACTACTAACTGTAGTTGCAGAGAAAAACCTGGGATTGTGATTTCAGTTCTCCTTTCTTAACTGAGAAAAAAGTCAGCTGCAAAGACGAGCAAACCCTAAGTGTTGGTATTATCAGCAATACAATAATAGTTTTTCTTTGCATTTTAGAGAGACTGTACAAGAAAAACCTTGAGAAACTCATAGGAGAGATGAATTTCTCATCCCTGAAGGCCACAAGCCCCAAATTTCCTATAAGCTGCAAGAAACAAACTCGCAGAGCAGGGATGAGCAGGCGGTTTTCATTTGCTTCCCAAGTTGTAAAGCAGTAACTCCCAGACAATCCACACTTCCAACCCGCAGCCATCAGCCTTCACCGTTCAGATCCACGAAGGCTGATGCTGTGAGCCCACGGGGCCACGCAGCCACACACCGGGGCTGGGCGGGAGGGACACGGCCCCTACTCTTGACGCAGGGATGGGGAAGGGGGTGCAAAAAGCAGCAAAAAAAAAAAAAACCACCAAAGCACGCCGCTCACCGAGGGGGCGATGCCCCCACCCCACCGCAGCGCTAGGCAGGGCAGGCAGACAGCGCCTCGCCCTCGGCTGCGGAAAGCTGAGGATGGGGATGGGGATGGGGGACAGGAGCGCGGCGCTCCCTCCCTCCCTCCCTCGCTCCCCCCGCGCCCGCGGCGGCTGCTGCCGTCAGAGCTGCCTGCGTCAATGCTGCCTCAGCGACACGCACCGGGGCCCTGCGCTCCCGCTCCCCCACCCCCCTGCCGCTCCCGTGGAGGCCTTTTTTCCTTTATTAATTCTCTTTTGCCTTTTTTTTTTTTTTTTTTTCTCAATGAGATGCCTTACTGGCATTTATTTATTTATTCTTTATGATCCCGCTCATGAAGCCGGTGCTGTTGGCGTGCCTTTACGGTTCCTTTGTGCGAGGGGATTTCCATCCTCCCTCCCCCCCGCTTTTTCTTTATTTTAAAAATTAATGGTTTGAGAAATAATAATTATTTTATTTATTCCAAGCACATCCTGTGTCCCTCCAGACACGGGTCTCCTCAGGTGCTGACCCTCACGCACACCTTTCCCAACCCCGATTTTCTTCCCCCTCTCTCCCTGTCACTGCAGCACAGAGACTGGAACCAGGAGGCTGCACCAGCACACACTCAGCTTACTATATCATAGCGGATTTCCCTCTCTTCCCAGAAAAGCAACCTTTATTTTTTCCCTCCTGTTTAACAGCCCACTCATTCAGCATTTGTACATTATCCACACACCCACCGTTATTTCTTCTCTTGCCACTGCCTTCACCACCCCCTCCATTAATCATCAAGTCCTGGGCTCTAAAGAATAATGGTTTATAAAATGGTTGCTCTGTGCACGTCCTCAGTTGCACGCATAACCGCAGCCTCCTGTCTGTGTGCCTCTTCTGCACATCAAGGTCAGAGGGAAGGCTTGAGGGCACAGTTAAACCCAAAACTTATTTATTTGCATTTTCTTCCCAACTGCCTCCTTCCACCCCGTTTCTTTTCCTCTGGAGAATTTAATGGCAAAGCTCCCCAGATTTCTGTGGGGGTCAGGCCTTGCCCTACTTCAGAATGTATCTGTGCTTAGCTCGGCGGAGAGGACAATATCCCGGTCCTATTAAAGTCAATGACAATCAGTGAATTCAAGCGTCACCGGATTTGGCTGGCAGAGCATGCACAGCCACGCTCTGGCCAAGCCCTGCCCCGTTTCAATTCAGCTTAACTGCAGCAGTGCCAAGCTACTGCGAAGCTGGCTTGTGATGCTGGCGCAGCGCTGCCCTCTCATACAGGAATCCTTGGTGACGTTAAACAGCTGGAACTGATCCTGCACCTCCCTGCTGCTGCCATGCAAGGGGCCAGAAACTAGCTTCCACCTCCTGGCACCTCCCCAGCAGATAAAGGTCCTTCGAGGTCGAGATCAGCTGGATAAATTAGAGCAGCCTAAAGACTATATTAATTTATACTGCAAACATGTCTGGTGCTGTCCATGTCCCCGTGGTAGAAGGCACAGCCATTTCTGCATCCTCCCAGCTGCACTCACCCCTGCTCTCCTCCAGTTCAGGGCTGGGTACATTAATTGTATGATAGCAAATATTTTTCTTCTGGCAATCCCAAAAGTGTTAGACAGTTTGGTTCTGTAGCTCCAACTACTTTGAATAACCATTGTGCTCCTAAATACAAGAAAAACAAATTTTAGAGGTGTAAGCAATTAGACCACAAACTAAATTTCTGAAGAGAGGAGGAAATCTACCAACTGAATAACTTGTACAGAGCAAGAGCTTCACTGTGCATTTGAAACTTATTATTTGTATTTATTACACACAGAAAAAACAACAAACAACCAAACCAAAAAAAAAACCCAACCAACCAAAAAGAAACCAACCACCAAACCCAGTGTCATAAAAACAGTGCTGGATGGCAGTAGGGATCCCCACAGCAACAGGAATGCACTTATGCCTTTTAATACCTGGCTTATACATAAAACTGCATTTACATCACTTCTTTTTTCAGCTGGATTTAACTTAATTGTGTCAGTGAGGATGTTCAATAGCTATCCATTTAACAGATAGGTCACAAAGCTATGCAGGACAGAGGTTTTCAGGGTCTCAGCAAAGCCCTGGCTCATCATACCAGATATGAAGCAAGCAGCTCAGCAGTCTCCCCCAGTCACAGGACGTTTGAGGAAATGCAGGCATTCGGAAGGGCTCCCACAGAGTCCCAGAAATGGCAAGCAGCCTGACTTTACCCAGGGTTGTTTACATTCTACCACTCTGACTGTCTTTTCTCATAAGCTGGTTTTTTTCCTCTTTTTACTATTTTTTTTTCAGTGCAGCAAAACCAACCTTGGGATGCATTTGTGCATATTTTTCATATTATAAGCGATGCAACTCTCAATCTCCAAGTATGTAAATGGGAGATGGGACAGATAGCATGCACTAGCACGTATTAATAAGGGTGACTTTACTGCTCATTTCCCCACATTAAAAGGTGACCTTGTGAGAGCAAGGGCAGCCACTGCCAGTGCATGCTGTATGATCCTGACGGTGGAATGATGCTCACAGAGCAGGAAGGGGCCCACTGTCTATGCAGAAATAGTCCCTCTTCCCTGTCAGTGTGGCAGAAGGGAGTGCCTGATGGACAGGGCAGCTCCCTGCCTTTTGCACAGAACAAGGCACTGCACTCAATAGCTCTGCCTTTGGAGAAGCAGGTTTGAAACAAGTCAGCCTTGGCTCTGCCCTGGGAGTTGCTCCAAGTCTTTGCCTGCAGATTGCAATGCTAAATTGAGACCATTATCTTGCATTGAGCTGTTTTCATCCTGAAGTGCTTTAAAGGCTTAGCAGATATACAGGCTGTGGTGCTATATGCACAGGAATCACTCCAGCTACTAATGAAATGCAGCCACATATTAACCAGAGTCATGTTGGTGCCTGGTCCCTGGGTGTGATGACTGCCAGATTTTGCTTTACCCAGCTGAGTTGAGTCTGGTGTTCGGTTAGTGAAATATTTCATGTCATTTGAAAAGGACAACTGTCAGGATTTTTACATACAGATAAGTAGGTATAGGCAGTTACACTCAGCCCTGAAATTTGGAACACCACCACTGAGACAAGAGTCTCTCCTCTGGAGCCCTGCTTTGTTCCATCACCCATATTCAATATTAATTATCAAAACAGTCCTCCTTTCAGTCAGTGGTACAGGGAGCTGAGCCTGAACATCTAGAGCCTTTCACCCATGGGGTAGTTATTCAAAGGCCTCCCCAGGGCCAGATGTGAATAAAACACCACACATGGTGTTTTGGTGATCTATAGAAAATGAATTAATATTTTCACTGCAATTTCTTACGGGCTGTATGGGTAAAGCACTACAGCCATCTCCACAACCAGCTTTAACTCACACGAGTCTGTCCTATCTGTAAGAGGCAAGAAAAGTGAATCACTGCATATTTATCGTTATGGACAATTCATTTTAAAATGAAAAAAGCACAGTGAAATATAAACTGTGTGCCTCAAATGAATGCTATAGCATGCACTTAGTACTGTACACACACCTTTGTATAGATGGCACACACTGCATTAAATAAGCATGCTTCCCTGTCTCTAGCCAGGGTAGAGAGGGAATTGTGTGGTGAAAGACGTAATTTGTACATTAGGAAGTCTCTGTTGCCAGATCAGCAGCAGCAGCACTGACGTCTGTACTCTCTTGCTTTGTTCCTGCTGCTATAAATCAAAATGACTACAGTCCAAATGCCTCACTTGTTTAACTATAAATGCACTGTTAGTCAGAAAAAATCAGCACCAGGAGGGATTAGATATACCACATGTATTTTAAAACAATTAAACAGAGATTGTTCAAAAAAGCAAAAGAACAGAAATTATAAATGTATGGTTTCTACAACGAAAACTTTGAAAGGGTGGAATCCAACAGAGCTATAAAAATTGTGTCTACAGGCACTGATGTATTTACTAAATGAACTATCAAATTTGCCTTTCTTAATGTGCATTGGGATTTTGATTTTTTTTTTCCCCAAATTAATGCAACCTCTTTAGAAGCCTATTTTCCCCTGTGTTCTCATATGTTTTCCTACTTGTGCAAACTACTGGAAGGAAATTAAAAAGAATAGATGAAATGGGTCACGTTTTACTTCCCTTTTTTAAAATGTCTTTGTGTTTAGAATACATATAAAAATATTTAGCTCAGGCTGACTCCCATTTTGGGGGGAATTTTAGAAAGCTAAGCATCTCATTTGCAGATAAAATGAGCTCTTAAGGCCTAGAATACAACTTAGATCCCTTCCAAGTTCTAAAAGAAGACCCAATATTTACATAAAAATAGTGATGACAGTGTCTGCTGCTGACCTGTTGCTGTGGGAGAGCAGAGGAACTCTCCTCCTAATGCCTGGAATCATTGTAGAAAAATGCAGCACAATTTCTTCACTAAAGGGAAAAGGAACAGAAGAAATTTAGAAGGTAACCTTCCAATACCAACATCAGTTCAGCTGAGCTGTAAATCCTGTGTATCAGGCAACCCAGCCAGAAATATGCTGAACTGTAGCTCTGAAGAGGAAATAACAGGATCAGGGAACAGCAGGTGAACACATTGTCAACACCACACTGACATTGCTGTTGGAGCTGATGCATTACAGTTCCTGAGACCACCAAATTTCTAAAGTAAGATGCTTAGAGAGTATCAAGGCAAGAAGTCTGAAGGTATTTGTTTCACAGAGGCTGTCTTGTTCAGACTTGGCTAATGAATTTGCAGCCAGATGTTCATTTTAACATCTGATCCAAAATGCACTGAAGTCAATGGAAAGTCAATTGGAAGTTCCAGATTATTGGAAAAAGTTACTGTAGAGACAATTAAAAAAAAAAATACACAGAATGTAGCTGTTGGTCATTCAGCTTGTCACTGACTGTAGGCAAAACTGTGGAAGGGCAAAGGAGCAGACACAGAGTCACCAATTGTGCATCACTGCAGTTGTCATGTGAATTGGTAGAAACTACAACAACAACTTGAAAATAACTCTATTTACCCCTTTCTCATGCAGGCCAACTTAGCCAGCATTCCTTCTCATTTGCTATGGATTAAGAGTGTGTACACATGGTTACTATAGCTCAGCTGGCACTACTATAATATTTTAGGAGGTGGTAACCATGTAAAATAGAGGATAATAATGTGATCAATGCTAGTCACCATAACTTTTTAGAAAGAGCTCAACAGGCCACACAATACTTAAATTTTTTGTTTCACTTCAGTTTGTAAATGTTAATGTTGAAAGAGAACCATCAAGGCTTCTGTAAGTCTTTTGAAATCAGTTCCATTAACACTGATTTAGAAAGCTATAAACAATAAGCAGTGCAAGACACGTTAAAGAGACAGACTGGGATGCAGTGTCTGTAAAAGCAAAGTTAAACAAAGTCCTCTGAGTTTGGAGAAATTAGTTAGCCTTTGCAATCACTTCCCTGGACAGTTTGCTCCATCTGGAGTCTTCAACTCGAGACTGATTGGATATCTTTCTAGATATTGTAATCTTGCTGTGGAAGTTTGTAGCAGGGATTCTCTCAGCTCTGCTATTCAGGAAGACACACAGTTATCCTAATGGTCCTCCTAGCTCCGAACACGTGGCACCTCAGTAGCTGGTGAACAGTAAGCACAGATCAGTCTACTCTTTTACCTCTGTTTTCCTTTGAGAAAAGTTCAGTTTCCCCTCTTGTGTGCATTTGCATCTCTATGATTTGCGCACATACTTAAAAACAGCACTAACAAATCTGCATTGTCTTTGTATCGCAAGAAGGCTGTAAGTTGGTGTACAGTTCAAACTCACAGGAAAAGAGAGAGAAAATAACAAGTTTAAGAAGGGACTTTGTTTGTTGTGGTCCTCCCTCACACCTATTGAAGAGATGGAATTCTCACACCTAGGAAGAGATGGAATTAAATTGAGTCAATGTCCATACAAAAATCTGGTGAGAACTGCAGTGGAGTGGAGACATCTAGCTGCCTTCTGTCTCCCAACAGCATCTGTGAATCAGGAAATCCTGGATCTGTAGAGAAATTATAGATACTAACTTCTTTAGGAGAAAGCAAATGAGCCCACCCTTGCCAAGAGGGAGCATAAAACTGGATGGAGAGAAGATTATGCATACTGTTTATATTTCCTCTTTTTCTCTATGGACTCTTCCCTAACAAAGTCTTATTTCCTTTTATTCCTTAAGTTTGGTTTCTTAGGAGGGCACTTTATTTTTGCAGTTTGGGTTACATGGTCTTAAAAAAGCAGCTTTGAATGTGCAAATTACCACAAGAAACAATGCTGAAAACACCTCCCTGATCCAGCACTGAAGAGCCTGTATTGTTCAGGCTGCACCCCATGCCTAACTACAAAGCCTGAAAGCAGGGCAGCAAGTAATACTGTGGTCAGCTCTCCCTTACATTGTAAATAGGCCCAGTTCCTGTCTGTTTCCAGAGGCACAGTAAATGCACAGGCTCCACAGCAAGGTGGGACTGTGCACAGCACATCACACCTGCATCCCCCCCAGGGAGAGACTGAGAAAGCTGCACAGTGTCCTGCTCTGTGGAGATACCATTGGAGTTCTGCCCATGAACCACAGCCTGCTGAATCCACATACGGAAGCAGATTTAGACACCCATGGGCTGAGGGACGGAAAATTAAGATTTGACGCGTACCTGCTTGAGGGCTTTGAAACATCATGTGTGCCCCCTGTTTCATATGGCCTCAAGCTGCTGCAGCCAGATGTCACAGGCTCTGGGACTGCAGCAGTCAGCAGCAGGATATGGCAGTGAGGCCGCAGCTTTGCTCCTTCAACTGCTCAGCTCCTCTCCTTCCAGCTTCAGCCTGTGCCTGCTCTCAGTGCACATAAACACAGGCACGTGCTAGCTCCAGCAATAACTGAACTTTCTACGCTCACAAATTCTGACTCTACAGCTTGAGAATTACCCAAATTTGCAGTTGGAGCCCAGCTGTTCCCTACCATCACCTGACAAACAAAGGCCAGGCAACTCTGCACTTATGCTTCTGCAAGAGAGACGAGAACAGGGAGGCGCTGAACTGGTTTTGCGTGAAAAAGTGTGGGGATTATCCTAGCTACAACTATCTAATCACAACAAAATAATCCCTGTGACCATGGAGGTGAGGCCAGTATTCAGATAATGACGCGCATCTGGAATGAAATAGGAGATTTCGGACATCAGGACAAAGGAAGGATAATAAGAATACTGGCCCAAGCTCAAACACTAATGCATACCAAACATTAATGCACCGCAAACAACAGCTGCTGCAGAGGATTGGTTTTAATTTTCTTAGGGAAGAGATATCACCAGCAGAAGGAAATCTGCAGTGTTATTTTTTGGTAGATGAGAAGGCAGCTTGTCTTCTGAAGCCCACACATATGTCAGGAGCAACATCAAGTCCACAGACTAAGGCAGGTACCTCTAGCTCAAGGCTGAGTCTGCAGGTGACTCTGACAATGTAAGCAGCAAGGTCACAGCTGCAGAAGCAAGTACTTTTCTCCCCTTGAGAATGAGTTTGAGGTTGTCCTTATCAAGCAAGGAAGTTTGCACTGCAGCATCAACTGCTTTTCCTGTCAAAGGACAATTTCAGCCTCCAGGGATGTTGATTTTGTTGCTGTTCCCTTCTCCTTTCCTCTTTTTGTCAGCCCAAGAGTAACAAGACAGCCAAATGAAAGGTGCCAGCTCATTTGGTCTTTCCAAACCAATTCTTTGCCAGGATTTTCTGTGCCTTTTGTCACTAGGATTTTCAAATGTCTCCCCAAGTCCCAGAGTGATCTGAAACCTCTTAGCTTCTAAGATCAAGTGTATTTACTGTAATATAAATGAATTGTAACACTTTGAACTGGAGCTAAATTTATCAAAGGAAATCACACAGTGAGCTAATCGTGAAGGCCATTATTCTAGAAGGGAAATGTGAACATAAGAGCTAAACTTTACCCAGAAAATTTAAGCTGAACATTTCCCCCATGATTAGGGCAGCAGAAAATTGAGGGATTTATTTTCAAGAAAGCTGTGGAGAGAAACATTTTGTGAAGGATTCTCACCATTCTGTTTACAGGTGCCAGTGTAAGCAATTGTGTGGCTTCCCAGTGCAAAAAAAGATAAATGAGTGAATTTGAGTTCAAGGCTTACTTGTAAGAAGCCTTCATGTTGCCATGATGAATTTTGGCAGCTCACCAAACTTGAGATAAAGTCAATGGACCAGCATAATCCCTGAGTGCTGAAGTTAATTGAGGTTGAGTCACACCCAGAACAATTGTTCCTGTTCATTCATTAATAAGAGAGAAGTTTAAAACACTGTATAGACAGCTTCTGCTATCAGGGGCAAGGTGTGTTAAAAAAAACAGTTATTTCTGACTTAAGAGCACAAAGTTTCCTCCCATTCTCCCTAGAAGAGAAGAATGCAGTTTTGTAGTAAATTCAGATCTAGACTGCCAAGTTATCCTAGAGCAAAGTTGGCCCACTACCTTGCCACACACAAGTCCATCACTGTTGTGCCAGGAATGAATCTTCACCACCTGACTGAATTCACAGCACCTTTGTCCTGTGCCTGCTGGACTGCACTGTGACAATCAAGGTTATTTAAGCTTAGTCTAGCTTACACATTGCTCTAATCAGGACAATGCCCATGGTAGCAACAGGATTTGAATGATGTTCTACCACTGCCTTGACTTTCACTCAGTGCTTGTGCCTGCAGGATTATTGCCTACTTTTCTTATTGCCTTGAAAATGTCATTGCTGGTGATGGATTACACATTAAAGACCCTTGAAGAAATGAAATGTAGGGATTTTTTTTTTAATGCTGTGTATGAAAACAGCATTCAGACTCATACATGAAAATTTCTTCAAGTATCTTAAGTATCCAAAGAATGAATTTACTGTTTTGATAGCAGTAAACCCCAAAGATGGAGTTACAAACATACCTCAAATTTTCCCAACTGTAATTATTAAGCAGGTGTTCTTCCTATCTGGGATATTATTGTAGTTATTCAGTCATTTTAACTAAGAAATTGCTTTACAAAAGCAATTTTACAAAAGCTAGCTCCAGTTTTGGGAAGTCTGTAACCAATGGTATCTTCCGAGGATATATTTACCTTGGGTTCTTGACTTTCCTGGAAAAGAGACAATGACCTGGGACTTTACATCAGCAGTGTAACTTCTTTGCATTCTTATCAGTAATGGAGGATGCCAATGCCTTTGAAATAACTCATTTTGATCTTTTACTGAAGCTTGAAAAACAAAAATAAAAACCTTTGTCCCTATTTTTTACCACTGTTTATTTTTAATAAAATAATCATAATAAAGAAATGTCTGCTCCAGAAAGGCTTTTAGAACAACCAAAGCAAAGACTAAGCCTAAATGATCCATCCCAAATTTTACATCATACTTGACTGCTTCTGAAAAAGAAAATTTGGGGTGGTTTATCAATTCCCTGTAGATATCCAGCCAGGATGTATGTATTGAATTTTAAAAAACCCTTCAACTTATATGCTGCAGCAAAGTACTTCGGTTAGTTCTTTACCTGAAGTAATAAATTAAAAGTAACCCATTATCTGGGTTGCAGTGCAACTCATTTCAAAAGCTTGACATTTACATAGAGGAACTCTTAAATATATAAACATTTCCCACTTTTACTAATACTAATCTCTCAAGTCACTTTAACCACAAATGATTTTAAATAGCTAATAGATCTTTAGAATCACTTGTATTTGCACTTCTGGAATAGTCATCAAATGTCCTAATACATCTACAGTAAGGTAATACATCCTGAATATAGTTCTAAGAACAATTAATTAAAGTGGGAAAATATTTGGAACCGTTCCAGTAAGATTAATTTATAAAAGCTCTTTCTGTGGGCAGTAGTAACTGTTTTACTCAAGTCTTTACAGCCCCCTTGAAGGTATTAACACCTAAATGGAATGAAGATTTCTCAGAGGAAAGATAATGATGACAGAGCCTGCAAAGTTATGTGGTATCTCTTTATTTAAGTGTTTTTCTTCCATAGAAGGGTTAGATGGATACCTCATCATGGTGCTAGGGAACACTGTGTTTTGCTGCAGCTCTAATTCCCTTAGATCTAGACAGAGGAAAAACAGTGACTATCACATGACTTCACAGTTTCACAGAAATATCCATGCATGTCAGAAGAGCAGCACAGTCACTGATAAACATCTCCGTAGCGAGAGCCCACACTTCACATGTCAGGAATATTCTGCACAGAAAGAGCAGAAGAGTTGCTCTTGCAGCTAGATAGGAACTAGAATTCCAATCTCCTGGAAAATCCTCATGTGTTTTTGTTGCTTATTACAACAACCGCAGCTTCATATTTTCTCACAAACCAATTGTGAGACCAGTCAGTTAAGAGAGCATCCTAGCACATTATGTTCCATTTCATTCCTCTGTCCTTGATCAGTTGCTGTGTTTCGTGGGAACATCAGTGCAGGTGACTTTAACCCTCTTTCCTTCCGAAGCCTGTGCCCCAACTGCACCCTTCCTCACATGCCACAGCAGCTGTGCCTGCACCAACACCCTTCCTCCCATGTGCCTGCAGCAGGGGGAAGAAGGAGGACTACCAATTGCAGTAGAAAACAATTAGCAGGTAAGAGATTAATGACAAGCCCAAAAGCCTTCAAACAATACCCAGATAGACAGCCCGCACAGCCTATCCACACACTCGCCTTGCACGTGCTGGTGTCTAACTTTTATTGCCAAATTATCTCAAACAACAGGGTACTAGAACTGGGTTATGATTATAGCAAAATGGAGAGACTGTCAAAAAGTGAAAAATGTCACTTGTTTTATTCTTGTCTCAAAACCGTGTGACTTACCACCCTGAAAGGAGACAAGGGTGTGTGAAGCAACAAAATCTTCCATTGTGAGAGGACTGACAGATCTAACCATCATTTCTACCTCAGAAATTTTTAAAATTCAGTATGTGAAAACATGCTGACCCTTGGGAAATAAGTGGGACTGTTAAAAATAAATAGGTTCCAGCTTTTCAGGAAGAGCAGATTCACTACAGTGACGTAAAAACACCCAGCAGCTTGTCCCAGCCATTTCCCGTGAGACACTGCTGATGTAGGAAGAAACAGCAGCTCACACAGCTGCCTGGAAATTTAAATGCCAGGATGTTACTTCTTGAACATCTTATTTTTTTTCCAAACCTCTCCTTTGACACAGCAGCAGTACTGGCACAGTCCTCCCATACCCTCAGAATGACCCTTTGACCTACTGAAGACTTAAAAAGAAAAAACAAACAAAAAAAAAATCCCCCCCCAAACCATAACAAAATATCACATTGTATCTCCAAACACATTACATGATACTAGCAGTCTTACTAATATCCTCTTACTGTTGTGAAAAATTTTAATTTTAAAAATTAAAGATTTCATAGTTTTCATTTTAGGGTCCTTAATTTTCTGTTGAAAAGGATAATGCAACCCTAGTATATTTTGGGTGCCATGTCCATGTACTTGCCAAAAAAAAGGGCCAATCCTGTGGTATGACAGCTTGGTGCAGAGGTGCAGTGTGTGATGAGTCTGAGCCAAGGCACAGAATATAAAAAAGGAAGTGCTGATACAGAAGGTTTCCCCCTGAATGGAAATACTGGTTTACAGCAGACTATTTCTGTGGTACTACAGCTGCAGGCTTGATAGTGACAAAGAAAATACCTTCATTTCAAAGCATGTGTCTGCATTTTCAGTTCAAAGTGGTTTCTTTCAGGCCCATGTAGAGACTGCCTGGGTGAAGTATTTAGTAATTTTAGTTACGAGAACGATTCTTGCAGCAAAAATTACATGATACCTCTGTTTTCTCTCATGTTAATTCATCAGGATGTAGCTCCTTTACTGTTTCCTTCTTAGATTTCCACTCACTTTTTCCACAAAAATCCTGTTAAATCCTAACCAATGTTTTCCATAAGACAGCACACAGGAATTAGTGTTTGTTTATAAAAGGAGTGCAGGGATTACATGCTGGGAAAGGTTTTTTACACATAATCACTTCAACACGTGTCTTTCCACCCCACTTACAGTAAGACTGCAAGTCATGTTAGCATCTCAATAAGAAAAATAATATTGGTTAGCCTGTTGCACTGCTCCAAGAGAATGAAGAAAGGACTGTTTGTATATATGAAAAATACATAGAAAATATAAACTCATTAAAATATGGGTCCAGAAACTGAAGGAAAGTTTCTGGAAGAGAATCATCTCAGTAGGATCTCCTTAATAGATACGGAGTCAGGTAAGTCACATCAGGCAAGATCCATTGTCTTTTCATCCTCTCATTTGCCCTGGATAGTACGCAGCCATTACTAGACCAGCAGAAGCCTATTTCACAGATGAGGACCTTCAACAGAAAGTAGTCTCTCTTCAGAGAATTTCTGGTGCCAACATCAGGTAGGAAAAAGCCACAATCAAAAACTGAGAGATATAGTGAAGTTGCAGGTCTTTGAAGAGAACCCCCAAAGCCTGTAACTTTCACAGGACACAAGTTGACACTTTTAAGCAGGTAGTTATATATGTAAGGAATAGCAAGGAGCCGAACCAAACAAGATCCTGTGATTTCTACCACAAAGAGCTTCCCTTGACCACTGCATCATCCCCCCAAAACCTTCCTTTCTCAGACCTCTTCATCAGAAAAGGAAGCCCCTTAAAGACAAACCCAGTTATCCCTTTCGCAGGAATGTTGATCTCTATAATGACTTCAAAGGCCCATGGTCCTAAAGGAATAAGACAGCAGCCTTGCAATGAAACCAAACACAGTAGGAAGGGCAGAGTTTTGCTGTTGGCTTCAGTGTTAAGCAAGACTGTTTTTGCTGTTATTTCAGAGTATAAGAATTACTTGAACAGTGAAATAAGTTCAGCCCTGCTTTGCCAGAAGTGTCAAAGCAGGCCCAGCAAAGCACTGAGCAGTCCCTCTCCACACCCTGTCTCGCTAGAAGTTGTTCTGCAAGCAGCAGTTAGCAAAGCCTGGTTTCCTGCTGGCACACTGAAGATTTACTTCTCCACCACCTTTCCCAGCAGCAACCTGGCTTCCTCCAGCATCCACCCAGCAGCCTAAGGGGTCAGAGGCAGCCCACACTGTGTCCAGTCACCATCTAGGTGACCACCAAGCCCACTGGCCTTCTGCTACACAGGGTCCTGGGCTGTTCCTCCTCTCCTGGCAAAGCAACACCAGCAGCAGCTCCTTCCTCAGCTCAGTTCCTGGTGTTCCCCAAATCAGAAAGTTTAATGATCACTGAAAGCTTTTGTCAGAGTTGGTGGAAATTGAGCAGTGGGGCTAAAAAGCTATGAGAGGGAAAGGAATGGGGATGGATAACCAGGCAGTGAGCTCACATGTCTTGTTTTTGCAGTTCAAGCTAAAAAGGAACTTTTTATATATACATGTACCAAGGGCTGGTAACTGGCAGGATTCTCAGTATCAAAAGAAGCTTGGCCCTGTTTCAAAAAACCATCAGCCTATTTGAAGTTAGCTGGTGTTTTTTCTCTGCTAATGACTTTAACAGTGTTCTTACTTTTACTAGCCACACTGGGCACTATTCCATTTAACAGACTAAAGTGCTCAGTTCTCCAAGTAACTCTGCAAGCCCAGTAAGATTACTCAGCCAGAGATGTTGCATTTCTTCCTGAAATGAGCAGGTGGAGGGGGTGACATCTGTATGAAGCAGAACAATCCTCTCCACAAAGACAAAAAATATGTCCCCCATTTCATCCTGCTTCAGGTGGAGGCAGTCCAAATCCACCAGGATGGACATTAATTGGAGCAGTTCTACTGCAAGGGGCTCCAGGGGTGCTAGATGCCAAAGAAAAATATTTTCCAGACCTTCAGCACAGCTGGAGCTTTGAGAAGTCTGGCTTTGATTCACAAGAGGGTGGAAGTGTCACAACATTCACCACAGGGGCCCTTTGCTTTTTTGATAAATTAGTGATTCAAATCTCTAAGCTAGAGATAGGGAGGAAATAAGTGGGTCTGGGATTTATTACTAAAGAGAAATGTAAAGAAATTAATTTGAAAATGAATATATAATGTTTCTTTTATTAATTTTGAGAAGTTTATTTTTCCAGATTGCTTTAGATTAAATATATTCCTGAAGAAAAACAAAATCCCAAAATTAAAATTGAAAATTCAGTCATTCTCTGAATTATTTATCACTTTTTTGAGAGAATAAGAGCTACCCATCACATTTAGTATGACTTCATGGCTAATTCTGATAGACACAGTCCTCTACAGACCCAGTCCTTTATGAAAAATTCCCTCTGCCATAACAAAAATATCTAAATGGTGCCAGATATCCTAAGCAAATGAGTATTTGCTCATCCCCAACAGTAATTTCTTTTGAAGCTGTCCTTATTAGGAATAACTGGATACAAAACCTCTATAGTTCATTATCTGCTTTATCACATCGGCAAGAAAATAGAGTTGCAACATGTGTTACAACAATTTAGCCTCCCCACACCTCAATTAAATAAAGATTCAGAGTTGTAACTATCAAACTGCCCAGCTTTGGACAAGAAATTGTGATGCAAGTTTCACTCCTTGATCGATCAGTCTTGGCATATAACCTTCATGTAATTTTTATGCCCAGCTTTCATCTTAGTAAAAGTTGATGTCACCCATTTCTATAAAATACCTTGGTCAACAGTGCTAGAAACAGTGTTAGATGAAATACTAACAAAATGTTTCTACCCATATCTTGTTATCCAGCTCTAAACTTGCCACTGAGCATAAAATGGTTCTCAGAAATTTGTCATTTTCTGTTTGTGTTTCATAGATATACACTGAACCATTTATTTAATGAAACATTTTAAGAGAGTCTGTTAAAAAAATTGTGTATGCAGTGGTTACATAAAACACTGTAGTCTCATTTTAGCTTCTCTGTCTTTGGGTGAATTTGAAACCTCCGAGTTCTCTGCAGTATTTTACATTAAGAGCATTTAGGAGAGCGCAGAGTCTGCTCTACTGTGTTACAATTCCAGCTTAGTTTTCCTTCTGCATTATATTTTCAATGCATCTGTCTCACAAAACCTCACAGCTGTCTCCCAGTACCTAAAAATGTTCTACAGGAAAGCTGGAGGAGAACTTCTTACAAGGGCATGTGATGACAGGACAAGGGCAAACAGCTTCAAATTGACGGAGGGCAGAGTTAGATTAGATAGCAGGAAGAGATTCTTCCCAATGAGGATAATGAGACACTGGAACGTGCTGCCCAGAGAAGATGGGGATGCTCCATCCCTGTAAGTGTTCACAGCCACATCAGACAGGTTTGGAGTAACCTGGTATAGTGAAAGGTGTCCCTGCCCATGAAGAAGGGTTGGAATGAATGATCTTTACGGTCCCTTCCAACCCAAATCATTCCATGATTCTATGAAACCTGACCTCTTTCTTTTCTGAATTAGTATTACACAGACAGTGTTGTCCATTTAGAATGGAAAATAAACAGTTACATTTACAATTAAAGAACTCCTACACAAGAATTACTGCCTTACAATAGATCTGTGTGCTTCTGAAGAAACATAAGGGAAAAAAAAAAACTTCAATAAGGAGTTTTGAAGTGTCTTTTTAACTGGATTGGTTTAACATGAGTTAGCATTTAGCTCATGTCCCATCCAAATCACTCTTGCAGCATTCACTAGCTCAGCTTTGTAAACCTCAATAGGAAAAAAATTCAATTTTGTTTTAATATCAGGTCAGGAATGAAAAATTTGCTTATTGCACAGGAAACAAGCCTGTTAAATCTTACTTCAAGATTTGAAAAAAAAAAAAAATGTATTTGGCTCTGTGGTTCTGCTATTCAGTCCTCATGGGCAACAGAGATCATGGTCATCATATGAACACACACGGTAAAGTGAATTCCACCAGGATACCACAAAGCAATTGACCTAATTCTATAGCCAGTGCAAGCCAGCAATGACTGTAAAAAAAAATTACGCAGGAAAATTAAGTCCAAACGCTACTATTTTTAAAAAGTTATATTCTCACATAAGCAATCACATGACTTTTCTGATACTATTGAATGACCCACAGATCAGGCTTGACATGAAATGGTATCAGACCAAACCTGCCTTGTAAGAGATACATTCTCCTTTTATTGTTCTGGTCTCCTTTTAAATTGCTGGCACTTTCTTGCCTTCAAAGAGATAGCTGCTCTCCTTCTCTTACCTGAAATCCCAGCCAGATCTGATACCTAGACACACACATTGCTACAGTACTGTTCTTACAAGTCAGCCCTGAAGAGCAGTAAGGGGGGATATTACAGACCACCTTGAATCAGGCAGGTTTTGCAGATGTAAATAGAGAAGCCTTAAGTTATGCATAGACAGAACATTATCAATCTTCCTTCAAGTATGTCAGAAATTACAAAAGAATATAAGATTATTTCTTAGGTGTTTGCCTGTTGGTTAGGGTGGGTTTTTTTTTTTTTTAATTAATGGGAGACATAAGAGGTAGAGAAATACTGAATTCAACCTACATACCCACTGAAGGGATTATCATTGTACTGTCATCAACTGAGTTACCGTTAATCATTGCAATGTGGCAAAGCAGTGAAGGATAACCCCCTTCTACATCCTCCACCACTATTCTGCTCAAAAACAGAGCTGCTGACCCAATTGAAACCCTGCCTAGAAACCTCAGTTCTGGATGAGGCACCCATCAGCTAGGTGTCTTTCAAACAGAAGGCTGAGAACAGTTTACTCAGTCTAAAACACAAAATCCATACTCTGATGTTAATAATCTATATGAAGAATATGCAACTCCTATTGCTCTGGACAGATAAACCCCCCAAATCAGCTGAAAGTCAGCCAGCAGAATAGTGCAGTATAGTGAGACCTGCCTCCCTGTGCTTTCACGTGGCTATGGGGTTGCTGGTCATTGCTATTATAACACAGCCTTAATTATTTCATCACCCATGCGTGCAGTAGAAACATCAGGCTGACATCTGTTTGTTCTAACAAAGTGATAAGCAGGTGACTGCTGTAACAAGATGGCTTATGACCATGACTGCTGTGATGATGAGTGGAAATTGCAGAGCTCGATGCCATATGGCATTTGTCACCAGACAAGAGAATGGAACAGAAAGATGAGCTTCTCCCACTGCTATCAAAGCTTCTTCTGTCTCAATACACCAAAACCATAGCCTGTGACATCCTGGGCAAAACCTGAAACACTTTCCTACTGTTTTCAAAACCTGTACAGTTTTTCATTATGCTGCCTTTACTTGGCCATAATTTGATCTCATCACTTCCTTGCAGCAAACCTAGGCCAGAGTCCAGGTCCAGCCTGGACAGTTTCCCAGTTTGTGAATTAGGGATGTGTCTGGAAAGAGATAGACTGCAGAAACAGCTGAACCAGAACTGTCACTTCCTAGGGAGAGGTTGCAAGTGGCTGCCAATTCCCCATGCAAGAGGTGAACATCGCTTCCCTCTCTGCTATTTTGATTGAGCATAGCATGGGCAGCAGTGTGTTTTGTGCTCTGAGCACAGTGAGAGGAGCCAACAACTCAGGAGCTTTCAGTTGCAAACACTCCCTCCACTGTGGATTGTAAAGGCCCCCAGGCTGTCACAAGGGACCCAGTTCCCCACACTTGGCTACACTGGTGTGTATTTGCACATCCAACTTGACGTGCACAGCTTTTGGAACTTTCTTGGTTTTACACATCTCTAGCAAGGCAGATAATCAGTGCACTGTCTAGTTTTTGCTGTCTTTGATCTAGGTGGTTAAATAGCACTGGAAGCCTGCTTTTGATGTCAAAATACTAACTCCAAGAATCTTGAATTAATAGCACTTCTCACTTTCCTATAGACTGACTTGGCTGAATCTGTCACTGGAGAGGGAAACTTTACAGCACAGATGTGTTTCTGTTACCATAGATGTTAACATATAGTCACTTGAAAATTGGCCAATAGCTATTCCTATTTATTTCCACATACTGACATGCACAAATATCACTAGGAGTGGTTATTCAATAGATTATTATGATGAGAAGTGCTTATGCCATATCCTACCTTCCTAAAAAACCCCACAGAATTGCTGAATTGCCAAGTAACTTTCAGAAATCATCTAGTCCAATCCCCCTCCTCAAAGCAGATAGGTCAGGTTTGGTTTTGAATAATCCTAAAGTTGGAGACTACAGCCTGTTTGGGTAACCTGTTCAACTGCTTGACCATCTTCACATAATAAGTGCTTGTATTATGTTTAAATGGAATACTTGGAATTTTGGTTTGTTCCCACTGCCTCCTGACTACTGAGTTTTCTTTTAGATAAGTTAATTCAACAAGTCAGAGCTTGCATCTAATAAAAGAAATCCTGTCTATTCCTCCTACAGGCCTCAGCAGTAGAGAGGTGACTATTAGAAGGGCACTGGGAGCTATGCACAACAACACTGCAGAAAACACATTATCCCTTGAGAAACATGCAACTTCTCTCCCAGGACACTGCTTCAGGGCTGTCAGGACCTGCACCTCTCAGCCAGCTGCAGCCCCAGCTCTGAAGGGCTGTTGACATTTCTGGGTGACAGTCAGCCCTGAGTGCACAGATAAGCCATGCTTTCCCTAGCCCTTCCCTTTGTTCAGTGAGTCTGTAGAAGTGCCTTCTTCTGCAAAGGACAAAGCCCCTGACTCCATGTCAGCATGACAGGACTTGAATGTCCCACATTGCCAGGGTCTGGAGATTCTGCCCATAAATGGGTACCAGTATTGTATACCAGAATATGCAAACATTAGTGTTACTTACAGTTTCCTTTTATGCCAGAAACTCATCTAAATTCTGGTAAGAACTTCCTTAGGTAATGATCTAGCTGTAGGAAGAGCCTGAACATTATTTTATAACTTAAAGTGCTTCAGCAGATCAGTTTTTCATCAACAAAATCTCCAGTTTGCTTATGGAACTTCTACCAGATTTCCTTCAGCAATGCTGTTATAGTTCCTGAAGCATATTCCAACATTTTTGTCATCTGATCAACCCTGCATAATTTTCTTGATAGCAGCTGTGTGTGCTTTCTTCATACTTTTCACCCCTAGTGAATTAATACTTTTTTTTTTTTTAATCTTTCCAGGGATTGTGAAAAATATCTGTTTCTTCCTTTTCTTATACTCCCCCCACTAATTAACACCAGCTTATGCTTTTGCCTAAGGGAAAACATCCAAGATGCACCTTTTAAAGATAAAAAGCAATTCTGAAACATTTTTTTTTTCAGATCCAGAAAAATAAATATACTTGCTTCTGTTATGAGAAACCTGAGCTTAGTTTATGCTCTGCCACAAGTCTCCACTTTAACCTCAGCTGGACTCACCTACCCTATTCTTGTCCAGGTATTGGGAGAATAAAATACCTGAAGAAAAGATTTATTGGGTGAATTTTTGTCATATCACAAGCATTTTCCTATTATAGCTTTTTGCAAATAGATACTAGAAGACTGCAATAAAATAGATTCCTTTGCATTTATGTTGTTGAGAGTTAAAATGGAAGCCAACATTATGTAGATGTCTATTTCAGTGATGCTCATAGTGGGAAAAATCAGGGAATAACAGCAATGGAAATGAGCACATCACCTGTAGAGTTATGTTCAGTAAGAGTCTCTCTCATAGAGGTTACACAGCTGGTGACTGATATAAAGCAGAAAGAATATCACAAACAGTGTGTTTTGCATGAAAGAGTCACCAGATTGTGATATGGGCTATTTCTGCAGTTCTTGTACATGATGAGTTCTCCAAATCATGCTGCAGTTTATTAACCAGAGAGGAAAGAGAACAGTGGGGAAAAAAAAAGATGTTAATTTGTGACCCAAATTCCATACACTTTTTAAATCTCTTTCCTCTTGAACAGAGTATCTGAAAGCAATATCCTGGCATGAGTTTAATCAAATTTAAAGTAACTCGGGGTAATCTTCTGGGGCCTATTATGTCTGTGAAAAGTTATTTCTTTCCTTAAGCCATGCTTCCCTTCTGGAAGTGTGTTAGTCATGAAATAAGCAAGCAGTAGTGTCTGAGGCAGTAAATGCAGCAGTCATCCCCCATTCTACCCTCCATCCAATCTCTCTGTACAGCTTCCCAAAACAATACATCAAATTTCACTGACAAAACAGCTACTTTTTTTTTCCTCTTTGAGATAAAAGGGAAAGAACAACAGAATGAACAAGAGCAGTGGCAACCATCAGAATGGACAGGCATTACAAGGCTTTGGCAGTCATATTCAAATGCTGGAACCAGAAGTTAAGCATTTAATATTATTTGAGGAGACCAATTTGAACCACTGTTTTCCCTCTTGTTCTTTAAAAAATATTTTCTTTAGCACATGAATCCAGTGCTGTTATACATCTGGACTTCTGGTTGTTGACTGAAATTTCTGGAAAGTCCCTGAAAACTTTCTTGTGTTTTTCTGCTTGCTTTTTTGTTTTGATTTGTTTGAGGGTCTTTTAATCTCTTTACCCACAGTGAAGTATCTAGTATCTTCCTTTATGCTCTTTTCTGTCTTAACGCAGTCACTATCACCAGCAGAATTTGCTTTTCTTTGCTTTTCTTTGCTTTTCTTCAGGAAAGAAGGCTGGGTTCCATTAAACCTCTTCAGCAATGAAGTGAGTGAGTGTCCCACTGGGCACCAACTGTATTCATGTTAAGCCTCTCCATGCTCCAAACCTCAATAAAATATTGAGAAACATACATTGAGACAAATACCAAATGCAGCAGGTTCTCAGTTTTCAAATTTAAGTAGCAATTTGTATCCTGGGTCTAAGGCTGCATTCCCACAGTACTACCAATTTCACGTTTGATTTTAGTGCAATTTCTGAAGGATGCCCCTCAAAACCCAAAAGCAGCATAATTAAGAGGCATGAAAGAGAACCTGACTGGCTTCTACCATGTTAGCTTAGAGGACTCTTCATGCTGCACATTAAATCCAAGTGTAAGAAAAAGACAAAGCAGGCGTGGGTCTGTGACAACTCTGAGGACAACATAAAACTCAAACATCAAACAAACCCCTATTGTTTCTAACTTGGACTAGTCGTAGCTCCAGGCTTAGAGCCATTTTTTTCATGCAGAGGGCTCCTCACTGCTTTCCATGAGAGATCCCCAGACAAGATATTATAAAAATCAGTGTGTTGGAGATTGGGGAAGGTTTTTTCCAGTTCCTTCTCTCAAGCTGCTCTCAGTGCAATGGAACTTTCTGCACACATAGCTTTTCCTCCTCTAAAGTTCCCCTTATTCTTTCAGCTCTGATTTCTGGGATTTCTGTCCAGTTATTTTTGCCCTAGGCAAGATATTATTACAGCTTCTCCTTCCCTCTCCTATCCCCTTGCACGCTGTCAAGAACACTGCAGAAAGAATTATTGCCAATTCATTTGCCTGCCTGCCAATTAGCAGAATACTATGTCAGAGGCAAGTGAGTAAACACCAATAAAGCATATGACAACTATCCAGTCCATCTGACCCTCTGACAGTTTCCAGTGCTTTCTACTTTATTAGAATGAGGTATTAATAGAACAGATATGTTTCACAAGACACAGCCATGTAGTACTTTGAATCACAGAACTAATTTTCTAGCCAGAAATGTAGATTCTTGAGCATGGTTCTTTATGCCCAAACACTGTTAAATCATGTCGTTTTGAGGACTTTTCTTCATGTATTCCAGCAATAAAATAATCACACTGGTGAGTGGATATCCTCCTAACTTTCTCTATCTTTCTAATATTTGATTACAAACACTTGATACAGAGACCAGCTCATGTTGTTTGCACAACATCCCAAGGTCCCAGGTCTAGATCAGAATAACCAGGTCCTCCTGTAAAACACAGTAGTTTAGCAGACACTTTATGTTAACAGATGCCTTGGATATAAATAGAAGGAACAGGTCTCTCCTGAAAAAAACTGGCAATAGAAGACCTCAACTCCATATTGTGTATGGTGCCAGGGACCTCTTGCTTGCCCAGAAACACAGTTATTTGAAGGCAACACAACATGGGCACAGAGGGCACCTGCACACTTCTCAGTAAGGTGCTGGAGCATAAACAGACTACAACTTGGAAGCAGCAAGCAGTCAGACATATGGTCTCATGAAAATACATCTATCTCATGCCATGTATATTTATAATACAAGGAAACAATCTGACATTGTTCAGACTCAACCAACTTAAAACTATTCATATTAATATGTACAGGTTGGTAGTTTTGAAACTGTCCTCTTGAGCACTGCAATTTTTTTGCAAGCAAATGACCTTATGCTGCATCCATTTCTTTTTCACTAAAAAAACACATTTCAACAATTATTTCCAGCTTGCACATATTTGAATGTCCACCCTTAAAATATAAAAAGTTGAATTACTGGAGAAAGGCCAGCCACAGCTCTAAAGTGCAACTGAGAGTGAAGCAAGACAGATATCAACAGCCCGAACACTCACACTCGAGCCAGGGCTGTATAACAGAAGAGTCTCTTTGCAGCAGTAAACCCAGGCAAGTTTTTAAATGTGCTGGCATGAAGAAATAAAGGCAAAGCCTAATGTGAACAAGGCACAGTGCTAAAGGATGCTTTGTCAGTTTTCAGCAAGTCACTGTTTTCTGACAAAATTAAACTGCAGCAAGTAGCTAAGTCGGGATGCCTTGGTATTACTTAGCCAGAGATTTTAGATGAAAGAAAAGTTCCTTCTCTCCCCATTCTTCTGAGAGGCACACGCATCTTCTCCCATTAATAGTTCCATTCAAGCAGGATGCTAATATTGACTCACTGCTAAAAGACTGAAGTTGACCTGCAGAAACATTGTGCCTGTCCCCTCTAAGTCTCTCTGTTAAAGATCCTGACATCTTTTTCCTAAGAACTTGTCCTGTGCTGTTCTTCAGCAATTGTGCCGAGAGCTTTCTCCCTTACATATCTTCAAAGACCTACTTTGAAGCAACTCATTCTGTAGCCCTACACCCCCAGGAAGCAGAACTCTGCAGAGCCCAGCACCTCAGTGAAGCATTTCTTTATGCCCCCACTCAGCCATTTTTTCAAATGAGAATCCACTGTAAGTAGTAATTCACTAACAAGGTACACAATCAATATTTCCTCATATTTAACAGCGGAAAAATATGTGGTCAACAAACTTCCCTAATAAAATGGACAGAAACCTACACTCGATACCAATAAACAGATGCAACTTACACTTGTGAAAAAGTTTTAGAACAATTCTCCCCAGAATAGTGGTATATGTTACAAAATTTCCATTTCATCCCTGTATACATGTTAAATGGATTAAAACAAGACACACTTGGTAAACCATGACTGCCTCACTGTGGATTAAAACAACACTTGCTTCCAGTTTTTTTGCTGTTACTACCAAAATATTAGCTTTTTCTTCATCCCTAAGGAGAAAAAAACAACAAAACAAAAAAATACATTTTGTTTAGGTGAATAGTCCAAAGTATTTCTGAAGATACTATCACAGCATTTGGTTGGCTGACAAATAGCTTGCAATAGGTGAAGCTCAATACCCACTTGATCATGGCTGAAGTCACAGCCATGCATATCACAGCAGAAATGCAAGCTGCATGTGAATTTATTCTCAGGTTTTTTTTTTCAAAACTCTCAATAGCCTTGCAAAAAGTTCTGTTTCAACACTAAATATTGGGTGTTAAATAACATTTACTTTAAGATATGTTCAAAAACCTACCTAACAACTTTATTGCTATACCCAAATTCCCATTTCCTTTCTCTCAATACTCTCATGAATTTATCTTCCTTGGAAGCACAGGCTGGCTGAGCTCCAGCTTTGAACTTCCTAGAGGGTTTGCTTAAACAAGTGCAAACTCACATCTGACCAGATGGACAGCAAGAAACCGGATTTTATTTTCGAAATTCTTGCTCTCAGAGCATGACACTTGCACATCTTGGGATCCATTACCACATGTAGGTCCTTTGAACCTGGTTCCATCAAAAGCTGTTAAACTGGAGTTGTTATTCCATATAGCCTCATTTCCAATTCTTTTACCGCAGCCTCTGCAACATCCCAGGTTGCTTACAGCAAAATCAGTGCTTATGCAAAAGCACGGACATAATCTCATACAGAAGACAGTAGTACCTTGTGGCATACTTTGAATTGTATGCTGAACCTCTCACTGTAGCTGGGTGTTGTTTGGTTACATTATGGCTTCTTACCAAATCCAGGAGAATCAGTCACAGAGTAGTCTGAATTATGCAGGCTGTTGTACTAGCTACACCCCACTCCCAGGGCATTACCTGCCACACCTCCATTCTGACCAAACATCATCCCCCACACAAGCAAACAAAAGCTAATTCTTCAGTTAATTCCTGCCCCATCCCTTTATTGTCTCCAGCCTCCATCCTCTCAGTCTGGCCTCATGAACAACTATTTACCTGAAGTTGAAAAGCATCAGTAACTTTTAAGTTAAATTGCTATACAACTTCCAAACGATCATCAAGAAGAAAGTACTAGATAAACAATGAAAATGTATTATATATCCATCCCCATGCCCTTAACAAGGCACTGAAGGGCCAGGGAAAGGTCACAAGCAGAACCTTCAGTGATGCAGGAAGCAGGGCAGAGGGATGCTAGGAATATTTCATGAGTGCTTAAACTGAAGAGGTTTGTCCAAAAAAAATTTCTCTCCCTGAGACTCTTTCCTAATGTCTGTTGATTATTATTAATGATAATTAATATAACTGATAATAATAATTAATATTATTAATGATAATTAATGAAATATTCAAAGAGTAGCTTACATTATTCTCATATGGGACAACGCTGAATTTTAACAGTCCCAACATAAAGTAATGGGATAAATATTCTCAGGAGCCACAGTAGCCCCTGAAAATCATGGGCAAGTGGGTCATCAGCATTTTCTTCAAGCTGTATAAGACAATTACAGTTTTAATGGGAAATATTAAATATCAAGATGAAATCATTGTGAAGAAGAAGGAGGTAACCTTGTCTAAGTATCTAAGTAACACTCCTGCTAAAAAAACAAAAAAAAAAACAAAAAAAAAAAAAAAAAAAAAAAAAAAAAAAAACAAAAAAAAAAACCACAACAAAACCCAAATCTAAGTTTTAGCTCTCTGATCTTTGATTTTCCTATTTACTTGGATTTTGGTGAAGTCTGTGCCCTTTTGCCAACAGTTAGAACTACACATTCTCTGCGCTTGTCAACTCCTTGACTTCCTTTCACACAGCACAGTTACCTTGTCCCCTGCCCAACAGAACACAGTTTCAGACAGTTTCAGACAGACCCCCATGTCCTTACACCCTCCCATCACACCAGATGCCCTGGCTGATGCAGCAGTCTCTGGCCAAGGAGACCTGCTCCAGGTCTTCTTTCCAGTGAGAACGTGCCTCAAGGCTCAGTTTCTCCCACACCTATGGATGTCTCTTGTTCACATGCAACAAACTGAGCAATAGGTTTAAAAGCTTTTGGGATAATACTGCCAGGCAGCCAGTAAAGTCCCACCAGTGCTGTTTTCTTAGGAAGCAAGAATGAACCTTTGGGAAAGGTTGTGCTGTATGGCCAGAACCTCAGGGCTTGAGGGAGAAGAGAAGGGAGCAGTTGTGCTTGAGGGATGCTTTTTGTTCTTTGATCTTGCAGCTAAAAATATACATTTCTCATAGTAACTGATTTACTGATTTTGAAAACTCATCTTTTCTAAGTTTTATACCCTCTCTGTCATATGAGAAACAATAAATTCACAAGCTGCACTGACAATAGAAAGCCAATAAAGTTTTTGAAAGCCAAGGTGCTCCATTCCTAACAAATGCTTTTCCTGCATATGCAAAGCATCTGTGGCTGAAACAGCTCCTTGAGGAAACTCAGGAGAGGAAACTCAAACGTTGTGAGTCAAAGCTGCAGAAGCAGAGGCTATTATTCACAAAAATATCTTCCTGTCCCTTAAAAAAAACATGCAGGACAAGAACAATACAAGCTCACTGTGAATGCAAACAAGTCTCACTTCAGAAACATTTTACCTTGATGTGCCTTGCTCTGGCCTGTGCCACTCTTCCCTCAGCTCTGAAGGCAGAGCCTGGCCAGGGAACTATGACAAAAGGATTGCTGAATAAATTGGTTTTGTTTCAAAAGCCCAGCCCGGTTTTCCAGGAAAAAGGGTTTAGTTGTCTATTTCCATGAACAATTCTCCTCCCTGGAATAGAGTTTAAGAGCTCCCCCTCAGTAGTACAGGGAACCTGTACTGAGAGGGAGCATAAGAACAACATGGGGGACAAAGCAAAGCAAAGAAAAAGGCATAGTAATCATTACAGGGAGAAGAGGAAGTTTCTTTGTTAATTAAAACAACGCATATCCTTAACAGCTTGTGCAGTGGAGAGAGAACATACAAAGTTGTCTGTGACAGCCTTGATTTTGCCTGGCTGCCTGCAGAGGCTGAAAACATCAGTTCCTCGGGCAGGCTGCCACTCACACACTCCCCCAGTGCAAGATCAGCCAACCTGACCGGGCTGCATCAGCATGGAGCATATTCCACACCGTGAAGTATCACCGTGTATTTGCTTTGGCAGGGTGGTTCTGCTGAACTTCAGGCTGCTCCACCTTAGATCACACAGCCCAGGGGCACCTGGGGGTAAGTGTGCGAGGCTGATCCAGTGGCTCAGCACTACAGACCATGCACCCAGCCCAGGGGAGCACTGAATACCCCTTAGCAGGCAGATGTCAGTGTATCTAGGCAACCTGACTCCCTAGACAGGCGTCAGGAGTTTATCCCCAATGTGCTTTTCTCCGACCAGAAGGTCAATGTGACATGTGCTGTCAGGGACTTGATCCTAAGCCAGAGGCCACTGCAGGTCTCCCACAGTGCTGATTCATGTTCCAACCTCTTCCCACCCAAAAAGCAGTGCTAAGGGTTGAGGGTTTGTTCCCAAGAAGCTTTGAGAGCTGGCAACAACTAATGCCCAGAAAGCTGGAGAAACGTCCCAGGAATGACAGCAGATCACACTGCAGTGGAAACATGAATCAGAAAGCACTACTGGCCATGACAGTACCTGCTTTGGCTTCAGAGGAAATGTCACAAAAGTAAGGAACAATACTGATGCAGGTTTTGCTTGTGCATTCATTGCCCAACCAGCAAATGCTGCTAGTACCCTTTAGCTCAAATAATCTCTCATTTATCCTAGGTCACAAATTTCTACCTATGGCAGCTTTTTACAGTAAAGCAGCTATTCCCTCTCTGAATAGTAAATAAAAGCAACAACAAAGGCAACATTAGATAACCAGATTCCAGACTCCCCAAAAGATTTACTCCTCTGTCAAGGTGCTCCTTTGGAAAATTTGAGCCAGTTCCAAGAGAAGCAGCTTTTAAACTAACCATGTACTGATCCAAGAAAAAGCTCTAAGTTATTAGAAAAGTATTTTAACAAGTTTGTTTGATCTTATTTAGCTGGTTAGCTACCTGTACTTTGTAAAACTGTGAGCTTAGCTTCAGAATATGCTTTTATACAGTGTTGGCACTGAGTGTAAACTGGTGTATTTCCCTGTACCAAAACAGATAAAACATGCATAAATATGCAGTGAACAATGAACACATTCTTCAAGGTCCTTTAAGGGTCAAATGCTGTATGGGGGACTTGCTAACAGCAGAGCATAAGTCCCCTTACTCCTGTATTACATACAAACATCTCAGGGCCAGCAAGAAGCCTCATACACACTCAGAGACAGATAAGATAGAAAACTGGACCATGTACCACGGACATTGCAACAGCAATGATTCATCTCTGCCTCCTGGCTTCATGTCTCAGTGTAATGTAATTCCAGGAGAGTGTATTTGCCCTTTGCAAGAGAAGGATTCTTAGCTCTAAGCCAAAAAAACAGCCAGAGCAGTGTGAAGACCTCAGTTCACTGAAGACTGCTCTCTTCTCATCCATCACACTGTCCTCCCCATTCCTATAGGCTTGTTTATTATTTTTATTTTTAATTATGATTTTTCTTATGTAAAAATACTAGGATGCTTCTTTCCAAACTAGAAAAGCCTCTTGGCAGCACTGAAGAGCCTCAGAAGGAAAGCCCTTGCTTGCTGGTCAATGCCAGACTAAAGAGTCCCATCCCAAAGGACTGGTTCACAGCCTCCTCTCCCATGGCTTTTTGCATTCCAGGCACACCAACAGATACAAAAAAGAAAGGACACATTTTAAGTGCACTTGATTTAACGTAAATTACCTAAAGTGGAAAAGTTTGTGCTCATTAATGGAGTTATTCAGAGATCTGAGGACAAATCTCAACAGTTAACCAGGGCAAGAGTTGCTCATACTTGGTGGCATTTATGAAACCATACTGGGTAGCCAGAAAAACGCCATCATCCATCTTTGGCTCAGCTCTTCTCTTCAAAACTCCAATCAAAAAAGATTTAAAATGGTCAAGAACATCAACCACCATCCCATTAAAGCAAAGGTAGAAAGGAGAAGACTTTCAGCAAGGTGATCCTGGCAGTGCTGCCTCAGAGGCAGAGCAGATGTACAAGGGATGGATTTATTGGATTTGATCATATGTAAGACAGCACCAAAAAAAAGTGACTGAAACACAAGCAAATCTAAAGTTACTGTTGTTGCAGCTTTTAGATACGCACTTTTAAAATAAATTTTGTCCTCCTCCTTGTTAAGTTACCCAAAACTTTCACAGCACTCTACAAATCAGTAGTATTTCAGTTGCTGAAGTGCAATTTATTACCAATAGAGAAAAGGAGCAAGTGACAGCCAAAATGTGAAAGGCAGCTCTAGAAATTTCAGTTCTGCTTTGTCAAATGTAAATGTAATGATGGTTTCTTTTGCAGCAGCATTTATTCACAGGGCCGATTTGAGGTTGGTTCACACTGCAAAGTTACACCCCCAGAGAAGGGAAATCCAGTGTGCTTTAGTAATTAGTATATAACTTGCTTGCCTAACAATTAATTTACAGTTGAGAGCTGTGCCAAACCGCACATCCTGCTGCAATCTCACCTGCTCATAGGAAGGAGAGAGAAGTCTGTCCACAAGAGGGAGATAACAGACCAGCAGTGAAGTCTTTTCCCCTCGTACAGGTCTAGCTAAGAGGCTGCCACAGCTCGGAGAGGTGTTCCTCCCTCCCCGAGAGCCTAGAAAGCATCCTACGGGATAGGGAGAGCAGAACGGGACTAAGGAGGAGGGAAAGAAGCATTTTAGAAAGTAATAAAGTACTTGCTTGCTTCGAAGTTCTGAAAGGGATCTAAGCAGGCAAATAAAAAATTGGCTCAAACCAACTGGAGCTTTGCTGGATTCCTATTTTCCTTATTTTTAGTATTGAGTCTGATAAAGCAATTTTGATTAAGCAGGCTAAAAGGATATGTTCAAGCTCACAGTAGCCCAAAGAGCAAGCCTGAGGCTTCAGCAGGTTGTCAGTCAAGAGTGTTTTATACTATCCAAAATATACCATTGTGGGTTTTTTTTTTTTTTTTCCTTATTGAAGTAGCCCTGATGTGCTGGAACCAAGGTCTGAGAACAGAAACTACCAGCTCTTCCTAGGCAGGACCTGCTTGATCTTGTTCTAGAAATAAGAGTGACATTTTGGTGGTCATTTCAGGACCTTGACACCCCCTGGCAGCCAGCAGAACTCTGACTCCCATGCCTCAGGGACCACATCCAGAGCACAGAGCCGGGGAGAGACAGTGCTGGGGCTGCATCCTGACCAGCCACTTGGGTGTGGCAGTGCAAGGATGGGCTTCCTGCAGTGCTCCTTTCTGAGGCCCAAGCACAGAGCTGTCTCAATTTTTCTAACTCTAAATACTTGCTGAGTACAGTGGCACCCTACAGAAGTTCATCACGAGATGGGGCAGGGCAGGGGAGCAAACTGCAAACTTTTCCAAATGCTAGATCCTACAGAAGGAAGTCTCTGCACAAGGTCCATTCTCCAAATTCTGATTTTTGTCCAGAGCACCTCCCTGTAGCAATCCACCAGAAAGCAGGATGGATGAGGCTGCAAGTAGAGCCAACAGAGTACGGCTGGCAGCACACACATATGTGCTTATGGGGACCATCTCACTGGCAGCAGTACACCAGGACCCACTCCAGAGGGACAGGACAAAAGCTAAAGCAGAGACAAACCTATCTGTCAGAGCCTTTGGATTTTTCTCAAAAGACAAACAAACAAACAAAAAAAAAATAATATAGTACAGGAAAAAATACTGCACACAACTAAAAAATTAAACTTTCAGGATGAAAATGGACAGTTCAGTGATAAATTTGAATCCTCAATTTGATTGGGACCACCACAATCACATGACACAGAGGTGGAAAAAAACAGAGGATAAGTAACAACAATTTGATACCAAGTGTGTGAAAGCAAAACAGATCATACTGGCAGCCTTTCTGAACATGGACTTTGTGCATGTCATAAGCCAAGCTTCACGACTGCAAATTTTTACAAGGAAATAGAGACAACCAAATTGTGGGGGGAGCCTAACTGCTGAAACCCAGCTTCTGCAGATGAAGTTTGCCTTATTTAATTACTTAACAGCAGAACTTCGACAAATAAATGCATTCTTAAACTGACAAATTAGCAGGTTGAGGGAATGCTGTCATTTATTCAGTAACCAAGGCAAGTCAAAATTAAAAGGTAGCTTTGTTTGCTCTCACTGGTCAGTTTAAAAACACAAATTCAGCCTTCTGACAGGCAATTTTTCAAGGGCTGCTTAATTGCTACCATTTTTCAGCAGTCAGCTTATTTGCAGAATTCCCTGGCATGCCCCAACAACAGCTCTGTGGTTTGCAGAAGCAAGTGCTTTCAAGATGAGTACCATTCCTCACCTACATAGAAAAATGTACTTGTAAGTAAAAAAAAAAAAAAAAAAGAAAAAAACTCAAACCAGCTACATAGAGGAGAAACTGCTCATGCCCAGTTGCCAAAGTTCAGAGTTGCTATCTCTTTTTATTCAAACTGGAATGGAAGTTATTACTAACCTTATATTCAAGTTAGCTACACTTGCTTGCTATTTTTAGAGCGCTAAAAAAGTAACTCCAGCTTAGGACAATCACACTCTCATTAATTTCATTTTATCATCCACATGAAAACCCCAGTGACAGCATGGCAATCTTCTATGATCTTTCTGTAGAAGAGATCACTACACTCACTACAATTAATCCAGTCAGAGAGATGAGAAAATTTCCATAAATGCAAGGCAGGACTCATTTTCTCAAGTTTCCTGACTCAGCGCTCCCCTTCCACCTACATGTCTCACCCTAAGCCTGGATTTCCCCCTTCCCCCTGCACAGATCCCTAGCTCCTGCCCTGCAAGCATCCTGCCAGCAGCTGCACAGCAGCTGAAGCACCACCGAAAGGGACAGATTCTCTGGCTACCAAGGGCATAAGAAAAGCCTACATCCAGCCTGCAGCTATTTTTTGGGGTGTTTTTGAGAGTTTGCATTTGTACAAACCAAAAGAATGGGAACAAGGCAGAAGTTTCCCCTGGTACCAAGAGCAAGACTGCATTTCATTTTGCAGAGATGTAAATTAATTATGGGAACTGCATAAACCTCCTGCTGGGGCGAGTGGAAATTTCTCTTTCCCCTCCCGCCCACCATAGTCAGCCTACAACTGGGCAAAGAACAGATGATGGAAACTTACATGAGCCATCCAGTAAAAGTGGGACAACCAGAACACATAACTATCCTGGATTGCAAGTTTTATAAATACCTCTCAAATAGACCATGCCCCTTTGGACAACAATTCAGACACAGGACACAGCATGGGACACCACTTCTAATGCATTAAAACAAGAGCTTTCATGTGGGAAGTTCTCAGAATTATTAAAGTTTCACAATTACCACTACAAGTGTTGTGTTAAGGTAAAGGATAGATCAAGAATTAAGTTTCACACATTAAGTGCAGTGCCCAGAACCCAACTCAATAAGCCAAAACCTTTTGCAAAACAGTGCTAATGACTGTGCAAGATAACTAGCAGAAGCCACTTTGAATTTAAAATAACATGAAATTCATGAAGTTAAGATAAAGCCATAAAGTTATAAAGACCAGTTACCAGCCAATTTTAGCTTCTCTTAGATGAACCTCCTTTTCTAGGAGGCAGCAGGGATTTCTGACACTGAGACAAGTTGGTATTTTTGAAGGCTGGCAGAGTCTCCAGGTTCCAGCCAGCAGCATCCTTTCATTGGGGATGCCCTTTCCCTCTCAACACTGGCAGGTCAAGCAGCAGCCAGCATCACCACTGCCTCCCAGCCCCAGGAAAGGCAGAAGATTAAGCATTTTTCCACCCCAGAAGGAAGAGAGGCCTTGCCAGCAACTAAAGGTAGCCCTCTTGACAGAAACAACCATCAGTTGTTGCTCACATTAGTGAGCACCAAGACCACCCTGGGCAAAGCTGCTGCTGTGGAGGCTGTGCCACAGGGCAGCTCCCAGGACAACGCTTCCATCTCTCTGGGCCATCCCACCACAGCAGTATAGTCAAGCAGCTCTGCCCCAGCAGGACATACTAAAGGAGACCTCAGCAATCCACAGCAGCTCTTTTCTTCCAGTGCCATCAGGCCCACAGAATAACCCCAGCCCAGGAGACATTCCACACCTTACCTGAAAAATCCAGGCTGGCTGTTTCTGAGGAAAAGAAAGACAGGCTCACCACTATCCTGCCCATCCCGAATATATCTGCAATTCCCTGTCTTCTCCACCGGTGCATCAACCTCTCACACAGTCAGCTGGGTCTGCCTCCTCCAAAATCCCCACCTGTGCCCACCCAAATTAGCATCACCTTCCTGCTCCCCCTCAGAGCCCACAGAGGCCAGCCAGCAGTGAGGTGGGTCTGTGCCACCTGTGTGCCAGCTCCGTGGGCTGGGGCAGTTTCTGCAGGGTCACAAGGTCTTTTGTAAAGCGCCACGAGCTCTCCAGCCTGCACACCAGCCCCTGCTGGTATTGGATCAGGGATCACCAATGTGAACAAACAGGCAGATATTGTTCATGAGCTGCTGAATGTTCTGATTTCCTTTCCACATGTCCTGTCAGGCTTCTCTGGGTTTTTCCCCATTCAGCAAGTGGGTTTTTTCCAGGTTGCCTGTGTAGCTTTCCTTATACTGATCAACATAACTTGGGCCTTGGATGACACTGCAAGGAAAGTCACTGAACAATACTGAGAACCCAACCAGACCCAGGCACTGCCAAGAGTGGGGACCAGAATGCTCACAATCCCTGTGCACAAAGAGAGGAGGGAGAGGAGTGGGGTCACCATTTGAGCATGGTGGAAATTAAGGCTAATACAGGGTTTTTTCCACAAGTATTCATTATCCTGATTCTGTTCTCACTGAGGAAGAGGAGATATAATAAGGAAGCAAAGGCAGAAAAAACTAATGGGAGTTTTAGCACTTTCATTAATGTCTTAGTCCAAAAGTGAAGAGAGCATTGACAAAATCTCCTGGATATGTGAGGTTAAGAGATGTCATTAATGGAGAGCAAAAGGGAAATCTCTCAGGACAAACCAGAAGACTGGGGAGCAATGGAAGGGGTATAAACTGACTGGGACAAGGGCAAAGTCAGTCAAGAGACTAATAATGCTTTCTGACAGAAGATTGGAGTTCATCAGCAACAAATAGCTAAAGAAGGTTGTGGATCACCATGACCAGTCAATCACTGATGTAAATCTAGATAATGAAAATATGTTTTTCGAAGTTATCAAAATTGCTAATTCCAGTGGAAATAGGGAAGCAGTATGGAATTGCACAGGCACTTCTGCAAGCCCACGCTTTGTACCACAGACATTCCATCTCTCCCTTTCTTTGAGCCAGACACAGAGGGCCAGCAGGAGAGGGAAAGCTACCAGAGGAGGAGAGGATTTTTATAACCTACCAAAATAGAGGCTGAGAAATTACTTTCTAACAATGCATATTAGCTTAAAGACTCACAAGGGAGAAGAATCATTAAAGCTGAGAATAGGTTTTGGCTCAAGATCAGAAAGTCATAAGACTATTACAGATAAATTTCAGCTGGCAATTAAAAGATAGCTCCTAAACAATGAGAAGCAAAGGGGCTGCAAAAGTCTGCCAATTAAAAAAAAGCAACACCACTTCCCACAGGTACACAGAAAAGACACAGAAAACCTCCCCAGAATCTCACCCACTGTTTTTAAGACAAACCCTGGTGCTTTTCCAAAAGGTCTTGGTGAAGGGATTTCCTATAATTAAGGAACTGGATTCAGGAAACCCCTTCCAACTCTGTCATACAAGTCTGGTAATTGCATATCACATAGGAATTATTGGCATTGACAGAGTTACTGAAGCAATTAATTCGTTTACTAGCATCAAGATACAGTAATCTATTTTTGTGCTGCTGCAAGACTGGGAGAGGAGAGGGAAAAGCAAGAAAAAGCTTCAAGCTGCTTGCCCAGAGGGTACAGACAGTCATCCCTAGGAGTCCTCTGGTCACATACCTGTGGTGCCATCTCAGGTGGTGCCTCGGGAGACAAGGCTCAGATACATGTCAGGAGTGCAGCACCAGAAGGATATTATGGTAACTGTGCCATTCCTTTAAAAAAAATGGGTGGAGGAGGAGGAAAGCCTTGATTGGTTTGAAATTTGAATGGCAGTGAGCTGTGTGATCATACAGGAGATATACAATATATGGCAGCCCCATGCTGCTGTTTGCTCCATACTGGCCAGCCAACACCCACCTCTGGGAAGTTATCACTGGGAGTGGGCTTCAGCACCTCCCCTGCTCCTGTTAGCACTGTGGATAGACTTCAGAAATGATAAAGATGATAAGCACAAGCCAGCACTTCAGCTAACAAAGACAGGAATGAAACTAGCAGTGTCCACTTAGGAGAGCAGGGAGTGCAGATGAACTCAAAGGACAGAAGGACAAATTGTGTGAGTGGTAGAGCACTGGCAGCTCCAGGAAGAGATTCCTGAGAAGTTCTGTGCCTCTCTGTTTACAAAAGTAACTGCTGTAGCCAGCCATACAATCTTCAGCTGTAAACCCCACAGTGTCCTCCAGATCCTAGATATCACAGTGGTGCATACAGTGGGAGAACCTGGCTTTGTATTGTTACCTTTTCAAAGAATTTTTGACATTGTCAAAAGTAGCTGTGTCTGTAAGGTGCTATTAGACATTATGAGATATACTGGAACTGCAGCATGCACCACTCAGACCGACTCCCTCATTTCCTTTACCTCAGTTGCCAAAGGCACAGACATCCAGGAGAAGCTAAAGCCAGAACCTCTAAAGAAAAAAATAATTTTCTGCACAGTTACAAGCCTCTGGAATGAGTCTCTGCATGGTTTTAAAAGAAATGCATGTTTCTACTTCCGTCTTCTTTACACCTGTCTTTGAGGGGGTTTAATTTTTTTTTACTTTTGATTTGTATTACTTTTTATTTATATTTGCATGAGTGTTGCAGTGCCTTAATGTGTATTATCTCAACTCATAAATCTAATTGATATCTATGGGGGAGAGTCAGGCTGGAGACAAGCATGGGAATACCAAACCTCACATTTGACTCCTACCTGGAATTCAGTATTGACATGACTTTTGGAAGCATAGCAAGGTATTTCTGCACAACTGAGATGAGGGTTTTACAAAGATTTTTTTACAGCCAGCAATTATTTGTTACCCAGAGGAAAATTAATATAAAAAGCATTAACCCACTGAGATGGCAAACAGTATAAATTGCCTAAGAGTTCTGAGCTTTTGGTGACAACTTAGTTCCTGGGCATTTGGACCTCTCCCAGCCTCACAGTAGTCTGTAGTCCCAGTCTTTTCTGGTGTGCAGCACAGTGAGGAGTGGTGAGGAGTCATGGTGGAGCTGGTGGAGTCATGGTGGAGCACAGCCACACTCAATTAAAGGCTGTCTGAGGTAAGCCATCTCACACCAGCCTTCCTCAGCATTTGGAAATGTCACCTACATCAGTGCCTCCACCAGCAGCCTCAGGACTGCACCAGTCAGCAGCTGAAGAAGGAGCACAGCACAGCACTGCTACCCTGAGCCCACGGGTGAGAAAAGTTTCTCCTGATGGGTCACACGAAGCTCATTTTCAGGTGTGAGTACATAGATGTTAAAACGCCCCATCTGCTTTAAAGTGACTTAAAAAGTGCACTCAATGAAAGGTTTTGGTTCCTTTACTTTGAAAGTATGGGAGGGGAAAAAAATCCCACACCAGAAAAAGCCAACTAGGTAAGATCCATCTGATACTAGCATTAAGCAAGGTTGAGCTCTTCCACTTCACAGCCCAAAGGCTTTAGCTGCAGGGAGCTCAGCTCAGAGAGCCATAGCTCATTCCTGTAATAAGCAGACTCAATTATTTTTGTCCACATGAACACAGAATAACTTCTGCAGTACAAGGTCTGCAAGAACCTGAGAAACCACCTAGCCCTGTGCTGGGCAGCAGATGTTGGCTGTCCTCCACGCAAGCCTCTGTAGGGGAAAGAGATCTACAGTGGGCTGCCTGCCCAGGGCCATGCCCAGGGATAGGTTCCAGCCCTAAGCCTAGCACCTCTCTGCTGCTTTATGGGTCCCCTTCACTACACAGGCTGCCCAGGGAAATGGTGGAGTCACCATCCCTGGAGGTACTGAAAAGATGTGTGATACTTCGAGACATGGTAGAGTGGTGGACTTTGCTGTGCTGGGTTAAGGGTTGGACTCAGTGATCTTAAAGGTCATTTCCAAACTAAGTGATTCTATGGCAGATTGATCATCCTTTTCCCCTGACATGTCTGCTTTGAGGGCACAGCTCTGGGGCAAGGGATAAAGTTGGCTCCCCTGCCAAGTCAGCTCTCAGAAGTGGCATGTGCTTGCTCAGCTGCACACAGAGCCACGGCAGTGCTGATCAGCTGGTAACAGACTCCTGAAGTAGCTGAAAGGACCAGGCAGCAGCTTGGCATTTATGACTGGGGGCAGGGACTCAGAAACACACTTGAAAATCTGGTTATTGAGGTCTAACACAGCAGGTGCCAGGCTTGCATCCAGCCCCAGCTAGAAACTGGTCATTGTGGGAAAAGAGCTTTCACCCAGCCCCAAATGCAGCAACCACCTCTGAATACCAGTCAGTCAAGGATTTACCAAAATAAGGGAGAAACACACAGGGGTGGAGAAAGCAGGGAGAGGTGGGTGAGAACTGTTTGAACTTCCACCCACAGACAGAAGCTGACGTGCAGCAGGAATCATTTGTGAAACCACTCGGTGGAAGGTCAGCATACTGTAGGTTCAACATGGCTGATGTGCATTTGTTTCACCTTTCCCACCGCCCCCACAAACTGAAAATCAAACATGGAGTTTTTCTTAAGACTCTTTACTTTTTTTTTTCTTAACTTAAATTATACGTCCAAAATACAAGTGTAAAACCTCACAATGAAAGACACTGCTAATTTCTACAAAATAGTCTAAATAATAATGCACTTACATCATTTACACAATTTACCTTCACAATAAAATAGGAGCACTTAGATCACTATTTACATATTGACAGAGGATGTGGCTATGCAGCCACCCACTTTTGGTGCTGTCTCCTGCTGGAGTACCTCTGGGAGACTTGCAGGGAACAAACCCTGCCAAAACTTTTCTAGGTGCAGGATCCTGCCCAAAGGGTACCGAACAGACCAAAATGGTGGCAAGTATTTGCTTTTTCATCTTAAAGCTGTCACTGCAGCACATAAGCACACATCAATGAGTTATTTAAGGAATTCCCTGATACAGAATTTTGCTTTGCTATATTAGGCACTTCATTATACAAGTTATTTATTATGGCTTATGCAAAAGAATTCACTTTCTTCAGGATATGTATTTGCCAGATTCAGTGGGAGAAAGACACATTTAAGGGCACACTTTCAGCCAATGTTTTGGGTTAAGTCTGCATCATGAATTTGGATCACATTACTTCGTATCGGTAATGAAGCAAATATTTTATCAAGACCTGTTCCTTTCAGCAAGTCAAGCAGCCAGTGTGTTTTAAATTTTAGTACACCTGCACTTTTGTGCAAAAACCTTGGCAACTACAGATCTCCCTCTTCCAGTAAGTTAACTACTTACATCCATGCTGTTCCATGTGCCATGGGGTGACATATCCCACATATGATTGTCTTAAAAGAGTACACTGTAGGTTGAGGGATTATTTACATATCTTAACATGTAGAAGATAAAGTTGTAACTTACCAAATAATAAATACAGATCAGAGTACAAGATTGAAATAAAATAAATTAGAATGATTCCCTAAGGTGTTGAATTCCTTCTCTTAAGGCCTAAGCCAAAGATGAAAAAAAATCCTCCAAGTGATATATTCCCAATGGTTCAAAAAGGTTTTGGGTTGGGCTTCTAATTAGACACTGTTTGCAAATTAGATGTTTAGCTAAGCTGGTGGGTATTTGAAACCTATATGATCAAAAAGCAAAACTTACCTCTAAAAGAAGTCTTTTGGGTAAAAAATTTAGACCAAACATTAATACTGTTTTTATTGGGAAGAACATAGTTCTCAAAGATTGTCTCGACATTAATTCAGCAGCAAGGAAATAAGCATACAGTTAAGAACACAACGTATTTGTGAAGCAAATACGTGTTAGTGCACATGATTTTCCAAAAACTTCTCTCCGCAGCTACATTTGTGCGTATTTCAGAATGCTTCTAACTAGATGGTTAATACAAATCTTCTCATGACTATAGCTAAGTCTGCCATTTAAAAAAACTAACTGAAAAACAGTTAGGAGTTAACTTACTCAAGAATGATGCCAAATTCCAGGTCCAAATATATCAGAACACTGAGAAATTTGGAATCCAAGTAAAAATCTTAAAACTTAGGTCTATCAAACTTGAAAAAAGAAAAAAAAAATCTTAAAAGCAGTGAATCTGCTCTCAGAATTGCACACTCACCAGGTTTGTAAACTCTACATGAAGTCAGTGATGCACCGTTCACTGTAAGAGGTATAATGTGGATGCTCTATGCAGAGCCATACAGATGCTTTTTGGCTGCAGTTTCCTTCACATCTCCTCCTTGAGGATTAAGCATCTAAAGTAATTTGGTAGCTAAAAGTGTCTCAGAGGAAGAGGCCTGGCTTTACATGGAAGGGGAGGTGACAGGTGTCCACGTGGATGCCAGCCTGGCATGTGCAGAGGCGTCGTACTGGCTGTCGGGCAGGTCCGCGGGCGCCGCGCCGTCGTACAGGGGTGAGGCAGAGGAGGCTGCTGTCACGGGGTGGGACAGAGCTGAGTAGTGTCCTGGAGAGCCACGCAGGAACTGGGAGCTCAGCCCGTTGGACATGCCGCTCGGCTGGGACGCCGGCGTGATGGTGCTGTTACTCACAGACCACAGGTTGGGGTACTGACTGGAAGAGGGAAAGCCATAGGTAAAACCAGTTATTAGGGACTCTAGTGCCTGCTGGCAGCTCCTCAGCTCACAACACAGCCCCCAGGCCAGGTCTGTTTGCTGCAAACAGTGAAACTCTCTAGGCAGTTCCCAGCCACTGTGAGGCAGGAAGGACCCCCAGGCAGAATCTGTGCTCATGGCAACCCATAAATAAACTGAACTTCCCTATTTTCCAACAGATAGGGGCTTAGACAAAAGGGGTGGCAGAAATGCCTTCCGTGAGGCTTCACAGTTCCAGTTCTACTGGTTTTACCTAGTGAACAACTCAGTGCAGAAATTGAAACTCCAGGAACTTTGCAATTTCCTAAATATGCATCTAGATGTGGATCAGACAGAGAAAGAAGTGCTAGAAGGACCTTTTTACTCAATCTGTGTTCAGGACTAAAAAATACGTTCAGCAATACAGTTAACTCAGAGTGGGTAGTAGTACATAGTCTGATTAACAGTTCCACATGCATGGTTCAAATACAAAAATGCTTTCCACAAACAGAATGGTAGGTCTAATTGCTAAAAAAGATGTCCAGATCTTGTCCCTCTCTAGTTCATAACAAATATTTTACCACCTTTTCTGCAGCTCTTTGAATTTTCAAGTTTAGCTCTAAGGGACTAAACACAAGCTGAATTTTTGCTAAAGGATTCAAAAGTTTAATTAAAGATAGTAAGTACAAAGAGGAGAAAAAATTCTTTTTTTATGATCACAAAATATCAAAGACTTTCACCACATGTACAATCCCATGCTATGCTGGTTAGTGTGGCAATGCTTAAGTAAAGAATTACTGCCCCAACCGTGTGCTCCTCCTTCACACTGCTCCATCATTTGTAGCAGAATAACAGCTTCTGGACATGGCTGGAAAGCTATGACCAGCCAAAATGGAAGGGATAAAGAAAATAAACTTTTTAAACACCATTATGCATAACAGAGATGAAACTTAAGATTGAATTTGAGGATGCTCTCTATGTTTGTCTAAGTAATTTGCAACCCATAATTTATCAAGTATTGTTGTCACATGTATCTACATTTCCAGAGCCAAAGCATCAAAAAAAAAAAAAAAATCTGTTTCTTCAATCTGTTTTCCTTGTGGATAGTCCTTCTAAGTGCCCCACAGAGTGCTAATGGTTCATACCAGTGGCCAAAAGGACTTCTAATCTGCTGGTGACTCTTTACCTCCTTTTTCAGACTTTTCTTCCCAGAAAGTAGCAATACAGGTATTTGAGGGATGAGCTCCTACCTGGAGCTGGTAGCTGTGCCAGTGCTGTGACCCATGGGCAGCATGGCTGTGTGTGTAGTAACTCCCAGAGAAGACCAGTTGTCATGGGACTGCAGCATGGATAGGCAGGCAGAGGAGTTGTCAGCATAGGCTGCTGAGAAAACACATAATCACTTACAAACACTAGAATCAGGCCAAATAGCAATCTTGTATTTAAATGTAATGCAGAGGTTTAAACCACCCTTCCCTACTACTACCTTGGAAAAAAAATACTAACAAAATGACACACAGAGAAAAAAAACAAAGCCAGCAATCAGTAGTGTCAAGCTCATGCCTTTATTGGCATTGCCAATGTGTTGTTTTGTTCCACTCATAACAACAAAATCTTATTTCTGTGAAGGGCCTGTGGCCAAAAGGCTGTCTGCAAGCCAGGTGCTAATTCAGCACATGCCATTTTATACAGTCAGTGGAAAAAGGAGGGCTCTTTATTTACACTGTCACCTGGAGATCTTCCATCTCCATCACCTACACTGCCAGTAACAGTCTGGTAAAGCTGGATAACAAACCTATCACTGGATCACACATCCCAGTTTTGAGCTGAGCATGCCACCTTGAAATCTGCCTTAGGCACCATCAGGAGTGCCTGGACTGTGGCTTAGACTACTTAGTTTGTGACCCAAACTGGCTGGCTCACACAGCAGGGGCACTAGGAAGCTAAAAAAGGAATCCCACACAGCCACCCATGGCCAGAAAGAAGCTGCTGTGGTAGCTAGCTAAGGGAAGGAAGTTTTTCGCTGAGGACCAGGGAACAAGAAAGAACACCAGAGAGGTTTTGTTCTTTTATCCTTTTTTAAGTCTTGCACAAAATTTCCAAGATGCAAGAAAAGTTCACAGAGAGCTAGTTTGCCACTTTTAAATGAACTACAAAGCTACATACAAGACTGGTCAGGTTGCATCTAAAAGCCCATGTATTCGTAATTCAAAATAATAAATATATTTTCAGTGGGAACTTTCAATATCTACACAGCCTGAAAGCTAAAATTGTTAACCATTCTTCTTTGCCAGAAGAAATTTTAAGAAACCAATGAAACAAACAAAAAAAAAACCCACTGTTAAAAATGCCCTTTTCACCCTTAAGTACCTGGTGCCCGAGATACTAAGTCTTATGATATTGGGCTACTTCTGAGCACACCTTTTTTAAAAGCTCTGCAGTTTACTCAGCTCTTTATTGTTTCTATCTATCCACTGGTGGGACGTTCGTAGACAGACCCTAACTACAGCCACAGGTAACATCAGCTGACAGCTTAAGATTGAATTTGAGGATGCGCTCTATGTTTGTCTAAGTAATTTGCAATCCATAATTTATCAAGTATTGTTGTCACATGTATCTACATTTCCAGAACCAAAGCATTAAAAAAAAAAAAAAAAAAATCTGTTTCTTCAATCTGTTTGCCTTGTGGATAGTCCTTCAGTTCCTCAGTTCTAATCAGCCCCTCAGTTCTAAAGACACTGGGAACACATATTCGGCTCAGGGCCCCCTCTTCCCAGAGCTGCAGCCTCGGACTTACTTGGCGAGTTGTTCCTGTGTGTGTAGGGGCTGGCGTAGGGCGCAGGCCGGTGGCTCCTCAGCGATGAGTACCTCTCACAGCTGTGGGCAGGGGACAGCGACAGCGGGGCTCCAAACTGCGCGTGAGGATTGGCAGGGGGGCACAGAGCCCCACTGCCAGGAATAAGCCAGCTACCTACTGTGGGGAAGCAAGAGGTCTGTGACAGAGGTGTGCAGTGCAGGCAGGCAGAGAATCACAGCAATGAGACAACCGAACAGCGAGGAAATGCACACGCAGGAAAGGAAACTCAAGTTTCAACATAGCTGAAAAATCTGGATCTTTACAACTTTGAGAAATGCTCTTATGAAGGAAAATAAGAAAGCAGCTTAGAAAAAGTCTTATGTCAAGCTAACTTATTTTTTAAATTACGATTTAACCACAACCACAGTAAGGAAACATGGACATTGTTAAACCCTCCCATATGTAGGTATGTGTGCTCAGTAATTGTTAGCATAGTATTCAATTTTAAATTGCTCCTTTGGGGGGTCTCAATCTATAGCTAAGCTCTGAAGTTTCTCAGACTGCTAAGAACTCCTCTTAAAAATTAAGTATTTTCTCTGAAACACAATAATTCCTGCTGCAAATCAACCCCCCCCCCCCCAGCCCATCCTTTTTAGGCTGCATTTTATTGTCAAACATCTGTTAAAAGAAAAATCATTAAAACAGGAATGCTTTTCAATCATCTAGAAGAACTTCTTCAATCAAATGCCCATAATTTTCTTAGAGTACTTAGAACATGAGTACTGTCTCAATAAATTTTATTAAATAAACTTCTGTCTCATGTCCATGTGAACATTGCTATCCTTGTATAAAAAGGCAGATGTCTTTTTAGACATAAAGGCAACTCTGCATAATTCTATTAAATGGTTTTGAATGCAATAAATCCTAACCACACGCAGAGATTATAGTGTTTATGCAATCATCAACAATGCATAAACCACAACCACAGAGACTGGTAACATTCCTCTATGAACTAACAAGCCAGCTATCAAGAACTGGTCTCAAAGTTTTGCTTAACTTCACAGAGAGCAGAAGAAATCAAAGTCATGCTCATGATGCACAACGAAAGGAAACATACACTGTGAATACCCAGACTGCTGGCTGTCCCCAACTTCCTCCATCATGTCTTTGTGATCACTCCTATAAAAGAAACAGTGTTGTATTAGTTAAGAATTTGCCTTTACAAATTTATCTTAAAAATCCACATTTTAGAATTAAGTTAAGAGCTCTCACCTTTCTTTTGCATCAAGAAATGCCTTTGCAAACGGATTGTATTTAATTTTTAAAGCTGTGATCTAAAAACAACAACAAATATCTTTATTTACATGTGTCACCATTCATTATCACACTGATATTAGGATTTGAACTAGGACTATCCACTGAAGTTGGTAAAATCAGATTTCTGAAGAAACAAAAGTAGGCCCATAAAAGCAATTGATGGGCACAAATTAAACAGTTCCTTAAGGTCTGAAGTATTACCAAAGCATTAGGAGTTAAGTCTCTCTGCCAAATTTTGAATAGCCTGAGTTCATTGATCATCTAAGGAAACACTTAAGAAAGGTAGTAAACTAAATAGCTATAAAAATCTTCACATTTCAAGCCAGAGCAGATTTGACATCAAAGAAATCTCAGAAAACCTGATAATTACAACTTCATTCAACACACACATGCATTTGGACTAACAGAAAAAGGGCCACTCCAAAAATGGTGCCTTCAGTCATTTCACTGTGTAGTTCAAATGGCAATTTTTTTTTTTTACCATAGCTGTTTGCCCCCACAGGGTCTATAACGAATCTGCAGTACATATTGAGACAATGATCAGAACTCTCTTCTGTAATTCATTCATAGGGCTTTTGCATACATTTAAATTAATCTTTTATATTTAGCTTCAAAAAAAGCATAGGAAGAGCTGAGAAATGCAAAAGGAGCTCCCTTATTTTGCTCTGCAACATGCACGCTTTGCTACTTGAAACCTCCCGGTACTGGCATCCTCTCCTCCCCGCTGTGCATACCTCCTCGTTCTGGTAGGCTGTCACAGCTATAAACTGGGTTTCTGGGAAGGAATGGCTGGTGATCATCCGCTGCGGGCCACCCACTCGCACTATGTGAATCCGTGGCTCATACTTGTGCAGGGAGTTCAACATGATCTGTGAAAAAACAGAGCAGGTGAGCGGTGGCAGATGCTGCCAGGCACAAAGGGCACTCAGGTTTTAAAGTATCCATCTTTCCTTCAGAGGTGGAAAAAGCAGTAAGTGCGAGTTAAGCCTAAAACTGAAGCTGCGAGAGAAGGAAAGGCACACTGAGGACAGACACAACTTTCTGCAGTTATCCTCATCCCTGTTATTTGACAAAGCACTCACAGAGTCACAAATGCATCAATGATAAGTCAGCCTCAGAAAGCTTCATCTACCACACCGCTGACACTAGCGGATATTCAGACCAGAAGGAGATTTCCAAAAAAGAGAAAGTGATGAAACATCAAGGCACTCATCCTCGGTGGAGCGAACAGCTCTCCTGAATGAAAGAATGAATGAATCGGGGTGGGCAGGGAGAAGCACGACCCATGCCAGCACGTTTGGTAAGGAAAGTATGAAAGCGAGCAGTAAGGAGAGAGCGAGCGCTCAGGGCCGGGCCGGTGCAGCCCCGCTGACCGACAGGTCCCGGTGCCGGTGTTTACCTGCCCGCCGCCGTTGAGCTTGTTGGTGAGTTTGACTTTGCTGAAGGAGACGGGCGCCTTCATCCAGTGGGCGCCGAAGTTGGGCGAGTCGGGGTGGATGTAGACGCAGCTGGGCGCCTGCGGCTCCGGCTTCCCGCCCGGCACCCACTCCCCGTTCACGTACTTCCAGCGGTGCCCGTCGGCCGCCACGAAGTCCAGCAGGAAGGAGTACATGGCGTTGGGGTCCAGCCCCGACACGCTCACCTTCAGCACCGGGAACATCCTCCTGCGGGCGACACGGAGGCGCGAGGCACGGCGGCGGGCAGCCGCCACCTCCGGCCCCGGGCGGGAGCCCGCCCCGGCCCGCCGGGACCCCCTCGCCCCTCGCGGGAGGGCGGCCGGAACCGGGCCGGGGAGGCAGCGCGGGGCTGGCGGGGCCCCTCCCTACCTGCCGTTCTTGGTGACGATCATCTCGTTGGTGAGCTCCTTGAAGCGCAGCCACAGGTCGCTGTCCTCCAGCGCGACGCGCAGCTCCCGCTCCGTGGGGTCCCCCTTCTCGCTGCCCGCCTGCAGCTCGCTCTCCACGGCGCTCAGCAGGTGGTCCACGCGGTACTGCGGGGGCTTGCCCGCGCCCTCCGCGCCGGGGGAGCTCATCCCGGCCCCGCGCCCGCCCGCCCGCGGGGCAGCTCGCTGGCACGGCCGCACCGACACCGAGCCGGGCCCGGGCCGCCTCCCCGCGCCCTCGGCGGCCGGGCCGCTGTTATAGCCCGCCATAAACGTCCCCCCCGGTGACATCACCGCGCCGGCGGGGGGGCCCCGCTGATTGGCGGGCGGCGCCTTTGATGGGCGCGGGCGGCGCTGCCCATTGGCCGCCCGCGGCCATATCAGAACGGTGCCCGCGGGAGCCTGTGATGTTAATTGCAGCCCGCGGGATTAAACGCGGCTATTTTATGTAAATCTGCCCCCAAATGTTTGCACCTCTATCAAAGCCGCCGGGGCCGGGGCTCCGGCAGCCGCGGAGGAAATGGCCCATCTCGGCAACAGCCTCACAACCGGCCAGCGCGGCACCCTCCCGCCTCCCGGCGCAGCGAGACGCCCGGTGCGCTTCTAGGCGGGCAGTCCTGGACGGGAGGCGCTCCCGCCGCAGATTCATATTTAGGGGAAGAAACGGGAAGTCCTCTTCTCCGGGCGGCCGCAAGCTGACAGCAGCACCCCGCCCCGCACGCCGCTCCCCCCCGCACCTGTCCCTGCCCCCTTGACGGAAACTTCTGCAGGGAAGGGTGCAGCTGGCAGCGACAAACCTTGCGGGAAAAAAAACCAGCCAGAGAGCTGGAACCGCACTGTACAGCGGCTGACCACAAACCGGGCACAGCACGGGCACTCCCCGCTTTTAGCGAGCCCATGAGCCCGCCCGTGAGAAAAGTGGCAGAGTTTGCCTCACAGCAGCAGCACAGGCAGTGCCTTCGCAGCCGAGATGCTCGACGGCGATGGTTTCGAGCCATCCCACCTAAATGATTTTTTTTTTAAATCTGAAAATCGGATCGATAGCCACCCACCATCCCACCTAAATAAAAACATACTTCTGATCGATAGTTAAAGGCTTTGTTTCGTGTAGGAAGGAGAAACGCCCGCGAGTTCCTGCGGGCAAGAGGGGAGAAACTCATAGGTGAAACTTGGCAACGGGATGAATTTGTTTTTAAGTTGTTTGACACAAAAACAAGGGCCGGGACGAGGGAAAAGAGGGGTCCTCTGAAGCACTCCCGCCGGCCGGTGGTGTAATAGTTTGCATTCTCCGGAGCTGCGACGGTCTGTGGTGTGAGGGAAGTTTATTACCTTTCCGTGAGAATCCCTGGATAGAGGGCGAGGGGGAGAGAGGTGACAATGAGCAGGAAATAGTTCAATGGGGTCTCTTTAAACAATAACAAGTTCTTTAAACGGGAGCAAAGGAGAGGGAAAAAGAAGCGGAGCGGTGTAAAAATCAGAGTTGTTTTTAAAACAGGCATCTCCGCTTCTCCAAACACCGCGCACCATCGCTGCCAGGATTTTTCAAATTTTAGAGGAAGGTGCCCGGGAGCAAGCAGCCTGGCAGCAGAAGGAGCTGGAAGTCAGGGCTGCCAGGGGAAGGCACGCTGGAGGTCCCTTTTGCGGGATGCAGACAGTGATTGAGTCCTTTTTGGTTTAGGCTGCATTTTCATCACACAGCACCGTCGGGCTCATACATCGTTCACTTACTCAGCTCCGCAGAACTTTTCTTCCCTTCAATCTGACAAGCCGACTTCCTTCAGCCACCTCTCTTTTTTCTTTTTCTGCACTGTACAGAAACGGGAGAAAAAAATGTTATCCCTTCAGATTAATTCTTGCTTTAAAGTTTCTTAAAGTTCTTTCTGCCTGAGCACCTACTGCCTGCTTTTTGTCCTCTTCGGAAGGGGAAAGCAGCATTTGCAAATAAATTACGGGCAAAGTTTACTAAGTTGATACGTGGTCACTGCTAGCCATAGTTGGAGATGATCTTTTCGCTATCAGGTGTTTATTTCACTGAAGGTACTCCGGTCTAAACAAGCAACCACGACCTAACAAAAGCCACGAACGCTCAAGCTCCGCATGAGCACGGCACGCTGGCCCTCGGGTGGGCTGGCAGCCCCATCTTTGGGTCTGTGCTTTGAAGGCGACATTTCAAACATCTCAATCCCGAAAAAGCCGAGTGCCAGGAGAGGCTAACCCCGAAGAAGGAGTCGCACAGACAGCTCCCCGCTCCGTGCAGGTGACAGGGAGAGAAGGGACTTTTCACCCCTTGCAGAAGTCGCGTCACTTTTAGGGTACGGTCCGCGGGGAAGTGGGGGGAGGGGAAAGGGGACAGGAGCAGTGGAGGTGGTGGGGGTCTTGATGGTGGGTCCTGTCCTGCCTCAGCTTTTCCTCAGCTCGACGCCACCTGACAATGAACGTGTTTAAGAGCCGAAAGCAGCAGGAACAGCCGGAAGCGACGGAGCGGTTTTGGTGGAATATGAACTGTTCTGAAAATGTATAAATCAAATAATTAAAGACGATCTAAAATTGTATTTCTATGATCTGAGCTTTTAAAACATCATTTAATTCTTCCAGATGGATGCTTCAAGGAAGGACCAATCCCTCTATATATACACGCACTCAAGCAATGAGAAGCCCTTCAGCAGCAGACACTTACCTATATGGTTAATACTTTTTTCACTGATCGCTCTCTTTAGGCAGAGAGAGGAGAGTTGAAGTTCAGCTTATTTGATATATCTCACATTTTACTTAATACTTAGCAAATGAGTGAGCTGCTCATCCCAGACAAGTAATGTATGCTCTCCAATTTAGCTGGTCTTTAAAAAAAAAAAAAAAAAACCTTTCCAGTTTTAAATTTTGAAATGACCATTAAAAAAAAAAAAGTTTCCAGGAGTTATGCATAATCTTTGGAATGCCATAAAAAACATAAAAATAAAAACAACCTAACAACTGCTCCAAAAGAACCATCAGACCAAAACCGTGAAGTTTTTCCTCAGCTTGGATTCCTGTCGTCTTTATTTTATTTCCTCCTCCCTCTTTCTGATCTTAATTGCACTTTGGTTCTCAGGAGAGAGGACTCCCCACTTCCACAGTCTTTTCAGCGGGAGCTGCAGTGCATGACAGTTTACAGCCAAAAAACTTCCTCCAGCCGAACAGCTATAAAGATTCCCGATTTATAGCAATACTTTCCCTCTTGCATGGGAAGATTAGTAGCCTCCAGCTGTTACTTCGTGTTCAGAAGGCTTGTCCGTCATTCCCTACCTTATTCCCCGGGACACCGCAAATCCCCAGACACCTTCCCAGCGGGAGCCAGCCCGTCCCTGCGGTCCCAGGGTACCAGCTGCCCCTCGGCAGCTTTAACCGCCTAAGGATGCCGTGCGAAACTGTCAGTGTGTTTAAGCATTGCAGGTATTTGTTTAAATATCTTTCAACTTGCAGTTCTGGGGGGGACACGCGCGATTAACGCCACATTTGGTGCCAGATCCGTGTCCCTGTTGTCCCCTCCCCGCCACTTCCCGTGCCCATACCGGGCAGCAGCGCCGGGCTGGGCCAGCACCCACTGAGCCCGGGGATGAAACCCACCTTTCAAAGGTCAAAACTTCCCACTTCTAATTCGCTGAAAAAATCAGCAACCTGCTTTACGACCACCTGTTTTTTTTTTTTCCCTTTTTCCCCTGAAGAAAAATGAACACATTTATCATTAGACATGTGTCACCGAGATGTACATTTCTACTTGTCAGCTGCTGTTTCCTGCACACTGGGGAGGAATGTCCTGCTGATACGACTATTGAGACATTGATGTGCATTTAAATGCCATTTTCCTAGGCAGGTTCTGGATCTTATTTAATCTGGCATATAATTTTCCTTAGATATACGATTTACACAAAACCTAAAGATTGTGTTGGAAGAGCTCTTTATAAGAACTCATTGCTTTGTAACCCCAGCTTGCTAATATATACTTACATAGGACATGATAACTTGTGAAAACGTATCATATAACATTGTCCATATTAATGTGGGTATTAAGACACTGGGATAAGTACATTTCAGGATCTCCACTTTTAGTATTTAATAGAATTTATTTTCTCCATAGATTTTGATGCAAACACGTTTTTAAGAAACTTTTTTTTTTTTTTTTCAAGCAGTCTGAGCAGAGCACAGCATGTTGATTTTAGTTTGTTTTGCTTTTCCCCCTTTAGCATTTGGGAGGGCAGGGCAAAGGCAGAGTGCCATCCTGCCTTTTTGGAAGGTGGCAAAACTCCCGTTGACTTAGTCAGATCTTTGCTTGAGTACTGCTAAGTACCCTCTCCAGCTCAAACGCTCAGATCCTGAGGTTTCCCTCATGAAAGTCAATGATCAAACTTCCAGTGACTGCAGTGCCTGTTGCACTAGACAGCATCAACTGGGGAAAACCAACAAAATAAACTGGAGCTCCCATGAAAGTCCTTAAGAGAGTGTCTGGCACAAAGATAGATGAAATCAGCAAACGTGGAAGTAGAATATCTTGACCTAGAATACCTTTTTCAACATCTTAGCAATATTGTTTAGATGACAAGAGCTATTTAAACAAAGTTTTCCTGTGTGGACTAATGGGAACAAGGAGATGACACAAACAAAAGCCACTCACCACTCCTAACAGGCATTTCATTGAAAGCTGAAAAGAGGGACAGGCACAACAGAGACTGCAGGGGATGCAGAGAGAAGTAGTAGAATAATAGATACTGCATTATCCTGGCCTAAAGGGTAAATTTAAAAAAACTCCAACCAAGCAAAAACTAAAACAACAAAACAAAACAAACAAACCAACAAAAAAAAAACAACCCCAGAAAACAAAATATACAAACGAACAAACAAAACCAAAACAAAAAACCCGACAAGCAACCCAACCCCACACTGAAGACATATTCTACTTCAAGCAGGGACCTTGGAAATCTGAGGACAGAAAGTACTAGTGTTGTCATAAATGTCCTAGCAGGAGTCCTGTTGGGAGATCCTACCATAAACAACACCTTTCCTTATACTTCAATCCATATAGTTCCCAAAGGGCACTAATGTAAACTCAGCCTTCCTTGCTGAGATATGTTGAAGGAGGTTAAAAAGCTAGTGTTCAGGTCTTAAGGACAAAAGTCCTCAGATTTTCTGGCATTAATGACCAAAACAGACTTTTACTGGAAATATTCATCTTTTCCCTAAGCATATGCCTCTCTTTATAAAAGTATGCAGTGCTAAGAATCAAACTTTCTTTCACAATTCTTTTAATATCAATAAAAGATTTGAGGAATTTGGAAATCTATATTTTTTTCCTCTACTTAACATTTCATGAAGATTACTGTAAGGCTTAAGACAAACTGGATGCTTCATGGCTAGACAATTTTAACACCTCTACATAAAGAAATATAAATCCTAATCTGTAACTGCAGATTTTTTAAAACCAAATCAATCTCTTTTCCATTGTTTTGTGAGGGTTTTTTCCTCCTCCTTTACTGTTAAGTACTTTTTTTTCCCTTCTCCTCACTAGTCCACAGGAAAGGCAATACAAAGTGTTAATGAGCACTATTTTATATTTTATAAGTAAGAATAAGATTTTTAGTATTCATTTGTCAATTTTGTCTAAATCTGGATTATCTCATGCTTTGGAATTAGTGATTGCCTTAAATGTGGCCTCGAAGCTTACAGCCCTTCCTGAACTCTTTACTGCCAAGATTATTTCCTGATTTCTTGCTCTAGGTAACTCCCTCATCCATACAAAATAAAAGGATTGGGACAGCTTCAGCAATGAGAGGTTACTGAAAAAAATTCTCTGCCTCTCTTCAGCAAGGAAGCTTTCAGACAGAAAACTGTTCTCTTTATCTTGTTTGAGATAACCTCCACTGACTGACACCAACAGTTTTGTATAACTGATGCTGTTTTCATCATGTTGGTGCAGCAGATTCAGAGGAAAGGACAGAAACTTAACTCAGTGTAGGGATTATTTGAACACACATGTAGCATGCTCTTACCTCAGCTGAGCCACTTGCTAGGTCTGCCTGCTGTACCCTTTCTTATACTGCTCTGAACACATTTAATTTATTCCTTCCAAGCTGTATGTGACATGCCTAATGCTTAGGTATACCTAACTCTTCATCTTACCCATGCTCACTTCACCAAGGTCTTCTCCACATCTAACTATTTTCATATTATTACTTTTAAGAAAGTGAAATATTCACAAATTGATCAAGCCACCACGATATTTCACTGCTAATCTTTTTCCCATTATGTGCACAGCATTCACGTTGCACACCATGCTGGACAGGTCTGTTCAGAGGGAAAATACGTGGGAGAAGGACCCCACAGAGCAGAAGAACAGGACTGTCACACCAGTGACAAGTTAAACTAAATTTAAATCTGGACAAGGAATAAATAAGTAAGGCAACACTCATTGGAAAGTGGTAATGGCAAAGAAAATCAGAAACTGCTGACACCGCAGCTCCTCAAAGCTCCTCTTGGTCTTCTCAGAGAGACAATGGGCAAAACTAATGCCAACTTCTGCCTGTCACACAGGGCTTAGACCTGGAGAGCACTTTCTGGGACCTACAGACATGCTTGGTTCTCTGCTTGTGGCTCCATGAGGAAAGTAGAATGTTTTTGCTAACTTCAGCCTTTTTGCATTAAACATACCATCAAGCTCAGACAAACACAAATGTTCCTTACAGTTTCCTGGTTTGAATTCAGACAAGGTTCTCTTGACTGAGTCTTGGCCACTACTTTTGGCCTTATGCCACCTAACAGGCTCAGAGATGGGAAAATGATTGATATAATGTACAGCACAAGTGTTTTAATGCTAGGAGAGCTGATTCTGGAGTCTACTGACTCACTGCCTCACTTCAGACAAGTCTTTATGATCTCATTTTACCAACCTTCAGAGTGAAAATATTACACAGAAAGTTTCATTGCTAATATCTCAGCCTTTTTTTCTCTAGAACTATTTTTAATGCAAACAAGCATCCAATAGGCTAACAATACATAATGAAGAGTAACTACATGTCGAAACAAAAATTCACAACCTTTGAAGTCTAGTAATGCAAATTCAGTTTGATTTTCTAACAAGGCTGCATTTTTCCTGATGGATGTTTCTGGAGCACTGGCGTTTATATCAAAGTTCTCATTTTAGTACACTTAGTTCCAGCATGCTGCAGACATTGGTTCATTTTGCACATTAAATTTGTTAAAAAACCCGAAACAAACACCAAAAAAAAAAAATCCACAACAAAATAGGACAAACAACAAAAAACCTCCAAACCAGTAAAAAGGAATAATGTAAGCCCTACCTTTTTATTTAGCAATCTGTGCTGTCAGCAGCCCGTGCAGGTACAACAGAGATGATGAATGAGGAGCAAATGACAAATGTGTGTGGAGCACAACATGTGAAACCACTACTGCCTGTGCCATAGGAGGAAGTGCCAGGAATGCCCTGGGGACACTGCAGAAATGTGAGTTTCTCCACTCAATCACAGACTTTGCACTTACATCCCTGCTAATGTAGTACATTAACAAACTTGCAGACACATTGCAAACATTCATTTGCCTTCTTCAGCTTTTTTTTTAACAAGCTGAATTTAAAAAAATTAAAATCAATCTCAATCATGTTATATTCATTGTTTTATACTAGTAAAAAACCCCACTAATTGAAGCTTTCTCCAATTCTATCCTTAGACAGCTTGTTATTTGCATTTAACACTGGCTTTGCAAAAAAAAAATTTTAAAGAAACCAGAAGAAAGATTTCAATATTGTCCAAGTCAGTAATTTCAGGTGCATTTCATTTCAAGAATCTTGTGGCAGATGCCATGTATCCCCAAGAATTAATTTCCTGTTTCTGTCTGTCCAGATGTCAAGGACAGGGACAATCTAAGAAGTAGAAAAATAACTTCAAGGCACCTTTTTGTTAGGAAGAAAACAGTTCAAGCCATAACACATTGACAGCTTTGATAAAAATAGGATTTAATTCAAGACTTTATCCTTGGCAGATGTCTTGTCTCACACATTAAGTTGTCTACACTTGTAGTAAATATATTTTCATTCAAAAAGCAACTGCTGTGATGCATTGAAAAGTCTTCAACACATTTTACATCTAGAAATACAAGATTACAGTTTGCAACACTGGCACAATATTAAGTAAATTAGTCAAGTACACATTTCTAATAAAGAAAGTGGAAAACCCACAAACTCATTTTATTAATGAATCCTAAATGCTAAAAAAGTTCTTAAGTATCACCTAGTTTCTACAGGTTTTAACTCAGAAATATTTCTGTTGAAAGCAGAGCAAAATCTTCCATGAGTAAAACTGAATACGCATGAATACACATGAATAAAACTGAACAAAGTGTGACTAAGTCCCCAGTTCTTACAATTTTTATTCTTTGATCAATGACTGGAAGCTGAAGATTCCTGTACTTACAAGGCTAGGTGATGACTTGTAACCCTATTTTATTATTGCTTATATGTTTAGCTTTTTGTGGATTTGCACCCTGAGTAGCAGTGAAAAAGAAGTGTAACTTGATAGAGTGTACACATTACAAGTCTTCCTTTCAGAAAAGAAAGGATTGGAATTAACCTAGTCTCCAAAATTCTTGCTTTGTTCCTGACTTTCCTTTTAGAACCCTTGCTCTGCCACAAGGAGGTTTTGGCAAAACACTTATTTTGGGAAGGGGGGAGCAGATAGAAAAGCAGGGGGAGGAACCTAAAAATCTCCACCTTTTGGCCGTCTCAAGTCTGCCTGGAAGCTCAATATGATGCAATTAATGAACAGCAATCCTCCACCTTCAGTGCTTCCTTCCCTTGCTCGGGACAGATGTGCTGACAGCATGGCACCTTCTTTAAAGGAGCTCAGTTTTATGGAAGCTGATCTCTCAGCAAGGCACAAGTGGCTACAGGCTTTTGGCTGCCCCATGTATTTTCAAGGAAAATCACAAATCACCATGTTTCACACCAAACATTCAGACACAATATCAGAGATGAAAATTGTTTCTATCCAGGGTTCAGCAAATGTCTCTTTTTTTTTTTTTTCCCAGAGTACTTTTGGATGTCCATGCACGTTAACATTTTCTTTGGTTGCTTTGGAAAACCTTCTTGTAGACAAATGTATCTGTTTGCAAGCTTTTTTCTCATATGGGGCATGCATTTTACTCTGCTTAGCTTTAACCCCTTCCCTTCTAGGTATGTCCTGATATGCAGCCTCAAACCAGTTCTTTCCCTCCATGCTTTTATATCTTACGAGACATAAAATGCCACCCTCTCCTCACTTATATCCAAATTCAAGGAAGAAAAATAACTCAAAATTCAGCCTGAGTGCCTACAATAACACCTAAACAAGTTACCTGTTAATCAGGGGTGCTCAATACCTACAATTCCCACCAAAGTCAAGAACTGTAGAAAACCAGAATAATTCAGCCCCCACAACCTCCATTTCCCACCTGCCCTCAGACACAGAAAGCATATTCTCAGCTTTACTAACCAAAATCATTGTGATATGCTCAATGACATTGGTTAAAGCAATTTTAAGCAGAAATTAAGTTATTGAATTGGATTCTCATGCCTAAATTTCACCACAGAATTTTGATACCTTTTTAGCTTAAACATTCTAGTAAAAAAAAAAACCCAAGAAGATAGAAGAAAACAACTAAATACACAGAATCCCAGATTTCCTTCCAAGAGGAAGCCTTATGGATATCAACCAGCTGTCCTGAAGGACAGAGAAGACAACCAGTCATTATTCAGAGAGCCTTGCAAAAAAAAAAACATTTGGAAGGATGGAAACAGAATAAAATCTTACCCTTGAGTCTTTCTCCCAAAAAATTAGTTTTCCTAACATTGTCAATGTTCTGACTCAAAGAAATACCAGAGGAAAACAGTGGTCCCTAACGTATTTAAAGCATTTGTGGAGATAAGTTTTGTCTCCATAAAAATTTGGATTAAACTTCAAGCATGATTCAAAACAAGATCCACAGTTTCTAAATACTTTTTTTTAATTACAAAATTGTCTATAAATTATCTCAGAGTTAAGAAAGCAATGTGAAATTCTACAGAAAACAAATTATTTATAAAGGATGCTATGAACTATTAGAAGTGATGTTTCAACAGCCTCAGACCACCTAATGCATCATTTGAACAGAAATACTGAACAGTATCTGAACAGTAATGGATAGGAGGATGTTTTCAATGGATATATTTGAGATGCCTCAACTGAGAAACTTCGACACTAAATCCCAAATACTTCTAATTACTTTCCCTTCAGTGTTTTGTTACTAGGCTTCCAAGTAGAAATCCTGAAGTGGCTGCAGGAGCTCTATCTTCCCTTCCACTTACAGCTGAAAAGCTCTGTGCACAGCACCAGAGAAACTCCTGTTGCTGGAAGTCCTCAGCTGAAAGGTGAGGCTCTCCTTCAAGAGAACAAACCCATGGCAACCTCAGGAAGGGAAAAGCAATTGCCCACTTCATATCTGTTTTGAAACTACTTTCTTCATTTTACATAAATTAACAACTCTAGAAGACTTCACAGGAAAAGGAAATTATTCTTACAGGATGCTGGAAAATTCTCATGGAAAACTGGCTGAAGGTCTTGGGTAAAAAGGCTGTCAGCAGAAACATGCTATTCTGGAAAGGGATGCTGGCTTAGCAATATGCTTTAAAATAAATTAATCACACTTAACATTTCTTCTGCCTTTTCCCATCAGCTAGTTATAAAGAGAGAAGCAAAATAAATAGGTAAACCTATTTGAGAATGTTTTCAGCCTAAAGGAACATGGGTAATAAATGGCTTAAGAGTTTTGCCTGAAGAACAGCTAGGGTAATTTAATAGTATTTCTCTTGACAAAAGTGACCAGATTAAAGGCTAAAAACACATATTTGCAGTTTCTATTTATTTAAGCATCTCACAGGAAGAACGCTAAGATTCAAATATTCCAGGCCTGAAAACAGCAGTGATTGGTAATGAAAGTAGAGATTCATTTGAGAGCCAATGCAACCTATGAGAGTCATAAGAATTACAATAATTCAAAAATCACTCGTAAGTATGTGGAGTCTTTTATTTGTGTTGCTTAACAGAGGTTGGCAACTTCCATGTGTTTTGCTTTGGAACATAATTTGAAACAATGATTTGGGTTTGGCACTTACTGATATACCAGCAATTAGCAAGTTGTTGAAAACATCACAATCTTTTGAAGACCATATTGATCCTTGGGGTATTTTCCTGGCTTTACACTACTTGCTTTTCCTTATATCTTAAATTAGCTTCAGTTATATGCAGATAATAAAAATATGCCTTTATTTGACTCTATTCAACTTACCATTGTCAGTTCAACAATTTCTTTTTTGTTACATTTGAGCAATTGTTCAGCAGGAAATCAGCCCAGCAGTGACATAAAAGAAAAAGTCCTAACTCTTTCTTTAGGTCTTCTTTACTTTGGGATGTTATCTTCAAAGTCCTTAGATCTTTCTTAAATTCCTCATTATGTATGTCTTTTCTTGTACTCTAAAACAAATGCTATACTTGGAGCAACCTAGGGTTCCAGGACCTTGCAGGGGAAACCTACCCAACAATTTAATTTCTGTCCTATATGCAGGAAGGGAGTCCTTTTTGGGGAGCAGCAGAAACCACTGTTCAGGCAGAGTGGTTTTAGGTTGCCCCTATAGTAAAAACTCCTAAGGTGCTATTGCAGCCTAATGGGGCTGCTGGTGTGCATTCACACAGTCCTACTGAAATGCCCTCCTCATTAAATGGGTTATTCAGAAGCCAACCTCTGCACTGACTTCGCTTTCTAAATAACTTTAAATTCAATGTCACGGTCAGAATATAGCTCCTGAATGGCTTCAGGATGGCAGAGTACCCATGGATGTGCAACAGTGCCAGGAAAGGGGAGTCAGTAGATGAACACCTGGTTATCTAGTCAGGTTTCTTTGCAATGCAAGGTCTCCTTTTACACTAGTGTACTGTAAATTGCCAGGGAATTGCTGGCAAGGATAACAGCATTTTGTCACAGTTGTGATTAAGAGACTGAATCTTTAGTGCCCCTTTAAATTGCCTCTCCTGTTGTCCTAATTCAAATAGAATTTCATTGTTTTCAATGCATGGGAGGCGGATTCAGGGGGAAACACTAGCAAATTTCACTTCTGTCCCAGAGAGGTATGCAAACAAACAGCAGAAGTGAACTTCTAGAGAAATTATTTTACTGCCTATTAGTGTCTGTCAGTTCTCATAGATCCATCAGGATGCATGAGAATTCCCTTATAAAGTAATTTATGCGCTGTGCTGCAGAGCAGCACTTTACTCTTTTGATCTTTGATATTAGGGATAACAAATTTGTAGGCACCTTCAGCTTCCTCAGCACTGCCAGGCAATCTAAGCTGGACTTGTCTGACTGCTGCTTGTTCTATTAACTCAGTTTTAAGTAATACACGATTATCTCAAGCATAGCCTAGAAGCAGGCAGGACTTCTGAAGACCATGATTTGAAATAAAAGGGGCTTCATTTCCATGCCTACATTTCTTTATGTCCTGGATTTGGCCAGGATAGAGTTAATTCTTAAATAGGTAAGAACAGACATAGCACTTTGCAAACATTTTCTCTTGGTCGCTTAAACTTGTTTTTGCAGTTATGCTCCTAATAAAAATATGGTGGTGGTGAAAGTTGTTTTTTATGGTTTTGATGAAAAATTTGGCATTTCCCCTTCCAAAGCTGGGAAAATGTTAGCAGTGCTTTCTCTTCCTTTTCAAAGAGAATACAGCACTCTTATCCAGACCATCTTCATGGTGCAGGTTAATACTGTGCACCTGAGGCATTGCTGTACTCCACTACAGAAAGCTGTAGTTCCTTGTTAAGCATCTGTACACAGATTTGAAAATACATTCATTATTTCTATGTGTAAGAGATCTCTGAAAACCTTATGAGGCAACTTCACCCCACCTCCTTCACTTTCCTTTACAGGTATAAAGGTGCTTCTTAAAATGTTCTTAAACTTGCTGTGAAGTTCATAGTTTTGTACAGATCACTTACACAGCAACCTGTCATAGCTGCATGCAAGTTGCATACAGTCTTTCTTGGGACTTGTGGATCTTCTTCTAAAGGAAAATGTGGCTGTGTTCAATAATATAATTTTCTAGGTTGCTTCTTTGCTATCTTCTCATATGCAGTCAGTGGGGCTTCAAATGTTCCATGTTTCCTCCCTGAAAAAGAAAAAGAAAGAAAAAAAGAAATAAAAAGAAAGAGCTGAGCTCCTGCTACACATCTCCAGAGCCCTGTGGGAACAAAGCGCCAGGAGTGATGGGAGGGAGGATGGAAAACCAGTGGGAACAGGCAGGAGACAGACAAGGCAGTGGGGGAAGGGGCCACGGGGCAGTGGGGGAATGGGAGCAGAAAGGAGCCAGGTCTGGTAGGCTGAGGAGAAGCCCGGTAGGAGAAACTTCTTTGTTTGCAGGAGAGAACAAAGGGGAAGGGGAAATGACTGAAGAAGCAGAGCTGTCGGGTTAGAAGTTCTTCCTTGTTGCTCCTACCTACTCTCTGTCTGCGCCCACGAAGGGGAAAACGAAAACACACAGAGGGAACTGATTAGCATGTGCAAACATTCTTCTTTTGCTCCGCTTGTGACAATTAGCTGTCCCTTTTTCCTCTCTTTGTTTGGCGCTTTGGACAAAAACAACTAGATACGAAATTGTGAAATTGAAAATCTAATATGGCAAGGCTATAGAAAATACTGACTTCATTGATGTTGACACATCAAATGTAATTTGTCAGCAGGTCAGAAGCACTGGTTTCTCTTAGGGCTGACTGCTGCAAAGAAAACTAACCTGACCAACAGCAATATGATTTTGCTCTAAATCTAAAACTTTTTTTTTTTTTGTATCCTGAGAGATTTGGCAGGGAGAAGTTGGCATTAATGTCACAACTTTTGTATTGTTAGTATACAAAACTGCTTTGCTTTAGGTTAAAAACTCCTAGTGGAAACCATTTATTTGTGGAAAGAAATGTCGAATCCCTGTGAGAAATTAATAAATATATTTATTTATCAAGCAGACCATCTAAAATATCAAAACCAGAGCAATACTCACCTTTTCTAAGTTAACTAATATCAGTTCTTTGCTGTAAGACTGTTTTCCTCTTAGCAATATTACAGCAGAGTAGTCAGCATTTCAATGTAATCTGCACTACAATGCCCTATGTTAATGCAGACAGATACTTCAAAAACAGAACAACATGTTAATTGTCCCTTCCATATAACTCTTGGGCCTAACAATTAGTACCCACTTTTATTAGCAGTTAAGTGCAGAAATATACCATTTAAAAATCTTACAACCTTTGTTCTGGATTTTAGGTGACTTCCACAAAATTCGTCTTTACTAATTTCTTTTGTAAGATTGCATCTCTGTTGTAAACAACATTTTATTCCCTGACTTGTTGTCTGGATAGTGAGACAAAGAAACAGGATAACTTATTTTGCTAAAATTTTTGTTTTCTTTTTAATTTTATTTTAAGAGATAAGTGAAAGCTGGAAAACTTTCTTGACTGGTCATGGATGATTTTTTTTTTCCCCAGCTCTTTACCTGCTCTACTTGGAACTCTGAATGGCGTAGCTGGAAATTCAGCTATCTTGGGAGTTAAACTCTTCAGCTATAAAATTGGATTAAACTTCCAATTTCTTGATCAAATCTGAAAAAAAAACATGGCTCAAAAGAGAGCACTATCAAACTTGGGAAGATTCTTCCTGTGAACATGAATTACCAGAATAGCCATGGTCGTGCAAAACAGGCTGACCAATCCCATTTTTATTCTTTTGTGAATACTCATTGCTGGCTTCACTTTTCATACATTCATTATTTCAGTTGCTCTGTTTTAAGACACACTTTGTTCTGTGCAAGATAAACAAAACAAGCAGCAATTTCTGGAAGTAAAACATGAACCTGTCCTGTAGATTAATTTTGCTGCAGTGAAGTTACACTGCCCTTACACACTCATCCCCGTCCTGCTAGTAACCAGGGTGTTCAAGCCTTAATCTCTTTTGCTGTGTGATAAATATCCTCCAAAGGCTCGCTTATGTAGCAGTGGCACTAAACACATGCTAGTAATACCTGCTGTGGGGCTTTTTTTTGCAACAGTTGAGGGGGAGTTGCTGCCACTTTGACTTTATCTGTGCTTAAATGAACTGAGAGTTGGCCAAAAAGGCGCTTTAGGTACCTGGCTAAATTTGCCTTGCAATTTACAGCTGTGACAGGAAAAATATTTTGCTTGTCCCTTTCATGCTCTAAAGAGTGAGGAAACCAGTTTTTACATATGTAAAAGTTGGGTGTTTTATCTCACACAACTTTCCAGTGCTTGCACATTTTCTTGTCCATCACAAATTATTAACTTTTAAGTTTTCTAAGCTCCTAGCTCTCAGTGGATATTTCTGGTTGAAAATAGTGACTCATGACGGTTTTTTTTTTTTTCTTCTCCACTGACCATCTTTGATTTCTTAGGGTATTCTCATCTCCTATTTCAAGAGTTGTGCTCTCTCATACAGCTGAGGGTATTGTCTCTGCTACCATGGTCTGTTCATTTCCATGAGAGTGTAAAACAGCCCACTCATGCATGAGGTATGAAGACTTCCATAAAATGAAACTGAAAAAACATGTTTTGCAACATACCAAGAACATGAACATACTTCTAAATATGCTTATTTTTACTGTTTCCTGGAAAGGTGAATTTATTGATTTGTACTCAGTTTTGTTGCTGGCACATACTGGTACATGGAAGGTCTTATTTTTCCATCCAATTTAGTTGTGGTACAAAATAAAGAAAAAAGTCACTGGTATTGTGGTTTTCAGTACTGGAAGTGTGTTAGCTCAAATGGAGAAACTCAAGTTTCATTACAGCAGTTTAAGCTTTGAGTTGCAGCAATATCAACCATTCTGAAAAATTACTTCAGAGATTTGCTGCAGAAAAAGAAGATAAAAGAGTAGCAAAAATTCTTGTCTTCATATAAGGCCAGGATCATTGTTAATACCAAAAAACCCAAGTATTTATAGATAGTGTGTACTTGATGTAGCTTTTGGGGAAGTAATAAAAAGATGATTTCTTGTTTCTATATTTTAGTAATTCCTTTCCAGCTTAGGAATTTTTTCTTTGTCTGCCTGATTAGTCCAATCAGTAACACTTGATTTAGCTACTTAAAGTTAAAAAACCAAACAAAATGTCACCATTACACTGAAGAATTAAGCCATGTAAATTTATAGTATCAGTCAGTCCTGAACAAGAGATGTGTCATCATTGTAGTTACACCAGCTATTTAAAAGTACTTTAGTATTTTGCTACTTAATTAAGAAGGGAGAAAAATGCAGTATTTGCAAAAGTAAGCATTCTCACAGATGTATAATTTGAATTGGAAAAATCAATATAAAGACCAATCCGGTTTTAAGTCAAACCTGAGTCCCAGTCCTACTGTTTGTTAAACCAGTCTAAATGTTTGGAGCCAAGTACAACACCTGCCTTGTAGCTGGATTCTGCATAAGGATGGTGGCTTATTTCTGATGGGGCTTGCTTGGCTGGACTGCACATCCTGTTTTACCTATGATGCAAGGAGGTGCCCCCAGTGGTCAGTGGAGGATTCCTGAGTGAGTGTAGCACGGGAGCGTGGGGTGATGTGGGACCCTGACAGAGGCACTCTCTGCTTTTCTTTCTTACCTTTTTTTGAGTTACAGCCCCTCTGAGTCTGAGGTTAACTGAGCTGATCAGAGCACTTGGTGTCCTTACAGCAAATGAAAATAACACCATCAAAGCCAAGAACATCAGTGATTTAGTGAGGGACTTTTTGAGTTTTCAAGTCAAAATGCAGTTTTCCTATTGCCAGACTGAATCTTGAGACTTCTTTTTTGGGCAAGATGGAAATGTTTTACTTTTTTTTTGTTTGTTTTGGGCAGGGGGAGGGGTTGGTGGTTTTTTATTTTGCTTTCTTTGGGCTTTTTGGTTGGTTGGTTGGTTGGCTGGCTGGCTGGTTTTTTGGGTGTTTTTTTGGTTGGTTGGGTTTTTTTGTTTTGTTCGAGAAGGAGAATATATTTCAAAATTCATGAATTCTCATTTTTAATCAGATCTACTCCTAACCAGATTCCCAAAACCTGTACTTTTAAAGTTCCTAGTACTACATTTTAGGGAAAAAGTATTAATAACAGTATGTGCATGCCTATATACAGCAGTAGAGTTGAAGTCTCTGTGTGTTGCTGCATTCAGACTTGAGTACAAAGTCAAATCTGAATCTCCCTTCAAATTAGACAAAGCTTCCAAACTTGGTTCAAGAGACTTATGGAACCAAACACAATTGTGTGGAATCAATGAGGAGGAGCAACATACCAGCACTGGATGCTTCAGAGCCATGTCCTGAAGAGTCAAAGGTTTATTTCTTGTCAGGCTAAAACGCTGGCACTGGATTTCTGCAAGACATTTAAAATACACCTCTGAAAAGGCTCATTATAAACAATTCATTTCATTGACCTAATTTAAATATTTACAGCATAGTGCTATGTTTGCAATACAACTATATTAGATATATGTTTTCTATTGTAATAAATTAATTTCCATCTCTTCTGGTTTTTAGATCATCTCTTCTCTGGTAGGACAACATCAAACCTTCCCAACCTCAAGCAAAGAGAAACTATTAGTAAAATATTTCTCAGAACACCTAAACAAATTTATCTAAAAATGAGCTGTGAAAATTTTATTTGCATGTACTTTTGCATTCAAGAAAATTCAAAACCAGTTTATATTAAGGGTACCAAAGTCAGCACAAATGGCACAAATCCTTGGATGGTAAATATGTGCCTTGCTCTGTTTGATGAAATCTGGCTTCAAAATGACAAAGTTATAGACTTTTGAAAACATGCATCCTGGTTTGCACAGCAGGTTTTTAACATCAGAAGCAAACACCAGGATGTGATGTTCTGAATATTCACTTGCAGTATATTTGAAAGCTCACACCTACTTGTATTTGAATGTGTGATTACCTTCAGTACTGCATTGTTCTGAATCAGTTACAAAAAGAAAAGGGCGTTGGAGACCTTACTGTTTATAATAAATCATGTTTCTGCTTCCACTCAGAGAATGAAAGAATATAGGCATTTTACTCACAGGAACTACTATTACTCTTGGAGACATAAACTTTGGATAGAGCTTCCTGCAAGAAAGGAATGATCTAGGAATATGACCTAGGAAATATGCTGATTCAAACCATTATGTGGAGAAAGTATACTCACATTTCTGTGACCCCATTATCTTAATTTCTCAATTCATAGAAAGCTTTGCATGCTTTGGAAGATCTCTTGCAGTGCTGTTCCTAATGCTTCTTTCTGGCCAAAACTGTAATTGTGTTTTCCTCCTCACTTTCTCAGTGACACTTGGTGATTTATGCTGTTTTGGAAACAAATAATCTGCCTCGGGATAAGAGGAAAAGCAAAACTGAGTAACGAAAAACAATTCTGCACCTTCCTAGCAGAATACTGAACACAGCTAAAGGGGATCAAATACAGTCACAATCAATAACATGCTCAGAACTGAATGCATCTTTCAAGCTTTGGCTTGAAACTTCTGTTAGTTACTGGAACTGTTCACCATCTTTTTGCCTAGACCATAGTTTTAGACTGAATTTTGGAATGAATAAGAAAGTACATTTCTGCCAGTTGGCATGGGGAGTGAAGTTCATGGCTAACTCAGTTCTGAGTTGACCAGCCTGGAACCATCATAAGTGACAGAGATAGAGAAGGTGAGATGCTTAAAGTAGGTGCTTAAAAATAGGGAAGAAAAATGCTGTCAAAATTAGCTACTATTTTGTGTGTGCTTCCTGTACCAGAGTAACACTTACAGTTAATACCTCCATGCATACTGCTTGTTAAGCACACAGTATGAAGAAGCAATTGGAGGAATAATGCAAAAGAAGTTAGTGAAAGAATAGTATTTAAAGGTTTTCTTTCTCAAGAAGAGCCACACATCCCTGAATTCAGTAAGAATGTCCCACAGCCTGAGATTATCACAAGCTGTTCATGGGTTTTGCTGGTTTTGATATTCAGTAAAGTATTAGCTAAATAAAGGAAACATTTATTTATTGCTTTGTTCTGTTTTGTTTCTTGAAATAATGGTTCGTTAGTCAAATATCTGTCATTGATATATCAAACTAAATCAGAAATTAATTTAAACAAAATGGGCCTGTACTCTCAGATTTTCCCTTTGACGTTCATTTATCTTTTTAGTAGTAAATATTCAGAATTTCTCTTTATGGTGTACTACAGTAAAAAAAGCTTACTGCTCCTGATTTTACTACAGTTCTGGACTCATACCTGAAAACTGGTATTCTGTAAAAGTCCTGATATAATTTTCTTGAAAGGCTTATCTGTAGGTATTAGATATCATGAGATATTAAACCACATTTTCAAAGCCTAAAAGATCTAGAAAAAATAAACTATTTTAATAGTTCATACTTGAGAATACAGCATCTCTAACCTGTAGGGTAACAAAAACATGAAATGTACATCCAAAAACTATTTTAAATTTATTAGTTTATGCTTGTCGCCAATTTCTTTGAATTCATTTCTTTCAATAAAAGTCATGCAGAGCAGGGAGAGGTTGAAAACAGATGTGAACTCCTGCCCCTCCAGTCTTCTAAGCAGATTTCCCACTGACCTACCAGAGGCATACTTTTTCAAATAATTTTTAAAATAAGAATTTTGGTTAGAGTTAGCTCTATCCTGAAAAAGTGCACCTCTGCATACTAGGGCTGTTATAGTTCTCTCCCAGAATTACAAACAATCTCCTGTTTTTCTGGAGGACTGAGAGTCTTTTGTCATAAAAGCAAGTACTTCATCAGAGCTCAGGTATGGGAACAGGTTTTGTTTCACAGGGAAGAACACATGGGTCAGGGTAAATTTTAAATAGCTCAGCTTTCTACCTAAAATGAAGCCTCACTGTGACTTTGTCCTTGAGATCATCAGAACACGTGAGAGACCCACAAAAACACTGAGGCTGCTCTCTTAAGGAGCCAGCTGTACTCCTAAAGGCTTCAGTGAAGCTTAAGCTCAGGTTTGCAAGGAGGTCCATCAGCTTTCTAACCAAGATTGGGGTTCTGCAAGGAGAGGACTTTCTTTAACAACAACAAATACGAGTCACCACTCTGATCCTCCAGCTCACATTCTTAGAACAAGGTTCATTACATTTCTGTTTTATTGCTCTCATAGCTGGAAAAAGACTTTGAAATGGGAAAACAGTGATCTGGTCTTAAGGCAACTGGGATCTTCTTTATGTTGATCTGGTTCTCTGTCCCTAAGGCCTTTTGGTCCAACAGAAATGTATTCATTCATGTAACACAGAACATGAAACAAAGATTTATAACCTTCCTTTGCCAAAATTTGTTGTTATACATGGGGAAATAAATCTGAAGTTGAATCAGTTTTTCAGGTACCTACTGTCTAGCCTCTTTCTTTTTTTGAGAACATGGGAGCGCTAGCATCAGTTATTTTAATGATTTTTAATATTTGGGACTTTTTTTCCCATTGTTTTGGTAATCAACAATTGTGAATAACACCCTGCCATCATTTTGCAAATGAAGAAACAAAAACAAATACTTGTAAATCAAAGTTAATATAATAACATCTTTTAAATTATGACATAAATCTGTTAAATAGTAGAGCTACTTGCTCTTTTAGATAAATTTCAGAAGACCTGAATATATCTTAATACAATATTAAATATGTTCATACATAATAAAAGTAATTGAGCTCCTGGAAAATGTCATAGTAAGAATGCAAATAAAAAGGTGCCTTTCATGTTGAAAATACTTCTTCTTTTACAGGTTTTGTACTGTAAAAAAAAAAAAATAGACACTGTGACTATTATAAACTGAGCTTACCCAAAGGAAATTTCATATTTAAATCAGGAGATAAACTGTTTGTATTGTCTGTCTATATTGTCTGTATAATACTGTGTAACACGGGACATTTAATGACCTCCTGAAATTCCTATTCACTCAATTAATTAGATGAAGTATTGCATTGGACTCAGAAATACTATGACAAAAAAAGATCCAATGTAGAACATTTTTGGTTTAATTACAGTTTTTTACCATATTTGAATAGCTGTAGAGAGATGTAATTTTCTGTATAAAATATAGGTTTTATATTATGTATCTTAAAATAGATAGCTTTTAACTTCCCCTATTCTGCTGACTGGTCCAGCAAGCAAACATGACTTGTCACTAACACACTCTGTTTTTCATTATTTTACTGTGTGACAGCATCCCTCATGCATGAAATGTATATTTACATGTTATTTACAATGAAAAATAAATTGTCATTAATGACTTTGAGTAGCAACTTTTAATCTCAACAAGCTTTAATTTTATATACACATACGTATGATGGCAAATTCATTGAGCTCTTTATTTTGCATTTCTGTGTAAATTTAATACCTTGAATTATTTGTCTCTTCAAGGAAGCAAATCTAGCAGAAAAAAAAAAAAAGCTAAAAGGTAATTTTATTTCTAATGAGAGTTATTTGATCTCTAAAATTCCTGAGTGGCTTCAGGACCAACTATAAGCTAAGGCTCTGGAACTGAGCTTCAGAAGATTTCAGGAATCTTTCTTAATGCAGGATCCACTTTCAATTTATAAAATACTGATGGGGGTGACTCATTCTAAATCACTTTCAGCATTTTGTGTTCCACTTGAGTGAGACCCAAGCAATGGGTAGGACTGCACAGAAACAGGAGCAGGGCCATATGCTTGGTGGGCTGCTCAGCTGCACATTTTGGAAAGCAGCACATACAACACTGTGGAGGATGTTTTTTTTCTGTCCCATACTTAGCACTAGTTACAAGTTAGAGTGAACTAAACTCCTGAACCAGCAAATGGAATCAGACAGAACAGTGTAGCTTGGTAACCTTTGGAAACACTCTGAGAAAGCAGTAGTCTGATATATGTAAAATAATGATTAGGAACAGATGTGACATCCTTTGGCACTGACCCCCCAGTACGCCTGTGCCTACGTGGAGTCTGGGGACTTTGGTGACTTGTTTATGCACAGCTCCTTGCAGAGCCCGGTAGCAATAATTCCCTGCAATGAAGAATGATGGCAAGGGAAAGTGCAGCTTAGCTTTCATCTGGAATGTCTGTCCTTAGGACTTTTGAAGTGTATTTGTTAAGTGGCACATCATATCCTCCAGATTTAAGTACATCCAGTACATACATACATACAGTACCAGTTCTCTGAGTATATGTGAATCTGCTCATGTGCACTGTCTTTGGCTGACTGGGATTTAAAGAGCAAATGCTCCCATACCTGCTTAACTGGAATATTTGTCCCTTTGAATCCAATTTTTTAAAGGATCGCCAAAATCCTCCCCATACTTAGTGAAATTATTTTGGTATCTGCAGTAATAGAGCATGCCCACAATTACTAGAAACTCCTCGGCTTTTTCTTAATTTAGTCCTTTACGCCTCTGAAATAAAAAAAAAAAAAAAGAAAAAAACCCCAAAACCTAAGGTGGAGAAGACCAGGGCTCCTGGGAAATGCGGAGTTAACACAAGCCGGTTTGTTGCCAGGAGTAGGAAATAGCTCACTGCTGCAGTCAATTTGCCTAATTGATTAGAAGGCTGATTGCAGGCGCGGGAGGGGATGGATACCCGGGCGCGCACACGGGCGGGGAACTTGCGCGGCGCCTTCGCAGCAATGGGGGCTCCCGCGCCGAGATCATTTCCCACCATCCATTCCCTGGATCGGCACCCGCGCCGAGATCATTTCCCACCATCCATTCCCTGGATCGGCACCCGCGCCCATCTCCAGCGCGTCCCCGAAGCCCATCCCGGCCGGGAGCACACTCAGCCCCCTGCGGCGCGGCTCTCCAGCGGCACAAATCTTGTTTTGCCCACCCAAACGCTCCCCACCGCAATCAGCCAGGGCTTTGCTTCTGTTCCCTCCTCCATCGCTGCTCCGAGCGAGGACCAGAAATGCCCGAGTGACCGCAGCCCCAAGGCCTGGCCCCGCAGGGCTGCGTGGTTCCCTAATCCTCTCTCGGGATGCTGCCCTGGCACTTCACAGTACAGTAACCCAGCCCCTCGTCTGGGCTTTCTCAGCTTGGCTTCATTACTATTACCATGATAAAGACCAGTTGTTTTTTTTTTTTTTTGGTTTTTTTTTTGGTTTTTTTTTTTTTTCCTGACTTCCCTTTTCAAGTCTCTACTTGCTCTTGACTTTTCTGAATTTCTCTTTGAAACCTTGACACTTTGGTCGTTCTCCCAGACAGATCTAATTACAAGGGTTCAAATAAACCTTGGGATTTTTTGTTGGGCTGGGTAAGGGAGTGAGGAGAAAGCATGGATAACAGAGAGATGCTGTGAAGATTTGCTGGGAGAACTCACCTCCTCCCAAGGCTCTTCAGGTCTTCTCTGCAATTCTGAGGGCCCAGAAAGTTGCATCTGTGGGACATAATCCAACATCCAGGCTTAGCATAGAACAGAAATAACAAAGCGTGAGCCAAGCAGGATAACCAGGAATTGGAGGCTGACAAATCTTCCAGTGTGCAATACTCTGACTTCTTCCAGTGAGACTTCACCATTCATACCTTGAGAAAAAAAGTGGTAACAGACTGAATTTCAAAAAGAGGAAAAACCCATGTGAAGGCTCATTCAAAGCATCACACTGTGAAACAGCCTGGTGGCTTACAGTATGCTACAGCATTCATTCGGTGCTGTTGTGAACGAAAATGCCTTTTAATTTTTTCCCCCCATATCTCCAGGATTCACTGGAATTCCTCAAACCAACTTAACTTACAGGTTAACTTCCCTTAACTTACAGGATTTACTGATGCCTGTGTTGCTAGGACTGCAAGGTACCAAAAGAATAACATATGCATTTCTGGAGCCCTTTATGAAATGTTCTCTCTCTGATCCAGACACGACAGAACTCAGGTCTACTTTCCTGAGAGCAGCACAATTTCAGTCATGGTTCACCTGGGGGTGGTTTACAGAGATTCTCCTTTATGTCAGTACAACAAAAAGCAGTCAGCTAGGGAGGGCAACACAGCCATCATCAAAACTCAGTGTAAAAAGGAGAGCTATCTCAGGGGTTAGACTTTTACCCTGCTGACATTCGTAAATCACATGGAACAAAGACACATGGGAAAACTGAGCCTAGCCTCATCAGAATAATTATTTCTCTTATCACCATTCAATATTCAGTTCTGTCACTAGAGGTGCTAATACATTATCAGGAAGTCAGGCTGTATTTCTATCTGGAAGATAGATGTTGTTTCTTTTTCTCCTATTGCTTCCCAACTTCTTTTCTTTTCCAAGCTGTAAGTACTTGTACACCCATACACTTCATCAGTGAGGCTCCTGATTTAGTATTCTGAGGACCACTGTTAGAACCACTAGACACAGCTTTCATCCTTTTGACAAACTCTATTTGAATTCCTCCTGTATTAATCTTAGAGTCCACAATACATCGTGCAGCAACAGAGTAGTGGGTAATTTTATTAAACCTGTGGATGACACCAGGTGGGAAGAAACTACCAGGAGGCTGGGTTTAGAATGCAGAGTGATTTGGACAAATTGAAAGCATGGTCTGAAGCAGCAGCAGCAGGATATCCAGCACAGACAAATGCAAGACAGTGCACACAGGCAAGAATAATGCACTACATGAAGCCAGGCTGCCAAGCAGCTGCTTAGAGCGTGAGATGAAAGCTGAGTTAACTACCAAGGATTGCAAGCTTTGCAAACCCAAACACTGCAAGAGGAGCCAGAAGCATAAATCCAGGCTGGAAATCACAAAAGATAATAATTCAGTCGTGATGCTGTGTTACATCTTTGAGGCAGTACCACATCCAGGTGTGTGAGAGCTGCTTCAAGAGGGCCAATGAACAGCTGAAGGGAACAATGAAGGTCAACATAAGTTCAGAAAATGCAAGTAATTAAAATGGTGATAGCTTAAAAAAAAAAAGACTAAAGAAATTATGATTTGTAAGCCTGTGTAAAGGAATTGATAGGGTTTTTCCCGTATTTATTTAGTTACTGGGGAAAAATAATTTAAAAATAATTTAAAAAAAGAGGAATGTCGTCTCTAGTTGCAGGAAGAAGGTTAAGGTTCCAGGTTGAGAAATACATATTTTAAAGGTAAGGAGACAGGGAATCTGGACCAAGTTTGACAGGGAAAGCAGGGCCCTGAGAAAAGGTTATATAAACATCTATTAACGATGAGTGAGGCTGCATTGGGAAGACAAGTGGTTTAGATTACCTTTTCTTTAAAAGAAAAGAGCCTTCCAGTTCTACAGTTCCAAGAACCAAATAAGCCTAAAACTTTTGCAGTCAACATAATTTTCCAAGATCCATTCCCATTAAAAAATGTACAGGTTTTGACAAGAATCTCATAAAACAAAATCAAAGCATTTATGAGTTATGCTATTGATTCACCTGTATTTTACCATCCTCTACAAAAAGCTGTTATCTGTTTATATTTTATTGTCATATATTGGGAAAAAAAAAATTTGTCTTGTGCTTAATTAAGCAGAGAGTGCAACAAGCCGTAAACTGTAGACAGACTTTTTAAAGGCCATTATTCTATAGAAGTTACTTCTGGAAACACCATGAAGTCTATCTACAGTACCTGATCTTAAAAAATTAAATCAACACTCCTAAACTGGGAGTGATTTCAGCTAAAGAGAATCTTTATGCTCAATCTTCATGCTCCCTAGTATGCTTTTCTGTAAATTTTTATGTCCAGAGACAGAAAAAAAAATCAAGGAATGACATACTGATTTATTACACTAGAGTATATACTAGACTACTAAAAATAGATTATGTAGAAATAAATTAAATAATATCTTACACTAATTTACATCAGTGTTTTTCTTTACCTATGATTTATCAAATTATGTATTTCAACTACAGTTTATCAACATTAATTTAAGCATTCTTTTTAATTTTCTGCTTAGAAATATTATATAGAAAAATCACATGAGAATAATTACTTCAGGCTTCGACAATTTTTCTTTAAATTACTCAAATCACCTCTGTATAACACAATTCAGTTTGGTGTCCCCTTTTTCCCTTTTTTGAAGCTTTTAAAACACACAGACACACTCCACCACATTCAACTCCTGTATAAAGCTAAATTTCTACCTGAATTTGGTGGATTTATAGTAATATCCAATGTTACTTTTTCTTTTTTCTTTTTTTTTTTTTTTTTTTTTTTTTTGCGTTCAAGCAGAGAACAGATTCAAGACTACTGCAAAGCACAATGAAGTTTTTTATGTCATTGATATTACATCTTTGGACTTTACTGTGAGATCACTCTGCATTTTACAGCAGAACAGTAGATAATTCTGTTGATTTTTTTTCCCCCCGTTCAGTGTGAAAGATTTTTTTGTATAACCAGTAATTTCCCAAATTAATTTTCTGAGGTTTGAGCAATACTCACTGAACTTGTTCAGGATTTGATTGTATCATCCTTTCATCACCCCATAGAAATTATCTGCCTGGTAGATAGTTCCTTCACTTCTGAATTATTAGAGTTTTATCTTTAGATCTGACCCTAACATATAAACATATAATTATCAAAATATTTACTCTTAAGCCTTGTAAATTAAATGCATACAGTTCCTATATGGATGACAACAGCAGTTTGCATTTTCTCCCTGAACACATTTTAACATGCACAGACAGGAGTAGGGACATACTAGTTCAAAGTGAACTTTTGGCCTCTTGGGGGCACAGGAAAGTTTGTTTCCTGCAGCAACTGCAATTCCTTTACAGGAGCCCTCCAATTCGGCTTTCAGCTAGAGTAGTACAAATCAAAAACAACCTCCTGGTGCTAGAATGGATATTGAGCAAAAGTTAACACTTTATAAATATAACAAAAAAAAAAAAAAAAATTCAACCTGTGTGTGCTGGAGGTGTGTCCTGGTTGCTATGGAAGTGGTAATCATCAATTTCCTGGCTAGTAGATCCAAGTACCCTTCAACATAGCTTTAATGTTGTTTTTCACACTTGCAAAAGATACAGATTTTGGCTGTAGTTCAGGCTTTCCCAAGTGAAATGAACTCTTTTCTCTGACATTATGCTAGGACGTTTAACTTAACAACACAGAACAAAACAAAACAGAAAATCAAACCAACCCCAAACAATCAAAAAAAAAAAAAAAAAAAAAAAGTTTAAAAAGTAATAGTTGTGCTGAAACACTTACAGTATTACCTTCAACATTTCCATCAACCCCCTGCCAGTATTCATTCAAACTGGTGGCTCAGTGTACCTGAGACAGCTAATTAAAAAAGGAAGTGGTCAAAGTCATGCTTTTGTTTTTTTTGGTAAACTTCAAAGGTGATCCCTCTCCTTCCTCCTCTTTACATTTTACTGTCTGGCTTTCTGCCCATCCTGCAGCTGTTGGCTGAGCCTGTCTTTCATGGCGTCAAACCTGCCTCCTCACGGTCCATAAAGTTACAGCAGAGATCGTGATACGCAGGTGTGGAAAAGCCAGAAGTGCAAGATGGGCCCGTTAATGATTTTTCTGGCACCCCATGCTGAGCTGCTGAAAAAAAAAAAAAGAGCAGCTCGCAGAAAGCAAGGGACTCTTTGTTTGCAGAGGTATTCGAGATTGTATTACTTCTCCCACAGCAAAGGTGTTGGGTTTTCACTTTAAGGGCTGTTTACAGAAATGATTCACCTTTTATACAGCTTTTAAAAAATGCTTTGAGGCTTTAATTGGACACAGGATTTACATCACACCAGTATGAAAACTCTTACTTTTCATTTAAGCCCCCATTAAATCATTCAATGATCGTACTCAGTGATAAGCAGCCACCTCCCATTGTGTGGACTTCACAGAGGAAAACAAAAATCAATCACTAGGGATGTATTTATGTCATAAACTTTCATCTGGAAGTTTCTGCACGCATTTACATTTGGGCAATGAAGGCAGAGGGGACCAACTGCTGAGGGAGAAAAAGAACAAAACAGGGAAAAACACAACATTTTACTGTTGTTCTTGAAATAATTAAACAATTTAATGAACTATGTCTAAAACTCTTATCTTATAAAAGTTACTTAAAAGTCTGCTTTATTTTAAATGCTCCTCAAGCTGTGAACTGGGCCTAAAGAATAAATTTTAGCAACTCCAGCTCAAGATTTTTAGAAATGGGTGCCTGAAATTAATAGCCTACAGGAACCATTTTCCATAACACACAAGTGACACATGATATTCTCCACCACTCAGAATCAATGGGACTTGAATTTTTGGATCATCCAAACACCAAGGCATGGCCTGGATTTCACCAAATATTTAGTGCCCAACTTCAACTAGTGTCCTTATCTCCCTCTAGGAGAGAGAGCCTGAACAGCTGCTTGTGGGCTTTAAATCTGTCCCTGCGCCCCTAATTAGGTGTGGGATGCCAGCACTTCTGCAACCACTAGGTCCTAGCTTCCCTACCACCCCGAACTTTAGGCATTTGTATTTTAACCTTGGGCCTTTACACCAAAGTTTTAAAGCTGGGCAGCATTTTGGTGCTAAAAAAGAGTAAGCAAATAAGGACTGAGAGAAGCAGCAAATAAGGAACATATTGCAAAGGAATGGGAGGTTTAAAAGGAGTTAGTGAGTCAGAAAAGTGTCAGCTGCACTGTCATCTCTGCTGTTTGCTCATACTGCAAAAGTTTAGAGAGGGAGGGATTTGTCTACACAGAGCTACTGGGCATTGCCCAAATCTCAAAGGTGCAAGTTCTAGATTATCTAGATTATCTACATTATCCATCTAGACCTATGCCATAATTTAACCCCAGCCAGCCAGCAGCCAAACCCCACACAGCCACTCACTCACTCTTCCACCAGCAGGATCAGGGAGAGAATCAGAAGGGTAAAAGATAGAAAACTTGTGGGTTGAGACAAAGGCAGTTTAACAGGGAAGGGACAAGCCACACAAGCGAAGCAAAACAAGAAATTAATTCACTTCCCAGAGGAAGACAGGTGTTCAGCCATCTCCAAGACAGCAGGGCCCATCACATGCAATGGCTACTTGGGAAGACAAAGGCCATCACTCCAAACATCCCCCCATGTCCTTCTTCCCCTACTTTTTACACTGAGCACAGTGTCACATGGTCTGGAATGTCCCCTTGCTCAGTTTGGGTCACCTGTCCTGGCTGTGTCTCCTTCCAGCCTCCCATTCACCCCCAACTTCCTCATCAGTGTGGCAGTACAAAGAGTAGAAAAGCTTTTGGCTCTGTGCAAGCCCTACTCAGCAATAAAAGAAGTATCTCGATATTATCAACTCTGTGTTCAGCACAAATCCAAAACACAGCCCCATACCAGCCACTGTGAAGAAAATTAACTCTACCCCAGCCAAAACCAGCACAACCTATATGGTGGATGTGCCCCCTCTGACAAGCAGCTGTAGATGACTTTCAAGCTCCTGACCTGCTCACATATTTTTTTTCCCACTACTTTTATTTTCACAAACAGCTATTTCTGATGCAGCAATTCTTAGGAACTCAGAGCAGGACTGGGAGCAGTCACAAACCTGAAGTCAAGCACTGCCAACCATAAATGAGATGAATCCTGGTGCATGATTCTTCTGAGACTGCTTCAGCAGTTGGTTGTGCCACTCAATGGCTTATGAAGTTCTGAGGTAGCTGGACATCTCTTCAAGAGAGACCAGTGGGAACCAGAATGGACTTCATTGTCTGCAACAGTGAAAAATGCAGTGTGGTCTTCTCCAGCCTGAAGTCAGAGCTGGCATGGCATGGCTTTGCTGACAAACAAATGAATTGAGCACCCTTTCTAAAGCCATCAGGGAATGATACGCAAGGATTTAATGCTGCTCCTAAATTCAGTTCTGTTAACAGAATTCTAAGGGAGCTCGGTACACATAAGATGCTGTCTCTCCTATTTTCCAGTAACTGCTGTGGAAACAGTGCCAGGAACCTTCAGTATGGAAATATAACACAAACTGCCCAACCCAGGACTTGACAAAGATGGTCTATAACCTAAAACAACAACAAAGGCTCAAAAACCTAACTCAGAAACAGAACTGTCAGAGTATTCACATGGAGCAAGGATATAGGGAAAGAGATATAGAGGAGATAACCACCCTCCATATTTTTACTAGAAACTTATTTCCCAGCTGTCAGAAGGAAGAGTAAGGTGAGCTCATGAATAATTGCTTTTGCAGCTTCCCTTGACCGCCAGACTAATCTTTAGCTATCCATCCTGCAGCAGTCTAATAACCTCCCCACTGTGTCAGCAGATAGATTTTTACAGCAAAGCACAGGAAACAAAATAGTTTTTAAAACCAAACCATCTCAATAGCCTTCGTGCTGCACTCACAAGTCAACTCATAACATGAACTGGCCTTTGTCCTTATGTTTATGATGCCACAAAATGTCTTCCCAACTGCATTATCATAGTTCATGACAACTGCTCTCCCATCAGCTTTTCAAGAAGGAAGCTCTAACCTTGCAGCTCTGGAGGGTCATGAGCTAGTGCTCCCACAAGAAAATAAAATTTTTTAAAAGGATATTAGAAACTGAAAAGCTGAGTAGGACTGGATGTGGGGGGAGTGGGGGGAGATGTTGCAGAGTACTGTACTGGTAAATTATCTGCTGTGCCACAGGACTCCTCTTTAGCCATGTGCATGCTATAGAGTCTTTTTGCACCACAACTCTTTTCTCTGGTGATGATGGCAGTAAAATAATAATGACTCTGTAGAAATGGCTACCAAATGCAGTTCTGGTAAGGCCAATGGAAAAAGCTGCTGAAAAACCACAGCTTTAATTTCATACACTCAGCTTAGTAATTATAGAGCAGCATTCAGCTAAAAGGAGCCAGCAAGGGCTGGGGTTTTCACACTTACCATAGGAAATATTTGCTCTGTTTCTTTTTGGGGCTTTGTGTGTTTATGAGAGTGAGGTGGCCGTTGGCAGCATGCAGATCCCACTAGTCTGGCTGGGTGCTGTGGGCAGAAGAAAGAAAACAAAGTCAGAAGGATGCATTTTCTAAATGGAATATTCAACTCATGAGAGTTTATTTGCCCCTTGATATGCAATCCTAAATTCATCCTCCCCTGGAAAAAAATAACTAACATAAAATGCAGGAATGTTTTAGAGATCATGTTTTCCTTATTGACACCAATCTCCATTTCTTTGAAAGAAAAAAGGCTTCTGAAGAGGACTGCATTATGTTTTATCCGTACTTCACTCTCTTCACAGCCTACATATTTTCTTTCCATCAGGCCATATTCTTCACTAATCTATCTTCAATGGAAGTAGAGATTAAATTATTTAGTGTCAGCAGAACAAACAGGTATAGTTTTACAAGGGGATATCTGAAGCAGCTCTTCCATGTTATGTCTCAGTCAAAACAAGTGGAAATTACCAGCTAAAGGAGGTCCTGTTCCATCCTCCTAGTATTTGCAAAGCTATGTAATCAACCGTATCAAGAAAGCACCCCTAAACTAACCTGAAGAAGAATTAGAGAGTGGAATGGGGAGATGATTTTCCTCCAGATCAGAACCAAGACCTGCCTCTCAACACAGGGACCATGAGATCCAGCAGGAGCACAAACAGGGATGAGCTGGAGTTGACAACTTCACTTTACACAGCACACTTACATCAATCCAAAATTACTGCAAAACAAAAAAAAAAAAAAAAGAAAAAAAACACAAAAAAAAACAAAACAAAAAAAAAACCAAAAAACCAATCAACCAAAAAAAAAAAACAAAAAAAACAAACAAACAAACCCACACACACACAAAAAACAAAAGAGCACATTTTTTTTTTAATTTTTGTTTGAGCTCTGTGGGCTGGCTCACTCTAGTGTCAGAGAAGCAATAGCTGTTATATCAGCTTAGCTGTAGCACCAACCCATCATTTAGAGCTTCTGTGGAAAGCTGATCATTAGCAAGAGTAAAACTTGAAAACTCTTGAAATTATCTTATCTCTTTTTCTTGCTGGCTAAAAAAATTTCAGTGGTTCTTTCTGAGATCTGTTATAAAAGGCAGTTATACATGATGATACAAAATCTGTCTCAGAGACCAAGGACTGAAACAGAGATTTAAAGCTTTGCTCAGGCCACCTAACCCATCTTTTAACAGAAAAAGAGGGGATGGAGAGGACCCTATTAAGTTTCACACAAAGGCAGTTCTGATGAATTTTCAAACACAGTGATTTTACTTCAAGCTGTTGTTATACTTCCATGAGACCTAGAGAAGTGCAATTACTTTGGGTCACTGTTTGCTCCCGTATCTTCCTCTCTTTGCCTCAAACCACTGGCCATGAAGCAGCTGCTACGTGCCGCTCCCAGGAGCAGCACACAGGCTGCACTGCACTGGTGTTTCAGAAATGCCTGCATCTGGCTCTGCTGGAAGCAGTCTAAGTGTAAGGTATTTACACATTTTCATTTCCAGGCATGAGCCAGAGGTGCAAAGGTTCACAACTGAGGCAGCAAAGGAGACCTCAGCCATGAGGTAGGCTCGACTGGATCCACTGATGGCAAATTTCACACAAAAGTTCACGTCAATGCCTCAGTCAATTTTGAGATTGTTAGATGAAAGAGTTAATGACAATGATTTACTGAACAAAAACAATTAATGCCATCAGCAGATTTTCATTATTTGACAGATTATGTTGGAAATAACAACTGTGTGGATGTGATACGCTTGGAATTTTTAATGGATCCGATTTAAAAATTTCCCATGAGATTTTGTACTTGGCAGCACAGGAGGATTCAGAATGAGTACATTGAGACAGGTCAAGTTCAACTAAAAAAGATCATGAGCAAAGAGCAACATGATCTAGATTTGAAGGCGAGGCAGAAGTTGCATGAGAAACCTCCAGAGATCCCTTGTAACCACTCTTTTCAATGCTTTTAAGTGCTTATAGCAGGAGATTTGATCCAGTCACTTTAACAGAGGCATCTGCTTCATTTGAGTACTTAACCAAGAGCACTTACAAGTAGTGACAGCCATGGTCATTATCAAAGCAAAACACCTCTCTGGACTCTCTGCTTTGGCCAAATATCAGTCACCGCCCTGTGTGACAACTGAGTGAAATATAATGGACTCTTGAACAGGAGACAGGGTCAATAATAAGCTAGGCCCTCCTAGACTTAAAATGTAATAAATACAGGATTATATGAAGAGATGTCAGGGAGAAAACACTCTTTGAAGCTTAGTTAGCATTCTTCAAACTACAAGATGATTAATCTTAGCCTGGAGAGCAGCTTGTGTACTTCAGGGATCGTCTCCTTTTTGCAGCTGGTCTAATTTAAGAAGCCTACAAACAGTCTTGTCTATGTCTTTCTGACCACATAATTCGACACAAACTGCTACTGAGAGGGAAAGTAACTGCAAACATCCCAGTTACAGCAGGAAGATTAGGCAGGAGGCCAGCTGAGCAAAGAGAGAAGGCAGCAGAGCAGCCTCTGGACCTGGTGCCAGAGGTTCACTGTAGGTTGTACTTGGCAAACAAAGTCCTTGTATCTCTTCTCCTGCAGAAACCCTGCAAACAAGTTAAAGCAAGGAAAGGGAGTTATTTCCAGCAACCTCCACAAGTGTGTGTACCCCATAGTTCTTTGTCAGATGCACATTAATTTTGATAAAATAAAATTTAAGGAAGGATAAGTCTCAGAGCAAAGATATTCATCATAACTCCCCTAGTCTTTTTTAATGTGTTAAACATAGGAGCTCTGCTTTAATTTCAGTCCTGGGGAGGAGAAAAAAAAAAAAGAGGGAAAAAAAAAAATAAAACCTTGCCACAATGCTTAACTATTATGGTCTAAAATAAAAGAAAATTCCTAAGTTCTTGTAAGACAAGTAACACTTCCATTTCCCACATGAAGAAAATGGAGGGGGAAGAGATCCAAAGAGGGGAAGGATCAGGCACTCAGCCTAGCCTCCTGACCCAGTGAGAATCAATTCTTTTTGCTGCTTGCTGCATGGTCCTGCAAGTCAATGCAGATCCTGACTTCTTGCCTTAGATGTGTTTCAGGAGAGATTTTGCACCCATCAGGCAAAGTGTGCCAGCACTGGAGTGAGCGGTGTTAGTGGGTGTTAGCTGTAGCACTCTGATACATCCTTGAGAACTAGCAGATCATTAGGGATATTTTCACAATGGGATGTGGGGGTCTTAGCTCCATGTCAGACAAAACTGAGGATGCTTTCAAGGAGGAATTAAAAAGACCGTAACAACTTTTAATAAGTATTCATTTAAATGTCCTTCGTCCATATGGCTTCAGCACTATCTTTGAAATTTTCAAAAAAGTTTTGATAAAACAATTCTGTATGCTCTTCTGTTAAAAAAAAAAAAAAAAAAAAAAAACAACAAAAAAAAAAAAAAAACCCACCACAAAACACCCAAATAGTGAAGCACACACCACCACCCCTTTCCCCCAAATGGAGGTATTTTTTCAAATGTGCTCTGGAAGAGAAATTAACAGGAAATATATTTCACAGTGCAATACCCACTATAACAAAGTCTGAGTCTCTGCACTTTTGGGCAGTTATTGCCACCTCCCTGAATTAGCCACAGTTTACACCTACTTGCACTGATACAAATGACAACACAAGAGCAAAGTGATAGAAAACAGGTTTGCAATGTCTAGCCTCAGCCAAACACACCTGCAACCCTCTCACAGAGCAAACTATACATTGCACTATGTCTGATACACTGTATACTACAATAACACTACATATAACACTGTATACTACAATAATAAGATCTGTGGAATTACATGTAAAAAATTACACATTTTATATACTGGACTTAAGAGAGACCTCATATTGATCGATGTATACATCATTGGAACACCCCTGTTCACATGCTACATTCTGAACACATTTTAAAATAAATTAGGGTTTGTTCTTTGGCACAGCTGACGCAGGACCAGCTTCCCCAGCAGCCACCTTGATGAAAAAAACAGTGAGAGTTCACACTCACCAAGGACTTGTCAGCATACGGCATCACAGTTGCTGGAGAGCTCTTCCAATTCCCACACCAGGTATCTGTCTCAGTGACACAGCTTCAAGGGCACACCACAGACAGCTACAAAATTAAATATTAAATTCCCTGATCACACTGGCACACAACCTCAGCTGTTATTAGCTGTAAATATGGCTGAACAAGCCCAGGTTTTCAAAGAGAGAAGTGATACTGTGGTTCACTGTGAGTTTACTGAAAAGCACGAAGACCTGTGGTGCTTCCAGCTTTCCTTATCTATGCTGCTAAAAATGAGCTGACATAGATCTTTCTACACATCAATCACCCCGCTGGGATGTCAAGAGACCACTAACATCATATCTGAGACTACTCCACTCATGAAAGAATTTGTGCTTAAGAACTCTAGATGTTTTCCTGACTATCAAGTTTCACTCCAGAGATAACTGGAAATGTTTCATTTGAAATAACTTCCTAAGGGACAGTCTTACAGAGCATCTATTCAGATTATCTACCTGTATGCACTCTGTGTAAAGAAGCTTATTCCTTAGCATTGCCAAGTGTGTGAAAGGAAAAGCCCCTGTCAGAAGAGCCATCTATTTACAATAAACCATCAGCTTTACACCAGTTTCTACACAGAATATTTTCCATCCAAAACCCATCTGCATAATAACACCACTACTGTGGGGCCCCCCTCAAGTACTTTTACTAGGAACACATTAAGCTCCTAGTAAAGGATAAAAATTAATTTAAAATCCATGCCTTGTCTCTGATACAGGGAAAAAAAACAAATAACTCTCTGCTGGAATACCATTTTGTTTTAGGATGAACTACCTTAAATGTTCTAAGCAAATGATGACTTTTTTTTCATTCTTAAACTCCAAACTCTGTTTTTAGAGATTTATCTTATACACCTGCTTCTCATTCCTAAAAATTATATATAGTACACAGATTCTCTGGCATCTCCCACTCCATATCCAACTCTATTTGCTGCTAAAGTTAAGAGCAACTTTAGAATGAAATGAATGTTAACACATATAACTTCAGAAAGCAGAATTTCACATTAATTTCAGCTGCTGTGTATAGAGCTAAAACAAGAGCAGCTGGTGCTCAGGAGGTTCTGATGTGGGAGTTGTGGATGCCAGAGGAAGGTGGACTGGAAAGAGGAGGAGGTTTCTTTATATGACTGATGCCAATTTCTTGCCTATCAGGACCTGCTTTTCTGAAATTTCTTTACCAAGAAGCAGAAGAATTTTGGTGTGGATCCTCAGAAAATGCAGTTCCTCAAAATTCCACATCAAGAGGCACAGTCTTTCTTCCTGTCCCTGCATTGGGGGCCAGACCCCACCACCCAAAGCCCTGCTTCTCCTAAGGCTGGTGCATTTCAGCCATGCCTGGGAGGAAGAAAGGCCAGGGTCTCTTTCAGGACATCTCAGGGCACACATAAAGTGTGCTCTGGGAAAGAAAGGCTGCCTGAATCATGAAGTGGACCAGTTTGGGGATTTATTTTGTTGTTACTAGAAACTAATGTGGGAGGGAAGAGAGGGTAGTCACAGTCTTCACTTACCAAGATTCGAGTACCATAGTAGTCACCAGACACACACAAAACTCCAGCTCCCAGGCCCTCCTTGGTATTTAAACTTCATCCCTCTGAAGCCTAATGTTCCTATTCACAATCAGCATCTCTTCCCTGACCCAACCTGGCCCCTTTCTTTTTCCTCTTCCTCTGCTATGCTGAACACTTCGTGCACCTCACTCAGTTTTGTCTCCTTCTCAGCTATGTGACAGTCTGCATTAAATTTCTCCTTCCTAACTTTCAGCCTTCCTTGTCATCCTTTTTCTCCTTTAAAATCTTACCTTGGCTTTGGCCCCTACTTTTGGATTTATGCCTATTCTGAAAGGAAGAGATATCCCATTTATTTTAACATGCAAGCTCAAACAGTTGTAATTTGATTTAGGCTGCAAGGAGCAGAATGTGGGCACTTCTAATGCCTCCCAGTCCTAAAAATGTTCCATTGCAGCCCAGCACATATATGGATTTCCCACCACCCTGGAATGGCTCCTCATTCTCCACTATCTCTTGTCCTGTCTGTGAAAGCTCTTCAAAGCTCTATCCTAGGTGTCATTTTCTGTATCTTATCCTCAGGGAGCCTCTCCTCTTCACACTGATATAACTATTACCTTTAGGTAAATGGCTCACAAATCTGCATCTCAATACCAAAGTGATCTCCCTCAGTTTAGCACTACACATTTAATAACACTTCTGATCTGCTGCCCTGGAAGGATGACTATTTGTTTAAAACTAAACTTTGCAGTTATTACTGAGCAGCTTGTCTTTTTCCTTTGATGTTATTTCCTTTTATGTTATTTCCTCTTCTCCATTGCTTTTAGCAGCAAAATTCTTCCCATTTCTAAGACTTCAATTTTCAATACCTACTTTTAATACCTACTTTTTCTAGCTGTCAGTGCTGGAATATTTCCTGCCTTTCAAATTCTCCTCCTGTGGTGGGTTTAGTTCAATAAAAGAAATAAATCCAGACAATACGCTTGTCCATCTTGATTTACTACAAGTATTTTCTTCCTCAGTTCTTCACTGTTTCTGTCTTTTTGGACCAGTGATGAACAGAATGATACAAATACATTACATACACATTGGACCTGTTGCACTTAGATATAGTAAAGTAATCACTTCACAGAAACTTTAATTACATTAAACAAAAAAAAAAAATGCAGCAGCAGTAACAAAAATTGTTGCTCTGTCTCCTCTGTGACTTCCCTTCCTGTGCTGCTGAATTTTCAATTGCTGCCCTATTATAACAAAGTTCTATGCTAAAGCTGGGTAAATGCTCTCACTTGCTGACTTCTTGCAGTGCCAATGATGAACACATCCTCAAAGTGACACTTTAAAAAGCAATTTTGCCTTGTATTGAAAAATCTCCTCTTCAGATTTGTGCCTGACTCCCACTCCCATTCCTAGAAACCAGTTTTCACAAACCTTTTTGGAACCTTGATACAAATCCATCCAGTGTGCCCAGAAGAAAGGACAGAAAGAGGGATAGACAACAGAACTACAAACATACCTAATTTCCCTAGAATAAGAGTGAAGAAATTATTAATTTACAGATTTACACAATTTACTTACACTTTTAGTTCCTTCAGCTTACATTCAGCTAAAATAATTATAATGGAAAAAGCAACAATCATCGTATTGAAACCATCATCTTTATGTTTCAGATCTATTTTTCGAGAGACTTGAAACAAAGGAAGGAGTGACATGAATGCCACTGATGCAGGATCCTCTGCCATTTCAGAAAGGGAAGACACACCTGTTTCCTCTCAGCATTCTCACTGATTTCCTCACATGCCAGACCCACAAACCATTTCTTAGGGGCTGCTGCTGCTCTGCCAACACCAGTAAATCAGCCGTGCCGAGGGAAGCTTTCTGGCACAGAAGCTCAGCAGCGTGAAGCAGCTGCTGCCCGTGCCAGGAAACTCTCCCACCTCCAGGCCAACACAAGCTGCTGATCTGCAGCCCTTCCCGGGGCACTGCAGCTGCTGTTCTCCACAACAGGACTGTCTGGCACGTTTCAGTCTCCAAGAATGTCGGGTTCTTCACCTAAACCAAGATTACAGACTGCACTTCTATGCCTGAGATGGCTTTTATTAATGCTCTAACATTCAGCAGTTGAATTCATACAATTCTGCTTAGACATAAACAGTGTTCCAAGTATAAGTAACATCTGAAAAAGTAATCTATTTTCTTTCTGTTCAGCCAAATGTCATTCACTTCCAGAGTTTATTAGATTTAGTGGCATCTTCCAAGAAAAAAGAAAATATCTCCTTACCTACCTTGTAATTTTTTAAATAGCAATTTGGGACAAATTCGCAAGAATTACAGCTTTTTTTTTTTTTGTAAAATATTTTGTATATGGATTTTTTTTGTTCATATTGATAGACAGATGTTCACTCTAGATCTTTTCCAGCTGAACTATTCTATTCTGTTTTGTCTTTTATTTTAACACTCAAGAAAAGTATTGAAATGTGAACTCTGGATCTGGTCCTCCTCTAGTCTAGGGTTGCTCCCTGCAGCAATCCCCTAAAAATTCTCTTTTCTCAGAATAACAAGAAGTTGGCCTTTCTGTAAACTAGAGCTGGAGCACAAGAATTGAAGAGAAAAATTGTTTTAAAGAATTATTTTTTAACTTCATGAGGTGGAGGATCCTCATTTAACCAAAGCTGAAGAGTACAGCTGAATCAAATAAAAACTGAAAGAAGACTTGCCTGTCTTTTTATGATGGGAGCATGGAATTAAAGGAAAATGCAATGGGACTAACATTTATGGAAGTTTGCTCTGTGAGCATAAGCACCTAAGAGTGCAAGCAAATATTAATATAGTGGTTGAATATATCTCTGTAACCCTGATGGGCAACAATACAAAACCAGGAAATGCTCTAGGCAATGTCTATGTAAAACCCACATCAATTGCTTGTATCAGTTAAAAAACAGAGATACATTTAAATTAGTGACAGTTTGTGAGCAGGCCTTTGATTGAATTCCATTTGCATTTCATAGAGAAAAACAAAGCTTTCTGGGCCTGATTCTCCATAGACCAGGTGCACCCAGGTGGCTTGCCTATACACTTGCATTGCATAGCTTATCACTATAGAGTGGCTCAGTATCATAAGTATTTGCAGCTCCTTGTGTGACTAGAAATATATTCCTAAAATGCAAAATACTAGGAGGAAGGAAAGCCAGCATCCAGAAGCCAAGCTGCACGTGTGCCATGTTCCCCTCTTGCTTTTCCTTCCCCACTCCTCTCCTGTGACCAGAGCTAAGCTGCTTCAGGCTGGTCATGCCAAAAGAGCAGACCTATTGCAAGCATCCCATCTAAACTCATGGCCTGAATTTTCTGTTTTCCATAGAGTATAACTAAATATACTAAAAATATATATATAAAAATATATATATATATAAATATGCTAAAAATACCTCAACTGCACTTAATTTGCTCATCTTTCATCCTGCCAGTATTATACCCTGAAAGGCTCAGGGGTTTTCAAGTAATTTTCAAGTGGCCTTTTCCCCTTTTCATGCATTAAAGGCTGCCCCTTCATTTCTCCTCTTTACTTTTCTCTCACCTGTTTGTGAACAATCACTTCAGCCTCAGCCAAGCACACAGAAACAAGCACTGAGCCAGGGCATATTTGCCTTGGGTCAGGCAAACAGGGTCTGTGTGGCCACCCTTGGCCTGGGGCAGGATGAAAGGCCATCCAGGCCCCCTCACGGTTTGGTGACACCCCAGCCAACCCTCCCTTCCTTTGGGAACAATTACAGAGAGTCACCCAAAACTGGCTACAAATAAACCTGTTTCCACAAGCTGAGAGAGGCTGCTTTCTCACCGCCAGCACTCGGGACCTGTTTTCTGCTGTCACTTACCCTGGTGGGAGCCCAGGGTGCTGTCACAGAGGGAAGTCACCCAGGACTTTCTCCAGGTGCAAGACTTGGCTTCCTGGCAGCTAATCCAGACTAAGCAGTAGTTAATGTGTGGTTTTTATCTTATATAAAGAATGAGAACAATTATACTTGTGTGTTTTCACTTTCGCTCTGTTAATGAGTAATTTCAACTTTCTTCCATGCTCTCCCTGCCAGCTCTGCACACTGCACAACAGTTAATCTAAATCCTCCTAAAGACATCAGCTGGTGGCTGAACTCTATGGAAAAGTAATTTAAAGAATGGATGAAGTTTATAGAGACAACATCTGCCCAGACAGTAAAGGTAGAAATGAGCATGCTTTTAATGGCAGTGGAAGAAATCTGTTTTAGTAAAACACGGCTGCCAAGCCTTCCTATCAGCCTACACAAAAACATGAAACAGCCCCAAGCTCCCCTCCTCTGTGTAGGATGTCCTCTCATCAGAGAGGTTCATTGCAAGCTACTCCTGGCTCCAGCTTGGAGAATGTAGCTGTCAGGTGCAAAGAGAGAAAGCAAAGTGAAATTTGCTTATCCAAGCCATTTTCCAGCCTACAGCCAAAAGATACCATCTGGTATCATCCAGTATGCTGTGGGGCAAAGGCAAGAGCTCCACATGATGTATTGCAGAGTTCCACAGCACACTTCACTCTAGTCTAACCAGAAGGAGAGGGACTGGGTCTTAAACTGGACAGGAGGCTGAAGCCCTCTTTTGATCAAAAGAAAAGCGTCTATCATATCGAATCAGTCATCTCTTCCTCTCACATTAGAAACCACCTTAAAAGCCTCAGTCTTGTAGCTCAAATCCTTTAAGTCAAATCTAGCTTGTCACCTGCATCCTTGCCATAGGAGGAATGTGCAACCTTGACAACGACATCAGCTGCAAGGGACCCAGCTGAAGCTGTCCAAGGAAGAGCTGGGCATTGGCAAGGAATTGGCAAGCCCATTCTTCACCACTGGAGATGAGGACATCAGACAAGTGTGGGAGCTCTGCCACCTCTGTGGCATGGGGCCAAAACTTGTACCTTCTCTCTTGAGCCAAAAGAGAAAGCAACCCACACACTATGGGTGAGTGATGGGGAGGAGAAAAGTCCTTTACACAAACATTATTAAAATTGCTGATGTTGTTACCTTGTCTGTGAGAAGAATACACTACAAGTCTGGAGATGGGGAAAAAGTGGTTCTGATGATCAGTTACGTGAGTGTTTGGTGTAAGCCCTTGTGAGAAGAGGAAAAAAGCTCTATCATATCACAACATCAAATGGAGTATCACTTCAGAACACCTGCCTCATGTTAAGGAAACCAAAAAAGGTATATTAAAATTAAACTGAAAGATGATTAAAGATTCATCTCAAAACACTCTCTAGCCATTTTCTTTTCTTTTTTTTTCTTTCAAGCCCAATAACCTTCTTCAAAACAAAAATTAACTTCTAATTCCTGTTCCATCACTAGAATCATGGGGAAAAATATGGGAAAATAAAAGGAGATAAATAATTTCAAAATCTCATCTTCTTCATTGACTGTAAAATGGTCTTAGAAACTGGATAGGCCACTCCTCATTTATACAACTATATATTTAATTGGTAGTAATATTGCCAGTATTTACCAATGCTAAGCTTTTCCAAGTTGTTTAAAGGTTAGGGGTCAGCTGATACACTTATTGTATTTACAAATAAAACTTTCAGCCGTATTGTCAAATATACAGGATAAAGTCCTAGTTTCTGTAATCCTCCCCCCCAAAAAAGCACACTTCTCTTTTCTTTCAAACTGCTTCACTGTCCAGGTTATCATTTGGTAAATAGGCCCTAAATTTGTAAAAGACATTAAATAAAAATTTCTAGTATGGAACTGTGTCCTAATTTATATAACAAACATGGCCATTTATACAGCAACTTATATGCCCAGAACAGGTAAATTCAAAGATAAAATTATCACCGATGCACAATAAAAATAATCTGGATTTAAGATTAGAAGAGAGCAAGGGTCACCACATTTTTCATTGCTGTAAAAAAGGGATGTTATTTTTGTCCCTTGCAATATAAATGAGCTTAGTAGGCCCAATATGTGAAATACCTTCTGGACAGAACTGACTTCATGAAAAGATAGATGGATGGAACCTCTGAGTTCATAATCATACACCCGCTTTTGACTTCTCTCCAGAGCATGTTCTACTTAGGAAAAGAATGCAAACTGCAAATTAAACCCTCACTTATCCTCAGCAACCTGACAGCCTGGCCCAAGAAATGCTGCCAAGTCTGGCAGACTGGGGAGCGGTGTGTGCATCGCACGGAGGTGTGAGGAACGCGGCCCACCCCGGCTCATCTCACAGGGCACAGCTGCGAGGGGAACTGTACACAAAGAGGGGAAACAAGGGGCTTTGAGGGGAGGAGGTGAGAAGGGGCCTAAAGCAAAAATTGGAGATACTTTGGTTTCCTTCATGTCCTGCTGCTATTTCAGCCAAGCATTTTTCATCAGCAGCTTATATGAAAAGCGGTTTTTTACCAGAATAGTTTTCAGATGTCAGAATGAATCCCTTTGATTCATGTAATTAAAAACTGGGTGTGCTACTGCATCTTTTCAAGCATTCTTTATCACCATCCTTTAAACCTGCCCATTTTGCATTTTCAGTTTACAGCACTTTTGCCCAGGGACATAATGAGCTGGAAGGGAAGGTGTTCTAGCCAGATCAGGGCAAGCACCGATCAAGTTTCTTCTAAGCACTTTCACCCTTCTTATCTCTGTGTCATTTGTCAACTTACACACTCCCAAACATTCTCACTGCCTTCATGCCACTTAGTTTCTGTGTGGAACATCAAAAACCTGGATACCTTGACCAAAATTCTTTCCTTTAGATCTTTGGCTTCCCCCTTATCAGGACCAGCAGGTCCCTGAACCTGACAGGGAACTTTCCTAGCCTAGAAACACTGTCTGAATAGTTAATATTTCTCTCCTCTTTCTATGGTCCCTTTCTACTCTATGTTATTCCCATGGTATACAGGTGTACATGAGTTCCTTCTCAAATATACAATAAAATTAAAGCATCATCCCAAGCTCTCCTTGTATTTACAAGGGTGTTAAACATCATTCTTCACTACTGAGAAGTAACAAAGAACTGAGACACTGGATGAGCATGTTCCTAAACCTAGGTCTGAATTTAAACCTTGCCAGAAGCCATCTGGCTGAAGAATACTGCAGGGAAGGCAAGGAGCAATTCCACCACCATGGGGCACAACTACTCTAGCAGAACCACAGTGAAGCCACAGCCTGACAGGCAAAAATGCTGTTCTGCTGAAAGAACGTTTCTTTTCAGGAAACACCTATCAGTAAAAGAATTATTTTGCCTTTTTATAAGCATTTCAATCACAAGGAATGAGGCAGCAGGTCTCCTGCCACAGCAGATCATGGCAGCTGCCTCCACTGTTGTCCTGTACAAAGCACAGCTTAGGGAGGAATGACTTTGGATGGAAAAATAACAGTCTGAGCAGCATTGTTTGAAAGCACAAGTGTTTTGTTTAACTATAACATAAGTTGCTTGCCTTTTTCAGCTGCTCACATCCTTTGCTTAGAGAAACCAGGGCCAGCTGCTCTGTAATGGATCTTACAAAAGCACCAGAAGGCACACTTTTGGAGGATACCACTCTAAAGTCAAAGAAAAACCATAATCAGAATTTTAGTGATGACTTGTGAAAGAAATAAAAATGGTTCCATTTCAACAGTTTTCCAACACTTGAGTACTCTGTTTCTAGAGTAGCATTTATCTCTTTCTTTAAAAATCTTATTAGCATCACAGTACCCATATATTTGTGTAAGATATTTTATGCTATAGGCAGAGTAATCTATGCTCCAAATCTACTGAGGGTGATTGAGACATCTCTATAGAAATCATGGGAACAGTTTTAATCAACTAATACTCCTTTACCTTATTTCATATATCTGGTAGCCTTGATTCAACAGACAAATTCAGATTAATGGAAGAGTTGCAGTAAACAAAGTCCATTTTTACAGGATTGTTGTAAAAAAATATGGTGCAAATCAACATACAGTTGTAAAAAAAAAATAGGGGAAGTTTAAAACAGTATCAAGATAGCAAAAGCCAAGAACAAGATCTCCTTATTTTAACGACTTTTAAGAGGATCAGAATGAGCACGTGATGCATAAATTATCAAAACCAAAAGTCCAGGTTAGTCTCATCCTAACCCGAAGAAGAATAATGTCCTTGAATAATCATGCTGTAGTACAATCATTCATGAAAACCACTTGTTCACATGTTGGGAAAATTAATCAGACTCTCTACATATTCTGGAATAGAGGCTTCTTTTAATTGAAAGATTGGATTACTTTGGATTTTAGCATTTCATGTGTCTTTTCAAAATGTAGTTCAGTTTTCCTTTTTCTAGAGACTGGTATGCTTTTGGTTTAATAAGCAGAAAAAAACACTGTGAGAGAAGAATTACACTGAAGGCACAACACCATGTTACTGGGCTTGATTCTCAAGACACAAATGAGCACTGATCCATTGATGCCAATGAGTTACACACTCCTACAACACTTAAAGATCTGGCTTCTTTTCTTGCTGCCTTCTTGCTGTCACTTTTTGCAATCTGTTTTGGTTTGGGGCTTCCTTTTCCTCCTCCCCCCAACTGAACTGCCTAAATATTCAACTATGACCAAGCATGTAAGAAAGTCAACTTTTTTATTTTATATCCTCAGGGTTTCTTTTGAGCTGTTAACTATTACAGCCCAGTGGAAACAGCAGCCAGAAGTCTTCACAGTCCTGTTGGTTCTGTAGTTTAGCCTTTCAGTCTGAGAAAGATGATATGAAAATATTAGATCAAACCCAAGAACAAATCAAAGATAGCAAATACATCACTAAATCTTAGAAGATGTTCTAGACATATAGTTAGGAATGAGAATACCCTAAAATACACTAAGCTTCCCCTTGAAGATGGGATAAATCTGTTTATTCCTCCCTTTGCTGTTTTCTGAGCATCATCTTTCCACTCGGAGGAAAGCAGCCTTTTCTTCTTACTCATCAAGATCCTTCAGGAATTACAGGAAAGGGCTCCCACATTAGTTAGATGTGCTTTTCCTGAGATCAACCTGCAAAGTGGAAAATCTGCCTGGCTGCATGTTAAGGACATTTTGAACCCTGCTTCTTTCCCCCTTGCTCCAGGTACCTAGATTTGAACAGATTAAATGTTTGGAACCCCATACCTAAATCCTCATCTTCTACACTGTGTAAAGTTTCCTTCAAGTCTTAGTAGCTTCCATGCCTGGTAAAGGAGAGCTCCAGAAAGTGTTATCTAGGTTGGTAACCAAAATAGCATGAGATAATACTCTGTGGACAGTGCACCTGCAAGGTGTGTGAGCCAAATGCATATGGGAGAGATATGTAGGTGAAACAGAGCTGAAACCAGAGTCAGTGGAAGGAATAAAATTTATGTACCCAGTAATATGTACCAATGAAAGCTTCTCCCACAGTGTCTGGTCTGCCTCTGAGGGCATCTCAAACACTGTCTGAAACCTGCTAGAGAACTGGCTCTCAAACACAGCCTCATCACAAACTGATTCAGGCCTTTGCAACTATGTTGTGTTCATGTATATCAAACTGTACACCCCTGTGAACAGAGGACAAATGCCTAAACATTCTTATAGTAATAATTAATTGCTAAATTGAGATAGAGGTATTTTTTCTCTGAAGTCTGTATTGCTCTCTAGGATTACTGACGCCAAATTTCCCTTGACACCACTCAGAAGATACCCCAACACCACAACCCTGTGTAGGAGAAGCAGAGGATTTCAGATTATAGGATTAGGATGTTTTTACTGTTCTAATTCCTTCTTCATCAGTAATGTGTATACGTGGAGATTCACCACAAACTATTCGCTGTCCTAGTTAAAAACAGTGGTTTCACTCCTTTTTCACAGCAGGGAGGTGTTCACACTGTAGCTGACACTAACAGGCTCTCTTGTTAGGGAAACCAAGAACAGGATAAGCAAAAGGTCTGAGACACTGACCTGTATAATTTTCTTTTAGTCTCTTTGGATTAGAAGTAAAACAAAGCAAAACAACAACACTAAACCGGACAGCAGCTGTATCACACACAGAAAGGGGACTCTTCTGTATGGAAGTTCTGAGCATGCAAGGTTTCATTCTTCTTCATCTTCAACAGACATCCCACAAAAATATTGAGATTTATAAGAGAAATGGGCATTTTAGGAAAACAGATGCTTATAAATAACCTAGTGTTATCTGTAGTATTTTTAATGTTCAACCATGCAAAGCCTTGTAGTAGGCAGAAGTCCCAGATGTGGTTATTGCATAATTTTCGTAGATAATAAATATATATTGCATATAATATATAATTTATTATATATAAATAATATATAGTGAAAAAAAATTTGCTGACTTTTCAAATTCAGAAACAATAGCAAAGAAAATGTAACTTTAGAAGCCTAAGAGGACTAAGGAATAGTCTGAGGTACAAGACAATTTGCAGTGTGGCAGTTGATGTCCAAGGATGTCCACTTAAAAGCAATATAAAGTTTTGGTCAGTATTTTTTTTTTTTTTTCCTTCCAGTAGCTGGGAAACAAAGCACAAAACAAATGACAAGTAAACATTCAGCCACAGGAAGCCATTAACAACAGTGGGCACCAATTAGGGCTCAGCAGGTATCCTTTACACCGCCTGGTGCTCTAGCTCCTCCTCAAATACTTTGGCATAACACTCACAAACTCAGGCTTAGGAAACAACAGGCTGTTTCATTTACTCTGCAATTTGTAGCCACATATTCCTGCTGATAGGCCCATAAACCTGTTTGTAGTCTTCTTCTGTTTCCCTTCAAGTTTGTGTCATTAGAAACTACAATTACTGTCTGTCCAAAGAGAATACTCTTCAGGAAAGAAAATAAAATTGAGATACTGTGATCCTTTTCCTCTTTGTCTCTCTCTCACTCCTTTTCAACTTCTCTCTTGGAGGGGAATGCATAACACAATGTCTGATGTCAGGCAAATGGGCTCACTGAGAAAAATATGTGCGAATTCTCAGATTTTTTGCAACAAGGACATTATTTTTTTCAAATCACAAATTTTCCAGTTGAATAGAGTGAAAAGCACATTGTTCTCAAAAGTAAGTCAAAGTTTAAAAATTAAAAAAGAGTAAAAATTTATTCTACTTCAGCCAAAACCATTGTACAAAATATACACAGTTTGAGATCCTTATATCAACTGTAAAATATTTTGCATCTCCTGTCAAAAAAAACTCAATAAATTACCCAAGCCTTTTAAAGTCACTCATAGATTGTGCCTTACTTCTTCCCTCAGCAACCACAGAGTCTTGTTGAAATGTGACACAAAATAAGATTCTCACCTTTACATTGAGATTGTAAAATAGAAAAATAACAAAGCAAGTTACAATCTGCCAAACCAAGATTTTACCTGCTTGTCACTGTTTTTCTGAAATGAAGAAGTACTTTCATGGCATTATAGCACTGCAAAAAGCAGAGGAAAGTCAGAGTCCAGCCCAGAGAACAGAGAGATCTTCTTAGTGAGTGTCACGATATAAAACAATATGGGTGAAACAACCCATTCAACTCCACTAGATCAGCCTTTGTCTTAACAACCATCCACAGCCAGGGTGCTCTCCTGTGCCAGTTCTGTTTCTATCATCACTGCCAAATGCAAGTTAACCAAAACATCACCAGTTGAAGTTTGAGAGTTTCTTTATGCTTTTGGCATTACAAGACAATGAGGAAAGCAGATCACAATTGTGCTAATTCCAAGCTCTCCATGTTTCTCTTTGATTTTTCTTCATTTTTAATAATTTTTTCCACTGTTTTTTGTCATTTCAAAAAAAAAAATCAAAGCAAACATCAGCAAATAAATAGTTTACTTTCCACTTGCACTAAATGTTAAATCCCCACTGTCTTCTGGCAAAGGTATGCTCAGTTACCTAGCTCTTTGCTCCCTCCACTGCCTCTGCTGACAGTTCTCACTGAAGCTCCCAACTCCTGCTCCTGCAGCAGCATGACAGAGCTGTGCAGCCTCTGCATGCAACAGCCCCCACAACCAGCACTGAAAATCACCTGTGACAGAGGGGTAAACTCTACAACAGAACGCCCAGAACACCTATCCAATGAGTTTTGAGGAATAACCAGATGTATACCTTGAGCCTTGTGTCCTGTGTCTCGGTACTGCCATACAGGCATGTGTTACAGAAGTGTCCTTATCATGCCCATAGATTGGCAGCACAGAATCCAGAAAGGTCATTGACAAACAACCCACAGTCCTTGTGTGTGCCCAGAGCTCACCTATCTGGTGCCCATGTCATGGGAAGGAACCACTGAGGAGGACTGCAGCAGTCCTGACTCCTCACTGCTGCTGCTCAGCAGCTTGGGCACTTCAAGGAGACCATGTGGCCACCAAGGTAGAGAAATCCAGTACCTGTCTGACTCCTCTTGGCTCAGAAGGGAACCACATGCTGAAGGCTCCATATCACTGTTTCCTGGCATGCTGGGACAGGAGCACTGTGTGACAGAAGTGAATGAAACAACCCAGGCACTGATATTCCTCAGCAATACAGAAAAACAACACGTGAGGAAGCCTGAGTACAGGAAGGCAAACCAGCCTGCCCACTTCCACAGATCTAGACTTATCAAAGACCTGGACTGAGTGGACTCTGCTGATGTGCTGCTCCATGAATACATGTGAACTCTTCCTCCACAGCTAAAAGACTACAACTATTGTGGACATCTACAGAATTTTCAGAATGAGGTTTATTTGTTCCATTTGAGGTTAGTCTAGACTGGCTTTTCCAGGTACCCCACTGACTGGGGAGTTTCACCCATTACAATGAGAGCTTCCCTGTTCCTCTCTGGGAAGGGAGCAGCTGTGCCTCTGTGACTTATCTGCATGCACACATTTCAGTTTTGTCTTGATACTTCTCAGAAAGAAATCTGGGACAGAAAATAACACAACTAAATACTGATCATCTAAGTGCATACAAAATGCCAACTAATAAGACAGGTGTTATTCGCATAACTGAGTGTATATATATTATCAACCCTTTCAGCACTAAGAATATATCTTTGAAAGCTACATCTTATACTCTAAGGCCAAAAGAGGTAGTGCCCTTGCTCTACAGCCACCTAGAAATCAGGTGGCTTGTCCAAGCCAGTCATCTAGGCTCCTTCTGTAGTCAAGCAAGAGAGATAAGTGTCTCCAGATTGCCATTTATCCCATTCTAGGATAGGTGAGTAAAACAGGTGAGATGAATCCCTAGCAGGGTATCTGCTGGGGGAAGGTGAGGAATTACTTCCTAGATTACTCCCTTAGGAGAGATACTTAACTTTTAGCAGTTAATGTTGAGAGGAATCCCATGCTACAAGATTAGGGAGGATTATAAAGATTCACACACTTGTGAAAATTCCCATTATATTGGGCTTACAAAGAAAGTAAAAATTTAAATTTCCCATGCAAACAAAACCATCTTACACTCTCATTCAAACTGTAGATCACTATGTCTGTTATAGTCAGAGATTTGTGGAAGTTTCATGTGTTTTCGTAAAGAAATAATGCTGTTCTATTTTCCCAAGAAAACGAGGTTCACATTTTGAATATTAAGAAATTGTCTGTTGCAAACCTGTTAGCCATTTAAATATGACAGAGATACACAAAAAAACTTGAAACATTTAGTGGGAGCATGTTACTAAGTAAAGGACAGATCTGTCAGTGCTGCCAAAGAGGAAAGGTGGGAACATGTCATTGCTCCTAAGATCAGAAATGAAATTTAACCCAGAGAAGGAACTTGTTTAGCTCACTGCTTCCATTCACCTGACACTGCAGCGTCAGTTAGAGACAATAGTTTTTCCACATCTGCTGTTCTTCAGGAGTTCAAGGTTCTGTTGAGGTTTTGCACAGCATCCATGCAAACAGTAAGAACAGCTCCCATCAGTAGGATCCCTCAGTGGTGCCTCCTGCACTACTGAAACCAGTGGCACAGTTTCTTTTTTTCCATGCCAGCTAAGTGTGTGTTAGCATTTACTGCCTATACATGCAGGTCATTCCACACAGGCAAATATCTCAGAACAAAAACCTGCTCAACACAACTGGGCACAGTTTGCAAGCTCTTTTTAACCACTAATCGTTACATTAAACAGGGGAAAATATTTAATACTTTGATGAGATTCACACCTGGCATTCTTGCAAGGTTAACTCTTAAAGAAATTGAAAAATTCAGGCTCGTACTAGTAACATATATAATCTTCAGTCACAGTTTCTCCCTGCATGGAAAAAACAATGTGCTACTCCACATGCCCTGAATAAACTAATCTCAGAAATAGGTTGAGAAAGGGGCAGACATTGCATTTACTGTTTTTCTCTGTTCATTTTCTACTGTCACCCCCTTTAGAACATTCCCTTCTCATGTCAATTATTTAAAAAATAGGGAGAAAGCATAAAGACATGATTAAATGACATTATGATAAAAAGTGGCTCTAAATTCTAGAAGTCGGAGCCCGATGCCAGAAAGCAAGTTAAAGGTAGACATGAGATCTGCCTTTCTCTGCATTTCTGTGGCCAGCATCTTGAAAATATCTAGATATCTACCAGCACTATATTGATATTCAAGTGTTGAAAAGCAGCTGTCACAGTCACAACTGAAACACCACCCTACACACAGTGATTCACATCTTGTGTTCCTTCAAATATAACTATAACCCTGTCATGCTAAGAATCCCACGGAAATCCAAAATGGGTGAGGAGGGGAGCAAAAGCTTTCATTTCCCAGTTACTTTACAACCATTTCACCTGTCTTATCCCGGGGTCTGGTGCTGCATTCCAGTCACGCAAGCACCGGGAAGGCTGGGGAGGTGTGAAAGGACCGTAAAACAGAAGCACCAGGAGACACCAGGGAGATCATCAGGTCACACACCACAGTTTTACAGCCCCAGTCTGCAGCCACACTAGCTCACAGACAGCCAAAGCCTGGCCTTCTGCAGGCAGGGAGAGGAGCAGAGCAGTGGCTCTGCTGGATACACCCGCCTGCTTCCACTCTCCATAACCCATCCCGTATGTCCGTTCCCACACGGAGCAGCTGTGAGATTTGAGTTCGCAAAGGTGCTGAATTTGAAGCATTAAAACATGTCTTTTAGTGCATTGCTTCACTGCAGATGTACTTTATGGGGGTTTTCTTGTACTACCTGCTACATCCAACAGAGAAACAGATGCAGGTCCTCCATAAGATGAGAATCCAGCTCTCAGTTTCTCCTGCAGTCACTTTTCCCCTCTTCCTCTTCAAAATTCACCAAATTCTTTTCTTCTGAAGAAAGCATCTGAGAAAAATTCCAAAATTACCATCCTTTAGTCCTACACACTTTCATTTTTTAACAGTCTATCATGACCAAGCCTGCAGTCTTTAGGTTTTTTTTTTTTTTCCTCAAAATAGATAGCTGTTGAGATTAAAAATGAGTTATTATCTGCTAATATACCAATGAATTGCATACCCAAGCTAAAGATTTTAAGTTTTACAGACTTCATCAGTACAAATGACTCCAGAGGACTAGGAGTTTCACACCTCATAAGATGCATTATGGACACATTAAGATTAATGAAACGAGCAGAATCTGGGAGCACATCTCTGTCCACATCTGCATTAGCACAGCACAGAACAGAGGAAGCTGAACCTGCAGAATAAAAGTCAGTGCTGAGGACCCAGCACCCACCCAGGGTTTGTTTTTTTTTTAAACTCTACATACTAGAGCTACCTCTAGTATGGAGCTGTGAAGCAAAGCACCCACTGGCAGCTGGCACACACGAGGCACAGCATGTCCATCCCTCCAGCCTCAGCCCCACTTCATGATGGGAGCCTCCAAGTGCCAAAGGGAGCAGCTGGAGGCTCACTTCAAACTAGGTCTGAGGTAATTAGCACTAAAGACTTTTGCTACATAAATATTAATATTTTAATGTATCTCAGGTACTTCCAGTTTAAAATGGTTGCCATAAAGCAAATTTAAAGTTTGTCAACAGCCATGGCCACTTCATTAAATATGCTTACTTTCATCACCACTGCTGTTTTCGTGCTCTATACCCAAACCACTCCAGGGCACACCATAGCCTGCAAATGAACATGAGTGAAATTAGACATCTACAGGCTTTTACAACAGAAAAGCTGAGCTATTCATTTCTGAAAGTGTAGTCTCCCTCACAGGTAGACCTTGGGCAGAAAAGAAATTTTTTGTTTTTATTTTTAAATCTAATTTAATTTCCATACTTATATTAAATCCATGTATATAACTCACTGTGGAAAATATACAATTTAAACAAGCTTTAGATACTAAAAGAGAACTTGATCTGGTTTTTTTTTGGTTTTTTTTTTTTTTTTAGGCTTTGAGGCCCTCATGACACAGTGGAAAGGCTACAAAAGTTCAACCATCTTGTGTGTGCAGGCCCAGGTAGAGGAGGTCTGCATTTTCCAGGTACCAATGTGTTTATTTGACATAATATATAATGGGAAATCATGCTGTGGAAGCCCTGAGCAATAATGTGCAAGGCACTCCTGTAAAAAGAAGCATTAACATACTTTTACAAATTGTTATGACAACTTAGTAATTGGATACAGCAACTTTTCCAGACCTATTGGCACATGAGTGTGGGAAGAGCTTGCCTGGAGGCTGCTGGTTCTGTAGGACAGTAGCTGCAGGCAATTCAGGGAACACTTTCACTGGCAGCTGCAGGTCAGGAGAATAAAGGGAAAAAATACTTTGAAAAAAAAATCTCAAAGAACAAAATATAAAAATAGACTTTTGACTCTTTGAGTAACATAAAGAAAGCTATTTGGAAACGAAACTGTTACATTAGATTTATTTAAACAACGTAAATAGCTGGTTTGATTTTAAAAGCACTTCAGCCTCCATTACCAAATGAAGGTTTTTTTAACCCTCAAGCTTTAACAGAATCACCTAAGTTTTTTTAAAACAATTCCTAACAGTTCATGAGGCACATTTGAGACTAGGCACCAGAAAAAAGGGTGCATGCAAGGATCTATCCTATTCCTTCCCCACCTGCAACTCTCAGCTCTTGCTTAAACTAAACAATGAATTTTAAACTTTTAGAAACCTTTTGTTTCAGTTTAGTGTGACTTATATTAATTCAGTCTAAATCCATTGCTTACTAACATAAGCTAAACAGGCGGATTTCTAAATTACAATGACTGTTAAAGACAAGGTTTTTGCACTGCAATATCTAAGTCAGTATGAAACTGACTCAAGCTTTAGAAGTTTGTAGTATACATAAAGCCCTAAAGTACTCAGAAACAAGTAGGCTACTATTGTTTGTATAAATAAAACAAAACTTTTAACACAGAGCAGCCTTTGTAGATCTTTCTTAATAAGATTTTGATAGAATACAAGAAAAAATACTCTCTGCCCATCATTGCCCTAACCTTTACTTAGAAAAAGCCACAGATGGGTCAATACTTTTCACATTGATTGATACTTTACACAAGACAAAACCAAGATTCATATGTCATGATTAAAGCAATTCTCTCCCAATGGTGACTGTGTCACTCCAAAAATAATTCAATGCAGTATTCCCCTGCTAAGTATGGAGAAAAGTGTTTCCTTTAGAAGAGGAAATTCTTTTAAGGAAGTTGTTTTAAGCTAAATAAAAGTTCAGGATGAAGCCAGCAAAAGGTGTGAAGGATTCCTCTTTGATTTCCCAGCTTGTGTATTTGGGCTCAGACACAGACTACATTTTATGCACATATTAATAGGATGCTAATAAGCCTACAACTCTGCTTTGACAGGGACCTGTAGAGACAACCTGATATGTGGCACCAGATATAATAGCTGGCTTAAGCAGGAGATTTATTTCCCTCTCTCACAGGGGGTCAATCAGACAACATATTTTTTAATTACAAGTTCAGATGAAAATCTCGTGCAAAGTTAGGCTGTTAATTTTGCTGTAATGTTTCTCAGTTAAAGTAAACCCTCGAAATAGAACCCAAGCCTTTGAGACTAACTAGGAGCAGCTTTTGCTCTTCACTGGTAACCTTACAAGCAAAACGAGGCCACTCAGTTGCAAACCCTCATAAATGACTAGGTCACAAAAACAATCCTGGTATCAAAAGCACAGAAATTGGCAGCATTTATTTCAACAGCTTGCTGCATCCCATGGAAAAGCTGGAGGGAGATTCCATCTAGCTGTAAACTGCAGAGATATTTCAAAGTTATATCTTCTTAAAACAACACGGAAAAATTTATAGAAGTAATAAAAACAATAATAAAAAATAGTAGGTAAGACTAATCTCAACCACGTATTTATCCCAATTTCTATTTACTATTTAAAAAATAAGCCAGAAATGACACCTATTATAACTGTTGCCACATATCCTAAAATTTAATTTAACCACAAATTCAAGCAAGGCTTCCATATACTTTTCTCTCTTAAACATTTTGTTTTCACCATTTCAACTTGGGGATTTTTTCCATATTTCTTGAACAACAAAAATAGATTAAGACAAACTTTTTTTCATCATCAGACACTACGAAAAGGTCTTTTGTTTGAACGGCACATGCAAAATGGAATTTAAAAAAAAAATAAAAAACAACTAAAACAAACCACAAACACACATTGCATATATGATTTTCATTTTAATTTGAAATAAAAATTCTGGAAAAGTGTGATTGTTCTTAACCTATCGACACAGAAGCTTCTCCCTTTTATTAACTGCTGCTTTGATGAAACTTAAAAAATTATAACAAGAAGTTTTGTTGTTGTTTAAAAGAATATATATGGCTTAAGGATTTTAAATTAGAAAAATATATAGACAGATATAGATATATATTTTTCAATATATTTATATTTTCAGTCTGGTCAATTGACCAGCATGTATGCATACAGCTACTAGTAAAACTCTATCAAATATCTTCTGCTGTCCTGGGATAATTCTCAGCTTCAAACTTCTTTCTGTCATTTCAAGGCTCTACTGACAATGACTTCAGCCGTCAACAAAAAAAAATGGACAATTGTCACTCATCAGTTGCTCTTATCTGACAGCTCAAAGAAATTAATGCAGCCTTTCTATTTCTTAATGTGAAATAAATGAGTTTCGTTCTGAAATAACAGAGTAGCTTATTAATCTGAAAGCTGACTAAATGGGATTCCCCTCCCCTTTCCTGACATTTCTGCTTAGGGAGTTTCATCTGTTCACTTGACCTTCTCCTCAAGGGAATGAGGAGAGCAGATGCAAAGTGCCACCCAAAGATGTCTCAGGCCTGCAAATGGTTCAAGATGCCCTCGTGTCTGTGAAACTGACTTCAAAGGGCTCTCATAAAAGTCACCCAGGACATTCTGAAATGGGGCACCTGTGCTGCTCCAAGGGGCTGTTCTTCACTCACACAACTGCAGCCACCACAGCTCACATAGAGATGTTCTTCTGTAAATCTCACCTGCCCACGTGATCTCTGTGCTGGACATGAGTCACCCACCCCCCTCACAAAGCTGGAAATTCAGCTTTGAGAAGACAAGTAGGAAGGTCCAGAGCTTCAGGCACCTGCTTCTCTTGCAGAGGGAGGAGGTCTAGGGGACCTCCACAGTGTCCTGAAAGCTGTGCCCTGATATTTGTGTATCTGGTTACAGCGACACGGAAAGAATAGCAGCAAGTCAAGTAAGCACTATTACCTCTTGCAAAATCTACTTTGGTTTCCTAGCTGCAGGACTTAAAAAGTCAGGGTCAAAAGAGGAACATTTAAATCTTCACAAAGCAGACAAACCATAAACCAGAGCTCAATCTACTGTGTTGTTATGCATGCTGCACACAGATATAAATGCACACATACATGCTGGTGTAACATACAAAACACATATAAACATGCTGCTGGTCACATGCTGTGAGATGTGAAGGGCAAGTGTGCCTACAGCCCTTGGGCAGATGTCCTGCAGCCCTTTGGGTGCTGTTCAGACAATGCTCCAAAGCCATTTTTTGTCTTCCTGGTTCAAGCACTATCTTTGAAACCAGTAGAGCATTTATGACCCTCTGCCTAGGAGCTTCCCACACTTGTAAAATCAAGCCAGTTTTCTTCCAATGGCTTACCAAACATTCACGTCAACCTTGACAGGCTCAGTTCAAATTCTGACGTGTGTGGCAGCTGTTAAAGATCACAGGGGAGTAACAGAATCCACTGAATGCCTTTGGGAGGGGTCCAAGATACTTGAACTATCAGGAAATGCACATGATCTGTAGGTGATGGCCAACCCTGCAGTCAAAACTGAAATGATGGCGTTTCTGTGCAAACACAAGTTAATTTTGATCTCTGCTGTCAGGGTCCCAAATATCACAGTGGCTGCAACAGTTCCACCATTGTGGAATTTGTGACAGCTCCTCTGGGACACTGTGTGTATCCTACCATCACTAGCCACTACCTGAGTCCTGCTCTCCTGCCTCTCACCAAGGTATAACAAACCATTACTTTTGGGAAGATGAGACACTCATTTACCCTGAGGTCAACGTGATGAGTCAGCAAGGAAACTAACCCTGGCAAATTCTCTTCACAGCACCTTAAGACAATGCAAGTTTGCTAACTGCTCTGACACAAACCCACACTTTTTTCACCAGTGGAGAAAACGTTTAGTGTCCCAGAAGAAAATCTTAAAGGGTCTAGAAGCAGTACTGGCAACTGTATTTCTCTTTCTAGGATAAAGCTAAAGAAATAAAAAAAGAAGGCAAGAAAAGGCAAGAAAAGAAAAGGCAAGAAAAGAAAAGGCAAGAAAACCCCAAGATACAACAACTTAGCTTATTTGATTTGGGCTATTTAGGTTTACAACAACAATCTTGCTTTCACCTGCATCATGGAAGTATATTTTTGTGGGAATAGTGGATAAGTGAAACCCACAAATGTATTTTTTTTTTTCCTGTGACAGACATCCACATTTCAATCTAACATTCAAACAGAAAACCAAATCCTAAATCTATTTAATTCTTACTACATCCCACAGATGTTAACCATGTTTTACTGACCACTGTAAGGCTGCCAGTAAGAGGTGATAAATTTTGTCTATCTTGCCCTATATTGACCGTCTTTCCTTTGATTTTTCAATTCTTCCACTGTCACAGAAAAACAGGCTTGATTTGGGGAAATTAGTTTACTTTTCTTACCAATCAGATCAGAGTAGGATGATGGCAAATAGATCCAAATCTTAAGAACACCTTTCCACCACCCACCTTTTCTTCCTGGGCTTAACTTTACTCCTGGCTGGGGACTGGGGGCTGTGGTCAGTTCATCACATGTTGCTTCTTCCAATTCTTTCTCCTTAGTGGGAGGGCTCCTCACACTTCCCTGCTCCAGCAGGATCCCCTCCTCAGGAGACAGTCCTCCATGAACTCCTCCAAGGTGAGTCCTTCTCATGGGCTGCAGTTCTTCATGAACTGCTCTAGCATGGGGCCCTGGCACGGTCCTTCAGGAACAGGCTGCTCCAGCTTGGGGTCTCCACTTAATAAAGGTGTGGATTGTGTGGATACAAAGGGGGAACTCAGATTGCTGATGGCCCTGCTGCAGCCTGTCAAAGACCCAACACACAAACAGTGCTGCAGGGTTACAAGCAATAGCAGAGCACCACACTTCCAGCCCAGGAAACGCCCCTCACCTCCTCCCCTAGTGTAGTCCAGCTCTTACCTACTTCTTTGCAGTGCTTGGGCACCTGTGAGCACCCCAAACTCCTGTGCTCCTGCGAGCACACAGATAATAATACAAGATTATTCAGGCAGAATAACCCCCAACACAACACATGAGCACCTGCCCACAATGAGATCACCGTAAAAGTGCTGTCACGGAAGTGTTCCTGTGCCATTAAAACATGAGTCCCATACCACATGGGCTACTCCAACAAGCCAGGCTGCTGAAGGCTGCTGCCAGGATGAGTCAGCCCTCAAAAGTCAGCCAACAGGCTGAAGAGTTTACCCTGAGGTGAAATGTAAACACTTGTGCCAAGACATGATCCATTAATAGATAATAAGCAATACTACTTTCATGTTTGTTCCCCTCCTTTCCTAACCCACTTGCAAGCATTTTTCAGAAATTGGTCTGGTTTTCAATCTATGTTTCAGTATACTGCCTACATTATTTAGGGAAAAATTGTACTTGTACTTTAAAAAACAGTCTCCAATTCAAGTAACAGCACACAGCTTGATTAACTCATTCATCAACAGAGACTATGGAGTTAAATTGAATTTTCAACTAAAGACAGAAATGAGGAAGCAAAATAAGAACATAATAATAATATGTTGCATACATTTAGCTATGTTATACTCTGCAGAGAAACATATATTAGCAGATATTTATAGCAGTTGTTTAGACTATTCTACACCACAGTCAAGTAACAGTAAGTTTTCAAAAGAGAAGATGTAAGATAGGGAATGAAAAGTACTGATAGAATAAACTTAAAGAAACCCAAACAAAAAAAAACAATAACCCAACCAATTTAAAAAATCACAACAAGACTGATATTTGAGTTGGGTTTTCTTGCTTTTATTTTGGGTTTTTTAATAACAACATTGAAAGCAAAAAAAAGAAAAATCCCTTACACCAAACAAAATCTAATAATAAATGTAATGTAATCTTCAAACCAAACTCTTGGCTTGGCACTCAGGAGTGCTGAGTTTGGATGCTACAGTATCACAACAGATTTGTCTGAGGCTGTTCAGGGAAGCACTGCTCACACTGTGCAAACTTTTTGTTGTATATTCCCTCAAATATTGAGACCAAAGTTTTCAGAAAGAAAAAAAGAAGACTGTAATGACTTCGGACACCTAGTTAAGCAGCTTATTTCCGAAAAGTGCTGATGACCCAGGAGCTCCCATTCACTTCAAAGTGTAGGATTTGGGAATGTTTGTTGCTCTAAGATTTATGGTCTCTCTACATCCTAAATGAGAGATTCAAGAAATTACAACAAGCAGCTCATCTCCATTAAAATTAGAAAGAAGTGCTAGACTGATTTGTGGCATCTGTTCCAGAGACCAACACATTCATGTCTTCACTGATCCTGCTGGAGGAATAAATAGTGTAAAAAAGAGAGGATACCCCAGGGAAAGCTTTGCTAACGAGCAACAGGGCACCTCATCACAAACTCCTCGAGCTGGCAGAAGCCAGAGCACACGAGAGAGAGGAGAGCATGAGAACTCTTTCTTCCTGCAGACTAGTTAGCAGTAAAGGAACAGAATTCAGCCCACAGCTCTGACTATATTCCTGTCAGCGAGCCAGCTTAGCAACATTGTGTAAAAACAGAATCGCAAGCTGGGCAGTAACAGACCAAGACAGCATGTGGAAATCCATAGCTAAACAAAATAACACCATCAGGAGCAAAAACTTTGATTCAAACATGGGGGAGAATTCTTACCATGTAGCAAATCTGTTGTACAGCCAAACTGACAGACCAAACCTACAAAACCTCTACAAAATCCCCTAAGATTTAGATATTGATACCCACAGGGATTTTGAGGATTGGCAAGTCACCAAAATAAATGTGTTATTTCACTCCAGGCAGGATTGTTCCCCAGTGCTTCCTGAAAATATGGCATGCTTCACCCGTGAAAGTTTTGGAAGGCTTTCTCCTTTTCTGAGGGGGGAAAAAAAAGAAAAATAAAAGAATAGCAGCTGCAAAGGGTAAGAGTCCATAAAGGGATGTCACTGTTAGCAACCTGAGTGACAGACAGGAAGGAGATTTCCACAACTGGCATTTGGTGAATTGCAAGCTATAAAAACTGTTTGGAGATTGGCTGGGTTGTCTGCAGTTTCTGGGGACAGCAATTTAATTCTGTCTGTTGCTAAGATCTTATTTTGTTTATATTATTTATTTCAGAATTTCTTCCTAAACCAAAGTAAAGCATGAAAACAGAACAAATCACACTTCTTACTAGGTTATTTTTTCAGTGATTGTATAACTAGAAAAGTGGTTTTAATATCTCAAGTTTGTTTGCACCTATCATTGGAAAAAAATAATTACTCTTGTAGTTACATTACAAACAGTCTTCCTTTCACCTGATTTATTTTATTTTTATTGTGCTTTTTGTACAGTTATTATTTTCCTCTTTTAAACCTGTGAGTTACTATTATAATGCATGAATCGTTGAAACAATTAAGGCATTATAATAGTAATAATGCATCTATGCTGAAGTTGCACCTTAATAAAAGCCCACAGTACCAGGTGTTCTATTTTAGCTGAACCGGAGAAAGAAAATCCTTTTCTGCACCAAGAAAGCTCAGAGAAAATACAAATAAAATCTTTCTGAAAAAATTTCTTCTTATAATTCAAAGAATTTCATACATAAATAAATACTGGCAACCCCCTCTTCCCAACATCCTCCTGCTCCTCAACTTCACACCTTTTTCTTCTTTTGCTGTTCAAGATTTTGTTTGGCAATAAAATCAGACATTGAGATCTGATTTATCTGCTTTTGAACTTCCCTATTCAGCAAATCCTGGGAGTATAAATAGCATTTCTGTGCCTGTAGAGATCCTTTTACATTTTAAGCTGGTACTTGAAGGGATGGGAGAAAGAAGAAGTCTCACTAACTAATTTACACTTGGCAGATTTTTTTTGTTGTTTAATAAGTGTATTTTTCATCTTATATACACACAGACACACACACAGACACACAAACATATATATATATGGATATATATGGAGATATATATATATATCCATCCATCCTGGATAGATGGAAAATAAAAGGAAAAGCTAAAGGAACTCAAGCTGTTTAGCAAGTTGAAACTATTAAAATAATAAGTCCTTTGAAATATTGTTTCACCTACTTTTTTTATTGTGTTCATCTTTAAAACAGAAGAGACAGTCTAGTCTTTGATATACACCTAAGAAACTTACCTGCAATATATAGTTAAAGGAAATTAATGCAAGAAAGAAGACGATGCTCAACGTTGCTCAGAGTGCTGTAGACCTCTTAGGAGCACAGGCATACTAACACTTCTATTTGATGCAAGTACAGATTGGCTAAATTGGACATTGAGACATTTCGGGCACAGAGGAATGAATATGAGCAAAACAGAGGAATGAATATGAATTGTTGTGCAGAATACAATTATTGTAAAGTACAGGCCAGCAGTATCTGCTTGAAGCAAATGTCCATAGCACTGGTGGCTTTTTTCCTGGGGAAAGGAGAAGGCAACAGCAGATTTAGCCCAAGAATCCTTTTCATCCCCCAGTTTCTGGAAGCCGCTTTTCTCTAACCTCATCTTAAAACAGCCTTGGCGGGAGGCTTGTGCTGTTCAGCTGCCGGCACGCACCATTGATTATCCGCGCTCTCCGGCCCCAGAGCAGAAGGCAGATTTCCAGCTGCAGGCAGCTGGCAGCTCCGGCAGAGCCCCAGTAGATGGCAACGTTGACCTGAGTGTCTTTGGGCACCGCGGTCCGTGCAGGGCCTTTGGGAGACGCTTGTTTCCATGTGCTACCCGAGCCCCCGGGAGTCGGGATCAGCAGCTGCCTTACGGCGCAGGGAAGCGGTTTCAGCTGCAGAATATGCCAGACGGAGATGTATGGCCAGAGACGCGGTGAAAGGAAGAAAAGAAAAGCCACAGGAGCTGGCTTTCTGGAAGAAAAGCACATTCAAACTAGCAACAGAATTGTAGAATCATAGAACGGTCTGGGTCGGGTGGGACCTTTAAAGGTCACTTCATCCAACCCCACTGCAAGGAGGGACATCTTCAACTAGCCCAGATTGCTCAGAGCCCTGCCCAGCCTGACCTGGAATGTTTCCAGGAATGGGACATCCACCACTTCTCTGGGCAACATGTTCCAGTGTTTCACCACCCTCTTTGTAAAAGATTTCCTTCTATATCTAACCTAAATTGACCCTCCTTCAGTTTGCAGCCATTACCCCTTGTCTATCTCGACAGGCCCTGCTAACAAGCTGGAATACAAGGTGTCTTTTCAGCTGTGTAAAAGTCCTGTCTCTGGCACTACAGAAGTACAGCTGTTACACTGCTGCATGCACTGTCCTGCAAGTGACATGATGGCTCCTGAAGTTTAACAAATCTCTTTCAGTTATCAGCAAGGATGAGCTGAGACCCAGCTGTGTCAAACACTAGAGCTGTAAGAAAATATTGAGAGTATCTCATAACAGTCACTACAAAAGCTTTTTTTAAAAAAGAGTCTTCTGACATGGCATGTGTTTTCATATGCCATTATGCAAATAAACACTGTTGAATACCACCCTTACCATCCCTCTAATGTCTGTGTTAACCAGGGTGGACTCTCAAGCGATGCACAAGGAAATACTCTGTACCAAAAATGACCAAAGAACTCCTTTCCAGCCTTGCTCTGCAGACGCTCCCCTGCTAGCTGATGAAAACAATGGGCACAGTAACAGCAAAACACCACATCTAAAAATCCTGTTTCCTTTAGTACATGGGAAGTTTCTTGAAAACTGCCTTCAGCATTTTAGGCTATATAATCAATTTTTGCTCTTCCCCACACAGATATAAACAAAGAAATTCATTAAAGATGCCGGTAGAGTAACCACAACTGATGTCAGATTCCATTCTCTAACCAGTTAAACCAAGGTGCTCCATCAATATGGAAACTGTCTTGGCATCTGGGTACTAAAAAGGGAGTATCAGCCCTTGGGCAACTGAATGATTCCCTTGGTACTTGATCAGAAGTCCTGAAATTTAGTGCTGTTACCAGGTAGCCTTCCATAATGGCATTACCTGATCCATCATGGTTTGTTTCATCACACTTTCTTCATCTTCCTCACTAAATGCTGATTTGACACTTATCTTCTCTGTTTGCCATCTCTGATAGTCACTTTCTGTGGTTATTCTGTGCTAGGATAAATTGGTGTCAAAGGAGAGGCTGTGCAATTGTGGCAATGGATACCTTCAGGTTGTCTTTGCCAATATATAATTCAAACCACGTATGAAGCTAGACTATAGCTGCCCATAACACACTTATCCACACTACACGTACCTAAATACCAAGAACATGCATCTGGCTCTCAGACATCCCCAGTAAACTGGAGTGGAAGCTGTGCATCCTTACTGACAAGTTAACACGCAGCAGACACAATCTTCTGCTGCACAGAGCAGAATTGGATGGCCAAAATCCTACAGGCTGCACCAGCAAACCACAAAGATGCCATAAACAACCTATAAATCCTGCTGAAATTCAAGATTTCTTGCTCCATGTGTGATGCAATTAGGGTGTCAGGGACATGCATACCAGGTAGGCAGCTGTAACTCGTGACCTGCAGGTCATGGACAACAGCTGGAGGTCTGGAGGGATGGCCTGTGGCAGAACAACAGCTCTGCTGGCTCACAGGTATGCAAGACGTGCTCAAAGTTTTGATACAAACCAGTAAACTGTGTCAATTGGCTGGGTGTCTATCACATGTTTAAAAACACACAGGATTTTATTGGGACTCAAAGAATCAAAGCAATTCTTATGAGTATGGACCAAAAAAACCACAAACAAACAAACAAAAAAGCCACAGAGTTGTTAAAAATGTTTCATTAATGTCTCACTAAAATTAGACTACTCTAGAAGAGCTGTACTACCTGACAGAAGAGGGTGTCTTCTGTCAGGGGTCAGACCCTCTCTAAGCTTTAGGAAAGGGCTAGTATTCCAGGCAAGCAGGAGCATAAAACAGATCAGCTCTTTGTCCAGCACTGATCTGTGACCTGAGATCTGGCTTGAGGAATTAAAATATTCATATACCAGATACAGAACAATCTTATATTATTTAGCATATTTTATCTGTTGGGGTTTTTTTTGTTTATTCTATCAAATGCTCAGCATTCAGCCCTGACTAAGCCTGATACCTTTCTGGGCTCACCAAGTTTCTAAGCGCCATCCCAAGAAATAGACCATACAGAAATTATCCTCTCAATCCAAATCATAGAAGCCATAGCTCTTGTGACAAAGCTTCTGAGGTGGCACAAGCTCCCTCACCAGAGGTCAAGAGGCAGCACAGAACAGTTAACATGCAAACTCACTCACCCCTACCAAGTGCTATTTGAGATGAAGTCTGACCTTATCTTTCTTGTTTGCAGGAGACTGACAACTACAAAGAAAATAGTTGCCATCTCACAGAAATACCTGGCATTACTGACATTATTCCTACACAACATTGCTTCTCTCTCTTTCTCTCTCTGTAGTACAATTTGTTGCTATGAAATCTCAAGAATGCCAGTGATTGATTTTGAAAGTCAGTGAATATCTAATGTGTGTCTAATAAGCAGCAAAATGAGGCAGATGTGACAACAAGCAAAACAACAGTACAATAAAAATGAGTGACATATAAAAGGAAGCTCGGTTTTGTTAAAGGAAAACAACAGAAACAAAACACAAAAATGTAAGCATAAAGTGCCACTAGTTCCTCCTCCAGCTTATTTGCAAAATCCATCCCACTGGTTACACACCAAAGCACTGCTCAGGAGGCACATTGCTCACAGTGGGAAGAATCCCACTTTCATTACAAATAATCCTTTGCTACCAAGGACACGAGCAAGCACGAATAATCCTGGTGGTTCCCACCCTGCAGAAAGGCCTGCAGGCACTCACGGTGTGGAGAAGAGTGGAAGGCAGCCTTGGCACCCACCTCACAGCCCTCACCCTGCAAGTATGAGGCAGCAACACTGCCTGGGGCAAAGAGCCACAGCAATACTACCTATGGCACCGACAGTGTTTCGTAAGTGAGAGGGCTAAAGAGAGAAACTTTAAATCAGCAGAAGTAATTCCACTCATGCCAGTTCTCCTCTCATTTTCAAATCCAACCTTTGAAGGATCCTGGGCAGAGAAGTGAAGCAAACCTTTCCAGTTCTGTCAAAAGCAGCAGGGGAAAAAGGCACTGATTATGCTGTGGTTTCAGATGAATCCGAGGTACCAGCGAACAGCACAGGGATCTCCTGCCTCAGAGAGGACCAGGCTGACAGATGGTGCAGGTGCTCATGCTCTCTAGAGGCAAGATGATGCTACTGAGAATTGTGTCTGCAGTGCAAGATTTATAAGAGAGAAATGGAACCATGCCACAGACTGAGATATTTTGTTGTTTTGCCATGTCCCTAAGCTCCTGTCTACTCCTCTTCACATCAGCCTCATTTTTCTATCTCCCCCTCCCCCACTCCATCTTGCAGCAGCTCCCTGGTGACATCCCATTTGCCTTTTTCCACAGAGAGCAGCACCACTCTGAACAATTCAGTAAGCTCTCTGGAGCTGAGCTCACAGCTCTGTCTACAGCGAATGCACAGAACAGACAGATAGCTAAGCCAAGGTCAAGAGGCATTGTTGTGGGTCAGTGGCTGTTCACCTCTTCCCTGCCAACACAAGTCTGAAGTTTATTTCTGATCCAACTTCAAATGGGCTTGAAGATAGCACAGCATAAGTGCAGGAAGAAACAAAGAAGTAATTAAACTACCATGGGAAAACTTTCTGATAGAAGACAGTCTAAGACTCCTTTTAAGCTCATGAAACTCTCCACTTGCACAGCTTAAGACTTAGTATGCAGTATATCTTGTACCATGAGTTTCCATCCCTCCTGCAGCATCTGTCAAGGGTAATTCAGCCTCGAGAAAGGCAAGGAATAAATCAACAGGTGGTTGTTGAAAGAAGAGGAAATTATATGAGTAATACAAGGCTGGCCTCACGCAAGAGTGAGTTAAAGTGTGCAGCATCCTGGCATGTACACAAGGAAAAGCAGAAAAAGTATTCAGCAGAAGAATAATCAAAGACAAATCACAGAATCACAATATACACTGAGTTGGAAGGGACCCACAAGGATCCATGTCGGCATACCCGTGTTTCCTTTATGTGTGACCCAAATCTTACTCCAAGTGAACACAACTGCTGGGAAGTCACTGTAAATGTACTACTAAATCCAAGTTCAAATCTGCCTGTTTGTCTGCTAATCATCTCAACTAGCCGTTCACTTGTTGGATTAACTGCTGGCTGTACATGAGACACATGTACATGTTGAACCCACAATTCCTTGTGTCAACATTGCTTCATCCTTCTGTTAGAATATGCATTGTCTACTTTATCTAAAGAATTTAAACAAAGACCCACACAGAGCACACACTATAGTCCCAACCTCAGTTCTTTATCTTTTTCCCCCACACAAAAAGGTTTTTGTTGTGCAAAAGCACCTGCATCACAACATATATAAATGAAGACAAGGGCCTGAATCCACAGCAGTCAGAAGAGGGATGTAGTTGCAGTGAGGCAACACTTGGCACTGCCCCATCCTGCTGAGGTATTCAGCTCACAGAACAGCATTCACAAACCCAAGCCAGACACCAACAGAGCCTGGGGCTTAAGGGCTGAAGATCTGCCCTCTCACAGGAGCACTGACTTTTTTCCTACCCTCGCTGCAGAGGTGGGGAGGAAATAAAACCTAAAGGAAAAACCCCTAAAGTAACAGAGAAGTACCCAAGAAAAATGTTTCTCAAATCTGCGCTCAGATGTTGCATTCAACATTTTTGTACTGAATTAGCTGTTAATTTGTTGCAATCTATAAGAGCTGGGTTCTTTTACAAGCAGAAACATTTCACTGTCATCCCTCTGAGGATGAAAACTCTCCTACCAAGTGGCAAACTTTGCGTAGCCTGCTAGCGGTGGTCACTGCATTCACGCCCTCTGCATGAAGGAGTTTACACTCACATCCTCTCCCCTTCCAGGAGAGCAATACAACCAGGCTGTTGATGATACTGAGGGAGAATTTGAACTTCTCTTCTGAGGCTACTAGACAAGGCAAAGAGGATGCCCACGACACAATAATTCTTCCTAAGAAAGGACATGAACCAGGTAGAGAAGAATCCTGCACTTTATGTGTTCCTCAAACTATCAGCTTTTTCTTTTAACTACAGTAGTCTGTCAAGGAACAGTAATCCACAAATTTTCCCTCTTCCAAATCCTTGTTTCCTATCTCCTTCATGAACACACAGTTTCTCACACACACAAAGCTGCCCTTGAAACCCTAAGAACTGTTTTTGAAACTGGAGCTCCACAAGTCAGATAGGACAGAGTTTCACACAAAACAAAAAAGTGTTTACTACCCATGGCCAAGTAATAAAAATACCATTCAGGCAACTGTTCAAACTGTGGAAAGAGACCAAGTTACATGATCTCTATTTGCTCCCTTCCCACACACAGACTCCCTGGCAGATGAAACACAACAAAGACCCCATTAGTATGCTCAGGAGGTGAAAGCTTGGGTTTGCCAGCCTTTTACCAGGCAACACGGTCAACACCAACCAGAACATGTCAATGTGCAGCCCAACAGGCTGCATAATTAGGCAGGTTCTGCCATTTTCCAGTGGCCACTGCAGGGAGCTGTCATAAAACCCATCACAGTACAGCATAACAAACTTCTAGAAATGCAACCAGGCTGCACAAGGAAGAGCAACGCCTGAGCAGTAAGTGATGTTGAAATCACTTTGAAAAAGGCTGAATGAGCATATAAATAAAGGGGGATGTGGATGAACTAGTTCATACCTAATTTCAGTGTGATTGGCCCCACAACCACGGTGTGCAGGTGTGTGTGACATTCTGATGTGCTTTTTGCAAAGAGCAAATAGTGAATGCCAGCCTTCCTCCTGCCAGCACAGAGCTGAGTGTATAAAGTGGCTCTGTCTGTAGAGCCAGTTTGTCACCTGCTACCGAGTCAATCATGGGAAGAGCTGGGATACCCATTTTCTTTGGCATTTCACAGAGAATTTGCCAGCATTCTCAGCTCAGTCTACTCTTCTGCAAGTTCCAACAGTGACAGCCTCCAGCTATTGCTCCTCCTGGCCGTGTCTTTCCATCCTTTCAGCCTGGCTCTGACCTGAATCTGTATCATTTTCCCAGGCATCTGAGCATAGATCACTTTCCCCAGAGCTGTTGCCTCTTGTCCTTGTTGTAACCCTGACCAGAGGCATGAGAGGCTGGCAGGGAACACTGGTGGTGTAGGAAAATCTGTTCCTGCAGCCCCTTCTGACCTCCTGATCCCAAAAAGCAGTCATGGCTGCTAGCAAAGCTCTGCTCCATGCTTCAAGCCCTCATTTTAAACACGCTTCAGCCTGAAAAAGCCTTCAGAAAATAAAACCAGAACCTGCAACTTTCAATTTAATAAGGCCTTTGAGAGTGTGTGCAGAGTAAAGCATCCTGTTAAATCTATCATTTGATCAAATACAGAGGACTTAGACATAAAAGGCTGCTATCAGACACAAAAATGCAACAACTTAAATGTCAAATTCTTGCTGTAAAGCACAGAGAAATTACAACAGTAACAGTAAGTTATGTTTGTATTGTGCACCAAAATCAGTGCACATTTTTATCCTTCCCAGATTTTTCCCAAGAGCAACTGAACTATTCCTCTTTTCACTGGAATTTCAAAAATAGAGATATTTTTGATGCATACACCTGGAACAGAATTTAATTCTCTCTTCAAGTGCCTTAATGGTTAAAAAAATAGCACCAGGAGGTAGGAGACATCATGTAGTTCTAAATGCATAAAATACTTTACCCACTTCTACTTTAATCTGGATTAGAGCATGGCCAGTCAATGCTGCAGTACAAATATTTGGCAATAGCCGCAGCCAACTGCCATGCCAGAAATGTATTAGGCAGAAGAGAAGAGAGAGCTGCTCATTTCATGCACATTTCATGTCAAAATATATCATCTGTGACTGCACATTACACCTCAGCATGGCTTTGTGTGGAAGATAAAACACTCTGATTTACAGCATTATAGGTGTTTGCTAAATGCCTTAATTGCCCTGTCTTCTTTCAAAGTGGCACTTTATTATTAGCTTTCAGAGTGTGCAGATCATTTTTTCCTAATTCTTTACTGACACCTTAAAAATCTGTATTTTACTAATATTCCTTTGAATAAGAAGAGTGTCTGCTTTACCTCAGCATTCAGTGATGAACAGCCACAGTCAGCTCCTCGTTACTATGGCAATATTACATAGGAGGTACAGAAACAGACTGATGCTTTTATCTTCTCCCTTTGTACCTACAGTATGCTCATTTCCCCCCTCCCCTCCTTTATTTTTGAACAAAACAGCCACGAAGAGGGATGGTGAACCATTCGGAGAATCACAACAGAGGTTATTTTGTTAACGTTGTTGTTATATTAACTGAGGATAAATTACAGGTTATGAATGAAATGTAAACACCAAAGACCTTCAGATATGTTAGATATGTTCTTGTAAATGAAGTGTTTTCTTTTTTTTTCTTGAAAAAATTTTAAAAAAAGAAGCCTTAGTGACCCACTCTGGTTGCTTCCCAAGCAAAGCTAAACCCCTTTGCTCTTCAGCTGTACCCAGACAAGAGCAAGGATCACTCACACAACTGGCTGTTATCCCTGCAAACAACAGAACCAGTCAATGCAGACACATTTGTCTGTGTCAGCTGCAATGAAATCCCATTCTTCCTATGACCCCATCAAAGAGGTAACAAAAACAGGCTCCTGCATGACTACTAACCCCACCTCATCTCTATTCATTTGTTTCTGACCAGCAATGCTTTAAGCCCTCTGCTCTAACTCCCCTCAAGGTTTATAGCAAAACATCTCATTTGCATCTCTTGACTCCGCCCCTTGTGGAAGCTCTCCCTGGCTGTTCCAGCCGAAGCAAACCGGATGAGGAAAGGTTTCCAGCTCATGGGCTGTGATGGTTTGGGAGGCAGGCATGTTAAGCAGCTCAGTCAGCAGAGCCAAAGCGGGAGCTTTGCCACAGCTGAGGACCTGCCAGTGGTGGCACAGGGTGGCTACAACCAGTTTAAGGAGCTCCTTTTGTTCTGCTTATGATCTGTATTAATTCACCAGAGGTTAGAGATTCAGCTATTGCCTTCAAATTTCTTTTCAGATCCATCAAAATGGGAAAAAAAAACCAAAAAGGGAACAATTTTCCCCCTAAAATATCAGCTCTTCAAACTCAAGAAATGTATGTTTAGTATTTCTAACATAATACACTCCAGTTGCTCATTCCAGTGAAAGCACCACTTGGCAGATAACTTTTTGTAATCCGTGGTTCTACTGACACTTCAGTACTGCCCTAGACAATCCATTTTTCTTTCTTCTCTGTCCCAGTCTATAGTTTTGACAGCTACACATATTCAATGTATGTTCCTCTGGCTTTCAGCATTTTAAAAATATCTTGCCAGTGGTGGTAGAGATTGCCAATTACCACACTTAAGCCTACAGGCCATTGGTTTAATCTTTCAGAAATTTCATTAAGCCCTAAGACATAACCTGCATATCCCAAATAATCCACAAATTGCACGATTTTTATCTCAGACACCTGAGAGAAACAATATAGCAGCACAAATTCCATAAGAACTCCAGAAAAAGAAAAAAGAAGACACCCCTGCAGTAAACTGTCAGTATGACCCATAACAAGGTTACTGATAGGGATGTGAATAAAGTATCTTGCACAGTAAACTTTCCCAACATGCTAGGAACCAAAAACCAGTCCGAAAGGCATTGTAAGCATCAATGCAAATTCAGTATTTGCTGTTTCACAGTAATTGTACCCTGCAATATTGCCAGTTTAAATTAAGATATCATGGTGATCGTTAAGAGTATGTGGGTCTGACTACCTTCCATTTTGACAGAATCTTTTTGTAGCCTCACTGGGAGAAAAATAGAAAGCCATGAGATTTAAAAACAATAGATTAATGTTTTCCATGTACTTGTAATTTAAAGCAATTGCCTGCTAATGACATCTTGTGCATTATCCTTCAGATACGATTGCCAAGCCAAATTACTTCTACCCTAAAATGACCTGAGTGAAGTCTACACACATTTTCCTCAAAGCTAAAGAAGCTCAGTGACCACCGTGAATCGAAAAATATCCATTTTCCATAGACCACATGTTGAATAGAGTGAGCAATACAAAATATCCTCATAACAAGTACTTCACGCCAGGGCATCAGCGTTCCTGTTTAATGGTGGTTGTGCAGAGTGTTTGTGCCCATCCCAAGAAGAGATTTCAGGCATTGCAAACTGATATAGGGAAGGCACATGGACGTGTAAGACAGACCACTTGGTCAGAGGCTTTAAATTCACTCTCAAGATCTGTTCAGCACTTCACATGGTGGTAAAAGAATAAATCCCAGTGACACATGGCCCCACACAACAGCCTCACCAGAACATTTATTTAATTGCTGGCTCTTTTTCTGTTTGCTTTGAAACTTTGCACTTCAGGGGTGAGGGTGAGAAGGGGAGAGATGTTTAGCTCACTCTCAGGAACTATATAAGAAGTTATAATAGGGGTTGCTTCAGGAGAAAAACACAGGGAGGACTGTATTATTTGAGCATCTATTAAAATGGCTGGATCTCTGCTAAGATCTTCACATACTAGGCACTAAGCAAATAAAATGCTTTCAGAGAACAGAGCTGTAATTACTACACGGATTGTGTTCAAACAAACAAAAACTACTCACGAAACAAAGAAACGAGCGAGACAATTAAAGCCACGGGATCTTAATGAGACCGTTCCCTGTTTGCCGGGCCGGGCGGCCGCAGGGGCAGCGGGCGAGGTGGCCCCAGGGCGGAGCAGCCACCGCTCGGACCCGGGACAGCCCCGGGAGGGTCTCGGGGTTCTCCGTGCCAGGGCAGCGGCACAGCCCCAACCCGGGACACCCAAACCCGGGACACCCCCGCCCACCAGCTTTTCCCTTGACAATTGCTCTCAGGTGCTTCACGCACCGAGAAATTTTTCTGCAGAATTTTGCTTTTTTTTTGCACTTATGTCTGTCCTAACTGCTAAACAGCCTCTGTTAGTTTTAATTTAAAGCTGTTCCCACTCGGGTTTTGCTATTCTGAAAACTCCCTGGCAAGGCAAGTGCTGTGATTCATTTCCACACCTGCCCGGCTGTTGGGATCATGCTGGCGGGTGAAGCTCTGGCAGCCAAGAGAATGTTAAAAAAACATAAATTTGGAATACCAGAGTTTACCATAATTTGTTCTGTCCTGTGCTAATTGATAAGAAGGTAACAGCTTCAGTGCTAATTTATTTTTATGTTTAATTAGGAACCTTTTTTTCCTTTTCATTCAAAACTCAGCTTTTACCAGCACTCAGAACTGTGATGGCGACAGGAAAAATAATGGAAGCATTACATTCCTGTTAGAGTGCTGAGAGCTGAACATCAGTTGACCATCACTGAAGAGTTCATTTATCCAAAAAAGCAAAACTAATTTGAGGTGTAGAAGTAATTTTTAGAGTTTTTATCACACCTAGCACTTCCACCCAAAATGTGAGCCCTCACAATAAGAACAGCCTATTGTCACTGTTGTGCAGCTGGCAATTAAGCACCACAGCAGCAACTCACTCACCACCCTCCCTGCCCCCACCAGTGCAATGGGAAGGACAATCACCAGTAGAACTTGCAGGTTGATATAGGAAGAGTTAAATAACTTTAAAAAAAAAAAATATATATATAGTAATAATACCAAACCAAAACAAACAAGTGATGCACAATGCGATTGCTCTCACCCACTGACCGATGCCAGACTCCATCCCCAAACCCAGATCAACTCTCCTTCTGGGTAACTCCCCCAGTTTATATACTAGGCATGATGTTTTAGGGTATGAAAGCATCCCTTTGGCCAGTTCGGGTCACCGGTCCCAGCAATGTCCCTTCCCAGTTTTCCTTTTGTGTGTCCCCTCACTGGCAGAGCATGAGACACAAAAAAAAAGTTCTTGACTTAGGATGAATACAACTTAGCAAAAAACAAAAGCTTTCAGCTTTCAGTACGTGATCAACATTATTCTCATGCTGAATCAAAACACAGTGCTGTACTGAGAATAAAATAACTCTATCTCAACTGAAACCAGGACAGTCATTAACTCAAGACAGCTGACTGCAAAACACAGCCTACATGTTTTTTTTTTTTATATTTCCAATTTTATAAAAAATAAAAACAAACCAAGAAATCTTTAAGCCATTCTAGAACTCTCAATCCCTCATTTTATGTTGTAAGGAAGAGGAAAAAAACATAGCTCTAAAATAATGTCCTTCAAACATTAGCTGTAACAGCTTCTTAAACAAAATAAAAAGGACTAAAAGACCTCATTGCATCATCTTTATCCTCAACTTACTGTTATCACTGGGTGCCAGCTTCTTTCTCTGGAAGTGGCTCCTAACTCATAGCACATCCATTTGCTGGCTTAGTCCTGCAGCTGGGTGAGATTCCAGGCTAGGGCCCATCAGATGCAGGCATTCATCCAGTGAGGCTCACAGCATTTTCCCCATGCTCTCAGAAGAAGCAAGAGCACCTGTGAATGAATTACCAGCACTGAACAAATTACCAGTACTATTTCCAGAGACTGTTGCTGGAGGTTTTCCTCCCTGCTTTCTTGAAGGCTAGAAGTGAACTGCAGCAACTTTTGTTCCGGTAGTGACTTGGCACTGCTTTGGGCTCCCGTCCTTGCAGCTGTGTCAGCCAGGAGCGCACACACTGCCACACCTGGTCATTGCAAAACGGTGACTACTCTTCCACGAAGTGCCAAAGCCAAACCTTCTCAAAAATCTCTTCCTCTCTTCACAAAACCACCAATGGGAAGAGGCTTTTCTTAATAAAGAAAACAGAATGTGCCTTTACCTCACAAAAAACACCCACAAAACTAAAGAAAGAGCCCCCTCCCCAACCAAAAGGACAGTTGTGATCAAGACAGACACTATCCACTGGTCCTCTCAGGACAGCAGCTCCCAAACTGATGCCCTCACCCAGCTGTGTGTCAGATCCCTTAGGCACACCTGGAAAGGCTGTGAGATAGTGGAGGTGTTTGACAACAGCTCAGGGAATACTGCTTGTCAGGGCTTTACAAGCGTGCTGGTGAGGAAGCTCACAAAAAAAAGATAAAAGCTGGGCAATAACATGCTCCCCCCTCAGCTCTGGAATAAAAAATATTGGGACTAACTGTATCAGTGGAGTGAGGAAGCTGAGAGTTTGGCTAGAACCCAAGAGCAAGCTCAGCAATTCACAGAGCTGAGGTTGTAGAGTTAGAAAAACACGGGCTTCACCTGTGTCTGGCCTCTCAGCCTTGCTCAGGAGCAGCAGGAAGGCAATACTGTTTATTAGCTACCTTAAAAAAAAATACCAGAATATGTGTTGCTTTGGGGTGTTTTTCCACTGTAAATCATGCTGATATGTTTGGAAGAAGAGGCTATCTACCCCAAAGGAATTATTGATTATTTTAAGCATTCACAGCACCAGCTGCTCCTAACTCTCAACAGCCTAAAAGGGTTATGAGTGGGAGGCTTAGGCAATTTGAAGATGGCTAATATACAAATGGTAAAAAGCAAATGTAGTGACTTCCACGCTGCTTCTTAGTTCTTATGGCAAAATCAGATCCATGCCACCTGAAAAGTGTTCCTAAAGACACCTGATCTGTTCAGCAGTACAGAACCAGAAGGGTTCTTACAGCAATACTTACACTGAGGTGCAGCTCCACAGGCTGAGAACTGGGGGAGCTGGCAGTGTCCTTATCTGTCCAGGGAAAGCTCTCTCACCTTGACTGAGCACAGTGCAGCAGAGGGACAGAAAAGATGCTGTTTCACAGCATCCCACTTGAATTTTCCAACCACAACTTGTCCTGAACTCATGTGTATGAGAGATGGAGGAAGGCTGAGGCTGACTGGGGATCAGTGGAATAGGGAGTTTTGGTTCTCAACACTTCATAAGGTTTCTGCCCTCTCATCAAGGAAAGGAAGAGTGACTAGTTCATTATATGATGCCTAGTGACATACAGTTAAATAATGGACCTTAGACAGCAGTAGCTATTCTGCACTAAGACAATGCAATTACTTATTTAAGGGTTTCCACCACTTTCTGAATTTCCACAGGCATTTTTTTCTTGTGGAACCTGCTACTGGGCTCAATTGTCTATTATAACACATATTAATGAATTAAATAAGTGATTTTATTATGTTTAGCTACAATTTTTAGATACTGGAATCCAAGAGTTTTCTTTCAAACTGAAAAAATACCAAGAGGTAAGCAACATGCAAAAGGAACAGAAGTCACTGCTGGTTTGTAGGAATTAACTTCCTCTGTCTATTCTAGTACCACTTGTAACATTTCTGGGCATTTCAGCTGAAAGTATTTAGAACACTAAGGGCATAATTTCTCATTTGAAGAGAGCAGAAAGGTGGCAATACTGAAAACAATGAATTTTGATGTTACAATTTAGTGAGGGAGATACTATTCCAAGCAGACATTAGTTATATGACTTCAGAGAGTCCAATGGCTCCTAGCATCCAGCTAGGATGTATAACCTCATTTTGGGATGAGCTCATCTCGGGCCTGCTTCCAGTTACCATGCACAATGACTTACCTAACATAAAAGATCTTAGCTGTATGATCAGCTTTGTTCAAATAAATTCTTTAGGGGAAATAAATAAAAAAATAAAATCTATCCAGGCAATTCCCAAATTCTCAAATTCTTCATTCTAAGAGCAGGTTCTTTCTTTTTCAGAGCTGGCAGCCCTTCAATTCCAGCCCCTCTTACCCCCAGTTCACACTGTATTTGCTTCAGCTGTGCATTCAAATTTATTGAATTTTTTGCCACTCTTCAGACTCTGAACAAAGCAGTTTTCAGCCTCACAAGTAAGCTTTACCATACTTCAGCCCTTAATGAGTGAATCACATCTCATTGCAACTGGAGATACTGATTGTAGTTAATATGAAACCATGGAGCAGTTTAAGGAACAACATTAAGAGTCCAGGATGCTCATTTATACACTCACATTCCCAAAAGTGAAACAAAAGGAAAACTCAGCTAACAGCTCAACTACTATCATATCCATCTTTGTTAGAAGAGGAAAACCAACAACAAAAAGTAGTTGTGACATCAATCCATCATATATTAAATTCGGCAGGAAATTTGTAATTGTTGAGGCAGATTTACTTGAAGATCTTAATGAAAACTGGTAATATGACAGAACTACATGCAAACTCAGCTAAAATTATATGAAAATGCATGTGTTTTATAGATATCACTACAAATGCTTCTACATTTGCTTAAATGATATAGAATTAGTCTCCATAAATTTTCATGCCCCATGATTTTGTCTCTGGCCTTTGAGCATAGCTATTTCACAATTGCCTTATATTGGTTTATTATTTTTTTTCGGTGGCAGTACCAATGCATTTAATAAATATTTATTTTCTCAAACCATCTCCCCAGTCATTCCTTAAGTTTCAGGTGGAAAAAAAAGAAAAAGGTACTTGAACAAACATGGAGCAAAACAAAATGCAGCACATGGCTACATCGTGTAACTAATGTACAGAAAGGTTTATCTCACATGATTTAATGGAAGTCAGTACAGACATCATTTGGTGTAAACAACCGATGTCTTAGTGAAATTTGTAATACACAATTTGTGGCACTAAACTTTGTTTTACTCCGCTAAGTAAATTCAGCTGAATGTTCAAACATTCATTTGCAAAATACTTCTAGAATCACAGTAAACGCTCAGGTCTGACTGTTGTTCTGGGAAGCTGGATAACAACAATATAAAAGCAACAGTAGGTGGCCGAGACACGGTAAGCCTGGTAAAGAATTACCCTTCCCTTTCCGCCCGTAATTTCTGTACACTTGGCCTCCCAGCCCTCTCCTCGCCTCTCCCAACACACAGAGCTCGGAAGAGCATCAGGAATGGCCATAGCCCGGAGAGGGGAAGCTGCAGCGGGCCCCGGGGACGGGAGGCCAGGGGACGCTGACAAAGGATGCTGCCTCTGTGCTCCCTCCCTCTATCCTTCCCTCCCTCCCTCCTTCCTTCCTATTCCACCTCGTACATTGGCAGTGGCTCGAAAGGTCGGATGTATCTGAATTACTGACTGGGAGGGGATGAAGTCGCCAAGTCCATGCACAAACACAGCCGCTCCTCTCCGGTTCGCCGGCGCAGGGACCTCTGCCCACGCTGCGGCCGCCCCCACCGCCCCATCCTCCTCCGGCTGTGCCTGCCTCTCCCCGGGAGGGCTGCTCCCCGCCGGCTCTGCGGCCATCTGCCCCCAGCAGCGACGGGCTCGGCCCCGCCTGCTCGGTCCCCTGCCTCCGCCGCCTCGCCCATCCCGCGGCTCTGCGCTTTCCCTGGAGCCGAGTTGTCGGTGACTGTTCCGAGGAGCAAACGTGTGAACGGCACAGGCTCTCCGCACGGTGACAAGCCCGCCATCCTTACCTTATGGACACCGAGACAGCGGACACCGCCGGGATGGGACAGCCCAACGCGAAGCTACCAAGGCGCGAAGGCTACCGCAACACAAGAGTCCTTTATTCAAATAAATAAAAATGAACTTTTATGTACAAATATACAAAACCATGACGCACATTTTATAAAGTAGTCAGAAATCTTTAAAAAAACCGCGAGGGTGGAGGCAGGACGCCCACAGCCGGTGCCCTCCCTCCCAGCACCCGGGCACCGGCGGGCGGAGGCCGGCGCCGCTCCTTTGTCCCTCGCCCCGGCGGCGGCGGCGCCCCGAGGATCGGCTCTGGGCCAGGGGCTCCGCTGCCCGGCCCCTGCCGCCACCCGCCCGGGCTGCCAGGGCGCCGACACCACCACACGGAACACGACATCGCGGATGGAGGCCCCACTTCCCCCCGGTCCGACCGCTCCGGCAGCCCCCGCCGTGCCGCTCCCCAGTCCCGGCGGGGCTCAGAGGGTGCCCAAGTGCGGCAGCGTCTCCAGCCGCTCGGGGTGGTCGCGGCCGGCCGCGCTCTCCACGCCGCGCAGCCACTCGGTGCATTTCCGCACCAGCCCCTCGTCCGCCGCGGCCCCCGCCTCCTCCTCCTCGTACTCCTCGTCGTCGTAGCGGTGCCGGTCGTTGAGCAGCGAAACCTTCAGCAGGGCGCGCAGGTCGCCGCGCCGGGCCGGGGCGGCTCTGCCGGCGGGAGAGGGTGCGGGCTGCCCCCGCTGCCGCTCCAGGCTGCGGCGCTGCAGCACCCGGATGGCCTCCGGAGGCAGGCTCAGCGAGAAGCGCCCCGCCGCCTCCCCCGGCGCCCCGCCGAGGCTCTCGCAGGAGCGGCTGCTCGCCCCCGGCGCCCCCGGGCGGCCCCGCGGCTGCGGCGGGGTGGGCTGGGGCTGGGGCCGCGCCGCCCGCTCGGCCGGCGGTCTCCGCGGCGGCGGCCGCTGCAGGGACGAGCAAGGCCAGGAGCTGGAGAGGGGGCCCGGCCGCTCCGGGGGCGCCCCCCGCGCCTTCCTCGCCACCTTCTCCTCTGCGGGCCGAGGCGCTGCCTTCTTGGGGGCCGAGGCGGCCGCCGGCGGCTTCTTGGGCTGCGCCCGGGCGGCAGCGGGGGAAGCGGAGGGGGTCGGCAGGATGGCCGGCAGGAGGGGCGGCAGCGTGGCCGGGCGCCCGGGAGTTCCCTCCGGCTCGTCGCTGCGGGCCCAGGGAGGAGCGGAACGCGCTCCGGGCAGGGCGGCGCTTCTTCCCGCGGGCGGGCAGGGCCCCGCGGCGCGCCGGGGCTGCAGCCCCATGGCCAGAGGCGGACGAGGAGCCCGAGCCGCCGGCGCGGAATGCGAGCTCGCTCTGCGCCGACAGCCGCCGATTCTTCCTCTCGATAACCCGGCCCCCTTCCCGCCCTTCGCCCGCCCCGGGAACACCCTTCCCCAGCGCGGGGTGGGCGTGCGGGCGGGGACGGGGGTCGTGCCGGCACCGGCCGCGCTCCCGAACGAGCCGCACTGGTCGGGCTGACTGCGGCGCTACTCCGGTGCCTTTTCCCGGTCCTCTCCCGCCCGCCCTGAAGCAGAGCCAAAGTGAAGAAGGAGATGGCGGGGCTCACGCTCCGAGGGCAAAAAGGCTCTAAATTCCTCCCGAAGTCCTCAAGCGTACAAGCGTGAAAAGGCAGTATTTTAAAATCATGTTAGTTCTCTTGCCATCTTAAAAACAGGAATGATACTTTGAGCTCTTTGATTACTTGGAAGTACTGTGAATAAGGGCAGGCAGCCAGGAGAAGACACAGACACACTCAGACCTAGGGTCTGGCTCACTCAGACTTAGTGGACAAGTGCTGCCTGGTTTGGTAATGAAGAGTACAGTCCAGAGATCCTTCTTCTAGCATCGAGGCTTTCTGTGACAGAGCAAATGCTCATCCCCTCGTTGGAGGTTTGTTTATTTCGGGTTTGGTTTGGGTTTTTGTGATATCCAAGACAGCAATTTCCTATCTTTTCAAGTACCCTAGCCAACAACAGAGGTTTGGAGAAGTTTCATGGTGCAGTAATAAGTAAACATGTATTTCCTATGGATCCAAGATGATTACCACCACTCCAAAAGTTAGCCTTAGAAGTCATGGCATATAATTTCTACAGCATTTACTTCAAAGTACTGTTTAAATTAGGGTACCAAAACTTTATCAAAAAATGGGTAGCATGTATGCAATCCACAGAGACTGATCTTTACACCTATGGTTCCACACTATCATAATGCGTTTTACTATACTGTGAAGATTCCCCAACTGTGAGCTCTTGGCATACTCAGACACAGTAAATAAAGACAGGATGAGAAGGAGCAAAAGACACAGGCAAAACAACACAGACTGTGTGCCCTGTATGCAGATGGAAGAAGTAAACCCTTAAATGTTCAGGAGAGAAAAAAAACAAGGAAGGCACATGATGTAACTAACAGACCAAAGTTCATATGGAAGAATACCAGTACATGGAACTTTTGGTTCTTGAACCCATTCTCTCACAGTGATCTAAGTGTTAACAGACGAATGGTAACTTCACAAATTACCATAGTGGGTAAATAAATAATTAAATTTTTAATAACCAATGTAATTCTACTTAAAGACTACAGTGAAAGTGATTGTGTACCACCAGAACTGGTGGGTGATGGGCAAAAGCAGCTCCGGAGCAAATGAAAGCCCGGCCCTGATGCACTAGGAATGGGATGGGATGGGATGGGATGGGATGGGATGGGATCTTTCCAGTCAGCAGCAGCGACTGGGGAAGGGGCAGTCACTTCCAGGACAATGCCCATCACTGCCTACACACATCCTACTTCCTCTTCAATGCAAGATGAAAACTAAAAGGAACCAAAGATTCACTCAAGGGTGCCTCAGCACCCAAGGGCTGTGGGCAGAGTTGGAATAGCTGTCCCCACATCACACAGCACGACCAAGCCTAAGAGCCTGCTGTGAAGCCAGGACTACCTGTCCCCCTCTATCACCAGCAGGAAGGCTTTCTCCCTGGCAATTTATTGTTACTAATCAGTTAAAAGGCGTGGCTTAGTTGGAAGTCCAGCTGCAAAATAATGCAATCACCCTGTACACAGCTTCCCCAAAAGTTGTTGCTATGTTTTGCAACATACACTGAGATTTAACAGGAACATACTGTATCTCAATTTGTCTCTTTAGCCTGGACTCTGAATACTAAAAACACTGAAGTTTACCCCTTCCTGACACTGCAGATCACATCTTTTCAAAGCCATTCCTTCTTCTAGATTTGTGCATCAACAGGAAAAAAAAATCCAAACCAACTCAGTTTTGAACACACATACATAAGCACATCCATTCTGAATGAAAAAGAACCTCCTGCAATATATTATCAACCATCAAACATTAAAGATTTAACTTTGCTCCAGAATAACTGGATAGTTCTTAGCTGAAAAAATTAGAACATCTTACTGGAGCCAGGCAAAGTGTTAGAGTACTTCAATCTATTACCAGATTAAGTCAGAATGAACAGTTTGTCTAAATACTAAAAGAACCTTTAAGGTCACTTCTGCAAATCTATTAAACAAATTTGGATACAGTCATATACACACATTTATGATTTCATTTTTATTCAAGTGTAATGATGAAATTTCCAGTCCTCTATAGCTGATTCCTAAGTAAAAATGTATTAGGCACTTTTAAAATGAATTTATTTCACAAATCCCATTTATACATTAGCCATAAGTTCTTTTAGTAAAAAAGTATTTAAGTATGAAAGTTTTATTAAAAAAAAATTTAAAATACAACTTTTTTTAATAAAATCCAACAAGTTTTAAACATACTTTTCACATTCTCATTGAGTTTTTTTCCATAAGGCACATGTGTAGACATTTCAAAGGAGCGGTTAATTACAACCTTCCAAATCTTTACAATGTTTATAAAACTCTGTCTTTGGAAAAGCATACAATGGATAATATACAAACATAAATGGCACATTGCAAGTTTTAGACAGAACTGTAAATGAAATCTTCATGCATACTACCCAGACCTTAGTGACTTGCCTCCACTGGGGAATAAACTGTTACTGGATACAAAGTAGTGTTAAGACTACTCTGAATGAAGTATTTAAATGTACTTTCTTGTTAAAAAAAGCCTGGAAGTTCCAGGGTAAACACAAATCACTCTCCAAATTTATTTTAAAAACTGTTTCTAGTAAAAATTATTTACTCTCCCAAGTGCAAAAGGCAAGGAAAATATAAACTGCTACTGGGTATTTCAGAAGTGGAAAAGTAGAGGTTTTTAAGGAAAATTTTCAGAGGAAAGAAGTTGCCTTTTAAAGTGGACAGTGGTTCCTGAATTTAATTTACCCTAGACAGGATGAGAAGCATTTAATCACAGCATCCCTTTAAAAAAGAAAAAAAAAAAGTCAGTTAAGATTTGTTATATTGTTTATAAACATCTAAACCATTACCTATTTACAATTACAAACATGGCAGAAACTAAAGACGTATCAATAGCTGATCAAATGCAGGATCTGTGTGTGAGTGCCTCCACCAACCCAGCTAAAGCCCAGGCTGAGGCTAGGTCGGTGCCAGGGTTTCTATGCTGTTTGCTCTGCAGGCCATGCTGAAAGGCAGACACAGCGCTGGGAAGTGCTCTGCAGCACACTGGGAGGCTGAGCAAAGTGCAGAGCCCGATTTCACAAAGGCTGCCCAGCAAGGGCTCCGCTGAGGAGCGCCCAGTCCCCAGCAGGGCACAGCTGCCAGGGCTCCGAGCCACATCGGAGCTGGACCATCACAGTGCAGGAAACACAGCACAGGCTGAAGAGCTCAAAGTGTGCACTGAGAGGACAGGATGGAGAGCTGGTTCAGCCTTAAGGTTTGGAAGTTCTAGAGGGTTCCATTTTTTCAATCAACAATAAACTGTTTTCTGACTGTTACACTCAGATCATTTGTTTTAGTCTCCATTATTTTTCCTTATCCCAGAAAAGGAAGAACTTACTAAGGAGTGGAATTTGTATTCTGTTGCTAGTCAGTTCCAAAAATTAAGAAACATACTATCATCACTCCTTAAAGTCACTTGGCCTGTATGGGTTTTGGTTTTGTTGCATTTGTTGTTGTTTTCATTTGGGTCTGGTTTGGTGGGGCTTTTTGTTGCCATGCCAACAGGAGAGCTACCATTAATTTAGGAAAAAACAAACAGAAATCAACAACCCCCACCCCAACAAACCCTTGAACAAGTAAAATGTTCTGAAGAGTAAACCATGAATAGAGTTAAACCAAGAAATGATAATTTCATGAGATCAAGAGAAATGCATACTTTAAACAAATGACATAATACTGGCACTTAGCATGGTTTAGATCATTGTTCCCATAAGAAAGACAGTCTATACAACAAATTTATGATACCACTCCACAAAAGCAAATAACTCAGTAATCCCTAAAGAAATCACAGTATTACTAAAAGCAGTCTGTATAAAATTCAGTTCTTTAGCTCATAAAATCGAATAGATAAATAAACCCATAGAAGTTAACTGATGCACATAACCTAATATTTTTCTGCCCAGAACATAGAAGTACTGTTGATAGGGAAGAAAATGTCAGAAAGACCAGAAAGAAGCTCAACACACTTTCTCTACAGAGAAAGCAACTAAAAAAAAAAAAAAAAAAAAAAAAGCAATGAACCTACTGAGATTGTCTCACAGCCACTGGACCTATAAGAATTCAGAACACTACTTCTGTCTGGGTTAGTATGAGTTGTCAGAAATAGTAAAATGACAGTTTGAAGCCTGAGCTCAGTTATTTTATTCACTGTAATTATCAACAACTATCTTAAAAAAAATCCTTCCTAGATTAAATCTGAAGCTATAAAAAAAAACAGGGTTTTTTTGGCACTGCTACAGGAAAATATCAGATTAAAGGGATAGACAATACTTTGTATTCTTTTTCCCCACACCTCTACTACAGCAAGCCTCATTAAATGATATGGAAGTGCTTAATTCTTTTAAAAAAAACCACTGTCAGGAAGACCAAACTGCATTTTAAATGAATCACAGAAATAACAGATTCTTACATTTGATTACACACATGTGTTTTCACTAAGTGTTTGGTCTGCTTTCATTCCCTTTTTGTACACACAAGAATGAAAGAAAAGAGAAGAGCTTGCCAAAATGAAAGTAAAGACAAAGCATTGCCTTTTCCCCTCCTAAAAACCATGGAGGAATTCAGAAATAGAAACAGAAGCTGCAACTATGTTGCTCGTTTGCTTTTAACTAGGACCTCAGACCCATAAGTTACCTTTAATTTTAGTACCAGAAAAGTCACTATTGCATCACTGTAGTATTAAACCATTGGAAACACTATTTAAACAAAACCTTGATTAATTTTCAGTGGTGGAAACTAGAGAGAAAGTTATTAAAGAGAATTACTATGTACTGTACTCCTATTTAAAGCTTATATTAAGCATGACTTTTAAGTTCAGCTATGCCATTTTCTAAAAATTAGAAGAAAAAGGAGGATATTTTTCCACACAGTACTTTATGCCTTTCCTCAGCATAAAAGTAACTTACTTTTGTTAAGATGGAAATTATTATGCAGACTCACCTTGCAAAAGGAATATAAGACAGACTATACCTGAAAAAAAGAGGAAAAAAGTATATTTGCAGAGTGTTCGTGTCTCTCCTAGAACCAAATTACTTCACTTTAGGCCAGCATTAATAAAACCAACCTGTTGTAACAAAATTTTAAACAAGACTACCTATTCAATTTAATGCTTACCTGAGAAAAGAGGACATGTTTGGACAACAACTAAACAGTGACATGGATTTGGTGGTTTACTTTTTCTTTGTTTGGTTGAGGTTTTTTCTTTTTTTTTTTGATGTAGTTCATAACTTTTATTGTGCATGAACTTAAAAAATAGATTTACTATTCCCAAATCCAAAAGGAATAGAGATTTGTGGGGAAATGGTACTCAAGATGATAGAGACAACTTTTTCCAGTTCAAAAGACAATCTAAATTACTATGCAAATATACATCTAATCATATTATTTATGTAACTAAATACAGATACATACTGTAGGATGAATAACATTCCACAACTGTGACACTCAAACAGCTGACAAATCTATTATTCTCTGAAACTTGCTTCTCACAAGCCTCCAGGCAGTGTTCTGTTCTCAAGCCCAGCCTGATCAAACCCCAGGACACTTAACAAATGTGAGCTGTCTGCTGCAAACACACGGAGCACAGTCTGAGCTAGCAGTCCTCCCTCTGTCTAGCACCATGCCAAACAGTCCCTGTCCTGGACAAATGGTTCCTTGTCCTCAGACCCATGTTCAGTACAGACTCTGTGTACTCAGGGCAAGTTCAAGCAAGAACTGTGGTCACCTTGGGTTGCCTGAGAGTGAGCACCAAGTAATTCACCTGGGACAAGGACACCAAGCATGTATCTCTGTGGAAAAGGCAGTAACTTCCAGAACTTCTCTCAGGCTTGCAAGCATTCACCTGACTGCACTCACACACTGCCAAACCCAGCCCTGAGCCCCTGGTCATCACAGCACCTGCTGCACTAAATTCACCCTTTCACATCCACCCACTCCTTACCTAGTATATTCCTGGGGCAGGACATAACCTATGAAAATGTTTTTTAGTTTCTTTCACTTCAAAAATCAAAAACTAGTTAGAATTTAAAAAAGAGGAGAGTATACTTTTACAACACAGAAAAAGCATGACATTTTTTTTTTGCATATGTATTCCTTTCATAAGGCTTCAGATATGTTCACACATTGCAGAATATACTTCAAATTACCATTTTTGCAAGACGATTGAATATAGATTTTGCTGGAGTTACACAACCTAGCTGAGAAAAAACAGATTGAGGCTAGCATTTGGGCACACTTATATATGAATCATATCTATATAGGTTTATAATCATGCGGGTGTAGGGGCAGGGAGAAGAAATTAAAAGGAATTTTAAGAATCTTACCAGGTCATTGCCAAGAACTGCAATATGCAGAATAACATTGCCAAACCTTTTTTGTTCCACTAAACAAAAATAAAGCAAATACTGTAAATTAGTACATTTTGCACCACACCGGTCTATATACTGCAAACAACTGGCACAGACTGACCAATCAAGAATTGAGTTAACTGACAATGCCTAAATTTCCTTGTCTTAGTTTGCTGTTTCTTTCCCAACAACTCTCCATTCATTTTATCCATCACTCCATTAGCATCATGCTATGTAAACATTTTCTAGCTTTGGAAACACCTAACAACATCAGTGTTAAGACACACTCACTTCACTGTACTTCTGCAAATATGGAAGTTCATTCCAGTGACATATTTACTTCTATGGAATGCAACTACAGTTAGTTTTCAACCAAGATGCCTGAAGATACTTCTGGTTTTTTCCTGTTGTCTTAAGCAGCTTAATATTCTTAATAGCTTAATAGTATCCATGGCTTCTGAAGATGGCTATACACGCTGTGGTATTTTCTGACATAAGTACGCATCACTGAAACAAAACAATATTTGATCTTGGTTTTCTTAGTTTTTATTCTAGAGGTCTGCAGACTGAACCCAATGCTCTAGATTTTGCTTTCTCATCTACATCACATGCAGGTGGAAGGATGCATTTGCTTTTACAGCCAGCAGGCTCATCACTCCACCTGAGCTCAACTGCAGCCAACAACAAAAACACCACACACGAGTTCACCTTTCCTTCACCACTGAACTGTATCTTAAAGCTACAATACAATTAATAAACTAACCAACTGAGATTGCTTTTTAGAAAATAAAGTATTCTCACTTACCCAGAATACAGCACACAAAGTCAATATTAGGCAAAGCTGGGGTGAGAAGGAGGGACAAAGAAAAAAGAAGAATGAATACTCAAATACACAACAAAGCCAAGTACAGTAACCATTTCCATGTTTTCAATGGGCAATCAGCACTTGAAAATTGATTTATGGAACAAGCAGAGCCAAAGGCTGTCTCACAGTGACTATATGATGAACTCCATGCTGTTTTTCAAAGCACAGTATGAGGTATGCATGGCCAGAAGGGCTAGGACAAGTCTTGAAAGGAAGACAAGGCAGGAGTTGACCTGAGGAACCAGCAGGAGTATAAACTGGTGTGTATACCCTTATTTGTTTGTTCTATTAAGAGGTGGGCTTAGATGATAAAGCTTTATTGAAAAGGATCAAGAAGTCTGGTAACTGCTACTCTCTTATTCCAGCACAGACTATAATTTTGAACCTGGTATTCATGACACCTGTCTCTGACAAGAAGGATGCTTGTATCACTGCAAACAACCCTTTATTAAAAACATCCATTCTCAATTACAAGATCTGGTAAATACAGGCTATGCCTTCTCTGCCAGTGCTTTTTCATCTTCTGACACTAATGAAGAGTCCACTAGGGAGCAGCTGCCTCAGGTACAGCAAAAAAGCTCAATGAAGCTTTGTTTGATGTACTTAAACACTTTGGATGGAATGTTACAATATATGGTTTACTATGCCAAATAATCACACCATTTGTGCTAGATTAACCATCACTTAGAACTTCTCCACTAGATCTTACCTGGCTTCCTCCATTTTTCATTACACATAGTACAAAACCACAAATCAATTTTCATTTTTTCATTTGAAAAAAAAATCTGTTGGCATTTTATTGAAAAGGAGAAAAGTAACACACGCTTGAAATTTTCCAAACATGTTTGTGACTCCTGAACTGCCTACAATTCTAGCTTTGAGGATTAAAATAGTCAAATTCATCCAAAGTTTTCAAAGCTTTAAATTTACCAGTTCTTCTGTGTTTTACTGAAATTTCCATACTAAAAGTCTTGGCTCTCATCCAATGTTCATGTTCACTATTAGATGAAACCTTTCATTCTCATTTTCCCAACTTTGCTGGTAGCCTCTCTGCACAGGTAGGTCTCTGATGTGTGCTTTGCTCTCTGTTCTCCTTCCATTTCCCTGATGTGTTTTGTTTGTACAGCCTTCAAAGTAAGTTATTTTCTTTGTCACCATGACTGAGCATAGTGGATGACAGGATCATCAGAGCAAAATGATTTTTGTGCCTGCTGTTTTAAGTGTCTGGCTTAGGCTCTCAGTTTCATTGGAAAAAGCCCACAGCTGTAAAGTGTTGGAGAATTTATGCTCAGCAAACACAGCTAGGAGAACTGGAGATATTCTTGGACATTTTTAATTCACGCCTACAAAACGTAACCCTCCTAGGACTTGTAACTTGGTATGAGTTGAAAATAGTGACAGAACAAAAACAAGAACACTCAAACAAAACAAAACAAACCTCTGTTGAACAAAGTTTGGAGTCCAAGCAATGATCAAGTGACTTCCCCAAAAGACAGGAGCAAATGTAAGCTTCTCAAATGAGATTATAGCTATTTTTTTATGTAGGTGTATGAGAGGAAGAACATGCAACTTCCATATGACAGCTATCCAGAAAGACTTTATGAAGATTTTCTTACTCACTAAACTAGAAAAACAAGTTACATGATAGAGAGAATAGGAAAGCCAACTACATTTCAAAAATCAAAGTTGAAACACATCAGTAGGAGCAAAAGAGAAAAGTATTAAACAGAGAAGCAACAAGGGGATAAAGTTGTTTTAACTACCTAATATAGAGTTTTGGGATAGGAATTCTGATATTGGGGAGATTTTTTTCCATCCTTCTGGAAGAAGAAATGATGGTTGTGGAAGTAAAGGAGCCAGGGATGCCACAAAGGAGAATCTCAAAGCTGAACATGTGGCCTCCCAGACTTTGGGGAAATAAATTTTCTCCATTGCTTTGAAAGTGCTGAACCTCTGACCTTTACAGACCAAGCTGCAGGAAAAAAAAACCTGTCAAGCTACACTTGGTGGCCACTGACTTTCCACAGTAGGTAAAAAAGTCTCTCCCCTTGTTCTTGAAGAAAATATTTTAGAAAATAAATTAAAAATAATTAACCTGTCATTAGCATTTACTAAGAAATATTTTGTAAGGAACATTTTACTCCAAATGATTAATTAAAAAATCATAAACAACAAAACCACACATGTTCATAGAAAGGAGCTAGATGATCTTTGTGACCTAAAGAGCTTAACAGCTTAACTGTCATTTCTCTGCAGAAGGAAGAGGCAGACTGAGAAATAACCTCCCTTTAGAAAAGTATCAAATTTAGCTTTGAGGCTAAAGGAAAACTTTTCAATAAAAGGAAAGAAAGACAGTATATTTACCAACATCACAATCGTAGCTATTAATCGTTTTGGATCAAACATTGCTTTCAGTTGCTTCACTGGCCCCATCAGGAAACACGTACTAATAGGAGATAAAAAACCAAAACAAATTGTAAATCACTTTCAAATAACTCTTTCTAAGAGACAGTAGGTAATTAACCAGTTTTCCAACAGAGAGAAGACTACAAAGGCTTTAAAAAAAGATATTTCAGTGCTTAGCAACAGAGACTAACTAGAACAGAAGGTGAAATACTCCATGAATTTAGCCCTGGAAACAGTTTATGAGTCACCCTTGGTCACGAAATTCTTTCCAAAATATTACCACAGTGAAAAAAAAGTAACAGGCAAATACAAGAACACTTAAATTGGTTGAGATAAGAGAGGACAGAGTGTGACAAGGATATACTTAAGGAATAACAGAAGAGCATGGAAGCAATTAGTTTTCATGAACTCTTTCATCAAATAAGAAAAAACACATTTCCACTAATAATCTGTTTAATGGCACTGAATGCCATTTATAAATAAAGATGATTAAGAAAGCAGTGCAGTTACAGTTAAATTTAAATCATCTTAAGAGATACTAAATGGGGAGAGATTGAACAATGACTATAAGTAGCTCTACATGAATTTAGAGATGGGTGGGTGGTCAAAGATGTTTTGATTGTTATTTTAAGATGGCAAACACCATAATAGACAGAAAAAAAAAAATGAGAAAACTCAACTGCAGAAGTAAATGAGATCATATCCAAGATTTCAGGAAAGATAATGGGAACAAATATAGTGGTTAGAGCTTTTTACATTACCAAAACAAAACATTCTAAGTGTAGCAGAATTATCAAGTTGAAGTCTAGTGAATTTTGTGTTGAAGCTGTTATAACAACTGATTTGCCAAAATAATGTCAAGATTACAAAGACCAACCTGCTGCAGAAAATTTTTGTTTAACAATATATTTTTTTTTTTTTACCCAGGCAGGATGCAAGTAGCTACAATCAAGATTACAGGGAAACTCTACCTCTTTTAGTCAAACTCAGCAAGCAAAAAGGCAGGAAAAAGTTCAGCAGTTTGTATTAATCCTCCTGCTTTTTTCTACTCTGTAGTTAACTTGAAGGGAGAATGAAAACTATCAGCAACACCACATGCTGTACCTTTTTATGCAAAGAAATGCCATCTGAACTAAGAGTTCACAACCTCAGGAGTATTTCTCTGGCTTCAAATATTTGAGATGAATCTCTTTCTTCCTTGTCCTTCTGCTTTGTAGAAAACACAACAATTTAATGAGAGAGTTCAAATGCCTGTAGTCTTGTGGTGGTCTGAATGCTTTACTACAGAGCAGAAAACCTAGTCTAACTTCTCTTCTAGTAATTCATTTTTATATGAAATGAAGCAGGGAAGAGTTTGACAGAGCTTCCTCCTGAAACCAATCATAAGCCTTCTATGACAGAAGAAATATGGGAATCCACATTCCAGTCAGTCAATAGAACTCAATCTTCCACATGCAAATGTTCTCCTACCAGCAACTTTGCACATCTATCTCCTTCACTTTTTTTATCTTATGCAGACAGACTTCAAATGTCCATATTAAATGAAAAAAAGTTTTCACAATTCAATAGAAAAAGAAAAGTTTTATATTCACTGCAATCCAAACAAATTTATTCTCAGTATTTTTTCATCTTGTCTGCTGAGCCATAAAATTAAATTAAGACAAAAGAAAAGGGGACATGGAGAACTAGAAGAAAATACTAGTTAGCTAGTGGAAGGATAGGGATGAGGAAAATATAGCAGTAAACAGGAATTAAGTTTTGGCCACATAAAATATGCAGAAAAAAATATAGAAAGTAAAATGCATTGTTTGTAATCTGATTCATATTAAGAAGACCGACATCACAAGAGCTGCTCCAGAGATGAGAAGAGATTCCATATGGAGCAGAAAGAAAGGCTGGAAAAAAATTCTCGACATCCTCCAGTTAAACAGAATAATTATTTTAGATACACCATTCTGTGGACACACACTAATCATCCCTGAGAACAATCAAGTAAGTATCATTGTGTTCATGGTTAGAAAACAACAGTAAAAACAAGCTAGAGGGGACTAAACAGGCTAGTAAGAGTGGCAACTGCGTTTTGGTTTAAATACAGACGTGCAAACAAGACTGGAAAAGTTTAAATCTGCTTGTCAGTTTGGGACTTCATTGCCATCTCCTACTGTTCTTAGAACACAGTTGCCTGTTTTTTATATCCAAAATAAGTATTGAAGGAAAAATGGGCCTCTTTTTTCTTCTAATTTTAGCTGGAGTGCAGACTAAAGTTTTTCAGCATTCTCCCAAAAGAAATACTGGTCTGCAAAAACTTTCCTCTTAAATCAATTAGGCTTGATTAGTACTAAGTTTCTAAAATGCTCATTTAATTTGAAGAAGTGAAAACACACTCAAAGTACCAGGTAAAAATAACACAACCAAAAAGCCTCACCCAAACCAACAACAAAGAAAAAAGAGTAAAATAAGGGAGAGAAAGGCAAACACTTAGCTTTGCCTATCTCCAGTATTAACTTTTTGTCTTGTTTTAGTATGAGATGGAATAGTTCCACAACTGAGACTCAATGTCAGTATAGACATTATTGTCTCCTAACAAATTTGTTGAGGAAAAGCAGTACCTTTATGATTCTCAAATGTTAATGCCACATTACATGAGTTCTAACGAATTAACAAAGCTTTAACTCAAAAGTTAAGCTACTTGACTAAAGTCAGAGTCCAGGAAAGTCAAGACCAGACTTCATGGGGTTTGAGTCCCATGACCATGCCTCAACTACACTAAGACAATAGGAGAACGAGGAAAAACAGAAATTGAAAATACCTTAGGGACATTAGGTTGTTTCTTATGTGTCTTTCAAACTGTGAAAGCAAAGTTTTCAATCTTAAGAGGGCCCCTTTTAGAGGTAAATCTTTTAGGACTGTTATGTGGAACATTTCAAAGAATCAGAGAGTTTAAAAAAACACTATGAGCAAATTTTAGATTCTGCCTTCAGCCTTATAGTCAAAACAAGGATTTCCTGAATGTTTCCTTTTTGAAAGTTTTCTTGGAAACAGGATGATCTGTTAAAAACAAAAAGCTCCTTCCACTAACAAAGTATCCACACAGAGGGCAGACTACCAGTTTGGTCCTGAAGCTGAGGTGCTTCTGTACCTGGCAGAAGGACTTAAATGTAAAAAGTACAAAACATTCAGCAAGCAATTTGTTATTCATACTTCAGATATTAATTGTGATGTGCCCACAAACAGGCATGTAAGGTAACTGATAAACAATAAAACTGTAAAATAAACAAGTTTTTGTTATTAGCATTCAATATAAAACAATGTTGTTTACACACAACATAGACAGCACTCTAGAGTAAAAGCAAATGGAAATGTAGCTGAAAAGGAGGGTACACTTCTAAAACCAATAACTAAGAAACCATACCTGGCGAGAGCAGCAATATTTCCCAGGGTGTAGAACACTGCAAAAAGTTTGATCCCCTTTGGGAGCCATAGCAATGCTGTTCCCTATAAAAGACAGGTTATTGGCATGTTTGCAATTAGTCAATTCAATTTATTTAGATTTTATAGTCTATACATGCAACTTCATACTATGAAGAAAATAATTCTGACATACACTAGGAGAGCACACAGCTCTCCGAGTTGCAGCAGTCACCACCCAGCACACTTCTGTTGCCACCTGCTGGCAAACAATGTGTTGGTTCACTGGATTTCTGGATATTTTTACAACTAGGCAGTTTATTTATATTACTGAACACATTTGTTTGTACTGTTCACATCCTATTTCACAACACTTCCACTTTTGTTACAATGCCCCACTGTACATCCTACATCTCTGCACACAAGATAAAATGTCATAAAGCTGCACTAATATTCACCATCTCCTTTCTCCTCCAATCAACCATTGAGACTTGCAGCCTAAATACACACTGAGGCTGAATAGAAACATTTTAGAACTCTTACTTCCAGATATCTCTTCTTTCCACTGAACTTTAAAAAATCCAAAGCCTTTTGCTGATCACAGTTCCCTATGATGATCAGGGAGAAAAGGAATCATAGGAAAGGGACCTTAAAGATCACCCAGATACAACTGCCACTGCCATGGGCTGGGGGCACCTCCCACTAGACCAGGCTGCTCAAAGCCCCATTCAGCCTGGCTTTGAACAGTGCCAGGGATGGGGCATCCACAGCTTCTCTGGACAACCTGTTCTAGTGCCTCACAATAAAGAATTTCTTCCTTACACGCTAAATATCCCTGTTTTTCAATTTGCATCCATTACTCCTTGTCCTATCACTCCTAATGAAGAGCCCCTTCCTGGCTTCCCTGTAAGCCTCCTTCAGATACTGGAAGGCTTCTCTCCTCCAGGCTGTACATAGTACTCCAACTTTAGGCTTGCCAGAGCCTAAAGAAAGCCTCCACCAGAAGCAAAACAAACAGTGATTTGCACACTGTGTCCTGAGAAAACCCAACCAAACAAAACAGCAACTGCATTCTATTCAATTTCTGTGGAAATCTGCGGTGAAAAGAAAGGAAAAGAGGGAGGGAGGAAAAGGGGTGGGGGAAGGAAAAGCGAGAAGGAGGAAAAGGAGAAGACTTCCCCAATATTTTTTCAGCTATTTCTGGGAGTTTCCAGCTGAAAAAACTGCCTTCTTGTGCAAGTTACCTGTGTCAGATTTTGACAGAGCCAGGCAATTAATAGATCTCAACTCTTAACTGCAGGCTGCAGACTCCTGCCAGCCCCTCAAGTCCAGGAATGAACACATGATTTGCTGACTGCAAAGCAGTGCAGCAGGTTTTTCAAGTGTCAACACACAACCACACCTATTGATTTGCCGAGTGTGACATGTTATACTTGTGGTTTCTTCAGCCTTCAAAAACATTTCAAGCTTCCTCCCTTTTTTTTTCCTTTTATTGGAGGGAAAAAATAAGATGGGTACATGCCTCTTTCCTAATACACTAGTTACAAAAATAGACCATATTTTGTCAGTGTTCAAACCTTTTCGTAAGAAAATGTATTATGCTACAGTAAAAATGCTCCCTTCTGTAATTGGAAGAAAAATGGCCAAAATCATAATTTAGACATCAACAGCCAATTACACATTTAATGTCCAGTTAAATAAATGCACACAAAATTTAGAATGCAGGACAAAGCAAACACGGAATCACACATAAAATAGAAATATGAATGAGGTTCAACTGTAGAACAATAATAAAGGGCAAGGAAAAAAATAACTTTACTTACAAGAAAAGAACACAAAATGCCAGTAACAAAGCATATGGCAAACCATCTGACTCGAGTACCAAAGCTGAGTGTTGAGGCATCAAGGACCTTAATAAGAAGCAAGGAAAAAGAAGAAATTACAAACCAAGTTTAGAACAACCTAAAGGACATTTTTTTATTTACCACTGAAGTCATTAATTTCAAACAACATCATTTTTTAGCTGGAAATTGTGTATGAATTCTTTCATATTACAAAATCATATTATCCATCTGGAACACACGGAAACATATTTACAAACAAACAAGACAAAACCCATAAAGGTATATCCTGGCATACAAGCTGCTTCACTTTCAAACAGATTTTTTAATCACCCCACAATTGAAAATAGCCACAACTGTACTAAATCAAAAGAATTAATGGACCTTCCAGCAATTTGCAGAGGAATTTATGCATTTGTGCGACACTGTAGGTTCCTATAGACATTATCATCTTCTCCTATTACTAGAGAGGATCCCTTGTACATATTAATGCCAGTATCCACTGCAAGCATTACAACTCCAATTTCTCTTCCAATTACCTTCCTGAAGGTGTAGGCAAATTAACACAATTTGTCTCATCGGACTAAGCTAACTTGCTGAAAGGGAATATTTCACTTCCTGTTTCTCCAGAGTGACTCCAGAACCTAATGAGCTGAGCTACCTGCCATAACTCCTGCCATGAGAACAGAATTAGGGTTCCTTCTATTCTGATGACTTGGCTAATGAGTCAAGCCAGCTCTGCAATCTATCAGAAAAGCAGCAGGGATGATGTAAGGAAAGAGGCAGGGCCATATATCTGGCAGAAAGGCCCCTTTCAGCAGAAATGATTTGTTAGATATGCTCAGCTCAACCCCACCCTTGCTGTAAGAACAATGCATTTCATCTTACTCCAGGTCACTACAATTAAATGTACTTTCTGTTCTAAACTGGCCTATTAACTGAAGTGTTGCTTCAGCTTATACAAAATTACTTTAAAAAACCAACTTTCCTATTTGTTCAGATGTCACAGGCAAACTTGCTCTCTTGTTATCTAGTCAACAGGTATTTTAGTCAAGACTTATTAACCAAATATACATGATAGACCTTCCCCAGCCAATGTGTATGACATTTCTCCTTATCTCTTGATATATTTCTATTTCAGGCAGTGGTAAGCTAACCAAGGAAATTTGGTTACTGCTTAGAACAGTACAAATGTGGAATCTGTACAAATGAGGAATCTGTATCTAGTTTAATTAAAAACTGCCATATGCACACATAAAGGTGCTGTGAGGTCAGAAGATGCAGCTTACCTTGCTAGGTCCAACACTTTATCCTTATGTATGCATTAAAGAAACAGACAAAAACAGTAACTGAAACATGGTTTTGTATTTAAAATCATATTTGGTAGTCAAGAGTCCTGAATGCCTGCATTTTTAAGAAGAGTAGGAATAGCTGGTAGCACATATCTGAAGATACCCATTTCAATCATACCTTTAGTTACACCTAGACATGCAACTAATCACAAACACACATACACACAAAGAGTAAAAATCCTGTCCATCTGTGTTCAGAAATGAAGTGTAGATAGGCCAGTAACATCAGTAAACACAACACACACATCGCAGATTGTCTAGAAAACAGGGAAAGGATGAAGATAAATCATTTATTCACGTGCATCAGGCTCCTTGCTCCCACTTACTGCTCTTCTACTTCTAATCTTATTATCTGACAGTGCTCCTGAAGTGACTACCAGGAGATTTCATTCATCAAATAATTTTGGAAACAGCTTTATCTTCAGTAAAATCCCTAACAGTTAAGAGGTGAAAAAAAAAACCAAAAAAAAACCAGCACAAGAAATAAGAGAACCACATAAAGGCTTGGAGCAAAAAGTACCACAAACCCAGAAAGTTTGATACATTTTATGAATTTAACTCTTAAAAACTGATTGACAATATATGCACATGAACTACAGGAAGATAAGCTGTGGCATGAGGGCTGCCAGAGCATTATGTGCAATAATAAGACTAAATACATTAAATGGTATTAAAATGAAGGATCATCCTTCCAACCATTCCCAATGATGTCACCATTTATGTTGTCAAGCTGAACCTATTTAATACAGTTTGAAATCCTGCAACTGGGGATCTGGTAATGCATTTTCTTAGTCCCTAATACCTCAGGGGACTGAGAGGAGACCTCATTGCAGTCTACAGCTTCCTCATGAGAGAAGCAGAGGGGCAGACACTGATCACTTCTCTGTGGGACCAGTGACATGACATGAAGGAACAGTTCAAACTGTGAAAGGAGGTTTAGGCTGGATATTAGAAAAAGGTTCAGGAACGGGCTCTCAAGGAAGTGGTCACAGCACAAACCTGAGAGAGCTCAAGAAGCATTTGGACAATGCTCTCAGGCACGTGGTGTCATTCTTGGGAGTGGTGCTGTGCAGAGCCAGGAGCTGGACTCGATGGTCCTTGTGGGGCCCTTCCACGTCAGGGTATTTTACAATTTATATTTTTTGGGTTTCGTGGAAGCAATGGAACTCATTGTCTTTCCAAGACGCCTGTTTCAACACTGCAGAGAAAAAACACTTGCTGCAAAAGTTGAGGCACAGATACACAGTTCAGCTGTGTAAACCACAGACACCAGCTTGTGCTCAAACGCCAGGCTCACTCTAGAAGCTGAGGACCTGACACTGCAGGAACCCTGCCACACATGCTGCAGGCAGTAATTTCTATACTAGGGACCATGGGACACCCTAAGGTAACAGCTTAGGTTCTCAGAGATTATGAACCCTAAGAAAAAGGAAGTCTAAGCTGCCCTAAACTGCTGCAACAAAAGCAGGAAACAACGCGAAGGTGCTAAGGATTCTTTTTGTGTGTCTAATGTAAATTATACAGCTAATCCCAGATTTCAGATAAAAAGAGTTGTCATTGCAGTCTACGGTACTTGCATTAGCAAAAGCTTTTATTTAGGAGACTGAAAAAATTTCCAGGCATGTTCCACATCTGTATTTCATGTGGAGAACAGTAGTGGTGGCAAGGGAGTTCCTGTAAAACATACCCTTCTTGCTATACTGCTTATCAGCTTATTTCTAGCAAAAAAAAAAGAAAAATTAAACTGAAACCAACAAAAGGAAATCCTTAGTTTTCGATTGCTAAATTTTAATGCCAAACTCCTGGGCAAGAAATAAAGCATTTTATTCATAGGCTATTCAAGCTAATAGTATATGAAAGAAATGACCAAGACATCCAAAAATCAAGAGGAAGTGGAATCTGGAATGGAGACTTTCTGAAACATAAGGAACAGGCTTGCAATAACAGCATCACTGCTGAGGAGTTTGTACTGGACACACAATAAACAATATGAATGATAATCCACAAGACTGCTTTTGATCAAAATAGTTCTTGTGGCTCTGAACATCCACCTAGGTTCCTCCCACATATTAATGATCTTGTAACAATTTTCCATGTGAGCACACAGAAAAACAGAACCACTTTATTTTACTAATCTAGAAGTTAACAATTACATCTTTTCTCTATGGTAAATATGCAAGTAATAGAGAAAATTCAAAGAAATGCTGAGTAAATTTGCAGAATTGAGTTTCTAAACCATAATGAAAAAATATTTATATTCTCATCTTTCCCTAACAGGTCTCTGTATATGTATTTCTATCACCAGTTAAGATTAAAATACAAGAAGTGTAACATAAGAAATTAAATATAAGAAACACAATTAAGATATGTAATATAAAATTTCTTATAAAAATATAAGAAATACCATCTATACTTCTTTAGTGAAATCTTACTGAGTGCTTTAAGTAGCTGTCATGCAACATCCATTGTGTCACACAGACTGATTTACATTAGTTTTGGTGTTGATAAAAATAACAGCATAATGCTGCTCTGAAAACATCATAGCACTGCTACATTTATTATTTATTATTGATCTTTTTGGTAATTAATTCCTTTTTAAAAAAAATATATTTAGAATAATGGATCTAACTGCAGCAAGAAACAACAGCTAGTCATCTGAAGAGTTTAGAAAGTACAGAAAGACTTCACTGAATCATCACACAGTTCTTTCATTACAGACTTGCCTTCTACTTAGCAGGCATGACTTGTGACTTCATGATAACGGTTCTGCAAAAAACCAAGGGAAAGAATCCAGAGATATCTATGGACATGAACCATATGATGGCTATTACACAACTATCAGATATTCCAAAGAGAGGGCCTTTGTTTTCAGCCAAACACATGACTCGTCTCCAGAAAGATCATGGAAACAGCTGAAGATTTTACACACACAATGCATAACCTCACACTCTCTTTCACAGCCGCACCTCTTACCAAGTGTTCCTCTCTGCATGGGTGCACATACTTTTTTTGCTCTAATACACACACTTTAAAAATAGTCACCACCACTCAGCTCTAGCTTTAGTGAATGTCACATATGAATTTCCTCTCTAAAAAGAGGCTTGATTTTCACTGTTCTACAAACACATTGCTACTTTGAGAGAAAATTACAGCTACGGAACTCCCTGACCTAAACACTTGACTTTCTTTTTTAAGTCAAGGGGTATTTATTTGTTTTAAAGATCTTTCTGGTTCATCTTAGCATGAAGGTCCAAAGACACATATATAAGTTTTATTCTATCATGTACCAGACAGGCTTTAAGTATAGGCAGATTTTTCTTATTTAAAGCCTTTTCTGGCTATAACAGTATCATTAAATGCAATAGTGAAATCCTATATAGTTTAATTACTGACATTTAACAAATTAAACACATTCTTAGCTCAGTTCTCTCCTCAGGATATAAAACTCAAATATAAGAGCATTAAATATGTAGGCATTTATCTACTGATTGGCACCTTAAAACAACTATCACAGAACCAAGTAAAGGAAGACTCTATGTCACTATCATGTGCCTTGTGTGAAATGTGCCTGGTGATGGCAGGATAATCAAATCTCTTGGAACTGAACTGAGATTAACAGAAATGTAAGTATTTCTTTGATAACCCTGAAAAGAGCAGAAGGGGAAGCATCCCTCCCAAATGCTGGCAGCCAGTTGTGGTGTGAAAGGGCACAGATTCTACACTGCTTCCAGGATCAGTGGACACAATTTAGGTGCTTTGCTGTGGAAGAGAGGCCAAATTCATGAACCTTGAAGACCAAAGGCAACTCAGTGTAAAACTAAGTGAAGCATGCCAGCAGCAAGCTGCTAGAACTAATATTATGCCAGCTATGCTCAGCTTGTGCTGGTTCCCCAAGGTTTGTTAGCCACAGCTCAGATCCCAGCTACATTCCAGCCTCCTCCTCCACCATGCTCCAGCACCCTGGAAGTAGCAAGATACTCCTTGATGTGGGGCACTTTGACCTGCAGTCACATGAGTTAAGAGGGAACTAAAGGAATAAATGGTTCTTTGTAAGCATGCTCAGCTTTGCTTCAACCTAGAGATTAGTTCTCAGGAATGTATGGTCTTCAAACACAGTAAAAACGAAACAAAAAAAAAACCTGCTGACGATGAGGAAGATAGTGGGAAGGAAATAGAAAAGTTAAACCATACTTAAGGAGTAAGGAGCAAAAAGTAACTTCAGCAGAACGTACACAAAACGGTGTTTGTCTAAACAAAACCTTTTTTCTGCAGATTTAAGGGCCTAAAGGAATGGAGAAGCAATTTACACTGAATCGCAGACTCAGTCGGGTTGGAAAGGAGCACAGTATGTTATCTGCTCCCTGCTTAAGCACAAGAAAAACTTGTAGAAACCGAAGGACCCCAAGCCACCAACACAGCTAAAAGCTTCACACAAGAGTAATTCGCCAAAATTTATCCTCCGGGCAGAGCTGCTGCCCACAAACCCTCGTCCCTCCGCGCACGCAGCAAACTTTGGTCTCTGCTTTGCCTGCGGATCTCTGCCCGCTCTGACACGGTCGGGCAGGCACCGGGAAGCGGCGTGTGCGTGTGCGCAGGCCGGGGACGGGGGAAGGCGGCGCGGAGAACACGGCAGCGCCCGAGCCACCGACCCCGGGCCGGGCCCGGAGCGGGGAGGCTCCAGCGCCGCTCGACCCCCGCGCCGAGGAGGGGAGGGAGAGCGGGCTCCCGCAGGGCCGTACCTGCGCCGTCAGCCCCTGCTCCTCATCGTCCTGCCCGGAGAGCACCCGCCGCAGCTTCTCCATGCCGGCCCTCCCTGGGCACGGCCGCGCCGGGGGTCGGGATGGTCAGGTCGGGACAGGACGGCGCTCCGCCGCGGCCCGCCGGCCCAGCCGGGAAGTGACGCGCGCCCCGAGGCGGTGGCGAGGCCGCGCCTGCGCAGTCCCGGCCGCTGCCGCGGCTCCCCGCGGGACTGCGGGTGCGGCCGGGAGCCCCGGTGCAGCCCTCGCTGCACGCACCGGGGAGGAAGAAGGGCTTCTTCAGCCTGAGCCCGCCTTCGTCGCCGCCCGCGGAATCGGCCTTCGCACGGCAGCGTGATTTGCATGAGCGAGATGAGCACAGGAGATAAAACACAGGACACAGCACCGCGGCTTCGCAGGGCCCCGGTAGAGCCGCGTTGGAACACGCTGGTGCTGGGGTACCGCGTACAGGTGGAACTTCCTCAGCATCAGTTTCTGCCCGTTGCCTGTGGTCCTGCATGGCACCACCGAGCCAGAGCCTGGCGCTTCAAATTATGCACAGGAAGTTCCAGTTGAATACGGGGCAGTTGTTTTCACTGTGCGGGCGTCCTAGCACTGGAACAGATTGTCCCGACAGGCTGTGTAGTCTCCCTCAGTGGATGTGTCCAAGAACCATGTGGACGCGATCCTGTGCGTGTGCTCTAGGATGACCCTGGGGCAGTGTGGTTCCGAGCAGCCGGCGGGGTGTGCCCTAGCCCGGCTGTTCACGGGCACGCTGCCGACCGCAGCGCCAGCGCCTCCGGCCCTCCTTGGAGTGGGGGTGCCTGAGGCGTCCAGCGCCCACTTGTGAGCAAGCCAGGTGTTTTTCCAGCTAGAATGGGTGGGGTAGGGAGAAATGGGATTACAGAGAAGGTGTTCACACCTTCCTCCAGAGATTCCCAGTGTGGCCCCGTTAAACTCTGCCCCTGTAGGAAGGGGTGGGGCAGGTGCCATCACGCTGCCCGGTGTCTTAGCTTTGCCTGCGCGATCCCAGCAACACTCCATCCTCCAGCTGCCCTGTTCAAGCCTGGTCATTCCCTGTAAATCTTTGTCCTCTGGGGCTGTGTCTGCATGTGTGTGTCTGCCCTTGAACCAACGCGTCACCACCAGCCTGAGTCGTTTGCAGGGGGAATGAGGCTGGTGACTGGAGAAAAGGATCGAGGTGTCACATGCAAAGTGACAGCAGGCAGCAGTGTTGGGCAGGGACAGGAGTGGGAGATGGGTGATAAGGGCTGTGTAACATGCTGCTGTGTGAATCAAACCTGATAAAAGCCAGGGCAGCAGAGCCCCCAGTGAGGCCCTTAGGACAGAAACCTTCCCTTCCCACCCTCCTCCCCTTCCCACACACACTTAGGAAGTTTCCCATGTGCCTTCTACCTTGGCTTTTAGGTGAAACACTTGGAACAAACTGTACTTTTCCAGCCTGGTGACAGGCCATTAGCATCATAGGAAACTTTATATCAAGGCTGAAATTAATAATGGAAGAAAAACTTGTAGACATGGCTGCATGAAAGTAACCAAAGAACTGCAGAATGTCACCTGAGCCAGGCAGCATTGTTCATATCTTGTGAGGGACCTGTGCAGGGTGGACTGTGTGTAAGGAACAACATAACCATGACACTGCAAGAAGGGGAGGAGAAATTGGAGAAAGAATGGAGAGGGTATATGAGGGTGTGTCTGAATGTGCACAAATCATCTTTCTTAGTAGCCCCCAAAATTGTACAATATTATTTGTTACAGAAGTGTTTTAATTCCAAAGCATATGTGAGAGCAAAATACAAAACCAAGAAAGTTCTCTTTGTTTTTTTCCTCCCCTCCCAATTTATAGATAGATATGGACAGATGCAGAAAATTTCAATCTGAGTCTAGCCTTCTGTCTGCATGTCTTTAAGCAGGAGTGGTTGGCTGTGCCTTGGATTACTGGTGACTTTCTGGTAGTACAGGGAGTACAGGCAGGTAAGCACCAGGCAGAGAGCAAGTTGAACCTGTTCTTTTCTTCTGTGTGACCAAGTGCACAGAGAAGGCAGAGAAGAGCAGTGCACACCCGGGCAGTGTGGGGCATCCAGCTTGAATCCTACTGCTGTCCCCTCTTCCCACCTGCAGCTGCCTGGGCTGTGCAGCCTGCCTGCAACCCACAGCTGTTTCACTTCTGAATGGGGCAAAGGGTGTTTTTTGTTTCCTTGCTATTTTCTTGAGCAGAAGGTTGTCATACTCACCCCAAATGTATTTTTACCTAGTTTCTCTGCTCAACAGAAATTCTTAATTCTCTGTACTGTCATGGAATACCATGAGACAGTCATTACCTTGCCATGAAAAAGAGGCAGTTTGGAAGGCCTATGTTCAGTGTTTCTGTGCTGATGAACTTTGGCTGATAAGGCAGAAGGATGAAAAAATTACTTTGCTTTTCTAAAAAGATAAAATTCTTTTGCTAACGCAAGTCAAAATAGCTGCTACAAAGTATCATTATGGCTTTAGATCACAAACCTACCAGATCTGAAGATTTTTTCTGGTTTTATGATGACAGTGCTATGGATTTGCAATTCTCAGTTTCTCTATTCATAAGGGATGGGGTGGTTTGCTTACAAGTTTCATTGATTCTTGACCTGACTTGTTTGCATGTATCTGCATCTAAATTTGAAGCTAACTAGAAAATCTGCTAGGTAATGTCTTCCTGAAAAATGTGTGAATTCAGCCAACATACCAATTGATGTAGTTGGTGGCATACTTTTAATGTACATAGAGCAGTGTCTGTATGCTTCAGTCTTGTAGTTCTAACAGCTGTAAACCCTTATTCCACAAAAATAACAATTCTGTGATTGTTCTGGTCATAATGTAGGGCTCTAATGTCCTGTATCTCTCCCCACCCTTGCATTCTTTACCTTTGGAAATGGGATGTTTGAATGAATACTGCTGAAAGGTTAAGATCAGGGGTTATAAGAAATCTTAAACAAGTGGTCCTACAGAAACCTACTGGGAGCATGGTAGAAAACAAAATGTAGAGCTGCTTTGGGGATTTGCCTATTCCACTTGATGAGACCCCACCTCAATTCTGCTATGTGGTGCAAACAGCTCACATCACAGAAAGCAGCAGCTTCTGAAGGCCTCTGAAGAGAAAGGAGATTAACAGTGGGGAATGAATGCCCTTTGTATATTTTGAAAAGATCCCGTACTTCTGAATATTCAACTATGAACATTTTCCAACAAGCCTGCATTGCTGACAGTGACAGGTAGTGGTGATCTAAAAACAAGGAACAAGGAAGCAAAAGCTGAAAAAGTGATCTCCTTTCTTACACCTCAGTTTAGGAAACCCATCTCTTCTAATTTGTCAGCCGATCAGCCTAAGTCACAGGCCACATGCTGGCGTCATCCAGCTTCGTGGTAATTGTTTCTGCTGTTACTCAAACCTTTCCAGAGTCATCACTTCTCTAGGGACACAAAATAACCTCTCATAGGTCTCTGATGAAGAAAACTGAGGCATACAAAAACCAGCTACAGATGAGCTATTTCCCAGTGTGCTTGGCAGGCACATGGTAGTAGCCAGGTGTGTGTGTGATTCACAGGAACACTGTGAGCTATTGCAATGCTTTGGAGGGAAAAGTAAAAGCCTTTATTAGCTCACTGTGGCCAAAACAACACCTATGCAAGGAAGTACCAGACAGCCTTGTGAGCTCTTCTCTGTGTGGCATCATACACTCAGATCAGGTAGTGCAGATGCTTGGTCAGATGATACGCTACTGGATACCCTGCCAAATGTTTGAACCTTTCCTGTTATTAACAATAATCTGGCTGAGAGGTGATGCTGATGTTTACCAAGTCACAGTATAAGACACACAAAGTAATAGATAGGTTACTGATCACAATGCTGGCTTTCTGCTTTGCTTGCAGGTGACCCATAGAATCAGGTGTGTACAAAAATACCTTGTAATCGTTGCTTTGTATGGCTTCCCCATGAACAAACACAGCAATTGTTTTAGGATTTTAAGTCATCCTAGGTGTAAGGAGATGTAGTATGTCTGAATCTGCAAGATAGGAACATTTGGATAATCTTGTTACTCCCTTGGCACTGAAACAAGTTAAAATCTGGAGATCTTTCTGTCCTGAAACTGTGATCTCAGATCCAATCAGACTGCAGTGACAGAGTAGAGGGGATTAATATCTTGTCCTGTCAGGAGACACATTTAAGGTTTCACACTACCACATTTCCTCCTGAAAGAGGCTACTGGTGTGATTTACATCACTTGATACCATTCTGAGAAGGCACCCCTTTAGTTAACACATACCTTAGGACTAGAAACACAATATGAAATTATTCCCATCAGGCTATAAATCAATATCAATTAGAGCAAGTTACAGCAATGGTTCTACCCTGAGTAAGTTAGGTACTAAATGCTTTCGAAATTTTTAAATACTTTCCAAATTTTAAGTGGCTTACTTTGTGCCTTTACATTTTTCTAACACAATGGACCAAATACCGCCACCATGTAAGTGCTGCCATAACTGACATTGCTTTATCTTGCACCAAAGGCTGGGTTTGGACCAGTTATCTCCATACAAGTTTCACTTAATGAGAAATACATGACCCAGATTTCAGACGAAACGAATTAGCAGAAAATTCCTAGCCTTGTTGCCATAGTTACTTGAAACCTGCTGTTAAAGAAGGTAGGAAGAAAGGGAAAAGGATGAAAAGTAGGAAAAGAAGAGAGCAATACCATGGTCAGGCTTAGGGCGTGTGATAAAGAGAGGCAATGATCTGGAAGGAGCAGAACCCCAGTGATGACACTCAGAGCAGGTTATCCAGAAAACCAATATTTCTGCCTTCTGGCCACCATTGATTTGATTCCATGGACATTGGTTAGTTTTAAGTGGTTACCACAGTGACTAAATGCAATGCACTGGTAGGTATTAGATCTGCAGAGGCAAAAAGGGATTGGGTAGGCAGAGACAGACTTCTCCACAATTAATTTAATAAAGAAATTGCCTAATTTTAAACATCAGACTGATTGCTTTTCTACTTGCAACAATGTCTTGCTCAATCAGAACAAACCTTTTAGCCTCTGTGTAAGTTGGCAGTAGAAATACTGCAGCTCTACAGAAGCAGAACTGCAGTTGTATTGCATCAGGCAGTGAGCACTGTTCTTCCCCAAATGCAGATAGGACCAATGCACCCTGTGAGACACAGGCTGAGAGAGCCTAAGAGAGCTGCTAACTGTGCTTGTGAATATTTCCTGTATTACTGTTTTATATTCTACTATATTCTAACTTTGAAGTCTGTCACAGGAGCATGAAGAAACAGATTGTATGCATTAAAGGCTTTGGACTAAATAATACGAACATATTACTCTAATAGGATATTTTAGTATTTGTCTTTATCTCATCTTTTTATTCCTGCTCTTTTTGAGTGCCTTCACATTCTCAGAACTGGCAGGTAAAGAAATAACTTGTGTCTGCACCGCTACCTGTGTAATACAGATTCATGTGCACTGGAAACACACATAGCTGAAGTAAATGCATTTGGTAGTTTGATGCTCTACATATTAGTTTGACCATAATAGAGTTTGTATGAACATTCATGCAAGAACTCAGAGAAAACACTGGAGTAGTTATAAGACTGGTCTGTCCTAGTCTGGGACTGTATTTTCTAAGCACTTTATTTCCATGTCAAAGCCTGTCTTGGTCCCAAGGAGAAAGCTCTCCTTTTTTTTTACTGCCTCCTCAGTCTCTAAACTTACTGAGATTTTCCCCACCCAATTCTCTGCTGTGCTGTCCTTGCTCTGATGACACCATTGTGGCTTTGTATGGAGAACAAAAGGTAACCCTCAATGCTAAGGAGAACTACATTTTACTATGGATGTGTTTTCTCTGAGAGCTGGCAGGCTGTATTGGTAGCACTGGGGCCAAGAGATTTTTCTCCTGGTTTTAGAGTAGGGAACATTCACTTTATATAGAAGTCTTAGAAGTAAAAATCCTCCAAAGCAAAAGCAAAAAAATTACAAAAAAAAAACAAAACAAAAAAACAAAACAAAACAAAACAAAACAAAACAAACAAAAAAAAAACAAAACCAAAAAAACCCCAAAAAACCAAAAACAAACAAACAAACAAACAAAAAAAAAAAAAAAAAAAAAAAAAACCCAGAAAAAACCCACCCAATCCAAAACAAATCCAAAACCCCCCAAAAGAACTCCACCACCCATATAGAGCAGCATTGGCTAAAATTATTATAAAGCATGAGACAGTTGTATGAGGTTGAACAAAATTCACTATCAGTAGGTGTTATTACACTCATTAAAGAACCCTTGCAAAGTAATTCCTTCTCTTCTGACCACATAGTTATGGTTATTGCTTTCTGTCATGTAATTACCATGCTACCAAATTACTCCGTTTGAATCATAAATCATCAAGCTTCCAGATCAAGGACACTCAATCTTGCAATAGCAGAAGAGAGCTAATTTTATGCCATGGTCAGTTATGGAAAGTCTTCTCTTTCCAAAGTGACTCAAGACATCTCCAGCTCAAACTGGGGAGAAAGGGGGAAGAGACAGACCGACTGAGAGCTTAGCTGGTACACTTGAATTCCTAAGGGTGTTGTATTCCTTACCAGAAGTGTAGCAAGACTTGCTCAGAAAGGTGAGAAATTCTGTTCTGTCTGAAGACATGAAAGAAGATAGCAGCTGTTGCTATAGCAGTAACCACTGCAGCAAGAGAGGAAAGGCCATGCAGTTCCCTGTCTTACTGTGGTGGAACAGAAGCAGAACACACAGGGCAGTGCCTGGGAGCAGAGCAGCACAGGTTTCTAGTGACAGGACATGTCCTACAGATGAACATTGTTATTAAAGCAAGCTGTGAAATGAAAACCAAGTAGGTGTTTCAGGACAATAGCAAGTACAGACAAGCCCTATAATATAAATCAAAAGCAAATACTGAGCTCTAACTTATAATTAATCAGTGAAACTCACATAGCCCCATTCTTTCATCCAGTACTACCTAAGGGGAATAAGAAAAGAACAAAAAGAAGCCATTAGCACCATTAAGGTATTCAAACTCCAGAATACACCATCTCCAGTCCTCTCTCAGCTATTGTTCCCCTCTTTGGATTATCCCAAGCAGCCCCATCCTAAAACAGCCAAATGCCAGTGTGTTTCAGTGTTCTGTGCTAGAGGAGTAGGGTGCAGACCAATAATACAGTTATTTATTGCAAGAATTCCTTTTAATAATATTCCAATGATCCCCTTACACCCAACACCTTTAAACCAAGAAATGCTATGTAAACAGCTTGATAATTAATGGTTTGACTGACGCAGGCCACAAGCCACTTGGTGGCACTCTGCCCATATAAAGTATTTTTGTCACTAGGCAGACTAACAGGCAGTGGAAATCCAGCCCACACTGGATTTCCCTTCCCAAACAGGGCCAGGTCCCTTCAAGTCCCATGAAAAATGGGACTTTGTTGCTATCCCTTCCCCCTTTTTAAGTCTGTATGGGCTGCAGGAAGCATCCCTGGTTTAACATCGAATCAAAACAATGTAAAGCCCACTTTCCACCTGTAATTCACTCTTGCTCTAGTCCAAGAATGAAAGAATGTGAGCCTTAGCACAGTGAATGGATAAGGGGAAGAAAGAAGGAGAAAGGTAAAAGGAAATAAAGTATGGTGCAACTAGCAGGAAAATGAGAGAAGGAACTCTTGCAAATGGCATTCTCTGGGTAAAGGAGCAAAGACAATCAGGAGCTAATGAACAGTGATCAAAGCAGGTGAGGGCACAGTAGAGCCTGTACTGCAAGCTTCATGCAAGAGCAGCATAACACATTTCCCCTATAAAGTTCAAATTCAGTTGTAGCTTATTTTTCTCTCCAGAAGTAATATAACAAACTATAAGGTGACAAGATAATCAGCTGTCCTTACCTGCTTGTGTCTCACTACTCATTTGTACAGAACTCTAACAGTGTTTCTATTCCAGAAGATAGGGAGAAAGGGGGGGGGGGTGACTACTTTTGTGACAAGACAGCAGTGCTGAAGGGGCAGCTTTATGCAGTTACTTTTCTAAGAAGCAGCAGTCAGTACCAGCTTTAGCCATCCAGCAGACATGCCCTATTTGCCTCTTTCATATATGTCCATCAAAAAAATGTTACCATCACAATAGAAATAGAAGATGGTCAATTAAGACTTGCTCTAATTGCTAGAAGACAATATGTAATACTGACTTAGTTACATAATGAAAGCTCTGAATTCAACCCTGCCTATCACACTACAACTACTCAATCTAAGTACCCACACACATTTTTTCCTGCTGGGGGAAGAAGTTTTAGGTATTGGGATCCACAGGACACTTAAATTCAGTACATACCATTTACTTTTTGAGCCTGTTTTTGCTTCATGCTATTGCAATAATAAAGCAACACTCCATAATAAAATTACACTTTTGGGTCTGTTATCACAGTATGAAAAACAAAACTTTCCCAAGTGTTCAAGAGTTTTATTGCCATTTGGAATATGTTTATTGTTCAAAAACACTGCACTGAAAAAAACTCTGTAACACGTGTTCTCACATTCTTTGTCAATTTTACCTTTACAGCAATGTAACTTTCAGGCAGATCATGCAGGAAAACCACTCTCACAATGAAGTCAAAAACTACTGAAAGGCACTTTACGTCTTTCAGATCTTAAGACTCCAAACAAGTTTAGTTTTTGCCTGTGTAAGAATTACTTACATCTAGAATAACTCAAACAGTAGGAAAAAATAAAATTCACTTAGAACTCCTTAAAGAACAGAATCAGGCTTTGTTGCCTTCCTTCATTCAGTGCTATGCTTTTGTTTTTCCAAGCCTTCTTTAAATAGTGTGCGACATAAAAATGGATGTTAATGAAGTCTCTTTACTGAGAAAAGGCATGCAGCGAGGGAAGAGGGATGGCTGCTCACTTCCAGGCTGCCTATCTACACATTTGTTCTTGTAGATCAGCAAGCCACTGCTTAAGTTAAAAAAAAAAATAGAATAGGAATGAATGCACTCAAGTTAAATGGCTTTTAAGATTATGTTAATACATAAACAATGATACCACCTACAGTTCTGTTTACTGACCTCTGTTCATGTTGATTTTAAAATGAGTTTTGTCAAACTATCATGGGCTACTTTGTAGACTGTTAGATAAAGTTGGTTTTCAAATATTGCTTGTTATTTGGGTGGCTAATGTATTTTTAGAAGGGTAGTTATTAAATATCAGTAAGGCAGCAAGACTTTAAATATAATGGTTTACATTGCTGAATAGTACTTTTAAAAAGGCAAGATAAAAAAAAAATTAGAAGAATTCTTGGTAGGGTCATATTCATAATGGGTGTTTCTGTTTCATCCCCACTGTAATTGTCACAGCAACTGTAGATGACATGTCTTCCTTGGTTGTCATTCACAATCAATACATTCCCTGGCTTATTTCAAGTAATATATTTAGTTCTTTTTCTCCAGCCTGCCAAAAGAAAAACAGCTTTTGTAAGAGTGAATAATGAAATACAATTGCTATTAAAAAAACTTTAAGAATGAAGGACATCGGTCAGTAACTTACGCAGAGACAAGCCCACTTGCAGTTTTGCCGTCTCATTTTTAAATTTATATTTCAGGAGGTTTCATCCTGTATTGCTCCACAGTAATTTCTTGGGGCAGAAGAGAAAAAACCCATAATCCTGATCACCAGGATTGCTTGGGGCAGTGTCTGCACTGCTTGCTACACAACAAGGGTGTGAGACTGATCACAGTTTGTTCCCCAGGCACACTCAATTGGCTCCGCCTCATGTATGGAACAGTCAGCTCTGATAGGTTTTGTGTGATTTCTCTTTCAGATATACAACTCCTTCACAGTTTTATGGATGTTTCCATCTCAGGAATTAGTTACCAAGATGGACACATGCAGATGAACCAACAGACTGCACAAAACATCCCCAAAATAGCCAGCAGCTGCTGAAGGCCCTGTCTACACTTCCTCATGACTATAAGGGCTTCCTGCCTTTTCTATGCGCAGACCTCAGAAGGTTCAAAGGAGGTGCAAAGTAGAAAGTTCTGCCTACTGACAATAAGCTTGTTAACAGGTTTGCAAAAGGTAGTGAAGTTAAACAAGTTCAGAAACCATGAAGAGCTTTGCACCACAGTTAAAAATCACTAACACAGTATTCCAGGAGCCATCAGTTTATGACTTCCCCGTTTAAAAATGTGACTTGCCTGTATTTGATCAGTCGTCCTCCTTGAATAAGTTGTGCAACTTCATTAGTGAAGTGGCATGCAAAAAGAAGCCAGTTTCTTGGCTGCACTTTGTAGGCAAATCTCATGAAAGTCAAGGAGTAACAACACAGTGCTGCAAAAGATGATAGATCTTGTTAAGAGACTGCAAATATCTGCATTTTGTCGAGTCACAATTTTCCTACTAGTAAAATGTAATGACAGGCAGAAGATTTGTTGCTGCTTATGAGTTTTCCAACAGCCCTACAAACATGTCCACTTTGAGGATCCAATGAAAGAAAACACAAAATAGTGCTCATTTCTACTACACAATAAAATCTACATAGCTGCAGCTTTCCATAAAAATTGATTTTACTCATACACTATCCTGTGACGCAACTGAAGTCTTTAGTTTGTTATCTAAATTATCTCAGCCAGAAAATAAGAGTTTATCTCAATGAGACATAGTCTGTCCTACGCTATTATTCTGACAATTTCTAAGACAAATTATTTTTAAAGACACTAATCACTTAAATACAGTTCTTTCTGGGAACATTTTAAGATTAGGAGCTTTCAATGTCCAGTGAATCATGAACATTCAGAAACAGGAAGCTTTGTTATCTGCTTTCCAGAAAGATGAGAAACTATTTTGATCTACTCTCCTATCATAATTAAATACAGGAAATTACAACCCAAGAATTCTCTAGTTTTGTAAAGTTCTGACAGGCTTAAAGATAAAATTGGTAAACTAATTGTTCAAGAAAAACAGCCTTTTTAAAAGTACAATATACTTTTTTCATCCCCCAGGTTCCATACACGCACCAAACTATATATACCTGCAAAAATTTTAAAAGGTGTCTCAACATTGCTGAGCTGGGTAGCTGCCACCAAAACACTATTTGCCAAACAGTTTTGCTGTACTGGAGACTACTTAAACTAGTCTTTTGTCTCAAGGAAGCTGATTAAGGGACTGAATTACTCTAAGCAGAGCCTAATGATAATGGGACTATAAAATTTCATAAGCCAAAAGTATTTTGCTTGTGGGAAGAAGAATTACTCAGAATTAAGTTATTTAGTGAATTTAGGAAGAGATATAATGCCAAAGTTAAGCTAATAAAGTAAAACTGCAAGATTTCTAATCCTAGAAAAGAATTTAAACATAGAGACAGACATCTAGGCAAAAACTGTACATGTTCCAAAGAGAGGTGGAAAAATACTGCTTATGCATTTAAATAAAATTTCTCATTAAGAGTCACAATAGTCTCTCATAGACAACTGCTTTGCAAGGAGTTAAAGCCTTCTTTGCTGCTTCTTGCACCCTGCTGACCAATCATTACCATTTCTTCACTTTGTCAGTGCTGATAAATATTTAAATCTCACACTAACCACAAAGGATCATTGTTCTTTATACAAATAATAAAACTGAATAAAGAGATACATTTTGAACAAGTGTGTGCAATAACTTAAGATAATAGGAGTTATACTTCAGGAGACAGTCTGGTCTTGAAAACTGCTAAGGGTCAAGAGCTGCCTGACTCTCCCCTCCCAGATTAGTAGAAAGCTTTCCAAAAAAGAGCCCTGCAGTTTTTCAGTACCTCAATTTAAATGACCTCTAAAGTTATGTAATAAGATATTTGATATCTACATCTGCTTTGATCACAAGTTTGCAGACAACTAATAACATAGCACTGCTTAAATGACAGAACCTGTGTTCTAGAGTCAGTTTCCTAACAAGAAGTTTGTCTCAGGTCTTACCAAATGTCATTCTGCCACTAATAATTTCTGGTGATTTCTTCATGTCATTAAAAGCAGCAACAGGAAGACCCCAGTTAGCAACTGGCCCCCAAAAGTGCTGTGAAGAGGGAAAACAAAAATAAAGTTAAACAGAAACAAAAATCTCCTGCAGTATTCTTACAGTTTTTTCTTAGCCACAGAAAATTAGAAGACAGGGTTATTGGTAAAATTCCAAGAAAAGACAGAGACTATTTTAATTTATGTTTTAATGTAAGAGAGAAATGAAGCCTTTCTTTTAGTGGGATCTACTCTTCAGAAGGAAAGGTAAAGGAACGTACTCTGGATCTTATTCCTGATCAGAGAGGAAATATCTAGAGCCATTGAAATAGAATTTAGTGTAATTATAGCTCAACAGTCATCAACCACTTGACTGGCATTGTCAGATACTTCAGATTTATAGCTCACTTCTGCACAGAGAATTAGCATTTCCCTCTTTCAATTAAGACTCCTCAAAACTATAATGAAAACATAAGGACTTGATGAAGTGAGGAACAGAAGGGGTTTTCATTTTATGCTGAGGATGAAGAAAAGCTCAGCAAGCATCTTCTTGGGAGTGCTTACACCCTCTCTTTGAAAGAACAGGGGCCAGCAAGCAAAGCAAACTGTTACCTTGAGCTTCACCTGCAATTGCTGAAACCATTTGGTGATAACTTAAACTCAGTGATTCAACAAATATCAGAGGAGAGCAGATAGCAACAGATGTGTACACAGATAGAATAGAGACAAGTGTAAAGGATCAAATCAGAAAAAAAATGACAAGTTTATTTTGATGAGTATTATCTAAAAGACTCTAAACTGAGAAAAATTGTGTCTTAAGTTCAATTTCTGCTACTGTTATGAGCAACAAGGCCCCACCAGAATTCTTTCCACAGAAGATGCCCACAGTATTTGCCTCATCTTCTTCTAAGTAGAAACTCATTCTCAGAAGTAACTTGGCCAGATACAACAAAAGAGATGCACCTCCCAAGAAAAAGCTTTGCAGATACCAGCTATATCTATTCTTTTAACACTTTCTGTAAATGGAATGTTTAATGATTTGGAATTCTCAGGGGGTATTTAAATTTCTTGCAATTTTAATTCTAAGATACTCTTGCCAGTCTTGCTTGTGACAGTACAGTCAGACTAAAAGTGAACTTGCTTCCTGCGGTTGCAATAGAAGAAACTTAAATAGAAAAAAAGTGAGTTTAAGTTACACACAGTTTTGATAGCTCAACTTCAGTGCAATATGCAAAACATAGTATTTCTGCAAATTCAGATTTATAACAGTATTCTTAATAACAGAATAAAAGCATTTGTTTGCTATATTCCTAGTGGTAGGAAAATTGACATCTGTAGTGGTTAAAGCACCTCAAGCGCATCAGAGCTAACATGGCATAACTGCGGAGAGTTGCATGAGTACATGGTATTTACTCTGTACCACCACACCAAAGCAAATTCAAGTGGAGAGACGCTACTTGTACTTGGTGATGGTTTTATAGCCATTTCAGGGGTCTCATTTGAACAACTGTAGTCGATGAAAAATAAGCTTTTTTCTTTTTTTCTTGAATCTCTGAAATATTTACGGCTTTTAAGAATCTGAGTGACAACTTCTGTTGTGAAAAGTAAATGAAATCAACTTGGTATTTTTACTTAACTAATTGCCATTAGTACTTAACCAAATAAAACACCACAGATTATGGACCACTCTAATCCAGGCTGTGCAAACTGAAGAATCATCAGTAAACAAAAGTACTGCAACAGTAGCTTTTCTCTGCTGACAAGGAGTTTTATTTGGAACCTTGAGATGGCTATCAGGCTTTAAGTGCCTCCAGGCAGGCAGCCCTTTGAAGTCTCACAAAAATTAAAATAAACCTATAAAGTTTGTCTTTTGTCTAGGTAGAAGAGCAAATCTTCCATAACAGGCATAAAATTCGCACTTCCAGTTTCAGGGGCAAACTGAAAGGGTCCAGGACAGAAGAAGAGTGTAAGGTGAGTTATTTTGTACATTTATTGTCTGGCATGAAGGCCATTAGAGATAAGCCAGGTAGTTTGGTTATGTAACATTATTGCTGTTGCATAGAAGGGTTTCACACCGCTCTGATCTCCTTAGCAAAAGAGCATAGAAAAATAAAAGCCCCTTTAAGACACTCTGAAAGAGCTAACACTTGGTCATCTTAACCTCAGACTTGCAATTAAATATTCCTTGTGCATTTCTTCTGGGGGTTTGTAGTATGCCTTTCAGGTGCAGACAAAGTCAAAGCAATACTAAGGGAAAAAGACAGCAAGTTAGTGAAGTTAGGAAGAATGTGAAACCAGAAATCCCCTCCCTTTTCTTACCGTACTGTTAAGTGCACCATCATTGTTTTCCGTTCAAAAAGCACATGAAAGAAAGAAGAAAAAAAAACACGTTAGTTTCTTTCATAATCTACCTCAACAAAAGCATTCCACAAATAGAAAATAAGTAGAAGTCAGAAAGCTGTCACGGCATTAACTTTGAATAATGTATTTGTGTTAAAAAAAATCCCATTTCCCACAAGAGCTATCACTGTGACAAGTGTTTGCTGCTCATCTTCCCAGCTACGTAAAATCCCATATGGTCAGTAGGAGACATTCAACCCTTCAGAGCACCCAAGATCCCACCCCAACTACTTTAAAGGATGCCAGAAGACATCAAGTTTTGTCATAACAAAGCTAAACAGCTAGAATTCTTCAGTGAAAGCTTTGAAGTCACTTGGAATTCTCTGTATACCTCAGTAAATAGGTCAAACCAAAGATTGCCAGATATCTTCCTGTCACTGCATTTCTTCCTTCTTGTGGCTGTACCAAACATGAGCTATAACACATTCTCAGTGATATAAGCAATCACACTTTAGTCATGTATTGCCTTCGTTTCGGTGTTAACCTAGGTACCAGTTTGTGTAATAACTTAATGATCTATGCACAAAAGATAGACTACATCATACATTTAAGATTGTTTGTTATGAAGCTTTTGTAACAAAAGCTTGCTAACTTTTAAGCACCTCTTTATAAAGATACTGATAAGACTTAGTTCTGAATTATGACTTACAAGAAGGCATTTCTTATGAGAAATAGGTAGGCTAATAGAAAGCCTGAGTTGGAGAACACTTTGTAACTATCACTTCCCTCACACTGATTTCCATGTTTTTAGATCACCATTTTATAAATAGCTATGGTAAGGGAACAGTCAGGTGTACTTAGGAAATCAGATAGGATGTGTGTTTCAGTGAGTCTTCACTACAAGTTAGCTCAAGTTAGCTTCATTTGGATGCCCTTGACTAGTCTTAACCACTTGTTTTCTCTTTAACTGAGCTGCAGCAACAGTTGACTAAGTTCACAAGACAAATGTAAACTTAAATTTCTTCATAAAACCCAAACTAAACAAGTTCAGATGTGTCTTCTGGCACCACATTCTTGTGCCAACAGAAGTCAGCCTTAATTTTTAAAGTGTAAGTTGCTTCCAGAGAAGTGAAAGCTAAAAATAGAACCAAACTGATACAACTTTAACAGAGTAGGCAGCTCTGGCTAAGGTCTTACAAGGTTGTCCTAACAATCACATGGGAGTGGAACACTTATAGAAGAGGGCAAACCAAGGGCACATACACTGTCCCAGGAAACAGGCATCCAGCCCCAAAGCTCTGCAGCCAAGAGAGTTGCAATGCATGCACCACATCCAATAGTGAGGATACTGCACTGTGTGCACGCATCTATTTCTGAAGTGACTCCATTCCAAATTATTAGTTTCCAAGAACCTCAAGAACTAAATTCAGTCCCTTGACAAAGAAAACATCGTACTAATGTTTTCAGATCTGTGAACAACAGTTGGATTTACTCAGTTTCCAAGTGTCAGTTTTCTGTATTAATGTCTAGACAAGACAAGAGGAACCCACGGGTGACAAGACTTTGTATCAGTACCAGGTTCATTCCAAAAAGACCACAGTGGGAAACACTTAGTTTTCTAGAATTTCTGCATCTATTTCCCTCATTCTGGGAATATAGTAATAAAAGTATTAGTAGGCCAGAGACCATTCTGCAAATATAGGTGAACTGACACTATGTGTTTTCCCCATACTGCCATCCCCTAAGTGGAAAGGGCACTACCGTTCTGCAAAAGGGCCGATTGTTCAGTTCTCAAGATTGTTCAGTTCAGTTCTGCAAGACAAGCAGGTGCTGTGTCCCTCAGTTTCTAGCCCACATCACAGAACTTTAAAATAAAAAGTTCTTACGTCCTCATGTTTAAAGATTTAGTGAGGAGAACTGAAGATGAGCTAATTTTAGTCCTATGACCAATGCTAACGCCTCTGAAGTTTACTTAAATTAAAAGAAAGTTCCTAGACTGCTCACATCAGTCTAAGTGCTCAGGCTTTCCAGGGAATGAACTATCTCTATTTTAAAGCCCCCTATATTAACAGAGTCCCTACATTTGCATTAGTGCTGAGTCATCAGGAAGAGATATTTCAGAAGTGCCCCAGCACACTGCAATGTCCGTGCTTATTTTGCTGTTATCAGGAGATTTTTGTGTTCCTTGCAATTCATTATGTGATGAAAGCAATTTAGGCTTCTACCACAAGAAAATGACAGCTTGTCTAGAATGATGTCTTCACTCTTAGAAGAGGAGGGAAACTGTTTTATTAGATGTTTTTCAGAAGATGTTTTAAATCAATAGGCTAGGAAATAAGAGGATGCAGTTGCCTACTATTGGTGGTTTAGATAATATGACTATAGTGACAGCTGTCATTTTTATAATCTGGAGAAAAAAAAATGCAACTTCAGGTTCACAATACATAGAGATACCAGTCTTTAATATGATAATCAGCTAGTTTTAAATTACATTACTGCTGCATTTTACAGGAAGCAGGAAAAGTCTGTCAACAGCTTTTGTTCTTTCTATGCTCATTTTGAAGCATTAGGACACAGGGTAAATTTGTATTCATATGATTTACAGCTATTCAGATCCCTATTAATCACCACTTGAGAAAAGCCAGATGTGAAACTGGCAGAACAATTAATTTTAATGACAGTTTTAAAAGCAATTTCTCCTGTTTCTTTGTGCAAGATCCAAATGCTAACCCATGACATAATGCAATTCTAATGCCAGATATATCCACCTGAGCAAAGAAGCTGAAACCAAAGCTACTTATTCCAATAGATGTCTTCAAGTTTTTGATTGCCCCAAGCCATAATAAGTCATTAATTCTGACAAACAACTTTCATGTTTATAAAGCCTTGATTTTCTGCAGTGATTAGATGCTGATTTTTAGAACAGACACCACAGTCTCAGAGCTTTAAGGACACTTTTACTCCATGAGCAAAGAAAGGACTTTTCTTTAGGGTAGAGTCCTGTAGTCTGGAGAAAAAAAATCACCTTCAGGAAGACATGCAAAGAGATAGCTCTCCATTTCTTCTTATGCAGAAGACAGACAAGTCTTTTACTGACAGCTATTTAAATATTAACCTTAATTTTAAAAATTAAGCAGGTATCTTGGTATATAGCAATGCAAAACACATTCCATCCACAATGGTAGAAACCTGTGGAATGCTCTTTTTACTGAAATACAGTCACATATGCAGCTTGTTTGAAAACTACATTAAATACAGCTGAATTTTTTTTTTAGAAAAACCCTCTCAGTCTAGGGTGAGGATAGAGATATTTCCAGTAACTGTGATGACATTATGAAGCAGCTGTTATCTCATCTGGATGTTTGTTTTTCTAATTATGAAGCAGATTAATGGTTTAATGGCTATTTACCTGCTTCACATGAATGCTGTTACAATTAACTAAATGTTAACACTCATATGCATATATGACACTTACATGGCATCCTCAAGACCTTAAAAAGGAACCACAGAAGCCTGCTCTGGACTTCTGTTTTGCTTCAAGGTTGTTCTCTTCCTTCTCATATTTTTGCCTCACAATTTTTGTGGATTTTGATTTTGTGAATATCAAACAAATTGAGCAAAGTTTCCAGTGCCTCACCATCCCCACGGTAAAACACATCCTCCTAATATCTAATCTAAGTCTAGCCTCCTGAAGTTTAAGGCTTTACATTATAATCCCTTGTCCACGCAGCCTTACACCATGTCCTGCTACTCTAACCAAGATGACGTTTCTCAGCTAACAGATGTCCTCCTACATGCTTGCTCAACATCAAACACCAGTTGCAATAGATGTAGGTAAAACAGCAAGCAATAGCTATAGTGAAAGGTTGCTCAACCACCTTTATTAGAAGAGATATTTTTTATTTGTTTAGTTTGTCAAACAGCCTGTCAGCTAGAGAAACTTCAGCCTGCCTACCCGAGACTGTTCCTGCACAGTGGTTCAGCAAGATTTAAGTCAGCCAAAACTGTTCTTTAATGCAGTCGTATAGTTTCAGTCCAGAGTACCATATCCCTTACCACAGTACGCAAGACAAAGCTTGACACAAGCACTGAGCTGTCTGGGAGGTGACTTAAGCCACGTTCCCAGGACAGCGGGGCTCTAACAAGCCCCTGGAAAGAGACACCTACTTACGGGTACTCAGATATCCAAACAACCGATCATCAGACTACAGCCATGATCAAGCTCGCTTCTGCCCAAGGCAGAGCGAAGCTCTTTCTGCCCCTGTGGCAGGCAGCAGTCAGGCTGTCCCGGTCCCGGGCTCCCGAGCCCGCTGCCACGCCGTGCCTCAGCCAGCCCTGCCCGCGGCGGGGCGGCACTGGCGGCTGTCACAGCCGGGACGGGAAGGTCACGGAGGGGCGCAGCTACAGCTTCAAAGCGCGCCGCGTCACTTCAAGGTCAAGGCCGGTTTGCTCGGGCCGGGGCGGGACAGTGACAGTCCCGACCGCCCCCGGGGGCCGAGGTGACGACGGGCGAGACAAGGGGAACGACGGGACCACGACACCTCCGGGCCGGCTCCTCGCTGCCTTCTCCAGCCGGCAAGCCGCCGGTGAGGGCGACCTCGCCAGGGGTCAATCGCTGCCAACCGTCCGACCCCGTCCCGGGCGCCCCGAGGTTGCGGGGAGCTGACGGGTCCGGGGACCGAACGCTGCTCCCTGCCACCCCAGGCAGGGCGGTAGGCTCGGCGATGACACCGCCCACGCCGCGCTCACCTCATCAGGTAGTCCCTGAATTCCTTGCTGCGCACATAGTCCGCGGCCTTGCGGCCCAGCGCCGCCGCCATGGCGTCTCGGCGGCAGTGGGGTGAGGGATCGCCCGCCTGGCCCGGCCGCCTCGCGCCGCGCCGCCGCCGCTGACAACTGCCCCACGCGCCGCCCGCCGCCCGCTTTACGGCAGCGCGAGCCCCCTCCCCGCCCCGCCCCGCCCCGTCGCCGCGGCGCTCTCGCCGCCCATTGGCCGCGGCGGCCCCGCCCCCCGCGCGCGCCCGGCTTGGGGAGACGGTCACGGGCAGGGGGAAAGGCAGGGGCCGTAAAGCAACGCGGCGGGAGGAGTGGGGGGAGAGCGTCGCAAAGCGCGGCGAGGAGCGGTCGCCGTGGGCCGAGCCGCCGGCATTCCTCCGCAGCACGCGGGCTTGCGTCGCGCGGCGGCTCCGCGGGCCGCGATTGGCTGCGGGGCCGCGGCAGGTGGCTCCTCATTGGCGCGCGCCGCCCCTCGCGGGGCGTGTGGCCCCGCCCCCGGTGGCGCGAGTGCGGCGTGAGGGGGGAATGGGGACGGGCGGGGCCGGGTGACACAGCGACGGTGACAGAGCTCCGGGAGGGACTGAGCTGGGACCGCGTGGGGTTGTCCTGTGTGGAAACATTCCAAACCCACCTGGACGTGTCCCTGTGTCACCTGCTCCGGGTGACACTGCTTTGGCAGGGGGGCTGGACTAAATGATCTCCAGAGGTCCCTTCCAACCCCAGCTATCCTGTGGTTCTGTGACAAGTACTTCAGTAATTTTAGTTGGAATGGTCTAAGATCTCATCTCTCACCAGCACTTTCTATTTCATACCTGAGCAGAGGTTACTTACGTAGAGGGGAAGATAAACTCTAACCTTGCTAATACTATCTCTAGAAAATTTGGGCCATGCAAACAAATTCTTATATCTTTGCTCAGTGCACTAGAGATAGTGAAAATGGATGTTTATCTCCCGTGCTTTCCAAAGACTTGCAGCCTCAGTTTTTAAGTTCCAGAGCTGGGCTGAGAGTGCAGCCTGGGGCACAGCTACACTGCAAGAAGCCCTGGATGCCGTGGCTGCATTGCTTCCTTCTGTTTCCCTCTTCCCTGCAGGATCACAAGTTAAAACAAAACAAACACAAAAACCCAACAACAACAGCAAAAAAAAAACCCAAACAAAAAAAAAACAAACAAAAAAACCCACCACAAAAGACACACAACAAACCCAAAGTGCTCAAAAACTGTACCAAAATGTCCCAATAAAAAGCTTCTTTTCACATTTCCTCCCTCATTGTTTGCTTAGAGAGGAGCAGGTTTGAGGAAAAGCATTGGGTAACCTCTCCTTCTATAAATATTCAGCATATGATGTGACACCCCACAACAACGCCTCCCTTTGCTATGTGACTGGAAGAATTTTAATCTCCTTGGCATATTGCATTATGAAAAGCCAAAATGTAGCCTAGCATACTTCTGTAGACTACTTAGATTCCTATTTAAAAGCAGCAGTGTGAATCTGAACGAGATATCAAGGAATCATTTATTCCAGTTGATGCATGCACTGACACAAGGAAGCTCTATGGAAATCAGTATGTTCAAACAAAATCCTCATGTGGTAGAATTCCACATATCCTAGATGGCCAGTCATTAATAATGCAGGTACAGTTACAGAACTAATTTTTAACCTTACATAATAAGGCTTAAAGTGTAGTCTTATTCTCCTTTACTGAAAATTTGTAATTTTTTTTTTCTTAGCTCCATGTAGGGAGCAAAACAATAATCTGTCTGCATTGGGAGGCATTGTTTTTTCTTTCTGGAGTAAACAAGTTCTTTTAGCCTTTTCCCACAGGCTGTACCCATTACATTTTTTAACCTTTTGCCTACTCCATTTGTGTTTAGCTTTCTTAAGGCATAGCCAAGGGTCACCATGTCTCAGTCAAAGCCTTACCAGCAATTCAGTACTCTTTTCCAATTTTGAGAGTATCTCACTTTTTTGTTTGTTTGTTTTCAAAGCAGTTAATGGAAAAATCATTAACCTGAAACGTGTCCAGAAGAAAGCAGTCCCACATGACAGGTTCTACCAGTTACACAACAAAACCAGCTAGCAAGGGTTTGAAGTTTGCTTTTGTTCTGTATATATTTATAGAGCTTTTATTTGCATACTTTTTTTAGCTTTTTTAAAGGATATCAAAAACTGTACAAAAGATCACCTTAATGTATCCATAGCTTTTCTTTTACCCCTTTTAGCCTGTTCAATAGAGAAGTTAGATTGGATTTGACATGAGTTGCTCTTGAGAAGTCCATGTTAAGTGTACTTTTGAGCATGTTGTTCCCTGAGTGAACATTAACTGGTAATTTAATAAAGTATTGAAGCAGTTTTTTCTTTGTGATGTGTTTTGTTTTGTTTTGCTTTGTTTTAATGTCAGAATTAGGTCATTTGACTTATAATTTGCTGAGTTCTTGTGAACCTCTTCTTTTCAGACACGTGCTCTTCTCCAGTGCGGGACTTCCCTGTCCTTCCATGACCTGGAGGAGAATCACTGATCATCTCAAACTGATCATTTCAAATTGCTTTTGTGAGGGCCTGGTGGATTTCAGAGCAAGTTTCATTAGGTTTTTTCCTAAAATACATTTTTTTTCCTAAAATGCCACACATTTTTTTCCTAAAATATATTCCACCTATTTTTTTCCTAGTCTGAACTATGCTTCTTCCTATTTTTTTCATGCTAAATTCATATGTATTTTGGGTTATTATTACCACACTTCTGCTTTTATCTCTTATGGTCTGTTTCTGCATTATTTAATGAGTGCAACTTCCTTTGTCTTATTTTCTAATGCTTTTATCTAACTCCTTTAATTGTCTTTTATGTCCCATGGTAGTTGAAACTGATTTCATAGCTCAACCTTTCTGATTCTGTTATCTGCAAGCTGACCCCATTTCTTTATTTTCATCTCCTCATATGTCCTTTTGGCTGTTTACTTGTTCCCTTTTAATTTTTAGGCCATTATGTTCTTTTGAATAAGACAAGCCATGTATGGTGAAGGATGGTTCCTGTCTTTCTTCTGACCAGAACAAGTAATTGTAGCTGGTTTGGTTTTCAAACAGACAGGTCCTCTGCAATCTTTTATCCCTTAGATTATCTTCACAAATACCCTGCCTGCCATTTCCTGGAATTTCTTCCTGACATTCTCACTGCTTTCGTTTCATGTTAGCCTTGTACTTCTGACCTTTGCAAAGAGAGATTTCTGAAGATTATTTGGCTGTCCTGTTATTCTCCTTATTTTCCCTCAACCTTTGGCCAGGTCACCACATTTTTAACTCACTTACTGACTTTTGCTACCGTCAGTCATTAAACTACAACTTTCCTTGCTGAATTTGAAAGCTGGTGTGCCTGAGTTCCCTTTGGGTTTTTAGCTGATAGACTCTAAGCTGTGCAGCAGTTACTCTGCATGGGATACTCTAGCAACAGAGGCTTTCTGTAGATAGCAGTTCTGCAGCCCCTCATCCCTTGCTGCCAGCACACATCTGCACTCTCCTGAACTGCTGTCTGCAGCTAGGGGGATGGAGGAGAGCATTCCTGCCTCCTCCATTCCTGGCTCCACAAATCTTCAGTGCTAGTGCTCCCAGGGCTGGTGGTTTTGCCCACAAGGACACATAGATAAGGTAGCCAGAGCTGTATGAGCTTTAATAATATTTAATGGTATCTAAATTTTACCCTCTGAGGAGGTGAGCTGTTGGATGATCGGTCTGTTCAGCAAATGAATGCTGCTTCTCCCTCAGAAAGGGAGTCTCCATATCCCATACCTCATTTCTGGGTGTGCAGGTAGCAGGGGCAATCCTCCTAGCTGCAAGGGACATATGGCAATGTGTCCTCCTGTTGTCATCCCAGAAATGCACCTCAGGAATTAGTATTTCTTGACCTCAGTGGATTCAGATCCAGTTGCTAAGTAAAACAGCCTGCAATATTTCTCATTTTCAGTCACCTCCTGTCTTCCTCTTGACATGCCTTTTCAGGCACGTGCACGATGGTGTTCCACCTACCTGGCAATAACAGACATTGCAGAGCAATCTACTAATGCTACTAATGCAATAGTTAAGCTTGACAATAAAGTCAGTGCTAAAGGATGTATCTAATACAATTCTTAACAAATCTTTTTAGGGGGTAAGAGTGGTGCCTTTTCCCATCTGTGAAAAGAACTGCAATAAAACATTATTTGGAATGTTGCTTGACAGACAGGGGAGCAAAAGGTAAATGAGTTGTTAAAGAAAATGTGACTTCAGGACTGAAGGAGTTAATATTTCCCTGCTGAGGTAGCTCCAAAGTTGCAGAAAAATATGAAGAAAAGATACACTGCTTAGACAGTCTTCCTAGACCTAGTAATGAAATACCTGTTCATTAGAGTGGGCAGAAATCCCATGGTAGGTAGACAAGATTGACTAGAGCCACTATGACATTTAATCAGCTGCAATCTCAAACTGAGCCAAGTGAGAGCACAGCTTGATGTGACACATGCATTTCTCTTTGCATCTTTGATTACCAATACATTATCCCTACAGGCTGGCATGATACTTGAGTAGTTTTATTCCATGTGGAGCACACAGCAGTAACTAAGTAGATTGAACACCTGAGAATACTAAGAAGGGAGTCTGTGTTATAGAAATAATGAATAACATCTGTAAAATGCATGCTCAGTGCTGACATGTTTGTGAAGGCATCCTAGTAGAAATATGACTTTAGTATTAGTCTAAAAAAAAACTGAAATAAATGCCTAAAACCTAAGTAACCCAAGAAGAATCTATACCTCTTTTTAAAAAACACTTTCTGAAATTCAGAACTACTTAGTGATGAAAAATATAGCTGCAGCTTTTAGAGGTAACAGTTCTCACTGTGACTGACCGTGGAGCACAGTATTGCACAAAACCAGCATATATCATTTGAGAGATCCACAGTTTATGGGTAAAATCTGATAAATTAGGATAAATTAGCACATTATGGAGCTAGAGGCATTTCATCAGCTGCAGTATGGTAGGATCTGGAGTAGGATCAAATAGCAAAATAAAACATATATTTCCAGCTGAGGCCCAGCAAATAAGACAATGGTCTTACAAAACCATTAGAAAAAGACCCTGCTCTATGAATGGCCAAAAGAACGCTATGATGTGGGCATTGCAATGGACAGAATCAAGAGTTAAAAAAAAAGTAAAAAGATGCAGAATGGATCTGGAAAAAAATTTTGATTGCCAAGACATAAATATTGGCAAATTCGCAGCTATTGTGATTAACAATGATTGTAGGCAAGCCAAGCAACAGCTGGGCAGCAGGAACTAAAGCAAGGGTGCTACCTATAACAACGAAAAATGAAAGTATTTTGTCAGCATAGAAGACCAGCATTTCAGGCAGTTGTTGCAATTATCACTGCTGTCCCTTGCATTATGTGCAAAAAGACCTGTCATGACTAGATTACAGGTGGGTGGGGCTGAATACGTGAAACTTTTATTAGCATTGTTATTCCTGTTATTATAAACTCTGTAGGTAGAAACCACGCCAGCTCCAGGCTCTGGTCTATATCACACGTGCATAGGAAACAGCAAGTTTTGTGCTGTGAAAAGCTCTTATGTCCAAAATCATAGACAAGGGGAAGCAGAGTACAGCAGTGTGGCAGAGAAGTAGCTGGCTTTGTAGTGAGGCTGTTCTTTTGCCTGAGAAGCAGCCGGGAGGGCTGGAGGCCACTGCTCAAGGGTGGGACAGCTCCCCACTGCTGGGCTCACTGCCAGCACCAAACCTTGTGTGAAGGGTGGGAAAACCCCAAACCAACCCGAAAGAAACAAACAAAAAAACCCCCAAACAGTATCTTCCCCTGCTTAAACTTACAGTACAGCTATTCTCAAGGTCAAGTTTTCTCCTGGGATTTTTTTTTTCCTAGAAGTCAACCAGATATAGATGAAGGAGGCCCCCTGCATGAGTAGCACTGCATATATGCAGTGCAGCAGAACCTTCAGGCAGCTGGAGGATGGGGCCTTTATATGATGAGACTGCTTTCAGTCCTCAATTAGTCAGCATGGTAAAGAGAGAGACAAAATTGAAACTGAAATTGTATATGCCAACTTCCTGCTGAAATAAGTGTAGCGATGATGGCTATACTGATGCGTGTTTTACTGTCATGAAGACTGATACTAAGTGTTTTAAAGGCATTTTCTGGGCTGAAGTTCATCTTGCAGTTTACTTATATATAATATTGCTTCAAATTAGATAATTTCAGATTCTAATTTTAAACATAAAGCTATATTGCTAGGGCTGTTTAGAAGAAATCAGGTTTTAAACACAGGGAAAAGTCTGATTAATGGGTTTATTCACAAGCTGTTTATACTTGCGGTTGGTAATGTGGATACAGGTACTGGGCTACATGGATATATTGATTACTATGCAATAAATGGACCTTTAAAAGTGTCTTTGTTTTTTAACTTACAAAATCCTCTGAAATAAACAAGTTGTTACAATAAATGGTCATTTTTAATAGTCATGTGCCCACTTCCCTGTGAGAAGAAGCACCAAACCGTTGTTTCTAGTACCACACCACTGCATTACTGGTATCCCTGGAGCAATTGTGGAGGATTATCTTGTGTTTGGGAAGGAAGGGATGAGGGCTGCTTGTTCAGTCAGGTGCACTCTGTACTTTATACTCCTAAATCAGGTCAGCTGGGGTAAGAGAGCCTTTTCTTATAAAATTGTTTGAAAATTCACCTCCTTCACTGAGCTGAGGAAACTTCTGTTAGAGTTAAATGACATATAATCACTTCATTGCTGCAGTTATCATGTCCAGAGGAGCAGAACGGGAGGGCTGGTGATGCTCTCTCAGCAGGCTGTACCTCCTAACAGGTGTCAAACTGGGCTGCAAAGCAGAGTTTCCTCATCCTGGAAAACCTGCCTTGGTGATGAATCCCACAGGAGTAAAAAAAACAAGGAAAAAATACTTTTGTATTTTGTTTTAAAAAACTATTTTCAGTTTCTGAGGAAGGACTATCAGTGATGCGACGTGGACTTCTCAAGTAAGGTTGGGAGGAGATTTGCTTTCTCCATTGCTGCCTAGCAAAGTGTGTGCTGAAACACTTGTGCTTTATGAAGAAATTTCATCACTGATTTTCTCCCAAGATTTGTATGTCCTTCTTAAAGTGCTTTGGCCAATACAAACATCCACTGATTATAAGGAAAAGGATAGAGTCAGGGTTCTGACTGATGGCAGAAAGGGAGCTGTCAAAGCTGAGAGACAGTGGTAAATAATGACAATTATTTTAGTTATGTAATCTTTTTTTTCAGGACTCATGGGTCTTTATTGAGCTGCATATGGTATAAATTGAGTAGAAAGTGACAAAAAATACAGGTTTCTGGCATGGTTTGCTACTAATAAATTAACTTACTGTATGCTCTTTCCTGGAACCTTTGCTCTCCTCAGTCTAAACAACCTAAGAGAGGCTGGAGCATGGCCAGGAGCAGGGGATCATACCTGATAGAAAAGTACAGTTCTGTGCTTTTCTCCTCTTTCAGTCCTTCCCCAGTTAAAGAACAACCACCTAAACTACTGCCACTGGAAAACTGAACATAAATATTGGTAGGCTTATTCTAGGGGAAAAACAAAAAGTTGATTATCATGATTGAGACAGAAATGCATGATTACACCAGGGCTCACTTCAGTCTAATTACAGTATCCTCAGTTGTTTTAAACTTCAGGTCAGTTTTTCTCTCAATGGACTGGCATTTCTCTTGCTCACTGGAAAAATGGGAGAGCAAGATTGTTTCTAAGATACAATGTCCCTGACTTACTAGAGGAAGCCAAAGGTCTCTGAATTGGTGATGCATATCCAATCAGGGTCCCTGAAATCAACTTTGGCCTATTTCCTTGGGTAAAAAAAAAGGGGGAAATTTCAGTAGGCAATGTATAAACAAACCATGGGCATACATGATGAGTAACTTGAAGGTAAACATGCCAAAGTCCTTTCCAAAGCTACTGGGATCAAAGTGAAATAAGCAATAGGTCATAGTGGAGTTCTAAAAAGTCATTCAGGACTCAGCAGAGAGTCATATAGGTTTGAACAAGGGCTAACAGGAAAAAAAAAAAAAAAAAGTAAATATTCAAGTGTGTATACTTATAGAAGAATGGATGCATTTTACTCATGTACCCAAATGTGCATGTACCAAACTGAATTGAGTTGTTATAGACAACCTCCAAACTATTTAGAGAGGATTTTTTCATATTATAAACATTTGAAATGTTGTGTCCCACAGATGTCCAAATTCACCCTTATATGGGTATTGATCTTTCCAATGAACATTAATGTTAGCTGGTGATTCTACAGCTTCAGTTCACAAAAGCGATCTTGTTTTTTACAAGAGATATCTTGTTTTTCACACCAAGTGCCGTATAAATTAAATACTCTATCCAAAAGCTACTGCTCCTTGGTACCTGGGCTGGACTGTAGTGTCTGCCCTGCACACAGAGGGAGTGTTAGCCCTTGCAGAGTGGAAGCCAAACTTTTCACACATAGCAGGAAGTTCAATAAAACCAAACCAAGAAGATATGTGGAATAGATCAATGCCCTTACTGTGACCCCCCTCTGTGACTTTGGTGCTGCTTTCTTTCTCAGGTTGTCCCCCTTGAAGGCTGTGCAGAAGTACATTTTTATAACCTGCTGAAAGCAGTTCCTTCTTTTCTCTGAAAGCTCAGGAGGAGGCCGTGGGAGCATCATCTCTGCATCACATGGAAACTTTGTGATCCCAGCATTTGCTAAGATCAGGGCAGGGAACCCCATCAGCTCCTTCCTTAGGCTGGGTTGGTCAGACCGACACAACAACCTCCTGGGAGAATGATGCAAGCTTCCAGCAGTGTAGGCTTATTTAATGCTCTTTGGACTAAAAGAGGGACTGTCACTTTGCAGGAGGGTGCCCTGATGGGTGTTGCTATGCAGCACTTCCATACTCAGTGGCTGCTCTGCACAAATTTCTGCCACATCATTCCTCGAGGAGGCTGCTACAGCAGTGGTTGTCACAGAGCTGGAAAAAGTCTCACTAGATGTAATCCTCAGTGTTTAGGTTAGCAAAAATATTTCTTCTGGGAATTGCTAATATTGACCATCTTGAAGCTGAGGAGAGGAGTGGGGTAGTGTTTTCCCTGGAGAAGCACCTTCTTTAACAGTCACTATGCATTATTAGGAACGGCTTTTATACTTGTTATTTGATAATCCCTTCCCTTCCCTTCCCTTCCCTTCCCTTCCCTTCCCTTCCCTTCCCTTCCCTTCCCTTCCCTTCCCTTCCCTTCCCTTCCCTTCCCTTCCCTTCCCTTCCCTTCCCTTCCCTTCCCTTCCCTTTTAGTACCAACAGGTGAAATAAATAAATGGATGAGTAAATAACTGATTATAACAGAATTTACGACAGAGACAAGAGCCCAGACAACAATGTGACATTAGAAAGTCTGGCTAAATGCCCTGGAAATCACTAGTCTTCCTTTGCATGCCCTAGCAAGGAGACTATCATTAAAATTGAAGCTGCAAAATTCTAGTAGGGAAAGAGTAAGGCTTTACAGCTGCAGTTGTTTTTACGAGTGACCACAGACCCTGAAGGACAGGAAGACTCAATTAGGCAGGAGTGTGCCAAGCCAAAACAATGCACAGGCTTACCACAGATGGTGAGTCACCAGCCTCTTAATAAACTAATTTCCTCAACAAAAAATGGAATTGATCTCAGGCCAGCATTGGTTGTTTTGGAAAAAAAACAAATAGGTCCTGTCCATCTAGATGAATGGACAGATAATTTTTTTTTTTCTATCTTGTCTCCAGACAGCTGGAGTATGGCACCTTTAACAGACAATGTACTGAAGTTATCTATGAGTAACGTGAAAAGTTGGACATAGACTAAAATCCTTGTCTTCCGCTCTTTGTCACAACTTTTAATGCAAAATCTTTGTGATCTTCAGACATTAGTTGTTATTGTTACTGCCTCTTGTTTGCTCTGCTGTATTGCCTGAGGTGTTCAGCCAGCAGCTGTGCTGCCCTTGAAGATGATGCTAATCAGGCATTCAACAGGATTTTCTGAGCCTCGGGACAATTCCCATGGTACATTGTTGTGGGACATAAAAAGGGGGTGAAGTGGGATGGAATAAAGGAGGGGAAAGATGTAAGAAAGAAATGAATGTTGACTAAAGAGCAAAATTACAAGTGGGAGGGGAGTTGTTGGCTACTGTTTTGATTTTTTTTTTTTTTAATTTTAAGTGTGTACCTCAGGGGAAAAAAAGCATGGTTACTTTCTCATTATGTGCAGAGGTTTAAGATGGCTGCCAATACAAGTTTCCTAAAATGGCTGTGTCTTGATTAGGCACTTGAGTATATTCTGGAAAGCCTTCCTCTCAGATATCTCATTTATTAATTTTCTAGCATCGGAGGGAAAGACTATCATCTGCCTGCCGAGGGTCTGGCATGACCCATGGCTTCCTAACCAGGTCCTCTGAAAAGTTAATGTGTGTCCAACAATGGATGAACTTGGCTCATTCTTGGTCATGGTCATATTAGAAGAGGAATTAGAAGTGGGAATGAAAGAGAAAGCCTAGATTTGGGATTTTTTTTTTTTTTTTTTTTTGTTTTTTTTTTTTTTTTTTTTTTTTTTTTTTTTTCTTTTTTTTCCTCTTCAGTTTTCCTATTTGGATGTTCTTGTATATGATTGTGATTCTCCAGAGAAGCCTCAACTGCTGGGCCTATAAAGATGGGTGTACCAGATTTATTTGCCTTCCTAACAGAAGAGGCTATAAACCCACAAGATGGGCTTGTGGGGCAGAAACATGGTAAGAGAGAGGTGGAACAGCTCATGGTAGATGCCAAGATGCAGAGTAAGGGGATGGGGAGGGACATGCATGGCCCAGTGATGAAGGACCATGAGGACTAAAGGAACAGGAACTTTCATGAACAGAGAAAATAAAGGAAGGACAGAAGTGGGAGTAGGACAGGAGCAGCTGGCAGGAGAAAAGAGGCATGAGACTGCCTATGGTCAGAGCAGAAATTCTATGAACAACATTCTTGAAATCCAAGTTTGCTCAGTTATGCTTGCTTGGACCTAAATCATATGCTGTTTGTCCATCTCTGGTACCACATGCTGTTCCTGCAAGGACCCTGAGCCAGACTCACCACCTTTGTGATGCTGCCAGGTCTGATGGCAATCCAGATGTGAACGCCAGTGTAACTGTGTGCAGGCTCAGATGTAATGTCAGGGAAGCAGAACCAACCCCTCAGAGTAGGAGGGGTTGATTTTGCTTTTGTGGTCACTAGTAAGTCCAGCAAACAGAAAAGGCTATGCCGGCTGCTTGCCAGAGACCAGCAGCTTCCAGAGGAATGGTACCTTGGAAGATCTCAAGGGGGGCAAGGGAAATTCATGCTGAGGCAGCTTGTGTGAAAGCACTCATTTGTCTGGCTCTGAAATCCTAAATTTGTCTAGTGGATGAACTGTGTGAATGATGGGCTTTAAAGGCTTACTTGTTGCTTCCCAAAACAGAGGTTTGAGTATTCAGGCTGCACAGAGATAACAGTTCCAGGTATAATTTGAACAGGTAGCTGTGGGCTTTTACTGTGACCAACACATGGCATTCAAATATGGCCAGTGCTCGGGGACTGGAAAGGAATGATGTAAAAACAAGCAGGATCCTTTTATGTTTTTCTTTTTATTTCTTTATAAAGAAAGGAAAGGATGGGCATGCCAAACCAAAATGGCAGAATACAGACAAAGGTGAGCACTGAGGCTTCTCCTTGGGGGCCATCCACAGTAAACTCTTGCCTTGGTAGGGTGCAGCTCCCCATCCCTCCTGCCAGGAGGAACCCAGCATGCAGCCAGCCCTTCAGCACAATCACAGCTCTTTGAAGTTAGTTTGCACAGTTTCACAATACCATCGGCCCACGTCATGGTGGGGCAGCAGCAGCTGAGGCCAGCAACATTAGCAGCAGCAACATGGGATACAGTGCACAGAAAATAAGGAGCAAAGAGCTTGTTTGCAAACAATTGTAGGTAACAATATAGAAAGTCCAAAGATCATCATTCTGCTATAAAAATATTACACTTCATAAAACCATGTACTATAAAAAAATCTATTCAAAAACGCTGGTAAACATAACAAATATCTGTACACTGGCTGCCCTTTTAATACAAGAAACATAAAAAGCATGAGTCTCAGAAATCATAATTTTGTAAACATGAATATGGAGCCTGTAAACAAAGTGCTAGATCATGGTTCATATTTTGTCAATTTAGTACTACCGAAGTAAATTCCTTACACACATCATCACCTAATGGCCAGACTCCACTACTGCAACAGGAAAGAGAACTTCGAGCTCTCCCACCAGGGTCACTGAAGGTGCATATGGATTAAGGAATTAACACAGAAATGAAGGCAGCAAGATCTGGCTCTGAGTATCAAATCAGAAACAATCTTTTTGCAACTGTTTTTCATTTTCTGCACTTCAAATGTGTATTTTCTAGCCTCTCCTTTCAAAATTTGCCTTCATCAAAGAGGTCATGCATTTTCATTTTCCTTTCAGGCTAAAGCATCTCTGAAAAATATGTCCATAACATCCATTTAGGAGGCATAATGGAGCACAAGTTGACTCTGCAATTATGTATACCAAAGCAAGAAGTAGTGGTTGAATAGTTCAATGCTGAACATCATGGTTTACACAATACAGGATGACAAAAAGGGCAAAACCCTTAATTTTAGACTTTAAACTTCAGGCTGCAAAATATTTTCATGTGCTAGCCTTGTGATGATGTGCATAATCAGATGCTGGCTGACATACATGTGTTGTCACCTAGTTGCACTTGGAAATGCAAGGTCTAGGTTCACAAAAATGTATGAAGAGAGTTTAGATAAAATTTGGCTCTAAGAATTACTGTAACCTTATTTACTCTGTAACATTTTTGTTCTGCATAGGCTTCAATCCATCCTTCATCTGAATACTATGAGTTTTAGTTCTGTACACACTGAGAACTTCACTTTTAACTTCATTTTATCTTCTGAGTTTAAATTCTCATGTTTTTGCTAACTTTCAGAATAGGAGAGGGTGTACAATTTTGTGTGTCTCCTGTGGACATGGAGAGAGGAGTGTGGGACTGTGTTCACACAGGACTTGAGGTACCAGAAGAAGCTTAGCTGCAGTGTTTTCAGGCAACACAAGATTTCAGTATCAGGGTCAGCTAGGAGATAAGAATATACACTTCTAAAGGACAATGACGTATACTTCAAAAGAGAAGAAGAAAAACGGGCTTGCACATTTTTTTTTTTTTCTTTTTTAATGTATTATACTAAAGCATCTTACTAACATTATTTTAGGCCTTTTTATTTTAATATAAGGAATGTCGGAAGGGCTGTGCTGCTTGCCTGTCTTTTAGGATTCAGATACATGAGTGTGGAGCTCACATGGCTCTTGCTTAAAGGTGTCATTTCTGGATGTTCAACAAGGGAATTTTGCTTCTAAATATGTGCTTTGGCATTTCTGATACACGCATCCTAAGAGAGGGCTTCAAAACACCTGCCTAAAAATAATTTTCCAGTGAAAGCTACAATATATGTTTTGCTATAGTAATCTGCTGTATCTTCTGTGTTTGACTGCCTTACTCCTTCTAGGGATAGAGAAGGCTGTAGCATGCCCCAAAATCAAGAATTTCCTCTGCAAAAATGGATGATTTAAAAACAAACCCTGGGGTTTTTCTATCACTTTTATTAAGGTAGTGGCAAAAATACATACAATCAACATTATTTCCCCATGACATGCCATCTGTGGCCCTACACCTTCTGGTTACAGGGAGTTTGTATGAACTTGTGGGCAATTTTCAGAAGCCTGGACTTGTCCTCCCTCTCTGTGCACAGGGCTTGGCACTGGGAACCTGCTGCTGTACAAAAATCACATAATTTATAGCCCTGACTCTGAGCCATACCTGGTCTCTGCTCAGCATAATACAGCAACAAAGGGACAGAGGTGACACTGAACTTGTAGCCATTCCAATGTGTTGACAGCACTGTTGGCTTAACTGGTTCTGTTGCCTTCCTGCTGTCCCCAGCCATTTGTTCTGACACACAAACATTTGCTTTGCCCCGTGGTGACCTGGCTAAGGGAGGTGTGAAATGACAGATGAGCAGCTGAAGTAAGAGAAAGTGACTGCCTGCCATTTTTAGTGTCAGCACTTGCATATGCTGGTGTAAGATCAGTAGAGCAGCAGCATATTACCTTTGTGCCATCCATGGCTTAGGGAATGAGCCAAGCCCTGTCATAATTCATATCACAGACACACAGCAATTGCATACTTGACTGAGGTTTGGATATATTCAGAGGTACCAGAGCTGGGTACAGGTTGCTGGAGAGAGCTGAAAGAGTCTGGCTGAAAAGAGTGCCCAGTATTACATCCAGGGTTAGATGAAGTACAGGAACACACAATCTGTACCTTGTATGAGTGTGACATGTGATGTCATGATGTTCTGTCACGCAAGACATGCTTCACTCAGCTCTCTCTGCTTGGGCCACCCCCAGCACCCTAGGCTCTCAGGGAGCTGAAGAAAATTATTTTTCTGAAAAACAAAACCTATTCTCAGGTAGACTTATTTTTCAAATGTAGAGATTTATAACAACGTGTCTGTGAGGATCACTTGTCATTTGCTGAAATAGGCTTTATAAATGCTATCTTGCTTGCTTAGAAAAAGTTAAACAGCTTTTAAATAAGTGAAAATTCATGAGGGGCTGGGGCAGAGGTCAGCTCTCCCTTTGAGCAGCATCTCCCACACCTCTGCCATATAGACAAGCAGTGTGCTGTGTAGGAACTGGGTAACGCTTCCCATGATATTCTTCATCAGGGCCATTTGGCTTCTTCAGAATCCTGGAGTTGCAGAGGTGGGGTCCAGTTCTGCAAAATGTGGGGATCTGCCTCCTCCTTGCTGGGCAGACACTTCTCTCCTGGGCTGAACAACAAAACCTGCATGGATATGGTCCTGGGCAACCTGCTTTAAGTGAACCTTCTTTAGCAGGGTTAGACTAGATGGGCTCCAGAGGTCCCTTCCAATCCTAACTATTCTGTGACGGATTTTGAAGTGGGCCGCCAGATGAGCTGAATATGTCTGTGACAGGTACACTGGGTCACTCATTGCATTGTGCAGCTTGATGGTTAAAAATGTAACTACAATATTTGTGATAGCCTAAGGCACTAGGTCACTTTATGGATTAAAAACTTGCAAGATGGTATGTTCTAATTAAAAGAGACTTTTAGACTTTCAGGAGTTAAACATAACATTTAGCAGAAGTCTCTTAAGGTTATATAAAGAGAGAGAAAGAGAGAGGCTTTTTCTGTTTTCTCCCTGAAAAAAAAGGGGAAAAAAAGTGCTTATTACTGAGCTATATCATGGCCAGGAGTCTAGAAAGGAGATGCTGGTGTAAAAGCAGCCATTGCAGTAATTAGGCCACAGCCACAGCCTAGCATCCCCTCCAGGATCCAGCTGAGCCAGGGGAACCAGTGGGTGCTATCAATCTGAAATAATGACTGCCAGTGGCATATTCCTCCTTTTCTGCCTCCCTTGGATTTGCTGATAGTGGCTCTTGTATTTCAGTCCAAGTGAGCTGGATCCACAAGACTGACAGTGAAAAAGGTTTTATTAGGTTCACTTGACTGAAACAGGTCAGAAAACCCTCAGAAAAGCACCTCCCATGGCAGGACTGCAGAGGGGAGACTGATCTGCTCTTGGAAGTGCATAGGGATGCACATCTGGGGCAGAGGGGAGACTGGATGGGGAAGTTTCTTCCATGGATGGGCACAGCCTTTTTTTCTATACCCAGAGTAATCATTACCATTATCAATGACAGATTTCAAAGAACACTGCAGACAAAACTCTCTGAGTATCACCTCCACCTCTGACTACACTTCTACCTTTATTTGGACAATGCTTTTTGTGCATGTGTTTACATACAGACACATATGTGCACACATCTGGATGCAGTGGCAACAAAATCTTAATAAACAAAGCCCATTATATGTATGGGCTGATAATTATTTCTAGGCTTATAAAGTAATTAATAAGCATTAAGATGTATGAGTCCCTATGTGTCTCTATGTTAATATTTGGTGGGTTAGAAAGAGGAAAGTCAGGAATAGATTAAAACCCTTAAACTTTGGGAAGAACAACATCCTGTAAGCTTGGCCTACAGTAATATTCAGTTGAAAAAAAAATGCTTAAAGAATTAAGACTGGGTATATCTAGAAGGAATGCGACTTTTTCCGGTGGTTGTGAGAGAAAGCAAACTGAAGCAATGCAAGATGACCAGGAAATCTCAGAGGGAGACAAAAACTGTACATAACATTTTCATCAGTCTTTCTGCCCATATACAATACAATACAATTACTCCGACCATTAAAAATACATTTTGTTCCAATAGCACATATCAGCTGGGACCCCAGAAAATCCAGCCCTCCCTCCAGGCTGCCCTTTGCATCCTTGTGCCCACCTTGCCTTCTTCCAGGACAGAAGTCATTTCAAGGGAAACAAGGCCGGGCCAGAGCTGTTCTGCACCAGCCAGGATATCCCTGCCAGTGGATATCCTTGCGGTGTGCTCTTAGCAGAAATGTGTGAGACTCGACTTCTAACAAGCAGAAAATTCTAGAGGCAACAAAAAGCTGACACTGAGCACAGCTTAGCCAGAGGAGAGAATGTGGGCTGCTGTGTACACAAGCATAGACACCCACCTGTGCGTTTGCACTCATCAGTCCCAGCCAACTCAGCTTCTGTGCGAAGTTTCACAGCATAGTTTATTTTAGAAAAGAGAAGGGCTTTACGGAGAGCTGCTTTGCAGTGATCCTCTGTGCACAGCACATGAACTTGAACATTAAATATCAGTTTAAATTATTAGAGAATAAATTTAAATTTAAAAATAGACTAATGCAAACAAACAAACTTCAGTCAACACTGAAGCAGAGATAGTTTTAGGAAGAATATTACTATAGCAAATGAAACCCCTTGGACAATCTGAGGCAGTGATCTGGTAATTCCAGTTCAGCACCGAGATGCACAAACTACCCAGCAAGCAAAAATTACCATGTCTAGCGTATGAAGCTCCATGTTCACATTTTTCTTTTTTTTTTTCTCCCCTGTCACAACAGAAAAAAGCCAACACAGTACAGTAGCTTTTCCCACGAAGCATCTGAGGTGACGAAATTCACTCAGAAAATAAAAATTAACAAAAGCCGTACAAAGAAGAATCTTGGTCAGCTTGTGACCACCAATAAGCCAAGATGGGTAAGAAAAGGAATAAAAAAATAGTTCACATCTGGCACCACAAACCTTGCTTGCTTTCTTTGAAACCAGGGAATGAGAAAAAAGTCCGTTTTGCAGAGACCATTTCAACAAAAGTTTTCTTTCCCTGGACCTGGAAAATCCAGGTATTAGGGCACAGAATTTTTGTTTTATATGTATATAAATACACATGTACATATTCATATAAATATAAAAGCAGAGCATCCTCCCATTTCTCCTCATAATTTATTATTATTAAAGCTTGTAACAGAGTTGGCTGAACTCTTCAGAAGTGGCTACTCTCTGCACACATGTGGCATGGGGAGTTTAGCTCTGCTAGAGCAGAACACCCAGGCAGGGACATGACATGTTGGGTGATGGAGGCAGATTTGGCTGATCAGCCAGGGCAGGGCAGGGAGCAGTGACTGGAAACGGCCTCTCCTGCTCCAGTGTGGCACTCTGTCCTGCCAGAACGGCTCTCGGTGAGCAGACCGGGTGATGGTGTGGGAGGATGGCTGCATCGACCCACTTGGCCCCTGGCAGCCCGGCCACCCACTGTCTTCTGCACCAGTCACTGAAGGGGGACTGCCCCCTGCTTTGAGAGGGAGCCACAGTCTGCCCCCAGCCACTTGTACACTAGTTGCCTTTGGATTGTTTTGCCTTACTATCCTCAACACCTTTCCCTGCCTTTGTTCAGCTCCCCAGCCCCCTCCCCTAATCCTCCAGACCTGCTTGCTGGCCAAGACCAGGCACCTTTCTCTTGCCTGATCCACAGGCTCCTACTCACACTGCTTTACATGAATGCTTTCCCACAGTCTCATAAGACCCATTTTTTCCCTCTGAAGACTGAGCTTCTCGGAGGTTTTTTGCTTTCTGAGACTTCTGAGCAAGTCAGAGCTGGTGGCACACTCTCCTTGAGAGGTGCTAGCTTCATTCCAGAGAAGGCAGGGGCAAAGTGCAAAGATTCCTCAAGAACAGAAGGTATTTCCACCACCACCAGCTCTCTCTACCTCATGCTGTATAGCACTTGTTTCAAATAAGGTATTTGTCATGTATCTCTGCAGCCTTCACTCTTCCTGGGGTGAGTGGAGATCAGTAGATGTCACTGGTGACCAGCCAAGTCACTTCATCACGACGCGTGCTGGAACAGCATTCTAACCCGACTGCTCTTGTCGTAGCAAAAAGTGCTTTTCTTGAGAAACAAAATGAAAACTGTTCCCATGGAACATCTTACAGACTCAAAAATAGTTTTCCTAGGGTGGAAAGGATGGAGCTTGCCTATTTTATTTGGCTTTATCTCAGTAAAGAAACAGAGCTACTGGCAAAACTGGCACATCTTTGTGAAGTTGTTAAACTCAGGACCCTGGGTGGAATGTAAAAGAAAAGATGTAGCAAATGAGAACTTTGCCTTACGTGGGCTTCTGCTAGTTCTGGCAATTTCATCTGCAGGGTGTCCGAAAAGGTTCTGCTAGCCAAGTAAAGATGAATTTGTCAAATAATAAACTGTGGGTTTTCAAGGAGGCCTTTTGGGGGTGGTGCTACAATCTGGTAGAGGTAAGTCTTTTCATGCCTCGCCGCTGAGCCAGATTGGAGGACAATACAGGCTCCAGCCTCGGTGCCTGAGGTGCACGGTTTAAAGCAAAGTAAGTGGCTGCCATTGCACCCTGTAAAACAGAGAAAGAGAAAACTTTGAGCAGAAATTAATTTCTTTGATGCTTTTCCCTTCCTCTGTTCAGTATCCTAAAAAACTGTCACACATGCACAATTTCCATGAAATGATACCATTTAGGCTGGCAGACAGCTAGAGTTGTCTCAGATTCAAAATGGTGAAGAGCTGTATGTGCCACCAGGTTATTACAATGCAGCCTAAAGTTAAAAATCCTGAGCAGGTGACAGTCAAAAATACAGTCAATACAGTGCCATATTAAATTTAGCCTCTGTGGCAAGTAATTTTCCCAACTCCTTTATCACTTTTCAGACTATTTACACAAATGACAGCTCATTCTGCAAGCAAGGATGAGGGAAGGGTGTAGGAGGTACCTTAACTAGGTGAACATCCTGTCTGCTGAGTTGGTTTTGAGACAGGTACTCCCTGTTCACTATCCATGGGTGTCTCAGGACTTGGACTGCTGTGAGGCGCTGATGAGGGTCTACATGAAGCATCTTGGACACAATGTCCTGGGTTGAAAAGGAAGAAAGCAGTACAAGGGAGAAAGTAATTAACAGCTGTGCAGGTTTTTCTAAGATCTTCCTGTTGGCGGTGTCATCATTAGCATGTCCAATAGAGAGTGATGCACTTCAGACAGGCTTTATGGTCTTTAAGTGTCAGGTCTTATCTTCAAAAGTTTCAAGTGTAATGTTCAACTCTCAGCTAATAATCCAGTCAAAACATAATGTGGAGGGCATTCATCTCATTGAGTAACTGTTAATTACTGGTGACCTTGTAGGAGTGATGAGCACCTAGGGAGAGGATGCCATCTGCAGGCATCTCCTCACTGACCTCAAAGCATGCTTACAAGAGAAACTTAGAAGAGAAACTCAACACTCAGGTAACTAAAGTTCAGTTAGGTTAGTTCTACAACATCTAAACATTTTAATTTCAAAACTGGACAGCTGATAAAAAGATCCACTGTGAGGCTCATAGGTGCTGGTAGCAAGATTAATGTGCTATTAGGATTGCTTGCAGTTTTGTGGTAGAAAGCATCAATGTTCTTCCATTGGATACTAACAGTTGCTAAAAATGAAATCTCTTGCAAGAATCTTTAAAGCCTGTCAAAGCTTCTGATTAATGCTGGGCAAGTGGAAGCTTGCAGCTTTCCTGCCCATTTACCTGTCTCACAGACCAGTGCACAGCTTCATGCACTAAAGATCTCAGAATGAGATGATTTTTTTTCTCACAGGGTTTTCCTTGCTTTGTGATAGATGGGCAGCCTAAACTGTGAAATGTAAGGAATCAAAACTGCCTGCTCCTGGTTAACTGAGAAGCAAAAAGGTGATTCTTGCATAGACTATACAAGTGTGGCTTTGACAAACCTACACGTCTTTTAGAAGTGCAGTTGCACCAAAAAAAAAGAGTTCTGTGGTGTTTAAATCTTGAGAGAAAATCTGAGAAAGGGTTCACTGACCTTTGCAGTATCAGATACTGAATCCCAGTTTCCTCCTGTAAGAGCATATTTGCCACTGCCAATCCTGGCCAGAATCTCCTCCGGGGTGTCATCTGGACCATTTGCAAAAGGAGTGAATCTATATTATAAAAAAAAAAAAAAAAAAAAAAAAAAAAAAAAAGCGAGAGAAAACTATGTAATTTGCAAGTACATGATTTCTAGGTTCTAGTATTAATTGCCAATGATTACAATGGGAATTTAGTTCCAGAATGTACCACTGATACTGCTGCTTCATTGTCACTCAAACTACACAGACTGGTGGTTCCTTATATTGATCTGTAGAGGAAAAGACAAATTCTTTAATTGTTTTTTAAATTTTTGTTCTGTTACAATTTTTTAGAAATGGAATATTCTTCATTAAAATAGTCAGGTTTTTACCTCTTGTTTTAACTCTGCTTTATTGCCAACAGCTTTATTGCCAGTTACCGGTACCTTGGTAACAGCAAGAAAGGAAAAAAATTATAAAGCATAAAAAATACGGTCTGAAACAGAAAAAAAGAAAAAGAAAAAAGAACCCTTTCTAATCTATTTTGCAATGCTTTGTTAACTCTAATGTGCAAGTCAATTGGGCAAAATAAATTACCTGCAACAGGTTATTTCCTTGTCCACCCAGTCAGAAATGACTTGTAACATGCACCCAGCTTGTGACAAAATCAGTGTCATATGCAGACAGACTTTCTGTCTTCAGAAAGTGACAACAGAGAAAGTTTTTGCAGCTGACTAATATCTACCAGGCCAAATTTCATTCTGCAATCTTGAACAGCTGTGTAGGTTTAGAAGAAGTAGGTATTTTGGATTTTTATATTTTTCCTTCAATCTGTCTTTTTTTCAAATTTGCTAGAGAAGTTTTTAGATTGTTTAACAGTTGGTTTAGCCACAGCTTCCTATCCCATTTGGTTTCTGATAGCAAATTCAATTCCTCATGCTGTATTTTCTCATTTTCAAAAACATTTCAGTCTTCATAGCAGTTCAGCCCAAAGAGATACACAATATTATTACAATCTATAGCTATCAGGAGGGATGCAGTAAGAGTTAAGGACTGCCAAAACTCTGAGGTCTATCATTAGCTCCATTAATATGATCCCTGGCTTGTGCTCTAGTCCTGGCTATCTGCTCACAGAGCCCTCTCTGCTCACAGTGATTATATGAGGAGAAAAAAGTCCTGGATGTAAGTACTTATCAGTTCCTACTAATCTCCTCTGGTGAGGAAGAACATTCATAAATGCATAAATTCATAAATGCAGTGGTGGCACCTAAAAAAAGCATTTCTCAATTGATTGTGTTACTATTATTTCCTCTGGTGTGCAGAAAAAGAAAGATACAAGTTACTGGCACCTGTCAGTAAACTGAATATCCACTAAGTTGTGCTATTTGTATTTCTGATTCAAATATATTTGGATTTTTTTTCTTCATACTCAATAAAGAAGCATTTTGAATATAATCATCCAAACAAATGTAACTGTGGGTAATATGTTAATTTTATTTTACTGATTCCAGCTGTGTAGCAGCCATGGGCATCAGCCAAATAGAAGCAAGTTCTTGGAGATCCAGCAGATTAGGAGACTTCCCCATAAAGTCTTGATATATTTCAGCTGACCTTGAACACATGTGTAGTCAAGAATAAAATAGATGAGATAGAGATTGCTGGCACCTTTTCTACAATCCACAAATAGCAGAATAACAGAAAGTCAGAGTCCAAATCTTTGTTTTCTGTAGAAAACCTAAGAATTAATCCAATCTTCTTGTCACAGCTGAATGATCATGAAATAGATTAAACAGTTTAGAGAGGTCACTGAAAAGTTGCAAGCTGTGCTTAGGTGTGATAAATGTGCACATACCATAGTCTGAGAAATGAAATTCAGAGCCTGGTAACTCAAGATTGGGTTTGCACACTGTTTCCCAATCATCCCAGAACATCTTATTCCTATCCTTCACTGCTTATTTCAATCTATGTCTTTCCCTGGATCTTCTTGTGTTAATATTTCATTTTAGCCAACACATTGGTAGGGGTATTTTTGCCAAGTACCTCTCACTCTTCAGCTATTCTTGTTGATCTCTTAGTTTACTTTCTGAATCCCATTTTGAAAACAGTATCTGAAAATTATGTTTGAGTGGTTTTTTTTTTTAGCTTTTAAAGGTGCTCAGACACTTCAATAAAAATAACAATAACAAATGAAGCATAATGAAGCTGAAAAGAATACATGTATCAATAGAATGAATTAACATTCTTCCAAGGATAAGATGAACATGATGAGGCTCTTCAAACTCCTATGCATCTCTCCTAATGGAAGACTTTCCCACTGCTTAAGTCATGAGTGAACCCTTTGGGAGTCTAGGTGTCAGTGCATATAGGCACTTTCTGTTAAAAACCTCAACAATTTGTCAAGCATCAAAGACATTTATGCATCCTAAAATAAACTTATTCTAATTTTAAGTTTTGACATCTATTTTCTGGCTTTATATAACTGAACACACCTCTCAAGGAGGCCAGAATCCCTATCTGTGACTCCTTTCAGGTTTAATCAGTACTGAGCCCACTGGAGACTGTTGCTCTAGGAGAACCTCATCACTCACCCTGCCAACATGGTGTACAGCAGGATCCCCAAGCTCCAAATGTCACAGGCTGCATCATAACCTTGGCGTTTAAGGACCTGTGGGGAAAAAAAGAGAGAGATGAAAATAGGTTAATCTGCATTCCCGAATTTTTAGCTTCTGATCTACAAAAAGCACTGATCTGCCTTGAACAGGTGGCTGCCTTGGGATCAAAATGTCCAGTAGTGCTATGGAGCAAGGCAAAGCCTAGGCTGAAATGAACTGGTTAAACTCAGCACATCTTTCCCCTTCACAGTGTGAGGGATGAGTGCAGTTTGTTGGAGCCTGGGAGTCTGGAGCTCCTCTGACCATCCAACCCGCAGCAAAGCAGAACAATATTTCACTGTTTTAAAATGTTTCATAAAAAAAAAAAAAAGCTCATTAATAATTTGAAACATATCCTCTTAACATAAAAGTTACCAACAACACTGTGGATGCATCATAGGGTTACATGACAGTGATAAGTATTCCAACTGAGCTCAGTTTGGATTTGAAACAGCAAATGGATGCACACTGAAGCATATCTAATGTCAGACTAATGAAGATGCATGCTAAAAGGCCTCTCTTACTTCTGTATAAAGAAAAGTGGGCACATTTAGACTGGAGTTAACAGCAGGCTAAAACTTGACCCCCTTTTCCCATGGGGCAAACAAGACCCATGGTAGTCAGCAAAGATCTGACCAGTAGGTTCAATACTGAAACAGGATGGCAAGGTGTAGCACTCAGGGTACAGTCCAGATTTCATTTGTGCTAGTACACACTAGAAGAAATGCCTATTGAGTCAGTGCAGGTCCAAGTGAAAGGGAAGTCACCAACTAAGCTCAAGGACCACCTCCATATCTTCCCATAAAAGCAAACTACACTCTGTTTATTCATTTATGACACACAAGGAGTTTTGTCCTCTTTAGATGGACCAATGGATACATCTTTTTGCAAAGCACATGAAAAAGGAATGTACAAATTCAGCAAGTCTTTCTCTGACCCTTATTACCCAGGGGTAATCTCAGCCTTATTACCCAGGAGTGATTTAAGTATCTGATGTCTACCACAGAAAAGACCAAATTCTGCTTAGGAAAAACAGTTTGAGAAAATGTTGCCTTGACAGATTTTATAGATGATGAGTGGCAAAGCAACCATCTGCCAGGTATGCTGCTGAGCGAACATTTGCTACCTGGAAAAAAACCCAACAAGCCAAAAAAAAACTCCCACAACTACAAAAACAGAGAAAAAGCTGCAGTTCCTCCTGTTGACAAAGCTGGTAAAATCGTGCTTCTGCCTCTCTCTTCTGCACATAAGATGTAGGCTTTCTGGCTGATTTATTTATTTCTATTTCTTTAGTTCCTGCATTCATTCTCCCTCTATTAATGTTAATTTTCATGGGAAAAACTTCTTTGCTATTTGAAAAACTCAATTTCTTCTTGCTTCACCCACGAGACTGAACACTCAACATTTATCTTTTGCTGTGGTCATTCTTTTATTGCGTTTTGAGCAGTTACAATTTCACTTCTTCTCTGTTGTCCTCCAATAAGCAAGGACAATCAAGCCCAAGGTAAGCGACAGAAAAATGGAGCAATGATGATAGTTAGTGGAGAGTGTTAATAAGCAAGTGGTTACACAACCCCAAAATGATTAGGTCACTTCCAGAATTTAGTGGGATCTGAAATAGAGGCAGAAACTGGTTCTTAGTGCCACACCATAGCAGGACATCGTAGGGATAATGGGTATCTTGGAGATAATGATACCCTGGATTCATCCAATTCTGAGAATGGCTCAGATGTTTGTCCAACTCCTTTTATTTCTGTAGGCTTTGACTTACTGAGTTAACAGTGTTTCAAATAGAGGTTTTTCTCAGTTGTAACAAGCAAGGAAGCAAATGGATTCAAAAGCAAATAAAAAACCTCATAATTTCAAATCACAAAGCAGTACTTCACAAATACTATAGGAAACCTGCAGAATAAAATATTTTTACTTTATCCAGAAGCACCCTACTGCACCAGTAGTACAACAGCCTGGCTCTTTCCTCCTCGCATGCAGCATGACTTGCGCTAGGTGGCAGCGTGCCTCTTTCACATAGCCTTCATCTTTGCTCTTGCTATCACCTAAACCCCAAATTAATTGTTTCCAAAATAAAGGAGATCCAAGTGGGCAAACATGTCCTCCTTCTTCGGTCACTGCCCTCTTTGTCACCAGCTCAGCTGACCTTCTGCCTCTTTAATTAGTTTCCTGAGCATGTGGCAGACATTGCAGTTGGACTCAGGGAACGTGAAAGTCACATCTAGGTTGGAGGGCAGCATTATATCACAGGTAACACGTAAAAGCACTTAAGGCTTTATGTAAGCTCTCTGCCAGTTCTGGTAATGTTTCAATTAATCTCCAATGTCTCCTGCATTAGCAGGACCTGTCTTACTCATCACGAATGTCTGGGAGTGTGATTTCTGCTTTCAGTTCAAAGCAGAAGAGTCTGATAATGAAAAGAGAAGAGCCCATCATGAAAAATAGCTATACCTATTTTAAGCATCTTGTACCTTGGAGGAAATCTGAGTGCTTCAAATCTTGCAAACATGATTTTTTTTTTTTTATGGTTTAGAAATTGAATGGCTGTGGTGCCACACAACTTTTTCAATCTACTTTGATAATTTTAAACAGCTCATTCCCATTTCTAAAATGGAAGCCTAACCAAACCTCACTAAAAACCCCAAACCAATCTATCTTGGCAATGGAAGAGTTTTTTTTTATTTTTTGCTGAAGAAAATCTGTTTTGAGTTTACACTGCTCTGGCAGTGGTCTCTGTATAACAAATTCTCCTTCTGATGCTGGAAGGTGGTGATTCCTGTAACTTTTGGTATCATGAAAGGATCCTGTACAGAAAGATCATCCTATGTTTTTCTTCCCAGTCACAGATGAACAGTGCAAGGAAGAAAGAGAAAACTTAGGGAGAAAAAAAGGATGATACCAACTGAGAGACACTGGTATTTGATAGCAGAGAACAGATGAAGTATTGAAAGGCAGTAGTTTTTTGTTTTTCTTAGAAGGACCAAAACAAACAAAGGAAGAGACACTTTTGAAGCAGTGTATTGCAAGTACTAAAATTTTTCATTTTCATCCCTCCAAGAAATGGGTAATTACCCAAGAAATTAACTTCTTGCTCCTTCGTTGTGAGGAAGCAGATATAAACATCTCGTGGATCAAGTACAGCAAAGAGTCTTGCTGTGTCTTGCCACGAAACAGCCATCTGACCCAAGCCCACTCCTGCAGGACTGCATGAAAGGAGCACCACTTGCCAGTGATGCAGAGCCACCTCTCCCTGTGCTTGGCACAAGCTGTTTGGTCTTCCTCCACTTTCCTGTGGAAATGTAAAAATGAGAAAGCATTTCCTACCTCCCCCAGAACAGGGGTGAATTGGTACTAGGAAAGCTCAAGAGGAGAGATGTTTCTTTAGCTCAGTGACGTCAACAATAAAGCTCTCACTGATTTCAGCATAGTAAGGATTTTGTGCAAGGATTTTTCTTTTCAGTTTTATCACAGAAGCAGTTAAGGTTGGAAGGGTTATATAGTGCAACCTCCCTGCTCAAGCAGGGTCCCCTAGAACACTCAGGATTGTGTCCAGATGGCTTTTGGATATCTCCAGAGGACACTCCACAACGTCTCTGGGCAACCTGACATCAAGATTTACCTCTTAAACCTTAATCCTGTTCTGATGCAGTGCACTAGAGGGAAAGCAGTCTGATTGGAAGCAGCTAGAGAAAAAAAGATATTTATCCCAGTAATGAGCCAAAGCATTGTGTGCACCAGTCCAACACAGACACCAGCTTCTGTAAGGAGAAAAACAACTGCTGTGACAGGACCAGGAATAGGAAAGTTATGGTAATAGAGGCTGGGCAAGTGTTTCCTGCCTTGCTCCTCTTGTAAAGCCAGCAAGGGAGGAAGGACTGCTTCCTGGGACATGCTTACTACTGCAGGCTTTGAAATGTGATCCTACCTCAGGAGCGACAAAGTTGGCTGTGTAGCAGGGAGTCATGAGCAGCCCGTTCTCCGCTCTGAGTTGCTTGGCAAACCCAAAGTCACAGATCCTGATAGAGTCTGGGTTTCCTGACTCATCCATGTAGAGGATATTACTTGGCTTGAGATCTCGGTGCACGACCTTAAGAAAGAACAGTGAGAAACAAGTGAGAAGGGGAGGTCAGGGAGCACTGGGGCTTGGCTGCCATTTCTGGTCTGCTGGTTGAGGTAGGTCAAGAGCTCATGCTGAAAATATTTAAGTTTTGGAAAAAAAGTTACTTAAAAGCCTTGGAAAAATGAAGGGGAAAAAATTAAAGTCTGTTACAATGGGAGACAAAATGTTTAACAGCCTCTACTGGTGTATTAAGATGGAGCTGCTGCTCTAAGAGGAGACAGCTTCTGAGGGTGGTCAAAGTGGGCTGTTGTACAAACATCTTGGTGGTAGAATCTCCTGGAGCTTGATGGCCCTGAATACTCAGCTGAAAGGTGAAGAATAAATCACATCATGGGAGAAAAGTGTATCAGGGTCTTCTTGTGGTTGTCCATGTGAGTGGCTCACATCTGAAAGGAAGGATTAATTTCTTTCTTAATTTCAAAATGTATTCACACAATTTCATGTGACTGTGTGTTTTACCAGACATGCTGAATTTCAGTAGAAGGAAAACAGCCTTTGTAGCAAGACTGAAAAATTACCATGAAAACATAGAAGCCAAAGCATAAAATGCACTTTGTTTTAACCATGAAGCAGGAAAAGCAGTAAATATTTGACTAGTTATCCAAACTGCTTGTCCCTGAAATGCAGAAAAGGAGAGACTTTCAAACTGTTGTATATAAAGAACTTAGACTTTAAAAGTCAGATTTTAACAGCATGTCAGAAGTCTTTCCCATCAGCTGCTCAAACTGTCACTTCATTTGGAGAGCTGAGCATTGGATTTTCTACCTATCTGCTGATTCAGCTACCCTATTTGAAGTGTTGCTAAAAGTTCAGGTCCTGCAATAATGATTGTGTAAGAAGTGAACGACTAATACCTCAAGAAAGTACATGAACTTGAAAATCACTGTAGTGTGGGAAAGAAAATACTACTTTGACATGCTTCAATTCAGTGGAAAGTGGATAAAAAGCCAATGACCCTATTTCACAAACCAAATGTAACTATAAATATGGAGATACTTTTTTTTTAGGGGGTGGGAAACATATTTACATTTCAGAGAAGCAAAATCACAACTATTTTGCTATTTCAAGAAGTTGAATTTTAAGAAGGTTGATGCAGCTAAGCCAAAAAAGCAAGGCTTACGCCCTGAGAGTGTAGGTAGTCCACAGTCCTGGTGATGGTGCACAGCACAGCGCTGGCCTCCCGCTCTGAGAAACACTTCTGCCGAAGGATGCGGTCCAGCAGCTCGCCTCCCCGCATCAGCTCCATCACCAGGTACACGAACTTCCCATCATCATAGACCTGGAACAGTAACACAATAAATACATGTCTTGGACACATCAACTTGGTAAAGGTTGGTCCTTTAACCACAGTGTTGACTTGCTTGTGTGTGAAGTTGCAAGAAGAAAATATCAGCAAATGTGTGGGAAATGGGCTCCTTACGCTCAACAACTAAAAAGAAAACTATAAAATGACTTAAATCATTACTTTTTTCTGGTGTCTTAGCAGCTTGCTGATTTGTCCACACAGAAATGTAGCTTTCCTGGTTTTCTATCATGTCAACAAAGCAGGCTCAGCTGTTAAAAACAGCACCACTCCACACAGCTTCAAATGTCTGCTGGCTCTCACCCAAGCATTCCTCTCAGTAGTGTTCTCTCTTTCCACTTCCACAGGGTAACATTTGCCATTTCAAATATCAATATTTCCCTTTGACTCATGATCAGATAAAGAGCTGTATTATACTGTTGGCCAACACTTGCATCTAATGATATTATTTAGTTTATATTTGCAATTCTGGTGAATATATTGTTGATACCAGCTTGCAAGACATATTTACATTCAATGTCAATGGCAATTGGTAAAAGACATTTTATCATTTAAATTGGAGGACAACCATTTTCATGCCATCGTCCTTTATCTAGACTGCAACAATAGGTGGTGTTATAGTCATCAATGCTAAATGTTTTTGGAAAGGAATATAAAAATCTTATTTTGCACAGATTTTGAGATACTCTTTAATACTTTGGAATTAGGTGAGAATTTTCTGAGGGCATGTGATTAGGAGATTCTTATATACTTCCCAAAGGTCTAAACCATAATGTACTGGCTACTGATACAAGCAGGGTTTTGTTCTGTAAACTCTGAATTTGACATGGTGTGGACAAGCTTAGGTGAGACTTCAGGCAGCTAAAGTAAAACACCTCTGACTAAAGGCCATTACTTCATTTAAGCATAGTGAAGGATTATTTTTTTCATGTGAAATGCTGACGAAAAATATCTTAATGACTTCTCAGGCTGCTGGAGTAGAAGGCAAATAGTCCCTGGCATTAAAACACTTTGGGGAAAGTCCTAGTGACTGTGTGAGCTGTCCTCTTCCCAGCAAAGCAGATAGCACCGGCTACACAGGAATGGCTGCTGCTTGGGAAAGATCATCCCCCTGCCCAGCAGCACAGCTGTGTGTATTCAGCAGTGCCCCAAAACACCCAGCTAGGGAGATCTCATTTTAAATAGTGCTGCAAACCCAACCAATTTTTTCATTCTCCAGCACTGTGCCCCCTTGGTTTTATTTACAGTTTGTTAGACAGTAACTGGCAAATTCATAACCTGACCAGTCTTTCCAAACGCTATCCAGTAATTGGTTAAGTCATGTTATTCTCCTTGATTTCCATGGGTCTGGTTTTAGCTTGAACCTTCAACTGAAGAATTTTCCAGACATGGACTAATAAGTGAGCCTGACTAGAAGGTGAAAATCATTTAATGCTGAAGTGTTCAAAGATTACTCACATCTTTAAGAGTAATGATGTTTGGATGCTGTCCATATCGCAAGAGTATCTCAATTTCTTCAGAGGGGTCTCTCTTGCTCTTATCAATTATCTGGAATAAATGAAGGACAGTGTAGTCAAATACCAGTTAGCAGCATGAATCACAAAACAACCAACTCCTACAGTTTAAACAAATTACTATTCAAAATTCTTCTATTAATCATTATTCTATGAGAGGACAGCTCAAACCATGTGCAACTGCAGTCATGCTGACTGCCTGCCAAAGCCAGATGGAGCAATAATTGGTTTAGATTCTGGAGGCGTAGGTCCTCTTTTTGATGCCTACAGTTCTGTTTACCCATAAATAATGGCAGTTACAAGAAGTGTCATTTAGACATCAAACAACATTGAGAGTTTTAAAATATTCATAGTTTTAAAATTACCTCTTTGACATAAGAAAATAATAGAATCGTAATATTGGCATATGCTTGTATATATGCTGATAAATTAATAGAAATTAATTGTCATATGTATTTGTCAGAAATGAAAATGAATGGACATTTACTGTCAGGGGAGATTTGAATTGAAACTATTGGTAATCATTTGGCTCTTTGGGCCAAGCTGTTGTAGTGAACAACAGAGTGACCAGACATTGTATTTGGCCATGTAACCAAACTCTCTACACATTCCTAAACTGGAAAGAAATCTGCTTAATAGATCACTTCTATGTAGTCAGTGTCTTTTGCCTTATTAGAAAATATAGTAAGACATGCACAATTTTTAGTTTTGTAGCAAAATGTCTTAGAAAAACATGACATCTGCTGCTTAGAGAGCATCACTGCATGGAAAGCCAGCTGACTTCTCCTCAGTGATTCTGGTACCTATATTTGCCATGTCAGGCAAAGAGCTTTAAGTAATTTGTCCAGTTGAGAGCACTGATTAATGTTTCTCACTTTGCAGATTTAAATGATAAATATGGAACAAAAAATAATCTCAAGGGAAATCTCTACATTTTGGAATCTCAAAAGTAACTGCACAGGAGATGGTGAAAGACTAATTCTACTAGAAAAAGGAGTACACTAGAAATAGGAGTACACTATTTTGGCTCTATTTCTTATTGCTACAAAACAACAGCAGTACTTTTGAATAACAAGTTTACCAAAGTGGAATGGGTGGCATTTTCAGAAAATAATTTCCACTATTGCCTTCAATTTCAAGGCTTCCAAGCTTAAATGTGGTAAGTTCTCTACAAGAGCTAGGCACAGAGCACAAATTTTAAGTCATGATGTTAGCAAGGAAAAACCAGCTTTTTGAAAACCTCTTTTGCTAATGAGGATAAATGCCTGCCTGCTTTTTTATAAAATACATGCATTTTTCATGGTTTATTTATGGTGATACAAATTCAAGTACATGAGTAGAATCTTACGCATTAGCCATAATAATGCAGAACTGAATATAAATCAGAGGTTTCATAGTCATTATGACTGGCATGTATGAGTAGTGATAATGATGGTCAGTAATTGTCCATGGCTCAGGTATGCCTCTGAAGCCATATCAGTGATTTGATTCTGAATTAATAGAAGTGTGACAAATGAAAGTGCAACAGGGAGCTGATGCAGGTAAATGGTTGTTGTCTACATTTGAATAAATAAAGGAAAACCTCAAGAATTGGTGAATGAAATAAAAAATTCTGCTGTTGTTCTCCCAGTTTAGTTGAGACATTATCAAGAAGGCAACGAAGCCCCGAATGACTGACTCCATGTGAGTACAACCACAGTGATTGAATGTGTCCCAATCAACCAGTAAGCCTAACATACAAAAAGATCCTCAGGGTCACTTCCTTGGCTACACTGATAAACCTCTTGTCAAGTTACTGGAGTAATTCACATGTGCCCCCGTTAGCATCTGCCTGCCTTGTACAAACCAGCAGAACCTACTGTGCAAATATTACCACCAGTGTGAAGTACCACTATCACTGTGCTGCTGTACTAAGCTATATATTCCAGATTCCTTTTCTGTTGCAGTTCCCTGTGAAAGCAAATATCCAGAGCTGTGGAAAATTTTAAGTGACTATTAATAATGCAGGACTATAAATGCATATATATGGCCTAAAAAAAATCCAAACCAAAAATAGTCTCAGTGATTGACAAAACTAAAACCAACATAACCCGAAGCACTCTGCTACTGATGTAGTAGCGACAGCAGCAGATGACATTTAATGCTTCTAATTCAAAATATGCAATATAAATACAAATTGCAAGACAGTCCCACTAAATATGAATGCTTTTTGTTTTAATGTGTGTGCAACCTGTGATACACTGATTACATGGACAAACTGCCTCAAACTGCACTACAAATCACTGTCAGAGCTGTGAAGGGACCTGCAAAATTCCTCTCAGTCCCTGGGCAGTCTAATTGGACAGACCAGAACCATTTTTCTCCTCCACAGCAAGAGACTGTCACCCTGTCAGTGCCTCTCTTCAGTGTGCCTGGGACTTACACTTGGCCCATGACTGCTAAAGAGGCAGAGGAGGTGTCTGCTGCAACTTCACCAGAAATCCCTCTGCAGCTCAGACTGGCTGCAGTATGTACTGTTTCTTTATTTGTATGTTGCAATGGCCACAGAAGTCCATCAGATATGCCCCACAGCTCCACTGCTATACTCAGTTCTCCTGATCTTTCTTTTCACAAAGTCATAGGTTGGAAAAGATCTCTTGAGATCAGCAAGTCCAACAATTAAGCCAGCATTGCCAAGTCCATCACAAAACCAAAGTGCCTTATCTACGTGTCTCTTAAATGCCTCCAGGGATGGTGACTTCACCATTTCCTTGGGCAGTCTGTGCAGTGATTTATAACACTTCCAGAGAGTTTTTTTGGTGTGCTGTTAAATCCACCCAGAATTTCCTGTGGTAAAAAAGAGCAATGGCCACCCCGGTCCCTGTTTCCACTGAGACACTGTATTTTGCATGAATACAGACTCTTCTCTGTTCCTATTTGGGAGAGCCCATGAACCTCCTGCAGCTCTTCCTGTGCAAGCAAAGATGTCTTTTCTTTAGGAAACTCATTTTGATTTGAATGCAACTAAAATGTACATATAAACACTCTCTATTACAGAATTAAGGGAAGATCTCAGCTACTAGTCCTGACAATTTGAGTAATATGTTATGGTGCTACTTTTCTATTTCTCTCTTTATATATGTGGTGAAGAAGACCAACTCAAAAAAGCCACCATAATGTATAAGTAACTTAACTGAAAATGTAACATGAGCTCTACTGTACCTTGGCCCAGAAGAGCTGTGATGCACAAGGGTCGTCCATTGCCCTTCAGAAGAGAAAGAAACTGAGCCATAAAGCAAATAGGCTTTTTTCTGTGCATTGGACACCCAGGGATTGTTCAGAAACTTGTCTGTGCAAACAGTGTATGAAAGAATTTCAGAGTAAAATGGGCTCAGCACAATCAATAGTGTCATTTGTTCTGAGAGGGGATTTGTTTGTTCTTTAACTATCACATCCTTTGTGTGACTAACTGAAAGGAAAAGGTGCGTTTTCTTTCCTCTGTGGGATTTAGGGCAATAACCTCATGATATTTTAAAATGAGTCAAGCTCCTTTGAAGAACAATATTGAACACTTTCTCTATTAAGGAAGAAAGGAGCAGGACAAAATACTTTCAAAATCCCAATTAACACATCTGTCCAGTTTTTACAAGTCCTTCTACAAGTCTTCTGCATGGAAAAAATAATCTAAATCTCCTTTACTAATGGGTTTTCAATGGATTTAGGCTTGCCAGAGCAGACTAATGAGTATATAAGAGAGTATCAATAAAATTCTGTGTGGGTAAAGCTTTGCTGAAATTGGCACAGCAACTAAATAGACAGTATATGTATTTGCTTGCTGCCTTTCTGTGAAGGTATTTGCATGCTTCCAATTGTGTAGATAAATCTCTTCCAGTTATGCCATTAGCAGATGTTGGAGCCTTCAGCTGTTTGATACCACCCACCAGCTGGGACTTACAGCCCTGCCAAAGAAACAGTACATGTGAGCACTCCCTAATCCACTTTCAGTGAACCAGCCCTGCTAATACAAATTGCCTTTTCCAATGCTGAAATTAACCTGAATGGCTGTGCATGAGAAGAATGGAGAATGGCTGTGTTTCTCACATGGAGTTCTCCATCACTACAGCTGTGAGATTGGAAAGAGGCAAGAGGTGGGAGGAGACAGTGTAACTGCCTTTCTGTCTGGAAAATGAACAGCCTAAAAGAAAAGGTGAAAGAGAAGCAAGAGAGTGAGAAAAAGGACAGAAAAGAAGCATGAGATACCCTGATGGGAAGAGCAGTGATATGAGCCTGAGGAGAAAGGATGGGGCTCTGGCCAGGCTATGCTTGAGCTAGCAGCAAGGAAACTGCTCTGTTGGGTCTTTCTGTGCTGGGGATAAAGGACCTTGTGCCTCTTTAATGACCAGACAATCAAATGATCTTTTAATCTGCCTTGTCTTCAACTGCCCCAAGTGACCTTTCCTGGCAGCTGAAACTGAGACACCAGAATGTGAACTGGGGCAGCTGAGGTGCTGGTACAATCCCAATCTGCTGCTCCAGCTGCAGCAACACAGAGTCTAGCAGACAGCAGGGAAGACACCTGGGCATTATCATACCTTGTACAGCCACACCTGAGGCTGCCAGTGCATTTAGGCAGTGGGATGATGTAAAGCTCCTTTTGACCAGCACTAGGGAACTTTGAATGTCTTTGTGAAAAAAGCATGGAGGAGGAAGAGAGTTTTATATGCTTTTTAAAGCTGCTTTTTTTTTTTTTTTTTTCTGTTATATGCAGTTTCTTCTATAGTCTGGAGAATAAGCATGGGTTAATCTCCTTTAAGAAGAGATTCATTACATAGTGTGATGTGATAGTCTCTGTAAAAATCCTTTCCTTTTCTGGGAAGGGAGGGATGAGCAAAAGGAGAATTAATTTTGTGTCTGTCCCTTTGCACATTATATCTACATTGTGATGTATTTTAAAATTCAGGGCACCACTAATGGAACTGACTATAGGTGGGATTTGCTTCTCTTCTGAAAAAAGGAGGTGTGACAGCACACAGATTTTAACCTGACAGTTTCATCTACAATACTAATTCCAATGAAAGTGTCACAGAGAGAGAGTTCTTCAGTTCTGTGCTACTGGAAAATGTACAGGTTTCCATTTCAGTAATATTTCCTCCTAAAAATAAGGTCTATTCATGCCAAGCATCTGTTTTAATTTGGTTCCTTTTTTGATGTCAAATAACTCAAGCTAGATGAAAATCACTGCAGAAAGGCTAATATTATTTAAAAGAACATGGTATAATTTTAAATTTAAGAGGTCTTCAAGGAGAGCTTTTCCAAGCCTAATAGTTTCTGAGGGACTATTTGCTGTGCTATTAGTTTTGATTAGCTTCAGAAATTCATTCCCTCTATCCATGCTTAAATCTTTCAAGAAAATAGTGAAAAATTACTATTAAGAAGAAACATGCCTAATTAGCAACACTTTTCTGAAATAAGGACTGCCCATCTGATCAAGCTGTGCAGGTGAGACATTAAACATTTCTGCACACAGAGCACGCCCACTTGCTGACACCGTTTGCTGACTTAGCACTCCTAAGCTGTCAGCTGGAACTGTTAATTAACTGCTCTTGTTAATTGGCACTTATATGGTAGCACATTTTCTAAGCAGAGCAGAAACATTAAGAAATTTATTTCAATAGCACCCATGAAACAGAAAAGCTCATTTTAGGGAGAAGTCTTCAGTTCTGGAAGCAGAATAGTTTGGTGGGAAAGGCTCTGCACTCAGTCTGCTCTGCTCAGCAGACAACCTTGGATCAGACTGATGAGTTTTCAGTCCATAAAATAACTGCAATGCTGCTCTCACCTTCTACAGAAAGCTTCAGAGATGGAAACCAGTGAATCATATTCAGAACTTATAAAGGGGAAAAAATATTACATCAGTGTGGAAGACAAATGCAAGAAACATAGTTTGAATGGCCCCAAAAGAGAAACGGAGGCACAAAGGACCAAATTCTGTCCAAAATACTTTAGGTATTTGGCAAGCAAATCAGCAAAGAGAAACATGATATTATTAAGCTGTAGAAAAACTGCTGCCTGATTCTAGGTCTCAGAAAAGATCTAGTTAGCAGAGAGAAATAATATATTCTCACATTCTTCAGAGGTTCAGCCATGCCAAGGAAAGAGACACTGAGAGCTTTGTGATGAAATGGGAAGGAGGCTGCAGGAATCCTTACACCAGAGATTTACAACCACTACACATTTAAGATTTGCTTAGAAACTGAGATTAAAAGGTGGCCTGCACACATTTTGTATTTCTACCTGCCCTCTCTGATTATTTAGTTAAGAATTTAAGCAGAACTTCGACCCCATTTACCCCAAAAGTCAGCAATGGCTCTTGCTGCTAGAAACAAGCTGGCTACTTGTAGAAATGCTCAAGCCACTCCTGCCTCTCTGCCCTGCCTTCTCCCACGTCCTTCCAGCAGAGCCCAGCACTCTGTACTGGCCTAGCCTTTCTGAAGCTGTAGCTGCAGCTATTCAAGCAGTGTCTCCTTGGAGAACTGACTTATTTCTTTGGGGAAACTATCTGGCAGAAAGCATTGAGTCAGAGAATATGCTGTGTTGAAAGGGACCCATCAGGATCATTGAGTCCAACTCATATCTGAACACACTCAAAACAACAGAGAAGTGAGACCCAATGAAGCTTTGCAGGTATTCTGGATAACCCAAATTTTAAAAAATGAGGACACCATTATGTTGCCTCCTGTTATGGTGAGTGTACATAACAGCCCTGGTCCAGGGTGGAAGTCAGGCCCTTTGATTAAGTTTTTGGAAAGGGAAAACCAGGAAAGCCTTCAAGAATACTCTCACAGATCAGATGTAAGATCCTCATACACAACAATAATCTATCACCATTTGCTGCTTCATCCATTTTACTGTAAATCATTTTCCATCACATCTAGAGGACACCCTCCATGCTGTTGGCACTCTTAGTATGGCAACTAGCCCTTATTATGGCTGTTAATGCTGGTTTCTTTGCAGAGCACTCTAGAAAACAGCCCTTCCTATGCCAATTCAGAGAAGGACAAAGATTTGTGCTTAAATCTGCTCTAAAGCCTGTATCTCCTAAATGGCACCCTATAGGCTCCCAAATTTTGTGCCCCACTGCCAAAAAGCTTGAGTATGCTTCAGACACTGTGAATGTCTGGGCCACGTTATTTCCTGATGCCCAGCTTTATAAAACAAATTTTATGGGAAAACTTGTAAGTGTTTTCTGTAATTTATCAAGGTAAGAAGGGGTCTTGTACCTCTGACCCTGCATTTTGTAATGCTACATTTCTACTACTATGACAAATCCAACTGCTTGGCATGTGAAGGGAAAGACATCTCAGTCATTTCCTTGAAGAGTTTGCTTTACCAACTGCTTTCACAATCAGACTTTTTTTCCCTGAAGCTCCCTTTTTTAGCTCCAAGACATTCTGTCTTCCCTTGCTGTCTTTAGCAGCCAAATGGTTGTCATCCATCATTTATATCATCTTAGAGATATTTATAGATTTTGATCACATCCCACCGAGCTCTTGTCTTACATCACACATACTTGTAGCTCTCTTGATAGAGCTTGCCTTGTAATTCTTGCATATTTTCTGCTACAGATTTTCTCTAATTTACTTATATTCTATTTTAAACCATAGATATCAAAAGAGCACATGATCTCACAGGATTTAATATTCCTACTCAGGTGCTACAAGAAAAACTCATTTATATGCAAGCATGTTAATAAGATAGAAATCTATAGGTCTGCATATGAACTGTATTAACAAAACTGTAACTACACTAGCAACATATTTATGAAATACTTGTCTGGTGCGGGTATTCAAATATTTGTATTTCTGTTCTGTGTATTATTTGAGAACACTGAATAGCTGCATTACATATTCAGGGAAGGAAAGCAAATAGTAATGAAAAATTTTGGCCAGACTGCAGTCAGAAACACTTTCTCAATAAAATATTGGAAAGTATCTATAAGTATTGTTAGTATGATCTTGCAGAGGCAAAAATACATGTTTTTCATAGATAATTTGATAAGCCATCTTGAGGAAGAGCAAGGACAGTTAGAGACTTCTGGAAGCCCTAAGCTGGCACTCTCATTTCCTGTCACTTGACTAGCAGACTTTATAATGAGGTCATTGTACATGACATTATATTCTTCCTGGTGCCATTTTTTCCCCAAGTGTGAGATGTGACAGAGGCCTGCTCTTACCTGCACAAAGCTGACTGTGACAGCCACCCAGCAAAGTCAAGGGGGGTTTGCATTGCTAGGGACTGAACAAGAACTGAGACAGGACCTCAGCATCTGGTCCATGCCCATGCAGCCCATCCTCTCTCTGGCAGAGTCCTGGTAGTGCTCTGCTCCAGCAGCAGGTACCTTCTGCTAAATTTAAAAGGGATGCATTACCAGTGGCTCTGGCCTGGAGATTGATGCACATACCCTGGGGCCTGACCTCTGTACCATGTTTTGGGGGGGCAATTTTGGACAAGCAGTGGTTGAGTACCTGCTGGTTTGACAAGCTGGCAGACCCAGGGCCAAGAAATCTGAGGTCATCTAGCAAACTTTCCATTGACCTTCCTATTTAAATCCTGATATATATATCCATTTTCCACCAGACACTAAGTACCTCCCAAACAGACAAAAATAGATACAAAGCCTTCCCTGAAATTTCCACTGTCTGTTTAACTTTAGATACTTTTTATGGTTAAGGAGAGACAATTTTAAGCAAATCTCTCTAGATCTACAGACACCTTAACTTTCAAGGAGATTTAATGATGTTTGGACTGATTTTTTTTTTTAACTCTTATTTCACTAAGTAAGATTCCTATTTTCTTTACTGCATTCAGCACTAAACTCCTGACCTAACCATAGTACAGGCTAAGGAGAAAATATAGAGACACTAAATACTACTGTGTAACCTTGTGCCTTCAGATCAGTGTGCAATTTTATCTACTTACACCAACCACCTAGAAACAAACTAAGATCATAAACATCAATAGAAGAGGAAAAAGAAGTTTAAGGAAATTGTGAAAAAACTCTGGAATTTAAATGGGTTTTGGTGACTATGTCACTCACTATTATTAGCAAATAGATATATATAACCAGTTTGATTACACAGGCCTGCTAACACTAGCTGTCCTGAGTTACTGATTTCTATTTATTGATAGCATGCTGACATCATTTCTCTGCTGGTATCAAATTTTTGTAGCTAATTAAAATGCACCTTCTCTCCAGTCTGCACACACCAAAACATGATAGATAGATGTGCTTTCAGTGCTTTGCAGCTACCAGAATTATACATGAGCTGTAGCATTCACTCAGACTCTAGCAGAACTTGTATCCCAGGGCAGACACAGACTTCAAACTTTGGCTTTGCTCACAACTGTGGAACATCTGGAGCCAAACAGTTGGTTAGTACATTACAGAGATAGGGAAAAGTCATGAGATTCACATGTGTTTCAAGATCCAAATTCCACTGTAATATTGGCATCTGCAAAGTTGGACTTGTCAATTGGGAATATCTCTACTGTATTTTTCTTCTTCAAAGGAGGGAAAAATGTATATCCTGTTTTTAGGATATACAACCTAGTTTTTTGCCATGCCTCTAACAGCATGGAGGGACTGAAGACCCACAAGACTTAACCAGCTGGATATTCTGAAGAAAAAGCCAGTTGATATCAAGGGGTTGAATCTGGCATCTAAACCACCTACCTCTGCAATATTGGGGGCAGTATTGGGGGTAGAATTGGCTCAGCAGATGAAATTTCTACTTGGCTATTATCCACCAGTAATCTCTGCTGGGGGTCAGGAGTCAGTCTGAATAGACAAACCTTTAGAAACAGGGAGATGAAATGAAGTCCTTTTCTAACTTAATCTGGCATCAGTAAGGAGCACATCCAAAAATCCAGCTTGAAAGCTTCACTAGTGCTCCAAGCTTGAAAGCTGTGCAGTAGTTTTAAGAAAAGAAAAACATTTGGAATATGCTAATTGTATCACATCTCTGGAAGGTTTTGAAAAATCTGATTCACCAAGTATTCTGAACTCCAAACAAGAGCTCTTGATCTGTTTAGGCTTCACTTTAAACTTTCTGCCACCCACAGAAATCCTACCATCTCTTCTAGCCTAATTCTTTTACTTAATTAATTTATTCTCTAGAGATACTGATGTGACTTAATACTTTGATCTTATTTTCCTTTGCTTCTGACCTCATCATTACATTTATACCCATGTGAAGTTTGTAACTATGACTGACAATGCCAGTTCTCTTTGTTATTAAAAATCATTAGGCCTGCTGTAGTCAAGATGGTCAATATTATAGCAGAAGAATCTTAAACAGAGTAGAAGTCCATCAAAGGAGAAACACTCTTTTTTTCACATCTCTCTTCTTTCTACCAGAGTATTACGAAGCATCCACCTCAGAATATTCTGTGATTCAGAAGAATGAACAAATCCTTACTTGTATTTCAGAGCTTTTTACTTTTTTTTTCACTTGGGAATGAGATGGAAAGAAAGTTAAGAGTAAAATTTTAAAAGCTTCTCAGAGTATGTACGTGCAAGTAGAATATGACACATGGACTTGCTAAACCAACATCTACCTGCACTGACCTAGATAGGTGGTTACTAGTTTCAGGGTAGACTCAATTTGCAGGAAATTTGACTGTCTACAGGGTTTTCTCTTGCAGGGTACTGAAATGCTCTCAGAAGTGGAGATATGTCTGAATTCTGAAATATTGCACTTAGGAGCCGGAGGGCATGTCTAAAATAGCTTTAGAGTTTATTATTAGCATTTCATTTTTACAGATGACATGGAAGAAGAGGGAATAGGTTGCAAGAAAACTCTTTCTTCAGCAGGCTCCATGATTGGATTTACAGAGGCAGTACAGCTGCCTACAGATGCAGAGAGGTGTCTGGGGGAAATTCCAAAAGCTCCTCAGTGAGCAATGTGCCTAATCTCAATCAGCTCTGAAAAGAGTGAAATTCCAGACCTGTTCAAATGCTTTTATAACACCAGCAAAGAAATTCTTTGCACTGCTAGACATCTAATTGCCTCTACAAGATGCCCTCCAATTAGTAGCAGATGGCCAGCAAAAGGAAAAGGGATGAAGTGTTTTGCATTTTATTAAATATGTTCTGCTTCTGGGCTAGGAAAGGTTTTGCTTTTCTGGCTGTGGCTCTGACTCAAGTTACTCTGGCCAGGTAATCTCCTGTCTCAGTAAGACACCACAGAACAATATAAAAAAGGTGAGTGGCAGGCTCCATGGAAGGATTATTTATTTACACAGTGACATGGTGTGTGTGTTCCCACAGTGGTGCCACCACGTAATGTCCTTAACTCCTTCCCTATCACCAGCCTCCCCTGAGGGAGAAGGATGATGTTCTCTGAGGTGTTGGCAGTTCCTCTGAAAGAGGGAGCTTTTAATGAGGTGTGCAAGGCAAATGGTGCTGCTGCCTATCACACAAACTGTCACTGCAGACACTTTTTCCTGTGAATGTTACATTCTAGAGAACACTGAGAAAATTATACTTACTAACAGAAATGAAAAGGGCCTAATTACAATGATTTTTAAAGAGAGAGTTAAAGGATGCATGTCAAGAGGGACTGATATATAATTATGATAATATCAGTTGCAACTCCTGTGCTATTTAATTACTTGAAATGGGTGGCATTGTGCAATTTTTTTGAAAGCGAGCTACTCTGACAACAAAATTATATAATCATATTATGAAATTATAATAAAATTGAAAGAAAAGTAAAATTAATATATTGGTAGAAGTAATAACCAAAGAGGCAGCACTAAATGTGCTGGAAAGACAGAACAAACAGAAACCCACCAACTGTCTCCAACCCCAAATCTGTGCTACAAATTTGACTCACACTGTGTCAGAAATTGAGATGCTGCACATGTTGCCTACACTGGCAGTCAAAATCAAGACATATTTACATGACAAGAAAAGAATTGTAAGAAGTGGAAGAAGAAAGGAGTAAAAAGAGGAAATATTAAAAAAAAATGGGAAAGAGCATAAACCTAGCAATCACAGTGCTGAACTGTCCTGGAGCTTTGAGTGTCTCCATGCCTTGGCTTTGTTCTGGATCCTTTGAGGTACTCCAAACACCCAGCCTGCTGAGCATGCTGGACCCTGTCCGATTTGGGCACTCAGACATCTTCAAGGGATGAGGTTTTTCTATTTTGGTTTCACACTGGCTGTATGACACTAATAAATCTGTCCACAATACTTGATATAAATGGAATATTAAAGTTATTACTTAGATTTAGTATACATTTTGTTCATCATGGATGTATTGAAACTATACAGAACCCACACCTACTGTAACATAATGCCATCTGTTGACAAATGACCTAGGCACTGAAAAGCTCTGATTTTTTTCATTCATTACAAATGAAAAGAGTAGCAAATTCATATGCAAGCCCACAGATCTGCTGGTAAGTTCATGCTCTTAATTATGGTGTAGCCTAGAAAAATCAACCATTGTTTGAACAGTGACATCAACAGATTGTAGGTTAATAGTGGTTTCCAGATTTTTGTGGCCACCACGAGGAGACATGGAAAGTTTCATGGATTTTCAAGGATTCTGCATTGCCATCAGTCTAGTAGTGGAAAATAAGATGGAATAAAATGTTTCATATTATTCTATTGACTATATGGAGGTCGTTTATCTCATGAGCTGCAGTTTGGATCACTTCCTGAAGCTCTTATCATCTCATTTAATAGCAAAGACACAATCTCATTTATTAGCAAAATTTACATCTCTTTTCTAAAATTTTAAAACAGCAAAAGTAGACTGGTAGTTGGCTAGATGTCCTCATTTGCTGCAAGTTTGGTAAATACTCTTCTCTATGTACTGCAATCTGTTCCCATGAGATGCTACAGAGTGAAGGGATCTGACCTAACTTCCCCTGTCCTTTCAAATTCTGTGTTATAATCTAATCTTGTCTGTCACTATAGGACATGAGAAAACATGACACGAGAAAACACGATGCGTGCCGCTGGTATTGTGAAGGTAAAAAAGGCAAGTTTATTTTTCTGACTCCAGCATTTATAGTTTTCCAAAGGTGCCAGTGGATTGGAGGGTGAAAGTGCCACCTCTCCAATGACACTGGGCAAACTACCAGTACATCAAATTTCTCCGCCTCCATGAAGGAATGCAGAAACAATAAGTTATTTACAGAAAGTTGTGTGAGAAAGCTTGCTACAAGAATTAAACTCAGAAGGCTTTAGAAAATTTTTAAAAATCAGGGCAACACTTGTCCCTTTCTGGTACAAGAACAAAACCATGAAGTATTTTTCTAACATATGAGTGTTTTCATTGCTAAACTTTTCCTTAAAGAAAAGTGCACATTTGAAACTCTTCCTCTGAGCTGTTATCTCACAACCACTTGCCACTGGTCTGTTCTGCCCCCTGCAAAGGCTGCATGCTGTTTATTCAACAGCACTGAATAAACATGATGACAGTTCTCTGAGCAGGGCCTTCCAAAGTAGTTCTACTGAAGTTTTTCCCTCATCCTAGCAGCTCCCTGGCCTCTGGGGCTGAGGTGACTCTGTTTTATACACCGTTGCTTGACCAAGTCTGAAGTTCATTGACTCGTCCTCAATGCCCAACTAAATCAATATTTAAAATCTCTGCTGAAGATTGACTTTTACTCATTTTAATAGCATTCATTTTGAATGTGAAGAAGACCAAGGGAAATCTGAGTTTTTCTAGGTGATCATGGTTTTCACTGAAAAACCTCCCTAATTACAAGAAACTCAGATCTGAACAACTTGAGAATGAAGAATAAATCATGCTTCAACTTTGCAATAATTTTATATGTCATTTTAAAAAATTATGATGATTCAGTGTAGGCTATGTTAAAAATCTTATTCTGTTTGGAAGGAGCATGGCTGAAGTTATTAACAGGATTTCCAGGCAAGACAGCAAAGGTCTTTTGGAATTCTGCGTGGTGGGACTGAAGTGTGAAAGATATGGAAGACTTACCATGAAACCTGCCGTCCTACAAAACAGAAAAAAATCCCAAGCAACACCCAGCAAAAAGAAATAAGCCAACAAAAAATCCAGAAGCAGAGCAGCCTCAGCTGCATTTCTGGCATTTACCAGAGGCTTTCTTACCTTCACTGCAAACTCTGTTTCTGTAGCTTTATGAACGCATCTCTTGCACACTGAATAGGAGCCAATTCCTATGTCCTCCTTGATCTCGTATCCATCCGTAAAGTGAATGTTGTTCCCATGTAACTGCTACAGGGAAAGACAAAAGAAACAAGGAAATCAGGACATGGGTATGTAAAAGCAAGGACTAGCCTCTTCTTGAAGGAGGTCCTTGATCTCCTCTCCCTCACAGAGCTCTCTTGTCCTTAGCAGCTTTTCCAAATCCAGTTAAAAAATTCTGAAGCTCTTTATGTAAACAAGTAAATTTGTCTTTTCCCTTTCTACCTTTTTCCAGTCTGTAAGATGGAATTGTCTATGTAGAAGTAGTGGCAAAACTGCTGTGATTTTCTAAACTATTTTTGGAACGCAGAAAATCACCATATATTAGAAATTCATAGGAAACTGTGGGTCCAAATCTCCTGACAAACCAAGGTATCTTGATAATATAAACTGATTTCTAATTACTGAGGGGCAGATAACATAAAATACTAATAGTTTCACTGTGTTCAAGAGAGATACCCCATGGATGGAGAGTGCCTCCAAATCATTGGAGGTCTTGTCTAGAATATGTTTACCTGCAGTTTCTTTGTGAGAGAGAAGTTAATATTTTAAGCCATTAATTCATATGCTCTTTGGAAAATGTCTGGGCACATAGACTGGTTCAGTGGGGAACCCCAAATCTGAGGCTTTGCTGCAAATTCTATCCGAAGACTCAAGAAATGACCAGCGCCTCTAAAAATCCTCCAGAATCCTCTGTCTGAAAATGCAGCCATGCCAGCAAAGTCCACACAGAACCTGCTAAATTCTAAGTCGTGCATATGTCGATATTCAATGCATTTTTACAAAGCAAATCACAGGAATATATATAACATTTCTGAGATCTAATGGCTTGGGTAACATTCCACTTACTGTGCCATAAGAGCATCTTTAAGAGTATGACACATTCCACCATAAATAATTAAAACAGAGATGAAAACCTTCAAAATCCACAGGCAGGGTCTCCCTGCCTTGAGGCATGTATACCTGTGGCTGTGGGTAGGAGAGGGATCTTTTTCCTAGTGAGAAAATTGGCTGCATCCTTAAGCAGCCCAGTTCATTCTCCCTGTTCCCTTCTCCTCTAATGTATTGAACCTCTTGTAGCAATTTATTTCTGGTTTAAAGTACAACTGGATAGATTTTTTTAGGAGAATGGCAGCAAAGAACCAAGGGTCTGGTATGCTCCCCCATCAAGCACCCTGGTTTAGGTGAGCTCATCCAGCCTTTTGTGCAACAGGAGTACAGTGGCCTCTTACAGCCAGGAGCTTGGGCTCTGTGTCTCTGGAAGAATATAGCAGTAGTTCATCAAACCCCTTTGCCAGCACAGACTGGATCATATAACCCAAGACAAAACTGTTGGGAATGAAATGCATTCAGTGAAAAAACAGCATTTCATTACTTGTCCTGCATGCACAACTGGAATCCTGTTTCAGGTATTGAGAAGTACTTTTCATTTTAGTTGTGACAAAGTGCAGCTCCTATTTCCTTTGCAAAGGTGGTGAGGAACGTTTTATACATAAAAGCATTTGCAAAAAAAAATCTCATTTTCCAACACCTACATGCTGCATTTAAAACACCTCCTTCCTACACTAGATAGCTGTGAAATACCAGTGAGAACATTAGGCAGTTTAAATACACACATACGTATGTGCACATCAGATGTGAAACGTAACCAGCATCAGTACCTGCACAATTGGATGAACAGTGATTTTGTGCACATCTTGCTGTGCAGGCTCCTGCACCAAGTTAGAGGCAACAAAGCTGAACCCTCTGAAAAGATGATGAGCATTGGCACTTGGAGGAACACCTGGGGAATCTGCAGGAGAAGGAAGAAAATGGCCTCATGAGCTGCACAAAAGAGTAGAAAGGAATAGCACAGCACTAAAACAAAGTCATTCCTGCCAGTCAATAGAGATCTGATAAACTGGCAGACACAGGGGAATATAATTCATCTCCCTATCGAGGCTTTGGTGTGCCTTCTCCATTCCTTTCCTCTATTTTGAACAATGCAGGGGTATTGTTTGCAAGGATATCTCTGTTGGATACAGGTTTTTTCACAGGGCATTCTTAGGCAAAGTACTGCCTGTGCCAAGAGTGCACAGAGAGAGAGAAGGCACAGGGCAGAGAGGCTCAGTGAGAGACAGGAGACTCAGGGCAGGGCACCTTGCAGGGCCTATCAGAAGTTCTCCAGGGAGAAGATACAGGCTTCTATAAAGCTGGAAAAAAGCTGGAAAAAAGCTACAGGCTGCTATATCTGTCCTTTGCAGCACAACTTAACTACAGAAATTACAAAGACTGAAGTGGCACAGTGTGTGGGTCAGGAGAATATAGAGAATGCATGAAACCAATGTAAAAGCACAGTACTCCAGTAGTGGCCTTATAGGAATCTTCTGGAGCAGCTTTAGGAGCTGGGACTTACTCCAGGGAAGACAGTGGTTGGCTTGTCCTCAGGTGGAAAAAACAACAAGGATTGTTTTAACTAACCTTCATGGAGGTTTTCTCCCCATTCCTTCCCCTGACATGGCAAAAGGAGGGAAGGAATAGCTAAAGTTCAAAAAATCCTGAATTATTCTGTCTTTGGAATGCAATAAGCTGAGAGCAGTACTTTGTACCTGCAGCACTGCTCAGTGAGAGAAGCAGCATGATGAAGCAAGCAGAGCCGTGCTTCACTTAAAATTCTCAAAAGCTTTGAAGAGATCTTTCTCCCCAGTGTGTGTTTTATCCGGGGTATTTTCCTCAGCAAGAAGAATCACTTTGTAAATTATTCCTTGGCAACAGGCTGGGTATTATAGAACCTATATTACTAAAATTTGCTAACCTTTTATTTGTTTTTTGGGGGGCTTGTGGTTTTTCTTTTTTTCTCTTTTTCCTTTCACATTTCTGCCCATGCACCATGTGATTTACTGACAAAGTTACAGAGTTAAACTTTCTTTAGAAAGCTATTTCCTTGTAGTAAAGTGTGTAAATACCCAGTTATCTAAAGAAAATACATCCCCAGTGAGCTTTATATCTGACTCACCTACTTGAGGCCCTGAAAATATGTAAGAATGTGTACTTCTTAGCATGCACATACCCTGTATAAATCTACTGGTCAAAAGAAGAGAGGAACTGAAGTCAGAATTTGATAAAACCAATATGTATCTGCTTGGGAATAAACAAAACTGAGACTTCAGCTAATTCCATTTCTCATCACAAAGCTGCCTCAGCTTTGACAGGAGTCAGCACAGCAAGCAGAGTTCAGATGGAGAAGATTGTCTTTTGGTAAAATGACATGGGATTTTTGTTTATCTCATTGTTTGTGATGGGCACTCTCATTGCAAATACATGGATGAATCACACCAGACCTCTTGCATCACTGGATACTTCCTACCATGGCATATCTATAACAGTGATTTTTACACAAGGGATTAATTAAGAGGAAAGAATGTTTGTTTAAAAAAAAGGAATGACAATAATTTACATCTGAACACTTTTGAACCTCAGAAAAGCTGTGATGCAGCTCTAAAACTAAAGTGGTAGGTCAGCTCTGTTTAAAAAAACTGTTCCTTCATAATTCACTGCCAATCGCTTCAGCAAATACTGCAGAACTATTGATGATTTGGTGTTCACTATTAAATATTCATCACCAACAACTGATTTGCCCATTAAAACATTTCTGCTAAGTGCAAATGTATGCATAAATCATGTTAATTAACTAGCTCAGAAACCAAAATAATTTTTCTAGGCCTTATAAATCAGAATAATTTCATGTATCTGAATTAGATCCATTTACAAGCACCAATCTTGTTTAATGGTTATCTTTCTTCCTCTGAAAAGTAATAATGCTTTGTTCCACTAGAGTATCTAAGTTTAAGGGTTTTCAAAGGCTTCATAACTCTTAAGTTATTTCCTTCATCATGTTTCACTGGGGCTAGCAAACATCTTATCTGCAAAGGAGGATATTTAGACATTTCAGGTGAAACTTCACATACTTTTTTTTCAGCGGTAAAGCCAGTCTAAAACATTCCTGCTGGTTACAGCCTGCTATCCCATCAATTACAGCAGCACAAACATTTGTGGACTGAAGTCTAAATTGGGTCACAAGAATGATCTTGGTTTGATCCTTGTTCAAATCACCATTTCAAACCTAGACTGCTTCAGCCTCCAGCTCCCTGTAAGGAGCTGAGTCACCACAAATGAGATGTGGGGCCACAATGGTGAATTTAGGAAGCAGATGGCCAAAAAAAGCAACTCCAGCTTGGACTAATCTCTGAGAAAAAGTGATGTGAAACTATACCCACATAAATGATCTGCCAGTGTCAGAAACCACATCTTTGGCACACTCAGATCAGAAGTTAAGAACCCACAGAATGTGGTTTCAACCTCCAGGGTAAAGGAAGTTTCTGAGGTACAGCAAATCACTGGACTGACAAGATTTACTGGATGCAAAACTTTGACACAAACCTGCTTTCAGACAGGAGAACTCATTCATAAAGACAGTGTAAAATAGTGATTGACAGCTTCATTAAAACACAACTGCATGATCATGAAGCAGGAATTATTACAGTGCTTTCTAGCTGAGGATGTTCTCAGTAACAGGGTTAGCTTGTTTGGGGTCTGTGTACTGAGAGACAAAATAAAAAAGGTTATTGCTCTATTCCATTGGCAATGTGAGCCAGTATTAAACACATTTGTGATGCTCTCCCCAATTTATTTGACCCAACTAAGTCAACAGTCAGGGGCTGCAAAATATTCTGCCAGTCTGCCAGGGCTTTTCCATCATTCTGAAAGTGTAAATGGAGTCACACTTCCAATTACACCTATTTTGAAATGTTTGATTCTCAGGCCACTATCCATGGTAGCCCAAAGCAGAATTGAAGCAGGCCATCTCCCCACCCCTGCCATCAGCCCAAAACAAACCTTCCAAATCAGTGTCTTGTAGGAAATAACAAATTTAATTAGGCAACAGCAGCAACACGTAGAGTGCAATTTATAGCCCCAGGCGTCAGTAAAAGCAATGAAGTGTTCTTTTGGAAGAACTTCCAAAGCAATCCAAACTTTTAATGCTTCTTTGCATTTCAATGAAACTTCCCATGGCAGCACCAGAGCACACATCCTTGAAGACCAGACTAACTTGCAGTCTCCAATATTTCAGAGAAATTAGTGTTTCTGAAATCTAAATTAAAGCTAAAATCAGATGTGTGAAATGTCTGGAAACCAAAGATCATATTTCTGTGCAGTGGAATAGGAATATCAGGACATGACCAACATATAACTGGAGACAGGTGGATGTTCCCATTGAAAAAAACAAGAATGTAATATATTTATAGTTCATAAAAGTCAGAACATCCTTGGAAAAAAAAAATAGGAACTGACTGAGAAAAGATTTGAAGTAGATACCCTTATTTCAAACCCCACGAAAGGAAATTTGAGCCAGGCTTTGAATAGAAGTTTGGGCTAGTTTTAAGTAAAAATGGTGTAGGTCATGATAAGCCTGAACAAAAACTGCAGGAAATCTCATCTCTAATTCACATGTTATAATATAGGTGTTTTCATAATGAAAGTTCAGATCTTTCCCTCTCACTGCAACTGTTCTGGGGCAATTTGAGGATTGAAGCTTGAGACCTTATACGTGATTATTACCACGACATTATGTGACATTTACAGCGCTTACCACCTTCAAAGTGTTTTACAACAACAACTAATTCAATGTTTACACTTTAGAAAGCATAAAAAGGTACTTATTTACACAGGTACATCACAAGCAGAAATGTAATGTAATTTACCCATGTCTAGCAGGAGGCAACATTATAAGTGGAATTACCACTCTGACATTATTGATATTCTTGCTTTCCACTTAAAAGAGTGGAAAGATTGAATTTTATGCAGCAGTCACCTTCATATAGATAGTATACAAAGCTTGGTATTTCTGTTAGGAAAGAGAAGTTACAGGAACAACATTCTATCTACAAGCATTTTCTAAATATTCTGGGCCAAATTTCCTGTTGGCATAACTCTGCTGACCTGAGAACTTGATGATTCTTCATTGCTTTTAACCACACATTAACTTCCAATAGTCCACAGTCCCTGGGATGTTGTAATTAAATAAAACATCCATGCAATATATAATTACATACTAACTTGCAGAGATACAAAGTTCTTTGAAGCCAAGGTAATTTAAAATAGTTAAATTCAGCTAGTGTAAGCAAAGATGAGTAACAAAATAGCAAAACAATAGTTATTTTTCCTTTAAAAAATGTGAAATCTGTTTTTCCTGAAGACAAGTTAATATGAAGCTGTTGAAATACTTAGGAGCTTCTTTGCTAGAAAAGCAAAACCAGTCATTGCTTCCTGCTGGATATGGCAAAACCCTGTAATGCCACAGGTGATCAGACTTTTAGACTGCGTTGGAATAGGGAGGGGAAAGGAAGAATGAATTTACTAACTGAAAAGGTGTATTACCCATGTGCCACCTTACTAACCTGTAGGGGTCCGAGATGTGAACTCTGGATCAAAATGAAAGGTGTCTTCCGGCCGCCCCACTGCGGGCTTGAAAGGCGGCTTGATTTCTTTTCTGTACAGTTTCTACAAGGAGAAAACCAGACCACAATCAGCATCAATGTGTACACTCTCAGCATCTGGAGATAGACTCCCTGCTTTCTACGGGGTGTCCTCTCTCAGCTCCATGCTATCCTGGCTGGACTGACAGACAAGGATGATGTAGCCGTGGTTCTGGCTCTTGCTTTACCGCTCGGCTTAAAATCTGTGCCCTGGCTGGTCCCCGCACATTTTAGCTACTGGAATCATGAATATAAACACAAATGTTCCTGGCAAAAAATTTAGCCCATAGGCTGGAACAGTATTCCAAGCTGGGGCATCTGGAAATTCACTGGTCTAAGGGCAGGACTGGAATGTGCAATGGTAAGACCAGGAAACAGGGTAACTTCAGCAGTACAGCAATGGCAATCAGCACAAAGAATTGCTGGGAAGCCATGACTGCTTTAGCATTTATTATTTGCCAAGAACCAGCAATGTGTTTGACATACTGCCAGACTGAGCTGAGCAACAGGCTTGGCTGCCTGGTCCTTACAACCTAAACAAGAGACTTGTTCTTTTAGCATATCTGGTAAAAGGGAAGGGGATTTACAGCTGATGATTAAAAATTCCCACCAAAAATGCTAGGGAGAAAGCACTGTGGATGGGTGGGCAATCACACTGAAGCTCTACATGTGGCTTGAACTGAGGAACAAAACAAAGAAAAAACATAAGGAAGACAGGAAGGTATATAACAGGTAAGTACTTCTAGGTGTGCGAGTTTCTGCTGGTGACTGAGGAGTCATGTAGGGGATCACCTAGGTAACAGGCACCCTGAGTTCATCCAAATATATCCTGCCTTTGTTATGAGGGACTTCGTGGCCTTTTTACTCATTCTCAGAGATCTTTAAGAAACTGTTACCCCACGCTCCATTGCAAGCACTCCCACAAACACAGACAAGCACACTGAGGTGAGGATGTCTGGATCTGATCCAAAGCTTGTAGAGGTTAATGGAAAGAGCCCCATTGATTTCAGCCATCTTTGCATCATCTCTGCCTGAAATGGCCAAAATTGAACATCATGCTGATGGCAGCACGGGGAACAGAGCTCCAGTTTGACTCCCTGCCCTGTGTTGCAGCCCCTTTCTAGCAATGCTTTTGTTCTCAGGTTTCAAAGGGCTGAATTAGTTGCCACAGACAGTTCCCCATAATTAACATATCTGAGCATAAATATAGCATTTAATGCAAACTTTCAAGTCATGATAAGAACTGGAGAGTTCAACTTTATGACTGTTTGCAATATATATTTTTAGGTTACCTCTTAAAACAACTTCCTAATAAACTGATTTTTCAAAACATTTAATGGACATTACTAAATGCTTCTCCAGTTCCCTGCGTGCAAGAAGATTCTTTTTAACTGTGTTTTCTTGGGAATTAACTTCTGTAATACAAAGCATGTGGTCAAATCTAAGATATACACATCACCATAGTTTGAATTTGATTTTGCATAAAGGTTCATGATTTTGCATAAATAAAGGTTCTTGAAGGAGAACATTCTGTAGTATAGTATTAGCCTTAACATAAAGGATATATTTGTGGTTGAGTTATGATTCCTTGGGAAAATGGAACAGTGAGGCTGGAAATGACTCTGCAATAATTAATTGCCATTTCACTAAAAAGTTCCTGCTTACGTAAAACTGCTCCATATCTTCGGAGAGGAAAGGAGATGAATAACTGCTGTGAGCCACAATGGAAAGCCAGTCTTCCAAATAATTAAAAGCCAATTGCAATCTTACACAGTAAGTGTCACTCATCAGCTGAACAGTATCAACCTAGTAATTAACACACATCTTTTTCTGTCTGCACAGAACTTTGCAAGAGAACTCAGCACCTACTGAAGGTTTTTCTGTTGCTAGGATTTTCACCTTGAGAAAGCGATTTGCTTCCCAGCTTCCCTTTATTTGTCTTAATTCACAACTGCAGTGCTTCTACTGCAGAAAGCAATATGGTCACATGCACGTGCTTCCTCACAGAATTAACTGCACAGCTCATCCTGTGAGGTCCAAAAATTGGAAAATGTTTCAGAGCTGTACATCATTCAGGAATTGCACTCTCTTTTCATTATCGTAACCATATTCTCTCTGGCCTCTTAATTCCTTCCCCCATCTGTAGTTTCTTAAGTGCTGCTGGAGCTACATTTGTATTTTGAATCCCTAACCCACATCCTCCACTGCTAGGCAGGGATTTAAGATTCATCGTGAGTCACATGCCACCAAAAGATTTATAATCACAAATTTGCTTTCTGGATGGGGATGGAAACAAAGAAGTTGCCTGAGTGAGTGAAAGGTACTCCCTTTGAGCACAACCCTGATGACTCCCTTTTCCTTACCTCTTGTGACAAAAAATTAGACAACAGAACAGCAAAAGGTAAACTGCCTAAAACATTTTTTTTCTTCAAGCTCTAGAATAGGGCAACTAAATGAAATCATTGAGGACCAAGAAAAGCAGAGTAGCAATATCTATGGACTTCTCTATCCAACACTGGCTCCAGTTCTCTGAGTTCTCTGAGCCACTACCACCCAAGCCAAATCACTAAACCACAGGGCAGCCCAACACAATTAAACACGAAGGCCTGCTGCAGGCAGATCACCTCTTCCTTTAAAAACCTGCATCCTCCTGTAGACTGCAAAACTCAATGTGGCACAAGCTGATCTAAAAAATAGTAAGAATCACAGCCATTGCTTCATATACACATAGAGAGAGAATCTCCTGGAGGATTTGAGATCCTTCTGGATTTTTCAAGAATATTTCTAATTTTAGGAAATGTATGCTCTTACCATGGTCCCCAAATTATTCAGAGATGATGTATCTCGACCATGACCTCTTCTGGCAGAAACCAACCAGAGTAGGAAATGACAGCAAGTTAAATTTCAAATCTTGCATTTGACCATTTCTATAAGACTGTCCATAACTTCAGGTGATGTTTAAGCAGTTATGTACTTTCTAAGTCATGGTAATCTTAGTACTGTATGCAAAAGTTACAGTGAGTTCCATTATCTGCTTAAATGGGAACAGGGTCCCAGTTTTCTTGGTTTAAATTCCAGTTTTGATATCCAAATTTTTCTTTTGGGGCATTTTATTAGGCATTTAAAATGGACTTTTGATATCAAAGTGATAACTGCAGCATTTAAATTTCAGGCTGGGTACTTAGAATCATTATATTTTTGTTATCTTGCACAGGTATAAGAAGCTGAGGATTTTTTTTTTCTTCCACATTGTTCCCACATCCATAAAGGAGAATTGTACTCCTTAGCCCTTAATGTTTTAATGAAAATACTATTTATTTCTCTTTTTCAGTAAAGAATAAGCTCCCACATTCCATCACCAATTTTTTTAAACTGGCCATAGCATTGACTCAGCATAGAAAAATGTGACTGACAGGTGTGAAGAATCGCTGCATAACACACAGTGTTGTGGGATCCAGAGGCTGAGCTGAGGACGTGCATAATCCACAGACAAAGCAGATGGTCTCCACGAGAACACTGATTTAGATACTCACACCTGGATACATATCCATGCTTCTGACCACTTATCAACCCCTCATGTCCTCCTGAGACTTTCATAATAAGTACCTATGAATTAACTAGAAACCATTTCTATAGCAGTTTAAGAAACTACAAGCTTCTACAGACTTTCCTTCTGATTTCAAACAAAAACATTTTTATTTGAAATAACTAATTTTCATCCAAGTGGCACTGACCTTTTCTAAAAATATGTTGCCACATCCCTAGTATGATCTTCATCTGAACACCTCCTCAGCTGGAACTTAAGTAATACACAAGAGAGACTAGTAATAAAATGCTGCAACACTGTTTCCTTCTCTTCTTATTTATAAGTAGTTAATTTTTCATCATCTTTAAAAAAAACACACTGCTAAAAACCCCAGAGATGTAAGAGCTCTGTATATATGCCTGACAAATATCAAGAAAAAGAAAATGGTTTAATTTCATTAAAAACTATTTAGTAATTTCCTGAACTGAGTTTCTTGGATGAAGAATTTAATTATTCCTTAGACACCTTCTAGAAATAGAAAGATGCTACCCTCCACAGTGGTGCACTTGTAGTGTGTGAATAAAGTCCCTTGATACATACACCTGTCATGGCAAATGCAATAAGCAGACAAAAGGATGAACTACATTCTGAAATGTTTGTCTTCTCCTGGATTAATGACTCAGTGTTATTGCTTGCAAATGACAGAAAAGCTAGCACAATTCAGACCCTAGGATTAATTTTTTGCTGTTGGTAAAATCAGCAATTACATAATTTACAGTTTCAGTTCAGTTTGATCTCTGATTAATATTAAAGGAAAAAGAACTGGAATCCACTTTCTTCCCATTCCTTTCCTCAGCTGTATTTGGCAGTTCATTTTCAAGCATGTCATTTGCTCTAGTTCCAATGTAGCCTGTCATCCAAACAAAAACTACTGTTTATAGCCCACTCCTCTGACAGCAGTCTGCAAAAAGGGATTGCATTTTTCATTTTCAATGAAAAGACAGAAATTCATTATGCATGACCTGGAAAGAAGAATCAGTAGTAAAAAAATCAGGAACCAGACTGTACTTTCTCAGAGCCAATGACTTAAATTATTTGAGGTCAACTTGTTTTGGGTCTGCTTGTCTTAAGAAGAAAAGGAGGTGCAAGGTTAATAAGCAGGTAAAACTGTCAAGGAGCTGGACATCTAATCTCTCTCCTGAGCATCCCAGCCTTGATCATGAAAGACAGTCCATTCATTTAACAACAGATCTATTGAATTTACGTCATGGTGCCTGCTAAATGGCTCAGAGCAGCCAGACTGATATTTGCAGAAACCTCCAGCTATTTTTCACTCTGGAATGTGGGAACTTAGGGCTTTGTTACAGAGTAACAGCTGTAAAAATGTGAGTCTTAGAAAGTCTCATGCCACCATTTAAGTCTGCGCAAAAAACTCTTGTGTCAAGATTGTCTACAGCTCATTTAGTGCAGAAGTTAGCCAGAAGTTAAACCTAAGGTGGCTGGCAATTTTGCTGAAGGATGGCATCCTGGAACATAGGAATGGCTTCTGGGGGGAGGAGGGTTCCCTGGCCACACTGAAGTTTTCCAGGATTGCCCTTGTGCCTCTGCATGCAGTGGTCACATGGCACCAGCACGCTGTGCTCGGCGGCAGCAGCATCTGCAGCATCATGACAGGGGCTGTTCCTGCACTGTGTGTGCTGTTTCCACTGGGTGTTCATCCAAACCAGACATTATATCTGGTTATGTCTGCTTGAAGACAGTAAAATATGGGAAATGATTGCCCCAAAAGGTAAATGCTTCAGGAACAGAGCAAATAACCAGCTCCAATCCAAACCCCAAGGGAACAGCTCTGAAAATACTGTGAAAGGAAAGCCCGAGTCACAGGGTTCCATTTGCAGTTCTAGTATGACTGCAACACCAAGACTTCACACATGACTTAGAAGGGAAAAGCTAACTCATTTCTGTTTTGAATCTGTCTTTAAAATTAGATAATGCAACTTGGTGCTTTGTTCCTGGTTATCATGTCGGTCTTGTAGGAAAAATCATGCTTAAAAGCAAACCTGTTTCACACTGCATTTCTAGGAGACACTAACCCATTCTTACCCTTCATGATAAGGGGGCTTTTGATGGAGGATTGTTTTACTACAGTTGCTGAAGTTTTCTGTGCTGTCAGTCACAGCAGTCCTGTCTATCATAGCTGCTAAGGTAGCACAGATGCTCTCCAAAAGAGCTTGCCTCTTGCTCTCTGAGGTCTTTATATCACCAAGGCAATCATCATATTGCCAAAGTAAATCATCATTTCTGTTCCATCTCAACAGTGCTGTTTGCTGACTGTCTGCAAACTGATGTGGGAGATTCTGTATAGATTATGGGAGAACAAAATGAGGGCACCGGGGACTCTTTTCCTCCAACTGTACAGAGATCAGTGCTATAGATGGAAACATCCATGTATGATCCATTTCTGTTCTCTGACCCTGGCCTGTTTCTGCACATGGAGAACATGTTAACAGCTGGTTGGATGATTACTGAGAGTCAAAGTTCTGGCTTCAGCTCAGGGCCAGGCTCACACTGCTCTGAAATACATACAGTACTGTAGCTGCTGGAACAAGATAAGCCTTCCAAGATCTCCTTGAGTGATTTAAAATTAGGATAAAATGAGGAAATATATTACAAAGATGATAGCTGATCGGTGTAATAGTGATCTGTCTCTGAGAGAGTGCAATAAGCACTAATTATGTTGGATTAAAATGGATTTTAACAGCTATATTTCACAGCAGAGTTAGAGGGCTCGATAACACATCAAAAGGCAATTAAATCTACCTTCCTCTCTAGCCCCAAGGCATGTTCAAGCATACCTATCTTCTTTGTGGTAGATATTTCCCTGTCCATAAGAGCTTTTTCAAATGATGGAGGACAGTAGAGTTTCCTTAGGACAGGCATGAAATTGTTCCCTAAAGAACAGAGTTTGAAACAATCACCAATTATCATGACAGAAGGTGCTCTTGAGTATTCTCATGGGACAGAGCTGACTTTGCTGAAAACCTTTCCAAGATGCAGAGCCTCAATTATTTATGATGAGTTAGTGAGCTGCTCCCCTAACAAACACAGAAGAAAAACCCTCTCACTGTTACAGTGCTTCTTATTACATCAAGATGTAGTTATTTGACCTATATTTTGATTGCAAAGCTGAGGACTGTGGAGATATTGGGGGAAATATAGAAAATAGTATTATTGTTATTGATATTAATATTAGCATTTAATAATTATCATAATCATCAACAACCTAAGTCTTTGGATTCTCTATTTTTTAAATTATCCCTTACTGTTTTCATAAATGTAAAGTCTTCACACAGAATCTCATGATTAGTAAGAAGCAGAAAAGGAAAGACACTGTGGACTCTACAACATATTTAATGGCTCTAAAAGTCAGCTGGACTATAAAGGAAAGTCTCAAAACCCACCTTCATTAATTATGTTTTAATATGTTTATGAGTCATGACAACTCTTCAACATGCAACCCAAATTAGATTTTTCTAATGAGTTTTCCCAAAATAAATGGCTTTGTGGGCCTTTCAAAGGCTACCTGGGCACCACGAAATGTTCTCTCACGGAGGAATTAGTTTTATTGCAAAGTCCTGGGCAGCAGTTTGAGAATGGCTCTGTCACATAGATTCACACAGTTTATCAGAATTTCTGGTAAGAACTGCATCAATGTTACCTGTTGTACTAGCACTCATGAGTGAATGCATTAAATACTGAAGAGATACAACAATACCAGATAAAGTCAGATAAAATTAAACTAGAAAATGCTAGGGGATGTGGCAAACAGCAGCTCTGATGCACTGGCAGATGTCCAGATCAGGAATGAAAAATGTTTGCCTTCAGGTTTGTCTAAGAATAAGTTAATTTGAACAATTACGATGCTGAAAATGTGAGATTTAACCTCTTACGAGTCTAAATCAAATACTCAGGTAATCTGCACCACCACCTTTATGACCTGTACCTGATAGCAATAAAATAAATCCTTGTTTACCATTCTGTTCATCACATCTGACATGCCTTACTTGAATAATGTTTAATTTGATCAATTGTTCCAATTTTGAGTACTGAAGCAAACACACATGCAAGAGAGACAGAGGCACCCACTGAAAAGGCTCTAACTCCTCTGTGTTAGACAAGGTAGGCTCTCTATGTTAAGAGAAAGTAATCCTTTTCCTAAGCATGGCAAGTTTGTCTTCAAAAAATGTAGTTAAAAATAAAATAATGCTGCTCCACTTACATTCCAGTCTATAGTAACAAAGAAAGGGTGACGCTTAATTTCTTCCACACCATCAAATCCAGCACCTGAGAAGAGAATGAAAGAATCAAAATGAAGTCATGCTTATAAGAGAGCTGCATGATGTCTCTTCTCCACTCTCCCTCCTCATCCCCACTTTTCTTCTGACAAAGTGAGAGTCCTCATCTGAACGGTTCTAGTCAAGAAATTCTGAATGGTGCAAGTGCCATCACAGTATAAACTGACAAAGATACTGACAAGAGCACTTCATTAAGGAGATTCTGATTCCAAGGGTCTTCTACTTTTCTCTAATTGAGGCCGCTGCCAAGGCTTTGGATGAGGCTGGGGATTTCAGCCACAGCAGAGGGCATGCATCAGCAAGGTCAGGAAAGGCCCCAGGAAATCCCGATACTCTGGCAAGGCTCCACCAGTGGCGGCTTTTCTATCCACACTGACTTTCAAATCTTGACTAGCTACTGTTCTCCACTGGCACAGAAAGCTGCAGTACAGGCAAGTATAGACTCAAAATGCCAAAAAGCTCCAAAATGTTTTGAGGTAAGCCAGGGTTTTAGCTCCCCCTCTTCACATACTGTCTTCAGATTCCTGCGAGCACCAAAATCATCACTCAGTGTTATGTTTCCTTCACTATTAAATTTCTGTTACATTACTGTAGGAGATTGTGGCAAAGTCTTCTGAGATCTGGTAATGAATCTAATTCCTTCATCACTTTTGCCTTATGTTTTCACTGAATATTGACTTTTTTATTCCTTCAGCTCAATTTATTTGCTTCAGTGCTATCACAGAACCAAACCGGTACTCAGTAATAATTAAAAGAACTGTCAGAGAGGATTTAGAATGTCATTTTGGGGATTGATTTGACCTTATTATTAGCAATTTCATTTTCATTTCAAGGAGAATTAAACTCTGGAAGCAAAGGCTTTGCACTGCAATTCTGGAATCAGTTCCTGAAGGGTACCCAGCCTACTTCTTCTCAAGCATTCTGAGCAACCTTGATTCTTAAAAGGATTTGGGATTCCTAAGCATCTTGCAAGGGGCACTCAGCAGCTCAGAGGACTCAGCTTTTTATACATGCAATATTTGCACTTTGGGAAGATTAGCATTACAAGCAACTTTACAAAGGCCTTGACAATTGAAGCTTTGGTAAAATGTGATGTCTGCTCTCCTTGTGTACAAGACCGTTATGGATGTTTGTCAAAATGCAATGATCAGGAACTGCTTCCTACAACCTGCTTAACACTCACTGATGAATGGATATGGGAAGCAAACATTCTGTAACCATAATATGCAGGACTGTCTGTCAGGCCTGCTGGAAAACAGCGAAGAGGGATGATCTCCTGCTTAATTCCCCATCCCAGTAATCTTTCAGTATAGGCAAGTGATGCCCATGAGAGTGAACAATCCTAGCTTGCAATACAAAATTTTGTGCTCAGAGGTGCCCAGTCCTGCTGAGGAGTCTGTGAGTTATGACAGACAGACATTTCTAGGCAAACACAACATGAAATCAAACCTTAGAAAAAGAGGACAAAAGGGACAACATCATTGCACTGCCACTGTGTAAGTATGGATTGTAGCTGACACACTCCCCTGTAAAATGGTATACTGATTAAAGTTAGGAAGAATCAAAGAAGGCCAACAAGTAATATTATGGAATGACTGAGTAAGTCAGGACTTTTCAGCCTGGAAACAGATGACCAAGGAAGTATAAAATAGATCACTAAATGATGCCAACAGGAATGAGGTTCAGAGAACCTGGAGATGTTTCCTCAGAAAACAGACAGTTGTGTGATGTGGAATTACTTGGAAAAGACGATGTGGCACAAAATACTTGTATGGGTTCATGGGGAGGCCAGGAAAGTCTGTTGAAAAGAATCTGTTGAAGATTACTTCATCGACAAACCACAAGAGGCTTGGGAAACCCTTTGCTTGACCTTAAAGCAGGAATAGGGTAGGTGAAAATTTGGGTGAAGCAACACATATGCTTATCCTGTTCTTACATATCCCTAGGCAGTTGTTTGTGGTCCATGGGTATTGAACAAGAAAATAACAAGTATTTGAATCGGACTTATTCTATTATTTCCCTAGCATATTTTTGTTCAATGCACAGTCTGAAGTCTGCAAGATTCCCTTGGCAGATTCATTCTGATTTTAGCAATGCCAACAGAAACACAAAACCAACAGAGTTACTCTGAAGAGAATTACATTAAGCAAATCTCCAGAAAAGAAGTATCTGTGAAAAATGCTTTGAGTTGAGTGGTGGTGATGGAAACTGCAACATGCAGTAAATGTCCCTTACCACATCAGGATGAGACCCAAGTGCCAGACTGATTTTGCAGGACTTGGATAAATGCTCAGACACTGTAAGACACTAGTAACATATTCTAGACTGAGGATAATTGCTAATGCATTCCATTTTCTCTGCTCTGCCGTTTCCCTACCACTTCTGTTTTCCTCTTGCTTAGCCTAATGGATATGTCATTGTGTGTTGAGAATGACATGCTTTTTTTCAGATAATCTCTTTGAAAGCCACAATTTTTGCTACTGTTGTTCTTCCTTTTCCCACAAACCTAAAGATATAAGGACCAAGAAAAAAAAGTCCACCCCCAGCTACTTCTTTTAGTGGGGGCTGCCGTGTTTAGTAATAAATGCAAGCATGCAGTTGAGGCAGGCATTTGTTTGAAAAAGTTTCATTTCTCAGCTGGGGCCACCTCAGCTCTGGCACAGAAGGAATATGTAGTAAAGTGCAAGGGCTTAATAAAGAGATTTAGGATGGTAATAGCCTCATTTTGCAGGGAGTGGCTCACTTCCAATTCTTAGCAACTGATTTTATGCTATGGAGAAGGTTCAGCACTTCCTGCAGTTTTTATTCCCTGACCCTCCCTGCCATAAGAATTACTGGTGTAGCCCACAACCCCTTCCTGGACTGTGTGCTGTGGCTGCAGGCAGCAAGCAGCATGTGGCCTGGTCCTCTCCTCAGCTGGAGGAGGGGAGCACCCCAAGGGTGCATTCGGAACCAGCTCTGGGAACCAGGAGGACAGCCCCAACCTCACTGCAAAAGTCCTCAGGAGACATTAGGCATCAGTGCTTATGGTGGAGTCTCTCTGGGTTTGCTCAGCATGTTTCAGCCACTTATCTACCACCTGCAAATCTAAAGGGTACTGAGAAGAGATGTGCTTTCGTGGAGAAAAGAAAAGCACTGCAGAGGTCGTGACTGGAAAGGCCTGCTGCATGGGGATGGACATTTCTTGGCATAGAGATGGGTATTCAGCAAACATCTGAAGCACAGCACACAGCAGCGCACTGCACCACCACAAACCTTTCACCTTCCTCAAAGTTTCTAGTGAGTTTGGGTTTTTTAACTTCACTTCAATTTGGCAATAAGACCTATCAGTCAAGAATAATCAGCACAATCAAACCTATTGCCTGCAAATATTTTTATGTGCCATCCAGTCCCCTGAGGGTCCGAGAAGATAAATAATTCTTTCAGATCAAATTGCCAGTTTAAACACATTATAGAATGCATTTATATAAAAGCAACCTCACATTACTGAGAACTTAATTATTTAAGTTTTATGCCTGCAATAAAAATGCCTGCAAACAGTAAGAGTAGAATGTTTTATTTTTAATTGTTTTTGATTATTGAATCATTATGGCCAACAGGAGCCTTGAAATATTAAGGGGGGGAAAAGAAGACCTAAGAAACCTGAAAATTGATTACTTGGATATTCAAATTCATCAGAAGGAGTTTCTAACTTCTTAGTTGCAAATAATAAAATTTTAGTGTCTTGACAGCTTCAGAATCTTTTCAGTGAGCTAGAATTTTTGAGGTATTTTTCTAAGGTTTACAAGAAAGCTTTACTGTCACTCTGACAAAGGTGAAAGCTGTATTCTGTTTAAACTTATAATTTTAAAAAGTTAAAGCCTGAAGTTTTCTATGTGCCAAAGCAGAATGTATCTTACCTGAGAACATGTGATTAAGAAAACGGTAATGATTTCCTTGGCTTTTACTCTGAGCCTATGGGTATATGCTTTTATTTTAAACTTTCTTGGTTGAGTGTCTCAATTATAAGGACCCTGGACACTTTCATACTGCTCAGTAGCATAGGGAGTTTGTTAGATAATTTGTTTTTTATATAAAATATATTTTTAATATGTATTTGTTAAATAATCATGTTAAATAATAAATAATTTTTTTACCTACCTGAGAGATCCAGGCCTTAGAGCAAGTGCCTTACCTAGTTCCTGGAAATGTAACAAACTAACACTTTCATCCTAAAGTTTTACTTCTGAGTGCTTACTCCTTATTTGTCTGGGTATTCAGTTAGTTTAAGAGTTTAAAATTATGCTTATCCATAATCTGAAATTGTTGTCCTTAGAGCAATACTACCAAAGCAGTGCTAGGCAGACTATTTGTACAGCAAATAGGCTCAGAAAGGAACAGATAGTGCCCAAAACCAGGGATACCAAAGGAAGACTTTCCATTACTTAAAAATTTGTCACAAATATTAATATGGGCATCAGACTTAAAAATAGAAGCAGGTAAATCAGATTACTAAGTTTCCTTTCAGTCTTGTCTAACTCACTTCAACCCAAATATTTCTTCCATTAATAATTCAAAGCTTCAAAACACAATTTCAAAGCAAAATTTCAGAATACATCATCAATCTTTACTTCTGTTTGTTAAGATACCAAAATCAAATGGCAAAAAGCATCTTTTGTCTTGCAAATGTTTAAAATTGGATTTTGGAACTAAATGCACTTTCCATATTAGCAAATTTATGAAACAATGGCTGAAATCAACTGTTTGATCCATAATGTGGTTCATTTATTCTAGCATGCTTCATTAATTTTCCAATGAATTTTCAAATCAGGATTTCTAAGTCTACTTTTCTTTAAATGTTATTATTTCTTTCCCAGAAAAAGCGAAAATCCACAAGGCTGAAGCAGTCCTTTTATCTACTGACTTCTGTTCAGTATTTAGGCCAACTATTCAAGCTTTTCTTCTTTTGTTATCAACAGGTTCCTTTCCATCTTCCTTTGCGCTGATTCTCAATCAGTTAAAACAGAGAATGCCTTCGGGAGCTTTCTACCATTATCCCTGAAATATTAAGATCTATTTTTTCTGATGCCCTTTTAGATTTTATTTCCTTGGACATTTGTATTATAAATAATGTCCTTCTTTCTTTCTTTTTTTTTTTTTCCCTCCAAGCCTTCCCAGTATTTCAATACACCTCAGGTTTTAAGAAGCTGACCCCTAGCAATTCCTCATTATTAACATATGAGGGCTAGAATTGGTTTAGCATGAGCAGCTTTTTAAGGACCGGTATATCCAGAAACTCCCACTGACTTCACTGGAGCTCCATTTTGGATGGATAGCAATTTGTGAGAAGCCACAAAACAAGCAGAGCAGAATAAAACCAAGAGATGGAGACAGGGAGGAAACAGCAGAAAGAAATAGAGATAGGGAGTGGGAAAAAGTTCATATTTGGTGCAGCATCCAATTTTTCTGAAGAGAGATTAAACCTAGAAATCCCAATACTCTATTTTTCCCCTGTGTAAAACAAATTTCTTGAGAGCAATTGAAACCTGCTGAGAAAATGTGTTTTTCTACTCTCGTGTTTGCAGTATATCAGAATACAAGGCTACCATTTAGATCAAGAGGTAAAACAAATGGGAAGGCATTCCCTCTGTGGGCCATATGGGATCCCCCTGGCAGGACAGGGGCCAGTGACATGCTGCAGGATGGCTCCCCACTGCCACCCAGCACTGGGCTTGATTGGGTTGTCCCCACATGCCTGTGGGGAACAACAACAAAATCTGCAGTGGCAGTCATGCCATAGGCATTATCCATGACCTCATCAAATGCAATTAATTTCTTCATAAAACCCGTAATCAAAGCTACAGATGACGTAAGATACATTATCCAGTATATATGTTTAGTTTATCACAATCTAAACAGGATTATTAACAAAGGGTGAAGACATATTGATGCCTTACGATTTTAGCTTTTATATCTTTCAAGTCCTATACTGCATTAGTGCAAAGGTCTAAACTCCATATAAAGTGTCTTCATGTTTTGGTCAAACAATCCCTTTAGGCCTGAGATCCAAGGACACAGCACAGCCTCAGGCCCCGAAAAGTATAAACAAAAGTGAATTGTGGGGAGTGAGCTGGGGGAAAATGGCTTCATTACCTGAACCTGTAACTGGAGGATTAACCCCTGATATGCAAATAGACCAAACTTACACTGTCTGAAAAACTTGTGACCATTGTCCATCTTGTAGCACCGCCCAAGATGTATCTATTGAAGGCCTTTTATAAATACCTACTTTATTCTATTAACTCTGTCTAGCCTCAGTTCTAGGTAGCCACTCCAAGGCATCAACATCACTAAAAAGGACATGATGTATTTGGCTAATAAAGAATAAAGTCTACTGCAAGACTGCCCCTAGCTAACAGAATGAGACAGGATTGAAATGCATTTGAGAATGGGAGAGATGAAACCTGAGATTTGTAGCTAAATTATACAGATTTTAAACCACATTTGTTTCTCATTTCCTTATATTATCATACACAGCAGGTATCTTAAATCATTCATAAAAGCTGGCAGTTCACTCACCCTCTTTACCAAAAAAATGAAACACAAGTTGATATCATGTTTTAGATTTCAATGCTTTGCCTGTACTCCTTACAAATTCCTCTAGTGATGCTGAAGTTTCACTGTGCTCTGGGAAGGAATGCCAAATGCCATCTAATGAAGAGGATAATCACTGGAAAAGATGAGCTGAGAGGTGCAACTCACCCCCCAAAAGGCAGGGAGCACATAACAAATGTGCTGATCAAACACACACGTACCTAATCTGTTGGAGGGGTTCCTTTTGAAGAGGGCTCGCAGCAGGCTCTGGGCTTCTATGCTCAAAAACTGTGGCATTCCCAGCTTGGCTCTGAAAGAACACAACGCTTGAAAAGAAAATAGATTTTCCAGGCTTTTTTTCCATCCCACTGTGGCAGAAACAGCGGAACTGTAGTGGTCATGATGGGCAGACACATGAAATCTGTGACCAAAGGCTACCTAAGCATAGTGCAATACAGAGTGAGAAGCTGATCTTAAGGAAGGTTTTACCACTAACTTCACTAGAGGTAGAACAGATCTAATCTCACAAGATTTTTGCAACCTAAATAGGCAATTTTCCTACAAAATTTTTTCACTTTTTTAGTTTGCTGGAATAAATTTGGCAATCAAGAGGAATTTAAACAATCAAACTTAATGAAAAAAATGTATACTAAACTGCATACTGTTTAAAGAGAATAAAGCTTTTCTCTTGGCCATTCACTACTACACAAAAAATGCACTAGAAAGCAAAGCTAAGCTTCAAATACTTTTGTCTGCATTTAACATTAAATGAATGGGACATCGCAAAGGAGAAGATTTGAAACTTGGCAACAACAAAATATAAGATGTCCTACAGAAATCTGACTCTCCCACATTTTGTGAATACTGACATTATCACAAAAAATAAGATAAATTTCTTTTGTAAGTCCCTCTCAGAAATGCACTTCCTACTCCAGCATGTGTTTAATCTGAAGGCAGCTTCAGAGTTAAACACAGGCATCAGCTTTGTCTGTCTTACTAAATTCACGCTTTGAAAAGTTCATTATGTACATCATTATTCTCTACTCATCAAATACTTGGGCCCTATGGAGTCTCCAGAGGGTAGAGTTAACTCACAGTTAGAAGAATGAAAGCAGTTTTGATACTCACTTGAGAATGAGTGCCATTGTCTCCTTTCTGTCTTTTCCCTGGAAGGGTAATGATCCCGTCAGCATCTCAAACTGTGGAGTAGCAACAAAATGGTAAATCAAACGTGCATTGGGATGGTCTGCGTAACTGACACATCCACCTTCTATTTCCAACACAACTGAAAACTAGAGGAAAAGAAATAATCCAACAAGCTGTGCTTCAATTAAAAATGGCCCAGCATGTCTGGATGACTGTTCCATTCTAGAGATGTGTTACAAACTGTTTACACTGATATTTGTTGTCAAGTTTTGGTATGTTTGAGAAGAAGTGTCACACATGGTGCTTCCTCCAGCACCTGTTGTTTTATGACCAATGCTGGCAATGAGGTATTTGGCTAGAGGGATCTTTATCCTGCATGGATATGGCTCTTCTTAGGTGTTTGGCATGCTCTACCATGCAAGGAAAACGGATTTGATATGCCACTCCCCACCTTTTTAAGTTGAGTCAAACCACCTCTTTCATTGTGTATTTGCAACACTTAGAGATGCCTCTCTGATATTTTGCAGGAGAAACAAGACTAAACCCCACATTCTCAAGGCTTTCGAGTGTGCCTTTTCCCTTCTGCTTTGGTTCCTCAGTCTGTAATCAGTGATGAATCTCATGTCACATTTAACCGAACCCAAATCTCAAAGCAAAACTCAACAGTCATCATCAATTATTTGCCTAAGTCAAGTGTTGAAACATCAATCAGTTATGGTTCCTTGGAGACAAATTAGTGCTTTCAGTAAATTTGACAGGAATTTCACATCTGTAAGAAGTGAAAAAAAAAAAAAAAAAGACAGAACCCCAGCTGAAGAAGCTTGCCTAACTTGGATTCAACACCAGGTCTTTCACACAGCTCTCACCATGGTGTTTTATGGAGTGGCAGCTGCTTGCTCTGACTAAGGGAGGCTGAAGGCTGTGCATAACCAAATATAAACACATCAATAATTCAGCTTGGACACAAAGGAAAACTGTGTCCATTGAGGGTAGGGTGAACTGTTACTTGTTTGTGTCTGTCACTCAGGCTTTGGATCTCTTCTACTATAGTGAAATAATTAATTAGTGTAATTAATTATCTAATAATTAATACTCATTGCTATAACCTGCTAAGGCAGGAAGGATTCTTCAAGTCCTATATAGTTTTTGTACCTTATCCCACAAGAAACCACAGTGCTCCCACAAAGCACATTTTGTGCTAAGAAGGATTCTTTCATTACCAAAATTTGTGTCAGACTGCCCCACAGCTTCACCCATCCTCATGCCCAGATTAAATACAGCTATACCAGAAGAAAAATATAGAAAACAGAAGAAATCTAATGGTGAACCTGCAATGCTAATTCTGGGAGAAGGGCAGAGGAGATGTTTAGAAGTCAGATAACTAATTGAATATAGTTAATTTAAGGATTAATCTTCATTAGTAACAAATTACCTCAAGGCACTAAAACACATAGTAGAAACAGAAATAAACCCACTTAAAAAATTTATATGGCTGCCAAATATAAACAAGATTTGGAAAAAAACAAATGTATTAACTTCTGCTTGGGTTAGGAGAGGCAAGAAAAGAGCTGCCTGGTAGACCTGGAGGAAAGCAGCTCGTTTTCTACAAAGAAACATAATGGGGGAGAATTTTTAAACCTGCCTAGATGACACTGGAGCTTAAATATCATTTTCAAAGTCATTCTGAAGTCATTATTAAAGCCTTAGTTCTCATAGAAGTGCTCAGATATACTGGGAATGAAGGGTAGAGAACAGTGCTTCCCAGGGCAGCAGCAGCAATGGTACAGATTGTACCAAACCCTCCTGGTGATTTCTAGAGCATTTATGCTTATGGTAAATACCTAATGTTCACTTACTCTTGCTCACATTACTTTGTTATTATAATAAATTTAATTTAGTGGCACCAACAATGGCTGCTATGTCTCATTTATACTAGCATAAATGGGCTTGACACTGCTGATGCAGATGATACAGAAACAAGCAACAACTTGGTCAGTGACTATGTGGGAAAGGACTGTAGTTCCCACCCAACCCAATATCCCAGGAATACCTGCAAATGCACCATGACTGCAAGGGACAGAGACAAGAAGGAAGGAATTTGGAAGAAACTTAAGTTGCAGGAGGGAGCAGGGGGAATGACTGCTCTGGAGGCTGCAGGAAACATTTACTGTGCTGCTGTAGAGGCCAGCACTTTGTTACCACATCTCCAGTTGTGCAGGCCTAATGTTGAGATTAATTCAAGTTCAGAAGAAAGGCAGTTAACATCAATATTTAAAGTGAAAGGCAGCCATGTAAGTTAAGAGTACCACAGCTTTTTACTTTAATGAATTTAGCTAAGCAGCATCTGGAAGAAAGCATTAGTTTCTCAACTGAAGTCCTGACTAAATCTGTTGAAGGTTCAAAATGAAAGAACAAGACTGAAAAAAATTTGAAATTGTTAAAGCTATCATTCCACTGCACAGTGACCTGTCTTCCTGCTTATTTTTTCAAAAAGTCAAAAATCTTGCTAAATCTGAAAATGAAAACAGAAGTGAGAACATGCTGCTCACACTCTTGCACATAAATACAGAGCTGTATGGGTCACAGCAGGTTGACAAGAAACTGAGACTAGGGGTGAATGAACTCTGCAGTATTTTTGTCTATTGAAGCAGTCCCTATAGTTTTTCTGGGGAGCTCAATTTTCATTTTCTCTACTTCTCCATCTGTAGAAACCACCTGTTTGCTCCTTCCTTCCCACCAATTCACTTCCCAGGTGTTTTGGAGGGCCATCTTCTGTTAGACTTCTGAAGGCTGCACCTCCCTCCAACCTTGACTTCCTTTCTGTACCATAGAAAGTGCAAGAAAGGCAAATATTCTTTGTTCCAGTTCAGCTGCCTATTTAGAGAACCACAGAATTAGGCTTAATGGGCCTCTGGAGTCACATAATCCGTGCTGAGGTCTCAATACACTATGCAGTGCTCCCTTTCTCTAGTTTTCAGGGCAGTCTCCAATTTCAGTAGGCAAAGCATGAGCACCTCCCAGAAGATATAGGTGTGGGAAAACCTTGGAGAAGCGTGCCACATTTCCTGAGGAAATTCAGGATTCAAGAAGTGACCCAGGAAGGTTATTGGAGAAGATAATGAGTGAGAAAAAATCCTCAGCCTGGGTAACTGCCATATGAATCTTCCTAATGAATGGAAGAAGAGCATTTTGTGCAAACTACTTCAGCCCAAGTCTGCTGAAGTATCCTGAGCACAGGATAAAACTCAGAGTTACAAAGAAACTTGAAACCATTCAGTTTTGGAAAACAGAGAGAGACACTCTCATCAGAATGGCCAGGTTGTCCTCTCAACACTTCCAGTCATTTTCCAGGTATCTGAGAACTGCTCAAGCACTCAGTTTAATACTTGCAAAATGCATTAAATATTTTTCATTATCTGTGTGAAACACAATGAATTAGTGTTCACAAAGGGTTGAACCCCTTAACGCAGCAACAAGCATAAACATTCAAAATAATGTTCATGAAGACCATCTCTTGCACTGGGAATAAAAAAAGTGTAATAATGGGATTTTGTAAAAGAAGATTGATACTTTGATGTTTTGCATTGATTTTTCCAATGTCACAAAATTAGTACAGAGCTGAATACTTTGGATACCAAAGGGACATTTTCTTTTCTTGTGAAGACTTAATTACTTGCTGACACATATAAACACATTTTTTTCTTGTTTGGGACTGCTACCAAGTCATCACAGCCATTTCTGTAATTATATTTCCCTCTCTGCTCACATGTCTCTCAAAGGTGTACAGTGGTTTTTTTCCTGAACTGAAAGAGATACAACTTTCCTAAGGTCTGTGACCTTGTAAATCAGCTGGTAGGATGAACTACAAAAACACTGCTTTGTGAGGCCTTCCAAGAGGTTTGACATGTTAGATCAGGCAGAACAGTTTATCTGGGCTTCAGAAATGGCAGTGTGGGCATCAAAAACTCTTGCAGTGGAGCTGAAAAGGTATTTCATACCCAACTTTTTAACAATGTAGGCCAAACACTTGTACATGAAGATCTCTTGATACAAAGCTTTTCCAGAGTATATCCTATCCAAAACCTCCAATGCAGTGAGCAAGATACAGAAAGGCAGAAAAGGAAAACTGTCTGGTCATGATAAACCACATAAATTCACCAGCAGAAATTATAGAAGTGTTTCAGCAGTCATCACCACATACTTAATGAGAAGCAGGGACTGTCTTCTGGAATGCTGGAAGGGGTAAATTTTAAGATTTGTGTAACTGTACCTGCTGACACACAGTAAGCTACCATAAAACAATTCAAATAAACTCAGCAGCAAACAAACAGAGCAGGTAACAGTTTCAGTTGTGTGGCCTGTGTCAAAGACCTGGCAGTAAATGAAGTTCTGTTGTTGACAACTGTTGAAGTTTTACTGTTGTTGACAGTTAGTGTTGTTGTTGGCAGGTCAATAATAATTCATGAAATAATTAATAACACAATTAATAAATAAGACCAGAACTTGGTCATTTTCAGACAAGTTTGTTTTGCTATTAATAATCACAACATGCCACATTTAAGGAGTGTGCAAGGATCATTCAGTTTGATTCTAGTCTGTGCCCTGGTCAGTGTGGGTTGGCAAGAAGCTGCCAGCACAAGCTGACTCCTCATGCTGAAGCAGCAATCCCTCTTCACAGAACAGAACAGACAAGTGAGTGTTTGGTTGCTCTGATAATGAGGAAAATACAGGCCATGCTATAACTATCAGACTAATATGTTCCCATTTTTGATAGGAATTTTAGATAGGAAAATTACACTGTCACATACACTTCTTTTGAATCTATGCGTATTTCATCAACTGGCGTATTTTCTTCATCTATTTTACATCATACTGCAAAGTGCTTAGGAAGAAATGCTAATAAATCATTTGAATAGCATTTAATTATCTTAAGTTTTTCAGACTGATAAAAACAGCTTCCTTAGTAGAACATATATATGACAGAACAAGGAAAACAAGGAGAAAAGAGCAAAGTGAAAGACAGCATCACAAAATCTTGCCAGACATTTCGTGTGTGAAAATATATGTTTTTTTGGTCCCAATCAGCTAAATGTTGAAAAGGAAAAAAGTTTGAACTGATTGACATATTTTTCTCTAAAATAATCTGGTAACACTTAAAGGCTTAAAACATTAGCTTGGAGTTAAAAGGGTTTTACTTTCTTTAATTCATCTCCTTTTATAGGGATTCTTATCTTTTCTAATTCTAATATGCTGAATCCTTAGGGGAGAGTTGGAAAGAGCAATAGAAAGGAAAAAAAAAAAAAAAAAAGAAGAAAGCCTAGCAAAACCCAGGGAGGAAGTAGTCCAGTTTATTAGGAGTTTATTAGCTGGTGAAAGAACAATCTATACACCATATGCACCATCTTTTAATGGGAGACAAAGAGTGAGAAGACTGAGCTATTCACCAAATTAAATATACAATAAAAAAGTTAAAGGGTAGGGATAGATTTATTGCATGAGACATACCCTATTGATTTTTGTGAATAAATCTACATGGTTCAGAAGTGCTGAGCATCCCCAAATGGATTTGTGGCCACAGGAGATAAGGATATTCCATTCCTTTACAATTCGGGCAATAAATTACAATATTTATGTAGATTAACTGATGCCAAACTGCTAGATCAGTGATGTAGGTCCTCCCCAACCCAAATTCTCACTGTTTTTCACATTGCTTCCTATGCTTCCTCTGGTGGCATCAGTTGTCCACTTCAGGTGAATAAAATGTAAACATATTCTATGGATTTTGTAATGTTGTGTAATATATAGCTACCAAAAATAGCCTCCATACCACAGGAAATGGTGCAGTATTGGAAGAGCACATTGCTATGCTAATATCTGATTCTGCTGTGAGCCACAGCTGCCTGGGGATGGCCATGCCCTGAGCACAGGGTAGATCTGCAGCCTGCACCCCTCAGGAGAGAGCAGCACCAGCTCCGTTATCCAAACATAGCCCTGTGAGAGCAGCAAGTGCCTGGTGTCTGGGCTCGAGGGACAGCACTATGCTTGATCAAACAATACTTCCAAAAACTTACAGTGTTCATGCAGCTTTGAAAAAAATCCGTGCCACAAACCAACTTCTTGATCTTTTCTTCATCTACCTCAGCAACAACAGCACACAGGATGAAGAGGCTGGAGGGGTGCAGCGGGGGTGGGGGGCAGGTTAGCATCTGAACACGTAATTTTAAATGGCTGGCTTGAGGAGAGTGCAGTACCTCTCTGAAAAACTTCACTGATACTGCAATTTTTATCTGTGGGATCTGATCCCTCCCACAGCCACCCCTCGAGGACAATTTCTGCATTACCATGAGCACGCCAAAGGACCACCAGTCGGCACTCTGCGTGTGCCCTCGCCGGTTGACCACCTCTGGGGCCATGTACTCTATTGTCCCGCAGAACGAGTACGCTCTCTTGTCATGGTCGATGGCTTCTTTACTCAGACCAAAATCTACATAAATTGAAGCAGAACAGGACTTGTCAGGTCTCTAAAAATTATTATTTATGCTTTTGCTCGCTTAAATTGTTTGAACAAAACACGCCAACCAGCTGGTGAAGCGCCCTCCTGTCCCTGTGCGGAAAGAGGCCACAGACCCGTGTGTGCTGGAGCCCTGCCTGTGTGGAGCGCCTGGCACTTCTTAATACACCCTGAAAACAGGCATATCATTCTGCCTGCTCAGAATGAGGTTCTGGCCCAAGGCAGAAGGGAGTTTAAATAAGCAGATATATATACAGTTCAGGTTTGGTAAAGGCAACGTTAGCAAGGATTCTTGTGCAGCTATATTCCAAAGTATTAGGAATAATAATCTCAGATTACACCAGTGAAAAGGTTGGCTAAACAGTGCCTCTAGAATGGGAAAGGGATGTCTTTCCAGCCATCCTCTGCCTGGATTAAACAGTCATACCGGAAGCATCCTTCCATCCACAATGGCAAGCAGCCAAACCTGCCTGCTTCACATCAGTCAAGAGCACAATTTTACCAGGAAAATGCTATATGTTCTCCATGTGCTGTGCAGCATGGGGGTTGACAAATCGACAGAGAAGCTCAATACTGAAACTCATCTGGCTTCAAGTTTTTGTAAGCAAACTCCTTCCAACCAAAGACCAGGATGCATGCAACATACTGCAGAAAAACAAATCAGCTTATAGGCAGGAAGTTTTCTGTTTCTCACATACCTGTTATCTTAATGTGACCCTCTTCATCAAGAAGAATGCTATAAAGCAAAAAAATAAACATTCATTCATTAGCCAGGCATAAAGTGCAGTTAAAAAACATGAATAAAAGATGTTTAAGTCAGGTAAGGAGATATTGCAAGATTCAAATACTCATGTACACAAAACTTTAGTGGATTCTATGGCTCCAGAAAGAAAAATGAACCTCAAAGGTCTTTTTAATCTCATGTCTGAAGCACGCACAGCCTGAGGCAGTTCCATGAGGAGCCTCCTCTGTGCTCCATAGGATGGTCAAGGTGGGCATGCAAACAGAACTCAGAAAGAACAGGGTGTTCAAAGCCAACAGCTGCAGAGTATATGCTTCCAGCAGGAGAAGGAGCTACACATTTCCTGTTCTTGTCACAAGAAAAGGCAATCGCACAAATAATCAAGGCTTGGACTCACTGGACCTAAAATAAGTCCAAAGGTTCATGTTGAAGTAATAAAAGTCATCGCAGAGCACAGTGACTAGTCACAGCCTAACTGCATGGATCTCAGCCTCTGCTTATTTTTTCTGTCCAGAGCACAGATGAAAATTCAGCTTTGAAGCCAAATTCCAAGTTCTCGCATTTGCCACCTGCCAACATATTTTTTCCCTACAAAGGCACTCCAACATTTCTGTAGTTCACAAAAAGCAGTGCTAGTTTTTGTGAAAACAAGAAGGAACAGTAAATTTGAAAAATAATGCTTTTGGTAAATAAAAACTGACATATTAATGAAGGTGGTCTTTCTTCAGTCCTAGTTAGACTCAGTTTATTTCTCTTTTCAAACTGATCTAGCATAGTGCCAGCTATTTTTACATTCCTCTTCTCTTAGAGAATCACTTTAATCTAATTATTCGGGAAGAAAAAAGGATAGAAGTGAACCAAATATAATGGGCTATACTTTTGTGAAAAGTTGTGTCTGAACTGAAACATAATTGAAAAAAGATGTTCTTCTGTCATTCATGTGTTTAGAAAAAGCTGTTGTGCGAGTCATCAAAGGCCAGCAACTAAGTCAGTACCATGAGTCCAATAATTAAAGCCTTCTCTTCTCAACAAAAGCATCTTACCTTTATTCCTTCTTCACAGTTTCCTTGAACACATAATTTTCAAGTACTAGTCTATACCAGGCACGTTTAAATGTATTTTTGTGACTGCAACCCTTAAACTTGTGCTTCAGAAGAGAACAGAATAAAACATCTGCCAGTGAAGAAGTGAGCATGAATGTATGAACTCCCCAGACCTGGATCTGGAAAAATAGCAGGGGGAATAGAGTTCACAAAAACCATCCAAAATTTTGCCTCACACCCAGGAAGCCCCTGTGAATAACTATGCAATTCAAAGGTTGTGGGAATTTCCCCAGAAGCACTGATTTTACATTTAATGGGTTTTAAATTTCATAATTTCCTATTGAAAATCCATGCTGCTTTGGTATGTACACGATATGTGTTTCCCATACTCTGCCCTGATTAAAGGGCTCACACCTCACCCTCATTAAAGGGATAGAGGCAACACCAACAGAGCTCTCAGACTGATAATACTGCCTGAGGTTGAGTCAGAAACACACAGCAACTTTCTCAGACTGTTTGCACGAGCAGCAAAACGAATAGAACCTGGTTTCCAACGGATATGTATCCTACATCCCCTAAAATGGGATCTACAGTTCCTTCCTCCATCTCATGTTCCCTAATCACCCTTCTACCATGCCTCAGCTGCTGGCAGCTTCCTCTGTGGCCCCTGGCAGCACCCTTCGGACATCTGGGTGCCTCCACATTTGCCATCTGGCAGCACAAATAATGCTACAGTTACTAACCAAAGATTGTATTTCATGTAAAAAGAAAACAATATGCTAATAGTGAGGGGGAAAAAAAGGGCAATTGTTGCACTGAATTATCTTGAGAGTGAAATTAAGAAGAAAAGAACAAAGTACCTGCTTCTAAGAATGCAAATTACAACAGACAAATAGTTTTCCTGTGACAGTAGAAGCAAACTTATTATCTGATCATACTCCGTACTCTCTTTTCATCTTCGCCACCTCACAATTCTTTTTTTATCCCACAATATCCATAGCAGGCATTCTATTGTGACAATCACAATTACTTTAGTTATGGTTTGCAGGATAAACTAATCTGAAATAAGATAGTATTATTCTATGGAAGGGGAAAAACAACCAGAAGTTCTTAATATGACTCAGGCTTGAGAATAATCTTTCATCTAAGTTAATGTTTTGAAATTATAAAAACCATGAAAAAGTAGACTACTTTTAAATGCTAAACTAGGTTACAATCATACTGAATGATAAACTTCAGCTAGGAGGCTTTTTTTATTTTATTTGTTCAGTCTAATGCTAGAGTGCTTTTACAGGATACTGTCATTGTAAACCTTCTCTTCAAAGCAGTAGTAACAATTATTAGGTGAAAAATATGCCAACACCATAAATAAATGAACCACACATAGACTTGGAACAAAAAAAATGCCACAAAATAAGGGTGTCTCTTAGAGGAGACTGAGGGGAGATCTTACCACAGTCTACAGTTTCTCAAAATGGGAAGAGGAGGGGCAGGCACTGATCTCTTCTCTGTGGTGACCAGTGACAGGACCTGAAGGAATGGCCTGAAGTTGCATCAGTGGAGGTTTAGGTTGAATATTAGGAAAAATTCCTTCATCCAGAGGATGGTTGGGCACTGGAACAGGCTCCCCAGGGAAGTGATTGCAGCACCAGCCTGACAGCACTCAAGGAGTTTTTGGGTAATGCTCTCAGACACATGGTGTGACTCTTGGGATTGTCTTGGGGATATTCTATTATTCTCTGATTGAACATTTTAGCATCAGGACCATCCCACAAACATTCAAACTGCTTTCACTGACCTCAGTTTAAAAGTATGCCTTGAGAAAATAAAGGCTGGAAATCTCCATGCTAGAGGCTGGGGCAGCTACATTTGTAGTAGAGGAATGACACAGTCTGAGCTACAGGAGAAGTCTCCTAGCAGAGCTAGGACTGCAAACTCCATAGCAACTTTTCTACTGCAGCTTTATCACGGGGAAAAAATGTTTTTGTTATGAGTTGTTGGCATTGTTTTATATCATGTCTTAAATCAAGGCCTGAACAATTCTCTCCTATTTCTCTCTCTCTTTATTTTTGGTTTTGAGTCATGTCTTCTGGACTTCACTTTGAGATCCAACATCCCCAAATCAATGTGATGTTCTGCCAAACCTAATAAAGCTGGAACTCTGGGGTTGGTTTCATTGGTGTTTGTTTTGGTTTGGGTTTTGTTGTTGTTGTTGTTTTTGGTTTTGGGTTTTTTTTTGGATGACATAAGTTCCTTTCTAAGTGAGAGCAGTTTTGCAGAAGATCCAACCCACACTTTATGTTAATCAGAAACTGTAGCCAAATTTTCAGGTGGGAAATAAAATCTGAGACTTTATCAAGAGTGTTTTATTTCATTTTGTTATGAAAGTACCAGATGAAGTAGTCAAATACCTACTAAAGAGATGAAGATTCTCACACATTGTGTTTTGTGACATTTCAGTGTTCATATGACCCCATACTATCTCACATGACCCCATGTTCTCACTCTGCTGAACACAAATTCTTCTCTCCTGTAGCTTTGTTGACATAATGAAGTCAAAAAGGGACTGCTTACATCAATGGAAGCTTGCCACCATAGGCCTTTATCCTTTACTGATTCTCAGATTTCCCCTCTACACAGGGGAGTTACATTCATAAATCAGTAGTCATGGCTGGCAACATGCTGCATTAAAAAGTGGTGTTTGGCTTTTTTAGAGTATAGTGTCTACACTGTCCCTTGTGTAGACAACTAAGAGCCTTAAAATGCACATCACTCCTTGTTAATCTAAGACCCTGTTTCAGAACTCAAAGTGCATCTAGGTTCCTGAAAAGAGAAATGGTAAAGATAAATAATAGTCTGTCCATTTTCAGATGGTAGAGTTATTTCTAAGTCACCCATGCCCTTAAACTACAGCATAAGAAACAAAAATATGCACCATATACTACTTTATAATAAGTTCCAATTTTTCTATTTTGGTATATTTACCATATATCCCAGGGTACATATACCATATTTTATAGCTTGATTGTGCAGTTCTTAAGTAATAATGTGCCTCACCATTTAAGTGGCTTCCAGTGTGATTGAAAATCACACAGTCACAGTATCTTGTCTCACAAGGGATGTCACTGAAATCATCAAGACAACTCAAGGAGAAGAATTTGTCTGCAACAATTCAAGACAAGTATCTGCTTTTCTAAACAAGACTTTAACCAAGCTCTATTACTTGTCTTTTTGAAGTAAGTATACCTGACCTGAGAACAACTCCCAGCTGCACTTGAAATTCATAGCTTTGAATTGTTAACATGGATTTTTGCTCAGGAAATCTTAGAAAAAAAATGCTGAACCTTAAATTTTAATGCACTCAGGGTTCTTCCAAGTGGCTCAAGTGGTTTGAACAGTGCTGTTTTCTTTTTTTTTTTTCTTTTTTTTTTCTTTTAAGATGAACAATTCCAATGAGCTTTTTTAGCATAATTACAGAGCTGATAAGCAAACTCAAACCTATCAGCAGCTACTTTTGGGAGCTTCTGAAGAACAGCAAAAGCATTGAACAATGAAAGGTCCAATGCAGTGCCTATATTTAATAAAGGGGAGAGAGGGAGAACTGGGAAATTATGAATTAATTAATTTATCTCCAGTTCTGCAAATCTGACAGAGCAAACCTTGTGCTGTAATCATGCTGGTAATGCTTCTGCTGAAGATGTGTGTGATTCTGCACGTTGCACTTCAAAGGAGAGAGGAATCAAGGGAAACCAAAGGGGAATAATGAGAATGACTGAAGCCCCATAAAGACTGACTAGTGAAGACGAGTTCAGTACCTGGATTGTTTAGGGTACAGAAGAGGGTCTAAGGAAAAGGTTGATTGCACAATCCCCTGAGGCTGTTGCTGAGAGCAGAACAAGCAGGTTGGGGCTTCTAGGAGGACAGGCCAAGGAGCACTGGCCTGCAGTGGCAGCAAAGAAATTTCAAACTAGGTATTAAGAGCAACATTTTAGATGAGCAACTGCTGGAGCACTGCCAAGAAGCCTCCTGTGTACAGCACAGTCTTCACCAGCTGTTTTAAGCCTAGGTTAGCAACACACCTGTTATAGCCTTGATCCTGCCAGGGGGCAAGGGAAGGATGAGAACATCCTGACATGGTCCTAATTTTCTTTCATCATCTTATTTAGAAAGATATTCTTTCCCAGATGTAACTCAAAAATGGAGCATTTTTTCCCCCTGAGAGTAATTATTTTATTCTGCTGTATCTTTTTCTTTAATGTAAACCTGAAGTTCCAGAGAAATCATAGGCTGTCATGCTCTGCTCTCCAAGGTGTGACTACACACAGGCTTTGCACTTAGAGAGCTATTTTTAGAGGATATAGTTTTCAGTCAGAAGCCTTGCTTTATCTCCAGGTATGAACTTCTACGTCCTTCCTATACAACAGTTATGTTAATGTAAGCTAATTTTACACTGCATCAGTTGCATCCAAATTAAACTGTATTACAGTTAATCCATTTAACTGTGCATCAAAGGCCACAAACCACATATACAAAAGCTAAAAAATGCAAGAGTGAGGGCTGCCACCTTAACTTTACACAGTGATCTCTCTGTGTAGAGGTCTTTAGTTACGTGATGATACTTTTTCTTCCGGAGAAATCTTGTCTCAGTTGGCAGACTGGTAACACTCAGGGAGGGATTTTAGCAGAGCAGTACAGTGAAGGGGATGGCTGGTCTCAGCTCAGACGAAAATATAGAAAAAACTGGATTCCATCATTCCATCTGTACCTTTTCAACATGCTTCTATGTGACAATGACAAATCAGTGACACCTTCCTTCCTTAGATGAGCTCCAATTTCTCGATTCACTGATCCCTGATTGGAAGCACTTCAGCTTGGTCTGCAGTAATATAAAGTGCTGTCACTTGCAACTGGAGTCATTGAGAGATGTTTTTTGAGATGCTAAGTGACACTTCCTCCTAAGAACTCAGAAGAATCCAGGTCTCAGTATCTCAAATACAATGAACAGTTTTGACATACACTAAATTTTTTCCTTGGTTTCTAACTTCTCCTAAAGCAAAAAATTACAGCATATGCCTAAAAATGTAATGGCATTGTGACATATCTGAATACACAAGCTCATGTTTGGATACCTTCTAATAGCAGATTCATATCTCATGTGTTATCTCAAAAATCAGCCTCATTTAATATCAGAGAGAAAAGTTGTGCATGATCCATATGAATGTCACTAGAATTAAGGTTTAAAACAGAAAACCTAGAATTGGAGTTATTCTATTGTGTATGTATTTGTTGATGCTGAATGGATAAAACAGCAATTCAGAATTAAACTGAAACCAAGGAGCTGCTGGCAGATGATGCAAGAGCCTGTGGCTGTGGCAGCTGGAGTGTCACCACTGCCTACCTGCATTTTCTATCAGGAACAAACTGGTACTTTTCTCCCTCTAGTTTTTAATTGTAGGGTGACTTCTCATATTTGACAAAGACTCTGGTTTTCCAGTTTTGGTTGCATAAATGGGCAAGATTGGAAAATTTGGTCAACTACAAAAAGTCTGCTAGCCCAAAAGACTGAGAGCGCTTGCTATGTACATCTGTTGAATTCAAATAGTACTACTACTGCTACTACTATTTTTCTAACCAAAACATAAAACTGAATTTAAAATTTAAATCACATAGAACTGCAATAGAGATAAACAGTCTCCTCTCCTTCAGCTTCTCACCTACAAAGTCCACCTTCCATCACTTTTGGTCTCATATTTTGTCCGTGAGAGTGAAAGCGATAACGCTCCATTTTAAAGAAAGACCTGCATATTTTTCAGTTTGATGCCAGAGAAGGAAAATGCTGCTGTGCTGTTGGGCTTTGAAAGTGTAAGCAATTGCCAAAAAGACTGCCCTCAGTGGTTATCTTTTATAAATGCTGGTGACCATTACATTAAAAAGGAACTTTGGAATGTTGCAGCCTGATTTGAGTCGTCACAGCAGAATCCAGCAAAGCACCAAGCAAAGGGCATAGAATATAAACAGTATCATGTCACTCCCAGTGATAGCACTGAGGGTGTCATTTGCTCTATTGATGTATTGCAAATAAAAATGAGAAAGGAAAATTAGGACTACATTACAAGTGAAAAATAGCTGCAAATACAAGTGAGAACAAATACTTTGGAAAATATTTTGCACAGTTAATACAAGTGTTTTAAAAGTCCTGATTATCATGTCTGTTATGAGTTAACAAGTTCTCAGACATGCTCATTTACTTTAAGCAATGGCTGCAGTAAAACTGAACGGTGCCACGCCACATTCTGTATGACTGGAAGTGGAGCTGCTTTGAGTGGTTTCCACTGCATTGGGGGAAGGCCAGATTAAATGCTGCAGAGAACAGTGCCAGTGAAGTTAAAGGCACAGGGATCTGAATTCTTTACTGAAATCATTCACAAAACTGAAGGCCAGGCACACAGAGGTCCCATCATACTGGAGCACAGTCAAAACACTTGGCCTCATGCTAAGATGACAGGAAAACCCTGATGCTGTTAGTGATGGTCTCATGTAGAGTCTCACAAGAAGGAAGGCAGAGCCCCTGGCACCTTCTCATTTAGTAGCATGACAAGGAGCAGAAGCAACCTAAAAGTTTATGTATTTATGTTTCAGTTCTCTTTTCCTTGTTAACTTACTTTTCTGGTTTTAGATCCCTGTAAATGATTCCAAGACCATGGAGGTGGTCTAATGCCAAGGCCAGCTCAGCTAAGTAGAACTTGACATCCTCTTCTGTAAACATCACCTGGAGAGAAGGAAGACCACATTTATTTATTGGACAGTGGTGGGTTGGCTTGCCTTAAGCAGACACAGGGAAGGAATTGTCTAACTTGGGAATGCTGGAAGGACCATCATATCAGGTTCAATTTTCCATAATTTATGTGAACTGACATTAACAATTCTTACCAGATTCTCCCTATAAAACAAAATTTGATCTATGGAGCACCTCTATTCCTTAAAATATGCTGCTCTCATTCATCTGTTTCATCTGTTTAGATGATATTATGTCACAGTATTAGGAATAAATGATAACTCCTTAGCCTTTGGAAACGATCAGCAAAATTAAACACATTCAGTGCAGCCCATATTGCTTTCATATCCCTTAACTTGCTAAAGTCTTGGCATTTGGTTACCAAATTCCCATGAAATAGCATGGGAAACCTTTTTGGGGAAGTGGAATACTTCCAAGGCTGAGCAGAATACCCAGCATGGAGAGAATCAGAGGTGGATTTAAAACCCCATGCCTTGGAGGTCCAAGGAGTATCAGCGCAGATGCCCTAGGCAGTGATGTGCTGACAAACATCCAAGGCCTGATGAGGTGCTAACTGAAGACAGTGTTTTCTGCAGCTGATATGGACACTGCTAACACTGAAAGCTGTGTTTTAGGTGAGAAGAAACTTCTGTAATCAAAAAACCAATAAGCTCTGAAAAACTCAGATGGCAGGAAACCCCTTTGGTTCAACTTCCATTATATCTGAGATGTTCTCTTTAATTAAATTTCAATATGCACAGAGATAATAATGCAGAAAAAGAAGCTGATATATTGGATACACAAGTGTGATTATGCATGACAGAAGTAAAATGAGTCAGTTGAATACAAATTTACTTGTCATATGTAAATGTAAATTCTACAGTAGAAGTTGTAGAGCTTAATTTTAAAATTAAGTCTCTGCTCTCAAAAATGGGTAGCCAAAATATCTGAGTGCTTTGAGAAGCTCCAGACAGCTGAGAGAAAAAAGAGATGATTCAGAGTACAGATGTCACATAATTTAATTAAGAATTTTACTGCAAAGGCTAGAAACAAAACCACAAGGAAAATAATAAATGAATACACAAGCAAAACCTCTCAAATTTAATTGTATTGAATGTAAAAATGACATTAATTTTAAAAGAAATTTAAATTATTTATAAGATTTAAAATAAACAATGTAGGCAAGAAATTAAATCAATAGAATCCAGGAAAAATCTAATCTATACATATACACCTAGTTAAAGTCAGATGTCTCAAAAAGACAGAGCAAGAAATAGGCAAGCTCTGCATGCATGCACACAATATATGTATATGGGATCTGACTTGAAGTCCACTGAAATCAATACCTTTTGACCTAATCTATAACTACAATTTGCAAACAGTTCAAGCTTTCCCAGAACTTCTTCCCTTGCAATACCTTGCCCCTAAACAGTAGCAAAGTATAGGCAGGCAAGGTGAGCTGCAAGCACTGAAAAAAGAGAAGTATGTTTTTACTGTCAGCTTAATGAGTCATTAATGACAGTATACAGTACAGGAATTGGTGAATTGCCCTGGACAAGCTCTGGGGAAAACATGAAGCTTTAAAGAAGTAAAAAGTCTGAGCTGTTGTCTTCCACTTTTGATTTCCCTGGCTGTGCAGAACATGGACCTGCCCTCTTAGGCAAGAGCCACATTTTCTGTCTTCCATGAAATCAGAGAGACCCTTGCTGAGACAGCAGCACTGCCTCATTAATGAAGCTTGGTCTCATGACAACAGCAGAAGGACATTTTACATTAAATTTTTAAAATATTTTTTCTCATATTAAAAATAACTGCTACCAGGGACTGAATATTTATATAAGGATCATTACTCAGCAGTGTAATTAACTTGTTACCAATGTCTTCTTGCATTAGCAAACAAACCTTAAAAGCAAAAGCTTGGGGTCCCAAGTTGCAGGGCACACAGCATCCTGTAGCATGTCAATGAATCAGGAATTGAACAGGGGTGGGGGAGAGCTGGGGAAATTTTGACTGAAAATACTGTTTTCACAGCTTTTTTAGTCCATCAGTAGCTCCCCAAATCCAAGAAGAGCAACAGAGCTTCCCCTCAAGATGGCATTTGAAAGGTTCCTGCCTTTAAACACTCTTTGATAAGTGGTTGCCTGCATCTCTGTCCCCACACCCTCAGAAGTACCAAGGGCTGGGGACATTGTGTTGGTGACAGAAAACACCAGGGCACAGGCAGGGCAGCCATCCTGCCTCACTGGAGCCTCCTGCACTCCTGCAGAGATCTCTCTGGGACTGCTGGCTCACAGAGGTTTGGAGATACAGGAAAGAGCTAAACTAACCTAGAAAACCTGCTGTGGCTGCTCTGCGTGGGCACCGGCGAGACTCGGGTTTGGGACGTTCCCTGCCTGCAGCAGTCCCTCTCCAGGGGCATGGCATGCAGAGGACAGGGGAGGGATGAGAGCCTGGGGAGGGAATGGAAGCAGCAGCTGCTCCTGGCAGGCAGGAGGGGGACACATGAGGGCTGTGATAGTCAATCCCCCATGTCTGGGCTGGTGCATGGTCCTTAACCTGCTCCCAGCAGCTGCAGAGGCTGGCCCTGACCCATGGCCATCCCTCCCTCCTCCCTGGCAGTATATGTGTGTTTTTCCAGAGGTTCTGTGCTCATCCCTAGGGCAAAATGTATTGGGGATTGATTTCTCAGACTATTTTTCATCACATCAAAGACTTACTCTGAAAGCATCAAGTCTGGGGCTATTTTGCTGCAGGAATGGCATACTAGTGGAGCAGTTTTCTCTGGCAGTGATGCCTACATGGTATCTGCTGCATCACCTCTGGCATAATTCAAATACAATTATTAAGAACCCACTGAACCATGCAAGATGAGATAGCTCTATTACATATATATATGACTATTCCTAAGGCCATTTTTCATTCCCACGAACTCAATTTGAGTTCTGAAAATCCAAGACAGTCTTTCATTTCTGAGTTCAAGATCTATCATCTTACCTCTTTGGAGAGTCTGGTGAAAAGGTCCCCTCCCCGCAGGAAATCTAGTATTAGGTACAGCTTTCCCTCTGTTTGAAATGCTGCATTAGAAAAGGATGAAGATGTTGGAAGTTTGAATCAAGATAAAGTCCCCGAAGAGTAAGTCCTGTTGACTAGCAGTGTATCATCCATGCCATTGCTTCACTGACACTTCAAAACTTTGAGAACCGAAAAAAAACATTTCTGTATAGAACTTAGCAATTGAGCTTTGGCTATGGGAAAAAATAGTGTCAGTTGAGAGACACTGTGCATTACCAATATATTCATTTCCATGTTAAGCACCTATGAATTAACAGTGTTTCCCACTCCACAAGGTATCAGGAGTCACTGAGAGCGAGGCATAGAGAGAGGTTTCCATGTCTGTGTGAGAGAAGAGCCCACATACCCAAACGCCCTCAGAATACCTGTGACAGTAGTGATGGGGCTGGTGTGGCAGGAGACAACTCCAGCAAGACACCACACTCATGTATACACCTATAAAGATTTGGACTGGTACAACCTGCTTTTATTTAAATTCTCTGTCTTTCTAAATGATACCTGACAGCAGGTGAGAGTTTGGCAGATGTAAACTCAGCAGTACCCCACCAGCACAAACTATCACGTCAGACTTTATGATAAATTTATTTCAGTGGAGGAATGGCTGAAACTTACAAGTACTTGATGTCTCCTTCAGCATAAATGAAGAATTTCACACAAGTAGCCTCTATGACTTTGTTAGCAACAGAGTCATAAGTAGGCAGGGGGCATCTGCACCAAAGTGTAACACACCTAGTTACAATTCTCCACCCAAATTAAGAACAAACATGAATTATATTTTATTATAGTTACCATAATGAAGCTTGACTATGAAAGGATGGTTCACTTCTGCCAAAATATCTCTCTCCATTTTAGATCGTACCCGATCACGAACTGTAAAGAAAGAACAATAAGAACAGTGACATATCAAGAAGCAGCATGGTCATTGGATACAGTACTGGAATAAGGTTCTGGCAATCTGGATTCTGATCCTCACTCTGCTATTTCTGACTGTCTGGTCTGTGTAGCAAGTTCTCTAGGAAGGCCCTGTGTCTTTCCCTATAGAGAGCTGCCCTAACTAAAATGACTACGGTATTGCAAACAAGAAGAAGGCAATTACACTTCACAGAAGAGAATGTTAATGTGAAAATGAAAACTACACAAAATTAATTACTTTACTTCATTTAAGATGAAACAGAATGTACCAGTCCCAGAGCAAGTCAGTTTAATCTTGTTCAAATTAAGTTATTGTATTTTGCTGATGCTAGCAGCATTTATGACGTATTATTGAATAGCACTTTCTGGAAGAAGTCTGTATATACAATATTCAAAACTTCCAATAAACCACCACCCAAACAATCATAACAAAGAAAAATTCCAAATAAAAATAGTAACTAATTATTTTTATGTGTAGAGATAACTTTATTGTGTGACAGCAGAGAGAAAAATACTTTTTGTGTTTGAGATGACTAGAGAGTAAGGGAAATCATAATTTCCGAGGTGAGCTGAGTTCAAGCTAAACAAAACTAATGCTGAAGATTTCATACCAAAGCCATTTAACAGAATATTCAGACACTGAGGAGGATTCAAGTCCCCATGTTACCAAATCTTGATCCTAAGGATGCATTTACATTTTTCAGTCAATCACTACTTTACTGAAAAATATTGACATTTTCTTTGTTCTCTTCACAATGCCAATATGCTTTTCAGATGAAAGCATCTAGAAGACATATTAAGAAACTATTTTAGGTAGCAAAGCCTGAGATCTGTCAGACTCTGTTATTGCAGGCATGTGTTGTGGAGCTGCTCAGAGTACTGAGCTGAGTACTCTCAGCACCCGAGTAAGGAACATACATAACAAAACCCCCGTCTATTGCTGTACTTCAAAAATTGATGTACTTCAAAAATTGACAGAAATAGGTCCAAACCAGCTGATCTGAAAACCTTAAATAGCACAGGTGACATACTCTGGTTTCTTGCTATTTTGATGCTTAACTTAGGCCAATAGCGATGTAAGCTTTACTAGCTCATTCGAGCTACCTTGTAGATAAATTCAAAACAGAGGGAATCTCATCCCACAAGTAAAAATCACACATCCTACACTCACAAAATTCTTAACCTATGTGAAGACAGACTGTTTCTTGTGCTGTCAATCAAGGATGATCCCAGGTGGGAATTTGTGTTGGATAGATGGGCATTGCTGGACACTATGCGGGACATTTCCATTAAGCTTGCTTAGGTAGCCTAAGAAAGTGCCTCCCTGCATTTGCACTGCAGAGTTTGTGACAACAGGCTGTCAGAGCAGCAGCACATCATTCATATCAATCACCATATCAATCCTCCAGCCATCATTTTAACCTCTCAACAGGCAAAGGCTCAGCTGTGCAGCCCAGTGCTTTGCTGAAGCCCCATGCCCTGCTTGCTGCTGTGGTGGTTACCAGATGTGGACCTGTAATCACACAAGCCACCCTTCTCACCAAAGGCACACAAGAGGCACACCAGACTTAAAGAGAAGGTGATGTCACCACAGAAGACATCTCACTCTCCAGTCATGGCCCCTGAAGCTGTAGCTGCTGCATTAAGGGGCGACATTTCCTTTTGCAAACCTGTCTTTCGGGAGCAGAAGTTGGGCTTGTGAAGCTCAGGAGGCTCAGCAGCCCCACAGACTGTCCCCACCTGGGCACTGCTGTCCTCATAGGGCCTGGGCCAGCCCAGGACCCCTCAGGCAGCATTTGGTGGCAAGAGCACTAATGAGGGTGCGTGGCAGTGGCGTGGGCTCTGCCCTGCTCCATGGGCTGAGACCCCCCTGGTGCCCTGCATGTGCCCCACCATGCTTCCCTCGGGGCCAGCTGGGTCCTGCCAGGGTATGGATGCTCTAAATTAGTGCTCCCATGGCAGATACCATTTTCCACTTAGAACTTTCCTCTTTAAAATCTTATTTAGAGAAAGATCCAGCAAGACAGTGCATATTACAGACATCTTAATGAACTGCCATGGCCAAGGGCACTGGGCTGCAAAGCAAACGTGATAAACAGCAAAGTGCCAGTGTGAATATCTGCTGACTGCACTGAGGTACAGCAACCTGGTCCCTCCCCAGAGTCCTCTGGAGGTGGCTCAGGACAGCACTTGGTGATTTGGTTGCCTCTCTGGGTGGGTCAGTCCCTTTCCAGTGATTTTGGAAACTGTCTTCTTGATGTCACCAGGCTGAAATTGGTGTTTGAAAGTTTAAATTTTTTTTTAACTAAGAATGGGTTGTCAGATGATAGGTTTGCTTTTCATCAATGTTTTGTTTTTTTTGTCCTTTTTGACAATTTTAACTGAAGTGCTGCTGAATCCCCTGACCTGAAACATCAGGGAGAGAAATCCCCCTGCATGTGTGACAAAAGCATCTGCCACTTACAGAAAGCTGTTTCTACAGGAAGATACATGCAGAAAATACACAAATAAGGTTAAAAATTTCACAATCTGCCCAGAGATGTTTGGCAAAAAGCATTATTAATTATAAATTATTTGCTCATCCCTACCTTTCAATAAGAAATGTCACTGCTTAACCAGAAGTGAAGAACTAATTAATTAATTAAGCAAGAATAAGGGGAGCTACAAACTAAGTTAATTAAATCAGCATCAAAAAGTATTGCAACAGGAGAAATAAATCAGTGAACAAAACAATGGCTTCAAATTTCATCCATTACCCTCCTCACTTCTTTAAAACTCAGCACTTTGCCTCAAGTGGAGTAAAACCAAAATAGGACTCAGGCTTACGAACTTGCAACTCAATTTCAAATTCTTCACATAGCAGAGGAACACAAAAAAGATAATGCAAATAGAAAATCTACATAAAACTCTCTGCAACATCCTTTTCAATTCTATTGCTGTTATTTTAATCTGGTTTTAATACTGTTAATGTTTGCCTACTGTTGTAGGCAGAAGTAGAGAGCTAAATTCTCAACTCAAATCCACACTGCCTATGTCCAGAAGACAAAGTACGTGTGTGGTGCCTAGTCACCTGAGATATGGAGAAATACAGGCTTTCTAAAAGTGACCACAGTCTTGCTTCAGTGGTTCTGCTTGGAAATACTATTTGCTTTACTGTGTTCTTGTTCCACACAGTACTAAACTCAAATCCTCTAAAGAGCAGCCTTTCATGCTGCACCTACATTCATCAGCAGAGCATTATTACAAGACAAAGGAAAAACAGAAAAGCGTCCTGTTGACACACTGGATGCAGGAGCGTACCAATAATGTCGCACAGGGACTTCATGTGCTTTTCTTTTGAAATGCATATCATTCTGTGAAGGTGATTTTTCTGGAAGAAAGTTCCTCTGTGGCCCGAAATATGGAACCTTTTTGAGATGGGGAAAGAGCCATTATACCACAGCTTTACCACTCAGCCCTATGCTTCTGCAGCAAAGGTGGAAAAACAGATCTCCAGAGCAGAGACATTCCTTTGTAAAAGGGCACTCTGAAAAATCAGTAAGAATGCAGACTGGGTTTCAGGAGTCCAGAGTCTGGGGGAGGTCATTTTATCTCCCCCTCCTTTTTATTTTTTTTTTTCTCCTTTTACATGAAACAACACATTTGGCTTTAAAGAAATCAAAGAGTTGCCTTTGTTTGTTGTATTTTAAAGTAGCCTTGATGCTCCAATGTTGAGATTTGGAATGATAGATGTCTCTAAATCAATACTACACTTTAGTATTGGACTTCCATTTCTAGTCTTTATCACCTATTCATTATTCTCTCTGTTTGTAAAAGTTAATTAAATCTCGCTATATCCCTCTGAAGTATCTCTGCTCAGTTTTCCAACAAAGAGAATTAAAGAACAGATTGATGAAATCTGATGCTGCAGAAAAAAAAAAAATTAAAGAAAAAAAATCACATGGGACTTGTCAGGTGCAAACATGGCTTCTAGGACATACAAACTCAGCTGAAAATAAATCCTCAGAGCAATAACCTGAGCCCTTGTCATATTTTCCTCATAGCCTGGACCAGCAAGGAGCAGCTTGGTGAGCTGAGGGTGCTGCACAGTCGCCTCCTTCCTATCCCATGGAGCCTCTGGCAGCTGCAACCTCCTGCTGTTTTCTCACTGGGACACCAACTTGGATCTCTCCTCTTGACCAAAAAAATCCACAGACGCTGCAGGAGATTAAGTGTGTTTTAGATTTTTGGCTGAAATTAGCTGTTGGGCTCAACCCCATGATTAGAGAAATATAGACTGACAGACCAGCCAGACGATCACATAAATCTCATGTCCTTATGCAGAGGTGAAATTTCAATTTTTGTGTATTTTTAAGCAGAACTGGACCACTGAATATCCACAGATTTGCTTATGCATAGCTCCCAGGTGAAACTGTTTCTCACCAGAGTCTGGGAGCTGCAGATGTGAAATGGTATCCAATAAGCCAAATCCTATGGTGATGTATGTCAGCAGAAAAGTCAGAATTACACCCCTCACAAATGTGTAAACCAGTTCTAACTAAATTCATTGAAACCAGACTCAATAAACAGCTTGATAAAGAGAAAAGAAAGCTGCCATCTGCTAGAAGGGAATTTCCTCTAAAGATCCAAAACCTACAGCTGGAAATACATCTGTTCACAACTTGTGCAAAACTGAAAATCTTCAACACCTCTGCAGAGTTGCACCTGGAACTCTTTTTCTTTTTATGGAAATCATAGGTTTGATTTAAATTTATTTACCTTAGTGGATGTGATATCCTGTGAAATCATCAATAAAGTATTTGTTTCTTGAATTTGGGTGTAACATGCTCCTATGCTTCATTTGCTTCAGTTGTACCGAAGTGGAACTTGTAACTATTTTTTATTATTATTAATACTATTGCAGGAAATAACAATTTCAGTACTAACTCTTACTGACAGGCAATAATTACCTATGCTCTAGGAACAGGCATAATTTCAAAATGACAAATTAATAAGAAGGCTGGCCTTAGAATTCAGATGCCCCAGTAAACACTTCATCAGCAGCTCTGGAAATTATGATGAACTGAAGGAAGAAACTGGTTTCATATAGTTTTGCAATAAAGAAAATTTGTTTAAAACGTGTATGAGACAGTTGGCCTTTTCTCCCCACACAAAATAGGTATTTCAGATTTAGTTTCAGCATACAAGAAACCAATAACACAAAGATGACCAGGACATATAGTCCTCAGTCCTACTCTTAAATACAATCTAAAGAGGGATGAATTTTTTCCCTTGCAGCTCCTGCCCTGCTGCAGTGCTGGCTAACTTGCATGCAGCTGCAAAGAAGAGGCAGCACTAGGATTCATATTTCCTATCCATGGAGCATTCCAGTATCAAATGAGTGTCTGCCTTGTGTTTTGCTATGGAGAAGTTGCTAAGCCAAGAGAAGCAATGAAGTGTTTTTTTTTTTTTTTTTTTTTTACTTGTCCTGCTTGAGATGCAGATGATCCAGATGTCCAGGAACTGTTGGGTCTCTCAGGGCAGTGAGTTTTGCCACTTGCCTTTTAAGCTTGAAGCCCAGCGTGGTTTAATCAAGCACTGCTGCTCTTTGCTCTGAAAACACACCTGTTTGGTGGGTTTTACAGGGAGAGCTGAGTAAAGTCTGTGCATCACCTTACTCTGGAGGTGTGAAAGATGTCTGTGCTTTGGCATTCACCACAAATACTTTCTGCAGCATATCATCAAAGGCAAAAATACAGCTTTTATGATTGAAAAGTATGAGGAGTGAACACTGGCTCAGGGATGAAAACGCAGAGATATTCCCTCTTATGCCTGCCTTCTACAGGAAAAAAAACTGTCCCCTTTGTTCAGTCTCTCCAGGTCTAAAAAGCCATTTGGATTGAAAGGGACATTTCCTCTCCTTCAGGACCTTTGAGCAACTACTAATTCACTTAGTAAAAGGGTGTGAGTGTGGCATAGGATCTCCCCAAGAACTCTTGGCACACGAACTCAGGGCAAAGTTTCCCTGTGTGAGAGTCATTTAAAGCCCACTCAAGTCCCTTCTCTTTTGTTATATGAGCCCCTACTATTTTGTTTAATGGCACAGTATGAAACCTTCTGCCTGGTCCAGCCCAGATGTTTAAGGATGAGACCAAAAATCTTTTATAAAATATTAAGTGAGAATTCCTGGAAGGAGAGGAAATGTGGTATTTCTTCTCTGTGTAGAACATATGTACTGGGATGCTGTTATTTGCCACCAGGGCAGTTTTAGTCATAGGCTGAAGTAATCCTAGTAAATATTTTCTGTTGGCCTGTTTGAAAGTTGTAATTTTGAATATTTTTTAAGATTTTTTGCTGTGGGTTTTTGTTCTCTAAACTGGAACAGAAATTCTAAATTTGGCACGTTTTGCCAAAATTAAATGGAGAAAAATTGTTTTGGCTGCATCAAAGTACACTTTGTTAAGGGTTTTATTTTATCTCCTCTTTCTTAACTCTAATTATAATGTACAACTATAAAATATTGTTTGAAAAGGTATACAATCAGACCAAAGAATTCTGCTGAAATGCTTAATAATGATATTTTGTCAAGCAGAATTTCCCTCAACTGTCCTTTTTCTATGGATAGACACTCTGTCAGAAACTAATCTTTTCTTTATAAGTTGTAACATAAATTCAGAAGATAGTTAATAAAAAAACCCATCAGGAAGTTTTAAAACAGAATCCCTATGTCTTCCAGGTTTAGGGTAAACATGCAAAGTTTTGAAGTGAAGTTTTTGTGATTGTTTACCAGTTTAGCTCTGACACGGGTAACGTGAGGCAGTGGCTGGACAGTGAGAGGTTCCCTTCTCAGAAGGGAGGGTTTGGAACGATTTGATCAAAAGACAGGAGGCAAATGTTAACATTCTCCCTAAGCTGTCCAGACCACAACTGCACTATGCTGACTTCTCACTCTAAACACTCTTTCCATTAGGCTGCTTGGATGTGGTAAACACAGAGCCAGTCCAATCTGACTTGTTCTAACAAAATCTTTTGGATGAGCATTTCAGTTACTGAATTGCAAAAAATTTTGGTTTCCAAAACAAATAACTACTATATCTAAGGCATCACTGAGGAAGCTGGAATAGTGGCTTATCATCCAACATTGAAGGCACACTTCATTTAGGAGATATGAAGCCCTGAGACAGATTCTATTTGTAAACCACACAGGATGAGGTTTAGCAGGTTACTTGTAACCCAGGCCTCCATGCTACCTGCACACAAAACAGACAGGAATTTAGAATTTAAATAATTCAGTAAAATTGTGCCATTTAATGTTAACATTCAGATAAAACAGACCTCTGCTTCGCCCAGGACCTGATGTGATGCAGACATACTTAATATAGCTCTGCTGATACATTTGCCTCATAAAAATGAAAAAGCATCTGTGAGACGGCTGTCTGTCACTGAAGAAGCCTCCAGTCCCACCAGCAAGCAGGGTGTGAAGTCAAGGCAAGGTCATTTCCTAAATTAGAGCATAAGAAAAAGCCTGCTCTTTTGCTGTTATCAACATGCTCATTAAAGCTTTGCAATCAGCAAGCCTTGGTCACACAGACAACAACAAAAAAAAGGCTGATTTATTGTTTTCTCCTTTGACAAGAGAAACACAGTCCTCAAACCATTGTGAATTGTTTTTCAGCCTGGACTCCACTACCGTATAGGGATTGTTGTGGAAGATATGACTAAGTTGAGGGAGTTTCTGGGTGAAATCATGGCCCTAAAGCAGTCAATAGTAAAACCGCTGTTGACATTAATAGGATCTCACCAGCTACATCTCAGTCCCTATATACAGCTCTAAAAATATGTGTAGCTGCTTGAGCTCTAAAAGAATACCTAACCAAAAAGGAAATCTTGTTTTTTCCCCCTATGTTACTGAGAAACTGCCAAAAGCTAAACATAAACACTACTGAGCAATGACTACAGGGAGACAGTAGGAGAGCAGATAAATATTTAAAGGATATAAACATGGAGGAAAAAGACTTATTTATCAAAATAAAAGGAAAGAAATTAATATAAATAGGAGAAGATAAGTGAAACAGAAAAAGAGGAAATGTAGGCTATGTTGGGCAAACTGTAACTGCATGAACCCCTACAGAGCAGAGCAATGGCTTGGGATTGGAACCTCCTTACTGACATATTTTAAAACAAAACTGAACAGGAAAAGTTAAATAACTATTTAGTAAGAAACCAGCCTGCCCTGACTGCAGGGGAATGAGACTGCACTTTTCACTATGTGCTACTTTACTGCAGTGACTACACCTCAATAAAGGACATCTTAAGGAAAATCTAGATTTCATTATTATGCACAAGTGTTTGGAAGGCTGTCTGAAACACAGCATTTACAGCAGGATTAATGCCCATAGCATTATATCAGAACATTCCACCAAAGTGAAAAAAAAATCAGGAACCAAAAATTCATGTTGGAAGTGAACTTGAAAACCCTGTGAATAACCACAAGCAGTTTCGTTTCCACACAGTGCTTTTAATTTTGTGGTCTCAGATAGCCTTATCAAGAATCTCTGATCTCTATGGCTGTTACCTGTGGGTGAGAGCCGTGGGTAAGGCAGAGGGGTAATGCAGCCCTCTGGGGCCACCCAGTCCTGTGACAGTCCTTCCAGTGACTGGTAGCAAACCAAACTCCACACACAGAGCAAACTTTCAGGCTTCCTCAAAACTCTGCTTTGGAAGTTGTTTGCTTTGTGCTGGGAACACCATGTAAAAACAAAAATACAAAACAGTACTTCTAAATGTACACTTGCAAATTTTTCTTTCTTAGGATAACTTACAAGATAGTACCTAGCTGGATGACATTGACATTTCACATTGCAGAGCTTATTATGTCCATAATGAAACTAAATTTGAACAGATAAGCATTGACAAAACCTATATAGAAGATAAATATTTAAAGGATATCAAAATGTAGGACCAAGACTTATTTATCAAAATAAAAGGAAAGAAAGGAATATAAATAGAAGGAGATATGTGAAACAGAAAAAGAGGAAATGTAGGCTCTCTTTCAGCAGAAAAGTCAATTCTGAGTTTACAGTGTTGATGAAGACAATTCCCATTCAATGGCAACTATGTCACAGCCCATGCAAAGATCTGAAAGATGACCAGGGACACACTACAATTGTCTGAACAACTCAGGCTTTGCCTGGATTTACAAAAGTAATCTACTGCTGCTGAGAAAATGTCAGTTAAATTAATGTGCCATGGAAACCTTTTGAGTGTGCCAGTTACTATCACATGTAGATAGAAAATGCTGTGGAGAAAATAGAAAGGAGAGGCTGTCATTGATGCTGATTGCTGGTCTCTCCTCAACCATCAAAACCTTCATCTTGAAGCAAACACCACAGCCACACAGAATCTGAAACTGACATGTGTGACCTACATGAAGAATGTGAAAACAGAGAATAATTTTGCTTCTGTAGAAACAAATCCCACATGGTAGTCTCCCACACAGTGCTATCTAACTTCTATAGAGAGCCAGCTATGTGCTAGCACACCTCCAGGAGCAGTTGTGAACAGAATGCCTGGCCAGCTGTTTGGTGAAGCTTTACAAGTGATCCAGCTGCAGTGCTGTGAGGAAAACCATCACCAGTGCAACTGACCCCTCCTCTGCTGTCACTCTGACTTAAAATGGCATCAAGTGACAGCACTGACCTCACTGTTAATCTGTCCTCATGCTTGAAAGGAAATAAGGTTTTTCTGCTGTGTTATGGGAACCAATAAAAGCAGTTGGATGCAACTCCCAGATGATGCTGACGAATTTGGTTTCCAACCAACTACAAATGCACTGCAGTTGCAGGCAGCTGAACTTGGTTAAATAGCAATTATCCTGGCTGTTACAAATGGTGCAACTTATTCAATGAACAGAACAAACAAATGCTTGTCATATAGATAATGGATTTGTACCACAGCCAAAGACTTGCAGAGTCCACCAGGGAGGTTAAAAATCCCAGGGATGTTTAGCTATTGTATTTTCAGTTTAGCTTTCCACTACAGCTGGAAATTTATTCAAAAGCTGTTGATTTTGAATATTGATTCAAAATTCAATTTTGAGTTGATTCATAGTACTGATTATTTCAAATAATCAATGCACTATACACAAGACACATTTCCTAAAAATTTCTTTGTTTGGAATCTTTAGCCATCAAATTCCCTAACGCAATAGACTGCACTTCAGTGAGGTGGGGTGTTAATAACATCCCCATTAATATCTGACTATTACTCCTCCAAAGGGCAGTGAGCACTGTGAAGAGCAGGCTGGCATAACTGGGTTAGCATTACAGACATGGAGATTGAGCAGAGGAGCAGCAGTAAGGGTAGCTGAGTCTTGTTCATGAAGCAGGCTAGCAGCAGAACTGTGAGCACAGCCAAAGACTTGTAATTCCTAAACTGAAGTACCAGCTCCCATGCTAGACACAGCCTGCCATGAAAGAACAGACAACATGACATAACTCAAAGGAGATGAAGACTAAGAGCATCCGAGCCTGTATTTGCCAAAAGAGCAATTTTTCTCTTCCTGTAATTCGCAGCTTTGTGGTACCAACAGCAAGCTCTTGGCCATCAGGCAGGATTAAAAGACTTCCAGAGGTTCATTCATGTGCTGAACAGCTGACATGATGGGCTGCCAGCAATAGCTTCCCTCTTTTGGCAGTGATTTGCTTAAAATTAGAAGCATTGCAAGCAAGCACAAAGCTTACAAAGCTCCTTTAAGACAGTGCAAGACAAACAAGACACAAAAAATTTCAACCCTCAAGATTAAAACAAAAGAAAACCAGAAAAGTAGACTATCACATGATTTTCATTTGGCTTATAGGACACCAGCTAGAAATGCAGAAGAAAAAGGGCAGCAGGGAAGGTAAAACAGTGATCAGTGTTTTGTTTGTCACTGGTAAAGCCCAGATGGCCTGGGAACACCCTGTCCACTGAAAATGTGCTTATTTCTTAAACTAAATGGGAGAAGGAGTGTGGAGGTTGACAGCTGCAGGCAACCACCCTCCAGAAATCCTCAGAGCATCATGGACTCATGGATTATGCTGAGTTGGAAGGGACCCATCATGATCATCAAGACCAACTCCTGGCCTTGCACAGGACACCCCAAGAATCACGCCATTTAACAAACCCATCTACCCAAGGGCTTCTTCTAGGAACTTTCTCTGAATGGGACTCTCCAAAGGAACAAACATCTCGAGAATCTGACCACTCTGCTGTCTTTGCAGAAAGACATTTCTACTAGTTTAATTACACCCCCTGAATTTTCAATAATCCTTATGGCAGAGCAGGATTATCTCTGCTCTGGCATAGCAAAGCATTCACAGGGGACCTGAAAGGTAGGACATGCAGCCAGAGCAGATAATGCCTGACTTACCTAGTATATAACTAAATCTTTTAAAATGAGTACCTAGGAAAAATGAACACTGAGGAAGGAAAGGAGCATAAAAGATTCTCAGCCTAGAGAAGATTGAAGCTGAGCATAGCAAACTTCAAGATGCGGAAGAAAACCACAAAGAGGAAAATGTTCTCAAGAGAGAGGAGATGAACTAACAGCTTCAGCTGTGGCAAGGCTGAAGACACTGGACAGATGCTAGGAAGCATTTTGTAACAATATAGTGCTAGAGACAGTCTAAGAATGAGTTGGTCAAACATCTGTGAGGAATGACACAAAAGCATCATTGTAGCACCCTAGGTCAGGGGTGGGCCACGGGACTTCTTCAGGTGCCTTCCAGATGATGCCTCGGTAGCCGTGCGAGGGACAGGGTACCCTCCCAGAGCACCAGTGGGTTCACCTGGCACAGATCCAGGCAAGGACACGAGGCCTGCTTCCAAAGCAGAACCACTGAGCCTCTGTGACTGTCCTGAAGTTCATCTACTCCTCATTCCCAGGTTCTTGGCTCAGGCAGAACACTCTACATGGTCAGCAGTGGCAATCTCATTCTTTTAGCTGAAGCTTCATGTCAGTCTTCATAGATTTGTTCCAATTAAATTAAGCTGTGTGTTTCTCTCCTCTCTCTGCTTTCCAGCTAGTGTTGATGAGGGGTGTGAGGGCTCACAAAGGTCATTGCACTTCCTGGTAAAAGGATTTTTTTCTAGAGATAAAATGGAATTGCATCACATTTTCAAACAGGATAAACATTTCACTTGTGGCTTCAGAGCAACTGCCTGTGTAGTCTCTCCATTCCTGAATCCACAGCAAAAGCAATTAACAGCAATCTGCTACTCAACAATAAAAAATATCAAATGTGATCTTTTCTGTAAAACAATGACCAATTTGGGAGTAACTGCAAATATCTGTCATTAGATACACAATGCAATGAATACAATAAAAAGAATTATCCAGTGGGAGACAAGTCATAATGAAACTCTTGATCAAGTCTGTGATGGAGAGTTTGAAGAATGAGTTTGGGTCTGAAAACCTTTTAACAGTGGTACCTACAGGAGCTGCAGTTTCAATTATCTCCATTGCTGCTTATTTACCATGGCAAGTACACAGATCAATTGAAACTTGAAAGAGGTAGATGGCAAATTGACTGAAAATTATAAGATGATTTGAAAAATTGCTTTCTACCATCAGAAAAGCTGTAAGTATGATGAACTACTTATTCCTGGGAAAAACAAAAAACAAAAAAAACCAAAAACAAACAAAGAAAAACAAACAAACAACAAAAAAAGCAGCTACCATTCCTTTCCTGTCCAGAATAGCCAGGGAGCAAATTCAAATGCAACCTGCATGAGCCACTGAGGGTTCTTATATTTAAAATTTCATTCTTTCTGTATTTCACTGACAGAAGAGTGACTCAACAAACATTTAGAACAAGCTTATATAATTTGATCACAGGTAAAGAGCATATATTTTCTGCTAAAGAAATCAGCAGGTTTTTTCAGTGTTTTCTTCCTCTGACTTCAGATTTGAATCACTTTTGCTCTCTCTACAGAATCTTCACATGAAAACCTGAATAATGCAACCCTCAGATACTGCTAAGGCCCATGGAACTGCTCAAGGATTAGAAGTCAAGGCTGTGGGCACCTTAACCTAACAAAAAGATGAAAAATTTAAGACAACTGTGCTATACCTTGTGAAAAACACAAACATGGGTGCACTCAGTGTCTTCACAGCAAAGCCTGAAACTTTGGCTTAAACCTATGGGTGCACTAAAAAGCAGTGTGGTTCCAACATATGGGAAATAACAGTGTGTGCTGGGACCTGAGGTTGCCCCACCCTTTATGTTGCTCTTTGGGGCCATGACCTGAATGGCCAGGAGAGGCAGGAGGGCACTGGGTGGGCTCCTGAGTGAGTTTCATCAGGAGGGAATTCTGTCTGTGTGCTCCGAAAAGCTGTGCTTGGCAAACCAAGGCACAGCAAAAGGAGATGAGTGGAACAATTCCTTCAAAAGCTCAGTCAGACCCAAGCACCAATGCTGTTGGATGCTAGGACACCCATCAGAGTTTCTGCTGCTGAACTGCTCATGAAGAAAGCTGGAGTTTGCTTCTGAGTCCTGTCCTGCGTGCTCTTTGGGAAGAATAAAACAAAGCTGTTTCAGGCAGCAGCATACCAAGTGGATGAAGCTGCTTTCCAAGTGAACATACAACTGTGCATGGAGCTATAATTTGATATTATTGTAACAGCAGAGTTACACTGGAAGAAAAGTGTGGACAGGAAAGGACTGGCCAATACTGCTGTATTTACCTACAGCAGAAATCACAAGCACAGAAGTGTGTGCTCCTATCTGAATAAGTCCGTCTGATTGACAGGGAGAAAGACAGGGAGTTTGATTTTACTTTTTTACCAATATTTAGGAAAAGACTTAATAATTCTGCCCTGCTTTGAACAACAGGAAGAACCTGCTGTTCAGCTATGTGAGCAGCAGTTTTAACAGAATCACAGAACCAACCAGGTTAGAAAAGACCTCTGGGATCAAAGAGTCCAACCTATGACTGAACACTGCCTTGTCAATTAGACCATGGCATTCAGTGCCACATCCAGCGTTTTCCTGTGAAGAAATTCTTCCTAATGTCCAACCTAAACTTCCCCAAGTGCAGATTAAGACTATGCCCTCTCATCCTATCACTAGCTGCCAGGAAAAAGAGCTCACTACCTTTAAAGTGGTTGTAGAGAGTAGTAAGTTCACCCCTGAACCTCCTTTTCTCCAGGCTAAACATTCCCAGCTCCCTCAGCAGCTTGTCCTAGGACTTGTGCTTCAGACCCTTCACCAGCTCTGTTGCCCCTCTTTGGACCCTATACAGAACTCAAGAGCCAATATTTTCACAAAGAGAAAGTTCAATTTTCTTTGGCAGTTAGGAAAACCCCAAAAGGAACAACAGATTTTTGTGTAAAAACAGACGAGCGAAAATGTCGCCTTGCTACAAAATAGAGAGCATTTTTAACATCCCTTGTTCATTTCTTTAATGTCATAGCAGTGGGAATTTTTTTGCCTCCTAACAGGATCTTCACAATGCACTTGGCATTGTCAAGACACTATAATTTAATCAGGACTTCATACAATGCAAACTCCCACATGGTTTGAATAAAACAGATAATAAAATCTTTAAGTGATGCGTGTTCTGTTTATATTTATAGGCAAAAGTTTTCTCTTCTTGTCCAAATCTGAATCCAAACACTGTACAGATTCACTAAAGAATATTAAGTATCCAACCCAGAAGCTACAAGCTCAATGAAACTTCAGCAAATGCTATGAAAACAAACTTCCAGCGATGCTTTTTGTGGTTTTTGACCTGTCCAGTCTGCTGTATATTCAGGCTAGGACTCGCTATAATATTTACTGATACACAATGAGTTGCCTAAACACAGTTCATTTTCCTTATAATTCACAAATACACATTATTCTCCACAGCCCATTAGAATCAGCCTAAGTGAGCCCTCTCTTTCTTCAGAAAGCAAGCCCTAGCCAAGCTGACCTTTTAGGGGAAGAAGGAAGAGGTGGTCTGCAAGTAAATTTGCAAAAGCACTGTAAAAACACAGCCCAAAAGTGACCCCTAAGCACTGGTTGTTGAAGAACTTGGTTTCATTTTCAAAACTGCCAGAGAGGAAAGAAAGCTCTGCTTCCTCAGATGACAGCTACTAAATCCAATTTACTCCTAAACTGTGAGGAAGGTTGGCATATTCCATAGCACTTTTTGACTCCACAAAACGTGCACGTGAATGGGCCAGGTCCAGATGGTGACCCAAGGGCATTCCTGTCTAGTTCAGCACATACTCACTAGGCTGATCTTTACATTTTAGAGCTACTGGGAAATATACAGAGAAATCAAATATTTTCGTGTTTGTGCACACAGAAGTTGCTATTTCTTTCCAAGCCTGAAAAATCAGTGTATGGTTATTTGTGGAAAGGGGCGAGTCTATGTCTCATCTGGATCTTTTAGGGCACTTCCAGGTCCAGCAATGTTTGTGTTTTTCTGAGCTCAGAGCCCTGACATTTGGAGGGTTACAATTCTCAGACTAAAGAAGCCATGCATAAGCAGCAGTTCCAAGGATGCAGAGCACACAACCTTTCCTCCAAACTTCAGAGCAAGGGTACCTCTGCTGTGGGGTCTGGACTCTCCAGTGGACAGGATTTCCCTGATGAATTTTTCAGAAGCAGGTAATAAGAGGCCCAAGAAGATATAAAAAATATAGCAAAATACTTTAAGAAAAAATAATAAACCTAAGTTTAAATGATGAACCTGGATAAGTACCAGGGCCTCTCATCAAACACAAGGACTGCACAAAATAGAAAAAGACACCTTGAAAACCTCAGCGCAACAGAGCAAGTTTTACCTGAGGTGAAGACTCTGAGTCCTGCTTTATAGGGTAAAATTGTCTACAGTTTCTCATTTTGTTGTGGTTTTATTCCTTTAAAACCAGAGGGAAAACATTAGATTCTGTATCTGATATGTAATCACCACATTTGTTACAGGGAAATTAAGTCACATACAGAGGAAAACAGAAGAAGCCACATCGGTCGGTGTCCAACCAGGGAAGCCACCACTACAATTTTATCAGTGGATTATACAGAAACCCCACTTCACCTGGTAACCTCTAAGTTAGTTGTTCGATTTTGGGTATAAGTGATATTTTCGGTTCTGCATCCCCGAGAACGCCCAAGCTCTCTGCGAGTCTCTAAAGCTGCTCTCACAGCTTACTGCACCTATAACCACCACACACCAGCAAGCCCCTAAGCCTGCTGGCTTAAACTCAGGGGATCATAAGCTGCAAAGCACTTTAGAGGTTTTGACAAAAGAGATTATCATTTCTAAACCCTATAATCGCAAAAAAAAGGTAGATTGCATTCTCAGGGTCAAACAGTTTCCAGTGCCAAGACTTACACACCCCATTGCCAACCAGATGGGAGATGCAAACTGCACCCTCATGATCCATCACATACCCGTCGCTACATCATCGCTGCAATATTTACAAAGTTCATGAGCATTATGTCAGTGAATTATGGCTTCATGCCACTTTCTCTTAGATTGCATGCCTGCTGGAGGAATGGGTCTTTGATTTTCAAGCTCCCTTACATTTCAGCACAGCAACCTGCTGGGGATTTATGGGCATTTCATGGGTGTTTAATGAGGCTTACACCATAACCAATCTAAACTCTTGATCTTGGAATTCTGAAGCACATTCAGTAAAGCTGATGGAGCCTGAGACACCTCGAGAGAAATACTGAATGAATCAGAACAGTCAGTTTGCCCTGTCCCTCTGCTCCAGCTTTGCTGGTGAATACCAGACACACATATACACAGAATAAACACTCCCTGGTTTATTTCTGGTTCCCTCAGATTTACAATGTTTTCAAGATGGGCAGTAGAGACTCACTGATACATCTCTGTAAGTGTTTAAACATATAGATCAACTTTATTACCTGTCAACTTTTTATCTCAAACTCTGATTTTAAAGAAAAAGTAGAGTATAACAAATACTTGAAAGCAACATTTTAATATGTTATTTTAAGAGTACTATTTAATGACATTCTGAAGGGCAAAAGTCTCACTCCTGAAGGTATTTAAATGCCTAAATATCTTTGAACACCTAGATGTCCCCAAAAGGGTTTCTATTTGCAAAGGAAGCTATTAAGGTAATGTAATGTAATACAGAGTATTTGACAGAGAGACAAGTTAGAGTTACACATACGTGCAGCCCTAAATCTGATGTATTCCGTATCTGGCACCTAACACACCTAACATAACATCCTTAAACATTTTGAACAAGGTTTTCCTAAAGATAATAATTAGAATGAAATGCTTATCTAGTTTCTCCAGAAAGCTTTCTGCTTTAAAATCAGATACCCACAAGCTCCTGAAAAAGGAAATGAGGCAGAAGGGAAAGAAACTTATGTGTGATGCTCTCATTTACAACAAAAAGTAACAGCGGCTTTTTCTCTTTCAAGGATTCGTGCTGTTACAGGTGCTTATTCAGATATACCATCTGTTTAAAATAAACCTTCATGAGTTTAAGATTAATTTAATTTTCACAAATATTCGCATGTACAGCATGTGGCTCTGCAAACTTTTACAATCTAAACTGTAATATTCTGGAGCTTAATTTTCCTTTCACAGCAGGAGTGGTCCTGCTGATTAGCAGATCTTTTTCAAGCTCAAATCTACATATGTGATTGATCTACAAAGTCTCTTTTGTATAAAAAAACATTTTTGAACTGTAAACGCTTAAAGAATTCTGTGTCTGCTTGCTGTGCCCTTCTTATTCTAACCTTTGCTGTTGGTGAATTTGGGATCATGCAACAAGGGGCAGCTACCCTGGAAAAGGGCAGGAGCTAACAAGCTCACTGGAGAAAGCACTCTTTTGTACTTCTGCTTCTTCCTAAACATTACCAGCCAGCCATGGCCACAGTCAGGCTCCCAGGGTAGGAAATCCCTCAACAGGACCTACTATGGTTGTTCTTCAGAGCAAGTACCATCACTCCTGAAAGTCTCTTACTTATCCAGGTTTTATTTCTTCAGACTAATCCAGGAAAGAAATCAGCTTTGCTATCCCATCCTCTTTATTTTCTTTCTGACTTCTCCATTTACATGCTTTGCAAATTTGTTTCACTATAGAAAATAACTGCTGTAACATTTAGGCTGTCTGACTATTGTCATTGGAATTGGCATGGAGAGCTCTGAATTTCCTGCTCCATGTGGTACTTGTGCAGACTGCAGGTCAGAAAGCAAAATCATTCAGACATTTGTCTGGTAGCATGCCTTTTGTCAGCAAATGCTGAAAGCAGTGCCAACATACCTGTAGCTTTGCTCCCACTGCTAGACAGGGTAATAAATACTTCAAATTGGAGTGACTTCCAGTCTTTTTGAGTGTAGGTAGTCAGCAATAATACAGCACTCTCATTTAAAAGATGAAATTAAGCTGTCAGAAATATTATGTGTGTGGCAGAAGTTACATGGAAGCTTGCTGACAGCAATCCTCACTGTTGCTCATCTCACTCGCCCTGTTGCCAATGGGGTTCTGTCATTATTTTTGCACTTTGAGTTAAACAGCTGTCAATTTTAACTTACTTGTAGCAACTGGTGCAGACAAATTAGTTCCTAGCCCTGTGCTGATTATCTTGAAATAAATGGGAAATCCAGAGCTAGCAGTCAGAGGGGTAAGTAGTCTGAATGGGACAGAAATGCAATCCACCAAAATCACAAAGTAGCCTCAATTTTTGGATCTTGTGACCCATTCTTGAGAAGACAATAAATAGCCTTTCTGTGCTATAAAGAACCACAGAACTGCAAAGAGGTTCTTGTTCTTGACAGAAAAGAAACTTGCTGGAACACATTGGGTACTTTAAAACTTAGATTTTGACATTTCCTGAAATACCGCCACAATAAAGGTCTATTCTTTTACAGTGGAATCTAATGTTACATATTTCACCATCAAATATTAAGTAACAATAAAGTGTTTGGGGATGCAAAAAAACTCCATCCTCTGTGCCAAAGCCCTTCCTGCTAAACACTCCTTAGAGTTATACAGAAAAAGAGGGAATACACAGTTTTCCCTTTTGGTAAAAAAAACTCTGTATTGTCAAAAGAAACAGGAATAAGTTTCTGGCACATCCTGATGTCTTGCTCAGGCACCATCAGAAGATGACATTCCCCAGGGGGAAGACTGACAGTCGAGTTCAGCTGCGTTTGGGCACTTCACGGTCCTGTTCTTGGTTGAGAAGTCAGAGAATCATTCTGTGATACATGTGATGTACACAGGCCTGACCTATTACTTTGCATGTCTCATGTCCAGTCCTGTTTGTTTATTTACCTTGGGCTGTTCTGCTAGAACAAACATTCTCATCTAGATCCAAACAAAAAGATAAGCACGCCAGCATTGCTTCAAACTCTCATTTCCCTGAAAAGGCTTTCTGAGGGGAAGGGACTGTCTAAATGGCTGGTGTGCCCATTCCCCATTTTAACCAGTTCTCAGAAGAGGTGCTGGCTCTGCCTGACACCACCTGCAGCAGCTCTAGGTTGCAATTACTGGTAGCTTTACTCATATTTTGGTTCTCCAAAATAAGGCATGCTAAACAAATCTGGATTTTTAAGTGATCAGAACTATCTGGTCACTTAATGATTATTCTTTGCATTAAGACAGAAATTTAGACACTACACTGCATTGCACAAACCCACACTGTCCAAGACAAAGCAAAATATCTGCTCCAGACAAAATGAATGCTCTCCTCTTTACTTGCAAGAAGTGTCAGGCTTTTGAGGGAAAGATCAGAACAGTGCTGGGTCAGGGAAACAAAAAGATGACTGCATCCTCCTTACTCTGTGCAGGTACAACCAGCAAGGACTTCACCCGAGACTGAACTTCCTCTCTTTGCTTTTCAGTCCTGGGCTTGAAAACCAATTTCTTTTTTGTCTGTAGCAGGCAGCGGCTCCAGAAGAGAATGACGAGCTTTAAACATCAGTCATTTGGCCCTAGCCTCCCACAGCCCATGAGCTAGGAAACAGCATGATCTAAACAGTCTCAGAATGGCTCTTCACACTTGGAAATATGTTCCCATGGTTTTTCAGGCACACAGAGAAGCACCAGCTGGGAAGGCCATTCTGCCCAGTAGGAGCCAGGTTTTACTTCAGCAATATCCTTATTTACTTCAGCAACAGAAAGATAGTGACACTTCAATACAAATTAGTATTTACCAAACAGAAGTCTTAAAAATAACACCAAGAAAATAAAGAAAGCATACAGCTGGGAAGCTGCAAACCTCTGTTTTCCTCTTCTCACACTGTATAGGTAACATATTTTTGTTTAAGTTCTTTTTAGAACATTCACCTACAGTGAGGCAGAATTTTGGAGGAGGGCAGACATATTTATGCATTCATATACTGCAAGGCAGCAACAATGTAAAAAAGAGCAAGAAAAACAAATTACTATGTAGCACCGAAATAGAGATTGCAGCCACTGTCCCAATCCTTACCTTTTAGAGTTGCCTTCTTAAGTACCTTCATGGCATAAAGCTGGCCTGCATCAGATCCTTTTATCTTTCTGACTAGAAATACCTGTAAAAAGCAAATGTTTTGTATAGATGAGTACTGAATTTCTACTTACAAGACTTACTGCATTCGACAGGAGAATAGATACTATGATTCAGGAAATCTAATGAAAACTACTAACTGAAAGCATTTCATATCTATTTCAGCTGCAATTGGTTGAGCTAGCTTTGGAAATTTCCAGTTTTAAGCCTTTACCACCTCACAAAAAAAAAAAACACAAACATTTTCAATATTATTAACTGACCTCATATATTCAGTTAAAGATGGGTGAAAAGCTAGAATCAGTGTGCACATATCTTTTCATATTCTGACCAGCTTTACACACAAAAAAAAATATGTCTCATTTGTGTCTAGGAATGTGCAGCATCTTAAAATTATTGCCATAAATTAAATTAAAGAAAAAAATCAATTTAGTGCCATTCATGCCATAAGTCATGAATAGCAACTTGCCAAAGATGTAGCTGAAGCAGAAAGTTCATACAGCTGAAAATCTGTTGTTATTATAAGAAAAGACACTTTTTCCTGTTACAGTCTCCTATGCTTCCTTTTCTGACAGTGTGAAATTTTAATTAAAATAAAATAAAATAAAATTTGTAGCTAAACTTGTACTCTTTTTGTTGTACTACATGCAAATATTTCTTATCTGCCCCTCAGTGCATCTGAGCACTGCAGGGGTAGTGAGCAACAGGATCAGTGGTTCAGTTTGGTCTTTATCAGACTTTCAGTGTTTTAATAAATAAACAAGTCTTTTAGCTGGTTCCTAGGACACACTCTGTCTGCTGAGGTCAGAAGTGTGACCTCAGAAATTCTCAGAACTTCAAAAGTCAAGCAACAGTGTCTCTTCTTTTTCTATTTCAGCACTTGTGCTACTGGACAGAAGCTGAAGTAAAAGTAGAAATAAAAATATAGTCCCACATACATACAGTCCCCTATACTCATTAATATATAAATTATCAAAGGCTAGGTGAAATTATCTAACCAATGAATGTCTATTTGGATTAAAAATTCAAATTCTTTTATTAACTGCCTATCCAGGAACCATGAAGCTTTGTTAACTGTCTTCACCTAAAATATAAAAAGCCAAAAAAAAAAAAAGGAAGGAGTATGTTTCTAGCACAAGTTGTGCAAGTTGAAAGACTCTTCCTCCTAAAAAACCTCAACCTGTAAACAGATTAGATTTTCTCAAACCCATTTGAGGAAAGGTTTGTGAGAAGGGAGAACAACTGCTATCAAGCAGGTACAGAAGCTGGGGGAGGGGGGAAAGAAAGAAGGAAATTCTCAATTCTCTCTGAACAATTTCAACAGGACTCTCATATCTGACAGCACCACAGCTGCAACACTTCTGCAACATGATCTGATAGGGGTTTGGTGGGACTCTCCTTGTGAAGGCGTTTCCTGTGCCTAGCAGATACACACAGCTCCTCAGCCCAGCGGCCCTGACCTGCCCAGCTTGGGCACGCGCTGCTCACTCCCTCCCAGCTCCTGCTTCCTACTCTAATGAACATAAAAACACCTCCAGTGCTCACAACTGTAGGAAAAAATGATGAAATCTGGATGCAACAGGTACACGTAAGACTTTCTGAAGTGGTTTTTTTTTGTTGTTGTTATTAATGATAAATTAAGCTCAGCTGCTCCAGCATTAACAGGAAAAGTCAATTCATTTCGAAGTTTACAGAAGAAAGTTGGGATGTTTTTCTGTCCAGGTCAAGTAAAAGATTTAGTTTTTGTATTATGTTGAAAAGGAGGAGACAGTCAAAAGCATGCTTTTCCAGACACTAGATTTTCAGCTGTATTATTATTTTTAAAAATATTTTTGGGCTCTTTACCCGAAAAACAAAACCCTTAGAGATAATGGTTTTCAGCAGCACTGCACATAAAATAGCACAACATACTGAATCTGCAGAAATATTAGGCTGCAGTTCTAGAAATATCTTGTTTGCCCTATAATCTTGCAAAGCTTGTAATACCCACACTGCTGTAACAAGCAAAAGTATCAATTTACATTACCAGTCACTAGTCAGCTGTTCACTGTAGCATGGGATAGGGCACTTGTCTGCATTCCCTCCAAAAGAGATGAGTCAAGAACACTGTGTTCTATTCCAGAGGACATCAAAATAACCACCAAACCAGAAAGGAACAGAACAAATGGAAATGCATTGTATTGCAAAATGATGTCACCTTTGTGATTATTCTTAAATGGAATGCTACACATCGTTCTTGAAACCACCAAGTAACCCTGAAGTGCTAAACTGACAGGTTATATTAGCTGGACTATATTAGTTTGCCAGAATAGCATGTGCATGTGGCTGGTCACGACTTTCAGTTTTCTAGTTTTGATATGTTTGTAAGGTTATTAACACTTGAACTAGCACTCCCTTAGCTGGAGCAACTGGTACATCACCCAAAACCTGATATAAAAAGCTAAGCAAGTGCTCTGCATCTCAAGAGTGTTGGGGGCACTCCCTCTGACACCAAAGACATCTTCTCTATTTATTTAGGCCTTGGGTGAACAACTAGAAAACTTAATGGTTTGCATCCCCAGAGACACCAATTTGAACTATTAGCTCAAATACCAAGGTGATGAAAATGTAGGTGGTTGGGGACTCCGTAAGAAACACAGAGCAGACCTCTCTTCCCCATGTCTTTGCTGCTCCAGGGAGTTTACTGATGTGTCTCACATAAGATATGGAAAGTGATTTGTAATTACATGCTGCTCCAGACAGATACACTGTCCACACTGACACTCTGATGCCCAAGAAATCAGACTTTCTTTTGGGAAGTGGTTGCATAGACCAGGCATTTTGCTTATAAAATGCCTAAGGCTAGAAGGCCAACTCAAACAATACTGAAAATACATCAATACAATCTAAGATAACCAGCAAACCATTTCTAAAATCTTTACTGTCTATATATGAAAACCAACTATTCTGCCTCTGTTACTTTTATCAAAAATGTTTCTTTCTGTTGTTCTTCACCTTCTTACACTGAGTCCCATAGTCAAACTAATTTTGATCTGTTTGCTTTTTCACATTCATTTAATATTTCAAACTTAAATATACTGCGCTCTGAAGAATTTCTTGAGTTTAAGACTTGGTATTGAATGTTAACTTTCTTGATATCTCTCATCTCAGGGAATTTCTAATAGATTTAATCATCAATATAATTCTAGAATAACCAGGAAGCTGATAAACACTCTTAATATACCTTTCTTTAGGGATAAAACTAAAGGTTTTGATTAGAAAATAGGTCTTTAAAACTCCACAGAATAATACAATTATAAGGACTTCGATGCCTAGTTTCAGCTAGGTTTACTGCTCTAAAGGTTTCAATGTCTTATTTAAACCACAGAAAGATTTTAAGGCTGAATTGACTCTTCCTTCTTTCTCTCCGTCTTTCCTTGCTGTTCTCATTTCCAACCAACATGCCCTGCTGAAGAACTGTCTTTGGAATGAAGAACATCCTTTGTCTTAAGATATGTGGCAAATGCTACTGCTCCACAAATTAGCTTGTGGCAGGGTTTTTTCCCCCATGCTCTTGCTATAATGATTATTGTATTCTGCACTGGGGTTTATCTCCAGGACCTCTGTGAACTAAACAGAAGTCTGGAACTCAGAAATGTCCTTGAGGTTACCCTCAGTGGGAACTGTGCAGCTAACTTCTTTAAGTCTTTGAATGTTCCTATTTACACCCTCCAACTAAGCAGCAGGGACACACTCACCTCCCTAGTGGATAAATAATCCATAAATATCACTTACCACTGTTTGTAAACAGTGATGCTTTACTAACAATCACTTGTGCTCATTAGTCCAGGTACAGAGCCATAGCTGCTGTTTCTGAACTGGTTCATATGCAGAAACCCAGCTAAAAGACTGAAGCATTACTAAAATGAAGAAAGGCTTTCCTTATCTGCCTTTACAATATAATTTATATATGGACAGTGTCAGCAGTGTAAATTAACTCAAGAGAAAGGACACAGTATTTTCAGTGTTGCTCTGGCTGATTAGGTGACAATAAAAATTACCTTTCCATATGAACCTTGTCCTAATACTTTCAACAGCTCAAACTGAGAAGGATCTGCTTTTTCAAAACCTTCTTTGACATGATGACTGATGTCTATTTCCTTCACAATACCTTCTTCCTGCAAAGGAAAAAAAAACAAAAAAACAAAACCCGCAAATCAGAGCCATTATCTTAAGGAAACATATTGTTTATTAAGATCTTGTCTTCTGTAATGCTACAATCATGTAGCAAATTTTGAAAATAGAAACAAATGCTTGTCTAAATATTTCACGTGCCTGTTACCAGCTGGGGAGGGTAATTGTCAGGACATCCAGACCTGGTACTTCTGTTTATTAAGCCTCAAGATATGACTAGATAAAGACAGATTATACAAGCTGAAGCCAAAAATACACTGCAGAGCTTGGTGTGCCCATCAGAGACCTTGACAGTAGAGTCGTATGTACTCAAATTTGCACTAGAAAGGCTCCATCACACTTCTCTCCACATACTTTCTCAGCTTCCCTTCAAATCATCATTTAAGTCAATCTTAAAAAACTTCCTTAGTCTTAAGCAGTAATTCTTCTAATGAGTAGGCAACAAGGAAAGACATTGCTAAAAGAGCCTCTTCCTATTTACCTCAAAAATTGGAAAGTTACTACTGGTAACCATTTAAACAGAAAGCAAATTAATGATTAGATATAAAATGAGGTGGTGGTGGGAGAAGACTGACACACACTTTGTTGCTTCCAAGAATTCGTTTTTTATGCTTTGGGTTTGTCCAAGTTCTTTTGTGAAAATCTTTCCTCTGTCAATTGATGCACATTCCTCAAAGACATCAGCAGAACTAGGACCTTCATCTGCAAGCTGTGACATATGGCATTAGTTTCAGTTTTTTGTTCTATGTTATTTTGGCATGTTCCTCTAAAGAGAGAGCAACTGGGTCACTTGAGACCCAGAGGGACTGCACAGAGTTTGCAGCAACCCAGAAAGTCATTGAGCTGAAAAGAAACCTGGAAGAAAGAATGTGCTCCTCAGGACACAAAGATAAGGAAAGATAACACTTACACACCTTTTTATTTCTGTAGTGTTTTGTACACCTACAGTTGAGCTTTTTGGTTTATTTGGTTTGTTTTTGTTGTTTTTCTTTTTTTTTTCCCAAACTACTTGTTCTAACTTCTCAGTAACAAAAATATGGATTTTCAGTACAAACCTTTTTTTAGTCATCTCCCAGTTTGAAGGGACTTACTCATTTAGGAATAAGTTTGAATATTTCTGCATCCAGCAAAAATAATTGCAATCTCACAAACATTTTTATGTGGACATTTCCTGCAATTTTCCTTTCTTCCCCTAAAAAATCCTTATAAGACCTAGAAATATAACATTTATTTCCCACTCTTAAAAATTAATGTTGAGAAAACAGAAATAATATCCTAAAAATAAACATGCATAAAACCCCCAAAACATCTGGCCAAAACACATTCTGTGTTAAATAAAAATAATTTTGATTTTCTTCTCCTCCAGAAAAATTGCTATCACTTTCTACTAGCTGTAATTTGACAGATACATGGTTTGTAATACCCAGATTGCTTTCTAAATTGTAGTTTCAACCATTCTCTTCCCTACCCTGCCTCTTAACACTCACATACTTTGGAACAGTGGACTATATCCTCTTCTTGGTTTGGAAAGCTTCCTGTAGTTCATTCATGCTACCACAATCATGGAAAATAATCATAATTTCAAGGCAACTCCTTTTTCTGATCCTAATTCCTACAGTTTAAGGTTTGCCTGAAAGGAAATGCATGAAACCAATGAACAGTTTTCACAGAGAGATTTAAAGGATTTCTAAATACAGAACTGTCAAGATCTCTCTTTGCATTTTTCTTTCTTTAATTGCTGTGTGAGATAGCATAACTTTCTGATATTAAATATATAATATTTTTCAATTATTTTATACTCCAGCATGAACCATGAAGTCACTTTCAGCTACATTTGCAATTTAAATGATGAGTGAGTTTCAATTCTCCCATTCATACTACTCATCAAAGTCAAAGACCTACAACCCCAAGCATATTTCTCACTGCATTACTGAATTAAATATAACCTCTTTAGGTTCATGAAACACGTTCAGTTACAGGAATATATTGAAAGTATTACAATGATGAAAATTCAGCTTGCTGGAAGAATGCTTAAAAATTTCTTGCACTCTCACAAAATAGCATAAATAATTTATAACATGCAATGATAATAGTACTTAAATTATATGTATCTTTAATTAAAAGCTCAGGGGAAAGAAAGACTATTTACAAAAAAATGGAACCAAATACAAGGCCTAGCAATGTTTATCAGAGAAGCACAGATTTTAAAGACAGAAGAAAAATGCTAGATTTTGTGATTATCAAAATATGAAAACATTGGTTAGAAAAGGCTTCTAGGGGGTCATCCACTTCAGCCGTCCTGCCCAAAATCAATATCACTGACACTTGATCAGACCAACCAGCTGGTTTTTGTCCACTGTGGTTTTCAGTGTCTCAAATGCTGAAGCTTGAGCCACTTCCTACAAAAGATTATTCTCCTTCAATCTGCCCACAGTCCAGTCGAGCTGGCGGTTCCACGCGCCCTTAGGAGGAAGCAGGATATTTTTCTAGGAAGGTAGGATTTCCTGTGGATTTCCTGTGGTCGCCTTGCTAGAAAGGGGCAGCAAGGCAGCACTGAAGAAAAAGCATGCCAGACAGCTGTTTTTTCACCCATCATCACCACAGTGGTGTCACTTGTGAGCTGTCCAAGGGGTAGATAGCATTTTAGCTGGTATGACAAATCCACTTCCCCCTGGAGCAGAAAGCCAAACTGGCAGTGCCGGAGACTGAAGACAGACACAGCTCCTTAAAGGAAATACATGCTGGTGTGTTTGTACACATGCACCCATTTGCCTTGAATGTATTTCTATAATCTTATTACTTATTGGCTGCATAAATTACGGAATAACTTCTATTTATTTGTTTTACCTTTCCAGCAAAAAAACCCAGCACAAACCAGTCTTATAGTCTTTATTTAGATTCTTACTTACATCAGATTTTCTCATTTCTTCCTGTATTATGCTAATATGGAATCTGACTTAATTTTTCTCAGGTACTGATGATCAGAGTGAAGCCCAAACTGTCAAAGCACGAGTATTTTGGGCAGGTCTGCCAACTATTTTGGTCTGGGTTGCAGACTAGAAACTTCTCTAATACAGATTTATTTTTCACCATTCCAGCAAGTGCATCGTATCTGCATCAAGAATTTGCATTCAGCAATAAAACTGAGACATGACAATCACAATACAGACGAAGCCTGCACACTGAAAAAAAAAGATGTTTTGATGGAAAGGATTTCACTCTGGGGAAAAAAAAAAAAAGAAAAAAAAAAAGAAGCCAACTTCAAAACTGGTTTTGATCAGTGAAGTCAGTGGAATCAAAAGGGAATGTTCCACAGTTTGATCTTGCAACAGCTGTGCACACCAGCCCAGGCTCTTGCTCCCGGCTGACTTGTCCCACACTGCATTAGCAGGAATGCTTGACTTGATGAAGCTTAATCTTTCGTAAACTTCTCTAAATATTTATGTCCACATAAAAAACGTCATCCTGTGACAAAAGTGAGACGGGTGTTCTTAGTGGCTTGAAGAATGCACATGGGCAAGCAGGATAGACTAGAGAAGGGAGGGCAATAAATTGGAAGGATAAAAGAGAAATGGAGAGTGCTTCTCTATGTTAATACAAGAAAGATCTACTCTGGGTCTGATTCTATACTTCATTATTCACTGAAAGGCTTCCCCCAAAGCTGGCAGAAGGTTTGGACATAAAATAACTCACTATTAAAATGGAAAGACCATTTTGATTTCTTCTCCTCTGGGACATAGGAGAGAGCCTCTGTTCTCGCCCTGTGACTGTGGATAGCACAGACACAACTGCTTTGGTGCTTCTGGAAGGCAACATGTCCCTCTAGCATTGGTTTTAGCTCACTTCCAAGACTTTTTCATGCCACCTTGGAGAAAGAGAGGCACTAATGCTCAGTGGCTGCTTGAGAGCAACCACAGAAAACTTCTAACTGCAACAATACTTCCCAACTCATTGTCTCATGTCAGAGGAGGATTAAGAAGTTTAGGGGTATGGATTTGGCAGTGGAGTACAAAAATTCATTCAAAAAGGCAGGCCTTCCTGGAGAGCAACTCTTCAATTTACTATCTTGCCTGTTCTACAGCCTCTCAGCAAACATTATGGAAAGAATACTTTGTAGAAAATTGACAGGTTTAACAGCTTTGGGAGTCTTGTCTGGCTACTCCCCAGCTAGTTTCTGAACAAGCAGAGCTAAGGTCACCAAACAAAGAGACCACCTTAACTGCCAGATATATTTCACCCACACACAAAAAACTTTCCTCACCAAAACTTCCCGAAATATCAGGAGGGGGAGGTTATTCAAGAATCAGCTACTTTTACCAATGGAAAAATTTATGCTACCGTATCATATGCAATAAAGCCATGGTGCTAATTTGATATGATTATTGTTTTGAAAAAATCAGCAAGAAAGGATTCCCAGTTTTATTCCTTGCCTGGTCATCTCCTCAGCTGAAGAGAACCAAGACTGGTGTACGGGTATGGCTGTAAAGGGTAAACTTCATTTTCCAACAAAAGTGTGTGCACTTTTGGTGTACAAGTTTTACAGTCTTTAGGCTTGAGTGCTTTAGGATCTGAGGTCAATGAAGAAATTAACAAGAATGTGGCAGGAGAACATAAGAAATAATGATAACTCATAAGACATTTTACTGTTGTTCGAGATAATCATTTGTCTACAGTCTATGCTCAGGATACAGACTGTATTTTGTTACCAATCTTCCAATTTGGCAGGTTACCACCTAACATAAACCCAAATCACAATTATTTAACTACCAAGAATCATGGGCAACACAGCATTTCAAAACAATATGATTCATTAAGAAAGCAGGTTTAAAACTGTGATATGGGAATAGTTAGGACAGGATGTGTCTGATAAAGATGAGGCCAGGTTTCTACCTCTGTTTCACAGCTTCTAATCTGGCTCAGCCCATAGGAAAGTAATTTGTGTCACACTCATAATGGGCTATTCAAATGCTGCCTAGGGCAGGAAATGAATTGCTGGCCTGCATTCAGTTCTTTGAGGACAAGTATCTACATTAAAGAAAAGAGTATAGGAGCATTTTCAATAGCCTCTTCCCAAGCCAGTCTCCAGCAGCTGGAGTAAAAATTTAAAAAGAAATTGTCCATTTAAAATGGGTTATAATCCAAATTCTGGCCTTTACTGTCATCTGGAAAGATGTAAACAGCAATAATGCCATAAATGGGCCTGGTTGCTTTGTTCTCTACTGTTAAATAAATATTTGCTTTAACAACAATGAATTGGACTTACTGAGCCCTTAAAGAAGCATGTGGAACTCACAGTGAATTCGCTGGACATTGTGCCAGGTCTGTAACTGGCTTTCCAGCATAAGCTTACCTATCTTCTCAAAAGATAATATGGAATATATTACAATTTTAAGAGAGACTGGGATTTCTTTCCCAGATCTTTCACAAAGGTGAATAGAATGTGTTATCTTGAATATGGAATTCCAACAAATATGTCATTACTTAGTGGAAAACAAAAACCTTAAGAGCAATTTCTGTGGAAATCAGCTGTTAAATTCAGCAGACCTTTTTCTAGAGAGGGTAACTACTAAGCTCTCTTTAAAATGCTTTAGCACTTCTCTCCAGCTCCGATTTTTTATCCTACATTTTTAGTTTCTTCTCCCTAATACATGACTGTACAGTTGGGGTTCAGCTGCAGTCCAACAAACTAAATGGAAAGAGATGAATCACAGAGAGCAAAGGCAGTCAATACAATCTGCTGGATAGATTGGTGAAGGCCATGAGGTGGAGGCTTGAGTATTTGGGAGATTTGGGTAAAATCTTTTAATCTTTTGTGACACAAGGCATCCTGTATGTCTTTGATGAATCACTGAAGGCTGAATTCAGCTAAATAAATGCAAGCATTTATAGCACAGGAGACAATGTTGTGAACTAGGTTTACTTTGCAGTCAATAGAGAGAAGCAGGGAATTCATGATTTAAAGAGATCAAATCCTTAAAAGAAATCACATCCTAAAAAGTGCACATTTCTGTCCAATGACTATGAAGGAAGCCTCAGATAACTTGCTGAGTTGGGGGCTTCTGCAGTTGCATGAGATGAATTCACATTTATAATTTGGTTTTGAAACGCACTTAAATAGAGAAGTATTGTGGCCAGATTTTTAATACCTTTTCAAGAGAGATGTTTGCTGATAAATGCCATGAAACTTCCATTGAAATGGAAGATTTTTCTAAAGAACTTACAGACTTGAAACATCTAGACAATTAAAAAATACTCTAAGTTGTTGGAAATAGTCCACTAATCAGGATTTTGCAGCTCAGTAAATCAGGCATTTTTTCTACTTCCTCCCTAACCTGAAAAATAGGGATAGTTGCGTTTTGCTATGAGTACCATGAGAATCAACACAGAAAAAATTGGCATTCTCATACTGCAGTAATGGACAGACAAATTATCTGTAGTGTATCCAGTACACGAGATATCAGGCAGCCTACAACTGAATTCTTCTTTAGCTCAAATTGAAGCATTTTGAAGTGCTCTTTATCTGATGACTGTAGTGTCTTCACAGACCCATCCCTGACTAGGACAAATATATGCAACACTATGACTGCAAAATTACATGAGGAGAACAATCTTCCTATTCCAAGTGCAGATATGCATTAAGTACAGGGAGACACCAACTCTTGATCTAACGTTCAACTGTGGACACAAATCACTAGCCAGGGTAACTCTAATTTTTATGTTGTTTCTTATGCAAACTGCAATAGTTTATGAGGAGTGGTGAGAAGAAAGAGTGCCTAACAAAATGTTAAAGCAAGGGGTTAAAAAGAAAAAGACAAAAGCAGAACCATCTGGTCGCAAAAAAAAAAAAATACAAACAGTTGGCCAGCCTTACTCTTACGGCAGCTCTCTACTAATACTCAAATACATTTGTGAACTTTTACCAAAAACAGTCTCAAAATGAGTCACACCATTAAAGGACAAAGAACTCAACAACATTGCTCTTTCTACAATAAATAAGAGCAGGAATGTTTTCACCAACATCCTACTTGGCATGGCTTCCATGTGTGCCATTAGCCTTTACAACTCCAAAGAGATGTAAGGTTCATTGTTGATTGTTTCTGCTGGTGAACAGGCAAAAGAAGAACTGCTGCTCTTTCATCAGAATTGCTGCTCTTTCATCAAGGAACTAACTCCCAGTGTGTCTGGAGCCAATGCATGGCAGAAAATGTGCCTCTTAGAAGTGTTAAGTATTCTTGTTTCCTTATGATGATTCCATGTCACCACTGAACAGGTTATGAACAGGAACCTGAACAGGCTTACCTGCAGTGGTAGGGGCCAATATACACGACTGCATTGAAAAATACTTACATTATAACATAGCTGAGGGCTGGTTCCCACGTCAGCATTGTTCCCTGTGCACTCTGGTCTGAACAACTCTCACAAACTCTTTGTGAGTCGCTTGGGTGACTCCTGCCAGAGACCCTCCCAGGGATGCCCCCACCCACCACCACTACAGCCACTCGCCAGAGCTCCTGGCACCTGCTCCAGTGCATCAGCACTCACAGATGGAACACAGGAAAGCTCTGGTGGGACAGTCCTAATGTGATGGTAACCTCTGCTCCATGCATTTCCAGAATACAGGACTGCAACCTCTTTTACAAATTTCTGGAAATATTCTGGAAATTACACAGAGCAACCTCTGCTCCATGCATTTCCAGAATACAGAATGTGGGATGTAGCCCCCACATTCCCATGTCCCATCTTCCTGCATGTGAAATGCAGGTAAGGCCATCTTCCTCTTTCATGTGGTTAGGCACTGAAAAGATACCAAATGCTCAGATACTATGCTATTAGGCTTGAAAAAGAAGGAAGACAGAAAAGAAGGTCTATATGTTAAGAGTACTATTCAAGAAATATAAATACTTGCTAAATTACTCCAATTCTTTTATTGCTGTATTCAGCTGCTTCACAGACTAGAAAAAAAAAAAAGGTGCCTGATGTTTTACTAGTGCATTTGAGTGTGAAATAAAAACTCCAGCTGGACTAGGAAGATAAACTGCTTAAGCAAAACATATTTTGAACCATTTCCCCACTGTTTCATTATCCAAATAAAACACTGCCCACCACAGCAGTGTAAATGGCACCACAACACAGTAAGTAGAAAATACAAAGCCCTGGGGCACTTGGATGGTGATTTTAAAGAACTGAATCATCTTTAATATGCATACTAAAGGAAAAATACCAGTTTTCATCTTGAAATGTGAGGCAGAGTCAACAAAAGGCTGTAATAAGAGATAATCGCATTACTGAAGTGTTGGATTAGTCAGTTGAGGAAATATACCCGTCTGCTGTTTACAAATCACTTGTAGGCTTTGGTAATTATAATTTTGTCTCCAAGAGGAATATTGACCTGCTTGCACATTTTGCATCCTCCCATTAATTAAATCAAGCATCCACTAAGGGTTCAGCCAGCTTGTACTCCACAAACTGGAGTCCTGCCGGCATCATGTTAGGGAAAAACGTGTTGTAATGACGTTCATTATCTCAGTGGCATTTTGCAGGCAGAGCATTAATAGGGAAATGGACTAATGTGAGGTCATTATGGAATCAAAGCAAATACAAATTAGTTTTAATGCTACTATTCACAACATAGAGCATCAGTGAAGGCACTGAAGGAGAGAGGCTGAAGCAGCTGAATGAGGCAGAGAGAAGATGGCAAAAAGGAAATTTTAAGAGATGATATGACAAATTTAGCAACATGGACAGAGGAATAAGATTTGGAGGGCAGAGAGAAAAGGGGGTATCAAAAAGGACGTAAGACAAGGGCAATTGGCTTGCGCCTATGCCAACAGAGAATTAAATCAAGAGAAGAACTGCAATATTAGATTACTTGAAATGCAAATTTTGCCCCTTTTATGCAGCAGCTTAATCCAATTGAAATACTGAACCATCTTCCTGGGATGAGGAGAAAGTACAGGCATGCATGTATATACTGGAGTGATCTGATGGGAAAGCTGGTAAGCAGTCCTGGCATACTCAAAACAAAGGGTGAGAGCACAATGGGGACGAGAGGTGCTTTGCTGCACAGTTGGTTAATGGCCTTGGGCATCCAGCCTCCTCCAATAACTCAACTGGGCCTCCAAAACACAGTATGAATGCAGTGCATCTAGACTTTGTTTATTTATGTAGACTCCAGCTTCAATTTTTTAAGTTACACAAAAACACACAGATAAAATTAAAAAAAAAGAAGTTACACAAAGTACCTGACAATACCTCATCTCATGCTGGCTCCAGTTTCGTGGACAAATATTTAGCAAGGGATAATAAAACTTGTCTCTTCAGCTGTATACTTTTGTTACAACCACAGCTAAGAGCTGTTAGGTCATTATTTGCAGACATTCATATTTCGGTGTCTAAGGACTGTTACCATGCACAAGTACCTCTTAAACAGAGTTTTAGCAATCTACTGAAAATCTGGCCCAGGAAAAGGCTCATAATATTTTGTGGTTTTTTAACTACTAAGAAACCTCTAGTTTAGGTCATGTCCCTCAAAGATTCACACAGCCGATCTCCAAGGAAGAAGCTGCTAAATAATTATCACACATCCTCTTTTCTGTGAAGGGAATAATTGTTTACAATTACTGTATTAAACAGAAGCATACATTATGTACACACACTGACTGAAAAGATGTGCATTTTGAGGATGAGAATAAACAAAACACAAAAAATCCATCTGGATGCAAAGAACACCTTTGCAACACTGTTTAGAAGACTCTCTTATTTCAAAGAGGTCAAACTGCTGTACCAATCTGTTTTGCAGAGGTTTACAATGGATAATGTGGTTTTGTATAACAAAAGGGGGGTGGTAAGTTAGTTGTTTGTCAGCTGACCGGGATCTTGACAAACTTATCATGACAGCATCACAGCAGCAAAACTTCAGCCAAAGCTGATCCACAGTCTACTGAAGTCTACTGAAAATGATTTCCAGAGTAGGATTCATCCAAACATAGGTCCAAACTCTGTTCAACAACCAAACTTTGCCTGAGTTAGCTGTCTAAACTTCTGTACAGCTGACAAAAAATGGGTGCTTTTAGGCTTTTCTTCCTTTTAGACAACAGTACATCTCCAGTAGTCTAAAGCAGGACTTAGTAAGCTTGCCTCTTTCTGCTAACTGTAAAGGAAGTCTATTAGCTCAGATTTATACTTCCCTCATTCCTCAATGATTCCTTTAGCATTAGATGGACCATATGCACTTTGCAAAAGACATACACTGTATTATACTGGATATTTCTAGGCCAGCTTTTGATCAACCCACCTTTTCCACTATGGATTTTCTACAGTCTCCAGCAGGCAACACATGATACTCTCATAGTTTAATTTTTCTGGCCTGATGTATACTTGTACAAACTATTGAAATATCCTGCAGAGACATTCTTACCCTCTGTGCCTACTGTCATTATCTGCCACCACAAGTCAGGGAAATCAGGGCTCTTGGCCATGAAATTGAAAGCAGACCAACAACCCTGTGTCAGATATCATGCCAAACTTTTACACTGGGAGAAACTTTAACAGGTATGGAAAAAAACAGTGTCCTCAGTCTATTAATTCAAAGTAAGTTTTACTTCTTTGCACAGTCTTTGTAGCATTTGACCCTTTAGATCACCTGGCATCAGTTAGAAAACTGCCAAGCCAACTGAAAGCTGAGCCCAGCTGCAGTGCTCATCACCACGCTCCTGCAGACTGCAAGGCTTGGCTTTCATCTGCCCTGCAGCTCTTTTACTCACTCAACTGTGAAAAGAGACATTTACATCAAGTGGTCCTGCTTCTTACCTTCAGACACCTTATTCACAGAAACCCTACTTAAAACAGGTATATGATGGTGATGAAGGAAGGCAATGGAAAGGAGCTCTTTCTGTTTAATCCATTTCTGTGCAGAAGCTTCTGACGTTTTAAAATATTGAATATACCAGTTTTAGAGCAAATTTACTGCTTTAGCCTCCATTCTACAAGTATTTTTTAAACATATACACAAGCAAGAAAAAGGTCAAATGGAGATTACCAAGTTCCTGCTAGGTAGTTTTCATTGACCTGCAGCTATTTCAATATTTTTCTGTTCTGGCTCAAAACTGTTAAAAACAAATTCACATGGCATCTTAACTGGTAAAGGCTTTGTTGTTTTTTGGTGTTTTTTTTGTTTTTTTTTGTTTTTTTTTTTTTTTTTAATAAAAGAGAATCCAAATGGCTTTACTGAAAATCAGGTTACTGTGCACTGTAAAGTGACAAAGTAGAGAGAGAAGACAAACTTATATCTACTGTCTTATTGAAGTGACAGGTTTGCTCTCAAGTACAGGTACAGAACTGTGCCTACAAAAAGTCCAGAGCACAGATAAAGATCTTTGTAGTGCAACATTGCAACCTCTCTCACAAGTTTATCCCCAATGAGCTGGAGAAGTTAAAAGTTATTATGCAGTAAACTGTGAGATTGTTCCTATGCTCAGAGCAGCCACAGAGCTGTCTGGGACTCCTGGAAGAGGCTAACCTCCCATTCAGAGAAAAGTGAATGGGCAGAGATTAAATGAGCTCTTCCTATTCGACTTTTAACATTCATTTCGGATACAGCTTCCATTAGTAACCTAAACAAAGGAAAATGAACAGTAAAATACAGTGCCACACTTTACACAGGTGCTACTCGTTTTTTGTTGTTTTTTTTTTTTTTTTTAATATCAAGCTAATAAAATAAAAATGCTTTTTGGTGTTCCATATGGTGAATGCTATCCCATTGACACTCAAAATCACCAGCTGGCTCCACTGGGCTGCAATGTCAGTGAAATCCTTAATGAAGCTGGAAGACAGAATTCTGAAGAAGAATCTGATGACACATTATAATCACCAACAATATTTTTTGCTACATAAAAAATTTGAAAATCACTTGAATTCAGTAATTGTGTAGGAAACACAGTGCACCAAGCAACATCTATTCCTGCTCCTTTACAGATAAGGCATTTATTGTGCTTCTCAGGGAGTCCTAGACAATTGTGCCCACAGTATATTATAGCCTTTATAGTGAGACTTATTTTATAACCCTAGCCAGCCAACCCATATCTGTATCACATGTAACTATAGTGATGTTTTATAAACAACAGCAAGAAGACAACTGAGTGGTGAGTGAAGTGATTCAATCAACCAGTAATGACAGGAAGCTGAAATTAATATTATGGACAAAGGAAAATTAGAGAACACAACCAGAAGATGACAAGTGAAAGCCAAAGAGGAAAGCTGAAACCACACAAAAGTGTTACTTTAAAGAAGTGTTTAATCAAACACACAAGTCCAATGCTCATTTGTTTTCCCCATTTTGTCATAAAAGAAGAGCAATTCCAAAGTGTTTCAAAGACATCATGGGAGGTAAAGTTTCTGCAATTTAAGACAATATGGTAAGGGAAAAACTCTTTAATGTAAAACACAGTGAAAAGCTAATTATGAATTTGCCACAAATTTTACTTTGTTTGTATTCTTAAATTTATTTGCATTTAAAAGCATTCCTTTTTTTTTTTTTTTTTTTTTTTTTTTTGCTGACTACACTGCAGGGTCCTGCTATGCCAAAGCAGAATTCCAGCTCGCTTTGTTAAAAGCTCAGCTGTCCAAAAAACATTATTTTTGGACTGTGTTTTTTCTGATTTGTTTTCAATGTTCAGAATGTTTCTTTACCCACAAAGGCTGAGTAAATTGTCATCTGCTGTCTTTGAATTTTATCCAGAACTTACAACTGAAACTTTTTTGTACAGGTCAATACCAAAATATTTTGTCTTCACAGAACTCCTTATGCTTGTGAAGATACACATGGATGTCATCAGTGAGTCTGGATTAAACTATGTTACTGAAACCATCTAAAAAGTCAGGTAACACAGGAATTACAGTTCTGCATAGCTGCAATATCTAAGCTTCCAGTTCTATGAAGTACCAAGTGAAGCTGGGTGACATGTAACACTGCTGTATAAATAGCCTTCATTTGGAGGTTAAAAGTAAAGAGAAACAAAAATTCATATCAGCTTCTCATCTTTGTACCAACTTCTACGCCATCAAGCTGTAACTGTATGTTTTAAGGACACTGAAGGTTGATTAGATGCAACTATAACTAAAATTCCTGGAACTGCAGAGAGCAAAAGAATCTAACAATCTTTAATACACATGCTGCAAGTTGACCCAGGGTGATACATAGCAAATGCAAACAAGTATAGAAAATGCACAACACTATTCCCATTATTAACAAGGAAAAAGTATATGATGTATATCCACATGAATATGCTGGATTTTATCTGGAGCAAAAGCAGAAGAATGTTTTTTCCTTTTTTTACAAAAGTTCATCTGAAGATCTAAGGAGTCCATTCCACACTAAACAGCACCTATCAGCCAAGTTAGCTACTGCATCTCTCTTCCTCAGAAATCACCTATGAAAGGCACCAATGAAAGGATAATCCCTTTCAGTATTTTCTTCACCAACAAAGAAGCAAACAAAGTTACCACGCAGCCTAGCTGAAAACCTCCTGCCTGCCTTCCAGTCACCCTGTCATAAATCTTTGGGTGTTAAGCTAAGTCTGGGAGAGTGCCAAGAGGAATGCAGGGTTGGGCTGGGCAGGAACCAGGGTGGGATGCAGCTGCAGATTCCTGGGATCCACACCAGCATCATGAAGGGCGTGATGGGGACACGAGCAGAGCTGCTGCCTCTCAGCCCGTGCTTGGCTTGGAGAGGTATTGCCTCAGAAAGGTCTCCAGCTGCTCTGCTCTTGGGAAATTATAAAGGAGTCTTTTAAATCCCAACTTGAAAGTGAGCCACAGGTGAGCGAGGTGGCAGCTCACACAAGGTGTAATGGAAGGAGCCAGGTTGTTTTGTACTTGTGGCCAGCTCTGGGAGAGACCTAAGGCAAAACACACAGGGCACATTCCAGCAGCGAGCCCTCAAAGTGAGGACGGAAGGGTTTGGGCTGTGGCAAGTCACACAAAGCAGAGCTGACAATCTCCCAGCCTGTCACAGCCACACAGCTGCTCCACACTGCAGGGTAAAGGCCACAGAAATTCTGAGCAAAGGCAAGAAACAAGTTTGCAACCCATGTGAACACTGCCAACAGGGAGGCTCACAGACTTGGTCTTGCAACTCCCTCCCAGGCCACTCTGGGACTTGGGGATAACACTGCTGGCCTAAACAAAAGCTGCTTCCCACCATCTAACGTGTGCATAGAAACACAAGCCCTAAACCAAGCCTGTTATAATGTCAACCAGCAGTATTTGTCAGTTGTGCAAGACTGGAGACATGAACCAAACCTGAATTATACTATGGACACAGTCAGGGACAATAAACCTAACTACGGCATGAAAAATTCAGGTTAGATGTCTGGAAAATCCTTCCCTGGGAAGGAAAACATCAGAACAGATGCCACTTACATGTTACTAACTTGTATCCTAGCACCCTTCAATTGCCTCTTTTTTGCTTTGTCCTATCTGATATGACACTCTTTTGCTGTGTTTTTTCAAGAACCCACAATGATCTCCACATGGCTGTAAATACAACAAATTCCATTAACAAATTACCATTACAAGATTTATAACAGATATTCAGAATCCACCTCACAAATATAAGCCCTAGCTTTTAAAAACCCCTTTCTTTATAAATAGGCATAATTAATTACCAGCAACATAAGCAGATACTGGAGAACTAACTGTTCTTGTAATAATTTTGCAGGATCAGGCCCTAAAAACAGAGGATACAGATGGTGAACACAAGATGCACACTGAGTGAAAACAATTCTCCTTTTCCCCAGTGGCAGAATGCCAGTTAGTTAAGAGTCTGCTAATGATGGTACAAGAGGAAGAACTGCCATGCATATGTGCCAAACTTACTCATATAAAAAGTGAATTTGGCATCAATATCTGTTGCAGCTAATCAACAACATGAGATAAGTAGGGCAACAAATTATGCCCCTTTTAATCAGCTAGCACTGTCATCTCCTTTATAAACAGGGAGAGTTTCTAAATTTGTTTTTGGTAAGTTTAAAGCACTAAAAGAAGATGGAAACATCCTGTTAACAAAATACTGGCTCGACCATCAAAGGACTTTCTACAAACTTCAGAGCATCATCAAAACACATCTATAGCATCACTCCATGAAGAAAAGTCAGGAACAAAGAGCAGATTCATCACTTGGTATTTAAAAGCTATTTGACAAATAGTAAATTATTAGATCCTAATTGTGGATTTTCAACAGTGTGACTTCACTGTATTGATGAAGAAATAAAAGTTTGAGGAATTAGGCTTTTATTTTATTTTTTGCTTGACTAAACAACCAGATAATGTTGTGTTATTTCACCTCTTGTTGTAAAAAGAAGCAGAATGAAAACCTAGAATTGTACCAGTTTATCTTCCTTCAGAATGCAAATCTTCTCTGAAATAACTAAATGCCAATTCTTTTGGTATTCAAAAGGTGGCACCTTGCTTGAACAATGTATCCCTGACATGAAAATCTGCAAGGGAGAATCCCCACAGCTCCTGATACACCAACCCCCTCAGAAGAGCTCCAGAACCATATCCATTTCTATTTTAGCACTCCTCAGTGTGAAAAAACTCAGTAATAGAATATAATGCTTTGCAAAGAACAACCATTAAAAAAAAACAAAAACAAAACAAAACAAAACAAAAAAAAAAAAAACCAACAAAAAAACTGGATTAAAAAAGGCCTAGGTATCTAAAGAAACTTTTCTTTAAGTGATACAGGTCTAACACATGATTACTTAAACAACAACAAAAACCCTAAGCCTATATATTTATACAGGAAATTAACAAGAAAATCTAGGTTTTCATTCAGATTTGAAAGGTCCTTGCAAAGGATGCCAGTAGACATGGCAATCTATACAAAAATCTTTCAGTAATATAGAGCTCTATAAAATCCAGTAATTCAAAACTAATTCAGCAGAAAGCCAAATGAGAAGCTGCATGGTTCACCTGGTTTGTGAAAGACTCAGAACCTTCAGTTATCCAGTGCAAAACGATTTGCCAAACAGAACCCCTTGCCTATAGAGGGTGAATATAAAACCTTTGTTTATAAATGCATAAGGTAACAGCCTGAGGAACAGCCCAGCAGTGCATTAGTCCTGCAATGTCCCCTCATCTTGCTTTCTCTCTCTGTGAAAGAAAAATTAAATTCCCTTGAGAGTTTCTACTGCCATTGAAAAAACATTTCAACAATGCACATACAGGATTTACTCCACTGACCACTAATGCCAAAGGCCCCAAAACCACTTACACTGAAAGAAGATAAGTTTTGCAATTTGGAGATGCATCTATGAAGCAATGAAAAATTGATGGTTTCCTTTTGACTGCCATAGAAATGGCTGCTTTGTACATTTCTTTCCTCAGGGAATCCATTGCTATAATTTTCCATTGGAAAGTTTCTGTATTACTGCATTGCTAAAGTAACTGCAATGATGACCTAATCTGGGTCATCAAAAACCTAGGATTAACCACATGCTTAAAAACAAACAAACAAAAAATTTGTTATATAAATTTACTTGCTTGACTGTCTGCAATTATTTTTATCAAATCATTGCAGCATTCTTCAAAATGTTAAAACACAGGCCAGGAGTTCTGCATTTTTCATCTCTAACAAATAAAAAAGCAATTTACATTTCATTTTGTTTCATGCTATTATCAACAGCATATGCACTGCAAACACAATCCATTGCAGGATGCCAAAGAAACAACAGAAACATTAATCTGGCCTCAGAAAACCCTACAAGGTGAGTAAGCATTAACCTCAGATGCTGTGAGGTTAAGCTGCTTGCCTATGGTCACGCAGCGAATTTGACAGGACCAGAAACAGAGGCCAAATTTCCTGATTCCCCAGTCCTACCATAAGGCAACACTGATGTAATTGCTTTATTTTAATTTAATGGTCTGTACAATTCATGTTTCTAAATCTCCAGGGTTTGTACCAGCAGGTATTAATGCTTTACTTTAGGTTCAAAAGTACGACATACACCAAAAGCTGGTTTTAGGTTAATGGAAATGAACTGGCCCATTTCTAACCACCGAGCTGTTTAGAGCATGCTGATGCTTACAGAACTGTATGGGAATGCTGATGGGTTCCATCACCCATCATCAGAGCTGGCAATGCAGTGCCCAGGCCAGCTTTGCACAGGGTGCCCTGGGACATTTCCACGCAGCTCCTCTCTGTGTAGCCTTGACCTAACCCTTGCCAGCTCAGCCTGAAATGCCACCAAGAGAGGTCATTCTCATTAGATTCAGCATATCCTCACTAGGTGGGAGGGTATCCAGTGGGTTTGGCAGGGGGCTACCTGCAGGCATAGGATATTCTGGCTCCAATAGATCAAACAGTGGCTCATTAGAACTGTTAGAGGGCTCAACTGCCTCAATTCCCCAGTCCCATTTCTGCTGATGCAAGTGAGTGCCCAACATTTCTCTGGAAGAACTCCAAATTGTTTCTTTCCAGTGGCTGTAAGAGCACCCAGATGTGGAGAGCTAGGACAAGCTGCAGGTAGCCACACTTTGGAGACTCATCATTTACACCACTTGCAGAAGAAGCACAGAGAATCACATGCCTCAGACCACCACACAAATAGACAATCCCTTCCCATATCCAGTACCTCCAGTACTCACTCAAAACCAAATTCTGCCATTCCAGAGTTTCTCACACAAAAAATACAATTTCAAAATTTCTTCTTACCTTCCCTATCTTTATTGTGCCTTTATTTCTCTTGCTAACTTCCCCACATTTTGATGCAAATTTTTCCCCTGACTTGCATGGTTTGTTGCTCTTAGTGGTCCTACCCATATGGGGGGTTAAACAACATCTGCTCAGACAATCAGAAGAGAAGAGATTAACAAGTCAGAGAACAGTCATTACCTGCAGACATTCTGAAAATAGCCATCTCCACAAATCCAGTGGACAGAGCCATCAATTACAGTAATCCTAGACGAAGGCAGTATTTGCATAGAAAAAGTACTTTAATCTTATTAGAACACACAGTGAAATAGGTTTCTCTAGCTCCAAAAATGTCACCTCCAGTATTTCAGGAAATAAACAGTGAAATTAGTGCTTACAATGCCACTAAATGTAAATTATGTCATACTTCTAGGGATTAACCAGAATAAGAGATGACTTAGTATGAGTGAAAGAAAAGCAAAAGATATCTAGAAAATAACAGCTTATGCTCTTAATGCCAACCCCCTCTCCATGAATGTCTGGGCTACCTGCATGTACAATAGTGTGCATGTGCTTAACACTGGAGCCAGAGACATCCATTACTTGGATAATGCCAAAATAAAGACATTCTTTCTTGAGGAACTCCAGCTCAACTTTAATGTTAGATCACTCTTTAACAGCTACTAGACTTATTCCTGTTTCATTTTTAATTTGAAGCATTTAGTTATTGGAAAGAATATTGCATTCAACTAAGAATCTGATGGAAATTTTATTTAACTATGTTGGATTTCATTACAAAAGTTGCTTGAGATATACAGATATAGATATATAAAACTAGAAGCAGATTTTTTTAGCAAGCATGTTTTGAGAACAGTTTTTGAGCTGCAATTTTATAAAAAAACTTTTAAAAATGCTGTAAAAAGTTGTTTTCATTGCTGTTTTAAAATTCTATTTTCATCTTAGTTTGAAGGTAAGTTGAAAAACCTAGGATGTTGTTTTTCAAGAACATCCTAGACAAAAATTGAAGAATTATGTACAAGAAGCATGATATAGTTTTGAAGCAAAAAAATGTGAGGAAGTGTTTGTAAAATTAAAGTAACTTTGAACTGTTAGAAATACATTGACTTGGTGACTTGAAAACTCTAACTTGCTGACTCTCCTAGCTAAATGAAAAAATGTCTGAATGGAAATCATGTTGGTTGGGTCGTTGAAATTTAAATTTGGTATCGTAGCAGTAAAGATAAGGAGACGTGGGTATGGCTGCAATGAAAGCCACACACACACAGAGATCTGCCAGGCATGTTGTTACCTCAAATGACATCATGCCACAACACCTCTCTGTACATGGGAAACAGCACAATACAAACCAATTCACTCCCAAGTTAGAAAATTAAGACTGGACCAAGCCACCCTGGTGGAGACCAAACTGATCATGCTGCTGGACACACCTGGGGTCTCATGGAGTCACATGAATTGTGCCAGTTACTGAACAGCTGTCCCAGGAAAGTGGATGTTCACTTGGCAGCCCTGCACACAGCCACCCTACCAGCTGAGGACAGGGAGAAAGGCATCTGGCATGGACTTCTAAAGGGACAATCTTAAAGCCTGCTGTAAAGTTCAAATTCTTGCAAAATTTTGTGACAGCATCTTGGGCATGACAATGCTGTTTAAAATAAATGAAATGCACTGCTCATAACTGACTCACTTTTTACAGCAGTCACTGCACTCAGAAACTTGCATACAGGAGTTGGTTTTCCCATAGAACTGATGTGGGTCAATAGCCACAGTGGAAATCACGGGAGCTCTTTCCTGCTCAAGTCTGAGTGTGACAGCGTGGAGGAGATTCAGAGCCTCCTCATTCCCAGCCAGACAAACTGGCCAGAGCTGTGGAATGACTGCCAGGACTGGTGGGACCGTGCTTCACTGCCCTTTCTCCAGTGCAGCAGACCATCCCTTTCTGAACTGTTTGCCCTCTGTTGAGGGGGGGGAAGCCCTGCTAGCATAGCAGAGAGGCAAAGCCCCAGTCTAGGAAAGCTAAATGAGCTGGAAAGGGCAAATACGTACCAGGGGTGCCATCTGGCAGCAATATAAGGAAAAAAACCATTAAGTGGGTTACATAAACCAGTGCCCTAAAACCTACATATAAAGGCAGCTAAGGACACTGTCTCGCCCAGCCTGAAGTGCCACTGGCTGAGCACTGCAAAAAGACCAAAATTAAAGTTATGCAATGCCTCACATTAGGCCCAAAGTAAATAAAGTCAGGACACGCACTTTGACAGCAATGTGAACCAAGCCAGACTGTGTTGCTGGGTACAACCCCTGAGCTCCTCCCCACTGCCATGGCAAACTGGGATGAGTGGGAGATGAGCAGGGCTGCCTTGGCTGCAGAGCCCCAGGCTGGGTCAGGCACACACAGCCCTCCCACACCCACCCCCATCCCCTCCAGCCAGGCCTAGAGAGGCAGGTGCTCCATGGCCCAGCTCACAGCAGAGGTTCACCACAGCAAGAAAAGTCCAGCACTGTCAGAAAATTAAGGTCTGAACTGAAGTTACAGGAAAGAATCTGGCAGGACACTGGTTTCTACTCAGTAGAGGTCCAGAAGAATCAATCAAACTTTTAATTTTTCCTATGAGTTATATAGTATGAAGAAAATAATAAACTAGCAGAGAGCAAAGCATAACACACATCTGTAAAGTACTGTTGTCTAAATTTTACTACAGGTATAGTTGCACAATGTTCACAATGCTGCAATGCTTTGGCTTTATCTCTTCCAGCCAACCAGTATCAAACTGATCTGTCTTAACTCCTAGCAGAATTAAATACCTGGGTAACTTCTCGGTAAAGTAACATTTCAATAACACACAAATGCCAATTTCATATTAGCTTTCTCCACAGGGAATTGAATTTAAGACCAACATTTAAAAAAAAGCTAATTAAAAACTTCTACTGAATTTTAAAAGCTCTGTACAGCTACTTCAGATGATTGCTCATAAATTCAATAAAACCCTAAAGATTACTCATGTCTAGCAGCATTATCATCAAGGGCAAAGTAACTTTCTTTTTCATTTTACATAGAAAATGGACTTTTATTATGCTGATAATCACACCTACACACTGAGTACCCATCAGTGTTAGAAGCTGAAAGCTATGAGCAAGTTTTATTTCTCATTTTTAGAAAATTATAATCTTTTCAGATCACTCCCTCAGACTTTAGAACTGGTGGCTATGATTTTCCTAACAATATCTATTAGTTCACTATCAAGTGCCCTTAGCATCATGGAAAGTCTCTTTTTATTTAATAATACATGCATATTTAAATATATATTGAGTAAGAATTTCTAATTGAAACTGAAATAGAATCTGATAGAAAAAATCCACAGTGTTACATCTTTGGATCATTCATATAGGTCACTACCATTTTTAACATGAAATAAAAATTCACCATTGAAAATTTCTACTGTACCTTACAGAAATATTTTAAAGAAATTTAAAGATCTATGAGACTCCCCATGGTTTAAGAATAAATATTTTAATATTTGAATCCGCAATTTTCATCAAGGATCAAATTAAGAGAACGGGAACTCTTTGCCTTTTAGACCTGTATGATGCCTCTTAACCACTTAACTGTCCTTGGATTAATTTTTTTGCCCGCAAATGTTGGCATAAAACATTCCACAGCAGGCAGTTACCCTTCCCAGAGGAAATTCTTCAAATATCCCAGAATTTGTTCTTAATATTTACTATTGACATTCCTTATGTGCCATCATAAATTCTGTGTGACTTTCAAAAGTTGTCAAAACTGAAAGATCACTTGCAAAACTCAAGCTCTTCTGCAACTGTGGCAGCCCTTAACAGCATCAGACACATGTTGAGAAATATTCAAGCAAACCACTGATGAGAAAATGTTAAGATGCAGAGGGTAAAAACATTTGTTTCCCTATTCTTGACCATCTACCCTTTCCTGAAAAAACTACTGAAACATGCCAGATATCCTTTTTTTACTGAGGTTTTCATCTTCTTATTCGTTTTCATAATGTCAAGTATGCAAGTTTTTCCCACATCCAGACTAATATTTTCATTTTTCCATCATAGGCATTGTATTCTGGAAAAGTGTCAAAATTTACTTAGTAGGAACTGACACAGAGGAATATTTACTGACAGCATTAACGTTTCACTAGTGAAAAATAAGAAACATTATCAAACACCTACTTTATGGTTTAAAAAAAAAAAAAAAAGACAACAAAAAAAGAGGAAGGAAGGAAATCAAAACTGCCCATCATTAGGGCTAGTGGCAGCTGAGCAGGCTGCTTTTCAGTTTGCTCAGTTTTCTCTCATTGTTTCCTTTTGCTCCCATCTGCTGCGTGTCTGTCTGCCTTGCCTTGTTTTCCACTGTCCTGTGGGTGCCTGACAAGTTCCCTGGGTAGGGTCATCTTGTGTCCCCTGGGAGCACCAGAGTGGAGGACCATGGCTGCTGGCCAGGGATGCTGTTCATTCTGGCAGTATGTGCAGCAAGCAATAACAATGATGGAAAATTCCACTCCATTCAGTGGAGCCACTGACTGTTACTCCTCTGTGTTTATATTTGTCTTCTGTCCCCAGGCAAAATCCTGCCCAAACTCCCATTCAGAGTACAGCTGAGAGGAACAGGAAGGAAGAAGGTCCCTACAAGGAACCTCACAGGTTGGACAACTTCTTGCTTATTCCCACCAATTGTCATGGGCAATCCCTTTGTGTTTTGCCAGCCCCCAGTCATAGGAATTTACCCCCATTATTGTGCTACATTATTTAGTTTGCTTAGGAGTTCACTGAGAGCTGATAATCCGCCTATCATGACCAATCTGAAACTGGAAAATGGTCATGCACATTTTAAAAACAGTCTGTCACATCATGTGTATTGATTATCTTTTGGAAACACTCCAAGAGACATCATTCTGCAAGTCAAACTAAAATAAATATGACCTGAATTTATCCAGTACAGGTTGAATGAAGCCTTCATTCATCCACCTAGTTGGGGTCTATCCCCTATAAAAATTACACACATTTCAACAATATATAGATGTCTATATCGTAATTTCACAACCTCCTGGCAATTAATCCTTAATCAGGATTTTATGTGTCACATTTCACAGATGTGCATTGATATTTGAAAAAGTTCAGTTCCCATGCTCCAAGTACTGAAACACTTTTCAAAATCCTAAAATTGGACCACTAAAGTGGCCTGCTCTATGCACTTAACTAGCCCCTAGCCATCTACCTGTGACCTGCCAGCAAGACAAACAAATGCTGTCAGGCAGGAATAAACAGACGGCAGAAAGTTGAAGCATAAACAAAAGTATGACTGAGAAAGTAAACAAAAGAAAACACTGAGAAAGAGAAAATGCAGATCTGCAGCCCTGCTGCCAATAAGGAACTGTCACTCAGCCTCGGTGTCTGGCAGCAAACCTGCTACAGAAAACTTTAGCTGGCTGAAGCTGGAACATGGAAGTTAGATTCAGATTACTGAGTGTTTGAGAAAGGCTGTTAACCTTTGATTTCCATATAAAGGAAAGTGATTCCTAATTATTGTATAAATTAATCTCTTCTCAGGGTTGATTGCTGCCACTATTTACTGCTACAACCTGATGAAATCAGGTTCTTCTGTTTAATATTGAAACCTATTTACATCTTCCAGAAGCAGAGAGAACAGGTTTGATTTTCAACAGTCTACCTCAGTGCCTCTTCCTCACTAGAATGAGCTATGAGTACTGTAGGCAGGTATTTCTTGTGCAAACGAAGTAACATTATACCCCTGCTTCATTCATGCTCCTCATGAATAAGGATGAACCATCAGGCAGAGAAAGGTAGATACTCTCAGAAAGGGTAAGAGAATAAAACTCTGGGAAAACATATTTCTGCAATAAATAATTTATAACAAATTTTTACAGGACATACATTTCAAGTGACATAAAACTAGTAGCATAAAATATTGTTACCTTCTAGAAACTTAAGATCAATCATCTGTTCTCAATTTCCTCTTTCGTGCCCTGAGTTCAGACTCCATGCATAACCCAGTGCTTTGGATCTCCCTAAAGGGCACCTGAAGTGTGGGGCACTGAGTGTGAAGCCTTGAGCAGTCTCAGATCTGCTGTGACTTCCCAGCAAAAGTGACAAAAGTAAAATGTCATGTTTTATCCACCAGATCCAGGTAGCAATACTGTACTGCAGGAGAGTAGGACTTTGCTGTGATGTGAGAAGCCCTAATGCAGCTGTGTTGGCAGGTGCAGCTCCATCATCTCTGCATGCCACCTCACGCCTAGAAAACATTCAAACCTTCTAAAATACCTTGAAGTTAACAACACTCTCAATTCTGCTTTGCCCATGCTGTGCTCCAGCAAGCAGCAGCCTCAGAAGCAGAAAGGTTTGCTTGCAGGTTTCTGAGCTCTAAACACCATTTTTGGCAAAATATGAGAGCAGCACCACTAGAGAAACCATATCCTTCTATCACATGTTCTGCCTCGTCTATTGCAAGAGGGGGAAGGAAGGAGGTGTTCCATGGAAGAGACCCTACACAGATGGACATGCCCCTACTGAGGAAGTTTTCCATGAGGATTTCCACTTCTCTTCCACATTCACTACATGCCATGTTGTGTCATGCAAAGAAACTTCTTGGAGTTCCCAGCTCACTGTATTCAAAACTGTTGCTAAATTAAAATGCATCATGCTACTTTTCTCCTCTTCCTCCTCCTGTCCCCCCACACACCATGAATATATTTTGGAAGAAAAGAATACACTCACTACTTAAACAGATTATAGGTATTTCACAGGTTATACATGTAAGGAGGAAATAACAATATATAAATTCAGCATATCTGCAGTGCTCCTTCCTACTGAAAAAAAAAAAAAATGCAGGAATTCTAGCTATGCAAACACATGGAAAGATCGTACCCTGTTAAGTAGGGACCAAAGTGCAGCAATGACCAAGACCTGCAGTGAATAATTAATGATATCTTTTTGACAGTGATTTATGCTTGAATTCCTACAGGAAATAGTCTACTTAAACTGGTTTATTACAGCTGTATCCTCAGGAAAATCTAAATTCAGTTTAACGAAGCATTCTGATCAATTTGTGATGCACTTTCCCCCTCAGTTCTTCATGTGCTATTCAAATTCATACAGCACAGAATTAAATCAAGGATGGCTAAAATATTTCACTGGCTAAATTACTTTTCATTTGCCTAATTAAGCAATTACAACCCACTGTTGCCACAGACATTTGCTGAGTAATATATCTGTTCCACTGTAGGCTTCAGCACAACTAGAGCAAGTAGTAACACCCTAAAATTGCTATAGTTAGATCCTGAGCAGGCACGATGGATACATCAAAAATTGGTTTGTAACTTTAGGGGAACCACAGCTTTAATTTAAAGTGGAGAGATTAACAATGCAATTAATCAGAATTACAACAAAACTGAAATCCTCTACCTATGCAGCTTTGGGAAAAGCAATCAAACAAACCAACCTCAAACCAAAGCCAAATGCTGGCGCACTCTGCTTCTGATCTGTTATCCACTCCCTTCCCTCCCTGCCCGCCTCCTGGCAAAAAGAAAGACTGATTTCACACCAATTCCACACTTGAGAACAAGATTTCCAGGGAGCTTTTCTTTTCCTACTATGTAGGCAACAAGCAAATAATGAGATTAAGTCTCATTAAAAAACTCCTCTTATACTTCAAAGGCACTTAACTCTATTAGAGATAAAACTGAGAACAGTATACACACCTACAAACACTACACAGTCACAGGGGCAGAACAGGCCCTGTGCTGCAGAAACTGCATTTCTGGCCACAAAGCAACAGTCACATCAAATGACAGAACATTTTTCTGAAATGCATGGATTTTTTTTGAGGAGACAACACAATATTAGACAGGGTAGTTAATATACCTTGCATTTACAGTATTTTCTAACTTTTAAATATTTTTATAGATAGGTTTGCTAAGCTGTAAAAGTAATCACTTCATATCAATTTGTCAATATAAAATCTTTTATTTTTCTTTTTAAATGATAAAATTACTGGTTAGCAAAATTCTTGAATTTCTGTAGAAATATAGGATGCATAAAACATACTTGAATTTTTGTTTCAAAGTTTCCATTACAAGCTTCTTTAGCTAATATAATTAATTAATCCTCTGATGGACAATGTTCATCATGATTCTGAAAAGAAAAATGATAATTTTTTTTATTAACAATGAGCCCTAAAGTGTTCAGTGCCATCCAGGTCAACTTTAGCTAGAAACTGACCCTAATCCTAAATCAGATTTTCTAGCCAGCCTCTATCCTGCCAGCATAGAAAAGCTACAGATGGCAGAAGAGTGCAACAATACCAAATAGGAACATTCATTTTCAAAGAAAACTTAAAAATTAATTTATCAACAGGATTATAACTAAATTTCCTGTTAGGCAGAAGAAATATAAAATATCACAAAACAAAAAGCTGCCTGGTGTGAAATATTGCTGAAAATACAGTTGTTTCCACTGAAGCAGTCTCTGTGACCAGACAGGGTCACAGGCTGGAATGGACATGATGGTGACAGCACTGTTGTAAGGCAATAAAAATAAATTCTCCCTTTCCCAGTCTCAGCTTCTCAACTCCTCTACTACATTCAACTGCATTTTTATAGTTTTTTTTTTGTTTGTTTGTTTTATTTCTTTGGGGTTATGGATAAAAATGAAATTAATGTCTACGAGAAAGTTTTTACTTCAAAGTGTATTACACAGTAATACACTGTTTTATCAAGTTCCTCTGGAAACATAAAAAGGCCTTGTAGCAGGAACATATATATATATATATATTTATATATATATGTTTATATATATATTCTCGGTATGGGTGCCAACAACAAGCACAGGAATCCAGACCCACCATCTAAACGACACCAATTTCCACACAATAACTTCTTTCCTACTGTTAGAAATGTTTTGTCCTTTACATCTATCTTCACAATTTCATACATTATTTACAGAGTAAAGGAGGACAGTACAGAACACATCACCTCATTCTAAAATTATCAAAACACACCCATGGATTATGCAACAGTACTTTAATCCAGGCAGTTTTTTTCAGAGCTTTGTTTGTAAGCAGCAATCCATGGATTTATCAATGCCGTTATTTTAACAGAGGTTTCATTTACAGGCAACACCTATTTCATGGCTCATTTTTGTGCACTTAAACGTCTTATTCACCTGTGTGAACAGGTCTGCCACCAAAGGTTTCTGTAGGGACAGAGAAATAGTCCAGACAGAAATGCTGTGGTCACTAGGTGCCAAAAACATGCAGCCATGCTGTACAGGCAGAGTCCAAGATGGTTCCTGAACCTTTTCCCACCAAACCCCGGGATACCAGTCACTACCCACCACTGCAGTAAATCTAAATCCTCCTTGCAACAGACCTAGAGAAAACGCCAACTTGAGTGCTACCTTACCCCAAAATATGCACCCACCTCTAATAGCAGATTTTAGATTATAACAGTAATTCACATTACAACAGAATCAAGAGCAGTCAGACATAAAAAATGAGACAATAACATGCCTTTCAGAAGGAACTCTCTCTTCAACCACACAATAAAGCCCCTTTCCCTGACAAGATTTCCATTAATGGTTTTCCAGTTTCTCTGCTCTGAGGGTTGGAAACTCAATCAGATCACCAAAAATATCCTCAGAATTATATATTTAAGTGTGGAAAGACAAAGTTATTATGCTTGATGCAAGCCTAGCAGCCTATCACCAGAGAAGACAATGCAATCCATTCCTATGCACCGTGAGAGGCAAATTTATTTGGCCACTCTTGAAAAACAGGAACTGCTTGCAATGGGCAGTATTTTTTGCTACATCTAGAGTAATTTTCTGCTAAAAACAGCTGAGCGGTGCCCACAAAACTATGACATTTATAGTCATAATCAGAAAAAAAAAAAAAAGGGCAAACCATTCTCTGTCTGTGCTGCAGTCCTGAACAGCTGCTGTCTTCACTACTGGTGTGAAGAAGAGCTAGACAAAGTTGTCTTCAAGAGTCCTTTTCTCAAGGGAAAGGAAAAGTGTTCAGTGAGTAAGAGTCCCTTCCCTTTAAGACATTAGGACTGTGTGCCTCTTGTCCTGTCCAAGGGGTGGCTTTGCCCAGTGGACTAAGGCTGAAGTGGAGAGGCTCAGGCTATAAAGAACACTTACCAACTGGGGAGACCTATGGGATGGATGGCTGTAGAGCCTCAAGAATTGAACAACCTGTTCCACAGTCACAACTGGCCCACCAAACAAACTTCTCTGAGGTGGATAATGAACAGGAAGCAGAGCAAATGAGAAAAAAAAGCAAACCTCCCAAGTAATCTGCCTTCTGTCTTGTATAATTTTGGTGGGTGCAGCTGGGCTTCCTACAGCCTCACAGCAGGAGACAGAGCTTTCTTCTGAAAGAGAAGCCCAGAATGGGGGTGGCCAAGAGAGAGTTCACAGTGGCTACAGCAGTGCAGCAGTGGCCACCAAAAGTGTAGTAGTAGTAGCAGCAAAGAAGCAGAGGGGTAAAGATGGGTGTAGAGGTGAGGATGGAGAGGAATGCAAGAGGAAGGTTGGAATTGGGAAGATGGTGTAGGTGGACAAGGATTTGGGACTGGAAGAGGAAATAGTGAATGGAAACAGCTGGGAGGGACCTACAACAGCTGAGGCTGGTGGCTCAAGGACTATGAATAGGTTTATGCTAGGATCAGTGGGGAAGTTCAGAATAGGTGGAAGTTTTGGGAGGCTCTGGGGCTGGTGTGGGGGCCTTCACTGAACTGTGCAGGGGAAGGAACAGAAAAGACTCCATGAAAAGACATCTGGGAATCTCGTCAGAGCTTAATTGCAGCCAGTACCTCCTTCTGCTACTCGAGCCTGGGAACAACGGTGCACCCAAGACTATTTTACTTCCTGCAGAACTGTTTACTTTGTGTTTAGGTTTTGTGGAGGGCTGATGCAATGGGCTCTGGGTCTATGACCAAGACAGTCTGGCAGAGGTGAGGAATTTTTTTATTGCAGAAGTCCAGACAGGTGATTCAGACACCACTGTCACACCCCCATCAAAACACCCTTTGCATTAGCCTCTAATTAATACAATGCAGCTGAGCTGGGGATTGTACAAAGTCCACTTGTTGGCCTTACAATGGCTTTACTTCAGAGTCTATGGTCTCTCAACCTTCCCACCCTTGCACTCTGGCAGAGCAAATAATGAATAATATCAGGTGCCCACAAGAAAAAAAATTGGGTTCAGCTTTCTGAGATGCTGAATACTTATGGATCCTGTTCATTCAAAGCTGTGACTGATTACCTCAAAATTGACACACCTCCTCATGAGAACCCCTAATCAGGGACTTTTGAAAACATTTACTCCATATCAGCCTTCCTTAACTGACAGAGACACTGTGGCCAGAGGACATCCATCAACATAAATTAAACTGTGATTAGGACTATTGTATGATAGAATAAGATTTAGAGGGAGAAAACACAAGTCATCAGGCATCAGTGAAAAAAAAAAACACTTAAATAATGTGCTTTTTGCAGCAGGCAACAAAACATAATTCATCCTGCAACCTTAGCAGCTTGTGTTAAATGGAACCAGTGACAGCTGACCTTCCTCAGTCACTCTGACAAGTCTATATTAGTTGTCCTTATTACATAAAGACAATCAATCAGAAACTGGAGAACAATGGCCTTATGAGGGTTCATAAAAACTGAATGCAAATCTATGCCACTCAGGGACAGGTTATTCCCACAGCTACAGACACACATCTGTGCCAGAGTCAACATATTTTTTTTTCTGAGTAGGGTCTGGGCCCAAGAACAGAGCTCCCTGGCTGCCTCAAGAATCAACCATTGGAAAGCAACTCATGTTTTCCTGTTTTGCTGAAACTCTCTCATCTTCTCTCATTACTTCAGCACAGAATAAGAAAGGTATTTATACAAGTAGTTGCTGTAAGTTACTTTTTTTTAGTGTTCTGGCATTACTCTGCTGCACATGATCTATGCTAAAAACTTAGCTAATTTATACACAAATGCCACTTCAGCAAGTTCTTCTTTACAAATTGGGATTACTAAGGAGGGACTCTGAGTGAAGACCCCTCCACTTTCCATTCCCTAGAATCCCCTCTTATGTGACAGGCCAGGCTGGCTTCAGATCAGCGATTTCTAATGCAGAATGTAGAGAGTACCACTGTCACACATGATTGAAACAAGCTAATGCCTTCAATTTTCAAGGGAGATATGGAGCAGAAAAACAATTATCAAGGAAGAAATGAGATCCTGGGTGCTTAAGTCATACAGGTCTCCTAGAGGTCACCAGAACTGCAGTTTCTCATATATCACCAGAAGAAGAAATTTGAGGTCTTGTTCAAAATAGTAATGGGATGCTGCATATCACATTTGGAAGTCCAGATGCCTGTTAGAAAAGTCGATAGCTGATAGTCAGGGATCCTGTTTGGCATACATGAAAAGCAGCTGTTACTAATATTCTTAGTTAACCTGACACCATGAAGCTTATTTTCAGTCATTGCTGGGTCAACTACTATTTATTCCTTCTCCCACAACACTATGCATCTCCTTTCTCAAATAAAAATCTCACAGCCCAAAACCCAAATGGCCATCATAAAACTTTACATTACTTATCTTTTATTTTGTTTGTTTTCTCCCAAACGCACAAACAAATTTAAAACAAGATTCAAACACTGCTCTTTGTCTTGATTTAATGGGACAAAATATCAATATCAATATTTAAAGAGAAAATTAAAGTCATTATGCATCTGCTTCAATAAGATTTTTTTTCCCTTCTTTGAAAGGTGAAAGTAGTTCTCAGAGGCTAAAACACTTAAGATTTTTTTTCCAGTGATTAGCAAAACTTAAAGTAGTCCTCTTTAATCTTCTAGTGTTCTTTCTGCTGTGCTGATTTTCATCTGAAAAGCATTAAAAAAGGTGGACTGTATTTGGCAATTTTGTTTGCTTTGGCTGTGCAGCCTAACCAAGCTACTTCACTAGGCACTCCTGGAACCTACCTAAGCAATTCAAATACCGCATGCAAAACACTTCCTAACTTTTGCCATTACATCTGTTAGCTTCTAGATCCTTCTCCATAATCATATATATATATATATATATATATATATATATATATATAGTAACACCTCAGTGCTTTACATTGCTCCAAGGTAATCCAGGAGAGAGTACAATCAGTTGACAAAACATTAGTTTTACTTGAATAATGATAAAGTTAGTACATGAACCACTTTGCATATATAAAAACGTGACAATGTTGAACTTAGATCCAAAAGCCAAACAAGGCCTATGACTTGTAAGAACTAGCACCCAAGTAAAGCACTGCATTTCACAGTGAGGTAAAAAAAGCCCCAAACCCTCCCAACATAAAAGACATTAGAAGTCTCCACTGTACACCCCTTTTGGCTTCCATGGAAGACACATGCTGCTGACCTCTTAAATTCTGTTTTAGTCCTCCGTAGTAAGGAAATCCCATAGTATACAAACAAAACCTAATCTGTTTCAGGGGTCATACAGAGCTTCTGAATTTACAAGCTCCAACTCTGACCTTGTTCCAAGGTTTCCACCTTGGACTGGAAATTATAGAATCATACAATGTTGTCAGGCAACTTTCATTTATACCTGGGTATATGAAAATATGCTATTAATGTAGAGTGATTAAACCACTTAGGTGTATGCTGTCCACTAAGACATTTCTACGGAGTCAAAGGAAAGACAATCACAGGATTCAGACCTAACAGTTCCCCAGCAGAGATGTGCATATACTTCCTGTCCTGTACACCTGGAAGCAAAGATGAGTAGGGCAACAACAGCAGGCTGGCTTGAATTATTAGTGAGAGAGACACACTTGCAAATGCATTTGGCAAGTCGATCCACAAAATGATCCAGTATTTTGATGATAAAGAACTCAAATACTTTGTTTTGTGAAGTAGCAGCTTCATCCTCTATGCAAGATCTTTTCACAAAAATGTTGTAACTGTTTACAGTCTGACAGATAACAGCATGCCACTTCTCATGAGTGTGGGGAGGTGGGGAAAGAGGAAGCAATATGTGGTGCAACGCTGTACTTGTAGCCAAGCAAATATAAAATACACCTGACAACTAACTACATTGAGAGAACTGCTGCTGCTGTCAAATCTATCTTTAAACATGTGCATAAATAAGGGATTTAGAGTCTGATTCAAGTGCTTGCTGAAGTCCATAGGACTCTGTATTATTACCTGCTAGGAGTACTCAAGCTCACACGAACTAGAAGCAGGTGCACTACACTCAGGTACAACACACCACTATAAGCTAGTCCTTAACACACATCTGTTCACTGCACCAACATTGTTTTTCAGAGAAATGCAAACCACAGCAAAGTGGGGACGATACACAAACACATTCTCATAGTCTTTTTCAATAGGTCCAACAGACAGTCCAGACTAGGGCATTTCAAGCCTTGAATGTCATAACTTCCACAGCTCAATTTGTTTCAAATAACATATGACTTCTGTTATGTTAAAATTATTCACTGTATCTCAAAATATGGCCAGGTGGAAACCTGCAGCTAGAAAAAAAGTAAGGGGGGGATAGGTTTTCCAACTGTGGCTTCAGAAGTGGTGCTGAAACTGACTGTGACTACTACCTAGATTTCTGCTGCCCTGAAGATTTTCAGAAAACTGTACACGCTTTATTCCAGCAGAAATAATACTGTTTAAAAATCCCCCACAACATAGGAACCTGTAGACCATATTTTAAATATAGTCTTGCATTTGAGTTCCAAGCAAAGATTTTTTTGACAGATTTTTCATCTTAGGGAAAGGTGGAAAAGAGTGGCAATTATGATATTTTATATATTTTATTATTTACAGATTATAGTAATTTTAATTTGATATTGGAAAGATAGCATTTGACAGTAGCTTCACTATTTTAATTTATAGTAGATAACTTTAATTAAATTCCTGAGCTTTTAAACTTGCAGACAAACAAAAGGCCAACCCCTCAACTCCAAGTTGGCACACTAGGTAGTTTTCCTCTAAGCCTCTTGCAGTAGCTGGACATCTGGTTAACTCCCTGCATTTGGCTGACAGTAATTTCTAATCCGGATTTTACTTCTTCATAAAAATTTCATTAAAAAAAGTCCTTCCAAGTAAAGTCAGAACACAAGAACAAAATGTAAAAGTTATACACACTGATAGATATATGTATTATATTGCATGCTTTAGACATCAAGATTGTGGTCCTATTACATGCTAGTAACTTAAATATCCTACACAGTATCAACAACAAAAAAACCAGGTTTTTTTATCCTTTGGTTTTCCCCTGTCCCTGTATAAGTTGAACTCATTCACTGGATGTGTGATTCTGAAAATAGTTTTCATTCCTGTAACTTGCTTCTCTGCCCTTGTTTGCTTTCTCTCGCCTACTGCTTCTGCTGTCTTCTGCAGTTCATTAGAGTACAGCGGGATTTGGGCATGTTCTTCACTGGTATTTTGATAATTAAAATCACAAAACAGCCCAAGTCCTCTTTCTTTTTTCTGGCCACATATTCTTCCGTTGGATGGACTGATACCAGAAGTAAATATTGATTCACTTGTCTGGCAGTCTCCTATTGGCTAAATACTTCAATTTTCTTCTTTTAAATACTGAAACAGACATTTTTTCTATGTGTGTTTTATCCAGAAGACATAACTTTTACTGTTCCTTGCAGCCAGCCTCAGCTCTCCTCTCTTCTGCAGACAGATCTGTAAATTCGCATATTTTCCCCAAACCAACCCTGTATTGTGATTATCATCCTGCAGACCTGCAGGAAAAAAAAACTCTCTGTGATATATTGTCTTTGCTGAATTACAAGATGAACTATTTTAAGAATGATGAGTCATAGAAGACACATTAAAAAAAAAAAAAAGGTGATATAATGTACAACATCTTATATAAATACAATGGCCAGGATTTTCAATGGAGTTAACTAATTCCTGGGGGTCCTCTGTAAATTCCAGGCAATGTGTCTAGTTATTGTGACTCATACTTTTACTGCTTCAAATCTGCTGGTTTCCCTTATCTTTCATATCTTTGAGAAATGATTTGTAGGAAAATAAATCATGCTGTCAACTTCCTCTATTTAAAACCTAATGTTTAAAACCAAATAAATTCTACAAATATTTGCCTGCCCACCATCCCACAAATGAAGTTTAGAGACTATTTTATACATACATACTTGATTCAAGCCAGCAGAGTAAGTGAATCCCCATGATCAGTTGTGCTATAAAGGCTTAGACAACATCAGCTTTCTGAGTTTACGCAGTCTGATGAAAAATTGGTAGATTTATTTAATAACATACCTGTTGACCCCTTTCACCCAAGAAATGAGAGATGTTTAGGACCACTTCTATTGGAAGAAGGCATGGAACTAACTACTTACTTTGTGCAATCCTACCTACAAAGCAAAGGCAGCCACAGAAGAGCAGACACTAGACTTTGGTCCCAGGGTATTCATTATCGCAATGTTTGTCTTCCAGACCAACCACTACATGTACTGCAGTGCTGCTTCCAGGGAAGCAGGTGGTTGGACATTGCTTACTGATGGGAAATAGAGACTACATCTTTTGTTTTCCTTTGCTTCAACAAGCAGCTTTTGCTTTTATTAAACTGCCTCTATCTTGACCCATAAGGTTTTTCCCAATGTATTTTCTTAATTGTCCAGCAGAGAAGGGAGTGATAAGAGTGACTTTGGTGGGCACCTGGCATCCAGCCAGGGTCAGTCCACCACATTCACATATTCGTGATGTTCCAAATTGACTCTTTCAAAGCAATTTACAGTAATTTGAAGTTCAAGGGAGCAACTTACCTGCATCTTATGTATTTGCAATTATTTAGGGCTTTCATTCAGAAAGTCAGAAAGTATATGCTCTACACTCTTCTTACTTGAAATGCATCTGAATTCTAACTTTGATTTGACCAAAATTACTATATTGGATAATTTTGGTATCTCCACTACTTATTTAGAGCTATACAATGTTCATTGCTCTATTCTAGTTCCTTTGATATTGTAATAAAGCTGAATTGACTTTTTAAGCTACAAGCAGATTTTTAAAGAAGTTATAAAAATATTAAATTTTTGTAATATGTGCACTGAATTAAGAAAAGGCAACAATTTAAAAGTTCCTCCACTCTTTAAAAATAGAAACTGAAGCACTATTCATGTAAACATTTATGTACATGATTAAATATAAGCATGCCTACTCATCTGCTACATCTGCAGAAATATCTGCAGGATATGGGCCTAATTCCCAGCCTCCTTTCAATTCACTCATATTTCACATCCATACTTTGGAACAAAAATGAATAACTCCAGTCACTCACAGTACACCAGAGTGCCAAATCACTCTGTGAACAATTACATGACAATTAGGGACACGAGTACCTCACATAACACAGAGCTAAACCAAAGACTCCAGCTTGGGACCTGAAAAGCACAGATCACATTATTGCCAACACTTTGCCAGAGTCATTAATCCTGTCTCTACACCAGACTGTGCAGGCCTACGCTCATGATTTATAGCGTTCTTCAGACTCCAGCCACTACAAGAACATGTAACACACTGTGTTTTCTGCTGTATGTGTCTGAAAATATTTATCACAGTCTTGCAATAGAAAGCCTAACTCCCGCCTTCTCAGCCGCAGCCTTAACAAAGAAGAAAAAAGACTGTAAAATTTGCATCTTTGTTGCAACGAAACAAAGGCCTTGCATTTAGCAAAAGACATTTTCAGAGGATACTCTATGTAATTTCACCAAAAGCCTTTTTTCCCATCCACTGAAACACAAATGTATTATATTTTAAATGCCACTTTCATGTGTATCCAAGTTAATTTTCCAGCCTCACGAAAAGAAAGCGATCAATTGCAAATCAATTGGTGGAAAAGAGTGTGAGAGTATATTGTCCCATAAAAGGAAATGGCAGATACAGTCTTGAAGTAAGATTTTATAATACAAATTTGATAAATTTGTATTATAAAATGTACATAAAGAAAATGTACTGAGAAACAGTTCCACAATTCTGCCTAATTTGGTATTTTGAGAGGCAGAAATGTTCAGCACACCAAAATCTCATGGGAACCAAGAGGGTGAGGCACAGCTCAGCAATTCTGACAGAATATCCCTGGTCCCTGCATGCTTCAAGTAAACTGTTAAAATCACCACTAAACCAACATTTGAAAAAACTTAAGTAAATACAATGAGTCAAATTCAGTCATCAGTTCCGAGGAGGCACCTCCCATTCATCCTTCTCATCTATGGAACTAGAGAAACAGAGAGCTGAGATACATTTTTTCCATGACCTTTTACTATTTTTCAGTGCCATGAAGCAGATAAAGAATTCCAGTGACGCAAGAGGAAACTGAGGGCCCTTCTCTCTCCAGTTTTATGACTATGCTTGTCCAATGGCTCACAATTGGCTTCTGTTATTCCTTCATACTGCCCTTGCCCACATGAAAGATCTGTATTTCAACATTTCTTTTTCTTTCCTTTTTTTTTTTTTTTTTTTTTGTAATTTGGTTCCTGATGCCAAATACAACAATCTTATTCATAATTAGGAATCTCTCTTGACTACTTCATTAAAGACGCACTAATAAAAGATGAAAAAAAGAAAAAAAAAACCAAATTTTGCATTCTGGCTGCTGTTGCTTTGTGAATTGCTGCCACCTTAGAAACACTGCTAGCAGTGCAGTATAAACCTTCAAAGGTCTTATTTCATTAGCAAGCCCAGATAGCAGTCACAAAGAACAAAAGTGTTGTGACAGAGGTCACCAGCAGCATATGACTTGCCTTCAAAAGAAGACTGTTAATGAGCTGCTATCTATCCTGAATCCTCTGAAATAAAATTGTGGAACCTTTGAGCTGTCAGGAAGATTAAAAAAAAAAAAAAAAAAAAAAGGAAAATTAAAAAATAACCCCCCAAATGTTTATGAGCAGCTGCCTCCAGGTCCCGTTTGTAGTTTGCACGCAGCTTACTACAAGCAGCTAGGAAGCTGCTTCCCTAGACCATGGTGAGGGAGGATAGTAACAACATGTGAGCAGGGAAACAGAAGAAAAAAGAAATTGAGAATAAAATCCTCTGAAGCATTTTCATTACTTTGATTTTTTTCTTTTCTGCTGCAGCTGCTGACTATTTTTGAGAATCAGAACAAGCTCCCCCTTTCTGAATATAGAAATATAATATATAAAGCAAGACTGCTACCTTAAGAGACCAAGCCTACAAAACTGACTGGTGATATTAATTTTATCACTCATTAAAATGCCAGCAGATTGTAGTTATCAGAAACAAACTGATGTGTGGAGAGATGACTTTTATACTCTGCAGTGAATTCCTTGTAAATTTGTGTCTGTTAAACACTACTACCACATGGCATATTATCAGCAGGTATACGACTGCGTGTAAAAAATTAATTACTATCTTGTCTCATTTCTATTAGAAGCCAATGGTAACATAGCAAAGAGATGCTAGTTTCTGCTCCTCATAAACAAAATGATTTGTTGGTTTCTAAAGCTGTGAACCCATGAATTTTCCTCCCCACACTAAATTCCTACAAGGAGAGAAGAAAACGGTCACTGTTCATAAGGCTTGGGTAAACCTCTGGGAAGTGATGTGAGCCAAGGCAACTTAAAGCACTTGAACATCCTCCTTGTCTTCTGCTGGACATTTAGGTCAATTCAAAGTGTCCTGGTGTTCATCCATCACTTCCAGAAATGTGGGACAGCACGAGTGGCAATTCCACCTCATTGTTGTAGCTGGCAAAGTTCTTCGGTGCCTTTTGCATGCCACATGTTTTGTAAGGCAGAGAAAAACCCCCCAGCATCCCCAGCTCGCTTTCTAAACCCCTTATTTACTTGTGTAATACAACAGCCCCTGTGCAGGCAACTTCCACTGACATGTGTGAGCTTTAACAGTGACACACAGGCTGCCTCCTCGCCATTTGTCACTCGGCCATGCTGATTTTTTGGTCAGCACATAAGGTTCAGCCTGCTAACCCAGGAACATGCAAGTCAGTTTGCACCTTTGCGCTAGAGGTCTCCTGTGCCCTGGACTTTCTGACGGTGCTGCTTTTTGCACCCAATATCTATGCACACAGCAATTGTCTGTTTGAGGTCACCATTTTAGCATGCTTTTTTTTCTAAACAGATGGTAATTGCAATTGTAAAAGGCATCACAAAGATGGGGGTGAGTAAAAATGCCAAGAAAGGGATGAAGAATGGAAAAGATATTGCAAGAGTAAAAATCTCCTGCACTTTCCAAATTATTTGAATAGCTACATTCCCCACTCCAACTCCTTCCAAGAACAATAGGCATGGTTGCTTAAAAGTCATTCTTTCTTTGAAACCTCAAGTTCTTTGCCTGTCTGCTCCACAGACTGCTGCCCTTTTCACACTTCCCAAATGATGTATTAAAATGTGTTATTCTGTTATGGCAGTTTTGGACTGTGCTACTACCCATATGTCTATTGGAACCAACATGCTGCAAGGCAGTCAGATGTGACATGGCACTCAAAAAATTCAATTAAAATGTTTTTTCTTGCTTGCAGTCCTCACAAGGGACAAGAGGAAAAAAAGGAAAAAAAAACCAGTAGAAAACAATAGGCATTATTATTGATGAAAATACTATAAATACTTATTTGCCAGGCAAATCCCTGTATTCAATGATTCATGACAATTATTACTGAGGAAAGTTCTGTTTTCAGTAATACAGAAAAAAGATGAAGCTTACAAGTAATATCTGATCATTTCAGAATTAAGATTTTCCCAAACATATGTTTAAAGTTAGTTCATCTGATTTTTTTAACAGTCACAGTCCAGTACACAGCTTTAGATAAAGAGGCAAATAATTTCATCTACCCTGGAAACCTGTCAATAGGAATTGCTGTCCTTTTCATTGCAATTTTTGTCACTTTATCTAGGAATTGAGTACTTCTCCTCAGGGTGGAAGGCGTGAAGTCACCCATGACTTGGATTCCTTCCTCACGATCCCCTAGGGGAACCCCACCACAGCATACAGAATCCATAGAGAGAGCAGAGCAAAGCATGTGAGAATCAGAGATAAAGTATTCCTGAATGAAAACCCTGAGCTGTAAAAGGCATTGCCAGAGATGATGAGGTCAAGTGAAACGAGACCATCTTTAAGACACACTACAAGAGGCTCTCAAGTTGGCTTTTCATCACAATTTGTACCCACTCCCCAGAAACACCATTCTATCAAAGGACAGCAGAAGAGTAAAACACTCCAGGCACACTTCATCATGAAGGAACAATTCACCAGCCAAGTGCTTAGAAGCACGTTTTTAACACATGCTGCAGGAAATCCCTTAAACAACTAGAGAAGAAGGAGAGAGAGAACACTGGGATCCAACATCAAGACGTAAATCCCTCCTTGTAAAATTCCCTTTTTTAGGCTGCTTCCAAAATGCAGTCTCATTTACATCCAGATTACTGTTTTATTGCTAAAATAAACTCTTCAGTTTTAGTTTTCTACCATCTTGCCTGAAAAGAAAGCTCAGGATGTTTAAGGTCATCCTGTATGCCTACTGCATTGGGCAAGGAGGGTTCCTGAAATTTCCTGTCTCTGTCTCGGGACACGGCATCGAGTTGTGCACAGTCATGGCTAGAGATACGCTTTGGGGCACAGGGCGACGCTGCATCTCTTCATCCTCATGACATAAATGAATTTGGGAGCAGAACTGATGAGAGGAGACTTCTGGTTTGCGACTGCTTGTGTGTCTAAAATGCTTAGGCATCCTTCTTCCTCTCGTGCCTAGCACTGGTATTCTTGTGTATAAATAGTAAGAAACTTGCATGCCATATAGGCAGTCTCCTTGCTTTAACACCTCTGTGCCTCCACGCAAGAGGGAAAATGTTTTTTGACCTACTGGAAATACAGAGAAATCAGCAGTGGTGAATGCACAGGGGACCATTCAGAAGGTAACAGAGGAAGAAAGCAAAACAGAAAAGACAGCCGGAGTTCAACAAAAACCAACCAAACAAAACCAATCAAAAACGCAAAAAAAAAAAAAAAAAAGAAAAAAAAAACAAACCCAAAAAAAACCCACCAACAATAAAATAAAACAGCCCTTGGACAAAATAGTGGGTGGCGGCAAGAAGAGATACAGGATGTGCAGACCAACAAATCCTTTTCCTTCTGAGAGTCAGCAAGTGTTATTTAAGAGGAAGCTCATTCACTTTCCTGAACTAGTGAAAATTTTTGTAGAGAGACAGACACAAATAAGACATAGTTCTGCATTATCTATAAAAATATTAGCAATCTTTGCCTGGACTTGTCTAGGGATTATGATTTGTATGACAAATGCAGCGGCATAAAATCTGCATTCTTTTCCTAGTATGCAATAGGCTATGTCATTAATAATAAGCATGAAAATAGCACTACATGATCACAGACTGCTTTTCATAGTAAAACATGTTTCCTATCTCCCACTCACCATCATAAGTACAGTTCAGATTATACATTCCAACATACATTACATCCACTTTTATAATATGATGGGGAAAAAAAACCAATTTGCCTCTCTCATAAACTGCTCAATATGGGTTGCATTTTTCCAGTGGCCACAGCTTGGTAACTCTGCTCTCCTGCCTGGATTCCATGCATCCCTCCAACAGGTTAGCAGGTAACAACTTCCATTCCTGTGCTCCCCCTCACCCTTGAATACTTCTTAATGATGGCTTACATACCACAGCACTGACTTGCAGTGGTGGGAAATGGCCAAAGACTTCACTTGTAGCCATTTTTGGGGCATTGGCATAGAGGTTGCAAGCCTTAATCATGCTCACTGCAAGTAGTAGGAATACAAGTGGAATGAGTGTAAACCTCTATAACAGAGACTGGTACAGGAAACATATTTAAGAAGGCAGAATCTCACTCTCTGTCTCGAGGTGAGCACAGGTATTTATCCCTACCTTATTTAATTTTAGAATGTGAACCAGGAACAACTCACCTAATTCTAGGGTAAACTTATTCATACCCCTTAAGACTTATAGCCTTTTAATCAGGCACCATAACTGGAAAAGCCATAGTTGTCCAAAGCATAACTTGAAACTCCATTAATTTCCACATGCTGGAGATGAGTTATCCATCAGGTCTTCTAGATAAATTTCTGAGCTGTGTACAGACTACCATGAAAATTTAAAACAAATTGCTCCACTCCTCAGGGGGAAAGTATATTTCCAGCCTATCTCAACTATTCTCTGAAAACAAAATGAGGAAGAAATTATATTCTAACCTCAGGAGACATTACTACTAAGCTACATCTACAGAAACTAGTTTTGCCTCCTGCTGCTGCTGCTTAGTGTAAATAAATAGTTTGTGGCAACATCCCCACTGCCAAAATTGTATTTGTAGTTTCATTGTTTAGATATCTATAGACTGGAGACTATTTTTAGCACATCCTGTCAACAATGAAGGGAGAAAACTACCAGGAAGAGGATGCATTAGGCTTTTACATTAACTGGTGGTAAAACCAGTGCACAGGACAGGCTAAGAACTGGACAGTCATTTGCTTACACAAATGTGCTATGTGTTACTGATGTGTTTTTCCACATGAATTCTTAGTTCACCCAACGCTATAGATCTCATGATCTTACAGACGTAGAGCTCAAAGGAAAAGAATCATATTTTGCTAGAAGTACAGGGGAAGGTTCAGAAAAATTCAGCCCATGCTGCCTACGGCAGTGAACTCACACGTCAGCAAGCCTGAAACTCTTCCCTGGGAAGTGCAGTGAACAACTGCACCTTAACCTGCCATCCCAGCAGAAGACTGATCATCTGCACACACCTCATGCACACTGAAAAGAACTCATTCTTCTGACTTGAAATTGCAAACGTTACTTGGTACACGCTCCAATTTCCTATCGGCTGCTTATTGCCTTGCATGCCACTGGAAATGCAGGATTGGGAGCATGCATATGTAATTTACTGTTGCTGTTTTACAGCTTGCAGTACTACACAAAAGTAGGAAAAAATTTCCCTTCAGACGAAAACTTGATCTCAAAGGCCATCATATTGGTCTAAGCCTCATTCAGGGCCTCAGAGTGAATTTGTAATAGCTGAGCTTGAGCTTTAGCTTTCATTGTACTCTAATGTATTACTTTTATACTCCATGTTAAATGAAGCCTGGTCTCAGCAAGTAATTTTGGCTTAGGTCTTGAAAATACATGTTAAAATTTACACCTTGAATTTAAAATTATATGTTGAAGGCCTTGCTTAAACATATTATAGATTGAAGTTATATTAAAATAGATTTTTAAAGTCAGTAGAAGTGGCTTTGAAAAGAGTAGCCTTGCTTTTCAGAGTTTTGGTGGTAATTTTAATAAATGAAATAATTACTGAAGAGTTAAATAAGGGACCTTTTTTGGTATATGTGCATATCTTTAACACTTTGTAGCAACAGAGGTACATAAATATTTTTTCTCTCTAGTCCCTTATACTCTACAGAAATTAACCCAGCATCTTTTTAAAAACTGGCATGGACCATATACTGACAAATGAGTCCTTCAGTCTGTGGACCCAGTTTTTCCCCAAAAAATTACCTCAAGGAACTCTTGACTCTGAAGAAAACCAAACCAAACCCAACCCCAAATCTGTCAACTTAGGTTCATTATCCAGGTTTTGGGGAACGCAAAGCACATGAACCACCCAAAGAGAATAGTGCAAGTGAGACTGTAAGTATTATTAGCATTTTTTGTATTACAGAAGGATAACAACATAATCTAGAAAAACACAGGTGGACAGTAACCTAGTAATGTCATGATAATGATATTTACTTTCCAGATTGTGACTGTAGTCCCATGCACATGCAGTGACTGCTGCAAAAGACAGGTTATTCTTCCAGCAAAGCCCTTAAACAAAATTTCAAATGGCAGGTTGCCTGTGATGCTCTCCTGAAGGCGTTACAGAGCAGCAGTATCTAACCTGGAAAAGATGCCATTGAAAATGGGAAATTGAGTTTGCTGGGCTTATGTCACTATTATTTAAGGTCTGATCTGCAAGTTTTTGCTGGCCTAGTTGTGTTATTTGCAAACATGAGAAAGAAATGTTGTCTGGTACAGAGATGTAACTTTGACCAACCACAATCCTCCTGTTGGGTTTGTTTCCCTGTTCCAGGGAGATTTTTGTTGCATTCCTCTGTAATATTGCAGGCACAATCTGCATGTTCTTTGCTGGACCTTGCTATGCTAGAAAAACCAGGAGCCTGCAGATTGTCTATCATTCACAGGATTTCCAGCCAAAAACTGGAAACACCAGAGGATATTAGCTTTCCTCTGTTCAAACAGCATCTACAGCTGGAGGAGTTACCAGCTGTGATTCACCACAGTGAACTTTGGGGAAGGCGTAGGGGGAGGGGGGCAAGACTTGCAGAATACAAAAGCAGCTGGCAGGAGCAGCTGCTGAAACAGTCAAAACAGGTTTTAGCTTTTTCCAGACATCCAGCATTCTATAAGCTTCTGACAAGCTTCTCAGCCTTGTGTTGAATGTTCACTCCAATCATCTCCACACCCTTGTTTCTCTGTCTTCTATTTCAGTGTGCCTCCTTTCCTCCCTCTGCCACGCTCCTCTCTCCTCCCTTCTCCTCTCATTTGAAATATGAGTTCAAAGGGAGCCTTCCTCCCTTCTGAAGCACTGCATCTTTGCTCTGAGTTTTACTGAACATCCCCCCTTTCTGCTATAGCCCCCCATTGACAGCCTTGCCATCACACCCCTTACTTACAAAGTCCACAGGACATTTTCTGTCTTCACAATCAAAGCATCTGGCACAGCCATGTCCTGTTGGTGAGCACCAACACAGAGCAGCCACAGCTACAGAAATAGCTCCTCAAATGAACTGAAAGGCCACCGCTCCTCTTGCATTTCTGGTGTGGCAAAACATCCCAAAAAGAAAGGCATCACAGCCTCTTCTCAGGCACACCCAAGGCTCAGGGTATGGACCAAAGGGCTCAGGCAGTGGTGGTTGTGATCCCAAGGTGGGGACAAGTTTGAAATCTGTGAAATGAGCTGTCTGGAGCATGGAGAAGGCACACATGTGTGCATATGTGTGTGTTAATTTGCATGCACACAACTGTGTACAGCCAGGGGCTGCAGCAGGACTGCTGATGGCATCAGGGGCCAGAACTGGGGAAAGGAGGCAGGGGCCATGGAGAATCTACAGCTCTATGCATGTGCTAAATAAAAAAACTGAAGGCTTCAACTCATTATCACCCAATTGTCCATTTGAATTGTGATTTCTCGTAAATACAGAACATATAAAGCTGCATAAGCACTTATATACTTTTAGAATAACAGATACATAAAGCAACAAAAATGCAGATATCTGTTAACAATAACTGACAATAGCCTTTATTTGGCATACACAAAACAGATTCTTAACCATTTACCTTATTGTTAATTCACAGTTACTTGTCTAACCAACGTTAGGTTAGACCTATGTGGCAAGTATTGCCGTTAAAGAGTTTCAACCTGAGAAGTAATGCCAGTTAATACCACATTAAAAAACAATCCCAGCTCTTCCTTAGAGAAACTCCTTGTTAGAAGAAAAAGAACAAAACTCATAGACAATTTGGAGTCTGCAGCAGACTCCCATCTCTAAAGGACCAATAACATATTTCTGTTGGACACTGGATGGGTAGAGCACTCTCTGTACAGCCTTCTCTGCACTGGTTCTACTGCTGGGCCACCTTGGTCTTACTGGGGACAGAAGGGGTGAGATGTGTCATCTTTTATTACTTGCTATAATCAGTCTAATCTTTTCAAACAGCAAGGTACCTTTCCTGACTGCCAGAAAAAGAAACAAAAAAACCAAAACCATGCAGGTACAGACAATAGATTTTGCCATGCAGGAGAATGCAGAGTGGAGAATGAAGTCAGTCAGCAGCACTTTGAAGACAACTGAACAACTGGTATACATTGATTTTACTCCCCATAATTTTCTGCTGTAATATAAATGCAATTACTGGCTCTTCCTCAATAATAAGTAGTATTTCTCATCAAAATACTTGCAGTATAATCTCTTCAAATATGATCTTTCCACAAACAGATTAATATCAGACTTAGCTCTCTGGTGCTTTAAATCCAACAATATTAATACTGATATATTTGATTTGTAAAAATAAATTAACTGTCAAATACCATTCTTCTAAACAAGTTAGTTAAATAAAAACAAAGCAACCAAAAAAACCCCAAACTTATTCCCCATTTTGGAACATTATAAAATGTGCTGTCTAATTTCCAGAAAAATAGACCCCTTAAAGCTTTCCTACAATAGTCTTTTTTTATCTCATTCTTGCTCAAACAAGAACAAATTTCCTCAAATGAACATGTGTCTCATTTCACGAATAAAAGGTAGAATGAAGAATGATTTTAACACTTAAATGGGATTTTGGATGGCTATTTTCTGTCACTATAATTTTTTTCCAAATATATTTCTAAACAAAAAAATATGAGTAATTGCAGACTTATACATAGACCTGAAAACAAAACAGTATAAAATTGCTTGGCAATATAAAAAGCCCCACATAACCATCGATTCCAAAAAGAGGTCATCAGCAACTAACAGTCTAGTCTGTGCAGAACTGTTGGAAGGATGCTGGGGAAGAGAAAGACAGACAACATGTTATTTGTAAAGAAGCCATTTGTGCACAGAAAGAAGCAGCAGAAGGTTTTTAATCCAGCCTTAATTTACACAGATTTCTGTGTATCCTTCCAAAAATGAACCAAGGCTCCAACCATCATGGTTTTGCAGACTTAGCAATGGGAATCTAATATGTTTCTGCTTCCCAACCAAATATGTTCCTCCATCTCCCTTGAAAATTACTGCTGCTGTGTCAGAGGCAGTACAGATAGAGATCTGCCCATCACTGCCCTAGTCCACAGCCTGGTGTATCAGTGTCAGCCCTGCTTTGTCCAAGATTTGAGCCAAGACACCAGGGCATTGTTTGCAGGCTGCCGAAGCACGGCCACCCATTCCCTCCTGCTGCCACTGCTGCAAAGTGGGTAATTTACCACAGAAGCACTTCATCTTCCCAATTTACAGAGGCACTCAAAGCAGTGCATGCCTGCTGAGAAAGTGGAAATTGGGAATACAGATGGATCCTGTTGAATATGTGTAAGGGCACAGCAGTGTGCTGCAGTCACATCCCACCTGCTTGGGCAGAAAGGGTAAGAGCTGGGTAAGGGCTGCAGGAAGGAGAAGGAGACATGTAAGGCTCTTCTTTCTCCTGTAAGCCAGTCTGTTGACCAGAGGCTGTTAGACTGCTCTGGGTCAGCAACTTGTGTTAATATATAAGAGAATAAAACTAAAAAATGTAATAGACCAAGGCAGGAAGATGCCTGCAACAGCACCTCCCTAAATTTGTCATGGTGTGCCATTCCATGAGATTATATTTATGTTCTGTTTAATATGAAGGCTGACCTCCCCTGCCTTCTGCTCCACCAAAGCAGGCTGCCCCCAAGGAGGTGGCTGCAATATTCAAGACTGTTCTGCTGACCAGCTTCTAATCAAGGCAGCAGATAATCATGAAGAAAACAAGATTCCAAGTCTAGTTTGGCCTCTGTTCTCTGATCATGCTAACCCAGTTCATTACAGATTGCTCCAGGCAACAGAGGGATGTCCTGCCTGCCTCCTTTCTCCCATAATAACAGTTTGTGCCACAGGTAATTTTTTACCCATCTCTGTTCATTCTCAAGCCTCTCTCTCTCTCCCCCCCTCCACATTTCCTCTAGGCCTTACACCATCTGTGCAGGCAGTCCTTCTCTTTATGCACACTGTTGCATTCTATTCTTTCTCTGTGATCTATATTTAGTTGTTTTCCTGTTTATATACCCCTCCAGAGAGGGGTATTGTTGAATGTGACTAGTCAGGAAGAGAAACAATGTGGTCAGAGCACAAATCCTTTCAGAGGAGTATCTGGGATGGGAAGCTGTGCAGGACTTGGTAGGATAAAAACTTTTAAAGATTAATCAGATGCAGAGATCTGAATATACATCCATAAGTCCCCTTAGGGCACCCTGATCAAAACACAACAATACCTAAGCAAGGGAAGAAACAAAGGCAAGGAAACACATACCAAATTTATTCTGACACTGCACTCTTTTTTTTTTTTTTCCATAAGATAAAAGTTTAGGTTTGGAAACCTTACAGTATTTGTATCTCTTTGCTCAAACTACCAGGAACCCCTGAATGTAAATCCAGAATGCATACATGAAGTAAGCTCTAGGAAAGTGTACCTAAAGACTGCTGGGGAGTTCAGTGTTGGTTGGTCCAGAACCAAAGTGCTTTTAGTGTAGGAGTAGTAAGCATAAACCTGGTTCTCTAGAAGGTGGCTGCAGTACCACTGAAATCAGGACAGATAAGAGCACAAGAGCTCACCATGGTGGCACAGTAAAGAACTCCAGTGCAGTGACCAGGGAGTACCTGTCTCGTCTGAGGGACACTTGCACAACAAATAAATGGAGAGTTTCCCATCTTCAAGTTTCTAAGAAAAATAAGTAGCTTGTGAACGGACTGGTTGTGAAATAAACCAGTGGTGTACTAGCACTGGGGAAGCTTGATGGTGTGGGTGTTCTCTGTGAGTGAGAGCTATTTATCTGGAAGAAATGGAGCCCAGTGGAGAACACACACATCTATTATTTGAACCAAAAGAATGTCTAAATTTTGTTTTGGAGTTTTACCATTATAATCATGCAGATAACTTTGATTATCATACAGAATCAAAAACTCTCATAGTCCTTAACATTATGCTAATAAGTGCATTGGCAACCCAGAGAAAGTTTTGGGTACAAGCCATTAACTTCCTTAGTATGATGAACTGTGAAAGGAAAAGCTGGAAGGCTTTGTAAAGCAGCACAGATATTTGAAAAACCAAAGAGGTATGCAACTGGTGATTTCATATTTAAGCCATGTGTGTCACTAGCAAATTGTGCAGTGTGTATTAGAAAATTCAGTGCAAAAGCAAAAACATCTCTCAGTGGTTAGGACTTAAATATGAATGATGAGCTGCCCTCCATGACCTGCAGACATTCCCTGGCCAAAGTGGGTCCTCAGCCTTTGGTACAACACCAGAAGGGAGAATATGTGGTGACAGAACAAGGGATAATGACTTTAAACTGAAAGAGGCTAGATTTAGGTAAGATATTAGGAAGAAATTCTTTATTGTGAGGGTGGTGAGGCTCTGGAACAGCCTGCCCACAGAAGTTAGGGATGCCCCATCCCCAGACATGTTAAAGACCAAGCTGGATACAGATTTGAGCAGTCTGGTCTAGTGAAAAGTGTTCTGGCCATGGCAGGGAACTTGAAACAAGATGATGTTGAAGGACCCTTCCAACCCAAGCCATTCTACCATTCTAGAGAAAGGGAAGGGCTGCAGAGTGGAAGTGAGGGCAGCAGAAAAACCTCAGAACTTTCAAATAAAGTACATTTGCAGCACGAAATGAGCTTGTTTGCTTCAGTTAGTGACAAGAATGGTTGTTTATAAGATATTTAAAACAAGGGGAGGTTAAGTGACTTGGTCTACAGGATGGGCCTCAGCAGTAGAACAGAAGATGCAGCTGAGAAAAAGATGATACATCATTAGCAGCACTTTTCAGGGACAGGAAGAGCCTCTAACAGACCAAAAGGGAAAAATCTACACCTGTGGGGACAGGAGACAATATATAAAAATGGCTCAACCCTGAGAACAAAAGGGAAGGAACAAGGTCAGAAATTGTTCATTTATGCCCTAAAAATCATTTTAAGAGGAATTAAAACCCTGAAATGGAGAAAACATTTTTAAAATAAGTTGCAAAATATCAGTCTGGGGAGAGACTTTCATAAGTTTTAAAAAAAGATGTTATCTTTTTAGCAATTTCAGTTCAAACAGAATGCCAGCAGCAAGAATGTGAGCTGCTGATCTGTTTGGTGACGCCAGAACTAAACAATCCTCTGTTCTGAGTCAATGACAGGCTGTGTACAGTATTATGAGATCAAACTCTAATCCTCTTAGCAGCATTTTCCGTGGAAAAACTGCCACACTATATGTATTTACACCGTTAAATGCATTATTCATGTAAATGCCACATATATACACACAAAACACGGCTGTAATTACAACACATTCCTTAGAAATGGTATCATCTGAATCCTGTTCAGAAACCATCCTGAAAAAGAGCAAAGACCACTAGACATTATTTGCTTATGTTCCCTTTATTGCAAACAACAGAACAGACTGTCTGTTAAAAAGATGTGCATAATCTGGTTAGTGTAAAACATTTGTTATACGTGCCCACACAAGTCCCCTACTCTCCTGTATGCATTGATGCCTTATTTGTAATTCAGAGGCAAAGTGTAAGGAGGCTGTGCAACAGTGATCAGTTTTAACTCCAGTTTGTGGGGCACAGGTATGTAGTCAGGTCTTGGCTAAGAAATTCAGCAGCTTCACCAAGTGAAGTGCCACCAAGCTGAGATCTTGCTTTGCTATTTACACATCCTGCAAACATCAGAAAATGTAAAAATTTTGCAGATTGACCCACTTGACTGTTCAGCATTGCAAATATGAGACACCAATCCAAGTAATTTGATACTGTTTAGTTATATGCAACAGAATTTAAAAGCAATTATTATAATGCACTATTTCGATTACAGCATCAGTAAACACCAATATTCTTCCCAGACTTCCTTACTTCAAATATTCCTGCCTGAGGACTCATCATTGCACCTGCAAAGCCTCTCTGGCCAGTCTAAATATCCACTTTTATCCAAAGAAATTAATTATTCATGTCATCAAAGCAACAATGAGCTAGTGAGACAGGATATTTCAAGAAAACACTGATATTCTACTATAATTCTGTAACAAGGTTTCTAAAACCTTGTAAGTTATAATACTATGATAACTTTTTCTGATGAATTCGTTGCCAGCCTATGTATACATACATAAGTCCCCTTAGGGCACCCTGATGGAAACCCAACTTACTTTCTACTAACTTCCACAGGATTTTAAAAATAATTTTACTGATAAATTAGTCTTTTATTTTTTATGTTCTGTGACCTTTTTACTCCACAAATTATAGTCAAATGCTTCTTTTTCCCCCTTGGTACATCACATTTTAAGTGACTTCAAGCAAATATCTTCAATACATTTCCACACAAAGATGATCACTGGTTTCCAAAGGGAAAAAAAAAACAGTATTATACTACTCTGCCTGCCCCTTACAGCAAACACATCTCAGTAACCTTGATAAAATAGCACAGCTAGTGATGACTTCTGCTTCACCCATTACATTAGAAGCAGGAGTTGTTAAAACAAAAGAGCTTGCTTACTTCATTGTAAGGGAAAAACATCAGTAAAAGACAGCACTATTATGATAAATGACATAATTGCTGGGGACTATAGTATTTCAAAGCCCAAATATTTACACAGGTAAACAGACTAATCCACTTGTTTCTGCAGTAAATCCAAACACACTTCTCCCCAAAAAAAATCCTATTTTGCTTCCTGGCATCAAAGTCTAGTAATATTTTGAAAAGAGAGAAGTGAGAAATCCCCATTTCTTATCAAGCTGTCCCCTTCTCTCCCACCATCTCTCTCTGTTTGGTTTCTTTAGTGGCAAATAAGTTTGCTCCCACTCCCTGTTCCTTCATTTTGGGGTAGCAGTGTTGTCCTTTCTCTAGGGTCCTATTTTCAAGAATCTTACAGGAACATTATGTCTTCAAAAACACTATTTTTTCTCCCTTTCTCTGTTAAATTTGACGGTTCTTTCAAAGCAAAGGGCGAGAAAGGAGAGTGGAGGCGTGTATAAAGCCTTATTTTCTTAGGGACCTACGCTAAAAAGGAATCCAAATCAACAACTGAGTTTTTCAGTCAGTTTCCTGTGTTCACACAGATGACTACATGATGGACACACAGCACAATGACACATCACCATTTCAGAAAAGAAAAGGAAAACCAGTGTAATACTCTGACATTTTGGTTTGCATCCCTCCAGGAGTAACAGAATACCTCGTTTATCCACTACTAGCTGGGAACATCAGCAGTTCAAGATTCACTTTGCTGGTTTTATTTAATAAATATGCCTTGAAGAGTTTTTAGTTTAGGAGGAAAGAACAAGACACTCTTTAAGATCCAAGACAAGAGTTTGAATTACACTGAGAAAAAGAGAGATTCCTGATTTGACAGTCTCAATATATTTTAGAGGCCACATGGATAAAATATTGTGATTTCAGATCCAGATGTATTGCTATAAGCAATGCCCAACAACACTATCAAATTTAGCCTTCTAGGTTCACAAGCTTGGCCAGGGCATAACCCTCTTTTACACATTCAGCTAAGAGGACACTAATTTTGTGCTAGCCCAGAAGTTGGTAATAATACAAGATATGTTTAAACATTAAACTATGTGGGGGTTTTTTTGTTTGTTTTTTATAGTCTTTGTTGGCAACCAGCCAGAAGACAGAGAAGCCAAGGAAGTTTACCTGGAGTAGATTGTTAAAGCATTCTGCTATATCTCAAGTTTTGGAAATGAGGAAGGAATGCTGCACTATCAACAACAATGCCAGTCTGCTGTGGTGTTGTGTCCCAACAAAAGCAATACAAGTTTTCTTCTGATTCAGATCTCATTATAGTTCTGGGGAGGGAAATAGAGCTATTTGATTTGTTTTTCTTCTGAATCATGTAGATTTGCACTGGTTTACAACAAATGGTAAGGTGCTTTCAGTGGGAAATCTTTTTATCATAAATGAATAAATTAATGCAGGCTAGTTTTAACTTTGTCATGGAAATCCCAAGATGAACAACTACGCAGTTTACTCCTTTCAGGAAGTTGAAATAGGTGATGACTGAGCAGAAACCATGCAACTTTGCATAATTTCACATGTCTAGAATGACGAGGGATCTCATTTTCACTGTGAGTTGTTTTCATCAAGGTTCAAAAGAAAACATAGAGACAAAACAGGCACAAAAGCTGTCATGCAACACAAAATGTGAACATTGTTATCTTTATTTCACTATTTTCTAAGATATTGAAGATGTCATAGTAACCGTGCTTCAAAGTCAGAGTAGAAGTGCTGTGAAAATTGTACTATATAAAGCTGAAATCCCAGACAGACAGACGCTCATGCTCAACTGGGAACAGAGCTGAGTCATAGGTATGAAACCCTCAGCAACACACTCAGGAGCTGTGAGGCAAGGGGACTCCCTAGGAGTTTCTTCTGTTGCTCTCCCTGAAGGAGAAATGATCACAAGACATTTAAACTACAGAAAGCCAGAATGCAGAGACATTTGAAGCAAAATAGGCAAGGACCGAAGTATATGAGATGGGGACATTTCTGAGATATGCAGTAAGTACTGCATCTGGGATTTGCTCCAGAGCCATCTGACCACTGCCCAGCCTCAGAGGTGAGTAGCATCTCTGAATCAGCACTTCCTCAAACAAAGTTTTGTTTTTACTGATGGCTGCCCAGTTACCCCAGTGAAGTGAGGATGGAAAGTACCAAAGCAGACACAGTATAAGAAAAGCAAAAACATGTGATGGCATTGTTTGAGTCTAAAGCATAAAACAAAAAAGCTGAATCAGATGAGTGATAGGGTGAGGGAGAAGGAAAAAGCATAACTGTTACCTTACAAGGGAAACATCTGAGAAGGCAAAGTGAGTTTCAGTAGACACCAGGAGACAAGAGCCTGGTCTCAAGGGCACAGCTCCCTTTGGAGCTCAGCATTTCCGCAGCCCAGCTGCGTGATTCTACACCAGCACACAGCACATTCAAATCTTCAACCTTTATTTACAAGAGGGAAGAAAAGCCTGCAGACAAGAGTAAAGAATCATATCCCAGGAGGGCAAAACAACTTAATTTCTTCTCTTCAGTAACTGAAAAATGGGGAGTTGATGTGCCTCCCTGAAGAGATGACACAAAATCCCAGATAACAACAGCTCTCTGATCACCAGAAAGATAAATGAGTGCTTGTAGACCATAGTGGTACTCCATGGAGAGAGCTCTATTCTTATTTCTCTCTCAGTCCTACAAATTTCACACCAGCAGAAGGATTTTAAAAGCTAGGGTAAAAGGGCAAACCTTCTCTTGGCTGTGGTGCATACAGCCCATTAAATGTTTCTTAAGTCCCCACTTCCCTGGGGATAGGTTATAATTACCATGGTTGTGCCTGTGGTTAACAACAAGGAGGAAGAGATGAACACAAAAAAGGAGGCAAAAAGCAAACCCTAAACTGATCAATAGAAGAATAAGTGGTCATGAGCAGAAGCAAAGGACTGATCTGTTTTTCATAAATAAGACTCTTCATAAAAGTTATGTTTTTGAAATGACCCAGATCATCTGCATTGGAAAAGATTACCGTTATAATTCACTCATTTGACACATGTTATGAGAAAGACAGAAACACTAAGTCAAAACCTTAAAACTTTCCTTACAACTCCAGGGAAACAACTCCTCCCATGACATCACAAATGTCTGCCTATTATAGCATTTCTTTCAATACAAACATTACTCAAATTAATTTTACGGCTTCTTTTATAATCTGTTAGAGAGAGAAAAAATGCTTTTAAACCAAGCAAGGGAAAAATTGCAGTTAGCACCATTCACATAATTATCTTTGTTATGGGTAACTTACACCATTTCACAGTGGAATACCCATCTCCAAGAGTAAATTGGTATGTAAGCTTTATCCTGATGTGTGGAGAGATTTTCAAAAAGGCAGTTGGGATAACACATGTATCTTTTGGCAGATAATCACAAGAGGTAGTCTGTGCTTTGGAAGTGACAATCCTCAGAATCATTAACAGTATTCCTTCTAATGTCCCATATGGGTTTTCCTGTCTGGGAAAAATGAAAAATTTGTTTGCTAGAATAAAAAAATCCCTGTTGCAGAGAATTCATTTCATACCATCAGGCAAAAGATGCTATTAGGCTTTTTTTTTTTTTTTTCAGCACATGGTCTTTCAGAGAAAAGCAAATACAGATGGAGTTCCTCTGCTGTGTTGGAAGGGATGCTGTAGCACCAATGGCATTAATAACCATAGGAAGAGCAAAGAAGACATCTGGATGCTGCCATAACTGTGCTGTTGGAACTGGGGAAAGTGGGTGAATAAATAGTTTCTACTTTGGAGACAGAGTAAGTTCTATGGCCCACCATCCTTATCAGCATTGCCACTTGGTATATTATGTTGTGACATTAATTTTTCCACAAAATTATGAAAAAAAAAAAGGTGCACTTGAAGTATGTTTTTAGTACAGATTCTTCAATTCTGCAAATGGATAAAAACTTGAAATCATGAGGGGAAAAAACAAATCTCAGCAACTGATTTTGGGAAACTGGTTTGTCTCCAGCTCTGCTAACATGGGTGATTTTTTTTTTTTTTTTTTTTTTTGTCTTGGATCAGTTTGTAGTTAACATGGTAGCACAACCATCTTTTTTCAGACCAGAGAAAATGCCCCCAAAGTGCTTATCCTTATGACATAATAGGTTAATTTAGCCACAAACCTAAGGATAATGCACATTAAAACTTTTTAGAGGAGAAAGCAAAGCCGCCCCTCAATCCCCCTCAGCTTAGTTTGACCCAACTCCTGCTTTATTAGCTTTATGTATTTTCTACCTTACATTTGCTAAAACTTCACCATGAACAAAAGAGGATTAAATAACGAAAATAGAACAGTGTTATCATCATAAACCTGGGCAATTTCACAGTGCTGGAGAGACTGAGAGGGATTAATTGATGCTTACTTCAGTGGGGACTTTCTTGCCTTTACAACACACAGCACTTTTCTGTGTGGACTCATACAACCCACTTTCACCCATTTTTTGAGTAAGCCCAGCCATGTGGTCCTCATTTGGAAGTAGAATTTGAAGAGAAGTTGACAGAATGCAGAAGTAAAAGCTAAGATTAACTACCACCCTTTCCTTCCCTCCTTTCATGCCTATTTCACTGGTTGCCACAAACTAAGAAGGTAACTCTCAAGGGTACAAGAGTCTGAAAAACAAAAACAGATCCATCATCTTCTCCATTCTTTCAAATTTAGGCACTGCAATGAGTTTGAAATCAGCCATAAAATACCAACACATGAAAATCATTCGCATTTTGAAAACATCTTGGTTTAGCTATCCTAATAGTGTTGATTTAATTGAATATTAAGGAGTTTGTTTTGGAATAAAAATAAGTGATTTACTTGCCAGGAAAGAGCTTCAAGTTTTTACGACATAATGAAATGTTATAAAAAAACTTCTGAAGTATGTTTTATTTAACATCTGCACACACTAAATACTAAAAAAATTCAAATCTACTGATATGAATTGGTCTTGAACTGTGTCACAGAAATAATCTAACATAAAGGCTTGCTTTCAGATTACTCTTTAGTAATAATTGTAATGCATAACCACACCATAACCATAAAGTAGGAACTGTGCAGACTAGCAGCAGATCCAGCAGGGTTTCAGATACTTAGAGAGATGGCTTTTCAATTAATGCAATTACAATGTTTAATTGCTGTCTCAGACACATCCTAAGCACAGAGGTTGTATAATACAGCAAAGACTGGCATGGAGATCTACTGATGCAGAAGTTTAAGACTAAGATATCTTTCAGAGTCACAAAACCTGTCCACTAGTTGCTGGCAACATGAAGGTAGAGAAAACAAAGTTGAACTGATGCAGGATTTTCGTTGTTACTCACTAGAAAAAAGCAACAGAAATTTCTACCAAAAGAAAAGAAAAGAAAGGTGAAGGTTATAGATAAACCCACACACTCAGCTCTCCCCCCACCCCAGTTTACTCATAACAATTCCTGAAAGTAAAACTATTTACTGCTTTCTGCCAGTCTTACACAGGCTCAGAATAGGCCTTTGAGGAAAGAGGCATGACACTCTTGAATTACATCTGGATTTTATATGAGTTCATGTGCTAAGGTTTAATGAGTCAACTGTCACTTTGCCTATTACTATCATTACTTACCACCTGAAGGCACACTGGCAAACTGTATCTTCCCTTCTTGCCTATGAACTGCTACACAATGTCTAATAATAATCTGTAATCTGAGGAAAATATTTTCTTCACTGTAAACTTTGTGGTTTTGTCTTCTGTGCTCTAAAAGGTTTGCATTTCCAGTACCCTTGAAGTCCTGCTCTCAGCTAGAAGAGAGCTGTAAGTTCTCCCACATCTCACAGTAAAAGCAGCTCTGCTGAAATACTGATATGTTTCAAATACAGTACACTTCAAAGAAGTGAGAGAGATTGAACAGCAAAGGACAACTGCTCCCTTGAAGCCTTCCAAAGCCATGCTGTGGCCACCCCATCACCATCCATGCACTCACTGAGGAAATGTGCACCCCAAACTGTTTGCCTGGAAGGCACTTCCCTGCACGCGAATCACAACTGTCGTGCAAGGACCTTGAATGGATGGATCACTTGCTTCCTTACATATCCTCTGTCAGAAAGCTATTTTCAAAGCAGGTTTGGTAATCACATCGCTCTTTTTCATTTCCTGAAACTTTGTTCTCCAGGAAGCAAAGCAGAAAAGCTCTGTGTAAGAGCTGATGGTAACACACACACAGTGTGTCCTGCGTGCAGAACCAACTGCTGCTTCTCTGCAGTACTTGGAGACTTTATTAACAGCAAACACTTTTACAGAATCCCTTCTGAACTGGGACAGTAAGTCTTGCTAAATGAACAAAAGGAAATGACTAGAAAATATTTAGATGAAAATTATTTGTACTTGAGTAACTGGCAAATCAACATAAGGAGGGATTTTGTTCCAATTTCTGTCTTACTTTAGAAATACTTCCAGTTACCTGTGATGACACAAATGCGAAAGCACACACAAAAGGAGTCTTCTCCTGAGAACAGCAGAAAAATGTATGAAGCAAATGCTACTAATAATAAAAATAGATGTAGGAGAGCTAAACCCTCTGAGAACAGATTTCTTGTGCCACAGGGTCAGACAGGTCATCATACTATGAGCTAAAACTTCAAATAAAATTACACTTGCATAAAGCTACATTACTGCAAATAAATGCTCAGCTGCCCACAGGTTCCATCCAGTCCCTGAGGTTCAGCTCTTCATCTCCTGTACACCCACACACAGATGCTCCAGGCACAGGGAATCAGGGCACTAGCTGCCTCAGAGAGTGAAAGGGCACTGCCCTCTCCCTTTCAGTCATTCCATCACTGCTTTGTAGGCACGTGTGGGTCCCATCTGTGGATCAGACAGAACTTATCCCACAACCAAATGAAGATCTCTTCTGTTATATGATGATCCCATGGCCCTGCTCTATGCCCAAACAGTCGTGTACCCTGGCTCTGTGACCAGAGACTGAGTTAGTTGTGTGATCTATGTCAAAATTCATCTGACGCCAGAGCCCATGGATCAGCTCTGTCAGCACTGGCTTGGATGCCAAATACCATCAGATCAAGGAATCATGCAGACACTGAGATGGTGGAAATGGAGCATAAAATGACAATTTGGATTGGTCTTTGGCAGGGTAGGGGCCTTTGAGATATAATTGATTTTTATGAGGGACAACTAGCATCCAAAAAAGGAAGAGATACTCCCTAACAATGTCACTGTAACTGGCCCAGGCTCTTGTTCTTGGAAGCCCTAACTTTCAGAAAGGAGAAAAGAAATTTTTCCCACCCTTCCCGAAAGACTGAGAAAAGAGACCTGAACAGTTTCCAAATGCATAAAAATCATGCTGCAAAGAGAAGGAAACTCCTTTTCACAGTTACAGTGGGGAGGACAAGAAGACACAGGCTTGAACTGCCTTAAGGAAACTTGTGTTAGATATTAGGAAAACCCACAGATGCTAAGGATAATGCAAAATATACCACGTACAGAGGTTATGGGCATTTACCACTAGAGGCTTTCAATAAGAGGTTAGAAAAATGTCTTTGGTGGAAGAGTTTAGATATAGCTGATGCTGCCTAAGGAGGAAGAGGGGTCTAGATCAAGGGTTTTTAGATGCCTTTCAGTCCCAGATTTCTGTGTACATTATCCCTACATCTACCTGCTTAATTTTTCCTTTCTGTACCTCAGCAGTTAATTCAAGGCTTGTTGGAAGGAGCACATATCAAGCCTGAGGCACATAAGGCTTTATTTGGGATAAAATCAGAAGCAGTTGGGGAATTGGAAGCAAATCCTTTATTATGAACGTGTACACATATCAGTATTACCCTCAAACCCAGGGTAAATAGGTAGAATAGTTATCAAAGGACTTGAATATTTGTAATAATTTTCCTTTTTTCAAATGGGAAATGCAAAGCACAAAGATCTGAACCATCTGTAATGACACAGCAAGTTGTCAAAATGAGCCTGAAAAATAGATTTCCTGGCTCCTCAAGTGACCTATCTGAGGGACTACACACTCTTCCTGCTCTTGCTCTCTCTCCCCTCCCTGCCTCCCTTCCCCCCAGCAAGCCATGCAAGACTACAAGAACTGCAGCATTTTCTTGTAAAAGTCTTGCCTGCAGCTGGGGGAAGTTAGACACTGCAACAGTGTCAGTACCTTCTGCTGTAACAAGAACACACATCAAAAAGATGATCATTACCACGGGGGGAAAAAAGTAAAAACTAAAGCTGCCTCAAGACTTAGACCTTGCAGAGATGTTCTTTGGCTGATAATCCCCATCTCCTTTCTTTAACTTGCCTTTATTCTGGCTAACATTTGACAGAAAGACTCTACTCCTCTACCAAGTGAGTAACTATAAAAATAATAAACAAAAAAAGATAGAAAAAAAGACATACTGTTGATAAGGAACATAATTTCTCTTTATACAAGTGCAGAAGAATTCACAAGCGCTTGCAAGTAAAGTGTTGTTGCTCCAGCCCACTGTGGAAAATGAGCATTTTTTTGGCTCTTTCCTAAGGCTGCTGTAACTTTAGCTTGTAGGAAATCAGAATCAGAGCCTAAGATTAGAACCAAAAATCCCTCGTAATGAAGTATTACAAAGCCAGTGCCAGTCCTTCTGCACTGCTACTTGCAAGCCTTCATAGGCTCGCTTCCATTCCTTCATGCCAGTGCTTGAACCAAAGGAGGACCCACGCTTGAATCATCCTCAGGAGATCCTGCCTCTCAAACTGACCATGCCAAGGCACACCAGGCCCCAAATTAATTCTGAATTAATTTCCGAGAACTCCGCTAGGCTCTAAGCCCCAAACGTAGATTAAACATAATTTGGATTCATCATTACCAGTAAAACTAAAAACAAATTAGAAGACTTAAAGTTAAGAATAATGAATTAAAAATATGTCAGGAACACAAAAGTCAGAAACATCTCCAAAAAGAATAAAAGGTAATGTTTTAATTGGTAGTTTTCTCAAAAGGAAAAAAAAAAGATATTCCTGCATCATTGGAATTAATATTATCAAATTCTTTATATGCTTAGTTATTTCTTAGCTTATTCCAATGGCATATTTAAATTTTGATTTATAAATCAAGGGATATTGCTTACTGCCATAAGATGCATTCCACTGGGTCTCAAAGTCTTTAGCAGATCCCCACTGTGTGTACTTTATCCTGATGGTTTCACATTCATGTTCATCAACACTCAGCAAGAACCATAAACAAAGCCCTTTCTCAGATGCACACATGCAGTTCCCATTGACTTTCCTGGATTTTCAGCTGACTTCAATCAGAACTCTGTGCATGCAGAAGGGCAAAACTTGGCTCTGCACATTCAATAAAATTACATCACTAGATACCTTTTCAATGAAGGACAATGCAGGCCATACTGAAAAATAATATAAACTGAAACCCCTAAACTGTAGCCAAATAAATTCAAATTTCAGCCAGATTTTTCCAGAATAATAAAAAGGGTGTGAATTTTAGGCAAGATGAAATGAAACCCTAATACCATTTCATTTACCAGAGTGCACTCTGCCTCTTTTAGCAGGACAAAGTGTGAAACCCAGCTGTTTACCCAAGTGATCACCTTGTTGTTTCATGTATAGCAATGACACTGGCATCTGAAACAATCAAGTAAAGGTCAGGTTACAAGCTGTGATTTGCTAAGTCCTTTTCTGCAGCTGTATCCTGGCCCTGTAAGCTGCCACTCTCATTACAAATGAATTTGAAGTGTAGAATATCACAGTAGAAAAAGTAATTAATCATGATATTAATAACTGATATTGTATTATTTTCGAATCTACTCTAATAGTGCTATTTTAAGCATATTAAATGCTTGAGCCTAGGAGTATCTATCTTAAACCCTTCAACCCTCCTTCCCAACTTGCCAAAAGAACAACATAAAAAAAATCCCACACAACCTAGTAAAAACAGTTCCCTTCCAAATTTCAAATGACATCGTGCAACAAAATTTCTGCCAGGTACATTAGCTAATGCACACTAAGCAAAGCAATGCCCTATGTGTTTTTTCCAAATTTCTTTCCTTTATTTTACTTATTCCACAATGTAACAACCTGTATCTTTTTTACTTCATCTTTCAAAGTATCTACCTACTAGGATGAAGAATATTCTCACTTCTAAAAAAGCCATCTAACAGGCTTCCTCACATTTTCTGTTTGTCGGATAAGCACTTGTTAGCTTGCAATTACAAATTTATACACAGAAGTACTGAGAGATGAAAACCACAGAGGAGACTTGATGTTCATGTTTGGCCGTCACCCCTGCCCAAAGAACAAACATTTCTGATGATTTTCACACTTAAATAGAAGAACAGATTTTATGGATATTTTTTTCTTCATAGATGGAACAGCCCCTATTCTCCACTCCATTATAATATTGAGTCACTTTCCATCAAGTTGGTCATTACTGACAAGCCAGGGAAGAAAGGAGGGAAGTAGATGAAATGCTCTGAAGCTACACGTGCGACAGGATATGTATCAGGTTGCTTCTTGAAGCAAATTATTTAAAAACAGAAAAAAATCATTACAACACAACTCACATAAGGGAAAACTATCTCATAATTGTTGAGGAAGTCCAGTAAATCTAACACAAAGGATTGCAAAGACTCTTTCTATTTTTTTTTTGTAAGTGAAGCAAGAGTCTAGCCTGATACAAGTGCTGAGTTGTATTGGTCATTCACACTGGATTATCTACTAAGTTAAATAATGAGTACGGTGGAATCTGTTTCTCCCGGACTATGGCACTGTCAAATGAGTAGTTATGAGGTCTGGTGGGGCTCTGCTCTCTCCAATCCAACTCCCCTCCTAACATCCCATCCTGACACTGGTGGCCTGTGAAGATATTCATTTGTCTCAGAACTCCTTCAACTAACTCCAGGTCTACTTGTCTCTGTTGGAGCACGAGCTTAGAGAATTTACAATGTGTTACAAGGAACATTTATTCTAGCTTAAGCTCTGTGATTCTGACTAGGCAATCAGGAAAGGAAAGGTATCCCCATCTCTCCCCTCAGTCCTACTGGGATGTGACTGTTCCAAGGAGGGAGTTAGTTTGTTTTAAATGCTTAGCATGCCTGTTTGATGATGAAAATAAAATTTTACATGCTCATTTTTCAAGGAAGTTTGTTTTAAATAGTTAGGAAAGAAAATAAAAAACAACAAAAGACACAGGTCAAAAACTTGGCTTTTCAGCATGCCCTGCTTAAGCAATGACACATGAAGAACTTTATGTTCAAACAATTACCTGGTGCTTTAAATAGGACACTAAGGGAATAACTCTTCAAAATGTATTCACACAGCGTAAGACTAATCATCCTCTTGGGAGTACCAGTGCAAATCAGAGTAACTCCTCAGAGGTCAGTTGAAGTACACCAGCACAAAATAAATGTGAGACAGAAGAGAATCAGACCCCATCTACCTCTATTTTAATGCAGAGGTTGCAGATCATCCGCAATGGTAAAGTGAACAAAATAAATATAACTGACATCTATTCAATTGATCTCACATCCTGCCGACTATTCACAGCTCGAAATACAGGGCTGAAGAACAATGGTTTGAGGAAGGCAGGCAGAAATCCGGGTTCTAACCCATTCACACATTCCAATTTGCTAATGCCTCCTACTTGAACTGCCTTCATCACCCCACACTGCTAAATCATGAAAGGTTTAATTTGACATTGTCCCCCCAGCTCCTAAAGAACAACTTCTCGTAAAACAAAGTAAATGAAAAAATACCAGGAGAGATGATAAATGCAAAAAATATGTGCAAACTTGAGAACCTATGGAGAAATAACCAAGAGAATCCCGGTCTAACATACCACATATATTTGAAAGGCATTAGAAAACTGATTAATTATTTGGAAACCTAGCACTAAGAAAGAATGGTACACGTGCAGGGGAAGACTAAAATGTGAGGCTATTTCAAACTATGGTGTCATTTGTGCTAATTTAAGTGGATCTGTAATTATTTCCTACAACTTCATGATGTCCTGAACCAGCTTCCTCCTCCCCTGCAAGGCTGATAAAAGGACTCTTGGCAACACACTAAATATATTATGCAATGTATTGAATACTACCGAGAAAAAAGCACTGAATTATACCGAAACAAAGAACATTGGGTGCGAATATCACCACCTCCAGGGAAAGAGCACCTTTAACTACTTATCACAGCAGTAAATGCAGGCGTTCTCTCGTACCTCTGCTACCTGCACCTAACAGCATTTGCTACATTTAGTAAAGTTAAGGCGAATTTTACCTCAAATCTACTTAGGCTCGAGCTCTTTGACCGAGACTTCTTGCGGAGATAGACGGAGAAGAAGCGACGCACTGTGAACTTCTTCATGTTCATGTCCATCGCCCCGTCCCAGCAGCGGCGCGGAGCACGAAGGAGCTGCGGCGCCGGCGGAGAAAGCTAGCGCATCCCGATTGCCCCCTATCTATATCCACAGGCAGGAGATCCTCCGAAGTGCCTGGTTTTGTTCATCGAGCCGGCCACAGCTAGACCTGCCGCCGGAGGTCCCTGCCGGAGCCGGGGCAGCCCGGAGCCAGCTGCCGGCTCCTCGGAGCATGAAGGCGCTGCGCTGCCTCCCGCTTCGCACTGTTTACATTTCGGTGCGGCGAGCCCAACTCCGTCCCCGCCGCCTCTCCCCCTGCCTTCGGTCCCACTACGCCCAATCAGGCTCGGCTGAGGCTGCACGCAGAATCAGCGCCGGCAGATGACAGCTCCTGCGTCCCAGGCGTAGCAGGTTTCAGACAAATATTGGATGTGTCTATTGCTTTGCACTCCCTCTCCTCTCAGTCAGGCTCTTTCAATTTCCTGCTTTCTGAATCACATGGGGAATAGGCACATGCTGCACTTCTGTTTTTAGCTCAGAATTCAGACGCTGCTATAATTACTGAGGGCTGTGGTGGTCAGATCCGAGAAGAAATCGGCTCCCCTGTGAGAGTCACTCCTGGAAGAAAGCTGAAAGATGTCGTGCCCCCACTGCCAGAATAGAAGGGTTTGAGTCTCCTTTTATTCCGGGGAGTATGGAAAATAGCACTGTCGTCCCCGTCCCCCCTCCCCCCCCCCCAAAATTGAAAAGCTCGCCATATCCTGTTCACAATCACCCACCCGCTTTACATTGAAATACCTAACACTGGCACAGCTCTGAAAATAGAAAGCACAATCCAAATGGTAAGTATTACTATTCTTATTGTACTACAGCAGGGAGTTACAGCCCTTCTAGGAGGTTAAGTATGTACATCTATTTACGGGCTGTAATTTTGAGCTGCACGGCAAGCATGCAGACTTACAGCTGCACCCCCACCTCCCTGCAACAAAATCACATTTTTCAGCTGTTCTTCAAAAACTAACGTATCTCAGTGCGTTGCTGAGACCAAAGAGCTTTCTCTGCCTATTGCACACAGTTCAGGCTCTTTTTCCATGGCAGCCTTTCCTTTCTGACTACCAAGGAGCACCAAGACATGCCTTTCTTCCATAACCTCGGACATCACTACAGCCTGAGACGACTTGGAGGTTAAATACACCTCTCAAGTCCATCTGCTCTAAAAGAGAGGTGTATTTTGCTTTACTTGCATATCTGGGCTCTGCTGTGAACTACCTTGGCTAGCAATGTCAGTCAGTATCTGCTTTTTTTCTCAGGTTCTTTGTCCTGTTCTTCTGCCTAAAGCTCACCATGGCCTATCTCCACCCAAAGAAGTATTAACAAGAAAAACATACTTCGGCATTTATTGTTTAGTTAAAAAGGAGGCTAGATTGGAAAGGCTGCCATTAGTGCTGGGCTCTATAATCTCACAGAGCCTGACTCTGCTATGCCTGGACGCTGGTGCTACCCCAGCCTAACTGTAACTGTTCCACTGTGACAGTCTGGACAGTCTGCTTCTTCCTTATCCCTTCTCAGCACACCTTCTGATTGCTTCTCTAATTCTCTTGGTTTGCAACAAAAACACCTTTGGGGGTTGCTTTCACTGTGCTGCCCCAGTGCAAGACATGTTAAGCCTAGGAGCCTTTTGCCATTACAGTTCCCTTGTTTCCCCAGCTAAAGATCCTAGAGCAGGGGCAAGTGTCCAAGAAGAAAAACTCAGGTATATATAGGTACACCTATACACAGGCAAAACAAATGAATAGGCTAAAAGGCAATTTAGGTGGTCAATGCCAAAATTACTTGCTGATGCAGTCTCTCTAGTCAAGTTTTGTGTCTCCTCACAACCTTGCTGCAGTAAAATCTGCAGTGTTACAAAGGCCTCAGGCACTCAGCTGATTACTTGACCTCCCCCTCACCTGTCCTGACACACCACACAGCTGCTGCTACTTCTGTCCTGCCTTTTCCCTGGCAAAGAGGTGTCCTGGCACAAGCTGGACCAGGCTTTGTACTGGCAATGGCTTTTGGCAGCCTCACACATTCCCACCTGTGTAAGCTACTTCAGCTTTAAAGAGCGACCAGACAAGTGCAGGGAGAGGTCCCTGAACCCTTCCTGTCACAGATACATCTCTGGTCACTGACATCTTTATTAATGCAGAGGAGGTGATAATTTCCCAGCTTTGAATACACAGGCTCTGTGTAGTAACATGAAGTATATGAGTGCCTGTTACTATTACACTGGCAGATTTATCACAACCTTCCCTTTCATTACATCAGTGGTGATTTCACATACAGGGACATGCATTCACCATTAAATGTGCCTGCACTGTAATAAACTTCCAATTAAATTACACAGGCCATGACTTAATACCTAACTATCAGGTACGCTTATTACATTCAGAATTTTGTTCTTTACCACAAAAATAAATATATTTTTTAAAAATCAATCACTATGTATTGGCAATTTATTGTGCACATCAGAGCAGAAACAAGCCTTGTATGCTAAAGATTAGACTATAACACTGAGCACCATGCCCAGGGTTAGGAAGTAACTCTCTTACACCCCTGACATGAAACAGGCATGGAAATAGGCATGCTCTTCTTGTTTTCTTACTCTGCTTTCAGACAGGTGATTAGGGATTAAATACAGAAGGACAACCAACCACCTTCACTCCATTGGGCAGCAGAGCAGCAGAGATATTGCAGAATATATTCCAACTTTTGCAAAAAAAGCAAAAGCAACTGAGATGTAAAATTTACATAAAAATGCACATAAAAATAGAAATGCAGAAATTAAACAAAATGCACATGCATGCAAAATTAAAGCATAGGGACAGATATGTGAAAAGCAAATTCTATTATAGTCCCATGTGGCATGCTTCAAGACATTGAACTTAACTTTTCAGAAAAACACATAAGAGAGATCAAGAACATTAGATGAAACTTTCACATAAGTCAGACAATAACCACTTTTCACAGTGATTCTAATAAAAAGGTGCAAGCCAAAAAATAAATTTGATTAAATTGGAACATTCAGCATAACATCTATAAACACACTACTGTCAGATCAATCTACAATGTGAAATACTAAATGCTCTTAGAAATTCATGTCTTTAAATTATTTATCTTCTCTGAGCAATTTTAACTGCTGAGGAATTTGATTGAGGAAAAAAAATCTCCAAATGTCTCTGTTTAAGACAACAATAAACAAAAATGGTGGAGGGGACATATGACACATTGGCATCAACCAGTAATACTCATCTGTATTCTGAAATATGCTTTTTGAAACTAGACTCATATATGCTATAACATTAAATAAATAAATACAATATTATAGATGTCCCTCCTCCCAGTGAGCTTAATAGCAAAATAAAGTTTACTTCAGCTGGAAAAAGACTTAAAAAAACCTCCCAAACCAAAAAGCTCCTAGCCAGGATTCAAGACAAACTCTCCAACAGGAATCCCCAAAAATTAGATATTACATAGCCCGGGTTTGAATTTTTAAAAGAAAAATGGAGAATTCCCAATTAATGTCTAATAAAAGCCAAAGCTCCTTTCCTCATGTGTACAGATGGACCATACCAAGAGCAGTAAAGGACTGAAGGACTCAGGCTTAAAAAATTAATGTGGGGCAGCAGAACAGCCTGAACAGCACCCAAGTGAGAAGGCTGCCAGTAGCCAATGCCAGATGAGTCATCAATTTCTAAATGATAGAACATGCAAGTCCAAGATATCTACCACAAACTGGATGATATAATTACCAAGAGAAATTTTCTATTGCACAGAACATCAGGCCCTATGTCAAAATTATGCCTTCTCTTTTTTATGTGAATAAACAATTTATGAGCAAACCCAGAATGACTCTGCTACTTGAGTAAATTTAGCCATCACTGTAAAAGCAAAAACTATGAATTGATAATATCTTCCTTGCAAATGCAATCAGTATTATCAATCCTTCCTCAGTTAAATCCATCAGAAAGCCAGAAAAAAAACCCAGAGAGAAATAAGAAAGTATCAGAAGCAGAGACACCACAGACAGAACAAATAAGACTATCAGAACACAACATGCAGAGAAAAGGAAAATGAGACTCCCACAACAGAGGCCCAAGAGACAATGCTGCAGAAAAGGTGAATTACACAGCATCATTTAAGCTCTCATCAAAGTAACTCCAGAGCAAGAGCAGATGTTTCCAAGGGACACCAATCAGCTGAATAAGGAACAACGCCTTCCCCCCGGTGGTTAGATTGTATATGACTCTTTCAGTGACTTGTTTTCTCATCCTGAATGCAGGACAAATTGCCATATGGCTTATGTTTCCTCAATGAATACATAAGGTGGCTATTTTTCTTTTTGATGTTTCTTTCAATAATATGAGATGGGCTTTGCCCAGAGAAGTGCTTGGGTTTGCTCTCATTACACCAGTGTACCAATGTGGGTCTCAGCCTTTCCAGCTGCTGTACATAGCTAAGTACCTTGTCCTATTTAGCACACACTTCACTGGAGTTTTCTCTCTCAAAAAGAGAGAGACACTGCCCTGCCAGCACTGCAGAATACAGGCAGTGACTTACCATCTCTCACCAGCACTGACAAGTGATCAGCCATGTTGGCTGGGTGGGGATACAAGGGAAGAGGCAGGAAAGAAAGTGCTTTTTCCCCTTTCTCTCACCTCCTGGCTGTGTATCACAAGCATCAGTAATTTTGATCCTTTTCTGTATATGTATTATTCCAGTGGAGGTGCAGGCCCCTTCAGCCATCTTGCAAATTAAAATCACTGCTCAGAAGGAAGGGGAAAGCAAAGTCATACATCTTGTCTAACTGGGTCTGATGAACTGGCAGGACACAGGCTCCTTGGACACAGTCTTCTCTAATCCCAAGAGAAACATAAACATTACCTTTTAATCTTGCACTTGCAACCTCAAGGCAAAAGCAGAGTATCTCTTATACCCCCATCTATGTCACTCCCTTGTTGCTAAAAGCATCATCCAACACACTGGCAATTATATGAAGAGTAACTAGTATAAATAGAAGTGCATCAACCACAGGAGAGTGACTTTAAAAAGACCTGTTTTGCTTGATCTGGTGATATTCCACTTAGTGGATTCCATTCAACACCTTTAAACATTCCTAAAAATGGGCATCAAAATAAGTTCTTGATAGATTTGAAATTGGTATTTTGCAGAGATGCAAGTAGCTTAGATGGAGACAAAAGTCCTGAAGAGTTTTCAATAGACTTCATCAACAGTAAGATTAAAAAGAAGTATTACACAGTGGTACTAAGAGGGTGAACCATTTCTGTGCCATGGTGGAGCAGACCAATCATAATATCCTGAGCTGGAAGGGACCCACAAAGACTATTGAGTCCATCTCCTGGCCCTCCCTGCATGTGACAGCCCCAAGAATTCCACCATGTGCCTGAGAGCATTGTCCAAACACTTCTTGAGCTCTGTCAGGCTGGTGCTGTGACCCCTTCCCTGAGGAGCCTTTTCAGTGCCCAACCACCCTCTGGGTGACAAACCTTTCCTAATATGCAAGCTAAATCTCCATACCATTGATGTCTCCTTGGTTCAGTTGCCTAAAAATCTTCCTCAATCCCTCCTAAGCACTCATCAGTCTCATGGTTATAGTGTTACTTTCAGACTACCAAATGAGCTGCACTATGAGGACATGTGGCTTGCTCTTATTTGTAAAGGGAGACCCGGGAGTGCTGCAGAAATAATAGTTCCAGAAATAAGAAAACAATATTTGATTGAGTTTTCAACAGATGACAGACATTTTAACTCTTACAAAAGCATCTTATGTTAGTGATGGAGCATCAGATTGGCAAGTGTCACAGCTGCTGTATTGACTGCTCCCATATGTGCTCTGCTTCTTACAGACTCACGGGAACGTGCGGCAGCCTCACTGGCCACACACACGTCAGTCAGCTGTGGACTGCTCTTAGGATGGAGATCCCAATGTCCAGCAACCTGCATGGAAGAGTATCAGCCTCAATTCTCTTATTTTGGCTTTTTAGCAGTGTCACTGAGCATTTTACTTTCTTGGCTGATACTATATACTGGTCTTGCTGGATTTTGATGGCTTAGATAGAAATGTAAGACAAAGAACACAAAAATCCAATTTCCTTCATATTACATAAGCTTCTACTCCAACATGAAGGAGATTGCCAAAGATACAATTCTGCTTTCTTTCCTTTGGACAATCAGACAGTCATACTGTTCTCCTATAAAGGAACGGAAGTTTTCTGGAAGGAAGGATGATACTTAGTAACTGAAGTATGAACGGTTTTATCACATGAATATTTATGAATATCACTTTGAGCAAACGTTATACAATAGAAAATTGGATGGAAGAACTTCATTATGCACAGCATATGTTTACTGTTTATTCAGACTAGCTGTGAACAATATTAAAAAGAGAGGCATTTGTTAAAAATCTGCTAATAGGCAATTTTCCTTTTCCTAATAGTGTCTGAAAAATATCCTACACCTAACAGGAGAAATAGTGCATGCATCATTTACTAGAGCACCAATATCTACTTCTAATAATCATTGACAGAGCAAGCTGACACTAAAGTGAGCAGAAAAACCAGACCACTGTTTGCCATTGAAACACTGAGAAACAGAAAAGTGTATAATGGGGCTTGCAAATTTTATTCAGCAAAGCACCAATTTTAGGTAACATTTTCCCTTTAATTATTTAATAAAACCACACATGTAAGGCACAAAAGTTAACGAGGTAACAAAAACATCATATTTAGTTGAACTGAGTGACCTGAATTAATATCCTTTTTTTATATCTGAAACTATTTGTATGACCTTGAAGAACCTTAAACTCTCTAGCTATGCCTAGCTCCAGGGCTTGTACAAAATCCAGCCATATCCTGGATCCTCTATCAGAATGGGGGTACAGATTGCACCATTTTCCTCTTCCCAGCTGGCATCTCCTGTCCCCAGTGAAGACAATGCCTCCTGGTATTTTCAGCCAGAAAGGAGAGAGTGCACTCTGACAAGTGGGTATGTAAACTCAGGACCCTAAAAGGTTTGCACCTGCACTGCAACGCAGAGAAAAAACCCTGCTTCAAATATCCTTCCCTAAAATGGGGCTGGAATACTCTGCCACTACAAGACAGCTCTTTCAGAGAAAACACAATGATTGATATTATGTGTTTCACAGATTAAATTTTAGTTGAAGGCTGTCACATATTTGTTAGATTTATTTACAGAAAGAGATTAACTGTGAGTAATGTCAGAGAATAAACCAATGGGACATGCAAATTTACCTTGGTAGGCATTGCATCTAGCAGGACAAATGACACATGGAGTATTTTCAAAATATATTACACACTTAATACGCTGAAAATTGGGCTTAAGGTTGTATGAACACCTACCCCATGTTAGACACAACAAAAATGAGATTTGTAAATAAAAAATCATTAATCACTTTAAATCTTTAGCATTAATTTCTTTCTTGTTGGACTTGTCAGGCTGTTTAGACAATTTTTCAAGGACTGTTTTAAATTAATGTAGTGGCAGTACTTAACTCAGATTAGAGGCAGATCTATCCCTGTGTGCTTTTTAAATAGAAGCTGAAGAAACTATCAGAGGAAAAAAGTTCTAAATTCTGTGTCTAATACAGCAACATAGGAAGTACAAAACTAGAAAAAATACAATATCATTTTACCCCTCAAAAGGTTAGTTAGGTTCCATTTGCTATTCACCAAGACACATAATGATTTCTTAATTCATCAAGAACAGTATAGTCTGAGGTTCTATTTGAAAAGTAAAGGCAAGAAAGACAAACCACAAAATGTTTTGGTTTAGACTGATGTCACAAGACTGCACTATTATTTGGATATATTTAGTATGCTAGAAGACCTTTTCCTTATTTAATTTTGGATACACAAAGTATCACCTTCTCTTAAGTGTAGTGTCACTTCTCACACCCAAGTCACCAGGCAGCAGGAAGTGCATGAGGTTCTTCCTGCATATCTGAGCCTGCCCACACTGGAAGTGAGTCTTCCTTGCTGATGCATCATCAAATATGTGCAAGAAATTTCAACATCTTGTAGATGTCTTCCTACTCATCTAACAAGCGTGTGCAATTAGTTATAAAGAGCACATGTGGAATATTCAACATCCAAATTCCTGATTAACCTAATGGACAACAAAAGGCAACTCATCATATTAAGTAATTTTAATCCTTTGACATCTTTCTGTGAATTTCATATATCTTTTCAAATCCCAAAACAACCCTAACATGAGATACACACAGAGAAATAAGCAACACTATGTACAATACAAACAAAGCAAGAATCTAACTCCCTATATGCACAAGACAAAAATGGCAGTTTTATCTTTTTTCATCAACTGGAGATTAAAGTGTGCAATTAATTATATCATAGAGTAAGCCATGCTATTTAATAAAGGTTCAAATACTTATTCACATGCTTCAACATACAGGGAATATGTACAGTTATGGCCAAGATGATATAAAATGCTTCCCAAGTGATATTGTCTACCTAAATACAGTGACATTCTTCAAACAAAACAAAACATCTTTTAACACACAACAAAAATATTAAATTCATTATTTCAGTAGCAATGCTGATTTTTGTCTCCAATATTTTTTTAACCAAAAATCCTGTAAGAACCACTTTCCTTTGAACCATAATTAATGTCACAAAGAAGTCATCTCAAATTCATAAAGTTTGCAGTGTATACTGTGTGATTCACATGCTATATATTCACTGGAATGTGACACCTTTGCCCTAATATGCTACTGGGATCTGATTTCTATTCTGATACTTCCTTTTACATCTGCAACATATGAAATCTTATCATGCACAGTGATGTGGGGCAGAACATCTGTGAATTAGGAGACTGAGATTGTTATTTTGCTTCAACTCCCAAAGGAGAAAATAGATGTATATGTCAGACAGGAGCAAAAGACAATGCAACTACTATACAGACTTGTAACAAGGTTTTACCTCCCATCATCACAGGAAAAAGAGAATTTTTACAGCTTCCTAAAAGCTTTTCAAGGGCATCTTGGTCTAGCTGGGCTGCTTAGGAACTGCAAGCAAGGACATCAAGGACCATTTCAGAAAGGCACAGCAGAACCTTGCTATTGAATGCCTTGGGGACTGAAAAATGTTTTATTTGTTTTTCCACCATGATTTTACTATGTTCTTAATATTTACACATTTAGTCACTTCTTTGACTCCAGAGTCCTCTCCTCATCTCTTTTTACTTCCTACTCCCCAGATCATCTCTTCAAATGCATGACTCACGCCTCTTAACTCAAGAAAGTTGAAATAATAAAACTAACAATTAAAAAAAAAAAATAAAAAGCAAAACTGGAGCTTGAAAAGAGAATTGCTTCCTGATAATTGATTTTAGGGACTATTTTATGGCATGTCTCTGGACTTCAGAAGATCCAAAAACATGCAAGAAGAAATATGAGACAAAACAAATCGGAAAGGGATATTCAAGGGGCTGTATGCCAGCATATATGCATATATGCCAGCATATATGCAGAACAAAGCTTTACAATCTATTGGCTTCTGTAGTCATAGTGATACATGGGAAACATCAGAGCTGAAGCATCCAGCAATGTCACCCATAGTGTCTCCCAAGGCTCAGTACTGGGGCTAATCCTGTGTAATATCTTTATTGATGATCTGATGAGGGGATTGAGTGCACTCCCATCAAGTTTGCTTCAAATGACACCGAGTCAGGGAAGGAGTGTTGACCTGCTGCACCGCCACAGGCTTTGGGGAAAGTGGTTGGAAAGCTGCTCAGTGGAAAAGGATCTGGGGGTGCTGGTGGGCAGCCAGCTGGATATAAGCCAGCATGTGCCCAGGTGGCCAAGAAGGACAGTGGCATCCAGGCTTGTATCAAGAATAGTGTGACCAGCAGGATGAGGGCAGTGCTTTGTACTCAGCCCTGGTGAGGCTACACCTCAAATCCTTGTGTTCAGGTTTTGGGCAAGAAGGATATGGAGGTACTGGAGTGAGTCCAAAGAAGGGCAGCAGAGCTGGAAGAGGGTTAGGAACACAACTCCTGTGAGGATTGGCTGAGGGAGTTGGGGATGTTCAGCCTGGAAAAAAGGAAGTTCAGGGGAGACTTCACTGCTCTCTACAAGTACCTGAAGAAAGGAGGTTGTATGGTCTCTTCTCCCAGGCAACTAGCAATAGGACAATAGGAAATGACCTCAAGCTCTGCCAGGGGAGATTCCAATTGGCTATTAGGAAAAATTTCCTCACAAAAATTGTTGTCAAGCATAGGAACAAGTTGCCAAGAGAAGCAGTTAAGTCACCATCCCTCAAAGTATTTAGAATATGTCTAAGTGCAGCACTTAGGGACATGGTTTAGTCGTGGACTTGGCAGTACCAGGTTAATGATTATGCTTAATGATCTTAGAGGTCTTTTGCAGCCTAAATGATTTTATGATTTCACTGAAGAAGAAAATATAACAGCCCTGGCCCAGTTAACCTGCTGGAAGATGGGTGCAGCTATAAGAGCTGCTGAGAAACAGGAACTGAAACAAGTTCTTCATGGGAAGGAGGAGTGAAGTTGAAGCCACCTGCTTCTCACAGAGCTAAACATGGGTTTGGAGGCTGTGTAGAGGTTTGCTTTATTTTAGAAAAAAATATCTTGGCTCATTAAAGGAATATCATTAGTCCTGGCATAAGCCCTCGCTTGTGGCCTCAGTCTGCCATCTCCAGGCCATCATTTCCTACTTCCTCTCTATTGGCACAAGTATTCCCACAGCCACAGAATGAACTGAACTGGAGAACTGGTCCAAATACCACCCCAGAATGCTAATTTTAAACCAGTTCAGTTCCCTGATCTGAATCACTAAACAAATATCTGTGCCTACTCAATATTTTTTCCAGTGGAGGGGGCAGGAATGTGTGTGCTTGTGAGGTGGCTCTGCCTCCTCCATTGGCAGGGATGGCTAAGGCCAACACGAACTGCTGGCTTCCCAGACACAGAGCTGGCATGCTGCAGCTGCCTGGCAGAGCTGGAATCGCTGAGCAGGCCACGTCAAACTATCCTTTCAATCACAGGGAAAGTTAAAATAACAGCTCTGCTATAGAAAGGACATTTTAAAATGTCCTGAAGTTTTTGTTTGTTTGTTTGTTTTAATTATTATTATAAAACTAGACATAGTGAATTGGCTAAAAACATGCAAAACTTGGAATTATGCTTTGAGATAATGTGCTTTTCAAAAAGTTGAATCTATAAAAGATTTGTGGATTGTTTAAAAGGGAAAAGATCCCCTGACGGATGACAGAGTAACCTATAACTGCACTGCAGAAATTCAGGGGGCGGTTTAAAGCCAAGAACCCTACTAGAACTGACTGGGCTCCCCTTTAGTCCTGAAGCCAAACCACTGGGAGTGTAGTAAGACTCCTAGAACTAAGACTGCAAGTTCCAGTGGTGTTAACTGGCACCACTTCAGTTGATTTTCTCAACAGTATTTTTTGGCACTTCTCTGATTTAATGTCCTATGGGTGCTAATACTTTCCCTGTCAGGTCGCAACATGTTCTCCCAGAACTGTTTAACTGCACACACAAGTATGCACCTCTTACAAATTTCTGTAGGTATGTAGTATTTATGCCAGCATATATGCAGAACTTGAGTTCAGGTTGGGTGCTACAGGTCTGAGACACCTGTGTGAATGCAAACAGCATGACCTGAACTGTACAGCTTGGATGTGTTTGATGCACATTGCTCAGTGAATTTGAGAACCACCATCAAATGCAACACGGATGTAACCACAGGCAACCACAGGGTGTAACCACAGGCAGTAACACAACGTTTGTGAACTCCTATGAAGTTGTTTTAATGCCATCACAAAACCATCATGCAGTTATTTAAGTTTTCAGTACTTGTTGGTCTCTTTGGGAGGCTGCCTAGAAACTCACCTTCCTATTCACTTTAGTGCCTACCTTAGATGCATCACAGCTAAAATTTTTTACTCTTATAGTAGCATCTTTCCAGGCAGATTCTTTTTCAAAGGGTAATCATATCTCCTCACAGTTTTGACTGGCTATACTAAATGAGAGTGAGATTTTAACTTCCCCTCACTCCACCATCTCTCCCTGCTTGTGTCCCAATACACAGCCCTGTCCTAGATTTTATGATGTCTGTGTTTATCATTGTAGATGTCATGAACAGAAGAGTTTTTATTGGAGCCTCAGTAGTAGCAATAATTAGTAATTCTTCATCATAAGAAACACCTTAGGATTTTCTTCAATTTTTCCATTACTATTTCAAATTTCTAGTTCACTGTTGCCCTGTAAAATAATCAGGAAACTTAGCCAGTCTTCCTTGGTGGTATACTCTAACTGGGACTTCTAAACCTGTTGTGTACTCAGTGGAATAAGACAAAGCTCTCTGATCCCCTCTCTGGATCCTCCAACATAAGAAGGAAATGGACTTCTTGGACTAAGGCCAGAGGAGGGGCACTAAGTGGATCAGAGGTCTGAAGCACCTCTCCTACAAAGGCTGAGAGAGCTGGCATGGTTCAGCCTGGACAAGAGAGGGCTCTGGGGAGACCTTACAGCAGCCTTCAAGTATCTAATGGAGAGTGACTTTTTACATAGGTCAAAGTGTAACAGTTTTAAATTAAAAGTGGGACTATTTAGGTTAGATGTTAGGAGGAAATTCTTTACTCAGAGGGTGATGAGACACAGGAAGAGCTTGCCCAGAGTTGTGGTTCCCTCATCCCTGCAAGTGTCCAAAGCCAGGTAGGATGGGTCCCTGGGCACCTGATCTCGTGGGTAGCACCCCTGCCCGTGGCAGAGTGCTGGAACTATATGATTTTTAAGGTGCCTTCCAACCCAACCCTTCTATGATTCCATTCTCTTCCCTTGATAAATAACCATATCTTGTCAGCATACTATTAACTTGGAATATAGTAGTGCTTGTTTTGGTGACAACTCCAACATAGCTGTGAGAAAATTCCCCTGCTCAACCACTAATGCATAATCTGAATTTTCCCTTAACCTTGATCTGAGTTGTGTTTGGATACTTCCTGGGGATTTTTATTTGAAATAGAATGAAGCAAAGCAACTACAGATAATACCATCTAATATTTCTTAGATAAATGTACAATTCTTAAATCTTTGAAGTTTCAAAGCCAGTGGCTCAGTAGAACACTGTGAATCAGAGCTGGTTAAGATGGTATTTCTTAAAAATATGCATGACATGTCAGTCAAAAGAGACATTTGCAAAATTTCCTGTAAAGTTTCAGAAAACCTCTGAGAATATCTGCAAACAACAGCATGAGGATTGGGCAAACATAGTTTGGAAAATACAAGAACAACATATATAGGTACATCTGACAGCTACCAAATGGGTCACAGTGGGTATGCAGCTGCCTTCAGCCTTCAGTGACCAAAGCCCACCTTCTGGTGATACCATCTGAAAATAGTCAGTCTACAGCTCGTCCATTAAGATTTCACAAAAACTTACATCAACTTTGATTTCTAGATATTTAAGGGAACCTGCATATCCTTCGTGGAGAGTTGGGAGGCAAACTTCATACCCTTATTTTCCAGTGGCAACTTTGCTTTTTGGAGTTTTTCATCAGGCAAACCCCACAAACAGTTTTTCCAGAATATTAAAAGTAATTGAGATAATGAAAAGCTGATAGGCTTTAGCTTAGAGGGTTGCAAAGAATAGCCTGCCATTATTCAGAAAGCCCTGTAATAGAGCACCTTGTTAATTAGAGATGATTCACAGATGACTTGCAATAGATTATGGTAGTTCTGAATAGCAATGATATTTTCATATTGAGCTTTTATGTACTCAGGAGTAATGAAGCTTTAATTTTAATTAAAAGAAAGCTCTTTTTTTTTTTTTTAAGCCTGTAGGTCCAAGCAGTACTAAAGTACAGAAAATTAACATCTTTTACTAATTTTCCATATTTAGAGTGCTGCACTTTATAGTTTTACCTTCATAATGTTCTCTACCAGAGGACAGCTAAGCACTTGAATAGTAGCTGGTGATAAGAAGGCAATACTATTGTCTCTTCAATTGGAGAAACACAAAATGGGGAGAGAAGCTGCTTGCTCAAGGCCTCTCAGTAAGTCTGTGATAGAGTTATGAACAAAACCAAGTTCATTTTAAATACAGGATTATCCCCTTATATCTCCATGCCTCATCACAGGACACCATCTGCTACAGCGATGGGCATTCACTGCTTTAGTTACATCATTACAGTGGTACAGTTTGACATTATGCATTAATGGGTCATTACATATTGCTACTCATAAAGGGATTCCCATGCTCTGTCACCTTCCCTTTTCCTTTCCCTTAACACCTTCTCTTGCCTTTTGCTGGGGAGCTTACAATGAATTGATACAGAGATACTCTACACACACATATTTTCTGCTGGCTTAGCTCCTCTGAGCTGACCCCCGAGGATCTGGATGAGCTGCAGTACCTGAGCAAAAGGAGATGCTGGGAGCACACAGGAGCAGAAGGGCAAGTCTGTGCCCTTCCAGAACAGCTGCCCACGGGGTGGGCTTAACTGCACTGCTAAACAGGACCTTACCTTTTTAGCATATATTTTACTTGAAGTCTTCTTTAAACTGAATAGAAAATAATTACTCTCAGCACTGACAAAAACATGGTGTTTTGTTTTAGAGCTGTCCGAGGTCTATCCTAAGCTTTCCATAGGCAAGGTAGGTCAGCCTGTGCAGCCAGCAGCACACAGGAGAGCTGCATGGATAATCTTATAGTAATCAATAGCCTTGTGGCCCTGATGATCCCAGTGCTGACTTAGGGCAGGAAGGCTGGGGCTACCACTCTCCCTTCTAGGAATTCCCATGGTAAATACGCACATGTGCCTATGTACAGTGTGCACACAGGAGCTCACACCAATCACACAATTCGCTGTGGGCCCATTGTGCTTATGCACAGTGGAGATCCAGAGCATGCAAGCACACAGACCAGGACCAACACCAACCTCTTTTACCCATTCTGTCACCATGTCTCTTCTTCCTGTGATCCCAGGCAGCTGCAAAACATTACTGAACTGCAGGGTTGCCAAGCTGTGAAACATGACCTGAAGTGACATTAATTACTGCATTCAAAACACCTGATGAGAAGATATTAATTTACCAAGTGATACAGGCAATGGCACAACACCTCTTCCCCTCTTTAGAAAAGAAGGAATGGAGAATGACCACATGCATCCAACAATGGCATTTTGCCTTCTGAAACTTCACCACAAAATTCCCTAAGATTTCTTACCATTATATAGATTTGCAGGATTCAGTATTGTGAATGACTGGGGTAAAAGTAATGCACTAATTGATGAAAAACTTGAACAATTAAACCTCCAGACAAAATCCCTCTCAGTCTCTACATCCAGTAATGCATCCAGAAAAAGCCAAACAAACAAACAAAAGAAAACCTCAAACAAACCAACCAACCAACACCAAACACCACCACCTCTCCTCCCCTTGAAACACATGCAGATTTAAATCTTGGATTAAATTAAGTGGACAGAAAAGAGAGTACACATAACATAAATGCAAATATTTAGCCATTTTATTTCTCATTTAGGACTCATAGCAAGACACACCGGCATTTTTTCACTTAAAATCAACAGAGTGAAATATAAACAAGTAGAACTTTGGCCAGGAAGGGATTACTCATCTGCCAAAAGCTACCTGCATCATTCAGTGTTCCCAGGATCACAGCCTTTTTACAGTCAGCCCTTCAGAGAGGACACATGTTCTCAACATCTGCACTAAGCACATTTTAGGTGCTTGAGTAATGCACAAAAAACAGTGCAAAAACCAATAATTACTGCAACGTAATTTGAGAAACTACAACATTTCATAAAACATAGAAACAACTAATCAAAGATTATTACTAATACAGAAAAGCACAGATAAAGAAATCAGAACCTTTAATTATTTCAAATATGGGGAAAACAGTTACAGATTATTTAATAACTGCATGTTTCAACAATTTTCATTTCATATAGCTGGTTTCACTGTGTATCTAATAATAACATGTTATTTTTAACAGCATGAGCTTATCTCTTTTTTTTCACTCACTAGAATAGTGGTTGATTATGCTTTCAAATGCTTTTTTGTCTTATTCATTGATCTGAGTTTTACCATATCCCAAATTAAAGGAAATCTCTCTTTAACTGAAATTAACAGCCAACTGAATATAATTCAGGGAAGTCTAAGTTAATGAAAGCATGCTTGAATGTAAGCTCTACTCAGTTTTCATGCACACCTAATGCTCAATAATCAGCATGATCATCACTGTATTTTTAATTTATCACTGGAAGTTTGTTATAGCTTCAACTGAAGACTTTCCTTTTTCAGTGAAAATTTTAGGTGGCTGAAAAATCCCTCAAGTCTCAAAAATAATTGTCATTATGCACTGCCCCTTAAAAATAATTTTTTCCAATAAATGCATTTTATATTAAAAAAAGGTTTGTGTAAGCAACTGACAATTCAGCTTCATTATCAACCATTTTCCAAAATTTGTTTCAGATGCAATAAGCTTCCATGTGAGAAAAGTGGTAGTAAGTACCCTTACATTTCAGTCTATAAAAATTTTGAGTAAAGATGGAGTTCCAAAATAATATTTTTAGTTTCCTAATCTCTTCATGAGACAAAAAAACCCCACAAAGATACTAAATCTACCAGAAGAAATAATTATACATGAATTTTTCTATCATTCGACATGGTATTTAAGATTTCCTATATCGCTGCTTATATCAACTCACAGAGGTTTGTCAGGACACACTAAAAAGACTCTAACATAAATTCCTGAAAGAATTAGCTTTTGCAGGACTTATTTTCTTGTCTTTTTAGCATATGACCTCCTCATATAACAAGATACATACACGTGATCTCCACTGTGTTTGAGTAGATGCAGAGTCACTCTATAGCTGCCATGCCCAACTCATGTCATCACAGCTTTGAGCTAATGACAGCTCCTGTGGGACTTTCTTAACAATCCAGGCACTAAAGATTCAATGCTCAGAAGGATTTATTGCCTGGATTGTTTGAAAAAGGTCAGAAAAAGCAAGATAAAATACTCTAAGTGATAAATATTATCTCTCATACCTATAGAACGAGATGGAATGGCAACACTTAATTTTAAAGCTTATTACGATTAGCCTTTTGTTTAAGATTCCTTTTGGAGAAACCCTGTCTTACTTTTGTCCACATTATCTGTTCCCCAGTCTTTCCCAGGTCTAGGTAAGATGCCTCACACTTACTCTGTAATGAGTCTTTCCATAGCAATAATTAAACAACAGATAACATGACATACACACATTTACCAGTTACTACTTGCTTTGCCTCTAAGGACAATTTTTCAAAACCATCACCATCATCCTTTCCCCTTGTATAACTATGTTTTTCCAAAGGGAAAGCTGGATTTGAGTGGAGTCCTCATTCTCTGTCATATTAAAGACTTTACTGTTACTGTCCCCACAGAAGTCTCTGTTTTGTTGTGAAGGATCCATGAATAAAGGACTCTTCCTTTAATAGGAATTTCTGCCCAGTGATATAGATATGACAAACACTGAGTATATGCAGCCACATGTGGTCCACTGGCAACAGCTGAATGTGTAAAATAGACATGCTCAAATTAAACAAGGAGGGGATCAGACAGAGTCCAAAATAAAGAAAGGTAACCCTTTAATTTCAGCCCACAGGACTGGTAAACACAAGATTAGAAAATTATTTACTCATTACAATATATGAGCTTTTGATATTTTGTTTTTGCACACCTGGCCTGAAAAACTTAATTAGACCAGTCACATTTGCTACTTGGGTGATACTGCTAAGCATTCACATAATGTCAACAATTTTTCAAAGACAAATTCCTAAGTTTTTCAGCTTTCACTTTTCACTAATGCTAATTGGCTCTATAAAGAGCTCGAAACACTCCTGGAATCTATGAGGCTGCATGACTCAAAAGCATGCACAATTCTCCACTCTGAGTACACTGCCAGCTGGGCAGAGTTATGCTAAGTAGATAACTTTGTGAACAGTACTTGAAATCAAAGTCAGCTAGTGCAGTGGGAGGCATTGTTCATGTTCACAGAACATGAATCAACAAACCAGCAAGGGGAGCAGGGGAGCAGTAATGTTACTCATTTTGTTTCTGAATGACCAACACACGTTAATTCCATGTTACTGTCAGTGCATGGAAAGCCATGCACAAATACATCTTTCCCCTGCAATCCCCAAAGGTCTGCTGCAGTCAGAAAGTGAGTGAAAATAATGTCACTTCTGCTTCAGGTTTTCATTGTTCTCAAGTTTAATGCGACTTTCAGTTAAAGCAATGCTTTAATTCTGTACCAATTCTGTACCAAAGTGTCCTCTAAAATTTTCCTCCATTGCAATGACAATTTCCATTTGGAACATTTTTCCCTCTCCCTTATAAGTCACAGAAATTTGACATATGCTAATCACTGGACTTAACTGACAGACAACCATGGGGGAAGGCATATTCCCAGCTCAGAAAACAGGGCATAAATTTGCAAGGTCAGAAAAAGTATGGCATGCAGGGTAAATAATGCTTGTGTTCAGAAGCTAAAGAGACCTCCTGGAAGCCAATGCAACCAGTAAGTCTCTATGCAAAGGCTGAAGCTTCCTTACAGTTTTAAGCATTTTCATGGAAAAAAACAACAAAACCAATCAAAACAGATCACAGAAAGAAAACAGCTTAAGGATTTCCCATTTGATTTATGCATTTCTTGTCAGTGAAGTAATTATAAGCAATACAGGCATCTTCAAATATTAGTTTCTTTTTACTAGACTGCTAAACCCAACAAGTATTAGCACCCACTCAGGAGGTCAGACTGATTTCTTAATCCCACAGCTTTCAGGAGCTACCCAGCAGCAAATTCACTTGGACCTTCTGCTAGAGACATTGAGGAGAGCAGGTCTTCAATTAGCCCTTGAGAAAGTATTGCTTTTATTTTTCTCCAGGTATCTCATAAAGAGAGCAGAAGAACAGTGAAGATTAGAAAGGGTTGCAAAGAAGAATTAACTGGATGGGTGGTTAGTAAAATTTTGGGTTACTGATTTCTGCTCCAGAATGAAAAAAAAAAAAAAAAAAAAAAAAAAAAAAAAAAAAAAAATATTTAAACAAATTTTAAAAGAGCGAGGAGTACAAACACATTTACAGAAAATATCAGAATAAAAAAATTCTTTTCAGAATATAGTACTTAAGCCTGTTTTTCTTGGAAACAAAACTTGAGGACCAGTTACTAAGTATCTTTCTTATGATACTCTTCACTATTGTTCCTGCAATAGTCTCCTAGTAAGGAAAACAAATGTAAATTTTGTTCCTGCAGAATGACATAGATGACCCCATAATGAAAGAGAGCAAAATGTTCCACATAAATCTTAGCAGGACTGAGTCTTGTAATGCTGTAATCTATTTCTAATTCCCTAAACCACTATGCAGATGACACAGCAGAATTACACACACATCACCTGAAAAGACAGCTATGCAATTATAGAGATGTTCAGAATCAAAATAGGGTTAGTACTCAGTCCCCTATCACCAGATCTCTCAGATTTCTGTGCTTCCCTGCTTGCAGATTTAGGAAGTGATCCTGAATTGCACTTACTCCCACTTGCACCTCAATTTTCACCAAGAAAAAATTTGCACGCAAAGGCAATGAGGTGTGTGATGTTCAGGGAAGTTGGTCTGTAAATGCCTTCATAAAACTCACTAGCCACATTCATCACAGAGTGCTTTTCAGCACCTTCCAAGTTTAGCCCCTTCCCTATTCAAAGCACTTTACATGCATTAGCCATGGTTATTCTTCAAGAAAGGGCAGTATAGGTGACATCCCCTACAGCTGAGCAAATTCACACTCCCATATGAAAATTCTCTTCATTAAAATAACACAGGGCAGAACATTATAATTAATAGAACCATTACCCTTTAAATAAAACCCCCCTTGACCTGGCCCATCAGCAGAAAGATACCTAAAAGTGGATGGAACTACAGTTTGCACCAACCTATACCTCCAAATCACCAGAAGGAAGGTAAAAAGCCAATTCAAATAGGTAAAGTTCCAGTACTCATAAAGACATTTCTCATTTCTGAGTCTTAGAAATAAAAACTGGCTCCTTTATAACATTTGATCAGTTTTTCTGCTACGTTATCGATTCCCACAGCTGTGACAGAACATTTGGTCCTAGGTTGGGCCAAGAAAGACTGAACAACTTCGCTGCCATCTGTGCCTTTGAGAACGCCCGTGTCTTCTTGAGACACTCACGTACGTGTGCACACGAGCACACCCCGCCTCGAAATGCAGTAACTGCTCAACACCAACAGTTCACAATTTTAAGAGAAAATTTTTCTTTGAAAAAAGTGTCTTAATTTTAGTAGCTTCCCTAATGATTCAGAAATCTAGTGGAAAAGCCTTTCTGAGGAGTCTGAGAGACTGCATAATGTGTTTCTCAAAAGTTGCATTCTATCAAAGAGGAAGCATAAAAAATGCAAGAACCAAATTTTAAGTTATTGATTAGTTGCAGACATGCAACAAAGTAAAGAGATATGTAGAAATTATGCATCAATAGATTCAAATCCAAAACAGGCACACCATAAAGGCTGAATTTTGAATTTGAACACAACATTTTGAAGATTCTCTCCATTTTGATTAATAATACTAGTAAAGAATGATAGCATCTCTAAAACACTACAATTACTTTATATACTCATCCAACATATGTATAAAACCTGTGTACATGAATTCGATATGATTTTATGAGCTCACCCTCATTTATTTTTTTTTTAAATCCCAAGTGAAAGAGCTAGTGTGACCTTGAAAAATTATGTGAAATTGAATTCCCACCACTGAACGAGAATTGTTACTTTGGGCTATGTTCTACATTATGCTAAGTATCTATCAGAGTGATATAAAATAAATATAACTTATTTTGCACATTACTTAGGGTTTTATTCATAGTGTTAAGACATCGTCTCACAGTAACCAAAACTCTTAAAAGCGAGGAAATCATCTAATACACTTGGATTATAATTTGTATAGGGAATGCATGATCATTTACTCTCATCTTCATCTTAAATAATGTATTAGTCACAAATAACGTTAATATGAGCTGCTAATAATGCAGTTTGTATTCAAACAGCCTCAGGCAAAGCCAAACTAAAGAGAGAAAAATAATACTTTGACCAGCTGTGTGACTGAGCTCAAGCTTTCCAGAAAACACTGAGTTTTGGGCTAAGGCAAAGCACAGAAAGCCTTGGCCTCACCTAAGACTTTAGTACAAGGTCAACAGTACCTGGAAAACAAAACATTTAGTGGGATGGTGTCTGTATTTGACTCTGCACATGCTTGCCTGTGTTGTTGCAGGTGATGAGATATGAAGGCCAGTCCCCAGCAGGGGCACCAGGGCATGGAAGGGGCTTCTCTCTCCCTAAACCACACTCCCAGCTACCCAGGCTGCTGACAGACATGCCCCTCACTGCCAGCTCCTGCTCCCAGGTCCTGTCTTTGGTCACAAGGAACTCCAGCAAACTGTGCTGAAGTAGAGACAGACCCAGAGCACACAAGACAAAAAATATTTGGATCACTCCAACCATTAGCATGACCTATCTGTATCACCTCAACTTCGAAGTGCAAACCACACAGCTTACTTGGGGAGGGCTACAAGGGCAGGAAGCAACAAATACACAGGACAAGGGGAAGTGCCACAATGGCCATGGACCCTGAGACAGCACTGGGTCCCCCACAAGCTCTATTCCCAGACATCAGCTCCAGGCAGGAAGATATGCCCCTCCTTGTCCTGAAAATACCACCTCTTGCTGTAATTAAATCCCCTATAAGACAAATACAAAATTTAATTTGAGTTGATTTTCTTCCAAAGATAGATAGAGAGTAATCCTCTCTGATGGCAGAAAACAAATTGCTGGTACTCTGGATTTATTTTATTTTTTGGAGCCTTGTCATTTAATGAATGAATCAGAGGTGACAAGGCTAGGAAAACAGGGAGCTCATTAACATCGATCAACATGTGGTATACAATATGCTAACTTCAAATTTGTCATTTGTACCTCAACTCAGACATGTTCCTTTAGTACCAGTCAGTTAATGAAAAGTACAGCAGTTTGCATATTTTGTCAGATTAAAAAATGGAGCAGTGAATTCAATTGGCAGTGGCAGCTTTGCAGAGCCACTGGAGGAGGAGAAGGAGAAAGGAATTTGTGATGACCCCCCACAGAAACAATGGTCAGAAGTGAAAATAAATTGCCCAAACACCAGCAGCTGGGAAACACTTATGACCTCATGAGGGTGACAGCAGCAATCCTCTCTACAAATCAGGAGGCAGAACCTGAAACTGGAGAAACTTCTTCAGTTTGCTCACTATCCCCTTTTCTCCTCAACACAACTTAAAGAGAATAATACCCTCCTGACTTTAAAGCATAAAAGTTTCTACTGTTAGAAACAGTTATTGCAGATCATGGCTGGGTCAAGCACTATATATGACCTAATAACTTGTAAAAGAAAATCTGCAGATGGTCAAAGTCCAGACAGCACCTAGTACATATCTGGAAGAGCTCCAGGAATGTTTTACAAGCTCCTCAGGATTCCACAACCTTGTTCATGATAGGACCAGCTACAGTGTGTAACAGGGAATCAGAGATCTGACATTACTTGTTTTGTGCAATTTCTTCTCACTGTGGGATTCAGCTTGTTCAGCAAAGCCAGCGCAGCCCCAGTAGTAACCAGCTGACTTTACACTGTTACTAGAAATATTTTCCATCTGTATGAAGAAGTTCAGGGGTCAGAGACTACAAAGTAAAAGTAGACTGTGTAACAGGTAACCAAGATGTTGTAAAATGCCGTAGTACATACTACACTAAAATATGTAACATGCAGCCAGAAGTCATAATAAGATCTTTTTGTTCAAAATGGAAAAAGTATGAGCTAGCAGACAGCATGCAATATCTTTAAATTTTATTTTGATAGATAATCAAATCAGCTCCTATCCAAAGCAGGAGGAAATTTGAGAACAAGTTACAATTTGACAATTTTAGGCCTGACCATTTCTTATTGTTTCTAATGTGATGAAAAGAATAGCTTAAACCAATATTTGCTTCAAGGACTCTGACCTCTTAGCCAAAAGTAAAACAATCAATGCAGGAATTAAGTTAAATACATACTGAACTACTATTTAATACATACTGAAAAGGCATTTAAAAATCATTTGTCTAGAGAGATTCAAGTGACTTCCCTACTGCACATCATGGCATGAAGCGATTACCCCATGTTTTTTCTTCACTGACTCAGAGCCGATTTATAAAACATAAAAATTCAGTCTGGAGGTCATGAACGACACTGTGGCATTGCAGCCAAAAGATGCAGCCAAAAAGAAGGTTTTCTGCTTGGGAAGTGGGAAGAATAACTATCTCTGTGGGTCACACAGCAGTGGCCGCGTGCGTGGCGAGGCAGATGAGCGCACAGCGTGTGCTGGAACGGGCGCTGATGGAAGCAGCTGGCCCAGCCAGGGCTCGCTCAATTGCCATGGACTGGCAGAGTCCCAGCACAATTTATAGAGCTTAGAAGGAAATGCACAGTCTCGTGGCTAAACACAAAAGAAAAAGTGGTGCCTGCATTACAGACCTCTCCCCTCTGCCAACTAGTTTATTCATGAAACTGTAAATGAAGACAGGCCCTCATGCAATAAACACTCTACTAGATATGCACTATTTATGAACATACTAGAAATGTAAGTTTGGTGGGGTTTTTTTTTTTGACACAGAACAATGATTTTTTTTCAGACTGAAAATTATTAAATCAATGTTACCAAGACTTACTTTTCAATTTTAAACAGTGCAAAATGCAGCTTGCATAGCTACTAATCTAGATATAAGTACATGCATTTAACAATCTTCCCTCTAAACCCTGCTCTATGTACCCAAAATCAACTTATAAATCCACCATACAGATTGAATACATTCTAAATAGTTCTTCCTGACTTTAGTTAGAAAACTAGTATTCAAGAATTTATACTCTAAATATAGATAGATGAAAACAAGAGCAATAATTTTCAGAACTAAACACCAAAGAAAAGGGTGTTTGAAAAGACAGTCAAGCTCCCATTCTCCAGCTGAGTAAGGTTTGGAAAGTTGCTGGGGGTGGGGGGACCAAAATTTAGACAATTTTCAGGAGAAAGTAGCTTTCTTCAAAAGAAGAAAAGATAGCATGAAAATAAACCCATTCTGAACTGGCAAATCTTTGGTTACTTGGAGTCCCTGCATATCATTAAAACATACATTTTCCTACTTGTATATTTGCTGTTCAGTTATGCATCTTTCCACTAAAAAAATAATTCAAATAGCTAACTCTAGCTATACAAATAATTAGAGCTTCAACTATTCATTTAAGATACCAACTATACTAAAAGATACTAACTATAAAGTTATGGGATTAAAAACCAATCAATACCCTAGAACAAGGTAAGACTATAAAATTATGGACAAGCCAACATTTTTTTTCAGGTAGAATTTTGCTTGAATAGAAATGTGCATTTGTGGCTACAAGTTTTATTCTAACGGGAATCTTTAAGCTTCATTTCTAAATTCCCATTTGTTTCTGAGCATGGAAGCAAACCTCTAAGACAAATAGGAATTCACACCTTTCAAATACCAATTTGTTGGCTTCTCCTGCCTATAAGCTGACAGAGAACAAACCGGAGTTTTCCAGGTGTCCCTTTATTCTCTGGCATGTGCTTCTTACAGGCTTGGGTCCATTCAAGGTAGAGAGAAGCTCCTAGTGGGTGTTGCCTTTCTGCCCCAGCATAGGTGAGCAGGAAAAGAACCAGGACTGGCTGAATAGCAGTAGAAGAATTGTTTTCCATACTTGTCACAGAAAGGAAGAAACCTTTCAGGGAGCCTATCTACACTGTGGAAAATAAAACAGCACACTTTGAATTCAGGTCAAAATTACTACTCCTTTGACTACTTCTGAAGGTGCAGGCTGCCTTTTCCCGTGAATAAAATGAGAATTTTACAATCTAACTGCTGGCACATGTTTGTTGAACATTACACCTGAGAAAGTAAGTACAGGCTTTCCTGAGGATGCAGCCCATCCAGCAAGCCCCATGCAACCCTCCTCACACCTGGGGAAAAGCACCAAGAACACACCATGGAAGTCTCCAGGCTTTAGGGTGCAATCTTTAGGCCAGCTTGCTACACCTGAGAGTACTGCCAAAGTCGTACACACTGCATCTGGTGGTGCTGAGGGAAGCTAGGCAGGCACCCAAGGAAGGAGGCTGGAGATGGTGGAGGACCGTATAGACACAAGACCAATAAAAAGGGGAAGATTGATATTGTTTTCCTGTTGCATTTCTAAAAACCAAAACTACCCAAGAAAAGCCACAGAGCTATTCCTTGAGCTGTGCCTCTCCCTTAAACATTCTGAAACTACACTCCTGAAAAGAGACAGAAGCTGAAGCATCTCTACCAGCTTGTCTTTTTCAAGCTGCTGCTCTTTTCTGCTCATTTTACTTACCTGTTTTAAGAACAGGGCTTAGGTCAGCTCAACCTGTGATGTCACCAGGAATCGGGTGACAACTGATGTAATTAGGTGAGCCCAATCAACACAGGAGAAGCAGGGATATGGGTCATAATCCTGGAAGATTAATTAATATGCATCCCTGCAAGGTTATTTGCCAGAAACTGAATCCCAGCAGTTTGCTGCAATTTTACTGCTCTGCTCTAGAGCAGAGAAATGAAAACATGCAATGGGTGCAACTGGGTGACTCAGTTTGTTGATACATTTTAATATTTATGCTGTTTAATGAATGTCTTGGAAAAGGAAACTAATGTTCATGCCCTATTTGGTAGATTTGGTGAGTAAAGTAGTATATCGATAAAGATTTTCTCAGGACACAGCATGATACCTCTAAGACAGGGAATTGTTCTAATCAGGTAGCCATTATGATGTTTTCTTGTGCCACCAGCAGGGTAATATAATGCCAGTTCAATTTGTAGTTTTACATTTTAGAAATAAAATAGCAAATTGATTGCATTTGTGCTTCAGATTTTGCTGCTAACACTCTCTACCTCCATCACATTTGCAGGTTAGAAAACCAAACACCCAAAGTAGGAACATAATATTTTTTCAACCTTATACCAGCTATATTAACTTGAAAAGTCTCAAAACTGCTTTACTCTACCAGGAGTATTATGTGTCCTCAGAGAGGATATCCTGAAAACTACTGGAGAATCAAGACTGTCATCACTGCTAAGGGCTTACGACACCAAAGCACAGAGACCTGTGACCTGTAGATGCAGGAGGAGAAGCAGAATCACAGAGATGCAGGAAGAAAAGACCCAAATATAACAGTTGGAATAGGATCCACCTAAGGGAGACAAAAAGCTAAGTGTTTTCAGACCACACTTCAGAACCAGATTGGCAAGAGAGGCACAGAGATGGTGGCCCAGCAAAGCAGATGGTGTTCTCCCAGCACAGCCTGCATGGAGATCTTTCCATCTGCTAGCACATTCAAAACAGACTAAGAAGGGAATTACGGGACTTTTATTATAAACAACGTTTTTAATACTCTCTGAAAAATGTTTGATTTCATGTTAGCATTGATGAACTCAGGCTATGTAGCCTCAGAATTACTCAGGAGAGGCTGAAAGGATTAGCAGGAGCAGCAGATTGCTTCTTTTGGTGTGTGAAGCCACAGCTATCACACAAGCTGCAGAAGGAATTTCAGCTGTTAACAAGACAAAATGGTTCTGCTGTTGCTGTTTTCTTCAAAAGAAATGCTAGGTACCTAGACACACACAGTTTACCAGATATCAAGCTATTTGCATTTTTCAATTATTTTGGTGGGTATGTGGTGCTTTTAATAAGGGAGGTTACTGCAGTTAGGATGGTATGAGAGATACCATATAAAGAACCAACTATCATTGCTTCCTCAGAAGCAAGGTGGCTGATCAAATCCCACACAGGGATAGTGACACAGGGACAGCTAGCAGAGTTTGCAGCACAGGTTCAGCATGGCACATCTGTAGTAAATTTCTTTTCTTACAACTGCAATTATTATTCCGTGCTTATGTGAACTAAGAAAACCTAAAAATCCAGGCCCCAGTAACAGAATTATTTAGTTCAGGACTTTTTTTGCAACATTTTTGATGCATTGGTGACATAGTAAGATCATGCAAACTAAGGGGGGCTGAGGCACTATCTCATTGAGAGTATCTCCAACTTTTAACTGCAGAAAAGAGCTAAGCAGGCTCTAGGCAGCATCTGAGGAGAAGAGCACACATCACCCTCTCCCAAGTCCTTGAAAAAGTGTCTCTGACAAAAGCATGGGCTACTGCTGCCATGGGTTAAATTCTCAGGGCAAAGCTATAAACCTACTCACTTCTGACCATCCTCTGACTGTTGTTACCCTCCAAAACTGCCACAGCCCTGCAGCTCCCAAGATGGCCCAGAGAAGTGCATAGGGTAGCAAGCCCCTGAACACACCTTCTCTCTGGGCCAGGGCAGCCCTTACTTGCTATTCCAAAAGCAAAGGTTAACATAAATAATTAAATAAGATGACAGCAATTCTATTTTACACTTCTCTTTATACGTAGACAATTAAGAAATAGCTGACAGAGAATTAAAATGTACAAGAGCAAGGCAAAATTCATTGGTATGGTAATAGGGAGATATGGTAATAGGGAAGAACCCGTATATCAGAACTGGTAAATATGGTTAAATTAATGGGGAGTACTTAGGCATGTCAGAAGAGACTTTTCAAAAGGAAGACTTTTTAAAATATTTTGTCATTTATATTAATAACATGAGGTTGGAATATTTTGCATCAAATTATAACTGCTTGGATCATTAAATGTTTAAAAAATTCTGCTTTGACAACGGTACAAATCACATAAATAAAAGCCTCTTTAAATTTCCAGTTCCTATGCATTTGTTTTTCTGGGTGAAAGAGCACTTAATGTTGCTGGAAAGCCATTAAGCAACAGTAGTCATTTCCTAAACCTGGTTTACACTAGCACTGTTTACAAAATAACATCTTCAGGGACTCTTTAAACTTGCATCTCAGAGTTAATGCAATATTCATGGACTGCAGTATTTGTTCATGGTTCCTCCTGTGGTTAATTCTGTCATTCCGCTACCTTCACTATTCAGGAAAGCAAAACTCAAATCAGAATTTAAAAAAATATATTGGGAAAGTAATCCATAGTTATACAAGTGGTTTGTAAGTTGAAGACTTTTTGTAAAACCTAGTAACATGTTTTACAATACTTGTTACAGTGCAACACAAATAACAGCTGAATTTTCCTCTTGCAAAACAGTTTTCCTGCCCTTAGAGTCTGCAACACAATGTGTGGAAGCATATGAAATACATATGTAGAGAAGAAGAAAATAAAAAGATACTCAGTGGTGAGAAAAAGCTGTCTGAGGAAGAGCACTGAAATAGCAGCAGTACTCGCTGATGTCTAGATGTCCATTCAACAAGAGCAGCTATTTTAAGAATAACTCTGGAGACAGTTCAGAATTTCAATCAAGCACCTGAAAGCACCTAAATCATTTTCAGGGCCAGACAAGATCACCCTAAGCTTGGTCTGCTTAGCTCCTTTAATAACACCTACTGCTACATGGATTATTCCCTGAACAGACAAGTAATTTGTAGAAGAGCACACACAGAGGGACCAAGGAACAGAAAGAACCAGGTCCATGGTACCCTAAGGCTGGCAAAGTCTCTTTTTACAAATCCTCAAACAGGCTCCCCTTCTCCTCACAAACTGAGGAAAATTACCTGCAAGAGGAAAACTGTAAATGCAACTCTTGCTCCCATTTTGAGAAATCAAACAATTTGGTACCTCAGACTGTAACTGCCAGTGCTGCTTAAGCATCGAAGCTGACAAATGGCTACAACTCTAAATATACGTCTTCCCAGAAAGGCTAAGGAGCTCAGTTTTCACTCCACCCAGCAAATGCACTGCTTTTATTTTTGCCTCCAAATCCTCTACAGGCTGAGTACATGGTATCACAGGTAAATGAAAGGGAAAACAGGCAGTGGAAATCACTTGGAAGAATGCTCTGATGAAGGACAGGCATGCACAGCTACACATGACAGCGAGTTTCTGTGAGCTGTCGTCAGACACTGGGACGCAGTACAAAGATCACAAGTGCAGCAATGGCACTGTTCTCTCCTTAAACAAGTGGCTTAGAGGGGAAGCTGTTTTCTCATGTAAATCATGCTGACAGATGGTTTGCTTCAAGAGTGTGGTGGTAAAACTGTACAGATATTACAGATAATATGACAATACTGTACAGATATTACAGATAATATGACAATATTCTACCATTCATGCAGCTGTAAATGAATTGGATTGGTCAATTCCTTTTTCACAGAATATTACTAAGAATTACTACTTCAAACTAAGGCAGTACTATTCCAAACAAGATTATAGACAACACGTGAATTCCAGTGAATTTTAACCACAGATGTTTTACTGCTTTTGCATAATATATTAATGGTCAAAACATTAAGTCATGCCTAGATAATAGGAGGGCATTTAAAACCGGGCAAAACCTTCCAGATGCTTTATTCTTTTACTTAGCCTTAGGGGACACATCTGAAAGCATGCACCAGCCAGGACAGATGGCAGCCAACACATTCCTTGAGTCATACACCCGTGCTTATACTAGGTCATGATGAGTGCCTCAAGGCAATGAATTTGAACTACCACCAAGTCACATAAAATGTGCTCAGCAGGTACCATCCAATGCTCATTTCATGTAAATTAACCTGCCAAAAGGAACATGAATGATTGCATCACTCATTTGCTCTACATAGTCAACAGTTCCTCAGGGGAGCCATAAAATGCTCACCAAGCTCAGTGACAGACTGAGTGGTCCCAGTACAACACTCAGCAAAAAGCTGTGGTTGAGGCTCAGCATTGATACACTTGGTACTACTAAAGAACAGCCTAGAGAATACTGGCATGAAATGCTAAAGCTTAGTGATCATATTAACAGTGACTGAAAGCAGCTCCTGAGTAGAGAAGTATGTAGGTGATCACAAATTCTGCATAGCACAAAGGAACCTCATCTATTCTCTTCCCATCAGGCACTGGTTGCTCCCCATGCACTTTCAATGTTTGTTGCTCTAAATCATGAAATCTGTCTCTGCATGCTACAAGGCCTCAGATGCCAACATTTCCTTCTCAGTATCAGATCTCATAGCAATAACAGCCCCAATACTACCATTGCATAGTAATTTAAGGAGGCATAAAATATTGACCCATCTTACCCAGGCTTCAAAGGGCATCACTGCACCTACTTAAAAAAAAAGTAGAAAGGAGGACCCCAGGCACTACTGACCCCACCTCTGTCCCTGGGAACATCATGGAACAGAACTTCCTAGAAGCTGTGCTAAGGCACATGGAGTTCAAGGAGATGATACAAGACAGCCAGCACAGCTTCAGCAAGGTCAAGTCCTGACCGACCAACCGATGATGGAGTGACTAGATCAGTAGGCAAGGGAAAAGATATGGATGTTGTCTATCCCAGCTTCTGTAAGCTCTTTGACATGGTCCCCCATCCTCTTCTCTAAACTGGAGAGATACGAATTTGATGGGCAGACTGTTAAGTGGATGAGGAATTTGCTGGATGGTCACACATAGAAGGTAGTAGACAATAACTACATATCCAGATGACAAACGGTGACAAGTGGCGTCCCCTCAGGGGTCCGTACTGGGACTGGTTTGTTATCTCCATCAATCATCACTAATGGCATCAAGTTTGCCCTCAGCAAGTTTGCAGATGACATGAAGCTGAGTGGTGGAGTTGACATGTCTGGGGAATGAGATGCCATCCAGAGAGACCTGGACAAGCTCAAGGGCCCACGGGAACCTCCTGAGGTACAGCAAGGCCAAGTGCAGAGTCCTGCACCTGGGTCAGTGCAACTCCCAGAATCAATACAGCCTGGGGAACGAAAGGTTGGCTCGAGAACAGCCCTGCTGAGCAGAACTTCTGGGTATTGGTGAATGAAAAGCTGAGCTTGAGCTGGCTTTGTGAGCTTGTGACTCAGAAAACCATATCCTAGGTGGCATCAAAAGAAGCTTGACCAGCAGCTGGAGGGAGCTGATTCTCCCCCTCTTCTTAGCTTTTGTAAGAGTCCACCTGGAGTACTGCAACCAAGCTATGAAGTCATCAGCACAGGAACAACATGGACCCATTGGAGTGGGTCCAGAGGAAGGCCAGAAAAACTATGGATGGAACATTTTTCTTATGAAGACAGGCTAAGAGATCTGGGGGGGGTTCAGCCTCAAGGCTCTGAGAACTCATTGCGCCCTTTCAAAACCTAAAGAAATATAGGGACAACCTTTCTATGTAGGCCTGTTGCAATAGGACAAGGCATAATTGTTTTAAACCAAAAGAGGGTAGATTTAGACTAGATATAAGAAAAGAATGTTTTTAAATGAGGGTGGTAAAACACTGGAACAGGTTTGCCCAGAGAGGTAGGGGATGCCCCATCTCTGGAAACATTCAAGGTCATGTTGAAGATCAACAACACAATCTAGTTGCAGATGTAACTGCATTTTATAGGGGTCTGGAATTAGATGACCTATAAAGGTCCCTTCCAACCCAAACCATTCTATGATCTCCTGGCAGAAAAAGAAATAACTATCTGGTGATTTTTAGATATAGACAGGTAACTCAAAGATTTTTGCAGACAGGTGATGTTTCCCCCGAAAGAGATTGATGCCAGCTGTTAGTGCCTAGAATAAAAGTTTAGTCCTTATATACATCACAAAACAAAAAGGTCTAGTCCATCAACATCTGAGGTGCATGGGTGAATCAGCATTAGACTAGAACAAATTGAAGAAGTAGAAAGTGCAACAGCAGATGAAAAAGTGGAGCAATACACTTCAGGCAAAGTGGAGGTACACAATATCCTAGGGCACCTTAGGCTGGTAATTAAAGACAAGGTAAAACCAGATACTGATTTCACATTGTTACTTGTTCATCTTTACAGGTGTATATTTTTATATCTACACATGCTATTGTAGACAGATATTTCACTACAGAGACGACAAAATCTGCTAAAAATATGAGTGATTAAGTGTAATTAATTCCAAATAACAGATAACAGCCCTTGAACACAGCAGACGTTCCGTGATTACCATTGCCTGATAGGAAGTGTATCCACTTTGGAAGCAGACAAATTGCAAATTTAATGATGAACAATGACAATGATTTTGGAAGTAGAGACCATTTCCTATTTTTCCAATTGCACAAACTAAAGGAAAGATATGGCTTCCTGAAAAAAAGGAAATTATCTAATTGGAAATTAGCAAAAATCTCTGTGGAATCTACTCTTCTCCTCAGGGCCAAGAGTATAAGGATGAGAGTGGAACAGTATAAAAACAAAAAGAAAAAAAAATTAATACAAGTTAAAATTTTTATTTAGAGAAACTGCTACTGCAATTCTTTTGCTCTGTGTATTATAAAATTCTGAAATTATTTAATATTCAATTATTATAGCCTTGTATTTTTTTTATTACAAAAGTTCTTCTTGGCGTTTGTCCTCTGCTGTTTCACCTTGGTTTTAACTTGAAAATATGCTCATATTTTCTCTTATATAATTGTAATTGAGATAATAATAAAGTGACACATAGAAGTATGTTCTCTCCCTGAAGGTTTCGATATGCACTGTGTGTCAAGAGAGAAAATATTTTAATGGATTGCCACAGAATTCAAAATGAAGGTACTTTCAAGTAACAGAGGGCAAGTGAATACCAAAAATGTAATCTAAAAGGGTTTGAAATACAACAGGCTGAACACAGTCATCTATTGAAATGAAAGTCAGAAGCTAACTTATGGAGAGAAGTATGTAATTACCCAGGTTGAAATCTGGCCAGGATACTGAGTTAACATAGTTATTTTTGAAGAAACAAATGGGTCAGATGCTGGGCTGATATTTGCACACAAAATGTAGGTAATTCGGCAGCAATGCAGGCTGGGGAAAGAATAAATATCAGCACCTTATTTTAAGTAATTTTTCACCCTGACTGTACTCTGTCTGATCAGGCTTAGGAATACCCTGAGCAAAACTGACATTGACAGAAAAATGAAAGAAGAGAAAAACAGAAGAGAATTACACCACTAAAGAGTTGTACAGTGTTTACAATTCAAGTCTGGTTGTAGAAGGGTAAGATAGGCAAAGGTTTTCCACGGAACAGTTGTGTGATGTTTCTACATAAACAAAAGTATTTTGGGCATGATTTGGTTTCCTTGCAGCAAATCAGGAGTAACCCTACCAAAGGCAACTCTGTAGAAGTTGCTCAAGAAGGTCCATTGTGCACCAAGATGAATCCATTGCTTTAATCAATAACAAGGGATTTTCAGTAGTAACTGGATGCAAACAGCTGCTTCAGGTCACAAGGAATATGCCGTCGGTCTCCAGAGAGAACAACCTGAATAGTTGTGCAGCCAATGATGTACTCCCAGTCAGGTGCCAATAATTTGACTGGCCAGAATTGGTGAACTAGAAAAATGTTCTCTTTTTCTCCTTTAGCTATAAACCCCACAGTCTCTCCCTTTTGACTCGATTTCCACTTCATCTATGCTTCAAACATTATGCCCAGATTTTCACAGTAAAAAGAAACAGCAGATGGGAGAGTTTACCATCAGGTAACTCTGAGCAATATAGAACAGGTAGGTTTCCTGTTTAAGGGATTTAAAACAGCTGTACTAAAGGGCATTGTTATAAAAGTGAACTGCCTAAAATGCAGTACCATTCACGCACATGATGAAGCACTGATGCAGTGTTGACCCCACAGGGCAGAGAACAGAACTGCTGGCCACATGGCACTGCTGCCCTGCCTCAGCTCCAGGACAGCCCACAGGCACACGTGGCAGTGTTACTTTCTGCCCTTTATCAGAACACAAGCTGCTAAGCTTTACAAACTCCTGGAGACTAGAGTTGAGTGAATGTTTTCGGCTAAACTCAGGATCCAGAGACACCCATTTTTTATCCCCTAATGTTTTCTCAGAAACATCTTAGGTTTGTTAAGCTTTTTCTGCAGTCGAAATAGAAACCCTTGGTCATCTGTTCTATGATGACAGGTATTAAATGCCCCTGGTAAATATACAGATGTAGAAATGGATTAGGAGTCTTGGAGATGCCTGCCACATCTGGAGCAAAAGACAACAAAGATTGGAGCAAGGGATTTATCAGCCTTAAAACAAAACACACTGGCTCAGACCAAAGACCCACAGAGATGAGTATTCCTCTCCAACAGCAGGCTGTAGCAGTAGTCAAATAAGCAAGGGAACATGGCATCAGAGTGTTCTGATATTTCCTGAATATCCTTCTTGTACTTTTCCATGAGTCAGGGAATTCCTGAGGCAAAATTAGTTTACATTCAACAGCCCCATTATGCCATTAGTTTGTACAGCCCCATTTGAACCCACATACACTATTAGCTTCTGGTAGCAAGGAATTTCACAGTTTAATTACACAAGACAGTAAATCTGTAGCTTATTTCACTGCTCTACAGAAGCCCCCACTACTTTCACCCAGTAGCCCTCTGCCCTTGCAGTAGGAGAGAAGTTGGCCAGCCTCTTTTAACCTTGTCCCAGTACCATGATTCTGTAGGTTTCTATCTCATTTCCCTCAGTAGCTTCCTTTTCAAGCCAAGAGTTTTGGGTTATTTAGTTGTTCCTCACAGGGAACATCTTTGATTACCCTAATGGCCTGTCTCTGTGCTGTTCTCATTTCTCTACCATTTTCTCCTGAAATGTAGGAGGACCAAAGACCCACACATAATTTGAGCCACAGGTGCACCATACAATCCTACAATGGCAAAAAGACATTTTGTTCTCTGCTTTTCTCTGATAATTTCCAGTAGCGTGTTGTGTTCTGCACAGCTACCCTGTGCTGTGCTGACATTTTCATGGAACTGGGGTAATAACACCAGCACCTTTTTTTCCCTGAGTGGCAATAGTCAACCCAGGGCAAATCACTGTGTACATAAAGCTGCTATTATTTTTTTCACATATGCAACAGGTTACATTTATCTGTTCTCAACATCATCTGCCATTTTATTGCACATGAAGGTCCTGCCACTTCTTCATTACCAATGCTTCTCTTTATCCTCAGTAACATAGTACCACCAAATTAATTGTTTTCCTTGTCTTTTTTATATATTTATAAATAGCACGGGTCTCAGTTGTAAGTTCCCTGTACTGAGAAAGCCTACAATTTAATTCACCGCTTTTCCTTATTTTCCAAACATTCCTTCCTTATTGAAAGGATCCTCTTACTGCTATTCTGTCTACTAAATTTTATAAGGAGCTTCTGAGAGACAGTCACAGATTTCAAGCAATAACAATCAATTTCGAAGTCCTAAAAACTCTGTGGATCTTCTGTTATCCATTCACTAGCTCCAACAAGATTCTCCCACTGAAGAACTTTCACCAAATGCACAATTTTAAACCATAACTCCCTCAAGGGAAAACTTCTAGTCATACTGTTTGAAGCATTAGGAGCCATTTGCAAGATTTTCACATCATTTATCCCTGAAGGCATAATTGCATTAGCTTCCTATCTTAAGTTCATGCTATTAAAGGAGAGAAAAAGATAATCCTGATAACTGCATAAAAAAAGGAATGAACTAATGAATCAACAGTCCACCTAATTTCTCAGTTGTTCCCAGTCTCTTTTCATCAGTTTTTTCCTCATTTTAGTTGTGAGATAACCATCAGTTAAACTGGATTACCATTAGCATCCAGCATGGAAAGTTATCTGTACAGCTGGGATCTAACCTTGCCTGAAACTGGCATATTGATAACTGTGTCACACAGCACCTGGAAGTCCTGACCATGGATCAGTCAACGCAGTGAGCACTTGGTCTCAGACAATTCAGCCAAATTACTGTAACATTTGTTGTTCCATTCACCTAATGTGAAGTGTAGGAAGTGCTGCAAATGCTGACACTCTCATACTCATTTTATTGAATGTAAAACAATCCCATTGGCCATAGTAGACAATTATCATAGACAAAGACAAATGGAAATATAACTCCCCTCTTCTATATTGGATTTTTAGATAAATCAGGTTTCTGAATCCATTTATGAGCTATTCTAATAGCCAGAGAAATTCTTAAGTGTTGATTTTTTTTTTTTTTTTTTTTTTTTTTGATGTGAGCAAATTCAATCTTAACCTTGCTGGATTATATCAATATTCCCCCACAGATGAGAAAGCGTTCAAGAGACCAAAAAGGACATTAATGCTGGAGTACACTGCATTACTGTAGCCATTTACTAAGCATTTGCATTTGTCACATTGTGGATGCATACGTAATGGAAAAATACAAAAGCTGAGTGGGCTAAGGATTACGTGGTTAGGGCTTGAAATAACAAAAGCAACAACAAAACATTGAATTTGCATTTTTTTCAATTGGCTCCCATCTACTAAATTTGTATGTGATCACCTGAGTAGTCTAGATAGATAAAATCCACACTAAAACATTTACTACCAAATTTTGTTGTTTGGTTTTGGGTTTTTTAAATGACATTGCCAAGTAAGTGTGTTTTCTCTAAGTCTGCAAACCCCAGTGTTGCAGTGACATTCACCTTTACTTATGAGCAGAATGAGGAAGGTACAGTTTGCTGTAAAAAAATGTCTTTCACAGACAACACCAAGACAAACATTTATAATGACAGTTTTCTTTGCAAAAAAGAGATTATTTTGCTCTCATGGTAGCTGAAGGGCAAATTGAAAGCCCTCAGTCTTAATTGGATTTTGAGTATTTGAAAGTGACCCACATATAACATTATCTATAGAAAGGCATCCTCACCACAGCTAACAGCAGCTTGGCACTATATGTATGCAGAGTGTCAGAATGAGCACTTGAGGCTTGTTAGCCCCAGCAGCTGTTTTCATAATCCAGTGAATTGCTCTGAGCTGCCTTAAGGTGATCTATCACTGCAAATGGCTGTAGAACTGGAGGCCTGTGCATTGTCAGTGCCACTGTGGGTGAATTCCTAGCAACAGTGGCACACCTCTTACAATTAAAAATAAAAATTTAAAAAAATCATAATGCAGCAAGGCCCATACATGATGAGGAATCACATATGAAAGGGTGAAACTACCACATTTCCCAGTAGAAACATTGTGTTCCTTTTTACTATTTTTCTCTCAGGCAGTGAACTAGAGGTAGCATTGGTAGGTTGGTGAGTTGAGGTGAAAGCAGTTAATTGATTTTCAAAATAGGTCTCTCTCTAAAATAACTAAGCAGCCTTGCATAGACTTTAATTGGTGCTGGAGCATAAAAATTCTTTGACCTTGCCTAGTTGTTGAACAGAAGTGTCTATACTTGCAAATTCTTTGCAGAGAAATTGAATACCAGGTATGAGGGAGGAACAGAAGTCAGTTGCCTTAATGTGAAATTAAGCATCTTAAATAACTAGAAAGATTGCCAAAAAAAGCAAGGAACTAGCTGGATTTTATAATGGCATTTGAGAACTTCAATATGAACACACCCTGGCACAACAGCTTAAACTAACATTCAGTTATACAGCATGAACAAAACCTTTTCAGCACACCACTGAAGAAAGAGATTTTGCTTCCAAATGCTTATCACTGGAATACTTAAAGAATTCACTTTACATAATAGCTGAAATGCATTCAGCCATCATCAACACTGAAGTCTATTTCCCTCATGACAAAAGAGCTGGCACCTCCTAGGTGGTGCAGATATTCTTGGTTCAAGCTGCCCTTATTCGTACTGGATAATTATATTGCCTTATTGGATAATTTGGTTATGAAAATATTTTTCTCACAAACAACAATGTAGCTTCCTCAAGGAAAATTCACAAGCCTATTTCTATTTTCTTGCAGGAAAATAGAAAGCAATACTGCAATTCATGTACAACTTTATATATAAATGACTCCATTTAAAGTAAACTTCACAATCCTTCAGCAAATATTTATGCACATAAACAAGCAAATACACGCTGCAACAATAATCACTGCATGGCTAAAGTGAAAATCAAAGACAAGAATCTCAAAAAATTAATTCAAGTTTACAGTTCATAGCTGTAAGCCTGAAAGGTAAAAACTACCTTGAAGATCTATGCCTCTTGTAGTAACCACAATTATTCATAGTACAAGTAGAAAAGTAAAAAGATTTTTCCAAAGAGAATTAAATGAAAAAGCAAGGAATATATTTCTATTGTTTATTTAGTAGCAGCAACAAAAAAAAACCACCAAAGTCTAGATAACAAGAGTATAGGAGGAAAAAAAAAAAAAGAACAACCCCAAACCAAAACAAAAGCAAGTGACAAAAACTCTAGAGAAATGTAGTTTGAATGGGCAAATGATTCCCAAAAAAGACCAAACAGCCAATGTTTGCTTTTTAAATCAACATGCCTGTCCAGCAGATGAGCAGAAAAATTCTCAACAAATAACAAGCTCAAATGAAAATTAACAATCAGAATATGCTTACATTGTTGTTAACAGATCAAGCCTAAATGATGGACTAGATTCGGCAATAAAGATCTTCTGACAGACAAATTTAAAAACTTCAAAGTGTCAGAAATTATAAAACTGAGCAAATACAAAAAGTAAAAATTTAATAGAGAGCATGTTCTAAACAAGGGGCAAATAAACCTTTGGTCATCTCATGCTTTTAAGAACATGGAAAATACAGAAGATACCAATGGAACTGCAATGCTGCATACCAATGGAACTGAAGAAAGAACCAGAGCGGGCTTTTCAGATGATGGCAGCATTGTCAGCCTCAACAGCTAACAAAACCCTGTATTATTGTCCTCATTGGGAAGCAGGAAAAATAAAAATCAAGAGCAATTTCCTTCTACAACTTGTTTAGAAGCAAGTATGTTTTCCAGGCCAGAAAGCACCAAGCAGATTTTCAGCCAAGTGTCAAGCGGCTGTTCTCATTTTATACAGCTAATGTAAAGTGACAAGCACCATTCATGAAAAATATTAGAGATTTTCAAAAAGCCTGTGATAGCAATTGTGCTGTCAAACAGTTCAGTTGTTTTTTGCCATAACTGGAACAAGACCAGAAGGTATAATGTCCCTGTTATTGTTAATACTGGTCATCATTGGAGTGCAACAAAATTAGCTCAGTGAGCAACTGAGAAGTTTCATAGGCAAAAGGCACGTTTGGGTGACTTTCACTTGATTTCCCAAGTAGAATAAACAGATCAGTTATTAGCAGACACAGCAATACATGTTGGTCACTTTATTGAGAGTGAAGCCAAAATCCATGCCTATTAATTATTTCAAACCAGCTCCACAGCAGATAAAGGAATATTTTTACATTTGTATCATCTTATCTTTAAGGAAGCAGACCATATGATGATGAATAAACCCTCCTGCAATTCAAGCAATGCAAACCAAGGTCAGAAAGAGGCTTTGATGAACTTCTAAAAATTTAGGGAGGGGGATAAAAGTAGAAGCATGAATCAAAATTGATACTAAAAAAAATTTTAGTCATGTTGTTAAATCTTTTCTCCCTGCCAATGCAAAGTCACGGAACTCAACAACTGCATTTGATAAAAGATGAACTTGACAACCTCATGGGAGAAATCCAGAATCCCTTGGATAGAAAAGGTGTCAGGTATCATAGGCTGAGCACATGAATATAAATTATTAAAGCCTAACAAGGAGGAAGTGACAGATGATGTTTGTACATCCTTTAAGAGTGTCAAGCGATAGCCTGAAGTATGAATGCAAGTGCAAAGAGCCAGAACCATGACAGAATGAAAGGTGCCTCTTCAGTTAATTGACAAAGAGAAAATTATGGGACTGTGACATTGAAGAAACTGTTTGGTCTCCTGACTGGCCCACAGGTGCAAAAGTAGAAACAGCTTGCATCCAAATCTTCAAAATATCTCAAATGAGGATATTGATATGCAGGCATCAGATAGCTTGGAGGTACAATAAAAATAATAGTTTACCTTACCACTGAACATCAATCTACCTACCCACTGTAGTGGATCTAGGCTTCCCTTTAGTGCTTCCCATTACTAAACACCAGATAGAGCAGTTAAGCAGAACAAGGACTCTTCATTAACGTTTGTCTCCAAGTGCCAAAAAGAACTGCCAAAAAGTATTAAGGTGCTGTCGCAGAAGGAGCTATCTACTGTTTCTCTGTCGTACTCAGAAGGCTGCTCCAGACAAGTCCAGCACAGCATCACAGTTTTGCTTAGGTGAGAGAAACAGAGCACATTTTGGGATAATTTACTGGCACCAGGCAACACAATGGAATTTTCAGTTAAAAAAATTAAAGAGAAGAGACTACAGACCCAAGAGAGTTTGCAGTTAAAGACAGCAACCATTTCTTGATTTAATATGCAACACATGATAACAAAAACTTAGCCTCAATGTATCCATTCCCTCGTACAAATGATAGAGCCAAACTACTCTCAGGTAACCAAAGCAGGTAATAGAACAGATCAGCTTTATAGACAGATTTAGCACCTTAAAGTATTGGACTACTAAAGCACAATTTTGCATAAGTAGGATTATATTATATACTAAATTCCTAAGCCACCAATTAACCGCAGGAGCACTTACACTCTTATTTTGTAAGGCAGGATAGATTTTGTGCAAATAGTGCACTTCTAGAGAGGGCAAAAAGACTTTCTGTGAGGTTGTGTTCTGTCAAAATACTGTAAGGAGCGAATTTATTTTGAACTCAGATTATTACTGCTTATGTTGTACACAGCCCCAGTCTGTTTTGGAGAGGAGCTTTCCCTTCATTCCAAAGAACAAATACAGTTAAGAATTTGGGCAGCACAAGCTACTCCACAATGTTTTGCCAATACTCTCCACAGATCCATCCTGGTGGGTTGAGAACACTTGGAAGGGAAGAGCCCATATCAGAAGTGTCTGGGACCTGACTGCAGAGAGTTGCCAGCAGGACTGCAGGCAGACACCACATACTGCGTGAAGAGGAAGTTTGTCACATCCTATGAAAGGCAAGATAGGTTGAAACATTTCCTAGGTATTTGAGTTTTGTTTTCCCAAAGGAACTGCTGGATGCAGAATCTATTACAAACAGAGTGCTAAGGCTTTTCCATAACTCAGGAGGAAGAAAAACATGTAAACACTATAAGTCGTCAAGACATAAATACAGGCCAATGCAAACATCATGTTTCCCATTGTCTACTTTTCCTATCAGCAACAGGAATGACTTTCATGATGCATCATCATAAATTATAATATTAACAAATGAATATTTCAAGAATCATTACTGATACATTTTTTAAAGTTCTTGAATTTCTTGTGCTGCTAATCTTAATAGAGGTATGCAAGAAGAAACTCTTCTGCTACAAAAAAAAAAAATTAAGGATCTCTTTTTCGCCTCATTCAGAGAAACCCCAAACAATTTGAATATTCTTATGAAAATCTAGACAAGCATTCTCCCACAATTTAACCAGTCACAGCCTCACTGGAAATCAAGATGCCATACTTCAAATCCCAGCACAGGAGTTGAAGTCCTACCAGGAATGAGCGGCTCTCCTATAGACTTGGTGAGTGCACTAAGTACCAGCTTTCTCTGCTATTCTCAAGTGAGCTGCTCTCAATTATTCTACTGGAGTAACCTCATCTTGTATAACTAATTACACATTCACAGGGCTAACTAGGCTGGTTTTCCAAGCCCACTGGTTATGGGACTTATCTCAAGTTGTGAAAGATCCAGATTCAATTAGTATTTTAATTACTTACATAAAGCAGAGCTGTTTTCACAAGAGAGACGGAAATTGTAACATCCCAAAAATTGCCTCAAGGTTAAGACATTCATATAGGACACAAGTGACAATTTCAAGTTCTCAACCTGAACTACATCCACGGGACTTAAATACGTGACACTGTGTGTGTGCTCTGCCAGGGTAGATGCTCCCATCTGAATGCCAGAAACTTTCTCTGTTGAGAGGTGATAAATTTTGATGTTGAGAAACGATCCTAGATGTAGATATAAATATAAAAATATACATATGGATATACACACATGTATATGCATATGAACAGTAGCATCACCTAAATTCTTTTTTTTACTGTGGAAGGAAAAAGAAGACTACTCATCTAAATGGAAACAATAGAAACAACAGATTGGAGTGCCTGATAATTATTTCAGGCACAAAGGTCTCATCTACAGTGGATATTTTGAAGTTTGAATTTTATAGGCTATGAAGACCATTCTTTTCATAAGGTAATGGAAGAGGAATCTGGAACTCCTATTCCATTAGTTCCTTGGTTTCTCAATAAATATTTGGTGTGTGGAAATGTAAATTAACTTACCCAAAATATATGCATATATATATGAAGCATGTGCATAAGTATTAAGTTAATATATGCACATTACCTATGGTGTTCTCAGCCTGTTAAAGTGTGTTACACTACATGGTTACTCACAGCTTATACTCCACATATAGTACACTTGTATAGTTCAAGGTACCCTACTCTTTCAAACCACCTTAATAGGTGAAAAAACTTTAACTGAGCAACCTTTTAGCCTGGGAATTTTCAGACTGTGAATCTCATACTATTTGCTGTTGAAAATTTAGAATTTTCCTCTAGAAAAATAAGGATCAAACATTTTGTTTCAAGAAGTTTGTACTTCAAAATATTGATATGCTAAACTTCACATTTCATTGTTAATGTTTTATGTGAACATTTCTGATGGCTTGAGTGTTCTGGGGATGAAAGCATTTATTGAAGTCTTGGCACTTCCCTAGAGGATGGGAGCTGTATTTGGCAACTTCAGTAATTTCTCAAAAAGGGGAATTACTTTGGACATCTTGTGTTGATGTAATTAGTTCTCTGGAGCTCAACATTTTGAGTCCAAACCTTCTTTAAAAAAACTGGCACTCCATGGCATTTATAGCTGCCTCTGTTCCTAAGGAATCTATAAATGGAAGTGGCATTGGTACTCATGACTCACATACGTTGGCAGCACTGTGTGGGCAATTCAGCACAGTGTGTTCCCATCCCAAGACTGATCTACCTGGTTGGAACCTGTTTTCACTTCAACTCATCTCCTGCTCTATAAAACTAATATTGGCATCCTGCCTCACAACAAAATAAAGACATGAAAGTAAAAAGGATTCAAATAACGTAACAGATTTGATATATACAAATTTGATATATACAAATTACTAATGCTTTACAGAAACTCTGAACACATTCTAATAAGGAACATTTCCCTTACTCCTTACTCCTTTGAGTTATCTGGTGTTGTCTTGACTTTGCTGGATTGATAGCCATAATACAAATTCAGAAACTACTTGTCTTATCCTTTCAACAGCTCAAAAAAAATAATAGCATTTTTCAAATACTAATTTATTAAATAAAAAAATATTTAATGCAGAATTTGATGTCCTCCTTTTTCATTTCATTTCTGGTTCTACACTGCACCCTCTTTTTTTCTAATAACACATCAAAAAAGTAGCTTCATCAATATTTTTGCTATTCTGCATTACCTGTCCCTTATTCATGGCAAGTAATCCTGGACAAGTGAGACTCATTCAAAGTTCCTCAGAAGGGAAGACAGCTGTTTTAAATTGCTTTTATCTGGTGTGCATTTTTAATTATTTGCCTGAGTAGTTCCTCATTCTGCAGCTGAAGCTACAGATGTCTGTATTTAACCCAGAGTAAGAAAGAAAGAAACAACCATCATTATTTGGTTTCCTGAAATATTGAACTGTGGTAAACAGTTCTCAGACTTTTATCAGGTCCCTCCTTTTTGTCAAGCCCTCTCAGCAGTCACAGAGTAATTACCATTCCTGCCTCAGTTTCTCTGTGGCCACAGATTTGCTGTCATTTGCAATAAAATTAGTTCTGCTCAGCTCCTCGGCACTCACTCCTACATCCCTGTGAAGGACCACAAGGAAAACAGTTTTACTGGAACATCAGCAGCACCTTTGCAAATGCTCTTTGGAGGAGGGAGCTGTGAAGACCTCTGCAGGGAAAACCCTCAAATACAGCCTGCCAAATAAAACATCTCCTCCCTGGCACACCAACGCAGACAAGTGGGCGAGTACAGAGGAGATGTATGAGACTGACTTTTGAACAAAATGAGCAGACACCACCCAACTTGATGAGCCTGGTTTGGGGTGAGTGATGAACAGGGACTCCACACTGTGGCCATTTTGGGGTTTTTCGGCAAAAGAATTATGAAACGCTCAAGAAAAAAATAATCTAATCAAAACTTAATAAATGAAAAATAAACTGGAAAGACTAAACAAAAATATGATCAATAAATCAGTATTTTTCTACAATATAGGAAAAGCCTAACAAGAACAGTGGAAAGAACACAAACTCACATTGTGCTATTGAAGACTGCTGAGATGTGATACCAAGGGACAAAAATATCTTCTTTGCAGAAGGAATTTTCTCTAAGCAGTTCCAGGCCTGGAGCCTCTTTTACTAACAATTTTGTACTGTCCCTTTTCTGAGTAAAGGAGATCCAGGCGTTCATGGGTGTTACTTTGAGGGTAATTAAAAAAGCAGGTGTGGGAATCTTCCCCACTTTCAATACTACTGCCTTCTGGATTTTTCTTTTTTCTTCTCCATTACAAACCCAGTTAACGAATGAACTGGAACACAGCTAATTTGCAATGATTTAAAAATAATCAACCTTCCAACTTTATCCAGATACCTGCAAACAAGTTAACACAGTCAAATTCAACAAGGAATACAGATTATTACAAAGAAAGGAAGAAAACAAAACTAAACTAAAGAAATGCAAACAAGTACCAAAAAAAAAAAAAAAAAAAAAAAAAAATCACCTCTCACCAATCAGAGGAAATTGAAAAAGAGAGGGGTTGTAGCTTAATTGAGAATATAGAGCTCTCTGGCATATAGGTCCCTCAAAAACACAAGAGACATCCTATTGAATGATGTTCCAACTGTTCCAGGAAAGCAAGTTGATATTCATTTCCATCTCTGATGATCCAGTCCCATCTTCAACTTCAAGGGAACAAACTGAACCACTGAAAGTGAAGTTCACTGTGAGTAAAAGCACCAAATCTAGTAGGCTGCTTGCTCTGTCCACTTCCACAGAGTCATGATGTGTGCAAGGCACCAGCTTTGGTTGTCAGGGTAAGTTGTTGAGACACATAAGCTGGCTGGAGACAGGCTAAATGGAGTAACACCTCCAGAACACACTGGGTCAAGGACTGCCAAAGGTATTTGATCCTGCTGTTAGTAATTCCCCAGCCTTTCCAGCAACCCTCTATTTTCTCATACTAACAATTACTAAATTACGGTCTCCCTCGTTCCTTTCTTCATTCATCAAATCCACAGACGGACTTCATGAAGAAACAATCAATAAGTTTTTGTGCCAAAAAGGAAGAATGGCCATTAACTAGTACCTCTTTTAAACAGAGAAAAAAAAATAGGTTATTGTCAGGAAAATGAGTGTCAGGGTGTTTGAAACACCCTTGCCCTTTCATTATAGATTTGCAGAAGTGGTCTGCTCTATGCTGATGAACTGAAAACATCGCCTTTGCTGTGATACACAAGCCAGCTTCCTAAGACTGCTTATCTCACATATTTTGTTACAGTAAAGCCTTTTGGTAAGAGGCTGGATTGGAACAGATGAGGTGAGAGGAAGAGGAAAGGAAGGCAAGAAATCTTTAAGCTCCAGACTAAACTGCGATAAAGATTTCCATTCATGGTACAACAATATTTGCCTCAAGAAAGCAGTTTATTCAGCTGCTCAGGAAAAAGGCTCAGCTACTGTGTGATAATGCATTTTCTTAATGATATTGGTAAGTCAGAAATGGCACGTGCCATGGAGACACCAAGAGATTCTTTTAAAGGCTGTGCTCTAAGTTTTAGCATTTCTCCACTACTGACAATCAAAAATAAACATTTTGGAGGAGGTCTCCTCCAGTTCTACAGATCATTCTGAGTAAACCTAGGCTGTTTCTATGGGCAAGACTCTAGACTTTTCCTCAGAAAGCTCAAATTCAACTTGCTGCTCTGCCACAGACTCCCCTGTAAACCACAACTGTTACTTGCATATGCTTGTATGGGCCAATTCCAACATCCTTCTTCCCACAGAGCTTCAGGAAACAAAAAACTACAATTTTACTACAAATTGTAGTTAAAAAAACTACAAATTTACTACTTTGTAAATTAAAAGAACATGAACTTCAGTCCTAATGGTTCACCCAAAGAGAGCTCGACTGTGGCACCACTGTCAACAGCCTCTGTTCTTGGGGGGAAGAACTAGAGCATTTAGTCTTGAGTTCTGTTATTACAAATACCTTTGAGAGTAACACCTCCAGCAACATCTAAAAGTATTCTGGGACATGTGACAATACTGAGAGATCTTTTTCAGTACCAGCTTTCTTGCATTTCTTGCATTTCTTGTGAATGGATTTGTCAGAGTTCAAGCAATGGGATCACAGACCAAATGGTAACTGCTTAGACCCTTCACCATGTTCATCTCACCATCTTAAAGGACTAGAAAAAATAAAGGTTTTGATGTAATTGCTAGGACTAGTTCAGCTCTTGTGCATATTGCATGTTTAATTTGGCCAAATGAACCAATACATTTTTGGTACCCCTTCTCTTAAAAGCTGAAAAAGCATAAAAAACAGCACAGAAACAGGTCTGCTGTGATTCAAGGCAAAATAAAACAGGTATTGCAAACGGCTTAGCATAACCATGTTATCAACTTGTGTCCCATCTCCATGCTAAAAGTTTAGAACAACACAGTTTACCACACCAGTCACTCACTAGAATCCCACTGTAAAAATCTGTTACTCAACAGGGCCTCAAAGTGTCTCCAGTATGTACTACATAAACTGACATATGATTCAGGAGTCATCTCTGCCATAACCCCACAGATATTTAGGTTCTTGGGGTTTTCTTTTTTTCCTTAAATATAATTCCTATCTTACTCCAACTTTTTCTTAGACAAAATATACAAACAAAATAGGGAAGGAAATGCTGAATGAAAAACTATGTATGTTAAAAGTATCAACAAGCAGGTCTGCTGCTGTTATAAGGCAGGGCTACAGCATTTTCTAGAATTAGGAATGATGCTGCTTCTACATGAGCTTATTTCAGCCCATTTTAACTAGCAAACACTGCCATGTGAAGATTCCCTCCAAAGAGTTATTTTCCTGCCACAGGACTTCTGTACATAAGTTTTTATTGAAACGTTTCAGCTGATTTATTATTTTTTCCAGAATATTTGCATTTTCATATCTATGCCATAGTCTCCCTTCCTTCAAGCTGCAAAACAGCCCCATTGATCTCATAACTGTGTTTTTGCTAAAGCATTCCAGATTCTAACTTCACAGTATGCAAATGCACCTGTAAGAAATGAACGTGGTCTTCAGAGCAGGTAACAGTAACATGTAGTATGTTCAATCCCTCAAATATGTTGGAAGAGGATGAAAAAAACAACATACACCAATTAACTGAGCACTCTAAATTCCATTCAATCAATGACACACTTCCAAAAGACGAGCTTAGTGGCTGTATAATTAAATGCAGTATCAGACCACATAGTCACAAGTATTCAAAAAATCACAAGTTTGTCTTTTTAACCCTAACCTTTTGAAAGTTTTGGCTTAGAACAATAAAATTACTTCCTTCTGGTGCCTTTTTGTAATTCAAATGGAATTTGACAACATTTTAATTTGTCTTTTTTTATCTATGAGTTCATTCAAAGTTAATCCCACTGCAGTTTGAAATCAGGGCCAGAATATCTCCAGTTTTTCTGGCTCCATTTAAACTGGGGACAATTTTACCAACTATTATTTTTTTAAAGTGAATTCTTCCAGAATAGGTGAATGGCTGTGACTCCTACTTACCTGGACTATGGGAGGAGCCAGGTTCTTACTTGATGCATCAAGTGCTTCTCCATCCAGGTACTTTTGATAACCATTTCTGTATGTATGTCTGTGCCTCCTTCCACTGCAGGTCAAAACAAGCTGTTAAAACCTATCCATGCCAGCATGAGCAGAATACTTGTTTCCTGGTGAGACCTGTCTGCCTGTGCTCCCAGAGCCAGGTGCCCTCATGGAGAGGTGGCTATGGCATGCACAAGCTCTCTTTAAACATCTGCTCAGGGCAAACCTACTCAAGATTTCATTCTCACCAAGTCACTCAGTGTTGGCTTATCTCTTTATCATTTAATTAAATCACCAATAATTGGATTGTGTAGACAAAGCTGAACAAAAATTACTACGAAAGGCCAGAGTTAAAAGACATTGAAGACATATTTCACAAACTGGGAGTCTGGCAATTAAAGTCTACCAACTCTTTCCTACCACATCAGAGTTCTGTGAAGAAATATGCTACAAATGGCTTTTGGCCGCCTGCCGAAGCCACAGTCATTCTGACATATGTACAGCGAGACAACTGCTGACTCAGTGTCAACACAACATATCCCTGATCTTCCAAGTCACTCTTAAATAGCATTAAATAGCAGCATTATTGGCCAGGCAGTTCATTTTACAGACTAAAAGTAGAAGGAAGACAAAAGCACATATTGGGTAAGTAAGTTCAGGCCAACAGGACCCTTCAAGAGAAGGGCTCATAGCAAAGCTCTCAGTGGAATGAAACATCTCATGTCATTTTTTTTTTCTTGGTACTCTTCTCAACAAACAGAGGGATTTACTGAGCATTCCCAAAAAACTGACATCACCCAGATGCACTGCACTGGCTGTAACTCAGGTGGGGTACACAAGTTTTGCCTGTCTCTATGGTTGGGCATCTCAAGCAATATTGAGATGTTATAGGAGCTTCCCTCATCTCAGCTACTCTACACTTCACAGGAATCAGCATCAAGATGCTGGAAACACAATTAACTGGTTAATCTCTCACCAGTTAACACACATAAAAGGAATAAAATATAAAAATTACAATGTTGCAAAAGTACTTCATAGAACAATTTTTGAGGCATGTATTGAATTGCAGCTCCTTTTAATTCATATCTGGATTAGCAGCTACTACTTTGAGATAATGCTTGAATTTCCCAGATCTTAAAATCCAGAAAAAAAAAATCCATCTTTGTTTTGAGCAGATACACTGATCACGCCCAAAGGTTTTGACAGTACTTCCATCATTATGAAGAAAGAATGTTGCACAGCTTAATTATGGCTTTTGAAATGTTTTGTCTTCCAAGAAATCACATAAAGCCTAACTATCATTAGGACAAATACCACTAGACAAAGGAATAGAATAAAAAGCAGAAGAGAAAACAAAACCAGTACACTTAAAATCCAAATTACATTTCAACTCAAGTTCATTTTAAAAGAAAATATAAATACATGTAACATATGAGTTCTGTAGGAACTTGTTTTACATTGAGCTAGAAAGACAAACAAATTAAAATTTAGGAGCCAATTTAATTCTGAGTTTAAGTCTACCAATTTCAATGGAGTTGCAGCAGGGTAAGATTTGTCTCAGAGCATTAACTGAAGCATTGAAAGGTTGAGCTCACTTAGAAATTTAAAATACATGCTAATGTAATTCAAATTGAATAAATTTGGAAGTCTGACTTTGTGAGACTTTCTGGAGAGTAGGGAAAACACTATGGTTTTCCTACTGCTGCCTGTGAAATGATTTTATTCTACATGAAGTTTCACTTGTATAAACACTATTTCTTGTTTCTCCTTATGTAAGCAGAATCAGAATATGGTTCCAAGTTTCTTGCCATCTGGTCTGAGACCTCCCAATCAGTTGGCTATTGCTCCCTGAAAAAATTGAAATGAATGCAGTAAAAGGCCACTAGCATGCTAATTTGTGAACTGAAACAGACTGCAGTGACAAAATTGAACTGAAACAAATGATAGCTAATGAAGCATTGTTATTCACATCTTATGTGGCTTTGCTTCATCAAATACTTGCATACTCAGGACAGATGCTTATTCAGGGTTTTGGAAAAACTTCACTTCCTTCAGCTGTCCAAGTTTAGAAACAGCTGAGTATCTTTCCCCAATGTAAGATGTATTAAGTTACGCTTCAGCTTATAAAATCACATGAACTAAAACACGGTCATAATGTTGTAAAGCTCCTCACTTAAATCCACAAGATACATATATTTCTGTACTCCTCAATTATTCACTTACAGTATAGCATATTGGTAAATGGTCATCATTAGTAAAACAATTTTTAATTAAAAATCCCGATAATTTCCTACTGATATCTTTCCAGTGACAAGTGCATATACTAAGGTAATCTACATCTAAATTCCTCCAATATAAAGCAGGAGCTGTAAGATTAACAAATCTTTAAAGAGCTGTTTTTCTTCTCTTCTTTACAGGGAAAAAAAATCCCTTTGTATTTCAAATATTTTTTCCTGAAAAGTACTCAGTCAGCTACCTAGTTCTCACTCATGTCAAGCACAACTAATTTGTACACTCCTCAACACCAATTTTTCTGCTCACTGTAGCTACCCTCATATTCTCTTTTGCATGCCAAAAAGATAATTTAAATATATTTACTCAGACATTACAGGTAAAGGCTTTTTATCAGACATAGAAGAGCACACAGATTAAAAAGAACTTGTATTCTCATAAATGGAAATACTATTTCATGAGCACTCCTTTTTAGTGAAAATGAAGCTCCCCTACCTATCCTGGTAAATAGGAACTAGTTAGGATTGTTAGGCAGAGCTGCTCCCCCAGCCAAACAGGTTCATTCAATGATATCTAGTTTAAGTCACAATTTTACTGGGTTGATCACGTAAAGTGAAAGATGCAACACCAATCCCTCCATCCCAACAGAATTACAGTTAAGGATTTATCAAGCAGGGAGACCTCGTTTTCCATTCATACTCCCCAGGATGTGTGCACCAGGCTAAAAGGCAAGACAGCAGCTATTCATACAGATTGCTTGTCCTTGTCACCATCCACACCCAGCTGGTGGCAGCATTTAGCCCTGGCACTCTGCAATTACTATGTAATTCATCTTGTAAAAGCACCTCAACACCAAGAGGAATAGATGCGTCAAAGATACAAACTGAATTATACCGAAGGAAACAAGTTACCCTCCTGAAGGAAATAAAAACTTCATAGCTTGGAGAAAAGATGATATTTTCTAAATCTTGTCATCTCTTTCTGCTGTCAAACTAATGCTGTATCATAAACAGTACAGGTACACTGTCAGGACTTAAAAGAAAATGATTAATGTAAGAAGCCACATATTTAAACTGCAATTTATTTCCTAGAGTGAAGATGTGTCTTCCCTGTTGCTTGCTTTGAAAGGAAACAAATAGCATGAAATGTAGCACTTGGGAGGTAATTGCCTATGTTTACAGGCATCACTTACAGGAATGCTGTCAATGCTTACTTTCAAATTTTATTAACTTAATTTCATTTGCATTTTCCTTTCTTACCTTTCCAAGGAAAAGCTGAGGTTCACTTCCTTCCTTTCCCATTGTGCTAGAAAGGAGCCTCATAGGTGCTTTACACTAAGTCACATAGACATTATTTCAATTGCTAAAGTGGTTAATTTAAAGGGTTTTAACTGAGGACTAAGAATGCTTGAACAAATAAAGATTATTATACAATTAGGAGGAAAATCACTGCCTACAATGCTTAAACACATTTATACAGCTAATTCCTGGGTAACAAGAGCAAAGAAAGTGCTAGGATAAGATATTACAAAAAGGTAATGCGAATGTACTGCAAGAATCCACTTCCCTTGGATAAATCCAAATGCAAAAGTCAAGCTTTGCTCTTCTGAACTTGTAAATGATCAGAGAGAAAGGAAGGGGCAAAGGGGCAGAGGAGCTGCAGACCTGCTTCACTCCTTGCACCCAAGTCACTCTGTGGCTTGTTCCAGTATTTGCCACACACCACACTCGGTACCAGCTTGCAAGGAGGTGCCTCAGGGTGACCCTTCCCTGAGACACGAGAGCCAATAGACAACACAGAGGAAAATTCTGGCATAAGCAGAGGGGAAAAGTGACAGCAAGAACAAAGAGGGAGCTGGGCCAATGTGCAGACATCCAAATCACCCCCCTGGCCACCAGCCCCACAGCATAAGCCACTAGCAGAGGCACACAGCTCACACAGAGAGGCTGGCTGCAGGCAGGCAAGGCTGGCTGCAAATCCTCCCAAATCTTAAACAAGCAAAACAACCTCTTCCAAAGGTTTTCTTGGAAGAAGAACACAATATAGAGAATCATTTACTTCTTCAAGTATAACAACTCAGTTACCTGGGCACTCAGCCTTTGCTTTTGGACAAAGCTGATGAAGGAACTTCTACTCTGTCACACTAGCATAATTCTGGAATAATTCAACAGCTTTCCACAGAGTTAAGATTTGCAGTAGTGTGAATGAAAGCAAAATCCAACAATTTGTTAAGATCAAGACAATGATCTTTGAACCAACGTGGATCTCTGTCTTAGTGTCAAGTCACAGATTTCTGAATTTTTTTCACATGTTTAAAACAAGTATCTGCAAATCTTTTCGTGCTGCTTAGGCAAAACCATGGCAAAAGTAGCAGTGACAGGAATTTCACATATTGACAGGCTCCAAATTCTTGCAAATTGTCACTCTTTGTTCTGGGATACTATATTTATTTCAGATATTCTTAAGGAAAGAATGAAGAAAAAAAAGGCTACACAGTATCACTCAACTGCTCCCAATACGTCTGGAAAGGGCCCAGCTCTGCTCAGCAAGAGAAATGCCAAAACCAGACAGAAAGACTTCTTAAACTTCCCAACACTAGAGGAGGGCAGAACCCTGATATTATTTTCTGAATTTTATATAAATAGAACAACTCTTCCCCATCTCTTTAGTTTTGGCAGAACGTATTATATTTGCTGTCCCTACCATGGCAGGAGGAAGAGCATCAAGCTCAGACTTTGAGAAGCCTGGATTCAATTCCCTCTCAGACACCAGCTCCTTGTGCAGCACTGAGAAATCACCATTTCCCTGTGAAATACTGGTGTGTAAAAATATGGTCATGTTGAGATAAGGATGGGATACCTGCCTAAATAACAGGGATTGAAGCATCTCAAATAATACAAATGTGCCTAGCCTAATTCCAAAAATTACCACAAGTCATTTTATGAAGTAATTTTTCTATATTTTCTAAATATACAATATTTTTGGAGGTGTTCAGAGAGAAAGAGGAAATATGATTAAACAAGAAAGAAAAAATATTTAATATTAGCTCAAGCTCTTCCCATAAAGCCTTCATTAATTTATTCTTTTGATAAATTTGAAACATATAATATGTAAAGCTACAAAATTCATAGTGAACGAAGCATCTTTTTTTCCCACCTCAAGATCACATCTAGAAGTACCTTCCTCAAAACCACAAAAATGTGTCTCTTGGCAAGCACAGGTCTGTAGCTTTTGCCAGTGAGCTGCTTATCACAAAGACTGAAAGAGGCAGCATCAAAAATCAAGCTTATTATTGTCTTAGCTTGTGTTAGTTACCGCTTGCTCTATAAATTACCAAATTAAAATTACATGCAAATACATCTTATTAGAGAACTGTAAACAATTTCTAAAGTATCAAAAGAGTTACAGGGAGCATTGCTCTACACAACTCTAGTTCAGTGCTATTACTCATGCAACACCAAGTACTAAATACTCTGTACAATTCTTATTTTGGCAGTGGTTTTAAACAGCATATTCCTTCCAAAGTCTCCTGCATAATGAGTGGGATAGATAAATGGCAGCTGTTGTATAAATTATCCAAAAGAAAGAAACTGCTAACTGCTGAAACTTCTGCCAGCTCAGCAGCAACAGGTTGCACAAGCTCTCCTCATTTAAGTTTTGCTGAAGCAAGACAGGCAGTGAAGTTTCCCCTGCACAGACACCTATGCCTGGAGGAAGAGGTCAGGTGGCACCAATTCTGAGCTGGAGGAAGCACTCAGGACTCAGGGTAACACGGCTGTGGTGGGGGACAAGTTGAGTGCTGTGGTGAGCATTTTTGCATGTGACTCACTCTCTCTTTTATACACTTTTGCTGGGTTTTTTTTTTTTTTTTTTTTTTTTTTTTTGGTGTCATTGCTGTTTCCAGTAAATTGTTCTTATCCCAATCCATCATCATCACCTTTTTGTGCCTCCAATTCTCCTCTCCATGCCACCCCAGTGAGAAGGGACAGCAAGCAAGTGGCGGCATGGTATGAAGAGTCTCAGTGGGAGCACTATGTTGGGGAGTACCATTTATAAACCACACCACCACAGTACAAACAATGCTTTCCTAGCTTAATTTATTTAATATTAGTGATTTCAACGTGGAGCTTGCCTCCCTGATGCATGTTCTTGCCCCAGGAAACACCCACTGCCAGTGGTCTTGCAGAGGCAGAGAGGAAGAAGGTAGTCATCTTGTTAATGTAACATGCAAATACAAATAGTTACCCTTTAGAGAAATATTATCCTTTTATTGATGATAAATACTCCCATCCTAGGCCAAATTCTGTATATCAAGCACTGGAAATCATTAATGCTGCGGCAGTTACTCTTCAATCTGTATTTTGGTGTTTATAACATACATAGATCAGAAAAATGAAAGCCTTTAAAACTGTAGTGACAGAAAATCCTACCCAGCTGTATCTGCCCACATACCCTCCTATGAACACACATGTGGATCACTTCCACATATTTTCCACTTACATGGCCATGGAATCTCTACCACTGCCACCCAAGGACTGGGGTCAAATGCAGTTGTGGTTTATTTATAGGAGAAAAACTTCATTGAAGGATGTTATTCCAGCAGCATTAGACTTGCTGTCACTGCTGAAACCAACAATTCAGATATTTTATACAAAGAACTCATTAAAAACAGCGTAGGATATAAACCTCAGTCAGTCTTTTGTGAAATACAGTCAGGCACACCACAGTGTCCAGAAGCCTTGACAAACACACATACACTTCTCAGCAACATCCATCAGAGGCAACTCAACAGTCCTTGGGCAGAAATTATATATTATTAGGCACATAAATATTTCCCCAAATTTTTTCAGACAACTGAAAGACCATAGCACCTGTAACACTTGGCCAAGCAATTTGTCCTGCCCCAAATGCCATCTGACTCAGCCCTGATTTCAGGGACCAGGTGACCACTGCTTGCCCAGTCCAGCCTGTGCCCCTCTGCCAGGGCTCCTGGTTTGGATCTCACCACATGCACCTGCTCTGTCATCCACACACCCCAGAAACACTTTTTTACCTTGACCCAAGGGAAGCTTTCTTCACAAAATGTTTGTGTGAAAATCTTTGGTTCCAAGGAGACTGTTCAGGGAAAACAACCAAAATAGACACGTTTCCCTCGCAACAAACATGAAAAGTTGGAAATTTGGTAACAAACTCAGCGCCACTAAAACGTGTTATTCTAAAATTCAATAATAAATGTCAACTATGTTTTTAAGCACAATGAGTCATGCCTTTTATCAATGTTTAACAATTTTCTTTAGATCTTAGCTCTTTTTTGTCATTGGGGATATTTTTTCCATCTTTATTCATTCCTTTATAGATCATTCTTTAAGCAATTAAGTAATTCACACAAAACAGCTCAATAATGTCCACAGTTCAAATAAAGAGAAAAGTAATTTCTAATCTGTTTTTGTCAGAAATAAACAAATACAAGAGCCATTCTCATAGGATTTCAAAGACCTTTAAAACCTATAAAAACATTTTTTTGTAAAAAAATATCTCAATACCCTTCTGAGATAGGCATGTGCTTGTTAGCTGAAGACTTGAGACAGCCCAGGTTCATACCTCATAACAGTATTGCTCTCCAAACCAAAGTCTTGATGAAGACTTTCACACTTGAAACAAGGAGCTTACACCTGATTAGGTATTTAAAGGAAACCTGAGGGGGTGGTCAGTTTAGGACTAAATGTTATTGAAAAGCTTTTCAAAGTGCTTAACAATTCCTAGATCAAAAAGAACAGACTCAGGTTACTACAAACACATCTCAGGAAACAAACTTTAGATCTTCCATGGAGAAGTTTAGGAAAAAATTTAGACAATGGGAAGCACAAAAATCAAGCAAATGGAGTAGTACTATAGACAACAGATTACAAAAAGAATAGTCACCGCTGCATAGAAAAAATATGTGACTCAGAAGGATATTTAAATAGCAAATTCAAGACACCATATTCTTGCTCCTGCCACTACTCTGCAGTGAGAATTTTACTTCTGCAAATGGGTCTGGGCCAGGTCTGGTCTCCACATGTCTCAAAGAACATAAAGTTGCAGAAGGTATGAAAGAAGAGCTGGATAACACCCCCAAGGACCACTTCCCCCCTTTTTGATAAATTCTTTAGAACAAGCTCTTTAAAGAAGGTTTCATAACTGTAAGGACAGCTTGATCCTCCAATATACTCATACCTGAAATGAGGAAGATACATCAAAAAACAATAGCAGAAGCCAAAGCCCACCACTTTCATACTTCCAGCAAGGCAAAAACCCTTTTGAGCTAGAGTTACTAGACAGAGGAACAAACTGCTAAGAGATTCAAAGAATGTGTCTGTCCCCTGAAGTCTTTCAGTGAGGCCTGGCTGCATTCTGGACATTTTCTTTGAAGTACAATTGCAAGCTACATCCAGGATAACCCAGGGAGAACCAGATACAGTGCAGTAGATGATTCCAGGCTTATGCTCCCCAAATACGCGAAGCAGGAAGAAGCAGAATAGCTGCCGAAATTATCAGAATATGCTACATTACAGGAAGTGTCATTTGTGAGATTTGCTGTGGGCCCATCACTAGTCACAATTGTGGAATTCAATAGAATTATGTAGGTTTTCTTCTCCCTACTTGTGATCTACTTACTGCTTTCTCCTGGCACTTTATATGGTTTTCAGAGACATTTAGTGGTCAAATAATATATTGCAACTCAATGTTCTTTAAAGAACTGAGACTAGAATCATGTTAGATACCTCCTAGCATAGTGAAAGCTATGAAGCATAAGATGAATACAGGATTAAAAAAAAAAATTATCCCTTTTCTAACATGAGATGTTATTTAGCAAAGAGTTTTATCTTTCCCACAAATAAAGATACACATTTGTTGAACTGCTGCAAAATAAGAATTGCTTATCAGTTGCTTTGGAACAACATACACTGCCAGTGTACACCAGTGAACACCAGTCCTGGACCAATGTTCTATTGTGCCAAAATTTCATTGATGATGACAGCTACTTTATTTGCAATAATGCCATTTCATATTACTGAATCACTCAGGAAAAGAAGTCTCTGTTCTATAACTATTTCTTGCTAGCACTGGGCTTGGACGTATAACAGGGCTGGAGGGAAAAAGTGATTGACCCCTTGCAGCTCCAAGAGATGTGGGAAAGCCCTGCCCAGCTACCCCACCCCCTCATCTCCTTCCTGTACCTTCAGCCTGCTCAGCTGCTCAACACAGAAATTCAAAATGGGAGACTTGTCTCCCAAAAATCACATGACTCGCTCAAAAACAACCAAGTATTCTGAAATTAATACTGCACTCTTTTTATGTGTCTTCCAGCTTTTCAGGGTATATCACATCCAATTTCACTTTTCTAAGCTTCTTCTAGAAGGGCAAATAAATATTTTACTGTAAAAAGATAAAGTCACATTTCTAATGCATTACCACAATTCTAGCTGCTAAAGTTTTAAAGATAGCACCATAAAACTCAATAATTAGCAATAAGTACTGAGGTAAACAGCTAAATTTCTTTGTTTCTGACTCAGAACTGTAAATGTTTTTCTTCCATCATCTTTGGAAGCCAAACAGTAAAAATTAGTTTGTGAGCTCTGAATGTCTACCAAGTAACCCTGGGTATGGTAAGATGCAGAACAATGGTTCCTAGCACTTATCAGCAAACATCACTCCTCTTAAAATCACCCCTTTACTAACACCATTACTGTTACACACATATCTGACAGGAACACCGCTTCAATCAAATAAAGGGTACAAACTCATTCCTTAGCTTGTAATACCAAAGTCACCGATAAAAGGCTAGAGAGGGAAGAAAAAATATGGGGAGAAAATATGTGGATTGACATGACAGGTAACAGGAACAAAGTGGTTTGGTTTTGGTTTAAACTGTTGATACACCTGTCTGAAATCATACTGGCTTCAGTATATCCATTAGGCAAAAAAGATACAGTCTATAGGCCCAGGTAGGCTGGCAGACAGTAGTTTCCAGTTGTTCCTAGGACTTATGAACCAATCTTCTCCATTTGTTTCAATTGTTTTGAGTGCAAAATTGCAACTTGAAGTTGCAATCACTGTATTTAAATATCTACAATATGGTACTACTGGTTTCAGGTTGGTTTGATTTTATTTTAATGGTAAATTCTTGTCAGATCACCCTTCAGATCTCTATGTTTTTTATAGAGTGCTCTTTCCACTTCACAAGCAGTCAGAATTGGGGAATGTCTACCTAAAATATACTTAATAAACAATAGATGCCTAGCTGCCCGTTTGGTCACATATTATAAACTTGCCATCCCATCCCACCCCTCACACTGTCCCATGCTCTCAGAGCAGAGAACCTGCTCCTGCTGCACACAACCATGCAGCTGGCAATACAGGAATTGCAATGCCAGTCAGCTGCACATCATCCTGCAGAAGGTTGGAAACACCAGCACACATTTTGATTTCCCAGGGGTCCAAGCAGGCCATCTGTAGGAGGCTTCCCAGCAGGACCAAGGCAGTGCTGTGAGGACAGGTGGATGTGTGGGTGATCTCAGCATGGGCTGAGGGAACACTGCCTGCCTGGATCATGAGCTTACAGGTGATGTTCTAGAATATGCCACCTGTCCCACATGTGCTTCAGTGGGTGCGGTGTGAACACAGCCAAGAGGCCTCCCAGAGCAAGAACTTACTGCTGCTGCTGAACATGGAGCTTGAACTCAGATTTTAAGTCAGAACAGAGAAATAGGAATGTGACTTCTACTGACAAACACTGTGTGAAACTGCAGTGGGAATAGGACTGAAAGATTTATGGTTTGATTTCTGAAGGAAACTCCTTGTGTGTGTTGATAGATTGCTTAACTTAGCCTAAGCAATTCACATGGGGAGACACAAAAAATAATTTGAAAAATTTCTGGTACACAATAGCCTGCTGACCAACAGCATAGATTTACAATGGGTAAGGAAAACAAGTCATGAAAGCTGCCTTTTTTCTTTCTTTCTTTCTATAGCATCCTCAGACAGAAATGCTTTTTTAAATTGCTTGCCCAAAATAGAGTACCAAACAACATATGGTATAAACGTCAATTACTTCTGATTCAAACTCACAAATGGTGCCATTCTAATTACATGCAATACTAGTCTGAAACGCATCTATTTCAGAGGAAATTGAAGGATTACATTGGTAGTGAGAAGGGATTGGTTTCTAGTTACCTTACAGTAGATAATACTAAATCAAAATTAATAATGGATATGATTTTACAACTAATAATTCCTCCTTAAGGACTGTAGTATACAGATAGCTGAGGTTTCAAACACAGCTGCTACAGCAAACCAACAAGTCTGTGTAATGGTTACCGCTGAAATTAGGGGATGCAGACTTCTTGTGTGGGTGTATTTCTGCCACAGAAACAGAAGTCTGATGCCATTTTGAATCAGGAAAAAAGCCACATCAGCCTGAAGAAAATGTGGGGGCTGGGGGCAGGGTAGGCAGGGAAAGAACTTCCCTGCCCTTAAGGGTAGAATCGACTCTGAAGCAACAGATCACTACAGCACACACTGAACAGAAGCCACTCCTAACAGCAATGAGCTTAAATTGCAACAGCAGCAACCTTAATGAAAAGCTACTCAAAAAGGCTGTATTGGTTATGTCTCCCTCAGGCTTGTGTTTAAAACTATCCCAGTGAAGCAGCCACATGTGATTAGCAAATATGACGCAGGCATAAAAGCAAGAGGCTATCTTGGGTCAAAACAATTAGGCCAACATCTGCCTCAGAGATGATCATAGAACCTGTTGGGAGAAGTAGTATAACAGGAGAAATAAATATGCAGATTTCTCACACTGCACCTTTCTGCCCCCAGCCTCTCCAGAACTTCCCAGCTTCTAGCAACAAATGGTCAATTGACTGCCCAAAGCAGCAGGAGCTACGGCATACACTGATTTACTGAGTACTGCTAAGCATTCTTAAAGAAGTACCTGCACACATGGATTTTAGGGACAGAACGCCCCATGTCACAAAATGTAGATGCAGTTCTCCTGATGGGGAAGTTAGGAAAACCTGAAATCTTCCAACAGCAGGTGTGTGTGATGGTGGATGATGCCAAAATTAAGAGTCCTGTAAAGAGGGAAGGTGTAAAAAGCAGCAATGAGACTAGATACAGCAGTGTTCAAGAGCTGTCATGGCATGGACTTGAGGAGGTGATTGCTGCATCCCTACCTTGGAAAAATCCCCCCATTCCTAGAAGACCATTTATCATCATAAGTGTGCATCATTACTGGCACTCAGTTTAAAAATATCTATCACCACTAATAGGAAAATGGATCCAAGAGTTCAACATATCAGATTTGCAGTTAATAAACTTCAAATAAAAACTGCAAGTGGGAAATACATATTGCAATAAAATAAAAAAACATACCAAAACTTTTAAAGAACAAGTAAAGAGGCCTCATTATCCTCTACTTAACATAGAACTCTTTAGCTTTATCAGGTATATCAGCTGATACAAAATTATTGTAGTGGGTATTATGATTTCTTGACAGGTCCTTTTTAGGTTTGCCAGGATATTCTCATGTTTGTGGATAATATTGAAGAAAATCCCTCTGACAATATACATATTACTGTACTGTTAAAATACCTTTTTTTCCTGACAAAAAGTCATTATAATAAAATTCTGAAAACACCCATTACTTCAACAGGTGAAGCATACAAAAGGAACACTTTAATGTCCTGCCATGCAAATTCAAATAGCAATGTTCAAACAGCCACCAGAGAGTAAGGCATTAGCTTTGCTCAAGAGTATTTTACTCAAATTTTTGAAGTATTTTTGAAGAATTATTGCATTATTATGAAGAATTTTTGCATGGTTTAAGTATTACATGAAATCATTCAAAAAAAGCATTGCCACACAATTCATCTACCCAGTTAATATTACAGTTCTCTATACTCTACTGAGTTCCCCTCTTAAAATTTGCTGATGTGTTCAATAGATATGTGCTAGTTATAAGGCATATGATATAGGCAACTCTTATGAAAAATTGTTTGGGCTTACAGAAAATAAAGACTGGATGAAGGTTTGTGATCAAGAAAATCTGTAGGCAAAATTATTTTTTTTAAAAATGGTTATATATTTAAACAGAAAATTTCCAGTTTATTTACGAAGAAGCAATAAAATTGATGTAGTGTGATTGAATAAAGAAAATTAACTGTGAAACTGTTTTGCTGAAGTGCAAAGAATCTGTTAAGTCCATTAGATACACTGTTGGTATCTCAACAATCTTGATACAGTATGCCTTCTAACAGAGGCTTAAAATACACTCATACCAAAACAAATATTACACTTTTCCAAGCATATATATATATTAAAAACCCTATCAGAGTACTCACACAGTTATGACCATCATTTAAGAGAATTATCTAAGATGCAGTCTTACAAAGATATTGAGATTTTTCAAACTGCGGCAAATTTCTAAGGAGAAAAGTGGGGGATACAAACACAACCAGACTGCAATTTTCTGTATTCCCCTTATGACCATTTGCTTTTTCATGAACCTAAAATATCATGTAATTCTCTGACCTTAAGCAGTCCCTATTTTCACATTTGTATCAAAATATAATTCTAGGATAAGAACATGGCAATTCTTATTTGCTATGTTAAATTATTTTAAAATGCAGAAGAAAAGCTTCAAAATTAGTGATTATGAATAAAAAATTACTATATTCTGAGCATCTGTAGAAGAATAGAGGAATAGAAGACAGTTCAAATCAAGCAATCAGTGCATGGATGAATCAACATCATCTTGGCGCTTGTTAGTATAGAACTTTTTCCACTCATCAGGGAAAAGCTGTTTCTTCTGGTGTCTGACGAGTTAAGTGAGCCAGTGAAGCACATTTCAAAAGCATGAAATAGAAGAGAATGTTTATATCAACACAGTCACAGAATATTCTGACTTGGAAGGGATCCACAAGGATCCTCAAGCCCAGCTCTTAAGTGAATGGTCCATACAGGGATCAAACCCACAACCTCGGTGTTCTTAGCACCATGCTCTGAGCTCACCTCAGCAGCATTATCTCATCATACACGCTCAAAAAGTTTACTTAGCACAGAGAATTAGGTTGAAATGTACAAGGTAAAAGAGAAAATGCAGAAAAGGTCTCTACATAGAGACCTTTGGGTCTGCTTGTGTTATCTAAATAAGTATATGGATATTTGTTATTATGCATGCTCATTCCAATAACACATCAGAAATACAAGAAAAGTCTACCTGTTCCTAAAAGCTCTCTACTGTTGGCACCTAAAATCTACTTTTCCTCTTGAGAGCTGAAATACCTGTGTTAGCCAAGTATCATATTCCTCACCAATTACACAGCACTTTGATAGCATAAAGCTTTTCAATGAGATGGAAATAACAAAAGCAGCACTACTTTACTCTAGGTGCAACCTGATGTCAGAGATTGAAAAAAAAATTGAAAGAAGAGCATGGAAAACAATTATCAAAGTCAGACATGGAAGCTGTAATTTCCCAAAAGCAACACACCAGGCTCCAAAGCACTTCTTCCTTGCAGAGGAAGAGTACAGCAGTGAGAGAAATGAGAGTTTCCTCCACAACTGAAGAAAATTATTGGGGGGGTCAGGGGGAAAGAAAGCCATGCAAAGCTCTTAAGTAGTATTTAGTCCTATAAAACTGTCAAAAAAAGTAGTTCTGGAACATCTCATCACTGTTATGGGAAGTGAGATCACATCCATGAAGCTTGGAAATAAATTATGAATTACTACAAAATTCAATAACAAAAAAAAAGGCTCTTGAAAGAACATTTCCTTTTGTTAAAAATAAACACTACAACTTAGTTTATATTTGCTGGCTACTAAATCTGTTTAGGAAACAGTCTGCCTAAGCAGTACTTTCAGCTTTGCATGATTGTAGTACTGTAGTATTATGTAAATAACACCTTTTTCACAAGTGAATCTCATAGCACACTTCAATCAAATTTTATTCACTGTACATTATCTCTCTAATAGCCTAGATCCCCAGATGTAGAGCGTCAGTGTCATGCTTTTGATTTATGCAAACTGATGATTGTGAACATACGTGAACATTTTCACTCCAGCTGCTGCACTTTCCATTCCATTTCTGAAATTATAGCATTTCAACCTTCTCACAAACTACTCAGATCAGTAACCGATAAACTTATTTTAAAATGTCTCCATAAAGAGAATTCAGGGAATAAACAAGTCAATTCACATCATTACATGCATGAACAAGCTAGGCATCAATCCACATGCTCCATTTTGCACAATACAAATTAGCTCCAAAGCAAAGGAGAACAAGGCATGGAAGTTATGATGGGGCAGTTCTGCCCATATTAGTATGTAGAAAACAAACTATCATCTCATTGCTTTGAAAGGCAGGGATGCACTAATGACAACATAGTATTAATTCCCTGAGATTAAAAAACACCTGTTCATCTGCTCCCATCGCTACTTCAGAGCGGTAATGGGGCCATGAAGCAAATCCTGCCATCATCCACAAACACTCACGCTGGTTTAGATCACCTAGCAATTTGGGTGCATGTATAGCATATTCCTCCAGAGGCAGCTGAACTGTAACCTCTTCTCCAGCTGGAAACAAAACATGTTTTGATCCTAAAGGGGAATAGAAGTATTTGAGCAAGTGTCTAGCCATTTAGACCATACTGAAGCCACTGATTTCTCTAAATACTGGTCTCAAACTGCATAAAAACGGATATGAAACCAAAAGAGCCACCACTGCAAGATTTGAACACAGTTTCTTTCAAAAATTTAGCTGTAATTATTATTAACACTATCTGAGAAAGAGTCTAGAAACAAATCAGGTAGGAAGACAGTGTATTTTACAATGATATCTGATATTAAGCCCAAAACCAAGGGTTGGTAAATAGTGCAACAACTACGAGACCATTTATCATGGCCATCCTCTTAAACTAATATGAATTAGGCTTCCTTGCACACATTTTACCTGCTATCTGTAATAGCCATTTAGATTCCTGGAAGTTTACTCAGCAAATATTTAATGTTATCAGTCATCATTACGCAGATCAAACATTTACATTAACCTTGTACATCAGGTCAGCACTTACTTGGAAAGCTTGTCATCATCTCTGATTGTTAATACCTCAAACCCTTAATAACATCTCTATACATCACAAGCCCAGGGTCAGGGAGTTAATGACATGTATTATCCACATTCTCAACCACACAACTGGGAGAGAACTAGGGTAATGGAGAGCAATAGAGCAAGACAGTGTTCCAATAAGTGAAATTAAGGGTGAAGCAGACTATGGCAGAGGCATAGAAACCATTTAAGGGTGTGTCGTGGTTTAACCCCAACCAGCAGCCAAGCCCCACACAGACAATCACTCACTCCCCCACCAGTGGAAGAGTAAAAGCATCACTTTGGCCAGTTTGGGTCATCTGTCCTGGCTGTGTCTCCTCCCAACCTCTCATGCAGCCCCAGCTTCCTTACCAATGTGGCAATACGAACAGCAGAAACAGCCTTGGCTCTGTGCAAGCCTTGCTCAGCAATAAAAAAACATCTCGATATTACCAACCCTGTGTTCAGCACAAGTCCAGGACACCGCCCTGTACCAGCACAGTGTCAGAGCTATCACTGCTGAGATCCATAAGGTTTTTTATGTATATGAACCTCAATAGCAAAACAAAATAGGCAAGTTAGAGGTATGACAAAGTGGGTGGAGAGGTGATCTTTGGCATAGATTGAAAATGCTGCAATCCTACGTGTTTGGAGTCATATTCTGGCCCTCTGTTTTACCACCAGCTATTACATTGAACATGAATATCTAAATTCATAGGAATATCTGGCCATAATATTTCTGCTTCTGGGGCTCATATACTTTAACAATATCTCTGTAGGCTGTTGTGGATTTCTCATATGCACTGCATTTTACCATCCAATTTTTAAAGTCCTCCACCCTACCTCACCATTAAAGCATCATGGGAAAGTGGTGGGAATTCTTACACTAAAACTGAGGTTTAGTCATTTAATAAAGGAAACCTAAGCTCTTCCCACTGTCTTTCTTCCATATCATGACACTTGCTTTTGATCTTTATTTTCACACATTACCATGCATCAATAGGTCTCAAAAATGTCTTATCTTAGAATGAATCATGAAACTTGAATCTTTTGTGAATGACAAAATATGCATAGTCTCCAACATAAATAAAAAGAAAAAGCAGTTTTGAGAGCTACCAGACAGAAATAACTGATACAGGGGTAGATGTAAGAACCACATTCATTCTTAGGTTTTGAAAGAGAAACCATCCCATAAATATGTGCAATGTCATTTCTTGCTCTACATTCCACTGCTGTAGAACTCAGTGGTCATTTATTAGAAAGAGGAACCTGCATCACTAGTTTCACATTAAAAACATGACCAAGCTCCCAGACCATAAGAAATGTGTGCAGTGCAAACTTTCTTCCCCATACTATTGAACTCCAGTACAGCAAACAAAATGGAACCAAAACAAAAGCCCTTCATCCCTGCTAATCAAAACTTCTAACAGGGCTAGTTGCTGGCCAGGTAAATATAACCCACCACTTACAGAAGGGGAAAATCAAGAACTAATCAAGATCCACCAAGTTAATATTACACTTTTGATAAGACTAAATAGACTAATAATTTGAGGGTTTTTTTTTTTTTGTTCTTCATTTGTACATTTGCCTTAAGCTCTCTTGACAAGTCTAGAAAGGGCAGTGATTAATAGCCATGGCCTTTTTTCACAGGTCAGTTTTTGCCAGAAACAAAGTCCTTTAATCAGGTTATTTGGTAACCTGTATGAGTCATTACAAATTATTCATACATATAAGACCAATCCTTTTTTTTTTGTAAGTGCTGCTTTTAACTTCTTTAAGATATCTGAGTTTGATATCATATTTAGATAGCAATTGCTTTCATTTGAATAAAACCTTTTGTATTTAAACATAAGGATGATTTTCATCTATTGTTCCAGTGTTCTAGTGTTCTATTCAAGGTTAAACAGTCAAAGGTCCAGAATGAAAATAAGAGAGCAACCATAAAGATAAAAGACCATCTAAATTAAATAAAAGAAAAAAATCATCTAGGCAAGTCCTTTAGAAGTTCCCCTTATCACTTTCAGGGTTGTAATAAACAATGCTGCACCAATTTGTTTTAGTATCAATACTGGATTTTTCTTCCCCCTCCCTAAAAGCAGATAAAACATCCCATGCAACTGTCCCTGTTGATGAGGCAGTCAGGTGGATTTAATAGCACACCATCTGTCTGTCTGAACAAGTTGCAGCAGCAGTGCTGCTAAAGCTTAGAAGGAGCAGTTTGCACAGAAATCAGTGCTGCACAGAGTAAATAAAAGCTTCTGAAGTTAAACTGTAAAAACCCCTGACTTTCAATTAAATTATACTCCTAATGAAGCATGGGATATTTTAACTGTAAGGACACATTCCCCCTATCTACACCCCTTCAATTTCCTGTGTCACACATTCAAGACTACTCTGAAGTACATTTCCATCTTTCTATTAAAAACAATACTCACTATTAAACCTAGAGACTGAAAGAAAAATGACATGCATGTAACAAGAGCAGCTTGTCTAGGCATAACTAAGGCACCTTTTAATTGCTTGCTAATCTGAGGGTTTTCATTTTTCAGCTTGCTTGTCTTGAGAAAGACTTCCAAGTGGTAGGAATGGAAAACAGAAGGAATGAGAAGAAACCATATTAGGTCAAGTGGTCCTTTGACTAGAGAGAGCATTCCTAATCTTTAGTAGCTTTGGTAAAGAACATTAACCCTGAAGTACACAGCCCCAGAATATAAATTGTAAAGAGATATGATGAATATGCAGGTGTTAATTTGCTTTTTTCCCCACCAAGTCAGGAACTTTCCTGCTTTCAATGTCTCCATGACCTAAACAAAGCTGTGTCTTTAGATTTGGAAAAACATGTTTCCAAACATGTCGTCTTTGCATCATCCAATCTAATCTTGAAGAAACCTAGAGCAGAGGAGAAGAGGATGTTAGGGACACATCTAAATTTGAAGACGCTCATATTTCAGTCAAGTAGAAGAAAGTTATATGCAATGCAGTGTCCTAAAATCTTTAGTGAGCTACAAGCAATGCTGCAAGGCTGAACATCATGCTTACGACTACACTCCACACACTGATTTTGGTGCCATCCTGAAGGATTATCCACAATCACATAGATTAGTGGGAGCTTAAAAGGAATTAGCAAATTTTGTATGTTTTTGTACTCATCCTTCATTCAATTCAGTTAATGTGAAACATTATCCTATTGCTGACCTCCAAGTAACTGCCTACCACCATGGGTCACTTTCAGTTTATATTTAATTTACTTATTTGCAAAGGTGAATAAACTTTTACTAGTAATGAAAGGTCAAAATCTGCTTTATTTGAAGAGTCTTCTCAAACAGGCAGACTTGGTTGTTTTACCTTATCACACATTAAGTTACAAAAATAACACCAAATATACTTCTTACCAAAATTATGAGCTATTTCTAATTTTGTTAGTCTCAGTCTAACAGCACTTTGAAGCCTAGAAATTTCATTACAAGCATTCTTCCCACATCTATAACATTACTTGGAGTTACAGGACAGAGCATGTTTTTTTCTTTCTGCTTTCATATGCTGTTCATTGAGAACATAAGAGGAAAATTAAAGTCGCTTATCTGTAAATACTGGTTCTCAAATCGGCTTGTAGGATTCCAAACCCAAGTTCTTAATTAAACATATACTTATATAGATCCTTGTACAGTGACATGGGTTGGGAGCTTGTAAAGCAATAGCAAGCAAAAGCATTGGCTCCCCTTCTCCATTCACATCCTGCCTGCCATGTCCCTGACAAAGGAGAGCTCCCAGGAGGTTACAAAAATGGCCACAACCTCAGCCCAACACTCACAACAGCTTACAGATACTCCCTCCTACCTTTCTTTTCATTTTCCCCAAAACAGACATCCATCCCTGCTCAAGTCACCATGCCTTCTTTTCCCAGCTCAGTCCTCTGAAGTCTGTTGCTGACATCTTTCCTTTGCACCTTTTCTTCCCACTTTTACGTCTTTTTGAATGGATATTTAGTGTAAGCCACCTGTGTCTCTGATGGCTCTTCTGCCTTGTTTTCACTGTCTTCTCTTCCTCCTCCTAAGAGCCCATAAACTAATTTCTGTAAGCTGAAGCTGTTTCTGTGAGAAGCACTGCTGCCAACAAGCCCAAAAGGGGAGGCCTCTCCTTCTACTCCCTGGCAAGCATGAAAGAGTCATTAGCCAGGTTTGAGGAGTCCATTTTGCTCAGCTGCATCAGGCCATGGTGCCATGCTGCCATGGAAACACTGGACAAAACCAGGAGTTGGGCACTGTTTATTCAGCAGGCTGTTTGCATTTCACACCTTTTCTGTCCACGAGACTGGTTGCTGATGCAGCCCTGTTAGCTTTGGAGCTATTTGAGGGGAACATCTGTTATGCTCTTTTAACTTCACTCCTAAAGATCAGCATCAAACCAGAGAGCAGCTTTGATATTCCCATACACGCACACACACACAGCATAACAAGCAACTACTCCTCATTACTGCTGATACTGAATAGGCAGTTGGATCAGATGTTAACATAAAAATTAACAAGAGATTACTCTTCCCCTAGCATACCAGAAACAGCATGCTGCTTCAGACCCAAGAACCCCATCTACCTTGATCAGAAGGTGAAACCAGAATGCTGGAGTCTAACAGGAGAGAGCTGGTAAAATGCTCGTGACAGGCTGCTGCTGCCAAGTCATAAAGGGAGCCTGGGTAAAGTTTTCATCAGGGACTATGACTGTATATTTACTTCCTAACTTTCTCCATGCTAGCTATAAGCTGAGATTTTATTACAATACTGAATCTATATTCTACTGCAAGAAAAATTATCTGAAAACACCAATGTTCAACAGCTTCCTGACATATTTTCAAATTTTATTTTCCTATCATCATGATCATGCAAAATTTTGACCAATATTAAAAGAAAATTTCATATTTTGAATTCTGAGCATGAAATAATAAGACTTCACTTTATAATTATTCTTTACAAATTTGTGTATGTAGCAGACTGAAAATCTGGAAATGATAGAGTTTTAATAGCTAATATAGCTGGACTTTTTTTCCTATGTCTATCAATATAGACCAGTGTTAGTTGATTAAGGAATAAACTTCTCAGGCAGGAGGAGAAAAAGGTACTAAAAGAGTCCTAACCTCTTTACTTTCTTTTACATTAAGTAACTACATAGCCTTAATAATGTAGGTTTGGTTTCCCTTGCCTTAACCTCTCTGTCCTATATTACAAAATCACAGAATGGTTGGGGGTTGGAAGGGATCTCTGGAGACCATGTCTTCCAACCCCTCTGCTAAAGCAGGTTCACCCAGAGCAGGTTACAGAGTATGGCATCCAGCTGGGTTTTGACTATTTCCAGAGAAGAGACCACAACCTCTCTGGGAAGCCTGTTCCAATGTTCTGTCACCACCACAGTTAAGTTTTTCCACATATTCTGATGGAATGTCCATTTTTTGTTTGTGCCCATACTGTTACTTGCCAAGATTAAACTGCAACATTTTCAACACAGACTTGACAAACATCAGCTGCAGACCAGTAATTGTCATCTGGTTTTTAGTGGAACATTAATACATGAGGATTGAGACACACACACCAGGCTTGGCTAACCAACTTTATCACCTGCAACAGCTGACTGTTTGCCTCCTCAGAAGCATTTAATAGTAGGACATTGACAGTAAGTAGTCTGCTTCTGAGCTAGGGAAAATCATAGGTTTTGTTAGCCTGGACTCACTTAAGTGGGCAAATGGAACTGCACAACCATCTGAAGGACTCTCTGAACCAAGCAGATTGTTTTCTGCACTTCAATTTGTCTTTCTCACTACAGTCTGACACTAAGAGTGAGAGCACAGCTGCAGCTTTTAGTAGGAAAATGTTATTTTAAAAAACTCTTTGACAAAGCTAAATGTGATAAACCAGAAAGCATTGAAGGTGAGTTAAACCTTCTCTTCCAACATCAAACAGAAAGGCCAAGACCAAAACAGAGAAAACATCTTGGTTAGGTTTATCACTGTTTCTTCTGTAATTTATTTTTAATCAATAAGGTCTCTTACAGCTATCTTCAGATATTTCACAGATGTTTTGTGTCATTCAATGAATAATGCAATCTTATTATTACCCCAAAAGATGAAATATTGAAATGATACCTTCTGATGCAATATGAGACACGAGAAAATCATTTGACTTCCAGGTAAAATAAAGTGGCTTCCAAAGTTCACTATGTGATTTTTTTGGCTTTGAGGTTTTATTGGTTTTTGGTGGTTTTTTTTTTAATTTATTGTTTTGGTTTGGGGGGGAGGGTGTTTGGTTTTTTTGTTTGTAATTTTTTGTTGTTTTTGTTTCATTGGATATTTGCAAGGAGAAGAGGGTGTGTTGTTTGTTCTGTTGTCCCCCTCCACCACTGCTACATATGTTCATCTACGGAAGGAAAGTTGTTTTCATACTACCTGTGATCCCTGCAGTGCACCTGAGCTGTTAGTTCTTTCCCAGATAAACGAAGATGTTTACAAATCCATCCTGCAAGATAATTCAGGCAAATCAATACTAGAGGCTGAATCTTCAGCATACAATAAACATACTCACAGTATAGATTATGAATACATACAAAGTACAACAGGTACACAAGGCCATGGCATTTCACAGCTCTTCAAACTGATATGCACTTGTACTTTTTAATGTCTTCATGAATAACTCATTTTACCCTACACAGCCCTGTACCTTCAATTGTTTTCTGTTAAACAAAAGCAACTTGCTATTCCCTAAGCAAGACGTGCCAAAAAATTATTTTTAGACTTTTTAGTCAGGTTTCTTTCTGCTTACAATAGTTTAGTCTTGTATTAAGATGACTTTGTCTACCACCAGAGTCTGAAATGAGATATAGTGGATGCCTTCCCATGTTAAGGCTCTTTGAGGAGAAGGCAACAAAAGAAAAAGGGCACACATGGCTGCAAGATCGCCTTGATTTTCAGAATTCAACAACATATTTTGCTAAAGACTCCAGAAATAATCCTCTTGAGATGAAATTTAAATATGCATTCATTTTCTTTTTGAATAAAATGCTTAAGGAAATGCCAGGATCTGTAGCAGTTGCCTTGGTCACTTCATGACATATGTAAATGTACCTTTATTTTCCAGACTTAGAGTGCTTATATTTGAACAAGCAGCTAGGAAGACTATTTTTTGAGTTTTTTTTTCAAAAGGGCTTTATTTTACCCTTGAGGAAGGAGAAAAACAATATGAATAATAAGAAGGGAGAAAGTGAAGGGAGAATAAAAAGGAACAAGACCCTATAAACATCCAGTCAAAGAAGCAGAACTATTTGCTTGCTGCATCAGCCTTCCATGGTAATACAGTACCAAACCTTGCAGCTGATGCCTAAGAGCTCCATCAAATGAATAACCTCATGCAAAAGCTTTGTTTTGAATATCTAGATTCATTTCCCATTTTGGTTGTGTATATCTATATCTACCTATATAGATATAAAAATATATTGCTATATCTATAATACAGAGGACATAAAACAGAATTTTAAACCAATTTGGGATGAGAAAACTTTAAAACGCAAGATTTTTTTATGCAAGTCTATCACCTGGCTTGCAGAACTTCATTTCAAACAACATCAAGCAATGGACTAAGAGCAATAGAGAAACTTTTATTTAGGAAAGACACTAAGACATCTGTAAGGGTTTTGTGTGGCAGTTTTTCACACGTGCAGCATAATGGAGAGGGAAATAAATAATCTAGCACAGAAAAAACAGACAAGGCAAGTCCAAATTCTTAAAAAAAAAAAAAAAGAATTGTAAGTAAAAGCTACAGTGAAGCCATCCACATTTACTTTGTTACTTAACTACAACAGTCAGAAAATGGGGGAGGAAAAATCATGTTGTATAATTGTATGGCTCCTGCTAGTTTACTTCTCTGAAAGCAGAGCTGAGGAATACCTGAATCCCAAGATCTGAAAAAGCAGGAAATTGCAACATAAAACTTTATGGTAAAAGAAGAGAAAGCTAACTACAGTTCAAGCTAAAGACATGTATTGTAGTTCATTGATAACTTTATACATCTGTTGGATACTAGTATTGTAATACAGTAAAGCATTGCCAATCCATTTTAAGGCTGTCTTATTAGATGGCTATTAAAGACATACTAAGATTTGCTTTTCCTTCAACTCTGCCTATTTCCCTTTATGTTTTAAAGATTAAATAAACATCCCTGATTTCAATATTATTATAAAAAAAAAAAAAGGAAAAAACACACTTGTAAACTTCCAACTCTTCATCTTATTGAGCTCCCCAGCCCACAGACTTTGAACATGATCTGATTCCTACTTTGAAAAAGGCTTCACTACTTGCTTTGGGAATGGCACCACTTTCACGAGCCTGTAGGCAGAACTGATGGGAAATAATCTCCTTTGGAAAATAATTCCATTTCCACTTGGCCAGAAAGCTATTTTTCATTTAAGGGCATGTCATGGTGCACTGACTTCACTCTAGTCAAAGGCTGAAGCATTGTAATTAACCCCCAAATTTATTAAAAGGGGGAGAGAAATTCACATTAAACTAAATATATGGTCTGTGCTTCAAATCTTAGTTAACTGTCTTCACGATTCAATTCAGAAATGGTGAGTCTTGGATTTGAGCTAGTAAAATAACAATCTTACATTTCTTTCACACAATCCACCCCAGCTTTGCCCTCTAGGGACTGTTTGTCTGACAGGTCTTCCCAAGGTACCTACTGTAGGAGCTTGTGCCAAAAACCAACCTCACAACTTCTGTACAGAGCGTCACTGGAGATCTAATGCTGATCTCACATCATTCCTTACTTCTACCACTGTCTTTTGGAAACTAGTACAGTCTTGCAAATACAGCATACAGTACCAAAAAAAGATAGAAAAAGTTAGAAAATACTAAATCCTAGTTTATATGCAAAGTTCCAAATGCAATGTCAATAATTTTTACTGGTTTTGATAGAATATTACTCTGCTTGGTGCAGGAGACCAGTTAGAGATTGAATGCAGCTAATACCCATCAGGGAGCTGTAAATGAAGATACAGCTCAGACTTTTTAGGTTAAATTAGGCAGTGCTGAGCTGACACAACTGCTAGTAAGAAATAGGTAAGTTACCTCTATACCTACACAAACACAGTGTAGATTTACTACTCTCTAGAAAACACTGTATATATGCTCATATTCCCTCTAAGATTCACCCAGTTGAGTAGCCTGCATCAAGCTTAAGACAGGTGAGAAAAAAACAAAGTTATGCCTGCATGGAAATGCACAGGAACCTACCTTCATTGCATGACTCATACCTTCCTTTATATAGCAGCACCAGAAGTCATTGAGAAGAGATTTCTGCCAAGATCGCTGCTTTTACTTCCTGAGAGTTTGAAAACTGAACACATGCATATTTCACCCTTTTAAACATAATTTCTGAAGGTCAGCAATGACTGCTGAAAGATGACACTGCATCACTCTGGAAAACTACAAAGAAGGTGAAACACTTCAGTGCTGCTGGTCCCAGTATGGCAAGGAAAAAATGCCTCTGCCCGTGTAAAAATATATATGGATTATATTTGCTGCAGACACTTGATACTCATGTTCAAGGGGATGCATTAATTAACTGGAAGACCACCATAATTAAAGCAAAAAGGCAAAGGCAGATCACACTGGCAAAAGAGTAAGAAAAATTAACTTGGCCTGAATGGCATTCAGAATATTGAAAGAGCTAATATCAGGAAGGATGACTTGTGCTTGCAGCAGAAGGTGCACAGCGTGTGTGCTTTGCTGTTAGCAACAGTACTGAATCCTGGATACAGACAAAACAAATGGGAAATCAATGCAAAGAATTCAGGGATTATGCCAGAGGACAAGAAACAACTTGAATATTCCATAAAGGAAGAAGCTAAAGCCTCATTTAGGTGCAGAAAGGGGAGTTCCATCTTTCAGAACAGCATCCCTTGGGTGTAATCCAAGGAGAAGGTACAACAGAGCTGACACAAAAATCTCCATGCTCAGCCACTAGCTTTCCTTAAGAAACAAATGAAAACATTGGTAGCTTGAGGTGCTTTAGATTCATTCTGGGAGTTATGTTTTTTCTTAAAGTCAGAGAAACAAGTTTTCCAAAAGAGTCCATGTCTCAAGCAAAAAGGAGTCAAGATTTACCTGTCTTTGTAGGAAGGCTTCAGTACTGAATGATTGCAGAAGAAAATTGCTTGGACTTAGATAGATAGGAAAATTTTGGCAAAACAAGAATCCTACAAAATCTGTGTTTGCTGCACATCAGAAGAGTAACTCTTCAGCAACCACAACACATGCAAACTGAATCTAAACCATTCAGAGAACCTGACACTGAACACGTTGGAGGATGCTGCTGGCATTGAAATCCCAAATTTTAGCCAGGGAAGATACCTGAAAAAGTAACTTGAGAAGGGGAATGCTCCAAAACAAAAAGAACTATTCTTTAACAGTTTTGTCCATAAGTATCATTTCATAAAAGCACAACCACCACTAGCTAAAAGTTAAGGAGATTGTGCCCCAGGATGCAAAAACATTAAACCAAAATATAACAGAACAAAGCTAGCAATGACTCACTTGCAGCTTGTGATTCTTTCCTCTCTTTTAGGTTTTTACAAATAATATTTTTAAAAGCATACAAAAAAAAAAGGTCAACTTAATATTGCTTTATTAGAAGACCAGCAATTACTCTACTGTTTGCACATTTCAAAGTTTCTGAGTGAGTCCAAAGGCACCAATGGTATTTAAGGCCCTGAGCCTTCAGGAACGCTGCAAACTGTCATGGCCAGATATATTTGCTATTAAAAATTTCAACAGGAGTTGTACTAAATGAGCAATTTTGTGCAAGTAGCCATCCAGCTGCACCACAACTACAAGTAGTGTTTAAATGGTTTTGCATATAATAGATAAAAAAATGCCTTCAGGATCAATTTTTGAATTTCTGTATGTTGACATTGTTTTCCTCCATACACTATTTAGTTTACATCTAGTTCTATGAATGCTTAAATTTTAAGTGCAGGTGTGCAAAATGATCATGCTTGAACATCATGCAGCAGTTGAGGTTACTTTTCTCCCCTCCCCATTCTGCCCCATTTTATTCAACAAGTCCAGTAAATATCAGCATAGATCAAGGTACAAATTCTGGTTCCTTTCTAATGGATGTATAGGACCAAGTATAATCAAGAAGATAACTAAAGAAGTGCTATCATGAAGAATAGAAAGAAAAAGTTGAAGCCTCCATTAGCATAGTTTTGTAGCTTGAAAAGTCTACTCAGGTGCAACATACGAAGGGTACAGTATTGGAGTGGTCACATATGCTGCATCAAGTACCAACAAACTCCTGAAGGACTTCCTGGCTTGCCAACAAAAGGAACAGAAAAGGATCTGGGTTGTTAAATCATAGCCAGTGACAAGTGGAATATTGTGGCTCTGAAGATATCATGTGATAAAATTCATAATTTACAACCACCATTGGATTAGCACAGATACTGTAATCATGAAGTGAAAAATAAAGTTATCAGAGAAGGAAGAGCAAATAAAAGGGCTCAAAGACAACTGAGAACATTTATACTGACCCGGCATTAATGTAGATTCACTTCACTGAACTATGCTATTAGAAGTTCATTGCTTTCTAAAGCTGAAGAATATTCGCTAAAAAAGATCAAGATAAAGAAACATGTGAAATATAATAGACCAAAGCTTTGAAAAAAATATGTTAAAAAGTCAGACAAGAAATAGAGCAATAAATTAAAGAGGATTAAAAAAAAAACAATAAAAACCACATTACTGCTTCTGAAGATACCTGCAAAGGAAACTGCAGTTCTGCAAAGAAAACAATTTGCTCACACAAGGTAATCATTAATTGTTTCTGAAGCTGCTAATTCCTTCTCTTCTTTAAAACACACTATGGACTTTGCAGGTTAACAAAGGGTAAATAACTTGAATGACAACAGAGCACAAAGGGCTTACAGGTACATTCCCTGACAGACTAATTTCCATGCAGGGAAAAGTACCTGTTTGGAACCATTGATCATAAAGTCATTTGGGGGAATGCTCTGATTTTCAGAACAAGAAACTGATATTTATCATCACTAGGCCTAGTTAAAACAAAGAATCTAGCATGCAACCTGTGCAGAAAATAAGAACTGACTAATGCCAACACTGAACAGTGCTGCCAGAATTTATGCAGAAATGTGCTCTCCCCCTGAATCAAAAAATCTCTAATTCCTTAAAAGTTACAGCTTTGGAGAAGAGTTTCTCTATTTCAAGTATCTTTCACACAAACATTACTTTCTGCCTCAGACTTCTCCTCCAGGGCTCTAGATTTCTCAGTCATTTGAACATGACTTCTCTACTGAGAGTTTCCAAGCCATAATATATTTTGCTGTTCTGAAAGGCGATAAAAATGCAGCATACACATTAAGCTCAGATAACAGGCTACAGAAAAAAAGGTGCAAAATAAGAGGGAGAAAAGTACATCAATTACTTCACACTGACTTTCTGTCCCCAGAAAAGCTGCTGAGCTATTCTTTGCAGACAAGTTCCACTCCTATGCCATATTTTCATAGCAAACACAGATTACTCCAGAGTCAGGTTCTTGAACACCAGACCTGTGCATGTCCTGATGTCAAGTTCTGCTGTGTTCCCTTTCAAATGCCTCTTCATCACAAGTTCTCATGAATTCTCAGGGAAATGTTTTGGAAGTGGGCAGCATAGGACTACTCAGCAATGGCAGAATTTAGGGGTACATCAGAAGTTAGGGCATATACAGCACTCAGTCAAGCTACAGAAGAGCAGGGCTTAAAAGCATAAGGAATGCTCTGGCCTTGGTATCCATGGAAGCTACAGAGGGGAACAGCCCTTTATGGCATAGGGCTATTTTAAAAGTGCTATGAGAGGCCCAACACACTGCAGGCAAAAGACACCAGCTATGCTGAATTCTGTTCAGCATTCCTGCTATGAACTGGGTCTCAATCTTCTGCAACAAGCTACAGTAACTGACCTGAGTGTAACCACAATCAAGAGTCATTAACAGGAACAAACCAAAGAAGGCTGCTCTTCACAGAAAGCCATATATATCTACTCATAAAAACCTTCGAAAAATAATGAAAGTTATGGAGAAATTCAGCTTAATATAAAAGTATGTCAGCTCTTTTCCAGAGACACACCCAGTGACTACAGTACTGGTGCACTTAACAATGGCACCACAGCATGTGCACCAAGAAATCAACTTTTCCCATTTTTCGAACACACCAAAATCAAGTATACTGGGGAGAAGAACAGTTCTTATGCAATACTTTCCTAAAATCTGTGCTTTCATCTGATATCACACACAGGTATGTGGAAAAGCCTTCCAGAAGGCAATTACAGCCCACGACAGACTCCGAGGTATTTCATCCTACTGGGTGGCTGAGCAGACAAAGGCAGTAGCACTTTTCAGACTGCCAATTCCTCATCTCTTGCACATTTCTCTTACTTGAGATGCAAAGCATATTCATAGCAGTAAAAACAGTATTGATTTCACTTTAAAAAACGAATACACGTCTATCTTTGTGTAGATCTTTGCAGTAAAACTTAACTAGTCAGTGCCCCTGGGGGTGGGCAGCAGACAGCAGAGTGAAACCAGGAGTCATCACACAGGGAGCTTCTTTCTGAAACTCAGAAGAAATGTTATTTAAAGGGATTACACTGCTCTAGCATTTGCCCCAACACACAGGGTACAGGGACATATTTGAAGCACTGAGGTATTTCCCAAATCCCAGTGGGAAAACCTGGAGCTTAAAGCACCTGTGCTTGCCTCCAGCCAAAAGGAAAAGGTATTTCAGAGAAAACTTTCCTGAACTAACAGTGAATTGGTCACACAATCTCTTTAAGAGATGCTGCACAAAGAGAAGTATATTGATAAAGGAGAGCGAAATGGGTAAGAAAACAAGGGGAGAGGAAGCTGTGATATACTGTACACTTCCACCCAAACTTTAACTTTTGACTGCAGATCTCAAGAAATTGCTGTACAGAGGAAAAATCTGTACAATACCAGAAAGCTTCATCTAAGAGAAGTTGTACATTTTCTGCACACTCAGCAGCAAGCCCTCAGGCAGTAATTCTAGACAATAGTCTTCAAGGATATTACTACAATTCTGTGCTCCAGGGAAGAATGTCACTGTTGTGCAGGAAGGAAACGTATCATATTATTCTGATACACATCTATGTGAGGCTAAGTTTAGTGTATGTAAGTATGTGACACTACACATAATTGTTTTTGTTGATTTTCTTGCATTTAATCTTACAGTGGTGTTTCAAGTAGTGTCTCTTTACCTACCAATTCTTTAAACAAGTTAAATTATGAGACATAAAAGACCTATTAGGCTAGCAATAGCCAGAAAATTCACATCAATTTTACAAAGGTCAATGTCACAACTCTCATTCTGTTCTTCAGCCCATCAGTGCTTCCTCCCACCTTGAAGCCCCAGTCAGACCCTTCTCCACAGCCTTCCCAGTCCTACCAAAATGAGAATCTGTTGGTGAAATGTAAACTTCAGGAGACAGATGAAGCAGCCCTTCATCCTCAGCCAGGGAGGGAGAAGCACTCCCACACCCGCATGCATCGAGGTCCTGCCCTCCCCAGAATCTCTCCCAGCACTCCCAGGGGAGGCAGTGGTGTGTCACAGCCAGGAGAGGTGCCCAGTGGAACACAGCAAGGCAAGAACCAGGCTGGCAACACACCCAAGCCCAAGCCACGCTGCAAGCAAGGAACACGAAGCAGCTGTGGCAGGTTGAATGCAGAGATCACCTGGTAGTGTTTAGCATCTCTAGGCTTTTCCCCTGACCAAAAGAATACATTTCTCAAAGCACTGCCAAGGTCTGTCTCACTAGATCACAAGCTTATTGAAGCATTAAGAGAGTGTTAAGTTCCACATAAGCAATTTTATACATCAACAGGTACATCTAGGAGATGGAAATTTGCTGGCATTTCCACAGGTCCTCCTGTATCGCTGTTATATTTTAGGATTGGTTTTGTGTTTTTTTCTTTTTTTGTTTCACTTGTTTCTCTGTTTGGTTTTTTTGTTTGTTTTTTAAGAGGAGGAAGACTAAAGCCTGCAGGGAATGATCATTAAAGAACCATGGATCAGCCCCATCCAGCCTTTGGACTTGGAAAGTACAGCTAATATTTTACTTCCTTGATTCATATCAGAAATCTAGAGAGTTTTTCATATTTATCAATCTGTTGAACATACCTACTGCTATTCCATCCAAAGCCCTCTTTAGGGCCAGTGTGCCAGTTTAAAAAGCAACCAAAAGTCCAAGAATAAAAAGTTTCTTGTCCACATGCTATTCTTTTCTGTGTCCCCTATTGTTTCTAGGCCCTGAAATAATTGCTGTATCACGTGTAGCAAATGACATACCAACACAACTCCACCCAGGTTGCACAGATGCACATTCACCACAAATGAATTCTCAACTGAATGAATTCTCAACTCAAATGAATTCTCAATTCTCTTTCAATTCAGTTACATAAGCCATGGTCAGCAGGAGCTGTCTCACTGGCATATTAGTGGTATGTGTAAGTAGATGTTTCTAAGCTGTGCTCAAAGACTTGGGCATGGCATTGCTCAAGACATGCAGCTTGGGGGAGGAGGAAAGAGTGAAGACAGTGCTCAAGAGCTGGATTGCATTCTCCCTCACTGTTGTGGCTCCCAGAACACCTCCACAAGCACCACCTCCTCTTGAATTTACTGATGCATCTCTATCAAAGAATTATGCTTTAACTGCTTCTATTTCTACCAACTCAAGTCTATTTAGACTGAAGTTTTTGATGCCAGAAGATTGCCTCAGGCTCAATTCTTTTGCAAACTTTCAAGCTTAACTAGTTCAGCTATTTCTGAGACTAAGGTGTTGCTTAGGACAAAAACAAACCATTCCTCACTTCCCTCAAATAAAACACTCCTTTGGATCACTGAGACAAGTACAAAGGGCAGAAATATGTACAGGTCCTGTTCCATGAGGAAAAGACAGAATAGAAGGATAAAGATGAGCTCCCATTGTCATTTCAAAAGTGATCAAACTATTTAAATTCAGGAGTCTTTTATATTCAACCTTAATATTCCTTTTCTATAAAGATACAGCATTTTGGCTGAAACATGCAAAAGCAGGTGTAGTGCTTATACACGATTGAAGGCCATATTAACACATCATTTGTCTTTATATTAGTTCCATGTAGGTATGCTATATGCATTATAATACACAATGTAGCCAGGCTAAATGCAGAAAGTTGTTGCTTTCCTTATAAAACTCTTTACCTTGGCTTGAATAGAAATTCCCTCTTCTTTTGTGAACAGCCTGCTTCATTCTTTGTTGACACCAAGAACTGAACAAGTACTTCAGCTATAAGAATTACACATTCAAAAGCATACTTGTCTTGTTAGGGTCTTGTGAAGTTTAGGAGACTTGTACACTTCAGAAAACTTCTACTGCAACTTTTCAAAATAAGCCACCAACAAAACACAGTTGCATTTTCTGCCACTCAGTGCTACAAAAACACATGAACCAAAAAACTCACAGAGCCTTAATTCCCACCAGTGCCACACAGACAAGTCCAAGACTTGTATTATGATGGTGAAGTAGGCAAGTCTTTTTAATTGACCATTAATGTCTCATGCCAAGACTAAGAGATCCAAACTGCTCCTGCTTGCAACTTTTCTTTTTAAAGCCTAACCAAAAATAACATGCAGTTGTTCCTTCTTTCCTCTCCTCTTAAAACAGATGCTTCAAGAGTTAGTTTGACGGTGGTTTCTCTGTATACTGTGATTTCTTACTCAAAGTGATCATGCCTATCCATTACCAGTTCTGGGAATCGAGGACCTAGATAATTTTAAATAATTACATATTTTCTAGAGCACAACTTTCAGCAAGGTTCCTCATAAAAACATCTATGAGCTTACAGCTAATATTGCATGTTCAAAAGATTACAGTTATTCCTTAACACCATTTTATATCTGGAAGACAATACAGCATTGGTGTCAGCTCTAGGTGTAGTCAAGGCATGCAGCTGCCTAGAGAACAGGCCAGTGTATGGGGCAAAACAATCTTCCCTCCTGCCCAGTCCTGCCTATAGCACGTTCCCAGACACAGCTAGACACATGTTCCTACAAAATGCAGGATAGGGATCAGAAGGCAGCAGTTTGCTTCATATTTGCACAAGTGACAAATGGAGCACTCTAACATGTCCCATCCCTCAAGTCCTCCAGCAACAACCCAAGGCTGCTTCTCTACAACTCTGCCCCTGACCTGGTGTCCCAGCTCCAAACTGTTCTCCTCCCTTTACCACGTGGGGGAAGATGCCTGGCTTGACTAGCCTCAGAATTTCATACTCAGGAACAACAGCCATCCCCAAAAACCACCCAGCAGCCTTGCTGGCCCCAGACTACAACAGCTCTTGGCAGCTTAACAGTCTGAGGCATTGTAAGCTGAGTGTGACAAAAAGAGTCCTTTCCCATACCTGGCTTCAAAAGCATCCCTACAACTGCCAGAAGTAATTTTGCCTGGCTGTCTGAGTCCTAACAGCAGTAAAATGAAGGTTCATTTGCATGTACTCATAAGACAAAGCAATATCAACAGAGGTCATGATGTGCCAACCTCATGCACAAATCAAAGCCCTCATGAATCAAACACCTAGGTCCTTGCAACCCGAGCCAAGGAGGCTGCCCCCCCTCTGTACCTTCACTGGACCAGATACCAGAAGCCCCCTACACACACACACCCCTGTTAGTGAGTTATTTACAAAACAAAGCATAAGAGAAACCCCACACACTCATTTGAAACAGCTCCCCAACATACTTGGGAAGGACTATCTTCCTCCTTTTTCTTGAACATTGTCCCAGGCATGACAGAAGCAGACTATTTGCCAGATCAGGCACATTTCACTACCTCAACACTTGGGTCCTGCAACAGTCACACAATAATAGATGAGTCAGTTAAACACCACTAGAACTTCCCCACATTGCCAAGAGTTTACCCTGTACTGAGCAGTGTCATCACTGAGGACAGGAACTGTGACACTGAATATTACAGGTGGCATCCATGCAGGATGGGGGAGAATCCTGGAAAATCCTTCCATTAAGAAGGGTTCAAGCCCCCCACCCAAGCTGGACGGCCATCATCACCAAGATACAGCAGTTCCTTTGAACTGACTGGGTCCTTGAGAACACAACAGATAAGCATGCACATAACAGCTGATTTTATAGACATGTATGAAATATATTGTTTTACATAAAACACAAACAAGTACCAGAAACAAAACTCACAAAATACCTTGCCCATGTGTATGATTCTTCCATGTGAGAATGTACAGAGAGACATTTAACAGGTCCGTGCTGTCAGATTCTTTTGGTGCTCGGTATCTTTTCATTCTGCTGTCCTTTGCATCAGTGACTCAGTCATATATTCCTTAAGGACAGAAACTTCTATTGGTGGCAATGGGGAAAAGGCAGAAGCATTTATCATGAGCTACAACAGAGCAATATTCTGCCAATACTGCAGTCATTACCAAATTGTTTTTCACAATGCTGAAAAAAAATTAAAGATCCTCCTTTTTAATGCTACAAAGAACATATGCATTTCCATAAATCATGCAATCAGTATTTACAGCACCAGATCCCTGTAAAAGAATGCATCAGCTGAAGTCTTAATTTGTTTTCCTTGAGTGCTTCTCTCTTATTAGGTGACATTACATCTTGTTCTTAAACAGCAAAACTCTAAATTACCCATTTTTAATAAAAACTTTTTTTCTGTCAGAACGCTGTTCAAAATGCTTTTCACTAGCTTTTTATTTTCATGCTGGCTCAGTTACTGAATTATAGTTTATTACAAGAAACTGTTTTCAGATCAACTCCTTAAATCAAACAGTTTAGGTGATACTGTATTTTCTATGCATAACAATTTTGTAAAGCATACTAATTCAATGTTAAAGTACTACAGGAGGAACACCTTTCTGTCTTTACATGATTGTTTCAGACAAAACTTTCAGAAGAAACTGAGCAGCACAGGTATGTTTACATGGAAGTGTAATTTACAATTTACTCTCACATGTCAAGCAGCTGCCCTTTCTTTGGAAGGACAACTGCTCTTTCAAGGTTCAGTAGGCAACAAAGTTGTTAAATGTTTTCTTAACAACTGAAAATTCTTTTCAGATCCTGAAAAAAATTCTTTTAGGAACCACTGTGGGATTTTGGGAGCTTTGAAACATGTCCTTTTTCATTCACTCTCCAGGGCAAAGTCATATTTTTAACACAGCTATTGAAGATGCAACTCTGAAACCACCCCTTGTGTATTCAAGAAGACTCATTCACTTGTCCAAGAGCTGCTGGTGCCTACACAAACAGCAAGCTGAGTAATTTCTGCCAAGATGTTTGATTGCTGCTTCAGTATAGTAAGCTCTGAAGAGGTTTACTGCAATAATCAAATTCAATGTCATTATTCAGTAGATACTTTTTTCCCAGAAAATACATGACAGTGCTTAGGTCTGATCTACTTATATTAAGAAACTTGTCAATTTGGGGCAATCTTTCATATGTAAAATTAAAAGCATGTTATTTTAGCTACTTAATTGCACTAACATCTAAACATTCATGTAGGCTAGCCATCGGGTAGATGTTATATTCAAAAAACAAGAAGGGAGCTATGGGTTCTTCTCAAAACTTGTTTAAAAAAAAATATTGCAGTGAGAATGGCCACATTAAGTAGAGATATCATTAACTGAAGTCTGTATTTATCACAGCAACTCCCCCTCAAAAAACATGTGTAAGTTTTTCCCAGTCACCACACAAAGACTTAGTTGACTTAATTCACTTTCTAGTATTGGACATTACTTTTTCTAACCACAACTCTACAACCTCATTAAAGAATAAGGGAAACAAAATTCTCTATACTAACTAGCTATGGTATATTCAGGCACTCTAGGGTGACATAGCTTATTGATGCCTGTGATTCAAATGACAGCATAAGACAGAAACTTGATGCAGTCATAATAAGTTCATGCACTCACTTGAGCACAAAGTATGCACACATAATTTAGGGCAGATCTGGCCACTTGTTCTGCAGTGCCTCCCTTTTTTAGCATCTAGAAAAAGGCCTCTCCAAACTGAACCTGTACATAACTCTTGGAAGGGTTACAGATGTTTTCCACAATTTTCTTTTGCACACTATCACAAACAAAACCAGGTTGTTTAAAATACTCCACCCACCTCCAGAGAAATACCAGGAAACATCAACAATAATGAGCACATGAATGATACATGATTTCTGCTGTGTGGCACCATACAGACATCCTTTTGAGAGAGCAAGTTGCTACAGGATTCCTGAGACTATCAATAACCTACTGTTAATATCACGTTAACTTACACTCATCACCAACTTGTTTGTACCCACCTCCACTTTGTCACTTCAGACTAGTAGCTCAGTTAAATTTCTAATAACTACTTTAAAATAAAATCCAGCATAAGTCTTCTCTCTTGCACTTAAATCCACTTTAATTGACTGTGTGCTTTCAGTCCTATATTCAAGAGTATAACAAAAAAATGCACCATTGTTAATATATACCAGTGAAACTACAGCCATTTGATCAGATATGCCATCATTAAGGCATCTATAAACTAGCAAATGGGAAAATTCTTAATCAGAGTAAGAAACCCTAAAAGGATAGTTCAACAGCACAACGGTGAATCAACACATAAGTACTGAAAATTTATTCCAGAGAAAAAGGTACAACCAACCATCTGCATCTGTCAATGTGCCAAAAATCAGTGAGCCATGTGCCAGATCTAACTTGCATTGAAATCCAACTGTCTTCTCTTGTGGCCTTTTAAAACTGTTTTAATTAGTATACAACCAAGTTGAGTATTTAATTTTGAAGAACCATATTGCAGATATTAATATGAAATATCATAGAAGTTAAATTATACAGCATGGTGAAAACACCAAATTCTAATTGACTACAACTGCAAATGCCCTGCATGAAAATTGAGATGCTCTACAGAATAAAGAGACTGCACTTCTAATCAACCACTAATAAACCCTGGGCATAAGTAGCCAAGATGAGAAGGAGGGGGAGGGGAAAAAACCTAGCATGTTTTCAAAACCTATGGATAAATCCTTGTATGTTGCCAACACAAGATCTAGATAATGCAGACATTAAAATTAAAGAATGGTATTTCAGACAGCTAATTACCACAGCATTCAATACTGAGCTAGATAAAGTGCTTTATAGAAACATACGTTCTAGGGATAGTTTTAAACCCAGTTTAAACTCAGTTTTATATAGAGTTCTACCTGAAAGTATACGGTTTTCTGTTAGATGTATCCATATCTCTAGTGATTTATTTTCAAATATATTCTGTGAATACATTTGAAAATAATGCAATATACAGCCTACACATAATATATACATATATCTTCTAATAGCAACTCTTTTTTGAATGAAAACCAGTCAATGAGCAGCATTCTGTCTTGTGCACTGCAAAAACTTAGCACTAAATTGCTTGGCAGATTCAGAATATACAGTGCCACTGAGTCAAGGAGCACTGCTAAAAGCCAGCATAATACAACAGGGTGACAAAACCTGTAAACTGTATCTGTAATCAAACTAACCCCTGCAGTGTGCTGCTGAAGCCTGCTTTTGATGGATACTAATTGTGTCCCAGACCTGAAGCCAAGAATAACATTACATTGAGAGAACAGTTCAAGGCATCTCAGTACAAAGAAATCACAAAGCTGACAGCACAAAAACAATGCAATTATCAAACTTTGTCACCAACCTGACTAAAGCAAGCAAGCAAACAAAAAAGATGCACTTTACCTTTTTAAGGAAAAATTTCTGCAATTTCCTGTGAGGCAGCTTTATCATCTTTTTTTCACCATCTGGGATACAGGTCAGGCATTGCAAGTCCTTGAGCCATTCTGCAGGGGCTTGACACCTTTTGCCTTCTCTATTAACTCGCTGCAGTCAGCTTAGCCCAATGCGTCACCAAACACCAGCCCTGCCCCACAAGATTAAAAGGCAAGAGCGGGGCTGGATCTCATTTTTGAAGAAAGCTCTAATACAAACACTCCAGGTCCATCTGAATACTTCAGCTGTGTTGACAGCACAAGGAGGAAGAGAACAGGTATGAGGTCTGCATTGCCCCCTAAAAAAAACCGCTGCAAAGTTAAAGAAGGTGCTTACACAGGGGCAAGAATTTGCAAGATGAAAGAGACAGAGATGCTCAGTATCCCACTGATCTTTTCAAATCCCATGCTATAGAAGAAACTCAGTGTCCAGTTTCTGAAACTCAGTGTCTGAACACAACCTAGCACTGCCTGCTGAGTGCAGCTTGTCACTGTGCACCTGTTAATTAAGCACACTGTATGTGATTCAGCCAAGCACAGGAAAGAGCCTGTCATTTGTGTTCTCTTCAAATCATTGGAAGACTTATTTCCTCTGAAGAGTTTTTAGAAAAAAACTCTACACAGAGAGATTGCACGCAAAGATGTTACATACAGATACATATGCAGGTATTTATAGAGCACACCAATGCTGCGTTTGATTCAATGCCGTGGGAATCAGCAATCATGGGCATTGCTGCCTTCCCTTTGGGAATTTGCAACTAAACCTCAGCTTCAGATTTGGAAGGACAGGGCTCAGCAGCACACTAATAATGCTGCATAACTCCTGGGCCACTGCTGTCCTAGAACAACAAGTGCTGTAGGGTGATCTGATCTCAAATACTGTGGTCACTCCCAGTTATGCCAATGGGATAATCCCTAATGTTTAAGAATTAAGCACATGCTGAAGCAGCTAGTTTAATCAGTTTAAAAAATCATTCCATGATCAAGCTACTCCCTGATTAGTGTTTGAAGAGTCAGTCTGTGTAAAAATACACAGAAATGTATAATAAGAGGAATTTCGTCCAAACATTACCAGCTGCTCCCCAATCTCCATCTCCTGTTTTTATACTATAAATATTATTTCACACAAGCTGCAAATCTCTAACAATCCATCTCTACCTGTATAATTTTTCTGCTATTTGAGTAATTTTCTTGTCACAAGGACTATGTTTGTTCCTTGGCCCTCTTGCTGCTGATCCTTCAGGAGCTTAAGTACCACAAGCCCTACCAAATGTCACTGCAAATTTCCACTCCTACAAAGAAAGGCACATGTGCTTAACCCCCAGCAAGTAGCAAGGTCTCAGGCACGCCAAGGAAAAAGGAGGTTAAGGGAGTTCAGCACACACTTAGCTCCAGAAGTTTGTGTTTAGGGGAAGGCCAAAGGTGACAAGCAAATAACTACAGTAAAATGAAGAACCAACCTCTGAGAACTAGTGCCACTATGCACCCCAAGTCCAGCTGGAGAGACAGAACACTGAAAATGCCACAGAACAGAAGTGCAACATATGTCAAAGTATCAGTCAGGAGAAAGCTAGAGACCCAGGATAATTATTGTGATAAACCAACAGCTGAAGATAAGCAGTAGACCAAGTATTTAGATTATTCTGACCATCAGGCATTCAAACTGATGGAGAATTCCAGACTTGTTTCCTGAGAAGCATCTGCACCATGAGGATAGATATCAAAACAACATGGAGAAGATAATTCCAAGTCCAATTTTAAGAAATTGTTCCAAAACTGACAACTGGGGAACAGAAGAAGCAAGACAAGAGGTAATTCTTTGGTGTGTTATATGTTTGAAGCCTTTGGGGTCAATTTTAATAAAAGTTAGAAAAAACATTTCTTAGGAAATTCTCACTGTATACTGTGTAAGGTGTAAAAGAATCCAAGACACCACTAAAAAAGAGATGGTTAACACACCATAAAACCCACCTGGATGCATGTAGCAGCAATATTATAGTATATCTAATATACTATATAGCTATAGCATCTTTCTCAACAGTTTCTGCTACAAATGGGCAAATTTCATTTTGAAACCTGAAGCCTTACAAGTTTAAAAAAACCCTGTGATTTTGGGGTATGTATTACCAAGAAGCATATTACTTTTTAAAGTAACAATTCTTACTCCAGATCACTAGGGTCATCATAATTTCTCAGGATTTGAACTTCTGTCTAGGAGATTCCCCAGAGCCAAACAGCATTGACTTAAAATTTCATATTTCCTATTGGAATTATTTGGCTGCATTTTCATTTCTGCACTCACATCCACAGAAGTTGCAAGGTTTTCCTCTACAAGAGCAAATAAAGATACTTTGAAGGGATCTTGAATTTGAGACTTCCTTCCTTTGAGATAGTACATAATCATCCCAAACTCTATACTCATTTAGTTATTTAAAGTTGAGCTCAAGCTAAACATTTAGATTTAAGCTGAAAATACCATAAAGACACTTCCATGCCTTCTAATACATAACCAGGTTTTGGAAAAAAAGCTGTATTACAGCAAAAGGTCAAAGTTAGACTTTCAGCTGTAATTACAAATTGCTGTGGTTTTGTTGTTTGCATTGGCTAGTGTTTCTTTAAAATCAAGAAGAACACGGAGGACTGAAGACACACCTTTAGCATTATTTTTAGGTATTTATCTATGTCTGTATGTCAGAATACATTCTGAATTCTGTCACGGTTACTATGGTAGGTAATTGCTTTTTGTTAAATCTGACAGTGAACAGATGTAACACATACAGTCCCTGCTTATTCACAATCCTCTCAGCTGAAAGCACCATTTCACATATAAACAGGTCCTCCAAATTCCACATGCACAAACACCTTTCCTTCCAGACACAGCTATCTGCCCTTTTCAAGTCAGTGTGCTGTTATAGGTTATACAGGCTTTGCTTGGGCAATTTAAATGAAATGTTCTTCATTAATTGATGAATGTTTACCTCATCTTTCTGACCTAACCAAGAAAAGGAACACCATTTGTCAAATTGTTGTTGCTGTTTATTTTTTTGTTGTTGTTGTTCTTAGCCGGCCTGCTCCCATCTAATACCAATTCTCATTAATATTAGAAAGATGCCATTAGCATCCCAAGAGAAGCTAGCCATAAGCAAATTCTGCAAGACTGAGGGAATAAAGCATCCTGTGGCTACATTTAGATCTTCATAGAGAGCATATATACCGTATTTTCTATGAAAGAAAAATATAGCTCAGATTTTTTTTTTTTAATGCAGGGTTACTCTTGACTGGACCAATATTAAAGAGTTCCATACAAATGTAGGTGGTATTAGATACTCCTTTCTACGCCCACTGAAGTTACCTTTCCTTAGTAACTCAAATCTGAAAAGATAAAATACCTCACTGCTTTAACTCACATGGATAAAAAAGAATAAGAAGCAGAATTTGAAAAAATAAGTTATTTTATCAGCAATTCTAACCAAATGTTAGTCCTATAGCTGACAGGTTTCCTTTTGACCTCCTGTTTTGATTTACAAAATCACAGACTTACAAAACACTAGGAGAATTGTTTAATACTAGTTAGTTTCTGCATACTCAAAAAAATCAATACTGCCATTTTTGTCAGCTTTTCCCCATCAATTATTTGGAGTCATTACATAGAGAAGTAATTTTTTCTCCCTTTTTGATGCTGAAAGGATTTCTCCAGACAACTAGCTAATACAAATTTGTTTAACGTTCCTGGGGCTGCACAGCAAGTGACTGAGCCAGCTCTCTTAAAGATCATTGGTAACTTAGATCAAGAAAGATTCCAATATGATTACCTGTTTTAACACTTGTTTCCCCCAAACTTACTTAAAAATGATAAAGCATATTTGATCAGAAGTTTGGATTACAGAAAAAAATTTTTTTTCTTTCCCCTCCCACTCCTCAAAAGCCTAAAGGTACAATTGTATCATGTTCTCTTTGGTCCTGATACACCAACCCCATCTCCTCAAGAGCCACCCTGAGGGACAAACAAGGGAGCAGACCACAGAGCACAGTGCCTGTGGTAGCACTGAGTGCACTGACCTTGGAAAACAGAGCTCCACTCCCTTTTGAAAATAACTGGTGCCAAAATCCACAGGAGTTTAGGTCTGGAAGTGCTCACTTCAGGCAGCAGCAAGAGCATCTGATTTCCCCCTCTTGTTCCAATTAGCAAACATCACTGCCTGGCAGATCCTGCTCAAGCCTTTAGAACAACTCTTACAGAAACCCCTCTCTCCTCACACCTTCCCCAGCACCCAACACAAAGTCAGTTCCCTGGGGGGCCCATACCAAGGATTACTGCAATAAAAGCAAGGAATTTGTTTCTCCACAGGACCCGCTTTGTCTCCTTGCTGCCCTAAGAATCCTTGAGTTACCCTTTGAGATGCTCTCAATGAAAAAATTACTGCATCACCTTTATACCAGAAACAAACAACAGTTTCATATCTTCACCTGACCTTTTCAATAGACAGTGTAAATTCAAGTGAATAACCTATGTAGTTAAGTTGATGTCAAAACAGAAAAGCTTTCATACCATAAATTGTTCTTATTACAATAATCACTGTAAAGATGAACTGACATTGAGGGCAATTCCTTGGCACAGTGAACCAGGAAAGGCTATTGCCCAAAGTGACTGCCTCAGATTCAGACTAATATCTCAGCCTATGATTAGAGTGCTCTAACAAGTATGTCTCTTGGATAGGTTTTTTTTTTGACATTTTAAATATTCTAAGTTTATAGATTACCTAAAAGCATACACTTCCAGAGTTACAAAAATATTTATTGTATTGGTGACTCTTATGCCTTGTTCATAGCTATAAAGGATATAAAAATAGAAGTAATACATGACTTAAACCAGAGACCTTGGAGAAAAGCAGAAAAACCCACAACTGGAAATACGTCACATTTTTCCCTTAGGATAAAATACAAGCTTAACCCTATTTTCTTTGTTTATTAGTATTCAATTGAATCTACCTGAAGTTTAATTTCATCTGTGATTCTTGCACATTTTAGACACACATATAAGGAAGAAAAAAAGTTGTAATTTCTTACATTAGTTGATCTTCACTTCCCCACACAAAAGCAAAAACACACAAACCAAAAGAACCATCTCCTATCTAATCACTATTAAAAGTGATTTCATATTCTTCCCATCTCTTCATATACATTTTTCTCAACTGCTCTAATAATTTTCCACCAACCCTTTAGTCTCAATAACTGTGTTTCTCTATACTTTTTCAAAGGTGAAATAACTGGAACTGAAAAGAGGGTTCCAACTGAGAAGAATCAGCACAGTAGCACAGCTCTGCTGGTATTGCCTATTCACCTCCTCCTGCCTACAGTAGCCCCCCAGTGCCTCACAAACAGAAAGAGAATTGATGCTCCAAAGCCTGTGCTCTGCATCTCCCACAGTGGCACAGTACTTGGCACAACAATGCCATCCCTGCATACTGCTAGCATTTTGAAAGAGATTTCTAGAAATAGCTACTCTAGTGACTTTAGAAAAAAAAAAAAAAAGCCATTTTCTCTTCACCTTCAGAGCTTTTTCATCTGATTAAAGATGCTATTATTCTTCTATTAAGACATTATATGAATGTACCAGAAATGTAAGTGTAGAATATAATATCACAATGACAACATAAAAGTTCCTTGCTCATGGATTTAAGAAAATCAATCTTCCCACTGACTTTATTATCTTATCTCATGTGCAGTAGCACAATAATACTCTTTGCCCTAATTCCAGTAACTTCTACAGTTTTACAGTAGGTTTACTGTAAAACAAACTCTGCTAAATAATGTCCCTCAAAACAATGTGCTAGGGGATTAATGGTTGGAAAATATAGTGCTTCTCACAGGAGTTTTATCTTTCAGGTGAGGCAGAGGATCCAGAATTTTAAGAGCAATAAGGCAGCAAAAACACTGTCAACACAGGGATAATTCTAAAGTTATATTTACAACATTCAGTTAAACCAAAAAAGCCAGGGAAAGAGCAACAAAAGCTGCAGCTTAATTAAATAGATCTTGCAGCTGCCTAAATTAAGGATTAGCAAATGCAGGACTGTATTTTCACTGAATAACCTCTCACTAAATGTGATGCATTTTCTAACTGAATTTATGCAGCATTTTACACTGTGTTTACCTTTCAAAATTTCTATATGAACAAGTACCCAAAGAACTACCATTACAAATTTGGTCTATAATGCAAGAGAGCTGTTCAATTGCCTCTCAAATTCTTATCTACAAAATTACAAAGGAAAAAGGAAACAGGATTTTGAAATTTATATTAACAGCAAACTTGCATTTAGTTTGGACAGAGGGAACAAGAGGACCATCTGTAGGTTGTGTAGTTAGCCAAGCTGTAGGATGCTTTACAGGATGATTTGCAGAAATTATCATAGTTCTGACTCATAAATGGCAAATTATGTGTTTGGGCTGAAGTCATACAACTTTATCAAAATCAAACATAAGCTTCCAATAGCTCAATGAAAACAGCAGTACAATGTAAAGGAAAATATCATTCCAGAACAGCAAATGGCTAAAGAAAATACTGCATGCCTTCAGAGACAACGATGAACTAGAGATGGTTTGAGTTAAGTAACAGAAAACCCACACTAGAGACCTGTGCTTTTGGGATCTTTTGAAGCTGTATCTAGACTGTACAGAATCCCTCCATTCACAGTATAAAAGATAACTGGATATGGAGAACACTTGGAGGTGATTCATGTTGAAAGACAAATTCTGGCAGAAGCTTTGTAGTTTCATGAGCTAACATTAGAATAAAAAAAATAATTCATCTGCTCTAACAATTCCTGTCTAACATTAGCCATGAACTTTCATCCACTTGTGCCTATCTGAAGCCAAATATCTGGGGTTTGGCTAAAGCAAATTTTCTAGAAAGGAATTAAATTCTGACTTGAAAATTACAGGAGAAGGACAAGCTCACTTCCCAACCTCTAAAGTATCACTTCCCACACTCCCAAAAATCCGCCAGCAGTTTGTATCTGGGTCTGGGGAGGGGGCACAGGCTTCAGATTCCAGTTACAGCGTTTCTCACACCAGCTCAGTGATTGCCAGAGTTCCCCAGCTACTGCACATGCAATTCACTTAAGTGCAGGCTGCATTTTTGGGTCAGTTCTTATCATTGAAAAATTTTTAAATTAGTATTCAAAGAAACACAAAGAAAACTCCACCCTAAAAATGACTGAAAAACTACCCAAATTCTCATACAATGATTCATTCTTAACTGATAAAAACCCTTTTCCCAAACAAGACAGACCTCTGCTGTTGGATGAAGTTACTGCAAGCTTCACAAAATTTCCTCATTACCCTGGAATAATTCCCTTGAGCTGGTTACAGGTTATAGCTTGCAGCACAAAGAAAGGCTCTTGCTGCACCATAGTGGCATTTGAGATGGCTTGTTGGCAGAGGTAGCCAAGTACAAGATGAGCTGGTCAGTCCCCCCTTCCTAGTGCATTTCTTCCTGAGGGGCCCAGCTCATGGAAACAAACATGTTCGGAATGTCATAAAAAGCTACCCTTCGTGGCACTGCTGCTGCTCCTTAAAATAAAGTGCTATACAGCTCACAAGCAGAATTAAAAGATGTAATTGCCAAGACTAAGAAATTTAAAGATTTCAAATGAATGCATATTCCACAAATATCAAAATGCCTGCTTTCAGGTCGGCTTTCCATTGACCTGAACTGAGGTCTATGACACTGTGACTAACATGTCTGCCAGTCACAGCATCCCAAATTGCATGCCAACCCTGTCAAAGTTAAACTGTGGCTGTACTCAGGCTACCCAGGGGCCAGTCTCCCTGCCAGATCCCTGTGCTGCACCACAGTTACTGTGGACTGCAACGTTGCTGTGATGGTGTTCCTAATACCAGAGTTGAAAGTGTGCTTTCTTATTTGGTTAAGAAACAACCAGCATCTCCCCTTGAGCCTTCCACTGACATAGCAGACTATGATTTTAAGAAACAGAATTATCCTTCCTCACTGTTCAAAGCAAGAGCAAGAGGGAAAAAGGCTAAAATCCACATTGATAAAATCACTTGGGGTGGAAGCAAGCACTAACAAGGCAACACAGATGAACTACATGCTCAAAGAAGTCAGTCTAAAGTCAGATTTCACTCAGACTCTGTGGCAGAAATTAGATAATTATAAGCTGGGGCACGTTTCAGAGGTAGGATCTGGAGCAAGGGATATCTGTTTCTTTGAATACTTGGTTGGGGTGTATCTACCAAGAGAATTAAAGTCTTGCTAGAAAAAAGTAAATAATTACACCTATGATAGTTGCTCTCTGTGACAAAACTGCATTGCCATCTGCAACAGTGTTACACTACATCCAGTTTATTATGGTATGGCAATACAAGACATCACAGCAGTTCAAAACATAGATATGAAAAAAATGATCTGGAAGCTTTGGAGCAGCTTAGGTTCAATATTAGAAATACATAACTGCCATGGTTAAGTTTCACCCTGCTTTTTGGATTTGTTTCAGCCTTCCAAGACCTGTTCTCTTTTCTTCAAGAGGGTAAGACACTCAAGAGCTACCACTTATTAAAAGGCACGGTATCGCATTAATGCCAGAATGCATTAATTGCATTGTGCATTTATGTGCACAATTTATTTATTTATGTGCAATTAATTAATTGCACATAAGCACAATTTTCAATGCCTAAAGCATGATAGTAACATGACTGAGGCAGTTCTATTTGTAGAAAATACAGTGAATGATTGTCTTACATAATGCAGAAAGGTGTCTGATGGCCTAAAATCAGCCAGCTGAGAAAGGAGGTCAGGTAAAACAGGACCACACCTTCCAGCTGCCAAGGTTCCTCACTACTGCATCATCTCTGCAAGCAGCTGGAAAGATGAGCTGTCAGATGTCCAAATTACTTATCAAAAGCTTTGTGACATCCAATGCTTAAAGTAAATTTCATTGAGCTTTGCAGTAGCTTCATGAGCTGAATGTTCAGTTCCACCCAGCCCACACTAGGTGTCAGTCCTGCCCCAGTATGGCTGGGTGCAGGCATGTAGGGTTACAGGGAACAGGTATTCCCAAGCACCGCATTTTCCTTCTCGATTACTAAGGGTCAAGCTTGCATAGTGGTCAGAGAACAATAATAAAAACAGCTTTCTGTTCTCATGGACAAATATTAACAACATGCTTTGTCTTTAAAATGTGTTCTTGTAAAGCTGGGACTGTTTTGTCATGTCATGTAGTCATGTCCCCACCCCACTCAGGAGATGGGATTGCAGTTTATTTGCCAGCTTCAGTCTAGCTAGTTCAAGAAAATGTTGCAATATATCCTAAGTAGTATGGGTTAGGGTCTCCACAAAGAGTACACACTCATTAGCTAAAGCTCAGTGCTGTCATCACATATCTACTCCTGACACTGAATCTTTCTGTCCCACAGCTGCAGAAGTATCAAAAACTGCAGAGCAGCACCTGGTAAGAAATGCACATCATGTTATTTGAAATTATTTCAGTGTACACTTTACAAGACTCATGTATTCAGATAAAAGACACAAAGTGCACACAGTGTACCTGAGTCATTTCCACCTCACCCCCACAAAAAAAAAAACCAAAAAAACCAACAAACCCCAAACCCACAACCCAGTTACTTAAGATGTTGGTGACTAATATAGACGCAGGACAGGAGAGGCAACAGTTCCTATACCACAGACAGAGGGGCCCAGCAGGCACTTGGCTTCATTTGGCCCTTTTGCCTATGAATGTTTCCAACTACCACATTATGCTAAAAAGGTCATTGACCTGGGTATGTCTGAATTCATGTCATCAGGGTGATACTCAAACCAAAATCTTTGCTTTCCTTAAGCAAAATTCACATCTACCTGTCAGAACACTAAGTTCTGGCAAGCCTGTGAAATTTTACGTTGTGCCACAGCAACACAATGAAAATTATTTAATCCCTTGTATAGAGCTGGTACCATCTTCAGTCACTGGATATTTCTGCTAATTCCCACAGACTGAAGCAGAAAAGGGCAGTCAGTCTCCTCAAGACACTCACCTGGGGAAGGAGCTATGCTCATTCCATGTCTTCAAGCCATGAGGATAGTTGATTCTGGTCTCACACATTGGCTTTGTTGTAAGAACTGGAACAGTCACACAGCAAGATCTTTCGCTTCTATTTCTCAGATTTAGTCTAGTATTTGTACTGCTATATATGAAGCAAAAATGTTTCAGACAGAAACCATTAGGTCACCCATTTCAGTCTTGAATAGATCATTTGATCACAATAACTTGCCATACACAAGTGCAGGCAGATTTGGGTGCCCAGATCAGCAGTCACCTGAACCTCCATAAACAGCATGCCAAACTCTGGACTTTTTCCTAATTCATAAGGACAATAGCAAGAGGGGGAAAAAACTATTCTTGAAGTTTCCATGTCAAACATTGGGCCCCAAGGCAAGTCTCCTTTCCTCACAGAGAGGACAACTATCTCTCCCTTAAAAAGCTGCAGCATGCAGTCTTCAGATAGGAATTTCACCAGAAAAATCTGCTATTCAGGCCCAGAAACAGACCCTATGCCAGATACAGGGCTAAAGGGGAGTTTGGTGTTGATGACAACATAAGCAAGGAGATTTGTGAACAAAACACTATGCAATCCCAACCCCAATAAGCTAATCTTGCATTATTTCTTATCTTTAAACTACACAGTCACAAGATGGGTCAAACTCCAGTTTCCATTATATTTTCTGAAATCATTTATCTTGCCCATCTCTAGAAAGCCTAACAGAAAAAAGTATCAGTTCTACTAGATAATATTAAATTACTTTTATTTTTACAGAGAGGTGAAAGACAGTTTTAACAATACAAGTTAGTGACCCTAAATTCAAGTGATCAACAGTATATCTGGACATTGCATGATGCCTAAGTATAACTACCAAAGAAATTACAGCTAAAAGAAACAGTGCAGGAAGAGTTCCCCCATTTTTTTCCAACACATCTCCAGATACTCTGGCAAAAAATAAGTCAAAATCACAAATCTCAGAGGGTTTCTCCATTCCCTGTGATAAAAACCCAATTTCCCTGTCAGCTGCAGATAGAGGTTCAGACTGTAATCACCCTGCAGATACCACAGGGAAGGCATTCAGCACTTGTATTCTTTGCTGAAGAGGATTTTCAGGTGCTCCCCCATCCTCCAGGGTTTTTTATTATTATGAAAGAAACACCCTAATCCAAGTAGATTTCCTGCTCAGAATTGCACAAGCCATTATTTCCAGACAGCTAGAGACTTATTCTGCTTCTCATGCTGTCAGCATCTGCCTCATACAGCACTTATTGTGCCATTAAATGCTTCCCCCAGCTGTCAGCCAGGAACCCAGAGCTGTTTCATCTCATAAAAAGCAGCTCTTCCAACTCTTCATGCAGGGTCCATCCACATTAGTTAAAGAATAAAAAACAGGCAGAAGGAACAAGCTAGGCAAAAGAGTATTTTAATGATCTATTTATCTCCCAGGGCCTCACCTCATTCAAGCTGTACAGCTGAGAATCCGGATGTCTTCTCAAGGGGAAAATTCTCTGCTAAAATCAGCCTCACAAGTACATTAGAAGCATTTGATCTACACACATGCTTTTCTTGCTGGTCAGTGACACATAAGTGTATAGCTGGCTTTTTAGCAGTCTAACTGAAATCCAAGACTTTCAGCAAGTGTAAGGAATGCTATGCCAGGCACAAAGTATCAAATTTAAGAGGAGGCCCTGTAGATTGATAAGCTTTCTCCTTTAATATCTACAGCAAAGAAGAAGTTTCCAAAAGCACCTGTACCCAACATTTATAACTGAGTCATAAGAAAAGCCAGTGGAAAAGAAGGCTAACAAAGTGTTCCCTGATAGTTACAGTTGTTTAAGCCACCAACCAGATGGTAACAGTTGTTTTGCCACTTGCTGCCTGTAACTATGCTTGCAATGTGCTTTTAAAGGCCACTAAGATACTTAGAAATACAATGAAAGAGTTGTAATGCCTTGAAGGCAAAGATTGGTAGTAGCATTTAGAGAACAGGTACCAGATACAGACTGCTTAAAAAAAAACCCACAAAACACCAAACCCATCCCCCTCCAAAAAAACAAAACTACATATGCCCCAAAAATAACAAAAACCCCACACAATCATAAAACCCACACAAAACAGCATAAAAGCAACATGGAAGGCATTTCTGGTTTTTAACCCTGCTTCAACCCACTCTGCAATAGCCAGGAGATCTTCAACTCCAGGCACAGTGGGTGCTGTGACTGTGGTGGTTCTGGGAAGGTGATGTAAGGGCATCAGCACATTTTAAACTGACAAGAGTCAGTTAAAAAGTCAAACTGTGCTGTGCTGATGCCCTTACACCACCTGCCCAGAATCACCACAGTCACAGAACCAAACCTGGCAAACTGATGGAGTCATCGCTTCAAACCTGCAGCAAGAACTTCCCATAGCTCTGGATATTCCAGGAAGTGAACCCTGGTTTAAAGATAAGGCATTTCATGGGCAAGAGAAGCAATGAGTTGCCATACCAACCACTCTGTACCTGCAGTCTATTAGAAAAGTTAAATATGAAAAACTCGGGTTCCCCCAGTATGTTCCAGTCTATAGGATTTGGAACTAATGCATATTACAGGCTTTTCAAAGAAGCTTGGTTAAATTTTCCCCCCAAAGCTGATAGAGCAACTTAGGAGAATAGTTTAAAAAAAAAAAAAAAAAAAAAAAAAAAAAAAGTAGAACTGGGCAAAATCTGTAAGAATAAGACTAAAGAAGGATAATTTTGTACTGATCTTATCAGTCACAACAGTGACTCATCATGTAAAGAGATAAACAGTTATTCCATGAAGAAGCTGAACTTAAAATCTCTTTTCTCCCAATTCAGACATTCCAGAAGGTTTTTTATTACTTGCCAGTTACATCTGAAAATATTCACAAAGCTACATTTACAAATGAGCTTACTGTAAAGCCAAAGAGAGAAGTCAAAATGAGGATCCAGGTATAACAATGCCAGAGACTCCTGGCTGATCTTCTAATGTGCATGAGAACTCCTGCTTACCTGTCTGGAAGGAAGATCAGTTTTTCAATTCCTGTTTCAATTCCAGAAACCTGGAGGACTCCAGGGACAAGAACTGGATTCAGCCTAGCTTCTTCATCAAAAGGATTGTATAAGCCTTACCCAGACATCAAAGCCTCTGGGGTTTTCAAATTTTATAACATAAAGCAAACAGAAAAATCCATGTTCTTCATTTGCACACTAAGTATACATCTGGTCATCTTGAGCATTTTTAAATTACTATTCTTTTTACACAGATGCTTCAAGGCTGACAGTATGAACACCAAACACTTCACCTGCTCAAAGTCAATTCTTTATTCAAAGCTGGCTCTGAGAGCCAAAAAGGTGGGCAAGTCTGCCAACCACATGCAGCATATTTCAGGAAAATGACTCACTAAGTTCAAAATGTTTTACACATTTAATTAAGCCTTACGCTAACTCCAGTTGGCAAGCAGGAGTATGAATCATGGAAGCTGGATCCCAGGAGCAAACTCAAGGCAACACAAGAACTTAACTGCTTACTTCTGGAGCTGAACAATGACTTGCTGAAGCAGAGATCCAGGAGGATACTCCTCACTTCATAGGCCAGCATAGCACAGATAGGAAGCCAGGGGGAGGCAGAAGAGAACTGCCTTGACTCGAAGCCCAGAGGCTGCACCAGCCAGTCACTGCTGAGGCACTGACATCAAGCCCTCTGCTAATCCTCTCTGTGCTGCCAGCTGACCCTGCAACACTGATCTACTGCTCCCCACTTCTGTGTCTTCCACAAAGAAAGATGTCCTCGACGTTCCATCCTTTGTTGGAAGAAGGCAAAGAGGCAGTGGTAATGGTGTCATTAGCACAACTTTTGTGCACATCACTGCATGTACTCAGCGGTTACCATGCTGTTACCCATTATTCACTGCAGTATCTTGAGCTCCTTTATTGAGATAGACTACTAGTAAAAGAGATCAAACTTGCACAAAATAGTCCTGATGCTAAAATAAAAACCATTATGCACATATATGTGTTACCCTGTTGTCCACAGGTTGCCTACTCCCACTGCTGACAGCAATGAGCTAAAGTAAATAAGAACACAGATGAGAGCTCTGAAGTCCCACAAGACCACAGAAAAATGTACAATAGACATTTAGTTTGGAAGGATCCACAGAACATCCGTTGGATGTGCTATAAATCAGCCTCCAACATGTCCTTATAAAAAAGTAGAGCAGTAGCACATGGGAAAAAACCATACACACCACTAGTTGGCTGCAAGGAAACCCAAGTAAAACACAGTCATTGTCCTTTGCACTCTTACAATATGAAGTATGTACAGCAGTTTATAATTAAATTCTCACACACCTGCAGTGCTATTAGTGCATGCCTCTCCATCCTCAGCATCCTGACCTGCAGAATGACTAGCTCACCAAGTTAGACAAGGGGACACAAACACTCTTCACACAGACAAAATCTCACTGTTGTTATTTCAGGCAGCAGAAAGCTGTACAGCTGAGGGCATACATTCTGCAGAACAGAGGTGCAAGAAGATCAGAGTTCCCCAGTACAGCAGTAGATTAGGTCTTTCACAGATTTGCTTCCATTAAGAAACATCCTGCCAGATGCAGTTACTGCCCTCCCCTAGTCAAAGGGCACTGGTGTTAAACATGTAGCTCAGAGGAGAGATACTTGTGGCAGAGGTTATACTGACTTTCAAGACCTGTCCCACTAATGCACTTGAGGCTTCAGGTGGCAATGCCTACCCTGTAGAAGGAAAGATTAATTCTTCAACCATTCCCACACTATTAATCTGAATATTGCTGAACTCCTCACCATGGCTACCAACACTGAACTATCAGATAGCAAAACTCTTCATGCACCCTAAATCAAGCCTGATTCAAACCAGTAAGTAAGTGGGGAACCTTCTTATACCTTTTCATTCACCTTTACCTCCACAACAATGTTGTACAAGACATGCATCAAGCCTGGATATCAAGTCATAATGATTTAGTATTGTGCTTCACTGCTTGTATATTTGTTGGATACTGGAATCAGATGTTTGTAGGATTTGATCACTTATGTCATCTGTCTACAGAAGTAAACAAACTACAGACTGCAAACTGACAAATACCATCCAAAACTACAGACTGCAAACTGACAAATACCATTCAGATCTCTGAGCTACGTTACTCTTCCTTTCACTCAACAAGACTGTCACCCACAGAAACATATTAATATCTGCAGTAAGATTGCTTCTCATACACCATTTCCAAAGGAAATATCTCTGTGAAACCAGATGCATACTCTGCAGCTTCAGGGCTACCTTCCTCTTCCTGAAGTGTGATAAAACCTTATGCCAGGCTAGGAAAAACCAACAGCAGGAAATTCAAGAGAATAAACCAATCAAATATAGAAATAAATGCAGACACACACCACAAAACTCCTACCTTGACAGATCTTCTGACTATTCTTTGGGTCAGGTGCATGCATCTAATGTGCCCTATGCATCTAATCTACAGCCAAACAAATTTCAAAGAAATGAGTTTGAAGTGAGAATGAAGGATTCTTCAGTTCTCTCCTAAAAGTTAACAGCATTATACATACCTGGCTTAGGCATTCAGGTTTGTCACTTCAAGTATTTGGCTACTAACAGTACAAGAGACCACTTTAGGCATCTGTGGAGAACTCGGTTGTTTGAGAAGGAGCTCCCAAGAACACCTGTGTGTATCAAGCTACCTAGCATGCAGCCCTGCTGGGATAGGGCCCTGCCCTTGCTTGGCAACCACAGAGCCAAGGGACCAAGGCTCCTTCTGACAAGCAGGACAGCCCAAAAGATGCTGCCCTAGGAAAACTTCCTCTGGAAAAACCCATCATCTCCACCTCTGTAAACAGCTTTTCTGCAGTGCTGCTGCAGGACAGGCTCCAAGCAGACCTCACCTCAGAGCCCTGTTGTGTCAAGTGCAGTCAGGAATACTGCAGTTAGGAAGCTGGGATTCAATAAGCATCCCCTTGCTCTAGCTTTCATTTTGGGAAAAGAAGTCAGCCCTCCTTCTACTGCTACACTGCCCTTTCTAAGGAGCTTCCCAAACTGAGTTGAAAGAGATGAAGAGACCAAGCATTTCAAACACTTCAACTGAAATCATAAATAAATAACACCTCCCTCACCATGCCCTCCCTATTCAGCTGTGCAGAGTGCTCAGAGTAGCCTTCAAGACCACTGCTGCAGCATTTCAAGCAGGATTTCAGAAACAGTTTTCAGATGACAGACACTCAGAGGTGGCTCTCTGATATAACCAAAACATTACTTATGCAGTTTAATTCTGTTGTAACCTCTTCCTTTATAGGAAGGGTGACTCACAATCCTTAGCTTTCTTAAAAAAGAAATAAAGCAAAACACATTAAAAGCTGCTGTAATATATACTGTGCAAAAAGTCTCTCAAGACTGTTCATCATAATAGAAGACTTTTTATAGGAAAATGCAGGAGATTATACCAACTAAACATGCATGATTAATAGCACAAACCAGGAAGCAATCCACTCAAATAACAGGTCTCATGTACAAGAGTATATCTTCTTTAACAGTACCATACTGCTCACTGTTCTGTTTGCAATGTTTGCTTCCATAAGAGGTATTGTTAAATATTCATATTACCTTTTCACCTCAGTTAAATTGAGAATTGGACTGAAAAGAAAATGGCAATCAAGAAATCCACATCCACTTTTGATGATTCAGGTTTCTACCTCATGTAATTATAAAGAGGTCATTTGATCATGATACCTACACTTCAAGAAACTTAGATGTACCAGGAATTCTACATAGATGCTGGATCAAAGTTTTGAACAGCTGGGAACTTGCAGTTAGCTTCAGAGACAATATTGTGAGAACACCCACCTGCAACCCTAGACATCAGGTCTTTACATTCAGCCCCACACTTTCCTGGTGTGGAAGCAACCCTCTTCCACAGAGGTGATACACAACATGATTTTTGTGGCCACCTCTCAGAGATAACTGGCTGAATGAGACAAAGCATCAGGTAGTTTTAAGCATCCAAGTGCTTGAGAAGAGGTAATTTGCCTTCCCTTCTTGACTTCCAAAACTAATGCAGTGTTGGTTTTGTTGCTTCTCTGAATACTTCACATGCCACTTGTAAATGTCAATATAATCTTTGTGAAACCCTGAGTGCAATAAGCATGCCTGAGTACTGATCACACATTCTAGAAACACAAAACAGTGCAAGCATAATTCACTTGTCATTCAAAATGCAGCCAGACTATTACCAAAAGCTCCATTTCTAGTCAGCAGGGAAAAGTAGTCAAGTCTTGAAAAAAATGAACTGCACCATGAAGCACGTAACTGCCTAGAAACAGAAGCTTAATACTTGACATCTCCAATAACAACATAATTCTTCTGTGTCTAACCATGCCCATTTAACAATATATTTTTAATTTTTTTTTTTTTTTCCGATTTAGAGCTACCTTCTGATTTTTCCTATCAAATCTTTGGAAGAAAGCATCCAGAGGAAGACTTTCTTCCAAAATAACAGTGCCCATCTTGCTTCTTTGTCACATTACTTTTCCTTATGGTAAAAGTTATTTATTAACCTTGGAAGTAGCAGGAAAGAAGAGTAGAAGATTCAAAGAAATAAGTGTCATTTCAATACAAAACACTATGTTCTAAGGAGAGAACAAAACACAGAGTGAGCAAGAAAATTAGAGCAAGCTAGTAGGGGAAAAAAAAAAAAAGCAAAACAATCGTAAAATTAATTACAAATTCATTGCAATGAAGAAAAATTGATTTTTTTTCACCCTAAAGTTGTAACCATCTGCATGTAAATCATAGTTTGTTTCTATTTTAAATAACACATCTCTCTAGGAGGCACCATACTCATCGGAGAAACAATTTATCCTTGACTCTAGGGACTGCCAAGTGACTCATCTCTCCTGATGACACAATTCACTCACAGCCAGCATGCTCTTGGGCACCAACAGCCATTACGGAATAAGATTATTTCATGAGGGAATGGTTTTCCCCAGATGAACTTCCATTTGTCTTAAGTAATAACCCTTGTTCAAAAGCAAGCAGCCTAATTCCATGAAGCGTTTTACATCTTGCAAATACTGTCAGAACCTCTTTTCCCCATTCAGCAGGACATTTGCTCAGTTGTGACCACTGCACTGCAGTCTGCAACATTTATGTTAAAAGCTTCCAAATACAGTATATTTGCTGTGCATCCATGTGCATGCCTAATTGATTAAATCAGAATTGGTCATTCTAGTGTCCACTTAGCAAAAAATATTTGCTTGCTTAGCTGTTTGTTCCATCGCTAAACACTGCAAGCTTAAAAATCCAACACACAACAAAACACACCAACAAAACCCACACCCCCCACACATTGTCCCTGAACTCTGCAGGTTGCACCACCCCAATGCATCAGCACTTCCTGGAGTATCAGGAACAGAGATGAAATCACCATCACATCAAGGTCCTGATTCAATAAAGGTTCAAGAAGATCAAGGCAAACACATGTAGAAGTTACACTTCAATAGGAGGGTGCATCAGCTGTTATCTCAAGGGAATCTCTGCTGCCAACTATAAGTATCAGTGACTTTCTCTACCAGCTAAAAACCCACCCTTCAGGGTCTCAATAGATACAGAGACAGAGTTCATTTTTGCTTCTGAAAGACGAAGGTTTGTGAGAAACAGAATCTGTCACCCTTTGGCCACAGAGAGAATAGTTTCAATGAAGGTTGCCATTCACCACAGACAGCAGCATTTAGCAAAGGCTGCAGAGAGCCAGAGGGGTTGAAAACTCCTGAAAAGGGTTTTGAAGAAGTTCTTTTAAAGCGCTGTTAACTTCTCTCTAGTGCATCAGAGCCACAACAGCACACTGTCTGAAAGCAGTAATTCAAACCAGCAACAGTGATGGTGCAATAACAGCTAGAACCAAAAAGAGTAATATGAATAGGATATCATATATAAATATGTTGCTAAACTTATGTTTAAGTTCAAATGTCACAAGTCTTTCAGATAATGTAATAAGTTTTTCTACACACTGGTTACTGCCAAAATTGAAAGTTTTCTGTGTCTCTAGTTGCTTTATGAAACATACAAGGGGACAGAGAAAGAAAAAAGTGGAAAAATAATAAGCTTTCCTTTTATATTGATATCTCCCCTATATCTGCCTTAATTCAGTTGAGACAGTGACAACAAGAAACCAATTTACAAGGAAACAGAAGTAACAAAATTCTATTTCAATACGAGTAGCTCAGCTGTTGCCCTGTCAGCTTCCCTTTCGTTGCTGGGATTCTGAACACAGGCTCTGGGTGCAAGAGAAGGAGGAGACATTTCATTCATTCCATGACCCCAGCTCATGTGTCCCCTCTCACATTTTAGCCACACAAAGTCAATGACAAAACCTTTAATCTTTATCAAGGATACATGTTTTTATACACTATTTTTCATGGAGTTAAATAGAAACCAATATTCTGTTGGTTGCCTGATCAGCTTCATTCCAAAACAAATTGCAGTTATTTACTCTTTTTAAAAGTGTTAGATGATAGGCACTGTAGATTAATACATTTTGGTAATGAAAACAGTTTCTAAAAATCAATTGACAAGTTATTACCTACCAAAGCCTCCGTAAGAGCTAAATACTAGGGATAATTTTTTTTAAATGAAAAATTTTAAGTAAAACAGCTTACACTGCCAACACCACATGCTCAAAGAACATAGAAAGGAGAAATAATTTGTTTCTTAAATACATCATCAGTGCAATTTTGTAAGAATCTATGCAAGGTCATAATTTTCCAGTCAGGGCTTATATTTGAGTTCACTGAACATCTATTTGTATCGAGAGAAAAAAGTCATCCTGGATATTTCTTTTAGAAAGGTGTGTAGCATGATATCTGAGCTTACAATTACATACTGTGATTATAAAGCATTATTTGATACCAAAAAAAAAAAACAAAAAAAAAAAAAACAAAAAAAAAAACGAAAAAAAAAAAACGAAAAAAAACAAAACAAAAAAAAAAAAAAAACCACCACCAAAAAAACCCCACCACATTACTTTCAACTTTTTCTTAAACAAGGTTCCTTAATTCTGAGTGTTTGGTTGTTGTTGGATTTGGTTGCTTGGTTTTTTGGAGGAAACAAAAAGCCCAGTATGTTCAGTAAACATGTTGCTGTCATCTAGCAACCCAAACCAGGCTTCTCTCCTCAAAAGTTTTTTTCACCATATTACAAAATTGTACTTCTCTACACTTTTTGCCATACCACTCATTTGACAATAAGCTTCCTATTTGTTTTTCCCTGAAATGAAAAGCTCTTCTTGCAAGCCAAGTTTTTTAATAAGGTACAGACTTCTTGTGAGTGTATGTATAAACATATATACCAAGAAATGTCTCGTGTTCTGTGATCATTCCTGACAACTAAAACACAACTCACAAACCAGCAGAAAAATAAAGTCATCCTGTTTGAAAAACCTCAATACACATGCTAATCTGTGACCTACAAGCTCAACCATGGAGATGTAGATTTTTTCCTTTGCTCTGCAGTCATCTATAATTACTGTTAAAAATCATCAACATACAGATGTATGTTTTATAATGGATTGAACACTGCATATGAGGTATATTGAGACCTTTAATTAATTGAGGTGGGAGACAAGTGAAAGTTCACCAGATATTACTGGAAAAAAAAAAAAAAAACACCAAACAACAACCACCTCTCCAGCTCTTCAAGAAAAGCAACTCTTTTAATGGCAAACCAGAATGTTCTGACCTGCTTTAACTTCACTGATGTTTTTTTCATGAGACAGATACACCAGCAACTCTAGTACTGGTGTGCACTGGTTAAGCTGTTTTGACATAATCCCAGTGAAAATCACAACAAACAGCCTAGAAGCACTCCCTATTGTCTCTGTAGCTGAAAATTATTCCAGTCTCTTTGAAACAGAGGCTGCTGCTGGTGGCTCAACATTACACTGGCACAGATGTGCCTCAGCACTATGGCAGGTACCTGCTGCAAACAACCTGTCCAGGAAGAAGCAGAGGTCTTCTTCAGAAAACAGGAAGAAGCCTCATATGCACAGATCCTAATCCTCAAAGAATCCACTTTATCCACTCTCGTATCTTTTGAAAATCAAGAGCAATCCAAGAGACTGCTGCATTGACAAATTCTTGATACAGGTCATTAACAAGCCAATGAGGGAAGTTGCTCTGCTGGACCTGATCCCTACAAACAAGAAAGAACTGGTCAAGACTGAAGTTCCAGAGCAGTTTTCCTTGCAGTTATCATGAGAGGAAACTCAAGATCCCAAGACAAAAGAGCAAAGCAAAAGTCAAGGTCATAATTGCAGACTTCATCAGAACAGATTTTGTTCCCTTCAAGCACCTGCTTGGCTGAATCCCATGGCAGACGAGGGGTACAGGACAGCTGGATAATTTTCAAGGATCACCTCTCCTCCTAGTTCAGGTTTGGCCACCCTGACCAACAAAAAAATCATGCAAAGGCAGTCAAAGGCCTGCATGAATGAACAAGGGGCATTTGAAAAACCTCAGACATGCAAGAGAAGTATATCTCAATGGAGGAAAGATGTGTCCAGGAGCAGCATGAAGACTATTAGGCACGTAGTTGTGGTGTCAGGAAAGCCAAAGCCCATGTGCAATTCCATCTGGCAACAGAGGTAGAGAGTAACAAGGACTACTGTAGTTCCAGCAGCAACAAAAGGAATATCTTTGGTCCTGCTACTGAGCAGGAAAGGAGATATGGTGACAAAAGATACAAGAAAGCCAAGCTACCCAGTACTTTCTTTGCTATGGTCTTTACTGGTAATTCTGAGCCTTTAGGACTCCCAAGCACCTGAAAAAAGGTGGGAAAGAAGGATTTGGCTTTAGTGGAGGAGGGTCAGCTTAGGGGGCATTTAAGCAAACACAACATGCCCTGCAAAAAGAATGTGGTACTTGATGAGATACATCCATTAATGCTGAGGGAACTGACCAATATAATTGTGTGGCCACTCTTAGTACTCCAAAGACACATGGAAATTTGAAAAGCTTCTTGAGAGGTGTGAGAAAGGATGTAGTTCTTCTCTTCAAGAAGGAAGATCCAGCAAATTGCAAGCCAGTCAGCTTCACCTCAGTACCTGAAAGGGTGATGAATCAAACTGCTCTAGAAAGAATTCACAAGCACATGAATGGCAAGAAAATTATTTGCTGTAGTCACCATAGATTTGTGAAGAGGAAAATTGTGCTTAAACATCCTGACAGCCTTCACTATTTTGAAGAATGAAGGTGCAGGCTTCAAGTAAGACTTTTGCCACTGTCTCCTACATCTTCTCAAACAGTAGAAGGATTGATTGAATCAGATAAGCGAACAGTGAGATGGATGAAAAACTGAACTACAATACCCAGAGGGTTGTGATCAGCACAAAGTTCTGTTGGAGTCAGTCACTGGTGTACCCCAGGGATCAACACTGGGCCCTGGATTATTTAACATCTTCATTAATGATTTGGATGAGTGGGCAGAGTACACACAAGTTTGCAGATGTTACAAAATGCAGTAACAGCTAGTAACACCAGACAGTTGAGCTGTGTCCAGAGGGACTTCTGCTGACTGAAGAAACTGGCCAACAGTATTATCCTGAAGTCTGGCAAAGGAACATGCAAGGTTCTGTATATCAAGAAAAATAACCCTATGCTACAGGCTAGGGGCTACACAGCCAGAATTCATCTTTTCAGAGCAGGACCTGGGCATCCTGGTGGAGAAGTTCAATTGAGCCAGCTGGCAAAGAGTTGACAGCACTCTGGGCTGTATTAGAGAAGGTGATGCCAGCAGGTCTAGTGCAATGATCCCTCTCTTCCATTCAGCACTGCTAAGACATCTGGAGTGATGCCCTGTTCTGGGTTTACACTGTTCAAAAAAAAAAAAAAAAAAGACATGAACATACTGGAACAAGTGAAGGTGAATCACCAAAAAAAATAAACAATGGAAGAGCAGTTCTGACCTACAGAAAAGATTCTGAGAAAGCTGGAATTGTAACCCCTGAAGAAGACAATGCAGGAGACAAGGAAAGAATGGAGAACGTGTCTTATTTGCATATATAAATACCCAAAGAGAGAAAAAAATGACAGAACAAGACTCTTTGCAATGGTATCTCCAGTGAAGTGACAGGAGGCAGTGAACACAACCAAAACACAGAAAACTTTAGACATTAATGTGTTTTTTTTTTCTCCTCTTAAGGTGATCAAATGCTAGAAATGGGTCCCAGAGATCTAGAGTCCACTCAAGGCACAACTGGATGCAGTGGTGCAGTGCCAAGCACTTTTGCACCACTGACACTACTTTCATCAAGGCAGGGAAGGTTGGGCTAGATGACCTCCAGAAGCACCTTCCAACATCTATTTTTCTATGTTTTTCCTAGAAAACATCCATTTTTTTATGTTGCTATGAACATTTTTTGCCTTGATAACAGTAGCACTAGAGCAACAAATATACTATTTCCACTGATGTGCAGGTTTCACGTTTTCCTCATTGTGATCATTCAGTGCAGTTTTCCTTCAGTTCCTAAAAAGTATCACACAGGCTGTTACTGCCATTAGTTATAGAAACTCCATCTTTCAATGACAATCCAATAAATTGATATCCTCACTATAGACAGTGGCAGAGCCTGCAACTATAGCTTCATAAGCTACACACAGAGCATCCACCTTTGCTCCCTCCAATTTTATTACTCACATTTTCACCAGTGCACACACTATCAGCAGAAGTTACATGTCTTTGGAAACTACACAGGAGTTAAAAGTAAGCCTAGGTACTGACACTTTCAGTTTTGCTGGGCAGTTCTGTTTGTGTATCAGCATTTCCACTGCATACCTGCTCTACTTTCCCCAACAGCCCCATGCAACATTTAAACTAGAGGATACAAATCCTCTTGAAAGGGTAAAACAGCTCAAAGAAGTGTTACAAGATAGCTTCTGAATGTTGTAATTTCAAAGGACTGCGAGCTGTTTTGTAAACATTCTCATTATTTTAGAAAAATGTGACAAAGAATTTTGGTGCCAGCTGCACCTTCAAGGAAGTTTAGCTAGAATGCCAACACTTTGACCTAGACTAGAGTACAGGACACATCACCCTTAAGTATGCTGGGGCCTCTAACCAACACAGATGGTCAGACTTCTCCTCCTCTATCAAGAAAAGACCATTTTGTCAAAAAGAACCTCCTAAGGAAAAACTGCATCCCACAAGATGGGAGGAGTATAAAATGCTGCAGGAGTATAAAATCCTCTTAAGGATTTCCATCCACTAATCTGCTTGCTTTTGTAACAGGACAAACAGGGTCTGTGGGATGTTCCTCACCCTAGGAACAAGCCCTGATTGAAACCCTCAGTAATCTGGGTGACAATTCTAGAGCAGAGCTGACACAATGCTCTAGGGCCAAGATGTGTCTCAGGAACACTTGCTCTATCCAACAACCCCATTAATTTATGCCCCCAAGACATTTAAAGAAATTATCCATCAACAGGAAAATCAGACCTCAGAAAAAACAATGAGAAGTGCAGTTTTTACAATGCATTTTACCACCATCTCATTTGTCCACACTACACGCAGCATGGGATAAACAGCAGGAGGCCAACATAGCCTAAGGCAGGAAATTTACAAAAACATCCTTTAAGCAGGCACGAACAACTGTATTACATGATTTAAATTCACTCCTTAAGTCACTCTTCCATCTCTCAACAAAAAAAATGTTCTTTGGGGTTGGGCACAGTACAGCTATCAGTCACCTGAGGAGTAGACTGCTCTTTCTTACAATACCACTACAGCAGGACACAAGTTCCATGAAAATGGAAGAGGCTTACAGACTGAGCCAGCAAAGGGCTGAAATAGCATGGCAGCAGCAGAGAAAGGGAGAAAAAAAAATCAGAAAGAAACACCATTACAGATATTAAGTTGCACACTGCAATGTTTACATCAGAAAATGAGAACACAGGATTAAGGTTTCTTTAAAGCAGTTATTACATTGCTTTACATGCCTTTTTTTCTGCCAAATTTCAGACTTAAAAATTATAAGAAGCATCCCTAATGGAAATTAACTAGATTTAAATTAATTTGGGAAATGAAGGCTATATTAACAAAAGAGTCCTCCTAAAACCCACCAATCAGAAATTTTATCTTCAGCCATAGCCTCAAAGAAAGTGATGAACCAAGCTATCTGCACTTAATTTCTTCCCCAAGCTTTTTAAAGGGTAATTTACTGCTCTTTTTAAGAAATGGTAATGGAAGGGGGAAAAAATCCATTTGGAAGTTGCACTCATTTCAGAGATCAAAGCTAAGATTTCTTCCTTCTTCCTATCAGTAGGGGGTTAAACTATGCCTTTAACATAGTAAAAATTACCAAAACCACATCCTTGCACAGAAACCCAGACATCAAAGGTAAGTTTTATATTTCAAGGAGTAAGAGATACCAGGAAGTTGATCTTCAAAAGGTGGTTACTTAGACATGCATCTCTGCAGCCTCCCTTCAGTCCTCAAGGGATTCAGTCTGCTTTGCTTTTGGACATCAGCAAATGGCTGATGATCCATCAAGCAACCCTTGGGTCACTCTACAGAAACCAGCAGCACCTTGCACTGACATATAGGACCAGTATCAAGCTTTGCCCTCAGCTCATCATAATACTGAATGATGATTTGACCTTGCCTGCTTTATATCTTCATATGACTTATATGGCATTTAAACACTCCGAGGCAAGACTTACCTTTCCCCGTAGGTTTGGATTTGTTTGTCTGTCTTAATTAGCACAACAGTACAGTGCCACAATAATATAAACAACAGATTAACTTAAAGCAAAAGGTTAGCTCAGTCTTATTGTGGTGAAGATCCAGCCAAGGGAACAAGCAGTAATGACTTCAATTTAAGAGTCCATGGAATTAACTTATGCACAATTTACAATACACAAACCTTGTTAATATGACAGCTACTCTTTTTAAGGTCATTACAAAATGGTCTCTGCAGTAAAACTATATACCTCAAGAAGTTGTGTGCTCTTTCTCGGTAAAAATGCACAGCCAATATCTGTAAATAAAGTTCCCTAACCTCTAGTTGAACGCATCTTTTTATTCCTCACTTGACCTTGTAATAAGAGACCAAAAATGGGTTGGCTTTGTATCTTGACAGCTACAAGCATGTGGAGAACATGTACCAGAGACATTTTGTTTCATGAAGACAGAAGGTGATATTACAATAATTTGTTAACATTTTTGTAATCCATGAATCAGCTGATTTACCTCTTTTACAGGTTCTTCATCCAGGGCAGCATCTTCCACTACAGTCTAGTAAACAGAGAGGAGAAAAGAGAAGAAAAATCCTGTAAATATATGCTACCAAGAAAGACAATTTTAAGCCAAGATCTAGTCAATTTAGTTTGAGGCAGTTAAGTTGCTTTCAATTTATCCTACTATAGTAAGCTTGTTCAATTCTTCACACTTTGCACAGGTAAATTAACCTTTGAATCCATAAAGACCTGTTTTCTCCAAGATCTATAAAATGTTAAGAGAAGAAAGCACAATAAAAGAATTATTAAAACTGCTGATGAATAGTTGAAGCCAAATTTGTCATAGAATCAATAAAGAACAAAAAAAAAAAAACTAGAGAAATGGAACATAATTTCCTACTGGGAAAAGAGACTATGTGTGTATATATAGGAGCAAATTTTCTAAACAACTTCCATTTAAATGCTGTGCTTACTTAAAATCATTAAGTGATGAACGCTTTGGAAAACAGGTAGAAAGGTTACATAGAGTTTGATCACACAATGCTTTCTCAGGAAAAATATTCCCAAGGCTGTAATTTAGTATCCTAGCCATGCAGCTTGAGTGGGATCAATAGCTTTGCCTACTCTCAAAGAAATTTAGAACAGCAAATATCCCAATTTTCTTGCTTACTTGTCAAACACAATTAATGACCTCCTGAGTCAACAGGTGAAAACAGCAGTATTCCACTCTAATCTTCCTTTACACAAACATAATATAGAACATGCCCTTGATGCACTCTTCCTTAGCAAGTGATTGATTTACTATAAAAGCTGTCTTTAATATCTGCAAGTCATTCACCTGAGTCATGCACAGGCACTCATAAATGTCTCTGTTTTAAAAGGGTTTTTGGCATTAAGGAAGGGAAGGAGAAAGAGGTCCATATGCATCAAAGAATTAAACTGTCTCCCTCCTTGTCTACCAACTGTGAAAAGCTTCCATGAAAAAGAACAACTTGCAGACAATCATGAAAACATTTTATCCCACACAGATTGAGAGACCATGACAGTTCTCTTGAATCAGTACAACCACTAGTGTTTAAGCTGCATTCAGTTCATTAAAGAATAAATGTTTCTGCTGTTTGAAAATGTCTTCATGGACAAGAGCCCACAAGAGATGAAATTAATTTCTATGTGCTTTTACTAGATTCGAGTAAACAGTGCTTCAGCAATCCTATCTACAGCATGATCTAAAATGGTCTGAAGTTATAGCATATCTTTGTCGTGTTTAGAGAAAGCAATAAATAGAGCCAATAAATGGTGTTTTATATGTTGTTCCTATCTAAACTGCAGGAGTTTACACCTGCAATTCTTTAATCCTCAACTTTTTGTAAGTGAAATCTCAGGAAGTGATGGAACAGTGTAGCTCAGCTATGCTGTTCTTTCAAGCGGGAAAGGAAAAAAAAAAAAAACAAAAAAAAAAAAAAACCCACAAACACCACCTAAACCTAGAAGTGCAATGATTAACTATCATTGCAATGGGTCAATTATCCCTCCTAAGGAAATCCACACAGTTTCGTCTGAAAGAAAGGTCTAAGTAGTTCTCTACCAGCAAAAGAGATAACAATACAAAGATATTGCCCCAGGCAATGTACATTGGGCTTTAGTGCAGGATTTACCCTGCGCTCTAAGGGAGTTTTCCCCAGAAACTGACAACAGAAAAAGCAATGACTGAAGTGCTTTCTGTCTGGGCAGGAAAGAAAAAAACATTGGGCACACAAAAAACGAACTGATTTTAGAAAGGAGGGAAGGAAGAAGGAAAAAAAAAAAACCAACACAGGCATGCATATGCACTTTGAATACCAGTCAACAGAAAGGTAGACTTGGGAGGGGAGCACCATTTCTATGATGATCAGCAGAAATCTGTTCATCATAAATACAGCTATACAAGTCTTCTCATTGTGAAAGTGATTTAACAAGGTGTCAGCTGACTTCTAAAGCAAAAACAGGAATGATACAGTGTCCCAGCTATAACCTGTTTATTAACCCTCAGATTCCTTGCATCCCACAAAGTGGAATAAGTGACAGTATTCAGAAGTGAATTACATTATTAAAATCTTTGCAAGTGCCCCACAACTTGTTTTTAACCTAGGGACTCCAGAATTATCTATGCTGGCATAATTATTATTCTGCTGTATTATTTACATGCGCAAACTAACACCTAGCATGAAACCTTTCCTGCAGTTCAGCAGCTCCTTTTGAGTCAAGTGTTTTGTGTTCTTCATAACCTGTCTGTCTCAGTTACACTCCCATCTTTCCCTCTTACCACAACCCTTCTACAGTATTTCAATCAAACAAGGGGATGGGCGGTTAAAAGATAAACACCAACATCCCCCACCTCACAAGTTTAATTCATCTATTTCTACCACCTGTCTGTTACAAATGTGCATCCTGTGCTACAAACAATTGACCTGAAATACTCTGGGGTTTTTGCACTGCTCAACAGCCCCAGAAATACTCAGGAACCTACCTTGCCCTGTTACAGTACAAAAACCATAAAGTCATAGAATAACCCAAGCTGGAAGGTTGGAAACCCACAAGGATTACAGAGCTCAGCTCCTGCACAGGACATCCCCACGAATCACACCATGTGACTGAGAGCACTGTCCAAACACTTCTTGAACTTGAATGTTGCCTTTCTTGACACAAGATAACCCCAGATTGCAGGTAATGAAAACACTGCAAGACAAATTGTGAGCACACGTAACACAGCAGCCAGCTAATTATCACAGCATCAGGTTTCCAGTATGACACGGAAAGCAGTCTTAGGCTAAGAGGTAGTGGGCAAATGGGTAATCAGAACCCAAGTGAGGTCTATGGACCTATTCGAGCCTCAAATTACAGATCACATACTTCATGCTTAAATGTGAGCCCGAGTACGACTGAGCCCACTTTTTTGTCCATCTGTTGTGTACGCTCTTTCCTTTCCAGCTACCCCAGTCCTCCGGGGCACTGTTCCGACCCGAGCCCGGTGCCGGGCGGGCAGGACAGGACGGAACATCCCGCACTGCCCGGGCTCCGCGGCTGCCGCTCCAAACCGCTCCGCCTGTGAGGCAACAGGTTCCCGAGCCTCGCCTGGCTCCCCGCCCTCGGCAGCGAGCAGAGCGGGCGAGGGATGCTCATCACACCCCATTTCGTGAGGTTTGGGCACCGAGGCGCTTCCCCCGGCGGGAAAGGGGGACCGGCAGCACGGCCGCTGCCGCACGCCCCCGCTGCCGCTCACCTCCGTCTCCATGGGCTCCACCTCTATCCCTTTCCATAGCTCCAGCAAGTGGGCGATCGGCATGCTGGGCGATTCCTGCCTGAGGACGGGATCAAGCACAAGGAGCGCGCGTCGGCCGCCGGCGGGAGCGGAGAAGGGAAGGAGTCGGCGGGGTCGGGACACGGCGCCGAAGGGGACCGGGACCCTCCACCCACCCGCTCGGCAAAATGGCTCCGCGCTGCCCCAGGGGAGCCGCAGGCGGGGCGCGGGCGCTCCGCAGGCGCGGGAGGCAGGACAAGGCAGCGGCCGCCGCTCCGCAGCCGCCGACGGACCCTCGCCGCCCCGTCCCGTCCCTCTCGGCCGCCGCGACCGCCTTGGCTCGCTTTTAAGCTGGGGGGAAAGTTGCTGCGGAGGATGCTGCGGCGGCGGCGGGCGCTGCCATGGCAACGGCAGCGCGGCCCCCCCGCCGGCCCGGCCCCGCCCGAGGAACCGAACTGGGGCTGGAGAGGCAACAGGAAAATTAGTTTATAACCACTATGTGGAATGCTGGAATCGTGAAAGAGTGTGCAGCTAACAGAAGGATAGCTAAGGTTTACAAAGCCCAGTATTAGTCCAGTCTTAAAAAGAACTGACTATCACTTCCTTTACTATTTTACCTCTGTACTACAAAGCCTGTAGTAAAGTCTGTTTATTCACGTGCCCTTTCCTTTTCCTTCAAATCTCATAAGCTATTACAACCTTACTAAGCATGACAACACACCACATGCCCACCTGCCAGAGACCGTGGTTTATGCAGATATTGACTTCAATTCTCCTAAAAAATTAGGACAAAACACGGATTTTAATTTGTTTGGGCAACTTAATCAAGAACCAAAAGGTTTTAGTGCTAAATAAATCATTGCTCTTCAAAGAACCATTTTGGAATGAAGGATCAATATGCTGAATACATTTTTCTTCTGTTCCATGCTCAAAATGCCATAGTTTGCTTCCATATAAGCAGTGCTGTACAAATTCAACACAAGCTTTCATTAACAACAAAAATTCTTCTACCAGTCTACAAAGGAACATTTGAGAAGTACTCCTCCTCCAGTCCCATCTCAACTTCCCCAAACTCTATTTAACATGAATAAGCTTTCCATGAGTCCAAATGCTAAGCATGGTTAGGAAAATCAAATTCACCAACCACAATAAAGCAAAAAAAAAAAAAAAAATTAGTCCTCAACCAGAGCTACAAACAGAGCCATGCATTCAGATACTGCTGTGAGAACTCAGTCTTTTTTAATTGTGTTAGAATACGAACACTTTTCTTGACATCCGTGACAACACTTCAGTAACAACTTGTAACACCAATTATGCAGTTTCATCTGCTTTACAGTTTGAGCAATTAAATATCTAGATTACTGCCTTTGCTTACTGCTCACCAAAAAAGTGTAGTGGGAGTGATGTTAATCACATAACAGACACAGGTCAGGAGCTGCTGTACCTGGCTGTAACACACTCCCTGGCTCTTGTGCCCTGTCCCTGTTTCTTCCCCAGCAGCGCATGAGAGAAGGAGTTCCTACCTTTAACTTGACATACAGGCACTCCCAAACAGCCTCGTGGCACCAACGACTGTGAGGTCAGGACCAGGCACATAAATTCAGAGCACAAATCCCACTTGTTTTACAAAACCCAAGGACCTTTATCAAACAGACATATCAACCCCAAGAAGATTGTACATAATTATATCACATTCCATCTTGATATTTAAAAAATGTTTAACTCCAATTTACAGGACTGTATTTTAACTTTTGAGATAGAAATCTTGGATGCTATGGGCTGAGAGCAAGAGCAAAGTGTCTGTAACAACAGGGAACTGGGGAGGTCCAGATTATCCCAAGGGAGGCAAATCTGAGGTTTGGGGTCATTGCACTGTAATCAAGTAAAAAACATGTGCATGCAGAGCTAATGGTTTTACAACTTTTCCATGAACTTCACTTAATTCTTGAGACATACAGTTAAATTCTTCCTTAAGTATTAATCTGTTATCAAGTTGGGACATCAAAACTCACAAGTTTATTTCCAGACCAGTTTGGTCAGTCTAAACATGCCTAAGATAATAGCAGGGAAAAACAAGTGATAAGAACTTGTTATTGCTTTGACATACATATTTCTGTTATAAACACGATACATGTACTGTGCAGTAGACTGCCTACACTCTTCCAGCACCAAGGTGACTTGGACCCAAATTATATATTCAAAAATAATTGGACCAGCCAAAGCATGCATTCCATACTCCATTTCTTATCCCTACCTAACAAAGTGCAGAAGTTTTTAACTTCAGCCTCAATGAAAATGTGGGTTTGCGTAATTTTCCCCTGCCCTTTATTTTGCAGCAGTAGTAAGTTTCCAGGAGTAGTCCACTTCCAAAAAAAAAATAAAAAAAAAAAAATAAAACCACAAAAAAAAAAACACCAAAAAAAAAAAAAAACCAAAAAAAACAAAAAACAAAAACCACCAAAAAAAAAAAAACCACAAAAAAAAGCAGACAAATTCAAAGCAATTGGTGTCCAAGGACACACACGAAGTCTGGTCAGAGCAAGAAGTGGTTACAGATTTTTTTCCTAAGAAAAAATGCTAATTAAGCACACTGAAAATTTAGCAGAAGTAATATTTGTGGATATGCTAGCTAGGCTGATAATTGCAAGGAGATTAGTTCAACTTGCATCAAGAGAATAAAAGCATTTTTATTTCCTACGTAAGGAAGCATTGGATTACTTGCATGGTGATTTTTCATCTATTTTTACCTGTCTCCTGAGTTAGTAGCTAATGATTGCTGCCAGATACAGAGCAGGAGATTAGACACATCAATATCCTGCTGGGTTACAGTAATTCCTATACTACCAGAAGATACACTAGTACAGAAGAAAGTTTCTTAAGAGCATTGTGTACAAATCACATTAACATACTTTAATAACTTACATGTCATCTGCTTTGTGGAAAAGGAAAGGACTATTTCTCCATTTGATGCACAAAAGGGAAGAAGCACAGAGAAATATTATTCTCTGCCACTAGCTCAACACCCATCCAAGTTCATGGACGTCACGTCATGGAAGTCACTCATGACTTCAGTGTTCAGTTGAATGGAATCACCTCATGCCAAAACACATGCATTCATCTGCATGTAGCTTGAGCCCAAAGCTCACTCAAAGCTTGAGCTGGATATCTTTCTGCCTGTGCAACAACCAAAAGATACCACCCGATGTAGAAGTCAGCAAAAAATCCCCTCTCCTTCAAAGGCATTCCCACCATCCCCTTCTGCATTTAAAGCCTCTTCCTGGTTGCCACAGTACAAACATTAGGCTGGCTGCACTGCCAAACCAGCATCACCTGCCCAACTTTTTGAGTTTTTTCCCCCCTCTAAATTCCAACCAAGTTTTCACTCAATTGAAAACTCCTTTCCTGCACATAACTTTTTGGGGCAAGACTGACCACTTGCCTGTCTGCTCATCTGCAGCATTACACAAGCAAAATTTAAGCTTAATTTTCAGTAAGAGCTACATGGAACATTTTCTTAAAGGATGGAATTCCCCAAATGTCAGTGCTGAAAAGAGATCTGGTCTCTGAAGTGTCAGAGTAAAAGTGGGAGGAAAAAATTACCAAGAGCAAAGTAGTAACAGTCCACTGTCCCTTTCACATGCTGCACTAGAGAGCATACATAGAGTGCATTACTTGCCTGATGCCATTTTTGGCTGCTAAAGGACTCCTGGAAAGCCTTGAATGCTCAATAGCAAGAGACCCAGCCACTAATCATCCCCTAACCTCCAAAGAAATCAGACTGTACAATGTGTGCTGAAGACCCCCCAAAGGTCACTTAAGAACAAAATCAGAGTAGAGCACTAGCAACATTTCCTGCAGATTAATCCAGTTTCCAAGGCACAAAAAAGGAATTTCTTTGGTCCTTTCCAATGGCTGCTGCTACGTACTGCAGCCAAAAAACGATGGACCTGGGGCAGAAAGAACTCTGTCATGCAGCACATAAACACATTTCAAGCAAGTAGTCATTTTGTAGCCTCTTTATTCTGTTGCATATTTGTACCTATGGAATAAGCACATGGGGAAGGATGCTTAATTGCCCTGTCTGGGAAAAAATTCCTCCTTATGTCCTAAACAGAAAGGCACATTGAAAGAATACTTCAAAATACCTCACTTGACAGTAAATGGTTGGCATAAACTGGAGGAAATCTCTCTAGAAGTCCTGCTGAGAGACACCCTTCAGCTAAAGGATTTGGCATCCCACGATGAAGAAAACACTGCTGGCCACACACAGTGTCAGAAGGTGACATACACAGACCATGCACAAGAGGAGAGGCCTGAGCACATCCCAGTGATGGCATTAGATCCACACAGACCACTGTCATCATGTGTATCCATCACAATGGATGATATATCCATCAGCTGCTGCTCTAGTTTACCATAACATGCAGCCTTATGGCAGGAAGTAGAAAGCATGGTCTTTGAGGCTCCTATGGGACTTCCACTGCACCATCCCAAATGTGAAAGAAACATGTTGGGCATGACTAGTTTCCTGTAATCTGTATAGTTAAGCTTGTGTTAGACTGATGAAATCTGTGGCAAATGGGTGTCAAATACTAGAAGGAACTAGTAAAGGTAGGGCAGGTTTTAAACAGGATATACATCATTCTTTGATGGAGGGAAGTCTAACTTGCCTATATATTTTTGGTTTTATACTAAAGTTACCAAAAGTTACTCTTTCTGGTTGAAAGCAAATAAAATCCTTCACACTACTTTTTCTCTGTGAGAGCAGGTGTTGAAATGATTTAAGCTCATTCCTAAACAAGATGAATACATTCCTCCTCAGCTTATTTGTTCAGTGTCTCAGCATTAAGTACTTGAAGTTTAGCATTTGGATAACCTACCATCATTTGTGCAGAACCTGAGAGAAACACAAAACAGTATCTACACACTGCTAATTGTGCCACACACAGGGAAAATAGTGTTTACTACAATAGAAGAGGCATCCCTAGTGCTGCTAAAACAATTTACTGTTTGGTTGTGAAGTACATGCCTGAGAAGCACAAGAGGAAACAGTGGCAGATAAGGCACTCAGTATCAAAGCAGTGTGCATCTGCCCCCTGCAAAGCTCATAACTTAACATTTTCCAATTAAAAGCATGTCTGTTGAGTCCCCTGAAATAAGAAATGCTCAAAACTGGAGAGAAAGCTTAATTCCTAACCTTTGCAATGGTCTGGCTTCACCATTTGTATTTAATGAGAAGGTCTAGACTGAACATGAAAATCAATATGCTTAGAGAGCAGCAAGAGTAATTAAGACTCCTTCAGCTTAAAGGGGGCAACAGACAGCTATTACAAGCCAGCCTGGTGCCTCTGCCAAACAGGGATGAGGGCTATTAGGAGCTGTAGAAAAACACTTTTCACATTTGTTACTTATCTGCATTAAGGCTGCAGCTACTTAGCACATCCTACATTAATCAGTTCTTAATATTATCAAATAGTTAAATACTGGAAGAATTAACTTCAGATATCTGCAGCAGAGCAGCCTCCTTCAGTGCAGACGTGGCTTAGCTGATGTCCCCAGTAAGGATAATTGGCTAGAACAGCAGAGACCCCACTCTGTTCCTGCACTGACCCATTAGTTTAGCTGAGGTATAATATTGGGTCTGGCTTCAATAACCTGAATACCTTGGGGCTGGTGAGCCAGTGCAGAATACTGGAACCAGCGCCAAGTGGCATCACATGGCATCAGCCAAGCTCCACAATCCACTTGAGTGCCACCTACACTAAACCAGGTGATGACTGGTTTTTCCACCAGCCATTTGGGTACCTGCATCGTGTTTGCACTGCAAGCCTACACAGCTAGAAAGCCTGCTCTGATTTGCTGACAGTTTGCCCAAAATCCAAAGCCTGTTAATCTCCTTACTGTGCAAGGTATTAACTACTCTCAGAGCTGAGCCACCAAACACAGGGTAGCCTTACCTGCTACATCCTGTACCTAATTAAAAAAAAAAAAAGAAAATCGAAAGGATTTCTGTGGCAAAGATGCTGAGCCTCAAATATTTACTCAAGTAATGTTCTACACAGCAATTCCCCGTGCAAACTTCTGGGATATTCTTCATTAAAGCTGTAATTCCCTATAACACACTGGCAAACACCAGTTAAAGATGTTCAACAAAGATAAGCTACAGCAAAAGCTTTCCTGCTACACAAGATTACACTGAGTTTTGTGACTTCGTATTTTCATCTTACAAGCACAGAAGAGACTGTTTTCCCCAAAATGCACTGTATATAGCTCTTCAAGGAGAAGCTCACATGCCCTAGAGCAGATATTTCCAAGGACACATTCCCTTTTCTGCCAGTTCCAAGGACACATTCCCTTTTCAGCAGCAGTACCTTGACTGAACAAAGAGGCTTCCACTTGCCTGCTGTACACAGCCACTTCTGTCAGAGGTTGGAGAGCTGAACACAAACAGCTCCAGTCAGGCTGGATCAAGGCTTCTCAGCAGCTGCAACACAGCTTGAACACTCACCACAGCCAAAATGAGGGGATGGGAAGGGAAAAGGACAGTCACATTGCCGTCAACTCAGGGCCAGGAAAACTGATTTGGAGGCAATGCAGCAATTCAGGATGATGGGGGACAATGTTTGACACTTCACTTGCTCTACCTACCGTACTCACTGCATCCAGAGATAATACCACCCCAACATGTGGAAGATCAGACAGCTACAGAAGCTGAGCTGGGTAGCACCACCCACCTCTCGGCCCTGGTACAGTGGAAGCCATGGGAGAGAGAAACTCAAGCCAAAAACAGAAGTGAAGAAATCATGTCTGGTCACTCTGACGAGACAAGATGGAACAAGGACATTGCTGGCACAAAAGAATGTAACAGGGACTTTATAACCAAAAAGATTGTGTTACTAAGGGAACAGGGCAAAGGGGTCTCAGTGGAAAAAATTGTGTGGAAGTTAGAGAACTATAAATACTGGTGACTAGTGTAATAACTGGCTTTACTTGCATAGCATGGTCCGTGTCTCTCAATCCCCACACCAACGTACCCTTCTGCCATCCCCAAAAAACCAAGGAAAAACTCTTCCCTGTCACCTCAGTGCTATAGGAGTGGGACACACAGCAAAGAGATGGTAGCTGCAACCCAGTCTCTCCAACTGCTTAAACACTTCCTCACTAAAAGAAGCAAGAACAGCTTTGGTACCTCAATTGGACCATGCAGAAGCAGCAGAAACAACAGGAAGAGGTAACAGGGCTGCACTGCTACTAGAATCTTACTAGGGTGGATGGGACTGCACTGAACAGGGTCAGGGCACCTGTCCTACTCCAGCCTACACAGAGGAATTGTCCTCAAGAAATAAACTTAGGTCTTATCTTCCATTGACCAGACAGACTACTTTCGTACAGGTCACCGTTTCTGTCAATAGTTATATTTAGAAGTCCAAGCAAACTTAAGTACATAATGAAGTTATTATTTTAGATCTAGAAAAGCATTCTGGTGACAGAATACTCAGGAACTATTTTTTTTTTGTGCAGAACTTTCTAAATTAAAAAAAATTTAGAACTAAAAAGCTTACTTCAATCATTTTCTTCCTGTAACAGATGAGGAAACCTTGTGATAGGAGAGACCTTAAGATAGCCTAAAAATACAGAGAGAGGACTCTAAGCAATATTTCAAGCATAATTCAGTAAAAGTAACATTAGTGTGATGCAAGATTACATGTCATAGGAAATCTCACAGTAAGCTACCCAATAGCTGTGCCACAGACACTTCAGGTGATTGAAAACAAAGCTACTAGTTCATTTGTGGGCAGACTTTCAGTTTAGATCCTGCTAAAACACATGGAATAACTGAATTATAGCCTTCCTAAAAGAAGACCCATTTTTCATTCAATGTCAGGGAAAAAAAGCTGTGTCAAGAAAATGGACTTTATTATTTCAGTATGTCTACTCAGACAAGACTCTCATCAAACATGTACATAGACGTGAGATTTTCAGCAACTGCAAAGATATTTGCAGAAACAATAGAGAAACAAAGCGTATTCAATGGAGAAACAAAACATATTCATTAATAAGATTCACACAGAGCCTAAGGAAGCCACAACCTTGACCAAAGAAAAGGATCAGAATATTGACAATTAATTTTGAAATCTTGTGCATGCTGCTAGGTTTTCACTCAGTAAACCATGATCTCACACACTAAGAACAGGAGTGAATGCAGCCCCAACTGAAGTTGATGTAGTTCAGCTTCATAAATTCTCCTTTAAGGGATCTAACATACAGTCTGGAAATGAATAAAGCTATTCAACATAACCAGCACAAATCTTCCATTATTACAGGAGTTTTGCAACATCAAGTGTCTTTAGTATCAAAAGGAATTATTACCTTTCAAACAGAACATTCACATCAATAAAGACCTCAGAAAGCATAAACACAAATTAAATCAGAAATCAAGAATTTCTAATCCAAAACCAAGTAGTCACTGTGATGTCTTCCCCTTCAATCAGTTCACATTTGTCTTTTCAAAGATGACTTTAGCTTGAATGTGAGATGGACTCTGCAGGTGCTTTATATCCAATTCTGGTAAAAAACAAATTATATTCCAAACTGAGTTAATTTCTCCAGTGTTTTGAATTTTAAGCAGACAGAAGTAACAGTTTTTTAGTTTGCTATTTTAAGCATATGACATGCTGTATTTTCATTACTTTTTCCAAATGAATACCAAATAGCTGCTTATTTTTATAGAAAAGTATGAGATAACTGAGATTCAGATTTGAATATCTGAGCTCAAGAAATGAAGTATATTATGGGTGATGATTAAAGGTTTTTTGGTTGTAGCCCAGCCAGCATCTATAAACTGTGCAATTCCAGAAAGAATTCCCCCTCATCGTGGCAGCTGCCATTAGCAAAGGCAAGGGCAGAGGGGAGAACTGGGGACAGCAAGTGATAGAGCAGAGCCAAAATCCTCTAATGCTGTGAGGCTGAACAGCGAGCCAGGCTACACAGCACAGCTGTATACCACCCCCACATAACTCACATTTCATATCCCTTCCAGGAAGATTTTTAAAAGGCCAAAAAAAAGCAGTTTGATGGGCAAGCTAAAATCAAGCTGCACAAGGGACCAAACCATTTAACACTTCCAGTGCGCACTAACAGAGAGACACCAGCTGTAACATAGCAAGTCTTTCCAAAATAGACATTAGAGGTCAAGCAAGGGCTTTCCACAGCAATATCACGGAGATGAGTTACACACACAAACCAGAATTCCTACCTAGTGGTGAGGCAGAAACACACAAGGCTGGGATGGGGTGTCCAGAGGTGAGCCTGTTCTGCCACACAGCCAGGCCCCCACCACTCAATATACACTTTCCATACCTTTTACCAGTTTTCAAGGCCAGTAAGTCAGGAAGGTATGTGCTAGCAGCCCATCTCTGGGTGCCCTTCTTCCCCCTCCTGAGAAGCAGTAAGGAAATGGTGCTACCCAAAGCCATTTTCCTTCCTTCACAGGTCAAGGTGCAGCAGTACCGTAGCCCCAGGAGCCCATGGTGATGGTGCACTTCCATATTCACCATCCAGATCACGCTGCTTTCCCAAAATACACCAATACCAGCACCAACTGCAGAAAACCCCACAGCCACAAAAGCAGAGAGGGCTTCTGCATACCCAGCCTGCCCTAATTTAAAGCCTCTCCTTCATGTAACAAGGATCACCTGGGTGAGGGCCACCTGGAGGAGAGCCACCTGCTGCTAGGCTCCAGAGGGAAAGAACAGCACTCCTGTTAGTGCTGGGAGGACCTTCCAGGAACAGCTTTCTGGCAAGAAGGAAACAGTTGCTGCTCTTGACCTCTAGTTGAAGGTCAGATACACATCCTGCCCTGAGCAGAGGCAGTGGAGGAAATGCAGAGAGCCCTGTGGTCTCACATCTGCCCCACGGGGCTGTCAGTCAGATCAGCTCTGGCTGACTGATATTTTGATTCAGATGCATATGAAATTGTAGTGGGGTTTTTGTTGCTAGCAAGAATGATTGAGAGAAAGAGGGCACAACAGAATAAATCTCAGTTGGTAAAAAATCCTGATGTTTTAAGATATGGAATTCCTGGGTCTTCTTTTATCATCCATTTGCTATCTTTCCATCAAGAGAGTTCAAAAAGTTCTGGATCAAGTAGATTATATTATTTGTTCCAAAATTAATGTTTTTCTCGTCTGTAAATAAAATTAAGCCTGCAGTAGAATTTTACATTTCACTTATATTTGATGTTCCCTTATATATTATGATACCTGTCTTCTGCTTCAAGAACCATTATATGTCCCTAACTTAATTTTGTGTTTCTCAAAAATATTTAATGCCCAATTTATGAAGCAAGGCATGAAAAGCAAAAGCTTGCCAAACTTGGTGTATGAGTACTAATCAATAAAAGCTTATTGGTATTAGAAAAAGAATTGCAGTTGTTCTGCAAGAAGAGCAGAATTTATTATCATGAGTTACTTGTAAAGCAGCTTCCAAAGAATTTTCAAGGCCTCACACACAGGTGGCCAAATGAGCCTGACCACCAGCTGGCCAAAGACTTAAAGAGACAAAAATCAAGCCAGTGTTGCAGTAGTTCCACAGCAGTACTCAACCAGAGAGTGCAGAGCAATGGTAACCAGAGGCAAACTGGTCTTGGACTCTGCAAATGAGGCACATTTCTCCTTGGAAAGAGAACTCTGCAAGAGCAGTCGTGCTGCTAGATTTCAAAACAAAGTTCCCTTGGCCTCATAAGAGCCTTTCAAACAGACACATGGGGCTCTTGGCTGCTGTTACCCACTAGACCTGCAATTTGCTTTTCAAACTTTAGCAGATTTGTATAAGACTGAGGTAGCAGCAGAAAGAATAATAGCAACATGTTCGAGTTTAGCTGGATTGCAGTCTCTCACGTCAATTCAAATCTGGAACAGGGTGGTAAAAGTCCCTCACAGCATTTTCATCTATACTCAATAAGCAATAAAACAAAATGGAAGGGATAATTCCTCCCTCATTTCCCAGCTTCACTTAACATATCCATACTCATGTTCATTCTCTCAGAGGTCTAGTATTTCCCCAGTCTCTAGCTTAGTAATGCCTATCTGGGTCTTCAGGGTTCAATTAACTCCTACACAGATAATCAGCCTTCAGCTGATTTTTGGAGGCTGAAGTTGGGAATTAACCCTGCATGTTCATCTCTTCAGCTAACCTGGACCATCCCATGAGTGCCACTGGTAAGGACTTTTAGGGCCTTATAATGCTGACAAAAGTCCTGTGCACCTCCTTGCTGGAACTCCATATTCAACCAACTCTTCCCCACAGGGCATATCCCCTTGCCTTCTCCTACAGCAGGCTGAGCTGATCTCTTTGGGATACAGCCTTTGACTGGAGTGAGCTCCAACTTTCCACCTCTGTGGGCTGTGCACATGGAACTGGCACCTCAAAGGACACCACACCAACCTGCTGTCACCCTCGTGCATCCCAGGTGGCTGCCAGGTGTGGGCTGTCTGATACCTGGTGTGACAAGTGCACAGTGCCCAGGCCATGCAGCCCATTGCTGTGGAAATTTTCAGTAAATGCATTGAATTTCTTTCCAACCTCTCAACTAGAAAGCATTTAATTTTTTTTTCTGGAGGCAGTTATCAAGGTCAGTGAAGAGGAACTGGATTCTAAATTATTTGCATTGCAGAACGACATCCCTTGTAAGATTCAAACAAACAAACAAACAAACCAACAAGCACACAGAAAGGCAGAAAAATATTGTTCACTTATAACAAAATACTTACAAAATAACGGGCATCCAGATTAATTGGCATGTACTTCTTACTGTATCTACAGAGCTTACCCCCAGTACTTTTCTACCCCATACTGCATTCTTTATATTAAAATGTTTTCTAGGAAGCAAACAGACAGAAGTGCATTGCAGAATTTGCATTTCCTTTTCAGTGATGAAGATTCGCTGCCACCTTTTAGCCCTGGAGACACTTTAACCCATATTTCCCACTCTCCACACCACGTGTCCTTAATTGTTATTTTCTGGATGGAGAATCAGCTGAAAAGCTGCCTAGCTTTTCATAAAACATCTGAAATTTCACCAAGATGAAAAGAAGGGGCAATTCATGACTGTGTGTAGTGTCTCAAAAGTTCAGCAGATGGATAGGAGTCTCGAGACCCAGTCCTATCAGCAGAGTGCTGGTTTGTGCAAAGGGAAAGAGCAATACAAACAGTTGATGCAATCCAAACCAGACTGTTCTGTCAGGTGAGGGACTTTCATGAGTGGTGGAAAATTTGAATCCTCTTAGGCAAAAAATGGAGCTAAATAAAGGATCCCTACATTCCAGGAGAGTTTAACCCCTTAATTAAAACACAAAGTGTCACCTCTTAGGGGATTGTTTTAGTATTTGTGTTGCTTTTTTGCACAATTTCCTTATATCCAAATTTCTAAGGGTATTTGTACTTTTTGAAGCCCTTGGGGTCCTATGCTTTCACTCAACATTAGCTGGAGTATTTTTCCACTTGTCTGCATCAAAGGTGTTACTCTGTCTCACATATTCAGACTTCTTACCAAAGTTGTCACAATTTAAATGTAATTTTAACATCCCTAAGTAATCTCACAGAACAGTGTCACACAGTATTATATAACAGTAAAAGCCAGTTTAGGTTCCATCTGTCTTGGCTTTGAAAATGAGCTTTAAGTCCAAGTAAGACCATTAGGATCAGAGTATATTACAACTAGAAGGTTGTAAAATGAGGTTAACCACCAGAAGTAAGCAGAAATTTCTGTCAAGTAAAGAAGGACTCTTCAATCCACTGTTCATTTCCAATCAAGTCTGAAATCAGTGTCCAGTTAGGATTGGGACTGGTTTTACACATGCTCAAACTTTCCTAGACCTTTCTTCATATCGTAAAGATAAAACAAAGGAAAATTATATTTAGGAATCCTCAAAAGTTTTTAAATTTAATTATTACCTGAGGATTCTACAAATAGGACTTGAAAATGCAGGTCAGAAGTACCTTTGTCACATGACCTACATTTTCAGTGTCAGACAGAAATACAGCAAGGAAAATGCATTATGTTTTAATGATTTGCTTCACTTCATACAGACCCTAACATGCTGCAATCAGAAACATTTTTTTTCCTAAGTAGATGAGTCTACATCTTGCACAGATTTCCTCAAATGCTGCAATATATTAGCATAAATCAGATTTGTTAAAAAATCTTTTTACACTTCAGAGAAGTTTTCAAATTAGGAATAGAGACTCATGAATGTGCTGGAGGGACTGTTCTGATGTATGAATCACTGCTTCTAGAAATCCATTTCTGTACAGGTTCATAATGTCTTAATGATCTTTCTTGAAAAAGAAGTTCTACTAATGCAATGAGAAGCTCATGTTCTACTCCCTTCCTATTGTATCTGATATCCTGTGCCAACCATTTTAAAAACAGGAAACCTTTGTTCCTGGTGAGATGCTTCAAGAATTATGCTGAGATAATCACTAGCCCTTGTGGTAACCTCCTGCATATAATGGACTCATGAAGTGACCTAAGGAGTCGTCTCTACAACCTGAGCTGGTTTCACTCCTCACATTTAGGAGTGGAAAAATAGAAGTCAAAGCTCACTTGTAAACCAGTCCTATATATAAAGATTTGTAGATTTGCAGCTGAACAGGACTGGTCAAACAACCTTCAAATATTTCAGCAGTTTGTGTATTTCTATGAAACCAAATCTGGAATTACATTGATAAAATCTTCATGCTAGCAACCAATATGTGCTACACATTCCATTTCTAGCCCATAAACTTGTAGGAGAAGACAGTTTCACAGGGACCACAACTACTTTGCAGATGGCATAGACCCAATTATAAAATTCCTGGACACATTTTGTTCTGCCTAGTTTAGTTAATTGCTTTGATACACTGAAAAATGAAATCCAGCCCTTTTTCAAATAAGGGCATAAACAGTTTTTCAGAAATTGAGTTCATGTCATTGCCCCAGAACTTATTTAAAAGTATTCCACTTAATGCTTTTGTTGAGGGTTTTTGCTTGGGTTTTTTTATAACAGTTAGCTATATGTGCATGTCATTTTGCAATGGTTTCCACAAAAATTCTACAATGATTAGTATTAGGATACATGTTCTTAGGCACCTTGTTCAATGAAGTAGATACACGTGGAGTTATTAAGTATCTCTAATTTATTCTTTGATTTTAATGTCATAATGATTGCTGATCTGTGTGGTGTGTAATGTGGAAAAATTATATTTGCTGTAGCTACCTTGATAGTGAATTTACATTATCTCAGTTTTTAATGTATTTCAAAAAAGTAGTTTTATCTTAGAATTTTGCTGTTTTCAAAATCCCTAAGTTCTAGCTCATATTTAAAACCTGTTGTTTTGAATACGTCCTTTTACTGCTCCTATTGGAAATAATTATAAATATGTTTCTACTGCTTAAGTATTTGATGGATTAAATGTTCTAGAAATCATTATACATTTATCATTTCTATAGGTCACCAATAATATACTGTACACAGCTATGAATCATCATTCAGTTCAGTTAATTGAGGTTTGAGAAATGTTATTTTCTCATGTCAGGATATTCTGACCTGAGTAATTACTGGTACAATTTCCACTCTAATATCACAAACTCCATTATGAGCAATAATACAGCTCCTCAATATACTGCTGAAAGAAAAAAAAAAATCCATGTCAAGTAGTATGTGAGACAGTATTATTTTTAAACAGTGTCTCAATCACCTGTCTGTTACCACTGGAGAGGCAAAGGCTTACTTGAATAATTATGATTTCTCAGTTCATTAAAACCAGAAAAATGTTGTTTATGTCATCCTAAGTAATTTGCAAAACATTATTTAAAGCTTTGCTGCAATTTGCCTTGAGACATTACTGTGACATGGTTGACTAGAAGTTTCCTACATAATGCAATTTAAAGCATTTCTGTGAGTGCATTATTTTGCCATATAACATGACCAAGTAGCTAAGTCACAAGGCTAAAAACAATCCCAGGCAAACAGCTGCCCCCACTTAGATGTATATCTAATTACTAGACCTCTCTGCACTCTCCAAACAGTTTTAACAGAGACAATTTTCTTCTTTTGTCTCCCGTTCTGTTTGGTTCTGTTCTTGATCAATAGGTACAAATGCCACTACAGATCACCAGTGGAGTCAATTAACTACCTTACATTTGGCTCAGCCTCTTCATTGCAGTCATGCCTGTTTCACAAAATAAGCAAATAGCAATTAAAAATTTCTACAGTTCTTCTTTCTACTTCTTTCTCTCCAGATGTAATTGACTAGATAAATCCCTGTGAGTCTGCCACCTGTTTTCAAGTCTCTAATACTCAGAGACCTAGAATCAGGAGCAAAACATCCATCAAGAAGACCAGTCCCTCCAAGTTTCTCCCTGTCATTTTGAGAGCCTCACAGTAGCTCTCAAACTGCAGAATTTATTTCAATTCTGCAATTGAAATGTCATTTCATGTAAACAATGTAAATTTTAATGTAAACAAGACAGCCTCACAGTAGCTCTCAAATTGCAGAATTTCTTTCAAAGAAAATCTCACACCTCTAACAAAGCTTTAGGAATAAAGGCCCACATGTGCATCAGGCTTTGCAGACAGAGGCTGCAGGGAGCATCCCAGTCTTTGGGAGAACTTGATAAAAGAGCTTATTTTGCTTGCTCAGTAGGAAAACTTGTGAAATAGGAAAGCTTTCTAAGGGGCTGGTGTTCTTAGCTGGTGGGTACTTCACAGAAAGAAAGCAGCACAGCTTTCCACCAGCTCCAGGGTACAAGGTTTTCAAGGACAGCAATGATTCATCTCCACATGGGCAATGCAAGTTGTCTGGGGGAATTGGAAGACTTATAAGAAGTGTTTGAAAATGCATGCTGATTTGCCTTGTTGTTATAAATTAATACATTTTGAAAGCAGTTACGTGGCACATTATTTTCAGACTCTGTTTCTCCTGCAGTCATTTTATTTGTGAAACAGCACCTGTAGGAACAAAACATTGCTATTTATAATTCTGCTCTCTGTCACATCTGCCAAATCCCTAACAATACTGTGTAACGAAACAGAGCAAATAATGGTGCAAATCTAATTTAAGCTAATACAGGCAGCACTAAATGAGGTTCTGGTTATAGCTGATTTTACTTCTCTGTAATCTGCAGCAAGTCACTTGGTCCTTTGGTTTCTTTCCCTCTTCTGTAAAATCCAGAACAGGAAGGCTAATGTAAACAAGGCAGAAGTTCAGATTAGAAGTACAAGTAGTCTCAGAATTTTGGAACTGAATTGTCTGAAGTGCTAATCTTTTGATCCAGTTACAACAGAACGATGCACAGCTCTGCACTGTGATGTTCTTGGAACTGCAAGTATCTTGGCTGCACTAGGGATATTTTCTGGTGGTTGCTGAAGTCTAGAAAAGGCTAACTGAGAAATAAAATTCACACCTGTAGAAAGTGGTTGGCTTGAAAAGTTGTTCTCCCAGGACAGAAATGCAGCCAATGAGCACAGTGTGGACAACTGAGATTCTGAAATATTCTGGATGGCTCCTGGAACAAATCAGCTATTTGGCCAACCTGGACAGATCCCTTGTGTTAGCTGGATTGAGAGTCTTCTCTTCTAACCAAATTCCACTTTTCACCTGACAAACTGGAAAAGATTTCTCAAAAGTAAAATGTTTCCCAAAAAGTCACAACTAGCAGAATCTGGAATTGCTTATTGTCTCATATAAATAACACCAACAGTACAATTTTTTTCTATTTTATAAACTACCCTGAGAGCAGGACACATGGCAGCCAATTCCAGAAGATATATAAAGTCTGGAATAAAATTTGGTAATAAACTGACAGGCTGCATCACAGCATGTTCTCTATCTCAGAGTCTTTACATCTAATTCTCTGTATGGAATAAAGAAGATGAAGACAAAACTTCCTATGGAAAGTAACTGCTTTTCTAAGGCAAAACTACTTCGTTTTTGTTTTCTCTGCAAGCCTTTCTGCTCTGTTACTTGAATGCAAATCCCAGTTGTCTTGTAATACCAATACCCTTTATTGAAACTGAAGTTGACTGTGATATTTCAAGAAATGCTCATGTAAATTACGTCTTCACAAAGAGTGACTACAAAACACAACCTCTCAGCCTAAACTTGAATGATGCCAAATAAGCTGGAAGAGAAACGTGCTGTTACTGAAAGCAGGGAGTTGAAACAGGAGCTTTATTGTCAGTCATTCGTAATGATGCAAAGGTTAGAGATTAACAGAGTCTTTCTGTGATTTATTCAACAAATAAAAGTTTGCCTTTCTGCAATAGGACCCTCAAGTGCTTTAGCTGGAGCCAAGAGCATTGGGCTCCTGTGTTGTAAAGAAATTGAGGGGGAAAAATATGTTAAGCAAGTTTCTGAAAAGCAGCCTCAGCCTGGTTTCTTTCTGTAAATCTAGCCATGATGCTACTTAATATTTCATGTGAAATCCTTGGCTAAATGGAAATAGTTTTATTCCAATTCCTCTGCTACAAAGTATTAGTATTACCCTAATTGGTAATTGGCTTTTGGCAGCTTCATTACAGCTTAGTCAATCTTGTAAAAAAGATAAATATAGTAAAAAGCTTACAAAGATGGGTGGTATTAAAATCATTAAAAATTGCAATCATAAATAATTGAATATCTGTGTTGTATATTTAACTAAGTGATCTTTGAATTACTTATGTTACTGAGCTCTAAAGTACTGGAAAATTCCCAACATTTTCTAAGTTAAGCAAACATGATGAACTAAGCATATAAAATCTCACTATTTCTTTTTCTGAGTTGTTGTTTTCTTTGTTTATTTGGTTATTTGGTTTTGTTCTGTCCAGTGTACTCAAAGTCGCTGGCTTCTGAATCAATTCCTAGTGCATTATCTAAAATAAAGTTTTGCCTCCTTCTAGCCATCACAATTGCAAAATCTTAAAATAAATTTCTAAGAAATTGCCAGTGTGATCTACTTGTCACACTCACTTTCTAACTTCACAATGACCTGTAATGACATGGTGCAGTCAGATCACCAAAAAACATTAGGATTGGAACAGGAGGTGATTAGAAGCTCTTTATAAAGAAGACAGTACTTTTACAGAATAACAAAGCAGCAGCTTTTTCTTTCAAAATAGCTAATAAAATTTTCTTCTGAGAAACTGTGAGAAATATCTGCAATTTAAGTTTGTGTAATTCTCCCTGATTGACTCTAATGAGTCTCAATTTGTCTTGTAAACTGAATACTTAATTGCTGTGTTCAAAATGACATCAGGTTATTACAGTGTTCAGTATGTCTAAGCCAAAAAGTTATTAACTGGCTGATTTGCAAGCCTAAAGGGACTTCAGCATCTCTATTACATAATACATTATTTATAATTTAGAGTTATGGAATTATCTCTGTCTGGCTCCCTGTGGCTTATAAAATAAGCTGCCAGTAATTAAAATTTCCACCACTGACCACTAGCGGCTTCCACCAGAATTCAGCTGGAGAAGGGGAAATGCACAGAACACTGCTGAGCAAATTTTAAGAGATGGATGAGAAAAAGCATGTGTGCTTCTTGTGACATTTGGGGGGATTCAGGCATGAAAAGCATAAAATCTCATTTTATGAAACTCTGCTTCACCTGGCACCTTGTTCTGCAAGGTCCTACCTCTCCTTTTATTCTGACATTCCCCAGACACTTGGATATGTACTGCTGAGGCTCATCCATCTGGGTGAGGAGGAGGAGTTTCAGCACCCAATGCACTCCTTCCTCGCCAGCTAGGTTATTCCTTCACCTATCAGTTTTTGGGGCAGCTTTCTAAGAGTCCATGTCACTTATCCCAACAGGATAAAATCCATCGCAAAAGACAACACCCACTGTGTTTAACATACAGCTGAAAGCGCTGGAGCTGTTTGCAGGAGTCAGCAAGTGAAGCAGTGGTCTCAGCCACAGGAGAGGAGGTCCCTTGCACTCTCCCCTTGGCAGGGTCAAATGGGGACAAGGACTTCTTCCTCCCCTCTGAGCATCCAAACCACCAGACTGAGGGCTTTTTTCTGCACAGGCCTCCTACAAGTCTCTCCTTGTGAAGCTGTGAAGAAAACTGGCTGGATTGCCTGAAGTGGGGAGAAGCCCTTGGTTCTCATCTCTGCTACAAAACCTGCTTCAGCAATTTCTCCTTTTGGAGAGGCCTTTTGTAGCAGCAGAAACCTCTTTGGGGTGACTGGAAGAGTGTGACTGTGCCACGTGACTAAGCAGTACTCATTTACACTGACCAGTGCTGTCTGCACTCCTGCCAGGAATGCCATACCCGTTTTATCTCAAAAGGCTTAGGAAGGGCTGCAGCAGAGCAGCAGGACATTCCTCCTTGCCACCCTGGGAAGAAGCTGGATTTAAGACTCAGTCCAGCTATTGCATGAGGCATCTCTCTGCAGTGCTGCTTATTTCACACCGTGTAAGCAAAAGGAACTCAGCTGCTTAAAGCAGGGTTTTGACCACTGTAGGGACCACACGTTCTATTACCTCTAAGAGCCATGATAAGCATTTAGACTCCAGAGCTAGGGAGGATGAAATGATCCTCTGCAGACAGCAAGTACATGGAAGTCTTATTTAATTTGTGAGACTTAAAATTGTCATCCAATTTCAAGCTGAATTTCACTTGCACGGGGGATGGTGGCAGAGCTAAGTAAGAAAACATACCCCAATTTCCCTGTTCTCCCATCTGCCCAGACAGACCAGGCATGCCATGTTTCTGTTTAAGTGATTGTGGAGGCCCCAGACTGTTAACTACTTTAATAAATATCCATTTTCCCCACCTTTTTTAATTCAGTTTTCGAGACATTGTTCTTGGTCAGTTGTGTGAGAGCAAGTCTGTTAATCAGCCAGGCTGGCCAAAAATTAGGTGCCAAACACACAACAAATAAAGGATTAAAAGCTATCCATCAATACACCTACCTTCTTTCAGACCTGCAGGGTTCCTTGCATTTAGAATCCTTTAAAGTCATAGAGGGGGAGAAATGGAGAGAGAAAATAGGTGTTTATTTTAAGAATATTTTGTCCATGAGATTCAAGAGATTTTTCTCTCTTACAATATCTGTGCTGTCAGTTACTCTGCAAGATCAAAAGCATGGTCCATTCATCCTTCAAGTCACTGAAGATAATGAAGGAAATCAAAGAGAAAACAACACAAGGCATTGGAAATGAGAGGGTAGTTTCTGTCCCAGAGATATTTTATTACAGTGATTATCCTACAGTAGGCTTCAGAAATGACAAGCTGCTCACTAAATCCCACAGAAACTGTGAGACTGAAATCTCTCAAGGTATCCAGGGGCTGAAGGATAAAAAGTAAGTCAGGGCCAGCTGTTATGTATAAAACAACTCCCTCAGTAGGATATGAGTATTCTAAGCCTCAAACATCTGGGAGTCTGGGAGAAAATAGCTCCCACTTCACACATCAGTCAGGCAGCCTCCTGGCTAATAAATCCTTGACAAATGCAAACCCCAGGCATTTAGCAAATATCTGCAAATTAGGGTTTACGAGGAGGGGCAGTCCCTTCACAATGTTCTTTGGAACACAAGCCCACAACAGCTGGCACTGGGAATTGTTAGCAGAAGCCATCTGGGTATGTGCAGCCTTCATAACCTAACCTATGAAATCTTGGGAAGGGAGATGGATCTGTGGAAGGCTGATGGGTTAAAATCACAGCAGTCAGGTGACAGGACAGCTCTTCCAACCTCTGCCAGAAGTACACACAACTTCTCCACCCTCAGCTGAGCACTTTGGATAGAGAGAAGTCCCTCCAAGGCTGACAGCAGCAAGTTTTATTCAATACTAAGCAGAAGTAAGTGGTGTAACAGCAGGTACCTGCTGGGATGCATAATGCTTGCTTACAGAGATTGTAATTGTTGCCAGGTAGCTGCTGTGCTTTTAATTCTTGCTAATTTTCTTTTGGCTCGTCTCTCCTGATCTGCATGCAGAGCACAGGTCTCTAACACGAACAACTGTGTGAGTTATGGAAAAAAACCTAAGCAAACAGCCTCTTGTCTGGTAAATGAGCTGTACTCAGAAAAGTATTTCTTGCAAAATAGCACTATGGTATTCTCCAGCTTGCCTAAGAATTTAATAACACCTTAAAAGTTCTTATCAAATATGGCCATTTTTACTTCTTTTGTTTTATAAAAGATTACTGACATAGCAGTCCTTTAGAGAAAGCATTGCAAATGAATGTCAGCACTCTGATTTTCATGCTGAATGAATTGATGTATTGATTTACACCACCAATCTGTGGGCATGGTTGGGTTTGGCTGCCCCTGAGGTCTATTTAATCCTCCTCCAAGAGTCTTTGATGTTCCAGTGTGCTTTGGGGTAAGGAATAATGAAAATCACAGCAAAACACAAAATAATCTGCCTATCTCCCACATCAAGTCTCACTTAGTCTGTATACAAAACCTCTTATTCTTCAAAGCACAAATTTAAATCTTTTCTAAAATTCATTGTTTGTATCAACTCTGGGTGATCTATGGCAACTTCGTGGAACAGAGAATATTTACAGGAACAGGAGGCATGCAGTGACCCTTGTGAAGGAAGCTGCCATATCAGCATGAGTCTGAATTTACAATGAGTACAACATTCCTCATCATTGATTGCTCCATTCCTGGGAAAGCAACTTGCAAAGTCCTGACAATTTCTCTTTGCATCGTCAGGCATCAATAACACTGTTAGCAGCACCATTAACCTTCTGTGGCCTTGGCGTAACAGTCCTCAGTGCCAGATCCAGAGCCCAGCTGACAGAAGCAGAACCACACCAGAACTGAGGTGCCCAAATTCAAGGACCCATTCTGGTCAAAATCCCTCCTCCCAACCTGGTGCTTTGCAGCTGTAGATACCTAGCCTGTCCCCCTTGGTGGGACTTAATTTGCAGTGTATTTACATGCTGCATGGACACTGCAGTCCTGCCCCCACTCCTCCCTCCAGTCAGCAGCAGCTGGGGCAGTAGCACAGCCCAGCACTCTCCAGCCACTGAGGAGGCAGAGTAGGGACTCAGCCAGAGGCTTATGCCACCTCCATTCCAGCCTGCAGAGGTAGCTTTCCCCATCCCTCAGACAACTGCAACCAGCTGCTGACCCCACTAAGAACAAGAGTGATGGGGACAGGCCCCTCTGCTTCTCCCATCTCCTGTTCAGGTTGGTAGTGGCAGATCGGCTGTCTGCTGGTAGAAAGAGACAGATATGCCCTTAAGCACATACATACCTCAGGGAACTGAGCAGAAGCTACATTTCCCAATCTCCTATTCCACCCCTCCATAAACTTGGCTCGAGCTGGGCTCCTGTGCAGCTGAGAAAAGCTCAGCACAGGCCATGAAGAGAGAGAAAAAAACAACAGAGAGAAAAGAACCTGCCCATGGCCCAGGAAGAAGAGCTGTCCTTGGAAAAGGGACACACACCCACGCTCTAACCTACATGCCAAGGGATGCTTAAGCATTTTGCATGAGAGAGCACAGGAACTGAGGTTATAAACAAGCTAAGTCCCTTTGTGGAGTTGAGTAGGATTTTAAACCACTGAGACTGCATACACAACATCTCTGCTGGAATTTAGTTAATTTATTCAATGATGCAGAAAAGAAAAGGACCCATCATCCCCAGGCTGTGCTGAATTTTCAAGGTTGACAGAATTTATATTGCACGAGGAATTGAGTGATGCTTTTCAGAACTGAAGTGAATTTTATGGCTCCCAATATACCTTTGTTTACTTATTTTATTTAAACTGCCTTAATCCAACTATTGAAATTACACACATTCTGACAGAAAGCAACTGACAAGGCTCACAACTGGCTGTGAGCCATTGCTAGAAAGAACACGAAGGGCTGGACATGGTCTTTGGTCTGAAGTGGTAATAGCATTGATTCATCTGCTCTTCTGGCTGCCCAGATACAGACCTTAGAGCATCCCTTAAATATATCACTTAAAACTTCATAATGTCTTGGCACATCTCTGTATAAAAATCAGTAAGTAGCTTTAAAAAGACATTTGTATATTCCCAGAAGTTAAGCAGATGGGTTTGGCAAAACCCAAGCACGAGTAATCATATACATAGTGTTTTATTGCTACTACTCAGAAGTTCACTGGAGAAAATTTAATTATTTAATCTGTAATAAAAAGTATGTGGGTGTTGGTTCTTTAAGGCAAGCACTGTAGTTCAGGTATGGGACTTCAGAGTATGTGAGGTTGTTTTAGCCAAGCTTTTTCTCAGTCAATTTTTACTCAGTTACTGGCATGTTGTCTCCCTCACTCATTTTGAATAATGTAATTTTCTCCTCAAAGTTTTAAGATTTATCAGCTCCTTCACATTTCTTGCATTTGAAAATAAGGCTGAAAAATGCATGGAATCCATACTATCTACTCTGCTGCAGAGTTTGGTCATTTGTGACTCATGCCTGTATCTGCTGACTCCTTTTGGCAAGAGTCAGCTTTACCTTTAACTGAGAAACGGGACTGAGGGATTAAAGCAACTGCAGAAAAAACACACAAACCCAACAATCACTTGTTTGACAGACCATAATAATTTCTTTGCTGTTAAAATAAATATCTGAGTTTCAAGAGAGGCCAAAGAAACTGACAGCATTTTGGAATGGAAAGATAACAGAGCATTAAATGAAAGGTTGTAGAGAAACAGAGACAGTCAAAAATGAGAGTAAATGGTTTCTAACCACCTCAAAATAAGAAATTTGTTTCTAATACTGCATTTCATGTTTTCACAGTAACATTATTCTAACAAACAGATGGTTCCTTGAGCCATAATTGTCTTTCTTTGAAACACAATTTGAGACACATAGATCAATACAGCACTTTGGGGAAGATACCAAAATTTGGTTCCCTTTAGAAACATCCACCTTTGTGGCATGTTACTCATCATTATGGGATAGAGATGCACTATTGCCAACATCTGTACTTTTTACAGAAAATCCTGTAGTATTTATTGTTTCATCTATAATATGTTTCTTGGAACGAAGTGATTATGTGATAATCTTGTTTTTATATACAAGTGCAGGCACTCACAAGTGGTAATGCTGAATGATCAAACACAACCAAAAATTAGTAACAACATATTTCTAGGGCCTAATATTCTCCTGTACTAACATTTAAGTTCTAGCATTGGTTGTTCCTCAAGACTGTATAGAGTTACTGCCATGAAAATAATCAAAGGACAGGTAAGGCTACAAATAGAGTTTCCCTGAGATCTTTAAGGTAGAAAAGCCCAAACTTGGAGAATGTTATTACTTCACTAAGAAGTTATGCAAAAGTTGTCTTTGGTCCACTGTGCTCCCTCAGTGAGGAAAGGTTTAACATCTCAGAGGATATGGTCTCTGTTCTGCACTTCTGGAGAACAATTATGCAAGGCAGTGGCTATTACATCTGGAAATGGACCTCCAGACAGATCTCAAGAGTTCCTTCTGTTTACAGTATTTCCCTCTCAAGAACTTGTCACCTCATCTCAGAGAGACAATCATCCTTTCAATACAAAGAATTAAGTTCCCTGACTCACTGGTAAAAACCAAAAAGCAGCTAAAGTAGCAGACAACTGCATGTCAAACTGAGAAGTCACAGTTCTCTTTTGAACATTGATTCAAACCATAAGCAAGCCAAAAAATCCAGACCACACTGTAAATCAGATGCTGATCCTATCATGTGGACCACTCTCCTTTAATAGCAAAAGAACTGTGTTTTCCAGCAGAAATCTTCACTGTAGGCCTGTGATATGGACAGGTGCTTGTAATACTACACGAGTTCAGGCTTTGTTGATGTTTAAAAAGTTTTTCAAACTCTTATGGCTTAATTTGTGATCTTGGACCTCTGAAGGATAATAGGTTGGGAGAGTATCATTGCACACCGACAGCTCCGAAGTTCCAAGCTTCAAGTGAGCCTGCACTGGGTTGGATCCACCCTCCGGCACCGTGCAGTTTACCAGCTGCAGCTCTTTGGTGAAGCAGAACTCAATCTGGCCAATTGTTTGTGCTTTTTCACCCTAGAAACATGAAGGGTAAGATCAGCCTCATGGGAAGGAGAAAATAAATCAATTCTTCAGCTACATTGCCCTATCTATAGAATACAGTAGTGATTATTTGTGTACTTACCAGATCACAAATGCAAAGAAAAGTATAAAAGGCATCCACTCTGAACAGCTTATAGCACAGACTGTTACTCAGTACCAATCTGGGACTTGTCTAACTGGTAAGCCTCGTTATGAAATGCTGTGACACATTATCCTGGCCTTTACTCATCTGCAAAATGATGAGCTCTGGCTGAACTCTGTGAATATTGAAGGGCACATGTGACCAGAAAGACACTTTTCACCAACTCTTCATAACAGGACAGGAATTGAGGCAAACAAAATTCTCCATACATGAGAAGAGAAACTAAATTTTATAATGGCTTTTACAAAAAAGAATACAGAAGCAAGCTGACAGAAGGAGCAGAAGTGTCATTTTTCAACTACAGGACGGGCTAGGAAGAAGAATACTGACCATGAATAAAGCAGGCAGGCATGGGGACCTTTCATATGGCAAAAAGATTACAGGAAAATCCCCCCCAGTGCTCAGGTCTAACAAAATGTGGAAAAAAATGGTTTTGAAACAATTAAGCAGGACAAAAAGATATGTACAAGATAAAAGCAACTGAGATGAGGGTTTTTTTGTTTGTTTGGAATTTGTGTTGTAGGGGAGTTTGTTTATTTTGTGTTTTTTTAAAGAGATTTAAGAACAGAGAATGTGTCTAATCCATTTCAAACAAAGTGCCTCCATCATGCACTTCAGGCATGGACAGGTCTAGAACTCTGAAAAAGGCCTATCTTCAAATAACTGAGATGTAATTTTTCATTTCTATTGCCCAACACCTTCAGCTGTTAAGTACAGGAGACCCAAGCTGTACATTATTTTCATGCTATTGGAGCAGAATGCCAAGTGTACTAAAAGCAATGGCAGAACGACAGTGAACAGAGCTAGGAACTGGGGTTTGAGGTAGCTCTGTATTTCTTCAATGTCAAAAGGTGTGTGAGTATACAACCCACATTCAACTAAAATTCCTTTGTTCCTTAAAGTAACTTATAAATACATGTTAAAAATATTGTAACCTATAGATTTTTTTTCATGTTAAAAACCATGAGTACAAAAACCTCAGAGCATTACTAAAGCAAGAGTTGACAACACACTCCAATAGCAACGGTATCTTAGCAGGTTTTCATAAATTGTTGCCTGTAACAGTAACTTGGCAGTAACTCTGCCAAGAGTTCTACAGTAAATCACCTTGAACAAGCTGAGCTAAGAAGGAACCACTCATAAGAGTGAAAGCTAACCTTGTGGGTTTTGTTTTTTGCTTTATTTTTTCTATAAGAGCAGGGTAACCTAGCTGAAAAAAAGGAAAGAGAGAGCTCTACAACCTACACATGTAATTGTTCAGAACACTAATTTGTTCTTTCAAAGGCACTTTTGGTTCAGATATGGTGACCTATACTTTACAGAACACTGTCTCTGTGTACCACCTTCTCTACTGCATCATGATGCACAGCACAATTACTGGCAGGAAAAGTAAAAAGACATGGAAATTTGAGACATGACTGGTTCAAAAGGAAAGACTACAGTGACCTCTTTAGGTATGGGCTCTCTGGAACAATCTCAGAGACAAGCTTCTGAGGTGCTTTATTTCAGAAGGATTCTGACAGCAGCACCCTCACCAAGGCTGACATTCACTGCCTCCATTCAGCTCACTCTTGGTTTAGTAATCTGCCATGCAGCAATTAAACTTCAGCAGGCATGGAGGGAAGTGCTCAGCTACAGCAATACCTCTGGCAGGGTGGTTACAGCATTCATGCAAGAGATGCAAGTTTACATCTTTTAAGACAAAGAGACCTTTAAAACCCAAGTCCAAGAATCAAACAATACCTATATGCAAACAGCTGTATACACAAAGAACACCTAGACCTAAGTATCTCCATATCGAACATTTTTCACTCTGTTTTTGCTATATTTTTGATAGACAGTGCTCCTTAAAAAAAGTAAGTTTTTTGTTTGTTTGTTTGTTTTGGTTTTTTTTTTTCATTTTGGGAAGTTAGGGGAGTTTTTACCTCTTCTGGAGGAAGGCATTGGATCTTTGGTGTTACACCATAAAATCTTGTAAGAGCTTCCTTTATAGCAGTCATCTGAAAAATTAAAATGCTTATAGAGATTAATAGGTCACAAGGACATCTTCCAACAGCTCCCACACTGGTTAAACTCTCAAAAACTTTTATAAAAAGCACAACCTTAAAGAACTATAAAATTTTAAAAATATTATTTGTTCTACAGAAATTAGTTGAATCCTACTGAAAAAAAAGTCCACACACATGATTTTGTTTTATTAAAGATTGCCTCTTACCTTGTAATATGAACTGCTCGGCTTTATCCCAGCTTTCAAGAGACACCTGAAACAAAGATAAAACATTTCGCCATTTTTCATGTATGCAAATATACCTTTATAATCATAAGGTAAAACAGATCTTAAGAACCTGTCAAGCATTACAGTGACGGGAGCAAGGGCAACTTGTCTTTCATTGTTTGCCAGCCAAGGAAAGGCTGAAAGGACATTTTCTGAAAGGACACTTCCCATCTAACTTGACAGGGTCAGGAAGAACCCTTTCCCACACCTTAATCTGAGGAACTAGGATAGTTCAGTCTTCAGATACAGTTAGGGGAAAGGGAGTTTCAGAGTGCTCTGTTCAGTGCCAGAGTGTAACTGCTCCCTCCCCCCTGCCTTGAGTCATTCCACCGTGCTCCTGCCACTGCGGAGGGCATGGGGGCAGACTTGTGAGGGCATTCCAAGCACCCTCATATCCAAACACAGAATGGGCTTCCTGTGGTGGGAGACACACAGCACACTGGGAGAGGGATACAGCATGTCAGTCAGAATCAATGTTACTGTCAGAGCAGAAACTGTTCCTAATAAATATGTTTTTGAAGAGGAAAAGCTGGTCACATGAGAGAAATGAGGTAGTGCCCAAGAACCTGTAGCCTGTGTACCCTTCCTTTAGGCTCAGTCCTGAGAGGGTTCACATTTCCAAGCTGGCAAGATTCAGGACCTAACATGTGATGAGTCTGTGAGTTCCAGCTTCTTCTGTAAGAAGTGGGAATGGTGAGTATCTTGCAGGATTTAATCCACAAATGCTGATAATGCTCAACCCTTCCCTTCCAATGTCAGTTTTGGCACAAGGAAGATTTTACCCAGCTGACTAAATGACAAGCTGTTTTTCACTGTCATTTTACACTGGATATAAGGAGGCCGATAAAATAGATGATGTTCTGTTAATTCTTACAGAAGGCTGCATGATGTCCGCTTTTTAATAATTTGATTTGTGGAAATAATTTTTTTAATCACTGGCATTTTTTGTCTTTCAAGTAGAAATTATATACAATGAGAACATTTTCAGTCTTTTTTCTCTTCAGTAAAGATAAAATTAATTGTACTAATTTTCACAATAGATAATAAGCTTTGAGCAATTAATTTCAACATGCTTCAGTCTCTATTCTTTTGCAGTGTTGCACATGCTGATACAGAGTCACATCCTCGATCACTGTGCCATCTGTAAATGTTTTAGTCACACCATCACAGCTACTTAGGCAATTGACTTAGACATCGTTAATTTTACCATTACATATGACATGCTCAAACACTGAAAACCCTCTCAGAAAAATCTGCTACAGTTTTAAAAGACATTTTCAAAATCGAGGTGGGAGGGAAGAAAGACTTATTTTCTTTGTGCATATGCAAAATAAATGAGACTTCAAGTAGGAGACTGCTTGGACGGGATACTGGCAGAGCATAAACAACATGAGCTGGTTTGGGGTTTCTCTGGAGTTGTTTTATTGAATTTTCTAAAGGTATGTTTCTTTGTACAAAACTATTTCCTCTCTCGGATACTGTCCTCTCATGGTCAACGAATCTAAGTCAAACATCCTCTCACCCATACCAAGCACTGATCAGGAAAGGACTCTAACCTTCTGGCATTCAACTGCAGCCAGAACAGATGCATACAGCACTTGGACAAGCCACAACAGTCTCCTCAAGACTTTGAATGTGGAATGGCCAGTGCTTTGGAACAATAAGGAGAAATCAGCCCCTAGGACAAAGCAATCCCAGTCACACTGGGGTTGTCACAAAGGACAGCAGAGGACTGCCTGCAGCGACTGAACCCTTCATAACCTCCTCTCTTGCTGTTGCCTCTCAGCCTTTTCCCAGGATGTCCTGCATGATTTTGCCTGCAGCTTGTCCTTTCCCCTGAGCACAGCACTGTCTTAAAAACAAGTGTTTGGGCTCAGCATGATTCAGAAGTTTGGGGAGTTTTGTCACTTGATTTAGAACTTTACAGGCACCATAGCTTTTGGTACCAAGATACAGCCTGTAAAGCTGCTCAAAAATTTACTGGCTCACGCTGTCTAGAAGGATGCTGCTAAGAATGATGCTGGCTTATCTGACTGAAGTGACCAGACACTGCTTCTCAGGGTAACAACTCTTCCTCTGAACTTCAGTACTAAAAATAATTTATGCTAATTTTCATTTCCTCTCTACCATGAGATTTTTGGACTTTCATTTGAGGCTAGATCTGAAACCTTTAGGAACTGTTTGAAATAAAAGCCAGATCATTGAGTTCATTTACGTACCCATTGAGATCAACATGCTGGTAGAGTTCTATGGCTTTACCAAAGTATTTTTTCTGAGAATTAAGGACCTCAAGTGTGGCTGCACAAGTGCCATGTTTTTCCCACTCATGTTTCCTACAGGAGAAAAGCAAAATGCAAATTTTAGAACACATTACTGGCAGATACATGTGCTGTACAAGCTAGCCACTGTACTTAAATCAAGTACCTGAAAGGCTACAATTGTGGAGTAGGACACTGCATTCAAATTTATCACACATGTAAAAGGTAAACCCAAGCAAGATCACTCCAACCATTTCAATTACAGCAACATCTGTAAATTATATATATAAATATATATCATGCTCTTATAATACAATGCCCTCTTAGTATATTTACACAAAGATGTTTGGAGGTCAGAATGCAAAAAAAATTGCCTAGAAAATTACTATCTCTACACTTCTTGTAAGTTTTATTACAACCTTTTGTGTTAAATGCACTTTTAAAGCACTATTTTTTTTTCTGAACTCAAAGGATTAAGCCTTATTTTGGGTGAAACAGTGTAATTGCACAAGCTGCTAAGATTTTAGCATCAGCTTTTATGCTGGCCTGTTGCGGAATTTTCATAGGCCTCCTCTCAAGTCTTGCTTCTAGTCCACTATCCATTCTCCTAAGAGCAAGAAACAGAGAGCAAAAGAAATTCTTGCAGTGTACAGCAGACAAACTCAAACAGGACAAAAACTGGGGAAAAGACAAAAATGTTTCTATCAGTTCTAAAGTCCATAGAAAGACTAAGCAGTATAATCTTTTGTGACATGGCCTGTGGATGTCTTTTTTTAAAATTCTTTTCAAATTTTTACAATCCACTTGTACTATATAGGTATCAGTTCAGCAGATGTACTCAAATATTATCTAATCACAAACTCCTGCCATCATCACAGCGTCCTGTGACCTTACGATGCCTTAAGTACATAATAAAAAAGCAGAGAAGGACAACTATTATTCACTTGAAAGCCTACCTTAGAATTGTCCATTGATATTAAAGCTTCAGAGATTTCTTAAGGAATTTAAACACCTTAAAAGAAATTATGTTTGGATTTGGAGAAATAGTGCACCACTTCTGAAGAGAAAATAAATAAAGCAACTGTGGTGTCAGGAGATTTGAGGCAGGGGAGAAGATGCTTTACTGTAAGATTTTCACTGTATCTTCCCAAATTTAGCCTTGTAGAGAGTTCTCATCCTGGCTGTAACATTTAACACAACTGCATGTCAAATAAATTGTTTATTGCCTGGAAGAGTCTGGTTTCCATGGGCAAATTTCTCCACAAGGGATTTTAAATTACTACTGAAAAAAGACACCAGTGTTTTTAAGTAAACAGAAGGTCTTTTGGGGGTAAACTTAGCAAGAGATATAGTTAGGTTGCATCAGAAGCAGGTAATAGTCATATCCAAAGGGCTACTAAAAAAACCAGCAGCAAGCTGGAAGCAAGGCTTGGCATGTAAGATGACAATTTTAGTCCAGAGAATGCAAACATGCATGTCTGTAAAACTAATGGTGATGTACCTGTCTTTTGAAGGCTTTCAGTAGTACTTATATTTAAGCTCTTTCTAAAAAGAAGGCAGAAATAGAGGGCCAAAGATCTGCTGGCATTCAAGAAGCCTATCATTGCTACCATGGAACTGCTGTTGGAGTGGTTTGGTGCAGTCTGCACTGACAGTGCCTGTGCACCATCATCTGCAGCAAGCCAAGAATGCACCAGGCCCAAGTGTTTTAATCAGTCCTGTGAGCTTCCAGAATGGACAGAGACTTTAGTCTCCACAAAATATTTACCAAGACTTTAAGATAATACAGTGTCACTTTATTTTGCAGCGCAGCCATGTTAAAAGAAAAAAAAAAAAATACTGAAACAGCTGCAGGTGTTCCATCCTTCTGCACCTCTTGCACCCCTGAGCTTGGTGGTAGCACAGAGCTGCTGTCAGTAACCTCACTGAACAGAGAAGTGGCTACCATAACACAGCACATTCTGTTTTTCTATTTTCTCTTCTACGAGGAAGCCTCAAAGGAAAGCTCTCTCAAGACCAGCAACACAGTGAAACTAGCTATGGAAAGAGAGCTGGGAAGCTGCTCTTGCAGCTAGCTGTGATATCCCAGGAGTGCTACTGCTAATCAGATTTAATGTGTAAACAGCAGCTGTTTCTCCTCCCTGGGAACAAAGGAAGAAAACATTATCTTGCTAAGTTTCATTTCTCTAAAACTTCTGCTATAGCCCTCTCTTCAACAGCTGCATTTTATAAAAGAACAGATCTATACTGTAAATGAGACTAGCAAGACACACTGCTTCAGTGGCCTCCTGAACACAACCTCTCATGCACCTGAAGAACTACTCAGACAAATTTTTATAAAATAATATCCAAAATGCTTTTAATGGCTTTTTTGTACTCACCAGAACTGGGTACGATTCAGAGATGAATGAAGCACATCAGGCCAGTAGTGTCTCATGTCTGACATAAGATCCTAAAAATACCATAATTACTAAATGCAACTACAGCATTGAAAAGCTGCTTCTTATACAATCTACATATATTGATAAATTTTTTACAACTAAAGCCTCATCTTTCAGTGTCCATGACTGAAACATTTAGTTGAAGAAAAATAAAAGGTCTTTTTCCCCCATGTTTTGAAAATACACCTACCTAAATATTTGAACATACTAATACTGAAACACTGCCTCAAAGCAAGACTTTCCTTCAATTGTCCCTGCAGAATTTGTTCAATCATGCAGTGTTTCACACTTGTCAGCTCCAGTCTCTTATCCCTGTCTATAATACATCAATGAATTTTGTTGAATTAAATACACTGGGTAGTTTTGTTTTTTTTTTTTTTTAAGTAGAAAAAGAACAAAAAAGGACTAATGGCCTAGGAGAAAACACACAGAAAACAGTTTTCTGAACTTTTGCTTTCTTTGTTTGGATTTTGCAGTAGAAAGTGTGAAGGGAGAACACCGACTGACTGAATCTTTTTCTTTTCACAGGTGCTTTTTGTCACTGCAGATCCATCACCTATGTAGTGGTGGACCTCTAGATTTTATTAAGGAGGATGTGGCTAAATGAGGCAAGCTGCATGTTCACAAAATCAAGTAGGTAAAGCTGCTAATGATCACAAGGATGGCAACTTCAAATAGTACCAGAAGCACTAAAAGAATTTCTGGAGTCCTTGAAAAACCCTTCAGTAAACATTAAGAGTGATATTACAAACTGCAGATTTTGCATATAGGATGTGCAAAAGCTCTGCCTGGTATGTCTGTTTTTGTTTTAAATACCTTGATCTCGGTGACATTGAAATGCCATGTCCTATTACAGTCTTCAGCTCTGTCAGGCCTAGGGAAGCAAAATAAAATTGAAGAAAGAGGTCTCCTAACCCACTACTGGTAACTAATGTATCATTGGCCTGAATTTTGAATATGCATGATTACAGCTGGAGATTTTACTTAAAAATGCAAGTAAACCATCAGAACCTACAGTGGTTTAGAAGTAAAACCTTCAAGACACTAATTATGACCAAAAGATTTCTCATAAAGATTCAGAAGATGGCCAAAAGATTTTGTCATGATTTCTTTGTTTGGCCTTTTGGTTCCTTTCATTCTATGTAAAAGTCATTTGGGTGTGCCAATGACTTGGAAGGGTCTTGCACGTGATGTCACTGGTGTCACTAATGGCAATGATCTCCTAAATTGCTGCCCCATCTGATGTTTCTGCAAGTATCACCAAGACATCTCAGGGAATCAATACATAATGCTGTTCACTTTTCCAGGAGGCATAGCTTAAACTCCTGTATTGATTCTAACCTGTATTTGGCCAGAAAATTTTTGAATTGCTGCCATTGGCATCAATTCCAGTGAGTTGAATCCTTTGAAGCAAATTACTTTTTCCTATACTTTTGCAATATTTGTGTATATATAAGATACTTAAAGCCACAAGCAGTCATGAGATATTAACAAATTCTTTTTACTTAGAGAGACCAAAAAAAAAAAAAAGAAGGGAAACAATAGTTCCCTTTGTGGTTGAGACTATTTCTGATCTTATGAGGAGGTTTGTAAATAAAATGCTTATGTGGCCAGAGAATTTCAGCAAGTCATGAGATACAGAAGTGTATTTCAGTTTTATGTCAAGCCATAGGGTTTTAATTTTGTTTCAATCATAAGGACAGATTAAGATCTTCAAAAAAAAACCCCACAGAAACCAACCAACCAAAAAACAAAACAAAACAAACAAACAAACAAAAAAAAACCAAAAAACACCCCAAAAAATTACCCACAAAAAAGAAACAAAACACACGCCAAAAAAAAAAAAAAATCCAACCAAACAAAATCCTACCCAACAAAACCAAATCACTAAACATCCCAGTACAAAATTTAATTTTTGCTTTCCAGGCTAAAATAAAATCACTCTATGATCATACCACAATCCATGGATTGTCCAGTACTTTGGTGGGTCATGACAATCATTAGCATTCATCTGTAGGAAACAAAACCACAGAGTATTTGCTGCATGTATGCAGTAAAGGTTTAAAGGCAAAAGTAAAACCTCATTCAGTGATGGCCCAAGGTTCTACTGTGGCATGCCAACTTTTCCTTGCCAAATCAGGAACTGGTGAACTCCAGTTACTTAAAGCTGTCATGGATTATGCCACTTAGGGACCCACTGGCATTAGAGTTTTGAAGCAGATCAGTGAAATCTGAACAGACAGCGTAAAGAGAAGACAAAAGGATAGGTGCTGAGGTAACAGAAAGTAGCCTGATCCATGCTAAATGAACAGAGCTTTATCTGCATTTATAGTATTCCAGGTGGCAGCTCTCTGTATTTTTCCCATTACCACATCTTTTCAAGGAATGCAGAGCCATTAAAATAAAAACATGCAAAATAAACTATAACATTGGACAAGCACAAAACCCTCTTTAAGCATTCAGGACTAGTTTAATCATTGTATTAAAAGTGAAAAATACAAAGAAGATATTAAATATATTGCTTATTCCAAGTAAAACAGATTTATGCTTTAAAGATTTTGATTTGAGGGACAAGGGAATGGAGAAAAAAAGGAAGTCTAAATACCTTCCTACAAAAACCAGAAAAATAGAGCCTCCAATAAAAACTGTTGATAATACAGGAGAAATAGTCTACACTTTAATTACTGTTTAGAGCAGAGACATATGCCTGAGATGAACAAACTAAAAAAAAAATCTGTGTCACACATCACAGAATACCATTACTGTATTTTCCCTGATTATTCTTCTTAGGAATTACAGCTCTTTCAAGTAAACATTTTTGCTATTAACTAACAACCTCCCCAGACATTCTTTTCCCATAATAATAGCTTTCCTTTTTGGCTCTGTAGTCTGTCATAATTATGCCAAAATGCCTTTTATGTGATGCCAGAGCAAGAGCAGAGTGTAGAGAGGAGCAGAGACAGGCCTGTAATCTCACTAATTGCCTTCCACATGCCACAGGCCAGTGGCAGCAGATCTGTAAATTGTGCAAGACTTTCTTGTTCTGTGTCCATTTCCTTCCTCTCCTCTCTTGCCACCAACAATACAAGCAATTACACCCAGCACCAGCTTTTTTTCCTGAAAGGAGTATTTTGAACAAACACACACTGCAAATGCCTAAACAATATTGCTCTGTCATGACACAAGCTCTGTGGATCTGGAGGGGTTTGGCTATCTAGCCCAAAGTACAGCGAATTAATAGTCAACAGCTTGCTCAACTGAGGTGGCAACAAAAACAGTGCAATTGTGCTCCTTATTCAGTCTTTAACTGCAGTTCTCAGACATGCTAATGGAACAGCCAGAGCATTTCAGATTTGAAATCATGGCACTAACCTTCCTAGCAGTTTCTTCTATCTGTTTGGTCAGACTCTTGGTGTTACCCTGTGTGCTGGCGGAACTGGGAGGTCAATGCAACCTACAACACATGAGTTCACACTCTGCATGCTTTGGCCAGCTTCATTCAATCTCCTTGTTCATTCTAGCCTTAGTGTCTTTCCAATGTTCATTTTAAATCAGTATCATAAAAAATGCAAATGATGGTCTGCAAAGCGGGGTGTCCCTGCGTGCTGGTGCAAAACCACTCCTTGTCAGCCTTCCTGTTTATCACAGACTGATTGCTGGAGTATTAATTCAATCTCAGGCAACCACTGACTTGAAACAGAGGTACAAATACTTATTTGTACCCAGAAAGCCCTATATACCTAGATTCATTTGAAAAAAGAAGCACTGTTTTATCCTTTTTTAAAGCAAACTGATAATCAAACCAATCCAAATGAACCATACATGACCTATAAAACTGAGCAAAGTTCTGGTGAGGCTGTAGAGCACCCACCACACAGAGGGAACGCTACAGCAGAGGGATTAGTCTATTTGCAACAGCAAGTCATTGCACAAACAGCACTTGCCAGAAGCATGGAAGCTTTTATAATCTCTGAAACACCAAAAAGTGAAATACCATTGATGTGTCCCAGAAGTGTCACCTGTTGAGCTGGCTAAGTTACAAATCCCTTGGTACTGCAGCTGGAAAAGGCAAGAGTAGTGCTACTGGATCCCATACAGATACACCAAATCAAAATAAAAATCAGCTTCTGGGAAGTGAAATATTTAATCCTGTTCTCCCTTCCAACCACCTTGCTTCAGTACGCCATCTCTTTAATTAAGATAAATTACAAGTTATTTTGTAATGAGACATGGCAACTGGAAAGAAAAATTCTTGCTTTTCAAACTGTGCAGAGAGTTCACCTCTTCAACTTCTTCCCCTCAAACATTGTGCAATTACTCCCCTTCCTCCTTTAGTCACTTTAATTCTTTCTGTATTACGTGACTACTTCTATTTTTATGAAAAAAAGAAGGAAAACAAGTATTTCTATTCTTCATTTGAGCCTCTGCTATAAAATTATTGCCAAAGCCTGAACTTAGGAAATTTTTTATCTCATACTGAAAAATACAAATTAGAAAAAAAAAATCATCTGTTACTTAACACAACATTCAAACTTGAATTCAGGCTGTTCTGTTCATTACTCTATTCTATTGTCCTTTTTTTGACTCTTTCCTTTAATGAGCACATATGTGAAGTAAAAGGCAGATGACAGCAGGTACCATTTCTTTATTGTCCTTCCCATTAGTAACAGAAAAAGAACTCAATAACTTACAAACTTGTAGTGGATTTTCCACATTTCACACAAACACAAAAACCCCAACAACACAGAAAATTTTATCTTTTTGCAATCTCCAGGATGCAAAAGCTGAAATAATAGTTCTCGTTTTAAGTTCTGGAATAAAAGGTTTTCACAACTCCATAAAAAGGCAGTAGGAAAGTCCCTCTTCTTGCCCTTGAGTTGATCTTAAGTCACACTCATTTGTTACTGAAAACTGTGGCATGAATTAGCCACAGGCACAAATTTTTAAGGGAACATGAAATTCACAATCACTTGAGGTCTGTGAATCTAGTTTAGCTATCTTTGCATAAGACATAGTCACCTTAGGTCAATTATATGGTACTGGAATTTCTAATCACTTTACAAGGAAGAAAATCTCTTTTCTTCCTTCACCCTTTTCACTGTAGTAGTCAGTAATTAGGTCCTGGGGTTCTCATTGCTTCCATGATATCACTTTATTTTAATGGGTTAGTTTGGAAGATATGATTACAAAACACTTCCCAATTTAATTGTGCCGATCACACTCAGTATTAAAAAGCATCAGCTGAATACTTACTTTTTAAAGCCCAGGAAGAGCTGGGAGAGATGTATTCTCAAATTTCTGGCATGCTGATCTGTGCCCTCTAAATTTTAAAGAAGGTCTTTTGGGCCTTCAAAAGCCTAAAAAAACTTTTCAAGCACAGATTTGCAAAACAGGTAGGAATTAAGATGCAGCTCATCCACACACCTCGAGAACACACTGTGTATGAAAGAGTCTACAATCAGATTCCTTTACACAGGAGGCATAAACAAAGAGGTACTTTCAGAAAAAAAGTATCTCACAGCTTTTGCCATAAATTATATAATGACTTCTGCTGCTTCTTTCACAGCTTTTTCCTTTCAACATCATGTCAGGAGTTTAAACTGAATAATAACATTAAAAATATTTACACCCTGAAAAATACCAGTTCTCATAGATAAATACACCAAACACACAGAAGAATCTACCTACTTAAAAATACTTAAATTAATTCCTGAATTTAGGAACTCCTCTTCTGTAAAACAAGAAAGCTGTTATAGGAGTATAGCTGAGATCTTGTTTCTTCATATGACTCAATGATGGGAAACTAGGAAAAAAAGTCACTTAATATGATTTTAATATCACTTTTTCTGAACTTCTTTGAATGCATCTGTCCACCTCTTACTACAGGTATCATAAAAAATCAACAAAGTGCAAGGATGCCTACATTTTCTGACGTTCAAGATCTACAACTTCACTACAACTTCAGTAGAAGGTTATGAAAATTATTTGTCAATTTATCAATTACCCTGGAATTCAGAGGAGTAACCAGCATAAATACACAGTGGGGAAACTGGTTGGTAGGGGTTTGCTTTTTTAATTTTGGGTTGTTTCATTTTTTTTTTTTAATTTTTTCCCAATTCTTCTCATCTCATCCATACAAGCAAGGGTTTGCACTGCTACTGACTCTGAACACTGACTTGTGGTAGGCACTACAAACTCTTCAACACCAACATCTCTTCTACAAGTCATTAACAGTGATGCTTAATCAACAGAAAATCAAACAAAATTGCATCAAATCTTTCCTTATTTCCACTCAAAAACAGGCAAACAAACAAAAAACAGAACAGTGGTCTTGGTCTTTGGTCTCAGTCACACGCATCTGACTTTGTTATTGATATTACCTTCCACATTCATTTGTCTGAACCTGAAGCTAATGTATTACCCACAAGGTTCTTCAACCTTGTGTCAGTAAATCTGGTAACATTTTTAACTAAACTGTATGGGAAGAGACCTTTGAATACTTCCAGTATAGGAAAAGTATTCTACTTATCAGATTGTAGTAGATACTTCATAGCAACAGTATACCTCTTAGCTGTGCTTTGACAGATGTATGTTGGAAGGTTGGGTTCATTTTGGGTTCACACCCCTCAAATACAGCAAAAAATGCAGAAATACTCAGAGACACCTGCCACAACACCTTTACAGCTCTCTTTCCTGACTGAATCACTATTTGATGACATCACAGAAATATTGGAGCCAATATTACAAAGCTAAGAAAACTAATTGCGCAGCAGATAGCTAAAATATTGAACTGTCATCAGTCAAACAAGGCAGGCAAGTCTTCCTATATAGTCTGATGAAAGTCTAGGATTAAGTTTATAACAAATAACATGTCACAAATTCTGTAACAAGCTTAGTGTACAGTGTACCCTACAATGACAACTCTATCTGTAACACACCACAATCTTTCCAGTTATGGCTGCTCTGCATTTCAGGGGAAGTAGCAGAAGTTGCATCAAGATCAGGAAAAGCCATTATAAAGGCATAACCAAGATTAAATACTTAATGGGCTTTATTCAATCTGTTCATTATGATCCAATGCTACCTTTTTTAGGATAAAATAGAAACACAAAAACCTCACCTTACATACAGTCACTGGCCAATGATGAGCAAAATACAGCTTTTTCCAGGCATGAGGGTGGATGCCACTGGAGAGAGACAGATAAATTTATTTTTCTTCAAGTATTTTAAAAAGAGGAACACCTTCAGGCACACTCCAAACTAATGATTCAAAGAGAAACAACATATAAGGAAACATGCTAATATCTCCATTGTTAAACAAATTCTCCTTCTGGCATCCTATCTCCATATGCTTTCCATATGTATGCATTTCTTAAGTATGCAGAGGGGAAAAAAAAACCCTCAAAAATTTGTTCAAGAAGTGTTGTATCATTTCTACAGAGGCCTTTTCCAATAGTTTGGAGCAGACCTATTCTGGTTAAGTAAATGTAAAGAAAAAACCTGTTGTATCAGACACTACAGCAGATATATTTAGTTATTAAGAAACCAGACAAAGTAATTAAAGATAACAGCAAATGGGAAAAAATCAACAGAATTGTAAATTATTTAAACTGACAACATTACGTGCAGAACTGTCAAAATAAATTGTTATTCTCTGGAAGCTAACAGCCACTTGTCAGTCATTAGTTCTTGCTAGAGGATATATTACTAAAAGAAAAAGGAAAAAAAAAAAAAGGAATAAAAGACCAAGCTAATTCTTCTCGACCTGAGGGCAGCCTGAGGGATGCTTCCATGTTATATCACACCTCAGTTTCTTCCTCTTCCTTTCTACTTTGCAATGGCCACATTTTCTCTTAAGCATTCACATATATTTGTGGTTTTCTGTATAATTTAGGAGAATAGCTCTGGAACTTACCAGGCATAGCCACAATGAAAACTATTAATACTTTTATAGGGGTCTTTACTGTTGCTGTAGAAACCTGAATAGATAAATTGCCCTATATTGCAGAGCAGTTAATTTACTTGGTTTTAAAAAGCCCTTGCTTAGAAACAATCTTTCATTAGACTTTTCATTAGACCTTTATCTGTATTTGAAATAACAGCTGAACTTCTGCAATGACAGTCATGCCAAAAAGAGTTGTCCTAGAACACACTTTTTGGCTAAGGATAGGTCAGAAAATAGTACTTATTAAACAGAGCAAGTTAAGCTCAGAACTGGCATTCAAGGAAAGCCACTTTCAATACCTATGCAGCTTCAGAGATATCCCCCCCTTCTCTGGACCTGAGTTATCCTGCTCTGTGCAGCACAGGAACGTGGCTCTAGAGCTGATTCTTTGCCAAAATGGCCAAGCCAGAGCTTAAATCCTGGGGATTGAAGAAAACATCAGTACAGTGTCTAAGCTACCCACTAACTGCAATGTAGGCACTGAAAGTAGTTCAGCTCTGAACTGAGCACCCCTAACCATCCTCTTGCCAAAGCACTAAAAGGAAGCAGAAAAGTTTATTTCCTCATATAATGCAATAGGAATTTCAGCTTTGACCACAGAAGTGTGTGACTTGGGTGTGGTTTCTCCCATGGCCCATTGCTATTGAAGCTCAGATTTTTCCAAGGGGCAACAACCACTAAAAGGTAGTGCAGCAATCTGATACAACCTCAGCTGGGATGTCATATTAAAAATAATTTTATATTGTCAGAACAGAGAAAATAGTAAGGAAAAAAAAGATAAATAAAAAAACTAAATAATGTAACAGTGCAATTCACGCCACAGTGATGACTCCAGATTTTTTGCTATAAGTGTCAAAATAATTTTCAGTTTTTGTCATTACTACATCACAACTCTAAATGATTAATCTACAGCAAGATTAGAAGTTTTAAGTGCATCAAATGGAATTCAAGTTTCCCCTCTTTCTTCATACTGACACATGTAAAGGTTTCCTCAGGCATGATCCTTCTCCAGTTAATGTAGATGCCTTACTATAAATCACATAAGGGTAGAATAGTACATAATAACAGATTTACATTAGAAATTAAACTATTCTGATCTGCACTTAAGAATGAGTTGTCACAGTTTCATTTTAAAGCACAACGTACCTTTGAGTAAAAGTATCTGAAGTACACCAACAACATAGTGCCATGGAAAACCAACCCAGAATCCAATAGTGCTGCTTTGCAGGTTTCATTTTGCTATCCAAAGAGCTGTAAAAAGGTGTTGAAAGAAGAAATCTGTTATCAATCCAGCACACTTAAATGTTAAAATGCAAAAAAAAAAAACCCTACTACGTCAGAAATAGCAAGTAATGGTAACTCTAGATTAGATTTATAACCATGGGTAAAATGGGGATGTCTTTCAGGGCTGTGCCATACAATGATTCCCCAGCTTGTATGGTAATTTTCATAAACTAACGCCATCAAGGATGAGATCACCGTTTCTTTTTTTCTTTACTTGCACACGGTTGCAACAGAGCCGCCTTCCAATCAGGAGAAATACATAAATCTTCTACACAGCTATACTTTATGGAATTGAAGACTCTACTTGTAGTCAGCTCAAATGCCCAAAGTGATTAATTACAGAAGCTTTGAATTTAATATTGAATATTAGTGTTGGATTAGCCAAGGCCGATATTAGAAACTCACCAAGTATGATGTCCAAAGATTAAATTCTGTCTAAATGCCAGTTGACTACTAAACTAATATTTTTTTTTAAATGCTGCTAAAACCACATGAATTTCTGTTCTTGTTATAAACCTGAGATAGCCTCTATGAAACCAAGAGCAATTTGCCTAATACTTCACGGACCTTAGAAGTCATGGGATAAAAAAAACCAAATCAACCTTCACAAACAGAAGGACTTTCACTTGGCACGGGTCAAAAATCCCAACTGTCTCCCAAATCCACCAGTCATTTCACAGCATTTCAAATGCTACCTTCTAGAAAGGGATGTACATGCACATATTTACATGCAAGTTATGAAAGCCTCACCAAACCTACTTCCCAACTTTCTCAAAATGACAACCCTACACCACAAGACACCACGTGTAACCTAGGTGAGCTTTCAAAGATCTCTCTCTACACAAGCTGTATTCTTTTTTCTATGCAGGTTTTTTTTAATTCATGCTCACCACAGTCAAGTAAAGCCTATTTTGACACCAGTGAAGACATGGCTGATTCTGCCATACCACTGAGAAAACTCAGTGTAATTCATATTCACAGCTCATTATAAAGAAGAGCCCATTTTTCCACAGTTGTTATGTGGCTCTGGACCCAGCTTGCAGAACCCCACAGTTCTGCAAACTCTGTGCCAGAGCTGAAGTACAAAGGAGGGAGCCCCCCTGCTTGCAAAATGTGTGGGGATTTCAAAACTCGTGAGGGGCTTGGGCAACAACAGTAACCATTAACCAGCTAAATTTATCACAAGGTCTTGCTAAATTGTGAGGAAGCTAACACCTTTAACACATTCTCCCGTTTCATACATTAATGCCTCTCTAACTTGTAATGGACACATTATCAGGGTACTTGGCCTAACAGAAGATATAAGAAGATAAATATTAGTTGCCAACTGTTAACTTCCCAAACTAGTTTCTCAAAAACACCTGAAGGAATTTCACTCACCAGGTAATAAGAAAAAAAAAAAAATTTTAAAAATCATTTGGAGAGTGCTACTTGTATAGAAAAGCAAACAATAATGTAGAACAAATCTTTAGCAAAAGCTAGCCAAAGCAAGATATATATGCTGTATTAAAGAAATTGATATAGTCATACTATAAAGCCACAAATAAGTAATTTGTGACTTTATAAAGTATTAAAAAAGTCACAAATAAGTAATTAACTGCTGGATAGCCAATTTCCCCAAGAGTTCTGCACCTGAAGTGATCTCCAGTCTCATCATTTGAACAGCAGGAATTAATGATGATATGAGATTCTGCCTTACAGACCTGCTTAATGGTTTCGTCTTCTATTATTTTGAACTGAAAACCAACCAAGCAAGACTACTTTTCTGCATTAAAAACTATCAAGACAAAACACTGAGAGATGTAAGGAGTGTAAGATTCATGTAAATATCTGCCCTACCTACAAAAAGCAGGAAGCACCACTTAAAAGACAGTAATGTCACACATCACCAAAAAAAAAGCTGTACTCTACAAAGGTGTGGAAGAAACACCTTAAGGAAGTCAATTATGAAGAAAAATAACCCAGCAAGCATTATAGCATTTCTTTTGATGTAAATTGGTAGGCAGAAAGAAGCTTTTTTTCCAGTGACTAAATTGCAAAAAAAAAACCATAAAGGCAATTGTCTCCTTTCTCACTGGACTCTTATGCTTGATCAAGTGACGACCAGGAACAGAGGAGGCTTCAAAAAATGCTGCTATCAGGGCAGCAGAAGGTGCTGATTTATTCTATATATTGTTCTGAACCCTGAAACCATGAAACCTGGACATAGAGCAACAAAGCAGGTTTGAAAGCCCCCAGTCTGTAACTCTCACTTTTTTTCCCACTGATAAACAATACATAAACTCTCTCTAAGGATTTAGCTCAGAAGACAACCTTGCAGCTACCACAACACTATCATGACAGACTGATTTATTCAAGCTGACCTTTTATTTGTCTGTGACATTGATGGTGGCAGGTGAAAAGTGCATCAATCTCACCTTAAAGGCATCTGTATGATGCACATTTGAGGAAATACACGCATCCATATGAAAACTGTATTAACAACTAAGATAGAGCACATACATTTTTAATAAAAATTGCTTCTGTTTACTAAAAAACACACTAGATTACTAATTTCATTAATACAAGAAAGAACAGATTTAACAAATCTTACACCAACTCTTCTCTAATAAGAAACAGGGATTTCGTATTGTGAAAGTTACAAAAAAAGTCAAAAAGTTCCAAAAGATTTCTTAACAGAAAACTTAAAACTTCAAAATAAAAGCTGCACACATACATAAAATTATTACTTGCCACTAGGCTATCACCATATTTTCATTATGGATAAAATTCCAAAGTGCAATAATAGCTCTGGGATTACTCTTGATTTACTGTATCTAGAAAAGGAATGCAAAACACCTGTTTCTGTGTGTGTTTTAGTAACCCAGTTAGGGCAAGGTCACTTTCAGTTATGTTAGCATTGTTCCATGCTGTTTTCAAAATTATCTGCCCAGGCTTATCAAACACTAGAGAGAACTTGTAATAAACACTGAGGAAATCCTCCTTTAACATATTCACTATAGTTTGAATTCTAATATACCATCTGGAGGGGAGTGCTGATATAGCACATGCTTCTTTTGGACTCTAGCAATTGGTCACCTCTTATTTTACTTCCTTATTTTCTTTCTGTTTTGCTTTTAACAATAAGCTTGACTAGCAAACCTCTCATTAATATAGAATCTCCTGCTCTACAGTTAAGTTCAGCATGTAAAATCAGAAGAGAAGACGCTGCAGAAGAGCACTCAAGCATTAGCAGGAGATGCCCATGGTTATGACAAAGGATGCACGCAGCTAAATACTGGCAACAATGTCCTCTCAGAGATAAGATTTAGGACAGTTAGCCTGGCATCTAAAGCCACAAAAATGAACACCCAAGGCTTTGGTAGCAACCTTAACAAGTCAGCATGCCACATGTGGCATCTGCCACAACGAGTTAGACAAGCCATGTCACAACACTGTATGACAGGAGCATTAATTTAATTTATAACAACGCTCTTAGCTCCGGCAACTTTTACCTCCACTGTCCACTCCCAGCTAACCACGCATCCCAAGCCCAAGTGCTGGTCCGAGTAACTGCAAAAGGCTCTTCGAAGCCTTTTCAGAGGCAATACTCACGCGCACCGCCACGGCAGGATTTCAGCAGTGCCCCTCTCACAGCGGTCAGTGCGATGGCTGAGCCCGGAGGGAGCAGGGGCAGCGCTCAGCCCCGCCGGCTTCCTGGGGAAGCGCCGAGCACGGCGGCACCGCGCCCGCCGAGCACGGCAACCAGCACACGGCAAGCAGCACACGGCTCTGCTCTAGCACCGATGTCACTCCGGCAGCGGAAAGCCTTTGCTCACATAAACACTCGCTACAGAGGCGTCTGCACAAACCGTAAAGAATGCAAATCTCCCCAGCACCGGAAGCGGGAGGCCTCCAGGCGACAGGAGGATGCCAAAGCTGATGTAAAGTGAAAAAAAAAAAACAAAAACAAAAAACAAACAAACAAACAAAACTATTAGGAGTCTTCCCGCCTCTGGGAAATACTGCCACTTATTTGACTGACTTACGATTTGCTACGCATGGAATTTAAAGCATAAGAAGTGAAAGCAAACACAATCTGAGCCCGTCCCAGGCCTGCAAGTCCCACCTTTGCAGTTCGCGCAACTGAGGACCCCAGTGGCAGAGAGCCACACTCCCAGGCAGAAAAGCCTGGGTATGGCAGGTGCCATACTCAGAACACCTCGGGCGGGCCGAGCCGCAGCTCCCTCCTGCCCGGCTGCCACCGCGGGAGCGCAGCCCCACGGCGGGCAGGGGGCGGGAAGAGGGAGCCAAGGCAGGCCAGAGCAGGGACACTCTCAAATCCGACCTCAGCTGCCTCGGGTTCAGACCTCACCGCAGCTCGGCATGCGGCGCGCACCCCCCGACCCGCGTTACCTTCCTCCCGGCGCTGCCCGCAGGAGCTGCCCTGCGCCCGCCCCTCTCCCCAGGCCTGCGCTCGGCCCCGCCCCGGAGGGCGGGCGGCGGGGGCCGGCACCGCCGCTCCCCTCAGCGGCTCTGCGCGGCCTCCCGGCCGCTGGCGGCTGCTGGAGAGGAGCGCGCTCGGGGTGGCGGCCCCGCGGTGTCCCGGAGCCTCCCCGCGGCCAGCCGGGTACCGCGGGAGCAGGGCATTGTGAGCGCGGGCAAGACAGGAGTGGCGAGATGCGGAGGAAGTAATTTATATGGATGTTTGGCTCGTCCTGCTGTTTTGGTTGTTTCTTCTTTAGGATATTCAAGGATTCACTTATGTTGGTTTCATACTGAGCATTTGCGCGGCACAGAGGTCTTCGAGAGTGCGATGGGGGCTCTAAATAGGCGACTACTGACTAATGCGAGCCCAGGAGCTGACACAGGCGTCTGTGGCTTGCTTCTCCAAATAGAGAAGTTTGAAATGGTAACAACTCGTGTTTGGAAGCAGTAGGAAGTTCCCGAGGAAGGAGCCCCAAGGGATGAGTCAGAACTTGGTTCAATATTTTCTCAGCGGTATGTTAAACTATGAAACATATTCTGACCCTTCTTTCTCTGCCGATGCATGAGTCATAAATACATTGTGTGATTATTAATTATTATTATGAAGTTTTGAACTACAGGGGGTATGTTACAACCATCCTACATCAATGCACTTAAGAAATATGTGGGCAGATCTGCTTCCACAAGCAAAACAACATTTGTTTTAAACAGATTTAATTACAGTCTTTGTAATAATGTCTTTGTTCAACGTCTCAGTTTTATTAACTAGTAAAAAAAATTATGTTTTCATATTTACGTGGTAGGAAGAAGGATGAAGCAAAACTAATCTCTTTGCCTACCTTTTTGTGGAAACGTGAAAATGTGCTAGATGGAATGAGTGATCCATCTATTGTTGTCTAAGAGGTATCAAAAGTTTCAGAAATTTTCTCAAAGACTGAAAAATAGTGAAGCTCTCCAGATCCTTGTAAGCAGTGTCCTCTTCCTGCAGGCTCTTCCTGCCGCTGAGGACACCAGGGCTCCATGTGGCACTGAAGTGTTTGTCACTGCCCATTAAATCAGAAGATAAGCACACCGAGTTGTTCTCTTAGACTGATTCTATCTTTGCACAGTAGGGGTGAAAACACTGGGCTGCACTGCACATCCTCTCCAGCCCGCAGGGTCCTGTGCTCCAGTGCTAATCTTGTTTGAGGTGCAACAGGGATTTGCTCTCTGAGAGTGCCAAATTACCGCTTTGCACTTTGTGAAAACTAAGCTCAATGACAAGTTTCCCATTAGGGTGACTACGAAGAGAGATCCAAAGCTACTCAGAAATAGTGTAGGCCTTTAATATAATAGGACAAAGAAGCCACAATTTTATGTTACAATATCATAAAATAGTGCATGTTAATGGACACTTATTAAAAAGTATGTTTTTGTGAAGTATGCAAAGATAGACAACGGACAGCTACACTGGATAACCATCTCCTCGAGACTTTCATATTTGTCTGTCTACTATGACCTTTTGTTTCTCTGTTGTCTTTTATCTCCTGATTGCTGCCTATTAGCACTCATGATGCTATGAAAAAAATGAGGAAATGTCAGAATATTTGAAAAGTTTCTTTTAAATTTCATGAAAATTATGTTCTCCTCAAAAAATTCTGAACAAATGTGGTAGTACCCTAGATTTCTATATGTTTATATGCTGAAATGCATGGCCTGAAAAAAACTCAACCCAAAATGAGTTGAAACGCTTCAAAAGAATACATTTTTCCAGCTTTCAGCTGTTTACATTAGGATTTAAGAATCAAGATAGACTTTCAAATTTTTTTCTCCATAACACAATGTGTTGTTTTGCTTTGATTATTCCCATTGCACAAATAGAACAAACAAATCCAGCTAGACTTTATTCCTAAAAGTGTGGTAAAGAAACATTTACAATACTCTGAGCAGATGTACACATTTTGGAATATATGTATATTCTCATGTCCTAATTTTAAATCAGTTGACTTAGTCCATGGATTATTTTGAAAGCTTAAATTTTATTTAAATTGTGTTAATAGCCTGTAGCTATGTGTTTCTATGATTTCCACAGAGTTGACTTGGGAATTACATAAATTCAAAATGGAAACATTTCCTTCACACGTGAGACAATTTGAGGCAGCACATTGCAATAGGACACTGGACTGTGCTTTGCTGCCCTCAAGCTGATGGATATTTAGCTATATAATAGTCTGCTGTTTGCATAGCTCAAAAAACATTATCTGTAGAATGGATTGAAAATATTCTACATGTATTTGAAAGCTGGAAGGCACTGTTTATGAAATGCTAAATGAATCTTACAAATTATAAACTATCTTCTGCATCTACTGATTTGTCTTCCTCTGCTCTCTTTTCTTCATGAATTATTTTATCAAGTGGGTTTTTTCTTTCCATTAAGTTTAGAGATCTAGTGAACAAATAATAACTGTAGCACCAGACATTATCTTTCTCCCTCTACTATTTGTTTCTGACATGGTTTTGAAAAATTAAATGGAAAGAATTGTTAAGTGCTTAAGTACAGTGTTGTGGGTTTACTTTAACACAATTTTGTACTGAAGTGAAAGACTGCTAATGTTTCTGAACTTCACAATTTCAAAATACAACACTATATTCTTTGGGCAGCTGTGGGAATGGGCATAGGATTCCAGCAGTACCTCCCATGTGTCCAGCAGAAATGGGGTGGAGTGATGGACACCTGTCCTCACAGGCTTGGCCAAGTCTTTCGAGTATCTCTGAACAGTCGGTGTATGTGTTTTAAAACCAGCCTCCCGCAGTGCCCTGCTTCGCCCGAGGGCCGTACCTGCTCCCTTGGAGCATTCCTAACTTACAAAATTATTTGTCGTACACTGGACTTCTCTTCAATAAAAAAATTATAAGCAGTTCAGCATGGAAAAAATGCCACATGTAGTTCTGCAGAGAAAGCATTACAATTTACAAAGCTTTATACTTTTTGTTTCAAGGAGCAACAAGGAACATGCTTGTTACGAAACGAGGGCTCTAGAAGCCCCTCTAGGTGTTGTTCAGTGCCAGGCGCCCTTGTGGGCAGCAGAGCAGGCTGGTGAGACCTTGCCCGGAGCCCACTGCTGCCGTCAGAAGCTGCTGGAGCGAGCGTGGCCCTGGAACGGGGCTGTTCACCCTCAGCCCGAACACAGAGCAGCTGCCAGGTGTCGGAGCTGTCCAAGCGCTTCTTGAACTTTGACCGGCTCGGTGCTGTGACCACTTCCCTGGGGAGGCCTGGGGGACCTGCTCCAGTGCCCAACCACTCTCCGGAGGAAAACGTTTTCCTAGTATCTAACCTAAACCGACTCAGCTTCATGCCATTCCTTCAGGTCCTGTCACCGATCACCACAAAGAGATGGCTGCGTGCCCCTCTGCTTCCCCTCGCGAGGAAGATGTAGACTGTGTTGAGATCTCCCCTCAGTCTCCTCCAGGCTGAACAGACCAAATGAGCTCAGCCGCTCCTCGTACGGTTGCTTGGGTTCGAGCGTGGCGGGAGAAAGGGAGGGACGCAGGGCGCGCCTGAGGGGCCGCTTGCGGGCGCGGGCGGCCGCGCAGTTCAGCCGTTACCGCCGCCCCCGCTTTGAACTTCCCGCCCGCCGCCCGCGCTGCCCGTTCGCCGCCGCAGTTTCCAGGCTCAGCGGGCGGCAAAAGCGCCGGGCGGCCGCGGCCTCTCTGCGTCCCCTCTCGGGGCGGTGCTGAGGGCGGCCAGCGGCGCGGTCCGCTCCGTTCCCTTGGGTCCGCCCTAGGCTGGCGCCTCCGGCGGCGGCGAATCTGCCGGGCTGGTCCCGCCGCTAGCGCGGTTTGGGCGGTTGTCAGGGAGAAGCAAGATGGCGGCCGCGGCGGCGGAGGAGGACACGGAGCTGCGGGACCTGCTGGTGCAGACGCTGGAGAGCAGCGGGGTGCTCAATAAGATTAAGGTGGGCGAAGAGGGGCCTCCCGCCGGCGGGGAGCGGTGGCTGGGTCTGGCGGAGCTTCGCGGCCCTGCGGAGTGTGGGAGGACCGAGGCTTCCCGTGCTTCGTCCCCTCTCACTCCCGCTTGCAGCCGGTGTTCCCGGCTGGAGCGTTCCCTCGGCGTCGCGGCCTGGTGGTGGCGCCTGCTTTCCCCGTGGTGTTCCCCGGCTGCTCGTGGTGGAGCTGGTGCGAGGGCCCGGGGCCTGACCATCGCACGGCGCTGCCCCGCGGCCGCGGGCATTCGGGATCCTCCGGGCGGGCAGAGCGAGGGGAGCGCGGGGCCGCCGCGGGGAGCCCGGCCCCGGCTGTGCGCGTTCGCTCTCGGGTAGCGTGTGGCCGCAAGAGCTCCCTTGCTGCCGCCAGACTGGCTGGAAGCAGTGGGCTGCAGCGTGGTGCGGGACGGGGCGGGTGAAGTTAATCCCTGCTTCGATACGGAAAGCCCTTACTGAAAATTTCAAGCGGGAGTTGTTGTGGGTCGCTATTTAAGCACTTGTTCTTCTTGAGTGTGGGTTACTTCAGTTGTGCCTTGAAGGCTTGCTAAGTCTGGAAACTCTCGGGGGATGCTGCCTGCTTACAGGGAACAAATAGCGAGCGCTATGTTAAGAAAATTTACAGAAGATAGTGGAGTGCACGCTACTACTGAGTCTGTGGTGCAGCATGAGCTTGTGTCAGAAAGGGTAGGAAAATTGGTTCCATGGATTCTTGTTCAAATTAAAAGCTTGTAGGAATAATTATTGTGTATAATAGAGACCAAGTTTCCTTCAAAGTTGGAGGAGAAATGTAGTTTTCAGATAAGGGATGGTGGTGTTTTTCCAGTGTTAAGTCTCCAGAGGTAGATGGTTGTTGCTGATATTTCAAGAACAGTTCAACAACTGAAGTGGTTTATGGAAGTGAGAGCATCTTTGTGTATGTACTTTCAAGTTTACTGTATTTTGAACTAGTCATACTTTTCAGCAAAATAATATTCAAAACCACATTGTTCATCACTTTCAAATTGGATGTTCCTTAGTTAAGTTCTGTAAGAGAATGAACATTCTAGCTGAAGTAACTGTGTTCTGAGCAGTGAGGCTTTTCTAATACATGTCAGATAGGCCTTTTGGGCCACCTGTTAACCACTCACCTCCTATTAAACAATGAAAGTATGGTGATAGTAAAATTGTAATTTGAAAAAGCATGGCAAGGCAGTTGGGTCACATGGAGCTCGTGAACCATAATTTCTTAATTCCTACCTTTGTGTAGTATGTAAAATTTCATACTATGGTTGCCAGTCTGTTGAGTTTTATGTGAATAAATTTATTGTAGTTCACTATTCTATAATGCTTAGAGTGTGCAGTGTCCAATACTGTGTAAGGTGCTGTTATGGCAAATTAACAAATGACTTAGAAAAGTACAAAATGCAGCCTCCTTGCCAGATGATGTCTCTCCTTAATACAAGGTGCTACTGTTTAATAACTGGTATGCTTATGGCTAAGGCTTTTGACTGGAAGAACTCATGGTGGTTTTTTTCTTAGCTGTAAACCTTAATTGGCATGTGAGTTTGTTGAGTGTTGTTTGGCAGTGTTAATGACTTAGAGATTTTGTTCTGCTATTACTTGACAAAACCCTGTTGCTGGAAGAATTAAGATTGAGCAAGGCTTTTTAAGCTGTCATCTTTTAATTGAAATTAGATTACACCATCCATTAAAAAAAGTTGCAGTCATTCTTTTATTAAAATTAGTTAAACTTGATTTTGTTCAATAGTGCTTATCTATTATGTGTCAATATTTTTTTATTATGTGGTAGAACTGAACATTTACATGTTATCAAAACTGATGCTAGTTTCACACTGTAGAATGAGAACTGATCATTTTTCAAGATGGATGAGGCTAGAAAGCTACAATAAAGGAAAAAATATATGGTCAATGTATAGCTGCATTGGTATGAAGCACTGGAAGGATTAGAATTCAAGGGGAATTATTTCAGTGGATGGAATGTATCAGGGTGTCACATTTTGTAACATAATGAGAGTAATTTTTAGAAAGAAACTTACTGTCATAATTTAGTTCTCTACTAAGACACGATTTTTATAATGGCTTGCAGTTTATTCTTATTTTGATATTAATTTCTTGGCTGCATTGTTGTTGATGTAAATTATTTATCTCAAAAATGTTACTTAGATGACATTTTAAAAATCTGTTCATAATTTTTGTATTTGTCTTAAAGTTTGCGCACTGAGGTAATTAATAAAGTAATATTGTTAAAATTGGAAGTTGTATAAATGTATTTACTGCTTGCAGTTGAGAATTTCCTGTATTCTCTAAAATGCAATATGTGTGTATATGTATATATACACACTTAAATGTATGTATATAGTACAGATTTCTACTATATGTAGTTTGTTGACCATTGGAATTAGTCTGATGAATGAAACAGCTTTCTAATGAATTCTGTAAACACACAATATAACTGTAGATATTTGTATTTCAGTGAAAATTATCAGTTTCTGTGTGATAGTGTACAAATAGGAGTGTTCTGTCTTGAAGAGAATGTGATCTTTCTCCTAGGGAAGCTGTCGTCATCTGAGCAAGAGGAGCCATTATGCTTCTTGTGTGTTTCTTTGTTATCTTACTTTGTTTTGGTTTATATCTTTTAATCTCTTGCTTCGGAATACTTTTAAGTTTATATTACCTGAATTTTGCATCTTCTCTGGAACTTGCTGATGCTGCAGTTATGTGAGGGGGGTTAGCATCACTAATGTCATATGCCTAGGAGAGCTTTTGGCCAGGTGGTACTGCTAATTTCTTACTAATTTGCTTCAAAACCTGGATGGCTGAGGTACAAGCTCAGTGCAAGTGGTGTGATGTTAGAGAGGATAAAAGAGAGCATGTACACAGGTCATTTAAAATTGTTCTGCTTGCTTTTGCATCTTCGATCCATGTATGGTAATGAACAGTGCTTTTAAATGTCTTAAAATTATTAACTGTCGTGATAAGCATGCTGTGCGCTGCAGTGTAACCTCCTGTTTTCTGCCTGTTGTGATGTTGTTTGTTTTGAAGAAGTTCATACCAGAAAGTCAACTTAATATTTATTTTTTTTTTTTTTTTAGTTTTATAAGTCAAGTAAAATATAACCATTTTTAATTTTTTTCAAATAAACTAACTGAAATTCAACATTTAAATGTTAATATGGTCCTCATCATATTCTCAGGGAGGAGTCTAACTGGTTCCACTCCTAGTCCAGGACTTTGTTTGTTTATGTCTAGGAGATTATGTGTGCACAATCACTGCTTTATGTCCCTTAGCCAAGATTCCTAAGTATAGCAGGCAGTGGGGGAGAGCATACCCACCACGTGCTCAAGGATGAGAACCTTTACAGATTTTGCAGATGGAGATTACAGGAAGGATATTGCTGAGTAATGTTGGTAGAGATGTTCCCGGTTATGGTTTGACACCATCCTTGGATTTGCATGTAGACTGGGAGAGGTGTTTATCCTGGTGCACACAGAGGTTTAGCCTGGGTTGATCACCAGCAGTGAAACAGCTCAGTATTCAGCCATGTCTCTTTCCAGCACAATGCATCTGCTCTCTATCTACCAAGGGGTATGAGAGTTGTTTTGGAGTTAGGAAGTGGAGATACTGAAAGTCGTGCAGAAGGGTGCCCATGTGCCACTAAATTTTACAAATGCAAGAGATTGTTTATGCTTGGGCATGCATGGGCCTGTTCCACAATGCTGGAGCAGACGGTGGTTACACATGCCTGTGATTTAGCTGGCAGGTCCCTGAAAAATCTTATGCATTACTTTAATCATTTCACTTCCCTAAACCACATATTTAACCACAGCATCCTCTGATGCACATCTTGTGAGTGCAAGTTTGCAGGAGATTTTGCACCTCCAGCTGGCTCATTGCAGATCTCTGAAGTGTATCCCATATTGGCACTTGGTGAGCTTGCCTACCCCTTGTTTCTTAGGGAATACAAAATGCTGCCTGTATGGCTTCAAAAACTGTGTTCAGCTTGCTGAAGTGGGTTGAGAAGAGTGGTAGCATATGCGTTTGACAGGCTGAAATTTATATTATGGTTTCTGCTAGTGAGTCTTGGATGAAAAAAGAAGCCCAGGACTTCCTCTGCAAAAGCTGCAGAACTCTTAAGGGTTCGTAGAAATGTTGAGAGATGCACAAAGCAGACAGCAAGGCTCTGTTAGCTAGCAGACAACGTCATACTCAGCTGTGCTACAGGTACAAAGTAGTTTATGAAGCTCAAGTTCCCACTTTTTTACTTAGTATTCCACAGTGTTGGGAAACCATTGCTCATTCATATGAAATATTGCCCCAGCAATAGAAAATATGAATAAAGTTTGATAGGAAAAAAATATTTTGATGAGATCTCTTTGGAGGGTGTTGGGATATGGGGATTGAAGGTGAATTGTGTAGCTGTACAAAGGAGACAGAATGCAAAGAGCAAGCCATATCCAGAGTTTGTGCTTGTTATGAGAAATCATCTTGGCCACTGATGTGCCTATGTGCTTTGAGGTGTAGAAATGTGTTTGAAGTTTGCAAGTATTTTCCTGTCGGAAAATACTGTCTCAATTTTTTTCTTAGGAAAATCAGATCTCTTGTTTAAGTCCTGGACAAATCTATTCTAGCACAGTCAAAGACAAATACTACCAAAAACAAACAAACAAACAAAAAACAACCCAGAAATTCCATGGACTTGCTAAATATTATACATTTTGGAGTCTACAAGTGGGAGGTAGTTACAGGTTACAGGTAATCATTCAGTCCTGAATGGTCTCTGTCTTATCCTTTCACTTTTCATCCAGTATCTGCTATGTAAGATGCTGTGGATGGCTTTATGGCTTTACAAGCATACTGCTAAATCAGACCAATAACCTTGCTAATGTAGGTGCTGGTTGTCTTCCTATTAAAATCAAATTTCCAAATTAGATAAGCATTTTTTGAGATGCCACCTAAAAAGTGTGTTTGGGGAGCTCTTGAGATAGTAAGAACTGTTATCCTCTTTTTCAGGGAGCTGCAGACGGAGGGAGCTGTTTTCATGGACAGTCCTTAGGGTACATGCAAAAGGGTCTCTATTTCCAATAGGGTAAACTTACCCAGGTTCTAAAGAGGGATGCTGTAGTTCAGTGCAGAAAACACACATTTTTTCATGGATTTCAATTTCTGATTTACAGTACATTAACAATCAGTAAAAACCAGTGTTGTCTGATGAGCTGTAAATGCCTGGGAGGAAAAGGGGAAATTTAATTTTGTTTCAAAACACTTACCCATACATTTCTCTAACACAGGCAATATTTGTCATATATAATGATAGCCTTCCTTGTTTTAGCCAAGTTCAGTGAAACCAAATTGCTGTTTCATTGACATGAGTTCTTGCCTGATAAAACTTCTTAGGGATAGAAGAGAATGGGTGTCTTTCACAGTATGAGAAAGAAGTCTGTCGGTTTGATGAATGTAAAAATGATAGACACTTACTCATCAACATCTGTCTCTTGACATAATCCTGTTTTATTGAAGACTTAGAAAGAATATGGCTGGGGAATTAGAATATCAAGCTTTGGTCTGCCTTTTTACTAGACGGTGAATAAAATTCTACACGGTGTATTTGGATTGTGTTGAGCACTGCTAGCAGAATGAGGCAGTGTGGAATAGCGAAATGTTGAAATGACAAGCATAGATTGTAACAATGTATGAAACACGTACTGGGCTGGTGCCAAAGGGTACTAGGCCAAAGAGAAATGTAGTCTGTTCATACCCATTAAAAACAAAAGAAGTGTGAGAAGAACACTGTAAGTGGATTAATCTGTGTAGTTATAACCTTCATATCTGCTGGTGGGAGCAAATTACTGTGGCCGTACCTGATGATGGTGATCTCAGTCTCTGGTGTTTAAATTCTCTGTGACTAGCCTCAGGTCCTGAAAAGCCTATATGACATTGTCCATCCTACTGGTGTAGTATGATTCATCTTGTAGTAGGGTGATTATTCCTTTGGCCTCAGCTTTGTTGTTGTTGCTTTTTACTTTCTGCATGAAGATGAGAATTACTGCTTTAACCTCACTCAAATTCTAGTGTGTGGTTCTTTGTCTAAATTTATTGAGATGATATTTTGAGAATATTGTGCTATGATCTCAGCAGTACCCACCACAAAGGATGAAGGTCAGTGTGTTGTTGTAGTACTGTAAACTTTCCTTGTGGGGATAGTACTGGAACATGTTACTTCAAACACTGCGATGCTTACAGGGTTAGAGGGTCGATTCAGGGCTGTGTATCTTTGGAAAGACTTTAGGGTGGTATTCTAGATGATGCAGGTGAGCTAAAGGGACATGTAAATACCAGTGGCATTATCTTCTGGTGGTCAACTCCTTACCTTAAGTTTATTAATTAGGCACTAAAGTAAATAAAGGTGAACCAGCTATTCATGGAGAATGGCAACATCTGAGAGAAATTGACCATGTGTCATTAAATAGATAAGAGGAAGAAAAGCACCTCCATTAGGAATTAAAAGCCAGTGGATTGGACCTAGAGGAGTGGAGCAGGTAAACAATCCCAGTTAAGTGAAAAAAAATGAGTGTTTGATATTGTTCCAGAATCTCAAAACAGGTCAGACTCTGGATTAGCTGATGTACTGGCAACTACTTTCAGACAACTTTATTCACTGGTCCCATGATCCAGACCCTTAGGCGGGTTTACCCCTACCCTACCCACATGCATTGACTGGTGTGTTTTATTTTGAACAGTTGTAGCAGCCAGTCAGAAATGCTTTGTTAGTTTTATTATCCTATTATGTAAATATATTTGGTTTCTGTGGCCTAAGTGAAAAGAAAGCCTTGCTTTCAGGTTTATTTTAGTGAGGTAAGACTAAATAAATAAGTTATTCGCTGCTGGTTGCAAAGTTAAATGGAAACTGATTTTGTAAGAATAATATTTACATTAATGGGATGTGTAAACAGTCTCACTGATTGACAACTGCACCCCAACACCAGAAAAAAAAAAAGGTAAGAATAATAAATAAATTATTTGCTTATAAGAAGATTTTCTGATTGAATACTGTATCCCAGCAACTGAAAAAATGTGATTGCAGTGTTAGTATGACCATTGCGTATAATTGTTGTAAGCATTTTACTCTTCTTTTGGTGGGAAATCCTTTTAGCTTTTTTGCATTATTTTTTGTCTTTCAATAAGGTGTCCAAAGAGAAGTTTCCTTAAAAAAGAAGTGTTTGTTTTTCCCATGAAAGGTTTTTTTGAGTTTGGGTTTTTTTGTTTGGTTGTTTTCTGAGTGGGTTGGGGTTTTTTTGGTAGGGTTTGGGGTTTTTGCTTTGTTGGGTTTTTTATGGGTGGGCATTTCCTTTTGGTTTTATTTTTTTGGTGGGAGGGACCAGTTACTTCATGTTTAGTTACCTCTTGTAATATATATGAGAAAGTCCAGACATTCTTTATATTGGGCTTATTCTTAATTATGGAAATAAATCTTTTAAATTCTGATTTTTTTTGCTGTTGAGAAAACTTTAATATGCTGTCTTTTCTAGTTTATTACTACAGTGTTATCTACTGACTTCAAAATGTCAGATTAAGGGTTGATTAAAGTGGCAGACTAATTCATCAAATGTATGTTATCCATTTGACGTGTTCAGTGAAAGTAGAAGAACTGAGATGCTTACAAAATTTTTTAAAAAGTAGGCAAAGCATAAGCTTCAATATTCAAAGTAGTTCTTAGAAGAATTCTGATTCTTTATAATAATATATTTAGAATCAGGTAGGTAAACTATTACTACCGGGAGTATTTGAATGACTGTGATCATGTTCTTTTCCTTGAGAAATTCTGGGGTTTGAGTGTAATCTGACAAGAAATCATAGCAATTTGTATATCTTAATGTTTAGTTTTTAATGGCTTATTATGGCCTATTTGTTCATATTTCCTGAGTGAATTGTAAATGAAGGGTAGGTGTTTTGGAGCTGCCTGAAAGAGATGGATGTTTAACTGTCAGAATAAACTAATAGGAGATAATTTAGGTACTTTGGAATCTTTTTATGTACAAAGAAATAATTTAGGAAGTCTTGTATCAAATTATGCTGCCCCCTGCCTTGTTCTCAGAGTGGAAACTATTATTTCTCTGCCTCAAGTAACATTGCCTGTAATCTTAAGTGTTTTAATTGCACTGATATAGATTACAGTCCATGCCAAGTTGCTTGAGGAGAAACAAATAGCTGTAAAGCTACTTGCTAGCTCTTTGCATCCTATTTGCTTAGGAAAAAAAGTGCTTGTAGAAATGCTGTTTGTTTTGTTTTTTGTTTGGCAGGCAGAGTTACGAGCAGCTGTGTTTTTGGCATTAGAAGAACAAGAGAAAGTAGAGGTAAGAGAACTGTAAAAAACAAATCAGAAAGAAAAAACATCCTTTCTGTAGAATTAAATATAGTAGCTTTAATACTTTCTATTTGTGAAATGTAACAAGATAGAAATATGTATTTCTGCATAAGATGTATAAAGAACACAAAACAGGACTATCAGGGTGTTTCCTGATGTTTAAAAATAGGAATTGTTAAATAGCCTTTTGAAGTTACAATTTTAAGTGTCTGTCTCTGCTGGGTTTATATGGCTTCTGTCCAGTTGACCAGAATGGCTAAATGTTTTCTCCATCAAATACATCTTTTAAAAAAGATATCTACTTGACTGATCAAGATTTTATCAAATCAGAATAATTTCTTTTGAAATTGAAAATGCTTTACTGGGGTGTCTTGACAAGTATATTTCAAAAGCAGTTTAGTCCAGTAAAATGCCAAGTATGCTAATGCTTATGGTATTTCCCTTAAGGATGTTGTAGGTTTGCTTCAGGATCATTTGCTTTAACACTTAAGGATGAATTCTTAATAAAGAGATGGACTGTGTACTGACACCTCCGCAATATATTAATATTTAGGGAATGAGATACTGACACATGGTGGAATAAGAGTACTGCTGTGGTATACAGATACCAGTTTTGTGACCTCTTCTGCTGCTGACTTTACTTCATTTCCTCTGTCTTTCCATTTTCTACAATTGGGGTGTAGAGAGTGCTGTATGTCCAGCCTCTCTGCTTCAAAAGGAGAGGAATGGAAAACTGATCTATTCCTCTACTGGTTAACCGAAACAGACAATATTGGGATGTTAGTAAGGATGGGAAGTAGTTATTCTATGATTTGAGATTCCATATTCCAGAAATTTAACATAAGATGGCTGAAGAAGATGTGGTGGAAGAGTAATATAGAGTAATACAGTGCCATCTCTTTATGGGAAGCATCAGGATATTATAGAGCACCCAGAGAACAACCTCCCACACTACCTGGAGAGTAACAGCAATAGTTCAAGTAACAAGAAGAGAGATTTGCTACAGTACATTTCAGCTCACCATTTCTCAAAAAGCTTACACGTATCATGATATTTAAAATTTGCACTACTGACACTGGTGACATGTTAATACTTACCATGACTCTGAATTCTAAAATATTAAGCAAGATTTCCTTTTTTCAGGTAGCACTTTCTTGTGTGTTAGCATTTGCAACTCTAGTGATAAATACCTATTAACTGATCCTTTTCTTACCCAGTATACCCATTCTATCTTAGGAATGGCATTTAAAATTTATTTTGAAAAATCCCAGAACAATTTTGACAAACCCAGACACAGCATATTGATTTATTACTGTTTAAAAATTGAAGAGGGCACATCTAACAAGGGAGAAAAAAGCATTTTTCATAATATCTTTGAAGATGTTTTAATTAATAGAAGATACTGATTTGTGTTCTAATAACTATAATCGTCCACAATTCGTTTGGAAGATTTGTAAATTTCCAATTTTTAAAAGGTTGGACTGAATTGCCTTAAATTTTGCACTATATTAGAGGAGCAACATGGGAAGTTACCTGCTTAACTTACCTCTTCAGTCATTAGATAAATAAAAATCAGTATGCTATTAAGAATTTTGGTGAAATTACTTTAGCTACGAGACAAATTCAAGTTGCCTAAATAAATTTATTGCTACATAGCTTTTACTTGTAGTTATGGAATTCATACAAAGGTAGATTTTAAAGAAGTGCATTGCACGGGCAGGGCATCATTGTGCAGCAGAGTATACCAAAACACTAGCTTTCTGTGGTTTGCAGTTTCTTGCTAGCATGTAGATTACATTAATTGCTGTCTGCTTTTTGCTTTTTGACAGAACAAAGCACCTCTGGTAAATGAAAGCTTGAAAAGTTTTTTAGGTACAAAGGATGGTAAGTTCTTTGTTTAGTATATACTTCTCCTGATAATAAAAATAGGAGACAAAGGATTAAGTCTTCAAATCTTATTAATAGTGCAGTCTCCATTCACATTAAGTATGCTTTTGTTCCTTTCAAATGTCCTAATTACTACTCATTCAGAATAGAATGAAATCTATAATTTTTAAAGTTAATATTGCTGAAGTTATATTTTTAATTAAGGTGATTAAGGCATTGAAGTTAGTATTTCATGATGCCTTATGGTTGTGCTAACTCAGAGACATTCTAGACCAATAGAAACAGCAACCAGTGAAAATTAAGAGTAGAGGTACAGGAGTGAATGCACATATATGACAAATGTCAAAATGATGTTTTAAAACAGCTGAATAGTTAAAGAAACCGCTGCATGTGAATTTTGTAAGCAGTCTGTAATGCTCTTGCAGTATTACTGGCTTAACTGATTTTGATATTGATGGCCAAGTTCAAAATTAGGGAGTTAGTATACAAACTTGCTATGAGGTGGTAGTTTGCTGGATGTCTAAACTATGTCTGTACTGAAGCTATGTGTGCTGGTGTTACTGTTAAATCTTTGAAATAAGATTTGTTTCTGTCTGGTGTATTCTAACTCTTCCTATTTTCTTTTTAGGTCGCTTGGTAGCAGGTCTTGTTGCAGAATTTCTACGGTTTTTCAATCTTGATTTTACTTTAGCTGTTTTTCAGCCTGAATCAAGCACAGTAAGATAGACTGGTTTTATTTGTATACAGTGCTCACTGTTTGAAGTGCATGGCAATGAATGCAGAAGCTATGGCAGATACATTTTTCAGGAAAGTGGGCTAATATGAATATTTCTCTTTATCAAAATCAATGCTAGATAGTAATTTAATTTTGAATTAACAAGCTGATAATTTTTGTGGAAACATGTAATGGTATATGAATCCTGCATACCCCTGCAACATTTTTTGCCACTAACTTTACTATGTCATAATATTAAGTTAGTGTTGTTACATGAAAACTAAAATAATGTCAGTCATCTGCTCTGAAAGAAATTTCAGTGACAAAAAAGGATTTTGTGCAGATATACTTGACAAGAAGTGTTTGAATAGAATAGTTCAGTTGGGAGGGACCTACAGTGAATATGTGGCCCAACTGATTGCTTTAAGGCTTTAGGTATTGAATTAGAGGGTTTTCATCATCTTTGTCTCTTTTTATGATATAAAGGTTTTAATAATAATTTTGAGTTTGAAGCAGTTTCATTTCACTGCAGAATTTCTCATTATATCCCAAGTACTTTTTTTTTCTTGACATTGGTTTAAATAGTTAATGTATTTAAAATCCAATTTTTTCAAATCAATCAGTTAGTTGACTTCTATTTCTCAGAAATTCATGTTTCATTTTAGGGGTTTATTCAAAGACAATCCCATACAACTTTGTTCTTTGCCAAATATTCTTAGCCAAATTAGTTGCTAAGTTATTACTAGAACACATCTGTACAAAGATTCATGTTCATGCTACCAAATAGAAACAAGTAAAAACAGCCACGCTTTGTATTGTGTTGCCACTCACTCTTGGGAGCAGTGCTTCATTTGCATTGTAAAGGCATCTTATGCTCTTTGAAACACTCCCTTCTGTTTTCCAATAAATGTGTCCATTTCACGTATTGAGGAGCATAAAGGAAATTTGGCCAAAGTTAATTGAGCTGGCCAAGACTGCTGGGTAGGGTGCTGAGAGATTTGATTTTGTCTTTCTCTACTAGCCTCTGCCTCTGAGCAGTTTCTTGTGCTGTCTCTTTATCCAGTGTGCTTGGCTAGTAGTAGCTCACTTCAGTATTTGCTAGACCTGTGTTCTGATAGGAAGTGTCACAATATGGTCATAAGAGATCAAGATGAACTGGTGCCCTTTGCAGTGTTTCTATCTGGGGCTGTGCTAACCAGCCTGGGTTTGCTTTAGCATTCTGCTTCTCCTGTAGTATGAAGTTCAGTTTGAAAAAGTGTTTTTGGGGTTTTTTTTGGGGTTTTTTGGATGATACCAAGTAGCTTTCATCCCTTTTTCTGTCCAAACCTATGTATTTTTTAATGTGGAACAGAGACTGAAAGTAAGTGTTAATCTGTGCAAGCATAGCTCTGTATGCATAGGAATGGTGACTCCCCATCATCCATGAATTTGCTGGGACCACTGGCCAGGTGTCCTTGGATCCACTTTTAAATGTGATAGGCTAAAGTAATTTGGCCATATAAATTCTTAAATTCCAAAGCATGCTAATGATGGCTTCTTGCATATTTAAAATAACTTTGCATGATCTGTGACAGATCAGAAGTAAATTATGCAATAGACGATATCCAAAAGAGGTGTAGATGAGGCACTTAGGGGCATGGTGTAGTGGTGGACTTGATGATCTTAAGGGTCTTTTCCAACCTGAGTGATTCTATGATTTTATTACTTTAGTCCACCAGCAACAAGAAAACATAAATAATCACTGTTTAGTTCAGGTAAAGCTGTGTTAAATAAGACTTTTTTGTATTACAAAATTTATCTTTTGTTTTCTGACAGTTATTTTGATGTTGTTCTTTTTTCTTCTATCCCCCCAGCTAAATGGCCTTGATGGTCGAGAAAATTTAGCTCGAGATTTGGGAATTACAGAAGCAGAAGGTACTGTGGGTGGCCCCCTGTTGTTGGAGGTTGTTAGGAAGTGTCAGCAGAAAAAGACTTCAGGTGGTGGAGAAGTAAGTAATATTAAATTGAAATTTCTTTCTTTATAATTATTTATTCTTTCTTTTAATGATGAAAAATAAACTGAAATTATGAACACTTGGCTATTGTTGTACTATTATACTGTTACAGGTCTTTATTATATTATGCCTTCAACTTAATCAGAGAGATAAGAGATAAACTTTATGACTATTAATACCACCCTAGGGCTCTTTATTAATATTCTACTACAGCATAGTAGCACAGAGTGAATCTAGATAAATGACACAAAACACTGTCACTTATTTTCTCTTTTTTGTTGTTGTTTGGTAACACTTTTATCTATACCTGTTTTCCTTAGCATACTTCTAATTTTAATATGACCTGAAAAGCCTCAAATGAGTTTTGTCAAAAACTTTAAAGCTCTACTGAAAACATATGTACTTAAAATTAAATATATCAAAGTATTTAACTATTTGAAGACAGTGACAGTAGTTTTTGAATGGAATAGATAATAAATACGTTGATTAAGTGAATTAAACCCAACCAATAGCATTTGATTGTGACTTGAAAGAAAGTTCTCTACACCCAGGAGGTATTCAGTGTCCCAAAGAAAGCTTAAATTCAGGAGTAGTTGTCATAGACTTCTTAACATAATAATTTTCTGTCACATGAAAGCGGGATTTCCTTGAGCCCTTGTATTTCCTTGTATTTGTCTGGGAATGCCCCAGGAAAGCCAAGACTCTTGTGCTTGCCAGTCTGTCTGTGTCCTGTTACGGGGACTCCACTGAGCAGTCCACTGTATTGGAGGGTGTTTAACTGACTTGCTGAGGGACACGTGCCAGCAGTGTATTGGAGTCAAATCCCATAGTGCAATTTAGAAGGGAGAGCCCCTGCTGGATCTCCTCACTCTGTGATTTCCAAACTGTGTGTGACTATAACTTCCCAGTTTTCTCTAGTTCTACTGTTAGTTGTCTTCCCAGTGTCAAGGTTTGCATACTGTCCAAGTGAGGGTGGTAGCTTTGTTTCTTGTTGGATGCAATTATCATAGGATCAGAGAATCACTGAGATTGAAAGAGACCATTGAAATATTATCCAGTTCAAGCATCAGCGTAGCACCATCACTGTAACCCCTAACCCACAGCACCCAGCACCAGATCCAGATGCCTCTTGAACACCTCCAAGCATGGTGACTCCACCACCCCTCTGGGTAACCTATTCCAATGCCCGACCACTGTAACAGTGAAACATTTTTTTCTGTTATGTAATCTGAATTCCCCCCTGTCTCATGTTAAAGCCATTTCCTCTGGACCTCTCACTGTGGGCACGGTAGAAGAGTCTGCTCCCCACCTCACTACATCTCCCCTGAGCCTCCTCTTGTTTAGACCAGCTGCCTCAACTGTTCCTCTTAGGACATGTTTTCTAGATCCATCATGAGTCTCGTTGCACTTCTCTGGACATGTTCAATATCTTTTCTAATGAGAGGGGCCCAAAACTGAATGCAGTAGTCGAGATGCAACCTCACCAGTGCCAGTTATTACAAAATCAAATATAAGTTTTAGTAAGTGCTTATTTGAAACTTCTTAGATGGCTCCAGTTCTAAGTGACAGCCAGTGCCCCACATCAAAATCATCTGATGGACGGTCAAGTGCACACTCTATACCAAATAAGGTAAGATTATATATAATGAAAAGCTTTGTAACATACATGAGATGAGTAAAAGAGGGAGCTCTTGTGAAACTGCAGATATGACAGCATTCACTTAAATGATCTGCAGTTTGAAAATATTTATTCCACTCAGCAAAACATTCATCTATGATTCCAAGCAAAGATGAACTGTTGTGCTTATACTTTTCTGGCATGACATAGTACAGGCCCCAGAACAGAAAAGTAGCTGTCGCTTCCCTTTTATTGTAGCCAGGCTATCATCAAGCTCTTAATTTTCAAAAACAATTCTGTTACTCTAGATAGGAAATCAAAATATTTTTATTACTACCACTTGTGGGTTTAAGTACTTTTTCCTGCCCTAGAAAAACTGAGCTACTGCCAGCAATTGAATGTGATTCTGTGACTGAGCTAAAATAGCCTTGCTATGAAAAAGACCTACTAAGGTAATTTTAACTTTCATGGCCTTTAGTTTGAAAATTTGGCTTCAGCCTTCTGAATGAAAGTTAATGACTGATAAAAAATACTTCAGACAGTACAACCTGCATACATATTGGCTATCTGGATTAAATAATACTTTTTGTTTTGTTTCAAATTGTGCTGCTATTAGTTTGTAGAAAGGAAGCTAGTGTCATAAATCTTTTACTGGCTTAATGTTAATAAGTCTAGGAGAAAGTAAAAATAGCAGTACTCCTTGCTAGGTAATAATATAAAAACATTTTTCTTTCTCAGCACCTTGATTATCTAGGTAAATTAGAATATTGTTTTTTGGGCCACACAGCCATGCTAAGTTGCAGTTTGAGTTGTGTGACTTGATGTGAAAGGTTGCATATGGAATTGTCCTTACGTTCCAGACTTTAGGACTGAGCCATAAGCATGAGAAGAAGATTGAAAATTATGTACAAAAGTCTCACTTTTGTCATTTTTGGTTTTAGTATTTGAGAGAATGTGTCATTAACTCTAGTTTTCTTATGCTTATTACTTTAAAACCTAATACTATATTGCAGAGATTACAATTTAGTAGGGAATTTAGAGTAATTTTCATGGGTTTAAATTGATTTCTTTTGAAGACAGTGGCTATAACTAAGAACCTTTGTTTGTAGAGATGTTGCAAAAGACATGAATAAAATGTAAGAATCAGTCTGTTTGTAGATTTCTTTATTTGATAACTAAGATGTTTTAAAATTGCTTGCTTTTATAATAGAAATGATGTAGATAGCATAGCAATGCACAGGCTGGAACAAAAGATTTTAATGGCAGCAGCAATAAAGAACACTTTGTAAAGTGATAAAACAACGTTTTATGGTGTGACTCTTGACGATACTAATGAACTTGCTTCCTTTTCAGGAATTTGAGGTAATATTTTAAGAAGTGATGCTAGGTGTATGTTATGTGTTGTGCATTTATATATACACTTAGAGTATTACATGACATGAATACTTACTCCTGTCTTTGTCTTTCAAGGCTGCTGAAAACACTCAGAGTGATACAAGTGTCTCATCAGGGGAAGCAAGCAAAAGAAGTATTCATTTTCTGCCTAATGAAACAAAACTAGATCCTCAACTAGAAAACAAAGACTTGAATACCAAAGAAAAAAGTGATCCAGTTGTGGATGAAGATGATGTAGAGGGAGATTCTTTCTTTGATGATCCTGTACCCAAACCAGAAAGAACTTATAGCTGGTAGGTAACATGGATGTTCTTAATACATGGTTTATTTTGTCCTCTGAATGCTTGCAGACCTTTGAGAGCTATTAGTTATTTGATTATTTGCTTTTGTAAGTGTTCAGATCTGGAACATTTTATTTCCAGAATATTAATGTCTCTGATTTTGTTGTATTCTATTCTATGCACAGTGTTCTCTGGGATCTCTTGGATGTACTATGAGTGGAAAAACCTGTATCACTTTAAGATGCATCAGTTAGGGTATTTAATATTCCCAGCCTGTTTCTTTGGTGGAATGAACATGTATGAGGCACAGACTTGAGTGTTTCTTCTTGCAACAGAGCTGCAGTGATCATCTGTACTAAAGGAAGTGGACAGTGACAGGGACAGTGCATTAAATATTGGTACAGCTTTGTAAGGAATACAAAAAACACTCTAAACAGTGGTTTTTGTCTTCCTCTAAATGGCTCCACAGACTGTAATAATAAGGAAAGTTTCCTTACAGCTGAGGATTTTCTCTTCACATTGCAACACTTTTTGTGTTTTCAGTGAAGTGTTGTTACTGCTGCATGTGCCAATTTTGCAGATGCATGCAAAGCACTTTTTTCATTGTTCATCTGTAGAGTCTGATGACTGAAAAATGCCATTTGAAACAAGAACTAGTTACTGAACTATGCAGCAGCTTTGTTATAAAACCGAAACATTTGTGTTATGTTATCTTGAAGCTTAACTTAGATACCACTGTATTGAGCAATGCTGCAGGATCATTTCATGGTGTTCTTTTGCTGTGCTCAAGTAATCAGAGAACTGCTTCAGCTTAGCAGACATTAAGAAGAGGTTGCAGGATCATTTGTAAGTCGGTTTGGCAGTTGACTTTTCCCCCACTATGCTGATAGTGGGCAGAGCAGCACAAGCTTTTTTGTATTAGTGCTACAGTTGATGCTTAGTCTTAGAGTAGGATCCTTGGTGCTTGGTGCTTGGTAGAGCACAAAGTCATCATACCAGGTAAATGAAGTCTGTCTCTAGTAAATTAACGGACTCTTTGTAAAAGATTATTTATAATACAGCCTTTGTTGGATGTTTTTTGTTGGAGTAGACTTTTTTTCCTCAAAGGGCAGTGATTGTACTCTGGAAAATACTGTGTGTTACAACCCTACTATAGTATTTCTTTTCTCATTGTTAATATCAAGATTAAAACTGCATCTGAGTGCATTTACTCCTCCTTACTCGAGAACTTGTTTAGCTAGCCTTTAACCAAAGTAACCATTGTAGCAGATAGTCTAAATGGTAAGTTGGGTAAATTAGAAAAGACTGTAAAAACTTTTGCATAATAATATTTACTAATTTCTTATTTTTTGAGCATTTTCATATGACAGCAAGGGAAATTTTCTTTGAAACTGGGTAAACTAGATTTCTTCTAAAAGACAATCCGAAAAACAGGCTAATTATTTAGTAAAGTAAGGACTTTTTTTCCTAGTAGAGAAACTCCATACAGAAAAAATTGTTTCCAGATTGTCTGTCTGTAGTAGTCACAGTCCACAAGTAGTATTTTGTAGCATGTTACTGTGATGCAGCTATTCTAGTAACATCCCACAATGAGGTGTGCTGAATGTTTTACCAACAAATGAGCTAGAAGCTATTTGTAGCTGAGCTGTGTGTGCTGAATTGCTCATTTTTACCTTCCTGACAACTGTTCTAGAGGGCAAAACCCCTCCCATATTCTTGAGGTAGAATCCCCTTTATGGTACTTTGTGCTGGTGTGCTGGGGTCCCAAGGGGTAAATAAGTAGGACAGCTGCCAGCATTGCTTTCTTTGCAAAAAAGGTATTTTCCTTATGGAAATCTTGGCTTTCATTTAAGATGGGTTCAGAGCAAGCAGTTGCTAATGACAGTGTGAGGGATGATCCAGGCAATCATTATCTCTATGTCTCTGACCCATTGTTCAAAATTTTGAAGCACTTTAACATATGATGTTACACATGATACTTTGGTGATCTAGATATTATGAATTATTCAAATTATGCCCATTATTAATAGGAATGGAATCAAAAGAGTAAAAAGTTCTGGAAATACTAAATATGAAAATCTTGGTCTCTTTTTATTTGTGTTTATTTATCCTTTATTTGCAAGTAAGATTTGAACTAGGTAGTAGCCAAATGAACTTCAACATACGGTAAGATCTATCTTCCTATAACCAAGAGGTTTTTGTTCTCTAAACTGACTGCTCTTAGAATTAATAGCTTCATCAGAAGTAATTTCTTTAAGACATAAAACAAACTGAAGTACTGATTTATGTCTGAATCTTTTTTCTTTTGGCTGCATTTACATGTGGGGATGATGAAAGGCCCCTAGACATAAATAGTGATGCTGATGAAGGTGCTCTGTCTGTGGGAGAAGACAGGCGGAAGTCTTTGCATGGGTGAGAAAGTGGCTTTCTCAGTCAGTGTTGTGGTTGACACTTGTGCCAGGGAACTGCCTACTGCTTTTAAGGTTGCAGTGAATAGGGCTTTTTCCTTGTTCTTTTTTGCTGTAGTATTGCTGTTTTAGTTTTATGACATTGTAATAACAGAAAAGAAGGTAATGATGCATATTTTACAGCTCTTATTGGGAGTGGAGTATTTATTTATTTGGTTTTTACAGGAAAACTGAGGCTAATAAAGCAGGAGGTCTAGCATCCCTTTCTGATGCACCGGCTCTAAAAAGTGGGTTAAGCTCCCTGACTGGTGCACCTTTACTAAAGGAGTCTGATAGTAAGTTTTCATAATTTTTTGTGTTTTGATGATTGTAGAGGTTATTTCTGTAATGCAGTGAATGAGCTACAAGTTCAGATGGAAGAATGATTATGTGGCCCCCTTCTGGTTGTAATGTGCTTTACAGTAGTGCTATTTTAGGGTGGTGGCATACTGGTTTGGATATATTGTGCTACCACTGGGGCATTTTATGCTTTGGAGCATGAAATACTTATCTACATCCCTTTTTTTTGTCTGTATAGAAAGGACTATATAATTCTACTGCTCAGTTTTAAATGAAATTGGCTTATTCCCTTGTATTATCTTAAATTATTTGTACCAATTCTTTAGAAGTGTTTGCTTTCATGTTGTGAATCCCTGAGTAGTAGGAAATTATTCCTATTTACTCCTCGAGTTTTTAACTATTATCAGAGTTCAGCTGTGAAAATATATGATATTGCTGTACTATACTATAAAAGTGCATAAGGTTGAAATAAAAGAACAGGTGTTATAAATGCTTAGTTTGTATGTGTAAGTGGGATCTTACTAATGAGTGACAAGTCCAGTTTCTGATATAAATGCTTTTGTTTGCAGATTTGGATAGAAACTCTGTTTTAAAAGACCTGCGGTTGGTGAATGCAAAGCTGGGATCACTAGAATTAGGCAAGTAACTGCTAAACATGAGGAAGCTCTGATATTTTTGGTTGGCCATAACTGATAAATTCTGGCCCAGTTTCCTAGAGGAATCTGAGAAACTCAAATACACATACTGAGCTAAAATCTTCCCGTTTCTACTTATGTTATTCTATTTAACATAGATTGTGAAGCTTAATATGGTTAAAAGCGACATGTGATCTAAAGAAATCCAAAAAAATGCAAACTGGTCTCTTGTGGGTTAATATTTTACACATGGAGCAAAAATTTGATTCATTCTGTGCATGCATTTACTAATACCAAGTGATGAATTTTGTTGTTGAGGTTTCTACGAAAGGAGCAGGTTTATATTTTTGTTAAAAGATAGCCTGGTAAATATTACTGCTTTTCAGGTGCATATTTAGAGGCCCTCCACACCTTTGAAAGTTGCTTTTCTTTTGGTGCAATATGAAGAAGGTGTGATGGAAGAATTCTCTCAAAATAGAACTGTCAAGTATTTAACTTTTGTATTCAGCAATGCAGCTAATGTCCTGAAAATGTATGTTCAGTTTTGAAACAGTTTATGTTAATAATACTGAGATTAAATAATGGCAAACATAACTAATCTTCCTAATCAGTGTAACTAATTTAATCTACTCCCACTTTTGCTGGTCATCAGACCATGTATTTTGGTGCAGGAATAGATTGGGGGGGGGTTGTATTTCCTGAAGAGAACTTGTTTGATTAATAGCTTTTAAATCTTATTTAGGAAATGGAGATGATGATGAATATGCTGATGACTTCAACAGGTAAGAGAAGGATCGTACCTCAGTAGGGTAGTACTTTATGCAGTATAAGCATATCCACTAGCATATTTTAATTACTTCATAATATGACAGACAGTCACTATCACTGAGTATTTCTGAACTCCTTTAAACTTCAGTTTGCTATTTTAATAGATTTAGTTACCAGTTAGAAAACCAACCAAAACATATCTCTTTTTATATAGGGATAATGAGTTCCTTAAAAACGTACTGCTAACTTCAGCATGATTCTGTGTTGGGTTCGTTGTGGAAAGGGTTTGGTGTTTTTCCTGAACCATGCACTTAATAATGTTTTAGCAATTAATGCAATTAGTCAATAATTATGTTGTATGCTGAGATATACAATTGTAAATAAAGTTGGTAACAAATATTTAATAACCTCATGCTTATGATGTGAAGGTATTGGTGTTGTAAATTGCATGATTGAGGCCTAAGTATTTCTCAGTATTTATTATGGATTTGTTTAGGTAGAAAACCTTTAGTTGTTATGAACTTCACATCTGACTTGCTAGGAGGTGCAATTCCAATCAAATGCCAGGTATAAAATAAATGTCATACCTGGATGTTTGATAAGGAAATACTATTTCTGTGCTTATGGTTTGCTTTCTTTTTAGTACGAGTCATCGTTCAGAAAAAAGTGATATCAGTATTGGCGAAGAAATAGACGAAAGTTCTGTGGGAACAGAAGAGTCAAATGCCAGTGATAAAGTATGATTATTTTTGAATTGTTGTTTTTTATATTCTTCTGATCTTGTCTTGACTTTGTTTCCAACCTTCTGTGAAGTAACATGCTGTTATCTTTAGTTCCTAGGTTGTATGTTAAGGTCCATTATTCATTACATTTTGGTTTTGACACCTAGTATCCTTGCTAAGTTAGATGCTATACTGATTAACAAAATCCCAACAAAACAAAAATCCTGCAACAGTTGTTCACTAGCACAACTCACTGTGCCTTTCTAGGTGAGTAAAATGTATTGGAAGCTGGTTCAGTGCCCAACATACAAAGGTTTACCCCAGTATCTCCAGATCTGTCTGAGTACCTCCTAAAGGATTGTGTAATCTCACTGAAAGAGCTTGAGGCCAAAAGGTATATGAAAGCATATGAAGGAATACATGACATAATTCTTACTGGTTTTGTGGTTTCTGAGTTTGCAATTTTTTTTATTTTCTAGCTCGAAAGCATCACTCAAGACCTTACCATTTCTCAGTTAAGCGACGTTGCAGATTATCTAGAAGATGTGGCATAGAATTGGACAGCAAAAATGTTTCGTTGTGCTGGATTAGAAGACTGCTGTGGACTATTAATTTCAGACAATCACCTTTTGCTGGAATGTCCACTCCCTATTTGTGCCTTGTGTTTCAAAAATACTGTAGGTGAAGAAGGTTTTTAAATACTCTGAACAAGAACTCAATGAAATAGTGTGTTCCCACTTGACTCTGATATCAGAATTACTTTCTTCATTTGATTCAGCCAAACTTTTCACAGAAGGACGTGGATTTTCCAAGCAGAATGTCCACTGCTGGCAGTGGACATAATAAAAACCAATTGGTAAGAGAACATCGAGAAAGAGGCATGTGGCTTTATAGTGAACTTGCACTGTTATTTTAACAGTCAAATTTTTTTTAAAGATAACCAAAGCAAGAACCTTCAAAGGTAGTGGTTCAATTTACACTTCTTTTAACACAACCTTGTCAAGTCAGCATGTAGTCAATATTTATGGTAACTCTAGCCACAATACCTAATTATTCCAGACTTACTTGAAACTGCTTCTTTACAGACTCCTCTGAAAGTTGGACTTTACCTTTTTTAAAGGCATATTAAATTGAGAGTATCTAAACTCTTAAACCTAAATTTAGCTATATTCAGGAGCTAAATTTAGCACTAGTCTTAACCCAGAATATTCTTGTTTAAATATGTTTGTCAGACCATTGATGTTAAGACTTAAGCTGTTTTTATATATGCTAATTTCATCAATGTTATCTGTTGTTAAATCACAAAAAGTAATTTTGTAAGGATTCACAAATCAGTAACTAAATCTTATGGGATAAGTTTTTAACAGTGTGTAATATTTAGTGGAGCTTTTATTTTTGAGGGTTCTTCATGTGCTGTAAGATTACTTTCATTCTTGAAAATATTTTAAGTAAAAATGAGCGCCAAAAAGTGAAACTACTAAACTTCTACTTTTCAGATTCTGACTGCTGTACAAAGTTCAATGCAAATATTTTAAAATACCATACTGAAGACATTATGGACACTAAGTTCTAGCTAAGAGCAAATTCTTGTATTTTCATGATGCTCTTGCAGAACAGGGTCAGTCGTGGCAGGGTTGACACTTCTTGAATGATACTGTTGCAAGTGGCACTGCTATAATGTGTAGGTCATAGACATTTGTAATACTGAAACAAGACTTCAAAATGTGCACTTTCTGAACATTGTGAACACATCTGGAAAATAGACATGTAAGTGAATATAAATAATTTTATTTTTAATGTCATTTTCTTTTTTGAGAATTTGTAATTTTCTTTTTCAGGAACACTGTTGGCCTGTCATCAGTAGTCACCACAGTGGAAGTAGCATGCTAAACTAAAGCCATTGGTTAAGTATATAAAGCTGCTACTAGCACTAGAAGCTGACTTAAATGTTCTTTTGCACTGGGCCAGCAGGCCTGGAGCAGTGCTGGGAAGTTAGGCTTGTACATTACATAAATGATAGGAGACAGCAAAAGTGTGCCTTTTATTTATGTGCACCCCAAAAATAGCCAGCAAAAAAGCATCAGAGTATTTAGTCATGGTGTTAACTTTTAACTTTGTGCCATATTGTAGCAGCTGAACACACAGGAGAATTTTTTTCACCCCAGGAAGTCAATGTGCCATAACTTCAGATAGGAACAATGCTGTAATATAGCCTGTGTAAAAAATTTATTTAAGGGTAGGGGAACCTGTGCCTCAAGATAATGTATATGGAAAAGTTTGGATTGGACTTTTTTTCCTTTCTTTTTTCCTTTCTTTTTTCCTTTCTTTTTTTCTTAAGAGTATCAGCATGTCTGAAGGAAATAAAATTTCACATGAACAGTTGCTTTTGGCATTCATTTTTAAGGTATGGAATAATGCAGAGGCGGTGTTGTTGGCTTTCTTACATGCCTTGGGAAAACATGATGTTCCATTACCTGTTAGCTGTAGGATATGGGGCAATTTGTCTTACCAAAAGAAACTAAAAGTTTATTAAAATACTTATAATTGCATTTGAAGATGTGGCCTTTTCATTAACTAATTTGATGTTTTAAGTGTTAACATGACTTGTGTTAACAGCCAAGTATTGTTCTCTTATCTTGGCAGTTAATTGGAGACCTTTCACTTTGGCTCTAATTGAAGGAAATACCAAAAAGTGGTGTGTCTTCATACTGTTCCTCCTGTGAACTTTTACTGAATTGTGTACAATAATTCAAATTGTAAAATAAAGCTATTGTGCTGGCTAAATCGTGTTTTGAGACTTGTTGAACCAGAAATCTTAACATTTAGATAAAATAAGGAAGCTCTATGGAATTTGAGGGTTTTTTATGAAAAATGCTTTTTTTATAGTCCAGTCTGCAACTGAGAATCCTTTTAAGCCCAATAGATCGTGCAATTTTTGATAATGAATCTGATTAAGACTTGACAGAATTACATTAGTGGTATCAGCCCAAGTTGTCAGATGGTTTATGATTCAACAAAGGAAAGAAACCCAACAGTCTTGACTGGCAAAATTTTGTCTCATTTACCATTGTTAGAGGTATTTAAACATAAGTGACAAGTTAAGCTCTTTTGAATGCTTGTTTCACTGTATATTTCAAACCATGTTGTTTAGTATTTCACATAGGCTTCTCCCAGAAGGATCAGTGTAGTTGAGTACCCCACCTCAGATTTTAGAATTGACAACCAGTCACTGATGACTGCTCTGTGCAGTTCTGTATCAACTAGGTCTGGTTAGAAATACTCTATTTTGTTAAATGCTCTCTCTAATTTTTTTAACACAATCTGTGCTTTTTCAGAAGTAAAAACTAGACTATGGCTGACATTTTCATAGCATTAACATGGCTCCTGTAATAAGGATGGATTATAAAAATGATACCTGTCTTTTTTTTTTTTAGTGAAATTGCTGCATTCCACCTCTTTTTAATTTAAGTGGGAAACCACAGTACATCTCATAAAATATTTCCTTGTAAGTGATGCTTTCCCCAGTTATAATAAAATCATTATCAGCTTTAGGCTGTTTTGACAACATATAGATGCTACACCTAGCTCTTGAGACAACTGAAACACCTGATTAGGTGATGTTGGTAAAGATGGAGTTTACTACTTCATTTTCATTTAAGTATAGTTCTCACTGATGAAATGCTATCAACAAAGACCAGCCTCCTCTTCAGGAAAAAGTTAATCCATGGGTAGAACTTTGTGGTGCCAGATGCATGTCTTTTGGCAGGCCCTTTGGTTTGATGTTTTCCTTGTAAGGCAGAGCCAAAAGAAATTTAACTGAATAGCCAAAAAGGCCAATGTTTGCAAATACAGTAATTTAACATTGACTCTACTGTAAGGATTTAAATTTATGTCCTCGAAGAAATCTTTTAGGAAACATGGACTTGGAGCATAATTGAATAGTGCTGTGTGAATAACTGCAGCTGATCCTTATCAGCTTAACTTGTATCTAACTTTAAAAACAAAGCATAAGGTTTCTGGAAGTTGTTTTTCAGTTTCTTAACAGTTTTAAGTGTTTTGTTTCAATTACTCTGTGCAATGGGGAAACCACAATAGATACAAGGTAGTAAAATCAGGTCATATGCCGTGTTCCCCTGTAAAAGTATCACATGTACTTTCATAGCAAGAAACTACTTCAGCTTTTTTTTCCTCTGAAATGGAAAAGTTTTCACCTTGTGCTCACAACATGGTCTGTTTTGGCTGGCAGGTGTCCTTCAGGCCATGCTGCAAGGGGAACTGTTGGGAAAAGGCTGGCATGTGGCAGAGCAGTGTTTCCAGATGCATTTTTAGCTCAGGTGATTGTGGCAGACTTGCTTTTAAACTGATGTTCTCATCATGTTTCAGACGTAATTCTGGTTTGTGTTAGGTTATGTGGTTAAAATCTCAGCTCCACAAATGGAAAGCAGGCCAAAGGAAAGAGGTAATTTGTGCAGGTGCATTTGCCACTGCTGGGGGCTGCTGTGATCCAGCAGCTCCTCTCCTGAGGTGTGGGGCTGTGCAGCTCAGCACGCTGGAGCCACTCACATCAGCAAGCCCTCAGAACCTGCAGTGGCTGCAAGCCTCTGTGTGGGGAGTGCTGCCCACACAGGAGCTGAAACAGGCTGGGAAACAGCATGTGAAGAGAGGTGACAGTGCAGCCCACCTCCTTTGGATGTTGGTGGATGTTGGGTTTGGGATTAAGGCTCAGCTCTTGTAAGCACAGAGGGGCAAGGGCAAGGGGAGGCCCAATACTGAACTGGAGCTCTTGAAGCTGAAACCTCTTGCTTTCTTTCCTGGGCCATCTCAGGAGAGGTGCCCCCAGGCAAGCCCTTGGGTCACCTCATGGGTTTAGTGACCTACAGATGCATAGGCTGATGGGATGTTGGAGAAGACTGGGGGTTGCATAAATTCTGTTCTGGGATATTTAGATATTCAGAGCCAGAAACAAAAGGGGAGAAAGGGAGGGGTCATGGTGATTTGGAGGAACAAGCATGGGCAGAGAGAGAAGGGGGCAGTTGTGGGCAAACAGGCTGCTGCTCAGCAGTGTGTCTGGCTGTGCCTACCCCTCACGGCACTGTCTGCTCTCCCTAAAAATTCTTTCCAGTTCTTTCTAAACATGAATAAAATGCTTAAAACTGCCTAAGTAATAGTGGCTTGTGGCTAAATTAGGGATGAATTTAGGCAGAATCTAGAAGCATACATTTCCTTGAAATCAATGTGATACTTGGCTACCTGGAAACATGAGACAGAGATTGGATTTTACAAAATTATTCTGGCAGCCTTTATAAGAAAAGCACCTTTATGGTGTTAAGTACCTGACATCCTGACTGATGTTTTCTTCATCTCCTTTGAACTGCAAAATAAGAGGTCTGTGCTCTGTTCATTAAAAAGAAACTGATAAAATCGAAAGATACGTAGTTCAAAGCATTCCAAGCAAGCCAAGATGAACTTACAAAATGTAAGTTCTGGGTTTCAAAGACTAAAGCAATCCTGGAGGTGAGAATTACGTACACTTAAACTTCATAATTTAACACATATCATGGGAGAAATATGAAATTTAAAGTAATTCTTATGGAATAAGTTTTAAGTAATAGGCTCTGTCATTAAAAAGCAACACAAACATACACCAGCTATTGTTAACTGTAGCACTGCAAACCTGGTGTTTGTCAGTTACATTCACTCAATAGACTAACGTTATTAAGCCCTACTGAAATTTGAAATTTGGCACCTTAACAGAAACTATTGACTGTACAAGAAGGTTTGAATTTTGAGCAAGTTTTGGCAGTGCAGGTCTCTTTAAGGTGCAGTCACGGATGTGCTGATGATCTCAGAGACAAAGAGGACAAATTCTCATGGTCTTCTTCCATGAAAGAGAACATTAATGAATATTTTCATGAGTTTCTGGTTTCAATGAATGTGTGCTAATTTGATGGCACTTGATTTGAAGCAGTTGGAAGCGCCAGTCAGATGAATGCATTGGGGCTATAGGTATCATCCAGCCTGGGAAGAGAGATTAGAGAGATCACTAGTGTGATGTTAATGCATAGGGGCTCTTCTGCACTGATTCCTTGCATGCATGCTTTTGCACTAAATATCAAAATGTATTAAGATAAACTCTGCACCAGAGAGGTGCAACAATAGATGCAGAAATCAGTGCCAAGTACCACTTTGAAAGAAGCCAAGCCAATCAAACTTGTATAAAGAAAATTAAATCACGCTCATGCACATGAATTGAGACTAACCCAAAGAACAATGAACCTGAGAAGGCAATGGGTGGTAGCAGAGAGCAAATTATGTAAAATTGACACAGTAAGAACGCTGGCAGCCACACAGGAGCTGTGCCTTGGTGCAGGAAACTCCCTTTGCACTGAAAAAGGATGACTGTGGCTGTGCTCCCTTCCCTGAGGCATGTGGATATGTTCTTGATGGTGAAGCAGATACCAAGCTGGGCAGTTTAGAGAAGGGAGAAGCAGGTGCAAGGATTGAGTTAGAAAATTTAAAAATCTGAAGAAATGACTGCATCATATTAGAGATTAATCATGAGGAGCACTTTGTTTTTGAACCAGGAGGTCATAATCCCATTTGTAAACAAAAAATTCAGAGGGTGGACCTTAGTTTTGGCTGGTGTTGTAGGGAATGAGCTAGAAAATTGGGAAAAGCTTAGGAGATGTGTGGCTGTAGCAGCTCATATAGACTATATGATCTCACAGCTCTGCCCTACAGTTTTTTTGTCACAGAAATACCTCATAATGTTACAGCTCTAGCAGTACAAGCCATGTAAAGAGCCTGTGAAACGCATTTTTAGGGCAGTGACTCTCCTGTCCGTGTCGATGGTGGGAGCAGCGCCGCAGAGGTTCTCTTCCTGCAGCCACAGCGCGTTCCCCACCACGGCCCCACCCCGCCTGGGGTTCCGGCTCGAGTGCGAGTCACAGAGGTGCCCGAGGGAGGAGGCTGTTCATCTCTTTCTATGTCCTCCTTTGCTGAAGAGCAGCACTTAAGGTCTGGTTCAGGCTTAGAGCCATGTGGAAGCTAGAAGTCATGTGGGTTAGAGAGCAGTGCAGCTCATTCAAGACTCAGTCTGGACCCAGCATTGGCCATTCCCACTCCTTCAGACTTCCAAGCAAAGGATCGGGTCTGTGCAGTACAGCTTCAGACCTGAAAGAAAAATGGGGTCACAAATGTAGGCCAATTGCCCATGCATCACAGAACAGGAAATCTTGCAGAACAGCCTTTTTCTTTTACTCATCTCTCAATGTAGTTCGAATTTTTAAAATATATATGCATCCTGACTCATGCTGTTATATAATAAAAGGATCTGTTCATCATAGAAAGCAAACTGAACACTGTCAAATTGTGTGGTCTTTGAAAATAAATAGCATCTAAACATTTTCTTGTCACTACTGTTTTTTTACACTGATTACCTGTTGGGATTTTTTTGTTTTTTTTTCTGTGTGGTAGAGTCAAATTCTGCTAATGAATCATTTTACATTTACTTGAGCCTCTCGTCCTTTAGGGGTTAGGGAGGGGAATTGAAACAAACTTTCAACAGGAAAGAACATAAAAGAGATCATTCAAATCAATCAAACCTAATTGCTTGGAGTTTATTTTCTCTCTCCTTGGTTCCAACAGTATAGGAGAGCAGAAACTGAGCTGTGATAAGCTAATCACACAGCTAAAGACAGAGTTCTCTCTCGAGAGAATGGCTGTCCCTTTCCTATCCTGGTTTAAGGAGAGTTTAATCTAAAAGCACAGCAGTCTGTTGTTAGCTACCAGCCTGGGGCACACAGTTACTTGGAATGATTGTTAGTGAACTGTGTGCTTTATTTTTAGTAAACATGATATTTAATAGAATTTAAGGCTCCATCTCAAGATGTGGCAGTGCAGAAAAGTCTCAGGAGTGTAGAATTTGCCAATACTTTGGGGAAAACAGAAATGTTGCCACTTTGCCACCAGTGCAAGGTGCTGAGAGGACAACCCCCACTGACCATTTGTCTGGGAAGGGGCAGTGTCTTCTCTGTGCACAAAGTTGCACTGGGAAGTGGAATTTAATATTGTTATGTTAAACCTACTGAAGTGAATAAATGCAGGGACATTGATCTGTCTTATGGACTAGTTTTAACCTCTACCTGCAGAAAACAGCACTTATAGATAAAACTACACAAGCACAAATTATATCTAGTCTCAGGCACAGAAAGGAGGGGGATGAAGTACAACTGAGGATCCTCTGCTGCGTATTTGGGGTTGGAACGGGCAGTGGTGAGGTAGTGTGGGACCAGTACTGAAGTCCTGGTGAGGCATACTCCATCTATGTAGTGCAGAACTTCCAGATTTACACTGTGGTGTTAGCAAGAAGTTGAGCTATTCTTCCTTCCCAGTAGTTTGATGGTTTGTGAAAAGGTAGAAACCTCTGATCTCAGAAAAGCCCTCTGCTTTCATTAGTCGTGAAGCCTGTCAAACTCAGACCTGTGCTGGTCTAAGCACAGCACAGGTAACCACAAGATGGTTACTTAAAAAATCCTGTGACTGCTTGGGGTCTGAGGAGATGGCATTGCTGTTGCTCAGAAGGAAACAAAACCTACTCTGGTGTTGATCTGAGCTGTTAGAGCAAGTCAGAGGGGAGAAAGATACAGCAGGCTCTCGATGTGAGTAAAGACATAGTTCTGCATGTGGGTAGGGGGCCTCACTAATATATTTGCTGGTCTTCCAGGGACCTGGAAGAAAACCCTTGGACTGCCTTCAAATCAAGCAGATTTGGTTTTCCCCTTAGGAACACTGTATAGCTCCTGAAGAGTTCGACAATGGAAGTTGCACTTTTGGTGGTACGTTAAAGCTGCTGTGTACAGCAGCTTTAATGTACCACCAAAAGTGCAACTGAGAAGAGATTCTGGAACCAGGTAGACTGAGAGGCTGAACTTTCAGGAGAGGCTGTGAGGCAGAATTGGGCATGCCAGAAATGTCCTTAAGTGTCCTCGTGCAGGGGCTGTGCTTCAGTCTGAGGTTCAGAGCACTGGAGTGGTGCAGGCACAGAAGAGCTCCTTCTTGGGAGAGCAGGCTGGCAATGGGCCCATGAAAAAGCTGCTGTTGACAACAGCTTCAAAGTCTCACTGTGACTCGGATGCTACTGTACTCTAACACAGACTGAAAACCACCCTGGGCCTTGCAGGAGTGCAGAAAGAGAGAAGATGAAAGACTTTAAGAGTAGGATGTTGTCGCCTCAGATATAACAAGATAAAGTTGTAAGCAATCATAAATCTCTGTATATATGACTATTAAAAGACACAAGTCTAGTCTTTTTCAATGATTCTGGTATTTTCTAATTATTAGAATAATAAGATTTTAACTTCATTAAAAATTCTATTAAGCCCTCTTCAAAAAAAAGCACCCTTAGTTCATGGGTTATAGAAAATTGAACTCTAGCAGTTTCTTTCTTCTTTATTCAAACAGCAGCTTTTTAATTAACTAATAATCAGAGGGGAGCTTTTAAAAATTAAGCCTTGTGCTACCTTCAGTAAGGAGGCATCTTCCTCAGCAGAAGTTCAAAATAACTTTTAACCACGTATCTCCTGTTCCTTGAAAAAATCTTCCAGTCTATCATTCTGTCTTGCCTTTAACAGTCTTTGTGCATCAGCAGTGATGGAAAAGGAAAATTAGTGTAAAGAAAAGTTATTTCTAAATCATAAAAAAGCCCTCAGGGTGAGCTACAAAATACTGACTCTTCCCACACATCTCTTGTCTCACACTGGACCAGTCTCACACTCACCTTCCATTTCACTAACCAGGCAAAGTGGCTGCATTTGAGAGCTTCATTTTGTGCTCAAGGGTTTCTCTCCAGCTGCTGGCATGGCCTCTCTCTCACTCTCTTGCACTCTTACCAGCCTCTTGCACTAAGAAATGTCTACCTGGGTACTGAAATTTTGCAGTTGGTTCAAATGATGAGGAAATTACAAATTACTGTTGCAATACCATATTTTACCAAGAATTTAGGGTTTGAGACATTAATCCTGCTATTGGTTCCACTTCTGTAGAGCTGAAGTAACTTCAGAATTCTGAGGTGTCACTCAAGGCTATCAGGCAGTAGCATCTGAACAGCAGAGGACACAAATCTAGTAATTACAGTGCAGCTTCTTTCATAGTTTCTCTTCAGTAATACAACTCAGTGAGGCATCACAGTGCAAGCATTTTTGCTGTATTTGTTTGTATTAGATTTTTTAAGAGACCACAGGATTATCACTCAAGGATATCCAGGAACCTTCTGACTGAGCTCAACAAGTAGGAGTCCATCCCTTTCTCTGGCACAGCTGAGGCAGAGTGCTCATCTCATAAAATCACTGGGAAAAGTGTAGCAAAAATCCCATATTAGTGAAAGCTGCTTGCCTGTTTTAACCCCACTGAAGTATTAACAGGAAGGATCCTTTGACAAGGACACAAATCTAAATTCAGAAGTGGTGTGGATCAGGTTGGTCAGACAGGTCTGGCAGCATTTGTTGTAGAACAAACACCTCTGGTCCTGCTGTCTACATTTGCTGTGGCACGACATCTTTCTCTTTTCCAGCCATGAAGGCTGAAACCCCAATGACAGAGAAGCAGATTTTCCCTCCATCCTCAAAAAGTAAGTAAAATTTGCATCATGTAACACTTATGTATGTCAAAAAGGAAAAAGGAAAATAACCCCCTGGATGCACCCTGGCTGACAGTAGGCTGCTGTGTGAACTTGAACACACCCCACTGTGGAGCTGGTTGATGAACATGTCCTCAGAGACATGGTTTGGCAGTGGATTCCAGTCTTGATGCCAGCATAACAGAATTCTCTTTCTGCTGGTCTTCCTGAAGGATGGACTGCTCTGTGCCATCTACAGCAGGGTGACCCAGGCATGACTAGCACATGTGACACATCATGTCCTGTCAGGAAGACATAATTTTCTCTCCATAATCAGTGTGAGGATCAGGGGACCCTTTCCAGACTTTACATGTCACTGTGGGTTAGTGTGGACAAACTTCACCCACGTGGTTCCCTCTCGGTTGCAGATAGGAGTGACAATCCTCACCAAGAACCCTTGTCCCACAAGCACAGGGAGGGGAGTTAAGCAAGACCCAACAATATTTAGGATCAAAGTCTGGTCTCCTCTTGTTGGCTTTTTGGCTGATCCCAGAGAGAGTTGGTTTGCTAAACATGCGGGAAATTCCTCACTTAAAAAAAACCCAAACAATAAACCAACAAAACACAGCATAAAACAACAAAGAAAGAGAATGAACACTTTTCTGTTGTTTTGACAAACTAAGACAGAAACTAGGAGAGAAAGGCAGGTGCCACAGTCCAGGAGAAAGTGTCTGCGGCAGCTGACATGTTGGCCCATCTATCATTTAAAACCAGACTGGAAAACACCTTTGAGATTATCCATGCATTTAGAAGTAGGCAGAGATCTAAACACCTCACTAGTGTGAGGCCTTCCCTGGCTCAGGAAGGGCTGAAGAGTCAGTGCTGCAGTGTTAAATGCAGTGCAGTGCTTAGCTGTGGGTGTGTTGACCTTGTGCCTTCACACTAATGTTGAGAAGTCAAGGAACAGATCACATAAACCTCATGTAACCAACACTGCTTTGAGGAGCCTTTCTGGATTCCAGTTTTGTGTATTTGATACTAAGGTTGTCTGGTAAATGGTTCTTGTGGTGTGTGCCTTGGGAGTCAAGACATTTGGTCCTGGCACTCTGGATTGAACAGGGAGCAGGTATGCTTGAGACAAATGTACAAAAAGTGCAGAGGAGCAGCACCTCTGCCCCTACAACTGACAGCAGGTAGAAGGAAATGCCTAGCTGGGCCAGGTCTCACTTCAGCATTTCAGGTAGCAATGGTTCAGGTCAGAAGTGTTTTGGAAGAAATTGAGCTTGGAAATAGCAAAAGGAATATTGTGCCTGTGAAGTAATGAAAGAACAAGAATGCTGTCCCAAATATTGCCAGCTGAGTTGTGATCCTCACTCCAAACACAGACTGGTGAGGTCAGCTGAATGTGGACAGAAAGAATATTTTGGGAGCAAGAGAAAGAAACATATTTGTCAGATGGTCATCTTTGTAGGAGAAAGCAGATAGAGCAAAGAGTTCCTGTAGGACCACAGAGAGCAGCAATGGGGAGCAGCAGCAGATCCTGGTGAGGGTGTCCCAGTTAGCATTTAGGTGCTGCTTTCTGGAACAGGCACTAAAGCTTCAGGGTAGTGAGAGCCCACTGGGGATGAGTGATAGACCAGTGCAAATTTAGATGCCTGTCAAGCCTAGCCAACAAACTGGGAGGAAGATGAAGTGAAGCAGGACGTGGTTAATACTAGTTCACTTTTCAAAATTAATACTAGTTCACTTTTCAAAAGTGGAGGCAACCAAAACATCCTGGGGAGAAAGGACCACGGGTTGCCAGCTTTCTCCAGTGTGTCTTGGAGGTACAGGTATATGTCCAAACACATATACATTTCCCCTTCAGTAAAGAACACATTTGTGCCACACAGCACAATCACATAATTCTAAAATCATGGAATAGTTTGGTTTGGAAGAGGCCTTCAAAGGTCATCTAGTCTAATCCCCCTGCAACAAGCAGGGACAATGCCATGAAGAGATGACCAAGGTGCCTGGGCATTCATCAAAAATAATCTAACTTGGAGAAAGATGAATAGATCATTTGGGGGCTGTACTGCTTCTGCCACCTGAACTGGCATAGCTTTGAGACCTGTTAAAAAGTTTTGCTGCAGATGAAGAAATTTCCTTGAAAAGGATAAGAGCCATAAACAAGTTGCTGGCTTTCCAGGTTATATTGGGTTTGTGTGGCAATGTTTGGGTGGAGGTGGGTGGGGGATGCTACAGCTTCACATGTCAAACAGACCCAATGCCAGACACTCCAAGACAGATGCATTGCTGGTCAAGGCCAAGTCTATCAGCGATGGTGGCAGAGCCTCTGGGATAACATATTTAAGAAGGGGGAGGTGGGGGGAAATCCTTCACAAGAGCAATGGCAGATAAAGAAGAGAATAGTCAGAATATATGAGAGACTGTAACAGCTCTAGAGATGCCCAGGCAAAGCAATCAGTGAGTGTTCTCTCCCTGCCCTTATCCCATGAGCCTTTCATTATATTTTCACTCCCATGTCCATTTGAGGTGGGGAGTGATAGAAATGCTTTGATGGGCACCTGGCATCCAGCCAGGGTCAACCTACCAACCAGCACTGAAGTTCAAATCAGTGCCAGAATGCCTACAGAACTGACCTGTCCCTTTGTGCTCCTGGTCTCACCAGGACAGTTATACCTGAGTAACTGGGCTAACTGTTCTTCACTCCAGGCTGTTGCCCAACAGTATAATTTCAGTAGATTTAGATGTGCTGCTTGATTCTCTAACATACCTGTCCCACAGCATTAGCAAGTTCCTGTCTTTGTGCAGGCTAGATTATATTTAAGGAAACAAACCCATCATCCCTCAGGAATGTATGTAAGCATATACTTGCATTCTCTCTCTAGCACAAAATTAATCAACTGCAGTTGCCAATTTGTTGTTCCTGGGAGGAAACATTCAGTAATGTGCCTCCCATTACTTCTTTGGTTTCTTTTTTAAAATTTTTTTGCCACCTCTGAAATCAAAGTGGAAAAATCAATGTTATCAAAGCTCTAACCACCAGTGATTTCATGCATAAAGACCTTGAGATCAAATGATAACAGCAGCTGCCCACTCTTAGAAGGGAAGTGAAAGGTTATATATCTGCTGCAATATGAATTCAGACAGATGTGTTAGCTGTGCACAGGAGAGGATCCTGTGTAAGCAAGTATTTTCCCTGTCATCTGCTTGGCATAACACAGCTCTGTGCATTTCCTTTCCCTCCTAATCCACACAGAAATAAATAGTTATGATCAATGCTCTAAAGGGATCATGGTGCAACTCTTCTGCTGTGAAAATTGAGTGCCTGAAACATTTAAAACTTGTTAAAAGCAAAATTATTTAAATGTGTTTAATTGTCTCACTGATTAGTATCTGAGCATAGAGAGGATGTGTGATTAGGACACAACTTCCTTGCTATACCAGCCTGCACAAGTGGCATCTCAGTGATGACTGTATGGGAGCAGTAATTCCTCCTGTCCAGAAGACCTGGAAGCAGATTTTCCTCCTTGCAGAGCAATCTCTTGTGGCAGTTTCTCTCTGGGTAGCCTCAGATCATTGGTGTGGTTAGTGGTATAGATGTAAAATGAGGGAGTCATTGTCTCATTGAAGTGGCCAGCCAGCACCTCCAGTTTGTCTTTGCAATCAGCAAAATCACAGCTCACGTGCTGAAAGGCACACGCTGTAACTTGGTCCCCGCAGGAGGAAAGAAATCGCCTCTGCTCTGTATCCAGCCAACGCAGGGAGTGCATATTGTGCAGACACAAATTCAAATTTCACTCTTCCATTTCATCACCTGTGGCTTTAGATGGGAGCTGGGATTACAGATGCCTTAAAACTTCCATACTGCACATCCAGTTGCAGCATTAGGTATATAAACAACTTTTAAGCTATCTTGAGCTCTTACTCAGGCCATGAAGCCCACTGCTGGAGAGATGGGATTGGGGCATTCCATGGTGTGGGTCTCTTGTAAAAAACAGTCATATGAAGAAAGTACAAGTCTAAAAAGAAATCAGGTCACTGAATTCAACATATTCAGGTTAAAATGTAAATGCTTGGGAGTACAGGGTGATGACAGGCTCTGAGAAACTACTTTGGTAGTTATTTCAATGACACATGAAATAGAGAGTGAGTGACTGAGTGAAACAATTAAAAAATGTCACCACAATGGGTATGATCTGACTACAGGATCAAAAACATAGGAATTATGTCAGCAACTGCATACTTAGCTCTGCTTGTATCTTTGTCTCATGTGTGCAACATTTCTGACATGGAAATTCACATGTCCTCTACAGCTAATGTAAACACTGGCAGACCTTTGTAAACAATTCAGCAGAATTTTCTTTCACTAGACCATTTATTTCAGAAAGCAGTTATTTGGAAATACTTTGCAATATTTTGTCTTCTTTGAGGTGATATACTTAATTTTTAAAATATTTACATCCACTTTAGCAAGAATATGATCTTAAGCCCTTAAATAAGGGACTGTGACTTGCAGTACACATTCTTTCTTGGAATTTCAGGAACAAACATATATTCTCTGGTCTATAAAATAATTTCTTTTGTGTTGAAAAGGTAAGAGATTACAAGTGCTTGGCATCTTCACTCAGTAGGCCCTTGGCAGTACAAAAATTGTGTTATTGTGTTTATCACTGTTAGGGTTTGTTACTTCTGGCATAACCTGGGGAGATGCTTTTACCAGAAATGGTTCTTAAACCTTTTTAAGATAAGCACTCAAAAGGGAATAGTAAGAAAGAGACAAAATACAGCATAATCTAGAAAAATCTTTTTCTTAAAGTAAAAAACACATTATTTCAATAAACCAGATTTTTCTTTCAGAATGCTTTTAGCTATCTCAGAAACGTTCTGATGAAAAATTGAAGTGCGTTAATTGGAAAAGGCTGGTCTTATGTCTCATGGGAGCTGGTGCTCCTTATGATTTCTATTTCTTTTTCTGTCTAAAGTTCTGTGAGATCTTAAACCATGGAATGACATTACTCACAGCCTATTTCCTCTGTCCAAAGCTGGGAAACTTAGCCTGACTGATAAGCTGAGACTACAAAAGAGGATAAAAAGATAAACAACATATGATAATTCAGCTGTCCATCTTGTTGCATTTTATAAACTAGTATTTCAAAATTTTAAACTGAAAATTTTTAATTTACAACTTTGGTTTATCAACATTTTCTCCAATGAAATCTGTTTAACCAGCTTCTCTGAAGTCAGTGATTACCAACAGGACGATGCACTTACTGTTCTTCATGCTTCTTTCTGGAACTCAGGCCCGCTATGAGCTCAGCTGGTTCTAAGAAGTGATGCTGCAGTGCAGCAGAGGAGTGCTATGAGTATGACTGTGCTCCTCCTTCAGAAATTCCATGTCTAGTCTGACAAGAAATCACATCTGAATCTTTACCATGACCAGCAAATTGTTTCCCATCAGATGTTTTTTTCAGCCTGACTTCTTTTTCAAGAAAAATATCGAGTACATTGGTGGAAGAAAAGTGATGGGTTGTGATACCTGACAAATGCAGTCATACCTTGGGCTGGAGGCGAGCCCTAAGCACTGAATGTGCAGGCTCCTTCCCAAGTGCTCTGTTTACAACTGCTACCCATTTAATCCCTGAGTCCTAGTTGCTCCTGTAGGAAAAAAAAACCCTATAGAAGGTCTTTAGGAGGGCTCTGTCTTCCCTGACAGGTTTGGCAGAGGTGACCAAGTGATAAAAACATTGATGGATGCTGGTCAGTGCAGGATGGATATCAGTCACTGACACCTCATAATGTGAGAGGAGGGCTGCATCTGGCAAAAGGACAATGGAAGAAGATGGGAGTGAGGTAAAAGGGGAACAAAAATGATCAAAGGGGAAGGAAGTCAGGGGAATTGCAAAACATAATGCTGAAGAGAAATTATAAAGACAACAAGAGATGGGAATAAGGGAAATCTAGAAAAGCTGAGCAAAGAAAGAGGAAGAAAGGGAGACCAAAAAACTAAAAAAACAGAAATATCAAAATCAGCAAAAATGTTTGACGAGAAATAAAAAGCTAGATGCAAACAAAAGAAGGAAATTTTGATACAATTAATGAGGAAAAAATATATATTGACAATGTAGGATGGTCATGATGAGAAAATTAAATAGGTAACATAAACAATTTGAATGTAAATACATAATTTACATTTTATAGCCGAAAAGAATAATGAAGAGACTACAACTTCAGCTGATGGCTAGATTTTTGAATTAGATTAGACTGATCTAAATTTAACTGAAGGAACATGAAATCAGGTGACATACTGTGTCATTTCAGAAGAAACTTGTGGATTCTGGAACAACTCGGACAATAGCTTTGCTTTCCCTATCTTTAAATATTTTCTTTCCTTAATTACTGGTGGCAGAAAACTAACAATGTGGTAAGATTTGAAAAACCACAATTACCATATTAGCTAAGCGAGAGCAGATTTCCTTTCAGAGCTCTAACATATGAACCAAAAATAGCTAACACAGAGATTAACAAATAGCTGTGTTGAAAAGAACTAACTCTTTCCACTTGCCACAGTGTGAAGGTGAAGCACAAAGCACCTGTAAAGAAGGCTGACTGATTGAAAGAAACTCTGTTGATAAGGTAAGTTGGACTGGGTACCTTGTGGTAACTTTGGAATTCACCAAACAGTGAATTCTTCACCTTCTGAAAGATTTTTATTTATGCTGGATATTGAATATATTACAAACTAAAAGCACAAGATACATTTAAATTAGAAAGCACCTGTTTATGGAACAAGGTGAGCAATAGTTTTTGTAAAGGATTAGCCTCTGATTTATCTTTAATTAAGCATTAAAAATCTAATGTATATTTTGATGACTCTCATTCCATGAAAATATGTTGATAATATTCAGTTTCTTCATAGCCTAATCTTGGTATTCCAAAGGTAAGTTGTTGTCTGAGAGAGATGTTGGAAGCTGTTATTAGAAGTGCTTGTCTGAATATGTATTATAATCATGATGGACTTGATGATTTGAAGTCACAGATGATTTTGTAATGGAGAGGGATTTTCTACTTCTGTTACTCATTATTTGCTGGTTACGTGACTGCCATGTGTTACATTTGTCTTTGTGCAATGAAGTTTGTTTTGCAAGACACAGATCCATCTCTTCCCTCTCCAAGTTATGAGAAAGAAGCACTAGAAATGCTTCAGTGAAAGATCCCACAATGACATGTCAGCAAATTACATTACCAGTAGAATGTGTTCCTACTCTAAATTTGCTGCTTTTAACAGGGTTTGAGCCCTTGTTTCAAACTGTCAGATACTCTGAAGAGGAATCTGTGGTTTTCTACAGACAGTGTTTACAGAATGTGAGTTCTCTGTAAACAGGATTGAGGCTGCTATATGTAGCTATGTTACTACAAAGAGTAGTAACTCAGTTTATCGGGAGTAAATTACTGTGCCTTGCAGCACTTGAGGGACAGGAGATTTCAAAATGAAGCTTGTGTTTTCTTTCTAAGAAAGTCCAGAAAGTACCTTCCTCATCTCAAGTTAATTAGATTTCCTTTATTACAATTTGACATACAAATAACAAGTTAGCAAACCAGCACAAAAATGCAGTTAAAAGAAAAGTCAAAACCCCTTTCACAAAATGATTAAAGGATGGCCTTGAAAACCTGTGACGTTTTAAAGATAGGGATTGTTATGAGTTATAAAATCATAACTAAAGAGTGAAGACTACTTTTTTATTGTGATTAAGGATGTCTTGAAAGATTCACAAGGACTTCTGTCTTCACCTCCTTGTCTCTGCACTGAAACTCCCACATGTTCTTTCCTCCATGTTCCTGAGCTTCATAAAACCATTTTCAAGTGCTTAACTATGTTATGGATTTAATCACAACCTGCTCCAGATCTGTGATGACAGGGAATGGTTTAGTCCAGTGATAAGGAGGCCAAATTAATATTGTAGTGACCCTGCTGAAGTTATTTGAGTCACAGATAGATTTCACACTTTTTTGCTTTGTATGCATCAAACAGTGAAGATTGATGTTCAGCAGTAACAATCAAAACATGCTTTCACCACATATGCATGCACATTTCAGTAAAACAAGACTCATTTCAGGGGTTTCAGGTCTCTGTGTTGCTCCATACACATGTATTTGGTAATAGCTGAAGTCTTGGATCCTGTGAAAATGAACCATTGAGAAAATTACATGTGCCTGCTTAGATGATTATGAACCATTACAACATGGTGCTTTAAATGCAGCAGTTCTCCTTTTGACACCAGGCAGTGTTTTTGTTCTGTTCACTGGGTGTGGTCAGTGGAAAGAAGCACCAAACTTAAACTGGTAGGGAGCCACTGCTCCTGTGATATGCTCTGTTTAGGAAAAAAGTGAGTGAGCAGAACATCTGTCATCCTGCATTTCTTTAGGTCCAGTGTTCTATTAATTTAATCATATCTTGGAATCTTACAAGACTGTCTGTATTTATGCCATTTTACCATTTTTTTTTCTTTTTTTCCCCCCTTCCTGCTAATGGAAACATCTAAGTTGTGTTCAAACCCAGGTCTGGAAAAGAAACATTTCTAGGTTTTAAAATTCAGGAATCATGAAATTAAATTAAAATTAGTTCCAACTAGCTTTAGCAACAGACTTGAACAGCACGAACATGAACAGCAAATGTTTGTGTCAAACAGGCAAATGCAACCACATTTTACTCATCTACCTGCATTTACACATTTTTTGTTAGCAGATCTGGACAAACATTTGGGTTGTGTGCACCTTGACATGTAACAGATTACTTTTTTTTTTTTCTTCTAAAACAGCTGCTAATCAATTTGGTAATTATTACTTGTCTCATTTCACAGTTTCACTCTAAGCAGTCTTGTTGATTTAAATGATTGATGTTGAAACTACTCATCTGCATGACATTAAGTGCACCCTTTGCAAAACCAGGTCATCATTCAGGACATTTCTGAGCACAATGACAATTAACACCCTGCTCATTATTATGATTCTGATTCTAGCTTGATCATTTTAAAAATAATATCATTACATAGGTAGACTAATAAGTAAATTAATAACATATTTGCCTCCAGCTTGAATGTTTTCAGTACAGCAACATTTTCCTTTACATAAAAAAACAGCTTATTGCTGTTGCTTGTGAGGAGGAAGTGGTGGTTATTTCAATTTAACTCTGTATCTTTAACTAATGCTGTTATTTCTTGTTTTCTAAATTAGAGTGTACTCTTGTTGAGGCTGGTAAATGTGCTTGAGGCGGCCAAAAGAATCACACATCCTCTTTCACCTGCCCTTCAGACAAATTTCAAATTGCGTAAGTACTAAAATAAAACAGGTAATCTATGATCCGTGTATATGTGCGGCGAATGTATTAAACTGAATATGTAAGTGGGATTCTACTTACATGGGTGGACTACTCTTAAGAGTACTTAATGACTGAATCTTTTTCTTCATAGAATTCTGTCTTTTTCCCCAGGTATGTCTTTATTCATCGTGTTTTGTTTGTATAATTCAAATAGTTTATTTGCTCTTAAGATTGAGGTGTAGTCTTACATTTGAGTCCTCGCATACTGCTTTCATAGTGAAAAGAAATGTAATGGTGTGGATAAAGTGGAAAAATACTAAGCTTAAAAATTCAAGGCTTATATATTTAATATTCAGAACATACGTGTTTTTGAGTGCACATGCACAGACATGTACTACCAATATGTAGTACATAACCAATGTTAGGACACACCACCTTATATATATATATATATATATATATATATATATATATATATATATGAAAATTTATTTTTATATTTGCCTAATACATTAATGCTAAATAACAATGTAAATATGAAGACTATAAATTATAAAGGAGCCTACTAAAACACTGTTAGAAAGATTTAAATTGAAAAGGAAATTGTGTTTATAAGACTTATGATTCAACTTCCTCAGCAGCCGGTGCATCTTTTTAAAAACTTCTGCGAATGCTGTTTCAAATTCAGAAAAGGAAGTCAGCTCAAGAGATTTAAATCAGGTCTAAATCTAATCTCTGCAGTTCTGATTTCAGTTTGAGTCCTTTGCTACAACTCTCATACTAACCATCCTCAGGAAGCTTCTGCTGGACAGTAGAAGTAATTTTGTGAATAAATGTGTGACTGGTGGTGCCTTTTTGAATTCCTGTAGGATCAGGGAGAATATGCATCTCTTCTATGATGAGTAGCTGTTGTTCCCCATATGATCTCTGCTGAGCTCTTCTGCGAACTAAAGAGCCTTTTCTAAGTGATCATCTGAAGAGAGCTCCCTTAGCCCTCCTTGCAGGCTGTAGGAAGTACCCATGGCTCCCTTTCTTCTAAATGCCCTCACTCAATCACCCTTCTTCTGTATGTTATGCTCACGTTTCAGGGTGGCTGATAGAAGATATGCTGTCAGACTCTGTATATTTTAACCATGTAGGTCTTAAAAAAACATGAATGGCAGACACCTAGAATGATATTTTTCTTGCAATGATAAAATAACAGTTTCAAAAATAATAACCTAGACGGGTACCCCTTTAATTCTGTCCATCTGAAGAATTACTTTAGCTGCCAAGTACAAAGGGTAACAGAAGCACCAAGCAAGGTCGTGAGTGTGTCTCTGGATGAGATCAGAAACTGTAAAGCAGTGGATAGTGACTAAAATTGTGCAAAGATGTGCTAGGGGACCACAGCCCCTGGTTAATTGCATAACCTGCCTGCTTACCCTATACATCTCTGCACTTCTGAGAGACACCTTTAAGTTGTTTGAGATTTGCTTCAGAAGCTTCAAGAACTTTCAGGCTGTCATATTCCTGCAGCTTCTAAAAATCAGTTTTGAAAAGCCAACAAATGAAGCTGGAGAGATAGTTAAAGATTTGTCTAAAGGGCAGGAAATCAAGATAAGCTAAGATGCCTTAGCTACATCATATAGTTCAGGTCTTTACCCAGCTGCAGCCCTCTGTCATGAGCCAGCATCCCCATATGAGTCATCCTCATTGTGCTTTTGGAGAGTGTTCTGTCCTTTCCCCTCTCCCAACTTCCCCATTGTATCTGGACTTCATCTGCCCCACTTTTACAAATTCTCTCTCTCTCGTTTTCAACATTAGGTAATTCCCAAACAAGAAGGTTTTGGTTTTGTAGACTTAAAGCTGACCCATGTGCTTTTCCCAACTGGTAGCATGACTAGCAAAAAGCAGAAAAACTCTAGATAAAACTGTCCTTCACAACCTTGACAAATATGGGACCTCATGTCATCCTGTCCCTGAAATTACTGCCTTGCTGATAGGTGCAGTTCTCAGAGAACAGCTAATGGAAAGAAGGGAAGGGCTGAACTCATGCAAGGGGAGTCTGAGGAATAAAATCTCCTGCCCATGAGCTCCTGTGTGAGGCTGAACAAGTTATCTAAGCCTAGCTTCCCGTGTGTGGTCACCAATGACATGTTCCCCATTTTATTTTTCTGTGACTTTAGACTCTGTGATCTGATTTGCAGGAGTCTGATCCTGGATGCAAACAGTCAATGGATTTAATCTTTTACCTAGCTGAAGTCTTTCATAATTTTACAAGTGATGTTGAGGGGGATACATATCTCAAACCAAACATCTTAAGTGGATACTTAACTCTAATGACTCAGATTCTCCCTTTTAAATAAAGGTGGTAATACTTCTTCACCACAGAGTGTTGCACAAATTAAGTAAGCCCTATCTGTAAAACAGTTAGGTATCACAGTGATAAAGAAAACAAATTTTTTTCATAGGGTGCTGTCTGAACTGCACACCGAGCACTGCACAGTAAATCTGTGCACTGAACAAAGACAAAACACCAGTGCTCAGTCTGTTCATACATTGTGTACTATCCTTTGCACTATAAGATATTAATCTGTTGCTCTTCTATTACTTCACTAGTGTAATAAAAAAGGACAAATAATGTTATGTTGAAAGTACTGATAAAGGGTCGCTGATAAAGGGTCAGAGTGGGAAAAAAGGGTAAACTGTTGCATTAGGAAGTATACTAAGGGAGTGCTGTTTATATTTTCTGTATTTCCCTCAATACATGGATTGCCATTGTCATACAGAAGTTCTCAACGTAAAATTTAATTTATTCTAATTTCTTGTGTGCAAATTCAATGTGAAGTAGCGGTCACATAGTCTCAAATATAATTTATTAGCCTATGAATAAACATTTAATATATAAGTCTGTGCTCTTAATAATACTGATAAAAACCATTCACTTTCTACAACTGCACATTTTGTAGGGATGTGTGATTTGTTAAGATTTGTTAACAGTGATGAGATTCTGTTTTGAGTAGGTTTTATTTCCAATTTTGTTTTTTTACTTGTTCACACTTCTTGTGCTGTTTTTTTGATCCAATCTACTTATTTTCTTTTCAGAAATACTTGGGGAAAATATTTTGAGGTCCTTCTGAACATATTTTTCTGAGAAGTGTACTGCCAAAATGAATGTTGTAAGTACCTAATTGATAAACTATGTTAGTATATCAATAAAGCAATGACCCTGTAAGACCCAGTTCCTTGCGGCTGCAGATGCAAACACTGTAATTTCAGGAGTGAAAATCTGAAGAGATGTTTCTGACAGCAGAGTTCACTGTCAAAGCACACTCTATTGGATTTTCACTACAGGTGTGGTATTTGTGGTGCAGGTAAATGTGTCTCAGGCTAGCTATCACAGATTGCCTTTCTAGCTGAGTGGAGAGAAGTAATCATTTTTGGGCTTGATTTAGTCAAGCTACATTAGTATGAAATGCATAGTATGCTATAAAGACCTGTTTGCCTTGTGTGATGGTAAAGGAAGACTAGGCCCCTAATTCAAATTCAGACTTTTACAGAGTCTTCTGTGACAGCAGATTTGTCCTTTCTGCACAATGCATTTAAATATGAAGACCTTTGGGACATCCAAAAGGATTATTTTCACATTCGTATTTTAAGTATGATTTTATGAAATTTCCTAGATAGTTCTTACAAGCCTTGTCTGTAGTGTTAAATGCATTTGTAATTGGAATGTGTGGTCAGTTACCTATCACGTTTCTACCATACAGGGATTAAAGATTAACATCCGTATGTTAACTGGTGTTCTCCTTTTCTACAGACAGACCCTTGTTCCACAGATTACCCCTATTATTCAGACTATTTTTCTCTGATCACGCCACCTTGTTCTAAGCTGGAAGTCAGGAACTTCACAAAAGCATTTCTGCCAGTTGCATATTCATTGATTTGTATCATCGGCCTCTTTGGTAACATCTTTGTGGTGATGACCTTCGCTTTATATGAAAGAGCCAAGTCCATGACGGATGTGTACCTCTTCAACATGGCCATAGCAGACATACTGTTTGTTCTGACTCTTCCACTGTGGGCAGTGAATTACGCTGCTGATGAATGGATTTTTGGTGATTTCATTTGCAAAATGACTAGAGGTATCTATGCAATCAACTTCAGCTGTGGCATGCTGCTTTTGGCCTTTATCAGCGTGGACCGGTACATTGCTATCGTACAGGCAACAAAGTCTTTTAAACTCAGGGCAAGGACTCTCGCACATAGTAAACTCATTTGTTTGGCTGTGTGGATATCATCAATTCTAATCTCTAGTCCCTCTTTTCTGTACAGTGGAAGTTACAGCTTCTCCATGAATGAAACCAAAGAGATTTGTGATCACAGATCGACCAGAATTTCTGCAAGCACAATGCTGAAATCACTGCTGCTATGGCTACAAGTTTCATTTGGATTTCTTATACCTTTCATATTCATGATTTTTTGCTACACCTTCATTGTCAAATCCTTACAACAAGCTCAGAATTCCAAAAGAAACAAAGCAATTCGTGTGATTGTATTAATTATAGCTGTTTTCCTAATTTGCCAGGTACCTTATAACATTGTTCTTCTCATAACAGCTGTCAACATGGGCAAGATTGACAAATCTTGTGACAATGACAAGATAATGGCTTATGCAAAATACACCACTGAAGCCATAGCATTTTTACACTGTTGTGTGAACCCTGTGCTCTATGCATTTATTGGAGTGAAGTTCAGAAGTTATTTTGTGAAGCTAATGAAGGACCTAAGGTGCAAGAAATACAAGAAAGACAGTAAACGTAATTCAAAGACAAACTCTGATACTTATCATTCAAGACAGACTAGTGAAATTCTGACTGACAATGGATCATCTTTTACTATATAATACAATTTGAACATTAGTACTGAAGGACTCTTCTCACCAAGAAACCCAAACCAATGTGACTGTGCATGTGACAGCAAGTAATCTGAACTTCTCTGTGCCTCTAAATGAGATCCAATGATCTACACCTCCTTTCAGGAAACTAATTTAGATAAAGGAATAATACTGTCCTGTGTAAAACTAAAGCCTTATTCACTCCTCTTAATGCTCTTCTAAACTACATCCTCTTGGAATTATAAAGAAAGTGAAGTTTAAAGAGGAACCCTCGTCATTGTGTAAGGAAAAAAATGCATCTCATCTGTCCTACATTGAAATATCCCCAAAATAATAAGTAAATTAATAAGGTTGTGTCTAGGCTCTTTCTTACATTTATGTTGTTTCTGTTAATTACTTCTACCTGGAAATCCCTGTGAAGTGTGGCTCTCCACTGTGCTTATATTGCAGACAGGTCACATTGTGACAGGACTAACACAAAGAGATGGCATTTGAGCAAAGCATGACAAGGAATGCAAACTGCAAAATGAAAAAACAGGTTCAGAACTGCTGACATAGCTGGGCTGAGGTGCTTGGTCTTGTAAATCTTTGCCCAGTGCTATTCTGAGCAGAGAGTGAAGCTTTGCTAGAGTTTTCTATCATTGTTTCAGATGCTGGAATCCAACAAAGCTGATAACCTGATGAATATCTCTTTGTGAAAAGTTGCCTCTTTCTACCTGAAATTTACACTTTGCTTTTTAAAAGGCACCAAATTGGATAAAACTGCAATTATTCCAACACAATTTATTGGGATGTGAATGGTGACAAAATATGAAGCATTTCTTTGTATTTAGCTACCGCTAGCAAAGATTCCTTAGGAATGCGTTTATCAGCTCAAATATGCATATATGTAGTTTCAGAAATTAGTTTGAAATTATTGTCTAAAAAAAGAGCAGAATCTGATTTAATTCAGCTGAAATTTTTACTGAGTCACTATTTGACTCACTATGAGTATAGGAATATTTATAATAAATGCAATTAGTTTTACCCAGCCTTGACTCTTCAGCAAATCTTCAGTGGATCTTCTGCTCATTGAGTGAGCTTTACCACTGTTGCAGTCACTGTGGGACAGTGAGGTAGCCAGAAGCAGGAGCTGAAGATCCCTTGAGGAAATCATTAATAGGGCACATGAAACTAGTACTGCTTTGGCTGGTACAATCCATCCTTGTTTCCTCTGCAGTGTCAGGTTTTTAAATATCAGTACCAGATATGATAAAGATTGCACGTATTTATCATAACTGAATAGCAATTTTGCAATATGATAGAAAATTATGTAAATACAGATGCATGCATTTGCTGTACATAGCAATGATGATTTTCTGGAAGAGAATTCAGCAAATAAAAATGTAACTGAAAAGGAAAAGATCCCCTCATATCTAAGAGTTCCGTGCTATGTTGCCATGAAACATTCTTTTTGACTCTGTGAAAAATCTGTCACACCTGAACAGTGTGTCCATTGTGGGCTCCCCGAGGGAGCGTGCCCCAAGGCGGGAGGTTCAGAGCTGAAGCAGCTGCAGGGGCTCTTGGGCAGAACCTCCCAAGGCTCCAAAGTGTATCCCCCACCTCCTGTCACCCCACTGCCATGCCTGCATTAGCCTTCAGCCACTGAGCAACCCAAACTCTGCCCCAGTGGGGCTCGGGGGCCAGACAGCAGCCAAGGGACAGTCACCGAGCGGGCACTGTCACTGCCCCACCACTGGTGACTTGCTGATGGACCCCGGGAGAGGGCAGGGAATGTGTGCCACAGCCTTCCTGAAGTAGTTAATGGAAAGAGCATCCTGCCTCAGGGGGAGGGCAGAGAAAGAGAACAAAGCAGGGTCCTGCAGCCCTGGGCCTTCCCCAGAGAGAGGGGTCAGCCTGGGGCCTCGCAGGTCACCAGCCCCTCGTAACTGTGAGAGACCCAGGCAAGCTGGAAGTGGTGGAGTGGGACAGCTGCCTCCAGCACAGCTCCTCAGCTGCTGGATTTTGTGAGGGTAAAACACTCACTGGAAATGACATTGAAGTGTAGAAAATGTACCCAGCTACTCCCCAATGCATATGGGAGAGAAGTCCTGCTGAGTGAAGAGGAGCCTGGTACACATGTGGGACTAAAACAGCACTTGGAGCATGAATTGTGCTGGTTCCAAGGTCTTGCCAAAAGTCCCGCTTGAGGTGCAACCAAAATCTCTATTGCCATGAATGAGTGCTCTGTGCTAGGAAAGATGAAGGTAGAGGACTGGATGGATTCCTGTGGTGGTTTAGCTTATCTGGTTGCCAAGCATCCACCAAAGCCTCTCTATCACTCCCCTCCTCAACTGGACAGTGGAGACAAAATGTAATGAAAGGCTCATGAGTTCATACAAGAGCAGGGGGAGATCACTCACTGATTGCTATCATGGTACTTGGAGAAGTTAATTGGACTTATTACCAGTCAAAATCAGAGTGAGACAATGAAAAATACAACAGATCTTAAAAATACCTTCCCCCCACCCATCTTCCTCCCCAGGTGTAACTTTGTTCCTGATTCTTGACCTCCTTCCCACAGCAGGGAAATGGGAATGGGGATTACAGGCAGTTTATCACATGTTATTTCTGCCACCGCTTCCTCCTCAGGAAGAGGAGTCCTTCCCCTGCCCTAACCTGGAGTCCCTCACACAGGAGACAGTCTTCCATTAATTCCTACAGCATGAGTTCTTTCCATGGGCTGCAGTGCTTCACAAACTGCTTCAGTCTGGGTCCTTTTCTATGACTTACAGTTCTTCAAGAAAAGGCTGCTCCAGCATGGGTTCCCTGTGAGGTCCCAAGTTCTGCCAAGAAACCAGGTTGCATGGACTCCGCTCTCCACAGGGCCAGAGGTCCTGCCAGGAGCCTGCTCCAACGTGGGCTTCCCACAGAGTCACAAAGTCACAACATTTTTTCAAGCATCCACCTGCTCTCATGTGGGGCTCCCCCAGGGTCTGCAGGTGGATGTCTGAGCTCCTGTGGAACTCTGAATGCTGCAGGGTGACAGCCTGCCTCACCGTGGTCTTCATCATGAGCTGCAAATATATCTCTTCTCTGCTGCCTGGAGCACCTTCTCCCCCTCCTTCTTTGCTGGCCTTGGTGTCTGCAGTGTTGGTTCTCTCACGTATTCTCACTTCTGCAATTACTTCTGTGCCAATAGCTTTTCTTTTCCTATTTAGTGTTACTATCATGGCTGATGGGCTCAGCCTTGGCCGGAAGTGGGTCCATCTTGGGGGAGCCAGCTGACATTGGCTTTGTTGGATGTGGGAGAAGCTTCTAGCAGTTTCTCTAGAGTAATAAGGGTTCCTCTTAAAGCTCCCCACTGCCAAAACCTGACCACATAAGCTCAATACATCTCCCAAGGGGCTGCTGTGCAGGGAGAACCACAGCTCCAGCCAGTGGGATGCTGGCCTTTTTACATACACTTTGAGGGTAACTACAGCATGGAAAGGTGGGCAGACAGAAATTTAATTTAGACATAATACCTTCTTGACATTTTTTGTGAAATTTACCATAAGGTAAGAGAGAAAGACCAGTTCAGAGAAAAAGCAGTGGAAGAGAAGGATTACTCTGCTCAATGTCCAGAAGGAGATGGCCATAGTGGCAGGCTGGCCAGTGGATGTGGCTGGTGGCCATGTCAGCAGAATCAGCTCATGAGTTGGGGCTGATATTGGTAGTTCAAGGCTTGAAAAGAGCACAGGTTTAGGGGAGCCTGGGAACTTGGTGTTCCTTTTAAAAGGAACAATAATAATAAATAATAATAATAAATATTATAGAGCAATATTTCAAAGCTTACTATGCATACTGCATTTTATTATGATTTTCTTCTTGTCATAGCTGTGTATGACAAACATATGGTAAGATTTTCTTTTTCATTGCAGGTATTCCATCTGGGATTTTTGGAAATATAAGACTTAGTTTTGCACAGGTCCTTTTTTCCCACCACATTTAAAGAGAGGGAGAAGGACATATGCAGTGTTGCATCATGTCTTGGACAGAGAAGATGTGGCTGATAAGCTTAGAGAAGCTGATTCATATCTTCCTCCAGCTGGGGACTGGGGCTGACTTGTGGTATTGGCTGGACCTACAAGGTCTCTCTTGTTGGCAGGTTCCGTTCTGCTTTAGGTGGGTACACGGTGGCCCTGCTTGATGCTTCCTGTTCTAGCAGTTCAGAAGGACATAGTTCATCAGTGCTCACTGCTAAATAAAGTCAGTGCAGACAGTCTAAAGCTAAATCTCTTTTCTGATATCTATGATCATAACAATTGACCTCATTTATTATTCTTCTCCCCACAATAAATGACAGCTTTCTTCACAAGGTGAAATTTAAAATTCATGTGGTGTCTCTTCTATTTATGTATTACATTTCTTAGAAGAGTGATCACTATACATTGGTGAGCCTGCAAGAGATTCAAAGTGGACAGAATAAGTTCAGAGCCATCTGTGCCTTGCTTCTAGCAAGGAGTGGCAAAAGAAAGAAAATTAAAATTACACACCAAGGTAGATAGCATTTGCTGATGATTAGTGGAAACTGAAGGGAAACTTGAAAAAACAGTCTAGAGAAGAACATCTTGCTATGGAAAGTTATTAACGATGGTTAAGTACATAACAGATATAACTCTGCTTTGGATCTTTGTAGGGCAAACTTGTTATTTATAATTGTGGAAATTCTGGGGAAATTTTCTTACTACAGAGTAGCAAGTGATGGTATTTGAAGCTTTAAAAATTTGGACAAAATTAAAAAAAAAAGTTTCAGATTAAGTGAAAATGATAACAATTTCAAATCATCAAAACAGTTTGTCTCATGAAGCATCTACAATATTTTGACATTTCTGGTTAAATTTCAGAAACTATAACAAATGCCAAGGAAATAATTTCACAAAACCACTGAAAGTGGTTCCTAACCTACTTTTTTATGCTGCTGCCAAGTAATCAGGTTATTCCCTCCAACCACCTCTTAAGGCAGAGGGTACCAAACCTCTGTTACCCCTCATGAGTTAAGGGCTCATAGCATCTTTGAAAAATCTATGCGAAGTACAGCTAAAAAAGGGTGAAAATTTTGCCATCAAATTCTCCTACACCAGTAGATCTTATTTCTCTTCTGCATGTCCTTCAGGCTAAAGAGGAAATTAAATTACACCTCCTCTAGTGTGGATGAATGACACAAGACGTGGTGGTAATGTTGTGACCGCTGAGCAGTGTTGTTCTCTTCACTACTTGGAGCATAGATCAGTTCCTTTTATGATGAGTTCCTTAAAACAATTTCTTCATTTTTGATTGAATGAACTCCATTGCCTAACCTGAGTCAAAAGGCATCTAAGTTTTATTTACTTTAGAAAACAAAATCTAGTAATAAAAAAGCTATTTTGAAGGTAAAAATTCTTACCCACCAAATCAAGGCTGCTTTCCCTACAAACTGAAAAACCCATTGGCTGTGCAAATATCTAGCTGATATTCATAGTCAGTTTTCTTTGATTATATCATGTAACCCTACTGTAAATACTGATGCGCCTTTCATATTTCTAATGAAATCTTCATCTTTCATTTACATTTACTCCCTTTCTGTTGGAAATATGTATTGAATTATTATCAATTATATTATCAATTTGGCCTATATATATAGGCTTAGCTAAACAAGTCAAATTAATATTCTTCTACCAAAAGTCTTTGAAGCTCTTATTTCATTTTACTGTAGCTTCATCATTCCCAGATATTTATTAAAGTTAATACAAATTGTTATAATAATACATATAATATGTATTTAATGTATTTAGTCTATAACAACTGGAATTAATTTATGAATTTGTGATTCACTCAGGATTAGAGGAAGTAGAGAACAACCGCTTCTTCGACAAGAAGCAGTGGCTGAACACAGAAATTAAAGTGTTTTTTTCAAAATAGAAACTATGTGATCTGGATTCATGCCAACCACAGACAGTTGCGATGCTTCAGGACAAAACATGGTGGTATTATTTCTGAAATATTTGTACTTAGTCCTTTCTAGTGGTTAGGAATGATAAAGTAAAAACCTATCTAATTACCAGAAAATTGGTCATTTTTTCTTTTTTTTTTTTCTTATTCAGGATTAGATCATCCAGGTACTGTTTTTATTGTCATTTGTGGTTCCATTTTTGAAAAACTTTTACAAAAATATGGAGCCATTAAAGTAATTACTATTGGAACTCTAATTGCTGTTCTTGATTTTCTTTGCTCATCTTTTTGCTATTCAGATTTAAACCTATGAATTTCTTGCAGGTATCAGACCAAGTTTTGCTTCTAGTCCATGTAACTTTTTTTTTTTTTTGCTAGATCAAGAATATTTTTATAAAAGCAATTTCTAGGTACTGTATTCAATTATAAAAATACAGAATGGAAAAAATAATACTAAGATACAGAAAATGTACTGTTGGGAAGAATGCATGAATTATGTGTATTTATGGTTGATAGTTTGATTTCTAAGAGAAGCTTATTTATGAAAAGTAAAATCATCTTATTAATCTATTTCAGGTGAATTATAATATATTTTAACAATCTTTCTCATAAGATTATAATAGAAAATTATAATAGCTTTGTATTTTTTTTTTCTGATTCAAATTCAAACTGGATTCAGCTCATAACAACAGTGGTAAAAATACTGCTGTGTTCAGAAGCTTTTTGCAATCTATGTTATTTTCAGGCCAGTGGATAGATATGTTTGGTTTACATTTCAAAAACAACTTCTTATAAGAAAGAACAATATCAGCAGACATACTAATAGTGAAAGCAGAGATCGAAGAACCTGATGTGCTTTTTACATTGGAGTTAATTTGGCATGAGCACAGTGTTTGTTATTGAAAGTATTGTGTGCTCTGGGATTTTCATAAAAACAGGGTTTTTTTTTAACAGACTTGTCAATGCAGGAAACATTTTCTACTTTGTTTTCATTAACCTCTTGTTCTTGTCTTGGGCTGCATGAGGCAGCATTCATTAAAAATAATTTCTAATTGCTGTTGTTCTCTAAACAATTTTCATCCCTCTCAAGTTTTCTATAATTATCTGTTGATTTGTAATTTGACTTTAAAACATGATACTGAAGAAAGACATAGAAATCATGGTTTTAAGATGGCTTTATTGCTCAAACTAGAGGATTTAACTCCTGTTCACTTTTTTTGTTCTTTCTTTTTATTTTCATAAAGGTACACCTTTTTTTTTTGTTGTTGTAATGATACAACTCCACAAAAACTCATTAAACTTATGCAGATAAACATAAGCATTGTGTGAAAAGTATGTTAGGGTGAGATTCTAAAATATCTTTACCTAATTAAGAACCAAGGATCTAGCTGTCAAAGTAGTACTGCTCATGGAAATCCATGTTGCAAAGGAAGTAGGGGTTAGTGATAAGTGGCAGAAAGTCAGTTTTGTTGCTGTGAGCTGTACCCACATTATTACTGTTGTTGTCTGCTACGGCCAGTGTAGGTGCAAAGGCAAAGAATTCATCTTGGGAACTTCACTTGAGGTGAGCTTCACTCAAGATGGAAAAGCAGAGGCCATGGTATAAAACAACTGAGTCAATTACGTGGTATCACCTAGATCAGAAACAGAAAAGTGCTCCACTTTAAAAACTGTCTACAAATCTTTGTTGCTGTCTTCTTGACGCAAGTGTGGATGCTTGGATGTATTCGGAAACCATTTGGGTTTTTAGCCCCAAACTCATCCCAAACTCAGGATTCATTTTGAGTTTAGAAGGTAATGTTCCTTGAGTACAAACTCATTGAACTCAATGTTCCTCGAGTACAAACTTTTGAAATTTCACATCTAATATTATAACTTGTTGTGAGACACTGCTACTTTCTTAAGAATCCTTTCAGATTTGTTCAGAGAGTACACCTTTCTTTTAGGCCTAAAATTATTTTAATTGCTTCATTTTAAAAAAGCCTATGTGTGTTTCCAGCTTAATTTATTTGCACACTCAGAGTGGTGCAAGATTTCCCTCTGGTGGTTACAACATGCACAAAGTGTCGTATCTGTACTATCTTAGAGTTTCGTCATTTTACACCAGAAGGATGCACACATCAGACCTTAAATAGATGTTAGTACTTTGTAGATGTAATCGAAGTTTCTGGCAGCTTATATAAGAGAATCATATCACAGAGCACAATGTAGTCATGTATTTTACTTTTGCCCCAAGTCAGATCTTTTTTCATTGTGGGCTGGCGTTGTCTTTGTCTAACAGAGGATCTGAACCCAGTTATATCAGCACACATTAGCAGTTACTTCAGCTTTCTCCATCAGATGTGAGAGTATTGTCCAGTAAGCATAAATAATTTTTCTTCCTCATAGTAGATAGTAGTGTCTCCAGAGAATTAAATCTCTGCCTCTTTGTCACTTTACCTATACATTTCTGTTATTCTAAGACTCAGCAACATATAACAAAAGGGACAAAACATCACAGGTCCATTTCAGGCTCATTTGCTGGCAGGTCTTTGGTGAAGTCCTCTTTTGTTTAGGATTAATTTATAGAAATTAACAATAAGGGAGGAAGTTTGAAATCCATTCTCAAGCTGCTTTTAATTACTATTCTCTTTTGGGGTTAAATTATTACAGAGTCATAGAATGGGTAAAGATGGAAGGGACCACAGTGGGTCAGGGTCCAACCTCCCTGCTTGTACTCAGTTAACAATGCCTATTTGTTTTGTCTTAGAGAGTTACGGGTTTTACTACACTGGCCAACATGTAAATTGATCCTCATTCCACCCAGAAAATTGCACATAAACTTTATTGCCAGGGATTAAGCAGAACCATTGGAAAGAATTGCACTCACCTTGTGGCAATCCACTGCAGAGGCAAGTGTCTCTATACGTAGAGCTTTCTCTCCAGATTTATTTCTACATGGTACTGATGGCTTCTTCATGAACTCTGTGTAACCAAGAAGTGTATTTATGTATATATTTATATATGTATTTATATATTAGGTATATATTTGTAGACTTGTGTATTGCTTCCTTATTTGTGAACTTCCAGGTCTCATTTTCATCCAGCTTTTATCTTCCTTAAATTTCTTTGTCAGAGGTCTTAAGCATCCTGCTGTTTCTGCTTTGCAGATCACTTCAGGATCACTTCCACTGCTAGACAGCCCCTGACTAACTGTACAGCAGGGTAGACTTCATGTGGCTTGTGACTGAGTTTTACTCCCATTATATTAGCACTCATTATATTTTCTTCTTGAATATGAATGTATTTGGATACCAGAGGATTGCTAACATCTCACCATGTTAGTCTCATGGATACTAAGGATGTGACAGCTCAGCCACTGCTCTACTCTGGGGCAAAAAGTTGATATCAGAAGCTTGGATAAGAAATGGGCAGTGAGAGAAATGTAGCACATATATCTGACAGGAGACTATAGGAAAAAAATGTAGGGTGCTTTTTCATTTCCGGAGAAACCTTTACTAAGATATGCTGACTGATCTGCTTTAGCTTCATGCAATCTGGGACATTTTCAGAATGTTGATCATATTTAACTTTAACAGGTAGCTAAACCATCCTACAATTAATGGAGGCATGGTATAGAAATGAGGAAAAAAGAAGTTCCAAACCAAACTGATTTGGAAGTTTGCCACTGTTACAATAACTCTGCTGTGGTGAAACTTGAATGGGCAGCATGCAAAACAACAAAAATCTCTCCATGGGAGCTTTTACAGAGGCCAAGATAAATTACATGTAATTCAAGCACCCTGGAGTATTCTAAATGGTAGACAGTAAATGAGCCATGCTTAAATGAGAGTAGCTCATGTCAACTGAATTATTATACTGCATTGTGGATACTCAGTTGTTAGCAGTGTACATTCAAAACTAGTAAACAAATCACAGTAACAAGTACTAATGCAGGAAGAGCAAGACCTCAAGCTGTGCTGTTGCTGACAGAGGAAGTCGTGAGCTCAGTCTGAAACTGCTTATCCAAAAATCCAGAAGGAAGTACTGGATAAACTACCGAGTACTTTACTCAGGATATAGCTGAGTTTGGAGGTCACACCACTGTTACATGCTTGAGCAGGCTGTTTGGGGCAGACAGCTGTCCATGCTACCAGCACCTGGGTGAAAAAGAGGGATTTAAAAAAAATAAAGAAAAAAAACTAGTCTGTGCTCTACTTTGTGGCTGCTTCTAAAGACTCCAGCTTGCTAGTTAAGCAGCTGGCAGCATCCTGCCACGAGGGGACCTGCCATCCACTTGGAGAAAGAATAAAAAATGTTAGGAACATCAATGTTAAGGTGCTCACACTTTGCAGAAAAATGTTGCAGCAGGCCAAGTCCAGCCAAGCTGCTCTCAGCTCGGAGTGAGGAACAGTGTCACTCCACCACACAGGAAGGGCTCCAGTGCTGCTCCTCTTTACTCCAGTGGCATGATGGATATTCTAGTAGCAAATACTGAGACAAATAACACATGCAGAACTGGGCATACATTAGAAATAATTTGCCACTCTTTGATATCAGTGGTCACAGTATCACAGTAATGAATTTTATCAGTTATCAAAGGCACGAGCCACTGTGGTCACATGAATCAAATAACAACTTTATACAAATAAATGGCTGTTTTCCTCACCTTAAATAAATTTGTAATTTCCTATTATGTAATCAAAAAATTACATATTGTATAATAAAACTGAATCCCAAAGTATAAAAAGTATCTTTAGTATCTTTAGTATCAAAGTATCCCAAAGATGAAAAAATGGCAAATATAAACACATCACAAACCCATTAAAAACTTTAAAAAGCACGATCAATCTATACACTTTCTAAATGCATTTGTCAGTCCATCTCTTATGACAAAAGACTTGAAGATTATAATTAAATCCTAAATTTAATTAATTCTAGGAACCATCTGGAACTCCCTTTTGCTTAGTTGATACCAGTCTTGCTTTTCACTAAAATCACTGTGAGGTGTGAAATGTTAGATATTGCTCCGATATTACTGATAGTTCTGTTTTTCTCTATAAAAGCAGTTGGCTAGCTAAGTATTTTTGGGAATTATTCAGTATTATCAAAAGAAAATATTTAATGGGATTTTTGTGTTTGTGAATGGTATTTTTCATTGTGTCAGTTTAGACACGTTCCACGGCATACATAAGTTAATGCAAATTAATGCCAGATTTCATCCGTTTCATGTTATTGTTGGGATTTATATTGTATGGAATCATAGAATGGGTTGGGCTGGAAGGGACCTTAAAGTTCTAAACATCCTGCCATGGGCTGGGATGCCAGCCACCAGACCAAGTTTTTCAAATTTGCATCCAACCTGGCCCTGAACACTTCCAGGGATGGGGCATCCATAGCTTCTCTGGGCAACCTGTCCCAGTGCCTCACCAAACATAAAAGTAAACTATTTCTTAATAATATATGATCTAAACCTTTCAAACTTTTTTATCTTAAGACAAATTCCCCTTCTCTTATCACTATGTGCCCTTGTCCTTCTCCAGCTCCCATGCAGGCTCCTTTAAGGTACTGGAAGGCTGCTGTAAGGCCTCCCCTGGGAGCCTTCTCCAGGCTGAACAGCCCCATCCCTGTCAGTCTGCCTTCACAGCAGAGGTGCTCCAGCCCTGTAATCATCTTTGTGACCCTTCTCTGGACTTGCTCCAAAAGTCCATGTTTGTCCATGTTTACAGAAGGGCAATATAACACATAAAGCATACTTATTTGCTTAAGTAGATAAAATAAAGTGTAATTTTGTTTTGGGGTTCTCTGATTTTCAACACAGAAGGATCAAGATCTGTACCTGGATTGTTAGGTATCAGAGCAGTGAAGATGAAGAACGATGAATCATTCATCAGATTTTGGAGAATGCAATGAGTGCAGGATAAGTCCAGCACTTCAGTGCTTGTTGAATATTTTATATTCTGTGCTACTTACAAGAAAATTGCCACCACTGATTTATGTCTCTTTTTTTTCTGTTTATCTATATGCCTTAAGTTTACTGCTACTTCACTGTTAATAATATGATTTTAAAAAGCAAAAGAGCAATTTACAAATTATAACTTCTCATTGCTATCTCCAGTAGGGAGAAACTTGTGCAACTGCTTCAGGGTTTAGGAAAATTCTTCTCCCCTAAGTCCTTCAGAGAGTGGGCTGGGGAGGGGATTCCCCTGGGTGCCCCTGTCACTGGCAGTTCTTTTGCAGGGCTACGAGTCTGGCTGTGAGGCTTCTGCTGAGGTCTGCAAGCCTTGGTTCATGGGGTTAACTTCCTAATGCTGTTTTGGGGACCTGATTAAAAATGTTAGGGCATTCAATTCGGTTTATGCTTTTTTTTTTTTTTCCAGGGGAATTTGTGAGGTTTCAGCAGTATTAAAAGATCAGGCATTCATAGACATACTGACTTGGTTAACACTTCCAGTTAACACATCAAATGTTTTAAAATTACCAGGGTGGAAGACCTGTGAAAGTGTAAAGTATTTTTCTTATTTACTTTGTCTAATATTTATTAGGCAACTGCCTGAGATAAAACATGTTGCTCTTTATGATAGTTTTTAAATGAAAAAAAAAGTCTGTTAAAGCAGAGATTCCCCACAAGCACTTCACAAGCCAATCATCAACTTGTACCACCATTCCTTGCTTGTTCCTGCTGGCTGCCAAGGTAGTGGTGCCAAGTACCACTTCAGTGCCATGCAGAAGTGATACTTCTGCCTCACAGGGAGCAGTTGGACTTATTTGGCCATATTTGCTGAAGAACTACTCTGTTGCCAGGAGCACGAGTGGCTTCATGTGGTTTTGACTGAGAGGTGCAGATCAGGAAGAACTGCAGGGGTCAGGGCTTTAGAGAACTTCTGTTTATTCAATAATTCCCTGACAACCAGCAACAATGAGAAAGCAAACATTGAAAAGGTTCATCATAGAGCCAGCTTTCCTGTTCAGTTTCTTATACAGACTGAAGTCAGCTACCAGCCTAGGCAGTTTCCAGCATAAACAATTCCTTAGGTATGAAACCTTGTGTGTTAAGAATATATCCCCTGCTGTCCTGAACTTAAAATACATTAAACGGATGAAGAAGGTAAATTATGATGGACAGTTACTGGAATTTCTTTTATTTTTGCTGGAATAAAAGCTGAGAGTGTCACATTTGCCACTCAGACACCTCCCTATCAATGTCAAGTTTTCCTTGACGATCATGTCAAGAAAGCTGCCTCACAAAATCCAGTTCTTCATAATGCCTTACTTGAGGTACCTAAAGAGAAGTATTTGTTGAGAGAGACACTTGGCAAATGTTCCCTCTTTCCAGATTGCACCATTCCCAGTCTTAAGACTGTATTTCCTTCATTTATACTTTGGAGAAAGCATGACCAGGACATGGAGTCTCCATGCAGCTGGTACAAGATGTGATGTCCGTGTGACAAGCCACGAACATGTTTTTTATTTGTACCTTATTGCAGACCATAACCTTTATGCTGGCAGCTGACAGCTCGCCATTTGAACTTGGAGCCTGTGAACAGTTTAGTGGCTTTTTTTTTTTTTTTTTTTTTTGTGGGCAAGTGTTGTTTTCTATTCTTTAAAAAAAGTAAAAATACCCAAAACAAAACAAACACCAAAAATTCCACAGTATTTGCTACACCAGTATGACACATTTGTTCATGGTGATTTTTGTCACACTTCCCTAGAATGGATTTTGGAAATGAGGGCATGGAAGCAGACACTATTAAGGAGGAAGACCATCCATCACAGCAGACTGCCAGTGATCTGACAAGCAGGGCACCATTTTCCAGTATGAGAAGATTGTATCTTCTTTACACCAAGGTTGGGTTGAAAATATGAGTGAGTCCTCCAGCAAGAGCTTTTTAGAATTGAAAATCTACATTTTTTTCAAACTTTTTTCCCGTGTTCTAATCATAAAGGGTGTGACTAAGTCATCTTGGACAGCCATATCTTTTGTTGTTCCCCCATGCACATATAAAAATACTTCATAGAACATCTAGTTTGACCAGTTTGGATTGAATAATTTATAATCAAAATTCTATTTATTTCAGTTGACATATGAGGAATATCTTCTAACAAAGGTTCACTCAAGACAATAGGCATAACTTTAGGCACAGTTAAAGATAACAATAAAAACTAAGACTGTACGGCCATCCCCTTGTCCCCTATCCTGGAAACTCCTGGAGCTGGCACTGTTTTAGGGAAATATGACCTTACATTATTGCGTTCATAAAGGAAAATTAAATTTTAGCAAGTTTCATCTACATCACTCATGAGTATAATACCTGTTGTTAGCTAGCAAAATAAAAGGGACTTTGCTTCATTCCTTCTGAGCTTCATGGGTTCAGAGAACCTTCTGTAGGAATGACAAAATATTGGGCTGGATAAACAATGGACAAGCAGATCATTGCACCATTGGGGTGCAGCAGGTGCTGTCACTGAACATGTTCCCAGCAGCTGGAAAAGCTGTGTGTCTGTCAGAGCTGTGGAGCACGTGTGCAGGCAGGAGGTGTATGCTGGGGTAGGTGCACCAGGTGGGAAGCAAGGGCCAACTACCACCCCAACAGAGACCACCAAAACCCAGGCTTTCTGCAGCTTGGGTTTTCTGCTTGCATTGTGGGGCCCTTTCTGAGCTTCCTGATGATGCCAGCAGTGCAAAGAAGTATGAGACTGAAGGGAACGAGAAACTTGAGGAAGAACACAGCGTCAGATCTGTTTGGAGGTCTTGTTTTCAAATGAGATGGTGTGTGACAATCAGAGTTTTTGGGGTGGGATAAGCAGGATTTCAGCCATTGACACCACAGGCAGAAGCTAAGCCACAGCAGCAGTGGGACAAACAGGCCTGGCTGTTATTGTACCAGATTTCCTGATGTGATGCCACTGTGAATTAGCTGTCAAGAGCCACTGCTGTCCACTAGGGAGACAGCCTGAGAAAGAGAGAGGATGGAGACTATGGCTGACTAAATGAAACCTTCATCATCCTGTTCTTTTTACCTGAGAGAAAAGTCTGGTTGAAAGGGCAGGCAAAAGCCATTTATTTGTCTGGGGTGACCAGGTGGAACAAGTACACAGTCTGTGGCTTCCAAGTTTTCTATTCAAAGCAGAACCTCCAAGGAGTAATTATGTTGCTCATTAATCTCTGCCCAAATGCCACAATTAGCAAGGTGTTTGTTGTTACTGCCAGCAGTTCATTGGGAGCAGAACTGTTCTGTGGCTGTGCCACTTTTTTTGGGTTCTCAGGAAAGGCTGAAGCATGAGAAGGAAAGTGTCTTAAGTCTGCTATGCTTCAACATACAAATTTCTCTTCCCCTGCCCCAGTGCTGTGAATCCTTTAATGCTTTTCTGAAGAAAGCAAGTACAGTTAGTACTATGAACTCAGGACAAAGCTCATACAGTGAGAAATATATTTATAGGATTCTCTTTGGGTGTATTTACATAGCTTTAGCTAACACATAAGGCCACAGACAGAATGCTGACTTGAATTAAAAGGAGGAAAAGCCTGCACTCAAAGTCCTCTTTTGTTACTGGAGGCCAGTATCCTAAATCAGTGTAGGTTTAGGATAGCAAAGGACATTGCATTAATTTGGTCCCATTAAGCTTTAAAGACATAAAATATGAAGAACTAGTGGGGCTATGATGTATCTTATTATGGTAAAGGTAGTTGCTTTAATATTGCCATACGTTTAAAGAAGTAACACAGCATTCAGGAGTAATGAGCTGGGATCTTCCTGAGGTTTCAAATCCACAGGTCAGCCTTCTTCCAAAAAATGCCTTAACTGAGGGGTGAGGCATTTTCAGTCTCAGCCATTCTCTTTCTACTTGTTGAAGTTAGCTCACAGAGCAGAGAGGATTCATGGCATAAAGAAAGAAAATAAAAAGCCAGCCTAATTTATAAAGGGCTTTTTTTTTTTTTTCCTGGAAGGAGTAAATGTGGACTTTGGTCACCATGCAGAACTGCTTATGTTTTTTCCACTGGTAAGTCTTCTAATAGAATGTGTAACCATCCAGAGGTAAAAGGACAACCTTCCCCACTTCTGCATTAATGTGTGCCTCAGAAATATTTTGAGATACCTAACTTTTACCTACTAGTGGACTTGAGGAGTCCCAGGGTAAATGGGGTTTTTTTGCATGCTCAGGAGTACTTTGTAAATTCTCTTTAATTCAATATCCCTGTATCATATAATAACTTTTGTTACAACTTATGATTGTGGCAAGAAGTTTTTGCAATTTAAATAAAATAACAAAAGCAAATTTTGATTATTTCATTCTGAACACGCAAACCACCAGGAAACATGAAAGCAACATTGTTGTCATGTCTTAACAGTTTAGCAAGAGATTTCCAGTTCAATGCAAAAGTACTTGTCTTAAGCTTCTCTAGTTTTTCTTCCCTGGTGATTTTTTTTAGGCTTTTCTGTTTCTCCTGGGATTCCTTCTCACCTGGCAGCCACGATGCCAACCCTTTCATGCTTTCCAGCTACTTTCATTCCTGTCCAGTTCCCATCACAAACTTGTTCCCAAGTTGGGAGCCTGGAATTCTCACAGACGTCTCCCTTAGCAATGTGCTCTGCTTGGCGAAGCAGATCCCCGGAGTTCACGCCAAAAAAGAGCAGTTCAGAAATCTCAGGACAACACGTGCAGCTTTCAGATTCAGGTGGGCAAAAGGTGCTGGAAAGGAAATCTGAACCTAAGTCTATTGTGCAACTCCTGTGAATTTTTGCCTTGGATAGTGATTCTAACTGATTTTATTGCAGGTCAGGGGAAGGTGCTTGGGTTTTATGGTGGCTTGTAATAAAAGCTTTTAAAGTATTGTAAACTTGATTTTTTTTTTTTTTTTTACTTCTCGAATCATAGTCATCCTGCCTCTCATACTGAGAGAAGTTCCACCTTGTAGATAAAAATGAAGAAGTCATTAAGTTAGGGAAGCTAAGTTATAGGAAGCAAGGGAATATGTTATATTTAGGGGGAAAAACATAAGTAAGATATAACACAAGTGGCTATAGCTTCCCAAGGTGTGAGAACATGTTTCTGTAGCTAAGAAGGCCTGCTCTCTGTCAGCAGTCTTGGTTTTTCTCACACTGATATATAGTTGCATCACTGAGAGTTAAAACAATGTAAGCTGCTACTTGGCATCTTCTCTTGGCTATACTTGGCCAGCCTTGTCTTCTGTGGGAAAACACCAAAGGGTAAGAAAGAATAAAAGAGCAATTTGCAAGAAATCAAAAGTTGATTTCCAAATGGGGGAGAGGAGCAAAAAGAAGTGGGAATAAACAGTTTTAAAGGGAAGAGAATATAAATGTCATCCAGACATGCATCCTGGATTCCTTTGAACTTCTATAGTGAGACCTGACTGTGATACTGTGAGCCACTCCCATAGTACAATTGAAATTCTAATCTCATATTCTTCAAGCTAGGTCAGGGCAGGTACTCTCACTGAAAGAGTGTGGTCTCCTTCTTGTCCCTGGAACTCTTATTTTCTTGCTGGTTTACACTGGAAACTGTACTGCCCAGTGAAGAGTACAGTAGAGCTTCAGAAATACTTCTGACAGTACAAATGAGGGGAATTGTGAGGCAGCCTGTGGGTGGACAAATCACTGAATCACAGAATGACAGATCCACAAAACATTTAGGGTTGAACCCCCTGCCAAGGCAGGGTCATTTTAAGCAGGTGACACAGAAACTCATCCAGGTGTCTTTTGAATGTCTCTAGAGAGGGAGACCTCACGACCTCCCTGGGCAGCCTGTTCCAGTGTTCTGCCATACTTAGTCGAAAGAAGTGTTAAGGTGGAACTTTTTGTGTTTATGTCCATTACTCCCTGTCCTGACTCTGGGCATCATGGAAAAGAGTCTGGCACCTTCCTCTCAGCACTCGCCCCTGAGATACCTGTATGCGTTGGTGAGGCTCCTCCCAGTCTTCTCCAGACTAAACAGGCCCAGCTCCTGCAGTCTCTCCTCGTAAGAGAGATGCTCCAGACCCCTCATCACCTTGGTGACCCCCCTGCTGCACCCTCACCAGTTAATCCTTGTTTTCCTTAAACTGTGGAGACCAGAATTGAACACAATACCCCAGATGGTGCCTCACAAGGGCTAAAGCTGCTGACACTGTTCCCGATGCACTCCAGGATCTCATTGGCTCTCCTGACTGCAAGGGCACTTCTGACTCATGGTCAGCTTGCCATCCACCAATGTCTTGTCATCCACCTGTCCTCCCAGGTCCTCCTCAGCAGAGCTGCTCTCTAGGTCAGTCCCCAGCCTGTGCTGGTTCTTGGAGTCATTCCTCCTGAGGTGCAGGACCCTGCACTTGTCCTTGTTGAACCTCATTAGGTTTTTCTCTGTCCAACTTTCCAGCCTATCCAGGTCCCACTGAATGGTAGCACAGCCTTCAGGTGGATCAGCCATTCCCCCCAGTTTTGGGTCATCAGCAAACTTGCTTAGGGTGATTTCTATCCCTTCATCCAGGTTGCTGACAAACAAGTTGAATGAGACTGGACAGCAGGAATCTGACAGCAAGAGCACACTAGGACAGGGGCAGGTATGACTGCTTTTTATTGAAAGCAGTGCTGACTTCAACCTGCCTCGTGTGTAAAACTAAGGCTTGAAAGTGCAGAGGCACTATAATATCAGGGTAATTTCCAGCTGGATCTGGTCAGTACACTGTCTTTGAAATATACTTCAGTTGAATTTGCACTAGAGGACTGGGCTAGCTGACACATCTCTGACTGTTGTGATGAGTCTGGATTTTTATTGCTGGAAACACAAACATGAACATATCATCAGTTTGCTTAACATTTCACATTCTTATTTAAAGGGATAAACACTGAGCCATTGCTTCAGTATACAGAGAGCCCCACAAAAAACCTTTCCAGACAAGATGCTCAAGAAGAAGAGAAGAGAAGAGAAGAGAAGAGAAGAGAAGAGAAGAGAAGAGAAGAGAAGAGAAGAGAAGAGAAAAGAAAAGAAAAGAAAAGAAAAGAAAAGAAAAGAAAAGAAAAGAAAAGAAAAGAAAAGAAAAGAAAAGAAAAGAAAAGAAAAGAAAAGAAAAGAAAAGAAAAGAAAAGAAAAGAAAAGAAAAGAAAAGAAAAGAGGAAAGGAAGAGGAAAGGGAAAAGGGAAAAGAGAAAAGGGAAAAGGGAAACGGGAAGCTGCCTTCTACTAGCCTGTAAGCTTAAATATGAAGGTACACACATTTCCAATTTTGTGAAATAGAACAGAAAATGCCTTGTTAGAAATTCTCATGTGTACGAATACTGCTTATTAAACTGTTTAATGAACTGGCTCACAAGTCATATAATTATGAACACACAAGTTGTTCAGAGCTGTCTAGCAGTGCCTTCACTGCCACGTTCTGTAGTGAACAAATTAAGCAAGCACTACAAATCTCTATAGGCAGGGAACATGCATCTTACCATTTATCCTTTCCATGATTCCAGCACTAGATTTGAGGAACAAACCCCTATTTTTTCCCACAGATTGCATCCTCCCACCTACTTAATTCAATTGTATGTTGTAAAATGTTTTCAAAAATCAAAACCTTGTGTATATTGTTGAAAACAAACATTTATAATTATTTTAGGTTGTTTGTTTTTCATTTATTCATTCTGTAAAGGCTTTGTTTACATTGCCCTTTTTCCTGCTGCTTAGAGAGCAGTCAATTAAAAGAAAGGGGCTTCTCTGAAACTTTTCTTGCTGCTAAAGAAGAAGAAGAAAAAACCAAAGGAGGAGATGTTGCCATTGAGCAGGACGGGACCAAGGAGATTCCTTCATCTCACTTTGGCATAGAGGGGAAGATGAAGACTGGAAATATAGAAGCCAGGTGAGAAATTATCTTAGTCAGTCAGTCAAACTGCAAATACATGTTTTCCATTGATAGTATACATACTCTTTGTGTTATATATGCAACACAACAGCTCTTTCCTTTGCTTGACAGTGGCAAGTGTGCATGGGCAAAAAATGGGCAGGTCTATGGCCTGGCAGCTGATGTACTTCTGTATAATGGAATGCTGATCTAACCATATGGATGAACTGGTTTTGTTCAAGCATAGAAGTAAGGCAAAAGTTGGCAGGGAGAGGTAAAATCTACTGATATGCCATCACTTCTGCAGTGGCCATCAGTTTATGATGGCAGCTCATTCATCCCTGTCTTTCTTCTTCCTCTTCAGCTGTGCCAAGGCCAATTTTTATATGCCTATATATTGAACAGGGCAGTGAAGTAACCCTTGTTAAAATTATCTGGAGAGAAGTGTAACATTTAACTTGGATCACTTTTCTGATCTGGTTCATCACTATACTGCAAAAGGACACTGTGGGGCTCCTCACAATGGGCAAGAAAGGCTGGGCTGGCACTGGTGATGGAAAAAATGCTCAAAGTTGTTCTCTTTCCTCAACTGATGCAGACAGAAGCAGCAGGTGTTTGGCATGCTGAACCTTTCATCAAGTATAAAAAAGAAGCAGCAAACTTGTAGAAAAGCACAGACTGAGAGCAAATGTCATGAGAATTTTCGTGTGTTAACCATATGGGAGTTGGACAGAGAAGGAAGATAGGGACCTCCAGAGCAGAAGGCTGGGAAGATGTGGCAGGACCATATGCATGTCTGGGCAAGTGGCCCTGTCCATGAATGCATTTTTGGATCAGCAGTGAGCTTCTGAAATCTGTCTCCCAGTCACCCCTACTTGGTGTGCTTTGGTTCACATTGTGATGTTACCATGAGCCAGATGAAACTAAAGAACAGAATGTTCTCCAGCTCTTCATGACATTTTCACTATGGCACCAGGCTATATTTGGTTTGAAGCAATCCTCTCTGAAATGAGTATTGCCTAATGTTGAGTCCTCTTTAGCAAGAGTTTTCCCTACAAATCTAATACTATTAGCTCATGGTGTGGTAACAGACATAGACTGACAAATCAAAAGGTTTCCACGGTAACACAATGCTGCTGGGTTGAGATGGAGTGTAGGAAGGACAGTGCTGCACAACCAGCACTTCTATTAACCCTAGATTTTTTTTAATATTTAGTAGAAATTGTGAATAAGTGACTAAATCAAGGCTCAAGCACATTTCCTTTGAAAAATGTATGCTGTACTATGCTTCATTTTGAGCCAGCTTTCATTTTGGCCCTCTACAACATTATAGGCATTACTTTTTTCTACTCTATCACTCTTCACCATCTAATTCAAGCCACTCTATCAGAAAGATAGTGAATTCTTTGTGATTATTATCAACTGTATTCTGAAGAAAATGACTGAAATGTTTTTCCTTTTGAATATTTTTTACCTATTTCTAAGGACCAACTGATACCAGCCAAAAAATGTTGCTTGCTGAAAGTATAATTAATGCTTGGTCTGGACAGGATGTTTTAAAGTGAGAGTTGGATTCACACAATAGGGACATTTTACTAACAAGCTTCACATTTTAAAAGAATTTCAGGGACCGCTTACAGTTCTAAACTCCGTGTCACCTCCACACAAATTATCAAAAGAAAACTAACTAGAATGTTACAAATAAGTACCTTCTTGTTCCTTGCCTAGGCAAGTCACACCAGCAATTGGTATTAGACAGAAGACTTCTGGAAAATTTGTTGAACTGTTGAAGAGCAACTTAAAACTTTTATCATATAAAAACGACAGAAGGAGCAACAGGTACTGTTGCCATCGGTGTATTCACTTTGTTTTTTAACAAATTCTCATGCACAGAGATATTGTGTGGGCTCTGATTTGGTTCATTACATAGTAGCACATTTTTCCACTGATCTTTGATGTCATAATGGAAGACTTTTCCCCAAAGTAAAAAGAGAAGGGCTATATTATTAACTCATGATCCATTCATCCATGATTTCCCACTGGATTCCTCTGTTTCCACCTGTTTTCTGGGTCATAGTTTGTGCCCAGGTCTTGAGACACTTAGTTAAATGAGACATCAAGGTCGACTCCGTTTGCTCCATAATAACTGGTCTCTCGTGTGCCACTGCTGTGAGAATGGGGGCATTTCCAAATACAGGTCTTGTACAAAGGTCAAGTATAGTGAGAGTGTTCTGCTTTTTGCCATGGGTACAGTTTGAGATGAACTTATGCCTGACACCTCTAGGTGTCAGACTCAGCATTTGGTTCGGTTTGGTGACTCGGAAGTTTCATCACTTGTGTGTTTCATCACTCAGAAATTTTCTCTATATCTCCCTGGCCAAATAACATTTCAAAATGACGTATTTCTGTAAAAACTATTATAAAAAACTACTGGAAAAACTACTGTAAAAATTGTTGTAAAAACTACTGGAACTTCCTCTGAAAACAAAGAAGGACAGAACTTTTCTTATCTTCTATCATAGAGATATTTAGCAACCTTTGACTCTACAGAGTGAATGGAGGCATCACATAGCGACAGCTTCTAAAAAGGTGCTTCTCACACCTTCCCTGGAATGTCAGGGCTGCTTCTTATGTACTCAGTTATCCATACCATACCCAGGGTCTTTCAGACTTCTGGTGTCTCATTTTTTTCAGTTATTGCATCCTAAATCCATTGGCTTTCTCTTTATGTAAGATCAGTCAGAATAAGTTTTCCTGTCTGCAATAATCACCAGGGCAGAAATATTCACTTCTGATGCCTCTCAAATGCTCTGTCACAATCCACTGAGCACACTATCCTCTGTGTCAGACTGCTGTTAAGAAAGGGGTCCTGAGGCCTCTTTGAAAGTTACATTCGTAATAAAGTTGAATCATCATGTGGCATTCACATTCCTAAAAAGGAGTTCAGCTACTGACACTGATATACCCCCAAATCTGTTTCACTTGCTGAATTTGTAGGGCTTGGATTGCACTACTAAGACCTATGGGAATGGAATACTTGCATAAACAGGCAAAATATATTAATTCTTTTTGATAGATTAAGCAATAAAGCTTACTGCACTTATGAAGTCTGTGGTTTTAAAAGCATAGCAAGGGTTCATAAATATTCACAAGGTTCTGTGTATTATCATAGATAGCTGTCCAGAAGAAACCTGGAACATCCTTAGCAGAGGATTAGTGACTGATATATACCACAGAAGAACCCCTTCACTGACCATGGTGAGAGAAAAACATGAGGAAGCAACACATTTTTGCAGGTAAATCTGTATACACAAGAAACTGATTTGTGTGTGCAGTGAGAAAAAGATTTCTTTTAGAATCCTTAAAATCGGGTTGCTAAATTCTTACTTATCAGCTAGCTTCTTTCCAGGGGTATCTGTGTTGTTTTTGAACTGAAACACTTATTTAGCCATCTAGATTAAAAGTAAAGCACCTCACTGAAGGAGGCCAGCTCTCAAAACACTTCTGCAGTTAGGGTCTTAAACTGAGTAATGCCAAATGCTTCCCATAATTTTCTGAATATCTTTGGATTACAGTGAAAGCAGTAAGAACTCATGTTAATTTTTTTTTTTTTTAATAAGGTCAGGCTGCTGATAGAGTAAAGAATATACTCCTCACATTCACATCAGGGTAGCACATATTTCTGAAGTTAACAAAAAGTGTAGAGGACACATCAATGCCAACAGCATTCTTATTTCAGGAATACTAATCTTTAGATCAGACTGAGGATGTGTTTGATGCCATATAAATTTAAGAAGTTGGAAATTCAAGAGAGTAAGAGAGTTGTTTTTGTTATTTGTAATTACTAAATGTTGTAAAAGTTTTAGTTTAGTTTGTTTTTTGTTTATATCTTCACAGAAGAAAAATAATTTCTTAACACAAAATCCCTGCAATTAATAATTTTGGAACAATGGGGTTTGTAATGGAACTAACTAATTGTAGGCTATGCAAATGCCTCTAATAAAAATTGAGCTTGTTTTCAATCAAATCAAATAAGAATCTTTAATGTGATGAAATCTGTTAGAATTAGTAGGTGCCATCTACTATAAACACAGGAGAGATTATTTTCCTCTTTGCATTTCAAAACTAGTTCTTAATTGATACAAAATTAGCATAATTTATTGATTTTTATTTTTTGGTATATTATGCAAAGTAAAAAAATTATTTTTCAGATCTACTTGTCCATTCTTCTTCATTTCAAAGATGATGGTAATAGTGCAAAAAGCTATTTTGTATTTATTAGTTTGTATAATTTTCTCCTACACCTTCCTTTCAGCAAAGCGCTTTCACTGTCTTAAAAATTAATGTTTTCATTAAAGATCCTTCTTTGATCTCTAGTTGACCGTGATACATGTTCCAGATGTGAGTGTTTGTGGGATTTGGCAGTTCATGAAACTACTAATGAAATTAAGTGCTGCTTTTACCTTTACTGCTGTAAATTTTGACTGTGGGGTGACGTGCTGGTGCAGAATTACTGCAGTGCCAAATTCTGCCGGCACTGTATTCTCTGCCTGCTGACCGTGCTGCCTTACCGAGGCAATTACTTTGACTTTTTCATAATAATGCATATTTTTAAAAGAACTTGCATGGATTTGTTAATGTCATTAGCCATAGTAGCCCCTAGCATTTCCACACAGATGTTTATCCAAAAATGCCTGCCCAGTATAATGTGTGCATCTTTTCACTCAGTTTTTCTAATTTATGAGCTAAAACTAATTGCAAAAGGCAGATTGTCCTCCCTGGCTATGTTGGCCCTGTGCTGATTTATGCAATCCAAGAATCTGCTTTGCATTTTAAAATCAGCAACCCTGTTAGGAACACAAGATGACTGCCCACTGATAACAGTTCACTTGTGCTGCGTGACAACTTGCGCTCGCTGGAAGCAATGAAAGTCCTTTTCAGAGCAGCATGACATGCCCAAACCTGCCCAAACCTATCCATTCCTTTGTTTCCAAGCACTTTGTTTTCACACCTTTCCAGGCACAAATCTTATAAGCAAGAGGGTAAAACCAATTGGGATGTAGTGTGCTGTGTGTATCTGGTGCCTAAGAGAGCCTGGACAGTGCTCAAGGCGTCAGCCTGTGGCTCCACCCCCGCAGCACTGAGGTTGTTCTGCTGGCACTTGGTGTCAGCCAGAGGATTCTGTGATGGTTATTTGTTTGTTCCTTCAAAAAGTGCAGCTTGTTTGCCATTTTTAATGCACAATTTCCTTATAGGATAGAATTTGCACACTTTCTGGACCAATGGCAGCAGCCAACGTGTTGGTGGCTGGTTTATTTTTTTCCTACCTGCATCTTGCTGAAAAACCTTGTCTTGGAAAAAAGACTCTTGCTTCATGCATGTTCTTACCTCACAGGCAGCCCTGCCTCAATTTGCCTCATGCAGAGGTGTGGCTGGCACGCAAGCAAGAGTTTCAGTTTGTGCAAAGTGCTTAGCCATTTCTAATGTATTTCCTATCTGTGTTCTGCATCTAACTCCTATTTGTAATTTACAGCTGGGTTATGAACTGTTTGGCAGCAGCTCCAAAGAAGTGTCGCAGGTGCCCCTGGTATCCTTGGATATTGCATTTCCTCAGGGCAGGACCTGTTTTCTAGCCTTGACTTAACACAGTACTGTTCAGTCTGCAGTGGAAAATGCTATACATAGATCTTGCATCTTACTTTTGTTCTAGTGCATTTTATTTCAGAGTAACTGGTCTGGATATGGAGGGGTGGTAGGCTGGACATAACCACACAGGGGCTCTATTTGCTCATTCAATTTGATTATTTTGAGAAGAATTAATACTTATATTGACTGTTGCTGAGCCTTTCTCCATCATGCTTTTAACCAGAATATTAGTCAAGCTTATTTAGAATAGAAAACAGCAACAGCAACAACATTAGGTAATTAATTACAAAGAGCAGCAGGATATAGGGAGTTTGTTTTTCTCTTAGTATTTGTGAGAACTTTCACATTTTAGTCCTGAGGTGCTAAACTCTGTTACTGAGAGGGAAACATGAGGTCACGGCTGCCTCATGGCTGAGGTTATATGCCTGTAATTCATGTTTCTTTTCGAGTAATAGCAAAGGACAGATGGTGGCTGTACGTCATGAAGGGAACTGGAAGCTCAGTTTTTATTTGTTAGGCAGGAAGCTCACAAATAATTTCATGTCAGATTAAAAATTAACCAAAAGTTAGATCACAGTCATATAAATAAGCTCTGCTTGAGGATATGTAAAGTTTTGTATTCTTCCCATATTTCTGAGTGCTAAGTGCATTTCCAGATCAGTCATGTCTTGAGCCATTGAGTTCACAGGCAAAATCTCTTCTGAAAACCCACATTTAACCCTTGGAGCATATTTACCTGTGGAAAGTAAGTACTTTATCCCATTTCTTTCAGGTCCATGGCTAATCTGACTTGTAGTAATGACTGGGCAGATGAAAATACAGCCCAGTCCTCAGCTTTGCATGATTGCAGGGCTTCAAAGATACATTGGCAGGTAACAAGCTGTGCCTTCTACAGGTCTGCCCTAATTTAGCTCTCTAAATACAAAACATGTTTTAAAGCCTCTAAATTAATGGTCATTACATTGTCAAAAATTTCAATTGGAATTCTTTCAAGCTGCTAAATAGAACAAATTTTGCAGGTGAACGGATGCATGAGTGTTCCCAGGGAGGAAGAACCTTAATTTTGACAAGTGCTGATAACTGCTTGCCAATCCCAGCAGTATCAGCATATGAGGGACATGCCCAAGCCCTCCAAAGATCATGCCCAAAGAAGATACATTTGAAGACAGTCCTTCATTGCAGTCTCGTATGCCAATTTCATACTCTTTGTTTATCTTGTGAACAGAACATGAATAGACCAGCCCGAGACTGTCAGGAGCCAAGAGTTGACTCACCCTTTGGAATACAATAGACATCAAGCTCACTTACTGCAGAAAGAAAAAATTGCCCAGAGCAACTTCAAAGGAGCAGCTAGAGTCACTGGAGAACATGTGAAATCAGCAGAAATGCAAGTAAGCTGTCTTCTGTAGAATAAATATGTAGTTCTTATCAATTAATATTCTTCCATAAAAACATCCTGTGTTTTTACCTGTATCTTTCAATTTTCTACACAAGGCAAATTATTCATGCCACTTCTTTAGGATGGTTAGATATACGGTGAAGATTTTAATTTTAATAAGATACTGCTTTGGTTTGTGTTTTAAATGCACATAAAAAAGAAAGTGTTCTTTTGTATAAGAAAAAAAAAATTAGGTTGTGCCTACCATTTTTTAAGGTTGTTAAAATGTTCCCATATTCCTCATACTTCTTTGTACTCATTTGCTCAGCTGAGCTGACTCTAGAAAAATTTCCAACTCCTGTGTAGTGAACTTTCCTGCTTGTAAATATTAGGGCTCATTGTGCCACATACAACACAGTTAATGGCCATCATTCTCATTCCTGTGCTATTTGTTATTATTTTTTCTTTAAACTATCCTGATCTTTGGCTTTGAGGTATTTTTATGATATCTAGCCCTGTGTCTAACAATCTAACCTGCCTAATAACATCCCCAAGTCATTTATTATGGTTTCTTCTAAATTCCTTCTAATTCCTATTATGGTTTCTTCAAAAGGGATTCTATCTTTTCAAAGATTTTATTTCAGACTTCTTTGTGATAAAATCATCTCTGATTATCTGTGGCTATTATCCCTATTAAAAACAGCTGGACATAATATGACTTAAGGGGCAATTTTCTAAAAGAATTGTTGATAATCAGAGAGAAAAATGGTATGCCATGAAAAACCAATAACAGAGATGAGGCAGCTGAAAGATATATTTTTACAAAATAAAAGAACGGGCAATGGTAAAGCTCAGAAATGTCTGGAACAATGTTCTGCTGCAAAAGGATGTCTAAACCAAACTGATATATTTGACAGCAAACTGACAATTTAAATTACTCATGATCAAAGAAGTTTCAGAACCATTAAAACTGGCAACATAGTACTTTTGTTCAAAATTTCTATACTTTATTTTTCATTTGTACATTTTTGAGATACATATTTTTGGACTATACATATAGGGAATGTTTTTTCTCCTTATGTTGCATATTTGTCTACAAGTATCATTTTCAGTAGGAAGTGTTTCAGTGAGGCCATTTTAATATTTTGATTAAAAATATTTTGAATGTGCTCTCTGCACGCTATTTTAAAATATCAGTTTTCATTCCACCTGGGTTTAGAAAAAAAAATTTAGAATTTTTGCCAGGGAATAGTTGTGTTTCTTGACTATGCCTAGATCTAGAGATGGAATTTGATAGAATTGATTTAATTTTATGTTCCCACCTGAAATACCTAATGAGTGCAGATTCAAAAATTCCATTTTCCACAAAACAAAACCAAAATACTTTTGGGGTTATTTATCTCTATAATTCCCAACTTCAGAAGTCTGCTGCTTCTAGAAAATGGTTGGATGTGCCAAATTCAGAGCAGGCAGCTCACAGCTAAGAAAGGAATGTGATCAGGAAACAAATGGGCAGACACACAAATGAAGGGAAAGTGAGAAAGGGTTGCATTTGACAGTTGGTTGACTACAGAGCAAAGTGCACATTTCTAGCTCAACTCCACCAGTATTCTCTTTGCACTATCCAGCATTAGTGCCCTGAAGGAAAAGGACTCAGTGTTTGCATCAGCATGGGTGAAGGAAGAAGGCAAAAATAATGGAGATGGATGCATATGGAAATGTTGTCTCCAAATTTCATTACTTTCATTTTCTTTTCATTTGAAAATTATGTCTTTGCAATCCCCTGCTCTTTGTAAGAAACATCTAACTATTCCTGTGCCCTTTTAGCCACATGAAGATCTGATTACTTGACATTCTTGTAATTAAAATCTACCTTGTATTCTAGCCTTTTCTTAAAGACATTGACATTTAATGCTGATTATTTGCATGATTAGCTGAATTTCATTATTTTCATCAGCATGGACTTGTCTCTGCTCATTTTGTAACAATTGGTTCATTTTAAATATAAGAGTTCGCAAAGTAATATTTTTTATTGTTTAGGGGAGGTTTTTTTCTTTGTTGAAAAAAATTCAAATGTGATTTCTTTTTTTTTTTAATTGCATACCTTAATACTGTAAACCTTTAAGCAGAACAAAAGGCTCCATGCTTGCTTCTGGATATGTAAGGTGGGCTATGCCTAGCTCAGAGCAGGCAATGGCACAGCACACTTCTATTTTTTCACTGATAGATATTAAAACAGCAGATTGCTGGACTGCAGGAGGAGCTCAAAAGAACTGAGCCCTGCTGGCGTGCTGCCTGCAGCAAACTGAGAGACCAGGTTGAGTTGCTGACAAGGCAGAACATGGAGCTTCAAGATGAGCTCAGAGTTTCAGAACATCAGAGACGGGAAGCAGAAAAAACCCTAACTAGGAAGGAAGTCTAGGTAACTAATTTACTTTCAGTGCCTAAATTAAAGCCTCCTAAAAAGCCTGCTAAAAATAATTCTACTCTTCATATATATAATGCCATTTAGCTTTTTGATAAAACATCTCTTCAACATGGAAAAAATATAGTTGGACCTTCTATTAAATCTTAGATCTTATTTTATGCTGTAAACTTTCTGGAAAGAAACACCATCAGTGGCCTGCCTTACAGAGGCACAAGTTGGATTCTTGAATAGGAGTTATACTGGCATGAAGCAGGAGGGATAAACAGGGTGGAAAATATAGCTGGCTAATGTAAATGTCTTTGCTAAGCTCTGGAAATCAAAATGACTTAATCATATGTTTACAGAGTGTCTTGTAATTTTTTAATTCAATATTCCACTTGTTTAATGTACTTGTAGGATTTTACTTGCTTCATTAGTATATAACTGAGTAACTTCTTGTAAGAGAGTTAAAGGAAATTAAAGTTACTCTTTACACAGGAGAGAACAAGTCTTGATGAAATTAAATGATTCAGACTAGAATTCAAAAAAACCCTGAAATGTGGGTTGAGTGGATAATTTCTTTTCCTTGTGTGTATTCAAGGGAGAAAAATACATGCTTTGAGGGATCAGTTTCATCCTATGTTTGTCAAGGAAACTAGAAAAAATAATTATCTCCTAAATGGTATAGGCTGATGAGATGAACCCTACACTTCCCTAGAATGGCTGAACCTAGAAGAAAATGAAATTGAGCCATTTTCTCTTAGGCATTTCTCTAATTTTAAAATCTAATTTCTAGTAAGGTATCTTTTAAAAATGATAGAACCACCAATGAACTTGTCCTTTGCTTTATTGGAGTAAGGAAGTTCTGTGTCTCTTTTTTTATTTGATTGTAATGTACTTGTTAATGAAAATTTTCACCTAACACTTAAATTTCATTGAAAATGTAATTTGAAGTTAAATTTCACTCTATTTTTACCTTTCCCAAATTGAATTGCTCTTATGACTCATCCTTTTATAGATTGTGAAGGTCAGAAAAAAATATCTATATTAGTCACAGGTACAAAATTAAAATACATATAAATTCCAAAACAAGCAAGGATAAGAAAGAGCTAATTGACTTCTGCTGTTGGCCAGATTTCTGTTTGATTTGTACCACTTTGCTGATGTAAAACTACTACTCAAGACACTGAATATTTTTGTTGTGTGAAAGTAATACTAGGATAGTGTATATGGAGATGCTAGGACAGTACCTATAAAGTTTTTGTCTAATACTGGGGACTTTCAGACCCTAGCAGAAAAACATGTGGAATGTCATTCATTGCGTTTAAATATCTTAATCTTTATGAAAAGAAAATGGCTTAAAATTTGTATCAGATGGCTTTGAAGGCTGTTTGATTCTACTAGGTGTGACTTGAACTTAAAATTACATATTTATAACAAATTCTCCACTAGGTTTCAGAAGTTATTCTGCGAGGGACAGCATCTTCATCCAAACCAGAAGAAAGTTCATGGAGAGATAATCACAAGAGCCACAGCATCTCTCATGTGGTGCTGAAGATATCTTTGCTAAAACACTTCCTTAGAGATGTGAATAATAAGGTATGTATCTCTCCTGCCAGTAGTCACTTTTCCAGAGTTTCAAATATGTATTTAAGAGGATGTTCTTTGGAATCAAAATTTCCACAAATGAAAGTGTATATAAGCATGATCATGTTTTCTTGCTTCTGCATAATTCTACATGAATTGTTGATTTTCTTCTGGTTTTGCAGTAGCAGGAGAAAAAACTTCTTTTCCCCCTCTTTTCTAGACCTAACTGAATTGTGTGTTGCTCTCAATGAGTTTTCCAAACTTGTTGCACCTGCTACTCCACAGGCTGACTTTACAGAGAATCTCCTTGCCTTGGCAAACCATAAATCTAGTATTTTGCCATTCTAGGCTTTACTTGCCAATATGTAATAGTGTCCTTCTCCCAGGTCATCTCAGTGGGAAAACCACTCCGATTTTTACAAGTTGTGACAAGTTAGCTCAGTATGTCAAGTGAGATGCTGATTTCTGCCTGGTGTGCTGATGACTGCTCCTCCACAGCCATCTTATCACATTTCTAACACATCTCAATGTTTAGAATTTAGATATCTAACTATCTCTTTATGCTTTTCTTTCTCTTTGCTTTGTATTTCTTGCTTCCTATTACGGACACCTTGGATATTACAAGTCCCTTTTCTCACTTTTGGTCAGATTTGGTTGAAATCTATGCTTTGTACAAGTGTACAATCTCTCTGAAATTCATCTTCTCTACTGGAAACTATCCCTTTGGCTAAAGGAAAACTTAGATTAGCCAACACACTCTGCTCTCTGCCTGTTTAGGGACTGAAATAAAATGTAAAAGATATCAGATGAGAAGGGAGGCAACTGTTCCACTATAGTGAGCGTGACAGCGTGTGTTTGAAAGTCACTAGACAGTAAATTCAGCAAACTCTATACAGTTCCAGATATGAAAAGAGATATTGATAATTTCCTCCTATGGCACACAGCCACGGGCAATAGATATTGTGACTTCAGTGACAGTTTTGAGAAGGGGGAAGTTGAGGACAGCAGACTTTTGGGCTCACTGCTCTCTAGGCTTTCACCATCCAGCCAGGACTGGATCCAGTCCAACTGGAATCCAGCACAAGCATGAGTTAGACTGGTGGGCATAGTGCCCAGATGTCCTGAGTGAACTCTAAAATGCTTGACAGAGACAGATGCTCTTTATCTGATCTGATGGCACAGAAAGGCTTTACAGTGAATAGAGTGGCTGCCAATTATTTGACTCTAGAATTGAATTCTCAGGTAAATGGAACGTTAAACAGAAGCCCAAAATCCATGTCATAGTAGTAGATCTGCATACGGTGACTCACTTGTATTTTCTTTGCATTTGAGCTCTTTTGATAGCAGGTAGATGCTTTCCCTCACAGATCCTGTGAATCTGGATAATTCAGAATTTTGGATACAGATAAAACAAACTATTTCTATCCAAAATTGAGAAACAACACATCAAAGTGAATGGATAAGCAGCTGAAGAGTTGTCAGGCATTGGAATGGGCTGAACAGGGAAGTGGTGGAATCACTTGGCACTGTTCAAAAAATGTGTGGATGTGGCACTTTGGGACATGGTTTAGTGGTGGACTTGACAGCTCTGTGTCAGTGGTTGGAACTGAAGATCTGAGAGCCTTTTGCAATGTAAAATGTTTTATGGTTCTAGGATTGGAAGAAGACATGCATGTCTTCTATAACATATGTAAAACTAGCTTGGACTGATGAGTTTAGTCAGCTGTAACCAAGAACAAATTGCCATCTGACTTTTTTTTGTCAAATCTAATAGAATTTGAGGATATGCACAAAAAGAGTTGGCGAGCAAATCTGAGTAACGATCAACACAAGTTAAAGATACAAATTTTTTGTAGACGTGATTTTATGAAGTAAAAAAAACCCAAAAAAACATAACCAAGACATGATCCACATCTCTGGAAAAGATGTATTCTGGTTGTCTATAATACTTTAATACTTTTAAGGATGATCTCTATTTGTGCTGTAACATGACCTAGTTAGTGAGGAATGGTCCAGTTCAAGTTGTGCTTTAGTGAGACAAGAAAAATGTCCATTTTAACTGCACATCATTAGTGATTCTTTCAGACTATGAAAGAATGAACAGATGAGCCAGAATAGTTATTATTTATTAGTTATTAATATTTACTAACATGGATCCTCTGAAAACAATTTGATTTCTGAATGCAGCTCATTAGCTAGAACACGTTGCCAGTTTCCTGCCCAACGTGCACCTATGAATAGATATTCATTACTTCTATGAATAAAGATGAATTCATTTGCCTGGCAGGGTTGGAAATGGGAGGAGGGGAGGGGAATTCCACTGAAAGGTATACTGATAGCATTTCTTAATGTTTCAGCCAAGGTCAAATATGCTTACTTCCAATCTTGATGACCTTTTGGGCATGTTTTTGGGAAATCCCAAACCTTTTGGGATTTTGATGACCTTTGAGCATGTTATTTCTTTACCTATGAATGTTCTTCCTGACAAATTACTATCTCTGAAGCAGGGAAGGTCTGTGACTATGTGAACAGACTTTCATAGCATTTGAACTTCATTGCTTTATCCATGAGTCCTTGTTGCTTTTTCTCGACTTTTTGATTTGTTAGGGGGAATATGTACCCTACATGACACAAACTGTGGTATTTGAAGGTAATATTTATTATTTATGGGAATTGACAAATGAGAGATTTCTGGGAGAATTTGATGAAGAACTGAAGGTATTAACAACTGGGAGGCAAAAGCTCATTAGAAAATATAGCTGATTCTTGTTGAGCATGACGATCTAGGAGAACGTATTTTTAGAATTCCTGTGGTCTAGGTGGACACTCAGTAACAATATCTCCTCCCGTTCTCCACTGCCTTCCTGATAGCATAGATCTGTAGGACTAGAGGAATTTCAAGAGGTCCCTGCTTTTGCCAAGAGCAGGATCAGTGTCACTGATGGCGATTCAAACTGCATTTCATTAGCTCCCACGACAAAGATACAGAATGAACTGCCTACATGTTCTTTTATGAAGTCGAGTTTCATAACTAAACTACACCTCTTTAGTTGTCACCAGCTGATCTGGTGATTAAATGTTTATGTTTTCAGTGAAGACTGGAAAAAAATTATCTACCTTGTGCATGTTGGGACGCTGCTTCTTCCTCTAATCCTGTAGCCCCTTTGCACCAAGGGTCTGCATTTACTGATCATCCACATATTTCCAATGAAGAAAATTGAGATAATTTGATGGCTTTGTTTATGAAAGTGATAGAATTGAGAGACTCTTTATCAAGAACCCAGTCAGGTGTGATTAGTCCAAATGCTTAGCATTTGAGTGTCTTAAAAAATGTCAGAGTGTCTAAAAAATGCAGAGCAAAGTTGTAGTGGTTGCCTGGGATACACTGATGGCTCTGAATTTTCAAATGATCTCTTAGAATGACATTCCTCTGAATGAAAACAGAGACTGCATGTGATTCATGTAAGCTTGTCTGGTTTCCTTTGACATTATTGCTTTAAAAATAGGCATGCTAGTGTAAGCAATGCGTATAAAATGAAATCTGGCTTTTACAATGGCATGTGTAACAAGCTGGAGTACTAGCACTGCTCTTCATGGATTGAAGCTGAATTGGCTGATACTTCTCATCATGTTCATGGAAACAGAGCTACTTTCTCTGACTCCATCTTGCCATAAAATATCTTCTATTTACAAGTCTTATGTAAAGTTTTTAAAAGCTTGAATTGCAACATTATTTCAGGAAAACAAATGCTGCCACATGCTTGTGTCTCACTGAAGCTGATGAATATTTGAGCTGCTGTGGCCCTATTGGCACTTTCTGAAGATGGTGAGCCAGCTGGCTCAAAACTAACCAGGCAGCAAGAAAATAGTTCATCTCTGCCTGATTCTACTCAGTGAACAAGGTTAATTCCCCTCTGTAGCTGCTGATGGGAGGGACTGGAAACATGTGGCTGCGTTCAGAAGACAAGGAGTGAGAGTCCAGCAGTCTGGGCTGAAATTGGTTTGAGCTGCTGTGAAACTGATCCAATGGCTTTTCAAGTTCTTTTAAATTATTTGGCAGTTTCAGTCTTGAGATATTTAGCAATGAAATTATGGATTGCGTGCTCTTTCCTTCTATCTCTCTGCAATATCTTAGCTAATATCTCTTCATCAGAAATAGTCTTAAAGGTCCTTAGGTCTATACCATTTATCTCAAGCTGAAGTCCCAGGCATGTTTTGACAGTTTGCCCATCCATTTTTATTTGAAAACCTGATTATGTTTGAAGAACTCAGGCATATCCATGGACTCTCCCTGCAGAAAATATCACCAAATGTAAAATATATTCCTTTTAATAATAAATTCTATTAATTTATGTACTTTTTAGCAACCTTGACTGAAAGAGCTAATCAGTTGACTTTCTCCTGCTGAGAACTGTTTTATGCTTGAAGGAAAAATTTAGCCTTTTAAAATCCTGCAGTTTTCTGGTGTTGCAATAGGATTGCTTTCTTAGCTCCTTCCTTGTAAGCATACATTAAATTATAATGTCATTTATTAATATGAATAAGGCATCACCAACCACAGCAGCAGCAGATACCCTAAATTTCACTGATCACATGGAGAAAATTTTACAGCTGTCAAACATTGACCATGGCTATCAGAGAAGGAGCAGTGTAGTCTTCCTGTCTGTGCTTTGCTAGTCCCATGTTCACTGAGCAATAGCTCATGGACTTGAGTAAATTAAGCTGATGGCAAATATATTCTTTTCATTAATAGCTTACACACATCTTCTCAAGCAGCCACTCTTCAGTGTGTGAGGCATTTCAAAATGAGAGTTATTGGTGCCATTTCCAACTTTTTTTGGATTGTTTCTTTGTTTCTTACCATCATGTACCTGGGAGCTGTAAACACCTGAGAGTCTTTGTGTAAATCCTGTAAATCCCAAGTATCTCATGGTGGTCATGCAGGAATATTTTATGTTTTCTCTGTGCTCTGCTCTAAGATCTGCATTAAAAATTGGGGTAGTGTTTTTGAGTTTCCTTGATCTTTCCAGTCTAAATAATTTCTATAGTTTGGTTGAGAATTTTTGCATCTCATTTCCCTTCTGTGGCTCACACATCCCTCAGGGTCCTACAAGTCTTGTGTCAGCCTTGATTGATGGAGATGTATGAGATCAAAACATAGAAAGGCTGGACATCCAGCAAGTAAAAATGAACTGTCATAGAATATATTTTACTGGACTCAGCTCAGTTGTGATAACCTAGAGAGAGCTGGCAAGGTGGTGGGACTGAGGGGTGAGAGCCTTTCAGCAGCTGCTGGCCTCACCTCTGCCTCTTGGATTAGCCTTGGCTTACATTGTTCCAAGCACAGAGAAATGTGGGAAGCAAAATCAGACTCCAAATGTATAAAATGTGTGTGCGTGCTTGAGTGTGTCTTTTGGATATGCCCACACACACAATTAAACATCTTCCTAAAGTTTTATCCACTTAATGATGCACCCGTTGTAGGAGGATTTTTTAACGCTATTTGAAGATATTTATATTAACTTAATACAAATGTATTTACACTTTTTAGGACACAAATAGCTCTGTGCAAAAAGCTGATCCTTTGAGATTAGTGACCAAGGAACATCAAGAAGAAGAAACATCTGACTGTTCCAGAAGCACAACACCAGCTGGCAGGAGGACCCTTCATCAGGGAAGACTGACACCTTTTGAACTAGACAAAGTAAGCCAGCAGCAAGGTCTATTTAAACTGACTTTATTTTATTTTTATGATATTGTTCAGAATCTGTATTGGGATCCTGATCCCCACTGCTTGGCCTTTTTTCCCTGGAACTGCAGATTTTTTTTGTCATTAATTATCTAAGAGGCTGTTCATACATGCTCTGCAACAGTCTGAACCAAGCTTAGACACCTGTACAGTATCCACACAGAGACAGCTAAACTCCTAGGAAGGAGAAGTGTATGGCACACTCTTGCCATATCACTGATAGCTCCCATACTGAAGTGAAGCATGACTGTAAGCCAGGGCCTCTCCATTTTCCTTCAGGTTGTACATCAGCCCTCTCCTACTGGAAGAAGGTATAATGGTAGGAAGTCACCTGGAGCTGTCTCACATCAAGTGGTTGTTTTAAGGAGCCCAGCTCACCCTCCTGTGTAAAAGGTAAGTTCTGTGGAAACCTCCTGCCTGCTTAAAGTGGTCTGCAAATGCCTTGGAGAAACTGGTCCCCACCTCTTGATTAATAAAAAATGCGAGTCACTAAAACACATCTATGATTCTTAGAAGTATTGTCAAGTTCATATTTTACAAGAGAGGGAAAGCATATTGTGCTGCCACCTACTTACTCACTGAGTTTGTTGTCCCAGAGGTTCAGGAGGTGGGAGAATGGATGTGGACTGCATTTCATTTTGGTGCAGGACAAAGCACCTTTGGGAGGATGGACAAGCTGTTAGCAAACATTATCAGTGTAAGAAGCAATGTACTGCAAGACTCTGAGAGCTAGCATCTTCAAAAAGCCTGAGATAGGTATGGAAATGTTATTCAGCAATTTTCATGTGCTTTCAATGATCCCTTTTTCTTTAATTTTTCTTACAGGGACCCTTTTGCCCATTTCATATAGCTCAGAAGACACTTTCCTCTCACATAACTACAGGAAAGACACTTGCAGCTTTGCACCCTGCAAGAACAATGAAGAAGCAGAGGTATTTTGCCATATAACTCTATAAAATATAGTTACAGTGAGTCTGTGGTCTTAGTTTTCATAAACAGCGTGCTAACTCCCATTCATTTGACAACAATACTCTCCTGGCTTTATTATTTTTCCTTTACTCCTTATATAAGTGCAGTCTTTAAAACAATATTGCAATGGCTTCAAATAATAGGCTAGATTCCTTTGTCAATGTAATTCTGCACAGCTGTTGAACATTTATGTTGTTAGTTAGCATTTTAATTTTGTCTCAGGAAGAAGAAGCTCTTAAAAAGACAGGAAAATTGTTAAGAGCTCAGAATAAAGTGGCTTTTGTGACCACACACAAGAGAAATGGCATAACTGCATATGACAACAAAGTACCTACAGACAGTTCTCCTGCTTTTCTGGATGATGAAGTAAAGGTTTGAGCTACTTAAAATTCCAGTTCTTACACGAGCAGCAACTGTGTTCTTTCCATCTGTGAGGAGAAATAAAACACACTAAGAAAAAGAAAGTATTCTGTTCCCACTTCCTATGCTATGCAGTAGACACAGCTTTAGAGATGGATCTAGCAACTTTAAGCATGGTGTTTATAGTTATTTAGTGAAGCATATCATTGCCCTGTGGGGAGCAGTTCTTCCTATTCCTTCAGATCCCATAATTCAAAATTCACCACATCTTCAAACTGTAATTAACATCAGCTCATAACTGCCCTGGACGCTGTGTGCCAGATGTCTCTTGACTTAAGGCTCCTTTACACTCTGCCAGATGGCAAAGAGCATTTATGATAATGGTAAACTGGAATTGTAATGTCAGAATAGCCCTTAGTTACATAGATAGCACCACCTAACAGCTAAGAGCTGTGTAATTTGTTTAGGAAGAGTGACTCTAGCTAATACAAATACCTTTCTTTGTAAATCAGTAACTCGACACTCAGAGATAGTTCTGCTCTCTGTTCCTGTGCTTATTCTCTCCATTTTGCACAGCATAATTTTGCCAGAATGCACTTTTATCACCTCATTTTTGGACTTCCATTTTGCTATCTTTTGCTCTGCAAATGGAAGAAAACTGGAATTAATGTGCAACATTTCTAGTTACAAATAAAATAGGAAAATTCATTGCAAATACAAGGCAATACCAGAAAGAAGGGAATCTTTCCTCTGTGTGTGAAAGTAATTAAATTTTTTGCACCATTGTTTTAAGTTAGGGAATATATTTTAAAAACATTTCTGTTTATATAACACTACTTTGAGGTTTTTATAATATAACCTCCATAATCAATATTATCTAGAAGGTCAAAGTTACATCAAGAAAGGAGAAAGCAAGGGCAAGAGGTGCAGGAGAAAATAGAGTATCATGATGGAAAGGTAAAAGAAAATAGCTTTTTTTTTTTTTTTTTTTTTTTTGGTTGGGAGATATTCCATTTTTGTGAAAATTCTGATAAGATTAGAACAATATGACAAAGATGTAGTGCATCTTCTGGTTAGTGTAGTGCCTTCTTCTTTAATGTTACCAAAAGAATTATACCATGGTATTTGATATATCCTGAGCAGAAACAACTGCTACAGTAACACCAGGCAAAATTATTAACCAGAGGCTGTGCTGGGTATGAAGTCTTCTCTGACTAGTGCCCTTTCTGTAGAAGAGCATATTAATGACATTATTGTCTGCTCTCAATAAGAAGTCTCAAGCAAATTTTTAGGTCTGTGCATGCAGCCAAAATGAATTCTGTAGTACTGAAGGTCCACACAGAGTTACTTGGAAAGAAATGGTTCTTTACCTACCACATCAGCAATCTGTGTTAATACATCAAGTTCAATCATTTGATTCACACAGTCCAGAACCAGGCATCTCTCAATTGGCCTGCACAGAAGATGTGTAAGCATATATGAAATGAATCTGGTCAATAATTCACTAAAGTTGGTCAAGAAGAAACCTGACTGTCTTCCCTACTGCTGCAGGGATGTGCACCTTATTTTGCTTAACATTAAAACAAAGTGGTGGGGTGAGAACTTGGAACATGTGCTACAAGTAAATTCATCTTGTGAAAAGAAAATTTCTTTTGTCCTCTTTTACACACAAATGAGGCAAAAATAATGCCTGTGCTGCAGAGATATCTTTTGAAATAGAAAGATGTAGCATGACTTCCTTCAAGATCCAATTGAATTGGAAGGCAGTGAAGTGCTGCTCATCTCCTTTGACTTCATCTGCATTGGATGCTCTGTGTGTTTGAAGGTAGAAGAGGTGCTTTCTGATGGACTCTAAATCCTCACTTTCCACAATGGTACTAAAAAGGAGATTGGTGCTGATGAAAGGATGACACTGATCAGCTTTTCCAATGGAGATGTAAAGGAGATCATGCCACATCAGAGGGTGGTGGGTAACTTTTCGTTTTGTTTAAGGAAAATAAAATTATTAACTGATTATAGCAGGGTTCTATAATTTATATTTAGGTATCAATTCTGAGAGAAACTGATGAGGAAGGGTGTTGGTTTAACAACCCTGAGCAATGAAAGTTCAGGAGGGGGGAGTACCTGGATAGCACCGTGAAAACTGTGTTCTGGAACGGCAGACAGGAAACCAAGTGCTCCACTGGACAACTCCAAATCAAGGATGAGGAGGGAAATCTCATCCTAGGTAAAAGGTGATTCCTCCCTGCAGAAGGCTGCACTGTACGTATGTAGCTCAAAACATTTTTTTGGCAGGTCAGAATTGTTAGGAATATCTAACTTGTGAAAGTGAATGGAGGGATCTGTAGGGCTGAAATCACTTTGGCGCAGCAACTGGTGCTTAGATTGGAATAACATTACCTGAATGAAATGAAGACTGAAGGAGATGCATTTTCTGTATTCAACATTAAAACAAATACCCACTGTACTTCTCACCAAAGTGTTTCTTTCATGGTACTGATCACACTTTCTCTAGTTTTTCTGCAATTTGTTGTGAAAATGACTACAATTAATAACTATAAGAACCCCAAATATACAGTTCAGTGCTGCCTTATGCTGGCTAAAATAAATGTACATGGGCATTTATTTTCTGAGTTAATCATCAAAAAATTTGTGGAAGTGATTAATGTTTTCACTTTTTTTGGATTTTTTTGGAGCAGAATTTCCCAGCATGTATCAAGACTTATCATGAGCTGGATATTAGACCAAAACCTGAGCAGGAGTGAAAAGAACAGTCACAGCTCTGGATGTTCCTTCTGACCAAAGTTATTCAAAATTTATATGATCATAATTTAAAAACTCTGCCTTATGCATTTGAAAATAAAATGCAATGTTTATTCCATCCTAGTGATTATTCTGGATCACAGATCTGGATCTTCTGAATCTTTCTTCTTCCTCCAACAGTCTTTCCTCTGTGTTGCTTTGTCTTTGAAATAACCTTTCCCACTATTGCTTTTATTGCTCCAGTAGTGCAAAAATATTTATGGTCAGTGAATCTCTCCATCTGTAAGGTTCTTTGGATGACACTTGATACTTAGAGGGATTAATAATTTATCAGATGTTGCTTTCAGCTGTCTTCCCCATAGACTGCCTGTCAGAAAACCATAGAATACTTTGGGTTGGAAAGGACCTTAAAGATCATCCAGTTCCAACTCCCCCTGCCATGGGCAGGGACACTTTCCACTAGACCAGGTTGCTCAAAGCCCCATCCAACCTGGCCTTGAACACTTCCAGTGAATTTTTCCAAATCACTGAAACTCTTCTCTTGTAGAGCTCAGCTCATTACCTGCCCACTGACTGAGATACCCAATTATCTCCTTTTGCCCTTCAAATTCCTGTAGTAACAAATACACTCTCATAGCATGCTGCTTGAGCCTTTTCTCACACCTAAGTCCAAAAATTGCAGCATTTTGGAATTGCTCCCTCTTCTCTTCTGTTTCCAGGGGCTCAGACAAACAGCAAATCACCACTCAAATTGCAGAGCATCCTTCAAAGAAAGGGCAAGATGCACTGCTGGTATTGATCATACACATACTTCAGTTTATCAATTTAATTATGAAGATGTGATCAGTTAGATATCAGCTGTGTAATGATAAAATTGTATTGTTTTCCCTTTACTGCTTCATAACACTCCTGCTTTCAACTACAGAAATGGTTAATATATTTTATTTGTTTTTTAAAAGAAAACTCTAACTAAAATAAAATCAAGATATCATTCTTTTCCATGTGTTTCAGTAGGAATTTCAGTCTGTGCTACCTTATGCTGACCAAAATAGATCTATGTTGATTTTTTTTCCTCAATTAAGCATCATAAATAAAGTGAATGTTGCTAGTGTTTTGAGTTTGGCTGAGAAATTAGATATGATACCAATGTTTTATAAAGAACCATTGTTTTTATTCCCAAGAATTCCTCTAACAAAAGGTCCCTGTTCTCCAGTTAAAATGCTGATATTCTTTTTGTTTCTGTAGTTAATCAGAAAACAGGCTTTGCTCACAGCTTTTAGCCTTAAATCACTGTTTACTATTCAATAACCTGTCACTGAATCACAGAATCCTGTGGATAAGTAATCCCTCCTAATTATAAGCTAAATAAGCAACAATTTTGTTATCATGCTGCTTGCTCCTTGCTTCATTCATTAAGCACTCTTGACTCTAATTTCAGGAAACATTTTGGAATAATTTGGCCCTGCACAATGTGTGGCACATGGGGAATATGTGCAAGGCAGTCCCTAGAGCTGTGCACAAGGGTGACCCTACTGAAGATTTTGTAGCACTTTTGCCAGCCTGTGTCTGACCATTGTTTTACCAAGACTCATTTTTTTCAGGTGATATTTTATAGTATAATAATAAATGCATTTTTGACATAAAGGACACACATTGGATTTGGAAACAAGGAGTCAGGAAATTCACCCACATGAATGACAGTCTCTGTCAGGTGTGCTATAACTGAGAGTCCTTCATAGATGAGCTCTGACACATCCCACTTTGTTTTTCACAGGCTGATTCTCACACCCTCTCCTCCACCTTCCATTTGCCTCAGTTAACCAGAAGCATGGCTCTATCATTTATAGTTCATAGCTGTAGGAACAAAAATAACCCAAAAATAATCCAAATTAAGTGTGACTGCATATTGTGCTTAAACTGTAGCAAGACACATAGCTGCTTTTTGATGTTTTTTGCCCTGGAGGATTTACAATGAAATTTTAATTAATCCTTCAGGGAGATGGAACACATTTGGGAATTACCACTTTTGTATTTTCACAGGTTTTCCTAATATTAGCAAAAACATGCTACAGCCAGGATTTGGCCTCAGTTTTTTTTCACATTTAGGATATGCTGTGACTTGGGAACAGAGCTAGTTCCATTCAGACAGCCAGGGGTGTGGGCCTCTGGTCTTTGTCAGAGGAAATATATGTGTGGTTAGCTCATAGCTGCAGAAGTCAGGTGTAGGTAACCACCAACTGAGTTGGGCAGACTTGTGTGGAGAATACCCAGCCTCCTGGGATTTGTTTATTTTTAGCTTCACCTTTTGCTTGGAAGGGTATTTTGGGCACGCTACGTTTTCCTGCATCTGGGAAGTCAGTGTTTTTCTTGGAAGTGCTCTGGCAGTTTTCTTAGTTAGGACAGCCACCTTAGGAATCGATCCTCTTGCAGCCTGCAGGGCAGGTTGTGGAGAAGAAGCAGAAGTACATTTGGCCACTTTTTCATAAGCAAGTAAGCCAGGCACGCTCACCAGCTTCGCTCCAGGGCACACGTCTTCTGCCAGCCTTCATCCCAGCTACTTGGTTTGGCCTGGAAGTGTCAATCTGCTTGTAGTTCAGCAGTTCAGCAGTACTGTGGAAAAGTTTTCTTCCCACAGTGTCATCCATGGAATAGCCTAAACACAAGGCTGGATTTTGGTTGAGTTCTAAAAGCCAAGCTTTGAATTTGTCATAAACATTCTCATGGAGATGGAGCTCCCACAGCTTCAAGATATCTCTTGTATCATAGTCACCTGCGTTCACTTCCATCTTACTTTAAGAAGTGGCTACACCTGCTCTTGTTAACCTCACGCAGTCAGAGTCAGACTGATAAAAGTTACTGTTTCACTGCAAAATTAACACTGTTTTTGGGGGTGAGGTAAAAGCTTGTCTGGTAGTGAAATGTGGTGAAGCAGGGTGAGTCTGCCTGCACCCTGCAGCACAGACAGACCTGTGCTATTTGCTGCCTGCTAGACTGAAGCAGGGCTCGTGGAGTCTTTCTTGGCCATGAGAGAGCAGATGTCTCATGCCACAGCAACCTCAACTATCATTTATTTTCATGCATTTCAGTGAATATATGTTGCTAGCTGCCTAAATATTTTTTATATATCCTATGCAGCAAAATCCCTACGGCCTTTCCAATAAACAAAACCATATAAGTTTTATAACTGTGTATTGGCCATGCATAACAATGTAAGTAGCAATTTTCGTTTAAGTCATATCCAAGACTGATGGCACCTTTATATTCATCCTGTCCCAGGCAAAAGCACGTTCATTGCATTGCTGCCTGGAGCTGTGGCTTTCATTCCCAAGGTAACAGAGTTTTTCCTCATGGTCCCTGTGCAATGGAAGAGTTGTCATTCAGGAAATGACTACATAAAGTCCTGTGAAAAATCAAGAGTGAAAACCAGCTCTTTAAACCACAGGCCATAATGTCCTATCTCCTGTGCTTATTCAATGTCAGTGATACTGAGGTCCTCAACAAGGTCAGAACACCTTTTCCTGCTCCTTTGCCCCAAACTTTTATTGCTGAGTATGGCTTCATGTGGCATGGGATATCCCTGTCATCACTCTGTCTCAGCTGTCCTGGATTTGCCACCTCCCAATTTCTTGGGCACCTGCAACCTACTCACTGAGGGGGAAGAGTGGAGAAATAAAGAAAACCTGGATGTTATGCAAACACTACTCAGCAATAGCCAAAACACTGGTGTGTTATCAACACTGTTTTAGTTATAAAAATCTGAAACACAGCACCATATGGGCTGCTACAAAGAAAATTAACTCCATCCCAGCCAGACTCAGTACAGAAGTAAAAAGAGAAACTACATTTTAAAAAAGCTATATAGTGTCTAGGTAGGGGTCATCTTTTTGTTCTGAGGTTGTAGAGCATCTCATGTAGCAGGATCCTGACTTCTTTGTTGTTACAAATAAAAAGTTATTAAATTCACACAGATGAGTTTTCCATCATGATGTTGACCTCAGAAATCCTCTTTGCTTCACTTGCCATTGAACATCACTTTGTAACAGAGAATCAGAGGAGGATTCAGAGATGCAATGAAACACGATGCTCTGTTTCTTTACGAGAGGGAAGCAGTGTGGGGTGAAAATCAGCAGCAGCCTAGAATATCCATCTGTGCATGCTGGGCAGAAAGGAGGCTGTCAGGATCCTTCAGCCGCAATAGTTTTGCCATTTGTATTTCCAACAGAGAGATCAACAGCATGTCTTTGAGCTGACAAGGCAAAGGTGTAAGAGAAAGCTACACACGTGAGGCAGCCCACCTGTCACCTTCTTTTCTGTAGGATGTAATGAATTTTACTTTATTGTATGAGACCTGGAAAAAAGCTCATCATGTGAAAAGCCATGAATCAACACCAGTGAAGTCTGAAGGGGAGTCCAGATGGCTGGGAACAGAAATATAAAAAAGACAGCAAAGTAGCATGAAGTTTGTTGCTGTTCAAAAGACATAACAATTTGGGGATTTTTTGTCACACAAATTGTGTTATTGTTGTCACATCGTGTGGTGTCTCATCCTCCTGCTGTGGTGAGTAACTGAGAGGAAGTAGTTTCAAGTTATCTCCATGGCAGGCAACAACTTAGCTAGCTATATGTAGTTTATTTCCAGAGGCAGCACTAGTCTTGGACATGAAGAGCATTTGTCTGCAATTCCTTTGGTGCTGTCTGCCTCACACAGAGAATCTGAATGTGCTATCACCAGTAATGAGGTCTGTACATTGTACCTGCACTCTTCTCATGGTGAGCTTCCCCATGGTCTGGCTGCTCCTCTTGAAAACAGCTCTTTCCCTGGATGGGAAAGTGGGGCAAGGTCATAATCACTGAAGTATTTTGTCTTGTAGAAGGCATCTCTTTTAGGATGAAGTTGCTGTAAGTGGTGACAGAAATTTTTGAGACAGGAAAATCAAAAGAGAAAGAGTTAGAGGAATGACATGGGCAGATTCACAGCTTAGGTCTTAGGTCTGCTGACCTAAGACAGGTTGGTGGACTTGGTGGTTAATTGATTCTGTGGTGTGCAGGTATGAACTGCAGATATAGCCAGTCTATAGGCTGACATAATTTACAGCAGGTGTTAAAGAATGCAGCATAAAAACAACATAAATTTTTATAATTAATAGTTCCACAAAATTATGTGTGTTAATTGCAATCAACTGAGCAACCCCAGTTGCTTCTTTCATTCTGCATGTGATTTGACTGTAAAGCTAGCTGACTACCAGGTCTTATCTACAGAAACAAAAAGGTGAGGACTTAAGGAATCTTGTTTACATTTATTAAAACTTTATTAATTAGTTGGTCATCTGCATGAAAGGGTAAAGTCAGATAATCTTCCCTTATAAAGGTGAGATGTCAAAGGAGGTTTTTACTCTTGAGACATTTGCATTATAATGGCCTTGAAATCTGTTCCTTTACCATCTTTCTGGATACAGTACTCACTGGAACACCCTCGGACACATGCCTGTAAGGAGCTGGCCAATTTGCTTTACCTCCATCACTCTGACCCTGTTGGATCACATGTGTGTTTCCTGGGAGTGGGGTCCTCCGTTTTCCTTCTTTGTAGCAGCAGGTGTCCCAGGGGAGCTCTTAGCCTCGAGGTATTCCACCGCTCCGTAGGTCACCATGGACAGCACAAGCACAGACAGGACAATGTACGTTTTGACGTAGACTCGCAATTTGGTGCTGTAAGCAAAGGCGATGACAAATCCAACTGATTCCCAGAGACGGTAATTTGCAAAGGCAGCCTCCTTGTTTTTCTCAAATAAAATGCCATAAAGTGCTGGAAGGAAGGAAGGAAGAAAGGAAGCAAAAACATGCCTTGTGAAGATTAAATCTGAAACCACATATTTTCTGCAAAGGGAATAAATAGAGCACAATGGGGAAGACAGACACTCCCTCATAAATGTCAGAGAAAGGAAAATACAAGCATTGTCTTGAAAAAATTGTTGTGCTTCTGTGCATTGTAACAAGCGAAATAACAAAACAAACATGACAAAATATCAAACATGGAAGAAAAGGGGAATAAAATGTGAGGAAGAAAGGATGTGATCTATTGAAGTAAGATGGCAGGACTTCTTTTTCAAACTTTCAGCTACAAAAGTCAAGGGTTTTGCACACATGAACAAGTAAGTAAGGAGAAAAAGGAGGCCTTGACATTGTAGAGTCTCTATGTATAACTATTGATAAGCTCATACCAAATCCTTACAGGTTTTCACAACATGGGCCCAGATGAAGTATGCAGGTAAGACATGTCTCTCTTAATCAACCATGTTTTCAAATTTTCAGCTCATGGATGGGTTAGCAAAGAAAATATCTTTGATGCATACAGGCAGCAACTGGAAAACTTATTTGACATAGAGACTCACTTCAGCTGATCATCCTAATGCAGTTGTGTTCACTGGGAAGCTCCCAATGAGCTCAGTCAGTTGCCCACCCACCACTGGGATCCAGGGAGGGGTTCCAGCCTCCAGGTCTGACTAGTGAAGCACACAGGGAAGGGGAGAGAGCTTGCTTTCCTCTGGGTGATGAGCTAGCACCAGCAGTGATAAAGAACAGGGCATTGACTCAGATGTAGTGTGGACAGAGGGAAGCAGAAGAATATAATAAACTTTGACTCTTTTCATCCACTTGTCTAACAACACATCTGTTTGAAATATTTACATTCAGCCAAAAGGCAAAGAGGAATGCAAAGTTCTCTGGAAATCTGAGTAGACTCAACTACCCCTTCAGTTTTGTTAAGCAGGGGGAGACTTCATCTGTATGAAAAAGCTTATGTGTCCTGATGACTGCAAGAGGACATTTACTGAATTGTTTCAATTTAGGCATGATGGAAAATCTGGACAAGTGCAGAACAAGATGTACTTAGTTCATTAAACTGGCTGAGTGGAGTGTAGATATGATAGTCCTTCATAGTTTTACATAATAAATGAAAAAGTAAATGTTGTTCATACTAATTCCCTGATATGCCCAGTGTTATCTTCTGGAAAGATATTAGGAAGGTTTCTGATGCCATGGCAGTTCCGTGTATAAAGGGGTTCTCTGGTTTTCAGCTAACACATGTTTGGTATTTTGAAACAAATTTCCTGGATGAGCTTCAGCAGGATCTGCTGGGCTGAGTGAGTGGAGAGGCTGCTAGTTCTGAAATTTCACAGTTCACTTCCATGGAAATTATCCTGGATTTTGCCAATGCCTGTTTTCCTACTCATTCCCCTGGTACTAGTAGGCATGGGTATATAACAGGACTGCTGGAAATTATTTGAGTCTGGGTTTATTCACTCTTTAGACTCATATACTTTCTAAATACACAAATCAGCCTGGAAAGAACTTGCTTTTACTGTAGTCCACCTGATAGTTCCGTGCTACACAATTGTTAGGTTCCAGGTACAATTTTTGTCAGTGGGTAATATCACCATCTGTGCTCAAGTTAGGTAAGAAAGAGCACCACACGCTCTGAAATGAAGTAGCTTTCATTGGAAATAAGTGACAACATCCACACATGAACACAAACATGTCAGGAAAACTTTATAAGATGAAGTGACTCATCCACCGTGAGCCTACATATCCTCTAGGGGGTACTCGAGTATTAAGTATCCACAGGAGCACAAAAACCAAAGAATGCCTTAAGTATGTGGCACTGTGCCATTTATGTATTCACTGGTTAATCTACTGGAGCCCAAGCAGCACTCGTGGGAGCTTAGCAAAGGAAGGACCACAGACCTTGTAAACCAAGGTTATTTTGGAGGTCTTATCTCACCTCATAGTCTTTGATGCTGGGAATTTCTTATGTGATGTACATCTGTATAAAATTTTTGAAGGAGATAAGACAATTAGTCCTACGTGGGTAGGTCAAACTTAAGATCCTATTCTGGGATGCAGCATTGTGGGGTAATGTCCCTGCACCTCTCTGTTAAGGTTTCATGTCATCACTTGATATTTCACTGTGACAATGTGACAAAGTGAACTTTGTGTAATTTTATAAATGGGAGCTGTGAAACAGCTGAGTAAGGTACAGACCAAAAAAAAGACACTATGCAAGGAAAAAGAACATTTGGGTGTTTTCCTAAAGTGAAAAATTTCACACAAATGTGAAATTTTCACAAGTATCTTGCAGGAATTTGGGAATGGCGATGAACTGAAAGAGTGCTGTAAATAGAGATTAATCCTGTCACATAGTTGCAGAGCTCATTCACCATCAAGCAAGCATGAAGCATTGTCCACTGTCTTTGCCTCATCTGGGGGGTTTGGAAACTACAGTCACTTCTCAGCCACCCTCTCCAACACTTAAGTCCTCTGTACTTAACCCTTTTTTGCCTAATGTGGGCGTCAGGTACATTTTTGTCAGTTGTGCAGGGACCTTACTGAGGAAACATGCTCCTCAAGGATATCTCAAAAGTATGTAAATCCTAGAAGAGAGGGTACAAAGCCCAGCTCTTTTCAGTGGTGTTCAAGAAAAGTGGGCAAGAGGTGATGGGCATAAGTTGAAATACATGTGGTTTCCTCTGAACATCAGGAAAGTTTTTTCTACTATGACAGTGACTGAGTACTGTCCCAGGTTGCCCAGAGAGGGTGTGTAGTGTCCTTCTCTGGAAAATATCAAAGTCTCCCTGGACATGGTCCTGAGTAAGTGGCTGTGCCTGTGCCTTGTTCGAGCAAGGGAGTTGAAGTTCAGAGGTCCTTTCCAGCCCTAACCCCACTGTGATGCTGAAAGAAGCACAGTATCCAGGGACAAGACTTTCTGGATAAGATAGAAGCAGGATGAAGGACAGGTCCTTTATCCCAGTGGAAGCCTAAGACAAGTTCTCAAAAGTGTTAGGAAGAAGCTTGCAGAGCAGTTAGAAAGACTGTGACTGAAGAAGCAGGTAAAGAATGAACAGCTTTACTTAAGAGAGAGCAAATCCTCCCTGATATTGTCCTTCCATGACCTTGAATATTATCAAGAGCACTGATTTAAAAATTTTACCTAAGGCATAAGCCTCTGGTAAGGATGCGAGATGGTGAGAGGGTGTCCCTTGATGTATGTACTAGCTCTCCTCTAGGGGATATGAGCTAGAGCTGCTGGAGGGGCAGAGAAGGATGCTGGCCCTTGTGTGTAGAGGCAGGGACATGTGCTTGCAAGGAGATCACTGTCAGTGCCAGGCAATGGACTGCCATGTTTTCCATCTGGCTCTCCAGGAGAAATATGACACTTTATCTAGTGGGTGAAATCTTCTAAGGCCCTGAAACAACCAAAGGGATCAGAGGAAGGAAGGCCAAGACACATATACTGATGTGTGCCCAGAGGAGCACTTGCCCCTGAAGTGATTTAGTAATGATGTGATGTAATTCCAGCTTAAATTTTTGGCAATGAATTCCATACTTTGCTTATGCATTGTGTGAGAAATGCTATTCATTTTGATTTATATAAAGGCTTCTGCCTGATAACTTTGTCTGGTGCCACTAGTCCTGTAATTATGGAGATACAGTGAATTTCAAGTCACCTTTTCCATACAATCAATTATCTTACTGACTGCTTTCCATACTTGACTCTTGTTCAGGCTAAAGATTTCTAGCTTTTTAGTCTTTCTTAAAGGAGAAGTGCCCCATGGCCTTGCTCCTTTTTATTGCCTACTTATGCATTATCACATTGGATTATGAGTTTTGAAATAGAGTAAATCAGAGCTGTATGAAGTTACTTGGCTGCATAATATTGCTTTCTGTGGTTTTCTCCTAAATTTTTTTTCAATATCTCATAACAGACAATTTTCTTCTTCTTTTGTTGCTGAGCTTTGAGTTAATTTTTATCCAGAGTGCTCTCCTTTATTGCAAAAGACAGACTAAATGTATAATTCTTCTTAGTTTCTAAATTACTTTGAAATACTTATACTCCTCCAGAATATTTATTCTGAATACCCGTTACCATCTTCTGCAGTATTCTTCTCTCTTCATCTTGGAAAAATTGGTTCAATGAGTATTTTGCGTTCATACTCCCACCTTGTTCTATTTCTTCTGGTTTCCAATGAGTTAACATTTTTTTGGATGCTGTCTTAAAGCCACTATCGTTGTTATGCAGCATTATTTCATAGATTCAAATCTGCAGACTCTTATATCTCAAGAGAATACATTTCATTGTCACTGGGACTTACCATTAGTTTGTGTTTGCCAAACAGCATCAGATACGCCCCAAAGACCAGGGATTACAAAAAACACAGCAAGCTGCTTGGGATCAGGTTTCCAGAGCAGTACTGTTATTATACAGCCTGTGTTCAGAACTGCAGCTGTTGATTTAGAAGGAAATAAAGAAGAGAAATATAGATGCAATTATAATCAGGACGGATTATGGTAGATAACACTTTTTTATTCTACCCCCAACGAAACCACAAGGCTGTCTTAAAATCTTTCTGGTTCATTGAACTTTGTGCTGACAGAGTTGATATCACATGAAATACAAGACAATGCAAGCCTTTGACAGTGTCTAATTCATAATTCTGAGCAGTGTCCTGAGCTGAGAGATCCTCAGTGCTGATATGGTTGTAGCCCAAAGGACACGAACCACTGAGCAGGAGAAGGAGCCTCTGAAAGGCTTGCAGTCACCATGTGAGGCATGTGGGAAGGGGGAGCAAACACCCTTATGCTCTCCTTGTCTTAAATGAAGTTTTCATTTAGGGCCAGAAGGGACAATTAAGGATTTCTAAAGGGTGGCTTTGGGTATTTCTTTTGAAAAGTAGTTTGTAAATGAGTCACAGATTTTCCTCCACGCCCCCCCACCCCCCACAGGTGCACATTCACAGGCTGAGTAAAATGACCACTAAACAGAATTGAGAGTTTCAGAGGTCTTCCATTTCTAACACTACAGTTCTGGGGGAGATTTAATTGTTTATTGCTACTATTAGGTGTTTTTGGTTTTTTGTTTTTTGTTTTTTTTTATATCTGAGTTTTATAGACTGAGACACACACCTAGAACAGACAGAAGAATCTTTGAGCTAGTGACTATAACAGAAAGTGCTTTAAATTTCTTCTTCCTTGACCAGGTCTAAAATTTCCTGTGGAGAATATGCCTAGAATGTCTTGATGCATATTGATCTATTCAGTGATGTTTCTAATAATACAAATTATTGCATAGTGGAAATAAGGTATTAGTCCACTTCAATATGCATAATGCATACAGAGGCACAAAAGAAATATTTCTTGGTATTTTTTTATGCCTCCATTACTCATTGGAACAATGTTCTCTGGAGGGGGAGATGTTCTTAAATATGCAAATCTTTTCTCAAGGCAACATGAAAATTACTGTCCCACACAGAAGCCCTTAAATTATTCTAGCCTGATACATGTCTTTCTTCTACTTTTCTCCCTATAGAACAAGTAGTAAAAAAGACAGCAGGCCAACCTTTAAAATGCTTCCTGAAATTTCACTCAAATTTCCAAGTTTGTAATTTCCTGAGTCTCAGGTCAACAGTAACTTGCTTTCACGCCATAAGGGTGAGGAGGTTTCAGCCCAGTGGAGAAATCCTACTTATGATAGTGCAAGTCTCAGCATCTGCATTGTAAGATCATTTGTCATTGGCTGCATCACAGCTATAAAGCATCAAAGCTATAGGGCACTTTCTGCATAGACAGAGCCCTCAAAAGCAGGCTGAACTTACATCACCAGCAAAGTGATGCAAAGACAGCAATACAGTGCTTAACTGTGAGCTGAGCTGCCTCTCTTCTCATGAATAAAGTTTGTGAAGTCTGCCTCTAGACTGACTTTGGTTTTAATTGAAAGCTGACAGTAAGCTATCCCTTTGTACATGCAAAGGAGGGAGTAGTGGATGTGATTACATGTGGTGATCAGTCATTCAAGAAATCTTTACATACCTAATGCAAATAGAAGTTTTCTACCCGTGAACTGGGAGATCTTTCCAAAGAGCAGAGAGCAGAGGGAATTTATGCCTGCAAAGCAGATCATCATATAGCCAACGTAGTGTATCCCCAGGGCACAGGTCATAAAACTCTGGGAGAGAAGGGATAGTGGTGTCACATTTTCTTTGATAAAAATAAACAGCTAAAGTTCAAAGATCTTAGCCTGAGTGTTTGGTAAATAGACAGAGTGGACAAGATAAAAAGAGCACAGATAGAGAGTTTACTGACAAGTCCCTGGTGCATTCACATAGCTGGCCTTCAGCAGCAACTTTGCTACCCCAGTTCCCAATCAGACTGATGCCATGCAAACAGGGGAATAACAAGCAGAACAAATCTGAGCACCTCTTGCTGTACAAATAAAACTCCTGGAAGTAGCATTAGGAATTTTCTGCCCTTCCCATCTTAGCCCAGGAGATGAAAATTGACAATTGACACTCTGGTCATGACAGAGCAGCTCCCAAAAAATAAGAGGACCTCTTCTATAAGAGCATATAACCAGTGGAGGTTGCCATGGAGTGCCCCTTTCAATCTGTTCCAACACAGCAACAAGTGCACCTTTCCATCTGATTTATATGCAAGGTTTGAAAGCCTTAAGCATGAAAGAAGCAGCTCAGGAAGGTTGCCCTCTTTCTTTTGGGGCTTTCTCAACAAATGCCAGGAGAACACACCTGCTGCATGTCTAGGTTTGTCGAGAAATTGGAGGAGCAGAGGTTGTTTCAATCACTTCAATCTGTCAGGCTCTGGACCTGTTGCAGTAGTGGCTGGTGAGGGCTTTCAGCCAGCCATGTTGAGGACTGGCCTTCTTACCGTAAAGGTTGTCAAAATAAAATATGTGGAATGTGGCTGACTTGCATTCATACAAGCTCTAGGGAAACCAGAAGAGGAAGGAAGATATGAAAGCTTTGCTGGCTTCTGGCTTTTCTCCCAGTTTGCTATTTACAACAAGGTGAAGAGTTTGAACCTGTAGCTCTCTGCTGTGGCCTCCACTGGTGAATTAAACTCTCTACTGCATTCATTTTGAGGCTGTTCCAAGAGACATATTTACTGCTGTTTGAAGATGTCACTCAGAGGTCATTCACGTGGAAGTAAGCGGTAATTTTGCAATCCACAAATCATCATTAAAAGCATCTTTATTTGACAAGTAAATATTGATCAGACATAATAGTAAGACGCAACAGCACAAAAAAATCAGACAGAAATATATTTTCATTTACATCCATACCTTTGAGTAGTCACCAGCAAGAAATGCCTGTTCAAACCCACTGTACATTGTCAGAGGTATTAGAAGACACTGTCTTTTATCTTTAAGATGCCGGAAAGTTGCTAGGAACGTAGACCAAAAGGATGACGCCTCTAGTTTTTTGTTCTCAGTCTCTTCTTGGTCAGATTTGATCTGGTCCAGAAATATAATAACCAGCAACACAGCTAGCACACCACTAGCTGCAAAAAAAAAAAAAAAAAAACCAAAAAAAAAAAACAACCAAAAAAACAAAAACAACAAACCCACAAAAAAAAAAATTCATGAAAACCTGAGGAATGCTGAAAGAATGATGGAAAGTTGCTTGCTGCTGTTACTGTTCTGACTTGGTGTTTAGCTCTCTGTGGGATATTTTGGCAGCTGCCTCAGATTCCGCTTCAGTGTAAAGGCCATTTCTGTATAAACAAGAAGGCCTGATCTACATTCACATCTTCTGCATACAGCTGTGCACTCACAAATCCCCTCAGCTTAGCTGTGGTTGGCCTGTTGTGACAGCCACCAGGCCAGCTGCACAGCCACAGAGGGTGATGGCTCACCCTTCCAGGGCTCTCCAGGGGCACGGGGATGGGAGCTGGCCAGAAACAGCTCCCTCAGGAGCTATCAGAAGGCTTTAAATCAACAAGAGAGAGGAGTATTCACTTCCAGTGCCAAGGTTTTCATGGCTAGCGGGGCTCTTCTTTCAAATACATGGAAAGAAAAATAAATGCTGCCTTGAAACCCAGTATATGTTGTGCCTTTTTTTTTTTTTTTTTTGGCTCAGAACCATGCTTTGAGTATGGAATATATGCTGTTTTGAAGACGATAGTGAGCAGCTCTAGTTAACTTGAAAAGATGGAAGTTACAGCTTTAAACCCATAATTTCCGAGCAGAAGCAGCATATAAAAGAGTATATAGAGTAGTTAATCAGAAAATGATCATGCATCTATCAGTCCAGATTTGTTGCTTGTGTAGAGAATCAAAACAATTTTTTTTGTGCTATTAAGAAGATAACCATGCTTCATAATATACATGAGACAACCATCGGTTCACAACTGATTGCTTCATTATGGATGCAGGGCATGATAATGTTTCCTCACTTATGCTGACTAGAATTCCATCCATGGAAAGAACTACAGTTCAGAGTAAGATGAGAACCAGGCACCTCTTTCCACCCACTTTGCTTTTTTAATGTACCCCTATGTTATGTGTATGGACATTGTCTCTACTATGAACTTTTAATATCCAAATACATCAGCACATTTACAATAAATTGCCTCATTTTTTTAATTGCCTATTATTTTTCATCCGTGTCTCCTAGAATTTCTCCAGCATCCTGGTTCTCCACTGTGGCTGAGCTGTAAATCCTTCATGTTTCAAGTCATTATTGGTTCTGCCAGAATGTTTATTAACACTTATGGACTAATTGCTGGACTTAAATGGGTGAGAGCAGGACATCCACATTTTCAGAAAAATATATATAACAAATATGTTAAATGAATCAAGAGCAATTATAAGATATAATGGCATGGCTTAATAGTGGTTGGTATGATCATAAATAGGAATATTCACAGTCCTTGAGAAAGAAAAACAGCAGAAGAGTTATCCATTACTGTCTCCACCCAAGCTGGGCAAAATAAGTATTCAGCCACCAAACTGAGGACACATTTTAAAAATGTCTGTGAATGAAATATTTAGCCAGTTACTTTCCCTTGAGGTAAGAAAAGACATTTCTTTTATTAAGAGCTTAAAAGAAAAACAAAACCCCACTGATGCAGGGTCAGGATGAAGCAGGGTTGCATTCACTTTGCATGCACAAAGCCTAAGGGAGTGCTGTATATGTTAGTCATCAAATTTAAATTTAAACTTTACAGACAAACATGCCTTTAGCAGAAAGTCATAGGCTCCAGTACATTCTGGGAGCAGATTGGGGGCATATTTTTTACACTTTCCCACCAATAATGAATGGAGGATGGGGACAGAGGAAGAATTTTCTGCAATGCCCTTGTACACTGAGACCTGGCCCTGCCTGGATCACACACACTGTTGGAGTGTGTGGCAAATTCTATGCTTCTGTCTCACCACAGAGACTACATCTATGTTCAGAGGCTGTGAAAATATTTTGACAGAGCCAAGGTGCACATTGCCTTACCAGATACTTTCCTCTATCCTTTCCTGTATTTAATTTTTTTCTAGCCTTGTGCAAGGAAGGTCTATAGCAGCTGTAGTTACTAAATGGGAGATATGCCAATTTGCCTGGCTGAATTGGGGTTACCACACTGGGCTTAAGCTTTATTCCAGGTGAAAAAATGGTAAAGAATATCTTTCTCCTTTATATAAAAATTATACAGCTCTGGCAAAAAGCATTAGAACTATTTAGGAAGGAGTTGTTTATAGCTCTCACGTATCTCATTTTCCTTTAGCAAATTGGATTGAAGGAGAAAGTCAGAAATGTAATCTGCAAAGCCATGCTAGATTTCACCAGTACTAGGCTCTCCATCAGTGATACTGATTAAAGACTGTGTGGGCTACTCACCAGTATAGACCCCCACCAGTGTATAGATTAAGGAGTCAGAGGGTCTTTCTGACCCAGTGCTGTTAGTGGCATCAGTCAGGCAGTCGTATGCTCCACAGCATTCCAGGTCTTCTTCTGAGATCTCCCCTAATTAAGAACCAAAAGAAAGGCAGGTCAGTGAAGAGATAAGGTAAGTGCACACTATGTGTAAGGATATGAGGATATAAAGAATCCAATGCTTAGTGATTGGTCCTGGTTTCAAGTTTTTTCTGACTAGAGATATTTAACTTCAGAATCCCAATTTAACACGCAACAATTTAGTTTAAGAGAAACAAAGGAGACACTGAATTAATGGTTACATGAGGACAGGGTCTAATGTTAGAGGCTGAAATCTGAATCCAAGCTCATTTTCCAGTATTCAAAGTTTGGGTATATATTTTTACCTCTTAATCATAATACCTCACGAGATAGGTCTCTAAGTTTACACCAGCAAGGGACTGATGGACTTCAGTTCTTACAGCCACCCCACATTTTCCCTCTCCAGATAATTTCTGTATATGTTATAGGGACAGAAACCACCTCAAGACATCTTTTTTTTTTTTTAATATATAAATTCAAATTATGATTACTCAGTATTGCAGTCTTCCAAATAGTCTGCTTTTCCTGACTTTATTATTTTACTACTGCCTTTATAATTTTCTGAGAGCACTCTTGAAACTAACAGGTCAGCAGGGTTTGGAGTAAGACCTTTGCTTTGTGCAGTCCTATCCGTTTTTGTGCAGGGCATATGTCAAAGCTACAAACACACATGTACTCACACACACTCTCACCAGCACACTGTGCCCACTTCCTCCAGTACCCTATTGGTAAAGAATAAAGATAACCCAAAGTGTAAGCCTGAATAAACTGTCTACAGGAGGAGGATGATCCAAACCCCACACAATAATTTTAGTGCTTTCACTGCAGAATTTGTCTCTGGTCCAAGCACAATAAAGGGCAATACAGCTGTACCTTGGCTGATTCCTTAAGGAAGAGCTGATCCATAATTTTTCAATTAAGCTTATTGTGTAACTACTTTTAGTGTATTTTTCTTCATTGCTTCCCATCAAAGCTGCTGTGATGTGAATCAGCTGCCTAACCAGCTTCATAAACAACTTTAGGTTCAACATAAAATAAAATGTAGTAATACAAAGAAAATTATTACCTTATTATAGTCACTACTACTACAGACCTTCCGCAGAAGGTCTACTACAGACTTTCAGCAAAATTGCCATATGCAAAGGGTGAGTCACATGAGTGAAGTGTGGAAGTATGTAAAACAAAATTTTTATTGGCTCCTGCATCATCTGAAGATGAAGCTGCACATGTAATTAGTCATATGCAAGCTTCAAGGCAGGATTTGCACTGTTTCTCTTGAATTAAAACTATAATACTGTTGAGTGAGGAAGGATGACTCTTGTAATTTACACTGATTACTGTCTTCAGTTCTGGTCTTACCATAAGGTGTAACTTTGCTTTGCTGTGTCTGGATGCAGTGATGCAGGCAATACGTCAAGAGTAGGTACGTGTCTGAATTTTATGCATTTTGATTCTCCAGATGCATGCTTTATCTTTCCTACTGCTCAGCGAAATGATACATTTTAAGTACATGAAAATATGAATGGATGCCTTTGCACAAGTCTCAGAGGAGAGAAAAAGAATTGCATGACTGGAGAGTCTTACGCCCTCGCCCCAGCAAAGAAGTTCCCTCTAGATTAAAGCTGTGTCTCACTGAGAAGGCACATCAGTGAAACTCATGTTATAACTGCTCATCACTGTCGTGAAGATGTGCAAGGCCTTTGGCTTTGAGAGCTGTTCACAGGAACACAGCATTTTTTGAAATTCTATGTAATAGACAAAAAAATAAGTGTCTTTAGAGTTTGGAGGAACATCCTCAAAGTATAACTAGGAAGGGATTTACCAGACCAAAAAACAGTGTTTTATTCCTCTTGTTAAACTTATGTGTGCTGTGAGGCAGAGGAGAGTCAAATGGCTGCAGTCTGTACAGGCCCCACAGCTGCACCACTGCCTCTACCCTGCAAGTGAAATCAGAACACAGTCCCTCCTGAGACATCATGTGGCTCTGGGATCAGGTCAGCAGAGCTCCACTGCACTTGAAAAAGTCTGCCAGCATTCTGCTTCAATGGTGCTTCTATAGTTACTTAGGTTTAAAGGAAGCATGATTCTATGTAAGTAGCACACCTTGTGACAACTACTTTGACATAAATCCAAAGATACAAAGATTAAAACCTGATGCCAGCTTCCTGACATTTAGCTTTAACCTAGTAGCTATTTGAGAATTCTTCAGAGGACATACTGCTTAACTGAGATGGGAAAGAGCTAACTTCTTGCTACTCATAGTGGCAGTGCATATGGAAAGCTCTCTCCATGTCTGGAGAAAGACCCTGTTTTGATTTTGAGAGGATGAGGAACATACAGAAGACTGCAAAGATAAGACACCACAGCATTTTGAATCTTTAAGGTGGCATCCAAATATTAATTTATCTTCACAACTACCCTTTTAAAATTGATGCCAATTACATGCATGGGAAATGAGGGCACTGCTGCTGAGTGATTTCTTCAAGCTACATTGGCATCTGCTGTCTGAGCCTGAAATACGGCATAGGAGCCCTGGCACGCAGGCTCCTGCCAACAGCTACTGCTATTTCTTCTTGACAGCTCTGTAGAGCACTCATTTTCAGCAAGCCCAGCAACCAGTCTGACCAATTTTGAATGCATAACAGCAAACTAACCCAATATTACAAGCTTTGCAAAAAGGTTGGGTCAGTATTTTGTCTTTTGTTTTAAACCACTTTTAATAGAAGCCAGATGTGAAGGACTGTCACTGCCTGCAGCCTATCTATGCCTTGCAATACAGGGGAAGAATTCAAAGACAATTCAATAGTGTTCTATTTTTTAGCTATTTGTCTGAACTCTCTTTATGGCTGATTTTTGATAGAAAATAGACACTTTCAGAGAGAAATTTATCTCATCTATTTCAGACATCTATCCTCAGATGGGCTAACTCTCATCTGAAGTGCCTGTTTCCACTGACTATGAAAGCTCAGCTGCAGAAATCTACCTCTCATCTATCCAGAACTAGTTGATGTTTATAGAAAGAAGTGCCAAAATTTTAATTACATTTTACCTTGGTTGGAAGATTGGCTAAGGATCAAGGATGAGATAAGATTTCCCCAGACGCCGGAAGTCTGAAACACCAGAAAGAAGATCCCAAAATATTGGTTGATAATGTCTTTTGCATTTTTTCCTGCTTTCTCAGCATACGAAGTGCCAGCAATAGTGAGGTATGTGCATTTGGCAGACCAGAGTGGTGCTCCTCCTAAGCCCAGGATCACAGAGGTAGGGATTAGTGTGTACCTGCCAAAGAACACTTTATTTAGCATAGTTGTTACCATTAGCATAATAATCATTTGCCCAAAGATCCAGCAGCAAAAATAGACATCAAATAAATAGGTTCATCCTTTTTATGATACAATAAATGTGCTACATGCAATCAAGAAAAGGCCAGAGCCTTGTGAAGTTGAGGCTGTGCAAGCATATGCAGGTCTGTGCAGGGACTAGGCCTAGGCCAGGCTGGCTAGGTCTGTGTTCACGTGCCTTAACTTCTCATAACTGAGAACTAAATTGCAGATGCACTTCAGAAGATGGATATTGACAACTTTCCTCTACAGAGTTGCAACCCTTGTCTGGGTTGCAGAAGTTGGAGACCAGAAGTCGTTCATCCACTTTTAGAAAGAGCTAGGCAGGATTTAGCCTTCACCTGTGGTCCGCTTCTCCCAGAGCTACTGGCTGGAAGATAGTCTTCCCTTCAACCTTTTCAAAAACAACCCTAAAAGTCTTTTGACTTTTAAATGAAACTTCTGTGTTTTTTTTTTCCCCCAAAGCTGAATCTCTGCTACAAATATGAGTTAGAGAAGCAGCTTCAGGTGGGTGGATGGATGTATTCATCTTTGCACATTTTCACCTCTCTGGTCCACCTAAAACTGGATTTATTTATCTCGATTTGTTCCAAGTAGTGCCTTTTGCATCCAACTTTCCACTCTGAAACACAGAGCTAGAGTAGGAATGGAGAAGAAAAAGAAGAAAGAACTTTGCCCCTACTTATTTTGTTTGAACACAACAGAGAGATTAAAGTATTTAAATTGTACCAGCTAGCATAGAAGTTCCCTAAGGAGTAGGTGACATAGCAGCACATAGAGGCTGCAATGGTCCACTTGCAGCCCAGCTTCTTGATAATGACTGGAGGAAGGAACATGGACGATAAGGTGAGCGCAGCAAACAGAACGCTTAGGGAAGCAACGCCCAGGCCTTCTTCTGCATTGAGACTGCTCTGCAGGGACAAAAACAGTGATTGAGACAAATTTTATCACAGGTACATATTTCTGTGGTGTACAGAGAGTGGCTTTGGACAGAAATAAAGATACACAGCATCTGGGGCTGGGTATTACTGTCTCATCTCCCCAAAACAGCCTGATTATGGACTAGTTCTATAACTAGGTCTATGACTAGTTCTGACTATGGACTAGTTCTCCTCTTGTCTTGAGCTCTGGAAGTTGAAATGAGAAGATTAATTTGGGAGACCTGGGCAAGCTTGAAAAATGGGTCCATGCGAACCTAATGAGGTTCAGTCATACAGCATGCTTGGAGACAGCCAGGTACCAGCACAGTGAGGTCAGGACAGTCCCTGTTAGAGCAGGGCCAAGGCGTTTGAGAATTGGAATGGTTGTTGTGTAAACAGTCACATGATTTTTACTGTCCGGGTTTTTTTTTGTTTTGGTTTTGTTGTGGTTTTGTTTGTTTGTTTGTTTTTTTGTTTGGTTGTTTTGTTTTGTTTTGTTTTGTTTGGGGGGGGGGAAGGGTCTGGGTAGTGGACTATTGAAATGAATGATGAAAATTTTTAATATTCCAGTACTTATAGGTTCACAGATTCACAGAATATTCTGAGTTGGAAAGGACCCACAGGAGCATCAAGCTCTACTCTGAAGTAAATGGCCTGTATGGGCATTGAACCCACAATCTTGTTGTTATTAGCACCAAGCTCTAACCAACTATTTCAAATGGTGGGACTGACTTGCAGCTCCTAGGGTTTATCTTCCCCTGCCTCATCAGTCTTCCTAACTCATAATACCTCCTAATAATTGAGTTTTGGGACTGTTTTTGCAGAACAGCCCTGAGTTCCGAATCTGACAATGCCAGCAAAGAAAATCTGTTCAAGGAGAGAAGAGAGATGTACAGAACAAGGAAGAAGAACCTCTTCCTGAAATGAGGTCAAGCCATCGTTACTGCAAACAAGTTCATCATGTTATGTACCAAGTTCCACCTTTAAGGCATACAGATTCCTACTCCCGTTGGAAAATTCAATACAGTTGATCATGATCATATGTTAATACATATGCTAATATCCTGCTTGAAGTTACTTGTCAATGTCTTCTATTCATTTATCAGCCATTAGACAAGCAGAGCCTTTAAGGCTGAGAAGTTTCTACTTTTGTTTATCTACTTAGAAGCATTCGTAGACAGCAACAAAAACCCTCAGTCTTTTCTTTAGGATGAGCAAGTGAGCTCTAATGGTAACCTGAAGATTCAAGTCATTCTAGAAACCCATCTCTGCTACTATGTTTTAGGATGTTAATGCCAGTAAAGCCACATAAATGCCTTATTTAAAAAATAATATTTTTTACTATTATTTTATATCATGAGCCTAGAAATTACTGTATTATTTTATACTTAAACTATTTAATTGTTTGGGCATAATTTTTAATTATTTCACATTACTGTACAGTAATAATTATTATAAAATCTTAGCAATTTAGAAATATTCAAAACAAATCCTTTCCAGAAACCAAATTGTTTTCCATTTGGCAATATCTTCTTTTGAGAAAAGTCATCTCAGGTTAATTTTGTTTTCTGCTTCCATTGAAACAGATTTTGTGGATCTAGAGTAGTAGCATGACACAAATATGTGAGCTATTTGAGAAATACTAGAATAAAATATTTAGTAAATGCTGCGGATCTGGGTGAGGAATTATTAACCCACCGCAAGTTAATGTCCTAACCCACCTCATAAAAAATACTGTGCACGCCTTCCTCACAGACACCATGGAAAGACTGATGTGTTTCACACACAGGCCTGATGCCCTTCCAGACCAGCTGTCCTGACAGCCAATGGGAGATGCCCCTCTTACCTGTAGACTCTGGAGTCCTGAGTAAGCAGTAAAGAGAAGTAAAAATCCGAAAGAAATGACCAAAACATTCTTAAGATTCCTTTCCATGTTGATTCATAGAAGACAAAAGGTCTGCCGGTGGGCAAAGCTGATCCAATTATTCCAGGGGATGATTTGAGTTGGAGAAAAACAGCTTATGCCTTGTTGGAAAAGGTCACTTTTTTCTGTGTTTGTAGAGAAGAGAGTTGCTAATTATTTGAAGATTGACCAGTGAACTTTAGTTTTAAATAGTACTGAAAACTTCTTATGGAGCTGTTACTCATTCACTTGTTACTCAGCAATAGCCAGCAGTCCCAAGGGCACCTATCATGTTTTTGTACAGAGGTATATGTGTCTTGCAACACCTGCACCTATTTGAGTACTGAAGTAATATATTATATGGCTCTCCACAGAAGAAAAAAATTGCAAGCTGTGAAATCACTTTCTGTAAGATACACAAGTCCATAAGGGACAAAGATTAAATGCTGTACTGAAATCTATGTCAAACCTCTTGCTTAACTGTGGTTACAAAAGCATGGCTACTTGGTAAGTGGGACAGCCTTCATTCAAGGGGAACCTTGGGGCTTTGGCCCCTCAAGTTTACCAAGTCATACTCATGAAAATTATTTTTCCCAATCTTTCTCATCAATGCAGAAGCCAATAGAAAGAAAGGTGGATTGAGCTGATAACTGAAAAAGCAAGTTCCCCTCCCCTTCTCTGGCCCTAAGACTGGCAGGGTGAATGGACCCTTCCTGCATCTGTGGCAGAGGAGGGATTTGAACGTGGGAGCAAAGTGGAATCCAAAAACGTCCATGCTATGATGTAAACAGGTCTGTAGGATGTCCACAGCGTCCATTGAGAATGCACAGCTAAGACTTAGTCTAAATCCCACTAGATGGCACAATTTTGCTTCCCACGGGGACATTCATGGATAAGGGGAGGAAACTTTAATGCATAAATTCATTTAAAACATTTAAGAGGTCACAGCCAGTTTCTGCTTTGGAGAACATTGCAGTATGTGCCTTTTCATTTTCTTCTTTTGCCTTATAATCGTCTCAAATGAAATAATGCAGAAAACATAATCTTTTAATTCTCTATTGTTACTGGTACTTCTATGTTGCAAGTCTAGATAATGGCTTTTTATTTTACAGGCTACTATGCTCAGCATGCAAACTCCTTGAATGAGATCACAATGCTGCTCTTGTTTGGCAGTGTTTGTAAGCCTCTGCAAGGAGCTTAGACCAAACTGGTGGTACTTTCCCCCATCTTTTCAGGTTTATGGATCCCTGCAATTTTCATGTGACAATATTTCAGAAGAAATTTACACCTAGTGATAACATGCTTGTTTATGTTTTGGACCCCTTAGAAAAAGTTTGCAACATTCTAGGAATTTGCAGTCACAAGTCTAAAACAATTGAAAAAATTATTGAGAATATGTAAGAATAATACTTATCCTAAACAAAAGCACAATTATCACCCACTCTGGCACAGGCAAGAACCAGGAATAGTGCAAAGAGCACTCTTTATTTTAGTTCTCTTTCTTGACATTAGCAGTAATAATAAGAAAGCTTTAAAAAATCATAATTAACTGGACAGTATTTTTAAAATGCAGTGTTGGACAGGTTATCTGATCAGCACTTCTGCTCTGGAGGAATTCCTGACTCCTAATTCATCACATCTTCTTAGCAGCATAATATTGGAGTGCATATGGGGGATAGTGGTAATTTGTGTGTGTAGGTTTTTTTTTTTTTCCTCTTCTTTCCACTGATCAAAGGCATTCAGCCTGTTCCACATCCCTTGCCCAGAGCTTTGGGTTATCCAGCTGACTGGTCCCAAGCCCCTCCTCAGGAATGTGCAGAGTCTCTACCAAAGGGATCTGATAAGGCCAAGGATCTTTTCCTTTGGTACCAGGCAGCTAAAGCTCCAGCAGGCCTGCTGTGTATCACCCTTGACACTTCTTTCATTCTTTCTGCCAGTCCAAGATTAAGGGAGCCTCAGGAGCTGTGTGCCGTATTTGGGGATTAGGTTTCACACAGAAGACTGCAGCCACCAAATGAAAACTACTTGCAGAGCACAATCATTAACACAGGAGATGAAAGAGGTTGGTTAGATTCATTACTCCATCCCACAGGTGATTACATTTGTTTTCACCTGTTTATTTTCTCAGGGTAAATGAGGGGAGTCTTTGCTCAAAAGATTATAGCATGAGAGACTAATCTTTGGAGGCTTTTGTGCTTCATAATTACCATTTCCCTATTTACTCTAGTCTAATTTATTGTTTAGGCAATTGTTTACTATTGTTTAGTAATTTTAACAATAACAGAAGAAAGCCCCACAACACCCAGGATACTCATCATAGGATTTTCTGTCTTTTAACTGGTTATTTCCTTGGTGGTACACAGTATCCCTAGCATCTATCTAGAGAAAAGATGACTGCTTACACAGCATTTCCTCTCTTGCTGTGAAAGCCTGGCCATGTTACTTCCTTATTCTCCTCCTCCTTCACCAGTGTCTGTGCCCTGCTCATTTTGGATTTGGAGCAGGAAAAGCAAAGCCCAGCCATTTCTGACAGGGGCGTTGGAAAATACTACCTGTTACATGTTGACAGAAGGTCACAATCTGAAAGTGAGGTAACAGTGAACTGAACAGATCAAGCAAGAAAAACTGTTTTCTTCCAGGAAGGGGGTTGTAAGGGAGCTGCCAGTCAGTGAACACATTTTACCCACAAAGTTGGAGCAAAACAATTTTTGTAGTGTCAAAGGCTCAGGAATTGTAACTTGCTCCTTTTTGTCTATGAAGGTTTGAACACCTCACCCTTCTTCAGCATTTCAGGTCTCATTTCCAAATTTCCTGTATTTCCCATCTCTCCTTTCAAATACTTCTCTCCTACCGTGCAAAGCATCCACAGATACTGTCCTTTCATGTCTTCTCCCAGGACTCCCTCTGCATGCATAGCTGTATAGACATGAGTATGCCACTTCTGTCTGAACCCTATCTGCTGATGTCCTCTGTCTTTCTTCGGAGGAACCAAACTGTCTGTCTCAGACTTCCTTTATGCCCTTGATGTATGCCATTTTTCCTTAATTCCTGCTTTGCTGTTCCCTAGCCATCACCCTGCCTCTGTCTCGCTGCTTCTCCCTTCTTACCTCATCTTCTGAGTGCCAGTAGACTTTTTGATTCTTAAGGGAGTGGCTTGAAAACTGCAGGTGGTGTTCTTGTTTCACAGGTTATTACACTACTCTTAGCCTCACTGGCTGTAAGGCCTCTGTCTCTCCTCCTTTAACACCACTCTTAATTTCTCATGAGGTCCATTTTCTCCAGCTCCACTCCCTATTACTTAGGGAAGAGGAGAAGAGACACTTTTTCTTCTGGGTTGGGAGAAAGGTCATGGTAGAAAGGGAAAAAGATCCTAGAACGTACAGGATTGAATGAAATTGACTTTTTTTTCCTTAGGGCCATGTAGGAGACTTTCCCTGCAGGACACTTGTCTGCTCTGTTGAATGCAGCTCTTCAAATAACCAATATTGTCTTTATAATAATGACAGAACTCAGTATAGGATAGGATAATGTGATGCCACTCCAGACTCCAGAAATTTTGATGACCTGGAGAAACAGTTCTTTAATTGTTGGACTTCTTATAGCTGTTACTCACCTCCTGAGATTTGCATCACTTTTGGCTGGAGTTTTCAATGCATGAACCTGTGTATGAAAGTGTTCACAGACACTAATTCTAGCCTAGGGAGAAGTTCAAGCATTTTGAAGGTAACACACTGCCCTGTAGAGCAGCCAGCCTCTCCACAGAGGACAGCCAAAGAGGTTGGACTCACCAGGTTGACAGCTGCCTGTGAACAAGCCCCTGCTTCTCCACCAGAGTGGTCTTGCATTCATTCTCTTATAATAAAATGCTTTTATCTGGTTCAAACTCAGCCCAGTAACATTCTACTTTCTTTAAAGTGTTGCCTGAGCACTGACATAGTACTTGGGCCTTGTCCTACATTTTAGATGTTTCAGAATAGCTGCAGTAATCCCATTTCTAAGCCTAAAGCAGCGACTGTGACTCAGTTGGTTAGACTTAACACCCTGCTAAGATAAACATGCCACTGTTGTGATCTGTGCTTTTATAATGAATGGGTAGGGAGGCAGATCCTGCATATGAACAATGGACTTTTGTAGGGCAGTGGCTCTGAAGTCTTTAGAGCCATTTACTGGAAACTGCCTGACTGCATACTGGTTGTACACATGAGCATGCATGAGAAATTCCTTGCACACACCCATTATGTGTGCTGGGAGGATGGGACTCAGCAACCCAAATGATACACATTTTCACCTTTTCTCTTTTGTTCAGAGGTGGCAGCTCATGTTATTAATGACCTTTGTGAAGCTAGCTCAAAAAAAAGGTCTATAGTGATCAGTCAGGATGCCCCTATTGTTGAAAGGCTATCACTAAGATTTGTGATGAATTTATCAGCCAATGGAAATAAAAAGAAGAGAAAAGAATGGGGCTTGATCCCAGAGAGCAGGGCTGCTTAAAGGCATGTTGGTGTATATGTCCTGGAATGTGGAGGTTCTCACCCCTGGTGCCTTCCACCTTTCTTTTGTATATTGGTTACACCCATGACTGGACACTGCCATAAGGGGAATATTTACAGCCTATTTACCACCCACCTGCCATTAGTGTAAATATCTATATAAAGATATCTAAGATAAAAGGGAAAGTAGCCTGAGTCTCTTCTTCTGAAAGCCTCACTTTTGCTTTCTTTCTCTGAATGTACTACAACTACCTCTAAAGGCAAGAGCTACAAAGCAGAAGTGCAAGCAGGAGCTCTTGAGAGTGAAATATTAGAAAAAGCATTTGTACAGGCTGGTATGAGAGAAAGGTGTTGTTATGGACAAAATAGAATATCTATTAATCAGAACAGGCAATCCTGCAGAAAATTTTGATGATAAATTTTCCTCCCTATTCCAGTAGATATGATCAGGTGCTTGGGGCTGGTGATTACCAGTTTTACACGGCCTTTTCTCTGACACAAAACATGGGGAAACTACATAAGCTTCCCCTAGGGTGACAGGGAGTCTCTCCCAGGTCTGAAAAATAGACACTTTCCCTTGCCAGTGTCAGTAAATCATGCAGCCATCCAGGACATTGTTTATCTACCAGCTGTCCCTGACCCCTTTCCCCTCATCTGCAGCCCTGCCTTCTCCCTCCAATCACTGGCCCATTAGTCTGCATATCCTTGCATTCAAACAAATCAAATTACCTTTTTCCAGTGGCTTCCTGTGCTTTGAAATTATGAAGCTATGATAGACCTCCCTGGAAACAGGTACCAGGGTCCAGCTGGAAACATCTTGATGGTTGCTGCTCTGAACAAGCTGTGTGCTTCTAAACTTGCACTGATCTTTACAGAAACTGCCCCAATATGCTCAAGAGAGTTGCAAAACACCTATACCATCCTTGTTTTGAAATTCTTCATCAGTTTTGTCAGTCCTCATGTGAAACTTGAACCAAGAAGCAAAGAGTATGTAGGAAGACAGGTCATATACAACTCCACCTCTGACTTATCATCTGATAAAAGAGTAATTACTATTTTATTTGCACTCTTGCTTGCATAATCACTCACTGCAAAATGTTTTTTTTTCCACCAAACTGCTCCCACTTCCAGAGAAGTACTAAGATTCCTAATCAGTTGCTCCATCCATTTCACAGAAGCTAAGTTCCATAACTTCAGGATGGTGGGGACTATCAGTCACCCACACCACAGTATGATGGGCACACTGTGAGGGCTTGAAGGTGAAAAGTGATAGCCAATTACCATCAGTTCCTTTGTCATTTAGCAGTACCACAGGAATAGTCACTGCATACAGAGAGTTTCAGCCTTCATTGTATCCGGAAAGTCATTCTGCTTGGGATTTTTCCTATAAAAGTCACTCATGGAGCATGTTCCAGTATCCACTGCAATCACTGGAAGACTTCTTACTTTGACAGCAGTTGCTTCATCTCTTCATACTCCCATTGATGGATGCCCTTGGCTTTCCCACATAGGAGAGTTAAAGTTTGATGAAGTCAGTTTAAGCAGGAGGCTAAAGAGTTCTGAGCATTTTAGGACAGCTCTAAAGAAATGTGGAGGAAAAACTTTGAGAGCAGTGTGCAGGAAATCTAGGTGCAGCATCTAGTTCCTAACAGACTGCTGACTTCAGTAGGCTGTTTGTGAGAAAAGACATTTCTATTCTGTTTGCTGGATTCCCCAAGGCCAACAGAAAGTGGACTGATTATGTCTGTAGCTACTTTTTAAAAAAATCAATATGATTAACTTTCAGAAATTACAAAAATTATGCGAAACATAGATTCCTCCATGCCAGACCTCTGGAGGCACAGTAGTTTTAATTATTCAGCATTAAAGTTGGGCTTAATTAAGTTTTATCTGAAGCATTCTCTTCCAGAGATAGCTTTTTAAGTGACTATAAGTGTTTTTCGTAAACAGACAAATAGAAAGAAATCCAGAGTATACTACAGAAAATCCCAGTGTCTTTTTATTGTGAGATCTCTTCTCTGCAAGGGAGGAGGAGATTAGGGAGTAAAACCTTATGGAGAAGAAGCACCAGGGAGTTTACTGAAGCAGTTAGAGAAAAGCAAATAAACTAGTGGCCTGCTGTTCTGATTACCAAATACTTCACTATCAAAATCTTAATATCCTCTTTAAATCTTCTGAGGAAGATACACTTTCACACTTCTCTATTAAAAGAGCAGAATGCACATGGAGAGGCTTTCAGTAAGTGCACAAAATCCATGCTACAAAAACGTGCAATGAATGGCAATTAATTTTGACTTTCATAATTAGTTACTTTTGCTTTGTTTGTAAATATGCCCAATTCCCCCTGCTACTGTCACTTTCTTAAAGCTGAACTTTGTTGATCCTTGAAACTATTTTAAGCTATTGCCCCTGGGACAGCTGTGGTGCCCTTGATTAGCAGGGAATTTAGACAGTGCAGGGTGCATGGGCCATTTCTCCAGAAGGCATTCCTATAGTGGGGAGAAATGATAAAAACAAGTGAGTCTTTCATATGAATCCAGCTGTTCATTGTGGCTTTTGCAGGAACTGGAGCTGTAATGAGACATGGTTTGGTAGGTAATGGTGCAGACTATAACCTAGTTGTCTGTTGTGCAGAATCCCTCTGCAGAGATGAAAACCCAGCCAGGAGAAGTCATCTGTTTCTTGTCCTTGGCATTGCTATTGGAGAATCACCAGGACCTTAATCCCAGGGGCTTGGTTTTGCAACAAGAAGAGCTCAAACCTATCTTTTGGTTGCAAGCATTCTTTTACCCTTTAGAAGTCAAGGTCCTGATATGGGTTTTTGATTAATTATACTTTTAAATCTTTCTCCTTTCTATTTACGTTTTGAGTGTAGGTGCAGAATTTCAATGGAGATTGGCTTCTGCTAAGAGCTCTTTGGCAGCATAAGTAATGCAAACCTCAGAGAAATAGATTAAATATTGCAGCCTAAAGAGTTTGCTGAAATTACAATTCAAAATAAGTAAAAGTCCTTTAATTTCAGCTTTTAAACAAGTAGGGGTCTCCAAAGCCCTAATATATGAGGCATGTCAAAGGTTTTTGACATTTGAAATTATAGCTCCAGTACTGAAAAGAGGCTGCCAGTTTGTAGCTTTGTACAGGGAAAAAAAATATTAGTTATTTCTTTTATTCCTCAATACATCTCCGGTATATTGTTTGTGGAGCTGCTTGACTTTAGTAGATAAGAATCAATAAATGAACCATTTACTGACTGTGAAATTGACTTTTATAATTGAGAGACTGCTGGAAATATATGTATATCTGAGGGAAGCAAAAAATCAAACTGCATTGTATTGTTCATTCACAGCAGATCCAAAAGCAGTTCTTTAGGGTAAAAGTTATAGAATCACATGAATCTTGGAAGAATGTACCACTAGACATCAGCTAGTCCTGCCTCCTGCTCCAAGCTGTGCTGCCACCAGCACTAAGTCAGATCAGCCATGTGGCCTGGTATAACAGAGCCTGGACTGAAGCTGGTGTTCCTGTTCCAAGGACTACCACAACACTTCTCTCCAATGACAAAACACAGGACAGTGGGAGTTTCCCTTGGACAGTTCTGCTGATGAAATTTATTCCTAAGGTAGGAATAACCCTGCTGCTGAGACATTTCCTAGAGACACAAGTGACCATCTTGCTCAGACACAAGATGCTTACAGAGAGAGCCTGCTGTTTCACAGACTCCATGGGTACCCTTTGCAGCCTTACACAGTAGGCATTGCAGTGTCCTCTACTTGTTAGAATTAACTGTAGTGCAAAATTCAGCTTATAGCCACAAACTGTGCCTTAGTCTTCATTTGAGTTCATACCTTCAATCATTTTGCAAGTAATGGGCTAGTGAAAATTACTATGTTAAAATAACTTGTTCTTTGGAGGACTGAGAATTCTGATCTAGATTGAGATTTAGAAAACCGATTGTTAGTTTTTGTGGGGTTTATATTCTTTTTTAATACAGTTGACAACAGAGCCTTTTCTCTTGAGTGGAGCAGTCTGATGTTCCAAACACTACAGGAGTTTATGACTCCTTTAAGAATTCAGAGGCTGTGTTTGACTTGCTACTCAGGTGTGCTCCTTCTGTCTGGTTGAACTCCTTCCACCAGATCAAATCTCGGGTATCAAACTTATTTGACACCTTGTCTCAGTAACTTCTCTGGACTTGCTCAGTGTACTAATTTTCCTCAGTGATTGTTTCCATATTTATTCAGAGGTTGACAGTCTCACCTCTGTCATGGCTGATCTCTCTTTTACCCTGCTTATTTTATCATCTTTGCCCCTCCAGTCTCTGAGCCATGAGATGATAAAGAGAAAAGCTGAACATAGCAATGCAGTTGACCTGTCAGCCTGAACCTGGAAACCTGATTCTTCAGCATCTGACTCTGTTTAACAAAATTCAGGCATTGCAAATTACCAAAGAGAGCTCTGCCTATGACTGACTTTCTGCTTTCACTAAGAACTTTCTCTGAGGATTTATTTAGTATCACAAAGCATATAAAATGAGAGGTAAAAAAAAAAAAAGGCTGCCTTCTAAAGGCTCAAAGTCTCCCTTAGAAGTTCATTGGTAGATACTTTGTGAAAAAGGAAACCAGAGATCATGTCAAAAACTGCAAAGTCAGCACGAGTATCCAAGAGGGCCAATACAGCTTTTAAAGGATGGGGGGTGTGGGTGGCTAATATGTGGGTACTGTGTCACAACATTCTGAGTTTGTATGCATTTACTACTTCTTTGGCACCTAATAAGAAAACCCTTTATAAACTGATGCCAGGGCAACCAAGTGACCTATTTTTTATCTAATGTGGATTAGTAATTGAGTTTAAAAACCAGGTAGATATTTGGCAATTTGGTAACATGAAAAACTACTTTGTGCTAAAATTGCACTGTATTTAGAAAATACCTATTTTACCTAATAGGTGATCAAACAGCATTTTTGAGTCTGTTTTTCCACAGGAGAGAGAATGTGGGTACCAAGGAAAAGAGTGGAAAGAGAAAAAGAAATGTGACCTGTGACTTAAAGAGCTCCTCTAGTTCATCTGTCTATCCCATAGCAGTAACATTTTTACCAAAGTAATTTTTTAAACATTTGTCTAATTTCTCCCTAAAGATGACCAAGTAGGAAGCTGGTATGGACCTCCCTTGGCAAGCTATTTCAGACCTTTTACTCTTACAACCTTCTTTTAATAGATAATTTTTGTCATTCTTCCTTCTGTAGGAATCAATTACTGGGGCCTCAAAAATGCCAGGCAGAACTGAGAGGTCATTTTGTACAACCTGCAGATGACACTCCTGTCTATAAAGTCTTGCATAACACTTGTAAAATCATCTCAGATTCTGATCCTGTCTTACTTGTGGTCTCTTCCAGTTTCTTCTGAAGATGTAGTCAGCTCCTTCTGTGTTCAGACCTCTAGATGCTGTGTGAAACCAGCACACAGGAGGAGGAGGTCCAGGATAGATACCAACAACACCTCACTCAGTTTGTCTTTCCACTCCAGTTGTGAACCAGGATATGTGGTCACTGAGCGTAGCTGTGAGCTTGCACACAACCTGCACTTGTTTCATCAACACGTCACCTGGCTTATGAAAATATCATGTGAACCAGGGACAGGAACATAACAAAATGACGATAAGTGACTCCTATTTTTTCTCCTCTAGGTACTAGAGGCCCGTTACGCACTATAGGAAGGAAATTCTACCAGTGGGACATACTGTTTTGTTCTTAACAAATCCATTCTGGCTGTTACTCTTTTCCATTTTCCCTTCAACAAATATTTGGTAATAAATAGATCTACTTTTTCTTTCTTTTTTTTTTTTTCCCTTGAAAATTGAAGTCTTGGTGAGAGACAATTGTACAAATTTTTTTCATTTTTTCCCATCATTTTCTGAGGACAAATGCGATCTTTACTCTTCTGTCTCCAGGAAAAACTGGAAAGAGAGATGGTAATATGCAAAATTTAAGGACACATAACTAAATGCACTGGTGGAAAGAACTGTCTTAGTAGAACAAACTATGTGAAATAAGGTTTATGGAAAATCACTTAACAGACCTGCATATTGAAGCATGAAAAGAAGTACTAAAAGCATTTCTTGTCATGAAATGTCAGTGCTAAATTAGGAATATAGAAGTGACTGTTCTTGATGTTGTATAGAAGTTACTGCTATTGACGTTGGCCAACACAACTTCATCTAGAAAAACAGGTTTTATTTTTGCTTGTTTAAACATAATTTCTCTCTTCTTATCAGGACAGCCAAACTTCTGAATGAAAGTATGCAGAAAATGCAGTTTAGTCTGTCAGTTTTCAAATGAACCTTTGAAAAGCAGTTTAGTCTGCATTGAAAAGATACACAGGATGCCCATAATCCAACCTTCAACAAGATCCATGTGTTTCCCCTATAAACATATCCTCTTTTCCTCCATGGCAGGTTGAAGTTTTCCATTTGTTTCCTAGTTTTCTGCACCATGTACTGTCTCATGTGTTATCATGCATTTGCATCACATGGCCACTCTCCAGGAGAGCTGCAGGGAGCAGGTGCAGAGGAATTCCCAAGACTCAGTGCTGGGTAGAAAGGAGCTACAATGCTGCCCTGTTTTGCAGTACTGACCATTTCTAGGCACTGAACTTCCCTATGCAGAGAAGGACACTTTGGGCCAGAGGGAATCTGATGGGGTCTGAACCCTGAAGCTGGGCAACAATGGCACAGCATCAATATTGTCTCAAACACATCCTCACACAAACTTATCCTCTCTAGGAACAGGCACTTACCTATGTATCTCTTGCATTGGGCAGCCCTGCCTATCCAGGCAGCATTGGGCCTTCAGTGGTTCACAAGAAAGTCACTGCTCAACAAAGTCAGCAAATTTGTTTGTCTTCTCCAAATAGAGATCTTCAACTATCAAAGGAGTGTTTAACACCCAGTGCTAAATGCAGAAATTGTTGTATGACTTCTGCTTATCCTTGGCTTCTGACAAAACAGTGGGGAAAGCTCTACAAGTAATTGTGTTCATCAATACTCAAGGTCTACTTTACCCAAATTTCCTGCTGTCAGACATCTAAGATTGCTTTATAAGCAAATAAAATACAAATGATTTCTTCGTCCTACATATATTAAATCCTTCTGGGAATTACACACTGTAATCTTTCTCATATGTTTACTCAGATGCTCCCCAATGTCAATTTTTACTGATTGCCCAAAACACCCATTTGCACAGACCTGCACACACATTTTGGGTGTTTGTGCTGTGCAACCCAGTAGATCCAGCGAGTTTAAATTAAGTGGGTTGTACACCACCAAGTGCACAAGGTCATACCTGGTGCTTCCTCTCTGTTACTCTGGAAAGTTAACAGATGGATGGGAATCTGTGTTGCTTACTGATGAGCTGTTACTGTCCATGGAGAGGCACTGCTTTCAGAGGGAAATCTAGGTGATTCCAGTAAGTTTGTAATAAGAGGAAAGTAATCTCGGATTTTTTCAGTCTCTACGTTCACATCTGTACCCATGTGAACTATTGTACTTTCACTGAAGTCAATGAGTCCAGGCTGATTTACCATAGCTGAGCACTGCCTGGATGTAATTAATCTGTGGGGTTTGGGGTTTTTTCTGCCTAATCTGGAATCCATTGCAAGCCAAAGCACATTAATGAGACTGTATGAATTGCCTGCAAAAGCAGGCATTTCTTCTTGCCTTGTTGATGAGTGCATTGGGGTGCTGTATTCTTAGTCTAGCCAAAATACTTCAAAGGGTAAACCGTTCTCTCTTTTTATATTTGACAGGAAAACATAGGGCAGGTGAAACAGCATATTACAAACCATCTTTTAAAAATTTCTGATAACTTAGAAGCAGATCCACAGAACAGCAAAAGGCTTTGCAAGTCTCTGGAAACACTCTTACAGTGCTTGGCAGAGAAAACATAGAGGTGGTCCCTGTTCCATGTTTTGCTTTTTCATATTAACCACCACACATCATAAAACACAGGATCCAGTACCCAGTCTGCCTCTTTCCTCCTTCCCCAAGAAGTGAATATCTTCATGACTGGTTTACAAAACTATCCACATGTTTGCTGCTTTTCCCCTGTGTAATGCATGGCAGGGGTGGATCACAGGGGTCATGAACTGGCAGGCTGGGCATCCTTCTAGCAGGAGGTGAGTGATAAGGGCTTGAGTCTGCAGAAAGACGAGCAAATGGAATGTGTTTCTCACAGACAGTCCTACAGAGGTGTATTAGGCACATCTCAGCATACCTGGGTAAACTCCCTGTGAGGAGACAGCCCTATGGGAAGCATTCCCTAGCCTCTTACTGCTAATTATAGGTGTAATCTACTAAATGCAGCCATCTGGGAAGTCAGGCTATTTAAAGTACTTTAAGACTCTCTAGCTCTGTAAGGTACTGTGTAAAATCAGGTGCTATCCTGGTTGACAAAGACTGTGCTATGTTATCCATACATTTCATTGACTGTTGGGTGGGACAGGTTTTAAAAATTCTTGGGCTCCTTTTACAGATGGATGATTTGGAATCTGAAACTATTGCTTCTTCTCTTCTACCTTGCTTCACTACACTGCTGAACTATCAAATATCTGAGTGTTGTCAACTGGGATTACTTTTTTTCCCCATCCTAAAACCTCCAGAATTCCAATGTGCTGAATTTGAGGAATGTTGATTGCCAGCAGAAGAAAAAAACCTAAGCCCCTCTTTTGGAGACATCACATGCAATTCCAGCCAACCACGCTGAAGAAAAAGGCAAGATGATGAGGTGGGGAGGGAAGAGAGGGTTAGATGGGAAGATACACAGAGACAGCAAAATAAATATTTTTTTTAAAGGCTGAGAAGACATGTGCTTGCTATCTACAAATAATCACACTGCAGAGAAAGTTTTATGAAGGTTAAAGGACAAAGATGGTGCAAGATCAAATAACTATGCCACAGTTAAAAAGAGGCTGCATATAAGCAAGCTGTCAAATCATCTGGGAAAAAAACATTCTGGGGTATTTTTCAGAGCAAGTGACTAGGGAGAAGCTCAGATAATTTAAAAAATAATGGTGTCAATTTACCAAAGTGACAAATGGCACCTGTCAGACTGAATTCAGTAACCCAAGATGTCCTGCTTAGTCCTGTATCAGCTTTTCAGTAAAAGCATTGTGAGGTTTATTTTCTCCTAGGGACAAAATACACATTCTGATTGTTGTTCAAGGTGCAAACTAAAACATTCAGGTTCAATGTATGTTATTCATTCAGGAATGCACATTCATGCAGGAAGATACTGTCCTAGCAGCTGGTAAGTCAGAGTAGAGTCTGTTCTGCTTTGAGCCCCAGGATGTCTGAAATTATTTTTCAGTGCCCTCCATTCTCAGTGCTCATGAAAACCAAAAGACAGCACTACTGATTCTCTATATTCAAAATTATAACCAGAATCCCTGCTATAACTGCTAATATAATCATTTTATCTTCAAGGCAGTAAGATTTCAAGAATCAGAAGTATAAGATGTCATTTGACACCTAGTTTTGGAGATACAAGCTTCACTTTTTTATAGTTATGAGGGTAACAGCTCACTGTGTTTTTCAAAGTGAGAGCTGAGATCCTTGTACATAATTCTGGAAACTGGGACTTCACAAAAATACCAAATAGCATGACAGAAAAAGAGAGTAAAAAAAGCCTCTATAAGCATGCCACTTCTTTTTCGAGACAAATTCATAAACCAAACCAATCTCTCCAGGAAGTATTTTGGTGTCATGTGTGTTTTTACAGCCCACCCTTGCTACCAGTGGGTATGGAGGAAAAACCAGGAATGTGGAGGTGAAAAGTCAAAGGAGTATTGGTTTATTGTGGGACCAGGGATCAGGAAGGGCACAAAGGGTGAGAGGTTTCCACATGCAATCTCCATTCCTGGAGGCACCCAGGTCTGATTTTGCCCAAAGAAGAGAGGGGACTATAAGAAGTCAGGAAAACTTGGGTCTGCAGGAAGTATAATGAAGAAGGCAAGTGTTTTGCACCCACCTATGACTTTAAATATTTGTTTTTAGTAAACCAGATCCAACTGCCACCAGCACAGTCTGGAAACAAAGGCATTCCTGTTTCCAAGTAGCCTGACCAGGCTGACACTCCTCAGCTACTTGGAGAACTAAAAGTAGCAATGCTGGAAGCTCCCCAGCTCTGGACATCATGTTCCAAAAATCAGCCTCACACTCCTGGCCATATCCAAAGAATTGGGGGGCCTGAACACACAAGTTAAGTGGTCAATTAGAGAAACATAACATCGCATGGCTTCTTGACCTTTCAGAGCTGGAATGAATTTGCCAAACAGGAAAGAGTAGGAATGAAACAGAACGAGTAATTCAGAAACCCTCTGGGTATAATCTGCTGATGCCTTGCACCTCCAAACTCATTTCAGGTCTCTTGGCAGAGGAATTCATGAGTGTCAGCACATTTCCAGGGGTGAGAGCAGAATCCTGCATAACCTGCTCCACCACTTCTGCCTGCATGAATGAAAAGAATGTGGTGTTTTATCCCCAGTCTACACTGACAGAAATGTGTATCCCTATGTACCTCTGACACTTGCCTGTCCTGGCTGGGTTAGTAACCAAAAGCCATTGCTTGCTAGCAATGCACCAAAGTAAGGGCATCAGAACAGCAGTACTGGTTCAGGCCTTGGGTCCCTCTGCCCATGATTTGTTTTCTGACTGTGCTATAGGCAGAGACAGGTGGAAGAATAAGGTTGGAGCAAGAGAATTCAATGCTCCTCTCTTCCAGTATTGAGTGGTTTTCAGATTATTTTAAAATCTGACATACTACCTTTTTGTAATCCCCCCTGGTGACCTCACTGATCTCTTTTAGCCCCCCAAAAGGAAAAAAAAGTGCTTTGGGTCCCCAAAACTGTGTCAACATAATGATGTTTGGGGTTTTTTTTCCTGTTTTATTCGCTATATTTTTCCCAGTAATTCCTAATGCCAGATTTACTTTTGTTGCTGCTAACCCAGCACTGAGTTTACAAAATACACCTGGATCACCTGTCCTAGCCATGCTCCCTCCCACTTCTTATGGATTTGCTGACTGGCTGAGCATGGGAAACTGAAAAGTCTTTGACTTAGAGGAAGCAGTACTCAACAACAACAAAAACATCAGTGTGTTACTAACATTTTTCTCATTCTGAACCAAAATCACAGCACTATATCAGCTACTAGGAATAAAATTGACACTATCCCAGATGAAATTAGGACAGGATGAAAACTCATGGCTGGGCAGCACAGATTTTACATTCGTGTTCTTTGAATTCATGTGGTCCTACTTCAAGCTTTCCCCTAGCAAGAAATACTTGCCTGAATTAAGGGAGAGATGCAAGACCTGGGGAAGCCATAGGAAAAAAAGGGAGAAGCAGCTGTGCCTGGAGGTGGGAAGGCAGCTATTGTTGTGCAAGCTGGAGGGCAGCATCCAGTTTTCCTTCCAGCTGCCTGTCCTGTGACTGCATGGTACTTCATTGCCAGCTGGGGTTAAACCATGACACTACCTTCACTTTCCTCTCAGAAGGCTCTTGAGGAAACATGGGCAGCAAAATGTAGAGTGAGGTAATCTGGTGGTTGCTGAGGGCAGGATGACTTTTCCCAGCACCTGCTGAAAGCTGCTGCCATGGCAGCTTACCCCTGGCCCGGGCACACCACCCTGCACAGTGCTTGCACAAAGCTGCCAGATCTGTCCTTTGGGAACAGTGAAGCCTATGCCAGTGAGACAGCAGCTCTCTGGATCTGTTCTCCTTTTTTTCTCACTGCATTTTGCATGTTCTTCCTTGATAGCTGTTACCTTCTGCTCTCAAAACTGTGTTGCAGTGTATTTCCCTGTGTGTATAATTTGGGAGCATTTTCAGGGATGTCTCCAGAGCTGCCCACCCTGGCCCCAGCACCCCATCCCTCCTTTGTACCCCTAGGTCCCAGCCACACCCCTTGGCAGCCCTGCTGCTGGGACCTGCGGGCATCCCCAGGTACAGAGAAAAGATTTACAATAAGGAAAAAAGCGAGTCGCTCATGAATAAAGAGAGCTGCATCCACTTTAATCTGACAGCCATACAACTGCTTTCCCTGGCTTCTGACCAAGCTCCAAATTATTTTTGCCAGTCTGCCCCCGGGGAAAAGCTGCACAAGGAGTCAGTGAGGGCACCCTGAGCACTGAAGCTAACTCCCCATGCCAGATCAGATCAGTGACTCAGTAGGAAAAGTTTTTCTTGGTGGGTTACCAGCAGTGCTATGAATGACAACATGATCAGGCAGGGGGTTTCCTAGGGAAGATTCCTCCCTGACACTGTCATTGTGTCAGACCTTCTTTGAATGCCCCAGACTTTGGAAGCTTGTCTGTATAATGTGTAGTAATGAGGGATTTCATTTGTGCTTCTCCAAGGGAAAAATAAATTATAAAATAAACTTTAAAAATAGAACAAAAGCTGGAGAGTGATTTATATAGAAAAAAATCCCAGGCCTGGGCACTAATTTCAGAAGATTTGAACTGGATGCTCAGACTGTCCTTCACCTGAAATGAGAACAATGAACATTTGTTCAAAACCCAGTCCAAATTTGTCTGTTAATGCTCAGTGATATGGGCCCTGCTGTGTAACTATTTACTACATCCTTGCTCAAAATGAAAGCTCATCATTGGCACTGCAGCTTTTGGGCTGTGGAGAGATGTGTGCAAGTGGAGCATCCAACAGTGGGATCAGCAGCATGACTGGGGAACATCCAGCTTTTCTGAACCTGCCACTGCTCACACACTGCACTGATGCTGTGCAGCTTCTAATATTTTGCTGCTCTAGGCTTGTTATGCTTTTTTGTTGCAAAGCCAGTCTACCATGGAAACACTTCCAGTCCACCAGCAATTGCTCTGCATTAGGTCATTGCAGAGATGTTAAATCGTGGCTTGTAGATGTCTGTGTTGGCATCCGAAACATGAAGTACAGTATTGCTTTGGGATTAGATTGCCTTCACCCTTGTTCACGACAACAGAGCCTGGTGTGAGTTCCTCTACATCACCTGAGCTTCTGTTTATACTATGGCAGGTGGAATCATGCACCCAAACCCTGACTTTAATAACTATTGCTGTCTTTCATGTAACACAGTACTAAATACTGTACAAACCAGCAGAGCAATCACCCCCACGCGAAGAGCAGCTGCCCAGGAGCCCAGGATGAGTGAGCTGCATGAGCTGCTGTCCTCAGCATGGACAGGAGTGGGGAGTGAAGTGTGTGAGCTGTCACTGCAGGGCAGGCACTGACACAGTGGCATTGTTTCACAGGATTGCAAGCCTTGCTCATGAGCAGCAGCGGAAGGATGACAAGGATTTGTCCCACTTGTTCTGCACACACAGAACTTGTGGCCCTTTAAAGCTGTCCTGTCTGAGCTCAGTGACTCGTCAAGAGGACACTGGAGAGGCAGAAAGGAAATAGCACAGCAGCACATGATTGTTTCCAAGTGAGAGGGTTCCTGGTAGAGAGCCAGGTGCTGTTGCCCTGGCTGCGTGGCAGTCGATGGAGCTGTGTGGGGCCAAGTGCTTCTCACTGTGCTGGTATAAGAAGGGTGCCTGTCCTTAGGCAAACCAAAATAGGCTGTACTTATCTCTGAGGGGAGGTCTGCTATTCCACTTGCGTGCAGGATACGCAATACATCTGGAATAATTAATTTCTTGGCCTATTGTTAGTTTCTTCTGTATCAGATGTTTGCTGCTTCTGAAGCCTGTTGACTGTATTCAATATCTCTTCCTGTTTAACTTCGTTATTCCGGTCTTAAAACTTTTTTTTTTTTTTTTTTTTTTTGGGCACGTCTTCTTATTTTCCCTTGAACTAGAGAATTTGCCTGAAGTATGGATGAGTCACAGATACCATATTTCCTTTTCTCTGAAGCACATTTACATTTTTGAAGAATTACAACTGACAACAATCAGCCATACTTCCAAAATATCCTTTCAGGGAGGAGAAAGGAGGAAGAGTGATGCTGAAATCAGCCCAAAAGGTAAATGACTGAAAAGGGAGGGAGAGAGAGGAAACACAGAGTCTTAGAAGGGCAGCCGGATGCAGGCATTCACTGCACAGCGTTTGATGGTGGTGCCTCAGCTGATAACCTTCCTGCAATCACAGACACTCTGTCATTCCTGTCAGCAGCCATTCTAGCATATCACCAGCAGCTCCGATTACAAATATCAGAAGCCAAAGGAATATATATTGAGAAATTCAATTCATTTCCTTGGCTCCGAGCCCAGTATTTTCTGAAGTGAAGGAATTTTAGTTTATAATTGGGTGTAAAAGGTGCTGCCAACCCTGCATTACCCCATCAAAGCCATTGTACTGGTTTTAGCTGAAAGAGAGTTCTAATTCTCCTCACCACAGCTGCTGTTTTGGATTTGTCAAGAAGACAATGTTGATAACACAGGAATGTTTTAATGATTGATAAGCACTGCTCAACATCAAGGCCTTTTCTGCTTCTCACCTGTTCTCCCAGCAAATGGACTGAGGGTACACAGGAGGCTGGGAGGAGCTGACCCCAGCTGACCAGAGAGATGTTCAGTACCATATGGTGCAATGCCCAGCAATCAGAGTTAGGGAGAAAAGTTTGCCAGAGAGGCTGTTGCTCGGGCTGGCTGGGCATCAGTCAGCTGGTGGCAAGCCGTTATGGAGGACTTTTTTGCTTCATTTATTTTTTCTGGTTTTGCTTTTTAAACTGTTGTTATCTCAGCCCATGAGTTTTCTAGTTTTTGCCCTTCCCATTCTCTTCCCATTCCCTCTATGAGAAGGATGTGAATGAGTGGCTGGGTCACACTCAACTGCCTGACAAGTCTAACCCACAACAGCCTTACAGATCCAGAGCTGCTCCATGTTGTGGCTCTCATCTGAAGCATTGCAGTAATGTATTTTTAAAGCCTTTCATTTTTGTCTCAAAAACCAACAAAAAATGGAGGTTCCCAGCTTGTCTTGTGCCTTAAGCTGTTTCCTAAATCAGGTCTTGTGGGTTTGTTCCTGACATTCTATGGGATTTTTTTTTGTTGAAGTTTGATTGGTTTGCTTTGGGTTTTTTTGCATAAACTTGTAAAAAGTACTTGTCTCATAAAGAAATCTGCTACTGAGGTCATTAAGAGCTAAAGTTTAAAGGGCTGCTACTGTCTTGTATATATTCCCAAATTATAAGGCTTTAAGGAGTTCAGTAATGGAAGTCCTTTCCATGAGTATCAGAGTGAAAATCAGGCTTCTCATATGCAGTCATTGACAAGACAGGCTAATTCCAGCTGTCTCTTTCTGTGCATGAGAGTGCCTTACATAAAAGCCCATCAAGCACTCACCCCTATTAGAGAGTCCTTGTGTAGTGATTGGTGATGGCACACTGCAGATGGCTGGAGCCCCACAAAGGGTCCCCCTGACCTTCACTCCCAACTGGAAGATCATGTTACAATCTCACTGCACTGAACTAGTTATTCCAGCAAATCTTTTGTATTGTACTTCAGGACAAGGCAGGCTCTGTAGCTCTCTTGTGAAGAATCATAGGTTGGGAGGGGTCTACTCTTCGCTTCTGCTTCTGTGGGACTTCACTGCACAGCTGAAAGGTGCACATAACCATCCTGCTTCCTGGTTATCTCCTCATTCCATGTCCTGCCTTGCCTCACCTGAAGTAACCAAAATATTATTAATTGTTCTTATTACCTATAGGCAGCACACAGGATTGATAGGACAGGAAAGTGTGAGCACTCAGGTGCTGCGTTGTGGCAGGCTGGTTCCCTGGAGGTTTCCTTGGTGGGACACAACCTGGGATGGAAAGGACAGGACAGCAGAACAGAGTGAGATACTCACTATCCATTAATACAAAAAAAAAAAAATCTCTCTGTACTTGCTTTCTTCGCTGAAGATCTGATAAATTCTGATAAATTTCAGAATACTGAGAAAAGCAGTGATGGAATGGTAAACACTGACTAATTAATTTTCCTTTTTTTAGGAGTTATCAGTGACCATTCACAGGTCCTGGTGTCAGTGACAGTTTTTTCCCCAGGATTTAGCAACCTAAAGCACAATCCCTAGCCTCTGTTCAAGAGCCAGGAATAGTGGAAATGCAAGTGAGTACCAGCAATCAGCTGCCCAACCACCTCTGACTATAAGGTTGTTCAAAGTGGCACATGGTTGAAAAGCAGCAGGCAGTGTCTTATCTACGCTACATTTTCTTTTTGACAATGCTGGAGATATAATGTGGGAAGTTTGAAGAAGATAAAACCAAAATAGACAAGGGAAATCAGTTTTTCTCCTGGGATTTAAACCAAGAGGATCTATTACTGCCAATTAAAGTTGTCATGCCAGAGTAACTTGATGTAAACTAGTGGGGTAACAGTGCAAACAGATAGTTACAGAGGAAAGGAGAGAGAGAGGAGAGAGAGGAGAGAGGAGAGAGGAGACAGAGGAGAGAGGAGAGAGGAGAGAGGAGAGAGGAGAGAGGAGAGAGGAGAGAGGAGAGAGGCCTAGGACTCTCCTGTTCACAAAGCCTTTGTCACAACCACTTGTCCATTGTCTTTGTCATCTCAGTTGCATTGGTGCTGTAAAAGCTAGTAAGGTGCTGGGACAGGAAGGATAGGACCCTGGTAGTCTGAGATGAGAGAGGTGGAGTTGGAGCAAAGGCTCATGCAATGCAGCACAGCAAGGCTCGAGGTAGAGATGGTCTCATCAGCACAGAGGAATGCCAAGCTCCCAGGAGTGACAGCCCAGCTGCTTGATAGGGTTCACTTCCAGGTGCTGAGGAGGTCAAGATAACAGTGGGCTTCAACGTACCCTGCTTCATTGCTACTCTCAACTTCCTTGATGTTGATATTTCTGTGTCCTGTACCTCCAGTTTCTCCTTCTTTGCTCCTTGGAGAACATCATGCCTTCTCCCAGAAGGTACACCAGGTAGCTTAGCAGCTGGGATAAGCTTTTGTGCCTGAGGCTGCATTGCATGATACCCTGTCAAGGGCTGCTATTTACCATTGTATCCCTTTGTAAAAAGTGTCACCCTGAAGGGTGGTTTTCCTGCAGCACTTTTTGGAGCACCGACAGCCCTGATGTGTCAGCTTGCAATCTGGTCAGTTCTTAATTTTACAGCAGTGCTTACCTGTGGTGCACTGATGTTCTGCAATTGCTGGCCAGCTGCATAATAGGATTCTTTACAAAGTAGAATGGGGGATGTGCTCCATTTACCTCCTTTAATTAGGTCTACCACTTCTGACACACACGTTGAAGCGTGTCTGTGTGTATGTACAATCCTGAATGAATTCCTGGTTATAATGTGCACCAAAGGTGTCGTTTTTCACTAGGGGACAGCCTCCAATCAAGACCTCAATTCTTTGGAACAATTTTTGAAGTGTTAAATTCTGTCTCCAATTCTGCTTTGGAATAAATTCAAAGCTTTTCAAAGGAAAAGATGAGGTTTTCAGCTCATGCTGTCTCTGAAGAAATGGCTAGACTCTACCTTAAAGCTTCAAGACCTCCTGTTACAACCTTTTTCAAAATCTATATATTTTGATGCAATATTCTTGCTTTGACTTAATCAACATTTTAATAAAATGGGTGAAAACTGAAAATGTTTTTATTAGTGGTGCACATCAATCAAAGTTTAGCATATCTGTTTACACTCTGTGTTTGTTATGAGTTTAAAGATCACAAAGATCGTCAAATGTTTTAACACTTCAGATTGAGAGACTTCTTGAACTTCCTACTCTGCACAAATCCTGTTCTTCCCCTTCAAGTGGAAAAATTAATGCAGTGATTAACAAAGGTACATCTGAAACTGGGATATCTCTCTACAGACTGCAAAGGTTTCAGGAAGTGTTGTTTCCAGTAATTGAATATGGTGATATAATTTATAACTCCTCAGACACAACTTTGCACAAATCAGACAAAATGCTCCTGATTACTTAGATTATCTGTTTATCACAACACCACAATCTTCTGACCAAAGATGATCTTTCCCCTTTTATTTACAGCCTTCCAGGAGGCAAAAGGTTTCTGAGAACTGGAATTGCTTGGCTTCTTACATCACTACCAGTCAGACGGGCTGCCCTTCACGCTGCAGCATTTGCAACACCAAACATCCTGTTGCTAAATCAGCTGTCCTCTGATGCAGGGATACATGCAATCTTTGCAGGTATATGCACGAGTATGTGCCCACACACACAAGAAAATGATTTGATGGTATTCTCTGTTTGAAAGAGATAATGTTTTCTTGTTTGTTTGAGTTTCTGAGGTTTTTTCAATCTGAATTGAGAAAGCAACTCCTATTCAATAAGAGCAGGGGTTTTTGTAAATGACTCAAAAATTGTGGTTTGGTGGTTTGGGGATTGGTTAGTTGTTTTTTCTTTTTTTCCCAGCATTTAATGTCCTTGGGTAATATAATCCCCATGCAAAATTATTTTGCTTGTCTCAAACAGGTCTGATTAGCTCCAGTGAAGCAGAACATTGATATGATAGTCTATTACATCTACTTTCTGTGCTTTAAAGCACTCACATTGTGTTTAGCATCGACTGAAACACAGGAGATAATGGGCAGCCCATTGACTGTCTCTGAGCTCACTGCTCAGAGTGAGCTTGGGGTGGAGAAGACAATCTGCTCAGTTCCTCACAACACTGCAGCAGCTTTGCTGCTGAGCACTGTAGCTCCTTTCCTGTGTCATAGGTGCACCTGTCAAGACCACCCCTGCATTTGTCAAGTCCTTCGTCATTTGGGTTCTGGGGAAGGAAAAAAATTGAAATGTGACAACTCTGGGATTTTTCCTTTAGTAAAGCAACATCATGTGAAGTGCCCTGATATGGCCTTGTAGTCCCAACATACAAAACATTGTTAAAAAACCTAAACAGAAATCCTGATTTTCATACAAAATCAAAGAAACACGAAGTCTGTGCAGAGATTTAGGAGCAAGTGAGCTGCCTGCCCAGGAGCAAGGCTGCCCTCCAGCTTCACAAGAGACAAAGAATTCAATGCAGGAGAAGCAGGTGGAGTGGTTAGTATGGAGTGCCAGTGCCTTCCCCACTGTGCAACTTGGTGGCCTGCTCCTTCCATGGCAGTCCTGGAAGTCCCCAGAAGAGGGGAGTGCTCTCTGCTTTGCTTTGTGGGAGCAAGTGGCAATCACAACTAAGCTGCAGCTCTGAAAAATAACCAGGTGATATCAGCCTTTTTTCAAAGCAGGGAAACAAAAGATAAGGAGAACAAAAAAAAGTTCGCTGCATGGGAAAATTTACCAGCATGTGTAGAAAAGGCGGAACTCAGTTCCATCAAGGAAATAAACTAAGATGTACAGCATTCTCTGAAACTTTTCATTTTGCCATTCAGGCAGGGCCTTTTTGAAGTCAGCGGGAGTCCTTCCACTGCTTTCAGGAGTTTTTGGAACAGGACCATCTAATTGTTTGGGTTGCTGACACATAACTGGCCCTTTCCCTGTTGCTTTAAATGAATACTGCAAGGGAAAAGTATTCAGTACTTTTAGGAGGCACCTAAGGTGCTGTAGCTGCACCCAGATGTGTTGAAGCAAAGAGGTGGGCCCAGCAGCTCAGTGTTTATTCACCTATACTGGTGCTGAGTTTACATCAGCACAGGAGATTGTGCAGAGGACGTGGCTATGGAAACTGGAGAGCAGGAAGGAATGACCTACCCTGCTGAGCAAGGGCTGCTTTGGAGCAGCCTATTGCACTGGGAGCAGAGGCATTCCTTAACCCTACCCCTTCCAGTAAGGCTCCTTTTCAACACCTGCAGCTTTGGCAGAAGGTTCTGATCTGTGACCAGCAGAGGGTTAGAGGTGTTTGCATGGTTTGGGGTGCGGTTGAAGTTGTGCTAATCTTTAGCTTAGAGGTCACAACTCTTCAGGAAAAAAAACAGTTGTTCAGCTACAAGCTCAGGGAAATGCCATTCTTTTCTCTGTCCATCTACAGAGGTAAAGGGGAGAAGAAGAAAGGAGATGCTCACAGACTAGGTTACCAACAAGGTCAAGCCTGCAGGTTTCTATCACACTGCCTGTTCACAGTTTTCCAGATAGACTTTAATGAGTCTGAGTATCCTAAGGAGGATAAAAACAAAACAAGTATTAGAATTCTATAATTGGAATTATTTTAAAAATAAAACAAATAACTGAGCTTTTATTTTGAATGTTTAAGTGAAAAGTGAGAGGTCAAATGTCTGTCTAAATGTAGAATCATTCAGTGTGCCCAAAGTTAGAAGTGAACCTTTGTTTTTCCTTAAGATACAATAAGCCACAGAATGTGTTGTTGGTCTTTGGGTGTTACAGGCCTGCTGCTTCAGACTATCCAGTGGTAAAATACTCTGCTGTAGTGCTCTGCTGCACACTGTTTGTTCTGTCTTTGCAATGTCCCTAGTTTGGGATTCTTCATGCTGATATTTTAGTGTGTCCTTTCTGAAATGCTGTTACTGAAATGCTGTTGGCATTTTACTAGGTGCTACTCAGTTCAGGCCAGTCCAGCTGCCACTGAAATAAAGACCACCGCTCTTTTGGGTCCGCTGCTCTGACAAAACACAGGGGACTGGTGTCACAGCTGAAGAAAACTTCTTAGGGCTTACAGGTAATAAGTATGGAACTGTTTTTGATAAAGTGCTTAGCTGTGCAGAAGGTCAAACAAAACACCCCTTCCTCTCACTACATAAATGATGAACAAAAACCAAACAGAAGGTTTTAGAACTAATGGCTGTGCTGTGACTGGGACAGGCTAAGAACAGCACCAGACTGGCAGGACAAGAAGAGAAACCCTTGTCTTCAGAGGGGAGTGGCTCGGTTCCCTTAGAAGAGACTCCAGGAAAAGTTGTATGTAGGAGGACTGAATTGCTTAAAGGGTATGAGATGAACCTCAATGAACCAAAGGTGATTGAGAATTGCATACAGTCATGCTTACTTTGAATGACTGTGAAGGCCACAAGCAGGCTAAGCACAGGTCTGTTCTCCAGAATGGCTTATACATATCCAGCTAAAGAAGGATGCCAGAAGTGAAGGACAAAACTGTTTCAGCAGCCTCCACTTGGTCTGACAAGAAATGTGCTGAATGTCCAGCAGGGGATTTCTACAGGTGTGGTCACAGCTCCAGTGGTAGCACGATGTAGGGTGGTGGGTGTGCGTTAGGACACGGCACCCCGGTAGCTGAATTAAGGAGCAGTGCTTCACTCAACACTCGTGTGTCACCTAACACAGGTTTGTAGCCAGGCAGGCTTCTCTTTCAGCTGCCGTGCTGCTTGGCTTGTGAGCCAAATGTTGTGGTGCAGAAAGGGGAAAAAAAATGCCTTTTGAGGTGATACCTATCTAGGAGTTTTAATGTATTCATCTCTCTATTATCTGAGCAGACGTTTTCCAACCATGTGAATTATTTTCTCTCACAAGGTGTGGTTGTGTTTTACAAGTAGCCTTGTGCTGGCTGGCTGAAATATGAACTCACAGCCTTTAGACCAATAATACCATAGAAGTTGTAATGTTTTCCTCAGACTCTGGGGTATTGGTTAGCTGCAAAGCTGCCAAAGGACATTCCACAGTCAGAGGAAATTGAGTGTAGGTGGGCAGCCCAGAGCCCAAGTGCATACTTAATAAACTCTCCATTATTATACTTAAAGGGGTGAGTCACACAATAATCATTCTGCAATCAAATTCACTGTTGAGTGTGTTGTTTTTTTCCTTTTAAGTCAAATGTCATGTAACAGTTGCCAATGCCTCCCAGAAGTTTAATTTCTGGCAAAGGTAGCTAGCTGACACATCTACATGTGTGCAAATGCCACCTTAGCTGTGCACTGCTTGTTGGTTTGATTTTGTTTTTTTTTTTTAATATGCCACAAATAAAATTTTATTTTGTTGTCTGAGGCTGAGAGACTGGCAGAAAAAACAAGCTGGACATCTCTCTTGCCTGGTGCCAGTCAGAGATCTCCCGTATTAAGCAGGCCTTCAGTGCTGGGGAAGCATGCATAATATGCTTATAACTGGCAAGTACCACCCACTGGGTAAGTAGGCAGTCACTCACAGGAGGCACAAATAAAATATCTATATATTGTGTATATACAAAGTATTTTTCCCCCAAGGATTAATCCAGTCTGGTGTAAGATAGAAATTGTTGAGGTTTTGTTATGACTAAGTCAAGTTTTTAAAGTAGAGAGCCTTTTCCAAGAGAACTCCTAGGACTGTGCCTGGTGCAACCAGCACTGATTATGACAAACTCCAAGTGACTGGCCCGTGGTGGCTGCCTCTGATCTCGTGTTGATGATCAGCTACCCCTCTGCTGTTTTGGTGGGGTATGATGACACTTCAAGTAAATGGACATGGGAAGAGCTCCTCAAAGATTTTGAAGGCTTTGTATGATCCTTGAGCATCACTGTCTGCCCAGTACTCATGCCAGTCCTTTTCCAGAGCTTGCTATCCATGTTGCACACAAGAAAACCCCATCCCCTTCAATTAACAGTCCCAAGGACAGTCTTCTGGAAACCTCAGGGTTTCTATTTCTCCTGGGTTTGTCTCCTGTGGTATTTCAGGCAGGGGAAGGGTGGAGCGGTGCTTTAGTCAGGAATGTCTTCCAGCTCTTTTCTTCTCCTGTAATGGAAGAATTTTAACTCAATGAAGCCACTGAGGTCTTGCCCAGCCCATTGCAGCCCCCGTGAGTCACAGGCCAGCATCAGCTGACACATCTCCTTCAGCTATCAGGAAACAGCTTGTAGTCACAGAGGCAGAAATAGGAGAATACAAGGAGTATTCAGCAGTGACAGCTTTTTCACTTGGTTATTTTTTTGATTAACCTGTTTAAAAAGTCATTAATATCCTGACCGCATAAATGAGGAGAAGCTTGTTTCATTTAGATGATGTTGGGAATTCGTTCTCTACTTCGAAGCCACTTTTCCTCCTCTCTGCTTTGTCCTTCAAAGACATCCTAGAAAAGCCAAACCTCTTCATTCCATTGCTCAGTCTCCATGTCCTGCTTCATCTTTTGTCCTAAACTACACCCCAAGGGAGCAGTAAGGCTGTGAAAATGCTACCTAGCCCTGAAAAAGCCAGAAAACTGGTGCCCTTCTCAGCCAAGTGCCATTCTCCTTTCATCCGGGGGGCACTCAGTAATTTTATTGTTGGAACCAAGTGGTTTGCTGACAACATGAATGCTGAGGTGTGGGGAGCTAATGACTCTTTTACTGAAGATAAAAATAATTTCTGATAAGTGTAATGTGCTAATTATTAAGAAGGAGACAATCACTGCCTTTGTATTGTGCACATAAACATCACAGCAGGCCTTGACCACACATTGGGGTCCCTTGAGAAGCACCTATTCCGGTTTGGCAATCCCACATTCTGTACCTGGATGCTACTTAAGCCTGTCCCTCCTTCATGTCCTCCTAGTGCTTAGGAGCTATATCAGCAGGAAGGAGCTATTTTCAGAAGAAAATACCTTTCATTTTTTTGTGACTCAAACCCCCTCCTCCACAGGGAAGCTGTGCAGGTGTCTTCTGGATGCTGGCTTAGGTGAAGGGGGCCTCCCACTCCTGTGCAGTCACAGAGCACTTCCCGACATTGTTCATTGGAACAGCTATTTGTTTCACCATCTTTTCACCAAACCCACTTTTTCCCTCTGCCACTTCAAACAACATTATTCTTGAGGAGGCTGCATTTCAGTGGTTCAGTGACCACTGTATAAATTATCCCTTGTACCAAAATGTTTAAATGGCTGTTTTTAATTTGAAATGAGCAGTGCCACAAAAACTCCAAACATTATAATTTGCTGCTTTTACTTCCTTCCTTTGGAACAGGAATGAATGAAACAGGTGGGATAAATAAGACTATATTACTCATGCCTTGTGTTCTTAATTAATCTGAATCTCAGATTAATGTTTTTCCCCTGCAGGACAGACATGGCTCTCTCTCTGGCCAGTCTGCAGCTTGAGTATCACATTCTGTTTGTTGCTTCTCCCCATGGATTCAAACTGATTGGCTATTGTCCTTTGCTTGCCTCTCCACCCCCAGCACAATGCCTTGTCTTACATGCTGCACCAGGCAGTGCTTTGAGGCATTACCTTTTGGGTTTGCTTGTCTCCGAGTGCCTAGCAAAGCTGGCTCTGCTAGGACTGTGTCCATACTACTGAAGATAATAAAAGCTTTTCCATTAACATTAATGGAAGTTCCTTTAACATGCTGCTGCATATCCTGAAATCCTAGGGGCTAGTCCATCTTCCAGCCACCTGGGTTGTAGTAGGTAGTAATAGCTCACCAGTGCAGTGAAGCTTACAAATGTACTATTTTTTTTAATACTCTTACATCACTTTTAAGAACTAAAAATTCTGGTGCCAGTTGTTCTTGCTTTTTTGTCAGTGGCCGATTCTTTTGCCTTGGCAATGTTTGCAGGGCCATTAAGTTGTGCCACTCAAATGTGTCCCAGTAAAAAACCACTCGCTGCTGGCACAAAGCACAAATGTCCTCCTCTGATCTCAAAGTGATCCCCATTGTCACAACCCAACAGACAAAGTGAGGGTTGTTAAATGATGAGCAGAGAGGTTTTCAGGGAACCATGTTTCAATTTCAGTCTTCCATGAGGTGACTTGTAAAAACAGCAAACAGAGATGGTTATTTTAGGAATTTTGAAAGACCTCTTGTCTGCATACTTTTAAATAAATGTTGTTTGTTTCCATGTCTCATGTAACAATCATAGGCAACTTCTACTGTTCTTGCTAAGCCTGTTTCCTCTTCACCAGGTGATGTTTACCGATTAGTGCAGCTTACACTAGAGGTTATTCAGTGCAGCTGAATCCCAGGGTCCGCTCATTTTGTGGCACACAGCTCATTAGTCAAGATGAATGATGATGTCTCTGTTTAGAAGACCAGGTCAGTGCTGCCTCATTTTCAGACATCCAGTTTCTGTGGTCACTGAGATTCCCCTCGCTGTTTGTTACCTTTCCTCTTAGTGTTATCTCGTCTTCTTTCAAGGGTGTGATAGTCACCTCTGCAGGGCAAAGGATCTCAACAGGTAGATTGTTTTGCTGATGGAAAGCATAGACATAGTGTAGCACATGGTGAACAGACTCTGAAGAGGTGCTTTTACATCAGCACTTAGTGCTGAAGGTATGTGGAGAAAGAAAGATAAAATGTTGTCACTAGCGACAAAAGAACTTATATGAAATAAAGACAGAAATATACACTTGTAATCATAGAGGTAAAATGCTTAGGGTTTTTTGTAGGTCAGATGGATGAAATGCAAGATGAGAGTTTGTAGCCCTAATGTTGGATGCAGGTGTGGTAGAGAGCTGTGACAGGGTATGACTGCTCCCTCTTTATGTAATGGGCACGTAAAGCTGTTTTGAGTGGGGGAAGTATTTTCCACAGGATAATGGGATGAGAAAGGCACTGCAGCTACAGCCTGCTTATAGTCACACAGAGGACACCTGATGTCTAGGATTTGTTATTGCTCCTTCTCACTGTGATGTCTTAGTCTCTCTGCCAATGGCCATTTCCTTGCTAATAAATATCCATGGTTCCTTCCTGTGCCATACCCTACCTGCACCCTGCTCTTTAACCCCTTGAAAATCCCATTTGTAGAAGTTGCACTGCCTATCCTGAAGTTTCATGTTCTTTCAGGCGTGAGGAGCCTCTTTCCTATATCAAAATTTCTCATTTTCATTCTGAATTGAGGAAGTCATAGCCAACTCTACTTCAAGGAGGCAGTTGTGCTGGTAGTGATGCAATTTATCTTCTTTTATGTGAGAAGGTCAAAACCACTAATCATGCTGCTTGCCTTTCTAAAGCACCCCTTACCATCAGGAGCTGAGAGCTCATGCATTTCAGGAAAGCAGGTTCCACTAAGGTACAGTAGGTCATCCTCAAAGTGATGTACTCCAAATTGTCAGGTGCATGCTTTCTTTGCCCCTCAATAACAAACAAACCTACTTCACTGCTTCCCTCTTTCACTCTTTATTTGCTCCCTCACCTTCTTTTGCAGAGTCTTTTTCTCCTTTCCATATGTCTATCCTTCTTCATGCAAACTAGATGTCTGCATACCATCCTCCTTCCTCTGAGCACTGTTTTCTCATGACAGCTTGTATATATTTTGACTCTCTTGGCCTGGGTGACTTAGTTCTTATCTCACCACTTTGTCAAAAAATATTTCTCTTTTTCTTCTAGACATTCCCCTCTTGGTCGTGACTGACTTTGTTTCCTCTCCTCCTCCCACAGAAGTGACAGTTTTTGCAGTTCCTCAAAATTAAAGTTTTAAATACCTGTAGATGATCCAGGGATCAGACTTCATTACCATCAGGTCTTATTCACAGTATTCCCCTGTAGGAGGAATCACTCTTGAACATAAAAATTTCTGAGCTGATCACGGTATTGTCCATAGGTCCATCCATGAGCTGGTCCAGATCTGCTGGTTTAAAAACCTGTAACAATTGCAAAGCATCAAAATCAGGATCCAACTCTGCATTTTAGAGGCTAGGTGTGTTCCTTTCCAGGCTGCTGGAAGCAAGGAAAATTTCAGATGTTCCCACTGTGCAATGTACTTTCATTCTTCTCCACTCTTTCTGCAACATGGAGAAACCAGTTTCCCTTCTGGACAATCCTTCAGGAATAAGGATCAAGTTAATAGTAACCCAACTGGCAGGAAGAGAGAGTTGAGTCTTTATTCTCCAGTTGTCATCTTTCAGGTGGCTTTTGATAACCCACTGTAACTCAGACAGGCTAAACCATCCTTGAATTAGCACATAGCTGTTCCTGCAGAGACAACAAAAATGTGAAAGCAGAGTTCTTTTACAGAACAGGACACCCAGAAGTGGATGGACAAGTATTTTCACCAATGTTCAATGTTGCAACTTAGATATCAGTGAACACTTCGAAGAGCATTTTTGTCATGGCTCTGCATACTCATGCAGTGTTGCTTAGTGCAGAGGAGGTAAGCATTACAGTAATGTAGTGGAGATAAGTGAGGAAATCTGTCCAAAATTCCTTTTCTATCGTGTGAGAAGAAAGGGAAGAGGCAAGGGAGGGACCCCTGTGCAATGAAAACACATTTTACCAAGCTGACTACAGATAGAAAGAAGACAGACATTTAAAAGCCTACTGTAATGTGCATTTGAGATAAACCAAAGAACAGTTCAAATTCATTTTTCAAGGTTAATTGAACACAGTGAGTCCTTTTTCTTTTTTTTTCTTTTTCTTTTTCTTTTACAAAAACTGTTTTATATCTTAGGTTTGAATCTTCTCAAAATGTGATGTACAAAGCCAGTGCATTTCCTGCCTTTGAGGAGAAGAGCTACTGGACTCCACAATGGAGGCAGGTTTTCCTTAAGTTCATGTTCATTCCATTCTTTTCACTGGACTTTTATCTGTGTATATGGGTGCGCTGAAGCACATGCGCTGCGAAGAGGGAACACGCTCCCACTTCTTTGATTCCTCCTGATCACGCTGGAGCTGAGAGTTGTGTAAAGTGCCAGCAGATTTTGATTTCCCACTGCCCTTGCCAGTACAGTAAGATAACAGCCAAGCTGTGTATCTCTGGTCTCCCACTGTAACTCCTGCTGAGATAAAGAAAAGGGGCTACTTCAGCAATTACACTGGAAGTCATCTCAAAAATGAGTAACATCTCCATGGCTCCGAGCCCCAGAGGCTCCATATGGACTCATCCAGCTGAGCATCTGTGGGGCTTTGGCTCTAGTTCAAGAGGCAGAACCGCTAATCACATGTGTGTTTCTGGATCTCCATTTCCCACCCCCTTCTCCCATGCCCATGAGCCATCCCAGCATTCATGTCCATGAAGTTTTAATGTGGGCTTTCTGTAGATGAAAGATGGATGTCAGCTCCAAAATCAGTGGTTTTTTTTCAGTGGATATAATCCCCTAAAAAAAATCCACTAATATTGGCAAGAAAGCCCCTAGGGAAAATATCTTCTGGAAATACAACAAATAAAAGAGATGGTCAGGGTAATTGCACTTGATTGAAGGGAAAAATACTTTTTGTAGCAGAAAAATGAGCACTTTAAAATGTTTGGCCAGCCAAGAACAATTATCCAGCTGGTGATGTGCGAGAACAGAGGGCAGTTAATCCATTAAAAATCATTCTTTTAAATCACTCAGAGTGATGGGGAAATGCCAACAGGATGGCTCTTGCTCTGAGTACAGTCAGGGGGATTTCAGTGATGGCTGGGATCAGGCTTGTTGGGCACAACCCCTCCTTTCCTCATCCTGACTTCTCACCAAGAATCTTCAGCTGGTAACCAGGTGCTGTCTTCCACTCTTACAAGCCTGCAGAGGCAGCCTGGGGCCTAAGTGTGATGAGGGGAATCACTGCCTTCCTCCCAAAATGTTGTCTGTAATACGCAATCTGCTTCCAAGGTTTAGCTGACAGCGCTCTGCTGTTTCGGGAGCGGAGCCCACCCCATCCACCAACTGCATTCAGTGGCAGCACTGGCCTCAACAGGAGGAGCTGTGTGCCTGAAATGACAGGCGTGACTGAAATGCATGCGGAATACACCGGCTGAGGAAAACAAAGCTGTTTCTGTGGTCTTTCCCCCTCTGATATGTTTTAAATATTGAGTCACAATTTTTTTTGTTTGTTTTGTTTTTTACCTTGGTTCCATTGGGATGATGAAAGGAGAGTGAAATGTTTTTTGAGTGATATAAAAATTGTAGTTTCCTAAATTTACTCAGAAGCTTTCAGAACCAGTCCATCCTGGGATTTGTCTATGGCAGGATCCAAAACATCTGCTTAGATTTTGTTTAACTTGCATGAGTAAAAACTTCGAAATCACTTACGTGTTACAAAAGATGGAAGGGAAGAAAAGCTTGAGCAATGGCACACTTTCCCATTGCCCCCCTTTCCCTGTTACTGTAAAGATCTGGATTCAAATGCTCATTTGCGCAAGCAGAACAGACAGGGAAGCCTCCCAGTTTTGTCTCCTTTAAGGAGAATTACAAACCACCGAAGTGATGCCTGGAGCATTCAATGCAAGCATTACCTCATCACCACACAGCGTTATTGGCTGGAGATAACGGGAGGTGGGGTGTTGGTGCTACCCCCTCGTGTGAGCTGGGCTTTCTCATTATCTCTTTCTCTTTATTTCAAAGCAACTGACCCTTTTTAATGGATGTCACCTACAGGGACAGCCTGGTCTTTATGGAAGCATCCTATAAAAGAAGGAAGGACCAGCCCAAGGGTGATCATAACAAGATTGAATGAGATCAATAGAAACAATTTTAAAATAAACGCCCTTTAAATGCAATAAGCAATTGCATATTCAATGTGGTGGTTTTAACCATCCTTTTAAAATTACTATTAAATCCCTCAGAGCAGCTCTAAAAATTATGCAGTCATTAGAATCCATAGGCCTTCTTGATTTTAATTTTTTTATCAAGTCTCTGTATGCTTCCTAAGGCTAAATTATGTCATTTTTATTCAGGACCACCCTCTGTCATTGGTTTTCAGAAAAGTCATTATTGATTGCAGAGAGCGTGAAAATTCTGGTGATGATATTACTTACCTCTTGTGAGGAGCTGGCTTTTCAGTCACTGAGAACATATTGCCCTGTTGGGACACACCAGGAAATTAGAATTTCAGTGCTAAGGTAAATTCCAAAATACTTTTGAGGGACAAAGTTACCATTCCTTTTACAAACAAGGAGAGCAAGAGCAGCTAAAGTCACCTGCAAACGTGATAGCTGCATGAAAGTGGCAGAACCAGGACTAGAGGCATTGTGTGGGTCCAAGCAATGTTCTTGCCACTGGCCTTGGTTTTCACGTAGCTCTCACTGCTGTGAAATTCCTTTTGGCATTACAGCAATTCAGTGTAAATTAAGTAAGAATCTCAAGGTTTATCTTTTGATGAATAACATGGCCAGGTGCAGACACAGTTCCAAGAACCTCTTCAACATCTGTGCCATACAAAGCTGTATGCCATGTGTGCTGCAAAAGGCCTTTAATCTTTATTTCCTTTATGGTGGTTATTAATAGGGGACTGAGTTCTCTCTTTGTCTCTCTGATGTTGTTTCCTTTGTTTCCTTTTAGGAGCAGCACAAGAGGATAGAGAACAGACAAACTGCAATATCCTGGTAATTAACTACCTCAGCAATATAGTGGCATCAGGGCAGTGGCAATGCTGTGCAAAAATTTGCATACATTAGTTTTCATGTTCCAGGAAAGCAATTTCTGTAGCATTTGAGAGAAAAATGAGGAGGAAAAAAGAGTGAGGGTAAAGGTCAAGCTGGGATCAGTATAGGACTGTAATTGAGATTACATGCAGAGAGAGAAGAAGTGAGGCTCTGAAAGTGCTTGGACCCTTATTAACTGGGTGTAATTCTACCTGTAAATAGGTGTAATTCTACCTGAAGCAGCTGGATGACAAAGCTGATTCAGTTTGGAGAGATATTTCAGCACCTTTGGGACCCACTGATTTCAACCAGAGCCGTAGGTGCAGGCTGTCTCAGTGTACCCAAAGTCGTGGGTCTGCATTTGCAGAACTTGTGAGGCTGCACAGGCACTGCACCCTCCCTGCACTGATGCCTGGCTTGTGAGTTCGATTCCTGAGCAGAAGAGAAGACCCCCAAAACCTGTCACCATGTCAGATGATCATGTACTAGCAGTGTTTTCATTGGAGAAACAGAAGCTTTGGCAGTGAAAATTTCTGTCTCTGCCAAGCTCCTTTACATTCATGCTTGCAAAGTAATTTATGATTTCAGATGAAAATTGTTAGAGATGAGCAAAGCACATTATAGTTAAAACTGAGAGGATACAAAATAATAATAAGCAAAAGGCCCTGAAGATGCTGATCACTCTAAAGGGGGAGTATTTATGATTGACATTACTAAGAAAAACATCAACCACTGCGTTACAAAGTAAGATCTTTCAGCTATATAACATTAGTTAATATTATGCTATTTATTATTCTGCTTAGTATTTCCATTCTCATTGCATGAAAAGAAAATCTATTAAACTGATCTATCCTGGATTTATTTCAAAAGGACATCAGTGTTTGCCCAAAATACATCAGAAGAGTGCAAAGCCATGGCATGTTTACTTGTGTGGCTTTACTCACAACAGAAGTCCATAGAATGACTTACCTGAGTGAGTCCAGAAGTTTCTGTGGAATCAGGGCTTTGGCATGAAGGATCAAGGGCTTGAAAAATTGTCTTGCCACAAAGAGTAAAGTCCACAAAGAATAAAGTTCACACAGAGTACCAAATCCTTGGAAAGAAATTGTGTGACATGTGCCAAAGCCTTTTCAGCAACAAAGATTTCATTCTGTAACACAGAAAACAGGGATTAGTGTGACCTTCCACACCTTTGTAAAACAGAGGTTGCCTCTGCACTTGTCCAGGCAAAAGCTGAGGAGAGGAAGGCAGTAACTCTTGTGAGGTGTTTCAGAGAAAGCTGTTGGAGAAAAGGCAGAGCAAAACCACAGAAGACCAAGAAAGAATAGAATTTGAATTCCATCTGTCAGGATACAATCCTTTTGTGTTTGTAAACATTTGGGGTTTGGTCAAGATACAATCCTGTTTTGTCTTGAGCCAAAATCCCAAAAGTTTTGGATCCCAAAAGCAAGACCAAGACTACTTAAGGTTTGCACCAATTTGTTCAACTGTAAACGCTAGAAAACCTAACCTTTGCTGTGCAGCCTGTGTCCCCCTTCAGCTTCAGGCAGCTGGTTCCTTGGCAGGGAGGGTGCCAGAGTAGGTCAGTGCAAGCTGGGTAGGAGGTGTAAACTCACCTACCTTACAGATGGGAACAAATCCTCAGATAATTGAAGTGGTCATTGGTTTCTGTGCTTCACGTACAGCTAATATCAAATGAAGGGCTGTGCAATCTTTTAAATAAAGTTGGTTTTCCTGTTACGGGACAAATTATGAATTATTTGCCTTCAGAAGTCAATGCTGAACCGGGGACAAGAGACAAGAGAGTATTTTGACTATTTGGAAATGTAAGGCCAAAAGTTGGATTTTGAATTTCAGTTTCCTAGACATATCTATGATGGCTCTCATGTGGGGGAAAAAATGAAGAGCCATTTTTACTGTACTTTAGAAACTGAGTTTATTTTCATGAAGCTGTACTTGATCTCTGCTGAGATGAACCTCAGAAACTGCCTGTTCTGAGCATGGCAAGCCTGAAGGGCCTCTGGGTAACCATTAGGACTCTGGCTGACACCAGATTCTGAGTTTTGAGAGCACTCTGGCCTCAGCTTCCTGTTTTGCAGCAGGGGAACTCAAGCGGTGCCAGTCTTGGGACAACAAACATACAAAGCCTTGTTCCTGTAAACCAATTCCTGGTTCATCCTCACATGAGGACGAGCTTCCAGAAAAGCAGATTACACAGAGTGTCCAATTTAGGGAGGACTGTAGATTCTCTATAGCTCTTAACATCCTTGGACATTGTGTTTTGATGAAGTATACATTTTAGGGACTTAACAGGGAATGAGAAAGAAAGGGATAATCCGTCTCTATTGAAAAGACAAAAGGGGAAATGTGGGAAGTATTCCAGCCCTCAGCCACAAAAATACCTCAATGTATTAGTCATCTGAGTGACTGCAACATGTTCTGACAGTTCTAATGCCAAATATGTGACTGAAATATCAAGGAAAACCAGGTGTCCATAGTCTTTTTCGCAATGAGTAACACCTCAGATATATTCTTTGAAAAAGCCCATTTTGTGTTAGATAGTTTGGGGTTCAAATGTTTACAAGCCCAAACTCTGACTTTATGTGCACTCTGGGCAGCATTTGTGGGTCTTAACAGTGTCTGCATTTCTGGAGTGGTACAAAAAGCCTCAGCCTCAGTGCTGTGAAAGTAAACGTGTGGGTGCCTCCACCCAGAGCAACTTCACAAAATAAGAGGTTTTCTTAGTGCTGTGGGCAGGTCTGATCCAGCTGTGAAGTTGGGACTGTGTTACATGAAGTAGTTCACGCTTTCAAACAAATGAAATTATCTGAGAGAAAGAAGGAATCATCTTCCCATTAAATCTGTTCCTGCCTAGTGTATTTCAGATATTTAGCACTCAGATTTCTTCTTTTCCTGTGGTATGGACAGATAGGAAAAAAACAAAAACAAAAACAAAAAACCAAACAAACAAACAAAACAGAAACAAAAGCAAAACCAAACCAAACAAACAAAAGTGTGCGGCAACTGGATATAATTCTTTTAAATTATGAAAAGTATATTGCAAAGGTGACAAAATGCTCCTTTCCCATATTGTCAAAAATATAAAAGGTATAAAGGCAAAACTCCTGCAGGAAGAGAGTGGTGGAAGAGGTCTTCCTATTTAGTTCTTATGTTCTCTGTGTCTCAGCTTGCTTCCCTGCTAAGTGTTGTACTGTGCCAAAGGAGGGAACTTTGGAAAAGACACCAAAGTGTCTTTGAGAAGTGATCATAAGTATAGTGTTAGATATAGTTCTTGCTTTGATCACTACATTGAATGTTTACTTCTTTTTAGCATTTCAAGTTGTCAATAAAACACTTAAGTGCATATATATACATATATAAAATACATATATAGATATTAAAAATATATATATCTATATATATATAAATAATATGCTGGCTGTGGGGAACTACAGATGGACCATGAAATATTCGGGGTTTGACTTCTTCCCTATAAAAGGCTCCTAAACTTGATCCAGTTACTTGCATACTGATGTCATTAGCTTCTGTTTGGTTAATGCAAATTTGATCCTCATCTGAGGATGTCAAATATGCAGGAGTTGCTATTTCCTTTGGTAGTTCATTCCATGCATTTGTGTCCCCTACTGGAGAGACTAGGGATGAGTCTGGTAAGAGGAAAGACTGAAAAGAATGTTTATTTATACCTAACTACATAATATTTTAATGTTTGTCCATTTACTCTAGAGTTTTTCTAGCTTCTATTTTATCCCAGGAAAATAATTTCTGTATATTTTTTAAAATAAGTTCTTGATGTTTGTCCCTTTATCTGGACTTCCTTGTTCTAAGAAAGCTGATCTTCATTTTCCCAGTGTAACAAATTTTCCCTGGCCAACTGAAAACATTTCTGTCTCCTTTATACCTCTTTTTTTTCAATTTCAAGTATCTTTTTAAAACTTAGATAAGAGATTTGACTACAGTATTCTAGTATTGGTCTTGCCAGTCTCATATGCTCAAAAAATTGTTCATCTGCTCACTCCACTCTTCTTGTACAGAGTGAAGAACAATGGAAATGAAAGTGAAAATTTTAAATTCCAAATATAGCTGACTGTTTGGAATTATGTGGTGTGGATTTCTCAAAGTAGAAAATGAAAATACGGTAGATAAGTAAAGGAAACAAGACAAGAGCCTGAAAATAGCCAACTGTTCTAGACTAGCTCTGAGAATAGCTTGTTTCCCATATCTCTAAAGGTATTCTTACTGCATGAACTCTGACTGTACTCCTCTTGACAATGTCCCAGTTAAGGAGGTCTAAGTGAAGTTTGGATAAAACAGAGTCTGCCCCTGTTGTAGCTCTGTGCTTTCTGTTTCTGCATCTACATTGGGATTTATGCTCATGTGCATGTCACAGCAGAGCTGCTGATTGTTCCAGTTATCCAATCTTTCATCTTCCCACTGATTTGTGAAGTACATGGGTGGAGCTTTCCTTTTCATTGGGAGGAGATGTTGAGCCATGAATGTGCCTTACTAATTTTACAACAGCATCACATAAAACTAAACACTATTATTTCATCACACTTACAGTGAAACACCTATGTTACTCTTCACAAAGAACTCAACTTTAGGATTACAAGCAACACCTACAAGCAGATGTTTGAAGACATTTTAAAAACTTGGATTTCTTCTGTCTGAAAATAAGACTGGCCAAACTGATACTGATCAGCCAAATTTCCAGCAGAAATGTTGGTGAAATCCTGAGACTCTGGTAACTTCACTGAGATGCTTAAAGAGAAGCAGAGATCTTCTGAGTCAAAAAAAACTCAGAGACAATGAAGAGAATATTTATTTACTTAATTAAAAGTGGGGTAAAACAAAGCTGAATTATGAAAAGATACCAGAAGGCAAAAAAATTCTAAAGTCTGAAAAAGGCAGAATTCTAGAGTCTGAAATTGAATATATACCAAATTATAAATCCTTAGTTTTATAAAAGAAGAGTGGATTTTTTTATAATTGGCTGGTGGACTATCCTTTCTCCCACTGTGGTCAATAGAAAAAACTTCAGGGAAAATGAAAACTGGAGTCATTTTAATGTCCCCACGGTTTATATATATATATATATATATATATATATATATATATATATGCATATATATATATACATACATGTATCTATACATATCCACTTTTGTTTTTTAGATGGTTTTCAAGGCTGGCCAAAACATAGTTCCAACAAAATAAAATCAATCACCAAGTTCTAGCCATCTTTTCTTGTCTCTGAATTTTACTGATTCTTTGCAGACTCCCTAGCTATATCCCTAGTTCTAGAGCAGGAGAATGAGGGCTATTAGCCAAATTGGCTATTGTTTATTACAATCTCTAGTGGGAGTGATGGCAGCTGTTGGTGGTAGTTTTTCATTAACAGCTAAGTAAAGCTAATAAGTGTTGTAATACCCTGTGCAATGGCAGATGGTGAGCTGCAGAAAGACTTTCTACCTCAACCGGTGTTCATCTTCACTTTGAAATATCATTTAAAAAGAAATGAGTTTTAAAAAGGACCACCTCTTCAGCTGCCTTATTCCCACATAAATTTTATGTGTCTGGAAATGTAGTCCAAATACAAACTGCTAGGATAAAACAGGCTGCTTGCAATAAAAAGGAGGAGAAAATATCCCTTTCCATTTACAATTTGACTCCTACCTACCGTGCCATTTCCAACCTATTTTATGCTCTCTTCCTTTGCAGAATTGAGTGGGTGCCTACGTCCAGAATACAGCATCAGACCATGCTGAACCCCAAACTTTTACAGCTTTCTGTAAAAAGAATCAGCAGTGTAGGTTAGGGTAGAAATGCTCTTTCCACAATGTTCTTCATGTCCCTCTTGGCAATTCTCCTGAACATTTGCTCATGTTCCTGGTGAGTTATCTTTATGCTCTGCTTACACCATAGGTGAAAGGGTGACCTCGCACAGAAAAGCCTAAGCCTGACTGTTTGAATTGAAATATCTGAAGTAGAAAAGCAATATTTTATTCTTGAATCTCAGTGGTATAAACCTCTAGGAAAAAGTCCTTTTTTATACCAGTATTGGTTTCTACAAGGTCTATGATTACTGGCAGAAAGTTCTTGCTGGTATCAACAAATGCATTGTTTTGGATACTGTCATGGATATTGCACAGCATCTAGAGAGGTGTCGTAAATGGTTTCCTAGGCATTTTGTAGTGTCTTGCATATCTAATGATGCTTATGCTCTTCTAGCATTGTAGTTTTCACATTGAAGAAAAAAGAATATAAATAATGGATTGGACCAGAGTACTAAACCATTAAGTAGTTCCTGAGTCTGCCAGAGGTCCCTGATGTATTCTGAGTCAGGAGCTAGTGAAACAGCTGAGAAAGTTTAGGCCCTCCCTGCCAGTAAATAGGTTATCTGATGCCTGAAGCATCAGTGCAGTTTCTGTACGTTGTTGTTCTTGTAGAGTGAGAGCGATGCAGCACTGTATTTCCAAGTGAATGCATGAACTTTGTGAGTCATAGCTATGCTCTGAAGGGAGGGACAGAAATTTCTTTTTGGTTTATCTGTTCTGCTGTGACTAGAAAGTTAAAGTAAAACAATAAAAATATAAAGATAGGGTCTGGTAAATCAATATATCTGGTAAATCATAAACTCTTCTTATTTATTATTTTCTGCGAAGGGAAGTTGGGAAGTTATGAGAAATCTGAAGGGAGTTTTCCATGAGGGAAACTGCCATGCATATTTTCCATTCCAAGTGGTTGCAGCATTAGTGAGAGTAGAACGGTGCCTGCCTTTGCATGTGATTGCAAACAAAATATCTGCAATCCCAAATCAAAAGGGACCTCACACAGGCACTTTAAACAACTCTTTGGGAGCTACCTATGCTGCATGGGCAAGCAGTTATGAGCATCTGCATTCAACCATCAGGAGATCTGTGCCTGCAGCCCAGGGCACTGTAGAGGGGGCTCTGAAATATAGCACTTGGACCCAGAGTACAGAACAGCCCAGGCTGTAGGAGGTTCCCAACTTTGATTCAGATCTAGACTTCTCACTCTTTTTAAATTGAAGAAACACTGACAGTTCTATCATTTCCAATAGAACTGCATGTGGCCCTCCTATATGAAGAGCTCCTTACAACTGATATTGGAGGAATGGATCTTAATGAAACAATTACTCTCCTCTGCGGTGCCATTGCTTCCTTCTCCTGTGGAGCTTGTGGGCTCCTCCTCAGGGCTCCTCCTCATGGGGAACTTCTCAGTTGAATCTAGGAAACAGCACCAGACACCCTCAGCAGATGCAGCAGCTCTCCCAGCCTCTTCTGTGTGTCCAGCCCCACACAAGAGGAACAGCTCACATCTGACCAGGCATGTGAAGCCAGAGGATGCTCTGGTCCCTGCCAGTGCAGCCATCCTCTTGCAGCTCAGTGGCACGTGGAAGGAGCTGTGCTGCCCTGAGCCCATGCTTTGAGCTTTGAGCTTTATGGAGAGCCTCGGCACAATTCCTCTTCTGTGGCTTGTGATTTGGCTGGGAGTGATGGGGAAAGGGGAAGGTGTTGCCCCTTTTTTTTTTTTTTTTCCCTCAGCTAGGGACTTCCAGTGTGTCATTTTCTTCTGTGCATCTTAAGCCTCCAATCAGGATCAATTATGATAGCACACTATGTAAATATTAAAGACAATTGCAGAGCTTTAATTAAAGCCAATTCTGTTTCTTTTTCCCCCTCCCTTCCTCAATCCTCTTGACTTAGTCAGGAACACAATAAACTTAATCAGCTGCCTCAAATTATGCATGCATTAGCCCGTGAGATTCAGCAGGGCCAGGCTTCTCAAGGACAAAGAAATATACTGAGCTCCAGCACCTCACTTTGTTTTCTCCAGCCATCTTTTGTGGTGTGTCATGGGAAAAATTCTAATGAGTCTCTCCATGCTGCTGGAGAAATTCCTGTCAGGCACAAGCCAGTTGCTCTCTTTCTACTCTTTATTTTCCAGATACAAATTTTCTGTTACCCTGCCCTCTCATGAAGAAGAAAAATTGCATCAGGACAGACTGGACTAGCACTGCCTGCTGACAATATGTAACCGTTTTGTTTTTCTGGAGTTGATTTTCCTCCCTTCTCACACAACTTGAAGCTTTTTGGCACTGCAGCACACTGATGAACATGTTTGCATCTACAAAACAGTTTCTCTGCATCTACTGGCACTGTGCGTGGATTTGATTTTGTTTGCTACATAATATTTTTTAAAATATGTTATTAAACTGAGGATATGGTACAAAGTCTTCTGCTTCTAGGAAAATTTCTGGCACAGTGAAGATGCAAAATTTGCTAACTCTCCCTACCTCCAAATCTTCCAGCTTGTAAAATTGCTCAAATTAGCAAAGCTTCAGGAGGGAAATGCACTCTGTCCTGACTTATCTTTAGGTGGAGAGGCTGAACACTAACACAGGGGGTGTATCTAGGATTTTTATTTCATCTCTATGCTGTGGATTTGAAGTCAAAATTATTTTCATCCTTGAGTTTGGGGGTCTTTCTTCTGTGACCCATACGGCTCCACGTTGTGCTTCCTGATAGTTTCAAAGGTGAGCATGCTTCAGATTAGCCTGGTTCTCTGGGTGTAAACAAAGGAATTGTTTCCTGACGCTGGGTTCAGAGCTGGCTGCATTCCTGCTGCATCTACCTGCAGGGAGAGGAGGGATAAGGAGGGGTCGAGGAGAGGGAGCAGCTGGGGAGTGTGGCCGTGGCGTCCTGCTGGGCTGCCAGAGCCACCTGGAAGCAGGAGCTGGTGCTCTGTGCGTGCATCCTCAAGCTTGGCTGTCGTTTTGAGCATGTGCTGCATGGTTGTGGCAGGAAGCTGCTCTGAACAAATGTCTGTGGGTGTTTTTGTTTGCTCATTGACAGGATAATAACTTGCTGCTCTTTGTATTAGGGGGAAAAAGCCCTGAAAATGCAGCTTTCTGGAAATATTTGTGCTTATTTATGTTAGTGTGTCAGACTCGATTTAAGAAGGCAAAACAAAAATAGAAATTTCGCCTAGTCTCTGGCTGGCTTGCTCACCAGTCACACAGAGTTTAACAATAGTCAGACTCAGTGTGTGCCGGGTCTGGGAAAGCACCAACAGGAAATGAGGACGTAATCTGAAGCATGACATCACCCCACCAAGAGAACCAGCACCCCTGCTTTATTTCTCCAGATCAAAGACAGATATTTACATATCTAAATTGAAGCTGTGTGCCAAGATAAGAATTAAATCTCTACCTCTTAACACCCTATCTAAGACATTATCCACTATTTTTTTAGCAAATAGATACATTGGCTTCGTTTTGACCTTTGTGTGATTCTGTGAGGAAGCTGTTCCTCCAGCACAGCCCTCTGCCCATGGATGATGGAATGCCCCTCCTCTGAGTGCAGGGAACCATCCAAGAGCTGAACCGTTTCAAGACATCACATCAGGAAGGGAATCCATCTCTGGAGTGGGGAGAAAGGGAAAAAATCTTTGCCATGCAGGCAAATCAGCTTGTGTCCACCAAGGTGCAATTCAGAGGGGCTCCCCACACAAATCTGAGAATTTGGTATCTTATTTTCATTGTGTACTACTCAGACTTTTGTTTTCACTGCCAGCACGATGTTAATTTTAGTGTACATTTACTCACTTCAGTTTCCCAAGGTCAGTTAGGTGTAAGGTGCATTCCACTAGTTTGGGGCACAATACTTACTTTATTTACCTATTAACAACAAAATCTAACGATGCCTAGGCCCTATGTAGATTTTAAGTAATGTAGATGTGGCTTACTAGTTATTTCCTTCTAACACTTCTGTTTTTTTCTAGTGAAGGCATAATCTTTGGGTTTTTACTGCCTCAACCATGCAACAATATACTATGAATATACTAATTACTGACAGCCAATGGATTTATTCTTTTAGTTTCACCTTAAGTCCCAACTTTCTAAGCTCATAAAATCTGTGTTCAGTAGGATACAATTGCCCTTCCTTTGCCAAGGTGTATTACATTCCTCAGCAGAAAATAGTGGCAAATGAGAACAAGTGAAGAAATGAATTTTCAATCAGAAGTGAATTGAATCCTTAAAATTAGGGAGACTAAGATGATTTTAAACATAAGTAGAAAATTTTGTATTAATTTACCCAAGTAGTGACCTTCTTCCTCTTAAGCCTAGAACAAATAAAAACACAATAGTTACTAAGTCTTTTGACAATCTCCTCACCATGTTTTAAGGATCTGCCATTCAGGATTTACATTTAATCTTCTGTTTCAGGGGAAAGGTACCCTTTGGTCTGGCTGGGTCCCTTTGTTTATAGGCAAGTCTTCAGAATTCAGTGATAAATAAGAGAAAGTCTCAATAATAAAGTTGCAAACATTCTTCATTTTAGACCTTGGCAATGTCTGCTTGCCTGTTGTGTAATGTATTAAACTGTTATTTGTTTGGGGGTTTTAATGCTCAGCTTTCCCTAGCAGGACTAATGCACTGAAACCCCGAAGGATTTGACTTTGTTTTGATAAGCCAAAATCTCCACTGAAGGAAATGAAATGAATTTCCTGAATCTCTGGACAAAAGTTACCACAAAAGCTGTAGTACAGTTTTCTTAAAGAGGCTTATTGAAAAAAGGCAATGGAGAATTGTCCAGTGTACTACTGCACCACTAGAAGGTAAAAATTCTCTGTATGCTACTAAATATCCAGTCTTGTGGAGCAGGTCTTCAGCATCCCAGGTGAAGGTAGTGGGAAGCAGCTGCCTCATAGGGAGATTGCAATAGCACTGCAGGTGTGAAGGGAGACCAGGGGCCTGAGCACCAGGGCTATAGAGAAGGAAAGAAGTGTTCTCTTACGTGCCTATGAAAGGAATAAAGACAACAAGCTGGTGTGTGACAGCCAAAATCCTCAAAACAGTTTAGTGGAAAGACAAAGATTGTTTAAAAAAAGGCAAGGTTGATGCCAGATCTACATTTAACAGCCTCTGTAATGAAGAGGGTGACTGAATACTAAACAATGATGCACCAGATAATAGTAAAATACTGTGTATATGCAGTTAATGTTAACTCTGAGATATGGTTAACAAAATAACTATCACAAGACATTGTAATTTGTAGAAAAGCCCTCCAGAGTGGAAGAAATAGGGTAGCAGAAGGAGTGCAAGACAGGTTATTACTATCATCACAAGACATAGGCTAGATGGTGAGGGGAATAAAAAGAGAAAGGAAAAGTGTCTGAAGCGTTCAAGTAGTTCTTGTTAGGTCCTAACATCAAACCTCTATAAAACTAGGGCAAAATGCCCATTTATTCATCAAAGCACTTCCCCTTGCTGCCACACACTAGTGAGAAAACTATGTAAAATTAGTGGCACTGTCAGAGACATGAGGAATTGTCTTATTTCTGCATTTCCACAAAAAAAAAAAAAGGCAGGAGACATATTAACAATTTATTTGATATTAGTCCTAGTGTAGTATTTCTGCTGGGGGGTGTGTTGGGGGCAGGAAAGAATTAAGAAAGAAGGGCAAAGGAAGGAAAAGAAAATGATTATGCTTCAGAAAGGAAAGAAGTGTGGGTTAAAGGTTACACTGGGTGCTGGGCTCTCTGTCTTCCATACAATAGAAGAGATGGTCTGGCTAGGAGCCAGGTAAGAAACTTGGAACAAAAGGAACATTTCAATTGAACTTGAGGTTGAATTTTGCCAAAACTTCATGAAGAAGGAAGCTATTTCTGCAGAATGTAATGGTTTTGGAGAATTGGCAAATTTTAACAGCTCCATTTTCTCCATCTCCACACTCCCATGACTATAGTTAGGTTTTAAAAAAAAACACTTCCTGAATTATCTGATATCACATCTCATCTTTTCCTCTCCTCATCTGGAGCTGATAATATGACTCCATCACCTGGAGTGTCAGCCTCTGACATTCAGCCATGGTGAAGCACAGCTTGAAGAGTCTTCCTTTTCAGTCACCACAAACTTGGGAGCTCCAGATCTGGTCGGCCTTTTAATTAAGACATTCTGTTCCTTTTGGACTGTTCACATACCTATGGTCAAAAAAAATTTACCAGTGACCTGATGCAGAGTTTCAGCTTCTTACTGGTTTTAATTTCTCTATTGCGGAGACATAAATGCAAATTTTAATGGACTCTCAGACTCATGTGGAGGATATATAACACTTGCAGGTTGTGAATTAGTTTTCCTAATGTTATGTTGCAGTTTTACAGAATGGGAAGAAAAATTTGGCTCTTCCTTTGGCCACAAACCACCTTTTTTTTCTTTCTCTGTTCTTTCATTCATTCAGCTTTGACTTCTATATGATTTTTGTGGATGGCATACAAAGGTACAAACCTGTGGACTATAGTCCACTTGCAGTTGAACCTTGGAGAAGAACATAAGGACCAATGGCTTCCAGACTCAAAAACTAAATGACAGTAGGGAGACATCAAGATTTATAGGGGAACATAACCAATTTGAGCACTCATATATGTTTACATTTTTAAAATGCAAATGATCTTGGTAAAGGTGTGACTTAGAGTTGTAGGAAACAAAGAGTTGATTGTTGAGATCTGTCTTGACACTGATACTGCATCTGTTGGGGAATTGCAGCTGCAGTCCTCCAGGCCACAAAGGGTGTCTTTTCTTATCCAGCTAGTTTCATTGTTGGCTAGGCTCTTTAGGTTTCTGGTTCACAAATACTCTACATGTATGCTGAGTAATCCAGCTGAACAGTTGGCTCATCAATATTTACATGGGAGACCTTTATAAATAACACATCAGATTTACACACAGAGCTTTGTTAAACTAACAATTATGACTTCCACCACCACCCCCAAGAGCTTGCCTTTGCTTTGGAGATGGCTGATAGAGGCAAGTTTGTACACTGGTTGGAAGAAAATAAGACCCAAGAACCTTTATTGGCTGTTACATCTGTAAAATCTGCCTTCAGAATTACTCTATTGTGTTACTGCTGTGCTACATGGTTTTCTGTTGCCATTTGGCTGTTTGGAACAAATGAAAATGAGCTAGTCAATGAAAAGGCTCCCTGGGTTTTAATCGTGTCGGTAAAATGAGATAATTTTCTTCTGTTACCATAGAATATCCCCAGCCAGTACCCCAGTTGCTTATTCATAGAGAATAAATAATAAATTGAATTTATTTCATTATTTTACTCAAGTTGATAAGAGCTCTTCTTTTCCTAATGATTTGCAGGTGATTGTGGTCTGTTAATATAACCTTTTTTTTTTTTTTTTCCTTAAATGAGAATTGCTAATCCCAGGCTGCAATTCTTCCTTTGGAAGAGATGCAAAGAGCAGCATGGGTATAAATCTGAAGTGGTTGGTTTGAAGGCAGCACCAGTGTGCCACCTGCAATGGAGCCCTGCTTCTTGGAGTGTTTTCAGCGATGCTGAATTGCAATTTGTATGTGTGGTATATCATCTTTGCTGTCTCTCTGTCCCTGGTTTGAAACTGATGTGTTAATTCTTGATGACTGCACTAGCACCTCCTGCTGTGTGCAAAGCTGATCAACCTTGCCTGCCCTTCCTGCTGATTTCTATTTAAAGCCTGCTGAGGAACTCAGACACTGTGGAAATGGGGTGGAGGGAAGGGAGAGAAGGAAAAACTCCCTAAGAGTGACTCTAATCCAGGGAGACCTGTCTCGTTAGACTCTCTTCACTGATGAAGAGAAGGGGGTCTTTTTTTCCTTGAAAATTCCTCTGGAAGCTTCAGGCACTGGGGAGCATGCACGGGGGGAAGCTGGCGGGAGGGCAGGGTGCCTGATGGAGTCACAGTGACCTGATGAGCACTTAACTTGCTGAACCTTCTGCTTGACTGCGTTGTGAGTCGGGCTTCATAAGCATCACCGCAAGGTGGGGTTTTAAAGAGGGATTAAAACTCCTTAGATGTTCACAGGGAACTCCTCACAAGTAGCAATCTGAAGTGGAAAGAGAAATGCTAGCTCAGGATACTGCCTTCCTCTCATTGTGTCCCTGTGGCTTTCAGAACAGAGGCACGTCATGTGAAACTGAGGCAGACTCATGTCCTGCTGTGAAAAAGGGGTGTGTGGTTTGGGAGCCAGAGGAATTAGACCTCATGACAACCAGAATGACCAGGAAGGGGTGAATGTCACCACAGATTGTCTCAATGAGATCTTTGATGAAGTGAGAGTAATGATAACTTTGACATTTTAAGGAAATCTGCCTTCCCCTGGCAGCATGTCCACTAATGATACAGCCACTTCCAGTGCAGGTATTGTAAACAACAAGCACAGTTAGCTTGTTCAGTGCCATGTGTCTCACTCAGAACTTATCCCCTTGGAGAAAAAGATCCTACACAGCCAGTGCGCACCGCAGCAAATAACATTTGGTATCATGGGCAAAAAATGAACTTTCAGCTGAAGCAGCTTTGATCACTGCTGATTGCTGTGCTGTTAAATGTTGCTTGCTCCAGATCAGAAGAAGCCAACCTTCCAGAGCCTGACAGGCAAGAAAATAAAATGTGTAAAGGCAGAGAATCATTGATTTTATATGCTACTCAATTTAGCATTTGGCAGGTATTTTTACATAAAAACTAATACAGACCTACTATGCAGCACCCAGTATATCTGACTTGCTCTTTCACAATTTTAGTAAGTGTCCAGACATGCATTTTAGTATATTCTACTTGCTAACCTTAGTAGCATGGCTATGGCTTATTATAAAAAATAGTAACAATAATAATTCTAAAATTTTACTCATACATAGACCAGTTCTGGCCTCAATGGTTATATCTCTACCAGCAAATAAAACAGGTCAGGGCTCCTGCTGCAATCCTTACAGTAAGTGGCACACCTTATAATCATATAAGGAAGTTGTCTTCCCCCAAAATGGAAGGGACCTCATCAATGATGAAAATTCCTCAGCATCAAAACATGCCCTGGCACTGCCTGGAACTGTTGGTACAGATCAAACCTGTGCCAATAAACACATCAGCAGTTAAACAGTGCAGATGATTCAGTGCCAGTGATGGGATCCATGCCCTGGACCATTTCAACTTGCTACAGCAGTTGTAGCCACTGTGACGTAGAGGGCTGTTTATGTCTTGTGGTGATTTTCCCAAGAGGTGGCTCGTGTTCTGCTGTGCACACATAAAGATATGCAAAATGCATCACCTTTTGTAGGTGGCCTATGATAAAGTAGGAGTCATAGTAAAGTTGTATTCCCTTGGCTAGCCATGGAAAAATAGAGCTGTCTCTCCTCTTGCCTTTGCCAACTGGTCCTCAATTCCTGTGGAGAGCCAGAAACCATCCGTTCACTGCTCATTTAGTTGGCAAGTCCCTGCACTGCATGGTAACTGGAAGTTCCTGCCTTCCCTTCTCTGCCTCATGGAGGCCATTTGCATCTTTGGAAAGACACAGCAACTCCGTGGTGCTTCAGTTGCTCCTTGTCCCTGGCCAGGCTTCCCCAGCTGCCGGGCAGTGGGTGCAGTTTCCACTGCAGCACACAGAGGGATGGGGGGCTGCTGCCCTGCAAAGCCCACTCATCCCACCAGCTGGTCCAGCATGGACTGGTGGGCTGGACAGGCAGACACAGAAAAGGATGCCTGCTATGCCAAAGAACTGCAGCAAGCTTGGGAAGTACATTTTAGCCAAGCCCTGTTGATTCCCATCTACTCCCTACTACCTGCCATATCATGTGAAGTGGGGCATAGGAAGCCAAAAAGCAGCAAGATCTTGCTGTGCTTATCTAACCTGACCATTGCTTCCATTCAAATTACTTTTTTCATGTTTTACAGAAACTGCCTAGTAAGGTCTAAGTAGCAGCTCAGGGATTTTCCGAGGGATTGATTAAGCACAATTCATGTCAGGCTTCAGCAGACTTAGCTGTTGGCTCCAGTCATGCCCATTGCAGGGGGTGAGACCTCTTGGCAGGTGCTTCAGGATAACATTGCAGCACAAGCTGTCCAAGCCCCTCCTATTGCAAAGGAACTCAAGAGGCTGCAAAAACAAGCTGCTTTCACAGAAGCTGCAGTCTGACTCCGCTGCTTTGAGCCACTGATGAGGATGTGATTTAGAGGGCTGTTTGAGCAGGTACAGAGTGGGTTCTCTGCCAGTTCAAATCTGTATCTCTTTAATAGGCTGGGGAGAGAAGGCACTTCTGCTTTTGATCAAGTTAATGAACTCTCATACTGCGCTGGCTGGAGCAGACAAGGGGATACAAATATAGTCCTGTGTCTGCCTTTCCTGAGCACTCTACAAATGTTGCAGCATGTTGTATGAGAAATGTGCAACTCTGAGACCAATATATGGGATTCATAATTTAATTTGTTTTCAAAGGCCTATTAATAGTAAATCAAGCATCAATTTAACATAACCAGAGCGTGGGTGCCAGCTCTCCCTTTATAGCACAGCATATGCACATCTTCAGTCAGCTTACTTATTGCAAGGGTGGTATTGAAGCTTGAAAGAAAGCTTCCACCAGCATTATGAAGGTGGATGATCCTGTAAAAACTTACTTTTTGCTGAGCCATTTGGAGTTCTCAAAAGACTTAAATTCCATAGAAAACCAAAAACCTTTTTGCTGTCCACTGAGACTTGATTGTTTGATGACGAAAACCTGGCGAAGAACCATGGAAGTGGGGAATACCAGTTAAAGAGCTTGGATCTGTTTGTGCCTTTTCATGCTCTTTTTCAAGAAACAAAAGACAATGTTCTTGTCAGACAACATCAATGCATCTTAGGGCGTTTTAGAAAGTTTTGCATGTGCTCCTGCTCGACTTCCCCTAACTTGCTGCCATGGTTTAGGAATGGTATTCCCTATTTAGTGTTCCCACCGAAACACCCCAAACCACGTGCCAATCGTTCACTCTCTCCTTCCCCTGCAGCAGGCTGGAGAGGAGAATTAGAGGCCCAAAAGGTAAAGACCACATTGGAAACAACAATAAAATGAGAAATGAACAGTCACAGCAATGATATTAATAAAAGAGTGTATAAGAAAGGCGAACAATCCCCACATGAGTACCTACCACACAGAAAGCCCCAACAGCACTTGACCATGCCATGCTATCCTGACTGGAACCACCAGTAAAGAGAGCACATTGCTTTTAATTTTCTGGTCGCTGATTATATGGTGGAGGGGAAGGAGAGAGTGATTATATGATGGAGCCTCCTCAGTATGTGTCACCTTTCCCTCCTATGACGATGATGATGCCCCAAAATTTTTGCCTTCATGAAGAATTCCAAGATCCCTGGGCAAACTGGGTTTTCCTATCTGAGCTTGCTGCGTGGTCAGCATGACCCACTTATTCCACATGGCACCAGTGGCATGATGTGTGGAAGGGACTTTCCCTTTGAACATCCAGCCCAGCGCTGGTAGTCAGGGTGCCAGAAGCAGCTGCACTTCAGTGCCAATAACCTGGCAGCTCAAACCCCTTCAGAAGCTGCCAGAGTTTCTTTCTCAGTTGGGGTGTAGCTGTCCACAGATCCTCTGTATCCCTGAATCCAGAACCCCAGAGGTCATACTCATTTCTCCAGGTACTTTTTGCCAGATACTCCATGAAGGACCATTCTCCCTGGCCACAGAGTAAAGCACATTTTTCACAACTTGTCCTGTCCTTTCTGGCCCAAGAGCTACTGCATGAACAATCTCCTGTTTAATTTGTTCAAAAGCTTCCTGTTGTTCAGGACCCCACTTAAAATTGTTCTTTTTCTGGGTCACTTGATAAAGAGGGCTTGCAATTTGACTGTAATCTGGAATACACTGCCTCCAAAAACTCACAGCACCAATGGAACCTTGTGTTTCCCTTTTACTGATTGGTGGGGACATAGCTGCTCTTTTGTTAACCACATCCATTGGAATCTGATGACATCCATCTTGCCATTTACTCCTAAAAACTGAATTTTCTGGGCAGGTTCCTTGACCTTAATTTGCTTTATGTTAAAACCAGTTTTCAGAAGGATTTGGATTATCTTGTCCCCTTTCTCAAAATCTTCCTCAGCTCTGTTGCCCACACAATGATGTCATCAGTGTACTGCAAGTGTGCTGGAGCTCCACCCTTTTCCAGTGCAGCCTGGATCAGTCCATGGCAGATGGTGGGGCTGTGCTTCCACCCCTGGGGCAGTCAGTTCCAGGTGTACTGCACGCCCCTCCAGGTGAAAGCAAACTGAGGCCTGCACTCTGCTCTCAGAGGAATGGATAAAAATGCATTAGCCACGTTGATGGTGGCACCACTTGGCTGCCTTGGGCTCCAGTTCCTACTGAAGTTCCAGCAGGTCCATTACGGCAGCACTCAGGGATGGTGTGACTGTGTTCTGGCCTCAATAGTCCAATCAGTGCCCACTCTCCAATGGACTTATGCACAGACCACACAGACTACTGAAGGGTGAGTGAGCCTTGCTGACCATTCCCTGTCCCTCCAGTTCATGGATCATCTCATGGATGGGGGTCACGGAGTCCTGGTTGTTGCAGTTCTGTCAATAGTGCACTGTTGTGGTAGTAATTGGTACCTGCTGTTCTTCCATCCTCAGCAGTCCCAATGCAGAAGGGTCCTGTGAGGGAACAGGCAAGGTTTTCAGCTGTCTCATTTTCTCTGTCTCCACAGCAGCTATTCCAAAAGACCAACAATGATCTTGGCTTTTGGCTATCTTTATTGGCTTTTGGCTATCTTTAAAGAGGGTTTTTTAATAATAAACTCTTGAAATGAGAGTGGCAGGAAACAAGGAAATGTGGTCTAATATCAAGACATGGAGAGGGCAAGCAGCTGGTGGGAGGAAATGGCCAAAGCTAAAGAAGGGATTGGTTCAGTGGTCACATAGAAAATAGAATGGAAAATAAATTTGACTGCAATAAAATGTTGGTTTCCATTTGGGGGATATTTTGGAGTATTTTCACAGCGTACTTCACACTATTTTTATTTCTAAATTCACATCAGCATCACCAGAGATGCCTGGTGAGTCTTGTGGAGGCATCAAAGAGAGACAATAATAGAAAACGCTTATCTCTAGCCATTTTTGATAGAAAAAGAGGAAAAATACAGATGACTAAGTGTAAATATAGAAGAATAAAAGAAACCACATGCAGCCAGGAAGGGAACAGAATGGACTCTCAAAAAAATCTGACCTAGGCCTAAGCACTAGCTCAGAGTCATGGGGAAACTAGAGCAGGAGACAGCATGAGGTTGCATTATTTTTTTTGGCCTGAAACTTGTTTATGACTATATCACCTAAAATTCTGTGAATTTGTGTTAGAGACCTGTGCAAAGACTTTGTGTTATGTGCTTCCACCTAATGTGTGAGGCTTGACAAGATAATTGAAAACGGTTTCCCTGTCTCACAGAGCTCAGCTATACATCCATTCCCTGCTGACATGCAGCACAACTGTTTGCATGAGCACCTGCAGAACAAATCCACCTAAAGACTGACCTCGGCAGAAAATCTTTCAGCCAGATCCATTTCTCCATCTCCCAGTAGCTGAGCTGGGTTGTGCCTGCCCTCTGCACTCATCACTGTGCACGTAATATCAAGATTATACACCATGATCATCCACCACACACCCAGCGAGGGAGGGAACCCTGGTGGGGAGGAAGCATCTGTTGCTGGGGTGGTACATGCTGCACAAGTGGTGGGCAGAGAGCTGAAGGTGGCATTGTCTTGAGATTGTCTTTTGTGCCAAGATTTTCCACAGGATATTTTAAAAAGCCCTGATATATAGGGTACAGAGTAAGATGCAAGCAAAGAAACATTAAAAATTGTGAAATATGGTAGACTGACAAGTGTAGAAATACTAGCAAGGACTCATATTCACATGATTTTTTTTAATAACTCCTTCATTTTTTCAGATTTACTCTAAAAGCTGTAGTTTCTTTCTCTGTACTGGGGATGCTGTTGCTTTGGTTTCATATTAGATATGATATATTTTTAATCTCCGGTTCAAGTAGAATACAGTCCTTTGCCCTGGATCACGTGTGGTTTTCTCCTTACCAGATGGATGTTTTTTTTTGTTGTTGTTCTATTCAGCTAGTGTTATATATATATATATATATATATATTTCACCAGGTTTTGCTCTCCTTTAAAATTTGTGGGACTGAGATTGGTTTGTTACTGACATATAATATAAACTGACAGGAACCATAATATGGGAGTGTGATTACAGAGAATAATTCATATTTTTTTCTTCTAGGCAAACAGATGCAGTTGGAAAGTATGTCTGTTTGCAAGCATGGCTGTCTTTGTTCAGTCCACAGCAAGCCTGAGCCATTAAGGAGTTTTAGCATGTAAGAAGGTTCAGGCAGCTGCTCTGGTCATTTTCAGACCCTCTTTTCTTCCTGCTGAATATATTAAGAATAATACCTTGTTAGAGAGAAAAGGCACATGCTAGAATTAGGAAAATATTAAAGGAATGAACAAAGGGAGGGATGCTGTTTTTAAACTCTAGTGGTCTTCTTTCTTTTTCTATCCAAAATCAAGGATAAAAGTATCTGTATTCTCAGGAGGGAATGGAAGCATCAAATATTTTATAAAGCATATTTAAAATAAGTCTAGGCAAAAGAAAAAATCCCTACAAATGAAATCCAAGAACCAGAAAAAGAATTTTAACTTCTTGGACATAAAACCAGATAGATTCAGTGTGACTAAAACTAGATACTAAAACATGTTAAATGATGATGGCCATTTTAGGGACAGGAGGGGAAGAGAGATTTTTTAAACAGAGTCTACTTTTTTTTTTTTTTTTTTTTTTTTTTGGCTTTCCTAACCAGGCATCTGAAAAAAAAAATTGCTATATTCATATCTCTGTATGAAATGATGAGATCTAAATGCTGTCTTCCCTGTAGGGGCTTGTGTGCTCAGGATCCTTACACTCTATTGCAGAGCTCTCCCAGCATCAGTAGGAAAATGGCCATATTAGGCATAGGAAAAACCTTTCCAGAGCTGAGAATTAATACTAAGGATTTGGACAGGTGAGAGAGGGTCCAGAGAAGGGCCACAAAGATGCTCAAAGGACTGGGAAGCTTGCCATGTGAGCAAAAGCTGAAAGAACAGGGTTTGTTCAGCCTGGAGAAAAGAAGATTTAGAGGAGACCTTATCACCATGTTCCACTGTTTAAAGGGTAGCTACAAGGAGGATAGAGACTCTGTTTTTACAAGGAGTCCCATGGAAAAGACAAGGGGTAATAGGCAAAAGTTCCTCCTGGAAATACTCTGATTGAACACAAGAGGAAAATTTTTCACAGTGAGAAAAATCAGCCATTGGAAAAATCTCTCAGAGGAAGTGGTGGTTTCCCTAACATTGGAAAACTTTAAGATTCAGCTGGACAAGGTGCTGGGCTATCTTGTTCAGACCGTGTTTTTGCCTACAAAGGTTGGACCAGAGGATCCTTGAAGTCCCTTCCAACCTGGCATTCTATTATTCTCTAATTCTGTGATTCTATGACTCTGTGGTCAGGAGCACTGGGGGAGCACTAGAATTTGCTGGTTGCATGTGGTACAAGGGCACTGTCTACAGAAATTAAGTATGGATTTCTCACATCAGTGGGAATCACAATCTAACCTGCAGCTTCTCTAGTGGCTTGATAGTTATTTTTGTCTACTCAGTGACCTCATCTCTTCATTGTTGCCAAATAAAAACCAAGAAGTGTGTGAACTTTTGCTTGTAAAAAACAGGTATAATGAGTTTTGCATCCAGACTCTGTAGATGCTCATTCCCTCAGGAACTGTCACTTTAGAAGCTCATAGTTATTGCTGAAAAGGAAATCTGTGAAGCACTTTTTAAATATTCTTGTCAGTTATACAATACTTTTACATGGTGTCTCCACATATCTTTCTTAGCTAGACCCAGACCTGTGTAAAGCGTTTTAAACTGAAATATCCCTATGCATTTGGACGGACTCTCACATAGGTCCTGCTGAGTTTTTCAGGGGTTACAGTCATCCAGAATATTCTTCTTTTTTTTTTCCTTTTTTTTCCCCCCCTTCAAAAAAAGGATGCTAATGCCATGCCTCCTTTACAGCTTTTGGGACTGGAGAAGAAGTTGCAATCAGTTAGTGTAGGCTCATCACCCTGTATTCTCCCTGCAAAGTGCTAAGAACAGTTGGAAATGACTCCTCAGGGGAGAGAGATGGCAGAGAGGGAACAGGAGGAAGACTCCACGGTCAAAGACACTCTTCTGACAAACAGTCCTTACTACTGCCACAGTTTGCCTTTCTCTCAGCATGCAATACCCAGACAGGGACTGTGGCTCTTTTCAGTTTTCCTCTTTGGAGGAGTTGCTCAGGAAAAAAGCCACCCTTAAGAAAAGCTGTCTGAAGGGCACTGAAAAAGGAGAGCTAGCTGGTGGACCACTAAAAAGGAAGCCCCACTGACATGAGATGGCAATAGAGGCTTCATGTCAGGAAGGCCTATGTGTCAGCTGTATCATGCTGCCAGTCACTGGTGCTTGTTCATGCAATTAAATTCTGCAAAGCCAAGATAATACAAAGAAATTGCATATTGTGAAGCCTCAGCCAGGGATAAGGATTAAGTGAAGGTTCAATAAACTACTTAGCAATGAATGCTATGGCACTTCTTCAGGAGCAAAATGTGGGTGGAACAGGCAAGGGCTGGGCATGTTATCGTTTCTGGTATTAGGTTAATTGCCTTGCTGATACTCTACAAACTGCTGACTGAGTGGCTTTTTGCTGGACTCTGCCCTTGTTGATGCCAGAGGGGAAAGTCTGACTCCCAATTCTAAGAGTGCCTTGCTGAGAGTAGGAAATCACTGGCAAACGATTGGGAAGGTATATACAGACAGACAAGTATATATGAGAGATCACTCAGCAGAGGAACGGTGGAGACGGTGGAGACGGTGTCAGGAGTAAAGTGGGATATTTAAGAGCATGCATGAAAGAGAAGGGAAGAAAATCAGTGCTGTGCAGGGAGGTGTCCTATAGATGGACACACTCCACTGAACTGGGCACAGCTGTAGCACCATGCTGAACTACAATTATGGTGATTCCTGTTTTGCTGGGTTTACCCCTGCGTGCAGTGTGGGATGTCTACCTACAGCAGCTGCTGGGTGTAAGCCATGAATCCATCGGTGGGGCATTTCTAAAGCTGCTCAGGAGAATGTGGTACCTTATTCCTTCATTGTGACAACTCAGTCTGCTCTCTCAAATCAGCCTCAGGGATTTACAGGGTTGTCAGGCCTCTACAGAGAAACACATGAGTTAAAAAGGGTTTCTTTACCCTATCTTGTCACTCACCCAGAGAATCAGAAGGCAGCTTTGCTTTCCCTGTTGCGCAGCCATGGATTGGCATCATTTTATTTCAGCCTGACTTTGTTATCACATCAAGTAAATGAAATATGAACACCTCGGGGCAGTGAAGAGGATATCAAAAGTTCTTAGTGTAGAAAGCATGATAATAATTAGAATTATACAGTTATAGAATTTGGGATTTGAACTCTAACACTGTTTTCAATAATAGCCTGACCTGACCCAGACCCCTCTGTAGCCAGTTTGCAGATGGTAATAAAACACCACTGCAACAAACTATGGTGGGTAAAAATATTGTGGACAGTGTTTTTATGGAATTTGTTTTATGGGCTGATGTATATGGAAATCACCTTAGAAAATATAGGTATTTAAATGCCCCACAGGATATTAAAGTTTTGTTCTAGAGGCACTTTAATGTGATGATGACAAGGATGAGAACTAACTCCAGCTCTGCTGAACACAGAAGTGAAACCTATTTACTGTCAAGAGAAAAGTGTTTTGGCAGAAGGGTCTTACAGAGGTCACCTGAGACCAGCTATAAAGTGGCAGGTGAGACCCCCATTGGTGAACATAGTATATCCTTCCTCTCTCCTTAAAACACAGAATTACCTGCTTTAAAACACACTTATGCACTCACAAGAAAGGAATCTATTTGATCACTCGGATGACAAGGTGATTGTTTTGCATTCCTTTTCAGTTTAAAATAATAGGTTGTGTTTCAAGCAAATTCACATGTTCTCCACTATCTGAAAGGTAGGAATTAAGAAGGCTGGTGCTAGTTATCCAGCTAATTGTGTACTAATTTGTAAGAGTATAACAGATTTCCAGTTTTGTACCATAAAGAGGAAGTCTAGAAAAGGTTGAGATCCACCCTAAAGAATGCCTTGCTGAAGTATACAGGCAGGCCATGAATAACTTTTCTCTTTTTTTATTTTTCTTTTAGTTTGAACCTGTGAGGAAATTGACTTATTGTAGAACTCCAGATACCATGACATCTTGCAATTGAACTTGAACAAGATCAAAGTATCATTATGTCGATATAGAAGGTGACAAATGTCCTTTATTCAGCACCTCTGAGTGCCATTTATAATGGGACAAAATTAATCAAAAGCACTGCAGAGGTAGTGATCTGGGCATTTTTCACCACCTCAAAAGGAGTCTCTGTAGAAAATGCCAAGCAGTGTGGACTAAGGCCTGGGCATATTATGTAGCATGTCACACAGCAGTCACTACATGGGGACAGAATTGGCAATGATGAGACACCATGGTTTACTATTTTAAAATTTTCTTAACATCTTCCCATGTTGAAGAAGATGGGGAGATTAGAGCATGACTGCCTGTGGAGCCTAGTGAGGCTGCAGGGGATCTGGCTTTCTAGCTACACCAAAATGCAGAGGCAATAAAACTAGGTTTATAAATTTGGCAGAGGCCAGAAAGGTCATGACAGTACTCACAAGGTCTCTGCAGGAATTTGAGATGCTTCAGATGTAGGGACCTTACTAAATCCCCATGTAAAGGAGCATTTTAACTCAGAAAGTTGCATCCTATTCCCTAAATTTTGTGATTAATTTTAGGGTTACATCTACTTGTATTGTTCACACTCTTCCTCTTGAAAACCATTGCCCATCTATACATGTTGAAAGAGAGCATTTATTTGTAATGATTTTCCTCTCCAACAACCATTTATTGACTTACCTTGAATTACAGAATTAGAAAACAGCTGACTGTGAGGCTATGGAAGTAAATACTGCATTGCACAATGAAGTGAAAAGTAACTGGCATAAAAAAAAAAAAAACACTCTGAGCCTTTGCTGAATGGTGCTTAGGAACTAGAATTTGTTTCTGTACAGCACAGCTGGTGTTTGACATGCCATGTGGAAGGTCAGCATGCACTTTCAGTTAATGTCCAGGTGCCACATTTTCCTTTGCTTGACCTTTCCTGGGTTTCAAATCTGGTTTAATCCTTCCCTTGAGGGAGCAGCATAGCAGCAATAATAACTTAATTTATGCCCCCCACAAGTGACCACAGGGGAAATACACACAAAAAACTTTCTATTGCTTTTACTGGGGAACAGGAAAGATTATCTGAGATAAGGAAAAAGAGGGAGAGAATGAGAGAAAAACATTCCCCCCCCCCCCCCCCCCATATTGGGATTGTTGTATCCTTCAGGCAATTATTACAATAGCCTAGAGTATTTGGCATATCTGGCTGGCAGGGAAAAACAGACTTTTTAGACTGTAGAGAATCAAAAAGGTTTGTCTCACATTTATGAAGACTGGTATTGGTATTTGAAATGCACCTTGCATGTGGTACCTGACAAGTTTCTTGTAGCAAGAGTTAGAACCCCAAACTTTTGGCAATTTCCTTTGCTTCAATTTGCTCCTACCTACAAAGATTCCAAAGAGTAATTTCTGAAAAGGTATTTTTTCTTCTGAAACCTTTATCAGAATGAAATCTTCCAGGTAGCTCTAAAAGCACAGATGACATTTACTTCTATACTGCATTGCTCATCTAATGGATTCCTATGTAAGTAAATGGAAAGATATTCTAAAACACCAGTTATTTTCTATTTTACAAGCTGTCCAAGTGCTTTAAATATTACTCAACTGTATCTCCCAACTACTCTTTTCTTTTTTTGTTTTTTTTTTTTTTGTTTTTCTTTTTCCTAATAATAGCTGCTTTGAAAAAGCTATTTGCAGGTTTTTGTGTGTGTGTTTTTTGTTGTTGTTTTTGTTTGTTTGCTTGTTTGTTTGTTTTGTTTTTGGTTTTGGTTTTTTTTTGTTTTTTTTTTTGTTTTGTTTTGTTTTTGTTTTTTGTTTTTTGTTTTTGTCAGAGTCTTGCTCTGGCCGATTTGGAAAGCAACTGCAGCTTAAAAAGCAATAATTTGCAATGTCACTGGGACATTTAAAGAATTTTAAAATATTACTTTAGTAGAGTACTACATTAAAAAAATTAAAAAAACCCAACAAAGCATTGATGAAAAAAGCCCCTTACCTTTTAAAGTTTCAAAACAAAAGTGTCCTTGACAAATGCTTGGAGGGTGGCTACAAAAGAAAACGTTGCCTTAGATAGGAAGAACTAAGCTGCTAAAAACAAGAGATGCAGACACTGCACTGCAGGCTCTTGCAAGATAAATAGGGAATGGTGTCTAGGACCACCTGCTTCCATTGGCAAGTTGTCCTAGAGGTCCCCCATGGAGCTAGGACCTTCAAAGAAGTGGCAAAGCACCTAGGAAGATGTGTTATCCCCATATCCACACCTGGGGCAAAAGCCTGCTCACTGCTCCCTGCCAGAGCAGCCTTTTGGAGCAGTATGGGGTTTCCAAGGCCAGAAAGACACTATTAGTTTTCATGCATGAGTGTGGGGTTTTGTGAAGATATGCCTTGGCTACAGATAATTTCTGAAAGAGAGATCATATTTCAGAAGACCTGTTTCATGCAATGTCAAGTGATCACCTTAGAGGTGATGGTGGTGCTAGTGGGGAGAGGAGAGGAGAGGAGAGGAGAGGAGAGGAGAGGAGAGGAGAGGAGAGGAGAGGAGAGGAGAGGAGAGGAGAGGAGAGGAGAGGAGAGGAGAGGAGAGGAGAGGAGAGGAGAGGAGAGGAGAGGAGAGGAGAGGAGAGGAGAGGAGAGGAGAGGAGAGGAGAGGAGAGGAGAGGAGAGGAGAGGAGAGGAGAGGAGAGGAGAGGAGAGGAGAGGAGAGGAGAGGAGAGGAGAGGAGAGGAGAGGAGAGGAGAGGAGAGGAGAGGAGAGGAGAGGAGAGGAGAGGAGAGGAGAGGAGAGGAGAGGGAGAGGAGAGGAGAGGAGAGGAGAGGAGAGGGAGAGGAGAAGGAGAAGGAGAAGGAGAAGGAGAAGGAGAAGGAGAAGGAGAAGGAGGAGAAGGAGAAGGAGAAGGAGAAGGAGAAGGAGAAGGAGAAGGAGAAGGAGAAGGAGAAGGAGAAGGAGAAGGAGAAGGAGAAGAAAAGGAAAAGGAAAAGGAAAAGGAAAAGGAAAAGGAAAAGGAAAAGGAAAAGGAAAAGGAAAAGGAAAAGGAAAAGGAAAGAGCTGTATCCTCCTTTCCTTGCTTGGAAGAAAGCTTGAAGGGGATGCTGTAGCTAATCCTCTTCCATGAAGTCAGGAGTGGGACTGTCCTCTACACCTTTTTTACTAGGCAAACTAGACCTATTGTTCTACTCCACCTCCAAATATTTTATTTTGAGACTTAACCTGTGGCTGAAAGTTAGAGATCACAAGAAGGCTATCAGGGATTTCTCGGTCCAGATCCTTTTCTTTCCTTCTCTCAAAATTTGCCTATTCCTGTTTTATTTTAGAATAAGGTTCACAGAGTTGGCTCAAGACAGCAATCAGCTAGCAGAGCACAGCATGAAAACTATCCCAAAGGGCCTCCAAGGGCCAGCTCTGCATCCAGGAAAGTGCCAAAATCCTTGGAACAATGGCCATGAGCAGCTGCAGTGGATTTCTGCCACCTCAACATTTCTCTGTAGATGAAGAGAATCTGAGAAAGGAGTAACTATTACTGTAACCTTGCTTATGTCTCAAATGTCATGGAATCCTAATTTTTCTTTAAAAGGGGCCAATTTCACTGAGATTTTAATTGGAAAGGACTGTGATGCAACAGAGCAGAAATTAACCCACAGAATGCATAATTCATCTCATTTACAAAGGTTTTTATTGCTGGTCCCTTAGGCCCTAAGCACAGCCCAGACTGTGTTTGGGATAAGAAATACCTGATTTCTCTTGTCTCTCATCAAATTAGGCTAGCACAGCCAGTACTTAGAAGGTTGCCATTCCCCAGAAAACTCCATGTGTGGTCTTTGTTTCTGTTCAGCAAAAAATCCAAATGTTTTCAGGCAAAAAACACCTAAGGTTATCCAATCCCAGGCTATTATCCCCATATATTCTTAAGGTAGAACACCCTGTTGTTATGATGGAATTAGAAAAAAACTGTATAGAAATACATTCCATTGCCCATCCATACATAACCCACATCACCTAGTAGAAAATTATGTTACTTCACCAATGAAGTACCAACTTCCATCTTTCCTCTTAAGCTATGTTCTTTCCCTGGGAGTGTCATGCCAAGAATATCTTTGCAAGGCTGCCACCTTTTTCTGTGGACCTGTTACCACCATGAGAAGGTGTGGTATTGTGCAGTATGAGAGTCTTTCTTTGCCTTTGTTAGGTGAGCAAAATAGGCTTGTCCAGGGGCAAATGAGCTAAAAGCTCCCTCCTCTTTAGTCCTCGGCATATTAATTAATATCATTGTCCTTGTTTTCTTTCAATTCCTTAAAAACATATTTATGAAGTGGCTTAGTCCAAGCCTGATGATGTATCTACCCTGCTCAAGGTTTTTTTGTTTTTTGGTTTTTTTTTGTTTTTTTTTTTTTTTTTTTTTGTTTTGTTTTTTTTTTTTTGTTTTTTTGTTTTTTTTTTTTTTGTTTTTTTTTTTTTTTGTTTTTTTTTGTTTTTTTGTTTTTTTTTCTCCTTGATCCAGAGCTGCTATTAACTCTACCATTTGCATGGAGATTGAGATGCTGGAGCAGGCTGCTTCTGCTCCTGTAGTGACACAGCTTTTTCTGGTATGTCCTTGCTGTTCAAGTAACCTGTGTCTGCCATCCACTCATGAAATGGCTGTAATAATCTTGACTCCCAGGTAGGATAAACTGCCCTGTATGTTTAAGGCCCCATGGACATGACCCTGGCTTGTAACAGCCCAACAATAGCAGCAAAGTAGCTGAAGCATCCAATGCTGCAGAACATGAAGGGCAGCAGGGTGAGTGGAAAGTGCTTGGCTCCTGTCATTCAGTGCACAGGTTTCTCCTGAGGTCATGATGGTAAGAGGGAAATCCTTCCAGGGGAATTCTGAATAACAGAAACACAACACATCAGCATTGTAGGGCACAGGTGGAATACCTCAGGAATAACCTCTCTACCCATTTCAACACTGTTTTTGCTGTTGTGTGAAGCTGGAGTCCACAAGCATGGAGAGCATATGTGGGATTTTCAAATATTTCCTTCTGTGTATTACTCTGCAACCTGCTCTTACTTACCAAGCTTTAGTTTGAAATATAGAGTCAAACTGCTAAAGCTCAAAGAAGGACTAAAGTTGGAAAATAAGTCAAAGCTCTAATTAGCAGTCCACAGCCTACAGCAAAGTAATAACCTGGCCATGCACTTTCCTGTTCCATCCACCTCTCTAGCTGCAGAGCTCTTTCAGTCAGCCCACCCTAAGTCATCCCATAATTTTTCTTGTCTTGAATTCAGTGTCCTGCTGTTTCTTCCCAGCTCTTCATTCATCTGTGTTGATCAGTCAATTAGGTGTTCAGCACGGACAGCCACCACTCATTTCACTTCACGCTCTTATACACAGTTCTCTTGCTTGTAAAAATTGCTAACCCGCCCAAGCTGATACTTAAGACAGCCAGTAAACATGTCCTCACCAGTGACTGATGAGGGGTGTTTCTGCACACACTAATGAATGCACATATTGAGATAGATGCATTTTATTACATCAGACTTTACACCATTTCCTCTGGGATGAATTTTATAGATGCAGTAAGGTTTTTACAGCATCTGAAAAGACTCAAGCACTGAAAGGTAGATTTATACACCCTCTAGTTTTACAAATATAGTGTACAATCGGTGGTCAGTGGAGTTCTAAATGACCTCCCTATGGTTTTTGCCTTTTAACTGCAGAAATACAAACCCTGAAGAGTGCAGAAATAAAATACATAACATGATAAGAATTTTAAAAGGGGAACATTTAGGTATTTTATAGTCATTACTATAAACTTAATTCAGCTCTTCATTGAAAAGAGGCCTATAGATACAAGCAAAGGTTGTCGTTTTAATTCATATCGTATTCATTGTGTTATGCTTTGTTATTTTTATAGTGAACACAGATAGTTGGCTATTAACTTAAATTACTAGGGGAAGTTCATCTTTTGAAGTTATTCCTAGCTTCCTTTTGTTGGTCTCTAAGTAATGAAAGCTTCTTGAGTCTGATTTATTTGCCATCTAGAAAGGACAGACTTTGAGAAGGGTTGCCACTAAAGCCATTGCCATCTAAATTACATGGAAGTATAATTAATGACCAGCTTTAATGACCTTTGAACTGGGCAATGAAAACGTAGTTTTTATAGGGTCAAACCAGCCAAATTCTGCTCTATGTTGTTGTACACAGGAGCTGAAGTACATGGGAGGTAAATTTCTGAAACTGATAGCAAAATTTAGTCCAAGACCTGGGCAATCATTGACTTATCCAGAGCAAACAGCAGGCAAATGCTTGATTTGCCTTTTGTGCTGGTGTAATATTTTGCCTTTAACTGATTGATTTCTGATTCATACTGATGTAACTAAAAGGAAAGTATTTTTTCAAGGTGGAAGGGAAGTTTATTATGACAAATAATGAGGGAGGTTTTCAAAATTCTCCAAGCAAATAATTAACCCACAACTTCAAAACATAGATGTTCCCCACACTGTTTTCTTGGACTTACTCCAAAATTATTTTAAAAGTCTCCAACAGACAGCCTTTTCCCATTCCCATGAGCAGCTCCCATGCCATCTTAAAGATGGAATCATCTACAAGACACCCCAGCTGTTTCCTTTAAAATGTTCCTTCTCCCCATCTCATCACATTTGGAGCCCTCATGGAATAGAGGTTATTCCCCAGTTGTTCTTCTCAGCCCCAAGGAGAGAAGTAGTGGGGTAGGACTGTCCTGAGTGTCACAGCGCCAGGCTACCTGTCTGCAGCAGTGTGTCACCCTGCCACACAAAAGGTTCTCTAGATCATCCTGCTGCTCCTGGGTGGGAACAGATTTTGGGAGCCCTAACCAGAAGACAGAAGTGACTTGGAAAGCAAATGGGACCCATCAAAGGTCAGGAGGAAAAAGAATCCACTGCTAAAACTCCAGGTAGAAAACAGTAGGGCATGGGCTGGTCATACATAGGGAATACATGAAACAGGCTTTTGCCTAGGACGAGGCAGAACCAAGTACCCCAGGACAGAGGAGCAGGATGGTGAACTGTGTTGCCCAGAAACAAGGTGTCCCCTGTCCTTTGGTAGCTCCTTTTGTATCTGATAGGCAGCATCTCCCACTGGGTTTCTACATTCCACTTAGCTTTTACATTGGGAAAGAAATGTAACTGTTGGATGCACACCCAGGAAAGTTTCCTGCCTCCAGCACATGTGGTGGTCTGACAGCATCAGTAGTTCTACTAAGGTTTTGCCAGAAGGTTGGATCTAATGTATGCTTCAAGTCCTTATACAGCAGGTACAAGGTATCTTATACAGCAGCTTTAAAAATCTGCCTTATTCATCTGCTTATTGCTATTCTATCAGTTTAGCACAGGCAAACCCTCACTTGCTCTTTGACTTAAGAGCCTCTGAGGCATCCTCTTGTCTGTGTCACCACCCTTTGTGAAGAGTCTTTCCCTTCATTAATTATTGTTCTTGGATCTCCCCAAGTAGCTGACTCTGGGGAAAGAAAAAGGAGACCCCTTGCAGGAGTAACCCACAGTTTTCATTTATGTGCCATTAAGAGACATGTCCACCCTGTTGAGTTGTAATGGCTCTAGCGATTCTTTCAGTAGACCCCTATAACAAGACAGAGCACTTCAAACAATGCAAAGGTCCTTGGTCATGTCCAGTCTATTTCTACAAACATATACACAATAAAAGATCCTCAGCTGAGACTATCCAAGAGCTTCAAACAGTCCAGACACTTCTTCCACACAGATGTGCTTTTCATCCCACTCACGAGAACTCTCCTTCATCAGGGCTTAAATTCTGTCCCTGTAGGAGCCAGTTAAGCACTTTGTTGCTGAATTCAGCAGGAGCCAGATCTCTGCCCAGATGTTCCTCCTTTGCTCTAACATCTCCCTGCACTCCTGGGCTCCTATTGCCACTTTGTTGTGCTTCCCTTCACACACTTCATTCCTTTTCTTCTCCCCGATTGACAAACAACTATTTCTGGCAAGCAGCGGAAGCAGCAGAGGATGCTTGCTGGTGTCCTTGCCAGATGATGTTTCCATACAAGTGGGTCAGTGTTGTGACTTGTGCAATCATCCTGGGGATACTGTGCCCTCATTCATGACAACAATCGGCCTCTCAAAACCCCTCACATAAAATAGCTGGTAAGAGCATCCTGTTATCTCTCTTTTTTGACTGTGTGTAGCTGGTACAGGCTACTCTGCCTCATGCGTGCTGTGCACTGGATACAGCTATGTGAAGATTTCAATTTCGTTTTTCAATTGCTTTTTCTGCTGGGTCTGATCTAATTGCTGTCTGGATGCATAGCTGGCACTTCAAGTGGTAATGGGAAGACCTAGGGAATGCCTTTGAGCTTTAAAATCTCCTTAGGACAGCTTCTTCCCCTTTCAGAAAATTTGCTAAGCTTCTAAAACTTGTAAAAATAATTGGTCAATGTGGAAAAGAACTTAGACTGTAATACTAATGTGCTAGAATTCAATCACTACACACACCATGGCATCACTTCAACAGATACAGCTTAGCAAGCATTAGATTTACAGCCTTTTTTTCCAGCTTGGTCTGCAGAGATAAATTCTTCAGCAGTTCTCAGGACTTTCCTGGATTATTCTCAGCCAGACAGATCTCATATGTCTCCCCTTCCAATCCTAATAGCTTTTCACATACAGTTCCATTCTCTGGATGTATTTGCCTCCTTTGGCGTTTGGATCTTATCCTTCATTTTCCCTAAAGGTTTTGGCAATTTTCAGGGAATTGTCCTGAAAATTAAAAGGTGGACAAGTAGTTAATTCAAGACCAAGTGTTGCACATGTGGGACTGTTTCTTTGAGGATGGACAGCTCCTGATTAACACCTTGGGATAATAGGACTGGTTGTTACTTGGGATGTTTGATTCCTCAGTGCTTCCAAATTGTTCAGCCAAACACCTTGTCTGCTGGCTCTGGTTCAGTTTCTGTTCCTTGTTTTGCATTATATTACAGGACAAACTCCAGGCTGGGTAGGACTTAGATTATTGTGTATTGTCATTCCCAGTTTCTCTTTTCTGGGTGGGTGTGGCAAGTTGATAATTTATTTTGGTACAAAGAAAAATTAATGGAGATATTGTGAACTCCTAGTTGGGCCACTTAAGTGTTTCCCTGGGACCAGCTATAACTGTTTCAGGTAATTGGAGTGTGTAATGGGTGTAATTAAACACACAAGTCTTAGCAGCTAATTCCTATACCTGGTCTTTGAACTGTGCCAATTTAGGAGCTATAATATATGCTGTACCTCTGGCAGGACTTAGCAATAAATGTCCAGGGAAACCCCTTGGACACATAGAGCATAAAAATCTCAGTCTAGTCAAGGGCTATTGACACATTCAAAGGTATGATACTGATCTGATGACCTTGAGTTGAGACTCAATGTGATGAAATCAAAAACGTGAAATTTAAAAGGAAGATAGCAATTTCCACTACGTAAGCATGGAAGGATGCCTTAAAGAGTGATTAATGTGGCATCCCATTAGCTTTAAGTACTACAGAACATCTGGCATATTTCCCCCTTGACTACAAATTTCTGAGCACTGGTGTTATGTCATCTCACAGTATTCATTTTCTCCCTGTCTCTATAATTCATCTCAGCAATTGTTGTTCATATGAAAGTAATTATATAAATGCACTTGATTAAATTAGCTTTCATCTAGTACAGTTTTGGTTTTTTAAATATGGGCATTTCCCCTCCAAAAATAACTCAGAGGAACTGATGCATATATTGAGCCACATGATGGAGATTAAAGTCCCTCAGTACTTCTAAGACAGGACATTTCAGCACACCTAGGGCCCAAATCTGGTACCTGGGGTCAATCCACTGGGCTCCTCACAGAAGTACCTGGGCAAAATTTAGTTCACAGAAGCAGCCAACTTACTGAAAATTTAGTGAAATTCTGGAAACTGGCATTATTTGTTCAAGTTTTGCTGATTTGCAACCCTTGGGGGTTTGATCTCTCTCAAAAGTCAGCCAAAGAGTGATAAAGACCAGACCGCACGGCACAGTGACCTTGGGTTCTCTCTTCTGTTACCATGTCTTGGGTGCTTTAACACTGAGCAGATTGGGTCCAAGTGTAAGAGGATAAAGTCAGAGTGATTAGGGATTTGTCCCATGACTTCAGCACTGTTGGATCCTCTTGAACACTTTAAAAGCACTCATGAATTATGGACATAACTGTGCGTGCCAACACACACTTTTGAAATGTTAATTTTTTTCATGTCTCGAAGTCAATTTAAAAAAACCCAAAATAACCCACCACCTCAAGGAAACAATATGTGTTGCAATATGAATTACAGTCTTTATGACTTTCCCTGTCTCCTGCCTTATAAGTGTGGATCAGAGCTGTATCTGGGGGGAGCCACAGTGGGGGCAAAGAGCGGCTCCCAATCCTCTCAGTCCTTCAATGACTGTACTCAGCATTCAGCCCTCCATGTTGCGCTAAAGTCATTCACTTTGGAGCATTACAGAATGAATATTTTTAAAATATCCACCATTTGGATCATCTCCCTCTTTCTCCCCCTACCTCTATTTTGAAGAAACAAAAAAATGGAAACACCTTCTGTGCAGGGCCAAGTGCATATCACTCCTAACCACCCACTCTCCTCTCTTCAGCATCAGCAGTTCTGCTGAAGTCAGGCTGACCTGACTTCACTTGGTGCTAGACAAATCTCAGCGTGCAAGTGTCGCCTGAGGGAACATGAGGTGGGAGGAGGAGAGGAGATGAACATTCCAAACCCAGGATATGTTACCACCAGTCCCTCACTGCTGCACTCACTAAAGTAGAAGTGACAGAAGGCAGGAGCATGGGGAAAGGGAGAGGGGCTCTTTCACTCCACGGGCACTTGAAGTAACTTGTGCTTTGCTGCATTCACAGAGTGGCAATGGTGGTGCCATTGCACTAAGCAGGAAGCAGTCCCACACTGTGCATTTTGAAGGGGATTTTTTGTTTCTTTGAATGCTACTGGCTCTCTTTCACCATCTCATCCCAAGTGTACTTCGAAATAGGAACAGTCCTGAGTGTATTTCTAAATAAGAACTGTTCCTAGAATGAATGAGTTGCAGGTTGTTCCCTCACACAGGCACGTGCTATGATTCCCCACTGAAAGTAAAACTGTTTCACCCTGCTCAAGAAGAACAGGCTAAACAGCTCCAGAGAGAAGCTGCCTCTCCCACTGAGCCACTTGCTTGCCTTGGCAGTGTGGTACAACAAGGAAGGGTGGGGAATATACCACAGATAAACATAGACCACCTGAAGAATCTGTTTCCTGGGCTTGCCCTGCATCCCAGCTTCTCATCCTGCAAAGTGGGGAGAATGGTACCATGCCATCTCCCTTCTGGGCTGTAAGAATGTGTGCATTTCCACCCTGTCTCATGCTCTGGGCACCAGTTAACTATATACATTATTATGCATCCAGACAGACTGTGGTTTCTTACCTTTCTTTTTTCCTCACAGCTGGAGTCAACAGAAATACACCAATTTATCTTATCTGTGTATCACACACCTTTAAATAACAGTTGGAACATTTGGTATACCTCAGGTTCAAATAGGCCCTATAAAAATGCTCTTTTCCACAGAACAGATTCTTAGCTCCAGAGGAGAAAGGGTCCCCCATGTCTTGAGAGGAGTTTTCTTATTATCTAATTCATTTAATATAAATCTAGCTCTACTATCGATGATATAATAAAGCCGTCTTAGGGGAGGTAAAGTTTAAGATGAATTGCATGTTTGGAATACTCCATTAAATTTTTGATCCCTCGGTTATTCAGAGCTGGTCACGCACATCCAGCCAAAATACAGCACCAGCCACCACAAAGGTCACAAGAAATCCTACTAATAGGATAGAAGATTAATAGTAGGGAGAAAACACTGTAAGAGGTTTGGGTTTGGCTAAGCATGCACAAGGCTGGCTGCTTATCTGAAATGTATCCAAAGGACTGTTGCCTAAAAACCGTGAGCTTGGTAAGAATGAGCTTTTTAAGTTGACTCATCCTAGCTTTTTGGTTTAGTTGGTCAAAAAGGGGAAAATGTTGGGATTACATATTGGGAAAAGGCCCAACAAGGAGATTTTTCTTTGGAAGACACAAGCTGCTAACAAAGGTGGTTAAAGGCATGGATTTTCACTTATTCAGCACCATGTTAGTGCACATAGACCACTTCTATTAAAATACATTTTCAAGGCTGCATATTCGTGCTCTTGTATTAGGAAATGCCCCGATTAAAATCATCCCATTCAGTTCATCCCATTCAGAGTCTAGATTCCATGGTGGTCCATAGCTTCCCAGTGCCACACAATCTGTGTTGTGCTCACCCTGCCTCAGCCCCTGAACTCAGAGGATGATGTTCCCTTAGGGAGAAGCTGTGCAGCACATTCCTGCCTCCGTATTAGTCCTGTGCCATCCCTCACCTTACTTACCACCCACCACTGGAGGAAGAATCACTCATATCTTCTTCATGAGGCCTCCTGCAAAATTTACAGTCGGCAGTGAACTTCTTCACAGGTGTTTAGAGATAGCCTCTAGCAATAACTCCTATAAATGAAAAGCAATTCAGCACCTTTCTACATGTAAGGAATACAAGGCAAAAAGAGATAGTGGTGAAAGCCAGTTTCCCATGTACTATAGTTGCAGCTTTAAATGTCCAGCACTTCTGCCATTCAGCCTGAAGGGTTTTAAGGCAGAAATCAGAAAATGGAAAGCAAACAATCCCTAATCCTGTCAGAATAGGGGCTTGGGGGCATGAAGGAGGGTGTCTACTCCATTTTTCTCTGTGAAAAATGTGGATTTGAAACAACAGTGGTTTTTGCATAGTGTTTGTTGTGCTGTTGCTTTTGGATGTAAAAATCATTTTGTTGTTATTTTAAGATCTTAAAAAGCAATTTTTTATTTCAACCTGAAATCTTGCTTTAAAAGTATTTGTAAAAACATTAAGCAGCTCTTAAACCTAAATAATAATTTAAAAAATATATTCGTCACTATGCCAGTTGCCAATCATGTGTGAGAAGTCTGGTTGAAGAGATTAGCTCTGCACCAAGGTCCCAGACTTAGGGAGAACTGAAATTTCTCCACAGCAGTCTTCAGTTGCCTTCAGTTTGTATTTCACAGATTTTTCCAGTCCCCTGCCTCACAGGTAACAGCTTTTCCAGCTTTCCCAGACAACAAGGACATCCAGCCAGGTTAACAAGCATGCTGCTGGCTCACCTAGGATCCTTCTCATGCAGAAGAGGGTGGATGAATCCCCCTGAAACTCAGTGCAGTCTCCTTGCTGGCCCTCACTCTACGTTTTGGTTCCCTGAAAGCCAAAGCAGATGAGTAATAGGGAAAGGTGCAAAGCAGCATCTCACTGAGATCCTGCACTGGGACATGGCTGAGGCATATCCTGGATGCACACCCATATCCCTCCATTCAGGTGGGCATCTGTTGCCCCTAATTTATGCCCCTGCCATAAGTTGTGTGGGCTCAGTGCAGGTGCAAGGAGAGGTGTCTGTTCCCCACTCCTCTGCCAATATTCTCATTATGGCATTTGCCTAGGCAGAGACTCTGCTAGCATAAAACTGGGCTTTTTAACTTTCAAATCCACTCAGAGAAATTGGGCAAAGCTGTGTTACTCCCTACAGCAAAGGACATGCTTGTTTGCAAGACTGACTCAGTACCAGTATTTCACACAGTAAATAATGAGACTAGGAAATAAATATTGGAGAGAAAAGGAAAGTTGCCAAGATGAGGCATTTGCTTGAGACAATGAAGGCGGGGTCTACATATTTTAGAGTGTTTCTGTCCCTTTGTTCATAGACAAGAAAAATTCCAGGAGGACAGTTACTCTTCCTTCAGCAAACCCTCCTCCTCTCCAGACCTGCTTTCTCAGGTCCCTCTCCAGAGGTCTTATATGTGTTAAAATAGGTTAAATATCTTGGCACTTACTGTGGGAGGGTAATATTTGGAAACAAAGCCAGGCAGACTTTGTTCCCAGGAACCAGTGCTGTTGGCAGCATGCATGCTCATTCATGGCAGCTGCAAAACAAACCCTGTTCCTGGTAGCTGTTGTTACTGTAAGAATGTAAAAGTTGTTCATCCACCACAAACAGGAACTAAAAACCAGCAGGTGCTCACTGTGGCATTAGCAAGACTGCCTGCACAGACTATTCCTAAATATGGTTTAGTCTTCTTCAGGATGAGCTCCAATTCATTACGTGAACATAAAGCTCCACGGTTAATAAAACAAACCAAACCAAAACATTGTCCTTTCACTTGAAAGGTGTGATGTGCCCTCACAGAGAGGAGTTTTCTAAGTCGGGACGCTCTGCAGTGCCATGAAGGTGTGAAGAACTCCAGCTGCACACTGAGCTGTGTTGCAGCGTAACAGCGAGGAAAACATGGCACATCCACCCCTGGTGTCACTCTGTGGTCTGATAGGCAACAGTCCTGGGATGAACTTGCCCTAGTGAATTTAAACAGACTCCTGACTGTGAGTGAGAATAGGAATGGATGCAGACATGTCCCCCAGGCTGAGCACATGGCTGTCCTGCAAACCACCATATCAGAACACAATCCTGTCATGTGCAACTGCCAAGCACTGCACCTGAAAGAGGAGAGTAACATACATAAAATACATTTGTTTCCATATGCAAGGTGCTGAATATTGCCTTCCCTGATGTACATACAGAGGATGTAACACGTGGCAATAGAGTTTGGTGTCACGCAAGATGATTTACACTTAGGAAGTGCTGTGACTATGTTTTCTCTTTCTTGTATCATTTTGCATCAGGTCATTTCACTGCCAGCAATTGAACAGATCTGCAAGCTGAGCAGGCATTAATAATGCTGGTAATGCCCCATTAGTGCCTGTCACTGCTGATCTCTAGCTCAGTGCAATTATCAAACGTCTGATGCGAAGAGTGATAGGCTCGTGCCATGCAGCATGCAGCTTTTGAAAAGCAGTGAGGCAAGCCCAGTACATCTGAAGGGAATTAATGGCAAATTGGCAATATTGATGGCAGCCAGGCAATATTGAAGCAGCAGCTGGAACAGCTGTTGCTGATGTTCTCCTGTTCTGCCATCCTGTCCAAGCCAAGCAGAGGCTGCCAATACATCCTGCACATGCAGGAAAACTGTCCGCTCTGCCTTGGCTGGCTCATTTGTGGTGGCTTCTTTGGATTGAGCCATCACTTCATTTTTTTCTGAAGCTTGCTTGATTAAGCTGGCTGTTGGCTTTAATAACAGCCTTCCTCCTGTTGCCCTCTCTTTTCTCTCTTCATTTCAGGGTACAGTAAAAATTATACATGATCATTTGCCATGATCAAGCTTAATTTTAACCCCTGCCCCCCTGTTTCATGTCTCTAAAGGAGTGCTGAACTAGGAAGGGTAGCAAGGCTAGCTGAGCCATGCCAAAGCCTTCTGTCCCTTGTTCTGTGGCAAGGTATTTCTTGGGGGAAAAAGAAGGTGTCTAATCCTAGCAGCAGAGCTATACTAAATGGTCCCTGGAAAAACATGGAGAAAATTTGCTGCAAGCAGATTAAAAAGTTTAATGAGTTACACAGGGACAATGTTTTATCAGAAGAGAGGAGGGATATCTCTAGCCATCCACCCACATGTTACTTCATGCTTTCTCTGTCCGGTGAATTGGGTCATTGGGCAGAAATCAATTTCATGAGGTCTTTTCACTGGACCAAAAAAAATTGCCCTCATCACCTCTTTCCTCAAAGGAGCAAGACTAGTGCTTTTCTCTCATGCTCAGGCTGTGCAAATCCAAAATTACTCCACAGAAGGTAATAACTCCACACTATATCTCTGGGAATAATGCTAAAAACACAGAAACTTTTCCTTTAGATTTGTTACTATTGGTTGTGTAATGATGTACCTAGAGAGCCAAAGGCTGGGTCAGGGTCCCTCTGTCGTGGGAAATATGGAAATGTGTATTAAATTACCATTCTTGTTCTCAAAACTTTTATACTCAAAACGATAATGCATTTTCAATCCATATTTCATGAAAGTATATTGTTATAATAGTTTTCATCTCAAAGACTCTGTAATCACATCTCATTGTATGACATAGTCACAGAGTGCAAGTGCTAAATGTTCACTATGCAATCCAACAGTGAAGAGACTTCAGCTCAAGACAGATGAATAAAGGTTTGACTTATAGGGCAAGTGCTAAGGGAGGATCGGTGTTCATACAATCCAAACAAGAGCAGAGTGTTTAATGTCTGGCTTGAAAGATTCATGGCTAATAAACTCCATAATTTCTGACTTCATCCTACAAATATGGAAATTATCCTGCTTGGATATGAACATTGGCTGCTGCAGTCTTTCATCTGCTTGGCCAGCATAGCCAAGGAATATCCCATTCATACATTCCTCCCTGTCTCTGTCCAACCAGATCACTTCCCTCCTACCACTGCTGAAGTTAAACAACTCTCAGCATTACCAGTTCAAATCCCTTTTCAGTGGTTTACATAACTGTGCTTGCAAAAACTGGATTAAAATGCTTTGTAAGCTGTATCTTTCAAGGTCTATTACGTAGCTCACTGGTAACATTCATGTTACAGCAAAACAGTTCTCCTTGCCACATAAGCTGTCAGAGTTTTGTTGTTCTTTTTCTTAGTTTGTGTCTTGCAAACTGGGATGAAAAAGCCCAGTCATTGTAGGTACCACACACAATTGGTATGAAAAAGCAGCGCTGACACCAATGGCATCATTTTCTCAGCTCAGAAGAAAGCAGGGGTGCTGAGCTGAAATGTGTTTGAACCGAGTAGGCTGTTTTGTTAGTCCTGTGTTGCCCATGAAATCTGCAGTATTGCTTACTGGGATCTTCAGCAGGAGATAGAGTTTGGCTTTCATGTTCTGTCACAGTGTGGAGCAGGAAAAAAACCAACCTGGATTCAGTATTTCCTTGGAATATTTCTGGATGACAAAGAGGTAGTGCTCTTGTGAGCTGCTGTGAGGCATCCTACTTCAGACGTGAAGTGCCTGATGCTTACAAGAAATATGAAGATACATGGCAATGTGCATTAAGATTTCCACAACCCTACTCCCTTCTTCCACCTGGCCACCTTGTTTATTGATTTCAGCATTTTCTCTAGAAGTGCTGACAAAGTTAATCTCGTCCAGACAGATGTAAAATGGTTACAAAAGGTCCATGAATTTGCAAGTGCAAAGGACAAGTATTGTGAGCAGCCCTCACCCACCTGACATATACCTTGTCCACGTGTGGATTAAATGTCAGTTCATTTCTATAGGGTCAGCAGAGGAAAGTGAGGATGGTTTAAAAGCAATGCCCTCCCCTCTCCTCTCCCTGCCACCATAAGCAGGTGTGTACAGTGGATGCCTTTGAACTTCCCTTATAGAATCAGAAAATTTTATTTCAACGCAACAGCTCTGTGGGTATGGGCATGTAAATTCATGGAGTCATTTTGGTTAGGAAAAACCTCTAAAATCACTGAGTCCAACCATTAACCCAGCACTGCCAAGCCCAACATTAAACCATGTCCCTAAGTGCTGTGTTACTTTCTAGGCCAATAACTGACCTTAAGCATGAAGCCTACATGTCATGGTCAGAAAACCTCCCCATTTGGTTGACTCACAGACCTTGAATGGAAACAAGCAGTCTGACTTACAATAATTGTACAGCCTATGAGGAACAGTGCATACTCAAATAACTGTATTACCTCAGTCTCCGATCATTGCCTTTTGTCCTCTGTGAAAAAAAACCAGCATGTCAGAGCTCTCATGGTGCTTTTTAATGTAGTAACATAATGTATTGCCCTTAAAGTGTTACGTTTCTTCATTAACCATCATCACTACTCACTACACAGTGCCCTATCACATATGGCAAAGGAGATCTGGTTTTCAAAGACTCAGTGGTAGGAGTAGAACAAACAAGGTGAAAAAACTGGAAAGTTTGTTGTACTTTGTTTAATTTTTTGTTTTGTTGGGTGCTTTTTTGGTTTTTTTCTTTTTTTTTTTTTTTTTTTTTTTTGCTTCTATGCCTCTCTTTGATACGTTGGGCATATTCTGTGACTGAATATTCAGTCACTATTGTAACTGAAGTGTGTTTATGAGTGACCAGGAATAGTTGTGATGGTCTTCTGACAAAGTAAAACATCATGAGGGGAGGGAATTTATGCTCTCTGTGTGCAGAGCTACCAGAAATACCAAAGCAGCAAGCTCCATAAGGGTCAAGTTCATGGAGAAGGTCCATTGATAGGGCTGGGAGGAAGAATAGGGGAAGAAGGGTGTGCTACATCTTGCATCTAACAATGCGAGGCAAATAACACAATTTCTTTTTATCTCCAATATTTTCTTTTCTCTCCGTTCCTGCTAATGATCTTTCTGCTCCTTTTCTTGATGTTCTTGCTGCAAAAACATGTAGATGCAATTCATTACTTCCTGCTTGTTTGCAATGTGGATCAGCTCTACATTCAGGGCCCATGCAGGTGTGCAACTCCAGGACTCCATTTACAGCACCAGGATTTTCAAACCATAGTGGTGATCACCTGTCGTTTGAGGCCCTTCTGGAATCAGCTCTGTCACCTGGCAAGAGACTGGGCCATACCGTGCTCTCAGCACACCTGGGCAAGAAATGTTTTACCTCTCACACAACAAATCTTAAAAGTGCATTTTTCTCCTGCTGTGTGTCAGATCAAAATTTTTCACCTGTGGTAAGAGACAGTCTTCCATGACATTCCCAAGTCTGAGGCATTCATCTCTGATGGTGAAGCTCCAGGTGTTCATAGAGGTTGTGCTGGTTACAACTAAAGCTGACATCTGGTTCTACCCTAAAACAGGCGCTAAGTTATTTACTACCCTGGCTGAGAATGCCCTGAGTTCCTTTCTTGATGAAAATGTTAGAATCAGTGAATTTCTGCATCAATGAGCACTGGGGTCAGTGAGCTGACCGACTAATAAGAATGTTTCATAAAGAATTTCTTGAAAACATAAAAGCACCACATTCTTTAAAGCAGTTGCATATTAAAAGATTCTAAAAGCCAGTATTGCAAGTTCTATTATTCCTTTAAAAAGCTCCATTTGACTAGATGAGTTTGGATCTGCTCTTACAGTGATGCAATTAAAGTAAAATATTCTATTGTACCAGCAGCCACTGGAGTTAGGAAACCCCATTTTCTTCATCAGATCTGAAAGGCTAAAATGGTGTCCATTCTACACGTGACAAATGTGTTCCATGTGGTTCAACATACTCTTCTAAGTGAGCCTGCCCTCTGTATACTGCCAGTTCAGTTCTGACCCCATCCCTGCTTTTCCAGTTCTTTACAAAAACCTTGAGCTAAGCCTTTCCTCCTTTGAAGAAGTAATTAGCTCCCAATGAGGAGGAAGTCCATCCTGCAACACATTGTTGAGTTTTTTCCTATTTCAGCAGGTACAGCTGTTTTTCAGTCTGACTGAAATGCTGTGAATGGCCCTTCACTCAAGTCAGAGAGCTTTCTCAGCAGGAGGTCAGGCAGCCAAGCATTTGACTGTTTGCTTTGTTAAAAAAAAAAAAAAAACCAAAAAAACAAAACCTTAAATCCTTTTTCCTGACTGTGGCAAAATGTTTTTGAGATCTTGGCAATTGTTTCTGTGTAACTTACAGTAATATTGACCCAGCAGCTTCCGAGCTGGCTACATCACCTAACACCAAGAAAACCCATGTGACTGGTGAGAGGAGCTCCAGGGACACTGCTACTGCAAAGGCAGCCCATTACAACTTTCAGTTGAAGTCAGAGTTTGGAGTCTATTTTGATACTTTTCTTTTAGACAACTGACTTTAATTCAAAGCATAGAGAGCATGAGTAAAAATTACTAACATTTGCAGACTTCTCAAGGATCTGTGAGGTCATAGAATCTTGTCCTGATGTCAAGAAACAGATAACCTTTTTTTTTTTAACTGCTGCTGTAATTTCCACCCTTTGTCAATAAATTGAGCAGAAAGTTAAACACTGATGAATGTGAAGACCAAACTAACTGGATCCTGGTGGATGGATGCTGATACAGTGCCAAAGTCCTTCTCACGCACTTTCAGTGTTGGAGCTGTATTCTCAGTAAATGGAAGACTGCTGAATTCTTCATGATTCTTGTAATTATGTCAATAATTTCATTGAGATGTTTAATGTGCAATACTGAGATGAAGGCCCAGTTTTCCTTTAGCCTATTTCCATGAAGGACTAAGATACAGGTGGTTCACGGTCAGACCTGCAGGTCTGTTCCTGTGTGGAGAATGGCCCTCCCTGAAGAAACCAGACAAGAATGACCTGAAACAAAAAGCCGGACACGTTCCTATCTGCTGCACAGGCATGGCCATTAGATGAACCTGTTCATGCTACCTTTAATTAAGATTTAACAGTCATTGTCAGGTGTAAGAAAAAAATCCAGGCACCTAGGTGTTTGTCAGAGACCATGGAGGTCTTTCTTGTCCTGTCCCAGCTGAGGATATCATGCCTTACACAGCACACACTGCAATACCAATGTGTCTCTCCCAGGACTGGTATTTAAAAGGGTTTTCACTTAATACACAGACTCACAGTGGAGATGTGGTACTTCCAATAATTTCTGTACACTGGCCTTTAGGTTCTTTGCCTACTCCAAATGTGCATCAGAGCAATTTAACTGGAATGTCTCTCTGCAATTACCATAGCTCAGTTGATGTTGCCATTTGGTAATTTGCTGCACTTTGTCATTATGTCGGAGTCTTCAAGAGCATAAAACTGCATCAAATGGCTTCCTTTGGAGAGTTTATGGCTTTGTTATATTTTGTTTATCAAAAATACCTAGCTATTAGAAGTGGCTTCAAGATAAAGTTTTGTGCAGAGAGATAGGTGAGGTGTCAGGGCAAAAATTTCCCTTCAATGTACTGTTAGCAGTGCCAGAAGCCAAGAATATGTATTCAGGGATAAACAGGATCTATGCAGGATGGAGCTGGCTTTTTCTGTGTCCCTGGTAATCAGGACAGCTGTACACGATTTTAAATCCAATTAATTATAGGAGAAGATTAAAAACACAATTGTTATCCATATGTTGCCACAAGGATAGGTAAAAGGGTGCTTTTTTACTGCGTAAAGTATTATATCTTGTTACAATCTAGTTGATGGTCTTGCCTCTAAAAGCTGGTCACGAAACCAATGACATTACAGACTGTGACACTATTTAGCACTCAGCTTACGCTGAGACTCTAACTTACTGATTAGACCACTCCACACTTGATTGTCTTTCATTTCTCCCCCTCTACATTGCAAGCCAACAGCTGAGGAATTACAGAAGCAAGAACAGTGCACAGTTCTATTACTTATTACCACTAGTTGTATTATACTTCCAGAAATTATCTTTCTTCTGTTATATATTCACCAAGCAGAATTGCAAACCGAAGCACTATAGCTGAGACATTTAGCCCCCAGCTTTTATTTTTAAGGGCTTTTACAAATCTTGAAGTAGCTACTCATAACTTTATGGGGAGTGTCAGTGCCACGGTGGTAAAAGCAGTAGTAATTGGACTTTTTGACTTGCTGACTCCAGCAGGATAACTCTCTAAAAGCCCCAGTGCACTGTATTTCCATGCATAAAGTCTGCATGCACCTAACGATGGGACCTCCTGCATGGATCTCCAAACTGCAGAGCACAGTGGGAGTTGAATAAATATAAGGCCTGTACTGTCATTTATGAAAGAAAACTGGGAGGAGGAGGGAAAGAGGCTGCACCATAAGCAAACACACCATGACTGGTGGTGGTGGATTCACAGCCCATGGAGGCCACGCTTTTGTCTGCCTCACCTCAGTCTCGGGAGGCTCTGGTGCTCCTGGGTGTGCTCCTGCACAACAGCTGCAGCTCTCCCTGGTGCAACGGGTCCCTGAGGTTTTTTCCTGTGTGGTAGTCCCTGCTGGGCAAGCACTTTACCTTCAGTCCTGATATCTATAGGAAACCCTCAGGAAACAAGATGAGAGTGCAGTCTTTCTTTTACCCCAAAACAAGCACAACAGGGGCAGGTCTTTGATTCAATCACCTGAAGGCATGAGAGGACAGGTCAGATTCCATACGGATCACACAGCAAATCCATGATTTTTCAAACCCTCCAAAGAAGCATTTCCTTCTGCAGAGCTGTTCTAAATTGTCCAGAGACCCATTTCAAGCACTCAGTACCTGCCCCCAGCCAAAAATATTGTCAAGTGGTGGTGACAAGGTTTCTATACCATAATCTGTTCAAGGGAAACTTGCCCACTGACTTTGTTTTGCTGACATCTCTGTCACATGTCATGGGTACCAAGAAAACCAAACACTGACCCCGGTGTAAATGGCTGATAAACCCAGTCCAGTCCTGTGCATGGTTACATTGATGACACATTCACAGCCACAGTGAACAGATTTGAAAGGAGAAACTACTTTGGACCTCATTATGTGCCATCATTTTGCTATAGAAAGAAGCCTTCTGTAGAAAAAAAAAAAAGGAGCCATGAATGTAGTGGGAAATCTACATGGAAAAAGGGGAAGGAGTTATGCTGTAGACATTGGAAAGTATAAAGCACATCTTTTTTTGCAGGCTGATGATGACAGAGAAATGCTCTGTGACCTGGAGACTAAATAAAATGTCACCAAGCATCCAAATCCAGTGAGGCAAACCAGTAAAACAAAGTGGTTTTTCATGTGATTAAATGCATTTTCTCAAAAGTATTTTTTTTCTTTTTTTTTTTGTGTGTGTATGGCAAATTAATCAGTATTGCCACACAAGCCATCTAGCACATTAATAAATCAAAAAAACCTTACCAGATTGTGTCTGTGTATATAAATTTACCTTGTCTGATAAGATTAAATGAGTGAGGAGTAAATCTTCTAAAAAACCAAAGTGCTGAATAGTTATTTTTAGAGTTACTTCTTTTATATACTGATTTTAAAAATTAGTCCTTCTATACTCTTCCTGCATTACAAAATGGGAAGGGTCAAGTCTGAATTGCTCTGTTGATTGCTCTAACATGACTTACAGCAGGAATCCAAAATTATGTATTTATACTAAAACATTTAAACATTATAATTTCAAATACTACCTATAATCATATTCAAAACTCCAGAATGCTTCCCAATAAAACATGAACATGCTCATAAGTTGAATTCCTGAAGCTATAAGGCATCATAAATATCAACCCCTCCTCCCCACCCCAAAAAACCCACTCAAATATGTTACATAAAAAACCGCACTGTATTCTGGAAACCAAATTTTAATTCTGGATTGATGCCAATCCCAGAGCTGTTAGCCTGCCTGTGAGCACTGAATTTGCAGTGAGATGTTTAGATGATAACATGATTTTAACTGCTATACTCTGAAATACTGTCTTGATGTTATTAATGTGAAGGAAATGACTTGGACCAAAATCAGTCTTGCCTTTAAAAGTAGTTAATATAGGTCCGTTTTTGGGTACTTTTAATAATCTAACACAACAGAGGAATCAAGGCTTGAGTAGGTCAGGGGGCTGAGGTCCACAGTACTCACTGGATGTGGGCGCTGGGCACCAGCAGCAGTAATGGAGAGACAGTGACCCATGGTCAGACTGTCCAGACAAAGGGAATCCTCACAGTCTCTTCTGCTGGAGGCAGGAGATACTGGTGGCATTTGATATTTTGTGCTGATAGAAGCTGCTTTCAAAAGAGCAGGGATTCCATTTGGTGTGTTTTCAAAACCTGCTTGAATATGCTCTTGTGGTTAGATTTGGTAAGTCACGATGGCCTTGTCACCTTCAGAGGACTGCCAGAAAAACAAACTACTGCAAAGAAATCAAGTGAGAAAATATAGTTAGTGGAAAAATAGTTTCCAAGTAGATGTGAGATGGAAGCAAAGAAGGAAGGAAAAAACAAATTGTAGTGTATGTACAGCCCTTGTACTGCCAAGGGTACCTGCTTGCCTAAATTGAGACCTAATGTTCTACCCCAATGCATAGCATTATACTCTTCTTAACTAAAAGCGTATTTTTATTAACCCCACCTTAGAAGAGCATGTATGGCTTTAATTTACAAATGGGATAGGTTCATGAACTCAGGCAGGTTTTATAAAGAGGCCACGAGGTTAACAAAACTCCACGGCATTCAACCATCCCTTTTACAAACATTAGCTAATTGGTAGTGGCATGTTTGTCTCACTCCTTATCCTGCTCCCAGAACAAGAATGTCAGGGGAAGACACCCTCCCTTGTCAGCTCAGCTCTGCTCAGGGGCACATCACCACATCCCCCAAGGAACACATGGGGTTGGTTGGCCATGGTAACGTGGACTGGAGTAGAAATAGAGAGATGATGAGGAGCTCACTTCTGTTGAACTGTTAGGGCTATGCTTTCAGTGAGCAAAAGGCATCTCAGTCCACAGGGACTGAGATGGGAGGGGCAGTTGTGCAGAGTAGGGCATGGGTGCTGTGCTGGTGTCACCTGAACCTGAAGGAGCTCCCAAAATTGCTTCTGTCCCATGGACTCTGCTCACTAGCCCTCCCATGGGGCCCACAGAGCCCTGCAGTTCTGCTCCTTGTGTCCTCTCTGGTTTACCTGGACCTGCTCACCATCAGGGAAAGGCGGCAGGCACTGAAGCAGCCCATATGCTCATTTAGAATGCTCGCTGGGCATTTGGTCTCAAAGATAACATCAGACCTCATTAAGCCTACACTCTGAGCAAATGTTTTCCTTCAGCCCACTTGTCAGTTTTAGGATGACAGAAGCATATCTTTAAAGTTTCTTGGTAATCCCAGTGAGATAACATATGCTGGAGCAGGGGTGGCAGGGGATTTGCAACCCAACACCAGCATGCTCGCTGCTCTTTGAAGAGTGAGCTGTTTTGCTGCAGTGTTTAAAAACTGAGAAACGTGTCCCTGCAACTAGTGACAACCCCTGACACCATCAGACTCCCTTGTCGTCTGTCTTTCTCATTTCCAGATGTTGCAAGGTTATCTCAGTCACCCAGACAAACATCTGCAAATTCTGTACCTCTGCTTTCTCCCAGAGACTCTCTGATGGAGCAGGAAAGCACCACGTTGTGCAGCTGGTTAATTTGGTTAAACATTTAACAAGTTCTCTCTTCATTATTGCAGCTGTTCCTTGCTGGTCAAATCCCACAAGGCTTTTGCAGGCAAATTTCACTCAGTACTCAGCCTGCATTTGAAATACAGGGCTGAACCCATTACTTACAGGCAAGCTTCTTAGTGTCTAGTAACTCATGACAAACACAGATGCCATTTGACCTTTCCTAGCTCACTGATGTGAGCAAAAAGTATCATTCAGAAAAGCAAGAGTATATTGTCTTGGCATTTTTCTTTTCTTTCTTAAAAAAAAAAAAAACAACCAAACTTCAAGAGCCTAGAAGTGAAATGCAGAAGTTTGTCTTCTTTGCAGAAGAGACCATGGGGCTATAATGTGGCTTTTGCAAAACGGCTAAGCTGCCCAGAGTGCTAACTGGAAGTACTTCAAAGAAAGCTCGACCTACAGAATTTCCTCCCAAAATGCCCTTTGAAAGATTAGACCTCCTGAAAGTATTCTGCCTGGGTCACACTCACAGTGAGTCCAAAGCCTCTGCTTGCTCTTGGCTTGCAAAAATAAAACATCAGCAAATTCTTAATCCTCAGACTATATTTTCCTTTACCTCTTGTACTCCTAATTGAGGCCTCAAGCATCACAACAAATACTTCTAAATCAGGAGTCATTGCCTCTAAAAAATATTTAGGCTGTTATACACTTAATTTAGGAGGCATGTAGCAGAGCTGGAAGTGCTTTTTCTTATTCTTCTATTTATACTTCATTTAGGAAACAGATAGCTGAGCCATACACATTTATTCTTATTATTTTATTCCCATGAGGGCTCTGGTTTTGTGAGATAACAGAGCACCTGCCTAACATTGGTCAGGCCAATTTTATTCAAAACCAATTGGAATCCTGAATTTAAGTGCTCTACTACTCAGTGCATTAATAGCCACTTTCAGTCTCAAATCTTTGTGTCCTGGGATTGCCAGATCTTTTTCCATTCAGCATTGTGCTTTTCTTTTGTCCAGGAACCAAATGCAGGGAATGCCAAGGGCAGACCCACAGTAAAGGCAGCCTCCCTTGCTCAGGACCTGATATTTTCACTAACATAATTGTGATCACAACAGCCTTTTCTGAAGATTTTTTTCTTGTAAGCTTGTAAACAACAGAATATATTTCAGTATTTCTTATATATGTTGCTTTAGCTTTATTGCTGCTCATATTTCTCCCAAGCATTAGGTGCTTTATTTTTCCTGAAATAAATTAACACCAAAAACCAGCAATTGTGACATGAATATAAGAATGCATTGTCCTGAAAACACAGAGGTAAAAATGTGTATGGTAAGCTAGCAAGTAATGAGTGTTGATGGTGTCATAAACTGGAGGAACGTGAGAAATAAAGGGTAAAGTGAACTTGCTTTAGCAAAGTCATTTGGAGAAAGAACAGCAGTAGAGGCTTTCCATATTAGTCTTCCACATCCACATCAGATCTCTAAGCTCTGGGCTGGAATATGAATAGACATCTTTGCACTATTAGAGTGAGAGCTATTAACCATGCACAGCACCATTATAGAAATGTTATCTTTCCAGCTACAGACTGCAGAGCTAATCATTCAATGTCCAGTTATTCCTCGAATGACAGCCAAAATCTTTCATCACTAAAAATGTAATAATGAGAAAATTATAACATTTTATGTGTAGTTCTGATAGCTAGTGAAGATATTACAGACAGGCCTCTCTTAGAAAGTAATTGTGGAGTTAGTGAAGTAATCATGAGATACTCATTAAATGAAAGAGAAATTAAATTACATTGAAGTAGCTTTTTTTTTCCCAGTGCAAACTCTGAGAAGTGTGTAGGAATGAGCTAACAAAGCCAAGTGTCCTGGACTTCCCAGTGGTTTAAAAGTAAGTTTGTTGTGTCCTTAAGTCAGGACTCCAAAACCCTTAATAATTTGCAGCCTCAGCAGAGTAAAACAAACACTTGGAAAGAGGTCTGAACTTAACTGGACTAACAACTCCTTAAAAGAAAGTGTTAGACATGATTGTGCATGGAGTAGAAAAACAGATGTAAGTAGTTAATTTCCCACTTTACAATTCTATGGAAGTTAACTGGTCTGGTTTAATATATTTATGGATGATATTGGTTCAAAATTAATTAGTACAAAACAGAGCATGTACTGATAACATTTTCAAGTGACCCAAAACTAAGGGCACTGCAAGATTAATGCAGGATCCAGATATCACCCAGAGAGTTGTAGATACCTTTCAGAATAATAATAGCAAAAGGGGCTGAATTTCATTCGTACGAAGTACTGTAGATTAATAACATGAATTTTCATCCTGACACAGAAGTTCACCGCTTGAGAATGGTAAATGGAGAGGCCTGCATAATGAAAAAGTAAAAATGTTGACTTTTATTTTATGTGTTTCCAAGTAAGATATTTCCAATAGAGTTAAGAAAATCTGACTCCTGGACCCTGAGATGCTGATACCACCTTACCTGAAATAACTGCAGTAGTTCTGAAAGTCAGGCTTGAGAGAACACAGATTCAAGCTGAAACACATGGTAACAAGGATTACTAGGATGCACAGAGAAATAAAAGTCCCATCTTACAGAATGAGAATAACTTTGCTTGTTTACTTTGCTAAATTAAGACTGAGAGTGATATGATTGCTTTCTATAAGCCAGTAAACAGAAAAGATCTGGGACCTGAACAATATTGGCACAAGAATGGATGTCTATAAATTATCTATTAATAAAATGAAGAGGAAAATCAGAATATTTCTATTTATCATAAGAGCGAGGTTGTGTATCTGTCTTCTGGCAGAAATAATTAGAATAAAGAATCTCAATGGCTTCCATGAATGGGAATGCAGTGCTGGTCCTATCAGCAGAATGAAGTCCATTGCCCATATTCTGACTTCTGCTCACATGGAAGAGAGCAGAGGGGCTCTTGAAAAATTTTCAAAACATTATTATAGATAAGGAACTAAATATGAAGTAGTGCTAAGGGAAAAACTAAAGTCAAGTATGTTTACCTGTGTTGAGCATTACTTGCCTGCAAAGAAAATTACTAACTCACTTCAATGCATTTATTTCTTTTTCCATTTCATTTACTGTGAGCAATCTTTACCATAGGCTCAAGAGGACAGTGGGCAAACAGTCTTGCTCTGTCACACCAGCTTTTCAGTGTCAGACAGGCAGTATAAACCAAGTTGCTGAAATAATACCAAATTATCTGCTTTTTAATAGCCAATAAATTGAAGAGACAAAAGCTACATGGCTCAAATTACAGATTTCATTTAGGAAATCCTTGAGTATTTTCTACAATGAAGGAAACTGGAAAATAAACTACTGCCTTTCCAAGGGACATGACAAGTGAATGAATGAGTGAGTGAGTGAGTGAGTGAGTGAGTGAGTGAGTGAGTGAAGCAGCAGGGTAGAATTAGCAGAAGGATTACTTGAACTGAATTCTTGGTCTGTAATACTGGACACAAAGTTTCAGTATCCCATCCAAGCTCTCTGAGCTGTGGAGACAGGCACAGAAGTGCTAAGTGAGTGTTCCTCATTTACAAATAAATATTTCATGTAAAACTGTTAAACACAAATTAGAAAAAAAGAAAAGCTTGAGCGATTGGGTAGCCTGATGGCTCAAGTAGTGGGAATAGTTGGACACTAGCCTTCACTCCAATTTGTGCTTATCCACATACACAAGTCAAATATTTTTACAAGGAGATGCCGAAAAGAGCTTTTGGTTAGACCTCTCTATGGTTCAGTTGGTAGAGCATTTTCCAGATAAATATGGGTTTGGAAGCCTAAATTCAGCCTCTGTCTACCTCCCAGCAGAAAATGCATTTAAACCATGTCCCACTCTATCCTTCCTGGGTCTGCTGACACCCAAGAAGCCAGAGGACAGCTACCTTTGCCTTGTCAGTTTTGCAAATCCACCCTTGAATCTAGCTTCAAAAACAAAGCAATTCTTTCCAAAAGTGCCAAAGCATGAAAGTTTGCAGGTCATCCTCCTCCTCATTTTGATCCATACTAATGAATGCAAATCGAATTCACACATACTTTTAACTGTTCCATTTGCTGGTTTGAGGGATTTGTTTTAACCACTTAACCACAAATATTTGCCAAGTTCCAGCTTGGGGCTTATTTGTATGAAAAGTCTCTTCCCAGTCAAGCCTGCCTTGGCTCCAAGCTTGGACCCCCTTCTCCCCTGTTCTGTGTTACATAAGCAGCCTTTGCTTGCACAGAGCCTCTTTTTTTTTTTTTTTTTTTTTTTTTTTTTTTTTTTTTTTTGTTATCTGCCTGTGGATCCAGAGCTGATGTTCTTTTTCTTTCCATCTCAAAATCATGTTGTGCAAAGACAGCACTGTGCTGACAAATTAACACGGGAAAATAGTGTTATTTAAGCACAAACACCTCCAACTTTTGTCATGGTGCTCTATAAATACAACACAACATCATCCAGTGTCTGCTCAGATCAAATGTTTGCAATGAAAGGATGTCTGTGCATCTATTTAAGGGGGATTAAGATTCTAGCTGGCTAGATTCTGGGTCATTGGTTTAATGTCTCTATTACTCAGTACTGTAGTATCTGTCTGCTAGACACACTGCTTTAGCATCTATCCTACAGCACTCTGTGCTAATTATGCTTCCCATCCTCCGCGAGGCGTTTTCAGTTCCGAGCGCAGAAAGCGCCGTGCCAGTGGCTGCTCTGCCTGTGACACTGCTTGAGCTGCCTGGCCCTTCCCTCCCACAGCCCCTCGCCCCCCGACCGCCACACGCACATCCTTGCACCGTGCTCCTTTGTGGAGCCCTTGCAGGCACGTGCCTCTAACAAGCCGTGGTTTTGTTTGCCACACTGAACTGCCAGAGGATTCAGTAGCAATCAGCAGCAGCACTGCTACGGGCTGTTATTAAAGCATCAGGAGCATAAACACACCTGGAACTGGCCCAGTAATTTTATTTTGTTTTAAGGCTCAGTGAGGAAATCAAGGGGGACAGGATGTGCAGGAACATTTCAATGTTTGTGTCAGAACATTTCAATCAACCAAGTATTTTTTGACCTGAAACTCTTTGGGGTTTTTTGCCATGTTCAGAATATTTATTTCCTTTCTTTCTTCTTTCAGCTGTAGGTTGATTGAAAGGAGAAAAAAAAAAAAAAAAAAAAAAAAGACAACAAATAAGAGGACAATTTAGCACAGAAACCACAAGAACATATTTGCTGGTAGAGGTTGCCCTTCTCACAGGAGATTTGGGGGGCAAGCCATGTTTGTCAGATGCAAACTGATTTCCCACTAATAATTAATACCCCCCATACACACTCAGTTGCTAAGGCTTCATTTTCCAGTAAATTTGCTGCTCACAGAAAACACTGGCTCTTCCTCTGCCAGTCCTTTTTACATTTCCCAGCCCTGCTGGGAAGATTAGAGGCAGAGGTGCCTACAACCCACACCCAGGAGCTTTGTCTGCCTCTGCATCTCCGGTGCTCCTGCCCCCACTGAGATTTCTCTGACAGAGAGGTGTGTTCAGTTGTCCTCAAAGCACGAGAACAACAGACCTGAGATGACAGAAGTGTGATAAACAGAGAATAATGTGTCCTGCTAGACAGAATAATGAGATTACATATGAGCTGCCATATCATATCAATTAAACCATTGGCCCTTTTAGTCAGGCAAATCCATCCTGCCACAGTGATCAGTGCTTCAGGGAGAATGGGGAGAGGGAGGGAGGGCAGGACTGACATAACCTGCTTAAAATAACCCAGACGTTCCCGCTGCTGCGCGCCCGAGCAGGACGGGTGCGGGTCCGGCCCAGGGCACGGGGTGCCAGCCGGGGCAGCAAGCAAGGCCTCCAGCTGCACCAGGGCGCTCAGCACGCTCTGGCTGTGGGCCTCTGCCCCAAAAGGAGAGTCAGGGGCTAGATTGTCCCACATTGTCCCAGACAGCTGCAGGTCGCAGATCCTGGAGCTGTCCATGCCAGCAGCATCGGCGGCGTGGTCTTGTCCTTCTGCCGGCATCTCCCGGTTCCAGATGAGTGGAGTGCTCACCACTTGTAAGTGACAGCTGCCGATGTCCTGAGCGCTCATGAGGGCCCATCTTGCTGTGACAGCTTAAGAGCATGCAGCATGTGCTTGCCTGGCCATCTCTCCATCATGACACAGCTGTTTCCAAAGGAAAGTACAACTTTCTCCCTTGGCCAAGCCTGTCACTGGAAGACCCAAGAGGCAGAGTGAAGCACTCAGCAGAAAAGGCTCCACCAGAGCTCTCCAGTCACCTTCTCAGGCAGCAGCCCCAGCTGCTAATGCAAGGAGAGGAGTAACCTACTGCATGGGGTGCTTGTACCTTCAGACATGTGTCCTTCTCACAGAGCAACTCTGGGTTTAATTAGCTGTGTTTTGGCTATTAACTGAAGTAGCTAAGTAATGTTCTGCCTTTCAGACACTGTTGTGGTCATGGTCTTGCTCTAGCAATAGGATGGGATGTCAAACCTTCCTGCCCTTTCTCCAGCTGCTTTCAAGGTATCTCTAATTTAGAAAGATTTCGCAGATTGTTCCAAAAGCATTAAGGAAGCAAAGCCTGTTTCCCTATTCTTTTCAGTCTTGTGGCTGAATTAACTGATATCTAACAAGACACAAGCTGCCCGTTATTTGTTCTCTGGGGTCCAAGTGCTCTTAGTGACTCTTTCCCATGTGAGTCCACTGGTGACTCTGGAATAAGTTGCCACACCAAATATCTCCACAAAATTCACCTTCTTCCACCTGCTGTGATATTCTACAGCTGAAGGGCCTGGGTAAAAGTGAACAGAAGAAAAAAATAGAGTTACCAGCAGTGCTGGTGAAAATCTTCTGTAGATTTGGTGAGGTGTCTCCAACCCCTACATCACACCTGGATTTCCTGCACCATGATATGCAATTCTCCATGCCTTGCAGGTGCCCATGACTGGCTCCTCTGCTGTGATCATGGGTACACTGGCCACCAAATTCCCCTTCCCACAGGAGGTATGGGACTTGCCCCTGTGCCCACACTTTCAGGCAGAAGCGGGTGTCTGGCAGTCAGAGGCAGAGGAGCAGACAGCAGAGGGGAATGAGGAGTATGCAGAAGATGAAGTAGCAGAAAAAGAGTTAGAGTATAAGCAGATTAGAAGCAACCTGCAGCAAAGGGCAAGAGAAGAAAGATGAAGGGAATCAAAGATAATTCCTAAAGGAAATAGGAGATGAAAAGACGAGCTCTTCCAAAGAGAGGAAAACACCATCTCTCAGGTGGGTTAGCTGGTGCCAGGGACAAAGCTCTCACTCCCTGATGTTAGGTGTAACTGAACAAAGGTTACAGGAACATGGCAAAGATGTAGAAATGACATTGATTTCTAAGCCAAGGTTTTTTGCTACCTGAAATGGCAGCATTACTTCAAAAATTCAGTATTATTTTCTGCATTGTTTTTTAAACACAGTTCATACACACTTTAAAACACAACTACCAATTACAACAAAACAGAGTTGCAAAAATTTGTGCTTTACCTGGGGAGGAACAGTGCAATAGAGAGAATTTTAAAAATGCAGTAATTGCTACCTGGAGAGTGACAATGCTTGCTGTTTTTGGGCATCCCAGGTTGTGGAAAGATGCCCTGTTAATATCAGAAAGTAAAAAAGGCTATTTGAGTTAGAGCAAAAGTTTGCCCTCTTACTCTGCTTCTGACAGCAGCTCAGAGCAAATGCTATGGAAAACAGAATGGTCAGAATGGGCAGAAAGGTGCTAGGAAACAGCCATCACTCCCTGGCATGGCTCTTTGGCAAATCCATGTACTTCTGCTGAGGCAGCTTGTGATATTGTTTGGTTTGTAATGTTGCATAACTCAACAAAAGTGGAGCTACAGGCTCTGGAGTGGTGAGGCCCTTTGGCTGTGCTTCAGTGGAGCCTGGGAGTGGAAATTTAGGAAGACTCTGGCTCTTCCTTATGTGGACCAAAGGTTCAGCCCCTACAAAGGGCACCTCAGAGCATCAATTCTACTGGCAATTTACTTCTGAGAAGTGGTATTAGCATGGAGAAAGATGTCTTTTCCAGCACATTTGGTGGGGGAAAGGTATTTAGGGTTAGGGGATTGCTGGTGTAGAAAAGAGGCTGTATCTGCTGGGGTAGAAAAGAGGCTGTATCTTCAAAGTGCTCTTTAGAGGAGAGGCAGGGCTGGTGAGAGGCAGTAGTGGGCATTGAATGTGAGCTCCTGGGAGGGTGCTGCATCAAGGACAGGGTCCTCAAGACTTAGATGAGGTAGTGAATTGTTCCAGAGGAACTCTGCAACATTTAAGAGCTCGGCTGGAGCAGAAATGAAGGGCTGAGTCATATTCTGGGTCCTGTTCACAGGCATCTGAGAAGATGCCTTCAGTGCTCATTGCAACAGCCTTCAAAAGGACTCGGCTCCCCTGAAGCTGATAATGTCTGTGCAGTTTCAAAACAGACCACCAGTAAGGTAATGAAGGAAGCCAGTGGAAAAATACTGGCAAGAGATAACAGATTCATCTGAAAAGCCATGCCCTCCTCCAAAGAAATTGCTTAGAAGTGGGGAAGAAAAGGTCTTCAGTTGATTCAGTGTTGTGCATCAAGTCAAAAATGCCTATGACATTTTGGAAATGCCGACAGCTTGGGGAAATGGAGTGACTTGCCACGACCTCCATCCTGCTTATCCCAGCAGGGATGAAAGGAAAAGCCCCATAACATTTCTGGAATTGTTAATACCGCTGCTCTGCAAAGGATTGAGCATGCTGGGCTGCAGGGTGTGCTGAGTGTGTGCCTGGCCAGGAGGATTTGGCTTGGAGGCACATGAAGGCAATCCCTCATATGGTGAAAGCTCATATCCCAGCAGCATCCCATCTTGGAAGAAAGGGGACTGGAAGGACCTCTACTGTACCACTGCCAGCCGTGGGGGCTCATACCTGGCTGCTCTACATAGGAAAGAAAAGAGCTGACAATGAGCAAGAGGTTGAAAATCATGTTTACTTTTGCTCTAAGGCTTAGTCCTCAGAGGACAAGATATGAACTGTTATTTTATGAAATGACTGTGTGGATGAGTATGTCTGCATCAGTACTCTGCCTTGCCTAACTCTGAGTCATACTGCAGCAGGGCTGAATAAAGAGGGGCCCAGGCTATAATGCTCAAATGTAGACAGAGGCATGTGGCTCTTCACTGTGAATGTTTTGAGATTAGCAAGTAACACAGGTTTTTGGGGAGATACTTGCAGGAGCAGAGGAAGGGCAGCTCTGTGCCCAGCCTGGCAGAAGAGAAACAGGGTCCCATGCCTGGAAGGAGCCAGCCCAGCCCCCATTGCATGAGGTTAGTAACTCCTTAGGCAGTGAGTTGTGGTGTTTGAAGGGCCCTGCTGGCAGCATAGGAGCATCCTGTGGCTGGCCTAGGCACTCACCCGAGTGGGAGTGCTCAGCTGGGGTGGGAGAGTTGCAACTTCCAGCCCCTCACCTGCATGGTGCAGATCTGGGACCTGGGTCTGCTACATCCAGGGCAAGTCTATATTTCATTTATCTGAGCAGATCTACAGCAAGGATTTGTGCCAAAAGCAAGTCTTCTAAATGAACAAAATTATTTCAGCAGAAACCTGAAACCAGGTATTTGGCTGGCTCACCCAGGAGAGAATGGGACGTGTTCATTACCCCAGCTGGCTCTGCAGCTCTTCATGCTGTAATAAATGAGTGCCTCAACCCAACCTTTCCTTTGCTTTATCCCTGTGACAGCTCTGCGTGCTCTGCAGGCCAAGGAGGGCTGGCAGAGACTGGGGATATTCCCACCCCACAGAGTCTGGAAGCACCCCAGCGGCCCCAAATGCACACAGCCAGCATCCAAACCCAGAGCACTCAGGCAGAGGGGAAGGTGCAGTTGGCAGTGCTGATTTATTCTGGGGGAGGTTTTCTCCTTGGAGCCAGAGACATGCAGTACCTTGAATGATGCATAGTAATGGCATTGCAGCCATCAGAGCAAATTCCTTCCTCGATGTAAGAAAGGAGTTGTGAAATTCTGTTTCTAAAATTAGGGAGAAATTTCTACGTCAGCCAGAGTCTTTCGGTGAGCACGTCACAAATGATTGCCCAAGTTGTGAGCAGAATAAGCAGTGACATTACAAAAGTTAAGACTGCTGTGCTGTCTGTCCCTACCTGACCTCCTTAAAATCTGAGAAATACAAAAAGTTGGGGAACTAACCGAGGCCTTCAAAGAAATGCTGCTCTGAGTTGTGACCACCAGGACCTTGCTTTACCTGAGAAAAGAGAGTGGAAAAACTTGCTGGTACCTGTGTGACCCCAGCAGAGCTGCCCAGAGCTGGGAAACATCCTTTGCCAGGGCATCAGCTTCAGTGATGGCTGCTGCACAAGGGGCCAGGAATTAGCCAGGAAGTTGTTTAACTATCTGTTCTTTTTTTTTTGTTTGTGTGATTTGATGGAGCAGTCAAGACAGGCTAGGTCACATCCACAAGCCACAGACAGTTTATATTAACAGTAAAACAGAATAACAGCACATTAAGGTTTCTTTTTTTTTTCTTTTTTTTTTTTTTTTCTTTTTTTTTTTTTTTAGTTTAATAGTTCTGGAGTTCTTTTTTTTTTAATAATAATTTTTATAACACCGAAGTTACAACCAGCTTAGCATAAAACTGTTAACTTCTAAGTCCACGATTTACCAATCAGTCTTTTTTTTATCTCATGTGGATTTTATATTGGTCTGCTATGTTTCCCTTTTCGAGTAGTTAGGATTTTAATATCATTAGCCTAATATTTAGTCAGAATATATATTTTATATCCTAATAAAAATTAATTACAGTGAGGCACTCACCTCATAAGTCACGATGTGTAGGTCCTTTGAGACATCACACATTATTACCAGGCTTGAGGAAACTGGACATTATAAGATGTAGCACCACATCAAATCTCAAAATAGGTAAAATCTGCACCTCACACTCAAATGAGAGATATTTTAATGACTGGCCTTTGGGTGTTGGAGGTTTGCATGTATTGGGAAGAGGATGCTATGCAGTTCACAATTTAATATTGCTTTATGCTTAGGGACAAGTTTAAGCTTTGCTCTAGGAGCAAATAAGATTTTCCATTTTCTGCCTCTGTTCCTCAACTCTCCTCCTTTCACACCCTGTCTCCCTGCTCCCATCCCTTTCCTAGCCCTAAACACTGGCTGACCTCTCTCCTCTGGGAGGGAAGATTTGGAGCTGGATGGCTTCCATATGAGGGTTCAGCTTTGCTCCCTGCACCATTGCTGTAGAGAAGTAACCTCATGAAGTGCTTCTCTCTAGATTTCATTGTGACTGCATAAGACAAAAGAAATGATAATTGCCTTTCATCCTAGACATAGACAGCCTCAGAAATTACCCTGAAAGGCCTTGAATCAGCAAACAGCAATTACATGAGCTCTCTCTCTGAGGGAGAAGGTGATGTCATGGTAATTTTGAATAAATAAAAGCACTTGAACATTTTAAGAGCCGAAGCAATTTTACACTGTCATCCTTTCAGATTTGACTATTCATATGTTGCATTTCAGCTCATTAAGGCTGTTTCAGAGGGAGCTGACTGCAATGATTTGTGTCTTTTTCCTCATCCTTGGCCTTCCTCTGAGCTGCTAGGTCCAATCCACAAATGACCTAGACTTCCCCCCAGGAACTTTGCTCGGCCTTCACCCTCTGCTGCTTGAACCCTTTCATGACATTGCCAATTCCCAGCCTTGCCTTTTCTGGCAGGCTTTCCCCTCTTGGGGGAGCAGGCAAGCAACTACCCCATCATAGCTGGTTTCTGCCCCATGGACTGTGGATAACTCTTTGGGTTGCCACATGGACTTCCTCTGCATGCCTCCTTCTTCCCTCCCTGACCATGACTCTCACCTTGCCCATGGTGCTCCCTCACCCCACAGCACAATCTCTGGGTTTCCCCCACCTTGGTGTCTGATGACCCCCACAGAAAACTAACCCAGGTATTCACTTAGGTAATCACTCTCTACCTTCCTAAACTCCTTCTGGTTTTCACTACAACTGCTCATTTGCTTCCTCTGCATATCTGCCTTCTGCTAAAGGGGACATCTCCATGTGGGCTTCCTCAGTAACCCATTTCTCCGTTACCATCTCGCTACCCTTTGACCACAGCAGCTAAATTTCTTGATTGCTCATAGATTATGTAGTTGGATGTGATGGCTGTGACCATCTGCTCTGATCTCCAGTATAATTTAAGCCACAGGTCTTCTCTGAATTATTTCCTGCTGTCTTTTTTATAAATAGACATTCAAAAATGCCAGCTCTTAGCTGGTTCTTTCTGATGATGGAGCAGCCACCAAAAGTGTTAGCTGTTTGTTACTCTACTTGCTGCTTACTATTAAAAATACATGCTTTATTTCTAGACTGAATTTGTCAGCTTCAACTTCCAGCTGTTAGATCCAGTTACATCTTTATCTGAAGAGTCCTCTTTCCAATTTCTGTTCCTCAAATAGATGCTGTGATTAATTATCTCTTAAACTTTGTGTAGTAAAAATTAACTGTCTGAGCTCCTCTGTATTTCTGCTGTATTTTCCCACCTCTGGTTTCTCTCCAGTACCTTAGGTTCATATTATTCTTGCACTGAGTGCAGCATGGAAGGGTACAATAACGTAAGTGTCTGTCCTAATTGATATTCTGTATATTGAAAGACAATGTTTACTATTCTTTGTGTCAGCGATGGCTTGGGATAGATGTTCCCCTCCTCTTCAGGGAGTATATGCTACAATATTTAAGAGTGATCCAGCAACCACAGAGAAAGAAAACCTTTTATCTTTGCCCTTGCAAGATGTAAATCACCTTGAAGACTTCAAATACAAATCAGTGATGCATCCTGCTTCTTGTTCCCACACTATCACCTAAACTACAGCTGAAAAGGCTTTCAATGCTATTTTCTACATTCATTCAATGCATCGTGAGTCCCAGCTCATTTTTACATGCACTGTTATTAGATAAATACAATTTGTGCTCTTTTCTTGTATATGTAGGACTTTATGGCTGGTAATATTTTGGCAGGTACTTTTTCCTTGCATTCAGCTTACAGGTGACACAAATCAGTCTCTAGTTACCACATTTTGAGGTTCTTACTGTTTCATTAGCATTGTGAGAGATTATTCTACATTTTCTTCCAGATCAGTCAGTGCCAATTGTTTTGAATAGCATATGTACAAAAACTAAGTTTCAAGAACATCTACAAATCCAGGCCTCTATGTACATCTACAACTGCATTTTCAGATCTCCAAATTAACTAGCTTCTCATGTCTTTCATCTATCACAAGGATTTTGTGCTTTTCTAGTTTCTTACTCAAAATTGTAAGAGGTACCACCCAAACATCTTTCAGAGCATTGTTATTTCAACCTTATTCTCTATCAGTTGGGATTTAACTGATTTTTAAAGAAAAAAATCACATTTTAAATTTTTTTTTGAAACCTCTGTGTGTTTGTACTAATTGTACCATTCTTCTTTCTTTCTTTCCTTCTTTCCTTCTTTCTTTCTTTCTTTCTTTCTTTCTTTCTTTCTTTCTTTCTTTCTTTCTTTCTTTCTTTCTTTCTTTCTTTCTTTCTTTCTTTCTTTCTTTCTTTCTTTCTTTCTTTCTTTCTTTCCTTAGGAAATGAATTCACTATCACCTATTTGATTATTCTGCAAAAGATCAGTTCAGTTTCACAGGACTGGTACCATGGGATCATCTCATTTGCCTTTTTTAATACTTCCATAATTTTGGCTTCCCTCCAGTGCCCCAGATCTTCCCCAGTGTTTCAAGATGCATTGAAAATTGACATTACTGATGCAGAGAGCCATTCATCAGCTCTTCTGAAGTTGTTGATTACAAGTTTTCTAGATTTTAGAACCCAGAGAGAATAACGGCTGTTTAACATTTTCCTTGGTTACTTTTGGAATAAAAGGTATTCTACGCAGCTTTAAAAATCACTGTGGTGTCTGTCTTTTTCTAAATACAGAACAGAAGGTACAGCTATTAAATGCCCGTTTTTTTGCATTCCTTCTGGCCAGGATAGTGGTTAAGATTCCTTAAAATCTCTGCCTTGTTTCCATTGTTTCCCACTTTCTGAAGAGGCAAACCTGCCGAAATCGTGGAGTTTATTTGGCTAGAAATATGGCATGTACATGCTAGCTCTCAGGGGACAGTGATACCTACATTTAATGCTAATGAACTCACTGATCAGCTTAGCTCTAAAGTTCAGATCAGTCCAATTTGAATCAAGAAACCTCCACAGACTGATTCTGGTGGTTAAAAAAAAAAAAAAGCAGCAAAAAATATTTGTTTTTCCAAAGGAATTTTTCTGAAAGGGTTCCTTTTGTTGAAAACTATGTTGTTGGCCAATGCTCAAACTTTATTCATCTATATTAGATGTTCTGCATGTGCCTACAATACAATATTGGCAAGTATTAAATATTCATCTTTGCTCCTAAGGAAAGCTGTCTGAAAAGAGTTTGCTTAAATCTCTGCTCTGCTTAAAGCTTGCACTAGCTCTAAATGAAAAGTAAATTCAAGACTAATATATCATATAGCCACGTAGCACCACTGTCATCCTCAGGGACTAAAGGCAAAAAATACAACTCTCTCTTTTAAATGGTTTCTGAATCATTTTGAAGTATTGCATCATATGTTCCCATCAGGAGCAGCATAAGTCTCAGAACAGTCTTTGCTTATGGAAGGTTCACATCTGAATTGCTGGGCCATTTGGATTAAATTGCATTTAACTGCTTAGCAGAGCCAATGAAGGTGCTAAGGGAGTTGCTAAAAATCTTTACGGCAGCAGGAGTTTGCTCCACTGTGTCTAAATTGCTACCATCAAAATCCTCACACCACTCATGGAAACATGCCTGGTTAAAAGGAGCTATGGATAATGGATTTTGTGAACAACCACTCCAATTGAGAGCAGCTATTTTGTTGCCTAATAGCCATCACACATTTGTTAAACTAGACCTGCGAGCTATAAAGAGTGTCTTCTCTGTGACAAGTGATAGGAATCAGCATAATAGATATATTGCTGGGAAAAAGCCCCAAACAACCTCCTGGAGTTCTTTGGTGTTTTGTGGGATTTTTTTATATGGGTGAGGATTTTGTATTCCACTAGCAAAACTAATAGTCATGGTAAGACATGCAATAGAACTGGAAATTTCACAAGTCGAGAGGCAGTGGCAAAAGAGCAGATTGTAATAGAAAATCTGTGCAGCCTGACATGCAGCTCTAAATGACAGCTCGAGCACTTGTGTGGCAGAATTGTGTGCCTGCACACCTATGCTTTATCTGATTTTCATTTTTATTCTATTTTCATGCTGAAGCCCCACATCAAAGCCCTAGCTGCAACCAGTCCGTATGCTATGTGCTCACATGTACAATCAGACAGATATTCTGCCATGATGCTGGTTAAAATAAACACACAGCAGAGGAGGCAGAGTGCATAACTCCTTTACAAAGGACAGGAGAGAAGCTGCTGGTTTGGCTCACCTCCCCAGACAGAAGCAGGAGCTCTGGTGCACAGGCTGGGTGCTGGGGAATGCTGGGTGCTGAGGGGAATGATTATTACCTGACAGGATTTCATAAGAAATGAGTCTCAGGATATAAAAGGATCAGAACAGAATTTGTATCTTGTTATTTAAGCAGAGTGCAGCACAGTGAATCTCCCCTCCATAATTTTTGTGCCCTGTGACGATGTGAATGTTTACCACTGTTGCTGGTCACCATAACTCTGGCCATGACAGTTTGCAGCAACTGAGAGCATGCAGTGGCCACTCCATAAATTGATCAGAGTTTTTACAATCCTAGACTGCATTTGCTGCTTATGGGAATGTGAAATACTGCACCTTGGTGCCTTTAGGAGAGGCCCAGACTGAAGGAAGTTCCTCATCCTTCACTGACAGGTGGTGGCCTGAGATCAAAAAAATAAATTCAAACTGAACAGAAATGTGTCTTTCAGAGAGCAAAGGCTTAGCCTAGGCATCCTCCTGGATGATGGGGCTCCCTTTTGACCTGGTGTTGTGCAACTGTATTTGATAACAGCAGACCCAGACACACATGGCAGCAGAGGAAAAGGAGGCATCGAGCTTTCAAGCCTGGACTTGGAGCAGTGGAAGATAAGACATTGCATTTATCAGGTCACCTGATAGAGAGACCTCATTTCTCATAGCAGCAAAAATAGTGTGGGCCTTCCAGAGCCAGGACCAGGCAGGGGCACTTCTGTGAGCACACTCTTGGGTGTAAGAGCTAGAGGGGTAAGGTCACTGAGAAACCAAGTGACAGCGAAACACAATATGAGATATAAAGATGTATGGCGAGAGCTGAAACATCAGAATGAGCAGCAGCTTAGATGCATGAAGATGGGTTTTGTTCACTTGCAAGGATGGTGAGGAAGTTCCACAAATAAATCACTATCTTCAAAGACAAATGGTAATTTCTTGGTATGAGAGAGTTAGGAGCCTTTCACTCAGTCTTGTGTTCCAGACATCAGGACATCCTTCTCAGGTTGAATTTTTCTGTGGAATGTGTGCTGCTCTCCAAAATGCAGGCTTTCTTCCTACAGTCTGACAGCGCCTCAACTTTCCATGGAGTGCTTCTGAAGGCAGCTAATTTTAAGAATTCAATCACCAACTTTGTACTATCTGTAGAAACTCACAGTTGAAAATGTTGGCCTTTGGGCTTTGCATTCTCTCTAAGAGTAAAATACTATTTAATCTGTCATATATTTGTGGGGCTGAATATCTGCAATCATCCTCAATATTAGAAAAACTTCAGTTCACAATATTGCAAATATCCCAGATGTTAAAGAGCTGAGATGGTTACATTATTATTTAAACACTGAAGCCTATAGGACTGCATGTGATCCTACAGACTTATTCAGAAGCCTTGGTGTTCTGCATCCAGATTTGTTGCAAATCGGATATGAAGGGTTATGAATGTGAGTGTGCTAAGCCATCATGAATTGCTGCTGTGGAGATAGCTATTTATCATTGCCTCCCACTGTGAAGGTGGAATAAGCAGTCTGAATGTCACATACATTGTATTTATAATGCTGTTTTAAGGTCATCTCTGTGTGCAGATGCTCTAGACAGAGGAACTTAGAAGTACAGATGTGTCTGTTGCAAGGAGCTAAATAGATTTGAGATTATTATTTTGTAAAAGCTGTATTTTAGCCAGAAACACTGCTGCAGCCACTCTGTCCCTGGCAACTTTCCAGTCACCAACAGCTGACAATTAGCACTTACACAAAGATGCCTAAACATTGTCCAGCCAAAGGCTTCAGAGGGACTTGCCTGGAGCTTGAGGGCTGCACCTATTTTACATAAAATGGAGCAGATTGTGGCTGATTTAATCCTTCCAATGGAGCTATGGCCCACAAAAGCTTCTGGTTCTGGTATGCTTTGCTGTACCCTGATCAAACCATTGCCCTATTGTGGAATTCAATGGGCCACATTTAGCCTCAAGGTTGTATTCTGGTTTTCCGTGAATTATGTTAACTACTAACAAAGCCCACAAAGCCTTTCAATCCAAATGTGGAAAGGCAGCAGTTAATCACATCTCTTTGTACTCAAAGAGGGGAAAAGACTTCGCCAAGATATAATAGAAGTTCCGATGATATAATTTTAACAGTAACTATGAACAGACTGCTCATCATTTGTGCTGAACATTATGCAAGAGAGAAAGTTTCTGACCTGAAAATGTACAAACTCATTATAAGGCAAGAAAAGACTTTTATGAGTCTAATTTGACTCATAAAACTCCTGAAGAAGATGCCTGGGAAAGAAAAAATGCCAGTCACTGTGAAAGACAGATGGTGATGTCAGTCCCCACCTGGAAGAGTAAGGGATGATCCTTTCTTGGAGTGCGCTCGACATTGAGGATCGTGGGGCTGGGTTCATCCTCCCAGGCTGGAAATGGACTGAATCCATGGCTCCTGCTGACTGCATGGGCGGTGTATTACTCTTCCCCTGTTTGAAGTGAGGTGTGGGCGCTCTGCCCCAGCCATATTTTTGCAGAAAAGACTGGCACTCCTCCTCCATCCCTCCCCCAGCTGTCCTGTTGGAAGGGTTGCTTAGCTATCTATCGCAAAGGAGAATTACAGACTGTGAATCCTGGTCTGACAGATTGACTTCCCTGCAGTCTGGAAATAGATGTCTGAACTCCTAAGAGCCGTATGATTTAAGAAGCAGCTTTTTCCTCAGTGTGTCCCAATGGCTAACCCAGACATCTCCTGGTCACAGTGCAGGCTGCTGGGATGTGCCTCAGGGACTGCTGCCTCTGCACGTGGTCCTAATTCCTGGCAGCCAAGAAGTTCATGCAGGGCAGAAGCCTGAGCTTGACAACCCCACACTCTTTTTGTGTTTTTATAAAATCTGTCACCATGCAGAAGGGTAAGCCCAGACACATGGCCATGATGTTTAAAAAAGGTTGGATGCTTAGGGATTCTCACCTGACTTTTGCTTGGTTTGGCAGATGCGCTTTTTTTACACAGCCACTTCTTCCCTTACAGTGCTAAAATAGATAGAGACAGCATATTCAGTGCTGATAAATGTAAATTATGCTCAAGGGAAAGTGCACAAACTTAATTCCGTGTGCCTGACAATTGACTACAGACTATTTCTACCTTTCAGGAGTGCTCTCACTCCTGAAATGGCAGCTCAATATCTGGGGAGGTCAAGAAAGTAAACAGAACATAAGGAACTAGGAAGAAAGAAAAGAGATAAGAAATTGTGATCCATTTTTATTCTCCTGAATAAATACAGGGTGCACTTGCATTTTTTAAACTGAGTGTACATCTGATGGCCCCATCAGCCATGGCAGAAAAGGGGAGATTGCAGTAAGAGAAGCTGAGATGAATCAGTGTATGAAAATGTTGTGTGAAGACACATTAAATATGAGGAGACTCCTAGCCTAGAAAAGGGGTGGCTTCAGGAGAACATTACAAGAGTCTGTAAAATCATCAGATCACTCAAATGGGACATTTGTGGAACTCATCACTTCAGTCACTTCATAACGTCCTCAACAACAAAAAAATTAGACAAACTGGCAGAAGGTGAGTCTGTTGTGGGTGACCAAATACAAAGATACCATTTGTCACTCGTGAAGTATTGAAAGTGCAACCCCTCTCACTGGGGATGAGAATGAAAAATCAAGGCTCTAGCTCTGCACATCTGTCCTGTTCCTGAATTCTTTCTCTAAGCATTTCTTGCTAGGAGTTGTGACACTAACAGCAACAGACACAGAGCTGAACCTAATTTATAACAAGCCTCCAATACTCTTTTGCCTTTCTTGAAAAAGGTTCAAAGGGGAGAAAATTATCAGCTGAGACAGCTGCTTGCATCTCTTCCTACGTAAAGGAAGAGGTTATTCTCCAGACATGTTCACCTTTGCTAGAATGTGTTGGACTTGCGCATTGTTTTCTAAGGCAGATACTTCAGAAAACACTTCTACATAGAAACATGCCACATGATTTTCTTTCTTCCCTGCTTGCAACAATTAAATATGTAAAAATGATCCCACAAAAGCTTACCAGTACCAGATCCCCCTATGTCCCAAGGGGCAGGGGTTTAGGGTAGGGAGATAAATAGGGTGATAGGAAGAGTCAAGTACTTGCCCAAGCTTATGCATGCTCTGTAGCAAAACAGGGACTCCAGAAATCCTAACAAGTCTTTCCTAATGTCACCACTGCCTCTTCACCACCACCACATGCAATCCACTTATCTTCCATCCCTCTGGTTGGAATAGACAGACATTTGTTTTGTTACCAAATGTGAGCACACGTTCAGACTATCAGTGCCTAAGATGGGCCCTTGCTGCTGCACAGGAGGTATTTGTGTGACTCTCCCTCCATGCATGCCCTGCACTCCAGAGCCAGGAGCAGCTGCTGCTGCCACTGTGCCCAGGGCACCCTCACCAGTGTGGGACAGAAAGCCCATACCAGAGCACCTACAGCTACTGGCATTAAAACCTCACCTTCCTGCTGGCAGCAGGACACCCAAATTACCTCTGCAGATGACATGAGCCTTTTGTGGTCAGTGCTGATTTAACTCTTGGAGGTGAAGAGAAGCTTAGAGGCAAGTAGAAGGAGATTTTTATCTCTTGTGAATCAGTGTGTTGGTGGAAGGAAAAGGAATATTTTAATAAATTATTCACAACCTCTCTCCCCCCTGGAATGGACTAAGGAGTGGAAATAGGCTTCCTGCTGAACATGTTGAAAAGAACTCTGTTTTTCAGAAGGACTGAGCCATCTTTCTGCTGAGCACAAGTAATTCAACACTGGGACATGCTCTAAAAGCATAGTGGTAAAGGGTGGGGGGAGGGAGAAAAGTTAGTTGCTAGTAGTGCACACCTTAAAGAAAAATAGCAACCAGATGACGATACAAAGTGTAAAAAATGTGTGGATAGAAATCCTCACAGCTTCACATGCCGAGATTATTTCATCAATAGTTGGATGAAAATGCATTGCCTTGTCCTGATGAAGGGCTAAAAGCTTTGCAGGGACTCCATTTTTCCAGTAAAACTGATTTTCAGAGTCCTGCTTGGACCATGACTTCTGAGGGACAATTAAGGGCAGTGGTGGCTGCTCTGTGGGATGGGAAGCGTGTCGCAGGGGCACTCTGCAAGCTGAATTCCTGGAGTAGAGACAGGCTGCAACAGGCTCAGCCTCTTGTACCAAACTGCCACAGTGATCTAATTACTGGAAGTGAAGTGTGTGACATCTGGAGAAGTGCCCGAGCTTCAGAGTGACTTAGGCAGTACCACGCTCTGCCCCATGCTCTGCACCAGCTCCCCACTGCTGCACTCACCTACCCACTCATCAGCTGCAAACACAAGCTTGGTGACCAGCCATGGGGCTGGGTGCTGCTTTTGGCTGAAAATGCAGCGTATCGTGCTTGGGATAAAAACCAACCTCTCTGCAGGATTTTCCCATGCACTCCAGTAGGGAGGCATTCATTAGTGAAGGGCACACACTTTGGTGTGACGAGGCTGCTGACACCTTCTGTGCAGCCAGGAGTAAGACACTATTAGGATTTCTCAAAATTACAGGAGAAAATTTCCACACATCTCAGGAAAGGTATTGCAGTCACCATGAGATAACCCTCTTCTGGATCTCATTAGGATGGGCGAAGATGAGCTAATCACTTGTCTGGAAGCACTGGTTGCCTAGGGATCAGTGATCATGACCTGATTGCATTCACTGTGGGCAGACAAAAGATGGTTCTTCAAAAGGGCTAATTTCCCAAAGTTAAAGAAAATTACCAGTGAAATTAATTGGGATGAAAGGTGTAGAGAGAGAAATGGAAATCCTTAAAGAGAACTAATTAGCTGGCCAGAAAGCCACACTTTCATACTCCAGAGATAGGAGAGCTCTGGCTAACAGACCTCCTTGGCTCATCTGCAAAGAGAATGAAATTAGAAATAACAAATCAGTATATCACACAGAGAAACTAGATAGCAAGGGGTACAAATAAGTAGCTATTTAAAGCACAAGGCAAGGGACAAAGGGAAGAACTAGAAATAATATAGAAACAAACATGTGTAGACAAGAATAAGGCCACTTGCTAGATAGGGATGATAAAATTGTTAGCAATAATGTGGAAGAGGCAAAAAGGGGAATAAACAATCAGCAGTGAAAAAAGCAGAAAATGGATACATATTACATGAAGCTGAGTCATTTAACAGAGTTGTCAGGTGTTGTCTCAACATTTTTTTGGCAGATATAATATCAAAACTTCACAGAAATATGAGAGAAGAAGCCACAGAAACAATTTGAAGGTTTATCTACAAGAGCTATTTTATTACAAAATGTTTTCTTCTTTTGCAGGCATGAAAATTATATTTATTTGGCAGAAGAAACACAAACCAATGGCTGGAAACTGAATACAAAGTGTATCTTCTTAACAGTGAGTGTAATTAACCATTGAGAGACCTAGAGAAAATCAGTGACCCTCTGGAAAACAGGTTTTGGCCCCAGCTATGTTTGCTTTTCAGCACCTGGCCAATACTTGGGAGGGGCTGGTGAGCAAAGGAAGACTGCTGGGTTCCATCAAAGTATCAGGGAGGAAATAGCTTTCTCCAGCAGCAGAGGGAGAGTGGGTTGTGGATTTTGGTTGTGTGCACTGACTTAAGTGTCTCCTTGTGACCACAGGCAGAGATCCTGCAACTAGAAGGTCTGTAAGAACAAAGAGAAAAAACAGCTTTTCCCTGAGAAAACCAGGAGCTCAAAGCTGGATGTAATTTGGGAGGGCATGAATATTGTTTAAAAGGTACATTTTTCTTTCAATAGCACCTAGTGTACTAGGCACTGAGAAAGGAAATGTTCATTTAAGGAAAAATAAAGAAAGTCATAGCTGTGATTTGAATAATTGCAAAATGTAGCAGGGAGCTGGCTGGGGACAGGCCAATGCCACAGTTCACCTTGCACCCTCTGAAACCTCAGCCTTCCTCATCAAAGGCTTGATGATGCCAATACATTTCTCGGTGTTCCTAGCTTGCTGGAACCAGGTCTTAAAGATCTGGGCTTGGTTGCAACCCAGTCTGGCTCAGTACAAAGAGCATATCTACTCCTAGTGCCAAACAAACCTGGCAGTAAAAGCATTTTCTCCTTTTTGGTGAGGCAAGAGGTCATAAATAAACTCCAGTCTTTAAATATTTCCTGTCATCTTCAACAAACATCCGCATTGAGTAGGAGCATTATATGCTTACCATGAACCATTATGAAATGGGGGGGTTTTATACCCCAGGCACATGAGCAGGCTCTGACTGCTGGTCATAGTCCTGCTCATGAGTTGGGTGGGGGCAGCATCAGCTTCTCTCTGGTCAGTGCTGTCAGCAACCCGCACAATCCATAGGCCATGATTTTACAACAGCCATATCAAAATTTGGAAAATACCACACCATCTTATTTGCAATTTAGAAGAAGAAGAGGAGACAGAGTCTGATCTAAATGTTATCGATGTTTCTAAGAGCTTTTCTAGTCAATTAAGTTGGAAACAGATAAGGCACAAGAGCAGGCAGAGAATGCAAAACAAGAAGTATTCAGCTGAATGAAAGGGGAAACCTGATAAGGAAAGGCAGAGGGTGAATTATATTAAGAACTCTTCAGGGTGGAAAAAATAGGCTGCTAGTTAGCCAGTGGAAGCATGTGAATTTTTTTGGTTTGTAATGGTATTTTGTCATTTTATATTAAAGTGTGTTTTCTCACAATGGAAGCATCATATAGCAATGCACAAATATACAAATATAAAAATATAAAGAAATAAAGTGCCTACTACTTCTAAAACAGGAACCCAGCCTAGCAAGGCTATCTCACAAATTACCTAGGAGTAGGACCAATAACCACCTGTATTTAGAATGGATCCAGTGTGAGAGAGGGTCTTGGACACAGAAATGTGAAAGCACATCACTAGAAAACATTAGAAAACATCATTAACCTTTCCTCTTTTAATCTCTGCAATGCTTTGGAAAGGCATAAGGAAACCTGTCATCAGTTTTGCATGTTTACAAAGACTCAGGGTATTATATGCTACAGCCTCTAGCGCTGATTTCTGCAACACAAAGAAAATTTAGTGCCCTGGCATTGAAAGCATTGCACAGGTTACAGCTTAGTACTGGATCAGAATGCTGCATAGCTTCCAAATGCAAAATGTCAACACAATTCATAATATTTTCTAGACTGACACTGAAAAGTGCTTTGCAAACCTATATGGCCTGATTATTATTAACAATTTATTAAAGCTCCTGTTTTATGGATGGATGAGTGACTCCTGGGAAATGGAAGACTAAGCGTATAGAAATTCATATTCTGATGATGACTTGCAGTCCCCTGCTCTAATTGCTGGATCAGGCTTCCTGTGATGGGTGCAGCACGGTGGCTTTGTGCAATCAATGGCCCTGGAATTAGGAAGACATGCAATATTCTGGAAAATAGCCACAACTTTTCTGAAGAGATTTCTCTCATGGGTGTCACTGAGTTTAATTCATATTATCTAAAATCACCCTGAATCCAGCCTGAATTTGATACTATGGATATCTTTATCTGCAGAGCTTCGGCAGTTTCTTTCATCAGTCATTGCAGGAGGAGTTATATTCATGCAAGGATGTCAGCACTTGGTTTGTGACAAGATGCAGCAAGGAAGTGAAATGAGGTGCAGTTATTGGCTGATAATAGTGCTCTTGACAATATATAACTGTGGTGTGGACAAATGAAATATGTTCTGTGAAAATGGGCTACTATCCAGCACTTAAATAAATGTTTTTGAAGTGCTAGTAAACCTACTCTATAAACTACCCCAAGACTATGCAAGGAATGCTAATCCATACTGGCCACTGGCCATCAGGACAAAAAAAAAAAAAAAAAAAAAAAAAAAAAAATTAAAAAAAAAAAAAATTAAAGGCCGTGAACATTTTGTGAGTGTGGCAGGAAAAGCTGTTTAACAGCAATATTGTTTCCTCGGTTGAGTGGTCTGTGTTGCATACATAGCTTTCCTCAAGTTTCAGAATCAACTACTCCTTTACATTGAACCTGTCTGTTTAATTACACATCCATCTCATCATGCTAAGCCACATTTAAAAGGGCTCACCAGGGTGTGCTAATGAATAAGCTGGGTTTTTTTTGCAGGGCAGTAGTGCCCGCAGTAACTCTGCTGTTTTGTCAGTTTGACTTACTACAGTGCATGTATTCTGACATATTAATAATAGTTCATGTTTAAACAAGTCCCACTGGACCCCTAAAAAGAATGTGTAGTTGCATATTCTGCATCAAGTTTAGCCCACATTGAAACAGAGATCACAGAGGCCATGAACTGCTTGAAAACAGACATGTTTGCTCTGTCAGGACAGGGCTTTTCCCTGAGGACCAATGATCACACCCAAGAGTGTTTCTTCCAGACTCTCCCAAATTAAATTAGTAAATATGGAATCAGGCTAGACAACAGTGCTACTACACTCAGAGAGCTGCTTTCTCTGGCATGGGAGCACTATCAGTGAAAAGAAGTCAAGTTTCATTTTTAGAGTGCAAGATTTTGTTTCATAAAAAGAAGTTAAAAAATGCAAAATTATTCCAATTATTGCAAATATGTCACAAAACCTGTGTTTCTAAAAATGCATTGAGTCTGCAATACTGTCAGTAATAGTAAGCTGGAGAGACTTGGAGAGCTATGCTCTTCTTTATCTCTTTAACAGGCATAGTTCATTGACTGCTGCAATTATTTCTGATTGACACCTAAGTGAATTAGAAGCAAGTGCTGCACATCTTAACTGCACATGAATTACTGCACTGTGCTAAGAAAAAAACTTGGAAAACCTTATTTTTCTCCTCATGGGCTTTTTCGTTGTTCCTTGAGGCCATGAACTGAATTTGTAAGTTCCCATAGGTGAAGCCACATCAGCTGTTGTAACATGTGGCATCTCAACTTATTTTGCAAAACAATATCATCTAAGTGGATTTTTGGCTATTTTTTAAAGTGAGGTTTTTTTGTTTGGTGGGATTTCTTTTGTTTGTTTTGCTTTGTTTTGGGGTTTTAGTTGTTGTTGTTGCTTTGGGTTTTGGAGGTTTTTTGTGGTTCGGTTTTTGGGGTTTTTTGGGGGTTTTTTGGGGGTTTTTTTTTTTGGTTTTTTTTTTTGTCTGTTTGTTTTGTTTTGGTTTGGTTTTTTTTGGGGGGGTTGTTTGCTTGGTTTTTTGTTTGGTTGGTTGGTTGGTTGGTTTTTTGGGTTTTTTTGGGGTTTTTTTTTTACTTTCTGGATTTGTTCAACCTCTGAAAATATCTGAAAATGGATGCTCTGGGCAGACATTCACAATGTCACTTTGCAAACACCACGTGCTGTGAATTTAATGATTTCAGAAACCTAGAGCTTTTAACCTCAGGAACTGAGCCCCAGCTCACACATGTCAGCCCAACTTCATGCCCACAAGCTGTGTGTCCCTGTGTCTGCACAAGAGGCCAGTGCCTGGGACAAAGTATGACAATTCCACCCAAGGAAGCCATGGGGTGTCTGTAGCCTCCAGCAGCAGCAGGTCTCAGCTGCAGAGCAGAGAGCCAGCCTAAGGTCTACACTGTCCTACACTGCAGAGTTAACATTAGCTGGAGTGGTGGCCCCTCTGGGCTCCATCCCATACACAGGACTGATTCCCCTTTTGGGCTGGGAGGGAGCTGCGAGCTTCAGCCAGCTGGCTGGTGGAGCTCCACCTCTGGCAGCACTCCCAGCATCCCGCCATGGGACACTAATCCCTTCCTTCATCCTGGCTGGCAATGCTTCCCATCATCCCACACTATTGGATGGGTAAATACCAGGCTAATGCAGGAGAAATCTTGTGCCATCCTGGGAAACTCCTGCACCAAGGAAGTATGGGCAGAGTGAAGTCTTCATGGCTGGGCTGTGACAAGACAGCATGAGGTGGCTTCTGTCCTACCACAGGTGCAGCACCAGGTGGTGCCAAGCTCCTCTGCCATGGCCAGCACCATCCTGTCTGCCTGTGCTGCTCCTTGCAGGTGGGGAAAATGATGTGCAGGTGCAAGTGCAGGTCACACTTCTCCTCTGAACACTTTTGGGTGGCCTTGCTAGCTTCTGCTTCTCCAGGTCCCTCAGGTCCAGGCTGCTGTCACCTCACATGTGGAGGTCCTGCTCAGCAGGAAGTCTCTGGCTGGGCTCTGAGCTTTGCTCCTCTATGGGATGTATTCTCTATTTCTCTTACTGGTGAAATAAAAAGTATTTGTTGGCTTGCAATTTTCCATCTGACCCATAATCTATGACAGACCATAGACAGTGCAGCTGGGCCCTTAGGACTTCTGAAACCTTTATGGTAAAAAAAAAACAAATCAAACATATCTGAATGCCTGCTGAGGACACTTAAAATCAGCCACAACAATTTGATAAAATGTATTTAAACAATCAAAGAAAATTTAGTGTATGGAATTTTTTTTAAACATACATTCACCAAAAATATTTTTCAATTATTGTGAAACTGGAGAGGGGGAAAAAACAACAAAAAGCAATGGCAGCAAGAACAAAACAACAATCCAGTTTATTTTAAATGGAGAATTAGGGGGGGAAATGGATTAATTTCCTTCTGGTATTTTTAAATTAAAGATTCTAATGTTCTTTCTGGAGTACAGTTTTAATTTAAAAACTAATTCCATTTTAATTATTATATTTTAAAAGGATTAAATCAAACAAGGTTTATAAAGACCCAAATATAACTTTTGCCCATAACAAAAGTAAACAGATTTTCAGTGTAAATAAAGTACTTTTTAAAAATTTACTTGACAAAAGTAAAAGCAATTTTTAAAATTTTACTTGACAAAAATCCCTGGACATTTTCCATTTGAATTAATTTTCTCCTCTTGTTTTTGGTTTTTTTTTTTCAATTATGAATCTGAAAAATCAGCTATTTGCTGAGCAGTGCTGAACAGGGCAACAAATACTTTGGTTTTTTCCCACACATGTACCTAGGTCTTTTTCTCTAATTTTACTTAATCTGTACTCATGCACAATCTTCACTGTTTCTAGAGGATGTTAGTCTGTATTAGGAAAGTAGGAGCAAGACCAATGGCTGAAGGAAGCTTCTTTAACTAAAAATGTTGGCAGTGTTCTGGACCATTTTCAGACCTTCTTTCACAATGTGTCTGTGTAGCCATCATCTCACAAAGGGCTTTTTGTGGTTTATACCTAGAGGTGCCACTCGAATCAATGATGCTACCCAGGGGGAGGTTGAGATGTTTTCAAAATGATGTAGATGTGTATTTTAATATGACCTACATATAAAAGAGGAACTAAATGATAGAAATGTCATGCTGAGAGGCCTTATTTCAATGGAATTTTCTCTCTTTAGGGAGAAAGATTTAACGTATTTATTTCTATAAGGTCATACTACAGGGAGCTCAGCTTGGGGAAATGTGAAAACTAGCTTCAGGTTTTAAATCAAATTTCAGTCCTTGTGACTTCAGTTCTGCCAATCTATGTCTGAATAACAGGACCCAACACTCTGTACAGCCCAAATGGAAATATACTCAAAGCTGACAGTTCCTGCTAGTTTACAGCCACAGGCTTGTCAGATTGAACTTGAAATCTGACCCGAGCATACTCAAAATTCATCCCAAGTTCTCCTAATGCTGCCTGATGAATTTTGCCTGGCAGCAGTTTTTATTACAAGGGGATTTCTTGAAGTATGAGAAGTAGCTCCAAGCCATCTCAAAAGCAGTAATTATTTCAATGTTTCCTGGTTGCTAGATAGAATCCCAGATCCTTCGAGCAGTGCAAAAAAATTAGCAATTTTTTGTCAAGACAGCATGAAAATGCTTTAGATTTGTCACAGAAAGGGGCCTTGTGTAAAATGTGTTTAAGATTCAATGAAACACTTTGTCCAGCCCAAAACAAAATGTTTTCTTTCATGCAGGGCAGTTTTTATTCTTGCAAAATGAATGTGGGTCAGTGGTATTTAGCAAATCTTGTTTCATAAGATAACAGAACAATTTCCCTTACTTTCCCAAAGCTTTCCACAGGAGGGAAAATTGGGAGGTGCGTATGAAACTTTAACAAATTTTACTTCATTTGTAAACAGTTTCCTTTAATCTGAAACTGTTTATTTTTTAGGTGAATAAACATTTCTACCAAACTGTTTCAGTCAGCTCTATTTGGAGTCAATATGCTGTGTAAGCATTCCTCACCCTGCCAACTGCAATGAAGTCCCATGACTGGTTGCCCTCTGGGCTTAACCTGGGCTATCGATGATGTGTGTGTGGCAGATGTGCCAGAAGACTGCTAATTGCCTGATTAAAGCTATTTTCCTGATTTTTGGGTCAAAATAAATGATTAAGTCTAAAAGGCTTGTGGTGTGAGGAAAGATGAGCAAGTTTTCTTGGGGCTTCCTTATACCCAGCTCATGGCCTCATAGACTCATTCCTGCAGAGGCTGATATGGCAATGAGTATCTAAGGAATGAAGAATGACTTCAGGCTTTGCTATTTGTTTTTTATTACAACGGACTAGGCTTTATTTCAGGCTAAAAAGTTGGCCTCAAGGAGCTCACTGTGTCAAGGTCAGAAGTACACAACCACGTGAGAGTTCTCTGTCAAGTTTAGAAAGTGTTAGTGGCATTTCATGGATTTTATTTCAACAGTTACCTTGCTAGCAGATTCATTTAACAAAGTGCCTCCCATGTGGAAGAACTGCAGAAGAAAATACAAATCTGCCCTCCTTTTCAAGTTGAAGGGGCTTTTGAAACCATTTCAGCTCAAGGAGCTGCATTTTGGTGGAGAATGAAGACAGGCTGTTGTGGACCATACCTCTCTTCGGGGCAGGATGACCAGAGGCAGCTGACTGGGAGCCAGTTCCTGGCTGGTGAGCAAGTTCCCAGCAAAGCCACACAATGTAGAAACATCCTCTTTCTCAGACACATTACTGAGGATCTTCAGTTTCACCCCATCGTATTGAAGCGAGCAGCTGGTGCAAAGCAACACGTATTTGGCTTTGTTTTCAGATTTTGCCAACAATTATATGCCAACAATGTAAATAACAAATTTATTTATGTACAAAAACTAATACTGACGTTCAGAAGAATCAGGTAAAACTATCTCAAAGGTTCATAGTAAACAACATTTATACCTTTTTTCAGATGTTTCATTAAGCACAGTTTCTGTAGCTTTTTAAGCATCTTACAAGTCTCTGAGGTTGACAAGTGAAAAGGATGAAAAACAATTCTAAGAGAATCTATTCTTGTCTTTCTCTAATGGCTTATAGATCCTGCTATTTCCATAAATGCTCTTTGAAGGGGAACTGTGTGGGATTTTAATGGCTTTTCGAGTTCATGTGGGTGTCACTTGCTTTGATGTATGCCAGAGAGAAAACAACAGTATTCCTGAAAGCAACAATCAATGGGGTTTAAGGTGAATGGCAAGTACCATGTTTAGGAATACACTTATCTTGGTGTTATTGCACCCTAATCACAGGAATAGCATCGAGTTACCACTGTTCTGTGTGTAAGGAAGAGTCTCTTTACAGCATTTTAGAGGACATATTAAAGATGTATTATGCTTTTATAAGCAAGATATTTTTTCCCATTTGTGACATGTTGCTTATTACCTCAAGTTTAAAAGAAGTGTTTTGGGACAATGATTGTACTCAAATCTAACTTAGAGCCAGATTTTCACAAGCCTTTTGACAGGAAAAAGTCATCTGGAGTTATCTGGCTATGTGACAGAAAGGTTCTATAAAAGTGTTTTACTGTTGAAATATTCAAAATAAGCCTTAGTTGTAACACTTATGGGAGAAGCTCTAAGGTAAAATGATATTTGGAATGATTATTGAATAATATTCTGTGAGGAAATAATTAGGTTAGGGTTTTTCTTTCAGTCTGCTTTCTGGCTGGGAGGGACTTCAGTTCTTACTTACTGCGTCCTTCACAGTATGTCATCAGTGACTCTCCTACCCCCAGCCCAGCTGTGCCACCACCCCCCTGGGCACCACTGCACCATGCACTCACTTCTTCCAGACTAGCTTTGTCCATTAGCATTTACCTCCCTGTATAAAATGTATCTCTTATTTATACCTAGGTCCATTATTTAATTTTTGTTCTCACAGTTGTGGGCCAGGACTTTGAGGACTTGCAAAAAAAGCAGTGGAAAACCAGACAGTACCTATGGTCTACGGAGAGCTGGATGTTTCAGCTACTTGACACAGAAGGTGAAACTTTGGGAAAAGTACTATCTTGCAAAAGCTACTATTTTTGTTGAAACATATCCTCCCATATTAGGTGTCCATGTATCAGGAACGTCCAGACTCTGGTTGACAGCCTCAGTACTTTCAAAGTGTCCTGCAGCAGTTTTGTCTTTAAAAAGGGGTTAGATGTAACTAGATCAGGGGATATGTGTCCCTTATAGGACAAATGAGAGCAAGCAGAAGAGTATTGTTTTCAGTATCGTTTTTTTTACATGAGTTTTCTTGTTGTAAGGGGTATACTGAGAAGAGCAATCTCTGTATTAGGGTTGGTGCTACTGACAGAGATATTCTTGAAATTCACCTTGACTAGCAAATTATTTAAGTATTTAATCTTTACAGACTCTTGCTAAAAAGAGAACACTGATACTTTTGTATAGAGGAGAAAAGGGGTTTTGACACACTTTGTGCAGACGGCTCAGCTGTTACTATGTCCACTGAAGGACAGAAAAATGCTGTTAACTGTGAGAATTAACTAAATTTGGGCTGTGATTTATGACTTCTGACAACAGCCCTAAACAAAGCTGACATGGCATATGATCAACCTGGATCCATTAGTAACAAAGAACTCTTGACCCAGGGAGAAATGTTGATTACATAAAAAGGACACTAAAAGGTAGCCCAGTACATCAGCAGTGACATCCATTCCAGCAGATCCTGAGAAAAGGTGAACTTTGCCATCTTTCCTGGACAGCTTTTTATGCAGGTGGAGCTCAATGCATCTTCCTCTTTTTTACCTGTTATTGTGGATGCTACTGGATTCCTGATTCTCACAAGGCTCTGTACTGCCTATCTGAATTACAGTAGCTGAAATAATTATTGTTCCTTGCTCTCTGTCAGAGCTGAGAATCAAATACTGCCAGGAAAATTAGCTTTGTTTTAATATCCCTTCCATTCAACCCATTCATAGTTTTATCACGCCACAGTGCTACGGGCTTGAGGGGATGAAAGGAGTGAAAAGCACTCTAGTTGTGAACAGGTGATGGGCAGAAGACCCTTACAGGAAATAAATGACCTGCTTTTAAATGGTCTGTATTTTGTAGCAGCTGTGCTGCTTCTGACCTGGAGTACGTGGGTTGATTTTTCCATGCATACAGCAACATATGTCCAAAGATTCTGCAGGCGCTGGGCTTTGGGTGACCTGGATTGCTGGAGCACTGGAGGAAAGCTGTAGGGTGAGGCCAGGCACGACAAGGCCTGTTCTCATGTGGTATGACACTAATTCACTGCACAGGCCCAAACCTGTGTGGCTTTGACACCCAGCTTCAGCTGGGAGACAGCAGAAGGCCTGTGAAGAGGCTTGAGAAAAAAAACTAAGTTAGCACTGCATGCCCTGTTAAGAAGAGCATTGATGTGCCATCAAGAGAGTGTCCTCATGCTTACTAAAGGAAAACTTCCAGGAGTCAGTGCTGGGACAGTGGTGGGCTGGGACAGAGTTTGGAAAGAGGGAGGCCAGTTACTACACTGTAGCAAGGTGCTCCTCACCAGCACCTGTCTCTGAAGGGTGCTGCTTACCTGGGACAGCAGATTTCCTAAGCTGGAACTGGCAAGTCAACATTGTACCAAGCAACTCCAGGTGACTTTTGTGCCTGTATCCTCACGGCTGCAGGGAATAAGGGAATTAAAGCCTCTGTCCTTCCCCAGCATCTGCAATACCTTCTTGAGAATGACACCCAAGCTGGAAGAGGGCTGAGCAAAGCTGAGCAGCTCCTGGGAGAGCACATTACATTTGGCCTTGCTATGTGAAGTTTAGAGAAGTACGTTGGCTTGGACAACATCATCACCTTTTTACTTGTCCATAAGCAGCAGTTTGGTCTATTGCTTGGAAGGTTTCTACCTTCTAATTGAAGTCCCACCCACACTTGGGAACTTGCAAGGACACTCTTGGGACAAATGATGGCCCAGAAGGACCTGTACCCAAGAAGGGAGATGCTGGTTGGGCCCTACTGCCCAGTTATAGTTCCTGTCTCCAGCTGTCTCAGTGGCAGGACCTGGCTGCAGCAGCAAGACCTGCACATGTGCTTTCCCACCACAAACATATCCAATTTGTGTTAGAGACAAAAAGTCCATTGGAGTATAAAAGCATGTTGCCACTGTTGGTCACTGCAGCAAAGTTTAACTAATGAGCTGAGAGGGGAAAGGCTTCATCTTTTGCACTTGCAGGTGGGCTCAGTGCAGGCCATGGACAGGTCTGTGGTAGCTGCTGTAGATACTTCATGTTGCAGTGGGTCTGAAGAAACTCTGACAAAGATCCTGCAGAGTAACAGCGTCTGCACAGGTGTTTGCTGCCACAGACCCATGTGCTGCATCAATCCCAGGTGCCAACTGCCCTGAAAAGCACAGATGTGTGTGAGAAGCTCTGCAGTGCACGAAATCAGCAGGAGTTACAGACATGCTCCACAAACTGACATGGAGATGCTGAGTATTTATTGGAAGCTCTAGAATAGAGAACAGAGTGATTCCCTAAAGCAGAAGTTTCCCAGACTTTAGTTTAGGCAGGCCTCAGCTATTCTGCTGTCACCTCCTCTTGTTCTCTGCTCCATTCCCTGCTCCTGGAGGTAACCTGAAGCCTCCAAAGCCCTGTAATGGGGTGAAGTGGGTGGAAGAGATGGGGCATGGCCCACACGGTGATACTATGCCTTTTCTTTCCTTACTCTTATACTCACATTCCACACTCTCAGCATTTCTTTAATGAGAGGCAGCCCCCTTGAGCCAGGCTGGAAGAATAAGAGATTGTGACAGAGAGGAATCCCACTTATTGCAGTTCACCCCTCAGTATGAGTGAGGTGTGGAGGAGACAGCAGCACTACTACCTGAGGCATTTTCCCCAGCCACATGCAGCAAGGATCCCCATCACTTCTGTGCCACTCATCCAAGGGACAAGAGCAAGTTTCCAGGGTGCTCTGACATTGTAGGAAAGAAGACAGTCACACAGGATGCCTCTGCAGCTAGTGATTTTATATTAGATAAATGTGTCATTGCAGGTGTTGGAAGTGATCCACACTCACATGGATCTGGGGCATGAAACTGGAGCAGGAGTATTTGTTTGAAACATTTCAGCTGCTGCCTCTGTGGTGCTGCTGCTGAGGAGTGGTGGGTCTCCTGGCAAAATCTAGAGCTGGAACTATTTGGGGGTTAAGGGAATGGGGCTTTGTTGCAGGAGATGGGTTTGCTCCTGCCCAGAAAATTCAGCAGCAGTTCATTCTTTCCTTCCTCTCTTGTTGCCAAAGGCAGACAGCTCCTCTGGGGAGCTGTAAATGAGTATAATTCAATACCGGGCCCTAAGTGAGCAGCAGCACACTTGGCTTAAAGCTATTCCTGTTACAGTCAGAGGCAGACATCTGGGATGGGTGGACAGATGATCTGATCTTGTGTGGAAATCTCATTGTGCCCCGTGCTCCACTTCACTGTAATAAAAAGTAATTTGATCAAATATTTTTGCACATTATTCTTCTGTTAGAATAATTACTCAATGCATGCCAGCTGCAGGAGTTCTTGGACCTTTTCCTATGCAGTGATTGGGACTGGCTTCTTACACTCTTCTTCATCTGGATACTGGAGAGGCTCCTGCACTGGCAACTGCTGTGGTTGTGCAACAGGTAACAGAAGAGAGAAACTCTTCTTTTTCAAGATGCACAGGAGTTAATTTATGGCCAAAATTTTAAACAGAGGATATGCAAATACAGGAAACCCCAAAATGTTTTTTCCACCTGTTCTTGTTCACTCTGGGGAATAGAATTCTCTTTGCTCATTTTATATCTAATGTCTGGGTTAAATTAAACATAAGCAAGATAACAAGCAAGGTACAGTTCCTCCACCATACTCTTCCCCCATGATTTCATGAGGGGAAGACAAATCTCTGCCTCATTTTAAATCACCATGAACTCTTGCAATATTACAGATTGATCAGAATTGGTTTTGTTATTAATAATATACTACAACACGTCCATTTTGTGAACATTTTGGGTGTACATTTTGGGCTCGCTGCTAATTGTGGGTAACATTTTGGGTGTACAAGGTGTACATTTTGGGCTTGCTGCTTTAGCATGCTTCATAAATTGAGGTTCAAAGGTTTTGTTGCCCCCAGCCTTTCCTCCACCCACCCAAAGGAGGGTGGCCTATGGTGCAGAGAGATTATTCCTAATTGCATGTTGATAGGCAAGGAGCACAAAATGTACTGCGTCCCTGCTCCTGCAGCTGGTCTCTATGAAACAAAAACCCTGAGTTGCTTATCTTGGAGAAGCTTGCTCTTTTTCCCGGAGAGACAATAATTTATGGTCTAACTGGTCTGAGCACTAAATCCGAGTAACAAGGATCCAGCCAGAGATTCCTATTAAAGGGTTAGTATCCATCAAAATTGGCTGATGGGGTGTTTTGAAACTCATTAATCACTGTGCTGGCAGCAATCAAATTAGAAACTCTGTGTTCTGCCGCTGACTTCCCATTTCACTGAGGGAGTTAAATGCAAAGCATGTGTTACTGGCATCAGCGATTTCAAAAGTGGGTGTTTCTCTGGATGTAAATGGTACTTAATAATGTTCCACCTTTGACTGAAACTAGGGCACGCCCTGCCATGAGGTTCTCATCATCTAATTACACTTACTCAATCTGAATTCAGATCATGCAATTCAAGCTGAGTCTACCTGCCAGATTAACTCTTTAGTTTGTCTTGACAGAAAAGCCCAGGATCTCAGAGTCACAGAAAAGCCCAGGATTTCAGAGTCACCTAGCAGGTTGCTGGGAGGGGATGGGGAGAGCTGTCCATGCCACCTGCTCCATGGCTGGTGCCCTCTCAGCCAGGACTCTGTTTTCCCACCCATGACACTTATTGTGAAAAAAGGTGGGGTCAGTTTCTTGCAGGAGCCCTGTGTTTTATGCCAACTTCATGGGAGCAGTGGATAGACATTTGAAACCAATGGCTACAGTAAGAGTCCTTGAGCATCATATCTTGGGTTTACACACAGAAGGGAAAGCAAAATGAGATTAAAGCCTCTTTCCAGCTCTAGCAGGACATTTTGTATAGATAAGAGACTAGTCTGTGCTTCAGGCCTGGTCAGGTCACAGTCTCCATGCTCAGGCTTCCAGCAGCTCTCTATACAAATAAATAACTCACCCCAGAGACCATTTTTGAACTCTGAGGCAAACTGAGGTATTACAGGTCATTGCTTGTGCTGCTGAATTTTCTCAGTCCTCAAAACAAGACTATATTCCCCCCATCTTATGCTCTCCCCAGCTGCTGCCTGGTGGGGACTAGCTGTCATGGGCCAAAATCATGTCAGTCAGCATGCTCAAAATGTGATGGTGTGGACACTCAGAGCTTAGAGTCAGTGTTCATGCCCTACCCTGCTTTGTTTCCTGGTGCAGACACAGCTAGTGCATCTTCACCATCCTCAGTATTCACACAGCTGTGGTGATGCTTCCCTAGGGAGGAGTATGTAAAGGAGCTGGGAGCAGAGGCAGTGTCTCCTCCTGTGGAGCAGCTTTGCTTTGCTTTGCTTTTGTAACTGGAATTTAAAATCTGTCCAGGATGAAGTGATAGAGAAGTACAGACAGTTCCACCCCCAAATATTCAAGAGGTGCCTTGGGCATACTTCTCTGAGCTGCATTCCCACCCTCAGACAAGGAAAAAGTGGTCTTAATACCTCTACTCCAACACGCTCTGCTAACGGTCCTTTGAGCAAGTCCTGCTCTTGCTTTTAAAGCTTTTTTTTTTTTACCAGCAGTTTGGGATGCCAGAGAGGAGAGAGAATCCCAAATGAGAACATTGTATGTCTCATAACCACGGGTGACACTTTGATGAGGCTCTGCTCTGGTCTTCATCTTGTATTTCAGCTGTTACTTAAGAAGCTAATGAAAACTCTGGTTCACACAGTGAGCAGGCAGGTTCTCCAGAGATTTCCTTCCCTCTTAATGGCTCTTGCTGAGTAAATGCCTTGTCACTGGAAGTCCTCATGTCCTGGAACACAGGAGGAGAGGGTCCCACTTGCCATGCACAGCAGTGCTGCTGGCCACATAAGAAATAAGGCTACACACAGCAATCTTAGGCCCCCAGCTTCTCAGCTCCTAATCCCTAAGGAGTGAAAGATCTTGACAAAAAGGTGCAAGGCTGGAGAGCTGTCCCTCTAGGATCACTTCAGTTTTAGCCACATTATCACCATAGTAATGCTTCATAATTACATCTTGCATTTTCATCTCTATATTTCAGCTGAAGTTATGAATGTTTAATTACACAAGTCTCATAAATACCTTTTGGGGCAGGTCAGCATTCAGATTACATCTGTTTTCAAGAGGCAGTTGCAGGGACATTCAATCTCAGGGAAAATCAGCCCTACAGGGCGGTGCAAGAGTAGCCCCAGTTAAACCAAGGAGGTCTGGTCTGTGCACAGCCTCATTGCCCTGGGGAGCCTGAAATGGTGTAACCCCTTTGTGGGGGGTAGCCTGCATCTCTGAAAGTGTCACCCTCACAGTAAGGGCCAAATTTTGCCTCCCTCATGACACACCTTCACTGCCACCCCCAGCGTGTATCAAATAGTGTCTGGTGTTGGCAGGATTCCCAAGCGTGGAGGGAGAGGAGTCTCCAGGACTGCAAAGCCACCCAAGAGATCTGCCAAGCCTGCTGTGCCTCTGAGGCTTGTTGGTGTGTGCATGTGTTGGCCAAGTATAACATAGAAGATGCCTCTCCTGCAGGATTATGTGCCCCATGTTAAACAGCAAACCATCCATCAGCCTTTAATTTTCCACTCATGCTTTTGTTCACAGCAACTTTCAGGACCTTATGACAGAGGGCTGTCGCTGCTGTCAGTTTTGTGTCCCTTTTGTTTTTCACCTTGAGCAGTTGAAAAAGGGTTATTGCTATCCTCATTTCCACTGCTGAGGAGAATACCATATCTTGGCCTAAGAAAAATCCTTTGGTTGGTATACACTACAGCCACACTGGAGCAGATGGGCCATCAGACAGCAGGTCTGTATTAGGATGGCTAAGGAATATAGACAGGCTGTAGGTTTTTTTGATTTATTTTTCCCTGCAAGTTCATATGTATTGCGAGAAAGGATGGTCCATGTCAAATATTTGTTGGCATTTTTAATGTGAAAGAGCTAATGAGCCCATCTTGTCATCTGCTCTGTAGTGCACAGCGAGTGAAGAGAGACTCAGCTTGCTCATTACACTGATCACTAGGGTATAAAGGGCTCAAAGGAGCTGGCAGGGCTGCCTTGCCTTCCTGGGCACAAGCAGAACTCTATTGGAGCGCACTGCAGAAGTGCCCAGGGCTTTATTTAAACCAGGACTGTCTTGCATTCATTTCAGCAGAGGCTCAGCTGCAGCAGGTAGGCACTCGGCCAAAGAAGGCACTTTTATTACCATATGATGAAAGTTAAGCTCTGATGCCTCTTGACCCCTAGCCATGGGCTGGCAATTGTGACACTGGGAGAAACCCACTGCAAAGAAACCGGGAACTGGCAGTGGAAGAGAAGAATTTTACTTACACAGGTAAACATGGAATGCAGTGAGCACAGAGCAATGAAACAGAGCTAATGGCATGCAGAAATCATGGGCAACAATGACACAGAAATCAATAATTGTGTGATTATGTGGAAAACAAGCTAGAGAGGGAAAACATTCCATTTCAAAACTGAAGATCTGTGATACAGGATAAGTGTCGGTGGGCAGCCTACTATGAGAGAAATCCTACCCAACAAATTTTAGAGATTGTTTCAGAGAGGATCTCAGGGTATGTGCGGGTATAAGTTTCAATATGGATGGACACTCATTCCTCAAATCCCAATGTGAGCCAAAGCCTCTCCTATAATCTTATTTCTTCCTATCTCATAAGAACACAAAATCATTTTAATGTCTCTGGAAAGTTCTGCTGGTCTTAATTTCAAATACTCTACAGTTGTAAAGATAATCAGTGTTAATGTTCATATTAAATAATTTTGAACTATACAGGTTGTATTATCCTGTATGAGGTGACAAATTAATCTACTGGCCATTTGTGATAAGACTGTTGTGATAAGCACTGCTCACAGAAAACCCAGAGTTTACTTCTTAATTTTCCCATCTCAAATGATTTTCTGGTCCCCTTATTTCCTATATCATAACTAAATGTAAGGTGGGAAAATATTTCCTCTATATTTATTCCGGTATTGCTAAACCACAGTTTACATACAACTTCTGAAGCCACTGTTAATCATCTTTAGTAAACAAGTATCTCAACAGGTTTAATCTGCCTTGTGTGTTTAGCAAACTACAGCCTACTGGAACAGTTAAGATAAAATCACATTTTTACAGAGGGTCAGAAAACATTTCCTTGCTGGAGTTTAAACCTCTGGCAGGAGAGGAGTCAGAGGCAGGCTCCTGGCAGCAACACCACTGTACAGACAAGCTGGGAGGTACTGCCTGTGCCTGGAGAAGGCAATCTCAAGCTGCCCTGCCCCACTGCCCCTCCAACAACAGGAGGCCTCACAGGCAGCTGGCTGACTGCCTGGGGAGACATGCCTGAGGGTGCCTTGCTCTGAAGGCAAGCACTTATGTCAAGGGTCCCTTGGGCTCCCAAGGGCCTCTGGCAGGCCATGCTCCCATTTTTACCACTGTACTGACAGTTTTGAGATCTGCTACCACACCCAGCGCTTTGCGCCTTCCAAACCCACCTCTGTTTGTGTTATTTTTTCACCCAAACATGCTGTCATAATCAAGCCCAGGACATGCAGCAGGAATCATTTGTGCTGACATCCTGCTCTCTGTTCTACCAGTGCATGAGAACAGCATTTCTAATGCTCCCTCTATAGTCTGAACCAAGATGACACTGAGCAATGGCCGTGGTCTCTACTCATGGCAGCAATGCTTGTTTCCTTCTCTTTCAACACGAACACACACATTTTAAGAAGGAGTGTAAGCCCCACAAACATGCTTTGTACCTTATGTCTGCTCAGCTATTTCCATGCTAGGGCATCTATGTCATGTCTTTGTTAGACTCTATTGCAGGGCCTGAGTGGGTCTGCTGGCCTGAGCCATTGGTGCTGGGGATCCAGTGATCACTTGAACATCCTGATGCCTCCTGTTGTCATTGACAGTGGAATGTGTCCTACTGCCTAGTTCCATCTGAGAGGGGTCTCACGTGCCCTGAGACCTCTGTACAACGTAAAACAAATAACAGGCAGTAACCAGGACCAGGAGATTTGCTTCAAAAGCACATATCTAACCTGGATTAAAATATTTAGGAGGATGCATCTGTAGATTTAGGCCAAAGCTAACCTGTAAACCAGATCTGGATCTAAACCCAGACTTGGCCCCATCTCCAATTTTAGTGCTGAGAATTCTCACTGGTTTTTTTTAGAGTGCTTATGAAATTTACTGAGATGTGCTGAAAAATGATTGTCAGGTCTTTTTCAAAAATTTTAGCAAGAAACTCTAACAGCATGAAACTGTGTCAGAGAAGGTTTAGGTTAGATATCAATAAAAAGTTTTTTCAACCAAAGGGTGACTGAGCACTGGAACAGCTCCCCAGGGAAGTGGTCACAGCATCAGCCTGACAGAGTTCAAGAAGCATTTGGACTATGCTCTCACGCACATGGTGTGATTCTTGTGTTATCCTGTGCAGGACCAAGAGTTGGACTTGATGACCCTGATGGATGATGATACCTTCTAACTCAGCATATTCTATGATTCCATTGTACTTATTTGTGGGCCCAGTAGATAGACTTGTTACCTGTAGCCTTCAGTATGAATATCTGTGTTCTGAGTTCAGTTCAAATACTTCCTGGAGTTAGCCTAGACCTGTATTTAATGGGCAAGAGGTTCAGTCAGAACTCCTTGTATGACTGCCATGTGCACTTTTAGAACTTTTTGCTTTCCATCAGAATATGGTGTAATGACAGACTTTATGGACCCCAGTATTTCTGTTACTGCCCTTTTAGTGGATTGCAGCCATTAATTTGAAATTGAACCCTCCTCATCTTAACTCCACTTCTATGCATTTTAAGTATACTTCAAAGTTCATTAATGAATAGCCTTAATAAATCCAGGCTGTGCCATAATTACAAATGTCTAAATCACTCACTCTGAGTAGCTCAGAACTTTGCATTCATGTGCAGATGCTCAAAGGTGCGCTGCTGTGTATAGATGCAACCACACACATTTATATTAATTTCTAGGACTGCTTTCACAGTACTTATGGATTAGACTGAACTCTGAGCCATGAGGTTGTTTTAGTGGAAACACAGATGAAATCATCTTTCACCTCTAGGTCACCAGTGTGATTCCATTAGAAAACAGCACTGCTGACTGAAAGTTTTCAGTCGGACACTGAGAGCTTAAGAAACCTCATGATCTCAGCACAGCTGTTAATAGAAAGCAAACCTAGCACTAACTCATGTCACTTTTGGCAGCCACAGCAGAAAGGCCAAACTCCCAAATCAGCATGGGGGCTGCACGGCTCTTTTAGCCCAGAGGTAGCTTCACAGTGGGCAGTACATTATCCTGGCAGGGTGGAGATTGGAAAAACTTGTATGGCAACCCTTTAGACTATTCCTGTCCCTGGGTTAAGAGGTGGTCACTTTTCATCTTGTTCCATAGGCTCCCTATTTATAGAAAAGGAAAAATATAGGAAAGTGCCCAAAAGAGTCACTTGCAACTTCTACTCCATGTACTAGAACAAACCAAATTCTGAAATAAGGGTTTGAACCTCCTGGGGCTGTATCTGAAACCTATTAATTTCATTCAATCTGTGCTCAGGTAAAAATTCTCAGTGACCTGAGTAGGAGCTGTGTCTCTGCAAGAGCTAAGGACTTAGAAAATCTTAAGAGTTCGGACACTTTGCAACAGAATTTGCCTTCACATTTCACTGACAAGTTTTCTTGTCTTCTCTTATTCATTTTGCTGATGTGCAAAAAATATTCCTCTTCTTTTAACTAATCCATCCACACTCTTTGCTTGAAAATCAGGGCAAAAATTCAGTCACCATTCCTCTGCTTACCAGACATTTGCAGAAAAAGAAGAGAGATACACTGTTTGTGTTGCTCACAGAAAAAGCTACCAACTTGTAATGATGATGCAGGAGCACGAATTTGCAAAACTGGCCTCTCCAAGAGTCTGCACAAGGTGTAGATGCCAGCAGTTTTCTTCAGCTGGATGAATGTAAAGGTGAAAACAAATGTGACAACCTTTCACTCTCAAGGGAGGGAAGGTAAGAGTTAGAGAGATGCATTATTCATCAGGGAGTTTATTTTCATGCCACATTCAGATCCATCCAGGCACCTAGTTATCGCATAGTTGACAAAACAAATGGCATTGGATCATGAAAGGAAGCCAGTGAGGACTGGAAGAGCTGAATCTACAGAGTTTGGGAGTAGGATGGGAGTCCAGGTCTGTAAGAACTCAAACAAGAACTTTTTGAGTACCAGAATGAAGGATTGATCTCTTACAGATGTTCAGCTCAAGGCTGGCCATACCCTTGGGTCGCTAATATGCAAGTCACTGAATTACTGTATTTTCACAGCATCTGGAAGAAGTTTTTCAGCACTTATAAGGGCCCTTTCTAAAGTGTAGTCACTGATAACTAATATGGGGTGATCTCACACTGCAACTGACTCAGGTCCCTAGTCTTTTTCTCAGAAGCCAGTTTCCACAAAACCTGTGAAAACTTTAGATTATCATCTGTTAAATGTTGCTGAAACTGGCCAATAACTTGAAAAGTCTGTAGGGACATGCACACATACACATAAAATAAGGCACATCCCAAGACTTGTTTCTAAAGAAAATGAGGTTAAAAAAAACTTCAGGATGTGCAAATGAAAATTTTAAGTCATGAAGTACAAAGGTATTTGGTTTCCCTGTTGGGACATAGGATTTGAGACATCTTGGCCATGGCCTGAGCCATGCCAGGTCTTTTTTTACTTTATTCCTTGGCCCAGAACAGCCCTCAGTCAGACAGCAGTTCCCATCATGTGTCTAATAACACGCGGAGCAGAGTTTATTTAGGCTTCATACCTTAAAGGAAGGTCTTTTACATTTTAATAGAGGAAAGGACTTCGTGTGAAGCTTGACAGTGAAGATGTTGCTTAATGGCTAACCTGTTTGATCAATGTGAGTTGTACTATGAGCACATTGTTTGGAGAATCTGTGGAGGGAATGCTTCAAACAACTCCAAAAAGGCTGGGCTTTCATGTGGGCTAAGCCCTCTGGATGGAGGGAGGGGTTGGTATTCATGGGTGAGCCTGTAATGAATGCGCCTCTCTGATGCTGGCCTTGTTGAAGGGCAATTCAGAGCTGAATAACTTTTGTTAAAGTGAATGGCAATGTAATTGCTTCCTGAGGAAAAGCTCAGTGTAGGTGGTGGGAAGGGTGGAGGTGATGATCTCAAATAGGGCAGGTTCATGGTAGTTCTGTTCCTTGTCCAAGTCCAATCTGACAAGTTCACAGTGAAGTTAAGGGTGTCATTGGGCTGAAGCTTCCCAACAGGTAGAGACAACATATTAAACTATGTCAGTTATGTGATGGTTAGTCTCCAGTGCTCAGGCCCCTGCAGCTGCAGAAAGGCTGGGAGGTGGCAAGGTGAGGGGGAGAAGTCTTAGGGTAACTGTTTTTGTAGGATTTACGTAGCTCTGCCTGTTCATCAATCCAACAGGTCCTCAGTGTTGACTGACTCAGCTGAGAGAGGTGGCAGGCAAAGCAGTAACACTGTGCTGCAGCTGGGTGCCTTTGTCCAAGCAGTCCCTTGGTGATTCCAGGTAATGGGAACAAGTCACTAGGATGCTTGCATTACTGAGTGTTGGTGTTGACTCAGACTGGAGAAGTAATATAGTAGCAGCTGCACACTTGAATGTACCTTCTTTACTTACCAGTACAGGAAAAATGAGGCAAAATTTCTACAGGATTATTCTTGGCTGCTTTTCTCAGCAAACTTGCTCTTCCAGCCCAGTATTACTTCCTCCTGCACCTCCTTCTCACCATGTTTTGCTCTCTCTACCCCATCATGCTCATTTTAAAGCTATATTCAAGCCCTGCCAAGACGAAGAAAAGGAGTTGAAATGGCCATCCATGGGAAGAGTGCTGTACTTAAGGGAAGGGTCACTTTAGGCAATGCTGGGTTTGGGGATTTTTTTCTTCACCCACGAGTCACTATCAAGGGCAAAGGTAAGATACTTTCCCTGCAATGAGGTGTTCCACTGCTCCACCACCCTCAGAGGGTTTTTTGTTCATCTCCTTTCCTGTCAGTTACTTCAGTGCTTGTGTGTTCTTTGCTGTCTGCCAGGAAATCCTTCAAATACTGTGACAAGGGCATTGGTGATGCACAAACTACATCTTAACAATTTGGAGAGGGGGAAACTCACACAGGACAAGAAAAATAGGTGGTGACTGAGCCTTTACTGGGTTTTTTCTCACCTACAGTTGAAGAAATTGGATCTGAATGAGTGATCTTTGCCTAAGAATTCAGGAGAAGATGAAGGTGAACCCAAGAACCCTGGATATTCTGCTGGTGGCTTTTGTATACATCACTTGACCAGCCTCTGTAAAAGTGTAGCATTTCCCTCTGGCTCCTGCAGACATTCTGCCTTAGGACTGCATTGTCAGGAGAGCATGAACCTTCTTCATTCCAGCCAAGCTTTGGCCTTAACTTCCAGACATACAGGGATTTATATTGTCCTTTCAGACAGGGAAACACACGCCTGGCCTCAGGCACCCAGGAGTTCCAAATTGCTGACTCAGCTCAGACAGTTCTGGACCAGAAACCCAAGCTGGGCCCAGCATATATCAAGAGTGTGAGATTCCAGCCTGTTGCAGCAGTATTTCTTTTGGACTGTTTTCTTCACTGCCAGCTTGGAAAAAATCGTAAGTCAAAAGGCCTCAAGCAGAGTCCAGCTCATGCAAGGGCAGCTCTGATAACCATGTTCATTCTTGCCATTCACATGCAGAAAACCTGTTCCTACATGTCATACAGTCATTTCCACTGCAGCCATAAGAAAATAAAATATCTGCCATGTTAGCTTGCTGGTGTGTGACAGACACCTTGCACTGTAGTATCTGTGGTGTTTGGAGAGGGGTGCAAACATGGCTGGCAAAAAAGTCTCTAAGTAGTCCCCTCCAACAAGATGTTTTAGGAGCTCAGAAGAAGCAAGAGGAGGATCTGTTTCATATGGTGCTTGGTAAATTGCATACCACTACCACAAGTTGTAAACCTTTAGCATCTAGTATATGAGTTCAAAAACACAACTGGAGAAACATAGGAGGAAGGGATGATGTGGGGAACCCAAATATCAGTAATTTACTTTGGGCTCTGGAAATACCAGAGCCCCAAGCTGAGTTTGAGACAATATGCACGGGAAGAATCTCTGCTTGTCTTCTTCCTGTCTAGGTATCTGCAACTGCTGTGTAAGACACTGGCTGGATAGCATTTGGCTATCCTTGTGTTAACATTTTTATGCAAAAAGCTGCCTTTTAATGACAAAATCCACAAAATTAAGGTGACAGCCTCTATACAGTGGGTTGCTTCTATTTTCCCAAAGTATTGAGAATTTGAGTCAGAGGAGACAGAAAAGCTGAGCTTTCCATTTCCCTGCATATATAATTGCTGGGTATAGTAACCTAATGAAAAGAACCAATGCAGGAGTTTAAAAGGATTAGCAACCTTAAATGCCATTTACAGTGACCCATGAAATGCTGAGAACTCTGCACACAATAACACCAGAACAGCAGTTTCTGGGTTTCCTGGAGGAAACCTCCTGGCCTGTCTGAGAGCAAATCCTGGAAATTCCTGTGTGCTTAGTAAACATGTCTGCTCACAACATGCCATCCTGCTTGTTCATGGGGTGTTGGAGATAGGGAGTGGTAAATACTGAAGTAATTGAAATAAAATAACCTACCTGGCATTTGCAGGGGAGGGGGGGGGGGGGGGGGGGGTGTGGGTGATGTTCCAGAAACTCCCTTTTCCCCAAGCATCCATTTGAGGGGTGAGCCATGGTTTGGTCCAAATACACTGTGCAATTGATCTAGTAGCCTCTGTTGGTGGACTTCTGTGGCCCTGACAAGCATATGGCAGGGATGCCAGCCTTGTATTCAGGATCATTGGAAGGCCACCATCACATGGCTGAAGCAGTTTTGGACCATTCTGTCATAAATACCAAAGCAGCATGTGTCAAGAGGTCAGGGTATGGATAGTCTATGTGACATGTAAAGCTTCAAAGTGGCCTCAGTTTGGACATGAGAGGAAGGGCCAAATCCAGAAAAGTAGGTTTAGAAATGTAACTGAACAATTTTTTTCAAAGTCGTAATCTGCTGATTTCAGAGTGGAGCGGTGTATGAAAATACTCACCTTTCTGAACAGAGGGACAGTGTTAGACTGGGCTTGCAGTGTCAGGCTGATACATCCCTCCCCCTCTCTTGAGCCCTCTGCTGCCTTGGAGGGGTGGATAGAGAAACTAGCAAAAGTCCTCCAGACTGAAACAAAGAGGAGTTAAAATGAGGACACAGAGCAAGAAGCTGCTTCATTTGTATTATGTTTGCAGTCTCTAGGTAATCCCATCCCTGCTTGCACAGAAGCAGCAGGCTGAGGTGCCGTTTTACTGCTGCAGAAGTGTGTGCCGCATCAGCTGTCACAGCAGAATTTTTTGGTGGTTTCTTTGAGATCACAGGCTCTTCAGTTCTCCCTCTGGTTGGCTGTGGGACCTGAATCAGTAGTCCAATACACCCTTAGGTGAAGTGAGGAGACGAAGGACAGCAGGTGATATGATGGGAAGGGCAAAGATCAAAGACAGCTCTGAAACTTGCCCCCTGCCTCAAAGAGACCACTTATCCAAGCTGAGTGGGGCATATCCTCAGCATCCATGAGGAGAGGTGACAGCAGCTCACAGCTGGAGCCTGAGTCATCTCAGAAGCCATTCCTTCATCTGTTAGTTGCACTGTCTGTAAATGAAGTCTCTTGTACAAGGCTTCTACAACACGCCAGGGTTTGTGGTAATCAGCTATGGGGCACATGCTGCATTTAAAGACTAATCATAACAATTATGCATCTCATTAAAGCAGTTGGCATATTCTGTGTTTTGTAGGACATGTTTGCTGCCATACAGCCATAATATATTTATCCCAAGCAAGCATATTGTTTCTGTAGATTTTCTTCTACGCTATAGCACTATTCCTGACAGTTAGTGCCTAAATCTATTTTGTATGGACCAGAATTTCCAGTATTCAATTTCTCTGCAGCCCAAGAGGAGTCAGGATATAAAGCACCAGGCTGTGGAGGCTGCTGAGACAGACCTGCATGAGAAGAGCTCCTGCAGTGGGAGTCCTTCAGGGCTTTTACTTGGACATCATAACTGGAGGAAGAGCAGTTGAATGCTCTGGTTGTGTTCTGCAAAATAGGTATTCTGAAGTCTAGTCCTGTTTCAGAGGGCAGCTTAAAGACTAGCTTCTTAATTTTGAAAGGAGATGTATAAAATTATTAGGCCTTTTGATTAAATACCCTTCAGGTATAAGTTACTATTATGATGCTATACAGTCATAGAGATTTAATTGAAGGTATTTAACTCCAGTGGCTGTAAAACAATTGAAATTATACTCAATCTCCTCTTTGCAGCAATGCTTTTAGACAGATTAATAATAAGGTAAGTAATGCTTAAATTCTTTGTGTCTTTCCTGAGGTTTTCTCCAATATACTTAATGGAGTTTTCACAATGCAGCCAGATTGGCAGATATAAGGAATTCTAGTAATTATGCCCCCTAAATTCCTTGTACTTCTTTCCAACTGAGTATCTCTAGGATCAAAGTAAACATGATAACAGCTGAGTGTAAATGACATTCTCTGGAATGACGTACATAGAATCCGACCTGTAAAAGAAATCAAAGAATAAGTGGTTTTCCCAGTAAATCAGGGCCAAGACAGAGTCCCAGTAGATGCTTACTGAGAAACCCCTACACGTGCATGTCAGTCACAGGTGCAGAAATTCATGTGGTCTCCCAGCTTTAGAAGTAATAACAGACCAACCAAAAAGGCTTGTTAATTTAGTCTAGATGCTAATCTGAACTTCAACTGAACCTACTTGCTCAAGCAATCTACCCAGCAATCTGCAGGAGAAGAGACTTTTTCTCATGTAGAGCCAGCCTAACAAAAATGTAAGCTAACCTTTAAGTGAGATGCTTATGGAGAAGATGTGTTCCCTGTGGGCAATTTGTATGGGCATGTGTGGAGGCACCTAAACATTGTCTTTTTATTAGGGGAGTTCCTTGCCCAGTATCGTGAATGAGTGTTTTAAGATTGCTTAAAGAATCACTGGCAAAGGTATCAGTAAAAACAGGTTTAATGTAAAAGCAACAACACAGGAAAGTTCATTGGCAAGGTTCACTCTAGTACTTATTAGATGGTTAAGGCACACCGAGGAAACGCAAACAAAAGTCCAGAGTCAATCAAACCACACTGAAGTAAAATCAAAATAGGGGGTGGGAGGCGAATGATAGAAATGGTGAGGATAAAAGGGAACAGGCCTGAAGGCCCAACAGCGCTTAACGCTTAACCTGAACAGCACCTTAACTTCATAGCATTAACTTCACAGCATTTAACTTCACAGCATTAACTTCACTTACAACTTAAGTTAAACAATTTAGCAAAGGATTCATATAGGATTTACTATACCATAATGGTGACTTACTTACAGACCTAACTTACACACCTAAAGTACTTAAGAATCTGGGAGAGAAGCATTTCTTTCACATTTGCTGTAGCATTTGTACCCTTGCATAGGTACCTTTTAAAGTACCTGAGCCCCCAAAGTCATGCAGAGACATTTCTCTGTCCGATGACAAATTGCACTTTGGAAGTGCTGGGGTGGCTGAGGTCCAGAGCCAGTCCTTGTGCCCCAAACTTTCCTTCCCTGATGGTCTCAGTGCTCCTCCAGGTAAATTTAGGAAGCAGCAGGTAAATTTAGGAAGGGCTTCTGGGGCTTGCCAGGAGTCATGCAGGAGATATGACCAAAGCCCGTGTCAGAACACATTCACAGTCCCAAAGGTCTCCCACAGGAACATTATTCCTTTGCTGTACAAATATTAAGCTGAGCTCTTGCAGTGTAGGTTAGAGGCAAAGCTGCCATGGATGACAGTAAGGCAGGGCAGGGCCAGAACCACCTACTGAACTTTGAGAACTGGTCACAGACAACATGACAGATGTCGCCTCTCCCTGGTGTTAAGGGTGGTGGAGTAATTTGTTGATGCATTCTTGGAATAGTTTTGATGAATTTTGCAAAGAACTGTTTAAATAAAACATTAGATACACTTTTTCTTAAGATTTGAAGAGGAGTTATGATTGTTTTCACTCACAGTCACACATCTAAGAATAATCCCTTACTCAGTCATCCTTGGCAGGAAGGGAAGTAATATACTGGCTTTAGAGGCTAAAGAATTACCTGTTTATTTTGAAATAAATGTTTCTCTGTGCTATTTCTGACAGAACATCAGCCTTCCTGTTCCACCCTTACCATTTACTGTAGGAGGGTCACGCACTTTTGTCCTAGTTAACACAAGTCCTGCAACTGTGTAAGTTTGTGACCTTTTATTTCATCTTTTTTTAGGTCAGACCAGTCTTATGTGACTATTTATGTAAATAAGCAGTTGACCAAAAGCCATTCATCTTCATGTACAAGAGGCATGTGAGGCAATGGGAGTTGTTCAGCTGTTTGTCCAGTATTTCTTGTGAAGTCATTATTGCTTTTCTCCTGCCGTCCTCACCTGGGGCCAAACATTGCCTTGTTCCTGACTTGCAAAATGAAAGGAAACAGAGGACACTAAGGGCAGGGAAATGAGTCTTTGCTCATTTATCTGGCACAGATCCATAGGGCAGGCTTTCTGCTGTATCACGGTTGTGCGCAAGGAAGATGGGAATTGGGTCTGTTCCTGGCCCTGTCACGGGCTCTGGGGACCCATTTCCTGGAGGCCCTGGAAACTCATGGGATCACCTTTCTCTAGAGGAGACAGCAAAGGTGCCATTCACTGCATGCTCTTTGTGAGCAGCATTCCCATGAAACGAAGATGGGAATATCCCAGATCCCCTTTCTGACAGCATGTGCTACCAGAAACAGGCTTGCAGGCTGCACTGCTGTGTTTACAGCCTCCCTCACGTGCAGCTTCCAAGTCTGTCTGCATCCTCTCCTGAAGAGAACTTTGATTACCTCATAAAACTATGGACAGAGCTTGTACAAAGGCTTATAGTTTAAAAGTACCTGCTTGAACAAGTGGCAAACTGTTGGGGAAGGAGAAAGCACTTGGTTAGATTAATTTGATGACTTGTAAGTTTTGCTGTCTTTACCTGATTGGTAACAGGAATGGTCTAAATGTTTCTTCCTTCCTCTTTCTCCTCTACCTTTTCCTGCCTGAGGCTTTTTCTCCCTCTGCTCTAGCAACTCACTGCTAAACCCAGTGCCACTTTCTGCACAAAGCAGTCAGTGAGCATTTCTCCAACACAGCAGTGTTTCTGCCTCTCTCCTACCCTGCTGCTGTGTCTGCTTGCTGACACCTTAGCATGTGAGCAGCAGTCACACTCTCCTGTCTGCTAAGAGAGCAGTTGGTAAGCTGTTCTGTGGGATTGTGTGCAAGTGCAAGGCTGTGCCCAATGTCATTTCACACCACATCAGAGTCAGAAGAGGAGCACAACCTTCTTCTGTCAAAAAAAGTAAGAGTTCAGAAATTTCCCCTGCTTCTTCTTGAGAAAATGAAAAACTTTCCAGGTATCTTTCCTTCCTGGAATGAGGCAGAAGCCTGCTGGCTGAGGCACTCGCTGGGGAGGCAGGAGGCACATGCACAAATCATCTGTGCAAATGATTCAGTCACAGGCTGGAGCTTGGCTTTCCCACATCTAAGACGAATGCTCTAAACAGTGAATTTCTTCTACGGTGACTAAATTTTGGTTTGACCTTCTTGGATCCTTGGTGAATATTGGCACGATCAGAGATCCCTTGTTTTGCTGACTTCTATTAAATAAACTATTGTCCTGATCAGTGTTTTGTGCTCTCTCTCAGTTCTGCACCAATATGATTGCTCAACTGGATAGTTTCTTCCCATTACCAGCACTTATGTGCTTACTTGCAGCGTATTTGCCACTCCACCCAAAGCATAAGACATTCAGGTAAAGTTCAGGTATTTGAGCTTTTCACCACAAATCTTTCCATTAGGCTTTCATGCTAGTGCCTGCACAGCATCCAGTTCCTGACTTTGGCTTAACACACTGGAGTTTGCTCTCATCTGGCACAAAAGGAACAGGGGTCGTGGTCCTGCAGTGGCCCATGTGCTGTCATCTACCTTTTGTCATCTTTGCTCTTCAGCTCTCTTGACTAAAAGGCAGCAAGAAGTATCCTCATTCTCAAAAGCTGTGTACATAAAGCAGTAAGAAGTGTCAAACCTGAAAATGTTTAGCTAATTGGGGACCACAATTTTCTTTGGTTTATTTTAATAAAAAGAACTTTAGCAAATCTCTGCTCCAGTTGAATTTCAAGTGCATGCAGTAGATCAAGGGCTTTTCTAGAAACAATTACCCATATCAGTTAGTGTCTGTATTAGCTTTAACTGAATCACCTGAAATAGCCCTCCCATCATCTAAATTTAGACTTTAAAATACAGCTAAAGAATGCATGGTGGCCTAATGAATAGCTAGCCAGTCTTTCACAGGATTCTGCCCCTGAAAATTAAATTGCATGGGAGCAGTAATACTACATCTCAAAACCTCATTCAGCTGCAGCCCTGGTCAGCATACATTGGTTTTGGCTATTTTGTTTCCCTGGTCTATTTGTCCCTGAGACCTTTTTTTATGCTGTAAAATATGACAAGATATTTTATTGTGAAGATATTTTTAGTTTTGGCTTAGGAAATATCAGCTGTATATCCTGAGAGATTACAGGATATGTTCATAAAAATGAACATATACATTATTTGACAATGAAAAAAAATGACCATCTTTCTATTCCTTCACAACTTAAATGGATTTTAAATGGATGACATCTAATAGATGTCATCCATTTAAAATTCCTTTATAGCAATACAGAATGAACCACAGAAAAGAGAGGCATATGTTATATATGGTAAGATTTCTTTGTTTCCCTGATGACTGGAAATACGCATGGAGTACTACAAAGCAGACGTCTGCATTGGAAGCAACATGACACTTGCCTCTGCAGAAATTCAACAGCTAAAACAAAAATGAAAGGGAATAGACCTACCAGCTGCTTAGATTCAGCAGTTCCACTACTCACATGCTGTTCAGTAAGTTTCCAAAGAAACATAGGCTTGGATTTCTGTGAAATTTATCTTGCTAAGATTATGAGGGAGGTTGGGAAGGAAGGATGGAAATCAGAATCGCCTGCAAAATAACTCCTTCTCCTCTCCCCAACCCCATCCCAGCAACATGAGATATCAGTGGCAGAAGGTCATGCAGATAATTGCAACATTATCTCCCGTGCCTTGAGAACTTGGGTCCTCTCACTGGGAGGGTGATAATAAAAAGTTGTCAAAATTCCATTCATGGAAAACTCCAACATTGCTAAATCTAGAACCAGAGCAGTAAACTCCAGAACTTCATGGAGAAAATAAGTACTGGAATTACAAGTTTTTTTCCAGAGTGAAATGTTAATCCCTGGCTGAAATCCACATGTTGTTTTTTGGCTTTTTTTCCCCCTTAAAAAATCAATCTGAACAACGACAACTTGTGCCCTGTTCCTGCGAACCTAGGAACTTTAAACTCTGAAGCCCCTGGCCTGAACTGACTCTGCAAGTTTCAAGGCTCCCTGAAGTGCAGCTGTGAATCTGAAACTCCTGAATGAGACTTTTCTGTGGTGGGGTCTCCATGAAACCAGGTACTCTGGAAGTATGGCTTCCCCATCAGCCTGCCTCAGGGACTAGCAAGAAGCCTAACTAAATGGAATTTTTTCAACAGAACCTTCTCAAAACTGAACAACTACTACAAAAGCTTCTTAGTTTTAAGTATGCCAATTGGGAATTTCTGAGAAGATGTAGTTCAGATCCTTCAGTGACCTCTCTTCAGTCTGCTGAGTGCAATTCACATGGCCAGGACCTAGATCTGTGTTTGGGTTCTTGATGTTCTCCTTAGGGTGTTTTGCCTCTGTCATGTGTTAAGTCCTACTTCACACATTCCACAAACTGTGTACCTATTCCCCAACTAAATGAACACTGGTTTTCAATGGCAAAAAGACAGATAAAGATCTTTATCATCAAAGCATAAGACTAGAGTTGCATAGAAGTTTCTTACTGGGGTATAGATGGTCCTATTTGGTATTTCCTGAGAAACTGAGGCTTGCAATACATGTAAAAGGGGGATAATGTGTTATTCCAGTGGGTGGTTGGAAGACCTTAAAACCCATTAGTGTTTTTGATTTGATGAAGTGTAATTGTTGGTGGCACTGGCAATTCCTGCTTTTACCAAACACATATCTGCTCCTTCTCCATTCACTCTCAGGATACATACCAAATGCTGCCCAACATTGTAGTGCTCCAGAGCACTATGTTTTAATGTGTCATTCTGTTAATGCCAGTATTGTCATTCAAATGTAATTTTGTAAATACAATAGTTTTTGTGTTAATTTCTTTTTCCCCCCTAAATCAACAAGCAAGGTATCACCATAATAGAAAAACAATACAGCACTTGGGCTAGGGCTCAGATGCTTGCTGTGATGGTAAATCAATTGAAATGCATCAATGCTAAAATTACAGTGGGAAACATCTCTAAAATCTTTGTGTGTTACTGAAGCACATTCCTGTAAATTAGCTCCACTGGCAGTTATTGTACCAATTCAGTTTTAAATGTCAGATCACAGTGTTGCCCTGTATGGTGATATTTGGAAGGCAGGATCCTTTAAAGCAGGCTTTTTAGACATATTCAGCAAATTGGAAGGCAATGGTTTCTAGATCCATATTAAAATAGAGGTGACTTTTCTTGTAAATAAGCATTCCTGTTTCAATGATGACATGAAATGTAATGACTTAAATTAGTTGCCCCAGCCAGCTTTCATTAATAATCTACATATAACTTTTCCCCATATGAACTATTACTATGCTTGTGTCATTTCCATAAACCACTTTAAAGTTTTGTTAAAAACCCTTGTCCTTCAGAAGGATATTAGCCAGGTCCTGGAATGGCAGAAGGAGAAAACAAAAAGGTGTTTCAACTCTGCCAGCCAAGAAGCAGCAATTTGAGTACAACTGGCATCCAGGCTGGAATGGGCATGCCCCAGGAACAAGGGTACAAGGAGAAGGGTGGTGTTGGCCATGTGGCACCATCTTAGAGAGCCATGTAGGGAGGCCTGGAGACACCACAGTGGCCCCCCATTCCTTGGCAGATGATGGGGTGCTCATGGGCTGACTCTGCAGGAGGTGTGAGCTCTTCAGCTCAGGACAGGTCTCCGTGAGGCTGCTCTGCCTGTGTCTGCCCTGCCAAGACAAAAACCCCAGGAGCGGTCACACTCTCCTGCTGCTTACTGCAGCTTTGCAGTCAGCCCTCTCCCTCTTCTTTCAACAAAAGGCTGTATTTACCCATACCCACTCCCATCTGGCCTTCAGCAATTAATCTCTGTGCCTCAAACTGCAACACATTGTGTGATAATTTGTTATGTTAATCCCACATGTCAGCGATCCATTTAGAGACTGCCCTGCTTATCTTTTGGAATAAACCCGGGGTTTCCAGCCCTGCATACAAAGAAACAACCATGTTATCTGTCCCTCATATACACAAGGCTAAAATTTGAATGCTTCTGTGCCTATAGTACTGTGTTCTTACCTGGTGTCAGAATTTTGGAGAAATATAATTAGGGGGACCTAACTACACATTTCAATCTGCAAGCTCCCTTCTTCTTTTAAATGCTAATTTCTAGGACAGAAGCAGTAAGGTATTAAACATATTTACACTATTATAAGCCACTCTGTGAACAGCAGAGCTAATGAAGCTTGTTTTTGTCCTGACAGGACCCAGCTGCTAATGCTACTGAATCTTTCAGGAACACCTTTGAGACCATTTCTGCCTTGGGTGATGTTTCAAATCACCCAGCCAACTAAAATGTTGCCGAGGGATCATGTGAATGACAGACAGACAGGAGGGGAGGTAGTGAAATTAATAACACATCTTTTCTCATAGAAACAAGTTGGAACCCCTCTCACTAGATGCAGCAAATTCAGTCCTCTAATCCACCTTGTTTATCAAACCTGGATTCAGCTCCTCTTCCCATTCCTTTCCCATTTAATGGGGTTGTAGTGAGTGTGGGGGCAGTTTCTAAGATGGTCTCTTCTGGTTGTGGGCGTCAAAGAGATTTAGGACAGATAAACCAGTACAGTGTGAAATAGGGCTGTGTTTTCCTGGCACTGCTGGGAAGAGCTTGTTGCTGCTCTTGGCAGGCTTCCCACAGGCAACACCTCAGTCTCCTGCAGGTACAAAGAGCACGGTGGTGCTGACCCACCTCGTGAGCACACGTTTAAAGCAGGGGGGAAGGGAAGAGGGTCCTGAACATGTACTGGGAACAGTTTGTACTCGGTCCCTCCAGCCAGAGCCTCAAGATACAGAGCTGCAGATACAAAGCCTGAGAGGGAAGCAGCTTGAGCTGCTGCTGACTCTGGTGTCCTCAGGCCACAGAGGACTGATGGAGGTCCTGGGGCACTTTTTCCAAGCATTTGGTCCCTCAAAAGCTCTTAAATTTGGCTTCAACAGCCCACAATTGCCTGAGTACCTCTGAGAATCTGGAATGAAATGAACAGTGTCTCTCCTAGAGCTAAAATCAGCTCTCCTGAAGCCTGCAGCAGGCCATGGATGTACATCAGCTGAGTCACATCAGCTTTAGATCACAACTAACAGTTGTGGTTTTTTTGTTCTCCATGTAGCTGAATGCCACCCCTATCAGGTCTGTGATTAAATAAAAAAAAAAAATTAAGCTAATCCAGGTTATTTTATTTCCTTTTTAAAAAACATTTTCCTCTCTCTGGTTTCAAATTTCAATTTTGCTGCAATTCATTTTAAAATAAATTTGCTGTGTTTGAATGCTGAAATAGTGGTTCAGTTTTTCTCCTTTTCAATTAGATTAGTTGGGCCACATTCTGACTGTAATGAAAAATATTTTCAAGTGTCCCAAACTTGCTCTTTTTCTCCTTTTTTTAACAGAATGAAATATTTCTCTGGCATAGTGTTAATCAGATACAGCTAGGCAATACAACAGCACGTTTCATTTATTTCAGGTAGCCATTGGCATCAAGACACAGTTAAGGACTTCTGTGCAACCACCTCTGTGTTTTTGTTTTTAAATTAAGGTTTTCTCCTTAGGGTTATTGCAGCATTGGTGTTCCTCAGACTGGAAAGAATTGAATGGAGGACTGAAAACCTGAGAAATTGCAGGAGGAGCCATGGCCTGAATAATATGTTCCAAATATGCACTGTAATATCATAAGAGTAGCAGCTTTTTGACTTAGAATGAGGACTGGATTTGCCAAAAGCACTAAACTTGGGCCCAAAAGCTGAAGTCCAGGCACAATTAAAATAACAAGGCTCCAAGCTTCCCTGCAATCAGCCTGCAACTTCAACTCTTGCTGCTTTTAGCTTAATGTCAAGCTTCTTTACCAAGTGTTTACATGTCACTTTGCTAATCAGGCAAACACAGAGGCTGCAAATCAAAGAGCAGCATCCCTGCTATCAGTGTCTAGCACTATAAATCCGGCCTGTCCACTTCAAATGGCTCTAGGTCTGCTTTCCCAGCCTCCTCCTTGTCTCCTCCTCAGGGCTTCTCAATCTCAATGCAAAAGCAATAAGGCCTGTTCCTTAAGGCATGTTTCCTTAGCATATCCTCCCTCCTAACCAAAGCACTGCTTCCCTGCTTTGTTTTAAAACCAGCAATAACCTAGTGAACAGAAGGGCTCATTAATCTGGGGAGAGGCTGTATGCCCAGCAGGGACACAGAGCAGGCTGAGTGGCTCCCTGGCCAGCCTCATGGAGGCCTCGAAGACCAAGAGTCCTCTGACCTAGGCAGGGGTCCCTTTGTGCCTGGGGTTCAGCTGGAAACCTTGCTGCCTGAGAGGGCTCAGCTGCCTACAACAGCATATGGGGAAAGGACTTGAGACAGAAGCTTGCTCAGGGCCATTGAAGCATGACGTGCAAGCAGATTTTGTGAAACACCATTCTCCCTCAGAACTTTTCAGCCTTAAGCTAAGGCAGCTGATGAAGCTGAAGAGGAAGGCAAAGTGGACAGACAGCTCTCACCCGTGCTTCTCTGAGCATGCCTAAATGCTCTGGTAAACACAGTTTTGAGTCTAGTCCTGGCTAGAGCTCTTCCACCTTCTGGGGTAGCACAAAGGCTGGCACTGGTGCCAATGCTGGGCTGGGCACTCCTCAGGCTGCTTCAGAGGGAATCAGCAGGGACAGGGCTCAACCTGCTGCCACCTAGATTTGGGACACCCACCCATCCTAAGCCTGGTACCTCTGCTCTCAATGACTATGGTGGTGTGCACCTTGCTGGGAGAGTGATGCTGACTTCGGCCAAGGGACAGCAAGGGACCAGAGGGTGAATGCAAACCATCAGCACTATACTCACACCTCTGCCTCACCCACCAGGCAGGGATGGGCAAAAAGATTGGTTCCATAGGTTCAGTAGTCATTAGTGAAGACCTGTCCTTGTTAATGAGCTGAAAAGAGTTTTCTTCCATTTCTAGCAAGAAACAAAAGACAGTAATTTAAATACGGGTTGTAAAAAGACCAGTACATGCCTGGTGTGGGTTTCTTGGTGTCCAGCCTCTGTAAACACTGCTGACAGCGCATCATCTGACATATGAAGAAAGCCAACATCAGATGTTTTTTGGCATTCTGAATGCTATCTAGACTTTTCTGGCTTTCATGCAGGAGAAATTGAAGGTTTGGATCGCAACTTCAAGAGGCTGGCAAAGAGCCATAAACCTACACACACCAATAGACAGGAATGAAGTCATAACTTGTAATGATGCTGAGTACTGCAAGATCTTCCAATCAACAGCCAAAAGAGCACACTGGAAGGAAGAGATGGTACAGGAACGAATCCTCAGATGGGAACACAAACAAAAGTTGGATTTCTAGGAGCATAATCATGTTTGTCTGCTGAGGACTCAGTCCTGCCTGACCTTTCTTGTTTGTTTTTTCATGACTTAATTGCTTTTATAGAGCAGATTTCAGAGAAGTCTGACACAGCTTCCTTGGGAAAGCAGGAAGATTTATGCTGAGATTATTGCAGGCAGCAGTTATGATTTCATTATATAATACTAAGATTGTAAATTTGTGTGCTTACACAGAATGTTTAATGAACACATTAAGCTAGATGCATTTTATTTCAGTTTGTATAGCAGCCTAAATGGCAAAACAGTATGATACACTTGTTTATTTGGAATTCAAGCTCAGATTCAGTGCTTAAGCATCTTGCTGAATTGGGGGACCATGGTGTGATTTGATGGTTCAAATATGAGCCTTGTTATTGATCAAAACTCAGGGATCTGTAAACTCAGAAGGTTTCCTGACTGGTGGGAAATAATACTGTACCAGCATGGTAACCTTTCAGACCTTTCCAACACAAAAGAAGGTAATTTTATTGAGGGCTGTAGATATTATCACATTTTTCACATTTGGTCAGTTTACATACCAATAATGTGAAGGTTATAGGGTGAATTGTACAATTTTTAGGGTGGAATTTACTGTCACAGACAGTAAATTCTCCTAATTTTTATTTCCTTTCATATTATTTGAAGATAGATTCCTCCCCTTCAAAACTGACTTGCTGCAAAAAGTAGATGTTGAAACTGGGTTATTTAATTCCAAAGCTTACTAAATGTCTGAGCTGATGGGGCTTTGCAAATAGTAAGACTGTATTTAGCTACTAATAACACAGCTACTATTTGGGCTGAATAAAAACCAGTTGTTTAAAAACACAGAAGAGATTCCACTTTTGACAGCTTATTTTCATAATGCATTAGTATAAAATGTGATGTGTTGCACTTCATAATGTTCACTTTGTATCTAAAATAGGTCCTTGGATTAGGAAGACCTGTTTTAAGAAACTGAATTAATTTAGTATTGTGGGGGAAGGTATATGAGAGGCAAAGCAGATTCTTGCTGTGCACTGGCTGTGTGTTTGAACACCAAGGTTACTGCAATCCCCCAGCTGAAGGCTTAACTCTCTTCCCTTCCCCCTAGCTATGCAGTGGTAAAGGACAGAACTGACTGCAATAAATTAAAATTAAAAAGGCTGGACAAGGGATCCCTCTACCCTTTCTCATTCAGACTGGCTGCCCTGAAGGATCAGTAGAAAATTCAGCATCTGAGGATTACAGAAATTTAACTATACAATGCAAAGAACTATCTGAATGTGATGACCCCAGCAGGATCAAAATGATTTAACAGAAAAGAAAAAATATGAGTTCTAACAAAAGACAAGGTTTGTTTTTTCCCTTGTGTCAGCTGTATTATGAACAATTGTGGATGACTGGTTCTCCCTGGACTACTTCTCAAGACTCAGTGGAGGTGTCTCTTTTAGGCCCTCAGTTTAGCAAAGACTTACCTGTCCTTTCAGCTGCTTCAGAAAGGCGTGTTTCCTTATTTAAATAACAGTGTTGCTGTTATTTAAATATCTTCTTGCCTGTGTATTTTTCCCTTACCTTTAGGCTGATTTCACCATCACTCAAAATCTTGCTGTGACTACTGCTCAAGAGCCACCTGTAAGATGCAGTTAACTGCATCTTATCCACTTACCAGGGGCTTTGTGGTTTGATTTAAAAGCTAGGTACCAGTTATTTATGCTGTGAGACACTTCCAGATCTGTAAAACCATACCTGACAGCTCTCCTAAGGCTACTCATTGTTCATGTCCAGCGTATGCTCACCTCACAGGACTTGTCTGCCTACAAAGGGCTGTTGTCAGCAGAGTTGCTCCTGCCTTGCTCTGAGCTATGATAGCTCCATCCAGACCTATTTTTTGGTGAATTGAAACTTGGAGGAATGGTTGTCTATTGTCCTCAACAATAGTAAGGGTGCTGGGAGAATACTCAAGAATCCCAAAGCATTCTTCCCTATTGAACCCTGTTCTGCCTGGGGAGGAAAGAGAGGTGCAACCTGTTCTGCAGGACATTCCTACTTTGCTGTCAGGAGATGCCTGCCAGCTTTTGCCCTCTGGACAAGATCAGGATAGAATTATTTAAATTACATTACTGATATGATAATGACTTTCCTTACTTCCCTGACACCCTCTTTTCCATTTTGTGTGAAGGCTCCTGTTCAGCCCTTCTGCCTCTACCTGGCAAACTAATTCCCAGAGCAAATTCCTCGAATGGGAGCTTGTCAAATTCGAGGCTGGCTACAACACAAAGGACTTAGAGCCTACCTGCTCCCACTCCTTCACTTGCCCCTGGCCCCTCAGCTGGGCAGTTCAGGAAATGGAGGCTGCACATTTGCAGATGGTAGACAGTACCCAAGGGCATGCATGTAATTCAATTGAGGAGGATGTCAGGATGGCATCTGTGCCCAGAGATCAGCTTCCCAGGCTGCTCCTAAGCCTGGACTATGACAGCAATGTGGGGTTTCTCCTGTGATTCCAACTATGACTTATGGCTTCTCAGTGGTTTCAGCTCTCTAAGCTCCTATTGTATTATGCAGCATATACAGTTCTTAAATTAATGTAATGAAGTTACTGGGTAACTATTTATTTTTGCAATTAGCTTTTACACCTCCTCACAAGCTTTTAATTGCTGAATTATCCCTATAGTTCTTTAATTCAATTTGCTTTGACATTTCAGTTAGTGGAAAAATAAAAGAAAGGTGAAATCTGTGCTATGCCACTATATTCAGGCATTCACAGCTCGAGAAGAGGCCTGGGCAGCAATGAGCAGGGACACATGGGCTGTGCTGGGAAAATATGGCAGGACAAGAGCATTGGTTCCCATGAAGAAAACAGAATATTTTATCTTCTCAGAGGAGAAGGTTTTGACACTCCTCCTGCTCACCCAGTGATATATATCTCTTAACCCTAGATACTCTTTGTTCACATTTTTTCCCCAGAGAGTAAAGGATTGACACTGAAGTTTTTGCTAACCCTGCCACCACAGGCAGGTCTAGCTGTGCTCACAAACTGTGAACACAAAACACATAAGCAGGGCCTTGTGCAAACCTGCCATACCAGTCAGAGATGGTGGGGCAAGGGACCACAGAAAAAATAAGCCCCTGAGACATGGAGAGCAAGGGGAGGGTGCTGATGTTATACAACAACCATCCCCAGCTGTTTGGGGAGCTAATAGTTGGCTTACCCTTAAGGACAACCAATGTGCCAGGTCCAGCAATGTCTGTGCCAAGCAGATGTTTGGGATTCCACAAGAAATATTTGATCCACGTCCAGCCAACCCAGAGGGCTCTGCATCCACTTGGAGTATTTGCACTGCAAGGTGCCAGATTAATGATTACAGAGATTAACATCTACAGGTACAGCCTGGGTGGTGCCAATGAAATCTCCACTTGGCTCCGCCAGCAGACCTGAACATGAGTCCAAAGAGCCAAAAGGGTGAAGCAAATCCAGAGGACCACGTTGAAGGGTTGAGCTTCTGGCTGCTCTGTAGGTTGTTCAGCACTTGGCTTTTCTGCTGAGAATACCACCAAGGCAATGCTCAGTGCAGGCTGACCTTGGGATCTGTCCTCAAGCAGGCTGGTTATGCCAGTTTTACTTTCATAGACTCTTGATGCAGGAGGCCAGAAAAGCCCAGAGGAGGACATCAGCAGCAACAAGAGAAGAGTTTGGATTTTTGTGCAGGTCCTTCAACTGGATGTATAGTTAGTCAGACTACTCAGGGAGGTGAGGGTCCTTTGCTGCTGGTTCTGCTTTGATCTCCTTTGCTTTGCACTGGTGAATCACCAGAAAGCAATTGCAATGAGTCTGATAATGAAGCCAAGAGGCACTGGTAGGAGCAGAGGAGCTATTAGGATTTCTTAGGAGATTTTCTGAAATTAGTTGTTTAAACAGTCATGGGCAGCATTCACATGCATACATATACTCCTTATCAAATCAGCAGAGACTGACACAAATTCCTTCCTTGTCATACAAGGACCCCATATTATTAACAGTCTTTTGAATGTTATTTCTTTCCCAAGAAATTCAAACCCAGTAGGTTGCTTTAAATGCATTTGGGTCTGGTGATGTCAAATCTATTTTAAATAAATTGGTCTGGACCATAAAGTTTCAGTAAAAATCTGTGTTTAAACAGGATCCTTCTGTTTTCCAGATTGTACTATCAGGATCTAAACTAGTTTCAGTTTTTTCTTACTATACTTATGAATTCTGAACATCTGAAGTAGTTTCAATTCATACAATAGCTTAATTATTTTTTATACAGGCATACAAAGTATGAATAATGAATTGAAAGAATTGGAAAGAAAGAGCCTTAAAATTAATAGTAACTCTGGTTTCTCAAATATTGTCCTAAGTCCCCCCCTAAGGAATAGAGGAAATATTCCAACTCCACATGACAGAAAAGCTTTAATGCAGAGAACTCTCCACAGGACTGTTTTCATTTTGTAGTGTATTTTAAACATATGGACAGGGCAGAGTGTTAATTATTTCTTCTCCTTTTGGCTCAGTTCCACATACAACTCAGCAAAAGCAGAGCTCTACAGACTATTCAGTGGACGATCAATGGCTCTGCATTTGCTGAGTGCTGAACAAAATCGATGAAAGGGTGTTGTGACTAGCTCTTGAGGCACTTGTTGGCCCTCAAAAAAAACCCCATCCATGCCCTTTCTGTCCCCAGCTGCTGCATCTTGCTCCTTCCCTGTTCGTTCAGAAGGGAAACACTTTGAGAATAGATGGTTTAGTGATCCTACAGATGTTGTCAGAAAAGATTATTCAGTGGGGTGAGGGGAAAGACTTTGCAATTAATGAGTCCATGTCCTTAAATGCTGCTAGATGCAACTTGAGCGAAACGAGATGTGACCAGAGGGCATCCCAAATGGAGTGACACACGTCGGAAGATCTGGTTGCAGGAGCTGGAGACCTTGCAGGCCATGGCTGTGTGCAGGGCTGCGTGCTGTCGGCTCTTGAGCAGTGGCAGCAGCAGAGGACCTGTGACGGTGTCTCTGCTGCGCCTTGGCCACCAGCAATGGCACTGCCATTGGCAGGTGTGAGCCAGAGGCTGCAGAAGCAGCTCCCATACCCATCTGCTGCCTCAGTTAAGCTGTTTTGCACTATGTCTGCAGTCACGGGGTGACAATACCAAATAATGATAATAACAATAACAAAATCAACAAAAAAAAAAATCACCATATATAGAGAGAAGGTGACAATATTAGCAAGCAGCAAAGGTGAACTCTGGGGATGCCCTTACCCACAGGGCCAGTTCCTCACACAAAGCAGCAGTTTGTGCTAGTCTTTCCCAGTTTCTCCTCCCTATTGTCTCTCTCTGACAATTATTTCAACACCCTCTGTTTCTCATCTCCCGTCAGGGCATAGTGTGTGCTGCAGCAGACTGGTGCTTATCCTTGTGTCAGAGGACCAAGTAATGCATCTACTTTTACCACTGGGTCCTAAAATTCAATGAATACTTAATTACTACAGTGTTCTCTTACCAATATTTTTATTCTCTTGCAAACATTTTTCACATATAGTGGGGGTAAGGTCTCTGCCTGATATAGTTTGTATTCTGAACATAGAGTATGGAGAAAAAGAATGAACGGAATAAAGTGTTGCAGTAATGGTTTTAAGATGACATAAAGTAACACTCAAAGGTTCCTGTGCTTTGTGGCTGAGAAGAGAACACATCAAGAAGGAGGGGAGAGCCACAGATTATGGAGTTATTACTCATTATTAAATATATATTTTGCACTATTACAACCACTCTGAGATCTAAGCATACCTTGCAACCAATAACAAATTAAGCTGCATGCTGGGCCTTTGATAGTAATCATGGAAGATGGAGGATTATGTACCCCTGGCCAGAAGAGACTTGGTTTGCTTTCAAAGACCTGTGGGGAAGGTTAACATCAAGTTTAACATAATTGTCCAAATTAGATGCATTAGTGGGATGGTGATAAGCATGACTCAGTGCTCAGATCTGCCTCACAGATACCATCCCTTCTCTCTCCTGTGTTTCAAGTCAGAAACAAGTGGTAGCCATGTCAGATTCAAAACTTTCAGGGTAGTTGGGTCTCCAAAATATATTCTTATGGCCCTTGCCAAGAAACTAAATGTGACTTTAAATAAAGTGGATGAAATCCCTTCCCCTGTCCTCCTTTCATCTGCTCTAGTAATTTTTTCTAGACTGAGCCCTTGATGATACGCCTGTACTCTCTGCTGCTGCCTGGCACTTACCCTGGCATAATAACAGCAGTTTTCCAAGGATCTCCTCATGTCCAGGGAGGCAGGACCATGTTCAATAACATAGACACCCCAAGCCCCTCCTGCCACCTCTCCAGACTGCATTGGCCATGATGAGCTGGCACCATCATCCACAGGCACCAAAGGGAGGAGCACCAGGATGATCTCAATCCTGCAGAGAAGGGCAGAGCAACTTCTCTGGAGCAATGCCAGTCCCAGCCCTGGGGCCCTCTCTCAATGAAGCTGACAAAATGGCAGGGGAAAGACACTGAGAAAGTTATTTGATGTGCAAAGTCCCCAGTCTTGCTGATGCATCAAGGAATCTCCTGCACCCCTCCTCAGCATCAGCCTGCTCGACAAAGTGGGGCTACAGACATATATCACCTCATGCACACCTGCAAATGCCCAGTATTTCTATGCCTAACTAACTGGAAAACTTCTACAATGGCAGCTATGAGAAAGGTTCAGATGCTTATTCTGCTTGGCCTTTGAGTCAGACATAACTCCTGAATGCACAAGAGGTGGATCCTGTTCAGTGATGTGTGAGGCTGTTTTACCCCCCACCAAGCAGAAAGAGCAGGCTGACTTCAGCTGCACGGGATCACCTACTTTTCCTTTAGAAAAAAAATCCCTCACTTTGTCAAGGGAACTTGGAGAGCACACAAGGTGTTTCCTAACTGGGACTGCAGCAATGCTAATGGGATTTACTGAACATGTTGATCTTTCTTCCCATGCCCTTTCTTGCAAGATTTCAATGTGAAGCAGCAAATGAGCAGGGTTTAGGACTGGGTTCTCCTTTCCCTCCCTGGCAGAGCTGGCTGCAAGGCAGGCTGTGGCCTCCGTGTGCTGGGTAGGTCACAGCACAGCAGGGCACAGCACAGCTGGGGTGCCTGCTAGAGGAGGATGCAGATGGGGAAGCATTTGCAACATAACATCATGCCCTCAAATCATTACAGACAGACAGGCCAGTGATTTGCAGTCCTGTTCTTCACTGCACTTTAGCATCTCACCCCAAACCCCCCCCCCAAGAGGTCTGAAGGGAAAATAAAAATCCAAAGCCTGAGTGCTGGCAGGCAAAGCTGGCAGTGCTGAGCAGCTGCCCGGCAGTCTGCAGCACTGTCCCTTCCCCCAGCAGCCGTGAGCTGAGTCTCATTTTGATGCTGCCTATGTTTGGATTTCACCTTTATTTTCCCCCCATTTTTTTACCCTTAGGCAAAATTTAGCTCTTGCATTTGCTGAGCTCTCCCCAGTCCCAGCAGCTGGAGGGTGCAGCCTTCAGCCCCAGGACAGCTGTCACCACCCCTGCTGAGAGGCAATCAGTAAAGGGACTTCCAAATATGCAGAGTAAGAGGCTTGGATCGGCAACAAAAGCATTTAATGCAAACTTGAATGCATATTAGTTTGGAACACTGATTAGATCCAGAAATAAAGGGATCGATCAGCCAAATGTTTTGGGAAGCCAGCATTTTGTATAATTTATTATTCCTCAACTAGCTTGAGTTGGAATAGTGGCTGATTGAATAATTGAGTATCACTTTGTCGCATACCAGTCCTGTTTGTGTCAGAGGTTTTGGCTTAGGATCTACAAACAATTTGGCAAGTAACTCAGCTAGCTAAATATGACCTTTTCCTAAAAGGTGGCCAGGGAGTACTACTAAGGGGATCACAGTATGTGTGAGGAAAGCTGTTCCTGTTTCTCTACAGTGCTTTGGCTGCATGGTCCTGACTTAGTGTTGGCCCCAGATTGCGAAAAGGATCATTCTGTAAGTTTAAAATGGGGAGACTCAAACAGGAAACTCTAGTCCAGTGAAGGGAATACCCAGGTAAAGGCAACCCCACAAATTCATGGAGAGGGAGGAGTCACTGAAGAGATGGTGTGCCTGATGCAGATGGGGAGCAAGGGCTCCAGTGGAAGAGAGAGAGGCTGGAAACACAGGACACCAGCAACAGCAGACATACAACACTAGCCAGAGCCAACTTCAAGGAAAGAATTCTCCCCCCCTTTCCTTTAGAAATCTGAACTGAAAACACTTGCCTGCCTTTCCCAATCCATATATAACATTGGGTTGGGAAAACATGTTGAGGTCTACAGAGGAAGTTCACTATAGAACGATTTCTCTGCTAGAGAGATGTAGGAAAAGGCCTGGTTTCGATGCAAGGTTTTTGCATGGGTGCCCTCTCCCTGGGCCTTGCCAGCCCCCTCCCTCCTTGCACAGCCCCTGCACATGTGTTGCTTCCTGGATCTTTCTGAGGATTATCTGCCTCTCCACCAGCTTCTGCAGAGCCCACACAGAGCAAGACTGCTGCACCAGTCATTATTATCATTCACTGGAAACAAGGGGTGTGGGTGACTTTCCTATTTATATTCAGAGTTTGTCACTTTGAAAACATCCTTCTCACCTCTCATTAAAGTGTCACTGGATGAGCACCAGTACCACTGTGACACTGGGCCATCTCAGCCTGTGAGTCCTAAACTATTAGGATATCCTGGTGAGAAAAAAGGGTGATTGCAGCTGAGTTTTGCCTAGTTTGTGGTACAATAGTGTAAAGCAAAGAGTAGAGGCAAAACTACTCTTGGTTTCAATATTAATTTATTTTGTCTAAAAAAGGAAAGATGTTGGTGAACAGCAAGAGCTAACTGTTCGCAGACTAAAGAAAAGGAAGGTGACATATAATGCATTCTAGGATGTAATTATTCATGTGACAGTAACTTGAGTAATTTCTGTCCTCTGTAAGACTCATTTTCCAGTAAACAGGAAGCAAATGGATTGAAGTCCATCCAAGTAAATCAGTGGATTTATTCAGTAAATTCTTATGTTATGTGCACTGCAGTATGCCTATGGAAGCCAGCATCCCAGTCTGTACTTCACTAGACACTCAGGTAACTAAGCCATCACCTTCACTTCAGAAAGTTTCAGGTGTAAGGTCCCTGTCTTGCAAACTGTCAGATGGCAACTTTCTAGTCAAGGCTAGGACGAGAGGCAGTGAGGCCTGTCAGAATTCCATCCTGAGCCCAGTACCTACACTGTGACAGTTAAATGATTCCACTGGCATCCCATCCTGCTGCCTCTCACTTCTTCCAACCAAAAGAATAGCTATTCAATAGAGCAAAATGAAGGAGACACCCAAGGAGGAGGGAAGGACAGCAGGGAAAGAAAGCAGCAGAGCCCATGGCTATGTATGAAGGCAAGGCAAGAAATTAATTCTGCCACCTGTGCTGTGGTCATTGTAGCAACACATGCATTTCATTTATTGTGTTAGAACGATTTGACATTTTACTCTGATCCAGTCAGTCATAACAGTACTGTACAGGTGCTTAAGACTGGTCAGAAGATTGCAGTGAAGAGGAGAACAAATGCTTCTCCTGGCATCCTTAACAAGTACTGGGTTTAGCAGAGAAGGCAGATTCCCATGGAAGAGATTCCAGCATCATTATCTACCTGAAGTCTTTCAGCAGCACATAAAAATTGTTCCACTGGTCTTCAGCTTATGCTAATGTGGTCCCAATATTTGTCATCACAGATGATTGATTCCATTCTTTGTAAAAGAAGATTTGCTTCTGATAGTACACATAAGGCAAAAGGGTGTAAAATCAATCTTAAAAAAGAGATTTTTATCAGTGTATTCTAAAGGATACAGAATACACTTAATGATACACTTGCAGATGGGGTGTTTAAAGAATCATGTACTGGCATCTTGCATTACAAAACTCTGGCAAAGGGATGGAGGCAAACAGGATGCATAGATACATCTTCTTTAGATTCCTTTGCCAGGCAGCTGGACCAGCTTAGAACAGGACTTTCAAACTCTGCAATCATATCTACATCTTTCATTCCTTCAGAAGCCTGTCAGATTAAGGGATGTGATATAGACTCTTCTGTCATAATAGAAAGGGTTTATATGAGTTTTGCATTAAAGATATGATAAAGCTTTACGAGGTTTGTACAATTGTATGCTAATCCTCAGATCAGATCAAAATCAAGGTAAAAGGCATAATGTTTTTGCAGAAGGATGGATCAAGATGGATGTACACAGATGAGAGGCAAGGCTACAAATAAGTTGCCAGGTGATGCTTGTAGTACAAAATCAAATAAGGAAAGATTTCTTATTGCAGACATGGTAAAATTGTTTCCGTTCATCAGGAACCATGTTAAACCTGAAACAGTCACATTTGATCAGCTGACCTATCTGAATTGTTTAACACATCATGTTTCTGAGTAGGTTATTGCTCAGTGTTGCTTCATGGAAATTTATATTCCCTGGGAGAACGCTCATATACACTTATGAGCATCATTAAAAAATTAAATAACATTTAATCATGTATGTCATGCAGAATTTATTAGACATGGAGGATATTTCACTGAGTAGGTTTTCCTCTGCTGTAAATCAGTACACAGAAGCAGAATAAAATACAATAAGATGAGAATGACTATCTATTGTGGAGGGAGCATAGCAATCAAAAATGATGGTTCCTCGACTAAAAACAATTGGATTTTGCAGACATGCCCAGAATTTGCTATGTACTTGTGTCCTTGAAATATACATTGATGGGATTACTGACTAGTCACAGCTTGCAAATTAAGAATATTTCTGATCTATGCCATGAGGGAAAGGAAGGAGCAGGAAGAGGCCCTACAGGAAGGACCTGGTGTGGATAAGGCACTTAATGAGTTATGTGATTGCACAGAGTAGCCTGACGAACACAGTGATGAGAAGAACAGGGTCATAGTTTAATACTGGCCTTGACACAACAGATTAATTTTGTAGGCACAGTAGATTGTCTTTCTGTAGCCCTGGGCTACTGTCTCCTTTCCTCCTTCCCTCCAAGAAACCTTGCTCGGGCTGCCTGCAGTCACCAACCTGCATGTGAGAAACTGCCCAGAGAAACACAGGTAGCAGGGGGGGCACAGAGCAGCTGGTCAGACTGGGAGGAGGAGGAGTAGGAGGAAGAGGAGGAGGAAGAGGAGCGGGAAGAGCAGGTGAGCTGGGCGCAGGAAAGTAGGAGCAGGATCTGGGAGCTGGGCCTCGGGCAGGAGGGAAGGGCAGCTATGGCCACCTCTGCCCCTGGGGTAGGCAGGGCTGGTGTTCACTGTCTGCCCTGCATTCCCACATCAACACTGCTCGCTTGGCAGGTCCAAAGTCACCTCTTAAAATCTCCCCAAACTGTCACAGCCCTGCAAACCCTGCAAGGTCGCTGAATGCAAAGCAGGTAATGCAGCCATCTCCATCACTGTCAGGGCTTGGACAAGTCTGAAGCTCTGGCTTTCTCAAGTTCTCCAAAGCCATGTCAGCCAAAGGGGAGTGGACTGGGTGCTGCTCCTTTTGTTCTTGAGCAAACACTTCCAAGATCCCATCAGATACACATCTGCAAACACAATTACACATCCATCACCAGCAACTTAATTTGAGCAGAGCAGCACAGGTGTGTGAGAGATACCAGTAGCCTGAATAATATATTTTCACTAGCTTCAGCAAATACAATTCTCCCTTTTCCATGGGAGCAATTGAGTCAAGTACTAAAATGTCTTCCCACCCATACAAGCAATTTCAGGAGAGTAAAATACTTTGAGATTGGGGTCCAGTAAGTCTGGGGTTATGTGAGCATGCCCTGTTTTTCAGCATAAAAGTTTTGTTTAAATAAGGAAACTGAAAAGGAATTTGGACTTTTTCCAGATTTTGCAGGTGTCAAATACATTTTGTCTCAGCAGACAGCTTCACACTGACTGCAGAGTCATTGTGTGCACACACACTTTTACACACAGATACACTCTTACGCCAACTATGCACAAGGGAGGCCATCTCTGTCTGTGCTGCCCAAGTGACATCCACTTCCTCAGCAAGTCCCACGTGTGGCAGACACCTTTGATTTACCACACTTCACTGTACAGCACACATGACACAGGCTCAATTTGTTCCAGATTCTTCAGATATATTATATTTTTGTGTGGCATAAGTGCTACAGGTCTGAGACACCTAACACACTCTGCACATGTCATCTGCACACTCATTTCCATCCAGGATTCCCTACCCAGTGATACAGGGGCCATTGTGAGTAGACTGAGTAAACGACAAGCACAACTGGCACACTCTACAGCCTGCTCACCACACCCAGCTCACACCATTCACTGGGTAGCACAGGGGACTCTGGGCAAAGACACGGCCTGTGTTGCCAGCTATCTCCAAGAACCCTCCTTTCCCGAGATCTGGGAACTGGAGATGGCAGCTGCTAATAAGCAAAGTGCTTACTTAGTTTCCTCCACCCTTTTGAGTCAAAAAGGAAAGGCAAAAGCAGAGCAAGCAGTGGTAGGTGTATGATGATGGGGTTAGCTAATTGAGCTCTTTGGCAATTTCAGAAATACGCAACTGCACAGCCTTGGTGGTGGCACGTAATCGCATATTTGCACGATGGCGTGAGGCAGCAGAAAGCTACCCGCACCAGAATTCAGTTACAGGTTTCATTCTGTCAGTGAGAAACTTGTTTGTTAATCCCTCATAACTCCAGGATTTTAAATAATATTTTCCAAAGTCATTCTTCTTTCCAGGGAGGCCTTCCTGACACAATGTGCATTACAGAGAGGCTTTGCCCCTAAAAGTCTTTGCATTGTTGTTGCATTCACAAACAAACAAAAAAAAAAAAAAAAAAAAAAAAGAAAAAACAACCCTGGGATGCACTGCATCTGATGCTCAGTAATGACTGGACTAAATACCTGAGTTGGCTGCTACCCCAGTAGAGCTGGACCTCTAAGACTCTGTAAGAACCCCAGCATGCTTCTTTCCTCACAGAATCATTAACATGAGTGGGGCTTGCAAACCCAACAACTCACCAACTAACCTTACCCAGAAGAAAATCCAAATACAAAAGAAAATCCAAATCCCCTAATTTAAGAAAAATATGCTTTATGTATTCCTTGTTCTAGCAAATCAGAAAGCAGCTGAATGAAATTCAATTAAAGTTATACCCCAGTCCTGCCCTACTGGCTGCAAATTTCCATCCTCAGCTTTTAGATGAAGGGCACGTTATACCCCAGATTGTAATGGGTGAGCAAAACCAAGATGCTTATGAGGAAATGCATGTTACCATTTTAAATAGAAGGGCTAATGTTGGGAAAGTTCTCAATTAGATTTACACTAGAAACAAAGTTTGTACAGACAAAGAAGATGGCAGATTCCAAGACTTGACAACAAAAGCCTCTTATTGTAGGGCAAACCAGAATACCCCCTGGTGAAGCACTGTTCAAAATCTGAGCTCTTTGAAGGTAGCCACTATTTGCCTCATCTGCTAAAGAACTTGAATCACAACAACAATGAACACCATGAAGTTTAAACATCTGGGTTAACATCAAGATTTCTACTGCTCTGAGGTCTAAATGTGTCACCATTCTCAAGCTCCTTGAGCAGCCTGAGAACTGCCATAGCCTTGTTGATCTTTAGCCATTGACTCTGTTTTGGGAAAACAGCATTAATAACTGGGTTTCAGAACCACTTCTCCCCTAAGCACTCAATGTGCTTTTGCCCTTCAAACAGGGTGGATAGGACATATATTGTTTTGTTATTGTTATTTCCAAACTAGGTCTTCTAGGTGTGTCTCCTGTCTTTTGTAAATGGGAGTGTTACATCATGCAGCTGAGCAGCTATCTAGATTTAAAATTTTTTTCCTGGTTGCTCATGCCCATGGCACCTCAGCATTAGCATAAGGCTTAGCCACAGAGAATAAACTTATTTTTGGGCATTCTCCTGCAATGCCTGCAGTGGGTCTGAAGAGAGTGAGAAAAGAGTAAATGTAGGTTGAATATGTGGGGAATTGATAAAACAGAAACTGAGGAGCAGAAGATAAAGGAGAATGTGCTTACAAAAGTTCATTCTCACTTCTGAGTCCGTGAGGGGTTGGGCTTTTTAGTCTGTTTCCCAGCCTCTAAAAGATAAATGGCTTTTCATCAGTGTGGGCAGGATCCCCCATGAGGAGAGCCCATCCTGGCTGCCCTCTGGGGAGCTGCTGCTCTCCTGGCTGGGACAGGACAGACAACATCCCAGCAGGTCCTGTAGCTCCCAGGCTATTGTCATCCATCTGGATGCTGAGGTACTTGCTCAGCAGGTTTGGCAGCTCATACAGCTTCTCATAAGATACTAGATAATTGCTCCTGGATTGTTGTGTGATGAGTAGGTAAGATAACAGGACTATTAAGCACTGTTTCATCACCACCCTCAAACCAGTATACCAGATACTTCCTCTAAAAATACTGTTTCATCCCAAATCTAATAAATATATCTATTCTAAACTCCATCTGCTGTTACAGTCTTCAATTGATAGGAAAAATGGCCAGTGTTAGATTTGACAGCTCAGGTGTTAATTATCATGTACTAGGATCTGTTAATTACCTGAAAAAAAAAAAAAAAAAAAAAAGATAATTTGTGTTTTCGGTCTGGGCAGATATAGTAATGGTTTTTCCAAGCCTTTAAGCCAACTTCCTGAATGTTTTCCCCATAATGCATTAAGACTCCTATTCAGCAAGAACCATAAACATATGCATAATCCCAGTGTGACAATGGATAGCCGCTTGCATTAACTGAAGATGAATACCTTGCTGAAAGAGCGCCTACAGGAGCTCTGTAGACCTGTCTTTGGCAAGGGGAGGCAGTGGCTGGTCCCTCCTCACAGCTGCTTCAGACTGCAGGTGAAATTCCACCTGCCAAGGGCAGTGGGCAGCATTAGGGTATATTTATAGGTCTGTTTTATAGGTCTGTTTCCCCTCTGAACCTCCAGTTGATCCCTGTCATCATCCCCATAGTACTGAGGATAACAGAAGCTGGAAATTGCCATTTTAAAGCCCTTTTTTTTGCTACAACCCCCAGCCTTCTGTGGCTGTTGGAAGGTCAAACCGTATCCTGCCTCAGAGGGAACAAGAGGGATACACAGTGAGGTCACGTCAGTGGTGGTTAAGGGATCAGCCAGCATCTCCCAGCCACTTGCCCTGGCCCTGGGCCAGCAGCTCCATGGTTTCCCGTGCTCTGCCACTGTGCAGCACCCAGGGCAGGTTTTAGCAGGAGTGATCATGAGGCTGCAGTCCTCCCATGCCACAGATAGGTCTCATACAGGATGAGGGTTGCGTTAGGCAATGCCAAAAGGGCTGTGCTGCTGCCTGGTACCCACCTTGCCACAGTGATTGCACCCACGTGCAGTATCTGGGCACAAAGCATTTTGCAGGAGACTCTGCCACTATCTGTTGCCTCCCAGACTGCTGGTAAGGTGATGAAGGGATTATTATGATTTTAGAAACAATACATTGGCCACCAAGATCATCATCTTTGATTAGACCATACCCTCTGCCAAACCTCATAGTACAGCTGGCCAAAAGACTGGAAAGCTATAGTTTCACTTGTGGAAAATCTTCAGAAGCTTCTGGGACCTGGCCCATCTTTGAGCTTTGCCAGTAGTGTGGAAAGTCTGCAGAGCAAACTGCTGCAGCTCTGTTAGCTGATGCCCTGTGGCACTTTGCTGGTGGGAAAGTGCATTTGTTGATATGGTTTGTTTCATTTTAGGACTTGCAATAGAGCTTTTTTGCTGTATGTCCCTAGATTAGACTGTACAAAAAAACCAGTATCCACCTTTCAAGGACAAAAACGATTCTGTGAGACATTTCAATCTCAGTATAAGTCTGCTGGATTATTATCACTTATAATTAATTCCCTACATGCTGCGACATTCCCTGCTGGCAACCTCTTTTTCATCTGTAAAAATACTGAAGAGTTGTAGGCAGCAGGAAGGCTTGCCAAGACATCTGTATCAAGGTTGTTAGTATAGACAAGGAATATGTGTGCCACACGGGAGGTCTGCTGTGTTTAAAGCAGACTCATTCTAGCCACACTATATCCTCTCCAGGGGTATGGCTATAGCAGCAGTATGGTATTCTGTTTTCAGCACAAGCTTTAACTCTTTGTTGTTTGTATAATAGTATATATTTTGAACCCTAATGCATTTTTAACTGCAAGTTGGTTAAAAAAAAATAATCACTGCCAGAGAAAAAGTGCTTTGAAATTGATCCTGTAAATTACTTTCATTTTTAATGGTTTGCTCAGCTTCTCTTTATACATATCTAAACACCCTCTGAGTTTGGACCAGTTTGTTGCTTCCTGTGTCCTTACACCCAGCACATCAGTTATACTGAACGTTTTGTACCAGCTGAGCTTAACAGCAAACATATGCACCACGCTGAACCAGCTGAATTCAAATGTTATGATAAACAAGCTGCCGTCGGAATGAGACACTTGCCAAATATCCCACTAGCCTGGGTGCTGGGCTGCAAAAGAGGAGAGCAGAATCTGAGAGCTGTTTAAATTCCTGTACTGTTCTTCACTCTCATTACTGACTTACCCCACAATGACACTTGACCCATAGGATATCCTGAGAAGAACCACACTCTTTACTTTAGCAGTGGTCCCCGTGGTAGGAAGGTGGTAGGAATTGCCTCCCCAGAGGCACAGAAGCTGACAGGCCCATGTGCTAACTTGCAGATATGCACAAGCATTTAATGGGCTACTGATATGGTTTTGCAGTAGAAAACAGACTTGCAGAATTTAATGGTGAGCTCTGATTTTTATTGCCTGGTGGAAAGCAGTGCACATCTTATAAAATGCTGGAAGGTGGAGGGGGACCTTGCCCTTCACTATTCTTCACATCCTTTCACCAGTTTGGATGAGCAGAGTATGATCTGTCTCACACTTAGCTGCCATGAAATGTTTGCTATGTTGTCTAAGACAGAAATTAAGCTAAACTAACATTCGACACCTTTTTAAATACAGCCCACCTCTTTATGGTGTAGATTATGTTTTTTTCACTCTGAAGGCAGTGGTCATGTTGTACCTCCACACTGGTTCTGCTGCTATCAGGATCAGCCTGGACCTGAGATAGTCTTACATATTTCTAAAGGCATATGCATGAAACTTGTCCCCTTTTAATCAGACTTATGCTGAAAAGCACAATCTATAATAGCAGAGGGAATTCTCCAATGCATTTAATGTCAAGGCAGGTCAGTCAGACTAATATTAGCTCTAATTGCCACTCTAACCATTCTTCTATTCCTTACCTGCATCCCCTATCTTGCCTGAGGCAATATAAATAATAAAATATTTTCTATCTCATCACATTGGTTCATTGAGTAGCATAAGGGGATATATTCAGCAGCAGCAGCAGCAATTTGTGGGCTTAGAGCAGGCTTGACCCAGGTATCATTCACCTAGTCTGTGATTCAACATTCATTAATAACAACTCTATCTACCAGATCATCTGGCAGTACAAGTCTAATCCAGATCAGGAACAAGCCCTCAGCTGAATTTCTATCAGGTTAGCAATTGTGTACTTTAGGGAGTCTGTGCCAGCTTGCACCATCATCATGACCTGGCAGCCCTGCTGTTGCATTCACCCTCTTTTTTCAGTGTCTCCACGTGACTGAAGAATGTTGTCCCAGTTGCATTGAGAGGATCCTTGGTGGTGGCACCCCAAGGGACCATCCTTTTAGTTCCAAGGACTGGTCATATGTGTTTCCAATGTAGTCCTACAAAAGGTATTCAGGGGAAGCTCAGCATCGTCGTCAGCAAAATATTTCCAAATCACAGTAAACAGCAGGATAAATCCACACCTGACTGCATCCTTACATTTGGTAGAACTGATTCACTTAGATCCTGTTGTTCAAGCTAAATTTCCTGATCCATTTTCGGTTGGCGAATACAGCTTAAGAGTTACACATGGCCACTCACCTTTGGTGCACAAACTGGACTACTAGTAAGGTAACTTTGGAGCCCAGAAGAGTCTCTGTTCACATTCTTTGCAGGGGATGAGTACAGATGGATACTGTGCCTGGGCTTGTTTATATGGGTGCCTCCAGGGCTGGGACCCTTTGGAGGAGGCTGATGCCTACCTTGTGTCAGGATCTTGAGGATCACCTTAGACAGCAGCAATTGAGAGTTTGGTCTGCTGGCCTGGTAATCTGCACAACCCCTTGGTTTCCCTTACTCCTGACTGGCTAAAGCATGCGAAACCAGCATGTGTGCTCCTGTTACTGAGAGCAGTGAGGTAAATGGAGACAGTGTGTGTACTGACAGTCATCATCCATGCTCTTGTCTCCCCTTCCTTTTCAGAAGAGATCAACAGCCTCTAAAGAAACAGGGTAAGATATGTTCCCACAAAGCACCATTGTCGTACTCAAGGGCTGTGCTTAGGTCCCAGCTTGTAGTGCAGTCCAGCTTTTTTGCCCCAAGAGGAGCAAAACACTTGGTACCACACATCATTGCTGTTAGCTTTTCCTGGGGTCATGTCAGGGAGTTAATCCAAAAGTGTTTATTCAAGGTGCTGAAACAATTGTGTGGGATGGTATGCCAGACTGTCCTATTCCAGAGGTTTCATGTGACAGCCAATTGCATGGACTTGTGTCCTGATATGTCCATGCCAGAACCTGTACTTGGGTTCAGTTAGGATGCAGTTCAGGTGTGTGGAAGCTGGATTCTGCCTCTGCAGGTATAGACAGAGCAGCGGAGCCACACTGCTCATGCTGTGCCTGAGTCCAGGCAGTAACACAACGGGAAACTGAGGCGGCAGGAAAGGAGAAGGAGAAAGGAGAAGTACAGTTCATGCCTCAGGAGTGTGCAAATGGAAGAGGAAGTCCCTGGGTCCAACCCTGCTTACAGAGCAGAGCAGCAATAACCAGAGACCACAACATTGGTGTGTAGATGGCAGGAAAAGGCTATGAGAGGTCCAGTCAAAGACTTACAGACAAAAAGCTTGCAAATCTGCTGAGAAAATATTATCAAACATGAGAACTCCCATCAGTACAGTCTCTTTAGGCTGATAAATGGATTAAAATAATACATATTTTAATTTAATACATATTTCTGACACAGTGCCAGCTACCCAAGATTTCATTTATGGACTGACAGAAGCATGGCCTGGGGGCAATCCAAAGCGACTGATTTGGAGCTATTGCATACAAGTCAACTTCTGTTTTAGAAGTAGAGATCGGACACTCCAAAGAAATCCAAAACATAAGCAAAATGAAGTAACATAAATGTTAACTGTGAAATACATAATTAGTCAAAATGCTAAGAGTATCGAATTTAACATTAATGTAGAAGCTCAGAAAAGGCTAGGAGATAAAGAGCTGTTACAGCTGATCAGTAGAAAGAACTAAGTGTCTCCTCCTCTTTTTTTTTTTTTTATTTTGGATGTTTTTCAGAAATAACTCATCAGATCGTGTATTTAAATGTCAGAAGAAGGCTTCACATCATTCCTCCCACCTCATAAAAAGGAAGAAAATGGACAAGGAAGGGAGGTGCAGGTAGCTCCCCTGAGCTGCAATGGAACAGTTTCGCCATTGTGCTGATTACTGAAGGCTGAATCACTGGTAAATAAATGGCCCTTGCCAAGGACTGCAAATGTTCCAACCACTGCAAGAACAGAAGTGTGCAACAGAGGCTCATGTCCAACTCTTTGGGCAATGCCCTACCTTGACTGGGGGAAAGGGGCTTAAGAAATGATTTTTCTTCCATGGACTTTCCACTGTAAATTAAATACAAATGCACCTTCTCTTTCTCATGGAAGACCAGAAATCGTTGGAAGCTGGGAAAACATTTTAAAAAATGAAAAATAACTATGCAAGCCCCTTGACATAGGACTTGACAAGGACTTCTTGTGCCAGGCAATGCACCAGGCTATGGTGACCCCTGCTCTGATTCAGAGTCACTGCCCTTCTCTTCCTGAAGCAAGAAAAAACAATTAATTTCAATCTGAGGCATTTTCCATTATCTTTTTCCTATTAAGGAGTCCTAATCTCATTTATTGTCTCTGAAACAATCTTCAGCCTTGCATATGGCCAAAAACCTGGTAGAAATTAGGAATATTTGGACTACGTGGAAACATGTAGGGTTTTCCAACTTAGTCTAGAATAAATCAGCCTTTGTTGGATTTCACAAGGATATTCACTCATACATTTCTGGATATTCTTTGCTGGTTTGTTTATCATCAAATATTTAGGTTATATTTGCTTTGCTGTGATCCCTCAATTGCTCATAGCCCTTCCATTTGACTCTGCTCATTGCACACTTACACAAAAGATGGAGTGAGGCTGCTGCTGGGATACTGTTCATTTCCCAGCTGCAGAAAGTTTAGGAGCAGAAAGTCAACCGGCATACCCGGCAGGGATTTATCAGGAACTTGTGTAGCATTAAGTAAAACAAATGGACTAGAAGCATGTCCTTAAAGAAATCCTAAAATAAAAATCCCCTAACCAATCAAAACCCCAAAACCACTAAGCAAACTTCACAGTCTGGTATCAAATAGCAAAACCAAACAATCCTTCAGAAAATTAAGAAATCTAAGTGATTATTCCATTCAGGGGACAAAGACATTACATTGACAAAAGCAGAAAACTTTCAATAAATACTTCAAAAGACGCCTTAGTAGCCAGCTCAACTGCACTATGATGTCCCCTGGAAAGTCTGTCATGTTTCCATGCAAAGCCTGATTTTGAAGTCACTTTTATTTATGTAAATAAATAAATAAAAATTTTAAACAATTATTTATACATTATGTGTGTTTCTATGTATAAGCATACATTTTAGAAAAGGTTTGTATTTCAGCATCCTTTTATATGCCTACAAAATATCATCACTGAAAAATTTTGCAGCATGGCTCTGCAAAACTTCTGCCTGTTCAGAGAGGACAGGGGCTGAGAGAGTTAAAAAATGCAGAATGTCCTCAGGGGCTCACTCCCAGCCATAATTCATGCAGTTTGCTGCAAGTAGAGATGTGAGTAACATCTCCCATCTTGGCTCCACCCCAAAGAGTAATGACTTTCACTTTTCATTCTCTTTTGACCTAGGTTTCAGACACTAGGAAAACTGAGAGGAAGCTTTAATTTAACTGGTTCCCAGCTCATGTAATGATTATGGAAAATAGCCTCTTCATCAAAAAAAGAAGTTTGGTAGTTTGGTTTTTTTTCTTTTCCTAAGCTGAATAGCCCAAACTTCATTACAACACTGAGTCACTTCTTGTCCTTTCTTAGAGCACGTATTTTTCATCTTCATTTAACAACTTGAAAAGTTCATAAATATTCTGAGGGAGAGTAGATCACATCGACACTATCCTGTGCATTTACTCTTGCATATAAGATCCATGCAAATATCTGTCTTCTATGTGTATGTATATATATATATATATATATGGGCATACATATACACAAAAACTGGCAAAATAAATAATAAGTGTTGCAGCATATACCAGAGTATGCAAAACCTTATTTCTTACAGTAGAAATTTAATATATAAGAAAGCCAAGTTTGCATAACAATTTCTATCAAAAAAAGACTGCAATTAAAATTTGTTTTTGCTTCCTTCTTTTATAAGAGACTTTTGTTAGCAAAAAGGATTAAACAGAGTGTTTCACTGCCCACACCTGAACTTTTATCTATTTGTTAGCCATAAGGCAATATTGGCACAGCAAAACAAACCAAAAGGCATATCTTCTGAAGAAGACTCAAAGGTGAGCACAATTCTGCAGTCGAGCAAAATTGCCAGCATGTGCTTTCTCTGTTGTTCCCAAAATAAGTGAGTTGTCAGTAAAAATCCAGTTCACACAAGGTCATAAGGAGTTCTCCCTCCAGAAATTAAACCATGATTTGAAAAGAGGGAAAAGAATCCATACCCTCTTCTTGATTGTGCTGGCAATACTAAGAGGGTGCCACAGGTGATGGTCCCCCAGAACACAAATAATCAAAAACACCAGAACAGGTTTTCCCTGGTTCATTTGAACAGTTGGAGTTCATAACACAGAAAATCAAACAGAGGATTACAGACCTAAGGAAAATAACCAGCTCATCTGTCTAAAATTGATCCTGCAGCTTGGATAATTGTAGTGCTGTAATAAATAGGCTGCTTTGTTTTTTCGTCCATGCTTGTCTACTGCAAGATTTGTTGTGCTTTCCATTATTACAGGCTTACAAGATTTTCTATCCCACTGTCCCTCATTTGCTTTTTTCCTTTGTATGCAGAAAAATGCCTGTAAAATATTAATCCAAAATCCAAGTAGGTGCAGGTGAGACCACCTTGATAACTGCTTATCATAGTAAAGACCCAGTATAATTTCATTTCATGTGATAAGCACATAAGTCCCAATTTTTCTGACAATTGCTTATCTGGTGTTTCAGTTTTATTTTTCTTCTTTTAATATTCTTTTAGGTTAAAAGGTTATTTCTGTCAGATCCATAGTGGGTGGATAAGATCAATAAAATATTCATACCATTCACAAAAGTGCCGGGCTTTACTTTTATTGAAAAATGTAATAGTGATGTGTAATAAGCACTTTCCCTTTGTGGAGGTGGAGAACAGCTAGTAACATTCTAGAAGGCCTCGTTTTTCTGCACTCCTTCTGCATTTAAAAGAAGAATTGTATCCATTCTCTCTTGCTTTTCAGTTTTGATTGAAACCAACAGACACAGGCAAGAAATTAAACCTCCATAAATCTGATTCTGCACTGCAAGATTTGTTTATGCGCCCTACTTCTCACTTAGGTTTGGAAGCTGTCCCTGAATACAAAGTTGGTCTGTGTAGTAGTCACTGTCAGTATAGCTGGTTTGCTCATATTCATTATGTTTCATTTACTGCATCATATTTATTGTGATTGCTTGGTGGGGTTTTTTTGGTTTGTTTTTTTAATGGTATAAAATATGCTAGCATATAGCATTGTCATATAACCATTCCCAAAATTATCTTGCCTTTTGGAAGATCCTAATTTTGCAGTGCTGACTCCATTAAGTTAGTACTATCTTTCTTTTCATCAACCTTTTCCATTTTCACTAAACCATCAGTGGCAGGTTCTGGAACCAGCCCCTCCCAAGTCTCTCCACATCAGGCATCATACAGAGGAACAAGTTTCCATACCTAATAACCCGCAGCTAAAATATGAATCTCTTTCACGTGCTTAATGAGCACTTATGCCTTCCCACCCCTGTGGCATGGGAGTGTGTCAGGGGGCTGCGGTGATGTTTGATTTGATTTCTAGTGCATCCCATCTGGCCACACACAGGTTGCACTAACAGGTGTCAAAATCCCTCTCTCAGCACCTCCAGGGGATCTATGCAACCATTCCCGACCAAATACCTCTTAATTGGCAGACCTCTTACAGGCACATCCAGGAGTCATTAACTTTAAGCCAAAAAGCACTGATGAAACAAGGAAATTAAGAAGGCAAGAGCATGAAATGAATGGCCTGTACAACCACACTTGGCCTGTGCCCTTTCCCAGCCTCAGTGCAGGCATGCCTACCCATTTTATTTGCATAGACAGTCAGGGGTCAGCACAAAGCTTATAGATCATTTAAGACCTTGGGCTGGCCTTCTGGGCAGGGCTGAATTTTGCTCAGCCAACATCTTTATTATCTTGAAGTAATCTCCAATCTCTTGGGTTCAGTGCCACAGGCAAGAATACCTCTGCTGGAAGAAAAAACCCTCCCCGATTATTTGAAAGGTCTAGACCGGTTGGAATTTTATTTTTCCCTAACATTATCCACATGATATATATTTCATTGTAATTTTGATCTCTATCTGTTAAGCTTATACTTCTGCTCCCACCAGAGTCTGTAGCTAACACTCCCTTGATTGTAGGAAAAGCAAGCCGTCAACCTGGAGGGAGTTAGACCTCTGTGGAAAGAAAAGCAATTATAAGAAAATTCTAATTTCATATCTATAGTAATAAAAAGGAACAGATCAGATAAAAATGAATTAAAGGAATGTGAAAGCTTCAGGTCTGTAGGTTATTGTGAGATTATTGTGTCTTTAACAGTCTCTGTCTTAAATGTTAGACTAGGAAATCAAAGTTTGATCCAACAGTAAATCATTTGGTTTGCACAAAATCTGATGTATTTAAAATCTGGCTTCATAAAAATGTCATTCATTGATGCAGTATAGAGAGACTGCCTGGTATGTCAAACACCTTCAAGTAGGTCATCTTTCAGGGATTAGTCTAAGTTGCTATCTGTTGACATTTCACAAGTGACATCATAAGCTTCTTAAAATGAATGAAATTCTGTTTCTTTTCTTTGCTTTTTTTTTTTTTAGGGCAAATGGTGGCTGAAAGGCAGAAAGATTTGCAAACTGAGTTAGTGGTTTTTGACTGTCTCATATTTAAAGTATCCATTTTAACAGAATCTAAAAAGTCTGTTTGTCACCAAGCGAGTTTATTTTGTTCTGAAAATCAGACCTTTTGTCTCAAACTGTACTCTGAAAATCCCAAGCCATCACCTTCCAATTAATGATATGTTGCCCTATTATTTGCCAGAAAAAGACCAGTTAGGAAGACGGATGTGAGCTTGATGCTCTTTCAAAATCAGTTCTGCTACCAATTCCTTGTGTGCCCTTGAGCAAGTTACCTATGTTAGGTGTTTCAGGGGTGCTCTGCTGGCCTGTCCCTTGGGTATTACAGCCCACTTGGAAAGGATTTGCAAAGCTTCCTCCTACTGCAGAGGAGCACTGCCAGCACAAGGAGTGTGACTTTGGCACCATCCCCATATAAAATTGACCAGTGAGACCTAAACAGGTCTACAGAGCATAATAACACACAGATTTTTTTTTCTAGATTATATTTCAACAACCAGACAAAAAAAAACCCCAAGAATGTCTCTGAGCTGGGCTTTGTAATGGAGTGGCTGAAAAGTACAGATGGGCTACAGCTTATTTTGGTTGCTCCTTTCCTGTTTGTCCTCACAGCAAGCACAGGCTCTGGTGTTGAGGACAGTGAGAGAAGGTGAACTACACTGGAAACTGCAGTTGCTCCCTGCTATTGGTAAGAGGAAAACAGGACAAATTATTGTTTTATGATGAACAAGACTAACAACTTCTCTGAATGCATTAAATTAAAATGAGAGATATTATACAGGAATGTTTCTTTTTACTATAGGGAAGCAGCATCTTTTTATTGTGTGTTCTAATGTTTTCAAGCCATCATGTTGGCCATCTTGAATACAATTAAGAAAAATATGCTCATGGAATGATTTTCTTTTTAACAGTAACTGGAGAAGAAAGCTAGTGTGAATAATGGTACACAAGTATACTATTTATAAATGTGATTTATTTATACATCCTTTGTATATTTGTGTATTCATTGAGACCCTAATTTCTCAAGAAACTTATCTCTGTATCTTATTTACTCGTCTGGAGTGGCTTCCCCTTTTGAACCAGTCAACTAAACATATAATTGTTTAGAAACTCTACAGACTTGCCAAAATATGAACTCATGCACAAGGAAGGGGCAGAAGTTCAGATTTCAATCTGGCCGTGTAGGGCGGCACGTGCTGTCCTAAGCTGCTCTAGTGAAGTTGTTCCTTTTAGTTGCTCTCCAGAGGCTCTTTTACTGGGAGAGAAAAAAGATCTGACTGCCAAGAAGGAGGACGATGCTGTCTGTAGAGATGTATCAAGGCTCTGATAGGGAAAACAGAAGATTTATTTTGTCTTCTTTCTCTCCCTGTTCTGAGGGACTGTGGGAGAAAGTATAAGCTGAAAAATGGTAAGTCTCTGCAAGGCCATACTTTCCACTCTGGGCGGGGCCATACTCTGGCCTTTCAACTCACTGTGCTGGGCCACTGACTGCCCCTTTCTATTTCTTTGCCACTAAAAAGAAGTCCCTAATTCCTAGGTCACGACCTTCTCCTTTTCTTCTGTGCTTCTGCAATCTGCCATCCATCAAGCAGCTGAAACCAGGATGGCAGTCTGCTTTACTGACACACAAGTATTTTCTTGCACCTTAAACATAACTCATAAGCAATACAGCTCCACACTGGGACAAGACACAGAACACCACTTCTTTTTTCCTTGGACACACATGCAAAGGGCTAGTCACCAAGAGAAAAACCATGGATTCCAGGAAAATTTGAGCTTTTCACCTTTCCCCAAAAGCAAGACAGATGTTTGTTATCAGCTGTATGGAGTAGGGAAAAAAGATCCACCGCTTTTGATCTTGATTACACACAATCAGTGTGAAATACAGATTACTAAAGAGTACCTTATAGGTCTCACATGTTGTTTAGTGCTTAACAGGATGAGGTTTACAGCAGCCTGTGAGCATGGAACTGGAGACAACATCTTCCTTGCTCTCACAGCTTCCAGGATCATTCTCTTAGGACACTGACTGGTACCTATGCTGGGAGCCTCCAGGTCTGCCATGAACTGTGGGACCAATGTCTTTCTAGGTGAACTTTACCCTGTGGTGTAGAGGCAAACAAAAGGTGGCTGCATTTTCCCTGCCAGGGACCCCTAGTATCATTGCAGCTGGCTCTTGTGGGAGCAGCAGCCATGCTGCTGACTTGCACAGCATCATTCCAGGCTTTTCTGTTCCGTTCAAGTTGCTCAGTGTAAAATGCCAAGACACGCTGCTGACCCAGAGTCAGCCAGAGGGGGAGGTGAGGCAGAAGTGCTGTGACTCCTGTGAGCTGAGGTCTTGAGAAGCTGCTCAGCAGCAGCTGTTTTGTGCAGCTTCAAGGACACGTTATGATAAAGAGCACTAAGGCATCTTAGAGCCTGACAGCACAGCTTCTTTCCCACTAACAGCTCAGTATTCAGACAGCATTTCTCAGCACTTTAGAAGTCACAGACTAGTGACAAGCACTCCTGTGGGCATGCACAAGATACAAAGGACCCATGCAACATGAATGGCATGCAAGAAAACTCAAGCTAGCCTTCACTCACCCCATCATTTAGATGAGCTGGAATAGGTCATTGCAAGGAAGCTGTGAGATGTCGACTGCTGCTCCCTTCTGCAGAGGTTTGCCATGTGTTATGGCTCACATGGCAAATTGTTCATTGGATTGAGCTTTCTTTCCCTCCTTGGATAATATATCCCATCCTTCTTCATTTGTTGTTGGCCATGGTACATATGGCAAGGCTTGGTGCACAGAGGGGTGGGAGGAGGTGAGGGTGCTGTGCTCAGGTGCCTCTTGAAGGCAAACCCAACAGCTTGAAAGCCCTGGCTGGGAGGAGGACAGGATGGCATAGGATGTCAGGTTGCTATTGGCATGTTCTATAAAATATGTCTTTTTGACACATTTTGGGAGATGGTGCAACAGACATGCATATGCCACTTAGCACACTTCTGGGAGCATGGCAGCAATCCAGTGGAGTTAGAGATTAAAGCTAAAATGGGATATGATGTTTTTCAAAGATGTGTACCAGGCACTCAGGTCAAGACCTATGGATAAAATTTGTAACTAAAAAAAAAAAAATCTGCAGATGTTTTGTGATTTCTCTTGTATTTCTCTTGACCTGTATTTTATCTTGATCAGCAGATATTTCTTCTCAGATTAATTATCCTCCCTGTGTTCTACAAGGAACTCTTAGATCTAAACTCCTGGAGGATGCATGCCAGCAGTTTTTGGGAACAGGTGAGAGAATGATGCAGTTATAGGAACATCTAAGCTATGCTTTCTTGCCCACTGTCAGTTAGATTGATTTTATGTGCAGCATCTAAATATTATTTTGTGGGCAAGATTAGTAAAAAAGGTAGTTGCAATTCTCTGTATATAGATATTGGGGGGTGAGAGGTAGAGGAGAGTCTTGACACCCAGCCATAATCCAGTCATTTATCAGAGCTGACCTTTTGCCACTAAGCACTCCAGTCTTACCTGCCAATATCTTCCAGGGAGAGAAATCTGTATGGACAACTCTCTGTATCCTTCCTCAAGGTGTGGCATGAATTCAAAGCACATCTGAAATCTGACAGAGAATCTGTATGAGTATCCTGACAGCCATTCCAGCTTGACACCTCTTTGATGTGCAAGAGTACTCTGTCAGCACGCTCCCTCTCCTCTGACTTCCAGACATGCAAGTCTATGGTCCTTCTAGGAGTATCCCACCAAGAGGGCAATGTATGTGTTACCTGTCTGCTATTAGAATTTTTCCCCATCCTCCAATTCTGCATTGCTATTGATTGATTATGTGCTGGCTGGCTGACTCTAATATACAGCATATTCACCACCTCTAATTGATTGCAAGTACCCAGTACCCTGAGCAGATTGCTATCGACATTTACTTATTTTGTAATACTATTTATTGCTATTTGTCTTCTCATCAGCTTTTCTCTTTCCCTCTTCTGTCCTTTTTGCTCCCCTTTTACCCCTGCTTCCAAATCTCAATGTTTGCCCATGTCTTTCCTTTTCCTTCTGTTACTTCTCTACTACATGATGAGCCTGTTTTTTTGTTATGGTCTTGGTGAAACTTGTGCTTGCCACAGTCTCCTTTCTCACTGACACCTGTCTGCACCACAGCCTCTCTGTGCTGTATTCTGAGCCTCTCCTCATCCCCTGCTGCTCCTGCCCTCAGCAGTTCTCAGGAGACACAGATGGGCTGGCACTGAGCACAGCCCATGGGAAAGCAGGGATCTGAGCCCATACCTGAGTGATGTGCAGTCCTTAGCCCTTCCTCAGGTGCTGCTCAGTTGTGCAAGTCATGGTGCACCAGATGAACTAGATGAGAGAACAGGCAAGAGTTAAAAGCAGGCCTTACTTCAGTGCAAGGAATAAGATAGCCAGTGTCTGTGCTTTGGAGTTGTGGCATTTTCCACAACCCCTTTGCTGACCTGCACTGTGGCTGCCAGCATAAGCACACAAGTACTGGTAAAAAAAACCTAAAAATGAACAGACATTGAGTGTGCTCAATTGTCTTTTGGGTAGTGAGCCTCTAGCTGGTGTGTGTGAACAGTCTTCTACGTGGCAATGGTGCACATGTGTGACCTCAGGAGGTGACAGCCAGTGGGACTGTGGGCAGCAGCATGCTGCTGGATACACAGAGAGCTGTAAGCCTCCAGGATGCCCTGCTGCACTTGACACGAGCCCAGGCAGAATGCAGCCCAGAAACAAGCACACCTGTCTTCAGCACTGCTCATCAGCATGCAGAAAGTGCTACCCCTGCACAGCAGGGTACAGCTACTGAGAGCTGAAGCCCAGAAGAGAGATGCTGGGGACATCATGTTCAGACATGACCCACAGCTTTATGCATTTCATGGATCAGCACCAGGGAGGTTTGTGCATCTCCTCACCTGCCTTCCCACTCCAATATGTGCCTGGTAGCCACTGTGTCCCCTTCCCAAATGGTGGCTGTCACTGCAGCAATGGGCTGCATGAATGTTATTTCACAGTCAGGAGGAAAGGGCACAGGCAACTGGCCCCCAGCATTCCCCTTTGGCTGGTGCCCAGTCCCAGTTACATTACAGAAAACAAAGGAAGGCTACCAGGAACACTCAGAATGCTCAGGAAAAACAAACAGAAAAACAAACAAAAAAAACAAACAAACAAAACCAAAACACAAAAACCAAACAAAGAACCAAAAAAACAAACAAAAAAACCCCACAAAAATAAACCAAAAAAAAAAAAAAAAAGTGGAAGAAGGGGCTCATTTTAATTGCTCCAAGCCTTGCACTCCTGTATGTCTTAGAAGGAGTTATATTGCTCTTCGACCTTTGAAAATAGTCTTGGGCTTGGAAATCATCATAGTGCAGATCCTCCTTTACTGGAAAGTTGATAGCAAGATGTAAAAAAAAAGAAAAAGAGCAGACAAGGATCTGGAATCAAAGGCAGGGAAGCACTTAGAGATGTGTCGACAAGAAGTGCTATATAGATGCCACATTGAAAGGACTGGCAGATTTCTGTCTAAACTGTTCTTCCTCGTGGTTGCATTCATCTCCCAGCACAGTGCTTCTTCATCTGTACCATCCCTGTGACTGTGATGGCACTTTCAGGGAAGACAACATTTTGAGCAGAAGTGCACAGTCCTATCCACCTTCTGTGTTCATAGGTCCCTTTCCAAAGCAGCAAGGTCAAATCTTTGGTCCCTGACCTGTGCAGTGCAGCAAAGGGGCAGACAGCAGGTGGGGTGACCCTGGCTCAAGTCCATGCATTTTTTACTCCTCCTTTTGACCCATGATGGAAATAGACCAGGTCGAGCTTCATTTGTCATGCAGAAGCTTAAAGATATCAGTTCGTAGGCTTCAAGCAAATACCTGTGGGTGACCAACAAGACAGCCAAGAGTTTTCCTCTTCTAGTGGGAGCTGCACTTGCCAACACAGTGATGCAAGGCAGCACTTTGGTCATAAAAAATTTAAGCTGTTTCTCCTGCCCAGCACATGCCAGAAAAAGCACAAATGAACAGTGCTAATTTCAGTTCATTTGCTGGACTAATTACATCTAATGAAGAAATGGCACAGATAGGGCAGCTGAAATGAAGGGTGTGCAGAAAGGAAAAATGTGAGAGATCCCCAAGCAGCTCACCTCAGACCTCTGAGCAGCGGAAGAGCAAAGCCTTCCTGCACCAACCCCCATATCTGCCCAGTGCTGGGGACTCCCCAGAGGAAGGGATGACATGGTGCCTGGTGGGCTCTCAGGCCAGGCAGGTCACCCTGGCTTCAGTGGAGGGGCGAGAGAGAGTGGCTGCTGGCTGGGGACCACTGTCGCTGGCTGGCACAATGGACCCAGCAGGCACCAGTCCTCTGCTGAGGAATTTGGCAGTCACCCCTCTGCAAGCAGCAGGTAAAGGGTCAAAAAGCCAAAAAACTTACCTTTTAAAGCGATCTCAGAAGATACAGCAACACAAATTTTGAGATCAAAATCATAGTTCTGACAAATTAAAAATGATCGAAATTTGATTCATCATTCTTATTATTTAACTTTAGGTGGGAGAAGCAAAATTTTTCAGAGAGGAAGGATATATAGTTGAGTTCAGGTGTGATACAAAGGTATCCTTTATCTCCACTTTTATCTTCTTTTAAATGAAAAAGGGCAATTTTTTTTTTTTAAATCAAATTGGTACAATTTAGGTTTTGAGCAGGAGAGAAGACATCTTCACCATAAACAAAAAGATGGTTTGTGGAAGTTTGTATTTGACAGCTGTCTTCAAACAGGTAATCAGATTAAATAAATGCACCAGATACTCACTGAGAGTTAACAGTAGGAGAGCTAACAATTACATACAGGAAGATGTGACATCATCGGTTTTGATGGTTTCCCCTGTGGTTTTTACTTCTCCTTTTGGTGAAAGTGAGACAACTGTGATTTCTCTCATTTCCACTCTCTTCAGAAATTGTGAAAGTATCTGTCTTTCTTTTATATCAGCATCTTCACTTTGCTGTTGATTCAGAAGCTAATCCAATTGTGCAAACAGATTAATTCTAAAATGAAACATGGCTAGAAAGCAGCACTTTCCTCAACCAGTAGTTTATGCACAAAACCACCAAGCCACAGAATCACAGAAGAGTTGCGGCTGCAAGGAACCTTTGTGAATCTCCTAGTTCCTCTCTCTGCTGCTCAAAGTAGATAACATATGGGGACTAAAAAAAGGAGAATTGTGCTCTGCCTGTCACTTCAGTGAAATGTATGCAACAATTTCTGTAAAATACTAGCATCTTCTTAGTGCATCTAATGAACAGTCATTGTTTAGATATTTTGGAATACAGATAGCATTCAGAATTCATAAAGTGGGCCAGAAGCACGAATCTTCATCCCAGAAATCAGTAACACAGATATAAAATCAAATGAATACTTGTATACTCATGCCCCAAATTATAAGTTTTTGACGTAACAGCATGCCAATGAAAAATACTGAGCAATTTTCCTTTAAGCAGAATACAGTGCATTGTTTTTGTGCTTGCAAGCCCCTGGGTGTGTGAAGCCTTCTGTATTTTCATAGTTTTCTTAGCCACCAATTTATTTTACACATAGGAGATGCACATCAACATTTAGCTACAAGCAGCAAGTACGGTGATGTTTTTGAAAGAATATGAGAAGGCAGCTGCATCCAGTGTTTCTACACAGGAACACTTGGCAGCAGCACACTGACATTGGCTGGTCTGTGACCTCTTCTGAAGCACTGACCCTTCCCTGTGCTCCCTCTAGGCAACCAAGCCCCTAATCATTGGTTTAGATGCAAGATTTTATATGCCCTGGTTTTAGCCACCTGAACTCTCTTGGCTCTAGCTCTTCATGTTACTCCTGAACTACATCACACTGTGGGAGCCACCAAACACACCTGTGCTTGTGCCACATGTGGCTCTGCCAGAGCAAGCAAGGGGCAGCTGTCCAAAATCATTTGCTTTAGGGACAGGCAGGCAGCAGCAAGGCTCTCCTTCCTTACAGGTCTTTCTCATTTAATCCAGCTGCTCCAGATTTATCTGCAGACTCTTTCTTCAGGTTAAGACACATTGAAGTTTTTGGTTCATGTTTTTCTCACAAGTTGCTGGCAGATTTTCTTACCATCTCTCTGCCAGCTGTCACCATCCCCAGAGCAGAATCAGAACAGCCTCAGCCTCTGTTTTAAGAGTGGACTGTCCTGGGGAATGATGCCTGAGACAATAATGCTCTAGATATCTTCCCCATCCATGCCTGCTGTACCTGGCCCTGTGCTGCTCATTATTCAAATCTGAGCTTCTGTGATTTCCAGTCAAGCAGTGAAAAGCTAAGCCTTGCAGATTTTGGTTTGCTCAAGACATCCCTCTGTAAGAGGCAGCAGCAGAGGGACTGTTGCACAGCAGTTCCAGCATCTGCACGACAAACAGGACAGCAGAGGCAGTGAGGAAGAAAGTCATAAGTCACACAAATGACTAAATAAATGGCTAAGCCAGCACCAACATCCACACAGTGATTTCACTGCCATGTCAGTGGACACATGGACAGTCAGGGACACTGCCTTCAAACAATGGCAGGTTTGGCTCCAATACAATTAATTTAGAAATAATTACAACTGACATACCAAAGTCAGATGAGCCTCAATATTATATAGGAATTTAGTCAAATTCAAAAATAATCAGATCTTACCTTATGCATTTTAAAAAGAATCAAGGGAGAGGGATGTCCTCTGTTTAGAAAGTGAGACAGTTTTGCTGAAACCTGTACAATTGTTATTGAAAATGTTAATCCTCTGTGTGCTGAAATAAAACTGCCATCTGACAATTTGATTGTCTTAGAAACCATGATTAAAGCTTTCTTCTTAGAATGATGTTGCTGAATGGTTGAGTACTTAGAGAGCTTTTTCTGTGCTTTCGAAAATCATATTGGCAACCTTGAAAATCTAGTTGCTGCTTTTCCCTGCCTCTACCATCAGAGATATTTATTAATTTGATAAGAAGTTTGAAAAACTTTATTTACCAAGAATTGTAGATAATTGATTCTTTTCAGACTTTTAAACATACAATAGACTCTAAAACCAACTTTATAAAATATTATTTGGATGGTAAAGCCTCCCCTAGATTGACCTACCATGTGCTTATATGCATGCATTTGATTATGCCTATTTTCATACATCAGATTAGGGAACATAAAAAGACCATGGCATTTCACAGCATAGAATAATGGTGAGGGGGAGTAATAATAAATTTCTGAAGATAGTTGAAGTCTTCTGGATTTGTACAAAGCAAAAACCTAGGATTGCAGTCAATAAGGCAGATGGTGATCTGCTGGTCACCACATCTCTTGGACAGACTTTAGCTCTATCCAAGATGTCTACTCACAGGCTGGTAGGGGTACTTTTTGGTACTGTGACTTTTCTGTACCCAAGGTAGATGGTCACAGAGATTTTTGATTCTTCTTATTCTGTTTTGGGCTGGCTCTTCTTGCTTTCCAGAGTATCTGTCCAAAGTATTTTGGCAAATCTGGTATGAGGCCTATCTTGAAGTCACGTCACTTACCAAAAACTTTCAGGTCAACTCCCTAACTAACATCAGCTTTTAAGAATTCTTAATTTAAATATAGTCAGTGTTCTGCTTCCCACAGTGCCTCCCTACTCCAATCATGTACAAAATCCTTAGACAGAAGACCTTTTTGAGGAAACTGGTGTGGTCTTATCTGGCTGAAAGGTCTTGAGATAACATTGTGTCACTAATGTAGAGAAAGTTCAGCATAAAAATAGAAGTCACTACTTAAAAAGGAACTATGATAAACATTCATCACCAAGCATGTGCCCATCAGAGATATTCAGCATGTTTATTTTAAAGGTAAGTTTCACTATGGTGATTTTTTTTCCCCCAGAAACAGATGATATACAATGTTTTACTAGCACTGGAATGGGCTCCAAGTCAAGCTGTCAACTGGAAATTTCATCTTGCAAGACAGAAGTATTTTAAAGTTGCTTAGAAGTGAAATTCACATAAAGGAATAAACTGTATATAACAGATTTGCATTCCTTAGCTCATCTTCCTGTGCTGGAAATCTGGACTTCACAGCTCTGTGCTGTGAGAACAGAGAATGGTTGAAAAATATAGCAAATATTGCAAATATAGCAAATACTGTAAAAGTTTCTTCCATAATGTTACTTTCACTGGGAGCTGCATTCATGGGGAATGTTACCATCTCGCAATACCAGCAGCAGTAGAAAATATTATTTACATTAATCCACACAGACATTTATATCATTCTCTCCTTGAATCCCACAGCAAGCCACCTTTTGTCTGAAGTGAGAGCAAACAGAAGAAAATAAATATTGTGCTGGTGAATGTGATTAACAGGGCATAAAACATTACAGCCGTGGTGACTCTTATATGGGAATAGAAGCATAAATGCCAACTAATTCTTTGTCTGTCCTGAAAACCAGGGCTAAATCATCCTGTTGGCAGAACTACTAGTGCTACAAGTACTCTTACAGGGAAAACTGTCCCATGACGGAGTCTCTGAAAGGCAGATTTCATCATTTACCCACAATAAGAAGAGAAGAGCAAACAGAAAACTGCTCAGAAACTGCCAGTGCTAAGAAGGAATGACTCTGCAGGCTGCAGATGTAAATTAACAGAGAGAGACCATCAGGAGCTATGACTCAGAGACACTTTCAAAGCTGTGGTTCCGAGATTTGGGCAGAAGCGTTCCCCCAGAATTGCTTAAAAATTATTCTTATTTCTTTAGTCTCTGCCCTGACACAGTTTGTCATCTTTATCTCTGCCCATGCCTCCTTGGTCTGCATGCTTTACTTTGCATCTCTTGCCTGGACTAATTCTTGTCCTACCGTCCCTTGTGTTTAAGTCTTTACTCTTTATGTTTCTACTTCCTCCACCAGAAGGCTTGAGCATGGGGTATTTGATATGCCAGGAGCTCCTGACTAGGGCTGTTACAACAGTCAGAACAAAGGGAAGCCCAGGCTGATGGACTGCTGGAGCTGATGCTCATATCTATGTGAGTTTCTACCCTGCCTGAGCTACAATTCCCACAATACAGAGTGAACATGAATGCAAGGACCTGCCTTTATCTACAGATAAAGTGGCACCAGAAGCGTCATTTGTAAGGAACAATCGGACTTTGGGTCACTCAGTTGTACTCCCTTCCATTAAACCTGTTACAAGCACTGGGGAGTAAAACAAATATTCATACATTTTTAGTTACATAGCCACATACGTATGTGTTACAGCCAAGTATTAAAATTCTCATGCTTCCATGATTTCACACTGACTTTGCGCTGTATTTATATCACTACAAAAGAGGCGTAAAAAATTCACCAGATTTTCACCAAGTGTAAATCAGTTTAGCTTCACTGCAGTTCATTGCCTTGGCTTTGGTGAATTTAATTCAGACCTGAATCACTGAAAGCCCACTGACTTGTACCAGCTAAAAGTGTAAATTTAAGATACTCATAAAACAACAAATGCATTTATCTCTTTGTATCAAAACAAGCTTGGGTGAAAGCAAGCCAATGAGTCTATCTGTATACATACTACTTTCCACAGGACTGCCAAAATTTTTTTTGTTTAGGAAATGTGGCTGAATATGAAATTCTCCATGGGAATCAAGCACAAAACTGTTAAAATTGCCTCTCTGCAGCTAATGACTTCTTCCAGTTCTCATCCATATGACTAAGGATTTGCTTATCTGATAGCTAGAGTCAGAGTTCTATTATGTATTGGTAAAGGAATTATTTATATTGAACTTAGTAATGAAATAACTGGCTGATTTCTTCCTGTCTAAAGGACAGGTCAATTTGTATTTAGCTTGCTTTTTTTTTCTTTAACACTCTGCAAGAAAATGCATTCATTTTTTAGAGAGCTACGAAGTAGATTTAAGCTGATACTCACTGCCACTATGTAGAAGGCAAATTGCCAACACTGCTGACATAAATAAACACATAATCTGAGTAACCCTTAAGACCCTCTGCACTCTGTTCTGGCTTCCATGTTGGCCTTGTGGACTTAGCTGCTAATTCATCTACCAGACATTTTCCAGCAAAATCTCTCAGGCATAGTCTGAACTTCTAGGATCTCATCTCTGCTTGCTGCCTAAATTTGAGTTTTTTTACTTTAATTGTAACTCAAGTTTTACCAAGTAGCTGACAACAGTGTGTTGGAGTCCTGCCTTTGAATGTGGAGCTTTCGCTGCTGAGATTCAAACACACCTTTGCTGACCTCCCTCTGTAACAAAACTCTTCCCCTGCAAGTAGTACACCACAGGAACAGTTGTGAGTCCAGGAGAGGTCCTCAAGAAGTCCTTTTTGGGAGAAATTGACAAGGCAAGTGGTGTGCTGGGGCTGCTGCTGCTGCTGAAAATGGGAAAGGCACTTGCACCTACCATCTACGCTCTCCACAGGAATGGAAACTATTTGAATCAGCACTTGCCTAGGTCCCTGAACATATCTAGAGTACTTGACAGGTATTCAGCCCAGGGTGATGACCATGGGGCTGCCCAGGGACAGCTAAGAATAGCTGTGTTTACCAACACATCTCACAAATGACAGCCAAGAGCAGCAAGACAGGTAGTAGGGGGTGAGTGGATAGGAGGAGTCAGGAGACTGCTTCTTCTTTCTGCTTCATTGAGTCACTCAGCAACTGCTTCCTTCTCTGCACAATGGGAGTTTCTAAGTTCACTCCCACTTTTGATAGCTGGATGAAAAGAGGTGATGCACATTACAAGTAGGTTTCACAAGCAGCTATTAGGCTTGCTCATGGCTTTGAAAAGCTCTGTCAAAGAGAAAATCAAACTGAGATCATGATCTGACTCCTTCCCCAGCTCTGTAAAGACTCAGTAGTCAGTGGACACTGAAGCTTCTCATGTGGCAGGTTTATACCCGACTCTGAGATATGGCAGTTTCAACAACGCAGTCAAACTCCCCAGTTGGGCATGTCAAAGAGTAGTATTCCCACAAGGGAACTTGTTTGCCTGACTTGGATATTCAAATTGTATCAGATAGGATCAGGATCTCCCTCTGCAGTAGGCGAATTTCCTTCATTCCTGTGTTAGGAATAGCACAGGCGTTTGTTCAGGAACACGACATCATTGGGTACTTCAGTGCAGGAACTAGAGGAGTGCCAAAACAGGGTAGATTGGGGCACAGCTGTGAAAATGTCAAGCAATGGAGGATCCACCACAGCATGACATGAGACTCTGGAACAGGCATCTGTGTTTTCTCCTCTTCCTCATTGTTCACATATGTGTGTGCCATGCCCATCCTATAAGAAAACATAGTATAATAAATGTGGTAGACTGATCAACCTGAATTTTTACCCAGCCTTCTCTCCCTAAGAAGGCCAGAAAAAGGATATTTGCTGCAGCTGATAAACTCTGAGGGCACCCAGTCCTTCAGCTCCCAGGGATGTGGTAGCAGTGAGCTTGAAGCACACCATCTGACCCCTTGCTCTGCACCAGGCTCCTTTGCCCACTCCAGCCCCATGGGGCCAGAGACATCACACCATGAACAGCAGAAACAGTGACTGAAACACCTTGCTCCTGGGTATGGGACTTTCCACACAAAGCGTGTGGGGTCTGGCATGGGATGAGACTTGAGGTGAGTGATATGGGAAGGATTTCCTACTGTTGCTTCTAAATTAAGGAAGAGAATAATTTCCAGGGGTTGATTCTGAACAGTGAGGAGAAGAACTTGTCCTGAAGTGCCCTTTGTGAGTGAGAGCCTCTCTTAAACAACAAAGTAGTTGCAGTGAGTGTGGCTTTCCAAGCCTCTATAAGGATCTTGTTATCAGCTGAAGAAGTCTTTGAAGATTCTAATTAAGGTCTGACTTCACCTAAATATCTGTAGTCAAGAAAGATACCTAAGCATGGCACAAGCTATGTTCTTCATAAAGAGGAACTCAGCAAATATATAACTGTCTTCTAGGATGGGAAAGGCTAGGGAAAGAAAAAGAAAGAAAGAAAGAAAGAAAGAAAGAAAGAAAGAAAGAAAGAAAGAAAGAAAGAAAGAAAGAAAGAAAGAAAGAAAGAAAGAAAGAAAGAAAGAAAGAAAGAAAGAAAGAAAGAAAGAAAGAAAGAAAGAAAGAAAGAAAGAAAGAAAGAAAAGAAAGAAAGAAAGAAAGAAGGAAGGAGGAAAACAGCACAGAAAAAAAAAAAGGAAAAGGTAGAGTGGGAAGAGAAACTTTCTTCTAAAATGGACAAGGTTTTATTTTATTGTCTTTTATTTATTTTATCCCTTCCCTGTGTATCTGTTACAGGTTCAATGTTGCTTTTGCTTTATCACTAAGCATTAAGTGTGCGAAATCACTTTGCAAAAATCTTGAACCAAAAATGAGCCTCAGTTTTGATTTTGCTACAGTCACTAGCAAATCCATTTATGTCAGGGACTAAAGATCATAGTAGCTTTGCTTGAAAAACATCATATCAGTAGCAAGAAGGTGATTATAACATGTTAGGCTGGGTTCTTAACTACTTAATTCAGTTTGGGTCTGGTGTAATTTTATTTTTCCACCAGTGGTGTGGAACCTAGAATAACCCTTTTAAATCTCCTGTACAGTTAATCCAACAGGCTGCTGTACAGAAATCAGAGCAAGGCTGGGCAGTTGCAGTCACTTTAAGATGTTTCTTAAGGAAAAGAATTATATTTAAAATGAATAATACTTTCTGAAGACTGTTTTTTTTTTCTCTGCTCAGTCTAATGGAGCCCCTTGAGCTCAAGACATTATTGTATATGACAGTATGAAATTGTTATTTTCTTTTAAATCTGTTTCACTTTCTTACCCTTGCTGAAATGCTGAAGGCTGTAATACTGATATATCTGCTTCCCAGGGACAAATGCAATTAACTAGGACTTTGAAACATTTTGTAAATATTTCTGAAAACACATTTAATACCCCTACATAATTTTTCTCCTTTTTGAAGTGTATGTGCTGTAGCTTGTTCTGAGACAGAAACCCCCAAACTGGCCACTGAACAATACTGTGGATCACAGGAATTTCTAACCATGTCCTCTCTGACCTGCACTATTGTGTTTAACAATAACAATAGAAGAGTTATCATATATATATACTTAGTCTTCAGACCTATTGCAAGCAATCTGGGATCCATTGCAAACAGCCACCACTGCTTTCCTTAAGGATGTTTTAGCATTTCCTCCATAAGCAACTCACCAGATCATTAGGACTGAATTTTAGACCATCTCTGACATACCTTAACACATCACTTCTTGGCCCAAAAGCTTGACGTGGGAAAAAAATCCCAACAAAAATCCCAATATATATATATATATTATATATATTTGTTTCCATTTAGAGAGATTTGTGAGTGATTAGAAACTTCTTTGCACTTTCAGACATCAAAGGACTGGTTTTAGGGAATGAAAATAGTTGTATTACTGTATTTCTCCTTAAGCTATTTTATGTTTTTTAAAGAGACATATGGCTAGGAAGAATGCTACTGTGCACATGGAGGAATGTTGCCTTATTATGAAGTTCTTAAAATTAATTTGGTAATGCTTTGTACTCTCAAATGAAACAATACAATACTGGAAGTTCAGGAAGAACTTGATACGAGAAGTACAGCCTGGTATCTGCAGAGTTAATCTTTGTGCCAGGAGGCCCTGGAGAACTCAGTCTGTGCTCCGACTCCTACAGGCAGAAATATAAACTGTTCTTCTGCTGGATGCTAGTATCTCCTTTCTGAAAAGTCAAGATGTGCTTGCAAGGGCAGTGAACAACCTTAGTGCTTACTTCCAAGCTAGAAAAAGTGTGTTATGGTGAGAGAGAAGGTTGTCTGTTTAGCTTGTTAAAAAGAAGATAAACTGATGTCTCTTTAAACCAGCAGGTAAGATATGAGTGTCTTAAAAGCAAGAAAATAGAATGTACCAAAGGGCTATTCAACAAAACAGAGAAGCGTGACAAGTACTAGTGCCTGGAAGCTGGATTTGGGCACATTGGATACAACACATCTCTCAGCAGCAAGGATGATTAATGGCTGGAACAAACCCCACGAGGTTCTTTATACTCTGTCCCTTACCATCTTGAGTTCAAGCTGTTATGAAAGATGGGACTTCACCAAATGTAAGTCACTGAATTGCTCTAAAGAACAGCTGAAATAAATTCTACAGCTTGCATTAAACAAACCAGAACAAATCTGCTGCTCATTCTTCCTCATACAGATGAGTTTTTCCATTGCTCCCTCTTCACAGTGGCACTTGTGCCACAGTCCATGCCTGCAGCAGAGCATTTTATATAATGTCTCCTTAGCAAATGAAGCTTACTTAGTTCATTGTAAATCAAAAGTTATAGTGAGAAGGAGCTGTAATCTTTTTATACTGCCTTCTCACAAGACAATGTCAGATTAAGGTAAATAACTGCATGGCAATCCAATATAGGCTTGGGACTTCAAAACACCCTTGCTCACACTGAACTGCCCATGTCTTGGGATGATGACACTGTCCTAGCTGTAAAATGCTGCTAGCAGCATACCCTAGCAGCACAGAGGTCTACAAGACCGGCCCCTTGGCTCAGCATCGTGCTCAGTGAGGTTTGCAGAGGTCCCTGCTGCCACAGCATCCTTGCTGGCAACAGGCAAAGTGGCCAATGCACCCCCTGGGAACACACGGCAGTGAGCACAGCATCACAGCATTGATGGGCCCAGAGCAGTTGGTCCCTGTGCCCCGGGGCAGGGCTGAGCAGGCAGAGCCCCTGGAAGGGAAAACACACAGTCTGGAAGCATGCTCCAGCTTCAGAGCACTGCCTCCAGATACTGGTGATTTGTCACACTAAGCAGTTTACATCCATCTGCCATAACCATGCCAGGTGAAGCAATTTTGCAGAGCCTTTCTGTTGAATTCCCATATTCAGATAGGTGCTGTTTGGAGGCAAAGGACACATTTTTCAAGCCTCGTGGTCTAAATTTGTAAATGAAGACTCGAAGGTGCCTTTGATGACTGGGATTTTATGACATTTTGGAAAACAGGTCATTAATCTAGGTGCCTATTTCTGTACATGTGTTTCTAACTTTAGTCAGAAAGCAAGAAAGTACTATTTTCCCATTTTGAAATGTAGAAGTAATGTAATTCAGGAGATCCTTCACTTACAGAGCTGTACTCCTCCATAATTTTTGTCAACAGTCATTTTGAATTTTTGATTTCTCATTTGATTGGCCTGCAGGGTTGCATCTGAATTAACTTCCTTGGGATATATGCCTTGGCAACGGTACTTTCTTTGTGTCTGATCTGCTTCAAACTGCTTATGGTTTTTGGTTTTCTTTTTTGTCTGGTAACTTCTAAATGCACTTTTACAATGTGAAAACAATGTAGGGACAAATTTTGCACTTAGAAAAACTGCATGTGTGAAAGTTTGTCTGGGAGGTGTTGACCCTGAAGGTGCTTACAAGGTAGAGTATGCTGTATTTAGGATTTGCTTAAGCAAATAAATTGGACAGTGTCTTGCTGGATAACATTAAGTAAGGACATTACACATTTCTTAACTGACCTATGAGGGTCACTAACAGCAAGATGTAGCTGCTGTTGTGTCAGCCTCACTGTACTGGCCAGGAGATGGTCTGATTTTTCCATTCCCTGGTACTGTACAAAATTGCACTCATGGGAGAGAGAGCCAAAGATAAAAAACGCTGATGATTATTGTACCAGGGTCTGGTAGTACCACTTGCTTTCCAGCAAGCTTTAATATTAATCACATGGTGATGCAACCTTCCCCTGCTGTTTTGAGCTCTGCTAACTGCTAACTGCTACATGTGCACAAAAATTGGTCCCTGCCTCAAATCAATATGCAAATCCCAGCACATACTGAAACACAGTAACATATAAAGGAATATAATGACCAATCAGAGAGGGGAAAGATGTGGAACACAGGGTAAAAATGTGAGGATTGTGGCTAACATAGCAAACACAGGTCACACCACAGCAAGTGCATTATTCAAATGCTAGTACTTGACAAGCTTCACAACTGTAGTGAATTTAGAAATGTCTGAAGGAAGTACCTTTGTGATTTTGGCTGGGTGTCTTTTCACAATAAAGGAATAGCATGGGATAAAGGTGAGGGTGTCTGACTGAGAAGAAAAAAGCAATAAAAGAAAGCACAACCTGGTATTAAAGGTTGATCTCACAGAGAAGAGTTAAGGCTCCATTATTTCAAAGTGTAATTATCAAGTATTCCTGTGCTGGCAGATGCAGTATTGGGCACAGATGTCACAGCTGTCCAGGAGGTGAAACAAAAAAGAATTTCACCTGGATAAGTTTAGCTACCTGAAAAGGACACGCTTTAAAATGTAGCCCAGGTAGCTCTATTTTTGCAATGTAAATCTATTTCCTAATATGCCCCCATGGCTATTTCCTTCTTTATCCAGTTGGGCAGGGCTGAGCAGTGACACCTGTAAATTGAAACCCAGGTCCTTCATTGAGTTTGAGACATTTAGTTTTACACAGATGGAGACAATGATCTGCATGTAAATGAGATGACCAATACAGTTGTGCCATACCTGATAGAAAAATAGCATAATTGGCTAAAGCAATGCAGGGCTTGGAGGTAGGGCAGCCTATGCCAAAATCAACAGACTAAAACTCTGAGGAAGATGGGGGATAGCAGAATTACCCTTAGAGGAGGATTCATCTCACTTCTCTGTAGCCTTCTAAAATTATGGTTTATTCCTGTCACCAGATATGTGTCAGTTGCTGTCTGCATTACCTATAGAGGGGTCTATACTTACCCTCTTGTTATAAGTTTCAGACAATTCAGTTTAGCTAATATAAATCCCACTCCAGATTTCCCTGGTGCTTTTTGTTACTTTTCATTTGTACATACAAACTCCACTTCTATTCCATACTTGTTCAGAATGAAGGCCTCAAAAATGCAGAAGCGTTACTATGGAAAACTTGTAGAGGGGAAGATTAACCTCTTTCTTTTTTCATTTCACAGGTTTATATTAATGTTTTCACTTAGAAGCTTTCTGAAGTATTTGTTTTAAGGCTGAAGGTCTCCACATACAGAACTCACGCATATTGAGTTAAAAGAACTGCAATTGCTGGACCAAAGAAATGAATATCCATTACATTTTCAGCTCACTGGATATTTCTACATGAAAATCCTTTTGGTGCTTTTGGACTTGCTCTAAAAAAGTGAAATAAAAACAAAAAAGCCAAAGAGCATGATGCTGTTTGCTTCCAACCCAAACTTTTCTAACAAAAACTGCTCAGATGTGGCCAAACGACTTCTGCTAATAAGTGAAATGTACATAGGAGTTATAGTCATAGTGTGAGTGTGAAGGAAGATTAAAATTAATGCTCATTTAATTTTCTACACAATGTATGCTTTGAAAGGTGTTATTTTTTCAGTGAAGTAATTACAGGGTGGAGCGAATGTGAGGCCAATGGCAGGAGGTTAATTACATGACCAAACACCCACTACATCTTGCTCAAAGAACCCTAAAATGATTTCACATTGTTGTAACAAATAGCCTAGTCTGGACTGCTGGTTGGAGGGCTACACTCAGCTTAAAAGAAATGCGTAACTTCTACCTAAGAATCTTTACTATTTTAAAAAATAATGCTGTATAACACAGAGAGACTAGCTAAATTTCTGGAGACAGGAGATGTCAGTTTATTTACACAGTCCACTTGGGAATTTTACATAGACTCTATTTCCTATGGCCAGCCAATTTCTCATCTTTTTTTCACAACACAGCAGTTGGCAAGAAAATACTTTAAACTAGAGATCTGTAATTAAAAATAAAAACTATCAGAAAGCTTTTTTCATACCTGCAGCAACTCTGAACTTTGCTTTAACTGATTTCATTTTAGATTATATTGGAAAAGGCCAGGAGATATAATCTGATAATCTAATGTGTATACCAGTCACTAAATTTCTCCTCTATACTTCTGCTTTGAAAAAAAGCACTCCCTGGATGTAAAGAGTTTTCAAGAAAAACATTCAGTATTTATCTGAAAATGAATCTAGCAGATATTGCAGTATTAGGATAGCACTGAGTGGTAACCTCTTACTAGGACCCACCTCTCTTCCCGTGTGCTTCTGATTTCCAGGAGCTGTTCACCTGAGGACAAACACACATCTTGCTGATGCAGTAAACCTGAATGCCTATGTGCTACAACACACTCAGACTCTCATCCACCTTGCTGAACATGAATCACAGCACAGTTCAGCAAAGACAGAACAACGGCTGTCTCTGCTCTGAACCTACAAACACAGGTATGCCTGAGCACCCCATCCAGCAGAGGACCCTGCCTTGAAGCCAGATGCACAAGAAGAGCTCCCAGGCTCTTTCCCTACTGCTAAATGGTCCCCTGAGCCATTTCAGCATCCAGATACACTCCTTTATGCCCAACTATCTGTCAGTTAAGTGCTTAACTAAGTCTGGCTGTGAAATGGTTAACTCACAGCCAGACTCCTGGGCATGGACTAGGAAAGAGCATGTGCCATCGACCTCTCCAGCAGGCAATTTGCATGCAGCCACTCTATTTTAGAGCTAAAACAATTTTAAACTATGGAGATGGTCAAGCTAGGTCAGCTGGCTGTAGGGTAGAGAAAGGTCTTTACATTGCCTATTTCATTAGTACAAATATAACTCTAGATGTTTTGATCCAGGAAGTATTTACTAACAAATTACTTTGAAAGATGTATACATTCTAAAAATGAAGCATCTTCCTTAAGGGAAGTTTCTTTACAGTTTTCATCCATACAGAAACCAAAAAGTAAGATATATTTATTAAGATAGCTGCCATTTTATACAGTTCTGTGTTTCCCCCTGCCCAAAACTAGAGCGAGGATAATTGAACTGAAAAACCTAAAGATTTCCAAAACCCAATTACATAACTTGCCACACTTCCTCTGTTTTCCCTTCTTACTTGTATTTCAAAGAGGTCAAGGTTATTAAATATAGGCTTCTGCCTTAATACACTAAGAAAAGCAGGAACTAAGCTCATAGTAAAGGTTTTTCATGTAACATGAATTTGCTCACATAGCCTGTATATACTACATTTACCAATTTGGGTATGAAATTGATACTTTGAGGTATACAGTGTCTGCAATTCTTCTAGGTAAGATAATGGAGCATTAAAAAACTTCTTTTCTCTCCCTGATTTATGTGTGCTTATATTGTCCAAAGCTTCAATCCTTATCCTGGAAAAGTTATTTTCCTCAGTGGGTGTGTCATCTATGTAGAGACTGCAGTTTGATGACCAAGGTTCTAACATAAGGTTTTGCACTGCATTATGCCAAATTACAGCTCTGGTACCTCTGCTTTCAAAACACATGCACACTTGGGAAGCCATGAGAAGGGTTACTTTAATAATTTTGGTCTTACATATGAATTTATAACTTTCAGTAGTGTGCTGACTTACACAGCGTAGCACTATACATCAGATGCATGCAACCTTGGAAAATTAATGCTGCATTCTGGCAACCATATGGGCAGCTGGCGAGCAGCCAGGAGACCAGCAGAGCATGACACTACCTTCATGCAAACCTTCCCTATGTAGGAGAACTGTTTGCATGGACTGCACTAGCCCAGAAGCCGAAGTAAAGGGATCCTGTACATGGTTGTTGCTCAAAACCATCAGATCCCACAGGGACCAACATATGCCAATGTGATTAATGACAGGAGCTGCACAGACAGCAGACAGACCCTTGTGGCAGGTAATCACATGGGCACTTGTGACTTTGTGATGTCCAGGGAATTAAGAGGATTGCAAAGCCCTCCTTGTATATCTATGTTTCTTCTTTATGGTTCTCTCTTCTAGTTGGTGCTCTCACCTGTGACAAAATTTAGCTTGCAAGCTCTACAGGGAAGGGCATTTATCTTATTTGTTCTGTAAAATGCATATTATATATTGAGTGCTGAACAAACAATCAGAATAATGGCTTACAGTAGCTTAGTTATCTTTAGCACCTTGAAAAGGAATGCTGTTCAGCAAGAAAAGAAATTTTTAAAAAAATACCATCACTTGCAAGGAAAGCAGTTTTTGTTTCCCATTCTTTTGCTTCACTTACTCTATTATTTCTTATCAAGTGTGTGATCTTCTAAGGACTTAAATTTAACTCTGCCACCAGCTTCAGTGGGAATACCTGCAGGAATGATAGCCTGAATTGGAAACTCCTCAAATAGGATTGTCTTCTCACTGTGTAAATGATAAAAATCTCACAAAGAATAGAGAGGAAAATTTAATTTAATGGTTTCAAGTAACTTTATGCATTACCTTAAATGGAAGATGCCTTGATGATAGTCAAACACACAATCCTGTTTATAATACATTTTATACATATAATGCTTTCCATTCATAAATATCTCTTTTTTTTTTTTTTTATTACAATTGTTCACAGGAATCATGTCACTCTTCAGGCTTTACAGCAGCTGTTTTACTTCTCATTGCAATTTCCCTATGAAAAAAAATAGGGACTGCAAGTGAAACAGCACATATTTTCTACAGAAAACTAGCTGGTACAGTGTAATTTAATGCTTTAGTTCCCTGCACACTTGCTTTTCCAAGGAAATCAGGGCTTATGTTTTATCTTCTGCAGTACAGTCTCTATATGCTGGTCCTGCTGGTTCACTCAGACATCTGAATTTTTGTCTACACTAGTATTTTCCTTAAATCATGCCAGCAACACTAAATCAACTACTTTGAGTAGCCAGTTTTCCCAGAGCAACCACGTCTTTTCCCCAGGAAAACCAATTTTATCTATGTAGCTTGTAACAGCAAAACGTCCATCTATGCACACTCTGTACTTAAGTCTCCTTTCTAATCCTGAAGCAATACAGCCACAGTTTCTCACCCTGTGAATTGAACCAATCCACTTCACCAATATGCAGACAGAAACAAGCATACAAACCAGCACAACATTCTGCAAATGTCATCTGTGAGAGAGCACGGAGATATCTGCCTTGGGTGGTGTGCTATCACATCACAGATGCGATACTTGGTTTATGGGAGGCATTACAAAACATCAAATGCTATCTGGTAGCACACTCTGGATTTGGGAAAAAAAAATTCAGGCTGTTTTCCCCCTTCCTTTTATGTAAGAAGGGTTATGTCTGATTTTTCCTTTTCTCTACACTTTATGTCTAAAAGGAATACAGTATAGCTTTAGTATGATGGCACTACAAGAACTTGAGGTTTTGTGTGTCTCCCTCAACTCCCACTAAGTTCTCCAAGGGCTCAGACCAGCTTTCAACATCTTCCAAAGTCTGGGACCCAAGAAATAGAATCCCTTACACCTCGGATATGGCACAGTTACATATGTAGGGCAGAAGTATAACTGACCTTCACCTGTAAAACCAGAACTTCTGGTAGTTGTACAGGTGCTGAACTACTGGATAAAAACAATAATTTAATTGCTTAATGTAGACAAGGCCTCTGAGGAATCTCCTTCTTTAAATAACCCAGCCAAATCAAAACTTCATCAGCAAAACTCACTCCTCTGAACTCCCTCAGCAAAGAGGAGCTCGAAATACTTTGCAAGGTATGCTAAAAGGAAACAGTATTTCCCCCTTTTTAACCACTCGAAGAAACCAAAAAAGATACACACTTGGACAACCGAGTTCAAACAGGATTGTTCAAGTACTAAGTTTCAGAGGATGCCCAAAGCACAACAAATATGACCGCTGAACTATCAGGATGCATTACTTCTGCGGGTTAAGAATCAAAGCCAAACCCCCAGAGCTGGACTGAATTCCAACGTCTACACAATGGGCGATGCCTCTTCGGGCCAACTGACACGTTTCGTGAGAAACCACAGAAAAACGACGTGTCTAAAATCCATTAAAACGTATCTGATGCTTTAACTTCCTATCAGGTTTATCTCAGGCTGTGGAAATTTCTGTCAATACAGCCTTTTTAGACAATTCCTTTCACGCGGCGCTCCCAAGGCACTCCATAACCACTATCAAACGCAGCAGCGACCGGAGCAGCAGCGGAGCGTCGCTCCCCTGGCCGTGCCGGGAGACGCCGAGGCACCGCGGCGACCCGAGGGCCCCGGGGCGAAGGGGCGGCCTTAACCTGGAGCCACCCCCCGGGCCGTGCGCCCTGACCTCCGCCCGCGGGCAGGGAGGGTTGGGCAGCGGCGACGTTCCGCCCGCCTTAGCGCGGGGAAGCTACGGCGGGGCCGCGCCGGGATCCGCCCGCAGGGTCTTTGTTCCCGCGGCCGCGGCGGCTCTTTGTTGGTGCCGCGGCCCGACCGCGGGCCCCGCCGCTAAGGCGGCGCCCAGGGCTCCGCCGCTTCTCCCGCGGGGCCTCCTGCCGGCGTCGCGCTCCCCGCCGGGCCGCGCTCACCCCGCCGCTGCGTGTCCCCCGGCCGCCGGGCGGGGACTGCCGCTGCACCTGGCCGCGCCTCGCCCCGCCCCGGCCACCGCCGGATCCCGACCGCCTCCCGACGCCGGCGGGAGCAGGGCAGCGAGAGGGGAAGGCGGCACGCGGAGGGCACTCTCCGGAGGCGCGCGCCGCCGGGAGGCGACGGCCGCCGGGAGCGCGCGCAGGCGCGCACACGCCCGGGAAGGGGAGGAGGAGGGCGGGCGGCCGGGCGGGGGCGCGCACGGCCGGTGTGTGAAGGAGAAAGCGAGGGGAGGGCGATCCCGGGGCGGAGAAAGGCGGCGGCGGCGGTGGCTTCGCTCGGCTCAGGGCAGGCGAGCGGCTACAGGCGCTGCCGAGCCGGGAGATACGGCGGGCGCTGCCGACTCGGGGCATCCTTCCTCTTCCTCCCCGCCCCCTGCCCGCCCTTCCCCCTTCTCTTTCTCTCCTTCTCCACTGTCCGCCGAGGCCGATCGCTGTCGGCGGCACAATCCCGGGGCGTTTCCGCGGCGCCCGAGCCGGCAGCGGCCGCAGGGAGAGCCGGTCCCTCCCCTGCTCGGCCGGGACTGAGGGACCCCCCGCTCCGTCCGGGGCTCGGCTGAGAGGGCCTGGCCCCGGCTCCGGCTCCGGCTCGGCTCCTCGGCGGCAGCGGCGGCGGGCTCGGCGAGGATGTCGGGCGGCGGCGGCGGCGGCGGCAGCCGGGAGGAGGAGCGGCGCAAACTCGCCGACATCATCAACCACTGGAACGCGAACCGGCTGGACCTGTTCGAGATCAGCGACCCCACGGAGGTGAGCGACCCCGGCGAGGGCCTCCTGCCCGGCCGGCCCGGTGAGACGCCGCGCCCGGGCCAGGCCGCGCCCCGCGGCAGCCGGGCTGCCGCGCCGCCCCCCGCCCCGGCCGGAGGCTCGGACCCCGGCTCTCCTGCGCTGGCCGCGGCCGGGGCTCCGCTCCTCGGTGGGCAGAGAGGGCCCCTCGCCGTGCCCGGGTGAAGACAGGTTGCAGCGGCCGGGGAGAGGAAGGGAGCGCAGGGCCGGAGCCGTCCCCTCCTCCCTCTGTTCCCTCCCGCAGGCACATGCCGGCCTGACCCTGCGGGACAGGCGGCTCCGAGGCAGGGGAGAAACCCGCTGGGAGATGGAGGTGGCGAAAGGGAGCGGGCAAGGGCTAGAATGCAGGAGCTGCCCCCGTCCCGAGCGCGACACCGGGTACCTCCATGGGCTTTTTTTTTTTTTTTTGTCTGTCTGTGACTTTCACAGTACATTCAGGCTGGTGGAGGAGGATTGAGAATCTCGGTGCTGAGCGCTTTTTTTGTTGCTAGCTTGTTTGTTTCTTTAAATATTCGTCTTTATCCAGAAGGCGCCTCTTAAAAAGCAACCTGCCGCTTATAGTCCGGCGGCTCTCCGGGTTGCTGGTGCAATCCCCGGACTGGCTTTCCCAGGGCGTGACGGACGGAGCGCCTTGGCTCTGCGAGCCTGCAGGCTGCCAGCCCGCCGCCTAAAGTAAATACCAGGAGCAGGTTCGTAGACCCGAGTTCACATGTTGTACTGGAAAAACACAGCGGGTAATATCTGCCTAATGAAGTGGGTGTTTCTGATGGCCTAGAGAAGGCTGGGTTTTGTCCTTTTTTAAAAAAAAATAAAAATGTAATAGTCAAACCACACCCTCCCGCTGCCCCTTGTCATGTTCCCTTTGGCTGGTTCGTGCTGCGCGTCTGGTTTGAAAGCGGCGAGGGGGGGTAGGGGGAGGGCTGGGGACGCAGGTTACAGCCCTGTTTGTGTGTGACAGCGGGCTCCCTGCTTAGAGGGTGGAGGCTGATCATGTGCGTGTTCCCGGGGAAAAGGAGGAAATTCACACTTGCTCTTGGCCTGGCCCTGGTTGTTTATTAACAGAAGCCTCTGAGAAATCACGTTGGCTTGGTCTTGGAGCTGGCTCCTGTTCTGCACCCAGGTACGGACTGCTAGCAGAGCCACGAAAAAGTGTTGAAAGAAATTCTAAGATTAGGAGCTACGACACCTTCGGGTATTTTCAGTTCTGCTCATCGCAGACAGTTTCTTGAACACAAAGATGACAGTTTTCTCTTATCATTCCCTACATCTTCCAAGATTTATCGTAATTAGAGTTCCTTGATTGCATTGCTTAGGTTTTAACAATGTCATTGTTGGTTGACAGTTACTGTTTCAAAAAAGTGGGCTGAAGCCAGTGTCAAGAAGCTTTCATGATTGTGTTTGAGAACATAGCACTGTCTTTTTCGGAATTGCAGGTTGATTGCTGACTGCCTGTGGCTGAACTTTCTTTTTTATTGATGTGTTTGTCCATTCCAAGTGCATCCTAACTCCAGTCTTTCTCCTTTGTGTTTACGGCAGACTGTGTTTCTGTGGTTTTGTTAGTAAGTAGTTTAACAAATCATACTTTCTTTAGGTCAGCCATACATATTTATTGTCATAGTTAACTAGAGTTTGCACAAAAGTCACCAGCTTCATTATAGTTATTACTGAAAGAAAAAATAATTTTACTTGCATTCACTCTACACTTCTGCAGTTAAGGCTCTGAACCTGTATAGGAGCATACTCACCACTGTCAGTGATGATATTTCAGTTGAACTACTGAATGTAAAAAATGAAGTGCATGCATAATATCCTTGAATGTATGAGCTCTTTAGCCTACTAGTTCTAAAAGCATTTGATAAGACTGCAGGTGCATTTACATCAAACTGGCAGCAGGTAACAGTTTTATAGATAAAGTATATTTTCCTTCCAGCTAATTACACTTACGAATGTTCGCATTTATTTTCACTCTTACCCTGACACAAATTTGGCGATATTTTCAACGTAGAAGATGGTGTGATTCACATTTGTACTGTTTATCAGCTTAAATGAAAACCCTTTTACTAGACTCCTTGAGAACTGGAAATCCTCTGCTGTTGCCCTGTTTTTCCAGGCTCAGCTTGATCATAAGGCATATCTTGCTTTTTGTAGAGACTGCAGCAAATGTTGCATCTGTGTAGATGCAGTAACTTGGATATGACTTTTGGCTGTGTGTGCCTGAGCTGAGTCAAACTGAATCATTTTAAACTGTCCAGACATAGTTGTTAACCTGCTGGGTTAACTTTGTAGCCCGAACTGTAGACTGTCATCCAGGAGCTGCTGGTTGGATGTATCAGTAGAGTTGGTTGGTGCCTTGTAGTGATTCTTCAGACATTCTCTCAGTGAAAGTAACCTGGTTTAAGTGACTTGTCTTGTAACTTTCCTATGTGAGAGTGTTTCCTATGTAAGGATTTTCCAGAGGGGGTAATCACAGCCCTAATAGTGGGGTTCAGAGAGATTTATATTTTCGGTAAAGCAAAGGAAAAGTGAAATCTAATGTAAATTGACTAGGGTTCTGAGAGTATAGATTATGCAGTGACAGTGGAAGGAATTCACATGTGACTGACTGATATACCTTGGTATTAGTTTGAAAGGTCTAATTCTTTGGTGAGATAGTTGTTCCAACTCCATTAGATCCTCTTCGCTTTACTGAAGTGTGTAAAATGTGACTTTGTTTTGAAGGTTGGGCGGTATTTTGAAAGTAGTTCAAATGTGTGGGGCTTTTTTCAGAGAAGTGGTTCATGAAATTAATCTGTTTGAATTCCTGTTAATATTTTATTGAGTAGACTAGTCCTAAAGGATTAGAGATCTTGTTTACTTGCCTCTTGTGAGACTTCAGGAGCAAATTGTTAAGGTATGTAAGACATTGAAGAGCAAAAGCCTTGGATAGGGCGTTTTGAGTTCTGTTACTAACTTTTTCTTAACTTCTCTTTGACTCTAATAGTTAACTAAGTCATTCAGAGCTGCTTTACCCCAGCAAAACAAAAATGAAAACTTTCCGTTGCATGCTCGAAGTTGAGTATTCCTCTCTCTGTATCACGTGGAAAGCTGAAAGACTTCTTGGGAGTGGGGATTTCATATCTTCACTAGCTTTCACTGCAATATTTTGTGGACTCATGCTTGAGAGCAAAGTGTTAATTTTAAATTTATTAGATATTTACCTATTTGAACCATTGTTGCTGTTCTGAGAAATCCGTTAATTTGCATTATTTTACTCTGAAATTTTAAAGTTCTTTTTATTCAAAAAGTAGCTCAGAGAAGCTCTGTGGCTTGAGAAATTTATAATTGAACAAAACCAAAACTCTGCATCTACTAGCAGAAGTTTAAATGACAGTGTTTCAGGAGTGCTGCTAGGTGCAGACCTTTGCTAAAGATGTCTGTAATACTGGTCATTATTTAAACTTGATTAAGCTTTACTGTCTCTACTTTGTGGGGCAGCTACTCACTTTGGCAAGTCTGAAAAAAATATTGGACTGTTTGGGGGTAGGTGGGGTGAATCATGGTTTTTTTTTTTTTTTTTTTTTGTAGATAAATTAACAGATTCAAAATGAAGCAGAATGTTAACCCTTTTCTTCAGTTGTTTCCCCTTGCCCATGTTCCAAGTATTACCAAGTATTGTGGATACTTTTTCCTTTTTTTTTTTTTAAAATTCTTTGTGGTCAGGCATAGAAACACAGTAAAGACACTTTGAAAAGACTTAGACCTTTTGCAGTAGGAGATAAAATGATGGTTTGATATTGATTTAAGTCTTGGGCGCTTACAGCACCCAAAGTTTTCAAAAAGGAGTAAGTTCAAATGAATGAGTTTGTAATAAGTGCATAGAGTTTTTGTGGGAACTTGTAGATAGGAAATGATTTGCATTTATACAGTTCAGCTTTTTTAACCTTCTCCTTTAATAAAAGTGCTAACTGGTTGTTGTAGAGTTGATTGTTACATAAAATAACTGCACATGGATGTTCTGGGTGAGAGGAAGGAATGGAGGGGTACTGTAGACTACGCATTTATCACTGTTGGAATGCATCTAATAAGATGCCATATCTGAACTAGGTGTTACAATTATTGTTGATGACAAAATAAGGTTTCATCTTTAATGTATGCTTTCATAGCTGTTATATGAGAGGAAGAGAAGTGTTGTGTTTTTTCTAAGCATGGTTTGTGGTCTAGGAATGTGAATTGCGTTTAATTCTTTTGAGGCAGACACTTCTTAGAACAAGTGGGATTTTTTTATAACAATTGCCCAAGGGCTGGGGGATTATTGTCAGAAACATTGATCTGTTGTAGTTTTGTTTTCTGATGGAGAATGTTTTTTTTAGACTAATACACCTCTGTGTTAGCAAAAGTAGAAAGGTCTAATCAAAAAGCTTAGACAAATAACATGTTTTGCATTAAAGAATAACTCCTGAGAGTTTGACTTTTAAATGGCCATCATTAAAAAAAAAAAAGAAAAGGAATTTCAAAAGTTTTCATGGCTATTTGATTATTTTTTTGTATGAAAAAACTAACTTAGTCGTAGCAACAAGGTATTAGAAATAACCTTTCAGAATGTGGGTGGGGCTTTTTTTTCCGGGTTGCTTAGTTTTGTTTTTTGGTTTTTTTTTAATATTGACTTTCCATGTGTTGAGTTATGTATGTTTGGTCTATTCAGTATGTTTTATACTGTTTTCTTTGGCTTTAAATACAAGTAAGCAATCTATTAACAGAAAATATTGCACAGTGCACTGTATGGGAGGATATTTTAGGACTGATGGAATTTTTGTCTTCTGAACTTTTTGGGTTCAGATCTCTTTCTGGTTCATTAAGTGTCACAGGGAAGACTGGTATACGACATAAGCTTACAGCCTTTTAATGGTAGTTATGCCAGTTTGTTATTTAAATGTAGTTAAAGCAATAAGAAATGGGAATTTTTAGGTTTTAACCCCCCTGCTGTTTATCTGCATGGTTGCTCACCCACAAAAAGATCTCACCCTTTTAAAAATCTGGCTCTGAGGCTTTTTAAAGACCTGTTTTTAAAATGGGTACTCTGTTGTGTTATGGGTGATACTAGTAGTGGAAATGCAAGTCTGGAGCTAAGGAAACACCATCTAAATGGTAGAAATACTTGTGCCATCTCCACTAGTTGGATTCTACCACTTTCAGTAGTTTAAGCAAGTGCAACTCTTCATACTGTATAGACCTCAAGAAGCTGGTAATATAGCTGAAAATACTGTCCTTTTAAGATTGCCAAGCCTATGGTATGGAAAGTAAAGTCTCTTTGCAACAAACGTTTAAGCTAATATTTAGTCAGTCTGGAAGGGTGATTGGAATCCTGAGGATTGATGTCTGTGCTTTTTAGTGAACACAATGTTTTTGAAATAATTGGTACCACTAAGCAGGCACAGTTCAAGAGGAGATAAAAGCACTGAGGCATTAGTTAGAGGTTCTGGGTTTCTAATTGCACTTTACTGAGTCTGTTGAGCTCTAGTTCTGCATTAAAATGATTGGAGAAAAGAAGTCAGGGATGCAGGCCTGCTCATGTGCGTCAGAAGGAGTATTCGGAGACCAGTTTTCCTTTAACTGAGTCAAAGTGAATAGTCATTACAAATGAAGTCTTAGTGCTCTTTAGAGAGTCCCAATTATAAGTTTGAATTAAGATATTGACCGCAGTCTACAGACATCATAAGTAATGAAAATAATTCTAGGAAGAAGTTTTAGGCTGTGCTTTTAATATTCCTTATGTAAGTTATTTCTATGGCTAGTGGCTAATTAGTTCCATACAATTCAGACATACTGGCTTTAAGAATTCCCTCCTGATGTGTGAATCTGTTCCCTGCCTAAAATGCCATTGACAAGCATTACTTTTCAGCTGAAAAACCTCCAGTCCTCTAGATGCATAAGGGATTTGCTTTGTTTGTGCAAGTGTGTTTTTTTCTGTCAAAACCATTTATCTTTCAGAGAGGTAAACCAAGATGAATGGAACATACTTTCATGATTTTTGAGGAAAACCTAGCTTTGTAATTAATGAAATTCTGCTCTATGTCTAGATGCTTTTGTCATCTAAAGTGGGTAGGAAAAGCTAAAACTTAGCTGGAAAGTGATAAAAGTTGAAATGAACTGGTGTTTGTGGGAAGGCTGTAGATGTAAGAAACTACTCTGAGTTTGTGTCAGTATCTGTTGGAGTAGTTGCTTTGTTATAAATGAAATAAATGGTAGCTCTGCAAAATTCAGAACATACATAAAGAAAATAACTCCCTGTTTTGACCAGGGGTTCTGATGAAGGTAGAATTGAGGATCCCAGTGCGAATTAGTAAACTAAATGTTGTGATGAATTTAAGAGAAGTCTAATTTAGCAGATAATACAGATACATAATGGAGTGTCTGCTCTGTCTTTCAAAGTGAACCTCATGCTAATGGAAGCCTCTTCTGAAGTGTATTGAGTAAAGCACTATTTAGGTAATTGTTGATTTTTCAAGATTTTTGGCTAGGAAGAATATTTACATGTAAAATAGATATTGAACGACGCTCATTTCATCTTGTGAAAAGGGTAAAGCCTGTTAATTTCTGCTGTTAAGATTGTTAGGTAGGTAAACCAGAGAGGTAATTGATAGTTGTTCTGTATGCATGAATGACTTGGCTCATAATTGTTAAATTTACACAGAGATTCCCCTTTCCCCTCAGGTCTTTAATTGCAAGTAAAAATTACTCCTTTTCTGTAACCGTCCCTGACTGGAAGATTGATAATATTAAGATGAAAACTTGAGTCAATAGATATAAAACTCTGTAGTAGTTCAGTAGCAGTCACGTGATCTTCCTGGACTGTATTGTGCCTCATGAGCTTTTGCATAATGAAGATGTATAATGTTGAAACATAACTTTTTTCAGCATAGGGATAAGTTTTCCATGTGGTTGGTTGCCTTCAGTCATTGAATTGCAATTCTGCCTTTTGCTGCTGTCAAGTTTGGTTCTCTAGTAAGACTAAAAAAATCTGCTTTGACATGAAGTCCACAATTGTTTTTTTCAGCCATCACCTGTTTTTCTCATACCTTCTTATTATGTATGACTTTAAAGTTTTCTTGTGTTAGGTACATGTAACTTGCTAAAACCATTTTGAGTAATGCTTTAGGATAATGGTCATCTTCTGTTACAGGCGGTGCCCTCAAGGTTATCAGTTGATTGTTATAATATATTTAATTACATTTTTTAGATCTGCCGCCTTCGTGTGCTCCCCTGTAAGTTAGACAACTCCTCTTCAGATCATCTTCTAGTGCAGATATTCTTACTAGGGACCCATTCCTCTGATTCTTGCTCATTCTTGTCTCCTATGAAGATACCCTCTGTCTAGATACTGCTTGCTTCACTTCTCTATGCATTGTGTGGAACAGGGCTCTTTATTGCCCTGGTCTGTCTTGCAGAATTTTGTTGTAGATTACTCATTACTCTTTAAAGTTTGAATCCTGTAAGAACTGGAAAAGGTCCTAGGACTAGGGTTGTCATTTAGAAGATCAGTATAGGGAGTTAGTTTTAAGTGCAAATTTGCACTTAAATGTAAACTTTACTTGGTTACATGAATTTTGTGTTTGAATTTCATCATATTAATAGAAGAGTCTGTAAGAGTTTGATTGTACTGATGAAATTGTGTACAGTTCTGTAAGTTTGTTCATGTCACCTCTTCCAGTGAAGAGCAGAAACTACACATCATTAGTTTTGAAAGTTTTAAGCTTTTATTAAGTGGTGCTTGGTATATCTTAATAATAATAATAAATTGATTTCTAATTTTACTTATGTATTACAATAGTATAAAATAGATTTAACTTTAGAAAAATAAGAGTTACTATAGTGTTTCTATTCAAGGACATTAGAAAACCAGCTGGTTTGTTATGGAACTGGAAATTGAGTGTGTGTTTGGCTATGACTCCTAATGCCAGGTCAACTCTTGGGTAAATATTTTGGAATGGTTTTATGCACTACAGTACTAGTTGCTATAGAGTGATGGCAGAATGAAACAATAGCTGCAGGGTGGGGTTTTTTATTTGGTCAGTGTTTTTCTTACTACTTTGATAATTTGCACTCTCTTAACTAGAACTCAGAAATATGAAAGTTCTCACAAAAACTCACTACCTAGTGATAGGTGATAGTTTCCTGATGACATGGTTTAAGGCTTCCTCGTGGTGAATCGTGTCCCAGGGCATGGCTCAATATCTCTGTAGTAAGAGCACCTTTTATAGTGTGAAAAAGTGAAAAAGAATGATTTGTCTGGCAACAGTATTTATTTGGTCGACAAAGTATGTTGCTCAGAGCAGTATCTGTGAACTAAGATTTCAGTGCATAGACTTTTCAAGCATTCCATGATGTGTTTAGTAGAGCTTTCTCTTTGTTAAATTACTTGATTTGTCAGTCCACACTCCTCTAATTTCTTAGATGCAAGATACACAATTTGATGTCAGTATCATGCTTTTACATATATTTACATTTTTCTTTTGCATATGTTGTATTGCTTACAAAACCCAGTGGAAGATCAGAATCTCACTTCTTAATGAAAATTAGGGGCTGTTGGATAGCCTATGGTTGGGCAAGAGTTCAAAGGACAAAGAAACCCTGCCCCAATTCCTAAAACAAGAAAAGGTCTCATTCTCTTTGTCCTCCAGAAGGTGCTCTACTTTGAGCAGCTTGAAATTGAAAAGGTCTCTTTAAACATTTTGTTATTGTTCTCAATTTTAGGAAAAACAATTATGCCATGTTCTTAATGTACAAAACATTGGCACAATGCTGTCTGTGTCCTCCTGGTTGGGAAAATGTCTATGTGGAAACAAAATTGAACCATGTTGTGTTTTAGAAAGTTTTGCATTGTTAAAATGGTTTTCATAATATAATTTCTTTTATGTTGAGAAATCTGGTTTGCATTCACCTTCTGTGTACAGTTTGATAATATTTTCTGCGTTCGGATCATATCCAAGCATTGCATACTTCTTGTAGAATGCTGCGTGTTTTATTGGGAAACATGTAAGTTGTTTCCACTTAAAGTGATAGCCTTACTGAACATGGCTGCTACTTACTTTCAGGGTAGCCAGAATGAAAGTTTTAAGACTTTTTCAATACTCACTGTACGTATTCTGGCTGTTGAAAGATTAGAATAGTGTCTTTTCATATCTGGAAAAGGAAAATAATCTGAAAATGGTGATGGAAAGACAGTGTTTACTAATGAAACCATTGCTCAATCCTGGTAATTGATTTTGATGGATTTGCCTGTTAGGTCTAGAGTTTGCTATATAGTGAAGAAGGTCAAAACTGGAATTACTTAAAATTACTGCATTTTGTGATCTAATTCTTTAGCTTTTTGAAGCCTTAAAAAAAAATAAAAGGCCAAACGACTGTTTCCTTCTTTAAAAATCAGTGAAATGCTCTAGCAAGGCCCTTCTTTGTTTTGTGTGAGATGTATTGTAATACTTTTGATAAAGTCTCCAGCAATACTGAAACTGTATCTAGTATTTCATGAGAGTTGTTCTTGTTGCCATAGCACAGCAAAGACTATTTCAATAAATTCACTTGTTATGCCTATAGCAAACTGTTTTCAGATAGATAAGGATTGATATGTAGACTGGGGCGGGGGGGGGGAATGGAGAACAATGAAGTAATTTTATGCACTGACTACTGGTACATTCACCAAAGCCATCTACCAGCGTGCAAAGACCTAACCAGCTCAAAGTGATGACATTATTGTAGTTCTGGGAAGTTTTCAATATATGAGCAGAGTTTGTAGTCTGTCTCAGGTGTTCTATCCACTTAATAGGAAAAAAAGAAAAGTGAAAGAAGAGAGGATTTGGCTCTCTCCTGGAGCCTTTGTCAGGATTTACAGTAAAACATAGCTTTTGACTAAAGGTGACCTATAAAGTAGGATCTCTGATGAAATTGGAGTGTTTGAATTTTACAGTGTTCAAAATTCTGGTAGAATTTTCCAAAGCAATAATCAACAGTATCTCCTAACATTCTGATACTGGCTCAGTACCTTGAGTAGTAGATGTTCTGAAGGAGTTACTAATTCTTACTGTTGTAAGTAAATTGTTTGTGGTCTGCTACAAGCTCCAGAATACTTTTTTTTCACGATTTGCTTTCTCACCTGCATTAAGTTTAAGCTTGAACTCAAAAAATTGGTACATCAAATTTTTGATAGATTAGACAAATTTGAAAACTTTGCCTTCTCAAAGTAGTCTTCCTTCATTTTGAGTGATAAAGTGTCAAGTGGCAGCACAAAAATTGGTAGCATTGTACCAATGTGAGACAGTCACATACTGAAGCTCAAGTGTTGTATAATGTTCTGATACTGATGGTTTGTAAAAACTTTTGAAATTCAGCACTTACTTAAATGCCTGTCTTACCTTCAGTGTTCCACATTTGTCTCCAGGTCTTTGAACATTCTTGTGTGTATGGATGCTCATAAATATCCATGTATATAATTATAAATGTACTGATACAGCTCTCTCAGTAAACCTACCTGTGTTGAGACCTTTTCTCCCTCATTTCCTCCCACACGCACTCTGCACCAAAACTCTCACATCCACAACATTAAACCAGACACTCCAATCTTCTGCTTTCAGGGAAAAATGCTAATTACAGCAGTCTTCAAATGTGTTCATCCTGCTGCACTGGCTTCAGAGAGCAGCCTTATGATTATCTGCCTCTGTCAGAAGTTTCCCGTGAGGTTACAGATCAGCCATTAAGTCCTGTACATCTGCCATGTGGACTTTGTAGTTTGGAGTGGCCTTGCAGTTGGACCTGTTTATAACCAGCTAGTCTGTGTGCTGCTGGTGGCTGTGACACATGGGTTTTCTTCTAAGGGAGTGCTTTTTAGCTTGCTATACTGTGATAACCATAGATAGTTTTCCCTTATTTTGGAGAGGATTCCTTTTAATAGGCTTTTGGCCTGTGTCATCTCTTCTGGGTATCTGCTAGGTAGAGACAAACTGAATTTCCTGGATTAACCTTATACTGAATTCCTTAGCTGCTGAGAAGGAAACCTTACATCAAGGGGAAAAATTCCTTCCTAACCACCTCAGAGGTAATAAGGATGGTACTCAGGGCATGTAGAGCTTAATTTGTCCAGATCCTGAGCATGAGTAGGGTGTTTCTTTATGTTGGAAAAGGGTCAGGACAATTTCTCTGATCCTTGATACACATGCCTTTTTCCTTGTGTCAGCTGTCTCCTTCTATAGCAATATCATTATGTTATCAGTAGTAGGAGAAACCTGCAAGTAGAGTGAGATACCAACATATTTCTGATACTTCATGAAGTGAAATGTTGAATAGCAGTGTTCTTTGTCGTGGCTGATGGATGAGTGAGTAATCTGAAGCTATTTCCACCTCAGCAAGTGTAAAAGAGGATGAACACTTTCACAGGTACACACACACTGTGTTCTGCAGCCACTTCTTCACCCACCTCTCAGCTCTTCTGAGGCACAGAAGTCCTGCCATCACTGCCATCATGTGATTGCTGTCATGGGGTTCTGTCTTCTGCCACGCAGAACTGTATATCTTTGATTCACTTCCAGCTCTGTGGTGTTGATGATACTGACTTCAGCAGCAACCACAAGTACGTGGTAGCAGTTAAATTTGTATGCTGCTTTTTACTATGGCTTTCAGGAGCTTCGGCCAGCCCGTTCTCTGCCTTATTCTCCACCCCCAATGTCCATCTGACTTAAACATCATTAAATGTTGACAACATTTTAAAATTGGTGTTTAGTTTATTTCAAAATTATTTTTCTGTATTTACATACATGAAATCTAGGTAAAATGAAAAAAAAAAAAACTTAAACAAGTTTAGGTTTTGCTAAAGCTTACTGCATTTGTTTTTCAGAAAAGCTGCTTACTTGCTGTATGCAAGGGGACTTTTCTCTTTAGTTACTGAGCTTTCCTGTTTGTATATGCCATTACAAAATAATGTGGTAGTCTGACTTTACCTTGCATTGACTATCTGTATAAACCAGTTTTATAAGTAGAACATTTATGATACATTTTGTTCATGCAATGAGCAATTTTAAGTCTAATTCTTGAAAGTGGGCAATGGTCGTTCAGGTATGTTTGGAACTGAGCTATATTACTTGTTTTGATTTTTTTTTTCCCCTTAAGAGTGTTTCTCCAAGTTGTTGCTATTAGCAAAATTGAGAGCTGGGACTAGATGATCTTTAAGGTCCCTTGCAACTCAAGCCATTCTGTGATTCTAAGATGATATTTATTTAGATCATGCTTCTCTTGTACTGTACTCTTGTACTTCTCTTGAGTAGCTGTATGATCTTCATAAACTGTCTTGGTGTGTATAAAAGACACCTAACCTTCTTACTTAAAATGTTTCCAGGACAGTAGGATGGGAAAAGTGATGCAGATACATGAAGTAATGGGTTGAAAACTGTTGTAAATGTAGTTACTACAGAGGCAGAAAGAGAAGCCAGATTTTTATAGATGTATGCAATTCTCTAGGTTATCCTAATTTGAGATTTCACCTTATAAAACATAGGGGGAAGGGAGTTAATCACTCTTAGAGTGTCATCTACCAGCACCATCTCTGGTTTAAATCTTACGTGAGTTCTATGGTATAGCAAAGATTGCCCCTTTTCTTTATTGGGGAGCTGCCTGCAGTAGGAAGAGTGTTATGTATCTTTGTAGAAAACTTGAATTATTTTCATATTTGGGATGTTGTTTGTTTCAGAAATACTTCTGTGTCAAATGTACATGAGACTGCCTCACTTCAGTAAATAAGTAACTTTAGTTCCAAATATGAGGAATCAAACTGCCAAGGAGGTGGAATGGACCTTAACAATCACCTCGTTAGAACCCTGCCTGCCAGGTGGGGACACCTCCAACTAGACCAGGTTGCTCAAGGGTTTATCCAGTCTGGCCTTGAACACTGCCAGGGTCAGGGCATCAACAACCTCCCTTGGAAACCTGTTCCAGTGTCTCACCACCCCTACAATAAAGAAGTTCTTCCTAATATCTAATCTTTCCCCTCTTTCAGTTTTTGTACCCATTACTCCTTGTCCTGTCATTGGAGGTCCTGTCAGATTCCTTTTCTAGCTTGCCTGTAGGCCCGCTTCAGATATTGGAAGGCTGCTTGAGATTTCCACACAACCTTCTCTTCAGGCTGAAGAATCCAGGCTGAACAGCTGTAGCTTTTTCCCCAATAATTTCCTTTTTCCACATGTATAACTTTCTGGTATTCTAACATCTTGGAAGCTGTTAATTAAAGCAAGCATATATATTTTATTAAGATTTTTGAAGTGCATACTGAATACAAAGAATTTCAAAATCCCCAAATGCTTTGCAATAATAATTTAAAAAATGAAATCTATTTGAATGAGTTACTCTAAGTACCTAATCATAAGGAAAGTTTGTGTCTCACTGTGGAGAGTAATAAAAAATGCCCAGAACAAATGATATGGTATTAACTAGGACTATATAAAATGTGCTTGGGTTTGGGTTTTTGTTTCATTTTTTTTATTTCTATACAAATAAAATATATTTGTAGGAATAAGTCTGGAAAAGTTTACTGTCCTCAGTAGTAGAGAAACATACATACTGTACTCAGCAGACATGCTACACTAGGAGACATTATTGGTTGTTAATTAAAAGGAAAAGAAGCTAGAGGCTCCTTAGATTTGTAAATTCTTTTCCACTTCTACATGCTGCTATCTTTGCTTCCTGACAATTTTTGGTTTGGGTCATTTTGTCATAGTCTTGTGTCATACTCCCTCACTAATGAGAGGATAAGACCTCATTGGTATAACTTTTCAGCTGTGTTAATTCTGATCATTTGCTGCAGAGACTTTGGCTAATAGCAGGAGCTAGTTAAAGCCTAAATTGCTTCACTGTGAGTCAGAGTATACTTGAAATCTTGTACAGTAGTATAATTTATGCCTTCATTAACTATGTTTTAATATCTGAGTAAGCCAAACCAAGTTACTGAATGCTTTTGTAATCTGAGCCTGTTTAAACTCCAAATAGTCCTGTTCACGGTTAATCATCTGGGTTAATGTTTGCATTGTAACTTGTCCTTGCTCTGTGTGCCACTCAACTGACAGTCCCTTGATAAGGGTAAAATTAAGGGTATTTGATAGAATTGTGTTTTAGAGCAAGAAAATGTCTGAAAGTAAGCAACCATTTAATTAATTTTCTGATAGTTTCTTGCAATGTAGAGATGACAGATGAAAGGTGGGAATTTAAGTGAAGTTAACTAAACACACAAATCATGTCACTGGCTGCAAAACTAACTACTGGGCAGAAGTGCAGAACTTGGTTAAAAGTGAGAGTTCATGCACAGTACACTGGCAAACACATTCTTCTGGCAACTCCTGATTAACAGAGCTGTAGAGACCAGTTTTGTTAACTGGTGTTATATGATAAAACCAGTAATTTGTTCTCTTCTAGAAGAAATCTGTAGAATAGAGCTGGAAGCACTTTTTAAAACATACTTCTTTGGTAACCAAATGCGCTATTTGAAGGTGAAATGAGCGTTTTTATGAGTAGCCTCCCCTGAGCAGAGTTACTTTCCTGCTTGGGAAATACTTCTCACTTCCTTATTCTATATTTTTAAAGTGTATAATAATAGTATTCTGTGCAAGTAAAAAAGGTATATTTTTTGTATATTTGAGGCATATTACAAAAAACCTCAGCTGCAAGTATAAAATGGCAGTATAAAATTTACTTCAATATATTGAAAGAATTAGATTGTATTTTCAAAATAAAAAGCATTTCAAGCACTTTTTTCATAAAGCTAAAGTATATTCCAGAGGATTGGAATTTAAATAGTGAACAAATCTTACTTAAGGAAAAAAAATAATTTCATTGCTTTAATAAAAATGCATCTGATCTGGGCTTGATTATTGTCAAAATCTGCTCCTTGAGATGACTTTCTTCTTGAAACAAGCATGAAAATTTTCAGAGCTTATTTTTGTAAACCTTACTGATGATGAAGAGGGGGGTAGCATGTCTAAGTTCACTAGTTCTTGATCATGGCTTAAAAATGAAGAGATACTAGAACTACCATTTCTGACTTTGATGTTGCAAATGAATCCATCTAAGTTTTAGTATGGATCGGTCCAAAGAGAACAGCTTACAAAATGGACACCTATATCCTTACAGAGGATATATGTATGCTTTCTCTTAATTCTCTCTTCTTATTTCAGACGTTCAGAAGAACATATGAGAAATTTGGCTTTGGGGAAAAGATGTTGTATTTGCTTGCATTGAACTATTCCAAGGATAGGGAATCCACCACCTTGCTGGGCAACCTTGGAGTAAAGAATTTCTTCATAATAACTAATATATACTCTTTTTCAGTTTAAAACCATTCCCCTTAGTCCTGTCCAATACATACCCTTGTAAAAAGTCCCTGTTCATGTTTCTTGTAGCCTCCTTTAGGTACTGTAAGGCTGCTATAAAAATGCTTCCCTAAAGTCTTCAGTTCTCCAGGCTGAACAGCCCCAATGTCTCAGCTGTCATAGGAGAGGTGCTCCAGCCCTCTGATAATTCCTCTCTTGATCTCTCTTTTATCTTGGTCTACCCCACTTTCCTTTTGTTCCCGCTTTCTGAGTTTGTTTTCTTCTGATGTTCTGTTGCTTTGTGGTGTTCTCAAAATCAAGCTGTTTGCTGTGGTTAGCTTATTATTATTATTATTATTATTAGTAATATTTCCACCCACTTCTGCCTTCCTGTGCCCCATATATCCTATAGCAACTATAGGTTAGCAACAAATGTGTATTGATAGTAGCAAATATCTTCCCTCGTTCCATTCAGATGCTTGTCTAGAGCTTCAGGACTGAACTGCTTCCAAAAGTAGAACCCATGGAAATATCACTGGTTTGAGGATGTAAGGAGGGTGGGGAATATTGATTTTTTTTTTTTTTTTCCCCCAAAGCGACTTCTTCTGAGTTTTTGCCTTAAATTTCTGTTTCTCTTGAGTTTTTGATCTTTCGTTGTTTTTTGGTTATGTAATCTTTCTTAAAGAATGAACTTTTATGTTAAAAGAATTATTATTTCAGGCATACAGTTGATTCTATCTGTATTAAAAGTGAAATCATTATGCAGTTCACTAGCTACAAAAGTGTTCTGCAAAAGAAAACGTCTCGGATGCCAGCGAATAGTCAAGTAGTGGAACGGGTTGCACAGGGAGGTTGTGCAGTTTCTGTCCATGGAGATTTTGAAGAGTAGGCTGGAGAAGGCTGCAAAAGATCCTGGTAAGACCTCAGAGATGACCTTTCTTTCACTAGGAGCTTGGATTGGAAACTCCTGAAGTTCCTTTCTCCCTGAATTATCCTTTAATCTTAGATGGTTCCGTGGTGTATATACCCATTCCAGTTTATTTCCAATTGTGATGGATTGCACTGCATTATTAATGACTCTTCTTATGTGTAATAGAACCACTTTCTATAGGTTTTACTGTCTCTAATGTCTACCAGTTGGGCTTGTACCTGAAGAGAAATTTACAAATGTTATGCTGCCACTTAGAGTATTTAGCTTTTTTCATCCCTTCATTTGTCATGGCCCTTGTTGAGACATACACATCTCAGTATTGGGAGCTCTCCTGTTGGTTGGAGGTCATGTCTAAATCAAGGCTATCTGCCTGCCTGGCTGCTGTAACAGTTAGTGTTTTCTGTAGCTGAACAGTCATGGAAAATGAGCCTGTCCTCCACAGATGTTTAAATATGATCCTTTGATTTGGAATAGACCTCAGGAGATTTCTGGTCCAACCTTCTGCTTGAAGCAAGGTCAGTCCTGATGTCCCTGAGGGCCTTTCTCCTAAGTGTTGAAAAACCCCTAAGGACCAATAACTGCAGTAACTCTGGGCACCCCCCTTCATTGGCTTGACTGTCCTAATGGTGAAAAAAGTTTTCTGTATAGTCAGTTTAAAGGCTGCTTTTGTTTCAACTTAATGTCCAGTGTTTCTTGTGCTCCCACCGTGCCCTGTTGATCACTGCTGCACTGTCTTCTTGGCCTCTTTGCAGATCCTGTGAGTTGCTTTGTAGGTCTCCCTAAAGCCAGCTCTTCTCCAGGAGCAAGAAACCCAGTTCCTTCTGTCTCACCTCCTAAGATTTAGGTTCTTCAGCCTCCTAAAGACTCTGTAGCTCTCTGCTGAGTTTCAGCTTAATTCTGTCCTTCCTGTACTGACAGCGCAAAACCAGAGCAGTACAATTGTTTTACTTGACCTAAAGCTTGTGTTCCTCCTGTTAATGCAGCTAAACATGATGTTGACTTTGCTGCCAGGGCATGCATCTGAATCATCTTCAGTTTGCTGTCCACCAAGATCCTCACGTTTTATTTAGCAGAGCTTCTTCCTAACTGGCCGTTTCTTGAGCCTGTGTTGTTGCAAGACATTTTACCTTTCATTGTTGGGACTTTTCTTTTGTCCCTGTTGAATTCTGTTGAACTGAAAAGCCACTCAAAAACTTGAGCAAAAACCAAAAATACCCCACCTAAACCCCTACCTTGAAGAATTTCCTTTGGCAAAACATTTAGGCATGTACTTGATAGCTTTGAATATTGAAATGCTTAGATTCTTCTTGAAGTTGAGCACAGCATTCTTCTACCCATCCTCCACAATCTTCAAGACTGAAAATATCGTAATGTTTCAGGATCACTTTATGTATGCTTTGACTCAAGCAAACTATGTACTGTCAATGTGTTCTGTGTGATAGATTGCTCAGGGGAGATAGGGTGAGGTCCCAGTGCTGCAGGACGGGAAGTGTTTGTAAGTTGTGTAAATTGCACACAGTTTTGCTCCCATTTTCACTTCCTGTACTTCTTCCTTCTCCACATGACACGCCTGTATTAGTTACTGGAATGGGTAGTTCAAGTGAATGAGCCGTGCTGGATTATTTTTGTTGATATGTGTTTATATCAACAAAATTCAAGATTTTGGGAATAAAGATTTGCTTTCACTCCTGATTATTGTTAGTGTATAAAACTGTATTGGTACAGTATGGTGTGTTGACTAGTTCTGTTACTCATACTCAGCCTCATGTTCTTTGTTTTGAATTCTGCTGTTGTGATATGGATCTCTGTGTGATGCTGAAAAATGGGCATGCTGGTAGTATACCCTTTTTGATGGAAGAAATGCTGAAGTACTAGTTTGAAAGTAGACTATAATCTTGTCTGGCCACAGATATTTGTAACAACTTTGTTATTTCAATGGAGCATTTTTACTGTTAAAATTGAAGTTGCTATTTTGAAACTTGGGTAGCATTAGTCTGTTAATCCTGCAAATGTTCTTAGGCCAGTATTAATATAATAGGAATTTTAAGCTGAAATAAACCAAATAAGAAACATCTCAGAAACTCAGCATTACATTTTATATGTTGATATTAAGTTTAAAGAAGCTTTAAGTGACCTTTTCTGCATGTTATGTTTGAATCTATTTTGATGCAATCTTGCTAGCCATTCTTAAGTAGCTGAATAATCCCTACATCCAGATGCTTGTCTAGGATTTCCTTCCGAAAAAAAACATAGTTTAAAAGGTTTATTGTGCACCCTGGGAAGTCATTAGATCAGGACTGGTTTGCCCCAGAAGTTCAGAGATCAGAATTGTGAGTTCCTCAAGAAAAATACCCTTCTGATGGTCTCCTTTCATAAGTGGAATCTGCTCAGCTGAAGACAGTCATCGGCAGTGAGTGGGGGAGACTGCCTAAGGTATGACAACATGAAGTCTTAATGCTGGGTGAACAAACTCTGGAAGGGAGCTATTGAGTTGTATTCTCTAATAGCTGTAATCATCTGCTCTCTCAGTTCTAGGAATGAAGCTGCTACCTAGACTAAGCAATGCAGAAATACAGAAATGCACTGTTTATTTTCAAGTTCCTTATTCCAGACTAGGGTGGATAGGAAGGGTGAGGAAGACGGTAGTAATGTGAAGGATGCCTATGTGATGATTAAGTATTCATCTTTTCAGTTGTCTTTTTGTTGTTCCTATCTCCTCCCAACTCCACACACCCAGTCTTGTAACTGATGATCTGACTGACGCGCCCTCTGAAAATTCCTCACTCTTCTGTAAGCAGGCGGTGAAACAAAGAGCAAGGTACTACGAAATGAGGGGGCAGTATTAGTTTGGTTGCTGACCTATCAGAGTACATTTGTTCTGATGCTAAAATGAGAAGCAAGCGATTCTCGACTACTTTAAATTTTGAGCACTTAATCAGCTGAATCAATCCTATACTTGCCTTTCAACCCTTATGTCTAAAAGTGAAGCCAGATTTCTGTGTTACCTTATATTGCAACAAAATGATAATTTAAGATGTCTTATATAATTTTAAAGAAGTAATGATATATTAGTGTTTACAGCTGGAAAAAGAGCTGCCTTGCTACTTTTTGAGAATCATAATTTTTCATAAAACATGAGTAGTCTTGCACAGAACACTTACTCTAATGAGCGACTCAACTCCAAAATATTTGAGAGGTTATGATCAACAATTATAATAAGTCAAGCTATTTGTTTGAACTGGGTATGTATATTTCGACTATTGTTTGAAAAACTAATGGTAGTTTCTGACTGAATTCCTTCTGACAAAAAATCGCTGGAGTTGGTCTTTATGCTACCTCCACAAGACACCTTTCTCTAGATTATTTCTGCTATTATGAAGAGAACTGCAAAGGAAATGAGGAGCTTCCTATGTAATCAACTGGTCAACTGCTGTTTCCTCTATCGGGAATAGTGTTGGCGATTACTCACAGTCGCTGCATTTGCATTGTTGTCCTGAGCATGAAATAAGAGACTGTGAAGCAGTAGAAAAAAAAGGAAATACAATGGCCATGAAGTTATAGAAAGAATGTAGCTTTTTATGCCCATAGTTAAGCTTTTGAGTGCTTCTCTGTTTTAATGACTGGTGGCACAATGAAATGTTACCTTTAGCAGATCTAATTGAGCTTTTTTGTAGCCCACCCCGTCTCTGAACTTACTTTGTTAATTGACTGCTTTTTAAAATCTCATTGTCTTTTAATAATTTTATTTACTCTCCTCCTCTGGCTTGTTTTATTGGAATGGTGCTACTGTGGTCTCTGCAGGACTTTGGAGACTCTGGGCTGTAAAAACTCTGTCAGTGTTTGTGTATGGACAACATATGATGCAGCGGTGTTTTGCCGAAGATCTCTTGGCACAAAAATTTGGAGGATAGAGTTAGAAGCTGGTGATCCGAGCTCTGATGTACTCTGCACTCGGTGGCTCCTGATGTTTTGGAGGAAACACTATTTACAGTAGAAAATAACATCACCTTGGCATTTAAGACCTTTAGTTACTTTTAGTTGAAGCAGTAGAAAACTGGGTATATTTGTGTGTAGTGCTACTCATAGGCATGGGTTGCTATGTCCTTTAGTACTAAAACAAAGGCATGACTTAAATTCTCCTCAGTTAAATGATTTAGTAATTAAATTATAGTCTGATTTTATTTTAATAGCCTTTTTTAGGTCTATTATAGTGAGTTTCAAATACTGTATTACTTTCATAATGTTTTGTTTGTTTGTCCTTCGGTAAGTGAAATAGATGTTTAGACAGGGATGATGAAATTCCTGCATTCCCACAGATAACCAGTTTATTTCCACCGTGGAAGCCAGCCTCTATCATACAGCTGATTGGCTGGATTTCTGGATCTGCAGAAGCATTCCTTATCTCTGTAAACTACTGCTATTGGTTTTATTTTGAGTGTCAATAGCTACCCAAGGGAAAAGTATGTGGATGAGGTTTCATACTTACTGCTGAAGCTGGTAAAATGGCTTTCTAGCTGCAAGAGAGTGCTCCCTTCACCCCTTCTTCAATTGAACAGGTTTGTTTGGGTTTTTTTAATCCCTCCTTTATGCTGGCATTGGGTTTTATGTGACTCCATGGTGACGTTCTTAGGGAAGCTGGGAGACTAGGATTAGTTCTTGTTGGGGTTTTCTCTCTGAACTGGCTTATTAGAGTTCACCTAAATGCTTGTGTTGAAACAATTATAATGACACACAGCTGGAGTGGGGATAGATAGGAATAGGGAAAGCCCCTTCCAATGTAACTGTTAGTTGCCATTGGATTAACTTAATGTCATATTTTCCCTTGCTGCCACAAGCAGGATTTACAGAGTAATTTTCCTCTTGAGATAGCCATCCAGTAATCAACAATTAGGGACCTTTTGGGGAATTTATTTCTAGGTCTATGTGATTAGTACATTCCATGTACTGTAATAATAATAATAATATGGAAGATACATAAAAGTATTCAGGAATAGAGATTTTCTTTTTAGATAAGCCTGTTTAGAGAGCAGGACCTTTCAGCCAATGAACTTGCTTCCAGTCTTGCAAAACAGACACTATTGTAGATTGGGAGCAAGTGTGGAACCCCATTGGGAAAAGGAAGTTGGTAGGTAATTGGAATGTAAAATACTACTTCAGTGAGAAGGGCGCCAGCTCAAGTACAAAACATTAAAGTGTATTGTTGTGTTGATAGCTACATGGTATCTTCTCTTTCAAATCTAAAAGTAAACAGAGCATTGAGGGAGTAAAATTAGAAGCAAGGTTTTGGTTGTGCAGGTGCCTTAGGAAGAAACCTTTTTATATGCTTGGGAGTGCTTTGAGCTAGCTTTTGTGTTAGAATGGAGGATTTTGTAGTATGAGAACAGTCAAAAGATCACAAAACAGGGAGTACAAAACCACTGTCAGTATGAAGATACTGTATATGGTGTTACTGCAGAGAAAGCCCTTTTTTAGCTGTCAGCAGTTGTTTTTAAATGCAACTAACTGAGGCTGAATGTCATTCATGAAGCACAGTGCTTGATGAAATTGTTGCCAAAGATTATACAACAGGATTAAGTAGGATTTGCGGAGAGAAGGCTATCAACAGATGAATTTTACCAAACTATTAGAATTACTCTATAGATTTTCCACAAGCTATCTGTGGCCTTGGTAGTCCAGCATTAATGTAACCAACATTAAGATAACTAATGATGTTAATAATCTGCTTTGTAAGTTTTAAGAAATTACCCGATTCCTTTAAATATAAAAATTAGTTACTCAAAATGAGTCTTCCTGGAGGAGTTTTTGAGTGACTGAATTAAAAAAAAAGAAAAAACAACAAACCCAAACAAACAAAAACATAACTCTTTTTGGGACATGCTCCCATTTGGAAGTTGTAATGTCAACCCTGTATTTGTTTTTTTAAGTATTCAAGTTAATGCTTTCTAATGTTGAAAACTTTGTGGCAATTTCATGTGTTAATTTGACTACATGTTTGTATCTTAATGAATTAATATATTTTTTTCTGAATGTGTGGTAGAAAAAACTAGAAGGATGTCTTAGCTTGTGTATGTGTATGTTTACTCTAGACAAAGCTGCATATAAAAGCAGCATGGTTATGTGTCTTTGGCTATGACACAGATCATCTCAATAATTTCATTCATCAGTGCAGATGTTCAGTTTGGGTTTTTTTTCAGAGCTATTTTTTGTAGATGTTCATTATTCCATAGCCTGAAGTATGGCTGATTTACCATTAAAAAGGAAAGGGGAAAGTAAGTATTTCAGGTAGGGAACAAAAACAGTAGTAGTTAAAAAAGAGGTCCTTTGCCCCATTTCTACAGAATTTGTTACAATAAAATTGCATTTAGTGGTGCATTTTGACCTTATATTATTACTTCAAACCTGCTTGACTAATCTAATTTATTTGAGAAATAACTCTTTGAAATCTAGTCAGAGGTTGTATTTAAATCAGAATGTTGAGTTTTGAGGCTTGGGGTATTTTTTTTTCCATGCAGATTCCAGGCTGCAGTTTGTCTAGTTCAGGAGAATCAGGTGCTTGTTTTTCTATTAGGCTTGTTAGCATTCCTACTTCAAACTCCTGACTAATTAGCCTGGTTGCCAAAGCTCCTCCATGCAGTGTATCAGATAGCACCAGCGTTTTTCTAGTTCAGTCATTGTAGCTGGATGTCTTAACCCTGTATGGTGCTGATTCCAGCTCATCCCACAGGACTGAGAAACCAGGGTAACTCAATCAAGTTTATCATTTCAGAGTAGACCTTGGCTCAAACTTTACTGGCTGTGTCAGCATAAATACATGGCATGACCCTTGTTGCATGATGTAAAAATGATTCTGTTTTTATAGTTCCCTTTGATACCCTCATCATACTAAAGCCTTATACTAAAATAGTAAAAATGCAGTGCTAATTATGAGAAATTAATCCAGACAGTTGTTCATGTAAAGGATTGTTGGTGTCGGGTTTTTTTTTTTGTCCTGTAGTGAGAGTTTATTTCTTTTATTTCCAATATAGAGGTTATACTGAAAACAAATAAATATGAATGTTTTGTCAAGTGAATGTGAGGTGGTTGAAGTGGGCATGGTGTCTGAGCTGCTCTATGTATTTGCTGGTGACAGCTTATCAATGGGCACCAGCTTGTCAAATTTGGGTTTTACTTGGTCTTTTGGTTCTTTGATTGAATCTTCAGCCTATGTCAGGAGTATGAAGTTGCCTCTGTAAGAGGTCAGAAACAGACAAGAAATTTGATTTAGTTTTTACTAAGTAGTGTATGTACTTTTGGACACTAGAGAATCCATATTGGGAGGGAAATGTTAAGAATAATTTTATTTATGCCATCTATATAAAAGTGTAATCAGCTTTCGGAAGACAGCCACAAGAAACCAGGCTTCGTGAGTTTGATTGCTGGTGGAAATGTTTTTTCCGTAATGCAGCTCTCTGCTGTAAGTAAATGGACATTTTTGTTAGAGATACTGAGTTTTCACTCAAAAAGAAGTATCTTTTCAGCTTTTAGTAGTTTCATAGATGAATTTGCAGACTACTTGTATTGTCATTTTTTATGGCTTTAAGACTGTTTCTAAGACATTCCTGTATCAGAGTTTTATTACAGAGGAAAAACTGTAATATTTTTAAGTTATAGAGAAATTATCATGTAACTCTGGAATCTAATAATCTGTATGCCAGTTATAGAAATAGCCTTAAAATTACAGTATTCTAAATTTTACTTTGTGACTGCAGAAAACTAATTTATCTAAATGCCATGTGATTGTGGACTAAGTCTTTAAAATATTTGAGAGATTTGCCATTCCTGTAACAAACTACAGTTTCCACTTAGCTCATGAGGGCTGCCAGTCTCTGCCAGGCCGCTGCATTTCTGCTGCCTTCTTTGGTCTGGTGCTTATCTGACCTGTGTCAAGACTTCACAGTGGAGCCAGCATAGCCTGAGACAAAAAGCAGTAAGTGCCTGCTGGCTTTTTGTGCTGGAGTCAGGTCCATGCTGATGCTGGTGCAGAAGTGGGAATGAAGTGTCCAGCTTGGCAGAGGTAGCTGTTTCATGGTTCCTTCAAGTTAACACAAGTTGCCAGCAGGACAGTTTCCCCCAGCTGCTGGCACTGACAATTTCCTCCACACTGAATGAAGGGAAGGGAAATATCTTCCAAGTTAACCTGATTCATGTTGCTGTACAGCTGCAGGATGCTGGTGCCTGCCATAAGAGAAGAGGTGGGAATGAGTGTGTCACTATGAGGAAGTGCTTTCTGCAGCACTGGAGTTTCTGTTGCTGACTCTGTGTCTGCACTTTTAATGTTCAAGTGAGTAAGGGCAGTGTTTTTTGTGGCCTGATTGATGCCTGAGGATGCTTTAAATACAGGGTTTGCAGCTCTGTAAGTAGCAATGACAGTGAAAAATCAGACTTCCAGTGCCTGATCTTACATTCTCACCTTTTGATTTTCCTGTTGTATTTTGCTTTGAGGTGGATGTAATAACCTGTTTCTTTTCCTCTAAATTGGACTGTTCAAAAGAAACAATCTTCAACACAGTAAATAGTATGGAGAACTCTGATTTATTTCAGTGGGTTTTTAAGATGCATCTGAAAAATGTTATATGGGATTGTCTGTGCTTTCAGATCTTTTCCTCTGAGTTTTCTGGCGTTGTTCCTTAGCAATTGTCTTAGCTGCTCAATAGTGACAGGTTGTAAATAAATAGTAGGAAGGTAAGCAATATTTTATTGAGACCCATTGCTCTTTGTTATTTTTCATCTTTTAAATATGTCATGATTAATTCAAAGGAGGCTTTGTTTGGTTTTGACTTGCTTTTTACCTGGTTTCAGGTATGATTGAACTCTGCCTCTACCTCTCTGCTGTTGTTGGGAGACCTTCAGGGTATTTTGATACACCAGATGTACACCAATCACTTTTCCGTTTCCTCCTAATCATAATAACAACAACAACTTTCTTAACAAGCTTTTGTTTGGTGTATTTTTTTTCAGAGTATGTGTTGACAGTTGCTGCAGAGCAGTATAAGGGTATTGGGAGAGTCTCTATATGATACCAGCATTAATACAGTTTGTAAAGGGTGGTGTGTTTTAACTTGGGGATAGGATTTAATATTTTGTAACTTAATTTTTATTTTGAATTTAATAATTTAATGAATGATTAAATAGTTATCAAACTGTTGGTGGTGCTCATTGTTGAAAACATTTTTTGTTTGATTTCTTCAGTTAACTGCAGGTTTCATTTTGTACAAAGAACAGATCTGCATGTTCTCTGGTTGATTGTGTAAGTGCTGTCCAGCGCAGCTTAACAAAGCACACACCCTGCAGGGGGCAGGCAGCAGCTGTGTTGCAAGTGCTGTGCTGATTTTGCTGATCACGTACTGTAGGTTTGAAAATGAAGAATTGGAAGGTAATGGCTGTCATGCTTTTGAGGAGTGCCCTTGGCCAATTTTTTTTTTTCATTTTTAATGGTAGTTGCTTTTTGACTCATAAGTCTTCTGTGAAGACAGTTCATGTTGCTTGTGTAATAATATCTTTTGTAAAAGCTTATGAAAACTTGGCGTATTTAGAATGAAGCGTGGTTGATGGCACCACAGAATGTGGCTCTGGTAAAATACTGCTCTGAAAACAACTTGTTTCATTTTGAAGTTGGTAGGACCTGCTTCATCTACGTGGTGTAGATGGGCTTCTTTTGAAATATAATTTTTTCATCTGTGAGGTGTAAGTTAGCAGGAAAATATTGAAGATTACTGTAATATTTGTTTCATCCTAAGTTATGTTAATTAGTCTTGCTGTTGGGAGATAGATAGGCAACAAGAAGCAGGGATAATGCATATGAAGTATACAGTACAATATTTACATCTATGATAATTCAGGGTTCACATGGGCAATCAAGCTGCATTTATGAAAATTAATCCTTTTTTAGTGGATGTGATAGTTATAGACTTGAATTTTGGCCTTAGTTTAAAATTTTGTGTACCATTTGTCATATACTGCAGTGGGTTTTGCATTGGCTTCATTGCATTACATTTATATTGTGAAAATGTTTGTAGTACCTCTTGTCTTTTCGTCTTTAGGTTTTGTTTCATACTGTAGTGGGGCTGGTTCCTAAGATGCAATTTTCCTCAGGAAAATAAAGAGGAGGTTTCAGTTAGTTAGGATCTTCATGTTGTGGGTTATTGGTAATTCTCTCTGACAGAAAGGTCAGCTGTTGGTCCTGCTTTTGTGAACATTACAGTGTCTAAAGTGTTGTGGCAGAATGAGTCATTCTGTAGTGGAAAGTCTTTGTTGATCCAGGTGTCAAAGGTTTGGAAGAGGAAGTAAAGCTGATGAAAATTATTTTTCTATAGGAGCTGGTTTTTCATCTGTATTGTTCTTCCTTTCTTCTGCTGGATTAAAGGTAGTCTTTTATCATGAAGCTGCACTTTTTCAAGTTAACTCAAAAACTGTAGGTTAACAAGAACACTGTGTTTCCTTGCTACATGGAAAACAGTTTATAAGAGTTACCAGGATTAAAAAAAAAAAAAAACTATTTGAAATTCCTTTTTAATAGTATTGTCTGTCCTCAAGTTTCAAGTTGAGCAGTCATTCTGGGAACTGAGTGCTAGAACTGGAAATGAGTGCTAGAAACCCCACCCTCATGTAATTTTACTGATTTAAATGGGTTTTTAAATATTGTAGGAAATATTTTTTTTTAAATATTCTTGTACTCATTAGAATTCCACAAATTTGATGCGTGAGTATGGCTTTTGGAGAGGCAAAGGAAGCAATTCTGTTTTACTCCGTTGACTGACAACAGGTCAGCTACAAAGGCATTATATGAATGTTTCAGAATATCTTGCAGTGATAATACTATTGCTATGCTGACCTGTTATATCAATATTGTGACCCAAATTCATTTGAAAGCAACTTGTGTGTACTTTAATTCTAATTTTTGCACTGTGGATTGGTTTTATTGTTATTTATATTCTCCTAGCAAAACTCCTGAGCAACAAGCACATGTACCTGAATAGTAATTGCAGCTTAGTTCTCTGTAGATTTTTGCTTGCAGAATTTGAATGGGGCAGATGAAAGATGTGATGTTCTTAGTGCTGGATTTTGGCATTTTCTAGATGCAGTCATGCAGAATATGCTTGCAAGGCAAACAGTGTTATCAATGGAGCTGGAAGAGATCAGAGCCTCTTGGAGTGGGTGCAGATGAGGATTTCTGAAGGGAAACTTGTATATTCTCTGGTGCTCTAGAGATTGAATAGTTTACAGAATGGATAGTGTGTAATACTCTTAAATATTAAATATGTAATGCTTTGTGATGCATACAGGTGGGATAGGAGTTTTAACAGCCTATGGATATTCTTTGCTGGCTTGTGGGAGTAGTAGTTTGATCTCATTTTGTTGTGCCCTACATATTGTGGAAAATACTCTCATTATCTCTGACACTTTAAAGGAGAGGTTTCCTTTCTCATGTGAGCATGGCTGTAGACTATGGCTCCTGGATATTACTGTTTTGTTTGCTGAAGCTTCTCAGATTCTTCAGGAAGTCCAGGTTTCCCTGCTGCAAATCCCATTGTGTCACATTGCAGGCTTTTTCTGAGCTTCATATACAGTGCAGTCTTTTTATCTCTTTCTACTTGTTCTTATATTCCTTCTTGACTATTGTATTGTGTAAAAGGAGTGGGATGATTGGGAGAAAGAGGGGTTTGGAGACAGTGTTTTTTTGTGGGGAGTTTCTTTGTTTTGGGTTGCCAAAGTATTAAACACCTTTGCTTTCCATAATTATTAACACTTTTCAAATGTGTATATAACCACTCTTCATAATTAGAGAGGGGAACTAGAGATGCTCTTCTCTCCATCTTTTACTTACTTGGATTTCTCTGTAGTATAACTTCAAATGAGTGATCTTGATTATTACTGCTTTCTGCTTTTAAAGCAGAGATCCACCCTTGACAGTAAGTAACTGGGAACTAAATTTACAGATCAAACTGTTTTGAGAATCAGGAGTCACTTTTGTGAAGCCTCATGGAAAACATTGGTGAGAATTGATGTGATAACTGGTACCTCACATCTTCGGTTTTAAATGTGACTTGGGTGTTCTGTGGGATTGACTTTATGTTTATTTGTTTCCTGCTTTTGTAGTGCTCTTTTTCATTTAATGATGGTCTGAGGTTCTCGAGGAGAATGTCAGAGGAGACTGATAACACTGAGAAGGCAGATATTTTCTAAGAATGTTTAATTTAAGCTTTTCACAAGATTTTGTAGAATTTTGAAGTAGTTTCATTTTGTGAGTGTTTCAGGTGTTTCATTCTGATGCTTTTGTGTGCTTTTGTTGTCTGAAGATAGACTTTTGGAACAATTGTTCCATTGTTTTTGCAGCAGTTACTGCCTGTCATTGACTTTATGCAAAAAGTCATAACTAGGTATTTGAAATGCTTCTATAAACTCTTTCCTTTGTGCCTAATGAAGAGGTGGTTCAGCTTACTTTTGTTTGTAAAACCAAGACACAATGGTTAACTGGCAATTGTTATGTAAGTTGAAACCTTTTGAGTAGGATATGCTTTTGGAAACTACCATAACTTGATTCTGATGAAAAGGAATAATTATGCTTTGTATTTGAGGAAAGTGGTCTTTATTATTTGAAAGGCCTAAAAATCTGACTTTTGCTATATGCTCTTCAAAATATGTTTTGCAGTCTAGATGATCAGAATTAAAATTTTGTGAAAATTGACTGTACTTGTGTGGCTGAAGACTGGTCTGCATCCTTGCATTCCTACATGAGCCATGAACTTGCGCAGCAGATACATAAATTATGAAACGTGATCAGATAATAGTGCTAAAATTGCTTATCATGCATATAAACTCCTGAAAGGAATGTAGGAGTGTTCATGCACTGAAGTAATTAGTCACTCTTGAAATCCAGAAAACATTTTAATTTCTTTTTGTTAAATGATAAATGACAGTTATTATCTTTATTAGAAAGATGGTTTCAAGAGATATGTGTTTTGAGGAGATTCCTACACTTACAAGAGTAAATCAGGGAATAATAGATACTTCTATATCTACCTAGTTTAGGACGGGCAATTTTTGTTCTTTAGCCTCTTTTCTTGACACCAATTCATATTATAAACTGCAGTGAACGTGCCTAGTAGTCTTGACAAAGTAATTCAGTAGTGAATGAGTTTGAGGATGAAACACAAAACTCTGAAAAATAAACACTTTAATGCAGAGTTAGAGTGGAGAGTGGAAATTTAAGTGCAGTGCCTGCCTTGTTGTCTGAGTGTGAGTGGTGGCATCTGTTTCTGTGTAGTTGGGATTTATCTGCTAAGCACGTGGCCAGAAAGTTAAATATGGCTTGAACTGCAGCTATACACACACACAGACACACATGTGATATCAAAAAAATAATGAAGACTAGAAGGGTTTTTGGTGGTTTTTTTTGGTTTTTTTTTTTTTTTTACTCTCCTATTTCCTGATTTTCTGAAATGTGAAACCAATTACTTCCATGTCGTCAAGTACTTTCATTTAAATCTGTAATAGTCTAAGCAATGCCCCAAGGTACAGTTTGGAACATAATGGAAATGAAACATTAAAAGGACTCTTATATGGGGAAGTGATAGAAGATTGTGATGCTGTTGTGCAGTCTTTTTTTTTTTTTTAACAGAAAACTGTGGAGAAAGTAGAGGGGAAGGGGACAAGGACATGGTTTGTGGGGACACAGCTTGAGAAGCTGCTGTAGAAGAGGTCACAGTAGTGAGTGGTCACTGCATTCACATAGACAGTGAGTGGTCACTGCATTCAGTTGTTTTTATATCCAGATTGTCAAATGGCAATATTAGAAAAACACATTACTTCTTTTGGAAAATGTAAACAAAACTTGCTTATACAGACATTATATCTTGAGAATTCAGAATGTACTTTTGTCTCATCTGTGTTGTTAGTACCTGGAAGTAAAAATAAGTTGTAACTGCTCTTCAGTGTCTACTGTGTTGTTAAAAAATCTGCAGATCAAAAGCTTGGCTAGTTGGCAATGGAATGTGTCCTCAGTAAAACAATCTCCTCTCCCCAAAAAAACAAAAACAAACAAAAAAAACACCCAACCAACCAAACAAAAAAAAAAAAAACCAAAAAAACAAAAAAAAAAAAAACCCAAAAAAACCAAACCAAAAAAAAAAAAAAAAACCAACAAAAAAAATTGGAAAAAGTTACTTGAATCTTATCTCTGTATCAGAACTCAGTACATAATGCATGGAAAAGATTAGCAAAGTTCTCATTTTTCTCTCTTAAAATCCTTACTCCAGCATTACCTTGAGAAGGTGGTGGGGAAAACCTTGTATAAAGGGAAATAAATGTTCTAAATGGGACATGATTGTGCTTCATGATACTTCTGCAGAAGGCTTATATGTTGTCTTTTGCAACGATCAAACAAGTGGATTGAAACTTACACTTGACTGAAATTAAGTTAACTGAAACTTATAAAAATACTGTGGCTATTTTGTGAAGCATCCCAGTTTAAGGAGTTTTAGCAGAAGAGGCAACCATTTAAACCAAATCTGCACAAAAGCATGTGTGGAATGTGGCTCAGAGTATTACCTGTGAGAATGCTTTCCAGAGATCATGAGGCACTTAGATTCATTCTTCTTGCAAAAGTACAGAATTTTCCAACCCAGTTGGAAATGCAGCATAACAGCCCTTGGAAAGCTTGGTAAAGCTAAAAGGGGCAAGTAAGTAGCCAAGTACCTACACCTGCTGAGAATTAAAGATGCTGTGCTGGAGGTACAGACCAAAAGCATGCCAGCTATCAAGGGAAGTGTGAAAGGAAGCTGGCATGACTGAACATCAGGCAAAGATAGTTACTAGAAAGCTGAAGTAGTATCCAAATGAGGAAAATTATGATGATATAAAATCAGACGAGTAGAATATAAAAACATGAGATAAAAAAAAACTGAGGAATGCTTTCAAATCAGCATTTGTTAAGAGAGAAAAAGGCAAGAAAGCAAGTTACTAGGACCAGAGAATCTTTATCCAATAACTGAAGGAAGTGAGAGATGAGGTAATTTTGCGAAGTGGTCTGCAATGGCTCTGTTAGGTGGACACCTTCAGGTCGTTGGATGCAAATACACTGTGAAACCAGTATTACAAAGGACGTTCGCTGGTGATGTTCTGTGTGAGAAAAAACTGCATTAACCTACAGAATTCATGAACATGTGGTGTCTGTTATAATTGACTTTGGAAATGTCAGCAGGACTTAGAAGTTGTGCTTCAGACCTTTTGGAACTCAGTGAAGGAGTTAGCGAGAACACATGTAAGGAAGCTCTGATTCGCTATGGTAGGTAGGATTTCCAGAAGTCATTCGGTAGCCTTCTGCATGAGAGGGGTAAGTCCTTGTATGGATAATCAGTTTATAATTCAGTATATATAATTAAAGACAAGAAACAAAGTAGTCAGGATACTTTTGAGAGGTGAGTAGTAGCTGTTACAGAAATGTTCGCAGCTGAAGAATTATACCCATGAGTATAAATTGCAGTTAAGTTCAGAGTGTATGCAGAGGTGGGAGTTAGGTGGAGTGAGGAATGTGGAAACTGTAACTTCTTGCAGGAAGGAACACTGATTTGGAAGTACAATAGATAGTTCTGTGGGAACAGCAGTGCAGGCTCCGAAAGATTAATTCTTTAAATTGTTCGGATAACAACAGAGTATAAAACACAATTGGCCATTGTTGAGGTCCATGGTGCATTTCATTGGACTGCTGTATTGGTGTAGGCTTGGGACTATCCTCAGAAGAGCAGTGCTTATTTCTGCATGTATCTAGGTGACATATTTGCTTGTCTAAGTGTAGGTTATTTGACTTTTTAATTCTTTTTAAAATATTCTTTTTTCCTTTCTTTTTGCAAAGATCTTCTGAATGATAGAGTAGCTTCAGTAAATATCTTGATTCTTTGGTGTTCAAAGCATTGTGATGTGTGTCCTGTGATCAGATGTAGTACTGGAAAGGGCTGTGCCTAGCATAGAATCTGTCACTGTGCTCAACAACTAAGGATTTGCCTATTTCAAAGCCTCTGGAGAGTGAAGACAGGAGCAGTGATTATTAAACTGTAGAGTAAACTTGACAAAGTCAACTGGAGACTTGAATATCCTTGATTGCCATTGAGTGCAGGGCCCCATGATTGCTGGGATTTATGCAAGAAACAAAAGTTGGTCAGGTGGAGACCACTGGGGAACTAAACTTCGAATTTGGAGTTGTAGTTCAGACTGGTAGTGGAGTAGCATTAGCAGACAGTATCCTTGTGAAGTTTGGTGTGCTGCAGTAAAGCACAGGCTCCAGTAGCTAAGGAAAACATTTGAGAATGTGAATTTACAATAGTTTGAACAAATTGCCTTTGCAATTGTAGTGTAGCCACCTGGCTGACAGTTGCAGTCCTTTTCTTCACCTCATGTTGGTGCTGAAGCTTTTTTGCCCCTCACAGAGTGTTTAGGGAGCTGTACCAAAGACTAACCTTTCTTAAAATAAAAAATATAAAGTCCTTAAAAGGCTGCTTCTGGGACAAACAGATGCCAGCAGGAGAGAGGAGTGCATGAAGGGGTGAAAAGAGGAGAGAAGAGATGATCCTGTGACTGCAAGCTGTTCTCATCAAGACATGCTGCTTTTCCTTGAGCATGCACTTTTACAGATTTGGGCTGCAGGGGCCAGTTCTCAGTTAGTCCTCAAGATGTGTCTCTAGGTTTTAGAAAAGAGGTTTTATTAATTCTCCTGAATATAGTTGTAAATTTGAATATTTAAAGATTCAAGTTCAATATTTTCAGTAAGAGGGAGTCCTTAATTTCTTTTTGCAGGATAGCCTTTTGTTTCCCAAGTTTATAATGTCCTGGTTTTTAATTCTACTGCTTTGAAAATTTTGAAAACCAGTATAATATTTGGAGGTCTGATATTTTCATAATGAATTTGTAACAAATAATAAGAGAACTCTGAACCTTATAACTGTTAGCCAGCACTCAGATTTGTATTTTTATTTCTTTACAGGATCTCGAGTTTCATGGAGTAATGAGATTCTACTTTCAAGACAAAGCAGCTGGAAATTTTGCAACAAAATGTATCCGTGTCTCTAGTACTGCCACAACACAAGATGTGATAGAAACTCTTGCAGAGAAGTTTCGACCAGACATGCGAATGTTATCATCCCCTAAATATTCACTTTATGAAGTGCATGTCAGTGGAGGTTTGTATTTATTCATTAAGTCCTTCCTGCATCTACACCACCATTCTATCTACTCCCAGTCAAAGTATCTTTAGGCTTGCCCCCAGTTTCTGAACCACATGAGACTTGGGATTTTTATTCTTAAATATATTCTACTAATTGTTTTCTGGGGAGTGGTTTTCAAAACTTAATTATACATACCAGGCTTGGAGTTAATGTTAAGATTTGATTATGATCTCTAAAATGCTGAGAGTTGCTGTTTTTAGGATTAGTAGGTAAAGGCTAAATTTATAATGGGAGACTAGGATTGTTAAATTAGAGCAGTTGAGAGTACATTTTCTGTTCTTTGAAATTGTGGGCCTGTGATGGTAGCCTTGTAACTCATGTTCTTTTACTGCTGAACTGGGGGAAGTTCAGCTTAATATTCTTCGAAACCACTATGTTTCTTAAACAGATCCTCTAATGTTACCTGTGAAGAACTTGGATATCTAAATAGCCTTTCATACTGCTAAAATTTGTCTGTTTCAGATCAGAAGGTGATATAGTGTGTGTGGTGGTGGTGATGGAGACAGATAAAGGAGAAACTGCCTTTTGGTTGTGTTTTTTATTTTTGTACTTCAGGAGTATATACAAGTGCTTGAACGACCTTAAATTCTGCATTTGAAAGACTGAAAATAATTTATTTTTTCTGCCTTAGGTTTCTTTAAAAATCTGTTAATGCTGTACCTATAGTCAAAATGAAATTGTTTTCTTTGCAGAGCAAGTTCCTGATTTTTAAAAGATGATTGAGGCATGCAAGGTCAATAGAAGCATTTCTTACTAAACAAAAATAACCACAAAGACGACATTGTTTTCCTGGGCATATGTACTGTCTCCTTTTTTTGAAAGGGAAAATCAAATAGCAAGACTTGCTTCAGTTTTTTAACCACTCTGTCAGTTGTTTTTCCATATACTTAAAATCGATGTAATACTCTAAATAAAATTTTTTCTCAGATCTACATAATGTTGTGGGGGCTTTTGATTTCTTTTATTGTTTAAATTTTGTAATCTTGTTTATTTTTGTGCAGTCTTTTTAGAATAGTATTTTTTGGGCTGCAACTAGACTTGGTCTACTATAAAGTAAATTTAAAATAAGAAAAATGAGTATTTAAAAGACCCAGGATGTTACAAAGTTCTAAACATTTCAACTCTAGATCTAACTTCTCCAGAGTGTTAATGTTGTGTTCCGAGACTTAGTTCTGACAAAGGAGTTGTGCAATGCTACCTTATGGGGACCTTAGCTTATGTAGATAGATGGAATCCACTTGGGCTTACTGCTGGAAAGGGGACATGTAATTAATTCTACATTCCCAGCTTTCTTTCTGTCCCTGTACCTAACAGGAAAACAGCAGCTGATGTGTTCTGTTAAGCAAACCTTGTGGTTTTTTTGAAAGCTTAATTTATTTCTAAGTATCTTTGCTCTTGAGATACCAAGTAATTGTTACTGCTTTTCATTTTTTTTGAAGAAGAAAGAAGATTAGATGTGGATGAGAAGCCTCTTGTTGTACAGTTAAACTGGAACAAAGATGATCGCGAGGGAAGGTTTGTCCTCAAGAATGAAAATGATGCACTTGCTCCAAAGGTGAGTGAGTCTTTATAGAGCATGCTAGTGCTAGCAGCAGTTTTGAAATCTCTGGGGTTTGCTTATATAGGAAAACATATAGGAAAACACTTTTCTGATTCCTGAAAACAACTGCTGCTCATGACCTTCAGTATCTGGAGCAAGTATTTTTAAATACTTAAAGTGCATCTTTGCCACACAGCATTTTTATGTTTTGATGGCTGGTGATGCTGTGATCCAAGTAGCTGTCTAGTACTGGAGTATGCCTAGAGAACTTAAAGCTTGCTTTGTTCTATTATGATAACTTGAAAAATACCTCAAATAGTATATGGTGCCACATACCAGGAGGTGATCCTGCCTCTTGCAAAGCTTTTAAAAGGGAATGCCAGGGGGAGTTCAAGAGCTAAAAAACATTATCTCCTTAGGTAACATTCTGTTTCTTGAAAAAAATGATGGAAGACTTTTTGTGCAGGGTTTTTTGATTTGGTTTGGTTTTGCTTTTTTGGTTTTTGATTATTTTTTTCTCTTAAAAATGCAATATGAATGAACTGCCAACATCAGCTGTATAAAAATTTGCTTTGATATTAGCAATTTAAACATTAAATTAGATTAGACTTTGGCTCCTGAAGTCATATAATTATATATATTATATGTAGCTTGGTTGCCTATAGCTATGGAAAACATGCTTTTCAGTGTGGGCTATCTTAAGGCAAGTTTATAATCTTGTGCTGTGCACTAAATTTCCTTTGCTTTTGGAACTGGAGCTTGTTAATTTTAGAAGTGCTTTGGGTATAGGGACGTGAGCTTGTACTGGGCATTTGACTACAGGATACATCCATGTTACAGGGTGGAAGGGAAAGTTAACGATGCCTTGCACTACATGTACCAACCCTGCTATACCTATTAATTGAAATAAGTGATTTGTAATCTTCCTTCTTTTATGTTCTTCACTTCCTTATAGAAGTGAGAAAATCTGCATCTTCTTTCTCTCATGCTCTGTAATCTTCTCTACAGAAGGCAAATGAGCCTAGGATTACAGGTATCTTGTGTATGCAAGGAGCAGGAATTGAAGAAGACAACACTTCTGATGACTTGGAAAAATATACCACTGGGGAAAAGTCTTCTGTAATGTTTTTCCTTCTGCAGTTTATTCTTATCTGGTGCTCCAACACAGTTGCCTTGAAAGCAGAATAAGCACAGGATTGTTACAGAGTATTTTTACTCAGAAACAAAAATTTGTTTTGCAGCTTCAGTTCATCTTTTGAGGTCAAGTAGATAGCAGGCATTATTCAAGTAAAAATCTGCAGTTTCTTGACTTTGTTGAGTACAATTAGTTCATGCCTTCTTTGGAACATGACATTATATTTGCCTTCTCTGTGTTTTCCTTGAGAGCATTAGTCCCTTTGCTGTGTAATGGAATGCTGTTGCTTGGAGTGTTGGTTTTGGGTCAGTGATACTGTGTCTTAAACAGGTTCATCTGCAAAGTTAAAACCCATACTAACTTTTCTTTGGATTGAAATTGATGGAAGCTGTTTTAAACTCATTTATTTCAGAAAGCTCAGAGTAATGGGCCTGAAAAACAAGAAAAAGAGGGAGTAATTCAGAATTTCAAGCGAACTCTCTCAAAAAAAGAAAAAAAAGAAAAAAAGAGACGAGAAAAAGAGGCACTGCGACAAGCATCAGATAAAGATGACAGACTTCTTCATGGGGATGATATGTAAGTGGTTTAAACTTATTTTTTAAAACTTAAATGATAGTTGTTTTTAAGTGCATTTGCAGAAGAAGCAGCATGACTTGCAAGCACACCCTGACTCAGCTTTCGCATGCTTTGCAGTATTGGAAATCATAATAAAGTTAGGGGTATAATGTAAAGTTTCTTTAATGCCTTTTTCCCTGTCCCCATGTTTAAGAGGTAGAAGACTTCTTGTTTTCTTTGAAAATTAGCAGCTAGTAGTCCTTAAATTGTTTTTTTTTATATCAGGTGAGCATGGGTAAATGAACAGCTTAGCCTTAGGAAAGTGAACTTCATGTAGAAACCATCTTAAAATGATTTAAATGAGGTCCTGTGTCTATGAATCCTACTGCATTTTTGTCGTATGTGAAGTAATAAGGATATATGTATTTTAAGCTTTTAATGACATTCTTTTTATTTAAACTAACTTGGCAGTGAGAATTTTCGCCTTGCAGCTGAGGTTTACAAAGATATGCCTGAGACCAGCTTCACTCGCACAATATCCAATCCTGAGGTGGTTATGAAACGGCGACGGCAGCAAAAACTAGAGAAGAGAATGCAGGAGTTTCGCAGTTCTGATGGCAGACCAGACTCAGGTACTTGAATTTCTAGAACTTCTGGTTAAGTTATAAGCAATAAACATTTTACTGAAAGAATAGTCTTAAGGCCAGCAACTCCTGTAAATTTGACTTAACTTTTGCTTTCTCCAACATTTTTTGCACATAGCTTATGTAGTGTGTAACTGAACAAAGGGTTTGTGAAGGTAGGATTCCACAGGGGGTTGTTCCATGGTGAGTGCAAGTCAAAGCTTTCAGTGATGGGCAGATTGATGAGAGAGAGTGTGCTCATTGAGCTCGCTAGCAGTGCTAAACTGGGAAAAAGGAAGGATGGACTTAGACTGGCAAACTGAGGTTGGCTGAGATAACTGACATTCCTTGTGCTAAGAATGAGCTGAATGACCTGATAGAAAATTCAGTCAGTAGCATAAATAAAGGATGTAAAGGACTGATTGTTCTGCATAAAGGATTCTGGTAGATCTTGTGAATAATAGTGATTAAGTATTTCTCATTCATGGGATGGGGATATAACAACAGTGATTGTATACACACCATTAGAAGAGAACAAGTGAAGCTATGTTAGAACTGCTAAAATCTGAAATGGTGTATTCTGTTCATGGAAGAGTAGTGAAGAAAGAGTTAGAGGTGTAGAAAACATTGTCCTGATGGAAATCTTCAACGGGCTTGTTAAAGAAAGGGAAGGTCAGCACAGACTTCCTGACAAGATGGTAAAGGTCTGTTCTTCCAACAGGTCATTGACATTATTTAATTTTAACTTCATGTAATCCTAAGCATGGTGAAACAGTGGGAAAACACTTCATTAGATACATTACAGAAATATCATTGGAAATTTTTACCAGTGGAGAGATAAATCTATTTTGGGGGTGTTATGTAATTTTTCTTGTATTAGTAGAGTAATGAAATGATTTCTGAAAGGGTTTGTTCTTATATTCTGTTAGAAATAGAATAAATTACTTCATGTCTGTCTTTTTATTCTGTGATTGCATTGTTAATTCCATTTGATTTCTAAGGTGGGACGCTGAGAATTTATGCAGACAGTTTAAAACCAAATATACCATACAAGACAATCCTGCTGTCCACTACAGATACTGCAGACTTTGCAGTTATTGAAGCACTGGAAAAATATGGTCTGGAAAAAGAAAATCCCAAGGATTATTGTATTGCTCGTGTAAGTTACTAAAACACAATCTTCTCACATTTCATATTTGGTTGGATTTTTTTTCTTGCAGTAGCTTCCAAGCTAAATAGACTGACTCAGTTAGTTCTGTGACTAACTTTTCCCCCCCTACCCCTAAATCTAACAGCCTCAGGAATTGTGAAGTGATATATCAGGTTTTTTGTTTTTAAAACCTTAATCTTCCAGTTGTACTAAATTACTGCTTTCTGTATAGGAAAACATTAATACTGAAAATGGCATATTTCTTCATTTATCACTGTGGTTTTATACCACTAAATGTGGTATAATGTATACCACTGAAGTCTCACAGCTGTTCAAAAGCCTGGGCTGGCTTTAGCCCCTGCTCTTCTGGCACTTTACAGTATTCTGTGTAAGACAGGTCCTGTACATGTTCTTATTCTTTACATTTTGTTAAGTTCAGCTATTACCAGTGGAACGCACAAGTTCAGTTTCTTACTGATTGGGATTTTGAAACATTTTGTTCTCTTTGAGTGCCTGGTGCAGTGTCGTCTTTGAAGATTAAAGCAGTTGACATTTACTTACCTATTAAGATGAATTTTAGGTTACAGGACAAGACCATTATAAGGCTATATAAGCACCTGTAATAAAGATATGAACTCCTGAAGTTTCAGTTGAAAGATAAACTTGTAAGACTTTTTCATAACATTTTTGACAACTTTTATTGTAAATGGCATTTTCCTATTGGTTGTTTGCTTTCATACATTGGTTTGCAGTGTATCAGGCTGTACCTTTATTCCTGGTTCTAAAGTGCTTTTCTGTGTAAGCAAGTAGACACCAGTTTGTTCTAATGTGTGTGTTTTGTTTGTTTCAGTTTGCTTGGTTTGAGTTTCCTTGAGTAATGTGGGGTTCAGTGCACTTTTCTGAAGATGTCAAATTAATTAGACAGTCTTCCAAGCTACCTGTGCATATTCACTCAGGGCATTAGACTGCAGGCATGCAGCAAACCAGTTAACTCTTGAAAGCTGAATCTTGATTAGACTTTTGTTTTTAGCATGCACTTATTTTTTACTTGAGGGTAAGGCATAAATAACTTCTTGCAATGTCAAGCAAAAATATGCATTTAATGGTGAGGAGTTTCATTGGGATTTTTTAAGAAGTAGTCGTTACAGACATAAGACATTAAATATTTTAGCAAGATCCATTGGGGAGTTTTGTGGGTTTTTTTGTGATGTTGTTACTGTTTTCTTAGGTTTTTCTTTTGTGTTGTTTTCTTAGGTTTTTCTTTTGTGTTGTTTTCTTAGGTTTTTCTTTTGTGTTGTTTTCTTAGGCTTTTCTTTTGTGTTGTTTTCTTAGGCTTTTCTTTTGTGTTGTTTTCTTAGGTGTTTCTTTTGTGTTGTTTTCTTAGGTGTTTCTTTTGTGTTGTTTTCTTAGGGGTTTCTTTTTTGTTTGTTTTAGTAGGGGCATGTGCAGAGCCTGTGTTGCCAGCTTGTGAGGAAAATTGTAGATTAATTAATCACAATAAGCAGATATACTCAAATGTACTGTAGATATGAGAGTTTTCACTTAAAAAAATTAAAATGACAGAAGAGCTTGTTGAAGACCTGTTGCACCATGGGGTGTTCTCATGTGAGACTTTCATTAAGGATGGGGTCTGATAATTTCATCTCTATTTATTACTTATCACAGGGGGCTTAATACTCAAATACGTACCTTCTCTTACTTGTTTATTCCAACAAATGTTTTGAAAGTGAAGTCTGAAGTTGCTGTGGTCTTCATTTAAATTTCTTAGCTTGTATTTTCTACATGTTTCATTGCATTTGGTTTTTCTTTGGTTTCCTTCCCAATCCAGTATTGGTCAGGTCCTGGGTATTTTATGTATTTCATGCTTTGTAACTATCTACCTTCTGTCTCAAGGGCTTTGGAATTTTAAGATTGTTGCTTGTTGAACATAGCTTGAATCACAGTGTTACCCTAATTATCCTATATGTGTAATTGTTTTTAAAATCTGAGATGTGAAATAGAGCAGTTTGGCAAGATAAGGTTTGAGTATAGATGTGTTTCTGTTTCCCTCTGGTTTATACATTTTAATGTTTTCCTTCTTTTATAATATCTTCTCTATTTGAAAATCTAATTAAAGATAATTTAATTAGTCCTATGTTTAGCCATGTTTTGCATAGAAAATGGTTTAGGGATTGCATACTTTTAATCTTAAATGTAGTTGTTTCCTGCTTGGAAGAAGATGAAAGGATATTTGAGGTAGATCTGTGAGAACTTGGTTAACACAGAAATGGGTATGGAAAGGAGGGAACAAATGAGAGTGCAAAGTCTCTAGAGGGCTGCAGCGTAGTAGGGTTCTGTAGCCAATGGCTACAACACTTCAGAAGGTCTTACCTTGGTCATAGTTCAGAGATGGGAATAATTTGGAGTAGTTTGTTTAAAATAGAACCGTCTATGTATTTAAATAACATTGTTAGGATTATAAGTGTGGGAGTACAACATACTTTATTTTTTGATTCAGCTTTGAAAGTTTTATCTTTAATAACTGTAATACTGCCTGTCCTTGTTACTTGTTCTTGATCGCTGTGGGGAGCAGTAATGCATGAAATTACAGGCTGTGTCTCCTCTAAGATCAGATTTCACGAATCAGTGTTTCCCTGTTCCTCTGCCTTGTAAGGATATAGCTCTAAAAAGTAGGAACAGTCTGTAGTTCTGTTCCAAAAGTATTCTTGATTTTATTTCTTCCTTAGAGCTAGGCAACATGAAGCAGTTGTGTGAAATGCTCCAGTTGTGCCCTTAGTCCCTTGTGTAGACCAGGTACATTTTGGGTAAGACAAGGATGCAGCAGGTATAACATAGTCTTTGCCAGCTTGTTATGTCTTTTCTAAAGATATACATATGTTATGTTAGCAGAATGGCATTAGCAAAATGAAATGTGGATTCCAGTGTGTGATATAATAATGGAAAGTTCAGGGTTTTTTTTTTTTACTATCATCTCCACAGATTTATGTTTTTCTTTGTCTTAGCTGGTGAGAAATTGGAATAATTTTTTTTTTGCTGAAAGATGATCTCGCCTTCTTTAAGTGTAACTTGCTGTTCTTTGCTTTTTAGACTTACTTGGTGTTCTGGGAAGTGCAATTTAACTTTGGCAAGAGGCGAGAGAAGAGTGTTAGAAAATCTTGGAAACAAAATACATTCCAAGTTACTGAATTCTTTGGCCTTATCTCTTGTTATAAACAACACATGCAAAAAAAGTTATCAGAGAATGTACCCAGAATGTTCTAATTGTCCACTAACAGCTCTGAAAACTGATAATTCTTTTTTAGGTCATGCTGCCTCCTGGTGCTCAGCACTCTGATGATAAAGGTGCTAAAGAAACTATTCTTGATGATGATGAGTGTCCACTGCAGATATTCAGAGAGTGGCCTAGTGATAAAGGTATGTCCAAAAACCTTTAAGATATTTTTGTGCCTTGGGTTGTCAGCCATGTTGTGGAGCCCCTGTAAAGGAAGAAATTGTAACGTATATTTTAGTGTGTTTTGGTTTTGGGCACTTAAAATAATAGGGAGTATTAGAGTTATTTACTGTTTCATTATGCACTGTTTGTAGTATTACACCATTAGGTAGTAGAAAAGTTTTGCATTTTATGCCAAATTTTCTAAGTTATTCACTATACTGAAGAATGCTTTTAATCTGTGTGTAGTTATTTTTAAGTTAAAACTATTCTAAAGAAGTGACAGGAATGTAGTAAGCTGAAAGTAATCCTATCTGACACTTGCAGATTAATAGATGTTGGTTGTGTGCTTATGCAGTGGTAGTGTGACTCAAAGGATGTATAATACTGTGTTTTAGGAATACTGGTCTTTCAGTTGAAAAGGAGGCCTCCTGATTATGTCCCAAAGAAAACCAGGAAGATAACTGATGGAAAGCCATTAAAGGGGAAGGAAAGAGTGGACGGGTCTGGCTATGGCTCTTGCCTTCCTCCTGAGAAACTACCATATCTGGTAGAATTAAGCCCAGGTAAGAATTCTGGTTATCTAATAAGCTAAATTACATTATTGCATAGTCATTTGGATTTTTCAAAAATAAGACATTCTTTGTAAGCACAAGGAACTCTATGTGGCAGGAAGTCTGTGCCACATGAGTTGTTCTTCTGATGTGAGATTCTGAATTGGAGGTAACAGTTCTAAAGGTAGAGGTACATATTGCTGTAATATCAAAATGTTAGCAGCAAATGTTTGGAGTGGAAAAAAGGGGAGAAATTATTTACTAAACTTAAATCTGATTTTGTTTACATTCACAAGTACACTGTAGCATACATAGTATTTGACAGTGCCAAGTGGACAAGAACATGAATTTTTAAATCAAACTTAGATGTGAAACATTTTTCAGCCTGTATGGAACTTTCTAATCACTAGCAAGCTGAGTTTTATTTTGGCATAATTGGAACTTGCTGGGCTTTGTGGTAATTTGTGATTAATTTTATGATCTAGGAACATCTGGGGGGATTGATTGTGTATAGCACAACTACTGATAAAACATACATGACTTATGCTCTTAATTTCTGTAATCCTCATGTTTATAGATTTGGATATGGACTTTTATTTTTGGTGATTGAATTATATACAGCTCTTTTTCCTATTAAGTGTAACTTGAGTACACTCAGATATTCAAGTAAATGTTACAGTTTGAAGTCTGGTTGTATACCTTTTGGGAAGCAAGGTTGGAAATTGGTGCTGAAACCTTTGCTGGATCAGAACTGCAAAAAAAAAAGGTCAAATTTATGGTCAAATAGTGTGTGTTTTTTTTTTGGTTTGTTTTAAATCCAGATGAAATTATCAGTACACAGAATATATGAAACGTACTGCCATGTTCTACAGGTTGAGGTTTGCTTTGCATATTAATATTTTGGATTCTTTTAATAATACTGTTGATTTCTTTTCTTGTTCTCTTACTCTTTGTGGGATTTGGTGCTTTTTCATTAAAATGTTGTTCTCGGGCAGAGGCACGAGACACCCATTTAGTAAACCCAGTCTGAAGTGCCACGAGTGTCAGTGCTGTGTGCTGAGCTTCATACATTGCCTGTGGGACTGACCTGTTCGTGTTTTTCTTCTAACAGCTTGTTATTACTTCTCTAAACAATAAGGATTTTTTCATTCAGTAGCCTTGTAGTACTGATGTCTTTATATTCTACACAGTTTCTAAAGTTGAATGAGTTTAATGAACTTCATCCTTATAAATTGAATAGGTGTTGTCTGGCTACAGTTTCACCCTTTCCTGTCTTTTCTTTTCTTGCCCTCCTCCGCATGTTCTGCATGGTATCTGTCCTGCTGGTGCTGCCTTCACCTGGGTCCTCTGCATGTGTTTCTAACCCCAGGGAGAAGGAATCACTTTGCCTACTACAACTATCACACTTACGAAGGTAACGCTGTATTTGGTACTGTTCTCTCATTAGTCACTAAAAACTTCTCTGACTGTAAGTCTTGTGTTTCTTGATGACAAATGAAGGACTATCTTATTTATATTTAGGTTTTTTTTCCAAGGGATTGCTTCTGTGAAGTAGTTATCTGTTTTATAAGCTTCCATTTAATTATTTGTTTGGTGAACAGACATCAAATAGAAAATGAATATGCTGTTATCCACAGAGTTCAACCTTCCAGCTAGAATTAACAGCTAAATTTCAGAGGGTGGTTTACAAGCAATGTTGTAGTAGAACTAAAAGTTCTTTGATCCATCTGCTTGCAGAATTCATAGTAAAAAGGGTTTTTGGGTAAATGACATGGAACTTAGTGTCCTTTTCAGTATTTGACTGTGTTGATGCAGTGCATGAAGTCTGTGCTGATTTTTATCGGAAATAGTGTTTGGACCCCTGGGAAAATTACCTTACTTTCTACTCCGTGGTGTTCCATAGCATCATTTCTGCAGCCTGGTTTGTCTAACATTAGTGGTATATGTCAAAGATTTAGCACTTCAGACTTCTTGTAGTGTTCAAAATTGATAGCCTAATGTACAAATCATTATGGATCTTTAATTCTCCTTAGAGTTTAGAGTAATGTGCAGATGTGTTCTGGTTTGACCAAACAGACAAGAATACTAAGCCATTCTCTTTTCATTGTGAAATGTCTACCAAAATATTTTTTATTTTATTACGTTTTTTCCCTGTTTCCTCACTTTATTTTCTAGACTGCTTTAGAAGAACTACCTGTGGTTGTCAGTGCTGCTCACCCTTTCCTTTACGGTTGTGGAGTGCAATACTGGGGTTCAAAGAACTGTATTCAAACTTGTGACCAGTGCTCAATTCTGTGAATTGAATTCAGACTTCCATTTTGTTTACACTGTTATTCCAGAGAGCAGAAAGGTTTCATAGAGTGTGCTGAACTAAAAATCATGGATGTGCCTCTGCACCAACTCTTGACCATTAACTAGGAAGATGTAAATTTGGTGGCATGTCACTGGAAAAAAAAAAAAAAAAGCTGGCTTTTTAAGTCTTTATCTCAGTGTGTGAAAAAGAAGGTCTTCATACTCTAGAGCCAGACTGTGTCTTTGGAAAAAAAGCACTTTAGGATACTTGTATTTATTATAGAAATAACTCCAGTAGAAATGTCCTCCTGTCAAAACAGAAGCTGTTTATATTTTTGTAGAAGAACCTAGCAGACTCACTTTCATGCCCTGTGGAATTGCACAAATTCATTAAGGTTGCTAGTGAAGTATGTCCAGTTTTTCCACTTCTCCACAGCTGCTGATGTTGCTCTTTGTACGACTGTTTCATTGACTGAAGATTAGCTTCTGTATGGTGGAGGATGCACTTTAGTAGCTTGTGGCTGTACATGTGGCAGCCAGCAATTGTCTCTGTATCCAAGTCATGTGAATGAGCCAGTAAACTGAGATCAATCTGATATTAATAGAAATAGACTGGGTATACTGAAGTGATATTCAGCAGCACTTTGAATAGCTGATTCTGTCTGCATTATCTGTGAATATGGCTTTTGATGAGTTCAGGAATGTTAGTAACTTCAGTTGTACAATCATAATATTTAAAGGCTGAGAAAAATGGCAAACCCCCATATTTACAGATGTGAGCCTCATGTGATCCTACATGCCTGAAATTAAAATTACAAAGCATAAATATAAAATAAAAAGGCAACCCCATAAGGCTTTTTGCCTTGCTTCATCACAAAAAGGAGCAACCTTGAGCTGTAGAACAGATAGCAGTGGGAGATGGTGGAGGACATGGAGGTATAACAACTTGAACAGAAGAATTGCAGAAGGTTGGAGAAGTGGAAAGCCTTGGCCAGGGTGTTTTCCTGGCCAGCCTTCTTTCTGAGAACAGAACTGCAGTATGTGTAACACTTTTGCACATGAGTTTTGTTGTCTGTTACAATAAAAAAAAGTTTACTATTGGCTCTTTCTGCTGGAAGTGCATATCTTGTCTGAAATTTAATAGAATTATCTCCTGAATTCGACATGGTATTTCAGATCTGCCCAACCATCTCCTAAGCTTATTAGTGTTTAAACCCTTAGTAGTTAGGAACTTGTACAGGAAATATGCATTCAAAGTGTAGACTTAACTAATTTCAACTCAATGTTTAAAGTCCATTGTGTGACCATTTTTGTTCAACTTTGGGCTTACTTGTTTTCTATGAGCTGATCTTCATAATTTGGTTTGGTCTGTGCTAAGTCAGTGCTAAATTAGTACTATTTCCCAGCATTGTTTCAAGCATCGACTAGTGAAATCACTTGAAGTTATAATTTCTGAAGCAGTGTAGCATTCACCTTTTAGTGGAGAAGTAACACATTTAAAATACATATCAATGCAGGGTGGCCTATCTTATTTTTTTTCTATTGTTTAAAAAATAAGTGTTTGTGTTACAAACGACTGACTTGATGTCCTTTCACTACAGGTTTTTTTATAACATTACTATTTAAGGTGTGGATGGTGACTCTTATGTGCATAAACCGAGTAATGAAATCTATTTGTATTGCATCCTTTTCTAAGATCAGCCTTTGTGGACTCTTGTGGCCTGGGGAGTAGGGCTTTCACCATAGATACAGCAGAATATGTATCCTACTGCAGTGAGTTATAAGGAATACATTCCAAATACCATTTAGGTGAGGTTCCAGCTGTTGAAAACCAGGAAATACATTTTACACTGTAGTATAACACAACCATCCTTCCCTCCTGTGTCCCTCCCCTAGAACAAAAAGGCCCTTCATCATTCTTAGGATTTGTTGTAATTATCTTCAAGATTAAGATACCTTTTACTGTAGAAATTGGCTTTTACTACTGATAGAGTATAACAAACAACCCAAATAACTTTGAATAACGCCTTAAAATTTTCTTCTTTTTGTGAAAGAAAAAATTGCATTTGTATCTAGTGCTGTGATTTTAGTACAAGATATTTTCCTTACTACAATTAACACTGCAGAGAAACAAAAGCCTTAATTTGCATCAGCAGAAACATTGTGATACTAAAATACATTTCTTGAGTAATCGTTGCTTGAAAGAACACATATGTGGGTGCCACTTTCACCAAACTAGGTTATGGGTAGGAGGAGGAAATACTTGACTTTTGGATTAATAAATAAATAAATGAAAGAGCTACTCTAGGTTTTGATGTGTAAGATGTGAGGAGACATAATAAAAATTAATGGAATTTGGTGTAAGCAGCCAGATGTATTCAGTAATCTATTACATGTCTGCATTTAGTGATACTGAAGATAGCAGCCATATAATTTCTGATTTAGCATTCTTAAGTACTTTAAATTGCACACAATTCAAATTGCTGAAGACATTGTACTAGCATTATGTTTTCTGGCTTATCGTGACATAAAATGTATGCCTCTCTAGAATCAGAGATTTCATAGAAGGTTTAGCCCTCTTCCTGAAAGATATTTAGAGGGATGAGTGATCTTATGATTAATGTTTCTTTTGTGATGGATGACATACTAATGTTATAATAGTGTTTCCTTGTTCAATAACTGCATATTACTATAGTATCAGCACTTAACTTTAGTATTTACAGTACCAGTCTATGGACTAACTGTGCCTATTGTCTTTATGTCCCAATAACATCCCAACAGCCCCAGGAGAAGTTTATTACTAACTACCATTTTATGGTTAAGTGGTTTGCATTCTGATTTTAATAAACAGATTCTGGGAGTTTGCAACTAGATTTATGGAGCTTCTGTTTATATTGACTTTCACTTAAAAATTCGAAGATAACTAGTAGTCTACTGCAGACAATATCAATTTATGTGCCATGGCTTTAATGATATTCTGTAATGCTTTTTTGGAGATGACTTAAAATCATTGTTCATTTCCACAGGTAAGACATTCCTTGTCTTGTAGCCTCTCTTTTTTACAGCTTTGCTTTGGAGAAGAGATTGGAGAGAAGTTAGAAATGACAGTATTACTTCAGTTTCCGCTCATATTTAAAGTAGTAGGATTTTCTGGGAAGTGGGGAGGATTTATACGTATGCCAAAACCCATTTGTGTTAGCCTGTGAAGGCACCAGCTAAATTGTGCACACTTTGTATGTCCAGCCTATTTCTGAGGGGGGTAGGAAGTTGGACTTTATTTTTTACCTCATTTTCTGTGACATGAAAGTATAGGTCAATGGAACTATAAGATAAGGGTTAGGTAAGAAGTACTAAAGTCTTGTGTATTAAGACTAAATGTCCTAGGTAAACATTTTGTAGGATTGTCTTTTAATATTGCTCTAGTTCAGTATCTGATGAATTAGAAACAGTTTGGTATCTGGATCACTTGATAGCAGATATTGCTGATAATGTGTATTTTAGTAAGATCAGTAGATGCTATTCCTGTGGGGATCTGCAGGTATTTTATTTTCTTTCTCTTCTAAACCCATACTGGCATACCCATATAACATCTTAGAGATTTACAAAAACTCTTGTATTGCTTAAAGTACTAAGGAAATAGAAAATGTTTTTCATGGTATGTTCAGAATAGTAATTCTTGATTACTTTATTCTTTGCATATGTAGTAAACAGCTGCTCCAAGTAGGCTTTCTCTACTTTCAGGGTTCTTACATTATGAGGAACAACCAAGTTGGCTACAATCTTGAAAGAATGTCACTCAGGTTTTCTTTTTTTGTGAACATTGCTGTTCTGAACTAAGTTGCAGTAAATGTAGAAATACTGTGTGAATATTTGAACTTTATTAACTTACAAATTAATATTTATCACTTGCTGTACAGATGGTTCTGACTCCAGAGATAAGCCAAAGCTCTATCGTCTACAATTAAGTGTCACTGAAGTTGGAAACGAAAAATTTGATGACAATTCCATTCAGGTATGGAAAGAAGCAGACTCATATTACAGATCTGATCTCCGGTGTGTTACGTGTCATTATGGAATCTTAATAAAATATGCTGTAAATAATCTTCAAAGTTTGAAGAGTAAAATATTGCTGAAATTTTGTATTAATGGCCATAATGATCTGTTTTAATTTACTTCCACTCTTGATTCAAGAGGAGGGTTTTATTATTTTAAGTCAAGCTTTTATTATTTAAGGGGTTTATTATTTGAAATGGGGTGTTCTTTTTCATAACTGGATCAAATAGAGAATATCAGTGTTATTGTAACTGCTTAATGGATTTCAAAGCCTAGTCTTAATCCTGTTTAGGTAGGATTTTTTAAGAGTATAGAACAAGCATATTTGCATGAAGTTCATGCCAGAGAGTCTCTTAACAGTAGCCTGGGTCCATGTCAGTGCATTTAGTTGATTTATAATTATTTGCCTTGTGAGATTTCATATAAAACAGCAAGTGGAAGAAAACAGTGTATGACCAAGACAGTGAAGAATTTTTTTTAAGGGATGTCTGCTGCACATATTAGTTAAATGTGTGCATTGAAAAAAAAAATGAAACTCACAGATTTTAGTACCACTCATCTCTGTAAATTCTTAATCAAAGTTAAATAACCAGTCTGTAAATAGAAGCTATATCTTAGTCTTTGTTTTTTTTATTTCTGCTACAGTATAACTTAATTTATTCTAAGTTAATTAACTTTATTCCCAGTTATTTGGTCCAGGAATTCAGCCTCATCACTGTGACCTCACTAATATGGATGGAGTTGTTACTGTGACCCCGAGAAGCATTGATGCTGAAACCTATGTGGAAGGTCAGCGTATTTCAGAAACCACCATGCTGCAAAGTGGGATGAAGGTTCAGTTTGGGTCTTCTCATGTATTTAAGTTTGTGGATCCTACTCAGGACCATATTATTTCCAAAAGATCTACTGATGCAAGTCTTATGGTCAAAGGTCCAAGACACAAAACTGGGTGAGTAAAATTTATTTTCATCTTGCTGAGGTTAGAAGGGAGCTTTGGGAAAAAATACATCATGAAAGCATAATAAATGGCCAGGGACTGGTATGTGAACTCATTTAAAGTGTTAAGTATATAATTTTAATACTTGAGCTCCACCTTGTGATTTTATGTAGGAAGTGTCTTTTTCATTATGAAGTGTTCAAACAAGTTTTCCTCATGCTCAGTTCTGTGTGAAAAACATTATAATGCCTTATTTTCATCTATTTCATAGTTCATCCAAGCTCCAGGAAAAGTCAAGAAGTTGCTGAATGTTTTCAGAGAGTCTGGTTTTTGTTTTTTCTCAGATAATAACTTACAAAATTCCTCTAAAAGGATTTGGAAATGAAGTAATCACGAAATGAGAGTGTTAAGATAGGGAACTATATGTCTCAATATAACAACCACTTTTTGTAGTGTGATTACTTACCCACTGGTTTCTGTGTTGCAAGGACTGACAGTCTAGAAGTCTACCCTTTTGTTTCTCATTCATATTTTTGATAGGTGCATAATAAAAATACTGATCATAGATATTGTGACTCGCAGGGGTTCAAGTGTTCTGTTCAATGGCTACAGAAATACTCAGAAGAAACAATCTTAAAATTAGTTTTTATAGCAGGGGAAAAAAACAACATCCTATTTTCCATCTTCTCTGAGTCCAAATGAGGCTATTATTATTAATACACACATTATTGTATAATGTTATTCAGAAAAGTAACAAATTGGCTTGGAGATGAGTGAGAGAAACATACCTAGGAAAAGCAGCTTATCTGCTGAATCAATATAGATGTATGCTTTAACCATTTTTATTTTTTCTACACTCTATTTTCTTATGGAAGGACACTGTGCTTTTTGTAGGCCCTGTCTGCAGGAAGACCTCCAGCCATGTGGCTCTCATGTATTATGCTTGCTTAAATCTTGAGTTCATGCTGCATTTAGCCTGCAGATCAATAAATAAGTGCTCTTGCAAATTTACAGTCAACTGGAAAGCACGGTATTACTGCAGAGCTTTATCTGGACAACAAAATCTATGGCAAAGGGCTGTTGCAGCTCGAACAATCAAATATTTTTTTAATCTTTAGAATAAGGAGATAGTAATATGCATTATTATGATTTATGAGTTATTTACATTATGTTGTACATTAAATACTAAAGAGCTGAGTAAAAAATTGTAGCTAGTCTGTTGTAGTGAATGCAATGCCATGAACATGTTTTATGTGTATTATATTTGTGTATTGATATTTTCTCACTTGACTGGGAAGAAATTAGCTATGAATCTGGTTTTGCAAATGAAATTGTCTGTATAAATATTTTTAGGTTTTATTGATATGAAGAACTAATAGCGTATTAAAAAAAGTTAATATTAACTGGACTCATAATATAACCCTTGAATTTTAATTTACTAATTTTACTTACTCTGTTCCTTGTTTATTAAGTAGTTTTATTAAGCAGTTTATTAAGTGTTGAACAGTAAAATTTCTAAAATATACTGGAAATGTTACCTTGCTTATAGAGCTGTCCAGGAAACCACATTTGATCTGGAGGGAGATATTCACAGTGGAACAGCATTACCAGCAAGCAAGGTATTGTATTATGACTAAGTTAGCAATAAATAACAGCATGTGTAAGTTAAATCAAAATTACAACAACAGTAGTATTTGGGGAAGTGTGGTCAATTTATCAGTCTCCTCTGCTGTTTTCCCTTGTGGATGGGCTCAGATATTATATGCATTGTTAATTTAGATTTGTTTTTTTTTTCCCCCAAACCCTTTTGTTTATATTTGTATTGGCATTGGGGAGACAACTTATGTCAAGGATAGTAACATTTTTTTAGAAAGTGAAACTCTCCAAACCTGAAGTAGTTTCTCCCCAAATTGACTTACGGAAAGCAGATTACATGCAGGTAGAGATTCTTGTTAGAACCGGTACATTGTTACCTTGTGTCTGTAGCATATGGCTGTTGTCATTTGTGATGGGGTAAATAAATGTTTTATATAAAATGTGAAAGGGTGTTCAATTTTAATTTAACTTGGTTTTTAAAATTTAATGGATGTGACTTTAGACTTCAATAGAGCTCCTGTACACACATTGACTAAACAAACTGTCTCTGCAGTCATAATTATAAACATTTTATGAGGTGATAATCTTTTCATGCTTTCTTTCTGCACTTTCAGTTAATAGATTTTGTGTCAGAATTGCATTTTTCAAGAGCAAATAAAGAGTAAATTACCAATGGTTAATGCCTTACTTGCTATGATCACATGCCTCAGATGAAATGAGAGAATGAATTATTTCGGCAGTATGAAATGGAGTAATCTTCCCAGAACTACATTCCCTTTTATGTTTTATTTCTGCTATTACACAACTGAAATATTTGTAACTATTTAGTGATATGAATGCAGCAGTGTAGGTATTAATAACTCTGATAGCTTTTGAATATATTTTTAGTCTTGTTTTCTTACCATAGTCTTTTGATTCAGTTTCTCTACTTTCTTTGTACTGTCGGGTAGTGCTTTTATCTTATATGTGTTCTTCACCTACTTCTGATAGGAATTTTAGTGATATTTTAAAAGGAAGAACAGAAACTTTGTAAACTAATAAAATATCTTAAAATTTCTCAGAATAAGAGTTTCTGGCTTCATTATATAGCTTATTTCATATCCTATTCACAGTCATTAGAAAAATACTTCTAGTGGATTTAGGGATTAATGGAAAATTTAGGGTTTTTTTCAGTTGTGCTGTTGGAGACTGTGTACAACATCTTGTTAAAGCACTGAATCACTCATTTTCTGACATTTGCTCTCTTCTAAGTTTGCTTTTCTGTTTGGAAAAGGGGTAACAGTAAGTTTAATGAAAGTTCTCTGAGACATGGTGGTGAAAAGTGATTTAGTTAAAACTCTTGCTTTGAGATGCACTTGCTGGCAAGTTTTCCTCTGTTGAAGCAAATTATTTAGTTCTAGAAATCTTAAGAAATGTTGAAACACTTTCTATTTTATTGATGTCTTATTTTCTACTCTTTATGCTGAAAAAATTTGCTATTTATTTTGCCGCTTAAAGCAGCGTATTTGTCCCATTCCTGATAGGATTTGATTGAATTAGAAATAATAAATTAAAAGCTTCCTATTAAGGAGCATGAGACACCAAAAGAAAACAAATCAAATGTTACATAAAAGAATAACAGTTTGAATTGCCCCTTTTTGTCTTGGAAATGTGGTACTGCCTGCCAGATCAGATTTTCCTTAAGATCAGGATAAATTATGTTTCAGATCAGTAGTGCAAACACTTGGAACTACTGCAGAAGCAGAGTAGGGGAGTATGACCAGTTTTAAGTTTGTAAATGCATTTAACTTTGTCTCTTACCTAAAGTTTTAATTCCCAACTCATTCTTACTTTGTATTGTAGCTATGCAACTTTTGATTAAAGGTGTTTACAAGCTACATTATAAATTCTAGGAGTGCATTAACAAAGAGCTGCTCCTAGCTGGCCATTGTTGTCTGTTGAATTGGAAGCAGGCTCTTCAGTGCTTCACTGAAAACACCTGCTGAGCTGTAGCTCTCCGTGCCATTCTCCCTTCTTCTGTTTCCCCATCTTTTTTCAAGCCTCAGACCTCAGCTTCATTTTAGTGCTGCTAGGCACAAATACTGGCTCATGCAGTGCTTGCATGCTAAGCACCTGTCCTGCTGTTTTGAATTAGAGCACCAGCAGGCTGGACGGTGACAGGACATCATCCGCATCCAGCACAGCCGAGCGAGGAATGGTGAAGCCGATGATTAGAATAGACCAGCAGGATTACCGCAGACAGGACAGCAGGTAGGAAACGTGGGATCCATTACTTCTCAGAATTAAAAAAACGCATTTGTTTTTTCCAGTAGAACAAGTGCTGCGTTAAAGTATTTTAAATGATCTGATTTTCCATATGGAGAATGAGATTTCCTTTGAGATCTCTCTCCAAACAAGCCCCAGGATTAACAACCAAAGCAAAAAACTTCACAATTAATTAAAAAAACAAAAAAAAACCCCAAAACTAGTCCTTTGCTTCAGTATTCTGTTATTTGTGGTTCTCTTCCTGTAAAGTCAGGCTGATAGTCATGTCACATCATTGTTGATTTGTGGTTAGGCATGTCATATGAAATGAAAAGTACAATTACATAAAATTTTCGTTTGTCAGTGGCAAGATGATGTGATTTACTCTGGAGAGTGAAGTAACCAGGTCATTGCTATGTCTGCTATGCTGTTGTCAGCAGGTGTGGAGTTTCTGTCCTTGAAGATGCTTAAAGATACTTAAAACCTGACTAGATAGGGTTGTGAGCAACTTGCTCTTGTTGACCCTGTTTTGAGCAGGGAAGTTGGATCAGATGATCTCTAGAGTCTCCTAGACTATCACACCATAGCAAATCAGTGAGAATGTGAATACAACTTTTTTCAAATCCTTCAAAAAATACAAGATTGTATTGCTGTCTACATAAATCAACTTTTAAATTTAGAAGAACAGCTGTGATAAATGAATGAAAGGTAAGGTAAATGTGCTGCAGGGTTAAAACATGCAGTGATCCAAGTTGTAAAGCTTGCACTATGAAGCTCTTTATATCTTTAAATTGATATATTATTCACTAGACAGAAAGGAGAATTCAGAGATGTGACTGGCAGGAAAAAAATACTACCAAAAATGGGCAGAAAATTGTGCTTCCACTTGAACTTGGATGTTCAAATGTTCTATAGCAGGGGCATCTTTCAAATACTTTCAGTGAAGTTAGACTAGAATATAACTCAGTTCTACTCTACACTCCCTTGTTAGAGTGCCTGACCATCTTCAGATTATTTTTTAGAGTTTTATTAAGGTTGTGAAGATTTAACTCCTTCTTGGGTTACTAATATTTTAATTGTAATTTTCCTCATAAAAGATGAACAAAACTTCTTTGTGAACCTTTTATAGCCCATCATAAGTTCTTGAGGCTTCTGTTGTTACTATTTTTTGATCTGTGCTTCTGTATGTGTATGAAGTTTATTAAATTTCTGTGAAGAGAATTATTTTGTGCTATATATCTGTATTTCAAAAACACAGAGACATCTGTGAGCTGTGTCTTGGCTTCATTTTGTTGGGGGTTTTTTAACTTCTTAAATTCCTTCTAAAGAGAGTACTCATTGCTAGTTTTTACAAAGGTTTTTTCACCATGATTCCTGTGTGCAGAAAGTATTTTTAGAGGCATCTAGATCACACTTAAATTTGTGATAACTACAACTTCAGAGATCTTCATCACTAGCCCTGACATTGGTATTTTATTTCTGTATATATCTTAAATGTCAGTAGTATGTGTTATATAATGAGTCTTATTCATCTAAATACAGCACTTCTGTCATGTGCTCTTTCTCAGATACATTCACTGTGTTCATGAGAATTAGAAATCAGCAAAGTCAGGATGTTAGATTAGGACTTAACAAATTGGACAATGAGTTGCCTGAATACGTGGAATTCCCCTTTGTGGATGTATTTTGTGGACCTTTAGTTAGGTTTCCTCTGGGATACTTTGATCTCATTTTGTGAACTCTTACGGACAGTAATTTTGAACTGCTTTATTAGTTTAAAAAACCAAAAATTCTTCACTGGCAAGTTTCAGGTTCTTGGTACTGTACAACTTCCAGCCCACACTAAATGTTCTTGTGGGTACTCTCTGTATACATCACTGGTCTATAAAGGTGAATAATAAGACAAATAAGACTCTCTTCCAGTAACTCACTGGAGTAAACTCCAGTTTACTTGGTATGATTGTTCTGATTGTAATGTGATTCTTAGAAATCAAACATAATGACTATTCATTTAAGGATTGTATTCATGCATGCTCATTAGATAACTGACTACAATTAACATGGCCAAACATATAATAAAAATGAGCAAAGAATTTTTGCCTTGGATACCTTTCAAGAGTTCTTGAAGATGTGTTTGGTTGGAAAAGAGTGTGATGATATGTAAGTGGTGTTAACTGAATGCAGATGCGTACCTGATTCCTTGATTTAACATGCCTTAAAAATTTATATATAGTTAGAATGCTGACAAAAACAATCACACTTTTTATGCAGTTTATCATAGACAATCTAGGAGAATACAGAAATATCAGGAGAATGCATTATTGCTTTTAATGTGATTTTAAAGTGCAATATTACTCGACACTATACTAAGAAAGGAGGCAACCCCTAATCAATATTTATGGCCCTTCTAAACCTAACTAGACTTTCAGAGTGGTTTACCTCAAAGAATTTCATCACCATAGAGAGGCTTTATCTGTAGGAGCAATAGCATAAAGAAATACACACTTAAAATTCATCCATTAAAATGTGTTATCAGAAGCACAGAGAATTACTTCAGCTTAGATTTCTAATATGCAAAGCTTAATTGGAGAGTATTTCTTCTGTGTGTTTTTAGGGGAAGGAGGAAATCGATACAGGGTTGGAACTAGATGATCTTCAAGGGCCCCTTCTGTCCTGTGACCAACCCAGACCATCCTATGACTCCATGATTTGTTGAAGGGAATTCCTATTAGGGTACTTAAATAATTGATCACTGCATCAGTTCCTAGACAACTAATTTACAGACAGAATTAAATTAACAATTTTTAAAGAATACTTTGTATTAATTTGGCTCTTACGGCCAATTTCCAGAAGTCTGTGAGCAATCTTGTGTTAACATCAGGTCTCATCATTCTTGACACATTGTGTCTCATTGGCTGGAAATCCAGTTCCTCTGTTTGTGCTGAAACTGATCAATATCATTTTGTTCTAAGGAAAAGAAAATAAATCATCAGCTGAAATCTGTCACTGATTTACTAGTCAGTTTGTTAAAATATTTCTATCTCTTACTACCATCCCAATAATGAAAGATGAAAAATTTTTCTGAAGTTGTCACTATAGTTCCATTTTATAATACTGTGTATTAGTAATTTTTCTATGGAAGTCATAAAGTTCTCAGTGAAGAAGCACTTTTGATAGTGTTTCAGTTGCAGTGAACAATTAATTAATTTTAAATTTATAGCAATAAAGAGATAGAAGATATATAAATTTACACACCAGCTGGGTGCTCTTCATAAAGACAGCATGCTGTCATGTTTGAAATGTAACTGAAATGGCAGAAATTTGTGTACATGCTGCCATGCTGTGCCTGCTATTCCTTAACTTTCAACTCCCCCAGAAACTGATTTTATAAGAAACTTATTATAAGGCATTATCTAGGTGGCATAACCTGAGTTCTCTGCTGGTTTAAGGTTTTGCAAGTTTGTAGAAAAGCAAGCAACCAAACAAACCCCCACCAAAACCCAAATTCTTGGATTCAATATGCTAAAATTTAGTTTAGATCTTTTGACATCAGCCAACAAAATTATATTGTGGATTTTTACTACAGGAGATATGACACTGAAAGTCTTTTTTCAGTTATCTCTGCCTTGTGGCATAACTAATAATCTTCAGGAGAACAATGTTAATATATTACATTCCTTTCTTTATCAAAGTTGTTGGGGAAAGTAGAAAGCTGCCTGTTGTGTTACATGTGGTTAAAATGATTATTGCAGGCAGAAGATGTTAAACTTTGACTCATTTCCTAAAAATAGGTGCCCAGCTGCAGAGAACAGCTCAGGTAATCTTTGCTTAAGGCAGTAATGATTTATTAAATTAGGAAAAGGTTTTTCACTCTGAGGGTGGTTGGGGACAGGAACAGCTCCCCAGGGCAGTGGTCACAGCACCAGCCTGACAAAGTTCAAGAAGCATTTGGACAATGCTCTCATGCACATGTTGTGACTCTTGGGGTGTAGTGTGCAGGGCCAGGAGTTGGACTAAATGATTCTAATGGGTCCTTTCCTACTCAGGATATTCTGTGATTCTGTGAAATACAGACTTAACCTTTTGCAGGCACCAGAAAAGTGAAATCTCTGTCAGTTTTCTACTCAGTTATTTCTCTCATGGGTTCTGGTAAGAAATAGCTCTGCAGTCGGTTTCAGTGAGGACAGTTCTGGGGCTGATTGCTGTTTCTTGATGTAATGTGGCAACGGCTAAGTAGGGACTGGGTTTGACCTCCTTTCTCTCTTTACCAGAAGAAAGGTCAAATAGGTTGACTAATCTTCATAAATTTTGAAGGCACGAAAGGCAGCAAAGTACATTTGTTGTAACCAAGTTGATGTTTCAGGCAAAGCTTCATTCAATTTCTTTCATGTGTCCATGAATAATTTGTTATTTGAATCCTGTAAATGGCAGATGGCAAACTGATCCTGTCAGTCTGCTGTGCAGCACACAAGAGGGTGCTCATTAATATCACAGACTCCACGGTTCAAGTCTGTATTTTTACCTGTTGTGTTGCTGGCAAATACAGCTTGAATGATTCTGGAGGAAAGGTAAAAAAAGTGTCATTCTGTGGAAGATTGTTGTGTCAATATTTGGAACCAGTGTATTTGGAGAAATATGTAATTTTACAGTAACTAGTATCACCCATGTGGATTATTTGTTTCAGTTTTTCTTATCTTTCTTTAGGTCTCAGGATACCCATGGACCAGAACTGATACTGCCTGCCAGTATTGAGTTCAGGGAAAGCTGTGAGTAAATAGTGCAGTTAGAATACTAACCTGTTAATGCATTCTTCTATACTGTAATATTTCAGTCAGTTTGAAAACTTAAGGGTGATTTAAGTAAACATTGAACAAAACTATGACTATACAGATGCTAGAGAGTCTATTAGTATAATTTGTTTTGTTGGGAGAGGGTGAGCAGATACTTTAGATACTGAGGCATGTTCATGCGTATCTTAATTCTGATTGCATTTCAACTCCTTTAGATTTTTAGATTAAATGTGAAAAAATTATAATCCGATCTCCTCAACAGTAGCTTGGATTCATTGTCTTCTATGTAGTTTTCTTGTGTCTTGTGTAATAGATTGCATCTTGGTCAAAATCCACTTTCTATAAAATCTGAATAGGTTTACATTGTCATTTAGAGTTTAATTTTTTATTATCTTGGTGCGCAGGTTTTTAAGGCCTCAGATCTGGTAGCAAAATAACATACTAGAGATTGCCCGTACTTCAAATATTTGAAACTAAATAGATTGGTGAGCAAGCAAAGATTGATTTTTATTAGTATGAGAGCTTTGTTGGAGTAAAATGTGCAAGAGAAATCTTCCATTTTCCTGTTCCTTTGAAGATGCAAATTTTCAGTAGATAGGAAATAGTACAGAAATGTTTCCCAGTGATCAGATTTTCTGGCTTTATATGGAAGTCTTTTGTTAGTGTGTCTAACACTATGTACTGTAGTACATAATAAACAACTTAGAGTTCAAATTCCTGTAAGTTGCTCCCCCTTCCTCTTCTTTTCCCAAAGAAAATCCTTTATGCCTCAAGTTATGAAATAGTTTTCTTTCATTTTCTTCCTGTCTTTGGATTTATGACATACTGTTTCTTTTCCTCTTTGTCTGCAGCTGAAGATGCCTTCTTATCTGCCATTATAAATTACACAAATAGCTCGACAGTTCATTTTAAACTGTCACCAACATATGTTTTGTATATGACATGTCGGTATGTATTGTCCAGCCAATACAGACCTGACATCACTCCTGCTGAGCGTACTCACAAAGTCATTGCAATAGTCAACAAGATGGTGAACATGATGGAAGGAGTGATACAGGTGAGTTACTCTGCCAAAATAATGTCAAGGGAATTACCTACATTTTGTTGATTATCGAGCAAACTTCTTAGCCTCTTTCTTAGTCTGACCCTTAACCAGTAGTTGATTAAACAGTAATACCTGCACTGACTGCCCTTATGAGGGGCAGTCATTGCTTTTATGTCAGTGGTAAGAAACTCTCACCTGAGCAAAGTGGGAAGTTAGGGAGTGGCTGTTGCTCTGAAGATTATGTTCCCTGACAAGAGGTGACTCTTTTCTAGAAGGTAAGATCTTTGCAAACATTTCTGGCTGTGAACCCTTGTAAAACAAGTTGGATCAGCTTATTAAATAATACTGTATAAGTAGCATTTGTTTGCACTGATTGATACTTGAAATGAATGTATTAAAAGAATAATGACTTTTAAATTCTGACCCTATCACTTTTACAACTTTGGTAACCACAAAAATGGTTGGACATCTTGAACATAAAACTGGACATAAAACTTGGACATCTTGAACCAAGCTGACACAACTGCTTTGTAAAGAGAAATACAAGTTCTCAAATGTTCCAACGTTTTTATATGTAGTCTAACACTCTTGCTACTATATGTACAAGACTTATACAGAATCACAGGGGGAATTTTGTTTAGTGAAAAAATGCAGGATAAGATCCACTGGGCTGTCTGTGATATTAGACAATACATTGTGTATCTTGCATTGATAAAACAGACTGGTAATTTTCTCAAACAGGTACTAGTTCATGTATCCTCAATAATTAATTAATTAAACTTCTTTGTCTGCAGGTTTTTCTTAGAAGAAAAATTGAAATCTGTTTCTGTATTTATTAAAACAGGTGTGTTCATTGCAATTAGTGCTGCCAGAGTAGCAGCAAGGACCCTGCTGCACTAAGTGCTGTACAGGCATAACAAATATGTCAGTCCTGCCTTAGAGAATTTACAATGCAAGTGTTACACAACAGCTTGATTAAGGGAGAGTAGGAAAGTAAACAACAGGAGTGGCATGAAACTCATAAGCAAACTAAAATGGTTCAGGTTTTGGAAATATTTTAGTGAAGTTTTCTGCAGGGGAATGTTAGCTCTAGACACCTGTGTAATCTTATAGAACAAGCTCCATTTCACAAGAAAGATTAGGAGGAAATGCTGTTGTTGAGGACACTTTGCAATAAGAAAGTAAGATTTGCCTTCTTACATTTGAAAGTTGATCGGAGTCTGAACAGCAGTTTCCTTCTGAAGTGAAGAACTGGTATGTTGCTTTGAATCTTGATGTCACAGTCGTTTGAATCTTGATGTCACAGTCAATGGATATTTGATAAAATTGAAATGGTATCAAAAATTAATATCAGGCTCTTTTATTAAAAAAAAGAAATTAAATTTGTCTATGGAAGAGAGGAGACTGTGGCTACAGCGGAGAACATGAACTGGCAAGAGCCTGCACATAAGCAATTCAACGCCTAGAATGGAAAGTAAACAGAGAGAAGTAGTCTTCAAATATAAACTGGAAGTTACAGGTCTGAATCAAAGAAAGTCACTCAGTTTATAGAACTAATGTATACTAGTTATAATGAACCTAAAACGACTTGTAGTGACAGAGGTGGGTACAGTGGGAAAGCAGAGATAAAATTTTCTATTCTTAGTGTTGAATGGCTAATGAGGTGGCTGCTAGAAGATATTACAGGAGTGGACTCAAACATCAGTTTGATTTGAAAGAAATCAAAGCTAGAAAGTAGATTATCCTGTGAAAAATATTCATTTACTGCACTGAGAACAGCTTCCCAAGTCACATGCAGCCTTGTAGTTGTAAGCAAATGTATTTTCTATAATCCAGCTAATGCTATTACAAAGCTGTTAAACCCAGCTGTTTGTCTGGACTGTCCTTTGTGAAAGGCCATTTCTACAGCCTTGTAACTTCAGCTGCATTCTAATCTCCAACCTAAATATTACGGAACACATCAGCAAAGAAGCAGTATTTGTGGTTTGTGAAAGATGTTGCCTAGTTGGAAGAACTCCAGGAGGAGAGGAGTCAGAGGTTGCATAAAAATTGGGAGGTTCATTCAAACGTCATAGTGAAAGGAGCCAGAGGAAAGGGGGGGAAAATACACCTGGGACAAAAGAGAAAAACTTCAGTGAATTTCAAGGTTAATAGGCTGAAGGCAAAGAAATGCACTGATTCTAGGGACCAGTAAAATGTCTTTACATGGACCTGTTTTAGTGGAGTAGAAACAGTACAAGCGTAGCTAAGTCAAATCACTTCATCTAAGGTGTAATAATAAGTGGTTATATTTATGGCTGCCACAGTCAAATTACCATGTAATAAGTTGTATCACAACAGCTTTTTTGTGTGTCTCAAGCGTAAAGCATTCCTGCACTGAAGGGGATCTGATGGTGTGAGAGACAGAGAAAACAAATGAGTGGCAAGCGGAGAGAGGCACCCAAAACTGGAGTGAGAAGGGGCACAAACTCCTGTGCTGGATTGTGGGAGTAAATTAATGGCTGAGATCTTAAATTTCCCTGCCTAGATCAGAAAGCTGTCGAGTCTCTGTGAAGTTACTCAAGAAGTATTTGCTAACAAATTAAATTTGTGACTTGATATATAGTATTTGTATCCAAATATTATATATGACTTTGTATGAAGTAAATATAAAATAGGAGAGATCTATGAGAAGGCTCAGTGCTTTCAATAAAAAAGCAGGATTAGAAATTTAGTTCATGTTAAAAAGACTTTTTTTTGTATCCTTTTTTTTTTTCCCCAAATCATTCTGTGGCATTTTTTTCATCCTTTTTAAATTTTAACATTTGTTTGTTGAAGGAGCATTTCCTTTTGTTGTGTGCCAACACATCTTCAGTCAGTTAAGAGTGCTTTGGTTGCAAAGGGAGAGGAAACAAAAAAGCGGCAATTTGGTGTTTTGAACTCTAACTAAAATTAAGATAGTAACACCTCAAATATTTACATCTAAGCTCACTGTGTTGCAGGTAGGGGAGAGTGATATGAACAGAAAGCAAAAAATAATTAAGAGCTCAGTTCTAAATAATCAAACATCTGGTGTGTTCTTTTTTTTTATTTTAATTCAGTGTAGTGTTATATTTACCAACATTTAAGAAACTTAGCGTGGTATTTCATTTGACTCTTCTGTTGATTCAAACAATCTTTTTGTTCTTTAATTGAAAAGTCATGTTTTAAATCTGTCCTAGGTGTTCTGTGTATTTTGTTTGCTTTTGAATGTTGTTGTTTGTTTTTTTTTTTCATTTTGGGTGGGTTTTTTTTTTTCCCCTCTTTTTGTGTTTGTATATTGTCTCTATTGCAGCAGTGTGGGCAAATGGCTCCCAGGATCTGTTGTTTGGATTGCTAGTTACCCCATTGCCTGCAAAAATTTCTGCACACTGAGCATGGAGTAACCAGTCTGGGATAGCAACTAGTTTAAGGCATTAATTCCTTGAATTAATTATGACATGTAGGCACTTCAGTTCATAGCTGTTGTGCTACTGGTCCTGTTAAAATAATTAATTTTTTAGAAGGAGCTCAGTTGCATTTTAGCTACTGATTAATGCATCTGTGTATAACTGTGAACATGTGTTGTACCTTCATATTTAGTGTTTGATTTCTAAAGCTTTCATGATTGTTCACAAGTTTCTTTCTTCTATTCTGTTTGATTTCCTTCGTCCGTTTTTCTCCAGGAGGTAGACCAGGTTGATCAGGTAGGATATATTTGCTGGGAACTGATCCTAGCTATGTTGGCTTAGCTCAGTTTCTCATGCTGCTTCCATATCAAAATACAATACTCAAACAGCTGGACTTGAACAGTTCATAACACTCATTCAGCAACTGGAACATGCAGTACTAAAATCCTTTTTTGACTTTGCAACTTTTACGGCATTCCATAATTTCTGCTTAACGCACTTCAATGTGGATATGAAATGACCAAAGTTCTTTTTCTTCCCTTTATTTTCTTTTTTTGTTGTTTGTGGTTCCTATTCTTTGGATTTCATCTGAGGTTGCCTGGCCTGGCATTTGTGGTCGGGAGATGGTGAGATAGATCAGTACTTGATACTGAATCACGTGGTATCAAAGCCAGTGAGCGCAGTATCAGTGTGGCAGTGGGCAGTAGTGAATATGCGCTTAAAAGTGCACAGATTACCAGATACTGCATCTGCTAAGCTCTTAGCACTGTGTAATTAGATGCTTACACTGTGGCTTTCATTGATATGGCTATTGGCAATCTATTAGCATTTCATGAGTTGGGTGAAAATGTTCAAATTGAGCGTAGTAGTTACAGCAATTGCGGTATTACGTACAAACATTTTGCAAATATCTGGTATCTGAGAGATGTTTGGTGAAATGGGAAGAGGTACTGGTCTATCTTTTGGAGCCTTTTTAAGCTGCCATGCTGTATCAGAAAATTATTTCTCTGTATTATTTCTTGCTTCTTTCCACTTACAGAAACAGAAGAATATTGCTGGGGCCCTTGCCTTTTGGATGGCAAATGCATCTGAACTACTCAATTTCATAAAGCAAGACAGAGATCTTAGCCGAATTACTGTGGATGCACAAGATGTTTTGGCACACTTGGTTCAAATGGCATTCAAGTAAGGCTATCAAACTTCAATTACTGTTTTCTTTGTTTCTGTGATTTATAGAACAACTTCACATTTCTGTCAAATTTTAGATATTGCAATAATATCCTTTGAGTATTGTTAAATTCCTGAGAGGAAAACTTAAAAGAGCAGCCTAGACTTACTTCTTTAGACAGATGCCCTGTTTTGTGAATATGGATCACTGAGTTGTGCACGGGTTTCATCTGTTAGATGATCTTGTGATAGTTGAGGCTGCCAATGATAATTTGAAGGAAATTTAGTTTTTGTTGATTGCTTTCTTTTAATTTAATGTGAAATCGTGAAGAAAGGTTAGTTTTGCTGTTAGTATGTAAATACATAGGCTTAAATATTCCTGGATCTTTAAAGTAATGAATCTTGTAGTCTTTAAGGGCTTCTAAATATAATCTACTTTAATAATTCTCATAAATAGCAATTTTCAGAGTGACTTTTTGCACAGATTTTTCTTAAAAAAGGAAGGACAGGTTTTGGTTTGGAGTAAAAATCAAGCTTACTTGTCAGCTCAGGCAATAACAATACTGATTAAAGGAAAAATTGAACTAAATAACCAAACAGGAAAGGAAACCCTCAGAGGAACTTGTCCTTGAATAAAGATAACAATATTGGCTGAGCACAGCATTAATCAAAAAGAAAGGCTTAATTTTTGTTCATATGCAGATTTTTCCTTCACCCAAGCCACTACTGAAAAAGTGTTTCACAGCAAATTTGCCAATCAGAAACTTAATGTTTAGAGGCATCCCAGTGTACCTTGGGTGACTTAGACCCAGCCTACTCCCACTTGTAGGATGATTATTTTAAATACAGTATTTTAATTTTCCTGTAATATGAAATACTGTATTGTGTGCTCTTTTTATACTGTGATGAGACTGGGAGACCTAGCCATGGTTGAACAGTTTAGCTTTGAGGGGCTGTGTTTCTCAGAAGAGTAATATGTGTAGTTTGTGAAACCTTGTCATTGCTTTCAGAACTTTAAAAAGGTTTCAGGGGAGCACCAGACCCCTTTGTATGGATTCCCACAATTTCCTTTTTTTTATCTTGTTGATAAATTTTGGGCAAGTAGGGCATAGCAAGTAGCTGTTTTGACAAAGTCTTTCAATTTTTTTCAATCTCTAAATCACCAGTTGTTAATGAAGCTGTGCCTTTTGCCACAGCTCAGTGTCTTGAATTGGTGTCTTAAAATAATTTCCTGCTACTTTAATTGGCCGGGTAGTCATCAAAGACAGAATATTGCTGCAGCTAGGAAGGAGTGGTGCTGTATTTCTAATTTTGCATCTAGACTGCTCATAATGTACATAAATCTTGAATTTTAGCTGTGTGGATTTTCCCTAAGTATAGTGTAACACGGCAGATTCCAAATGTGTGTATTAAACTTCTGGAGACCCCTGAAAGATAGACTTAGAAGGCAAATAAAAAAGCAAACTGAAGCATAAACAGAAAGAAGTGCTGTGGAAATGTCACTTGGTGGTAACTGGTATATTTCAGGACTGGTTGAAATTGCCATGGATTTAATTTCTAGCAATTGTATTTCATTAAAAATGTTTCCAGTGAAACGAAGGGGGAGTTTTAGAAAGCCGTGAAATATTTTCTTGTATACATATGTTTACAATCTGATTCCTTTTTAGTTTCAGTTCTTAATAGAAAATATGAATTTGCAAAAATAGAGTTAAAGAGAATGTTTAATTATTTGAAGAGAAAGGATACTAAAACAGGTTTTCATTTTGGGGTAGTTAAAGGTAAGAGAAATAAAAGAATCAAAAATTTCTCACACAAAGCTCTAGGGTCATTTCAGGATTTTGTGTGTTGAGTCACAACATGAATTTATTTTTTTGTTAAGTACTACTCTTGCTAGATTTCAAAACAAAGAAAAATCTATTTCTGTTTGGAAGAGTTATTTTTTCAAACTTATGGAACCCAAGATTGGCCTGACAGCATCTCTTTGTGTAGTTTATGACCGTCTCTTACCAATGTGGTAGCAATATTGCATGTAAACATATTGTTCCCAGATAACCTAATTGTTTGTCCAGCATTTGTAGGAAACATATGGGAAAATTGGTCTCTCAGGCCTTTTAAAAAGTATTATTTGGTTCCCTATAATCACATTCATAACACAGAAATTTCAGGAATCTTGTAATTTGATAGAACTCTTTTCTTTAGAACCTTTGTAATGAACACATAGAGGATTTAAAATTCACTTTTTTCCCCATTCCCTTCCAGGTACCTGGTTCATTGTCTGCAGTCAGAGCTTAATAACTACATGCCAGCATTCCTTGATGATCCAGAGGAAAATAATCCTCAGAGGCCTAAAATAGGTTAGACTACTTGATCTTTGCTGAATTTGCCCTTAAATCTGTATCCTCCTTGTGCCAGGGATTCTGAAATTGGATGCTGTGCTGCAGATGCAGTCTTGCAATGCTGAGTGCATAGGAAGGATTGCTTCCCTCTCTCCCTCCTGCTAGCTGCACTGCTGCTGACTCAACAGCCAAGTGTGCAGCTGTTCAAGCAACGACACACTGTTTAATTACATTCAACTTGATGTTTACTAGGATCTCTCCTTAATTTTCATCAGGGTTGTTTTCTGTTCAAGTGTCACCTGTCCTGTGCTGTTGCACAGACTTACTCTGTCCCACATGCATGACTTGACAGTTGCCTTTGACCTTCACAAAGTCCCTGTCAGCCCATTTCTCCAGCCTACTGAGACCCTTCTGAAAAATACTGTTGCTCTTTAGCGTATCAGTATTTTGCCTCTTCTTGGTACCATCTGTGAACTTGGTGAGAATGTGCTCCATCCCATTGCTCAGATCATTAATTAAAGGCATTAATTAAACAGTATCAGTCTCCCCTCAAAAAGTGAGGGAAGCCACTAATCTGTGATTGCCAACTGGACATTGTATCAGTAAATCCACCAAGTTCTGTTGTCCAACCATGTGTTGCCATCAGTTTATCCAGTCCTCACCTTGGCAGTTTCACTGTAGAGCTGTTATGGGAGAACTTGATCAAGAATCTCCTAGCTACTAAGGTCAGGCTGACTGGCCATGTAGATTCCTGCCAGTGTTCCTGCTGTGATACTTGAAACATGATGCTTGCCAGCAGAGCACCCTGCTCAATGTGGACTATCACCCTGTGTCTGTAATCCTGGCTCAGTGAGTGTGCTCAGACTTCTAATGCCTCAATAATTGAAGGAAAAGTGATCTGCAGAGCAATTAAACAGAGCATTCTGTTGAACTATGAAAATTTCATAGATACTTTCTGGTGCTTTAGGTATTAAGCTTTCTGTTCTTGCATTTTCTCCTGCTTTGAGCCTTCAAGGAAGACTGAAGATGCACTGCTATATTTGTAGTGCCCTGTACTGTGAGAGTATTTCTGAGGGTACAAACCCAGAAGATGTAGGAAACTGATACTGGAATAAAAGCAGATGCTTTTTGAGCTGCATTATGGATTTCTTAAAACCTACAGATATTTTTTTCAGACAATCCTGAGCTTCAATTCTAAAAAAAACCAATGGTCTCTTCAAAAGAGATTTCTGATTAAAAGTATTGCTTTTAAGAAGACCTGGAGATAAATGTGTTGCTTCCACTGGGAAGCATATGAGGGTGTTTGCTCTTGGTGATGCTGATAGAAGTCCCTGTTGCTTGTTAGATAATATTCCAATGGAGTAATTGGAAGATGGGATTTTGAAGTGTTATAAAAATCTGGTGTGTAAACAGAAGGTGCATTCTGTAGTTTAAGTGCATCATGCAATGCAAATAACTTCAGCTGAAATTTCTGAGTACAATTTGATACTTAGAAGAAGATATGGTATAATTGGAATATGCGTTTGAAGCAGTAGAATATAAAGGTTGCATAGAAGAACAGAATATGAGCTTGTTATAAAAACAAATAGAAAAATCAGTTTACTGATTTTTTACTGAAGTGAGAATGTGATTTAAACAATGGGTATAGCCAGTTATTTACTTGTATGATAAATATTTTCCCCAAGAACTTATTTACATTTCAGGGGTTACGTTCCACCTATCATTTTAATGTTGTTCTATGTTTAAAATCATGGAGCAGTAAATGTATTTCTGAAAGACTGTGTAATTAAATACATGTAGGTTCCACCTAGCATTCACCAGCCTGGCCTGAGTGTCATTGTGTTACTGCCTAAACCAGGTGTACTCTGCATTTTGTGAACATGAGTGACTTTTTGTTTTATTTCTGTAGATGATGTGCTGCATACCTTGACTGGAGCCATGTCCCTGTTGCGAAGATGTAGAGTAAATGCTGCTCTGACCATACAGCTCTTCTCCCAGCTGTTTCATTTTATCAACATGTGGCTTTTTAACAGACTAGTTACAGCCCCGGATTCAGGGTTATGTTCACATTACTGGGGAGCTATCATGCGCCAACAGCTTGGCCACATTGAAGCCTGGGCAGAAAAACAGGGTTTAGAATTGGCTGCTGATTGCCACCTGAGCAGAATAGTACAGGTGAGTTTATTTCTGATTGACACCTCTCACATATTCGTGTATTCAAAGACAATATTTGCCGATGCTGTGTTCCTAGAAAATAGCACGTGGACAAGTATAGCTTGTGTGAGTCGGTCCTGGAATGCTGAAGTAGCATTGAGTTAAAGACACAAAGCATGTTCTCAGTATTGTTAATGTTTAAGTTACAAGTGAAATTAATAGTGAACATGGGTGTTAAATTTCCATTTATAAGACTGAGCCGTAACTATACTGAACAGAGACAGGAAGAGTAGCTGAAAAATTGATATGCTTCATTTATGACAGATTTAGTAGCAATTCATCTTTATTTAGTGTTTGTTTGGGGGAGGGGGCTATTGATGTCGCTTCTGTTACAAATCTGTCTTCTTGCTTTCTCTTTTCCCATCTCTTATCTAAAGAATATTTAGACACAAAGATTAAAGTTTTATTCTGGTTTGAATTTGTCATCTGGGAATTTTTTCTCCCCTCTAGGCAACCACATTGCTTACCATGGACAAATACTCACATGCAGATGTTCCAAATATTAACAGTACTTGCTTTAAGCTGAATTCTCTGCAGCTACAAGCCTTGTTGCAGAATTATCACTGTGCTCCAGATGAACCACTCATCCCAACAGTAAGTCTCTTCTATCACTCATTGTCCAGTTTTAACATACCTGAGATAAAAAAACCACCAGCTTTGAATAGCTATCTTACCTTTGGTGGATGTACTTCACTGACTCAAGCAGGGTGTTAACAAGAATCCCTTATGCTGAGTTGGAAAGGAAGGTACCATTCCATGTTGCACATATTCAGAAAGGTCTCGCTGCACTACACCATCTGTAATGAAATATAGAAAGGTGATAGAAGAGAGAACAGAAGCACCCCTACTATCTGGTTCTGTGTAACCAGAAGGAACAAAGTCTGATAATTTGTAGAAATCAAGGGAAAGCATCAGAAACACTACACTTTTTGACATGTGGAATATAAATATTGAGGGATCCTGAATCCCTTCATACAGGCAGCAGACAGGTTGTCCTTTGATTAACATATGGATACCTGGAATTTGTGTGTGTGTGTGTGTGTATATATATATATATATGTATAATGATGGTTTTGGGACTGTGTTTTTTTCTTGATATTTAAGATGACTGACTATTCAAAGTTTTATCCATGGCAAAATTCAAAAGACAGCTGTGTTTTTGCACAATTGTAAAAAACGCTCTTCGGGTAAACTCTTGACAGTTCACTGATCTCAAATCAAAAAAAAAAAGGCAGAGGCAGTCTGATATTTATATAGCTGAATGCATTGTGTACAAAGTCCATCTTTTATTAACTTTGGATGCATTTGTTTATTAAGTCAGAAGCACTAATACAACAGCCCGAAAGGTGTTGGGGGAATGGGAGGAAGGACTTGTAGTTTGGAGATGTTTTTATGCATTGGCTACCAAACTAAAAAGTTTTTTCCTGAAGAACATAACCTATATTACTGGTTTACACAGAAGTAGAATTCCATAGTTGCTTGATTTTTTATTAATAATAATAATATATCAAAAACATGCACCACAGATTTGGAAAATACTGAAGTAAAAATAAGAGCTTCTGTCTCATTTGCTAATACAATTATCTATGGGATTTCATAAAATAAAACAATGCAGTGTACTGACTGTACATAGCAGAGCCAAAGAACTTGATTTTTCTTGCAATCTTAGCATCTTTTTAATGTAAGTTTTTTTACCTTAATAAAATGATCCCTTTGTAGTAACAATGTGTTTCTGCCTTCTGTCCAGGAATTGATAGAGAATGTAGTAACTGTTGCAGAAAATACAGCCGATGAACTTGCTCGCAGCGATGGCCGAGAAGTTCAGCTGGAAGAGGATCCTGACTTACAGCTACCTTTTCTCTTACCAGAAGATGGCTATTCCTGTGATGTTGTCAGAAATGTTCCAAGTGGTTTACAAGAATTTTTAGATCCACTATGTCAAAGAGGTTAGTGCATTTGTTGTTTTGCAATGATCTGTGTAGCAAACACAGAATGCAGAATATATTTTAGATAAGTGTAAGCCACTTTTTCTTTGTGTATGCTTCAGTCTTTTTATACTATGTTGTTCAAGTGTTTGCTTTTGCAAGCCATTAAAATTACTAAGGCTTTTTTGATCCTTACCTTTTCTCACTGTCCCTTTCTTTCAGTTTCAAGATCCTAAGTAAGCAGTGCTGAGTTGTCGCCCTGATTTTTTCAGGTTTTCTAAAGCCTTCTGAGTTTACATTCTTGTAGAAAACTTTCTCACACAACTCTGTAAACCTATTGTTCTGCATTCCTTCATGGAGGTGGAGAAATTTGATGTACAGGTAGTTTGTCCAGTGTCATTGGCGAGGTGGCACGTTCACCCTCCAATCCACTGGCACCTTTTGAGAACTATAAATGTTGGAGTAAGAGGAAATAAATTAGTCTCTTCATCGTGACCATAGCTGTGGTGCATCATTTTTCCTTGTGTCCTCTGGTGATGCTGAGTTACTAGAGCCTGCTGAAATATTGTTTTGCCTTTGCTCCAAAACTTCTTTGATTTCTAAAATTAATGTGAAAATTAATTAACTATTCAATATAGTTAAAATCAAAAATGTTTTTTTTACTCATCAGCTGCTTCCATGTAACATTAAAAAACCCCATGAGGTTAAAATAATTCTTTCACTGTTGATCAGTGAAACTTATGGTTTGGGCATTTGTACTCCAACAGAATTTCAGATGACAAGTAAATGACATCTTGTGGTTGCATGAAATTGACTTAAACTTGTGAAAGTAAAGCACGGGGTCTGTCTGAGCATTTTCAGTAAATGAACAAGTTATAGTCTTTATTTGGGGCTACTCAGTTTTATTAGAATTTCTTGATTTTCTGCTTAAAAGCAGTTGTTTTAAAAAAAAACAGGAATGTCAAGGTAAATAAGAGGCTATAGCAGAGGAGGCTATTGAAAAAGCAGACTTGCTCTATACTACAGTGAACCTTTGCAATTGTTGCTTCCAACTTAGTTTACAGAAAACCTATATTCTTGCATTTAAAAGAAAAGTAGGAAAGTGGCTGTTTTGAAAGTCCAGTTAGTAACAGAGGATGTAGTTTTGAGACTAAGGAGCTTAGTCGAATCAATTATTTAATTAGTAAGTATAATTCAGTTGCCATACAAATGGCTGTATATTCATTATAAGTAAAGCTTTTTTAATGCATATGTTCAAAATTTTACTTTTTGGGTATACCTTAAGTTATGCTGAGAGACTTTTTGGAGTGAAACATTGTGAACTGAATTGCTGAAAAAGTGTCTTTATGAGGAGGAGAATAACATCATGGATGGAGTGATTAATAATTTCTGTGTGATGTGTGTTCTCAATGTCCCTGATTTAGGAGAAAATGTTGGATATTTCTGAACTGCTGTGGCTGCTTTTTCAAAACTGTAGGAATTTTTCAAATAACAAAAAGTAAATCAAGCTAAATACCTGTTAATTGCAGTGCTGCATTTAAAACTATATTGAGTGCACACAGAGCTTCTCCTCTGCTAAATCTGTGCTGAGATTGGTTAGCTAGACCCTCTGCAAAGTAGATTTCTGTAGCAGTGTTTTAATCAGAGTTCTGGTAGTTTGTATTCTAAAGGATGATTTGGTGTTTCATGTCTCTTCTGAATCTGGTTGGTAAAAGCAATATTTTGCAGCCCCGGAGTTTTCTATGAACTTGCAATGTCTTTAAGTAAGTGTTTCTGAGAAGCAACAGCTGTAGATCTATAGGATTTTGTAGATAATAGCATAAAATTGCAGCAAAGCCCATAATGGCATCTGAGATACAAGAATTAACATGTTAATGAATATAAAAATAATATTTTGTTTTAATTAATCCCTTGAGAAAGTACCATGACTATATTGACATTACTTTTTCTTTTAGGTTTTTGTAGACTAACACCTCATCCACGGTCACCAGGCACGTGGACAATATACTTTGAAGGTGCAGATTATGAAAGTCACCTGTCCCATGAGAATGCTGAGCTGGTAAGTATTGATTCAGTGAATAATTACTGACTGCAGTCTTGGCAAGCAATTGAGTTTTATGTGATCAGTTTTAGTCCTTATTAGGAAGAATAGGCTTCATAATTAAATCTGTAGTTCATCAGTGAATTTGGTACAGTTAAGGAACTGTTTGGAGATTTTTTTAAGTCACTGTTTTTCTAGGCTGTAGCATGATTATAATTTTCACAGAAGTAAACTTTGTCATATTCCCCCAGTCTGAGAATAAACAGTGAAGAAATTTCTTCTAAACACAGGCAAAAATATATATGGATGTGGATCCATAAATAACTTATGGAACTGCAGGCTGCTTTTATTTATAAATTAGCAGTTACCAACCAAATATTTAATACTAAGTTCTAGTCTGGTGCTTTTTCCTGAAAAAAAAAAAAATCTTTAGTTTTCCTTTACATTATACTTACTAAAAAGGGTCTCACTTCAGTGCAAGGTAAGGGTTTTTTCTCTTCTGTTGTAAGGGTTTGTTTGTTTGTTCTGTGATGGATTTTTTCTGCTTGTCTGTTTGAATGTCAAAGTTACCGAACAGCTTGATTTTGGAAAGATGGTGGCTTTATATGAAATAATTTTTAGAGCAACGAAACAGAAATAGCATCATATTTTAATTAGTATTTTCAGCTTAAAAACTACTTGCATTTCTAATACTTGAACTCAGTCAAAAAGTACTAATATTTTTTTAATTACCCTCCTTGGCTCATATTTTTACTTGTCATGGGTCTTGTGGACCTTGTGGTTACATTTCAGTCTGAATACAAGCTAATGTGCTCCAACTGACATTCCTCAGCTAATGAAGATTGTGATGACAACTTTTTGAGTTGAGGAACTGGCAATGTTGAAAGATATAAAAAAAAAAAAATAAATTACTGAACATGTCTGGGGACTCCAGCTGTATTCAGGGGTATTCAGAAGTGAAATTTTTTGGAACTTTATTTCAAACGTTTAATTCTGCCTTTGAAATGAATTGGCTTCTTAATAATTCTGCAAAGATAATATCTTATAAAAATTGAAAAATTGAAAATTGAGCTCTCTGGGTAGATCACCATCACCTTTGTAGTAGGGGCCTATGGAGTCTGAACTTCAGTTTTCATTAGAAGTTACTACAGTTTTATAGACCAGTTACATTTCGATTTGTGATTCATTAATAATCTCATTATGAATTAAAGAAGGAGGAACAATGAGTAGACCTCAAAGTTTCAGCAGTGTAGTATAACACAGGTTTAGTACTTAATATGAACCCATATTAATTAAATGTTAGCTATTTTACCTCTAAAATAGATACCAGATACATTATTTAGGGGGTGAGACCTGCTGCTCTAACAAAGTAGTTTTGTTTGTAATGAACTATTTTGCTTAGTTACTTTCCTAGTCTGGCAGTGAATATGAACTTCTGAATTTTTTCTTCTTTCCCCTTCGCTATTTGATAGGCTCAGCCCTTGAGAAAAGAACCTGAAATTATCACTGTAACACTAAAAAAACAAAATGGAATGGGACTGAGCATCGTTGCTGCCAAGGTATGGAAGTCAGTTTGTTTAAGTCTCATTGAAAAAAGCCTGCTGTGGAAAATGTTAATGGAAAAAGTCTGTTTCCCTTACGTTATTTGTGCACATTGTGTTGACCGTGCTTTTATTCTGATTGGGAAATGTTTCTGTAAAACATATGGATGGGGACAGTACAAGGGAAAACATAATATGGATACAGTTATTATGACACTTCAATTCAAACCTCTGCTCTAGGTTTATTCAGTTTTTTCAGAGCCAAAAGTTAGCAGTGTTATTAAACGGAATTAATAAACAGGTGTATTTAGCACTTCTGCTGAAAGTAAAGAAGTAAACACAAAGAATGTGTGTGTGGGTTAATTGATGAATAAATATAACAATTCAAATGTATACATTAAAGTTGGAATACTTTCTGCCATGAAGACAACACCTTTTGCACAGAGTAGAGGTGCAAGAATGGCTTTACTTTTGTTTCTTTACAGTGGAGACCTACAGCATAATAGCCAAAATTGTGGGTGTATGCTGTAGCTAGCAGCACTACATAGTAATGTATAGAATGCACACACAGCTCCAGCCACCAGATGGAAGACTCCACTAGTTGGTTGGTTTTGCTTTATTAACTGAATCAAATAGCAAACATAATCTTTTGAGTTTAAAACTTGTTATAAATTATGCAACAGTGATACTAAAAAGTCTGTGTTGTGATTAGGTGGTATGCAGTAGATGGAAGATGTCTTTCCTAATGTCTCTTCACTGTGTAGTATGTGAAACTTCAGAACACTGTGGTACTCCTTGGCACTCAGTGCATGAGCTGAAAACATGATTGTTTTACTTCTAAGTTACCTCACATAATTAATTGCTTCTAAACAGCACTGTTTGGTTTTTTGGTTTTTTTTTACAACCTTCACTCATTTCATAGTCTGTTCTTGAAATGGTAATCTTGCATGGTATCAGCTTTTAAGAATTATTTCTGACATCTGTAAAGGAATACATGGTGTCAGGTGTATAGTTCTTTTAAACAATCAGCAATTATTGAGGAAACAGTTCAGGATCTGGAAAATGTAACTCAATTTTCTGCTCTGATTTTAGTGGAGTGGGTTAATAATTTGAGAAGCAAATTCTTGTTCTTGACACTGGATTAAATATGTATCAAACTTCTGACTGCCATCTGTATTTCTATTGAATGTTTCAAAATGTGCCATGGAAGTAATTTTTTTTCACTGTACTCTGTGAAATCTAATTTCTCATCGAGAGTGAAGCAGCATATTACAGGGGGAAAAGTTTCCTTTTTCGTTGGAGCTGGCTGGCTTCTAGATGTTGATTTAACAACTGACATTTAGCTTCCATTAGCAGTATGTAAGAGTGCTACTGGTCAATGTGTAAGCTTGATCTGAAAGTTTTTTACAAGTTATTTAATACATTTCATGAGTTCTGACATCTGTAAAGGAATACCTGATCAATCATGAAAGGAACAGTTTTCACCTGCACACTTGCTGAAACACTGGTTCAGACTGTCATATTTTATCTTAGTGCTGTGTGCTGCCCTAATACTGGAATTCTGATATAAAAACAGTTATGTTTTAAATCTTGCTCTGAAATAAGCAAGAAACAGATTGTTTTAGTTTTGGTCTATGTACAGTAGAAACTTCTGCTTAATATGAAGTCATCAGAATGTTCATTGGATAGAAATGATTATATGCATTGTTTGAATCAAGTTGCTGTAGTAGTTAAGTAGGATTATTTTCAAGATGTTCAAAGTTGCTTGCTGTGAGTAATTATCAGCATGTTTTTCCTGTAATAGGCTTCATAAAAAAAAAAGAGTAAAGAAGAATACAAAGAATATACAAGCATTAATTTTCTCAATCTGGTCAGAGCAGAACTGCTTAGAGAATTGAGTGAGTGTGACTGAGAAGCTAGCAAGGGTTGGTGCATTTTTTCTTTATATTCCTTAGATTGTTGATATTTACTGGCATATTTTTCTACATCTCTCAAGTAGTATATCTTTTAGCAGTATAAAAGTTAAATTCTCATTTTTAACTTTGAAAATGCAGAAACAAGTCCAGTAGAGTATTTGTTAAAATTTTCTAAACATTAACTGGATGGAATGCCTGAAATGAGAGGGAGAAGCAAGTGTGGAATAGATTCAGATTTTTCTAAACTTTCTAATAGTAAAAGGTTGGGTATTAGGTGCTCATAAAGTTGAAGAGATGAAAGCTCATACTTTCAGAAATGCCTAGTTGCTGCTGCCCTGCACAGGAGCCCAGTCTGATGCTGACCCAGTTGTGTTTAATGAACTGTTGGTTTCTACAGTGCTGCAAAAGGGTTGTCGCAGTAGAAAATGCAGCTGGTCAACAGGCCCTGCTCCAACCAGTGAAGGACAACCCTGAATCTGTTTAGCTTTTCTCAGGAAAACAGTTCTTTTCCTGTGATGTGACAAAGTACTTGCTTTCAGTAACGTATTGTGAGAATACGTTTGCATGTCAGTGCTGACTTGCCTTTCTTGTTACGTGTTACGGGGCTTCTCATACTTGTCATGGGCTTTGGATTGAGCTTGTTAACATGCAGCTTGATGATATTTTAGAGGTGGACAAAATGGACAGATTGTCAGGAGATCATAAAGAAAAGTAATACCAATGGACTGCTTTTCTTCCTTCTACCCATTGCAAAAAAAATGTGTGCTTTCCTAGTAAATCTCTGTTCATCTCTGAGGAAACATCTAAAAGTTTGTAATCTAATGATTATTATTAGTTTTGTGGTTTTATTAGCTTAAAGTCTGTGCCAATTAAGAGTTTCTAATGACAGAATTAGAAATCATACCTTATATAATACCTTTACACCAAATGTTCATAATTATCAAGTGATTGTTACGCCTTCTCTTCTGCAATCAAAAAACAAGGATTGAACTTGAAGCAAAGGTTGTACAAGCAGAGAAGGAATGCAGCTTGCATTGAAATGCTGTGCACCTGCTTATTCTTATGATAGAAGTATTACCTTGGGATACCAGGTGATTGTAAACATGTGTACATTATTGTAATTGAAACCAAAACAAAACCTGAAGAGGTGAGTCAAGAAGCATATGAAAGTGTCAGGTCCCTGGGGAACCCTGTGTTGGATCCTCTTCCCAACTAGAGACAGGTAAAATGTTTAAGTGCATTACTACTTTCACTTTCTAATCACAATTACTCATAATTTATTTAATTAGACATTTTAAAGGCCTGCCAGGAGTGCCAGAGAGAGCAAAAATTCAGTGCATCACGTAATTCACCTAACTTTTGTGTTATCTGAGGCAGGACAGGACCTCTGAGCAAACATGTAGTTAGTGCATATGCTATAGGCAAACATAGCAGAGAAAACAAGTTTACTTATGAAACAGCTGTTATCTTCCAGAGCACTGTAAACAGTGTTGTGCTTGTTTGGGTTTTGTTTTATTATTTCATAAATTGGAAAAATATCTAACAGCAATTCTTAAACGGAATGCTTTAAACCAATTTATATTTTTATTTAAAATTAAAGTGTGTAGCTTCATATGTGATCCAGAAGAATAACTTCCTGTTCTGCCCTTTGGTAGATAGTGCCTGTTTGCTTACAGTAATACTCTGTAGCTTTCTTAGCAATAGCTTTTGTAATGGAATATGGAAATGTAGTTGGTAGGAGTGGTCGGGCATAGGGAACGGGGAGCAGTGTTGCTTTTTGAGGTTGTGTGCAGACTTTGGTTGCTCTAACCCTGAAAGATATTTTGATGTTAAAAGCTGCCAGACTCCCAACCACATTGTGGTTAAGTTTTTATGAAATCCAGATGATTTGGAAGCTGCGTGTGCATGCAGTTTACTTTAAAAATATATCACTTTTTTGGGGGCTTTCGCATGTGACTTCTTAGCCATCTGTGGGCCAGCACATTACTTCCTGTTTAATTTGGAGGTTTTTTTGTCTTTAGTACAAAAGGGCTCCCTTTTTGTTTTTTCTAGCAGTTTTCAGAGTTTAATAAAGCCTCTAAAGTAAATGGAAGTCAGAACAGCATAACTGATTACGTAACAGTCTGAATATTGTATTGGTTATAGCTGGTGTTGATAAATGCTACACTGTGTCATAGCATCGAGCTCCGAGTTATCTTGATGGGTATCTTGGAAAATCCAGCAGACTAGAGCTGGTGGTTGCTGTTGAGGGCTGGAAGAGAAGTGGAGAATTGTTTTTTTTCTTTCAAGGATCTGTAGTCCCGGAGATCAAAATGTGGTTTTCTGTTGTTGGAAGAACAGAATCCATGGTAAGTCCGTTCAGGTTTCTGTTGGGACTGTTTTTCTCTGAAGTTTTACTATCCCTGTACTTCTTCCTGCTCTCTTGCCTGTTTAAACCTGCCAGTAGTTATTTGTTCATGTAGCAACTATGTAATACAGCATGCAGTTAAATATAGTCAGATGTTAGTAGCTAACTTTCTAAAATCTAGAGAGAAAAAACTAATTTTTTAGCTTGTTCTTCATATGTACTTCTGAAATTTGTGGAAGTGACTATTAATATTTAAAGTTTCAGGTGTGATAACTACTGTTTTACTGTGCCAGAGCATGAATAGCATGACCTGTGATCTGTTTACTTGTCATATTAGTTGGCTTTAATCCAGGTTCCTCTAAAAGTCTGTTTTCCTCTTAAAAAATCTTAGTAGAATAATTGAAAGCAATGTCCCAAGCAGTGTAATCTTTTTAATACTCTCTAGACCCTTCTGAAAAGATCAGAACATTCAAATTCATTGCAGTTAGGGTGTCTTATTCAATATGTTCGCAGAAGAGAGGCATTTAAATTCTGTTTAGATTCCTACTGCACGAAAGGAAGGATTTCCATGTCCTGCAGGAACGATAGAGCAAGTTTTGTTGATTAATCTTTGCATGCTGGTTATATTCATTAGTGCATTGTGATTTAGTTCTTTAAAATATGGCACACTTCTACTTCTTGTCCAGTCATCTTTTAGTAGTATCAACTGAAAAAGTTACCTTAAAATATATACAAGGACCTTAAAATACATATGTATATGGCCCCACTGGCACATAAATCAGAGTGTATTTTCTAGGATTTTTTAACAGGTAGTCAGACTAAGGAGTGCTTACTGAAATAGTGTGAGAGGTGATAAGGTGTTTCTTTTTTAATAGAAGCATTTTAAACATGAGTATGACAGTTCAGCAGTAAATCCTTCAGGGAACGGACTTACTGTTCTAAAAACAAATTTGTAAAATATACATCATTTGGCAATCTTGTTTGTTCTTAAAGATAAGTTAAATGATTCTAAGTTGCTTTAATTTCTAAACCACTGTTTGTCATTTTATATTTAGCAGTCTGTTCAAGGTGTTAAATTTAAGGAGGATTTGAGACCACAGGAATATCAATTTTAAAGTAAAATTTTTATGAAGGTTTTTCCTACAAATATCTTGTAGGAGATCCATGTAGAAGAAACAGGTTTAAACATTCATTTAATTATTTTTTCCCAAAATTGAAAATTATGCTTACAGTTAATTATACTGGTAACAATATACAAATGTGGATCTAACCTGTGTTTGCAAATATAGACAGTTGATAGGATTTTTTTTTTTTTTACTTTGTTAGCTTTTTACATGTGTTCTAAGTCTTAAGATTTCAAATACCTCAGCATTTAAAGCCTTCCTGTGGCTGTGTTTTCTAAGTATTTAAGGAAATTTTCTGGCCTTTCCTCCCAGCATGAATTAATTGAAATGTTTCAGTAATAAGATTTAAAATTTTGTGGAGGTGGTTTTTTGTTGGTTTTATTTTTTTTTTTTTTTTTTTTAGTGTTCAGTACTAAACGACTAAACTAAACTACTGGTGTTGTCTTAACAGGCTTCTTAGGAGAATCTTGGGGAAAATACAGTATAATTCCCATTTCCAGAACAGATTTCTCAGTCTCACAGAAATAAAATAATAAAATAGTATTTTGCCAGTAAAATAGTAGATTGCCAGTTTAGTCTTCATCATGAACAAATAAGTAGCTGTTTTGTTAGCAATTTGCCTGGTTTTTGTTGATTCCTAACTTCCAGCAGAGTTTTTGCTTAAATTTTGGTGCCCTGTAAATGTTGTACAAAATTTTTTTAATGCTTTTATGTGCTGTGTAAAATCTGAAGGTTACACCATCACAGTGTGATTGTTCTTCTTAGTAGCTGTGAGACCTCAGCTCTGCTCATGTGGAGTGGATTTTGTCTTATTTATTCGCTTGTATTTAGATTGATACTGCAAATATGTGACCCAGACATGTATTTTAGGCCTTCTGAAAGATAGTCAGTTTTTAAATTCATGTGCCATTTCCTCATTGCACTAATACCCTGTGTATGCAGGCATTTCTTAGCATGCCTGCTAAAATTGTAGTGCACATACACCGTAGCTAGAATTCTTGTACCAGGCTTCATTAAATTCTGGCATTCTAATAACTTTGAAAATTGTGTTTAGATGCGTGTTAATACAGCTTGCTTTTTTTTTCCCTATTAGTGGAAAAGACTTTTGGAACTTAGTAAGTTTCTGTGTTGACTTTTTACTGTATGAGTCATACTCCCAGTTGGAGTAGGAATTTAGGTGCTTAATAGTATGTGTTAGTGTACACACTAACAGGATTACATTGTATCCATCTGAAACTGCAGAGCCTGTATTTTGTGGAAGTTAATGCTCTGGGTTTTTTGGGCTGTAATTTATCCTTAAACTATAAAAGCAAGTTCCATTTCTTTGAAAAATGCAGAGATACAGGGTGGTTTTCTTTTTTTCCAAAATAAATTGCCCACTATGTCTTGCCTGTGAAGGCTAATGCAGACATAATTAAGCTGAACCATAAGATCAGAATTGAGTTACCGAGGGAGAGCATCACAGAACCTGCAGTACAACTTGTAGATTTGTACATAACTCTGAGTAGTATTAGTGTGTCAGTGCTCATGGAGTATTTATAGCAAATGTACATTAAAAAGTTAACCCTTGTCTGGTGAAATAGAGCTCAAGCAATGTATTTTCCTTGAGCTCAGTGAAAGGTTTTTCCTTTGAAATAAAAGAGAAGTGGAATCAAACAGGCTCATGTATTTAATTTCTTTTTTTTTAAATTAAGTGTGCCTTTAATGCATTTGTAGTATATCAGCAGCATTTATAATAATAAAGAAGGCTTCTTTTTTTCAGAAAGGTTAAGAAAGACTAATGAACAACATTGCTTAGTCTTTTACAAATAGTGTATATGAAACCTTTTGCATTTACTTACCACTTTTCCCATTTCATGAGAGTAAGAGTAAAGTAAAGTAAGTTAGGAACTGTTGCATACTTGATTCCAATCTTAGAATTAAATGTTAGGCCAGTTGCCCTCCTGGAGTGTGAGAGAAGTCATGCTGTTGTAAATGTATATATTTCTGTTTAGCACAGAAGATGCTAGAGCTCTTTATGTCAGTGTACGTGCTTTCCATGCTGAACACTTAAACCCCCATACAATTACATATGAACAAGAGTACAGTACAGTATAATTATTAATGCCAATTCAGGATGTCCACTTCAGAACATCCTGTGAGAAGCACATTCAGAAGATGAGAGTATGTTCACTTGCTTGCTTTGTGTGAAAGTCAATCTTGATTGCAAACATTCTTTTATTAAAAATACTCCATTAAACATAACAAATCTTCAGTCTTTTCTCTTTACTCCCTTAGAGGTTTCTTGTAAGTAGAGCATCTGGATACACCAGACATAGTTTTTAGGTAGTTTGATGTTTCAGATGTTGGATGTACTGCTGCCAATCTACCTTTTTTTAATCTGTGTAGTAAGACACTTCTCATCTGTTTTTCCCACTCAGTTCAGTTTAAAGCTGCTGTGGAATTGGTCTTAGCAGTTAAATGCTTTGTTTCTTTACTTGTTGAATAATGTTGATTATCACCAAAGTTTTGGTAATAATATTGTGCATTTTTTCTTTAATTGGAAATATTTTGTTTTGTTTAATTGGAAATATTTTGCCCACTTGTGACTGTACTTTTTCTAGCTCCAGAAATATGTGGATTTCAGCCCCCAACATGGAGGAGTACGTGAGAGGGGAAAGCAGAAGTGTGTTGTATCTAGAGTATGGGTCGGTTTAAAAAATCTTTTTAAGTCAGGGTACAACATGACTCAATGCAGCTGTAACCACAGCTAACAGATCAGGTTTAGATACAGTAGGCTCATTTATATTTGAAAGTATTTTCTCTAATGATGACAGATTTCCAAAGTGTCTGCATTGGTCTTGAGGCAACACAGGCCTTAGCTTTCTCTGACAAAGTGGGGTTTTTCTGATTTTCAAGTCCAGAAAAATTTGCCCTTGTTAGAGGTGGGACCAGTAGCTACAAAGTTGGCCTTTCTCCTGTCTCTGGGCCCACAGCAAGTAGTTCACTGAGTCTTAGACTTAATATGATTAGTACCTAAAGAAGATAAAATGTGTACTCATCCAAGCTAAAGAAGGCCTGCAGCTTTGTGGGATGTGAGTGTTTGGGTGGTCAAAAACCTTTGCGTTTGCCTCCTAGAGAGTGAATTTGTAAATTTGCTGCGTAGTTTAGTAAATTGTTATTTTTTAAAATGCTTACAAGCTTGGGTTATTTAATTGCTTCTGGACTAATTACTTTCCAGGGCAGTCCGAGTGAGACTTGATTCTGTTCCATAAACTTGCTTTTAAGGATGTTTATTAAAACTTGCAGAGAGCTTCTATGGAAGCTTAAGAATCTGGAATCAGGAATTAGCCTTGATAAAAATCAGTGAAATCTACTCTGGGTGTAGGCAGATAAAAGGCTGGTATCAGACTTGATAAGCTACATTTCTATGCTATTTTCTTTAAACACATTTTATTTGCAGTTGATTCATTCTGTATTAAACTGTTAAATTTTTATAAAATATCACAGAAGCTTAAGTGACTTGGAAAAACTGTCAGCTCTAAGCATTGTGAGACATCCCAGATACTTTTAGTAAGGTATATTTGTGTATGTGTGCACACATCTATGTGATAGTTATATTGTTAAAATAAAATCTTACTTTGTGTTTGAAGATATGAAGAATTTAAGAAAATCTTGAAAATTACTTATTTTAAAAGATCTATGGTTATGTGAACTACTGACATGTTTTGACATATAGTCTTGGTATCTGAAGCCACCTTAAATTGGAGTATTACTTAAAAAGGTTGGTGACTGTATGACACTTCTGTGGATTCAAAATATGTTTGGAGAGTGAAGATACTTTCAGTTCAGGACTACTTTTTCATTTTATTATTTATGTGAAATTTGAAACCATTTACATACATATGTACTTAAGACAGAAATGTACATTTCTATATTGAAAGATCATTAGGAAGACACTGACATTTTATGGAAAAATGTCAGAGTTGGCTTTTATATTAAAACTTTCTTTATATTAAAACATCTAACTTTTTAAAATTGTAATTGAAGGTTATTTTTTTAATCAGGTGTGATTTTGCAAGTCTTCATTGGAAGCTGTTCATTGCTTTAGTTTTATCAGGGTGATAAACAAAGTATATGAAGCTCAACGGGTGTGGGCCAAAGAGGCTTCAGAACAAGTACTGACAGGACCTTCGTGTTAATTGTCTGGAGCAGCACCGGTTTGGTTAGGTGCTGTACTGCAGATCTGCTCTGCAGATGCATAGTTTTTCCTTAATTACTTAATACAATTCTCCTGTTATTTTTAACAACTGTAAAAGTGTTTTTATAATAGTTTTTCTCGTTATAGTTCTCATTATAGGTATTGAAATTACCAGGTCATTCTAGAGGTCTCCTAAAACTGCAAGAATATTGCTAACCTTACAGAAAGTAAGGCTGCTTTGTGATCCACCTACATTGGGTGGGGCATGGGAGTCGTTCAGCTGTTAAGAGGTTAGCGCCTAGTCTACAGATGGACCTTCACTCCCTCTCATTCTTTAGACTGGGCTCCTGGTGGGGCCATGTTGATGTCTCAGCACCTCCAAGCCATCATTCTGCAGGTGGCAGGTCCCCATGAGCATGTCACAGCATGGGTGGCTCACCTGGGAATGAAGCTGCATGTTGATTCTCACTAGAAGGAGCTGGCTGTTGTTTCACCATGCCTTTATGGCTGCTTGTCCTGGCAAATACCAAATGGGAAGGAGGAGCAAGCAGAATTTCCTCTGCCTGCTTTTAATGCTTCTGTGGTGACTCATGGATAGCTGTGGTGCTGCCATTAAGAAGTCTGTTGGATATTCCTGTTATTCAAACTGTGACTTTTCTATACAGTTGCACTACATGGTGTGTTCTGGTTTTATGGCTGATGGAATGTATGTGAGACAAAGGTTCCTGCATCTGTTACTGACAAGGAAGTTTTATAAAACTCATCTTGTGACATATTAACACTAGCAATAAAATCTGTTCTCCTTAACTACTCCAGTTAAATCTGTTAAGTTTATTAATTTGTTACTGTGGTACTTTTGTGCATCCTCCTGATGTAGGAGTAGCAGTTTCTTTTTTTAGATCACTGTTGTTTATCTTGTTCTTTCCTTCATTGGTCTGAATACTTTATAGAAATAGCATTATAGAAATAATGAAGTTTATTTTAGTTGAGTATTCTTTAATGCTGCCTCTTTTATTTCTACAGTTTTCATAGTGATATTTTTAAGCAAGTGCAGTATTTTGTGCACAATCCTTTTAGACCAAGGAGGGGCTTGCAAAATAATCCTCACTGTGCAAACAATTATGGGCTAGTGTGTACTGATATATTATAAATGGATGTGATGGAAAAGGACTTGTTTCTTGTTAGGCTGTCCAAAAACTGAGGTTAGATTGCATTATCCAGCTTGGTCCTTTGGCTTCTTTAACATGACAGAGTTTTTGTAATTAAGCAGAAAATTGTACCAGGGTTAAAAGGGGCAAATACCCTTTTGGACAACAGGTATGAAATCTTCTTTGTGTAGCATTGTCCCAGTCTCAGCTGAGTTTTTTGGTTTTTTTGTTTTTTTGTTTTTTGTTTTTTGTTTTTTTTTAATGCATTAAATCTGTTTGGCTCTGTTGTATCAAATTAGTTTTCCTTCCATCCTCCTTCTCCCAGTGAATTTGTTGGGTTTTTTTGTTTTTTTGAGATTGATGTCTGTTTGACTTGAAGAATGAAAATCTTATAAACAAATATAATACTGGGGGGAGGTTGTTTATTTTCTTCACCTTTCAGGTTCTGTTTTAGTGAGGTACTGTAGTGGTTAGTTGTTTGCTCCCCTGCCCTGTGTCAGTGCCATCTTAAATATAATGTTATCACTATTCTAGAGGCTGAAGTTGTGCTGACCAGAAGTGCCAAAATGGGCTCTTTAACTGCTATGGATTGCCACAGTTGCATGAGTTATCAGAACTCTTCCAATCTTTCAGGCCCTACAAGAAAGTAATTCAGTTAGTTTATTTGTTTATTCAATAAATTCTTTACTTAATTCCTTTATGATAGGTGATATGTCCTGGGATCTAGCTCAGGTTTTCCAGTTATCCTACTGCTATTTAGAAGACAGTTAGAAGTGAAAGTTTACAAAGTCTTGATTACATCCTAATTTTCCAAATATGAGTACTTAGCGAGCACTTTTCCTGAATTAGTTGAGAAGAATATATGTGTGTGCATGTATAAGAGCACATTTATCAGAATATACCAATGTTATTTATACATGTTTTAAAAAAAAAGTTATCTCTCAGGTGAGATTTTAATGTTGGCTTTAATTGTTGGATTTTAATGGGTTTTTTTGTTTGCTCCAGTCTGACTGAATTAATTCATCTCCAAGATAAAGAGTAGTGTTTTCTTTAAAGCACCTAGAAGCACTTGCTGCAGTTCCAGCTGGTTAGCTGTTCTCTGCTCCACTCTTTGGTCATATTTTCAGGTGAAGTTAGATTTGCATGGACTCTGCTACTCATGGCCTGTGAACAGTACTGATAGGAAACTCAACAATCATCATCATCCAAATGCATAATAAACCCTTTCTGTGTTTCATTTCCTTGCTTTTTCTTTTCCTTTGTTTTTATTTATAGCCTTAGGTTGTAATTTTAGATTCCATCTTGTAAGATTTTTCTAAACATGTTTTTGTTCAGTGATAAGAACTATTTCAAACTAGCCTGCCTTGTAAAAAATTAAGCTACTTCTCTTTTCTAAAAGCTTCTCTATCTTCCTTCAGTGCAACTTTAAATATTGTCACACCCTGTACGGGGCCACACAGATGAGATACAGGTAGGTCTAAGGAAAGTAGAACTCCTGGCAAGTTTTAATCTCTGGATTTATTGATAGTGTTTCATACCTCAGTTTTTCATGTATCCTCTTGACTTGTAGCTCCTTTTAGTCTATCAGAGAGGGAGGACTCCTTGTTTATTTCATTTTTGCATGGTAGTTTGGTCGCTTAAACATTTTCCATACATTTTCTTAATTTAGGTTTAGAATAATGACCCAAGTTAACATTCTAGCAGACATCTGTATGCAGAAGTGTCCTGTGTTTATTTTTACTTCCCAAGCAGGATTAGAAAATATTTTGAAATTCCAGTTATTAAAATTCCAGTCAAATGGAAAAGTTGTCCTTTGTCATAGATTTCCAACCTGTAAACCACAGCAAATTTAGGATTAATTATTCTCATATACTGACTAAACTCCAAGTGCAATGTGTTAACATTTTTCACTTGCGCTCTTTTAAAACATCTAAATACTTCTTAAGATAAGTGTGAGATTATTAGAAACTCTTGGTACAAGTATTGCATCTCATGCAAATGTGTGGTTTCATCTTGGATACTGAATTTAATAGCTTGCCTCAGTTTCCCCCATGTGTTGGCTTTCTGCATCTTAAAGATGAATAAGCCCAAGCATGGAGAAGATTATTTTCAAGAATATTTTCCTGCTTTGCCTCAGAGACCTAAAAAAGCTCTCTGGAAAAAAAGGGGGGCAGGAACATAACACTTTTGTCCCATTATGAAATTACATGAGTAAAAACACATTGTTTTTTAGCCAGATGCATTTTCATCAGTTTTACATGTGACATTATCTCCATCCCTTGCTAAAGTTAGGATTTTTTTTTTTTACATTTAGAAGGGGAATGGGTGGGACTTGGCAAAATTGGGAAGTGTCTTTTCAGTGTATTTGCTATGCAGGCATTCAAAAGCTTAAAAATTAAGACATTTTCTACTCTGTAGTTTACTTCTCTGTGTGGGAACCTCCATGTATGTGGGTGTTTGTTTTGCAATTGTTTTAGGGCTCAGCTCCCACTAGAATACAGTTGTTTTGCAGACACTACATTATTGCTTGAAAAGTCAATAGGTGAGCTATAGTAGGATTTAGGGATTTCAAATGGTTTAAGTTGTTGGGTTGAAAATAATGTTATTCACTAAATGCAGGAATTAACCTCCCTTAATGATCCAGGCCCCTCCTAGCAACCTCCTTTCCTGCCCTGTTATGAACAGTCATGCTGTTCTGTAAACAATTTAGGGAAGCTGATTAAGTTGAAAACAAAGCTTGTATTTGGGAGGAGGGGAACTGGAGACAGGGATCAGTTGAGTCTCCAGCCAGGTCTGTCATGGGACCTGCCACAACACAGTAGTGTCTGCACAGCTCCAAGTGTGAGACAGCATGGGAGCAGACAGGTGGGTTTCTTCCTGACATTCTGTATAAGTGCACTACTACTGTCACTGTAATTAATTTATTATTATAGGACTTTAAAAAATCCTGAAATGTGTGGATAGCGCTTCACTGCTGGCCTCAATCTAATTCGCTCTTCTTTATGCACTTTATTTGTGTATAAAGGTTTTTGTGTATTGATTATTTAACTGGATTGTAAAAGCACAGAATGGAGGTGTTTCTCACATTAAAGCTTAGGTCTGATGTACATCAGGTATCAGCATTTTTAAATACCATATTCCCTTCTTCAGTCCCCAGTTCACTATTTGTTGAATTATGTTCAGCTAAGATCTTCCTTATAGAACTTTTTTTCCCCCTAGGGTTCTGTTTTGGCTATGCTTTATAAAAGTAGATATTATTTAGACATCTTCAGAGAAGTGTTATAGTCAGTTCAGTTCAGAAATATTGTCACCTAGGTAAACTGAAGCAGCAGGAGTAGTTTAGTGAATTTTTTCCTTAAATTACTAGTTACAGGGAGGATTTCCCAATTTTTTTCTCCAAAGGGTATCTTTTAATTTCTGCAAGGATTGCAGGAAAAAGTTGCATCAAGTGTGAAAGAAAATGGGTAGATTGATATCACTAGAAAGTGTGGTACAGTGGCTTTTTTGAATATAGAATATCTTATATTATTTTTGAAAAATACTTTGTTTTTGTGATTTTTTATTTGGTTATATATATATTTGAGAAAATATGCTGTAGGTTTCAGTATGTTAATCTCAGGGAAAGGGAATAAGCCATCTCTTTATGCTTACTGCATTCTTGCTTTCCACAGTCATCTGACTCCTTTACAGTTGTGTTCTTCTGTTTGGATTAAAAGCCATATGGATACACATGCTTCTGGTATTAACGGTTGGAGAAAATAAAGAAAGTTTATCATATTTTTGTTACTGATACACACATGTTATTGCTCTATTTGTGGGGGAATAATTTTAATTATGTTGACTATCACATTCCTTTGAAAAAAAAGCAGTTTAATAAGTAGTTCACAAAGAAATCTGTTTTATTGTAAAGCCAGTAAATGAAAACAGGAAAACCCAAGTGGAGTGTATGAGAATTTTATTGACTTTGGAGTTTAGTATGGGTGACTACATATTAAGAACCTTTTTGTGTTTCTGAAAATTATATATTTCCTTCTAATGCAGCCTTCTGGAAGGTAGAACCAAAGCAGAATCAAGTCGATTTCAATAGAAATTAGGAATTTGGATTCAAGTTACCGTAAAGCTTAGGGTAAAAGTTGAAGGGAAGGTGATGAGTTGATTTTAAGCGTATTTAGTGAGAAGTCTTCCCAAGCTTGTGAAAGCACATGCGTATCGTTTGAAACATGTTAAATGACATGTAAATTAGAGGAGAAGCTCATTGGTCCTAATAAGACCTGAGTAGATGTGGTAACTGACAAAGATTTTTTCCTAATATAATCTGGAGAGAGATTTATTTTCAAATAATTGTCATGCTTTCAAAATGCATTAGTTTTGTGTTTAAGTGAGATGACTTGGAGCTAATACATCTGCTCATAACTTCCTTTAAAAGAACAGGAAAGAGATTGACAAACCATATAGATATCATTGGAAAAGAAGCAAGGAGGAGTAAATGCCAGCTCCTTTGAATCATAATGAAGAATTACTGTCAGGGTTAGAGTATAGGCACAGTTAGAGCTAAAATCCAACTGATGCGGTATCTTCCAGCTGTGGTGCCTTTATCCAAAGAACATAACAAAAGTGTAAGATCTTTCTCTCCTGTGAGGAAAGGCTGGGAGAATTGGGAGAATTCTAGTGGAAGGTGTCACTGTCTGTGCAAAGGAGGTTGGAGCTAGATGGTCTTTAAAGGTTCTTTTCAACCCAAACTGTTCTGTGGTTCATCCTGGTTTCTAGCTTTCTGTAATTTCAGAGTGCATAGTATCTGTTTGGGGAGGGTTATGTTGGTTGGTTGGTTGGTTTTTTCTCTAAAGCCTCAAAGAGCCCTACCGAGAATCTTGGATTCTGTTTACACTTTGGCATCTCTCAGCAGTCTTGTTCCTGGCTGTTTCCCAATTTAATTATGAAATCCTATGGAAAATGTTTTGCAGGGTGGAGGTTGGTTGCATTTTGTTTGTGTTTTACTATTTAAAGCATGCTAGATTTGATAGGAGAAGTAAGAAAGCGTTTTCTACTGGCTGATTAGAGAGATGATAAATAATTCTATCAGTGCAGCTCCTAATCTCATTGGCCTTCAGTTCCTTGATTGTTGCTGAGCTGAGGAGCCCATATGTCTGCTTAGCTGGTTCTCTCAAGAAAGATACTCCATTTTCCTGATGATTCTTGTTATCACCTGAACCTTATGGTTCTGTTAGTGTCATTTTGTAAGGAAGTAATCAGAATTCTAAGCAGTTTTCTAAAGGTGACCCTTTTAGCTTTTTAGTGACTGTAGTGATTTTTGCTTTGTTCTTTTCTGTTCTGCTGGCTTCCAGATTTCTGAGCTGATAAAAGATGGCTCTGAAAACAGTAACTAAGCCTTAGGAGTTAAAGTCAGTTTAGAAACCACTCTTATGGGTATTTGCACAATTGAAAATGTTTATTTCATCACTGTCTGCAAACCAATATAAGCTACATATCATGTGGCTTATACAGAAGGTTTCAACTTCGTTTAGTGTGCCTAAGAGTCATAACCAAGCATGAGAAAGGTGATTATATGGATGAATATAGTGTCTGATGCAATAAATGAGTACCAAAGTTGTGTGATTGTGTGCACTGTTTTAAGTGGCAGTGCTCTTCCAAAGCTTTGCTTGTTTTTATCTAATTGTGTGAGACAGATCTTTGTCTGAATTCCTGGACCTAAGGGGAAGAGATTCCTGCTAGCATCCTTTGAAGTTAGGACTGAATAAAAATGCTGTCGATTCCAGGTGGAGGAATCTGGTTATCCTTGGTCAGTGTGGCCACCAAGAAAAGCTGCTGTTTGGTTCCTGCAATGACAGATGTGATGCATGAGGTTATAACTGCAAGGGTGGGTGGGTGTGTTGCTGTTGATTCTTTTGCCCTTTGGAATTCAAGGTGCTTGCCTTCAGGTATACTTAGTGGCTGGAGGCAGAGGAAGGGACATATAAAGGCTGTCATTTAATTTTCAGTTCCCTGCAAGGAAAGGTGGTAGCTGGTTCTGCCATCAGTGCCCTGATGGGAACCAGCACCTTAAGAAGTTGAAACATTACTTCACATTTCAACCAGTGAAGTACATTTTCACCCCATTAGTGCTCCAGCGTTCAGCATCATGTGATCCATCTGCAACTCTTGGTTTTGACTTATTTGATGAATCCTCTATTTGGTACATTTAGTTACATTATTGTTATTTGCCTTTTTTTGGGAACACATAAGAGCATGGTAAACAGCACGTATATTTAGGGCTCCTCTGCAGACTTTTGTTCCTTGTGCAAACTAACAACTTTTGATCCATTATTGAACCTGTTATTAATACACAAGGACAAGCTCTTTCTTATTGCGCATCACCTTGAAGTCTTGAAGAACTCCTGCTAAAAGATCTTGTGATGTCCATCTTGGATATCTAGGTGTTCAGCTAGATCGTCCTTCCTCATATACATCTTGGTTGCTTGGGGGAAAAACAGAGATGTGTGAAGCATGATTTTATTTTCCATTACATTTATCTAGCTGTCTTCTGACTTGTGTTTCTCATAACTTCAGCCCATTTTTCTGGTATAAAGTTGAAATTACTGTGCAGTTACAGCAGTGTTTCTTCAGAGCTTTAAAAAAAAAAGGAACTAAACTCTCTTAATTTCTTTGTATTCTTTCTAGACAAAGAAAGTATCTGTATTTCAGTTACTTTTTGCATTTTTCCTTTTTATCTAAAAGTATGACTTAAGCAATTATGAAAAATTTGGACATGTAGAATGCTAATCTGGAATCATAAGACTTGAAGGAATTATTTTTCTGCGTCTTTTGTGTAAACATTTGGGATTAACCCAAGACTTAATGAAAATAGGTCTTTCACTTGTGTAGAAAACCATGTCTGTGTAACACTAGCTTTTGAATAATCTTCACCTTGGTTCTTATTTTACTCTATTATAACAATGGGAGCAATGCATGCTTTTGCTGCTAAAACAAGAGTTGAAAAGGAGGAGGGAAAAAAGGAGGAAACTATATATTCAATATCAAAGCAACTTGAGGGGTTATATTAGAAAAATGCTGTTACAATTAAGTCTGTGCTGTGTTGAAAACATGCTTAGCACTCTCCTAAGTGACTAGCAGAGTAAAATGGCAAGTTTTACTTTGTAAAACTTGCTGTAGTAGATAAATGACAAGTAATAGTCTTACATTATAAGAGACGATTTAAAGGTTTGTGATACTAACATTTGGACTGATTTGTGTGGTGTCTTGTACATTGGAGCATGTGGATGACACAACAGCATGGCTTGAATAGATGCTTCCATTCTTGTATCTTGGCATCTGTTGGTATCTGTCTTGCAATAAGTTCACTGTTAACAGCCCTTTGAAAATGTAGCAGAACACTTTTGAGGAAGATGTTTTATGAACAAAATTGCATGGTTTTGCACTAGACTTAAATATTGGCTCTGTCAATTCTAAAATACTTATGTCTGCTTTACTTGTTTATGTAAAGCTAAAGATACTCTGTTCCTTTACACTGGCTCCTTTACAGTCCTAATGAATGTAAAAAACCACTTCTATTCCTTTCTCATGTAATCTGCAATTTACCTTGTTTCACTGGGGTACAGTGCTCTCTTTAAAAACATAATAGAAAGAGGTATAAATAACAGCGTGTAAAAGTGCAAATAACTATTTCTTATTAGAAGAAGACTAGAGCAAACTTTTAAAGTATAAGTTTTAGTTAATGTATTTTTTTTTATTCAAACTTGCATTAAGAGCAAATATTCTTTGCTTCTAACAAAGCTTGCAGTTTTAATAGGCCTACTGTTAAACTTTTCATATGACTTTAATTGAATGTAACTCTTCTCTGCATAATTGGTTTTTCTCCAGTTTGAAAATATATAAAAGTAATGAGAAAGTAGAAGTTTGCTTAGCCATGTAAAATTTTGATTTAAGTTTTTGGAGTCCTTAAGAGATCAAATATTAATTAACTAAATGAATGCCTCTTTCTCTGTAGGGTGCTGGTCAAGACAAACTTGGAATATATGTCAAGTCTGTTGTGAAAGGAGGTGCTGCAGATGTGGTTAGTAATATTCTTAATCATCAATTTCAAAAGTAGTAAGAGCCTTCAGAAATGCTTGAAAATCCTTTGTTTACTAGTTTGTGTGAATGAATGATTGTTTTAATGGAGATCATGTTAGCATTGGTGTATGAATTTTCTTCTGTTGAATACGTATTTAGGATGGTCGTCTGGCAGCAGGGGATCAGTTGCTTAGTGTGGATGGTCGAAGTTTGGTGGGCCTGTCCCAGGAGAGGTATGGAATGCTTTCCTTGGTTGCTTTTATACAAAGAAAATGTTAGCTTAATAATGTACCGAAATGGGCAGAAGCTCATTTTTTTACACTTTAGGCTTTGTCTTGGCGTTTGATAACTGCCTGTGGATAACCTTAGCAACAAGTTCAACTGTTTGTGTACTATTTTTCTCTTCTTTTCATATGATATGGGTTATTTATATAGAAGTGTTTGTATTATACATTTGGATTTTGGTTTTGAACAGTCTTTATTTAGGTCTAATTTAAAGTACTTTGGCTTTGACCTTTGCAGCAGAAACTGGAACTAAATAGTACTTGCCAGTAGGTACTGTCTGTGCGCATAAGCCTATCTTCTTGTCATTATCTTGTAATTCTTTTCAAAGTGATTTTAAGTATTAATCTGAAAAAGAGTGCTTCGTCAAGCAACAGATTACTGATAAAAAGGGTGACTAAGTAATACAGTGCCTAATTTAATTTTGTTTTATTTACTCTGCCTTTTTTGCAGGGCAGCGGAACTTATGACTAGGACAGGTTCTGTAGTAACACTAGAAGTAGCAAAACAAGGAGCAATTTACCATGGTCTGGCAACCCTGCTTAATCAGCCATCCCCAATGATGCAAAGAGGTAAAGATACTAATATTGGTGTTCATAACAGCTTTGTAAGTCTGCCTTCTACATTCATAAGAATGCAGAAAATAGAATATTTTATAGTATCTTAGCAAGTATTACTATAATACTAAATCAGAAAAGAAATACAATTGGACAGAAAAAAGGAAATTTCCTTTCTTATCAGAAATTCATCTGTTTTTAAATACTGCTTGAAATTTTCCTAGTCTAGTAATTAATAAATCCTTTGCATATGTACTCTCAAAAGTTAATTATGCATTTAAACAAAATTCTCATTTAATTTTTTTTTAACAAATGGAGTATAATTAATATAAGGGGCATTAAACTTAATGGCATTTTTGTCCCTTTCATAAGAGCTTCTCTCATCTCAGAATATGTCTTCCTTGTAACCACAGAATGCAATGTAACTAGTAGGAGAGAAATAAATGTGAACAGGAGCCTTGGAATGTATTTTGCCATTGAATTTTAATGGTTTCTTTAAACTAGAAATGTTGAAACATATCTCCTTAAGTTTAAGTGTCTGATCATAAGAAGTTCTTGGATGCTTCTCCAATGTTTTATTTTATCATCCTACTTCAGGGTACTAACAAAAGATATATTGAAGTCCAATATAAAATAGTATTGTAAAGGAAATAATTTGTCAATGAAGACATTTTCTACATACAGGGTAGTACCAGTATAGGAAAGAATGGGTTAAAAGAGCAAATCCTTATTATCACAGTTGACAGCACCATCCCAGATGCCATATGTCTCAGTCATCCAGAGACCATTCAATATAACATATTTAGTTTTACCAATTGTTGTGGTACCTTGTCAGAAGTTCTTTTGAAGAATACAGATTGAAGGAATTCTGTATATTTGATACAAGATTGGGATTTTGTATTTGAAGAAATAAAGATTTTTAAATCCAGCATTTGCTTTACTGGGAACTTAATTTTTAAATATAAGCTTAAGGTAGCTCTGGTTTGAAAAAAAAAAATACGCTAGGCAGTAGTTAAGTGAGAAGGAGAAACTACATATCCAACTGTTACAGTTTCTGACCGCCGTGGCTCAGGTAAACCCCGACCAAAGAGTGAAGGCTTTGAGCTGTATAACAATTCCACGCAAAATGGATCACCTGAGAGTCCTCAGCTGCCGTGGACGGAGTACAGTGAACCAAAGAAGCTGCCAGGGGATGACAGGTTGATGAAGAACAGGGCCGATCATCGTTCCAGTCCCAATGTAGCAAGTAAGAAAAGTTACCCTTCTTTTGGGGATAGGTTCCTCCTCCAGTACTTTTAGAGGCTGTTGTATTCAAAAGGGGGTGACTGTTTTTAAAAATGGATTAAGTTTAAAATACCAGTATAGTGGTAACATTTGGAGCAAGCTTCTTGCTACAACTATGATAAAATCATAGTTATTTTGTGAATACTGTTACTTTATTAAGTCTTTATTAAGGTCTGTAAATTATTATTAACAGTCATGTAAATGCTTCCTTTAACTTTCCAACAGATCAGCCTCCAAGCCCTGGGGGGAAGAATGCTTATGCATCTGGAACTACCACCAAAATAACCTCAGTCTCTACTGGAAATCTTTGTACAGAGGTCAGAAATGGCAAGCAAAATGCTGGCTATTAATCTTTCTTTATCTATTAGTATTGTCAGTGTGCTTGAGTCAAACCAGCATCTTACTGAGTTATTTGACCACAGTGCTGGTGCTTGTAACTGGGTGGGGTTTTGCTTATTACAGCTAATGAAAGGTTGAGAAAGTTTTCAATCATTTCATTAAATTTTGTTCATGAAGTTGTCCTTGTGATTTCTTAGGTTTGTACAATGTTGCATACTTGCTTTGAGACTATAAAAACATGAGTCATAGCCACAGTTATATTTGATACTAGGCAACGTCTTCATCTCCTCTCCCAGATGAGTAATGTTCTTAGGAGCCAAAAGAAAATATTTGGAAAATGCATGTTTGGAACAATCTTCCATACAGATCCATGTGATTAGAAAATCCTACCTTACTTTTTTCCTCCCTTTTTCAGGAACAGATTCTGCCACCACGACCTGAAGCTTATCCCATCCCAACACAGACCTATACTAGAGAATATTTCACATTCCCAGCCTCAAAGTCGCAGGATCGAATGGGTCCAGCTCAGAGTCAGTGGCCAAATTATGAAGAAAAGCCACAGCTTCAGGCAGAAAGTAATCATTCTATCAATTCTACCATGCAGGTGAGAAGTAATTTTTTTCAGTATGAGGAAACAAATCAGAAAGAAACTGCTTGCTTTCCATTCCTGGACTGGTAGAGACTTTTTTCAGAATAGTCAGTTCTCTACAACTATATCATAAGATGGGAACAGCTATACTTCTGCCAAGATGGGCTCAGGTTCAGGAACCCTATGTTTTGGGTTTCTTTCCTTCTAATTTTGCCTCTTTTCCCCCCTTCCTTTCACAGAATTTCTTACCATGTTCTGCAGACCTGTTACCTGGGATATTTTAATCCCCCTGTTAGAGATAATGGGGTGTAAGTTGTAGTAGGGTTCATCTTGTAAAATGTTTTGTGGCTTTCTGAAAAGCAAACTAAATCTCCATTCTTCCAAGAAGGTTTATGTGGAAAAATGTTTGCCTGAAGAGTGTGTGACAAAGTACTAAATTTAAGTGATAAAGTACTAAAATTTAAATAAAACAGTTCTTTGAGATCTATCCAAGGTGTTCACTGAAACAATTTCAAATCATATCTGTTATCAAAGTGTAAATGCATCTTGACATGGAATGAATTTACACCCATTGTACTTTCAGAAATTCACAGTGTTGTTCTGCTCCTGTTAGTGAGAACTTCACTCAAATCCATACAGGAAATTAAACCTAGAGCTACTAAATCTAGTTACTGGATGATCTTCTTTCTCTAATCCACCAGACTTAAAAATATAGAGGTTTTGTTTTTGGTTTTTTTCTTTTTTTGTTGTTGTTTGTTTTGGTTTGCTTTTTTTGGTTTTTTTTTTTTTTGTTTCTTTCTTAATTAGTGATAAGAGAAGAGCCTTACACCAGGCTTATCTTTTACTTTTGGAAAAGTGTCGTGTAAATTATCTTGAGATTCTGTTTAAGTAAGCAAAGAGAATTGTTTATAGGTTGCTCACACATGTATGGGCAAGGGAATTCGGTAAAAGTCACTTTTATTTTAGTGTTTTTTTAGTATTATAGAGATTAAATTCTTGGTTTTTGGGCTATTAAAAAAACAGATGTATTGCTCAAAGTAGGATGAGGGAATTTGAAAGGGAGTGCTGCAAGTTGAACGACTTTGGCAAATAGATACAGAAATATTTTACTGAATTTCCATGCTTAACTCTTCCACATTTCATGATTTCATCTCATTTAATCTTAGCTGCATAGTTAACATCTACATGCTCTCTGTCAGAGTTGGGAGAAGGGGAGGTGAGTGTCTCCAGAGAATGGTTCCTACCCATTTGTCTTAACTGAATTCTATGATAATTGCTGCCTGGACATGCATTTCTGCCCTCCTTAAAGCAAGCTTAAGTGAGTATCTTAGATGAGGTTGTTAAAACTGGTAAAGATGAAGCCCATCTATTAAAGTTGTTGACAGACACTGAATTTGAGCTATAGCCTTAAGGCTGAAGGCAGGGCAGAAAAGGATTTTGCTGAAGCAAAATAGAAGCTTTAACTCCTTACTAGCACTGAAAGTGTTAATAGTTTTTTCCTGCCAGACAATAGTTCTTTTAAGTTGAAAATCAGAAGAAAACAGAAGTAAAATTTTTACAAAAATAAAAAAAAATACACTTTAATCTTTGCAGAGATAACTTGGCTTGTAAAAAAAGCCTTTTTCTGTTTTGCCTTTTTTCTGTTCTGAAGGCATTAGCAAGCTTTGGCTAGGTGCATCTTCACAGCAGATCTACCACAAATAACTGTGTGTTCAGCTCTGTTGGACTAATAGAGCATAAAAAATACACTTGTTCCTCTCAAAGAAGGCATTCTTTAGAGGTCATGGTTAAGGTCATTGTTGGAGGAAAATAAAAGGAGTTTGCTTTGTTAGTCTTCTCTGAATTGCTGATAATTGGTGCATTATGTGTTCAGTGCTTAGCAGTTCCTAACATTCGAAGTATGAATATTTGCTTCAAGAAAATCATTAACAGAATTAATAATCCTGGTTTATGGTCCAGTGTTCCTTTTCAAGTGGTTGTTCAGTGCAATGGGACCTGGAGGTTCTATAGAAAAAGACTTGGTGTTTGATGCGCTAAAGTGACAAAAAATCTCAGACCATTACACTCATATTCCAGGAGCAGGTAGAATTAGACTGCCTGCCTGGATTCTGTACCCTGAATTGTGTTAGTAATGGGAGCTTCCTGCAGGACATCTCTCCTGTTAATGGAGCGGGATAGGCAGAGGCGCTCTTCTCTTTCTCTCTCTCTGCAGCCTTTGTGTTTGCTTTCCCAATAGGAAAGATGTTCAGTCAAGCCAGTTGAAGTCTGAATGGCAGAGCTGGTATGACTGAGCCACTGCTCAGAGCTACCAGGACTCTCGTACTCACATGTGGGGGAGGGGGTGTCAGGGATAGTCCTGAGAAACTGTGCAAGCTGGAGAGGTTTTCAGCTTGAACTGCATTTTGTATTCATCATTCCTCCTAATCCAGTTACCAGGCAGTTCCAGGAGCTTGCTAAGTCTTCCATCGCTTGAATGAGTTAAGAAGACTGGGAAGAATATTTTATTGTTGGTTTTGGGAAACCTACTGGGTATGGAAATGCTGAAATTCGTTAAAAGTAATTACCTTCAGAAATAAAACTGTTTTGTAAGCCATTTTCAAATATGTTTTAATGTGGATGGACTATGATACACATGCCTTGTTTAATATTTTTCAGCGTGTAGCTCGTTCCCAGGAAGAGCTCAGAGACAAAGTTTTCCAGCCAGAGAGGAATCGTTTGGAAGTTGTTATACGGAAGGATGTGGAGTACATTGATCGGAAGTCAGACGGCGATCAGTGGATGAATTCATCTGTGGATTCTAGCACATCTAGCCAGGAACACCTGAACCATTCCTCCAAACCAGTGTCGCCTGGTTCTTGTTTAACTAAAAGTGGACCTGGCCGTTGGAAAACTCCAGCCTCTAGCCAGCCAACTCCAGTGGCCATTTCCCAGCCCATCAGAACAGATCTTCCCCCTCCACCACCACCTCCTCCAGTGCATTATGCTGCTGAATTTGATGAACTACAAATGGATTTGCCTCTGCCTCCCCCTCCTCCTCCAAATCAGATAGGAGCACAGGCATCCTCCCAGGTAGCTGCTGCTGAGCGTAAAAAAAGAGAAGAGCATCAGAGGTGGTATGAAAAGGAAAAGGCACGTTTGGAAGAAGAACGAGAAAGGAAACGTCGTGAGCAGGAGAGAAAACTGGGCCAAATGCGTTCTCAGCCGCTAATTCCTGCTCAGACTGTGGTTCCTCCTGTCTCCCTTCAACAAGTGAAATCAGAAAAGCCCTCAACTTTGCAGAGGTCTCAAGAAACAGTTATTCGAGAGCTGCAGCCCCAACAGCAGCCACGGACTATTGAGCGGAGAGATTTGCAGTACATTACTATCAGCAAGGAAGAGCTGTCCTCTGGTGATAGCCTCTCTCCAGATCCGTGGAAACGGGATGCGAAGGAGAAACTGGAGAAGCAGCAACAGATGCACATTGTGGACATGCTGAGTAAAGAGATTCAGGAACTTCAGAACAAGCCTGATCGTACAGCGGAAGAAAACGACCGCCTCCGCAAACTCATGCTTGAGTGGCAGTTCCAAAAGCGACTGCAAGAATCAAAGCAAAAGGATGAAGATGATGATGAAGAGGAGGATGATGAGGTGGATACTATGCTCATCATGCAGCGACTGGAGGCAGAAAGAAGAGCAAGGGTAAAATCTTTTCTAGAAAAAATCCCGTAAATTTCTAGCTTGGTGGGTTTTCATGCTTTGAGTATTTTGATGTTCTTAGAGAGTAAAGGAGGATGATACTTTCTTAAATGGCTTGAATTTTAAAATTAATAACTTAGAGTGGTTTCATCAGTTAAGTAATGTATTGTGAAAGTATCAAAGTTACCTTTTATAGAATTCAGTATAGCAATTGAATTTACTTTTCTGGTTTTGGGGAGAGAAAAGTTCCCTTTGGATAAAGGTTTTTTGCCGTGTACCTAGAGTATGGTTAGAAGGTAAAATATGGCAGAAATTTGCTTGCAGAAAGGTAAGCAAAAACACTTGAAATTACAAAAGTTTGTAGGAGAATCAGGAATAAAAATAGTGTGATTTTTTTTTTCCCTCCCCTCCCTAGTGTATTTACCTCTAAAAGTTTTTATTTATGGTCTTGGGTCATGAACACAGACACTGAATGCATACTGTTTCCATGGGGTAGTGAACTGAACAGACGTTCCAACTTGGTGGTCTGATACAGCTGCTACCCCTACCTTAACTGCCCCTCAGAGCTGACTTAAGCAGTGGAAGGAGCATTGCTCGAGCTGTGTGGGTTTGGGTGGTGTGATACCTAATACACCCTGTCTAGAGCTCCAGCTCCTACAGGCCTGGATTTTTCATGGTCTCCAGTCTAATCAGCATCTGAGGTTTGCCTACCTTAGCTTCACTTCTGTGAAAGCTCATAATATATGTAATAAGATAATACAACTGAATAGTACGGTGAAATCTTTAACCACTCTTGCGGGTGGCTGTTGTCTCCCAAGACTCTGATAAATCTACTGTTATTGAGAAAAAGTGTTTGTAGGAAAATCTGTTCTTTTCTGAATAACAGCATGGATTCCAAAATTACATACCAATAGCTATGCTTTTCCAGGCTTAAAAGCTAGCTATGTAATAAGTTCAGTGTCTTCTGTTTGTTTGTCTTGAAAAGTTGACTTAATTCTGTGATAAGCAATGTTTAATTCCTGAGAAACGTTTGGACATGCTTGTTTTGACATTCAGAAATAGCTAGTGGCTTGAGTAGGATTTGAGTTCACGATTGTTTTGGCAGCTTCATTTCCTAAACTTACTCTTCTCATATTCGCTGCAGTCTGCATTGCTTTCCTTTTTTTCCCTTGTACCTAACTTTGTTACTGTGTAAAACAATAGATGCCTCAAACTTGGAACCTGAAGAAGGAAAAAGCTAAATACGTATTCAGCAAACATGTTTCCCTAAAGTCCAGCATTGCTAACAGGCAATTTGTGGCACATAGACAGTTACCTATGGGCATAAAAAATTCATGTAGAACTGCCATTTTAACAAACAGTGTCTTAAAAATTTTACTGTGGCAAGGCTAAGAAAGCCATGTGTTAATACAAAAAAAGCCAGTTGTATTGCATAATGATATTAGTCTTCTCTGCAAGTGCTGGCTTTATAACACTATTTGTGCATGAAGTTCTTCCAGCTTTTTGGAATATTTTGAAATGAAAAAATAACAGTTGTCTTGAACTGAATTCATGTTTGTTGATTACATTTTACTTTTAGAGATGCAGTTAAGTAGCATCTTTGCGGAACTACTGAGGTGTTGCATGAGTCAATACAGATAAAAATTTTGGATTATTTGTTTTCATTTCTGTATTTCACATTTATGTCCATTCAGTTCCTCATTCTAAAGCAGCCAACTAAACAAATAAAAGATATGCTTTTGAAATAGCACATATCTAACCTATCTTTATTTACACTGTGCATCTTTCTTTTTTTCCCCTTTCTTACTACCTGCAGCAGACTGCTGTGCCAGCAATCTCTGTTCTAGATTTGGTATGTTTGTTTCTTTCTCTTCAATATATCTTTCCCATTTCAGTTCCTTATTATTATTAACAACAGCCCTATGTTCTTTGGATGATGATTTGGCATCTTTGGGTGTTCAGAGATCATTATGATACTGTGAGCAGTAAGTTAACTGCAAGCATGCATTTGAATGTTTTCAGATATTGTGATTCCTTTCCCTGTGTTTCCTTCCTCTTAGATGTTGTGTTCTGCTTGCAGACTTGATTTGTTTGTTGCAGCAGTGGTCTAACATAAAACTGTATCTGTTGTTTTGTGCAATTTTGTTTACAAAATCTTACTAATAACTTTGAATGAACAGGCTGTGAGGTAAGATTGCTTCCTTTCCCTTTTGCACCCCTGCAGGTTTTAGAAGAGCTCTAAGAACACTTCCTTTACAGTTTGAAGGGAAATTGTACTGAGAGCCTGATAATACAGTATACTTCTTCAGCACATGCTGACACCCTGTTGTTTGCAGGTGTTACAGGTGTTTAGTTTTGCCATTAACATAAAAATGGATTGTAAACTCAGAAATTATTTCCAAACTGATATTTCCAAGTTGGTTACATAAGCATGCAATCATTAAGTTACAATATAATTTCAGTTTCAATTGATTAGTACTATTCTCTTGCATCTAAAACATGACAGGCTTTCAAACTGAAGCAGTAATTGCTATGATTCCAACTAATTTTGTATTTTATTGCACTCAATGGACATGGAAAATGAGTTTTGTAGGCTTCCAGAGCAGAAATACATCCTCTTCAAAGTCAATTTCTGTGTAATTAGTGTCCCAGTTTTAAAAGAAAGGTCGTGTTAGTAAAATTTAATTTGTGCTGCTTGAAAAAACTCTCAATGTTTTGGTTCAAAATATGGATTTGGATATTCAGCACTGCCTTATGAAAAAGAAAATCACCTTTTAAAATGCATACTTCTGGTAACTCATAAAATCTAAGGTGCTCAGTTTTGTATCTGTGTATTATGTGAGTGTTAAGCAGTTTACAGCAGTGGAACCAGGTATAGCATTTCACCTTTCTGAAGTAATGGACAAGCCAGGAGTCATGGATTTTTCAGACTCAGTATCTTACCAATATTTTCTTATTACTCCCTACATTTTTTTGCTCAAACCTTGATTCCTGGAGCTGCATCTAGATAGAGAAAATGTTTTTCCAAGCAGACTGCAAACATCTGGATTTTTCAGGGACAGGAGGTTGGTGAAGGCAGACGGTATCATCAGCTTGAAAAATGGATTAGACAAATGCATAGACATGAAGCCTGCAAACAGCTACGCAGAGGATTACACAAGGCTGGACCAGCTGACATCTCTAGTAGTGTGCTAAATGCCAGGGGAATGCTAGAAAAAAAGGCCAGGCTCATGTGCAGCCCTTCTTGCCATGGTCAGACAGCAGAATACTGTGCTAGATGGATGCATGGCCTGAATCATTCGATGATTTATGATGTTCATAAATTTAGCTTTAAGAAAAGGCAGCAAGCAAATTTTAAAATAGCTGAACACTACACCCAGCAAATAACCACTTTTTCATAATTGCATGATTTTTATCCCATTCACATGACTTTCAAGACATAAATGCATTTAAACAATGCCACTTCATATACCCAAGTAATTGCTACTTTGTTTCTAAAAAAAACCCAAAAACAACAACAAAACTTTCTCGTGTTTGATGCTTTTTTTATGTCTAGGGTGAGCATTTTTGATAGCTGTTCGCTAATTGCAAGGCTGAAGGAAGGTGATGAACATACAAGAATTGTCAGCTTAGATAGTGTTTGTTCTTTACACTCCCCAGACTTTGAGATCTGACACAGCTTTTTAGCTGTCATTAAATAAATAGGTATAAATTTAAAGTTGTCCTGGAACATCTTTTAGTGTTATAAGCAGTGCTTGGAGAAATGAGCATTGACTGAAATTTGAGACTTCCTGGATTTGAGAATGGCCTGGCACTCCTGTGAATATCTTAACATTCCTGATAGGATCAGCCCACTGACCCCTTTACCAGGAGCAATATCTTGGAGGAAAGGTGGTCTTTTCTGCCCTTCTAGGTGTAGGCGTAGTGCTGTGAGTGTATGTTGGCGATAGGGGCACAAAGTTGTGTGGCTGAGCGAATGGTTGGCACTTTGCAGTAGAGCTGGGTCAAAGCAGGGGAAAGAATTGGTGCTTTGTGCTCAGCTGCTTTGCTCGGTTACAGCTGGGAGAATGCTCTTCTCAATCAGTCTTCTCTGTCACACTTAGCTGCTCTTCCTTTTTAGAATAGAAACACATGGCTTTGGAGGAGATGTGGAAGTACAGTAAATCAGGTGAAAACATGACTTTTAAACAAGAGAAAAACTGATTGGGATAGAGAAGCATCCAATCAAAATATTCAACTGGGAAATCTTATAGCACTCTAACTAGAAGTGGGATGCAAAGCTGATTTTCCTTTGCATCTTGAAAATTTGGGGTGAAGTTAGAAGTGGGTACTGTTGTACATACAGAATTACAGACACAAATGCCTGCAAGAGCTCTGGCATACCTCATCATCCCACTGCTCTCTGCCTTTGTCTGGGAATGCTCCAAAATTGAAACTAGTTAGTGATCATCAAGAAATGAAATGTCATCTCTTAATAGTTCCTGTATTCTCACTTCTTCCTTCTATATAATTTTTAGCCATTTTCCTATAGGTATTGTGTTTAGAATAGCCTCTGACCTGGTTACAGTTGTTGTCACAATTCTTATGATTCAGATGTTAACAACAGTTCCCAGGTGGGCAGCTTGGTCACTTTTGCCTTCTTTCTGTAGTTATGATCAGAAGTCAATTAAATAAACCAGTCCTACTTTCTCTTTAACTGGAAATTGTTTCTCATTTAAGTGCTTTTGAATAAGAATATTTGCTGCTAAGCAGTAAGGCATCCATGCCATAACCTTTTATCTAATGTAGTTGGGACAGGAATTTTCCTGTATTTTTTCACCATGCAGTTCTTGCTTGCTTTTTTTTTTTTTTTTTTTTTTTTTTTTTTTTTTTTTTTTTTTTAGTATTTAGAGGAAATGTCTTCTCTTGTATAAAAGCTTCTGAGTTACTGTCTTTCCTTTTGACAGCAATATTACCTCCTTTGCTAAAATGTCTTTCTAATAACTAAGACAAGAGGTCTTAATCCAAGCAGAGAATTGGTTAACTGCTCTGTTCCCTGCTCTGCAGTGCAAACTGAGCTTGATCTTTGTCGTTTTCAGTTAGGAATGACAAAGTTTTAGCCCTAAATAAAGGCATTTACATGAAGGTAGCATCCTTTAAAATACATTCATTAAACTAATTTTGTTCTTTAGCTTTCACGCTCAAAAATGAACAATGGAGGACATAGTTTTAAGAAAATTAGCCAAACTGTTTAGACTTTTTTTATTAATTAATTGGGTAGGAAGATACTTGCATGAAGGTTGTCCTCACAAAGTCTATTAAGATTTAATCTCTCTTTCTCTCTTGTACTGTTTGTGTCCCAAGGATCTTTTTCTGTAAGTGAATTTGGATTGTAAAATAAAATCCAGAAGTAGAAAAGTGTCCCTGTTACATGCAGTTTATAGGAAGATCAAATCATTTGTTGATTTATACTAAAAAGGATTTAAAAACCAAAAATTGTGTGGAAGAAAAAAAATTACTTTAAAACATATGCAACAGTAAGAAATAACACAGCATGTAGTCCATTTAATTTCTACGTGTATTACTGTGCCACTGAATTTTCCTGTCCATCAAGGGCTTGTATACTGTTAGCTTTAAAGAATCATGCAAAGTTTGGACTGTGCTCAGTTTTCCTATCTATGTAGCATCATAAGCATTTATAAATCAGTATTGTCTGTTGGACATGAGTTGTTTTTTTGAGCTGTTTCATCCCAGTAGTCAAAAGTTTTCTTTCCTTCACTCTCTGCTTTTTCCAAAACCCATCTGCTGCAGATACAGTGGGAGATTTTATTTCCTGAGACTATTTGCAGATTTGCTGAATGAGCCTGTTACTTTAAATGGATTGACCCTTTGGCTAATGAGTCATGATTTTCCGGTGCTTAAATTCTAATCCAGAATGAAAAAAACAATTGACTGCTGGAGCTGTGGGCTGTTGGTTCCAAGTATTTAATTTCATTTTACTGTACCTATGAGACTATGGTTGTTGAAGCTCTTTGGGACATGAGTCACCTCAGTCTTCTACTGGGGATTCATACATGACTGCTAAAAATGTCTCCCTGAGTAATTTGTGGTTTTATGTATGTAGTTCCGTGTGCCTCTATTTTGCTTTTTTTTTTTTCCCCCTTAGGGATTTTAGGCAAGCCAGTGTAACAAAGCATACATGAAATGGCTGGAAAGTATATTGATGGATCTGTAGCATAGCATTTTCTACTGAATGAGTTATTTTTAGATGCCAATATTTAGTTATATTTTTTTTACCCATTTTGCCCATGTGAGTGACCAATTAAAATTGTGTCTCTGTTAGTTACAGGATGAAGAACGCAGACGGCAGCAACAATTGGAAGAAATGCGGAAACGAGAAGCAGAAGACAGGGCCAGGCAGGAAGAAGAGCGCAGACAGCAAGAGGAGGAGCGGACCAGGAGAGAGGCTGAAGAAAAGGTTGTGGTTTTCTAAATGCCACAGGGGTTCTTGCAGGCCTTTCCTCTTCAGCCTGGCCAGTACCAGCTCAGTGTTGGGTCAGCAGGGTTTAAACACAGTAGCCCTGGTGATAAAGGTCATGGCCCAAGGCTTCAGTTTGTCCTGTCCAAACCAAAAAGGAATTAAACAGTGCATTCCTGCTGGCTGGAGTTGTCTGGTATTGCAGAAATAGTAATATGGGCTTAGTGCCTGGAGGATTTTAGCAGTGGCAAGGCTCTTACCTTCAGAGCCTTTCTGAAAATTACGGAAGAAAGCAGCTACTTCCTGTTTCCCTTCAGCTCCCGTAATAAATTGCAGACATTCTTTATTATCATGGCTCAGTTAGTGCTGTTGGGTTTTCCTATGTCCCAGAGATGGCACTTAGGTATTTCTGTAGTATTTTTTAATATAGATACAGAGAGAAGTATGAAATACAGTTAAGTAATGATGAATATTCCATATTGTTTTTTATTTTTGGACTGTGGGAGGGAAGTGGTTTCTGGAAAGCAAGTAAATAATTTTAGCAGAAAAGTGTGCAGTCAAATTTTAAAAATTCAGGGTTGTAGGTTCCTTTGAAACATTATACATATATCATATGAATATGAGAAACTTTACTGATAAAACTAGAAGACAGAACAATTTACTTGACTCAGCATGTTTCTTAAGACCTTTTTGTTCCTAGAGAAAGCAGTTACTTCTGTTCAGTTTGCCTGTTAGTAACTGACTTCAGAAAGAAGACTATCTTTTAAAGTTGTTCATCTTGGAAGATTGAGCAAATACATGTAAAAAGCCCCCAAAATTTAGATATATTAACTGTGTTCATTTATTTTTCAAGCTTTGTTAAATTGATACCCATGAACAGTGTAGTTTGCGTGGAAGAGGTGGTAATAAGAGAGAAGTGAGAAGGTGTATCTGGAGTGAAGAAAGTGTTTAAAAGTATACTGTAGGGACCTTAAAAAATGAAACCAAGAGAAAACAACTATGGCTTTCTTAACTTCTGACAGTGATGCAGCCAAATGGCATTTGGATCACACTTGAAAGAGTTTTCGCTAACAGATGTTGACTGAGATACTTCTACCAACTCAGAATTCAGTACCATCAGTAAAATGGTTTTAGGGAGTAGTACAAGGAGATGAGTTTCACATCTTTGCTGCAGATGAACAAGATTAGATCTATTTATTATTTTTTCAGGAGAACTGACTCAGTGTTGGAAAGATAAGCATTCAAGGTGGATTTTTTTAAACATGTGTTTTAAAACCAGAAATGATGGTTATTCCAAATGTCATATATTCCCAGCAGAAATTAAAATATGCTTATACCCAAAGGGTTTTGTAATGCACATACAGTTCCCAAGTACACCTCGTTTGTTATCAAACTACTGAATAAACCCTTGTATTAATTTACAATGTGTCTGAGACAAGAGCTGAACAGAATTAAATGCTATTTAGTTTAAAAACAGAACAGTCTTTTAAGGAGGAAGAATACATAGAAGATATTTTATGGCCTTTTAAATGGTCAGTAACCTCATATAAATATCATGAGCATAGTTTCTGTTTTAAATGCCTTTTAACAGCATTTGTTTGATGCCTGTTTTGGAAAAGTTCTTTGTAATCATTTTTTTGTGTGAAAGTAGTTTTCCTGGTGTTTATACTAGGAACTTTTGTTAGGAGTCATCTATTCCAAGGCTCTGTTGACTAATTTACATTGTATAAGCATGAAACTAAATTACAAAGTTCCTTTTGTAAGATGGTAGTTAGTTATTTTCCTCTCCCACAGATTCTCTACAGCTTTAGTAAATCTGAACCTTATTAACTGTAGTTACAGTTTGAGTAATAAATGTTGGAATGCCCTTAGTTTACACAGACAGTTGCTTTAGTGACCACAGGCAGTGGTAAATCTGTAAATAACAGCTACACTGTGTTACTGGATGGCTGCTGTTTTTTTGCAAATGTGATGCCTTACCACTGGCCAAATGCCAGTTCACCCACAAAAATCATTCACTCTTAGTAGCAAATATTCACAAAGAATATTTGTGCATATAGATGTCCTGTTTATTGCCAGAAAAGGAGACAACAAAGATTGATGGAAGATGTTTGTAGCTCAGTGATGGAAAGCTTAAATCTCATGGATTGAAATGTTTGACCACTGTGTCTCTGTTTCCTCTGGGCTTTCAGAGGCGCCAGGAAGAGGAGTATTACAGTCGCTTAGAGGCTGAAAGGCGCAGGCAGCACGATGAAGCTGAACGAAGATTGCTGGAACCTGACGAGCCTGGTCTGTACAGACCTCCGCTTCCACGGGAATATGAACTCCCATCCCCAACCCCTTCATCTAACGCTCCTCCTCCCCCACCTCAGCGAAACACCTCTTACCTCAAAACACAGGTCCTCTCCCCTGACACGATTTATACTGCCAAGTTTGTTGCATACAATGATGATGATGATGAGGAGGAGGATTCCAATCTAGCAGGTCAGGATAAGTACTCCAGCACAAGAAAATCTTATGGTGACTTTCCTCCTGCCACCCTTAAGCCACAGCAGCCCTCCCGCCAGCCTCGCCCAGTTTCAGATGGCATCTTTCTTTCCAACTCATTCCAGTCATCTCCTGTCAATGCCAACAGTACTACTGCCAAAAAAAGCCAGCCCCCGCCCCCATCAAACAAACCAAGTTTCATCCATGCCAGCAGCTCTAAAGGTAGAAACAATGAAATAAGTCATCTCTACAAAACTGTCCTTGTATTTTCAACTCCAGGGCTCTAGACTGAATCACTTATTTTATGATTTCCCCCTCCCTTAATCACTATTTTCACTCTGGTGATCTAACTTAAATCCTGATATTAATACGAATCCTTCAATTTTTAATTATTTTGATCTCTCAAATTTTCTTCTCTTTACCCAAACTTTTCAAAAGCAAAATTCCGTCTTTCATGTATGAATCAGAAATTATTTTAACTGCTACTCAATCAGTTTGAAGTACTGTTGGTTTTGGCTTTCACTCTGTATCTCTAAGTGATTTGTTTTATATGACTGACTGCTGTTTACTCAGGGCATCTGGAAGTGCACCTTTCTTGAACACAGGAAAACTCTCCTAATGGGTTCATGGACAGAACTTATCTTCTGCTTTTTGTTGGTACCAGGGTTCTCTCTCTTTTAATAGTGCGTGCAAATGGCTTTAAAAATTACATTTGTAGATGTAGATCTTAAATACACAAGCACCAAGAGAAATACAGGTCTTGCAGTTAGTTTCATGTATTAGGCACCATTCCTGAATTTCTGGTTTGTACAGTGCAGTTTCCTTGCAGAGAGACAAAAACCTAGATTTCTTCTTAGTACTGTTTGCTTTACTCCTTCCCTTTTACACCTCTGTGTTTCTTTGACTCCTCATCTTGTTGTTGTATAACTCCAGGCCAACCATAATGAAGTTTAATTTCAGTTAGAGTTCTAGCTGCCAGTAACTTCAGCACCATATTTTACCTGCAGAATACTAGAAACTATACTCTTGACTTCAAAGCTAATTCAGTCCAAAGTTTGGGGATTTTTTTTAACTGCTGCTGTATAGGAGAAATCTTGTCTATTTGATTCTTTGAGTATGTCTCACTCTGATAAGATTGCACTTTATTGATATAATACTTTGTCTTTAAACAGCAGCATATGGTGGTACTTCTACATTTGTTTGTTCTATGTTCTTTTGAAGGTGGTTGCCATGACATTCTCCTAGTTTATTCTTTTTACTTACGCTGGAGGTTAACAAGTACCTCACAACCAACTCTCTGATCAATTCATCCTTCTAAAATGAAAAAGGTAGCAGATCACCTGAGATCCCAAGGGAAAGTGTTTATGCTGGCTTCTAGCTGAATGGTCAACTTGTTTGCTGGATTCAAGTCTCAGTGGCACAGGTGGAATCCTATAGGATGTTATATCCCTCATCACTTTTTTGGCCACCTAACAAATTAGGAAAATCATTCACTTGCTTTATTCAGCAGTGTGCCCTGGGCATAGGGAGGATATGAGCCTCCAAATAGGTTCTTTCTCTTAGAAGCACTTCTAATCCAGCTGCAATAGTATGCAAATCTGATTTAGGATATATACAAGGCCACTGAACTGCTTGTCCACATCCTGTTCAGCTGAGGCTCGAGTCATCATTTTCAAGTAAGGAAAATTAGCATCCTTTCCTTTGCAGTACAAATTAGCTTCTGCTACAGTTGAACTGTTTCCAGTGCTGAAGAGAAGTTCTGCACAGTATTGCATAGTTTTTAATATTGCTGAAGGGGCAGTTTAGCTCACTTATAATTACTGTCCCACTGGTGCAGTTCATGATAAGTAATTCCACTGTTTGTGGTCAGCACAACACCCAAGTTGCATAAAAAAAGTATCCACAGTGATTCTCCTGTAAAGGTGGGGGAAGCCTGGTAATTTACACTGGTGTTGTCTGTGAGATCTCAGGATATAGCAGTCTCTGTAGTACTAGCCTCTCTTCTGCAAGCCCATCTGTCACTCCCGTCCAGCTCTGTAATAGGTTCTGGATCTTAAAGGAAGGTGAGGGAAGGTTTTAGCTTTTCAATGTGTTTTCATTAGACTGGAGTATAATTCTGGATGCTACCTGCTGTGTACTACCATAATGCCTACTACTGTGCACGTGAAATCACTGATAAACCCACAGCCAGTGTTGTACCAGAAGGACTTCAGCTTTTGAACACTAGCTATCATAAACAATTAAGAATATTCTGAAATGGCAGGCTTCTGACACGAAACATTGGTACTGTATGTCTGTACTTAATTTTTTTTCTTTCAAAGGACTTCCTTTTTCTAGGAATTCTTATTTGAAACTGACTGTAATAAAAAGTAAAATGTGCCTTCCATCACAGCATGTAGGCTTCCCTTCCCTATTTGGCATTTTGAAGGCTGTACATGTAGTGAATTAGGCAACCCTAGAGCCATAAGTCACTAGTTGTCACCACCCCTCTCCCTGCTTCCCATCATCCACAACCATGAATGCCATTTAGTATATAATTGCATTTCTAATCCTGCTTTCTGTTAATATTAACTGAAAAATTAATCTCAGAAAGTGAAGTGTTCAATGGTATTGTGTGTGCACATTTGTTTTTCCTGGAAAACAATCGAAAGGACAATTTACAAAGATTCAGTTAGGGTTTTGGTAACAATTAAGGAATATTGTAGTATGATGCTTCGCCTTTAATAGCCTAATTCATAAACCATACAACTAATTCTGAATACTCTTATTTCATAATTTTTAAAATAGCCATGAGAACAGGTTAACTTCACTTGATTGCTCAAGCTTCTATGAAGACTGCCTGCGTAATGTACAAAGCCGTTTGCACAAAATGCAGAATTCACTGTGCAGTTTGACCATCTCCCATCTCGCTGACTCTGTTACATTCCTGTCCTTTGCAGCTCTTTCCTGTTCTGAGTGTTAACTCTAGTAAACCATGCTTCTGCAAATATTGCTCTCATGCTTTCTTCCACTGGGTCTTCAAAGACCATTGGGTCTGTCAGCTCACCGATGGAAAAGTCAACACCCAAATGAAAACCACTATCCAAATGCAAATGAAACCATGAACCACAGCCTGTGGATCCAGCCACAAGCTTTTCAAAGTAGGGAAGGCAGTACTTACAGGAATGTAAGACTCACAACTGAAAGGAAAAAATCTTTATATGCCTGGCATACCTGGTATGATTTGGCTTGCTGCAAATTCTTGGTGGAAAAAATTTGGCCTACAACACATTAGCTAAATTGGTTTATGTGTTCTAGCCTCACTCAGAATTACAGAATATTTCTGAGAAGTTAGATGTACCAGTGGAAGAAGCAAACATCTCCTTTTGTACCAAAGAAGGTTCACAAGACATAACATGTATGATATTGAGACCAGAACTGTCTGAAGATGGAGTAGTGGGCTGACACTTTTTACTATTTTCCTGACAGTTACTAAGAGAACATGGTCTTAAATATAAATTAAATTATTAAACTTCTGATTGGAAATAAAAGGTTTTGTCTTGTGGCCTTTACAAGGAATTAATATAATGTGTAAAACCTGTGTGTTATATCAACTTAAAGGTGCAGTGCTTCAAGAGTTACTTAAAATTTAAGTAACTCTTTAAATTCAGGGGTGGGAGGAAGGGGCCATCTTCCAAGTGATAGTTTGTGTATCAGACTTAACAGAGAGTAAAATTTTGATTCTGCTGAATTGCAGAGATGGTATATACTAATCTTTGCTTACTTTTAGTCTCAGAAAGAGAGGAGCTACAGCTAATTTACTTCCTGTGGAGTTTGTCACAGGATAACAAAGAGTGTTGGTTTTTCTGTTGATCTCCTTGGACAGCTTCTAGTGTCTAGTGTCTGATTTACAATAAGCCATAATAAGATAAAGACCATGATTTGGCATATGCTGGATAATCTAAACAAAATGGGTTCAAAATTAGGAATAAAAAAAATAAGCCATTTTAAGAGGGTTGGAATTTAATAGTACTGGGATTAAATATTCTAGAGGTCAGATGATCTCTGACTATTTATGATTCTCTTTTGAGATTGTTTCTTGAAAGAAGCACTGCGCCTTTTTGAAGGAATACAGTATAAAACTTTTGTGTTGTAGCTGCCGTCCTTAAACTTTTTTCTTTTGCATAAGGAATAAATTCATACACTGGATCTACAGGAGCAGCTGGTGGAGAAGTGTACCGGGATCCAAGAGACAAAAGATCTAAAAGGTGATATACAGGAGTCCATTAACTTTTATACAACTGATTTGGCTAACTTCTGCAGTATTTTCTGTTGTCATCATTGTATCTCTGGGGGCTACTCAAGAGTTCTGCTGTAGGCTCTATTATGGGTTACTATAAAACAAAACTAAGTTCTCTCCACAAGTCCTTTGATGATCTGAAGCACTGCTGTACAGCAACGAGTTTTGGCACTACAACTAAGTAAACAAAATGACCACTGTAAATGAGCGACTTGAGCTGGTTTAGGTGTATTTATACATCTGAACAGTACCTCTCCAGTGGGATTCTTACCAAACTTGTAATAAGCATAAAAGATTTAAGCTGTATATAAATCTCATTCAGGCTTTACCATGTAGCATACTGATGATGGGACAAGAAAAGGTTTGTCTTCCTTTTTTTTAAGTGCTTTTTCTTAGAAATGTGCCACCACAGAAAAGATTGCTAGTTTAGCCAAAGCAGTAATGCTGTGCTAACACAGGCAGAGCCTTAGTTTATAACCTGCTGTTCATGTTGAAAATTGGCAAGCATTTCCATTTATTTTGACATGCAATAAATGGTCAAGTCATGAATTTTCTTAAGTGATAGCACAATGTCAGAGTTAAAGGTATGTATGAGGAACAAAACCTTTCAGAAGACAGAACAGAGACTACTTTGCTGTAGTCAAATGAGCTGTCATTACATGTCATCAAGAATGATTATGTTTAAGGATCTTGTAGATGAGAATTATAAAAATACTTTTTGTTTTCTTTCCAGTCAAGATGCAGATTTACCTGGAGCACCAGAAAATCTGACATTCAGGGAACGCCAGCGACTTTTTTCACAGGGTCAGGATGTATCCAATAAAGTAAAAGCTTCTAGGAAACTAATGGAACTGGAAAATGAGTTGAACACAAAATAAGATTAAAGCACCTTATCAGATGTAACGGATGATCTCCAAATTGAGGGATTGAGATTGGGGGCACACTACTAAGTATGAACAGAAAATGAATGTTTTCTGAAAGGAGTGACTTTGATTCCTCTGTATCTAAGACTGTTAATTAAGACTTAGAGATGTTGCAATAGCAAGAAAACTGATTACTTTGCCAGGAGCTTGTGGTTTATACAATGAAAGCACTGTAAATTTTTAAAGATATGAATCACGTGAAGGTAACGTTTTTTCTGTTTTGGGGGTAAAGTTCTTTTGCACCAGACCAAGTAGCACTTGTCAAAGATAAGTTCTGTTTCCTGGTGTTTTACAGACACACTTTTGTTTTAGCTGCTGAGCAGAGAGAGTGAGAATAGCTTGAACTGCCTAAACTAAACTGTGCACTAGAAATTAGTATTTTAGGTTGTTTGACAAGAAACCAATGTGTGGGCCACCTTAATAAGGTTTCATATGCAAGTGTGACATACTGTATGGTGTTCATAGAAGGATCAGCATATCAGTACAAATTCTACCACTACTTAGTACTGGCATACTATATGTATGTGGCATAACACACATTCTCTAGATAAAATCTTGGAATAAAAATGTTTCTATTCCTGTGTATTTGTTGGGTCTAAAATGGATACCTAAGATTTTATCTGTAGTTATGGAAAAGTCTACATTGATGTATCCCCACTGTATGTGTTTCAGACTTTCAAAAAATGTGAAGATAACAACCTTTGGATAACTGTTTCATTAAAAATTACATAAGCAATAGATAGTAGGCTACACTTAGTGGCCCTTCATCAGCTAGGACCAAAACATTAGTAGTGTGTTAAAGGCAAGGATTACAGTTAGAAGGTGAGCAGAACATGTGGGTATGCATTCTGAGAAATTCAGATTAGAAGTTGTTGGGCAGTTAGGCCTGGAACAGTATTGATAAGTCTGTTATTATCAGTTCAGCAATAGATTTTTTTTTCTATGGCGATATCAATTGGCATATTAGAGAAGAAGACTGAAGTCTAAGGCGTCAAATACAGTACTGCAGTCTAGAAGTGGGAGCGTTCATAAGGTCATTAACAGAGCTGGTGTGCTAGCAAGGAACCATCCCTGCTCATGCTGAGGAGGCAGTGCTAATGAGCTCCTCTTCTGTCTAGCTGGCTTTACTGACATCCTATTACAGTTGTACTGAAAGCCTTTTTGGCAGTTCAAGCTATTTTTTCACACTGTTATAGCCTTATTTAATTTTTAATTGTTAATCTTTTTCCTCCCACTATTTCCTCAGCTATGCTTATGTGGCTGATGATGTTGGGAATAAGGACCTCATCAGAGTCTTTCTCATTGTGTGATGTTAAGACAATATATATTGTGATTCCAAACAAATTTTCTATTTGACAAAGCCCTTTACTGGCTTTAGATGATTTTTTTTTCCTGTATCATATTGTTCTCTTATAAATATATATTTAGGGATTTGTGCACACTTCCAAATACAAAGGGGTAGACTTTCACTGCCTTAGGAAAGAAATCACTTTTAATAAGCGTTGTATGATAAATGCAAGTTAATGAAAATTGGAGTGTAAATATTTTTTACATATTTCAGGTTTCTTATTTGAAAGTGTGCTTTTACCGTTTCACCTGTTAAATATGAAGTAGAAGATTAAACTGGTTCAAAGTGTTAATGAAGGATCTGCATGCTTGCTATGTCTGTTCATCAGCAAAAGCAAGCCTCTCCCAATTTATCTTGAGAACACTAGCAGCCTTACAGTGACAAATTTTTCTTGAGGAAAAAACTTATGCTGTGGCTGAATTACTGTTGCTGCTAGACTCTGAAAAAGGCTTAGCAAAAAAATACCTATAACCTTCAGTTGAGTGGATTTGGCCGCTATTGGGCATTCGGGTCAAGTGTGAATATGTGTAAAAGTGCTTTTCATATTTGTCTGTGCATTATTTGAAAAAAAAAAACATCAAAACTGCTGTAGTTTCCCATTTCTACTGTATTTCACTTGCAACCTATTTTTAATAAAGTTTGTATTGTATTTAACTTTGCATTCAATGTTTTTTGTATTCTTATTTAATTCTGCATTCCTAACAAAATTATCATAAACCAGAGGGGCTCTTAATATGTTTTGCTTTGCCTGTCCTCTTAAAATGTATTTATGAGCAAAGTCAGTGTATCTCATATGAAAACTTCAAATTAATTTTACATGGAGAATCAACAGAGGCTGGCCTTCACTAATCAGAGAGGAGAATTTCTTAGCCTGTTTAATACCTATAGTGCTGACTTGAAGGAAATTATTTTTACAGCTTAACCAGCAGTTTATAAAGTTGTAAATACCACTGGTGTCAATTATTCAGACTAGTCACACTGTATTTGTATCTTCCTTAAGTGTAAAGTTGCTTTTGTAACAGCAAAGAATCTAGAATGTGGCATCTTTTGGAAAAGTAAATAGTGTATGCAGAGTCTCCACTGGGATTGCTGTGGTTAATGGGAGTCAGCAGGTCAAGCTCTGCTTGGGGAGGGAGCCCAGCCCCAGTGAACTGCTGTAGATGTCTTCTGCTGTAGATGTACATCTGCTGAAAATGGGATTAAGAGCCTCCTAAGAACTCAAACTTTTAATTTTGAATGTAGAATGTCTAGACTAGAAGGAAATGGAAACAATCCATTGCTCTTCTGTATGTGAGTCCCTCAGTCTAAACGAAAGAGCCAGTACAAACAAAAAGTGATGTATTTGAGTCTGTATTGTTGCAACTGCAAACTTTGTTATAGAAACGTTTATTTCTGTAAAAGTTATGAGGGGTTATGAGAGGAACTGTGTGTGATGTGCAGCAGAGGTAACACATTTTCAGTGGGGGAAAAGTTTTGGGCTATGCCTTCAGGTTGAGTTTGCTCAGTGAGCACTGGTGTGATGCTGTTGGGCAGTGCAGTACCTGCTTTGCTTTAGGGACATGAGCTGTCAGCCTTGGCAACACAACTCTTGGTGCTTTTACTGACGAGGGCCCTTATAGTGATAAATGTGTGAAGTTGTATTTGCATAGGCAGTCAGCTCTCTACAAAACAATTTTAAATCTGTGTTAAATTCTCCCTTCTGCACCTATCATCCATATATACTGGTTTTTAACTCCTTTAGGTAGCCTGTACTACAGTCTTGCTGGGGTTTGAGGAAAAGGCAGGGAAATGAAGATGTTGACCAAGTCCATAGTATGCATCCTGTTCCCTGAAATAATTAGCAATATACTTGATGATACAGATTGCTGTTTGTATGTCAAGCAATGAGTACACGAGTAGCAGAATAAACAAGACTGTTCTTTACCTCCTAATTCAATTAGACAACACAAAACATAGTGCTGGTAAAAAATGAGCTTCAGTAATAACAATCTTAAGACACATGCAGTGACTCATGTATGTGATGATAAGAATTGGCTCTTCCTCCTGTTTTGTCAAATGATACTGCTGTCTCAGGGTCAGTTACTGATTGTGTGTTCCAGAAGGCAAAGCCTCAGAGGTTAAAAATTTGGAGTTGGCTGACTTATCAGCTGTAATGGCAGGTAAACTTAATGAGACCACAGTGCAATACACCTGCCCAGAGAATCTCAGTTTATTGTTGCTGACAGGTGCTCAGAACTCAACTACAGTTACCAAAAATGTGCAGTGAAATATTTACAGCCATGCCAAATAATGTTTACGGGCTGTGTGCAGTACAGCAGTCTCAAGTTACCATCTGCTGAGTGTGGAGAATGTCACCTCATTGGGGCAGTAGAAAACGGGATGTACAGCAAAATCTCTCCCATGTTTGGCAGAAGAGGGATAATGGCCTTCTCTACTGGGCTTTTTCCCTAAATGCTTTTTTACCCGTTCTGCATTTAGGAATGTTGCAATGGACAACTCATCAGAAGTTTATGGAGCTGGGAGGTCTTAGGTCTTGTTGGTTCCACCACTGGGGTTAAAGTGAAATGCATCAGAAGTATTCAAGACAGTGCTTACTTAATAGTATCCTAAGATTTGTAATCCACTCACAGATTTTATAATCCACATATGGTATTTCACTGATGTTAAAATTAATAGAGTTAAATGTGGATTTAGAGAGTTCCATGAAATTTCTGGCCCTGAAGTTCCACAGAAGGATCTGTAATATGGCAGGGCCTTGCATTTGCATGGGGAGTATGAAAATTGATGAAAGTTGGGGGGAAAAAAGATTCTTCAAAGCAGAGAATCAGTGTAGAAGGGTATGCTGCCAGTACACCATCTGGCAGCATTTCTAGGAGAGAGCTGGATTTTATAATTCATTCTTTCCCAGGTCTCACCAACAGGCTGTTTCGTTCATCAAGCAACCTCTCCTAAGCTTTGGAAATAGAAGGAAGATCCATAAGGAGATTTGCTGCTGTTATGAAGAGTCACACATCATACTGAGATTTTTTGTTTTTCTACTGATGGGACAATTTTCAGTACTATTTGACCTTCAGAGGTGCATACAGAAACGACAGGAGTAGTGGATGCTCAGTTTTAGGTTGTTACTTCAAAGGGTGCTACTAAATTAAGTCTTGTCTGTTAAAGCCTACAGAAACAAGATCCTTAATCTCATTAATAGTGGGTACAATCCACAGTAAAGGGAGAGATTAACTATTACACTTCAGCAGTGATCCTTCTGAGATGAAGCTGAGTTTCGCTGGAAAATAACATTGTTCTGACTTGATTGCTGCTGCAGGATAAGCATTACATATAAAATCACAGCTCATTGTCAAGAATTGTGAGTCACACCCTGCAAGCAACTAAATCATCCTCCCCAAAATAGCTGATGTTGATTAAAATCCTGTCTGCCTTACTTAGTGCCAACATCTTGTAACATCCACACCATTGCAGCACTTCTGAACTGTTTTTTAGCCTGTATCCATTTGTCAGTTCTCATTTTTCCATCAAAGTAGAACTAGTTGCAAGGAGGAACTGCTGAGTTACACTTTTGTGTGCCAAACCTAACTGCAACCAGCCAGATGGGTCGTTGTTTTTTTGTTTTTTTTTTTCTTTTTTTTAAACAGAGGCTATAGATTGTAGCAACTTGTTGAAGATGCAGGATCCCAGAAGATTGTGGATAGAGCTGCACAGAGTGTTTGGTTTGGTCTGTGAAAGATGGACAGTATCTGGGTTCCTTAGTAAAGGAACACTATCTCTTTTGTGCCAAACATGGAGGGATTCACTGCTCTGTGTCTTTGGATTTTCTACTCTCCATATAAGAGCACATTTACCATGTTCAGTAGAGAGTAACTTGAGACTGCTATTTTGCAGAACTGGATTCCTCTGTAATTATCATGTTGGTTTTGGTTTTTAAAAAAAGAAACCCAAACAACTGTAGTGCAAAAATAGTGCTATTTCCCACTTCCAAGAAGCTGACATGTCTGTATCTGGTATACTTATATATTTTATAGCCAAATAGTATAATGACTGTTTTCAAGACCATGTAAATCTTTCAGTGCAATACAGTAGAGTACCAAGTAATATTGCTAATGCATGTCACATTTCCACCTTGGAAACCTCAGTGAGAGACCCCCAGCCATAGCCTGGATGAATAGCTTCTGCTCTGGGCAGCTTCTCAGGAGTCCCACAGGACCTGAACCCACAGGCTTTGTGCTTGTCCTAAGACCAGCCCTGATGGTGGCCGTGTTTGCAGTTACTGAACAGACTCTGTGGTGCATCATCCAGCTCAGTGTCAAAGCAAGGTCAGCTACAGCTGCTTGCCCAGGGCTGGGTCTAATTGGGGTTTGAGTAGCTCCAAGGATGGAGCTACTCCATCATCTCTCTGGGCAGCCTGTGCCAGTGTTTGACTATCCTCACACTTTCTTTAGATTCCTGCCTCTTGTCCTGGCCCCTGGGCACCACAGAACACCACAGTCTGTGGTGTTCATACTCTCCCATCAGGTATTTGCACATCCTGCCTGGATCCCACTCAGCCTTCCTTTCCTCCAGGCTGCACTTGCCCCAGGACACTCCGTGTAACAGATGTTCCTATCCCTTAATCTTCTTTGTGGCCCTTACCGCCTTAGCCTAAAGCACACATCATCAACTGCTTAGGGGGGAAGTCGTGTAGCCAATGTCAGAGCTCTCAGTTCTGTCCTTCTCCTCCTCACCCTTTGTGCTGATGTGAGGTTTGTGCCCCTGAGCCCAGGAACGGGGTATCCTTACACCGGCCTTCCTTCTATTCCTGCACTCCCTGCCCTAATCCTTGGCCATGGTGTGACATCGGGACGCTGCAGGCGGAGGGACCCCCAGCCCCCATGGATAATGGGTATGGACCTCTGAGGCCACTTGTCCCACGGGACGCTGCAGGCGGGGGGATCCCCACTCCCATGGATAATGGGTATGGACCTCTGAGGCCACTTGTCCCACGGGACGCTGCAGGCGGGGCGATCCCCACTCCCATGGGCAGCAGGCCCGTTCCCTGCTCAGCCTCCCTGCTGGGGGCCCGCCGTGTCACAGGCGCGCCGTGGCCCCGCCCCGTTCCCGCTCCCTGCTCGCGGATTGGCTGACTGCCCTGCCACTCAGGGACGGGGCGCGGCTGGCAGGCTGTGGCGCTCGCTCAGCCAATCGCAGGGCGCCGGGCGGGGAAGGGGCGGGCCCGTCGCCATGGCAGCCGCGCTACCGCCCCAGACGCGTCCCGGGTTACATCCCCGCCGGAGCCGGAGCCGGAGCCGGAGCCGGGGCCGGGGGAGTTCTCGCTCCGCCTCGGCGCGGGACCGGGCAGGATGATGCGGCCGGGCCGCGGGTTCGACTCGAGCTCCGTGTGGGCGCAGCGCCTGCGGCAGCTGGAGCAGCGGTTGCGCGTGAGGGGGCGAGGGGCGGGGCCGGGGCGGGGCCTGCGGGCGGGCAGGGCTGCGGGGCCGCGCCTCGGCCGCCGAGCGGGAGCGCCGGGAGGGCGCTGCCGAGCCCGGCTCCTTCCCGGGCGGGCGTCCCGCGTCCGGCAGTGTGGGGCGGCTCGTCAGGCCCCCGCGTGTCGGAGGGGCCTGCTCCAGCTGCGGCTGGGGTAGAAGTAGAGTGTCAGAGCAGCGAGCGGCTCTCCTTCCCTGCGGCCCCGCCGCTCTCGGGAGGCGGCCGTGTGCTGAGGGAGCGTCTGGCCACGACGCCGTTGAAGACCTCTGATAGTGCTGCTGCCTTGGAAATGGAAACTGACGTGCTTATGTATAAATAAATAAAATAGTGCTTTTCTAAGGACCACGGTTCTGGAAAATGCCAGGAGGAGGTGGTTTCGCGAAGCAAAAGCGCTTTAAATTGTGTACCTATGCGTTCCCATGCAAGCAAGCAACAGAACAGAAAAGATAGAAATAAAGGAATATTAAGAGTTTATCCTAATTCCTGCATGCTCATATACAAATACTGTTGTGATTCGGAGATGGGGATAGGTAGTCCATTGATCTCAGAAGTTTGAGAAACAGTGGAATATGGTAATGAATCTGTATTAATCAGACTAATATTTTTTTATTTTTTATTTTTGTATATTTGGGTGGGTTTTCTTCCGTAGACCAAAGAAGAAAGAATAGTTATCCTGGAAACTGAAAATGCTGTTCTTCATCTAAAACTTGCAGAGGTGACTGTTGTTTATTTTTTTCAGAAAGAATTCTTGTGGAAATACAAAAAAAGACACTGAAATCTGCCTTCCTCTTTTCAGGTTTTGCCCGCTTTACCAGCTGGGAAAATTTATGAATGGTTAAGGCTCAGCGTCTCTTTCTTTTCAAAATCATGAATAGTAGCAGTAATGATAGGCTGATTAAGTAGCTAGAAGTTAGCTTGAATTTAAATGTTTGCTATTGTTTTAAATCTAGAAAGCTGAACTAAGGGAATGACTTTGGAAGCATTAAATGTGGAATATTTCTTTCTTCCTACAGGGAACATGTTGGTCTAAAAGACAATGGCAGATTTTTCAGGAATACTTTTTAGACACAGTTGGAATGATGCTTTGAAAATAACTGCTCACAGAGTGCAGGAGAGACATTTCATTAGGAGCAGACTTACCAGGGATGGCCTGCTGTGTGTGTTTTTAGTACTGGTATTGTTGCACATGTGCCTTGTCTCACATCAGACAGCAATAACTGGATGCCCTCATTGCCTTATATCCTTCTACAGAAGCATAGGTTATTCCTAGATCCTCACTGAAATAAGCAGCAGCCTGTGATAATGTTTGGGGCCTTCAAAGGGGGGATTTTAGAGATTTAAAGAATTTTGAATATAGATCTAGGCTGCTAGAGCAGAGCCAGCTGTGAGTATTAGTGGTGAAACAAACTGTTGGCCAAGAGTTTCTAATCTGGGCTGAAACATTAACTGGTTGGGTGACCTCAGGGAATCTATTTGCCCTCCCTGTGGGTTTGCTAACACCCGTGGATAAAAGTGGGTTTAACATTTTTCAAAGTCTAACTGGAAACAGGTGGTATATCTGAAATGAGTTTTGCTAGATATACAGAAGAACACTAATTTATTCTGAGGAAATATTTTTATTGTCTTTGTTCTTCTTTACAATATTCATTGAAAGCTTTAAGTATTTCAGCTGTTTATTTTTTATCCTCACAAGCACAAGAAATAAATTGTTCAAGTCAGTAAGGTATATCAGATGTAGGAAGGAGTTGTCTGTGTATTAGAGAATGAAGCCTTGTTTTTGAAATAGAAGACTGCTTCCTTTTATTGAAAAATGTGCTGGAAGAAACGGGCATCTACAGACACACGAGGAGTGTGGGCAGTGTTGCCACCATCAGTCAGAAACAATGTCAAATGAAATCCTTTGCAATTAACCTTGCACTAATGGTTCTTGCACTGATTCAGGCAGTTATTTAAATACACTTTAAAAATTTGCCTCTTCTTGGTTAATTTGCCCCAGCAATCTGAAAATACGAGCTGAACTGACATCTATGAAATAGTTTTACCTTAATTGAAGACCCTCTATTCAAAACAATACTAATTGAAATGAGTATTATTTAAGGTTGTGCAATATTCCACCATATGTCCTAATATTCTACCAGCTATGCTGGTAAGAAAAGTTACTGCCCTTGACTGTCTATCCCTGATCCTTCAGATCTGCCAGTGGAGCTGCCTGAGTGATTGAGCTGTAACAAGTTCAGTCACACAGACCAGGGTTAACAGAGGTCTCATTCTTAACTTGTAAAAGCTAATTGGATTCATTTTGTCTGGAGTGAGTTGGGAAGCTTTGGAGACAAACTTATGAGGATTGCCATAAATTAGGATTTGCAGTGTAAATGTTTGTCTATAGGTTGCATCAGTCTTACTAAAATTTTATCTCCTGCTACAGATCTTCCCTTACATCCTTGAGACAGTGATGAATTTCAGCACTTCTCCTGTATTCTGCAGCCTGGCATATTGTCATCCCAGCAGTATACTGGAGGGGTTGTTAATGCACACAGGCAGTCAGATTTCTAGGTAGACCTCCTTTTGTCCTGCTTTTTCCTGTTTGGAAGTCTCTTTATCTACCTGCATAGCCCTTGCTTTTATTGGCAGTCTTTGAGGTCCCAGCCCTGCAGCCCTCTTTATGTAAAGCCAAGTCTGCCAGAATGGATCTGATTGCAAAACTGAGATTTCACTTCAGAGAACACTATTGAATAGTTCTGTTTCACTTCTGCTTATAATAAAGCTGACTGTAAAAAGGTTTTAGTCCATTTTTTGCTTCTATGCTCAAGCAAAGGATTGCAAGTGCTGGCCTATGAACAACTCTGGTGAATGTTAAAATTATTTTAGTGGAGGAAACCCCAAAATCAAGGCAACATTTGTAATAAAGATGAACTTGATAGACTAAGTGATGCAATGACAGTAGCATTGAACTTTCTGCTTTTATCTTAGTGTTGAGAAATATGGAGGGTCAAGGGGAATCTGTTCAGATGGTGCAGATTAGGTGCTAAAAGGAGGTTTTTAACTACCCTAAGCTTACTTAATAACAAGGCTTGAGTACTGCAATTGCTTATATACATATGCTTAACTTTTCACAAGATACTAATTTTGGTGCACTACTAATATGCATTTTTGGGAAGCTGTTTGTAAATATTGCATCTGAGTAACATGAATCTTGAAAATCCTTATATTTTCAGAGCATCTGAACACTGTATAGACTCAATCTCAATATCTGGGACCTTAAAGCCTGTAACATTTTTTTTTAAAAAAACAACCTCTTCCTGCTATTTCTTGTAAGAATTTTTTCTAATAATGCTAAGGTGGTGCATTGTTGTACAGAGCTTCCACTTGCTTGTGTAAATAGAAGATTCATGCTTTGTGAAGGTGAAAAAGCCACATGAAAATATTGGTTTTAATAAGTGAAGTACTTTTTTTTTTTTAAATACAATCTGTCTTTATCCTAACAGCTCCAGGATGTTGTACTGTTTTTGTCAATTTCACCTGTAGTTAAGCTGCAATTAAATGTTTGCTTTTTATCTGTTGTTATCAGGTGATTGGAATTGAATCAAATCCATTGTGTGAGTAGGTTTAGTTCTTTCATGTCTTTTGTCTCTTCTATGCTTTGCTAATTTAAATAACAGGGAATTACAGTCACAGAATATAAGGTGTGAAAAAAGTAGGAAATGAGTCTGTGCAAGAGACAAGTGCATTTCAAAAATAGAGGCAATTGATACTGGTTAATGAATGATAGATGTGGACAGGTGGCAGGGGAAAATAGCTGAAGTTGCAGCTCATTTTAAGAACCAGGACTGTCAGAAAATTACAAAAATGCGTTTTTTAGTGTTACACAGATTCTTCCATATTGCAGAATTTCACAAGAAGTCTCTACTGAGATCACTCTTCTTGCATTCATGCCTGTAAATATTTAAAGTTGCATTATTTCTATTTTCCTTTTGATTTCAACATCTCAAAAAATTATCAAGTTGGCCATAAAAATTACTTTTGTATAAGAGGTAATTTTGGACTGTGAGAAAGCATTCTTCTCCAGAAACTTTAAAAATTGCTTTGGTTGCTGTGATCTCTGAAGACACAGAGTAGGGCTTTGTTGGCCCAGCATGGCACCATTTCAACTCTACAGATTGTAGTGGAGTTGGTGTAGTCAGGGGCACAAAATTGGGAGCTGTGTATTACCCACTGCTTCAGGACTTCAGCAGTTAGCATGTTTGTCTTTGTTCTGTTTCATGTCCTTCCACAGTGCTTTCTGCATTGTCTCGTCTCCAAAGACACTTAATCCAGCTGTGTAACCAGCCCTTTTCCCTAAGTCAAGGCACAGTTTTTACCTTTTAGATCTACCTCAAGCATAAGTAAGAGGGTTCAGGTACTGCAGAAGCATTTTAGTAATCTGGTGCTCAGGTGTATGACCCAAGAAAGTAGAATTTTGTGATGTTGGCCTGTTACTATGAGGTGATTCTTCACATAACTCAGAAAAAGGTAAAAGCAAAAAAATTAAGTATTGGCAACATCCTATGTTATCATATAGTTGAATTACCAATATTTAAAGAGAAAAGGGGGACAAAATGCCATAGGAAACTGAGTGTTTTAAGTGATTTTTTGTGATTTTTTTTTAAATAGTATCAAGGGTTGGCTGGAAGAAGCACTAATGAAGTATTGCAGCTCTATGCTGCTCATGGCCAACAGATGAAATTTCAGAGGAGTTCTGTTGTAACCCAGCTGCATGGAGCAATAAAGGTAAAAGCATTTAGTAATAATATAGACATAATCAATGCCCTAAACCTTTACATGCTTATCAAATATAGTAAACCCCAGAAAATTGTGTGATATGAATCTGATCCATGGCTTTATTGGATTCACAACAGAGCTTACAGTGAGGTGTAACAATGATTTCATAGTAGTTTTGCTGTAATAGGTTGCGAAGTCACCTGAGAGGCTGGTAAAAGTGGATGGTCCTGAGCTCCAGGATCTTACATATAGGGTGCTATTAATACCTGAGACAGGTATTTTTGTAGTCAAAACTTTAACCTTTAAACTTTAATCTGTCATACAGACATCCCTAGAAACAGTAATTGTGATATATTTTACCCAAGTAGGCAAATCCTTTGAAAAAAGCATTTTAGAGTCCCACTGATTACTATGAGTTCTCTGGCAGATCTCACAAGAAGAGTAGTTTGCTGTATGCTCACTCAGGTTTTAATTTTGCATCAGAGAGACTGAAACTGTTCTCCTAGTGCCAGTACCATAGTAGTTGCCTTTGTTGAAGTACTTATTTATGAAGTTGCTCCATAGAGTAGTGAGTTCCTTTTAGGGACACTACCAAATATCAGCTTTTCTCAGGGCAGCACTGAATGCCTGCATAAAATGACCAAAAGTATCTCAGGAAAAAAACTGATTCTTAACAGACATAAGGATGCAGCTTAACTGGAGCGTTGATGGACTAGATGATTGTTGTAGGTCCCTTCCAATGGAGCTATACTGTTTTATTCTAATGATAGCGGTTCTGCTTTGCAAATTTTGTATTTTGATTAGCTTGAATGGCAGAACTGCTTGTGATGCAATACCAGTGGACTGAGGTAGTAAACTATCAGATGTCAATGAATACTAGGAGGGAGAAAAGCTCTCTAAATAAAAGTCTAGATGAACAGCCATCCTATACCCATAATAACAAAAAGATACTCCTTCCCATTTACATTGTATGGCTTTTGAGAGTGAGAAATGCAATTATTTTGTCCCTTTAGTTTAGATTGCCTATTTATCATTGAAACTAATTAATTTATTCCAGGTCAGTACCAGAGAAAAATAAAATGTCACAGAATATATAACACCTTGTAACACAGGCTGACAATGAAATATCACAGTGTTTCTGTGATATAAGGTATTGCTAAGTTCACCTCAGAGATGGCTTTACATGTCCATTTCAGGACTTAGATGTCAGGAACTTTACTAATCCTAAAATCAGGTAAATTTGTTTTTATTTAAATGGACTTGTAAGTGAATATAGGCTGATCTTACAAACAATTTAAAGTCTCATCATGTATATTACACTGAATTACATGCATAATACAAATACTTATCTGAACAACATCACTTTCTGTTTTTTTTCAAAATAACATCTGTTCTCATAGGAAGACATAGAACTAGCCTATACAAGAAATGCCTCGAGTGAATCCTAGCAAATACCTTCTGATCAAAGTGTGGAAAATGAAAGTAAGGGATATATGGATCACAATTTTTCATTGCTAATTCTGGGTATGACTTAAAAGTGGACAGAGCCCACACATGCTCACACTTATTTTTGTCTGATGAAATAACAAAGAGACTTGGTTATACCTGAAGCTGTGTTACAGTCAAAATAGGTATGATAAAATTATAAGGATCCATAAAGTCTTGCTGAAATTTTTAGGAAATTACATTGCTAAATGTTTTGCAGGATCCTTCTCTAAACATACTGAAAGATATTCTCTCAAAGGCTTCCTTCCATCAAGTAGAGGGCTCTTCCTGCCTGTGATGTCTCACCATAATAATTTGGGTTGTTATATTAGTTCTTCTTAACTGCTGGTTCTGTGTCTTTATAACATATTTTTCTTCTTGCTGAGAAGAGGCTTAAGCAGGACCTGAAGAGCCTTCATTCATTTGCTCTTGAGCTTTCAAAAGACTTTCAACGTCAAAGCAAGACTTGTCTTTACCAAGTTTTGGCAGCAGTCCAGGGGATACAGCTGCAGAATGAAGCAATGCAAAGTAAGGCTCATTGCACTTAGATTTCAAACATGTAACATCAACAATGTAATTGTTCGATGTTACCAATGTTAAAAGGTTGAGCTTGATTTTTGAGAAATGTGTCACTGAAATTGTAGCATTTGTTTCTTGTTTGACATTAAATCGTCAAGAAGTTCTGCAGCATTAGAAGAAGTACAAATAAGTCTGCAGAGGTTATGACTGATAATTTGAATTTGTCTTTTGTGTGGATTGCAGCTGCTATTAGACTGCTGCTGAGTTGGCTCAGCTGTAACATTTTTAAACTGAAATTCTCAGGCTTGTTATCTTGGCTATTTTAGAAGAGCCAAATAAAGAATGCATTACTTTATAAAGCTGAAATTTGTCTGCTTTTGACTGTACCAGAAAAGGACTTGGCTTATTTCAGAGGTTTCTGAAAAGACTGCCTGAAATTAGGATAGAGTCAATTTTTAATATTTCTGTGTATTTATAAAAAAAATTTACTTCAAAATCAAAAACCAGTTGCATTTGCTGGACTGTAGATACTAACAGCACATGAATTGCTGTTCTGGAATTCAGGCACGTCCCTGTTCATGTATACATAGGAAAGAGAGCCAGTGCAGTGGTACACTCTGCCCTCATCCCTGAGGATTAAGTGCATTGGTCCTACACCTGGATCCCATGGTGTGGATCTCTGCACATGCTTTCAATATCCTTGATTCTGGCGAAGCTCCTACCAGGCCTGACAATCACATGACACATGCAATGCTTAAATTGTTTGATGCGTAGCAACCTGTTGAACTACAACAAATACACAAATTTACAATCAGAAGCCCTTTCTGATGCTCTGAAATCCACGTGTCACCATTTAAAAGGTATGTTTTCTTTCCTTGAATTATTTCATTTTGGGAATGATTTGGTTCCGATGGGACTCCTCATGTCAATAGCAACAAACAGCACTCTTGATGATGGGTGTTACAGAACTTATTCCTGTATGTCAAGTACTAAGTTATAAATAAAATTTATTACTGTATTATTCTTATAGAGAAAATGCTCCTTCAAGGAAAAAATCCCAAAGTTGAAAATTAACTTTATCTAAAAAGTGAACTTTTCTGTTATGGAAGCAGGGGGCTAAATGACAGATATGAGATTAAGTTTGGCACTTGAGCTATTGTGGTGTAAATTAATAATAAGTATTCCTTTGGAGGCCTGGCAAAATTGCATTGACTGTTCTCAATTTGCACTTCCTGGTGCATTGTTCTTTGAAATCATAAGCAGGAGAAGCTTCCCCAACTGTAACAAAATTAGCATCCACTTTGGTGGATTTGGCTGGTTTTCAGTTGTCTGTCAAGTGTTTTAGATGGAGATTCTATTGTTAAGGTTAAATATGACCATTGCAATTACCATCCTTAAATTACATGTAATCTTTTGTAGACAGAAAGCCCTAAGTATATATTCTGGAGACAGTATATATTACCAGTTTAATCTTAAAATAGAGATTGAAAACAAGGGAGAAAATTACAGAAGAAGCATTTGAGTAGGTAAATTTCAAGGTTGTAGTTAACATGTAACAAACTATAAAACTTTCTTATAATAACTGTGTAGTCCTTTGCTTAGAAATATTTATTCACAATCTGAAAACCAGGCTACTGCCACCTTTCCCACTGAATTTAAGCAGTAGCAATTCATAGGAGAGAATTGTTATAGATCTGTTTCCCTCAGGGATAAAGCTGATATAATTTTTGCTAAAAATATTGGCCACCAAACTGCAAATGATACTACTGAGACAGATGCAGTAATTCAGCAGATTTTTGGAAAGGTAGGAATTCATTAAAATTTAAGATTAGTTTTTAGATTGGTTCACCATGCAGATATTATCAGAAAGAGGAAATTGTGGTGACTTAAAAGCCTAGTGACTTAGATATGATTTGCAATTCTGGGACACTTTCTCTCTGGGCTGGAGAAGATTAGAAAAGGAACTTTCCCATTTTGTCCATGTGCTACCACCTATGTTCTTTGCTTTTGCTGGAGAAAGTTGAGCTCTGCACTGTGCTAATGGCTCGTATTGGTGGAATGTGAACTACCATCATCTTTTATCCTCAACTCCACAGGTGATTTTCACCAGCTCAGCTGCCTTTTGAGAGCTTCTCCCTTAGCATGGAGTAGGGAAGTAGGAGCAGGACCTTGGATTCAGTAACAGAAATATTGTAGCAGCCCAAAAAATAGTCCATAGAATGGTTTGGAAGAGATCTGGAAAGGTCATCTATTTTCATTCCCCTTGCAGTGAGTAGGGACATCTTCAACTAGATCAGGTTCTCAGAGGCCCATTCGACCTGACCTTGGATGTTTCCAGGGATGGGGAATCCACCACCTCTTTGCACAACCTGTTCACTGTTTCACCACCCGTGCTGTAAAAACTGCCTTTCTTATAGCTGATGTAAGTCGACCCTCTTTTAGTTTAAAACCATTACCCTTTGACCTATTGCAACAGGCCATGCAAAAAATAATGTTACAATGTGGAATATAAAATACAGCTGAATTCAAAAGAAGTTTTGGTATTAAGTCTATTGCATCACAGCTGCTTGTCCTAGATGGCATTATTAGATTGCTCTTCTTTTAAAAAATGGACTCTAGACTGGCAAGAAACATTAAAAACCCCAGGGAACTATGGGGACTGCTACACATCCATATCTCAGATGTGCTGTGGCTGTGCTAGGTTATGCTGCTCCTGTTTTTCACGTCTCTGTTATGGACCTTTCTGTTATGTTTGTGTAACTTTCTGAAACCACACACAGAACAGATCAGGGAGCTGAGCCAGGATAGAATTTGCTCAGAAGGAAGGATTGCTTTTAGACCTTTGTGTGACTGAGGAAGCAGTTGTGTGAGCACAGCAGAACGTCTGGTGCAGCACTGAAGGGAGGGAATAAAAAGCTTTGGGACTGTCAATTGAAGGAAGGGGACTGTAAGGGTTACAGTCCTGTATATGGCTGCAAGACATCACAGCTGTTAGACTGATGCTACTGTGATCGGTAACATTTAAACAGAAAAATTGTTGGCATTCCTAGCTCTCAGAAAATTTCCATATCAATCAATGACATGGGCAAAGGATGGGGAGAAGGGATGTCTGTAATGGCTGCATTCATGTGGTGACTACTTCTCTTGCCTAATGAAGAGTGTGTTATTAAAAGAGATGTATCCAATGTATACCCCTAGTTTAAGGATAAAAATGTAAACTCCTGTATAGCTTGCATCTGATGCCAAGCAGAAAACTAGGAAAATGTTAAATGAGTGTTTATACTTCTAAATGTGCATAACTTCTGAACTATACTAACTAACTTCTAAACTATACTTCTAAACTGCATAACTTCTAACTATACTTCTAAACTGCATAACTCTACTTTCAGAAAAAAAAAATAGAAGTTCAGAAATAATTTATGCATTAGGAAACTTTTTTTCTTTCAGGACTGGAATAATGGAAGGTAAAGCAATAGATGCTTTACCTTCCATTATTGCAGTCCTGAAAGAAAAAAAGTTTCCTAATAAGCAGTAAGGTAAAGCATCTATTGCTTTACCTTACTGCTTATTTCAGAGACTTAGGGAACTCAAAGTGTGTGTACACAAATATGTAAATGAAGATACTTATTGTGGAAGTTACTTAAATAATAAATGGAATATTACTTATGTAATCAATGGAGTCTAACATTGTGTTTTAAAATTTACAGTATAATTAGGTGTCAGTGACTGTAAGCAGCCCTTCTGAAAATTTATGGTAACATATTTGCATGGGATTCTCCAAACCAAAGCATGCTCGTGTTACTCCACTGGATACTCTTTTGCTGGATGTAAAAGAAGGATTTTTCATAGTGAACCTTCTAGACATTGATTTCCCAGCTATTAATGTCATGCTTCTCCTGCATGTATGCACTTGTGGAGGAACACTGTGAGCTAGAGGTGAATGGAATGGGTATTAGAAAAAAGAGATCTGAGAAATCTCTAGAGTACACAAATGTCTCTTGAACTTATCTGATTTTTAGTCTAAACCAGAGAGATTAAATTTTATGTGTGACCATGCTGAGATACTAAGTCTGTTCCTTGCTCTGCAAGGTAGCACATACTGAGGCTGGTGGCCATCCAGCTAATTCAGCTCTGAGACCCTGGTTTTGACTTCTTGATACTCTACATTTCCAAACTGCTCACTAATTGCTGGGGATATTGATTTCCCACTGGGGTTCCTAAAAGCTTGCTTTTTACACAAGCTTACAGTCGCATAATGTGTCTTCTGGGCTGCATGTTTGTTATAGGCCTGCTCAGTGTTAATGTAATTGGGCTGAAATAAAACCATTTGTAAAGTTAGAAGGCTTTTATAATGACCCATACAAGTCTTCTCAGATTGGTGAAAGAGACCACCTAGGGTTCAAATGATCCATCTTTCCTATGAATTCCTCATGGAGTGATGGACCTATCTTAAAGGGGAGCATTACAACTGTTGTAAAGGATTAGTAGCTGTAAGTGAGGCTGAGGGTAAATGACAGGTGAACTTCTTGTAAAGTTAGCCCACGTGAGCCTAATAAGTGCAGCTGTGGTATGAGCCTTGCAAGTGACAGCCCCATCCAGCAGCAGGGTGCTTCAAATGTAGGTTTCAAGCTTTGTTGGCAGGTAACATCACTCTGACTAAACTGACACATTTGAGTTGCCTTTAAATATCTTACATTATTGATTGCTTTTCAAAACTTCACATGTATAGTTGTGGTAATAATTTGTAGCTTCACATAGCAAGAACTATGATGGGATTTTTCACAACTGTCTAGTAAATCAGAAACTAAGCCTTCTAATTGAAATTTGGTAGAAGTTGAGAGGATTTGTGCTTATATTTCATGAGGTGCTACTGGACAATTCCTTTTGTAACATCATGGAGTTTTTATATCTCTGAAACTGCTTTCTTCTAGTGTTTCAGATAAAAGCTTTTGATCTTGAGCAGTCTCTACAAGAGGTGACAGAGAGATATGAGAAAGAAAAGCAGAAGAGGAAGGCTCTACATAACAGCTTAATTGTAAGTATGTTTAATAACAGAACATTGGCTTATTTTGTTGAAATTATTTCCATAATTTCCTCACCAATATAAGTAAAGAATATACTTCACATGGATATATCACTTGCCCCAGCTGTCTATATATGATGTATCTATTTGCTGAGGCACATTTTTCTTATAATAAACCCCACTCCTTTCTTTCTACACACAATCTTCCAAATGCTCTCATGTGACCTATTGCTCCAAGGAGTATCATCCATTTTGAGTAGTGGACAAAAGTTGAGTTTCTTTATCCTTTTCTCTAAATTTGCAGCTTCTGAAATAGTTTTAAAATTCTTAAAATTATTAACTTGATATTGAAAAGTAGTCATCTTTTATTTTTCAGAATATCTCAAGCTGTATCCTGTTCAGCTATTAGTGATGGTTCATTTGGGATTAATTTTTTCCTATTTGTACTTTAAATTTACTCTTCCCCCCCTCCCCACAAATGACTAGTTTTGTGTTTCCTGAATCAGGACCTGATTTTTAGAAACACAAGCCTTCTTCAGACAAATTTTTAAAAAGTTTTTCTACCTGAGACAATTAATCTCTTTGTTAAAAAGTACTTACCTTTTAAATTTTGCCTTGTGTTGCAGTTTACTGAAAGGATATTCCCCAGAGCAATGGGGTGTTAATATCAGTGGTCAATAATCCTCACAGGGAAGCTGTGTTCAGTCATACAAAATGAGAAGAACTGATCACCAGCAAAATGGAAGAGATAAACAGGTCTAAAATGGTCTACAGTGAAAAATCAGCTACTGGCTTTTTAATCATGTAGGAACACAGCAGAGAGGAAAATATACAACATATTTTATATTCCACATCTTCCTCAGGACTGGTGGAAGAGAAATGGAGTGTGTAATGTTGTCTGTTGAGTTAATACAGGTGTCTGAAAAAGCTCATATAAGGAAGAAGGGGAAAATGGTTTAGAGGGAGTTTTTTTTTTGTCCGTATGACCTAGAGAGGGCTATACAATTCTAGTGCTCTGAAGAGTTCATACTTCCTCAAATACTTTGTCCTACCTTACTGAGACAAATTATACTGATTCTATTTTTTCCCCACAGAGTCTAGGGCTATGATGTGTTAAACACTGGCTTCCTTAAACATGTTCATATCTGTTTGACAAATTTCAGTGTATTTATCCTCTCCAGTAACTTGTGTTAAATACAGCTTAATATTCTTATCTCAGGAACTGAGAGGAAATATCAGAGTCCACTGCAGGATTCGACCGTTGCTACCTTTTGATGATGCTGCTGGACATTCACAAGACAGGTAATTTGTTTTGATTGTGTTAGAGCCTATCTGACTCATAATTCAAATACAGAGAAAACAATAGTTATGTTTATATGAGAACAACTGTGTCCTTGATTTTTCTGGTTTTATGTGTGTGGGGAGACAATGATGGTATCATAAAAACTAATTGCTGTTTTCTTTCTCCTGCTAAATTGGCTCTAGCCAATCTCATCCCCCTGCCTAAAAGTATGTCTATCTCAATAGAAAGCCATAGTTGTTCTGCCAAGCCAGGATTATCCTTGGCTTGGCAGAAGTAACACAGCTGCAATCAGTTTAGCATATATTCACTACCCTGTACAAATTCTGGGATGCAGTAATGTGAGAGCTGCCAAAAGTCGTGGGTAGGGACACACACTCAGCATTACAATTGTTTTGTAATGCTATAGAACACACTGGCTGTCACCACAAACATTGGTAATTCTATTTCAGTCTAATTTGGCTCTGCATCCCTAATTTATAAAATGTTTACTGTAACTGACGTGTCAAAACATTCCAAGATCCAAAAGGAAAAGAGGGATTAGATGCAAGTATCTGCTCAACAGGCTGAATTCTCCATAGATGACTAACATGAAAGAAAGTAGGGATTGAAGTGTATACAAAGAAGGAAAGAAAGAAGGGGAAAACTAGGTGGGTGGCTAGAAACCAGCAACATTATAGTTTGCTTTATCAGTAAATAGCTGATTTTGGGCTTTCTTATACTTTTACTGCTTGGTAATTCTAAAAGAGAACATTCAGTGTTTTAAAGTTTATTAATTTTTGGCAAATCTTAAAAAGAAAAAGACTGTTATTTTTGACATTGTTTTAATTAAAACAGACAAGATATTTCAATAAGCTTGAAGTTGAAACTTGCATTAACCTGTGCTTTGTACACCTGGGAACGAACCCACTCACTTTTTTTGTTGCAGTATGAAATAGTGCAATCAGGTGCTGACTTGCAGTGTAAAACAGGATGGACTGGGCCAAACAAACTGTCAAGGCAAACAAAGACAAACAAAATTGTCAAGGGTAACTTTTCTTAATGTATCAAAAAGTAATTTAAATAAAACTTATCTGTATTTGGACTGATTCTCCAAAAACTTGCACACATAAATAGATTTATACACGTCAGTAATCCCAGTCAGTGTTTGGACTAATCATGGATTCAAGATCAGAGACAAAGACCTGAAAAGAGGGTGTTTTTCACTTTAATTTTCTAAAGTGAAAGCCTCTTCTTACAAGCTCATGCAATAATCGCAAAATAATAGAATGGCCTGCATGTGCATTCATCTTAATTTGGTTTGTTCTAAATGTCTTTTCTAAAGCAAATTATTTTGCTTGATTGCACTTTAATTTGTTCTTTACTCAAAATTAACTGTGGTGTTAGTATGTATATAGGGTATAATAATACTGGCAATTCTGAAAGGTACTCTTCAGACAGTGTGTAGTTCACAGACACTTTAAACATTGTTTTTTCTCAGCCAAGTGGAACATTTATGGTTTGAAAGGTACCTCTTCTTCCCCTATTGATGCTTTTTCTTCCCTTACAGGCAAAGAAACTTTTCAGAAAAAGTGGCATATGCAGCTGATGATGTGAGTATTTGATGGTGGAATTCAACAGCACATTCATAGATACTAGAAGAAGAAACAAAAGGGGTGTGAGAATCACGAGTTTAAAAAAAAAAAACAAAACAACAAGACCAGGTGGTGCTCAGATTTGATTACCTGTGGCTGCAATAGCAGGTGGTTTGTGCTATTTTTGTCCTGACTCTCTGTAGTGGTAATAGCTTGGAGCTTCTGCTGGGGCAACCATCCTTTTACCGGAGGTTGAATGTTTGCAACAGTCAAACTGCTGCCGACTTACTGCTGTCAGTCCCTTTGAGCCACCTGTATGTGCTGTAGCTATTTCTAAAATTATGTCAGTTTTTTTTCAGATTTTACTATTGCAACACAGCTAATGCATTAGGACAGAAATCTGATACCTCGTGAACCACAGCAGCCTATGTGGTGCTGCAGTCAAGCATGTTAAAGTATCCTGGCTTAGATCCATCGGAGGAGGAACGGTCATTGAGGTTGCAAATCCAAATGACATTCCAGCATTAACTGAGGCCATTACCAAGATATAAAATTTAAAAAGGCACAGGAGTGTGAGCTAAGGTCAAAGTATTAACTTGGGTTTTAATTTTCATAGCTGCTGTAGTTCTTAGTTGGCTGCTCACTGTTACTTACATGGTGATGAGCCAAATTCTCTTTTAGAGTGTAGTGCTTAAAATATTGCTGAAGTGACCTACAGTATGTTATGCATTTAAATCTCCCAAATTATAGTTTCATTAGGCAGATCTTACTTGCATAATATGGATAATTATATATATATATATATATCTGTATCTATATGTGTGCAATTAGGTAACTAATGGAGCTCATAAAGAGATGAAGAAAGTAAATATATCAGGAGATAAAAAACAGGGATCTGTAATGGTAGACATAGTATTCTGGATATCCTGACACATTTATTGTACTATAAAATACTGCAGCCATTTCTGACCTGTTAAATTTTATTGCATAAGGATGAAATTAGGCATATTTGGGTTTTGGATTATTTCATATAGATATCTGATGTATTACAGTATTGACATGTTTGCAGGCAAGGCAGTGTTGGCTTACTTATGCCAATTGATGAGTTTTAGTTTGTATGAAAGAGTGACCTTCTATATGATAATCTTATTAAATATTTCAGGAATATAAATATAAGCACAGGATTGAGAAATGAAATTTGCAAAATGCTAACTTCCTGGTTTTGGAAAACACAAAATAGACTTCAAATGTTTTATTGGTATGCCTGGACATTTATTTAGTTAAAATACTTTCCAGTTTTGATCAAACACCTGAAGTCTTTGTTAGTTTCTTAATATGAATTTATTTTTCTTTAAGGAAAACAAAAATTGTTGCAAGAATCCTCCTTAGAAAAAACAGTCAATTTAGACTAATCTTATAAAAGTAAAGGAAAATAATGTTTATTGCCTGTTTACTTTGTTGTTAACAACTGAAGATGTTATGCTAGTGGCTAGGATAAATGTGCAATTTTCAGATTAAAATATGGGGCTTGACTTGTATTGAGATTTTAGTTGCAACACAGTCAAAGATTGTATTTCTGGAAACAAGTTAACCATTTCCCAGATAATGATTTAAAGGAAATTTTAGATCAAGGTGAAGCAAGACTGAGTTTATTAGTTTTGCTTTCTAAATCATGACTGTCTCTCCCGATTTTTTTCCTGAAAATACTTTGTGTGTAGCATAACCAGGCAGTTATTTGCAATGATTGTGCTAGAAAGCAGATCCATGGAACTACATGACTTCCATTTAGTCTCTGAATGGGTTTTTTTTGTTTGTTTGTTTGGAAATTCCTATCATTCTTAAGGCGCATGTTTTTTTTCTAACATATTGTTCATCTTCTCTAGAGAAACTTGATTCTGATTTTAAGTCTAAAAAAGACTTAAGATTTTATTAGGTGTACCAGAATAGTATTGCATTTCAGGTTTTGAGTTACTTAAAGATTTTTTAAGTTTTCTTTTTGCTGTCCTGTGTATGCTCAGCTCCTCAACATAACATTAACAACTGTCTGAGCCTTTCTTCTGAAGCTTGTTGTGCAATAACTGTGGAGAGTGAGTGCACACCACATATCAGGTTGAACCACTCCACACAGATTAGGACACTGAACAGTGCTGGTATTGTCAATACCTGAGGAAATGAGCAGATGAGGAGGTACTGAATGCACAGACTCTTTTTAGTGGTGACAGCCCAAGGGGGAATGAGTGCAATCTAAAATACAGGAAATTCAGCCAAAACATGAGAAGAAGCTGTGAAGGTAGTCAAACACTGGCACAGGTTGCCCAGAGAGGGTATGGATCTCCATCTTTAGAGATATTCAAAGCATGGCTGGATGTGGTCGTTACAAATGCTCATATGAAACTACTGCCTGTTAACAGTCAACTCTTTTGTTTCTATGTTAGGCAAATAGAGGTTTTTTTCTCTTATTTCTCACCTTAGAGAAAGCTTGTCTGTAAGTAAATTAGATATCTGAATCAGACATTTATTCCGTCATTCTATATATTTTTCAGTTTTTTTCCTTTTTCCTTCCTCCAGAGCCTGTTGGTTACTGATCCTATTAGAATTTTTGTGTCAGGCCATTTAGTAGCAGTGTTGTACTGACATCTGTACTCAGCTAAATTTACCAGTACTGGTGTGGATAACAGCTCATTCTGTGGAGTAATTGCTTTGTCATCATTAGTTTGATAATTATACATTTCTCCTCTCCAAAGAGGTAGAAATACTCATAAATTCAAAGGAAGAAATGTGATGTTTATTAGCCTTTTGCACGCTGGACATACTGTTATGTGATTGTTATTTGCTCAGCTCTTTATAACTTCAGTCTGTGGCAATACTTATTTGAAGGCCACCAGTTCAGCACTGCAACCCACTTGTCTGAAGCACATTAGGAATTTCAGCACTCCCATCAAATGCAGTAATGTAACCACAGGTTAGTAAGCTAGAAAATCTCTTTGAATTGGATGAAGTATTTTGTGTGCTGGAGAGCTTCCACCCAATTTGTTCCTGGTCCTTAAAGCTGTGACCTCATACATTAAGATTGATGGATATTTGGTTCTGTGTGTGTGCCTGTGATATTAACTATAGATAAATTTACTTTTTTCTCTTAGGAAACTGTCCTTGTCAAGTGTAGCCGTCCTGGTCATGCCTCAGTAAACAAGACTTTTCAGTTTGAGAGGTGGGTAGTCCTGTGTAGCAATCTGGAAATCTGAATTGCTGGAAGATTTGTGTAGTGAAGACTAATCTTTTTAGTACACATTAGATAGAGGGTAATGCTCTTTTTGGTTGGGATTTTTGAGTAGGGCAGGCAGGATGAAAATTCTTGGGGTTTTTTGGTGTAATAATTATGTTTTTCCCAGGACAGAATAATGCATTTCAGGGAATAGATAACAGTCTTCTCTCTCAGTAAACACTACTGATATGGCTAAGTTTGAAACCTGTATGAGACTTACTTGACTCTTTTCACAACATGAGTAGCTGTCCTGACCCTTGCAACATGTTGCAATGTAGCAGAATGTTTTAAAGGTAAGGAAGCCTTATTTGCCTTCTAGTACTTAAAGGGAGCTTATTAGAAAATGGGGCCAAACTTTTTAGTAGGGCCTGGTACAATAGGAGCAACAGTAATGGTTTTAAACTAAAAGAGGGTCAATTGAGACTAGATATAAAGAAGAATATTTTCACAATGAATGCAGTGAAACACTGGAATAGGTTTCCCAGAGAGGGACTAGATATCATATTCCTGGAAACATCTGAGGTCAGGTGATATGGGACTCTGAGCAACCTGATCTAGTTGATTTCGCTGCTCATCGCAGGGGGTTGGATTAGGTGACCTTTAAAGGTTCCTTAAAACCCAGACAATTCAGTGGTTCCATGAATTGAGGTGGATTGCAAGATTTCAGCATTAGACATAGAGCATGACTTTGGCAGAAACTGGACTGAGCACTTGTACGAGCTGATGTTCAAACAGCCTGACCAGAGGCAGCAAGGCGGAGCAGTGGCAAGGGAATCAGTGCTCCCCAAAGGAAAGGCTACAGTGGGACTGCTTGCCATATTAGATGCTCAAAAATCCACACAGTTGAATCGGATAAGGGGATTTGTGATAAGGGTTTTAATGGGACACCGGAGTCACTGCCAATCTCTGTCAATGAGACAGAAAACTGCTGGGAGTCAGGCTGAAGGGTGCCTTCTGTTCTCTCGAAATACTGCTGACTTGGACCTCTGAAAACAGGAGTGAAGAGTTAAATAATACAATGAGAACTCTGTAAATGAAGAAATACAAAATTTTACCCCAATGCCTCTTTCTAATGCAAACTTTGAATCTGTATATTGCAATTACTCAGGAGGCTGTCCACCCTGAACCATGATGCAAAACCCTCTGGAAACAGAATACAGGAGGACAATTTCATGCTTCCTTGCTTGAAGGCAAAACTTGATTTAAAGTCAGACGTACCCAGCATGAATTATCTGTCCTGGTTTAAACTTAATGTCTGAGCCTGTTCAGCTGAAATTCCTGTAGGTTTGCTAAACATTCTTAGTCGTTGACCTTTTACCCAAGGTGTTCTTGTAAAGTGCTGCAGTTTTCTATGCACAGTAGAATGGGGATTGCTGTCATACAGGCCAACAAGCACCTGAAAAATCCTGATATAATGCAGACCTTGGGGAAGTTTTACTGATCCCACAGGTTACAGGATGTCTTTGATTCAAGGCATGTGGGATCTCTTAGGGTACATGACCTCTTCACATGTTGCTAAGCTACTCAAAGTAATTCCTTTCACTCTTCAGCTGTACCAAACCCAGCCATACCAGTTGAAGTAAACACAGAAAAATGCTGGAATTCAACTCTGTAAAGCAGCACAGTTAATGGTATTGACACACTACTCCAGAGGTGCTGTGATTCTGGAAATGTGGTGTAGATGCTGGTAATCAGGAAAAGGGTTAAAAAAAATGTAAATCCCCCAAAGAATGCAGTTCTCCAGGAATGTTTTTTTAGTGTCCCAGTACAGCTATTTTTTATAAACAGAAAAGCATATGTTTCTTATGAACTCTAAAATGTTTATTTTTTTAGCAATGTTTTATGGAACTAATAAATGTCAAAATATTTGATTTCAGCTCAGGATGAAAATTCCAGCTTTCAACATGTTATGCTTTTATAACTTTATTGGCAAATCAGTTAGCAAAATAAAAAGGCAGCTCAGAATTTTCAATGTGAAATTCACATTAATCAGTGCACAGGGACAAATCTATCATTTGGATAAAAATACGTGGGGTTTTAGAAAGAGATTCTTTGGATTTGCAGCATCTTTCATGGTTTCAGATAGCTAATGAAGTGGGTGTCCATGCTTCAGCCAAGGCTGTGGTTACAGTGTAGCATAAACTAGTTCAAGACTACTTTAAACCACTTTATTTCAGTATGGATAGCATTTGAACCACAGCAGCTAAGTAGTGGCAGTAAAACCCCTTTAGGAAGTTGAGTAAATATTTGATTAGTTACTGTAATGTGGAATCATGTGCCTTTCCTCGGATCAGCTACCGGAGCCTGACCCTGACATAGCTGTACTGACCCCAGCTGTGGCTGTACTTGGAAGAAATGGCCTCAAGCTGTACTAGGGCTTAGGTGTGTGTCCAGCCTGTGCTCAGGTAGGATGTCAAGAAGATTTTCTTCACAGAAAGGGTGCTTCAGCTCTGGAACAGGCTGCCCAGGGAGGTGGTGGAGTCACCATCCCTGGAAGTGTTCAAGAAACAGCTGGATGTGACACCTACTGATATGGGTTAGTTGGCAAGGTGATGTTCAGTCAAAGGTTGGACTTCATGGCCTTCGAGGTCTTTTCCATGCTAATTGATTCTGTGATTCTACTTTGCTGTGCAAATGACTGGGGTTGTGGTCAGTAGCAATGTGTTTGCTTTCTTAGGCAACAAAAGTCATCAACTGTGAATGTTTTAATCTTGTCTGTCTTAGTATTTTCTCTTTTTTTCTTTTTTTTTTAAATTTACAATGTAGCTCTGTGATGTTTTGATGTGCAAAAAAAAAAAAAAATCCAATACATACTGAGTTAGAGACCTAGTTGGTTAAGATGGAGAACTACATGCTAATGAATATTTCATCAACTGCAGATGATAGATGAAGCAGGGAAAAGTGTTTGGAAGTGCTTTTGCTCTTTTATATTGACCTTGCAGATTGGATGTGCAAAGTTTACTGAAGCATATGCTCATGTGCATGCAAAGCAGGGACAGAGTATTCAGTCTCTGACTCCCAGTCCAAACTGTGCCACATATTTGTGCATATTTGTTGGTTTCTCAGTGCACTATGATGGCACATCAGTGGAATGGCAATACAAGCAGTATTTTTCTATCAAGCCAGACAAGTGCTCCTTTCCTGATTAAAGAGAGTACATTTTCATGCAGCTTACAATTAGTCTGTGGAACACATTGCCACAGGATGTTTCTCTGGGCCAAGAATTTTGCAAGATGCAGAAAGAAACTGAATGCTAATTCTAATAATTTTTTTTTTTTGAGACAGAGATTCAACTCATATTTCAGTTTTGAGGCCAGTATACAGCTTTTAAGGATTAGGATGAAGCACAGAGATGAATTATTGTGTTTCTGGCCACCATATTGTCTCTTGCTCCTTCCTCTGGCTGTTGTCAGGAAAAATGCTGAGTTCAGTGCATTGGCTCCAATCCTGTATCTGTTTATCAGTGATCCCTGTGTATAATCTTATTTATGGAGAGCATGAATACAAGAACTCTATTTGTGCAGTCTATAGACTGTACCAGACAGATCACAGTCAGATATACAAAGAGGCTAGAGTAAATGCTGAAGAGCACACTTTGTCTTTATTCAGTTAACCTTGTAGTATCCTGTACAGTCTGTGGGATACTGTTAAGTGAAGTGTACTGGTGTACTGTATACACAGAGAAGTGACTACACTTTGTAACCAAAATTCCTGTTTCTAATTAGCCATTTTGCTGTGAGCTATAAAGAGCATATATCACCTATTGGAAAACAGAGCTAGACAAAAAAAAATCACCACAGAAAGATACCAGAAAAGGAAACTTTTTCAAAAGATAAACATTCATACCTCAAATATTTAACTGTGGGTAATGACACTCATGTTTTAGATTCTGTTCATCTTGTGTAAACAATGGGTGCTGCAGACTGTAATCTTGGGGAGGATACATTTTTGGTGTGCTACAGAAGAAATTAATGAGTTAGGATATCCATGTTTTATGATCAGAATTTCCTCTCTCTGATGATTTCCTATTTTCAGGTCTTGATTTTATGTTGTGCAAACCTGAAAGGGTTGGAGGAAAGATTTCTTTGAAGATAAATGTTTTTTTTTTTTCTTCTCCTTGCATTAAAAAAACATATGGAGTTGTTTCAGACATCATTGTATTGGCCCAAGTATTGAAAAGTCATTGCTCTTTTCTAAGAGGTAGAATAACTCATGCAATTTAATTGTCTTCCATTCTGTTTAAAAAGGTCTGCATTCCACATCATTATGTAAAAGAAAGTCTTCCCTTGAGTGAGAAGTGTTGATTTCAGAGTAGGTAATTCATCAGGGCTGGGGGATGGAAATACCTTAGGCTGATATTGCCCACAAAGATAGTGCATCCTTAAACATTACCTTCAGGAGCATTCTGATTTCTGCTGTGCCACTGAGTCTTCTGAGACAAGTCCTCAGCAAGTTTGCAGTCTCTGTAGCTTTTCCACCCCCTTCCCCCCACCAAACTTTACCCACATCTAAAGGGCAATACAACCTGACCACTGTCTTCCATAAAGCGATACATAGGAATCCCAGGCAGCAGGGCCATTTCACATTCTAGTAGGTGTGAAAAAGTTACAGGGATCCAGTACAGCCTAAAAAAAAGATTTCTGTGTGCCAGAGGGGCAGGCAGAAGGTTTAGGATGAGCTCAATCCACAAGCGTACACCCATACACCCATGTGTTGTTCTCCCCAAAACACACAACAGCTGCTCCCAAAATGCGAGTGAGAACTTAGGAGTTCAAATTTTCAGTTCTGTGACACATAAATGTCAGCAGGTCCCAAGTTGTATGTCACTGGCCTACAGTTTCTATGGTCTGTGTTCTCACTACAACATTTATATTTTTTCTTTGGTTAATCATTGCACTTTGTTCCTCAGAGTTTACAATGATTTGGAGTCTCAAGATGCAGTATTTGCAGATGTGGCCCCTTTGCTAACATCTCTCCTGGATGGGTAAGTTAAAAGGTTGCCATAAGAAAGCTAAAGCACAATAATCTACTGAAATCTATCAATTAAAAAAAATACTTAATAATGGTGATCTAGTCAAATTGTATGGCTTTGCAGTTCCGTTTTCCTGTTTTCTTTCTAGTCAGCACCAAGTGAATGCTGTTTCTCTGTATAAACAGTGAAAATATGGTTTACAAAATTTAACAGAGCGGACAAATTTGTAAAAATAAAAAAATCCCATTTTTTTCTTCTGATCTGCTTCTGTCCAACTGATGCTTCTAATGGAAGATGTTGTCTTTTTTCTTTGTACTCTTTAGGTTATGTTTTATAACTTTTCCAGTTGCAGACATTGTATGATACATATTTTCCAACAGTGTGTTCACTGTGAATGTTGTGTTCAATGCAAATGGCCTGCCAGGACCATTGGTTGGTGGTACAATCGATTCCTGGTTGAACCAGAACTGAGCATTCTCAGTCATTCTACTGCTCCTTCAGGCACTGGGGTAAAACAGAATTCTGGTTTGAATACAAAACTGATCAGTAACAAGCACTAACAAATACACGAAATTACTTCTAGCTACTGAAGCTCATAAAGTGTGATTTTTCAGAAGTACTGAGCCAACTTAAGCTACTCTTGCAAAGAGGCTTTGATGTGCATATTGTTATAATCCTTGAGGCTTGAACTGAGTTTTATACATAACTTTCTTTCTGCTCCTTTTTCATCCCTGTTCCAATACCACTTAATTATATGGTAGGGCTGTCATGGACCTTTCACTCCCTGTAGAGGAAAAGACAATCCCTTTCCATTTGCAGTGGCATAGTTGAACAGTGGCAGTCCTAGTTTCCAGCAGCCTGCACACTGAAGTTTCCAAGGTTCCTTTTGTGAAAGCATCCTAGAAGAGGTATCTAAAGATACTGTGAATATTGAGAATTCCATATGCCACAGAGAGGCCCCCAGGGGCTCCCTGGCTGGGGGAAGTCATAGATTTCATTATTCTTGTTTACCAGTGATGAGTAACCACAGTTTCTTTAGCTGACCAACCTAGGGACCACTACCTTGCAGAAGTTTAAAGAAGTCTTAACACTACAGCTTTCTCTCCCTACTTTTCCTTTTGCAATGATTGTAATTTTGCCTTGGTTCAACAGGTCCCTTAAGTATCTTCAGACATATCTGATCTGTACCTTGATCTGCTGTACTTCCCACTTACTAATTTTTACATGGGGAGAATCCTTTCCTAAAAGCTAAGATTTTTGTATTCAGTTAGGAAATGTTCCGTTATTGAAAACAAAAGACCTGTCTTGTTCTTCCAGAAGTGCTGTTTAAACATAAGCAGATTCTCAGGAAAGTCGAGTCTGTGCATATGAGCACAGCAGCCTTCCCACTGTAAATGGGAAACAGACATACTTAGTCTGAACCTTGAACCTCTTTGCTGCTCCTGATTGTTTTAGTCTGGGTTCCAAAGTGGTCTGTAACAACTTCTAGCTCGAGTAGAAGGGAGTGTTCTCTCCTTTTCCTTATTTTTTCTATGTTTTTCTTTCTTAATGGATTGTTTCATTTTTCAGTACAAATATACAGGAAGAAAAGATTGTTCCATATGTAAACCAGACAAAGTATAGCAGGCTTCAAAGTTTACTGTGAGCCATACAGGGCCAACAGGGGAATAAGATAACTTTTCTTTTCTTTACAGCATTGAAGAATCCAACTTGTTAGTTTATTTTAAAGAATTAATGTCTCCTCCTTTCATTTCCTTTAACAGTGTTCTCTCCTAGGGGTAACTTTGCTATAGTGAACACCCACACTCTTTGCAGGAGAGAAGTGCTACAAAACTATTGGTATTTTAGCTTGACAATAAGAACCTTTCTAAATAATAATATAACTGTTATATATAATAATAAGGTAGAGAAGGAAAAATATCAGGGCACATAGCTGAATCATAGTAAAAAATCTTCACACTTCTCTATTTGAAAACTTTATGCTGGAGCTAGGTCTCCAATGATGTAAACTATAATAAAAAACTATTACTATACAGATAAATATAAAGTAATCTGCTTCTTGTCCTATTGTTGAATCCCACAACAATTCACTATTTCGTGTACCTGATTAGATATGATACTGCTTTTGCCAGTTTTACCTCATTAGGGCTGACTGAAACACTGTTTTGGCTTTGGCAGAGAAGTCACCACTGATTGATACCTGACTTGCACCTCTATCTTCAATGTTACAATCCTCTGCCCACTTAACTTCTAATCACATCATCTGTATCTTGTCAGAACTATTTTGTCCATGTCTTATAACTAGCAGCAATTAAAGAAAATTTAAATAGCTGGACTGTAGGAAAGTCCTTTAGGAGAGACTTCTAATAAGACTAATTCTGTTTTTCCGAAGGAAAAACATCTGGCTCCCTTTTTGGTTCCAAAGATCTGTTTAATTTTGAAATAGGGCTAGAAGTCTCAATAAGGTACAGGCTGGCCAGGCAGTGTGTATGAGGGGTGGAACTGTGAAAATTACTTCTGGTTAGTCTAGCTAAAAACTACCAAAATTAGTGTGAGCTTTTCTACTGAGTTATGTCAGCAGGGAATACTTCAGAAAATCTCTCATTTCAGATTTACAGCCCTAATTGCTATCACATTTAATTTTACTGTAGTGCTCTTTGTTTTCAATTACTGTTATATCATCTCCTTTACTTCATGAAATCTATGACTAGACTACCTATTTTATACTCTGCAGTGCATGTAAAAACTGGAGGGACCTTACTATAGATTCATTGACTGCAACTTTGACTTCACATTCCCAGAAAGGGTACCCACGTATTTTCCGTGTGACTTATCAGCCCACATTTCTTTCTAACAAGTGAAAGCTTTCAAAATAATCCTTCTGAAATAATTGCTTCTAGGCATGTTTAATATGCATGTAAGTATTTCATTACTTGAAACCATACATTTAAAACAATTAGATGAGGGCTGTTCATTGAAATATGCTGGCATGTGCTTGAAACTACATTTTTGATATGAGGAAAAGCATCAGATAATCAGAAGCAGCTGTTTTAGGTCTGCTCACAGAGGAGGTAACTTAGGCAGTGAAATTTTATTCCCTGGCAGAAAAGGAGCAAGCCCATTCTTGCAACTCTAATAGAGCAGAAGTTTCTGCAAAGTGTGAAGCACTTCCTGTGTATGAAGGTTCTGCTAATGTCGTATCTCTGAACAAACAAGATAGCCCAGGGAGAGAGCAGTCCTGTCACCATAAATGCATGTCTTCCAAGGCTTTGGCTGGCACTGTGGACAACAACGAGTTGCTGGCAGGGGCAGCAGAGCAGGCACAGCCAAGGAGGGGCAAAACTTCAGCTGCACAGCACAGTGTTGGTCCTCCATACAAAGCAGTACTGTGGCTGGATGTATCTGTGTCCACCCAGTTATTTTGCTTAGGATGTTGACTTTGATCCGATTATGTTAGTAACACACTTTCTAGATAGGATTCATACATTTCATCACAGTTCATCCCTGTGGCACAGACATCCACAACAGTGCTCACAGCTGTGAACAATTCTTTTTCTATAATTATTTTCAGTGCAGCCAAGAGGCATTTTCAGAGTTCTGTTCATTAGACATATTTACTTGTCTACTTCAGAAGATGATGTTTCATAGGTACCTCTTCCTCTGCACTGATATTGTACATTTTCATTTTTTCCTTGTCCTTATCAGAGCAGTTCCTGCCACCTTGTTTCAGAGTAGTCATTGTGTGGTGCTCTTGGTTTAAAATTTTTGCCTCCAATTCTTAGGGCTGTTTTCTCTGAGGTCTTTGACTGATGAGCCTGCCTGAAAAAGGCTTACGAGAGATGAAGCGTTCCCAGCTGCTATGATACAAGTACAGTGGTTTGCAGCACAGCACTGTAACACAAATCAAGCCTAGAAATGGTTTACTTTACAATGCTGTACTGTAAACTGCAGTGGTTCAGGATCTGATTAAAAAGCAGCTCAGTAGTGCAAAAGCTGAAAGTTGGGCAGGCAAGGAGGTCTAACAGGATCTATCATTCCAAGCTAAGGATCCTTTAAACTTCTACTTAAAAGCATCCCTTCAACTCTGCTTAAAAAAATAAAATCTGTTTAGGTGATGTTATGGGCAGTAATTACTGTCAGACTTTGAGATCTGTAGAAAGAAATAGAGGGCAGTGTTTTTATTTTCTTGTTTAAGTTTGTGTTCCCCAGTTGTTTGGAGTTTGACTTGCCACCTAACAGACACATTTGGTAATGGTAAAATAAATTACAGCACTTCTATTTTTCAGGTACAATGTGTGTATCATGGCTTATGGACAAACTGGAAGTGGGAAGACATACACAATGTTGGGACCACAGTTAGAGGGGAACTTAGCATTCGCCATAGAAGAGGAATCAGAACTTGGAATTATTCCTCGAGCTACCCAAGAAGTGTTTAGGTAAAAACAAAGTAAAGGCTTGCTGTTAGTGGCAGTCAATTTAAACTGTATAGAAAGGATGAAATAATGTTTGCAATGTATTTATCATTACAGATTTCAGTTTCAAAATGATTAATATTTATAGCTTCTCTGACCACCATTTGATATTTGAGGCTTCATATAGATTTCTAGTCTCTCTCCTGCTTAATCTGATTTTCTGAGACAATAAGATTATGCAGTTTTACTGTGTGTTATCTGTCCATCTGGCATTCAGACTCTAATTAAACTTTTGAAAATGCTTCAACCATAGCTTTGGGAGTCCAAAAGATAATTAAGTTCCAAAAAGTTCTGTGAAAATTGACAACTGGACTACATGAAGAAGATTCATATTAGAACACAGTCCCAAGGAAGAAGGATAGTAGAATTTTTAACTACAATCTGTTTTTGTTTTAAGGGTTCTTAGATTTTTTCAGTTGAACCTAATACAGGATTGAACTGAGATGCTGCTATGTTATAGTAGAAGAGCCATTAGAAGTTTTTCCAGCTAAGTGTGTTTGTTTTGGAAAAGAGTATAAGCTAAATCAAAGAACCAACCAATTTTGTATGAGAATAACTGTCTAACTGTAAATACTCTCCTGAATAGAGAAGTCATTAATTTATGGATTTTCTGAGGCTGTGAACAGATAACTTCTTCCAGATATAATTTCCCATCTCTGTTCGTTGCTTGTACTCTGCCAGATTTTATACTCTGAGCTCTGAGTGCAATAACTGCCAGCAGAGAAATGGTATAAAAAAATCCTGAGGTGGAAGGCTAGTGGAAAAAATAAGCTGGCACAGCTGTTTGGAAAATGAAATTCTATTTACTTCCTCAAGTATAAATAAACTGTATATTCTGATTCTTCAAGTTAACATTAGCATATGGATGAAGCAATTTCATGGCTGCAGATACTTAGTAAATGCTTTTATCAGATTGTAATTATATTACAATTAAAGAATAGATCTCTATTTATAGATTGTTCATTTGGGGTTTGATTTCAACATTTTTGGACTTTTTTCTTCAAACTTTTTTCTCTTTTTTTATTTGCCAGGCTTATTTCAGAAAAGCCACCAGGAAGTTACTGGGTTGAGGTTTCTGTTGTAGAAGTATATAATAATGAAATTTTTGATCTTCTGGCCAAAGACAGTTGTGGAAAAGTGCTTGGTGTCAAGCGTGATGTTGTCACAACCAGAGAAGGGAAGAGTGATGTGCCATTGCTGACGCACGAGTGAGTACACGGCTTGTTCCTCCCATCCAAACACTATCTGCTGTTAACGCCGTGTAGAGCTGTCACAAAATTGCATTATAAGCACCAGATTGCTTCTAAACAATGAGTCTTTACCATATGCAAAAGAACAGTTCTGTTTCTGTTAGCTCAGTCTATTAGACTGCAGTTGGCTGCAAATGTCAAAATCCTTCCAGAAAAAACTGTACAATTACTTTGAGTTACACTCCTGTGCTAAGTGCCTTCCACTCAGAATGCCTGAAGATTGCCGCACATGTTGTTGTTGCTGGATCTATGGCATCTTGTCAGCTGTAGAAAAAGAAGTGATAATCTAGTCACAAAGCACTTTCCATTCAGTCTTACTGAATTATAAAATTTACAGATTATAAGAGAAATTTAAGTACAAGTTGCAAATAGTTAAGCAGCTGTAGGGTGTTAGCTTTCCCTTTATGCATTGGAGTTACAAAAAATTAGAATAAGATTTTAAGTGATCTTTTCATACAAATATCCATCTTAATATTACTTAATGTTCTGTTTTCTTAACTGGAGGTGTTAAAGCTGGAATTGTTATGTTGGCATTTGAACTGGTAGGTCTTGAAAATCAAGGTTCTTCAAACTAAAAGCTAAGCAGCAAAGCTTCTCACCATTCACTTTTAAGATGTCCCTCCCCAGCATTGGTGTATGCCAGGTTTGATCCTTATTTACACAACTTCACAGTGTAGGGAGTGCTAGGGTATTTAAGGCTACAGCTATACTTACTTTAATGCCTTCTTTTACTTACTAAGCATTACAAAGATTTGTTCTAGTGGGAATGATTCTGGGTATTATGTAAGCGTGGCATACAAAGCAAATGTACAGTGCTTTCTTTTTCATCCATTAACAAGAGGAATCTGTTTCAGATGCTTCATTTTGTAATGGCTGTGTCGTTTATCATAGAATGTCTTGAGTGACATAGAATGACACTCATAGAGTGTCACAGAATGTCGTTTATCATAGAATGTCTTGTGGGAAGGGGCCCACAAGACCATTAAGTCCAACTCCTGGCCCTGTACAGGACAGCCCCAAGAATCCCATTCCAATACCTGGCCACTCTCTAGGTGAAGAACCTTTTCCTAATATCCAATGTAAACCTCCCCTGACACAATTTCCGGCTGTTCCATCAGGTCACCAGGGAGAAGAGGTTGGTTCCTGCCCCTCTGCTTCCCCTCACAAGGAAGTTGTAACTGCAATGAGGTCTCACCTCAGTCTCCTCTTCTCCAGGCTGAACAGACCAAGTCACCTCAGCTTCTGCTTATGTGGCTTCCTCTCTAGGCCTTTCACCATTTTTGTGGCCTTTCTTTGGGCCTTACGCTAGTAGTATCAACATTAGCTAGAAAAAAAATAAAAAATAGGGTAAGTAGTACTAGTGGCACCAGAGAGGTGATGGTACCCAGTGGAATTAAACTGGACATCTCTCTGTGAGCACCCAGCATGAGAACAGATTCCAGAAGGGAGCATGTGCATTATCAAGATGTCACATAAAAAAGTGTCCTGCTCCTTGAGTAAATAATGTTTGTAAAAAGAAACATCTTGCTCTATTGAAATGCTTAGAACAGCATTAGTGTTTTCTATGTTTCTGAGGAAAGGTGGTGTTTTTCTTTGCTTCTCTATAATAATTCTTGTCATGCTCTATTCTCTACTTTTCCAACGGGAATTAGCAGTCAGATATGAAAAGCATCCCATGCCAATTAAATAAAATGCACCATCAGTGGAGATAATTTTGTCCTGTGGGACTTAGTCACATAAGCAGTAGTTTGTTTATGTAGACTTAATGCTATTCCCAGCAAGGCTTAATAAAAATATAAGAATGTACTGGAGGATTGTGCAAACGTACTTTTATTCTACCTAGCAATACTCATTCATTGATTTGTACTTTCTAGCAATTTAATTGCTCATAGAAAAGTAGAAGCCCAGAGAAATTGTCAAGTAGATTTCTTCACTGTAGGAGCTATAGGACTCTCCTTTCTTTCTATGAAATAATAAGCAGTACAATATTCTCAGAAGGATTAACATTTGTATCTGGGGTTTGCCTGCTCTTTGGTCTTGAGGTTAAGTAAAATTTCCATAGAAATTCTGCAAGCTTGATTGCACTCTGCATGCTCCATAAGAGCATGGAATGAATGAAAAGTGACTGGAGCTTAAAGTGATGAATCCTTTTGCCCTTTCTGTCTGTATTATGCTGACTAGTAGTTTTCTCTATGTCTATTCTTGTATTTCCCCAACTGTGACTCTACTCCAACTTTTAGTATCTAGTAAAGGCTCTGCTGTCAAGGGAATGAAAAACTCCAGGAGAGGCTGGGAGCAGAACTTAACCTGTGTGCGCTGAATCCTTCTTGGAGAAGCTAATCTTTTTCCTTTGACTAGACATGAAAGGAGCCATATGACTGAGAAAGTGAAGACAGATACATGTAGTTTAGGCATGCTGGGAGTAGAACTTTGCCTGTTTCATCAAAGCCTCCGAGTAGTTTTTAATTATGGTATTTCAGTAACTAAGATGCTGGCCTGGCATAATTTTATTCCTGAAAAATGCCTGTTCCACTTCCCAAGGGAGCTTTGCATAGTTAGTGGGTGACCCATCTCTTTTCATAGGTTTTGGGAAAGAGAGAGGTGAGAAGCAGTGGGACTTGTGCCATAGAGACAAAAAAAAAAAGAAGCTGCAATAAGGTTTCATTTGTCCCTCTAGTTAATAAAATGGCTGCTCTGTTTATTTCTGTAAATTTTAATTTATGGCAAAGGAACCTGGCGCCTTGAACTAAAACTCTTAAAAGCCATTTATCTCAATCAGTTAATACTAAATTCTAATGCAAAAATAAATAAAAATATGGACTTGTATCTCAATTACAATGCAAGCAGTGAAAAAAGTCCAATTCATAAACAGGTTATATTAATAATTACATAGAAAGGTTAATAAGAAAAAACAAACCCAAACAAAGTAAGGGAACCATTGAATGAGGCCACCCAGCTGCCCAAAATCTAAAGTAAACAGCTGGTGCTTTGAATAAAAACACATCCTCATTTATGATAATATTTCATCCAGAATATATTGGCCTGCTGGGTCTCATTGGCTTCTCCATATACCCACTAAAGTACAGTAGTCTCTTTCCTGCTAACATGTTCATCTTACCGAATCACGAAAGCCTCAGTCTCTTTCTTCTTTTATAGCTTGGTTGACTTTGGAGAACTTTCAGCATCAAATTTTTAACATAACCACAACAGGGCTTCTCTTTGTAGAATCTGGTCCTGGAACGTGCGGCACATAGAGCACGATGAAGTCGTAGAGATTATACTAAAATATTATTTCTGTCAGTCCTGTGGAGGAGCTACTGTGCCAAGCTCGCCACACTGGGCTGGGGATGTTGCTTGTCTTCAAAGCCAGCTGCAGCTTCCCAGCCGTAGGTGACCAGCACTGACAGCACACCCTGAGCCCTGTCTTCCTTGGCAAATGCAGGGACGGGGCAGCAGCTTGGAGCGCTGACCCTTTGCCAGCTCACAGCAGCAGCTTGCAGAAGCCAACAGCCTGGTGCTGCATCCTAGCCAAGGCTGCTTCCCCCTCAGGCCTTCCAGTCCTGGCCGACTAGCCATTGGAAGATGCAGTTCAAGGCTTGGGAAGGCAGGATGTGTGCCTCCTTGATGTGAGGCAATAGTCAGGTCACCCCCGTGTAAGGCTCTGTCTGTAGGAACTGCAGCCACTGGTTCACCGCTTGTACCAGGTCAAACGAGCAGGAGACATCCCCGGTGAGTGCCTGGAGGCAGAGGTGTCACAGTGGAGGCCAGCACGTGTGGCTCAGGATTGATAGGGGAAGTCTATAGTGATTGTTTACCTCATGCAGTCCTGGATACACAGGGAACTGCACTTACATGGCTGTTTCTCCCAAGTGCCTATAGATATGGTGTGGTCAAATGCTCTTCTGTGCTTCAGATGCCCTTGGTTTGTTTCTTGAGGAAATTGTTTCAGTTGAGTATTGTTTGTTTTCCTTTGTTCTTCTGTCTCTAAACTCTCCAAGTATGGCTCTTAGCATAAAATAAGTTTGTGCCTGGTGTGACTTTTACTGAAATCAGCCAAATCTAAGTCATAAACACCTTGCCTTTTATCACATGCTAGATGCTGCTGACTGCAGCGTTGTGGAACCAAGCCTGTGGCCTGTCATAAGAGTTATTAATGGTTGTGCTGTTACAGAGCATTCCATGACCAGGCTAGGATATGCAGTCATAATTTATACTCCCACCTAAAAACAACTGTTTAGGTGTTCTACCTTCAATGATTATTGAAGAAGGCAACACAGTGAAACAAAAGGGTAGGCAGTCTTATCTAATTTCTTTTAAACATTGCAAACATAGGGAAAATGATAGTGGGTTTTTTCTTTACCTAGCCAGTTTATTTAATTTTCTGTGTGTATTTCACTGTGTGTCCTAGGTCTTTGCCCTTGGATTGATCATATTTGCATTACTTCCTTTAACAGGAAAGGAAAACAGATAGTATGAGATAAATGGTCTACAGAAATTCACATCTATTTATTCTGATGTTGTGCTCACTGAGCAGTGGAACTGGACTTTTTTCCAGGGATTCTGGATTTAATTCCAAATGTGAAATATGACTTCCAGAGGCCCAGAGAAATTTTGGAGGGTTTTGCCTAATTCTGTACCTAAGAAAATGAGCTACCTCAGCATAAACTGCACAAATCTACTTCTGTAAGACCAGAAATTCCAGCAATGTCTAAACCTGTGTCTTTTGTTCCAAAGCATGAAGTACAGGAATGTCTGTTGCTTCAAGAGCTGAGCTATAGTACCTCTGGACCTGCAAGGCTGGCAGGCCACTTCTGCAGCACTTTCAGGACTGCATCACAGCTTTTGGCTTGAATTTTCATCTTTATTCCACCTGAAAAAGTCTGTTGTGCAGCTCAAAACTGAGAGTAGTATAAGGAGAATTGCAGAGAAATGGAAATGCTGAGGTTCTCATTCAAGTTGTCAGCTTTCTTGTGTGATTTTTCCTGCGAGTCAGTTAAATATCCTTTCTGTTTCTTTACTTCTTAGGACTGTTGAAAATGCATCTGAATTTTTGCATCTTGTCAACAAAGGCCTACAGCTGAGAGTCACGCACCCAACACTGGTGCATGCTCATTCCTCTCGTTCTCATCTGGTAGTGACACTGACCATAACCACAGTTGTCTTTGGAGATAACTTTGGTAAGTAGGATGTTACTAAAATACATCTGGAGCCAGTTGTGTTTAGAAAAGAGTCTGTGGACTGGTAGGTTTTCATATTGCTTTTTCTTCCTTTTTCCAATGTTTGTTACATTCCCTCAGTTCTTTTCCATTTTTCTAACTTCTACGTTCCTTCTTAAATAACAGACCATTTTCATGTTTGAATGCCACTCAAACTTTCAGTTTCATAAAATCTTAGTAGCACTTAGCACTTTTCTTTATATGCCTTGACTTCCAGAGTTGTTGAAGTCTTATTGCATGAGGCAACTAATGAATAAGTGTTATCAGAAAGTCATAAGATAAGGTATAAGATAGGAAAGGTCTTGATACTCAAAGTAGTTACATCACTTAGAATGAATAATTACATGTCATACAAAGTTTGTGGTTAAGCTACCCATAAATTTTAGGGATCATCATATTCTTTTGGTTGAGAAAATTAAATTTATTTACTCTCTGCCTTGCAAAAATGTCCAAAAATTCAGAATCTTTTGAACTGTTAATAATAGGCCACTGTATGAAAAGACAAAATACTTGTGCTATTTACTATGGCAACATTGATATTTCTACTTTCCCATACCACACCAAGAATTACCAGTTTAATGGTTGAGGAACAACTTTCTACTGGGGCTCTTGGGGGTAACTTTGTTTTCTTTTGCTCATGTTATAATTAGGCTCTCTGCTTTCAGTGCTGAGGTCCATCTCCTTCATACTCTGCAACAACAATATGATTTTAGAAAGTGGGAAATATTTAATATTTTTTCCCTTAGACTGCTATCAGAAATTAAACCAACAGTATCAGAAAAGCAGAACAAACTGTGCCCTCTTTTACCTATGGGCATTGCCAAAAGACACAGTTACTTCATAAGTTGCAGCTCCAGCATTCCCAATGTTAACTCCAGTCAGCTCCAGGTTCTTGTCAGTTAGACTGATGGTACTTATCTAAACTCAGTGCTTGTACCATTAGCACAGCAGCCATCTTGTCTAGTCCACAATTCCCTTTGCCACTTCTAATTGCAGCCACCCCTCCGTGCCATGTTGCCTGGCAGCAAAGCTCCACAGAAATGTCTAATTGTTGTTGAATGCAGACTCTGGCTTTTGACTCACAGCACATGGGTGAAGATGTGCACATCTAAGGGAACAGAGAGAGCAGCACTGCAGCTGGGACCTCACTGCAGCAGTGTGTGACAGCACAGTCTGGCTTCTTTAAAAGTAAAGGATCCTGATTTAAAAGCCAGGTGCCATTGTCAAATATCTCAATGTCAGATACCTGAGTCACTAAATAAAAAGTTGTAAAGTCTGTGATGAGTTCTGCACCGAAAGCCAGGGTTGACAAGCCAGCACTTTTTCAGGTTTGATTACGGCATTTTAGCATTTTGATCAATATTATCTGCTGTTTCAGGAGAGCTGTTTCTTAATTTCATTGTCTAAAACTGAAGAGGAGTGGGAACACTTAGTATGACACTGTATGGCCTGAAGCCATTTATTCTGTGTAAACCAACACAGCTGCTCTGCCTACACTGTGAAGAGCTGGCTCAGGGTTTAGCAGCAGCCTGCTTGGAAAAGTACAGAACTCTGTAATGCAAGTCAGTCTGCTCCTTAGTCAAGTTTTGCAGTTGGAAACTTTCTACTATTCCAACTAGAACTCTGTAAGCACCCAGGGAGGTCTGTTGTCTCTATAACCTGTAGCAGTATATGTGCCTTTTATTCTTTTGTTCTTTCAGAGAGAGAAAGAAAGAGATAGATGAAAACCAAAACACTAAGAAAATTCTTTGGGAAATCCATTTTGCATATATTCCTGCTAAGCTAATGTGAAAGCAGCTTTCCCAGAGAGTCTTTGTCAACCTTCCCAGCAAAGAGAGAAAGCCAGATGCTTCTGCTGAGGAATGGTACTAGTAGGTAACCAACCTGAACAAGTGAGAATAACACTATTGAGGGTAATAGCTCATCATGTGGAGATCTTGCAGTAGGATATCAGGGCTGAAGGAAGTCTAGGGGGAACAGCAGCAAAGGACAAAATAGAAGAGGCAGAATAAGTATTTGTTTTTTTTTTGTTTGCCAGAGCACCAGCAGATGATGTTTCAAATACATAGAATCAGTTTGCAGAGCCTACTGCTCCCAAGCATCTGAAATTGCACTTTGATTGCAAACAGTCTAAAACTTTTAAAAAAAAGCCTCTTTAAAGTCCTTACTGGACTCCCATTTCTTGTTTTCCACACAGATGTGTCAATAATGGGGATACTGGATACAACACAATCTACACCAAAGCTTGTTACCAACTGGTATGATCAGTTTGATGAGTAAAACTTTAAATAAGATAGAAAAAGTCATTTAGCCTGCCTGTGCCATGGATTCTGGCTTGTACATTGCTTCTGTTAGAATAGCCTGAAGCAGCAGATGCTGTACATCCCTATTGATGCCCCATTTTTTCCCCATCTCAATTTTCAGTGTCAGTGAGAAGCTTTCTTTTGTTTTTTCCATTAACCAGGTACTTTATGGGAAGATGAACAAACCAGTCAGAGACTAAATAAAGAGGCTTCCTTCACCTTTACACAAAAAATGAGAGACAATAAATCCACCTCTTCTTCCAGAGCCTCTTCACCAGTGCAGCTTGAAGCAACTGAGAAAATGAAGCAAGTCAAAACGAAACTGCAGCTGGTGGACCTGGCTGGGAGCGAGTGTGTCGGTAAGTGAACGTGTCTGTTCCTGGGCATGGATCCTCATGGATCTAGATTACAATAAATGCCTTTGTTCTTTAGGGAGGGATACATGCTACCATGCTCTCACACAGGGGTGGTTTGAACCCACAGATCCTGGCATAAACAAAATTTTGAGGGCTGATTGATCCGGTTTTACACTGGTATAGTTTAACTCAAAGTATGGCTGTATAAGTCTGAAATAAGCCCAGGACAGTTACCCCTATCACAGATACACTATTTGTTCAGACTGCTTTTATTAGGCCTGTTTTTCTACTCTGAAAATTAGCATGTCTTTGGTACAGGAATGTTTAAAGGGCAAAAATTATTTAAATATTACAAATATCTGTAATAATTGATATCACCATGTGTGGATTTTTCTGCTTTATTGTGGAAAAAGTCTTGGAGGAAATTAGTGTTGAAAAGATAATATTGTTTTCATTGTTTCTTCAAAGCATTTTCCTCCTGCCTCCTCTATGCACACAATAATTTCAAAAACTTGATTATTTCCTAAAGGAGAAGCTTTCTTACCAAGAAAAACCATGAAGCCAAATGTATCATTCCAGAAATAATGTTTTGAAAAGTGAACCAGTATTATGAAAGAGTCTTTTACTTTACTGCCAAGAATTCTTGCTGTTGCTCACTGTTAAACTTTTGTTCTACAGAGAAACCTAATATAATACATTATTTTTTCATTTGCTCTAAATGCTGAAAACATGTAATTGAGCAACAGGGTGTGTGTTTGTTCTCTCAGTTAAACCAGGACAAACATTTCCTTGCTTTGGGGCTCGGCAGGCCAGATCCTCCAGTGAAGCCAGAAGAGCTGTGCTCACATCAGTGTTAGATGAGTTAGTTAGTGGCAGACTGTCCTCTGCCATCAGATGTGCTAGTGGACATACTCTGCTGAAAATGAGGGCAGTGTTAACTCGTAATTGTTTTAAAATGTGGGCAAATCTAAGTGAGCAGCAGTACCTCAAGCTTCTCACACACATCAGCACCCAGCCCTGTTGGCTCTACAGCTGGCCTGGGTCATTTGCAGCCTTTACAATCCAATTGATCAGTTTTTAGCAAGCTGTGTTTCACTTTGAAAACTCAGCTAAATGCTTTGTCAAAGTTCATCTAACTAAATGCAGATAATCAGCAGTTTAAACATGTACCCCCTCCTCTATTTGCAGTTTTCTCCTTTAGGGGGATAACTGTTATCCCAGGAGTCCACTTTTCCTTGATATACAAGCAGACTGAGGATGGCTGTATATGTAATTACCCCAGTAAAGTTACCCTGAGATTCATCCTATCTTGGATTGTTATCCACCCTTTGGCAGGGTCTTCCAAACTGTTTTATTCTGTCTCTGACACCTGGAGACTCTACCATTCCAAGCTCATCTTCTCCCACAGTCACAGTTCTACAGCCCTCCCTGTCCAGTCTCCTGGGGTTTTTGTTATTACTGTACTTCTTCACATTTCCCTCTTGAACTCCTCCTTTGCTAGAAAATGCTGGCCTAAGGGGAAAACAAGATTTCTAGCCACTCCCTGTACCTGTCTAGAGGTAGGAGAGTAGGCAGTAGAGGAAGCTGTTGGCCCCATCTGATCATCCCACTGTCATCAGCTCTGCCTGACATGGATCGTGTGCTCTGGGTAAAAGTGATCTGTACCTCATCCACTATCCTCAAGAAAGCTTGAATTTGAATAATATGATGCTAAATGCTAATAGCAAATTTCTCTTCCCCAAATGCAAAGCTAAGGACAGCAGGAATTAATTACTCTTAACTGCATCCTCATCCAGACTGATCAAAGAGTTGAGCTTGCAGCACTTCTTTGAATTGGTGCAATATGTTTCATACACCAAACCTTTACAGTGTTGCTCAGGGGCAGCATAGCCACATACAACCATGCTGGGTGGGTGGTAGAAGGGCACCATTCCCTTACAGCATATCATGCCATAAAACATCACTCCACAGGCTTTGGTGAACAAAAATACTTCACACTTGTGGCTGTTGTACAGTTTTCTCTCTGCAGCTTGTGCCGTCGGTGTCTCTTCTCTTTTTCCAAAGGGATACAAATGGGGCAGCTAACTAGTATAAAAAATGGTGGAACAAACCAGGCTTCTCTCTGGGGCCAATGTGGACTCGTGTTTTCAAAACCAGTGTTGTCTTGTCTGATCTAAAGGTGTTCCTATTTTCTTGGTTCCTTGTTCTTAATACATATGGAGCCAAAAATGCATTGTACATCTGCAGAGATCAACTTTAACGTGAGATGCTTTGGACCATCTGTAGACACTGAATCTTCTTTAACCTTTCTTCCACATTACAGTTTTGAAGGCGGTTTTGAAGGTAACTAGTGTTACCAGTACCTTTTTCTACACTACCAGGTATGTCTGGAGTGACAGGGGCAGCACTGAGAGAGACCTCCTTCATCAACCGCAGCCTGTCCGCCCTGGCTGATGTCCTGGGAGCAATAGCAGAGCAGCGAGCTCACGTCCCATATCGGAACAGCAAACTTACACATCTGCTTCAGGACTCCGTAGGTGAGGGATTATTCTGACTCTTGTTCAGCAATATAGATTTCTTCTCCTGATTTTTCCTCTCCTTTGCTGTATAAAACTAGAAGATGATCTTATCCTCCTTGCTTGAATGTGCCCTCTATTTCAAAGGCTCTGGCTCACTGTGTGAGTACAAAGTGACAATTCTGAATCAGGCTAAACCTTGTTGTTTCCAAAGCTCAGTTGAAGAACAACATCTCAATGGGATCATGTAAAGGGTAAAAATTGCATTCACCAGTGTTTCATGTCAGGTACAGTTTAAAAGTTAAACGTCAATCTTTATTACTACAGGAATGCTTGCACATTCTTTAACATTGTGCTCTATAGCAGCAAGACAAAGGAGGAAGACAGGACATGGCACTGTGCTACAGTTTTGTGTTGGGGTCACTTCCTCTTCTTTAGCTCCTCATTAATGTGGAAGCAGTTTTAAAGCAAGTGTTGTGCCTGCAGTAATGTCAGATTTGTGTCTATATGTGTAGTACATTAGTCCATTTTTCTTCAGCCAGAAAATATTAGCCCTTATGCTTTTAATTTCCAGTTCAAGGCATTGACAGTGAATGAGGTAACAGTTCTTCAGAGTTTCTGAAATACTATGAATTTTTTGCTTAAGCTTTGATTTTCACTTAGTACTGGAGTCCCTACTGTGAAAAGGGACAGACAAAAAGAGAAGTGAGAGCTATGTTTTATGGGCGCTGAGCCTGATTTAAACTAAGTCTGTTGTATGACTTGGGTGAAGTGTTGAAAATGGCTGTTTCCTCCTTTGTTTAATCATTGTTTGCAAACTTCAAGTTTGTTTTATTTTATTGTTACACAAGCTATTTTGCTATTACCCCAAATTTACAAATATTTGACAGAACTTAAATAAGTGTCCAGAGCCATAACATATATGTTGATTAATTGATGAAGCTAATAGGGGAAAAAAAACTACATTACAAATTGTGAAACACTTGGGGGCAAATATCATATTGTTAGATAGATAGATAGATAGATAGATAGATAGATAGATAGATAGCTAGCTCATGAAGGAGCTGTCTGTTTCAACAGCCCTTTCCAGGAGCAAGCAGTCTTCTGCTTCATGAAAGCAATGGTAACCTGTGCTCACTCTTGCATAGATCAGTATGGTAATAATGTATAACTTGCTGAAAATAATGAGGTAAATAAGTATGTTTTGTCTTTCCCCTGCTTTTAGGAGGTGATGCTAAACTGTTGGTGATGCTGTGCATCTCTCCTGGCCAAAAGTACTTAACAGAATCAATGCAGTCTCTGGGATTTGGAACTCGTGCTCGGCAAGTTCAGAGAGGACAAGTCAAGAAGAAAAATTTCCCAGTGCCGAGTAAAGGAAAATAAAACCTAAGACTCCTATGGATTAAAGTATCATTAATGAGTTCCTCAGACTGAAATGTATATTGTTGTCCTTAAGCCATTCTTTTAGATATCAACTGCCAGCTAAAATAAACAATCCTCGGCATGGCAATAGTAAGCAATAAACCTGCTAATGATGTTCTTGCTCCAGAGATAATAGCAAGTATTGACAACAGCTACCCACCATGGTGGAATGGTAGAGAAATAAACTGGCCTATAAGACATGGCTTTGGTGATGTGTTTCTTTAATTCTGCTTGCCCTAAGTCAACAGGGCCCTGATTTAGGGTGGTTTGCTTCTGAAAGGCCAAGGATGCATTCTGTCTTCTCAGTAAAAGCCAGGAGTCTAAATATCATTCCAGTGCTTCATAGCAGCAAGTGAAATACTTCCTCCCAGCTTGGATTAAAAATGAGACACATCATTTTTTAATTGCTTTTCTATCTGGCATGGATGGGGTCGTTCCTAATGCACTAGCAACAGGTAGGAGTGTAAAGGAATCCATCAGCTGTACTGAATGGAGTTTTGTTCTCCGGTTTTAGGTAGGAAATAATGGCATTACTGAGATGGAGAAAAATAAGTAAGGCTATATCTGTTAGCCCTCTGGAATGTAGCTTAGAAAGCAAATGAGGGATTACACAACTTTTTGAAAACACACTTAAGTTAAATAGTTGGAATGAGTCCCAGCTCTGCTGAGTTCATTAAACCCACAGCTTTGCCTGTTTGGGGGTATTTTTGCTCCATGAATGCTGAGAGGCCCTGAACTACAGATCCTAATGGGGCCCAACTTGTACAACTGTTGTAGTAATCTGGCCTATTGTTTCACTTGCATTTCTGAAGCAAATTAAACACATCACAACCTTCAGATTGTGATGTGCCTTCAGATTAAAAAAGACACTGTGCCTTCAGATTAAAAAAGGATAACCACATAAATAAAACACAAAACACCAGCTTGTGATATGCTGTTTGTCACCTGCAAGAGGCTTTTCACTCTTTTACACCAATGGTGAGACAACATCATGCAGGGTTTGTGAATGAAGTGACACTGGAAGAACTTTCAAGGAAGTTTAAGCAATAATGTTAGAGGTGAGAAGTAAGTCCAAGATGAACAGTTGGGTTCAAGCAACATCTGATGTGTTCGGTGCACTAAATTATTGCTCGGCAGAGGCCTCAAGAGCCTCTCAATTTTTTTTCCACCAGCAATTACTCTGCCCCTAGACTGGGAGAGAGGTCATTGTTAGGTCACTGCAAGAAGGCTTAAATTGCAGTGGCCTGCCCCAAAAGCTGGAGTTTATAGTACTCCAAGTCACTTAACCTTCACAAGCACAAATATTTACCCAGAGATTATGTAGCATACTATTATTGGAATTTCACCCTTGAATATATAACAGCTGCTGTGTTGCTTGCAGTGCTCAGAACATAAGTATTGAACCAGAGAGCTGTAATAACACTTGCTATCCTAAATAATGTCATGAGGGTAAAAAAAGCCTTAACTTTACCTGATTGCAGCAGTATCAGAGAGGTAGAAAACAAATCGGGCCACGGGAATTTAGGAAGCTGAGTGGTCAGTAAAGCAATCTCAGGTGAGAAAGTGTCAGACCGAGGAAGATCAGCCTGGTAAACAAAATGCAGGAGCAGCTTCAAGCACACCATAGTCTCTGGACAGCTGGGTTACTAAAGCAGCCTGGATTACAGCTCAAAGAGAGGTTAAATAACAAGGGCTGATTCTACCAGTAGTTAAAAGTAAATTCAAGTATTTTAAGGATTTGACATTTTTAAGTGTTACACAGAAGTGCAACTTGCCATGAGTTGTTCTTTCTTTTCTTTTTCTGAAAAACTGCCCTTCAAAACTTTGGATTTATTTATAATCTTTGTTGTAGGAGAAAAGCAGCAGTAGTTATTATTGAAGCAGAGAAATAAACCCCTCAAATATGAGCAAAAAGGTTAAGTTTCTACATTAACATTAACTCTGCCAAACTGAGAGTATGCAGCATTCCCTAATCCTGTTTTCCTTGTCAGCATAGCATATCGCTCACTGTTTGACTTGCACACAGAGTGTACAGGATATGCAGGGCAGCAGGGTTAACATTTTGTTCTAACAACTTTCAGGTTTGGAATTTCCTGGGTTATAGAGATGTGATTGCTCAATCACAGTGTCAGAAGGGAAGAAGGGTAAAAGTTGTACGGGTGAAATGGCTTTACTCATGTGTCTAAGCTGAATTGCCTTCTGTCCCAAGAGTCACTCAGGCCTGCCAAAGGAGGATATTCAGACATGTAACTTATGTCTTGGGGAGCAAGCAAAACAGCACGTGCAAGGCCCTGTACTTCTTTCTGTAATTTTTCAGTGTTTAGGTATTTTCTGCTTTGAAATTACATCTATTTTAGAAAAGCAGATGTGATAGATATTCACAGAGCTGACCTCAAGGTTTCCCTTTTTGACTAAAGCCTATCCTGATAAACCAGTCCTATCTTGGCACTGTAAAGCTGAAACACTGAAATACCAACACTAGGAGAAAGAAAGGTGATGTTTGAAAGAATTCTGAAATATTGAGATAGAAGGGCATAAGCACCAGGGAAAGGGTGGTTGTTCTTAAGAGTGCCCATGTAGTCTATATGCTAAAACAGCTTTGCTCTCTGCAAGGGCAGGGGCACAACCAAATGAGAGTAAAAACAACTTAAAACAAAATAAAGGAGAAGATCCGTTCAGTGAAGTCCATGAGTGCGTGTAGCATTCAGCCGGTGTCTTGGGGCACTGAAGCTGGAGCACTCTCAACCCTGCTTCAGACAAGTCACTAGGTCACTGTCTCAGAGCAGCTCAGTATAGAGGGGTGCTGTTTCCTATGCATGATCCACATGCCTTGGTGTCAGTCAGCATGTTAACCTTCCACTGCTGGGCTCTCATTCTCCTCCCCTGGGCCCTGACAAGTTCTCTTGTGACATTTCAGTTGGTGCTTACCTATGTCACACCTCGCACTGTCCCCTGGCTGGCCCCAGGAAATAGGCACAAACCTACATGATGCTGCAAGGCACCACAAACCCCAGCTACCCAAGGGATTTGCCTTCAGGAGCTCCTCTTGAATTTATGCAGCTCCCTGTAGAGGAGCTGAGCAAATAATTTCAGCAACAGTATCCAGAAACCTCCAACTCTTCCTCCAAGAGCCTGCCCACTGCAGAAACCACAGCAAACACAAGAGAATTTGTTCTCATGAATACTTTTGGTACTCCGCATCCTGGTTTAGTGTCCAGGCGGCCAAGGAGCCAATGGTGTGAAGCCTGACCAGCACAGCACCTGCCTGGAAGGCCCAGGGTCCCACAGTCGTGCAGATGTACCCCAGAGCACCTTATTTAAAAGTGGAAGCAGCTTCCAAACTCCTAACCCATAGGCCAAGCATCCTCCCAGGAAGGAGAAACTTTGGATCCAGTTCAAAGACAAATCTTTGAGCTCTTGTCTCTCCCAGTACATGCAAATGCTCTGGCTTGAAGGTCATTTAGCAAATCTGGAGATGGGGCAAGGAAAATGGGACTCTGCCAGATCAATCCCCAAGGCCTAATAGCAGCAAGTGCTTGTCTAAGGTAATATACACAGATATGTGTACACGTAAACCTACACAAAGTTAGCAGAAATCTAGACTTAACTAGAATCACACAATGACCTTTAAAGTACAAGTCCAAAATTAGGCCCAAAATTACAGTTTGGTGCCCACATTTCTCTGTGGATTTATCATTACAGACTGAATTTATCAGCTGAGGTTGGTGGTTGACTTGAAGCCAAAGGAAAGGGATTAACAGGATAGATCTAGTTACTGTAGATCTATAGTAATAGATCTATAATAACTCTGCAAGAACTCTGCCTCCGTAGTCTATCAAGGGAGTCCAGGCAAAGGGTTTAGAGCACCAACTCTCAGTTTGCCACAGCCAGGGAAACTGATTGCTCAAGGACTTGATATTGAAGGACATACAACTTCTGTGGAGGATTTTCACTTATGTTTTTCAGCCTTGAACCGTGCCTGCCCAGCTCTGCAGTGCTGGTTCACGTGCCTTTCAGCCTTTGCAAATATGTCCCCAGTTCCCTTGCAGCTTTCAGAGCCGGGCAAGATCGCATGAAATGAGGCAGAGCAGATCACATGGCAAAGGAGCAGGTCTCCAGAGCTCTCTCTGAAGATGTTTTATTTGGCACCTGCAAGATACATCTTTGTACAGGGCAATTCACAATTTTTTTAGCTTTGAGTGCTAAACCCACAGTGCAGTTCACAGCACTCTGCACCCCCCTCCAGACAAGCCCTTAATCTTCCTCATCACCTAGGAACACTCTTATCAGCAGAGCCCAAGAAAGCACTGTGATCCACCATTGCTTAAGAGAGCTGCATATCATTGCAGGGTTAAAACAAACCAGTAATTAAACCAGACAGTGCCTTTTGCCCACTCTTAAACAAAACCTTGACCTATGCTGACGTATGAAAATTATATATTTAATTTCCATGTGTGGCTTCATGATTTGGCAGCAGCCACACCACAAAGAGAGCCTGCTTTTAGCCAGGCTAGAAAAACCATAATCAGCATTGGAAGGTTCACAAAAATTTGTTATTAAATTGCTGATTCCATTTTATGAAGCACTTTTCCAAACCCTTGCAAAATGTGAGGAACAGGCAGAATGAAGTGGTTACTGGAAAAGGCTTTTGGCTTTTGCTAAAAAGAAACAGTCGCAAGCTGATGGGCTTGCAAGTCCCTTCCAGCCAAAAGAAGCAGCAGCATCTGATCATGGAGGAGCAAACAGGCCCAGAGTACAGGGATGCCAAAGGTTCGGCAGCCTTTCACAAAACCAACTTGGCATTTAAACAAGGACATTAACCATAGCCCCAGCCAGATCAAAATGCCACATATCATATAATGGAGGGCACAGGGGGATCTAATTGAAGGACACAAGAGAGAGGAAACATTGCCTACAACTATTTTTGCCCTCTTGTACACCCACTTTTATCAAACCAGGTTTTATCTTGCAATGCATCTTACTCTTTTTATTTTGTTTAGTTCTTTAAAATCTAAGATTAAATTTGAGCCGCCTTGAATTCGTGCATGTATTTTATGAGATTAGCATATCGTATCCACAGATTTTCAAGCCTAAAGTTGCACCTCTGCTCATTTCCCTGGGGAACCTCAGTTAAGTCAAATTATCACCCCCTTCTTCTCCCAGCTCCCCTGGGTTCATTTTTGCAAGTATCTCCTCCAACACGTATCCCCTCTTACTCTGTTACATGAAATTGCTATCCTGCCTGGGATGAGTCAGTGCCCAGCTATTCACTTAAAAGCAGCACCAGGAGTGCTTTTCCTTTTCATTTTCCTCTGGACTTTACTAATTACTTGTGTCCCTCTTCTACATAAAACAAGACAAAACAAATAAATTAAAGGAACCATCAACAAAAATGCCCCACCCCACTACTATGAAAAGTTTTGGAAGCCACACCAGAAGCTTTGAAGATCCAAGAGACAGAAGATGATAGCTCCTCCCTCACTTCAGATGTCTGGATTTTTTGTAGCATGAGCCTCCTCCACCTCCTTCTGAGTATGCACACATACACAGAGACTTTGCCCACTACAGTCTCTTATCTGTTCTTTTAAATTATACAAGCTTCAGGAAAAACACACAACTCAATTCAGAAATGGGAGCATTTTGCAGGGCAACCAATACACTAGTGAGCACTGCTTCTTTAGGCTTTAGTCCTGGGCCTCAAATAATTCCAGCCTTTTGGCAAGCAGCACCAACGTTCCTGTCATAATGTGCATTACACATGCTCTAATAAGTTTTGTTTGCATTTGAGATCCAAGTGTCTGCAGTTCTTTTCTCCTGACCCATGTCCCACACCCTCCCCAAGGCAGGTGGCTCAGTGTGGGTGGGTGCATGCACTCATCCACAAGCTACCTAGAAAGGAGGTAGATGAGGAACCCATGCTGCTCTGATGGGCTCTGCTGCCAAGGCTGAATCCATGGAAAATGGTTAGCAGGTATTTACCATGCCAATGTTCAGTGTCTCCTAATGCAACCAAACCTAAATAGTCAGATCTGACAAGTTATTTCACAGTGTGTTTCTCGTGGGAAGCACTTCCCAACAGAGACAGAACAAAGTTTACAAGAGGCATTTCAATATTGCAGTATCTAAACAGAGACACCTCATGGAGATGGCACAGGGCTCAGCCCAGAGGGACAATAACCCAGCTGTTGGGAAGGTGCCAGGCAATGCAATAGCCTCTGCCTGGGCTGTCTCCAGTGAAGACAAGGGGCCATAAAGGGCATTGTACCTCTGGAGAACCCCCACTGATGCTGTGTTATGGAGAGACGTGCCCAGTCTCCATCCAGAAGAAAGGCTGACTTCTGCTTCCTTACCAGAATCTCTTTTACCTGCTAGATTTGGCATAACACTTGCAACAGCAAGGGGCAGGATGTGACTGTGATGCCTGAACACAAGAAGCTGTACCTACACGTTCAGCAGCATCAGCCCTTTTGTTTGCCCACGTGAACAAGGAGAGAGGACTTCTGATGGACACATTGAATTCACAACAGCCACTTTAAGGACGTGGGATGCAAGCAATAGGCCTACAGTTTTCCAGCACAAGTAGGCCTATGTTAAACCCTTCTTAGGAGCTTTGTCCCATAAACCCAGACACACCAAAATGTCACAACCTTTGCAGTCCCAGCTGCATGTCATGAACTCAGCTCCTGTGCCATACAGACATAGGGCAGAAGAACTGGTGAATAATAAAAATGTTAAAATGTGCAGTTCCTTGGGGACATGGAGCAGAGGACAATAAGCAAACTACCTGCACAGTCCCAGGAAGAGTCCTGGTAAAGAAATCTTCCCTGGTCAAGTTACACAGCAGGGAAACGGAACACCTGGGGGAGCGGAGCACACAGGTATTGCTCCTGATCCTCACATCACCAGGACTGCACCCAGTGTGGTTGTGGGCCTTGTATGAGCTTAGAAGTAGCTACAAGTATTACCTCAGGCCATATTCAGACCAACAGAACAGCTGCTCTCTCCACTCATTATTTCTCCATCCACCTCGCCTTACTGGAGGTGTACTCATGCTGTGTCTCTCCTGAAGTGAGCCCTGCACTCCCATGGCATGGTGAAGTGGTCTCTCTGCACAACATCCTTGCCAAGCCAGGGAAGGGGTGGTGCCACTGAGGACACCTCTGCCTGTTTGCAGGCAAGTCTGGTGTGGCACAAAGCAGGAACAACTGCCTTTGCCCACGACATCGTTTTGGAGAGACCAGCCAAGCACAGAGGATCCCAACATCCCCAAATGCTCTGGGAGAGCCAGGGAAGGTTACACACTACAAGGCCAGGCACAGACAGCACACAGGAGTCCTGCAGCCAGGTGTGCTCTGGGCCACCTCTGGGTCACAGTTACAGGGGGTGGGGTGATGGGGAGCTTGAAGGCAAGACAAGCTTACCACAGACACAAGAAAGCAAAAGTATCCAACTTCAAAAAAAGGCCAGGGACTTTTGGACACCATCTACTTCCCAAAAGGAGTGAAAGGGAAAAATGGAAAAGGCCACAGAGTCCTGAGGGAGCTCTGATAAAGTAATGCCAGGCACGAGATAGTGGAGATGCTGTGACACTGACTCATACAAATGCTGACTCGCTGAAGTCCTGAAAACAACCCTGGCAGATCAGATTTCATTGGCACTTAGCACCACGCAGCTGAGGTCCCATCCTCATTGCTGAGATTTTGCCAGATCCTGGCCAGAGCCTCAGCTTAGGCACCTGCTTTTGACAGAGCAGATCTGAGAGGCCCCTAAAGAAGGGCCCCAGTGCTCCCATCCACACTCACAAAGTGGCACTGCCACCAGATCAGTCCCTGCAGGTGTCCCACTGCTACATCCTGCTGTCCCCTTCACCCAGCTGCTCACACTGCCAGGCATTTGTGGCCCAAATCCAGACAGGGCTGCACCCAGTTTGAACTCAGCAATCACAGCACATGTGCCCTGAGAGAGGACACTGTTGGACAATTGACATGTTTGAGGCCAAAGTCCTCTGCAGCTCAAAAGACCAGGACTGCAGAGCTGTTTTCCCATGAGAATCCCAAGCTCCAGGCAACACAAGAGCCACAGACTTGATAAAATAAGGGCAATCAGGAGTAAAATAAGCCCTGGCCAAACGATGCAGAGAGCACAGAAGACCTATCAAGGTCTGCCAGGTTACTGCTGCCCTCACCCATGTCATTGCTGCCTGTAGTCCTCTAGTCCTTGCAAGTTATTCCTTACACCAGCACATCCCAGGGAAGAGTCAGCAGTTTCACCATTAGGAGACACCAGATAGGAGGAAGGTAGAAACAGTTTGCAGGACACGTTCCAGAAATTAATATGGCTCTTAGAGCAAACAACATTTGGAAAAGACTAGGAAGCAAACAAGCCCTGCCCCATTACCCCAGCAAGGCTCTCCTTACTTCTCCCCTGGGCAGCTCATCCACAGGACCACAACACTGGAGCTTTCTGGTCACTTCTCACAGAGCTTCTGCTGAGCCCTTCTCTCTTACTTGGCTCTTTGCATCAGAAAGACAGCTGATTTCCTGTGCCTCGATTGCCTTCCTCTGGAGCTCCCTCCTCCTGGACCTGCTACCAGCTGCAGCAAGTTAAACACTTGAGCCACTAGGAGCACTTTGTGGTCTCTGCTGTCAGGTGTAGGAGAGTGGCTTAGACACCAGAAACCACTTCATGCTCCTCCATACCTGGGATGTCACCACCTCACTGTCCCTGCTGTCACCATGCCTTGTGGGGATCTCTGTTTTAACCATTCATCCTGAAATGGGAAGAAATTGTACTTGGAGCTTTGTGGGTACCTGCTTGGAGTTAGAGAGGCAGCTCTGAGCTAAGGACTACCTCGATGAAGCAAGGCCATAATGGTGGCAGTAGCAGTCTGAGGCAGCAGCTTTGAGGAGTCTTTAAAGTTTGTTAACCTTAAAGATACTGGGTTGTCCAAAAGCTCAGCTGTGTCCTTGGGAAAAAGAAGTCTGTAAGAGCTCCTATCTGCCTGTGTTTATCCTGAAAACAGGTTAAAGTTGACATTATGGCTGTGGAGCTCTCCCTAAGTTTGCCTAAGCTGCCCTATGTTTTTCAGTAGTAATGCTGAAAATTTTGGAGCTCAAATGGGTTTGTGCTGAAGCAGATTGAAAAGCAATGGTTTGTACCCTCTCTATTATTTGCAGAGCACATGTTAAGCAAAGTCATACCCAGCTGCTCCCACACCAAACCCTGCTGCAGGATATGGCTACAGCTGAATGCCAGTGCTGCCAGCCAGGCTGGGCTGGGACAGGCTGGGGGCACAGCCGCTCCAGGGGAGCTGTCCACACTCCCAGTCTCAAGGCATTGTGTAAGTGTGGGCTTGGATCTAGATGTTCCAAAACATACCTGTACTCAAGGCTCTCTATTGCCCTTCTGGCACAGGCCCTTAATCTCTCCTATTGCCAAATTTTCCCTTCAGCCAGGTATGCTGAGAAGCATTCCTTGTTTTCCTTCTTACAAGCTGTAAGCCTTATGCAGAAGCATGATTCAGGGATCTGGGTTTCCAAAGAAAACCTAGAGCACTGCAACACCTGCACACATGTGGGGACAAAGTTGGCAATACTAACACTGTCCCCTGCCCCCGGGTGCCTCGCTGGCCTTAATGCACCCACTCTGGTGACTGGCACGTCCTTCCTGACCATCCCAAGAACATGAGCTCCCAAAAATGAATCACATAATCCAATAGCACTTTAACACAGGAATTACGGGAGCCCTCTCTTCATGTCTGACTAGAAAGACCATAGGTGGAAAGTTTGCATTAGCCACAGAAAGACCATATGGGCAGAAAACCCTCCCTGACAGCAGTAGTGGTGCACTATGTGCACCTGAGGAGAGGAGTGGAACACTGCTCGTGTCACTGGTCCTGCAAACACAGAGGGTTTAAGGATCCACTTCAGGGGACAATACAGGTAAAATCCAGGCTGGCTTCCCAAGCCTCTCCCATACACCCAGAGAGCCATTTAACCCTAGAGATCAGGAGTGCCAGACAGGGAAGATTTCAATACCACTGTCAGGAACAACAATAAACTGCATCTCAGTCCTTATTTCCAGCACTTGGTATCTCAGAACAGGACAAAAACTTCCTCCCTCTCATCCCCAGAAGTTTCACATGGAGGAGAGAAAAGTACCTGGCTTCCTGCAGTATAAGATTTTGCTCAGGAATTTCCATCCCAACAGCCAGAGCTCTTTTGAATGCACCTGAGTTTGAGAGGGTGCAGAGGGGAGGGTTACCCCAAAGCCTGCACTGAGCAGAAAAGCAGGGAGGGGCTGCGTTGATGCAACTCTTCCAGTCTGAAAGTCCTTGATTTGACAGAGACCCATAGTCAAGGCTTTCTCTATTACAAGGGTGGAGAACATGGATGTGGGAATTGGTCTCCATTGCAATGATTGTCAAACAGCTCAGCTCAGCTGTTTGTCATCTGGTTGTAGCAAAGGGGCTAAACGCTTTCCATGGCTAACACAAAATGATTTTTCCTACACTGAATGCTCTGCTGTTACTAAAGTGGTATTTTCCACGTGGTGGCTTGAGACATAAGGCTGCAGATTGGAAAGCAGCATATACCATATCCAATTATCTCATTGCATATGAGAATGGCATTGATTGAAGAAAGAAAAACAAAGATTGGTATAAATGTATTTATGAGATTTAAAATAAAAATGTGATGTTTATATTTCCAGGAGTAAAAACAAAGCAGAATTTTAAAATACCACAGCTATGTTCTTCAATAACCCATACTCAGCTGCCCCTGCAGTCTGCCAGAAAAGATAAATATGATTTTTCATCATTACATCTCTGCAGTAGAACAACAGACTTCCCATGCAAGGCTTGCTATCTGGATCTTATTCTAGCAACTACAATCTCCTGCTTGCAGAGACAAACTCAGGGTTCAGAAGGACAGATACAGCCAGTACCTGGCTGACTGGCAGCATGAAAATACAGCATGACTATAGACTCCAGTGTGCCCCCAGAAAATGAGCTTCAGTGCCAGCAAAGGAAGGACAGGAACTACTTTGAGCTGGGTTTACTTTATAAAATGTTGTTTGGATGAGAGAAGTGAAACGAGACCCTTTCTGTACATTTCTCCATCATCTCCTTGCTTCCTCCAGCCCATCCCTGCTGACCAAAGGCATTCTTGCTGACACCAGACTCAGCCTCTCCTGAGCTCCACTCCTGCGGAAGCCCTGCACCAGTCGGGGCTACCCAGTGTGCCATGCCAGGAGGGTGTTGTGTAAGAGGCACCCGTGCACTGTGTCACCGAGCTCTGGGCTCAGCCACTGTGCCAGCTGCCCCTGCTCCAAATGGGCCGAAGGCAAGGGCAGAAGGGCCCAGCTGTGAACAAACAGCAGCCCAAGCCTAATATTCAGCTACCCAAATGGACCATGGAGCTAGAGTTGGATGGTGGGCGAGTGATTGCAATGGCACTCAGATGCCATTAAAAATTCAGTACATCTGATTTCCTGGGTGCACCTAAGGGAAATACCCAGTGGTGCTGCTCTGACACTGCAGAGGTTCTGCAGAAAGGAAGCTCGCTCCAAGTCGGAGAGAAAAGCCGCTTCCCCGCGTGGTATTTGGGGCTCCCTCACACCCGTCCTGTCCCAGCATGGCCCGTGCATGACACAGAAGGCGCAGAGCTGGCTCAGCACGCACACACCTCCATGCTGTCCCAGCTACAGCATCTCAGGGTGCAGCTGCCCGGGCCCCTGGGATTTCTTATCCCATTAAACCCGTTTCCTTTCTTAAACCAACTTGTCAAAGGGAGGGAAGGGTCTGAACTTGTATCAGCGTTTCACGGCTAAATTATCCCGTGCCAAGGGTGACCAGAAGCTAAAGGGCATCAGCTTTCTCCGCAGTGCAGGAGCTGGGCCCCCGAGGCCGGGAACCACTCCATTACGCTTTTGTGCGGCATTCAGTGCGGACCCGACGGCCACCGCTGGCTTTGGGCTCTGCTCACTCAAGTACCGATCACCCCGGGCTGCCCCGTCACAGGGGAGACGGTCAGCCTGGACCCGGCAGAACGCTGACAGAAGCTGCCCGAGGTGACTCGGCAGCTGCCGGCCCCGGCCCGCCCGGAGCCCCGGCCCTGCCCGGCCCTGAGGCCGCCGCGCTCCTCGGGCGCCCCCGCGCGGCCCGGCCCGGCCCGGCCCTGCCGCACAGCCCGGCCCGGCGGCAGCCGCGCCGGCCCTTGTGCCCCGCGGCGGGCCGGGCAGAACCGCCGGGGGACACGATGGGTCCCTTCCTCCTCCCCGCGCCACAACTGGTGGGCGTCCAGGAGAGACATGAAGGCAGGAGCCAGGCCACGAGCCCGGGAGGAGACTCCAAGAAGGGGGAGCCGTCATAGCAGGGGCTCCGAGGTAGAGGTAGAGCAGATGAGCGTAGGGATGAGGGAACAGAGCTGCCACGAGAAGCTGGGCAAAGTAACTTGGAGCTACCCGACCCAAACAGAAGAACCTTGCTGGGGGACAAGGAGCTACAGCTTTCCAGTGAGAGGCTTTAGGACCAGTTCTTGCTCAAAAAATGTTCAGACTCTTAAAATACGGTATCAGCCTCCAGCGTCTCAGAATTTGCTGCCAAGAAATCCATTGAAGAACTGCTCTCACCTCACCCAAAACACCTGGGTTGTTTTACCCATCAGCTTTAGCACACACCTTCAGGCCTTACCTCCATGCAGCTCCCACATGCCTCAAAACAGATCTAGTGTAGAAACCACATTGTCCCCATCCCACACTGCAGCACTTGACTGAACCCACACAGGATTTGCTGGCACCATGAGAAGCCCCATCTTCTGAGACAGACTCGTTCTATACGTGTTGGTCAGCGGCAGTCCACCCTAGAGGGCAAGAAAGTGCTATTACTTGCCAAGCAAAGAAACAATGAGAAGTGACCAAGTCCTTCAAATTTGGGTGACTTAATGTTGATCTGTTATTTAGTTTTATCTCCACACAAAGCTCCATGTGTAATCAAATCACCCTCTCCCAGCATCCCCAAGCCAAAGTCAGATGAGTTTCTAAAGGCCTTGAAAATTTGTATACTGGAAACATAGGAGGTACTGGACAAAAATGTAGCTCCTGGAAAGGGCTGCTTAAGCTGTTTGTGAAACTGCAGCCTAAGAGTCTAGTGTTCTTAGAAGCCCAAGAGATCTCTGGATGATGTCTGGAAAATATTAAGAAGAGTCTTAATGTTTCTGGACAATTTTTGATGAGAGGCCATAGGGCCACTGTGGTAAGGTTTCATCAGGAAGATGCTTGGTGCTCATTCTCTATCAGCTCTAGCAAAAGCAGATGTTTTACTGTAATAAACCTTAAAAAGCATCTTTCCAGGTGTTTGTGAGAGAAGCACAGAATCACCTATGCTTTTTTTCTTGATAGATAAGAACTTTGTTCTGCTTTGCTACTCTGAGTTGGTAAGTTATGGCATCTATTCCCTTTATCCCCTTGAGATGTGGTTGTATCTGGACCTAGAGGCTGAAATGACAATTAGGACCCAATTTGCTGTGTGATACGAACTGGTGTGTAAAATACAGTGGCATTTGTTACGAGAACCCTCATGCTGTCTGGATGAGATCTTCTCCCCAAATTCAGTGGTGGCAGGACATCCTTGTGTCACTGGGTGTATGGTGGGGTGTGAGGTGTTTCAGTGAGCCATCCTGCTGATCCCTGAAGCAAATGGCTCCCTGCCAAAGGCAGCTTTAATCAAGGCAGTCCTGCAGCAAGACAGACAGACAACTGCCTGGAAACAAATCTGTCTTTGGACAAAAATATGAAGTACAAGAAAGGAAATCTTAAGAATAGAGGCAACACTACATACAATTTTTTTTCCAGAGAAAAGAAAAAAAAAAATTATAAGAGGCTCCCAGTGAGCAAGCTTCTTCAAGAAGATATCCAGATAGTCCTGCAGCACTCCTTCATAGATTTATGACCCAAGAAAAGAAAACTTTCCATTATCCATGCCAGACTCCAGGCCAGCAGGTTAGGTGACTTTGGTGGAGTGCTCTTCAGCAGCACTTTGCATCCTGTGGGCTGGCAGCTGTCCTTGGATGCAGCCCCCGGAGGATGCTGACAGGATCTCTCTACCTCCTTGGGAGTTCACACGCTTGGTTTACTTGACTAACCACCAGGAGCAGCCTGACTTGTCTCTTCAGTCAGATGCAGCCCCCTCGAGTGTCCTGCTGACTCCAGCCTGCTCAGCTGTGTTCTTAATACTTGACATACCCTTTGGCATTGTACTACTGAGAATAGCAAGGAGGAACAAGAGTTGTTCCAGTGACTGCAGTGCCTCTGGGTTTGTCATCACAAGCTGAGCTCATAAGGATTAGTCTGGCAGCAAATTCATTTCTACAACCCATCTCAAATGGAAGATACAATCCTCCTTGGACACAAAAATGACTACACAATTACCTTTTTTCTATCCATACTTTATTGCAGGTGTATATATAATTATTTATATTTTATTTTAAACAAGAAAATCCTTTCATGGAAAGGAAAAACTTTTACCATTAAAATAGAGTGATTATAACAGGAGTATTTTACAAATATGTACAAATATTGGCAGCTAGTTTCTAATATCAGCTGATAAATTCTTACACACTAATGTCTACCAAACTATCAAACCCAAAAATAAGAGACCTTCTAAATCCAAACAAAAATAAATGTATTACTAGCAGAAACAGGTGGTTTTGTTTGTGTTTTTTTTTTTAATACAAATACAAAAGTTGCATAATAGATATTCACAGTGCTCGTAAGATATTGATTCATTCTCAGTCTATACACAAAGTGTCTGGTCTCCCCTTCATATGCATATGTCACTTACAGTACTGGAGGGAGCTGCACAGACCACAGAGAGAAGACGGTCAGACCTGTAGAGTTTGCCTTCCCTACCAGCCATGAATAAATACAAGAACTCCTCAGGAATGTACAAGGCAGTGGAAGTTCATGCAAGAGTCAGTTACACTGTTTTCGGGCATTGGTACATTTTGTAACCAGTGGCAGCAGGATTACAGCGCTTCACCAAATCCTTTGGAGGCCTGCAACTGCAAAACCAGAACAGTGAGGTGCCTGCTGGCAATAAACACTTCTGTGATGTGGTTAGGCTGAAGCAGATATGGATGTGATTGTCTTTGAGAGAAATGTGCACATGGTGCACACGCATTTTATGACCCTTTTCCAAACAACTATACCCACTGAATTTTGACCTTTTATTCCTGTTAACAACCATTCCCAGAACCACAAGTAACTGTACATCTGTGTGGGTGGGAGAGCAACAGGTTAGTGGGGTCTCCACTCCAGACCTCCCCCTCATGTTTTTCACAGACAGGCGCTGCTGCAGTAAGAGCCATCCCTCCAGCTCCGTGGTGGCTGCAAGAGCAAGGCTCCTGCATTGCTGCAAGGCTGCTCCCTGTTGTACAGCCACTGGCCTCCTGCCCATCTCCCGTGGCTTATGGCCAAACAGGACCCAGGTAACAGGGAGTGACTGACAGTGGGAGGACTGGACTGTTCAAGAGCAGCCAACCAGATTTCCTTTACCCATTTAGAGCCATTTAGAAGAATTTATTTTGGATGCAGTAAACATACCTCAAGTACTCTTTGCAAAGGCATTTTTGCTTTGTTTGGAACAAAGGAAAAGAGGCTACAGTGAACACACAGCTCCTAATTGTTCATTACAACAAGAAAGAACAGTGTGATCAAACAGGGCACAGTCAATTAAGTTGTGGCTACAGTGCATGCAGCTTGGGTTTGGTGCTGGATTCATCTTGGAGGATGTAGAGCAGTAGAGCCCACTTCAGTAAATGCAGATGCACCTGCCTGGCCTGTCTCTATATCCCACTCACACAGAAGTAGCAAGATGATGGACTTCAAGGATTTGCTACTTTAATGACTTATGGGAATGCAATTTACCAGACCAACTACTGAGCTTGCAAGCCCACCATCAAAGCAGCAGCTCAAACTTTCCTTGTCATAGTCTGGCTTCCTTCCTTTCCTGAATTAGGCCATCTTCAGCTTTTGATGACCAACACTGCACAACACTTCCCCAGGCAGCAGAATATTATTCCTCTGCTTCTAGAGTTTGAACACACCTAGATGGCTGTCAAAAGCTGGGCACAAAGCTGGGCCTTCAAGTACAAGCTTCCCAATGCTGGGAATTGATGAGGGGAGGAAACCAAACACATTTATTTGCATGTAACAAGGTAGCAGAATGTTTTCCACACCAAATGCTTGAATCAAACAGCATAATTGTGATTATTTCCCTAGTGAGAGCCAGCACAGCCAGATCCACCACTCTCAAGATCACCAAAACAAGTACCCTTGGTCTGGCACACAAACTCCTTACACTTGCACTGTCATCAGCCCTGCAGCACCACACACACATACCTGTATGACCTATCCATGACTAAGTAGGACACAGTCACTCTGTCTGTCCTTGCAAAGTGACTTTTTCCAGTCGTTACCTGCCTCCTAAGGAGAGGGGAAAAAAATCTAAGGAACAGATTTATTAAAAACAAAGAAAAGAACAGCATTAAAGTATGAATCAAAGTAAGGGGTGATCATGCCTGGACAAATTCTCCAGTCACACTCCTCTCTTCAAAAGCCTGTCAATTAATGCTCTTGCCCTCTGTACTCTCAGAAGCAGCCAAGTCATTTGATTTATCTCCTCCCTATCTCCCCAAGGATATAATGCAAATCTGCATCACAACAGTAGTAGACAGCTGACAGTCCGTTCCATTTGTTGCAATAAAGAAAAAAAAAAAATAAAGACCACACATTGTATTTGGCTGGATGCTTACAACAAAATAACAACAGCAAAAGAAGAAACAACTCCTGGCAGAGCAGGTCTTGTGCCCAGTGCAGCCAATAAGCAACTTGTGTTCATTACAACTGAAGCAGGCCAGACACTTCCATACACAGCCCTCCAAATGTGCTAAGAGTATATCCTGGCCTGACAGCTGTTGGCAACGTTGCAGCAGCACAAACTGAAGACAAACTATCTGTACACTAAAATTAAGAGACATGGACCACAAGAGAAAGGCAGGAAAATGACATAGACTTTAAATTTCTGATTAATCCATTTAGACAAAGTTTGCTTTACTAGCTCAGTGTCAGTTTTGGTCCGCTCTTTTTTGGTTTTTATGTTGGTTGTGTCCCTGCTAAGAGTGCAGGCCACTTCCATTTTCTGCTCAGACAGACACTACCAATGCCAGTGTTAAGTGCTACACTCCAGTTGATTTGCCCTGTAGCCAGGTCTGCAGAAGTGATGCCACTTACTGATACGGAGCTGAATAACAAAGCCGCTCACCATCTCCTGCAAGAACCAGAGTGACATCACATGTGTTAATGAGGTATATATTGCCATGATGAGCTATTTCCTGGTATGGAAGAGCTCCAATCTCATTACACCACAAACTCCTCTGGGAGCTGGTCCTCTCCCAGAAGATCCAAGGAGAGGCAGTTCATGGATCGCTTCCCGTAAAGGGCAGACTTGGTTTTGCAGTCCGCTGTGGAATACACACAGCCGTAGACAGACAGCTTATCCTCGAGGCTGCAGCCGAAGGTGTAGCTGTGGGACGTGTCTGAAGACAGTGTGGCACTTAGCGACGGCTGCCGGCGCTTGTGCAAGCGGATGTCATCCAAACTCTGGCTGTGCTGGTCCATGCAGCTCCGGCTTTTGGGCGATCTGACCTGCCAGTTCAGCAAGACACACACGAATAAAAACAATGAGCTCAGACATAGCCTAAGGATGCTGGCTGTGCATGCTAAAAGTTTCTCAAAATTGTTCTTCCCCTCTTTCAAAAGAGCCCCACCAGCCTTCTGAAAGATGTTGGCTTAAAGAAGGAGCTGTGAACAATTCAGAAATTACAAGTGCATTAAGCTGCCATGCCACGTTGAGCTGGATCCTGATCTGTCTGCCCTGTGTCCTCAAGTGTCCAGTACAATGGATGAAACACTTGACATATACTGACACCTGAATGACCTCACACTTCTTGGCAGATCCAAGCAGTTGTCCTCAAATGGACAAAGTGCACTTAACAAAAAACTACGCCAAGTGCCTGAACACATTAAGTCTAATGAGCTGAAAGGAAGGTTCAGAAGGCAACCATGCAAACTAATGCATTACAGTGTCCAGTAATTGCCACAGTTTCATCTACATTACACTCTTCCATAAAGAGCAGCAACAAATCAGCAGTAAGTCCCAGAGGCATCATCTTGCTACACAAGCCTCTATGAAGGAATTATTGACCAATTGAGAGTATTTCCAGCTTTAACAATTGTATTTTTTACTTGCTCTGCCTCTTTAATAATCACCTGTTAAATGCTAATATTAAGGCTAATTTCAAGAATATAATTTTGAAACCAAGACACTTTCATTAGCATTACAGAAGACTTTCTCTCAGTATCACTTCTCTCACTGCCACAGGAAGGGAATTTAAAAACTACCCTGAGGAAATGTGATGCTGATTCAGCTGTACTCCCAGGAACAGGAATACGTTGCACTGTCTAATCAACTCTAAGGCAGCATTTAGTTACATGGCCTTGTAAGGAAGATTTTGACAGTTTTCTAAGGAGGCACCAAGTATGTGATGCACTAAAGTGGTAGCCAGGTCTTTGCAATCATATAGACAGTCCTGTGTTGAGCAGAACCATTTTTATAAAACAGATACCTCATGATCATTTAACAGCATAAGCATGATAACAGCAGTAACTTTAAAAACATCACAGCTTTAAGCAAGATGCCTACTTCCAGCCATGAGCTGTTAAGTCTTCCACTCAAATAGAGGAATAAATTCATTATGATTTCTACTGTACAGTCTTCAGCTTTGGAAAAAATAACCAAGATTTTGTTCAAATCTCCTACAGCACTTAATGGACTATTTTGCAGATAAATGAAAATTTCTTTAATTTTTGACTGGGTCCAGAAAGAAACATGCAAAATTAAAAACAAAGTCCTAAGAAGTGATTGAAATCCTTGTTATGAGTTTTAGAATTCTCTCAGCACGTAAGGCAAATTTCGATTAAGAGAGGGAAGAAAGAGTAGAGGTACTTTTTTTGTGGTTTTTGTTTTGTTCGACTGGGTTTTTTTCAAAAAACCACAACATTTCTACTGCAGTGGGTACAGCTATACTTTGAAAAGAAGTCTTAAAAAGACATTTTAATAAGCTTCTTCCAAATATAATTCCTTCTGTGACGTACTTTGCCAAATATAGTTTGCCTTTCTCAAATGTTTGATGAAAAGAAAACCTTGACAAAGACTTCAGTACACACAGACTATAATCACACAAATGATATAACAACTAGAGCTTGAGCATCTGGTTTTGTTCTGATGTAAGCTACTTCTGGCTTCAAGATGATCAAGTTTGCAACTAGACCTCATTACACTAGACCTCAGTTCAATGCTCACACACAGACCCTCCTGCTGAGCAACCTCTTCCTTACCTGGTGAAGGGATTCCACACTTTGGCCTCTCATTTTGATTAGTGTGACTTGCACCACAGACAGAGATTCCTGATTTATAGCTGCAAAGGAGAAGCAAGAAGTGAAAAGCATTGCAAGTTTGAGGTTTGGTGGGCTGAGGAAAAGGGAAGTTGTTCTCACAGGCCACATTCAAACAGTGGTAACCTCTTAAGACAAATATACATCATTAAGCACCCTTAGTGCTCCAGGAGTTTTGCTCACAAATACTCATTTTTGGCCGTAAAGATCAATGTTTGAAAACTTTCAAGAAAACAGTTTCTTGCCAATTTATCCCATTTTCACCCTTCTTGCTTTGCTATAAAGGCTGTATATATTAAGGCCAGACAACTCCTGCATAAACCCTGTTGCCTAGCATTCCCTGTATCACAAGCCACAAAACTTTACCTAAGAATTCCTGTGACCATCCCATTATTCTGCAGTTGAGCCCCTTGGCTGTTTTGTGGCATACAAGATACTAAAGCATATTACTTCCCTAGAAAAGGTTTACCTCAATTACCTTTTTGTCATTAACTGAAAATAAGCTTGGCACATTTAGAGAAGGGAGACTTTGAGGAGCACAGAGGAGAGCAGCACTGTACATACAATACAGAATGCTGGCCTGTAAACTCTAGATGAGCTGCCTGCAAATCCTGTTGCAATAGGGCAGTAAATAGCACTGGCAGCTGTTTAGAAGGAGATAAGAGTTTTTGTAGATCCCTCAGATTATGCTTATTGCTGGAGCCTTAAAGAACGGCATTGAGCAGCAGCAGAAAGCCATCTCACCTTGGCAGCTAGCAGCATCTAGAGGCAGGGATTCAACAGATTCTCCCACAGTGGCCTCCTCTAACTGGTCTCCCTCTAAAGGCTCATCTACAGGCATCTCCTCTGGCTCATCTACTGCCAGCTCAAGCTCTAGGAGGAAGAGAGCAGCAGGAGAATGGTTAGCATTACACTTGTGCTCCAAGCTGCTGTACAGTCTCTTACTCCCTGCCCTCCTGCAGGAGGAGACAAAAGTTGGCTTAGAAGTTGCTCCACATATCCAAATTCTTTACCATCATCCTGAGTGTCATCTTCAGCCCGCCCTTTGCTGCCACTGTCAATGCCAGAGCTACCGTAGCTGATGGTTGAGCTGCAGGATTTCTCTTTCCTGTGCACCCGGTCAATGCTGAAGGGCTCATCCACCGACATTTCCACAGACACGCGGTGCCTGGAGTCAGCCTCGATGCCCGAGGTGTGGGAGCTGCCGTGACTCCCGGTGGACTGGCGTGAGAGGCGGTTATCCCTGCGGCTGCCCCCGCTGCTCCCGCTGCCACGGGAGTTCTTGTCACACGGGTCCAGGTCCATGTCTAGAGTGTCACTGATGTAGGACTCCCGGTAGCGCTTCTTCTCTGAGGAAGAAAGAAGGGAGAAACCAGTAAGAACTTTAAGGAAGGGTAACAAAATATATTTGGGAAGTTCTGTTGGCATCAGCCAACAACTAAGCAACAACCGCTGCAGCTACTGAACAAATACAGGGACAGCTTTGTATGTTGTTTGCTCAACAGATGGATGCTCAGGTGGTTGTAAAAGAATTAGTCATACTCGCAGTAAACCCAGCATCTCCTAAATTAGAACAGGCAGGTAGAGGCAGTTATGATACAGAAAACAGTAGGTTTCAGAGTGAAGGTCAATAACAACAAAGCAAAACAAAAGCAAACGAAAAAAGGGAATTAGTGAAATTCGATGCTCAGTCTTCAAAATCAGATGCACTGATTGGTTCTTGAAATACCCACCACTACATGAAGTCAGCTCAGAACAAGATTCCTGTGGCTGGTATTTAGTAATGATTTATTATTTCTCCCATGGCATGTATCTGCTGAGGGTGGATTAAGACATCCAAGCGACACTAACAGACACAAAACAACCGAGGGCTTTTTGCCCAAGGCACTTGATCAGTGAGCCTTTCTACAGGTGACTGGCATGTGCCACTGGTTGCACCCACACAGCTCAAGGCCACTGCTGTAACCCCACTGACGGGAAAGACAGGAGCCACTTGAAAGGAGATATCCCTCTAACTGCTCTCACACAAACACAATTTCTGATCACAGTCTACAATGTGGGAGCCATAAATACTTCTTAGGAATGGCCTTGAAACGTACCTAACACCTCTGCTTCTATTACTGGCTCCCCGATAAAGCAGAAACACCATTAATTAGATGAGAGTAGGCACCATGAAACAACAGGAGAGACTAACACACTGTACTCTTCCTCTTACTAAACTCACTTGGGTGTTCCCTAACATACCTTCAGCCTCCTCCAGTTTTTGGATCTGCTTCAAAACTGGCTGAATATTCAGAAAGAGCCGGTGGCTGTTGCTGAGTAGCTGCAGCAAATGGCGTGACCTGAAGGGGCAACCCGTGTAGTAAACCAGTTTCCGTGCAGAGGGCAAACCATCTGGCTGGATTTCAAATTTTTTCCCCTGCACAAAGAGGAAAGATGCCAAAGAAATGAGCAAGAGCACATTTTCAGCCACACAGCTACCAGAGATAGCTGTGGTCTCATGCATGCAAGTGACAGGCCCTAACGCAGCAGCACAGGCAGGCCGACAGCTCTGCCACGTCCCAGGCTGGCAGCCACTGGCAGATGGCCTCCATTCCATCACACTCACCAGAAATGCCAGCTTCCCGATGTGTGACCAGGGAAAGTCGTAGAGGAGCTGGCGAACGTGATTCACCTCCTGCAACACATCAAACTCAGAGTGACACAGGGACTGGCAGGTACAGGGTGGAATCAGCGATGTGCAAAGAATTTGCAAACAACCAAGAATTTGAGATATGTGGAGCCTGGGGTTTGCAGGGGAGGCAGAGGAGCCACGGTGAGGGGGGAGGACAGGGAACTGGGCAGAGTTAATGCTACACCAGAAGGCTTTCACAGCAGTCTGTTACCTGATAGATGTGCATTCCTCTCAGGGTCAGGCCCAGGATAACTGTCGGTCGATCCTCCTTCTTATCCTAAAAGAACAGAAGAGTCAAAGGTTAATCTACAAAGACCACGCTCTTGTTCTGGCACCTACTGCAGGAGAGGTAGCAGGACTCCTCATCACACAGATGCCATCAGCTCATTTGGTTTTTATTATGTTTGTTAAGTGCACCTTGCCTTGTTGACCCCTGAAATACCTACACCTAAAATCCCCTCATGCTGGGAGGCTCAGGCATTTCACCAGCATATGTCCTAGTTGCCCTGGAACAGGGAATCCTGTAGCTTTAGTGATTTGAGAATGTGGACAATTACTGTTCTCAGAGGTACCTTGTAAACTCTCTCGTAACCACATGCTGTCTCTGCTGTCCCCATGAACATACACCACTCTTGCTCTCCAGCTGACAGAGAGCCCAAAACAGAAGGGGAGCCCATTCCCCTCTCCTTGCCACAGCACGGCTGCTCCCATCCAGGGATTTGCTAGATCTTAGATGTCCCTTGGCTGGGGGGGAGCTAATCAGTGCCCAGTTACTGAGACTTTCATTCTAACATTCGACCTTGGTGTTGGGAGTAGGTGGTTTTACATGAGTTTTATTACCTGGGTTGAAATACTATCTGACTTTTAACTCCTGCTGCATCTTGGTATGACATACTTGGCCTCTATTCAGATTCTTTTGCTTGAAAACCAAAAAATATCATAAACTAATTCTTTCAGCTTCTCCTAACACAGCAGAGTTAGGGAGGGGAACACATGCATTTTTTTTGTTAGGAGGAAAAGTAGAGAGAAAATGTGGGGGTAAAGATGTATGAGCTCACAGAGCTCAAACTTAATGTCACAACATTCTCTCCTTATCTGGCTTGCAAGGCAAAAGTCTTATGCCATCACATTACCTCCCCCTTTGTCCCTGGTACCATCCATGTCTTCAGCTCAAAGTAAGAAAAATTAAAAAATAATAAGAAATATTTTCTGCCTCCTAAGGACAAAGAGCTTTGTAAATCAGTATTGGTCTGAATGACAGATACGGGGTGTATTGTGTTTTCTTTTGCAGCTCCTAACCTCAGTAGAAGCCATGAGGAGGGTGTTAAGACAAAAGTGGCTGCTTTTGAAATCTCAGAGCAATCAGAACACTAACACCTTCACCTGGCACCCCTCTGCACTTGCTCAGGCAATCTGTGATGCAAGCATCACCTAGGAGGAGCATCTCTCACCACAAAATGAGATAACTGTGTCACACAGCAGGAGTAAGACTATTAAGGATCAAACAACACATGGAAGAGTACATGATGCCTAAATCCTAAATTCAAGTCAGACAGGAATTTAAATATTAAGAGCAACCAATTTCACAGCCTTGGTGTTTTCAGATATAAAATGTATCATGTCCTGCCAGCTGGATTTCTTATGGCATTCAAGTGTAACTAACTCTCTTCATGACTGCATCACTAACAGCATTAAGAATCAAAACAGAGAACAGAAGAAAGGTAGGTGAGCATCTTTGGTTTGCAAGCAAATAAGCCTGGACTACTGATCAACATTTATTTTCTCTAGAAAATGCATGTTTCTTCAGTAACTAGAGCTGTTAGAGATGTTGAAAGTACATGTATACTTCCCAGACATAATTGCCACTGAGCACAAAAACCCAAGAAGCTTAATTATGAGTCTGACAGAGGAGAGTATCTCCATTTGGAAAAAAAGCCTAAGCCATTCCTAATTGCATAGGCAGGTTTCACTCACATAAGTGGAACAGAAAACTTCTCATTAGTCCCATTTCTAGATCTAAACACTCAGCACATGAAAATGAAGCACCTTCTGTATGAGCAGGTTTGGGTAAGGAGTCTAACAAGGAACAATGTAGGAATTCAAAACTGCCAAGAAAAGCACACAGCTGAAAAAACGCCAGCCACTCTGGCAGGGTTGGAGAAGGAATGGGATACAAAAGTTGGAATGACTCAGTGTCACCTTCAGTTATTACACGACATTTGTGTGAAAGCTGGCCGACCTCTTGTCATTATTTCAATGAACTACCACCAGGAAAAAAAAAGGCTTAATTGATTCTCTGGTGCAATTCTACTGACAGGCAGGGACAAATATGAAGTTTTGCCATTCCTGTGGCCAGTTCCTTGGCTGAGGAACAAAACTAGATTCCAGCTACAGCTGTATATTGGTGAAGTCTGTATATTGGACTTGTTTGTGGGGACAGCCCTCATTTGGTTGAGCATTTTAGATTTGTTTTGCCTCTCTAAATCAGAGGCAACTGTCCCTCAAACAAACAGAAAGAGAAAAATGCCATGGTGCATTCAATTAATGATGGGAGAGAAGTTCAAAATAAGAAGCTCTTTGTTTAACCTTCTGCAGCCTGTAGAAGTGGACAGGCACATCTTCCAGCAGGCAGGACTCTTTAATGAACTTCAGCACCGCTTCCTTAGCGCTCAGGCCTTGCTGTTCTCTGTGCATCTCTGGGGCATGTTTCAAGATGTAGTCGCTCCCCCTCTTTGCAATTATCTAAACCGCAAAGAAAACAAACAGGTCAGCAACTCTTCAGCAATCCCCATGAGAGGCAGCTGTGATCAACAACACAGCAGTGGCTGGAGGTGGAGGACGTTCATATATTCCCTCAGGATGTTGGTCTGTGTTTGCTTCTACCTCCCTGGAGGATAAGTATTTAAAACAACCCAGATGACACCGATGTCTCCAAACAGATCCTAGTGGCAAAACTGTATCAGACCTAGACTACAGAGATCGTGTCAGCCTTTTTCACTTTTAAGTATTGGAATTAGTTTTCCTAACTCTTGGTATCCATAAATGTCTACGGGCAGATAACAAATACTTCTCTGCATGCCAACACAATCAGCAGCAACATCTCTGTTGAGGCAGAAATACTAGGTTATCCTTTTAAGACCAGAAACTACACATTAGGCTTATTTAGCATTTCCATTCTCAAAAGGGGTGGATAACACTATCTCAAGGTATTTTTTTATCTATTAGGAGTGGTTGGCAGGCATGTGGCTTCACTAAGCAGTAGGAAAAACCTGCCCTGGGCCTTTTGCTCCTGACCTGCAAGTGCCCAGTTCCCATGTTTGCCCACATGCCCTCTCTGTACAAAGGTACTGGACAGCTCAGCCCTCTCCCATACTCAACTGCTTCTTTTCAGGCTGTGAGTGGCAGTGACAGGTAAGAGGGATGACTGGCTGAATTCACTTCCCAACATTCCCCACCAGCAGGGGCATTTGAAACTGGATTGCACCAAGTACCTGAGAACATCCTGCCAGCAATAACCTGTCCTGGCACAAACCAGGACTCCATCACCACCCAGTTCCCACTTACATTTAATATTAAAGCCCTTGCTTACTCTGTTTGCTAACACCTCTGCATGCCCTGCCAGATTGGTTGCCCTCCTACGAGGAAGGCTGGCCTTGGTGGAGGACACTATTGATGCCATCAGCTGTGCAGTGTCAGCAGAAAGAGATGTGCCAGATCCACGCTTCAAAGCTGGGTGGGTCAGCCCAGGGCAGCAGTGCCTCTCCTCACTGGCACGAGACTTGCGGCAGCCCTTGGCCAAATGATATGAAGCACGTGTTGAGGGAAGTGATTGTGTTGGAGGAGGAGATTGCTCACTATCTCCCCATGGGAGCCCAGGGGCAGGGAGAGAAGCGTCCCCATGCCTGCCAGATTTTGCTGTTTGTAATAATGTAATAAATCATCCACATACTTGCTTGGGGTTTGGCTCAGCACAGGTGAGCAACAGTCTGTGATAAGCCCTTTAACTGCCTCAGAAACAGCACACAAGACCCACCATTTCCAGCCCTTTGTTGGCTACCTCTTGACAGGCACTCTGTAACAAGGAACGGCATGGGATGATGGTGGATTGTCTGGGAGAAAGGCACACTGCTGCACAGCAAGGCAGGCAGGCTAGGATTTGTGCATAAAAGAGACTACTGTCTTCAAGACAAGTCTGGTCACTGATCTGAACCTCTTCCCCAAAGCAGAAGACAGCGCCATCTTACAGGGGAGATGCAACTTGCCTGGGACAAGCAGCCAATTAACAGAGTCTTAAGTAATTTGCTTTCATTTGACCACTAAATCAGTTCTTGGTTGTAAGTCCTGAAGGGCACAAGTCACATGCACATGCTTATAAACAAACATGCAAATGCTTACTCTTTCCTCTTGCTGCACTTGAGGCAGAGATTAATGACAAAGCAAGCACCAGAGGCACTGTACGGCAGTATTACCCCATAGGGTTTGGATCTATCCATCCCTGAGGCAAGCATTACAGAGAGGGGAACAAAGGGAAATAGACTTGGCTTTGCAGCCCTGAGGTTTTCTGGAGAGCTTGGGTTGTGCAGATCTTGCTGGAAACACACAACCCTTTAAGCCATAGAAGAATTAAACAAAGACATCTTCACTGTCAGAATTATTCATGTGACACCAATACATTTCATCACCAAGGAAGGATGTACCACCCACCTCATTGAGCCCAGGAATGTGCACTTACATCCAGTGGAAAGACAAGAGATCTCCTGAGGGACCTTCAGGGTGATACTCTACCCATCTGCCTGATCACTGCAGTGGGAGATGGGGAAGTTGCATGGCTGCAGTTTGGTACCACCTTGGCATAGCTCCTGCTGTATGCATGATCTGTTGACAGAAAGGTTCCCCCCAAACTTACCCATTGTGGGAAATAAGCCTGAGGTTCAAAATATTTGCCAGCATGGACCTTCTCTCTGTAGTTGCCCAAGTCTGCCTGTAAGCTGTAGGCAGCCAGCAAGAAGTAGATTTCTTCTTTGTGGTTGCAATGAGACATAAGTACTTGCTCTTTGAGATGGCAGTAGTAGAGCTGCCGTGCCACCTTATCACTGCAAGACAAAGGCAAATCTACTTCAAGAACAAAGTTCAGATAAGGCCCCTCAAAAACACCATCCTGCTGAGAAGAGGGATTAAACTTTGACACGTCTCATGTGTGCCAATGCCACCCTGATACAGTTGTGTGTATAAGGAGCACCAAACCAAGATCAAGGTCTTCTCCCACTAAGTGTTGTACAAACATGAGAAATAGTAGCTTCTATCTTGAGAAGCATGAGATCTAAGAAGTTAGGGCAGAAGGTAGATGAAAGAAAAATCACATCACACCTGTTTTGGAGACTGACTACAATCAAGCACTTCTATTTCCCTGGAAAGCCTGTAGCAGCCAGGAGAGTCAACTCCCTTGGACTCTCAGTCCTATTTCTTGCACACCTGTCCTCCTTTTCCCTCTAAACTTGGCACTGCTTTTTGTTTCACCTTGCCTTAGGCTCATGATAGTTCTTAACAGCGAACTCCCTGCAAGGTAGATCAAAAGACACAGGAGCCCTGGGCTTGTTTTTGTCTTCTTCCTCAAGTTGCTAAACAGGGATTTTCTGATAAGCACTAACTATGGCATAGCCTTGATAACCCACACACCCCCTGTCCTCAGAGATCACGGGAAGCCGGCTGCTGACACGTGCATGTAGATGAGGTGCTGGACACTACAGTCTGCTTGTAAAAGTGTGTAAGTATAGTTTAAAGGGGGCAGATAACTATCTCTGCGTGGCTCTACAAACCTCTCCAATTAAATTACTAGTGCAAGAGAAATATGCCTGTGATGGTGGAGGATACATAACTCGGGAGTGGCAGAATGATATGTAATCTCTCTTTGTACAAAAAAAGCAAAATGAAATGAAAAACACTTATCAGCCAGACAGACTCCATAAGAAAGAGTCCCCTGTATCCAAAAGTGAAAGACTATGGGAAGAGAAAACATAGAAAACCACAAGCTTTGCTCAAGACAAGAATGAATGCCAAAAATTTGGTAAAGATTTTAATCCACCTAAATGATCTCAGCTCTTGGCTTCCCCCAGGGACAGAGCCACACCAGAAGTGCTGATGTAAATTAACTCTGTCAGTTGTTCATTTTTAACTACCTCATCCTTTGTTCTGTACCATGGGTGAGAGTGGTGCTGTTTTGAGTGCAGCCCATATTCCATGTGAATGGACTACAAATGAAAAACTCTAAGTTATGAAGTGATTTCTTTGTCCATGTATGAAAGTCCATTTCCAGGAGTAGACCGCACAGAGCACTGCTCAAATACAAAAACCAGATCCAAAACATATGCCTTGGAGTATAATAACTATTTTTGGTATATTCATCCGGTGCCTTTCATACAACCAAAAGACACAAGCAAAAGAGTGCTAATCATGTTTTGATAATGTCATCATTCAACCTGCACTTTCAACACAGATGGAAAAGCAGTCACAATTTTCCTAGGGATATGGAGTATGATTCAGGCAGAAAACATTCATAGCTGAGTAAGGACATCTGTGAAGGTCTTAAAAAAAAATTCAAGCAGATTTTTAAAGCTTATTTCAATGAGTTCACAGAGATGAGCTTAACAAAGAAACATTTTTCTTTCATTTTAAGAACACACTGAATAATTCAAAACACAGTAATTACCACAGAAGAGATCTTACCCTATTACTCTTCCATTTTCTACGTAGTATTGTACTCTAAAGAACGCAACAAATGGAGGGCTGAATTTCTCTGTCCCCTAGAGCAAAGACAGAAGACGAATTAAATTATGATCAGCATCCAAAATTCCTGTTACCCTCTCTGGTAATGTTCTCTCCTCTGAAATTCACTCCTCATACTGCTTTTCATTTTCTACTCTTAGCAAATTTTAGGAGAGAGTCTGACTGTCTTGGAGGCTCATGACAATGAGGCATCACAAAACATTCCAACAGGTTGAATGAAAAAATCTCCTAGGAAGAGCAGAAATTTTTTGGATAGGAGGGATGAGCTGGTGTAAGAGTCCCAGTGTAGCCTGGGGACACCCAAGCTGGCCCAGAATTACCTAGCTCAGCACCTGGCAGCACATTTGTGCTGAATACAGCAAGTCTAACCCAGCCTCCCTCAAAGCACCAGGCAAGGCAGCAGTGCAGCGTGCCACGCTGGCACAGCCGTGGCGTTTCCAGGGCACTCCTAGGAGCACCCATCCATCCCTGCACCACAGCACATCACCCAGCACAGGCACACGTGCTCAGCAGTCACTGCCTGCGGCTGACTGCACCAGCCTGGTACCAGCTCCGTGCCTTTTGTTTGGCAGGGCTGCTGGTTAGTTATTCACACATTCCTGCAGCCACAGAGCAAAAGGCAGTGGTGGTGTCTGCTTCACATGAGGAGTGCTGTTAGAAGAAAGCCAGCGTGAGGCCTGTTGTTTTAACTACAGCCTATCTTTCTGACTTACAGGCTTGTTTGAGCAGGAGAAAAAAAAAGGAAAAAGGGAAAAAGAAGAAAGGAACATCTTAGTAGCTCATTCTCTCATCTTTCCTACTTTGCCACTTTCATGTTCACACAGGTAACTTTGCTCCCACAGGCAGTTCCAAGGCTTTGCTGGTCAGATCCATGTCACTGGACAAGGTACATGGCATGCCCTCCACATCTGATGCAGACAGCTTCTTGACCATCATTTCCACTTTATTTCTGGAAGCTGTTCATAGTCACCCTATTTTATCAGCTGGACTGGGCTTTCAGAGGAATTAAATCCTTCTCAACTAACCCAGTCCAATAAGCTAACTCATCTCAGACTGTACTACTGCCAGTAGCAACTCATTCAGTCTTTTGTGATTCTCATCACACCAGAGGTTCAACACTTATCCTGACCAGAAAAGTGTAGCAAGAATTCAATCACAGAGCGACCTCAAAGCGTACCCCATCCTGAGGTGACCAGAAACACCTGCTTTGGGAAGCTCTCACTGGCTGGGCAGACAGCCCCTCTGCATGACTCTGGCTGTTTCTGGAGTAACTCTCACTTGTTTGGGAAAAGCAGAGCACATGCTTGGGGATAAGAGAGATCCCCAAACCTCACTAGTTACCTACAAACTTCTGTAAGCAGCAGAAATGGCAAGTGTGCCTACCCTCTGAAAGAGTAGGCTTAGGCAAGGTGGAAAAAAATAATTTACAACTTTTACAACGACCTGGTTAAGATATCTGAAAGCAATTGCATGCCTTACTTTGTTCTAGACTATGGCTCCTCTATTAATGACACACACAAATGGACATTATCATGTCTGAATGAAGAGTATTAAACAGTTACATAAGCTTGTCTTTATTTCATGTAGTTTTTCCCTCCCTTGTCAAGGCTAGCTAGCTTTAAAGAACTAGGACTCATCTCAAAATATCCTTCCTCTCCCTCCACTGTCCTTTTGCACATACTCTGGGAAGAGTCACAGCTCCAGTCATTTCCCATGTATCAGATTCAAGTCACAAAAGGTTATTTTAGGCTGTTTTGCTTAAGGATAAAATGAGGTCTCCAGACTAAATTAAAATGGAAAACTGACCAATTGACCTTCTCCACTTCTGCATCAGCCAAGCAGCAACCATGTGATTACTATTGCTCAGCTAAAGTTGCATATGGGGCTGGTTTAGCTCTTTTAATTAATTGTACAACTATGCAAAAGTCACTGCATCTTGCTACTGAAAAGTATTGTGCAGACCATCTTCAAGAAATGCTTTATGGAACTTAGTTTAAGAGTTTTCATTTCACTGTGCAGTCCAAAACACCTCTCTTACTTTGGTGGTCTCTTTCTTCCATTCCTTTGAAAAGTATTTGCTAAGCTTCTGCTCCAGGTCTATAAACACATATTCATTATCTGAAAGATAAGAAAAAATGAACTCAACATAAAATAATTGGAAATGTTTAGTCATTAAACATTTAGGTTACTCTGCAAGTTATTTCCAATCAATACATTTGCTGACCAGGAAATAGACAGAGCAGGAAATTTTAAAAAAAGGAGTACTCTTAAGTACATGTGCTACTCCAGACAGCATGGAAGGAAGGTCATTCACATCTTCAGGAGAACCTGAGCTAAAGGTTCCCAAACACCTTAGCCAGAAATGCAGAATTCCCGCTTTATAACCAAGAAGCTATTTACAAAAGAAAGAAACATCATCTTACCCAGCTAATTGTACTATCTGCTTACCAGATTCAGGGTTTTTTTTTTAATTATTAAACAAGCAAGCCCTACCCAAGCTTGTATTCTACCATCTTGTAGCACCATGGTCCAATATGGCAAAAGTAAGTAAACAGAGCTGGGTATTTGACAGGTTTCATCCTGTCATGTGAAGAGGATCCTCTGAAAGGGTGAGAAACAAGAGGACCAAACACAAACATCTTTCTCAGAAGGTCTGGTGCATCCTGCTCACACCCAACTTCTTTCATATAGAGAAAAGATGAATGAAAGTAAGGGAAACCTGGCCTGCCTCAAAACACTAAAGGACCAGGACTTGCTCTCCACCCTAGTTAGAGTGAACAAGACACAGCCCGAATAGCACATCTTGAAAGAGGTCTGTGCTGCTTTCAAAGCTGATGTTTCATAACACTGCTTACCAATTATCAAATACAAACAACTCAGCTAGTGAAAGATTTTTTTCCTGAGTCTTCAAGTCTCTTAAGGAAAAAAAAAAAACAAAAAAAAAAAACAGACAAGACCTGACAGGTGTTTCAGGCTGCAGTAACAATGCCAGGTGAGCACATTCACCTGACCAGTCCCTCTACTCTTTGATCTTGCTTAGGACAGTGTTTTGACAGGTGACATAAGTGCCAAGATGAAGAGTTTGCTCCTTAAACATGAAAGGAGCAAGAATAAAAAGGGGAGGGAAATAAAAGAAAAAAAGAGCCCTTCACAAAACAAACTTCTGCCCCTTAAGACCAGCCCAGACTTCTAAATGAGAGCCAGCACTCATGTCTGTATTATGGCAGATGCAGGCCTGGCACGGCCAGTGTTACAGTGTTGAAGGGGGCTCTGAGCTACCTCACAGCCACCCTTCCACAGCATTCCAGATCCTTACAGGGGCAGATACAACAAATACTTTCTTTGCTAGCTTTCAAAAAACAAGCAAGCAAAACAACCTCCTATTGCCACCTCCTTCAGCTCCTACCTCAAGTTAAAGAAACCACATCTGGTCTACCCAGAGCTGCCCCACACATCACCCTACTAGGAGACCTTCTGTAAAATAGCAGTAACACTGGATACAAAAAGGACAACACCCAAAAAAGTCCTGTTTCTGTCTCCACGCTCTTTCCTGCATTGTACTGCTTGCAGCTGTACTTTTAACATACCTACACTTCTGTTTATCGCATTACTTGACACATCACATACAGACACAAAATAGTATTTAACTGCACCATCAAAGTGGCTGTATGGAATTTCTGAAAGTATCTGTGGTGGCAATTTAAGTGCTGTAGCACACAGGATGATATGGAAGTTATTTTTTCTGTTTTGATAAGGAGAGGAAGAGTTTTTATCATCACAGAGATTGCATCTCGTACCTGCCTCTTCACTTCTGTCTAAGACAGGGTGGCTGGGGGCTACACTGGCCCCAGCTCTTTCTTCTCTAGGTCCATTAAGATCAGATAACACTGCCTGGAAGAGGCTGATAGAAGTCCTAGTCAGTGAGAGAGAGAAGGGTTTGTTCATGTTAGGCTTGTCTGTGTCAGCTGCCAAGCTGGTAAGCATCACTCCAGAAAGCTTTTATTAAAAAGTAAGTAAAAGCTCATTTAAGGAATCAATTGCACAGCAAGTGACAGGAGTGGGATAACATGAGCATGCCACCCAGCCCCCCCCGGGCTTTGGCAGTCCTGGAGCAGGGCAAACCCTCCACTATGGTCCCCTCACACAGCATGGGGTTGGTCCTGTTGGCACAGCAGTGCTGGGTAAAGCCTGTATCAGCTCTGCCAGCACTGTGGTCTTTAGCTGACACCTTGTTAAGAGGCTATAACAAGTTGAAGGGTCACTTTTCCTTTCTACTTCAACAATGATCCCATGCCCAAAGGCATTTAGAGAAACACATTCATTATTCTTCAATCAGGAGGGAAAAATTGCAATAGTAAGCACAGTGACATACCCCAAACCATCCCATCACCCTCGAATATTACCTCAGAAAGGGAAAAGTGTAACAGAACTATTACACTACAGTAAAGCCATTTGTTACCCACACCCCAGAGCCCCTCTTTATCTGTCATGTTAATTAGGTTAGAGATGATTTTGTGAGGGCACAGATGTCACACCTGAGGATTCCAGGTTATTATCAGGGAGATAATAACTGGAAGATACACATAAACCACAAGAATAAGCCAGGCTACAGGAGGACACCCCAATGTATCATCTCTTCTTGGGGGTCCCACTCCTCCCCAGCCCAGTTCAGCATCCTCCCTCCTGTGCAAGAATGCAGCATTGCATTCCTGCCTTAATGAAGTTAATATTGCTGGAATGTCAACCTGCAACATAAGCCTCCATCTACAAAAACAAAGAGGTATTTCCCTCCACAGCCCCACTGCTTTGTAGATGGCTTTGTTTTTTTGTTTTGTTTTTTTTTTCCTTACACTGAATTAGTGTTGAAACCCTAAGAGATCTTTTGCCAGATGCTAAAAAACTGTCTGCTTTGAAAATAAGCATCTCTAACAGATATGAGGGCACCAAATTGCAGCACCTCTGAGCAGTGCTGTAAAGGACAATATAGAAATGCACAGATGGCCCCCTTTCCAGGGAGGAATAAATTTGATCTGTGGAACCAAACAGGGCTGGATACTCGGCAGGTACAAACTGTCATTGCTTCAGTGGCCTCATCTGAAGGACAAGTGAAAGGTACTAAGAAGCTGACTGAGAAGCATGCATGCATAAAAATACACTCTCATCCACCTGCAGCTACTGACACTGAGTTCATGAATCTCATCTCAGCACTGTAGGTGATCTTACAAATACATCAGCTTCTCTTGAAAGGCTCCCCAGGTCTGTACAGATACCAGATCTGGCACAACTCACACTGCACTGTATTCCCAAGAAATGCATCTGGACAGCCAGCTCCTTTGCAGTAAAGAAATTTACACACTTCTCCCAATTTCACCTTTAAGAATTTTCAAATTAGATTGAAAGCTTATGCTGTAAAAATGACATTTCAAAATAAGCAGTTACCAGAAATGTAAAACACTTCTACTCTACAAAATTAGCTTAGCACATTTTATGTATTTAAAAAAATATAGGACACGCATTGTTGCAAAAAAATAATGTGCCAGGTCCCCAATTAGAAAAAAGTGACACAGTTCCAGTGAGTGATGCAGACTTACAATAGGCATTATTTACATTGCAGGAAAAATGGGAATAGAAAATTATGGCTGTAATACAGGGTCAAATCAATTCCAAGTCATTGTTAACCCAAAGGCCATTATTTTGCATTAACCAGTTCTTCCTCATCTCATTTTTTATGAAAAGTAAGTTCTCTGCATAAAAGCTAAGTAATGGTGAATGCAAAAAACCTGTTCTCCTCCTGTGCCCATTGTGGGCTAGGTGCACCAAGAAATTCCACAAAGGTGTCCTACCAAGAGTCAGAGCTTAGGCCCCACAGGCAGCCAGGAAGATCCCATTAACAAATTTGGCTGAGTCATGTATATTTTAGCAATGCAACTAGACAGCCCAGAAGAATAGGATTCAAATAAAATATGAATTAGTGTGAAGCCAAATTTCCACATAGCAAGCATTTTCTGCCTAAAAGAGAAGGGAAAAATTATCCACGGCTATTGCACTTAACTTTTCCCAGACACGTCAAGAAGCTTTGTGGCAACATCACTATGTCCCCTGAGGTGCAACAGGAAAGAGAGCAGGAGCAGGACAGAGGGATGCTAGGGTTAGGGAAGAGCTGAAGCTTAAAAAAAACCAATAAACAACAAAAGCCCACACTACAAAATACCTCAACACATGCTGTAGACCTCACATAACCTGAACACCGGCACGGATTTTTTTGTTTGTTTATTGAAGAAGAGCTAGCTACACACTCCCTTTTGCATGTAGATCTACCCAAGCTTTCAAGCATTAGTGATTTGGGAAAATGACTACCCACATGGCACCTGCTCCCACCACCTCTGCATAGCTTCTCAATCCTCCTGGTGTTACCTGTCAAGCCAATAGAAAGAAATGTTGTCCACTTTCTGATATGTGATTGATTAGTTTACTAAAGGGCCTATAAGAACTTGGTTCAGGATAATCTTGTGTTTTTAGCTTTAGCTGGAAAGTACATGCATCCCAAGTGAAGGGAAGAATCACAACAGAGGCTGGAAGTAAAGCAAGAGAGGTCCTGGCTGAGGTCACTTTACCTGGGATGGACACAAGGCACATGGAGGGTAGTATGAAAGGAGACAATATCAAGAAGCCTGAGATCTTGTGGTGTTAGGAACTGCTGAAGTCTGAACCCTGAGCTAATGGTTCAGTCATTCCTGGATAGGTACTGCCAGAATTTTACATTGGCATCTTACACTTAGCAACAAGGCATGCCCAGGCAAAGATCTTCAGACTTCAGCAATGTCACAGGGGATTCTTCTGCACAAGAAGAGCTGCAGAACCATTTCCAGCACTGCTCATTCAGAGGCAAAGAAACCCTTTGCAATTCTCAGGCAGGAGAGCACTTGGCTGGATGTTGTACTGTACCAAAGGAGAAACAACTGACAGCAAGTATAGGCCAAAAATTGCCTTCATAGGAAGAGACCATGTAAGTCCTTTCAAGGAGTACTTTATACTCTCTGGACATCTGAACCCCTGCAACTCCCTCTAGGTGGTACACTTCTGCATGTGTTTTTCTTATATTGCATTTAACTCGTCTGAGGTACCAAAGCAACTGTAATAGAGTTGTACCTTAGGTTAGAATACACGAGAAATTAATAAAGGACATTCAACTATGCAAGTAGATTTAAGAGAGGGCAGGCAAGAAGCATGGAGAGTGAGGAAGGACTGGTGTGTAGAAATCATCATAAGGTATTTCAGAAAACTTTTGTTATTTGTCTCCTAAGAAACCCTTTGCTATAAGAGACACTCGTGTGATCTAAAGATAACCTGTTAGAATATTCTGTCCATGAACTTCAGTACTGGAGGATATACAGATGCAGAAGAGTTAATCACTGAGCTCCTTGGTAAGCATGTGCTGGGAAGCATGTGCTGGGCCTGGCAAGGTGAACAGCCATTAGCTTTAAAAAACAGAGTATTATCCTTGAGGCAAGGGAGCTGAAGCAAAGGGATTTGGTTTCGTAAGAAAGCCAGCCTGACAAATGCATAAGAGGACACAGAGACAGTGGCAGGGTATAGGAGCTGCAGTCTTGCTCCTTCCCAATTGAAGGCTTCCATCTGCTTAGGTCAAGCAAGGTTTGCTCCTAGAAAGGCATCACTCAAAACTCGGGATCGAAGGGATCTGGGCTGTAACAACAAAGGAAGTTTGGCTGTTCTTTGTCTGCTGACATTCCGTTTTGTTTTAGAAGACTGAATGTGTCGCTGCACACACTTTCCGATAACAAGAGGGAAACATCCCTCAGGGCACTAGATAAGGTTGAACCCACAGGAGGATTTGTCATATAAGACTCTGGTGCTGAAGCCTATGGAACCTGGCAGGGTCACAGGATCTTTCACTGAGCAAACTGCAAGTAAAAAAAAAAAAAAAAAATAAAAAAAATAAAAAAAAAAAATTAAAAACCAAGCACTTCAGCAGCAGGAGCACACAAGGTATAGCCTGCCTGCTGATCCATGACAAAACTAGAAGAGCAACATGTCCCAAAGTTTGTAGGACCTCCCATTAAAGCACATTCCTGAACCCAATTTTCAAAGTGATCAACTTCTTACAGATACAAGTTTTTTTCTCCTCAGATATATTAGATAGAAGCGGTTTTCCTCTTGAGAATAAAAAACAGTTCAAGAGCAGAAGGGATGAAAAATTCCATCCTGGCACTATTACTGTTACCCTTAATCCTGAAGCTTGCCCTCAGCATCTGCAACATCCAGAAGAGAGGGCAATATATTTAGGCATCAAATGCTGGGAAACTCGCTCCAAGACCTGCAGCTTAGATCCTACAGCATTCATGGTTTGCAGCTTGCATGGTGCTTTATGGTCCCGTTTCCCTTTTTGCCACACTTAGGGGTTAAACTTCTGTTTATGATTAAGGACCCCAACCTCTCCCCCTCACACACATACTTTCTATGAGACCAACTGAGCATTAGTGTATCTGTACAATGTCTGCAGGTCAAATGGGCTCCTAATCCAGATAATCCATGCAGTGTGATTGGCTCCAGTTCTGTAGAAATCCTTTAATTTTCATTCTCTTGCTAATGCTGACAGTCAGGGTTTTGTTGACAAATTAGCAGCAAAGTAATGGATGCAGGTGGATTAGAATACCTTGTTTTGCATGTGGCAGTATCAGACTGCCAAAAATAAATACAGATTAAGAAACCAGGAAAGATATCATTACTAAAACAGGGTGGCTGTTTTTTTAAAAAATGTCTTCTTGAAGTTGCAGCACAGAAAGCATGATGAAGGAGAGGATTGCCTTGTTCAAAAATGTAGATGCTTCCTCTCCATTTTTAGGATACCTAGCTCAGCTTTTCCTGAGAGACCAGGCCTATGCCTCCCCCCTTCACAGCCTCTGTGGGATGTACACTGACTTGCTACTCAGCCAAGGCAGTCAACTTAAGCCCCCACAGGTGCTGGCAACCCTAGGAATGAAAAAGGCAACCCTGGGAATGCAACATTTACCCAGGCCTCCCCAGTACCTGGCCACTTCCCTTTTTTGAGATGATAGCTTGTTGTTGAAGTCAAAAATCCCTGAGAAGCAGGCAATACCTTAAAGGCAACTTCCAAATGCCAGACTCAGTGCTACACTCGCTATAGAGGCAAGACCTTAGCTGCCACAGGCAGAAAGGGAGATGATCAGCAGTCTGTTGACCAAAACAAGGCAGAGAGAAACCAAGTTGTGGAACAGAAAAAGTATTTCCTTTCAGGAAAGCAAATAACTAGCACCTGAAACAAACAAACAAGATGTTAATTCAGGCTACTGGACTCTTGTAACTCTTTTCCTTGACTTTTTAAGAGCTTTCTTGAATAATTAGCTGCGATAAGAAGGAAGAATAGTTTCATGAAGTGAGAAGGCTGTTTCCACTTAAAGCTGTGGACAATATACTCTAAAGTCTGGTCAGAACAGCTTTGTTATGCTCTTTGGGATGCAGTGGTTACAATGCATTTCCAACAGGTTGAAAGGTATCTGCCACTACAGGGTATTTTGGGACCAGAAACCATGTGCTTGACAGGGTGAAGAAAACTGCTACACAGAAAAGGTGTGAGGGAAGGAAAAAGCAGGGTATGGAAAATATGAAACAAAAAACATGTGAAGGGGGGGAAAAAGTGAAAGAAACAGGAGAAGAATTCAAAGCAAATAGGAATGAAATTGCCCTGTCTTACAGGAGAGGACAAGAGTTCCAATTTCAGCCAAGATGTCCTGCAAGTGGAATAAGCAAAACCTGGTGTTAAAAAATGTCACAAAGGAGAGGATTCAGAAACACAGATGATTTGTGAAAAAAGGTAAGAGCATTTAAGTCTGCTCACATTAAAAAACTCTGCTGTTTTAAAGCACAGCTATATTAGGTTTAAGGAATCTCTCAGACACTCTACAAACCTTATGGAGATAAAAAGCTTATGTTCCTTTCAGTTTGAACACTGCACTCAAAAAAGTAGTTCTTACAGAATGAGAGCATAAAGAAAATGAGACAAACTTAGAAAAAACACCTTATTTTATCCTACATATTTATAAAGAGGCAAAAGAAACCTTATTTGGAAGGACTTATAAAAGACTACTGTCATTTCAATGAAATATCTAGAATTGCAGTAGTAAATAACATAATTGAGAAAAGTTTTTGGAGGAGAGACAAGTCTTTCAGGGCTTTTGGAAATGTGGGGAGGCAAGATAAACAAGATGACAGATCCATTTCTAATTACTAAGAGCTGAGGTGTGGGAGGGAATGTCAATGCTTATACCATACCAGAAATGCGATCTCTCATATCAATTTGCTTCTTTAAGGCATCATCTTAACATCATTTTCTGGCCATAGGACCAAGCGAACTGGACTTTAACTCAGGGACTAGAAGTTTTGAATAAAGTGATATTTCAAAACCCAACGTGTTCCATGCATGCATTCAGTCCCTTACAATCATTTGAGTTTCCTCCCCAGTGTCACATTCTTCACATATGACTTCAGATGATAAGTAACAATTTCAGCCCCAAAATCCTTTTAAAATCCAACTCCTGTTCGATACCTATAGTTTTGAATATAGTAACAAATATGTTGACTAGCAACTCCCACTACAGGAGAGAAAAAAAAGCCTCACAAAGAGGTGGAATCCAAGAACAAAGGTGGAGAACAAAAGCCCCCCCTTTACTCAGTTTGTCTGCCCACATACCAAAGATCAAAAGAGCTCTGGGAAGGCTCTGCATAATCTACATACTTTGTGACCTTATTACAATCAAATTCCCCCCGCAGGCACAGCCACTGTGTATATATGCACACACTGTAAATACACAAGTGGGTCTGTGGATGTTTGCCAAGTCACTTGCTCGTGCATTGAGTTTGCTTACTTTTAACAATGCTGAGGCCAAAGAAGTGAGGCTCTTTAATCTTCACTAAATCACAAACTTGCTGAAAGAGCTCCTGTCCAGTGGCTTTGACCTGAAAGACACAACCAATCCAACATTACAGATGGCTCACGCACCTGGATGGAGCAACTCTTCTAAAGAAGAGTTCTAAAGAAGAGTTGCAGGCCAATACATTTTTGGGTACAAAATACCCAACCACAACCACACCAGAGAACAAGCTTTGTTTTCGGTATTATTGCTATTATCATAGAATAGTAATCATTAATATTTACAGGAATTAAAATACTGCTCTCTTGCAGATTTTTTTTTTTTTTTTTTTTTTTTTTTTTTTTTTTTTTTGAGAAAAGAAAAAAAACCACAAAACCAGAAGTTTTCATTCAGGAGAACCAGGAACAAAGGTACCCAAACAAACACAAGACTGAGTAGCTCATAGGTTAGAGATATGGTTTTTCTGTACCCCACACAGAAGAACTTGTTCTGTCTCCTGCTGACTTCTAGTCACACAGCTACTGACATCTTCATCTTTGGCAGCTGCAGCCAAAAGCCTGTAAGACCTTGCCTGTTTCCCTGCACACTGAGGCTTTCCGATATCCCTGCCTCCTGTAATGCACAGACTGCCCCAGAAGGAGCACGGTTCTGGTTAACTGCATGTGCAGACCTGGATGTGTACTATGATAGGAAGATTCCCCCACCAAACATCCCCCCAATCCATAGCCTCATTTCCCCCTGTCCCACTGCACCATCCCAGGAGTACTGACAGACAACCCAAGGCAAATACAGAAATCCCCCAGCCCACAGAGGCATGGGGAAAGGAGTTCAGAGAAAGAGCAGATGGGGAGAACAGAACAGCACTGGCACAAACAACCTCAGCTCAGGCCGTAGTGCAGCCAGCTGCAGCTGCAAAATGGGCCAGGACCTTGGAATTTCGTTACCCCACTGGTGGACAATACAGATTAGCAGTGCCAGGAGCAGCTGCCTGCAGGGGTATAGTGCAGTGCTCTCTACTGAGCAACAAAGATCACAGGGCAGAAGTCGACTGTTCAACTCTCCTACAAACCAATCACCCTCCTAATTTTTAAAGCTCCTTTAGTGTAGGTATGCCACACACCCCAGAAACTGGCTTGCACTTGCCTCCCTGCCCCAGGCTGTACCATGTCACTAGACATGGACAATGGGGAACAGGAGGTCATTTAAGTACTCATTTTCTTCTACTTGACAAGGCATCAGTAGCCAGACAGTCACTACTGTTTTATCAGGAGCTCTGAAGCCTGCACTACACCAATGCAAACACGTGTAAGCTTTGAGCAGGGAGGAGGTAGTGCACAGTTCTGATAAGACCCAAAACCACATCTGGGTCTTATAATTATGAGTCTCTGTGTGAGACTGCACCCTTTCAGTCTCACACCTAGATGCAGTGTTTGGTCAGACACCCAGAACACACATTTGGAAGGTAAAGTTGGGCACAGAGCAATCTCCTTTGCCAAAGAAGCAAGCTCTGAGCATGTTCTCCTAGCTGGGAAGGATTTGCTAAGAAAGATGTGACCTACCTCTAGCCAGAATGGTTATGGGCATTTACAAGAGTAACTGGCAGCACAGGACTACCTGTAAATGCTACACAATGAGATAAATTTTCTAAGTGGCAAGCTTTCATACCTAAGGAAAGAAAAACCTGCTTTAAGATACTTAATTCTAGGGAAATGAGCACTTCAAGTGACAGTTTTGTGGCACATAGCTCTAAACAGTGATTTAGGCAGAGTTCTTGCACAACAGGTATGTTACTACTACCTTGTCCATTCTCCTCTTGGCACTTCCCTTCTGTATCAAGTTCTACTCCCAGCCCTAAAGGCTATGCAATACCTTACAACTTACAACAATTACACTTGCAACTGCTGTTCTCTCCTCCTACTTTCCCCTCCGCTCGAAGCAACCAATACTTCCCTTTGCATTTTTCATCTTTGGACTTTCCTCCCTATGCATATGGTTCCTGTGCCAAGACTGATCTCAGAAATGTTATGACTCATTCCTTCCACTGATACTCAGCTTTGCCCCATGTCGGGCTCAGGGCTTCCTTACATGTGAAATTTAGTCCAAAGTGAAATCAAGTGCAAGTTTTCAGAGGGTAACTGCTACTCCAAGGTCATTCTGTGTACAGATATTCACGTGCATTAGTTACCTATATCTATTTTTCTTAGTACATATGCTTTGAAACATCAGCTCTCCTGTTCACAGAACAACTGAAAGACTTCAGACCTATGCTTGCCATTCACCAACCCACAGGACCTCACCAGACTACCTCCACTCCAAAAATTTCTCCCACTTTGCCTTGCCCTCCCTCAGAGCAGCTGGTGAGCTGCAGCACACCCTAGTTCCCCTCATAGCTCTGCTTCTCCTCATGTTCACAGTCGGTCCCAAGAAGGCAGTTTTATTCCTCACCACCCCCCCAGATTCACTGTACATTCAGAAAGGTAGACATCAAAGCTAATTAAGAGATACTTGATTGTGGGGGAAGAGAATTTAAAATGGCTCCTGCTCTTCCCTTTTCAACAGCACTATCTGTGAATGGTGTAAGAGAAATATATTTTAAAGAGCAAGCTTCAATCTATATGTGACCACATAAAACACATATAGGTAAACTCTTATCTGGAAGGGTGGAATTTATATGGGAGGGGAGAGGGAGGACTTACCTGCATAAACACTGTGCTTATCATGGGAAGGATCTATAATTTATTCTGCTGGAAAGATAACCATTCTCTACCTACCTCACTGAGCTGCAAGCTTGTTTAGTATTTGCATTCCACACTGAAGAGGTTAAAAGGCTTTGGAAATCTTTAGTAGTGGCATTATTATTCTAATAAATGCACAAAGTATCATCTGTGGTTGTGCTAATTACATTTGGGTTCTACCAACATCACTAGAAAATTGCCTTGATGTTTCTTTAAAAAAGAAAGATCTCTCCAGCTGTGAAATCTTAATTTTTGTTGCTGTTTTGAATGAGTGTTGTGGTAAAGTCAGAAGCCAAATGAAAAGCTGTTTCTGGTGACTTGCCCAGCTGTAACAGGTCATGTTTCACTCTCTATGCAATTAGGACACAACTGAATATTGAGGTCTCATGTTTTGGCCCGGGCAGCTATTCCCTTTCATGAAGGCATCTCCAAGTACATACTTTCCCAATTTCCCAGACACAGAAAGAAAATGGTATCAGAAATGACATGGGCTAATGTCTTTAAAAGGAATACAAAGAGATGCTGGGGAGGATTCCTCTGCAGGACAATGTAGTGATGCACAAGGCACCCCAGCTTTTTGGAGGGGCAGCAGGCTGGGACAGAGGAACAGGAAGAGATACAGCACTTTGTCCCTGTCAGTGATCAGTGCAAAAGGCCACTTCTTATGCTGACTAAATATTTTAGAAGTATTAAAAAAGACATGCAGATGTACCATTTAGGAACCTGGTTTAGTGGTGGACTTGGCAGTGTCATGTTTATGGCTGGACTCAAGAATTTTTCTCACCCCAAATTTATTTTACGATAAACTGCAGGTTTTCATGCTTTACCGGAGCATGACCCAGTGGTGAAGGAACAGCTGCATGCTCCATTCAAGCACAGGCACAGCGAGGAGCAGTGACAGTGTCAGCCCTGCTGATGCACTGCCCTCCTGCACCTTCCCCATGGCCGGCTGGCTCTGCTATCTCCCATCTTTAGCCTTCCTGATAAGAGCTATAAGAAAGTGAGATTTAGGGTCAGCTGCAACAGACCATTACCCAGGCCTGTACACCTGCTGCCAAGAACTTAATTAAATCATCGTTTTCTGCCTTGCACAAAAGCCAGCAGATTGCAGAAGGCTTCTGGGGCAGTGGATGGGCTGGGTTTGAACCAGTAACCTAGAAGCAGAGCGTCCCAGATTTTTCTGCTAAAGCTTTATTCCATCCAGCCCTTGAGGCTGTTTCAGTTAAGGACGCCACACTTACACACAGCAGGTAGGAAAATTCCGACACGGATTTTGAAGATTAGCACGCATAGTTTCAAAAGCCACAGCTTCAATCAAGTACTTAAAATAACAGTTCACCTCAACTGTCTTCTCCCCCTCCTCATCCCAAAGCAGGGGAAAAAGACCTACCCAAAACAAAGCCAAATCTCCCCAGCCCACACGAGTGCATGCACACATTCACAAGAGAGCACTTATCTTTGAAACTCGCTGGTCCTCTGAACGCCAAGTGCCTCTTGTCAAGCTCAGTTTCTCACAAGTTCAAGGAGCAGCCAGCATTGCACCAAGAGGCACCGTGCTGACACCATGCCACCCTGGGCTGCCAGCTGAGCTGGCCCTGCTGCCATTCATGCTCACTTTGAGACATTCGAGGCAGCAATCAAAGAAATGAAGCAACTTGCCTCGATTTTTTGTGTGTACGAGTACTCAAGAGGAGGGAAAAAACCCCACCCTCAATGGCTGTTTGCCTTAGACTCTTTGAAGGGATCTGCAGGCTGTCAAAACCAGGGATAGCTGGACTCTTTACAAGAGTAAACAGTCATATGTTGGGTACACTTGCTAAGTAATCAAGGTATTTCAGGTTCAGTTTTTAAAAAATTGTTGGATTATTACGAGCAGCAAAACCATTCAGAGATAATAAAATGTAAATAACAACAGAAAAAGAGCAGAGGAGACCCCCACCCTACAAACACAGACTTGACTTCTAAGGCACTCTGCGAATGAGCTGAAGCTGCCCAATTAGAAAATGGAGCACCAATTACCCTAAGCTGGCTAATAGCCTTTCGGTCAGCAGACCAGCACCAGGCTTTTGGGAGAACAAAGGGAGCTAACAAAACTGAACCGTGGCTGCAATGCAGCGACCTCCTGGCCACTCACCCCAACGGCCAGGCTGAGCTGCTCACGGGTGGGCAGGAAGACGCAGACGCTCCGGATCTCTGGCTGCATCCTGCCTGCCAGCAGTGTCCTGCTCATGGTGGGCAGCTCCACAGGGGCTGGGGTCTCTTCTCCAGACAGGTGTCAGGCTCCCTTCATCCCATGTACCTGTTGAAAAGGCGAGAGCATCAGTGCTGTGCTTCTCTTGGCACTGGGAGCAGCTCACAGCATGCATGTGATGAGATGTTTAAAAACAAAACCACTCCCAACAGTCATCCATTTTCCAGGGCCAGTCAATGTTTCCACCAGCATCACAGCACGAATCAGGCAGCATCAACCTTTTAAACAGCTTAAAGTCCCATGAGAGGGCCATAAAGCAATGAGGTCTCCCTGGAATAACATACCAGGGAGGTTTCAATAACTCAAGGTTTCCAGACTCGTATAAGCGATAAGGCAGGTGGCACCTTGGGCCATTGCCTGAAAACACGTGACACGGGGGAGCGCCCCATCCTTCAGCCAGGCACCTCGCTCACTCCCAAAGCAGAGATTTCAATGGGCTGTCAACAGGCACATGTCAGTGCAGAAGACTTCATCTGTGCTGTCCTCCCCCTCACTCCATCCCTACGCCCTGGGAAACCACTGCCTGAAATCCTCTACACCTCAACTCAAAGGAGGAGGTGGAACACAAACTCAAAAGGCTGAGCCACTGTATAACACCTTTTGTGAGGTAAGCACTGCCCTTCTCTCAAGTACTGAGCACAGGCTGCGCAAGCATCTTACAGCTGAAGTTCAGATATTAACAGAAATAAGAGATGGAAGTTTTCTTTGCAGCCAAATGCGGAGTAGCCAACATCATCTTGACTTTACAGCCAGGTTAGACAGTTTCCTCAGCAACTTGTACCATTTTATGGATAGTCCTCTCCTCTACAATGCTCTCAGCATTCCTCTCAGGAAGTATCCTGTGGCACTTGATGAATCCATCAGGAAGGGGAAAGGCTCCTCGAGGTTGGTTAGGTATCAATGCCAGCAGAGACCTCAACCAGCAAGATACCAACTGTGGGGTCCACTCCATCCCCATACCAGTTTTGATGTAAGTCGACCCCCAGCTGCCCTGAATAAAGGGGTTGACTCCCTTCTACCAGCAACACCTGAGCACTCACCTGCAGCACAGCAACAGAGGTGCTGCTGGCTGATGCCTGTCCCCAAAGTCCCCACACACCCAGGGAGAGGTGCAGACCCCAGCAAGGGCAGCCCAATGCACTGGTTCTGGCAGTGCCACCCTCTCCCACCACCCACAGCCCAGCCCACCTTCAGGGCACAGTCTGTGAAGGGAGCTATGGGCTTTTCCTTACCCTCCACAACGCATAAAAGATGAGGGATCACAAGCAGCAGGGAAGCAGGCCATGTTATGCTAATACACATACGTGCATGTACATGCCTGCATGTGCACTACAAGTAAGTTTTAAAAGCATTTTGTGTTAAAATTATGTTTGTCCTGGTTCAGGAGAAAATTTTGGCAGAGTCAAATTCTTGTGTGGGAGATGGGAAAAGCAAACAATAATGTAGAGTACAGCAAATAAAACTTCGATTTATCCCTCTCCTTTCAACTCCATACTCAAGCTTTTTAAAAATTATTTTTTAAAGCAAATACAAGATAGATCCAGGAGTGTCCTCTTGCAAATGCAGAAGCTGTTCCATGCAGCACCTTCCCCAAACCACCATATACAATGCTTCTTAATAAAGCAATTTTTGATTCAAGTTATGTAGAGCATTCCTTATACGACAGAAGAACGTTTTAAAAATGCAGACAAGGGGGTTATTAAAGTATTATTTCAGAACAATTATATAATAGTTGAAAATATATTATTGAATTATATATATTATTGAAATAATTATACTGACATGCTCTCTTAGGGTCCAGACTACACACTATTAACAGCTCTATATAAATTACAGATGTCTACAGAATGACTTGAGGGCAACAGGTCACCACTATTATTGCCAGCTGATGTAATTCATGCCATAAACTTTATCAACAGCATAAAGACCTCCAGTATGAACTTATCTTAATTGTCAAATGGCTGCAATGGCTACTACACGTTCCCTCTCACAAGGGAATATTACAACCAGTGAAGAGATTCATGGGGCTACAAATGGAACTGAAAGTAGGGCAAAAAAAGTTACCATAAAACACAAACACATGCACACAGATTCCTTTGGACAGCTGAAGAAACTGACTCCCACTTCCCCATAGCCTGTACAATAAAAAGTTTCTGGAGAGTTTTTCCCCACACCTGCTTTTTCCATTTGAATTTTTAAGATAACAGCTGTGGACCCTCGGAACAGGGAAGTTGAGAAAGGCAGAAGAGAAGGTGTTTTTCTTCTTAGGATTCAAAACAAATAAGCTTCTGGACCCTCTCACGACAGGTAAGGGGTTAAAGAAAAAACGTCCTTAATCTGAAGGGGGAGGTCAAACACAAACCCAGCTCAACCTTCTCTTCTTTAGAGGTATGTTAGGATGTGATAAAACATAATGAATCATTAACTTGCTAGCAATGCATGTTTACACCTTTACTTTTTTTTTTTTTTTTTTAAGTTGTGAGTCAGGAGTAACTGCTCAATGAAAACAACTGACCAGAAGGAATGCTCTTACTTGAACATACACAATTTCAGACTGCCCATATGCCATTCCTTTGTTTACCACAGATTCCAACCTCTTAACCTCAATTAAACCATAAAAGCTCCAGCAAATGCACTGCAGATGAATTAATAAAAGCTGAAGTCAATCATCACCCCCTGGGACACCCTACAGGTTGTTTGTTTTTGTTGTGTTGCTTTTTTTTAACTAAACATCACTTCATGTTTTAGCTCCTGAAGAAGTGCATTTCGAGATGCAATTGCTTGGTCAAAGGCCCAGCAAGTCTATCAACTAAAACAGTCAAAGGCATTATTTATTTGTATTCTGGTATCAGACAGGAGGCCTATTAAACCCCAGAGTTGTGGCACAGCTTATTTAGCAGTGTTTATTTTACCTAAACACACATGCAGAGGATCTTTGGAAAACATGCCTGTCATTAACTTCAAGCCTTCTCTCACTAAGCAGCTCAAACATCGTCATAAAAACTCAATTAAATCTCCCCTCCTCTCTCCACAGACCCTCAAGTTGCCTCCCAGCACAGGGCCAGAACCTCAGCACTTGTGGGTTAAAGCAGGAATGGATGAGGTTTGCCCCAGCAAGGTGGAAAAGAGCAGCAGAGCCCCCCACGGGGGGAAGAGGAGTTGAATGAGAAGGAAGGAGCCATTTGCTTCAGGGATCGGCAGGATGGCTCACTGAAACATCTCACACCCCACCATACACCCAGTGACACAAGGATGTCCTGCCACCACTGAATTTGGGGAGAAGGTCTCATCCAGACAGCATGAGGGCTCTCGTAACAAATGCCACTGTATTTTACACACCAGTTCGTATCACACAGCAAATTGGGTCCTAATTGTCATTTCAGCCTCTAGGTCCAGATACAACCACATCTCAAGGGGATAAAGGGAATAGATGCCATAACTTACCAACTCAGAGTAGCAAAGCAGAACAAAGTTTTATCTATCAAGAAGAAAAGCATAGGTGATTCTGTGCTTCTCTCACAAACACCTGGAAAGATGCTTTTTAAGGTTTATTACAGTAAAACATCTGCTTTTGCTAGAGCTGATAGAGAATGAGCACCAAGCATCTTCCTGATGAAACCTTACCACAGTGGCCCTATGGCCTCTCATCAAAAATTGTCCAGAAACATTAAGACTCTTCTTAATATTTTCCAGACATCATCCAGAGATCTCTTGGGCTTCTAAGAACACTAGACTCTTAGGCTGCAGTTTCACAAACAGCTTAAGCAGCTTTAATCAAGGCAGTCCTCCAGCAAGACAGACAGACAACTGCCTGGAAACAAATCTGCCTTTGGCAGCAACCCACACTTGGGCTGCCTTGTACTCATGATGAAACACAGTCACAGAACTGAAAACCCCCCTCACCTTCCAGGTATTTTGTCCCCTCAGATGCACACTATAGGGCACCAGTACTATCTGCAAAAGAGAGTAATCAAGAGCCTAAGCAAGTAAAAGATGTCATGATGGCATGTATAAGCCTTTCTCAGCAATTTTTAAAAACTCCACCCACCTCCTTTGACTAACCCCTGCAATGATGAAAATTCCTCTGAGAAGATGCATCAACCAGGAAGAAGCGGAAACAAAGTTGCTTGTCAGGGCAGAAAACAAGATTGAAGCTAAATAGCTTTATGTCATGGCTGTAAGATGATGTGAAAAGTGCCACCTGTGATCAGCAGTCAGGACAACTAGGTCATATCCTGCAGCAAACTCCAGAAGCACATTGACTTTTCAAATGTGTCTACCTCAGCATGATTCCAGGACTAGCACAACACATCCAAGGGCAAAGATGCCACAGGGAGGTAAGGTACCAAATTTGGTATCCACACACTGCTTTTTAGGTAAAATACACACCTGTCTACAAACACTGCACACTACTTTGTAGGAAACCCCTATTCAAAGCCATTGAACAAGGAATACCAAGACACCTCCCAGTCACTGGGGTGCTCTGAAGAACTGGATTCCAGAACTGGCGCAGCTTGGCTGCGGACACGTGCAACACTGACAGCAGACAACTGGCTTCAGCCCACGGAAGTGGGAGATGCAGCTACAGTAGGCTTTCTGCACCTGGTCAGGTGTGACCATGGTCCTCTCACAGGACAAAGACATGGGCCTGGCCCCCACCTTTCCTTTAGGATTCTTCAAGAGGCGCAATGCAAGATGCCTTCAAAAACTTCAGGGCTGTGAACCCAAGCAGATGTGATAGGGAAATCGCTGAGCATTGATTTTAGATACCAGCCAACATCCTTTTTTCCTTTCTTCCTGTACAAGCAGCACTCCTTGGTGACACCAAGCTTTAACAATAGCAAGAAAATGCTTTCTCACTAGTCTTCATTGCTGGATTAGTTAGGCATGACTCTCAGACTCCCCACCTTTGTGCTATAAAGTCTTCCTGCCCCACATCAAGCAGTAAGCTGAATCCTAGAACAGGAAACATGCTCTCTAGTGCTTGTAACTCTTCTGCTCTGCACCCCCACACAACGTGCTTAGGAAGAAGGAATGTCCCAAAATTCTGTGAACACCCATTCCTAACCTGGGACCATGCTGCTGTGATACTCTGTAAACTGCCCTAGTCCTTAAGCTCAAAGATAGGGACAACTCTCCTAACCCAGGGATGCTAGCATTCTCTTGCAGCCAAATAAAAGTGACTCATGTTTTTGGGTGCACTACCTAGTCCTGAAGGAGAGGAAAAATGCCTAACAAAGGACAGAGCACCAAAGGAGGTGCTCCTGCAGCACATGGAAGCACAAAGGCAGGGCAGCAATGGCAGGACCACGCAGGGTAGCTGCCACGCTTCCATCCACCTCTCCCATGGGAAGAAAAAAGCTCCTCAGCAGTTTGCTCCCTTTGAGGACAGCACAACATGAATCACTTTATGAGCTCAATATTTAGCTGAAACAAAACTGAGTTCAGGAGCTCTTTGAAAGATATAGACAATGAGTATTAAAGGCTTCAGGCAAAAAGGGACAAATTAGGATCTCACAGGGATTATATTTTTCCATTGCTTTTAAGTGATGGAAAGTGGCTTTGAATTTTTGTTCACAAAAACAGGCAACCTTTTAAAATATATTATTTGAACAGTACTACATGCAAAACTTAGCAACGTACACATTTTAAAGAGCACCCAAACAGTAAAGTCTGCTTCTAGAGCATGCAATTCCTTTCCAGCATGCTTTTTTACCTGGGAAGACAAACAATCTTCTTGTGGGAAGATAAATGTATCCACTGATCCTTCCTTCTCACTGACTGGTAAAAGTAGTGGTATGTACCCTATTGCATCTGACTACTAACACACAGTTTCTAGTGCAATGAATTTAATGACTGCTGCATAATCTACTAATAGACTTGTTTATTGAATACCAATCACTTATAAGTCTTTCTCATACTTCATAAATCAAGCACATTAATTAAAGTTTAAGAGTAAGTGGTACTTTAAGGTATCAAATGGTCTAGACAACTGCAGAAATTCAAGAAAAAAACAGCAAAATATGGCATTGGGCATGAGCCAGCCTCAGTATCCATTACACCTCACACAGAGCAGCTGCAAAGGAAGCCTGGTCAGACATGCCAAGCTCCATTTTCTCAGCTGGATCCCCAACACACATCACATGAGAGCTTGCAAAAGTTAAGAGAAGTGAATTGCTGGAATAGCCATTCAGTAACAGCAACCTTGTCACCCCTCAAACACGCCGACATGTCCCTTTTGAGATGGACCCATAGGGAAATCTCATTTATGGGCGTACAAATGCACAGCCGGGAGTGCAGTGAAGACAATGCTGGTCCAGAATCTCAGAGTAAGAACAAGAACAGAGATACTTCAATTTAGCACTCCAGTGCTTGGCAATTCTGCCTTGTAAATCGCAGCTCTTTAGTAAAGACCATTCATCTTTTCTATCTATGGGAAACAGGAGAGGCAAAGTACAGGCAACAAGTTCTTTACAATAAGGGAAAGCCAGGCTTCCCTCACAGGCACTGCAGTGTCAGGAAACTTAGGAAGAGCAGGAGAGCAGCAGCAAGACCTGGCCTCTCTACTGGCAACTCAGAAGAGAAGCACCTTCCTATACTGTGCAAATTGCAAATGCATGACATGTCCTAACCCAAAAGCCTAACAGTTAATTCTCCAACTGGAAACATATTTCATTTTCAGTCTACCAAGGCTATAAACAGGATTTCTCCCAAGGGGATCCATTATACTCTTGCCTCAAGCACATCAGATGGGAGATACTCTTCTACAAGCCTGTCTTTGCACAAGTTATTTTAGAGGGATAGTATATTTTCACTTGAGCTACAAGTGGACTGATTTGGAATGTATCCCTAAGACTCCAGAAGTCTATTGTAGAACTGTCCAAAAATTTCTTCATTTCTATTCTCACCACGATCTTGTAACAGTTATAGAAGCAGCAGACTACAAAGTCTTTATTAAATAAATAAAGAGCAAAGCATAATTATAATTTCACAAGCAATACCTTGAGCTGCAGGACAAATAAGGAGAGACGTGGGTTTTTATTTTTTAAAAAATGTAACAAATTCTTCTGAGTAGGAATAGCTTCGCTACCAGTAATAACCATGTAAAAAAATTAAATTGGCTTGCTTCCCCTGAGGAAGGGGAAAGTCCACTGCTGATCTCATTTCATTTGAATCACTATCTAAATATCCAGACTAACCAGGCAGTTTCTGCATCAGTTTGCTTCTAACTTTTTCCCCCTCGAGTGTACAGCCAGTCTTGAAAATACTCAGAGCAGAAAGGAATACTGATGTATGTGAGGTGGACAAAAAGAATAGATAAAACTCCACCTGGAACACAGCTTGCCTCTGTTACAAGTGTGAAAATGCCAATCTGCCAATACCTTGATAAAATTAACACCAACAGCAGGGTCTTTATGATTAGATGCAGTTTCAGAGACTGCACACAGCACTGTCAGACATCAGCTTTACCAAAGCAATGGGGAAGACACAGACCAAAAAAGAAATAGAACAAAAAAAACCCCCAGCCTTAAAGAGTGCTGCATTTTTTAGGTGATACTGAATTGTGCAAAAAGAGGAAATGGAGGGGAAAAAAAGAAAAGGCAAACACAGAAATGGTTAAACAAGAAGCAAATTATCTTCTCCTGCGATTCTCCAGGGAGCAGCTCCTCCTTGTCAGAGGATCTTGCTTGGGCCAAGCCCACCGTTTGTCTGTGCAGAGTTACTAACCACACACTACGAATTAAGGTACCACTGCTTAACACCACCAAGATAATCAAGCAGCAGCACAGTAATAGGGGACTTTCTGCAAAGTGTAACCCTGGAGCACAGTAAGCATGCAAGTAATTTACATTGTCTCACTTTGGAGGAACAGTAGGGCAACAACTTTACTACAAAAGCCAACTGATAGAGTGCTAATCATTGGATTCATATGTTTTTTACCTGCAGTGTTGGGAAGAGAAAAGTGCTGTAGCTTTAAAGTACTATCAGCTTTGAATTTAAAAAAAAAAAAAAAAAAAAAAAAAAAAAGCTAACTAAAATATAATAAACAAAAAAAAAACCAAAAAACCCAAAATCCCACAAAAATTCACCCATAAAAAACACTAAAAACCAGGCTGTCTCCTGGGTCTAAAAATTTCTATCAGAAGAAGACTTAAGATGAGAAAACCACATGTAAATCCAAATGGTTTTGGTGTTACTGGTGTTCATCCTATTTTATCAAGTTTGTATAAAAAACTCCAGTTAACATCAACAAAAATTCTAAGGGAAAAAAAAAAAAAAAAAACCTGTCCAAAAAGCACAGACAGATTTTTGGTAGACCAATGCAAAGAATCACTACAACTCATGTTCTTCAACAGCATTCTGTAGATTTATTTTTGTCTTACTCTTTTGTGTTTCCTCCCCTCTTTTCTTCCTTAAGGTGATCTCTACAAGAAACACGACCCCCACTCACCTCTTAGATTCCATTTTTTTCTGATTTGACACTTCTTATCTGAAGCCAAAACACAGGCTACTACACAGACTCCCACCACCACCAGTGGTGAAACCAGAACACTTTGATTAAGAGTGTTTAATTGTACAATTAAATGGAAGGAATGAACAACAGTAAGGCCAAGGCATTCTGTTGTCATTCCAAATTTTCCAGGAACAAAATAAAAATTAAAAATGCTAAACAAATTAATGGGTCAGCAATGTTCAAACAGTTGTGGTTTGTTGGTTTGGGTTTTTTAAAACATTTTTGAAGTATTTATTGTCAGGGCCTGAGCATCGCAGCAGTACTCTGAAGAAGGGACAAGGTTCAGACAGTGTGCTAGTTTTCTGGTGTGGTGGAAAAACACAGATGTGCATTTTAAATGCCACAGGGGAGTTAACCTGAGAGCCTGTCACTGCCGAACAGCAGGAGAAACATCTCTCAAAGCAGACGATGACGACTTCTCAGCACAGGAAACCCAAAGCCTTTCCCTGTAAATCGTTACCAAAAAAGAATTCCAAGAGGTGGAGAAACAACGAAATATGGAGACTTTTGCCTTGCTGACGCTCACCCCTTCTCCCGCAAGCACACACCTGCGGGGAGACTCTCCTGTCCCGTCCCGTCCGGGTGCATCAAAGTCCTTCACGGCTGTCGGACCACCCAGACCAGCCCCACGAGATGCCTCCAGCCCCTCGCCCCCGAGGCTGCGCCACCGAAGGAGGCGGCCCAGGTGCTGCCCCACAGGGTGGGACCTGCGGGGCCGTGTCCCTGTCAGTCTCCCTCGGCACCTGCGAGGCAGGTGGCAGCCAACCGAGCACCAGCTGGGACGCGTCCCACACTCGTGCCATCGTGCGGCCCCGCGGGAGCTCTCTGGGACACGGCCAGCCGCCTCGGGTGTCTCCCGTCGCGCAGCCGGTGTATTGCTGATCCCGCCCCAGCATCACCCCACCATCCAGCGCCAGCGAGACCCACCGGCGGGGCCCGGTCCACGACGCCGAGGGACGGATAAGTTACCACGATCCCAGGCTCCTCCACAGCCCCACTCGCTCCTGATCCCACCTTGTGCCTGCCCGCTCCCGCTGCCTTCGCCCAGGAGCGCGCAGGGACACCCACGGTGGCGGCTCCGACGGGAAAAGCCCCTGATAACGCGACACAGCCGGAGATCGCTCCGGCCGAGACTCGCACCGCCCATCCAGCCACAAAGTTGTAAATAGACTTTCGCAGGCGCTGCCGCCCGGTGGGACCGACCGCCGCAGCACGGAGCCTCCCCCGGCCCCGCGGGCAGCGCACCCCCGTCCCAGCGCCCTCGCCCCACCATTCCCTGTCCCCGGGCGGCGGGCGCAGCCGGGCGCCCCGCGGGTCTCTCCGCTCGCAGCGCCGCCCGCAGCCGCACCGCGCCCGGCGGCTCCGCCGGCACCGCTCCCCGCGGGCGCCGCTCCCACCCGGGACCCGTCCCCCTCGCCTTTGTCCCCCGGCAGCTCACCGGGACCGCGCCCGCCTCCCCCCCCGCTGCCGCAGGAGCCCCGGGACACTCCCTCGCCGCTGTCCCGACAGCGGAGCCCGCGGACTCACCGCGGGGTAGCCCCCACCGCGGAGCTCCTCCGGCCGCTCCGGTGCAGCATCCAGCGCCCACCGAGGCAGCGGGGCAGCGGCGGGCGCACGCCGGAGCCCGGGAGGAGGACCGGCGGTGGGGCGGGGCCAGGCGGGGCGGCACACGGGGAGGGGAAGCTGCGGGGGCGGGACGGGACGGGCGGTGTGTGCCGGGGAAGCTGCGGCGGAGGACGCCCTGCGCGCGGTGATGAGGGGCTGCTGGCGGGGCTACGAGGCGATTTTGGTTTTGGTGGCTACTCAGTTCACCGCAGTAGCAGCAATGAAGTTGGCGTAGGGGAAATTGCAATTAAGAGTAACCACAGCAAGTCACTGGAACTCGGTCCGGGTGGCTGTGCCGCAGCCAGGTTAAGTGGGCGATGCTGGCAGGGGGAGACGGCTCGAAGCGTAAAGAGGCGCAGTGTAAAAGTCGGGATCGGATCTGGGAACTCCGCGCCTGGAGTTTCGGGCGCTGGGAGCCACAGTGCTCATAAGGGAGATGCTGTGCTGCACGCCTGGCATAAACCCTCTTGTTTCCCTCCCTCTTCTGTGTTATATTCTGCTTTTTAATGCAGTAATTTTCTGAAAGAAGGCAGACATCATCTCAATTTCTGTTGCTCCCTCACGAGTAGGTTGTTGCTCAATTTCCCCACATATCCAGTTCCATGTGAGGATGCAGCCGGCACGGGAGCTGGGCTGGCAGCAGGCTGTAAGGGGAGCAGGTGGGAAGGCTTTTGCACAGTGTTGCACAACTCCATAGCAAAAAAAAAAAAAAAAAAAAAAAAAAAAAAGAGATTTGCCCAGGAGGAACCACAAGAGTGAGCCTGACTTGCTGGTCTGACATGGCCCCCTGACAGGGTGATATGAGCAGGGCATCAGGTCACCTGTACTAACCCCCAGGCTTTAATCTCGCATTTGAGGTTGGACACGAGACTGGCTAAAATCGGAGCCCTGCTAGCATGGATAATAAAGAGGACAGTTTACTTTTGCCTCTTCCCAGCTGGACTGTAACAGTGAGGCTGCTCTGTGAGCAGAGGGAACATCTTATCCCACAACAGTCTTCTGAGAGAAAATATTGGTGTCATACTCATTATCTGAGCAAATGGATAGGCACCTCATTTCAGGAATTGTTCCAGGACTGTGGGTCCTAACTGAATAGAGACAACTCCCAATGGCCGAGGTGAAGTCTTTCATGGCTTGTCCTTTTGTTAAGCCAAAATTGATCTATGTAGTTGCCCTCTCAGCATGCCAGCTGTTTCTAATGCTATTCTGAGGTGCCTAAAGCGTGTTTTCACGGGCAGCTGACTTGGCATGACATCTTCCTTCTGTCCATAGAAACACGTCACACTGTCCATTTTTATTCTGTACTGTCTTCTGTCTCTTTCACTCCCTTTGCTCATGGTTGTAGCACGTTCCTTAAGCCAGCACTGGAGCACTTCAGATGGCTAAATTGGTCAATCTCACTAAATGGACAGAAAATCCAAGCTTTTTTTTTTTTTTCTTTTTCCTGGAACAGTGGTCTGTTGGGTTGATGGATTTGATTCTCTCATGGAGTGGTCCAGTATGAATTTGCAGGATTGAATGCAAGGGCACAGAATCTAGTGCCCAAGTGTAGGCTCTGTTGTTGAATCCGTTCTTATTTAACCTGCCCTGTACCATGCATAAAGCCTCCAGTGCAGCCAGCACAGTTGTCTGATCACAGTAGGACTTTCTGTCATACTCTGACAGCTAGTGGAGAATTGAAATGTTAGCAAACAGCTCTGAACAGTTGCTACATTCTTCTGGGGTTTGATCATTTGAAAAAGAAAATGTTACAGTAGCTTACAAACTCATGGCTCCAGTTTCTGTGAAACGGTGCTTTAGCTATCACAGGAGGCAAGCACTGTGTCTAGGCTGTTGAGACAGGGGGGTGCTCTGGCACACCACCTTAACCTGCTCTCCTCATCATTTGCACCAGAATCCTTAGGGCTATTTCCTTCACACAGAACATGAGTAGGAGAGTAAAAGTGTAGGTCATGTGCTGGTGATGTTCCCAATGTAGCTGTGATCGAAATGGAATTTAGTTCAGAATGTCAGGTACCATTACCTTAATTGGAAGTATAGTAATTATCGCACATAGCTGGTCTTCTAGGATTGTGTGGCACCCTGGAGAAAACAAGCTGCATTTTGAGAAACATCAGGACTGCAGAAAAATTGAGATAGTGTCAGCCTGTTTGTTTTTGAAGGAGACTTCAAAGTGTTGGAGTCTGAAGATATCTGTGTTCCAAGGAAATACCACTGCAAGTTTTCAAAGCATCAACTCCAGCTCTCCTTCTTGCAGTGCTGATAAGCAGCTTCATCCAGCTTGCTCTGTAAAGTGGAAGCTGGAGAGGGGGATTTGTGGATTGGTTCTTAACAGCTGGTGTCTTCAGACAAAAAGAGCAGCTTTTGTAAGCCAATGTCTCATGCAGAGTCATGCTGGAGTCAGAGGGACCCCATGCAAAAATAAAAGTTTGCATAAGCATATGTCTTTATTCGTGGTCTTGTCTGCATTGCATGTAGGCAAAGAGATCTTCTAGTGCAAAAGGGAACGCTGTGGCTTGCCTTCTCTGTTTCGGAAAAAGTATCCCTTTCCTTTTCTTACGATAATTATCGTGGTGCATGTAGGAGATAATTTTGTTGCTACTATTTATTGTCTAGTTCACAAGCAGCACCTCAGCTTGGAGAGAAATGGGTTGCTTGTATAGTTTAAAAACAAAAGGAGTTTTCACTAATGATGTCTCGGGAGCTGAAGCTGGCTTCAAGCTGTTCAAGTCATGAGAGGATGACTCAGAAGTCAGAAATTTGAGGCATTCCTATGTCTAGCGTTTAATCAACAGGCAAAGCTTGGGAGGTAAGCGGAGGAAATCAATGGCAAATCAAAGAAGAATAGGTCAGCTATTCATTAGAGAAAGGACTGATCTCAGGGATATTAGCAGAAAGGAGGGCATGAAATGAATCCTAAAGAAAAGTTTGAACTAACTGTGTCTGCAGTGAGCTGGCAGTCAGGGAGCCTTAAAAAAATTACTTGAATGTCTTGCATGAAAGGGTATTTGCAGAACTGCATTCTCAGAGTCAGATTTAATCAGCTGCATACAGACACTTTCCAGCCATAATGCAGCTCTTGCAGGAATAATTATTATTTGTATATTTTTCATTGCGTATACAGTCATCATAGGAATTACACATGAAATTATAACAATCTGCTTTCTGTTAGCATACATGCTGAAGCAAAATCCTATTTGGTGATGTTCTCAGTGCATTTTACAGCTTGATTTTGCTGGCTCTAGCCTTATTCCTAGAAAATGATCAATAGCTTCAGTGAGACTATTCATCATGCTATGGCTTTCATGATTAACATGTTGCAAAATCAGGTTTAATTCTGAGCTCTGGGGTCAGGATTTTTTTTTTTTTTTAACATATGAAATATCAAAATTATCTAAAATAGCATGTAAACAGTAAAAATAAAGTTGCAGTGTGGTTTATCTGCTAGTACAGTATTGGTTACATTATTGGTAACAATTAGTCACTATACCAAACACCATATACAAAGTATAGGTATAATTGGTGAGGTGTAAGAACACCAGTTTATATTCAATAAAAGTCAGATGCTGTTTGTTTGTGTTGATCATTGACCACATTACTCTGCAAGTGAAGCCAAGGTACAGGTCTGGAGCCATAAACTGCTTGTGGATGCCTCCTGTGCCAGAGATGTCCCATGTGACTGGGGAGGACATGGGAGATTTTACTTTATACCCTGTTGTCTCTGGTGCCTTAGATGTCACTGTGTATTGCATCTTTCATCCCAGAGGAGCCTGATGTTCTTCTTCAATAAGTTTTTCATTTGACATTTCAACAGAGACACCTTCAGGTAGTAAGGGAACAGCTGCATAATGTTGCTCCGTCAGCAACCTTTGAAAACCAGGTGGGTAATCTGGGTAGGGAGAAGGGGTTCATAAATCAAATTTGGCCCTAGAGCACAGAGGTTGTAACTCTTACCCTTGGCAGAGTCTCTGTGGGACTGTATTTACTAAAATGGTCACAAGCCGTGTTTCATTATAAAGAGAAACAGAATCTTTCAGTAACACAAAATCATTTAACATCATTAAAGGCTTATGGTTTTATTCTAACTCTGACCAAATTCCCAGGGCCCTTGGTTTCAAGATTTCCTAACCCAAGCTCTAATCAAGCCCAAACCTGCATTCATTACACAGCCTCCTGAGATCCCAGCTGGTGGTGGCACAGCCACCTTGTGAGTTTGTCACGTTCTCTCTGACAGAACCCATTTGATATATCTTTGCCTATACAGGTGCTCTGGCAAGTTGGTATCTGCAGCTAAATACACACAAAGTGCAGAAGCTGCTGGTACAAATTCCTTATTGGGGACAGGAGTTGTCTGCTGATTTCACCACACTGAAACTCAAACTGTGAAGTTTTGGTTACTTTCTGACAACTTTGAAACCATGCCAGAGCTGTTAAATCCCTGCCCAGGATTTCACAGTGCTTATCATGTCTCTGCTAGGCTTCCATCACAACACTAAAATAATTTAATGTCCTCAGCATGGCAAACATATACAAATATTGTCATTGACTGCTTAATAAAGAATGCTTTCTGGCTGCCTGTTCCCTGCAAGTTTTTCCCTCTCGACCCCTAAAGAAACAATCCTGCCAAAGCATACCTTGCAAAGGAGTAAATGGCTTCTGCTGTCTCTGAATGTGGGTTTCACAAAGGCTTTTCACTTCATTTTACTTCCTTTCAGCTATGTGTTTTGATTTTTGTTTTGATTAGAATTATTGTCTGTAATATTATTTTCCCATTTTTAACTTATTCTCTCTAGCTGACCTATATATTTGTGGTCCAAAAGAAAGAATAATACCACTAGATGATGGGGAAGGGTGGATTTTTTTACATAAACTAATCAACTTTGGGAATATTTGGAAGAATATCCCATGGTTAAGCTTTTTTCTAATATTATAGGAGATTTTAGTTTTCTTTTTTTTTTAATCTGTTTTTATCTGTTCTTCCCTAGATCTAATAATAGAAATGTCTGCAATTATAAAGTGTTAGAGTATGAATAAAAAAGAAGTAGAGTCAGGAAAGATCCATCTACAAAGGCAGTAAGGCCAGGAAAGAGTTTTCTACAAAACCACAGATTTTTTTCAAGCCCAAAGCACTGGCCTTTCCTCTTTTTTGAAAATCCTGTATGTTCCCTCTGATCCCCACCCCCCAGCAAATTGGGATGTGGAAGAAAAGTAATCTTGGCTGCTTGGGTCCTGCCTGCAGCTCCCTGCCTGGGGAGCACCTTGCACTGCCACACAAAGGAGAGCTGGTGTTTCTGGAGGGGGAATGGGGAGGGGGCTGGAGTGCATGGCAAGGGAAACGTGCCTGGGAGCAGCTCCACCAGCTCTGAAATCCTACGTGCAGGAAACAATTGGCTGAACAGAGGCCACCGCAAATGCCCCAGCGGCCCTTTCTCTACCTTCTGCTACCATGCCGTGCTGCAGATTTCCCTGCCTTGGGAAATCTTGTGCCTAGATAAGAAAATACTGGGGGGAAAAATGGAGAGAAAGCCAAAAATAAGCATACAATCCTGCAAGTTTAAGGGAAGCAAAGGGATACCCTTATGTGCTGTGTCATCCTGCTTCTTAAATGAGAAATGGGGGATGAAAGGAAAAAAGAAAAAGGGGCACATTTAAGCTGAAAATTTCCATGAAGTAATGGCACTAAAATGATTTTAATTACCCACAGGATGAATTTAGCCTGACGTGTAAAATCTATTTCTGCCATTATCACTGCTAACCTAAGCCTATTCACAGATAATTACAGTCAAGTGCTTACCGTGCTCTTGCTCATCTGTTTTTCCCTCCTGCCCATTTAGTAAATGCATCAGTTATGTATTAACACTGGTATGCTGTGTCAAAGCAGCAAGAGCTTTGAAATTAGGCAGCAGAAGCTGGACAGGAAAGAACCAGTGAAATCTGTAAACAAAGGGTTGTAAAAATGGTCATTAGAAGTCAGTTATGTTCTAGCAAATTAAGATCTTAGAATGAAATAATTTGCATTTACAACAATGTCAAATGTGGTAAGTTTAGCTAAAATGCCCAAAAATCCAGTTTTTGCATTACCTGGGGCAAAACAGATCCAAATATGAAGAAAAGTCATTGCTGGCACCTGACTTAAAATGCTGTTGAAATTCACAAAATATTATCTTCTGCAGTACAGTGTGAATCTCCTGCACAGACCCATTCCATAAATACTCTCCTCTCCACCATGTTCATTCCACCATTAGATAAAATTACTAATGTGTAGATCCTGTCAGCTTTCTTCCTCATCACATTACCTGGCACTGAGTTAGGGGTTTGAATGAATTCCCATCTCCTGTGCAGAGCCAAGAGATGACTGGGAAGAGTGCTATGATAACTGTCCATACAGGAGGTGAGATTAGGAAAAGTGCCTGAAGTATGGGATTTATTCCACCCAGAGAGTATACTTTTAAGTATATTAGAAAAAGAGGCATCTAGATCTCCCCTCATTCCTGATAAATTCCTTCTGAGTGGTTTGGTGGATGCCCAAGGGTGGATTTGCTCTCACCTCTGAAAATGGGGCTCAGGTTCAAAGGTGCTCCACAACCTCCTTTTTCTTACAGATAGGGCTCTGCCCGTACCCTTCACAGCAGCACCACTCTGGTCAGAGTCTTGCTTACCTGTCATAAGAGCTCTTGCCTATTTTAGTATTTTTTTTTGTCTCTGCAGGGGGTGGTAGTTCTTCTAGTGCCAGAACAAAACAATTTACCTGGAACTGAGTGTTTTAACCTGTCATTCTTCAGGAAGAAAAAAAAAAAAAATCTTCATTTCACCAAACTTCCGTAGTTCTAGAGGATGCCTGGAAGTGTTAAAATGTCTGCTGCAACTCATCTCATTAAATTATTTCTGTATTGAAAGCTATTTCATCACATTATAAACATTCCATCAAGTTATAAAAACAACTTAGGTATCTTATAAGTATAAGAAGTCTAGAGCACTGAAACCCCCTTGTAAATAAAGAATGTGGCTCTGAAATATAATCCTTGGTGGGATTGGTTTCTGTCCTTAGAAAGGACATTACTTTGAGACAGGCAAAGACAAAGTAAAAGCTGGAGATGATGGCTGGTAAGTGGAGAAAAGGCAAAAGTAATAAAAAATGTACACACAGGGGTTGCTAATCTGCAATGACAGTAAGCATGTCTCACTGACTTCAGTTCTGAATAAATCATGCTATCTATACCAAGGTTATCTCCTTTTGTCATCATACATCAAGTAAAGATGAGAAACACAAGTCAGCCTGGTTCACTTAATGCTACTTCCAAAACGTAAAATGATTCAAAATCTGTAAAAGGTAGGAAGTGTTCTCTAATTCTTTGTATGTCTCATAAAAACTATTGCCGTTACTGATTTTTGAAATCTTTGAATTCAAGGTTGAGGATTGAGTTTTGGGGTTTGTATGACTCTTTGTTTCTTCCATGGGGTTGAAGTCTGCAGCTTCTTGGAAATGATCCCACAGAGGAGTCCTACTTTTTAAAAATAGCTGTTTCTCTTCCTTCCATTAAAATGACAGAAGAAATACTCATCTCAGTAACATTAAAAGCAACTTTTAGAGTTATCCCTTGCATCTCCAGTGGTAACGCTGAGCTCTAACAGAGGGAAGTCCTGCTGGCACAGAAGTTCCTTGGGGGTGGGTCTCATTCTCAGGGGGTGCAGGGGGCTCTGGACACTGCCCCAAACATAGCACTTCAGCACGTAGACATGAGCAAGCTGCTGCAAGAGCCCTTTTCTGAAGAGGCCAAAGCACTTCAACCAGGCATCCTATGCTGTAGTATCTTCCTTTTCAGGCCACTGAGAAATTTCATGTTAAGGTACTTTATAATACCCATCCCATATTTCTTTCAGTTTTTTAACTTCCTTTCAGGTAACAGATACATTTTTTTCTTCAGTTTTTGTGTTGAAAATAATTATAAGGAAATTAGGAAAAGGTAGTAATTTCCAATCACCATGCACATGCCAGTTACATGGCCATCTATGCTCATCAGTTTTTTTTTGGTTTTTACTTTACTGTGACTCTGCAGGGGTAAAAATAAGTAGGGTAAGAAGTTTTAAGTAAATAGAGATGCCTTTGTCATGCTTTCAGTCACATGTCAGGTGTAGAAAGCCAGTCCAGTGTCCCTGGACTGACAGGCATAAGGTCATTTCAGATATCTACAGCATTTTTGCTCTCTAGCTGCTCTCTCCCCTGCAAGCTCACCTCTCTGAAACAGAAAATAGTATTCCTGGAAGTATTTGAACTTGATCACTTCATTTCACTCCATCCATAAATATCCACATGTGTGCATCCAGGCCTGTCCTCTATTTCAAAGGAGGGGAGCATCATTGGCACTGATGCACGGAGGATGCCCATGGTAAAGATTGCTCTTCTGTGTGTCCACACAGACCCTGAGAGCAGGGATGTCATGACCTGCTGAGGAGGCAAACAGAGCATGGCTCATGGCTGACTGTGTCCCTGCCTTGTTGTCTAAGCTCCTGGGTGGCAAGGGGCAAATTCCTCTGTTTTTAAGGCACCTAATTTATGATATAGTTTCAGGTTACAGCTAAACTGATCCAGCCAAAAACAATGTTCTGCTCCTCTTCCTCACTCTGTCTTCTTCTGCTGCTTCTTTGGAGTGCACTCTAGTGATGATACAGCTGCAGGGTGAAGGCCATTTGGCCCACCCTAGAAAAATTGACAGAATATTTTTCTAACTCTGTATTGAATTGGAGAACCTTGCTCCAACAAGACACAAGGAAGGATGGCAGGAACTGCAGCTGAAGTTGCTGCAGTGGCAAACAACCTTTTCAGCAGAAACCCACTGCTTGATAGGGTTTATTGAAATGTCAAGTAGCACCGAACTCACAGAAAGAAAAAGACTAAATATTAAAATTTCCTGCTTTCTAGATCTGATGTGAAACGGAAGAATGGGAGTGGATATCTGGGTTAGCTGCAACTGGGAGATAGTCTATCCATGTTTCTAACAGCGAAGATACTTAGCAGAGGGACTTCTCCAACTTTTCATACCATGCCTCTTCTGGAAGAGTTGTGGAGCTTCAAATGTACCTGCCGTTCCCAGTGTACATTCTCTTTCCCTCTTCCCTGGATGGGGCACATCAGCCAGTCTAATAAGGAAATAAAAAACCTTATCTCTGACTGCCTGTGGGGGGGCCCTTTCTCTTCTATTACTGTACAGATCATCTCACCTAAAAATGGGCAGTATAAATAGCTCTCAATAGTCCAGGTCTGCGTAGGCACCTGATGTCAATCACCTATTGGCATGTAAATAAGACTGCAGTTGTCTGGACTAAGTACTTGATTGCACTGCTAGCAAAGAAAATTTGGAATTTCTTGGTTAATTGTAGGTGGCATGAGAGAGGTTGGGATATGAAACACTGTCTGTGACACCTTCAATTTTGGGGACTAGAAGCTTGCTCACGTGCAAGAAGATATGATGAGCCATGTGTACATTTGGGTAAGACTTGGGTCTCTAAAAATAACACTTGCAGATCTTTGCAAGGACTTGATCTACAGAATTCCCCCTGACTGGGACACAAGTCTTTATGAGGACAGGTATATTCCCTTACTGAAATTGTCAGTAACTGGTTGTTTACATGCTATTTATTAAAGGCAAATATTTTACTGTCACTGCAGAGGCTCCAGCAAAGTGCAACCTCTTCTTTGTTAGGACGTAAACTAAGTAACATCATCCATCCTGTATTAACTTACCCTTAGCCTTACATGGGATAAACTGGTGAATGAAGCCAAATACAAGGAGATAGTGGACAAAAAACAATGTCAAAATTTATTTGCGTTTAGTCAGTAGCCCAGGAATGAGAGCTGTGGTGGTTGTGGTGATGAGCCGGAGGAATGCTGCTGGTATTAAGAGCTCTTTGCTGTGTCACACATTCCTGTATTTTGCAGGATCTGAAGGAATTAGCCTCAGGAAAGCTCGGAGTTTATTTCAGGTGGGTAAGCCCTGTTTTCTGGCCTTTTTGTTGGTGGTGGGAAACAATTCATAGTGATTGAAGGAAAGATCAACCGGCTAGATAAGAATTCATTATCTTCCAGATGGCAGGTTATGAAAGCAGAGAAGAGGGCTGCGTCTGTCAGGTGTAGGCTAGGAATGACAAAGAAATTTAACTCCATTCCAAAAATGTTAACCATATTGTTCATGCTCAACAGTGAGGAGGCCTGTGGCTGCTGTGAGATTAACCTTGTGACCCTGACAAGAGTTTAGACCAGCCTGTCAAAAGCATTATGCTTGAAGGCAGTAATCGTTCTTTATTAGAAGAAGAGTTACTTTGCCTGGTTTCTACTGCCCACCTATGAATTGCATTTTGGCTGCAGCACCACCTTTAGGAAATGGTGTGTAGTTTAATTATTAACAAAAGCAGATTCCTAAAGGATGTGGGCAGCCTCTTCAGTGTGGTTTAATTTGCCCTTAAAATGTAGCTCGATGTAGAAATGTACTTACCTGGTATAACAGTGATTTTCCACAGGGCTGTTATGGGGTTGTTAATAGACTGTAAATTATTTCAGAGCATGTAAATATTTTTATTAAAGGAAATTGGGAAAATTTAGTTTTGTTATTTTCAGGCTGACTTAAGAGCTAAGTTTTTAGAATGGCTGTACCTATTTATGGCCATCAATTTTGGATCATCCTGTGAAAGGCACCTGTTTGAAGAGCTGCAGCATTGAGACTATTGCAGCCTCAGTGGCCCAAGGAAAGGCTATTATGTGGCATTAAGAGCTCATGCAGCTGTAAAAACTGAGTGAGCTTTTGGGCCCAGACGCTCTTCAGCAGGTTTGCAGAGAGTAGGCTGCTCCTGAGTTCTCAGCTTCCATGACTTTGGTGGAGCTATGTCCGCTCTCTGCCAAGTCCACAACAAAAATTACAATTGTAATAGTTCCCCACAGTTGTGGGATTTTTTCACATTCTCTGTTGACAAGTTCTTTCAAAGATAAAGTGTGAAGTGATTTAGTATTTTGTTCAGTAGGCTGATTCACTCAGTTTTACTCTAGTGGTTGAGGCATTTTGTCACAACTGTATTACAGCACATGCTTGTAATAAATACGCACTGAACAAGAAATTAACTAATTTAAGCCACAGAATACATTCATTGTGGTCATAAAAACTAGTTTCAAAGTACATGAAAAGCATTTTTAAAGGAAGAAATACTCCTTTAATAATATCATTTTATATGGAAACTGCTGAACAACCTTATAGCCACATCAGACCACTTAAAGTTTTCTGCAAACATCTGGATCCTTATTGCACCCCCTTGCCTAACTTTTCATCTTTCTGACCCCTCAGGCTCTGTGGATGCTGGAGTTACATTTGGGAACATCTTAACTGAACACAACTGCGCTTCTTACCTTTCTAACATAAAGGAGATGTCATTTCTACTTTTCAGGATCACTGTGGCTGCTCATACTACTAAAGCTGTCTGCAAGTACAAATTACTACTGCTGCAGACTACTTATACCCTAGAAGATACTAAAACAGTGATATTCCTCTAAGTTCTTCTTTCCTAGTTTCTATGTTGTCCACTTTGAGGTGTTTGATTCATCCTTGTGTTTATTTTGATGAGGATGCTGCCACCTGGTTTTTGCAATCAACAGATGCTGCCAGTGTGATTGTAATGGGGCACGTTCAGCTGCAGTCTCCCTTGGGACTGGGAGGATCTCTCTCCTAGCCTTTCAGGACAAAAAGCTGCAGCAAAGCCATTCATCTCAGGGCACAGGCATTACATCACAGGGGGAGATGCAGAGTTTTTAATGCATGAAGTCACTGCCATTCACAGTGAACTGTCTTTAGCTATGTTTAAAATCCCTTGGATGCCTGTGTGTGTGCATGTGCACTGAGAAACAGATAATTGATACTCTGAGGTCTTTGATACTTTTTTTCAATGAGGCTAATTGTCCCTGCATAGTTTTTGGACAAGCCTGAAATAGTGATGTTTAGTTGCTGCCCAGGATTAGCATGTTTAGCAATAGGAGAAGGAAAAATAGAGAGAGATGGCATCCAGTACCTAGGTGATGGGCCCAGCTCAGTGACATGCATCTGAATAAGACATGCCTATTTAACCCTGGAATCATTTTTCTAGCTAATCATGGAATGTGCATGACATTTGTTATTACTGACATTATAATGCATCCATTCACTCTACTAGAACTGCTAAGCTGTTCCCACTGAAAGTGATGGAAGCTTTGTATAAGCTGAAGAGAAGCAGAATTGAGTCCCACTAGAGCAGGTCAGGAAGTTTCTCTACTCAGCTTTATTTTTAGGGAGCCGGATAACTGATGTGGAAGCCCTCCTGCTGCAGTTTTGGTAAAAATACATTGGGAAGTGATGTACTTTATAGTAATCTTTATTTCCATGTTATAAATTTGCTCTAAGAGTATCTTTGAATTTCTTGGCTTTCAAGAATGTAGTTTTATTTGATTTTGCTTTATCTTTATTACAGAGAACACTGTAATTCAGTTTTCATTCCCACCAGAAGCACTGTGTGATCTTGAAATCACCTCAATGCATGGCAGGTGAGCTAGAAAGCTGAGGGAGCAATGTTGGCCCTCACCCTCCTGGAATAAAGAGGATTTCTTGTCCCTGTTTTGTCACTGACAGTGACCAAAGTGCTAGCCATTTTACTTACTGATTTTGCACTGGGTAAAAAACATCATTGGTGCACGTGACTTGCCTGCCTCTCAGAGGTGCTACAGAAATGTCTGAGACTTTGACAAAGTCACAGTAGTGAAAGACACAAATAGGAAGACACATGGTCCAAAACATTAGACACTTAATTCACTGATGCATATGTGCATGTTCTGACACCCTATGCATATTTGAAAAACTGGGCCAAAATGTACTAGAACACAATGTCAGTGTTAAAGCACTCTGCAGTCTGCAAATAGGTGTGGAACTGGGATGCCTTTGGTTCCCAGGCAGTAGTTTTCTCAGTCCTAGTTGTAGTTGCATATTGGTTTGCTGTTGCACAACCAAAGAATGCCATAAAGATTGTTCTGATCACTGCATATTTTCCACTTGCAGTTTTTTTGAATATCCTTTGAAATATCTCCTCCACTTTCTTGTTGAGAACAGAAACTAGGCTCACGGAACAGGCAGATTTCTGTTGTTTCTCAATCAATCTGGCAAGTGCATGGTCTGATGCCAACATTTTCGTTAAGCTCAAGGTGCTGTTAAGGAATTGATTTGTCCCTTTAATGGCCTGATGTGTTCTGTTTCTGCATGTAATTTAGACAGCTATCTAATAAAACAGTTTTAAATGTAACGATAACATTGCTCTCTCTTTTTGTATCTGGTGGCAAACCCTCAATTCCTCTCTCAATATTCATTACCTGTAGAATACAGCAAAGCTCTGGGGACAAGAATAATGTTTCTTAACATTTATGCAGCATTAGATATACATCAAGTCACTGCTCACTGGAGCCTAAGCCTCTAATCAATATGAAGCTGTATCTCTTGAGGATACAGTGTAGTAGAATTAGTTGAATTATTGGAGGCAGTGGGTAAAAATTCAGCTGTGTCCATGGCTGGAATATGGATCTGAGAGGACAGGTCATCTTTCTTACTGTGCAGCACTATTTTCAGTCCCATACGGAAGGGGACTCCAGCATCAAGAAATAAAAATATTCTGAAATAAGCCTTCTGACTGTGTGCTAGAGGTCCATGTGGGGAGACATGGGTGAGCAAGTTGGGGCTGACAAACTGATAGCAACACCTGAGTCCTGTCCACTGCAGAGCTCCTGCCACACTTCTGATAGGGCTGTGATAGAATAGAATATTTTGGGTTGGAAAGGTTTATAGCACATGTAGTCCAACAACCCTGCAATGAGCAAGGACATCTTCAACTACACCAGGTTGCACAGGACTGCATCCAGTCTGACTTTGGATGTTTCCAGGGATGGGGCATCTGCCACCTCTCTGGACAACCTGTTCCAGTGTTTTACCACCTGCTTTGTAAAGAAAAGGTCTTTCTTAGATCTTATCTAATATATCTTCTTTCAGTTTAAAGTCGTTCCCCCTTGGCCCATCATTACATGCCCTTGTAAAAAGTCCCTCTCCAGAATTCATGTACCCTTTTGGTATTGCAAGGCTGCTATAAGGTGTCTCCAGTGCCTTCCCTTCTCCAGGCTGAACAACTCCAGCATAGGAGAGGTGCTCCAGCCCTGTGATCAACTTAGTGGTCCAATGTGCTGGTTTCAGCTGGGGTAGAGTTAATTTTCTCCAGAGTGGTTAGTACGGCTTGGTTGCTGAGAGGGGTTAAACCATGACAGTCCTTCTCTGGGCTTGCTCCAACAGGTCCATGTCCTTCTTATGTTTGGAGGCCCCAGAGGTGGATGCAGTACTCCAGGTAGGCTCTCATCAGAGAGGAGTAGACACCACTCCCTCAACCTGTTGGTTACTCTTCTTTTCATAGAATCATGGAATCATTAAGGGTGGAAAAGACATCCAAGATCATCAAGCCCATGTGAGAAATGGCCATCCAGCCAGCCTTAGACCAAATATAACACCCAGCCCTAGACCAAATTCCACTGTGCCCCCTAAACCATACCACAAAGGTTTGTGCAAATGATGCAGCTCAGGATACTGTCACTGTGACAGCAGCAGCAGGGCGGGAGAGGAGCTGAAATTCAGTAGCGGAGGTGCGGGCTGGAGTGAGAGAGCCTTCCTGGGGGCCAGGCAGCCCGCCCTTTGAAGTCCTGGAACAGTTTCCAAGTGCCATTTGTGCCCCTGGCTTGGTTTGCATACACACGGCATTACCTCACCCAACAAAGCCGCGTCAGCCAGGGCTGCACAATGGTGGGGGCTGGCTGTGCCCCATGGGGGGCTCCCAGTTGCCCTGGGAACGCCGCATTCCAGCATCAGCTGCTAATGTGCAAAGCATGCAGCTGGGGGCTGGCCCGGGCAGAGCATGGGAACATTCTTGCATACTTTATGAGACAGAAACAAACCGACTTTCAACAGAACAACAGCCAGGCATAATCCCCCGCCCCCCCCCCCCCCCCTTGCCCCACCGCCTTCACCCACCCCTCTGTAACCAAAGCTCTCTGGACTTTTGTGTGAGAGCTAGAAGGTTCATTTCCAGGGTATTTTGCCAATAAAATGAACCAAGGATATGTTCTGATCCAGGAGTGAATTTTCCACGTCTTGGGAGAAGAATGGCCTTAGTGTTGAATGCTTATAGTGTAATTTCCTGAAGTCTCTTAGACCAGGGCACCCAGGCATCCTTGGCCAGGCCCTCCTGTGGAAGGTTAACACCTGGGACAGCAGGGACACTGACTGACCATGATCAGCCATCTGCCTTTCTCAAGCCTCCTTTTTATTTTTCCTGCACATTACCATGTGCAATAAGAGCACCAAAACATGGCTTGGCTGCCCCCAGAGCCCCTACCCACAGCGAAGCAGTGGATATTTACCACAAGGCAGTAGCTCTGGATATCACCACAAGGCTTTTGTGGGGGAAAAAATGAGTGAGACCAAGGAAGGCAAAGTGGTAAGGGAAATTAAGGGCAATTTCAGGATTCACTAAGTGAGTGTGCATCAGGATGGGACTGTGTGGAGCTCTCACCTTAGCCCCCACTTATGGGCAGAGCTGCTTTCAGAAAAGGCAAACCTGACTCATCTTTGTTTAAGAAGAAGCTAAACAGTAACTTTATTGAGTAAGTAATTCAAGGCACAGCCTCTGTGTCTCTGTAGCACATTGATGTAACAGAAGGAACAGTGATGCAGAGATCCTCTTAGCAGGATGCATTAGTGAGGACAGTTTTTGCACTGTTCATGAACCTCTAATTATTCAAGGTGTCCATGTGCAGCAGTTACATGTGGATTTTTTCTTCTACACACCGAAAAACTTGAAACATCCCTGTGTAAGGCAAGCTGCAGTTGCACAAGGCAGCTCTCACCCTTTTGCACTGAAATATTCCAAATCCTCTCTGTGGCTTGTTCAAAAAGCACCTTTAGGAGAAGTGATGGGCAGGGTTTGTGTTGCTGGTTTGCAGTTGATGGCTGTTGGGGATGCAGGTTCAGTCTACCACTGACAATGGTTCTCAGATCCTGCAACTCAGTGCCCATTGATGCAACTACTGGAAATAAATTTGGTGACAGGCCTTTGCTTGGTGGTAATCCAGTAAATAATGTCTGTTCCTAAACCAGGATTTTAAGAGACAGCTAATGCTGAGGCACCACATGGCAAGCTCTTTAAAGGAACATCACTTTCAAATCTCTCTGTCTCATCTGTGCTGTGCTGGTGCTAATAGCTGCATGCTGTACACAAGGCTCTTTTAACTAAAGATTTGAGAGAAGGTTTGCTTTTGTCTTCACATTTTGTTTACTTTGTAAACATGATGTTGTGCACTGTCAGTTCAGCTATTTCCTCCCCCTGCAGTCTTCTTCTGAGATTCTTTATATCTTGCTTTCACATAGCATCTGAGGAGAGAAATTGCTGTGCCATATGTCTGTAAAACTGTTACACTTAATAAGTAGGCTGGATAGTAGATACAAGGCTTACTCCTACTTCACCCTTTTTTAAAAAGATCTTTTTTGGCATGAGGATGCAGCATTTCTGACCTAATCAGAGCACTAAAGCTGTATTTACAATATCATCAAGTGGCCTGTATTCTTCCTGGGGCCCCAAAGAATCTGGGGACACATCTGTAGCAAATCCCTTAAATCTCTAGTTCAGTGCTTTCAAACCATGTTGGTCATGACTGAATACTGCTATTGTTCCTCTCTTTCTGACACATCTCTTCATCCAGTTGATCCTCAGCTGAGTGGTTGCAGATCTTTGCAGGCTGCTTTCCCCGTGACGGAAAGATTCGTGAGCAGTGAGAGGCCAAGCCTGGCTGTGTGCAGAAGAACACAGATGTCCTCCAACGAGTCTGGAAGCAGCCCAGCGATATTTACACTGTACTGAATTTGAGTTAACAGTTTCACAGGTCCTCATATCATGTTCCCTGCTGTGTCTGATTCTGTTCCCATGGGTGAAGGCAGACACAAAGAGTATCTTGCAGTGTTCATGGTGCTCCCCAAAGCAAAAGGAGGAGCATGGAAGGGGAAAGCATGGAAGGGGAGCCAGTCATCCAGATTGTCTACCTCCAATCACCTTTACCCTCAACAATTTGTCCTGTTCAAAGTTCAGGCAGAGACCAAAGTGTCCATCTGCTAGTCCCACACAGTGTCTCCATAGGGATGTCTCCACACCACCACCTAAGGCAGAATCAGCAAAAATGTGTCTTTCAAAGAACCAGCATGTATTTGCATTAAGAAAAAGGAATGCCTGAAGACATCTACCCAGGTATTATCATCAGGCAAAGTAATCCTAGGCCAAATGAGAGGCAGACATACTGAAGAACACATTTTCTGCACAAAGTACCCGTCTGATGAGCGATCTTCCCCTGTGACTGGGCGAACACTCCGCGGTTTACGGCTCGAGGCCTGTCTGCTCACCATGGCCTTTCTGCCTATGCACCGCTGCACAAACACCTGCTGCTGCTCACAGCTGATCCAACTGTGCAGCCCAGCCTAGAGTGGGAGCTGCTGGCTGCTGCAGCTGTTGCATTTCTGATGTCCAGCTTTGACTGCAGTGCTGCAGGGAGTAGGGACAGCCTGGAGAAAGCCCATCAAAATTTAGGAACAAAATTTAATGCAAAATTTAGAAGCTGCTTTGCTTAACTGTGTGTGTAAATGTCACAGCATTTCTCTGCATGGAGAGATTGGGCTGAGCCATAGCTGAGTTATTTGCTTTGTGGCCAAGTTATTACTAAGGGATTCAGCACTGGGCTGAAAGGCTGAGTAAAGGACGCAATCCCACCAGTTCTGGGATAAGCACTACTCCATTGGTGAGGGTAAATGCACTGTTGCTGAGAACATTGCACAAGCACATCCCCTCTTGCCAAATAAAAGTCCATCTTTATCGCACGCTCTGGAATTTTGTAGTATTTAAATATCCAGTTCATGTAGCAGGGTCTCTGATATTCCTGAGGTGCTGACTAAAGTAAATCCAAAACAGATTTTGTTTGGCTTTCCCATGGCTCAGTAGTCCCCAAAAGGTGTTTTTATTATTTTAAGTATTAGGCATGTGCATGGGAAAGAATTTTGTTAGTTTAGCTGGACCACTCCCTAGGTGTTTTCTTGTCTCTCCCAGCGTCTCCTTACCCTCGGGCTGCTCATATCTTTCAACAGATCTCACTACTGGACTCAGCAGCTCCTTGTTCCCTCCTTTCCATGCAGATCCCATCAGGGCTGGGCACCCACCACCCTCACCAGACAGGGGGAACCCGTGGCCTTTCACAAGGAAGAGGTCACTCTTTTCAAGGGCAGGGGCTGTAAGGGTGAAACTCACGGTCTAAAGTAAAAGCCAGTATAAAGCTGTATGATACCTAGATCCCAAACAGATTTCAGACTCTTTCTCAACCAGCCTTCTGCATATTAGTGAAATCCATTGCTTGCCTTTATTCCAATCCACTGCTTCTTGCTTGCTCTGTCTGAATCTTGTTTCTTGTCTGAATAACAACAGTGTACTGTAGTGCTTTTCTCTGGCTAAACAGTAAGGAGACAATGCTGCATTTTACACCATGTGAAATTTTTCCCCCAGTTTCTGAACAGAGTGGTAGGTGAGCTGCAATGGAAGAGGCAGGCACATAAATTCAAATGGGAAATAAAGAGCATGTTTGAACATTCAAGCACCTTCAAGTAAAGCTATCAAATATTTCTGGAGCAGAAGGACCAAAATTGTTCAGGAGTCTCTTAAGGTCAGCGGGAGTCTAATATACTGAAATTGTTTGTGAAAAATGTAAGAAGAGATGCCATAGGCAAACAGAGTATTGCAAACCATTTACTTCCTATTTGTATTTAATACTGTTTGTATTACTTGAATGTTATGCTTCAGTTCAGAAGAAAGCATCACATAGCTTGTCACTCACTTCACAAGAAGCCACAAACTGCCCTCAGTCCCAAACTGCCCTTTGTTGGAGCTGGCCGGGTTCACAACATGGGCAGAGAGATGAAGCTACCCTCTTTTGATGAGTCTGTCCAGGTGCTCTTTGCTCACCAGACGCCTGCTGTGACTTTGTCTTTTGTTAGCTGGAAGCCCAGGCTCTCACAAGGCTGAGCTGATCAGGCCAGGCAGAACAAAGACCAAATATGGATGAAGTGATAAGATGCAAGAGAGGGTAGAAAAGAGGTGGATCTGTGGAAAAACTGGTCCTCTGGTGTCACCAGGGAAGTGTGCACAAGATTATTTGCAAAAGGTGAAAGAGGCAAAGGAAGAAAATGCCTAATGTGGGATGTTATTGGCAAAACAGGCTCAACTCAGGGAATTTTTACTTGCTTCAGTTTATTGCCAGTGAACAGAAGCTTCTAATCACTGATTTAGGTATTGAGAAAAAGAAACTGTGAACAATTAAGCAAACACTTGGGTAAGCAGCTTTCTTGACTCTTCTTCCCCAGGCACTATTCAGCAAAACACCTTTCCTCCTCCCTAGCCTCACCTCCCCCTGTTTTTGATGTGGGTTACACTGAATAATCCCAGAGGTTGGGACCATTTACACAATAGGTTTATTCTGCTGCCTTTCCACACTCCTTACTGGTATCCCTTCGGCCATCTGTAATTTTTGTGTTTTTTTCTCTGTCCTTCTTGCCTCTTACAGTTTTGCCTGTTGGCCACAGTCCCTCAGAGCTGCCCTTTCCATAATGTTGATCACCAGTCCCACAGGGTTGTCCCTGCCCACTCTGGGTTGCCTATAAGCCACAGGTTGCCTCTCTTTAACATGGAGCTCTTCCTTCCAAGAGTGTGTCCCCGGCTCCATGTCTCCACAATTATCTGTGTCTTCATTTGTCCAAAAGTGTTACCTGTGTATCTCCTGCTTGCAATGGCTGCTAATCTTCCTGAAATATGTCTGAGCTGGGTTGCTGTGGGATCCTCTGCCTGCCTGGCTGCAGCTGTGGTGTGTGGTGGTTGCACAGCCTGGCTGCAGAAATGGCTGGACCCAGCTGCGACTGGCACGTGGGTCCCCACCACACAGGTCCCTGCCACAGCCCCTGCTGCTGAAATCCAACCATGAGTGAAATCCAATCCAACCAACATATCTTAAGTGAGACTGAAAGATAAAGAAACTAATTTTTTTCCAGGGAATGGCCAGACAGTGGAAAAGGAATGCAGCATGCAAGGAAGGCATGCAAAGAGCGAAGGTATAACTGAAATTCACCTCTCCTTGTACAGATAAGCATTTACTCCTCCTTGTATGTTATAAGAATACTCAGTAAAATGGCCAAGCAGCACTTTGAAAAGTTACTCCAGAATTTCGGCTGTAGAGTAAAAAGCTTATGTGTTATTTGGGAACAGTAAAGAGCAGGAAAAAGATCTCCTCCTGCCAGTGATGGACCCTCTTTCTCTTGCCAATTTTTATTTTCAGTGAATTTGCTATACTGATTCAAACACTAAGGACTGCAAATGATTCTACTGTCATAATTATTCTACTGTCATATCCCATTTATATTTACCTCCTGCAAGGGATGAAAAGGTAAAGAACACCTTGGCTCTGCTGCAGGAATTCCAGGCATCCCTTCCCCAGTAACCAGCTTTTGTGAAGAGATTCTCGTGACCCTGAGGAGAAGGAGAGTGGGGATCCATCACAGGCTTGTTTCAGACTATTAGTTCCTCACCTGAGTGAACAAACTTGACCTGTCCTCTTACCAAATGAATGGTAGATTTTGTGACTATTGCCAAAGTCCTTATTCTGCAGTCCAGAATTTCTCTCTAGGAGTCAAGACCGGTAGGGTTTCTTGGCACAGGGTGATTGCCCTTCTGGAGGAGGAACATCTGAGAGATTCCTCAACACAGCTCTAGAAAGCAAAATTTGTTCTTATACATCCTCATCCATGCATGAGAGGCCATCATCACCACAGCCAGAATATTGACAATGTAGTGGCTGCAGCAAACCCAGCTGATATGGTAGCAGGCTCTTACAATTAGACTTGCAGTGATCTCTGTCCTGCTTCTCCCATTTCACTGCTGTCATACCAGTTTGTGATGAATTTTCTGTGCTGGCTTAAAAGCCTTTCCTACATCACAGAATTGCTTTTCCAATTTTTTAAATGATTAATATAAGAAGTTGTCTATGATTGCCATAAAAATGACATAATGAGAAAAAGCTCTTGTTACCTTGGCTGTAAATCATCCCAGCGATCCTGATGTAATCACTTTCCTCTCAGGCTTCCCTTCCAGGGTTTGTGATACAATCATGGGGCCTGGACTTGCTCAATCCCCACCTGGTACAACCTAGCTGTGCCTGCTAGTGATTTGATTGGTCCACCACTGGCATCAAACAGATTTATCTTTGCAATTAGGCTTTTTTTATACCTCAGATTTTTAATCTGTCCCTCTTTATAGGGAGTCTTCTCTGCTTCTTCCTACATGTAAGAAAATATGTGATAAGGGGTAAGATCTACTTAGCTTTTGTCCTCTAAAAATTAAGCACTTGGTCTGTGCTACTTGTCTGTCTTTTTAATCAGAGAAGACAAAAACCTCCTCCAGAGGGCAACTGATCCTGTTTAAACAGATGTCTAGCAGATATGGAAAGAACTGTCCTTTTGAGGTGCTTTTAATGTTGTCTGCACTGACTGTAGATGAAACTCAGATAACTAGATTAACACCACTATTTTAGATGGCTAAAGAACTGTTGATGCCTAGAGGATGGATAAAGCTGCTTTCTCTTTTACTGATTGACAAAGCAACAAGACTGTCCCTCAGCTGTTTTGTACACAACGCTTTCCTGGGCTTTTGTGAGGATGGAAGGAAAGTTACAGAGGGAGTAGAAGGCTTTCCAGGAGCCTGACCAGTACCACAGCCCAGTGTTGTGCATTTTCAGTCTCAGTCAGTGGCTGGGTCTCTCATGACACAAGGATAGTACTACAGTATGAGTATTCCATCGTATGCCACACTGGAGGGCTGAATGAGTATGAAAAGTGAGGTGCAAGAGGATGACAACCAGCTTGCAGCTGGCCCTGCTCCACACAACCAGTCCAGGGATGCTGCTCTGCTGTAGTCCAGGCAGGAAATGCATGGAGGATAAGATATGTGGAGCAAATTGTTTCTGGCCTGGAGCTGAAGGATGCTTGGGGATATGGTAGCACTTTAAACCAGGGATTTCACCTTATATGAAATATTTATTTTTGCCTTGTGTTTAGTATTTTTGAAAACTTTATCAAGTTACGTTTTAAAATTATCATGAAGTTTTAAAAGTCGGTGTCACTCAGTTGCTTTTTAAAGATTTTTGTATAAAGTTTAGATTCTGCAGAGGTGGAATAAAACTTTTCTTTTTATAGTCACAAAACTCAAAACCAGAAAGGTAGGTATTTTGTGCTGCTTCATTGTGATTCATACTTTATCGGTGGAGCTGAAGAGAGTCACAACTGGTTTTAGCTGTGCTGGAGAGAATATCTGTTTTCCTGAGCCCAGGCTACAGTCTGCATATTATTTATGTATTCACATACTTAAGTAGAGTTGTAAGTAAGCTCTAATGAATTAAAGAAATATTTGTGGTTTGACCACTGGGAACATGGCAAATATCTGTAAACAACACTCCTGTCCCAAACCCTCTTTGCTTTCAACACAGAAGTCAACCTCTTCTTGCCTCACAACAAAAGATAAGTCTTAAGCTATGGATCCTATTTAATGGAGAAGTTTCACGGTTTTCTGTTCCCCTTCTTTTGTTTGTTCTTCAAAGCCTGAGACAAAAGCCTCCAGTGCAAGCTGCCTGCTGTGCACAGCCCGGGTACCTGTTTGCTGAGGTCAGGGCTACGTGCGGTTGGAGCAGCGCTCTTGGCACTGGTATCCTGCCAGCAGAAAACAGATGCATCCCAAGTGAGCCGAGTGTGAGAGCCTTTGGCACAACTGTGGGATATCCCCTGGGTGAAATCCCACCTTGCTCAGCCTGTGGAAAATCTTGCTGATGGCAAACAAGCCAATGAAGACTCGAGGGCTATAGTTTTTCTTGCAAATTAGGGATGCTCAGGGCTGTTTTCTGCCCTAGAACCGACTGGCACAGTCTGGAGATACCCAACTGCTCAACTCCATGCATGCTGGGTTCAGAATTTGCCTGGGAGAGTGCTCGTAGGCTCACCGTGCAGGCAGCTGAGCTGAAGCTCTGCACCAGTGTTGATGTAGCACAACTGAAGCTGAAATTTCATAACAAAGCAGGCAAAATGACATGTAATAAAAGATCCCAAGAACTTTCCAATTTTCTGTGGAGATGATCAAATCACAGACAAGATGACTAATTTGTGATACTGAAACTTTGGTTCCCTTTGCCTAGAATTGAATACTTGTTATCTGTGATGCTTCTGAGAAGCCTTCCCAGACCTACACAGTGTATTGAAGCACATAATTTTCAATCCTCTGGCTATTTAAATCTAAATCCTTTGAGCCTCACTGTATTTATATATTTGTTAAAATGACAATTATTTGGATTGTGGTTATCTCAGCACCTTGTCATCTGAGAGGTGTGAAAGCTCCTGTTAGCCACGTTGTGATAATTTTTCAGACACCAAACAGTATAAAAATATTGAGGCTGTAGTCAGAAGAGTTTCTGAGCCAGTTAGGCCAGTTAGCCAGGGCTGGTGCACCACATACTGTGAACACAGCATTCGAGGTGGTGCAGATGCTCAGTCAGGAGCAAGAGGAAGATGATAGCAGAATCTGAATGTGCTTGTCAACAGGAGCCAAATGAGGTGTGAAACTCGGCTTTAACTGTGCTGTTATATCTAGGGATGTTTGAGGTCCCTGGCCCGGCAGAGAAGGACTGAGGGGAACTGGAGACCAGTCCTGCTGCAGGGACTATCAGGTACTGACATGGGATCCTGTGCCAGGGGCAGAGTGGGAAGTGCTGGGGAGGCTGAAATGAGATCTGACTGGGACAGGTACAACTGGCAGTGCTACAGCTCTACATCCCTGAAAGCAGCACCCCCTCAGTCCCTCTTGACAGATGGTGAAGAAAACATTGAAAAGCCATTGCAATGGTCATTGCAGGGGCTCCAGGTTACACCTTAGAGCAGCCTCTCAGTATACACAGTTCTCCCACCTGTGTACATTGTGCATGTTGTATGTGAATGGGTGTATGCTGTACACAGGTGTAAATGAATTCTCCATATATTTCTATTCCCTATAAATTCCCTCCTTGGTTATACATGGTCTCTTCCCAAATGTGACTGCAGGACATAACGGACATAAAAGTAGCTTAAAAATATTATGTTCAAAGATGTTGTGAAAATGACACAATTTAGAAGCAAGAGATAGGGCTCTTTAATTTTTGGCTGCTCAGGTAACTATGCTACCAAATCTGTCTGGGAGTCTTACATGTGTAAGATATGTTCACTCACAGGCTTCAGCTACAGTCCTAGGAGTTCAGAAAGATGTGCAAGAAATCTGAGCAAGAAGCTCAGACCTGAATTTTGCCATAACTGTAGTCTTCCTTTCTTTTCCTCTTTTTTTTTTTTTTTTTTTTTTTTTTTTTTTTTTTTTTTTTTTTTTTTTTTTACAGATACAGTCTATAGCTAAAGATACAAATTTTTACAGTATAGCTAAAGACACAAATACTTTTCTGGTGCCTTCACTGAAGGCTTTTCTGTTCTGCTCCTCTCCACAGATGTCTGGGACTTGTGGCTGGCACAGGGCTGATGCATTTCATGCTGAACAACACTGTCTTGGGTTGCAGTGGAAGAGAAGGAGAGATAAAAAGTAGCTTCTGTGGAAGGGGCATTGCTGGCAACTGGTGAGATCTGTGAGAGCAGCGACTAGGCTTCGTAAACCTGTGAGCCAGACAGTCACCCCAGTGTGAGTGTGTGGCCCCACTTATGTGCCTGTGCTCTCTGTCAAGGAGGAAGATGTACAGAGGCAGAATCATACCCTGGTTTTGGTGCCATCCCAGTTTCTCACACAGGTCTTATCTTTCTTCATTCCTGCAGATGTTTACATAGGACAGACACAAATGCTTTCTCTCCAAAGACTCAAAGAGAGAAGTAGGGGAGCTGAAGACCCCACCTTCCCCCCCAGGTCTGTTCCCAGGCCTGGTGTGGGAGTCAACAGCCTCATGCTCTGGTGACACTACACTGGGGTGACAGCCTCCCATGAAGTCCTGGTAAATCCAGTCATAATAACAGTACTTTAAAGCACTAATACACACCAAATTTGGTCAGAAACTGGTTAAAATCAGAGGAAGTGCAGATTTGTTGATATAGCCATCCCTGTGTAGGAGCTCTTGGCCAGCATGGTTATGTCTGTCAGGGAACACTGTTCTTCACACCTGTGGCAGATGTATCATTGCCAAGCAGAAGTCTGTGCTGTAGACCTGGCCTCACTCAATCCTTCATGTTTGTGCTCTGAGAACCACAGGTATTTTTCACACAAGATAAGAAAGCAGGAGGAGGAGGCTGAAACAATGGCCAGTTGTTTTCCACTCAGGAAGTTATTGTTCAGTGGGTTTATCTTATTAGTATTTTTATCACATCACCTCTCAAATGTATCTGTACTACCTGAAATATCTCAGGAAAAAAAAAAGAGAAGAGGCAAACTTGAAAAAAAGGAAGATTTGGAGTCACTTAACCCATTAATCTATGGGACTGGACAGCCCAGCTCTGGCTACAGCAAGCCTGTTCACAACAAACCTCCCAGCTTTGAATGAGCCCTGGGTAGATGGGCTGTGCTGCACTGCTGGAGCTGGGAGAGTGTCCTGAAGCTGTGCTCCAGCCTAGGCAATGGCCATTGCACAGCTGGAGTCCATGAGGATGAGCAGTGGAGCAAACATGCCTCTCAGTGGCACTCTGAACACTGTTCCATGTTGAAAGAGCTGGTGGACAGGCAAAAGGAGATAGAAATCCCAGAAATCCCAACTACTCTGCATTGTCTTTGCTGTTTGTGCTGTACCTGATATCCATTTCAGTTACTGGAGATGGAGTAAAGGAAGATAAAAAAGAATAAAGAAGTGTAATAAAATGCCAGACAGGCACAGTACAGAAAGAGAACAAGGAAAGCATAGCTGCCTTGGGTACAATAAATCTTATCTTTAAATACTTTAAGCAGCTTTCTCACAATGATGGATCCCTTGGAGAGACTTAAACTGAAATAGCTAGTTAGGGAACTAAAGTTCTAATTTGAAATCAGCTCTTAAAAGCAGAACTAAAGCCCTATCTGTATTAAAACACAAACTGAACCTGGCTAGGCAATAATATATGTCTCTAGGGTGACTTTATAGCCATATATTTCCAACGATATTATAAGCAGCAGGAGGTTAGAATGAAGGATTCTCTGATGATGTTGGCATGCTGGCAATGGATAGAGTTATAAGCAGTCTGAGACCAATGCTTGTTGGCCTTTGAGAGCAAAATGTGTATATACTTCAAGACAAAAAAAAAAAAAAAAAAAAAAAAACCAAAACCAAAACAAAACCAAAAAAAAAAAAAAAAAAAAAAACCAAAAAAAAAAAAAAAACAAAACCAAAAAAAAACCAAAAAAAGGAGACATTTAATAGACACAGTCTCACAGTCTCAGATTTCCCCAAGATGAACACAGAATACATTCTCTAGCTTACATATAAACACTCATAATGTCCTATCTGTGTCTGATAATACGTTGTGACCTTTCCTATCCCAGTAGCAAACTTTGAGAAAAAACAATGGAAAAGATTAGACAGGAGAGCCAGCACACTGCTGTGCCAGGAGAAACAACCTGCTGCAATCATAGAGCCAGCAGTCCCCTCTGTGGTATCTGGGCTGGGTCCGACCTTGGGAGCCCAAATTCATCACTCCCATGAGCCCAAGCAATGTCCCCTGTTGAAGCCGGCCCTGACTTCTGCTGCCTGCTCTCACCTTCACTGCAGAGCATCCCTCCCTCCAGGGCAGTGGCAGAACAGATGCTGTGCTTGCTCCCCAGCTAGTCTTGCTCAGCCTCTGTCAATAATGATTGACTGAATTTTGAATGCTGAATGGGGCAGTTCAGCGAGGACAGGCTACCTGTTCTGCCAGCTCTCCTTCTGTGGGAACACTGATTGCCAAGAGAGTGGGACAAGCTCCAGGAGTTTGTATCATCATATCCAATCACAGCTTCCTGAAGCAGAGGTCAAACTTTATGTTTGATCACAGCAGTGGGGCAGAGAAACAACTACAGCTGGTTACATTCTTGATCTATAGAAACTTTATCTGACAATGACTGTAAATCCGAGCTGTAATTCCCACTACAGGTAATGCATTTTTTACCGCAGACGTCACCTGAGATAAAAGTAAGACTCAAGAGGTGTGACTTCTGAATGTTTCAAAATACTTTCTTTCTCAAAATATACTAAAAAAATATTTGGGGCTCTGGAGGAGGTATTGCCAGAATGTGGGCAACTTGTGGGCAACTTTTCCAGATCTCCTGTGTAGGCATTCCCAGTGATCTGAAGAATGGTTCTATCATCAACAAGGGCACATCGTGACAGACAAGGGGGAATGGTTTGAATTGAAAGAGAGCAGGCTTAGATTATTTATACAGAAAAAATTCTTCGCTGTGAGATTGGTGAGGCACTGGAACAGGTTGCCCAGAAAAGCTGTGGATTCTCCAACCCTGGAAGTGTTCAAGGCCAAGTTGGATGGAGCTCTGAGCAACCTGGTCTAATGAAAATTGTCCTTGCCCAAGGCAGATAAGTTGGAAACTAGATGATCTTCAAGGTCCTTTCCAACCAAGGCAATTCTGTGATTTGATGATCTGTGTGGAAATTCTCCCTAACAAATGTAGTGTGTCCAGAATTTAATGAACTGCAGCAACACATGTTTTGAGGCACAGAACACTTGCTGAAGTAATACTTGCACTCATGTCTCTGATTTACTTTTCTGATAATTTTTGTACTACCTGTCAACATATGTGTGCAGCTCCTGTGTGAGCACATTCTGCAAATGACATGTCTGGCTTGTTAAAAAATAAGGCAGCTCTTTTCTATATCTGGGTATAGTTATATTATTTTATATCTAAAAACATCTCTGATTCATTATGGAGCAAGGTTGACCAGGAACATTAAAACATTACCTCCCACCCCCATGGCTGAAGCTGAGTGACTAAAAGTAGGTATGTTGAAAGAGGAATTTTGTGGGAGAAAAAGAGAATTGCTATTAACCTCCAAATTCAAAAGCTAATGATCTTCACTTTGTTGCTATGGCAAAATCTCTATGGTGTGCCTTCCAGAACCATGTGGCTACTGCCCAGAGGGCTCTAATCATGGGTTCCAGCTACTCAGTGTTAAAAGTAGCTCACCTGAAATTGAAACCAGAGATTTGTTCAATAATTACATCTTTACACACAGAATGGTGTGAGGCATTTTCTCACAAAGATGGCTGGAACTCAAAGTTTGAAATAAGGGCAAATTGGAAAATGTGCAAGGGCAGCTTGATTCAAGTATGATTGATTTGTTTTTTGCCCTTCCTTAGGCAAGATGACTTAGTTCAGAAGCAAACTTCATTATTATCACGAGTTGGCAGCCAAATACACTAGAGGTATACTTATTTGTTAAATAAATACAGGGAGTATGCTTCACTGATTCACCACACCCACATGAAGCTCTGAATAATTACAGGCTTGTTGGCAGATGAGCTAGGGTTGTTGGTCTTGTGGGTTTTTGTTTGTTTGTTTGGTTTTTTTTTGGTTTTTTTTTGTTTTTTGTTTTTTTTTGCAAACATGGGTCTTATTAATAAGTCATAAATAACTGGCTTTGATGGAGTTGATAATTTTTCACAGAAATGCTAAATGATTGTTCTAAGTGCACTTCTACTACCAAAAGGGGGGTTGTATTTAGTTATTGCTAGTAGTCATTCATTGGTAAACTTCAAAAGATCAGTTTTCTACCAGGTTTAAACCTGACTGAGATAGCAAAGCTTTATGTAGGGTAGGGATGCTCTCTCCAACCACCACTGCACGTTAAGAAAACTTGGCTTCAGTAATTTTAAAATTACTATTAACTTATACACACTTCAGTGTGTCTAGCTGTTCTCTCAGAAATATCTCTGCAGCTTTCCAGTTGGCATCTTTTACCACATTTACACAAAAAACTAAAGGAGTGGCAGGGATTACTTGCTCTGGATGTCATTTCCTGGTTCATGTTCTTAGCCATATCTTAAGCTGTCTGTAATGGGTGGTCAGCAGTAAGAGCTTCAGCTACTGGCAGAGCTCCAAGCATCACGTGGCCATGCTGCTGTGGTATTTACAACATAGCTAGGGGCCAAGAAACTGGTTAAAGGCTATTGTAAACATCCACTTGGCACCTTCAGCTTGCTTACCTCCTAATTCCAACAAATCTGCAGGAATGAGGCCTTATGGCCAGAAAGGGAGAAGGAGCATGTTGTACACTGCTTGGGAGGACACATGGTGGGCATCCACTGCTGATCAGGCACCCTCTGTGCTGTGGGACTGCCCACTGAGAACTGCAGCCATATCCACCCAGCTCTGTTGTCTCATGCTCTTTTTTTTTTTTTGCCTTTCATTACTCTTGTTTAGAATTCAGCCAAATAACAAAGACTCAGCAATTCTCTGTCAATGCTGTGTGGTCTGTGCATGTCTCCCCACATATTGGTACTGCTGGGGAGAATAGCTAAGGCTAACAGGCCTTGACTAGAAAAGTAGCTGATAGACAGAGTGGAGCAGAGTATTGCTCTCCCAGATTTTCTCCCTGGGATAATTGCCTCTGTGAGAATCAAAGGTAATTTACTGTCTCTTAATCCTTTTTCCTCTTTTGCTTGTTCCCATATTAATATTTTTCCCATTTTTGATAATAAAGGCACATAAATTTATGCCAAAACTTTCCAAAGCGTTAACACACTTTCCATGCAAATTGTCACTGTTCCCTACAATGTTTCTAAGGATGCACTGTGCAGTGAGTCTGAATCCCATAAACGTGCACTTCTGTCTCCACATCTGGATTCTCTTGCTTTAGAAGCTTTCCAGGATTTTTGATTTGGATTTATTCCTCCCATAGTTTCATTATTCTCAGTCTGCTCTCTCTGACATTTCATTATGGTAAATAAGAAAAAGCTGTCACTACTGTACAACGATTATTGTTTCAATCACCCTTTATCTCTGGCTGATTTATATTTCTAAATGTTAGGCCAAGGAATAATAGCTGCAACAATGTGTGAGGAACAAAGTGTCTTACAGAGAGAGGCCAGATCACAGTCAAGAGACTTGGAGGTAAGCCACTCACTAGATTAGAGTTGCAAAATCTACAGTAGGTTGAATGGGAGAGATGGAGGGGAAGCTGTGAAAAAATATTTTTCAAAACCTTCAATGCTTGGCATTTTTGTGGCTTTCCCTCTCCAGGAGCTGATATTGCTAATCCCTTTCTAAAGGTGTTTGAACAACGTTGTCCTCAGGGGTCCACCCACCTCCCAGCTCCACCTCCTTGTTCCCTGCTCCTTTGTTTCTGCATCCTGGTCTAAATCCTTATGGGATCGATAAGGAAAAGAACTGCCTTGGCATGGCACACTGAGCTGGAATGCTTGCTGAAGTTGATTAACACTGGTCAAAGAATATTTTAGACTGACTACTTGCCAGGTTCTGGAAGTAAGCCTGGCAAGTAAGCTCCCCTTTTCTTCCAGGGAGGCTTTAGAAAGAGACATTGAAGGAGAGTGCAAACCACAGTGCTTGTCATAGCAAAGCTATAAATGATTCCCACATTAGTGAGGGCCCTTCATTTTGGAGGAATAAGTGGGGAAGAATGATCATAACCCATGGTGATATCTAGCTGTTGGAGGTTAGACATTTGCAGGCTGATAAACTATTCTGCTGCTTAAAGTGATCTTTTTTCCAAAGGGACAGATTTTCTTCCCTTCATGTGGACTATCACATCTTTGTTCAAGTTAGTGGAGCTGACCCCTGCTGAATATGTGTTTTAGAGGCTGTAGTCTCAAAATCTAGCCTGATTTTTCCTGTTGCTTTTTATTTACCAGTAGAAAATGAATCCTCAGTAGGATATAAACACTGTGCCAATACAAATCACCCTGAAATTTCAAGAGGGTGTGATGTTCCCACTCTCTTTCTTGTTGTCTGTTCTATTGTGAACCCTACTTATATCTGAGTGATTATTAACCATTGTCCACCCTCAGCAGAGAATTGTCACAAATAAATAGATTCCTATTTTATTATAATTTTGCTGCTCCTACAAGCTTTGTTTACTAAGTGGAAATATGCTAGGTATGTTAATATTAGCAAGATACAGAAGTGTGATGGAAATCAAGCAAGTCAGATAATAAATATGGTTTTTTTTATGATAGCCAGTTGGGAGCATATTGTGGAGGCAGAAAAGAGTTCTCTTCAAAACAGGATATGGACATCTCCAGAGATTCGGTGAAGGAGTGTCCAGATGCTGGACCCTTCTTAGCTCCAAAGGCTGTTAAAGGTATATATTCATTATAGTTTCCTTTTATTTTATAGCCTCACTCAACAAAGTGATAAGATAGCAAATAGCACTGCGTGCATTCAACTCACTGGCAAACAACATGGGGTAAAGTCAGTCAATAAAGCTAATTGTACCTGACAATCTGGTTAAAAGCATCGTTAGCCAGTCATCAGGACTACTCCAGCTTCACTCAACAGACTCAACCACTAGATAAATCACACTTGGACATCTCTGAAGTTTAGGATTAGGTCTAGCCCTTCAAACCAAAGCTGCAGATCTCTTTCAAATCAACAAAAGCAGGCTGGGTTGCACTGTCTGTGTAACCCAGATATGTGCTCTGCAAGGATATGCACCCTCATTCAAACTGACAGTAACAATAGTGATGTTAGTAATTATACTACCAACATAGTGAAATGTGAAAGAACAGACCCCTAAGACAAAAATTACTCTACTTAGATAAATAGGTAATGCATGTGGATTTATTTACCAGGTCCAGATATTTCTAAACACTTTCAAAATAGTCCTCACTGGATATAAGCTGTCATTTTTGTCTCATTAAGGCCTGTGTGAAACTGAGGGGATGAAGATGAGCAGTAAGTTTATCAAGGATTATAGTTATTGATAATGCTTCTGTGGGGGAGGCACTGGAACAGGTTGTAACACAGCGTGAATGCCCCATCCCTGGAAGTGTTCAAGGCCAGGTTGGACTGGGCTTTGTGCAACCTGGAGTAGTGGAAGGTGTCTCTGCCCATGGCAGAGGGGTTGGAACTAGAAGACATTATAAGGTCCCACCCAAATAATTCTGTGATTCTGCGTTTCTCTGATTCTCTGATAATGAATGTTTTGGAAAAGATAAGGAAAAAGAGATCCATCTTCTTCAGGGGATGCCAATTTTTCAGCCAGAGGTTAGACAGGGAAGGGAAGGCAGTGTGTCTGCCTACTGAGGTTTCCCACAGGCTCCTTTGGGATGTTCTCTTCTGGGTCCTCTCTGAGACACCACTGAGCACTGCACAGCCAGTCAGTCCCTACATAACAGTACTTTATTACTAGTAAATTGCTGAAGCTGTTTCCTTCAGGCTTGGCTTCGACTCCATAATCTGTTTAAAGAGTTGACGAGGAAGGATGACACAGAGAAGTAGAGTGGCACTAAACCAGAGATGTTATCAACAGCATCAGATAAAGTCATTGCCTGCTCTGGGAGGCAGCACAACTGCATAGCTTCATACTCAGGCTGGTCTGGGGATCTCCTCCTGCCTCCCTTGCCTTTGCAGGCAAATCCTGGCCCCTTTGCCTTTGGAGGTCTACCAAAGTACTCCGAAATGATCGAGCTGTGTGATAATGTTATAAGAGCTGCTGTTCCTGGCTGTGACATCTCTCGTGGCTGGGGACACAGGAGGGAAACGTGGTCTGCTGGCATGCAGCCAGGCAGCTGGGGCTGCTACTAGTCTTGTCTTGAAGGCCAAAGGAAATTTAAAATAAATATTCTCTTCAGGAGGGCAAATGCCAAGGCTCAAATTTAATGGAAAATTTCCCAGAGGGAAATGTGCATCATGTGGGGCTCTCAAAATGGGAACAGACTTCAGAAGATATTTCTCAATGACATTATTTATGTTTATTTTTCAGTGCTGTGGTAGCTCCCAGAAGCTATGAACCAAGTGCCTCTTAACCTTGGGACTCTATAAACACAGGCTGAAAGGGTGATCTTGTTCCGGAAAGCTTTCTCTCTTTGGCAAGCTGACATCTGAGCTGATGATGTTTTACTTAAATTGAGCTAGTAAAATATACAGTGAGTGCCTGTTTTTCCAGCTGGGTGCTTACCTGTCTCTCTCTCTCTGTGTCCTGTGCTTGGCCACGTGTCTCTCACCTTTTGTGGACTGTGGCATTCCTTCTGTGGCTTCCCCATTTCCATTTTCAAGTGTGTGCTCCTAAGGCATCACAGTCATGCCTGATAGTCACTTGGAATAGTGTAAATAATTTTAAAAAGAGAAGAAAATGCAATTTTCCCCCAATTTTCCTGACTTTGTTTTAGCATGTTAGAAGCTTTCTGATAGGGAGAATGATGGTCTGTGGAGGAAGGTATAAAACTTTACTCTGAGCCCTGCCTCAGCACAGTCCCTGCCCTAACTTGAAATGGGGCAAAAATTAGTAGCTTATAAGAGCATCTTTTCAGACTGGATACATCTTGTTTCGTAGGATGGGCATCTGACAGGTTCTTGTGTTTCCACATTGTTTATATCTCATTTTCCCTGCTATACACAGTAAAAGCTATAAACATATTAGAGGCAGTTTCTGCTTTGGTCAAAGTTACATTCAAGTGTAATTTAATATTCCTTTGGGAAATAAATAGTCACACAATCTTGATGAAATTAAGCTCCTTGTCTGTATAAATTAGGTCCAAACTACTTTTTATGGTAGCTGGAAGCACCATTGTCACTAATAGAAACATCTCATGAAGAAAAGGTATTTAATTTCTCTCAGTTTATGTTGTATGCTACTTCTGTAGTCTGGTTTGGCTTGTTAAAGCTAACCTGGAATTAGTAATTTAGATCTTAGGCTTTAAATTAGTGGTTTGAGACAGCTGCTCTGTGAGTGTCTGCACAGTGCCTGTGGCCCAGATGATGATTTTGAAAGCAGAGCTGGGATCAAGTATTAAAGGCAGGAACTGTTTCAGACACTCTCAGCAAGCCAGACCCTCCTGGTGGTATGAGGGACTCCCAGAGGAGTCTGAGAGCACCACGGTGGTCCTGCCCACCCACTCCCGTGCATCCCTGCCCTCCCAGCTCAGCTTCTCTGCCCCTTATTGGAAACCCAAATAGGATAAAAAATAACCCCACAAATAAAGCAAGTAGTCTGCAGTTGGTTAAGATCCTTGAGCAGATGGCAACAGACGGTGTGGCCTCATGGTGAGGGAACAGCAAAAGAAAGCCAGTGACAGAGATAGGGATTACATCAGGGCAGATTTGGATCAGCCACAGGTGCTATGGAACAGCACCCTTAGGGACCCAGGGCAGGGATGAGAACTATGGAGAAGAAAGACTGTGCTGCACCCAGCCTGAGCTGGAAATGGGAATTGTAGTTTAACTGTGTGTGAAATGGGAATTCACCTGAGTGTTGGCCACACTAACTCAGTAACACTACTGATGTATTCTGCTCTTCACAGATTTCATGGGCTATTAAAAAAGGTGATGGAGGAGAAAATACAAGTAAAACATAAAGCACTGTGAGAGGTATGGAAAAGAGAACAATGATGTACCTACTTATTACATTAGGGACTAAGAGGCAGCCACTGAAATTATCAGGTAGTGAATTAAAAGGAAATGGAAGGACTATGCAGAACTAAACTGGTTGGAAAGGAGCTACGGAACTTAGATATCCAGGGCCCCAGAGAATTGTTCCCCACAGCAAGATACACTCATCAAGCAAAAATTATAAGAAAAATCTTCATATATCATAACATACTTTGGCTTGGAGAGGGTCTCAAAGGTCACCTGGTCCAAGCCCTGCTCAAAGCAGGACCAAATGTGGTGTTAAGTTACATTTTTATGTGATCGAGTATAATCAAAATGTCCATGTTGTATTGACCTTTGTGTGTATGGACTACTTTTGATCTCACCTTTCCTAACTTTTGAGTGCTTGAGTTGCTAACAATGCTTTTGCAGTGCACTGGAATATTTCCTGGCACTAGACTAGCAGAGGCAGTTGGGTATTTTGCTGTGCAAGAGTTGCAACTTGTCCTAGCAATTATAAACCCCACCTGCAATTATTTTTAGGCATAAAAAGGTAAGCTGGCTTTAAAAAGCATGTCTTAAGAGCTGTATGAATCTAGCAAAATTGCAACATTGCCTTGAAGAAATGTGCTGAGGCATGTGAGCCTTCAACAGATCCAGTCTGCTGACAGGCTGGATCTGGAGTGGCACCATCTTAGTAAACCAATAAAATAACGGGGGCTAGTTTCCTAAGGGTATGGCCCAAGGGAATTTCGAATTGTTCAGCTGAAAGTTGGAATTAGTGAGTCAAACTCTTCCCTGAATTAGACTAATTAAATTGTGACCTCAGCTTTGTTACCCCAGATTTCCATTCAAAAAATACAGGGCCTTATACTGCAAATGTACAACAGAAGACACCAAATTTCCATCCAGTTTTGAAATGAAATATTTCTCATTTTCTTTAGCTACAATGTGTTTCCAGAATATGATAAGAAAAAAGTTTGGTTTAATTGGGAATAAAAAGGGAAAATTATGGAAGAGGATAATCCACACGAAGGAATGCTTCATGCAGGGCATGAAGCATTAAAAACTTAGAAAAGCTTGAAGCTATGGATTCATGAACAAGCAGGAAATTACATTCAGGTGTAAACTTTGAGCTCAGTCTCTGATCCAGGTGCAGCTATTCAGGACAAGGGATGAGGTGATTGTGAAAGGCTACACCCCACATGTCAGTGGCAATAACTGGAATGGTGGGTGACACATTCATGGACAGGTAGCCTGCACTCACCTGGGAGCTTCAGAACTCTGAAAGCTCCAGAGCACCTCTGTCTCAGCTGTCTGTGTATGCACCGTGACCCTGAGGTCTTTGCAAGGCAGCACAAAAACAGGATAGCTTGGGAAGGACTGCAACGAGCACATCCAAGTAGTGCAGAGCAAATAAATGGGATCAAACTAAAGGAACTAGGAGGCAGAAGAGAGGTGAGTTGACAGAAATGGCCTGTGGAAAACAATACTTGCATATTCTTTCTCTCAATTGTCTGCTGCAGCCTTCAGGGGAATGATATCCCACAGAACACAGAAACCAAGAGGTTTCCATCAGTCCTTGGCCAGGAAACAAATGGGTGGATGGGAGCAAAGAAGTCTAAGAATGGAGTCTGCAGATCCATGAGGAACTCCCCTGGCTAACAGTCCAGTGAGGCAACAACAGAGGCAGGCACCTTTGGGGTAAATCACAGGTCACGGGACTGGGAACAATGGTGACAACAGGATCAGTTACCCAGCAGTGTCTGCTAACCAGAAACTTGGAAACAGTCCAGAATCTGCTGGTGGAGAAGAGCCACAAGCAAGGTCAGTGGGTAACCAAAAGGGACAGCCACACCAGAAGGAGGAGGCCCTGCAGAAGGAGAGCAGCATGAAGATAAAACACCAAAACATGAAGTGGGTTTAATAGGCATCCTGGGGCTTTGAGGTGCACCTTTCTGCAGTGGGAGTTCACTGAAAGACATGTCCTCAGGAAGAGTTGCATATCAGGAAAATCCTGCCAGAGTGAGTCAAGAAACTTTTAAGTAGCATGCAGAAAATAATACTTGGAGAAAGTCCTTCAGAAGCTGGAGGAGGAGGAATTTGGATGCAGCAGCACAATGCTTGTTTCTGCACATTAGTTCACAGGCTTCAGGGATAAAATATCTGTAGGGAGTCACTGAGCCACTCGGGTTTCGCTGCCTGGAAACCTTTGCTAGCGATGGCCAGCATCCAGCAGGTCACACAGCTGAAGATGCTACTGAGGATGATGCTGGTCTTGGAGCCAGTGCTGACCTGATCAATGACATACTGGATTCCTGCCTTTGCCACAAGCAGGGTTGGGAAGCACCTTATCCGTCTAAATTATTCACCCAAAACTTTGGCTCTTTTACCGCGTGCCTTTGCTGGGGAAAACAAACAAACAAAAGCGTTTGTTATCATCTTTCAGCGTGGTTCATTCGCTTTGACCCCAGCAGGGAAAGGGCTGCCGCTGAGCCGTGGCTGCCCGGGAATGCCCGAGCGCGGCCGGGCGATGCTCCCGCTCCCGGGCAGCGGCTCCGGGCGGGCGCAGCCGCAGCGCCGCCTCCCGGCACAGCCCGGTCCGGGGCGGCCGCCGAGTTAATGCTCTTCCCCGCCGCTGGGTCCGGGCTGCGCTTTGGAGTCAGCGTGAGAATAGTGTTGATAGCACGCTGATGGTTTTAGCTGTTTCTCAGAAGTGTTTACCCCGAGTGAAGGACTTCTCGATTTCCCATGCTCTGCCAGCCAGCAGGTGCACATAGAAGCTGATAAGGGGGAGAATAGCCAGGATGGCAAACATATTATTATTATTGTTACATTAAATTTTGTTTCAATTATTAAACAATTCTTATCTCAAAGCATGAGTTGTGCTTTTTTTTTTTTTTTTTTTTTTTTTTTTTTTTTTTTTTTTCCTCTGATTCTCATCCACACCAGGGGACAGGGTAGGGAGTGAATTAGCAGCTGTGTGGTACATGGGTGCTCCCCAGGGCTAAACCATGGCATGATACCAGCAATTGCATTTTTACCCTTAAATGCTGTTGCTGTTTTACTTTCACTAGCACACCTCTTAGGAGGAAATGTATTTTGATTTCTCTGCTAGAGATCACATAAATACCATGTAAATTTGGTTTGTAGGTTGAGAGGAGATAGGGTTTATGACAAATTTTTCCAAGATCTACATTTTGGTTGCTGAGTTTCATTCAGCTGTGGCAGTTTCCTGTTAAGCCTGGGTTTGAACAAAGTTGTTTTTCTGCCTTTCAGGTCCAATGAGATCTTACTAAGACAGAATAAGTTTATCAACCATAAGTTAGTAATTTCATAATACTAATGGTTCAGAGTGCTTCATGAAATATGTTAATGCTCTGGAACTAGATTGTTTTTTTTTTTAATTCTGCTTTGAATAGTTGCCCCATTTCATTATTTATAGACATAGATGTCAGTTCACCTGGGAAAGAGCTTCAGGGCACCGCCACATTCACTGCTCAGACACATTTGTTCCAGCCTTGCTTGTCACTGTGACAGGCCTTGTGTTGTTACAGGTCAGATCTCCTGCAGCAGCAGGCAACCATGACCATGTAATTGCTCTCCTTTGGCCATGTGGTCAGAGAAGTCTGAAAAACCAGTGGTTAGGGTGAATGCCTCAGAGAAAGCAATATTTCAAAGCCTGAGAAAACCAGTGAGCTGGGGAATTTATTTGCCCAGAGTTGTTAGTTTTGATTTATTTTCTTCTACTGAACTTACTGACCACCACTGAATGGTTTTTGTCAAATGGTTTCAACAGTGCTAGATAGTTGTTGAACAAAAGACATACACACCCTCTCCCAGCTGGTGTGAAAAATACGTGATTTAAGCCTCACCTGTCCTCTGAATTGTTCAGATTTTGCCACACTGGATGATATGAACTGCTTTATTATTTGGGGTCATAGATTTATAGGCTCCAAATTGACACATTGCATTGTCTTTTTCCTTTAAAATGAAAAAGTGAAAGAGCGTGGACTACTAGTAATGAACATTGATTTCTCTCATCACTGGCTCTTTTTAGGAAGCTCAAACTGGATCCTTTGGGCTCCTGGTGTGATTGCCACCTGCAGGCATGTGTGCTGCAATGCTTCCTGCAGGAGGATGTTTTGGCATCTATCTTCAATTAGGCTGAGAATTCAAACCCAAAATCTTTCATGAGTTTCTGGATAAAACCTTCAAAAAGGGAGGTATTTAATATGGAATCAGTTTAGATCATAACCCTGCTTAGAATAACTCAGACTTTGAACTAGATTTTCAGATTTTTGACTTTCTGCAAATCTCTTGGTGGGATCTGAGCCAGACTTTACATTTTTCTGACTGCAGGTTTTGGTGACTAATATCTCTTTAATGTCACTTTTATGCATACTATATACTTGCCATAGACCACACTTACTGAAGCCAAATAAAAATAAAAGTCCAAGTGCTACATGGAGTTCAAATTTTGAATTCTTCACAGAAATGTTGACAACTGCTCCTCCCTTTTCCTGCGACTACCCACACAAAACCATTTTCTGTGTCACTGTTAGTGTTATTGGAAATTCTAATCAGAACCCCTGAAAATTATTTGAATGCAGTAACTATACCCATGTGTATAAAAAGTATATCTACATGTATGTATGCACACACTCACACTCAGTCAAGAGGAGGTGACAAGTGGTATCTGCTTTTGAGACCAGCTTTTCTGATCATCAGACTCTCATCAGGTCAGTATTTTGAATCCATAAAAGCCAGTCTCAGGAGAATTTCCAGCCACAGCATTTTCCAACCCTGAGACTTGATTCACAGCTCAGAGCTTGACTAGTAGAAATATTTTGATTACAGGTCTAATTGCTAAAATAAACCTCAAATGTCTGGATAAGTAAAAGGCCAAGCATTGATATAGTTTTGCAAAGATGTGGTGATGCATGCCAAGCATTTTATTAGCAGGGAATAAGTAATTATTATGTGGGTTTTTGTGTGCTGGAACATGACTGTGTTCCAGCCAATTTCAGAGGTCAAAAAAGGCAAGTGGTGATGAAGTGTGCACATTTTACTGATGTTCATATATAAGGACTTATTGTTGCTCAACTGAAATTTCTGTGGTTGTGAGTCATGTAGACCTTTGGAGCAATTATTTCTAAAGCTTTGACACTTCACAGTGATATTGCTACACCTGAAATGACCATGAACAACAGACCAAAGAAGTGAAAAGTTATGGCTTAGGTAAAAAGGGAAGAAAGAGATCCAGAGCAATTAAAAGGATGAAGGGATAAGGTGGGTGGACTTTAGTGGAGGTGGGGGAAATGGAAGAAGCAATATTTGTATTGAGATTAAAAATAAAATGAAGGTAGAATGCCCTTAGTAAATGGTTGATAATTGATTTAATCCAGTGTGACACATTGATCCATGTGTTCATGTAGCAATTTTATTAAAACAAAAAAAAGCCCTAGAGTTTAAATACTGTATATTTGGTAATGAGCTGCTCTATCATATGACTGATTTAGGAAAACACATTATAATTCCTTTAATGCCAATTTTGTACTGTCAGTTAACTGGCTACACTGAAGACTTATAAACTGTAACTGCTTGGCTGAGCTGACCACTCAAAGCCTATAAAGCTGAGGGCTGCTAATCTGAGTCATGGCTTGAAGTTGCTCTCAAGTCATCCACATCAACCAGACTCCTTCAAGTCATTTGCCCCAGACCCCCCCACTTGGTATGGCACGATCATCTGTATGCAGTGGGGCAGATGTACCAAGGCTCCTGTGGAAATAGGGAGCTTAAATCATCCTGCGTTCACAGGCCTCCCTTCTTTGCTCAGGATGAAACTCAGTCCTTCCCATTAAGATTTAACTTTGGCTCTGAGTCAATTCCTCAAGCATTTCCTAGGAGAATGTTTCCATGTAAAGCAGGGACAAAAGTGTCTGCTGAGCCTTTACTGACAGAAGCTGGCTCACTCCACGTGTAGTTATCCCTGCTCAAAGGACACACTGCGTAGAGAGTAAGCTTTCTGTCCAGTTAAATCTTTCCCAGACTTATTTTGCAGAAGGGCAGCAGAAAAAAAAAAATCCCTCGGAAGATGGAAAGATGGAAAGAATATAACTCTCACACAGCCAACTTACAATACTACTCTTGTAGTTAGAAATGCCTTCAGGCGCAGGTAGAGCTGAGAAGTGGCTAACTAGTTACTGTAATGCTCAGAGCTGTAGACAGTCATTCTTGCAAATCTCATGGAACTCAAAAGAATCTGCACAGGCTGAATGGAGGCTACAGCAGTTGATCTTGTGTTGTTTTTATACTGCATCACAGATGGAAATAAGACAGTAAAGCAATTCTACTGTGTGGGTGTGCCTGTGGTAGGCAGGAAACACCAAGATAATAGAGATGTTCCAGTTCACCAGTCTGCAGAGGTTTCTGATCTGCTTTTGGGCACTTTCAGGGATTGAACTGGTTCAGCAAGCAGGATGTCATCTGAGAATAAAAGAAGTCATACCTGTCAAGGTATTTTTTTTTCCCAAAAGGTTGCTCTGAATCAATACACTGGAGATAACAGCGTTGAACAAGACTAGCTGGAGCAAGGGTTGTTTTGATAGTTATGAATTCATGACCTTCTCCCTCAGCAACACTGTGTCTTGAAGCTGAAATAATCTTGGTGACTGGAACAGTAAATTTCAGAAATGGGGAGGGAGGGAGTCACGCAGGGAGGGAGCAGATGAAAGGCCATGGGTCATAGCAGGGAGTACACAGTGGCAGGAAGATTAAATTTCCCTCGACCTGTTGTAGCCGCTTTTCATGATCCTATGGGATCCTCTGTGGATCACAGAGAAGCACAGCTGTTATTTTTTACTATGGCCAAACAAGCTGTCTGTCCCTACCAGAACAGGCCACCACATTTTTTTCCCTAGCTTTTTTTTCTCTTCCGTTCATGTGTATTACAAGCTGAGAACACCACTGAGTAAAAATATTAAAAAAAGTCATCAAGAGTGTGATTATTTTCTAAACCTAAGTGGAGGATGAAATGGTCTTAAAATAACACTGTCTTGACTAGATCTTCCTTGTGAATTACCAAACTTACTATTCAGGACACTGAAGTATTTCTAACTCAGAAGACTTCAATACAAAGAGAACTACGGATGACATACACATAACAGGTTGTCGACCTCAGCAGCTGAGAACACAGATAACAGGCTGGAAACTTTTCCAACCCAACCCCAACACTGCCAGTTCCAATCCAGAAACTGGCATTGGTGAGTCTCCCAAATGTACACCAGCATGTATTCCTGATGGCTTTTCATTTGCCCCTATTAAGTGATGAGGGTTTCACTTCAGTGTCTGGATGGCCTCTTAGACGTGGAATCAAAGGCTTTTTCTATGGCTGAGTCAGCATAGAAAATGGTAGTGGGGAAAATCAGTGACTTTCAGCCACTGTGCATTTCCCACAAGTCAATGCAGCAGCTGAGACAGAAGTTGCCAGTACCATTTCAAGTGCTTTAGAAAGACATGTGCTTATTTATTGGAAACCTTCTGCAAGTTGTAAAGAAATAAAAAGAGAGGAAAGTATAGAGGCAGCTGATGCTTATAGCAAAGACATTATTTTGCTGTAACAAAGGTTTGGTTAGAGTTGGTTCTTCATAATGACACAGGGGAAATAAGACAGTGCACACAACTGATGGCCCTTCCTTCTGGCTGAATTATGTCCTGTAAGTTAAACCTGAGAGTTCTTGACAACATCCTTGTTTTCACTGTGACATTTGCTCAGACAAGGAGGAAAAATGTGACAAACAGCCTAAAAGAACCAGTTCAAAATATGCAAGAGTATTTCATGCTAGCAGGAGATCAATTTATCTTTTCCTTCCTGCAAAAACTTTCTGGAAGATATCCAGCAGCCTTTAATGCTGGCAGTTTTATATATATATATATACACACACATGCATTTTTAGGCATTTCTATTCTAATGGTTCTTTAGCATTCTTCCTTTTTTTTTTCTTTCTTTATTTAAACTAATGATATTGCTGAATATATATTTTATTGACCCTTCAGGGTCTTAAACTAACTGTCTGAACATTTAGGAAAAGCAGCCAAATCTGACCTTGTGTCATAAAATAAGGGAGTTTGCCAGACCCTGGACACAGAAGCCTTGTGCATGAGAGCTTGACCAAAACACAAGAAGAAATCTGATAGCTGAAGAAATATCCCATAGTTAACGGCATGTAAACCAAGGAACCTCTGTGAGATTAAGTATCAGGTACTATTACACTCTGCTGCACTAGGACATCTTTTTGGCTCAAAGACCTATTTATCCTAGAGTCCTTTACCAGGCTTGTGCTGAGTGTAAATGCAGACACTCTCTACACATAAGGAGGCCTTTATTTTCTTGTAGTGAAACAGGGGTCCAGCTGTGACCCTTGCTGGCCCTGGTTCCCACCTCTTCCCAGGGCTCTCCCCAAGCAACTGACTGACTGTTTGAAGTTTGGCAGACCAGCAACAAGGGGAATTTGTATTTGGTTCCACTAAGTCTTAATGAGACCTTTATTATTACTTGTCACTGCCTCTACTGATGCTGGAGCTCAGGGAGTTTTTTAAACACATCAAGGCACATTTAAACTCTTACCCCTAGGCAAATTGGCCACTTTGTCTGATCACAGCCTCTGTGCTGATATAAAGGTCCATCTGTGAGACTGCACAGACAGCTCTTGTAAAAGCCCCACTGACCTCGGTATGTGCTTCAAATGTTATGTACTCAGTACCAGTGAATAGCTTCTCAGCTGCTGGAGTTTTCTTAGGGCCCTATGTTTGTGTGTGTCTTTATCACCACAAGGGCAATATGTATTCTTTGACACAGCTAAGTAGCTTTTAGCAAGATATTAGAAAGGTGAGGTGGTAATAATAGCCACTGAGTGGCCTTTCTTGTTAGCCAAAGTGCTGTTGAAAGGATCTTGGCATTTTACACCATACAACTGCTGTGTTTAGAATAGGAGGGCTTAGAAACCTTGAGGTGCTAAGTCTGCAGTAAAACTATACAAAGAAGTAATTTGCAGTATACTGTCTGTGGTTAAAAAAAAAAAAAAAAAAAGCAAGCTTAAATTCACCTGACTTGAAAAAAAAAAATTGAAAGCGAACAAATATTATATGTGTGGTAGTAGAGATTGTTTTTAACTTTATCAAGCAAGAAAGCAGTTTAGATACATTGTGTAATAAAATTGGTTTGGAAGAAAATAAAATGGTGGTTTGAAAAGTCCATTCACAACTACAGGACCTAAGATTATTGGGTATTTGCATAATAATAAATGCAATAGCATGTGCTATTGAGTACCACTTCTCATCTTCCAGTGTGTGGATCATTACTTGCTAGAATCTACTGTTTAATAACACTAAATAATGTACTGGTAATGGTGCAATTTTTGGGAGAAATACTGTTTATTTTCCATTTTAATTTTTTTTCATTCAGATGTGTTTAAAAGTCCTTAGTACACTGAGATTGCACATTTTTGCAGAGCTAGGCACATCACTTGCTTATTCTGTAACTTGTGATGTTTAACTAACATTTTAAATCGCACATTCAAACCATAGCATCTAGGAGCCTACATTTTGAATCAAATTAAGTCTCCAAGATATTAAAACACTTTGCTTTTTTTCCCAACACATCTGTATACAAACAACAACAATAATAAATAATTTTGTAATAAAAATAATCTTTGCACCTCAAAAACTGAAATAAAATTACAAACATTCAAATCACATGAAATACCAAAAAACATTCAGGAGGCACCCTGATTTACAAAGATAGTAGGGAATAGTTCTTATACACATCTGCTGTTTATTTTGACATCTCTTATTGATGATTCAATTCCTTTTTTGGCAATAATTTCCCATTTTTGTAAAATGTTTGAGCTTTAGCTATTAGCATGCAAAATAGGGCTATAATGTCCTGTTGTCTTTCCCAGCAGCATTACTCTAAGTTACACATACTTTTGCTGCTTCAGAACATAAATAGCCTGTATCACTTGTCTTCACTGAGTATGAAAAGTCACTTCATCCTCCTGGAAAGACTTGTCTGTGAGGACAGCTGAAACTTGTGCATTACAGGTGTACCACAAATTTTAACTTCCTGTAGATGTTGGCATTGAGGTGCCCCACAGAGTAAATTGTGTGCACCAAGGTATATAACAACAAAAGGGGCAGCTGCTTTCAGTTCTTAGCCCGAGAGGGTCCTGAGTTTTGAAAAACTGCTGTAGCATTTTAGTGTTGTAAATGAAAGCAAATCACAGTCCAAGCTGCTGCTTCTTAGAGTTCAATCTGCAGCTTGTTGTTGTGGCTGTTTTTCCTCATGAGAGGGCTCCCATTACAGTAGGACATCTGTCCAGCTGGAGAGCCTGGTGCCCTTAACAGCCTGAAACATTTTGGTGTTTGGACCTTTACAGATGGGGTAAATTAAAACTGGATTGTGGATCAAAAGCAATTTCCGTGTTGTCCTGTGATCTCAGTGACCCTTGGCTGGGATCTTACATCCTCAGGAAGGGGCACCAGTATTGCTGTCATTTGGTGAAATAATCCATTTTCTTTGTACCAAGAAGTCTGATTTCAAACAGTAAACAGCACATTAAAAAGTGAGTAAATTATTAAAAAATGTTCACACCTTATTTCTATTTTAGAACAAGAAGTTTCTTCCACCTATCTGTGGTCTAAACAATGCTCTGTATTTGCACACAGTGCAGCAACTGCAATCATCAGGAAGTAATTTCCCCTCTAACTATGAGGGCAAGGTCTTCCCCAGCACTCCTGGGGTGATGAGCAGTCAGTGAAAGACACTAAATTGTACCCTCTTTGCCAAACAGGCCTAATGAGGGTTGTATAGCTACATAAATTATAATATAAAAATATAGTGAAAAATATAAAAATAATACATTTATGTGATAGCTAGAATTTCAGCTGGTCTGCTTCAAAGGTCTTCAAAGGTGTCTAAGCGTTAGAAGATGTGGAATTTGTATGAGATTGTAAGCAGAATTGGTTCTTAACTTCCATTGCCTGCTTTAGGAGATTTTGGACATCTTGATGGTCATCTCTTGCAGCTTTCATCAAGCTAACTTTGAAAACCTTCCCCGGTGACTGGAAGAGGCTGAGAGTATTGTTGAGGCTGGCAGTGAATTGTAGCCTTCATTTTTTTCTCCAAAAAGTTGGCCAGTTCAGTGGGGTTGGCAGGCTGCTGTCAACAGAAGCAGCTTTTTGTGCATTCTCCACACTCTGCAGGCTGAGCACTTGCTCTAAGCTATCTTGTATCTGCCCCTTTGAGAGGCAAATCTGGCATAAGAATTCAGAATTGATGAGAATACCAGCTTATTAGTTTTACCCTGAAGGCCTCCTGCTGAGGGATTGATGTGCTGGTCTGTCTCTGGTGGGGTGCTGCTCCTGCTGGCAGGGTGTTTGCAGTTTTTCCTGGGGAACAGCTGGCTTTTCAGCATGAGTGAGAACAACAGAATTAGACCTTACATTTTTCCTCAGTCCTATCTCAAGCTAAACTAATAGCCCTCTTCCTAATGAAGGTGGTAAGGACTTCATAGTGTGGCCTATAATTAGCTCTGCTGCAGGTCAGAAGGTGTTAGAGCAGATGGTTTTGTTCCCCCACAATGGCTGATAAAGATGGTCCTGGGTGTTGTAGTTGTGTGTGGGAAGCTCCTTTGCTAGGGCTGTCTCAATGAGACATGGCAAACCACACAACTTTCTTCTCTCCATCTTAGCACGATTTTCCTGTCACCATTTGTTTTATTTTTCCAAGTATAGGAGTGTTCCATTGAGTTGCCCACACCGAATATGTGAATGTCTGTCAGAAACCTGGAGGAGTTAGGCTGGGTAACGGAGACAGGGAAATGACATTTGCTTTCCAATGAGGAGTGGTGTCATGGCTCATCCAGGCAGTGTCTGGGTCCTCTGATGCAGAGGCACTTGCTGCAGCTGCTACAAGGGAGCATCTCTTGGCAAGATGTGTGCTGCTGTTGAAGTGTAACACCTCTCTCCTGTGCTGGGGCACAAGGGGTGGTCACCTGCACTGGCACACGGGTGCTGCAGCAGGGCAGGCACTGGTGCTGCTCTGCAAAGGCAGGAGAGAGCTGCAGGGAGTCAGCAAGAGAAGAGGTCTTGCACTCAGAGCTGACCTGACAGACAGATTTATTTCCCCATGGAAAGGCAATTGAGATCTCTGCACCTTGGGGATGGTGTTGGGATACTTTCTCACTAGGCTTGCCAGTCACAGCTGGGAACTGAGGATGGAAACATGTGAGAGTGACAGGTCTGTTTCCCCTGTGCAGCACAGTTCCTGGCAAGGGAATCTCCAGTCATGGCTGAAATGGGATTTTGTTAAACAATCAAAAAGTCTCAGTGGTAGGTTTATGGGGATTTTCAACAGTAACTAATGAGCACTTAGGTGGCTTAGGTGAACTTAGATGCTCCAGCTAAAAACCTGATTGAAAGCTGAAATAGCCAGTAAGTTATTCTTTTATTTCTGTTCATGGTGAGACAACAAATAGATCTGGAGTTCTTCCAGTCTATTTGTGATTCAGAATTATTCACTGGATTTCTTCAAGGAATTGACTTTGCAAATCTTCACATGTTCACAATAGCACAGTTGCATATCACAATTCATGCTGTGATATTTAATAGATACAAGGCTCTGATCCTATTGAGTATGAAATCCTGGCATCAATGAAAATAAACAGGAGCTTTGACATTAAATTGAGACTAGGATTGAATCCTAATACAGTCCTACCAAAGCCTTCTTTACACTCTCTTATTCATGGTGGAGAGGAAGTCTAAATAACATATGTTGACTGGGAAATATGTGCAATTAGATCTGTTTGAAAGACAAGTCAAACATCTGCGCCCCATCACTTGATTAGTGAATTTTAAGAGCTCACACTTGAATCAGTAAATTGGAAGATTAAGCCTTCTTCCCTGCTACCAGATCACTGCAGGCATTTTCCCTGAACTGCACATTGCTGACAAGATTTGGCAGGTGGTGAATTATTTTGCTCTTCATGAATATTTTTCAGTGGCTGATTGACAGCTGATAGGCACTTTTTCTTTAGACAACAATAAGCCATATTTTCCCTGATGCTGTATTTATAGAGGCATTGCTTTTCTCATTTCCAAATGTGACATGGGTTTGTATAGTCTGGACCCTCCCCAAAAGCACGGTACGGGAAGCTCACAATCACACACTTACTCTTGAGGCTTTGGAGGGCTGGGGTACCGTGCCCAGCATCCTGGAATTCGGGGCTACCGCGAGCTACTGCAACAGGAATAGCCAGCAAGGGAAATGCAGGCGGCTGTTGGCAGTTTTCCTGTTCACACAGGCCAGGGCTGATGTATTTGAGCTTCGTACCAGGAGATGGCAGGGTCGTGCTGTCCATGCAGCCTTTACCAGCACTAGTGACTGATCCCCTGCCTTTCTAGGATGAGCTTTTAAAGCTCAAGATACCAAGCCTCTGACTGGCATTTATGAAAAATACGCTGTATGTGCTCAGCAGTATAATTAAAGAACTATCACTCTTGAAACTGGCCTGAGTTAAACGCACCAGATTCAGACAACCACAAGCTTTATGAGAGTGCAGATGAAGGACAGAAATTTCAATTTATGCTATTTCTCTAGAAACTTCTGTTCCACTTATGTTGTTTTTGAGGTACCTAAAAATTTGTGCAATTGGTGATGTCAACCCAGCTTTTCTCTTGACCCTTTCTACTGCTTTCTCCCTCCCTGTGAGTTTTCTTTTATTAAGGATCCTCTGAAAGTGAATTTGGTTTTGGTGTTAGTTCTTTTCTTTTCTTTTCTTTTCTTTTCTTTTCTTTTCTTTTCTTTTCTTTTCTTTTCTTTTCTTTTCTTTTCTTTTCTTTTCTTTTCTTTTCTTTTCTTTTCTTTTCTTTTCTTTTCTTTTCTTTTTTTGTTACAGTCATTGTCAGCACAGCTTTTCTTTCAAGCTCTGAAAAATAGAGGGATGATGATTTCATGCATGCCATATGGAGGGAATCCTTAACTCGTTCTGCCTACTAAACCCCACCTTCTCATTCAACAGTCACAGAATCATACAGATTAAGCAAATATTGCCGCCTGTTGCCATTAAGAGAAAATTCTACTTTGTCTCAGATAAAAAAACAAAACGAGGTAAATTATGCTATCTCTCAGTTAATATAACAGCTTTCCACTGCTAAATTTTATAGCCACAGACTATAAAATTGAAAGTGTGAGTTTTGATAGTAGGGAAGTTTTGGACTTGCTTTATGTAGTGGCTGAGGCCTTGCAAAGTACCTGGAAAGCTGCATTTTTTTCTATTCTGTTATGTATGGATAAGGCCATACATATGCCATAAAAATGGAATTGTATTTTGCCATAAATCTTTAATCATAGTAATAGCAGTGGCAGTGATTAATTGGTCAGACAGAAAGCATATACCTGATCCATGACAGTCACTGGAAATGTGATCTGACTATTTAGCCAATGAGAACTTGTTGCTTTAAATCTGGGAGACCACAGTCTCTGCTGCCTCTATGGACAGTGCCCAGCCCAGCAAAGGTGGCTGCAGAGCCCATCCTACTTTCAGTCCTAACTCATTCCTGCCTGCCCCAGCTGTGTCCATGGGGTGTTTCAGCATGAGAAAACTCTGTTTTACTGGCTAACCCAACCCACTGCCAGCCCCGATTCCTGCTGCCATAGGTGCGCCCGTTGGCTGCCTGCACTGATTCAGGCAGCCCAAGGGAAAAGATCAGCAACATCTATGCTGGCTCAAAACACACCTGGGCATTGCTTGGAGAGAGCCAAACCAGGCTGACTCTCGCATGGGACAGAGGGCCGGGGCCAGCGCGTGGAGCCGTGCTTGGGGCGCGTTGTGCAGTGCAAGGTAGGGAAGTGCCATGTGCTTGTGACTGACGTCCTGGCAGAACAATATGAGTCTGCAAGATCTGCTGGGTGACTCCTTGAGGACTGGGAGAGACTTGGCCCCATCATGCCTGGCCTGCTTGGAAGGGTGCAGGGTCAAACCAAGCCAGTTGCTGCTGCGTGCAGGACACCCGGCCAGGCTTGTGCCAGATGTGAGCTTTTGCTAAAACGAGCATGTGGGCAGGGCAGCTGGCTCACCACCCACTGACCAATGCCAAGCCTGCCCCTGAGCAGAGATCAGCTCCTCCCAGCCAACCCCACCCAGTTTATATACTGGGCACGCCATTCCATAGTATGGAATATCCCTTTGGCTAATTTGAATCAGCTGTCCTAGCCATGCCCACTCCCAGCTTCCCGTGTCTGTGCATTTTGGCAGAGCATGGGAAACTAAAAAGTTCTTGACGTGGGGTAAGCACTACTGAGCAACAGCTAAAGCACCATCAACATTATCCTCATAGTGACTCCAAAACACACACACAATTGTACCAGGTGCTGGGAAGAAAATTAACTCTATCCTAGCTGAAACCAGGACGCTGGGCAAGCTTTTCCCCCCTCTTCCTCCTCCTTGGTGCCAGAGGGCTTTACTGGTGATGGCTGTCTCATAGTTTGGCTGTGTGAACAACAGAAGAGCATCAGGACAGGAACAACAAGTAGGCAGCATTAAGTCTCTCTTTGTCAGGAGCCCTGGGTTGTTATTACAGTACATGCGCTGACTCTGGCACGGTTCATCAGGCACAAGAAGGACTTTAGTCCTGAGCAGCACGCATGATTTACAGCTGTCACCTTTATATTATCCTGCTGCCAGGGCCTCAGTACTCAGTGGTGTTCCATGCTGTGTCAGATTAAATGCAGGGCACAGCTGAACTCTGCAGAATGACAGACACCAGGGAAGGAGATCTGTGCCAACGTTGAAAGCAAATGCCTTCCCTAGTTCGAAGGCTGGTTTTAAACTATCTGCCCAAACATGTTTAGGCTGGTACCACCAGAGGTATGGTGGCTGCTAAATTGGTATGGAAAAAAAATTGTATGCAAATTTTTCCCTCTCAAAGATCTTCACTGAAAGCTCCCATGTAAAATAGTGACTGGGTACCCTGGGCCACAGACAAACCAGCCATAGTTGTGACCATCTTGCTTTCCAGTTACTGTGTGAGATGTTTTGAAAACCCCATAATTCACTGCTTTTTGGGCCTAGACCACTTCAAGAAAGGGACAAGGCTGGTGTCCACTGTTTGAACTACTTGTGCTGACACACAAAGAAGGAAACCATATTCCACAACAGGCCTCAAAATCAGTTCATTATCTTTGACTTTTTTCTCAGCTGCCCTTTCTTTTGTTCCAGTGTAGATCCATTTTTGTCAATTTGTTTCCATCTAATTCAGAGCACCAGGTGGTCTCTGCACCTTTGAAAAGGGCCTTGCAGTGCTCTCCAGTAATTGCTTTGCACACCCTTGCATACAGCTGGGGGAAGGCTTTGCTCCGGTCATTGGTCAGATGCATTTGTGTTTTTTACAAACTTAGGGGAGATTTAGGGCAGTCAGCAGTCTGCAAAGGCAGCCTGCTTTGTTGATGGCCTGATCATTTTTTAAATGCTTCCAGCCAAATGAAAAGGAGTAGAAAGTCTTTGTGTGTGGAGATTTGAATGAGCAAAGACAGCTAAACAGGAAACTGCACTTTTGGGGTACTGGGTGTGTTTAGCAGCCACCACTCCAGCAGCCCAGGGATTCAAAGGGATTCAGGGTTCACAGCAGGGGTTTACCAGAGCAGAGTCTCCAGGCAAGACTTTGGGTCAGGCACAGTATCCAGCACTCCATGTGTGGGAAGGAGTGTTACAGAAGTACCTGTAGACTTGCTCATGCATCATAAAGTTATTTTTTCAAGCAATTTCTCAGTCTTTTTAGTCTGTATTCTCCTCTTAAAACCTTATTGTTTCATTTTTTTCCCTGAGATTTTGAAGGCTAGATCTTCACTGTCCCGTGTAATTGTTTGAAACTTGGAGTTTTAAAAAAATTCCACATATGCTGGCTATGCTGTTTAAGTGGAAGGCAGACACAGTCAGAAATGCCAGGTGAGCATGGGGACTGGCAGTACCAAGTATCATGGCACAGAGAAAAACTGACCATCATGAGCACTACAGAGCATCCCTTTGGTAATGGACTGGCAGTGGTGACTCAGCTGGTGGCATCAGGAGTAAAAGCAACCTGTTACAGGTCTATACGGTCATGTTCAAGTGCTTCCTAAATCTTGCAGGATATAAAAGGGCATTTATTACAGGATGAATCTGGGTAAAGAGTTTTTGGAGGAATTACAGGTAAAGACTGTCCTTTTGCCCATATTGAATCTCCTGAACATCAAAATATCTAAAAATTCCAAACCTAATTCCCTTTGAAAGCACAAAGCTTAACCCAGTTTCTGGTTACTGACCTAAGCAAATCTTGGCATGGTGACTGCTGTGAGTTGAATTAGGGGCCTACATTGTCCATGAACCTAAATCAAAAACTTGCCACTTGGTTTCCTTTGTGCATCTCACCCTAAGTATTACTCCCATCTGCTGCCAGGTTTTCTCTGGAGCTGCTGCCAGTGGGCTGTTTGCTCAAATCCTGCTCCCTTGTTTTTCAGGTCCAGGGTTCAGGAGAGACCTGGGGAGGAAAAAAGTGAATGTGTTCAACAAACTCTTTCAGTGCTGTCATATTCAGGTTTTGCCTTCCTTTTGGAATCCAGCTGGGATGTTCGAAGTCCCCTGTGTGCAGGAATGAAACTCTGGCATTTGGCTGCTTGCCACCAGACTTGTAGATCCCAGGGATCTCAGGGAACAGGACACCACACACCAACGAGCCATCAGGAGGGTATGTGAGCCTGGAATGGGGATGACCACAGCAGGCTGGGACAGCGTGCCCCAGAGGGACTCTGCCAGCATGGGGATGGCTACATGAAACCAGTCTTTGCTGTGTCCTGGTAAAGCAAGAAGAGATCATTTTGGACTAAAACTGTACAGCAAGTCTGGGAAGCTGCTGAAATCCTTCTGTCTGCACAAGGGAGCCTTAGTGCAAATTTGGCAATATTCCATTTTTAGAGGCTTCCCTCTTATAAACACCTGTCCTCCATGTCCTCTTTGGCTAATTTCCTCTGTTCTCCACTGCAGCCAAAACACCATTTACTTCTGAGGGATTAGGAGCTGCCACTTCCAAGCAATATCTGGAAGAAATCACTTCAGCAGCAAAAGATCCTCTAACAGAGTTGCTGGAACCATTACTTCCCAGCAACCTCAGGAGCAAGTTGACACAGCAGAAACACCCATGGTACAGCCTAAAGGTGGGATGAAGCCTGTACTGCCCTGGAGCACAGACCAGGGCTGCCTATTTCCTGACTGGAATCAGAGAACACAGGTCTGGTGTTGCTGCAGAGTTTCTATGGAAAGTGGGGGCAAGTGAAACTATCTTCTGGCTGGGAAAACAGAAGGTAGTGTGACTGCCTCTACTTAAAGGTAATGACTTCTGATGTTATTAGGAGACTGATGGCTGCCTTTGAACACTGTCTCTACACAGTAAAATGAAGTGGATAGAAACACAGATAAGATGGTGCCAAGGTTCTCAATTTTTTAAACATAAAAATCCTCTTTTTTTGCCAGATAACTAAACAAAACAAAACCGGATCTTTACAATTCCTGAAATGGGTCCAAAATCTGGCCCATTTACTTCACATCTTAATTTAAGTGTAGTTGTTTCCCTGGGCCACTATATGGATTTCAATTTTGGAAACTGGTCTTCATGAAAATACTTGAATGTGTGGGGTGAGATTTATCAGACCACCTTCAGGACACGGGAGCACAGGGATCTGCAGTGATGCTTCAATTAGCATTTTTCTCTTGTGTTTCATATTAAACACATTTTAAAATCTTGTCCTATGTGCATGATGAGAGCAGAGAAATGACCAATACTATGGCCAATCTCTGCCGGATTGGAAAGGAGGTACTGAGTCCACCTCTAGGACAGATATTAAGGCAGTAATCTCAAAACAAAGCACCAAGAAGTCAACAGGTGTGAAGGACAAAGCGTACTGAGGAGACTTTCTTGATAGACAGTACAACAGAGTTACTCTTCCTAGAAGAGCAGATGGAGCCATCAGGAAAAGACAGAGGAGTGGAAAGGAGAAACAAAGTTAGACTGTGAAAGGTTGTGTGAAGTCCCACACAAGTAAAGAGAAAACACATGCTTCAGTGCTATCTTGGATGGGGTCCAAAATGTCTTACAAACATGCAGCTAACATAGAATAGTCAAGATCTGTTCTGGTTTAATTTTGGTATATCATGTTTAAATTAGTGTGCTAGCTCACGTCAAGTACATGCTTGTAATTAAATTTTGAAAGAACATTTTCTTTTCTGAGAAAGATTTTAAAAATGAAATGGTTATATTTCAGCTTTGTTGACAAAGACATTTTCAGTTAATGAAAGACTACACTGGATGCATTAAGAATGAAAGGAATATAAACCATATGCTGTTATGTTTGGTGCATTCAAAACAGTTCTTTCTACTGGATTCCCTGGGGCTGTTTTCAGATTGAAGGTAATCTATGTATTTGTTTTTGTGCTTTAACAAGAGATAAACCAAATAGGTACAGGTTGGAAAATTGAGTGTTCTTGATCCATTTTGAAGTGTCTTTCTGCGAAAAAACTGAGGGGACTAAGCCAGAATGTCTTATTCTTCATAAGTCAAATTCTAAAATTAGACTAGTTTATTTTTAAGGTTGAAACTTGCACTGTCTTGCTGCTTTTCTGTATTTTCATTGAAATTTATGGAATGTATCAAGCCCAGACTGCATCCTTTTTGAATAAAGAACATCTCGTACTTTACACTGAAGACTTTGGTATTCTTTTCTCAGAAGGCTGCAAACCACTCTTTGGTAGGAGAATACATGTTGGTTTCAACTGTTGTCTATTAACAAGAAGTTGAAGACTTTCAAAGAACTGCATGAACATTTTTCTCAGAAGCAATTTAAATACTTTCATTTTAGGTTATTTCATTTTTACAACAAATGTTGGCCTTGGCTTCAAGAACCTCCAGTCCTTGAACATTAAATTATCAGCTGCAGGGAGTACATGTGGTTACAATAAAAAAGAAACATGCACACACAAAGTTTATTGTAAGGAAAAGAATATCATCAGTCTGATGTTATTCTTATTCTGGTTTTATGAGAGTAGTGGCAAGGGATGGGTAGTTGTGAATGTCTTTATGAATCCCAAATATTTTTGTATTTTGTTAGAAAAAATGTCTTTATACTGTTTATATTCAAAATGTGTTATATATACCCTAGTTCTTGAAAGGCTTTGAGCAATTGCACCAGTAATATTGCTGTCTTCAGTATAATACATTCTTGACTGGCACTATTAAAATCAACATTGCATTTATTGTAAAGCTTGCAGTATGTACAGTCCTGTTTCTGTTTGAGATAGTGGGAGTATTTTAATCAGCCTTTTTAATCAGAATTGTTATGTATGTTAAGAAAACAGATTAATTCCCTTTATCACAGATAAATACCATGTCCCCTTTCTCCCAGTGAAGCTCCTTATTTAGCTTCTCAGCATCCAAGCTGTCCCAGTGAGGTGTGCAGGGTCAGTCTTGCATGTCTCTAAATTACATAGGGAAATTAATAACCTCACCCATATGAGAAAGCATAGCTACCTGTATTAGAAGTTATGAGAGTCTGTTGCTCAGAACTGGAATGGAGAAAGCTGTTAACCTGCAGCTCTACCACTGCCTTTGTACGAGTTCCTTCTGCTTTGCAAAACACTGCAAAATTATACAAAAAAAGTTTGTATAGTTCCAAACAGTCACAAATGCCCTTGCTTATCCAGACTTATTCTCCCACATCTGGCATATCTCCAGAGAGAACACATTATAGTGGGTTGATAGGGACATCATGAGTCTTAGACATTCTGAAATTAACTTTGCTATCCCTACTGCTGTGTTTGTCTGCTAGCCTATTGCTGCTGATGTACTGGATGATCTTTGAGATTTTTGTTGTTGTGTGATACTTTTTTCTGATTTGTAGAGCGCTGGTTGCATCTACAATAGGGACTTCACAAGCCCATGACGTGGACAAGTTCTGGTGACTCTCCCAAGCAACTGCAAGCATCTTTAGGGAGGTGTCTGTGTCTATTTCAGTACGAAACTGAGGCACAAGGAGCACTATAGAAGACCTCTTGTAGATTAGTCTTTTGTCTGCACTTTAAAGTGAGGTACATAATCATGATTTGTCATTGCTCTTTGTTGAAAAATTGATCTCCCTTTTCTGAGTCAGTGTGAGCTGCTTCTTAGCTGGGCAAATTTTCGCTTCTCTGCTAATCTTTCAAATATATTTGTTAGTGCTGCAGTTTAGTGTTGTCAGCTCAGGTTTCAGGCTCTATTCAGGATTCCTTTGTGAATCAGGGTGTTATATCTGCTTGTATCATCATCCCTTCAATGTCTTTAATCTTCTGAAATTAACTCAATATGAATGCACACTCTACAAGTGGAAAATGCCTTTTGTATTCCTTAAACAAAACAAAAGCCCAATAACATCAAATAATAGAGCTTGTGCTGCTTCTGCTGTGGTGTCCACACATCCATTTTTCTAAGCTGATTTGGCCTATACAAATAGGTGCAACGATTGTCTACATTTGTATATGTTGATCTTATTTCACCTACCAGAGCCTTTGTGAAATTTTACAAAAAGGATAGAACACTTTTCTTCCATCCTTCCCTGCTTTCTATCTTTTCCCCTCTCTTTCTAGGCAGTGACATATATCTAAGGAATGTTACCCCAGAGCCTGTTGTATTACAAAGTACAATCTTCCTAGCAGTGAGCTGAGAACTAAGCTTAAGCCTAAAGTTTCCACAGAAAACCTTTTTGTCAGCTAGAAAAATTGTTGTTCTCCATCATTTTCATGACTTCAACAGCTGAACAAGGTATTTACACTTTCCCCCATCCATGTATATATGTGTACACCATACACATAATTATACCTGTGAACGGCACACGTGTACACCACAAAGCCTGAAGTAAACCCAGTGGATGTTGCTCTTAGAGAGAAATGGGGCATTTCACTTTCCCCTCACAATCACCTTCACAAAGATGTTTTATTGTAAACAACAGTCACAAAGACAAAGTTTAGCTGTCGAGGCAAATCTATTAAACATTATCCACTGTTTAACAATAATTATTGTTACTGAGAGCACTGCACTCTTACACTTATAAACCTAGAAGAAAATATGTATGCAAAGACATTTTCAGAGTTAACCTATCTGAGTAAAATCAGAAGGAAGTAAATTTTCATTAGATAGTGCCTTCATTCAGCTGAATAATTGAATCAGATGGTATATGTGTGGTGGCAATGTTACCAGCTCCCAAAATGCACAGTTGTAACAAGCATCCCTCCAACTGCAAGCAGCTTCTAAATCAGTTAGTACTTGCATTTTTTGTTCATTTTCTAGTTGTTTTGGATGCAGAACAGCAACTTGGAAGAAAGGGAGAAGTTTGTCATTTAGCAGGCTTTCAAACAGCATTAGCTGTTTGACCAGATACCATTTCAGCCCAAGCCTGTCTTCAGGTGCTAGCAGTTAGGGTGCTATTCATACATGATTTTCTGCTACTAATAGTGACATTTAGTATCACTCAGAGCTAACACAAGGTAATTGTACAACTGAAAAAAAGTATCAAGCAGCCTTACTGTTGAAATTTTTAATTTCTCTTTTACAATAGCTGATCCTAACCTAATTAAATAGTAGATATCTCAAATGTCTTAAAGGGGATAATGCCTATTAATTCCTCTTTGGCAGCATCCCCTTCCCCTTTGGTAGTCTCTGGGTTTTAATAAAATACTGAATCACATGTTGATGATTTAAGTTTGGTACAGTGATGCATGGATGACCATATAATTCCTTGTATATAATTAGCAGCTTTTAGTGGAAACTGCAGAATTACTTATGCTTTCTTGGCTGAATTTTTCTGCTCTAAAACCTAACTGCTTTCCCTGCTTCAGTCATTGTTGGGTGTTTTTTTTTTTTTTTTTTTTTTTTTTTTTTTTTTTTTTTTTTTTTTGTTTGTGATGTGTTTTAGTCTTTGTTTGTTTTGATTTTTTGTTTGGTTTTTTGTTTGTTTGTTTGGTGGTTTTTTTTTGTTTTTTTTTTTTTTAATATTTTAGTCTTTTCAGCAGCATAGGCTTATAACCAAAAATAAAATATGGTAAATGATGGCTTTGAATTGAACAGATGAAGGAGCTCCTGGTATTAATATCCACCTGTATTCTGTCATCCAGAATAACTATCAAACTAACTTCTGTTAAAGGACAAGGATGTATACTGTTTTATACTTTCTAGCAGAAAAATTCTAATAATGTTCCTAGGACGTCATATTTTGGAACAGTTAAACCAAACCTGATTACATAGGAAAGGAGAAAAGCAGTCATTCTAGGCTTTTCCAGGTGTAAGGAATTTTTATTTGAGATGCTTTGCTAAAGGTCAGTTTCTGTTTTATTTCCCACCATAGACCTAAGCCAGAAACAGAATTTAGCCTTTAATTTGCTACCCCTTGAAAAGCCAGAATCCACAGTTACAGGTATATTTTGAGGCCTCCTGCCCTCTTTACAAGGAGCTGCAGTCCATGATGTCTTTCATGGCCTCTGCCATACCCCTGTTTGGAGAGCCAGTATGATGCTTGTGGTGACTCCCAATACAGCTACTCCTCCCAGCAAACTGTGGCACCACTGTTGTTCTACCATCCCCAGATCCTTGATGATGCCCTAGAACAAGTTTTTTGATTACTGGTAGATGAAGCTCAACATATTCTTCCAATGTATGTTTAACTACATATTCTAAGTCACTTTTGCTTTGTATGGGTGTGATTAGCTTAGGAAGAACCAAGGGTTGGTCTTAAAGTATATATGGGAAAATATTGTCATGCAGAAGTGACAAGGTGGAGAACAAATCTCTTTGAAAAGAACTTGTCAGTATTCTCAAGCTCAATGACTTTTGGTGCTCATGAGCATTCAAAAGAGAAACCCAACACTCTCAAAATCATTCCCTCAGCCATTCACTCCCCCCACCCCATCTAAAAACATAGCTAATGGTTTGAAATGTAATAATATGTATGTATAAAGATAAACTTGGCATTATAAACATGTAGGTATTGACCAATTAACTATACCACTTTTTCTTGCTGGTGCCCTTTGAGGTTATCCTTTGAAATTCAAAGGAACTGACAAATGTGGGAATTGCAGGTTCATTTCAGGAAAAACTCTCTCTGACATATGTGCACTTGTACACTTCTTTATTTGAACACAACGTAGGAAGATGAAAGCAAGGGTAACAGTAGATAAAGCACCTTTCCTTCTTCATCTGTAGACTATGCAGTTTCATAAGAGCTATTTCTAAATATTGCAGAAACTCAATAAGGCTTGTTAAAAATCTCACAGAGAAGCAGACTGCTCATGTAACAAACAAACTACTGAGATAGAGGAGTTTTGTGCCCATGCTGTACACCTGGTGATGCCCTCACACTCCAGGGGGGAGTTGGGGTTTTGCAAAATCAGCAGCTGTATCTTTAGGAACCATATTTTGCTTTTAGCAAATCTAATGGATTAGTAGTTACCCAGTGGTTGCCTGTTGCAGTGGTATGAACCTATTAAATGTTTCTTCCCAGGAACACTCAAAAGCACAGCTGGAAGGGCCCTCTGGACTAGAATATCTCCAAGCAGCAGTCCTTACCTAGCAAGACATGTGGAAGGCAGCACCCTTCTCAGAGGTACCAGGGAAGGACAACTGATGCACAAGTGAGGAAGAACACGTGAATCTGGGATGCTGAGAAGTGAGAAAGGAGCAGACTACCCAGGTCCTTCTTTGGGATGAGATGGAGGGCTAAGATAGAAATACTGAAGGTGTTACTGGGTTATTTTTATTCTCTCCAACTGCAGATCATCAGGGTTAGAAGAGAACTTCAGTAAGCCATCTCCTGAGATACCCCCAAATGTATGTGTAAAAGGAAACAAAATGAGTCTTGGAGAGAGTCATACCCAAGGCTGATTAGTACATACAACCACAGAGCAACTCTTATGCTCCTTTTTCAAGCCAGAAGTATTTTCACCTTTTTTTTTTTAGCTATTTTTTTTTAGTGGCAGAGACTTCAGCCTGAAATTACTTTCTATATGAAAATAGTGATTTTTTTTCTTTACTCTAAATTTAATTAAGAGTAAAAACCTGCATCTGATCTAATCTGCTTATGTACAGAAGCCCAGATCTCTTCTCTCAGTCCTTCCTTTGCAGTCCTCTTCCTCATCTCATAAGAAATATAGGAGATTTTGGGATTTCTACTATTTGTTGTTTTAGGTACGATCCATGAGCATTAATAGATACTTTTACATGACTTGATAATGTTAAAATCTAGCGACGTGCCATAAACACTAAACCCAAACTTTTTGACAAATAAGATAATCCTCAGTGTGATCCTTGAATTAGCTACAAAACCATTTTCTTGCTACGTGCATTCACAGGAATACCTCTTCACTTCCTGAAAAAAGTTCATTAAATAAGCAGCATTTGTGATGTGCTGCTGAGGTCACAATCTCTGGGACAGTCTGGAGAGACATAAAGTGCACGGTTCCCTGCTGGGACTCTTCTTCACCCCATCCAGTGCAGGGAGCACCTATTTTGCAGATTCACTCACCAAAGCTATGGCCATCTGTCTGAAAGGGCGCACACTTCTCTTGCTGCTCCTGTCCTCACTCTTCCCACTCATCTTTCCATATTTACTTACAAACACTTCCCGACTTCTTTCTTGCTCTTCATGGGGCTGGTGTTTATAGCCTGTCTCTATTACTGTTAAGTATTTTTCTTTTTCTGCTTTGGCTCCTCTCTCTTTCTTGGGCATTTTCCCCCACATCTCATGGCAATAATTCTGATGTCTGATCCTGACTCACTCTGGGAACTTGTGCTGCAGGTCAGTCCATGAGAGACACAGGGGTGAAATTTGTTGAGAGGACAGGGTTTGATGGTGCTGTTACCCTGACAGAAGAGAAAGCTGAAGGAATTGTGGTATGTGACACAAATCCTGGAATATGAGTTGAAGGCATAAGGACCATAATATGGACAGAGAAGTCAGTGACTGAATGGACACTGGAGACATCCCCTCACATACAACAGCACCCTGTTTACACAATATCTGTCAGCACATTACTGCACCTGGAGCATTAGTAGAAGGGTTTCTCATTAGCATCAGGTTTAGAGTTGTGTAGTAATTGATTTTTTGTTTGTCTGACCTGACTAAACAAAACAAAACAAAACCAAAAAAAAGCTTGTATTTACCTGAAACAAAATGTGTTTATTTTTCTTGGTGAACTTAAATGGAAGCAAAAAGAAATTATCCAGAAATTATGAACAGATTTCTTTCACTCCTAAATAATACATTTTATGAGGTGAAGTTAAAGGTTAAAAAAGAAAATACTTTGTATAGTTTGTACAAAATATTACATGGTTTTGTGCTCTTAAAATTGAAGTGTCGAGATAAAATTTTTAATTTTTTTTTGTTGTTTTTTTTTGTTTTGTTTTGTTTTGTTTACTTACATTATATATGGCTATTACTGAAACAGTATTTTTCAGGAAACTGTTTTCTGGAAAAAACCCTCACCTAGCTCTTTCACAGAACATAATAGCATTGTATCTTCACAACTTGATCTCCAGTTAGAGCCTGACTCATGACCAGTGCCACAGCTTTCAATGGGACTGTGTGCTTGAGCAGGGGGCCTGCAGATTTAAATCAGGCAATTTAATGTTTCCAATTATAGGAAATGTATCTGGAATGATGCCAAAATGCTAAATAGCTTGATAAAAAAAGAAAGGTTCCTTGTTTCAATTATTTCTTATTCCACTACACGCTTCCCCTGCCACCACTTAATTAGAGACAAGAACTCCACAGGAGGTCCTGTTCTTTATTAATTCATTTTAAAGTTAATAACTGTATTTGCAACAGCAACACCATAGCCTGAATTTAATGCAAGCTCTGGGTAAGAAAGGCAGTCCAGTGGGTATGTCATTAACTTGGCACTGGAGTGGCCATATTTCCTGCCACTGACAAGGCCTCCTCATGCAATCAAATCCCTTGGACACAGATGACTAGAGGTGTTTTATTTTACTCCTCTGGAAAATCATGAAAGTCAGGAACCTCTAGTGATCAGTTGCCTTGTCTCTCTCTGTGTGACAGCTCCTGGTTTTGGAAGGGTTTGTGAGGATAGCTATGTGAAGAATTCTCTGTGATTATTTAAGAAGTCCTGAAAGCAACGTAACACATGGATGTTGGCGCTTCATGATCACATTTTCTTTCCCTTTGCAGTAATTGTGGGAATGGGATTAAATCTGCACCATGTTGTATATTCATATTAGGCCAAGTGTCAAGTAAACTTCCTCCAGGAAGAAGTGGGTCATATTCTTTTCTGTATCACCTATATCCTTCCTAACACAGGAATCAATGGGAATGGTAACTGAAAGCTGAGACAGTGATTTTTACACCATTCAATACAATTCTAAATTTTAAAAAGTGGCCTTCTTAGCTAGTGGAGCAGAAGAGTTTGCTATTCCCCTAAGGATTATGGAGTTTAAAAGGTCAGAGCTTCTTGTAGGAACTACTTGATAACATTAGGAGCTGAATGCTTGTTTGGATTTTGCAAAATTTAGGTAAGATAAGAAAAAGAACCCACAGCAAAATTTACAAACCAATTAGTCAGCGTTACAAGTTGCTCCACAAAAGAAGCCACCAATAGAAATGTTTATATTGAGGATTTATCTAGCCTTTTGAGCTATCCTGTTTCTAATTTAAAATACTTGGGTTTGCTTGCTGAAATACTCTGCTTGCAACGGCATTGGGTTAAATACAATAGAACAACATGTTAAATTGTTTGTTTGTATAATGACTTGTGAGACAGGTCCTCACTCCTCACTTGGTGCAATTTGACAGGGATTATGGGCTCAAGAGCTGTCGCTACATAATTAGTTGTCAACTAATTTGTTCTAAGGCAGGATAATCTGAGGAACATTTTCGTTAGTGATAGTTACTGAAATGTGTATTTTCCTGCTTGCATTATCCCCTTGCTGACATTCACATTTTTCCTTAGAGTGCATGCTAGGGAGCTTTACAAACCCCAGCACCCTTATTGCTCTGTGGCTCTGGATGTTTATTTTTCTGCCTAGGACATGTGTGACACAGCTGCCTCTCTATCCTCCACTGCTTTACTACATAACACACCAAATTCTTCTAGGAAGAAGCATAGTGTGTGTTGGTTATATCACAGCATTGCAGTGAATGGTGGGATGAAAGCTGATGGAGCTGGGCTGAGCAAACCTGGCCACACCTGCACCTTGACAACATATTGGATTATCCCTGAGCTCACAGGCAGTCCTGAATTAATGTCTGAAGTTATCCTGCTCAGATTTAGAATTCCTTCCGTACTATGCTGCAGAACTTACTCAAAATATTCTCTGGAGTACTGGGTCTGAACCACGATTGGCCCTGCCAGAAGACCAGGAACTATTTCTACATCACAGTGCAGATTTAGTCCTTTTAGAGATGCTAAGAAACTACAGAGCCCACATTTTCTGTGGGTGCCCATTGCCTCTGGGCCCCCATAATCTAAGAAAGATGCTTGTGTTGAGGAGCCAAGACTGAGCTTCTCAAGGCAACTCATGGTCTAGGTGCATTCAGTTTGTGTACCAGGGTTTGAGTGTAGCACAGAATTCCTTGGGAAGGTGGAAAAATAGAGAATTAGCTTTCAAAGGCCAATTGCTATAAAAACGGTGATATTGTCAGAAATCCAAAATTGCTGAACCCAAATTCCAATTAAATAGTCATCATTATAAAATATTACACTGCTCAGTTGTATTTACATGGAACAATTGCATTTTATTATTTTTATTAACCATTCAGTAGTTACAAAGTCTCATTTATGACCACTTAACAGCCAGGCTTTTAATATTTGTAGTGCAATTAGCCTGAAACAGTCTTGAATAATGTCCTGTTTACAACTGAAGTAATAAAACAAGAGCACCAGGGGACAGAAAGGCTAATTAAAGGGGACAATTGGAGAAACAATCCAGCACTGGATGGCTGGAAACATGCTGTTATTGCTCCTCTATGGGGTAGAGTTATGCTAAAGGTGATTAAACTTTAAAAGTATTTGGTTTCTTTTTGCATTTCTGTTTGGATTGGCTGGACCTCATTCTCATTTACAGCCAGACTTCTTTGCACTTTCAGAGGAAGTACCAAAAGCCTTTAGGAAGATATTTACTGCCAAAGTAGTCTAAAAAGGCAATAAAAATCAGACTGGACAAAAAAGTTAATAGAAACAGTATTCCTACCCCTAAGTTCTTGATATTTTATAAAGGCTGTGGGATTTTAGGGAATTAATATCACTCCTGTATAATAAATACAGACTGACTGAAACCAGATATGTTGTGTAGTTAGTACTAACATCCAAACCCTCCCAAAGTCTGCTTTGCATGGCCAAAGTGCTTGGCCACCACTCATAAACTGAATGGGGTAGCAGTGATTAGGAGACTCTTGCCATACTTCCAAATTCAGCTTCTTATAGGGAAAACTGTTCGCTGAGTGCCTGCCACATGCATATTCCTTAGGAGCATAGTTTTGCAGTTCTATGTGTGGACTCTTAATGAGACAAAATTAAAAATCAAGTCACTTGAAGAGCAGGATGTTTTATGATTTTTGTCAACCAGTTTGGAATCTTAACCTTTCAAACTTTCTTCTTCAAGATGGAGAGCTGAGTTTATGTTTCTGTTTAATCTTTTAAACAAAAGCTGGTCTCCTCTTCTGTTAATATGTGTCTAAGAGCTTTATCTTTTATAGGTATGTTTATATGTGTCTAAGAGCTAAATCTACTGAGATTTGCAACACAGATGCAGGATTTGATAATGCTGGAAGTTTGAGACCTGTGGTGTAGCTTTACTCATGGGCCACATGAGTACACTGTGCTTTCAGATTAAATCTGTAGGAGTTTTGCTACTGTTAGGTTCAGCGATGAAAAAAGTCTGACCTGAGGAACATTATCATAGCCATTACTGAAGAACTATCAGATGAGAAAATATGGTAGGGTTTGTTATAATTTGATAATTAACTTTTGTTCTTTGGTTGTCTTATATATAAAGTTGCTTTAAAGGGTCATATGAGAGATTATGTTTTTATATCCCATACTAGTGGTTATTTTTTATCCCAGATGATTGGTTATGGGCACACATAGGAACTCAGAAGGACCCTGGAGGTGTTCCTCCTATCCTTAATTTTATTAGCTAGATGCAATGTGGAAGGTGGGCTGCACCAGCTGCACTCCTGTGCAGGGCAGCATCACACCAGGCTGGTGGCGTGCACTGACCATAGGCATGCCTGCCAGTTCATTTCTGCTCCAACTCCATTAGAGCTGGAAAATCTAACTGCAGACTTTGCAAGATTTCCTTCCATCCTTTTCAACTCAATAACCATCTGGGGAAACAATGTAAGAAATGTTGCCTTGTCTGCTGTTCGCACAGCCTCAATCCCGACATTTTGAGAGGCTGGAGATGCTGTGTCTGAAGAAAAGGTCTTTGGAAGCTTGGAAGCTTAAAGTTACCAAAAGACAGCAGTTCAGGTGAGCTGGGAAGTTTGAAGGGGAATGGGGATGAGTCTGCAGATGTGTAAAAGGACACCTGGCCTTCAGTAAACTTTATTCAGCATACTGGTTAGGGACTAGACACTGATGGTATAAAACTGAGAGGAAAAAGGAAGAAGAAAACTAAAAAAAGCTGGATCTGAAAACTGAAGTAGCCTTATCAGCCAGGCTACTTGAAACCTTGGCTGAACTGCTGGGACTGTTTTACATGGGAAACAGTCATGTCCAAAGATATTTATAGGTAATGATCAGGCTCAAATTAACTATAAATTCTCAGTACATTTTTCTTCCATAATAAATCAATGCTCTTTTAATCAAATTATATACACAGAAAACATTTCTTAGAGGGCAGAAGAAGTTATACTATTTATTCATGACTTGACAGAACTCTGTAAATTTTTTAAGGGTTTTTGAATGACAGGAAATTGAAATGAGCAAGGCAAGCTGGGAAGTAGACTGTCTTCTGAGGAAATTGGAGTGCAGAATTTATACATTGTGTGTGATGGATCTCATTCCCAGTCTGTCCTGCCCAAGATCTTTGGATCTTGGAATTATCTTAAAGTATTTATTGGTCTCCTGGTTCAGATTCCAGGCCTGTCAGTAGTGCAAGTGCTGAAGAATTGTGGGTTTGAGTCAAATGCACTGGTAAGGGCAGCTTGTTAAAATTATTCCCATCATACACCCTTTTGTTTGCTGTCAATATCAAGGTGATAAAGAGACTGGCTAAATAGGACAGGATGTTTTGTGAAATGCCTCTCTTTAGAGGCTGGCAAATTGCCTCTATGTTAGCAGCACTAAGTGCCTTTTTTTTTTTTTTTTTTTTTTTTTTTTTTAATGAAACCCTATGAAAGCTGTGCCTGAAGGCTCATGAAAAACCATCAGAGGCACAACACTTTAAAACTTACTTAGGAGTGGAGCAATTCACAAGAAGTGAAGTGAAACACTCACAGTACCAGGCTTAGCTGGAGAGTTGGCAAAACTTCACAGACAATGGTTTCTTCTGGGGACTCGATCCTATAAATTAGGAGAGGATTTTATCACAGGCTAGATTTATGAATGTAATATTTATGTCAGGGAGGGACATGAGAGAAGAAAGATAAATTTTTAAAACTGTTTAAAATATTTCTTGTAAAAAAAAAAGTTTCAGTAATTTTATCTTTATGAGCCAAATGGATAAATCAATAGAGAGAAAACCATTATAAGATTTTTGGAAGGACACTTGCATCTTCTTTTCTTTCAGTGATTGCAATAATTTCCCTGTTTCTGGAAACCCCTGGTGTTGGAATTTTTAGTAACTATTCTCTACACATAAATATCTGGACTTGTGAAGATCTATGCAGTTCTTTGCATCCCAGGCTTTACTAGTCATTCACATGAGGGAATCACAGTGTATCTAAAGAGGCATTGGATGTTCAGGGAATAAGTAATATGCCCCAGCTATTTTCACCTTGAAATACTGAAATCTTCATGTAATGAGTCCCCAAGGCTGGCCTTCAAGCACAGTGTCTCTGGATCTGGAAATATAAACCCCTGATGCTGGTTAGCTTCCCCTGCCCCCTTAAAGTAAACAAGAGATCCTGTTTCTAAACCACGTGGCTGTATGGTCTAGCTGCCCGGGAAGGATGAGGAGCAGCACTCTCTTCATACCCTTAGCTCACAGAGGAGCCACTGAGCTCTTTTGGCCCTTTGAGGGAGAAGGTTTGAGTCTCAGAAGACTGAAGTACCTGTCAGCATTTCTTTGCATGGCAAGGACTCTGCTACAAGGAGAGGGAAATTGTATGGTGGCCATGCTACCCATCCTCACAGTCAGCAGGATCAAGTTCCTAATCTCCATGGTCATTTATATCCCTGCCTCACTTCAGTGAAGACAGAGGCAGGGACTAGCACCATTTATGATCCAGAGCTGATGTTTACTGGTCCTGTGTGCAGGAAACCTGCGATGTGCTCTGCAGTGGTGGTTACATGTCCTTTGCCTATCCTCCACAAATGAGCAGCTGAGGACAGTCTCAGTCCCACTGTGACTGTTAATCTACACCCTCCAGGCATCTAAGGCCTTTGCTACTTTTTTACATCCAGAAGAGATGGTCTTTGCATTTTATTTGAGACCCCTAGGGAGACACAGAAGCCATATGCCAGATGTGTGGGCTCTTCTCAGCCCCTGGAGTGTGAATAGTTGCTGGTCACAGGTTAACCACGTTGGCATTTGCCAGTGAGCAGCTGTGGTGTCCTTAAGTGGCTTAAAGAGTTGCACACTGGCTCCTGGTCCAGACTTTGGGGTCCCTTCCAACCTGGTATTGTACAATTCTATGATCAAACGCCACAGGGCTGAAACCTGACCTATAACAACTTCAAACCGTACTGAATTTTCAGGATAAAATTCATCCTGCAGGACAGGGCCATCCAAATGGCCTCTCCTCACACAGCTTGCAAACAACAACAGTGCAGTTACTTGCTCAACATCCCCGCTGCAGCAGGGCAAGGCTGACACATTCTGCTTTCTCTGCTAGCAGCAGGAGCTGCCAGCACTGTTCACCAGGGAAAGTCTGGCCCGAGAGGAGCAGTCTCTCTGCAATTGTGCAGAACATCAGCATGTCTACCCATAAAGTGATTTATGATTCATGTCAGTGCAGTGCATAGCAAGGTAGGTACGACTGTGCCAGTAAGAGAAGATTCACCTGGGGTGTGGAGGACTGTCTAATGCTGCCAGTTCCAAAGGGCTGAGGTGACGTACTAGTCCAGGCCCAGACATGCTTTAATCAGCTCCATCTTTATTATTTGGCAAACAAACTCCTATGCTAAAGCAGAGAAAAAACATGCTAATAGGTAAGCCCTGTGGCCTGCAGCTCCTGAAGGGAGAGATCACCCTGTCCCTTTTGAGGGCTGAGAAGAAATATAGGTAAGGACCAAGGAGATGCGTTTAGAAATGCTCTCCTGAGCTCTTGTCACAATGCACTTGGAGCCAGCTGGAATTGTTCCCTCGGTGCTGACATGACTGACCAGCAACAGTCAGTGGTGAAAAAAAGGGTCTCAGGTAATAGAGAAGGTGTCACAACTGGGTTCAAGCACTTTCCTGGAGAATTTCTTTGTTCCTCTTCCCTCTCTTACCCAAAGCCCATATCTGTGGGAGACGTATAACAGCTCTGCTATCATGTCAAACTGTGGCTCATGACTGTACTCCCTGGTTACTCATTTCAATTCTCACTCTGGCTCTTCCCAGTGATGCCTTGCCAGGCCCATATCTTTAGCTATAAGAGGTACAAGGCCCTAGATGAGCTTAGCCATCACAGCCAGGATGGTTGCAGCCAGAGCAAGGCACTCATCAGAGCAGATGTCACCTCAGCCATGGCTTTGAATGCTGATATAGACAAGAACTTTGGGGACAAATGGAGCCTGCAGAAGGGCACAGGCTAGCAGCAGTGGTGAATCAGCTCTTGCCAGCCTCTTCCTATTAATGTCACCCATTAAGCTGAAGTATCTATAGCTAAATTAAGTGATGAAGACTAGAACTGGAGTCCTCTCCAGAGACAGAGCAAAGCCCTGCCAAGGTGCCCATCAGGGTCTGCCAAAGTGCTACCCATTGATGACAAACTGGAAAGGATATAGTAGATAGGGAAGGTGATGTGATTCAGGTGTATTTGTTTGTGTGAGGTGCTTGTGCTGGTGGGCAGCAGGGAGCTTTTAGACATAATGGCTGCAGATGAAGAGGAGGGGGAAGCAAACCACCTAATTTTGTTAGTTCCTGCTGCAGGTACGTCATTGCTCTGGTTTTTCCAAATGATCATGAGCTCCTCATGTTTTCTAAAGATCTCCCTGTGTTTCCCTTCCTTTGTGATCAGGAGAGTATCACAGTTAGGCTGGGAAGTTCCTCATCAAATATTTCAAATTTGGAAGCAAGAGGTGCAAGTTCATTTATGTTGGTTAGTTCTGGAAAGAATCTGTTACTGCTTTGCACCTGTCCCTGGCAGCTACTGACATGGACTGCATTTCACACAGCCTGGTGTGACATAATGGTAGGGCTGTGCTATAGCTCATTGTGAACCTCTAGGCTGAGCCCTCTTAAGATTTAAAACTACAAAAATAACCAATCCCTCTTAAAAATTCTGGATGGAATAGCTAAGAGCTTACGATCTGAACAAGCAAACTGGAGATAAGGTACCAGAACAGGGGCATAACATTAAAGAAATGCCATTTATTATGATAAATTGCTTAGCAGTGGTTTAAGATATTGAACTATTATCATACAAATAAATACTTGATGAAAGCAGAAAGAGGAGTGTCTGAGGTAATAAAGATTTATGAATTCTTGGTTGAACCACAAGGATTTAGACCAGGATGGGAGTGAAAAAAAAGGAAGTTTATTGAAGGGAGGATCACTTTTGAAAGAAATGAAAAGGAACTAACCCCTGCCTAAGCAGCTGCTGGGGGTAGAAACACTTTTCTGCTTATGGCCATTACATTTCTAGCCAGAATATATTACTCCTTGAAAAAAAGACTGTTGCCCCATTTGATCTGGTGATATCAGGATGGTGCTGGTAGTGAGAGTGGTCATGAAAGAAACACCAAACTCCGTAATGGAACTGATCTACCAAGTTGTCACTAAGGAGTCTTGAGAGCAGTTGCACTCAGATGGAATGGAGTACCTGGTAATAAGTGAAAACTGTAGCTTAGATTGATGTCATGCAAATCATTTTTGTTCACACTGATAGTAAGCCATAGATAGAGAAAAAAAAAAAAAAAAAGAATGAAAAGGTAAAATATCAAGCACACTGTGAAAATTAGACAAGGAAGTGCCATCCCACTAATCAAAGTATATCTATATGGGGAAGAACAAGGTCACAAAAGACATGTTCCAGCAATACTAACAAATCTAGTACAAAAATGAGGACTTTTCTGGCTTACTAAGCAACTGAATTGAAAATGCACAAAACAAAACTGATATTTAAAATAACTGAAACCATGTGTAAAATTCCTGTCTATCTGTATAGATAAAGCATGCTGCATACATATTTAGGATAAATTGATTCATTGAATAAACTGCATAAATTACAGCAGATAATTTGTTTTGGGTGAGATTTTTCACTTTATTGTGCAACTACACAAATTTCAGGCCCTGCTCAAATTCCTCATCATTCCTGAAATAGGATTAAAGAGCATGTCAATGGTTCACAGAAACCATGCAGAATTACCTGAATGTATACACATGGAGACCACTGAGGTAAGAAAACACAGTGACCATGTTAAAGACATTTATTGGAGAGAAGGGTAATAAAGTGTCACAGATGTATTTCTTAGCAAAGAAGATCTGTGTGGAAAGGGCTTATACATAGTGCACTCCTGTTCAGAGCTCAGTGAGGGAACCTGTGATCATGACTGACTCCTCTGGGCATGACCTAAATGATACATTAGGGTTACGTGGGGGCAGATACACAACTGTTCACTGTCTGTACTAGCTGCAGGAGTTTCTTGAGCCTGGCTGCAACCCCAGAAATGGCAAGAAATGGAGGACCTCTCCCTCAAACACTTTCAGTGGGGGGACTATCATGCCTGTAGGCATTTCCTCCTTGACAATGCACCATTCAGTATACCACAATCTCATGGCTATTGATTCGGCCTGGTGCTGCGAACTTTATATTTATGTAAAAACCTTTTTGGCAGATGCCATATCTCTGTGGTAATATTAAATATTTGCACTATTATCTACCAAATTTTTTTCAGTGGAGACTCTTGTGGCTGAGTCAAGATTATTATTTGCTTAATCTCAAAGTCCCAAGGTTTCGTGGATGAGTTAATGTCTTGGTGAATTCACCTTCCTGACACGCAGATCTAGTCATGACTGAGCTGTAGAAATACACTCTGATAGATGCGCCTAGGACCAGATACCTCAGCTCAGTTTCTTTCATTCTCTTTTTTAGAGGCAACTCATAATGAGTAACAAAGTGAGGATGACATGGTAAACCAGGGTACTTGAGTTACTTCCTGGATCCATTAATATGTCTCACCTTCCACGGTGCTATAGGCAGAGAATCTTTTTGTAAACTTCTTTGGCCCAGTCTGGGACAAACAGGTTTAAACTCCTGAAGTAATCAATTAGGTTTTCTGCCACTGTTTCTTCATAGTGAACCTACGGATTTTCATAAACAAACCAAGAAATGCATCAGCTTTTAGGCCAATCTTTTTCAAACCATACAGTTATGCTCCTCAGTGTGAAATGGGATATTTAAAAAGAAGGCAGCTATTTCTGTCATATATGTGCTAGTCAGAAGTGAAGACAGGCCCAGAATTGGAAGAATCCTCCAAGGGAATACAATGGAAACAAGTCTGACAATTGATTAATGTGGAAAAACTGACATAGAAATGAGAACCAGACTTTCATATCATACACTCCTTAAATTTTTATTTTTCAAGTTTCATAAACAGCAGAAGTTTCATCTGAATAGAAATTTGAGTAGAAATATGCTCTAAATATCAGTTACATTTGTTTTCAACATGGTCATACAGTCTATTAATAATATGTTGAAATATACGTTATTTTTTTATATTACGCTATTAGTTTATGACAGGTACATATTTTGTACATTGTCCCATGATGTAACTGCATCACTTATGAATTCTTTAGCCTTATTTTAAAAAAAAATCTTAAAAATGGGATGAGTTTTCAGCATAGTGGAAAAAAATCAGTAAGAGCTGTCTGGAGTATAGATAGAACTGAGCTCACACCTTGCACTTTGTACTAATGTGATTCTCAGAGTAGTCAGACATTGTGATTATATTCTCTTTTATAGGTGAATAGTAGAGGCTGCCTTTTGAAAAGTCCATATTACAAAAACAGTACAATAATTGGTTTCCTTACATATATCCTTCCCGAATTCTTTCACTGTTGCATGAGCCTCATGTCGACAAGACCCATATGTGGTTAACAAGGTGGAGTTTGTTTCACTGTCTAAAGTCTCCTGGGGTAAATGTGCTGTTTCTACCTCTGTAGAATCAGGATCACAACACTTGATGCTATGAAAATCTGTTTATTTCTTCATCCAAATTACAAGATGCAAAATACTGTCATACATGCAGAGGGTTAATTATGATTATTATGACCAAAATTCATTTGTCAAGAGCAGTAAAATAGCATTGGAGTTGGTAGTACTTATTCATTTTTATCCATGCCTGTGAAAAATAGCTCTTAAGGAGCAGGATAACATCCTGAGAGTTGGTTGAAGTTTATCTTTTAACCTACACCTTCAGTCACCTAAGAAATGAAACTTCTCCACACAGATATGCGGCATTGACCTGTTAATTATAATCAAGTTATGTTCTTTTGGGTCTGGATCACAATGTCACTATGAGCTGTGGGTGACATCCTCTGAACTGCTTGACAGCAGTAAAAGTAAGGGCCTATCTCTGACCTGTTTCCTGGCTGAGCTCTCTGGCTGGACCCTGGACTGGCTGATGCTCTCACCACCTCTGGGGCTGCCCATGGGCTCTGTTACCAGCCTGGTCTCTGCTCAGGCTGTGTTCAGCCCTGGGGAGCAGTTCCCATGGGTGAGGACATGGTCCACACGAGGCTTACATCTGGTCCTGGCTCACCTTCCTGCAGGAGCAGCTACTGCAGCTGGACAGACATGAGGACAACCAGCACCATGGCAGGTTTTTGGATCCACTGGTATGGGAGGCATACAGTCAGCCTGAGTCTTCAGCCCTGTCAGTCTAGCTAATCCTTCAAGTAAAGTCATCTTCTCTCTGGTGTATTGGACCCTCCCAAAGAGTGGAGTGGATTAGAAGGGCGGGTGCTCAGAAACCCCAAAAATCATGCCTTGTTTTAGGAGGCTACGTGTGGATGATGCAGTCATAATACAGTCTTTCTGGTCACTTTGCAAGAGGGCTGATCTGCCTTATTCTGCACCCAGATGGATTATTATCTTGATGTAATGAAGAAACACCCTGCTGGGAAAGTCCAGCCAAAAATAAAGTCACTCATCTGTGACCTTCATTTTAATTCCTAGCCAGCCCTCATTGTTTTCTGACCTAATCATGCCCACTGGCTCCTTAAATTAGCTTTGTGGATCTAAAAGACGCTGTACTTGTTTCAAGAATGTTTTTAATTGAGCTGAATTGTAATTATCTGATGTAAAGCTCTCTCAGGTAGAAAGAGATTATGTATTCCTTCCTGTGTACTTATCTGAAAACATACCAAATGTACCCAAGAATTTGCCACCTACAAAAAGAATCATGTTACTTATGCTGTTGATTACATATAATTAGGATTTAAAAAGTATGTGATGGAAAGGCAAACAAGCTAGGAACTCAGCTTGGATTGAAATTACCCATAGCTTTCAGTCATTTTACAGCAAGCATGAACAGTCAAGGTCTGCTCTGTGTTTTCATTTAAATGCTCACTCAGACCTGAGAATTATTTTGATTAGATTATATTATGGCAACATCACTTCCTCCGTGTGGTCTTGTCCATGCAGAACCAATTAGTGCATCATTTCACCACAGCTAGGGAGACCAAGAGATGGGTGTGGATGTGTGAAGAGAGGGTGCAAAGGGAAAGCAGATGTGGTTCACGGATTTTTTTTTCCATATGATTTTCCAAACAATTTCCCACCACCCTAATTCTACTCCTCCTGGTGTCGATTGGAGCTCTGCCATTGACTGCAGTGGGAGGAGGGCTGGTCAGTGCATGAAACCTTTTGAAACAACATTCTCATTTGTTGCATAATTGAAAGCTCCACAAATAACTTTTGTTCACTGTTACACTTTTTGGAACTGAAAACTGCCAGGGATGGGGAAGCATGATGGATTTTGAAATAGACAACACAAATCTCAGCACAGATATTTTGTGGAGATGGCCCTTCAGGTCCCGGGGTTTTGTTGCTCCATGCAGAGACTTGTGGTGCTCATGCCACCTCGTTAGAGTCCTCCTCTCAGAGGGCTGACACACCAGGGCTGAGATACCATTCTGTGACATGGTGAGGTCAGAAGACCATGTGAAACTGTAAGGAAGTGGGAATATGTGCTGGTGATTTGCTAGATAGAGGCAGCAAGTAATCCTTTGTGCCAGAACCCTCTACTGAGCCATGCCAGGCCATGATAGGGGATGGGTGAGCTTTCCTTTTCTCCAGCTAGCATAGGCTCCCTTTTTTCTTTCCTTTCACTATGGTTTTGTTCTGTGTGAGTGGAACATGGCAGTGCAAGAGGAGGAAAGAGGACGAGTCGAGTGGGTAGGAGAGCCAAGTATAGCCCTTCTTGCTTTCTTTGCGACAGAGGTATTTGGCCAGGGAGGAAAGGGCTGTTCAGAACCCTCCTGGATGAATTTTTGTACCCAATGGCTATATGACATCTTTCCCAAGTCCACAGTGTTGAGCAATAAGTGCCACTGTGGGTTCTGTGATAGTGCAGCTTCCTAGGGATGTACTCAGGGCACACCTTGTATTAAGGCTTGACTCAGAAAAGCAGTCCTTGCATGTTCCTTTGGCTTGTTATGTACAAGTGCAGGCAGATGTGAACATCAAATGACTAATTTTCCTGATTGCTTCTTAGTCAAGGAGGTGGTTTTATATATATCTATATAAAACATAAACATACGTATATGTCCTGTGGCCACTGGTGAACCTTTGGGACTGTTGCCCTGAATTTCTGTACTGCATGTAGGACTACTTTCATCTGTGAAAGTTCTGAACATCTGGGGGAGGGGCTTGCTGTACTGTAATTTGCTCAGTGTGATACAGCTTCTTGCATTGATAAAGCCTTTTATCTGTCAGTAATTTCTGAGGAGGAATTCTTTAAATAAATACAAATAGAAAACAGTTTCATTCAGAGGAAAGAGATAAATGCCATATATCACAAAAATTATACCTTTATTAAAGAAATACCTTTATTAAGGGGGACAAACCCCTCAAACCATGTTTTCTGTGAGCAAAATACCTAAAGAGAATGTTTGCTAGTACATACTTTTGAAAACTTCAAGTACACTGTATAGATGGCAGGTATAATCCATGCTGAAACACCCAATCAGTTTTAGGGGTTAACCCAAGACCCACTGAAATCAGTGAAATTATTATCTTGGTCTTCAGCCCAGACTCTCACTACAGCAGCAGACACTTTGAAACAAATGTAAAGAGTACATGTTGTGGAGTGCTAAGATGGGATTCACAGTTTTGGCCTCTCTGACCCCACTCTCAAGGAGGCAGGGGAAGATATTTAGTCCCAACACAGCCTTGTTCTCCTGTCTGTCCTGCTGTGCCACTAAAACCATAATTCCTTTACATTATTCAATAGTCACTGTGCCATCCTCAAGGAGAAGATGTTGCAGAAGTGCAGGTATAATTTCATTTCAAGGCATAAGAGAGAGAATTTATAGAATAAAAGGCAGAAGGATTTATCAGAGTTGTACCCCTGGAAATAGAACTTCAGAAGTTCTAGAAGAAATATTAAACTAAATGCTCTGTGGCCATCTCAGAGTGTTGGTATTAATAAGAAGAGTTGGAGAAGACACAGTTCTGCCCAAAGAGAAGCATGTTATTTTCACAGGGGCATAAAAACTAATGGATTGCAATAATTTGTCCTCTTTATTGGGGGGCTTCTTATGATAATGCATCAATTATAAGATACTGTACATGGTTTGAATCAGGCAATGTTGTGTTTGCTCCCACATTAAATTTGCCTGAATGTCCTAGAATCCTGTTTTTGAAGAAGAAAACTCACTTTAAGTGATTGATTTAAGTCATTGCTCTGTCCATTTTCAGATACACAGGAGCATGACACTTGGAAAGACATGTCAGTATGAAAATTGCCTCCAGCACATCTAGGTGAAACACTAATATGCTGGCTTTGGCTGGGATAGAGTTGATTTTCTTCCCAGTAGGTAGTATGGTGCCCTGTTCTGGATTTGTGCCGGAAACAGTGTTGATAACACAAGGATGTTTTCACTCTTGCTGAGCAGGGCTTTCACAGCATCAAGGATTTTTTTTTTTGTTTTGTTTTGTTTCTCATCTCACCTCACCAGTGAGTGGGCTGGGGGTGCACAAGGAGTTGGGAGGGAACACAGGCAGAACAGTTGATCTCAACTGGTCTCAGGGGTATTCCATACCATATGGCATCATGGTCAGCATATACAGCTGGGAGGGGGACATTGGAAGCTATGTCATCTGTCTTCCAAAGTAAGAGTTATAAATGATAGATCCCTGCTTATCTGGAGGTGGCTGAACACCTGCCTGCCCATAAGAAGTGGTGAATGAATCCCTTGCTTTGCTTTGCTTATGCCTGCAGCTTTTGCTTTTCCTATTACATTGTCTTTATCTTAACTCACATTTTCTCACTTTTACTCTTCTGATTCTCTCCCCCATCCTGCCAGAGGAATGAGCGAGTGGCCTGGTGGGGCCCAGTTCTATCTGGGGTTAGACCATGATAGCCAATTTGCTTGCCCAGTTAATATATGATAGCTTCAGAGTAATGGCCTTAATAATAAACAGCCTCAGGAGTTGGAAAGATGGTGCAATTCTACAAGGTCCATATGGTAATTGGCAGGCTCTTTCTCTCAGCTTTTAAGGACATGGGTGAAGTTTCTGTGAAGTAGAATGAAGAGGTTGCAAAACAATATTCTTGAAATAACATTGCCATATGTTAAGAAACAGACAGTGTTTGCTGATACCTACCACTCTCTGTAGTGAATTATGGATATCAGACAGAAAGTACCTTGCATATTGTCAGGTCCCCTTCCATGCTGGCATGACTCCTGTTGCCAGGGTTAAATGATGTTTCTCTAGGTCTTTGTCCAGTCTAGTGCCTGGATAAAGACACTGGAAACTTTAAAGCTGAGAATTACTGTGAATTATTCCAACAATTAGTTTTTTATAGTGTTATTTTGCACCCCTTCATTAAATGAAAAATCTTAATCTTCTCTAGAGGTGCAGATTAGACTTCTTAGGTGGCTTGTTTCTGCCCTGCTGTAGTTTCTACCTCAAATGACAGCGCTTGTTCTGTGGGTGTGCACACAGAGGAAATGACAAGAGAAACTATAGGACTGCATAGTACACATGGGCTTTTCTCTCCCATACAGTCATCTGACAGTCTACTGTAAGCTATGGGGAGGTAAGTCCCTGGAGTTGGCCAGCTGATGCTTCTGGAAGCTGCTGACAGGCAGGGTGAGGAGCTCAGCTCTGGCAGAGGGGCAGCCCCAGCAAGAGCTTAATGAAGATGTGTCAGAGAAACAAATCAGACCATTGCATGCTGTTTTGTATTGATCCATTTTCAAGTCCTGACATGCCAGAGATAGGCAGGGCTGTGTTCGTGATGTTCTCAGCTTTGGGAGTTCTCTGATGCTGCTGTTTTTCTACATAATCTGCAAGCAGGACCTGTGGTGTTTGGATGGGGTGGGGTATTCCCTGTTCACGTCATACTCTGGAGTTGTCCCAAATCCATGAGACATGATGGCAGATGAAAACCACTGTTTCACCCCTCTTTCAGGGTGGTTACATTTGTGTTTGGGAGCATAGCAGAAGGCTTCACACAAATGACCGATACTTATGTCATTAAAAAACTATTTTGAACACATCCTCAAAATTTTTCTAGCAACATCTTGAGGAGGAGTCATAAAAATAATTTCTTACAAAAAGAGTATAAATGGGGAAAAAATGAAAGTTAAAAGTGATTGGTAAAGAGAAGCAACAGTGCATAAGCATACTCTGGCCTTCCCATGGGGCTGTTTAATTAATTAAAATTTAGTCTTACCAGTTAATTTCTACTCAAAGATTTTCTTTCATTAGATCTAGGCAGGAAACGCACCCGAGCGGAAATTTGTGTGAAAGAGGCAATCTGTAAACAGTGCTTCCATCCTAACTGGGAGCACATGCATTATTATAAAGCAACTTTAATTAGAGGCAGCTTAGGAAAGATACCATCACTCCGAGAGCAGCTGGTGTGTACTGAACAAGATGAAACTCAATCCCTTGTAAGCAAAACAAACAGGCCATCACAAGACACTATGGTTTTGAAACATGGTGTCTTAACTTCGGAAGGAAATGCCAGAAAATATTCTACCATGAAAGCATTTTCTAGGTTACTTACCAAACCTAAAAGTTTTAGAGGGTCGGGGGCCTCATAAACCCCTAGTTTACTTTATTAATAATATTAATCTATTGAAAAGATGTAGGTGTTTTATGTTTTTCCTTCAGCTTACAGGACAAAGAGTCTTATTTCAAAGTTTTAATAGTAGAAATCGCAGAATCACAAGAAAATTTGGGTCCAGTTGCACTTTCCATCTGTTATTTATTACCCTCTGTTGTGAAAGTGCTAACTTGCCCTGGTGACAGACCACATCCCATGCTGCATCAAGTGCAGCAGAAATAATCTTTTTCAAGACTATGGATTTACAATGTCATTTGGAATAGAGACAAAAGGCAAGAGGCTCAAAACTGGAAGAAAAAGGAAAAATAAGACAAATTATGACAAAATAAGACTAGCCATGCTACAACCTGTGGGCAACTAATTAGGCAGGGGCGTGCACAGAAAGTTCATATACATACCACAAATGTAATGAGCGCTTTTATCAGTAGTGGGGGTCAGTACTCATACTTGGAAATCAGTGGGAAGAACCACAGCACAACTTCAGCTTGCCCTGGCTCACTTGTTTCAGCAAAGATGTCACCACGCTGGGCTTGTTCTTCTGAGCATGGTGGCATCCACACAGACATGACATGAGCAGCCATCCAGCTAGAACCCTACTTTGTCATCTTTCTTACAGCCCCAATGCTGCCTGTAGGGGCAGAACTCCCATGAGATGTTTAGGGTTGCTGTTGATGTGAACAGGGGCAAATCCAGATTATGCTCATTTGCTGGAAGGTGATATTTGCCCTTGAACATAAGGCTAAGCAATAGGAAAGTTTAATCACCAGGCAGAGTTTTAAATTACTTTGCCAGTGTTACTCCAAACTTACCTTTGGCCCTTAACAGTTGCTAGTCTATTAAAATAACTCTATTGACTGCATGGCAATATGTTTTTGGTTTGGGTAACTAAACATCAAGATTTAAAACACCCCAGGGGAATATGTGATGCTTGCAAGACTTAGGAAGATATTTCTGGTTTTTTTTGCAGTGCTCCATTCAGTTGTCATGTGCTTGTCAGAAAACTGAGAGCTGAGAACTGTCATTGGGAATAGTTTTTGGGCATTGGGAATATTTTGTAGAAATAGAGGATGATACATACATGCTGAATAGTGGCCAGCAAGCAAATTTCACTGCTAAGATGAAAACCTGTGTAACATCTTTAATAATGGGTCCAAATCTAAGATTTTTACTAGAAGGAATTGAGTGTTCTGTAAAGGCATGGACTAAAATGTGATGATGCTTGCATGTGGTTGTTGTCCGAATGCTCAAAGAAAGACATACAGATTTTTTTTGCCTCAGAAATTATAAAACTGGATGCCAGGATTTGTCCAAGAGCAGTAAGGGCTAGCCCTCATAGAAAATGTCAGTGCAGGACTTGCCAGACAGAGCTTGTTCCACTGTCCCAGCAGCTGCAGGGCAGCCAGTTGTCCTGAACATCAGCATAATTGTGATGATGAGGGGTCAGGGCTGAGGTGCAGGTGGGAAGTCAGTCTGTGGGTCAAGGTGAGCGTGGTACACAGCCACTTATAAGCATGTTTGCAGTGTAGCTCAGGAGGTTTCACCAAAGGTGATGTGAGCTAAAATCAACTCTGAAGCAAAGTGCGAAAAAACCTGACAAGCCTCCTCACAGCTCTCTGTCACACAGCTCTTCTCCAAGCAATTTGATCAGAGATCCCAGAGCTGTAATGTTCCAGGACCAGGCAGGAACACAGGAGGGCAGAAAAATTCTGTACTTGGAGCTGTGTTAGGATTTTTAGGAAGAGAATGAGCATATTAGTTTTGCTGAAACAAAATGCCAGTGTGAATAGCTCATCTTAAAACCTCATTTTAACCTCCAAACCCAGTCATTTATGTTTATTTACTCTCACATAATGTTTTATAAGCCACATCTATTTTAAATGCAGTTCCTCCACATCAGTGTACTAGAACTTAATGCAACACTGTATCTCGCTTAATTTCCTTCAGCTTTGCTTAAACAATTCAACTAATATATTGCACTGAAATTGGTGTCTCCCAAGGCACTGCAACTTCTGTTAACTGGTGGGAATATAGGACCTGCTGTGATCAGTACTGTTGAGCTGGAACCCTTCCTCCCTCTCAAGTGGGCTTGTGACAAGCCCCTGTGCAAGCCAAGCAGTACAGGTCTGGTGTTTGTGGTGCCCAGGGATGAAGAAAGCAGGCTGTCTGGAAATTTGACCTTGATGGACTGGGATGAGGCCATTGCAGGGCAGTGGGATGAACTGTGGAAATCTCATTTGGTGGGGCACACACCTGCAGGATCCTTGGATCTTTCCTATTCCTCTCCTTTGTTTTTGTTCTGTAAAGCAAACTGCCTCCAATTTTGATTAGAGGAAGATACCATTTGTACACGCTTTGCAATGGCTGTGAGGTTCAGGATAAGATAAATAAACAACCAAGAGAAGGGTGTGATGCTGTGAAATACACTTGTTCTCTGAAGCAGTGCCACCACAGATTTTACTTTCATATCAAATAGCCTACATTTTGGTTTTATGCCTTTGCATGCAGGTGCAAGTATGTGCATGCTGTGACACATAGGTCAAATTAATCACTGGATTCAATCCATTTCTCAGTGGCATTATCCTGAGAAAGAGCTTTGCTCACAGTGTGTAGCAGGAACACCACCTATATGTCTGTGTTTCAATAAAAACTGAAACAAGCAAGCCCAGATATCAATCACTCTAGATTTTACTGATTTTAGTCTTCATGCTGTGTGACTGTGCACTTAATTGTGGGATTATTGATCTGAAGATAATCCAGATGATTTGTCCAGATTACATCTCTGAATATTAAAAGTGAAATCATTCTAGGATACATTTCCTTTATTTACTTTTTCCTGTTTGGATTCAAATTTTAACTCCATATAAGCCACCTCTGCTGATTACATACCAGTCATGGTTGCTTTAATAAACTGAGGAGAAAGGAACTCTAAATATACTATTTATCAAGTTGATACTTCTCCATAAATAAGTTTTCCTGTTAGGCTGAAAACCTTACACAGATCACTGGATTTACGCTTCTCCACTTTGTAATCAAAACTCTCCATATGCATGACTGTTGTAGATCAATGCCCCCCAAGCCAATTGTTCTTTATAGTGATAAGAATAAATTAACCAGAAGAGGAAGAAATAGCTGTAGGAGTTACTTTTAAGAGATTCACATGCCAGTGGAAGAGGCACATGACTGAAAATTAGCTATCAGTGCGTGTAGCCCACTCTGTAGGATTTGGGTGCTGAACCAGACCACTGGAAGTTCCAGAAGGGCACACTAGGGCACACTGGGAGCACACTGAAGGGGGCTCCATCCTGCTACAACAAGCCCTCAATTCTTTCTGTGATCCTGCTGTAACTGTCACTGCACCTCTTTTCTGGACAAAATGCAGCAAGACTTTAATGTCTGACATGTGTCTCTCTAGAAACTCATGCATGTTGAACAAGTTCTTTCATTTTTCAGAAACCACATATTTATTTCAGGGTCTTGTTTTGCAGGTGATAGATAACACATTGCCAGATCTTTTGTCTTTATAGTCAAAGTCTGTATTCTTCAGTCTCATTTGTTTAGCTTGAGAAATATCCTACATCTTTCAGCCCACTCATCAGACAGCAGCAATATATTTCTCTGAAAGATTTGAATCTTGTCCTGTCTATTGCCTTGGGCTTGCTTATATTAAATGTTTCAGTATGTTTGATTAACTCTCTCTATTTTAAGTGATGGCAAAGCAGAGTGATCAGTACCTGCCTTTCAGAGTGGGGATATAATGGATGACTCCTGGAATTATTGAAATAGCTATGCCTGATCACAGCTGGTCAAGCAGGCCAGTATATTTAACTCTCTTTTCACATTTATCACACAGAATAAGATAAATCAGGTAAGGCTTGTAAATTTCTTGGCCAGGTCTGTTGATGATTTAACTCCTGCCAGTGAACTCCCTAACTTTCTCTGGATTCAGAGCTATTAAAGAGAAGTAAACACACGGGTGTTCAAAGGCTTTCTCTTCCCTCTGTGGCTCTTCCCATGTTGTTCCTAACTGGAGATGAAAAGGAAAGGGCAAAAATTGCTCTGTCCCAACATGCATTCCAACTAATGAAATAATTATCTTACAATGTGGTTTAGTATGGGGTAATTGTAAAACAAAGCTTCTTGGCAGCGTGTCTCGGGGCGAGCAGCTTCCGGGATGTTTCCAATCCTTCACCCAGGGAGAAGCTCAGCAGGAGGGGTGGGATTATGAAACAGCATGTTTTGGAAGTCTCACCCTGGGCTGGGTGGTGCTAGTGTGTGCTTTTCAAGCCTGTAGTTTCTTATCCAAGTTTGTGAAGACTTGAGGAGCAGCCAGTGCTCCTTCTTCTGCTTAGCCTATATCTTACATAACATCTCCAAATCAGTAACATTTTGACAGTCTCTCAGTTGATGCCTAGGACAGAGATTGAGCTGTTCCCTTGTATGTAGCTGCTCCAGAGCAATGTAGAGCATTGATGGTGAAGTTGCACAGGGAAGCCTATGCTAGCCCTGGCAGTACGTCATCTATCTATCTATCTATCTATCTATCTATCTATCTATCTATCTATCTATCATCTATCTATCTATCTATCTATCTATCTATCTATCTATCTATCTATCTCTCTAATCTATCTATCTCACCTGACTGTTCATCAGACCAATGTTCTTGGACCCTCTTTGGTGTAATCAATGGTCACCTGTGGGTCAGATTTCTGAGTTTTAGGCAACAGGAGTGATTTAGTGGGAGAGAGTGTCCTGATCATTGTGAAGGTACATTTATAATGACAAAGAGTGAACTGAGCAGGGACAACTTTGCTGTAATTTTATAATTCTGAAAGGCTCATAAATCACAGCAGAACAGCCAAACTGTTTATTAGGTATGCAAACCCCTTAAACAATGCTGTAAAAGCATACGACACTTGGGCAAATGTTGTATCGCTCGTCCTGAAGAAGCTTGCAGATGTGAGATAAATGTTTTGCAACTCCAGGGCAAGAATTGTTCCTTAAAAGTAGGAGAGTCTAACTGCAGAGGGAGGAACTATTAATCCATCAGGAACTCAGGATCTCAGATTTACACATTTATTTGAAAGATAAGAGTGGTGTTGAAGCAAAAATTAACAGGTCTGTAGAAATCTTGACCCTGACTAGTCTGTCTATTGAGCTCTACCTCAATGCGCTGCTTTGCAAGATGCAAACCAAAAATAAAAAAACCAGTAGGGTAGCATGCATAGTGGACATGGTTCAGAGCTTTTCTTTACAGAAACTAATTTAGTTTAATTGTTCAGACAGTTTTTCCAGCACAACTCCAAATACAATCATTCCTAACCCAGTGGTTTTAAGTAGTTGAAAGTGCAGTGGTTTCAAAAAGGAACTAAATTATTTGTGTTGCTGGACTTGTCTAGTTTTCTTGACAAGTCTTTTCTTGAAACTTGTCTGCTTGCCCACCTGGCCTATCTGTTCAAAGGTCTTTCAGACCTCTGTGCCATGACAGCATTTGAATTTACTCTCTGGTTCTAAAGCACGTCTCCAATATGTCTCATTCCTACAGGTATTATTTACAAAAGAGGCTTTTTGAAACAATGCTCCAACCAAGACTCAGTTTGTCTGCACAGGGCTTTGTCAGCACTATGAGTCTCACATTCTCCACCACATCTTTGTCGAAGACGCTTTGTCAGGGAGCCTCAGCTCCCTGTCTGCAGCTGCACTGAGGTCAAGGTGCTGCTCCTTGCCCAGCCCCAGCCTGTGGCAACAGTGCTGCCACCGTGGTGGAAGCCCTGTGATTCCAGGGGCAGGTGAGGACATCTGGATGAAGGGTTTTGGCTGCTTGGGTTCTTGCAGGTAGAGCAGATGGCTGCTGGATGTGAGTCCTTCACAACCCAACCAACTGTTTATGTTGGCACCACCAGTTCTAGTGGATGTCACTATCATATCATCCAATCTCAAACATCCATTAAAAAAAAGGATAAAGACAATTACATGTCTATAATAGCAAAACATACAATTGACCTGTGTGGGATAGGGGAAAAGGGAGCAGGTGTCCAGCTTCCAGCCCCATGGCATCTGCCAGAGCCAGGCTGCTTTTTTCCATGAAGAAATCCCTGAAACCTGTGTTTGCAATTTCCTACCAGGAGATTCCATCCTCTGCAGCACCTGATATGTTTCCTTTGCAACTGAAATGTAGCACTGGATGCAGGTGCTGTTTTTGGCTGGGGTAGAGTTAACACAGAGCTCTTCACAGTGATGAGTGTGGCTGTGTTTTGGATTTGTGCTGAGCACAGGGTTGATAATATTGAGATATTTTTGTTATTGCTGAGCAGGGCTTGCACAGACCCAAGGCCTTTTCTGCTTTTTGTACTGCCACACTGGTGAAGAAGTTGGGGAGAATGGGAATGTGGGAGGAGACACAGCCAGGAAGGGTGACCCATCTGACCAAAGGGATATTTCAAGCCATATGACATCATGCTCAGTATATAAATTAGAGGAAAGAAGAAAGAGGGGATGTTTGGGGTGATAGGATTTGTCTCCTCAAGCAGCCATTACATGTGATGGGGCCCTGATCTCCTGGAGGTGGCTGAGCACCTGCCTACCCCCAGGAAACAGTGTATTAATTCATTGTTTTAGTTTGTTTCTGTGCATGCTTTTGCTTTCCCTATTGAATTGTCTTTATCTCAAGCCATGAAATTTCCAGCTTTTACCTTTCTGATTCTCTCCCCGATCCTGCTGGTGGGGGAATGAGTGAATGACTGCATGGGGCTTGGCTGCTGGCTGGGATTAAAACCAGGACAATTGGTCATTAAACTTATGCAGTGTGACTGTTCTGTCCCTCAGCTTCCTTTATGTCCACTCCATTAATGGATTTCAAATCTTCTGGATATAACTGCAGGGAGCAGTGCACTAGATTTAGTGAAGCAAGCTCTCAGAACTTGAAAGTGTAGTTTTTTAAACAATGGATCTATTCTTCAACCTTCCGTTGGTTTGGGGTTTTTTATAAGTTACAAAATCTTTTTTTATAAAGACCTGGAGCTATTCTGAGATGAGAAAAAGTTGGCTGGTACATATATAAAAAAAACACCAAGCACAATTTCCTTCTTCATGTATGTTTTTCTACAAAGAAAAATGATCCACCACTAATCAGTAGTGAAAGATGAACCTGAAATGAATCAGCACATTTCTCCTGAAAATCCAGATGGGCCGGAAGATCTGTTTAACGTACCCAGCAATGAAAGTGCTCATTGTCTTTACACTACAATATTGACAAAATAGAATTTCCTTTAGTGTTTCAGGTCCTGGAAATGGCAGCATAAAAGTAAATATTTAACTCTGAGTTTATATATGAGTTCCCTGTCTTGACCAGGTTCTGATTAGTTCTCTTTCTCCAGACTTTATAAGGCTTGTTCAGATGCTATTGACCTTATTGGAGAGCCCCCAAGGAAAAGCTGGCCCCCATGTCATTACAGTCATCCCTTCAACCAGTGTTAAGCACAGTGAAAGAGCTATAGCACTTGTTTAGACTTCTAAATATGAACTCATTCTTTAATGCTGATTAATTACACCCATGATGTCACCATATCCTTCCAGTCCCACCAGCACACCAGCTGAGGGGCTGTGTATGATGGTGCAGCTCAGGAGAGAGCCAAGAGAGCTGAGCTGGCCAGTGGGTTCAGAGCTGCAGTCACAGCCTCAGTGCTTTGTCAGCTGTCAGCAGCCAGGACATTCAGCAGGGCTGCTGGATTTTTATAAAAGCACATAAAAGCCCTGAATTGTTGTCCAGACAGGGAAGTTGGCCAATTTATCAGGTAAGCCTGGTGCTCAAGCACAGTGCTGCAGAAAACAGTGAGACAAACCAAGATAGACATCAGTCCCATGTAGTTCCTCTGGTAGTAAGGGACTGGCAAAAGGTGTCCCAACATGAGAAGATCATGATTATTTTTCCTTGTCTTTCCAAATGAATGCTGAGAAATTTATGATTTGGCCAACCATAATCCCATACTCTGTTCAAAACATTTGTATTTTTCATACAAATCTTCATTGAAGATATATTTTAGGATCTCAGAACAAGTTTGTTTATCTTCTACAGATCTTTTCTCTCAAAAAGAGAGAAAGCACAAGAATTGTTTATGTAAACCAGAGCTTAAATTTTCTTCTCTTGAAACTAAAAATTGGTAGCATTAAGTGAACAAGTGGACACTAAGGTGGTGAATTGTGACTATCTAGTGCTGAAAGGTACATAAACAGAAAATAATTTGTGAGCAAATGTACCATTCAAATTTTTTAAGACATTGAACCATCTTGTAAAGATGAATACTTCCCTTTACAGTTTGTTCTAAGCGTTCAAAAAAAGGAGCAAAAAGCTAAATTAATAATTTGTGATTTTTGACTAATATTCTATTGCTCCTGGTGCAATAGGACTTTGAATCTCCAGCTGGGAGCTGGTATCCATTTTATGAGGGACTGTTCAAGAAAGGAGAGTCACTCCTTGTCCAGAGTTCTTGGAAGTCTAAATTTGTGAGGGCTGATATTACAAAGGACTGGAAAGAGAGCTGGCATTAAAGGACTGAAAACAAGGGTTGAGGAAGATAAGGAAACAGTAAAAGAACTATTTCTGTTTAAAGCAAGACTTTAGAAAGAGGCATACATTTAGAAAGGAAGAGCTATATTGAGTGACACGTAAACCCATGTGCATATATTAACCCAAGGACTGGCTCTCACAGGTCTTGAGGATGAGACTGGGCTCATGTGACCACGTGGAACCAAAAGGTAATGCAAGTTGTCTCCTGAACAGGTTGATCCTGAGGGAAGTATAGAGCAGTTTTGTGTCTGTCTTGTGCTTCCTGAACACATTTAATTTACTAACATAGAAAACATTATTAAAATATTCTGGTTAATCATTAAAAAAAAAGACCCAAAAACAAAACAAAACAAAAAAAACCAAACAAACAAACAAACAAACAAAAAAAACCAACAACAAACCCCAAAAAACTACCAGCATCTCTACACTCAGTGAATAGGTTTTGTGCCAGCCAACTAGCTCTGTTGTTTCAAGGTGTTTAGCATAGCAGTGATGAAGTCACTGCCCTCCTCAATCTTACTTGAAGTGGGTATGAACACAAGTGGGAAGAAAAAAGAATAGGAAGGGTAGTAGGAAGGAATGGAGACATATCAAGACACTTCAATGATTAAAGTACAGACAGCTGGGAGAGCAAGGGGTGACATTATACAAAGATACAGGGAGACCTCAGGGAAGAGGGTCCAGAAGATAAAAGGTGTATCTGGAAAAAAAGACACCAAGGGCACTTACTGATGAGGTCACACAGAGATCCAGATGAATGACAAAGGCAATCTGGGGACTATTCACATGGTGCCTGGCTGGAGACAATGAAGGACCTGGCCTTAGGAGGTGAGGGATAAGTGTGAAATACACACAGGGGTTGAAGAGGGTGAAAAATGTATCTGGGGAGTAGGAGGGATATGGAGTCATTGGAGGTGCTCTCAAAATTGTTAATAGTAACGACATGAGAAAAACTGATAAACAATGGATTGGTATTTTTTAAGGATTGTTGGAGGAAAATAACTGAAAATTGCTTCTTTCATCTAGTCCATTCTATATATTTTACAATTTTTTAGCTCTGGCAGGAAAACATTGGAATTGGGCAAACAATTTTTGCATTGAAACTTTGTACAGTTTTGGCCATTCATTTAATCATATATCTTGGAGTGTATGTTGATTGCTCCTGTGAGTGTATTCATTATTTACTCAATACATTTCCATGGAATAATTATCTGTAGGCAATATTCATACTCCAGTGCCACCAATGCCAAGATATTATTGCTAACCTTGTTATTGAGTGATCTGCATAACTGTTCAGCTAAAGAAATCAGATGATTTTAAGGTCTCTACCTTGTAGTAAAAAACCTGCAGTTTTCCCAGATGTAGAGCAAATTTTTAAAAATACATGTTAAGATGTAGAAACAAAAGTAAATTAGAGCTCCAAATACACAGCTTCAAATATTTTGAGATTTGGAAGTCATTGTCCAATATTTAATCCAATAAATAGTATTTTAAATAGTACAGACTTTAAAATTTGTTGTTGCACATATTTACATAGTGGATTTTGCACTTTGCAGTCAGTGAATGTTAGTAGACTTAAAATTTAGAGATATAATCTTTATCTGAAAGGTAACTAAAGATGGCAAAAGCAATCAAAGAAAAGGTCAGAATAATGTTCATCTCTTTGGTCAAAATTCTTTAAAATGTTTGTTTAAAAGATATTTGAACTAAAATGTCATTCAAATACAGCAAAGAGGGATGCAACTATTTGGCCTGATTTAGGCTAGAAGTGAGAAATTCAGCTTGATATTAAAATACAGTCAATCAGATAGGGACAGGACGGATGACAAACATGAGACTAGGGGAGAACTAAGTTTTATAGAAATGAGATACTGAAAAATAAGACTGAATTTAAATCCTTGGGTTGAGCTCCACTGACATTTACAAACGTAATCTCAACTGTCAATTTAAAACAGGAATGCATGAGTAAAATAATCCAGGGAAAAGGGGATCCATCAAGCACACTCAGCCCAGCCATGTGAACCTGGCTTCGCTGCTCTCCCAGTCCAGCTGGCTTTTTGTCTGCACGCACACTCTGACTAATCTGCTGCCTGAGTGGGCTGCTGCTGCTTGTTAAGCCAATTCTTAAAATAGTGGCTGACCTAATTATATAGCATGGATCTTTACCTTAAATAAATATATGATGACTGTTTACATGAAATGCATACTGGATATTTTTTAATAATTACTTTTCACATCTCATCACATCTTCCTTCACTGAGCACAATTAAAGTGATGTATCTTTATGCATCAGACTTTACAGCACAGATTTAGAAAGCAGAACATGTTAAACAGATTGTTTCTCCCTAGTAGACACAGAGGAGGTGGATAAAGGGGATGAATACTGATAGTGTCATTATCTGTCTTTAAAAACTTCTCTGACATAGAGTGAAAGCTTCTAGACACGTAAAATTGTCAGTGCAGTAATACTACAACCAGGTACAAGTTTTGATTGCTGAGTTCATTATGTAGCCTGCTAGGTTTTAGATCAGACTCATTAAGTACTGCGAAAGCGTCAGACATTGCAGGGATTCTCTTGATGTAGGGTCCATTTAGCATCTTCTCTACTATTATAAAAAGTAGCATATTTTACTGGTGAAATCAATGGAGACAAACTAATTACCTGCCACCTATAGAATAATAGGTTGTGGGGTGAAATTATGATGAGTGCTAGAGACTTATTTGCAAATGGGCACAACCCACTTTCTCTGTACAGAAGGCTGGTTCATAGGCTGTAAGCAGTAGAGGAGTGCTATTGTTATAGATGCTTTCTGCTGCTCCTCTTTTCTGCTCTCTTTACTGGGGCAACCTTGGATGTTTCTAGAACAGCTGTAGTCACAGCTTCAAATGCACTGTAGACATAGTTAAATCATGATTTAGTCTTCCCCCTAATTATCCCTTTCTCTGTGCTTTTATGAAACCTGTTGTTGCAGAATTGGTTTTAAATGCTCCGGACAGAGCAGAGATGTCAAAAGAAAAAAGATGTCAACATCTTTTTTAGAGTGTTTGAATTTAAGGACACTTAAACAGTTTGCATCAGTATATTAACTCTGAAAGTTCAGGTTTTAATTTCAAAATTGTAATTTTCAACAAAACTTGGACAACTGTTATTAGGAAATAGAAGAAAAGGAATTAAACATCACAAGGTTGTTCAAAAGTCTGAAAATTAAGTAAGTTTTGTGAAACAGAATATCTTGGATTTGCCCAAACAATTTTTTAAGCTTTCAAAAATCCTCTCAAAGTTTTATAAGGTGTTACTATAAGACATTCCTCTCACAAATTTATTTCAGCTCTCAATTAGAAGACCAAAGACTTTATCCAAGATAAATAAATTCCCCTCCTTGACCTTTGATAAATCTGAAAATCTGAAAAGATAACAAGCTAAGAGTGGAAAAATTATAGAGCTGGAGGCTACACTTAGCTGTCAGTATTACAGGCATTTTGATAGGCAACTAAATATGTGGGGATCTATGCACAGAAGAAACATAAGCGAAGTCTCTTGAGTATCATAGGCTCCTGGGTTTTGTCTTTCCTCTATATGAAAAGTGACAAGACCAGTGCAGAGCCCCCTTACACCCACAAAAAGTGGAAGGATAAGAAAACAGTGATGTTTGTGTATCATGCAAAAAACCTTGAGGATAAACGCAGTTCCATAAGTAAAAAAGAAGCAAACAAAACCCAGGTGCTCCACATAATTTTGGGAGCAGGGGGAATGAAGTCAACAGTGAATCCCTGTGGGGGAGCCATCAGTGCTGTTCATCTGCAGCTCCAATGATTGCTGTGCTATGTACATGGTGGGGTTAGGTATTTGCTCTGAGCTTCACAGGTAAATGACTCTCTGCTGAGACCCTAGGGAGTAATAAATTTGATCCTGTGGTTTGATAGCAGGTGACAGAAATGGCCTAATATCAGTTCACTCCCTGTGGTAGGAAATGGGGTCTCCTTCCTCAGATGATGGTTGGGTCGTGTCCACATTGGACGATTTGGAAAAGTTCAGCAAACTACTCTGTACCACTTAGAAATGGACTAGGTTAGAGAAAATCAGTACAAATTAAGGGATGATAGTGAAGCTTTGGGGTTTAGGGGGGGGGTTACTTTTTTGTGTGTTCACTTTCTGCTGAGACAAGATTTTTTTTTCCCAAGAATGCCCTTTTCATCACATTGTCCAGATTTAAAATGAACAAGCAATAGACTTCCCATATTTCCCTCAGAAGGCTATTCCGCAGTATAATAAATCTGATCTTTCCACTTTTTTCTAGCTGAGCTAATGTGTTCTATTTGCTACTTCAACCCAGTGCTGCTAGCCATACCCCACTCTGAATAGTCTCTTGGTTGTCTTGTGCTCTGAAAAGAATTAGAGTTTTATCATTCTCTTCTTTCTCAGTTAGCCATGTTAAAAATATTCAACCACTATCATAACTTCCTGTGAATTGTCTTCAATCCTATCAGATGCTTTCATTTCACTTCACAGAGTTTCCTCCTGAGCACTGCTCTTTAAGTCATTCACTGTTTCTAAACTTCCTCTTACCAGAAGTGCTGCCAACATCTATAACAGAATAGGAGCTGTGGCACAGCCCATGGCCACTGCTTAAATAGGTGTCCTCACTCTGCTGCTTGTTTCTGTGCTGTGATAAAGAGAGGCGCTGTGATGCATGGAGCCCAATGTACAGTTGCTTAGACAAGATCCTGAATTACTATTCTTTGCATAGGCTGTTATTAACATTTCACACATTACAAATATATTTTTATTTATCTTTTCCTTTTTGCTTCATGCCCTGGAATCACAAAGAAGTGCATTCTTTTCTTTTACCTTGACACAGGCATTTAAATGTCTTAGTTATCTGCCTTTCCTCACAGACACTGGCTCTACATAACTTTTCTTCTGTACAATTTTAAGCTGTCCTGCACCTGAAAATGGCTGGCACAGCTCTAATGGGAAGAAGGCCTGAAGGTTCACCTTCACTTCAGCAGGAAGACAGTCTCTGAGGGTGGCCTAAGCTGTCCTAATTTCCACTCTCCTGAAGTGCTGTTTTGTGGGTGGCTGCCCACCTGGACCGTACAGTGCTCTGGGTTTGAGAATAATCCCAAAGATTAACAAACCTTTCAACTTCGTGCGCTAAGAGAACTGCTCTACTTTATGCTTCTAATTGGCATTCATCAAGAGTTAGGGCAAAAAATATTTGTTTGCAACCTCAATAAACTTACACTCCATTGAACTGTATCTGGAGAAACAGAAGTGCTGATTCCAAGCCAAAATTTCTTTGCTTCCTAAAAGCATCCAGGCAAAATCCAGTAACAAATCAGCAATCTCAGGGCCTTTCAGATTTAGATTGCAGCTGAGCAGAGGAGTTGAAAGCCAACATTTTGGCCATAAACTGTTCCCATTCTCTTCTAAATATGGTACAAAATGCACAAATAGTTGTGCTGGGATGGTGCAGGGAGTTCACAGTGAGAAATCTATAGCTGGAGATAGATGGCCTCTACAGGGTTGATAGATGCCATCTAAGCCTGATTAGTGTAGACACTGAAAAGTAGCAGCTTGTGGATGAAATTTCATAGGTCTTCAGTGCAGGCTCTCTCATTCATTCTCCTTATTTGTGTTTATGGCAGCACTTAAGAGCCTCTTGGCATTTTTCATGATCAAAAAGAGAGATAATTTAGACAGTGATCAAAATCCTGACTCTGAAGGCACTGCAGTATTCTGAAGTCTGGATGCCTTCATGGCAGAGCCAGATCTGGCAGCCAGAGGTGCAGCAGCATATCCTACCTCCCTGTACAGCTGGGGAGGGTTGGAAGGCTCCTGCCAGGATCAGTGAAGCTGATTTTAGGGCAACATGGTAATCGTGGTGTTTTGGTGCAACATGATCATATGTGTAAAGCAGGAAGGAGAGCAGCATTACTCAATGCTAATAATTTTTTTAATATAGAGGCCAACATTTAAATGAGCCTAAAATCAAACTTGGAGATGGTCTGTGGAGGTGCAGTGGAGACTGGACATTCAGCCTTGCCCTTCACAATTTGCACTGAAATCTGGTTTTAACTTTTCCCTTTGTGGAAGCATCCAAGGGACAGACTGAGTGGTAAATGAAATGGGAGGCATGGAAGAGCAGCCTCCCATGACCTCTGCTGCTGCTGGGGATGGGGGTCTCGCTGGGAGAGAGGGTCAGAGGGCATCTGTCAAAACAGGACAGGCTGTGGAGATTATCTGGGACAAAGGCAATGGCATCAGGGGTCACTGTTCAGTGCTATAAAACATGACACACTGGAAGACACGGGGAGACCTGTCATGCATTGTTTGTGTCCTTACCAGCCCGTGTCCTCTGGAAGGAACAGCTTGTCTGAATTGTCCATGGTCTTCTCTGACAATGCTTGGAATAGCCAGGCACTACGATGGACCTCCACTCATCTCAAAACACTTGGCAGGGAAAGTGCAGGTCTGCTCTGCCTGGGGAGGGAAATACCTTGCTGATGGCTGGACAGGGAGGTGGGAGGCTGGACAGGCAGGTGAGAGGAGGGATGGGCAGTGGCCAGGGTCAGGGCTGGGGTCTCCAGTGCTTACACTGATCCACTCCTCACCGCACAGGTAGGGAACAACTCATCCTCTGGGCCGTGAGTGATAAGGAAAAGGGTAAATGGATTTAGGGGAGAGAGGGGACAAAACACCTGTGAGAGCAGGAAAAGCTGTTTGATTGTAAAAGTGATGTGAGGGTAAAGCAATTCTGCTGGAGTAGCAATTGTGCACTATCTTTAGAGGGAAGTGCTTAGAGGAAGCGGCTGAAACACTGTGGTGTTTTTCATGCATTTGAACCAAGGATAAAAAGACAGAGTTTCCTTATTACCTTCAGTATGCCCTTGTTCCACACTTCCTTGTATTTACTGTAGGAAATACTTTCAGTATCTCAAACAGTGAGGTTATCTGACTGCAAACACTTATTTAGTCATCTAAGTAACTTGCACCATGGAAGAAAGTAATGTTGGTCACTCATTTCCCCAGAGGCTGCATTAAATTTGCTGACAGACTCAGTGCTGTGCACTTTTGCATCACTTCCCCCTTTGCTCATGATCCCAGGCACCACTGGGATTCACTGAAATCTGTTCTACTCCCTTTCTGTGCTGTGAAGTTTTAATCTGCTTATAGCAGAGACCTAACCAACATAGATTTTGAGTGGCTTCCACCTTCAGCCTTATCACACAGCCTTTGAAATATTACCTTTTTTTCCTAAACCTCTTTACTGCTGGGGCAAAAGGGCATCAGAAGTACAGTAGCACCCAAGAGGCTCAGCAAGTTGCATCTTCAGCAAAGTGTTGTAGGAAACACAGATGGCTTTAACCTGTACCTACCTGCTGAACACAAAGACATGGAGTGTAAAACCTCTGTAAGCTAGAGACATCAGTCACAGGAGGGCACACAAGTGGCAACTTTGCACAGTGCATCTCTCCCAGGCAAACAGCTCACAACAGTGCCTGGGATGACTGCTGCAGCCATGGCCAAAGACCCTGGTGTAAAGCCCCTGGCAAGGGATAAGTGCATTGTTGACAGATACTATTTTGGCCACGTCTCCACTTGTGCCTCAGGCTCGGGTTGAAAATTCCTCTCTTTTCTTCAAACATGAGCGAAAAGAGCAACCAGATTTTGGGAGATAGCTAATTTATTCTGAGAAATGTCACCCCAGCATGGTGCTGACTGTAACACCAGAAGTTCCTAGTGATTGTTACAACCAGCATGGTTTAATCTACACTTTTAATAAGTAGGAAAAAGTCCTGCACAGAGTTCTCTGCAGCAAGACAAGTTGTAATGTCTATTTGTTGCAAATGTGTAATGTCAATAGTGCACAATATCCAGCAGAAAAAAAGGAGACAAATCTCTCTGGTCTTACAGATAAATTGAAAATAAAGTGGTAATCAAAAAATTAATGATTGAACAGTGCTGTTAAATTTCTGCCTTTTGTTTCATAAACAAACTGCACAGAGAAGAAACAGTTTACAGTTCAGGAAGGACATAGTTGTTCCCTGTGCTGACAACCACTTATGCTCTATTTAACACATGGAATTTAAGTGGTGCAGAAAGTACACTTGGCTGTCTGAAAGCCTCTGCAAAGAAAAATGCATTTACTGCCAAAAAATTAGTTTTCAGTAAGAAATTTCTTGGTATTGTGCAGAGTCATAAACTTTCCTCCTGTTTTGTAATTAGACATCAAAAGAAAGCCTGTCATTTAAATTAAAATATATCACTTGAGATCCTTTGAAACAAGCAGCATGCTGAATATAGACAATTAGTCATATTTCTGTTTATTTTTATCTCACAAATCTACTGTTGAAAACCATTGTTAAGCATGCAGTCTGGCATTAGAAAGACTCCTGTTAACTTTCACAGGCTCTGGGATAGGCTCCAGAGCTTAACAGGTTGAGTAGATGAAATAGCACTCATAATTACATGCATTTGTCCACAGCTAGATTGGACAGGTTATGTTTCTTTTGCTTTTTATGTGATGACTAGGTAAAAATGGATGGCTTTTACTATGTGGGAAGTCAGAGTAAATATCTTAATTATGCCTGTCAGACTTGTGCTTAGTGCCTTTACAGGTTATTAAATGGGATGGAGAATGGTTACACACATGGGATGGAGAATGGGGAATGGGGATCCTTGTCTGGAAGAGATGCTAGTGAAAGTTAGAGGTACAGAAAACACAGTCATTTCTCTGCAGCTTTCTTCCCCAGCTTTGCAATAGGAAATCCTGAATCAGGGAGGCGGAATGATTGGCTGAGTAATTTATATAGCCCGAGGCATACTTGCTTGTGTAAGAGAGAGTTTGCACAAAGCAAATATCACTTCAGATTGAGCAATAACAGACTGTGTCAGGAAGGAGAGACAGAGCTCTAGGAGTGACATGTATGAGGATAAATCCATGTCCATGCTGGCAGAGGCTGTCTCAGTGCCTACCTGTCCATGTTTCCTACTCTTGAGGAAAAAACAAGCTCAGGTCAGTGATGGCAGAAATGTCAATTCAGAACCTTTATAGCCCAACCATTGCTATTCAGGGTTCATTTGCTTAACTTCTGTTAGTACAAAATCAACAGCAAAAATGGTTGACAACACAATAAACCAGAAAAAGGGACAGTGCTTAACCAGAAATCAAGGGTATGGTAACTGTGTGCAAATACAAGAAAAAGCAACAGGAAAAGTCATAACTATTGTTATTCAGACTGTTTTCCTTTGAAAAAGATTGTCTGACAAAGACACAGCTTAAAGTATAATAACCTACTTTGTTATGATTGAATATATCAGCTAAAAGAATCTCAGCTGTATTACTGAAACCCTTCAGATACCATTTTTTTCTGTTATTAGTATTTGGCATTGAACTGATGTGAATTGCTCACACAATTCATCCCTGAGTGTTTGATGTGATAAAACAAAGAAAACTATAGAACAGTCTGTTTGTTACTGACACTCCTACTCAAAGATGATAACAGAGGCTCTTTTCTAATACTTTGCCTTTCTTTCACCTTGTCACCTAACCAAGATCAACAGAACAAAGTAAAAATAAAGGTAAGTAAAAGGAAAATTTCCGTTATACTTGATTTTTATCTAGTAAGATGATCTTAAACCCTCATGAAAAAAATAAAACAGTACAAATATCACTGTGTTTGCTCAGTCACTTACAATTGCAGAAAGTGGGTCCTAAACACCCTTTGATATTTTTTGATGTTTCTTTGTATTACAGTAGCAGTGAGAGACCAAAGCCCTGTTTTTGCCTAGCCCTGAAAAAAACCCCACCAGGGCAAAGTCCATTTCTGCTAAATTTGTTTCTAATACAAGCCCCATTCATCAGGCAACAGATGAATGCAGCAGCAAGCTGCAAGGTATCAAAACAACTTTTCTGTAGAAATCACAGTCCCTTTTAAGACAACATCCATGCTCCTTACAGCCATATCAACTGACCAGTTCCCAGTTGGATTCTCCAGAATGTTTGCTCATTTAGGGAATTCTCCTTTTACCAGCACCTCAAAAATGAAGAATCTCAAAAGCTCACTCATTGTCCTTTCTCTTAGACACACTCTTCTGCTCAAAAACAAACAAACAAACAAGCAAACAAAAAAAACTAATACACCAAGTTCCCTTGTCTGTACACCAACAGAGCAATTTAAGTTGTCTATATCAACACCAGAGTCAGGTTCTCTTGGAGTGTATTTAAATGCAAAATTAATCAGTTACTTCTGTGAATGTGCTTTAAAATGAGCTATTACTCCAGCCAGTTTCTTACCAATCTCACAGTAGAAATCCTTGGAAGAGAAATGGTGCATGTAATGCTTTGCACTGAGATGGATATTCTGCATTGAGCTGTATTCGGCAGGCTCAGATAACCCAGGTAATTGCAAACCAGGCCACTCTGCTATGCTGCCCTGCCCTTGGCTATATATAACCAGTGCTTGCAATCTCTGGGTGTCTTATCAGCTGGATTTTCTCCACAGAACCTGTATTTGAAGGTTGTGACTTTTCCACGCATGAAATCTGGATGAAGCTGCTGTTTCTGAAACGCCAAGATCTTTCTTGTGCTTGATGGCATGAGGCACTTGGGTAAAGGGAAATAGCTTTAAATAATGTCTTTGGCATTGGGTTGTTGCAGGGCAACTTCTTTTACACCTTCTGTCTCCCCATGTGGCTGTGATATTGGCACCTCAGGCACCGAATGCTGATTTTTGTGGTATAAAACCCAGGCAAAGGCTGCCAAGAGCAAGGGATATGTTGGTTGCAATAGACAATGAGAGTATAATGAATCCTTAACAGCAGGGCAAAGCAGTGCTTGAAGGTGCTGCTGGGCCACAATTACCCACCCAGCACCTTGTGCTCAGAGGTGGGAGGTACTGCCACTGTTACTCAATCTCCTGCCTCTTTTTTCATGTCCAGCTCTCTGACAGGCTGCCATTTTTTCCCCCTTTGGTAGCTTAAGCTCTGTAGAGCCAGGGTATGTTCTCTTCTGTGATGGGCTCCTTAACCTGAGAGGGCCTTTAGGCACTGTTGTAGTAAAGGCAGTTTTACTCTTTTCTGTGCAGCAATGCAAGGAAGGGCAGGGGCAATTGCAGCAGCTCCTTACTGAAGGAGATGAGATGATGATTAGCAGAGGCAGTCATTCCACATACACATGCAAGACACCAAAGGACTGATGCCTCTCTCCCATCTGGCTGAACTTCTCTACAAACATGCATACGTATATCTCATGTTAATTTTGCTATGAGTAGAAAGAAGAGGATCAAAACCCAATAATTATACAAGAACACTTTGAGATTTGAATTGTTCTTATGCCTTCAAATGCCTATTTGACGCTAGGCTTAGCTTACCACTGCTTACCAACCTGCAGTTCAGGTTCCCATTTGCCGCCAGGGTGCCTCTGCGAGAGCTTTTAAATTATGCTCCCTGCACAAAAAGAAATCAAAAGGTACAGCACAGTAGCCCAAAAACTGAGGTCTTTTGTTGTTTCAGAGGGAGTGGAAGTTGAAATTATTTACAAGAGGTGACTCAATGGGATTTTCAGTGCTGGTCTGCATGGATGAGTGCAAACAGGTCCAAGTTCCTTTGCTTTGACTAAACCTGATTCAGAAACTCTGGAACTGTGGTACTGCTATGGTCAATTTAGCTTGCCTTGTTGAGAAGCTAACAGAGTTGTGTGGCCTTCAAACCAAAGCTGGCTTCTGGCCAACCAGCCTGGAGCAGAGGCAGAGTGAGCTCATGTCTGCCTGCACCCACCCATGGAGATGGGGCATAGAGGTTTTGTGTAAGGTAACTACTGTTCTTACATATTCCAGGCCTCAGTGAGCACCACACTTATAAACCAGGGCTTTGGGTTTGCCTTGACCAGAAAGAACAACTGATCCTGAGGATGTTCCAGGGAACATGAGCTGAAGGCAATGGAGAAAAAGAGGACACTTGAATTTCTGAATCACTTTGAAATCCTTGGGTGAACTCCTTTATAACTACAGCTTATTGTATGACAGTGCTACCTCAGCAGCACTGTTAAAACTGCTGTTTTAACAGTTTTTGAATTTTTCCAAAATTAACTCTAAATTAATTTACAAGTTTCAAATTTCCAGTACCTTCTGCTTTTGTTTAGCTTACACCAATCTGAAGGTTCTACCTGAAGTTTCAAACATTTCAAAATCTATCACTTAAGACTTCGTAAAATCAATCTGCTTAGACAGTCTCCTTATGTACATTCAGGAAGCAATTGCAGCTTGCTATTTTTCTAACATCTCAAAAAAGAAATCCAAAGGAATAATTGCTTTCCATACTATGTTAGCTTTAATAAAGCAGCCAAAGAAAAAATTGGCATGTTTCCTGGCATTTTTTTCCATTACTTAGCTATAATCTTTTTGAAATCATGAAGTTCCTCTCAAAATACTAAAGTATGATTAGGCTGTGAAATCTGAACCCAATAAAAGAAGATCCTGTGCTTGAAGGATGCATTGGTGTCATGAAGCCATGAATTAAATTTCCAAAAAAATAGTGTTTAAAAAGTGGTATCAATTTACTGACAGATTTTCATGCAATTAGGTTGAGTACAATGGCCTTTTATATATGTAGTGTCTTCTTAAAACCTCCCTTAAGGGGCAAAATGATTTCAAAGCAGAAAATCAGTAAGCCCATAACTTCAAAATTAATTTTTCATTAAAGTTCCCAAGCATTAACAAATCATTGCCTCAGTTTGGATACAGGTACTTAAAAAAATTGTCCTTTTATCAGTAGGGTCACACTACTCCTGTGGAGAGTGACACAAAAATGTAAAGTTGGCTTAGGGGTGTAGTGCTGCCACCTGCATGAAAGATCTCAAACTCAGAGCAAACTGAAAGGTGGTGAGTCCTGGTTTTCAAGGATTTCTGAGATATTCTGTCCCAGATTAGGAGTCAATGAATTTTTATCACAAAGGCTTCCCCAGACCTTCCTTGTTTTTGGAGAGCTTTTCACCCTGTCACAGATTCTTCGCCTAGTTGCTCAAATATTAATATTCTTTTCTGAACATTGCTGAATCTTTGGACACACAATGAAACCTTGAAGTAGCAAGTATCTGTAGTAAGTATTTTCATAAGAGTCTGGTCTATTTGTATTTTTATTTTAAAAGTAATTTTAGCCTTGATTTACACAAAAAGGACAAGCACATGTAGCAATGGTTCTGAACCATTAATTTTTTGTTACCACTATACTGTCCATTATATATCTCTTTAAAGTAAAGACTTTTATACTTCTTAAATTCAGATCTTGGCCAGGCTATATTAATTCTTCCCCTCAAAAAAACTCCCAAGTTGTTTTGAGATGCTGAACAGAACAGGATGTTCACAGTGAGTGCTTATATTCTCAACATAGTAACATGTTTTCAGCATTGTATTATGGCAACTTAGTATTTTATTAATTTATCAGATTGCAATTGAGTACTCATCAGAGACACTGTTCCTATGAGCACTGAAATAGGTTTCCAATCTCTCCATCCTCCCATGTTAACTAGATTTTATCAGAGGTAGCCGTGATTCCACCATAAAATTATTTAAATGAATATTTTATTCATATATACATAAAGAATGCAACTTGTTAGAGGAATACTTTTTCACCAAGGGATTTCAATGACTTTCTGAAGTCATTTGTGATTTTCAAAGGCTGTACTTGCCTGTGTTTATGAGATTTGTCTGATCAATGCTTACTGGATGTATACAAACATACATCAATATGAATCAATATCAATGCATCCTTCAGGCAGGGATGATGAGCATTATAGGTCATAACAAGCACCTTCCATTTGAGATCAGACATAAGGTTTCACAGTAATAATAGCAGGTCCCCATTGTCTTTTTCTGGGTTAAGCCAGGATTTGGTCCTGGATGTTGGAACAGGGCAAGAGGTTGCCAGATCATCAACCTCTAAGATCTGTTGTTAACTATAGAGGACAGTTGGAGTTGCCTAAAAGTGTATGGCTTGCTTGCAGAGCATTCCTGGTTATACACTGGAGAACTGAATATATTCCACATCCATGTATAACCCCATTAGCATAGAAAAAGAGCAAACAGGCAGAGATATAGATCAAACAGCTCCTAGGTCCATTATTTCCTGAAGTCTTGTCAGTGAGAGGGAGAGCATCCACTCAATATGGCTAAAGAAACTCATGCTTTTGTGGTTGCCATTGTAGTCGAGCTCCCTGCAGGCACTATGAACAACTAAGATCTAAGGGCTGACAAGGCTGGCTTCAGACCAGCCTTTGAAGAGTAAGGTTAGGCAGTGGCTGGTTTGCATGGAAGATAAACAGTGGAGAGTGCCTCTGGAAGTGTGCCACTTTTGTAGGACATCTGCTCTGTGCCCAGGCAGCTCCTGGGATGCTACCAGGGAGTCCCCCTCAGAGACTGGCCCCTCCAGGAGCCAGCAGAAGCACAGGCAGATGGCACAGCACTTAATAGAATCATCTAGGTTGGAAAAGACCTCTAAAATCAGTGAGTTCAACTGTTAACTCAGCATTGCCATGTTCATTATGTCCCTCGGTGCCACATCTACGCTTCTTTTAAAAACCTCCAGGAATGGTGAATCAACCACTTCTCTGTAAACTCTGAACAGTACTGTTCCAGTACTTGACAAGCCTTTCAATGAAGAAATGCTTCCTAATATCAAACCTCAACCTCCTCTGAAGCAACCTGGGGCCATTTCTTCTTGTCCAGTTTGGACAGGTCTGCTCAAGTGTGCTGCTTGGGTGTTGAGGGCTCACTCTCTCATCAAGCTGTTGGACTCTGTTGGAAAGCAAGCACCCTGACAGAGGTATGAAGATCTCTCTGTCTTCATGAGTTTTATTGCCCAGACACTTCTTTGCTTGTTCTGATGCCTCTTGCATTTATTGTGCAGACCCCTGGCCAACCTAACCATGAGTTAAACATCTGCCTGCAGCCCTCAGAGTGGCTCTGTTGCTGGCCTGAGTATTTCCCAGACAATCTGGCAGAAACTTTATACTCTGCCATACTCTCCTCCCATTCTGAAAATATTTGAAAGGACCAAGAAAAGATGATCAACAACCTCATTTTACCCAATCAGATAAGTTGGTCTAATTTAAGATTTCTAGAGTGCCTCTAGAAAATTTGTCCTTGTATTGTCTGTTTTAGCTGTAGAAAAGATGTGACTGTGCTGCCATAGTTGATAGCACTGTACTTGGGAAACAGCAGAGTCTCATTTAGCTATGGGATAATATCATATAGGACCCTGAAAAAAAGGGAATTTAAATGCTGAAAACATTTCTAGAGAACATCTACACGTGTCAGGCTTTTTCTTCTTACTTCCAATCATAATTTGCCCATTACTTGAACAGGATGAGCCAAATTAATTTTTGGGATGGTGATTTTAAAAGGTATATGGTTACAGAGGGCTGACAGGATGTACTCAAGGATTTTATGAGTACATCCATTTTCCACCATGCTGCTGAAGACAATGTTGGAACTACACTTTTGAATAGCCAAGAGCTCCATGGAAAATTACATGTCCCTCTTGCTTTTTTCTCTAGATGATTAAATCAACTTAATTTGTAACTGTCACCTGTCCAACCAATTATCAATATTACATGGTAACACTTACAAAAGGGCTGGCAGGACAGAAGTGGGCAGAAATGTCAAAATAGAATAGGCAACAGCCAATCTCTAGCCTCGAAAAAATTGAGTTTCGTGCCTAATTTCTTGTGGAAAAAAACATGTGACATGACTGGTGACAAAGTGGAGAGCTACCACATTACTTGTCATATGATTAAGTGCCTGATCTTCCAAAGTTGTTTTCAGTGGGAAATCTGGAATTAAAAATGCTGAAATGAAGGATGCATCATAGCAACCATTGGAGAATATATAAGACCATCTTAGTCCTAAGTTCCCATACATGACTTTATGAAGAGAGGTCAAAAATGATAGTGGACAAGGAATGGGCAGCAGGGGAAGACACCTGATCTTGAAAGGAATGGGCAGAGCAGTTCAGTAGACACTCAAAGGGAATGAGGAGTCTAAATCATGCTATAGGGAAGGTACAATAAAATCACATAAAAACCAGTATTGGGCCAGATCAGATGTCTGTATCTCCCATGTGGCCAACAGGAGGCATGAACACAGGCAAGCAGATAACAAACTTCTGCAGTATTCCCCCAAATATTCCTCAGCCTCCAACAATTCTCATCACAAGGACTTACCAAGTTTGATTCCTCTCACCTTCCCAAGCTGTTCATGCACAGACTTCCCTAAACCAGGGCACCTGGTCCACTATAGAGGCCTGTTCTCCTTAATTCTTCCTTAGCAAATATTTTCATGTCTCCAATTATTATCATGCTGAAGTTTAAAGTTAGGTTTAATTTATCAAGTCATATTTTGCTCTGAGTTTTGTGTATGTACACAATGTCTACACCAACAACTAGTTAGATATAGATATTAATATGCACATACACATGGATATAATGATATGTATGAAGTAAATAATTTTAAAATGCCATTAACTAAAGTCCATTAAACAGCCTATGACAGAGTCAAAAAAAAAAAAAAAAAAGCAGAAGAACAAAACCAAATAATATTCAAGTAAAGTCTCAAACTAAACAGAGCCAAAGATGTTGGAAATTTAAATTTTATCCTGAACACACACTTCTCTAAGGGTATATTATTTGGGAGACTCAGAGAATGCCAACTAAAATTATTGCTATCTGTGTAATGTAATATTGAATACATTTACTTTACAGATGATTGCTATTGTTACAGAATGTACATCATCATGTTAAATTCAATAACATCCTGTACCACAGTCCTGTATAAGGGAGGATTTTTATTTCTTTAGGAGGGTGAATCCGTTGAGTTTCCAGGTTTCTTTGCCACTATTAAGAAATTGAAATTCTATAAGATTCTCAGCATATCCTTTTTCTTGCATTGATGTGCTCTTTTCAGTAAGCCAGGAAGATCTGAAACACTTTAAACCCTTTTCTTTCCATATTCCCATTAGTGAATAAAAAAATCAGCTTTTTGGCTGAAATTTACAAGAATGAGGCAAAGGAACATAGCACATCTCCTTTCAGAAGATGGGTACTTCAGTTCAAAGCATCTTCTTCCTGAGTTTATTCAACAAGTCCACAAAGTAATGCAGCATTTGTGTTCAAAGTTTCTTCTCTTAGGAATACCTTGTCTCTAAGGGTACTCAATGGCATTTGGAAGTCTAATTTCAATGACCTAAATTTCCACAAACTGACCTGGCAGAAAGAAATCATAATGGGTTTGCATATGAAATGGCCAGAAAATGTCACCAGGAGACAATACCAGAATACTGCCTGTGGGTCCTCGTATACTGATGCATCAGAAAAACTCTATTACAGCATAAAATACGTATGAATTCTATGCAGTCCCCCTTTCCAGAAGGTGTGCTTAGGGCAAATGAAAACAATTAGAAGATATATTAAAAGACAGATTATATATCTTTCTGGACAAGATGATCACATTTTTCTACATACAGGATATAATAGGATGCAAGTTAAAATTTTGTGGCATCTCTGGCCACTGATTAAATTCTCATCTGAAGGGTGTTAGATAAGCAATAAATGGGGCATTTTCAACTCTAGGAGAATCAATTCAAAAAGAAGAGTGGATGAAGGAACAGTTGCAGAAATGAGCTGAGGTGGGCTTAGTAGAACTAAAGAAAGAGTGGCTCATTTATAATGCATGAAGCCCCTTGGCCTTCATTAAAGGATAAGTATGCTGCCTTAGATACTGCCTTACCCCAGCATCTTTATGTCCTTGGTTCTGGAAAATGTCCATATGAAGGCCGTAAGGATGTGCAAGAGTAAAGCAGAATGTGATAATAGCTTTGAGGTTGTAACTTGCTCATCCTATGCGACATGTAAAGGGAATCCAGCTGGGATATACAAGCACTCATGAGGGAAGTGAGAACTAAATTGTCATGAAAGTTGCATCAGGTGCCTCCACCATAAAGCCCATGGTGGGTGTGTGTGTGCAGTCAGCGGTGAAGGTCACTGAGGGTGGAGGAATCTGCTCTGACAGGAAAAGAGTACCAGGAACTGAGATGGTCTTCAGACAGCCTCTCTGCTCAGGGCTGTGCAGCAGGGATGTGTGTTGAAAAGCAACTTTTGGCTGCTATGTGTCCCCGGAGAAGTACTTTGAGGTGAAAGACTCGGAGAAACATCTGTCTAGCCAGTCGGCTTTGCTGCCTGACTGGTTGTTGCAGGATAGAAGGTAGGGAAAAGTGGGGGGAGTTACGCTGCTTTGGAGAAAAAGACACTAGGTGCACCTGCCAGACAGTTACAGACAAAGCCTGCAGTTAAAGTAGAAGATGTTCAACAGGTTAGTCAGACTAATTTTTCAGCTGTGCATAAACATTGCATTGAATGCATAGAATTGGGTGGGAATTTCCATGCATCCATGCATACATGACTAAAGGGCACTATGAAGGACAGGAGTTAAATTCTTATACTGACAAGCTGAAACTATTGTCACTAGAAATGTAACCATCTATGGATGCAGAGGATATTGTAAAAGAAGTTCTTAAGCTTCTTTTAAAAAGCAAACATTAAAATCAATTGCTAAACTGTAGGCCTGAGGAGCAGTGAATTTGAAATTGAAATTTGTGGGGTAGCTGCAGCAGCAATAGAGTGATGAGTCTTCAGTGGGTGGCATGCTATTTTAAATAGCTGTTATAAAACCACCTAGATGGAAATTAGATGATTACAGTATTAGTGCTGATTTATGCTAAAGGAAAACCTTCCTTCCAACTATAAAGATTCATTAAAATGTCAACAAATTAGTGAGTAAAGAAGCACTTGCATATAGAATTCTCTGGATTTTTCTTGAAGTCCCTCAGTGAGGCTATTAAAGAAAAGCAGGCACCTAGAGGGTGAAATGTAATGTTCTGCTGTGCTTTAGAAGTGGGCTAGGAGACAGCAAAATTCAAAGGATAAAGAGCGAGCTTTCATCTAGAAATGAGATTAACAGTGAAGTGTTTGCAATGCATCTGCTGTAACAGAGTCTGTTTATTAATAATCTCACAGCAGGGCATAGTGGCAAAATTTGCAGATGATGCTAAGTGATTTAGATCAGTCAGGGATTAAGATATGCAGACATGACAAAATGAAGCCACCAGGAAATGTATGTGAGTTTGATTCTTGTTTTGTTTTGGGTTTTTTTTTTTTTTTTTTGCTTTGCTTTGCTTTGGTTTTTTGTGGTTTTGGTGGGTATTTTTTGGTTTGGTTTTTTTTTTTTTTTTTGGGTGGGGGGAAGGATTTTTTGTTTGGTTTGTTTTGGGGTTGTTTTTTTTTTTTTTTTGGCTTTTGGGGTGTTTTTTAATCCAAATCAAAGTCATAAGCATTGAAAGAAACTGTGAAGTTCCTTGCAGCATTGGACTGTACTCTAAATTAAGTGAATTAAGTGACAACAGTTTCAGAGCAAGACTTGCAAGTTATTACAGATGGTCCAGAAGAAAACTCTACTTAATACCAGTGAAAGCAAAAGGGTTTTGATTTTAAAAGGGGCAACAAGAACAGGGCAGAATTCTGTGATTCTCATATCTCAGTCCTTATCGCTCCCTCATTCTTAATAATGTTTGAAGTTGTAATCTGCCAGTCCTCATTAAAGTGAAGCCAGTGAAGGAAATCAGTTCCATGTAAAGAGCAGCAGATATGATCTCCAACAAGGAAATATTCCCAGAGACTAAGAAAGATCAATGAAGACATTAATAAGAGTGAACAGAAGCTGAGAGGCTCATGAGAAATAAAGGAATGCTCATCAGTTTTAAATAAAACAGCTTTAATACAAGAAAAAGAAGAAACTGGTGAAGACTAACTATTTTGAGATAGAAAAATGGCTATTCACGCACAGTATGTAATGAACTTGCATAATTTTCTGCAGGAAATATTAAAGCAAATAGTTAATGAAAACTGTCAAACTGAAAAGTAAGTGTGCCATCAAAATTCAGTATAATACTCAATGGATAAAAGTTTGGGAAGAACTGCATTTTTACAACAGTGCTGACTCAGAGATATGAACTAACCTCTGTATAGGGTTAGGGAAATTATTTTCACTGTAAAGATTTTTCCTATCCTTGTACAACAACAGTTACATCTGCAGTAGGAGACACATTTTATCACAGCCCTCTATTGTGCTTTTATTCTCCTCCATTGAAAGACTCAGGCCAGTGGTACCCTCCAGCCTTGGAGATCTATATTTTTATTTAATTACCTCAGAAATAATTTCAGGCAGCAATTGACCCTCTTCAATGTTCAAAAGCTTTGCATTAAATATGCCATCTGAGCAGTACTCAAGCTGTCATCTGCTTCCTTGGCAAAGGTAATTTTGGAAAGACTGGATGGTACTTAATAAGGGAACATTATTTAATTGTGCTATTAACATCCATAACTTAAAATTAAATGAGAAGGAAAATAAATATAGAGAAACTCCAAAGAGAAATAGAGGAGTGTAAGTGTTCTGAAGATACAAAATTATATAAAGGTCAACAGGATGAAGATGAGACACTTGGAAATTAAGAAATGCCTTGTCTTACTGTATTAACACAATGCCCATTGACAATCAAGTAAGTTGTCCTTGCTGCCTTCCTTCTTCTCACCTAAAACTATTTAAAAGCAGCCACCTACTTTTCTGTGATTTCACTTCCCAACTGGTCCAGGCAAGCCCCACCTTGCATAAAAGGTATCAGCACCAGCTGCTTTTGAAGGTCATGCAATGCCCCTGCAGAAGGAGACTCAGATGCCTTCATTTCACACTAGAACCATCCACTCTCATTTATGGATGTGAAGGCTCCATGCAGAGATGTAATTTCCATTTTGCAGGCAAAGACCTGGCAGTGAGGTTACTTTCCCAAAGGGGCACAGCCTGTGGAACCCAGGGCTGCAACACAAACACTGCATGCCTCGGGTCAGGCTCAGCTGTTGCACATCTGGGAGCTACCTGGGTCCAGGTGGGAGTCAGGGGTAAGGGATCAGCCCTGGGCTCATGCTGCTGAGCCAGAGCTGTGCTGTCCTACCCATCCCTTGACATTTGGAGCAGTGGAAGAAGTTCCTGTATGCCAGTTACAGCATGGCTAGAACTTGCCAAGCTCACTGAGATGGAGGGATTTCCAGCTCGGACTGTATGAAGATTTGCTTTATGCTCTTTATCATGGTTTTAATTTATCCAATACACTACCATTTTAAGGTGTTTGTAAACTTGAGTGAGCATTTATAAACTGAACTGTGGGGATTTACAAACTGAGGTGCATAGAAAGCACTCTGCTCTGAACACACAGTAATGGGGTTGGTGGAGAAGATACAGATTTTTACACTAAGACAAACAGCTCTGACTAAATAACCTGGTAAATAAAGAAATCAATGTTCCTAGTGCTAAGGTACAGGTAGTCACACATGGTCAAGTTCCCTCCTTTCCTGGGGTAGGTCAGGGCACATCTCACCTCTCTTCTTCTGCATCTCCCTGGCACATCTTCCCCATGCTGAGGATCCTACCTGTGACAGGAATACAAGGGGACAGAGACACTGACTACAATATAATAGAACCTCAAAAAGGCACAATGCACTTGTTTTCCATTTATTAGGACTATTCCTTAGCTTTCTGAAGTCTTAACAGAGAACAGACTACAGAAATCCTAAGTGAAACACAGATTTGAGAGGTTGTGCTAAGTGCACACTTGCCTTTTTTCTCTTCCCTTGTCTGAATTTTCCACTGGATTCCTCACCAAATGCTTTGTTTTGCACAAAGGTTTCTCTGAAGCTGCTTAACTGGCACAATCTGCCCGGAGGTGTACCAGGTGTACCAGCTGGGCAAGCTGTGTCACAGGCCATGTCCTCAAGGCCACAGCAGGGCAATGTGAGATGTTTCCCTTCACAAGCCCTCATGCTCCTGGGCTGCCTTGCACACTCCAGAGACAAGTGAGCTCTCCTCTCAGGGAGCAAGGTAAGAATACAGAGTGCCTTCCCCATGCACTTTTGATTTATCTGCTGAGCAGCCATCAGATTCCAGCTTTATGCCTATTTATAAGCAGGCTTTTAAAAACAAAAGCCATTCTGTAAATGGCTACTACTGAACTTTTAAAAGTCTGTAAGGCCCTTTGAAGCTACCAAATGGTGCAGGGTAATATCATCATGCAGTAATACCCACCTGCCGATTGATTATGTTTTTAAAATCAGCTCATTCCTCACTACACTTATTGAGATGCAAGAGAGCCAGCCAGGTTCAGATGTCACTGACAGAGCCATCACTAGGGAATGTGTTGGGATGAGGAGGAGCAGGATTCATGTCCCGGATTCAATAAGGTTTTAAGGTTTTAATGACCATTATAGGAAGTAGGTTCATATTCTGTGATCAGTTAGGATAGTTCTGAATATTTCCAAAACTTAGGAAAACTTACACCTCCCTGGTTTTGTGCTAGCTGGAGGTGTAAGACAGGGCCATAACCCAATAATAACAGCATGGATTTTTCCTGTTGAGGTCAATGGGATCACACCATCACAACTTTAAAGCAGCAAAACAGTACATGATTGATTTCAATATACTATTCTCTTCCTCCTAAGGATGCTTTTTTCCTTTGATGTTGTATTTGAAGAGTTTGTAGAAACCCACAGGCAGCAGAAAAAAATGAAGTTTGGCGTTTAATTTATTTTGACCTCATCATGGTGACAGGAAAGTCACCGTGCGAAATATCGGTAGCATTCTGCAACCCAAATGAATAAATGAATTTTCTAACTTAAAAGCACCAGGCACAAAGGGTCTTCCTCTTCTGCAGCACTTCCAAGGAAAACACTCCTGACTGGACTACCATCACAGAGAATTGGAGTTTTTTCCTAAAATTCCAGAGATTATAATTTCCTTTTGTGTTAGAAACTGGCTAGCACTGAGGCTCTGGAGAGAATTAAACCGAATTTAGCTGATCAATACACAAAGCTTAGGCAACCATGTTTTCTTCTGGGTGGGGGAAATTCTTCGATCCATCATTGTTCAGCTTCATTCTTCAGTGAATTAACATCTCAAATGATTATTCAGGTCACATAGGTTCAAGTCGCTAAAGCAGAAGCATCTTTGCCTCCTGAGGACGACTATCAGGCAGCAAGGAAGGTAAATAAAGGGGTTTGTTTAATGTTTAAAAGAGCGTACTAATGGACAATTAGCCAGGGGAATTGAGAGTAGTTTTTAAATCCACAAAAAAGCAAAGCTTCAAACACTCAGCAAGCTCTGGGCTGTGTTTTGGGCTAACACCACAGCACACATCACAGCACCGCAGCGCTGATGGTGGCGGGAACCCACGATTGTCACAGCTTCTGCCGGGAAGTGGTGACAAAAAGTCGCAGGTGTCTTGAAAAGAGTAGTAGATAAGCGAAGTTTGCAGGGCAAGGACGTGTCTATGCTAAAGTATTTGCCCCAAGCTTCCGACTTTGGCTGACTCGCATCTCTACCCTATCACGGCCGCGATGCCATTGTTTATAACAGATGGTGTGGGAAGAAACACCGAGTCATCTGGTTCAATGAAATCAACACAGCCAGGCAGTATTTCAAGTCCTGTTCAACTATTCAGAGTGAGTAGATCATATTTTAAAGAACATCGGTTCGCAGTTATTTCTTATTTAGAGTGGGCTGAAAAACAGTCCACACTGGTATGTTGCGTGCTGCTCACAGCATCGCCGCTGTGAATGAGCACATTGAAAAGAAGGAAGTGTCATTTTAGAGAAAGAGCTTGTTTTTTGAGGTGTTTCAGTGAAATTCTGCATCTGAAAATAAGGTGAGGCAGTACAATAGGACTGGCTTTTCACTGTGTCCAAAGTTAGATTGCATCCTCACTAGAAATGAAAAGCAGAAGGAAAAAAGAGGAAAAGATGGCCCATGTGCTTGAAAAGAAAAAAAAAAGCTATGTTCTGAGGTATTATTTTTTTACTTTAAACTTGCTTTTAGAGGTCAGGCTATTGGAATTTGTAAGTTTTGTTGCAGAAACATACCCTGCCTGAAATAAAATTAAGTAACCAACAATTAACTAAATTATAGATTTTGTTTCATAAGTACCAAATAATTTCTCAGTTTTCTGATCTGGTTACTTGATCCCTGATGAAATCAGGTGACAAGATTAAAAAGAAATTAAAAACAGAAAAACAAACAAACACCAAACTACCAAAATAAAACCAACTAAACCAACAAAACAAACAAAATCAAACCAACAAAAAACCCAACAAAAACCCAACCTTTTTCATCTGGGAGACAGAATCCAGAAAGTCTGTTTTGATTACTGTTGTGAACCTGCCAGTGAAACATATGATAAAAATAAAGGATTAATTAGCTGATCTGAGACAAAAACTCCTTCCAAATTAAGTGCAACAGGTATAAGAATTCATTTGGCCATCAATCTGTTAAAAGAAGTCTCAAAAAAGTCTTAAAGGTCTTCTGCTGATACTATCATCTCAATGAATTATTCAGCTGCTGTGAAAACCAGGGCATTCAGTGTTGCCTGTTTGTGATAGTAGCTGCTAATTAGGAATTTTACTTCCTCCCAGTCTGCCATTTTCTAAGCCATGTTCATCAGTTTTTGAGATGCCAAAGTGTAGAGTGTGGTAACAAGTTAACATTTTCCAGACATGGGGTCGATTCTTGCTTTCTGTACATGAACAGACCCAACTGAATCCTTAGTCTGCATTAGACCAGGACAAGGATGTCAATAAAATAAAATCTTCTCAGCCAGCTACAGAAATGCAACGAATTGACATTTCCTGAGAAGTTCAAATTTCTCAAAATGAGTCAATAAGTCAGTTTCCAGGCAAGACTCACACTATGCATGGACAAAGCTTGAAGTTGTGGGTACATTGTATTTCTGTACATAAAATGGGCTGCATGTTGCCATTATGGACATGTCAAACCTGAACAAATGACTTATTATGTCAAGATAAAGCCCTTACTAACCTTTACTAAATTTTAAACTGTCAGAGAAGAAATGTTGAGGACTTTATCTGAGCACATCTAATTACATTATTTTCTTCCAGATTTACTAATAAAAGATTATTATTATTACTTTTTTATTATTGTTATTGCACCTTCTACAGTATAGATACTACAGTAGAAACATGATGTGCTTAGTCCTTCCAGACACAGCAGACATGATCTGTGAATACTCAGGTGTTTACAACCTGTGAACTAAAAGAGACCTAAAAAAGAGAGAATCAGAAACTAGATACTTTTATTGCTGAAAGGTATTAAATTCTCAGTGAAAATACAATTAAAAGATCATTCAGTACTTTAAAACATCTGGAACTGTTTAATCTAAACCCCCCTGCGAATATCTGTATTTTTATTGGATATGTGTGTGATGCTAGAATCAATTTTTGGTTTGTCAAAATTCTGTGAAGTCACATTCTTTCTTGAATCTGTAGCCAGGTTTTCAAAGTAATAACATTTTTAGAAATGCTCCTTCTTCAAGTATTTCAGTAGCTGTGCCAGCTGTGAATTGTGCTGAAGCAGTAAGGAGCTTGTGGCTACAAAGGCACCTGTGCATCACACGTGACAGTGACACTGCAGCCACTGCCAGTCCTGCAGCAGCTCCTGGCAGCCCTGTCAACCCAAGAGCAGAATGCAGCTCTGGGGTGTTTAGAGGCATGCTAGACTGACTGAGCTCTGACAGATTGACAGCTTGGGACAGACAGCAGCAGTGATTACAGCCCCAGTGATTCCATGACTCTTCCTTGTCCCACCCCAGGTTGGTGTATCTTCCAGTAAGGAGTGTCCTAGTCCCTAGGGCTGTGCATCACTGAAAGGTCCAGGGGTCGTTTGAGCTCTGAGGATAAACATTTGTTCCCCAGCTCCATTCAGGCACTGGCACGGCGCTGTCCATGCAACGCAACCCCTGTGCTGAGAGGGTTCAGTTACACTCACCCAGGCTGCTCTGTGCTTGCTGGCTGAGGACAGGGGACAGCAGCAGCTGAACCCCAGGAGAAGCCCTTTGTCCAGTTCAGATGAAAACCTGAGAGCAGTCTGTTAACTACTAGGTAGGCAGCAGGAGGAGGGCACAGATAAGGAAATACCATTGTCTACAAGAGCACAGCAAGTGCCAAGAATGTGTGCCACCCTAGATTTCATTTTCCTTTGGTGGGAAGAGTGATGGGCTCACCACTGGTATCATGAACTTCTCAGCTGCTACCACCCTTACAGGATGCAATGCTGACACTTAATTTTTTATAATCTGTTCTAACTACCACTTAATCAGAACAAAACTGTGATTGTAACATAGGCAGGAGCAGAACAGATGTTCGGAAACAGGTTTTTCTCCTTAGGAGCTGTGGCTGTGCCTCAGACAGTCTCAATTTTTTATTCTCCCTGGATTTTTGTATGATGGCAGGCAGGTGTAAATGTATGCTTCACATCTGTGGAGCTTCTAACCCACTTTCATGATCCATAAGAGACTTTTCTAAGCTGAAAACTCTTTTTTGTTCCAAAGGTGGCTGGAAGCTCCTGAGGAAGACCAGAACAACCTTGTGCTCACTGCTGTGCCCTGGAGACAGAGTCAGTATCTTGTGGGAAGAGTAGTCAGCCTGATTTAAGGCCAGTAGGCAACAAGAGAGAAGCAAACCCAAGTAATTCCTGGTGAATTACGTAAACAAACCAGCAAGCCAGAGCCTTCATTATTGCTCAGGTTTGTGCAGACTTTTCAGAAAGTTGATTCAGTCTCCAATGCTCAAAGGACAGCAAAAGAATTTAGAGTAAGGTTCTTTTAAAAGAACTAGTGTTTAAAACGTTACAAATACTTAAAATTAAGTAGCCAGAAGGTTCAGTGCCTTTGTGGCCTTTGAAAAGTAATTTCTCACCTGTAATGTTAAGGGAAATAAATATTGTTCAGACAGTAAGGAATTAAAACTGAGGTGACAAACTGGAGTTATAAACTGGAAGTGAGGGTTTCCCACACACACACCTTAGGCTTAGCTGGCCTGTAGGCATGCAACTCAATTAATAGCTTTATCACTCTTTTACACCCGATAATCTGCCTTTTTATGTAGCTATGTACTTTGGACATTCAAAGAGTACTTGAGAGCAAGGAAGTTTGCCAGTTTGGAGGATTTTCAATTCCACCATTATCTTGCTTAGTTTACACTTCCTCCCTTTATTCCCGAGCTGATCCAAGTGTCTGCTTTCTGTCTGGCAGATGTACTTTCTCCAAACACATCACTAACTTCAGGAATTTTTGCCTCACAGTGCAACCTGGGAGCCAACATTTTCCCTCTTGCATGCACGCAGGACAAGGGAGAAACACATCAAAATAATCTGCCTGGGTCTTGAAAAACTTGTCTCAGACCCAGCAGCAAACTCGAAGCCCCAGGCACAGGGATGAGCCAAAGAGGATGAGCATTTGTAAAGCATCTTAAGAGCCTCCAGCCACAGGCTCTGAGCAAGAGGAAGGATCCAGGCTAAACCACTTAACCACTAAGGGGGCATCAGACCAGATCTCTGCCCTGCCTCATTCCTGAAGGGATGCCTGGCCAACTGGTGATATCCTCTGCAGCCCACTCTCTTACAGGATGTGTAGGAGATGACTGTGCAGGCCTGTGGATACTGCCCATCCCATAACTGCTGCAATACCAAACGGGTATGAAATGGCCTGAGGGTGACTGTAACCTCTGCAAGCTCTCCAGCTGCTGTGACACAGCCTATCCTCTGCCTCCAGGATCAGCTCTCACAGAACAAGGCTGCATTGTACCAGTACCTGACTTGCAAGACCACAGCTCATTTGAGTCCTCACAGCTCCCATTGCAAGAGAGGAAAAAAAAAGAAAACTTTTTAGGGCTATCAGTCTAGAATCTCTCATAAGAAAAACTCTCTACACATCTCACCCCAACCAAATCTTGAGACTGAGCCTTTTTTTTATTGAATTGTTTAAAAAATAATCAAAACTGAGAATACTACACCACTTAGAAACCCTCTGTGCCTAGAAGATGGGTTAATATTTCAGAACTCCGCATCAAGAAGAACTATGGAGTTGTGTCTAAAACAGGCAAACTCTCATTTTTCCAAAGGCTGAGCTGCTGAATAGCATGACAAAACCAGATCATCCTCTGATGTTTGGATTTACATCAAAAAGAGCTGATCAGTAAAATTCAGATGATAAAACTGCCTTACACTATTGGATTTTGTAGAGGTTTTGTTCTTTTCTCTTGAAGAAGCACATCTACCCAATGACAACTAGGAAGGAAGTGTCTCTACCAGGTCAGAACTGGGCAGGGTAAACCTGGCCCATAGGCTGGCTTTTCCTTACTGTCAGTGGTGCTGGGCAGGACTCTTAGCAAGGAGGCCTGTAGGGAAGCATGTTACTTGCAATGAACCTTTGCCTTTTGCTAAATAAGTTTGTTTAATCCTGAGGGATGCAGCCCATCACTTAATCCTGAGGGATGCAGCCCATCTAATATATGAGATTTTACTTTGAAAACACAGCACCATGCTCTGTAAATTTCAGCCAGGTGTATTTGGCTGCATTTCATTCATTGTTCCCTATGAGAATTCTCTTTCATATTTTCCACAGGCAAAAACATGAGGGATAGTTTAGTGTATTGCTCTAACATACAACTCTGGGAAAGCTTGAATGGCTTTGATCATAAACCAGGAAACATTTCTCAGACCTCAGACAGACTTCATTGCAAGAAAAATGTTATGGAAAGAAAACCACACCAACTCCCCTGCAACGCAGACTTTAAATCTGCAGCTGGCCTCATGGAAGAAGGTTATTAATACATATTAATACATGCCTTCAACACTCTTTTCCATGTGCACTGGGCATCAGTTGATAGTGCTTAATTATTCCTTTTACTACCACAATGTTTGTTTTCTAGATGACTATCACACATTTTTTATGTTATGTATCTATTTACCTTCACAGTCTTCTTACAATATGCTAGAAAATAGTATGCCTGTTCCTTTTGATTCAAAGGTGTACTGATTTCTAAACAACTTCCTTGATAGCTGACAGCTTTTTACCAGTGCTTGATGTGGATGGTGTACGAAGAATCAACTGCTGACTGCTGGACTGGCATTTATTTTTATTGTCTACCACATAAATGTGTTTACGATTCACAATTAGTTTAAAAGCAAGACTTTTCATTATGAAAAACAAGGTGAGTCAGATGTTGATGGGAGAAAACTCATTAAAACATAGTCAGGATAAGAAAACAAAATGGGCAAACCATGTCAGTTTGATAGTTGGTCTGTTGCAAGACTGAATTGCTATCACTGAGTTATTACCTGTGCAAACACATGGTTTTCTCCTTTTATTTATGTAAGAGATTTTATTCATACATGAAAGAACACTTAAGCTCCAAACTGAGTCTGGAACTTCAGATTATGTGTCTCTGAACATAGATGGCAACAAGAATAGGGTCAAGCTCTTGTACTGGAGTAGGTGAATACCTGCAGCCCCATTCCAGGCTGTTAGCAAAGAACAGCTTACCATACAGACAGAGAGGGATAAAGCCTGCACCTCTTGATTTTGGTCCACACAGACTGTTCAAGCAGACTTGTTCCTTTTTGCTACAAATATGCAATAAAACCACACAAAGAACAACCACGACTGTATGTGAAAGGACTCAATTTCCTCAGCACACAGACATGGATCTGTTCTGCTCTTGGTGTTACAGAAGAAGGTAACCTCTGTGGCCTTTTGTGACTGCAGCTGAACAATTTAAGTAGCGACACTTAGAGAAGAAAGAGGCAAGCAGCTCTTTGTCATGGGAGTTTCATTGTCAGAAATGAAGGTAGATGGTAAAGGGCTGGCATGAAGCACTGCTTCCGTTGCTCATTCTAGAGTAGCTTCTGAGGCAGAAACTGTAATGAGGGGAAATTAAGCCTACACACAGCTCACAGTGACCCAGTTTCATCTTATACCTCTAATGAGGATTGCTCACAAAATCATTTTTGAACAAAGTGCTAAAATCAGTACTTACATATCACACTTTTTAATCCTGAGAGATTCAGTATGCTTAGAAGACAAGTAAGTAATTTATCTTTACACTAAGCACCTGGCCTGTTGAGAGTGCACCTGAGGTGTTTTAGCATTCAGCACTAACCCTTTGAAACATCAAAATTATGCCAGTCCTGAATAGTGTTACTGCTGATAGAGAAAGGTGTCCTCTTCATGTGCATTAGCAGTCCTTGCCCAGAGAAAACAGAACACTTATAGCACTGAATGAGCAGCCAAATTGGCCAGGTGATTTTTGCCTAGATGCTGTGCACATTGAACACTGGGTAGCCTCCCCAGTTTGTTCTAAGAAACACTGAAAATAGAGTCCTACTGCTCTTTTCATTTTACACAAAGCCCTGAGGACTGCTCTAGCAATTTAACACTGAACAGTTGGATTACATTGCTCAGGAATGTTCCCTGGCACTGTTTAATTTACTAGTATAGGCATAGCCCAAGTCCCCCTAAGAAAACAGGCCTTGAAAGATCACGTAGCTGTAAGTAGTAAAGTCTGAGCAGAATGGAGTGCTGCAGTACATGTGGGTGGAGGGGGTGCCTTTCCCACTCCTGGGTGGATTTCCTGGGCATTGTGAGTTGTTTCAACTGCAGAAAAAAATGGCTCAAGCTTTCGACACACACACACATAAGATGCCATCTCTTCTTTCATTTCCACGTTTTGCAAATGAAAGCCTTTCTTGAAGCTTTTAGCTCTGCCTGAAAAGACTCAAAGGGATGACAGGAGAGAAATGTGTCTGAGAATCCTTTTTTCTAGTTCCTGATAATGGCAAAATTCCCATTGATGTGAATGAACTTCTGCTGCTGTAGATTTACTGTATATTCTTAATCCCAACTGCCCAGAGGCAAGAACATCCTCAAATACTTGTATGTGCTCCATTTCCTAACAAGCAATACTTTTTCTGATTTAAAAGCAAAAATCTGTAAGGTATGACTTTTTGAACCAACTCAGCTGAAGAGAATGGTTTTCCTGCTTTCATGCAGATCCAAGTTCTGGAAGTACTGTACTAGTTCTTTTATTAATATTATTTTATTAATATTATTGCTTTTATCAATCTCCTCTCCAGCACAAAAGCTCATCTGCAAACTATTAGAGTCCCACCTTTGGAGCTCAGATCAGAACATCTGTTGCTTGTGAGTGGGGTTTGATACCAGTGAGAGTTGACTGTATCATCCATCAGATTTATAATTTTAAGGGGGAGAAAACCTGCCTAGCTGAATATGCTGCTAGAAAGCATACCTGTCTCTTAAGTAAATAGACCTCTGTTTGAATTTCCTATCAGTCTGGAGACAAACAAAATAAAAATCATGGGCTTTAACTGCTACCAATTAATCACCATGCACCGCTGTTGTCAAGGTGGGCAGACAATATTTCAATATTTCTGAAAAGGGCATACTGGAAAAAAACCCACTTTTTCTTTCACCTTTTCTGTCATTATTTAGATCTATTATTTGATTCATTATTAAAGCATGTTATAGCTTGGTTTACATTTAATTTTATGTTTAAGAATTCAGAGGTGATATTTCTGGGTAAAGTATTTAGGCATCTTCTTCTGCTGTATGCTGCATTAGACCAATTCTTTTCTGTAGAATTTGTTTCGGTGAAAATACTTGGTATTCAGAAGTCGAAATCTGCCCATTGTAGAATATTTTTGGAAGTAAGTGAATCACTATTAATGGTGCTTGCAACAACTTTTGTTCCCTGTTCACTTTTTGGAATAGGTTATGTTTGCTACAACAGTCATAAAGAAAAATACAGCACCAAGTATTTCTTCAGGTGTTTAGTGCCAAGACTTCATTCAAGAAAGCAAGTAGAAGCCCGTTTCACAGCACTAGAAGTCTTGATAACAGAAAAACAAGGACATATCTGTCACAAAAAATGTGACCACCTCCTCCCAGACCTCCAAGACTTTCAGAAGTGTTGCAAGCACCTGTCTAGGCACACTTGACAGAATTAGATCAGCTGGAATCTTTCATTTATAAAAGTGCTCAGTATGTTGTCTCCAGATGTCACCTTGCTCCACGCAGGCTTTGCCTTGGCATGTTAACTGAGTCTGGCTAGAGGTGCTCAGTCCCACAGCAAAGCTTGGCAGTCCTGCTCCCTGAGTTTGAAGGCTTCTGCTCAGCCAGGAGCACTGGCAGCCCTCACTTGCTCCTGGCTCCAAATTTTTGGCAGTGAAATTTACTCACCTTCAACTACAGAGCAGCGCTGGATGCTGGACAACAGCGAAAATCACTGGCTTTTGCTTGCAAAAACTCCAAGCTTGCAAAATTATTGACTGAACTTGCTCTGCATGGAAAGGTATTCAAGTAATGTTTTATAGAGGTTGTTTTCAGACAATTTGTTAGAGGAAGAATCTACATTTTTTTTAAAGCAGTTCTTGTAAATGCAGCATTAGCAGTACAATAAAGCTTCCTTAGCTCTTTCAGAACCGGTCAATAGAATGTCAAGAGAAATAGAGGCAAAAATGGGAAATTACCTCATTCAGGGGTATCATGAAGATGTACGACCTTTTTATAGTTATAATCTCCCTCCATTTTAGGGAAGGATTACTCTGAGGTACCAGAATATAGAGTCTATAGCTTGTACATGCATCCACAAACCTCGAAACCTCAATTTATTCTCTGATTCAGAGCTTAGAAGGCAGATAAAATGGACCCTCATATTCAGACTGCAGTGATGTCTATTCCAGAGACTGATAGAGACCAAAGAAAGTCTGTGACAACATATTTCTCTCATCTGCTTGCTCTGATGTGTACCAGTGTGCATTCAAGAGTTCTCTATTGTGTCTAGTATTTTAAACAGCTTAAGAAAAATATCATTTGCCCTGCCAACCTTGCTTTGCTTATGAACAAAGGTACAGAGGGGGAAAAAAAGAGGTAAGAATTACAACAAGTATAACTATTGAGGATGTTGTAGCATAAGTACCCAGTAGAGACCTATCATGCCCTCGTTCAAGCTGAGTTAGCACAAAGTCTTCTTTCATTCATGAAAAGAAATAAACTTAGGTACCTCAGTTATTGCTGTTCAGTAACTGATTAGTTCGCAGTATAAAATGAGTGCAGCTCCTGGGATGCTTTGTTCTGGCTGCTCCCATCGTGCTTTCACTTTACGTCTATTTTCACAAAGTAATATGTTCCTTTACTTGCCCTTATGGATGAATGAAAGCTCAGTTACGAGCACAGGAGTTACTGCTGGTGAGGAAACGTTTACTAAGAATAGAAGTATTGTGCCACCAGCTGTGTTAAATTGCTCCCTCTAAGCTATTGTGGGACAATTCAAGCCTGTTGTAAAATAGATAGCAGGAAGGCATGTGTGTTTCCAAGGAAACCCTTGGATGCAAGTTTATTGTATAAATAACACCGGCTGGGGAAGGTATGCCCAACGGAAGAGTGGGGGTAAAAAAATGGCATGTCTCAGTGTCTGAGGGAGGGTCATCAGCAGAAGCCGTGAGTGAAACAGACTTACCAGTTGAGCAATTGATCTTTCTTCAGCTGGGAAAAGCAAGGAAAACTGGTCTGTCATACAGAAGTGACTGGGGAAGAAAATAGTAGCTGTCAGGAGTAATATGACCATGACGGGCAAGTCCATGCACCAAGGGGTGGAGAAGCAACAGTAGCCCCTGCACCTTCTCATACCCACTAGAGCAAAAGAGGCTGGTAAGCCATTGCTGGATTTGCTCAGAGCTATGCAAGAGAAGAGGCAGATGAATGTTGCAGTGGCAAGTAGGAAAGTAAAGGAAATATGAAAGAGGGAATCATCATAATTCTATATCTAAGCATTGGGACAGATTCAAAACCAAGAGCAAGACATTTATGTTCTCCAAAGATTATCTGCATATAACTTCTTAGGCTTGTGGACAAGGATGCTACTAGAATTCAGAGAAAAGCAGCATGCAATGAATCCAACACACAGTGCACATCACATGTATGGCAAGACTAGAGGAGAGTGTGCTGAAAGCTTGCCTCTTCTTCTAGACCTTACAGAGACTGTCTGCAATTCATCAGCAATTTCAACAAGTCATTAGTGAAGTAGTCATATTAGCTTTCATTCATTTTATGGGCTTTACTGCTTCATACATAGAATCTGAGCACTGCAGTGCTGTGAGAAGTACAGCTTGAGTAGGGGGATCTGTCAGAGAAAGCAAAGGCTTACAGCTCAGGAGAAGGGCTGATTTCCTTCCTGCCAGTAATGGAAACAGGTCATTTCAGCATCTCATACCTTACATGAATCATTCAGTAAAATGGAATAACACTGCTGTCCCTGTAAAGCAGTTTGAGCTGTGGCTCAGAAGAGTACTCTATGAGTTGACAGCATTATTAATTTCAGTCCAAATCAGGTGCACAAGTACTTCAGGGCAGATGAGCAACAAAAGTACTTGCTGGGCTATGGCACTCAGGATGCTCCAGCACGTGCTGTCATAGTGACCAGAAAGATCTTGCTGATCTGGACTCCTTTCATAGTGCAGATAGTTACAGCAAAGACAAACTGGCTGGGAGGCAGCAAGCACTTGACACTTGGGATCATTGCTGTTCACCTTAGGCAGCTGGCTTTGGTCACTGATGGAGCGTGGTATTGTTCCTAAACTCTACCAGCTGTGCCATCTGCCAGCTACCACCTGCACTCAGTGAAAACCCCCTGCTCTCCCAGTGGGATGATCTGCCAGATTCCTTGACATCTGGCTATCATGGCTAGTGGACACCCAACAGCCTGGACTGAGCACCACAGTGTGTGTGACGTGGTGTTGCTCTGTTGGCATGCTTGAGGCTGTGCCGGTTGGGCATGCACCACTCAGCTGCTGCAGCGTGCAGATACAATGCTCCTGGCCTTGCTGACACCCATGATTGTGAAAGGGAGACAAAAAAGTATCTGCAGGCATACAGGCACACTTGGCTGATCTCTGGTGTATCCTTCTGCCATGAACAGAAAGGCTCAGGATAAGGGAAAAAACCATTTCAGTTTTCAGCCTCAATCTCTGTGATCACATTTCAAGCCCCAAGGAATTTGTACTTACTGCAATTCATATTATTTCATATTAAATAATATACATGCAGTTTTTTAACTTAGCCAATGCTTTCTATTTTTGTTCTCCAGTAGTTTTTTGGGGTTTTTTGTATCATAGGATCTCACTGTTCTAATTGCCTATTTAACACCCTTGTGTGAGGGGTTTTGGTCCCTTTAGCAGAATTACAGAGCAGGACCTTAGCATGGGAAAACTGCTTCTGACTGTGGAAGTACTACTGAGGTCTGGTCTGTACAATTTGCAGGACCGAACCCATGACGCCCAGAAATATTTTGAAACTAAGTCCAGGCATTTGGAAGCATCTTCCAAATACTTCAAACCAAATTAGGAAGCATGTGGTTTAACAAAAGTTGTCCAAAATACAAGGTCCCATTCAGGAACTTCATCAGGTCTCCTCAGAGATCAGGGCAAATGGATGAACCCTTAAGGTATTTTGTTTTAGGAAGCTGTCATGCACTATTCAGCACTGTCATATTTTGTGTTTATTCAAAAGCATTTCCTTGAAGTGGAAGTCTCAGCTGCTGGATTTATGATACAATTTCATGAACTGGGCAAGCTTCAGAACATATTGTAAAGTGATTTGGGGAGAAAAATAATCTCTCATGCTTAATTTATTGAGTTACCAATGAACCTATTATCTTTCTGCAATAAATTGTTTTATTTTTCAATTAAGCTGGAAATCATTCACCCAATTTTACCCTAATGAATGAACGCCTCAAGTCAGTATCCATTTAAGAAAAAGATTTCAGAGCAAATTATTTTTGCTAAAAGAGATGGTGGCTTTTTTCCTGTTTCAGACATGCCATTGCTTCCAAAGGTATAAAATGGAGAATCTAGGATGAAATAGATACTGCAATTAAAAGTGTGTGTCACTGTCAGATGATCCTGGGGGATTCCTTGCCTCTCCAGACGATCTGTCCCTATTTTAACAAAATACTTATGTCTAGGTAATGGTACACTATTCTGTTCACTTAGTTGGAATTTTAATAAATACTTACTTTGTTCCATTTCATTGGAGTCCTCAATACTGTCAGACTCTGTAAAATGGTAAGTTGAACTGCAGCTAAAAATCCTATATTCTTTAATGTTAGTCTGAGTTGTTCCTTTAATTCAGTTTCGTTTTGCTGTCTCTACACAGGTAATAAATATCAGTTTTACAGGAAGAATTCTTTCATGTAGTAATTTACAGACATATGGGATTTTAAGCTTTGGTGAGTTCAGAATTCCTCAGATGAAAATATATGAGAATAATTCTCTCATATACTTGCTGGGCACTGAAAAATCAAGGATTTTTTTTCATTTTTATTTTGATGAGAAGGAACAAGCAGTTTACATGGATTCCTGCTTCATGAGAATTTAAATATTTCAAACAAATCACCACCCTTTATTTGCCTATAAAGCACATTCCAAATTTTTAGTATTAATTTTGGTGAGGTTTCAAATATTCCAAACTAGAGGAAAGCCAGAGATTTCACATGTTTTCTTCTCTAAATGAGTCATTCATATTTATTTCCTCTAACATCAGCAAACCTTTTAAATGCTGAGGTTTCAAAAATCTGTTATGAATTTTGTCCTTGCTCTGGTGATCATTCTGAGTTGTAAAGTGCAACCTAACATATGATACAAGACTGGCAGTCAGGGAAGTGAGATGTTGGGTGAAACCCAGGTTATGCTCTACCATGTTTTATTGTGGATTTGAGTGGGACCAAGACTTCACTTCTGTTCTCAACCTTGAGTTACATCTGTATTTCATGAAAAGGGTTCTGATGAATTAAAATGGCTGAGGCTGAATTTGGATAGCTGGATTGAAGATATTTACAGCCAAGACTGCCACTCAATCCTAGAATAGTTTTGCTGAAGAAATGGTGATGGTGCATCGTGCTTAAGTGCTTGGTGCTGTGGAATTTTCTGCTCCTGCTGTACAAATCATCTGATGTATACCGTGTTTCTATATTGTTGTACTGTTTAAGAGCAGCAATTGGCCCTGGTTCCTGCTCCCAGGGCATTAAATGTTGGCTGTGGTACACATGAACAATGATCCAGGTGAAGAGAGTAACAGAAACATCTATATATGAAGAGGGCAATTGTTTCAGGTTGTCTTTAGCTGTTTTTAGAGGCTACATGTTCTGACAGGGGCCACGTATCAAATATAGTATCAAATATAGTGCTGCTAGTGGACTTGGTGGAGTGACACCTGATATTCATCATGGTTTCATTTTTTCTTGGCATTCTGCTTGTCAAAAACCACCTTCCTGAAGTTAACAAGAGTCAAATAAACCTTGTGGAAAGACAGAAATAGAGAAAAGAGAATGATTATATATGCAAACATATGCAAATAAAGCCCTAATGAATTCTTAAAGACTGTCATCATCAAAGTGCATTATAAAACACAAACAGATCAGTGCTGAGACGTGTGACTGCCAGAGCTCTCCCCACCAAAGAGGCACAGTTAAATTCCTCTTTCCTTTGCCCAGTCAATCTTTGGATCCTTTCTGAAAAGCATTCTCAAGTGCATCTCTCAAAATCATTTCAGGCAGCTGCCCCAACTTTCCCTTGCCTATCAGTTGTGCTCGTACATTAGCCTCCTTGCCTTCAGAAGAAGTGAAAGGCCAAAAGTCCACAGAATAAACTGCAGATGAGGCAGACTAATTGGTCTCAAAATCGAAACATATGGCTTCTTTCAGGATCTTGACTTTTTAAATACTTGTTTAAAGTAAACATTTGCAATTCCTCATGAAAGGCACTTTCCTCCCCAAATCCTCTTGACCCTCAGTGACCTTTCTTACCAATTGCACACTGCTTCACCCTTGGGGATGATTAAATCTTGAGAGGCTTTTTTTCTTTTCTTCTTTTATTCCCCACATTTGTCTCCGAGGACTAACTTAAGAACTGGCTTGAAGAAAGCTAACCTAGGTCAGAAGGACAGAAACACGCCACATGCCCACCTGAGCACCCTGCATGGGTGTCTGAGGTTAAGACTGGAAGGGAAGGTTCACACACATCATTGCAGAACTTTGTATTTTAAAAAAATGGACTACAAAAAAACCACCAAACACTGATTCACCAAAGCTAAGTTTTTGAGCTAATCTTTCAACTGAAAGCCAGCTTTTGTGTCCAATGGGCAGAGGTGGAGCACAGGGGCAACAGGGAAAAAGATGGCCTGAGGAAATATCATCCCCAAGGCAAGATATTTTAAATATATGGCCTATGGCTGTTGTCTCCTCTGACAAAAAAAGGCTGACAAAAGTGATTGACTCCAGGCTATAATCACCTGCAAAAGCAGGCAAACCCTCCCAGTGTATATCCACACCCTTCAGTGTGTCAGTACATGAAAGTTAATCAAAGTCCCTCTGAAGTCTCTTTATTTATAATTTGTGTTTTAGGCTCAAAGTCACTCCCAAGCCCTTGTACAATTGTTAGTTAGGCAGTGTCAGAGCTTGTGCAAGAGGAGACATCACACAGCTGCTCATGCCCTGGCACAGAGACCTGATGCTTGCTCGCAGGACCAGGAGGAGTTGTTGTCCAAATATAGGCAACAGTTGTTCCAACCTTTCTTTACATTCTTGTTTGCCAAGAAGCTGGGAAGATTAGTTCTTGTAAAGAGCTTAGTTTTCAAAAGCTCTTCTGCCTTACACCTCTGTCTGTCGAGTTAGATGCCAGCCTGCTCCTCCCATCTCCAGTGCATAAATAAAAACATCCTGGTGGGGCTACAGCATGTGACAGGCAACGCCCACTGTCCAAAGCCACAGGGAGGCAGCAGGAGCATCTCCTCCCCACGTCCCTGTAAGCAGATGAGTGAGTGCCATGAAGGCAACAAAACGTTGTGCTGCCATGCACATAAAGCCACATGGAGAAGAAGGCTGGTAAATCAGCTGGACCTGGAGAGATCTGCATTTTCAGCCAGGTCACACAGCCTTGTGTGACACTGATGCTTCTTGCCTGACACTTGGGGAAATTCCTAGCCCTGGATCTCCCCATATGCTGTGCAGGTGAAGATGGACTCTGTCCATTGCAATGCATGCACTTGCCTAAGCTTGCTTCAACCTATCTGCTGAGCAGGTCTGCTTTATGCAGACTGAATAGGTATCTTGTCTAAAGAGAGAGAATTTTGCTGGGTCTCATTCTCTGGTGAATGCTGCAGCTTGACTGCTTTGCTTCCTATGGTTTCTTAGAGATTTCTGTACCAGGGCAGGAAGTCCTACACTGAGACCCCAGCAGGCAGGGCAAGAACCTCAAAAGCTAGGCAGGAATATTTGTCAAGAAGATAGTAGATGCCTAGGTATGGGCACACACTATATGTGCAAGGCACCTCTTTTCACCAGTAATCCCTCGACCCACACCTCCAGTATAGGATTCAAAGGGAAAATAGACATCTCTCTTACACAGGGAGGGCTCTTTTTCACAAAGACCTGAGATGTGCAGGAATTCCTGATTCCATTGACTTTGAATTAGGACCTTGATTCCAGATTTCACATGATGACAGGAAATACCCCCACTTCTGCATGCTGGATACTCTGTCCTCTTGGTTGAATCTGTTTCCAGTTTGTGTAACTCAGGATTGAGGGAAGATACTTGGCTTGTCATGTTGCATCTCTGTCAAGTGCTTTAACCACCATGCTATAAAGTTTTCTGATCTGATTAATGTTTATTGTTCTTGAAGGGTGGACTTTACTTCAGAGGAAGAGCTTATGCCTGATTGTCATAGCCTAAATTCTACCTTTCCCACCAGATCTGCATTCTGGTCCCTTTCTGAGCAAGGTAAAATGGGGTCTCCTGGGTTGCAGGAGAGTGCTTTAAGTTAGGAGGGAAAACAGCGACAGTAGTTGCTTGTTATCAGGGAGATGATCTGAGAAGATGAAGTAGAGAGTGTCCTTCAAGCAATTGATAGGGAAAAGCAGTCTGAGCATTCTTCTGGACCTTAGGCAGTTGTCTGGTCTCTGCACAACTTGGCAGTGTCAGAATGCAACTTGTCCAGGTTGATGGAGAAAGTATTGGGAGTTTAGGGACATTCGGGAGCTGATTGATCACCCAGGATCTGAACAAACATCTGAATCTGGATCCAACAAAGTACTGCTTTAAGGCACCAGAGTGACCTCTTCTGTGGCCCTGCTCTTTCATACCTGTGACCAGGTGTGCATTTCTGTTCAAAACATATGATCATTTCTGTTCTCTCTCATTCTCAAGTATTCCCATTTGTCAGACCTCAATTAACAAGAGACTTAACATTAAAAACCACATTTGTACATGAAGGATAATCTTATAGACACTGGGAGAGTTTGCTGACACTGTGAGAGTGTTACTTGAAATTATTTCAGTCTTCGGCAAAAACAGTATTTGGATGCGCATTTTTTTAACCAAGGAATAAATAGGAGAGAATTCAGTGAGTAATGTATTAATGTAGGATTTAAAGCTAAAAATGGAACCCATATTTGTCCGACTCCCTCTGTACATTCTCTGGTGCCTCATTTCTTCTCCATCTGCAAAATAAAGGATTCTTTCTCAGCTAGGTACAACTGTAGCAGAGGCCTAGAAGTGATTAGGTTGATTCCAACCTAATAGGAAACAGGGGTTTAGCTGATCTTAAAAGCAAGAATCAATGCACAAGCATGACCTAATGCAAGGGCTTGCTGGGACTTGACTGAATATAAGCTTATTTGTCAGTTTCTTTCATAGACAAAGTCTTGTATCTAGTGCATCCAGACATACAAGCTAGCAGATTTATTCAAAAAGTATTCAACATCGTATGCCAGAGAGCTTCACAGCCATTCTATAGGGAACATTTCTTCACAAAGCTGAATGCACACATGCCTTTGTTTACTAATTTTCTTTGCTGATGAAGTTATGCCTTCAATTTTTTTTTTTTCCCTTAAAGGATGCAACATTTTATCCCATATTAACTTAAGTCCTGAAACCAGGTGGGGAAAATTCTCTCCTGTTTGCTGATAATGAGACTCCACTATCTCAATTTCAGTGCAGGTTATATGGAGATATGCATAAGCTTATCTCTGACTAGGTCTAGTCTGTGGGTCTGTCTTAGTCGTTTATCTGTATCTTGGTATACTGGAGTGTGTTCTATCTAGCTTCTTGCAGACTGCATGCCTGAGTTTTTTGCTCAGAGATTTGGGAAAGTTGCGTATGCCCAAGACCTCCAAATTAGGCTCCAAGTCAGGAGTTTGGGTGAGGCCTGACCATCCTCTTCTGAAAAGTCCTCCAGAGGGGTCAGACAGGGAGCTCACACAGGGCTACCTGGCAGGAAGAGCATCCTGAAGCTCTACAGGGCAGTACAAGAGTAAGTTATTATTCAAAGATTTTTATAGAAAATACTACCGTTTCAATCTGAATGGAGGTTCCATTATACTTTCAGATATTGAGACTGCCACTGTACCTGTTTGATGAAAATGATGTAAAAATATATTATAAACTAACTTGGAAGTAACTCACTGAAGATGTGCAAAGTAGTTTCCTCATCTAAGTTATCTCTTTAGGTGCAGATAAGAAATTCCTTCTTCTCCACTCCCACCCAAAACCTCATCATGAACTCTCAGTGAAAACAACTCTTCCAGTCTCTGGAGAGGTGAGGCAATTCCCTGCAATCCACTGTCTAGCAGTGACATTATCATATTTATACACGGATTCTCAAATCAGTATGGTTCAGTTAGTGTTGAGTGAGGAGAGCATCCATCTCTGGGGCTGTTCCCTGAGCCTCCAGGCTTCCCTGTTGTCGTACTCCTGACCTTTAAGAGAATTCTTTCAGTCTCAGAGGACCGGGCTGGGAGGAGGCTGTCCCGATCAGTGTCAGACACATACACACAATTTCTCTGACTAATTTGGCAATACAATACAAACAAAAGACACACTTCATGGAAAAGGCATGAGGCACACCCTGACCCAGTTGCTCTGCACACTCACCACCCTGCATACGAAAAGGCTGCATAGCTAGACTATTTCCATTAGCTGAAGTAAACACTACTTGAGTGAAAATAGGAGGGAGACATGCCTCCTATTGAAATATTTGAGTCTTTTCTGAAATGGAGATATTTCAAATGTTTACTGTCTTTTTCCTAAGACTGTGTTTATAGTTACTATTAGTGCCACACAGTAGTGGTGCCACCCAGCACCCCTCTATTTTTTCATGAATGAGATTTTGAATAGACTGGTTCAGATTCTCTTGCTGGCGGAATATACCTTATGAAAAAAAACAAATAGCAGTTTTGTTTATAACTTGAGACTTTCATTTTAGTGGTAATAAAACTTCTTTGCTTCTAAAATTGGACCTGCTACAGTTTTTCTTTGCCTCAGCTTTTTCATCTCCCTTAAAACTGAAATATATTTTGTCTATTCTGATAATCAGAGAATCAATATGAAGAAGACTGCTACTTCTCCAAATTGTGTATCAGCGATAGCCCAAAGGCTGATTCCTGGGCTGAGAAAGAGATGTCTAGGAGGTGCCTTCTCACCTTTCATTGCCCTTTGAAATTCCAGTCCCTGCTGTTATCTGCACCATTGACTGCAGCCATAAACCTATTTGCAGAATGGGATTAGCAGGAATACTCATCACTTCTCACATTTTTTTTTTAATTAAGGTGGGTAGAACATGCATAGGGTCCCAAGCCCATGCCATGCTAAACAATGTGAAGTCAATGAGGTTGCTGCCTTCCCCAGCAGCAGCATAACTGCGGCTCTTCTTTTTAATTGCTGTAAAGCACATTCACCTCACCAGAAATTATGAGTTTTTACTCTGGTTTTCTCACTGATAGCCTGTGAATGGATTGCATATGTAGAAGCTTTTCCAGCAGTCAGTGATGGCCGTTTCTACAGCTGTGCTTTTGACTCTGAATCGTGCAGTGTGGTTGAGCTGGCAGAAATTGAGTAATGCTGCAGGCAATTCACAGTGAGAATTCCTCAGTATGGAAATTCAGCCGTAAACAGTCTTGAGTATAAAAGCTATATTAATATATGTCTGCCTGAAAATTGCAGTTAAAGAAACTATATTCATTTTACTGACTGATTTTTAGATGGCCGTTGAGTGGTTGGGGTCCTTGGCATCTTACTGGCAAAGGATGAAGCACAGGGAGCCTGGATTCCTGCACCAGCCCTCTGTGAAGCTGTGCTTTGCTCTGTGCTCCGCAGGACACTGGCTCAAGCCTTCGCTCAGGCAGGAAGGACAGAGATCTGAGGTGAAGGGACAGTGAAGAGCAGAATCTTCAGGTGTTTCCCAGCCTCTGAGCTGATCTCTGTTGCCAGCAAGCTGAGCAGTTGCCATGAGTTTCTGAGCTGAAAACGGCACAACTTCATTCCTGGCTGATTTTTTTTTCCCAGCCAACACTGCTCTGTTGTCATTTTAACTCAAAGGTCCGCTCTCATGATACTCACATGCTTTCCACTTTGATGACAAATAGATGAGTTGGTGGATTACTGAATATACCAAGCTCTGCTTTGATGTTCTGGCCATCTGCAGCCAACCTTATCCCTAGTTATGCACAAATGGAAGAGCTGCCTCCTCCCACAGCCTGAGCTGTCCCTTGCATCCTTCTCCATGTCTTGTTACATTCTCAGTCCATAACAACAGTCCCGATCTTAAAGGAGCACAAAAGGTGTACTTATAAGGAATCTTTTCTGGGAGATGGAAGTCTCTGTAACCCTGAAGCTGTAGAGGTCCTGTTAGGATGCTGCTGAGGGTCACATCCCAGTTCAATTACAGATTATTAAACCTGGCCCTGGAACTATATGAATGCAACTCCGCAGCATCGATCTGTTTTGTAGTGTGGACGCAGTGAAACTTCTGCCATCCAAACACCCAGGGCATTTTATTTCTAAAACAGGAAGGATAATTCCTCCCCCAAAACTGACATTTTGCACAGAAACCTTTGCAAGGCTTTCAGATGCAGTTCTGGTTTGAAGCAGACCAGCAATAAAATTTTAGATGGGTAGATTACCATGTGAGTTTGTAAGATTCTAGCTTACCTTGACTACTCTCTAAATGTGACATTTCAAAGAACTTTGATGCTGAAACTTTTCAAAAAGATTCATCTCTCAAATAAAAATCTATCTTGTTGCAGCTAAAGGAAAACTGTTGAAATGTTAGAATGACTGATTTCACTAGAACAAGCATAAGTTATTGTTGTGTGCAACTAACAGCAAAATTCAGCAGTGTGAAAGGGATCAATGGAAGAAGATGAGAATATAAAGCAGCTAAAATCTATACCACTATGACTGTGTACTGAAAATTCATGAATTATGTGATGTAATGAACACCTAGCTGAGGATTTCAGCCACAATTTTATAAGCTTTGAGTGGTTCTAAATAAAGTGAAACAGAAGAACAGAACCAACTAATTGTAGTCATATTTCAGATGAGTTTCTCTTATATGTATATACTTTAAAAGAGCATGAGTGTTATTATGTAGAAAGAGAAGAATGAAGAGTGATTTTATGCTGTTTGCAGTGATGTGAAGAATAATTTTAGCTTAGGATGTTAACAAATCACTGTTGTCTTGAATTTGTCCCTGACCTATCTACTCACTGCTGCATCCTCAGCACTGTAACATGGCCTGCTTTGGGTTTTTTTGCAGGTTTATGTAGCAGAAGAAGGCAGCACACTCCAGACTGACCCCTGTGAATAGCTTTGCAAATTGGTGTTTCACATCTGTGCCTGCAATTAGACAGTGGTAAACACAAATTAACCTTTCAGGGCAGTTTCATGCTTTCCAAAACTCAGATGGTTGCAGAAGTGATGTGTCCAAGCATGAAACACATTGCTGGCTTTCACAGGTGCAGCTGTGTAATCAGACAGATGTTTTCAAAATTTGGCCATAAATTAGAAAATAATTACTTTTTTAGCTGATGGAACAAATGTTGACTTAGTTGAATGTAGTACCTATAGTTCAAAGGTGAATAAAAGAGACCAGAAAAAGGGCATATGGCCTAGGGTCATATGGATAAACTCCTCTACCCCTATTTTCTGAATTTTCTATTTGGAACAGACTCTGGCCCATTCTGCCTCCCCAAAATGTGTCCATCCCTCTTCTGAGAGAGGCTGACCAGCATGAGACCAAGCCTAGCTGGGAAGCCTGATATGCACATACCACTGCCTGAGCCAGTGTGCTGGCCCTGCTTGGCTCACTGATGTGAATGCAGGCACCAGTGACAAGGGATGATGCAAGAGCAAATCCTGGCTGCATCACACAGCCTCAACAACACAAGGCATCCATTTGGTGGTGTCAGGAAACCTGAGCCTGTCCTGTAAACTTTCTGCTATAGAGCAGCATGGGGCACATAAGGAAAATGTCTTAAAGCCCTTCCTCCTTTCCTTGTTATTGACTTGCTTTGAAAGAGAGGAAGAGAAAAAAGGGGAGGAAGAGAAAAAAAAAGGCATGCATCATGTAACAGCAGAAATACTGACCTTGCACAGGTTTATATGAAATATTAACTTAGTATGTAGGGTATAATCTGACCTGACCACAAATGAGATCTTAAAAACACTTTCACAGCCATGGAAGCATTTATCATTGATTCAGGAAAGTCTCCTTCCGTGTGTGCTTTAAAAGATAATCACGCAATTGATCCAGGCTATTTATGCTATTTTTAATAAGACTTTCACAGTCATCTCTTTTTTTTTTTTTTCAAAGAAATCTGAGAGACTGACCAAATCCTAGATATAATCCCTCTAAGCCTTTAAACAAAAGGACAATATTGACACAAGGACATGTATGTACAAACCAGGTAGTAGTGATAAGGAGGTACCCAGGGGGGACAGCTTTGTGTGGAAGAAGCAGAGGAAACATTGCACAGCACTAGGGGATGATATGGTGATATAGATGCAATAGCTAGTAACTGGACTTTGAATCCAGTGAATATTGCCCCACTCCTGTGCTCCTGTGACATCACTCTGTAAACAACTTCAAATTACACACACACACATTTTTATTATCATCAGGCCTTACACTGCCCAGTCTTTACTCCTCTGCATCTTCTCTCTACAGACAGAGAAAAATATAATAAAGAGCATTCTTTCTTTAAAAGCTGTAGTGTTATAGGAAAGATAAGTTATCCAGTTTATGTAGTCGGTCTCGCACTGATCTGTTAGGTTGATTTGAGATGTAGAGAGCAAATACTACAGTTGTTTAAATGAAGGGTAGAAGAAGGCAACTTCCATTTCCACTTACTAAACATTAGTAGCAGAAAGAAAAAAAAAAGCAGTAAAATAAGTCAATATTAAACACATAAATTCCCCAGAAGTGTTTCCACAGACCATAGTTGCTGTGCTCCCTCCCAGCAAGCTCTCTGGGTGCAATTCACAGACTTTTCAAGGTCTGAGGTTATTACTGAAGGTAGTCTGAATATATCAAGAACATACCTCATCTTCGTAATGTCTTAATAACAGGCTACAGTCTCATAGGATATGCCAGGGACATCATCTTCTGCTATAAATTGCAAGAATTGCTTCATTGTTTTCTTGTGCCCTGAGTCTCTAAATACTCCCAAGGAGGAAGATGAGAGCCATCCCTGATCAGTGATGGCTGAAGTATTTGCATCTATCTGGGTCATCATAGGAAGCATTATTAAAAATAAGCACAAAATCAGACATTTTAATTGTAGGTGTTCCTGAGGGTAGAAGCTTTTCAAAAACCCACAGAGCACTCCATTAATGAGACAGGATGCAAGGGAAGCACAGTACTGCTGGGAAATATATTGCACACTTCCTCTGAGTGACCACACGATCTGAAAAGCAACTGAGTCTACTCAATTTAAGTACAGTCAAAAGAATCATCTGTCCAAATATAATTACTGCCTTAAGCAATAAAACTATGTTCAAACCAGATAAATGAGTTCCTATGGATCCCAGCACAGCCTCAATTCTGCAGTCAGGATCAAGGCATGGTACAAATGCTAAGGAAGAACAGAGAAATTAAATTATCTTGTGCACTGTTACAGTACTTTGGGCTATACTTGCATTTAGCAGGTTCTCTTCTCACCATAAGTCACAATGACACTTTTTCTTTTTTTTTCCACTGGAAAATGCCAGCTTATCAAAACAGACTTTCTGTTGTAATGGACTTATTTTAGCTAAATTCCTTCAGGACATCAATGACAGAGAAGTATTTTCAGCTCAGAGAAAGGAGGAGAAACACTGCAGAAGATCTTAGCACTCAGGAGTGACAGTGCTCACCTTGGCCATGAACAGAGTGGTTCAGTGAATTTAATTAAGTGGAACAAATATTGATTAGTCTTTGGCCTGGGGTTGAATACTCTCTAGAGCAGAATGTGGCTGGACAGGAGGAGCCAGGAGAAGAGACAACACAGAAACACCATGGGACATATTTGATCAAGCAAACTTCATAGCTTAATCTGTTTAAGGACTGGATTGAAAAAAGGGCAGTCTCTGCCATGGGTGGGTTGCAGGTTGCAGGGAAGTGCTGAGACCCAGCATCAGCACCTCATCTATTCTACATATTTCTCAGACACCACTTCTTCACAGTCAGTAGTTCCCTGGTAAATCAGAGCAGCCTTGTGTAGCTTTCTCCAAAACTCTGGCTTCAGGGGTAGCCTTAGAGAGTAGAATTTCAGAAGGAGGACTACAGCAAGGAAATGGAAAATAAGCAAGGTTATTTGTTTACAGGACAAAAACATCTGATTGATCTGAGACAGGAATTTCTGAAAGATAGAACTTAGACAATAGTCTTCTGTGACCCTCAGGACAACCTAGCACAGATGTCTTGCTACACTAGATTAAAAAGAAAGAAAAAATGAAGAAGAACAAAAGAGGGGACTGTGAATTTAATGTCATATTAATTAACTGAAGTAGTTGATTCTAAATTCAGGAGTCCTGTGTAGTTTAATAAACACAATGATCTCTTAATAGGCTAAGTCAAAACTAAAAATCTGCTTTTCTGGTCTTTACCTATTTCCTTTCAACTGCCTAATGGCTTTCCCTCAAAAGGTGTGACAACATCATCCCTTCCTACTTCAAAAACTGCTGTTCATTTATGAGTTAATAATTTACTAGAAGCCTCAGGTAGTTCTGCTTTGTAAAAAATGCATTGGAAATCCCAGCTGCAAAGTCAGCTCTGGCACGGTTACACCTCCACATCATCATTAAATTACCTTAAAGCTGCTCAATACAAGGTAAAGAGCCTGGTCATTGCATCTCTACTTCATCAGCACTTGTCATCAATATAATCTGCCTCTACTTGCAGGCATCCTAAAGGGCCTCATCTAACTTTTGCACCAAAACATGGAAAGCCAGTCTAAAATTGCTGACAGCCTCTCTGATTTTGCAGCTTCTGCTCAGAGGATCCACATTGTTTGTAGGAAAATAGACCTTGGTGTATTTACTGTCAGAGCACATGGAAATTCAAGTGGATGTGCCCTTGCCACACCGTGAAAAGGGGGACTGCACTGTATCATATACCCATGAAAGGGAGGGCTGAAGTCCAGGTGAGCCATCCTGCTGAGTGAGGTCTTGGACATCGTCAGTGGGGGGAGTAAAAGAGGCCAATTTGCAGAGCAGCTTCCCAGCCACACTTAGCTGGCAGTAGTGGTGTACCCCGAGGTGCTTAAGGCACACACGCAACACACAAAAATGGTTTCCCATATAGAAATGCATGTCAGTGATGGCTCAGGGACAAATGAAAAGAAATAGATAAGGATAGGTAAGTACTGGTGAGGAAACAGGAGAAGGTGGTCATAGGTATGGATTGCATCTGTCAGGCCTATTTTCATGTCAGAGCTGAGGATTTGCTGCTTCCCTTTAACCGTTAACTCTCAGAGTTCACATCCTCTGCTCCCCGGAGCTGGCATACTGATACTGAGTTAGTTGGGGTTTTTGCATGTCTTTTCCTGAGGGAGATCAAATGTTTTCTTTTCAAGCTGGAAATTGTCACCAGAGGACACAAAGAAAAACGACGCACCACAGCCTTGGTCACAATGAAGAGACTAATTTATTTCCTCTGACTCGAGCATTTATAGTTTTCCAAAGATGCCAGTGGATTGGAGGGTGAACGTGCCACCTCGCCAATGACACTAGACAAACTACCTGTACATCAAATTTCTCCACCTCTATGAAGGAATGCAGAACAATAGGTTTACAGAGTTGTGTGAGAAAGTTTTCTACAAGAATGTAAACTCAGAAGGCTTTAGAAAATCTTAAAAAATCAGGGCGACAGGAAATTAATTTAATGATAGAATTCTTGGCTTGGGTAAGTTTTACTGGAACATAATTACAAAGAATATTCTTTAGAGAGTACATTTTATACGAAATCTGACTATTAATATCACATACAATGCATGACTGAAAGTTACTAGAGACTATGTAGGACAAATCTTATTTACATTACTTACATATTCTAATGGTAGAAGCAAAACATAATAAATTAAACCAAATTAATATGCAGCTTCACTGAAACAAAGATTTTGTTATGTACAGCTGAATGCTCTAAACATTCTATTTTTCTTCATAATTTCATCAAATGTTTCCTGCCCCATGTCCACTACATGGGGAGAACAATCTTTGTGTAAATAAATAAAATTTAGTTTGTATCTATAAACTTGTCTTACATATATTAAAAACATACATTGAAAACTATGAATAATCTCTTACAAATTTTGGGAGGGGGTCAATGAACAGTAAGTATTAAAATGCAGACCTCATACACGTGTCTGTATATATATGTACATGTAAGTATTCTAAGCTAAAAATGAGTGATGGCTCTCACCCAGAAAGGGCAGTATATTGTCTAGAGGAGACTTTCTGTGTTTAATAAAAGCTTTTTTCATGTCAAGCTGATTTAAAAACTGCAGCTGCTGCATTTGTTGGAAACTCATTATGATCCCGACAGAGTGTTTTATATTTGAATAACTGCAGTGCACTCTTAACACTTTTTTTGCTCACTTGAGTTTCTATTACTATTACACAGAATACAACAGATTTTTGATAGAATTTGGAACCCATTAAAAGGGACAGATGTCTCAAAGAACTTTGCAGGTTGTATGTACAACATTTTTTAAATTCCTCAATAAACTATATTTCTGTGAAGTACTCCCATGATTTTTTTAATGGTCTCAGTCAGTAGAGTTTATAAAAGTACACCAGTCTCCTAGATGATGTGTAAACCTGAACCAGATTTTCAAGGATTGTTTTATGTAATTTTTTTAATCTATTCCTTTTGTAGGTGATGACAAAAGTAAAAAAAAAAAAAGCATGACAGTTTTTTTTATTTATTTTCACAAGTTCTTCCTTGTAGCATTTTCTAAATTAAACTGTCTTTCCTCTTCTGCACTTTCCCACCTTCCTACCATTTATCCATTTTACAAGGTGTAATATACTATCAATATCTTCACAAAATTTTCCTGTTACTTCTCCTCAGTCTTGTTCTTTATATCTTTTCCCATTATTTACACTCCCAGTACACACACTCTACTCACACTTTTTTCATGGCACAAACATGGGATTGAGAGGACAAGAAAATGAAGTCTACTACTCTTTGTCAAATCCCTCCTCAGCCCCAGACATCTAATACAAATTTAAGCCTTCACAAAATAAGAGGCTCTTTAAAGACAGAAATACAGTCTGCATAACCTATATTTCAACACATACAAGATCCTGTGACCACAGCTGATAGAAATGAGAAGGCTTAATGCTGCACATGAACTAGTGATGTACCTAGAATTGTCCTGACAGATGTAGCCTTAAATTGCATTTTTAATGTACTCAAATAAGCTATACATAATTAGGATTAACATTGCTATCCCCTGACTGATTCATGATTAGTATGTGTGGGCCTCAATATTGCTTAGGAGGAGGATCAAGTGATCCTAATTGTATCCAGCTTGTCTATTTAAGTGCTTCATTTTTTTCTGAAAGAGTTGTTTATATAAATAACACAGTGAAGGGAAGCTGATATTGTTCTGCTTAACTTTCTTTTAAACATGGTGCAAATTACAATTTCAGTTATTCATGTATCTTGTAGAAATGTACTTCAAATCATTTCACATTAAATTTATTAGAAATCATGAGGCAATGATTGAAAATGTAGAAAATGAGAAACCTTATTCATATGCATCAGTATAATTACTCTAGCATGTAGAAGTGTTTCTTCATCTTTCAGCTAAATATTTTCTTTTCCATTTCACTGTTAAAGCAAACAGAATATGTATGCTTTTTATCTTATTGTTGATTAAGAAAACCCTCCTAAAACCCTGCACCAGACCTCAGAAGCATCATTGTGCAGCGACAAAAGCTTTTTATTGCTAATTGTAAAAGCAGGGCAGTCTCCAGCAGAGAGTTGCTGGGTTGCTGACTGATGCCTTGACAGATAACAGACAATCAGTGCGACACTCCAAGATTCCCGGTGGAAAAACAAAAGACGCTTAATTTACGAACAACAACCAGGCATCCACTTAGGGATACCATTATGCACTGGAAAAGACTCTGTGCCACGCAGACGTACAATGAGCTCGCTACAGAGTAGGGAAAGCGTTGGGTTTGCCCCTGAAGGAATGGCCATGACACTCATTAAAAGACCCGAACCCTTCTTTCCCAGCTGGGGTGGGGCTGTCTACTGTTTACAGAGCGGGTCTTGGCAACTGTGCAGAGGTAGACTGTGGTCACTTGGATATTCAGACTTATTTTAAAGGATTTTCTATCCCTCAGTTTGTCAAAACGGGACTATTGGACATTTCAGTCCTCTTCCTCACTGTAGTGGGAGGGTGACAGCAAGTGAAGATACCATAGGTGAGTCATGAGGCATCAGGACGCTGCGGACATGGAACAAAGGTCCAATGATTAATGGGATTTCTGAAGCTTCTTGGTAGCTTAGTACAAACAGGCTGTGGCTGGATCCTTTTTCTTCAGAATATAAATCTCACACCAAATGTAGTGCAGGAGGAGTATGAAATACAGAATTGTTCTACCAGCAAAGGGCAAGTTTTACTGAAGCAGCAAGGTGGATCTAAGCATGTTATGTTTGCTTACTCCATTAACAGCCTCTCCACCCTTCATCAAATCTCCGTTGTTACTATTTTTATTACATGGATGTGGACTGTGATGGCAGGAATGTGCCAGCCACAAGCAAAACCAGGAAGACAGAAGTAGAGGCAAGCAAAGAGGAAGAGGGGGTCTCTGCCCTACAGCACCAACAACATCACAGAAAAGCTTGGCAGGTGCTAGGGAAATGTATGAGAAAAGTAGAGGATGCCAAAAATTTAGCAAGCATCTGAGGGATGCTGAGATCTACGGATCTTTGAGAGCAGGAGCTGGCTCATTCATAGTGCATGAGAAATTCTGGGTAGGGCAGAGCTACCAAAACAGCTCTGAAAATACAGGGTCTCTGTGCACAGCAGTTTGGCTGCTGCCATTTGTTTTATTAGGTCTTTTGCTTTTAACTTCAGCCTTTTCAAACTCTCTTGTCTCATTGAGCACTGAGCTGGGTGTGAAGACTATTACCTTATGGAATTCTTTGTAGCTGCAGAACATGAGAAGAGGAAGTGAGGGATAAAACACATCCAAGCCCTGATTGGATACAGGAAAGACTTGCTCCCACTCCTGCTGACTATGCAATTAAAGCCACACAGAGTCTACCAGGGCCTCATGGAGCACTACGATAGAGGCTGGGCATATCCAACAGCTTCTAATTAAACCAAAGGCAGGTTTGTCCAGACGTGGGAAAGAGGGTGTGTGGGGAAAAAAATCTGTCAGACCCTCAGCATGAAATCACACCAGCTGCAACGTTTCTGGAGAAGAGCAGGGGCTTTATCAACAGACAGCCAAAAAAAGCCATCTGAGGAATAATTATAATGTGACAATGAATTACTGACTGGGCTGAGGTTTGGTTATCCCAGGCACTCTGCATCTGGTACAATGGCAAAGCTGATTGGAAAACTGCTCCTCCCCAGTATTCCTAAGCAAGCATGTGCAGCTTCCTTACTATTACCTAGACGCTCTACAGCACACTGGAGAGAAAGGGCAGTTTTAAATCAGTTCATAGAGTGGAACATAAGCTATGTTGAGACACAACCAGTGACCTTTTGACCATGTTTAATGGTTTTTAAAACTGTGCTGGAATGTACACTGAACAAAAAGAACAGTTTCTATGAAGACAGGTGCATTTGAACTGTCAACCAAATACTGCTGAACAAAATAGAAATGCTGCTGAGATTCCTGCCAGACCCCCTGGGTGAGAGCTTTCAGTTAAGACCAGAGGAAGCTATCTCTTGCATAAGATACAGTTAATTCCTGTGGCACCCTATAGCTGAATGACCTGCCATCAAAAGCTGTCCTTCTCCTCTGGCATGCAGGAAGATTGTCCCTTCCCATTCATATGTACACTAGGAACTCATGGAGTGTGGGGAACTTGCTCTGAAGTTTGTTGTTATTTTTTTTTTTAAACTCTCAAACAATATCTGAATTACATTCCAGAGCAGAAACAAACACAGCAGTGCAACACTCAAAACTATTCAGCAAGTTAGGAAAGTGCACCTCTTACTAAAGAAAAAGAATGCCTATTACCTTTATTCAGCCCACCCAAGGGAGTATCCTGCTGGTAAAATCCCTGTCTGTGGGCCCATAAGCTTCTCCCTTTTAAACTTCTTTTCTTCAAGGTTTGCTTTTTTGTTTTTAGTCTAAATTACATCATAGGGCTTCAAAAACTGAGTGTGTGTGCATGCCAGAGTAAACGTTATTGTAAATTCAGTTACTTACACATTTAGTATCAGCAAATGAAATGAGATACAGTACTTCATGCTTACAGTCCACTTTTCACATGGATGTTTGTGATAGGAAATCTGAGTTCACTGCATGTAACTGTGTGTAAATCTACAGAGATAAATTACAGATAGCAATTCAGACTACTGCAAACAGTATGAAAACAGAGTTGTTATGTGAAGGAATTAGAATAGTCATACTTGTGGGGAGTCCCTGCAAAAGAGGTACTTTTCCTGTTGATAGAGTATATATGGGACTAGTAGACATCCAGGCTACCAAAGACATACTTCCTCTTTCCAGTGAACAGTTTTATATAAGTGGAGAATGGAGCACTGGTCATGCCTTGGATTTGGTACAAAAACCAAAATCTGAGAAATTTTTTTTTTAACTTTTTGATTCTTTTACCCTGAATTAAAGGATGTCTGGTATTTAACAGTCATTCAGAGAGAAAGTCTATTTTGCCTTTTTTTCTTTTCTTCTTTCCCCTAAGGAAAGAATGTAAGTTTTCATTCCTTTTGTTTTGGAACAGTGTAAAGTCATATGAGAAATACCCATTTTAAAAATCAGCTGAGCTTTTCAAAGCCTGTGAAAACCAATTATGTCCAAATTCCCTTTGATTTGATTTAAGTGACTACATAAGGTGCACAGGAATGGTAATCTGGCCTATTTGATTCTTAAACAGATTATTGAGCAGAACAGTAACTAAATGCCCAAAGAAAGAGGGACACAGCACTATGTGTTAAAGTCTAAAAAGGTAGATGCTGCAGCTTTCCAGACATGATTAGGTATTACTGAGTTTTTGCAAGTCCATTCAAGATACAGTGTCTTCTGGAGTAAAAAATACTTCCTCATCTCTGCAAAAGTAGAGGAAGAAAGAAAAGCACAGGTCCAAGGAATTTTTTAATGTTATGATTTTTGAGTTATAGATTCCTGGTTTATTTCTTTATTCTTAGATTAATCTAGGGTTTGGAGACAATTTACAACATCACAGCTCTATACTGTGCATGTACTATGGCTTGCCCTTACTTGTATCATCTGTACATTTATGTGCTGTGTCCACCCTGAAACTTATTACCAGCAGTGCCAACACTCTCTAAGTAGCTTCTTTATAAAAATCTCCCCAAATACTCTTTCATTTCTTCTAACAACTCCTTAGATAGCTCAGTGACAGCCATATACAATCGAGAGAAACTACCCACACCCTCAGAAATCACCTTTGTCTAATCTGATGTTACTTATTCAAAAGTCAGGTATTGCTGAACTGAGTCATTTTGGCTTCTCACAGTCAGTCCTTCCCAAAAACAATTCAGCCCACCTATCTGGGAGACCTTGTTTGGAATGAGGTAATTTCCTTGCTGGCGTCGGTGCTGTTCACTCTGCTGGCAATATGAGGTCCCTAGGAGACTGGTTTAGCCCAGATTCCTAAATTTCAGATGCCTTTAGACAGATGTAACAAATTCCTTCCTAAATCCATTGCTATTTGCCTTTAAGGCATTAGAAGAGACTTCTTCCCCTAGCTTGCTGGGAAATTTTTAAACCCACTTTCTTATCTAAGCATTGCTTTTCCCTTAAAACGGAAATACTTTATAGGAAAGAGAATAAACAAAAAGTTCATGGACTAAAGTGCAAAAGGATATAGAAGGACTTTGTCTGACCTCCTGCATATTACAAGCACAGACTACACGTGAGACAATAAAGATTTTTTATTTTCTGAATGACAACATGGAAAGTGTTACTTTTAAAGAAAAGATGTCTTTCAATAAAATAATGGAATAATTTTCACTGGAGGCAAATTCCTGGCAACATACAACTTCACTTTACAGTCTTTATAGAAAAAACTTTATAGAAAAAGCAATATATTCTTCTAGAGATTTGGTTTGATCTGGCTTGAACTCACAAACACTTACAGAAATGCTAGAGGCGAGTGTAAAACACAGAGATAATTTTGGCTCTGAGTCTCTTTAAAAATCGGGTTTGTTTGGGGGAAGATTTAATGATCTGTTTGCTTTTTTAAACATAGTTTTCTAACTTTTCAGATGAATATTCAAAGGAAATCACAATCATTATACACAGCCTTTTATTGATGGAAGCCAAGTAAATCACAGATAGGAGACTTTGTATCTCAAAGACAGACCTTTAGCTTTACAGGAACAAAACGCTTTTCCTACGGGCATTTGAGTAAGTGAGAGCAATTCAAACTGACGGTGGCATTGTGCAGCTACTCAGGCCAAACATACAATGACTGTATTATCTACTACAATAGACACTTTATTTGCTGTATTCCTCATAGCAATATATGTCTAGTGAAGACAGTAATTGTCCTAGCTGCCTTCCTTTTAGTCTTGTGTAAGTCTGTATACTTAAGCTATACGCAGTAAATATATATACATATGTAAATATATACATATATAAATATATATAAAAATATATAAAAATATATATAAATAAATAAATAAATAAATAAATAAATATATATATATATATATATATATAAAATATATAGTATAGCCTTTATAGTCTGCATACAGACTTGGCCTTCTTATACCTGGAAAGCTGATGTGATCTGAATCCATAGGGAAATACAAACAGTGCCTCTTTGTTGCAAACCACATTATCACAATGAATTTTATTATAAAATTTGATTTTATTCAGCGCAATTTAGGCTAAAATTAGTGTTGGAATATGCAAAAAATAGCATTCTGTATCAGAGAATCAGGCAGTGTCGACCTCAAATTTAGAGAGAGGCCGCTCAGGAATCAAAGTCTGCTGTCACAAAGGAAACTGTAGGTCATGTCTCTGCTTCTTAGCACATGTTGGGACGGACAGACAGACACCAGAAGGCATAGAGCCTAGTTCCACGTGGCATGCTCTTACCTCTGAGCCTGAAGTGACAATCTCAGAAAAGTCTGGGAAAGCATTGTGTAAAGGGGAAAGTGGGTGAAATGAGTTCTTGAGTTACAGTATGAAATTATAGTAATGGTATTGAGCCTAGTTCCATGTGGCATGCTCTTACCTCTGAGCCTGAAGTGACAATCTCAGAAAAGTCTGGGAAAGCATTGTGTAAAGGGGAAAGTGGGTGAAATGAGTTCTTGAGTTACAGTATGAAATTATAGTAATGGTATTGAGAACAGTTTGTACAAAATAGATGTATTTTATTTCTATTACTTCTCGTGGGTGTCTGTGAGGCTTTCATCTCATACCAACCAAAAATGGCTTGATATTCCTCCAGTTAGTAAAGGTGAAGATCACAAATACCTTTGTCAAGGACCTGAACTGATGTAGTGAGTGAGGACGCTGAGGAATGGTGTTAAGTGGGGTCATTCTCCCCTGCATTACACTGCTACAGATGTGCAACCCAAGATGTGTGGTGGCTGCATGGCATGAAGTATTTGATTGCACTTGAAAAAAGGGACAGTGGAGGACCTGTTTGTTGCCTTTTAGGTTTGATTTCTAGTCCCAGCTGCATCCTTCTCTGCAGTAGCTTTCTTGCTCTCTAGGGAGTTAACATCCAGTGTCCCCAAATTACATTACCCGAGACAGCCATACATGAGCCATAACAGTACATTTCTGCAGGCTGGTTGTGATGAGGTGGCCAAACATTTTTTCATTAAAAGTTCTCTGCATGCTCTGAGTTTAAATTTTATAACCTGATGATTCTTCTGAAAAAAAAAAAAAAAAAAAAAAAAAAAAAAAAAAAAAAAGGGCATTCCTCTGGTGGAAAGTTCTTGGCTGCAGGCACAGGACACATGGCAGCCAGGGAGGTGATGAAGGCTGGGTGGAGGAGTTGGGGTGCAGGAGCAGCCCATAGGGAAGGTGACCTCCAGGCAGCTGACACCAAAGGCTGGCTTGGGAGAGTGCCTTCGGCTGCAGATGATGCAAACACATTTGGGATACTTGGCTCCTAACCCTGGCGTGTTTCTGTGGTGCACACACCTTCCTGACAACCACACACTATTACTTAATGTGGGAGGCTGCTGTGATTAGATGCTAACCACAGTGCTGGAAAATTATTAACCCTCCTGTAATACACAGAGCTTTAAAGTGTTCCTTTTTATCACCCTCCCTGCCTATCTTGCAGCCTGTGTCAATCCTCTGTATTTATTTAACATCATCTGTGGAGAGCTTTCCCCTTGATTTGTAGTAACTTAACATCAGACTTTGAAATTGTTTTCCTCTCATCTCACCTCTCCTGGAATTCTTCCTATTTCTGGTTTTGTAGATTTGTTCTTTTCATCTCAGGCACCTAGGAGACAACATGTGGGTTTTCAGCCTTTTGTGATTTGTAAGCTTCTAAAAATTTCTAATGTAAATTCATAATGTGGTACAGTGTAGTTAGGCCTGCTGGCATTAGGCTTACTACTCATAGTTACCTTTCTTTGACCTTCTAGAAGTAGGCTGTGCACTATAAATACTGGTTATAAAGCTGGGGTTGTAGGCATACCAGTGTTATATCATTTTCAGTGCCCCAGTGACAACAAAGGAGACCCAGGATGAAACATAATCAAAATCATAGAATCTAAATGTAGTGTGAAGAGCTAGAAAAGCCATTATACAATCATACCCATTTTATTAGAGGCAATTTGTACATGTGCAACATAAGCCCACTTTTTTGTTAGAGGGAGTAAAAGGGTCATAATTTTCTAACAGAGAGTTAAATGTACATTTCAGATGATTCAGATTTCATGTATAAATAAGGTAAGCACAGAGGAAGCTTTCCTGAACACCTTAGTGTAAAAAAAAAAAAAATCACAAAATTATTTTCAAGAAACTCAGCCCACTCCAAAGACATATTTAATAAAACCATCCCCAAAGACATTAGCTTCAGTAGATGTGATTAAAACAAAAAAGGGTAATAGTCACAGTATTAATTTTAATCATCAACATCTCATTCTTAGTACCTCTTCAGTTTTGTGACCTTTTTTCTCTGGAAAATACAGTCAGAGTCAGTGACAAGACACAGAGTAGTCCAAAAACCCTTTCTGCTTTGATTCCATTTCTGACATAATCACATCCATCCATTCCATGAACTGCCTCTTCCCAAATATCTATATATACATCTAATGCTAGGAAGACGTAGGGCAAATTTCCATTTCAAGCAATAACTTCATAAACATCAGTCCTTATGAAGAATAGAGAGTTCTATGCCAAGGTGAAATTCTCAGCAGTCAGAGGTCACAGTGTGGTGGATAAGCACCTTGTTCTTCCACTAATGCACAGTGGAGTAGAAATACTAGGGAGACAACAGATACTGATTTGGTTATGCACAAAAGGATATTGAGCAACATAGTGAGCACATTTAGTATAGAATCAGGAAAATTTTCCCTTTGGGAATAATTTATCTTCATGTAGCCCTTCATGTAGCCATAAATTGCATCTGAGATAAGGAATTTGTTTAACTCAAATGATCTCAGAATAGGAAACTTTGTGTATGCCCTAGACATTAACTTCCACTTTCTTGCCATTGAATAAGTTAAAAAGTAGCTTTCTTGATTGTATTTTTAAGATACAACCAATTTTCATCCTGACTGCAACTGTCTCTGCTTTTGTTCTTCTGTGTGTCAAGTTAAATGACCCTTCTAATAAAGAACATGAAAATGAACTTCTGGTTCTCTTTATTGTATTCTTTAGGGAAAGTTAAGTAGAAAACAGGGGAAAGTGCATAAAAACCTATACTACTGGCATTTTCTGCTAAATTCTGTACACCCAGACAGTGGTTAAACTCTTCATAATTGAACTTTTTGGCTTTCATGCGTGAAGGAGCTAATAATCTTAGGAAATGTAAGATTTTATTTGTGTTTTGGCATTATAGTGGTCAGGACAGTCTTGAAGGAAAGCTTCACTGTTGATGCTACAGCTTGTCTTACAGGGTGCAGGTTTAATTTCTGGATTCCTGCTGAAGCATACATCTTGTTGTCTACAGAGTCAGTGTTTCCATATCATTCCATCTTGCAAATTGTAGAAGAATTTGGTGGGGTCTTAAACATAATAACACATTGCATGAGTTAAACCTTTAGCTTTTTAGATCAGTTTTGGTGCACTAGGAGTGGAGAGAAAATATTGCATGTAAATGTAGGAGTGAAGGTTTGCAGTAATGCATATTTCCTCAGAGCAACTTGCTAGCCTAACATATCCATCTTGGGCTGAAGAGTAGGCATCCAGAATGATTTGACAGAGCTTTCGAGCAGATCCAGTTGCCCAAGTCTACTGGAACTAAGATTCTTCATTTGGGGCTTCTAAGACTACAATTTGGGTTCAACATTGCCTGATTAACCCTGCCTGGTCAGTTTGATCTGTAGGTTTTTTCCTCTTGATTTGTAGCTTTACAGGATCAGCAGACTGCTGATACTCTTTCAGTTTGTGTTTTGAAAACCAGAATAAACATGAGATTCCATCACTGTTCAAAGCCCTAACCATTTCCCTGATTCATCACTAACACAGATGTGACATGGCAACAGCATTCTCCCCAGCCAAGACAACCATAAACACAGTTACTTCCACAGACCACAGCACCTTCAAGAATGAAAGTGAGGTCTGAAATCTTCCTTATTTTCCATCTGTTATGCCAGTCATCCCACTTGCTGACATCCTGAGAACAGTATGAGGAGGATAAATGAATGTGTGGAGTAGCTCTAGTGACTTTCCAGGAATTGTGTCATGGGTGAATTTGATGCCCTCCACCCCTAGATGCAAATGCTGAGACAAGACAAACACTAGAATGCTTGGGAAAAAAAAAAAAAAAAAAAAAATCAGTATTAGTTAATGAAAGTCTCCAGGCTTTATTATCATGTTAAAACACAGAATTAATATAATTGATAGAGGCTGGATTTCTGCTCATTTCAACTGTTATTCTGCTGATGTTCTGCATTGCAATATAAGCAGGCATACTGTGATGGCTTCAAACATAAGCATATATACCAAAAATCAAGCCTTAGCTGAGCATTTTCCTGTTGATCATCCTTCATCTGTAGCTGATGTATCACAGGAGTTGTCTGTACAGAGTAGCAGCTAATGGTGGAACTCCAGGTTTCCTTATAAGATATATAGATATAGATTAGATATAGATATAGATGATAGATATAGATATAGATATAGATTATATAGATATAGATATGATACGGGAAAACTGCCTGGATTCTGTATTGGTGTTATTGGATGTTTGCATTCTTCACAGGCAAGTTTCAGGCAAAGGACTCCTTGTTTTCCAGAATAATGATGATAATGATGTTCTTCCCTTCACATGGTCATTCCAGCTGCTTATGTCAGGGCAGCTTCCTTGGGAGCATGTTCAATGAGGAGGACTGAGTTTGTGGTCAGGGAGCAATAGGAGCCTCAGCTCTCTGCAGGAGCCAAAGGCTTTGCTGTGCTGTGGAGGGCAGAGGTGGGGGGGCTGTACTTAAAAGCTGAGCTGTTCTCTTCCACTGAGCACAGCTGGAGTGAATCCTCCAGCCTCAGTAGAATTGAGAAGGGCTCAAAAGGGGCTGGAAAATGAAAACCACTGCTATTGGTTCAGAAGAGCAGCTGTAGGCTAGTCCTTCCCTGGCATGCTGTTGTCTTGTTCCCTGTCAGACAGCAGTCACAGATGCCTTATTTTGCTGCACGCTTCTTTGCCTAAGTGGGGATTTTGTACTTGGTAGTCTGGAAGGAGTCTGGATTGGACTCCCTTATCTTGTAGCTCACGAGTGACGGGCCTGTGGTGTGCTTTGGGTGCTGCTGTCCCGTATTCCAAGCGCAGCATCCAAATTATAGCACTGCCACATGAGCAGTGGTGGGGCTGGGTTACAGCCTTAAGAGGATCTTAAAGAACCTAGCAAAGGCTGGTGGGGCTGGAACCACCAGAACCCTTTGGTGCCATGTTCAGCCTGCTTCATCCTGTCAGCAACAACTCATGCCCCAAAGAGCTACTGTTACCTCCTGCCTTTCAGCAGCTCCTGGAGCACCTCTCCTTCAGCTCTCACCTTCAGAGCTTCAGACTAGGATGGGGAAGAAAGCACAAAAGACTCCAGCATAGCCTTAAAATATCCACTGGGCTCAAGTTCATCAGCATGAGAATCATCCACAGCTGATTCTGAGACTTAACGCTGCTTTTCTTTTGCCCAGTGTCCTGCCTGACCAGAAGGCACTGCAAATGAAGGTCTGACAAAACATCAGTTCTCTGACTCCATCCCATGGCTTGGGTAAACTTCAAAATCTAAGATTGTGTCAAGGCCAAGAAAACTGGTAATTATCCAGTTCCAAAATTGTTTGTGCAATAAAAGGATTAACAAAAGTTTTTAAAATCATAATTATGACCTATTCTGCAAATTGCACCTAAAGCTTCCTTAATTCCCTTTCTATTCTCTTCTTTACTTTCTTTTCTTTCCTTTGTGGTTTAGGAGCAATTTGCTCCTACACTGAAGTGTAAAAATGTCTGCCTAGGACAGAAGGAAACTGCTGATCTGGCACATAGATGATTTTGTTTCACTAGGCTTGGAGTGATGATGACAGATGTTAGCTCCTGCAACAGAAACTCTGCATAAAGCTGCTCTGAAACAGCCATTAGATCTATACACTTGCAAATCAAGTCACAGTAAAAGTGCTAAACTTCTTATTGCCAAAGTTTATCAGGTTTGGTGCTAGACTTCTAATTGTATCACCAACTGACATTTTTTGCATTCTCTTGGGCCTTTATAGTACAAGAGGCTGTTAGGTAAAAAGGTTTGGTAGATTTCTCCTAACAAGGAAAACAGTGACTTCTATTTTGTATGGCCATGATCCCATGGTTGGGCATCCCTTATTTTCATGATGAGGCTAAAAGATATTTTTATGGTAGTTTTATGATGTTTAGTACATACACATAAAAGAATAGTGCATCAGAGTATTTATTGACATTTGTTGATTTTAAATATGTTTCAGCTCTGTTTGCTTAGGTGGCAGGTCCTGTCTGCAGAGCTAGCCCAATCTCCAATGAACAGAGGCATCACACTTGTACCCAGTGGTTACCAAAACTCTTGGTGTACTTGCCAACAAAACACACTACAGTACACTGTACTATCATGTTTTTGTGTCAGTATACCTGAACTATTGGCCACCCAAATCTCCTGCCCTGTTTTGCACTGTCCTATTTCTTCCTTCCAGAGCTCTGGTCCCAGTGCAGTTTCTGCCCCAGCAGACGAAAGCAGTGTTTCCAAAGGGCGGTGCTAGGGAGAACATCCAACGCCCCGCAGTACAGAGGGGAAGCACCACTTGTTTTGCCCTTACCAAAAAGACACAGCTCAGTAGCATCACTGCACATAGCAATGCCTCAACACCTTACAGCAGATTCTCTGCATTGCTGGGGTTCTCCAGCACCACAGATTCCCCCTGGATCAACTGTGGGCACATAACTGTATTTCTGTCAAATTAGCCAAAGCACAGGATGATGTTTGGACCAGCTTTATGCTTTTATGTTGGGTTTATGCTGGCTCTGGGAGAAGAGACAGTATCTGACCTGGCAGAAAGCGTGAGTCGTAGAGGCAGTGATACCTCATCTGGCATAAAACCTGTCAGTACAAAATTAAGTCATCATTTTTCTTTATTTGAATTGGCAGCCTGAGCTCACTCTGTATCAGCACTTTCATCATGTGTCTGGCAACATTTCTGACGGAGTATTAACAGCCCTAAAGCGGGATTTACTGAGTTGTGGGACCACAAACTTATTGTTTGAGCTTACTCTGATAAAAAGGCAGGGAGCTACTGGGTGGCACATTTTACCAGGTTTCAGAACACTCCTACCCAGAGCACTTTTCTACTTAAGAACAATTTCCTCCTTCATGAAAAAAACACCCTCAAAATTCCTATCTAACCAATAAACCCCACCCCAACACAGAAAATCCCTGGATTAAAAGATCATATGTAACTCTTGACACACTCCCCAAATGAAGCCTTTTGTGTAAATGGAAAAAAGAATTCTTTCATGGTGTAGAAAGTCAACAAAGCATAAATCACTATTTTGTTTGTTCTGTTGCTAGACATGCTGAACAAGAAACCACTGCCAGACCTGTGAAATTCTCCAATTAATCCTACCAGAGTTATTATGTCCAATACTCTTGGAACAATGAAAAAATGTTCAAACATATTCCACTGACTAAATTGTCATGTTTTCCTAGTTACAGTAAGGATGATGTTATGTGCTAGTTAGAATATGTGAATTAAATTACATACCTCTTACTTTTCTCCTCATTTTCCACAAATTATTTGAAAATTGAGTGGTTTCAAAATATAAAATAGCTTCCAAATAGAAGGCATTGAGTGAAAGTTGTCTTTCAATATTTCTGTTTGCTACTGAATCCTTGGAGTAAACAACCACTCTCTTACCCAGTTTCTGCAAAGCACCTACCTTTTGTTCCAGATCCAGTTCAGGCAGCTGCGTGAGGTAATGCCTACATCTCCTAGGCCAGGTATGTACCCAGACTGAGCACTGAAATAGGGTAGGAGAATAATACCTGCTCTTTTGTAAATTCAGGGTGAACCTCAGCTCAGCTTCCAGATTGCTGTCTCAGAGGAAAGAATTAGGACTGCTTGTCTGAATACAAAAAAAAATTGACTTCTTCAATTGAGACACTGATACAAAGCTTCATGTCAGTGCCCTCAAATGCATTCAAAACACATTACGTATACATAAATATATGTTTTACATTAAGAGTTTCTTCTGACAAAATTGCGTCAGTTTAAGTGAGTCAGTTAAACACTACCCTGTCTTCAATAAAAATACCGTTTTCAAATTCTTTCATTTAGAAGCAGGTGCTGAAAAAGCTTTCCTGAGGTAGAGGGTGAGTGGACTCTGGTTCTGACAGAGCTACAGTGATCCTTTGAAAATATAAAAGAACCCCTCTGCAGAATGATCATAAAAACACAGAACTGTTTCATATCAGAGACCAGAATAATTTTCCTCAGACATCAAAGTCAGACAAGCATAATTTTCAGAAGTACATTAAATAGTATTTATTGAGTTTGCAATTTCAGGGGCAAAGCTATTATCTCAGTCCCAGCTAATCACACACTGTGGCATGTGGCCCTCATGTTCTTTCATCCATTCAACAAATGAACAATAATATGGAACATCATATAAAGGGGGGTTGAAAAAACAACCCTATGCTATTTTGAAAAAAAAAAGGAAGCAAACTGAAGTCTTGTTCTTATTCACAAATACTCTTGCCTTCTTGATTAAGCACACTATGTTTTTATGGAAGAACAGACTCACCCTCCTGATGTTTGGGAGAAGGTATGGGATGGCTGATCTGAAATAAAGTAAAACTATGTAGAAAACAGAGCTTTTCCATATGACCACAATAACAGCTAGATGGTTAATACAGACTTCAGACTGCAAGAGGGAAGTACACTTTCTTCTTAGCAAATCTTTGTGTCTGGACTGACACTGTGGGTGCATATGGTTAAAAGAACACCAAGGGCCTGCCTGTAAAATCTTACAGCGGAGGTTGCTTTCATTTTCATCATGTTGACCCTTCTGTATAATTAAAAAAGTCATAACATAATGTACATAGAGATTCATATTTACAGAATAAATGGCAAAAGAGGGAATTACATACAGTGACATTTATGTCCAGGGATTGACAAATGAGATCCCTTGTGTAGACTCAGGGATTAGTCACAGCTCCTTTAAGAAAGTCCTTTCTTCTGCACATAAGTCCTTTCATTTTGCAAATGAGAGCCAGCAGGATGCCCCACTGTAAGAAATAGATGCTTGCTCTCCCTTACACCATGGTCATGACCTTCAGAGAGGCAGGTTGGAACCTCCTTATCTTTTTCTTTAGTGCCTTTGAAGCTTTGATGCGACAGATTTTGGGCACTGGAGGAAGAGGCTTGGAAGAGGCCTGGACAGTCACAGATTGTCTGACTGAACCTTCAGGCCAAATCAGCTCACTTTCATCCCCCTCATCATAGTCAAGAGCAAGGCTGCTACTGTTACTGCTGCCATCCCAGTTGCCTTCACTGGACTCACTGTCCCCAAATCGGTTGGTTGTGAAATCGCTGACCTCCCCTTCGCTGGTCTCTGCAATGGTGGAGTGGAAGAGGGAAGAGCACTCTGCAGAGTACTCAGAGTGGTCTGACTCACTTTTGGCACAATCTCCGTGGTGCTGACCCTTGGAGTGATTCCTCATGCTGACAGTGCGTGGGATGCCAGCTCTCCTCGCTGGCTGCCTTGGTGCTCCCAGGCCAAAGCTGTGAGACAGGCTGGCCGGGTGGGCCTTGGCAGAGATCTCCACTGTGGACTGCCACTTGCGCTGCTTCTTCCTGTTGGCTGTGTCTACACAAGCTGCTTCCAGGGAATACAGTGCATTGGCAGAGGCTCCGTAGAGCTCTGGCCTGGATGGCGCAGTGGGGAGCCTGACCTGCACTGGGAACAGACTCGACTCTGAGCTTGATCTGCCAGCCATGTCACCAGAATATGAAGGTCTCCGCATGAGGCTCTTCATTCCTTGTGGTTTTTGGAGCTGATTCCACTCAACAGGCAGCTTGGTGGACCCATGAGACCCTCTCACCTTCTCCATGCAGAAGGCTTGCTTACCAGGCCGAACGACTTTTTCACTGCTCCTCCTCTTTATCTTCACTGCCTTTGTTTTGGAGCTGGCAAACTTTACCCGGACTTGATGGGATTCTGCAGGGACAAATTGAGCGTGGACAAACTCAGCTCGTGCCACTCGTTCATGACCCCCAGTGTAAGCCAACTTGGCATTGCCACACCTTTTGATGGGCAGCTTTTTGGGAGGGACAGCTTTAGCATTCCAGATGTCTGGGCTAGAGTCCTCTTGACACAGCTGTGAGTAGGACAAACTGCGCTCCATGCTGGTCTCTGTTTCTTCTGCCAGAGAAGAGCCCCTTGCTGCTGACTTGGCAGGATAACAACTATTCACAGCTGATGGCTCTGTGTCAGGCTGAGTGGATGACTGCTCTTCATTCATACAGCTCATGGTCTCCTGCTGCTTGGCACATTCCCCCTCTGGCACCTCTCTTGACAGCTTCCCTTCAGCTTTGTTACTCTCCAGAGAACTCTGTTTTTCCAGCTGGCTACTGCTGCTGTTAATTTTCACTCCACCGGTGCTGGGGGTTATAATGAGTCTCTGGTGCATTGCGGCTGGCTGGCTCTTCGGTGAAACCCACTCACTGGCCTCAGCCTGACTGCTCCCTTTGCATCTCGTCAGCTGCAGTAATTTATTGATGTAACCCCCTGGCTTGACCTCAGCAGTTGGCCTAGTCTTAATCAAGCTGGGACCCGTTGTACTAAGCATAGATTTGCTGGGAGGAGCTTGGAAGTCTGATTTTGGGGATGTTCCCACCAGGGAGAAAAGCGGACTTTGTAAAGCCACTGCATGGAGGGGGCTTGGGTAAGGATACACATCAATGCCATTCTTGGAGACCAAGTCATTTTGGAATTTGGGATCCATGCTAAGCAAGTGCAGGTCTCCATTATGGCACAGAGGCAACATGGATTTGGGATCCATTTCCTTCTGAAATCTAGTGTCCGCTGGAATGAGTCTTTCCAAGTCACCTATATGGTGGATGAAAATAAACAACCTAATTAAATCACAGGCAATTACATTCAGCCTGGTTCATACTAGAAGTGCTATATCAGAGAGATGTGATAGCTTTTACTAAAATCAGTAGCATGGATAAAGAAAATAATTTCAGTCTTCCAAGGCCAATGAATTACTTTAAAGCTTTTATCACCTAAGCATAACAGAATTGAAAATGCCTTTTAATGCTAATAATAAAACTCTTACCTTTGCAGGAAATTTAAACTGTGCTACTTGGATGAAAGTAAATCTGTGCATATATAAAAAAGTTCTAAAATGTCACAGACCAGCAGGAACCCAACTAGACAAAAACAAGGGATTATTTTTATTTCTTAGCACAGAAGCCATAGAAGAATGAACTGAAGAATCTTTATTTTCACAGAGGAAAAAAATCTAAGGCTAACTACTCAGGCAAGTGGGAAGTGTAGTCCCTGAAGATGACATTTATAGACACCAACTCCTATCTCTTCTATTTTGGAGTACTGTCAAGTGTGCTGTAATTTACTCTTCTTGACTGCAGCACCCTCCTCCCAGAAGCATCTCCTGCGCACAGAGAGGAGAGGCTGTGTTCTTGTGCAAAAAAAAAACGTTGTTCCATCCAGACATGTCATTCAACAGAGCACTATGGTGCTGTGTTTCCTCTGGGACCAAGAATTCTGGAACCAGTTAGCTTGGATTTCTCTGTACTACAATGCAGATTTCAGTGCCAACAAATCCTCAGCTAAGCAATTTCCTGGGTGCTTCATGCTATCATGAAACCCAACCATCACATTCAACCACATCATTCACAAACGATGTGAATAGTCACACGATGACTATCTATGTCCTGGGACAGCAAGCTTTTAAAAGACCACAAAATTCTGGGGTGGTCTGCAGTGTCCTACCTATGCACAGACCTGCCACAGCAAAGGTTAGGATGACAACCTAACAACCTAATTTAATAATGAAAATTCTTTAGGAAATGGTTGGCAGTTTGTAATGCTATGCTCTTTTGCAAACAAACCAGGAAGGAGTCAAAAGCATGTTGTGCTTGCAATGTCTCAGCAAGCTTTCTGCTTGCCAATGAAAGGAAAGGCAAAAGGTCTGTACATGTAATTTCCTCTAAGGAAAGGAAAAGAGAAATTTCTTCTGCTCTCCAAATGATAATTTTCTGAAGTAAAATCTTGCTTCACTTCCTGCAATGTGGTCAACTTTATAAGAATTATTTCTTCAAGGCTATACCCACTACTACCCCACTGCTTTTGTTTTTCACTGTGAAGGAAGTAATAGGCTTTAGCCAGGAAGAAGTGCTGAAGGAGGTCTGCAGTCTCTCTCCCACACCCCTGCTCAGTATCAGCTATCCCTTTTTGTGCTAGTCTAAATAAAATAAAAACAAACATAAAGCCCCTGGAGTCTCAGCAACACGTTTCAAGGAAGGAAAGTTTCTGAGAGAGCAAAATATCTGCAATCTGAACATGGAAGCCATGGGTCATTAAGCTCAGCTTCATCCCCAGCCTTTGACAAGCCTTGAGAAGACTTTGTTTTTATGCTGTAATTACTGTCATCCCTTCAGGTGTGTGTCTACACACCTAGGTATAGAATAGGTGGTCTTTGTTTCTGTTCCAAGCGAGCCAGAGGTGAGTTAAGCTCAGGTCAAGCAGCTGTGGGAATGATGCCAGAGTGGCACAGTACTTGAAATTATGCTCCCCATAGTTTCCCTGTTTCTATAATGGAACTGCTACACATCTTGCTGGATCACTCTAAAATCAGATTGCTTTGACACTATGGAAAAAGCTGTGATAAGAAGTGATACGATGTCACTTTACAGATGGTGAACAAGAGATCTGGAATTGTCCATTTCGTTGAAAGTATGATGCAAATTCATGGCTGATCCACTTTTAGACTCATGACTGCTATGTAGATAGTCAAATAACTTTTGGCATTTGTTGTCCCTAACTGTACAGCAAAAGTTATGAAAAAGAGTCATTGTGTGAGTCAACATTTATTTGTGTAAATAAGGAATTTGGAGTTTACTTGAAATCTTTCATACATCCCTGCACTTTCACACAAGGTATTTCAAATACTGAAACTTTAAAAAAAAAATCTCAATAATCTTTACAATTTTATCTCATACACTAGAGTATTTTTCCATCTCTAAATATATAGGTCCTCATATTTGTTACTGTCTCATCCACAGATTTTTTATTGATTCATTCTAGTATTTGTTACTGTTTAAAAGTATCTGGAGTACGGAGACACGGGGAAGTGGGACAGTAACTGGTTTGGCTCCGTGGTTTTGATCCACTCTCACTTTGTGCATTGAAAATGAGAACTATATATTGATTAGACATGACTAAACAAGGTCCTAAGAGCAATAACCAGGAATCTGCCCTTCCCTTGCAGTTCTGCTATCAATTACCTGTGGAAACTGGCCTTGGTCTGGACCTGGCAGGAGTCCCAGAGACATCTCTGCTAGCTGCAATCCGACATCCATCGCTGACATAGGTTCCCTGCTGTTGGAAGCTGGTGGTGTGCACAGTAGTTTCATCTGCAGACTTGGGTCGGTAATCAAACACACTGAGCCTCGCTTTAGGGTGTTGAGAGCTGGGTAAGAGACTGGTGTGGGAGGAGGAGATAGACTCACTGTACACAGAGGTGCAAGAATTGGAGAGTGAGCAAGAACCACCATCACTCAGGTCATAGAATCCTGCAGAGTTAAAATAAATAGGATATTTCATATTTACAGCAACTAAACATGCTCTGTAGAAGAAAAGTGCAGCGAATAAAACAAATCTTCATTTGCTATGTGCCACAAGCCTAAATTTATGATCATTTATTAAGGTAACATCAGCAGAGGCATACTCTAATTCAACCAGCCTTTACTGGGTTTCTGTATATTTACTTAGGCCCTGAGCCATCTTGACACACACATGCCTACTTACTACTGAGGGTGGGATGAGATGAAGTACTGCATCATCATGCCCAGTTCTTCACTGGGGAATGTCTTTGGGGATTATGATGCAACTGGTGTAAGACAGGGACCTCTGACACTGTTGTAACTTGCACTAGCTGCATACAAGCACGGATTGGATGAGTGGATTGGATAGAGCAAAACTAGCCTGTGATCAGGCCAAGCCTATGATAGCTGGAATGTCTAAGGGCAGAGAAAGGAGACTATCTTCTCTCTCCAGGTATTGAGATAATTATCAGTAATTGTGGAAGCATTAAAAAAAGCTTTGTATAAATTCAAGGTAGGAAATTTTATTATTCCTCTCTATAGCAGAGAAGGAATATTTTCTTTCGAACTATGTGCATGTGCCTAAATTCACAACTCCTGAACTTAAACACACAACAGAAAACTTGCACTTTTTATATGCCCTCTAAGTACCAGGCTACAAATCTGTATGCTGTATTCAAGAAAAACAAAAAACAAAAAAACAAAAACAAACAAACAAAAAAAAGCCCTCCTTGTGTCACTGAAGACATGAGGCTTTGCAAAAATTCTGTTTAGAAGAACTACTTTCATTGTCTCTGACTAGATAACAGAAACCGGTTTTGACAGACATCCTAGCTATAAAAGTCTGCAGTACAGCTCTCTCTGTGAATCAGACCAGAAAACTGATACCCAGTATCTTTCTGTCCATGAGAACTTTACTCTATTGGCATAGTTTTCCTCAGTGTCTTTTAATAGTGCTGTTTTGCTTCAACATAAATTCATTTGACAGGAGCACTGCAATAATGATTTTCAAAGCCCTAGTGAGGTTCAGAACCCTTCCTGGATTCAAGCAGAGTGTTGATATTGATGTTGGTCTCCACTTCTTTTTAGTACTCTAGCCATTTTACCAATGGTCATTCTACACTGCACAAGGTAATTAATAAGTAAATCTGTCTCCTCCTTCTCCTTCCATGTGTGGCTACAAGTTTCATTAAAAAAAATTAAATAATCCAGAAAGAATACTGTTTGAGCGAGAGAGCACTTTCCAACTAAATCAACTTTGCAGGAAAATTCATAGCAGCTCTGTGAGCCCACTGTGTGCCAGATGACTATTATCCACATTGGCCATGGGGCACTGTTTCTACCCAAATAATACAGAGTTTTGCTTAGCAGTTGAAACTCTTCAATTCTCCTAGCACCACACTCCTGGGAATAAATAGCCAAGAGCACATTACCTGAGCTGGGCCGGCTGTCACTATCCAAGTATTCACTGGAGGTCTTACTGACGTCCAATTTCAGCTCACTTATTCGCTGGTCTAGCTGATCCAGGTGGCTTTTCAAGCCAACATCCTGTCTCCTCAAACGAGACTAAATCAAGGGAAGAAGGAGGAAATTAAGAATAATCACAGTTAGAATCTCAGTAGCAATGCAAGAATTCAGGCCATCTGTGCCAGCAAGTTTATTTTTTCATGAAGTGTTTTCCTTAGCTAGGGACTGTTGCAGTTGGCTCTCTGTGAGAGACTGACCTGATGGACAAGGACAAAACATTTTGTTTCTTAGTATATATTGTCTTCTGCCCAGCTAAACATGTTCTCAAAACTCATTCTGAAGATACTTATTTAAATTTTTGGCTTTTTTGTTACACCTATGGCAGGAACTGTATCTCTAAATACGACAGTACGACAGAAGTCTTTTAACTTATTAACATATCCTTATTGCACTGCACTTTGCCATACGCTGCCTCTGAGCAGAAGAGGAGATAAACATTATGGATTGTCTGCATGAACTCCTAAGATCTGCCAGGTGAAAGGAAACCACTGTGGCTGAGGTATCTTATTGCCCTACCAAGTAAAGGCAGCATGCCCACTCCAGTAAAACCCTCGGCTTTGATGACACATCTTTATAGTTGAAAGGATACACTGCAAGAATTGTGACATCTCTTTTACTGCAGGTTTTCCTTGCTTGTCTTGTGGCCAGATATCTCCACCCATTTCCTGGAAGGAGAAGGCGGCATTTGAATATGGTGGGGAAATTACTGTATTTAAAATAAATGGTGTTTCAAACTTGTGAATAATCCTTCAGAAGCTAGCAACTAGATCTGTTGCCTACTGCAACCACTGACCAGGCTGATCTGAGGTAACAGCTCCTGCAGTTGCTCCCCCAGTATTTATGCTGTCAGCTTGGCAAGGCAGATGGCCATGGCGTGAGGTACCAGCCAAAGAACCACAGTTGGTTTCTGTCACAAACTTCTCGTGTGGCACCCAGCAAATTATCTAAAGCCCTGCACTATTTAGGCTCCTTCTAATTATATCACACCTCACCATCCATCCTACAGTACTTTATAGAAAGGTGGTCTCTTGAAATTGGTTGTAAAGTTGTGCTCAAAGCCCTCAAGTGGATGGGTTTCCACTCAGTAATGGTAAGAAAAACATTATTAAGATTCTTCCTTAAGGGTACATTTCATATTTAAAAACACACATGGCAGTTCTAGCAGCATTTCCAACCTCAAATATATAAAAATAAAAAAATCTAGGTCCCTTGAACCAATTAAAGTATCTTAAAATTAAATGACATGCAGAAAATCAAGATCAGTATGTGCACGTTTTTGCCTCCTTCCTTTTGTAGGAACTATTCAGCTTTTAACATTTGCATAGCTTTCTCCACAGCTATAAATACTAAAAGAAAAGAAAGCTAAGATCCTAAGGTAATCAGTAAATTATTAGAAATGGTAAGAAAAAAAAATACAGATGCCCTGAGTTTCACAAGAGAACTCTTGAGGCTGGTGATGCTGCTGAGAAGAAAAAAAAAATGTATTTTAAGCATGCTTTTAAAGAGAACTGGAGGAACATATAAGACACAAGAAATAAAGCCCCTTTTTGTTAAGAGTCACACATCTAAAAAGGTTTAAACTCAAGAGGTTCATTACTGCATCCTAGGGAAATCCATAGTGATTTTCCCTCTTCCTGTTTCACATACACAAAAAAGAAGGGAAGAAATGGATAATAAAGGAGATTTTCTATTCCATCTGAATGATGAATGTATGACCTCCTCAGTACTTCATTTCGTGGTAAAAAAGCAAAACCATGCCGTGCCTTCTTCAATCCCACCTACTCAGGAAATCACAAAGTTTTGTTTCCATGGCTGGAATTAATTGCTTAATGATTAATGTTTTGCCAGCCAATCCCTCAGTCTGTGGTTTCTGATTAATGACAGAGAGGCCACAAGGCTCTCAGGTATTCAAACATTATTTATTATACCTCCAGGTTCTGTCTGCTCTTTCACAGCATTTTAACCAACACACATGATTTACATCATCGTTTTTAACCCTTTTATGGTGCCTCACACCACTGGGTTTTCATGTTTCCAGCCACTGACCCAGCTTTGATCTTTCAGTTAACTACTTCTGCACTCTAAGAAGAGAGGCATTCCTCAAACCATTTGGATAAGAATGACTTTTCCGGTGTGTTTGTTTCAAGCTGTTATCACTCCAATACCCACACTGGGCAGCACTCAAAACAGTAACCCCTAAATACACTCTTTTTCTACTCACAACATGAATTTTCATGTGACAAAACCTCACATGTAAAACCATCAGTTTGCTTTGGGCAATGCAGCTGTGAAGACTTGTGGACACTGCACAGTGTGGGACCAAACCTTCCCAATCAACATGTCCTATCAATGGACTACAGTTTTGGGGAGACAAATCTGGAGTATCTTCATACCACCCATTTTTCAGAAGGAAGAACCCTCTCTGAAAAGCAGGTTCCTTTACACCAACACAAGCAGGCACCTCAAATCAAGGCACCAAAACCCACTGGTCATACTTGACTATTCTTCTCAATTGTTAATCTCTTCAAAGTCAAAGGGGAGCTGTTGACACTTCTTGATTGTAGATTAGCATTCTGTAATTCTATTAATCTGACTTCATTCTGGAATGCACAAAACATAGCATTCTTTTCTAGTTTTGCCCACATATGGGTCTTTTTGCAACTGATGGTGCAAAGCAGCCAGTTTCAGAGGGAAATTACTATCATCTATCCCAGACATTTGTTATAGAGAAAGGTAAATTTCTTCCAGAAGGACTTCTTTCTCTCAGCTGACAAAATTTTGTTATTAAAAAAAAAAAATACAGTCCCTGATTTAAAAGATGTTTTCTTCTATTTAAAATTATCTAAAGAGGAGAAAAATCTGTATAAAATGCAGGGTACCAAGTGTTTGGTTTTATCTCTTCAGTATAATGTGTCCCTTCTCACATTTTTATAGCATCATAAATCACCTGAAAGCTTGCAAAACAAAAGAATCAGATTTAAATAAAATAAAGTAAGGTTTATAAATATGTCCTCTGAGGAAAGAGCTGAGAACATACTGGATGTTGCAGCCTTCGATATCCACCTACACTGACAGCAATCATAGATTTCTTTCTTTGCATTAGCCTGAATTTGCATCTCTTTCCTCTTTGTCACCATGATACAGTTTGGCTAAGAGAAGTTTAGCACTTTCAGGATCTCTGATAGTGGGTGGCATCACTTAACTCGGCTCCTCTTCTGCTACAGAATTGACCCCGCCTGCGCTGTAGTAATTTGCAGTTGCCAGAAAAGACCTCGGCCACCAAAAAGAGCCACTGGTTAGGGCAAGAAAGGGCATGACTGTTAGGGGTAGCAGACTGCCTACAGCAGAGTGCTAGAAGACCAGCTGATCACTGTCTTTGGTAAGTGTTGTTGGGGAAGAGACTGAGATTCTGGAATGTCATCCACACGTGGTGCCTATGGTGCCTGTGGCATTTGATGGCTCTGCTCTATTATTCCCACTAGTCAGACTCAAGTCCTTAAGGTTTCTGCCTCTGCTCTCCTGTTTCCCACCCTATCATTACAGAAGAAGCCTGGCTTGACTTTTTATCTGCCTTGTTTCCATTGCTAAGATGCCTTGAGCCACTTTCAGCTGACACAGCTTTCTCATTTTATGTTGTGAGGACCAAACTTTTTATGAATTAAACTGTGACCATGCTAAAGCTCAGGGCTACAGTCCTCCTTGAAATCTGGAGCAAGGTGCACTGCAAGGAAAAGTTACATTTACACTGTTAATGAGTTTCTCAATCTGAAAGCTTACAGAGCAGTAATCACATACTGTACCCTCCATGGGCCAACAAGAACAGTTGCTGTTGTTGCTGAAGACACACCACTCCTTGAGCAATGCTGTGCTTTGCATTTTCTGTTGTTTTCAGTTTTAACTTCATTTCCTGCAATCATGAACAGAACTTTCATGGGTTTTAAGTGCAATACACTGCTCATGAGTCACTGGGAAAGTTTTCAGCCTGTGGTCACTGAGATCCTAGATCTGTGAACTACTTCTAAAATGACTGTGAAAAGCCTGTTTTCAACTGGGTTTACTTTGCTATTAAGGAAATCTGAGGTATGCACCTCTACTCAGATACACATCTGCTATTTGCAGGGGGAAAAACCAATAAAGCTACCAGGAGGCCTGAACAGTACAGTTTGAAAAGCCTCCAGCAGCCATTGGTCAACCAGAAGAGCTCTGTATTACTATTTTAAGCACTCACACAACTGTATTTTTGCTGAAGAACCTGTACCTGGATTTATGTACATCTGAGTCATTCTGCTGAAGCTTTATGAACACTTCCCTCCCAGGCATCCCAAGAGATACGTTTCCTATAATTGCACTGGCACCTACCGGTGAAATCTGTCCCTCTCTGGAGGTGTGCAGAGTTATTCTTGAGTCCACTCAACTCCTGCATTTCTAAAAGGCAGCAATTAAAGGGCAGCCTTTTTTCCCTTCCATTTTAATGACTAGTTTCTCCCACATTCTTGGAAAGCATTGTAAGGTGCAAGTAAAATCCTGACAAATTAATCTTCTATTTTAATATTTTATTTGAAAAATATTATGACAAATGAGTAATTACAGCACAACAGCTGACATGAAAAGAAGTACAGTCACTATGATCACAGCTCACTGTGTGATTCTGTTACCCCACTGGCCTCAAACAGGCAATAAATGCCTTCAATTCTTTTGCTCAATTAAAAAAAAAAAAAAAGTAGAGCCATTACTTAACACTATCAATGACAGGTAATCAAGTGGCTGGCTGTCCACTTGTCTTGTATTTTCTTAATTTAATCAAAATATGCCCGCTGCTGTGTTTGCACACAATGGTGGCTAGGTTTCCCTGAAGGTTAAAGCCCATTTTATCCTGAGATGCTGCCTGAGAAAGCTGCCTACGGGGAGCGAATAACCCTTCTGTTTTCACACCTGATGGATAACTGATGGCCAAGACTTGCACCAGTACAGCGAGGGAAAGGATTCTGAATTAAGTCTGAGTTTACTGAAGTGTGTAATTGCCTATACTAGAGATTAAAGCCCTTTACCCTTTGATTATTGTCTCACCTATAAAACGAGTTTCAGCTACAATTCAGAATTGTTTTTTAGTTTCAAAAAAAAAAAAAAGCCCTGTGTAAGTGGCCGATGCAGCACTTCAAATACAAGGTCTGGCATTCAGTTATTCTTCCCTTTTGATCACGCAATCCGTGGAAAGAACAAAGTACTCCCGTCCCACGAAGCGTTTCTTGGCAGATCGACTCCCACTGGCGCACAGCCGCGCGGGCACACACCCGTGCGCGCTCACAGGTGGAGGCGCAGAGGTGTGCGCGCACACCCCCACCCAAACCCCCGAGCGCTTATGCAGGTGTATGTCAGCCCGCGAGTCTCTTGATCTCCTATGCAAACGGCTGCTGCCATTGAGAGCTGAGCGCTGTATTACTGAAGTTAATCATCGCCTACTCCTCGGGCCCGATGAATGAGCGGTGCCGGGTTAACAACTTCTCCCCAGCGCTCCCGCTGGCACGGCGCCCGCCGCCGGCACTGCCCGCTCCGGGCCGCCCGGGTGAGCCCCGCCTGAGCCGCGGCGGCTGTAGCGGCTGCGGCGGGGCTCGCCCCGACCGCCCCCGGCCCCGCCGCTCGCCCCTGCCCGCGGAGGAACCGCGGCTGTGGCGGGGCGGGAGCAGCGCAGGGGCCGCGGCGGCAGCGCCCTGCCCGCCCTCGGTGCCAGCACGGCGCCGGCGGCTCCCGAAGGGGAGCCGGGTATCTGACAGCCCAGGGGCGCTTCCGTCCGCCCGCGCTCGGCACCGCGGCTGGGCTGACGGAGCCGGGGAGCGGGGCAGCGGGGCGTCCCGTCCACTGCGGTTCCTTACCAGCTGCTCCTTCAAGGCAGAGAGGGTGACCTCCAGACGGTGCTCCTTGCTGTGGGCGGACAGGGGCTGCTGTTCTCCGCCCGCCGCCGGCCGCTGCGGCATGGCCAGGGCGGCCCGCACCAGCTCCCGCTGCTTCTCCCGAAGCACCTGGAGCTCCTGGAGGCCGGCGAGGGCCGCCTGCAGCCTCTCGCCCACCCGGCCGCGATCCCAGCCGCCCGGCCGTGGGGCGCCCAGCAGCATCCTCAGCGCTGGGCCGCGACACCGGCCATGGCAGGGGGGCGGCGGGGAGGATGCGGGGCTGCTCTCGCCCCGGGCCGTGCCTGCGCTGAGCTCCCCTCGCCCCCCTCCGCCGCTGGCACCGGAGAGAGTGAAGCGGAGCCGTAGCGGCTCTGGCGGTTTTGGAGGAGAGGTGGGGACGGGGGAGGGAGAGAGGGAGGGCGGGAGCGAAGGGAAGCGGCTGCGGCTCCAGGCAGAGCCGGGTGGATACGCGGGGCGAGGAGCCAGTAGCCAGCGCTCCCTCCGCCCCGCGGGGGCGGCTCCTGCCTGCCCCATCCCTGTCCCTGCCTCTGCCCGGGGGGCTGCCTTCGCCTCGTCCTCCGCCCCAGCAGCGAAAAGGGATGGGGTGCCCGCCCTCTCCCGGCAGAGACAGGGGCCGGCGAACCGGCACAGAGCGCCGGGGTGAGAGCGCCCATTCCGGCCGGGAGCGAGCGCCGGGGATGCTGCGGAGACCGGAGCCGAGCCGGTCGTCCTGTTGCTGCCGCGTGGAAATTAAAGTGATGCGAGGATACGGTGCGAAGAGCGCTCCCGCATATAACAGGGCTTCCCTCGCAAAAATGTGGCGCTTGTAATTCTATCCCTTCTTCTAGTGAAGGCTAGTGGTGCCTCCTGCCAGGCACAGGCGCAGCACTGGCACTCATCTTGCTCTCCAGAAACCGACCCAAATGGGATCTCACTGCACAAGTTCTCTGTCTTGTACCGAATTGTTGATTCTCACTTTGGAAGCAGGGCAGAGTTCTGTCTTGTGAGGTCAAGATGCAGTTCATTCTCCCCTAAAGTCATTTGAAGGGCTCAGGATGTGGTTTGAATGGGTCATGAAAACACATTTGGCCATGGAAATTCAAGACTGTGGTGCTGTCGCTACCAAGAAATGCCAGCATTTAAAGTTCCCAAGACAGGCAGCTGCAGCTTCTTCAGAGGTAGCTGCTTAGCAAGCAGCAAAGACAGAATGCATAATCTGTAGTGATGCAGTAGGGGACAAGAAGCCCTGATAGCAAGAGTCTGATGAACACAGTAGAGACTATGCTACAGGAGACATATTTTTTCTACTGCCTACACAGAAATAGGAAGTATCTACAAATCCCAAGATCCCTGTGTGCCACACTCTTGATTGACATAATGGCAGGGAAGGTGTATTATTCTCCATGAAGCAGAGATCACATGCAAAGCCCATCTGTCCGTGGTTATCTTCCTTTCAGTCTGTGGTGTATCTTTAAAAGCTAGCACCTCTGATTTGAATGCTACTTGTCTTTGTGCTGGGATAGGAGTTGGGTGAGTGGGAACCAGTTGCTCTGTCATCTGTTCACCAGGTAGTGTCTTCTCAACGCCACGTGTGGGTGGCTGTGTCCACCACTGAGACTGCAGCCAGCTTATCTTTTCCTGTACTGGTCTCCAGCTTCGGGACTGTTAGAAGTACTAGAGCAATGCCAAATCCACCTCCTGCTGGGGGCAGAGGGGCAAATTATAAATGCATTTGTTCAGAGTCCTGTGCAATACATTTGATAGTCTCAGTAAGACCCAAACCTTGCTTTCATTGTGTCATTTTCAACAGTTTTCCTGTAACTTGAAGATTTGAGAACAATATTTACCTTGCAAAGTTGAGCTTGTCAGAAGTGGTCCTGAGAGGTCCTACTCTGACAAATTGTGTAGGAATATTCACAAATGTCTCCAGCTGCAGATGGAACAAGAATGACTGGTGGTCATACAGTTCTTAGTTAAAGTGTGTATGTAGTATGACTTGTATGACATCATCTTAGTCATGTTTTTTTATTGTTGTTGTTTTGGTTTGTGTTTTTTTTTTTTCCTCTGTAATGAATACTTTTGCTTTTTTTCCTTACCCATTCTTCTCATGGGGCTCACCTGTGCAGAACAATGCCTCAGTACCATGATGACTGAACAATTAAAGAAAGGTGGAAAGGAAACTGAGTTCAACGCTGAGATGCTCTTGAAGGTGCTGGCAAAAGACAGCATGAAATTCTGCCGCCTCTCAGATGGATGGGGGCAAAGAACCAACCAACCATCACTGTGCGGTATGTGGCAAGAATTTTCAAAATGCCATTGAGGGTATGAGGAGTGAAGCATTTTTATAAATTATTTGGCTTGGCACTTGTTAAAACAGACATACAGCATAGTTCCTTATTTTATTCAAACCGTGTTCTAACATGACCAAAAACAAGTCACCAGCACAACTACCATTTAGTATATACTTGCTAGGAGAATTAGATATTATAAGGTCATACATATTTCTTTTTTTTCCTTCTTTCCCTTCCAAGGAACTGTTATCCCTTGCTCTTTGTTCTTCCTCCTCTTTCATCTCTTTATCTTTTCATACATGAAATCCCAAATGGGCTATATCACAGCAGTATCTTTATTCTAATCAGCTTCCTTATTATCCCCTCTGTTATACTGATTACTTTCTTCCATAGAACCCTTATGATTTCACTTAATCTTTTCAGAATACTCAACAAATACCTTGTGTTATCTGATTTCTGGGTGAAAGCATAAAAGGTGTGAATCACCCCCAGATTTAAAACCATATGATTATGTGGGGAAAGGGTAGTGGTAAAAGTAAAAGTTTCATAGCAGGGACCTAGAAAATTTCTGCTATTCTTACTTATAGAGAAGAATGTTCAATATTGATACTCTAAAGTTTCCCTAGACTTTAAGAATTACTTGAAAAAAATGATCAGTCTATATGTATCTCCTTATTTTGCTGCCTAGCTTTAGCACACTGAATCCAAAGCTTATATATTGCTTGCACTTTTCAGGAACCAAAAGGTTTGACTTTTCATTTACATTATTTTAATTCCATTAATTTCAGAAACATTGCTCCTAATTGATTTAAGACTTGGAATAAAATTTCTGTTTTCCACCTACAGGTCCTGAGTTAAAGAAATTTAATGAAAAAAGCTATAGTGAAGGAATGATATTGTTACAAAATCAGATACCAAAACAGTAGGAAATAAATCAATTTGTCTACATAACCTAATTTAAGTTCTGATTCACATGATATTATTACACAGTGTTATTCCATGGGTTTATTCCTCAATAAGTGTATAGAATGAAAGATACTGCTCAACATTCTCTGTCCTCATGCTCCAACCTATGCCTTATTTACTGCAGGTCATTTAAGCTGTGCTTGGCAAATAGAATTTTTTGTGTTTTAAAACTATACTTAGTATTCTAGCTATTAAGTGTCTTACAGTATGAATGAATGAATGAATGAATGAATGAATGAATGAATGAATGAATGAAAGGTGTCTTTACAACATCCCAAAATGTATAAAGCTGCTTTTGTTTAAGAAGGGAAGACCTGAGGCACTGCGTTTCATTACAGGAATGCTCATTCATTTTGAGTGCCCACTGGAGATGCCTTTGGCCTTCTTTTTCAGCATACTTAGTGTTATACAGTTAACATATATCCATCTTATTGTTTCAAACAGAGTTCCCTTTAACTTCATTTCCAGTTCTGAGCACTCAGTACTTTGGTAAATTGAATACTGGGCATTCTAATTTGAATCCCTAGAAAAATGAGAAATAAAATTAGTGCACCTCATATGGAGGTGCTTGGGTGTGCCTGCACCTGTGGTAGAGACATGCCCTCAGAACCTCATAAACTATCAGAAAGAAGGCAGGTGTTATTTACCCTCTTTGGCAGATGGAGATGTACAAAGAGGTAACCCTTGTATACAGGATCAAACAGGAAATCTATGGCAGGAACTGAAATTGAAGCCAGATAATTCACGTGACCACAGGCATTACTTTACTCCCTGTTTTGTGGATGCATATTAGCCAGTTTGTGTGGGACTAATGTTAGGGAAAGGACAATATTTATTGACCTCCAGATATGTTTAAAAAACATCATTTGAATATTTGCTTTGGATGAAGTCCAAAGTACACAAAATACTTTGGTATACCACACAACTTCAAGAGCTAAATAGCAGTTAGCTTCCCACATTTGCTTATGTTTTGCTGTGAAAAATAATTCAGAGGGTGTTTTCAGTAACATTTCCTTAGGTAGGGATATAAAGTTTCCCTGCCTAGGCTTCATTCCCTGTATTTCAGTTGTGTTTTCAGACTGTATTGCCATTGTCTTGTGTGACAGTAGGTGAGGATGAATCTATTTGTTTAGGACTGTTACTTGACATGATAGAAACTCAGTGCATGCACCAACATCCTAACTTTGGTAGCCAGCCTCCTTGTCCTCTTGTCCTGTTGTTCTACTCTACCAGTGATCCTGCGAGGGATCTCACCCCTCTGTTTAAGGGGGTTTATGAGCTGTTGATGTCTGGTGGATATTTAGAAGGTTAGTTGGAGGATGCAGAACAGTCACATGTGGATTTAGCCAAGTCTAACACAAGCCATTATCTTACTTAAGATAAGGCAAAGTGCAATTTTTGTACCTGTCACTCTTGTTCCTTGTATGCCCAAGGCATGTACTGAGCATATCCTTTTACGTAAACAGACTGAGGCACTGCTTAGCAGTACAGGCTTCTGTTAAAATGTGGGTTGGAGCCTTCTGCCAGTTTTTGGAAATGTTAAATTCAATCATTAAGAATATCCTGAAAGTGTAGTAAACCCTTAGGTCGCATACAAACGGTAGAGTTAGTTCTGTGCCTGAGAATACATCCTGGTGCGTGTGTCCCTCTGAGAGGTGACTCTAAGTAAATCGCCATCATTCATGTGTTTTGTCTAATTAGCAGAACAGCTGCCTTTGAAAACATTCTTCTTAAGGTCTGATGTCTTGAGGATTATTTAATTAGAAAGAAGCAAATCACTGGTGTAAATAGCTCTTTGTTGAATACAGAGGATTTGTTTTGAATTGAAAAAAATTACTTTTTGAACTATAGCTTACATGGTAATGGATAGAGAAAAGGAAGAGTGTAGCTCTCATGGATACAGCTTCTACAACAAAACCAGATTTGAGTTGATGGAAATCTTTAGAAGGGGGAATCTTCTAAAAACATGAGTAAAATCCTGTCTTCAGCTACAAGGGATTAAGACATGTCCATCTGGTTTTGTGCTTATTTCTGTTTATTTTTCATGGGGTTGCAGATTGATTCTCTTGTGACACTCCCAGCAAAGTGGTGGGGGCTGCAGGGAAGGGAGGAGGGAGGAGGCGTTGCTAAGGACTGTCACAAGCTTAGCACGAAAGTGCTTATTCTTGTCTCTCTTCAGTTTATGCCCTCCAACTGAAATCTTTGTAGCTAAAAGTCTTTATTATGTAAAAATTTGTGCTAATCCATAAATTGGTGGATAGATAGGTAAACTGGGGAGGCACATGAGCAAGTTTTGAACAGATGGGGTCCTCAAGAAGCACAGAATATGCAGGAGAATGGAGGGAATCAGGCAGGCAGGAAGAGTGGCACACAGTAGTCAGAATAAGGCTGGGGACAGAAGTCTAATCGTTAAGCCAGAAAACAGGACCAAGGGTATCAGTTATTTAGAAAGCAAGGGGGATGTGGAAGCCTAATAGGAAATGGGAAGAAAAAAAAATAATACAATTTGGTGTTATTTTAAAGCCTTGACATCCTAATTAGCAGGGAAGAAGGTGAAGCACTAGAAAATAATTTGAATTAGAAAAGATTGAAGTTTACAGTAGGTCATAACTAGAGGTATCTGGGGGGCACATGCACTGGGTATGGTTGGCCTGGGGCCAGTGCTCAGAAAGTCGCTGCACCTTCATGTGTTCAGGGACACAAAGTTCATGTAAGACTCTTTGGAAATAAAGGAAACTCTTAATTTCAGTGTCTCTAAGAATGAGATGCCAGATTTGAATCGTGGGTGCTTCTGCCAAGTGATGGAAGAGTTCTAAAGGGAGGAACTAGACCAGAAGAGTCCCACAGAGGAACTATCAGTAACTTGCTGCCAAGAGGTACAACAGACCTTTCTGATCACTTCATAACCTCTTTTCAGTTCTGAAGGAAGGAGCCAGGCTGGCTACTTGGGCTGGGGTTCAGACAAAGAGGAAATGGAGGCATGACCATTCTGATGCTCTTGCAGCCTTGACTTGCTTTGTCCAACCCTCCTCTGAGGTGGCTTGTAGCCTTGCACTGGATTGTGCTCACTTGGTGCTGATTGCCTTTTTTTCTCAGCTCCTGCTAAGAACAGTTTGCAGGTGAATGCTTGCCACAAATCAGGCACTCAAAGCAAGGACACAGCCTGCCTGGTGCTGTTATGTCAGAAGCCAGGAAGAATAATGATTATTTCTCCACGTTGAGTGATGCCTTCTTTAACACCTATGGATCTCACTCACTGGCATACTGATAAAAGTTCAGAACTGCCCACTAGTCAATCCTGATACTGGCACCTAATTCTCTCACACAGCCACCCTGCTCTCCATGTTTCTTCCCACCAACTGCAGCTTGCATTTTTTCCCCAGAAAACCCCACTTTCTTCTAGTCCTCCCGATTTCCTGTTGGCTCTGCAGCAATATTTTTCTGCTGTTATTATAATTCATAATGCTTAGCAAGTTCACATCACACAGAGATTTAATTATAATCTCGTTTAAGACTCTCTTCTTGATTGTTGATATTAAATGTGAATTCCATCAGTGTTGCAGTAGAGTTGCAGACCCTCCTCCCAGTTTGGTTCTTGGTCTTCATTATTGCTTTTTTTTTAAATTTTATTCTCTTCAACAGCTTTTTAATATAGCTGATAATGTTTGCATATCCAAGCAGCCACTTTTCCTGTTTGTATGCCAGGTTACACCAAGTGATTTGTAGTTCTTCATTCCAGGTCTGCTCTCATTCTTACATATGCAGTTTATTTTTACTTGTGGCCTTTTCTGCTATTATAGGACATATTTTTGGATTGCACAGCTGACTTCTAAAAATATTTTGAATCACAGTGCTGTTTGGTTGATTTAGCCATTTATCATTTTAATTTTACTCTAGTCCAAGGGATCATAATTTTCTTCTTTCACTTGTCCAGCATTAGGAAGAAATTAATCCTTCAAAGCCCTAGTTACGCCAATTAGATAATTGTTGTTCCACTGCTTTTTTTAACACTGTACATTTGACATCAGATTCTTAACCAGCGTTTTATGTGGATTTGTCCTTTCATCATTCTTTGTGTGTATAATGCTCTCTGATATTTCTGTTTTCAAAATTCCATGCTTCTCTGAAAAATAAAGCAAATCCCGGCGCATGTGAGATCTGAGTCTACTTCAAAAAAGGAGTGTGTTTTCAACAGAAACAGTTACATGCCAGTGTGCAGTTCCAGAGTACAAAATATAAATCCAGCCCTACTGCAGAATTCTACTGATCAACTCTGAAGCCTTATAAAGGACAGGCACTATCTTTTTTCCTGGACAGATCTAATTAAAGTTTAGTTAGTGCAAAAACCCCAAAGAGTCTTTCTGCAATGAGAACAAAACACAATGCCAGAAAAAAAGAGGAAGAAAAAAGGGTCCTTTCATGGCACTGTAACAAACTTAGTTAAGGATGGCAAAAGTTTTCAGGACATAAGGTTAGAGGGCCCCAAGGCACCTATTCAGCGAGATGTGTAAACACTCACCTAACTCTAAATAGGTGAGTTGTCCCACTGAAGTCAAAAGCACTATTTCCATGCTTAAACTTTGACACAGGCTTTAATAGCTTGCTAAAATGAAGCCTAAAGACCCACTAATTTTAATCTTGCCAAATATACCTCTAATTTTTGGGTCAACAGGGCATTCAGAACTAAACATCTTCTAATAAAAAGAGCTAGCTTAAGGATATCAGGAGAAAAAAAGAAAGATGAATTCTTCCTGTGTTTTTACAGCATGCTGATTTAGCTAGTGTTCATCTTTATTTGCATTGGAGATCTGTGCAGGTAGTGAGGGTTAGACTGCAATGCAGAGGATGGCATGGTAATGTACTTTTATTGACTAACAGGCATTGAATGCATTCAGACACTGCACCCTTAACTTCCTGGATGCTCCAAGACATGCTCCTTTTGCATTCTTCCACTAAAAAGCAAGACAAAACATGCTGGCTTGCAAGGACTGTGATTTTATTTGGCATGCTTTAAAATGCATTCTCTTTTCTAGGAAAGATAAAATGGGGCTGATCTAGTTTTGACTACTGACCTGAATGGTTAGGGGGAATATTTTTATGAGCTTTGTGAACTAAGAATATTTGTATGATGGCATATAAAAATGACACAGCACTGTGGTGACTGGGAAATATTTTCACTCAAACGACTTGTTTTAGAAAGTGCAGATGTGCATTTCCCCACAAAAGCACATCAGTGCCAGCAACATCTGAGATGGGAGAAGAAACTTTATCAAATTCTTGTTTCATTCTGATAATATTAAATCCTTTTCCTTTCACTATAATGGCTGTATATAAAAGCCCATATACTGAATCCTGTGTTTCCTGTGTCATAGCTTTGTTCCTGTTTATAAGGAGCAGATATATGCAAAACATGCCTTGAGAGTGTGCTTTCCTGATGAGTCTACCCTGAAAGAATTATTCATAGAGCTACAGTTATGCCTCCATTTCCTAAAGCTGGGGGCTATCTTGGCCCCATAGCTAGGTCACTAAGAAAACCGTAGCAGAGGTTGCTTCAGCATTATAAATTGGCAAAATTTACTGGTGTACATCACAACACTGCAGTATTGTTAAATGCATCTGCAGAGCAATGTGATATCAAACTTCTCTCATCAGTAAAGTCTTTGCTTCATTTTGTCATGTCTAAAAAGAGCAGTGGCAAATTAAAATAGTGATATTTATTTCCTTTTCACGTCCTTCTTTCCTGTAAAGGTTAACTATGCTAGCTACTGAATAAAACTTAATTACTTTACAATGATTCTTTGTTCTTAGGCATATTGCAGAAGACCTGTGCTGGCAGGAAGATGGTGCTTATTTTCTGAGACTATATTTTCGCCATGTTATGCAACACCAGCAGGTTTGCAAAACTCCAGTTGCATATCAGTAGCAACAGTTAATATTTTCCATGCTTTTCCATTTGCATGTTGAGTCTGCTGAATTCATCATCGCCTTTGCAGCAGGGTGGTGACAGGGCAGTTACAAGTCATTAGCGAGCTGTGGAAAAACAAATGGAAAACGTGTAAGCACGCTGAGACGCTGACTGTGTGCTCAGCAATGGGATGGGCTAAAGCACATATTGCACATTCCAGGATGGGGAAGATGAATGGGAGATGCATAGCTGGTCTCTAATTCCTCAGCCACTGAGGCTGTGGAGCTCATGTTTTGTTTAACCTTTCTGTTCACATTTTATTTTAATGTGAATAGGCTGTGAACACATGCAAACACACATATACATTATCTATGGCCTGATTTTGCCATGTCACCATCTTTAAAACTTACTCCTCTTCAGCAAATATGTCAGATGCCTTGGTTACATTCTTAATTGTATTTTTTTAGTTAAACAAATTTGATTGCAAAGTATATTGCCATGTAAACACCTGGGAAAGACAAGGACCAGGAAATTGTAACTAAAATTTTTTATCAAATACTGAGTTCTTAAAGTCACTGTAAGTATTATAAATTAATATAAGTATCCCATGCCCAAGTAATCCTGAATTTGCAATAATTTGATTACAAAAATATATATAACAAAGTTAACTGGGCATGAGAGGTTTTGGTATTGGGTGAAATGTATACTACTATGCTCTCTACATACTACCATGTGTAACATCTTATCCCTCACCACAGGAAACTCACATGGCCTCATTCTTTTTCCATATGATTTTCTGATGTAAGAATGTGAACATACAAGGCCTCTCTTACTTGTCTTGCTGTTTTTTTTGGCTGCAGTGATACAAGGTACTCTTCCCACCTGTGTCAGCTATAAAATAAGCATCTTGAGTCTCACCTCCTGCTGAATATTCCCATACTCACCCACAGAGGGTATTGTGCAGAGTTTGCTTCAATGGACAGGAGTAGAGGATCTTATGGAATTGACAGTGGCCACTGTCAACGCCGTAAGCAAATTCCCATTGAAGGAATGTTATGGGCATATGTGCTCCCTCAAATACCATCACCAAAGAGCTGGGAAAAGAATTTCAGAGGAGCATTTACCACTCACAAGGGTTTTTTTGGTTATTGCTATGTTTATAAAACACTGTAGGCCCTGGTGCACTGGTACACAGTTACTGCCACATACATCAGTGTGAGAACCAGAAAAATATAGCACTGCTACAAAGCAAGCATGACTTTTAGGTCAGCAAAGGACGGGCATTTCTAGACCCCAGCCAAAGCTTTGACTGCCTGCCCTACTAGATTAATTTAACCTGGATCTTGGAGAAGGGGTTTGCAGTTGCAGTGTCTATTTGATAGTGTTTCCAGAGCTAGATATTTATCAATGATCGTAGAAAAAAGATCAGTTACATTGTCAGGAATCCTGAATGACATGGAGAGAAAGAAAGGAAATCTGAAGTCACTTAAGTGATTAACTGAGCCTCCAAAAATTATTCAGCTCAAGTTTGGATTTTGTAGCTTGTCCTTATCCTATTTGCACTTTTGCTCTTCATCTCTGAGATCTGATGTTCTTCACTCTAAGGAAACTGCTGCTATTTCTGTTCTCACTAACCACGGGAGCGCTGTGCTGTTTTGGAGATCTGGAGTGAGCTGCTACAGTAGTGCAGTATGTGTCATGGGGTACTCTTTCAGGTCCTAGCAGAGCTGTGGGCAGGGCTGCCTTTGTGTTGGAGTCCCTGAGCTCCTTTGTGCCTCAGCACTGCCCTGGCATGGCCAGTCTGTAATTGCATTGCTAGCTCATGGCTCCATGCCACAGCTCGAGCATCCCCTGGGAATGTTGTACAAGCCTGCCTGAGAGACACCAGTGCTCTTTCACATCCATGCCTTCTGCAGCAGCATGAGAAAAGTAGAATCAAGTAGCACAAACTCTTGTCTTCTCTTTTACTGAGCTGAAATTATCCATTAGGTTGTTGCCAATCCTGCTTCCCAAATTCCTCTTCCCTACTGCACCAATAAATTTCCTCTCTCTCCTGTGTACATGTAGTTCTTCAACAGCTGTTTCTCAACAGAGTATAGATACATGGCAGAAACCCTTACCCTGATATTTTCCTTGCAAAAGTGACTAGACCCATATTAGCAGCAAAGTAGATAATTTTTCCATCTTCTTCTGACCTTAAGTGAGACATTAGTGGTTTTTTAAACCTTGCTAGGAATGCCAGAAACACTAAGATCGGCTCTCTCAAACACTAGTGTGGATCAAGTCCTTCATTCTCTCTCCTGACACAGGGGCAGCTGCTATCCTCATTGCTACAATGAAGAACATCTGCCATCTGTTATCTAGAGAGTGAAACCTTAGCTAACAGCTACCCTGCTGAATATTTTTAATACCTGTGAAATAACACTGCTGCACCAGCTGTAGTACAGATTAAGGAGAAACACTTGCAAAGAACCAAAGCATCTCCACATGTGTGAGCACCCAAAGAAATATTTTATCTTCACAGAACAGGATATTTAAAATTTGATACTCAAATCTCCTTTACTGCAAGCAAATTCTTGGGCAAATACTGTAAAGCTTTTCCTAGAGAGAAGTCAGAAATTTAAATTTGCTTTGTGCAAATTTTTCATTTGCTAATCAGCATATTCTGTTGCCAATCTACCCTGGCTAGAAGACAGCAATCCAGCCCTCTCAGGACATCAAATTATGGTAACAACAGGAAATCTTTGTATTTTCAGTCCTGTGGAAGCAATGCATGACATCTCTCCACCACATAAGGAGATTGCAGGCTTTGTTATCCTATGACAAGATTTGGGGTATGTTTCTGATTGTCCCTAGATGAATGTGGGAAAATGAGAAAAGAAGTTGGGACTCGAGATGTAATGAAGGACAAAGTGTTCACTTCTCTTTCTCACATTGCTGAAGAGAATGAAGGTGGGACAAAAGGACACAATTTGCTGTCTTCCAGGTTGAGAAGTAGCTGTCTTAGACAAACCCTCTGAGCCTTCAAGAACGCCATGTGAATTCTAGAGGAGGTTTTCTGGAGAACAGTTGCTTTCCAAATTTAACTCTCTCTTTTCCCATTTAAAGCAGTAGCTTGTCCCCTGTAATGGCGAAGGTTATGGTAACAGTCAGAAGATAAAAGGTATCAGTTTCCTACCACCTCAGTTTGAAATGCTTTACTCCTACCCAAAGTACACTCTCCACCTGATGCTGATATCAATATTTACACACCAGATTGGACTTGGAACTCTCCAGTAATTTTCACAGCAGTCCTGCTTCCTTGGTGTTTCAGTTCAGGCTTGTCATTTTGTCGGTCTTACTCACATTGGGAACGCCCTCAAACAGCACAGCCATGTGATATGACCCCAGGAGCTTGTGTTCTGGGTCCTCATATCTGGAGCACGGATAAGAATTTCTTCTCTATGCAACTAGTTTATGGGCTAAGTTCTCTCCAAAGAAGGCTGTAATTTCTGGTATGTGAGCTCTTGGCCTGACAGTGCTGTGCTTCTCACTTGGGTCAAAGTTAATTTTACTCATACGACTATCAGATCTTATAACCACAACCCCTGTTCCTTTGGCTTTCCACCTGTGTGTGTATGAAGTGTGATTTCTAAGAGGGAATGATGCCTTTGCCATCAGAAAGAATAATCTTTAATAACCTCTACAGTTTTATAATTCTTTCTTTAATTTCCTTTTAAATTAATGCAGCCCTGTCTTGCTGTGACATATGAGGTGCTCTGCCTAAAAAGGCATAAATCTGATTAGATTACAAGGTACTTCAAAGACGCCCCACCTTTGGCTTTTGTGAGCTGCTTACAATTAGTGGAACTATGTGGCAATGGGCAAAAGTCTTACCCCAAGCAGTACTTTCCCTTTGGCTGAAATTCCAGGATGCGCCCAAAACTCCATAGCTAGTGTGTGCAGTACAGTCATGTCAGCAGGAAAACTGGGGACCTTAAAAATGTTTCCTGTTAGGACATGGCAGCTCTACTCCCTGCAGTTCATGCATAAAATATCGTGATGTCCAAGCCTGGAAAGTTGGGAATGTAACAAAGACCATAACTGCAGTTGGACTGTGATCCTACTGCCACAAGTCAAAAAGTGGGGTTTTTTCCCTCCCAGGATTTCAGCATCAGCAGAATCTACCTGACAGATGTAGGAACACCTCACCTCGCCACTGCTACCACTTCCCCAGAGATCAGGGTCACCATCACTCCCCCCTTCCCCTGGGGTAGTTGCAACAAACTGATGCAATGCTTCACAGGGAACAACTCAGGAAAAACTGCAAACAAACCAAACACTGAAAAAGACTAAAGGAAGTAGAGGCCATAAAAATCCAGTGCAGCAATAGAATATTGGTCCATTTGCTTCAGATCCAACCCACCATACATCTCGTTTGGTGACTTACTTGCTCTAAACTCAGACACCATGCTCATCATGGCCTCTTGGCCCTCCGGAAGGCACCCCACAGCTGTGTTTTTCATGGTGCTACGGACCCTGAAAATTGTTCCTTCATGAAAGGAGGACAGGAGCAGGTTCTTGCTGCATGGTGCCTGACCTGCTTTCCAGTGTGTGCTGTTGTGTCAGAACAGCAGCTGCAGAGGGATGTGGTGGTGGTGGCCAAGGTGTACATACGGGAGAGGGCACACGGGCGTGGTGCAGTCGCTGACGATGCACACCTGTTTAGAAACTGGGGTTACTGTTTGGTAACAGGACAATGCTAGTTCATGCTTTGGTCTTCTTTTGCGTGGTCCATGGTGACATCTAATGGCACGACACCAGACTGCACCACGTCTGGGGAGAGCTAAGTGGAGAAAAAGCTGGGATTGCCAAACATTTATTATTTCACACGGCAAGGTAAATTCTGTCAGGGGTGAAAATCCATATATACTGTATTAAACGAAACACTATTTGTAGCCATACTATGATATATATTACTATATTAGGTTAATGAACTATCAGTAAGTCTAAACAGTATTAAAGGAAGAAATCAAGACAACATTCCAGAAAGGAGTCAATCCCAAATATTCTAAGTTTGATGTGATGCACCACTTTCATACACATTTCCCTCTACTAAAAAACTACAAGATTCAACGAAATTGTTTTGCAAGAAATATCATATTCTAATAAAATATGCTCCATAAAATATTTTCAAGCACTTGTGTGTTGTGAAATCATTTTTTGAACTGTGCAAATTTTAGAACAGAAATCTGTCCAGTCCCTTTTAGGTACCAGTAAAGGCACCATTAATTAATATTGCAAAAAAATACTTTATGTGTTGTATTCAAGTGTAAGAGACCAACATATAAAATATGTCATCATAAATAATAGAAAACCATATCAAGAAAACTTTTGACATTATTGAAGACAACTTGTAAAGATAACATATGTTTACCTTAAATTGATGGTGCTTTATTGCAGTAATGGACATTGAATGATATTCCATTTAAATTAGTTTCAGAATTGCCAAATTAAAAGGAAAAATCTAACTGCATTTTATTTATATACTTGTGTATGTTTGTGTGTTGGTGTATAAAATGCAGTAAGTAGGTTGTGCATAGTACACTTAAAGAGTGTCAGCATTAGCACACATACAGTTTTTAGGTAGGTTTTTTTCATCCCTAGTATGAATTCACAAAGCAAAACAATGCTTACTTGCACTTAAGACATATGAGTGACTATTGGTTCTGATTTTAAGGCTGAGCAGCATATGGTGAACCCAGGGAGAAAGTGGCTTTCCTCCTGCAATCCTTTAAACTTGCAAATACATAAGTATAATTTAGCAAGAAAAAATGGAATTAATTTTTCTCTTTAAATGAGGTTTCTAAAAGGCATATATACTTTTTTTTTTCCAAAGGATTATTTTCTTTGCAGATTTTATAGTAGGAAATAGAGTTCTAGTTACTTTTTTGCCTAAAAGTCTTTATAGGGTTATATATATTATCATTATGATTATAGGGGAAAATATTTTGATACTTATGATAGGGGAGAAACCGTACAAGAAAAATCCTTTTTGCACAACACTGACCTCAGTTGAGGAACTTATTGCTACAGGGTTCTGTGGAAACTAAAGTTCACACAGCTAGACAAAATGAGATCTGGAAAATCCATGAAGGATTGGTCCACTGGTGACTGTTAAATGTAGTTGGAGTACATCCATCAGCTCAAGACCTCAGGACCTCACAGTTGCTGATTGTTAAAGATTGGATGTATAAACAGGAGAAAGGAATAATCCAGTATTAGTTACTGTCAGAAATGTATTTCTCTAGCTGCACTTTTGCTCTGAATATAAGGTAGTTTGGATTTTTTTTTCTTGAAGTATCAAGTGTATGAACTCAAACTGAGAAAGCATTTCCTTATCTTAATGAAAGTATTAATGGGCTGTAGTTTTAAAGGTAAATGAGTTACTGCTGTGACCATGTCACCTTAACCTAATATCCAGTATCTTAGAGAGTTATTAAATTAGCATATCTGGAAAAGTAATGTTTTGGGTACCCTCAAGCTTCCTTTTACTGCTTATTGATTGCTCTCCAAAGAAGCTTTGAGCTGAACATCTCCAGCCTTCAGGCAAGGAGCCTTTCTCTCACAAAGAGTTTGGTATCCACCTGCTGGAGGTGACATTTTTAGACCCTAGCCCTTTCTTCATCTCTGAAGAAGGTGTTTAATTATATATAGTTTCACATCCAGGAAATAGCCTGGGAATTCACAAACTACTCTTTAGGCTCTCTTTGTGGAAAGACAAAGAATGTTATCTTGCCATTGTGCTGGCTTCTTAAAAGACCCCTCTCCATCTCAGAGGAAAAAACTACATTTGGGGATAAAAGTCATCATAAACAAGATACACTTTTTTGAAGCTGGGGTAATTTAAGTATTGGAACATTTTAAAACCAAAAGGTTTTAAAAGGGTTAAAGGGTTGGAAATAATTTAGAGAAATTCTGAATAAGATGTTGGTGGTCAGTCTGACTGTGATAATAGTAGGGAGAAAAAAAGACTTTGAGTCACTATTACTTCTCAGGAACAAGACAATACAATTATAATTGATCTTTCTATGAAAACATCTAGTTGGTGCTCTGTGCAATAAAAGAAATAAGATGTGCGTTGACTGATAATATCTGTAGATGGCGCAAAAACATCAGATAACCTCCCATGTTTTCAGGTCCGGGTTAGGGATCACATTCCAGAAGATTGTAGGGTGACATGCCAAGAAGAAAAGGATCCTAATATGTGAAAGGAAATTAAAGAAATGCAGTCTATATGGGTGCCACTTATAGCAGCTTTAAAGTGAATTGTCTGCAAATGCTTTCTATTAAAATTCTCTGATTACAGTGTTTTACAAACATAACAAACATTATAACCCCACTTACACCTTAGTAGCTTTTCCCATGGTGTTTATTTTTCGCTGTTGTATCCTTCAGGTTTGAATTTTCCCCCTCTGCCTTGAGAGGAAGCAAACCTTGAAAGTTTTCCAAGATAATGATGTAGTACTTCCCCACACCGAAGTTATAGGAAAGGCATGTTTAATTCCTTTCTTTCTGATATCCCCTAAATCTTTATTCTATGTTTTCTCTATGTATATTCCATATTCTCCTCTGTACCTTGGATGTCCTAGACATTATTCTGTTTGGGGTGGGCCAGTCTGTTTCTGTCTCTCCCCATCAAAATTTTAATTCTGGAGCTGACAAAGTTCACTTGAAAAAAAAAAAAAAAAGGTTTCTTTTGGTGGAGCAAGTGAATCCCTATGAGATTTGAATATTATATGAATCCCTACTTTCAGAGCAATGTGGTATTCCCCTCCTTTTTCGGGACAGCACTCCAACCCTGCTCCAGCCCCTGTCTCTAGATTGTGGGCTTGGGGGTAAGCAGAAGTTACACAGGGTCTACTCATTGTCTCAAGTACATGGAGCTGGTGAGTTTGCCAGTTATTTCTGGCATATCTAAAGCTCTCCACACAGCTGCTGCCATCTCACGGCCTTATACATAAGTCAGTCTCAAGGACTCACCAGACTCCCCAAATGATCTCTCACCATTGTGTGGCTGGAAGAGGAAAACAGATCAAATGAAGGGAATGAAAAATTTTCTGCTCTGAATCAAAACACTCTATTGATCCTAGCACTTCTTCATACTCTGAAATTACTTATCATCCTCTACTCTGAGGAGATGGCAACAGCTGCTTATATTAATGCTCTGAGTTAGGAGACTTCCAGTGAGCTGCAGGGGTGTAGCTGCACTATGTCAAGGGCTTTTCTGGAGCGCAGGAAGGAAGAATGGAGAGGGCAGATATGGTCGTGGTGACTGGTGGAAACCAGGAACGAAGCCAGGAAGGAAATCAGGAAGCTGGCTTGGTTGGACAAGGTGGAAAGAAAAAAATTTGATAAGTTGCCTACTATGGAAAGCTAAGAGTAGGCACTGCTCAGGGATAGATGGAAGTACTTCCAGAAAAGCCACCTGCAGAGTTCGAAATTGAGCCAAGGTAGGGATCAGATGTGAGTATGGCTGTAAAAACTAGTGCCCTGAACAAAATATAAATGGGAAAGGGAACCGGGGAAGGGAGGTGGTAGTTGCTCATACAAAAAGTGACTGAAGGGAACCGGGGGGGCCTTACCCCAGGGGATCCACAGGTTATAAAAATGAAACTGGGGAAGGAGGGAAAAGAGGTGGAACTTATGGTGGATACAGGGGAAACATCTTCATTTTTAAATAAAGCTTTGGTGCCAGTGGGGAATGAATATGTTAGGGTAAGGGTGAAACAGAGTAAAATTTAACGGGGTAGAAATCAATTTGGATTTAGGTGAAATGTGCTGCGTAATAACTTGCTAACATAGATAAAATATGCTTCTTAGTCTGTTAACTATGCTGTGCTTGTAAAACCACCCCAGCCAAGGAGAAAGAATGCAATCTCCAAGGTGAAGAGCTAAGAGGGGCCCCTTGAACTCTGAAAACTAAGAAGAAAAAAACCCCAAAGCTAAGTCTGCAAGAAATGGACGAAGGGATTAGAGAGTTCTCCGTACAAAGTGCCAACTGCAAATTGTAACACAAAATCAGCAGAATGAATATGCATGAACCTATTGTGAGATTCTATGTATATGTAAATTAGTACGGGATAATAAAAAGGATTGGGAATCCTCAAGGGGTGCGCATGCCCTTTGAAGGGAAATCCTGGCGTGTGCCCAGCGCTGTAATAAAAAACATACCATGCCCTACAAATCTATTAGAATTGTGGGGTCTTGATTTTTCACCGCAATTCAAGGGGAGCAACTGGCCAATCTGAAATAGCATATTTTTGCAAGCCACTCAAATACAAATATGGAAAAAAGTGGGGCATCCATAAATTCCCCGGATTCACTCCCAGGGAGAGTTCAGAAGGCTGAATGATTTCTTTATTATAACTATAACTATAATACATTAATATACTATTTAAAGGAGATACTAAAACTACATACATACTTGTATGTCTTCTTTTGCCTCCCTCTACATGAAGCCAGCCAGAAGATTTTTGCATTTGAATGGCAAAATTCCAAAAGTGGATGAAAAACTCAGCTCACATGGACAGTTCTACCCCAAGGATATAAGAACTCGCCCACCCTGTTTGGAGAACAACTTGTGAAGGATTTGGAATCCTGGGAAGCTCCACCAGGAGAAGGGAGAATGTTGCAGTATGATGATGGCATCCTAATAGTACAGCAGGTCAGTCAGCTTCTGGGCATAAATTGGGAATTTCACATGCCATACTGTCCCCAGTCAAGCGGCCAACTTGAGAAAATTAATCATTTAATAAACTAGGCCCAGAACTAAAGAAAAGCTGAGCCCCTTTGAAATGCTCTATGAGAGACCATATGGTGTACAGAAAGGGGTATCCACCCAAATTGTGGAAGATATGGTAGCCCTAGGGAAGCAGCTCAGAGAAACTGAAAAACATGTGGCTGGAACTCAGAGCAGAGGGCTAGATGGACCAGTGCATGACATACATATGTCAAGTCTCTTACAGAAAAGACATTGGAGCCACAGTGGGAAGGACTGTTCCAAGTGCTTCTCACCACTTTAACTGCTATTAATATCCAAGAGCAGAATGCCTGGATTCACCACTCTTGAGTGAAGAAAGTTCCTGAGGCCCCTTGGAGAGTAACACCAGGTGATAATGAACTGAAACTAAGATTCACTCAAACAAAACGAGTATATTGCAGTTGAAAATGTTTAGCAATGTAGATTGCAGGAATTTAATCAAGAAAATTGTTTTGTTAGTAACCATAATTACAATCCCAGAACTAAAAAAAATACCTCTAGTCAGAATAATGCTGAGTGGCCTCGGTCCCAAGCTTTTACTGGGTACACTGGATCCATGGGAGAATATTCTGATATAAAAAATCTAAACCTATCAACTGTAGTCATGCACAAAAACCAAGTGTATGAAAGGCAAGAGTGGCAAAGACAAAGGTTATGGTCACTTCAAGAGACTATAGGAGAGGAAGTTAGGATAGGGTGTCGAATGATTAATGGAACCAATCACAGGAAAGCAATCCAAATTAGTGTTACAACTTCACCCTCAGGCAAACACCGGGAGGCTTGTAGTTGTTCAAGTGAATTAGACTGTTGGTATAACTTTATGTTAGTACAGACCGTTGAGGTGGTTTGTCTCTGGGCCCACAATACTATTGAGCTCACCTTCAAATTTAAAATAAATGCCACAGCTGAGCCCATTACCCCAGCCCAAACCCAAATCATGTCACCTAGGCCTGAACCAAAAATTTATAAAATCAGCCTATATGTAATAAGGAATATAGGCCAACAGCAGTTGTTGTTTAATCCAGAATGGTCTCTTAAGCATGCTGAATTACTAATGTAAACTAATATCTCTGAAATTCAACCAGCCTGCTCTTCATTCCTAAAGACATGCTTTGAGGGTTGGATGACATGGTTGCAAAAGTAGGCATATACCAGAGGCAGAATGCGAAGAGATCTAACTGGAAGATTAGAACTGGGAGTTCTAAACCAAATTGATTCAGAAATATTAATTAATAAATTGGCCACTGCAACAAATGATCTAACAAAATTAAAACAACCTTTACAGTCATCTTTGTTAGCATTGGGAACCAGTCAGTGACAGGTTTCGAAAATATTACCAAGTTTGAAAAAAGCAGAAGACCAAGACCATGGATTAATTATGGATGCACTTGCTATGGTTCAAGATAATGTGTATCTGGCTTTTAGTTGTATACAGGCACAATTATGGTTGCAATTAACAGGTGCTTCAATTATAAGAGAAGGAAGTGAAGGAGCTTTTCTGATTGAGATTCAAAAAGCCGTTTGGAACAATGCTATGGATTTTGAAAAGAAATTTCAGTCTTGATGGACGTTATTAAACTTCACCTGTGACTCAATTGATAGCGTAGCTACTGCTTTTGTGCTCACTGTACACAACGCCACAGTTTACGTTATTCATCCTATTATAGCATTAGGACTGAATCATGAGAAATCAGTGCTCTACCCTTCAGAACACAAGACATGGGCATGAAGAGTAAATTAAAAATGGCAAACTGTGAATCTAGAATCTTGCATTACCCAGGAACCACAGGGGTCCATTTGTGAGAATAACACAAATGATGCTCAAGATATATGTCTTGATGCTGAACAGGGTGTTTGCCACTTTGAAATTCATCCAAATACTACTCAAAGGACTGTACTTGTATATATTGGTCAACGTTGTGTGTGTTTGAGAGCTGTGTGTACTTTTATAGAAATAGACAAGGACAATGTAACTTTGCTCAGCAGGAGTCATTTTAACCTTTGTATCTGTAACTTTGTCAAAATTTTAGGGTGTGACTTTCTGTATTTGGCACCAGTTGTATCTCTCCAGCTAATTAAGTATGACAATAAGATGTATCACAGGTTGTCACCAAAACCTATTGGAATGAACCTCACTTTAATCAGCCAACTAATTAAGCATCAGCATATTGTCAAAATTCTAAAGGATATTCAGAAAACTGGAGAGAAAACTTTAATTACTGTCCATAACGATGCAAAAGAAATAAACAAGGTTCTGCAAAGACCAAAACGAGATGCAAGTCACAACTGGTGGGACCCACTTCACTCCCCTCATCCATCCAAGAACTGTGCCATCATGGAAGGCAATTAGATCAGTTCTGTGATGTAATTTTATGGAGTCCAGTGGGGAACCTTCTCCCTGCCTTCCTCCCGGTTTACCTCATGCGCTTCTTCCTGCTTTATTCTCTTTTGCTCTGTCCTGCTCCCTGTGCTGTGAATGTCAGGCGGGGGTGGTGAGGAAGTTGGCAGGAGACAAAGTCCACTCACCCCGATGTTCATGTGGCAACAGAGAGCTTTTATTTCCCACGCCCTTGCTTATATAGGGCATTTGAAAAACCTGGTCTGGATACTTTCATATGTCAGAACTCTACACCCCTTCAGGTCCTGGCCAGGGAAATGCCTGCAGCCTTGGGAGAGATGTGACTGGGTGAGGCCCCTGTCAGTCAAACCAGGGGCTGGTTGGTTTGCCTATCACAAACCAGCTAATATACGGTAACACTGTGCTGTCATTCATCCCTGTGCCATCTCTCCTCTCCGTATCCCTCTGTCCTGCTGCCTGTGCTATCATTCCTCCCTGTAACTGGCAGAACTTTCTTTCCCCCAGTTGTCCATATGCCATCATCACTTGTGAGTTGCTCCTGCTTTCACAGAATCACAAAATCAGTTTGGTTGGAAGGGACCAGTGGGTCATCTGCTCCAGCCTTCCTGCTCAGGCAGGATCATCCTGGGGCACATAGCACAGGATTGTGCAGACCTACAGTCCCCTGTAGATCCAGATGAGGTTCAGTGTACAAAAACCATGTGGTGGAAGTTCCTACTGAGGAGCCATCACCATATACCAACCCATTGGCAGTGGTGTCATGGAAAGGAGAACAGAGTGGATAATTTTGTTACCAAACTCTGGCAATATGAAGAAAGTATCTTTTTCACCCTTTGGGCCTTTATCTTGTCTGTGGAAAAGACCTCCAGCAACTGAAAGAAGTGCTCCATGCCCCACTAGTACAGACCAGAGTCTATAGGGAGCAAGTGCCCCCTGCTCAAGAGAGAGGGGCACACCACAAGGCAACCTGTGGTTTTACCTGCCTGACCATGGTGAAGACATACAGAAGTGGGATGGAAAAAACCCACCTCTGCCTTGGCAGCACAGGTATGCGAGTTGAGAGGAAAAATTAACCACTACAGAAAACTCTTCAAGGAAAAATGCCACTCAGTTTCCACTGGGCAAGTCCTCAGGCAGAATTGAAGGGCTGATGTTACTACTGACCCTCTGGAAGGAACCTCCAGGTCATATTTACAAGAAGCGAGCAACGAGTACCATGATCAGAGCTAGAGAGGCCCTGGCTCCAGCCAGGTGTGGGAAAAGGACAGTGGGGTCTGTTGGACTGTGTGGATCCATGGCCTGGCACAGCAGAGCCACAGGAGCACAAGGCCTTAGTTGACATGGGTGGACAATGTACCCTGATGCCATCATGCAGGGGCAGAATCCATCTCTGTTTCTGGGACGACAGGGGGATCCCAACAGGGACTATACTGGAAGCTGAAGTGCTCCTGACTGGGCATGAGTGGCAGGAAAACGCCATTGTCGCTGGCCTAGAGGCTCCGTGTATCCTTGCATAGATCGCCTCAGGAGAGGTATTTCAAGGACCCAAAAGGACACCACTGGGGTTTGGGAGAGCTGCTGTGGAGAAAGAAGAAATTAAGACAGCTGAATCCCTTGCTTGGTCTTTCAGAGGACCCTTCTGTTGTGGGATTGCTGAGGGTTGAAGAACAGCAGGTACTGATGCCCACATGGCACCAACTGGGACTTCAGGACGCTGGGGAACAGTGTTTTTCTTGGTCCAATTCTTGCTTGGGTGGGGGATTCTCGCCGGAGCTCGAGGCGCCTCGCCCCTCCCGCTCACGTTTGGGGGGCAGGGGGGATGAGTTCTGGGAATGCTGCCGCTGGTCTTGTGCCCGGAGAGCGTGGGGGTGCTGCCGCCGGGGTCAGAGAGCTGCGTGCCGGCCCAACCGTGCCGCAGGTCCTGAGAATCAACATTTCTCTGGTTAAAACACCTTCTCTGCTGAGCCCTGGGGCAGCTCTTGTGCCATGCCCTCGTTTGAGGAGCGGGGCCAACCGCGTCCTGAGAGGCTGTGGCTGCGGCCACGGCCGGGCGCGGTGCGGGATGAACACAATGCTGGAAGACTTGCCGTGACACTGGCCGCGTGGTGGGGCTGGGCTGTGAAGATGAAAATCCCGCCCGCCGGTCGGGCTGGGACCGACTGGTTCAGCCCCCCGGCCGGAGGGCCCCGTGTGCCCCACGGCCGGGTTTGGGATCTTGGCTCTGCCCGCATGGACCGGGGCCGCCAGCTGCGCAGGGTCTTAAAGCCTGCTATTTGCTGGGCATTCTGATTCCGAGATTAAAAAAAAAAAAAAAAAAAAAAAAAAAAAAAAAAAAAAAAAAAAAAAAATTAGATTTAAGATTAATTAAATAGAGGTGGTTGAGAAGACAAAAAAAACAAGAAAAAAAGTGGTTGATTTAAGAGTTTTGGCCATGGCATTTCAGAGATTTTTTCAGGTTTTTTTTTTAATTTGGTGATGGTTTTTTGCACAAGAAAGGTATGTTTGCATGGTTGACAATCAGCCCAGAGTTGGTTTTATCAGTTGTTGCAGTCTCTGGGATGACATTCAGTGTTTTGGTATTAGATAATTATATGATGTCACATTTGGTTTTTGTTTATGGGTTTTTAATTGTTGTTTGGACTTTCTTCACTTGTTTTGTTTCAGGATTCAGCAGTTTTCTGTTTCAGCATTGAGAAGGACTTTTGAGGATGTCAAGATCAACGTTTCCAATCAATGGACACCTTCTCCCGAGAATCAGTTGTTTGGACTTGAATTTTGAGCATTCTTTTAATTGTTGTTTGGGTTTTTATGTTGTAAGTTTTGTTTTAGAGATTTGATAGATGGTTTGCAGGTAAAGGATCTCGTTGAACATTCCACATCATCATTTGATTTGGCTTTTGATTGATAACTAGCAAATTGATAAGGGGACCTCTTGAGATGTGTTTGCTCTCTTTTGCAGGACCCTGCAGAAGAATTGCAGATGCAGTTTTTTTATTTTATTTTTTTTAATTTATACTAAAACGGTGATATGTGGCAAGCACATTTCTCTCTCTCTCAGGATTTTTTACTGAGGTGCACAGAGAGAAATGAAAGAGAAAACAATTTCTATTTCTGCTCCTTGTTTTTCTCTTGTGGAATGTGTTTGGAGAATTGTTTACCCAGAGTGAGCGCTTGGTTGGATCATGGTGGATTGTTTGGGCCTGACAGCCAATCGGATCCACCTGTGTCTGGGCTCTGGAGAACAGGGTCTCGAGTTGTGAGTTAGTTAGATATGATAGTTAGAGAAAGTAGCATGTAGTATTTAGTATCCTCTTTTATATAGCATATTAATGTATTATAACATAATTATAATAAAGAAATCAGTCAGCCTTCTGAAATGGAGTTAGACATCATCATTCTTCCCATTGGGTTCGCCGACATCTACAACAGCAGGAGACCCCTCTGAAAACATGGGAAGTAGCAACATGGGAAGTACTTCATAAAGTAGAAGCTGAGATTCCTTCTGAAGAATGCCAAGGCCTAACACCATTAAAGACCAAAGAAATATTCACTATTCAACTCAACCACATTTAAAGAGCTGGAACAGAGAGATTCTGAGTGGGAAAAGGGAATTTTGTCATTATTCCGAGTGATTAAACTTGAGCCACTAAGGGGTAACCTGTCCAGGCTAACAATGCTGAGACTCATACTGTTTTTTCTATCCAGGAATGATATCAGTAACAATTCCGGCACACCCCCACTGAGGATGAAGTTAACCATCGAAGGACAGCTTATCCTTATTGCAGGAGCAATCACTGCCAGCAGGAAGCAAATTTGGTTCACACATTAACAAGTTCAACCCACAGGGTAGAGTTACTTCTTTTATTTCAGCTAATAACTATGGTAACTTAGTACACGCATTCTACATCACACATGCCCCAGTGGAATCAGCAGTGGGCAGGGCAGCCGGGAGCGGCGAGGCGGGCCGGGGATCTTCCTCTGTGTCATGGCTGGGAGCTGGGGCGGCTGGAGGCGGCAGGGACGGCTGCACATCCTCCGGCCGCACAGGAGGAGGTGACTCCAGCGTCGGGGCTGATCCGCACGCCGCAGGAGGAGGCGGCGGGGCGCAGAGCGAAGCCGCTTCAACATTCTCCGCAGATGCGGCGGGCGCGGCCGCGGTGGGAGCGATGGCGGGCGGCGCGGGAGGCAGGGCTGCCGCCGCCGGAACGGCGGGGGGCTGCTCGGCACGGGGGCCTGTGAAAAAACTCTGGCACGCGAAAAAAAAACTCTGCGGCGGCTTCTCTCGGTCCCGGGGGATAAGGCGGCGGTCCCTCCTCCGCTGGCGAAGGTAAATGTGCAGAAGGGACCGCGGCTCCGCTCGGAACAATTGTTGAGCGAGGGAGTGAAGTCATTGAAAAATTTGGTCCTTTCTGCGCGTGCTCTGGAGAGGCAGAAGAAAGCTGCTCTGGCTGCGCCATGGGCAAAGCCGCTGCCCCCCGTCCCGTGCTGGGGGGAGAAACCAGCGGAGACCGTCCGTGAACAGATCTCTGCCGTGCTGGCCGTGGCAGGGGGGCTGATGGGCACCGCCCGGGGCGAGGCGCCCCTCCACGTCCGAGCCTGAGGTGCCGTCCCAGTCGAATACACTTTTCAAAGGGGTGTCCTTCCCCCTCACAATTCTGAAAAGCAGCACCCAGGTCGGCAGCTGTCGATGGATTTTCCCCAGTCCGGTCGAAGATAAAACACCCAGGGCATCCCAGGCTCGCGGATCCCTGGAGGAGTCCATGCCCATGGGGAAGCCATGACCCTTTGCCCATTCGAAAAACTCGTAGAGTGCTTCGGTCGACACAGAAACTCTGTGGTCACGAACCAAAAGCCTCCACAGTTCCAAAGTGAATTGTTCTCCCCAAGAAAATCGAGTGCTCAAATCTCCAGACATGGCTTCCCAAAGCCAAGCCCACCCCAGGTCAGGGGCAGTGCTATTGTCGGGAGAGCTTTCCCCACCTCAGCCTCTAAGGCCATGGGGCCAAAACACGGTCAGAAAAGACCAGGTCTCCTCTAGGGAGACGCGGGAAAGGGTATCAGCACCTCTCTCTGAGGAAAGCAGGCGGGGTCTGGATGCAAGCAGGCTGCGTGGGGCTCTGCGGGGTCCTAGCAAGGGTCCCAGCGGCGTCTCTCATTCCGTGACTCCTTGAAGGGTCTCCTGATGCGCCTTCCGAGAGGGATCAGCAGATCCTCTCGTGTTCAGACTTGGCTGCGAACTCCGCCCAAACCATCGGGGTCCTGGTTCTTCAGCCTAGGCTACAGCCAACGTCGGGGTTCACCACTTACCATAAAAGCGACCCCCAGCGCCTGGGAAGAATGAGCTCTGAACTCCAATGATTTCAGAAGGCTAATTAATTACTTTATTAAACTATATTATACTATAACTATATTACACTATATTACACTAACAAGAACTATCCCTAACTAACTAATTAGAAAACCTGTGACTCTCTCCCGAGAGTCCCGACACAGCTGTGGATCCAATTGGGCAATGAATCCAAAACACCATCACCAGAATCCAATCAAGCAATCACCTTGGGTAAACAATCTCCGTACCACATTCCACGTGGGCACAAACAGGGAGCAGCGAATGAGACAAGATTTGTTTTGATTCTCTTTTCTCTGCTTCTCTCAGAGCTTCTCTCAGGAGAAATCCTGAGAAAGCTGTCTCTCTCTGTTCAGAGGGCATGTGAATACCACACAATGGTCCACCTAGATGTTTGTCCTACTCCTGCATGAAGGTCTTCATGAATTTAGAGGCAGCAAATTCCCATTCCTTCAAATCATCTCCACAATCTCTTAGCCAGGACATTCACCCCAACATAACTGTTGCCTTCTTGAACCAAAGAGGAGTTGTGTCCCTTTGGGTACAATGAGGTGATAAAAAGTGTTTGGAAAGCCTTAATTCACAGAGATATGCTGCTCTTACCTTCCAAAACACTGATGATGATGATGACGATGATGATAATGATGATGATGATGATGATGATGATGATGATAATAATCTATGGCCTCATTCATGAGCCCCCAGGGTCATAGCAAAGGTAGGCTGGCCTTTAGGGATGGAGATCATCAATACAGCTGTGTTAAATTCTGAAATTAATAATAACCATAGAGAAATTGCTGGCAACCTTACTATGAGGATCCCATCCCACATGCAACACCCTTGAGTTGCCCTTCCTTTCTCAGGTTAAGGTATTTTGTAGTTAAAAAAAAAAATTCAAAGCATTTTGTTGCCTTAAGTTACAGTTAGAGAAGACTTCTGCTTATTTTTGGGCTCAGACTTGGCCCCAGACAGTTCATCAGTGAAGCTGTGCTGACTTCTGCCAGTTTGTCATCTGGCTCCTGTATAGAAAACTGAAGAAGCAACTATTTTCACTTTTTTCATCTTTACTTAAGGCTTTTTCATGTCCCTGGGAAGTTGCCATTCTTGAATTGCCCTGGTCCTCAGCAGAGAAATAAGCTTATCCCTCCCTTATCAAGGTGTGAAGTAGTTTCTTACAGCAGTACTGTGGAAATCACAAATCCTCTGCATTGTCAGACTGTTTGGTTGACTGTGAGGTGATAGGCTGAGCAGGGTGGATGGCATAGCCTGATGTTCTCCATGCCTTGTGCCAAACCACATTTCCTGCACCCCGGATCTGGCTGTTGAACTCTCAGGGTGTTTTTCTGACACTTTGCAACTCCACAGTCAAGAGAATTACTTAGAGTGAAAACAGGGAGGGTTTATCTGGAAAATCACAGTGCAAAGATTAAATACACAAAAATGGCTATTGAAAATACCTAACAGTGGTTGTTAATGCACTCATACCATACTGAAGGAATATTTACTTATTTACATTTTTGCTGTGATCCTGTAGCTTGAGTAAAGCTGCTCTTCCTGTTCATGCACATACTGAGCACTTTGATTTCTATGGCATCGTGATTTCATTACTTTGTCCCTTGGAAACTTTTCCTGAAATGTTCTCTGCAGCTTAGCAACCTGAAACCACCTGTATAACACAAACCTGTCTCAGGCATATAATTCTTTCCTCAATTCCCTAGCTCATTTTTAATTTGAGCTTTTTAATGTGTAAATGCTGACTGCTCCTTTGGACTGGTCTAGAATTGGCTTTGCCTTTAGATTTTGCTGGACCAGGTCTTCCTCAGGGGGTTAATATGGAAGTCTGTTTGATGTATAGCTTTCCATAGGCTCATGACTCATGAAGTCAGACAGATGAAGCAGCTGGGGTGGGACCTGTACCATGTACAGCAGTTACAGGGGTGCCTTCTGGGCTGGGATGTTCAGCTTAGGAAAGAAGAATTTCCCTTAAGTTGTCTCAGTGTCTGTTGGGGACTGCAGAGTGATCCTGACTGGACACCCAATTCCCAGACAGCTAAATTAGAGAGGATGGATCCCATTGAATACACCATAGTGCTCTGTGGTAGAAGCAAGATGATTAATTGTGGAGCCTTCAGTGCTGAAACACCTCTTTCATGTCCTAATTGTGCCCTCAGCTGCATCACTAAAACCAAGTAGTGAGAGGTTAAGGCCAACAGAGTCCAACCCACAGGCCTAAAATTTCAGAATTAAGTATTTCTTCTTCAAAGAAGATCCTGAACCTTCACAGTGGCTGCACAGGCAGAGGGGCAGGTCTAGCATGAGCAGCCATCGTGCCTTAGTGCCAAGGTGGAAAAGAGGGACATCTTCCAATGAGGGCAAAAAAATGGAATGCTACATATCATAAAGTTCAGCTGCCTGTGCTTGAAAAATTGCTCTGGTGTTTTTAGGATTCCCTCCCCAAAAAATCAGTCTGTTTTGACAGCAGTCACTTTGATAATGTGATTTTCTGGGAGGGGTATGGGAATGTTGGGCCGTGAGGATCCAACCTCATTTCCAGCCCACATCGCTGCTCAGCCTGCGGGTTTATCTGCAGCTCTCTGTAATCTGTACAGCCATTTCCCTGTCTTTTCTCAAATATCAATAAAATCATAACTTGCCTCCAGTAGTTCTGACACAGCTGCATGAAATGTTCCCCACAGCACTTCCCTGTCTCTCAGGAGCTGCTGTGGACAGGGTGACAGATGAGGGAATCCTGCCAACAACAGAGTTTTCTTCTTTCTGATTTTGTCTTGCTGACCATTTTGCTGTCTTCTGAGGAGCTTGTGCATGAGGGCAGAGGGGAAGTTGATGCTGATCTGGCTGGGAGAATCACTGCTACTCCTCTCATCATGATAACGAGGAGAAATTTGTATGCACTGGGGATGGGAAGGTCTGTAGTATTTTACTAGGGGCAGTGGAGAGTTTTCTTGGGAAAACTCTATGGTCAAGGGGAGCGGAGGAGGCAATTGCCTTTTTGGTAGATCCCTGCAATTCCTTGCTTAGCAAAGGTAGGATCATGTTTACCTCAGCAGGATTCTGTCAGTGCTGAAATAATAAGTCAGAGAAAGCAGCTGCACCTGTAGGGCAACCCCTCCCTCCCTAATTTACTGTGTCCGGCATAGGAGCACACCTTAATTACTGTCTGGTGGGGGTCTTCTCCTTGTTTCCAGTAGATTCATTCCTGTCTTACATGCTTCCACTCACCACATCTCATGTTCCTTCATAATTCTGAAATCTTCACACACTGCTGGAGCAAGGTTTGCCATCTGGAAAGGCTGCCAGGGCTGTGTGTCCATGGGGGCATTTGGAGTAAGAGGCTGTGTGGTGGCCCAGGACTCCCTGTCCCAGCGACCTTCACCTCAGAGGAGAGGGGCAGCCCTGGACAGGGGTAGCTGGGAGCCCTTGGCTTGGAGAGCTGAAAGTGGGCCAGGATTGAGGCAGCAGGGGAGTTCACAGCTGGGCACTGTTCTTTTGCTTTGCTTTCAGTACTAAAGCATCGGGTAACTTCTCGAAGGAGAGTTAAACACAACATAACAAGTGCTCTGTGCTGATCACCCCAGTGGACTGCTGCAGAACAAGGCACCAATGGCAGAACTTCCACACAGTTTTCCTTCAGCTGCTGGTGGCATAACCAGGGAGTATCACAGAAAGGCTGAGCTACTGCTCCCACTGGGTTTGTGCCAGACCATCAATCTCAGTTGAGTTTCTAGTGCAATAAATCACAGCTTCTTCAAAGCACCACCCCTCCTACCCTTTTCATGCAGTTTTGCTTCCCAGAGGTGCACCCTGCATGGTTCCCCTGTGCTGGGAAATGAGAGTATCCAGCTGCAAAGATTCATTAGCATAAACACCTTCTACCATGAAAAATGCACCACTGAGTGGGACAGGGCTCCGTGCCCTGGGGACAGCCCTGCCAGGCAGTCAGGCATGTGGTTTTATGAAAATTGGAGCTACAATTTGAAGCAGTTTAGGTTTTTACCACTCAACTGTAATGTCCCTTGTACAGCATTTGTCCTTTGGAGCTGGATAGAAATGGACTCTCCCCTTGGTCTGCAGCCATTCTTTCGTGTGGGCAGCTGCTCTAATTATGCACCAATTAACCTTAATTAAACCAATTCTTGTGTAACTGCACATGCAGACAATGCACTGAACAAATGACCTGACAAATATTGTCACTTTCAAGGCATAAACCTACATCAAATCCCTAATTGGAAAGTCAGATTGTAAATTGCTGCAGATTTTTTAGCCCTTTGTTCTTCAAATGATTGAACAGGAGTAGTGGCCAAATGCCCTGAATGCTCCCAAAACCTTGGCTGAATTAATTTTCTTAGCTGCTGAGGCCAAAAGATGTTCTTTGTTTAGGAAAAGGGAATGATCCATCCTTAACTGTAACATTTGTCAGGCTGCTCTAGAGGGTGTCAGAATGGTGGGCCCAGGTAGAGACACCAAGTTCCCCTTCTGGAGGCTGGGTGACTGTGCAAATTGCTGGATTATTTGGCCATTCCTGCTGCCATCTGCCTTGCTGTTTGTCCAGAAAATGCTCCCTAAAGCTGGCACTGTCCGTTGTGCTATGCCATGGGCTGCAGCTTGCACCCTGTAAGCAGCAATGCAGCCAACAGATGGCGCCGGCACACACGGCTGCTCCAGGTTTCTTCCCAAAATGCCACACAAGCCTTCTGCAATTCGGGATCCAATTTTTATTATTCCTATTTTTAGGGAGCTGCTGCAAACAGCAGCCTTTTTACCTTAGTTTCTCTGAGCCGAATAATTCTCTGGGATTGCTGGTGTGTGGGCAGAATTCTTGCCAAAGGTATTTCATATCTCCACTTTGGCCCTTTTACAAAGTTTGATATAGAGGAAATAAGTTGGACTACAAAAAATTCCAGGCTCTGCATCACTAATTTGTCCTTCAGTGAAAAAAAAAAAAAAAAAAAAAAAAAAAAAAAAAAAAAAAAAGCCAAAGACCTTGAGACAGCGCAGCAAGGAAAAAAATATTAATAACTAGCACTGAATTCAGAATTTCCTGCTGTTTGTAAAATGTGTTCAGTGGGGGGTGCAGGGAGACAGCATTTCAAATCCTTTAATATGTATTGACTTTCTGGTGGTTCAGCTTTGTGCTGCTGAATGCTTCCCTTTCTGTAGATAATCAAACAGGCTCTAGGCATAGAGCTTTGTGGGAAAATATTCTGCCTTGTGACTACAGCAAATAAAAGCAGAGCTAATTAAGCATGTAAATCACGCCCACATCAATTAGTTACTACCACGTTCCCTTGGCCGCTGGCACTGGCTGTGGTGGGCAGGGGGATTTGCAGGATCCCTGTGCCCGGGGATTTACGGGAGCCCCGTGCCTGTGCATGAGAGACAGCACAAATAGGGTGGTGGGATGACACTGGCATGGTGGTTGGGAGCCGAGGGTGGGACGCAGGGTGGCAGATGCTGAAGCAGCTCAAGGCAGAGATGGGAGCAAAGATTACCCAGACACCGCATGGCTCCATTTACAAAGGGATGTGACCCCATCCATCACTTCTTGAAGCAGATGGAAACACTTCTGTGGAATAGAATGGTTTGGGATTTGGCCCAGAGTAAATCCAGTAAAAGGATGTTGGTCTGTATTAAAACACACTCCCAGGAGAAGAGACAGGAGCTGCCCCACTTGCTCCTTGCAGTCCAGGCTCAGCCCTGCAGCCCCCTGAGATGCCCAGCAGATATGGGGGGACTCAAGAGTGTTTGATGAGACTGTGGGCATGTTGAACATTTCACAGCAGGCATGGAAGCAAGCTGACTGCACAGTGGAGAAAACAACCAGGGCTTGACCTGTCTGGGGGCAGAACTCAGGATTAAGTGTGGTGTGATGAAGAGAGAAAGAGGAATGAAAAACCTTTTGCAAATGAGGTAACAAAAATGTGTTTTGGCAGCTGGACAGGTCTGTGAAATCCCAGGCAAAATATAGGTGGGCTAAAAATTGCTGCCATGCTCAGGGACAGTGCTAATCCAAGATGTGTATGCAGAACTAAGATTTTTTCCCCAGGAGCATATCTTTTTTTTCTTCCAAGCCACCCATCAGCCTGCATTGGGTGGCATCCCTGCACATTCCTGGTATGTGCAGGAGGGCCCAGGGGGGGTCCTGTGAGCTGCCCTGGCTCTCCATCTCCCTCACATTCCCAGAAACCCTGCACAGACTCAGCAAGGCCTTGAAAAGCATCCAAAGGCATCCAACTTGCTTTTCATTAAGGAAAATGAAGCACCTGGATTGGTCCCAGGCAGGGCACAGGGGTGGGAGCAGAAGGAAGAGCAGGCTTTGGGCTCCAGGGCCAGATGAAGGTGCTTCTGGAGAACAAAGGTTGAGTGGGAAGCCACAGACAGCAGGCTACAAAATGACAAATGCTGAGCTATTCCAGATGTTTTTATTTTTCAATTAAATAGAAAATAAAAATTGTCCTCACCTCTTGCAAGATCTGGGGCCATGAGGCTAAAGAGCACATTTTATCACTGCCATCTGTTTGAAAGCAGGAGCCTGCAGGCATCTTCTGAGAGCAGGGCTCACTTTTCTGAATGCACTAAGCTGACCTTTGCTGCACCAGGCCCAGGAATTGCCTGCTCACCAGGACTTGGGTCCAGGCTGTCTTCTGCAGCCAATGCTGTGCCCTCTTCTGCCTGGAAAACACCTTCTTTGGCTCTGGCAGCAACTCATCCTCCTTCTTGGAGCTGGGCCAATGGGCAACCACAAACAGGAGTGGCCCCGGCACAAAGGAGGAGGAGGCTTGTGATGAAATTGTTGGACCATTCCCCTGGCTGGCTTCAGTCTGTGCTGCCTGGACACCTCATTTGTTGTTTCACACCTTGCTGGCAGGGCAGGAGAGCTGATGGCTTCTGCTAGGACATGGTGTGAGTGCTGGGGACAAGCTGCACTCCAGCTATGAGTCTAAAATGAATTTTTTCCCCTTGTCTGCCATCAGTGAAGGATTTTTCTATGACAAACTCTTGGGTACTAACAGACTGTCTGGTAGCAGTGGAAGGAGTAGCAGAGCAATTTCCAGTAGCTCTGGGCAAATTCAGTTAGATGAAAATTGAGTAACCACAGGAGCTTGTTCACAAATTTTGTCAACTGAAGCTCAGAAGACACAAGGAAGAGACTCTCCAGAAGCTTCCTTCAACCACAGATGCCAAGAGAAGAGAATCCAGCTCTGCAGTGACAAGATCCATGCATCTGCATGGAATTCAAATGGAGTCAAGTTCATTGCAAATCAAGTGGCCAGGCACTTGATTTCCTTCCCTCCCACAGCAGTGTCTCAACATTGTCATTAATGCAGGTGGCTCTACCCTTCCCACCTCCTGCTGAAGTCATGAAAGAAGTGCCAAACATGCCAGCATGGATGTGTCAGCCTCACCCTGTGCCTCCTGGTGTCCTCCAAAAAAAATCCTGGTGCCTTCATCAGAATTCTATGAATGAGCAGAGAAGAGGAGCCTGGGGAAGGTACTGACAGGCTCCCTGGTGTTGAGTCCCAGTCCAGGGATCTGCAGCCCACAACTACCAGCTGAAGGAAACACCTGAGGAGCAAATGTGTCCCCCAGAGGTACCTGCTCTTTACAGGCAGGTGGGAGGAATGCTTCTGTGGCTATGTCGAGACCTGAAATTCTCCTGTTCTGGAACAGATCTTTTGGATCACCTTGAGGAAGGTATTTAATCTCCCCGTGTTTCTATTCCCCAAGTGAAAGACAGAAATAGCAGCGCTGCCTGCCTTCCAGCAGAGTAAGTGTATTAAAGATTGTGAGGTGATGGTAGTCCTGGAAGGGCCTCGATGGAAGAGATTAATTTGAATGCATTTGTTGTGCATTACTCCCTCAGCCCTGAGTTTTAATCTTCTCTTCTCCATCATTGTAACCTAAATTTCCTTGAGCTGTCTCACCAGAACTCAGTCTCAGTTTAATCCCTGCCTTGTTTGAGTGATTTCTCCAATTTCTTCTTTAGCAGATGATGAGGTTTATGCTAGCCCCCATCCCTCCTCTCAGTCTATCCCAGGAGAGCTGCAGTGGTTTATCTGGGAGCTTGTGCAACTTCTCAGGATAATCCCTCTTCTCTTTTTCCAGACTAGTGATGTGTGTTTCACAGCCTTTTCCAGACCTGCTGCACTGCCTCGTGCTGGGGAGGTTGGAGGGAACATTTCCACCAAAGCATCAGCAGCCTGCAACTCCTCTTGGCTCCCTCAGGATGTTTTGGTCTGGGCAGAGGTGCCGGGGCACCCCTTGTTCATGCAGGTGGGAGCCCTGTGTTTCACAGAGGTGCACCTGGCAAGCTGGGAGCATCATAGAATCAGGAAATGGGTTGGATTGCCTTGGGAGTGACTTAAAAAAAATCATCCAGTTTCAACCCCCATGGACAAGGACACCTTCCCCTACACCAGGTCACTCAGAGCCTCATCCAGCCTGGCCTCGAACAATTCCAGGGGTGGAACATCCATAATTTCAGTGCTATGTTTGGATTCTTTTTGGTTTGTTAACTTCCAGCTTTTTTGACTGGTTTTTTTTCCAGCAGGATTATTTGATAATCTATTATCAAACAAATCCTGGCTCACATAGGCAGAAATGTTCAGGAGGCATATCATTCCCAATTTATTAGCTTGGTTCACATGATGTTATCGAGAATTGGTTGTAATGCTTAGTGGCATTAACAGTGCCTTCCTATCATAACGGCAACATTTACTGCCAGGGGCACTATTTGCGCAGCAGTTGTGTTACACCACAAATAATTCTATTACATACATTCAATTTGTATCATTACACATAACACAACTATGTCTGCTGCACCATCTCATACTTCATTAATGCTCGAGGCAGAACAGCCTCACGTAAGTACCCTTCTGGGCACTTTTCATTGGAAATGATATTCCACTCATTATTAAAGTGTAGATCAAAAATGACATTTCCTGACTATTAAAAATACAGAAAGAAAAGTCACTGCTGTATTAATAAAGAAGACCAAATAAAATTCATTACTCTGAAAATGTTCACTCTACAAATTTAAGGGGATGCTGTCAGGATTGCTAAACGTCAAATATGATGAATCTTATTTTCTTGCATTTCTCTGCAAATTTCCATCAATTCTATGCATCCTTGCCTTGATAAAAAGCACTAGCATAGGTTGCCTAGAGATGCTGTGCATGTTCCACCCCTAGAATTGTTCATGCCCTGGCTGGATGGAGCTCTAAGCAACCTGGTCTAGTGGAAGGTGTCCCTGCCTACGGCAGGGTGTTGGAACTGGATTATCTTTAAGGTCCCTTCCAACCCAAACCTTTCCATGATTTATGAGAATGTCCCAGGTAGTCTTCCAAGAGAAGCAGATGGTAACAAATAATAGAATCAGACATTTCACCACAGGAACATGAAGTTTCTTTCACTTTGGAAGTTTTCTGGGTAGGATCTACTCCAACAACAGAGCACAATCCTTATAATTTAATCCAAGCTGCAAAGAACATGCACACATCTCCTAAAAAACTCAGTAATAAAAAAATGCACCTTGATCCATGCAGACAGCCCTTGTTTGAGGAGGTCTCCATGCTCATGAAAATAAATCTACCAGGTGTCAAATTAAAGGGATTTTTTTTAAAGCATTTATGGGCACATTACATGATCTGTGTCATGCTGTGGGAAGGGATATCAAAGAGGTTATTTGTAAAACAAGATACCAGGAGGTCAATTGTCACCCCAGCTCATGGTGACAAACTCCTGTTTGTGTCAGCCACTGAACAGGGATCTGGAAGTCTAAGCCCAGTCAAGGATTAAAGGTCAAGTCCACTTAGCCTTGTGAGAGAGCTGTATCTGGAGGTTCTGGGACAATTCAGACAGCAGTGAGGTAGATTTAAATAAATTAAAGAACTTTTTTTGCATTTCCAACAAGCAGGAGCAATTTCAGCTTTCAGTACAGGATGAGGTGAGGAGGGCAGAATGTGGATTGGAAATATTTGCACATGTGATATTAAAGCACACATGAATCACCTTTTTGTGAGACAGATACAGAGACACAAGACTTGGCCCATCTCTAACTTAGGACATAGCTAAAAAATAATGGAGATTTTGAACATATTTTTGAAGAACTCTCTAAAACTAATGGCAGTTGAAAGGCAGATGAAGTAGCTATTTTATCTGGCAAGCTTCCATGCAAAATTTGCTGTTGATGCTGGCTCAGACAGATGGAGATTTGAGAGGAGGGGGAAGAACAAAGTGCCATAGGGCTTTATTGGATGAGCCTTGAAAGTTTTCTGCAAGCTTCTATTGCAAGGTTTATGAACCTTGTGCTTGTTAACTTCAGTTTTGCTCAGTGTTTTAACCCTGCTTTATCTCCTGTGGTCCAGATGACACATTTACACATCTTTAGAAAAATCAGTGGGATGCTCTTCAAACAACGTGTGACTTTGCACCAGCGAGGGCAGAAACTTGATGGTCTCACCTCAATAGATAGAAGTTTTTCAATATGGCTATAGAAAGTGCTTTTCCATGAAATGTCTACTTTGGTTAGATCACGTAACTTTAGTGCTGGCTGGTGCTTCCGTAAGATGAAGAGTAAGAATAACTCACGAATGTTTAATCATTTGTCTGTGCACTGGTCAAAAATGGTAATTTGAGCTTCAATCTGTAGAAATTTAGCAAAAGGAGTTGGACACTCAGAGGATAAAAATAGAAAAAACTGCTTTTGAAGGATTTTTCCTTGCTAGTGCTGGTATGTCGACAAGTTGTCTAAAAGGTATGAAACTGGAATATCTATTGAGGGCACAAATTTGGGTTGTGCTGCTGAAGCAATTCTTGATTTGCAGTGCATTTAAAACGATAGTGCTTTCTTTATTTACCCTTTTCTTCCCTTTAGAGAACTGAAAGCCCCATGTCACCCAAGATCTCTGGTAAAGTGTCTGACAGAAGACAGCCATGGTCCTCATCCACCTCAGGCTTGATGTGCACCAGCATCTTCCCATCTCTCTCAGGACCTGAGCACTGCCCTAGAAAAGCTGTGAAGGGCAAGTGAAGGGGAAAAAAAAAAAGCTATGAAGGGGAAAGTGTCAGCAAAGGTGCATCAACCTGGATTCTTCTTCATTTATCTTTCACCTTTATCTTTTGTAATGTCCATAGCTAGCTGCCTTGCCCTCTTTCATGCAATTGGCCATCTCATGAAAAACCCTAAAAAATTCAAACCCAGTATTCACTGAATCATTGACTCATGGAATGGTTTAGGTTGGAAGGGGACCTTAAAGATCATCTTGTTCTGATCCCCTGCCATGGACAGGAACACCTTCCACTGGACCATGTTGCTCAGAGCCCCATTCAGCCTGGTCTTGAACACTTCCAGGGATGGGGCAGCCACAGCTTCTCTGGGCAACACCTGTGCCAGTGTTGTTTCTGTAACCAGTGTGCACTAATAATTTGCTTCTACCTTTCCCAAATACTAAGGGATTTGGGCTTGGGCCACATTATTTTGGCAGAGGGAAATGCCCAAATTTCTCTATGTTCCGGCCTAGCACTTGAAAAATGAATTTTTTCCCTGTACTGAGGAATTCAAGTGTTATTCGCTTTTTCTATTTTTTTAATTTTTTTTTTTTTTTTTTTTTTTTTTTTTAGGGAGATGGATGGAAATCATATCCTGCTGTTCACCCAACTGAAGCTCATGGAAATGTTTTACATCTCCAAGAAAATCAATGGTTACAATTTTTAAAACTACCATTTCTCCAAATTCTCAACTGGTTCCTTGGTTCCTTTCTCTGGTGCATTCCTCCAGCAAGAGGAAGGGGAGAGACCAGCCATAAGCAAACAAAGCCCTTTTCCCAGTAGCTCAGATGCCGACTCTCCCTCTCTTTGGCACCTGGAGCAGGCTGTCTGCTCTGGACTGAAAGTTGTCTCATCAGATTCGCATTTCAGCCTTGCCACCTGACATGTTATGACAAGCTTTTAACTTTGGAGCAGCAGTGCATGGAAACACGTCACTGCTTTAGGAGCAGCACGGCACAGGCAGCCAAATCCAGCTCCTGCCGCAGGGGTGTCAGCACCTCTGAGCCCCACACCCATCCCAGCCATGGCTCCTGCCAAGGGAATGACTTGGGATGCTTCACATGGCCTAAGCCGACCTGAGGTAAATGTGTGACTTCCAACAAGTAAGAGACTGGGAGCTAAGAAGTGAAGCTGGGTGGCATTTTTCAAGAAATAGGTGCTTCTAGTTTGCAGGAGCTTGGTTTGTAAAACCAAGGCTGTCTAAGAACCCAAAAAGAGGATGTTGGAACTGGAAACTTCCCATTGGGATCAGGTGGTTAACAAGGGCATGAGCTCTGCTGGTTTATCTGTGCCTATTGCTACTGGTGATGGAGGGGAAATACAAGAGAATTCTGGAAAAATTCTGTAGAGATGAGTCTACACTTCAGAGTAGCTGAGGACAGCTACACTTCAGCTGGCAAGAGCTGAGGAGCAGGAGCTGGTGCAGACTTCGTGGTCTCAATGGCTTGTTCTGTATTTATCCCATCACTGCTCTCTATCCATTTAGGCACACCTGAGTGATACCAAAAAAGGCTTTTGACAACAAGCTGTCTCTGCTTTCCCAGCCACCCTGTGCATTGCTGTGGGTTTTTTGTGGATGTATTGTGCTCTGAGGAGACAGTCACCGCTGACAGAGCTGCTTCCTGGGGCTGCCAAGCACCCAACCCTGCTGAGCTCATCCTGCTCCCTGCCATTGCTTCATCACAAAAAGAGACTGAGCAGGTGAAAGCAGCCTTTTAACCAGCTCTGTGACTCCAGGGTGCACTTGGGAGATGACCCACCATGGTCCCTTCCAACCTTCCCCATTCTGTGGTTCTCTGTATTTCATGAGAACTCAACACTTCTGACAACCTGCATTAATTAGCCTGTTTGACATTTTCAACAACATTTGCCTCAACCTGAGAGTACAACTCCAGTAATTACAGCAGGCCAGTACTGAGGGAAAGCAGTGTGACCCAGCCAGTGTCCTACAGCTGAGGCCTCTTCATCCCTCCACCAGAATGGACTGACCACAATCTGAGACTGAGTTGTCACAGGCCAAATCCAGGCCAGGGAGTGCACTTGGCACAACACCAGCACTGGGTGACCCCCAGACAGGGCTCAGCCACTGGGCACGTTCAGCACAATTGTGTTTCTCAAGATCAGCATGGGCTGTGGGGAGCTGTGTGCTGCAAACTCCCCTATCTGTGTGCAGCGTGAGAAGGGCAGGTTGGTCATGGCCAAATTTCAATGACCACCCACAGGAAAAATCTCATGGCCTTGTTGCTCTCTGAATTTTCAGGAAGGAAAAAACCCTAAAGCCTAACTGGATGTAAGGTTTGGCTTTGGAGCTCCTCCTGGGACAACTCAGAGAAAAACTTAGATGAAGTCAGCTCCAGAGCAATCAGGGTTGATGCCAGCTTGCATCTTGCTGGACCATTTCATGGGCAGAGTAGGAAGATAAGATGTCAAAAAAAGGAACAATTGGATCAGCTGCCACCATCAGCACTGAGAGCTTTGGCTGTCCTGCTCTCCCTGCCCTACTCATGCTGTGTGGGCTCCTTGCTGCTCCTTCCCTCAGGCCCTTGGCAGGGAGGGACAGCTGATGTTGCTGGATGGCTCACATGTCCTTGCATCAGGACAACGGCTGGTGTTAGCCAGGAGAAGAATTCATGCTGACAAAAAGGGGAAAAATGAATTCTTGCTCTCTCAATGCTCCCAAATCCATCCTGCAGCAATGGCAGCATCATTGCAAGACTGCTGGCTTCCTCACAGCCACTGAGTTATCTTCAGGTTTAATTGTACTGTGGGCTTTTCTGTGATCCATTTGTTTGAACTGAATATTCCTTGGGACTGGTTCAATTTTCCACCAACCTCAGTCCCAAGACAGGACTTCAGTCTTCTAATGAGGTCAAGAAGCTACTGTGAAATTCAGAGCAAATGAGAAAAAAGAAACCCTGGTGACAGGTCACTCACAATTTTAAAGAGCAAGAGCCATCCCTCCCTGGCAGGCTGCCTTTTTCTCCCTGTAATCTGTCCCACAAAGAGGATGGGAGATAATTCAATGGCAGATCCCTCCCCTGGACTGATAAAAGGGGCTTTAATTTACCAGCGTGGTCTTGGCACTGCAAAACAACATTAGAATGATGACTCCCCTCATGCCCAATGCACTTCCAAACCTTATTTATAAACTTGAAAAAAAGGACCTGAGGATTCATTATCCTTTGGATTAAAAAGGAGACAAACAGCACATATGTCTCGAAGTTTCCCTTATTTAATACCCACAAATAGTTTGTCTGATGCACTATCTTCCATTAAAAAAAAAAAAAAAAGTGTAATTTTCTTGTGGTTAGTCTCCTGTTTTCAGAGGAAAAGAAAAAACAAAAAAGAAATTATCACCTCTGTAGATGGGAAAGTAGAGGCAGAAAGAGGGCAAGAGAACTATTCTACAGAGCTGGAAAAGGATCATATTGCTGATTATCACAGTAGTAATTTTATCACAAGTCCTGTAACTTTGAGGGCAGACTAGCTAATGATTCAATTAGCAGGGAAAATATCCATATTGCTGCTTGACATGTGCTGGGCAAATCTGTCACTCATTTTGTCATATATCTGTGTACCTACACCGGGAGTCAAGTTTAGAAAATCCTTTTTGTCTACCCTTATTCTTTGCATTAAAAGAAACAAAACAAAACAAAACACCTTCACTGGCTCTTTCCCTAAGCCCCAGCATTCAGGGCAGTGAAGAATGGACTTTTTCATAATTAGCGCAGAAAAAAAAAATACACTTTTTAGTCTTATTCCCTAAAAGAAAACAATTGGCTCTTTATTGAAGGTTGTTCTGTCTTTCTTTTTTATCAGATTCTCCTTAAAAACTCCAGCATCCTTTTGCCAAGTGTTAACCACGCTTGCTGGAAGCACTGCACTCTCAGCAGTAATTACATCCATGAGTGTTGTGTCATTTAGTTATCAACAGGAAAGGCAGGAGACAGTGCCTACCAGAAGGAGCAAGTCTTGGGAAAAGCCTTTGGAAATGGATACATAAAAAAAACCCCAAAGACCTGAAACCCCCATCACAGGATCCACGGGTGATTGGTGCCCTGGCAATTGGCCGAGAACTCATTAATGTTAGAAATCATTCAAACTTGAAGAAAAGACAAACAAAAGTCAACATTTGGTGTGATTTTGATAGCTCCAATTTAAGAAATAGAAAGGGAGGGACTTTGTTAGTGTACAAATCTTCTGAAAAACTTCTTGAGCTCAGAGGGTTCCTCTTCTCTGTCTCCTGCAGGACAACTGATTGGAGAGAAGCAAGGAGAGATTTTTATTTGTGATGTTTTGCACTGAACCATAATGGGAGGTGGTACAAAGTGAGACCTGAAGGGTGATGGCTCTTTGGCGGTGACTGAAGCTCTCTGATGGCTGTTAACCCCCTATCACTGGGGTTTTGAACTGGGCCAGGGAAACAAATGTCTGTGCTAATCCTGTTAGAGGGAGAGGCTTACCCTGGGTATCTGTCAGCAGGAACCTCTACCTCCAGGCCTTGGTAGCACTGACTTCTTAGCCAAAGCTTCCTGCTGTGTACAAAGTATCCCATCACAGAATCACAGACTATCTGGAGTTGGAAGGGACCCCCAGGGATCATCAAATGGCCCACACAGGATCAAAGCCACAACCCTGGTATCCTTAGCACCATGTTCCAACCAGCTGAGCCAGTCTCAGGGTCATCGCTGAGCCCACGAGCAGAGCAAGATCTTCCCATGGTGCTGCCCAGACCAACTCAAGCCAGTGATGGCAGCATCAGCTCGCCGAGGTCACCGTGCCATCGCTGCCGGCCCAGGTGTCAGAGCAAGGAGGAGAGATCTCAACCTGTCCTCACCACAGACCTGCCTTGGGACTGACTGCCAAAACGGAGCCATGCCATGCCTGCCATCATCTGCGTGGCAAAGAGAGGACATGAGAACCCACTGAGGAAAGTGCAATCTCCTCCCTGAAGTCTTCCCCGCAAGCCAGCTCATCGGCAGCCACTTTGGGAAGACTGCATTTGCTGCTCATCAGCTGCACTGTGTCTTACAGGAACTGAAATAGCCCAGGTTTGGGTTGGTCCCGAGCAGAGGGCAGAAAAGAGAAAGGGAGAAGGCTGTGCTGCAGGGCAGGGGGATCCAGGCAAAGCCTTTTGGGGAGCAGGCTTGTCTAACAGCATTTCATTTTCTACTACTAGAACTGCATGTTGACAGATTTCAAATATCTTCCTAAGTCCCAGTAGCCTGCCTGAAATTGCTATGTCTTTATTAGACCATTGCTGGTCCTTCTGAAATGTGAGTCTCACTGGCTGCATCCAAACCTTGTGCTTGAAGAACATTCATAATTAAAGCAGATTGGGCCTTTGGGCAAGAAGGGGGTACAAAGCATTTCCCAAAGCATTTTCTACTCCAATTTCATTGTGAGGAAATAAAACTGAAGGATGATGCAGGGATTAGGATTGAGACAAATATGAGTTTGGTGGGTCAATTTTATTTTGAGAGTTTGAGAAACACAGGAAGCCAAAGTGATGATCCCAGAGGGTTTAACACAGAGGTTTTACCCTCTCATAAATACAAGGGCTTTAAAACCACTGTTAATTTGCTAACATCTTTTTATTTTAGAAATGCCTTAGAGCTGTTTTCTTCAATCATTTTGGAATGTGAGCTGAAACAAAGCCATCCAGGCTGAACCAGAGGGATAAACTCCCCATTTCCCCAGTTCAAATAGAAATGAAATCATCTCTCATCAGACAGGTCCTACAAATGTTGTGCCATAGACTTTCTGCTGCCTCCCACACAAGAAACCATCGGGCAGGAAATAAGGGCATGAAAAACAGGTTTCTGTGGCAGTAAAGCAGAACTGGTTTGATGGCTGACACAGGATGTCATGAGCACTGAGGTCCGAGAAGGAAAGTGTAGATGCATCAGAGTCACCTTCCTCCTGGCAGCCTTAGTTTAAACATAAAATATTTTGCAGCTGTTGTTCCTGCTGCAAAACTTCTTTCTCTGCAAAGGTCTGGGCCCATTTTGTTTGTAAATGGCATCAGTTTGGTTTGTGCTGCTGGGGGGAGCCCAGGTGATGCTGCTGATTGGGTGTGGGGAGAGAGCCTCAGTTCCAGGAAACGATTGTGCAGTGCTAGCTCTACCCTGGGGCACCTTCTCTTGTGAAAAAGGAGTGTTGATAAACCAACTCTGTGATGTCACTGGGCCAGCAGTGAATGCCTGCCAGGAGGCTCGCTGTGGGAACAGGGAGAAGGTGTGGATGGGGACTCAAACATTTCTGTGTCTGCATCAATTTACCTGAAAAAAGGGAGGGGTTCATACATATGTGCTGCCCTGCGTGTTGGTGAAGTCTAGTTCAGGCCGAGTGCAGAACAGTGGGATAGCTGGAAGCCTTCTTGAATGGTCATTATGGTTTAAAAACATCCCAAACCCCTCAGATTGGTTGTTTAAATGTAGACAATTTGCTGGGCAATCTAAAATAACATGTTTATTGTGGTTTTGGCTGAATTGAGTGACTAAAGTGCAAAGCAGGTGGTGTAACAAGGTGGAAGATCTCATGCTTATCTGCACTTGCTGTGCATTCGGCCCACTGCAATAATGATGAAAAGTACTTTTCCTGCTTTTCCTACCCCTGTGGCTTTGGAATGCTTTAGCAGATGTACAATGAACAGCTGCAAAGCAAAACATGTTTTTACCTGCCAGCCACAGCAGCAAAATTGTGAAGTTGATGTTTTATGACCGTCAAATTACCCCAAGCTGGGACAAACTGCAGGAGATACAGAACAGAGTAGAGCAGAAAGAAAAGACCACAAAGCTTGGGGTGAAAAAAACAGTAATAACTTTTGGAGCCAGTCTGAGCCTTCTCCAGTTTGTTTCTTAAATCTTGGCCTTCCTGGGATTGCCTCTGCCTCTGGTGACAGCGTAACGGGATGTATGCAGTGGGAACATTGCATTTCTGAAGGCTCAGTTTTATCCAGTTGATGAAAAATAAAAGATTAATCTTAACCAGGGGCAAGGAAAAGTTAATGGGAACGATGTGGTTTGTGTGCTACTCTGCTTGCTGATTGGAACTCCCACCCAGGGCTATCTCCTGTGGTCACTTTACAGCAGGCACTGTGCTAAGCAGGCTGGTTATAGCCCTTTGTCTTCATGGGAGAGCTCGACAAAGGATTGCCATCACAAAACGGGTTTTTCATCTCTGCTGAACGTATATGCTGATGAGAGAAAAGTGATGATCTAAGGTATCAACCGTCCCCCTCTGCTGCTGGCAATGTGCCTTGAGCTTCTCCCATGTGACACCTTCTCCCGTGCTTCTCCTCTCAGGAGGATGAAAAACGTATCTAATGCTTTCATAGGGAGAGTACGGTTTTTATTTAGGCTTGAAATAGATTTCTTGAATAGCTTCTGGAGCACTCCTCTTTCACTTCTCAGTTCTCATGAGGCAGAAAGAAAATTATCACAGGCACATCTTCATTGCCTTGAGATCCCCAATGGGGATCGCAGAGCTTAACTAATTATAAAGCCTACTGCTTCTCAAAATGACGCTTCTGGACAGCCTTGTTATGGCACAGAGCTGTCAATGCCATTTCCAGCTCTCAGAATTGAACAGGGCCTATAAATGACCTTTCTTTGCTGGGTCAGGGAGATGAGCTAGCATTTTCTTGAAAAGATGAAAATGAGATTTCCAGCCTCTTGATATCCCAACTTGGCCAGCTGCTTTCCAGAAATCAGTTGCTGGGGTATCTCACTTGTGTGCTCATAACAGGAGTGAATCTTTCCTAATGTTTCTTTGTGTTGTCTTCGCAGACTCTTTTCCTTCATCTCACTGTTCGTAGCTGAATTTCTAGCTCAGGGTTCAGTGGTAAGAAGATTTAGTACCTAATGAGGCAAGTTTGCTTTAAGTCTGGTCAAACATCCAAGTACAATATCTTCCTTCCTTTACTCAACGCTAAAATAACAGTCAGGACTCACCAGAGCTAAGAAAATATCATCTTGTGTCAGCTCCCAGACACTTGGCTGAATCTCTGAGGATGCAGATCTGTCCCAGTCCCTGAGCCCTGTGCCTCTCAGTCTGGCTGTTTGCTTTGGCAAACATTAAGCTAACTGAAAAAAAAAATATCCTTGCTTCTTAGCAAGCCAAGTATGTGGGACCTAGATGGAAATTTAATGAGAAGATGTGAGGAGCAAAGCTGACAAAACAGTGACCTCTCCTCTGAGGTGAGCCAGCCCCAGTCCATCCCGAGGCACTGTGATTAATGAACATTGGTTCCATAATTGCATTGGTTCCAGCCCAAAGCAAATGGACACCAGTTCTATCACAGGGCTGGTTTATTGGGATGCCAATTTCATAGCACTGAACTCTGGGCTCAAGAGAAGCCTTGAGCTGAGCCATCACAAAGAATCATTGAATTATCTGCAACTTCTACCACAAGCATGTTCCGGGGTCAGGGCTGGAGCAATCTATCTGAGTGTGGGGTTGGCCACTCTGTGTGATTTAGCAAATAATTTATTGAAGAGAAGTTAATAATAGAACTTATTATAGGGGTTTCTATATTTGGGTTGGTTTAAAATGAAAAGTAATCTGCATAAATTATCCTGGCTGCATCCAAAGCAGTGTGGGCAGCAGGTTGAGGAAGGGGATTCTGCCCTGCTCTGGTGAGATCCCATCTGCAATGCTGCATCCAGCTCTAGGGTCCTCAGCAGAAGAAGGATGTGGACACACTGGAGTGAGTCCAGAGCAGGGTCACGAAGGTGATCAGAGGGATGGAGCACCTCTGGCAGGATGAGAGAGCTGGAGCTGTTCAGCCTGGAGAAGAGAAAGAACCAGGGAGGACTTAGAACACCTTCCAGTACCTAAAAGGGCTAGAGAAGAGCTGGAGAGGGACTTTTTACAGGGACATGCAGTTATAGGACAAGGGGGAATGACTTTAAACTGACAAAGGAATATTTTAAATTGGATATTAGGAAGAAATTCATCACTGTGAGGGTGGTGAGGCTCTGGAACATGTTGCTCAGAGAAGTTTGACCTTGGTCCTGGTGTTCTTGCCTTCTTCTAGCCATTCAATAGTGGCTGGGACCTGGGATTAACTTCTTAAAATAATGTAAAAACTTGAATCTATGAATTTGATGCATATTGAATATTGGCCTTTCAAGCCTAATTTTTTTCTTTTTTAAATAATAGTAATATGTAGACCCTCTTACTCTGGTATTGACTTCCATTCCTGGGGCATCCATACCAGAGGAGGTGACCCCTTGTCAAAGACCTGTCATTTTAGGGTCAGATGTTCTTAGGAGTTTAAGATTAGACTTTATTTACTGCAGACCTTGCTGGGAGATGGCAAGAGATCAGACAAGAGTATCAGAATGATCCCCTTTGGCCTATTTGTCTTTCTGTACAAGCAGTGATTATCTTCTCTCTAAGCCCCTCTTGGTTTTAGGTGGGGTTTAAAAAAATACATCTCCCAAACATCAAAGTTAATGAAATTAATAATGTATTTAAGAAATAAAATTGCTCGACATAGGGTCAAGTGAGACAGTAAGGCATGTCTTGGTGGATGGGGAGGGAGGGAGGGAGGGAGGGAGGGAGGGAGGGAGGGAGGGAGGGAGGGAGGGAGGCAGTGGGGATGCTCTGACACTCCTGCCCAGGCAATGCCTGGCCACAAAAACTGCTCCAGTATTTCTGAAAGGCACCGAAATGTGTCCTGTACACAGCTCACATTCTCAATGTCTAATTAATCACAAAGTCCAAGATGGTGTGGAGATGATCTACAGGTCTGTGTCTGAGTTGTACCACGTGCCCATTTCTGTTTTAGTTCCATAAATGAAGTAATTTTAGTTTTATACATGTTAGAGGAAGTAATTTAGGTGCAGCAGGTCTCTCTGGCAGGAGCCAGGGGATGGTTTTGGGTCTTGCAAAGATTAATCTGTCCTCTTTAAGTGCTAAACCCTTCATCTAAACTGACGTGAGACTCCTAAACACTTTTCTATTACACCTCATTACCCAGATACATAACTCTGGTCAGGAAAAATTGCCTTCCAGCAGTGGGAAGTGATTCATTTTTGGTGTGAGCAGAGCCCATGCAAGTTTGACATGAGATTTTAGCAAGGTAGCAGGAATTAAAGGGCACATCTTGAGCTGATGAGACATTTGGTTATCAGGATGTTTAATGTCACAGTGTAAATAATCTCTCACCACCCCATTAAATGAGAGGCTTTCAGGTTATTGTTAATGACCACCTCCTAATCCTAACTTTCACAGTGTGCTAATTCAAGGTCTCCCAGTGCTTTTTGCAGAGCACAACTATTTTCCAGTTAGGACTGTCCAGGGAAAAGGATGCTGGGCTGAAATGCACAATGGTAGGTCAGCAGGGGCATGAATCCCTAAGGCCATTGCTCAGGGGTGTTTATTTACCCAACTTGAAAATAAACCTGCTGCTGGGAGGAGGGGAAAAAACCTTCTTCCAGGTTTAACCAGAAAGGAAGAGGAATGCACATTGCTAAAAGACTGAAATTATTCCATAATTGACACCAAGCTGAGTCTAGAAGACCTTGATTTTTGGAAATACATTGAACTGCTCCTCTAACGACTTAATTTTAGATGCTATCAGCACCCACAGTGAGGGTTTTTTTTTTTTTTTTCTGTGGAGGGATTAAATAATTATGTAAAACCAAATTAAACCCAGCAAATATTTGCACTGCAGTAATTCCTTGGGCAGTGCCATGACAGAAAGCAGTGCAACACTGAAAGAAAGCTGATAAATTATATTTATTTAAACTTGCAATTAAAGAAAAACAAAACCCAAGCCCTCTTCATTTGATGCTCAGAAGGGCTTCACAGAGGGTCAAAACTGTTAGCACATCTTGAGGGTATTCTCTGCCAGGCAGTGACAATTGTGAGGCCCTCCCTGATGAAAGATGATCCCCTCTTTGCACTAAGCTGTGACGATGCTCTTCACCTTTCAACAAGTCCATTTCTTGCTGATGTGTGATATTAGGGCTGTGAAGGTGACCTCCCCTGACAGCAATGCCAGGTGGATGCTCCTGAGCACTGGGCTCTGCAGGTTTGCATAAGAAAATGCTTACTCCTGAGCGTGGCTCCTGGCTGAGAGGTTTTATTTGGATGTTTGTCAGTTAATTTCTGCGCTTCACATATTTTAATTACTCAGATAAAAAAGTAAGTCTTTTATAATGTTCTAATGTGAGAGCTAAAATCACTCTTTTAATGCAGAGGTAGCAGCATTTGCTGGTTTGCCATCCCAGTTGCTGAGCTCCATCCTGGGGCTTGTGTCCATGTCCTGTGAGGGGATTTGTTTGCTGCTGGCCCTACTGGCACAGACACCGTGTCCTTGCTGGGGCATTTCAAGGAGAGGGAGGAAGAAGGGTTCAGAGTCCATCTTGGATGATGGTGCTCTTCCATGGCTGCCAAAAGAAAGGGAATCTGCTGGCTTCATCTGCAAAGCCGCAGATTACCAAAGATGGGAAGGGAGGATTATGGTGGTGGTGATGATGATGATGATGATAAATGAAGATGCAAAACCTATATGTTTTCTGTGCTGTGAACCGCAAGGAGTTGGCTGGCTGGCTGATGCACAAAATGCTCATCAAATACAGAAATGAAGCTTATTCAGGCAGTTGTCTTTCCAGGGTGTCAGTCTGCTAGAGAAAGCTGTACCAAAGCTGGCCTCTACCAACCAGTTATGTATTTTGGGGGGTTTTATAAGCAGTATTTCTATTGAAACATCAGTTCAGCCCAGCATGCCTGGAGTCTGCAACTCCTGATAAATTAACAGCTGTTTTCTGCTTCCACCACACTGGCCAGATCTTGCTTATCCCTTCCCAGACACTCCAGGGGGACACAAAATCTACATTTGTCTCTATAAAAATGTGCTGATGGTGGTAAGAAGTTGCACTCCTAGCTTTCTCTAGCACAGGATGCAGAAATGTCATTTTGTGCTCTCCATAAACAGCAACAGTTGGAGGCTGCAGGAATATTTGAAAGCAACATGGCTATGTTTGCTCCAGTCTTATTTATTTCCCAGATCTGCTTTTGGCTTTGCTAGAGACTGGTGCTAGGGCTACGTGAATGTTCAAGCAGCTTCAGCTCTTAAAGCCTTTGGAAAGGATCTGGCTTTAGTAAGGACCTGCTTTGCTACAGCTATGAGCTCTCCATCCTTCCAGAGCAGCCTCTTAAACAAACTCCTGCTGATCAGGGACTGACCTAGTGCCTTGTTTGTTCACTAGTGATGAAACAACTCTGCATAAATTCCCAAGTCTCTCTGTAAATAGATCCTTACTGAGGTCCTGCCCTTCAGGCTTTGGTTGTGAAAGGTATGAGAAAAGCTCTGAAGCAGATGAGCTGCCCTCTCACCTGTTGAAGTGTTGGATAAAGCAAAGATATACCTTCAAGGTCCCTTCCAACCCAAACCATTCCATGATTCTTTGACCTGGAGGCAAGGGTGTACCCTGGCTGGAAAGAGCAAAAGACATCTGCAGCTATTAAGACCTGTGTTTGTGAAATCCCACAACATGGTGTTTTACAAAAGACATAGGGATTTGATCAGACAAAGTGCAGGATAGCTGGTCCAAGGGAAGGCAACTGGGATATGGATGTGGACAATCATATATTGTATCATTGGATCAGCAAGGATCTAAAATATAACATCCACAGCAGTGTCTTACTGATGCTTGCTGTTCAGGGGAGCTGAGCCTCCAGTGTAGGCCAAACAGGACTTAAAGGATGGTCTGGTTTTTATTCTAAGGATGTGTAGCTCTGCACTGAGCAGGAGGCTGTCAGGACCCATTTCTTCATATGTGTGTGTTTGTTTGGATCAGACCAGAGGTGCCAGCATTGCTTGCCAGGCAGCAGGGATTAGGTTTCCATCCTGTGCTTATAGTATATGTGTCAAAACTGAAAAAAAAATTATTAGGGACAAAGAATTGCTGACCAATTTTTGAGCCTTAGTGATGCTCATCTGGAGTGAATAGAAAGTCTGGAATCAATAGAAAGCCATATTTAGAAAGCTGAGGCCAGATTAGGAAGAGCAAATGCACTGGAAAAGGCAGAAAGGGATAGTCAGAGCAATTAAGAAAGGCAGAAAATTACATTCAACCTTTAGAGACACAAATGGGGTGCTATGTCAGCATTTTAATCATCCATCCTATTTTCAGCACTGTGTTTGGATTAAAACCTCCCTCCATAGCATGTCCTGGGTAAATAAAGCTGGGTCAGGGGCATATTTTCCTGCTCAGTGAGTGAGATAAATCTAGAAAGATGTTTTTCACCTTTTGAGGACAGCTTTTCCAAAGGAGGAGGAGTGGGAGCTCTTAGCCTACTCGCATGTAATGTCTGTTGTGCACATTTCTCCCTCTGCCTTTTTTCCTTTCCTTTTTATTTTTCCTCCCTGAAGGATTTTTGAGCTTTTCTGTGCCACATAGACAGATGAGAGGCCTCCTTTCCTCGGGGGCAGAGGCAGAGCTGTGCACCAGCCTCCAGCTCTGGTGACAGGTTGGATAACTCATGGCAGCTCCCAGGAGGCAAAGGTCATGTGAGGCTTGTGGGCTTCTAAAACCAGCAGCAAAATGCTCCTTCCCTCACCTTGTAAAACACCCTCAGCTTTCTACCTTGATTAAAAAAAAAAAAAAAAAAAGGCAAAAATATTCTGCTGTAATGTTATGCTCTCCATTATAGTCAGGAAAAATACATAGGATGGGAGAGGAGCCATCACCTTGCTAAAATCTAGTCTGTGCAAGTAAAAAACAAAGCCCTACATGTGTCAGTCTGGGTAAACTTCATCTGCTACCTCAAAGTTCCAGACTGCCATTCCCTGATTATTAGTGGTGTATATCAAATAGAAATCGAGGCTAGCACAGAATGGCTTGGGTCAGAAGTGAAGTTAAAGATCATCCAGTTCCAACCCCTCTGCCATGGGCAGGGACACTTTTCACTAGACCAGGTTGCTCAGTGCCCCATCCAATCTGGCCTTGAACTTCCAGGGTTGGGGCAGCCACAGCTTCTCTGGGCAACCTGTGCCAGTGCCTCAGCACCCTCACAGGGAGGAATTTCATCCTAATAGCTAATCTGACCCTGCTGTCTGTCAGTTTAAAGCCATTCCCCCTTGTCCTATCACTCCAGGCCCTTGTCAAAAGTCCTTCTAGTAGGTACTGGAAGGTCACAATCAGGTCACCCCTGAGCCTTCTCTTCTCCAGGCTGAACAACCCCAACTCTCTCAGCCTTACCCCATAGCAGAGGTTCTCCATCTCTCTAATCATTTTGGTGGCCTTGTCTGACCTCACTCCAACAGCTCCATGTCCTTCCTCTGCTGGGGACACCAGATCTGAATGCAGCACTGCAGCTGGGATCACACTTGAGTGGGACAGAGAGGCAGAATCCCCTCTCTCCCTGCTGCCCAGAGGGCTCTGGATGCAGCCCAGGGCAGAGGGGCTTTCTGGGCTCCCAGTGCCCATTTCCAGGTCACGTTGGGCTTCCATCAACCAACATCCCAAGCCCTTCTCCTCAGGGCTGCTCTCAATCCAGCCTCTGCCCAGCCTGTATTTGTGCTTGGAACAAAGACAGCAGACCCAAATCAGCTGTCAGGGCTCTCTGTTTAACTGCAGGGGCAGGTACTTTGGGGTTTAGTTGTGCACTGGGACATTTAGCACAGTGCTGAAGCAGTGGTTAGCAGTCCCCATGGAGGGGGAGCAGTACTCCTCAGAGCTGCCTCAGGGAGAGCACCAGCAATGCCACCTCTTGAAAATTGCTTTTTTCTTTCATCTTCCCTGAGGCCCACGTGCATAAGTTCTGCTTACACGCAACACAGCTGATGGACCTAACCATGGGAATGCCACAAAATGGGAAAACACAGCTAAATCAGAGGGCTTTCCTTTAGTAGCCTTCACAGGAGCCCCATCTTGGCCTATGCTCCATTATACCCTAGTCTGGCATGTTTTGAATAGCAGGAGGTTTCATTCAAAGCTCTATTAACTGCAGTGCAAATTCTCTCTGACTGCTGCAAACATTTTCGAGATAAACAAAATGGAAGTGTATTTATTTAAAAATAATTCCCCCAAGTGACTTAAGCAGTCACTCCAATCAGGATCAGTTTAATATTTTTTATTTAAATAGCCAAGAAAACTTTTGAGAAATGAGAGTGTAGGAAGTGAAGAGCAATTAATCTTGAATACCTCTAAGTCTAGGTTTCAAAATTAGTTCCATCCAGTTCTTGATAAGCAGCTGCTGAATGCAGTAACACCACCGGGACCCTGGATTCCATGGAATTAATTTCTATTTTCTAGTCATCTTCAGCTTTGTGCAACTCCAGATAAGAACCTTAAGAGTTGTGGTTATCCAAAGTACATTTTGGGTGCTGTGAGTATTTGAAAGTTTGCTTTTATACATATAAATTTAGATTTTAAAAATCTAAATTATTGTCTTTTGACCCTGTTTTTCTGGAGCCCTGATTCATTAGCTGTGTCAGAATTCAGTGTATAGATGTTCTTCCTGTGCAAAGTTCTTGCCTGGCTTTTCCCACACAACAGAGTCCACACACTTTGTAGCTGCAACTACAGCCTGTCACATGGTGGTGGCTTTTGGTGGGGACGTGAAGAACAGCAGGAACATGAGCAAACAACAGTGTTCTGATATCGAGAGCCTTTCACACCAAGTTTTCTATGCAGCTCTATAAGGCTTTTAAAAGGGGGGACTATGGGGGTGATACCAAGGGAGGAAGGGGCTGGCCACCAGAGGTACCACAACCAATGAGGAAAGAGGGAAAGGAGAAACCAGAGGAAGTTGGGACATATGGGGACAGAAACTGGGATGGATCAGTGTTATGCAAGACTCCATGGGGAAGTCTTTTCCATCTGCCCAGGTGGAGAGAGACTCTATGGTAAGTCTCTCCAGGGGAGGGCTCTGAGGAAATCCCTGAGAGGAAAAGATCCTGAGGTTTCCACAGTCTGGGACTTACAGGTGGGGCCAGGGACCTCCTATTTAGGTAGCAAAGGTTAGGCTGAGGTTGGTGACTTCTCCCTTAGGAGACCTGTTAAAATTCTTAGAAAAGCATCTTCAGCTAATTAATTGTAATTACAATGGAACCAGACCTCTGTCTGCTTTATAAACCATCAGGAGTTCCCAGGAGTGGCTTTGTGCCATCTGCCTCCTCCCAGCTAGCAGTAAACCACATGGCTTTTAAACACCAACTATTCATCTTCCCAGACTTGGAGAAGAGTTTGGATTTGTCTTAGCTGAAGTACTGTAGTGTGAGGCTTTCTCTGCCTTCAGGATCCTCCCTATGTTTCTGGTACAGGAATACAACCTTCAGTGAGTCACCCTAGAGAAGGTGAATTGGGCTGATGGACAGAGCAAAGCCCTAGGATGAGACTGAGTCAGGATCAGGGGCAGCAGGTACAAGTCCATTTTGCTGTTAATACCTTCCTGTCTGGTAGTTTAATGATGAAAGAAATGAAATATTCAGGAAAACTGGTATGAGCTGTGGTGGAGCACTGAAGGGAGCTGTTGCTTGTCTTCCCCCACAGTGTCAGAATTAAGAAAGTTGAGTCATTCCTGTGCTCCTGAGAAAGGCATTTCCATGCAGCTGGCCACTGCAGCACCTTCCTGCAACAAGCACCTGCTTCCCTGATGCTGCCCAGACAGCACCATCCCACCTTCCTGGTCACACCATAATGGGAATTGGGAACTCACTGTGGGAGGCATCATGTGTTTGCTCATGGGCTGCTTCAGTAACAGTAGTTTTATTTTCAGATAACGTGTCCTAAATATTCAGCACACGTATTCCTGCAACCAAAGACAACAGCAACAAAAAAATCTGAACAGCTGTTCCTTTGTTGTTCAGCAAAAAAAGAAAACCAAACTACAAAGCAGCTCTCCAAGGTCATATTATTCCTTCACAGTGGGGGAAATGAAGAGGCTTGAAACATTTTAGTGAGCTTGACTGAACATTTACTGTGGTGAATTTTGGGATATGAACTTTGCTGCCTTGAGATGAGAGTCTTGCTGAAGGACTCGTAGCTGCACTATTGCTGCTTGAACTTCTCCACAGAAATCCAAGAGCTAAAACCTGGGCCACCCAAATTGCAGCATGTCCTATAGCTATAGATGATCCCAGAGGAGATCCCAAGAAAGAAGGGAACATTCTCTGTCCCCTCTTTGGATACAAGAGTAAGGCTTGTCTTAATATCACTCCTTTAAAAATAATTTACAACCTGTTTTTCATACAAAGCAATTGTGCCTCTTAACCTGATCTGTGCTAAGAGGAAAATTCAGTCTCTGGATTATGGGAGAAGTGGTGTGTGGTCATTGAGATATGCCATTCCTCAGACAGATGAGAGGTCCAGAAATGCTTCCCAGGTGTTTTAAAAACCTATCAGCCTTCCAGTTCTGATTCTAAGAGCTGCTGAAGGGAGAAACTGCTTCAAGTAGTAGATTACCAAGGTGACATGCAGCTGTGGATTGAGTCAGCTCATCAGATGTTTCCTTGCAGCAGAGTGGGGAAGATGAAATCTGCTGTTTGACAGGTGTCATGCAGTCCTCTGATGTCAGTCTGCCTTTTAGCCAGTGGGGAAATGCCCAAGAGGTGCAATGCCCTGGCATATCTCAGTTTACTTGACCTGCACCTGCTTCCGGAAGGGAAGGATCCAAGTCTGCTACTGCTTCTGCACCAAACAAATGGTGCGCTCCCCAGCTGATAATTCCCCTGTCATAGCTGATTATGTGTCCTGTTGCTTTGTTTTTTCATTAAATTAGGATATCAGGCTGCTTCTCAATCATTTTTATGCTGTGTGTTTGCTGCCAACACATCTGGCTCATCAGGAAGCCAGCCCTCCTAATACTCATTAGTGACAAGGAGAAAACCTCACTGCCATTACAGGCTTCTGTAGTCACCACAGCCAGAAAACAATATACTAATTATTTGGTTTGGAGGAATCTGAAATTCCTTTGGGTAGATGAAAAGTTCCATGGTTTGTTGAAATCAGAATAAAGGTTGCTTTTGGAGTATGGGCAGCTTTGAAGCTGCAACAAGCTCTGTCTGCAAACCTCAGTGTTTAAAAGAGAAATCCTGTCGAGTCCTTTAGTCCTGCTGGGGTTTGGATGCTGACCATCCAAGGATCATTAAGGACAAGAGATGTGTTGTGGTTCAATGCAGAAAAACCTTGAGACACTGACCCTTGCCCATGTGATACTTGATAATTTGTCTTCTTTAGGGCTTCTGGGCAGAAGAAAATGGGTCAGAAGAGGGGTATATATGGATTTGTAAGAATTTCTGGATAAAGACTACCCTTGTATGAACCCAAGAGATGGGGTCCTCCTGTTTGAGCATCATTCTCTCTGATGCCCAAATGGCGATACTTTTCACAGTGGAGATGTGGTTTGTACAGAGATGGGTTCTCATTTCTGAATCCACTTGTGCAGAGAATGGGCCTAATTGCTAAAAAGATCCCCAGGGTTTACATTTGGAACAGTGCCTCAGGAACTGATGGAGATCGGCAGAGCTTCACAGGAAAATCTGCCCAGCACCCGTTTGCGTTTGTCTGCCTTCAGCAAAAGCTATCAAGTTAATGCTAATTTAAATTCTCACTTAGGCATCTGTAGGTATAATTGCATAAAGCACTGTACATTAAATTACATCCACACATGGATTTGGATTCAGAGTCTTCCAAAAGACTACATATGTTAGCCTATTTCTAAAATGCATTGGCCACATAAAACCCAATGCTATTATGCACCCCTATTTTGCTTGGAAACATAATGATCTAACCTTACCCTGAGTTAATTATACCCTGGTACCAGTTCAGTTCCCACAGCTCTCCCATGTCATTGGGAAGCAGTACCCTTAATATTTTATGAACCATTTTACTGATGGCTCCCAAGTCTATGGATTGCACAAGTTGGTCAGGATGGGTAAATAAAAAACACAAATTCAACAGAAGCTTAAATCTCAATTGTAACATGCTGTAATTAATCACTACAGCTATGTAATGCCTGGAACCAGGCAGGATCCTGAAAGCAAAGCCAACCTGAAACCTGCATGGAAAGCAGAGCCAGAGGGTAAGTCTCATCTGCATATACCTTGTTTTTAGGACACCACAGTTGCTGGAGGTTTTTTTTAGTTTCATTTCACAAAGTACAATCTTTAGAGTGTGTCTTTAAAGAGAAACAATTCCTGTCCCTTAGAGCTCCCAAGGAGGACCTGATGTGAGTGTGTCCCTTGATGGCACCAGCAGCATTCCAGTCCCCCCACCAAGGGGTGAGGAGACCTGTCCTGTGACATGGTTGAGTCTCAGGGGGAATTGTGTCTGCTGGGCCAATTTGCAAGGGGAAAGTTGTCATTGGACACTTCACAACTTAGTCCTTGAAAAATTGCTAATACCTAGTTTTGGGTGTCACGTAACTTCAGTGGCCTTCTGCTCAGCCTGTGCATGCTGCTCTCAGCACTGATCTGTCTTAACGCTGCATTAATGTTTTCTCCTCTTTGTGCATGGGTAGAATTAAAATCCCTCTTGGGGAGGAAGGCTATTCTGAGTAAATTCCTAAACAATCAGCTGAAAAAAACCCTGAAACGTTCTTTTACTTGATTTACTGCTCCCTGCCAAATGCATATGCATGCCAGGTCTTGAGCCTGGTACTGGAGCTGAGCCTTGAAGAAGGAATTGTCTATACAAGGCTTCTCCTTCAGTTTTGGGATCCAGTGCTGATTTCAACCAAGTCTGGTGAAAGAAGTGGTCATAAATACACCATGTTTCTGTGTGGCTCATGAAGAATAAAGAGCAGGTTTGGCCCAAGGTAGGTGTTGTGTCAGATCCTGTAAGCTTTGCATGGAGTTTTTGGTCTCTGGGGACCCTCTTGTGTGGGGCAGGAGTTCATGTTGCCAGCATTTCCTGCTGGGCTTCACTCTCAGATCCTCCATTAATGATTTTTGAGGGTTATCTGGCTTCACTGGCCAAACATGCTCTGCTAAGATACCTTCTCCTTCAATTCTTTCAGGTCCCATCAGCTTTCACAGCCTTATATATTTTGAAATCATTTGACATTTGAAACACTGTTCCCCTGCAAGGCCTTCTCCTAAATCCCAGCTTCTCAGAAGGCCCAGGGGGACGGTGTTGGCCAAGGGTGAAGCTGTTCTGGGTTTGTTGGTGGTGCTTTGTAGTGAAGAGTGTGTTCAGAGAAGCTCTGCTGGTTCTGCTTATCACTTTGATAGGGGAGGAGTGAGCTGGGATATGATAAATCACTAAATCATCACTTCTAAATGCTGTTTGGGATGTAAACATTGTGTATAAACCCTCCTAAATGGTGTTAAATTTGTCTGCTATATTTCTTCCCTCCCACCCCACCACTGCTGCTCTAAGTATGAACTCTTAGTAGCTCAGTCTTTTTTTGTGTTTTGTTTGATATATATGTCCTCTTTCCCCAAATCTCTAGGGGTTCTTTTTAAAATGTGATATTGATTTTTTTCTTGGTTTAAAAGAAAACCTGAAATACACACACACACACAAAAAAAAAAAAAAAAAAAAAAAAAAAAAAAAAGCAGGTCTCCATGGCTCAGCCCTGAGTGGTAAAGGAAGAGCCACAGGAAGGGTTGTTTGTGGTGCTGGAGAAAGTCTCTGCAAGGCTAAAGGAGCATCCCATTTCCACAGATGGCTTTTGTTTTGCTTTTTTAATGTGGTATGATGCCAGGAAGATCTGGAAAGAGTGCAAGTGCATCATCCCAGGTTGGATGTCTTGTTCTTAAAAATGTGTTCTTGCAGCTCTTGGAGAGTATAGTTTTAGATTCATCCTCACATCCTCCAGTCTTGGTGGTTCTGTTGTTTTTTTATTTACCTCCCTTTCTCCACCCTTTTCCCTGCCCCCACTCGCCTGATGGCTGCAGGGGATGCGATTCAGGCACTCATCACTGCAGTGTAACTTCTTTACAGAGCTAAAACCGACCGGGTCTTTCACCCTCCTCTCATAGCAGTGACGCAGAGTGAGGCACGTGTCAGGGCAGGGATTTTATCTGCTCTTCTGGTTTGATGTTTAATACATGAGGCAGAACCCCAAGCACCATGGCACGCTAGGCTGCAGCGGAGCACGTTGACAGCACCACAGTGGCTGCACGACAACCACAATCAATCTGATAGAAGGAAGGGTTTAAGACTTCTAACAGTGACATGGTGACTGAGCTGAGCCGAACCTGGGTCTAGCTTAATCCCTGATCTGTGTAAAGCCCTCTTCTGTGCTTTCCAGAGGCTAGGGCAGCTGGAGAGGTTGCTCTCCACGAGCACAGGATGGCAGCTGTGTGCTAAAACTTGCTGAGCTGCCTCCCCAGTATGTGATGGGGCCGTGAGGGATTTCAAAGGAAAACTGTTACAATGTCTTTGTCAGTCTTCTTGAAATAAATCCGGACATGCTCACTTAAGCTGGCTGTTGGTGATTTGTAGTAATTTTTTTTTTTAATAAAAACCAAATGCTTTCACTTTATAAATAAATATGCTATGAAGAGGGCTTCAAAGGAAAGATGATTAGTTACTATCCAACTGTTGCTAAATTCATTGGTGGATGGTCCATACACTGCATTTTTTAATGTCACTGATACCTGATACAGACCATTCCCAGGCTGTTTGATAATTATTTATCAGCCATCTGCATGACAGCCATCTGCATCAGCATCATCTGCATGTCCAATGACAGCCCCGAAAGCAGGAAGGAGAGAAAGGGGTTAAGCCGTAGGCAGGAAAGGGAAGGCAAAAACCAAGCAGCAAATAATTGGCACCTGGGCTCCATTGAAGACTAAAAGTGGAAAAAAAAGGCTTAATTGAAAAATCTGCCTATTGTGTGTGACTGCAGCCTCCAAGGGGAAACAAACAAACCCATTCAAAGGAAGGAAAAAAAAAAAGGCAAAGAATTAAAAAATCCTGTGCTGTTGTGCAGAACTGGGGGGTTTAACTCTTCCCAGTCTCGGGCAGAAATATTTTTATAACCAAACCATCTCCCTTGTTAAAGCATTTAGTTAGATTGAGTAATTTCTTAAGTCCTCCCAGCATCTTCCATCACTAGCTGGAGCTATTGGAGACTCCCAGGGTAATGTTGGATGTGTTGAAAACCCTGGTTGTGGTGGGATGAGTGGGAGGATGATCCCTGATTTCTTTTTGTTTTCATGGGTACTATAAAAATATGGATCTCAGTTTTTCCTCTCACTTCAGTGTTCTTTGGGAGGTCTCTGTAAGTTTCCAAGACATGCTTGCAATATATTTCTACTTTAATTTTAGTATTAACTTTCTCTAGATTTCACTGGCTGCAGTAGGTTTCCACTGCACAGTGAGACAATCAGGGCTTTTTTGCTTCTCAAACCCTTTTGAGAATCTTTCTTTTTTTTCAGCTGCCTTTTTTTTTCAGCTCAGCAGTGAGTTGCTAAGAACCCCTGAAAACAGTCTGGGGGCTCTCATATATTACTCCTGAACCTGATCCATAATGAGGAGGGCTTACAGCACCAAGCTTGGGGCTCTCTGGTGTGTGGCAAAGAATCCTTTATTGGATTATCAGCGAGGAATGACCCCTTATTTACACAGTGTTCACCAGAATTGCTGCTTTGCTAAATATTGGGTAAGCTGGCCCAGTCCCAGCTTCTTTGGACAAGCAGCTTTTGAGCTTTTGTTCCTAATAGTGCTGAGGGGATGCAAGGTGTAATTTTACTGAATTACCATATAAATTTGTATTTTGCAGAGCACACAGGTGCTTCAGCCCAGTTGTCTGCCATAAGAAATACCACAGCCTGGCAAGCATCACCTTGAGCACTGCAAGCTCAATTCCAGAAGGCAAAATGCTGTCTGCAATGAGATGTGAGCCCCAAGTCCTCCAGGAGGTCAGTTCTTCCCATAATGCTACAGATCTCCCTTGTGCTCTTTGTTCTACCTCTTAATTTTTTATTTATCTGATTGCTGAATTGCTACTTGTGCACTTTTGGGAAGTTATGTTTGACTATGACTGCTTTGCAGAATTTTAAATCAGAGAACTATAGAAGGGTGTGGGCTGGAAGGGACTTTAACCAGACCCAGAAGGTCTGGTTCCATTCTTTCTGTCATGGGCAGGGACACCTTCCACTAGACAAGGTTGCTCAGAGTTCCATCCAGCCTGGCCTTGAACATTTCCAGAGGGTCTCCCCATGTTTAACCTTGCTGTTGAAAAAGTTTCTTGTGGGCAGTGTCAAAGGCTGAGGAAGGAATTAATTTTAGGCTATTCATAGTTGAAACTACAAGACTTTCCCTTCCAAATTTGGCCAAAGGAACATAAGGATTTGGTTTTTCTGCTGTAAGGTATCTCCAGCAATGACTTCATTAGGCAGTAAATTGCATTGTCATTTCTTTTCTATAATTCTTTTGAAGGCACAATATTCTTAAAAATATTTTAATGTGCGTTTTGCTGAAGCAGTTGTACTGATTCTGAGGTTTTAGTGTCTGAAACAGTAGTAGTGGAGGGTTCTGTTATACTGAACTTCTCTAGCTGTGCCTGGAGCTGCTGCAGCATCTTGGTGACATTCAGGTTTTTGTCTTAATTCTGTTCTATAAAGCTTGCTAGCCTCAGTGCTGTAGTTTCAGGGGATCAGGAATCTCTTTGCAAATGCACCAAAGGGCTGCTGACCTTGAGGCACTAAAAAGTGTCTCATATCTGAGCCTCATATCTGAGCCCCAAAAATATCTTTACAATTCTGACCCGGGGTGATGGTGCTGCTGCTAAATTCTTCTGTTTACATGGGACCTTTGTAGGTTTGAGCACTGCCCAGAAACTCAGAAGCTCTGGATCTCAGGTTTGATTTATGTTTTGAGTTTTTTGGAAACATTTTACACAGTATCATTATATCTTGGAGTTCTCTATGGTGCACCAAAGCTGCAGCACCTTGTGCATATTTTCCCTCTCTTTCTGGTGTAACAAACCCTTAATTATGCTATAAAGAACGACAGAGCTCAAACAGCAGAGTCTTCTACCCCAAATGTTCTGCATCTTGGGGTTGTGAATGGAAGTTTCCCAGGAGCTTCTTGCTGGGGTCTCTCCTGCTCTGGGTGATGTCCTCATGGCTGGGCTGGGTTGCTGGAGTTTCTGGGTTTCTGTCCTCTAAACAAGCTTCTAAAGGTGTCCTGCCTGTTTACCTGGAGATGCCCATACTGTTGAGATGCAGGTGTGTGAGCAGGGAATGAGCACAAAGGAGGTCTGTAGAGAGAAGAAATACTACTCCACAGAGAGGAGCTTGACTAACTAGATGGCTGCACATTCAGAGAGCTAGTTGCTGGCAGTCCTACTCCAAGGGGACTTTTTCTCATCTACCTTTAACAGAAGCACAGGTACCAGAAGTTTTACTCACTGCATTACAGAAATAAATCCCCTCCCCTGCAGGTGATCAGAGTGTCCTTTGCAGACCAGCTCCACGCCCTGCTCTCACATTACCATCTTTCATATTGTTAACAAAAATAATAGTGCCAGAGTGTCAAGAGTTCAGCTGTCTGGCTAAAAGCAACCTGCAGAGCTGTGGTGTATTCCTGCCTTTTTACTTTGAGACTTTGAGTAGTGTTGAATCATCAAAGCACAGGCAGCAGAGAGTGGCAGAGCAAGGGTGTCATGGAGCTGGTGCCTTCAGAATTGAGGATTTAATGCCTGTTTGTGTCACACACAGAATGGGTTCAAAATTAGGTCTGTTGACTACATATCTCCATTGTGAAGCTGGTCCATGTTTGAAAAGTGTGGAAGAATCCTCAGTGTGGAAGTGCAGGAGGGGCAGGGGCTGCAGAGCCTGGGCACAGCTGGGAAGGACAGAGTGGTTTAGTTGCTGGCTGTAGCAACCACCTTCCCTATGCTTAACTCTGGCTGTACCTTCAGTCCTTTATCAGCCAAGGTTTTACCTTGATCTTCCAGAAAGGCACCCCATCTGAGAATGATGGTATTAGAAAAGGCTTTTAGCTAATTTTATTTGATCTTAAAGACTCCATGAGAAAAAGAACTTCATAAATTCACATTTACTTCGATGTCAGACACAGCTCACCCCAGGTGCCACATCACGGAGCAGCTCCAGCAGGGAACAGCCACCTCCTCGAGGAATAGAGCAGGAATGAGCTCAGTGTGGAGGCAGCAATGGCACTGCCAGCACAGCAGCTGATTAATATTTCAGAGGACACAAGTGAGTGGTGACTTTTTGGCAGATCTTACCAGCCAGTGTCCCATGTGCTCCTGTTTACCAGTAGCTTCTGTGATGTTTGTGCATCTGCTTCCTTCTCTAATCCTGTTCCTCTAAAAACAAAAATAAATGGAAAAATGTATCAATTTGCTATCACACTTATTTGCAATAAAGTAAGGGGTTCTCTGTTAGGAGGCAAGGTTGGGCACAGTTGGCCTGAGCATGTATTATTAACACCATCTATTTGCTTACAGCTCTAGAAAGCAACACGGAAAGAATTAGGGTTGAGCTTATGGGTAAAGCAACCACAGGGATGCTCCAGCCCCAAGAAAACACACACCCAGGAAGGTGAATTCAAACCTAAATTAAGTCACATTTTAAAGAGAAGCCCAAAGTTGCTAAGATGTAGAAATGCAAAAATAAGCACCCAAGCCACCTTAATTCTTCCCTGAATTAATGTTATAAGTGGAAATGTTAATTTGAGATTTTTCTCTTTCATTAGTTAGTCTCCAACCAAATTGGCTTAGTCATGGTTACTTGTCTAATTAGTGAGGAAGGAAGAATTAGGGCTGTTGGCTTCAATCAGAAAATTAAAATAAAAGTGGTTTCCACCCTCAAATATCTGAGAATCAGCTCTCTTTCCAGATCGTGGGGCCTGCTCACTCTTACTCATTCCTCTCCCCAGCATTATATTACCCCTGATGCTCTCTCTTTTATGATACTTTCTGACATGCTAGTACTTATTAAAGAAAAAAATGAAAAATGCATACACACAGGATTCTGAGACATAAAATTGTTATGGGTAGTAGTGCAATAGTTGTCTCCTTTTTTCTGCTTTTGGCACTTTTATAGCATGCCGAGGTTTAGGGAGCTGTTTTGTCTTTAGTGCATACAATAGAGAGGCAGAAAACTGATGCTGCCTGCATTGCTTCCCAGAGCGTTTCAATTTGCTCTGTTGTCCTCTTGGTGTGAAATGAAGGTCTGTTTGCAAGGCCACTGTCTGGAGTGTGCCACTTCAAGGTGACCAGCCCTAATCCTCCCCAAGCACTCTGCCAGAGGGCCGGGCCATGCTGTCTGCATCGGAATTGGAGCTGAGGGCAAAAGAGAATTAATTTGGTGGGGCTTAGGAAGGAGACGAGTCTGCAGATTCTCATCTGCTAGAGCAAGACAATCAAGCTTCAAAAGTCTTTTCCTTCCCATATTCCCATATTTATATAATTCAAGCTGCTGTGTAAGTAGAAGAGCCCCTTGATAGTCAGAGAGCTGATTCCATTGGCTTTTGGACCAGAGTCAAACACAAGATGAGTATTCAAAATTTTCTTGGCATGAGAAGGCAGGAATCTCTTCCTACCTTGCAGTTCATCCCTATCCCTAAAAGTGCTCAAGGCCAGGTTGGATTGGGATCTGAGCAACCTGGTCTAGTGGAAGGGTCCCTGGCCATGGCAGCAGGATTGGAACCAGATGATCTTTCAGGTTCCTTCCAAATCAAACCAGTTCATGATTCTGCACTGAAGCCTGTGGGCAGGAATGGAGCTCTCTTCCCTCAACCCCAAGAGGTTCATAGACTAAACTGTTTCACCTCTCTGTTAGCCCTCATGAGATTTCCAAGTGCTTGTACAGTCCAAGTGCTGCTCCTGAATCTTAGTGAGCACCCATGTGTTGGCATCCTTGGGCAGGGAGGCCCCAGCTCTTCTCCCAGCTCAGCTGGCTGGAGCCTGGTGCTGATGACTCCAAGGCTGTGGGTACAGGCCATTCACTTAAGAGCTGGACTCACTGATGTTTGTGGGTCCCTTCCAACTCAGAATATTCTAAGATTCTGAAATCTCTTCTTGCCTCTTTTTGAATGCAGCTCAATCTAAGGCCATTTAAAGACACTTCCTTTATGCTGGAAGGGAGAGTGAGCAACTGATTTCTTCACCTGCTCTGTTCTGTTAAGGACTGTGCTCTCCCATTGTAGTTGATAAGGTTTGAGGAACAACTTAGACCTCAGTGCAGGAAAAAGGGCAGCCACTACCTTTGACCTTTCATTGTTCTTCTCAAGGAGCTACAGCTGTGGGAATGAACAAGTTGGGCTATAGTATTCCAACAGCTGCTGTTGACAGGGCTAATAAATGTGATTTTTAACTGCTTCCTGGGAAAAGTCAAAATGTGTTTCATACAGGATATGATGCACAAACTGTGGTTTCCTTGAAAACCCCATGACCATAATATGGAAGTTAAATTTAACAATGTATTGTGAGACAGAAGAGTTTTATTTGTGGTTTAAGTGCAAAGCTTCAATACAGAATTAAGTGAGGCACTATTAGAGTAGCTCCCTGCAACTGCTTACTGAAATAAAGATACCCAAGAGCAAAAGCAGAAATATATAATTTTTTAAGTACTCAGTAAGCTCTGAGCAAGAATACAGTGTTTTAATTCCGAAATAAGGAGACTAGTGCCAGTTCATCCTTCTTAAGGTACAAGCTGCTGGAACTACAAGTTTCATGAGACTCTCAGCTTTCCTTTTTCTTTAGTTTTTTGTTTGTTTGTTTGTTTTGTTTATTTGTTTGTTTTTTTAAAGACTTGCAAGTTTCAGGATTTGTAGGAAAAAAGCTGCAAATGGAACCCAAATGTATGCTTGGAAGTCTAGATCATGTCAGTACAAATAAAAGGCAACTCAATTGGTTAATTCAAGTCACAGCACTTTCAGAGGCTTGTTTTGGCACGATAAATTAGCTTCTCTGTGCTTTTTCACCTTCCACTGCAGCAGTGGGAGCTTTACAAGTACTGTTTTATAATACTCAAACAACCTTACTAATGCTTTCGTTTCCCATCAATTTGTTGCCAGGCACAAAGGGGTTTAATAACAAAGTGATTGATGACTCTATTTAAACAGCACATTACCCTAATGATGTACAGAAGTGTAGCAGAGTTGTTAGTTTGTGTACAAAGTGCCCCTCAAAGAGTGGCTGCAGGTGCCTGGTCTGATGTCCGAATCGGTTTGCTGATCTTGGCAGATTTCTCCTTTCTATCAATCTGCTGCTGATGGACACTCATCAGGCACAGGGCAAGCGCTTGTTCCACGCCCATGGCCATTCCCAGCATCCTGGGAGAGACCTGGATGGTAGGTGGCAACGGGACGTCCACATTAAAGGGGATAAACAGCATGTAGCTCACGCTGTCAGGGCAGCCTGGGTTGCTCCTTCTTTCCATAAGAAATTGCTCCATCTTGGAGCTCATGAGGCTGCACCTCTGAAGTCTTCCTGAATACTGCCATACCCAAATTATATAGTGGTTTTTTTTTTCCCTAGAACAGGTTAACCTTTATCTTATCCAGTGGTTTTCTTCAAAACACCAGTAATCCAGTAATTAAGAGCCAAAAGCACAGAGGAAGTATTTAGGAATCTGGCCAGTACACACTGTCCAGCAGGTGCTGTGCATGCTGTGTGTGACTCCAGTGTTTTCAGACCACCCAGCTCCTAGGGACTGGGAGAAACTGGTTTGCTGCAGCTGCATTCTGCTTAAGCCCTGCAGAGCATCCGCTTTACATCTAGGAATCAGGTCCTGGATTGTTTTTCACTCCCAAAGGCTAAAGCTGGAAAACTCATGAAGGGTGAGCAATACATGAGAACAGCACTGAGATCTAGCATGGGCCCTCCAGCAATCACAGTGTTTTGCGTTATCATGTCCTCTGCTCAAGAGCATGACTTCGTGTTGTGGCTGTGTTTTGCTTGGCAGCGCTGTGGACATCTGGCTGCCACAACCATTGCCATCAGCACATGCCTTGACCCTCCGTGAGGCTTTGTATTTTCTACTGGTTCCCAGACCCACAGCTATCACCCGGGAAGCAGCAGCACCTTGGTGCCACCTTTCACTCTTCCCAAAACAGGAGTTGATTTTATAATCCTTGTGGGTCCCTTCCAGCTCAGGATATTCCTTGATCTATGGTAACTTCCACAGCAGCAAGTTCTTTAACAAAGGACTTGGCCAACAGGACCAACAGTACCTTTGCTGTGGATATATAAGGGGTTGTCCCAGGGATATCAGGATTTGTGTTGCATGCTCAGGCTCATATCCAAAATAACTGGGATGGCAAAGGTGCTACTGAGCTCTGTGTCTGCTGTCTTTAATGGGAGACGTGTCATTAAAAACTCCCAGCTCTAGTGGAATTATCTTGCCCAGAACCAGAACTCACCTGATCTTCATCTGAAACCTCTGGTACTTTTCCATTATCAAGCACTTAGAGGAAATCAGTTTTCTTAGCCAGTGCATTTATAAAGATTATGCAGTCTACATCACTATTTTAGAAAAGGTTTTCACTGAACATTTATTTTTCTTCATTCCTTCTAATGCATATTTGGCCAAGAAAATCTCTAGCTCTCTTTCAAATGCTCCTTGTCCTTGGGTGACCAGCTAGGAAATTCTTCACTGATTATCTGTCTTCACCCTAAATGCCTCACTGCAGGATGAAAGGGTCCCTCCTGGTACTGATCCCCATGTATCAGGTCCATCCAGCCTGGATACTGATGACAAATTAAGTATGACTGACATTCCCTTTATATCCAGCAGCCACTAACCCTGCTGGAGTTCTGTCACACTGAAGACTATGGGAAGGACGGTCTGCAAGTCTTTGATACCTAAAACACAGCTATGTATAGCCTGAATACTGTGCAGGAACGATGGGAAGTGATTCATTAAAGATGTTTTGATTATGTGAATAAAACTCAGTATCAGTTTTATCATAATTATGAAAATATTCTTTCCTGGAGATGCACATGTTGTCTACTGCCACACTGGCAGCTGTACAGAGCACGGCTTTGCCCTTCTCAGATCTGGCTAATTTAGGAGAAGAACCTTACCAGTGATCTAGTGGGAGACCTCTAGCCAAATTTTGCATGAGGGAGTCACTCCCTATGTCACAGATTTTTCTAGCTGAATTCATACCTAACCTGCAGATTTGCTGTCCAGGAAGGAAGTCACTCCCCAGCTGGCTGGAGCTGTCATTCACAGGCAGAGGCACCTTACAATGGCAAGGCTCCAGCACTTCCTTCAGGTCTGCTTTCTGCCCTGCTCCCACCATCTTTTATCATCTTCCACCTCAATTTCACACCTGCAGTTTGGACCTGGTGACTGGGTCCTGTGTAGCAGATGCTAGCTGATGGTGTTCATTACTATTATTTATTGCACTCTTTGAAATAAATTAATAAGACCCTACTATGAGAAGAGACCAAAAATAGGCTGCTTCAACATGCACCAGGATGACTATTTGTGGAGAAATCTTGAAAAGCGAAGAGATACACAAGATTTTCAGAGGAGCTTCTCCCTTGCCCACAACCTATAAATAGCCTGACACTGGGAACTAAGGAGGGAGTTTTAATTAAATAGTATTGTTTATAAAATCATCAAAAACATAATTTTGGGCATACTGATACTCTCTGGTATTTTCTGCCATTGTCCTGGATCTCAGTCATCTTTAAGCTTAAAAAAATTTAAGATACTTCTGACAGAAACATGGAAAGACATGTAACTCATTTTCTTTGCATTCCAGGTGGGACACACTACATTATGCATATATAGTGGGAAAATAGCTTGAAATGCAGGCCTTGTCATGCCAGAAAACCATTTGTAAGGAATTATGTCCGTCCTGGTTTCAGCTAGAGTAGAGTTTATTTCTTCTCAGGTAGGTCCAAGATACAAATAAATGGCATTTCTACATATGAAAAGACATTTCTATTGAATGTAAGTTTGGGGTTTTTTCCCAAATTTCTGTGGGACCATGCTCTTTACCATGCAGGCTGCCAGAGGCTGAGTAGCCCAGTTCCATGCTTAGAAAAGCTGTTCTGGTGGTAACATTCTTCCACCTGCCTACATGGGGGAAAAAAAAAATCCATTTTTTGTTACTAGAAAATCACTGTTAGCTTTTAGTGTCTGCGGCTCAGCTATAGCAAAATGTGGGCCAAAATCTCTGCAAGTGTACGGCAGTACAGCTGCTCTGGCTGGAGGGTGCTCCAGCCAGCTGAGCCAGATGGGGTTCACTGCTTATTTGATCAAATTAAAAGATATTTGCATCTCACACCAAATCTGACCAAGAGGTTTGCAAACAGGAGCATTAAGGATGATAAAAGTAATGCATACAGACACTTATTATTAAGTAATAAATTAGGCTTGTGTTGCCAGCACAGTAGCCCCAGGCTGAAGCTGATCCCAAGACCTGTCTTGCTCCCAGTGAGATAAAACAGAGCTGATATTTGCGTGGTGTGAGCAATGATCACCCTAAGAACTGAGAGGGGGCCCTATCTCCTTCAGTGGTTTCCAGACCTGTAAAACCCTGGGAGCACACTGATTATGGGTACCAGGCAGTGCAAGAGATGGGAGACTGTCCTGACTGTGGAGGGATGTCCCCTGTGGGTATCAGTCCAACCAAAGTCCATGGGGATCCTTATTCCCACAGTTTCTTGTGCACCTGCAGTAAACCATCTCAATTTCTTCCGCTAAACCCAGATAAGCAAACTAGACTTTTCATCATATCCTTGAAACACCAAATAAAAATTGGAATATATCTGTCTGCAGGTGATGAGTACAGTAATATCCCCCTGCTGGTTCTGTGTTTTGCTTTTTTTTTTTCCCTAAAGGAAAAAGCATCTTTCACTGCAGAAAAGCCTGTCCTTCATTTAGGGAAGCCAGCAACTGTCAGAAGAGAAAAGCTGAAGATTGACAGAGGAAAGGCACAGCAAAAGTGCTCCCAGAACATTGTACAAAAAAGATAATCTTAAGATGTTGACCTTTTAGAGAAGTGTGTATAATCAAAGAAAAAAAAACAGCAATAAAATGTCCTGGTTATTCCCTAAATAGAAGAACTGTATACGCTGCAAGGTATCCTATCTGAGAGGCTGCAGTTATATTTTTCTTGTGATTTTTCCTTCAGAACAAGAAATCTGGCATGTTTAGAGGTTGGTCCCTTCATTTCTGAATCTCCTGCTCTTCTTTTCTCCCATCTCCCTGGCCATATTCTGGTCTGGTTTTATCAAATTACTTTGGGTTGATAATTTGCAAGGGAATGGTGTAGTTGTATTAAAATTCTGACCATGAGAAACCACACATGGTATCATTTTAAACCAAATAACTTAAAATAACAATACTAATAATACTACTACTACTACTAATAATAATAAATTTGTTCCATCTCTTCTCCTTGAGTTCTTATAGTCTTTGAATTTTTCCTCCTTTAATATTCTGTCTATATTCCTGTTTTCTTCCAGACCCTGCTGTTCAGCTGTTACTGAAACATCGTCTTCAAAAACACCAAATGGGGAAATGTTGATTTGTTTTGATCTCAGGGGAAATAATGTAACTCGGTGACAAGCCTACCAGCAGCAACTCTTAATACGCAGCAAGACAGCTCACAGAGAAATCACCTTGCTCTTGGGCTGCATACACGTATTTAATTGCATTTAATTCTTGAGTGCTGGTGTAACTCAGTCATAAATAACTGGGAGTTTTGGTTCACTGGCTGAACCAGAGGAGACTGGAGGAAAAAAAAGTCCCCATAAGCCATTTGGTTTCATTTTCAGGTTCATTAATCCTCTTTGTTACGTGGCCTTTTAAAACGAATTTTGTGGATTTTCTTATGAAATGGACAGAAAGGTGGTTGTCCCTCTTCCCCCCAAGCAGGGGCTGGTGGCAGCACCATCCACCACAATGGGACCATTACACCCAAAGCATTTGCCATCCAGTGGCTTCCCAAACCAGGAGGAGGGAAGAGGGGAGCAGAGAGTGGAGGACAGGTCAGCAGGTTCAGGGACCATAGGGCAGCTTGCTGCAAAATGAGACTAACCTTGTTCTAAGGTACAAGGACACTGTTACAAATAATATTAACAGAAGAACTCTGTGATGCAAGAACAAGGTAACCAATATAAGAATAAAAATACAAACAAGAAAGACATTGAGGATGTGCTAGAGCATGTTCAGAGAAGGGCAACAAAGCTGGTGAAGGGTCTGGAGCACAAATTTTGTGAGGAGAAGCTGAAGGAGGTGAGGGTGTTCAGCCCCTGGAGAAAAGGATGCCCAGGGGAGACCTTATTGCTCTACAACTGCCTGAGAGTGAGTCTGCCTCTTCTCCCAGGTAACAAGTGGTAGGACAAGAGGAAATGGCCTCAAGTTGTACCCAGGGAGGATAAGATTGTATATTAGGAAATATTTCTTCACCACCAAAAGGGTTTCTAAGCATGGAAAACACTACTTAGGGGAGTGGTGCAGTCACCATCCCTGGAGGGATTTAAAAGACATGTAGATGTGGAGCTTGGGAACATGGTTTAGTGGTGGGCTTGGCCATATTAGGTTAGTGGTTGACCTTTATGATTGTAAAGGTCTTTTCCAACCTAAATGATTCATGATTCTATGAATAAAAAATGCCTTGATTTTAATTATTGGGTTTTTTCAAGTCATGCAAAAAAAATTTAAAAATCTATCCTCGATTACCATAATTTTTTTTATTTTCTTTTTTTTTTTTTTTATTAGGATTTTTTGCTATACTAATCATTGCATTTGTCCATTTTCATCAAATAAAGTCAAACTACAATGACAGCCAGACGGTCACAACTCTCAAGATGCCTCACTCAGGGCTAATCCATCCCTCTTGCACAGAATCAAGGAGCAGGGAGCCTGTTCTCTTCCCCCAGGCACCAAAAGGATGGGATTAAAAAATACACACTTACTCAGCAGGAGGGAAAGCCAGTGAACATCACAACTACCAGCTCTCCCCATGGAGCTGAGGTCAAATTACCCACCCATTAATACACTGTCATCAAAAAATATGCAACAGGATGGATGGGGAAGAGTGAGTGGATATCTCTGGTGGACAAACCAGGCACATACGATCTCAAGTCACTTTGCAGGATGTTAAGATTCATCCATACCCCCTCTCACACGCTGTGTAGATGCTGTGTGCACCCTCTTGCACACCCTCTGCCTCCTGCATGGTCCATAACCCACGTGCACAAAATTACCAAGTGCAAGTAAAAGACTTGATCTGTTGTTTCCAGCAGCTCCTGATAATACAGGAGTATTAATAATCACAGCACTGTATTTAAGAAGAGGTGGGTCAAACTTGTTGTAATCACTTGAATGATGCTTGAAATAATTTACAGGGTGCACCCATTGTAAGTTGGGATAATTAGGGCTACTTCTATTAACACTCTGCCCTTCCCTGTTGCTGGTTTAATATCCTCAAACAGTTTTACATCCTACTCTTCATCTTGCCTTGGGGTTTTGCAGTAAAATTCAATAACCATTTTCCTGTCTAGTTTTTCCATTAAGCACCAGCTTATTTCATCATCAGAACTCAGAAGCAAGTTAAGCCTCTGTGGGCTGAACCAGCCAGAAACTGGGGAAACTTGTGCAGCTCTTTCATCACATCCTGCAAGCAGCTGCTTGCAGAGACCCTCCCAGTTATTAAAGAGTATTTCCGAGGACATTGAGGCAGACTTGAACAGCCACAGATTTTGGGAGGCACAACTCATCAGGGACTGGAGAAGACATTTTAATTCTCTGTGTTTCCAAGGTCAGGGGGAAAACCACAGGTGTGCTGCAGCCCACTCATATCTGGAAAATCACAGGTTCCCATCTTCCCCTTTTTGATGGACAACTTTGCTAGAAAGGAAAAAAAAAACATGACCACAGATTGTGGTCCCTTAATCATGGCAACAACAAAAAACGTGTCTCATCTTTTTATTTATATTTTTTACTGATGGAAGCAGAAATTTGTTCACCTATCATTCAGACAATGGTGTCTCTCTGTAGTTCGGATAGCTGAGACAAAGTTTCAAGTTAAATGAAGCTTTCCTCCATGCTTTTTAGTCTCTGAGGACATAAGGACTCCCTCTGAGACAACCTTTGAACTCTGTCTCCAAAAGACAATGCTGAAAAACAGCTTTTTTGGGGTTTGGACCCTTTGACTTTCACCAAACACCTTAGTCTGGCATGTTTGAGAAGTGCAGATGCTCCTGAAATTACTACAGGGACTTCAGCTCTTTCTCAAGCTCTCTAGCTTTGGCTAAAGACAGCAGGAATCAATCTTCATGCTGTCTAAAAGCAACTATTACTAGCAAGGCTGTGATGGGATTTTCTCTGTTGTCAGGCTAAGCTGACCATCTCTATTAGCAGCCAGCATTGGGACAGCTCCCGCCAGGCTTTGTTCCATGTCTGAAACTGTTCTACAAGTCACAGTGGTCAACACTTTCACATCCAGAAACCAGAAGAAGTAGCACTGCACTCACCAAATACAGAGGCAGCACCTCTGGCTGCCACAGGTATCATTGACCCTCCTGAGATAGATGAGAAAAGTTTAAAAAGCACCTGTTGTAGCAGGAGCCTAAGGATGACATACTCCAGCTATAAAGGCTGCAGGAGAAGCACAAACTCTTGTAATGGAGTCTAGGAGCTTGATACAGAAACCATGTCTGGTGGAAAAGGCCTTGTGAGAACTGACTGTGTTAATGAAAGTAAGTGATTTTCTTGGGGATGGGGAAAGAGCTAAGTGTGTGTGGTGAGAGAAGCTGGACAGTCCTTGATAGGAGATGTCAGCACTCACATAGGAGTCAACATCCCTCTGCTAATATAATACTTTCCTCCCTTGTGATGGGCACTGCTACCAATTTGTCCATATATTTTTATTTTGGAAAGGTTAATGACCATTTGATTAAGCCTGAAGGGGTTTCTGCCCCAACTCTTGGCAGGAGGGCAAGGCTGGGAAAGATGAGGAAAAATCTGTCTCCATACACTAGACTGGAAATCAGCATCTTCTGGCTGCACTTTCAGAGCCTGTGTGACCTGACCTTATGGGTCAAGGGGCAGACAAAAGTCAACACCATCTGCTATTAGTTAGTTAATACTTAACCAAAAAATTGGGGTCAGCAGCCTCAATGAGCTACAGCTGGAGCTGGAGATAACGGATTTGGCTTTGAGAGGCATCCTATGCCTGAATCAACCCAGGGGATGTTATAACCCCACTGGGGATATTTGGGATGTGCTGAGCTGATGCCCCTGGCTCTGCTTCATAGAAATGTCCTGTGGCCTTGGAATGTCGATGCCTCTCTCTCCAGCTGGTCCCAGTTTGGGTGCCCAGTATCTAGCCCATATAGCTGCAAAACACCTGGGTGCTTAGCCACGTGCTGCAAGGATCTCATCCTGCCTGCCAAAAGCTTCCAGCAGCTGTACAGGCCAATTTTACAAGTCAGGTGTTTGTCTTTGACAGGCAGCTCTTCATATCTTTATGACTAGACATTATTGTATTGTTCTTTCATTTGATAACTGCTCCAGTAATGGCTTCCATTTGCAGTAAATCTTGTGTGCTGTCTTTTTCCCCACTATTAAACATAAGATGATAACCTTTGTGGGAGGCTGTACACAGAAATTCAGTGAAGCTTGAGGATGGGGAGGAGGGGAGATGTGGTTTTAGCAGTGTCTGGTAGGAAGAAGCTTTTGGAGGAACTAATTATACCCTGGAGCACTCAGAAGAACCTACCCAGCATGCAAGTTCAACTGGAAAATGAATATTTAAATGGATCTTCAAGTTAGTAAGTCTTTGGAAAGCACTGCTCAATACCTGGAAAATAGACTCATGACACAAGAACAGATGAGTCTGAATGTGACTCAATGCAAATACTTGGCTTTTTTCACCAACACCACAGAGCAGAACCTATCCCAATTAAATGGCTCTGGAAACACCAGCTAAAATCCTTTGATCAGCTCTCCTCAACATGTTGAGAAGAGTTGAGTTTTACCTTCCCTGGTAGTGAAGCCCTTGTTTTGCCACTGGCAATGCTGGATCTTGTTCAGAAACCTGGGCTGGGATGAGGCAAAACCCCAAAGCTATGAAGGAGTGTTCCAAAGGCCTTCTCTGCAGCTGCTCTTGGGCCATGGCTCGCCTTCCTCTGAGCTGTTTTATCAAGGTTCTATATACACAGCCACCCTTGAGGGTGAGAGCACAAGGAGAGATCAAACACTCAGCAGCACCATGAGCTCTGCACTTTAACTCCTCTGTTGGAAGATGGTTTTGGTGCCCCAGTGCTGCAGCTCTGGCCAGGTGTGGCTTATCTGGTGGTTCATTTGCTCTGGAGTTGAGCTGAAACTTGTCAGCAGACTGCAGTGCTTGGAAGTAAAGGCATCCCTGAGAAACAGAGTGAGGTGTGTGTAACCCAGACAGATAACCAGACAGGTGGTGGTGACTGCAATTCCATGTTGATGATACTGGTATTAAACCATGGCCTGGGGCTCTTTAGGGCAAGCTAGGCAGTCATGGTCCAAACCACTGTGCACAGCCAAAAAAGACTGGTCTGGAAATGCAGGAGGAGCACAAAAAAAATCAAAACAAATATTACTGAGTGGAGTCCCCAATCTGGGCCCCCCATAACTGCCTCTCAATCAGAAATGTATGTGCAGGAAAATCATAGAACCACAGAAAGGCTTGAGTTGGAAGGGACCTTAAAGATGATCTAGTTCCAGAACTTCAGCTTTTAACTCCTGTGCATGCTGGAATTAAAGCCAGAATATGTTTTCCTACTATGGGATTTTGAATTCAGGTTGCAGAATAATCTCCTCTAACCTGGAGGAAAAGGCTTCTCCCCACAACTGCCCATCTAAATTACCCCCATTGCAAAAGGGTCTTTTACCTTCAGCCTGCAAAAAGGATAGAAAATTGCAGTGTTTTCCTACAGTGTGTTTAAGTTCACTTCAGACAATGATTATTTTGTTGGCTTCCCAAGACCAAATTAAATGATCATTTACGCACTGCAGTTTAAAGTGTGTCCTTTGCTGGTAAAATTCATAACAGCTATAAAGTGTGTGTGTGTGTGTACAGTCATTATTGTTGCTGTTTGGTTTCTTCTCTATTTTAATAGCTAAAATATTAAAATGGGGAAAGCAAAGTGCTGATTATCCACAGATATGCTTAATTCCACATTGTGAAGTTATCTGCTAGAATAATGTGTATATAATATAGGCAATGAGTGTTCACGGGAGACTAAAGCTGGAACACAGCAGCAATTCCAGAAATAATTGTTTCTTCAGAGGGAAAATAACAAAAAAAACCCCAAACTTGCCCTAAAGCTTCAAGCAACGCTTTTAAAAATAAATGCTAGCAATGCGTTTTAATTTCCCATGTGTCTACATACACTGGCATTATGAGAAATCCCTTATTTATATGATCAGTCCTGCATAATCCTGGGTGCTGGTCCTGAAAATGCTCCATCCCTCTTAATATTTTTCTTCAGCAGCTCAATAATAAAATGTTTTGGTGTTTGGGGTTGGGTTTTTTTTTTTTTTTTTTTTTTTTTTTTTTTTTTTTTTTTGTTTTGTTTTGTTTTGTTTTTTTTAACCTAGCCACCCTAAGAGCAGCAGGATAGGACCAGCTCCTGCAAGGAAGGATGTATAGCACTAATTTCTTCTTGTAAGATTAAGTTTATTTGGAAAAAAACAAATTAACATGATGGGGAAGGGTGTTTCTTCCCTCTGGCTGCCTGTTGTTTGCTCTGGGATGAAATGTGGATACAGCCGCCTGAGGAGTTTCTCCTGTAAGCTGTTGGGTTTGGGGGTTATTTATTTGGGTTTTGTTTTGTCTGTTTGTTTGGGTTTTTTTTTTGTTTGTTTTTTTTTTTTTTTTTCTTGGAGGTTATGAATAGCAGTGGATGAACAAACACAAAGATTTCAACTACCAATCATTTTTCCTTACAACTTTTAATCTAACAAAGCTGCTGTCTAAATGGAAGGGTGAGCTCTCTTCAGAGATATTGCTGCATATACAGAAAAACAGATCACTTTTTTTTCCTTAGAGGGCAAATCCTCAAACAGGTTGGTTGTGATAAGCCATAAATATGCTTGATCTTTCATGAGATTCCTAATTTTTAAAAAAGGTCACTTCTAATTTATTTTGTTTTAAAAAAAGATGTTAGTTGTCTCCCAACTTATCTCATATGTGCAGCGTGAATATGCTTCAGCACTAATAGAATTTTTAATTTAAAAAAAAGTGGATTTGACTTTTTTTTGGAATGTTATAAATACATATTATAATATTGGCTTTTTGCAAATATTAAAATGGATGCTATATGTATAATGTTAAAGTAACTTTGCTATAAAGACACAGGGTTTTTAATTTCTGTTGTTCACTGCACTTAGACGTATTAGTGAAATAACTGATACAGTATGCTTGTGTTAAAATGCCTGCTTGGTTGGGATGACAGTCACATGATGAAGACCCCTGCTACTGACATGCCAATTATCAGCACCCACTGTCTGTAGAAAATACAGACCGAAGCCCAAACTGGAGGTGATAACAAGAAAGGACTAAAATCACGGCCGACAAATACGCATCCTCTAAAGAGGTGGACCCGGCGAGGAGCTATGCTAAACAGTTCCTGGAACATGTAAACTAGTTTGAGGAGAAGTTGTAACATGTATAGCTGTTTATGAATATGCAGCAGGCTGATGCAACAGAAGGGGCATTTGCAAAGCGTCTCCGCCGGGCGGCCGCGGTGGAAGCGGGGGCGGCCCCGCTCCCTCACGCCCCGCGGCGCCGCCCCTGGGGGGCGGAGCTCCCTCCCGAAGGGGCCGCGCGCGGCGGGGCGGGGCGGGGCCGGGGGGGCGGGGCCTGGGCCGCTCGCGCTCCTGCGGGGCGGGGCCGCGCGCGCGCGCGCCGGTGCGAGGAGGGGCCGCGCGCGCCGCCCCGGCAGCGCCCTCAGGTCAGTGCGGGGTGGGGGGCGGCGCGCGGGGCCGCCCGCGCCCCGCCGGGATGTGGCGGCCGATCCCGCTCCGCTCCCGGGCTGCGGCCGTGCCGGCGGGGAATGGGCTCCCCGCGCCCCGCGGAGGCGCCGCCGTGAGGGGCGGGGCGGGGCGGAGCGGCCGCACCTGAGAGCCGGCAGCGCCACGGAGCGTGGGCCGTCGGTGAGGGGTGAGGGGCCGCCTGGTTCTGTCGCACAAAGAGCCCCCCGGGCACGGCCTTTGCCTGGTTCTGGTCGCGGTGCGTGTCCGCAGGCGGGTGTCGGTGTCCCCTCGGTCCCCCTTTGTGTAGCGGCGGGGTGGGTTCGCGGCGGTGCCGGCGGTGACCCCATGGAGCAGGCTCGGGAGGAGCCCCGGGACCCGGCTGTGCCCAGGCTGGAGCCTCCACCGGGAGGCAGCCCAAAAGTTGGGCTTTGGGGCTTTTCTCCTGCTTAAAGTAAAGCTTCTTTTGTAAAAGAAGTACTTTAAGCATTAATTCGGTAACCTTCCCGGAGGAACAATTAATAGTTGCATCCGGTTTGGCATAAATACGTCCTCCCTTCCCCACGCTGTTGGCCGAACTTCTTGATGTACCTGTCTCTGAAGATTAGCTAGTTTCACCTAAGGGCCCACGCCTTTACAATTCACCATTTTCCTGTTTGTTTGGAGAAAGCCACCTGTGAACTTCGAGGTTTATAAATTCAGTTCGTTGTAGTGTTTGCTGAGCGCTGAAGCATTTTAAAACAGGAGAGAGGAGTGGGTTGTTGTGAGTTCGAGGAAAAGTTTGGATTGAAGTTAAGATACCTACGTGTTCCTAAAGTGTGGTTAATAACATGCCTAATTCAACAGGTTGTCTCATCTGAGAAATGCTGGTGCGGATTTTTTGCCTTGTAGTTAGTCTTTACAGTACTTTGTTTTCAGCACGTGATATGTGTGTTAAATTTTAATCTGTGCTCTGTTTTTTTTTTATTATTTTTTTTTGTAGAGAGATGGTGCTGGGTTATAGGTGTACAATACTTTATTTGGCATTTCTTAAACTTTTATGCCAGAGTTAGGCTCAAAATAGCTTTTATTTTAGGGGGAGAGAACTGGTCTCACCATCTCCTACAGAATGTATGTGCAGGATGTCACAGTGCCCAGTATCTGGGGTTTACTGGGTAGTGTAGCTTTGCAAATCGAATCTCTTATGGCCATCATTTGAACTAAGTTCTGCAGGATTGCCAAAGTTGAATGTCAACTGTAGTACTTACTTTTTTTTTTTTTCGTTTTAAATCCCTCACAGTAAGTACACTGCAGCTAACTGCACAATAATTTCCCTTGTGTTTCCCTGCCAGTCCCCTGCCAGGGCTGAGCTCTGCCCCAGAGGAAACACCTTCCAGAAGCAACGTGGGATTCATTTAGCTTGCCCTTTAAGGCCGGGGGGAAAAAATGCAAATAGCAACAATAATTTTTATGTTTTAGCCACTTGCTTGTTAGAGTTTGTGAGCAATTTTTTTTTTCCTAAATTTACCAAACAGTTGCAATGAAAGCAGCAGTCCCAGGGTAGGCTCACTTAAAACAGAGGTCTGATGATGATAGGCCATGTGTTATGTTGTCAGAAGAAATTTAGATCACCTGTTGTAGAAACTTGTGCAAATAAGTTTTGCAGCAGAATATTGTTTATGCCCAGCATTAGCTTTCTCTGATAATTCAAAATGATTCTGCTGCGATACTGCCTCTGGTAACTCTCTGGACTTGGCTGGCTGTTGTTCTGTTTTACAAATGTTCAGGTACCTAAGCTGGTGTGGAACCTCTGTTTTGTGAGGCACTTAAAGAGTGATAAAGCAGCATTTTCTATCTCAAAGGGCTGATAGATGCAGCAAAAGAGGGATATAAGAGATGGGAATCTTGGAAGGATAAGATTACAAGCTTTTTATGGTGGAAGTTGTTAAAGGTTGTGTTTTCTGCCATTCGGTTGAATTCCAATCCCCTACCTTGGTTACAAAAGCACTTTTTATGTGTGTGTCAGGAACCTGAGAGGGGAGGCTTTAGTATGACATCATTGCATTCAAATTTGCAAACTTCCCATTTTTGGGTCCTGGCTATCTGTTTTCTGATCCTGCTGCCCTCTCTGAGTTTGATATCTCAGCAAGCTGCTGTGAAAACTAGGCCAGTCCAACATCTAGAAAGTGTTTGCATTTTAAAACACTGGGGAGCTGGTTGGCAGTCTGTGAGTATCTGGTGTCTGTCCTGGCTGTGTGGGGTGAAGACCGGCAACAAACAGATTTGGAAGGTATCTAGAGACATTACCTTGTCCAGCCCTGTACCCTAAGATTACCTGATATCCTGAAAAAATATTTCACTAGAGGATCATGTACCACTTCAATACCAGGCTGAATGACTTGTTGATAACATCCTTCTGTGATGGGATACTTATGTAACAGGTTACACTCCATAACCACCCTAGCTACACTTTCTCCTCTTCATATCCAAAGCAATTTAAAGGAGCAATTTTCTTTAAAAAGTACATTCTCTGGAATTAGAGCTGTCCTGTCTCTGCTCGGTTGCAAGGGTTTTCTGAGAGTATGAAATTAAAGCAGTCCTTCAGGCAGGTGGCATGCTTGCTTGTCTGAGAGGTGTGAGGATTCCTTAGAGCTCTTTGCCTTTTGCCTTTACACTTCTACGAGACCAAAGTGATACTACCCCATGTATACCCAGGAAAAGTAAAGGTTTTCATACTATACAGAAGTTCATAATACATAAAACTAATTGGTATTTATGTTTATCTTCTACAGTTCCTTAATTATGCTGTTCTGTTTGATTACTTGCCCCTTCCTTAGTTTTTCTCTACTGCAGTTCTGATGTGTCACAGAGTGACTGTGAAGAAGAACATTTAAGATATCCTAACATTGATAGACAAATACATCTTAAGGCACAAAAATATATTCTGAAACCTGAATTTGAGGAGTATGTATGTGTTTTTTCTTGAAAATTCATGATGGTGCAGTAGCTGCCATTCACTTGTAAAGAGGAGAAACTGATGGAAATACTGAAGCATAACTGACTACTAAGGAAGGCAAGTGTGACTGAACTATGTGCAGCATAGGAAAATAAATCTGATTTTCTCAAGCAGTGAATAGGAGAAAAATTTGGGAACATCTTTATTTCCCTGTGGATTCAAACAGAGGCTGTGTGTGTTGGAAGAGTCTGGAATCAGTTAAGGGCAAGTAACAAGATACACAGCTTCTAATGTTTGGCAAAGGGAGGGTCATTCAGGACAGTGCAGTTTAATGGATGTCATGCCTGTTCCATTCCTTGAACTATTTGGATTAGGCTCAGGTTAGCAGCAATCAGTCTCTCATATCTAAAAATTGGGGTTAGTAGACAATTGTAAAATTACTGCTAGAGTTGTTACTCATTGGTTTTAATTCTCACTTTTGAGAAGCGCGAGCCGCTGTGGCTGAGAATGCATTTCTTATCAAAGGCTTGGTTTGCCAGTGTACTGACCTGTTCCTCTTTCACTGTCATGATTTTCCTCTTCTGTAATTTCAAATGCAGTGGGAACAAGACGCTGTACCAGACTTTTCCTATTTAACACACTGAATGCTGCCAGCTGTGATGCTCTGCTGCTGTGAACACACAGGTTGTTCATCTGCTGTGGGGTTCTTAAGCCGCATGTTCGCTAACCTTGCCTAGATGTAAAACTACAGATTGGCACAATGTGGTTTTCCATTATAGACCCATACATTACAACACCTACCTAAGCTTTCCAAAAGTCCCTTTTGTTTTCCTTACCCTTGTTGAAGGTGCTGTTGCCATGACAGTCCCAGGTGACGGAAGTGTGCAGGCCACAGAGCAGGTGTGGTTGTGCACCGTAGCAATATCCTCTCCTCCCTTCTGTCCCACCGGGAGCTTCAACACAATGGTGTGATGTGGTGAATGTAGGTTACCTGCACATGAAAAATGTAGTCCTTGAGCTATACACTAGCATAATTAACTGTGGTGCGGTTCCTCTGTGGATACTTATGGAGTAGTTACTTTTGATGCCATTGGTTCTCACAAGTGAGAACCTTCCTCTCTGAGGAAGTGCCTGTTTGCATTTGCATTCTTCAGACTTACTGTGTGCAGGGGAACAAACACATTTGGGAGCTGCTGATGTGAAGGAGCAGGAGCAGGACCAGGCAGCTTACAGCATGCCCTTTAGAGAACCCATATTAATTTAACTATTCCTGTATTAATTTAACCATTGAAAATAATGGTTTGTGAGCCAAGTTAAAATTGGTAAAAGGTTTGTCTACAGAGGTGAGATCTGTCTGCAAGATTGGAAGTTCTGTCTGTAGTCATCTGATCCAACCTCTACCTTGAAGCAGGCATCATGTGAGTGCTGATTGTAGTGGTGGTTTTTCTGAAGTGTGCTAAGATCACTTGCTTCCTTCTCATAGGGCACTGAAAGATCATGAAATGCTAATGACTTTTGATTACTGTTGACCTTAGTCAATTTAGAATTAGTGACCCAGAGATGAAAACCACTGTATCTCATTACCAATTTCCTGAGCTATCTGAGCTTTCCTTTGTCAGTCAGTTTTGGTAAGAGGCACAGTAGAATTAAAGTTGACCTTTGCCTTAGGAAAAGGGTTGAGTGCTTTGAGGTTTGCAATATCATGTTTATAAATAAATAAATAAAGCCACTAAGAAAGAAGTTATTTTTTGACCCCACAGACTGTCCAGAGCAAAGCTCTACGTGAAATGAAATGGACAAGCTTGAGTAGCCACGATGGGGAACAAATGCATAACTTGTCTCTTTTAAATTAGTAGCAAAACAGTTTATCTCCTGTAACCTTGAACTGAATTATCATTTTGTGGTTGCAGGTTTTCTCTTCATGGAGTTCATTTACAATTCTTTGTTTTACTTTGAACTATCAATAAACAAGTTACTGCACATAGAATGCATTGCAAATTTTGCTCTATTTTCTTCCTGCAGCTCCCAAACTATGATATTGGGGAATATCTCTTAGCAGGTTTGTCAAATAATATATTTTATATTGTAATGAAGCATTTGACATTATTTTGTACCATATGCCCAGAAGAGAATGTCTGTGGGGTAATTTACTGTAATGGGATCAAGTATATTGTTCACTGCAGGTTGTCTAAATGTAGGCCTTCCTTGCCACAGTTGTGGTTTATATGGACTATCATTCCTGCAGCAGGCATGGTCTTCAAATCAGAATGACAATATAAGAAAATTTTGAACTTTTTTTTCTCACTCTGATACGTTATTTTTGTCCATCAAGGAACAAAACCTTTAAAGAAAAAGACCAAGCATAGCAAAGTGTTTGGAACATAAATATTAAGTTGTTCAACCTCTCACCGAAGTTAAATTGCAGGCTTCAAGCAGCTAAGCAAGAAAGGTAACAGGAAAAAATGAGAATAGGAGATGTTGCAGTTGAGGTAGGAACAGGCTCATGGAAAGTGACTTGAAATCCATACAAAGAAAGTGCACATTTATTTGCAAGTAAACATAGGAGTAGATATTAATGTTATATATTTTGTTGTGATTGCTTTGTCTCAAAATGGATATTGCTTAATGACATATTAAAAAGATTTAATGGAAAGGCTGCTTTGGTAGAGAGACTAGAACAAATACCATGTAACAGCTGTATGCTAGGAAATACTACAGGAGTAAAAAGTAGTTGTGAATATTAATTCTTTAGGTTTCTATTTTATTTAAGTTGGTGTTTACCTTTTGACTAGGCTGCTCGGGACTTTCTGCTTTTGTTTTCTTTGAAGCATTAAGGGCATTTAGGAAGAAAAAGTAAAAGCTGTCTTAGTGGATAATGTTATGCAAAGTATTTAAATCCTCATAAACACTAAGCAGTTAAGAATATTTGGTAACAAGTATGTTGCTAGCGTAGCATGAGTTCTATAGAAAAATAGTATTTAACTATTTTTGACTTTGTTTTGAAGCTTCTAGTCTTGGTTCAAGATGCAATTCTACTCTGATACTATTCTACTCTTTCACAGCTCTTTGCTATTCTGGGATGTAATTGCTTTTTTTAGCATCTATTTTGGCTTCTTTGAGAGTCTTTACAATTTTGCCCATCTTTCTTCCTGCTTTTGGTTGCCTTTTTTTTTTTTTTTTTTTTTCTATACAAGACTTGACTAAGACATCATTGCCAGCTTTTCCATGCAGCCAACAGAAGATGCCATCTTGGTTTCTTCCAGTGCTGCCAATAAGAAACTTAGGAGAGAGGAGACTGGAAGTTTTTGTCCACTGCAATGCATTTTTTTACTTGAGGAAATGAAGGGTAGAGCTATCAGTGCCCTTTCCAAATTTGTTTTTACAAACAGAAGGGCTGGAATGGTGATTGGGAAGGACTCTTCCAAGTGACTAAATAATTCATAGAGAGGTAAACAGAAGAAGGCACCACAGCTGTGTGGGTTTGGTTTATTGAGGTTTTCTGTTGGTTTAGTTAGTTTTTGAACATGTATATTCCATTTTAAAATCAGTGCTTGAAGTTAAATTCAGTGAAAGCTAGCAGTGGACAGACAGGTAGATTTGTTAAACAGTAACATTGTGTATTATTTTGGTTAATCAAGATATGTAATTTGAAATTTGTTTCCTTGTAGGGGGAAATTCAGGATTTAAACAATGTTAATACTGCATAGGCGTAGTAACTGCCAAAGAAGACATTTGGCAATTCTACAGAAAAAGAAATGTATGCATTTCCTCACTACTTACTAAGAATTCTTTTCCTTATTCATGATGTGGTTGTAATAAACAATTGTGAATTTTAATGAAAATTTTTTTTCTTTATAGAATTGTGTAGGTCATATTACTACATGAGGAACAGGCCTGTAAATGAGAGATGTACAAAAACTCAGCTTATTAGAAGGAGAAAAAAGATAGAAAATCTTTGGTATCCCTGCTGTTGCAGCAGGAGAAATTGATGAAATATAAGGAAGAATACTCCCATCAGGTCTGGAAATTAAACTGATTTCCCAATTGGAAGTTACCTTTAGAAAGGCATAATTATAGTAGTAACATTAAAAGTTGTAATAATATTATTAATATAGTGTAGTAGTAATATAGTAGTAACATTAAAAGTTGTGCTGAGAGCTGGGCTGTACTGTGACTCCTGTGCTGCACAAAGTATATTATGTTATTAAGGGATAAATAAGCTGGGATGGCAGGTGTGTTGCACACACTTGGGTTTGAACAGCAAAATTGCTGCTTCAGTTCACAATGTTTAGTCAGGAACTGATTTCCAAGGGCTTCTAACCTGCTCCTAATGTTTTGGAAGGGGCATGTAACTTGATGTGTAGTATCTCAGACTGGGAATATAGTGTTTTGCTTAATTCTTCTGGCATTTTGAATACCCATTAGGACAGCATAAAGATTTAAGCATGGAATTTCCTATATTCTTTAACTTGAAATATTTCTGATATGACTACTTTGCTTGTAAAATAAAAATTAATGTGCCTTTGAAGAACTGCATTTCCCTTTTTCTCAGTTGTATATAGCAAGTTTAGTTCTGTTAATATATAATTAATGAAGAAAAATGATACTTGCTGAAGAAGATTAGGAGCACATTGTAATAAGATTTCAGCAACAGATAGATCTATGGGTCAGAGAAGGTGACCTTCCTTGATCCTCTTGTTGGAGACAGACTGATCTAAACTGGGGATTTTGCCTGCTCTTTCAACAGGCAGTAGTTCATGGCTTGTTTTTACTGACTGCCAGTGTATTGATTTCTAAATTTATTAACAGTATTTGTATAGTAAAAAACAAAACACCATTGTATGAAAGGAAATGAAAGCTGCTGCAAAAACAGAAAGAATAGAGAGTGAGAATTGTCGCAGTATATGCCACAGCACATGCAGCAGTCCAGACAGCCACAATACAGAGTATCACCATATCGTATCAGAAGGCTTCAACCCATACACATCAGAGGGCATCAGGCATCTGCCCATACAGAGTAACATCATATCACAGCAGAAAGCTGTAAGTATCTGCCTTTCTTGTTCTTTAGCCCAACCTTTTATACCCCTCATGTTCATGCATTGCACCTGTGTGCCCTCTGTTCCCTTTGGTGATTGGTCAGTGCACCTGGGCACTCCATGGCTCATTGTTTTCAATGCTGTTTGCTTGCTTTTCACAGCTGTAGCCTATTGGGGATGAGGCTCAGCCACAGCCCCACTCCCAGTTACCACAAACTCTGTACCTACAGAGAATAGCACTAATTTTTTGGGTTTTTTTCTTCCTGTTTCACATCCATCTAATGAGTAGTTTATGATACTTAGTTCCTGAGGTGATGAAGTGCAGTGGAAGGTGGTATGAACCTGTAAGAGGTTTGTAGTTTTTCACAGGAATTCTATGAAAATCTAAATCTATTTAGATTCTGTTCTGGAATCTGTGCTATTTTCTAGTTAGAGTAGACTGGGTTTTGGTGGGTGGCTTAAGAGCAGGCAAAGATGGCTTTTTATTTACTGGGCTTGATTTTTTATCCTGTTGTGCAGATACTTCTTGTCTAATGGGGTCTGTTTGACTTCTGAGTTCAGGCAGAACATGCTTCAGCTGCAGCTTCTCTCTCCTTTCCTTTCCCAGAAAGCACAATGTGCTGTGCATGTGTGGTATTCTCCAGAACTTAAAGGTTGGTGGATTTCTGTGGATTCACGTTTGACAATGTGTCTTTCCCACATGGAGTTAACTGGTCAGTCTGTTGTTCATTCTCTTTATCTCCTGTAGCCTCACAGTGACCTTATGTGGTGTGTGTGTAAAATCTTTGGATTTGTCATGGTCACTGGTTTGAAGAAATATGCCAAGACCTTGATTTATATATACTCTGGGAGTCTATAAAATGGATTTGTGGAATGACAGTCAAATCTCCCAAACGCTCCTGTCTTTTGCCTTCTGCCAACTGCAATGCTGAGAACCAGATTTTCTGGAGTCTATGGTTTTCTGTATCTTTAAGAGGTTTTTTAAAGATTTCTTCCTTTTGAAGTGTTTGTCCTGTGCAGTGGCAAAAGGGTTATTGTTGTAATTGGAAGGGCTGGCAATTTACATAAGGAGAGGGAAGAAAAACTTACACAAACTCAACAAACTCAAATTCTGTGCTGAGAATACCTGCTGTGTTCCTTTTATAAACTCAGCTGTGAGCAGTTAGAAGATCCCATCTGTGGGATGAGTTTCTTCTCCTTTACCCCTTCTTTTCCCTCTCTACAGTTCAATATGGTTTAGGTTTTTAGTTTCCCTTTCTAATCAGTCTATTGCAGATAAAAAACAAAATGTGTGGAGGAGAAAGAAAAGGTTGCTAGAAATAATTTCTTAGTTACATAACCTCCCCTCAATGTATTTAGGAACGTGTCTCTGCCTTTCACACATAACCCACCATCTTCCTTTAAAGCAGCACTCAAGGAGATTTTGCAATAAGATGTTGAATTGTGAAATGTAGCAGCTAAGGCATGGACACGTCTCCCTTGGTTTCCCCCTTCCATAAGCAGTGCCTTCAGACAGAGAGGACAGATGTGTCTGGGAATGGCATCATCCCCAAGCACTGCTGCTAAGCCTCCAGATGGCTGGGGCGTGCAGTGAGTGCTTGGTGTGAAGCATCTCCCAAGGAGACATGGTAATCTTTGAAATAACGGCATATTCTCAGGTTAAAGACATTCTGAGTGTGTGTTACACAGCCCAGCTGTGATTCAAGCAGTTGGGATGGAGATTGAATAAATAGCCTGAGTAATATTTCTGTTTGAGTCAGTGGCAGATTTGTCAGGGGCTTCAACAAGATTTCTTCACCAACCTTTTATCACTTTAATTTCCCTGCTGTATCTTGTCCAGCAAAACTAATTAAGGCAAAATGTAACTAAATTAGCTTTGAAAGCAGAGGGTTTTTTCTTTAAAACTGAAAGTAATTATGAAATCATATTTTAACTATCTGCTCCCCAGTATTTTAACATGTTTAGTATTTTAAGGTATGATATGTTGATACTTCATACCAAGTATTTTTTATTTCCCTGCTTTTGTTTTTAAATGGCTATGCTTACTTGGTGGTTTTTCCTATACACTTGACCTGCTATTAAAGAAATCTGATCTAAATTTAAGTTCTGAGTAAACTAATGACTAACAAATAGACTTATTTCCTATTTAAATTGTTTGGTTGGCATAGCTTATATCCTGTTTATTTCAAAAGTATTTGTGAATAAAATCGGACTGTTTGCATCTCAACGAGTGATTTTTGCCTGAGACTCTCTAAATAATTCAGACCCTTTTATTTAATGCTTTGAAATACTGATTAAATATATTCAGTCTGGTTTGCTTCAATCTGATTACACATCTAGAAGTTTTCTTCTGATATGGTGTAGCCATGTCTGGTGTAAGCTGGCTTAATTAGCACTGCTTAGTGATTTGGGACCCCTGTCAAAGGCTGTTATGCTATCTGGAAACAGAAGGAGTTAAAGCTGAAGCTGTGACCTCATCCCTGTTCATGTTACACTGGAGTAGAAGCTGCGCTGAAAGGGATTGTTTGGCTGCATCGCTGCCTATGCTGCTGCTTGATTGCTTTAATTCGGTTCTGATAGCTGTCGCACACTGGCTGAACAGCTCTTACAGGAGGGATTTGTGGGAATGCTAGAGGCAAAGGAAGCTGTGCTAATATCGAATGCCCGTGGAAATAGCTCCCACGGCAATAGACTCGGATCTTTCTACCTAATTTCAACTTCTTACTGCTTCGCCTATGAAAATTGAAGCGGCACCGAGGAGAGCTCACACACACAGCACGCACACGCAAGAGAAACACTCACGCACTCCCGGCCAGCCGAGCACTTACGCAGCCGCGTGTGCCATTGATTCCATCCTTGCCGCCGGCTGCGTGGGAGCTGCGGGAGCGCTGCTGTGGCTTTAACGTGGGAGCGCGCAGGCTACAATAGGTGTCACTGTGTGCGAGCCCAATCGCGCTCGGTGGCTGCAGCCATTGGCTCCGCGCTGCCAGCTCCGGCCGCACGGCTGCCAGTCCTGCTCCGCTCCCAGCCCTTCCCGCACAACTTGGGCTCGCCGGCAGCCTGGCACTGCCACCGTGCGCTCCTCCTGCCCTCTGCCCGGGCTGTAGCGCTGCCACGCCGTTCCTGATCGGGAAAGCTGGAAAGAAAGAAAGCAAGCTGGCAGGAATGATGGGGATGTATTTAACGATTCAAGTACTGGATCAAACTTAAACTCAGTTTCCTACTCTGGGTGCTGGAAAGGTCACCTTGTCTTGCTGGAAAAGAAGCAGACTCTCATCTCTGCTGCTTTTGGTGTTACAGCTTCCACATGCATTCCTAAATGTTCCTAGCTAGTTAGGCTGTCGGTCTTTACACACAGATATACTGATGGTAGATGAGAAAGGAAAGAACATGAAATGTCTCACCTTCTTCTTGATGCTTCCAGAGACGGTCAAGAGCAGATCTAAGAAGAGCTCTAAGAAAGGAAATAGCAGTAGCAGTAGCAACAGCAAATTGCCTCCAGTTTGCTATGAAATCATTACCTTGAAGACCAAAAAGAAGAAGAAGATGGCTGCTGATATTTTTCCCCGAAAGAAACCAGCTAATACTAATACAGCTGCTGTCCAGCAGTACCATCAGCAAAATCTCAATAACAACAACACTATTCCTGCACCTAATTGGCAAGGACTTTATCCAACCATCAGAGAGAGGTAAGTTCAGGGCGGTTTTTTTGGTGTTTGAATGGAGAGGTGAAAAGTAGCAAAATGTCCCGAATGCATTTATTTGCTGAAGAAAACATGGTTATATTTTATTTGGGTTTTTTTTGTCCCTGTATGTGTGTGTGGGAAATAAGAATTTTTATAATGGAAAAATATTTTAATAACTCTTTTCCAGTCAAAGCATCTGTTTGAGTTAATAAAAATGTTGCTGAAAGCTGCAGCATACACATGAAGATTTCCTTTTAGACCTCAGTGGGGTTTTTCAGTGATAAATGCCCTGGACTTTGATTTCCACTTCTTTGGAAGTTCTCAGAAGTTTGGGGGTTTATTTTATTGCACCTGCACACACCAAAAAACACTTTTACCTCCTTAGTATTTTCTCTGGTGAGAGAAAATTTGTGCAATGATGTGTAAAGTAGCTGGAAGCAAAGCATGACCTGCTTCTTTTTGCTAACAAGCAACTTGAAGTTGTTAAAAAATCAAATTTCTTGGGTCTGGGACATGCAGAGAGAGTTCCTGGGTGCCACAAATTAACATGCTACCTCTGTTTGTAGAAATGCCGTGATGTTCAACAATGACTTGATGGCAGATGTTCATTTTGTGGTCGGGCCACCAGGTGGGACCCAGCGGCTGCCAGGACACAAAGTAAGCAACAGCTGCATGATCGGCTTGGGCGGGGAGACCAGAGAGAGCTCCCACAGTTACAGCGGGACAGAGCGTGGGAGGCTCAGCTCTTCTGGGACAGGCAGCAGTCTGTGTTTGGAAAGGCCACATGCAGTGGGATAATCTCTCCCTGGCTTTTCTTTGTGTTTTTGGTTGAACAGCACATTTGTTGGGCTAAGGCAGTAAAGTTAGGAATACTGCTTTGTGCTGTTGATTAATACTGCTCTTGAGATTTCCTAGAAATAATTAACTTCTGTGGGGAGGTGAGCGTTTTCCAGTAGCTAATGCATCTATGCCCAGGAGAGTAAAATACAAGGAAAACGTGTAACTTGTTCTTCACTTGGACTTCATTTCTTACTGAAGTGTATCTGTAGAGCCTGTCAGTGCAGCCCAGTATGCTCAGAGTGGCTCTCCCACATTGTTTGTGTTGGCAGTGTTTTCAGTTCAAAGCATGAAATAAGATTTCCTTTCTCAACAGTATGTCCTGGCTGTTGGGAGCTCTGTATTCCATGCAATGTTTTATGGAGAGCTTGCTGAGGACAAAGATGAAATCCGTATACCAGATGTTGAGCCTGCTGCTTTTCTTGCCATGCTGAAGTAAGCATCATTCATCTGCTGGATACGTGTTCCTTTCTGATGTATACATACGCTGCCAATGTCATAGCTGAAGTTGCATATAAACAGAAAGAAAGGAGTCGCTTGAAATATTCCTCTTTTTGTGTTTTAAACTTTCACCTAATTTTGCTCTCCCCTGTACTTCCAGGCACACACATATTAGACTAATGTAGGCAGTTGTAAATAATGACTTTGACAGGGGATCTTTGGGTGCATTGTGTACTGTAATGCCTATCGATCTGATTTGTCACTATATGTTACACAAAGGAATGGAGTTACTAAAAAGATTTGTCAGCTGTAACAAAAAACCCCAAACCAACTCTTCTACTTTGCAAGCATAGAGGAAAGTTAAAAATGCATGTACAAAGCCCCCTCAGACCCAGTAAATTCCTAGGTTTGTAGATTGACATCATTACAGCTCATTTATAAACCTGCAGTACGCAGGTCTTGTCTTAGAAAAATGACCCTAAGTTATTCAGTATAGCCTCTGAAAAATATTTTTTTCCTTATGTATCATATTGATGTATTTGAAAAGTGATAAAAAGGCTGCTTACATGAATAGGGGGTTTTATCTAACAAGGAAAACGAGTCTGTTTACATGATCATTATTTTTCTTCTTGCAAACTGCGTAAGAAATGTTCTCTTTTCCTAAATGGGCATAATGAAGCAGCTTCCCTGCTGAATTGTCCTTAAATGTATGTATAAACTCTGATTGTTGAGAAATGCCCTATCACAGAAATGATATGGCTTTGAGTTTTTGGTTTTTTTCCTTCAACTGAAATCAATGCTGTTGCTTTCCTGTAGAAAAAAAACATCAGTATCTGATAGTGATCCTTTTAATATGCTGCAGGCTTTCTTGCAAGTAATGATATAATCACTAGCTAGTAATTTATTGTTTTTCATAGATTGTTTTGATTAACTTGTGATTACAGAAGAGTTTCTTTTTCATTTTTTAACATTTCACTGGCATCATAGATGAACATTCAAAGTTGCATATAGAGTTCTTATAGATTATCATCAACATCAGGAACGTTCTGTGCAAATATAGGTAATTGCCAGAAGAGCTCCACAGATATTCTGTAGACATGGAATATAAAGTTAAGATGTGACATTAGGTAGGGAGATGTGTTATGGATCTTTGCTTTGGGCCTTTTTGATTTTGTGGCAGAGCTCAGACTCCCACTTTCATGCTGAATTTTACAAATCACAAATACAAGATACTTGGGTTCTTCCAGCCCCTCTTTCTTTTTGAACAGCAAATCTATTTCACTGTGGCTAAACATGATGTGCTGTATAAAAACTGAATGCTTTCTGAATTTATCATTAAGAAATGTGTGCAGAAAGCAAGCCTAGAAAAGAGTATTAATACTGACATCTAGGTCTTGGCATATTATTTAGCCCATGGCAATTTAGGAAACTATCTATGAGAGCATGGCCAGAACTATGGGATTCTTCACCTTCTCAGCTTTTTCTGGAAAAACTGTAAAGACAAGAAAAAGTTTGTGGTCTGTGTGGCTGTTGAGGTAACCTTGCCAGTGCTGTCTTCCCTGATGCAGTGTGTCTGAGGCTGCAGAGTGGCCCCGTGTCTGCAACACCGGGATGGTGCAGCCATGGTGGTGCAGGGAAGGCACAGGGATGTTGCTCAGCAGTGCAGTGTCCCTTAATCACAGGATCCACTGCATGTGGAGCTTAGGGGGAGCCACTGTCCTCTTCACTCCTCTCACTCTGGGAAACCATCCCTGAGAGTGTTTCCTGCAACTGCTGTGAGTCATGGACGGCAAGGCTATTTTGCTACAGAGAGAAAGACTTTAGCCATGCCAAAGCAGCCTCTCCTTCACTGGCTTCTTTCTGCATCATAAACTTTGTCAGAAAATATATTTAGCTTTGGTTTTTTGGTTGTGACATCTTGCTCAAGAAGTTTGGTTTGTTTTCCCCTGGGGCCAATGAATCCTGATAGCATAAATATTTTTTGTGTTTAGTACACAGTGGGCATTCTGACAACAAACAAGCTATTGCCAGGTGTAATATAGGAAATACTATGACGGGTAGACATTAGTTATTCTTCCAGTAAAACTGCTTTGACTGTTCTCTACAGTTTTACAAACAGGGTTAAATGTATAGTCTAGCTGCCAAACTGAATTGGTGCATTAATGTATTATATCTTATCTCAGTCTTGACTGTTCAAGTTAGAACTGTGATCTCATCTTATCCCAGGCTGAATGTGTTACTAAACCATCAAACCCTCTGGTCTGACAGAATCCTGTGTTTGAGAACAGGGTGAAACCGAAATATCAGTAATTGCAAACCAGAGCTGAGGTGCACTGGCAGAGTAAGAGGTGTGGAATATTGCTGACAGTCGATCTGTGCTGTGTCTGCTGTACATCAGTGATATTAGTTCTTTATTTTCAGGAATATTAAAATAGCAACTCTTGAACTATTTCAATTTAAAACAGATGTCAGTATTCTCTGTTGTACTAGCAGGCAAAGAGAAGTAATAGAAGGGAAGAAAGAGTAGGAGAGCAATGAGGAGAATCATAAAAACAAATCAATTGAAAATGGAATTTTTTTGGGGCAGTAAAGGAGCTGAACCTGTAACCATTGATATACAGATGGGTTCTTTGGTTTCAAAAATAGGCTAAAACCAAGTACTTAAACACTAAAAATAAGCTTGGCTCTATGTAAGTTTTCTTTTTTCTCTGTAACCTCTTAGATTTTATATTGCTGGAGCAGTATCTCCTCTGTGCATGTTTTCCAAGTGCAGCATGGAGAATACTATCTTACAGCTGCAAAAATACAAATAGTTATTTACAACTATAATCAGATCAGTGTAGGCACTAATTCCTCTTTATAGGCACATCTGTTCTGCAGAAAACTCATTGTGTAGGGAAGCCTGCTAACTAGAAAAAATTAATTAGTACAGGGTTGCATACAACTTAAGCTTTCTGGAGGAAGACAATTTTATCAGCCATAACCATCAAGTCTTGCTTATCCCTGTGAAGAGTGAAATTGCATTTGGCATGATTTTAGCACATTGCATTCACCAGCTGCAAATGGAGCCCTGAAGTATGAGATATTGAAAAGAACAAACTGTACAATGCTTCATTTCTCTGAGCAATGAATCCCAGCAGTTTAGTCACATAAATAGAATTTCACCTTCATCTCTTCCACCACACTGCCATAGCAATAAAGGTTTTTTCATCCTTGTGCAGTGAGACTGAGTGAAAATGCTGTGCTTGTTGAGTTAGGATGTTGTGAGCATTAAAACCCTGAAAATCTTCAATTTCCGATATGTTTCATAACCCTTTGAAAAAAACAAACAAAAAAGCCACCTCTGAAAAAAGCCCAATCCAGTAGTTACAGAAATGGATAGCACCTGATATACTTGAATAGCATTTCTCTTCTTAGATTACCTAGTTACTCTCTGCAAACTTGTTCCTGTGTTTGTTCATACAGCTCAGTAAACCACGGTTCACCATCAGGGGACATGCAGTCCAAGGACTCTTGATAACACAAGTTCCAGACTCCTGTGGTAGCCAAGTGAGGCAGCCCTGCAGGAGCTCCCGCCTGGGAGCCAAGACCTGTATGGAAGGAGCACAAAGCTGCAGGGGCCACAGTTTTTAAACAATTGTCTCATAGCATGCACTCCAAATGGAAAGTTTGATTCACTTTAGATTTAAACCTGTTCTCTTCCATGGTCTTAACATAAGTGCTGAATTTTTTTTGTACTTTCTTTCTGGGCCTAATCAATACTCCCCAAAGCACTGCTTGATTTTACTGTGGAGTCATTTAAATATTCTTTTTTTATGATTTTGTATGTGTTTGTTGTTGACAAACTGGTGTTGCATTAAGCAGCAGCATTACACCTGTGTGCTTTATTTCAGGTACATCTATTGTGATGAGATCGATTTGGCCGCAGACACTGTCCTGGCCACTCTGTATGCTGCCAAGAAGTACATTGTCCCTCACCTGGCCCGTGCCTGTGTTAACTTTCTCGAGACAAGTCTGAGTGCAAAGAATGCCTGCGTGTTGCTCTCCCAGAGCTGCTTATTCGAGGAACCTGACCTGACCCAGCGCTGCTGGGAAGTGATTGATGCCCAAGCTGAGCTTGCTTTGAAGTCTGAGGGCTTCTGTGACATTGATTTTCAGACACTTGAAAGCATTCTACGAAGGGAGACTCTGAATGCCAAAGAAATTGTTGTTTTTGAGGCAGCTCTGAACTGGGCTGAAGTGGAGTGCCAGCGACAAGAGCTGACGGCCACCATAGAGAACAAGCGCAAGGTGCTGGGCAAGGCTCTCTACCTGATCCGCATCCCGACCATGGCCCTCGACGACTTTGCCAACGGCGCTGCTCAGTCCGGGATCCTGACTCTCAACGAAACCAACGACATCTTCCTCTGGTACACAGCTGCCAAAAAGCCGGAGCTGCAGTTTGTCAGCAAGCCCCGCAAAGGCCTCGTCCCTCAGCGCTGCCACCGCTTCCAGTCCTGCGCTTATCGCAGCAACCAGTGGCGCTACCGGGGCCGCTGTGATAGCATCCAGTTTGCTGTTGATAAGAGAGTGTTTATTGCTGGCTTTGGGCTCTACGGCTCCAGCTGTGGGTCGGCAGAGTACAGTGCTAAGATTGAACTGAAGCGGCAAGGAGTTATCCTGGGCCAGAACTTAAGTAAATACTTCTCAGATGGTTCTAGTAACACTTTTCCTGTGTGGTTTGAGTATCCAGTGCAGATTGAGCCTGACACCTTTTACACAGCAAGCGTGATTCTGGATGGTAATGAACTCAGCTATTTTGGACAAGAAGGAATGACAGAAGTTCAGTGTGGGAAGGTGACTGTTCAGTTTCAGTGCTCCTCGGACAGTACAAATGGCACAGGGGTACAGGGAGGACAAATTCCCGAACTCATATTTTACGCTTGAATGTGAATGTGTGGATACAAAGCATTTTGCTATGAAGAACCTGTCTGGTTCAGGCCTACTGATTCTTAGCTTTTATCTGCAGATATGTGATCAGTACAGGGAATATGTAACTAAATGCTGTGGGCAAGTTCCTGGTTTCCTATACTTGTAGCATCATTGGTGATTAAGTGTAATATTTAAATTGGAAGCTCTTAGAAACAAGTAAGTTTTAAAGGCTTTGTAAGAGGGGTGCCTGTTTGCTGGTGATGCCGACCCTTTCATTGATGCACTGGTGAATCACCAGATCTTGTATCTCACTAAACACTGTCTTCATTGATCTGTTTTTTCTTTCTCCATTTTCTGCTTCCTGCTTGTATTGGGGAGGTAGGGATAGAAAATGAAGAGTCTTGTTTTATAGTTCTCTTTGCTGTCTGCTCTGCAGACTTTAGAGATTCCAGTAAGCCAAGCTGCTTTTGACCATGGGGGCTGGAAGAAGTCCTTCAGTTATAAGGAGAAAAAGCACAAGTTTAAACCTTCATCCTATGAGATTCTCCTGTAGCCAACTGTTCGGGATGGCTCCAGGGGAAGATGGGAAGAAGGAGGCATCTTTCAGGAAGCTCCACGGCATACTGTCCTTATCCCCAGTGCATGGACATGTTCACAGTGAGGAAGGGATGTGAGCTTGGCAAGTTACCCTTGGAGTTCATTTTCTAGGAATCCCACCTTGAAGGCAAGGAAGTACTTGCATGCGTTCAAATTCATGTGTATGCAGCTCTTGAAACTACTCCCATGACCCAGGTTTTGCTACATTGGAGTTGATCTGCTCTTTAAATGGCATTTCTTTGAACCCTTGCTAAATAAATGGGAATTTATATCAATCATGTGATGCAGGATAATTTTTTGTTTGTTTTGTTTGGGTTTTTTCTTCTTCCTAAACATGGTAGAGGCAAATTTTAGAGGAACAAAAGAATGTATCAATCTTGACTTGGATTTTTTTCTGTAATACAAGATTTTTTTTTCTTTTTATTACCAGTTGAAATTTAGAAAAAGACAGAAGATCCCAACTGTGGTCATATTACACTTAGTGTATACCATCCAATAGCAGTGAGGGGGAGGAAGTCTCCGCTAATAGGTTATTGTTGGAGCTCTTGCAATTGCTTATGGCTACACATCAATCAGAGGATTATGTGGTCTGGAACCTTTTCCTTGCCTGAGTTTTTTCCCCCAGGAAGTTACATGTCAGTATCATTTTTGCAAAAGTATGAGGGATACTCCTTGTATGAGGAGAGGAAACCAGTATAAATAAGAACTACAGGTATTATTGAAACATGAGAAAATCCTTCATCACTGCACTGGAACAGTTGTTCCTCAAAGGCTACACTGGCCATTGTAAAGCATCTTGCTTCACCTCTGACATGGATTCTGTTTGTTGCGTACCTTTTAACAAAATGATTCTTTAGACCTGCTGAAGATTAATGTTGTGGTATATCAACACATTAATGTAGCATAACCCTAAATTCACTTGTAAGTTCTGTAATAAAAATGTTTTTTCTCATATTATTTTACCAGTTTAATACTCTTACTCTAAGTGTTGCTTGATGGCTGGAATCCTGGCCATCAGAAAGTGCCAAAATACATCTTTGTAGTGTCCAAAATACCATCTGCAGTAAGGAAAAGTGGAGTGTACTCAAAGCCCAGATCTTCTCTCTAGGTAATAAAAAGAGAGCCAGGTAAAAATGTACTCCACAGGATTTATGCCTTTCATCCATCTTAGCGTTTAATGTTTTGTATACATACATACATACATGTGTGTGTAAGCAGCTCTCTTTCTGAAATGTAAATACCCTCAGAATACATAGAAATATGTTTTGGTTTTTGTAACAGATGTACATAATCCAGACTGTTTGTGAAATCTAAACAGAATGCTCTGTGGAAAACTCCCAGGGAGAGATTTATAAAAACCTGCAGTTACTTATATTTAGATCTACAACTGAAAATAGACAAGAGTGTAAATGGTATGGAGTGGAGAAAGGGTTGCTGAAGAGATCGTAGAAAGGAATCTGAGATTTTGATGAGGTAACGGTCATCTACTTTAGCCAACATCTTAAGCAGCAGATCCATTTATTTAAGATATATTTCAAAGCAGAGAACGATGCTAATCAGCTGATTAAATTTTTGTACAACAAGTGGCTGATGCAGATGTAATTACTCAGAGTGATAAGCAGATTGACAAGTTGTGGTAGCGAGCTGCATTCCGATTTGTTTGGTAAAAAAAATGTGCCACAGCTGGTGGGACAAGTCAGAGAGTAGTGCAGTGGTTTACCTAGTCTTGGATTCTCACTTTGAATTTATTATTTGTTTTGACTTATCTGCAAATAAAGGTGACATATCTGCTACATTCGCTGGCTGGAAGAGAAGTTCAGAGATCAGAATACTCTGTAGCTGTAATATGTAGAAAATGAGCTGTTATTTAATTATTGTTGTAATTTGATTCTTTTGTCTTTTTGACGAAGTAGGATGAAAGCAACCTCTAGCTTAATTCCTCTGAATCCATTCTGAGTTTTGGGAGCTGGAGCAGGGAAAGGTTTCAAGTGTGGGTGATTAAACAAAGGCACCCAGAACACATTTTGATGCTCACAGCATAACTTGCTTCTGAGCACTCTGTGATGCTAACAAGTACTGGGATGTAAGAAGGTGGCCTGTGCCACTCACCTTGGGACATCAGGGCACTTCAGTAGGTGTCAGAATGTGGATTTGGTTGGTTTAGCAGAAGCACCCAAGCTTGAATACATTGATTTACATCTTGGAAGCATCAGCCATATCAGCCTGGAATATAAACATAATGTCGATAGAAATCACCTTGCAGATTCTGTCGAAACTGTTCCTCGCTGTCTTTGCTACTTGTATCTTTGATTTGCTGGTGAGAGGAATCTGTGATAAGAGAGTATAATGTAATATACTTTCTGCATATCTAAAATAGAATTTAAGTAAACTCTTTAATTTCTACACACTTATTGCACTGAACTATTTTGGGTTTTGTTTTTTTGTTGTGATAAACTTGGCTCACTTCAGGTCCCAGCACCCATTTGTGCTGAAGCGGTGTTTGACCTTAGCAGGCTTACAGCATTATTTATAAAGGAACAGATATATATAAATATATTAAGTACCTCATGTTGAATGTCATTGTACTGTATCTTTAATGTCACAGTGCAGATCTTGTTGGACTCATGAATGTGTATAATCATGTTAAACATAAAAATAAAAATTATTCTTAAATGTTTGTTTCCTGCAGTATCTTTGAAGCATGATCTGTGAAAGTCCTTACTTAGTTATCTCTTTTAACAGTTCCTATTGTTATACAGTAGTGCAAGAATATTTGTTGAGCTTATGCATTCAGAGATCTTTTGATCCCCAAAGAAGCAAAAGTCTAAGGAATATCAAAGAAGAACAATGAAAATATTAATCAGTTACACTGTAAAAAGGTTGATGATTAAGATAATGAGCTAGAGTGAATGAATTCATTTATGTACCTTATGAAAGACCTTGTCTACTAGCATTAATATTTTCATGTTCTGTTAATATTATTAAGCATGTGGAGATGAAGGGGGAGGGTCTTTTGTTTATTCTAAAAGACAGTTGGCACAGGAAAGGCCGTGCTTTTCAGTCTCTGATGTATCAGAAAGGACATGGTTAGTACCAAGAGGCTGGTCTCTGCTGAAAAGTTAATTATATATTATTCAGAATTCTGAGTGTTAACAATTTTCTTCCAGGAGACTTGAGATTTGAGACTTCATTTTAAGATTTGAGACTTCACTGACTTTAAAGGTCACTCCTTTTAAAGGCTCACTTCCATGATGTCCATCTCCAAGACCTTTCATATATTACTGGCTAATGATAAAAAATACAGTCTGATAGAGAGGTATGGAAATTCGAGGAGGTCTACTCCAGAAAAAATCAATATCTTCAGAGTTCATCCAAAATTCTGATTGAAGCATGTTTACAAGCATTAAATTTGCCACTTTGAGTATGTTGTCTTTCTAGAATTCTTATTTCAGTACTTGGCACATTGCTCCATTCTGGATCCAAGTTCTCTTACGTGCCCAGCACTTCTCATTTGGAACTGGTTTCAAGCAGGAACTGTCCTATGCTTTGTACTGATGACACTAGCTCTTAAATGTGTGGCAGATACCAGCGTGATGTGGTGCAGCAAGGACCACACTGGCAGCAGCAGCCTAGCTTGGTGTAGCAGAGGAGATTAGTGCTGCTGGCAGCCTCAGATGCTTTGTAAACAGGCCAGAACTAAGTGGACAAGATGAATGAAGGATGGCCTGTCTCATCCAAAGGGACTTTGTCCTTTGCTTCTGCCTGAAATATGATAGGAGTGATAGGACACTTGCTTTGGAAGTTGATTTTTAGGGAGAGCACTGTCAGTCTATTGCATCCTTTTTGGTGAGGCGGAGAATCACGTGTGTATTTGTGCCAGCAACAAAATAAGTTTGAAGTGGAAGGAAAGAGTGCTAGGATGTTTCTGACTTGGGAGGAATTGCACCCCAAGAGCTGCACTCAGTTCTTTGTCTTGCAGGTAATATCCTGCTCGGTGGAGAAGGCTCCCTGCTCCCACATGGCTGGAAACTTCTGAGGAGCACGTGGCTGCTGCTTCTCATGAGGGCAAGATCCTGTCTAAAACAGGTTCTGAATACTCAGCTCAAGTGTAGGAAGTAGCAAGTGTAGTGTTTCCTGGCCTAGCAAGAGTAGCTATCCTACAGCCCAGGACAAGCTTAAGGAAACTCAGAGAGCCTTTGGGATGTCCCAAGCCCAGCACTTGGTGGAAGCTAAGATCCTGGCCCAGGGTGAGACACGATGGGCAGTTGAGCCCATCAGCAGTATTTGGCCACGGTAAAAAGCAGCGGATTTGAAAGCCAGCTTGTCCTTCCATGCTTGCAGGGAATCAGTGGCAGCAGGACTACCTGCAGATTTCCTGAAGGCAATGAAAGGAGCTGCTTTCTCAGATGGCAGTGTGACCATGTTCAAAATAAAATTAAGAGAAGGCGTTTTGGCATGTTGCTCTGTTTCTAGAAGACTGAATTTATTTTCTCCCCAAGACTTCCTCATAAAATGAGGCCCTGGCCCAATTGAAATCAGTAGGAGTTGCCCGAGTGACCTCAATAAATCCAGAATTTTCATTTGTAGTGTTCATTTTGTATGATTATTCCCAAAACACAACATAAAACTGCCAAAGAAAGGGAAATTAATTTTGAAATCCCACTGTAATCTGATTATCTGAAATAAAGGTAGAAATGTTTCTATTAAATTTTACAGAACTCCTGCTCATCAGATTTTGTGTGCCCTGCCCCCAAGCTTTTCTGCTAGAAAGCTTTATCTTCAGCCATGAATCTATAGACAGAACAGTAAATTTGTACAAGGCTTTATACATATTTTTACAGTCTGTGTATAGAATTCTAGCACATAAGATGCATCGCATGGATAAAGTACTTTTAAGATTAGAAAGTGTCTGTAAATTGCCCATAGTCCCTTCACCATGAAGAAAAAACAAAACCAGTTTTTTTGCTTGAAGACATTGGTATTTTGAAAGAGCTTCCCTAGTCTGTGCACTTGTTGATAGCATCAGAAATGCATTTATATTAAGCCTTTAATTGTAGCATTTTAAAATCAGCTTTCTAATTGTTTTCTATAGACAAAGATAATGTAGGACCAAGATCCTCCACCTTGGTCCAATGGGATTTACACTTGAACAGATAGTAGCAAGTGCAATTTTCTAGATCTCATTTTAAAGCTTCACAGGGATGTTACTTGCTGCTTGGAGAGCGCCAGTGTTTCAAGAACAGCCATGGCTCATTTTAGTCTAACAACCAGGGCTTGCATGGAGAAGAATCTGAGTGGAACTGATGTGGTTGTTGTTGGGGGTTGTTTTTTGGGGTTTTTTTTGGGTTTTTTTTTCTGTTCTTTCCTTGTTACTTGTGGGATTTTTTTTCCCATTGAGTTGCTAAGAAGCGCTGATGGCTGGGTGCTTGAGATGGCAGGGAGGGGAAACTCCTTTGATTTTTGGGGGCACCCCTCTCGGGGTGGAGGGGGCAGAGGTACAGCAAGAAGGGTTGGGGTCAGCCGCTCTCTCTCACTCTTTGGCATCAGAGGAGGATGGCCAGGCTGTCGCTTGTTGAGAGGAGAATCACCAGCACTGCTGGATCTCAGCCCCGAGGGACCGAGCACCATCTGCTCCTGTGCCCTGGGAATCCTGAACTTCGCCTCTCCCTGCCCTGCTCGGAGTCGGGCCGTCGCTGTCCTGTCCCCGCTGTTTCCTTCGGTACAGCTCTGGGTTTCTCCACGCCGTAGCCCGCACGTCCCCACAGTGCAGCCACCGCGGAACCTCTGATACATCTCGCCCACCAGCCCAGGATTTTTGCTCCTTCCTGCCGGCTGTGAAAGTAACTGTACCAAAGGGGAAAGTGCCTGCGGTCAAGAGGACTGTTACCGGGTCCCTGGGTCTGTTTGTTGTTAATGCCACTTATCGTTGTTTTGTTTGCCTTGTTATACACACGAGTAAAGAACTGTTATTCCTATTCCCGTATCTTTGCCTGAGAGCCCCTTAATTTCAAAATTATAATAATTCGGAGGGAGTGGGTTTACATTCTCCATTCCAAGGGAGGCTTTCTGCCTTCCCTAGCAGACACCTGTCTTGTAAACCGAGACAGTTGTGTAGAGAGGAAGGGTTTCCACTCCCTGAGGGCAAAACACCCACCTTGTGTTGCCTTGTGGTGGCAGCAACCACCTGCTGAGCACGGTGTCAAACACTTCAGCAGTTGTGAGGGATTGGAAGCATGAAGTGCCCTGGGGACCCCCTGCGTGAATGCAGTGGTGGAGGCTCCCAGATACGGGGCTGTGGTGAGCAAGGTGATTTTGTGAGCCAAAAAACTGTGATCCTGTATCACAACACCCTTGGTGATGGAGGGTTATGGCCGGGCTGCTGAACGGCGCGTGATTGTGATTTTTCACAGCTGAGAATCCCATTTTGTTTTCTTGTTGTTCTGGGAGATTCTCCAGCTCTTTTCCCTCCTGAGCTGCTATTCCTTCTCTGTGCCAGAGGTTTCCATGTGCTCAAAGCCCTGAGACTGAGGGCACTGGAAACACCTGGTGGAAAAAGACTGGCTGAGGGAGGGTGGGACACCCCAGTGTTTTGGTGCACTGCTTGCAAGCTGCCCTGGATGTGCTGAATGCTGGCCTAGCATGGCAAGAGAGGCAGGATAATTCTTTTCTGGGTACAGATGTATTTCAGTTTTCTCCAGCCAATTGCTGGTTGTGCTTAGAAGGGAAAATGAGATTAATTCACTTTTTTTGGTAGAGTGTAAGAGTTGTGATTCTGCAAAGGCTAATTTATGCCTCTGCCTTTCCAGAGTCAATAGTCCCAGTGCGCTCAGGGGAGGTGTTGGGAGACATCTACCTTAAAAACATACATGGAACCATCTCTTTCTTTAATGCCCTCTTTGTAGGAAGTTGTGAAACTATAAAATAAATTCACAGAGAGCTAGAGTCTGGCATGTCTGGCTTGTTTTTGTAGTGGGACGTTTTATGAATAAAAGAATAATGGAAATGTATTTAGCTTAGAAATACTAAATCCCACAGAACTTCCAGAGCATGGGAGTAGCACAACATAAAGGCACTTCCAGATGTGAGGTTATGGTCCCTTGGCTGCAGCCTTAGGCTCAGGTGTGACACATTCTTGCTTTTGTTCTTACTCACCAGGGCATGCTAGGAGTGGTACTCACATCAGACACCACTAGTGTTGAGGGAAAAATATGCTGAGGGAGAGAAATGAAGGGGAGAGATTTGGAATACAAAGGGAAAGTATCTAATCAGAAATAACAGCTCTCATCAGGCACAGACAATAGACAGTAAACTGGCTTCAGGAGAGCTATTCAGGCATCATGGGAGCCAAATTAACAGACAGAAGGTCAGAATAGTCATGATAGCTATTTAAATGATTTTCAAAAGTTGACTATGCTCAAGACTTCCCTAGACCCTACAAAGGGAGAATTTGTTTTGCTGCTTTGGAATACAATCCATGCATATTTTGGCTTTGTCCTCCATGCTTCATTCAGTAGTTTCTTTACAATATATGCTACATAAGATGCTTTTCCTTCTCAGTGCCTGAGGATGAGCAGGTTGGTTGACTCTGCTTAGGAAAATAATTTCCATGTATAATCTGTACTTGTCCTATTGAGCACTCTCCCTCATCCCTCTACACAGGATCTTTGTTGCCTCATAGTAAGATGGCAAAGGGCAGGAGTTCCAAGACACAACTGGGAGAGGAAGCTTTCCCTGCACCCTGCTGTGTTTCCAGGATGGCAGTAGCAGGGTGCTGTGCTCTCTTATCAAACACTTGTCCTGACTTGGTGTGAGTTGGGCATGGGCTCACCCTCTGCCTTTGTGCTGAATTAGCTGGGGCACACAGGATGGCCTCTGCTGGGATTTCTGTGTCACCCTTCTGCCAGCTACGGGGGGATGGATGATGCCAGATCTGGCATAACACCTGCCGAGGGTTTGGACAAATGCGAACTGACAGAGAGAGATCATATTAGGTCAGCACTTCACGGCATTTCTCAGCAGGTATTAGGAGCTTTAAAAATCAGTGAAGTGCAACATGAGATATTTAGAAGCTGGGGCTCCTACCAGCTCATGGCAGTCATTTTTCATCCCATTTTACAGGCAGAATTCCCCAGCAGAGCAGTCATGGTGATCATGGGTATCACAGGCTCTGGAGCCCTGGGAAAGGCAGAGGCTCACAACTGCAAACTGGAGCTCAAAAAGCAGGTTGTGGAATGGTCAGGAATATCAGCTGGAAGCTACTGTGTTATTCTGATTTTCCACTAGCATGGTCTGTGCTTGCAGGTTTGTTGTCACTGATCGAAGGTGTATTTTTGTGTAATGAAATACATCTCCTGACATTAACAGGACTGGGAGCAAACACCTACCATTTCCTGTCTAGGAAATATGGCATTCCTCACTCCATGTCTGCTTTTGAAAGAAAAACGAGAGTTTCTTTTCAGCACTGCCAAAAAAGTGATATTAATTGAAATAAAGCTTGGAATGAAATGTGAGTGTGACTTGATCTAGGAGCAGCCTTACCAAATGACATTTAAAATATGCAGCACAGGATGGAACTCATGCATTGAGTCACAGGAGGACTGATGAATTAGTAAGGATGGTCTATCCATAATTTCAAGGAGCTGGGACAGACAGGAGAGGAAGCAGCACACAGAAAAAGCAATACCAGCAGCTCAGGCTGAGATCAGGAGTCTTCAAAGGAAAAAAATGTATCCAATTTAAGGGAAAAGAAATCTCTTACCCTTGGTTTCTGCCATTTCTTATCCATCTCAAGCGATTGCGTAGATGACATGAATTTGCTGAGCTCCTGTTAGGACACCATAGTTAGAGAAATTTCTTACACCAGAAGGCCAGAATGGGGTCTTTCAAAGGTCATTATCAGAACTGGCTTCTCATCAATACACTACTTGATTGGAGAAGAATTGCAAGGCTTTGATTGCTGGGAGGGAAGCTTTTAACTGCTTCCTGCTGTTCTGTCATTTTATGCTAACCCCAAATGGCCCTGTTAAATTGATGTCCTATTTCCCATTTACTGCCCACAAATCACTCTTCTCCTGTTAATATAGGAAACATTTGCACATGATAGGAATTGGAGTGGCTAAACAGTAAATCTTAAAGCCAGTAAAAAACTCCAAAGTATTTACCCAGTGACCAAAGTATTGATTTCCCCAACCACTTGATAATATTCAGTTGCAAACTTTATTAAAAAATACAGAACCTCATGTCTACCTAGGAGAATCTTTACACAAGTACCATTCCCAAGCCGTGGGTTGTGAATCAGCATGATTTCTGCATGACAGCTAATTTCTTGCAGCTAATCAGAGGCTAAAACAAAGACTGGGGGTGATGCAGCTGCTCAGGCAGCGGGCTGTCGCCGCTGACGCGGCTGATGCTGTGTAACACCGTGTGTTGCTGCTGTAGGCTGGGTCAGCAACGAAAACAGCACAGCAGCTCTGTTTTCTCAGAGCTCAGCAGCTCTGTTCTCTCACAACAGCACTGTGAGTGCCTGGGAGCTCTTTGGGCTCAAGAGGAGCTAAGCCCCAGAAAAATTTTCTCTGACTGATGGATATCTAAGCTTACACGGCCTCACAGATTTGCACATGCATCCAGAACTGAGTTGTGCCTCAGGTCCTTCCACTGACAACATTTTACTGAAGTCTACTTTTACTGTCAAGTTAAACTAAAATGCTGACAGTGCACTGGGGTGATAGGTTGTCCCTTCTATACCTGCTCTGCTGCAGAGCTCCCCTGGCAGCAGAGGGAAGCGTAGGTAGCTAGAAAATGAATATTAAAACAAGACTTGGTATCGCAGGAATACCCCAATAATGGTCTCAAAGCACTTTTCCATAACTGGAGAGGACAGAATGAGTTAGCACTTTGTAATCTGTGGGGTTTTTTTTGTGAGCAAACAAGAAAAAAAATTACCCTTCTTCTGATGTTCCCTTCACTGTTCTGTATCCCTTTTTCCCCTGCTGCAAAAAGGGGAGGATGAAATCCCACCCCTCAGCACTGCTTTGGTACCTGCTGATCAAACCTGCTCCATAGGCAATAGGAATCAGGAGAGGTGCAGCAAAGCCCCCTCTCCTCAGAAGCCAAGGATTGCTGGTGTGCTCTGTCACCAAAAGGTTCCCAATATCCTTAAATGTCACTAAATGGGGAAAAGTAACCTTGCTGAAAATCACAATCAAAGGGTCCTCACATATAAATCCTTTGTAGAATCTTTATAATCTTCAACTGCTTTAGTTCAATAGATCTTCCCATATAATGAGCCACCGGCCAAAAGGTAAAAATATAAATGCAAAATATTCCCAAAGCAAACATGTTATTGGCTTTTAAAACCAGTCCATTTAAATAATATGAAAATTTATTAAAGAAACAGAACCTATTCTGCTTTACATTTAAAGATGAATCAATGCAAATATCACAGGTTTATCCCACGGGAGGAGTCACTGGGAAGCAATTTGTTTCTTGTTAGCTAAGGCAGGGAGCTTTAAAGTTACCAAGTTGTATGTGTCTGCAAGTTGCCCATTTAATCTTGAGGAAAAGTGTCAAATCTAAGTTGGAGTCAGTTGTGTGCATTGTTTAAAGCTCTGCCACCAGCCAGCAGTATGACGGGCAGTAGAAGTGGCATAAAGAATTTCTGGAAGAAATTTTTTATTTGCTATTAACAATGGACATGAAGCTCTGTACAATGAGTGTCAAGAGGGCCTCTATTTGCCTTTTCTTTTTCATTCTTTACAATTGACTTCTAGTCTAAGGGCTCTCATCATTTGCTTATTGGTGGTAACAGGTGAGGGTGATTTTTGTGAGGGCTACCTGCTGGGAAAGCCACCAGAAGTAGGTTTGTTTCCCCAGACAATCCTCAGTTTTAGGGATGCACACACACTCCTGCTCTTTTGACTGTGCTCATGAAATTGTCTCTAGGGCCATGCTGTGACTGGATTAGGTAAATTAGCTAGAATTAATTTCTTTTAAATTCAGCCTGGAATATTGTGCTCTGTTTGTTGATACAACTGTGTGGGCAATGGGTTGTGACTGGTTAGGTGGTGGAAGAACACACCTTTGACAGACTGCCTCCCTGCACAGAAAAATTTAAAAGCTGTTGTCTGAAACTCCAGGGCCAGTGAGATCCTACCAGACTTCACCTTCATCCCACAATTGTTTTTCAAAAGTCAATTTTTTGCTCTTTAATTACGAATCAGACCCTCAGCTATCCATCAGCATAGCTCCAGTGAGCTGGTACACATGAGCTCCTGTGTCAGCTTTTAGCCTGAAGGTTCCAGCCCTGGGTTATCAGCTGCAAAGAAAATCTCTGCGATGTTAACAGCCTATAAAGCAATTTAGGGATGTCAGTATGCATCTGAACACAGCTCAAAACAATAGCCAGTGGAGGAATATGAACTGTTTACTACCACTGGATTGGCACTGAAATCTACTGATGCAAAATTCATAGCCAATATGAATTAATTTGCTCCTGATCACTCCTTACAAAAACTCTGGCTTCTCCCTGCTTCTCCTAATGACTTCTATTTGACAGCTGTGGGTTTGCAAAGCAAACTACAGTAGAGGAGTAAACATTAATATTCTGAAACAGCACTAAAATCTGTGAATAGAATTGCCTTTGAAACGTACAGTGGTTGCCAGCTTATATTGAATCAAGCTTGTCATAGTTTTTATGGACTATACTTAATCTTTGAGCATCTTTCATCTCCCTATCACCTGTGTGGAAATATTAGCCCTATTTTACAGATGAAGAAATGAGGCACAGGACACCTGAGAGCGGCCTGGAAATCATTCTGCTCTATAGCACAATCTTACTCTCAAGAAGGCACCATCTCATCTTTACATGTTAATTGGATCAGCTGCAAGATCTCCAATTGGTTTTCCTGATATGCCACAGAATCACAGGATGCTTTGGGTTGAAAGAGACCACAAAGATCATCCAGTTCCAATCCCCCCAAGATGGGCAGGGACACCTTTCCCTATCCCAAGTTGCTCAAAGCCCCATCCAGCCTGACCTTGAACACTTCCACAGATGGGGCATCCATAGCTTCTCTGGGCAACCTGTGCCAGTGTCTCGCCACTGTAACAGGGAAGAATTTCCTCCTAATATCTAACCTAAACCTACTTTCTGTCAGTTTGAAGCTATTCCTCCCTGTCCTGTCACTCCATGCTCTAATGAACAGTTCCTCTCCATCTTTCTTGTAGGCTTTCTTCAGGTACTGGAACGTCACCCCTAAGCCTTCTCTTGTCCAGGCTGAACAACCCCAACTCTCTCAGCCTTTCCCCAAGGAGAGCTGCTCCATCCCTCTGATCATCTTGGTGGCTTCCTCTGGCTTCACTCCAACAGCTCCATGCCCTTTCTATACTTGACCCCAGATCTTGACACAGCACTGCAGGTGGAGTCACACCAGTCACTCCCTCCCCTGCTGCCCACAGAATTCAGCTCAAGTTCCCACTGGGGCCCACGCAGTGAGTGGGATGTGCAATGTTTCTCGTGGTTTGTACCAGCACCTCTGCAGGCGAGAGGAGCGGGGCTGTCTCTGTTCCTCCTTCAAAGAGTGAGCAGAGGTCTGCAAGTTATAGCTGTAGCTAAGTAAATGCTCTGTAAAGCCATTTTATGTAATGGCCTGGAATTTATATCTTTGCTTATGAAACAGGAGCCACTGGCTGTTTTAATAACCAGCATGCAGTGTAAATGTTACACTGAGCTGAATTCTTTCCTCAGATAGTCTGTGCATGCTAGTGATGTCAAGGAGAACTGGGCTGGGTATCCAAGTACAGAACCTGGTTGCTTGGTCTGCTTAGAATACATCGAAAGCATTCGTAATGAGATGTGTGAAGAATAAATAAGCCTTTTTACCATGTGGAACAGAGATGCCTTACAGAGGGTGAGCTGCAAAATGACTAGTTAAGGGCTGCAGGCAATTGCCCCTCCCAAAAACTGCAGACTCTCTTGTCATCTCTTCCCACATCAATCCAGGAAATGCCCTGGGAAAAAGCCCTAGGAAATGCCTTGAAAGTACAACTCTGCAGTAAGAAGGTCTAGTCCGATGCACTCTGCTGGAAAGGTCCCTTTTGTCTGAGGAGCCAAAGGCACGAATGGTGATACTTTTCCAGTGAATTTCAGAGATTCCATGCTCATATGCAGGACAGGAGCAAAAGGCCTTTTTGGGCTAATTGTGGTCAGTCAATGCAGAGGAGGATCACCTGCAAACAGGATTAGAATAGGATACATTACATCATACAGAATCTTATATTCCAGAAACCAGATGTGGAGTTATGGGTCTGGGTCAGGGCTGACAATGGTCAGCAAAGCCTTGGACCATGGAATTCAATACAAATTGTCAGAAGAAAGGGAAAGTTATTAATTCAAGTTTAGAGCTATATGCAGTATGAATTTTGTGGCTGCAGTTTTACCCTTTAATAATTAGTTAGAAAGCTGTTATATAAATAGTATAAACCAGGCACTGTGCAGACAGGGTGGGAAAAAAGGAGTTTATTTCTGTAGTCTAAAAGAGACTCCTTAAAGGAAAGAGCACAGTCCGGGGCCAGAGATGGGTGGAAGCCTTGTAGCATCTTCCCTAAGTGAGGATTTCACAGCAGAATTAAAAATACATCAGGTCTAAGATCTTAATAAAGGGTTTCTAAAGAAGATATGTGGGAAATGGAGCACAACAAAGCAGACAGATCCTGCTGGCCCAGGTGGCTGCAAGCCAGGAGCAGAGTGTGTGTGGGTCTGCACTTATGCTGGAGAATTACAAATAAAGGAACAATTGGGAAAGGCAGGATGTAATTCATGAAGCAGCCTGCCACTGCCTCCTGGAGTCCGGGTTAGCTCTTTAGATGCTCCGGAGCAGTGGCGAGTGTGCAGAACTGCCCTGGCTGAGCTAGTGCCAAGGGCAGAACCTCAGAGCTCACTGCTCTACCGCGGTACTCTGAGACAACACGGCAGGGACTGGGTGAAGAAGGCAGAGGAGACTCTTCTGCGGGGAAGTTCCAACCCATTTATTGAAGGGCAGCCCTACAGGAGACTGAGGTTGAAGGGATCACAGGCAGAGAGAGCTCCGAGCACCTCTGTGCATGGGATTCTAAAGTCTCAAAAAACGGGGTGGAAACAATGGAACAACCAACAGGGTGACACTCACGGTGTAGTTTTGGGCTAACATTGAATCAGGATAAGGGGATGAGAAAAGGCTCAACAGGGGATTGGTCCATGGGATAACTGACAGGGATCATTCTGGAGCAAAGGGCAGGGTTGCCTTGACAGGGCAGAAGGGGCGTCGCCTTGATAGGCAAGGAAGGGTCTGGAAGAAAGGGAGGAGACAACTTGAGGGGCAGCTGGAAGGGAGGACACAACTCAGGGAGGAACTAACTAGGGGAAACATGGGGGAATAACAGAACATACCATTGAGCATTCAGTTTAACAGAACTTAATGAAATAAACACGGACCGCAAGAGCAGCCAAAATTTGTTTCATGTTTCTCAGGATTTAAAGCTAATCACAAGCTAAGTTTACCATTCTGATTCCTCCTCCCACCCCACATCTCCAACATCTTCTAATTTATAGCCTTTTGGATTCCTGCACTTTTCCTCAGCATGATGTACAGGAATGGATCAGTTTCCTATCTAAGTGGCTGCAGAAGCCTGACAGTGTTTTCACACTGCTTCTCTCTCCCATAAATCAAAGCATTCAGAATTGAGGTCTGCATTTCCAATAGAAGTCCTATGGTAGGGAAGGACAGCTGTTTCTGCATTTTTACAGCAGTGAATACCCTGGATGGCATTCCTGCTGACTGGAGTGCCTTGCAGGAGTTATATAATTACAAGTCAAAATTTCCCTGGTTTGCCAAATTGCTGAACCAGAAGGGTTTTTTTTTATTAAAGGACTGGAGGGAAGGAACTGGAAGGGAGACAGAGGCGAGAGGCTGCATAGACTGTTGGGCTGTGATCAGCATTTTGATCATTTTAGGAATTTGTTAAAGGAGAGGAGAGAAAGTTGTGTGGTGAGAGATGAGTGAATAATTAACCACATATAATTTAGTCAATGAATTTTTCTGACAGAGGATTATCTACAAATGGATTCCTGTGTGTGTCAAATGTTACTCAACAGCTCTTTTCAGTGAATAATTTTTGAGTTGTAGCTGTATCCTGAGGAGTTCATTGAGGTATTTGGTAATTAAATACTGAGAAATAAGTGAGAGTACTAGCACACCAAAAACCAATCACTTAAATGGTGCTTGTATAGTCTTGTTGAATTCTTAAGGTGTAAAGGAAAGTTTGTTTAATTTGAGCCTTCATCACTGCCTAGTCTCTGAAGAGGTCAATTTAAATCTTGTAAGCCATGAAATCTGAGGCATTTGGAGTGAATTACGCAGTTTTGAGGATCTCAGTACCTGTCTGTACATGATTATACTTAGGAAACACTCATCTGCAAATCCCGTACATACAGCTAAGCCTATTTCTTTGATTTATTACTAGTTACTCCACTTCTTCCTTCTCATCCTTTCATTAAACTGCTGTGCTCTTTCCACATTGCTTTAGAGATTACTGAAATAGGGCAGTTTCCTGTAAAATGTTTGCAATAGAGCCTAAGCATCATTCTAAAATTCAAATACCTCAGTAATGATCTGTATTATTAATTTCCAAGGCTATGAGGAAGATGCTGATATTTAACCTCCACTCCTTGTATGACCTTGGGCAGATCAATTACTTGGAGAAGTTCTGTTATCCTCATCTTACAGCTAAAGCCTGTTTGGATGATAAAAATCTCTTGCAGTCATGAAGCAAAGGTCTGAGAGCTGCATCCCCAAAACTGCAACAGTAGCTAGGGGAATACTCCAAGGGTCTACAGAATCCAGTATCACAACAAGATACAGAATACAGTAAACTCTAGATGCTGTTGATGAAGTAAAACTGCAAGTCAAAAAAACCAAAAAACCAACTAAGAATACACATTGTTTAGCTGAAAGACTTTAATGGATAGGATGTGGATTTTTAAGCACCAACTCTTGTGGTGACAGAACAGTTGCATTTTGACCTGTTTAATTTAAATGGGCATCCACAAGAAAACTCAGGACATCCCAAAGGAACTCAAGCCAGGGCAAAATTCCTAACTAGGAAAATAGACAGCAAATCATTTGTGAAGGCAGTAGTTTCAAATAAAATAGAACTCTATATTCTAATTCTATATTGCCACATAGTTTTATCCTGCAGAGTCACACTCCAAGCAGCACAACTGTCCTTTCAGAGAGACATGTGCATGTGTTTGCAGCTCAAAAGCAGATTGCTAATGTGGGGTTTTTGTTTGTTTCAGTGCTTTCTCCTAGGAGGTGATGCTCCTGACAGTTTGATTACTTGGAATCTGAGGTGAAAATGCCCAGCTGAAGAGATTCGTTGAGAGAGAAAAAAACAGCAGTACATTAAAATAAGAAAACCAAGATTTTTGTGAAGGACACAGTTGCATATTTGTGTATTGCTGAAACCCAAAGGTACTTCTAATAACCCTTTAAACTTCATCTTTTTTTCTATAATCTTCCGAATCCTCACCTAGGATTGCCAGGGAGTAATTTGTGACTGCAGTATGTATGACAGGGAGAAAAGCAAAGCTGCTTGACAGAACATCAAAGGTTTTGTGCCACTGAAGTTTTATGCAGTGATTGCTAAATCCTTCATGCTTGAAACAATGATGAAAAATGATTGCCAGCTATGAAACCAAAATTATATCAATCTGCTTCAGGGTCATGGGGCATTTTTTAATTTGAAAACATGACCCAGTCCAGCACAGTTCACTTACCAACCTCAAGTATTTTGTCATTGAAAAAGAATAGAACTGAGTCAGGAGGGGTGAATTTATTTCATGCTTCACACATGTATGTGAGGGAGTGGGGAAGGAGAAAATGCTGAAAATAAAATCAAGCAGGTCAGTGCCCAAATACATCATTCTAATTGTCTTTATATAACACATGTAACAGACAGTGTAGTTGCCCTCTGGATTTCCAAGGGAACTATTCAATGTAGAGTAGCTGAAATGGAAACTAAATATGACTGGAGGCTCTAGTTTGGCAGCAGTATCACTGCAGGTAATTTTTCTGGCTGTAAATCAAGTGATCATTAAAGCTGAATGCTGAGAAGCAGAAGTTTGGGAGTGATTTGGCTTGTCATTATCAAACTCTGGTCTTAATGAGGATCTTGTTAGCTACTTCTATACCTGCTTTTCCCTGTGCAGAGGCCTCCACGATGCACCAAAACCAGGGCACCAAGTTGAGAGCAGGAGGAAGTGAGAGGTTTAAAGCATCAGCATCAACTCTGCTAGGAGTGCACATGTGGGAGAGGCTGCTGTACACAGAGCCATCTGTGCCACTTCCTGCCCGTGGCACCATGGGCTGCACTTCTGGGGCTGCTGGAGGAATCCTGTGGCAGATCCTGTGGGTCTGCAGGGGGAGAAGGCTGGCTTGATGGACAGGACTGAACACATTGTGCTGCTGTTGCTGTGCAGAAAAGCTGAATCACTCAGCACCCTGCTACTCCGTGAGGCTACTCACAGAAGAAAAAATAAATTCCTTTCATCAGTCATAGCAAGGGGACTTTGTCTGGATAATATCCATTCTTGATTGCAGGTAATTATTTTAGGGTTATTTTTGGAGGGAAACAGAATGGAGGAACAGTCTGGCTGCTCCTCCAGCCAGAGGAGAGATCTTGTCAGAGTGGTCCCTCTGCAAGGGCTCTGTCCCTTCCCAGGCTGTGTGACTGATCAGTCAGAAGCTGATGGGAGTCAGATACTGATGGGAGTCAGATTCTCCCCTCCAAAGTTCTGTTTTCTTCTCACTGGTGAGTATTTGCTGATCTTCTCAGCTACTTGCTTTGCAAAGTTGTGTTCTAATATCCTGATTATAATTTGAAGCTGATTAACAAACGTGCACAGAGTCAGCCTTGAGCACATGGGAACTTTTCTGAGATTGTTAGCTCTGAAGAGAGGCTACTCAGTGATTAGTCACAAAGACTGAGATATAAATTGATACTTCTCTCTGCCTCTGCTCTTGCTGTGTATTCTCTGTACCACCTCCGACAGAGGAATTGGAAGTCAGACAAAGAAAGACATGAAATATAGTCTAGCAAAAAAATATTATAAAGATAAATGGTACCAGTCAAATGTGAGGCACTTGCAAGTGTAGTGCATGGCATGAAGTGCTGCATGTTGATGAGCTGTGTCACCTCACTTGTCAGCAATGCTTCTCGTTCTTCTTCCATTGCTTTGCTGTGGAGCCAATCACAAAGATGACACTAGGCCATTTCATCCTGAAAACCCAAATGTTTGATTTAGCCAAGGCTTTTTCCTCTCTTTGGCTAGAGAGGGAAGTGCTGTGCCAGAGCCTTGCATTTATTTGAGAATCAAAAGTATAATTTCAAGCAGTTACATAGGTGGGTATTTGTTTTCTCAGTATTAACTTACCTATTCCCCACCCCCCAAAAATATTCTCTACATTATCAGATAAACACTTTGCTCAGGAGGTTCCCTCGGTGGGATCTGGACCAAGGAACCCCTGTATCTCTCCTGCTCCTTCAGGAACTCTGCATTTTGGATAGCAGGCAAGAAAAATCCACTTGCTTTTGCAGCTAAGCCTCCTTCAGAGGCAGTCCCCAGGCGGTGGGGGAGTGTGGATGGCACGGGGAGAGGGACAAGGAGAGGGTGTCCCGACAGGAGCAGAAGCCAGCAGCTGGTAGTGTTGTACTTGTGCATTATAAGGTCTTATACAATTAAATTGTTCCACAAAGTAGCTCTAATGAAGTTATAAGCATTTTCTTCAGCTTTCCAGCTGGTGAGTAGGAGAATGTGAGATGAAACTGGTGGTCAAATGTACACTCTAATCAGTCTCAAAACATTTTATTTAATTAACTTTGCTTTACTTAAGAGATACTTCAAAGTTTTGATCAAAACACTCACTAATTTTGGAACTTCTTTTGACCTAATTCCTCAAACCTAATTATTTGTGAGCTTCACATTTGACTTTTCAAGCCAGAATGTGTCTGGTCCTCATGGCTTGAACCTCTAATTCGACAAATTAACTAATAAAATAATCTCTTCTAGAGTGCTACTCCTTTTACCTCAATAGCTTTCCGTGGAAAACAACAACTTTAACTAAGGGGGGTCTAGTTATAAGCTTGTTTTTTAAGTCTCAGAGGATTATTTTCTTTAGTAATCCTTTATTGATGATGTGACTCAGATTTTTTTTTCATCTTCCGTAAGAAAGGCTTAGTTTTAGAGATGTCCTACTTCTGTGTTATCAAGCTTGGTGCTTTGGACAGCACAGTCTGCCTGAATTTACTCTTAATGAGAAATAGGTGTTCCCTATAAGCACAATCTCGTGCATGTTGCATGTGTGCCCAAAATGAGATGCCATGTTTCAGTGAATAACAGGAGTGTGTCATTAAACACTCCCATTGATTTATTCTTCACCATTTTTTTTCTTCCTTGATAATGTGTTTTATTTATGGCAAGAACTACATTTAAAAATGCTCAAGTTTACATAGAAAATCAAAGCTGTTTTGGGGTGTTTTTTCCATATATTTTCATCACTATCGTGCAAAGAAATACTCACTTTTCTGCTCTAACAAAAACCCAAAAGCAGAATACCAAATTAGAGTATATGCATGATACAATATCTGCTAACCATTCATAGTCAGATATTCTCCCTGTTTAAAATTGTATTTTCTCTGTTGCTTTCACAGGAAGAAACTTCCAGCTCTCAGGTCTTCTCATACCTCTGGAGAGGGCACCATGCCTGAAGTGATTGTGAAGATCACCTCAAACAAACAAAAAACCAAAGTAATCTGTCTTCATCAGATCCTGTCCAGAATGCATTACATGAAACAAGTTTTCTTTCCTTTCCATTATAATTCTTTTTATCATTAGTTATTGTAATTAAATGTTGTTTCTTCTATAAAATCAAGTTCTCCTTCAAAACTAGCTGAGTCTTTGGTCACAATTACATTGCAGCTTTGAGTTCCACTTACAGTTTCTCCCTCCAGGTTTTTCCAAAACCTAAGTTACCTTTCTTTTAAAAAATAAAAATAAGTCTTTTAAAAATCTCTTTTCATTTAGGAAAAATGAATTGAAAAATCCGTTTTGGCCACTTTCTGTCCTCTCTTTTCAAATAGAATCCCATTCAGGAAAAGCCTTATTTTGGAAATTGTCATAGAAAAAAATAAAAGCTTTGAGAAGCTTCGAGAAGCTGTGGGAGTTTTTGTTAGAAATTGGTTGCTATACTTAGAAAACCAAACAAAAATAAATTATCAAAGACAGAATTTTCTTGTTGGAGTCCTCATCATCTAAGCTGCAAAACTGAGGCAGGTTTGCCCCATCACTGTTGCATCAAATTCAAGATTAGTATTCTGCACAGGAATTGCAATAACAAAAACTATCTCAAAGGAAGGAAATTAGGCAGCAAAGGACACAGAAAGACCTGAAGCAACATATCCCATAGACCTATGGATTTTATAATTTAGCATCTTCTCTTTTAGCAGGGCCCATTCCAGCTGGGTCAGGAGATGGATCAAGAAACTTCACAGCAAGGCAATTTATAGAGAAATGTGCCAGCCCAGAGTTCCTGGTCCTTATTGTGCAGATCTTGCTTTCTGCTGTTCCCCCTGTGCTGGTGAATACAAATATGTACAAACCCCTCCAGGTGCTTTGGTTTGCAGTACATTACATTTATATTACATTAGCTGGCTTTTTGCAAGCCTGCTAAATGCTGTTTGATACTTTGTGGCATAAAATCCTCAAGCTGAAAAGGGCTTCTCCTTCATTCATCTCAAAGTCATTCACCTTTCATTTTATTGAGTTCCTTCTAGTCAGCATAGTAGACGATGACTAGACAGGCTGAAGTGACCTGCTTGAAATTTTCATATTTGCTTCTTTTTCCAAGCTATATTATGAAGCCTGTCCTCACTTACCAGTTTTTCACTTTAAATTTTTCATCTTCTAATACTTCAGTAACTGACTGAAATTTTATTTAGAGTCAGGGAGGGAAGAAAACACAACTAATCTAATCATAGCAGGGGGAAGCAAGTTCTCAAGCCGGAGAAGTGTCTTCAGGCTCTCCGCTGGTGGAAGGTCCATGGGTTTTAGCACTGCAGGTGAGTGATTCTGGGCCACAATGCTTTCATCTCTCTGACAAAGATAGTTAAGTGTTTGACAATTTTGACTAAACTGCCAGGTTTTCTCAGAAATAGTGTTCCAGGTTTTCATGAGCCTGGAGACATTTTTGTCATTTCAGCCTCATTTAGCTTATTACACCCTGCCAGCCATGTCCAGATAACGTGCAGTGGAGGCTGCTGCTTCTGTTACAAACCCACATCTTCTCTATCAACAAACCTTCAGTAACATGACCATTAGAAAAGCCTTAACATTTGACCTGCCATTGTTGATAGGCACGTTCCAATGTGTGGTTGCTAGCCTGCAAAAATGATCTACAAATGGCAGGTTGCAGGATGTAATTTCATATCCTGCAGGATGGTGTTGAAGCCCTCCTGCTTCACTTCAGTGTGAAGGTTATTCCTCCAAATCTGAAATTACACTTGCTCAAAGCTGCATGGGGAACTGTACCACAAGCTTAATTTAGAATAAAAACACAGGATAATGATGTTTCATGTCAATTTGTTTTCTGTGGTTTAACAAAAATGTTAATTTCTCACTGAGATGGAGACAAGACTAGTCCCTAAGAGAACAGTGTATCTGGGACTATGTTTCTCTGTTGTTCAAAATGGTGGGTCAGCCCTCAAATGACTCTTCAGTTTTACTAAGAAAGAGTCTCTCAGTTCCTCCATTGCTTCTTCTAAAGCAGCAAAGTGCTTACCAACCACCTTTTACAGCTTTGTTTTTCACCAAGCTTTCCTGAGACTGTCAATGTTCAATATTACAAATCCATGCTTCCTAGTATTGATGAATCTGGCTCTTGGAAAGCCTGAGTTGTAATGATTAACTATCTGATTAAACCAAGAAAAAGAGCTGCATTAAGGGTTTGAAAGACCTTCAGAAGATTGAATTTCGTGATCTCCTTAATCAGTGTTTTGTTAATTCACAGTACATACTATGTACATCTCTTAAACTGGGGCAGATTGCATATTGATTAATAGTGTTATCACAAATTAACAGTACAATATCAGTTTCTCTGATCAGTTTCTCTGGGAACTATGAACAGGAATTGTTTGCATTTCTGTGTGAATGTCCTGGAGAGAAATAGAATGAAATGAATAGCCTTTTAATTTAATTGGCTTCCAAGGCGAGCCTGAGAATAGAAAGCACAATGCATTGCACAGTTACTGTAGAAATGGTGGAGGTCAAAAGCTCTGCTTGCAGGACTTACATCAGTCGCCACTGCTCCTGTGCAGTAATTTTTTTAATTCTTGCTGCATCTCCATAAGATCCCAGGAAGCCAGATAATTCAGCATTAGTATTCCAAGTGGAAGTGCTGGGTCATTTGTCACTGGTCAGATCATGCTATGGAATTTGTTTAAAAAAAGCTGCCAAAATGAAAAACTACATTTAATCGGTGCTCTTACACACCAGCCACAAAAATTAGATCAGGAGAAAAAGAAAGAAAAAAAGAGGGAAAACCTTTCTTTCTCATAGAAGAGTAAAAAAGTCAGAACAAGGAAAGAAAAAGTGGTACAAAATGGATAATAGTCTGGCAAGAAACCCCTTTTCAAAATAATCTTTCTATAACAGACAGTTAAGATTTATGTGTTATTTAGTGGAGCCAGCCCTGCTGAAAGCAATGAAAGCAAAAAGTGAGATAACATGCTAATATTCAAAACTCCTGCACTCTTTTGATTGTAGAAATAAAGAGCTATAACTCTGATAAAACTTGAGCTGGCCTAGGAGCTCATCAATGAACACAGAAACCCATCCACACAGTACTAAATGTAGAAAAGGGATTTCTTTACTATTTTTGGACTGGCTAGTGCAAGATCTGTGCTGCTACTTCAGCTTGAATTCATTCATCCGTCTGCAGGAAAGTTCAGAACTCCTCCTCTTGTCTGATCCCATATGCTTGTGCTGGCACAAAAGCCTGACACAAAGCACTTCCATATGTAGCAGACTCAGCAGCACCAAGGGGATCACATTAACCTCCCATTTCATTTTTGGATTGTTGATTTTTAAAAGCACAAAGGTTCCTTTGAGGAGGTTGTGCGTGAACAGTTGTTGGCATTTTTATTATTTCCTATTACAACACTAAATTATTCCATGTAGCTGTATTTTTATCTGCTGAAGGAGAAGATAATACTTTCCAACTAAAAATATCCTAGTGGTCATTGTTCCTTCCATGGAGGACTAGGGTTTTTATATAGTTTTTATAGGTTTAGCAAATTAGCATATATGACAAAAATCACCAGTTAGAGACACAAGAAGTGAGGTAATTTCCCCCTTGTTGGAAAATACCATTTTCCTGAACCAGAGATGGGGCAACTGAGAGGCGTTTTAAAAACTTTTATTCCATTTTCAGTCTCATGAGAAGGGTGAGACAACACAGATGTTGTCATTCACGCCATCACAATCAGAAGCCAACCATTTCCTAATTACAATACACTATAAGTGTTTCTTGGCCTATCAGCTTTTTGCCATGCCATGCTGTAGATGCCTTAAAGCCAATCATCTAAAACTACCCCTCGTGGGTCCCACTACAATGCATCTTTCATAGGTCTGTTTCTCCAAAGTATCTTGTCTTATCTGCAAGGCCATCTTTTGAAACTTTTTCCTACCTCCATTTCTCTCTCAACGGTATCTGTCCTATTCCATTGCATTTCTAAATCATCATTTCTTATCTCAAGGTTTGCCATATGGATGCATACTGCGTGGGCCTTCTGTCAGGCCCTGAGAATTTTCTACAAATGAATTTCCCACACCCCCTCTCTAAGTCCTCCCCTCTCTGATGGAAACTTGTAGATGAAAATGTGTCCCGAAGAGTTGGTTTTGGCCTTGGTTCCCAGAAAGACCCAAGACAGGATAGGGGCTTTAGAATGAGTTTTGTCTTTCTGCCGATCAGGGCAGGGAAAAGTACTGGGAAAATTAGCTATGAATGCAACAATACAGAGCTCCAAATATATGTGTAAAGAATACAGAGAACACATAAAAGGAAAAAAGATCAAAATGATCTGGCATCACTATCATGGGGAGGTTGTCCTGAGCAAACATGGGGTTGCAGGTTTTGTGAGAGTTTGACAGCTAATGTACCCAGACAAATTGTTTGCATCCTACACACACAGCCTACACAGGATCATAGAAGGTTTGGGTTTTGGAAGGGACCTTAAAGATTTTCCAATTCCAATCCCCTGCCATTGGCAGGGATATCTTCCACTAGACCAGGCTCAGAGCTCCATTGAACCTGATCCAGCAATGGGGCAGCCACAATTTCTCTGGACAACATATGCCAGTGCCTCACCACCCTCAGAGTAAATAATTTTTTTCTAATATCCAATTGAAACATACTCTCCACCAGTTTTAGCCGCCCCCCCCCACCTTGTCCTGTCACTACATGCTCTTGTACATTGTCCACTGTGGAAACAAACTCTGCTTAATTGTGGCCAGGCTGCCTTCAGCAGGTGCCCATAAGATGGACTCATGCAGTTTGACTCCTCTGCCCTGAATTTAAACCCTTCATTAGTTAAAACTGATTTATCTCAAGTACCTTCATGTAGACAACACTACAGTTAAATGGATTAACCTCCAGTTTACTGAAAAGGCTAATTAGGGAGAAGATAAAAGGAAAACACTTAAAAGAGGTTTTTAGGTGAAAGCTTCAATGACTTTATGAAAAACAAATGTAATCTGAGGTGAATTTGACATAGGCACAGTGCCTGCATGGTAACATTGCTTAGCATTCTTCACCTTTCCAATGGTTTTTGCATCTGCTATGTTCCACCAAGTCCAAAAAAAGAGAGTATATAGCACTTTAAACATATTATCACTCCTGGTAAAATTGTGTGTTCTCCCTCTTTGATAACTGATATTCCTCAGGTAATGTTGGAACTAGAAGCAAAGCTTTTACTTTTCGCAATATTCAGCTCTAACTACTGAGAAATTTTCATCCTTTGTTAGGGAGCCAAGCTTCACACAGGACTGTTTTCCTTACCCTAGCCCTGTGTTTCTAGGAACTCTGCCTTGCAGAGGAAATCCTGGTGTAGTGACCTTTGACTGTTTACCAAGTGGCATAAGGTAACTAAGGGCTGTAGCCTAGCAGTAGAGAAAAGCTCTCAGCAGAAGCAGATTTGATAATTATGGAGAAAAGAGGCCTCATTTCCCTGCAATGTAAAGTGATCCACACCTGGCTATCCTCACTCCACAGTATGCTAAACAGCACATGCATTTTCTAGAAGATTTTAAAACACTGGTGTCAAAAAAATGGAACTCACAGAGGAACTCATATAATGCATCAGTGGGGGAAAAAAATCAGCAGGTATAAATGGAGAAAATGCTCCATATAACACATTTTCTTCCTAAATTCCTGATGCATAGAACAGGTAACTACTGCCTGGGAAATAAAAAAAAAAAGCTGGAAAACAGGAGAGCCTGGCAGCTGTCATCTGCACAATACCTGAGCACTAGGAGTTTGTTTTAAAAACAAACAAAAAAAGGACAAATTCCACATTCCTGTTTTTGGTACTGTTCCTGGAACAGCTGCTGCTCTCCTTTGAATGAATGCCTGTGTTCAAATTTGCAGAGTATCCCATGCTCTGTATGGAATGTGTGCATTTTTCAGACTTTATCCTGGAGGGGAGGTGTAAAATGTAACAGGTCTAGTCTGGAATATAATCAAAGATTTATAAGTAGCCATGCATTTTTTATGCATATAAAGTAATAAGAGCTGTAGAGTAAAAGCAGAAATGTGACATTAAATGGTTGCTCTTGCCAGTTTTCCACAAGATATGATCAAAGCACCATTTCAGCAGCAGGGCTGCAACACTGCACCTTCTAATAGGAAGACAATTATTTGATCAGGCTCCAGTTTAGGCCAGGAGCATCCTCTGCTTGAGGGCCTGTTCAGCTTCTTTTGCATAACATTAAAAGAAGCTCAGCTGGTCAGACCAAATGGCTGACCTAGAGATGTTTTGTAATGCATCCTTTTATTTCATTCCCATAACCCACCACTTCAAAGCCAGGGTTTAAAATAAATAAAAAATAAAGGTGGTTGTGATCAAATTGGAAAGGAAGTGTTAACACAGGATGGATCTGTAACCCTCTGCTTGACAGAGAAAAAAATCTTCTGTTCTTTCTCTTTCTATATATCTTCCAGTGTATAATTCTCTTTTTACTTTTCTTTTTCCTGAGCATCCCACTTTCTCTTTTTGTAGTTAGCTGCCAGAGAGATGTATTTTCTCCTGCTGACTGTATCAGAATTTCCTAAGGTTGTGGGAGCTGGTGCTTCTGGGGAATTATTGAATTCAAGTTATTTGGTGATACTTCTTCCTGCTCCTGCAAACCCTGCAGGACAGCCAAGGCATATATAATTTCATTTTCTGGCACATTTAGGTCACTGATTTGTCTGCTGGCCTGGCAGTGTTTTATTTTCACATTGTATATGAACAAGTGTAAAGTTTTGTGAGTATAATAAAGTCAGTGTGAAAAGAGACTAAGGTTCATCACAGGATTTCTTGCAAGTTAATTGTTGGAAGCACTGGCATGGAATCTGGCTTGCTTATCAAATCTATTTAAATGGTCGGAGCAAGAGAAAGTATTGTATATAACTCAGATTTGTCTTAAGAGAAGTTTGTTTTAAAAATGTAACAAAAAAAAAGTAAATGCAAGCAGCTGGTGTTTTGCTGGTTTGTGACCTGCCTTAAATGCTCTGTGGAGAATCCTGTTGGTGGCAAAGTTCTGGCATGTGCTGCTTTGCTGAATGCTGCTTGATGCATCTCTTGTGGTGCCTTCTGTGCCCTAAAGGAAGTTTTGGTTCATCAGTTACAATTTGGGGAACAAATATTGATTATTTGATGCCCCAAACATGCCAAGTATTTTCTAATTTTTCACTGAATTCTACTGTTCTATTCTTTGCCTCAGTGTATTTGGCAATATGTCTTTTGGAGTAGCTGCAGTATCAAAATTGTTAATTTTCTGCCACTCAGCACATGTGCTGCTATGCCCTCCAGCTTTTCCTCTTTGAAGCCCTGGCATTCTGCTTCACTCAAGTGTTTCCCGTGAAACAACTGAGCCTGCCTGTGTGGTCCTGGTGTGTTTCTATTTGGCCTGAGAAGCTGATCTTGACAATTATTATCACCAGTTCAAGCCTATCTAAGTATCTGGCTTTGAGAATATTTGAAATACTGCTGCCACTCTTTCAGAGACCCAGACGTACTAGCTTGAAACGTTTATGCTGTTAAAGGGGCTGTGAGAAGTTTTGGGTAAGGCTCATGTTGACTTTGCAGCCGAAATTTCACTCTTTTTTTATAAGACTAGCTTTCAAACTTTTGATCAAATCACAGGCTAACAGATTTATCTCCCCCACCCCACAAAATCTAATTTGCAAATAAAATCTTCAACCTGAGACGTAGGCTGCAATTGCTGCTGATTGGAATAGTGTAAGGGAAATCAGGCTGAATGAGGCTGTATAATTTTTTATTTGATATCAGTAAAGAAATGCCAGCATTGGTTAAAATATCCACCAAATGCCAAAGGTTTATACCTTAAGAGCATTATTCACTCCTTGTTCTTTGATATTTCCCTGAGGGTGGAAAGGACTGTAGTTAGAGGAGAAGAAACAATGGTCTGATCAATCACAGATCTCTTGAATTGCAAATAAGAATCAGAATCCAGCTCACAATCCTCTGTGTTGGTCTTGAGCTTTCTGCAACCCCCTCATGTCATTCTCCTATGACTCTACATAATGCACACGCTGAAATCATTCTCACTGTTATAGATTTTGGGAGCTTTTTATATTTCCAGTAAGGTGCTTTTAGGCTTGTAGAGCCTCTTGAAACCAAGCCACTCCACGTTCCTGTCAGCACAGAGCCCATTGTGCGGGAGCCAGGGTGACAGACCACTGGCAGCAGCACCCTAACAGAGCACCTCTATTGTACCTGAGTACAAGCAGTTATTATCTTTCATATTATGTGAAGAAATGAGTGGTGATCTGAGAGAAACGGTGCTGAGCTGCTGGTGTGTTCAAGTGCCTTGTGATTTTACACCTGTCTTGTAAAAATGTTTCCTCTCATTTCCTCTCATCTATTGCAAACACCAGTACAGCTCCACTGGGATCTCGATGCTTTAGAGCCATCGAGGCCTCTGTGACACAGCTGCCAGAAGGGACTGCCTGTGCTGCTGCAGAGAGATGCTGCTGGGAACATCTGCAGCTCCCTGTGGTCTCCTCTTCCATTACAGGGAATTCTTGGGTGTTCCAGGCACAGAACAACATATAATGTCTTGATCCCCCAGGGTTTTCTCTTCGCCGTCTGAGAAAATGTTTCAAAGTTTCTGCTGTGCATTTAGAACAGGAGCTTGCAGGGAGTTGCATGAATGTTCTCCCCTTTTCCTTGCTCTCATGATCAGACTGAGACTGAATGTCTGCTTTGAAAAGATGCTCCAGAGAAACCAAAGCCATTGAAGTCCTGCCTGGATTCCTAGTGGAAATGTAAAGGACTGGGAGAGCTGCAAAGTGACACGATAACCCAAGCTTTTTCTACTGTCTGTAAACTGAAAAACTTGATGGAACATTGTGTGAGCTCCTGAGCAAGGCAAGCTTTCTTCAGTGGTGCTTTTTAGTTGGAGATGTGCTGATAATGGCTTTGATGTGGTTGACATCTGGCTGTTGGAAAGGACTAAAATGTCTTATTACCCTGGTCTTGGACAAGGGCATGTCTAATAGAAAGTAATTTGAAAAAGATCTCTTCCCCTGCCTTTATATTTTGCTTAAAATGTTTGACAAAATTGGATTTTATTCTTGACTCAGCAATAGATAAAGAATATAATGAGAAAGGAGCAAGTTGTGTGTAAAGCAAATGGAGCTGCCTTGCCTTAAGACCTCCATTCAGGTGTCTCTTGTAATAATTCAGTGTACACTGTGCTTTCCTATCAGATTTTCCTAGAGATCTCTGCTGTGTGTAAACATAAAGGAACTTGGAAGCTGCTAAGCCTTCTAAAATGTAAATGTAAACATGTTGCATACGTAGGACTAGTGAGCATTTTCTAGGCTAAACACATATCAGACTGTGATTAACTGATTCATTAGCTAATAATTGATCGCTATTGGTTTTGGGCAAGCCTGTGCCACGTGGGTTTGGTTTGCAGGAATGGTTTAGTGTGGTACTTCTACCCACTGCACAGAGGTATCTCCATCTGAACCAGGAGCTGTTGAGCAATAAGCACTTCCCTTGCTTATTAATTGGCAATTACTGTAGAAAAATATCCATGATCTACTGGCACCTATCCCTCCATAATGCCATTCCAGACTTCACAGTCTGTGTGGATGAATTCTGCCTCTGATGTCTGGAGAGGATGCAAGAGTACAGGTAGGGCCAGAATGTCCCCACTGGTGATATGAATATTAGGACCCCTTCTCTTCTGCTTGGCCTGGGTGAGTAATCTGAGACTTAATTTAATTGCATTAATCTTTTGCCCTGTAGCACAGCAGATTGTGCCCAGAGAAGACTTCCACAGGAGTCGGGTTCCCAAGGAGTGTGGGCTTTAGGTGGAAATAGCAATGATGCTGGTGCCAAGAGGCTTGTTTCAGGCTGGGCTGACTTGCTTTTTCCCCTAGCTCACTCGTTGCTAACTCCAGAAACAGGGATATCTGGGATGGGTTTGGGTAGTCTCAGGTTTGTCCCTCTTATCCATTTAGCTCACATGTTGAACTGTGTTGAAGTTCTTTGTTAGCAGAGGAAAAGCATCTGGTCATCCAGAGATCTTTTCACAATTAGCTCCTTGCCAAGGAACATAATCAGTCATCACAAGAAATCTGCACTCACACCCTCAGTTTACTTCAGTGTTGGGCTGAAGAAAACAAATTGTAATATGCTATTAGAGACATTTTGTAACCTGGCAGTTAACAGTATTGCTCAATTAGACTATCTTGTGTCTTAACACACCATTTAGGTTGTATAGATATCCAGATTTTTACTTGGAGTTTTATTTTAATGTTCCTTTACATTCCTGTGTAAGTACAGCTCTTAACTGATCACAGTAAGATCCTACTGAAAGAGGACTGAAATTTCCTCATTAATATCCAATTTTGGTACAATACAGTATGGTATTAATGTCACTTTTGGTCTTGTACAGTTGTCAGGGCCCTGACATAGCTGGACATAACAGCATGACTTTTATAACCTTGTAATAAAAAGCAATTAGGGGCAACATCCAGCTCTGCAGTTACGCATCACATGGAAATGAAAGGGGCTTCCAACAGTGAATTTAATTAGCAGGAATCACAGAGTACTCTGCGACCTGCAGTACAGATAACATAGTTCCTGTCCAGCAATGTTACTCTTGCTCTGAAAGGGCACCTAAACTCCTCTGGTGCTAGACCCACTTACAGGCTTCCAAGGGACTGGAGCTGGAAACTTCCAGCCAGGAAGGTTGAATCGGAAATGAAATGCTGGTAAATCCAACCTTGTACCAAGCAACAGCATGGGCAGCTTTAAAATGCTGAGGAATAATCCAGGAGGAACTATGTGCTAATGCCAGCATTAACTGGACATGTCTCAAGAATGTCTGTGTGTAACAGATTTTGGTAATCAAAACTGCGCTGCACAGAGTAATAAAATGAGTGGCTTCATATGTGTAAGTGCATGGGGGTAAGGAGAGTTGTGATGTATGACTTTGTATGAAAAGGAGCCTTCAGGACTTGTGTTGGGCATGATGCAGCAATTCCTTATTTGATATTGAGGGGATGTGCCCTATGATCTCTCCTTGCAGAAACTTGATGGTGTTTGCCCTGCTCTGCAAGGGCTGGCATCCACCCAGAGCACCCAGCCACCCTCCACAGGAGGCCATGAAGATAATCAGAGGGCTGGACCACCTCTCCTACAAAGACAGGCTGAGACAGTTGGGGTTCAGCCCAGAGAAAAGAAGGGTGTGGTGAGACCCCACTGTGATCTTCCAGTACCTAAAAGGAGTTTCCAAAAAAGAGGGAGAGGGACTTCTTACAAGGGCAGACAGTGTCAGGACAAGGAACAATGGCTTTAAGCAGATAGAGGGCAGGTTTAGATTATCTATTAGGAAGAAATTATTCACCCAGAGGCAGATGAACCACTGGCACAGGCTGCCCAGAGAAGTTGTGGATGACCCATCCCTGGAAGTGTTCAAGGCCAGGTTGGACAGGGCTTGGGGCAACCTGGTTTGGTGCAAGGTGTCACTGCCCATGGCAAGGAGGTGGAATGAGATGATCTTTAAGGTCCCTTCCAACCCAAAGCATTCCATGATCCCTGCCAACCCAAAGCATTCCACAATTTCAAAATTCCTGTGGAAAAGCAATACCTACCATGAGAAGGGCTGCTCTCATTTTTCTGCTTTTTTCCCTACTCTGTGCTATGTGTACTGAACACTTGCTGGGTTTCACAGTGCTGATGCAGTCAGATTTTCTGCCTGGAAATCTGATTATATCCATTCTCCAACCTGTCTGTGCCTAGTGCCAGACTTAAAGAGCCATTTCTGCTATGATATCCTGCTGAGACACTTGCAGGGGGTTACTAGCAGGAGGCTAACTTGAATTTGGCCTAGAGTAAGAGCAGAGATTTTTAAGATTGTTCTTGAGTGTAATCTAAAATCTTCAAGCTAGAAGTGCAAAAGACAAAACTGATATGTTCCCAGAAACAAAAAGGAAAAAAAATTAAATAGTTTATTAATAAATTATTATTTAATAAACAGGTAAGAAGTGAGTTCCCAAATTTTCATCTAAGCTGAATTTCATCAAATACCAAGAATAACTACCTCTCCAAAACATAATTATTCTCAATCACATCAGGATTTTCATATTTTTAGGGCTTGGTCCAGCAGCCTAAGAGCAAAGAAGCTGTGTTTGAGGCTGTTTTAGAGCACTTTGAATCTATCTGTCCACTGCCATTCTTTTGTGCCACCTCAGGAATATAGAGCCATTAAAACATTCTCAGCATAGTGTTTAGCTCTGCACTGAAGCCAGCAAGTGCAAGGTGTGAGACAGCTTTGCAGGCTGCTCCCAGGTCTGAACTTGAAGCTTGGGAATGATAGATAAACAGAAGGAGAAGGATACCAGCAGGGCTATGCAAGATTTCCTTGTGTTGAGTCAGTAACTTAATTGTTTTTGGCTTCATATCCACCTGTAAAGGGCCAGTCAGAGCCCTTCATCTGCTGAGCATCTCTAGGGTGACTATTGCCATTTTAGAACTTGGGGAGGACCTGAGGGGGCCTGGCAGAGGAGAAATGGGCAGAGAGGCTTCTGTTATTTGGTTTTAGTAGCACTTGGCTGGACTCCCCCATCTCCCAGTGGCAGGAGGTGTTTGCAAATACGTGTGTGTGTGAGTGCTGGGATGAGGTGTGTCCTGCAGCATATGGCGTGTGCAGATGCATGGTGGCAGGTGTGAACTGTGTAACTATATTTGTGTGCTCTGAGCCTCGTTTGGAAAGAAGAAAGAGGCTGCTGAGAACTCTGGCTAGGTACTCACTTTTCTTGTAATATATTAGTTTAATTTAAATTCACTTTACAGTCAGTGCACATGAGAATTATTTTGAAGGTTTAATTTGCTAGCTGCTGAAAGCAATAAGGTGGCTATCAACAGAGAAGAAATAGCTTGGCTGTTTGTTAATCTCTTTGGGCTGTACTGTAAGTAATCCAGGCAGCTGTAATGTGGAGAGGCAAATAAACCATTGTTGCTTTTAGAATTGCTTATTTTATAGTCTCAATAGTTTTCTGTTTCTAGATATTTACCTGAGGTACTTTCTGGGGCAGATAGCTGGGGGAATCCATGTACATTCTTAGAAACATTTAGAGGGAAAAGCTGTTTAACCACCTAGAAAACATAATGCTTGGTCTCTTATTAGTGGCAAAAACTTCATTAAATTTATTGTGCTTGGATTGGTGCTAATTGTTCTGCACAGTTTGGTCAGCAGAAGCTGTACTGAATGGTCTGTATTTGTACTGGGAATTTTATTTCTTATGATGGCGGGATTTGATTTTATCTGCAACCATCTGGAGTAAGTTTATTTGTGTTACGTGGCTTGCATGTATTTATACATCAGACTCCCTTAAATTGAATTTTCTGAATTTTTACATATCATATAAATGACATTTGCTTGCAACACAGTGGAGTGATTACAGTGAATACTGAAATGGCAACATTCTGCAGGAAAAAAAAAATACAGTATAAAAAGAACATTCATTTACAACAGAGTGTAAATTTATACTCTTTAATGAAATGCATTCACTGTGCAGTAAAATACTTCTTGTGCCTATTGAAGTATAATTACAAAGCTCTGAAACTTATAATATTTGAGGAATTCTATTTCATAGTAAAAATTGTCATGTTTGTTAAAATTATATTTGATAGAGTGAAATAAACATGGTCTGTGCATATGTTTATTTCTCTATATTGATAAAATTAAATAAATGCAATCATGACATCAATCTGCTGTAGACCAGAAGTCCTGTACCTGGGCTCATTCAATAACAGTTGTGTTCCACTACTGTTTCCTTGTAGTTGAGAAGGTCCCATCCTCAGGAGAAGTACGATGGAATATGGCTTGAGAGGGACCGTGATTGACCATGGAAATTTCTGGACCAGGTTTCATGTGACAGACAAGGCCAGGAGACATCGATGCATCTCTCAGAGGGAAAAGAGAGACTGACCAAAAGGTGGCTTTCAGAGCCAAGTGAACCCCATGTGAACAGCCAAGTTCTCTCCAAGCTGTGCAGAGATCTCTGCACATTTTGCCAGTATCTGGATAGAACATATTTGTGGTACTTGGCAATCAAACCCTACTGCCCAAAGGCTGATCTTGTTTCAGGAAGGGGCTCTTCCAGCTCTTGCAGAAGTGGCTGCAGCAAGGAATGGTTGTGGTGATATTACGGCCAGGAGCTCTGTTATTCACAGAGGCACTGGAGATGATGGAAGTATAAAAAGAAAATGTAATTGGCTCAAGCCCATTCACTGCCAGGAGAGAAGCCTGATCACACAAATGCTTTTGTTCTCTTGCAGCTCTGGTTTCTGCAGGCACAAACTGAGAAAATGTGTATATTTTTGGATAGATACAAAAATGTTTTTTATAATGTGTGCCTGGTAATTGCTCTGATTTATTAGGCCATAATTGTGCTAGGGAAATTCAGTGTTTCTGGATAGGCCTATTTGGGGTTGTTCTGGACAGCCATCAGCCATGCTATTGAGAGCAGCTTTTCCTTTGTTTGCATGCATTCTCCCTTTGACAGCCCTCAGCTGTCCTGTAAGGGAAAAACCTCCTGGAGAGAGCCCCAGCCACATGGCTCTTCTGGCACCACAGATCCCACATCCATCACCTCCTGGGCTGGCTCTGAGGCCCCCTGGCATGATTTACCCCATTCTGGGGCTTCCTGGGGGAGGCACAAACTACTGCAACCCTCAGGCCACTCCAAATGACTGCCAAACCTGCTCATTGCCCCTCTGGGAGCACTGCAGGGGGATTTATCATCGTCTGGCCATGGTAGGCACACTCATGTTGGAGTGAGGATCTGCCCTCTGGAATCTCTGGTGCCAAGTTAACACATTTCTTGCTGTACCACTGTAAAAATCCTCACCTTTCCTCAGACCCCAAGAAACAAGCAGGCTCTCGCTCCAAGAGAAAAGATTTATGAAAAGATTATTATCCCAAATTATGGTGCTGGACATCAAATAGCACAAGATGCCTTTTATCAGTGCAGATTCCAGCCTGCTTTCTCTTTGTAGCTGGTGTTAAATTGCTGGCTGAAGATAACCACTTATCAAGGTTTACATGCCCATTTCTATTCCAGAAATGTAAGGAGACTCGACTCTCTTGGGCTAATAATGCTCTGTCCATTTCTGTCTTCAGCTCAGCTGGCGAAGCTATTACAGAAAATAAATGCTGTAAAGATGAAGTTGGCCATTCCCTCCCTTCTTTGCAAAGGTCATCAGCTCATATTCTGAGATAACAAAATCTGAATTCCACTTGCCCTTTTTATTTCCAAAGAGGAAAACCTGTTATTTATTCCAACCAAAATATTGGTTCAAATTGAATGGGCAAGATGTTCAAGAGGTGCCTGGGTTAACTTGAGGATTTGCTGCTATGGATTTTCTCCAAGCTGGCTGTCTATGGCACAGTTTGCCAGGGCTTTCCCATGTAGTTTTTAGGCCCAGATGCACAAAGATATTTGCTCTCCACTTTTAGTTAATTTTGCATTTCATCTCAGTCCCAAGCTTTTTTCCTGAGTGGCTCTGGCATGTCTTTTCATTGCATATTCTCAATAGTGCTGGCCTTCAGGATCAATGACATCCTTGGCTGTGTCCTTGTGTATGTACTGTAGCAAGGGAGAAGTTGGGGACTCTGGGGATGCAACTGGGATAGAGCTGGGAAGGGAAGAGTCTGGGAGAAAGTGACAGAAAGTGGGGGAGCAAAGGACTTGTGCCCAAGGGAAGGGAAAGGATGGGATGGGAAGAGAATATAGGGTGCCAAAGGAGGGTGAGAGACCCTGAGAAGGCATGGGGTATCCAGGGAATTGAGAGCTGAAAGGTGGAGAGGAAAAAATTTTAAAATGAAACCCTGGAACTAAAACAGTTAATTTGAAGAAAGGCACATTTGTGAGGAAAGGAGGAAGATAAAATGATAGAGAGTCTTTGCATGGAGGTGGCATTTCCATCCTGACTGCTGTTGCCAGAAACAAGGTTGCAGGAGGGCAGGGGCATGAGGAGACCTGCTCACAGAGCATCACAAGAAGAGCAGCACCATTGCAGAGAGCCCCTGTCTGCTCCCCCTCTGGCTCTGCCATTCCCTCCCTCTCCCCACCCCACATCCCAGCTAAATTTATTCTGCTCCTAGTACTGTTTCTGTGCTGAACAAACCAGCTCTGTACAAATTAGGAGGACAAGATGTTCAGAAGTGATGAATTCACACTTTTTTTTTGTTTTCCTAGCACATGAAAGCAAATTTAGATTGGTGGTGGGGAGGGCAACCAAACTCAGGGGGTGGGGAAAACCACACAAAAAAGCGTTGCATTGCTCAAAGAGCTGAGTGCAACATATCAAAGCAGCTTCTAAGTGAATCTTTGCATTACCAAGGTGGATTGCAGCAGCACTGCTGCTGATTATAAATGGTGAGTTTCTTCCCATAAAGGCCTGAGCAAACACACACTTTGTCTTGGGCCAGATGCCTTTTGTGTTAAGTTTCCTATTTCTGTAAATACAGATGAACATTTCCTAGCAATATTTGACCACTGTGACCTCAGTTTCCCTGGGTCAGATGGAATTCAGCATCGTCTGTACCCCTGTTGGTTCGGCCCCCTGTTAAAGCGGGCCTTATGGCATGGGGTGCAATAGCTGCTGAGAGGGGGCAGCTCAGAGGGTCAGACTGGGGAAGGGGGCAGCAAATCAGGGCTTGGGGGCTGCTCCTGAAACCAGGGACCCACTCGATGCAGCACGGAGCTGTTGCTCCTTCATGAGCAGTTCTGTGTACATGAAGAAGAAAATCTGTTCTCTAAGCCAAGGAGGACACGTCTGGCCGTCTTTTACGAGGCACTCACAGGGCCCAGATTTGCAAAGTTTTGCATGAGCCCAAATATACAGATGGGAAAATCCTCTCAAATTTAAAGTACTTGGTTTCCTAATTCCTTGAGCCAGAGAACACCTGCACCTTACTGCTTCTGTAAATTCTGACTTTAAGACCAGATTACTAAAGCTGCAGAGGGGTCTGCTACCCCACTTCCTTGCTCTGTGTCTCAGTAAGGATTACATTTTTTTAGTGCAAAGATTAGCAATTCAAACAGAGAGAAAAGAAGCCTGAATACTCTGCTGCCAATTGCTTGGTTTAATTAAAAAAATCCTGGCACCTTATTTTTTTAAGGAAAAGTGGCTTTTCCAGAGGAAATGATTGAGTTCTTTTAAGGGGCAGAAAAGGAAGGGAAAGCCAAACCTATTTACCATGTCAAATCCAGCGAGGTTCAATGAAGAAGGGCAAAAAAAATTAGGAAGTTTCACAACATGACTTAAAAATCAGTTTTGTTTAAACTGGAAGCATTGCCTTTTTCCTCCATTCTAAACATGTGCGAGAACTGACCTTGCCCTGCTGGGTGTTGTACTCTTGAATTTCTTGGTGCTCTCCAGCGACAGCTTCACTTTTATCAAAAAGGGATCTGAGAAGAAAGGGGACTTGCTAGAAATCTGTAATTAGGATATAAAGTCCCTTCTCCTTCAGGTTTTTTTTCCTTTCAAGTGCTAGGGTTTCTCCAAGAGAAGTGGTGAGCATAGATACAGTCCCTGTGATGAACAAAATCTCTCCTGTCAATGCAGTAAGCGCAGAGATGCAATGGGTTGTCATAAATCCAGTCCAATACCCTCTTGCAAAATAATTACGCTTCAAGAGAATTTTAATCTCATGTTAACAAGACCCCCTACAATCTTTGTGCTCTCAGTCATATTAGAAACTGATTTGTAATTAATGACAACTGCAATGCCACCACCTTACCATGAGAGAGATCTTTAGCTACCTTCTCAAAAGGGGTTGAAAAAAAAAAAAAAAAGAAAAATATGAGAGAAAGGTTTAATGGCTGCTTTGCCATGTTAATAGTAAGTGGCTCTCACTCAGAAGTACCTGGAAGCACAGAATATATGAGCAAGAAAATAATCTTCATACAGCGAGCATTTAAATTACAGTTGAAAAAACCTTATTTGAGTAAAACCAAGAATGTATTCTGTGCAGCATAAAATCCAATAACTGTATTTTGCCTCTAGAGAGGTACTGAAGTCAATACTTTGACCAGGATTTGACAGTTTGTAGAGTTCATACTCCATACAGGGTGTTTGTGGGATGGATGTTCTTAAGAAGCCCGTTAGATATGAGTTTGTTTAACACAAAATTTTTTGTTGCTATTCCTGTTGATTTCTGCTCCTTTGATTTTTCCCTCCAAAATTTACTCAATAAATAGGTCCCTAATGTATCTACATTCTTCAAAAGCATTAAAAAATCTGGGTGTGATTAATTAAAATCTCATTATCCATCATAATTGCAGTAGGTATGCAAAATAGAAGATTTATTATTCAAGAAATTAATACATTCCTAGAACTCTTTGGGGTTCACATGAGAAATGGAAATGAGCACTGTGTAATAATTTGTTTCAGGAGAGCTAATTAAGTCAGTTCATTTATTCAGTTATCTAAGCCTGGCCTAATCCTGTATACTGCTAAAACCTTTTGATGCTCCTAACTTCATTACTGATTTGAATTAATATGAGGACACAATTCTGTTTCGTAATGCATGGGAAGTGCCAGGCCTGAGATCCACAGGGTAAATCTGTAGCCTGCCCTTGTCTTCCAGCCAAAGACATGAACTCCTTTTCACAGCAAGTACCTTTGGTCCTGCCGGAGCTCTCTGGGGAACACCTCTCTTGCAGCTGGCTTTGGACCCTAAGGGGTCTGGGGGGGAAGAAGGGGAGTCACAAGCAAGCTGTGATCACAACTGCTGGCATTTACTCTGCACAAAGGGTCTGTGCTGTGGGAAAAGAAGAGAATGGGCCTTGTGGCCATCTTTATTGCTTTCTGCTTCTCTGCCTCATGCCAAACACTGGAGAGTACACACAGACAAAAGAGAGTCCACTTGTCAGTAAACAAAGGGTATTTATTTAAGATGAGGATTAATTCTGAGTTCTGACTGCCCTCTGTTTGAGGATGCTTACTGTGAGAGTAGGGAAAAGGCCACAAGACCTGTTGTTTGCTGTCTCCTGGAGAAAACCTTATTGGTTGCTTTTAAAGCAAAATATTTTTTAGAAAAACACTAAAACGAATTATTATTAGTATCATGTACCTGAGTTTATTCCTTCCATTATAGCCCTACTGTATTTTCATGGAAAACAGGAAACCAGTCTTGGTATGCACTGCTTGGAGTTGATACTGTTGGGATATCAGAATTGAATTTTCATAAGGAAACCTCTGGAGACTTCAGTCTTCATGCAAACTGGCCATACTAGGCATCCATTTAATTTCTTTTCATAAAACCATGCTATAAAACTAATTCTTGGGTCTGGAGCTTCTGGAGTTTGCTGTATACTTAAGGAGAGCAAAGGGAGAACTAAGTAGCAGTTCTGGAGAATTTTCATGAATATATTGCATGAGGTAAAAGAATTCTACAGGAAACTTCTGGTTTGCCAGTAAGGACTGAGGAAGCGTTACAGTCCTTGCACAGCTGTAGTAAGGGAATTATTTATTATTTATACATGATCACTGGGTCTTCTGACTTATAATTTACTGTTTTGCATGGGAGTTTGCAGACCTGCTTCCTGGAGAACTGAAGCCGTGGGTCCATCAGAGAGATGAAGTGATGATGGCCTCTTAAAATTCTCAATATGTTTTTTTCTTGGCTGTGCATAAATACTTCATAAATTTTACATCCAGCTCATTTTTTGCATCCCCAGATGCCATAGCTGTCAGTTAAGTAGGGTTTGGATTTTCTTTTCCATTTTGTAAAGGATCTCCATTATTAGATGTTGACACCAATTGATTATCCTCTGTACTGTATCTTCTAAGAACACTGAGCCAATTAAATCCCTCTGCCTTCCTAAGGGTGAGCCATCCCGTAGACTCCTAATGGTCCCACCACAGCATGTTGTTTCTTTGTTACTAAGCAGCAATTAACAAGTTTTTGCTGGAGCAAAAGCTCCCAGAGACAGGCATGGCATGATAATAGGAACGTGTCTCTTTTTTGTCTTCTCAGCATGGCAAGATCTTGTATAAACCTTCCTCCATTGGGTTGAACAGCCCTGTCAGGGTGCTCAGTGTGGAATCTGCCACAGTGCATCTAAAAAATAATGATATTTATGCATGTTCAATTATTAAAGGATCCTAAAACCTAAATCTGAGCTGCAGTCCTGTTTAAAGCAAGAGATAGTTTAATGTCAGTGAAAGATTATCTTTTCTTACCAAGATGATCTCTGTGCTGCCATTGAGTTCTGCATTGTCAGGTTTTGTTGATGGTGTAATTGTTTTTTAAAGTGACTTTTTCAGGTTTTAATGTCATGTTTATGCAAATTAAAACACAGAAGCTGAGAAGGAGACTTGTCATCTTTCCAAAATAATCTATAAGACTATTCTTTAGACAAGTCTCAATTGGGAAATAATTACTTCTGTGCATGAGATTAATAATAACGAAGTACTTTGCTATTGTTTTTCATTAGGAAAATTGGTTTTTAGCAATGCTATTTAAAAATCCAAAACTATGCCTCCTGAAATTCTGGTGATTTTTAAGGTAGATGAGATGTTATTGGATATGGTATGGAATGCAAAACACATCTTTTCCCCCAGTGAACTTCAGCCTGTCTGGATTTTATTTTGTGCTCTGGTGCATACTAGGTAATTTTAGATTGGAAGGAAGCATTACTGTTGCATCTGCATTACTGGGGAGCCTTAGTGTCCCAGTCTGCTCCTAAATGTCCCATCTCCATGAGGAAAGGATGGGCTGGGAGAAGGGCTGGGGCAGAGGTCATTCTCCAAAGTGAAGGAGGTGTCCTGGGCTGGATCACTAAACTGCTCTGCTTAATCCATGACAGATAATACTGTTGTTCTTTGTCTGTCTCCTTTGAAAATAAGAACTTTGGAAGATTCAATCTGCTTCCCACTCTGGCTGAGCAGTGCTACCATGGTCTCTGGAGGCAGGAGTAAGAAGGAGAGGAACTTGTCCCTTTGGAAAAAATGGGGATATTGATGGCCATTTACTTCTCCAGTGGAAAGTAATGTTTCTGCCTAGGAAAGTGTTGGGTTTTCACTTTTAAGGATCAGGTGTCATAGGAGGTACACGTTGGGTGTTTGTGGTACAGCCCAAAATCTGCATCCTTTGGAAAAGCCTGTCACTGTAAGAGACCTGTACTAAAACTGGAAACCACATGGAGTGTGACTAATTCAGCCTCTGCTGTGAACTTGGATCATCTGGGTAAATTGTAAAGAGAATCTGTCCTGAGCTTTGAGAAGAGATTTCAAATTAAAGTTTTGTGTCCATGTGTGCTGAATTTATGGGCCTCTGCTTATACCAGGATCTGGAAAGGTGTTGCTTTGGTTGTCTGTGATTTCTTATGGAAATCCTTTAGGGAGTTGGTTCATTTCCTCAGTACTGGTGTACCCAAGCTTTCTTTCCCCTCATGTGTATGTATAGATATATATACACATACATATATGTAAAGCTAGAAATTAGTAGTTGACTGTAAAGAATTTGGCAAAAACTCTGGCCTGGAAACTCTGGCAAACTGTAGATTCACTATGGAAGCTTGTGACTTAAAACAGATTTTTTATTGTTCATTGAAAGTGTAATGGGTGAGCTGGAATCTGTTAATGCAATTACTCCAGGCTGGGGGCAAAGCAGGAGCTCATTTCTTTTGGACAGTAGCATTCTCTGTGATGCACCCTTGTCTCTGTAAGCAAGTGCTTTATCAGTATGTAGCTAAAAAACCAGTATGAAGGTCTTGCACCTCAGTGCTGTCACTTCAGAGTGATGCTTGAAATGCTTTAGCAATCATGTAGCTGCAGCAAAAAAAATGTTAGTACAGTGAGAGACTAGAAGAAAACAGAAGGTATAATCACACCCTTGTAAAATAACTGATGTCTTCATTGGGAACCCAAGCTCTATTATCTCCAAAACAGCACAGTACTACAGAGTGAGAGAGGATCTGGAGCTGTGAATTTTAAATGGAAATTTTCTGCTTGTCTTTAGCCTTAGTGATGGAAAAGTCACTTCAAAGTTGGAGCTGTGTCAGGGTGTGTGTAGGAATATGAGTAGCGGAGAAGGTGCACTTCTGGCTGCCCTTGCTCATTAGGTATTAAGAGGGAGTCAATTATACTGGAGGACAACAAACTGAAATTGAGAGGAACTGTCTGCACCATTAACCAATGTGACTGTCCAGGACTGCATATGCAAGTGCAGAGAAACTCTGAAGAGGAATAACCTCTTCCCTAGGTGAGCAGATCTATCTGGCAGCTTTGGTCTCTGGTTCTACAGGACTGCACACAGTGACCCAGGCACTTGGTGAGAAAACTCTGTACAAACTGATTAGTTTGGGGTTCTGTAGTTTGGGGTTCTGTACACCCATGTTTCTAGCCCCAAAGGGCTCTCTGTCCCTGCAGGAGCTGTCTCATTGTTCCTGCATTGGTTTGCAGTGTGCAGTAGCAGTATAACTTCAGACCCCCGTGGTGATAGTGCAGTGAGAGCCTGTGATTGCTGTAGCCTGTGTGGGATGTGTGGGAGTCAAGAAAGCTGATCTGCTAGGACACACACATGCAAATGTGCTCTGCAGCATCCCAACATGGGTTTTCCTAGTCCCCTGTGCAAGGAGAATTGAACTGGGTCTCTCATTCTCACAACCCAACAGACCCGCTCCTGCCCACTGAGCATGTGCAGATGGGAGCCCATGGTTAATTTCTATCAGATGCTTCCCTTGCAGTGACAGTATTTGAGGTAATTTCAATAACTTGATACACCCATGCTTTTCCTAACAGGCTGTTAAGCCCTTTCAAACTGTCCAGATCCCCCTGTGTATAATGGGATATACAAAATCATGGTAATGCCATTGCTGAGAGGAACAAACTGCTGTCAGATTCCCCTCCATGTTCTCAAAGAGTGAGTGTACAATTGCAAATCCATTGAGCTGCACTCCATTATCTCTTATTAATGGGAAATTGTCCATAAATTGCTAAGGCGTGACTGTGTTTTTTTTTCCCCAACACAGCTGCAGTCTCTTTATCCTGTGATACTCCAGCATCTCAAAAATAAAAAGAGAAAGTGAGGTGGGGGGGTGGGGAGAGATGGGAGGAGGGGGGCTTGAAACCCCTCATGCAGCTTCTTCCAGCAGCTCCTGGCAAGACGAGCGCCTTCCCTCCTGGCTGCCCAGCAAAGGGAGATGAGCAATTAACAAGGACATACAAGAGTAGGAGCAGGAAGAAGCAAAGAAGCAGGTGTCATGGTGAATGTGAGGTTTTATAGAGAGAAACACTTTTGTTTACAGCATTGTTGTGGAGCACAAACACATTGGTGGGAGGCCTTTTCTGTAACACCAGCTTCCCCTCCTCCTCCTTTCAACAGATCTCTGAAGAGGAGTGGTGGGTGTGGAGGAGCTCAGAGACTGGCCCAGCATTCACCAAGGGCTGTGGAAACTTCCCTTTTACTTTTTATATCAGATCTTGTAACAGCTGGGAATGAGAAACTATTGGGATGGCTGGATTTTCAATAGGACTCGGTGCTTTTTGGGACAGAACAAGAATCTGCCACAAACATCCCAGATGGAGACGCTGAAAACTGAAAGCTTCTGAACCTGGCCCAGGGCTGTTGTTATTGATGGCTCAAGTAGTGCTTGAAGGGGAAAGATCTTGGAAGGTACAGTAAAAGGAGGCTGTGCTCTTAAAGCAGGATGATGGCACCAAGTTGTGTTGAAGCTGCGTCTTGCAGTGGCCACCTTTGCAACCCTAGACCCTCCTTTCATTTCATAGCCCCATGAGTTATCTCTCCTGACCTGGGCATCTCTACAAGCAGCACAAATACTCCTGAATAGCAGGTGCCATGGAGCAGAGCAGAGGTCCAGGTGCATTTGGTCAGTGACCTGTACATATGATCCCATTCCTCCTGTCATGTTAGCATGAGGAAATGAGCTACTTTGTGTGGCAAGTAACAAAAGGCCATACAGTTTTCCCTGTGTTAATTATACTACAGACTGCTTAATTCTGTAAACGAGCTTCTTGGCAGGCTTTCAGAACAATTACACAAGTCCCTCTCCTGCTCTCCCTGCAATAGCTCAAGAGCAGCTAGGCTGTGAAGCTGATGAGCCTCAGCACCATCCACCTCATGGTGGACGTCTTTTGAGAGCCTCTGTCCTGGCAGCCTGCAAAGCTGGGGCACCCCACAGAGTCCCTGGGCTTCTGTACTAGGCTGGAAGGACTGAAACCTGCAGAGGGGAGGGAAGCTGTGCAGTGGAAGCCACAGTCAAGCTAAGGAAGGAGTAAGAGGTGATTAATGGGATCCATGGGCTAGAAATTTTTAAAGCAAGATGCTTGAGGCATGGTCACCAAAGCCTTTGGAGAAAGTCTCTGTCACTGTGTCACTGTTGGGGCAGATGTCTGAGTCTTTGAGGGACTTGAGTTCTGCCTGTTCCTAAGTCATCAGCACGTGGCACAGTTTGGGCAGTCAACTGCTTCTGGCTCGGCCCCTTCACATGTCAGAAGGAAATAATGATCCCAGCCTCCTGCTTTGGGAGAGTGCTTTGGCATCAGCTGTGGAAAGACCAGCAGGTATGATCCTCATGAAGAGGGGAGAAAGGACAGCAGCCTCTGGGTGTGACATGTGAGGGACCTCAGGTCTTGACCAGGTGTGATGGGGAATGGCCTCTCCTAAATTAAAAGTCTGTGCTGTTGAAGGGTCTGGCCGACACAGCAAATTAGCATTTGTGTAATTGCATACTGAAATGTGAGCAGCACAATTCCCCCCAGGTTCCCATCATGACTCAGCACTACAATAAATGTTACGGAACACAAGGTACCTGTAAGCTCAAGGTTGCTCACCTGCCTATTGCTGTGCTCTGAACTTCTTGCCTGAGGTCTGCAATGTAAAACATCCCAGGAAAAAAATGCCTTTAATTCTCTTTTTAAGTGGCAAATGTGACTGTGTGCACTGAGCACTAGCTCTGCTTTCTGCCAGCAAGGCAATTTTCAAGCAAGCAAAATAGATTCATCCAAAGCACAGTTGAAAATATTAGACTTTTATGAGGATGCTCAATAAAAATGAAAGGATTCTAGAATTTGTTGAAGAAAATTATGGCCTTGAAGAGAGTAATAGCTTTTATTCCTTTGATACATAAGGATATATAATGCAATGTAATAGAGGCATTTTTCTTCAAAGGATATATGAATTCCATTACATCCCATTACTAGCCATAAATTTAATATTAAAAGTTTTTTATTTAGGATGACATGTAGAGATGGATATGAACCAGATTCTTGACTGGTTAATATTAAATTTATTTTATTTTAGTGTTATTTATATTTATATTGTTTTATATCAATATTCCATCAGTTCAAATTTTGGCCCTTAAGTGCTATTTATTGATTTGGGTTTTTTTTTATTATTCCCCCCTCATTGTCTGTGCTGTTTGGGGAGAGGGGGAGTTCATGTTACATGTGGACTTTCCCTGTACTTCAAGCCTAGCTGGAAACTGATTGTGGAGCCATATAAAAGAATTTAGTGCCCGTGATTCCAGAAATCAGGGCTTGGGCTGAGCCCAACCTTTCAAAAACGACTGTCACTTCCCACTTATATTTTGTGACATATTATAGAACACTACTTCTCTTTGCAGCAATTTTGTCATTATACAAGATAGAAAGAAAAATGGGAAATCTATTACAAGCCAGACTTTGTTATGACACAAGAGAAGAATCCCCTGGGAAGTTAGATTAAATTCTCTTTGAAAATAAAATAAAAATGCCACCATGCTTGACAACATTAGATTTATTATATATTTATCTCAGAAGTTCTAGGAATGCTCCTGTCAAAGCTTCTTTAGATGCTGAGATATGTGAGACAAAGCAAATCATTCCTTGAGTCATTGAAAGGGAAGTTTATTACAGAATTAGAATTAAAAGATTTTAATAAGAACAGAAATCAGCAGTTCCATCACGAGTTGGAGGCTGATTGCTAGCTGCCTGTGTGAGCCACTTAAACCAGCTCAGCTGTGAAGTTCATATATGCAGGAAGAGGCACGTGCTAGGAACTTGTGTTTGACAGTGGTTTAAACCAAGTTCTTTAAATCCACCACAGAGTGAAGTCAAAGAGCAGCTCAGTTGGCAGATAGGGCTCATCTAACACATGGTGACTGGTGATTTCCCCTGCCACAAAACAGAAAAATGCCATTTTTTGTGATTAAATCACAGGGATGCTGTGCATGTTAAGAGATTTTTCTACAGCTAGTCCCAGTCCTACAAGGAGCTGGACATGCTCACATCTGATGAATTCATGTCATACTATTACACTCCAGGACTGAGAAACTGAAATTAATGGAAAGATTGTTCTCTCCACAACTGTGCATCATCCTAGACAGTGCATCTCAGAAGTACTGGCTGATTCATCTTCCATGGCCTACTTCCAGAGGTTAGGGGTGTGCATATGTAGTGGTTTTGGCCACTATGTATAGAAGCTCCCATGCAAAACCACCACAGCATACGAGGGAGCTGGGGTTCTTGTCATCATGACTGAATTTTCTGCAGGAAAACTTGCAGAAGAAATGGGGAATGAATTCCAAATAGCATTGGGTTAGAAACAGGAAAGAAGACAGTCAAGAGGAGTATGCACCATCTGGAACAGATGCACACGTGTTGATACCTGGGTTTCGCCTAGGTCCCAGATGTGGTGGGGATGGATGTGAATAAAGTAGTTCTCTGTGTAAAATAGACATGAAAAGTGAGGTTGTAACAAACAAGCACATAAATGCTGGGTGCCAGGAGTGCCTTTGCAGCCAGCAGCATAAGAGCAGCTCATGTCTTCAGATCTGTGGGAAGTCTTTGTGAGATTGACTTGCTCCAGGGTACTAGCTAGTCATGAGTCTCAGAAAGCAGGAAAGCAAGGTTTTCCTTGCCTTTGAGGCATTTCCACTGTTCAGGAATAATGATGCCAGAAAATGAGGCTGTCTTATTTTATGATTCCCAGATGTGTCAATAAAAGGCCAGTGGGGGGGAAAACAGTGCATAAAAATACAGAAGCAGAAAGCTCCAGGAGGCAACTCTGAACTAGGTGGAGAAGAAAACTGTGTATTTTTTTGTGGGAATGGGTGTTTTGCCCAGTAGAGAAGAGGACTGGGGGAAAAGGAGAAGAAGAGTAAGGATGTTGAAGAGACACTTGAAGAAGAGGAAAACTGAGGTGAGATGAAAGAGGCTATCTGTAAAAATCGAAGGAGAAATGAGACTTAAGGCTTATTAAATCAAATACTTCGATCCCCAAAGTTTTCTTTCTGTACATCAAAAAGCTTAAGATTCTGCTTCTGACTGTGAATTTAGCTTGAAGTTCCCAACTCTAGCACTTTGGAGAGAGCATTAGGATTCATTTAAAACCCTTTATTCCTTTTGATGCAATAAAACCTATATAGTACTTTCCTAAATGAGTATCCATTAAGGGGACAAAACTATGAAAGAGTAATTTCCCACAAAGTATGAAGTCCAATAAGGTCTATTACCTCACATTTAGTGAATGGCAGAAGCCTATGAAGCATATGAACAGGTTTCCAATCACCCATCCATTTGTCTCCTAGAAAATGTACAGCATGCAGTGTGTATTCTCTTCCCTTCCCCCATAGGTCAAACATAGCATCAGATTTGTTTATGCACCATTTAACTTTCTTATCTCTTATGTGACACTTCAACTTTGTCTTTTATCTTCTTGCCACTGCCGAAAGGATGAATTCCAAATGCAGCTCGACCCTGCATTGCACTTGACAGCCAAGCCTCCCTGCACTGTCTCTGGCTCCATGAGCACTCCAAGGGGGTAGCAAGGTGGTTTTCCTCCACTGTTTTCCTTTAGTTACCACCAGAAGCTGTATTTCGGGAAAGCAGTCCCGCTTTTTAGCTGCTTTTATGGTATGAAAAGGGGGAAGTAATATAGGATTGACTCTTTGCATCACCTTGGAAAATGAGATTAAGTGGAATTAATTCACTGCTTTCTTTAGGCTGGAATTCATCCATATCCTTTCAGGTCTCTCAAGTAGCAGCAGAGGAAATCTCTAAAATGTGAAAAAGAACATATCCTTTTTTTTAAAAAGTCAGAGGACCTCTAGAGTTGGGGTTTCATCTCATACTTAAGTGATGGGGCTTAAAATTGACAGGCATTCATTGCTCCTATGAAGACTTCTGGCTAAAAGAGGGAGGAAAGACCACAACCAACCTTTACCTCTGAAACTATTTGGTGTTGACTGATTCTCATTTAAGTACTGAATTTGGAGGGAATCTGTTTCATGGAATTTGTACTGGAGGAAAATATTTGCAATTTTTCATGCAGAAATTACATTTTTGAGGAAATTACATTTTCTATGAAGAAGAATGAATATAGTTTTGTAGTATTTTATATTTCTAATTTCTAATATTCCACTCACAAGATGCAACTTTGCCCTGCTGCCCAGATGTGGCCAGATGGGCATGTTCTGAGAGCTGCAGGGCATAGAAAAGTGGTGGTGGGGGGTTGTCTCACTTATCCTGGAGGATGTCAAGGAGCCAGAGGATATGTAACACTGTACCTTTCCTCTTTGGAACTGTCTTTATTACTGGGTTATTTGGAGTTGGGTTTTTTTTTAAATATATTTTATTCCTGGCTTTCTTATTTGATCTCTCCATGAAAAAAAAAATATATATGCAGCAATTCAGCACTCAGTCTCTGAAGAGGGGAGAAGGGTGGGCAGTCTATTCTCACCTTGACAAGCCCCTGCAGAGAAACTCCTACTAGTGTTAATGGGAGCTGCTGGCATGCATGAAAGAGAGAATTTATTCCCAGGTTGTTAAGGTTTTTTATGTATTTTTTAAAATTTGAATTGCTGTTGTCAGACAATGCAGTAAGAGGATATGCATGGTAATATGATGGCTGATGGGTTACTTGCAATAAAATCCAACAAGCTGGTTTATGAGGTATTTTATATATTTCTTACTTGTATTATTATAATAACAGCAAGGAGCCCAGGGATATGTCTCTTCTGCATGAAGCTCTTTGCATGTGAGTTACAAATAGTCATGCTCTGTGTGTTTTCTGTCTGTTTGGGTTGGTTTTCTCTCTGTTCTCACTGTGAAGTAAGCACATATAAAGGCAACACATTTGTATGGATGTTATTCATCACGGTTTGTCCTGTGATCATTTGACAAATAAACCCATATAGAAGATACTTGTGAGCACGTTTCCCTCCTGACAGGAAAGACTCACAAAAATGGATATCATGTCATGAATTGATATGAAAAAGGAATCCGATTTGAAGAATAAAATACATTTTTCCCCCCCAAAGCACACTAGTTTTCACACTAATGCAAGTAAGCCACATGTGCAAGCCTTCAGCCCCCATTCTTCTTGCCAATACCAGGGAAGGTGTGATAATTTTGTCATCTGTGCTGCTTGGTTTTCCTGGGCGTTAGCTTTGCCTCCAAATTAGACTCCATGCTATTAATGGCTCAAAAAATAATGTGCTAAGTCAGTCTGCTTGCAATTTTAAGAGAAAGAAAAACAAATACAAAACCCAACAGACTTAAAGGTAGTCCTGATTCTCAGCTGTGCTATGTCTGCACAGCTCCAGTGGTCCTTTTAAAATTTGTTTTTTCCCTAGAAAATGATGCACTTTCTCTGAAGACAATAGGTCTGTTCTGATTTACATCAGCTCAAATCTGGCTCTGCTTAACTCACATTTTGCCATAAAGCAATGTCTACTTCATTTTCCTTAGAAATGTCAGCCCTGTTGAATTAAATTAATGTATTTGGTTATGGGAAGAAGGAGAAGTCTCAGTAAGGAGAGGGAAATGTGGATTTTGAAGCATGATCTGCTTTCTCCAGCTTTCCTGCCCCAAATATGTAATTTTTTTGTGTATAATTACCTGGAAGGAAAGAATAACAGCAGGCGTGGGAAAAAAATGCTATGGAAGATTGTTTGATTATCCCACTGGGAAACAAATCAAATTTATGGATGAATTATGTACACAGAACTACATTTAGGAAAGTAAATTTTAGAGAATTGTGAAATTGAGTGGGCCAGGTCCACTGGGAGGAAGCAGTGAAAATGAAAGGGGTTGGTAGAAGGCTGGAGGATGCTAACTGGAGCAGTGATTAAAGCAGGTCCTATTTCCTTTTGGGAAAATGGAAATTAGAGGAAAAAAAAGAAAAGGAACCCCGAAGAAGAAGAAAATCCACAACAGAGGAGAGCAGCATTTCACACAAGAGTTGAAAGAGAGAGCAAGTGCTGGGAGCTGAGGAGGGTTGGCAGAGAAATAGGGGAAGGAACAAAACAGAAAACTGGAAAAGTCAGCAGAGTGAAACAAGGGTGAGCAAAACAGGGAATTTCATCATCATGCTCTGAGTGGCTGCTGGAGATGCTGGGATCTGCCTCAAACACTTGATCCCGTACAGACCCTCTGTGCCCATTCAGAAACAATTCAAAAAATCTGATTTTGTTCTTTCTCTTTACTGATTGAAGGTGATGTAGAAGGGGCTGGGGGTTATGATCCATCTGCTGTTGTTCATGGACTGTGCAGGGAAGGGAGCAGGTGTGACTGTGAAGGGATAATTGGGGACCAAGCCAACATGAAGTGAACTCCGATGGGCATGGTGGACTTCGGAAAAATGAAGTGCTGGGGTTGCAGTATCCCTCCTGAGGCTCCTTCTGGGGGCTTAAATTGGAAACGCTTGGGAAATATTGTGGTTAAATCAAGTGAACCTTTCCTGAGGCATTCCCCAGCAAAAGAGTGCCCTGTTTCTTTTTGGGATGGAGAGTTGTGCTGGACTGGGAAGTAGGGCAGGATAACAGGAGCCTTTAGTCCACGTTATTTTTTTTTTTTTAAATGGAAAACATTAATGAGGCAAAAACTTCATAAAAACCAAGTTGATACTGATGTTGAATAACACAAATCAGGATGTACTAAAAAACCACAGAAGGAACAGAGAATATATACAAATTATTAAGAAATTTAATATGGAAAATGGGAAGGGATGAATTTTTTAGGGGAGATTCAGTGATAAAAAGGCACCTAGAGTGACATGTCCTTTCTCTGTAGCCTAAGCCTGAATCTACAATGCAGGCAAATTCCAGGTGTTAAAGGATGGGTATCCCCAGGGCTGGACAAATTCCATGTGAATCCAAGAGGGCTCCAAGGGCTCAAGCGGCACGTGTTAAATGGATCCTGAGCAGCACTGCTGGGGTAGAGAGGTGCTTGTCCAGGAGTGCCTCCCTTGCCTAAAATGTAGCAGAGCTTTGAGCTTTGGGGGAAAGTAAGGAAGGTTGACATCAGGAATACTCTGCCATGAAGGCAGATCATACCAGCAGCCACACTTTTCTGTGGGGCTGTTTTTGGCATAACTTGAGGATAAGGATGGGATGTTCCAACTCACGAGCTCTGGCAGGTGAAGCTGGGAGAATTAGAGATCTCCATCTCAAACTGTCAGCTCCACTTTTCTGTCACACTGACTGCTCCGTATCTATGCACAAGACTGAGCTGGGAGGGCTCAACTGTGCCTCTACACCCACCTGAGGACTCAGCTGCAGCTGCAGATGTTGTAGCTTCTACTGGCAATAAGGGGCAAGCTCTTCCTCCCCCTTGCTGGTGAAGCTTTCAGGGAGTGCAGCTGCTCAATCCCTGGGCAGAACACAGCACTAGCACTGTCCTTGCCCTTTCTCCTCAGCCCTGGGGAACACCTCACCCCTGCACTGAGTGCTCAGATGTGTGCTCTTTGTTGTGAAACACCTACCTACAACCTCCCTGTGTCCTGGGAAAGCCCCAGGGATTTTTGTTTTGCCAAGTTCTTTGCCTGCTTCTATTGACCTCTGACTAAGTGATATGAAAGGCCAGGTTGTACAGGGCTCTAGCAACTTGATCTAGCAGGAGGTGTCCCTGCCCATGGCAGGGGGCATGAACCTATTATCTTTGAGGTCTCTCCCAACACAAACCAGCCTTTGATTCTAAATTGTTGAGAAATAGGATTGGATGCTACAGCTGGCCTTTAGAGGCACCAGCTGACTCCTTTTCTTATCCAATGTGCTCTTTGTTTTGGTGGAAAATGCTGCTGTGCCCGTATGTATGTGCAATGTAGATGTACCTATACATGGAGATAAATGACCCCCCATTAGGTCAAGATTTTAGAAGCCCTCAATATTTGGTATGAGTAGTACCACTTACTGATAAAATCTTTCAAAATAAGAACTGGAAATAAAGATGTAGATCAGAGCTTAGGTTAGTTTGCTTCAGCTCTGTGAGCAGTTCTGAACAAGATGTATCTGAGTAAAAAGTATTTCTTTGGCAAAGAAGAAAAGAGCTTGATGTGTATATACTGTTTTTAAAAAATACATAGAGGTAGAAGGATATACAAAAGTGGGTTTAAAGCTTTCCTATTAATCAACAGAAGGCCTAACAAAACAACTGTGCAAGTAATTGTTTTTCTGCACATCCAACAGTGTTGAGCTTCTTTTGATGTTTACCTCAATTTGTTCTTCATCTTTTATTTGAGTCTGCAATTAACACTTGTAATGAAAAAGGAGATGGCGTGCTGCTGAGGAATTCTGGTGTTAATTAAAATTATTAACAATTGGAGAAATATAAGCATGGAAAAGGAGGTAATAAATAAAAAGGCTTGCGTATTTTTTTTTATAATTAAGGTGGAGTAAAGCACAGAGACTGTGTTTCTAAAGAGCTCCCTTGAAAATGAATTATGAAACTTGGCCAAAAGAAGTTACAGTGAAATTCCCCCTTTTTAGAAGGATTGTCATGCCCCATGCTCTCTTCAACAGCATTTAGTTTTGCCAAGGCCATTGTATAGGGCTGAATTTCATTTCTGAATGAATTACCCTAATCTACAGAAGAACAATAGGGAAAATGAGCTCTGCCAACAATAGAGAAGGAATGGGAGCATGATTCATCCTTGCAGAATGACAATTTAGGATTGGGTGGGAGTTTTATTCAGAGAGGAATAATGCAAAGGCCCAGGGTTTCTTATGAGAGCAGCTCACCCACCCACCTGTGTCACTGCTCACTGAGAACTCCACAGTGACAGTGGGCCCACGTCCGGCATCCTCTGGAGCCTTGGGAGCACTTGGGGCCATCGCTGTGCTCACAGCTTCAGGCACAGAGATCCTTCCACCAAATGGGTGTTTGGCAACCAAATATGCCCCTGGATGCCAGCCCAAATCTGTTTTAAAACAGTGCCGGCCTCCCACCATCATGGAGGTACTTCCAGAAATTTCACCCGCACTGGGTAAAATTAATTTGGAGGTGTTTTCCAGGAATGTGCTTGGAAAAGATGTTGGGAATATGCTGGAGAAGGGAGCAGCAGCAGGGACATGGGTGCACAGGGGAAGTGGCCACCTCTGCCAGGTCCCTCAGTGTCTCTCAGAACACTCTCAGCCATACAGGCAAGCAGCTGCTGCCTGCTTGGTGGTATTTGCAGGTGGTTCATCCTTTACACACCCAGCCAAGAAACACCCAGATCTAGTCCAGTATCTTGGGATATTACAAGGAAGTGCTCTGGAGCAGTATTTCTATACTGAATTTCTCATCAAAGTTATTACATTTGCAATATTAGAGAGTATGACTAATTACTTCCCCTCCAGAGAAGCTATTACTTGAGAAGGACCATTAGTTTCCTGCTCAGTGCAGATGCTCAATCATGGAATGGGAGAAAGATATTTTGTGGTTTCAAATTTCCTCCATGGCTTTCAGGATGTTACCTGCAGTTAGATTTTCCAAGGGAAATTCCATTTTAAAAATCCCATAAAGAAAGTGTCCTCAAGCTGAACAATGCTAGAGCTTGGAAGAGGCTGTCAAGAACTCCTGGAGATGTTCCAGGTCTCTGGTTTTATGTGAGCTCTGCAGATTGGAACCAGTCCCACTGGTGATGGAAACCATGGTGCTTTCCCAAGGAGTGCTCTTGTGTCTGTGCTGAAGCCTCTCAAGGGTTGGAGATTGTTACCCAGCCTTATAACCCAAGATCCTCAGGGATCAAGAGAAACAAGCCTGATTCAACCATCTGACCCAAAATTAAATGGAAAATCTATCAGAGAAATGAATCCCACAGGTCTTTGACTTTATGGGGTTTTTTTTCTTCCCTTTTCTCGGCTGCTGGGTTGGTTTCTACTTTATGTGTCTATTTTTCTTTTATGTTGGCCCTTTAACCACCTTTTTTAAGCTTGTTCTTTATGACAGATTTTAAGCTTGTTTTCCGTCTAAGTAACCAATTTCATTCTTGTGGTGTTATAGCATCTTTCACTGAGGAATTAGATGTGACTGTTGAGAATTAAAACTCTAAATATCCTTCCTTTGAGACCTGTAACTTGGAATGGAGTGAATTGCTACTCAGTTGAAAAATTTCCCTTCAGGGAGAGTTCAGGTAAGGACAAGAAAAATCCTCAGAACTCGAACATTTCTCACATCAGCAACTAAATTAATCACCTAATCTTGCTAGATCTTGCTGATGAAGGAAGACATTACTGAAGAACTAAGAAACTAAGAAACTCATAATCCATGGTATCTTAATCCTCATAGTTTTTAAGAGAAGTAAAAAGTTACTGATTTTTCCTTTTAACTTCCCAGAGCCTGAGTGATGTGGTTTGGGCCTCTTAGAGATCTGGAATTTAACTTTAGGATCGTTTAAGCTTAAGGTCAAGGTCAGCCCCACTGCTCCATCCTTCTTTGTGAGATAAGACATTTGAAGCTGAAGTATTACCTAGTAAGTATGGCTTTGGAAACATGACATTTTAGAGCTGAGTAATTACAGAGGAGGAGAAAAGAAACCAGGAAAACACAGACTTTATTGTTTCTCCCTACCCTCAAGAGCCAGCAGCCCCTTCTGGACCTCCTGGTTCTGATGAACAATGTGTTGATTAGCACAGGGTTCCAGCTTCATTGTTTTCGGGCAGGAAGCAGGATAGGATGACTTCCCCAGCCTGCCTCAGTGCAAATGTAACACCAGGTTGGCTCTGCCGGCGCCTCCCTGGGTCATTCTGGTTGTGAAATGCAGTATTTTGCATCTGTAACTGCTTGCAAGTCCTTGATGTGCTTCGTGTACACACTGATTTAACCCAACACAAATACAGAGCGATGTGGGAGGGAGCTGTCATCTGCAAAGGAAGTTGGGGATCCGGGGGGCTGGTGGCACTGGCAACAGCCAAGCTAAAGAGCAAATCTGCATTTTCCCCTGCCCTGACATACAACCCTCTCTGAACCCTGCCTTCAGAGGACGATTTTTGCTTCATCACAGGCAGAAGCAAGAAGGCTTCAGCCAGAAAAAATGAAAAGGGGAAATGCCTATCAAGCTTGTGTGTTATTAGAAGGTGCTCTATAGGAAAACCACCTCAGATAATAGAACTTGGGTGGGTTCAGCTAAGGGTATGCGGAAGTGTGGAAACCCAGACAGACTCAGTAAAACATAATAATAATAATAATAATAATAATAATAATAACAATAATAATAATAGTAATTAGGGATTTTCACAGATTAGTCTGTCCTGTATTTGTAAAACAGGAGGTTTTTCTACCTACTACAACAGTCAAACAATTCCAAGTTCACATTGCTGAAGACACTGATCAATTGTATTCACCCAAACAACTTAGAGAAATTTATTTATAGGTTTTGGTCCTGCGCTGACAACGTTCCAGGGAAGCTGCTTTCAGTTACCAAGGAGCCATAGCCTGGTCCTGTGGTAGCTAAAAGTGCCCCTGGGAGGGCTCTCATCCTGGATAGGCTCTGGGAAGGACATCCTCCCTCTTGGGTCCCAGGAGGATTTGTCACAGCAGCAAACTCTCTCCCAGGAGGTCCCAAGTTGGGAGTCACAAAATTGGAGGAGTACAGCAGGGAAGGAAAACCCTAATTCTGCAGGTTAGTCAGTGTCACCCCAGGGAGCAGAGAGGGAGGGTCAGCAGCTGAGACACACCCTGTGGGATTTAGTGTCCCTTAAAGAGTTTGTTTATGACAGGTTGCTGTGCTGGAAGAGGTTTCCCCCGGCCTGTGGCACACAGCCCCCAAGGAATCTGATGCCAGGAGCAATGGCTGAACGAGCCCCAGGGTAGGAGTTGCACATGTACAGACTGCAGTGACTTCAGACTCTGAGAAACAGCCACTGCACCCTCCACAGATTTTATATCTACTTATATTCAAGGACCAGGTCAGGTCATCCTTGATCAGTTTTGACTGAAGTGTCATTCAAGTAGAAATTGCTTTTCATGGCTCAGGGGATACTCTTCAGAATCCAACTCCCTGCTTGAAATGTGAGTGTCTGATTTATTTATAAGTGTCCTGGAAACTCAAGAGGTGGTGACAGAGCTAAGGGGAGAGCCACTCCACTGATCTCTGCCTTTGCAAAGCCATCATAAACAAAACTGATATTGGCTCAAGGGAGCTGTACATTAGTGAAATGTAACATGAATTCAGATTGCATCATGCCATGCCATAAAAAATCATTAAGTTACTTGGATCAAAAAAGGAAAAAAATAAAAGAAAATGGTAGCAGAAAGCCATTCAAACACAAGCCATCTGGAAGGGAGAAAACATAACACAGGTATTGGTCGCTTTAAATCTCAAAAACAGCTTCACTTTTCTATTTCTGCAGTTGTCTCTGCACTTTGCTCTTTTTGGAATAGCAATTACAGCATGTCTAGTAAGAATTCATGACAGCTTAGGACCTCACTTTAAAGGTAAAGGGTTTTTTTATTGAGGTGGCAAGCAAAAGACATTGATACAATTTTAGATCTCTGCCAACTCCCGGAAGAGATCCAAGCTATTAATATAGACACGTGTGCAAGACACGATACACTGGTCTGAATCTGTTGTTATCAGAAGGTCTTGCAGTGACACCTGTAGCTGTCTAACACTCTCCACCCCTTAGAATTTATCTTGTAACAAGTCTACTGTTCCAGCAGAAATTTCAATTCCAAATGGTTGCTTCAGTTTGTTGGGTCATTTTGGAGGTGTAAGGAGATGGAGAAGGGCTCAGCAAGGATAATCCGGTGGCTCACAAAAACAAAGTTCCCCACTAGTGAGGCTGTATTAAAGTCAGAGGCCTGGCACCAGTCCTGGTGGGCAGTGTTGGTGTTTCTGCAGGGTGAGGCATCCAGAGACAGTCTTGTGTCATCCCCCAGCCCTGCTTGGCTGAGGCACACACCTCTGAGACAGATGAGCTTCAGCTGGCAGACAAACCCCAGGCAACTCTCCTCTGCTCTGAACCTGCTTTTGAGTGCAGGCACTGTGCACTGACCACTCTGCCATGGTTTGGGTACCAGCCCCCTCCAGGCAGGGTGACATTGGGTGTCTGGGCAAGAACAACCTGCTTAACCCCCTTGGTCGTGTGGCAGGGTATCTCCCTGCTTAGCCTTGTCTCCGGGCTGATCCAAGGAGAGCAGAGTCAGTGCTGTGGCAGAAGGCACCAGATGCAATGAAATCCCTGACATGAATGTCTTGTTTTCTATCTGGAGCCCAGAAGTTGAGTATTCTGTTGAAAAATTAAATGCCTGGGAGTCAGAAGGGTAGTCAAAGCTCAGGAGCAGAGGAGGGAGGGTAAGGTTTGCATCTCACCACAGGAATATTTCATTATTTGCTCATCTCAGATCTGTCGTTGTTTTGCACTGCTCGCTTGACTGAACTTCTGAGTAGGAAAATCCAAAAGCTTACAATGAAGCAAAAGTCGTTTTAATTGTTTTTTTGTTTCCCCTTCTTTATGTAATTTCAAAGCTGGACTGTTTTAACAAGCCCTGGAAGCTCTGAGCCCTTACTCTCAGCTTTATTTTTTACAATTTGAAGTCACAGCTGTGAAAAAACAGATGCCTTTTATGTATTGAGATGTAAAACTGTAAGTCCCAGGAAGAAACTAGTGGTTCCCTAAACACAAGTTTTTGGGATTCTGAACAGACTGTAACCCTACAGATGGGGCCAGGCCTAGTTATTGGTACAGGGGTTTCTTCCATCAGAGGAGCTGAAAGTTGTTGAACTATGAGCTGGTTGAATGTGCCCTCCAACTTCAAGGCTGAGATATAATTTCACACAGCCTGTGAAATGTGGTCCCTGCAGAGGAGAGCACAGAGCAGCACTGCAGGAGGGCTTGTGGTACAGAACAAGCAAAGACTGTGTTCATATCCTCTGGAAAAATCCAGGTGAATCTGCAGGAGCAGAACAGGCAAAATAAATCCCTTTTCTGGCTCCATTTCAGCAAAAATATGTCTGTGTTTCATAAACTGACAGAATTCCTATTTGACCTGAGTCCCAGATCTCACTGCTTGCTGTATCTTGCTACCAATTGAGCAATCCCTACTCCAGACCAACACTGCAGAGCCTGGAAAGTCTTGAGAGCCTCTGAGAATAGCCTCAGCAATTAGGAAAGTAGCAAAGCTTAATTAGATTGACTGTGTGTTTAAAAACGGTAGGGAACCAAAGCCAAGATAATCCTGTTCCCCAGAAAAGCAGCTTTGGGTGGGACTCCTCGTTTCTAAGAGCCAACTTAATTTTCACATTCCCCACAACAGATTGTTTTATGAAAGGAGTCTTCCCCTACCATTTCTCCATCTTTCTCATCACTCTATTTTCTCGCTGTCCCAGCAATCCTGACTTTGCCTCCTCTAGCTTCCAAGGGGAAGGTTTTTCCACCCTATTTTCTGGCAGTGGTGCTGATTTCTGGAAATACCTACTATTTCCATAACCTCAGATAGCAAATTTCCTGGGCTATGTCTCCCTATCCTTTAGAGAAGCTACTTATGCAATTACAGATAGCAGAGTTGCTATTTCAATGTGTGCCCCACAACCTGCACTCATATTCCACCAGCCCCCCTTAACTGCAGCCTCAGCCACAGCTCAGCAGGATTATCTGCAATGCCTAAAAACATAGCTTTGCCAAGCCAAATTTTCCAGCTGCCCTGTGGGGGATGTAGGATTCTCAGGAACCTTCCTTCTAGAGGTAGGTGTCTTCTCTGCTGATAACAGATTTTCCAGAGCAGAAACTTAGTGAGACAGCTTTGACCTGAAACTGTCAGTGAAAAGATCCAGTGTAACTTCTATTGGATATGTTATCAGGAACAGCAGTAATTTATTAAAGCAAGAACCTACATTCCACACGAAGGGAAAATTACCTGTATTTCCGTGTGATAAAAATCCACTCTTCTCTTCCAAGAAGGCAGGGGCAGTGACTTCATGGGGGATCACTTTCTGCCTTCCTAAACCTCTGCAGCTCCCCAGCTGGTGAGCCATGAACAGGCTTACAGAAGGAGGGAGGGGATATTGTCCTTTCTTGTAATTACCATCTGCAGTTGGGCCATTTTACTATTATCCTGGATGTTACTCCACAGAGCATAGCAGGGCTTTTATTTTGTTTGTTTGTTTGTTTTCCTTTTCTCCATTCTTTTAAAGGTGCTGGTGACACAGGTATGGGGGAAAGGGTACCTTGACAGACTTACTTTCTGACCTCACTGGTGCATTTTAGCATAGAAATGGCTGCAAGGACTGCACATTTTCCACACATTTTCATTTGGAGAGGATGAGGATTTCTCAGTGTTTTTTCCTCTGCCTGCCCTGTCTGACATTGTGGTATCACCTGTGATCTTTGTGTCTCTCCATTTCATTGTGTCTCTGTTACTTGTTCTCCACGTGTCTCGCACATATTTTAGGGAGTATAGAGAAGGGAAGCTTTGTAAAATTTCCAGCTACCTCCCAAGAACAAAATTTTCCTCTTTCCCCTGTGCTTCTGGAGTGGATGTTGCCCCTGCTTGGAAGAGTGCTGCATGTGCACTTGCCTTTTCTCAAAAGGCTGCGAGCTTTCAAGTTGCAGGTGGCTAAACAAGCACATTTCTCTTATCTATATCTCGGCCAGGCTGCTTGTCATCACAGCCTAGGATCCTCATGAACCCCAGGCAGCTACAAATCCCTCTTTTGATCATCAGGCAGACACAGCAAAGCTCTCTTGTGAGATGGTTTGAGAGTCAACCCTGTCCTTCCCTGTAACAGTAAATGAAAAGCTGGAAAATCAAGGAACTGCTGCTGCAGTGACAGAGGGAATTCCAGCCCTACCTGCCTGCACCCAGAGCTATGCTGCTTTCCTACATGGAGCAGCCAGCAATGGCACAATCCATGTCAAACCAGCAGTGAAGGAGGGCTGGAGGTGGCTCACACGGGCACATCAGCACGGCTTCACAGCATCAGAAGAGGCCCACAGCTCCTGTCCTTCAAAGGCAGAAATTCATCCAATCTCATCACTCCATTTAAAGGGAGAAAATTGTGCAAACAAGAGGTAGGATGCCCCTTTATTTGCCCCTCTATCACTGAAGTAGCAATTATTGTTCTCTTCAAACTGCCAAGAGCCTGCACTGAGAGGAACCCAGACATAAACAGTGCTGTGCAGAGGAGGAAACAACGTGAAAGGGGAAGATCTACAAGTCATGTTTGCCTTCAAATTGGAGCAGCTCTAGTGCCTGTTGCCTATACCAAATGTGATGGATATGAGCACAGTGCCATTTTTGAGTAATATTTGTTCCTGAATGTAAGCATTTGTATATTGGGGGACTCCTTTGGAAAGTTTATTTTAGTGGATAAACCAGTAATGTGTTTCAAACACATCTCCTCCTCTGTCAACCAGAGGACAAACATTTTAATGGAACATGATCAGTTTCTCATTCTTTTTTTTTCATGGGGATTGCTATTTCCCACACATGGGGACTACTTTGCAGTCATGTAGGAGCTCATTTTCTTTCTATTTTGAGAATTTCATGAGGTGCAGAAAGGGGAATTCTTTGCCCTAACTGAAAAGATACTCATCAGATTCCATGAGTGGCACAAAGCATCATGTAAGAGAACTGAAGGATTCAAAGGGAAGTGCAATATAGAGTCAAGTGCCTGTGTGTCATGAGGAGAAAACTTAGGGATGTAAGACACAAAGCCAGTCTTACATGCTGAAGACCAGGACTCCTGCACATAGAGAATAGAGCTGCAATTTGGTGCTATCATCTGCTTAACATGCTTAATCTGCTTTTTATTTGACAAGAAGCTGGGATTTGTGAACAAAATGCTGCATATGCTCTTTGCTGTTGAATGTGTCAGCACACTGTATGCCCCTGTGGCAGATGACAGACCCCTCTGGGGCTGCTGGAGTTTGTTGATTTGCCTCCTTAATGCTGGGGAAACAAAATCCAGCAGTTCACCATCAGGATTCACAGGATGTTCAAAGTTATGGTCTATAAACTACAAATAAGTGTTCAAGGTCTGCTGGATTTGATTTATGGCTTATAAATGTGATTTTGCTGACCTAAATACTACTTATTTGTAGTCTGCCTTCTATGAGAATAGTTAGAAATAGGAAGCCAAGTTTGCTCCTGCTTTTTTGAGAGAGTCAGCTAAAAGGGACACATACTGTTCTCTAGTTAAGAGAAGCCCTTTTCCTCCTGCCTCCCTAATGCTTGGAGAAAAGGCAGGGAAAGACAGTGTCCCAGGCAAATCACCCATTGCTCAGCCCCTTCCTGCCTCAGGAGAGAGTACAGCAGCTGCAAACTGGCCCCCACTGTGGGACTCTGACTGTGACTGACTGTGAAAGAACACCCCCAAAACCTGTGTCCCACTTTTAACCACAGCCTGCTGGCCCCAGCTACACTAAATAAATATATCAAAAGCTCTGTCCTGCATGACTGTAGTCAAATCCTGAGACTGATTTGGGCAAACCAGTGGGATTTGAGATTTCTGTTAAAAGAAGGGTACTTATCTGTTCTCAGTTCTTCTCAAGTGTTGGTGTCTGAAAGGTCTGAGGAGGATTTTGTATTTATTGCTTTATTGCTGAATCAGGGTGTCGGAAATTAACCTCCCACCTGCAGAGCCTTGGCTTTCACAGGCTCCTACACAAGCTGGATTCCTCTGCACAGTGAAGGTGCAGCTCTTCCCTAGGCCATGACTTTTATTTAGCTCGAATTCATTTCAGGATGGTGTCAATCGATTATCATTACTTTGGAAGCAATAAGCACAGGCTTATTTCAAAAGGGTTTTAGTTTTTTAAAAATACAACATAGCAAAGAAGTGGTTTGCTGGTTAATCTGTCTGTGTGATCTGGGGGTTAAGCCTAAGAACCTCATTACAATTTTCCCCAGTATCTGTTTAAATTTACAAGGAAGATCATGTTTAGCACCACCCAAATGGCAGGGGCCTTCAGCTGGATAGGAGCTGTGAAATGTAGAAGCTGCACAGGAACCACCAACACACTGAGCTGCACAAAGTGGGCAGTACCAGACCAGGCAGGTAAAGTGCAGCATGTCTGTACAAGTGATACAGAGGGGAAAGTGACCTATGAAAAAGGTCTGTATATAAAAGTTGCTGATGCATAGCTAATGCTTTCTTTGGGGAAACGTGGGGCTGGCAGGCTCTGGTCTCCTCTCCTCAGGTGATCTGCCTGCAGGCAGTGAAGCAGAAATGTATTTGGCAAGGAACAGAAGGCTGTGTATGCACCGAGTGTCTGAAAAAATGCTTCATGTAATAGGGTCTGCTGATTGAATACAAAGTCAGATATTGTTAAAAGCAAAATTACTAAAGTGGGGAACTGAATACACCTTTTTTTTTTTTTTTTTTTTTTTCCCCTGGGTGCAGCACAAGTCAAAATATAGCTGATGAGTGCTTTTTCTGTCATTATTGGTGGTGTCCTTCCTTTTATCTATAGATAAGATCTCTGTATTTCACTCTAACAACTCTCCAGGGCATTGATCTGCTGCTCTTAAGCCAGTCCTTACTACAATTAATTACAGTGAATCTGTGTGGCTGCAAGTGCCAAACACTGAGGAGCTTTTAGCTGACCCAGTCTATCAAACTGCAGTATTCACCTATTTGAGAAGACAGAATCAGGAAATGGCAAAGAAAAAGGTGTCTGTAAGCAGAAGAGAAATAGCAAAAAAAAGAGGAAGAATTGTGTAATGACCATAATGGGATACCTACACCCTTACTCAGGTCGTTGTTTGCCAACAATTTCCCCATCACCTGTACTCACTGGACTCCTCTGTCAGTAGGCTTTGATTTCTCATGAGCCACAGCCACCTAATTACATCCAGGAATGGGACTTACAGCCCACTCTTCTCATCAGTGTTTCTTATTAGTAGCTGCCATTGCTGCTGCCTTCTGTGGTTTTCCCTGTACATTCAATAAAGAGCTCCAACACCTTCATCAGGGCTATGAAAATTAGCAGGCACTGGAAATTAGGTATTTCAGCAACTGCCTCTCTAGTGGATCCACTCCTAAACGTATCCATGGACAATCTTTCATATTAAATGTATAGCCAAAAGCCAAATGTAAGCCTTAGCCAAACAGAGTCTTCAGCCTAATGCAAGGGAAACTGCAGGACTGATTTCATGAGGAAAAGAAAAAAGAAAAGGCAAGGCAAGGCAAAGTCCCCTTGACTAACAGAATCAATGACATTTATACTGACCAATATCTAATGTGACTTGTCAGTTGTGGAAATCTGTCCTCAATCAGGGCTCTGGTGGTTTGTGGGCAAATCTTTCCTGGCTCTGCTTTCTTTCCTGGGTTGTCACTACCGGAAGGAGAGCACATGCCAGTTGCAAGCATAATAATGTGGGAAAACATAATAAACAGATAAAAATACAGCAGCCTTTTGGTTATAGAAGCTCAAGTTGCTCTGTCTAAAATTCCAATAATATAAAATTTATGTTGAGAAAATACCACACTGTGAAAATAAATACCTAAAGGGTTTATTGTTTCTGTTGAAATTTCACTTTGAGGAAATGGAAGAAGAAAAGGAATTATTTTTTTCTTGTTGCCCTCACAATGCGTTATTTTAGATATTTTTAATATTTAAAGATTTTAGATATTTTTAACATTTGTTTGATAGAAAATTTCTGTTGGGCCATGCTGTGGCAATGTCCCAGTGGCATGCATGGAAATGTTCGAGTTGGTTGTACTCTGGGGCACATCTACAAAGAGAACAACTGTGTCAGTGAAGCAGCCTTTCCTTCACACCTGTATTTAGTATTTATCACAGTGAAGGTCATGGCAGCGCTGGCCCATTTTGAGTGATTATTTTGTCACTATCTGGGTTAAACTGAAATAGGACGCAGCTCATTCCGAGGAAACCTCCCTATGGAGATACCTACCACAGTAATGAGATGAGAACTCAATCTAATTGTGTTATTTTGCTTCCAGAGCATCTGTAGGCAGGTCTCATTCTTAGCAAGTATTTCTACACGTTAAAAAAAGCAAACAAAATTTAGGGATTGATCTGTTTTCCGTAGAAACTAGGTTCTGTTTTGTAATGGGCTTAAATTTAGAAAGACTTACGAATTAAAGAACAATACTTTGCTGGTTTTAGAGAGGAGATAGAGAGCCTAAGAGGATGTTTAAGTCTCTGATTTTTATGTACAGATATTGCTTATGTTTGTACCTCTTCTGTTGTGGGTTGCAGCTGTTTCTGTAATATCCTTCTATAAGTTTATAAGAACATGTTCCATTTGCAGTGATAATGAACTAATTAAGAAACTAAAATCAGCCAGCTTTCTTTTAAAAGAAATCAATTTAATTTAAATTTTTTAAGTATACTACCACTCTCCAGATATTAAAATTGCACTCTTTTGTGTTCTTAATACGTTTCAACAAGATCAAGTAGCAGCAACAAAATATTCCATTTCCATGGAAATCAATGTAGTTTTCTTTGCCTCTAATCAGACCACTTTGCTGAAAGCCAAATTGTTTATTTTCAACCTCTCAGAGGATGAAAGCTTGGCATGCCTTTTATGTCAGGAGTGTAGCTGTTCTTCTCTGCTTCATTAGGTCTTTTGGCTTCAGCCACATCTGTGGCTGAGAGCTGGGCAGCGGGACAGATGTGCAGAAGATGCTGATGCCTCTGCCCTCCTTCCTTTGCTCTGCTGGCAGTTTCCAGCCCAGTGCAGTGGGAAGCAGCATAAAAAAAGAGAGACTGCACAGAACTGCTTCCTGTCTGTCTGCAGGCTGGCTCAGTGAGAACTATCAGGATCTGGAGGGAGAATGTGCAGGGGATGCTCAAAGAGCTGGGATGTCTCATGCACCTGTGTGAAATAAAATTGGTTGTCTTATTATTAGTCCCAAAAGCAAAGGATGAGGTCAGGACACAGGCAGCACACAGGGGAACCCATATGCCACTTTCCAATCCAGAGGCTGCGGCAGTTCCTCCAGCAGCTCCCACGTCCTGCACAGCTCAGTGTAAAAGGCAGTTTTGTAACAATTGCCACTGCACATAAAGCAGCAACAGAGAAACAGATGGGTGCCTGAAGCCAAACCTGCTGTCCAACAGTCTCGGTCTGAGTCAAGCCATGGTACTTATACACCGTGCTTGGTGATGAAGATTCAGAGGCTCTGCAACCTCCTGTGCAGGTGCCACCCACTTCTGGCCTCACAATCAGCTCTGATCAGAGAGATTTCCGGGTGTCTTCCCTAGCTCTGGGAGAAAAATTGGCATCAATAGGAAAGCACATTTCAAGAATGCACACCCCAGCATAGTGAAAGCTCTCATTGTACCATACTTGTAGGTAGGTCACTTATTTTTATTTTTTCCAAAAAACAATCTGCTTACTTAGAGATTTGAACTAAACCAGAAGCTATTACAGTAAATTGCCTTGGGTGGGTTTGTTTAGTTTTTGAGAAACCCAGTTGCTGTAACCAAGCTGATATTTATTTGCACTGATGGAAGAGCACAGGGCAGCAGGTCCCATCAATGCACGTGTGTTATGAGGGGTCCAGCTCATAAGGATGAGTATCTGGATGTAAAGATGTTTTTCTAGTTTAGAGATACTTATATTTAGGGTTGCCATCTCCTCTATGCAAACTCAGCACTGCACCAAGGCACTTCTGTGATGACTAATGTTGGAAGGAGCTAATGCAGAAAACAGGATTGATGTGGGGATAGGAGCCCTCAGGTGAGAGGAACAGCCAGAGGGAAGTGACTGGCAGGTGATGGCATAAACAGGGTGTAGGGTAAGGGAGCAGGAGGGTAGGAAAGTTAACAGGAATTTCCCATGTCCATCCCATTCCTGTCTATGCTCCCGACTAAGGTCTCCTCCTTGTTACAGGTGTGTTATCTTGGTGCCTGTGAGCAGGGCAGCAGTGCCTGGCTGCCATGTGCTGGGGAGGTAGTTCTGCTGTTTCAGGTTTCTTGGCAGCATTCTGAAGTTGGTGGACTTTGCCACCTTCTCCAAGGTGAGCCCATGATCTTCCCTGCCAACAAAGCATGCCCCATGGATCTCACCAAGATCACATGTATAGATCTGATGAGACTGATTTACTGGTTTGGGTTTTTTTCTTTTTGTTTCTTGACCTCGACAGTTTAACCTATTGATGTATCTGTTTGGCTTTACTTTTGTTGAAGGTTGTGTACCTGACCACAGTTTAAAATCAGCTGTAGTGCTTTTCCTTTCCTTGTCTCACATTCTCGTTTGCCTGACAGTGCCAAAGCCATCGCAGGGATCAGGGACAACACTGGGCCTGAACCTTCAAGGGCAGGAACAGATAATCAGCTCATCAATGCAAAGGCCTGTGCAGAGATTTTATTTACCTCTGCTGATGACACATAGGACACAGGAGGGAACAATCTCCTTCTTTCTCTTCAATAGCTCAATGCTTCTGCACAAAAAACAGCAACCAGCAGTAAATTTGTCTCCTTGCCAGTAAGGTCAGTAGCTGCAGCTCAAAATTCAGAGGGGAAAGTGTGTAGGAAAATACCATTTTTGTGAGGTCACTCTTTACCTTAGAAGTGGCATTGAACTGCCTTCATGGGGTCTCTGCCAGCTGGGTAGGGACAGAGGTTTTCTTATGATGCCAAAGATGTACTCCAGCCTTTTCATCAAGTATTTGAGTAATGCCAGAGTTGAACTAGGGAGACAGCAGGAGAATAATCAGAATGACCTGATATGAAACAATCTCCTCTGTTCTACTTGAGGTTTTTTTGTTAGCATTCAGATAAGACTTTAATTAAAGGTTTCATTTGTTACCTATTGATCTTTGATATTTACCCATAGTCCTTTTTTTTTTTTTTTGGATTGATTTGATCTTGCTAGATAGGAATTAAATGCACAATTAGTTTTAAGTTAGCTTAAACTGAATAGTTCAGTTAAAGAATGATTTGCTGACAATATTAATTGCTGACAGACTCCAGGAACCACTACAAGACAAACGGATATATTATAGCAGGTGTCTGAAACTGGCACATGGTTAGGGAGAAGAAGCAGATAAGCAGGTTCAGGGAATTCCAGAAAAAGTAAATCTTTTTCGTTTCTGGGCCACATAGGCCTCACCTGAGGCATCACTGATAGAAAAATTAGGCCATTGTAAGATCTGTTGGCTCAGTGCAGCTTTTGTTAGTGCCAGCCACAAAAGATAGGTGTGTGAGCATGTGCAGCCTGCAGTGCTTAATTGCCACTGAGCCAGGGCTCTGGTGCCCATGTGGGGAAGCACTTCCCCAGATGTGTTCAGTGGTGTCTTTCCCAATATACAACACAGGAGCAGGACTGCAGCACACAGTTGTGTGTGCAAGGAAAGGGCCAGTGGGGCACAGCTTTGCTTCTCATGTTATGCCTATGCAAAATGTCTCCTGGGAACATAATTTCTGGTGACTCCATCCTGTGGAGCAACAGCAAAACAAGCACCTACGTGCCTGCCAGAAGGTGCAAGTCAGCCAGGACCAGGAAGAAAAAGGGGTGACGGGATGTGTGTGTGTGAGAAAGAGACAAAAGTTTCAGTTGTTTAAATCCCAGGTGATTTATCTTTAAAAAAAAAAATCACAACTTCTATTCTCTTTTTCCTGCCTGTTTTCCCTAGACAGAGTTATCTTTTTTCACCAGTTTTCCTCCTTCACAGGCCCACGTTTTTTTCTTTTTGGCACGGTAAGAAGAGGAAGAAAAGAAAGTATGCCAGAGGAAATGAAGGAGAAACGGATAAGCACAACCTGAAAAAGCATTTATTTTTTTATCACTGCCTACAAACCAGAAAATGGTTTTAAAGTAACTTTTATGATATAGGAGTCATTCAAAGTAGGTTTTTTTTAAATGCCTATGAGGTCAAGCAATTGTTTCTGTGTCTGTCATGCAAGTGAATGAGTAACAAGGGGATGGTAAAAAATAGCTGACTTCATAATTAAAAAAAAAAAAGGTCACATCACTTTTTGCTTCTGTACAGCTTCTTGCTTTCTCACTATGATGCTGAACACCAGCTTTATTGCTGTCTGTGCACTTAGGGTTTAAACTGCGTTGCTACATTAGCGGGGATTAGATAGGCTGGGGTTCTGAGCAACCTGGTCTGATGTTAGGTGTCCCTGCCCCTGGCAGGGAGGTTGGAACAAGATGAGCTTTCAGCTCCTTTCCAACCTAAGAAATTCTGTCATTCTATGATTAAGGCATTTGGCCCTGAACACCAAGCCAGGGGGCAGCAAGGGTTGCTTAACCCCACGAGGAAGCAGCACCTGTTGATGGAGGCAGCCAAACCATCACCCAGCATCCCTGCCCTACAAGGCAGAAAGCAGAAAAAGGCTGGGATTTAATGTAGTTTGAGGTGTTTTTTTTGGTTTTTTTTTTTTCCTCCACAAGACTGGTGAGGATGGAGGAAGGGAGGAGGTGGGGATGCCAGGGGTTAGCTTCATCTGCCACAGGAGGGAGAATTTGGGACCATGCCCAAAGGGAAAGTGAAGCTCAGCCAAGAGGGCTTCTGAGGATACCTTTCTCTGAATGGGAAGGCACATCATTCCAATAGTGAGGAAGGATCTGGTTTAAGGGCTAAAATAAAAAGCTGTGTATTGCTGAAAATGCAGAGTCTCAATTTTCTTGTGACATGCAGGATTCATTTCTGGGCCTTGCAGTTCATGAGATAATGGACTGCATAACTGTTCTTCATCACTGTGACTAACAGCCCCTTTTTGGCACACGTCCTAGAACTCAAAGCAGTGTAATTTTTATTTCTGGATATCACAACGAATTATTCTATTACAACTAGCTGTAATGTTACAACTAACATTATTATTATTCATCTGGGCCCTGGTTATCCTTTCCCTTTTATAAATTCTACTTCTGCACAGATTAAATGTTGAGGCTATTAACACTTTGATTACGGTCTAGTCATATTAAATTATCCCTTGGTAGTAAGGTTGTCCTGTCAACCACTATCATACCCACAATTAATTGAAAAGATAACTGGTGGTTTGATGCAAAGGCTGAGCTGGAGTAAGGTAGCAACCCCCTGGGAGTCTGGTGCAGGCTCAGGTGGGCCCTCCCTCCTTCCTTGCAATGAGGCTGGAGACAAAATGGAGTTAGGCTATAAATGGGAAGAGGATTTAGGCTTGTAACAAAAGTGGGTGGCTGCATGCTGAAGCATAATTAGTTTTTTAAGTCCTCCTGGGTGACATAGGAGAGAGAAATATGAAAAATAGGGAACTGAGTTACCAAATTCTGCTTAAAACAGGTCCCCATCCCTATGTGTTCAAAGGGCCTAGGGGAAACATCACAGCTCCAGCGAACAAAAATCACAGTGTTTGAGTCTTCAGCCCTGGTATGCAATGCCACTGCCCACACATGCATGGGGCCTTTCAGGTTGCTGTTTACCAGGTATTTCATGGACCCTGAGGGGGGATGTGCCACAGAGACTCCCCTTACCAGCTGAAGGACTTCGGGGTAATTTCCAAACATACATCATCCCTGGACTGAACAGCCCCAGGGGAGCAGCTCCATGGATAATTGCCTTTTTGGCAGCTGTTGCCCATGGCTGGGAGCTGCCATGGGAGGCTGCTTACCTTAGGCCTGCCTTGTTTATCTCCCCACATTGGGATAGACTATGAGCTACAATTTTCCTTTCCGTAATTACTGATAGAGTGGCTGGTAAATGCTTCCTTGCCTCCTCACCAGACTCAAAGGTTAGCTTGTTAACAAGGAGGTTTTCAGATACTCCCCACCCGTGTTCCCTTCAGGGGCGAGCGGGGTGTCTTTTAATGGTTGTTTGATGCTGTTCACATGGGCAGGCAGCACGATAACAAGGCGAATGATTGCTTTGCTGATCAGAGCCTGTAATAACTGCTCACTTGGTGCTGCACATTCAATTCTTGACAAGCCAAAAGGCACTTACCATTTGGGCTGATGCTATTTTTACCCCTGACAGGCAGTAGGAATGATTAAGTTTCTCCCTTCTTCTGCCCCAGTTGAGCATGGGGTTGTTGCATCTAAGTGCAAATGATCTTGGATGATTTCTTTTCCCTGATATCTCCAAAGGCATAATTTTTGGAGTGCCAGCAGCAGGCAATACAATTTCAAAACATTTGGGAATGGCAATTAGGGCTTATTTAGGTGATGATTGAGCTGCCTGAGAGCTCAGTGTCCACCAAAATGCACCGTGGCCTTAGACAAAGGGAATTTTCTTGCCTACCTACATCTGATGAAGAGGGATACTTGCATGATGATGGCTTCTTTTCTCTGTAGTTGAACACCTCAGTTCAATTGTTTGCACGTGCAAAAAGTAGTGTGTCCATCCTTGCATGGAGGCTGGTGCATTATCACATGGGGTTTGTCTATACTAATTTATGTTACTGCATAACTCTAAAAAGAATAAACTTTTTTTTCTTCCCACTAATCTCTAATAGTAAACTTGGGTTTGTAATAAATGTACTAAACATAGGTTTATGGGTAAATAGTAAACTCAAATTTCTGCTGAATTTCTGTTGTTGGTTAGTTCCACTAAGCCAACTGGGCAAAACTGTTTTATTATGTAGGTGTGGTTTTTATTTGGCGTTTGTTGCATTTTTACTATTGGAACACAGGTGGAATTTTATTTGATGTAGGACTTAAGGCTGTGTTTCCAACACTAAATATCCTGTACTTTGGAGATAGGCTCTGCTGTTCTGCCCTGGCATCTCCCAGCCCTCAGGCAAAGCAGGAATGCATTGCAGACCTTTCCAAATTACGCAGTCCTTGCAGGTGGCTGGAGGACAGTTTCTGCAGCAGACACAGCGCGATTTTCCCTCTGCTCCCCTTCCTGCATGGCGGGCTTGGAGCTCACCAGCTCATCAGCTTCTTCCCTCCTACTCTTGTTACTGTTTCCAGAAATATTCCTGAATCTGGGTTAACTGGGGGCTGTTGCCCTCTCCTGCATAGCAGGAGGGCACACCAAGCCTTTGCTCTCAGAGCCCAGGAGAACCATTGATCACACTGGGCAAAACCAAGCGCGACTTTGGTCCCCAGGAACTCGGCCTGATGTATGTGAAGCTCACACATTCTATAAATAAGCAAAGTGCACGTGTTAGGGCACAGAAGGAGAAGGACAATATCAGAAGATATTTACGGCTTGCTTGAGGAACAGTCAGTTGAGATGAAAGCTTTGTGGCCAGACTTTCCCGAAGAGCTTGCTCGCATGATTGAAGTTGGCTCTCATTTAGCCACTAAAATTAGCAGTGGAGCTTCTAGGCCAGCTGACTCTTTTGGGTGCTGAACAGCTTTGACAGCCTGGCCAGAGATATCCCAGAAAGTACAGCTCAGTGTGGGGGGGGGGGGGGGAAATTCTATTGGTTATGGAGTTTCTCTAAACGGAGCAGACTTTCTCTGGAAACGCGTCCCTCACACTGCCTGCTAAGATTTTGAAAACCTGCTTCTGCTGTGCAGATAGGTAGAAGACACTTGGAGATATGTGCAGGCAGAGAGATCTGTAATGCACATCCACAGCTCTAGGGCTGCTTGAGCTGTGTTCAAGCTGCTGAGCACTCAAGATTACATCTTACATCTTACTTGATGTAAGATTGGATCAAAGTGGTCAGTGCTGAACAACAGTCCCCAGCCATAAAACAAGAACTGTCCTCTGCTTCTCCCCAGGAGTCATAAGGGCGGCATTTAAAAACAAACAAAAATCCCCACAACAAACCCAAACAAACAGAAAAAAACAGAATAGCAAGCTTTTTCCTTCTTGCTCCTGTTTTTGGTGTTGTCCTTTGTCTTCTGGTTTTAGCTTTAAAAGCTTGAAGTTTCCCCCACTGTGAATTGGGTAAGATGCATTTTTAGAAAATAATAAGGATCTCATGAGGCTAGAGCTGGGTCTAATAAAGAAAAGACTAATTGGGGAAGGGCAAGAACCAACTTATAATGTTTCACTTATTATTATGAAAATTACCCATGAATAGGAAGAGGAAACAGCTGGAATTAATAGTCTCACTTGCATTTTGATTTTTTGAAGTCAAACAGAACAAGAAATATTTGCTAAGAAATGAAAAATTGAAATACTATTTTTTTATTTTTCATGAAAAAACTTTAATCCATTATGGGAACTATCCATAAAATGTTTTTCCATATGTCCTGTAGAAAGCTGGTTCTTTAGAAAATATCCAGATTCTCTTTCTGTATCTGCTCTGGATACTTTAGGCTTAATGTAGAAATCACAAAATTTGTTAATACAAAGGCCAGCAAATGAAGTAGGACTCTGAGTAGAAAGGCTCCTGAAAGGCTATTGACTAAATCTGCAGGTTCATTAATCACCTACGGATAGGAGTTTTCTTTTTTTTTTTTTTTTTTTTCCATGAGCCAGAAGACATATTTTTAAGTAAGACAAATGAAGAAAGGGTGGTTCTACAACTCATTTTATGACAGTAATGGAAGGTCAGAACTTTATTTCAAGTGTGTATCCACCATCTGTGGGGAGCTAGAGCAGAACTGAGTGATAAGGCCATGACCTTTGATCATCTCTCAAAATGAAATCTCATTGAACAACCTCTCTGGAAATTCAGCCCTTGGATATAAAGGTATTTCTATTAAAGACATGCATCTGAGAGCTAAACAGAGCTACAGGAGTCCAGCCAAACAAATCTGATCAGGGTATGAAAGTGAATTTTCAGTGGTTATATATAGGGAATGGTGTTGGATCAGTGAATGAAGTCCTACAGAGCTCTGATAAAAATGATCTTTATCAAAACTAACAAATTGAGTTTGGCCATCTTGGGTCATTTTATTGTTATTATATCTTTGTCAGCGATCACCCAGAACAAAGTTTTCAGACTTTCCAGGAAATTAACTGAAGATCAGTTACTGTGCTATCTTCCAAATTTATGGCTGTGCAGCTGACTACAGACCCAGACACATAGCCATAAATAATCTCTCATGTCTTCCAGCTCATCAAATTGAAATCTGCTTCCTTGGGAGGAGGCAAAATGAAATTGGTGCATTACAAACAAATTTATTAAAAGGTGTGTTCAATCTTTCATGAAGCATAAGAAATCATCAGTGTTTAGTAGGGAATGAGATTTTTCCTTTCTAACTTTTATTTTATGAGTATGAATGTGTCCGAGAAACTCAATAAGAGGAGCAGCATGGAGTAAGTTTACCTTCTGGAAGTCAAAAGCAAAGACCAGACCTGGAGCTGATTAATGGTTACATAATCTATCAGTTCAGAATCAAGGAGCTGTGGGTAGAGGCAAAGTTATTTGTAAGGTAATTTAGCTTGACCTAATGAGGGCTAAGTTCCCACAGACTATGGCAAGGTCTGTCAGTCTCTCTGGCTCTGGAAGCACTTGGGGAGTTTTTTACTGTATCATCATAAGTGCATTTGTTGTTTATTAAATATTACAGCTGAGAAGATTTTTAAAAAATTCTTTTTAAAAAGTAAGACTATAGCAGTGGTGGTAGCGCCTCTGGGATAACAAATTATTATTAGAAGGGGGAAAACTGCAACAGCAGGGTACAGTGGTAAATTCTCCAGATGTAGAAAATCCTTTCACCCTCTTTAGTCTGCAGTAGGAATGATTAAGTTTCTCCCTTGGCACAAACTTTTTGTTTAGCAAGTCCCATTGTGTCAGGCCTTTCTTGCAGCAGATAATGGCAGGTGCTGTGGTGGGGTGAGAGAAAACTCCTGCTGACGATAGATAGAAGGTACCTGAGGAAGGTGACTCATCTGAAGGGTTTTGTTTGCACACATTTAGACCAAAGCGAGGATATTTTGCTAACTGGTGGCTACCAAAGAGTAGCATATTTCCAGCCTTCACCAACACAGCTTGGTACCTTCAGCAGTCCTTCAGCTGCCTAAAGTCTAGAATTTGATCAGTTGTCCCTGACCCTCCTGTCAGCTCCTGCCAAGGAGCTCCTCTCTTGGGTGCTTGTTCTGTACAGACAGGTGCTGGAGAGGGAATGAAAACAAAGTGACTCCCCTGACACCTCAGTGCTGGAGAGATCCAGATACCTGAACTCCTCTAAGGTTTTCCATCTTTGCAACCAGTCTTACTGCTTGAATGAGCATTGGTTCCAGCTCTCAGTTTCCTGAATACAAAGTAAGTTTGGGCCAGTTTGCTTCACATGGATAAACATGGTGATTACTAGGCACGAATGAGGAATCTTAAATTCTACATCGTGGATTACTTTTGCATTGTTGAAGATAACATAAGAGCAGCCCATGGCTGTTTGTGCATCTGGTTCATCCCACAAATTATTTGCTCAAGAAGGGCTGAGGGTCTGGTACAGCCTGTATAAGACACTGCAAAACCTTCCAGTGGTTTCAGTGACTTCTAGCTGAAATTGCTTTGTCTTTGTAGCAAATAGTCTTTGCTACTTTCCTCCAACAAAAATGTTGTCTTTTTTTCATAAGGAGAATTATCTGTGTTCTTTCATTGTAGCTCTGCCTGTTTACCCTGCTGCTTTACTTACACTTTATTCTTACCAATATTTAGTTTGTTCATGTTTCCATTAAATTCCTCCAGGAATGGTCTTTTGGGGCTAGTTTTCAGTTTGCTGTTATATTCCTTTCTCACCCAGCAAATTCAGCTGCTGTATTTTTTCCCCCACTGCATTATTCAGCCTTGTACTCTTTCCCAGGTTTTCCTCCTCTTTCTCCCCCTTCCTCCTCATTCCATGCAGAGGACTGTTCTGTGCTGTGCCTTTTTTTTTTTTTTTTTTTTTTTGTTCTCCCTTTCTGCTTTCGTCATTTCCTGGTGATATCTCCCTGGAAAGAAAATAAGCAGAGAAGGAGCCGTGGAAGGCGGCAGTACAGCCATACTTAAAATACAGGAAGCCAAAGATATGGAGTGATGGATGGTAGTTCAACATAATGTCTGAGCTCTCCTCACCTGTTTTGTTGCTTTATGCTAAGCAGAACTGCCACACTCTCTCCATTTTAAAGATGGATGAAAGGGTTCAAACAGCAAAAACAGCCAGTTCAATCTTTTATGCTTGCAAAGCAAGGCTTCAAAATGTAGCTTAAAGCTGTCTCTGGATGGTGCAGGCTAAATGTGGCAGCAGTGACAAGCTCCTGGACTTTCCCACGAGGGTACCAGAGGAATTTTGGGTCTCCTGTCCCAGAAACAGCTGTCAGATAAACAAGACTCAATGTCAGGATTTGCATTCACTCATTTACTTCAATGAGTTGTAATTCTGTTACACGTTTTCTAATGATGTTGTTTTGAATTTTCTTTTAATAGTAGTGTCATTTCTTACTCTGGAAGTATACTTCAGTTGCTTAGACACTGCAGTATTCCCAGGACATCTCTCTTTTCAGGAGGAAATTAATTCAGTGTTTAACTCATAGGGGTATCTTCTGCAACCTGTTTTTAATGGGAAAAGTAAAGATAAATTCAATATAGTGCAAATCATAAGAACAATGTCCGATGTCTTCCTTCCTCCTTTCTTGGGGCAGACCTGCCAGGCAGCATTACAGAGAGCTCTCTGGTGGGAAAAGGAGATGCAGAAAGTGCTGCCATCAGTCTTTGCCTGCACTTAGATAAACCCATTGACATTCACAGACTGTAATGGCAGGAAAGCTTTCCAAAACCATTTGACCAGAGAAGTTTGAGTTATCATCATTGTCGTATCTCAGTCTGACAGGGAAAATGTTTTGTTGGTCAAAATGTCTTGTAAACACAGACATTTGATTCAATTTAATCAGAGGCAGCTCCTTGTGCAGAATGTGGGTGGCTCATCCCCAAGGGAAGGAGGAATGGAAGAGCAGGGAATTCACTCCTGCACTGCCATCAAGGTCGCTCTGGGTCAGCAGGGAATGCATCAGAAGAAATGCTGACTGCCTGGGGAGAGGGAGGCTCTCCCAGGCCTTGGGAGCAGCTCCCCATTCTGGCTCAGCATGCCCATCTAGGCACAGGCTGGGCTGAGCTGGGACTAAGGTTTGTGTTCTGGAGTCAGCCAGAGGGCTGCTAGGAAGAGGGAAAATCCAAGTATCCCTTTATTCCAGAATGACACGGTGAGGGATTGCACTGGCCCAGTGCCAGCCGACAGCACCCAGGATCTCCTTCTGCAGGCGCTTGTAGGCCTGAGCAAATCTCCTTGTGCTAATGGCCTTATTAAGATCAAGCCAGTGTACATTGCAAATCTACACAAAGAGAAATTAGAGCCCAGATTAGATTAGGGGCTGAAGGCTGGCAGCGTACAGCTGCTTGTGAAATTGCACGCTGAATTTCATTTTTGAATAGACTTTTACTGGTAGCAATTTGAAGGCAATCATTAGAGCCATCAGCCTTTGAATGAGAAATTTCAAGGGACACTTCAGCATAAATCTACTCCTCTGCTATAAGAAATTATTCCTGATATGCTTTGGGCTATGGAAACCAATTACATGAATTTTGTACAATAGCCTGTTTCCCCCAAACAGGGGTAGCACTCCTGGCCATAAACAGACATCCTTTTACTTCCAATTAACTGTGTGGGTGTGTAAATATAAGGAAAACTGCCTTTTCAGCTTGAATTTAATGAACAGAAAACAATGGGGGAAAGGAATCATCATTTACAGTTAGAATATGAGACTCTGGCCATCCTTATTCCCTGCCTCTGCAAGCCAGCTGGAATTGTGAAAACAAACCCTTTCCCATTAAATCATAAATACTGCAGGTTTTATTCCTTACTGACTCCTAGGTTCCAAGATTTAGGAAAGGGTAGGATATTAATTTCCAGAGCTAAACTTGATATAACTCACAGTGCTCTAGTTGTCATTTAAACTTCAGGTGTGTTTTTCTTCTAGTGCAGGTACTCCAGAGCTGCCCTGTAATCCTGAATCCTGCTGAATTCACACCCTGGCAATATAGCAATGTCCAAGGGATGCAACTGGTAATTCTGCCTGGCTGTTAAACTGCCTCATGTCATCCTGCTTCCAATGGCTGCTGACAAGGTATGTGTTTTAACTGCTTCCAAGTGCTTTAATCTTAGTATTAGTAGAAAAAGAAGCCATTATTAATGCTTAAAGCCATTGTTATCTTCTCTCTCTGCCAGCTGGTTCTGTATTAATATTAGTGTTTATAAACTGAAGCTTTGTATGTGTGACTCAGGCTTCCCATGTCATTAATTTGAAAACCCTGAGAGCATTTTCTTACACAAAAATTGCACAGGGAAGGGAGAGGGTCTTTTTATTTACCTTCAGATTTCCATCCTTGAGGATTTTCTTGCTGGGTGTTCTCAGGTTTCAGGTGCAATTAGAACACTTAATTGGTTTTGTATGAACACTGGGATCCCTTCATTCCCCAGGAGCAGCAGATTTCATTAAAACCACCACCCAATATCATGAAACACGCAATTAAATTCTTGAGCTGCCAACATAGTGCAAAAATGGTTTATAAAGCCCCAAGTGATAAACATGTTGAGAGAGGAGGCTCTGGGGTGGCATGAGCTGCTCCAACTCCTGCTCTAACAGAGCTCTGGGTGTTTGGTGAGAGGCACAGCACTGCTCAAACCAGATCTAGCCAAGCCTTTAGCCAAGCTGGGGCCAGGACAGCTGCAGCCAGAGCACTTGCATGTCTCCTGTGTGAAGGCAAGGCCCTGTAATTGCTGCTGGACTTGTGTTAATCCATGTCTGTGAAGGTATGGTTAGGAGATGGAAGGATGGACCATGAAAGCTTCAGCTGCATCTTCTGGGCCTCTTGCAAAGGCTGAGCTTATTGCAAAGCTTTTCTTCCCAAGTAGTAGTAGCACTGGGAAGGCAAAAATAAACACTCACATGTCTCAACCCCCAAACTTTGCTGAATAGAAAAAGAGTGCATTATGCCAATTTTTCTTTCAGTTGCTTGGCTTAGTGCAGGGATGGTAGCACAACATGGGGGAAGTTGTGCCTGCCAGGTTGAGATGTGGACTCATATCCAGCCAGCAGGAAAGAGCTGAGGATTTGTCTGGGAGGGGAGAGAAATTTTCCTTTGTTAACTACTTTTGCATCTCACACTGAGAAGAGGATCAAAGTTTAAAATAAGCAGGCCAGCAGAACAGTGCTGGATCTGTGATCCAGCTGTCCAGGTGTATCTTCCCTTAATGTTCTCTTGAAGGATTGAAGCACAATCAGAAATTCACTTGAAATTGTGAAAGTCATAAGTGAGGAGCATTGGTAGGTCAGAAGGAAGAGACACCAAGAACTAAACTTGCAATTTTGGTCTGTTTTTTCCTCCCACTATCTTTGAAAAAAAAAGAGAGAGAGTGCATTGTAGAACCAAAAACTCATCTACCACAACATTCCTTTCCCTTCACAATTAGGAAAAAAAAAGTCCTTCCAGGTACTGAAGAAGAGAATATGTGCAGGGTTCTGTGGTCCCCCTCCATTAGCCCTGGCTGTCTGCTGTCCTTTCCCTCAGCTGCAGTCTGCTGAACTCCTGTCTTCCCGTGGGAGGTGGACCTTGTGGCCTTGCACACAGAAATTGCAGGAAAGTAGGTGTCTGTCATTTAGGTAGTTGCTATTTTATTCACCCTTTGAGGCACTGGAGAGAGGTTGTCTTTTTTAAGTAAGACCAATATTTGGAATAATTTGTGATTTCAATTTTAAACAAGCTTGGTGCGATTATGTAGCAGCAGATGCTGGGAAACATGAAATGTTTTATCTGGCAGTCCTATCTCTCTGTAGGTCTAGCAGGCCAAGAGACAGAGCTTTCCTGGGAAGACTCCTCACCACAGGAACAGCATCCAGCTTTTTCCCTTTTTCCTTTTTTTTCTTTTTTTTTTTTTTTTTTTTTTCCCAGCAGCCATACTATTTTCCTAACTTCAAAACCTGTTCCTTTTCTCCTCATTGTGCAAGTGTGCAGAGAGAGAGCGTGCAGGAAGATGGGCAGAGGCTGGGAGCACTTTCATCCTGCTGAGGCTGTGTGTGTGTGAATCTCCCGAGCATCCCGGGGGAGCCTCTCTGGGAAGCGCTGCAGAGCCGGCTGCGGTGTGTGCTGCCGATAAGGAGGTGAAACAATGGCTGCGATACCAAAAGCCTTCACAGAATTACTTGGTGAGGATGTTGCAGAGTCAAAAGCTTTGTGCCTTCGCTGCACGGAGCAGATGTGCTCACTCCTGAATGCTTAACCCCTTCTCTTCCTTTTAACTGTGTAAGTTCATGCACAGCTTATGAGAGCACCCGAATTTGTGAATGCTGAGGAAATGGCATTTTGTTTCTTGTCACTTGCAAGGGTTTGATTTCCTTTCTTGCAGGGCCACTCTGAGACCTGTAAACCACTGTAGTGCAGCCCAGGCACTGACCCTATGTGAAGATTTAGGGATGCCCAAGCTGTGCCTGGCAGAGGTGGGAAACCTGAGATGTCCTTGCTTGAGATCCTCAAGTGGAGCTAAGGAACCAAATTTCTTATATTATTAATGCCTCATTTTCTCAATATTGCCACAAAGATTTATGTGAAGGGACTTCCAGAGTGCTAATGGAATTACCCACCTAAATCTCCCCCGTGCCAATGGCAGGGAACGCTCCAGTTCTTTGCCCTCATGTTAGTGCTGGGTGAGTAATTGAATTATTTCTTAGCAAGCAAAACAAAAAGTCCTTGATTTTTGTTGGTAGTGTTGAGGCTTTTTCAATACCTGATTTTTTAATACCTTTCCTTAGGCTTGAGTTATAATTTGAAATACAAAATGAAAACATTTTGATAATTTTTCCCATTCCAGTGCCAGCAAGGGTCAGTGGTTTCACTCAGTAAACTCTGGGGTTGTTTTTTTTTTTTTGTTTGTTTTGGTTTGGTTTGGTTTGGGTTTTTTGGTTTTTTTGGTTTTTTTTTTTTTTTTTTTTTATTAACAAAATGCCATCCTGAGCATTCCACTTAACTCTGTTTAGTGTGCCTGCTCCTGTCAGGACTTCAATGTTGCTTCAGATCTGGTGCTGATTTTGCTGAGAAATCCTTTCCCATTGCCTCATGGCTGCCAGTTAATTTCCTAAAATCCCCCTGGATTTATTGTCTGTGCCAGGGCACAGAACTCCACTGGCTGGGCTTGGGGAGGATAAAAAGAGCATCACAATCACTTGTGCAGAGCAGGACCGACTTCCAGTCTGGTGAAAATGACTGAAAGAGTAGGAATAATTCTGGAAATCACTCTGAAACCAAGATGGGAGGATACAGCTGGAGCTGGGCAGCCTCTTGTGTGAAACCACTTCTATGAACCTTGTTCAAGTGTGTGCACAGACACACACCTGGGAATGATGTACTCCTTGTCATGGGCCTGATCCTGTGGAGCTGTCAGTGTTGTCAGGAAAGGTGACCAGGTCAGCTGCTCCATGCACTAGGAGGACAGCTTGTGCCTATAAAGAGAAATACAAGTTCAGGACACTGGAAGTGTGATAGTCTGAAGATTAATGATAGAAAACTATCATGTGTTTGAGGAAAGGAAAGTAAGCAGGAGAAAAGGAGCCTAAATTAGGCTGCAGCTCCCTGGACAGAATACTCAGGTTATAAGTACTCTGGCAGCATTTAGAGCAGGGCTGGCTGTGCTGGTAGCTCTTTGCTGTCCTTGACACTATCTGTGTTTATTCATGCTACTGTGGTGCTGTGCTGACAAAGCCACCCCAAGTGTCTCTGAGGTGGAAGGAGACTGTGCATGGGTTTGGCAGCAGGATTGACTCTTGACTCTGCTGGAGAGTGTGGGGGTTGTGCCCCGTTTGCCACAGCAGTGCTGTGGGACACTAGCATTCCATTGTGAGCATTTCATTACTCAGCTGGTGCCAGGGATGCTGGGTTTAAAGAGCATCTTCTCAAAGGAGCCAAACTTTTCCACACCATCACTGAGTCACCCTGATCTTTGTGATCAAGCTGGCACAAGCACTTGAAAAGCATCACCATCCTCTCCAGCCCCATAGCTGATGAGCAAGGGAAATTGAGGCATGAAGAGGAAAATGTGGGGTGCTGATGTCTCAGCAGGGTGGGAGAGCTGCGAGCAAAGCAGCAAAACGCTTCTCGCTGTCAGTCTTAAGTCACAGCAGATTTCAGCCTTCAAAACCCCCCAGTGATTATTTTAGAGGAGCAAAATAGTCATTGCTGCAAGGAGCCAGCACCTGCAGTGAGCTCCACCTCTCCCTCCCTTTGTTGGGGGGACCAAGGTGTGAGGGGAATTCAGCAGCGCCCACAGTGCATGCCAAACGAGATCAGCACTGGGCACTGTTGGCTGAGCTGCAGTGTATGGGATCACTGGGAATTGCTGCGTTGCTGAGTGCAGTCAATCCACTTACCAGCACAGCACTGCTCCTGAAGGATCCCAGCCAGCTGCTCCTGTCTGCTATGGTGCATGGAAATGAAAAGTGCAATCCAGCCTCTGGTTCCAATGAAAATTCTCTCTAATCTGGAATAGCTCTACCCTGGGAGGTGCCTTTAATATGATAGTAGGCTGCTATGTCAGGATGAATACTTTTTTATTTGTAAAAAAAGAACTTTATTCCTGCCATAAAAAAGTTTAGTGCAGAGAGTTAACTGAGGTAATGTTTTTAGAAGCTGAAAGTATCAAGAACTCAAATAAAAGGCAACAATGATTGCTTTTTTTTTTTTTTCTTTTTTAATTTTTTCTCCTCTTCTAAAGCTCCTGAGAGTTCATTTCCTGGTGTCATTGTCATACCCCTAGATCTGAGTAATTAATTTGTATTTGTGTCAATCCCATGTATGGTTCTGTAAGTATTGCATGCAATTCAGACTAAATTAACAGCTAAACTAAAGCTGGTACTGAGCAAATCAAGCTGCAAATTGTGTGTATAGGCAAGAGTAAAACACTTTGCAAGAGCTCTACTGTGGCATCAGGTGTTCTCTGCTGGATGCAGTGTTATTCTTGGATCATTTATACAAAAAGGCCACTTTGATTTTTGTTTCTATATCAGATGCATTATGAGACCAGTGCTGATATCCTGACTGTGTCAGTTTCCTTGATTTTAAGGGAATTTTCTAGGCCCCTCTGCCTGCTCCTTCCTGGTTGTGCTGATGTCTCTGATGTGAATAAAAATGCTACTGAGCAGGTAACCTAAGTGTCATTCAGCACTATGGCTCTTCATGATAAACTCTAGCTTTTGGCTTAATAACTCAATAGCCTCTGAACTAACACCACTCTTTAGCCAATCAGGACTTTAAACCAGCCTATTTCTGTTAAGAAGCCAGTGGTTTTTGGAAACACCTCTTTGCAAGAGGATACAGGAGTTACTTTATGGTTATGATTGAGTTATGGTTATTTTTAGGGTTAGGATTCATGCAGAGAGAACAAGGAAGGGGCTAAAGCGTGGTGGAGTGGGGCTGTGAGGGATTCCCAAGGGAGGTGTGGGCTGCCAAGGGACCTGGGTTGTCAGAAACTTTGTGGTCAGTGTGCTATAGCTGGGGATGAAGACCCAAAAGGATGCACTGCTTGTCTCTCACTCCTTCATAATCACAGTTGCTTTTGGGGCCAGTTGCATCCCTTTTCTGGAGCATAGTTTCCAGCTCCAAGGGAACCATTAGTCATTTTCCTTAGAATATACTTTGGAATGTATCACCTATTCATTACCGTCCTATTTTAAATGAAATAGGAAATTAATTCTTTTGATATCACAAACTTTAATGATTCCTCTCTCCATGAGAATTCATTAGGCTTTATTTAATCAACTACCCAATGCACACTGTGGTCTTTGCAAATAGAAGCTGCAATTGCGTGACAGGAAAAATTGACTCCATGGACATGAGGAAAAAACCACCCTGGATAGCAGCCTAGTCTGCAAAATCAAAAATCAGATACCCATAGTTTAGGTAAATTGAAGTTGAAAGAAAACCAAATCACTTTGCAGTGCCAGGATGAATGAGAAGCGAATCTGAATATCAAATTGACCTTGCTCCAGGGGAGAATAATTTGGTATGATATATATGCTGTCTCTGAATGTGTTGCTTACAGAAAAACTAAGTGGTTTTCCTGGAAAAAGAAGAAAAGGAGGTGAACATAAAGTCATGAGGAATTAAGGGTCTTAGTCCCAAGTCAACCCTGAGATAATTTTGGAACTAACACACTTTTGAGGGAAAGCAGCACTGCTTTAAGGGAAAGGTGCAAGATTTCTTGGTAGGAATGTTCATTTATGCATAACTTCTACAGCTATTGATGCAAGTTTTAGCACAGCAGCTCGAGGACAGCATTAATGAACACAGGACAAATAGGAATGAGTGTATGAGAAATGGAGAAAAAGCATGCTGTAGAGGGACTGAGGGAGTGGGTACTGAGAAGCATATCCTGGCCTCAGTGAAGGTACTGGAAACTTTGTTATGAATGTCCAAAAAATTAGTGATTTTTTTTTAATAGTGATTCTGTTATAGAGCTCCTGTAGCCAAGCAGCCCTCATGAAATGCTTAAAGTGCCTTGGTGTGTTACTAAACCCACCACCCTGAGAGCAGTAAGAGGAGTGGTTTCATTCCTGAAGCCTCACTGTCAGGTCTCATTAAGGAACTAAGTGTTCTCTTTTCTTCTAATTACCCTGTGCAGACATCTCTGGTGCTGTTCAGCTTCATTTTATGGCCCCTGCAAGTAAAGTGCAGCTCCATAAAAAGCCAGCCCAAGATGTGCAGGGTAAGAAGGCACAGACCTACTGGGTGAGTGCAGAGCATAAATACCAGGACTAAATGACAGGGTGGGTTGGCAGGAGCAAGAGTGGGAAGATTGTTCCTGTTTGTTACCTCTGGGTCTTGGGGGAGTTTTGCCACCAAATTCCATTAAAATGAGAGCTTCAGCCTTTAAAAGCATCATTCAGGGGCTTGTTTTGTTAAATAAGCTAGCAAAGATTGTATATTAGTCTCTGACAAGGCTACATTTGGGTGAAAACCATGCTGAATTATTTATTTTGTCATTAATGTCACACAAACCACAGTAAGGAGAATTATATGGGCTGCAAAAGCAGGCAGCTCTAAGTCAGGTTCAAACAAATAGAATTGTTATTCTTCAATACCAGTGGCGGGCTGCAGCTGCCTAATGCATCCAGGAGAGGATGAGAAGTGAATGGTAAATCAATGGAAAGGTTCACACCTGACTGACAGCCTTTAAATAATGTAAAGGGTCCCATGGCAAACAGCAGTTATACAATACATTAGCATTTAAGACCAGTGAAAAGACATGCAAGGAAATGTTAGGGAAATTTTGGTCTTGTAGCTGCAAAGTTTAAAGAGCTGGAGAGGAGAGTACATGTAAATTGGATGGAAAGCTCAAAGTGTGCTTTTACAATGAGAAAACAAAGAAATTTTAATTTGGCCAGACTGACTTTGGCTGGCATTGGCATTTGGTAAGGCCAGAAAGGGTGTTGTGCTGTGCAGGGCAGAGGACTCCAGGCAATGGTGCTCCCTGGAATAGTTGGGGCAAGGAGGTGGACCCAAGGGCACTTTGGGAGTACAGGCTCAGCCCCTGCTTGTGCCACACATGATGTCTCTAAGCCATGCCAGTTTCCACAACTCTGATGCTCTGCCCACCTCTTGCCAGCTGTGGAAAGACCATTCAAGGCATCCTGGAGGTTTTCAGCTGTGTTCTCTTTTTCACAAAACAGCTTCTGTCTCCCTGAACAAACATCATAAGGAGTAGGATGAACACAGCTGAAGTTGTATCTAGCAGATACAGAGGTCTGCTAGACTGGTTCTGGGAGTCTGTCCAATGTGCATTCCCTGGTTCTGGGAATCCATGCAATGTGCATTATTGCAAATCCTGTCTGGACATGTGTACATGCCAGCTTGCACATATGTGCTCTCTCTCTCTCTGAACTATGAAAGGTCTGAACTTTGCATTCCTGACCCTAGAAATGGGTCATAAAGGGCCCTTTGATTTGTGGCTGTTTGGTGTGCTGAGAAAAGGGAAAGAGGATAAATGTCTGTGATCAGACAGGTGGACATACCTTCATTTTGTGGTTAGTTTATGGCCATAAACTAAGCCACAAGAAGTTTCACTCAACATGAAGGAGAGCATCTTTATGTTGAGGGTGGCAGAGCACTGGGAAAGCTGCCAAGAAAGGTCATGGAGTCTCCCTCTCTGAAGACATCCCAAACTCACCTGGATGTGTTCCTGTGTCACCTGCTCCAGGTGATCCTGACTTGGCAGGAGGTTGGACTGGATGTTCTCCAGAGGTCCCTCCCAAACCTAATGATTCTGTAATTCTGTGTTTTCCTACTACACATTAAGATGGGAGAGAGTGAGGCTTGGCAGGGCTGGTGTTTGATTTGTGATTCAGCGGCAGACTTTTGGTGGGACATTAGGTGTACAGTGATTTACATAAGCTATGCAGCTTTCTGCTTTGTCATCTATAAAATTGGGAGAAGTAGCCTGAAAATTATGTAGTGATGAGAAATGCCTTAGCAGCTCTGTGATGCTGAGGAACAACTGTAATGAGGTAACAAGACTGTGAAACTTTGGTTTATTAAATTATTTCCAATGTTAATGGTTAAAGTTTATGGGAACAGTATCAGAAACACATTTAGGTTTTTAAGAAGCTGAGGCATCATTTATTCTGCAGTGAGAAATGACAGCCACTAGAAAGACAAAAATTAACTTTTTGTGTAACTATAGTGAGGATAAGCCTGTTAATAAATGAAGGTTGAGAGCTAGTTTTAACATGTCTGATAGTCTACAGCAGACTGGGAGGTTTATATGGAAGATTTCATGCAATAAACTATGTATTGTAATGCTTGGATGCAGCCTTTAAACAGGCACAGCCATCAGAAGAAGCTTCTGATGACCAGGAATAGGCTAATGAAATTAATTGCAAACATTTTCTCAGCAATAGAAAAAAATTAAAGTAATCATATTTTTAATTTAATGATGGGAAAAAATCTGCTTTGTTTTGTTTATGAATACTAATTTTAAAAAATCCTAATCTGGTAACACCATTTGCTTCAGTGTCCCCTTTGACCTTCTGATGGAGCTATGAAAAGTCTCTCTTCTCTTCCTGGGATTTCTCCTCTTTTATCTACCACCCACCAGTCTCCTCACTTGATCTCCTTTGCCTGGTTGGCTGCTCTGAAGTTCTCCTTTTGTTGTTGAGTAAGAAACGGCAGAGACTCACCAGAAGCCTGGTTTGCACAGCAGTGGCTTTACTGCAAAAACCTCTCTTTTTATAGACTGTTCCGATACAGACAGACCAGATTGGTCAGTTAATCAATACATTTCACCTAATTGGCTAATCAACAAAAACACCTTTCTTATAAACAATCTTTGAGAAAAACAGGAAAACAGAGAGTAGGAAAACACCACCTGCAGGTTGTTTATAATAACAAGTTATCATCATTTCTCTACAACTCCCTAAAGTCTCACGAGTCGGTCCTGAGAAAACTTATCTGGTTTTCTTACTCTTTGACCAGGCTGTCACATCCACATTCTCCCTTGGTTTTGGTGCGTCCAGGCTTTGGGGTAAGAGTTAAGCACAGCACAGCAGTGGACAGCTGATCCCCTCTCTGACAAAGAGAAGCAGCAGGATCTTTTCTCAGCCACTTGGCTGGAAATTCATAGCTTCCTCTAGCTATGAATTCAATAGAACACTAGCAGTTGCCTTTCTTTGTCTTTACTTGGCTAGGCATTGTTGTTATTTATTCTCCTACTAATTCCTGTGTCACTGCATGTATGTGTGTCATATATCATGTGCGACATATCACTGTTGGTTACTTGGATCTGTTATTTTTCCTCCCTAAACCATGGGCAGTGATACTGAGCAGCATAGGCCCAATATGCAGCCCTCGGGGACCTGTCAGAAATAGTCTCTTGGATGAGGATTTTATCAGTCACCATTTAGTTATTTTGGCTGTGAAATGTAGCACACTGACTTTATTTTGCCCTGTGAACCCACAGGCAGAGCATTTGCATGGCATACAGTTACTCAGGTGAGAAAAGGTGTGATGAAGAAAAACCCTCTCAAAAAATGAGCAGAAAACAGATTCTACCCAATGTTCTCATACATGCCATACTGTTAGGAGTCACCTATTTCAATATTCAGAAAGGGCATCTAACAGGTTGACTGGAAAGCTGAGTGTCTTCAAAATTCTGGAGTGGCTTTATTGCAGTGGGGTAAAAAGATTATTTGTCAAAGACCTTTTTAAAAGTGTAAGGTACATGTATGGGTGTGGTAAGTTCCAGTGACACAGTGTGAGCTGCAGCTGTGGTGGTGTGAAGAGAATGATTACAGTCCAGGTTAAGGCAGTCAGGATAATGTCACTGAAGTCACTCCAGTGGGTTTGTATTTCACAGAATCATAGAATGGCCTGAGTTGGAAGGGACATTAAAGCTCATCGGGTTCCAATCTCCCAAAGGTGGGCAGGGACACCTTCCCTTATACCAGGTTGCTCAGAGCCTCATCCAACCCAGCCTTGAACACTTCCAGGGATTCAGGGGCATCTAACTTCTCTGGGCAACCTGTTGCCAGTGCCTAAGCACTCTCATAGGGAAGAACTCATTCCTAATATCCAATATAAACCTAATTTCTCTCAGTTTGAAGCCATTCCCCCTTGTCCTGTCACTCCAGGCCCTTGTGAATAGTCCTTTTCCATCTTTCTTGTTGGCTCACTTGAGGTACTGAAGGACACAATTAAGTCACCCCCAAGCCTTCTCCAAGCTGAACAACCCCAAATCCCTCAGCCTTTCTTCAATGAGAGCTGCTCCATCCCTCTGATCAGCTTGGAGGCCTCCTCTGGCCTCACATCAACAGTTCCATGTCCTTCCTGTGCTGGACCCAGGCCGGACACAGCACTGCAGGTGAGGTCTCAGCAGAGGAGTAGAATCCCCTCTCTTGACCTGCGCTCCAGTGTGAGTGAAATTAAAATCTGCATTTTAATCTATAAAGAGTAGCTCCTGGAAAAAGTAATAAATTTGAGTGTGCTGCAGTCACAGATCTCCATTTACTGTAGAAATGGAGTTTGGCTGCATTTCACTGGGTAAAGCTACTTCAGGTTTTCACCTTGCTCTAACATTGTTAGTCATCTGAGGAATTACTTGGTGTTTACAGAGCACTTTCCTTTCCTGGCTGATAGAACAGCTTGTTTGCCACAGCAACCCCAGTGGTGACTCTGCTGCTCAGGCACAAGAGATGTTCACATGAATTCTAGAAATTATTGGCGTTTTAAAGCAAAAGGGATCTGATGTAGTAATGAGATGATAAGCCAAGAAAGTAAGGTGTGCTACAAGCTCATTAACCAAGATTCCTGTGCATTTTCAGTAATGCTCTTGTTTCATCTGTTGGTTTTGCTTTCCTATGTCTATGCATGCACTTAGGGGAAAAAAAACCTTGAGAAATAAAAGAATACAGTTGCAGGTTCTGAATGATATTTTTAGCCTAGTGTTTGACAAAGACATTGCTAGCACTGCCAAAAACAACCAAAGGTGAGAGTGGATCCATTTTTCCTTTAAGGGAGGCTGTTCCAGACCTGAAGGCTCCTGGATGCTTGTCTGGGCTCATGCTGCTGTACCACTCGTTTTCCTTATGGGAAGAGTAACATTTTGTGACAAAGCTTCATACAAGCAGCAACAGCCAAATTACAAATTACTGTCATTTCTGATTAGTCTTTTAAAGGAAAATCTCTCAGATCTGACTCCCAGGGGGTGAAATCAGTGTGGGTGTTAAGCAACATGGCTTGGCTATTTGGGTAAAATGGCCTAGTTTTGATTAGGTAGGGAATTGGAGGATAAAAGGGATTTATTTTTCTCAGAACTGGGCAGACAATAGCAATGTAAAAACCTGGATCACATAGCTGAAGCCAATATCTTCCCCTTGAGGCTTTCTTTTGTTTCCTTTGTAGCACATCAATTTAAAAGAGACCTAAACTCCTGTTTCTGAAGGTTGCCGAGTGGGAGGGCAAAAAATAAAAAGGGTGTTTGGAGTTCATGGATGCAGCCTCCTAGGAAACTGTGGAATCAACCTGTCACCCTTGGAGTCATGGCTGATAATTCTTATATGACTCTTGGTCTTTTATCTAAATTATCTGCTGGCACATCTGCAATTTAATGATGCCACATGACACTTGGTACAACACAGTCTCTTTAACATGTTCCCACTCTCCTGGTACTTAGGAAGGCAGCATGGACAGGAGGGAAAAAAAAGCTTTTTTCTACATTTTGCCCTGGATGTGTTAATAATCCTCTCCAGCCTGCTGAGCAGCTCAGGCTGTCAGCCACCTTTGGGCATTGCTGACCAAGAAGATGATGCAGACACTTCCACCCACCTGCAGATATCCTGCCCTCTGTGTATATTTGGAGTCAAAAGGAGAGAACAGATACACAAATGCTTATTTTAACAACTCTCACTTTAAGGAGCTGCTCCTGCTGAGTGGGCATAAGGATATGTGCTACTTCTTGCTCCAAACAGAGCCTGGAGGCCCTGGGTGGGTGACAGGGTGGGTGGACAGAGCCCCTGGTGACACAGGGGATGGTGAACCTGCCCCAGGTAAGGTAGGGGACCAGCAAAGACCTGACCCTGCACCCACAGAGCTGCCCCCAAGCACCAGCTCTGACTCCAGATTCTGTCCCAGATCTTACTGGATTTGCAGTAACTTGTTTTAGCCTTTCACGTTGCTTTTCTGGATCTTAATTTGTTTGCAATACATCTTCTGCCAGGTTGTCTAAAATATACTGAAGGAAACAACACTAATGGCCCCCAGATGTGACAACAGAAGAACAGAAAATAAAACAATTCACTTAAAGGAGAGAAAACGAGGTGGAGGAAGAAGGAGAAGCAAGGAAAGAAGAAAGACTTGGATATTTTGTCAGACATATTTGGTTAGGTTTTTTTTTTCACAGAGCTTTTTGTTTTAATAGTCTTTGGTTAAAAGGAAAAACTGTTTTATTAAGAACACTGCTTCTACTTATATTCTGTAAAATTAATATTTGCACAGAAAAAAAAAGTACAGCTTCTACTTTGCATACTAATTTTGACTGCTTATCTTTGCTCCTTTTAATTTTTTAAATGAAATTATACCTGGATCCCTGTAATCCTAAATTCAACATGAAGAAGGAACCTGAATGCTACTGTAGATCTGCCTGTTGATTTCCAAACCATCTTATACAATTTCCAAAATAGCTTATGCAATATATGACCTGGAGAGAAGGCACATTTTCTTCCAGGAAAGAAAAAGGAAGAAAGGGCAAGCTTTTCTCCCTCCCTGTTACCAGAGAAAAGATGGAATATGGAGGCTCAAAGGCCTGCCACTGGAGCTACAACACTTCAGCCCTGGAGGGGCAGAAAGAAGCAAGGAGAAACACCTCTCCAAGGTTAGGGTGAGAAGAGCCTCCCTCCCATAGGCCTCTGTGGGCACATGTTAATGTTTTACATTTCATTGGTGTACTCAGTTGATGTCACCCCTGTTCAGCTCCCTTTTACCATGTTTGTATTCCCCCAGAATCTTCTCCCGTCTCCTGATACCCATTGGCCACAGTTTGTCAGAGTGTTCTGCCCCTGTTATCCCATTGATTCCCCTAGTTTGCTGTCCCTCCCCTGCACCACTTTTCCCTGTTCCCATTGGTCCTTGACCCTCAAAGCCACCCCTTTTTTCCTGTATTTAACCCTGTGCCCTCCACCCTGCTGCATCTTTGTCCCTAGACCCTCTTGGTGCCAATAAATAAATGGTTTTCAGATCTCCAAACAAAGACCCATCCTTTGCCTCCTTCGTCAGCTCTTTTAAAAAGTGTGCTCTGGGCCCCAAAAGTGCAAGTTTTTCTCTGGGATTTGTTGAAGCACTGTGATTCAATGGAACATTCAAAATCTAAAGGTATCAATAAGAGAAGGTACATAATGAGCAAAATCTAAAAAATCTTATTGTATTTAAGTAACATCCTGGGCTTTGGCGACTTGTTTCACAACGTGTTGAGTGTTGTTGCTTTGGCATGGAATTGCACTTTGCTGTGGGGAATGTTGGTACAACAAGAATGGGATTTGTCTCTCCGCTGGGAAAATTTTGCCACAGCTCATGTCATTATTGTAGAGAATTGTAGGGGTGCCCACTCCAGTCATGTCCTTGCTGTCGCAGGCACCATTCCAGGATATTCCCATCACAGGTTGGACATGGCTCCACGTTTGCCAAGGAGTTTGTTTTGTTGCATTTTTCTAATGGGGCCCTGTGTAAGAGGCACCAGGCAACTACTGCCCATCTCCCAGGGTGAGCATTCCCTCCCTGGGGACATAAGAGCCCTGACCGGGAGGAGCAGTTGGATGTACATTGCTTGTGACACTGTGCTTGAATCAAAACCTTGAGACCAGAAGTATGAAGCAGTTTCTGTCCATGCTTTCCTTAGGAGAGAATTTTTCCCTTATTGAACTGCCCCACACCTTTGCAGACCTGTTCTGGCCAGCAGGCTACTGCTTTCTCATTAACAAGATACATTTTTAAAGAGCTGCGCTACAACGAGCACGAGGAAGCTCTGAAGCCTTAACCAGAGGTCATGAAATTTTGTGTTACATCTATTTTTTTTTTTCAATTACTGTATAGAGAGAAATGCATTAAAACTCAAAGCAACAGTGATAGAATGATCCTGGGTGAACAGGCTGAATCAATGGGTAGGCAGTTCCTGTAAGATTAAAAAAGGTATTAAAATAGTCAAGCTTTGTGCTGCTTTGAAGCTCACAGGCATGACAGTTTTGGTGGTTTTATTACATTTTTTGTGTGTTTGAGTCAAGTAGACAGTGTCAAATTCTGATAAAACAAATTCCAACATCCTAAAGTCAAATTATGATGTAATGCAACATGTACAAATTGTGGGTGGGTTTTTTTTCTTTTCATTCACTCAGGGTATTTTTAAGCTCAGAATTTAACCATGTGTGTCACTGCAATTTAGAAACAAGCTGAGGTAGGTAGGAGTTAAATCAAAATTATTGGAAAAGATGAAGACCACTTATATTTCCAATGATCTGTATATGCTGGACAGCCTGTATGTCCATCTGAAGGCATTTTGCTGTAGTATTCTTCATCTTTTCTGCACTTTGATGAATAAAAAACCAAATTATTTTGATACTCTTTTTCAGGTGAGGAACTGTCTTTCCAGGTAGTGCAATTTCAGCGTAACTGCCAAATGTAATGTTCTATTATTGTCTTGCTTAGGGAAATCTGTTCTTTCCTAAAATAGTTCTGTGATGCGTCGTCTGTAAGTATTTCAAAACAAAAAGCTCATCTTGAAGTGTTTGGCTTCTGCACTGTAGCTTTCTGAGCTCTCACTACAACAGGATCTGAACCCCTTCCAGCAGCATGTTAAACACCATGAAAAACATCTGCCATGTTTTGTTTGCTTTTGCATCCTCCCCTCTGGGGAAAAGGCAAGTGCAGTGACATGGCCGATTTTGGTCAGGTTTCTCTGTATGAGACTGGTTTGGGTTTTTTAAGCAAGATGTATTCTTCTGAACTGCAGTGAGAAAAGGCAGGGTGGAATAAATGCACAGAGCTCTTGGAGTGGCAGGCAGAAATATTTTGAAGTGTGGGTGGGTGGTGCTCGCCTTCCTCACACTAAGCTGGGGGAATGGCTGATCATACTGGGATTTTTTGGTATGGAAGAGAAAAGCAGAGCTGAGAGCAAAGGGCAGGTTTGCTCATTGCTAGATTGCAGGAAGTGGAGTGAGAGCTGGTTGGATTCCAGCCTCGAGTCCGGGACTGTCCCTTGGAACACAGGAGCACCCCTGGCCATGGCAGGGGATGAGTAGAAGAGTCACTTCTGCAAACTGCAGGGTCAGAGCTCTGGGCTTGGATTCAGACTTATTCACAGGTTGTCCAAAGTGAGATGTTTCTGGTTGAGAGATGGCAAACACGAGGCTATTCTGGAACTGCTGGTCATTGTGCTAGACAGACTTCAGCTTTGAGCGAGCCTGGAAATCCAACTCTGACATGCAATCCTTCTGCTGGCTCAGGTCTCAGGAGCTGGACTTCATCTGTATTGCTAACTGTGGTGATCTCATTACAGAATCTGTGTATCTATTACCAGTGCTGCTGTTCCAAAACAGACTCATTTTGAGTCGGAATTTAACAGCATCAGACAGACCAGATGGAGGCACAAACAGTTAAATTTTTCTGAAAATCCAATTTGCCATAGGACAGAGCAGTTTTGATAATTGATATTAAACCACTGTTGGGTATTTGCCTTTGCTCTCCATGAGAGGTGGCCAGGCCTCCAATGACTGGGAATGGGAAGCCTGGGAAGCCCTGGCTGTTCTCACCTCCACCAGCCTGTCTGGCGCAGGAGTCAGTGCTCCAGCCCTCAGAGTGTCAGTCAGCCACTGGCTTTGCTGTCCTGTAAAACAGCATAGTGCACAAACTTATCTGGACTCATTCCTAAATCCAAAGCTGCTTTACAGAATAATCTGGATACAAATTACAAACATCCTTTGTCCTTTTCAAAACCTAACGCACAGCCGCTGGTACTCACTAGTCCTGGAATAAATACTCCAGACTTCAGACCAGCATTTTTTGAACAGTTCTACAAAAAAGGCAGTGTACTACGTAAAACAGCTCTTTAGTTCCTAAAACTGGGAGATCCCAGCTTCTTAAATTCTCTGTACAATATTCAAAGCAAATATTGTCTCTGGATCATAAGTTTTATTAATATCTTGAATTTGCTTTTATTTTTATTTCTCAAAAAGCATGCAATGCCTGGCAAGCTGGGGATGATTGGATAGGAGACTGTATCAGCAACATTTTGAGGAAGAATACAAATGGTTTTGGATAGAGAAAAAAGGAAGAGGCTCCCAAGGGCAGGCAGCCTTCAAAGATAGGGAGAAGAGAGAGGAGTGAATAAAGGGCTATGCAGGCAAAAGCAAAATCTGAAATCCAACTTAGCATAAGATTAGCAAAAATGTCTGCATTTACATCACCTGGAACGATGGTTGGCAGTTGGCAGCCGTCTCCATGGGGAACAGGAAAGGTGCCCTGTCTTCCAGCTCATGGATCAGCTATATGTTTCCAGGGATGATTTATGATTTCTAGCTGAAGGGCAAATGCTGAGCTTTAACTTACTCCTGTAGAGTGACTCCTGCTGCTTCCGAAATGATTTAGTGTCTATTGCGAGCTTCCCAGGCTGCTCTATAAACAATAAATGGTTAAAAACCAGTGAGGAAGGAAATGGCTGGTTAACTAATAATCCTAGTGAAAATTGGCCCTTGATGAAGTGCAGACTCTGAAAATTGGCCCTTGATGAAGTGCAGACTCGGAGCGGCCTGTGATGGGCACCAAGTTTTCTTTCAAACCATGTGCTTTTTATTTCTGCTGGTGTTGGCTACTGCAGAGTCTGATTCTGCAGCAGGGGCTGTTTGTCACCAACTGCTGCATGGAGAGACTCAGCCTTCAAAAGGTGGTGGTTTATGTTGTTTCTTTCTTTTCTTTTTTTAATCTTTACTAGTGGAAAAAGAAGCTAAACTTGCAAAATTAAAACAGTGAGAAGAGAATGATGTGTGAGCATGATTATGCTATGAGAAGCACACTGGCATAATGAAGGGAGGATTGCTCACTATGCTGTGGTCTGTTTTCACATGTTTATGACAATTAGGTACAGAAGTGGGCAGATTGTCACTGATTTTAGGGAAAGCCCCTGAGCAGGCACAAAGGAGCTGAAATGCTGGCAGGATTCATCCTTTGCAGCCCACCTCTGCATTTCCAGCAGGATTAAATTCACCCATTAGCAGCAAATGCACAGTGCAAAATACACGAGCAGTGCCCAGTCATTGTAATTTTTCATGGAAGCAAAGGAGGGAAGGCACTAAATGCCCGAGAGCCTCAAACCCAGTAGGTACAATATCAGAAAGCTTTGTATCAACTTAGCAGCCCTTCTGCATGTGCACAGAGTATGAAGTCTTTCACTCAAATTTAGATTGTCTTTGCTTTGGTTTAGTGGTCCCAGGCAGATCGGTAGTTCTTCATCACAAAACCTCCAGTCTGCAGTCTATTGGCAGGGTAACTTTGAGGGACAGCACTGGGAAGCCATTCCTCCATGGAATTAAGGGGTTCCAGTTCTTTGATGTGATATTGAAAGGCTGCCACTCAACCAACTTGAAGGCTGGGGATCTCGAGCCTGCAGCTCCCTGCACAACCACATCCTGATTTCTCATGTGTCAGTCCTGGACAGCCTCCCTTCACTCAACTTGAAATGCATGTTTTCTCCTTAAAAAACCACCAAAGCTGCCTGTTTTCAGTGATTCATGCATGTACAACCCATGATCAGTCTTAGGGATTTGCTCCAGGTTTTGTTGTACTAATTGCCATCCCAGGTGGCTATGAGTTAATTAGCAAGCTGTATGTTTCAGGATGCACCACAGCCATGTATAAACAAATCATTACAGAATAAAGAATGCACAGATAGGATGTATTTGATGTTTTGGCAAAACTACTTTGGTTTGACCAGGACAACTGAAATCCATATGTGGTTCTTTACATTAATTGCCTTCATCTAGATTTGGTTTTTGGAGATTTGGGAATAAGGAGTTATCTAAGGATTAGATATTAGGAAGAGATTCACTGTGAGGATGGTGAAGCACTGAAACAGGTTGCCCAGAGAAGTTGTGAATGCCCTGTCTGTGGAAGTGTTCAAGGCCAGGTTGGATGGAGCTCTGAGCAACCTGGTTTAGTGGAAGATGTCCTTGTCCATAGCAGAGGGATGGAATGAGATAATCTTTAGGCTCCCTTCTAACCCAGGCCGTTCTATGATTCCATGAATTTAATTTCATTTTCAGACCAGCCTGTGATTTGTGAGTTTTGATGATCTTCCCTCTTTCCTTGCTCAAAGGAAACCTGTTTGTGTTTGGACATCTGGGGAAGATGATACAAAGACAGCAAGATCTCCTGTTGGTAAGGCACCACCGATATCTTCTGGTCTTGAGCAGCAATCCAGTGTCTCCCAACTATTTTCTCCCTGTGTGTCACCCTCAAAGTTTGCCTTAGCATGCAGATGGCCCCAGCACAATGAAGGACGGAGGAAGGCAGCCAGAGCTCGGGTGGTGGGGGGACAGATTGAGGGTTCTGTGTCACCACTAAGCAGGAAGCCAAGCATGTGCTCTTCTCTCCTACCACCAAACCTCCAAGTCTCTTTACTCTGGGGTGCCTGTCCCCTACATGGGTATGTCTAGGCCTGAATCTATTGCTTTTCCATTCCTCTGCTCTTTCTGCAATAAGTCACTTTGCCAGTTTGCATCCTTCCCTTGCAGGGCAGTGCTGCTACCAGGGAAAAAGAGTGGGATGGGGGTGGCAGAGAGGATCAGCAGGATGTGGCTCTTTGAGACAGTTTGGCATCCTAGTACCCATGGACACCCACCTCAGTGGGGTCAGGAGATCCCTGTGGATGGGCAGGTGCATTCCACAGTAATTGCATCCATCCCATCCCTGCAGCCACGTTCCTGTGACTGTAGCCTCACATTTAATTTCCAAAGAACTATAGAGGATTTTCTAGGGTTAAATTCTGTCTTGCTGATGCGTTTGTTGAGTCAGTGCCCCACTCAGGCTCAACCTGAAACACAGCTTGGGACTATGAGCCTTCAACTTGAGTTTGTTCTCTCTCTGGAGTCATCGTTTACTTCAGCATAATTTTTCTAAATTCATACCCATCCTCTTAACACACACAGACCTCAGAGAGATTTTCATGCATTTAAATGAAAAAGCCAAAGTTCCCTTTCCTCGTTCACATTATGCAGCATTGCCCTTCTCTGTACCTTGTCCTATTTCAGAGCTGTCATGCAAATAAAACCAACTTAAAAAAAAAATCGTTAAAAAGTGTGCATCCTATCAACCTTTTTTCTCCTTGTGCTGTATGTGCAGGAAGAAATCCCTTCTCCTTCCTGCCTTCCTATTTCATATGTTTCCACTTTTTTCCTAATTGTGATACAATACCTTTAGGGTTCCCCAGTTGCCCAGGAAACAAACCCTGACTTCCTTTTCCCCAACATGTAGTATTCACTATTCCATGAAGCTACTGTTTCCTGAAGTGTTTTATTGTGGGTTTTTTCCCTAAACTACTCCAGAAGTGGGAATTCTCCTTTTCAGTCCCTGTACTGGGGCACCCCCTTTCCTTTACCTATCTGAGTCTATCTGGATGAAGCAGTCATTGCATTTTCTACCTCCATCACTGCAGTATCTGACTGAAATTAGCATTATTTCTTCTGATTATGTGAGTGTACTGAACAGTCATCCTTCTGCCAGGCATTCTGCATGGATTCCCATGGGATTGCCATGTTGGCCACAGAACAGAGATCCTCTTTGGCAGACACTAAAGATGGAGAAGGTGGATCTGGCTCTGGGGTTCGTGGTGGGTAGTCACTGGAGGCAGAGGGTGTCAGCAGGAAGGATCATTTGTTTTTCCTCTTGGCTCAAGTGCATGGCACTTGTTATTGGCTCTCCTGGGCAACAACCATAAAGCCAACTCAGACACTCTCCCAGAAGGAGAAAACCATCAGAAAATGAAAAAAAAAAAAAAAAACAAAAAAAAACAAAAAAAAAAAACAAAAAAACCAAACAAACAAACAAAAAAAAAAAATCAACCCTAAAAATTATACCAGGATATATGATGGGGGAGAGATTTAAAGAGTAAAAGGCAGGTTGTCCCTGTGGAACAAGGAGTTTGTTCTTGCTGCAGCTGGAACTCTTTGCAAGGGAATGTGCATGTTGGTGTGGCTGTGGTGGGGAGGTTGCACAAATCACAAGTGGAGTGAACAAGAGACACTGGAGCAGGTATGGAAGAACAACTCAAGGCTTTTGCCTGTAATCCTCTCATGTCTGATATACAGAGACCCCTGATGGCCAAGAGACTGCCTTTTCCAAAATGAAATATACCCTGGAGTAAGATATCCAGTTTGTGGTAAAAATAACTATTATTTCACAGGCCCATGGAAAAGCACCTTCCTGGTAGCAGGAGACTGGCAAATCACAGATGCAAAAATGGATGTGACAGCTTCTGTGCAGAACAGCCATTGGTGAAGTTAAGCTGCCCCATCTTCCCTTTTTCCTTGTATAACTTTGTATTATCTTGATTGTTAGTGACACATGGAAGGTAAAATGGTCTAAGTCGTAATGATTCATGGGATGGGGACTGTTTGTCAGCTTCAATAAATCTGTTAGCCTCTTTGACAGTGAGGAGAAAAGAGCTGTTTTGAATTCATGGTATGTTTTTAAAGTTTCTTTCAAAGAGTACTGTTTTTTCCTCTCCTCTCATGTTTCTCAGAAGAAATCAGTCTGCCAAACTGCTCCAGGAAGCTCTTCTGAGATAGAGACAACCATCTCTGTGTACGGTCTGTACTTGTGAAGCAGAGCACTAAGCCCTTTTCCCATTTAGTCCATATTAATTATCCCTCTGCAGCTCCTCTCTAGTTTCAACTCATCCCAGGCACCAGAAACTTGTGTGGCTGCATCTCGAACAAACCAGAGCCTTTCACTCACCACCTGGTAAGTCAACACTCCAAAAATAAAAATAAATAGAAAGGTTTACTGCTGAAGGATTGAAGCTTTCCACACTTGAAAACTGAATGCCGTGGGACTGTGGACTAAGGCAGATATTTTTAGTGCCATCAATATCTCTTGGAGTTGATATCTCCCAAGACAGATGGTTGTTTCCCACAGAACGTTGTCAAATGTTTGCTCAGCCAAGATCAATTTTGTTCCAAGTCCTTTCCCACCTTCTGGTGAAATACATTTCACTTGCCAGACAAAAAAATTACAGAAACAGCATGAAACCTTGCCACCATAGAAGGTTCTCGTCCCCGTGGCTCTCCTGTGTCCTTTAGCCATGTGACTGACATCTCTCTCGGTGCTGAGGAAGAATAAAAGATGCACTCATGGTGTGAGCACATCAGGGCTCAGGTCTCATGTCAGAGGCTGATTTCCTATGACACCTGCACGTTACTTCTCAGCCTGTCAAAGGGCCTTGCTGCCACGCTTTGCTCTTAGGTCTCCTAGATCCTGAGCTCTTGACCTGCACGCCCCAAATTGATCATGTGAGAAAATTAGGTGCAAGGGGGAAGGAGGAGCAGAATTGGTGCTGAGGAGGGGGCACAGAGAGTCTGACTTTGTGTCCATTGCTAAAAAACTGCAGCTTTCCTTTTAATTACAAACCCATTTGAGTCTGGAGACATGGATGCCCTTTGTGGTGTCCGGCAGCGTGCATGGCTCTGTGCACGTTTTCAGCTGAAATCAGTGGGGAGCAAAGGACTTTTCAAAGGATGATGTGGGATGTATTTATTTTCTTTTCCTGGCTTGTTGCTATTTTTAGCTGAGCCTGACTTGTCACAGTGTAAGAGACAGAGCTGGTTCTTTCCAAAGTACAAGTTCCCTTATAATGCCTGATTGTTACAAGTGAGAAATTACAGCAGCCAGTGATAGCAGCAGTTTCTGAAATGTTATGATGATTCCTTCCTGCTACACTTATCTTGTTGTGGCTCTGTATTTGAAAATTGTTAATACATGGTTGTTTTCTAGCAAGGACTTGGCAATCCAGGCTCAGTAGTGTATCTCTCATTTTTATTGCTTCATACACAAAAATAATACTGATTTAGTATTGTAATTCTAAATCCTTTTGAAAATGCTATGAAATCAAATTCATTCTTCTGCATACTGGAAGGTACATTGGATCATCCAGAATATTCTTTCCATGCTGATCCATAATCTTTATTATTAGCGATTCAGAGGCAGGTGAGGCTCTCATTGGAAGGGAAATAAATGCTATGATGCCCAAAATCATTTTTCATCCTTAATTTAGTTGTCAGAGTGATCTATTCACACCCCCCTGACATCTTAAACAACTCCTATATCCCCAGACTGCTTTTGCAGAACAGGATTATAGTTGAAAGAAATGTGCAGGCCTTGGCATTGTTTGGGATTTGACTGGGATTTATTAATATTTCACTCCTGCATTTTCCTTAGGATTACAGACCCTTGATCCTTAACTCATGTAGGAGGCATTTTCAGCCTCCTCCTGCCAAATGAGCATCTTCACTGTTATCAAAGTACTGTGGATGCATAACCATGTATTAGATACATATATGCCCAACTTATCACTAAATTGTTAACCAGCAGGAACCACTTTCTGCCACCTGGCAAAGTCAAGTGGAAGCCTCGGTGTAAGGCCTTTTCTTATATGGATTTTTTTTTTTTTTTTTTTTTTTTTTTTTAATGGCAACCTGTCAATGGAAGCAAGGTTTGCAGTGTCATAGAGACTTCTGGGAGGGTGCAGATGTGAGGATAACTGATCATTTGGTCTGCAAGTGGGTTTGGGACAACCCAATCCCTATCCGCTTGTACAAAGCCTTCTTGTGCAAAAAAGAAATAAGGGGAATGCAACAATTCCATATATAAAAATCTCGGAAAGAAAAGCCTGAAACATACAGAAACTTTGTGTGTGTGTTTATGTAAGGTGGTGTTTTTTATTAAGCCTTATTTTATCTATGTCACAGAATCACAGAATGGTTTGGAATGGATTTTAAGGACCATCCAGTTCCAACCCCCCTGCCATGAGCAGGGACACTTTTCACTAGACCAGGTTGCTCCAAGCCCCATCCAGCCTGGCTTTGAACACTTCCAGGGATGGGGCAGCCACAGCTTCTCTGGGCAACCTATGCCAGGGCCTCACCACCCTCACAGGGAAGAATTTCTCCCTAATATTTAATCTGATCCTGCCCTCTAATAGTTGAAGCCATTCCCTTTTGTCCTGTCACTACATGCCCAACTTAGCAGCTGGCTTCTCTCCTGCTCTTTTGGGGAGCTTTCTGATCTACTTTAAACTGTAAGGAGAAAAAAAAAAACCTCTTTCTTTCTCCTTAAGAATATTCGTGTGCAAAGGCCAAGATCCTGCTCTTATATTTTTGCTTGGGAGTTTGTCTCCCAGATACATTAATTCATGGAATGTCATCATTGTTAAGATCCAAATTAAGCTGTCTATCCTGTAAAGGATCCCCCCTGCCTGAAGCAAAACAGAACAGTTAATGCATTTTTTTTAAGCAATGCCATTAAGGATGCATAAAAGGCATGTTGTAAATATTAAACTGAGACTATCACTTTTTTTTTCCTTACTCCATAAAGCATAGGAGAAAAATCTACAGGTCAAATTCCTTCTGATGCAAATTAAGCCAGATTCTTTGATTTCAAATGCTTTGTCCATTTCTTTTACTATGGTATTACAGTTTCTTCTTGAGCTCTGAAACAGCCCTGTTAGGATGTTTGAAAATGTGGCAAGTTCAATTATAGAACTATGCAATAGTACAGCTACAAAAACACTTGAATGTGAACAGAGCAAGAACAGAGCACATACATGAATATTTCAAGATATGTTGAGGTCTCCTAAAGCTGCTCCCTAGCCAAGGCAGGTTTGACACAGAGCTCAGGGCTTTATTGTGGCACCCGGTGAGCAATGTTGGCCCAAGGCTGGGTGCATGCATCTCCCGGGCACATTGCCTGCTAGGCTGTTATCCCACCTAGTGGCTGCTCTCCCACCCCACAAGGTGATTTTCTTGCAGGGTATTGGCGAAGTAAGCCAAGGCTTGATGTATTGCTTCAGTTAGCAGTGAATGTGCTTCCACAGTGCTTAGTCAGGTGGTCAAACGTGTGCCCTTGCCTTAACTGTGTTACACCAGGGACAGGTTTCATGTTCACATCATCTGAATTAATGAATCAAATACAGATGCCTGTCTAGTACAGCCAGCTTTCCAGTGTGAGTGCTCTACATCACTCTTCTTACTCACACAATCACAGAATCGTTTGGGTTGGATACCTAAGATCTTTGAGTCCAACCATTACCCAGCATGGCTAGACTCACCACTAACTCATGTCCCCAGGCACAACATCTAAGTGGCTTTTAAATATCTCCAGGGCTGGTGACTCCACCCCTTCTCTGGACATCCTGTTCCAATGCTTAACAACCATTTCAGTGAAGAAATTTTTCCTAACATCCAATCTAAAGATCCCCTGGTGCAACTTGAAGCCATTTCCTCTTGTCCTATCACTTGTTACTTGGGAGAAGACAACCACAACAACCACTCTGTGTCTTCCTCTTAATTTGGGCACATGAGATAATGTGAAGAAGACCTTCCCTGTCCCTGCTTGTGGGACCATCTCAAGTTTTCCCAAGTCCTTAACAGCAGTCACAGGAGTGACTTTTATCTTCTCTGCTGCCAATACACAGGTGTGCACAATACTCCTACTCACTGTCCATCCACTTCCCCATCAGCCCAACACTGGCCTGACTGAAGGCAAAAATAAAATTTGATTGCCTTCCAAAGAAGTAGGGTTCAAGCCAAACTTTTGAGTTGGAATGACATGAAAAAAATATAATTTTAAACATATTTTAATGGCAACAAGAAAAAAAGATTATTTGCCAAAGCACCGCAAGACACTTCCCCCAACTGACAGGGATAATATTTACAGTGAGCCTTTGAGGAGTCCACTGTGAAATCCTCTGTTCCTTCCTTCCAGCCCTGCTCTCTGCCCCTCTATTTCTATGCTACATTTTGCTCTGCTTTCCAAATGTTGCTTTATTGTGAAAATAAGAAAAAATCTGTCCCCACTTAATTCTTTAAGTCACCTCAGTGGTTAAATGCATATCTCACTCTGACTGGAGGGTCCAGCTTTTTAAGTTGATTTCTGTACCCAGAAGAACCCCTTCATTCCTCATCATCTTTTTTTCCCTGGTTTTGATGTTAGTCTTGCTTTGTGGGACTGAAGCACTCAAGAGTAAAGGCAGCTGAAGTTGCCAGCACATGCCTTAAGAGTGTCTGCTGCTCTCTGCAAAGCAGAGATTTAATAATGAAGGTCACCCCAGAAATTTCATGGTTAATCTTTATCTTTTTCTACAGAATAAACAACTCTTCTTCAGAATATAGAACTATAAGAACTATTTTCATGTGTATTAAAAAAAATCACATTGTTATGAAACAAAACCATTGCCCTGGCCATCATTTTTACTAAATAAATCTCAGTATTTAATCTCTTTTTTATTGAAAAAAAAAATATAAGGCAATTAATTGCTTCAGTGTACTGGCAATTATTTAGGTGAAAACATTCCCACCTGTGCTGTATCTGCCAATGTACTGGAATAAAATTTTCCCTAGAAAAGTGAAAAAAGGCCCAGAAAGCTTGACGCATACTTTCTTTTTTCTTTTTCTCTGTTGTACTTTTTTATAGATATATAATTTGGTGATGAAATGCATTTACCATCAGTACTATACTCAATCTAACAGTCAGCTTTTTCTTGCAGAAAACCTGTAGCTCCTTTCTCCCTGAGCTGCTTGCTGCCTGCAGCTGGGAAAGCTTTTCCCATGGCTCCCAATTAGCTGCCTACCCAAGCGGTCTTTTCCAGCTGGATTAGATATCCAAAATTCCCTTCATATGTCCCTCTGCTGCCTGCTACACTTCCATTTGCGTTTCCAGCAATATCCTTTACAAGTGATCTGCCACGCGGTTATGCCACGGGAAGGTTTGCTGGATCTGCAAGCCCATTGCAAGGGTGCAGGGGTGTACTGGCTTTGCATGCCCTGGTTTTTGGTAGTAGGGGGGCCACAGAGGTGGCTCCTGTGAGAAGCTGCTGGAGGCTTCCCACCATGTCCAGCAGAACCAATCCCTGATAGTTCTGAAGATGGACATGCTGCTGGCCAAACCTGGGCCAAGTAGAGAGGTTGGTAATGCCTCTGTGATTACATATTTAAGAAAAATAAAACAAAGGGCACATAGTTTTTCTTCTAGTCAGAGAAGAGGAGAAGGTGAGAATATGTGAGGGAAATAACATGGCGACACCGAGGTCAATAGAGAAGGAGGGGCAGGAGGTGCTCCAGGCACTGGAGCTGAGATTCCTCTGCAGGCTGTGGTGAAGACCATGATGAAGGGGATGCAGAGATCCACCCACAGCCCATGGGGATCCACAGGGGATGCAGAGATCCACCCACAGCCCATGGAGGAGGTGCCCATGCCAGAGCAGGTGGGTGTCTGGAGGAGGCTGTGATCCAGTGGGAGACCCAGTGGAGGGAGAGGGCCCTGCTTCCAGGCTGGAGCAGCCTGTCCTTGGAAGACTGTGCCCCATGGGAAGAGACCCACGTTGCAGCAGTTTTGGGAGGACTGTGTGCCCGTGGGAAGGACTCACATTTGCAGCAGGTGAGGTTTGGCTGCTGCTCATGAGAGGACCCACGCTGGGGAAGTTCACAGAGAACTGTCTCCTGTGGGAGGGAGCCCACAGCCTTACAGGGGAAGGACTCCTCTCCTGGAGAAGCAGAAGAAAATCTCAGTGATGAACTGACCAAAATCCCCATGCCCTGTCTCCCTGCTCTGTCAGTGGGAAGGCAAGAGGGGCTGGGGGGAAAAAGGTGTTTTAAGGCTTTATTTTACTTCTCATTGTCCTCCTCTGATTCTGTTAGTAATAAATCCACTTTGGAACCTAACTTGAGCCTGTTTTGCCCTTGAAGTGTTTTCTCCTGGTCCTTATCTCAACTCATGAACACTTTGTTAATTTTTTTTTCCTTTCCACTGCCCAGCTGTGGCAGGGGAGGGTGGGTGAACAGCTTTCGTGGGTGCCTAGCTTTGGGCCAGTGCCAAACCATGACCAAGGGCCAAAGCTTCTGCAACTTCTGACTGCTCCAGCTTCTTGTCTCCTGTTTTCCCAGGGCAGAGGGATGCTCATGCAGTCTGTGGATGAGAGGGAATTCCCATAGCACAGCAGTATGTGTTTGCAGTGCTGGGGCCAGGGCAGAGCTGAGTGTAGTGTTGTTTTCCCCACTGGGCTGCAGGTCAGTGTCAGGGTACAGAGGGGAAAAAAAAAGTAAAGGAAAACATTTCTTACATTTCTACCACCATGTTTCATAGTTTTTTGTTATTTAAGTCTTGTGGGCAGGAACTCACTACTGAAAACCTATTTCTAGACAAAATCTGGTAATGAGCTCCCACTTAACTGATGATCAGTTTCTAAAAATAATTGCTCTGAAATTAATGATGCAGGGTGTTTTTTTTCTTTGTTTAATCATGCTATCTTTATACTAAGGTAGACCAGAATTATCAGATCAACTCTAATAGCATCATTTGCTGTAATTTGAGATCATAATTCTCAGACTAAACTGAAAGCATCACCTTAAACCTGCAGCAAAGGGCAGCTTCCAGCTTGTTGCACTTGATGCTCCCTGTGTAACAGCATTTTTGACCCTGTTATTTTGAAATGTTTGAGCTTTTAAATATCCTTGGAATGCCAAGAAAAAGACCTAAGGAGGAGAATGAGCTTTGCACTGGGTGATTCTGCTGCATGTTTTAAATATTTCCATGGAATTTGGACTGTAAATATGACACAGGTGTGGGAAACAACTGTGTGTCTTCAGCTCTTGCAGAATCCAGAACCAAGTCTGAGCTCTCAGCAGTTTGTGAGCTGAGCACTGGTAAATTGAGCAAATCTCTTTGTCTGATGGGCTGATCAGAGCAGACAGAATTAGGAGCTTAAAAAATAAAATCACTTTTAGTCCAGTTCCTCTGGATCTGGTGGCTGTCCCTTGGATCCCTCTGTGCCTGTGACGTGTGGGAATGACATCAGTCTGAAGTGAGTGCCTGCTCTGGAAGGCAGAGGGGGATTTTTCTTTGCACTCAGGAGTGTCCCATGCTGTAAGGACTTCATTGGTCTAGTTTCTGTTTAACGTGACTGGTGTATAAAAACGAGTTTTGGTGCTTTTAGTGATTTTTCCTAAGGAGAAGGAATTTTCAGTCTCATCCACTTTTCAAGTTCAGGCCACTGAACTAGGGTCCAGGTATCACCCTACCAGTGTTCATTAACAGCTAATAAAAACCATTAGGTTCTGAAGTACTCTGCTTTTGTCTTTTGCAGAGATCACTTAGCTGCAGATAACCAGGGAGATGCCTGAGAAAAGGAGCAATTACAGGTAATCAATAATCCTCAAATGGCAGCAATTAAAATTCTGAAAAAAATTTAATAAGAAAGCAGGCAAGGTAATAGCAGATCATCAGCCATTCAGAGAGGTTTTGCAGATGTCATCTTGAAGAAAGGAGGAGTTTTTAATTAAATCATAATCTAAGAACGCCATTACTCCTTCATGTGTGACAATTTAGAGTACAAGAAACAGCTTCAAATGGCCATAATCATAAAATATGTGTTTGTTTCCCTCAAAAATGACCCCCTTATCTGGCTGTGTAAAAGAGATGATTCTGCTGAAATGATACAGGAGAGCTGTCTGCTTTTAAATTATCTAATTTCCATCCCCTTTAGCTGGCACAATTTAGTGCAGTAACATATGCATTTGTTTCCAAATAGAGATGTCTGTAGACAACGTTTTTGGTATAACTTTGTCTCCTGCCCCAAGAAGATTATGATTCAGCAGGGCTTGTGTTTCTATGATATGATGAACTTGAGCAGCTTGACTTAGGAATTGCCTTTCCTCAGCTCTAACTGGGGCACAAATTCCATTTTTAGTGATTCTTTTGGAAGCTCAGTCCTGGGGGCCCCCTCAGTGTCTTGAAGGGGCAGACGAGGTGGGTATCCGTAGAGGTCACCTGCTGCTTTCAGAAGAAATGGCTGGTTTGGGGCAGCACCTCTCAAAGCTGCACGAGTGTCTGCTCCCACTCACTGATGATGAGGAGGAGGAAGAAAAGGAAGGGATCCTGAATCACTCAGTAGCTGGCCCAGGCTAGGGGGAACTGGCAGTGGGGATGGACTTAGGGTTCTCAAATCTGCAGTGGCCTCAGGTTGGGGTACCTGTGAGTTATTCCCTGGGTGGGAGACATTTGGCGTCTCTGCAGAGCCTGGAAACTCACCCATGTTGCAGGGAGCATGCCTGAAAGGGTAGGGGTTTTTGGTGTTTTTTTTCTTATTATTATGTGAGGTTGTTTAGAGGGGATTTTTTTAGAGTTTTTCCCTCTGTGGAGGTAGAATTGATGGTTTATTGAACTGGAGAACATTAACTGCTGTGTCTGGGGGTTGGGAGGAGTGGTTTGCTGGAAAATGTGATTGCAACCTTCAGTGTGTGAAAAGCAGCAAGACTCAGCTCTGCCAGGGCTTTGTGTAACTAAAAAACATTGTGGTGATGATGTTCAGGTTGGTGCTGGAGTTGTGCTGCAGGAGGCTGCGGCAAGTGGGGGTGGCTCAGGTGGAGGACTGTGCTCTCTGCCTCCCACCCCAAGGCCCCTTGGAGGCAGGCAGTGGGTTAAAGGTCTTTTCTCTTCTTGTTTAAATATCTGCAGTTTTATTGAAGCTGGTGAGACTGCTCACAGGAGAGAGATTAAGTATTCATGCAAGCATTTGCAAGGTGAGCCGTTCGACCTTGCTCTGCCTGATTTCCTTGCCCAGCTGTACAGCAGAGCGCTGAACATGAGCCACCTGTGTCAGAAAGGAAGGATATTTGCTGTGTCTGTCTCCAGCCAACTTGGGGTATCAAAGATGGGCACCTTTTGGGACACAGAGGCCTCTTTTTCTTGTAACCTGCACCTGAATTAGGTGTCTGGGGCAGCCTGAAGGAGACATTATGAATTGCCATGTCTGTCCCCTTCTGCTGACCTAAACTCGCAGCTCCCAAGCTTTGCCCAGGGAGCAGCTCCTGTCAAGGGGCAGGCAGGAGTTACAAATCAAGTACCTGCTATTCCTTTCCTTGTCCAGCTGCTCGATAACTTCAGAAACCTCTTATGCAGTACCCACTGTGCTCAGGGCTTGAGCTGTGTGGCTGCCTCAAGGTACAGCCTTCACACCAAAATCAGCACACCTGAAACACTCATTTGAACAGCCCAAAAGTTTTACATTCAATATATGTACTGGGATGGATCCGAACACTGCCTTGCTGTTCATTCTCTGCTCCTTTAAACAGAAACCTGTGGATAATTTTATAAAAAAAATCAGATGTGTTAAATATCACCTGGGAGAGGCCAGATAGCTACTTAAGAGTAAGTTAAAAAAAACAAAAAACAAGGGTTTTTTGTAAGAACAGGGCAACAAATGAAACCTTGTAGCCACTGGCAATGGTGGCTGTTTAATAAGAGTTGATAAGGAGGCATTATCTTGCCTCAGAATGGTTGCCCTGTAATGGATACCACATCTGGGCCAGTGCTTGGTCTCTTGCAAGACATCTGGGCAAGGGAAAGCTCTGCAGTAAGGCCAGGCTGGCTGCTGCCTGGAAGATGTTGGAGAGGAACATTCTCAAAGTCCAGATCATTTCCCTTAAAAGCAAATTTTCCTCATCCTCCCCCAAGTACCCAGCACTGCACACATACAAATTGCAAAACATTTGTGCTTCTCTACTTCCTGCTTTGTCAGAGCACATGGCTCTTGCCTCTATACAAACACTAAATTTTAAGTAGATGAGTTTTTCACTCCTTTGGTTTGCACGTGCCTGAAGTACCATCAAATTGTACTGTTGACTGTCTTGGGGCTTTTCCAAAGCTGACAAGGGGTGAAGAGTAGGATTCAGATCATGTTGGGTCCCATATAATGCTTGTAGGCAAGAAAATGTCTTCTCTGCAGACCATGACCAGCAGTACTTAGAGAAAAAATAGAAGGAAAACAGAAGATGCTCTTTCTTTTTATTTTTCTTTTCTCCATCATTAAGGTTTCCATCAGAGCCTCTGCAGTTGCCAACCATGGAACATTCCAGTGTGTTCTCAGATTTCTATGATTCCTGTATATTTGTGAGGAGGAAAAACTGAGCCACTTACAAACTGATGATCAGAGGGGCCTCTCTGTGCAGCTGATGCCCTCATTTTCTAGGTCAGACTAGCAATTAGAGAACAACTTTCTTTGTCCTTCCTTTGACAAAAAAAGGTGATGCCAATGTCTACATCCTGAAGTAACTAGAGCAGCTGGTCCTGGTTGGCTCTGAGATTTCAAAACATGTAAATGCATGTTTAGCCTTAAAGAAACACAATAAAATCCCTGAGATTTGAGGGTTTAAATAAGCTACTTGTGTGGTTATGAATCACTAACAACAGGAAGGATTTGTAAGGCCTGGATGTATCTCCTCCATGGGATTAGCTTTGTTGGAGAAGCTAAATTTGAACTATAAACTTGGAGACAGTAGTTGTATGCAAAGAGAGGTAAACAAAGCCAAGGAAGCTCTGCTCTGTGAGTCTTATTCAGGAGATCTCTGGTTCTAATTATTTTTTGAGTCCTTTAAATACCAACTCCTTGAGCCCCGCAGAGCATCTCTGCACTCCTTGCAGCAGGATGAAAGCCAGCTGCTGAGGAGCTGCAGCTTCAATTGTTCCCTCTCTCCCTTGGGGGAAAAAAGAGGATAATTGGCTTCAAGATCATCCAGGGGCTGTAACTTGAATCTCCTGAAGCAGCAGAGCAACTCTGGGTGTATATAAAGTTCCCGCTTGCCCACATTGGTGTTTCCTGCTCCAGCATGCTGGCCTAGCTGTCCTCTAGTTTCTCCAGAGAAGCTCAGAAAGACCCAAGAAGTATCAAAAGGATGATGATACTTTCCAGTTTGTGGGGTTTCTATTTTTATCATCTCTGGATGAAGCCCAAGATACATTCTCAAATACACTGTCAGCAATACTCTTGGTCTTCTCCTTTTCCTTTCTGCTTTGGTGCAAAGGTTAAAGCAAGGGCCAGTTTTGCTTATAACAGGTTTAAAAAGGAGTAGAACTCAATGGAAGCCTTACCAGCAAGCCTTGCTTTCCCACCCAGCAGGGATGAAGCATGTGGCAAATTGTTAAACTGAATATCGCGTTCTGTGCTTCAGCAGGAGCCAAGCAAGAGGTGCTACAATTACAACTTCATTCCCTGATCACCTGCCTCAGCATGGCAGCAATAAGCATCCACAATTTGTCACTGCATGGCCAATTAATCTTTAAGCAGAAGTGGCATCTTAATTGTATCCACTAATAGTCAGCTTCAATCAGAAATCACTGTTAGTCATTCCAGCTAGACTGGCTGGGGCTCCCAGCTCCTTCTTTTGCTGATTAAGGGACTCAAATGAGATCATTGTGGTTTTATTTATGTATACAATCAACAAAAGGGGGAGGAGGGGTTTAGTGTCAGCCACATAAACTCTGGGGCATCTTTATCACTTGGCATTAAGCTGGGGAGACAGCACAGCTGGGATTTATGGGTTAGTGCGTGTGGCTCTTTTTTATGGCTTTTGCATGTTTTAGGCAGAACTGGGCTTGTGGATGGAAAAACTGATGGGAGGGAGGGTCTTGGGTTTTAATTTTGTAGTTCCTGTTTATGACAGTAGTCATAAATTTCAAGGTGTTTTGTGGTGAGGCTGTAGCTTTCAATTATTGGTGTAGAGATGCAAATGTGAGCAAGCAGAGTGAGAGCAAATCCCATTCCAAAGCAAATGTTTGAGTGTGAGAGTCTGCAAAAATTGCTTGATGAATTCTGAATCTCTTCCCATTTTGTGGCAGACTGAGATTAAACCTGCAGGCTCTTGGGTTCAGCAACTGAGCAGAGAACTGAACAATCTCCCCTTCTCACAAGTCCTGAGGACTTTCCTCTCTCATGAGTACTTCTGGCTCTTGAGGTATAGCCACCCTCTCAGGGCACCTGGACAGGAAATACATGTGCAGGGTTTGAGCTGGGGATGCACAAGGGTAGCATGGAAGCAGGATAGGGCCAGCAGAACCTTTAAGGATGAGGTGAGATTTCCCTAACCTAGAGAGGAGCCTGTGCCTGCTTTTCCACCCCATTAAATCACACTGTGGATCAATAGCAGACAAATTATTCTGGTTGCCAGTGGCTAGTTTGTGAGATTTTTCTTCATTACTGCTTCAGGTGAAGAGCTGCTGTGGAAGGAGAAGGATGCAACTAATTTATTTTCTTTCCTGGACAATAATTACCCAGATATGTAAACCCTGCTCGCCAGATGTGAATACAAGGGCTTTTTGGTTAAGCTCCTCCTATCAGATGACTTCAGCTCCCCTTGCAAACTCCCAAGTACAGCTCAAAGGCTTCAGAATTACTGTAGCAGTGAAGAGCTTTACGCAGTTACTTGAAGAGAGGGTGTGCTGGAAGAGATGGCTCAGTTAGAACTGCGGTGTGGCACTGTGAGGCATAGGAGGAAATGGAAAGTGCTGGGTGACACAGGAAGCCTCAGCGGGAGGTGGACAAATCTCAGCTCCTAAGTCCTGCAGAAACCTCATGTCCTTTCATGTCACAAATAAGACTTTACCACAGAGCTCTGGAACCCTCTTCCTTGCTGCTGTATTGACCTCCAGGAGTAGAAAAGGAAAATGTTTCTGTAGCACCCTGAAGGCTTAAGAGAAGCTGCTTCACCCTACTGTGGGTGTGCAAACACTGACGTGCACTGCCTGGACTCTTCCCAGCTGGGGTTTCCTGCTGGTGCTCCTGCACGGCTGGGAAATGAAAAGCACTTGCACCAAATAAATAAATCTGCTCTGAGATTTCCTCCTTTCTCTGCCTGCCAGCATCTCTGAGGACAGGTGATGTTTAATAACTGTTCTCTGCTGTTAATCTGCTGTTAACTTCACCGCTGCTTTTTTTTTTTTGGGTTTTTTGTTTGTTTGTTTGTTTTTTGTTTTGTTTTTTTGTGTGTGTGTGTGTGTGTGTGAACTCCATTTTTGCTGTAAGAAACTCCTTTCCTTGCTCCTTGTTGCCCCTTGCATCTCCACTTCCTTAGAACTGAGCACATGTCCTCCCTTCCTTCTATTTCTTCTTTCCCTCTGCTTCTGAATTACTTGATACAGCACCCAGCTCCCTGCCCTGTGTGGCCTGTCCTGGCCATAGACCTCAGCCTGTTTTCTGTTAGGTGCCCTATCCCTGGAAACACTCAAGGCCAGGCTGCACAGGGCTCAGTCCAACCTGATCTAGTGGAAGGTGTCCCTGCTTATTCGAAGGGGGCTGGACTGGAGGGCCTTTAAAGGTCCCTTCCAATCCAAACCAGTCTACAATTCTATGGCTGCTGGGCCCCCAGACACTTGGCCCAGGGGGGTTTTACTTGCAATATCCACAGGTTTTCAGACATGGGGCTAAGGTTCAACTGCTGGTGCTTTTTCAAAACCGACTAGATGAAGGTGTGATGCTACATAAAAGGCGAAAGAATTCCATTGCCTTATTTGCATGTTTTTGATGCCAGACACATCAATAAACAGAAGAAATGCTGGTTAAAGACCAGAGGAGTTGTAATTAACACATTAAAGAGATCAACTGACTGCAAGATCAAAAGTGGAGTAGGAAGTGAAACCCCCATGTAATGTGACCCTGGCTTTGTGTCGGTGATTTGATTTATGTCAACGGTAAAGGGCCATAGGAAGCTGATGCTGCCTTGTAAACTCCTTTTCCTTTCATGTAAACTACTTCCCACAGTCTGGCACCAAACAGATAATTTCCCTCTCCTTCTTGTCTCTTTATAATAGCATAATCTTCATGATCTGATTCCTGCCTTTACTGTGTACTCACTCACTGCTAAACAAACTTCTGTACATGTGCCAGGCAGTATTTTGTTGACAAAAAATCACTTTGTCACTAGAATTATGCATATGCACCTGATGAAATCCCTTCAACTAACAGAATCGTTTTAGTCACATAAATTTACTCAACTAAATTATATTAGAAGGATTAAACCAAGAATTTCATCAAACTCCTTCCTCTAAGGAAAGAATTTCACTGATCCTCTCTGAAGTTGAAGAGACCTGTGCAGTCAAATGTATTTATTCTATGAACAAATCTGCCATGGCCTTAAAATTGCTGCAGCAGAACACAGAGATGCAGAGATGTATTAGATGAGCAAACTGATGTGGTGAGATCAGGACTGAAGTTTCTCTGTGAGATGTAGCACTACAGGGAACTTGGTTTTTGGATGTCAGGTCTCCATTATCATCACCACAAGAAGTGAGGCTTTGGTTCCCATATGACTCTCATAACAGAGCACCTGAGAATGGCAAAAAGTTAATTCTTTCAGATGCGGAAAGGAGACTGCCAGTATGCAAAAATCAAAATAAGCAAATACTGCAAATGTATTGGTGTTTCCACCTCTTTTTGGAGACTTTCTGCTTCATGATCAGTTCTCCTGAATGTTATCCTAGGCCAGGCTTGGCTGCTGCTCTTTGAGTAGCTATGCTAAAGCAGGGAAATGCTATGCTTGTCTCTTCTGCAGCACCTTTAATTTTGTGTGCTCAGTGGTGGAAGAAGTTGGGTATGGAGGAAAGAAAGAAAAAAATCCATCATTTTTTATAGCCAGAGAGGTCACAGAGATAGAAAATGCTTCTTACTTTCCTGTGTGGTAATGCCTAATGATATGCTGTCATCTCTTCTGCCATAGACAGCCTTGATTTCCTCCCTTAGGTCTTTCTACAGCTGGATGATAGGTGAAAAGGGATCCCCCCAGGCATTCATCTCTGCTGGGAGCCTGCATACAGTTATAATAATTAGTAATAATTAATAATAATGACTCAAATTATTACTCCTGGCTGTGTTCTGATGAAGCTCTGAAGGCCTTTTGCACAGAGGGATAAGAACTGATCTCCTGTTCAGCCTAAGTCTGTCTCATGCCAGCGTAAGGCAAATTATTTGGAGCATTGCCATGATTTTTTTCCCAGAGTGCTGGGTTTGGAGAAATCAAGCCATAAGGGTTATTTATACATAAGGGTTTTACTCCTTGTGTGGATGCAGAGCTGGGATAAAGCCACCTAGAAATTCATCTGGGCATTTACATCCCTTGCAGAAATTTCTGGCTTGTGACTCACTGCTGTTACCTCTAATGAGGCATTCTTTTTGTAACTGTTTTTGGTTTGGAGTGGGATTTCACACTTTTTCAGTGTAGCTTTTCCCAGGGGCTCTCTTCCATGCATGGGTTCCCTCCATGTCCTTCTGTCTGGGAAATGTGCAGGGACTTTGCCCCAGCTCTCTTCTCCATGGTGACTGGGCAGGGGATGCACTTCCATGGCCAAGGGCTGGCATGAAATTAACACTGCATCAGTTATCTGCTCCTTCTCTGACCTGCAAGCCAGTATTTTTATTATAAAAGCATTAAAAATGCCACAAGGTATGTCTGTGAAGTCAGAAACCCACTAATTTTAAGTCTGGTATTGAATAAGGACAAGTGTGTATACGGTGCTGGAGCTGGTACCGCTTTCTGTTCAGGCAGGGTTTCTTCCCTTTGCCAACTGATTCATCTCTAAAATAAACAACCAGTGTTGAAATTAAAGCACATTAATATAGCTTATTTGTAAATAAAAACGAAAGTTAGCCAGACAGAGTAGAAACATAAATAGAGACCAAATGTTATCATATAATGAGAGATGATTCTCCTGTTTAGAAAAAGACTTTCATTCCCCTGCATGCTCATGGTAATAAAGCAGGAGGCACATGGGCTGCTGGTACAGCAGAAATGCCATTGCCTAGTACTGTGGAGATAAATCTGTTACTTGAATGTTCATCAGTTATAAAAACCATTTTGAAGGCCCGCAGCAATTATCCACTCGAGGGGTTTTCCTGGAAACTCTTCTCAAAAAAGTTTCTTTTGGTGAATTGAATTGCAAATATCCTGTCACGTCTGGGGGAAGAGAGGGAGAAAGAAGCCCAAACCTCCACTGCTTCCCCTGAAAATTACCCGAGTGTGTGGAGGTGGTTTGGGGGTTTAATAACTTGCCATAAAGAAACAGAGAGGTTATGGTCACAGCCATGTGTCTTGGGTTGACTGTATGATGCTTTTATCCCCAGTCATCTGTTCTGTTTATGCTGAATAATAAGTTTTGCACCTTTAAGACCAGGGAGGGGACTTTTCTGAGTTTGTCTCTCTTTTGGAGCAGCAAGAGGTTTTATTGTTTAATATTGTTTAGGTTTTCTTGTTTAATAAACACTTTTTTCCACTCTTCTCCAAGGAGGTATTTTTCCCAAACTGGTTGGGGGAGGGGCCAATTGAATCTGCTTCCTAGAGGAACCCCTCTGGGGGTTCTCTCCCAAATTTGCCCTGAACCAGGACACCACGTAATCTGGGGGACATGGCTGAGTGCTGCTGCTCCCAGGCAAGGACAGCTCGTGGATGGATATTAAGATGGAGATTATTCAGTGCGATGCACTTGAGCTGCACGGGGAAGAATTAATTGACACCTAGATGTATTGGGGGTAAGGATGGTGACAACATATGATAAATGAAACACACAGCAGTGAGAGCAGATGTATGCTGGAAGGACAGCATGATAAATGTACATCTTGATACTTACAGTGCCTGAGAAAAAGCTCCCGATCTAATACTGCTTCAGTAGCTGCAGTCGTGTTTGAGTACAGCGGGTACTTGATTGATTTAATTAGTTCTCATTAATGGCACTGAAGATAGTTCAACAACAAGACCCAGAGAGTTGTGCTGAAGCGTTTGCATGTTAATTGCTCAATGATTTGTGTTGTGGGACGGCTCTTTTGCATAAATACAAATTAGGCAGTAAGTTGTTTGGAAACACCGATGCCTATCTTTGCAGGGAGCAGGGTCTGTGCTGCATCAAGAACCTTCCCCAGCCCAGCATGGGCTCTCTGTGTCCCAGGAAGGTTTACAGCCTCCAACAAGGCTCTGGCCACAGCCTGCAGGGCTCCTTCCCTCAACATCCCCCTCTCTGCTCACATGAATAGAATGAACCTTAAAAATCAATATTCTCATTAAAGCTTATAAATCATTCTTTTGATCTACATTGACTCTGAGGAGTGAGCAAGCTGGCCCAGAGAAAATTAAAATAGCCCCTAAGGCTATATCTACTCAAATTTATTTATTTTTTTAAACTTTTCTCATAATAGCATTTTCAAATTCAATTTAGTACTCATATCAACAGCAAAATGATGTCTGGTCAAACAAGCACACTTCCTTCCAATATTTATTATTTTATGTAAGAAGTAGGTAATCTTGATATTTCCTGACTTACGTGCAAGTTACCTGTCACTGCCCTGGACTTCACTGCTATTTGTAGCTCTCCATGTCTGACATGGCATTTTTCATGCTGTCTTGGTTTTTACAAGACAGGTGTCTGTTAGGACACAAAAGACAGAAAAAGCCTCCCTTGGAATGTAGAATGTAAACCCTCTCCCTCTGAATTATTAGAATCTTTATATTAAGGGTCTCTCAGGCAAAGATATGGGAATAGGAATAACAGTTCTTTACTCGTATGTATAATAAAGCAAACAAACAACAACAACTACAGCATTAACGAGAAACAGAACCCGGAGCCCAGTGACAGCCTTTTGGCTGTGGCACTTTCCCCTGCGGTGCAGTTCCAGTCACAGCTGGCAGGGGTGCTGGTGGCTCCCGGTGGGCAGGGCAGGTGAGCTCTGTGAGGCTGAAGAGGATGCTGTGGGCACGGGGAGCACGTGGCAGTGGTGGCACGTGGCAGTGGCGGGGTGGAAGAGAGGCTTTGCTTCACAAACCCCGGGGGTGGCCAATCTCGGTGCCCCTAACAGGACTCTCGGAAGCAGCAGGCTGGAAATGGCAGGAATGAACAGAAATCCTGGGGCAGTGAATGAGAATGTCCCAAAACTCCACAGCAAATAGTTGGAAACTGCAAGGTGTCCTGGCAGGGCAGGGGAATGTGGGGGCCCAGCAGCAGAAGAAAGGTTCCCTGCTGGGTCACGGTGGTGGTAGGAGAAGGCAGCAAGGATGGAGTCTCACAGTGGTGGTGAATCCTCTCCACTATGCCCACAGTCTGTCTCCCCTCCAGTGCCTCCAGTGCTCTTGACAGAGCAAGAGCCAGCCATGAGGGTGAACACAGAAGATGAAAACATGGGATGGCCCAGTACCAGATTGGCTGGACATGGGAAGAGCAGGAGCTGTGTGGTATTTCCTAATCCTGGTGCACCTGGGGAGGTGTGGGGGGAAAGCTGGAACAGAGGATAGAGGTGGTGGCATGTTCTTACTGGAGTGTAATTACTGAGTGATAAAATTACAGACTATTGCTTTTGAGTAGGTTAAACTCATCTGGGCAAGTGTCCTGGTTTTGGGCAAATTTGGGAGAGAATCCCTAAAGGGGTTCCTCTAGGAAACAGATTCAATTGTTCAGGAAAAATACCTCCTTGGAGAAAAGTGGAAAAAAACATTTATTAAAAAAGGAAACCTAAACAATATTAAACAATAAAACTTCTTGCTGCTCCAAAAGAGAGACAAACTCAGAAAGTCCCCTTGGTGGGCTGCAGCTCAGCTCACTCAGTCTCTGATCAGTCCCTCCGGCGCTGGAAATGCCGTGGCCCAGGCCACAGGTGCGAGCTGCCGCTGCTCTTCTGGGTGTTCAGTCCAGAGCAGGTTTGAGCAGGTCCAAAGAAAAGGAAAAGCCACAGTCCAGGGAACTTCTTCACCTCAGCTAGCTAAATCTAACTAAAAGCAAAGGAGAGCTCTGTCCCACTGTCTGTCCATCCACAGACAACACAGTCCAGCAGCAGGAATGTGGAGGAGTGAGTGCAGTTCTCTGATAACAAACTCCGCGCTTCTTCTCCCCCCTCTTCTCTCCTGGAACAAGTCTTAAAGGTGCAAAACTTATTATTCAGCATAAACAGAACAGATGACTGGGGATAAAAGCATCATACAGTCAACCCAGGACAGCCAGTCATAATTCTGGTGTTGCATTTGTTTTGTAGACTTTGTTTTGGTAACCTTATGACTGTTTAAAGGGGTAATGTTTGCAGGTGGTGTTATTTGCTGATAAAAGAAACCACAACAGGACGTTAACTGCAGCAGGGGAATTCCCAAGCAAGGTGTACATCACCAGAGGGCTGCATCTTGGAGCAGGAAATCATCAAGGTAATGTGCTTGTCCTTTAAAAGAGGGGTATTATTGCAATGGGCCCCAGATGGGTAATAATTTACATAGACTCAATGTATTTCAGAAGGCTGATCAATCTGTCTTTATTAAGAAACCCATTGCTCTTATCGACAGTCATGATACAGGTGGACCCAATTGGTCCCCCAATCCAAACACCATCAACATTGGCTAATTAAGAAACCACCCTTTGGTAAACAAATCTCCATAACACATTCCACTTGTTCACAACAACAGGTGCAGCAAGTGAAGATAAGAATTGTTGCTCCTTCTTTTCTCTGCTCTTCTCACAGACTTTTCCAGGATGATGCCTGGGAAAGTTATCTGTTTCTCTCTGTGGCCAGAGAGCTGCTGCCACAGAGGGGTAGAGCTTTATTCTGGTCTCTAGAATAGTTTAAAAGAACGGGAATTAAAAAATCTGTTTTATCGGCCATTTCTATGTGAAAACCAACATAATGGGTCTGTGCATGTCCTTTCTTTCACCTGCACCTTCTTTCTTTCTTCAGGAGCCATAATGCTTGGTAGCATCACAGGGAGATCTAATTTGACAAGTGAAAGACTGCATTTGACTCCAGTTCTGCCAGCCACGGACTACAAAACCTCTGTCTGAGGTTTTGAGTCCCTTGATCTGCCTTGCTGTGAGCCAGAGAAGAGCACATGTGCCTGCCTCCGCCAGTGCTCCCTGACTGCAGAGGCACTGTGAGATGGTCCTTTCTCAAAGGCCAGAAAGAACCAAAAAATGCTTCTCACGGATAAGGATTCAATCCCAGCTGTGAGCACATGGGCAGAAATGCATGTTCTGGCTGGACTCCTCTGGATGTAGCCCAGAGATGTTGTATGCTGTATTTCAGTGCTGAGAGGGGACATACCTTTTGGAAGCATTTAAAGATATCATCCTCCACAACTGTGGTTTCAAGCAGTCCAGCCTTGGGGTGTCTGGGAGCTGTTTTCAGGCTGAGTTCAGTGTCCTTTGCCCACACTGGATGTGCTGGATGCTCTCTTTGCCTGCACTGAGTGTGCCTCCCGAGGGACAGTAATAAATCACAGGCAGCTTCTCACCTCCAACCACAGGGCAGCATCATGTGCATGGACATGGGAATGGTTTATGTAGAAGAATTAACTGTACAGCTGTCCTGGCTCATGAGGGCCACTTCAGAAATTAAAGGCAGTGTTCAGGAGCTGGCTCAGCTGTCTCCTGGCAAATCTGTTCCCAGTGTGTGCTGCTGGATGACCATAGGCAAAATGCAAGCTGTGCTTCCAAAATAACTTTTTCATCACCTTTGTGTTTTTTTTTTTTTTTCCATCTTTTTTCCATACCTGATGCTGTACTTAGAAGTTGTGGGAGAAGCAAGGTGTGTGTACTGATGTATGCTGTCCATGTTCTTGGCCAGCCATGGCTTTCTGGACTGGAGGCTGCAACATGTTCAAGTCTCACCTGTTTTGTGTTTTTACTTCCTACTTTTATCATGGGAAGTCTTTTTTACACTGTGAAAAAGTGGCTTGTGTGGTCACCTTGAAAAAGTTATTAGGGCTAAGCCAGGAATTTGGGGTTACAGTGACAGAGCTGGTACAGGCTGGTGTGGGGCATTTGGCTTATACCTCCCCAGACCCAAAGGGACACCTTTGCACAGGGTTTGGGAGGAGTACTGTCTGCTGCCCCCATGGAGCTCAGAGAATGTAGCAATTTCAAAAGAGACACAAAACAGCATTTGTCTTGGTGGCAGCGAGAAATCAGGTTCTGTATTTATGGATGCAGTGTGAAGCAGTTGCATCATCTGTAAGTTATTCTTTGTGATTAGACAAGTCACTGAACTCATTTAACCTGTAGCTTTGGCAATGTGATTGCATTAAGAGAGGGCTGAGAAAAGAATTTCTCTTCTTGAAGAAAATCATAGATGTTGACCTTCTGTTTTGCCCTGAAGGAAGGCAAAGAAAGATGAAAATTAAGAGGTTTTGAAAAGGCAAAACTCACAGTGTTTTCAATTTACTGTAGCTCTTTTACTCTATCAGGTCGTTTTGATGCTAAGATTAAAGTGACTCCAATAAAATACATTCTACAATTATTTCCCAGAGGTTATTCCTGTTGAGTGCAATTTTCCAGATGGGAAGCCCATGAGACTGGGAAACTTCCCAGTAGGTCTAGAGACCCGCAGGTTCTCTGTGCTGGGAAGGACATGAATCCCCAGCACTGACTCGCAGTTTGTCAGTACCTGTGGCTGACATTACAGCCATGCTCAGCAGCATTCCTACATAACCACGAGCTGGGATCAGCTGAGTTTTGGGACAGGGAGGATAACTGATTAGCAGGAATAAGATATCTTTCCCCTCTGAACTAGTAAAAGACTAAATGCTTGGTATTGTTAGGAGATTTTTGTATGTTTTTCCTAATGGGGCCTTTTTTTGTGCAAAACAGCAGGATTTCTGCACAAAATCCACTCTGAAACCAACAGAGAACTTTCTGAGTAACACAGCTGAGTTTCCTGAGGTGTAACCCTTTCTCAAAGAATTATTTTCTCAAGTACAGTCCCTTGGTTTATAGATTTGATGTGAAGATAACCTGGTGCAGAAGGCTGCTTTACAGCCCGTGCCCTTTCTATGAATGCTGTGCTTTTCCTGAAATTGTCTCCAGCCCTGTATCAATTCTATAGAGAATTTGTTTTAATAATAACTAGTCTAAAAAGAAACAAATTTCATTATCTAAGAACAAAAGGGACCTTGGCTTTTAAAATATACAACCTGGCCATGTGATGCACACCCTCTTTGAGCAGGAAGGGTAGGAATCCTGTACCTCCTGACTTGAAGGTGTATGAGAAAGACCTTGGCCTTTTATCCTATTCAAATACTTGTATTAAAAGCCCACCCTTGAAGTTCCCAACTCGGCAAAATTCTTTGTTGCTGTTGTGGAGGGAAGTGTTGCTCATCACTTTGTCAGCTGTATCTTGGGAGTTACTGGCAGTTTTCATTAAACTAGGATTTAGAATAAGCAAGTTGCAGTGGTCCAACCATAAATATCAAATAGAGGTTGTTTGAGAACTGATACCATATTTTTGGGCAGGATAGCTGAAATAAATTTATTTCTGAAAGGAGTACTTGTAATTTGATAGAAACTCACTGTACAAACTAGCCGGGGTGAATGGTGCTTTTTGACTGAGTAAGTAAAAACCTTTGGCTGTCTACAGACAAAACCTTATAAGAACCCTGTTTATGTAAAAAATCCTTCATTTCCATTATTATGCAGGAAAACCTCAAGGGAACAAAGATTTATATGCATGTCTTGGCCTGCTTTCTACTGTGAATAAGCAGGTCGTATCTGCAGTATGAGCTATCCTTCAAAAGATGTCAAAACTTTCCCTCCCCTTGGAGAAAGAAGGTATCTGGCCTTGTGAGTGAAGGTGACTTCTTCCAGGCTGTCATTCAATGCTGAGGTTCCACATTCTGCTTTTCACCTCTTCTTTTATGGGATGATGAAAATACAAAATCTAAATTTTCAGTAAAATAGCTCATAATTTGATATGTGTGAATCTGGTTACAGTGAGAACTTTGCCCTGTAGGTTTGCCTGGATATTATTTTTTTTCCTAACACTCTTATTTGGGCTTATGTATTTGTGTTTTGGTTTGGGTCTGCCTCACATTTCTAAATTTAGGTGAAAATGATGATGTGTTTTTACCATTTCCCATGTGAATGGGTTCCTAGCAGCTTTACAGGGTTGATAATAGCCAAGCATGGAGGCATGTGCTGAGAGCAGCACAGAGGGAGGCCAGTCAAAGTGGGCAGAAAAGCTAAGACCTGCAATTCTATAAAACAGGGTCTCCCTTTACATTGGACCCAATCTTCTTCTTCAGGCAAAGCTTTTCACTTGCTACAGACACAAATCCCAGCTCATTCTTACTGCTGCGCTCCCAATTTTATTGCTGTGGTAGCACTAATGGAATTGCTCAGTGGTAGGGCATGTGGTTTCCCACCAGTCTCTCTGCCCCAGCCATCAAATGTGCTTTTCCCTTCCTCCTGCTGAGCTTTGAGCCACTTTCAAAGGGTCTAAAAGGAATTCGTGTGGTGCTGAGCTTTAGCGGCACCAGTGCTACTATATTCACCTGGTCTTTCCCATGAGCAGGTGAGAGCTGTTTATGACTGTGGAGCAAGGGCAATTAATTTTCATTAGTCATTCCTAGTTTTAGGAATAACCACAGGTTCCCAGCAAGCATCTGTGTCTTGGTTTGAAAAGACAGGAGTCTGTGAAGGAAGGCAAGGGCCTCCTGTGAAATGGAAAAAGTAAACCCCCTCCCTCCGAATTACCACAATTTCAAAATAAAAAGGCTCTCAGGCAAAGATATGGGAATGGGAATAACAGTTCTTTACTAGGAAAAAACTAAATAATAATAAAAAAAAAGTAATTAGTACAAACAAAACTACTGATAGAGTCAGAAACCTGACACCCTGAGGAGTCAGGGTGTTGGTGATACTCCAGCTAAATGGTGGCTGCTCCTCCTGGAGTGGCAGATGAAATGCGGCTGAAGTGATGATCCAGTAGAAGGGTGTAGTTTTCTCTGAAGGTCTGGTGATAGAGTAGATGGGCCTGGTCTTCCTCTGGGAATCCAGTGAAGAGGCTGTGCTGATGGCTCAAGAAATGCTGATTTCATGACAATGCACTGGTGAATCCCAGTGTGAGAGACGTTCCCAAGAAACCACAAAGATCTTCCCTTGGCTACAGAAAGATACACAGAAATGCTTTTCTGGAGGGAGGCCATCAGGAGTCAGGTGTAGGGACTGGCAGAAGCAAAGCTCTAATAGAGTAGTAAAGTTGCTTTGGGTAATGTTCTTAGAGAAAGGAATTCTAATTTAATGAATAACGATAAGAATGGGGAACAGGATGCTTGCAACTGAAGGAAAGGGGCTCTGCATGTTTCTCAGCAGAGACACAGGCCCAGGGTGATGGTGTAGAGTTTCTGTAATTAATTTTTTAAAACTTGCTAAATGTCTTAATCTTGTAGGATAAAACTATCTTGCTTAACCAGCTGCTGGTGGATTCTGTGAGAAAGATAAGAATTAAGTTTGTTTCAGGATATTTACTTGAACAACAGAAATTTGTATTCTCTTATTCAATCAGTTGTTGTCTTGTTATGAGGCTGAGAGAGGCTGTGAGCAGTGTTCAAGAAACAGGCTCTAAGGGGAGATGTCTCAGTTTATTGGTCCCATTTGAAAAATTACATCCCTTCATCTCCTCCAAAAAAGAGCAGTGATCTCCTCCTGCTCCCACTCATCACTTGCAATATCGCAGCCTTGTGCAGCTTGTAATCACAGTGCCAGAGCAATAATACTTCTTCCAGGGCCTGCAGCTCCCCAGAAACACAAACGAACTGCCGGCAGAGTTTTTCCTCCTTCTCACCGACATGCAAAGACATGGCTCTCTGGAGCCTGGGGGATCTCAGCCCATCTGTGGAAATAAAGGGACTTCTGAGGGTATTTTTTTTAACCTTGAAGGCTGGAAGAAGTGGCATCCACAGCTAGTTACCCCATGGGGGTGGTGGAGAAAGCCAAGGAATAGAGACAGGAGTATGTGTCACTAAATGAATGTACCTGCTCTGCTGTGGGACAGCTACATCAGCATCACTGCTGTCACCTGGCACGAACACGGGCATTAAGTGAGAATGAGTCTGTCACACTTCATTTACCAGGCTTTGATGATGGATTTGGTGAAGTTGTTGTTTGGGATGATCGACTTTTCTCTTGTATAAATGTCACAGGAGCACTTGATGGGTCTGATGGCATCAGCGTGGTGGTGCAAAGGTAGCTGTAATGTACTGGGAGAAACAGAGCTGAGCAGGAATACCAGCTGTGGAAAGGGAAGGCTGTGGGAAGTCTGCAAACTGCTACAGCAGCTTGGCCCAATGGATGGGTGTTCCCCTTTGGGAATAAACTCCAATTACCAAAGGTCTGGTTCAATATATGCACAGGGGAGCCCTGAGCCCTAATAGTGCATCTTGTGGGGGCTTCACATTAATATCCTAACTCATGGATTGATCTCTGCTTCCATGAAGAAAGCACAGGCTTTAAAATAGATATCCAGAGGAAATGTAAATAATATGAGCTGTTGGTGTTCAGGACAGAACCTGACAGATAGGTCCTGCAAAATCACAAGGTGGGTAAACAGGGATTGAAAAGCTGCAGGCCACCTTTTTGGAGATTTTCCATGGGTGGATTGTTGTAAGTAGTCCCAGGCTTGCTATAGGACTTCCTAATCTGAAGTCAAAATTGAGCTAGTCTGCAGCCCTTGGAAACAGAGAGTGTTTCACTGGGACTGGGCTGAATGACTGGATTTTGATGCATTTGGATTCCTGTCTTGCCTGGAAATTGATGTCAAATGTATCCTTTGGCGTCTGAAATGATTTTAAAATCTGTTCCTAAATGTATTTATGCTGCAGGAAGTGTTGGAGTTGCAATCAAAATGTGGAATTTATGATAAAATCTGACCTGTGGCAAAGTCTTAATGTTGCTCACCCAGAAACTAACAGTGGATGCAACACTGGTTATACTGCAGAAAGAAGTGGGAAAAAATACATATTAAGAGAATTTATTTTTTCTTCCTGAATTAATTAGCAAAGTATCCTAATCTCCATAGAAAGTTGTCCTGGTTTGACAAGGAAGTGATTTTTCTCAGGAAGTTGGGGTCAAACCAATCAGTGGTCAGGTTTGAATATTGATACCTGGTGTGACCACTGAAGACACAGGCATGCCTCTGAGAACACAGTGGGTTAAAAGCAGAGAATGCCCAGGGGAACTCTCTTTGGTTCTGGTCAGAGTGCTGTGCAGACTCTCCCCTGCCCAGCCACAGGCTGGATGGAGGAGGGGAAGCCATGCAGCCTGGGAGAAGTAGGCCAGGGTGTGAAGGGACTGGAACCAGGTCAGCCCCTGCAGACGGAAGGGTGGAGAAAATTTGAGATGTCTTTGTTCCCCCCGCTAGAGGGAGAGAGAGTGAAAGAGACAGAGACTGTGCCAGCAGTTAATCTTCCTTGATCTGAAAGAGAAGAGAGATGGCCTGGGGCCTGAGATGTCAGAAGAAGATGGGGAAAGAATCCTAGGTGGGAGGAGATGATGGAGTGGCTTTTTGGCTGGACTTTTCTTGTATAGCCATAGACTGAACCAATTACTCCTACAACAGAGACTGCATTTTTAGGGGGATGCAATGGTTGGAGCCAAGAGAGTGACCTGCTGCAGTGATGAGGAGGGTGTGGTGGTGCCCTCTGTCTTCGGGGAAAAGAAGATCTCTGTTGTTGAGACCCTTGGCTCCAGGGGAGGAGAGAATGGGAGGGACTGTGGTCCTAAAATGAGAAACTGTTGTTCTTTGGTCCTTGGCAAAGCATCCTTAAAGGAGGAACCCTATGAGCAGTTTCAGTCCGTGCACGGTGGTGAGAGCACTGTACATGGAAGGAGGATGGCACACTGGCAGATTTTCTCCAGGCGGTGCCATGTGTGACATGGAAACACAAGAGGTCGCAAATGTGTTTCCTGGGGGGTCTGTGATGCAAGAGAGACTCCTCTCCTTTGATGGACTGAGTATTGATTATCTGAAGGGTGGTAACTTGATTGAGCATCCAAGTTTTGTCTCAATGTGCTTTGTTGGAAATCGGGTGGGGGAGGAGGAATGTTTTGGAAGGTTTTCATCCTGAATGCCGTGTGTTCCCTTTATTATAGTTGTAGGTTAATAAAGTTTGTTTTCCTTTATTTTTATGCTCGAGCCTGCTCTGCTCTGTTTCTGATCGCATCTCACAACACTCATTTGGGGAAGGTATATTTTCATGGGGGCACTGGCATTATGCCAGAGTCAAACCATGACAAAAGTCTTTCTGGACCATGTTGCCAGTAGAATTATATCAGCTCAACTAATCAGTGATCTCTGTCTGAAGAAACAGCATTTGGTTGGTGTCCCCTCATGGTGGGGCACAGTTACGCCTGTCTGTGCACTCATCTTTCTGGTTTCTCACATCTGATCATCACCCACAGTGCCAAGAGACCCAAGACAAGATTTATATAGTGACCCATGCTGGCACAGGCAGAGAGGGGCTGGCTTAACAATGCCCTGGGTGTTGTCCTGTGAAACCTTCCAGCAGCTCCCTGCTTTGGGTGTCCCTTCTTACCCTTCTTGCCCTCCCACTGTAGCCATGCTGGCCTCTGGAGGAGAGCCCCCTGTGAGAACTGTTCATGGCTCCAGCCTCTCTCCAGCAATCAGTAGGATGTGCTTTTTTACCTGATTTTTGGAGCAGAGACAGCTAAAGCAGGACTATTAAAACTAAATAGATAAATATATATGTATTTTGTAATCAGGCAGTTAATTATTTCTTCTTATTAAATCATAATTTAATTTTCATTGGCTTAGGGAGCAGGTGGTAGTACCTGGCACTTACTCATCTCTTCATAGCTGGTTCAAAGTGAAATGTATATATATTGCAGCTAATTCTGACTCAATATAAAATATGTAAGTAGTTGTGAACTTAGCCCTTGTCTTACTGCATGTTGTTTGTCTGAAGAGCTCGGGTTGTTTTGGGAGGCCTTTCAGAAGGGTCCCTGTGATAACACTTCTCTCCTTCCCTCTCCATGATTTGGATGACTGTGCCTCTGATTTGTTACTTGAGATCTTTCACAGGGGAGCTCAGGCTCTCTTTTTTCAGCTCCCCTTTTCTTTTTTTTTCTTTGAAAGGTTATAAAATGTTAAACTCAGTGCTTTGAAATCCAGATGGATGATACTGAAATAATGAGAGTCCCACCTCTGCTGGAAAAAAATATGGAGATAGGGACTTATCACAACATCAAAGAAACATTTGGTTTCCTACCAGTGTCATCTGTAAAATTATTTTACTAACACCTGTGAAATATTATATCATCTTTTCACACACGCCCCCAAGCTGCAGTTCCTGTTGGAAAAAAATATTTGCAGTAATATAGATTGGGAAAATCTTTGAAACAAATATGGAAAATGAGGAGGCTGAGTTTTGGCTTCCAACAAGAGTGCACCCTCCATATGCTTCTTTGGGTCTTTTTCTCAGCAGGAGAGAGACATCCTGAGCCTGGAGCATTTGTTGTCTCTTCACTGATCAGACTAGGAGACTTTCAGGTCTAATTTAATTTGAGAGTGTGCTGATTTCACAGAGGGAGAATTAAATGTCAGAGGAATATCAGCCTGTGTGCCTGATAAGCTATTGGTAGGTTTTTTTCTTAGCAATTCCAAGGCATTTTATTCCTGCAGGAATTACACTTTCAGAAGGGAAGAAGGAAACCCAGCATTGCATACTGAGGAATATTGTGGCTTCTAACTTAGGTCACAAAACTTGAAAAGACCAAATCCATAGGTGCTTACCCAATCAAAATTTTGGCCACAGCATAAAGCTGCTTTTAAAGGAAGAATCAGAAACACATAATCAACAAGCCTGGACAAGACCTTGGAGATCATCAAGTCCAACCTAAGAAGCTAAATAAGAGGCCAGAGTTGTCTTCAGCTGGTGATACGACCTAAAATGATGTGAGTTAAATTTTTTTGTTGTTTTTTTAACTAAGTTCAAGGTATATGAGAATAAGTCCACCTATAGACGTTGCAGATGAAATCCCTTAAGCTTTGTAGATCTCCTTAAGCCTTGAAGAGCTAAAAGGATCCATCACAGAAATGGTCCATGAAGTCCATACTGTTCTGCTAAAATTGTTCAATCTATATATTCTAAGGTCAATGTATTTCTGCCTCCTGTTGCTCACTGTAGTTATGAAATGCTATATTTATCTGTGTCTTGGTTTGGAAAGACAGGTGTCTGCTAAGGAAGGCAGGAGTCTCCCCTGAAATGGAAAAAAAAATAAAAAGTAGACCCCCTCCCTCTGAATTGTTATAAATTTGAAGTTAATGGGGGGGCTCTCAGGCAAAAATATGGGAGCAGAAATAACAGTTCTTTAATAAGGAAGAAAATAAAAGGATAAAATAAACAATGCAATGAACCAAAACAACACTGACAGAGTCAGAATACAACCTGACACCCTGTTAGTCAGGGTGTTGGCAGCAGTCTAATTGGGAATTATGGGTGCAGTCTTCCTGGAGTGTCAAGTTGGAACAGTGATCCTTAGAAAAGGATCTTCCTCTGAAGATGCAGTGGAAGAGGCAGCTGTTCTTCTGGGAAGTCTAGTGCAGAAAAAGCTGTGCTGGTGTTCCAGAAACTCAAGATTATATCCTCGTGGGAATGCTTGGCTCCTCCCTCTGTGTGGAGCATCTCACAATGGGATGCTGTAATTTTATCAGTCACGCAGTGACATTCAATAGGCCATTAACAGCAGATGTCTCCCCGGGGGGAGGACTAGTTTGTGGAAGAGATAAAAAAACTGCCCAATTAAGAGAAGATAACTGCCACACCTCTAACAGATGGCAGTTGAATACATCTTGCCTTGCAATCTAGGATAATCTGAAAAACATCAGATACTTTATAACAGCTTACATAAAATTCTGTGAAAGGCAGGCAATGGCTCTTTCTTTTCTATTTTTATCTTGTGACTGAATAAGCAGAATTTTTGGGAATATGTAGTCCTTGTATATACAATCGATTATGTCCATGTGGATGTATTCATATTTTGATGACAGCCTGTCATGTAGATCAAAACGAAAATGGTGTTTTGTCCCATATGTAGTAAATGCTGCAATCTAAAGTGAAACATGATTCAGAACAAGTTATGTTTGGTTTAAGACTTTTTTTATTAGAAAAATAAAAATAATGAAAAAAAAAATAGTCATGGTGTTTTCCCCATAGCTTGATATTTCCTGGTGAACCCATTTGATCTGGTGGCAAAATTATATTACAGAAAATTTTCATTGTTTCCAGTAAGATGGTAAAAATAGGAGGATCCTGGATTCTTGCAAGAGCTCCTTGTACTTTAAGAGCATCTCATGCTGAGCAAAATAAGAAAGTGATTTCTAAAGAAGTCCACAATGTATTGTGTCAAATTATAAAAATATATGAGTAAAGGAAGTCAGCATTGTTGTTACTGGGCAAAGACGGCAAAACTAAAAGCATCTTCTTTTGGCATTGCAGTTGCCAGAATTTTAGGAAGACAGATCTTTACAGCCCCCATGCTCCAGAGACCCCTGTGTATGAGCATCCTCTGTTAACTCCAGCTTCTCCCCACTCCTGCTGCTTTTGGAGCTCTACCAAGAGGGTGCTGCTCTCTTTGATTTTGCACAACTCTGTCCTTGGTAACCCTCTTGGAAGCATAGAGAAAATCAATTGAATTATACTTGCTTTGGGGGGATTGGAGAATAATGGAAACAGCTTTTATGGATGTGGCACACAGACTGCATCCATTCATGCCCGAGGCACGATGAATGGAGGTGCGAATTGATTTTGACTGCACTACCTTGAGAGCCAGGACTTCAGCAGAAACCTAACAAAATAAGACAAATGGCGTTCTATATTGTGTAGAATTATATCCTTTGTTCTTTAAAAAGTTTTTATGCTGAATAGCACCCAGGCATGTTCCATGATTAGAGAACTCCTTGGGAATCATGGTCATTTCTGATGCTCTGAAAGGGCTTCAGGGAAACTGTAGTCTGATGCACACAGTTAAATTTGTCTGCTGGAGAGGTTTAGCAATGATTCCAACGAGGGATTTCCAGCCTTCTTAATTTGTTAACTGTGTAGCATAATGTTTCTGTCTTTGTGAGTTATCTTTATTTCTTCTTCTTAAATAATAATTTAATTTTAATTTGATTGTACCAGAACACTTTTGCCATCACATACAAAAATAAAACTGACACAAGCATCATATGTAACCATACAGTTGTGCTAAAGGCTAGGAGGCAATTCATTTGTACAATGATGCTCTGAATTCTCCTGCAATAATCAGTTCCTTCCTAACTTTGTGATTGACTATTGAGTGTATAATGTAAATATTAGCCTTATTTAACTGAAGTTTTTGGTTGGTTTCCATCAATAATTTTATAGTCTGTAACCTATCTCCTTTGTCTCAGAGTTTTATAAACATCATATAGAAACATAAATATATATTGAATTGACTTTTATATTGAGTGCCTACCCCATTTACAAGCATTCTTTGTCTGCATTTTACTGAAGTGATTAAAAAACATCTGGGTTAAAATATCCAGGATTCCCCAAACTGTATCACACCAGAAAGGGGGGAGAAAACCCAATCCAGAAAAATATTAATGACCTCCTAGTGTGGTATGGAGTTTATTGGGAAGTACATGTAATTTTTTAATAACTTGTTTCATTAAAGAATGACAAATCAAAACTTCTTTTAAAAGTAAAAATTTATTAATTCATCAATTTATTAATCCATAAATTGTTGAGGTGCAACTTTTAGGTCCTTGAAATGACACTTAGAGCGTAACACTAAGTGCTGAAGTCTTTTAAAACCACAGGTGATCAAAGCTTAGTGAAAGAGTTCACCCACAATGTGTGTATTCTTTATATATTTAAAAAATATTTTGAGGCAATAGAAAGAAAGAGGAGCTAAGGCCCCAAAGTCCTGTGAGCACTTCCAGCTCCTAGAATCACATGAACATTTTAGAAAAACACAGCCTTTCCCCCCTGCAGCTAAAACTTAATCCTGCTAATCTAGCACTGGACCTCATAATTTGTTCATTCATGACTAGAAGTTAATTGCTATCACAGTACAAATACTAATAAAAATATTCTACTGTAACAATCATGTTATAAACTCCAAGAGAAGGAAGCACTTGGAAATGAAGAGCAGTGTATGACCTCACACTAATCAAAATTGCTGTTGAATTTGGTGAGTCTGTGGCATTGTTACTAATAAATGCAAGCTTCTGCTCTGGCAGGTAATTACATTTGACCACACTGAATTGATTTGCTTTGTGTTCACTTGAGCTGAACAGACGTACAAGTAAGTTTATGGCACTCATCCTTGAATAAATGACCTTTTCAGAGATACAGAATTAATTTTCTGAAATGCTTCTGATATTGAAGGCAACTACCCTATTCACATTAGCTTAGGAAATGCAGGATTTCTTCCCTTGATTAGAAGGCTCACGGAATGCATAAATAATATTTAATATATACTATATACTGAATCTTTGAAAATTTGAATGAATCTTGGAGAAAGCCTGTCCTCATAATTGTGATTTGTGAGATACTTCTATTTGTTCTTATCTTTGATATTGAATTGCTCAGTAATGGAATGCTTCCCTCAAGGCTCCTTGATTTGTATTATCTCACAAATATTTTAAAACACAGACTTGTTGCTATGATGTGTTTAAACATCCCTTTTATCACCCTCAGCCTCTGGCTGGGAAGGCAGCACTCACTTTAGTGGCAATCTGTTCAGTTCAATTTCCGCCCAAGTGCAGGCAGAGTTTGCTCTTGGTTTAAAGATGACCCTTGCAAGAGTCAATCATTTGCCAATCATTTCAGATAGCTTAACTGTATTCACCCAGATCATCTCTATGCTCTGTGTTTAGTGAATGCTTTTAAAAGTTATCCTCTAAGGTTCCAGGGCATTAGCTGCTCTAGAGGATGCTGTCTATCCTCACTGTCCATGCAGTAGATGCTTTGTGCTGTAACATTCCACTAATAACAAAATCAATATTTTAAGTCCCATCCTGTTATGGTCTTCAAATTCGCTCTGTTTAGATGTATTTTTTTAATCTTCTCTGGAGCTAAGAGCAAAGGAAGAAACCTTAGCAATTCTGTAAATGGATTTATATCTTGAAGGCTGTGACTTACAGGACAACATATCTTGCCTCTTAGGTTTAATCCTGAAGATATGTATACACAATCTTTGGGATGGAAGTGACAGAGGCAGCAAGGACAGACTGTCACAAAGTCTGGTCCCATCTTCTCAGTGTGTAAGCAGACAGGGAAGGAGACAGTCCCTTTGGACTCTGTAACAATGCAACTTTCTTCTGCAAAATGGTTTGCTTTCTGCACAGAAGAAATCAATAGACACTGAGGAAGGAGAGTGGAAAATATTTGGACATTTTTCGTAGGCAGCAATTCATTCAGCTTGTTTCATCATGGCAATCAAAACAAAGAGTGTAAATGTTTCTAACTCTTTGTTTTTGGTGCCAGAGCTCTCAGATAGGGGATTATAATGCCATTACAAGTCATTTATTGCCTTCCTGTTTTCTTTCTTCCTTCTCCTCACACCACGGTTATGGTCAATGTGGAGTGAGGAAACTCTATGGGCTGATGGAGTAATACTCTGGCACAGCAAGGACTGCTATGATTTTTCCTCCATTATAAAAAAGAATTGAGGAAAAAAAATAGTGATGCTGGAAAGTGTTATGTATCTTTGGGGAAAGATAGACCAGGATGTGGGACACAAAGCTTGGAAAAGTGTGAGCAACAGGCACATCTGCTATGCAACATAGCTGTTTTGGGAGAGTGTCACTATTCTGACAAAATCCATCCTATCCTGACCTGGCTCTGTGACTTGAGCTATGTGGTAAAGCTCCTCTCTCCTCCCTGACTCCAGAAAAGGTGTTAAAAGCTTCGCTACCAAAAGGCAGTGCTGTCAGGTGCCCATCCATCACTTGCTTGTTCTTGTTCCCCAAGCAGAACAAGTTTTCTCCAGACGTTGGCAGAAGTGTCAGTAATTTAAATAGGTTTTGCTGGTGAACCGTGCTCCTGTCAAAGCCTTGCTGCTCAGATCCTCTCCTTAGCCCACAGTGTATCCCTTGGGAAGCCTGGGGTGCCCTTGGAGGTTACTGTGGTGTATCTTTCCTGACATGGAGTGGGCAAAGGAATGTGACCCTACCTTGAACATGGTTTGAATTACAAGCTGGTTTCCTTCTCTGCCACTGTATGTTTGCAATGGGGAGATGGTAACTTCTTTTTCCCCTGTCTTCAAATGCTTTTGGAATTTTTGAGCATGGTTTTGAAAACCCTGATGAAAATATAACTTGTGTTTGTAGTTGCAAACACAATGCATTATTAACAACAATGTAATATATTGATTATTCCATGTGTCTCCAAGTTTATGTCTTCCTTCAGTTAGTTCTTGATGCTCTAATCTATATAATTAATAACCTCTTGTCGTATATTGCATATATTCCATTTTAAGGTTATCTGAAATTTTCTCAGGGAAGCAATTCAAATAATGCTGCAAAGAAATCACATCTCAGCCTGAAAAAAAATTTAAATTCATGTTGAATTCAAAGTAACCTTGGTTACGTGATTTAACCCTCCTGGGGTGGGAGGCCTGAAAAATGTTTCAGACAAAAACCTGAGTGAAGCCTGGATTACCCAAAAGTACTGCTGTAGCTGTTCACCCTCACAATCCAAACAAGGCCCTGAGACAATAGTTTTTATCAGCATTAAGCTTCCAAATTGTGTGAACTAGATAATCATTGGGAGGAAAGTAATTTAGTAGCAATTTCTAGGAAGCCAGTAGTCCCTGCCTCAATGCCCATTTAACTTAGCACACTAGGGAGCCTGAAAATGTAGACAGTAAAATTCTCCTTTCATAATGGATGAATTAATTTAGCCAGCCTAGTTAATTCAAGTGCAAATTATGTGTTGAAAGTGTCCATTATTTATTGCTGCATCTAAGACTGTTTCTCTGTTTCTCTTTTTAATTTCTGAAGTGCAGCAGAGAAATGCTGAGACACTAAATGCTCTCTCAGACACCAGCCAATTTTAGTACGCTTTCAAATGACATTTGATTTTTATTCTCTGATTTAAACCTAATTTTGGGATTGCTTATTTGTTTTGACTCGTTCATGTTTTTCAGCTGTGGCGCATTTCTACTGCCAATAGTTTCATTTTAAGCAAGCAGTTGGATACCAGCAGGAGGAATACCTCATCCCAGCTGGATGACCACTGCCAATTGCATCCTCTATTATCCTTAAGGTTATGTTGGAAACCAATGTGTGGTACTGTTCTGTGTATTTGCACGTGTATCCACGTACACATGTCCACACACATGTAGTGGCACATGCAGGAGTCCTCCTAAATATTTGCCTCTGGACACCAGTATTTGGTGTTCCTCCCCCCACTCCCCCCAGCTAATTTCATAACACAAGAAACTTTTGTGGCTGTATTTTGAGGAAGGACAACCATCACTTGAGATTTCTTAGCTTCAAAGAAGGATGATATCCTTTCCTGGGGGCCCAGGAACTCATCAGAGGCCCAGCAGTTTTTCAGTGCCAGTGGTACAGTGACCTCAGGCATTGTCCATCCCAGGCCATGAGAAAAACATAAGAAAATGATGGTAGGGACAGAACAAAAGAAAATAATGGGATATATGGAAGTTGTCTTATTGTGGTATTTCTAGGACTTTGTTTATTAGCATTCAATATCTCTCTCTCAGACTATTACACCATAATTACAGAATCATTTAGGTTGGAAAATATGTCTAAGATTATTGTGTGATATGATAATGATAAATCCAGCACTCCCAAACTTACCACAAAATTAACATGTCACTGCCACATCTACATGTCTGTTAAATACCTCCAAGATGGTGACAGCCTCTTCCCTGGGCGGCCTGTTCCACTACTTGACAATCCTTTCAATGAAGAAATTTTTCCTAACAGCCAATCTAAACATCCTTTGGAACAGCTTGAGGCCATTTCTTATTATTTGGGAGAAAATAATATCTAAGTGGAGGGCAGCTCTTGTTTTACCTGTGTCCTGCTGGAGCAGAGGTTCCCATTTTTGTCATAGAAAGGTGACATTGTTGGAACCATCAGTCTCAGGGGGAATCCATTGCAGATATCTAACAAAAAATGCTGGAGGACTCCCACCAAATATAGATGGCACCAAGTAGAAAATTGGCTAAAATCTTGTAGAAACTAGATGACGATTAAAGAGTTTTGTATTTAACAGCAAGTCCCTTTCCCTTTCCTTCCATGTAGAAGAGGGAAAATGATGTTATTTTCATCTGGTCAGACAGGTGAAGCTGAAGGGTCAGACACCCTTGCAAGGACCAACAAATTGTTTCTTTTCATGACACACACTTTTTTTCTAGACATGGCTCTCCATCTACCATTTTCCTTCAATATTCTCCAAAATCTCTGCTTAAAATGGATGAGGGAAGCACCGTGATAATTTTCCTCACAAAGGTGATGAATGATTCTTCATATAAGATCCTGAGTAAAACTCCCAATTTGACTTTTCTCCTGTCTGGATTTGCCAAATGCCTAAAGACCAAGCTGCAGCTACGTTATGGTCTGTGAATTCTACAAAGAGATCTGAAAAAGAGCACCTGAAACAGCATTTATTTTCCCCCACTTATGTTCCTTTGAGTGGGGACAGCCTTTCCTTTCCAACAGCATCTTTCTACCCTCTGTACATCATCCAGATTAGATGACGAGGGTCAGGCTGTGGATGCTGCATTGCTCCATGTCCTCTCTAGTCCTTGTCTTGGATCTATTCCACTAGCAAGCATTAGAAAAGCTTTCAGCCTTGAACATGTATCTGAGCAGGATTTGAAAGGAAGGAGGACTAAGAACTTCTCTTCGTGCTCTTCAGTTATTCTGAAATTTCCAAATGTCTTAAATGTTGTAAGCTCTTGGAATTTAATTGGAAAAACACACCTGATGGTAACAGAATTATTTTTGTATTACCTAGTGCTCATTTTCTAATATTTTCTTAAATTAGTTGATAGCTATATTCATACAATGCACATAAAGAAAGGCGATCCCAAGTATTCATAGTATTTTTTCTGTATTCCAAACAATCTTGTTTATAAAAATATGAAGAAAATATTTTTGGTTTTTTAGAAATGTTTTAGTCCAGGTTTAAGTTCTCTTATTTAGGCTTTGTGTTGTAATAGCAGCCTTGCATATGCACTACAGGTCCATAAAAATTTGATAAATATATCAGTTTAGCACATTGTTTGCAGCCATGCATCATCTGTTGCTTGCAGCCTTACCTCAGCTGATGGGGCACAAGGCAGAGAGAAGCATTCAGAAAGGAAAGTGCTGTGGATCAGCCATCCTAAGTCTTGTCTGTGCATGGGGATACTTAGCAAGAGGTATCCCTCAATCCTTCCTTATACACAGATGTCTTGGTTCAGGTTAAGGCAAGGAAGCAAATGCTCAGTTTCAATTTGAGCCAAGTTCCAAGGAGCCCTGCCTACAAAATAGATATCCTAATTTAGGTGATATAGCTGCTGCAAATTAAATGTATACGCTACCTCAAATTGAATTAATTTTCAAGTTTAGACAAGCTTTAAGCACTTGGAGGCTGACTTTTAATTAGTGAAGCTCTGACAGCACCACCACAGAGCTGGTTTATCTTAATGACAGAAGATAAACTTCATTAAGTTTTCCAAGCAACATAAGAAAATGCAAATAAGGCAGAACCCCTTAAAGGGCTTGTGACTCCTTCTGTCATTTTATTACTGTTGTGATTTTCAGTCATAATCCCATCAGTTTCCCCTCATTATTGTCTGTGTCAGCTGTACTGTACTGAGATATTTGGTATGGCAGTGCCTCTCTGTGAGAATGGCTGGTTTGGGGAGTGATGTACAGCCAGAGCCCCAAGCAGTTCTGTATGGTTTTGCTCCATGTTCATGTGAGATGGCACAGGCAGAGTCTGGCTTTCCTGCCTTCTGACACACAGACCATGCTGTGCAACCATACCCCAAGAAGCAGAGTAGCTGCAGCTGGTGTGGCCCCATCCTTCAGAAAACATGTATTTCCCAATGATACGTTACCTTGGAGGGTTTGTGTTACATTAATATACCACTCTCCCTCTTCTAGGAATATGAGCAAAATTAGGTTGTTTTTGCTTGCAAATGGCAATGCGCTCTCAGAGGCCTCTGCTTTCTGTGTTTATCAGTAACCAGGAGCTGTTTTATTCCACCGCCCAAAAACTGGAGTAGCTGCAGTGACCCAGGGAAGGATGAGGTTGCAAAGCACTTGCAGCTGCAGCAAAAGCAGGGCATCATCCCAGCCTAGAGATTAAATGCTGCAGGCAACTTCCTGCAGCTCAGAGACAGCTTTTCTTTTCAATTCCATATCTAGATCTGGATGGTGACTTAATTCTCTTCTGCTCATAGAAAGCAGGGTTTCCTTTCAAACAAAAGAAAACAAGAGAAAAAAAAAGAAAAAAAAAAAGATCCCATCAAGAAATACAGTGGCAAATATGTTTGATTTAGTGGGAAGCAGCAGATTCTTACTGACATTTTCCCACCTTCCCTGTACTCTCAGGACTGCTGTAAAAGCCGACATCAAACTTCTGGACTTGGTCCAGGTCCAAGTAAAACTGGAGCCAAAAGAAAAATCTATTTTGGGGAGTGAGAAGGAAGAATATGGAGAGAACATAAAGTCAGTTTGTTATTAGAAAAAGAAAAGGGGGAGGAGAGTAGAAGGGAATAATATGTTTGTTTAACAATGATTTTACTACAAATGTGATGTACAGTGACAGTATGTTAAATTTCCTAGTCAACAGGGATCTATACAAAACAATTTGTGGCAAAAAGGAAACAGATGCAGTTCTATCTGCAGCTTCACACATCTGTTCTTGCAAGCCACTGCTCTGCCTATAATTCTCTAGGAGGGGTGCAATAAAAATGATATAAAATTTTATTGTGTTAGTGGCACTAGTTATTACAGTGAGAAGCCAGAAAACTTACCCAGGGCTGAACTTTTCCTATCTTTCAGTGCAGCGTAAATGATGAGACTGCTGCTAGTACCAGCAATACTAGTGTGAGACAGGTAAAAATAATTTTGGAGCATTGATCATGTGGGGTGGATGGGGAGGACAAAACCAGAGGGCAAAAACTAAGCGGTAGAGTAATAGGAAATTGGGAAGCATGGAAATGAAATGTTGAACTGGTGTTTAAAATAAAATTTTACAAGAAAAAAAAATCTGCCCCTGCTCCATTGTTTAATGCCATCAGTTATAATTTGCCATACTTTTATTCTGCATTTCAATGGCTGTAGCTTGGGAAATGAATTGGAGTGGAATGACATAAAATAAATAATGGTAGCTTTCATTCTGGATCAGAACATGTAGAAAAGAATTGAAATGAAACCAAACTGACCTCCTATAAAATCAAAACTTTGTCTCTTTTGGATTAAATCCCATAGATTTCCCTTTGTGGGCAGGCCCAGCCCAGTATTCTGTGGTACTCTTGGACTGGATAAGACATCCATGGAGGGACATGTTTTCTGGGATGCTGGGCCTCAGCAGCTGTTTATTTCCCATTTTTTTTTTTTTCCTTGTGTTTGCCTAAATTTTAAAGGCTCTGATCCAAGAGGGTGCTTATAAAGCCATTTCTTCAGGGTATGGCTGCACTGCTGTTGGGGCTCACTCCCAAATTGGGGTGACCCCGGGAGGTGGTAAAGTCTCTCCTCCAACCTGGGCCTTCAAAGAAAGACTCAGTAGTCTTCAGTTGTGTTCAGTCTTAAGGTAGTTTATTGTATGTTAGCTAACAGATTTTCTTCCTGAACTGCTGCGGTTCTTTCAGCAGGTCAGACAGAGGCACACACGCTCCCTGACACTGTCTCGGACTCCTTCTCCCTCCCCAGGGGGCTGGTGCCATCTTTTATATCACACATTACGTGTTAAATGTTTATAGTTTTTCCCCAATGCCTATTACCTATATTGAATGGTGACTTTCTACTCTAAACTAATCTGTGAGTGCCAACATCACCCAGAACATGGAGGTTAGGAAGGAGAAAGAAGGAGGACAGGGCACACCCAAATCCCTCCATCTTAGAACTTCTGACCCCCATGTTCAAAACTCAGACCCCTCTGTACAAGGCCTAAAACCCCCCTGTACAGCACTCAAAAATTCTTCCTTTCTTTTTGTGACTACTTCTACTATAATATCTAAACTTTTGTGATTTCCTGTTCTTCCTGCAAGGTTGGTAAATTGTTCCATGGATCAAATTCAAAACCACAGGGGTTTCTGGCTGCCTGCCAAGGTCTAAATGCTTCTGACCTGGACCCGGAACATCCAAGAATGTCTGAGAGACACTTTGGGTTCCAACAAACTGCACTTTCAGGATGCCCCAGGCCAGACAACTAAATCTCCTCAGCCTCTTTTGCAGCCCTGGGATTCCCAGCTCAGCCTGAGGAGAGGCAGCCAGCCCCTGTGGCTACCTCTCCTCAGCATGGCTGCCCTGGTCCTACCCTGGGAGGAGGGTTTTGATGGTTGTCTGAGGTATGTTTCTTCCTGGCATTGCCCCATGGCTATTGGAGCTGGCAGTGGGAATGAAGCAGGCACAGCAGAGGGAGGGATAGGGGAGCAGAAGGAGGCCCTGGAAGGCCTCCAGAAAACGGCCGCCACCTCCCCTCTTGAGGTCTCAGGGTGCCTTGCCCTCTCCAGATCCTTTACCACGCATTTGGGTCGTATTGTCACATGCTACAGCAGCAGGTACTTTGATTTTTGTGTGCTGTGGCTTTTTCTAGATTTCAATAACTAAGAGTCCCAGGTGATGGCACCAGGTTTACTGAGTTTGGTGTGTCAGTTTGGAGTGACCAGTGTTATTCCCTCTCCCTGCTTTCCCTGGGTGTTCATAGCGCTGAGGTGCTCAATAAAAACTTCTCACACAGCCTAAGCACAGGCTTCAACCATATCTTTTGTGATAGATGAGTAATGCGATGACAGACTCTCACAATTATCATGTATATAGGTTAAGAAAAGTTTTATAGATTTATAGTTATGTTTCACCCCTCACGTTGTTATCAAGAGACAGCCGGGGTTGGGACATCTGGGAGAGTTGGCTTGTCACTATGGTGACATCTGACCTCCAATCAGGATTTGAGGAAGTGATCTCCACCACTGGACAGCAAAGAAGGGGTCGATGGACAGAACTTTGGGAAGGGTTAAAGGGTTAAAAGGCAAAACCTCCATTGTGTGGGCAAGCACATGGTGGGGAAAATCCATTGCTCCTGGCACCTTAACATTTTCTCTATTCAGTCTTCTGTTGTATTTTTGGTACGGTTTAATGAACCTTTCTAAAAGTGAGTAGCAATTTCTCACACTTTGAACATGCTATTTTTTTTTTAGCAGGGTCTGTTATCTGCCAAACAGGAAGTTCAAAGCACTGACGGAACAATCCCTCTCACCTCAGTGAGGGCACAGCAGGGAGAGCAACACGTTCATCTTTCTGTCATGTATCTTTCAAGAATTGAAAATAAATACTAGGCTATTAAACTTTTGCAGAATACAATGTTATTTAGACACTGGAAGACTCTTGCCAGGTAAAACAATGGGCAGGCTTTTTTTCCCCTCTAATGACAAAATATTGCCCTTCATCCCTTAAGTCTGGCTAAAGGCATGGGAATATGTATTTGGGACAGACAAATGAGCTTACTTTGTGTTTAAGGTAGTTTAGTTTATTGGATTATGATAAACGTAATCAGATGCTAGAAATCCTAAAAATTTAGAATTTATTTTACTGTGGAAGATTATAAAATAAATAATAATATTGACAATAAATTCACATAAAACATAACAAAAGTTAAATCTGGAACCAAAGTGCAAAGAAACTCTTCAAATCATAATGTCCAAATACAACCCTTCAGGTCTTTAAGCTGAAGTGAGGTAATTTAAACTTTTTTCACATAAAAATTAATTTCTGTTTGCAGAGCCACACTGAAACACTTTATCCTAGCTTATGTTACTGAATCCTTGCAGTGACCTGTATGAAATTTCTCTGCAGGCTGAGGGATTTTGTCAGAGTTGCATGTTATCACCATAACGATGCTAATATTATGACTCTGTCTCACAAACCAAATATTGCAATACCAGATTACTTATCCTGAAGCAAAATATTTTGATCTCACTTCCTAAATGAAATCCAAACATTTTTGAAAGAGCAGAGCTTTTCATTCCAAGAATTTCTTTTCCATCATAAGTATATTTCAGTGGAACAGTCCTGTGCCATTACAACTTCCAGCTACAATTTCAAAAAGCACAATCTTTTAGAATCTCACTTGCTAGATAAGACCATACTTTTCTGTGTGTATTTTCTGAATAAACAAAGCATAATTTAGAGTTGTAATGAAGAAAACAATGTTTTCAACATTGGTCTTACGCTGGCTGGTTAGAAAATGTTTGAGGAAATGTTTTGCCTGGTTATTATTGATTATTTTACAATAAAATGAACCATGCCGATAACTAGGCAAATAAAATGGGTCAATATTTAAGCACAGTTTTATGAGTTCTACACCACTGCATAGGAAAAGCCAATGGCAATGACATTGTGGTGACAAATGTGCTTAAACAAATGCGGTGTTTCTGATGATGTTCGTGACCCATTCTCTTATCTCCTCGGCATACTGAACAATAAAAGTAAGAAAAACTGCTGGCATGGCCCCTGAAGTAGCTGTCATGACCTGAAGAAACTCAGAACCTACCTGGGAATGACAGAGTAAGAGGCCAGATTCCTTACTGCTTAGGGTTTTGAGACATAAACAAACAAAAAAGGGCCATTGGAATCTTAAATTTGTCAACTTTGCACTTCAGCTCAACATTTCAGACATCTCATGCGTCAGAAACACGGTGACCTGAAACTGGAACTTGGCCTATGCTGACAAAAGGATCTATTTGCTAATCACTGAGGATGATCCAACTGGAGCATTTGGATGCCCTCAGCACACCACGGTGCACAGTCTATTCAGAAATCTGGAACAGACTTCTGGAAGGCTACAGATTCAGATGAACGCAACAGGCATAAATTTCTGGGATCATAAATTTCTGCAACCTCACCTAAGTGAGAATATCTGAGTCCAGAGATTATTATGAGGTGATGATTGTATGTTTTTACTTGGTGCTAAAAATTAAGCTGGAAAATCAGGTCAATAATTCTGAACTTTTTTTCTTTTCCCCTTCAGCTCCCTTTCATTCATTCCTGGCTGAGCAAATGAGCAAATGAAAGGGGCATCTTGCAGAAATGCAGTTACCATAAAGCAATGTAATGAACAAGCTTGTTTTGGAAACCATGAAGTGCTATCATCCATAAGAATAATTCTGAATAAACTCTCTGATAGCCTCAAGCTCAGCCTGTTCTTTGTGGACTTGTGGGTAATTGCCATGGTGAAGAACATGCATATATTAAATTACAGGTATGATTTAATTTTTTTTTTTTTTACTTAGTTAAATGCATTAAATTCCATGATTGCTTCACTTAATGTCAGCATAAGACTCCAGGCATCCTTGTAATGTAATAACCATTGGAGTCATACACACAGCTGCTGTTCTGTGGCAGGTGACAGCACAGCTTTGCATTAATGTGAGGCTATTATTAATAATACTAATATATTCACTTGTAGAGATAGTGCATATTGCAAAAAGGTTATTATTTTTGAATCATTTAGTCTGACTGTTTTCTGTATTTCACTGAATAATGCCACATTTTGAAACAGCCAGCCATAGGTGTGTCACCTGTAAAAACAAACACCTTGCATGACTGTATTAAGTTCAAACCTTGTTTTTCTTTGCTTGGGCTCTGAGCCATGGCTGCTACCACAAGACAGATTAATAACCACAGGATTAGCAGAAAATACATTGTGTGTGTGTGCTGCAAAGGGTATAGCTGATCTTTAGGAGATGAGACAATAAACTCATTTATGCTTCAAGAGAAGCAAAACAGCCTCACAGACCAGCAGAAGTTTCCTTCCTATTTCACAGAACCATTCTGTAATCAGCATCTTAAATTGTATTATCTATAACATAAGGTCATAGTGCAGCAGCCTGGTGGCTTATGTGAACTGCAAATCACTGCCCTGGTAAAAGAGCTTTGCAAAGAGACACCACAGAAGTCACCCAAACTGAGACAAGCATGGGAGAAAGCAATGCTTTTAAATACAGAGCAGCTTATATCACAAGCCAGCTGGCTGAGAAGAAATAGTTTACAGTTTTAAATCAGTGGCAATTTCTAGGTGTTATTTCTCTTTGCATTATGCATAATTATGAGGCAGAAAGCATTAATTCTCATTATATTTGTACATTAATGTTTTACACAAAATATACCGCAGACAAGAAGAGGAGTTTTCAAAAGCAGCAGACTGACCTAAGCTACCTCCCAAACACAAGCCTCTTCAGGAGGTTTTGAAAAATCTCAGCCAAAGGGCTTGGTTTTTGTTTTGCTCCAAGTACAGGTAGGAGCAGGGACCTGCTGGGATGTGCAGAAGGTGTCTCCTGGAAATTTATTGGAGTGAATATCAGAGGTGGCCAAGGTGGCTGCCTGGTTTTGGAAACAAGGTGTCCTGCCCTGCCAAGGGCTGCAGTTTCTGGTCACTTTGTGTGACCTGGAGGCAGTCCCAGGCCTTCCCTCCCTGTGGCTGATCCATCTGTCTCTGGAATTGGTTCCCAGTCAGTACAGTCATGCACCTCTGTGGTTATTAGTGTCAACTAGGATGGACATGTAGGCAAACAGAGAGACTGGGAGGCATTTTGTGTAGCACATTGGAGAAGGAGACACAAGTAGCTGGTGCTTCTGGGGTTGTATGGTTTAGAGACAGGACATTTTGTTCATCCAAACAATTTGCCAAATGTTTCTTATAAATCCCCTGTCTAAAATAGTAAGATCTGCTGAGGTTCCCTGGGATTTATAACAGCCTAATAACCATAATAAATTATGGTGTTAGTATGGGGTGATCAATAGAGTTTTCTTGAAGTTGTAGATAAAAATGAACAGCAGAGGGAAGGAAACCCTTCATATTTATACTGTGGGAGCTCTTGTATTAATTGGCACATAATCAGCTACAGCTGCTAATAATCAGGCAGCTCTTAAAAGTGACACGCAGAGTACAGCCAATGCAGCCTGAAGAGCTAGTGAATATGTAAATATTTTCTAAAATTCAGGTTGCTGGATGAAAGTCTTGTTTTCTTCTAAGCTTACAGATTGCTGGTCCTAGGTTCTACTGACATCAAGATGAGACACTGTGGGATTCCCTCATGTCATAAACCATCTCTTCCCCTACTTGCAGGTCACTGAAAAGTATCTGTCAAAATATACTTTTTTTTTCCTGTGCCCTGTATCTTGATCACACCAGTCTTCAGAGCACTCAGTTTTCTTGATGGGACATTCTGCAGATTCTTTGTGGGATCTTCTTTTATTTCTTTTATTGTCCTCTGGAGAAATTATGCACCTCAGCTTGCCAGAGCTACCCCAGGGTCACACAACAGCAGGCAAGTTCAAACAAGAATATAAACTCAAGAAAGCAAATTGTGTAGTAACAAAGGATTGAGCTCTTGATTACAACCTTGGAAGCACTTACAGGCACAGCAAAAAATCCCAAAACATTTAGGAAACCTGCAGTGACTCTAATAACACCCTCTTGTTCTAGCTGTCACTTAGGGTTTTTTCTCTCAGCTATCAGTCAAGGGGCCAATTCAGCCAAATTCCCCCTCCATGGGGCTGGATTTCTGAGTAGATTGTCATCCTGGTGTTTCCATTCACTTTAATATGCAATGGTTTTCTTGTTGCTATTGAATGCAACCAAAGCTTGGAGGATGTCTGTTTCTTTGCTCACTTAGGGTCTCCTGCTTCACCGTGGCCTTCGTGTGGGTGTTGCATGTACACATAAGCAAATGAGATACCTTTAACATGAAGCATGACAGCTCTGGTTTATGAATAAGGTTGCTGAACGGCTGAGCTTTTCCTGTTCTCTTTAGAAAGTGAGCTGAACTGCATTTAGAAGCCTTTATGTATGTTTTATTAATCCCATGAGTCTACTTGCACAACATTTATGTCCTTTGGCTTCATGACACTTTTACAGTGACCATACAAGTGGCCATGTTGCTACACACTAGTCATTTCAAGGTTTGTTCTGCCAAACAGAGATATCCCAAGGTTTGTATTACATTGCTTTAAGAATGGCTTTTGGGACACATGAAACACCTTTTCTTGCCATCAGTCGCAGCTGTGACAGCTTTCATGTGTGCCTTTACAAAGCTAATCAGCAGCTGCATTTGTTTCTTCTCTCCAAAACACCCTTCTCCATCTTGGCCTAGGTGTTCCTTGCATTAATATTCATAAATTTGATATTAATTTAGTGTGAGAGATGTGGTCTCTTCTGTTATCTGAGGTTTTTTCTTCTCTTCATGTCTACAGCATGCTGATTTTATGATCTTCCCCCCAAAGAAGTGAAAGGATAAATGAGTAAATACAGACACTGTATTTACTGGTGCCACGTGTTGCCTGGCGACTAATAGTTGTCAGATCTAAATTAGCCAACCTGCTCTGGAGACAGGTGATTAACAAATAGGGACCTCAGGAACAGGAAAAAGCACAAAGGGGAGGAGATGAACAGAGTTCACAAGAGGGAGCAGGGGCTAAATACTTAGAGAGGTGTAGGCTGAAGTCCCTGAAGTAATCGTTGTTTTTATTTATTGTTGCCTCCTTTTGCTATTTATTGCTATGCTGATGAAAGAATTTCTTATTTATCTGTTTTTTGTAAATGCCCTTGTTTTCTTCCTGGTCTGACCCTATGGTTTGCTTTTTCTGGTAGAAGTGGAAAGGGTTTGGATGGGGGTTTTATAATTTTGTTCCAAATGTGTTATTTTCTTGAGTAGAGCTTGTTCTGTTTATGCACTTGAAAGGCACAAGCACAATAAAGTGTATGCAGAGTGAAATCAAAAGTGGTGCAAAGAAGGTCTTGGAGAACATCACACTGATGCTACTTTTCAGTTATGGTGATTGTTATTTTGTAGTTTGATTTTCAGGTTTTTTTGGTGGGTTTTTTTTTTTTTTTTTTTAACAAGCTCATCAGAGTAAATAGGTACTGGACAAATCCTCTACAGCTTGAAAAATTTGCTTGGAAGCATCTTCTGCTTTTTCCCGAACTGCTATGTACATTTGATTCCATTTTTCAATATACTGAGTGTGAAACTTTCTCTTTGAAATATGCAGTAGTTTCTTATGTGTCTGCATAGTGATACAGAATTTATTTCTTTTCTTCCATTTTCAAATAAGAAAACAAGGAAGTGGCTTTTGATTGGAATAAAAAATAAATTTGGGAAAATAATAGAAAGCTGGAGAGAATGGGAATAGAGTGTAAGAGATTTATTGAAAACTTTGAAGAGAGGAGCATGTGTGGGAAACTGTCCTAAATTTGTGGTTACTCTTTAAATTCTGCCTCAACAGTACCTCAACTACTCGGTATTTTATGAATTGGTTTTGCCTAGATTATATTTTAAGCTTGTAGATTTTATGTTTATTTGTTGGTTTTAAGGAATGCTATGCTAAAGTACCAAAAATAGGGCACAAATCCACTCTGGCGTACTGAAAGCCCAGCACTGGGTTATTTTGGATATACCCTGTGTGAATCTCTCTCTTTATTAAGTGTGTAGTCAGCATTAAAAATAACATTTCCCCATATGTGAAGAAAAAGAAACAATCAATACAAAGTCAGGCTACCTGCCAAGGAGGGTGTTTTTTTTAATTTGGTTTTATTTATTTGAGTTTTTTCCCCCAAATATAAAAACATGAAAGAATAATACTATTAAGAACTTTATTCTGTGTTGTTTGAAAAAGAAAAAATTAATCCTTAAATATTACTTCTGTGCTATTCTATAATTCACAAGGGTGTAAACCCTGACAGCTTTGGAGCCTTTTGATACTTCCAAAGATGTACATCAAGAACTGTCGTGCCTTTTCTGAAGGTAAGAATAGTTACCATGCTTTATTTTGGAGTAAAGGGAGAACCAGTAAGCTTTACTTTCCTTAAATCCATGGTTTGTAGGTATATGAAAAAATGCTCTAATCAATCAAAAGATCAGATTTGATGTCCCCCTGAAGCAAATAGACCTTTTTACCTCCTTGAACTGCAAGAGTGGTTTTGGAAGTATCTTTATATTGCTATGATGAAATATACTGTAATTGAAGTAGAACCATTTGGGCTAAGAATGAAAGGGCTTTTTTCCGTTAATTTCATATATTTTTACTTGCTATAAGTTTGTGCTGTGGTTAAGATATAGACAATGCTATGAAGGGATGAGGAGCCTGGTGTATTTAAGATCGTCATGATTCATCTCTCTCAAAAGAGTGATCAGAAATAGAAAGCTTACTGAAGACAGTTAATTCTAGTCCTGCCAGAGGATCTTGGGATAGCAATATTGAATATTAAAGCAGCAAATATGAAATAAACCCAAAACTTCATTGGGAACAACTGAAATAGATGAGTTTGGTCATTATGTTTTTCCTATCAGATATTAGAACAAGTTCCCTGTTGGAATGTATGTGTCTGTTGGTCAGCCCCCATCCTCCTTGGTATTTCTGGGACTTCAGTAAGCTGTGCTTTATTTTTCTGGTGGAAAAATGTGTAAATTATAGTACTTTGCATAAGTTGTACATAATATTTCACTCTGGCTATTTTGAAAATGTAAAAGCAAAACTATTCTGTCTATTTGTGGACAGTTTGGCTGTTTCATTCTGTCCCTTATGCCTGCAAGGGAAAACTTGGATTATAATACTAGAGATGTTCTCTGGCTAATACTGTGGGAAAGTTACATTTTTCCTTTAATTTTAAGCCTCCTTATCCAATTCTTGATATGGCTTTCCATCCAAAAGGGGTCTTGAAACACACCTTTCTGTGATTCTTTCCATTCTGTCCTCAACTTGCTACTCACAAATTGTATTTCTAATAAAGTTTTGAATCATCATAAGAGAGAGATATAAATTGAATGTTTCTTATACCTGTCCATGAAAATCTCAGTATAAATCCACCTGGGAGGCAAGGGGCAGGGCAGAAGAAAGTTGTGTCTCTGTTGCTGCAAGTTCTGGCTCTGATAGCAAGCAGACAAGGTTAGTTGTTGCTTACCACCCCAGAGGATGTCCTTGCACATGTTCTTCCCCGTTGCACAGGTCAAGTTGGGGTCATGCAGAGGCATGTGAGTGCATGAAGAGCTTGGGGAGAGCCTCAGGTGTCCCAGGGAAACCTGAAGCTGGACTGTGGGCTCACATCAGGTGAGAAGCAGAATGAAATGTCGAGCACTGGACCACTCATTCTAGGAATGAGGTGGTGAAGTAAGAAGAATGCTGCATGTCACATACTGAGAGGAAACTCTGCATCTGCAGCTTCAGGATGGGAATGATGAAATGATGATAATAAGGGTGCAGTTTGTGGGGAGGACCAAATAATATGAAGCAAGCTGAAATTAGGCTGCTGGTCAGCTACCTATGCCATATGAAATAAGTATACATAGTTTTATAAGAGCTTCTGAAAGATGTGCTGAACTAAGAAATGTTCTTGATGGTATGAAGATGGCAATGCAATTTTATTCCCTTTGCTTCAGCCTTCACCTTCTTCTTGTCTCAGTTCCACCTCATTGAACACTTCCCTTTTGTTGATCATGTGAGAAGCACCATTTTCCTAGCACCTACCAGCGTATAAGCCTCTCTTGCTTTCCACCTGCTTCCTTAAAGATTAGTTTCATGTTATGATCCAGCAAAGTAACCCACCTAACACCTTGCTGCAGAGATTGCAGGAGCAGTTTCACATCACCAACAAAATCCCATCAAAGTCCGAAATAGTTTTCTTTATGTGAGTGGCAAGGCAATTACTGAGCTGAGTGACATGGGTGAAGGAGTGCATTTACACAGAAGTTATTGCTACAGCAGAAACTACTGGCAGGAAAGCAGTGACTGACATCCCTTGGCTTATTATTATGGCCCTGTATAAATGGAATAGAAGCAATGACTGTTACTGCATTTCTAATCAACAAAGTGTTATGCCAGTAATTAAGTTTCAACTGACTTGCATCTCCTTTCTAGGCATTAATTGGAGGAAGATATGCAGATTGCTGGTTAATAATAGAATGTTTATAGTTCTATAATAATTTTCTTCTGTTTATCCATTTGTTTGATTGCTTGTGTGGCAAATTTTGATCCTGTATGTGTCTGTTTAGCCATCAGACTGTTTATAATCATTGTTTATTGTGGTAGTGACATCTTAAAGCTCTGCAACTTGCAGAGCCTAATAGCACCGAATGTAGAACTTTATTTTGCAAAATAGAGGAAGGCCTTTCAAAGAAAGCTCCAGATTGTCCAAACCACATATGGATGTCAGAGATGGGAACAGTGTGAGCTGCATGCTGAACCTATTTTAAACTCCCACTCATGATTTCCAAATGCAGTACTCTGTCAGAGTGTAGGCATAGAGAATTTTGGGTGCTACAGCACTCATGTAAATAAAAGCTCCAGAAATCTGTTTTGTCAGAAGTGTTAATAATTTCGTTACATTTTGTGGTGGTGCAACTAAAACTTTAACCTAATGTAAAGGTGCAATTAGATTGTGACTAATTGTAGAATACATTTATGTTTACTGCCCAAAGAAGCCAAAAAATTGACAAAAGCACTTTTACTGTTTTGTACAGGGTGACAAAGGACTTTGTGGGGAGAGGAAATACCCATGTATCACATGGTGGCAGACACATGCTTTATCCATTGACCCAAAAGCCAAATCCAAATGCATGTTCCCATACCTTTCAGTAGGTGTTGTGTACAGGAGGGCAGCTCTGCACCAGCCCAGACTTCAGTTTGTTCTGCACCCACTCATATGCGGCTGTCTGGAATCTACCATCGCCGCATATGAACAAATCAACTGTATTACTGAACTGGGAACAAACATCCATTCCCTCTGCCTGGGCTTTGTCAGTATATCAGCTTTCCATAGATGCAGTCCTGTCCTCAAGAATTCTCTAAAGTGTGCCCTATTCCCTCTGTTCTAGTAGACCAAAGATAAAGTATTTGGCCAGAGAGATAGCCAGCCAGTCTTCTTATATAGTGAACAGTGCTGTTTGGCTTAGCTAAGCTACTTTCTTGCAGCTCCTGAGGAAAGAGAAAACTGCTTGGGAACAATAATTTTTTATTTATACTGAAGTGAAATACTGTTTCTTATAATAGCAGAGTTCAGGTTTTTACATGAAGCCTCTAGACAGTTCTTAATTCACAAGGTGACCATGATACACAGGAGTTAGCTGGTTTGAAGTTTTGTGCCTTTGGGATTGCACAGGATGGCTGAGTGCTGCCCTCCAGCCTCTTTATCCAGCAGGAAAAAATGAACTTACTTAATTCTGATTTTCCCCTTGTTACATCTTTATACAAATGACTCTCCATAAACTTGCAGCTTGTTTTTAATTAGTTTCTGGAAATACTGCTTTGAAAAAAACATCAAGGAGCTCTGGAGATAAGTAAAAAGCCTCATAGGTGTTTGTTTTTTCCTACTCCCCATTCCTTTGACATTTTAGCAAACAGATTAATTTTATATATGAGTGGCTGCTGCAATTTGCAGCATTGGGTAAAGTCTGGGTATACCACATTAAGCAATGGCTTGGGACTGGTGTCAGAGAAGGGCCTCTTCCTGGAAGACCATCTGCTTGCCAGTAGTTCACAGTTGAATTTACAACCAATGTAAGTGCTTGTGACACTTCTTCCTTTTGGAGGTACTCAGTGTGGATGGGATGGAAAAGTCTCAGTCAGCTGCTTCTGCACTCATGCAACTTTCAGTCTGGGATTGCATGTGGTCACACAGATATGTGGGTTTTGTGCATATATTGCTCCAGGTAAGCACTGATGGAGATGGTAAAAGAAAGCAGATGTATGGGAAAAAAATCTCAACTACAAACAGTAGCTTAGGCTCCCACAGAGAAGTGTCCAGGCAGGAAACACTGTCAATATCCTTCAAATACTTGAAAAATACTTTTGAGATTATTTTACTTTTTCAGTCTTGTTTAATCTTTTCTTGGATTAAGAAAAATGATGAGAACCTCCAAACTACCTTTGTAAAAACCTTCTAAATTTGGTTTGAAATTGCTTCTTGCTCTCTAGGAAAATTTGATTTCGCAGTATTCTTACTGGACACAAAGGTTTGAGTTTGTAAATATCTCTCTGAAATCCCACCCATGCCACAATGAAAATAGTTTCAGTAAAATACAAAAGCTAAACTAATGAAAGATCTATGTACTTGTATTGTTTTATAGTGGCTGAATAGTGGAAGAATGAGAAAGAAGAATGTGTTTCTGAATGAATTGATAGGAGGAATATTCTCTTGGATTTTGGACAGGAATATTCTCTGCTACAATTCAAATCTCTTCTGTGATCTACCAGTCTGGATTCCTGTCCTATGAATGCTTTGGAAGTACTAACTTTTTTTTTTTTTTTTCTTGAGAGTTATTAAGTCCACTTCTTGAGATTTATTAAACTATTATTGTAGCTTGTGTTTTCTAGGTCTCTGATTGTTTTCTTGACTTTCCTCTGCACTCTATCAAGCTGAGCTATAGACATCTACACATAAACCCACAACTGTGACATTTGAAGTTGAAACTGCTAAGATGCCCTGTGAGATAGGCTCCAAAAACATCTTTAAATGAGAAATCTGTCTCTGCAGAGGTTTAAATCACTGCGGGGGTAAAACTGATACATTTGTCTAACAGCTTTCAGTAAGAAGGAGCTACATTTTTCCAGGGGTGGTCCTACTCAAAAATATTTCCAAACTAGCACACCTGCAATTAAGCACAGACTTTTATGTAGGTCTTAATGATACTGAATGGTCTTTATAAGGCTTGTTTCAAAATTATCAACATTGCTGTAAGACCATGGGGTCTGGATGTGTTGTGGTCTCTAAAGTAATATTCTCAAGGATAGGGAAGTACTATTATACCCTGGGAGCTGAAGCATCAGCTGCTCATTTCACTTTAAAGATACCAGTCAGTTTCCAGAATTGTCAGGGAAGGGGACCACTACCTTAAGATAATTTATCCTGTTCTTTATTGCATATAAGGAGCCTTGAAGAATTAGAGACCTAGCTGAGGTATGCCTGTTGTTATCTTAAAGAAAAATCAAGAAAAATTAGGGCTTCAGACCCTAATTGCTGCAATCATACATACATCTCTAGCCCAAGTCACTGGACTTTCTTGCTTCCACTTAATCAAAGTGAATTGTGATATAAGCACCACTACATGGTGGTGCTGCATAAAGCAACTATAGAAAATGAAAGGACCATCTACTGCTGAAAGAAAATGAGTGGTTGTTCTGCTGGGTATTGTGAGGCCTGTTAACCTCAGTGGAGACCAATGTTTTAGGGGAGAAGAAACTGTTAACCTGCCCTCTGGCTAGAACTGGGAATTACCATTGTCGGGAAAGGTGCTATACTGAAAGCACTGGGTATTTAAGGCTTTTATTCACTGGACACAGAATTGCAGCAAATTTAGTGTTAAATAAATAAATAAACAAACTTTAAGTGGTAATAGCTGGCCATAACTTTTTGAGCCAACAGACCTGAGCATCTTCTCTGTTTCTTCTTCATCTGCCATTAGTGGAAAACATAAAATTTCTTTGTCATGGAGCCAGCCCAGCGCACCATATGTTTAAAAAAGTCATTTTCCCTGCTCATCTCCCTGACTCAAGTACAAGCTGCTTGCGCCATGCCCTGGTAGAGGTAGAAAACACCCTCAGGAAATGCATGTATAAAAGACAGAACAGACTGTTGATTAAAATGCCTGTGATGACTTCAAAATGTTGGCCTGGATATTTCTGGTATCTCCAGAATACACCAAAACACCTGCATTTCCTTCCAGATGCAACATGCTCTGTAAATGTTAACTGTGTGATTTCTTTATAAATAACTAAAAAGACTTATCCTTCCTTTTCTCATATCTTCAAGCTTTCTGCTCTCTTCCTGTTTATCTGGACTGCTTTCTTCTGCCCCTGCCACAGTTGTTTGGTGTCATGTAACTTCCTTGCAGTTCAGAAGGAAAAAAAAAAGTATAATTCAAATATTAACACTTCTGCTGAGACCTGATAACATTTTAGCTGAAACAGCAGCATGAAAAAATTATCTTTATCTTTATGATGCAAATCTATTTTAATACTAGTTTTTAAAGAAAATAAGCTTTCTTCTTCTACTGTGAGGAAGACCTCAGAACCAGGGGAGGAAAAAAAACCTACCCAGACCTTTGCTCTACTTTGCCTTTTGGTGTGCTGAGCTGCAGACACAAAGAGATGTGTGAGTATGTACCACTCATTCTTTTTCCAAAAGAGTATCTTGTTTCAGCAGATAATTGTCTTCTGTTGTTTATCATTTGGCATGTGCATATTCTCCTGTCACATTCCTTAGGTATTCCAGGTATGGTTTTCATAGATGATGTGTTTTGGTCTAGACTTCCCCTTTGATTGAAATTGAAATTCTGATTTATACCAGCTGCTAAGCATCACAGAAGTAAAATTTTCTGAGTTTGGGCCTGTCCCAGATTGAAAAGCAAGATGTATTCTATTTGCCATCTGTATAGCAGTTGTCTTGTGTTAAGTGGGCAGTTTTTCCTTACCTCTTCCACAATCAATCCTCCCTCCGGGGAGACATCTGCTGATGATGGGCTATTGAATGGGCTATCCTCCTCCACCCAGAGGGAGGAGCCAAGCATTCCTACCTGCATATATAGTCTTGAGATCCTGGCCCACCAGCACAGCTTTTCTGCACTGGATTTCCCAGAAGAACAGCTGCCTCTTCCACTGCATCTTCAGAGGAAGACTCCACCCTTTTTTCTACAGGATCACTACTCCTACAGAACCACACCTGACACTCCAGGAGGACTGCAGCCATAATTCCCAATTAGACTGCTGCCAACACCCTGATTAACAGGGTGTCAGGTTGTATTCTGACTCTGTCAGTGTTGTTTTAGTTCACTGCATTGTTTATTTTATCTTTTTATTTTCTCCCCTAATAAAGAACTGTTATTCCTGCTCCCATATTTTTACCTGAGAGCCCCCCTTAATTTCAAATTTATAACAATTCAGAAGGAAGGGATCTACATTTTTCGTTTCAGGAGAGGCTCCTGCCTTCCTTAGCAGACACCCATCTTTCCAAACCAAGATAGGGCCATCCAAGTAATTTGGAGGGGTTAGTGGTTTACAAGACTAATGCAGAGTCTCTGCATAGGCATGAACAGATTTACAGGAAGTGATTTTGTAGACAAGAGTGCCTTTAAAAAGTATTACTCATAGACTGGGCATAAAGGTTTCTTGCTCTTTGCTGTATCTAAATGTTTCATATCTATTTGATGTTTGATCTCTTCAGATCTCTGGACAAAAAGCTGAAATCTCTTGTCTTTTCTCTGGAGAGTAACTCGCTTTTCATGTACACCGAGGAGTTTCCTTAGGCTGTGGTTCAACAGAAATCTGCTTTTCAACTTCAAGACAGCTAAAAATGCCAGGGACTGGAGAGAAGCAAAATATTTCTGAAAAGCAAAGGAGAAAAATTGATTTACCCATTACACTTCTGTCGTCTGGTCATTGCCTGCATTTCTCTGACTGGAAATCACAAAATGGAATAATTTTCCTGATACCAAGGGAAAATGCAGTACCAAAGAGCATTATTTTGTGTTCTGCTATTGTTACTTTAGTATAAATATATGGATTGGGATGGAAAGTGCTCAAAAGGTTCTCTGTCCATAGCTAAGAGCAGAGTCTTAGTTATTGACAGACTGCATTTTGTTGATTCAGAACAGATACATTTCTATAATTTCAAAGAAGTTTAATCCCTTCTGCAAAAGGCCTTAATCCTCAGCCTATTCAGCGTCTTCAAGACCTCCAAGGATGAGGCATCCTTCTTTTTTAAGTCCCATAACTTAATAAAGGAAACTTGCTCTTACAACTTGTTTTTATAAAGGTTTTCATTCCTGTTGTTGCAAAATTTACTGTAGCAGTTTCCTCTTTAGTCTGTTTTTCCCTTACATCCTTAAATAACTCTGCCATTCACATTGAAGTTTTGCAAACGTGGTAACTTTTAGAGTATTTACTGTTCTGCTTTGAGAGAGGACACAGATTTCATTCAGCAGTTTAGTGATACTGACATAAAATGACATATCAATTTCTCACTGGCACTTCATCTTTTTTATAATACATATTTCTTTTATATAAGATATCTAAATGCTGACATAACCTTCAGGTTTTGGATAATTTGGATATGGGTACTGGTGGGGGTGTGAGGAGGAAGGGGTAGTAAAGTCAAAGGGAATGGTTTCCATTGATGTCAGAAGACCTTACTTTCATTAATTCTGCTTTCAGTTGAAGCTTTTTGCCCAGAGGGGTGTAAGATCTTCTGTGTGCTGCTAAACAGCTGCACTGCAGTGCTAGGTGCCAGGTCTGCCTTCCTTGGGATGGACTGGTTGTGCCCTCAGTTTCAATTGAATGGCTTGTCTCTCTTTCCTGGGTGTTTCATAACAGTGTAATACAAAAATGTCCTCAAGGCATCCTAAACTTTGCCAATACTAAGAGAAAAGAGGAAGGAGAAATTTGGTTCCTCTAAATAGAACTAAACAGTAAGAGATGTAGATGCTTTCACAGTGTTTCTGGGTTACTGTTGTCTAAAGTATCTTCCTCTACTTTAATGAATAACAGCACCTGGAATATTTTTTCCAGACTTGTCAATCTCCTTACAATTACTTTACTGACTTTTCTTTCCTATTTGATTTACCCATGACTTCCTGACAATATTTTTACCTTGTTCTCAAGCTCACATTGATGCCTCTATGTGAATTAACTGATTAAAGTCTGTCATTCAGAATAAATATTTGGTTTAGTCTTACTTTTTCCCATCCTGCCAGTTTTCACAAACAAATGCAGCTTGTGTTTTGTCAGCTAAAGAAAATAACTCCAAAAGAAAAAAAAAAGAATGGAAATTAAATTGTATCTCCAGTAAAAAAAAAAAAGTTATTTTCTAAAGTTCTAGTTATCCTTCTGTGTGCATATTTGCAGTGTGTTTGAACAGTAGGAAAACTCAAGATCTGCAGATTAGCCAGCAACCACTGCTTGCACCAGCAAGGCTGGCTTGTGGTAAGTTTACTTGTCCTTGGCTGAGAGATGAATCACCATAGAATGGTTTGGGTTGGAAGGAACCTTAAAGATAATCTAATTCCAACCCCTCTAGCTTGGGCAGTGATACCTTCCACTAGACCAGGTTGCTCAGAGCTCCATCCAGCCTGGCCTTGAACATTTCCAGAGATGGGACAGCCACATCTCTGGGCACCCAGTGCCAGTGCCGCATCACCCTCACAGGGAAGAATTTTTTCCTAATATCCTACCTAAGCCCACCCTCTGTCAGTTTAAAATCATCAGCTCTTGCCCTGTCACTGCAGGCCCTTTTAAATAATCCCTCCCCACTGTCTCATAGGCCTCTCCTGGTACTGGAAGACTGAGTCACCCCTCAGCCTTCTCCAGACTGAACAACCCCAATAGCAGAGGTGCTCCATCCCTCTGATTAATTTGGTGGCCTCCTTCAGACTCACTAAAGCAGATCCATGTCCTTTTTGTGCTGGAACTTGCTGACAAGCTGACTTGTTTCCCTCTGGAGTGAATCCCACGCTGCTCACTATTTCTATGTCCTTCTGATTCCCACTAGCCTTAGTAGTGTCCCCATGTTCCAGAAGAGATCCAGCTGGCTTTGTGGGGCGCACATCAACTCTAAATCTTATGCATTGAAATACCTTCTGCAGAATGAGACATAAAGGAGGGCAGATTTTGCCTTCGATGACTACCTACACAGTTTATAAACCAGCTTTTTCTGTGGTGCAAACTACAAGTAACAACCAAAAATCATGGAATGGAGCTGAAACATATGAAAGATCTTATCACATTAAATAAATGGTAGTGAAGTGCAAAAATGTTATGTAGTGCCTTGTTTGTCACTAAAGGGTATCCAAAGGATGGCTCTTTGTTTTTCATTCCTTCTCTGATCCCTCATTCCCACTAGGTGTTGAAGAGTCTGAATTAACTCTTCATAAACCTGTTTCCTTGCCTGGATAGAAGTGGCTAGGCAGTCAGCAGTCAGGTGGGGAAGGAATGACTTCTGTTCCCCTTTGGAACAGAGATCCTTGATGATGTGCCATGAACTTCCAAGTCTCTTTTGGGTGTGTTTTTTTCCCTGCAGGGCTTTAAAAATTTTCATGTTGGTGGGATTTTTTTTTTTTTTTTCCTCTCAAGTCCTTAAGCTTGTAACTTACCTATCTGAACAATCTTACCTTTGCCTACAATTTTACTTTTCTTACCTTGGACAGGTCTGCTTGATTTGTTTTCCACAGCTTATTCTCAGAACTCAGCAATTTTCTCAGAAGCTGGAGTCAAGGTTACACAGCTGTGCTGTATCAGCTGGCCTTGGATTACACACAGCTGAACCCTTGAGATTACTGCTAGCAAAATGAAGCCAATTCAGCTTACTTCTAGTAAAAACCCCAAACAGTTTGGGATGAAGAATCAGAGTGATTGTTTCTTTCCTAGTCATGTAGCATCCAAATTCTAGTCTGATTAAAGCTAGGTAATTTTAAGAAGTATCTTTTAATGAATTAGCCCTGAAAAGCAAAAATAGGCGTGAAGTAATTGCTGTCTGATCCTTGATCTAGTGCCTGTTGGTGATGCTTGAGAAAGATTCTCGCCTTGCTCAGAGCTGAGGGGGGTGCAGGATCCCAGTGTCACAGTTGTTATCTCTAGGAACAATATCTCTTTAAAGAACTGAAATGGATTATGCTATTCTTTTTAACTCTCAAGCTGTTTGGTAAATCTAGGCTAAGATACAGATACAAAGGGACCTGCAGCAATGTTTAGGCACAGACACATCGTCAGATTAATTTACAGAATGTAGCTAATTACAATGACAGCTTTCTTGCTTGCTTTTTTCCCTGTAGCTTCTGTTTGCAGTAGTCTATGGCTAATAAAACTGTCAATTTTCTTTTACTTCAATAAAAGGTCACCCCCTGACAACAGCCCTGTGCCTCCTAACAGCTACTGCCTTTATTAATATTTAAAATGTACACACTGATATTTCCAAAAGGTCAGACTTTTAAAAGACATAAAATGTCATCCCTAATTCTTTTCCCTCCCAGCCTAATTTTCTGCCTCCTCTTCCCCATCCACCATTTATATGTTCTATTTTAGGTATAGTATTTACATGGCTTGTGTTAAATCAGATAAACATTAAGTCTTTCCCTCTTGCAGTACTACAGAAAGGCAAAGGATAAATTTGTCACTGATTCACAGTCCAACAAATTGTGTTCCAGTTCTGGCTGTAGCATAGATTCCTTTGAGTTAAATGAGTAATTTGTTCTGTCAATTCCTGATTTAAGAATGCATTTAAGCCAGTACCTCCCTTCAGGCAGATAGGGTCAAGAGGGTATCAAGGCTTCAGCTGTGAATAAGAACTTAAACTTCTTCCTCCCCGAGGCTTCTCTTCTTCCCATCTAACAGGCAGTCTACAAAATGGAGAAACTAATACTTCCTAAGCTCAGCTCTCTTTAGATGGCAATCTCTCTATTCAGGGTCAGTTTTTCCAAGTATATTTATCTAAACAGCAGCCTGCTCTGTCTGAAAGAGAATTGAGAAGGGAAAGCATTAACTTTGTCTACTGGCCAGGTCAGAAAATGGTCACTTTTCCCATGAGAAATATGATTATTAGGGCCTCATAGAATGTCATTTGTTGCATCTTCTGCCCAGAGTCAGGATTAAAAAAAGTATCTCATTCCTGGCAGAGGCTTGACCATGCTGTTACTTTTTAAATTTCTCCAAGGGTAAAGGGTGTTTTGTGGTGAATCATGGATTCTTCACTCATATTGCCCAATAGATAAGCAATACCTAGGCTCACAGGAGTCTTGGTGAATGAGTTACCAGATTCCTTCTGAAATCCTTTCACAGAAGTCTGAACTGCAACTGGATGATCCTAATTAGATAGCGATCCCTGTTTTTTTGTGGAGGTTCTGCTGACACAATCTTTCATCTTCTAGACTGTGACTGGTTATAACATCCACCTGAAAGCACTCAACAACATTAATCTTCAGAACAAGATGAAACATTGAGAAGCAAGCTCTTGTTTGGTGTTAAGTTAGTTCCTCTGCTTTTTTCACAAACATGTTATGATTGCATATGAAGATACTTCAAGAACTGATCCCTGACCAGTTACATCACATTTATCTCATCTTTATTCCTCATTCTATCACATCCACTTTTTTTGAAATGAGGTTTATTTGTATAGCTGATTATTTTGTCATAATTAACAGTGTCTTGGATCAGACAATCCAAAAATAGAAGTGAAGGGCTGCTAATACAGTCATCAGTCTCTGATGATAAATTATCCAGTGATGATCTGTCAGTGCAGGTACTGGGGAAAAATGTGCAATGAACAGAGTTCAAGCACAAGAAGTAGTTGCTGCTGTTCCTTAATGCCCATGACTGATTGACAGCAGATTGTTATTCAAGTCCTTCCTTCTTTCAAAGAATATGGTTAATTTTTCATGACAGTATGAGTAAAGTACTTTCTATGCTGAAAGGGACTAATGACTAGTATCCATCAGCCTAATATTCTGCAAGATAATTTTAAGTCCAGCTGAGAGTCAGAAATAAGATTTTGTAGGCCTGCAATTTGGTTTTGGTTTGCTTGTTTGTATTAAAGGATTAAGATGATGAAAAATAAGTGCATTGGTTATGATGATGTAGTTCAGGTAAAAATAATATTTCCTGCTGTGGTGTGTACCTAACTTTGAAGCCTGTAAAAATGCACAGGCATCATGGCTGGGTTAAACATATTGCATTCTAACTATTTTGATAGCCTCAAAATTAGTTGTTCTTCTGCCCTGAGTGATGGAATACTGATTTCCATAAGGAGGGGAAAGACTATTGGGGTAAGGGACAAGCCATCCACCTTGTGTGTAATATCAGATCAGTGTGCTTAGTGATCATGAATTGAGAGTCCTGGATCAATAACCCCTTCAGGTGAAGGAGATTCAAACTTACATTTCTTGGTTCCCAAGGGTAAGTCCAACTTCAGGTCATAAGCAGATGGTCAGAGACAGATGTGGAGATGGAAAGGCTAGGAGTAAACAAAGCATTGCTCTCCCAAAATCTGAGTGCAGTGCAGTAAATGCTGCTTAAAAGAGAGAAAGAGCTGTCAGGAGCCATCAAGTGTAAAAAGGATCTGTGGGCCCTTGTCCAACACGTGTCTTCTTCAAGCTACATCTAAGTATAGCAAGCTTGGGGTGTAGGGAGAAACATGTCATTGAATTGTTAACACTTGCTTCATTTTCAGTTTATTAGAGAGCTTAGGCAGCTACCAGCAAGCCCTTCCTCCTCCACTGTGCTCACTTATTAATACCTTTTTAGGTTTTAAATTCTTACTGTCCTTTTTACAGGGTTATTAGACACCTAGCTCGAATTGTGAGTTTTCCTGGGTATCTGTCATGAGCCTGAGCCAAAGAACTTATGCAGTAGTTCTGGCAGTACAATTGTGGATAGGTGTGGTGCAGGTTTACTTTGGAAGCAATACAGAAAATTATTGATCATGGTCTAGGGTATTCAGAAGTGACAGTGACTGGAAGCTCTGGAGCTTTGAGAATTATTTTGTGCTATCTTCAATAATGAATTAACAGCATAATGTGTGAGAAGAAATGCTTTGTCTATGTTAATTTTGGCCTAACAGTACTTGGGACCAAGTGTTAGGGAACTGTTCTTAGTATTCCTTGGGGATGTTATAAATACCAGTGTGAGAATTTCAGACCCTAAAAGCTTCAAAAAAAGAAAGTGATGAATAGTGAGTAATGAGCACAGCTGGAACAGGACTGTTTGAAATCAGGAGCACAGTGATGTTTGATTGTGATTTTGGGGAATGTAATCTATTTGTGAGCTTAGCAATTTTAACTCCCTTGGGTTTTATAGCTCTACTGATTTATCTTTAACTACTTTGCTGGTAGTACGGTTGAAAATATATCTGTAGTGATATATTCCTAATGAAAGCATAAATAGCTGAGTGAATGTGGCTGGCATGTTCCAGGCAGCAGGAACTTCTGAGCCTGGTGAAAGGTGGCAGTGAGTAGAACAAAGCAAATTAACAATTAGGGATATTTTTGATCAGAACATCTTAAAGGGCCTAATCTGGCGACAGCTGTGCTTTTGGCAAATGTAATTGTTATTGAACTGGTCTCTATTTTAGGGAAGGAAGCAAGGAAATAGGAGTACGTAAATAGTCTGAATAGCCTATGCTTTATTTTTTGTTTTCAAAATAATGCTTGAGTTTATTTTAGCTGGACTAGCTTTTTCAAATACTTTCTTTAGCAAAGTAAGGAGTTTAGAATTGTAATGAAGTGCTCCATATAGAACTAATATTTACTTAAGTCTAATTTTGCAAATTTTACTTTTGCTTATCACTGGAACAGTGATTTGCTTTGTGTTAGGTCAAATGGATTCTGGGCTCAGTAAGCTGAAGTATTTTTTGACAAATCAATTAATTAATTCCTGATTGCAAAACTCTACCCACCTGCTCATCAAAGCCCAGACATTGTCAGGTAGGCTTTACTGCAAAACTGTTCAGGATTAACAATTAACTGTGATTAATTCTGTAATCACTGTACCATGGAGGTGACAAATACATTCATGGCACTTCCCAGCCTGATCCAGAGTTGCAACTCAGTTTGCCTTTGTCCCAGCTAAATACCTTTTACACTAATGTAGAAGGCCTCTGAGTTTAGCCTAATTGCCTTTCTATTTACACCATCAACTGTGCTAAAGGCTCACAGAAGCCTTAACCAGTGACAGCTTCAGTGTAAGTTCTCTGTGCATATGCACAGATGCAATCTTCTGCATCTCTTCTTAATTTTCAGGGGGTCTTTAATTCATAATGTATGGGACAGTAGACCAATAAACACTATCAGAAAAACAGGCAATTGCTTCCTTTTCAATTCGTGGAAGAGTAATATCTGTGTAGGCATCATTTTCTTACTTGAGTTTTTTCCCCCCATACTGCTGCTTCTAAACAAACACGCAGCTCACAACTAAAAATGCACCATCTTTCAATTCAATCTACCAAGCAATGACCCACCTTAAGTGATTTTTATTTGCAAAAATGAAGTTCAGTAAAAGCTAAGGCCACCTGTCTGAATAGAACACCTGAGCCCATTTTATGTGTGGACAGATTTGGTCCTGCCTTTACTATAGACCTCAATGCTGTATTTACAGTTTGCCTGCAAAGCAAATTTATCTTGCAGCTATGCTCATTGCTATATAATCAAAATTAATGAAAGCAAATACAATTACTGCAGGCCTCCAACAAAGGAAGGGCATACTCTTCCCCCTTTTTCACTTTTAAATTTTGCACCTACTAATACTTATTAAAAATAAACAGAACTCTTGTCAGCAGAAGCAGTTTTCTTATGTGATTAGGGGAAAAAGGGGATCTAAGATAAGCAGACCTGAACCAATAGAACTGAAAGGTTACTGAAAGCTTATGTGCTCCTAGTTTTGAAAGCTAAGTCAAAATTTATTTTAGCCAGTCCATCTCACTTGGTGTACCGACATGGAAAGTGGATGGTGTTTACTGCTACCTCCCCAAAGGCATCTTCTGAGAAAGCCGCTCAGGAAGGCACAGACAGTCACTCAATCCACACTCACACCACAGTTAGGTCAGCAAGGAAAGATGGAAAGGGTCACCTGGTTAGAGTTCCAGCGAGGTCTACCGTAAAGTCACACTGATGGGTTCCAGCAACAAAAGATGAGAAAACAATGCAGTGTCCTGGGTTAAGTATGGGATCAGGGGCCAATGGTCTGTGGGCACAGGGGCGGTACAAGGGCAGGGCAATGGGCAATGGCCTATAGAGAACTGAGGTAGATTAACACAGTGCTGCAGAGCACCATGGGAGAAGTCCCTTTGTCTCACCCTAAGCCAAGGCATTCTCAAAACCTGTGGTAGATTCTTCCAGGCCATTACCCTAGAAGTTCCCCTAATAAGCTCAAAGGCCTCCACAAGTTGATGTCTCCTTTCTTTGGAGATTATTACTAAAATGAATCATTTCACTGTCCTATGTTCTTTTATTCTGCTGTCCTAGGGTGACGTTATGATGCTTGTATCCCCAATTGTGTGTTCTGCTTATGCTGGATATTATATTCTGTGCCTTCAAGACTGGTTCTGAGAGCAAAGGCAGGGAGAAGAAGCACGGAGTTTGTTATCAGACTGCACTCACTCCTCCACACTTGGCCCTGGGTTTTCTTCCAAGTTTGCCCTAAACCAGGACATCTACTCAGCCATGTTCCTTACAGGAAACTGTGAACAGCTGAGGGCACAATGTGGGGGAGAATGATCAAACTGTGGTGTGGTGATCAAGGGCTGAGGAAACAGTACTTTGGCAAGGAAAGAAGCAAAGCCAGATAATGCTTTTGCAGGGTTGATCCCCCCCACCCTCCAGCTTACACAGAACCGGAACTCCAAAAGTCTGTATTATTATTGCTAAGTTGTAATAACTTGATTGAAGCCAATTTGAAGATTTCTCTGGAGAAAAATTCCCTCCCTGCTCTAGTGAAACCTTCTGTGCTGTAAGGGCTGTCAGAAGAAGGAGTTTGCCTCTGTTGGATAAGTGATATATCACAAACTCCAGTAATACAGGAAAGTTTACAAAGGGAAAACCAGAAAACCAGAGTGAGAGGACTTTGAAGACTGCTCATCTAAACCTCAAATACTTGTTTGATTCCCTGTGCATCACTTGCCTGAAAACCAGTCTAACTGAAAAATATCTAAAATAATGATCAGATGTATAAGGTTTTGGGTTGGGTTTTTCTTTTTACTTTTGGGGCTTTTTACTTTTTCCTATATTTCCAGATTTTCAAAGTGCTGCAAACTTGTGGATGATGATGAATTGTGGTTTTTATTTATGCAGCTAAACTGGCAAGTCTCTAGGACTAATTCAGTTACTCTGAAATTGAGAAGCTGAGCTGGGTAGAGCCGCAGTGTGATCCTATAGAGCTCTCTGACGAAAGATATTTGACCAAATTTATGAGATATTACTGTGGCATTTCCCCCATTTATAATACTTTGATTTAATTATTAACTAATGTCTCATCTTCAGTGATTCAATCTAAATTTTATTGGCAAGAATTACAATGCAGTTGCTAGATTGCACTTCACAGTAATTACATTCAGTTACAGTATAGTTCTGAGTCTCTAATATATTTTGCATTTCCTAGTAGAAGTATATTTTGACTCCTATCAGAATCTTCTATTTTATTGCTGTTATACCTCACATTTTTTTTTTTTATTTCATGTATGCTCAACAATTTAGTTGTAGTGTAGTGTGGCCACTGGTTCCCAGATTTACTTTTCTATCCCATGATATATCAGTATACTTACTTTCCTGGAAGGAGTTCAGCTTCTCTCCTTAGTAGATCATGGAAAATCACTGTGAAAGAATGACATTTTAGTGAAACTCATCCAGTCTATGCATACCAAGTAAGATAACAAGAATTCACCAGCTACTCTGCTCCCTTTAGCTTCAAAACCAGTTCACCTTCGTTTTCCTAAATATGATCAGCTTGCATACACATGCTGTTGAATGATGGAATCTAGAGCATAGATCAGTCTCCCACTGTCATTTGCCACAGAATCCAGTTTCAGGTCGATTAAAAATTTATTCTAATAGCTGTAGCAGTGTGGGGTTTAGATGGTGGATGCTACTACCTATTTCCCAATAAGCATCTCCTGTGGAAAAGCTGCTTGGGGAGGCATTCAGACAAAGCAGTTGAGTCCACACACCACACTCACCACAGCTAGCTCAGTGAAGAGAGGCAGAAGGGCCTTTTGTATGATAAACTCCAGCGAAGGTTTGTTCCAGCACGCCAAAGGGAAATCAGGGACAGAAGACGTGGCCATTTGGTCTGCACAAGGTTAAGTATGGGGTCAGTGGCCAATGGTCTGGGGGCGCAGGGGCGGCACAAAGGGCATGGCAAAGGCCATTGGCCTACAGGGAAGATGGGGCTGGCCACCAGGGATACCAGAGCCAATGAGAAAACCAGGAAAGGAGAAACTACAAGAATTTGGAACATATGGGAAAAGGAGCTGGGATGGATCATAGTGTTGCAAGGCTCCATGCAGGAAGTCTTCTCTTTCAGTCAGGGTGGAGACTATTCTTCAAATCCCTGGGGATTTCCCTGAAGGGTTCAAAGGATTCCACAACTAGCCACTAGATAAACACAGAGCTAGAATGAGGTCAATAAATGAGCTCCCTAATTGCTTCTGACACTGGTCACTGCAGACCTGAGTCTATAGACGAGGGTCCTTGAACAATTTTCTGTCTAGAGACTGAGCTGCTTTCAGCCTGTCTGCTGACCCCTTGCTGATCTGTGTAATATTCCAGCAGCTCAGAGTTGGTGTTTCAGCAGTTGTGAGGGGAACAATCAGGGTTGGTTCCATAAGCAATCCAAACCAAGGAAGAAGCACAGAACCAAATATATCCTTGGAAAGAGATATAAATAATGAACAACTACATTATGGGTAAACAAGTATGGATCTTTTTCCTTTTTAGATTTTTGTTAATAATCTATAATGGCAGCAGAGCGCATATGAATAGATTATAAACTTCAAATGAAATATAATGATGTGACATTAAGAATTAATTGTTCTTTCTGAAAAGATAGTAAGCTTCAAGGTGCTTGGTGAAATTCAGATAATATAAGTTTGAGTTCTGTCACAGCCTTAAAATGTTGCTACGTCTACTTCACATTCTTCCTTTCCTGCATTCCCACCTGACTTTCCTCAAAAAAAAATTTTGTGGACATACCTGTAGGTTTTAGTTTAGACACAAAGCTGAAAGCTGGAAGAAAAAAAATTGTTCTGTCTCAAAATTCACAGTGCTTTGCATTTTTAAGAGAACTAAAAATTTAACAGCAGAATTGCTATCTATTTGAAGATGACTAAGCCAATTTATCTAAAAAACAGCTACTGGAATTCTAAATTATAAGAATTTAAATTATATATTTCAAAATATTTCAAGTCATAATACTGAAAAGGGGTTTTTTATTACTTTTTTTAAATATCACATATTTTTTTCCACATTCTTACTGTTATCCAGTGCCACAACCCCACATTATATGCTTCACTGCGCTACTGGTAGGTTGCAAGTAACTGAGTTTTGTGTGGTTGGGAACTTTGGAAAGTGAGATTGAGCTTGTTGGGTGTTCTTTTGCCTTTTCTTTGTTTTCAGTTAAGCATTTTTACCATTTGTCCAAGGGTAGTGCTCAGAAAAGTAGTGGATCATCAGCTTGTGCTGGAAACTGGCAAAATTAGTTTCACTGTTGTTTCATTATCTGTGTGTAGCTCTGGTGGGGTATTCACAGGCTGACCTATGAAAACTTTTTCTTCTACCCTGACCTTTTCCAAACAGATGATGTTGGCACACATAAATAACAAACTGTGCAGATGGGCTTGGTTTTTCTTGACTAGACTGAGAGCAGCAAGTCTAGTAAGTGGTACCTTGAATTTTGATTTGAAACTGAATCCCCAGGAGTGGGAAAGTTATTTGACTGTTCCAAACTCACTGAAATGCCAGCTTCCTCAAGAAGATTAATTTGATGGAGGAAAAAAATCAAGAGTCTGCTATTATAGCTTGAAGATTGAACTGAGACAGGCCTTGTCATCTGTAGCTGGCTAGGTTTCTTTCATGTTTGAATTTCACTCCTTGCAAATGCTGAATTAGCCCATCTGTTCACATTTAATTTTCTTTTTCTGCTGGGACTTGACTTGGTCTTCTTGTGTGTCACTCAGGCACATTTCCAAAGTGCCTACATGTAAAGTATTCATTGCTTTCTCCTGAAACAGTAAAAATGATGCCTGGTCTCCTTAGCTAACAACAGCCTCCTAGGATATTCTGTAGTACAGGGAACATCTGTCCCTAGAATGTGTGCATGCTTCATCTGTGCAATTTCTTTAGTGGTGTTAACTGATTTTTTTTCCCAAAGAATTAGCTTTAAACTCTTTTCTGGGCAGTGTTGCTATCCCAAATTTTTAGTTACACTGAAAATATTCTCACTTTGTGTATTTCCTTTAAATGAAGAGCAATAAGGATAATCAACTGGAGCTTCCATGCACCTTAAACTAGGAGGAATTTTGAGCAGCTTACAGAGGATTGGATAAACCATAAAAAACCCCTAAACAACCAGCCAACCAACCAACAATAACAAAAAACCCAAACTAACCAAACAAAACCAAATAAACCAACCAAAACACCCCAGCATTTTACAAGGATTATTTAAATGATCTTAAATTTATACCTACAAGAATCAATATCTCACTGAGTGTTTATTTGAAATTCTCTTAGTCTGCTCACCCATAAGAAATTTCCCTTAACATGTATTTTAGGACTGAGATATTTAGCAGTCATGACCAATGATCTGAGGTTGTCTCATCACAACACATGATTGTAGCTGTTAATTTTCCATCAAAGTATGGTCTTTATGAGGAGTTTGAAAACATAGTATGATATTCATTTTACTTTGTTTTTGCAACCCCAAAGTCAGGAGCTAGTTTAAACTGATTTACACAGAGAGGTAAACACTCCTAGAGAATGATGCCCTCCACCCTACTATAGGATAAAATTCCTCTGGAAGTGCTCACCTCCATAAATATAGGAAAAAGGGTCCTTAGAAGTTCAGGTTGTGCTTGACCATGAGCATAATCAAATACAATAAAGCTGAATTCTTTTTTCCCCTAACACTCATAAGCTTTCAAGTCAAGGGTTAAAACTGAGTTTCTTCACCTAGATCCTGTCATAGTCATTATAGGAAACAGAGGTTTTGGCCAGGATATTTTTTTTATTGCAAGTGAAATACACAATGATTCTCTTCACAGCAATTAGAGCAGCCAGCTAGGGGTTGGCTTTGGCCCCTTTCTCAAGTTAAAGTCAACTTCTACCCTCTTGCCAAGAAAAAAGTCATGAGGTTGTCATGCATGTAAACACAAAAATGAACATTCGAAATACCTGGGGTCTCAAAATCTTATAGAGCACTCCTTGTTTTTACAATGAATAATTCAATACTTTGCAAAACAAGACAAGAAACCAATAGAAACACAGAAAAATATTTCACCAAAAGGGTTAGCTTCAGCTACATGAATAGTAACAGAGTTTAAAATCAGTATGTAAGAACTAGCTCTGTTCCTGGAAGCTGTTTCAAACTGTGGGTTAAGAAGTCACTGCTGTTGGGACATAACACTGTCAGGCATTGAACTTTTCCAGCTGCCACTTCAAAGTTTCTTCCATGAACATGATACTCTCCATGGTGATGGTCAAGAAATTTCAGCAACAACCTGTTTCACAGTTCTTGGAAAGAGCACAGATTTGGTGGCAGAAAGACACAGCACAGACACATTCTCTAGCACATAGGCTAATACTTTATAGCATTAAAAATAGAAATCAAATTACCTGAATAGCTCAATTACCCATGAAATTGCTGCTGACTAAATGTTGCTCTCCACTGTTTTGATGCTTCTGCTTTACAAGAGCAGTAAATCCCCAAAGTCACATGTAGTAAAGCAGGTGTCAAGCAAGTGACACATACTCTGTACATCTTAGTGCTCTGAAAGAGGTACCTGAGCACACAGATGTGAGGAAGACCAGAGTGTTCAAATGTTATAGGTGTGCAGATAGGCTGATGCATCCCTTAGTACATACTTTGTTTCCAGGAGACAGCAATCAGAATTTGTGCACTTGTACAGCCTGAAAAGCAACAGGTAAGTATGTAATTTCTTTAGCCTCATATGCTGAAAACTCCTAATTTCTTTTATATTTTATGCCATCTTCCCTGTGATCTGCACTCCCTACAAAATTCAGCCTAATGTTTCTTCTACCCAGAAAATGGGTATTTGGCAGAGATTGCAGAAAAACAGTCTGGCAATTGCATAATTATTTAAATTATCAAATAGCTCTGATTCCTGTCATTATTATGGGCTCTTTCTTTCAATGGATGGGAACATGAACCTATCCCTTCCTTCCAAGCTTGGAAATACATAACTAGAAATAAGTTATCCTTTCCACCACCTGCCTCTCTGTGCTGGTTAACTATGGTGCTGCTGCTTTTATGTATGTGGAATTTAATGGCTGTGAAGACTGTTGCTGTGTAAGGTGCAGCAACAGATCCTCAGGTCCAATGCCTTTTCCCAGATAAATGCTGGGTGACGTGGGCTGCTTCTTAGGGTCACCCAGTCAAGCAGCACCAGCAACTGTCTGGGCTGCTTTTCCTCAAAGCTGGTTCTGGCTGTGGTCTGGTGCTGTTAAACCCCCAAGCCTTTTGGAGCCTCAGCTGAATTCTCAGGTCCTAACTTGGCTTCAAGGGATACCTCAGTTGTGGAATAAGATCTGCTCGTTCCCCTATATTTGCAGCCTATTGATTCCTCTCTTTCAGCAGTGTGTGCTTCTGGTCCCCCACCAACTGCAGTGTATCCAGCACAACCTATTTGCAAGCAAGGACTCCTAACATTTTGGTTGGAAATTCTACCCCACTGCTGTCCACCTTGCTGGATTGACTCAGTGTCTTGTCTGTCAACTGCTGATCTGCTTTGCATCGCCACCTGGTATAGGGAGAGAGAGAAAAGCAGTGTCCTTTACCTTAGGAAGGGAACTGTGAGCTCCAGCACCTGAGCTCAGCAGCAGCAGGGAGCTTGGAGAAGGGAGGAGGCAGGAATGACTACCTCAGGCTTAAGACATCTCCACTTGCCAATGACACTACTGAGGTGTCTAGGCCAAGTGTTGTCACAGTCCTGCCTTGTGTTTCTTGAGCTGCTTCCAGCCTGCTTTCAGAACTCGATTTGACCTGCTCTCTTTGGTCTTAGAGTATTTAGCCATATGCTTCTCTAGGGATCTGTAGATTATCTGTGGATAACTTTGTACCCTCTGTCACCTGCACACCAGTCACCCCAGGAGCAAGTCAACAGCTTCAGTAAGCCAGAACTGACACACTTGACCAGAAGTTCTTCCACACTTCAGGAAAAATGTGGATTGAGAACTGTGTGTATGTATACTCTGGCATAGAGTTATTCTGCTATCACATACGCTTCCATGACAGTATGGCAATGCATGTATGTTGTTCACTAGGTTAACAAAATAACCCTGGGTACTCTGTTCACTTAAATAACTGTACTTTTAACTGTTCCATGAAATTTTTCACCAGCTCATATCTTACCACATCCTGGATATCAGTATAATACCAGTTCATGTGATTGGGAATTATCTACCTCTACACTACTTTGGTCCTGGTAATTAGAATGACCCCTTGGCAGAGCAAATGCTCTTTTTCTGCTGCTTTTTTTCTGTGCTCAGGCAGATACTTTAAGCCTGGGGACTGTCATCCAGGTTTCCAGAGCTGTGCTGTTAGGAGGCTCTGTGGTGTGCAGCCTCCTGTGCAGCCTGACTGCACATTGGCACTGAACCAAGACCTTCCAGAACTGTCAGCCATAGCAGAAGATGATGTATTATACCTACTAATTTCTGGATTACTGCACAGCAGTTTACCTATTTAAATTCTTCTATGGGACTGGGGACAACTGTGGATTTCAAACAGCTGTTCCCATCCATTGACACTTTGGGAAGGTAATAAACTAGCTGCAAATTGACCATTGAAGAGCAGGAGAAAAAAAAAAAAGTAGAAAATCAGCTGTCACTGTTGCACAGAAGGAAGCCCAGCATCCTCTGCCCTTAGTGTGAAGCAACAGAAGTTTGGTTTCCTCCCTCTTTCTAGTGAGTTTGAATTTCTAAATTTCTCATGAGAGTCATAAGTTGTAAATTGAATTTTAACTTCTTAACTCCAGATCTCCAAAGTATGTGAAGCAGAGAAGAAATCTTTAAGCATAGACAAGTTCTCTTTCCTGGCACAAAGCACTATTGAGTAAGTTATGAATAGGAAGCAGAAAAATTTTGCTTTTAAAACCAGACAAGTACTTACTATCTAGGCTTTAGCTGTGTATTGCTTCCTAATTCCATTGTCATGGACAAAATGGGTCATTAGGTTTCTTTCTGCATTTTTTTCTTCTTTCTCCTGGGAATTTTTTTATTTCTCATTCTGCCTTTTTACTCTTTTTATTTACATGACACTAAGCAAAGTGTTGTGCCTTTTCTTCTCTGTATAGCACTGAGGAGAGATGGATTTTGTGTACCTTTTTATATATTTTGAATAGACCCTATCCTGCTCATATAAATTGCAAAACTGTTTTGTTGCAGCTTCTGACAACCTCATTAGTTTGTTACCAGAGGCAGTTCATTACAAACCTCACAAGAAAAGCAGCCCAAATATCCCTGTGTTGGTGCACCACTGAGAGCCAAAGTAAATGGGAAGAAACTAATCTCCTTAGTTTTTGGGTTTGGTTGGTTTTATTTTTTTGTAATTAGGAATTATTGAGATAATGGGAAAGGTTATATTAGAATTTGAAGAACATATGCATCTTCTGTTCATCCTGGTTCTATACATTACTTTTAGCTGCATCAGTGCATCCAGTCCTTGAAGACTGCAGGATCTTGTGGCCTGTGAGGAAAATATTTCCCTACACATGCAAGTTTTCTTTGTGAATTCTTTCTGTGAGGGAAAAAAAAGTGAAGCAAAGGCCTGAGCTATGTCTTTAGTTGCTGTTGTTTTAAAACCCAGTTCTTGAGGAAGCCTTGTTGGTAGGATAAATGGGAGTTTAAAAAACAAGCATGTGCTAATCAAATAGAAGCATGGCGGATAACTGCCTGTTTTTACCAGAAATTGTAAGCAAAACATCCAGTTAGGATTTACTGGAATATGTGATGAGTGATACTCATACTGTTGTGCTAATGGGTTTTTTATCCCAGTTCATGGTCTGACACATTTTTTGACAATCTAACCTAATACTTGGAGTATGTTCGCAGGGACATGAGGGAGAAGGTTGAAAAAAGCAAATTGTACCCTTCTAAAGGTTACGTGCCCTAGGCAGTCTCTCCATCACTGCAGAAAGATTATCCAAATTCCCTCAGTAAGGTTCTATATAGAATAATGCAGGATGAGCATCCCCTTCCCTCTCTTCTTTCTCCCTTCCACCTGCCCTGCAACAATAGATGAAGCTTAAAGAGATTAACCATCTTAGTCTAAAGCAGAGCATGGCAAACAGTTCCCAGAACATTAAAGTGACAGAATTTGGAAAAAAAACCCATGAAATCTTCATAAATAATAATGAAAAGCGTGAACTGATAATAAAGGCTTCATGCTTATGACTCTGAAGGCTGCCTTCAGCCCTAATGGGAAAGAAAATTTGCAGGAGTTAATTTTCTGGGTCTATTTCCAAAAGAAAAAAACCATAAGAGCACTGATTATTTTTGCTGGTAATCTGTCAAACCAGGACTGGAGTGAAGTAATTACTTTATTTCATGTAAGCCATCAAATAGTTTTCTCCACATTAATTCTCAACCACCAGTGATGCTGGTTACATCTGAATCGCTGACCTGGAAAAGCTCTGAAAGTTGCTGCCAATTCCACAGAGTCACCCAGATTCCTTCCAGTGAGAGACAATTGTATGGGAGACCAATTAAAATAGCATCTGTGAATTAAACAAATCTATAAAAAGCATCTATTTTTATCTGCAATGTGAATGGAAATTAGCAGAGTATTTTTAAATAAATGCCTGATGAACAAATAAGCTTCTCTGGGGAGGAGGGGAGTAGATAAATTTCCTGTATAAGCTTGGAATAATGAAAGAGTAAGTGATTAATTGTTGAAGGTTCCACTTGGTATAATTTAGGATTTTTGTGGTTAAGATTAGTTTCAAAATTTTTACATAGTAAAAAATAAAAATCAAAATAATCTGAATGTCTGAAGAATTAAACTGGCTTTTTAAAATGTCCCTGTTAAATACTTTTGGTATATTTTTTGCGTTTTCTACTTGAATTTGGAAAATCCAAATTCTGTATCTTTTGAGGAACAAAAATTCCTGTTTCCCCACTCAGCATTACAGATCTTGTCATTACTTCCAGTCAAAAGAATGATGAATGGTGTCATTACTGTTTGATAGTAGTTTAGGATGGATTAACCTGCAGTACTAAATCAAAATTCTGCAGACACCTTCAGATATATAGATTCTTTCTTTTGCTTGTGGTGATGCCCTTTGATTGTTCCTTAGACTATGAGAACTTTCCTAGTTTTCATGTAGACTTATAAATAAATGGGTTTAATAATTTAGCATAATTTTACTGCTGCTATATTTTATCATCACTAGCCTTGGGTTTTATAGATTTGATCAACTGCTATCCAGAGGTATGTTTTATATAGTTTCTACCCAAAATTGATTGGCACAGGAAAAAAGGGAGCTTTGACAGGAAAACTAAGCCTGTTCATACTCCAGTTTGTTTTCAAACTAAAATAGGCCTACTTTTACATAATTAAATGACACAATTTGACTTTATATCTCGTAACTCATATCAGTAATAATACAGGAGGAACAAATGCTCAGTATATCAAAGAATAAGCTTTGAATGTGCTGATGCAGAACTGGAGGCATGGAAATGGACAGTTTGTAGTGATTGGCAAGTCAGTTGGTGAACACAGGTGTTTCTGAAGCTCCTGCCTCTCTGTAGTTATTTGTCTCGCAACACGCCCTTGCCAATAAATCCATTTTGATGGTGATCCTCACAACCTCTAATTTTCTTCCCTGCTCTCTTGCCATTTGCCAAAGATGCTTGGCCACTGCTTGCCAAGAGAGAACAATGCCCCACAATATGGTCACGTGTGTTATGCACCTATAGCTAAGGCCCAGGCAGGTCTGTAGCAGATTGTCCTACTGCTTTTGAGGACCTCCAGAGCCTGCTGCCTGACAGGTTTTCTAGAAGTTTGTCAGTGAACAGATTTGCCACCTGCAAAAGTACAGGCTGCTTCATGCATGTCAGGTTGCTTAAGGTCAGATTTTTTGCTAGACAAGATGAAGGCTAAATTAATAGGTTTACCTTGAAAACATAGCTTTGCAAATGTGGAAAACATGATTTTTAAACAGCATGCATATTTCTTTAATGTTAGCTTGCAGCTGCTCTAGACATTCTTGTGCTTTTAAGCAGATAATTGCACTCTACAAACTTGGAAAGTTTCAAGACATGGCACAGGCAACCTGTCCATTTTCAAGCTATTATTTAATTAACTTTTCACTCCTTATTATATGCTGGTTCTGGGAGTATTGTTCACCAGAAAATATCCTTCAACCTTATAGATAAGAACCGTACTTAGACTATCATGTGGCCATTAATCTGCTAATGCTTATCCTTTTGGCAAAATGTAACTTTATCTCTGTTCTTTGCTGTCACATCCCAGACTCTTTGCTTCCATCAAGCTCTTTATGGCACTCTCTAACAAGTTCTTAACTTTAACAGACACTGGGTCTTTTTCATGCATCAAAGCCCAAAAATTTGGCACCTGTTTGTGGCCACAGCTCTCTGGCTACAGAGAGCGGCACACAACTTTCCCAGGCATCTTCCTGGGGAAGGCTGTGAGAAGATCAGAGAAAAGAATTAGAAACAATTCTTATCTTCACTTGCTGCACCTGTTGTTGTGAACATGTGGAATGTGTTATGGAGATTTGTTTACCAAAGGGTGATTTCTTAATTGGCCAATGGTGATGGTGTTTGGATATCAAGGACCAATTAGGTCTGTCTGTATCGGGCTGTCTGCAAGGGCGATGAGTTTCTTAATATAGTATAGTGTAGTATAATAAAGCAACTGATCAGCCTTCTGGAATTATGGAGTCAATCCTAATCATTACTGGGCCAGGGATGCCCTAATACAATACCTGTTTAGGTACTGAACTGCACTCTTGGAAGGCTTTGCTCAAGTGGAGCACACTGAGCTGCTTACAGCCTGGCACTGCCATGGTGCTCTCCGGAGGTGTGTGTTGGACTCCAAAGGTTGGCAGTGTAGACAGGGAATTGCTATGTTACTCTCATGGACCTGCATGTGCAAACTTGTGACTTTCTGTGTGATAAATTGCATCTCTCTCATTCCATCTACCTTGGATGGAATTATCCATGAAAGGCACAAAAATTTTATGCTTTCTGGCAGAAGATTACAGTACTCCTGATGCAGTTGAGGTTAAACATAGAAGCAAAATTGTAACAAAGCTCTTTGCTCTTTTTCACTACAACCCTGTGTCTGCAGTGAGCTCTGGATCAGGCTCTGTATTGTTGTCCCTGTGTATTTGTACAAAGAGAATACTAGTATTAGCTTCTTGGTTATTCTCATTTTTTTCCACAAGTTGCAGAGAACTGGAAATGTTCCAGTGCTTGCTCCCAACAATAACACCTTTAACCAGTCTCTGTTTGAAGTGATTGTATCTCTGAAGTTTATTTGCTTTTTGCAGACATAGTCTCAGTTCTTTCCAGGTCTTCATAGCTACCACTTGAGAAAGAGGGAAAAAAAAAGAAACCTATTTTGATTACAGCTATTGATCTTATACTTTAATCTTTGCTGCTCAGGTACAGGTATGCCTTGCATACTCCTTGACAGACACTGAAGATTTATGGAGCTTGAAGGAATTAACCCTAAATTCAAGCTCTTGGTATTTTTTTTCCTCTTCATTTAGGGTTTATTTTATTATTCAATAGATAGACTAAAACTAGCTCCCTCAAAGTAGTTCTTAAGAGAACATGCATAGAAATAGACCTATTATCCTATTTACTCAGGGATGAAATAATATTAACATTAATACTTCATAAGCAAAAACATATTCTGTGCTTAGGTTATTTGTTAGTGCCCTGAATGAAAGGTAATTTTTTTTGTCCCAAGTTTCAGAGCAAATTAAAGCTTGTCCATGCTGACTATTTTTGACTGATAGGAAGCAATAGATAGATATTTTTATAGTATTTCTGAAAGAGTTTTTCATAAAGGATTATATATTCTGTAGGGGTTTGCTACTTATCCTGTGGTATTGCTTGTTATTCCTGACACTTTCTCCACCACATCATCTGCTTTTGCAGAGGAAAGGAGAAAACACCTTGTTTTGTGGAGAGCAGTGAGCAAGCTATGGGTGGCCAGGAAGAGGGGAAGCGCATTCATTTTGGCCCTCCATTCAGCCCTGTCTTTGTCCATTCCCCCTGTATCTTTGGAATCAATAGCAAGGCTCTTGGGTCAGAGCTATCACAAGATATCTACCTTTGTAGAGTCTAAATAAATTAGATTCATGGTGTGTCATTGTTTGGGCAATAGGGATGCCATAGTACTACAAATGACTCCTGTTCATTGAACTGCTATCACCCTGAACATGAGTCTTTTCTTTCACTTTATTCCTAGCTCTTCTTGTGGGACACAGTGATCACTCACTGTTCAAATAATGCATGCATAAAGTTAAAATCTAGACAGATAGATATCAGTATGGATTCAGCTCTCCAGTGACACAAATATACCAATGTGCTTCCAGTAAAATTCCCTGAATAGACGGTCTTCATGAACAATCTTCCCTCCATCAATCCTTCATTCCTTCTGCCAGTGGACCTACTTCTGTCCTCAAGGTTCCATTTGTCTGGTACTGACTGTTTTCAACAGATGTGATGAGCCCGTGTCACAGCTGGCCACAGAGAGCAGTGGGTTTCTGACTGGAATACTGTTTTGTCTGCTTCTTCACAATTGCTTGGACTTAGATGAAGCAGTCTTAAGGGACACCTGATCCCAACTGCTCCAAATCTTGACACATATTTGAACATTTCCTAGAGGCATCTGAAGGTTTCCATGTTAAAGGGAAGTTGTCATACATACTCAACAAACCTCATAGCTTTGTCTGTATAGCAACATTGGAAATGTTCCTTGTTGTTCTGTGCCAATATGGCCCTGCAACAGCTTTTGGGTGACATGAATGAGGTATAAATGGCAAGAGTAAGATTAACCTTTGGTTACCATGATAGCAAATACACTAGAAGAGTCTGAATAGAATCACCAATTCTGTGACATCTTCCCATTCTGGATTCCCCTTTTGAGTGTGTTTTGCACACCATCCATCACTGCTCACTCACAGTATTATTTTCAGCTTACCCAGGTTAAGGTAAACTCTGTCACCTCCATCCATTCTGTGAGGCTGTAATGACACTATGTTGCTTATACTTTTGCACTAGATCAGTCCTGAGTGCTGTGTTTTACCCTGAGTACAGCACTGTACAGATTACCTCTCTAAAAACCCCACTGAAAATCCTATATTCTGTAAAGGAAGGGAACAAGCTGAACTAACCCCTGCAAGAAAAAATGCAGAACAGCCCAAAATGAGTGGAGGCTACAGCTAATAAGTCTTTGCTGCTCCAGTCACCTGACCAGCATTTCCAAAGTTTGCATTCCTAATCTTTGCATCTCAATCTGCTATCACCTTGAATGTGGATTTGGAGTAGACACTAATCAAGCACTATTTAGCAAAACCCATTGTAGGTGACTTGCTGAGCTGGAGCTCTGTTGCTTTCCATAATAGTCAGCACTGTGCTTCCAGAAGGCAAGCCAATTATTGTCTGATAGACAGTAAAATACACTTACATGTTGATTCTCATAAGGCAGGAATGATATTACTTTCATTTTGATGTACTAAGAGAGCACAGACTTACAGAAATTTAGTGCTGAACAGAAGCCAGACTAAGCACAAAATGTAGCTTGGGCCCTTTTTACTTTAAGGGACTGTCTGTTCTGAGGTGGTTCCATGGCAGCTGTTATTTATCAGTGTGTTGATCAGAATTAGACATCTTATACCGGAGCCATTTATTTGTAAAATCATTATCAAGACTTTGATACACTTCTTGATTTCCTTCCTTATTTGGACCATAAAATTTTCCTCTAGAAGGACTGCTGCATGGACTAGAGTCCTCATATGCATGTTGTGGAGTTTTAGTAAGTATTTATGTTAGCAGTTCTCTCAGATAGTGGCCATTCTATGTAGGAGAAAATCAAGGGTGCTCTTGATGGGAATGAGAACTGAGCCTTTGCGAAAGGGGAAGGACACTTACTGGTGTGGAGGTCCCCAAAGATGCATTAGAACTTCTGCCCTGCGGTATCACAGCAGGATTCAGGATTACTCCAATTCCCATTCAACTGATGAGAAATGCATGAACACAGATACTCATGCTGGTACTATTAAAAAGGTGATTCCCTCAAACTGGCATTAGCATTTCAGCACAGCTCTCCTCATGTTTGCTGTTTATTAGCTTTCTCTACTCTTGCTTGAATAGTTCTTTTGGATATGCATTCACTCTTTTACAGCATTCCTGGGGACAGTGACATTTTTACAGAACCTTTTGTGTGTTTTAGGAATTTAAATAAATGGGACTGGTATCCCATTATCTTATCAGAAGACATCTTAGTGTGGATTTTCAGTTGTCATTAGTTGATCCAGCAAGGGAGCTTGTTTCCATGTGACCTATGTTGAACATAGCAGCCCAGCCATAGTTGGAGAAGTCCTTTTTATGTAGAAGAGTAGTTAAGATGCACATATGTTGTTAGACATCCATGGGGCTTGATTAATTAATTCCCATACTATCTGCCATCTCTCATTCCAGAAATAAATTTCACAATATCAGCTAAAGGATCCCAAAATAGCAGACAAAATGCTGAAAAATGAGGATAAGGAGAATCTTTCACTGACAAAACTTGTGCTGTGTCAAGTGGACTGTTGTGAGAAATGTACGTGGCAATTAAGAATTGAATGTAATACTGCCCAAAGAAAAATGTTTTTAATTAGCATTATTCTCCAGTATTTTTTGAAAAGGGCACATTTGAATATTCCAAAATATTCATACAGTTAAGTGCCTAGAGCCCTGACATGTTCAGAACTGATACTACACACACATACAATCTAATCTCTTTCATTTCAAGTTATCATTGAGGGATGTCATGCTTGTAAAGCCAGCAAAGTACATCTGCTGTGGCCTGCAGGGTATTGAGAAAAAATGTATAAATTTCATAAAAGTATGTATGTATGTATGTGTGTATGTATATACTTATATATGTGTGTGTGTGTATGTGCATATATACACATTTCATATATAGATACGTGTGTATATATTTTTCTATTATATTATTATATGGAAGAAATACATAAAATATTTAGAAGGAACAATAGGAAGCTGACAGTCACCTTCACAGATGTGGTGACAATAAAAGGTACTAATATTCTTTGCCAGGGGTTGGAGTTACAACAATGGTTGCAGATATCTTAGTAGAACTTGGAAAATTCCAGATTTAATGCTATTGTTCCTGTCTAAATTGTTGGAAGATATAGGTTTGCCTGCTAATTACATTTTTATCTTTGTCATTCTTTAATTGTTTGGAAATTCCAATCAGTGATTGCTTTTCTCAGTTTTTCAACATCTGTTTTTTTTTTAATTAAATCCCTGCATGATTTACAGCTCATTCCTCATCAGCTTGTCCTCCAAACTGTTGTCAAAACCAGTTAATTTGTTGTTCTGTCTAAATAACTAAAAGGGAAGACAAAAAGACATAAAGCTTTTATAATATTGTTTGATATTAACAGATCTAAAACAAAACAAGATTACCAAATCTACAAACACTGGCGGTACTGTCTCTTTGCTTTTGATGGCTCTACATCTCAAACCCATTGGTTATTCTTCTAAGCACTGTACCATATAGGTTTAATTTCCTTGTGTAACCTGAACCATTAATCTAAAAAATATTAAAATATTTCTTGCAAGATCATGTTTGAGTGATAATGTTGGTCAGCAGAAACCCCAACACTCAGTCTGGTTCATTCCATTTCTTCTTCTTCAAACCTTTGTGACAGGTTTGAATAGCAAAGGTATCTTTTCCAGGACAGCAGAGGTAGATATCCATGCTCCAAAATCACAAAAGTTTTTGTAACAAAAGTGTACAACTATCTAGAGTTGAATATATACAAGTATATAGAGAAATGTAGAAATGTCTTGCTTTCAAACACAAAGGCATTTCACCTTTAATCATTAAAACCAAAAATCATGGACAAAGACTCTCTAACTAGTTAAAGGTAGAAAGTGGTATGTTTATTATGCTGGCAGGCAGTGCAGGTGGGGTCATCCCCGAAATGCGTGACTGCACCACACAAGGATTTTTACCTTCTATTTATTTCCCAAAATAATACTTATGCATAACCCCAGCACCTCCCATCCCTGCTCTGTATTAAAATGAGGTTATTAGTGCTTCATGTGTGCACAGTTCTTCTCTTGAATTGGGTCAGTGGTCTCAAACTGGGTCGGTGGTCCCAGGGATGAAGTCAGGAAGGTCTTTGTCAGGTCTCTGTGACCCTCTGGCACGATCCAAGGCCCCCTGCTTCGTGACAGATTAACACAGAGTCCAGGTGCTGGGCATTGTTCTGCTGGTTTCAGTATGTTCCTATAATGGTTCACTTGCTCCACTTCCTTCTATAAATAAGCTCGTAATATAACAATTAGCTTTAGCTAAAGCATCTAATAATCATCAACTTATTGTTGGTGTATTTAACTTCAATATGAATTGGTTCTAATCCTCAGCTAAAATCTTAAATTTTTAAGATCATGATTCAATCTCTTTGCCTTCTTTAATAGAAATGCTGTGTCTTGGCAAGATAATTTTTCTGTTTGTTTGTTTAACTTCTGCCTGTTGCCAGGGATTTTTTTCAATACCCATTATGTTTGTTTTCAGATTGTATAATATTTCTTTTTGCATTAGGCTGTTCAGTTATAGCGGGGACACAACAGCGTACAGGAAAACAATAAAGAGATTTTTACAATGTGGATAAAATATATGAAAAGAAACACTATTTTTTATTTAGCAGCCTTTTATTAAGCCAAAATTTTCCTCCAGGGGACAGACAAAAGAGATCCTCACAGTCTATTGCAATGTGTATTATCTGGTTTGGTTCATCTTTCATTTTGAACTGGCTGTGGATACAAATTGAAACCTTTCCAAGCAGCCTGGAATCTTTCAAGCCTCCCAAGACCTGAGCCTCCATCTGCAGCTAATTTTGCAGATGATTCATCTCTTGTCTTCAAAGATGATATGGGTGCAAATTATAATCACGCTAAGTCATCTCAACTTTTGAGATGTTCAACTGAATACATATATGCATCTGTTTTATTTTCAACAGAATGAACCAAAACTTTAACACATAATCCCCTGAGCTCTTAGAATACTGGGTGCTCTGTAGTTGTGAAAAACAGCCCAGTCATTTCTGTGCTTTTCCATAACTCTTGATGTTTATACTGAGTGCCAAGTCCATCACAATCACAATTTGTCCAAGGGTAGAGCATTTGAATTGCATGTTATAATGCAAAAGAGCATTTCAACAGATGTCCAAATTACAGCCAGAATTGAAACACAGCCTGGCTGAGTAAGACTGAGCCTAGTCTGTGCTAGATGGTAAATCTTTGACTAACATTGGGGAACAGCTGGCTGTTCCATTGGACCCAGAGAAAGTTCCTTTCACATGCAGAGGAAAAAGGTGTTTGCAGCTTGGTCTGCAGTGCACTGCCTTTCCTAACCTTGCCTTTCTACCACCTTTCCCATTTCCCCTTTGGTATTTAGTGTACCTGCTGCCCCTGTCTCACCTGTGCTCTCAGACATTGGCTAGGCAGAAATATCAGAACAATGCTTATGTAGTTTTAATGCCAAGTTTAGGGTCCATGTCTGCACTTTTAAGCAGGGTGAATCTCCACTGATTTGCTGCATTGTCGACAGTGCCTGATCAGACCATTTAAAATGTTGTTTTCGTCTTCAGTCTTTACTTGTGTCACCTTCCTGTGTCAACTCTATTACACACCACAGAAGGTCTGAACTCTTACCTCTTCCTTTCATTGTCACTTCTTGCAGGTGCTTTTCTCTGCTTTGGAGCTGCTCTTTCCCACAAGCTCTGTGCCCTCCTCAAAGGTGTGTCATGGACTGGCTCTCAGGGGATGGACTCGCATGGGTCACCACTCCAACCTTCACCAGGACGCAGCCTGGTGCATCTGACATCTCTCTCTGATTCTGGCAAAGAGCAGCTGCTGGTGGGTCACTTTTCATATGGCTCTGTTTAGAAACTCTGAGAGGTGTTTAGATTCTGTTGCACGGTAGTTTTGACTCTTTGTGTTAGCTTTCAGGAGCAGAATGTTTTCAGATTCTTCATGATCCTATGTAATCTTAATTTTACACACTGTTCTTTCTTGAAAATGCTGTAGATTCCTTCTCTGTCTCAAATGTCAGTTCTGGTTTAGGCAGCCCTGACTAAACCACAGTAGATATTATCTGTTTCCTTGGTGATTGCTTTTGTGTTCAACGTACTAAATCCACAATAAGCAGTGAGGGGTCCAAGCTGGTCTGGGATGTGCAGTGAAACAGCTGGTGCTGAGGTTGTTCTCTCTCAAAGGATGTGTTGCACTGGATTTGAATATTGTTTTTTTCTGGTGGTAGCACAACTCTGAACTGGCCACTGCTGTTACCTGGAGTGTATTGGACATTTTCTCAGGCATCATCTTCTGGTCCAGTACATCCCAAAGGGATGCAATTTGTGCATTTTGAGAAAATCTTATGTTGGTTGGGTGAATTAAAACATGTAAGGACAGTTGGGGGATTAGTTTCAAAAGAATACCCAGATCCCAACTGACAGAGGTAGAGGACTGTCATGGTTTTGCATGGGAGATATTTAGAGGAGTGATGCAAAGCTTTTAGCCACTAGAAAAGCTGTACACGCCTCTGTGAAAAACACATGTTAAAGATGAAAGAAACCCAGGAACTTCCTCTTTCTCTTCCCGCGCAAAGAGGTTACACACCCCGGCCCCGTGTCTTGGCTGGGCCAGGCGGCCCTGTCACGGGGCTAGACCCCTTTCCCCCTTTCCCCCTGGCCCCCACCGACCCCCATCGGCTGCTGGGCAGGGGAGGGAGTGCCGAGTCCGCCAGCCCCTAGGAGCAGCCCCGGGCCGGGCCGGTTCAGCCACCATTCTACTGCCATTGAAATTTGCCCACAAGCACCGGGCAGGGGAAAGGAGAAGCCACCCACCACATCCCCCCAGCATGCTGCTGTGGAGTTCTGGCCTGGCTGATTAGATTCGAGCTGCACCCCCAGCCACAGTTCCTACCATAAGCTACTCAGCCCGGCCGGGGTCAGAGTTACCATATGCAAGCCCTGGGCAAGACACTAACTCTTTCAGTGCTTCAATCCTCCCTTGAGTGAGAGAAAGGAATAAGATGCATGCATGTAAAGGAGCAACATGAAGACATCGAGGTTAGTGAAGAAGAAGTCAAGTCCCAGATGGGAGAGATGAGGAGATGCCTTAATCTTGGGGCTGAAATCCTCTTGTAAAGCTATGGAGAAAGACTTTTGCCCTATAACATCTGAAAGTATGGGGAGATGAAAGTGTTCAAATCATAGATATCGAGCAAAGGCCTCCATGCTAAAGTAAGCAGATGTTAAAGTAGCTGTGATCCTATGAGAAGTTTGAACAGAGAAGGAGAGAAGGGTGATGAAAATCCTGTGCCCCCAGGAAGTGAACAAGAACTCTGTTGCCAGGGGTGAAGATGATTTTAGAGATAGATAATGAGAACTTTTGCCTTTAACCAGCTCATCTTTAAAACAGTTCCCCATAAGTTGACATGGCCCATAAACACAGCTGTGGGAAAAAAGCTTGTGGAAAATGGGAGGGACTTCACGATTGCAGATTTCCCCAGGCGGCTGCAATTCATGAGAGAGCCACAAGAGAACTGTTTTTTTGGTGGGTTTTTTTTTTTGTTTTTTTTTTTTCTTGTGAAGAAGTCTCCATAACATTAACAAGAGGGACTTCTTAAGTGAACTGAAGAAATACTATTTCAGTGGTGGTAAACTGACTAAAATTTTAGGTTTTGTTTCTTTACATTCTCAATGGGAAGAAAAGATTTTGGGGGGAGGAGAAGTATTCTGAAGGTTTTGTCCTGATTTTCATTACTCTTTCTTTTGGTTACTGTTCATAAACTTTTCTTTATACCCTTTTAAAGTTTTGAGCCTGTTTTGCCTTTCTCCTAATCCTACCTCACAACAGAAAGTGAGTGTACTGGTGATTGGCCAGCACTGAAACCCACCACACTCATTGGTGCACCACCCAGGAAATCTCAAAATTGGTGAAATCTCAAATTGGTGAACCAAAATCACTACAAGGACTACTCAGAAATCCCCAGAAATGAAGGTGTATGCAGGCTGACATGTATCTTTTAAAAACCCACAGAAATAAGGAATTTCTGCTCCATTAATTCCTGTCTTATGATGACCCACAGGGTGGGGCTGTCTGGTCTGTACAGGACACTTGGCCCTTTTAAATAAGACAGCCTCTTTCTGCCCCAGAGCTAGGAAGTACCTGGAATTCTATGTTGTTGGGGTGTTTTTTTTTTTGTTTTGTTGGTTTTTTTTTCCCCCTACTCTCTGAGCTTTTCATCTGTTAAAGATTTCCTTCACTTCAGTGCTGCAGACAGCAAGATCCCCTTTATGGGTCATCAGAGAGTTTCTGGTCCCATTAATCAGGGATAGAGACTCCATATCAAACTGCCCTGTTGATTTTGTTACCACATCAGTGGCAAGATCTCAGGCCATTTAAGCAGTCAGGCTGTTGCTTTATCTTGTTTCAGCTGTTGAGCTCTTGCCTCCCATCTTGAGTGAGCCATTTTTATGCCAGGTTGTTCATTTACAGTAAATCATCAGAAAGTGGTTGGGACAAAAGAGAAACTACAGGGAAACTACAGAATCTGAGTTTGAAATTAATCTTTTCTGTACAATCAGCCCCGGCATGCTGGTAATACCTCAGCTTTAGCACCTTGTTGTCAGCTTCAAATAATCCAAAAATCTTTGAATTTCAATTGCATTTCGTGTACTTTTGTTTTCATATATGCAGAAATATATGTATTCTATACCTTATACATGTTAGAGTGTGCCAAATGATTGTTTCTCTTTTAAAAATATCATACAGGAAGTATAGAAATATACTGATTTTACGTATCTTTCTGGTTCTGTATGAAGCTTACAGTCAGAAAGCACTAGCATTTAACAGTGAAATCAGAATGCAGAACAGAAACATTTTGTATTAAGTTATAGATTAAATTGGTAGCATAGCAAATGTAGTGCTGACCTCTACATCTGTGTTTCTGCAGTACAATATAACTTAATTCCCTCTGCCTCTGAGGAATGCCTTGTTCTACAGGAAAAATGGAGCACTGGGTAGTTAGTCTTGAATCTGCTGTTGAGATTATTGACTTAAGGGAGAAGACAAAGGGAATGAGAGGGATCAAGGTACTTTGGAAAGGAACAGAAAGGAGAAATAGAAAGGGGCCAAAAGTTACTGATCTATTGCTCACTGCAGTTAGTCCTGTTATCTCAATTGTCTCAAAGTATCTCAGTTATCTCAATTTCTACAGGTCTTGCTGGGTGTGGGGCTCTGTTCTGAGTGCATCTCTGTGTGCAAGGGGGTCTCATGGCCCCCGAGTGGAGCTGGACCACAGAACAGGCTGATGTGCCTGCGATGACAACAAAAGGACCAACTGTGTGCATCTGTGTATGATTGCTAGTGAGTGTAAAACTGGATTACCAATGAGTAGTATAAGAGGCCTGTGAGCTGGGTATCAAGGCAACTGTGAGTCTGGGTCAGATACCAGTGAGACCAGGGAGTCTGCAAGCTGGCTCTGGTAGGGTCCCAGAAGCCCATGACTAGGGAGACTAGAAGATCCATAAGCTGGGAGCAGCGGTCAGCTTAGTGGGATCCATTTGCATGTGAGTGTCTCTTTGTGAAGCAAACAGAGGTTAAAGGATTCAGGGCAAGATACTGGATAGGCTGAGTGCCTGTGGCCAGTCACTGGAGGGGTATCTAATGTGCATGGAAGAGTGCTTGTGGACCAACAGCTGCAGTGGGGCTGCTGGGCCTGAGGTGAGGCAGCTGGGGAGAACAAGGACTGGGGACAGGCTGGTGGATGGACCATCTGAGGCCAGTTAGATACAGATGTGTCAATACATGTGTTAGTGTGTGTGTGTGTGTGTGTGCATGTGTGTATTTTCCATCAACAGACTTTTATCCTGTTCAGCCCGAGAGGAAAACAAGAGGAAGCTGTTGCTGTTTGTGTGAGTGCTTGGTGTTTCTGTGTGCTGTGAGCTGTATAGCTGGCCATGTGCCTACACATCTATTGGTCATATTGCTTGTGTTTTATGGGCATTTAACCTATCTGGGATAGACACTCAGCCTCACTACTCATGGAACCTGGGAACATGGAGTGCAGCAGCCTTGCCTCTATCTGGTTAGTGCATTTGACAGCTCCTAACATGTTTGTCACAAACTTATGAATGCTAAAAAGCAATATGGTATTCAATATATATTTTTCTATTGTGACTGCTGAGAAATAACCACATCTATTGGTCATATTGCTTGTGTTTTATGGGCATTTAACCTATCTGGGATAGACACTCAGCCTCACTACTCATGGAACCTGGGAACATGGAGTGCAGCAGCCTTGCCTCTATCTGGTTAGTGCATTTGACAGCTCCTAACATGTTTGTCACAAACTTATGAATGCTAAAAAGCAATATGGTATTCAATATATATTTTTCTATTGTGACTGCTGAGAAATAACGGTAGGTCTTCACAAAAAAAAAAAAAATTGCATAAATTGCTTCAGACCTCCTGCAGCAATAATTTGCCACACTGTTTGGTGATCACTGAAAGGCTAAGCCAGAAAACAATATTCTGTTCTGTACAGACAAGAACAGACTGTATTTTTTTTGTGTCATAACATCCATTCTGTAACAGGCTGGAAAAATCTGCTGGAAAAAAATTCTGATGAGGAAGAAAAGTTAGTTGGCTGAAAAAATGTTACCGAACAAACACACACTGCATTTCAAAGCAAGTTCTTGTGCAGATGATAGACTGCCCTCAATTGGTACACTTAACTTCTACTGACAGAAGTCCTGCTGCAGCTTGCTTATAAAACATAGTGACAGAAGGCTCAGAACAGTCTTCCATGTTAACCCTAGTGAGTACGTGATGTAACCCTACCAAACCAGCATGATGTCATTTGTTCTGCATTCTCTATTCATCTGTACCTTAGTTCACACAGAGTTTATTTGAGGAAAAAGCTTCCAAACCTCTTACAAAAATCTAGACAGCAGCTCTTGAAATATGGGTGTGAATGTACTTTACAGGGCTTCATTCCATTTGCTGGCTTAGTTTGTGATCTTGTTGTTTGATTCCCTTTTGAATAAAAAGAAAAAAAAATTGATATTTCCAAACCACTACAAGGTTTAGTCACACAAAAAAAAGTACGTTGCCATCAGAAGATGAACACCTCATAGAGCTCACTTCAGGACTTGACATCTTCTAGACAAGCAGCTGAAACCTATGAGATAAGCTGCTTTTTATGCCTGATCTGAAGTTTCTCCTCCCTGCTGTCAGTCTGATCAAGCATAAGTAATGTTGCATTGTGTCTTCTGCAGAGTGAGCGGTCAGTAAATTGGCTTTTCTTGCACTGGAATGCATTTGGTCGTGATCTGTTTCGAGCCTTACTCACTTTTGGGAATGGGCCATGAGTAGCTGTAGGTTAGGCAATGATTTGCTGACAGACTGGCTGTCAGAATAATCCGTAATTATGGTTTTCTTGGCCTGACTCTGATATCTCAGCAGCTACTGTCAAGACCAGCCTTAGGGAGACAAATCACTGCTGTTGCGCCATTGAAATCATTTCAAGTAACACCATTATTACACCCACAGCCTCCAAATGATGATATTGAGTGTCAGCAGGGAGGGTGGCTGAGGAGGCAGTTTGCATTTAGGAGCATTTGGTTGCTGCTTTTCAGGAGAGTTCATTGCTATACAGACCCACTCTCCTCCAGAAACCTAAATTCAGTATGTTCACATGAAAGCATTTGTTTAGGAACATTTCAATGGTCAGATAACAGCAGCTGGGTTTCTCTATGTTTCCAGTGTGTTCTCTTGTCTGACATTTCTCACAAAAAATCTTTTTCACTCATCCAAATCAAATCTAGAACAAGACACAATACCCATTTGTCACAACCTGAAATCCCAGTGTAACCTCCTTACTCCCCCAGTCTCAGAATAGGAAGAGTTACCCTATGGATACAGCAGACCATTATTCCAGATATCCCAATCATTCCCACTGTGAGAGCTTATGGCATGAACCTAAGAGTTCGTCATGTTGGGAACTAATTGGCTGCCTGCTATCATGCAGGAAAGGGGGTTTCTGTGGGAAGAGATCATGATTTAGTTTGATGTGAACAACTGAACTTCCAGAGGGGCAAGAAGAACTGCAGTTCCTCTGGCCCATCAACCTTGGAGGGAGATAACAAGGTTCCCCTCTTGGTAGCTTCTTCAATGCATAAAGCAAGATGTAAAGCAATGGAGAAAACAACTTTGAATTACTGCCTAAAAAAGACAGATTATGCATTCACATTACACACCTAATAATTTTACTTAGTATGAAATTGGCAAGTTTATGTTGCTACTGTATTTTCTTCTCTGACTGGGAAAACACTAATGTTGGGATCAACCAGTGGTAGTTAGTTCACTGTGGAAAACTGATTCTTAACATATGAGAAAATTGTTGTAAAAGAAATCTACAACTGTTGTGATTTGGAATGGGAGGAAATCTAGGGAAGTGATGCAAAACTTTTAGTCAGTGGAAATTGCATACGCTTCTGTAAAACATATATGTAAAAGACAAGAGGAACCTAAGAACTTTTTTTTTTTCTTTTCCAGTTGACAAAGAGGTAACAGACCCCGGTTTGGGTCCCTTCCCCCGGGCCGCCTGCTGCCCCCCTGTCGGCCCCGTTCTGGCTGGGCTGTGTCCCCAGCAGCTGCCAGGCAGGGAGGCTGCGGAGCCCCCTGTTCAGATCCGACCGTCAGGTGCCCTCCCACCTGCGCGGCTGGGACCAGAGGCAGCCCTGCAGCCCGGGCAGAATGGCCCTGCGGCTGGAATTGAACACAGAGAAAACTAAAGAACAACCATGAAACCCATCCTGACACAACCCAGCCACAGCTCCCGCCACAAGTTACCAGTGGGCCAGGTGATCATTGGTAGCCCTAGGTGTGATATTAACCCTGTCAGTGTTTTAATCTTCTCTTGAGTGAGAACAAGATACAAGTATGTAAAAGAACAAGATATAAGTATGTAAAAGAACATATGAAGACATCGAGGTCAGTGAGGAAGAAGTTAAGTCCCAGATGGGAGGGAAGAGAAGATGCCTTGATTATAGAGCTGAAATCCTCATATAAGCTATGAAGAAAAAACTCTTTTCCCTATAGCGCATGAAACTATAGGGAGATGAAGGGTTCAAATTGTAGATATCAAGCAAAGGCCTCTGTGTTAAAGTAAGCAGATGTTAAAGTAGCTGTGATCCAATAAGAATTTTAAACAGAGAAAGAGAGTAGTCCAGTGCCCCCAGGAGCAGATCTCTATTCCCAAGTATAAAAATGATTTTAAAGAGAAATAATAAAACCTTCTGCCTTTGAACAACACATTTTTAAAATAATGCCCCATAAATCAACATAACCCATAGACAAGCTGTGAGAAGACTTGTGAAAAATAAAAAAAAGCTTCACGATAGCAGCTTTCCCCAGGCGGCTGCTATTCATAATAAAATTAAAAACCACAAGAAACCTATTTTTTTCTCTTATAGAGAAGTCTCCATAACATTAACAAAAAGAACTTCTCTCCCTAAATAAACTAAAAAAATACTATTTTAGATGTAATAAACTGACTAGGAATTTTAAGTTTTGTTTCTTTACATTATCAATAAAAAAGAAAAAGTTATGCAGTGAAGAAAAGTATTTTGAAAAATTTATTTTAATTCCTACTCCTTTTTTTTTCTTTTAGTTAGTATTAATAAACTTTTCTTCATTCCCTTTTAAAGTTTTAAACCTACTTTACTTTTCTCCTAATCCTATCTTACAGCCGGAAATAAATACACTAAAAACTTGTTTTGCTATGAGGACAGCAATCAGTAATGATGTATAAGCTGGTGTGTATGTGGTCATTCCATTTTGCAGCATAGGTCTGCTGTCTTTTCAGTTTGTTTTCTCATCTGACATTTCTTAGAAATGTTGCTTTCTTTCATCTAAATCCAGTCTGGAACTATTATATGATAGACAGATTACAGAGTTTGTGGGTTCCCATACTGAACCAAGCTACAAATGAAAAATAAATCTTGCCTGCTCTTGAGATTTGGTGGAAATGTTGCTATTTCCAGCTGTCTTAAACAACAACTTTTACTTATTTTAAATGTCTTCTCTATTCTCTTTATACTTTCCCACACTATTTGTCACAAAAACACAAGGAACAAAGTGAAAATAAGCATGAAATTTGTGTGGCATTCGAGTGGGCTGGTGCAGCTACCTGCAGGACTGTGAATGAAAACTCCCAACTAGATCCCTGAGCAATTAACCGCTGTGATGCTCTGCACCCATATCATGTTACATTCACAAATCTCAAGTTGGACCTTGCAGCTTTCTCTCTCTTCTTGTGTTGTCCAGAAACATATGTTGTTTTTATTTTTGCAGTAGTATTTAATAATTCCCATTAAGGATTAGAGCTGTGTTGTTTGGCACAGCACACAGTGTCTGCCCCTGAAACCCTACAGTCCAGGAAAATGAACATCATATACCAAAGAAAAAAATCAGTCAATGTGAATAAAAAATTATAAGCGTCTCTTCATTCATTATGACAGTAGAAATCAGAGGCTAATGTTTTACCTTATCACATGGCCTTCTACTGATCTTTGTCATCCAACAATAGTGGCAGAAATCAGGTTATGGAAGTACTGCATAGTCAAATGCCTAATTTTTACTTGGAACAATTAAAAATTGTTCAGTTTCTTAATAGTGTGACACCCAAGACTAACTGTAAGGTGACCAGATCAGTCTTAGTTCTTGGATGCAGCTCTGTCCCCCAGGATATGCCATGGGGAAACCTGTTGCCCACATCTCCCATTCCTTGGCTGGGCTGGAATGGCATCAGATGCAGTAATTACCACAATTAATGAAGCAGGCAGTGATCAAAACTCATGCTAAAGTTGCTTTGTGCCATTTCAGCATTAAGACATATTTAAACCTGCTATCTGTGGGTAGAAGTCTGTAAGTGTCTGAGAAACATACTGTTAAGAGAAAGTAATTATAAATATTATTCTTCTCAAATTGATGAAAATGGACATACTTAAATCTAGAACTTGCTAAATAATAGCTGGTCTAGTAGGATAGGTTCAGCACAACACAAGCACCCTGTGTAGTGTCAGCCAAGGAAAGCAGGGAAATGCATGAGGTGGGACAAGTGCAGAGTTCCTCATTCCCAACATGGGCCCTCCAAAAAGGCATCAGGGTGTGTTCATGGTCAGTGCAGGAAAGCTTGCCCAGATATCACATGAGATCCAACTACATTGTGCCAAAGAATATTTCCCTTGCTTGAGGTGTCCCTTCAGACTGTGGTTTATTATTATTATTACTGCGATATCTGCAAGCCTGGCTGTGCTGGGAATTGTAGTAACAAGGGTGGTGGCTCTCACCCTTCTAATCTACTGTCAGAGACAAGAGAGAGCACACAGGCAGGAGAAACAAAAGCCTGGGGTTAAGGTGGGATAAAGAAGTAAAAATTAGGCATTTGATTATGGAGTACTTAGGCTGTTTATTTGCTAAGCTTTAGTACTTTTAATACACATCAACATACATATAATGCTATGAAGGCATGGGAAATAAAGGAAATTCACTCAACTGTTATATCTCTGAATTTCTGGTAATGCTTCAGAACTGTAAGGATTTTGTGGTGATTGATCAGTACTGCCTGAATTTTTTCTCCACCTGTGGTGTGTCTAATAGACATTTGCCAAATGATTTTTATGATGACACTTGTATAATTCAGCTCAGCCATATTTTGAGGGTGCTGTTAATCTGATATGGAAAAAGAAAAAAAAAAAAAAGAGCAGTATTGATTACTTCTAAAATTAATTTAAAGCTTTCTGAATGCCCAGATCACAAATGTTCCATATCTAATTACCCAATGCCCTCTTTCAGTGTGTCATTGTATTACCTTTTTTTCCTCTTTTTAATATTATGGAAATGTAAAATAACTTGACCTTGAACAGATACCTTGTGGGGATTCCTTTAATGTATGCAGTGAATTAGATGAATGCCCGTTGATAGCTGAAAGAATTTCAGCTCGTCTCTTTCATAAGAGAGCTTTGCACTTCAGAAGCAGCAAAGTTTCTGGTGCTCATTCATTGAATTTTTATTAATTTGTAATATGTCAAATGAATAAGTGATCTCTCTTCTGCTGATTAAAAAGTTCCATTAAGAACATGGATGATAAATATACATTATATGAAATTAACTGAATTATAAATCCAAAATGTAGATGTAATGTAATAAATCCACCTTTTCTTCAACATCATACTCCATTTTTCTAATGTGTAGACACCTATTGTCAGCTTAATTATTGTAAGGTAAGATCAACCTTAATTAATCAAAGGAGAGCAAGACTGTAATAGTTAACTTTTTAAAAAGAAGGGGAATAGATGAATCTGTAGTTAAAACACAGTACAGATAAATTCAGATATAAGAAGACAAGAAGATATACTAATAAACTGAGTCAGAGTAACCAAGTATGTAGTTGGGGTTTATGCTTCATTGCTGTCTTCATCTCAGAAATAAATATCATTGTGTCGTAAATATCATGCACCAAGCAGAAAGCTGATTTAATGACTGGTGTGCTAGGGAGGAAGAGGAGAGGGATGCACTCTAAGACTTCAGAAGAATGGGCAGATGTCAAGCTTATTGCCAATTTTTTGAGTTGTCTAATTCCTGTGTAAAATAATTCTAAAATCATAAGCCAAACCCAGCTACCATGTTAATCAGTTCAAGCAGTCAGGCATCATCAGGGTGTTAGAAGAAATCCAAAGCTTGCTTTTAAACAGCTCAGGTTTTGTTTGAAGTGTGGTGTTTGGGGTAAGTTTTTTTCTTTAATGGATTCAGACTATGTTGATCAAGGGTCTGTTTCCTGTGAGTGAGCACTTTTAGGAAGTAATTAATTAAGCTACAAGCTGAGTTCCATTCCTTCTTGTACAGGCTGCTGCTTTGGATTTTGTGAGATCCATTGGCATCTGAATTCTTGCACTCCATGCATTTGAAGTTCCTGCTTATTCCCACATGAATTCTCCACATGAGGAGAAGCAGGATCCGCAAGCCTTGGAAGAGAAGGCCAGTGCTGGCAACACCTTCACCCAAAAGCCAAAGGAAGTCCTTCACCTGCTTGATTTGAGAGCCTGGGCAAGGGAGAAGCAAATTCTGCAAAGGGCCCCAGCACTGACTCTGCTCACATCTCATTAGTTCCCATGTGTGGCCCTGTCTGGGAGATGAGTTAGGACTGGCAATGCCATCTTTGTGTCCCCGCCTCACTCAAGCATAGTGTGCTATATAAGGACTTTGAAAATTACATTCCACACCTAGAAACAAATCAGTTTAAAATCCAGGATTGGTGGGAAAGATCTATTTTTCTCTTTTTCAAAGTTTGTTTATGTATATTTGGGGGAAAGGGATAAGGAGAAGAGAGGTCAGTAAATTCAGACCTGAATGTGGTGGGGATTTTTGGGTTACAGGTATTTGTATGTTGGTGGTGCAGCCCACATTTACTCTTATCACAAATCTGGCCGATTCTCTTTTCCTCAGAGTGGAGCTTGATTTATTTTATGTATTATTTTTCCACACAGCTTTAGTGCAGTGTTTTTGTGGCAGTTATGCAAATTATATGTCACACCACCACATATTTTCCACATAATTTGATTTGACCTTTAAAACTAATAAAAGAATTATCATTTTTATGGGTAATTTGTGTTTCATGGTACAAGACAGCAGGACAGGGACTGATGGGAAGAACATCAGAACGTAGGAGTCATATTGCAGGATAGTACTGGAGGGCCATAAGTAGGTATCCAGTATACAGCTGTGGCTGCTGTGAGCTCCTAAAGAGTAGATTAGAAGACACATTGTGGAATAAACTTCCCAGAGGAGAATATTCTTTCAAAAAACCTTCAGTGAGCTCTGGGCTAGCCATTTTTCTTTTGGCTCATAATTGTTTCTAATACATGCATTGATATCTTGTAAAATATTATATATGGATGTGAATATATATGTATTTCAGGTAATGTAATACAGGATATTAATCTTTCCATGCAAATGTTGATGGGTTATATGTCACGATACATGTGCATGTCTAATCCCACTTAATCACAACAAACCTCTTGCTATATTTTCCTTAGTTAATCAATTCTGCTGGTTAAACATACACTGTGTAAATTTTCAGTTATTTTTGAAGCTGCTATAGTCAACTTATCTATGCATCCACCTGCTAAACTACTTTGAAAGTCAAAATGCTAAAAGCAAACAGAATTATCTATATATTGTCTTCCCCGAGAAGTACAGAACAAGCATGATTGCTAATAGGTCCATTAACAGCACTGTAATACTCTCCTTTCAGCCTCCTTCTCCCTCAGAAAGACCTCTGGAAAGTTCAAAGTGTCAAGAAAATTGTTGCAGAACTGTGATAAGGCATGACATTCAAGCAGTGAAGACTTCCATAACACTGGCTAAATGCCTTATTAATCTAACATGTGTCAGTAAGATTTTCTGTGTGTTTAGGATGATGCCTGGCAGGAGCATAGGATCTTCTGTGTGGGCTGTAGTTTGGGAAGAGAGAGGCAGAGTATTCTTCTGACAGAAGATTAGTATTTCATATGCACTCAGCTGTACTGGGAAGTACCTGTATACAGAACCCTAGGATGTGATGGCAGGGCTCCCAAATAGAATAATGTGCACAGTATTTTGACCACACTTATCACTTCCCAGCTTCCCTCATGACTAACTTTTATATGGTACTTTCTCCTCTTATTGTTTGATTAATCATCAAAAATTTTGTTGCATTTTATTCCCTTTTTTGCTCTTTCCCTGTCCTTCAGCTTCTCTCTAGACTTCTTTCTAACAGATGTTTGCTTGTACCGCCACATTTTGGGTGGGTGGTTCTGTGTCCCACCACAGCAGAGCCATGTGGAACTTCAAGTACTTGAACATGAGGTTCTGCTCTAAGCTTATCACGCAGTGAAAACCAGCCTTACAGTGTTAGTGTCAGATCAGAAATCAAACTAAAGTAAAAAATTGCAAGGCATTTTTATCATAACCTGATTAATTTTGCAGTTACATAAGACCCGTGAGTATCCTGTAAGTACTCTTCTCACCTTGAAAACAAGATTGCACCTGTTCTTCCTCATCTTGCAATGCATTTGGTTCTTTTCCCACCTTCTGCTTCTTTCCTTATCTGAGCATGCTTTTTCCTTTTCCTTGACACAGCATTATCTTGAGGCTTTTCTTCACATAAGAAATGTAACAAAAAATATGAAAACCATCTGACTTGAACATGGAGGTACCCAGAAACTTCATGCCAAATTCCAGTTTTTTCGAGACAAATTACAAAAATGCTAAAATCTTGGTAACTATAGCAGCACAAACACCACCACTACAATATGCCACAACAGATTGTTCATATGTCATTATTTTTCCAAAGTTCCTTGGCAAACGTTTCCATCAGTAAACAAGTCAAGTGAAAGAATTGTAAAATGGCCAGCAAAACCCCTCAGATCTTCTCTAGGTAGTGAAATAAAATTCTGCTACTTATCACTATTATTGTGTTCTTCAGCCCCTCTTCTTTCACCTGTGCTGACAGACTACAGTTGTCCTTGTTTCTGCCTTTCCAATGAGGCTTTTGCCTGTCATGTCACCATCTTTTTTATACTGCAAGTTTATCAAAGCAATATCATGTCTGAACGTTGGGTCACATTCATTGGAGAGAAAATGTACACAGATCCATTAACTTTGTCAGAAAAATGACAAATTACGTGAACTGCTGAGCTTGCACTGCATGTTGTATGCAGCATGGCAAACATCAATGGAACTGAAAAAAATTAATAGTGCCAGTTCACTAACAAAATGATGATTCATATTTTTTCTATTATCTATTTTTCTTTGTTGCTTAATGTGCCGGTATCATCAGATTTTATTGTTGAATGAAATGTTTGGGGAATAGGCCAATTTATGCTACATCTTAATGATGGGCAAATGCTAAAGGTTTGGGAGTTCTTAATTATTACTGGAATAATCTCTTGAAGCTGAAAAATATGTATTTTTACCATGCTAGTACGTATTTTTGTTAAACTGGAATTGGAATATTGGTGAGTTTATGGAAAAAGTAGTCTGATTCACAATATTTGAAACTCTCCTCCTGGGTTAGAAATGGAGGGGGGTTTGCCTGACTTTTATAACTACCTGGAATTGGAATGTTCCTTAAAGCTATATAAAATGACAGTAGATTGCACTGTAACATTTGTCTCTTCATATATTGAAATAACCTGGAAAATTGTTATATTCACTGAAACCATTAGAAGCTTTGACATAAGCTTTGAAAATAATGAATTAAACTTCCAACTCTTAATGGTTTCACTTAACACATAAAAAGATGTTCTGGCTGTGCTTTGACTTTGGCATTGTCTGGAGTTCAAAGTGGCAGGGATGAGTGAAAAAAATAATGTAAGAAAAAGAAATATTTCATCAAACACCCAGTCTGATTTAAAAAAACCCAAGGGATAAATGTCTAAATATATATTTTATTAATGAAAGGAAAAAGAGATATAACTGGCCACAGATGCAAAATATTGTGAATGTATCAATTGTGAATGTATCAATAGCATGTATCTTTAATAATAGAAAAAAATATAATTTTTTAAAATATCAGGATTATGGAGGTCATACAGAAGAAGAGAAGGAGGAATGTTTTTTTTTTTCTATGCATGTGAGAAAATGAGAAAAGTCCAAGATACTTAGCTATGTTGAATCAAAATGTATAAGCATGACTTAGGACAGGGACTGGAGCACAACAGCCCTTGCTTCCTCTTTATGTCCTCCTCAGTCCTGAATTCTCCTTTCATGTGCCTTCTTGGGATGGGGCAGTGAGTGCCTGTGGAGTTGACTGCCAGATGAGAAAAGCTTTTAGATTTGGGAGGGTTGCATCCCTTTCCCTCCTGATCCCAAAGTGGGAATTGATTTAGTGTTCCATTGCTCAAGAGGTGGTCTTATGGATATACTGCAGTGTTAAAGAAATGGGCAGTCTTGCTGAGAAACAGATCTTCTTGTGAAGCCCAGCTGTAGTTTGTACAGGGCATGGGTAACTGGACATTCTCATAAGCCATGGTGTATGTCAAGTTGTGTGCTAAAATAAAAAGTATTTTCTTTTATTTCCCCTCTCTAAAAGAAATGTTCTTTACTCCAGAGTGTACTTTAGCTCTGTCCCCTGAATTAAAAGAGTGAGGGGGCTCTGTTGTTCGCACATAGCTGGCCACAGTGTTTTATCATAGCAGTAGCATAAGCAAAAGAAATCATTAAGTCCAAGTCCTAGACTGTCCCCCGAACCATTTTTAGCAATTTAACACATCCATCACTTGTTTTTATGCCACTCATCTTTGACTTAGCAAATGTGATGGACTGCACAGCCAGGCCTTTTTATCAGAGCTCTGGGAAAGCTACATCCATCCATCACCTTCCGTGTTTATTTCTCTGAGTGCCCTTTCGCAGTGCTCATTTCTCATCTGTGCAGCATCACAAAAGCTGTGGTAGATGAGCTGAACTGTGGATTGCTTAACCAGTGTTAGGATCTGAGACTCCTGCCCTCGCTAGCCTCAGTTAATTATGACAACGTGAGCAACAGGACTTTGACCCTAATTTTCTTTAAGCAGTCTATACAATGCACACATAATTCCCATAATGAAATAGAGTTGAACAGCCTGGTTTGCCCTTTTTCCAGCATTTGTTCCTGTATATGAAAGCAGTGAGTAACAGGCTTAAAAAGGCAAGAGTACAATACCAACCCATGTGTAACCTTCTGTTGATTTATTCTCATCACCCAACAGGTGCCTCATACAGAGTTCAAACTAATAAATGCTGAAAGACAAAACTAACAACCTTACAGCGAAATGTTACCAGGGACAACTTCTAATCCTCTCTGTTTTTATAGCAGTGAAAAGATGAGAGGGGGGAAAAAAGAATAGGAAAAAGGGGAGGATAGGAGACAAAGAAGAAAATTCTGAAAAAGTTAGTGCCCCAGAGAGCTGCATAATGATTAACAATTCTTTTTTCAAATTATAAGTGATTTCTTTTCAGTCCTGGATGACAATAGAATCATAACTTCATCAAAATTACTTTGAATAGCCTCATTAATGACACACAGTCTTGGTTTGTCCCTGCTTCAATGTCTGATAATATTTTCATACCTCCTACTGAATGTATGTTTAGCTTTGTCCTCCTCATTTGTACAATGCATTCATACATATCAGATAATCTTCTTTCATTCTTGAATGTTCAACAATTCAATTAGATGTTAGCATAAAAGGGGGGTAAAAAAGGAGGAAATGAAGATGAAGATGAAAATTTCTTTTCAGTTCAAGCCAACTAAACAATGGAAAGAAAAATGTATTATATCATCTGTAGAAAGCAGCCTAGTTCATCCAATTCTAGTTGCAGAGAGTATTTAGAAAGCACAGGCCTTAAATATGATTTATTGAAGTACAATATTGCCTTAATTGCATAGACTAGAGGTGTTTTCTTCTAGAAGAAGCTCCCTTAAGAACAGCTGAACAGAGTATTCCTGTCAAGCCTCCACCTTGCACAAATATTTTTAATTAATAGATGCCTTCATCAAATACAAAATTAAGCACTAACACTCACCAGAGACCCCTGCTATTAGAGTGATTATTTTAGATTTAGTTTCATTTGCAGATGTCATTAATTTATTTTTAATAGATTGCTAATTTAGTTTTGTCTATTTCTTGTTCAGTTTTTGTAGATATTAGCAGGCTGTGCTTCCTTCAAAGCTTTCCCCTCCCTCTTCCTCCAGGCTTTGTACTCTCCACAGTGCATCTGTGTTTAAATTAGCTGGACCGCTGCAGGCTGAGATAGTGATTAATCTGCACATCTGCCACAAGAGAGAAGTTAACAGTCCAGCTGAGGGACTCAGAGCAAAAAACAGCATTACGACTGCAAGTCATCTGTTCTATTTGGCAAAGCAGTAGTTGTGTCACACGGGAGCAGGCTGCCCTTGAAGTATCTTCTGTTCAAGTGAGTGGCAGTGGTACTGTTGTGCAGTACATAAACCTCCTTTTGTCAGTTTGTATTAACCACAGAACTGACTTGTAAGACATTTGTACTTGGGGAGGGAGAGATGAGCAATGTCCTGCCTGTAACAAAGGAAACATCAGTGCCACAGCACAGAGGAGAGATACCAGGGCTGGTTTATGGGAAAACTACAGCAGCCTGTTCAAAGTTCTGTGTTGTTGCAGCTCAGGTGCTTCTGCTTCATAGGTGTTTAAATTCAGGTGTTTGTGCAAATGGACAGGATGAGATGAGTCCCAGAGCAACATGTCCAACAGCTGCCCTGTTCCCAGGACCTCAAACAACCCTTTGCTTGGTGCCAGTCTCAGCAGTTTTAAGCTTGTGCACATAGGGTTTGGTGCACACCAGAGCACTTCATTGCCATGAACGGGCTGAGAAAGTTGGGGGTGTACAGCCTCGAGAAGAGAAAGTTGTGTGGAGACCTCAGAGTAGCCTTTGAGTGTCCTCTAGGAACATTTGAGTATCTGAAGGAGGTCTACAAATCAGCCAGAGAGCGACTCCACAGGAACTGTAATCATGGGACAAGGACTAATGGGTTCAAACTGAAAGGGGAGATATAGGTTAGATAAACAGAAGGAATTCTTTACTGTAAGGGTGTTGAGACACTGGAACAGCTCTGAGCCACCTGACCTAGTGGAAAGTGTCCCTACTCACAGCAAGGGATTGGAACTAGATGACCTTTAAGGTCCCTTCCAACCTAAACCATTCTATGATTCTATTTTTCTACAAATATGGTGTTCAGGATAGTAAGAGATGGAGATAAATCTTCTTTACCCCTTTTAGACTAATACGAAAAGTGAAGAAATGCTAAGTTTCTTTGCCTTGGTTTTAATCTGACAGCTCTGATACAGAGGGATGGCATGCCTTTTGTTTGTTTTTTTTTTTTCACCCACACAGGAAATTTAAGAAAGATCTATGAGATGAATATAGACCTTCTTTGTCCTAATTCGTTGTTGTTTTATTACACATGAGTGGTATTTCCTAAAGGGCAGTGCCATAGTCTGGTCAGCTCTGCTCCATTGTAGTCAATATGTACTTTATCACCGACTTTAGAACAAGCAGGGTACACAGTCAACTACAACAAGACAAGAAACTGCTGACTTTATGCTGATTGAGTGAATAAGCCTCTCCAGCAGTGTGTCTCAGTTTCTAGCTGGGGGTATCTCTAGATTTAAGTTTTATCAGATCTCTTCTAAAAAGGGATTAAAGAGTGCTGGTTGTAGTGGGGACCACAGAACTTCTATCTTCTGGGAACATTTTCAATTTACTTCTGTGGGGATAATTTTGACTCTTACCATTCTTAAGCTGAATATGCACCAGCACCTGTTAGATTTAAGTGTTTTTCCTTGTCAGTTTGCTGTCTCAGTCAGGAAACTGAGAATGTTCATTCATAAACTTTACCAGTAAGTGACTGGATGGAGACAGGTATTCAGAATCATTTTTAGACATGCTATTAGTAAGCACATCATAGTAAAAAGAAGACAAATATTAATGAAAAAGAAGGAAATTATGATGATTGTCTCCAACCTGAAGATAATACTGGAATTTCTTTCTGTCATGTATGTGATTTATTTTTTACTTACATACATGTTTCTCTTTTTCTTTTAAGTGTATGAAAGTTTTGAGGTTTTTTTAATATTAGTATCATTACATGAAGTATGACTTGCTTAAAGATATTTTTATGAACATACTCCATTTAGGAAAACAGGATGTTTTCTCCAGCTGTGTTGTTACTTCTGTAAATGGTTCCTCCACAATAAATATTTTCCTCTCCTGAAGAGTATGAAAGCAGAGATCCAGGATGGTTCCCCTGTTTAAGGAGGGATACATGTTTTATGAGATTAACCTAACTGGGTGTAGATATGTGTAATCTTCCTGCACCTCTAAATTACCTCTTTCCTATGACAGCTGTTATTATCTCTTTCACACAGACCCTCTGCTACACAATTTCTGTAATAACTTATGCAATCTTCATCCATTTAGGTATTGCCAAAGACCTACTGGATTGTGGGCACCATGAGAATCTTCCAAGACCATTTTTTTATCTAGGAATGATATTTCTGTGGTTTGCCAGTTAATCTGAAATAGCCAAGCTTAAGTACATATAGAGAAAAATCTATTCAATAGCAACCTAATCTTAGCAACGCTCCTAAAATGAGCATAGGAATAAGTGTGCAGACATGAAGCCAAAGCATAGTTGCCTCTTTTGTGTCTTTTAAGTTAGCTCCAGTGACATTGGGATGTCAATCATGAAGCTAAATCAAGATGAGGAGGTTAAGGAATGCAGTCTGTGCATCCCCTACATCAGCAACTCTGAAAAATTTCCCAATAGAGAGCTTATTCCTGGGCAGGGCTGTGAGTGACTGCAGAAACTCAAGAGCTCTGGGTGCGAGGAGCACTGTCTTAAAGACTTTGATACAGGATGAGATGTTCAGTCCATATCTAGAAATGTGGTGCTGTTCTGCTCACTTGCAGGCCAGCAGGTCTCACTAGCTTCAACTCAGAAACATAAAAAGTTACAGTATTCTGAAGCAGATGGGAATTTGGTAAAAAGGGATGGAGACTCCAGGGAAGAATTGCAAGTTCTAGTTAAAGTGATATGAAAGCAAATTAAAGTAAGAAGTAAAGGTTTGACAGCTCCATTATGAATGCATTAGCTGTAAATATGAAATGCAGCCTCTTAGCAGAAGCTGTGAATAGTGTCCATCAAGACTGGAATGAAAAGGTACTAATATTGATAGGGGTCTTGGTAATATTTCACAGTGACCTTTCCAATACATGTGTAAGGAATGATTCCTACATGTGTAGGAATTTCTCTACTGCTAATGCCACAAGTTATTTTTGGCTGCTAAGGATTTTAAGTTTCATCTAGATGCCAAGGTAACCTTGGAGTATTTTAAGGAGACCTGGCTGTAGTTGTTCCTCTGTGGATGATAACTCAGCTTCTGAGGAGACACTGTCAGTCTCTCTATCAGCCACATGTGGAGATGAGTGTCTGTGAAGAAGTTGTGTCACTTCAGCAGAACCCAGCAATCTGGACAATTCCCATCATCCTGTCTGTAGAAAACCTTTCTGTTTACATAAATAACGTCCTGCAAGAAAGAGCACACTGTATGCAAGATAATCTATCTTCTGTATGCAAGATAATGAGACCATAGATTTTAAGAGTTGCTGAGAGTCTGAAAAGAACTTGGTTCTTAGCAGAGATGGTCTTGGTGTTTGCTTGGTAAGTCCCCACTGTGTAAACAATAAAATTTGCCTTAGGCTGTGAGCTGTGTCAAGTACTAGGCCAGGAACAATTTTGTGGTTGTTCACTTCACAGATATATTACTCTTTAATACATTCTGCTGTCATATAAATGTGGGCTACATATTTTTCCAGAAAAAAAAAAAAACCCTGGTCATTGTTTTCCTTTTACTGCTGCACAAAAATACTTGTCCTTTGATTACTGCAGATTACTAACCTGCTGTGCAATATATGCTTTCAAAAAAATACACCACAGTAAACACAAGATTGTATTCATTTGCAGAAGAAATGTGAGTTTTTTATTCACTCTCCTGTGTCCAGGTGTTGTTGCAGAATGAAGTGTCAGGGTGGATGGAACCAAAAAGACCTCTGGAGTATTGTGATTGTAATCAGTGTCCCATCCCTGGTGTTTGCCTGTTCTTGCTCTCCAGCATGTGAATGTACTCATTATCATCCTCACAGTCTTCAGCAACACTGGGAGGTTGGACTCTGGTGAGACTCCACACAAAGTCATTCTACAAAATCATCATCTGTCTCTTCCTCTGATTCTGAACTCATGCTCATTTTTGACCTCTACCATGTCAAAAAAAAAAAAAAAAAAAAAAAAAAAAAAAAAAAAAAAAGACAAGATGAGGATTTGATACCATGAGAACTGTCTCCAAAGTATGTAACTGTAGATTTTTATTTTCTGTCTTAACAGAACCTTTTGCTTAACCATCATTGCTCTCTTTCCTCTGGAAGCCCAGTTTTGTAAGCCTAGCAACTGCATATTGAGAAATAGTGTGTTAAGGGAAGTAAGGAACAGCAGAAAATGTATTTGATACATTTAACTTTTCCTTTCTCTTTTGACTTTAGCAGTGGTGTTTCCCTAAGCATATCTGTTTAGAATGATTACCTGGGCAACTTTGAGCTATAAATTCCTTTCAACATCTCTTCAGAGGAGTTAATAATTTATTTGATGTGTTAGTTGTGTGACAGTGTTTCTGTTCTCTTAGTGGCTGAGCCATAAACGTTTTTATGTTTTAGGATTCTTGATTTTATCCTAGAATAGTTAATTTGAAACTATTTTTCTATGTAGATTGGGAATTTCCTTCTGAAAATGGTGATTTATTGTACATCTTTAAGTCCATTATAGACTAGAAGTGTTCAAAGTTATTTCTGATGAACTACTGAACTAATTGTTTTTTTCTTCTGTTTCTGAACTGATTAGGTTTTCTATGAACATGTTAATTCCTCAAAAATTCTAATATTTTCCACTTAAGAAAAAAAGGACTTGTTATAGAGGCTTTTTATAAATCCCCTGCTACTGGTTCTTTAAGAATCTGGTAATTTTTTTCAGGCATTTGACTTGTCTGCTTACTCAAGTCTTCTGTTTCTACACTATGATTAGATAATTTAGTCTTAAAATGAGAAAATCACCAAAAATATCTAACCCATAATGACTTGCAATATTACTTTTCAACATGAATAATTATTCACTGACTATTTGCAAAGTATTTAGGATTCACAAACATCTTCAGGGCAAAAAAACATTTGTCATGCAGATACGCATATGCAGTCGTTAATAACAAGCCACAAGTAATAACTGAAAAAGCTGACAGTGCTTATGACAAAATTATTCATTATTTTTTGTGGTATTCAGCCAAGTCTGCCTAGGCTTTATAAATAACTGCTGACTTAGAGATTGTGAAGGCCAGGCAGAACTACTGGGTCATTTTTTTTATTTCCTAGGTAGCACTGATCTGGTATTCTTCCCTAGTTGTGCTGGATGATGATTCTATCCATGTGCATTTATTGTTTTAATTTTGCTGAATATAGATAGACTGAAAAGTTTTAAATAAAATAAAAAAATAATAATCTGGCATAGTAGTTGATGAGGCCGAATAAGAAAAAAGGAATGGTTAGTACAGCAGTCACATATTTAAATAGTGCAGCACTCAAATCATAGTTAAGATTTTTTCCATATACAAGGTAGAATGATTTAGAGACTTTCTTATTCCTTCTTTTTGCAAAATCGTGTAGAATCCTGATGGGAAATAGATTCCAGAGAATAGTGACAGTTGTTTCTCTGTAGCAAATGTGGTTGTTAATGGAAAGAAATGCAAGATAGCCATCTGTTGGCTTGTGCAGAAACCTGTTTGGTTTCCAGGGCAGGCTGCCTGCAGCCCAGGCAGGAAGGAGTACGGCGCTCCCTGCGAGGGCAGATGGTGTTTGTGCACAGTCAAAATTCAGGCTGAGCACCAGTCCACTAAGAGGGAAATGTGTGCCTGTGAAAATGGGTCCTGGGAGTGCTGCAGACACCCGGGACACAGGCAGGGCTCTGTCATCAGCACCTTACTGGTTGGACAGAGCATTTCTGCATCTTTTCCCAAGCAGCAATTCTCTGCTGCAGGACTATGTAGCCAGGTGCTATCCAAGGTGATGGATTCAGCACTGATGCACTTCCTGGGGAGTGCAAATGCACAGCTGATCTCTAAATGTGTGGCAGTGCAGTACAGGAGACTTGCTCGTCCCTGGGCTTGTGTGACACCTTCAGGTCTACATTGTAAAGAGCATACAAGTGAAGGTAATAATTTATCTTTAAATACTCGGGGTTATGGTAAAGCTTGAATTAGGTATCTTGGATCTTTATGGTTTGTAGGCTATTGGCTTTTACTAAAAACCTTTTTCATCATACAGATCATTAAATGAAACAGTCAATAATTGGGTCTTTGACTGTCCCAGATCTCCTGACACAGATTTACACTTTGATAAACAAGACTAGTCACATATCATTGCCATTTGTGCTGAGGGGCTGAGCAGCACTTTTTTCCCATCTGAGATACTCTCCCAGGCTTCTATTTTGAACTGGGATTATTTTGAACTATTCCAGGATCTGGGACCATTTAGGTAGGTTCAATTCCCAATAAAAAAGAGGTAACTTTTTTGTCTGTCTCCAGATTTTTTATTAGATACAGACAAAATAGTGGATATACTGGCTCTCCCTCTTACCACAGTCTAATGATTGAGCAGATTATATCTCTTTCAAGTGATAACATGAAGGAGCACTCTTGATATGGTACTGTGGGCAGGGATTTTGTGAGCCTCTCACATATTGCTGCTGTCAATAGCCAATACAGCTGCATGCTGGTACTTAGGATCAAGCTCCAAAACACAGCAATTTCAATGGAAATGTTATCAGTGCTCTTAACTGGCACAAACTACAATTTTCACTTTTCTAAAGGTCTCTGTTTTTGCTTTTTTTTTTTTTTTTTTTTTTTTTTTTTTTTTTTTTTTTTGTCCCTGCTGTGGCAAATTACAGTTAAAGCCAGGAAAAATTGAGCCACTGTTGAAAATCACACCATATACATAGCACAGATAGATTGAATTTCAATTAAAATTAGAATTAAATAAATGGTCCCCTGTTAATTCTAATGTAATTTTAAATGGATGTAAATTAATTTTGGGGGTTTTTCTCTAAGTTCTTCACATATCCTTTTGTAGATCAGTGAAATCACAAGGAGGGAATACAACCACTGGTTGCAAAAGCTAAAGGCCAAGGAGCAAGGGTGTCTGAACCACAATAACTGATTGTCACCAGATGACACGAGCAAAAATGACGCACCACAGCCTTGGTCACGATGAAGAGACTATTTTATTTTTTCTGACTCCAATCTTTTATAGTTCTCAAAAGATGCCAGTGGATTGGAGGGTGAACGTGCCACCTCTCCAACGACACTGGACAAACTACCTGTACATCAAATTTCTCCACCTCGATGAAAGAATGCAAAACAATAGGTTGTTTACAGAAAGTTGTGTGAGAAAGTTCTCTACAAGAATGTAAACTCAGAAGGCTTTAGAAAACTCTTGATAACCAGGGCGACAACTGATTATGCTAAATAACGGGGCAGAAGGCTATACTGGTTGAACTGCACTAATGATATGTTTGATGTATTTGTGGCACACATCCTTTGTGAACATTTGACACCCGTGATTGTTTCAGTGGAGATCTGCGAACTGTTTGCAAACACCAAGAATTTGACCACTGCATTCCATGAGATGATCACATCTGATACTGTAGATCCTTGTGCTCTTTCCCACCCCTCACGTCCCCGCTTCAAGAATTTGGCTTAGATTGTGACAGCTTCTGGTTGGGATGCATTTATCCCACATTTTCAACAGGAGATCAATATTCTGTTTTAAGTGAGGTTCAGCTAATGCTGAACTGATAGAACTGGAAAGATAAGGGCACCAGCTGAGGCAGGCCAGCTTGCTAACATCCCTACAGATCTTACTGTGAGCTGAATGCTGCCACTCAGGTTGTAACTCTCTGAGAGTTTAAAGCTGGATAAGGAAAATTTGTTAATTATGAATTCTCCAGTCCCTAGCAGAGGTTTAAAATCATTCTTTGATGTGACAATATACCTCAATGTGCAGAAATGTTCTCAATATGTACAGGAGGTAAATCTTGTGGTCTGAGTCCAAACTCAATGGACAATTCAGTTGGAAAGGCACTCCAATCTATGTGTATGCAACTATTAGAATAGGAATATTCCTCACATCCCACTTGCTAATAGAGTCCTCTTACCTGAGCACAAGACCCCTGAAAGAATGGAAGGAAAATGTTTACATCGTTTCAGGGGAGATGCCTGACAGATTGTGTGCTGGATTTGAGAAGCTGACGTTTCTGCTAGGTAAGTTTTTACTCTTGCTTCATCAGCAAATCGTGATAAAAAAGGTCTAGACTAGTTCTGATTTCATTATATTTAATATGAATTTCATGACTTTGCCTCCATTTAAATCTATAAAGTCTGGATTTTTCCCTTTAATTTACAGGACCTGGTTTTGGAATTGCTGACTGCAGGTCTCTGGGGGTATTCACTTCCAAAAGCTTCTGAGAAAGAAGGACTGATCCTTAATGCCAGAGGAAAGTACAGCTTTTATCCTGCATGAATAACTTCATTCTCAGAGCAATCTGAAGTGGGATGTGGGAATTGATATATTGTGTTTGTGTTGATGGCAAGGGAAAGGTAAGACAGCTTTGACAGACTTGGTGATGGGGGCTTTATGTTTACTGAAAGCTAAAGAAAAATTCTTAGAAATTTTGGAACAAAACCAAACCAATTTCTTTAATAGAATGGAATAATTTCCCAGGAATTCTGAATATGTTTGATTCTGTTAATAACCTTATCCAGGCTTTGCCTTTGACCCCAAAACCAAGATAAGAAGGTTTTACCTTTGTTGCTCAAGACAGATGAGCTTGTTAGAGCAAGCTAACAGGTGTGGATTATGTCACTACAAATACAGAAGGGGAAGGTGACACTTGAGGTGCTTGCCTCTGGCTAGGTATGTGAGGCCAGTGCTGTATTCCTATCTAGGCATAGCCTTTCTGCTTAACTTACAATAAATTAAACTGACTACTTGTCACTAGGGCTGAAGCAGCTTTTTTTTTTCTCTTTCTTCCTTTCTTTTACCTCAGGGTAACTAATACACCTTTGTTTTTCTGTGGTAAAGCATAGTGAAAGCAAGACACTTCTGTTTATAAGATCAGTGCTATGCATTTGCCTAAAGTTGACATATCTCACAGTGAAACCGAAGTATTGTGACATTGCTGCTTTTTTTTTGTTTGTTTTGTTTAAAAAAAAAAAAAACAACCCTACAACCTAGTGTGTGCTAATTACCCCAGCTAAACACAGCATCTTGAGCAATAAATGCATTGTTTTAGGTGCAGAATTCCTAATATATGCTGGTATGGAGGTTCCAGTGCTGATAGTAGAATTTCTGTCTTGGAATTAGTCAATCTCCCCCCACAGGCAAGTAGTGTTCCTTCATTTCCTGATTGTTACTCACTTGCATATTTCAGTTTGAATTACTCATCTGGCATTCTGCTGTTCTCCTTCCCAGAGGTACCTGCTCAGATTTAGTCACTTTTAAAGTGCTTGTCCAGCTGTGAGCTTCCTGTTTCACTGTCACCTGCTCTCCACTGAAGCAGATACAATTAATTTAGGACCAGCATTTGGTATCTCTGCACAATTTATCCTTCCACCTCAGAGTGGCAGCCTGAGATTTCCTGGTTTCCTGCACTTAAATAGACAAACTCCATTTCCCATGATTCTTATTTAATTGTTTCTCTTCTCTGAATTAATAGGTGAGGATTTTAACCCTATTCCTGTGCCACTCAGCTTCTGCGTTTCACTGTAAGAAGGAAAAAAACTCTGTATATCAATGTAAAAAAATATTTTCTTAATTCCCACTGCACTCAGAATTTCCTGACTATACCCTTAAAGAAGTTATACTGGATTATCTTAGATACTTTCTAGCACACAGTCTCACTCTTGAAAGTTGCTGCCCATAAGGCTCTGTTAAAGGAGGGGCGCAGGGTAAAGCTCTAGAAGTTCTCAGAGTTTGCGTCAGAGACAAACACAAGGGAAAAATCTTGTCAAAATGAAGTCAGCTTCTCCCTTGCCCCCTACCCTTCTTGGTGGCCCAGGCTGGTCCATTCCAATAATCACAAGGTAGTTTCTACCATGCTGACAGTGATTTAAGTACAAGTGTTTCTTCTGACTTATCAGCCCTAGCAACTGGATCTTCTCTAGTGTATTGTGAACTCAGCAGCCGTGGAAATTGTGACAGTAATTTTTTTTTCATGCTCATGTGTTTTTGTTTTCTGCCTTATGAAATCATTTATGAAGAAGAAATAAGGTGGACAATTGTTTTAAGAAAACATTCTTGGGAATTTTCCAAACACATGAGACAGAAGAACAACTTCCCACTGAAAATAACTTATTTTTTTTGCAAACACTTGATAATACTTATTCACCATGCTTTCAAAAGAGAATGGTGATGCAAAGCAAAAATAATCCCAGGATGCCCTTATAAATAATTTTGTTTCCACCCCAAAAATTCTTTCTTCTTGTCATGTCAACATTACTTTAATTAGAGCACTGGAGCTCCTAAGGAAGCACAAATAATTTTGTAGGACCATGTTTCATACACATTCCCAGCCATCAGAGGTCAGTACAAGTTCGTTCATCCAAGCTGCTTTACGCTCCTTTATTCCTCCAGTTTTGCATAGCAGGTTTTTGCTAATCATGCAAATGACCCTTCATGTCTCTAACTAGGTAGGAAGGTTCTTGGGAGCAGAAGCTAATGAACACAAAATATATGCTTAGGCAAATGTCTTGGCTCCATGCAGTGTCCCAGGAAAAGCACCACTTAATGTTTGTTCTAGTTTTGGATGTCTAACACAGCAGTTGACAAAGGACTGGAATGGGTGGAATAGCTACACCCAGTGCTCTTCCAGGTTTTGGTTAATTCTTGTGCCTCACTGAGCTCTGTTTAACATTAATCCTGCTGGTTATGAAGCTTAAGGTGCTAAGAGTGGCCCCAGGACAGCTACAGCAAAGAGCCGACACCTTGCAATGTATATTATTTCAGTGGCTCATTGGAGTCCAGTACTAATGGATCACAGTGAAGTGCACTTCAGGAAAAAACATCTAAATCGTCTTCAGCTAAAGAACATAAAGGTTCAAAGGCCACATTCTGTGGATTTATAAGTGATTTTAAAATATATTTATTTAAAAAGAAAAAAAAAAAAAAAGCCCATGGTATGAACTGCTAAAAATTTGAAAGCTCTGAGGTAAAAAAAAGTTTCAGGAAGTTCTGATTTTTTTTTTCCCAAACTAATGCTTATTTCTGTACTCTTCTGCATCTGTTTCACTGAAAGATTTTCCCAAAGGGAACAAATAAAATTTTATTTGGCTATAGGGGCAGAGAGTGAAAATAAGCAGTGAATTTGGTGGTTTAAGTCCCTGGTGCAGAAAGGAGCTGAGAATCGCTGTTATGAATCTGGCAGAGAATGAATTTGAACTTTTGTCTCTCATTATGAAAATGGTCTATCAGTTAGGGGATCTTTACCATCTAGAGATAAATTGAAAAGGTAAAAAAGGAAAAAAAGGCAACTAGAGTGTGTTTAAGTGTTTAGGAAAAACTTGCTAAACAATCTTGGGTTTGACCCAAAAGAAATATTGAAACATAGGAAAAAATTTATTAAATATGATTATTCATTCCCGAGGCAGCAGAAAAAATAATGTGAACTACTTCTTATCTGTAACTAAGATCTGAAAATAAAATTCAAGTGTAGAAGGTCAGTTGAAAATTAAAAATGCAGTTTATTAACTTGATTTTATTGGAACACTAGGACTCAGTCTCGCAGGATAATAAAAATTACAAAATGCTGCACAGCCAGAATTACCAAGGCTTTAGGTTCAACAAGGGTCTCGCTATATTGGTTGTTTATTTTGAAGCCTAGTTCCCACAGCTATTTATCATCTCAGCTTTCATTAAGATACCATGATTTTATCTTTGTGCCTGTAGAAGACCATATGAAAGCAGAAAAAGCACTGAACTGAAGTCAGTTTAAAAGAAAAAAAAAAAAGCTCTACTAAAATGACTAAGAGTTATTTTAAAAGAAAAAAAAAAACAACAATAAAAAAGGCACTACTCTCACAAAGTTCCATTGCTTCAGGAGCTGGATCTACAGGAAAATACATTAGATCCTGTTAGACCATTGATAAAACTGCCAGTTGGAATGCTGAGTATAGGAAGAGAATTTTCTCCCAATATCTAGCTCAAATGTGAGTCCAGTAAATACAAGTTAAGAGAACCAGCTTTGAACTGACTAGAAAGCCTTCACAGCTCTTCTGAATGACTTGGGACATAGCAGTATCTAGTAAAATACAGATCAAACATTTTCATATATGCTGTGAGGTCAGAGGAGAGACTTAACATGGCAGTATCCTGACTTTTGTTGCCACATTAGCTACTGTTAACCCAAAAGTCTTTGCTTTTTACTGGTGTTCATTCAGTAATAATTACCTGTCTCATACCTTTAAGAGATTGCAAAATAACTTGTATTTTACCGACAGTGATGCTGAGCAACAGAGGTACAACGTGAGGTCTTAGGAAGGCCATGGCAACCCTGGAGAGAAAACTCCTTAGAATCCAAACTGTAACCACGTTTAGTAATCATGATCTGAGGAATGTTATGAGAAGGGTCAGGAATGTTGGTGTAATTTAAAAACAATTATTTTAAGCCTTAACTTTGCATTGTGAACAGCTGTATTGATTTAATTGGAAGTGTCAAAAGTATGTGTGGAACTGTAGGAAGGCAAGGATGTCTTGGAACAGCCTTGGTGTTCTGGGAATGATAGTTTGTTAAATAGACTTAAGTTAAAGGTGGGCTCTGTTATCAAAAGGTCATGATAGTGAGCAGTGGTTTGAATTCTTGTAAAGTCCACCGACAGTTCTAATTAAGCTTATGTGGGAAGGAGCAAATGTGTGGATGACTTTCTTCCTGTTCTATAGTATATGAAATCTGGGATTTGTCTTTAATTACTTCCTGAAGTTAATTAAAGTATTTCGCTAAGCATCATGTGTAAGGTGGGTTTGGTCTGAGAGTTCTTGTGCTTAGTGTCAGAGTTGATATCTAAGTTTCTTATCAAATCAGTAAGATAGTGAATTAAATAGTAAGAATAAAAGCAAATATAAACTAGACCTGGATAGACCCAGGTATAAATCTTAATCTGGACAGGGTGCCAGAAGTCAGCGAAGCCCTGTAGAGGCACATGTGTCTTCTTAAGGAGAAGGCCGTGACTCACTGCAAGAGTGATTACAGGATTTTTTGGTTTCCTCTCTAGATTTTTTTTTAATACATAACTGATGAGTTTGTGTTTGTGTGTGCGTGTGTGTGTGTTTGTTCATTTGTCTTAAACATCAAAATCTGATCCTGAGTAATTTTGAACATGTTGCAAAGGTGTTACATTTCCTACTGTTGAGCAATTCTAGTTACATGAGAGAATTTTCCTGGGAGATCCTTTAGTCAAACTCAGATCACTAATAGAGCCCCAGGCTTTGGTCCATGAGAGTGCTACACTGTCTGAGTAAAACTGTACTAATCTTGAATTTAATTATTCTAATCTTGAATCTAATGATTGTCGGTGTCTCCTGGCCTCAGAAATCCAGTGATAAAGATGCAGTTGTCACACTGTTTTAAAAGGCTAAAAACAGTATCGTAATTCTGAAATTCTTCCATGACAACGAGTAGCACATCCTGTAGGCACGTGTTGATGTCAGTTGGCTCCCAGGGCCGTAGAAACTGGTCCCCATGAACAAGTGCTTCTGCCAGATCTGTTCCACCACTGCCTTACACGTCAGACAGAAGAGGGCAATCAAAGGGCCATGGCTCAGCTGTCTTCATTACCAGGACCAGAAATCTTAACAAACTAAACTGGCTGCTAGGACTGGCAAAGGTTGCAGTTTGAAGCATGGCAGTTGCTGTGGGAAGGAAGGGAGGAATAAGGGCTTTTTCCTGGCATTTCTTTCACAGAAGTACAATAGTAAACCTCGATCTCGAGAATTTCTCCTGACAGTTCTCAAACCCTGCTCTACTCCTTTCCTCTATGCACCTGTTTTCAATGACAACAGTCTATTAAACCTTCCCCCACCCTGCTGGGGGTGATGCTGATCTGTCCTGCATAGGCTGGCAGGAGTACCACAGCCAGGCTCCATGGTAAAGGGGATGAGCAGAAGCTCTGGACCATCAACCAGGTGAAGACCTTGCACCAGCACTGCTTTTGCCACAGTGAATGCATGGCACTGTGGAGAGGCTGGGGTGGGGGATCCAGCCAGGTCCCCCACAGTTGTGGCATGGTCCAAGAGGATGAGGTGGTACCAGGAATACATCTATCCCATGGATGAGCAGAAGCAGGGAACCAGTTCAGGCAGTGGAAACCGTAGCAGAGCCTTTACTGCTGAGTATTTAATTTTTGCCTGTCTCAGTCATGAGTCATGAGTTACCTCTGTTCCATTTTTAGCAGATAAAAAGAAGAGAAGGAAACCTTATGCAAAGAAACTGTAATGATGTATGTAACTCTATGACATCAGCTGCTGTTTGCTAGCACAGTGCATAGCAGGTGAGGAGAGGAGCTACTCCAGGTAAGAGACAGTTTCAGACGTGTGTTAGCTACAGTGAGAGTGCAGGAGCTGAGGGACATGCACTGCTCTCAGAGCAAGCTGTAGCTGATCATGATGGCTTGAAATTTTAGCAGCATTGAAAAAGCAGCAGAGGACCTCTATCCTGTTTAGGAAAGATTGCTTTGAAATCCACTGCAAGCAATAGGCTGCTAAATGTAGCTGAGAGAGTTGCAACAGTTGCCTCCCCAGCTAAGGTATGAATGGCTGGATTGTGGAATGACACCTGTATAAAAGTACTCTAAGGCCCAACTTGCTCAACTCTTCTCCAATGATATTAAATATGCTTGGTTTGAATAGGGGATTGTTTCAAAAGAGAACTGTAGAGACTGGAAAATAGTAACATTTGATAAAATTCTTTACCAAGATCTGACAAGCTTACTGTGCATAATATTAAAGTTAGAGATTTCGTGGAATGTAAAAACAAACAGATATTACAGGAAAGTAACTTTAGTTTTCTAGTGTCTTGGCAGGAGAATTAAAAGACTCCAATAAACTTGAGGGGGTTTAATGAAAATCTTTTGTGACTGAAGCTGTGTTGAATAGGACCTGCTGATCTGGGGAGCCTTCGATTGATTTTATTTTCTGGTATATGTACCAGCTTTGAACTGAACTCCTGGAGTTGTAGCTCCTGAAACATGGCAGGGTTTCTGGAATACCAGACTGTGCTCCTAAAGCTTCTGTAACAAATGCAGAGTGTTTCAGACTTCTGCACTGAACCTTTAATACAAATAACTTCAAGTAAGGAAAAACATTTAATCTGCATGTCAAAATGATAAATATAAATCTTAAACCAGCTTTAAAAAGCACCTTTCTCAGAACTCATGGATTTAAAAAACTCTCAGGATAATTTTGTACAGTTGTCCTTCCTGCATTTGGCAACAATTTCTAGAATAAATTTCTCAATTCTCATTCCCCCTTTCATTCTCACATCTGACACTTGGTGCCTCTTCAGAGCTCCACTGACTTCAGTGAGGCATGAAATTGAGAAAGAATTGCAGTGAAGTCTGCTTAAAACAGAATTGCAACCGTTTGTGCCAAGCCATAGGGAGACCAAACTCTCAATAGTCAAAAGAAATCCTCTACAAGTGAAAATAGAAAAAACTTGATCTGACAAAGCTTTTGAAAGTTTGAATGTTTATAGTTAAGTAGATAAAGTGAACAGTATTTTGGTTTCTTCCACCTGTTTGACAGTGTAGGGTAAAAATATCTAATGTCAACCATAGTAAAGTATCATGAGGCAACTGAATGAAAAATATAAAATTTTTATAAGGCAACACAGCTACCACCCCTTTACCATAACTGGCAACCACAGGTTTTGGCATTTTGTTTGGTTTTTTTTTATCTCTCAACCTGTACTTCCCTAAGAGATAGGACAAACAAAACTGAAATGGTGAATAACAAAACTGTAGGCAGTGACAAGAGGAAATAAATCTCCAGAGACCCCCTGTATGGAGTCACATTTAACACAAAAATCTAATTCTGTGGCATGTCTTGAAATGATTTGTTCACTGGCAATGGGGAAGGCAAATAATCTACTAATCTAAATTTAGCAATGCTAATAAAAAGATTTTGAAGCATAACTACTACTTGCATGGGTAGGGCTATTGACCTCACTGGGTCTGATTCAATGAAGTGCTTCATTGAGTGAGTAAGAATTGCAAAACAGAGCCACTTGTTAGATTAAAAAATGGGGTATTTTGCAATGCTATTTTTTTTTTTCCCAACTGAGTAGCATTACGAGTTCTCATCTTGGCCTGCATAAATCTCATGCTTCTGGAAGCACTGAAAAATTACATTATAAGAACAATAAGCAATAACTTTTAACTTTTGTGTGAAATCACTTCATAATTTCTTGTTCAGAGACTGATATTTCATCGTTAAACATAGGTTAAAGCTATGTCTGTTTTGTTCAGTTTTATTAGTAATAATAATAATGAGATTTGTCTACCTGGTTAAGTATCAGTCGTTTTAATGTTCCAGATGTTTGTGGTGGAGAATGACTTGTCTGAATCAATGTGGTGATGACACAGAGGAGGAGCAGATGGCACAGAGCTGCCCCTGCTCCATCCATCATGTCCAGTGGAAACAATGACAATACCACACTGGTTCTCGGCAAGTTACAGAGCTCAGCAAACATATCAGCCTGACTGGCAGAGGTCTTGGAAAAGTAAACTGAAATCTGCCTTGCACAGCTCTAGAGGTTACATGGCTATGGATCACATTGCTGCTGAAAGAAGTCAGTGAGAAATGTCCCACAAAAGAGATTTTGCCTCTACCTAGTGCTTGTAAAGTGTTTTTTTTTTTATCCTTTGGCTTTGCTAAGTAGTTCTAGTGGCATCACTGGATCTAGCTGTCTAAGTTTTTTATTTAAGGAGTAAGAATTGCAGGTTCAACTTTATGAGAAATTTCCAGATAAGAGTGTAGTAATGGCATCAGCCTTGTAATTGCAAGAAGATAGAGCAGAAGGCACACTGGGCTCTCTTGCACTTGATGCTGGATTTTTGCAGCAGGCTTTTAGTTGCTATATGGTTATTCTTTTTGTCTTGGTATGATTTTTTAAAATTTATGTTGGTTTTGTCTGATTGTGACATTTTAGTCAGATTTATTTTATTTTTGTATCAGAAGATAAGGACAGAACTGTATCAATTGTGCAATTTAAGAAGCCTTAATCCTTGAAAGGAAATAAAACTCGCAAATGCTTCAACGGTCCTCAGGTTAGGTACAGATTCCTAACTAGATTTGTGTATCATATATCAATCAGATATTTGTATCAGACCGAAAATCCCAACAATTTCCTGGTGCCATGAGTACTCAAAGCCTGTTGACACCCAGATGCAGTCAGAAAACTGGTTCTGGTAATATTGCCTAAGAAACCAGGCTGACGGCATCTTTAAATGCTTAAGGTTTTCAAGCATTGTCTTGTCATCTTACTGTGCCCCATGAAGAGCAAGATGGTGCAGAGCTGTCAAGAAGCAGCTGTGCCAGCCCCAGGGCTCTGCAGGGGCTGCATGGACCTGCCAGACACAGAGAAGCCCTGCATGTTGTACCATGCCCTGCCCTGTTGCAACCCTGGTTGCATGCGTCCACCTGTGCCACGGCTCTGAGTTGCTCTAGATTATTCTCTGACCAATATCAAACCATTTTACGTATCCTTCAAGTTGTGCAAGGGCAGTTGAGGGATCTTTCAGTATTGGTGTGCAGTTTTATTTCCAAGTGTAGTGGCATATCCCTATGTGGCATTCCACATATGTATTGCTAGATAGGGTGTAAAGAAGCAAACACAGATGGGGGGGTCTTCCATGTAAGGATTTAGGGAAATTTACTCTATAGCTGGTGCTGGTGAAATGTGGATGACTCAAAAGACACCCTGGGGGTGACTGACCAGCTGATGGCTGGTACTTGCTCTTGCTTTGTTGTTGTGGTGTCTCCCTGTTTGTTCATGAAGTCTTCTACATATCCAAAGCAGGAATTGCCTCCAACATCCATGTATCCACATACAGCAAATATAAGTCATCAATGGTACACGGAATTTATGAGATGGATTCCTATTGTAGGGAAATGATCGTGAGAACAAAAAAGGTTTTTTTACTGTGTACTCCATTACCACCATGCTCTGCTGCCAATTTAAACACTACTAGAATCTTGGATTTTAACAGAGGAATAAATATGGGTTTCTAGTTTCTTCAGCTCTTGTTTGACATCGGTGTTTGTCCACTCAAAACAAACATAACACTACCTGGTGTCTTTGTTTAGACCCTTATTGTTTCATGTAGTATGTAAATGGGAATCTGTCATGAACAGAAATTATCAAGGTCTTGCCATTAGATTGCGAGACCATTTCACAACACTGCTGTAAGTAACTGTACTCTGGGATGAGCAGGAATCCTATGAAATCCTTCTGGTTTATGATATGACAGTTTTCTGGGATGAGCTCTCATGCTTTCTTGCAACATTTTTTTTTTTTTTTTTTTTTTGGTAGGTAATGCAGTACTGCTATTATAAATGGGAACATTGTGAATCCAGTATTGTTATTTTAAATGGGGACATTGTGACCACTATAATGACACTACATGTCTGACTGGGCCAAAAACCTAATAGAATGTTTTGTCCCTGTTTCTTGAGTGCATCAGCAGAGTTCAGCCTTTTAACCTGTCCTATGTAACAATGGAATTTTTACCAGAAAAGTAATTTTCTTCAAACACTGAGAGACTACTTAGAGTCCTATCCCTCTCTGTTCTCTCTGCCCTGTTGTTAAACCTTGGCTAATTAAACTGCATATATTTTACTTCACTTTTGCTCCATACTCCTCAGCAGTTGGTCTCAGAGCATTTAAAAAGGACTTAAACACTTTTCTCCTGGTATCAGTGTGAGTTAGCAAAAATGCGATGGTGTTAACAGGATGATGACAAAGCAAGGAATAAAACCTAGAACCTGGGGATTCATAACCTAGAACCTGGGAATTCCTTGATGGCTTTCCTACAGATTTATAGTAATTGTAGTCACATCTTGGAAACTTTACTAGCATTTTTGTAGAACATTGTATGTGGTCTGCTGGGATTCATAGAAATTCACCATCTTCTTGTCAAAGTATGAAGAGTGACCAGTACACAAGCCACTAAAGAGAAGTGCACATACAATCTTAGTAGGATTGGTGTCCCCTGCAGTTAAATACACACAGTTCTTGTACAGTCAGCACAGCAGATGATTTCCTCCCACTTCTCAGAATCATAAAAATAGGGTATTGCTAGTGGTGGTTTTGGTGTTGCAAAGTAGACAATTACTGAGTCCTTTCTCCAGTGTCCAGGCAGCACAGATCCTCATACATTTGAGTAACAGATTTAGGTGCAGGTAGCAAGGAACATGATAAATTTGTATATAGAAGCCTGAGTAATAGATGAGGTGGCTTTGAGTAAGATAGAGTTCTGAAGGGCACAATGATATTTGAGGTTTTTTTTTTTTTCTGATTTGAGTTGAGTTTTTGGCTTTTTTTCTGCTTTTTTTTTTTTTTTTTTTTTTTTTTTTTTTGTTTTGTTTGGGTTTTTGTGGGGTTTTCTGTTTGTTTGTTTCTGTTTGGGGGGAACTTGCGGAGGTTTCTTGGGGGGGTGTTGTTGGGGTTTTTTTGTTTGTTTGTTTTTTTAGGTTGGTTTTTGTGTATTTGGCCAGACTCATCCCTTCTATAAATCTTTTGCTCTGAATAGGATCAGGGCAGGAATTTTAGTCAGCTTCTAGTGGTATTTGTTTTGTGAACCCTGGCTTTTAGGTCATGGTTAACAGATATCCAAATGGGCAGCTCTTCTCTGAGTTTGTTTTTTAATTGCTCATTTAAACTCATATTTAAATGTGGTATTTTTTAAAGTTCTATTTGTTTGCTATCTTAAATAATATAGACATTAAAAACTAGAATTACCATAACACATTTAATTTTATTCATGTAAGGACACTGGTATTTCAGGGGTCTTGAAACAGATAGCAAGTATAGACCTAGAGCCTGGAACTAGCAACAGAATTTGCTTTATGTGAACTGTTGTTTTAACTGGAGATTCCACTTCCCTCATGAACTTAACTGGGGAAGAAAAAAAGACACATACTATATGTTCATTTTATTGCTTTGTGCCTTGAAAGGTGCTGAGCCTGTTGGGAAAAGCACCTGACAGAGGTGCTAGCTGGGACATGGGAAGCTGCTAAGGGGAACAGCACTACTCTGGTAAGTGTCCTTGTCTTTATCACAACAGGGGGAAGATGATCAGTAACTGACTGAGCAGATGGCATGTTTTACAGGTGTTTGATTTGCTGTGACAATCAAGGACACAATTCCCAAGCTAAGAAAGCTCCTTGATGGGAGAGGGCTGCCAGGTGCAGAGAGAATGCCTTGCATTACCTTGTTCCATTTCTCAGCAGCCCATAGGGGATGGGTATGCAGGAGATATTACCAACCATTCTTCCTGCAGGCTTATCCTCATCTCAGTCTCCTTTTTTCTTTGCAAATATGAACTCTTAACCACTTAAGACCAACAATTTATTTTGCCACTATAATTGACATTATTAAATTCACAAATAATTTGTCAGTGAGCTATACTTACAGATGCCTTAATGAAACCTAAACAAAACTGATTCATACAGAAATGAGGTATTCTTGCCTAGGAAACGCACCAAAAAGGTAAAACTTTAAAAATCTGCTTTCTGATGGTGAATCTTGTAAAACTGTGAGGCAAGACATTTTGGTGTTTTACAGCTTCTGTTCATTTTAATGAGTTAATAGGTTATTTTCTTCCCCCAAAATACTACAGTCTTATTAATTTAAGTTTAGATCACTCTTAAGCAGGACCCAAAATTTTCTAGTACATTGATGATATCTCACTTTGCAAATTACTTCAAAGAAGAAAATATATTTTAGCAATTTCATATGTGTCTAAGATAAGTTTTCAAAACCAACACAGTGTGTTTCCCTGTGTATTTTCACAGTGGTTTATTTAACATTTCATCTCCTGCATTCCATGTACTCAAGTTCTAAGCTGCTCTTTCTGTATATAACTTACATTCATTGCCAGGGTGGCATAGCAATTTTTTCTAACTAAAGAACTTCAAGTATTTTTATTCTCCCAGCCTTTCCTCCTAACTGTTTTCCAAAATTGATATTATAATACAGCTTTCCTTTAATCTATCTCCACACTAATTTGAATTATTTTGGGAGGAAGAGATTCTATTAAATGCTACCAGAGATGTTTCTACTTTTACTTTTTGTCACTAAAATCTGAAGCACAAGAATTTGATTCAGCAAAGACCATATATGCATTTTCACAATTAAAAACCTTTTTTCATAAAAGAAAGGATGTATGTTAGTCGTCCGTAGTAGTTTCACATATAATTAAAGCCTGACTTGTTTTAAAACTAAATGAATCAGCTTTATAAAAATTAATTTCTCATTCATTGTTATAGCATGCCATTTATCCTACTACTGACCAAACTGAGTTTAAAGGGACAGTTCACTCTAGTGAACACTTGTGCACATGTCTGTAGTATCTACTTGTAGATAAATTTTCATTTTATTACTAAAATGCTTTCCATTTCTTTGCAGGTATAATGTTGTGTCTGTCACGCTACACATATAAGTAGAGATTAAAAGAAATTTTTTTAAGTGTTTGTCTGCTTTACTCAGGGCAATACTACTTGTTTTCAGCTAGTATACTCTTCGTAAAATGAACCATGTAATTTCACAGATTACACTGTTAAAATTTTCAAAACATTTTGGCAGTTTCTATGGAGTGACGTCACTCTACACTGAGTGTAATTGGGAGAAAAGAAACAAAGTTTCTCCCTTCGAGGTATTTAAGAGGTTATGTATCTTTAAGTGTCTCCGCCTCTGAATCCACCCACTTCTTGGTAGCTGCAGCAGTCTTGTTGACTCACAGAAGCCGTGTTCATGCAAGAGCCAGCAATGAGCAGTAATTTTCAGAGATTTTAACAGCACACCTCCTGCTATGTATTTCACATTCTAGCTTGCTGGGGCTGAAGCTATATGAAAGAAAGTTTTATGTTTTGAAGAGATTGCAAAAGATAGTTCCTCCTCTCATCCTGGAAAATCCTGACAGACCAGTTGGATACCTTTCAGGCCTTAACCAAGAACTTTATCTTCTCATCCCACTGTCTTTTTTACAGTAGAAAGACCCGAGACACCCTTAAGAACTGAGAATCTGACTAATTTAAACAGATGGCTAATCCCAGTGCTGTGTGCAATGGACATCTACATCATCATCATCATCATCAGAAACAGAATAACCTCTTAAAAAGTGGAATATCTAAGAAAAATGGAATCACTAAAGGAACAAAGGTAAGGTTTAATTGTTTATCCTAATTGCCTCAATATTGAAAACAAATAGGTAGTTGCAACATTACTTATTAAGCTATTTTTATGGTCATCTTAATGTCCATTGAACACCTTGTATGGATTAGGCTTGTGTGTTAATTTGTAATCGTGAGACCTAACGCTGCTTTTGTCTCTCCTAAACTGCAGAGAGAGTTGGGAATGCTCATGCAAATGGTGTTGATCCCATGGACTGACTTAGCATCTAGTTCATATCAAATGCAACAAACACAAGTAGTAACTTCCTTCTAAAGCTTAACCGGTGGTGGACTTGACTTTGCAATGTATTAATCACTAGTGGAAAGCTGTTTTGTCAGCTTCAAGTGTGTAGAATAATTTTTAAAGTGTGATTTGTTGCTGTTCAAGTATAACAACAAAAATATGTAGGCAGGCAAAGCTGTCTTTTCACGATGTTTACATTTATGCAGGGATGGCATAGCTGATCCCTGCACTTCACTGATGCCTGCTATCCAATGAACAAATCTAAAAGTATATTTTTACCAAAAGAGCCCAAATCTTAAAGGTTGTCTCTCTGTGATACCTGTTCTGATTGGGAGCTTACTGTCTGTCTTGGAACGTCCTAATTTTGGATCTTGATGTGATCATTAGGGGAAAGTCTTGTTGTGACTGTGAGAAGGCTGGCTTTACAGCACGGTGTGATAGTGACAGGGGGGATGGAGAAGGTTGCTTGCGGAGCCTGTGCGCTCACCTAATCATCCCTGCTGGAAGCTTTAGACGAGGACTGTGGTGAGGGCTCTGCTGTTTTACAAATAAACTGCTATCTTTTATCTTTCTCTAAATGGGGCGCTCACACACCTTAGCACTCTAATGAGGGCACGCCCAGTGTCATGCTTAATGGTTGTCTGGCTTTAGGTGTCTCCCCTGATATAAGTATTTCCCAATCACTGACTTGTGTTGGCTGAGGAAAGCAAAAAATCTTGCACAATTATTGAAAAAGGCCTTTCTTGGATTTGCTTCCAAAAACCTAATTCATTATCCTCTTATATAACACATACACCTCCTTGTCATTTTGTACATTAACTATTTGCCACAATGGCGTTCTAAGTCTTTGCTTTCCACTTGTGACAGATTTCAAGGGCTAAGCTTTGTCATTCAGTTACTGTTAACCTGCTGCAAATGAGTGATTTTGAAATCCCAGGAGGGCATTAATTAGGATTTCCTACTTAATAAAAAAGAGAAGTAAACAGCTAGAAAAGTAATGACTAATATTACTGAGCATGAGCAAAAAAAGGAAATAAATATTGGCCTGAAAGGGTGGCAAAGAAATGAAGGAAATATTATTAGATGTACCTTGAAGATTAGTGAAGTCTCACAAGCACCACATGGTCGGAGGAGAAAGTGTTTTACCCTGCTGTGTGACATCTGACAGTAGCACTGAGCCACTTGTAAATGCCATCCATGGCTGAGGGAAGTGGTGAGGAAGTGAAGACTTAGAAAGTTCAGGAGGCTTATCAAAGGCGGATTTGGTAAGTCTGGGTCGAGCACCGTGCACCAAATTACACACCATTTCCCCTTTCTTCAAGGGGAAGTGTTCTTCCAAACACAGAAAGAAGGAAACAATAACAGACAGGAGTCCTGAATGAACCAGGAATCTCATTCCTGGCAGGAATCTCCCCATTCCTGTCTGGTCTGTTTCCCCGCCCCAGCCGCCTCACCCTGTTCAGTGCTTATGCTTGATGCTATTTTACAGGAACAGATACTGTTCCTTCCTCCCTGCGCTGTTTAGGAGCCTCACTGCTGGAGGTGTGCGCACAGTCCTCCGTGCGCTTGTATTGGCTACTCCTCGCTGGGGTGTGCTTCCCATTTTACAAGCTGGGATCTGAGAAGCAAGGAATATGGCAGCTTGGTGCACAAGGAAGCCTGTACAAGGCTTCCAAGTTTCTCTTAATTCCAGTCATTCTTCCTTCTTCCTCGTTTGCTCTTCAGCCACCTTGCCCCTATTTTCCCTAACACTCTGACACACACATTTATGTACTTCACTGCCCATGCAGTAAATTAATTGACCATTAAACACCTTATATAACAGAAATATAGTGCTAGTATTTTCAAGGGATGTGATTGGTGATGCTGTTTTTAGACTTGTGATAGTTCCAAAACTTTTGGGCTTAGTTACAGCTGTGCTACTTTGCAAGGAGGGGGGGAGGGAGAGATGCTGTGGTTTGAGAGAGGCAGCTAGTGCAGAGACTGCAGTGAGTGAATGGCACAGTGAAGGCTTCTAGGCTTATAGCAATCGTTTTTCACAATTGTCTGACTGGAACATCAGGCTTTGCAGAAATCAGCTCTATAAACTTTTTTTTTTTTTTTTTTTTTTTTTCCAAGGGAATCCCCAGGAAGCACTGGCTTCAGGAAATGCTAGCTTTGGAAACATTGTTTTTGAAAACACTTGCTCAAGAACAATGTGTTTTGCATCTTAATGATGTAAGAACATTTTGTGTGCCTGTGCGTGCTTAACAGAAATAGAGAAGCAATTCTGATACCACAAAACCCCCTGGGTTTCTAAAGAAAGAATTTTGTTTAATGGGTTGGGAAAGGTAATTAGGGATGATCAAATGTGAGGGAGCAGGGAGGCTCTCTTTGCTTCTAGCATTCTGTGGCACACCAAGGACAGAAAGGAGGTAGCTGAGTGATAAAGAAGCAGTGAAGCATCCTACCAGAAGAGAAGCTGTTGCTTTTGGGGAAGTGATAGAGTGCTTTGGGGTGGAACTGCTTGTTCAGATAGGTTCTGTGATTATTTTAAGTCAGATTCACTCAATTCTAGCTGATAGCACAGACTCTCCATGTACTAATGGACATCAGGCTTTACCATGTCCCCACAGCCATGCTGAATCCTGGTATTCTTTGGAAGCTGGGCCATAGTAAGACCTGAACTTTGGGAGGTGGGTTGTGGATCATGTCTTCCACTTTGTTAGTGCTTTTAACAGAGACAGATGCTTTGTGTTCTTCCAGAATCCATAGTCTGGACTTGCCTTTGCCCAAAGCACAATTCAGTAGCTAACCTATTTATTTATGTAACTGCATTGGCCAGGAGAAGGTATTTTCTTAGTGATGGTTTCTTTGCTGTTATATTGCTGTTGATTGGGTATCAATAATAGGGGACATTGGATTTTTAAAACAATAAATATGTTTGTCTAGTGGAAACTTTTTTCCCTATAAAACACATGCAACAGTTCCATTTCTTTGATAGATTAATTCCTTGGATGCCTTAGCCTCCAAGACATTATAAAGCTATTTGTGAACTCATTACTTTTATGTTCTGCATTGAGAAAGGCAGGGCTTGGAAGAAACATGTAGTCAATAAGACTATAGGCTTTTCCAAGGATTTCAAGCTCCTGTGTGAAACCAAAAAAGAACCTGGGATGAGATCCAGCACAGTAACATCTGCCCCACTTATCTGATGACCCAAAAATGTGATAGTCTCCAACATTTGGAGGCTCCAAAATTCAGAAGCTGTTTATGTTTAACTTCTGTCCTGTTACATCTGAATCTCCTCCTAGCTGTTCTACTTAGCTATTTAGTTCAATATTCCAGCATTCAGTCTCAGTCCCTTCCATGCTCTTGGCACCCTAGTTTCTTTCCTCTCAAATGTCATTTATTGCCCAATGGCAATCTTGAAGAAAACATTGATTGTTTAGAAAGAGAGTCATGAAAGGAATATGCCATGCAAATGTTCTCACGGCAGTAACTTTCTTGTATGTTGTAAAGGTCTCTTGTAATTTCTTTGCTCTCTCTTCACAAATGCGGACAGCACTTCAAGTGTTTTTGCAAACCAGGTGTAAGTGGGTCATTTGAGATGCATACTCAATATAAATGTTAAAGAGTCTGGTAGGAAAAGAAATAAATTAATTCCCACAATCAAAGTCAAGCAATAAGGGTTATTATTAATAAGGGAAGAGCAAGAAGAAAGGGTTAAGGCTGATCAGGCCTTTCCAGCTGCTTGCAGCTTTAGTTGTGCAGCCATAATGATCTACCAACATAATAAGATTTTTTTTCCTGAAATATCTTCATATTTTGATATTGGTTTGGGTAAAAACAAATTGAAAGGGAACTTCATTGAGTCCAGCCTGTTTCACTTGCAGCAGCTCAGGATTTTGGGCATTTTTCATTGTGCATGTGTTCATGGAAAGTGCAACTGCAATTTTCCCTCAGGAAAAAGTTGAGATTTGGTTTTCAATCAAATTCTCTGCCAATTACTGTACCTATTGCTTCAGCTGCATGACAGATAAGACCTCCTCATCCTCAGTCCTGCCTTCTTTTCTCCTTGGTTTCAAGCCTGAGAAATGTGTTGCTTTGCACCTGCCCTCTCAGATGATAATCACAGGTCTAGGATCCACACCCTTGTTTCAGTCATCTGCCCTGCTATGTGATGAGCTCAGTGCATTGGAAGCAGGAAACACTGAGGACATCTTTCTGCAGCTGAGGTGTCACCACTGTGTGGGCACATGTAACAGTCTCTGACTCTTGTGGCAGTGCTTTGAGCGTGTTGCATGAGACTTTACATGCAAGGCTGAGATTTTTCACATAGCTCAATATATAAGGTTGGTATAAAGTCATTACCTTCTTAACTCCTGGAAATCTCTAAATTCAGGTAATTAAATTTTGGACAGTTAAGCCTGTACAGAAAGAGCAGATAGTAATTTATTTTGGCTTGAAAGATTCAGCATGTCAGATCTTTAAGGTCATTCTCCACTTAGCACAGTAACAGCCCATCCTTCTGCTCATGAAAGCAAGTAATTGTGTTGGGAGACTGGCTTAGCTACACACACATAACCCATGGCTGAGCTCCAGTGCAAAAATTAGTATACAAGAGATAGAAACAAGAATGGCCTTTGAAAGAGGAATTTTGAAGCATTCTGGGGGCATGTAGCAGTGGAATTAGGTAAGCCAAAGATTTCCTGGAATCAACATTTGCAAAGAGTATCAAGGGAAGCAAGAACAGATCCTACTGCTACATTAGTAAGAGATGAATGAACAAGGAAAACATGTCCCATCAAGAAATGGGGTGACTTAGTGACTGCAGATGCTTAGTGACCACAGGTAAGATGTACTCTGTGCTTTCTTTGATTCACTTTTCACAATCAAAGTCATCCAAGTCTCTGTGTTGTCAAACTACCAGCAGTGAAAGAAGGTTGAGTCATGGATCTCTTGAGAAATGGCAACCCATACAGGGTTGCACTCATGTGTGGTAGGTGATACCACATGCTATCAGCTTTGGAAGCTCCCAGGTGTCAAAGATCCCTGATAAGAGAAATGTCCCACCTGTCTTCAAAAGGCAGATCATTTCTAGCAGAGGTCACTTCTGGGAGCATGGAGAGGAAGGTGATTTGGAACAGCAAGCATAGATGTGCCAGAGATAAATAATGTTTGACTGACTTTATTCTATGCTGAGGTGACTAGATTTTTCTATGAGAGGTAAGTGATAGATGTCACCTGCCTTGACATTGGTCATACCACCGTCATGTGTTACTTGGGACATTACAGTCTCGATGGGCAGACTACTATATGGGTAATAACTGTCTGGATCATCAGGCTCAAAGAGTGGTGGTTAATGGTTCATACTTTGCCTGCAGGCTGGAGGGGTTTCATGTGTGCAGAGGGAGTGGGAATCAAAATATGGGTTATAGCAATGGAACATATGGAGCCTTTCAGGGCAAAACCCTAAGTGCCCTGCTGGGAATTTGGTGTTGACCTGCCTTTAAAATATGAAGATGAAACAGAGACCATCCAGTCAAAGTGAGTCTGTGACCTTTCAATGCAAGGAGGCAGCATTTCTGTGGTGAGTCAGCAACAGTGATCCAAAAATGGATGGAATTCATGCAGAACCTCAGTTAGGCTTCTATGAATATTTGTCTGGCAAGAAGCTTATTTGTGCTCAATAGAGGTAATAAGTAATAGAAAGCCATGACATGGGTAGTGCTATTGCCTGTCTATTTACATCCCTTCAGCATGAGAATTAATTACCTTTGCAAGCTTTAAGTGGCAGTCTGGCTTTCAGAAACGTGAAAGGTGAAATGCATCTTCTACCTGCTATGTCACCGAGGGATGTGGCTGGATGTGTTCCATTGCAGAAGCAATATGAATAATAATGAGCTGAATGATAAGATAATGGTTGCTTAGGGCCTGTTTGGGTCTCTGTGAGCTGGCATATACAGGACCCAGGGATGACCACAGAACACTGAATGAAATGAAAACAGTAAATTTATTTCAATTACCTTGTCAAACTAGGGATCCCCAACACAGCACCTAGGCAGACCCATATGAGCAGGGACACCAGTTCTTGCTCAGTCCTTGCTAAAGGATCTCTGAACATGCTGTTTTCACCTGTATTTCAGGGGCTGTCACAGGTGTAGATTACCTCCCTGCTGTGATCTTTCCTACAGCAGGGATGTAATCTCAAGCATGTTTGATTGAGTGCCTATAAGTCTATCTCAGGTCTCTTATTGAAACAGAGACATTGAACTTAGCCAACACACAAACCTAAACGACTATTGGTATATGTGTTTTTCTACACCTCAGCTGCAGATCACTTCAGCATGTTTATAATTCTCCTCAACAATCTTCTGTTATGTTCCCACAGTTTCTATAAAATCAGACTTTTCACCAGAAAAATGTTTAGCATCATGCTGCCTCTCTCACAGCTTTCTCTTTGCATGTGTGCAGTGGTGTTTCAAATCCTGGTTTACAGGGTACAAGACAACTGTAAAGATCCTAATTCATCATGATATGCAGGTCTGTATCTTCTGCCAATAGACATATGAACTCTCTCGTGGATTTTTGGATTTTACTTTCCTTTTAAAGAAAAGTAATTTTTGTTGTGGCTAGGACTGTGGCATTAACCAGCAAAGCAGGAAATTAAATTTCCCTACAATGACCAGTGGCTCAGCCAGAGAATTTCTGTCATTCCTGGCAGCTAATTTTTCGACAGAAAATACTTTGAGAAAGCAACCCAGCCAGGAATTTTGTGAGGCTATTGTCTGAGAGTTGTCACTGTGGGATGGATATGGAATTGTGGGATGGAATATGGAAGAAAAATGCCAGTTAAGGAGAAGAGCAGTGTTTTGTGCCAGACTGAAGAGGAACTGAAGCGTTTTGCGCTTAAAGATACATGAATTCAGACAGATGACCAGAACATTCTGTGAGATACCTTTAGTATAAAACTGTGAGGTGAAGAGCTGAATTTCCAGGGTAGATGCCATCTACATACACCCATGTCTTCAGAACAAAGTAATATTTAACCTATTCTGGCCAGGTGTCTTTCTCCCACCTGAAGTATTTTGAATTTCCTGAACATCCAGTGTAGATGTAATACAGTAATGCCTTATCTGTTCTACTGATCATCTCAGGGTTTTTTTTGGAAGTCATTCAGCTGTATCCTTGCCTTCATTCCTTTGATCAAGCACAGGCATGTGCTCTGTCATTTCCTCCGCTTCCAGAATATTTGGTCTTCTCCATCAGCCTACCAAGACATGAGGATTTATTCATCTAAAAAAGAAATATGGAAAGACAAATTTGAGATGCAGAGCTGAGACTTGTAGCCATTTCAGCTCACATAATGCTGCACTCTGCTTCCTCCAGGAATTTCCATTTGAGTTTCTGGTTCCCTGTTGCTGCTGCTGATTCATACGGTCTGAAAAGCTGCCATACATCTCTCCATGTGACTCACATGTATCTATCTGAGACTTCAGCCTGGCTAATCTCACAGCCCAAAGCTGTCAGCTTACACCTGGTATCACAGCAGCCAATTTCTATGTTCTTGAGCTTCCCGGGCCTGTTCTGCAGGAGAATGCCTCAATCTAGCTTAGAATTTCCATTTCCTGCCCATTTGTTGTCTTTCCACAAAACTTGGATTGTCTTCTGAAAGGAACACTTCTTCCTCTGTCATCACCAGGTTGCACTTCCTGCAGGTAAAGGTGAGCTGCAGTCAGGTTCTTATGCACACTGTTGTGGGGGAAATCTGTAAAGATCAGCCACACTGCTGCCTGGAGAGGGCAGGACACAGATGTTTCCACCCAGTCCCAGCAGCCATGTGTCAGTGACTAGTGATTTATATGAGATCTTGCAGGTCAGGAAATACAACCTGAGAAATAAATTTAAGACCACCTATGGCTGTCACATTGTACCTCATTGTCAGCTATTCCCTGCAAGAATCCCAGCCCCATGATCCGATCGAATGCATTTCCTGCTGACCAGCCTCAAAACTTTGGCTGCTACACAGATCCGAACACCAAACTATAAAACAATTCAAAGTGAACAAGATTTTTTGAAGGCATTTCATGGTCCAAGAATGCATTTGAAAAATCATGTTTCCTCTGCTTTTTGAGATCATATTCATACAAGTTTCTGAGTTTGAGCTTTTGAACTTCCAACAATCCCTTGACATCAGTCATGCTCAGAGGGAATGTTTTACTTTGTCTCTGGCACAGAATGTGTGTCTGCAAGTCTCTTGAAGCCATCTCGTTTATAAAAAAGGGTCTTTATAAATTTCTCCCCTGTGCAATATTTTCCTTGCATCACTGTTACATAAACAGCTTGTTTGTTTGCATATGTGGGTGGTAAAAGTGTCTGGGAGGTTCTAGCAGATATAAGGGTGTGTTAATCTTGAAGAGGGGAATCTTCTTGGCTTTTGATCTATTTTGAACAGAAATGAAACAAAACTCTTCATCAAACTGTTTTGATGCAATCTCCACCCCTTTTCCTCTCTTGTAATCACAATCATCCACCCCTGTGGGCTTATCCTTGGTTTCTTTCCACTTGCTTTAGGTTACAAAAAACTCTTGGGGAAATAAGCCTTTAAGTATTGGATTGGTGCATCTGTGGGTAAATAAGTAGTAAGGGGTGTTACAAAGCAGATTCTCATTTTTCTCAGTGTAAAACCCAGCTTTATCCCAAATAAGAAATTACTTTATCAAATGATCTGGGAAGAATCTCATGTGGTCAAAACTTGTCTATTGTTACTTTTTGGCTCTCAATACATATTTTAACAGTGTCTTTTCAGGTTGAAGTCAGAACCTTTGCTTCTTAAATCTATTTCTTACCCATAACCAAACAGGAAGTACAGATTCCAAAACAAAAAAAAAAAAAAAAATGTGTTTGCCAAAATCTACAACTTTTAAAGAAAAAAGTTAGTATTTTTGTTTTTTCATTCTGAGACAAGTATGATCTTGATATATGCCACATCTAGTTGCTTTTTCTTAAAATCTGTTTTCAAGGGTTAGAAAATTTATCAATTCCATAATTTGTGTTTATTTTCAGATGCATATTAGTGGTGTGCGTAGTGTGAAATGTGGGATATGCTGCGAGCACTAGCAAGTTAGCAAAATAATTATGAGGTTGTGTCCAGAGACAGGAGACTTGTGCTTTGGGAATGGAGGTGCAGCTTTAATAAAATCTGGTTTCACCTTGGGTTGAACCTATTGTCTGAAAAGATGTGTAATTTATTACCTCCCTGAAAAGGAATTAATTGACCTCCTTGCATCTCTTACTCAGCAGTGAAAGGTAAAGAAATAAAATTGTGCACACGATGACTGTCTTGAGCCAAAGATATTCAGGATCAAGAAGGGCTTCAGGGAGGCTGTCTTTTGTCCACATGTCTATTGTAAGGGTGAGGAGCTGAACAGATTGGCCCCTTGGTCCTCTAGCAGAGGATTTGTTGTTACAGCAGCAGTTTTCAGCATAAAGTAATGTCTGCAAGATCATTCCACTTCCCTGCACGTACAATGTCTTCCATAGCACGCAAGGTCGCCCATCCTTTTCCAACAAAATGTTCTCTGCACTTCATTAGTGGCTTGGCTCTTAATCTCATCTCTGTTGAGATGAGAGAAATCTTTTCCTTTTATTGTCTTCCTCATCACCTCTATGATTTGGTAGAGAAATCACAGTAGGTTTTGCACCAGAGATACATCTCTGGAGCTTATGCAAGAATTAAAGTCAACAGACACTCTACTAGTAATAGTATGACAGTATAGTATGACCAAGCATGACAGATCAAAAATGGAGCTCTTTTAGCTTCCATGTCATCCCAAACCAAAATATCCATTCATTTACACTTTTGAAAATCTTGTATTAGCTTCCTTATGCTTCCACCACAGCATAATTAAATCAAGCAAGTCAGAAGGTAAAAATTAGCTTTATCTATCATAATTTGCAGAGATAAGGTAACATTAGTAGGTTTTTATATCTTTATAATATAACCAAAGACCTTTAGAATTCTTGCATGTGGGCTGAGAATCACATGGGTTTATTTAAGTAAATTGAAGCATAATTTCAATCTGGTTTTTTGGGATCATTATCAGAGATTTGGGCTTTTTTTACTGTTTCATTGTGTGCCTGCTGAGAACCAGTGTTGTAAGCTTGTGATTTTGTTATAAAGATGTTAACATTTATAGGAAACAAAATTTCAATCAATGGCAAGTTATGCAGATTTTTAAAACCTCAGGTAGACATATATGTTTTTATTCCCCACTGAACACTTTGTAGCTGTCTGAAATGTATGTGACTGGGGAGACGAGAATTATATGAGGGGAAAAACCCCACCTAATAGTTTGAGCTTTCAGCATGGTAGCATTATAAAATCTTGGCTGGTTTCCTAAAGAAACAAAATTTATATAGTGATGCTATCTGTCTGTCAACTCCTTAACAGCTTGTGAACTCATGAGCCATTTTTGTATCATCCACTCTCTGCTTTAAGTGGGCTTTTGGACGCATGAGAAAGGCCCAGCACCTTCCCTGCTGAAATAATAGAAGCTGCAGTGTGAACTCATTCCTCCAGTGACCTGGGCAATCTGCAGCAGGAAGGAGATTCAACCTATGCTCCAAATAAGAAAGAAGCTTCTGTCAGAGTGTTCCTTTATATTACATGAAAGCCAACATGAGGCATACATAAAAACCTCCAGAAGTTATTATTCCCGGAGCTCACAGTGCCCTGTTTACTTCTGCTCCCACTCATTTCTGCATGGTGTGTATCTTACCATTGCATTTCTCAGAAATTTGTTTAGTCCATAAACTTTGAGATAATGACACTTCATTTTGTTCTCTACTTGTGAAATACTTGGCACACAAGGGATCAGTATCTATTAAGGGTACCTTTATTCACAGGGATTTTTATCCAAGTGTGCCACTTTTTCAAATGTCAGTGATTTGTCATCAGTATTGTATAAAGCAGTTGCTCCGTCTCATGTTCTAGTTGATGCTACTAAGTGAGAATAAAGTGTGTGTTGGTGTCATTTCTCATGGGACATTTCTGTTCTACCAGTCTATCTAACAGATGAAACTTGAGTTAATGTTAAATGTTATTTTTTTCCATAATTTTTATTTCTAACCCAGTCAGACATCAGTTCTTCATCTTTAGAGAAGTCTGATCAAATGAAGTCTGATCCAAAGGGGATCAGACTTGGAACTTTGCAGTTCCAAACCCATCGTTGTCGTCTGGCTGCTGTTTCTCCTGTTCACAAGGGCCATGTGATTTCAGTTCACCTCCTATTGATCAACTCTCTCACCTGCTCAGCAACAGCATTCTCATTGGAGCTGTGTTCCAGGACACCAGTTTAAAGACAGAAATGCAAACCTCTCACTCTGTGACAGGTAACTGGTGTGAGCTCAGGCTGGAAGTTGATGGACAGGCATTTTAGAGGGCTTTGAATACTTCTAATTCACAAAATTATCATGAACATGATGAGAATATTTTCTTTTTCAGGGCTACACACAGAATTACTTTAATAGTGTGGAAAGAGTTTAAGCTTTTAACCAGATATCCAAGAAGGCTTGTGCCTTTAAAATATAGCTGAAAGAGACGGGTAGAGGATAGTTTGAGGGTTCTTTAGTTTTCTTTTTTTATTGAGTGATTTTTTTCTGGAAAAGCTAATCAAAACATCTCTGCACTTTGACACTTCTCAATAAATAATCACCATGATTGACTGACAATAATTTGTTCACAGACTCCACTGTTTGCTGCTTATTCCTATATTTCCTTTTTCTAGCCCTGGACATCTTCCTGGTTTATGGCTACATTTCAAGGCTACATTTAATCATTCTGCACAATGTGTGGCATTCTTGGCTGCGCTACATCCCCACTTAGATGCATGGCCAAAAAAAAAAAAAAAGAGACATTTTCCACAGGAAAATGTGGAAAGAAATTGCAGGGTTTGCAATGCAGTATTTCAGCAGAGGTGGGCATCAATCATCTGTACCTTCTTGGAATAGGAGACAGGTTTATCTGCAAGATTATGGTGATAAAAAGATTTACCAAGTCTGATGATAAATCTTCTGACACAATTTCTTGAAACTTGTGGTAGAAGCAAATAAACCAGTGTTATTTTCTGTGCTATTGGATAAAGGAATATTTTTCTTAACTTGAAGCAGATGCTGGAGTCTTGTTTCTTTATTAGCCTCATTAATAAAACAAGCTGACACACCTGTGCTTTATCTATTCACATCTTCTGACAGATCATTGCAAAACTGAATAGGAGTTTGTGATTTTGGAGGGTTTTTTCAGTCCTCTTGTTCAACATGTAAGTTTTAGCAGAGCTCATAAACAACAGTGTTTTAACAGTTGCGTAGATAAAAACATTACCAGTGCATTGAAACACTGAGTTTTAAAAAGAGAATTCAATTGAATGGGGAAGATGGGAGGAATTAAAAAGTGCATACACATGAAAGACTTTGAAAGGGATGTCTCAAACACTGACAGAAATAGGTTTTATGTATGGATAGTGGTCACTTTTGCGCAAGAAAAATTTATTCTCAAGCTACCTAATATCTAATTTACCTAATACTAGTTAGTTTCATATTAAGGGTGATCATCAGCTGGATACAAAGCTGCTTATGTCATAAGCATGTTGCAACTATAAACAACTATAAACTTCGGTTTAGGTGCCACTTTCACACCTGCGAAGGACATACTTGGAAATGAGACACTCACGTCTGCAGCAATTTGTAATTATTCAAGCGTCAATATCGGGGACAAGGAATCACAGTTGAACTGTTGTAACTCCTCCTCATTTTCAAGCCCAGGTCAGCGCAATCTCTGTTCGTGAAGGGACAAGGAGCTCTCTCCAAGCGCCAGTGGGCCAGGCCGGGTGGAAATGAGGGAGTCAGATAAAGCAGTGGCTGGACCGGAGAGTCTGGCTCGCTCGGTTGTGCCGAGCTGCTGTCAGCAGCGTTCAGCAGTGCGGTGGGGCTCGGGTGGAGGGAGGTGGAGCTGCCCGAGGGAGCAAAATGCGCTGTGAGAACTGGGGCAGGGGCGTGCCGGGTGCGCTGGGGTTGCTGGCGTAGCCCCGGGCTACGGAGGGAAAGCCAAGAGGAGGTGAAAGGTGGACAGGTTGAGTCTGTGGCAGGTGACCTCAGCCAGGATGACGGCGAGGAACCACAGGGAGGAGTGGCTCGAGAAGGGGAAGATGGAGATCTGTAAGCAACTGCAGCCTTGAAGGGAATTGATTTTCTTTTTGTTTTTCTTTCTTCATAAATAGCAAAGAAGTAAGACTGTAAAGTGGGTAGCTGCAGAATCACAAATAATTTTACAGCTGGCACGTGTATTGACTAGCGTGTAGTACTTGGAAATGAAATACTTTAGTGGTGACTGAGCGTTTAGTTAAAACAAAACAGCTGCTACTGCCAGCTCTATTTTATACTCCCATTAGGAAAATTCTAGCTCTTTTGTAACTCGTGCAATACTTTTCTTCATTTTGTCTGAGTGTGTAAGAGTGCTTTAATCCATTTTGTCATACATTCTTCAAAGATACACTTAACTTTTTAAAAATTTTTTTTCTAGCTCCAAAATTGTAGTGTTTCTGGGGAAATGTGGTGTCCTCTGCAGCATACCTCATAAGATACCAAAAGCAGATTTGAAGGTTGTGTGGACTGAGATGAATCTTGGGAAATGAGGATAGAATTGTAAGGATTTGTGTAGGAATGCGATACTTCCACATTATTCTACTAAGATTTGTAACACAGGAAAAAGTTGTTAGCACTTAAGTTTGCTACAGAGACAAAGGAACATATATGGAATTTCAAAATAATTCCACTCAGCTTTGCAAACTAAGTGGTCAGATTTTTGGAATGGCTCCCATAGAAAATAAAAGTATTTCAAAATTCTGTGGTCTGTGGTCTTCTCTCTTGATGGTGCAGGAATGCCTGTGTCAAATATTTTCTATTCCTGGTGTGGATTTATTCCCCCAGAGGTTATGCTCTGTTTTAATGTAAATAATCTATATGGTGTGATGCACCTGAGAGAAGATATTTTAAAGATTTTACATTCTATTCCAATCAAGACCTATGTGATAATCTGAACCTTAAACATAATTATCTTTTCTTCCTGTATCTTCCTGTACATCTTCACTGCAATGCCTATTGCATTTTCAGTTCTCTTGGTGTAGGAGCCAACCTTACTCCTTAGCTGATAGAATCCCAATTTGGATACTCCTCCATTGGTCGGGTTTTTTTAAATTAAATTCTGATCTGTTTTGTTCATTAACAAATAATGGAGGATACTGGATTTTAGCCCATGCTTTCACTTACTGGGATTCTGTCAGAATAAAGCAGAAATGCATTGGTCAAGGCAGACCTTTAAGTAAACTACTCGTACAGAATCTATGTTTTAGCATATTTGATATGAAGCGATATCATCTCTTGGCATGCTTTTGTCTGGCTCTTCCAAATTTGGCGTGACTTTTTGCTGGTACCTTTCAAGGTCTCTTGGGGAAGCCATTGCATTTCACTGGACATTTCTATATCATTTTCACACAACAGCTCCAGTGGACATGGCTGTACTGAGCACTGGGCTTAGTCTGAACTGCCTTCATCCAAAAGGGGAAAACTTTCATTCACTTCTCTCTTGACTCAAAGCTAGAGCTTGTAGAGCACTTCAGGGATTAGGCTCTGGAACTGTTTTTCTGGAAGCAAGATTCATGGTTTTTCAAAGTTTCTCTAGGACCTTGTTCTGGTGCCCACAGCTGTGCTTCCCGAGTACCAAGTCGCACTTTCTTCGGAGCTCATACTGCCTTAGCTGCGTTCCCCACCGAGAGACTCTGGATTTGCCTCATCACCTGCTGGGGGGGCAGCTCTACCTGAGTTTTGTTCAAGGGCTTCCACTGTCTTCCTCCTAAACAGAATGCAGACAAAAATTTACAGCATAGGAAGTGCAAATAGTATTTTACTATAGTTACTATTTTCCAGCAGCTTTAAGAGATTAGCTTTGATCCATGAAAATAAAAAAAAAAAAGAGGGGTGGAAAAAGAGACAATACTATCTAGTATGAATTTGGTCCTCAGAGGGGGATATTCTTGAATTATGATGGTTGTTCTGCATGTCCTGCTTGCCATTCTTGATTTTGTATCAACTGATATTTTTTGCACAGGCTGATGTTATTCCATTTGTCCATAAGGGAGCTGTTAGGATGGGCACATAAAATTCCTTAATTATTATTAATTTCATATTGAGTATGAGGGGAGTTCCCGGCTTTCCCCATGGACTGGGAAAGAACATAAAATCGGGAGTTATCAGAGTATACTAATATTGTTTCAGAATTCACTGTAAAGCATTATGTCTGAAATCTCTAAATACCTACCTAAAGGAATGTCTCCTTGGACAGATTTTGCTAGGAGCTTCTGTCATGGGACCTCAGGTAGTTTGTTGGGTTTTTTTCCCCTATTGTAGCTGAACTTTATTCATTCTTTATTAACTCATTTCTATCATGGAACACGCTACTGGGATGATTTTGCATATGTGGACATTTTTCACAAGTAAATTATATTTTTCTCTGCTGAATGGTAGGCTGTAAGTATGTAGTTCATCCTCTCAGGGGAGTTCCTGGACAAACTAAAGTTGTTGGAACAAATTTGAGACCTCTCTTCACTGCAGCTGAGAGAGAAAACTGGGACCTTTTGTCATCGCTCATTATTTGCCTCTTTGCAGAAATACATTTGTAGCAGTCATTATAGAAGGACACAACATTTCTCTTATGCTCAGGTTTGTATTTTGGGTTGGGTTTTTTTGCAGATGAGGAAGGGTAGAGGTAAAATATGAGGTCTTCTGAAAAAGAAGTTTAATAATGAAGCACTTTATCTTCTGTGTGAACTTTTACTGTTATTTGCTTATCATGTATAAGGTTTAGCAGTAACTTCTTTCTTTCAGAAGTAAGAGACTACTTTACTAGTATTTTAAAATCTTTACATTTTGTTGGGCTTTAAAACCACATTCCATTTACATGAGCCTTCCTTTTGGATTGTGCTGACAAGAAATCTGATTGGTGTCTAGGCATCTCTGTTGCTCTTGAAACATATCTGGTAGCTCAGGAGAGTGTGTTCTTGATCAGAGCTTCTAGATCCTTCTAGATGACCCTGCCAGTCTTTGCTTTGCCAACTATTGTTGCTGTATCTCTGTACTTCCCAAATTTGATTGATAAATTTAAGTAGAAAGTCTCTATACCTATTTCCTTCTTCCAGCATCTATGAATCAAAGGTTCTTTCTATCTGCTTACATTTCACCCTCTGAAAATATGTACCAGTTGTTTTTGCAGTTCTCAGTCATTTCTGTTCCACATTTCATGTCATAATGAACTTTAGGAACGTGAGGTAAGTAGGAAAAATAGGACATGAAGCTTAAAAGTATTTTGAGATGTTATCTAGTCAATTTCTGCAAATCACTTTTATCCAGGGCTGGTTTTCAGCTGGAATATCTTGAAGGCTATTCTGGAGCCTCTTAACTCATAAGATGTGTCACTATGTTTTGGGGTTTTGTTAAGACTGACAGCACTGCTTTCTTCTGTCTTCTGATAGACAATATCAGCTTTGACTTTGCATAAAACGTCCCTGCTAGAGGTTTATAGCCATCTTAAACACCTCTATTGCTCTAGATTCACATTTAACTCATTTTATCAGTACAAAGTTCTTTGTAATATCTGATTTAGATCACTTTGGGTGTAATTTAATGTATTGATGCTTAACAGAGCACAGATTACTGTCTTTCTTTTGCAGTTATCTTTTATGTTTGAAGACTCTTAGGCTGCCAGTCATTAGGGTTTTCTCTTTAAACTAGACAATTCAGATTTGTTCATTCTTTCCTCATAACTTACTTGACCAGACTTTATGCTTATTTTCCCGGTTCTCTCCATCTGGTTCACTTCTTCTTTCTCAAAAAGCAGTGTCTGAAGCTGGATGGACACTTCAGCTGAGACCTGCATTAGTACTGCTTAGTAGCTCTAGAATGGTTTGTCCTTTTGCCCTTAACATGAGTTTCTTAAGAGATGGCTGTTTTTTCTCTAACTCCTTTTACTTTTAATGTTGCTTCTTATAGCAATACCTGCTACTTCTGGGTACAGTTATGCTCTCCTGAAATCTGTGCTTCTGCTGTTCCATTTCCTGCTTTTCCTAAGTCCCTTGATTTCTACCATTTTATGATCAGTATAAATGAAAACCTCGACTTAATACACCGTTAATGTCTCCTGAAATTACTTCCAAAGTGCAGCAATGTTTTAAGTATTGTCTTCCGATTTGCCCCATGGCAATATGGGAAGAAATAATAATGGAGGTAAGGGAAAGACTTGTGAAATGCCTGTAAGCATTTTTTTCCACAAGCAGTGATTTCATGTTGTTACACATCCAGCATCTTCCACCAACCTGGAACATCCCAGCTTGCCTACCACATCCTTTCTTTCCAGAGGGCCAAGAGGCAGAATGTGCTGAACCTTGTTCAGACCTAAAGAGATGCTGGTTCATGGGTTATTGCAATTGCACTTGTGTAATTCACTCCAAGAATGCCTAAAGAGCCAAGTTATTGCTGTCTGTCCTTCAGTTCAGGGATTTGGATCCCTTTGCGCTGTCAAGGTCACATTTTCCTGAAGTTTTTAGAAGAGTTGATATCACGGAGGCCTAATCAGATTTGATTGAAATTGCTCTGTGAGCTCAAAAGCTTTAGTAGATGGGTACTTGCAGACATAGGGGTAACATGAGGGAGTAGGCCATTGCTTTCTTAAAAAAAAAAAAAAAAGATTAAGATTGTTCAGATGCAAAGGCTAATTTTCAAGTCGCTTTTTTGCTATGCATTTGAAAAGGTGTCTTCCTTTGCTGAAACAAAAAAACACTTCAGTCACCCCTTTACCTCAGTAATTTTGCACCTGATTTTGTCTCTTGAACTTCTCATGTGCTTCTTTTTCCTAACCCTTATCTTTTCAGCCAAGAACTACAGGCTCTAGGTGTTTACTTCTAGGTAGACATTGATCCACTGGTGAAAATCAGTACCTGGTGGGGTGAGGACTTCCCTTTTTGTCTGTATCTAGGCTGCTGTAAAACCTGAGGGGAGCATTTATTTAAGGGTGTTTCTGCAAACCTGGATAGGTACAGAAGGTTCAGATGAGTGAAAGGTGAAAGCCATCAGGTCTCATGTTCAGTGTTATGACTTAGATAATTACTGGAACAGCTTATAAAGAAATGTTCAGTGTATAATGCACTTAAAAAAAAAAAGCATAAATTTATTTCTAGATTGTTTTAATTGATCTTCAAGCAATTGGAGTAAAATGAATTTTTTTTGAGCTCTGATTGAATTAATCAATTTAATAATAGTTAATTAATATAAAAATTAAATAGCAATTAAGAAGTTGTATAGGCCAAGATCATCTTTTCCAATAGTACAAGGCAGAAATTGAAATTGATGGGAAGAGGACAGAGCCTCTTGCAGAACTGTTGTACCTGGAGGCATCCTGTTGTGAGTTTCTCATCGGTGTAGGTGTGGGCACTACTTAACCATAATAGTTTGAAACTGCCTTTTCCTGATAGTTTTCAAACAAAAAAGTAGCTAGAGCAGGATGTTACCGCTTCTGTAGATTTTTAGGTGAAAAAGAAAAAGGTAATTGGTTGTCATTGGTTAATCTATGTGGCTTTTCTACACTAGGGAACAAGTTGGTGAATCTGGGTTACTCTAGACTGGGGTTCTCTGAGGACACTTTGACAATAGGTGGGTTGATCGCCTTCGTCATGTTGTTAAATTAAATGGTGTAGTGATTTGATCACATGTACCAGTTGTGATGCTGGCTTTGGTGTAGGACAACTGACTTTAATTAGCCATTTTCACTACTACCAAGTTGCCTAATGATTGGCTAAATGAGTTTTTGTCTTCTTGCTTAAAACATCTTTTATTGTGTTTGAAGATGTCAAGCTATTAATTTTCTTGACATGTTCATGACGATGGGTATTGTCTTCGCCTTCCTCAAAATCTTCTGTCCTACAAACCTATATGCTATGCCTTAACTGAATTTCTTCTGATTCTTTTTTCACCCTAGGACTCTCTTTTGATGCTGAATTCTTATCTTAAGTCAGAGGTGGTCCTTGTCTACCCAGATGGTCATCTTCCAACTGAGTTTTTAATCCTCCTGTCTGTCAAGCTAGCGGAACAAATTTGATTGCCTCTTTCTCACCTGTTCATGAGAAATTCTGCTTTCCCTGTTGGGGATTTTTGCTATGGAATTTCTTATCTCTCTCTCCTTTCCATCTGTGGTATGTCAAGATATTTGTATTTAAATATAATTTTAAAGTAGTTAATTACCTTGGAGGAGGTAGCATAAATCCAGCTAGGCTGATTGCATTAACAAAATTGGCAATGACTTTCTCTTTCATCACATTTTTGAAATATGATAAGGTACTCCTTGCAATCATAGGAATGTCTTGGAAGGCACACAGTTTCAGCTTAACTTGTGCATAACTCTCAGAATCAGGAAAATAATGTACAAATTATCCTAATGATATGAAGCTTTCAGGTAAGAAGTGTGAATACATTTGTCCTCCTTTAACAAGGAATGTATTGTGACTTCCAGAAGTCTTTATCCAAAAAGGTGCCATAATCTTAGGAATGAAGAATGCCCTGAGACTGCTTCTGAATGTTTATTTGGCATGATCCAGCATCCACGGCCACATCCATTCTGATAGGGAATGTGTGTCTCATTATTAAACTAATTATTAAATCTGTGCAAAATCCTGGCCCTGTTTGAGGCTGTTGTGCCATATAATGAGGAAAGGTCAGGGATCCAGAGAGGATTCATTATGTGAGTTATATCAGAAGATGAAGCATTTTCTCCACAAGGGAATTTTGCATGAAGAGGAATCTGATAGCTAACTAAAATATTTTCTGGTGTACAGTCACTGTGTAGGAAATATGTAGGAGTTGGTGGATTGCATCATGTGGATCTTAACTCAGAATCCACACTGGGCAAAATCTCTAGCAATCTAGTTATCACATCTTGAGAATCTTTACCCTATTATGGTCTTCATCCCAATAAACAGTTTCATATCAAAGATATATGTGATTTCCATAGGATTAATTTCTAAATGCTAGATCACTTCTGGAAGTAGCTTCCCATATTAGCAGATCATCACCATTCATGTGCAGAAACTGGCAGCCTTTGAAGTGATGCCACTTCATCATCATCTTGTTTGTTTGTGTATTTTTAAAGCCAAAGCCATAGAATTTGGATGATCAGGAAATATTCTGATGCAGCTAAGCAGTGTGAATCCTGTAACTTACCCTAAGCTTTGGAAATCGTAGCAAATGCTGCAACTTGACATTACAAACTATGTGGGGATTGCTGTAACCCAGGTGTTTAATCCACTCCTCTCTGATTCCACATGCCTGGCTTTCTGCTCTGTAATTGCTGTAAGGTTAGGAAATACCTTTTAGTGTTTGATAGTCTCTCTGGATAGTGAACTTCATTGTTTTGTCTCTAATAATTTAAAATTATTAAACTCCATCTTTGCCCTTATATCTTCCTATTTATGTTGAGTAACTTTGAAGTTTCTGGGAGTAATAGGAGAATAACAGCTGTATAAGACGATCACATTACTTTTTCTTTCTAATGTTTCTTACTATTGCTTGAAACGTACAAATATAAAGCCATTGGGAAAAGAGTTTGCTATTCAGGTTTTTTTATCCCCCGTGTACTGTTTGATATAAGTGCCTTAGTTATTTGGTATTGGGTAGTAGCTGTTATGATTTACATTGCAATTTATGAACCTTGAAGTTCAGAATAGTGTTTTCTATGATTTTTCTCCCCTTCATCAGATTGCATTAGCATGGTTTGCAGCTGGGTTTTGTCCTGAGTCTGTGTGCAGTAGTCTAAGCTTCTGTGCTATAAAGAGTTACAGGTGGCTTTTCTTTTGACAAGCACTGTGGCGTGACCATTCTGCAATGTGCAGTTCTGCCTGCTGGACTAAATTCATGCAAGATGAAAACACATGCTGATGTTTTCTGTAGGTTTTGCAAAAATTGCACACAGAAGGCAGTTTCTCAATAGTTGAAATTAAACATTCATTGATGCTGGAGTGCATGTTGCTTGCAATGTGTGCAGTGGTAGAATTTCTGATATATCAGATAAGAGACTTACTAAATTAATATAAATATCTAAATAAAATCTTACAAAACTAAGATAAAATGTGTACTTTCTGAGTTCATATTTCTTCTTGTTTGGCACCCTTGCCACTGTTGAATATTCTTCCTGAATGTTATTTATGGGAAAGTCTTCTGCATCCTCCCAACCTCCTATATTGCAATCAAAAGTTTCATTTTAGCATCAGAGTAAAGTGTTAGCCTGAAAATTATACAGTATGGGTATTTTTTTCCTCATTACATAATAGCATTTCACAGTATAGTTTAATGTGTTTGTCATTCACATCTGTATTTTCATAGTATTAATGTCATAGTCAGAATTGCTAGGCTTGTGTATTTGATGCTGGAAGAATTGCTGCAAGATTAATATGTTGTAGTTTAATTTGTGTTCAACTGAAAAGATTAGGCAAGTCTGGAAGGTGAAGAACCTGTCTTTTCATACCTTTGTGGTGTTTACCTGTAGTGTGCCGTCTTGAGGAGAGGCTGCAAGTTTTTAGTCAGGAATTAGATGACAGATCATTAACAAATGAAAAAACATTTCCTGATGCTTGTGAAAAGTGTGGTGAAGACCCAGCCTTCAAACAAACCTCAAACAGCAGAACAAGCAGCATTTAATACTGTTTACAGGGAGTGAACTTTTAGAGTTTCTGAATTGCTAAATCCTAAATCTCTGCAAGTTCAAGAGTACATGATTTCCTAAGTTATTTTAAGGGTGTCCTATATTTCCTAAACCTTTTGGACTGTCTTGGAGATTTTACTCTTAGTCTTTATTGATTGTATTACTACCAGGTGTATATTTTTTCTTGAAACTTCAGTAGAAATCAATCATCAGGCTAAACAAAGATTCTGCAGGCACACTAATAACTTTTTTGGCTTGGTTGCTACTTGTAGTTTGTGTTGTAACCACTTTCTTGTGGCTTTGTCACATTGCAAGAGGCAGTGACCTTCATTTTAGCACCTTCTAGACTTGTAAGTTTCACAACTATTTTTAATTTAAGTCTTGTCTTTATAGTTCAGTAATCTATGAATTCCCCATGTAGCTATTTTTGGCTTATGGTTTAGAAACTTGAGTCTATAAGATCTGAAATGTGTTGTTACAGAAAAGAAACTACTCATTTAAAGTGAAGGATATCATTGCCAGTAAGTGGACAGATTTATGAAGTAATCTAAATTTGTGTCAATAGTATATTCATTACAGAAAACTTCTGCTTTCATAATTTCAATTCGCTTTTTTTTTTTTTTTTTTTCTCTTGGGAACGGTATACAATCACCCAGATTCCTCCAATGTCTAATGGATTCCTAAGTGATTTTGGGAAAATTTAGTAATTGTGACAGTCAACATGGTGAGTTTGCACAGAACCTGACAGTTTTATTCTTTGGGACCCAGCCTTCTGGTGACAATGATCTATAGGAGACAGAATTGCACACCAGACACTTAAAGTTGTGACTATCCAGTGGCACATGCTAAGTGGGACTCAACTGGACCATGCCCTTCCCTTGGCTGAAATGGAATCCTGTAGTATCCCATCTTCAGCTTCTGCTCCAGATTACAGGCCTCTGTAGATCCTGTCACTCATTTGTGTCATTATTTATGTAGATATTTATACTCTTCCACATGTGGCTGTCTCACACATCCTAGGACATCTAAAATAATCTACATTTAGGGTCCTGTCCCAGATCCTCTTCAAATGCTGAGGAGGAAACATCTATTTAGAACCAAACTGTCTGCAAGCAATTAGATGTTGCATTAGCAATTACGTCTATTCTCCCATCATTTTTTTGCTGTAGGAGCACACTGTCCTAATTTGCTTAAGATTTCACTGTCATCTTGTAGGTCTGTCAGATATTGAGCAAACATGGCTGTCACTTGGTTCACAGTTTTCAACACCTCCCACTTCATATACATATCTGTATGGAAAGCATTATGGAGATCAGTGAGCTTGCATTGTTTTTTAATAGGTTGTATACAACAACTTGATAAAATCTGATCCAGAAGCATACATAAAGCTACATCCACCCCTGGATCAGATTTTATTACTGGTAGAGAACTTATATTTAAAGAAAAATACTTTATTGTTCTCCCAGTAGTTTTATTTCAAGGATATACCTATCTGCACCTACTGCTGCTATATTGGAAGTGGATGCAATAGCAGGAAAATATTTAATTAGAGCTTGTTATCTCTGTAGAACAGATTTGCATGAAAACATGAGTTTTTGGAGCTCAGTTTCCTTGATACAGCTCCACTCACCCAGCATACATGGTTACGTCTTTTCTGGGGAGTTACAGCCAGCACACAGGTTTGGTACTGTGGCACTCTGTGTTGTTCAATTCTCCATTCTCCCCTTGATGCAAATTTGGCTCATGCCAATTAGCACAATTCCAAGGCCTGCAGGACCTAAATACAATGAAAAATTATCTCCTCATTTTAACAGTAGTATGAACAAATATTTAAGTATTATTCGTGCTATTGCATAGCTATCATTTTTTTCTTTGCTAATGAAAATGTATTTTGTAACTATTGCTTGTAAAGGTGTTGCCAGAAATGTGTTTAATAGACTTCAAGATGAGTTTTCGTTATACTTAGAGCAAGCTATTTCAATTAAAATTGTGTATCCCTTATATTCAGTATTTTCTACTTATGTCCTTTCTAATAGCACTCTCAGATTTGTTGTCAGAGTTGATTTCTCCATTTGAAAATCTGAAGGCAATTTGGAAGGGGTTCTTCATTAGGGGAGAGTTTTGAAATACTATGGCTAATGGGAAAATAGGAATCCAAGAGGTATTGTACTTAAAGCTGACTTTGCTGCATTGCCATCACTCCTGTGGACTTCCTTGGCATCAAAATCTTGCTGTAAGGAATTCTCTTGCTGCAGTATCTTACTGGAAACCAGCTAAGCAGAGGATGAACACACAAAAGTTGCATATCCTGATTGCGCTTTTGGTTTCCAAGAAATTGATGAAATCCTAGACTTGTAAAACTCCTTGGTAAAACATCCATTCTCTTTGAATTTCACCTATTGCCTTTCTGTGTTGAGTGGCTTTATGTTGCACCAGTAGATTCCCTGCATTTGTGCCTGGAAGGTAAACATACTTTGTGACAGGCCACTGAGAAACTATTTTGACTTGAGAGGCCAGCAGAATTTTTAAAACAAGCTAGTAAATTGTGGATTAACATATCACAAGAGGTATTTACTCAAGATTTTTAGAGGAAGCCAAAGATGAAGTTGCTGAGTAACTCTGGGCTGCTGTTTATGTTGCCCTTTTTGCCAGAGAAATTAGGGGTTACAAATAAACAATTTTTGAAAAGCTAATGAGGGAAATGCAGGGAATGGAGTCCCCCAGGGAACACTTTTTGGACAAGTGCTCTTATATTTTCATCAGTGATGTGGAAAAAGGGCTGAAAAGAAGCAGATGACAATATGTGTTGACAGTACAGAATTCTTCAGGTTGCTGAAAAATTAGGTCTGAACAAGAAACACTGCAGAAGTTTCTTGTTGGTAGTGTGTATACAGTTGACAAAAGATCAGAAAAAATTGCAGGTCTCTAAATAAAAACCAAATAATTAATTGGAAGGGGAAATGGTCCCAAGAATGCACAAACAGCAGTGTTCTATAGATTTGGTCTGAGGAAGGATATATGTAATCATATGAGGTGAAACCGTAAACTGTGGCAAGAAGGCAAATTGAATGTTAACCGTCTTTAAAAAGCAACAGATAAGAAGAGAAAGCATCATTTGCAGATGTATAAATCCGTACTGTGCCCTCAAGTGGGGTATGCAATTTTAATTTGCATCCTCTGCATCTCAAAAAGGTTTTATTGATTTTTGCAGAGTGAAGAGAAAGTTGAGCATGAAAATATAGAATTTTTTAATTTATTTTTTGGAGTTTAAATCCATGTAAGGACACGGAGACTGGACTAGAATTATATAGACTAAGATTCTTCTAGGTTGGGAAGAGACAAATGGAGAGGCAGAATTTATTTAGGTATAGAAAATTATGAGTTGTATAATTGACTGAGTAGGAAAGCACAGCAGTCAAAGTAAACTGTCATGACACAGTCAGGTAATTTCATTATAAAAAAGGACACACATTTTTACAGGTTAAATGAATTATCAAAAGTCACAATTTATTTCCCCGGCATTTTCAGGTTCAAAAATGATGAACACATTCATAGTTATTCCCTGGTGACTGTTATAAGGTGATAAGACAGTCTTAGAGTCATAAAATTTCAAAGCCACCAATTGCTAAAGTTGGAAGGATATATATGTTTTTTAGAATCTTTACCCAACCAATTGTTACAGTTTAAGGTATGGAGTAGAAAATGTACTGTCTACTGCAGGTGTTATTACAGGTAATAAGACATAATTCAGCAGAGCATCTGCTGTGTAATGGTGTAACTAATGACCTCTGAATCGTTTCAGGCATTTGTAGGAAATCTGCTGAATTTGATTTCAGTGCCAGCAACAGTTGAATTACATCTCCCTTCACTGTATAGCTGCTGTTCTAAATGCACAGTCTCCAAATCCACCTCCTTATTCTGAGATAAAACTTCATGATAAAATAGAAGAAGTCAACAGTAACATAGTGCAAAATGACAGCCATTGCTTCACTGACCAATTCAGCCAATTTAGACTGGCTGAAATTGAACATCCACATGATGTTCAGTCAGTCACTCATACACCCCACACTTGGATCAGTACAAAAACATCCCTGCTTCCACTCTCCCACTCTCCAGAAGCAGCAAATCCACTTGTTTTGATTATTCTTTTTCTCTCTTTACTTATTTGTGGGATTCTAGGGATGGTTTTGTTTTTCTCACTTTATTTTTATATAAGGTGTCACTGTATTTTTTGAATTTGTTCTCCCAGCCTTGTACCAACTGTTCAAAGACTCTTGGGTTTTGTCCTTCGTAGCCTGGAGAATGTGGGTCACATCTGGCTCCATATTCTTCATACTTCACTACCATCTATGCTCGTTCCTCCCAGCCGTTTGTATTAAAGACAGTGGCAGTGGTTACCTGGTTAAATACATGTGTCATACTGACTGCATCAAATGGCACCTGCTGAAATGAGAGTTCCACAACAGCAGAGTTTTATTGTGGAAGAAGGATGTTACAGTGCAGATGTCTGATAGGAGCTCTCCTGTTCCTTCACCAATAAGGTTTACAGCAATAAAGTGTTTCTTAATAAAGTCAATGAACAGAAACATCATAACTCTCTCCTCTGGGCTCAGGTGCATTATCACATCATCATAGCTTGATGCCAGTTGATTCAAGAACATCAAACTACAATGCCACTTGAATTTCCACAGATGACCATAAACATGCTCTTAGCCCATGGCAAGTGTAAAGTAATAGGACTGAGCTTAATCCTTTCTGAAATATTTGCTTTATCTCATCACAATGTGCACACAGCTGTTGTGACTCATGTGAAATTTGACTTCACCATGTATTTAACTCATACTCATAAAATATTTTTCATGGTAAATAGGTTGCCCTAAAAGACCAATTAGCTTGAGGTAGAAGTGCATGTGTATCATTTCTTCAAAGGTGTTCCCTCACATGCTGAGGGCCAGCCCTGCATTCCTTTTCTCTTGCAGGGCAGTAAGTGTTTCCAAAGTAGAAATATGTTTCTGTTCAGCCCAACCAACATTTTTTTTTCTTTTTTTGGGTTTCCTTAACTGTGTTTCTATTTTCTCTTCTCTTCTGCCCAACAATGCCTTTTTTTTTTTTTTTTTAATTTCTTTTTCTCTCCTAAACCCATTGGGGAGCCCAGTGATTGGACCAGCAAGTTACAACAGTAATCTAAATCCTGTGAGGATAAAGACACTTTGATGCAATATGAAGATCAATAATATTCTGTACTTATAAGTATAGTGAATTGGCAATTGTTCTTAATATGAATATTCTATTTCAGCTTGCTACATTACATAACTAGATAATCTACATTTTTACTTCATCTTTCCCACAGACAGAAATGTATTATTGATATTTATTCATATACTGACAGTTTTGCTTTATAGTATGTCAAAATATACGTCTTGGGTATTTGTTTGTTTGGTTTTGGCTTTTTTAACAGGGCACTATTTTTTTCTGGATTGTGTTTTGATAATTTTGATTTAGCAGATTGGCTGTTACTAGACAGTAATTGTAAAGGTCATCATGTTTTGCAGAAATAAGGGAGTTACCATACTCCCAAAGAATAGTCTGATGAGCCTATAGAATATGGCAACCAAAAAACTTATCTTCTTTAATTTGAAAATTGAAATATTAATATATTTTAATGACAAAATATTTTGTCCACACACTGTTGTAAATTTCTAGAATTTGCTCACAATGGGATCACTAATTCCAACAAGCAAGGCTGTCTGTGTGTCTTCTTCAGGTTTTTTTCTTTACTTTCCCTCTTCTCTATTTTGTATTAAGTAGCCTTAGAATTAGGGGAGACGTTACTGAAAATAGGATTAAAAGCATTTGTGAAATCAGAACAGAAATAGAAGGCAGGGATCATAACTGCTTTGGATACTTCCTCAGGTCTGGAGAACATCGCGGTAAAGCTGCCCTGTTTTAGGCAGGATTTGTTTTATATAGGTTAGTTGCTGCAATGGGTTGGTTACACAAGACTTCCAGAAGCAGTCAGGAATAGTGTAGGTGAGCTTTTAATGCTGCCCTTCCCTTTTTATAGCTCTGTCTTGCGAGACAGAGTATTGTGGTTTCCATTTAATCACCTTTGAAATAATTGTCCAATTGCACAATAATACATAGCCAATCTTTCATAAGTTTCATATGTTTCAAAATAGACGAGGGAGTGGTGTTGAAGACATCTGCAACTGAGGACATGAGAGGAGGGAAAAGGGAAGATACTTGTAGTGGTCAGTAGCAACTGCAGGGTTAAAGGTCCTCTTCTTCAGCTGATATATAGTGTGAGGTCTAAATGTCTCTCCTAATTAGAGAAAAAGTTTTGCCCTGAGGTCAAAGGGTCTAAGCTTGGTGAGATTAAACGTATTAATCAAAAGTTTCTGTTCTGTTTTTTCAGAAAAATGGAGTATCAAATGGAACCCTCTACAAAAAAACATTTATTGAGCACTTTGAACAGGCACCAATGTATGTTGCAGTTTTTACTTTCGTGGGGTTTGCAGTGGGAACAATATTTGGCTACCTGCGAGATTTTATGAGAGCCTGGGGACTAGAAAAACGTAACATTGCTGCGGAGAGAGAACAACAAAAAGTATGTATGAAAAAGTCATTATGTACCCACAGCTGAGTTTTCCTCTGATTGCAAGTGATTTACAGCAACTTGTGGAAGTAACAAGGCAGACAACTTTCATTTTACAGAACGTTGCACAGGGGTGAGAGGAGTGACACACCATGCCAGTGGAGTTGTATGCATGTGTATGATTATGTACCTACATTTATGTAAAATCATCATTTTTACCCAGGGACATATTCACCTCATTCTAAGAGTGCCATAATACTCTCAGTGAAACATAATCTCGGTATATTAGTTCAAGCCACAGAAAAAGAAAATTCATAAATGCCTTATTGTTAAATATATCATCTTTCCAAATTTCGTCAACCCCGATTTTCCTTTGTCGCATCTGGCTATCTTATGCTGTCTTTCACAGTGAGGAAGTTCTAATTTTGTTCTAATTGAATTCTTGTAACTCCCAAATTTTTTTCATCCCATATGGCTCCAAGTGAAACTTGCACCTTAGCAAGATCAACTGCCTTCCAACTTTGTTTAAAATTTTTGGTTCCTCCTCCTTCTCTGTGCAGTTTGAGTCATCATTTATGGTAACACCTGGCATAATGAAGGAAAAACATGAAGAGTTTTACTGTTTCTCTTGCAAATAAAAATCCTGAAATTGTTTCCTGTTCTAGATTTTCAAAGATGCATGCATAACTTAATGAATATCACTTTCAATTCACTTCATGATCTGGCCATTTGTTAATTCCAGTTGTGCCAGTTACATTTTTTTTGTCCTTCACTATGGATTACATGTTTAATTTTCCCACATATGTTAACTGCACGCCATGTTATTTTATCAGTTTATTGTATGCAGTGCCCAACATGGATATATTGCTGTTTCATATAAAGCTTTGTTTAACTTTAATTTCCAAGTAAAATCCATGGATATTCATTAATTCTCAACCAAAAAAATTGTCTTAACTGGATGTTTGCATCTCCACCCTAGGCCAGTCGTGCCAAAATGACATATATTGCACTAACTTTTGTCTAATGCATCCATCATTTCATGAAATGTAGTGAGTTGTTTATCCTACTTTTCTTCAATCTGCTCTAAAAATGCTCAATTTGAAGCAATTGGTTTCTTCAAGTGAAAGAATCTTGATTTTTTTTTTTTTTTCCATTTCCAAATTTCAGGATATATATGGAGAGTTAGACCAACTTGTTTACCATTAAAAAAAAAAAAAAAAAAAACAACAACCTGACCAATCAAAAAAGACACCAAAAATCTTTAAACAGAAACAAAATACTCTACCCTCTAAGAAATACAACATTGTGTTTTAAAAGAATTATAGTAAGTATACAGTATTGCTGTCTGGAGTTGTGGCATAGGACCATGTGGCTGCTATGACTCTGTTTATTGATGAATCAGTTTTTCCTTGTTAATAGGAGTGACTTGGGTACAGAAGGAGATATTCTCACCGCAACATAACCCTGTGCATGTTTTCAAACCAGGATTTTGTGCCACTTTATCAAGATTTTGAGAACTTTTACACCAGAAACCTCTATTTGAGAATACGGGATAACTGGAATCGTCCAATTTGCAGTGTCCCTGGGCCACAGTTTGACCTCATGGAGCGCGTTACAGATGATTACAACTGGACATTTAGGTGAGTCATCTTACCCTCTGCCACTCTCAGCCTCATGAGCATACTACTGACACCTCTACAAAGCACAGAAAGTTGTGTCCAGATCCTTGTCTAATATCCACCAGCATGTTTCTTTCTGCAGTCAGTATCATGCTGACAATCTGACCCTTTTCTTCTGAGTATCTGTTTGGAAATGCAGTATAGATTTCCAACTCAATTGCAAATGGTTTTGGCTGTGTCAGCACAAGACTGCTCACACACCATTCAGAACAACAGACCTTGACTCTGAATATTACAACAAAATTTGTTTTATCCCTTGGTTAGGTTTTATATAAAAATTTTTTGCTCTGCATGAATGTGGCTTCTTCCCTTCATAGTGAGTCTTTGGCAGTGGGTTTTAAGCAGATTACAGCTTGAAGGTTTTGGTGTATTGCAGCTGAATTACATAGCTATGGGAATCCACAGCATAGACAATGTGTAGGTTGGCTATATTTGAGCTTATTGAGAATGTATCATAGTGTTTCCCATATTTTCATTAAGTTTAAGTTCTGTGTGTGTATGAGAACACTCATGACTTAATGGAAGCAGTTGACAATTTGCTTGAAAAATTAATGTCTGTAAGTTGTTCCTTAAATCAAGTCATAGGTTTGTTTGTTTATTTAAATCCATAAAAGCAGCCATTGATCCCACACCAGTATATTTCCATCTACAGCATGGCTTCTAGAAAGCACTCTGACCAAGCAGTACTTAGGAAAAGAGGAAGGCTAGAGAAATTTTTGGACTGTTAGAGTATGAGGATTGTAAATTCGCAAGTAGGAATTTGACACGGGAACAAAATCTGGTGGGAAAATTTTGAGATTTTTTCTTTTCATTTGGGATTGGAAGGAAAATTGCACTATTGTTCAAAATTTGCTTTAATTGTAGGTTTACAGGAAGGACTATCAAGAATGTAATCAATATGGGTTCTTATAACTACCTCGGCTTTGCAGAAACAGATGTTAATGCTTTGAAAACTGTGACCATAGAGTTAGAAAAATATGGGACGGGAGTCTGCAGTACCAGGCAAGAAATGGGTGAGTAAACAGCGAGATGACCACCAAACATTCTGTAACTATGCTCCTTTTCTCACAGATATCTTAAAAGAATTCGGTACAGGGAACTTTAATCACATCAGCAATTACTTGTTTCACAGTTAAAAGGAATGCTGGGTTTTATTTGTTCTCATGTGAGGGTTTTTTCAAAAAGGAAAGCTAATACTGATTTTTGGAAAAGCTAAACCAAATGTGTCATCTACTGGCCTGGGATTTTTAATGATGGAAACACACACACATTGAGATTTCAACAATTGTTCTGGGGCAAATTCAACTGCATCACAGATTTATATCAGTTACCACACACAGAGGTTTTGGATTAGTAAAATGATCTTTTACATAATGTTTTTAATCCCATGTCCTAAGAATGTATTGGAATGTTTTATGAGATACTACTGGCACAAAGCAGAAATTGCTAGTTTGGCTTTAGCAAATAAATTCAGGAAGGCTCCATCTGACATTTTTGGTTTTATCTGTTATGATTGTCTGCTTTGTTAGTTTGTAGGCTGCATGCAGTGTTACCTTCAGCTTCCTGTTTTTACACAAAGCCTTGCATTCCTTATGGTACAATCATCTTACATTAAAAAAACAAAACAAACAAACAAAACAAACAAACAAAACAAAACAAACAAAACAAAACAAAACAAAACAAACAAAAAAGAAAACCCAGTAAAACACTTTCAAGCCAGACAGAGAAATGCAAGGGGAAGTTTAAAAAAGAAAAAAAAAAAAAACAAAAAAAGATAGCTTCCCAGAATGGAGAAGTCTATAAAAGATTTCTTTTTTCTAATCCAGCAACCTAAAAAAATTACATTAATACATACTGTATTTAATTTAGTCTTTTTATTTAAAGTCTCCATTTCAGAAGAAAAAGTAATTCAAACTTTGTGGTCTGCTTCTTATCTTGTCATTGTGATTTGATTTGCCAATAATGATTATGTCAGTGACACCACTCAGAGAAGGTTTACAGATTGACCCTACTTTCCTTTTGTAGGTGACCCATCTGGTGACTGCAATATATTATTTAACCTGAATTGCATGCTTGAAAGTGGTCACCATTGCTAGTCAATCCTTTAAGGTATTGAAGGAAGCTTTCTCTGTTTTTCTCCCAGATTCCAGTTTGTCTAAGAACATTTCAAGTTCTTTTCAGGACATCTAAGATTATGGCTGGTGTTCCTTATTCTGTAGCTTTTGCCAAATTTTTTTTACTGGAAGATTTTTTCTTAAAAGAAAACCAAACAAACAAACAAACAAACAAAACTAAAAAAAAAACAAAAAAAAAAAAAAAAAAAAAAAAAAAAAAAACACACAAAAAAAACCACCAACCCAGCTTATTAAAAGATTGATTCTGTGTCCAAATATTAAAAATCTTACTAACTTCACCCTGTCTATTTGAGAGCAGATGTGTAGTGATTTCTAGGATATTCTCTTCATCTGAACCCCTGTGCTGTACTCAAAGTTGTCTTGACTGACTGAGCAAGGATTTAGATTCATTCTAATTGCCTTCACAACAAACAGTCCCATGAACTGCATCAAGACTATTCACGATGCAAGAATGGGCTATAGATAAAGAGCATCCTAAAAGCCTTGTGAGTCCCAGTCCTTTGGAAGTGGATATCAGAGAGCAGCTTGGACATCGACCTGCTAAGAAAGGAAAGCAGAGTGTTTAGGCCAGGCTTAGCTGGTGTAAAGGAGCAGTCACAGCAGTTTATCCTGGGCAGGTGACAGAGGGTCTGTGTTTGTGTGCTCCATGGAGAGAGGTGGCTCCACAGGGCAGGGCTGAGCAGTGGCTCCTTTGTTGGTGCTGGCTCTTTGGAGCTCGTCTGTCACCAAGATTTGTACAAACAACCTAAGGAAAACAGCCTCTTATTCATAGTGCATACCCTCTTTCCTTGTTCCTTTATGTTCTTTTGCTCCATTCTCATCACAGTCGAACAGAAAAATTCTGAGTTACACATATCAAAGAGAGAGACGGGGAAGGGTCTGAATGAAACATCTTACCTTTTTTAATTATCATTTCTCATCTTCATCTAAGATAAAAGAAACAGGATGAGTTTGTTTCTGGGCAGATCACATTTCAAAACTTCTGTTGTTATTGTATGTGGAGCTAAAGTGTTTTGAAGTAAAAGTGCAATGAGCTGCAAGAGCCAAGGCTGTAAATTGCCTGTAGGGTTCTAGGCCAAGACAGCACTTGAATGTATTTGTATTTTCAAGCTAATTCACTTTGAAAGTACTGTTCTGCTTGTGTGCATTTAAGTGTCTGGCATGTCTGAGTTTTACCAAGGTCTCTCTCTAAGCAGTGGTAGCTCTCTTTCTGAGAAGGATCATTCCATTACTTTCAGAGGATTTCAGATAGAGGGTAAAACAAAGAGGACACAAGTAAAAGTAATGTGAGTGATGTTTGAAAGAATACAAGATGGTAAAACTTTCCTTTATGGTCTTCTGCCTACACCCCTCCTCTTAAAACTATGGAGGCTGTGGAGAAGGTATACAATGCTATCATATCAGAATGCTGTTGCAGGTAGTTACCTCTTAGAACAGGGTTAAAACTGATGAAAACAGTAGCTGACCTTCCTAGACTTATCCCCCATAAAAAGATTTAAGGCTTTTCAATCCATTTCGAATTCCATGCTCTTCTTAATAATAATAAATTACTTTCTTACTGTAATAGGGTCATTTGAGACACGATTCTGAGGGTTTTGTGGAACTTTCAATGTGAAATAAAAATACTTTCATTTTTTTAAGACCAAGCTAGTTATTAGCCCTTAGGAGCAAGATTTTGAAGTTTTAAGTGGTACATCCATGAAAGAATTAATTTGCTGTTCCACAATCAGAAAGCAAAACAAACACTAGAAATTACTAGAATGTACACAGAAAGCCAACTATAGAGCCTCAGTATACTCCTGGATAAAGCTGCTGCTTGTTGTTGTCTTGAGTACTTTGTGCAGGTCTGATCAAAAATATTTAGCAAAACTGGAAAGTGTATGAGAAGAGCCACAGGGATCATCAAAGGCCTCAGCCAGCTTCTGGGTGAAGAACTACTGAGCTTGCTGTCTCCAGCTGTCACAAATGCCTGTCATCTGTCTCAAAAAAAGAGCCTAAGGAGAGAAATTATAGACATTTTCAACATAATGTGTGATGTGGAAGAGTGGTCAGGGTTCACTGTCCTTTCCCACTACCAGATATACAGGGCAGTGTATGAAGCTGGTAGAAGGTTTTCACCTAAATGCTGCCAGACCCGAGGAGACCATTGCTGCTGTGAAAAACACATTCGTTCTCCTGTGAAAATTTTAGAAGTTTAATAAAGGACAACAGGAGACAAGGACCACAGAGCAAAGGTTATTACGGCCAGGTGTACCTTGGCACTCAGCCAAGAGCACACTTACCTTCGGGGATACCCCTTAAATACCTTTTCCCTTCCATCAGCCTTTTGCATATTCACAGCCCTTATGCATATCCATAACCTAGTTTACATATTCCTGGGTCTATTTTACATGGCCTCTCCTTGGGTCCGCCTTTTTAGGGCATGCGAGTTTCTTGGCCGTGGTTTTGGTTCCTTCTCCTTCTCATTTCCAGTTTGGGCCTTGGTCCGCGCTGCCTTCAGACGGTGAGAGGATAGCAGGTGTCCTCATCCTGTGTTCATTGGATGTTATCCCATCCAAGCAGGCATTTTAACACAGGCATAGCTATTTCACTACTATGTCTAAGCTTAATTAACAACAGAAATAAAAACTAAATCTTTATAACAAAGTTACTTTAACATCCCACATATAAAATCCATTTTAATATTTGCGAAAAGCCAATTTTATAATATGCATCTATAACACTGCAGAACTTCACATTCCCTTGTATTCTAAGGTACACTGGCCATGTGTGCAGAGAAGTGCTCACTGATAGTTGATAGAAATACCCAGACTGTACCTGATTCAGAATGTCTGTATTAACTCTGAGAGATGCCAAGAGAGGATACAAAGAGATCTACACCTATTATATCTGAGAAAATTGACCATGGGTATTATTTAAATTAAAACAGCTTTTCTCAGCAGCAGTCTCTCCTGTGCGTTCAGGAAAAGGAATTTTTTTTTATTTCTTTGCCTTGTTCCTTATACGTCAAGAAACCAACTTGGGGCATAAAAAGAAGTAGGAAGTTTTGGTTTTTAGGAATAAATGTTGGGTCTGAGAAAATTATTCTTGAGTGTTGAAGGATTTAAGTAGTCATCCAGTACCTCAAGGTGGCTACAAGAGAGCTTGAGAGGGATTTTTTACAAGGGCGTGGAGTTACAGGATAAGAGGGAATGGCTTCAAACTGACAGAGGGCAGGGTCAGATTAGATATCAGGAAGAGATTCTTCCTGTGGGGGTGGTGAGTCTCTGGAACAGGTTGTCCAGTAGATGCCCATTGCTAGAAGCTTTCAAGGACAGGCTAGGTGGGGCTTGGAGCAACCTGATCCAGTGAAAGGTATCCATGTCTCTGTCCAAGTTTGGGGGCCTTAGAATTAGATGATCTTTAAGGTTCCTTCCAGCACAAACTATTCTGTGATTCATTCTATGATTCTGTAAGTAACTGGACACCAACTGTTCAACTACCTGGAGTGTTGGGAATATTAGGGCATTCCATATAAACTGCCCCACAAAAATATCTCTACTGTTATATGTGTTTTACTTTTTCTCTCAAAAGTGTTATTTCTTAGCTTAATAAAACTGCCAGCACATAGGAACCTAAATAAATATCAAATAGCAAGCATTCCCTCTATATAATAAAAAATATAAAAGAATGTAAAATGAATAACTTGAATGTAAAGTCCTTTTTCCCATGCAAATCAATGTATTTTAATGGCTGGAGTGGGAGTTGGCTACTGTTAAAGGCAGATTCAAAAGCCTTTTGTCTGAGCCCATCCTGTTGATAGTCAGCCTTTTCTAAGCAACGTGACTGAGAATTATTGAGAAACATGCAAATTAGTTTCCTGCTTGCTGCTTGTAGATGATAACAAAATCAGCCAAGTTACACTCTTTTTAAGATAAGGCAGATTATGGTGCTCTGAGCGCTCCTAGGGCCAGGCTGGTGACAGGACTGTCACATGGACAGCCAGTACTTCCAATGCTCTGTTTGTCTAACTCACCAGTATTCCTCGTGGAGATGACATACGTGAGTAACCGGAGCAAACCTGTGATTAGTGCTGGTTAAGCAGCCAGGCAGGATTCCTGCCTTTTGTAATACTTCTCCTGTGATTATACCTTGGACCAAAAAACAGGATGGAGCCTGCACAGAACACTTGCAGGGTGATTCACTCTGGAGGGCATATTAGGAGATTACCCTTTAACACCTAACTTGCACTCAGTTTTAGGGCTTTTTCTTTGTTTGAGGATTTTTTTAAACTTGATTGTGATCTCATTTCTAAAAAGCAGATCTGAAAATCTGTGCCAACATTTAATATACAAAAGTAGCTCAAACTCATTAACCTCCTTCCACTGGGTTTTAAGGTCTAATGTGAATTTCTAGCAGCATTTTAAGAAGATAAAAATAGTTATTTGGCCATTCTTTCTTTTATACTACTTTAAAGCTTTAATTAGGGCCAAGTCTCATTTTAAACATAATACTGTAAAAACATGAATAAATGTTTCATTTTTCAGTTTGGAGAAAGAGATAAAGAACTGAATGTCCCATAATTTACAGTTTCCAAGTGAGATTTTAAGAAGAAATGAAGCCACAAAAATGAGAATTTGTATGTATGTATATATGTATATACACACATATTTCATAATCTTAGCTATTTTCTGGTAGGGTATGGTATAAATTAGGAAACAGTGTATGCAAAGAATTCTCTTTTGTCATGTCCACTGACATCCTTTTCCTTTTTGTGCCTACCTTCTCATAAATAACTAATCCAGCTTACAATCAATTTATAATCATTGGGTCAGGTTTGTTCCTTGTATTTCACCATTGCAAAAGTATGCTTTGCAATGCAAGATTAATAGTCTGGATAGCCCATTTTATAGCAGGTGGAATTGAAGGCATCTATAGGAATTAAGGGTTGTGTGACTTGTTTAATACCTCAAGTATCTCTGATATATATGATGTTATCTGCATGCAAATATTTAGATACTTAAGATGCTGCCATACAGACTTTGGCATGAAGATGCTGGATTTCCACTAGAAATTTGATGTTTTTCTAAAGGCAAAAAAAAAAAAAAAAAAAAAAAAAACCAACAACAAAAACAAAAACAAAAAAAAAAAACCAAAAACATAAAAACAAAAACAAAAAAAAAAACCAAAAAAAAACCAGAAGATCTAAATTCAGCTGGAAGTTCTGTTAAAACTAATCTACTTTTTTTTCTGAGAATCACTAAATTACACAGGTACATTATTAGATTTATGACACCCACGGCATCTTTGTGGTATGAAAGCCCTGTCAGTTGGTAGCAATGTTAAGAAAACTTGAGTGTTTCCTTTCTATCAAATGATTCATCAAAACCCCCTTATTTGGAGATTCTTTTCTGCACAGACAGTGTTAAATGAGGCAACTGCATAACAGTACCGTGTGCTTCTCTCCCTCTCTTTCCAACAAGTCTCATTCTGCAAGTTGAGGCTTTCCTTTACTAGTGGGTCTGTAGGACAGTGATACCATCTACATCATCTGCTCTGGTAACACAGTGTAAAGAAATAAGATCATTTCCACAGCTTCTGTCTCTTTACCTTGCTATTAATAACTCATCTGATCTTGCTTTTTGTAAAAGCTTGTATGTCTTTCAATAATTGAGATATTTTCATCTGTGACAAGCATCTTACCAGAGTGAGTTCGTGACCTTAAGTTTCAAATGTGACAAGGAAGTTCAGATGTTTTGTTCTGCTTCTCACCCTCCCAAGGATGCTGCTGACAAACCCTCATTTTCATAGTATAATGGTTCTCAGTCACCTTCGTGAGTCACGTCAGGGATGCACAGTGTTCCCAGCTGCTCTTTTTTCTTTCAAGGGCTTGTTGCTTGTATCAGTTTACTCTTCCAGCTTTTGTTTAACCTGGGGCAAGCAGGTATTTCCCTCTCTTCTTTGAGTCTTAGAATTCCAAACATAAAATTCTATTACAGGATACTGTTGCCAGTGTTGGCAGTTCAACTAGTCTGTGTCATTAGTGTATAAGAACCTGAAAGACTGTATTGGGCAGACTAACCAGTGGTATAAACCACCTTGTCCAAGCTGAAAGTGTCAAAGTAAATAATGACTCTACGGATCATGGGAAGTCCATTTTCCAGCTTTATCTCTCTAGTAGTCTGGCAGTGACTTTCAGCTCAACAGCATGGGTAAGTGTATGAAAAAGCCTGTCAAAACACAGTGTACTTCATGTCACCTGTCACCAGAGTGCAGTGGCAAGTTAATGGAGGGAACTGGGTCATCAGATTTTGAAAAGGAGGGGATTTGCTGTGAGAAGTGTGGGAATCTGTGGAGGTGGTTCCCATTGTGAAAGTCCACTTTCACTTTTCCCATTGTGAAAGTCCACTTTTGATATGATCTGTGATCTTAATACCTATATAGTCTTGGATCACAGTAATTCCTGCTGTATTGTATTACATACAGCTGTTCAGCAGGGAAGAATAACTTTCAAAAGAATTTTGTCTCTTAAAGATGCAGGTACCTTTCTCTTTTTTTGTCTTAAATCTTTCCTGGTGATTTGGCGTACATTTTTTAGTTGTATCCTCATTTGTTGGGTCAAGCCAAGCTGTACTCAGTCAGCAGGGAAATTCTAATATCTGTTTACAGGGCAAGCACAGAAAGTATCTGTGTATACAGTGTATTAAAAAGATATATCTAATATATCACTTTTCATTCATCAGGTCATGATACTGGTCTTGAATCTAGCACAATACAAAACATTTTAAGGGCCAAGCTAACCTTACTTGACATCTCTACGGTTGTATTTAATGAAGAGCTGTGTAATTACTACCTTTGTTACGTAGTTTGAGATGCTGAGATGTTTCAGCTTGTGCCAGTTCCTTTGGATCAAATTTGCATCTGTCTTGTAGTGCTGTTTATGCTTGTCATGGTTGTAACTGTGACCAGCTGGGAATGCTAGTGGACAAACCTCATCCCAGCAGCGCATATCTGACCACTTGTTTCTTCCAGTGCAGAGAGTTGATAGAATTGATGCCATTTGTACAGTGTCCAAGGTCATTCTGTGTAGAGATATCTCCTGATATGATTAAATAATTGCATAATTATATGCTTTTTCAACTCTGTTCAATGTAATACAGCTGTCATGAACCTCCCACTGACAGTACTGGTGTGTGTTGTATTGCTTCTGCAACACCCTACCACCAACAATATTGCCACGACAACTAACATGATTCAAAACCAGGGCTCATTTTGCAAATCTTTGTCATTCAGAATTGTGTTTTGCTAAACAATTTCAATTTGTATTCCAGGATTTGTAGGCAATAGTGATGTACAGTATCATCTGCATTTGCACTTAGGATTAGTAAATAATAAGTAGGAATCAGTCATTGTCAAAATGAGTCATTCTTCACCATGACAAAATCAATAAAAATAGATGCAGAATGTGCTGTTTGTTTGTTGATCATGTAATAGGAGTTTTAACAGAACAGTCTGTATTGAGTCAGACCTTTCCTGTTTATAAAAACAGAAAACATATGATGCAACCCCAAAAAGCAATTTAACTCCACCCTAGTGTCAGACTTATCCCTAGAAGAGTGAGGGACTATTGTGTCATGCCTTAAAATGCCTGCCTTGCAAAGCACACATTGCTTGTTTCTCATGCTTTCACAAACCTTCCAATTCAAGCTGTGACCATAGTGTGCTTGGCTTCGAGCTTCCACTTCAGACTTCATCTTCTTTTGGTGTGCTGATAGCCCTTGAGTGACAAAATAACATCTGCAAGGAACACTAAGGCAGCTGATCCTGCTGGAACTCTTAGATGTTCATGAGTGCTGTAGGTTGAAGACTAGCTGGGCCCAATTCGCAAAAAACACAGAACCACAGAAATACATGCTGAGTCCTGCTGGGCTTACACCTTAAGACAGATTCTTACCCACATTTCCAGGGAGCAGCTCAGCTCTGAAACACTAGCTTATATTTCATGGAACCTGAGTCCTAAACAGTGGCTGTGTGCAGAGCCAGCTCATATCCTCGTGTGCCTTGGGATGTACAAATTCAAAAAATAGTCATCCTCAAAGAGCTTCACACAGACTCAGCTCCCACTTAGTGGAGTTTCTGTAGAGCCACATTTTCTGTGTCACATTACCTAATTCTCAGAGCACAGAGACAACCCAGCTCCAGGTACATGCAATGTGATACAAGGAGTGCAGAGACACTCTTGAAGCTCTGCTGGAGTAGGCTCAGGTCTAGAACAACCCAGGAAGGCTCTGCAGAATCTCAGCAGTACTGCTGTTCTTTACTGTCCATGTAATCCAGGTTTTTCAAGAAGCCACATGATCCTTGCTCCTTATCTCCCTGATAGTTGGAGAGTTACCTGCCTGCCTGATAGGTATTTGTCACATTCTATTTCCAAATGGATGTCATTCTTACTTCAGATATTTAATGAGAAAAAATAATGAAAACACTCCTTCACTGTAACCAGCTGACTTATTGCTATTGCTGAAACTGTTCTCCTGCCATTTATATTTGATTTTTTTTAATGAGCTCTGCTCCATGATGAAGAGAATATCCTGACTCATCATTCTTGTTGAGACACTCTAGCCAAGCCTCTGGGTTCCTCCACTCATTTGCCTTTTGTCCACCACAGTGAACACAGCTTTCTTGTTCCATCCATTGTAATTCACTTTATATTATTGTGCCATCAGCTTGTGCAGTGCAAGCGAGGTAACATATTCACTTGCCTATTTTTTTTCTTCTGTTCTCTGATTACAGCCTTATTCATAGGGGAAATGCTCTCTCAGAATCCACAGGCTACTGTCTTTTCTTCCCCACAGATCATCCTGTAAGAGTTCCTTCTGCCTTGGTCCCTGCAATGCACAGCCAGGCAACCAAAGACTAGAGAGCTGGCAAGTTGAGATGATTCCTTACTGTTCAAAGCTATCTGTTATCTCAGTCTCTTAACACCACTCTTTTGTTTGTTTGCCTTCTGTATTTTGTCATCCTTCACTGTGAGTTGGGCAGGAAGGATACTGCTTTTGTTGGAGAGCTGGAGAACCTTACTTGTTTGGAGACTTCAAGCACTAGTATTAGATAATTAATATGCAATAAAGAAGAGTCTCTAGTGTTGCATTATCATTTACGTTTGCTGTTGAGAGGAAAGAAAGAGCAGAGTTATCATCAGTTATGGGGAGTGGAACAGCTTTTACCTTCCAAAGGAGAAAAATATGGAGAATGCTTTTGTTTTTCTATCCATATAAAATCCTAATTAAGAATTTTGTACACATGTATCAACAGACAATAGAAAAGGAAGAATTTTGTTGTCACCTTTTTTTTTTTTCCACATCTGGAGAGAACTCAAGGATGCCTAAAATGTTTGTCCTGTATTTCCTACAAAAAGGACATATTTTTGCCCTCATTGTAGAGGAGAGAAAAAGACAAAAACTTAGTCTTCAGAATAAACTATGTCAAAAGTTATTGTGGGAAAAGGAAGCTTTTTTCCATAGCAACTGCTTTGCTGCCCTAACAGCAGTATTTGTTAGCATTAGTCACAGCTGGTTTGCACCTCTTGCATTAGCCCACCTGCACAGGATACAAATAGAAAACCCTCATTAGAACTTAATGTCACATAGCTTAATGACACACTTCTAGCCTGGTCTTTTGTATGTTTTGTGTCATAATAACTTTCACAGTTAAATCAGATTTAATATTCCCTGTGCTTATTTCTGCAGGCACGCTAGACAAACATGTAGAACTAGAGAAACTTGTGGCCAAGTTCCTTGGTGTGGAAGATGCTATGGTGTTTGGCATGGGCTTTGCAACTAACTCAATGAATATTCCAGCCCTTGTTGGAAAGGTGAGTACTTCCTTCAAGGAACACCTAGAACAATTGTTTATTAATTGTTTTAACTACTGTTGCAGTACTCTGGGCTTTCAGTGAGTGGAAAGGCTTGATCAAGGAACAAAGCTTGGTATCAGGAATGTGTGAGTCATAAAGCTGATGACCTTGTGACTTTAAATATGCTCTTTTATCATCTGTGCTAGCACTGAGTGTTGCTATCACACATACCTAACATCTGCTTAAGGATCAGTGATACAGCTCTCTAGCTTCTCTTAATGAAGTTGCTCTCCTTAAAAAGTAACCAAATGTTGAATCCCATGTCCAGTTGTTGTGGGATGAAGTATTTAGGCTACTTGCTGAGATTTTGCCCAGCTGCCTGTAATGAAAGATGATGATTAGGATAGTTTTTCAACACTATGAGAAAAGGAAAAGCACAGTGCTTAGCATTCCTGGTGAACAGAGCTCCAGCCAGCCCTGCAAAGAAAGCTGGCAGCAAATGCAAGTCTAAAGCTGTGATCATGTTACAAAAGTTGAGTTCTTACTTGGTGCTGAAGGGACCTCCTCTCCAGTTTGGAGTACCTAACTCAAAGGCATGGATATCCATCATCCTGTCACTGGTAGCTGCAGACATCACAAACAGGTGCACTGTGCTGCTAGCTGGAAAGTGGGTAACTCCTCCTTAGCTTGTCCAGGTGTGGAGCAGTTTGAAGTGTGCCATGCAAGCACAAATCATGACCTCCCTCTTGGTGAAGGTAGAATGGATTCAGTTTGTGGTGTATGACCAAGACTTCTGAAACACCAGCGGAGAGGTGAAGTCACTTCTTCACTCTCTGTTGAAAGTGACTGCAGCTTTTGCAAGATCTCTAAAATACATGTACACAAGTGTTGGGCAGGGAGAGTTGTTTCATTTATCCAGAACTTGAACTTCAGTCTGCAGCAGTGCTGGAGAACTTGTCCAGCAGTTTCAAGGGGAACAGATACAGAGAATTAATGAAGGTAAATATATAAAATTGGAGATATGCAGTGTGTGACACTTTTCTTAGCTGTATGATCATTTTTCCTCCCTTACCTGGCTTCATGTAGAGATTCAAGCCTCTGTCAGAGGTGGGATAGATATAAGTGGCACAAATATAGATATTACTGTATGTATTTTTAATAAATAAATATATGTATATATATATTTGAAAATTTTGTATGTATTATTATATAAATTACAAATATTATTCAACTACCCTATGTTTGAGAGATTTACTCCTATGTTTTCCTCTATAATTAAGCCTAGCAGCTACATTTTCTTGTCAAGCTGCAACTGTTAGTTCTGCAAACCAGTCTCTATGGAGATTGTGTGAGTATTTCTAAACCTAGGCCTAATCTATGATTCCAGAATAAGTTTTTATTTAATTATGTGTTATCCTTTGGGTAATGAAACACAGCAAAACATGTTCAATAGAAAGCAGAGCTAAACAAGCGTTCAAGCTTGAATTTCAACTGTGAGTCCTGCCCCTTGTTAATATAATAGAGAAATTTACTTATCCTGCATTTCTGTTTTCATTTCTAAAAACAAAAGGAGTTTTGAACTGAGTTAATTAATAAAAAGTATACTACAGGTCAACTCTACATGCATTTACCAGAGAAAGACTCTGGTTCCTAAACTTCACTCACATCTTAATGGAGGTGGGACTTACAAGGCATCAGTCTCTCCTCATCTCATTTCTGCAGTCTGAAGGGCTGATGTCAGGCCAGCCTCAGTATTACTCCTCCTTACACTACTGTCATACAGTCTTTATATGTGGGGTGGTGGCTGCATTATCCTTACAACTCAAAATGGACTGTAAACAGGTGATAGAGGAAGCAACATTGCCTGATTTTACTATAAAGCACTCAGTCTTTAATAGGGTTATTTGCTGCTTTCCAGTTATAGGAAATATTGGACCCCTGTGCATCACCTGGGAATGCCTGAGAATCTGATCCCACTATTTCAGCCTGCCTTTGCAGTGCACCCCAGCACCTTCAGGAAAGTGGCAGAAAATTCATTTAATGTTTAATCCTTACAGCTTAATTGGTGCGATGCTCTGTCATAGGCACGTGTGTATGCTGGCACACACATGCACACGAGCCGGCAGCCTCCCAGTTCATGCAGATGCTCACTGTACTCCTTCTCCACAGGGCTGCCTCATTTTAAGTGATGAGTTGAACCACACTTCTCTCGTTCTCGGTGCGAGGCTTTCAGGTGCCACTATTAGAATCTTCAAGCATAATAGTGAGTATTGAAGTTGGAAAACTTTAGAGACAGAGTTATACACACCTCAAAGGCAAGAATGATTTCTTTTAATGCTTACTTTGCTGTCAGTTGCCAGATGATACTTTTGTCCAGGCAGGAGGATCAACTGTTTAATATTATGAGTGGTTTCTGATGGGAAAAATTAATAGTGCAATACTATAATTGCTATTGTGTCTTTTTGACTTGGTGAATGACTGTGTGCTGCCACAAATTTTATTGTTATTGTCATTGTAGCCCAAACAGTAGAAACATACTTACAAAAACATGCCTGTTTTCTGCAGGTTCAGTGAAACCAGAATTACCTTAATATGGCATTCCTTTGAAGCAATTGCTCTGAATTCCCAGGGATCTAATAGTGAAGATGCAGATGGTTATATCAACAGCATCATCCTAAATATTCTTTGAAATAGAATTTTAGTATAGAAATCACACATTAGCTTTGCAATTGTATAGTTATCTTCTAAAATGTTCATGCTAACTTTTATTTAGTTAGAGCTGCTGTGGTTACTGTCAGAGACATTGGGACTGCCTTTGATGACAAGAGCTTGTTCTTTTCCCTTTTCCAATTCCCTTTTCCATCCTCACTGCTGCCACCAGGCAATGATTGTAAGAAAGGTTTAGAAGCTAGTGTAGTGGTGAGAAATCAGAAGAGTGGTCTGATTACCTTTCTTAATGGCTAATACAATCCCTTGTCGTTACTAAGTGTTGCTTAAGGGAAGCAAAAATGAATTATGCATATGCTGTAAAAGGCCTAAGGATGAGTTGGAATGAAAAGCACACTATAATTATACTATATGATGTTGTTATCATTAATATCAATTCATAATTTGGGCAAGAAGCAATTTCTGAAGATCATTCAAGGATTAAAGACCATCTGAGCATGAATATTTTTACAGAATTAATTATTCATAGAATAACTGTAGCATTCCCCAACTTGGACAACTTCCACAAATCTGGATATGCTAAGCATGGTTGTCACACCAGACTTTTCTCAACTTTTCTTTGGTTGTTCAAAGCCTTATCCCATTCAATCAGGTTACATCACATGCTGAAGGTTGACCTTTTAACACCCAAATCCAAACATTCAGCCTCTCCACCCACCTATGCTGTGTGCAGTCCAGATGGCTTTTGTCACTTCCAGCATCATTTCAGAAAACATTCCAGTTTGAGGAGTATATTACTCTCAGCTGTGAAGATATCACCTGGAGCTGTCATGCTTGCTTTAAGGAATTCAGCCTCTAACCACTCCTCAGTATCTCATTCTCCTCCCCAGAAACCTGATACCTAACCAGCTTCTGTTGCACTGACAGTAAATTAAAGCTGATGCTTTTCTGAATAATGGGTGAACCTAAAAATAATAGTGAGCTACCCAAACAGCACTAATCTAGCACTGGAAAATGCAGACAGTTCCTTTAAGGATCTTGGCAAACCTCAGTGGAAGCCCATCCAAGTTGCTTTGGAAAAACTCATTCGTTTCATGATTAAAGATCTTAATTACCAAAGACAATCTTATATGCCATTGCTGGGACATCACCTTAGCTTACTTCCAAAATGAAACTTTGGAAACTTCTGCAAGTACTGTTTGGAATTGAGTGACAGCTTTTGTTGTCACAATTTTGTAGTCTTGAGCCTAAGCTGCATTTAGAGATCACTTCACGTGAAGAAGCTTCACGTGCCCATGCTTTCTCTCAGCTCACTCTGAGTCTCTCAGCTTGTTATTTCTGTGTTTAGAAAGTTGTGTCTTTTAATATTTCCTTAATCATACCATGAGTTACACATCACTAACAACTAAAATCACACATGCAGAGATGTATGTAAGTGCCTTTTGCTTTGGGGGAAATAGGATGTGTTTTGGGGTAGATACCAGTGGAAAGCATAACCCAGCAGGACTGCCTTTGTAGGATGCATTTTTTTTTAAATGGAGCAGACAGCCTTGTACCCTCTGAGTCTGTCAGGGAGTAGTGTAACACAAGTCAGTTCAGCAAAAAAATTAAGGACCAAAACTGTATTAATTAAGTAACCAAAAATTCCAGCTTGGGTTGGGAGAGTTCTTTTCAGTTAGACAGATGTTTATTTAGTTAGACCAGAGTCGTGTTCTTAATGCTCCCAGAGTCATTCTTGCTAATGTGTGGGTATGTGACATATACAGGCATGCCCAAATTGTCAGACTGTGCTCGTGCTGTTGTTGTCATGCCCAGGAATAGGAGAATTGAGCCATGCTCCATGTCACGCTGCTTGGTGTGAATGCAAGGTTCCTTGTGCTGTATTGTCCCTGTGCATGAATAGAAAACTTTGCACTTTAAGCTACCATTTTATGATCTTTAATAAGCATTGATTTCACCATCAGGTTCTAACAAGTGCATAAATCTCTTTCCTCTTTACTTTCCCTGCTCTGTTATTGAAAAACTCTTTGTCTAAAGAAAAATGATACAAAACTTTGTTCTGTGACAAAAATATTTCACAGAATAGAGAGTAAAATCTACCATTTTAAACTTGCTATGACGTACCTTCATCTTTCAAAGGCTGTACTGTAGCTAATTCTGTAAAACTATTACTTTATTTTAAACCATGAAATCTGTAATAGAGGACTGATTTGTCATCTTTCAAAAGTAAATAATTATTATTTTATTATTAATAGAGAATTATTTCATTTGTAAGACATAAAAGAATCTCACCTATTACCTTAATTATGTATAATGTAGTTCTTATTCTTACAAAAGTTAATGAAGTTCTATTTCAATAAGTGGGTAGCTCTCTTAGACATTACACTTTCCGTAAAATTCTGTATAGCTTTTCTAGAACAGACAAAATCCTTACACATCTATGCTTTTCCTAGGTGAACTAAAAAGCATCTGGATATCTTTCCTTTTTGACAAAAACATTGCATGGGTGTATGAGAAGGTTTTCAAGCCTTAAAGTGAATAATAGAAAAAAAAAATGTGCTGTGGACCTATAAGTCTGTTTTTATTTGGACATAGGAATGTGCCCTGCATCCTGACTGGCAGTGAACAATCCCTTCCTTGTAAACAGACAGGAATTTACAGGCCTGGGCTGAAAGAAATGCACAGGCACACACACCTACAGATCATCTGTGTGAGAGAAATGTAAGAGAATATTCCATTTTAGCCCCATAAGTAAAATCCACTGAAGAGGGCCTTCCCTTCCTGTGGGCTCTCATTAGCACTGTCTCTAGTCTTCACCCTGCTAAGGGTATAGCAGTATTGGCACACAGGTTTTGGCCTTTAAGGGAGGTTTTCTGTTTCAGGCATTTGTGAGGTTTTGTGGGTGCAAGCAGCAAAGTTCAGCTCCCTAGAGCCCCTGCTCTGAATCACAGGTCTAGGGGATTTTAATTTTTTTTTTCAATTTTACTTTAGGGTCTAAGCAGTCCTAAATGTATGCAGTAGTGTTTTAATGGAAGATCATTCTGACCTGCCCATAAAGCACCTGCCTTTTATCTCCCCTGCTGTGGTGTGGACATCACTCAGGTTGCCATTTCCTAGGCAGTGATTTTTTTTTTTTTTTTTTTTTTTTTTTTTTTTTTTTTTTTTTTTTTTTTTTTTTTTTTGTGAAGATAGGACAGAGTTGCACAGCTGCACAGGAATGCAGGCAGCAGCACAGTCCAACAGCCAAGTGTACAGTGGGAGAAGGTGGGATGCTAAAACATCTCTCCACCACTGGGGCAGCAGTGGCCTGGCCTTGGTTAGTTTTTTTGCCAGAAGTTGTCTGATGCTACCCTCACCAGTCTTGGTCTCCCACCTTCCCCAAGTGACAGGCTTGAGGGTCCCTCAGTTAAATGGGGGCTAAACTCAGATGTTTTTACTTTCTGGCTCGGAGAGAGACTGACTGTAGGTTTTTGGTTTTGTTTTTTTTTTTTTTTTTTTAATTTCTAAGGTAATCTTTTACTAACATCATACATTTAAAAACCCTTTTTCAGGACTGCTGACCTTTATCTGGTTAAGTATTAGCCAAAATCCTTGACCCTTCCAATAAAACCTGAAAAGCAAAACCAAATATTTAACTATTAATCAGCCTGTGATTTTATCAAGGTGTTTCTCTCACAGCAGTTCTGGGTCTTATACTGGTATCAGGTGTTCCTTCAGTGAACAAATGAGGGTGTTATGGACTAATTATATCCAAGTGAGTTCTATTCTTACCAGCCTGTAAAAGAAGGCACCATACAAGGCTTAAGATTTGTTTATTCTTTCTAATTCTACTACATTTCCCCATGTAGCATCAAGCAACTCAATAGCAGTCCTGTTTTCAGGTTTAGATTTGCAATTGCATGAAAAGTCTGTGGGAATGTTGTGACAAGGTACAGACCTCAGGCCATGGGGGAAAAAAAAACTGCAGTTCTCTTCATTGCGAGGGATTGCAATGCATTGCATTCACTGAGCAGTCAGAACAAGTGATCCTATGAGGAAGGCAGGAAATTGCAAAGCATAACCAAACACATTGGTTAGGTGAAAATCCAGCCTGTAATCTGGTGCTTGAATCAGCATCTGAAATGACAATCAGGGCAATACATTCTTAGCTCCTCCTTATGCACCTTTTCAATGTTGTGAAAGTAGTAAGGGATTTTTTAGTTTCTCACAGATCAAGTAGTTGATGACAAGTTTGTGATGCAGGTGTGAGCTGTCCAGGTTTCCATAAAAAACACAGTTTCCAGATTGGACAACAATTGTGAATTTATGTTAATCCAACTCTGGCATTTCTCAGTCTACTCAGTCAAATTACTGCTTTGCAGTTCAGATAGAAGTGCCATGAGGACACCTTGAGAATGCACAGCTACCTGAAGGAGCTGTGGTTAATAATGAAGGAACTTCTAGGTGGCAGAAGGCCTTCACCTTTCAGAGCAAATATATTCTCTAGCTAAAAGGAAGGAAATAAAAGGGAAAAAAAAAGGAAAGTGGAAAACTAAGTGCAACTAATTAAGCAAGCAAATAAAATAGGGGGGAAATGAAAGCGATAAATAAATGGATAAAAATAAGAAAGAGATCTCTTTGGTTGCAAAACACCAGGAGTTTGTGGTGGCTTAGTACAAGACATTTTTTTTTCCAACTGTGTAGGTAGCCCTTGAATTTCAGAAGGGAGGGCAGTGTTACAGCTATTACAGAGCAGGATGAAAGGCACATTACCCACTAAGGTTTTGTGCTCCTTGAAGCCTCTGGCCACTATCAGAGACAAGATTGTTGCCCAGATAGGTGGACTGCAGCCTAGTCCAGTTGGGCGTGTAATTCCGTGTGACACATACAGACGCTGCCACGGCAAGGAGACTGGTCTGTCCTGCTCCCTGCACGCTGTGTCTGCGCTTTGAGAAAGTGACATCTGACTCGCCAGGTGTGGACAGGGAGCTTTCTTGAGCCATTGCCCTTTACTTTCAGAGATCGGTATTTATTGAGGGGCAGGGAGGGGAGTCTCAGACTGTTACTGTGGCTGCAGTGATCACCACTCTCATGTCCCAAACATAGATATTTGTGTGTAGCCACCGTGCATGAGAGTGCAAAAGGGGAGAAACTGAAAATCAGAGTTACAAGCTCAAAGCAAAAGGAAGAATGTGACAAGAGTAGCAGCAGCCTGTTTATTTTAATTAAACAGGATTCAGCTGACATCACACAGGAGGTTTCCAGCCCACACAGAGGAATGATGATGACATCCCCAGCATTACAGTGTAAGGTTGAGGGGTGGAGACATCGTGTCTCCCTGAGCATGCCATGCTCCCGCCAGAAGCCTGCTGTCCCACCTGCACTGGAGGCAGTATGACATGCTGCCTGCCCAGGTTCAGACTTGCTTCAGCCCACTGGCAGTTTGTGTTCTTGGTATTACTCTTGATTTAACTATGAGAGATCCTAAACAAGGATTATGCAAGTCCACCAACCCACTGATGGATCCACTGTCCCCTCTTAGGAAACTTTATCCTCCATATCTGGGAAATACGCTATAAGGAGAAGGTGGAAAGTGAAACATGGATAGATTTGGTTGTGCTTTGACTGATTAATCAAGTCAAATTCTTAACACCACTTCCTGAGCTGGTGAGCAGTTGTTGGCCATTGCCGCTGAAAACCCTGGGTTGGTGATGGTCAAACAAGGAAGGACTGCTATTTTCTCTATAACTGGTTATTCAAGATGGACTTGTGCAGCTCATCATCTTAATATCCTAACGTCTCTCAATCTAACTATATTTAATGAGTAAATAATTTGATATCTGAAAGTCATCTGGGTTGTGCTGTTGTTTTTCCTGGCATTCAGTATATCCCACTTTCTGAAAAGCTTAAGCATAAGCACATATAGCACTGTTTTCACCTTGAAGAACAGAAGCAGCTTTTTGTGGGGAATACTAAAGATTTTTTTCTTTCTGCCTATATCCCCTTTCTAAATGAGGCAGTTAATAGATCAGTAAAATTCATTTGCACATTAACAAAGTATGTGTTGACTATTACAGGCTTCAGAAAGGGTCAAACATATATGTTTTTCAAAATGAGATGTCAGAAAGAAAGTGAGCTAGCCCTGATCCTGCAAACAGACATGTTCTTAGCCTGTACTCCAGCAGGACTATATTATGTGTAAAATCAGGGAACCTCGTCTCTGGAGAGGTTCTCCCCAGTCTGAGGTCTCATGTCCCACAGTAGTTCGGACAGAGTACCTATTCACAGACATGTATTTTTAAAATAGAATTATATATATTTAACTTCATTTCCTCTCTCCTTTTTTTTTTTTCTCTTCATGTGTATGTGCTAAAACAACTAAATCTTCAAGCCATGCTTTTAGCTCAGAGGCAAAATTACTTTTCTGAAGTCAAGAGCCGATCTGGACTGACACATAGAGCACTGAATTGGAAAACTCTGTGTGACTCAGAAAAGGGGTTCAAAGGTCCCAAAAGGATTTAGAAGACAGTGACATCAGTAGAGAATAATTTGGTGGTGGAGAAAAGGGGGTGTCCAAATTTTACTGTGAGCTCTCTGTCATCCTGATGGAGCCCTTTAAGAGGAGTTCTAAATATTATCTACTTGAAACAAAAGAGAATGTGAGCAGTTGCAAACTCTCAGTTTGGTTATAACTTTCCCATATAAAGCACCAAAGAACTTTAATTTCCTTGATTGCCATCTAGTGGAAAGTGTGCTGTCTGCATTGCTTTATTCCTAGCAGCATTTTCCATCTCAGAGCTCACTGAGGTGTGCAGGCCATTGCATCACTGAAAGAAGGGGCAACTGATATTGTCCATGCCTATTTTGTGCTTTGCAGAGTACAGCAGGGACTTGCTAGGTCAGGTGCAGAGTGGCAGTTTCGTTACTGAGAACTTCACCTTCCACCAACATCACTGAATGTTCCTAGGAAGAGGTGAGGCATCAGGATGTGGAATGGGTCATGTCATAACCTGGCCATCTCTCAGGGCGCAGGTTACTCACAATGGGCAATTAATGTGCAGATGGCTCCATTCCCCTAGGGCAGAAACCAACCTATGGATCAATATTAATATTTCTAAGGTGTATTTTTTTTCCTCAGAACAATTCATTTTACACATTAACTTTGTGCTATTGTAGAAGGTTGTATCAACTGTGTTAAGATGTGTTGCTGAAGCAAATGGGGTTATATTGTGGAAAAATACCATTGATTTTCTCAGCCCACAGTTTGAACTGCTCTGTAGTGTTATTTAGGTATTATGAGACTCTATAGGATGTTCTTGGAAAACACTTTGAAATGCCAATCCAGATTCCTGAAAAGTACCCAAATAGCTCCTTTTGAAGTGTCCATTCACTGGAGACACCAGAATGCTGGTGCATTGAGAGTCACATTTGGTCTGACCCTTATTTCTGTGGTATTTTTTCTTGCTTCTTCCATCTTTTAAAATTTCAATGGCTTTTATTCATGATATTTTTGATGACCCACACTCAGCCCTTAAGGAAGCAGCTAAGGATCATAAGCCCTCCTTATACTGAAGCCCCACCAGTGCCAAGCATTCAGGCACCAGATTAGTGTATCCATGCCAGGTGCTTGTATCCACCTGCCTCTTCCTCTCTCATCAGCAACCTTCCACTTGCTTGCCTTCTTGAGGAGGACAAGACTTCTCTTGCTGCCATGCTTACATGCTTCGGGCAGCCCTATCAAAACCTTTGCTGGAAAAATGCTTGTTGTTTGTGAGCTTGTGGTTGGAAAGCAACCAAAACTCACACTGAAGCCTTGATAAATTATGAGTGTCAGCAGCCTCTACACAGAACTGCTGGCAGTTAGCCTCAGTACTGAAGCAAAGTGATTCCCTTTTGCCTTTAAATACAAATGTATGCTATTTCTAGAAGTTGACCAGATCAGGTGCATAATTGGAACCTTTTTGTAACTCTTCTTGTCACTAAATTGCATTCACATCACAGACCAATGGTGGGTCTTGCCTACTAATAAGAGAAGTTTATCTTTAGGACACTCTTCTTTTTTTTTAATGTCGTCTTTTACTGAATAGGAAAAATAGCACCCAAGAGAAAATTGGAAGTTCTTGACAAAAAACTGTTAATGTTTTTCCTTCCTCCTTTTTCTTATTTTTAAATAAAGATATGCAGAGCCTCGAGAAGTTGCTGAGAGATGCAATAATATATGGACAGCCTCGCACTCACAGAGCATGGAGAAAAATTATCATCCTCGTGGAGGGCATTTACAGGTATGTTTGTGTTGTAGAAAGATGAGCATTCTATCATTTCTGAGGACAAAATTATGAATTGAGTGGGGCAAACTCTGACTCTAGGTATCTGAGGGAAATGTTAATGAGAGTGGAAGTTGCAATAACTTTCTGTGATCTCATGAATATGTTGATTTCCATTATGACAGCTTGAACCTTGTATCCCGTAGCTCCAATTAGATCCTGTACATTGTGCTGAATGTTGGTTTAGCACAACACAGTTGAGTGGGAGATATACTGAAAGCAAGACAAGTAAAGTGATGTATGTTGTGATAGATGTGATAAAGTTTGTGGAACTATAGTTGGTGAGGAGTTCTGCTGAGTAAGCCGAGCTTTCTAGAGTTGTTTGTTACACGTGGGCAGATCAAAAGACAACTACATAGAATTGATTAAGCTCTGCATGCCCAGTTCTTGCCCAGCTGTTGAAATCTTAAGCTAAACTTAGGTTATGTGATATCAGAACCTTTTTAGTAACTAGTGCTGGATCTAATAGACTCACAATTTAACAGGAAAATTGAAAGACTGGCTTTCAAAGAATTATATAGTGGTATTTAACATAGCCCTAGTCCTTCCCTGGAGGAATTCAAATGAGCAAAGTGCCTTTGAGAATTCATCTGATAGCAGCTTCAATAATACAATGTAACTGTAGAGCACCTAAGTCAGATAGGTACACAGTGTAGTGCACTCGTGTGGTGCAGCTTGCACCCAGCCAGAAAGGCAAACACTCACTGGAGCTGAACAGCAAAGCAGTGGCACCAGCCAGGCCCATCATCCTGGGCTTCATCCTGGCAACTGCTTCAGTCTGGAGGAGGTCGTTGGGAAGGCATCCAGGGAGCTCATGGAGGAGGAGCTGCTCATGGAGGAGGAGCCGCTCATGGGTGGGAGTTGGAGAAGGGAAACCAGGAAGGGCTGAAAAAACAGGGGTGTGAACAGAAAGAGGGTTTGCAGAGATGTAGGCAAGGCTACTGCAGTGATGACAGGAGATGGGGGAGCAGGACAAGGGTGGTTTGGGGAGTAGCAACACGTGCCTCAGAGAGAAGGAAACCAGAACCACTCATTCACTGGACATGACAGGGTTTATAAAAGTGACATTAAAACTTTATATGTGGGGATTGTATAGTGTTGCTGAAACACAACCAGTCTCGACAGGCAGTCACGCCATTTTACTGCAAAATGCTGGCACAGCCTAGCCAATTAGCTTTTTTTTGTAAGAAATCTAGGATCTCATGTCATCACAACTTCACAGTTGCCAGTGCTTTCTTTTTGCCTAACATTTTCCATCTGCAAACAGACCAAATTGGTCCTTATCTAAACACCTGTCACTCAGAGGTGAAACAGGATCAGCAGATCAGCTGATCCAAAGCAGGCTGAACATGTCCTTTCAACCAGAATAAACAGAGCAAAACTACAAATAAACATTGCTTGGCGCTACTAAAAGAAAGCTTGGATTTAAGGACTTTGATCACACAGAAATTAAGTGGACCACCAACATTTTACTGACAAATGTTCCCATGGGTCACATGGCTGGCAGAAAAGGCTCCAGCTGCTGAGCTTTGTTCATTTTTAAATCCTTTACCCTGAATATTGACCACTAGGGAATGACAAGACTGGTAACACAGAGGTGTGGGTCAGTCCAAGAAGTGGAACAAACCCATTGTCAGCTATTTAACTATACTAACTTATAACTGTATTTCCAGATTTATGTTTGGTGTAGAGTTTTCTTTTCCTGTAGTTTTACAGTTCATTCTCAAATGAGATTTAATTTGCCAGAATTCAAAAACCTTCTGTTGGAATGCAAAATAAAAGCACCTTAAACCTCAGAGTACCTACTTAAAGGAACCATAAAGTTCCTTCAGCTGCATAAAGGTTAAATAATGTTAAGACCACTGATGCCTTGAGTGTCTACGCTTCTGAAAGGCATAAGGTTCTGAAAAAACAAAGCTCAAGTCTCTAATAGTCTCTCGTTGGAATCTATCCCTAGCAGTAGCTAGGCTGGTTAGTTAGTTAGTTGTTTTCACAGTCTAAGCTGATTAGAAATTGGAGAGTGTGGTTTGGTTGTAAAGCAAATCTGCTGTGGCTTGAGGGCAAATGCCACCATGTGCCATCGCGCTGTGTCCCTGCCGCCGCTGCCAGCCCAGGACACGTGCAGCTGGGTGAGCCCCGCTGCACTGTCAGGAGCTGGCTCACAGCCCGGGCAGTCTGAGCCCGTTGGTAGCAAAGAACATTTCATATGAAAAAAAAAAAAAAAAAAAAAAAAAAAAAAGTAGAAATACTCTTTTTATATGTATGTTCTTTCCTTTCTTGGCCCAGGTTTTTGAAAGACTAAATTTTTCCAGCCCCATATTGGCTAATTATATTTTTCTTGAAGGTTTACCAAATGTCAAATTAACATTCATCAAGAGGGTTTAAGAGGAGTTAGAGTGCAGTTAATGTATTCTTCTTACAATAGTTAATACTGTTTTTTATTCTTTTCCTTAAGTTATGCTTCAGAGACAGCAAATATAGAATTTAAATGACTTGGTCAGAGCCATTCTCCAAGTTAAAATATCTTGATTTGCAAGTTTGCCCAGGCAATTTTTTACAGAAATGCCTTTTCCAGAGATGTAAAAGGAAACACTAAGCTTTCCTTCTTCAAAAAAACACTGTTATATGGGACACCACAGTCTTAGTGTGGTGAGGTTTATGGTATGGAAAGAAATTTGCCTTCTGTTTCCATTAGGAGTATCTTAAAATGTTTACACTTACCAGCTGGCAAAATTTGAAAAGGGTCATTGTTAGCCAACATGAGCATTTCTGGAAATCAGACTTGTGTTTGGAACCATAAACCACGGATTTTGCTTGGTTACAACTGAATGCAAAATTGGCCCCTTCACTTGGGAAGCACTCAAGCTACATGTCAAATAAATAGCATTAAGTATATTTTTGTTTTCTTTTTAATGTCTCTATTATCTTAAAAAGAAAAAAAAATCATCAAAAGTAAATATAACTCCTAGTGAAAGCTGGTTTTTAACTTGGACCAGCCTAGGAGCAAATATATTCCGTTTGTGTTCCAAAATGAGGGAGTCCATCTAGCCATCAATCTTGACTCCAAAAAGCATGAACAAGTTTTGGCAGTAACCAGGGCACAAGTTAAACTGACTTGCTAAATATTATTTTTATTATTTGAATTCCAGCTAATGTTTTCCTTGGCTTCTACCATTTCCAGTTCAGGATTAATCAGTTACTGTATTCTTAAATGGTTTGTGGTAGGCTTCTGCTCTCTTCCATGCATATTTACTTAGGAGTCGGATAGGCCAAGGCTCAGGGCAGAAGTTATGGAGCATCAGAAATTGGTTGAAACAGATTGGTTTTCATTTGTTTTTTCCTTACTTTTAATTCAATTTGTGTATTTTCCCTTCCAGCTAAGAAAATAGCTCTGATCAGTTAGATATTGTCCAATGCCTTTTCATATGCATTAGAAGTTCCTTGGGATTCAATGCCAATAGTGTAGGAAATTTAGCAGGGTTATTTTTTATTTCCTGGGATTAGGTGACTGGTCTTCCAGGAAAAAAATGAGGTAGCATTTAATATCTTTGGCCAAGGACCAGCATTAAAGGTTAAAATTTCTATAATTTCAGTGTTGAAATGGAGTTGTATTTGAGGGCAGAGTTGAAACATTTTCTTAAAATTATTACTCTAAACTACAAAACAGAGATTGTTGTATGAATGTCCAAGGTTTATGTAAGAAAACAGTACCTAAAGTAACTGTTAAAGTGGAATGTATATGTCTTGTGAGTAGGAGGCCAGGAAAGGAGGGATTTTTCCCAATTACAAACTAGCCTGAAAGAAGAACAGATAAGCTCTTCAAATGTTGAAAAGATAGTGGTACTCTAGGGCATGTTTAGAGATGAAGTAGATAAGAGGTGGAATATTTGTAAATTAGTTTTCTTGACAGGAAAAAAAAAAAAAAGGATGTGGTACCATAGTAGAATGTAGAAACCCCTTTTCCCAAGAAGTTTCAAGATAAACTGGGCAAAAAAACCATCAATATCATGTCAAGGGCAAGCCTGTATTCCAAGTGAAGTGACCATTACAAGCACACACCTCCTGTCTCTCAAAGCACCTGGATCCACAATTCAACAGCATCGGGGAGAACATCAGTGCTTTGGTGGAGATTGAATCAAGTTTCAAAGTGGAGTGTTCTAAAAATTTAGGATTATCTCCTCACATCTGGAAGTACGTTCAAAATGAGTGTGTACTGACCCAAGTTTTTGTGCCTGTCCACCACACAAGGGAGATGAGGGTCAGCTGCAATCTAGAAGCTTTCCATCCCTGCCACCAAGCTAGGAATTTGTGCTACCAGACAGGATGTCATACCACATAATGAGAACACCTGGCCTGGGCAGAGCCAGCTTTAGTTCATCTGCATCTGGGGTTTTTTTATATGCCCTGTGTGCTTGAGCAGATCTGGAAACAGATCAATACACAAAACTATGAGGCCCAGCCAGGGTGAGACCGAACCAGTACAGTTCACTTCTGGCTCTTTAATTTAAGCTCACTTGACATAAATATTTACTGGAGGATTTAGTAAACTTTCCATTTGGGCTACTCAAGGGGTCATGTGAGCTTTTATCTTGAAGCAATTCTAGAGAGAGTGATGTGCATATCACTAACCATCTCCCAGGATCAAAAGAGAGACCAAGACCAGAGCTGGCAGCAAAACAGTTCTCATCTCTGTCATCAGGATGGCTGAGACCTGTTGGAATGGCAGCACAGAACACGAACACGACTACAGCAGCACTTTATCTGTTCCATGGATGCTTCAAGGCCACATTAAGACCTCTGTCAACTGTTGCATTTATGTCAACCAGCATCTTTCAAGAGCAGGAGATCAAAACTGAAACTGAATACAAGTGTCTCGTTTTGCTAAGCAGCTTAGAGTTCCAAGAGAAATCTACTCATATGAGAAAAAAAAAGTTTTCATTAAATCTTCTAAATGGTTAAATCTTGCATCAGCCATGTACCAGCTTCATGTATTCTGGGATTCAGCACAACTTTCCTTCCATTACACAAATACCCAGCATTTTTAATTTACCGGTTTTTACTCTTTTTGAAGTTAAATGCTGTCTCTCCTGCCTGAATCTCCAATAGCCACTAAGCCTAATGATGACACATATAAATGTGGAAAAATTATTATTGTCCTTCTCTGCCTGGCTGTTGTGCCCAAGCGTTGCAGGAGGGTGGAGGGTGGGATTGCAGTTTGCAGAGGTGCTCCTTGGCTCTCCCTGCAGACCGACCAGGCACAGCTGAAAGCTGCCAAGCCCAGCACATATGATGGTGCACGTCCAAGCACATCCAGTGGCTCAGTGTCATTTTAGCTGACTAATGCTTTGACTCTGGGCTATGTGAGGACTGTGGGCCCTGCCCTTGTATTCACTAGGAAAATAGCTGTGGTGGTTTAAGTTGCTTCTCCCCCAGCTGCCAAGTGCCATTTGGGAAAAGTGAGAAAGCCCAGTCCTCAGGAGCTTGCAAGCCCACCCTTCTTTGCTGCAAGGGGCCATGGTGCCAACACACAGTCCTACAGCTGCCTCTTTTATGGCTGGGCAAGACAGAAGGACATGATTGCCAGCAGTCACCAACAGCCAAAAATATGCCTCCAGGCACACACAGCCAGACTCTCTCCTAGTGTGAACAGCACAGGCAACCCTTGTCCATGGCTACTCCCCCACGCTGTTACACTAATGGAGACTTGTCTTTGGGCAGGTCTCCTTCAAAACTGGAGACCAGTTTCCAAGTTTACTCAGGAGACCAAAAGATGAAGAAGGACTAAAATTGCAAGAAATTTCCAGAGTGCTAAAAACACATCGTGCTCATTTTGTGGTGCCAAACTTCCAGCTACACAGTGCAAGTGGCAACAAAGCAGCCTGTGAAAGCCATTGGGGTCCAGGGTCCAAAAATTTCCAAGACACTACTGATTGCACTTCTCTTTTGTACTTGCTATTTGGGACCAAAGTCCATCTTTCTGGTCATCTGAAACTTGTTGCATTTGCAAGTGGATACGCCTTAGCTGTAGGCCTTAGCTGCAGAGCCCTGGTTTTCCTGGCCCATGGCACACTGAATTTGTGTTTCATAAGAAGTTTTTAGCTTTTAAAGACCTGCTTATTAGAGCTAGTGGAAGAGGACACTATTAACTCATTATGAAATGAATACTGAGTGCATCTGAGCATATCAAAGCATAGCTGTAGTTATCTCACAAAGGTTTTCAAGATACAAGTCTTCACAGCAGTATTCTGCATATGTCATCTTCATGGGATCAGAGAGCATTTCTTCTTTATCTCCCTGCGCTTTCATTTTGCTGGACACCTCTGTGCCTTCCCATTTACTGACATGACCACCAACAGTGCAAAAGAGCCTCTCTTCTCATTTCTATAAATCTTAGTACACCATTAATCACAGAATCATGGAATGGTCTGAGTTGGAAGGGGCCTGAAAGCTCATCTTGTTCCAACCCCCCCTGTCATGGACAGGGATATCTTCCACTAAACCAGGTTGCTCAGAGCCGCATCCAACCTGGCTTAGAACACTGCCAGGTGTGGGGCATCCACAGCTTCTCTGGGCAACCTGTGCCAGTTCTGAATATTTAGTTTTTCTGCATGGCTGTAAGAAAGTAAAAAGAAAAGGAATGGAAACTTTTTTTACTTTTGACTACTTTGTAGCAGGCTATATTTCCTAAAAAGTTCATATCAAAGCAAAAATTGGCAAGACTGGATTTCAGCTGCCTGTTTTAAGCCCTGATTCTGTGAAGTCTGGGAATGCTTAGAGTTTATGGCACCAGCTGTGGGTTTCACATGGCCCATCTCCAGTGTATGTTGGACCCAACTCCTCTGCACCAGATGAGTTTGCTCTAGAGCTGTTATGCCCAAATTTTGCCACAGTAGCTGACGATGAAGTAAGCAAGGACCAGACTGAATTATAACTGTTCTTTATAATATTTGTTTTGTAGAGATGAACTGTAGTGTGCTGCTTAGGGTAAGTATCTCCGCCTTGCTTTACACCTTTCCTTCTTTCCTCTGACATGTTGACAATTTACAAACATTCAAAGACTTTTTGACTGGTTTTCAAGGTTTGAATTCTAAAACTGTTTAACTGTTTTGTACTCACCTACAAGTGGGAATGGGTTGTGAGGGTTTTTTTTGGCTTGTAAGTAAAAATTGAGATTCCAGAAGAACTTTGGTGGACTAAGGCAATTAATGACTATATTTTCTGCCAGTATGGGAAAGAGTACAGGGTTTGTTGTTCACCCCTGATTCTCTCCATGTGCAGCATGGAAGGGTCCATCGTGCGTCTGCCAGAGATAGTCTCCTTGAAGAACAAATACAAAGCATACCTCTACTTGGACGAAGCTCACAGCATTGGTGCAGTGGGAGCAACGGGCCGAGGAGTTGTGGAATACTTCGGAATGAGTCCCAATGATGTTGACATATTAATGGGAACGTTCACAAAGAGCTTTGGTGCAGCTGGAGGATACATAGCTGGCAAAAAGGTAAGAGGAAATCATAAACAATTTCACATCAAGGGTGTGGGAACTGCTTTTGTATGATGTATGATATATTTCAGTATCTTTTTGAACAGACTGCTTAACACAAGCACTGTTCTAAAGTTAGCATCATTTTTGCTTGGATCCCAAATGCACATCAAACAGTCAGACTTTCTTATTTTTGTCTCATGTTCATATTATGTAATTTGCTTGAGTTGGATTATTCTGTGCCACTCTGATGATTGTTGTTTGTCTTGGAAATGTTTGGACATGTTGTGGTTGGCTAATATAGTTCACTACATTAATTTGCATGTGGATTGCTCATTACTTTGTTTCACATTTGTAAACAGTATGTGAAGCAATATTGAGAGACTAAAACCACAGTTTCATCCACTGATAATAAAATTCCTAAAGAGTTGTGAATTGACATAGTTGCATTTTTTAGGAGAATGGAGAAAGAGGTTACTGGGGGCCTTTTGCAATAGTAAATTCTGTGTCCTCAGTTGCTCCGCATACATTAACAATCTCTTGCCAACAACAGATGTCAACAAAAGTAGAGCTGAGCTTGCTTTAACTGGGGGTGTAGAAGAGAAAGCATAATCAGCACCATTGTGAAATGTCATTGGTTTTGTTGCTTGACAGAGAGATCAAATGGTTGCTGATTATTTTCTCTTTTCATACCCATCTGAATGCAGTTTTTTAGCAGTCTGCTGAATGAGTGGGAAGCCTGTTTATTCAGCCCATATGGTTGTTGTCAGGATAACATTAATAAGGGTAGCCCTACAGTAGAATAAAAGAGCTATAAGAAAGTATATACTGTGTATTTATTACTGTCTTTTTTGGGTTTGCCCCTGGAGATCTTAAAACCAAGTGTCATAATATATCAAGAATCAATTTGCTTTGCTTTCTTGGCTTCCTGAATTTGTATCTGTACATTTATTCCTTACCAAAAATAAAGTGGGTAATGTAGCTAGAAAGTATAGACCTGTGAAAAGTAGTCTCATGTAATATATCCTCTAATCCTTGGGAGTTTTTTTTTAGTGAAAACAGGTCACTCTTTTCACACCTATGTGTATCACTAAGTATTGCCTCAGGCTTCTCAGCCTTGGAAAGCTGGTCACCCATTCAGCCTCTAACGTTCCTTTCTGTAGCCAAAAACTCACAATGGTGCTGTTTATTCTGCATCAGCTGGAGCCCAGAAGCCTTCTTAGCTTTTAGCCAAACCCTTAGGAATACAATTGCAATATGGCCATGCACAGCCTGTGTAAAGTTAGGTAAATCTTTATCCTCAGCACTGGAGTTACTGCATAGACTCATCACTGGATTTTCTTTTCTGATTATATTTTTTTATCAAAATCAATTTCCAAGCAGGCCTCATCCCTTTCTCACTAACATGCACTCAACTTTTAGTATGGTAACTGTAACTCTGATATTTTGCACTAGGAGATATAAGTTGTTATAATAATGATGATTTTAGTAAGATCTGAATTCCTACTGCATGCCTGAATTCAGGAGAGTTACTATTGTTTTAGACATGCCTACAGTATATCAATGGCTTTTCTAAGAGGACAGATTGTGTTCTTAGGAAATGTTAAAATTAATTATACTAACTCTGACATGACCATACCTGCCACACTGATTGAAAGTTTTGATTGAAAATTTATGTGCTTATGGACAAAGATAGATCACAGTGAGGCTGCTTTTCCTGGGCTAGGTCACATAGCAGAAGACGTATACTGATGTCATATCGCCTTTGTAACATTACCAGAGGGGAACTGAGCAGCATTATTTTAAGTGCGGCTGTTCATTGGTCTTGAAATTATTTTGGCTCCTTTATAATAAGTCTGAGCACAGAAGTAAACATTATTCTATTCCAGACTCCTGTTTCAGCTGTAATTGTCCCACTTATATAGTAAATGGACCTGCCTGATGTTTCTTCAGGCCGTGTATTAACAATGACAGCCAAGAATGCAATCCAGTAGCTGGTGAAACAGCCTCTTCCTTTTGCACATTCCCACTCCTGCAGTAGTTAAGAGGGAGATCTGCTGTTTGGCCAGCTCAAAGCTCATTCATGCTTTGTTTTGCTTGTGTAAGGACCTTGTGGACTTTTTACGAACTCATTCTCATAGTGCTGTGTACGCCACATCTATGTGTCCCCCCGTAGCAGAGCAAATCATCAGGGCAATGAGATGTCTCATGGGACTGGACGGGACAACACAAGGTAAGCCTCCTTCCTTCCTTCATTTATTTCAGCTGCTACCAGAGTGTCTCTCTGGGTACATGCACGAGCAAAACATCATCCAGCAGCAAAGAAGTATTGCAATAGCAGTGCAAAAGAAATCCTTCTTATTGTAAAATTAATATCCAAATCATCATACTTCTAAGTACTGCCAACCCTGAGGTTTTTTCCATACTCATCCACATACAATAGAGATAGAAATATTTTGGAGTTCTGGCTGTATAGTTGCCAGCCCATCCTGCTTTGCAGCAACAAATTGAAATACATAGATTTCCCTTGGAGTATATGGTCTGACTTTGTAGCAGATTTCATAAGGATATGACTTCATTTATGGACTAGATGCTGTCAGTTTAGCTTCTTTGTAAGTGTAAACCTTCAAAATGGCAAGCAACTCAAGCATGGTGCAACATTTCAGAACAGGTATTGTATGTTAAATAATAGTATGAGAAGATGATTATAATAATTCCTACCTCACTCAGGCATCAATTATGGTTTCCTGAGCCTAGTTTTGTACTACATTTTGTCCCAAAAGAATTGACTACTTGGTGTCCTTATGAAAAATTAGGTGTATTTCTATTCATCTCTTGAAGTTGCAGATGCAGCTACTGTCCAATCCTCTTGTGACATGCTTTATCCTCTGTGTGATGTTTTATCTTCTGTGTAATATGTTTTCTATACAACAAGTAACAAAACAACTGTGACATACCTATCTGTTACTGTTTCAAAGCAATGCTGATATGTGTTCGATAGTCTAGGACTTAAATCCCAATAGGGAGAAAAAGTGATTGAATTTGTGTAGTTTTCTTTCAGAAATGCTGGAGAGTCATGATATTCTTTAACGTGCAGCTGAAGATACAGATTCTGCTGTGAACTGCAATCTCTTTTATACTGGTCCAGCAGTGCTATTTTCTCTTACTTTGTCTGAGACTAAGAGAATTAATTCTGTATTAGTCCTCCTTGATAGATATGACTGGGATAAGGTGGGAATGGAAGAGAAAGGGTAGATGAGAGCAGGTAAGACACTGCTGTGCACTGTTCTGTTGCAGTGCCCTAGAGGGCTGTTTCAAGCCATGATAGATACAAGGCTATTAGGACATTCATCGCAGTGCTTTGATGAGGCCAGAATTTACAAGACCTAGAGTACAGAAGGAGGGATGGAGAGTCCAGTCCCTGTGCCAAATTCTGCTGAGTGCAGGACAAAAGGCAGCAAAACTCCAGCGTGATGCGCAGACAATGAGAAAGCGATACTTTTGTCATTTTGGCAGAGAAGCCAGAGCATAAAAACTGCTTCCAGCTTGAAATTTGGAAGGTCCCGGTTGCATGTGCTGATGCCTACATATGGTCGGGATAAGAGACCGTCTCTGACATCTTTCTCGTAGCCTGGGGCTGTGGCACCGGCCGCCGCTCCTGCCCTGGTGCTTGCCGTGAGAGGGCGGTCTGACACTGAGCCTGCCCGGGACCCGCTGACTCAGGCGCTCCCAGCTGCTGCGTGTAAAACACGAAACATGCAGAGCATTTCCAGTCCTTCAAAGCCTCTTAAAAATGCTCTTCAGCTAGCGTGATTCTGCATGCAGTTCAGTGCAGGATAAAAGGAGAACTGGGTTCAAGATGGAGTATTTTAGGATGTGTGTGTCTGTCTTAGGTCTAAGAGTTTGAAGCACTTTCCCTTCAACAAGCAGTGCTGTTTAATGAGACAATGTTTGGATTTCTGCACAAAATAAGAGGTTATTAAGTCTTCTGCAAATCCGTTATGAAGTAAATTAGTACTCTGTCATTTTTTTAAATTGTCTTGTAATATGAAATGCAAATGAGTAGAAAAACAAATGAATAAATCATATATCACAACTTAGACCATTGCACAAAGGCTAGCAAGCTGGCTGTGATGTGTAAAAATGTTTCTTGTTCTTCTGAGCCAGACTCATTATTTTAGTCTTTGGGTTTTCTTTCATGTGGGCCTCCCTTCATTGGGCTGTCTTGTGGTCTACAAAAAAACCCCACAAGCCAAAATACGGGAAAAAAATGCTATGCTAGACCACACTACATACAATGCGTTGCTTTGGCTTTGGAGAGAGGAAGGTGGTGGCTTAGAAAGGAGCAAGGAACAGAAAGGAGACAGTGCTGTCTCTCCTTAGATATTTTTCATTCCAAGGACAATGACCTTGGCAGAGTTCTTTTGGTCCACTGTTTGGTCCTGAGAGTCATTCTTGTGAGAGCATGAGCTGTGGAGCAGAGAAGTTTCAAGTAAACCGAAGCTGCCGCAGGGCAGTGTCGACCATGTGTTCTCTGGAAGCCTCTCAGATCCATAGAAGGAGTTTATTTTGCAATTTATTTCAAATAGCATTCTCCTCCCACCAGTCAATTTGGAGAATCCTTTATAAGGAGATGTCCACCAAGGGCTTATCTTCCAGAGGTCATTTCTCTAGGGGAGTCAGCCTTGCAAAAATCACTGGGAATGTTTTAGAAAATAATGAAATTAGAGTTTGCTAAAAAGTTCCATGTGAATTAGAGGGTGTTTGTTGGAAAGAAGATGAAATAAGGGGACAAAATTGTGTTAACCCAGCATGTTCTTAAGTCTCAACTTTGTGACTTCTTGGCATATTAATAGACAACTAAGAGAAGGAAGACTGACTTGGTCATTTAAGTTGCCACTCAGAAAAATCCTTTTTTTTTTGTCTTCTTTATTTTCCCAGATATAAGACTATTAAAATCCCTTGAATTTCTTGCTGTCAGGATACAGGGAACATCTAACTAATTTGTTAAGAAAAGAGTCTAATTTGATTTAGAAAAGACTACCACAGATCCAATTATATAGTGGGTGATGCCAGAGCCCAGAGGTGCAGATACTGCTTGTGTATCCTGATGTATATCCAATTGATTCCACATTTTCTTCTTTTATTTTCAGTTAGTAAGAATATGGTTGTTTGGAAAAGGAATCAAGATAGGCATTTCCAAGATAGGATCAGTATAGGGGATGCATGACTGCAGGATATTAATAGATGTTTATGGGCCCAGTGAGTACTGCTTCATCACAAGGAAGGAACAAGTTAGCACCTTCAGAGTAATTCTGTGAAACCTAAACTCTTCAGCTGGAAATTAACCACAGCCGGTGTCTGTTCCACGCTGAAAGGCATAAACATGTGGGTATATCCCACATCAATATTTATGATAGTTGTGAGACATCAATGTCATGATAATGTTACTGGGAGGATATTACAGAACCCACAGCCAGCTATTACAGTTTCATTTATTTTGGTTTTTTTTCTGTGGTGACTCGAGAAAATGAAGGGTGAGAAATGCTAAATTAGGAGAATGTAATAGCTCCCTCAAAACTGATACACAGCATTGTTCCTGCCAGGGAAAGAGGAACAGGTTGAGATCAATACTACTAGTACTTTTTGAGCAACTATATCCAAAGAATCAGAAACTGACTACAAAATATGCAAATGTGAAATCAAATCTTTAATGGAGTAAAAGACCTGTTTTTCTCAGTGCCATGTTTTACAGAACTCTGAAAATCGATGTCTTGTAGAACAAAACACATTTGTTCTTAGTACCATAACACCATAGACACCTTCATAGTTCCTATAATAGAGTTGTTCAAAAGTGTATGAACTTCTGGCAGCTGTATTTCCTCTTGTAATGTCATAAGGCAGCAAGTTCCGCAGTTCAGCTCATGTAGTCTATTTTTTTAAAAAATCATTTTATCCCTCTTAAGCCTTTGTGGCCTTTTCATCTCAAATGTGTCTCTGCTCATTTATTAGGAAATATGGGAAGCAGAAGTTCCCATGGCATTTACTCTTTATAATTCATAATATAGACATTCTTTATGTGTTTTCCTCGTGGCTTTCTCATTACACCACTGGAGATACCTCAGGAAACTCAGCAGCTGCCTTAGTGGTTTTATCCCATGATGACACTGGAGTTGACTCAGAGTGGTTGGACCCCACACAAATTTGCAAGTACACTTACTTGCATGCCACACAGCCCCTCCAGCTGTGACCTGAGACCTTTTCTTCCTCCTCACTTTCTGCATGAGAATACTCAAAGCATATTTTTACACTTAAATTTGATAGGTATAAAATAGAACCACTAGGCAGACGGAGTTAAAACTCCTGGGAAGTCCAAAGCAATTTTTTTGATGACTAATAATAGATTATACTGGTGTAAAAAGCAAATTGCATCATTTGTAAAGGAAACATTTCTTCTGTTTAATGCATGGCAAACAATAATTCACTAACAGAAGTGGGCATTTTTTATGTTTTTATGGGATGCTGAAACATTTAAAAACTTGTCCTCTGGAATCTATTAATAAAAGATGTTTTGTTAAAAGATAATTCCCGAAGTTGTTTAGATTGTGTTTCTTTAAAATGTTCATTTACTTTGCCATTTGTGCTGATTGGTTTATCTTTTTGAAACTACTTGTTTTCATTTGTGTTTTTAGCAAACTTGAGTTCTTGCATTTGAGCTCATTTAGACTGTGAGAAACGGCAGAATGCTACTTTCTGTTTTGGTTTGGTATTAAAGAAATTGTTTTTAAAAGGTTCCTTTTAAAGATATTTTCATCAGTCTCCGATTTTTTATATAACTGGAGGATCAGCTCCTTAAAATCAGTTTCCATCTTCCTCTGCTATCTGTCCTCAACAGTCTTTTGAAAACATTAGTTTTGCTCTATCAGGATCGTCTATAGATTCAGAAACCTTAGTTCCGCATCGCTATGACCTGACATAAACCAACACTGGTGCAAGGAAGTGCAGCCCTGTCCTCAGTTTCTCCTCCCCCTGCCTATCCCCTTTCTCATGCCCCTTCTCCCTATGCCAGCATGAGTGTTCATGCAGCCATGCAATGAACTGAATCAGAGCACTGATGTATCTGAAAAATAATCAACCCTCCCACAAAATAGTTAGCCTACACCCAAACTGGTTCCCAGAGCCAATCTGCCATATGGCTCCATGAGTCCCAGTGTTGGGACTTGAGCAACTGGAGCCGAGAGGAACAATCCATTTTGCAGCAAAATAAATCTGTGCCAGACTGGACTGATCATGAAACTATTGCTGTAAGCTTTAGATCTGCAAGTGACTTAGTGATGGACCCCTTGGACCTGCTCAAAACAGCTTGCAGAATGAGTCATACTAAATAAAGCCTTTTTCAAATTCTTATTTTGCTGCTTCATTCGGTGGGGATTGCTTCTCTTAGGTCCTTAGCAAGCAGAATGCTTGAACCCTGGCTTAATTTAATATTCCCAATAAGTACGTGGTTACAATTCAAGCCCTTAAGCACATTTATTCTCTGTTTGCACAGCATTGGCTCCATGACTAGGGCTCCCAGTCATGACAACAGTGAAGATATTAATGATGATAATACGCTGCCACAATTATTGTTTGTCTAAGGTGAACATCACAGATGTTCTCCCAGCAGTGGATGATGAAACAAGAGCTAAATTCCGACATCTTTGCTCAAAATGAGGGAGACATGCTGTCTTAGTGCAGACACCTGCCATGTGATCCACCTGCCACAGGACATCAAATGTGTCCATGGAGGGTCTGTTGATCTGAACAATCAGGGGCTTTGGACTAAGAGTGTTTGCAGTGATTTGCAACCTCTCTGAGGATTAATCAAATTCTATCTCATTTGCAGTTCCTTTTTTTCATATTCAAAGTTATTTCATATTCAAAGTTAAACCAGTACTGTAATCCTCTAGTAGACCCTGCCCATGGATTGATGTTCCCTGCATCCTGACAGAAGCAGCAACTGCAGGCAGAGGAGGAATGTCAGACTTGGCTGTCACCTGTAGCCAGTCCCCCAGCAGTGAAAGCTGTGCTTTCCCCAGGGACAGCAGCAGGCAGCTCCATGACACAGTCCCCTTTCCAGGGTGTCTTTCTTGCTGGAAGGGAGTGAGGATCCCTCTGCTGCAGATGCTGCTGGCACTGCAGTGCCCGAGGAGTCCAGCACTGTTCTCAGCCTCCCGAGCACCAAGCCACTGCTGATCCTAGCAGCATTTGGATCCCTGGCACCTCAGAAACACCTGATGGGATGCAGATGGAGTGCGTTGTGCACTGGCTGATTTTCAGCGGTGGGATGGACCCACTCTATGATAAATCACCTGTTCTGGGAGTAAATAGGGCTCAGCCAAGGCTGGCTGCTCTATCCCTGCACTGTATATTTGAATATAGATAAGGTGCTGGGTAGGCAGATCTGACTCATTCGAGAAATAAAGTAAAAATTACCAAATCTTTACAGTTTTTCTCCTTTCTGCTTCAATTGAAAATGCTATTTTTCTTCCCTTAATCTTCTCTGAAAAGAGCTCTACAGCAGTTCACAGTTAAAATAAGTCTTTAAGGGATTATTTAGCAGCTGAATTGAGTTGAAATGACTAGATTTCTAGTTAGCATTAGATAGTAGAAGTAAATGTCTTCACTTTTCCCCAGTTTGTAGCAAAGTTACTTTTTATGAAGATTGTTTTATATGAGAACACATTTCCTTTAGGCACCCTGGTTTTATAGCATTCTATTTGTGATTTAATGCACATGGCAGTACATGTGTGTTACTCTTATAATGGAACCAGAGGAAAAAAAGGAAATCTGTCCACTACAGTAGTTTAGTGGGAAAGAGCTATTGTTTTCCAGTTTTTTTCAGCCTATGGAAGATTGCTTTTTCCTATCTAGTTGTTAGTGGAGGAAGGCAGGGAGTTGAGTGCTCCGTCCAAGGAACACTGACACTAGTATGTACAAGCTCAATTGTGTAACTAATTATCTAGAAAGACACTATGAAACAACAGCTGGAGAAGATTAAAGCAGGTGGATTTGTGTCTTGAAAAGTCCACTGCATGCCAAAAACCAGTACGGTGTGGGGTTATCTTTCCTGGCGGGGGTTCAGGGAAAATATCTCTCCTTCACCTCCTACACCTGAGATCTTGATATGAAAGGCTACAGGTTGCTTATTCCTCTTTTCAATAGATTGAGTCACAACTTCCAAGGGTAGGAGCCAACAGGAAGAGTTCAAAGTTGGAATGTTTGTGCAGGAATTGGACGCAGGCAACTTCTCTGCTTATGAGCATTTTTGCAGGAGGCAAAAGCAGACATCCCTGGAAGAGGAAAACCAAGTTTTGTTTTAGAGGGCTGATAGTTTTACTGCCTCTTTTGCTGCCAGGATAAGGTCCTCAGCTGGCATGAACAGCAAAGTTCTATTGAAGTGCATGGAGCTGTGACAGGTAAAGCCAGCCTAAGATCAGGCCCTCAGATATCTAGTCAGAATGCCTTCCTGATGTCAGGTGCCCTGAAAATGTGTGACAAAGCTTCTGCCAAGTCTGTTACTTCAACTGGCTCTCTTAAAAAGTTTGTTGCTTCAAAGAAATTATAAGCTACTGCATTTTATTATTTATCTCTCTCTTGCCTTCTTTTTGTATTTTTCTTTCAACTAAACCATATTAATTTTGAGGTATAAAGCTTTCTAAAAGCCTGCATAAATTAATGAGCTAAAGCCAGCAGTATGCAATGATGAATGTCACATAAAAATGTAATCAGCATTTTTCCCAGAATTGCCAACACCTTAGAACTTTGCAGTAAACCAAATATTTTTAAAGTGGTGCAACCAAATGAAAACTCTAAATTTGTCAGCAGAAGGTGGATTGCTGGTGCAGTAAATTTGCTTTTCATGTACCATCCAGGAAATTAATCCTTTATTTCAGAAAAATTCCCATAAACCATCTGTGTGTGTTCCCAGGAGCGTGCAGATAACTTGTGAAATTTGGAAATTGTTTATCGTTCACTTTTCTCTCCTTCTGTCCTTTCTTAATTTAGCCAATAAGAAGATATAGAGCACTTAATAAAGTTGTTCTCAGCCTTAGCTGAATATTCTGGAGCATTAGTGTGCTTAGTTTTAAATAGAGGAGTGTTGGTATTCCCTGTCCAGGCTGGTTTTTTCCAAACATATGCTGTGTTTTGGTTCACATATTTCATGGGATATAACTCTCTGGATATACTGCATGCTGTGCTCTAAGCTCTTTACATAGACTGTAAATCCTCAAGGATTTTGCAAAGTAAGAATTTTGTAACACGTATTTACTATCTAGGGACCTGATCCTCTAATTAGTCCCATACAGGTAAATTCTTACACTTACATAGATGCAGTCATATTCTTTTAGCTCAAGGGTCTGCTCAGCAGATTTTCACTCAATAAATATTAAAGATCCCAGGCTCAGGAATCAAAGAAAATTATTTCTAAAATGTGGTGCTTTTAGTTAAACCTCCCACAATGAATTTGGATTAAGACCTGATTCTAAACTGAATTCATCACTCTTAATCTGCAGTGTGGGGGAAAAATCAGACCAGTGAGACAAAAATAAACATTTTGCTCAGATCTGCCTCCTTATCTGATATTGGAAGGTCCCATAAAAGAATTAAAAAGAGTGTTGAAATACAGCTACAAATTTTAATGGTTTTATTGCTCTTATTGGGACAGCATATAAGAAGTCTGTGTATATGATGTCTGTCTGTGGTCTTTGACCACGAAACTTAACATGAGAAAGGAAAGTGTTGACATTTGGTAAAGAAATAGGTTCCTCCCAGCCACCCACCCACAAATACAGTGTGGTGTAGCAATGATCTCCTAATGTGCTTTTTTTCCCTCCAGATATATATGAGTGCTCTGATCTTTTATTTGACTCTTTAATGCATCCCTGCAAATGAAATTAGTATTCTGGGATATTGCTAAAACATCCAAGTGGCTCTTTTGCATCAGCACTGGCTGGCTTGAAATGAGCTCCACAGGGAGCCTTGAAAGGGGGGATCTCACATCACAAACTGTTTGAGGATGTAGAATCAGGAAAGGAAGATTAGAAAAGGAAGAGGTGTTTGACTTTTGGGGGGTTGTCTGAACCTCCTCTTTCAGCTCTAAAGTTTCCTTAGCTGGAGTCTAAATGTTCAGCACCAAAAATAAGTAGAGACAAAACTGTTCAACTCTGGGTCCTGCACATATGGTTTGATAAATAGCAAACAGTGCAGCCTGGAATCCTGCATGGCTCACACTGTGTTTCCAGCTCTGTGGTAAACACATGAATAGAAAGGAGAAGGCAGCAAGTCTTAAACTGCGCTTGTCAAGAACATCTGCATTTATTAAAAGTTTTCCCTAATTGAAAATCTAGTAGTTTCAAATGCTTTCCAACTGAGAGTTTGGAAACTAGCTCAGGGGCTGTTAAGATAGCAAGAAACAGCAGTGGCTTTGAGCCCTGAGTTCAGGTTACTCCTTCACCCTCCTCCTCATAACTTGGAAATTAAGGAGGTGCTAATAACATTTTTACAATTTCTAAAAAGGGAAAAATTTTCTCTTTAGACTTCAACCACATTATTCTGTAGTTCTCTAACTCCCTGTCCTTACCATCTTCTCCCCTTCCCTTCTCCTCCTCCTCAATACTTTCCCCTGTTTCTTTGAGATCTACTACACCAAAAATATTTTTGGAAATACCACAGACTATTGTTTTTATTAGTGATGGGAAAGCTTTGTAGTAGGATGTTTTATTGTTTCATTTGTTTTCCTTGCTCTGGCACAGCTGTTTTTGCTTTAGCAGCATTAGAGAGATAGTTAAACTATTTGTGGCCTTTTCTAACCCAGCAGATCTCTTCCACTGAGTGCTTTAAACTGAATGACTGAGACTTTAAGTAACAGGTTGTCTGCGTGGGCAGTTTTGTGCATGAAGTTACAAATGCACTGTTTTTATGAGATCTTTTAATTTGTTCAAGCAAAACACCGAACACTATGAAGCAAGTCCCAGTTTCCCTATAAATTTCCCAGCCAGAACACTGACAGAACCTTGACTCTGGGAAATACAGAACAAATGAAGAAGTAGGTCTTGTTCAAACCTACACATGTTCAAAAATATTAATGTAGAAGAGGTTCATGTAGGTGTGCTGATCCCCACTTAAGCCAAGAGGGAAAAGGAAGAAAAGCCAGAGCAGATGATGGGGGCAGAATGTGGTCTGAGGACAAATCTGCCAAAGGTAGCATGTAGCTACAAATTTGTAGCTTTATGCTACAAATGCCTTACTGGCCACTGTGATTGCACAGAGCAAGATGGGGAATTAGGAAGTGGGCGTCCAGTCAGAGAATGGTGACAGCAGAAAGTGGTAAATGAAGAATGAAGAATGTAAAAGTGGTAAATGAAGAATAATGAAATGTAAAGTAAAATGAAAACATAAATGGAGAGTGAAAACATAGTATCTGTGCAAAGGCAAAGGGAAAAGCAAGGGGAAAAGAGGAAATTAGTTACACTGGAGGTTTCAATGTTCATGTCTGGTGCCATAATGTAAGTGATATTGAAAGTAAGGGCTGATGAACAGCAGGAAGATGAAAGTTAAGAGTGTAACTGTGTCCTGCTAAATCCCAGTATTACCACACATTCTCACCACCTCTGCTGGGCAGACACAAGCTACTGAACAGCGATTAGGTTTAGAGGCTCGATCTGCTTAATGGTGGCTTGACAGTTTTGTTTCTGGCAAGGTCGAGCAGATGACAGACCTGGCTCAATTTGGCTGTGTGAACTTGAGCTGGCACTGGGTAGGCATGTGGATATGGAGGAGGTGGCACCATGCCTGTCAGCACCTCAGAGCGGTGCAAAAGCAGCACATAGATCAGATCACTGATTAGAGATAATGCAGGTGGAATGGTGAAAAGACATATTATATCTCCTACTACAGTAATGTAGAGCATGTTTCTTGCCTCTTTATGCAATGGGTTGGGAAGCAATTGCATTTGTCAGAAACCACCTCCTTTGTGGCACTGCAAAAGAAATGGCTGAAATGTCTTTTCAAGCACATTTTTCTCTGCTGTTTTTTTGTATTTTTCCTTTATTAAAAATAATTGTTTTCAACTCTCCTATCAGTTTTGCTGGAGTCCCATCTGTGCATCCATGACTAAATGAGGCCAGGGACAATGCAGAGATAATAGTCAGTCACATTGAGAAAGAACACACTTGATTTCCATGTCCTGTCTGCGCTACTTCTCTAGCAGGCTTTATTTAGCACAACAAAGTCCACGGAATTGTCCACATGTCTATCCCCAGACAGGGACTGTTTCTGTCCATGGGAAGGCACCTCACAAGTACAGGAGTATCAGCCATCCGTCCTACAATGCCATAATAATCAATGTAGTTGCATTTAGCTCATTCCATGTTTTTCTTCTCAATCAAATAGCAACATTTACATTTCAACCAAACTGTTACCCAAAGCCCTGATTCTTGCCTGTGACTAGACTCCTGTTATGATCTTTGCACTGACTTTTTTCCTGACTGGCTTGTTTCAGGGCTCCAAAGAGTGCGTCAGCTGGAGAAAAACACAAGGTACTTCAGACGAAAACTGCATGAAATGGGCTTCATTATTTATGGCAATGATGATTCTCCTGTTGTTCCCTTGCTCCTTTATATGCCTGGTAAGATAGGGTAAGTACTGAAAAAACCTTGCTGGCAAAACAAGCACTATTCAAGTTTGTGGGTTATTTGGTACACACTGCAGAAGATGACGTTTTTTGTGCTAGGTGCTTCCCAGGAGAAACATACACTGTAGTTTGAATTCATCATTTAGTCCTGTTTTCTTTTTGCCCCTAGGTTTAATTTTGAGATGTTCCAGAGATCAGAATTTTAAAATTTTTCTCTTTTCCTTTTTTAACATGGTCTGGAATAATACTTTTGATAACATTTTGAATTTTAATTGTTTTTGTTTTGAACTTGTAATTTTTAAAGGAGACACATTGCCTTTGATGTATGAACTGGTTTACAAGGATTTTTTTTCCCCCCATCTGATCATGTCTTGGCATGTTTTACCATTTAGTTCATCTCAAGCAACATTTGTGCACTGACTTGGACACAGAGACCAGAAGTCAGTAGTAGCATAGTGTTAAGTGTTGAGCTGTAGGGAGTATTTGCAGGTAGCTTAGGGTGGCTGTGGGCTTTAGGTCTCATACATGCCACACATGCCTTCCTTACTAGCAGATCAATTGTGAGAGCAAATAAATCATCACACAGATTGGTTTATTCCTATTGGTGTTCAGGAACCAAGAATTTATACCTTCCACAAGCCCAATCTCTTCCATGCTTTGGAACTGTGAATGCCCACATGGTTTGATTTGTACTCAGAGGCTTTCATTGACATAAATGAATCATGGTCTCCCTGCAGAGCCCTCTGTGCCATCACATTCCTAGTATTTGACACTCACTTGGCTTCATGAGCTGCTAAACAGCAAAGAATCTCAATCCTGCTGGTAAAATTTTGGCTTTTATGGAAATCAGTAGGAATATTCAATCAATTGAAAACAGGATTTTACCTATTGTTGCATTATATGTGAATGTTTTCTGTCTGTGTTCAGTTTATTTGGGATAATTAATTTTTGATTTTTCTCCTTCTACCTTTTCTCTCCTTAGGGCTTTTGCAAGACGCATGTTAGAAAAAAATATCGGGGTGGTTGTGGTTGGGTTTCCAGCTACTCCTATCACAGAATCCAGGGCTCGGTTTTGCGTGTCAGCTGCACATACACGGGAGATGTTAGACACGGTAAGTGCAGCAGATGTGCTGCCCAAATTAACTTCAGGTGCAAAGGAGGCTGGGAGAAGCTGTGCCTCTGTTACTTTGAATCTCAATAATTCATTTTTACAATTGTTTTTGTGGCCTTGTCACTTGATCTTTAATGGCATTTGAGCCTTATACATTTTATTTTCTAAAATAAATTATGAGACAGTTAACTTCTTATGTTCTTCTATTTCTAATAGTGACCAAATCTGTCATCACTAATAAAAACCTACATGAAGATCACAGCAAGACAAAAGTTAAATGCTATGTCAAAACTATAGCAGGAAACCTGAAACTATATGGAAATAATTGAAAATCAGGTTTTCCATACCCATAGTTCCATTCCATATTTCCATGTGTTTCTTGAACTGCAGAAGTATATGGGACAGCCTTGGGGGTACAGGTGGAAATTGCAAACAGTTTTGAAACTGTTTGAACTTAATCAAGTTTAATTGGTGCTGCCTGGAAAGTCTCAGTTCTGTGTCTTTCTCTGATATCAGAAATACCATAAAGAGTGTGTTGAGACTTCCATTATAAACCTCCGTTCCAACATGGAAATATGTTTAAAATAAACGCTTTGAAATTTTTCATTTCCTTTTTTTTTGCCAAAGGTGTTTTTGGCCTGGCTTGAGATACGTTCTTTCATTCTCAGAATAAGCCAACTTAGAGGCATGAAACAAAGAGGATTAACAATAAATTTCAGGCTTTGCTTTTTCCTCTCTTTGCACGAGTGCTAATGGTCAAAGCGAAAAATTCTTGAACATGGAAAGGCATTTGAGTTAAATGTGCCACTGGTTCATGCAGACAAGCACTAGGGCCTGCAGAGAGCTCCTGACTCTCCTTTTTCATCCTGAGATATACCTGGATGTGGGGGCTGGAGGCCTGCCCTGCTGAGCAGCTCCCATACCAGTGTAGGTAGCTTTAAAACAACATCAAAAACCTGCTTTGCATCTGTGCAGTGTAAAATTCCTGCTGCTTTTAAAGGTTCAGTAGTTATTAACAAGGTACAATACCATAAAGGTGGTATTTTGTAGAACAGAGCATAGCTTCTTCTGTTGGTCCTTACCAGCTTTCACTGTTTGACTGTGAGGATTTTGGCTAATGTAACTGGTAACAGGCAATGAAGTTGATCTGAAGATTTATCTCTTGCGGTTGCTGCTTTGATTTTCTTCCTTTCTCCCCACCCCCAAATGTCAAGCCCACCTCATTTTTGGGCCATCATTGTGCATTCACTTCCTCCTATCTGCACCTTGCTGATTCCAGGGAAGGTCTGATACTCCCCAGTCGTCACTGAACATGCTGTGCTTTTGCCACAGTACTTGTGGCACTCTTACAGCATGGGGAATGGAAATGCCCTGAGTTTAATTACTTGCAGAAAGAAAGCTTTTTGGACAAAACACTTTGTGACTGTGCCTAAACCCAGGGTAAAAACAGGTAATAAGCACAATGAAAACGTTTCCCTTTTGTATCTCAGCCTAGAACTAAAGAGAAAAGATCCATGAAAGGGCAAGCTCCCAAGAATAACTTCCTTAATGACCTGGAAGCTATCTTTCTGCATAAACCATTACTAAATTACTTCTCTTTGTTCTAAATTACTTTTTGTTTATGAGCTTGTTTTAGTGGCTTAACAGAAACAGGCTTAAAATCAAAGTTGCTGTTTCCTTCTTTGATGCCAAAAAGTTGGCTGCTCTTGAATGGGGGTCAGATGCTGCAAAACACTGAGCTGCTTCCCTGTGGTACAGAGTTCCTCAGCTACTTTTTGAATCCACTGAGAGCTGGGGACACAGCTCAGCAAATTGCATTACAGTATTAATGAACAAAAATTTGTCCCCGTGATATATAAAATAATGGCATTCACTAAAATTATCTTAAATTATTCAGACTATTTATGCTGACTCTGCTCAGCACTGTGAGCTGAGTACTACCTAAGAAAATGCTTTGGCAACTCCAGTCTTTGGGAGCTATGGAGGAATACTGAAGTATAGCCTCACATGTTTCCTTTGTACATGCGAAGATAACTTTTTATCTTGATTGTTACCTCTCTGTGCTTTTGGAAAAAGTAATTTTTTCATCTGTGCTCAATTAATGTACTTACTAATAAACCATTACTGAAGGAGTAAATTCCTTTCTCATAAATGCTGTTGTACATCTACAACTGCACTGATATTCACTGATGTAGACTGAATGGAAAATTTGCCCATTTGTCCTTTAAACTTTAATTGATGTTTTTTATAATCTTCTTGTTCTTCAGTAAAGTAAAAGTTAGTAAAAGTTCATTTATTTTCCAATAGAATTGACAAAGTATCATGGTCTTGCAGGTTTTGAATGCTCTGGATGAATTGGGTGATTTTCTACATCTGAAATATTCCCGGTATTCCAAGTCATCTCATCCCGAACTGTATGAAGAATCTAGACTTGAACTTGAAGATTAAGTTTTCCACCCATGAAAAGAACATTATGATGCTATGAAAGGGCGGAAAACCTGAAAACTAAACAATACAAATGCATTTCTTCCCTTCTAAGGACAATTTTTATTTCTCAGTTAATTGAAAGGAGGGGAAGCTCAGGTGTTGCATCACGTTGTATCAAACTTCTGTATTCAAGAGACTGAAATATTGATACAGATTTGCCTCCCTTGGAGATCTGTCCTTCTTAAGGTAATTTTGATGCAGAATGAATGCATCCATTGATCCAGTTGCTAACATACAGCTTTTGATATGGCCCTTTTTTATGAAGAGGCTTCAGATAGTCTTAATTGTGACTGAAATAATAAAGTTTAAAAAGTTAATAGATTCCAGTGTAATATAGCTGAGCTTCATCAGTGAGACTGATCTGTTAAAGAGCATAAATCGAGATGCCAGTGTGGACTGCTACAAAGGAATGAGCAGAAAGTGACTTCTTTAGCTAAGTTTCACTATCATGCATTTCTCCAAGGACAGAAAGTGTTAGAAAAAGGCTAATGCTGAGAACATGAAAAGTGGCCTGATGAGATCATGTATTTCTGACAGCAGGTTATGGGAAAGGGAAAATTCCTCCTCTCCACAGACCTTTTCTCAGTCACCTAAATGCACTCTAAACTTTGAATTGTATAAAAATTTGGGCTTAAACATAAACAGAAATGCTTTTCTGCCAACTCATTTGACCTACAACCGATCACATCTTATCACTACTTAAGTTCTTCCACAGGCTTGCTCCCTTTTTGTGGGGTAGTACTAAATAATTTTAATAAACATTTAACTTTCCCATAAAAACCTTGATCAAAACAGTCAGATACTTACAGTTCACAAACTGCAGATGACATTTGTGGGCTCATTCCTAAGTTTCTTGAACTACTTATGGGCCTCATAAATTCACTAACAAGTACATAATGCTGAAGCTGTTACTTAATGCAGAATGTGAAGTTCAAGATACCATAAGCAGTTCTGCCACCTGCTAAACAGAAAACTTCACCATTTCTATACATGATACAGTCATCCATGAAATAACATTTCTTGAAATATTTTCATCTGTTTTATATATGACAGGGGTTGTTCTGTCCAGGGGGGGTTTTGAGTCATTTGTTTTTCAAATAATTATCATATCTTCTGAAGAAGAAGATGCCCTTGTCCCCTTGTACACTGCCCGAGTGACAAATGCTCAAGGCTACCTGAAGGAATTGTTCCAGCCAACAGTTTGACTGCAATGCCAGCAGCCACAAGCATCAGGGTTGTGTGGGCTGAGTTGCTGGAAGGAGTTTGGAGGCTTTTTCCTTTTTTTTTTTTTTTCCCAGCATTGAAAAGCAGTTCTGCAGCTTTAAGAATGAACTCCAAACAATTCCACACTATCAAATGTCATTGTAAACACATCAGATGAGAGATGTTTAGCTTTCTGTTGCACAGATGTACCACACTTTCATGTTCTCTTGAAAGCTGTGGTGTAAACTTAACCCACAGCTGCAATATTAGATTTAAGAACAGAACAATTAAATTGCGGAGTACCAATTACACTATATTACTCCCTGCTTGTTAAAGCAGCTTTCAGGATATAACAAGGCTGACTGATTATGAGGGCCCATTTTTTGTTGGATTTTTGTTGTTGTTGTTGTTGTTGTGCAAGTTAATAAAAATCCAGTGGTGCTATAACTTTAAGAATTGATTACAACACATTCCGTAATACCAAATGTTGGCTTTAGGAAATATTTATCAAGGGCTGGGGGAGGACTAAGTGGTGTGCCATGTGATTCTTCACTGTGGTAGACGGACTTGTAAAGCACTGCAGAGGTTCAGGGGAGCTGTGTTTGTGGATAAGAGCAAACTCACTGTACAAATATTTAAATACTCGAGCACAGGACAAGGAGAAATTAGGAAACATGAACTTCATCTTTGAGTAACCTGGCAGTTTGTGGTGCACAGCTTTGTTAAATGCAGGGTGAGTGCACTTACTCTGAAAGGAGATGGGTTGAAAAATTTCTGCAACCTGTTCCTTGAGGAAAAGTACTGGATTTGATATATTGCTGTTTGATCTCTGTTGCTGAACTTCTGCGGCCAGATCCTCAGTTGACTTCTGACCTTCCATTTTGGGGTATACAGCCATAGTTTAAATTTCAGCAAACATTATTACATGTACTGTTGCAGGCAACACGCCATTTCCCTCAAAGAGAGGTCTGAGATTGATTAAACTACAGAGTGATCACTTTCTTTACTCCAATAGAGGAATGTTTTCAGTCTAAAGCCAAATTCTTCCTGCCCTCAGAACATTACTCTCACTCATATTAAGGAGACAGGACAGCTATTTTTTTAGAGACTGTCAGTTGATTTATTATGTGCTCTCTTCTGATTTCTTCCATCCCTTACACACTAGAGAAAGTACAGACTGACTACCCCTGGGCTCGGGGAACAGTTAGGGAGAAATCTCTGTTCTACTCATGCAATAATAAAACTCCCAGGAACTTCAGTCTTCTAGATTTTCCCCATGAGGTTTATAGTCTGGCACTTGCTTTTCTGACCGTGTGGAGTTTTTCCTGTCTTACTTCAATTTTTATAAGATTTAGAGTTGATCAGCATTTGAAGACTCTATTTTAGCTGGTGTCTGAAAAAATCTGATAGAGTACCCATTAGGGAATTTGCACCTCTAGCACAGGATCTTGTATTTCCCCTTCCACTTCTGTCTTTTTCTATTATTCTCTCTGTTCTGCTGTTCTCTGCTGGGGGAAACACACAGGCAGCTGCAGTGGACCTGAGCACAACAGTTGGCTTTCTGGGCATAGCCTCACTGCCTGCTTTTCCTGGTATTCTCATCAGCTCTTGCAGACTTTAATCTTTCCTTTTCAAGCAGAAAAGTTTTCTGCAGATGGTGATAAATTCCTATGATGAACCAAATCTGATCTGCCCAAGCTGTTGAACCAAGAATGGGCTTGTTCTGTCATTTATGCAAGTGTAGATCAGGTTAAGTCTTGCTTTGAAATCAATACTGTTGGTTTAAAACTAGTGCAATTAATTACTAGTACAATTTACAACTAGTACTATTTAAAAATAGTACAACTGTGAGAGGAACCTGTCAGTGTGAGGTGAGCTGCCTGCATTTGTTTCAGAAGGGTTTGAACACTGCTGTCTCTGGACTGTTTCACAGCCGCTGCTCTTCACAGGGAACCAAGATATGGAATCTATTTAAGGTAGGATTTCAGCTGGGTTTTATTTTCTTTATTTTTCTTTTTTTTTCCAAAATGTTTGGTTGAAGGTGTGTTGCATATTTCCCTGTCCTACTAAGACAGGGAACAAAGTAGTGATGTAGGAAAAGCAGGCTGTACTAAAGGTGTTTATGTACTTTCTAGCCTACTTCAAAATCGAATAGAGATTCTCTAATATATGATCTGCTTTTTATTTGTGAATGAAGTTTAACTGCTCTTCAATTTAAAACATAGATCAGGACCAAATTTTAAAGAAACCACACCACCAGCTGAGAAATGGCAGATGTCATGCCATGATTGGCAGCTGAACATTTGAGCCTCCAGATGCCTTCAAAAACAGCATCTAGGTGTTTCCCTCATTTACTCCCACATCCAGGGTGGTTTGTGTAGATCAGTCACAAGATAATGAGAACTCACTTTATCCATTTCAGAGACAGAATTTCAGACTTGTCAGGATGGTCCCAAAACCACCATCCACCTGACCACACAAAATAATAGTTCAGCACCATTGGAACAGGAGTCCAGGGCCTGAGTCAGACTGGTTGCTCAGCACTTACTAAAGAGGGGAGTGTGTTTCCACACATGTAGCATGTCACTGACAAGTGGCATAAGGAAGCAAAGATAAATCCACTTATATCACGTGCTAACCAAATGAAAAGCGTAAGTGTAGTGGCACAGGATCTGGAGAGATGTGGTAGACCTGGAGACTTGGACTAGATCCAGTTGTGTACAGGGACTTCTTGATCCAGCTGTGCAAGCATTACAAGAGTTGTTAAATCTTTTTAACCAGCTAGGTGGAATAGTGGAAAACATGCTCTTTAGTATAAAAATAATGACTTTGAAGGAGGCAAACAGAGACATCCCACCACCTGTGTTGCTCCAGTTTGCTTATGAAGAGAAGGAAGGGCAGATAGGGTGCCATAGCAGGTGACCCTGACACTTGGTACTCTATTCCTAGAACCTTTTCTGAGAGTCACTTCTGCCAGATGCTGTGCTAGGGCCCAAAACTGTTAAGTGTTATCAATATACCCAAATTCCACAGCTTGTGCTGCAGGGGTGGCCATGGTTGCTTGAGTCATCAGCTATAGCAAGCTGTGCTATAGCTGTGCTATAGCTGATGGTAGAAATTACTAGGAGATTGTTTAAGTGACAAGAGTGCACAGAACCACTGATGATTGGAATATCCTTACTGGGCATCACTGCTGCTGGGACTGCCTGTGCTGAGGTGACAACTGCCTGTGCTCCTCTGCCAGGCATACCTGATGTGGCTCCAGGACAGGCATGACAGTCTGTCCTCATCTTTGCAGATACAGGACTTGGCCTGTAGGTCACTCCAGGAGATGAGCTTCTTTCTGGCATTTCAGCTCAGCCAGAAGCCAGGAAAGCAGGACTCTGTAGGAACTCTAGAAAATCAGTTGTCACAAGTCAAGTACTTGTAGTTACAGAGAAATGCTGATGTGTGTGATGGAGCAATGGAGCTTTGCTATTGTTTCCATTAAAATTGTCTCAAGGAATTTGCTATGGACGTGAGCTGATTCTGCTATCCTGTGGGTGGACCAGAGTATTTGTATCTTCCAGTTCCTAGAGCTCAGAACTGATCACTCATACCATGATGTGCCATCAAGTTTGTTGCCCTGATCTTTGGCATCTCTGTCTCACCAGTTCAGAGCACAGCATGGAGGGGCCCACTGAGCCTGTTGGGTTCTGACAAGTCCCCATGTGGTCTGTGACAGCATATCACAGTGAGTAAGGGTTCCTTGGCACAGGCTGGCTTTGGTGTGCCGAGACAGCGTCGTCTGGAGTGGGTTCCTTGTCCATTTGCCTCTCAAGCAGCTGTTCTAGAATGCACAGAAGTGATTAAATCAGTGGGGACATTTCAAAAGCATAGCTTCTCCTGAGTGTTTCCTGGAGCTTGCTCTGACACAAGGATTGTGTCCTCTTGTGTCCTGCTCTCCCCTTGTTGTTACCACACAAACTTTGTGATGTCTTGGCTCCCTTTAACATTCAGGGGAAACTGAACATTCTCAAAAAATGACATAACAGATTCAAAGGAGAAGAAGGAAAGGAAAGGCTGAAAAGCCTCATCCCCTGCTCCTCCTCTAACAAACTGGGTGCAATTACTAATAGACTCCCAAGACATGCTACTGGAACTAGGACACAGGGTAGGATGAAGAAACCATAAACCATGCTTAACTTGAACAGACTCCAGTACCTTTGTAAACTCCCTATAAATCATTCTCACCGAGCCCAGCACAATTCTAATCTGTGCCCCTCTACTGCAAAAACTACATGTTAGGGACAATACTGGAGCTATTTCTGGATAAGAAAATAATCCTAGGGACTAGAAAGGTATTAAAACCTCAAAAAAGCCTGGAGACCAGAACCACATGAAGACCTCCACCCCGAGAGACATTACGAATTCAAGCAACATGGCTACTGACTGCTTTATCCCAATACAGAGTAAGCACAACTAAAATGCAACCAGAACAGGTTTTTTCCACTTTCTCAAGGCACACGTTGGGCACCAAAAATTGTATTTGTCCTGGTTTAGGGCAATTTTGGGAGAAAAACCTCTAAAGGGGTTTCCTCTAGAAAAACAAAGTCAAGTGGCTCCTCCCCCAACGGGTTCAGGAAAAATATTTCCTTGGTGAAAAGTGGAAAAACCTGTTTATTTAGCAGGCAAAGCATTTACCAGCACAAAAAAAAAAAAATGAACAATATTGAACAATATAACCTCTCGCCGCTCCAAAAGAGATGACAAACTCAGAAAGTCCCCTTGGTGGGCTGCAGCTCAGCTCACTCAGTCTCTGATCAGTCCCTCCAGCGCTGGAAATGCCGCGGCCCAGGCCACAGGTGCGAGCTGCCGCTGCTCTTCTGGGTCCAGAGCAGGTTTGAGTAGGTCCAAAGAAAAGAAAAGCCACAGTCCAGGGAACTTCTTCACCTCAGCTAGCTAAATCTAACTAAAAGCAAAGGAGAGCTCTGTCCCACTGTCTATTCCGCAGACAACACAGCCCAGGAGCAGGAATGTGGAGGAGTGAGTGCAGTTTCTGAAAACAAACTCCGCACTTCTTCTCTCCCCCTTCACTCTCAGAACAAGTCTTAAAGGTGCAAAACTTATTATTCAGCATAAACAGAACAGACGACTGGGGATACAAACATCATAAAGTCACCCCAGAACATCTGTGCAGAAGCTGCTCCGTGCTTTGCTGGGGTTCCTGCTTTCATTGTGGGAGCTGCTTTTCCAGCAACCCTCACTCCAAGGACACAGCTACTCTCAGAGTGGTCAGAAGAGGCATGATATTTTTTATCATTCCAGGACCATCTAGTTACACTTTTAGCATTTCCTGATGTGCTGAACATCCTGGTACAAACTGTCTGACCCCCACTGCATACTCCAATACCCATATTTTAAAATCTGCTCAATGAACCACTGTAACCTAAGAATTAGAGCTCTAAACTGCATACAAGAGACCCAGTTCTGATCTGCCTCTGTTCTGCCAAGCAATTGCAGATGAGAAACATTAGTGTTCCTTGTCTCAATTTATCCCTCTATAGAACTCTGATAGCAACCCTAATTTGTTTCTAAAACAATAAGTTGAACTGATGAGAAGAGCTGAGTGATCTTTTAATTTCTACATCTCAGAATGTCTCCATTAATCCTGTAAAAGTCACAAGTACTCTGTTTACAAGACCTAGTGTATGAAAGAGTACAATGATGAAGACTAATTATAAATCATACTAAAAAAATTCTGGTAAACAGATTCCTTTAACATTTCCATTCTGTGCAGGCTTTGTCAGTGTCTTACAGCAATGATGCCAGTTGGATTAGAAAGCTTTTTAAAATGTGAATCTATCTTTTCAAAGATTTGTAGCCAAGCCTTTCCAGTTTGTTAAAATGTAATTAGTGTCTGCTTGTTAATATAATGTTCATTGATTTTTAAAGTACACAGACTTCAAAGCTGGAAACAAATAAATAAAAAGAGGGATAATTCAAACCAGAGTGGAACAGCTTGGACAGTTTTACTCTTTTTTTGCCAGGATCCCAAAGCTGTTGTGTTCAAACAATGCCACAGTTCCAGTGGAAATGCGAAGATTAAATCCAAACCCTGCATGTCAGCTTTTTTGTAAATGACTATCCAGGATTTCAATAAAATGTCCAACCACAACAGATTATGTTGCAGGGATTTTTATTGTCTAACAGCTTGTGATAGTCTTCTGTTTCTCTAAATATTATAAACCAGTGCACCTAGCAAGAGTCCATGGAATTTTGGTACTTAATTCAGTTATGCTCTTCTGAAGAATAATTTCAAAGGGACAAAAGAGGAAAGAGTTCACAGGATGATGGATGGTTACAGAATCTCCCAGTTTCACATCAGGGTGGTGTGGCACAAAATAGAAGGCATATAAATATAGAACATAATTTGACCACACTCATGGACGAAATTATGCCAGTGCAAAAGACAAGTGGACATAACTTGAGATTCAGACAGAAATTCAAAGATGTGATTGAGGAACACCCTGAGGAGAGAGCAGAAGCAACACTAGCACTCAACTCCTCAATAAGAAGGTGGCCTTGAGAACAAAAGAATGGAAAGGGATAACCATGGGACAACTCTAGCCAAGGGTAGGAGAGAGGATGAAATTAGCTAGTGTGGGAGAGATGAAGCTGAGCAACAAATTTATTCAGCTAGAGAAGGAAGACAATTCAGAGGCGAAGAAGAAAGAAAGGGGAACTACCCCTCAAAGACCAAATGACATGGCAGTGGAGACAGCCAGGACTGAGACTCCACAGTGAAGAATGAAGAGGGAAATAAAAGACAGACATTTTCACACAAGAGGGAGAAAAGAGATCCCACCACACCAGTGGTGTCCATGGACAGGGGTGTCCATGGGAGCAGACAGGTTCCTTGGTGGTTTGGAACATGGGAGGAACAATGTGGAGCCAAAAAAAGCAGAGAGACGCCTTGCTCTTCCATGAGTAGGAATGTTAGATGTGAACCAAGGGCAAAGAAAATAAGGAAAACTGGTGGAATTGAGGATTGTCTTCTATTCAGGACAAGTGATACTGTAGAAACAGTTGAAGAACAACCCCAAGAGAGAGAAGACAGTGCTGTAAGTTACAGATGCTCTGGGATTTTCTCCACAAAACTCTTCCAGTCCCAATGGAAAATGATAAACTAATAAAAAAGCTATATTTCCACAGAACTAGCTGTGTGAAGGAAGCTGCTGAGAGGCAAGCAGCTAAAGCTGATTCCTCTGAGGGCAGGCTCCATTTGGCTACTTGTGATACTTGCCTTCCAGGACTGAAAATTGCAGTGAGTAAAGCCAGTTTTCAAGTGTAAAACAGTGAGAAACGGGCACAAGAGCCCTGTCTGATTTTCATGCTGGGTTTTAACAGATGGGTAAAGGAATATTCTGGTGGTGAATATAGCAAGTGACAATGGACCCCAAAAGAAGACAGGAATACTGGCAACAAAGTATTCATTCTGTGCTGGTCCCAATACATGAAGATGGTTTGTTTTGGTTTTTTTTTTCCCTAAAGGTTTTGGACTTACCATTCACTTTATAATTGCAGATTTGCTGTGTGATGCCATCCAGGGTGAACACAGAAGGAGTTCAGCTGTGTGATGACATCTAAGCTTTGTATACAAATGTTCTGGTCTCTATCTGTTCTTTAAAAATTAAGAGGCCACCTAACTTTTTAAATGGATGCACAGTTATGCTAGACAGTACCAACAGGAGATGTAGTCAGTGAAAACACTTTACCAAGTGGTAAAAAAGAAAGTGCAAAAGGATGAAGGCATGTTGTATTCCTCTGGGAAATTGTTTCCCCCTGCAGAAACCCCTGTAGCTTTAACCATGTTAGTTTAACCCTTCCTTCCTTTCTTGACCTAAATGGCTGAGAGCCAATTATCTTTTCCTGAGCAGGAGTCTAGATAAAGGCCCTGTTCTTCCTTGTTTGGTCTCTTTCTCCCCTGGAAACCTTCAAGAATAAACGTCTTGGACTACATCAGGGGTTAGAGCCTCTTTTGGAATCTTTTGCCTTGACCCTGAAATATTCCCCCCAAAGCCCTCTGAGATCTGGGCTAGTCTAGTAACTCTGGGGGGCTGCGGGGGTAATTATTTCAAAGGGGAATCACTGACTTCAGGATTGCCCAGTTGCTTTAGAAACTACTGTTTGTAACAGTCTCCTAGTCTGAGTCTTGTCGAGATATCCCATGAGGCAGCAGACATGTCTTGGCTTAAGCCATTTCAATAATAAATCTCCATTACCTTGGTTTGCTTTGACTTAACCAAGCTGTGGATAAAAGCACCTCAGTAGGCAGATAGGAGATACAAGATTGTAAATTGCTGCAAAGTTTAGGTGATGGTAACTTTCAAAACAGAGATGATGCTGCTGACCACGAGGGAGCAGCAGCTGCTTTCTATGATACTTCTGAAGCCAGCAGGAATATTTGTCCATAGAGTTGCCCATGGATGCAGCACGCTAAGTATGTTTCTTATCTACCTACGGTTAAATCACCAGCAGCCAAAACAACAGTCACTGAAGAGTGGAAAGCTCAGAAGTTTTGAATGTGGATTCAGGGTCTTCTCTAAGTCAGATTTTAATTTCATGATCATTTTATAGATTTGCATCTCAGTGATGTCACTAGGGAGAGTCCTGGGGAGGAAGAGTGGGCAGGGAGAATCTTCTTGACCTCATAACTTATGTAGTCCTCTCAATCTGAGATAAGAAGTTAGCTCAGCTCTTGTAGGCACAGGACAAGCAGCAAGGAAAAACAATGTTGTGGTAAGAAAGCACCAAGTGAGAGCTCTGAAACATCTACCTGGGAGAAATGGTGCAAATAAAATGAAAGCAAATTGTAATGGGTCTGCTAGCTGTAAAAAGAGAAGCAAAAAATTGAGTCATGACTTAGTGAAGTTTACTGCCTATGGCAGCAACAAAATAAAGTCAAAGATTTGACTATGAATGTGCCCTGAAGAGCCCAACATGGTGGCAGAGGTGTGATGCAACACAGCCTGCAGCACTGAGATGTACACAGAATATGGGTGAGAAACCAGGAAAAATAAGAGGCAATTTGGGAAAGACTTAAAATAATTGAGGGGAGGGGAGATAGCCTGGATCCAAACACCCTAAAACTAATTGATACAGGGGAACTGAAGACCTAGAGGACTATCAATCCTCTAGGATCAAGAGCTTGCTTAGGCAACAAACAATGGAAATTTTCCCATGGAAGAGAAGTTGTAGGGTGGGTCACAATCAGTCAGCAAAGGATTAGATAACGCACTCAGGGGAACAAGGCAGGGATAAAGTGATGCTAGGTGTATGGGGTTGGATTTGAGGACCCACAAGGCCCTGTCCAGCTTAATCATCTACGATTCCATGGAGACAGCAATGAAAGACCTCCATTGTCTCCCTGAGAACTAATTTCGCTAGGTATGGGCTTAGGTCACGTATTACAAATAGGTCTCTTTTATGTAGGATTCTAGTTTGGAGTTTGCAGTGATTGATGGATTCATTAAAACGTCATCACTGCAAGGGACAAGAATTTTTTGTTTAAAAATAAATAAATTACGACAGAAACAGCCAAAGAGCCTTCTGCTTTTTATTCTGATCCTCCCTGCAGCTTAACATGCTTCAGGAGACTACTTGGTGGGAGAGAGAGGAGACAGGATAAGAAAGGATTAGCAAGGGATATCAGCGTTTCACTTAGATCTTTAGCTACCTGGTCGTTCTTGAATTCTACCTCCCAGTACCTTTCGCTTTGTTTTTATGCATGTCATGCAAGTATCATTTTGGTGCCTAATAATGCTTATATTCTTATCTCCCATTTGGTCTGGAAAAGACACTTGGCCAAATTCTCATATGGTTATAACTGAACTTTATCATACAGATGTGAGCAGAGTTGCACTTGAAGATTCAGCCCTCTACATTGCTGCTTGTACAGCTGTGCTGTCTTTTTAAAGCCAAATTAGTCAGTATAGAAAGATTTTCTCCACAGAATCTGGCTGTCATCCTTGTGACAGTATGTTATATTTTCAAGTAGATCCCATGGGCCAAATTAAGTGTACTGCTCTACTGATGTCAGTCATGTTACCCCAAGTGTGAATTTGGTCTCATTGTTCTAAGGCTAATAGAGATTTGGTTTTTGTTCAGTTTTTTGGTTTTTTTTTCCTTGTTTTTTTGGTTTGGTTGTTTTTGGGGTTTTTTTGGGGTTTTTTGGGGTTTTTTTGGTTTTTTTTGGTTTTTTTTTTTGCTGGGGGGGTGGTAATGAAAGTGGATCATAAAATATTCTCAGATTTTCATCTGGTTTTGCTTATAATAATTATCCTTTCCCAGAGCTGAGTAGTAGAGAAAATATCCATATTCTCCAATATCTAGTATAAATTGCAGTGCTTGTTTGCTGCAGCCCAAGACATGAGCTAAGGACAGAAATTTATGCATTTGCCCATGTCTCTACGGACATGGCAAAGCCTCTTAAAATTCTCTGGCATATGTCAATGAAACACATTGATTTTCAGTGGCTTTTTGTACTTTAGAAGAAACTCTTCTGGCAGCAAATGCATCAAGATAACATTAAATTCCACCCTTTGTTATTAATGGAGACAAAAGACATGTTGTTCTTAACTGGTTTCCATCTTTTTGAAATAACATCTGTATGACATACAGAATTAATACTGCCGGAGAGAGCCCGCATATTTTTGCTGACAGCTTGCACCCAGTTAGGTCAGAGAAGATGTGGGGTGTGATTACAGTAAAATTAGCTGAACCAGGCAGTTGTTACAGGGGGTTCCTACTCCTGATCTAATAACATACCTGAGGGAAAGTGCAGCTGGGACACCACTGCTGAGATTTTTGAGAGAGAGGCTGGCTGTCCCTGCCTGGCCACTGCTGGAGAGCCCTTGCGCTGTGTCTTATCTGGTGCTCCCAAATTTGTGTTGTATGAAATGCCAAGAATCAAAGTGGTCTGGTTGAATTATTGCATCACTGTTCAGTCCAGTTCTGAGCAACATAAATGTAAAAGTTTAAGTGGATATAGGATATGTCCTGAAATGCCATATAAGGATTAGAAGGAACCTTTTAAATCATAAATTTATTTATAGCAAATCGTAACAGCTGGAGCTCTCCATCCCTCTCTAAACCACTGGGATGCCTCACAAACTCTTGTTCAAAAACTCTTGTTCACAAACTCTTGACCAAACCTTCTGGTCAATTTGATATTGCAATGGATAATCACTGAACAGGAGTACCCCTGATTTACATAAAGGCATCAGTCAAAGACCTTGACCTCCTGAATAAATCTTTAAAGAAAAAGGTGTGAAAATGAGGATGTAGACCTGGTACTGCCTCTCCAGCTTAGGAATCTGTCTCTGCAGGTGCACTTGAGCCTTCATCTGGGGCAACCAACCTTCAGAGTCCACAAGAACTGCAAGGAATTATGGATCAAATAGAGCTCTTTCTCTCTGAGCTCAGCTTCCTCTACCCTAACACACTCCTGCAGCATATCTGGCCCTCTGGATGTTTAATGAAGAATCAAGACCAGTTCTACATCAGTGATCTTGATAGGGGGAGTTACACTTGAAAGAGGATTGCTGATATTGGATCAGCCCTATGATCTGGTTTGAAAGCAATATCAGTGAGAGACTCCAAGTCGGAAATACAATTTAGTAGGAAAAGGGAAAAAGAAAACAAAATACAAATTAATACAAATACAATAATACAAATACATTTAAAAATATAATAATACAAAAGAAAAAAACACTGACAAAGTCAGAATACAACCTGACATCTTTTTGGTCAGGGTGTGGGTAGCAGTCCAATTTGGAATGGCTGCAGTCCTCCTGGAAATCCAGTGGAAAAGCCTGAGTGTGGTGTCCCAAAAACCCAGATTATATCCAGTTAGGAATGCTTGGCTCCACCCTCTGGGCGGAGCATCTCACAACGGGCTGCTGTAACTTTTATCAGACATGCAATAACATTCAATAGGCCATTAACAGCAGATGTCTCCCAGGAGGAAGAATTGATTGTGGAATTGATTGCTTAACAGAAGACAACTGCCATACAGACGGCAAACGGAATACGTCTTGCCTTGCATCTGGGACACCCTAAAAGTAGTGGTGAAAGCTCTTCCCTGATTTTGCAATTTTATTTTCTTTCTGTTGTGAGTAGTGGTGGAAGAAAATGCAGAGATTGACCCTGTGCCCATGTAAACAGAGTATCTGTGAAAACCATGCTTCTTGATGAAAAAAAAATAATATTCTGAGCACACGGACAGGAGGCACCCTAACAAAAATAAAGCACAAAAAGACAAGAGGGATCTCTAACTCCTAGCAAAGTATTTGTTCTTTTCTTCCTCCCCACCAGAAGAATGAGCTAAAGCAGATGAATATATGTGTTTTCTGAAAATCTATAGGGGGTCTTTTAAAGACAGATCATTAGACAAAAAGCTCTCTCTTGCTGGATTTGTCCTAATTTGATAAAAATGTTTAAGTACCCTTTTTACTTCACAATTTAGGATTTTATTTCAGATAATTTTAATGCCAAAGACAGGCTCAAATTTCAATAGCATAAATTTCTCTCTGGTGTTTATGGGAGAAATATCAACTGGACATAGCTGCATGTACTGCAGGGTATGCTTTTTGCTGTTCTTCAGAGCTCTGTCTACTGACTGCTGCTCCTCACTGCCTAGGAACTCACTTTTTTGCTATCTGTTTATCTGCCTCCAGAGGCACTCTGTGACTTCAGTGCCACTCTCCCGTCCCATTAAAATGATTCCGTGTATGCACAGCCTTAAAATACACAAGTGCAAAACAGGATACAATTCCTTTTCTGTGGTAAAATAATTTTAAAGTTTAGCCTTTAAAATTTGGTTGACAGAAAGTTAGAGAAACATGTCTGCTGTCAAAGACTTTCTCCTAGTGATGTCTCCATGCAGTGGTGTTCTCCTAAAGGATGGATCTTTGTCTCCAGTTTTAACTGCTGATGCCCTGGTATCCTTAAAAATGGTTGAAGCTGGAGCAAAGCTTTTTAATGAAACTCAAAACCAGGTATAACTGCCTGCTTTAGGAGGTTTCATAAAATCCTGCAATTCAGGTCAGTTGTTTTGCAAGCTGGCGCACAGTTGTGTGGAAATGCAGGAAATTTATTGTAACAAGGCAGCGCTTGGCAATCCAGCCACATGGTGTTTCTGCTGAAGTCAGCACCACTCAGCAATTTGCCATTCGAGATTTTAGATGGACTTAAATTGCAGAAATTGAGTGTACCTTTAAGGAAGCTCAGTAGATCAGATTCAAAACCAGGACAGATTACTAATCCACAGAAACAAATATTATCCATTTCCATCCTGATCTGGCTGAAGCCAAGTGTTACAACATTGTGTCCAAGCCTCGAGGATGAGATTTTTGTCTCTTGTTTATTGCACGCTCTACTTTATATCAACATTTCTTGGGACATTCTTACCTCATAAGGTATAGAGGAAATTCCAGAGAACTAGAACTGAGCAAACACTTCACTATTTTAGAAGGATGAAGGCGGTGACCTCTTTCTCCCAGGCTCCCTAAGGAAAAACAGGCCAGTGAACCTGATGTCAGTTCTGACAACTGCAAAAAATCAGGTGCACAAAGGAGCTAGCATTAAGTTCAAGAGACCATGACATAAATGACACCAGTCATTATAGCTTTGATCATAAATGTAGTGGTACAAAATAATTTTTACATGTCACTACCCAGCACATATTAAATGAGTAAATTGATATAACAGAAAGGTACCAGAAGGGTATTTTTATCAAGATCCTGCAATGAATTGTTCTTGCCCCCAAGCTATTCATTATTGCTATCAAGGATCTGGAAGAAAAAAAAAATCAGCTGCTGGAAAAGTTGCAGATATGCCACAGTGGTAAATAAACAAGACAGGTCAAGTCTGTGAGGCAAACTGCAAACAAGTGGACTCCTCTGAACATGTGTTATAAACCAGCAAAATGCAAGGTCATATATCTGAGAACAAAGAGTGCAGATGACAGTTTACATCTTGGAAGCAGTGACTGTGACAGCCTTGGCCCAGATACAGGCTGTGGGCTTCGCCAGTGCATGCACAAGTACAGATTAAATCCAATTTCAGACCTCCTAAAATCTGTTTGTGTTAAATCCCTGTAATCAGTTGTTTTCATTAGCCAGATCACTCTGTTCTCAACCACTGTGTAGACTTGAGTGAAAATTTTCCTGCTTAGGACAATTTTCCCCCATTTTCCCACAAGTTGGAAAAAAGCAGAAGTATCTGATTTTGAACTTGAAACTTAAATGTTTCTTTACCCTCTGAAATGCCTTATCATCTGTAGTGAAGGTTGCCAGTTATCACACCTGGCAATTACCTGACAAGAGACCAAGTTTTAGGGCAGCTCTGCAAATTTTAAGAGAGGAAACAAGGGCCTGTGGAAATCAAAGTCAAAACATCACTAAAGATCTGATGGATAAATGATTATGTTTCATTGGAAAGGGTCACTCTTGCATTCTTGAAACTCATAAACCCTGCAAGACTGAACAGTTAATATGGTTCGTCCTTTTAGGTAAGAAAGTATATCTCAGGTATTCAAATGGTAAAAAATGCCAGGATTAAATTATCTGTGCAAACTAAAGTAATTTTCCTTGTGAATAGGGATTAGGATAGCTTCTCATCACATGACTGCTCAATTTTCCCACAGGTCCCCAACCTTAATTATTTGCCATTTGCATTACTAATTAATACAGGCTCCCACATTCTATGTGACATCTGAAAATGTAATACAAACTGTAAATCACTGGGATGCTCTCGGAAAACATCCCATTAAATTATCACTGAGCAGGTAAATGCCAAAAATGAACATCAGCCAGCCCCACAGCTGGGGATATACGACAGGTAGAGAGTCAGAGGGTTTTCCTTACTCTTGGACTTCTCCAACCATAGGCGAAGCTGCAACACTGCACTGGTGACAATCCAGCCATTTCTATGGAGGTTCTTGCTTGTTGGTACAAATACTGGTACAAAATTGTTGGTACAAATACTTGCTTGTTGGTACAAATACTGGAAAGATGTGTTGTCAAGCTCTAGAAAGAGGTAGTGCACACTTAACACACTTGCCCATGTTCCTCGCACTCCAAGATGATTTTTATCTGAATGTTCATGTGATTGGCGGTAAAGCAGATGCCCACCTCCATACTCAGAGCAGGGCTGCAGTCTTTGCATTGATCAAATGCCATATTTTTCTCTCTGGAAAAGACTTGTGGCTGATAATTTACAGCATTTGTCAACCCTTCCTTGTTAAAAGGTTAATGTCTTTCCAGCACTGGTGAATAGCATCCCTTTTCTGAGTTTTTGGTGAAGCTGGATTCCCTCTGTAGTCTTAATGCTGCCCATTCCTGCTGTACCTTTCCATGCTTTCTGTGAGCAGCAGCCTGTCCTTCCTTCTGGCCTGATGAGCACAAGTCAGCTCTGAATGAAAGCACAGTACTTTTACTGAAGGGACCACCAAGTTCAACTAAACCTCTCATAGCTCCTGTGTGTGACAGCAAAGGTAAGGACAGAGGCACAAACTGACAGAGCAGTACTGGTTAGAGAGCTCAGCACCAGAGCACGGTGCTTATTTTGTGTGAGGGTGACATGTCCCTTTTTGCCTAGTTGGTTGTATTTCTTTCTGTTTTGGTGTGTTTAGATTAATGTTAGGATCTCTGTCAGAAAGGGGCAAGTCACAGAGCCTGACTGCTCCTGCCTATTACTTGTTCTTCCAGTTGCAACCTTCTAGGAGAGCCAAACTATCCACTTCTAAGCAGTGTCTAAGAATTGGAAGTGAAGGGGTTTTTTTTAATCAAAATGCCTAAATGTCTAAAATTCTCAAGCAAGTGGATTTGGCTTTCTAACAAAAGATTGTGATTGTGAGAGCCCTCCCTATGTGGACTTTTTTCTTTTACGGTCTTCCAAGCACATTTGCCCTGCTACGACTCTTGTCTTGCAAAGGCAGGAAGGCTCCTGGATTTCCTGTCTTTACCCAATGAACATCACTTAGCATCCAGCCAGAAGGCTTGGTCAGGATGAAAACAATATTGAATTTTTGAGATCTCATTTATTTAAGAGAGTAAAACGTCTTTCTTCTCAAAGTGCTTCTCTTTAGCTTTCATTTCCTGTGCACAGAGTAGCTTTGTCTTAAATACAATAATTAAGTTGTTGACCTTCCTTAGAGGTCAAAAATAGCTTCCCTTTAGAGAAAGATAAAAACAAGCAATAATAGATACTTTGACTGGTTTAAGATACTTGGTCTGCGTATCCGTGATGTTGCTATAACTTCAGCTGGATATTTTTCTCAAGATAATTCAGGGTGACATGCTGTTGATCCATTTATTTTGGTAGGAACATAGTATTTACTGGAATTGTGTTTTCCCTGTTCAATAGAAGAAAAAAAATTCTATTGTAACTTCATCAAAGAGCGCGAGGTAGCATGCATATAGTCCAATGACAATGTTTAATGCAATTTTAAAATGGCATTTTTACTCTATATTAGTGATTTTTTTTCTCTAATCATCTGAGAATGTTTTTTCAAGATCAAATATAAGAATGGAGAAGCCCAGACATTTTCATGCATTATACAAGGCAAATTGCCGTTCTTTTCATACTGCTCTTTTTTTTTTTTATGTGAACATTCACATTCTCCTCCTTGTAAAATTGCACATTTCTCATTTTTATAGTTTTCCTTAATTCTTCTTTTTAAATATGACTGCTAGTTTACATTAATGTTCCTAATAGTCTGATGTTACATTCCATATGGGATGTGAGATTATGCCAGCAGTTCAGTTTGCAGGAGCTGTGCCTAAGTGAGGCACTGGGATCATCTGATCAGTTTGAATAAGTATTAGCAGCAAGTTTTACTTCTTTTTTATGGAAATGTGAGATCTTGTCCATGGCATGGAAATTGGAGGTTGGATTGTGCTTTACAAACTGGGTAAGAAATAGAAATGACTGCAGGTGGAAGAAATCTGTAAATTCCAGTGATAGGAGGCCCTGTTGTTAATTTGTGCAAATGGCAATAGATGCTGGAATTAAACAGCATGTAGGAGTAAGGAAAAGCAAACAGGCATCTACCTCCACAACTGGAATAAGATAGGGCAGCCTTCATACTTTTATGAAACCTTCTATCATAAACCCTTATATTCCCTGTACCTTTCTTATTCCTTCCAGAAGCTTTTTTCGAACTTTCAGATTTCCTTTTCTGCTGCAGGCCATAGAATGAAGTCTGAAAGGGCAAGGTATACAGCCCTAAAGAAGCCCAAATGTACATGTGCTCTTGGAGGAAAGAGAACTAACTCCCATCACAGCCAAGACTGAAGTTCACTCCATTTCTCGCTGTTGTTCTGCTTCATAGCTATTAATACATAAGCAATCCCCTCCTCGTTCACCAAAACCCTTAAATTCATCACACTGTCCCATTATGGTAAATTAAAGTCAAATATGCCTTAATGACAGGGGGGTTAAGTGGAAAAAAGTCAAGCCTAAGCAAAGCATCTTTTTGTTTCCGAAGCAAAAGAGCAATGCTGGTATCTAATTTTGGACCCCAGGGAAATGCCTCGATACTGAAGTGGTCAGCACCACGTACAAACTTAGTGAGAGCCTGGTATTCCCCACTGCCAACAGTCATTCAGACTGTGTGGGTACCCCTCAAAACCCCTAAGTAGAAGCTATGGTTGCAGTTCTTTCAGCCATTTTAGGGCTTTGTAGGTAAATGTGGTCCAGCAGCATCAAAAGGCAGTTCTGTTTCTAATAAAGATTAAAAAATATTTTTGAACAACCCTCCTCGTTCCTTACTATTATACGGTATTAAAATATAAGAGTGCAGCCAAAGAGAATAGAAAACAAAGAGAAAAGCCTTTTAAAAAAATTCCACATTTTTATATCCTTTCCCTACTAACCCACCACAGAATTCAAGGGTGGGGGATTAGAGGGCTGAAAAAATCTTCATATGGTGCCAAAAATTCCCCACAGATCTCTCTGGTCCCTCAGCATTTGGCTATTTAAAGCAAACACATTATGTTTTAGATGCTAGTTTAGATCCATTTTCCATATGAGGAGGTGGGATGTAATTAATTAGCTGTTCTTTTGATTTCTAAGTATCACATGTACATTTCATAAGGGCATGTACTTTTGACAGGCTGGAAAAAGGAAATAAAATACAAGTTGCACCAGTTAAGTCTTCCGTGTACAAATGATGGATCAGCAGGGGATTGCTACCAATGCTGATTGAGTCACATGAGTGCTAATACAAACCTAGGGGAAAAAAAAATCTGGATGAAATCACAGTATCAGAGTTTAAAGTGTTTATTTTAGTCATAATTGCACTGTTTTTACATAATGTCTTTGATCTGTAGGTTGAAAGGAGGAAAGCCAGTAGTCCCCAGTAGAAGTAACCAAAGATAAACTTCTCTGTACAGTTTAAGAAAATGAAGCCCATAGTCAGAGATACACACATGAACATATAGAGCAGGGAGGTGAAACCCAGGCTTCAGTATGCCAAAAAATATAGTTCATTGCCATTTCAGCTAATGGAGTCTCTTTTATGGATTTCTGCATTTATTTTAACCTTTATGTGGGTCATGTACCAGAGAAAATCCCATGTAACAAAGCAGTCGTGAAAACTGAGGGAAAAACCTTTACATCTCCCATCTAACGTGACAAAAATTAATAATAAATCTGCAAAACTGGAACAGACAGCTAACTCCTCCAGATCCTTCATCAGCACAGAGGTCCAGCTGCTTTTGCTCTATGACCCTGTTGGCCACAGATGGTCTTGGAGATCACTCAGAGGGTCGCCTCCAGACTGGGAGCCAAATTCACCACGACAACAGCAATTTGATGTCTATAATGACTTAAAAAAACAAGTAAAATGAAGAAGCAGCCAAGTCCTCCGTTTCTGCTCTCATACCAGAACTGGATTTACTCGTCAACAGACCCAGGGAGCTGCAGCACCAAAGCAACTGGCTTGTGACCTCACAGGTCAGGGGATGAACCAGAATAAACAAGCCCTATAGTCCCAATTATCTCTCTCTATTTTTTTGCCTCTTTACTTTGTTTTCTAAAGCTAAGGAGCATCTCCTGACTGAAATGCTTGAAGACTGAGGACATAATGATATTCTTTAATTGCACGAGTCCTTTGTCATCTTTATGTCTACCCAGAGGAGAGGAGGTTTGTAGAGGAGCTATGGTTTTATGTGAGGTCTGCTGATGTAGCTGGGAAAACAGACTCTGTTGCACAAATCCTTCCTCTTGGGAGTGCTCTCTTCTGCTGGAAGACCAAATGTGTTTAGGGCATTCAGTGGGTCCCTCCCTGTATATTTGGTGAAAATGTCTGGGCATTATTTTGTGACTGTTCTTTTCTTTACTGTTATGCTTACGTGCCGTTTTCCAAAACAATGCCCCGAGGGTTTCATGTAGGCTGATTCTCCCAGAGCCCTCTCTGTAAGAGCAAAGGAAAAGGCAGGTTCCTTTGTGGGGCGTTTCAGAGCCAGATCTTACCACAGCTGCACCAAACTGCTGAGCAATGCCCCTCTTGCTGAGCTCCAGGGAGGCCCAGGGCAGCTGAGAGAGGCACACTTGAACCTTCCCATCGGCCCACTGTCCCATGCACTGTCGGTCTGTGAATAGATGTAATTGCAAAAGTGAATCACACTTTAATGACAAATGCTTCAAAAACAAAGCTATAAAATTCTTGACTCGGTTATTAACTATAAATGAATTGTTTAGGTTGTTTCCTTCCACAAACCCCACCCCCATTAACTTATTCTTGAGGGGAATGTATTTATGGAGCCATGTGCTTCTCACATGGTTGAGGCTAAAAATAGCTTTAGAAACTCATTCCAGCTAAAACTTAATTTAAAATCCAGTTTGTCAGCCTAACACATTGGTCTTTTAGCCTGGTTTCTTTATTTGTAATGATAGCCTTGACCAGTCTTTTGAGTGCAGATTATTTCCTGTACTGTTCCTGTATTAAATAATATATAAATAAACACACTCCTGAGCTCAAGGAAACCCCCAAATTACATAAAAAATTTATTTTCTCTGCATGGCCTGGACTTCCACTTGGGCAACAAGCAAACTTACTCTCATAAATACACATGTGCACTGTGGAGACATCAGCTCAGGTTTCTTGCTTGATTTGGGTTTTTTGGGGGCTTATCAGTCATTGCAAGTATATTGTCTAAGTACTGAATTGTTTTTCCCATGTTCTTTTTTGTCAGCAATCAGCAAATCAGATCCTTCAAAATGTCTGAACCCTCATGAGTCAAATCCTTCTTCTGTTTATTTCAATATGAGTTTTGTCACTCACTTTAAAGCAGATACTGTAGCCCATAATAGAAATTTGCACAATTCCTGGATGAAAGGGATGTTTTCTCCTTGCCCTAGATAATTAAGTCCAATGCAGAATCTTCCACTCCCATCAGTAGTTGTTTTTTTTTTTCAATTGGTCTTGAGATGACTGTGTCCTGTGCTTCAAGGGTTGAAATCCTTTAGAAAAGAGATTTTCAGCCTGTAGTTTATGAATCTGTGGGGCAGCAACAGGCAGCTGAAGAAAACAAAAGTAATATCAGTAGGCTCAGGAACTGCACAGGGATCCATGTGAAACAAATGCAGCATTCCACATTAAAAAACAGATGGAACACCACTGATTTTGCTAGTACTATGCTATACAAGGGAGTGATTTTGGTCACATAGGAATGCTTAGATTTGCTAAGAAATTTTTTGTTCTTCTAGTTTCAACACTTTTCTGTCTGAATCCCAGTACTCATTTCTACAGTGTTAGGCATTATTTACTTAAAAGTATGGTCCTTTTTGCTTCCAGAATTCATGTCAATTAATGGTGCTGCATTCTCTTTGTCCAATAGGATGGAAGAGGTAATTTCCCTTTGTGTAAACCAGTTACTGTTTTACTTTTCAATCCACTTCTATGTCTGCTCCCTTCCTTCCTTTTCGTCTAGGTCCCTCACATGGGAAAGTTCCTACTTTCCTTCAGCTTTGTTTAGCTTTATCAGTTTTGGGTTGCCTGCTAAATTTAGCAATCACTTCTTAGGTTTATATATACATATATGTGTGTGTGAATTTTTCTGATTAGTCTACTTTTTAAAAATTTGCTGTTTAAATAAATTTCAGTCAGTGGCAGAATTTTGCCCTTTCAGCCCTGATTGTTCAGTCCATGTCATCAGTTCTAGCAGGAGTCTCTCTGCAAGCCCAGGTAACCAACTGTTGTCTGGTATTTTGCTGAAACAATCAAAGAATGTCAGTGGACTGGAGAGGTATCAAATATCTTTTTATGTTATTCTTGCAAGTCCTCTATTTCTTTAAGGATTGTATCAACTATTTGATTTGATACTGGTTTCTACAATAAGTAGATGCCATTACAGATATAACCACTGCTCTACTCAAACCAAAACTGTTTGTAGTCTTCTGCTTCTGAGAGAATTGCCATGCGTTTACTGGAGACAGAATTAAAGCTGCCGTACTTAACTAATTTGCAAAGATTCTGTAGATTTGATAACCAAAAGAAGGAGACAAACCAGAGCAATTTAAACATTTACAGATTCATTTTCCCCCCAGTTAAAAATCAGTTTTTCAGGGAGTCAAATAACATAGGTGAATTTGGTTGGGATTCTTGGGACAGGTTGCAGGCTCAGCATCTTTAAACATCACTACTTTTGTTTATGAGTCTACAATCAGCAGCTTGAATTTCACACACATCTAATTGATCTCTTCACACCTAATGTCTCTAATCACATTTTTAAGCAGGAATGACCATGCCTTCCAGTCCTTTTATATCCTGTATCTGGTTTACACGTACATTCTATATCTATTTCAATTGGAGGGTATGGGGTTTTTTTTAGTTGAAACTGTTAAGTTAGTGAAATCCCTAACGAAAGGGAGGTTAACAGCAAAAGGTGCTTTACACTTTTTGCTTATTGTGTTGATTATTCCTGCAAATTGGAAAGCACTTTGTTTGCATAATCCCTACCTGCAGGGAGGGGGCAGCTACACCCCAGTAATACCAGTTTCAAACTAGAAGAGTAAAACTGATGTAAAACCCCTGTGTCCTTTAGCCTCGAGCAGCAATTGGGAGTTAAAAAGGCAGAAATCAGATTTCAAGCGAGTAAATGCATGCCAAAACCTAGCATTTAATATTAAATTATTTCTTAATGGCATTTTAATGTGGTTGGAAGGGGCACAGTACTCGCTACAAAAGGCAGGAAATTCAGAGTTAGCACCTGTGCACCATCATCTTCTGTGTGCTGGAGCTACTGCTCTGTGACACGTTTGGGGTTTAGCTGCTTCTCTGTTGTCTACACAGTCCAGATTCTGCAGCCTCCTCTGAGGGGTGGCCTCCAGACTCTGGGTGCTCTGCAGCAGCAAATGCCACCAGGAGTGACACTCCCAAATGCAGCTTTCAGGCCTCTTTGTTGAAGCTGGAGTGCCCAGAGCTGAAGAGCTGGGAGTTAAAATCTGCAGCTACCAGTGTTCGCCTTCTGCTTTGGAGCTCCTTTGACTTCATCATTTCCTCTATACATGTCATCACTAGCAATGCCAGTTTAAAATATATCCCACTAATTCAGTACACTTAAGTAGCTCAAAGTTCGAAGGTTTTAAGGGGGGAAAAAAGCAATTGTGAGATTCATGATGAGAGCAGAACAGCAGATTACAGTCCAGGCTCTAACTCCCACAGCCCCCCCAGCGATTAAATACACTGCCAAAAGCTTAAGTGTGGACCAAACTCGGCACAGCTCCAGGGGTTTAGAGGTAGGTGAGGATGAGAACCCTGGCTTGCTGCTTGGCAGGGACAGGGATTTGGAAACCCAGGCCACCACCACATCCACAAAAATCAAAGGACAGCAAGTAGGAGACAAAGTTCTGTTCTCTTTGAAACAAAGAGCTGCCAAAATGTTCGTGTCAGGGATTTTTTCTCTTGCTTTGGGCAGGCAGGGCTGGGTTGCAGCCAAGCAGCTCAGGACCTCAATCGCACCCAGGGACCAAAACAGAAAGTGCAAAAATGGGCACGTGTTTAGGGGAGCTCTGTAAACACAACCTCTGCACACAAACTGTTAAGCATATTCAGGATTTGGAGTTTTTGCTTTGGCATCTCTTTATGTCCTTTAATGAAACTATTGGCAATGAGGTAGTAATTTTTTTTCCTTTGGTTTGAATTTCTAAAAAGCATAATTTCAGCAATTTTTCTCTGTTCTTACACACACACACAAATTGTTTTAGACAGGAAGAAATTGCTTTAGACAGGAAGAATTTTCTAAATTGAGTTAGACTTGAATCAAATAATTGAAAACCTATTTTTAAAAAGCACTGTGGTACTTTGCATTCTTAAAAAAAATTCTTGTATTCCCAATTGTTTTTCAGTAAACTTTCATCGGTCTGTTTAAAGTTCTGCAAGTGTGAATATTCAAATTTCAAACATCTGGCTTCAAAGTCGAGCATTTCAGAAGTACTATATCCCCCCTTACTGCAGAATTGTCGGTAAAACTTCAGCAAAGTCCAACTCTTTTCTTTGCCAAGGGGCTGGTTCTGCATTATTCATTCAAATAGGTTTGTTTTTTTTTTTTCCCATTGACTGGAATGGAAGCAGAATCCATCCTGAAATAGTAGCCCCCCTGGTTTAATCCATGACAAGAGACAAATAAATAGACCCTTTGAAATGAGTTTCATCTTTTGTGTCCCATTTGTTCTCTGATGCAGGTGTCAATTGGATCTTTTCCTGTCTGTCTGTGGTTGAAAAGCAACATGTTATAGTTAAACCCACTTGTAAATTGTAGCATTTTACAGAAGAACTCCCCCGGGGATCTACTAGAAAGCTACTTGAGTTTAAGAACCAGAAGTCAAAAAAGGGTTCATTTGCTTTCCCAGCCTCCTTCTCTCCCCTTCTCATTCTGTTTCAACTAGTTTCTTGTTTTAAAAAGAACTCTCTACTTATATGTCTCATAATGTATATATCTCCATATACAGTAAAAAGATTCTTCATACACAGAGTCTGATCCTGCCTACACTGAAGTTCATTTATTTGTAAATCATGGAAAAGAATTTCCTTTTATAGTGGGCCCAGCCACAAATTTCCTATTTTCTTGAGCCAACAATCTTATCAACAACCTGCTTTGTGGATCTAGGGCTAGAAACTGCCTCAGAGTTTTTAATCTTGTGAAAAGGTGACTCTGGAACTAAAACTGTAAGAAGCTGGCCCAACTGCTCTGCCAGCTGGACAGACTGATTGGCTATCCAGAAAAAAACACCAGCAGCTTCAACAACAACAATAAGCCCACACATGTCACATTTTGAAAGAATGGCATTATGTATAAGAAAATGCACTTGAAATGTATAAACTGTTACATGATATAATTGCATAAAATGAGAAACTTTATAAAGGCTTGATCAGAGGGGGCTGTGCTGTTTACAGTGATGTGTGCCCCTTTTCTGTACCAGTCTTTCAAACCCTCCCATGAGGATTTGTGTAGCATTGCATCACCTCCTGAAGCCAATTCCAACTGCACAAGGATGTTACTAATGAAGAGAGAAGAAAAATCTTAGTTGCTCATTAGCAGAAAGTAACTGTCTCTGTCAGCAAGGTGGAGCTCCAGGTATTGCTTTTTCCACGCCCTTGTGTTTCACACTTGCTCTTGTCTTCAGGGTACTAGAGGAGTTAAAATCTTCTACAGACAGGCCAGCTGCCTTGAATAAACACATACTTTGATCTGCAGTGATTTCCTCAGTTGCAGGTACCAATGCTGAACATTCAAACCATTCTCCCTCTGTCTCTCCCTCTCTCAAGTGCTGAGCATGGCTGTAAAGCCCCCATTAAAGCTGTGTAGAGGGGAGCCTCCTGCCAACCCAGACCAGTGTCTCCATCCAGCCACAGCACTTTGCCAACAACGTCTGCTCTGGCAGGACCAGGAGAGATGTTTGTGTGATTTCCCCAGCGCCTGGTGAGTGTCTGTGCTCCCTGCCTGCTATATACTGGCATGCACCAATCAGGTTTTTGCAAAGGCTCTCTGGAGCTTTCTGCAGCTTCTTTCTGTGCACTGACCACCATCTCATTCAGACCCACTCAGACTTCCACCATTCCACTGTGGACAGTAGGTGAAGCTGTTGCTATCCAAACTGTGCCTGAGAGCACCAGCAATGTGCACATTTGTTTGCCAGACAGCACACTGGAAGTCGGATAGCAGAGAATGGTTTTCTTAGAATTAAATACTTTACATGAGAGGTCCCAGATTCTGTTTTCTTTCTCTGTTGCCTTATTTGACATAAAGTCATCCTCCACATTCCCCAGTTATTCCTGTCCTCTCCTAGCTGGGACATTCCCCAGGGAGTCCCTCACTATTTAGTATTGTGATTATTATTTTAGGTACTGAGGCATCGCAGACATGGGCACTGCTGTGAGAAACATTGCACTAAGGAAGGACACAGAAACAGCCTGCACTTCAACCCTGCTGGAAGGAGCATCTAATTCAACTGCCCATCCTTAGTCCAGGAGGAATTAATTTGACACCTCAGCAACTTAATAAAAAGCATTAAACACATGTGCTAGTTCAAATTGTTTTTTCACCTGCTGTAGTAACTGAGCCTATTCTATGGTGTTTCCTTACAGCCAAACACCTTTACTGGGCATGTTGTCACAATCCCTGCAGAGCAAAGATTTACTTTCCATAAAAGCTTTTTTCCTGCATTTCAGAAAAAATGTTTATTTTAAAAGACCAGTCACAGATCATTCAGCTGTCTCTGCAGGGAATACAGCATTTGTCATTAGGCTCTGACTTGGTGTACCAATGGCCCTCAGAGAAAGAGGCAAATGGCAGGGAAAGAACCTGCCCCCACTCTCCATGTTTCTGCCACCTTTGTTGAACAAAGTTCTTCTCTAATGACAGGATTGTGGAACTTTTCCTCTTACGTCAGCTTGTGGTGTGCAGTGCTTATCTGGAAACTTTTGCTTTATAGAAGAGAGTGTTTATCATTAGTACTGTTTGGTTCCTAAAGCACTGGCTCAAAATTGGGCTGAGAAATTTTAGTGTAAATTCAGCACTTCAATATTTAATTACTGGAGTGTTAGAATATGCAGGTTTCAAAACCAAATGTTTCATTGATGTGGCATAACTTTGACTTGACAAAGCACTGCACAAAGATATTAGGAAACACAAACGTGTTGGCTACCAAGCAGAGGAACTGACTGAGCAAAATCAATAAAATAAAGCCCCTTGATCTCCTTTCCAGGAGGAATAACTAGACTAGGCAGATCCTTACCTGTGCCAGTGCAGCAACTCACTAACAGGAGTTCAAGTCCCTTTGCACAGGCTGTGCTACAGGTGTGTTAAATCACGCAGATGAAGCAAGGTGACATTTAAAACCTGAGGTCATTCAGAAATGAGGTCTATTTTCTTCACCTCTGGGAATGAAGGTCCTCCTGCAATGGACACAGGTAAACACCTCTTTTAGGAGACAGGCCTTCATCTCACCCACCATCACAGCATTCACTATGAAATCCTCTTTTCCCTTTCCTGCTGCAGAGCTGTCCTTCAGCCTGAATTTGCCTTATGTTTATATTATTATTATTATTATTATTATTATTATTATTATTATTAAGTTTCTTATCTCCAGAGTCACAAAAGCAGTCTTGAAAAAAGCCAATTGCAAGCCAATAATGTGATATTTTCCCTGCGGAAGTGAAGAGTTTAAAACCATAGGTGCAGAAGGCATGAATTGTTCTGTTTATTTCTATTTTTTTTTAAACTCTCAAAAACACTGGCTGCTGCACTGCTGGACATAGGATAAGACCTATCAGAAGCAATCAAGAAATTCAAGCCTTAGTCAAACAATACCTTAGGGTAATTTACATCTTTTTCAGCTGTCAACTATGCCAGGATCACCTCCTTCCTCTGAATTTAACTCCCACCAGACCTGTTTGGGTACTGCTATGCACACACAGACAGCCTGTGTACGCACAGGGTGAGCTGCAGCCTTATTTATTTTATGTAATAATTTGAATTTAGTGATAAATTTGGCTGAGTCAAGTTAGTGGATGAGCCAATCTAATGGCTCACTGCTGCCAAAACAGGGGGCTGCCTCCCTGCTCTGGGCCAGGGGGCCATCTCTGTCACATGGGTCACTGCTGCCAGAAAACCACCAGGAACAATGGTAAATCAATCAGAGTCGGAGCCTTTACTCTGTTTGAAACACTCAGCTTCACTGCACCCAACCCAGGCACTTTTGCAGTGCTAAAACTCTCTTCAGAGGAAAGGCATTTGCTGGTTTCACTGTATTTCTCCAAAGAGGCAAATTTGCCTTGTGGCAAGCTCTCATGAAAGTCAGCAGAATTCAGAGTCTTTGGGCACTTCTGGAAAACCTTGCCTGACATGCTGGTTCCTACAGTCCCATACTGCCACAGCTTGGCAAATGCTCCAGTGCAGTTGCACATCATCAGTACAAAAATGTGCAGCATATTGAAAAGTGAAAATGTGGCAGAGTGTAAAATAAAGAGAATTTGGTATTAAAAAACCCAGCCTAGCAGTTAGGAAACTGGACGAGACTGTTTTTTCTGTTTTCTCCATTTCCATATTCCATAATCCAGACTCATTATACATTTCCGGTTTGGCTTCAATTTTTAATAAAGTGGCTGCTGAATTTCCAGCCTGTCACACAGGCACTGCAGAATTCAGAAATCTTGACCCCAGCTGGTGGCAAAATATGTAGACGGGAAGAAAAGCACCAGTGGAGAAGGAGAAGCAGGAAAATTGAGAACTCTAAGCTAATCAGTTCTTTTAAAAAGAGGTTGGTTACTATTCAAGTAGTAATTTATTGAGATAAAGGAACCATGAGTCACAGAAAGACTTAGGTTGCCTGCAAGGGAATGTTATTCTTTTCTTTTTTTTTTTTTTTTCTTTTTTTTTTTCCTTTTTTTTTTTTTTTTTTTTTTTTTTTTTTGAGAGAAGACCCTTGTGTGTGCATTTGCAGCTTATAGCTAAGAGGTTGGAGCTAGAAAGCTAATCAGCCATTCTGTCTCCTATCTGCTGATCTGCTGGCGTTGGGGGAAGGGGAATGTGGGCAAACAGGCATTAAATTCCACTGGCTGGCGGGCGACAGGAAGGTATTCCTTTATAAGCAGCATCCAAGATGATGAGCCATAAAGCAAAGCCCCTGTGAGGAAGCAGGGGAAGAGGTAGGGAAAGCTTTAACCATCTATCTCAACCCAGCCTTGCTCAATGCTTGCCAGAGCAGAGGTCACCACCAACAATAATAACCCTGGAGAAGCCAGACGTATGCTTTCCATTCACCAATAATCTACAAAGCATTTTAGGGTGAAATCCTGGCTTCTCTGAAGTCAATGGGAGCTTTGCCAAGGACTTCAGTGGAGCCAGGTTTTCATCCCTGATAAATTTAAAGCAACCCCCAGGCTTAAAGATGAAACAACAGCATCCTGGGAGTGGGTGCAGGCTGAGGACCAGCAATGCTTCTCTGAAAAGCTGTCAGATCTTACAGGCAGGATGCCTTCACAGTACTGGAGCAATACCAGGATGGACAGTAAAGGGGTAAAGTGGACAATCAGGTAAACACCAATAATTTTTAATTGCTGGGACTGCTTCAGTATAGGACCCCACTGAGTCTTGATACTGTGACATAAAACCCAGTGGTCTTTCTCACTTCTGAGATAAAGCAAATGAAGCTAGTTATGTTGGTTTATATTATATCACACTGATTTTTTTTTTTTCTCTCCCCTTCTTATCCAGGATTTTCATGTTGGCTTGAAGGTTGTCACCTGGTGGCACTCATCCAAAGTGAGGATTTTTCACACTTGACCAGGTACAATCAATGAAATGAAGCAAAATGTTCATTTCAGTCACTAGGACCACCCAGCCTCTGCAATGTGCTGTGTGTCAGGCAATACTTTGGTTTTCAGGACTCAACATCAACCGTAGGTGCCTGCACAGCAATGAAGAGGGGATGGCCCCAGGCAGTGTGGTGGACAGTACATGGGGTGATAAGCTGTGATGGCTACGGCAGGAGACAGGAGCATCACCATCAGGACATGTCAGCAAGGACATGACAAATTCAGCCCTGGACAAAGTTTGTTGGCCTGGAGCACTGAAGGTGGTACAGTGGTATTTTTGTTGGCAGGCTGGTGTAAGGGAGACCCTGGGCCTTTCTTCTGGCAGTGTCATAGCTGTAGCCAACAGGCTCCTGAAACACCTCCCAGGAGAGAGTCCTCACCCCGTGGTGGAGGCTGCAACATGGACAGCCACTACTCGCTCTTGAAGCTGTGCGACGAGGAACATGGGATCTGTGAGGTGTGCGAGAGGCAGGGTATCAGAGGACCTCCCATAGCTTACTGACTGCCATCACGTGAGCTGAGCTACACCACCTGACTGGGCACTATGGTGGTCATCAAAGAGCTTGGGCTTATTTCCCAATGGCTCTTGCTATTTCCCCTGGCACTGGCAAGAAGCTGGGAGTGCACCGGAGCTGAGTCTGCCTTTATCACTGGAAGGAAGAGAAATAGAAGGTAAAAGCTGGAGGTGGAGGGGTGAAGTGTGAGCTGAGAACTTTTACAGGGAGCTATCACAGGAACACACCTCTCTTATCCCAGCATCACTGTCAGACCCACTTGTTGATCCACTTCCTGTTGAGTGCCCACAACCACATCCCAGGAGCAGTATCCCCCTTATGCCAGCTATGAATCTCCTCCTTCTGATGAACCCTGACTTCATCTTCCAGGGACTAAATGGTGGCTGCTTGAGCATGTGTCCACCCAGCTGGGAAAAGAGAAATTTCCCCTTTGCTTTTAAATCCATCTCCCCTACAGGTCTTGATTCAGCCATCTGGACTCATCGATGAAGTCATCTGAAGAGTGTTTGTGAATTTAAAGGGACATCTCCAGAGCATGCACGTGCCCACTCCTGCATCGCTGCCCCAGACAGCCACACAGGCAGCAGCGTCATTCCCAAGTGCCACTTTTACACCAACTTTTTCCAGTGGGAAGAGGCTTTGGTTCCTTGCTGCCATCCACTTGCAGCTGAGAGCAGCACTGCTCTGTCCCTCCCTAGCTTTGCACAACAGCTCAATGCATTAATGTGCCACAAGGAGATGCACACCAGTACGGGCCCATCTCATCTGGATTAAAGATGTCTTTCCGTTCCATTTCATAAGGCAAGGGAGAACTTGCATTACCCAGAGCTCAGCGGCAGATCCATGTGTGTGTTTTAAACCAGACTGTCACTCAGACTGTTTCGCATTACGAGCCTTCAGTCTTGCTCTGGCTGTCGACTGGTACTATTAAGCTCTGAAATACAGAACTCATGTGCCAAGTTTCCACTTTTCTTCAACAGCCGGAATTCACTAGGTATGGTCAGACTTCGTCAAACCTGAAGGCTGTGGTCATGAGTGAGTCAGACTCATGTCTCGTACTCTTCCAGAGATAACCAGGACACTTGTGCCTCTTGGCTGCCAAGCCTGCCTCCTGTAGCTGCCCTGCTTCTGCTCACTGCCACCAGGATCACAGCAAGGGTGGCAGGAGGAGAGCCAAGGCCAAGCGATGACAACTGAAGTACAATCAGTGTTTTTATCTTCTCAATATTTTGATTAAAAAAAAATATTTTGAAAAAAAAAAAAGGCACCACATTTTTTAAAAGCCATGTGACAGTCCCACAGGCTGTTATGGTTTTATGCAGTATTGAATAGCTCTGTATGATCCAAGAGCATCGGTGCCATACCGGGTATTTTTCGACAAGTGATTTCACAAGAATTGTACCTCTGACACACTCAGGGCAGACCCATCTGCCATGCACTATCATCTGTGCTGATCATTCCTACTGCAGTGCTAACATGGAGTATGTTTGTGGATTTGAAAATCCTTAAATCTGAAGGTTTGGGGCTTGTGGCTTTTGGTCTCATCTTCAATGATACCCCAGTGTAATTATATTAACTCTATTCTTGCCTGATTCCTGTGCAATCATTGACAGTGGCTATCAACTGAAGAGTACAAGACATCATTCTGACTCACTCATGACCACAGCCTTCAGATGCTCCAAGACCTTCAAGGAACTTCCAGTGAGTTCTGGTTCTCCTCATGCTCAAAAGTGCCCGTTTTCCAGGGCACAGTGTGGGCTAAGGCTCCCATGATGTGCCTTGTCCCAGCTGGCACTGCACACTGGAAGAACATCTCACCCTCACCTTGCAGGAAAACCTGTGGAGGACACTGGTCTCCAGATGAAAAAGTTTCATTTTTCCCCAGTTTAGACATTTTAGACCAATTCAGCCTCTCAGCTGTCACGTATTCACAAATTGTTCGTATCCTCATTTTTACACATAACATTCCCAATTGCGCAAGAACGACAGCAAAGATTCCAAAACTCCCATTTTTTGTTCTGTGGCTTTATTTATGCTTCAAGTTGATTTGAGCTCTGTTTGTTCTTGTTACACTGAGCTGCACCTTGAGCACCCACAAAGAGGTCCAGCTCCCTCAGACCAGATGCTGAGATATTAACTTATAGCAAGTGATAATCCAACCCTCATTTTCACATATTTTCAAGTCCACATTACTTTTAAATTTGAGATCCTCCCATCTGAGAGAGAAAGGTTTTTCCACAGTACTAAGACAGGTCAGCAACCAAGAGGAAGAGTAAGGACTGTCAAACCCTGACTGGAGTCCCGCTAGGGACGCAGAGACCAACTGAAAGAGACGTGTCTCTCCAGGGGAGATCCATCCCAGCCTTGCAGAGATCCCAGTCGGGATGCAAGGTGCAGCCGTGTGTGGGAAGGGATGTCCTGGCAAAGCAGGGCACGGAGAGGAGCAGGTCGGCACGGGGAGGAGGGGAGCAGGGTTGCGGGGGACACGCTAGGCTGGAGCAGGAGCTGCAGAGAGGGCGAAGGAAAAGGAGGGGAGCAGGGGAAGGAGGCAGGGCAGTATAAAAGCATCCGACACGTACCTCTCCTGACACAGAGCGAGGGGGCGAGAAAGTGGGTCTGGAAGCAGCAGCAGCCAGGAGGAGCGGCAGCCGCTTGCAAACACACACGCACGGTGGCAGGAGAGAGTGCGGCGCTACCCCTGCCAGCCCTACGGCACTGGAGGAAAGAGAGAGGAGAGATGGAGCCAGGTATCCAGCTCGCCGGGAGGGCAGCGGGCAGCTGAAGCTTTTTGCAGCCCCTCGACCTCCGCCCCCTATCCCATTTCCCACGGCTGAGCCAGGGGGTAGAGAGGAAAAGGAAGGGGGACGGGAGAGGGAAGCTGCAATCTGCCCCTTTTTGCCCGGGGAGCTCGCAGCTCGAGGGTTGGGAGCCGGCGGGGGTCGCGGCGCGCCCCACTCCGTCGCCCCCGCACCGCGAGGGGCCGGAGCAGCGCGGGCCCGGCGGGGCGGGCAGGGCAGGGCGACGCCTCGACGGGCGTCGGGAGGGGAGGGGGGAGCGGCGGGGCGGGCGAGGACACGGCGGCGGCAGCGGGGGAAGCTGGTTCAGGGGCCACCCCCATCCCCGCGCGCGGAGGGAGGCGATAGCCCCGAGCTCTCTCCTCCCCTCGGAGCGTCCCGGCTTCCCCGCCATGTGAGACTCGTCCCCGGCTCCCCCGCCTCGCTCTCCTCCCTCCTCCCTCTCCCTCGCACACATACTCCCGGCTCCCCCCGTCCTCGCAGCGTGTCCCCGCCGGCCGCCGAAACCCGCTGCTCTCCGCCGGCCGCGGCTCCCCGAGGCGGCGGGGGTTCGGCCACCCGCTCCCTCCTTCCGACGGCCCGCGGTGCCTCTGGCTTGCAGGGCTGCCCGCAGAGACGCCGCCGGCCTCGGGTACCTGCCGCCCGCCGCCGGGCAGCGCCGGGACTCTGGCCGCCGCCGCGGCATCCCGCCCCGACGTGGCTCCGCCGTGGTGCGGCGGCCCCCGCTGCTGCTGCTGCTGCTGTTGCTGCCGCCGCTGCCCCGCGCCCGCCGCCCGCCCCACCGACGCCGAGAGCGGCGCGGTCCCCGCCGCCCGTCCTGCGGCTCCTGGGGCCGCCGCCGGGGCCGCTCCGGTGGCGGCCCCGGCGGCGGCGGCCGCCGCGGCTCCTCCTCCTCCTCCGCCTCCTCCGCGTCCGCCGCCGCCGCCGCGGGGCCCTAAAGCCGCCCGGCTCAAGAGGATGGTGCGGCTGGCGGCCGAGCTGCTGCTGCTGCTGGGGCTGCTCCTGCTCACCTTGCACATCACCGTGCTGCGCGGCGGCGGGGAGCCCCACGCCCCCACAGGTGCCGGCAACCACAGCCAGCGGCAGGTGAGTGCCGCCCCGCCTCCCCCACCACCCTCCCGCGTCCCCCGGAGCCGTCGGGGGCGGCCGGGCAGCGCGGGGCTGGCCGAGCTGACGGGAGCCGGCGCCGTGCACCTGCCCCGTCTGCCTTCCCCTCCTCCTTCTCACGCCGCCCGCGCCCGTCGCGATCCCGAGGGCTCCCCCGCCCGAGGGCTTTCCCCGGGCGCTTACGGGGTGTCCCTCGCCCTCCTTGGCTTTACGCTGTCGGGGGCAGCGGTGGCAAAGGCAGAGCTGCTCCGGCGCCGCGGTTCGATGCCTTGCGGGAGGCGTCGGAGCGGCTCCCACGCGTGTTCCCGCAGCGGACGACGGCCAGCACATCTGAGGAGCCTGTGGGGCAGGCAAGGGATGGAAGCAGCCGTGTCAGGCACGGCATGTCCCACCCAGGGCATCCCTTCTTGGGGGCACAGGGTGAGAGGGGAACAGATGGGTGTATGGTCTCAGGAAATACTGGAAATAAGTGTATGGCTTTCCTTGGAAAGCATCAAGAGACAGTCCTGAAACAGGCAAGCAACTTAGGGTCATAAGTGCTCGTGATGTGAAGGACAGCGCTTGTGACCCAGCTAGCCCATTCCTGTCTTTTGAAAGACTTCTCCCATGAAACTCCACTGTGTATTATGTCCGACAGAGGTGAAGGACTTTTTTTTGTTCTTTTTCGGTATTTTTGCAGGTCGTTCTTTTTATTCAGTATCATATGCTGCCATTTATTTATAATACTTGGAGACAGTGATCAAAGCTGCAGAATCACCAACATCTGCAGGCAAAGCTTGTAAATCTCTGGTCAGTTGCATGTGCCCTGGCCAAATCTCTTCTCCTCCATCCAAGTGGTAAAATAAAATCAACTACCAAGTCATGTGATAAACTGACCAAAAAAATGTCATAATTATTATCACCATAAATGTATGTAAACCATCCATCATCTAGGTAAGAATCATAGCACCAGCAGAGTATAAAAGCCTTGGAAAAGTAAGGAGAGTGCAGGCTGTGCTGGTCACTGTATGCATGGGATCCCCAGCTGGTGGTCCACAAAATGAACCCACTAGCCACGGGAGGGAAGGCAGAGCTGCAGGCTCAACATCCCAGTCTCAGCCTGAAGTCAGGTCCCCCTAACTCAGAAAAACCTCCTGCTGAACTTGGTGGGAGTCCTGGTTAGGCGTGCTGAGCTGAGCACTGCGGGTAAGGCCCCACCATGCTGTCGCTGCAGTTTTATCACCGGCTTGACATTCCAGGATGTTTGTTTTTAATATCTGCAAGATTTCTGGTAATAATGTTTTATAAATGATGCTTTCTTTTCTCCTGGGCACAGGGAATGCCTTTTTAAATGATGTTCCTTGGAAAAGTAAATTTGGAGAGGTTTTTTATGAGGTGTTTGCTATCATTAGAATAACCCTGAATCTGCCTTTTCTTGACAGGCTTGTAACATAATGAGAGAAACATCTGGGCAAGTGGGAACTCTGGGTGATGCCATTTCCCTGAGGAGCTCCTTTTAGAGCACTGTTGTAAGGTTAGGGTGAAACGAGGAAAATCATCTTCAGATAATTATCCTGGGTTATTATCATTGTAGTTGGCTGTCTCAGGAAAACCTGTAGATTGTTGACTTCAAAAATTTGTTCTGTTCGGTGATGTTTTACAGATTACCTTAATAAACTCTGTGCCTTTAAGCACCGTGATAGCTTTAGCAGTTCATATTTTCATAATGTTTTGCCATTTGTAAAATTGAAATTCTTATATACCTCCCAACTCCATTGATTCTGCAGTTATGTATTTGAGAGACAACGTCTGTACAAAACATTACGGGGGAAAAGGATATTGATTAGAGCAATTGGTTAAACAGATGGAAGTCTATCAATTTTCTGGTTTTGTAACTTCCAGGGATTCTATTGCTAGCTGGATTCTATTGCTTTAGAAAGTTGCACTTAAACAGGCAGATTCTTCCATTCAGAGCACCACAATATAAATCTCAATGAGAAGTTTGCACTGGGATCTTCTGATTTTGGCAGGTTTTGGGCTCTATCATGGCACGTGCTGAAGTAAATGCAAAAATCCTAGTGCACTGCACTCACAGGGAGAGAATCAGTTTGGGAAAGGAAACTGCACAAAGTCAGACTTTTTGATATAAGCACTTAGACAGCTCTCAGGGTTTTTCTGTCCTGGTACATTTGTGGAGAGGAGTGATTGTGAGGAGTAGATCGGTGTTGCTTTTGATGAAATTTCACTTGAAGAAGTGTGGTAAATCCAGGAAAGAGTAATCTTAGCAACAACTGTTTATTAGATGTCTTTCGACATGGCAAATTTGTATCAAAAGTCCCTGGCAATTATCAAACAGAGGACATGGTGTATTAGGACTTAGGCAGTCTGTTTGCACAAATGAGGTAGTCAGAATTGGGCCCTTTTTACATGAAATGAATTCAGGAAGAATCCTTAGTAATCTTAAAATATTATTGGAGACTTAAATAGTCTAAAACACTTGTAAGCATTTGAAGTCTGATTCAGTAAGAGAGGAAGAGCTTCTCTTTTTCCCACCCCTTGGTCCTTCAAATGAAGGAAGGATTTTGTAGGATAGTTTTTGTTTTCTTTTTGTCTTTCAGTTGGAAGGGTGGAAGAAAACAATTGGTCACGGCAGCTGTAACAGTGATACAACCACTCTGCTACTGACCCCTTGCTCTTACCTGATTGGCACAAAACTCTCTCCTTTGCTTCTCCTGCTTTGGTTGCTAACCCTTAGGTTCAATCCCATTTCCCTGTTCTGTCCTTTCCTAGTGCCAGCTGCCCACAAAAAATTAATTGGACTGAGAGATGAAAGAAATATAGAAAAAAAAACCTCTTCCACCCTAAAATTAAGCAAGTTATTTTTCCTTCCTCTTGTTTTTTTCCCTTTGGTGCCCTTCTCCATGCTGTGTGTGTCTCCAGAGATTCCAGATGTCTGGGATTGTCTTGTGCTGCTGTGACTGGCTGTGAAGGAGAAGCAGTGAGGAGAAAATCCTGATGTACTCCTGAGGTCCTCTTTGGGATGGGTGAGGTACAAGCACAGGCTCCCTTGGTTCACTGCTGCAGTGATGGTTGCTGGACCTCCAGTTTCATGCAGTTTTCCTCCAGTGGCTGCAGTTTCATGCTGCTGTTAGAACTGGGTTGTGGCAGGGCAAATGAGCACAAAATGGGAAATCCACATTGGAGCTGTGAAATAGCTCACAGTTTTGAGTTATGAGAGGGAATCAGCCTTGTGTTTCTCAGTCAGATTTTATTCCCTTCCTTCCATCTCTTCTGACAGGAAAAAAGAAAAATGGAGAACTGGGGAGGGGGGAGATCTTTTTCTGCTGAGAATTCAACTAGGTCTAATTTAATTATCATCCAGAAGCTGTTCTGGAGCATATTTATGAAATAAAGAAGTACAAACTTTCTTTTCTGAAGAAGAGCAAATGAAGCTATATTAAGAGATGGAAAAAAGCAGCTTGGGTATGTTTTTATCTTTTTACATAGTTCTAAAACCAAAGGAAGGCTTGGACATAAATTTTGGAAGACATTTTTAATACTTTATGATGCTCTAAAATCTGTGCTTTCATTCTGAGAGAAAATATTTCATCGTGAAGTTTATCCCCTTCACTTCTAATTTTTCCATAGCAGGCCTTGCACACCAAGAATAACAGTGTTCCCACACCAAAAAAAATGACCTTGTAAAATGCAGTAACAGAGCCACCAACAATATATGCCATAGCACATGAAGTCAGATTCTCCACTGCGATACTTGCACCAGTATTACATTAGCCTGAAACTCAGTAGTTGTGCCTAAAACTGGAGCCGTGTAAGAAAACATAATTTGAAAAGCAGCACAATGCTGTAAACAGATTTTTTTTTTTCCTTTTAATCACTCTGCTCCTGCCCTTGTCCCTGTCTTCAATAAGCGTGCAAGCAATTATGCCATGTTGGAAATGCTCTCTGAGCCCTACCAGAAAAAACATTCTGCTGCTTATAAATGGTTGCACAGGAGTCGCTCTCCAAGCTGCGGGAGTAGCCCTTTACAGGGCTGAGCTCGTAATTTTCTCCCAAGATCCCCAGTTCAATGCCATGAGTAGTTTAGCATTGGTGTGCTGTCTGCTACCTTTGTTGGGGTACATTTCAGTCTTTTCAGGGCTTGTGTGTTCTTGCTGACCCTTGTACTGCATTCAGGCATTTTGTAAAACTATCTCCAGTCAGATAAAGTGGCATATTTCAGCTTTCTGGCTTCCTCAGTTAAGTAGGACTCAAGCTGTTTACTTTGGGAGTGTTTTAGACTTGGTTTTTTTGAAGCTAATTTGAGCTCTGGAGCTTTACATTTGGTTTGCTCTATTAGGAACTGATCATCTAAGTAATCTTTGAAAACCTGTCGATTCCACATTCTGCCTTCTTGTTTTCCAGACTGCCTCTAGCGTGTATAAGGTGCCAGTAGTGGATGTACATCGTATATTTACTATGAACCCTAAATCCTTCTCTGCCTTAAGAGACATTTATACATTGTATAAATATACATATATATTTATACATTTATACATTAATAGCTTTCAGAGCAGGTGGCTTGCGAATTGGCCAGGCTGATTCTCTGTAACCCAGAATCTCTTTTGGTGAGTTCCTCATTGCAGGGGATGCTGTTTTGTGCTTTTTGGCAGTGACACTGAAACCTACCTGTTCTCAGCTTTTCTGTGTAGATTCTTAACTAAGGCTCACCCTTTGGCATATGTACCTCCAGCTATGTACTAAGATTTAGCAGTGGCTTAGACCATGTGCAGTTCATTCTCTCGTCTCCCAAGGGAGGGAACTGTGTGTGCTCTTTAGTGGTTTTGCTGTTGGGCTATGGCTTGTTCCAGGATCCAGGGGGAAGGAAGGGTGATTAGCTTTACGTGTGCTGCTGCTGCATGCATGGAAGCAAAGGATAAAATGGGAAACAAGGGTGAAGGACTGAGGTTGCTGCACTGAGCAGAGGACCATTTTCTGGGATCCACTGCTCCCAGGAGACATTCTTTCTCCTTTCAAATCCAGCTCCCAGAAATCTCCAGAAAGCATTAATTAAATTTCCGTTCATACCTATAACTTTGATTAATTTCATAGCAAACTAAAGTATCCTTGGTGGGAAAGTGCTACACCTTCAGGGTAGGATGTGGCAAGATTTTCAGCATCTTAGACTACTGCAATAATTCAGCACAGGTATCCAAGAATATTTTAGTTATGCCTGCAAGGAACAATATTAGGCAGGTGTGAATGTAACTTCCTGAGTTAAATTTTACCAAGATGTTTGGATGAGGCATCTTTTGCTAAATATCTCTTAAGCTCAACAGCTAACAGTCACTGTACTGCTTATCTTGGATCATCACTGATAAATACCTGGCATTAAATCACAAGGTGCCTCTCTATTTTGTCTCTGTAACTATAGATCAGAGCAGTTTTTTCTTAGCGCTTCATACTGAAGGATCTCTTTGAGTTATTTATTTCTGTTTTGAGCAAGATTTAGGATTGTTTTCCAGCTCTTTATAGTATTGGGCTATTTGTAAGAAAAAAAGCAAAGTGTGTGTTCTAAATTCATCCTGGGCCATCACAGTGTCTTCATGTTCATTCCCATGGTCCTGGAGCCAAACACAAAACACAGTGACTACTACAGGGAGAGGTCCAGTGACATTCCTTGTTTTGCCTTTCTCTTCTCTCAGTTGATCCTTACTGTGCTCTGAGGCTGTGTGTGAGGGCAAAGGGGTTAAAGGGAAACCTGCTACCAGGGGCTTGAGCCCTGTGGCTGAACAGAAGACTCATGGCAATGCAAGGAGTGGTAGGTTTGAAACTGCCTCCTGGGCCAGTCTAGAGCTGTAGTGATTGCCTTTGGTGAGAGTGGAGAGGCCAGGTGCAGGTACAGAGATTCTGGATGGAGCTGTATTGGTACTTTCCACTTTGTTTCATCTAACATAGACAACCAGCACTAGTTCTGGAGTAGCTTTTATTTTTAACTCTTGTTGGTTGTGTAGAGAAGTTTGTTCTACACAGGGAGAACACAATTGGTCACGGCAGCTATAACAGTGATACAACCATTCTGCTACTGACCCCTTGCTCTTACCTGATTGGTATAAAACTCTCTACTTTGCTTCTCCTGCTTTGGTTGCCAACCCTTAGGTTCAATCCCATTTCCCTGTTCTGTCCTTTCCTAGTGCCAGCTGCCCACAAAAAGAGGAGGCCTAGAGCTGCAGCTCTGCTGGTGGCCTCAACAATTTCTTCATCATCGTGCTATGTGGTGCTGGTCAGTGTGTACTCCCTGTGGTTTGTAACATCACTGTTATGACCTTCAGGTAGGTAACAAAGCCCCAGTACTTGGAGGTTCAGCATAGTGAGCTATTTGACACCTTGCTGTGCTGTGGAATTCCTTTGCTGATGAGACATCTATTTAACCAGTACAGGTTATGTTGGATGTAAATTGGGAACTGTGGTTTGAATTCAGCATTGTTCTTTTGTCTCTGCTCATATCTACAACATCTCTGTATCAGTAATCAATGCTGAATTTGTTCCAAAATGGTGGAAAATTCCTTCAAAGAAAACAATGAAAGAATTGTCGATAAGGTGGAAACGCCAGCTGTATTATGTCACAGCATCTGAGAACTTCATAGAAAGTGAAGTCCAGCAGGCAGTAGTATTGATAATGATGCAGACAATGCAGGCTTGGCCTGCCAACATAATGTGTATGTTTGAAAACTTTCTGAAATCATATGTGATAGAGATGACTTCTGAAAATCCAGTCATTGCTAGGTATTCCAGTGGGAAGAAAAAATCAGTTTGCAAATCTCTTATGTTTTCTAAGATGCACTGATTTGTGAACATTCATGCTTAAGATTTTTTCCTTTGTTTTCCTTTATTATGTAAAAGTGCACAGAGTGCAAGTAATGCTAGGAAATTATTTTGCCACTCTTCTCTTATGCTTACATTCTTCTGCATTACTTTAAAATCTTGAAATACACTCATATTTTGAATATATAGATAGACAATTGAGATATTTCTTTACACAAGCGTAAACCTAAAAAATTGAAGCCATGTAATTTTGCTCGGTTCTTACATCCTGATTTAGCCACTTTGGCAGGTTTAACTGTCAGTGTTGGTTGCTTTATGCTCTTCTGGGTATTTTGCCAGTGTTCCTTGCAAACAGATGTGGTGGTACCCAGTTGAGCCTTGTTGTTCTCTTCACAGTGTTGGTTAGTGCTTATTTGGTCCTTTCGTTAAGATTCTTACCTTGCTGTCTGCTTTAAGACTACACTACATAAAAGCCCTTTGAACTGACTGAATAATGTTCAGTTATCAGAAAGGTGACTTTTTAAAGGTATTATTTTTCAGTGGTGTCTTTTTTCCCCTTATTTTGCTTCAAATGTCAACCCAAGCTTATGGAGGTTGAGGTTTTCCAGTACTGTGGTGTAGCTTGTGAGCAATGTGCAGTCTCCAGCCTGAATAGAGACACTCTCAGGAATGAATAATAAAGTGTAACTTTAAAGTGAAAAATACAAAGTGCTTCAGTAAAAGGCAGAAGGAAGCACTCAATGATGCAGTGGTTACTGTTGCACTTTAAGGCCATTGTGCCTATTTTACAAGTTTTAAAGACAGTAAATGCCAGGCTAAATTCATAGTCCAAAGCATAGAGATGAATAACATTTCCAAGAAACAGCGTAGTGAGCTCACTGGTACATCAGCAAGAAGAGAATATTTCCAGTGTTTGTATTTCCATGAACTTTCGATTTGAAATACCAGAAAAAGAAAGAAAACAAAGTGAAATGTAACTTATTATTGTAATAAGGGATGGCTCACCACAGTGGTCACTTCTGTGGCACCAGAATGCTTGGTTAGAGGAGCTGGTGTGGGCGTTACTGGTAAGCAGTTCCTTTATCCTTTTGTCCTTGTTTTTCAAGTGCTTAGAGAACTCATAGACATGGGTCATATCTTTTTTATTCCTCTCTTCTAGCAGTCTAGCCGGACAAAAGCAGGTCTGGAGTTGTTCATCTCTAAAAGCCTTTAATGTAGGGAAGTGCTCCTGAAGATGAGAGGGAAAAATCAGGGATGAAATCTTTCTCTCACACTCTTGGTGGAGTCAGTGCACATTGAAAGGCAGGAGGAGTTCAAAAATCCCTTGGCTTTTATGCTTCTGTGCTAGATCTGCATTCTCAGTGTGTTTAAATTGACCTTGTTCCACTAACTTCCACAAAGCAAGACAAGTCAATGATTTGTGTCAGCTGCAGAGCCAAGATCCTCTTGAATATGAGTCTTTCAAAGCTCAGTTTTTTTACAGAACTGATAAGCACATAGCACATGTCATCAGGACCTCCATCCATAAAGATGAGCTGGGCCTTGGCATGTGGCTTTCTTCATATTGCATGAATTACTTTCCATCTCTTATGTTTCTTTGCACTGAAAAATCCAGGTGTTTGTTCCACAGCAGTTCTTCTTCCTTGGGAAGATTAACATTTCCTCTTTGCCAGCATGGTTGTTGAGATCAGTTCTCATGACAAAACCAGTGAGTTCTCTGTAAGTATCTGTAAAAGCCAAATAGTGCCCCATCTGTTTCTACCACTGGAGCCACTCTAAGAAAAGTGGATTCCTCCTCTTCTAAGGAGCTGTCACTGGATCCATGTCATCCATGGGACAGGTTTAACTTCCTGAATACTCCTTTCAGGCATTTTGCCTTGGCATTCTCATTGAGTTGGGCACTCAGGTACTGAGGTTGGGCACTCAGTCAAAACACCTCCTCGAACAGAGGAATACCCAGGAACGGTGAGCAGGAGGTGAAGTCCTTGCACTGAAAGAGATGTGCTGCAGGCTGTGATGGAAGGACGTAACAGCAGAGAAACTGTAACAGAAATAACAGGGAAGAGGACCTAGTGATAAGACAATTATTTTTTTAAGCTAGTGCTTCAAAAATTAGTTACACAGCTTTGGTATCTTTATTGCCTCAAAAGTAACCCAGCAGCAGCAGTTTTTGCCAGAAGAAACCATCATTACTCCACTGGAAGCAGCTGCTGAAGTTTATCAAGATAAAACATAAATTTGCTTAGTTTTACCTGCTATATGCATCAGTGCAGGATTTTAAAATAAGTGTGAGATTGGTCTCGATATAACACTAGTAACCAGATATCTACTAATGTCTATTTGCACAAGCTACCCAAAGAAACAAAAATTATTAATAGTTTAAAACAGAAAATTAAAACCATAGCTGTCTAGCATAGATTCTGTAACACCCCACTACACTTTCCCCCTGCATCATGTAAATTGTTTATGCACTATTTAATTTCATAGCCAGAATTTGATATAGGAATTGATTAGGAAGATGAGAGCAATAAAACTGTTGCTATCTTTAATGCCTGCTGACACAACTCTCATCTGAAAGTGCCTCTGGAAGTTACCTCAGTAATCAGACTGGAGTTGTTTAAGATGCAGTCTGTATATCAGCATTTTGTGCTCCTGATTTTAAGATTCTCTGGACTGAAGAAGTCTGTAAAGACTCACTGCACAGAGCAGGCTATAATAAAGCAGTTAATGATTCTTGTGACATGAATGCTGCCATTACAGTTTATTTGAATGACACTGGCATTCTGTCTTAAATATATAGCTTTTTATTAGTTGGTTGAGGTTTTTTTTTTTTTTTGAAACCAACTCAATATCAGGCATGGGTATGCATCTTAGCTAAACTATAACCTAGGCAGTCCATGCCTTTTGCCCTGTGAAGTGCCCGGAGTTTTTCAAAGCATGTAACCACAGTGATATTTTTATAAAGGAATGTTCACCTCATGGGATTTTTTTAAGGTGTTCTATTTTTTTTCCAAGTTACAGCTTCACTTTATTGTACATGATGTCCAATAAAAAAGATATATGTCTGTGATTGGACTTTGAAAAAGGGCCATGGTGCCTATTCCATTTAAAGGGAATGAAGTCAAGCAGTAAATTTGCTGGTCGCCCTTTTCATATTGACTGTATCTTGGCCAGCAGTTGGTCTTTGATGTTGTAACAATAGAGCAAAGGCAGAGGAGGAGGAGGATTAGGACCTCCATAATATAAAAACAAGCCTGCATTCATCTTGATTTTTATAGAGCACAGTCCCTGTCTATTGGAGGTTTGCAGTATAAGCTTAATATTCTGCAGAAGAGTACGGCAACTTTAACATTTGCAGGTGGCTTACAATTCATCCATCATTACTCCTACCATCTCTTCTTAATTCAGTTTGTTTAGGCATTCAGCATTTGACTTTTTCTATCTTGTTATTCCTTTCTACAAGAGGAAAACAGATGTTTTTCAGGCAGGACAGAGCTTCTGGGGTATTGCTTTCCGCTTTGGGGGTTGATCATCGCATTATTTATGAAAGGCTCACTGCAGCTGGCCAATAGAGTATCTATTCCTCACCTTGTGCTTTAGAGTCCAGGCTTTTATTGGGAAAGAATGAGGGACTTGATATGTGTGTATCTAACATTTGTGAATATATATCTCAAACGGGACCCAGGGCAGCCACACTGCCTGTGACATCAGGTGTACCAAAAGAATAGTGAGAGAGGTTTCAGATGAGATGTTTAGCCTGGTAGAGTCCTGGAGAATTTTTATGTGTATTGAAATGGTAGCAGCAGTAGCTATCAATCCAAACATGCAGGAGGAAAAGGGTCATCCATTTCCTGAAAATGTTCAAGGTACCAAGATGTGCTAAGTGCTGGTGGGAGCAGATGGGCTTCAAAATGTGAGAAGAGCTTGGAAAGAGACAAATAATCCATAATGTGCCATTGCAGCCATGTGTGCAGCATAGCAAATGTGGAAGGCAGCATGAAGGGAGTGTTCTCAGGGATGTGATGGTGGCAGCAGCAATGAGCCTGCTGCAAGGGGATCCACATCAGAAGTCCAAAGGCAGCTCTTAGGAAACCATCTGGGGCTGGATCAGGTTGAATTGCTTTACTACACCAAATTCCAGTGGCTCTTGCTTAAGGCATGATCCTGAAGTCCACTGACAAGGCAAAACACCGGGAAGCTTGTCTACCAGACTCCAAAGACACCTGTCCCAGGGAAGGGAAGGGGTGAGGGGAAGATGCCAATCCGTGATGCATTTGACAGTTCAGCACTTGATTTAGGTTTGGATCCCGTGCCTTCTAGGTGTTCAGATTAGACCAATGAGTCCAAACTCATGAACAAGTCACTGCTTGCCAGCTGAGCTGCAGTAGCTCCTTAGATGTCTTATTCCACCTTCATCCTGCACAAAATACAAGGTGACTTTGTATTTTTTGTAACTCAGCACTGAGCAAACAAACCCTGCCCAGAACTCTCATAAGGGTGACAGCAGTCTGTCCTCAGACAAAGCACTCTGTGATCACCAAACACATGGCTTGTCAGTGGGGAATCTGGTTTTTAGTTAACATCTACCATGATGGCCATTTTCTGCAGCAGATGTAACGAGGCAACATCTAGTGCAGAAAATGCACACCTTCTATTTCTGTGTTCAGTTCTGTATGTCCTACATAAAACCCAGATACAGTATTGTCTTGGCTGTTTCTGTTTTCCTCAGCTGCTGAAAGTAAACTCCATCAGGCTCAGCCAGTAAAAGGTGAGAGTTCTGGCTAGTTAGAGGCATCACGTAGTATTTAAAAGGGTTTGCCCTTGAGAGATCAATAGCTCTGAAAAAGCTGCTGAAATCCTTCAGTGGATGTGAATTTCATTCCTGCTCTTCTTTGATGTGGCATTCATGGCATTTTGAATAATGTAAATCAAAGCTGCCTTTCTCACCTACCCATCCCTTTTTCTTCTTCTGTCTCCTGCAAGAATTGTTTTTTCATGTTCTTAGGAATACAGCTTTGGCTGTCTTAACATCAAGATAAACTCATTATTTGCATAACATCAGAGTAAGGGTCAGATTAATACCACCTCTCTGATTTTTTTTTCTTCCTTTGTCCTAATCCTACAATAAAATACAAGAGGAGTATGCAGCTTAAATCATGTGTTTGCACACATATGGACTAAGTGGGGGAAAAGAGATGCCTGAAACGCACTGCTACCATTGATAAAAGGAGCAACAATTATATTGTTATATTGGGTTATAAATCCCATAATACTACCATGACAATTATTGCAGTTTGCTTGTGAGAGCTGTATGAGGAGAATATATATGTATTTGTCTCTTTTGCAGAGTTAAGTAGCTGGAAGTGAGTTCTGAGCCATAGCCTTCAGTGCCTCTGCCGGTTTTGCTTTGGGATCTCTCTTTGCATAGAGCTGTTCTCCCTCTCTGGATATGGCTTATCCACGAGGGTCCCATCTCTGTTCCTCACCAGAGTAGGTGAGGATACACAAAACTGAGCTTCTTGTCTTTACTCTCTTACCTTGCTGCTGTTTTGGGCTGCTGGGACTAATCTAAAGATGTTTTTTTGCCTGCTCCCCATACACTTTATTGTCGGTGGCATCTGGGTGGCTTCAGGCACATGCCAAGACTGTAACAACTTTAAAAAATAAAGCCATTTATCCTAAAAATAGCTCAGAACTAACTAGTGATCATGGGGTGGAAGGGAGACAGAAATGAAGATATTTTCATTTCACGTAAGTGTCAGATTCAAAAGCATCTGCCTTGTTCACTGCATGTATGGTATTCATTTCCTGTCTGCAGTCGATTGGAATGCCCCCCGAGTCGTTAGAAATTGAAAATCAAGTCATGCTTCTTTAATCAGCTCTAGGAAATAGCCCCGTCCCTAATTGTTCTAGGAAAATTTATATATACATGCATTGAATTCATGATACAAAAAGCTCGCGCTTCTCTCCAGGGCACATCCTTTCTCCCCTCCTAGACAGAGAAGGGTCTTCACCGTGTCCTGCCATGGTGTGCTGCCTATCAACTCACTTGCTCTTCTTCCCCATCATGTCACTGGAGGGAGGCCTTTCTCCTGTGAATCCACGTCCTCTGGTTTCTTGATCTGTCACTCAGGCAGCTCAGGGAGGTGGAAAGAGAGAGCATGATGTCCACTGTTGATGGCTTGATATGGAACCACAGCAAGTGTTGCCTCTGTGTGCAGATGCCATATATGCTAATTACTTGCAGTTGCTCCTGTATCAGTCTCCAAAGTTTTCTAAACAGAGAGGGTAAAGCTGTGCACTTGAAAGAGTATTTCCCTGCAGGAGCTGAGGTGCGTGGTCCTGAGGCAGCCGCTCAGATTTCTGCTGCTGTTTTGCTGTAAACTCCTGGGTGTAGTAACCCCTTCCAGCGAGTGCTGTTAGGCACATAGTTGGTGCACAGATATTGAAGGTGGACAAACACTGCCTTTCCTCTGCCTTCACCCTCTCACTTCCAGCCAAAGGAAAGTGAGTATTGGTGGGGAAGGCAGCTAAGGGAGAGGCACATAAATTCTCTCTCAGGCATTTGATGGTGTGTGTGTTTTGAGCACCAAGACTAAAGTGATTTGCTTTTTTTTCAGGCACAGAAGTAGCTTTGCCAGAAGCACAGGAAACATCATGTTTTTGGAATATAACACTTGTCTGCTTTCTTGCTTTCCCGTCATTAGCTTTTGCTTATGTGATGAAGTCATCATGTAACTTTTAGTCCACGGGGACTAAACACTTTCTAGTCTCTAAAAACATCTGCCAGTTAACACAGCCAGAGTCATAGACACTTTTGAAAGCATAGGGTGGATATTCAGTGGCATATGAGAGGGAGACATGGAGGCTGGGAATAGCTGTTTCTTGGAAACTAACAGCTGAAGGCAACTTTGGAAATTGAAAAGGCTTCAAATAAGGTTACTCTTTTAGCGAGGGAGAGATAAAAACTTCACTTATTAAAGATGGTTCACCTAGTGAAATCCTAGCCATAGTGATTTAGTAGAATAAACTTGCAGAAGGACATAGTTTAAAACTCAGGAAAATAGCTTGAGATGTATGTTTGTTCTCTTTCATTTACACTGATGTTTTGTTTGCTGACCTGCAAAGCCTGAAAAAAGGGCTGTGTACAAAAAGTATTAATATTCTGAATTTCCTTTGCAGTTTTGATTGCAGCTTAAGGCACCTTTTCCCATTCTGTTGGAACCTAATGTGTAAATTATGATGCAGATTTCAGATGATGGGTGAGATTAAACTAGTTTAATTAAATTTAGCAATGGTATAAGTAAATTCTATTTTAAAGCTTTATTTTACTACTGATTTTATGCAAGCCTTTAATAAGGCCTAAAAAGAATTAGAACTTCTAAAGAATTTGCATTTTGGCACCACAGGTTACTGGCATAGAATACTTGGGCTACTCTTCAGCTGTACCTTTGCCTGTTCAGCTGCACAGTCACTATGTCCTGTGTGGAGAGCTCAGCCAGGCAGTGATTACAGGGAAATCTTTAGAGTCATGAAGAATAACTAAATGTTTATCAGCAGCTTAGGCAACTAGAAGTAAAATTTGACACTGAGCATCTGTCAAAGCTGTACACAATTCAATTCTGTGTGCTTGGCTGTCCCCTGGATGGGTAAGCAGATATGCTGAAGAACAAAGCACCAGTGTTGTACTACATCAGAAAATTTGCTAAAAGCCCTCTGTTTTTTTCCAGCAGACACTGAGCTGTAATCACCACCAAGTTTTTATTATCAAAGTGTTTATACAAACTGGCAGTTCTTAACCTCCAAGCTGAACCATACTGTTTGTATTTTCCAGCTGAATGAAACATGAAATACAAGCAAACAACAGAGCATAAAAAATAGCTGTGATGTGAAATGTGTGTCCACAACATGTAGCAAAAGGTTGCCAGATCTGAGTATAATATGGTTGGTTTTCTTCTTAAGCTCAGAGTTAAAAACATTGTCTGCCACAACTATTCAGATGTGGACCCACTGTTTGCCAGGGCTGTGGAGGAGGCAGGAAGCTCGGTGAGCAAAACTCCCAAGCAGAATCTGAATGAAGGATGGACCAAAGCTTGGCAACTGCAAGTGAATAAACTGGCTCAGTAGGGGAAGAATGGTGTTAGAGCAACTCTGGCACTCAGGAGGTATCAGTTCATAAGGTCAAACAAGGCAACAGACCTTTCCTCCTCTGCAGAGGGTCCTGACGTAGTGTTAGCCACGTGCCTCAAAAGAGCTGTCTGGTACTTCCTAGATGTGAAGGGGCCCTGAACCCTACAGCCTGAGCATCTCTGCAGTCATAACACATGTCCTGGCTACACATTCAGTCATCAAGATTTTCTGTGTAGCCATGAGGGCTACACAGACAAGCTTATAGTGTCGAAACCCTAAAATTCAAAAGCTGTGATTCTGTGATAAATGTGCCCAAATGCTTTGAGATCCTGGTTCTGCTGTATGCAGCTCCTGAGAGCTATTTCAGCATACAGCAGACTACCAGCTGTGGTGGACTGGGTGTGTACTGGGGCACCCCAAGCACCTCACTTTACCACTGGCACCCAGCATCTGCAGAGAGCACTTCTTCAGCAGTGACTGTGGATTGATGTTTTGCCATGAACTTCTTGCAGCAGTATTTGTGACTCCATCCTATTCTTCACAAAGACAAAATCTCTTCAAGAGCCATACAGGCTCTGAAGCTCGCGTGTCCCAGAGCAGTACACTATGGGTGACTGGATTTAGTAATCCATGGCCACACAGTCACACAGGCAGATGTACTGCAAGTTAGAACTGCTTGCACTGTCATTTTACCAATTTTGCTGGAGAACTGGAGAATAATAGAAAACTATTAAAACAGACCATGATTAACAGAATTTTATTATTGTTATTGTTATTATTATATTACCAACTGTTATCAGTGATTCATCTTTTATTTGCACAATGTTTAAAGCAGATGCTCTATTTTGGACCTGCTTAGTGAAAACAATTGTGTACATACAAGCCAATGCCATCTGTTTTAAATTATTTATTAGCAGTGATTATCTAAAATGCACTTTTTATTATTGGAACAATTAGTTTGTGCAGTTTTCTAAAGATAAGTAAGGTTTTTCAGTTTACTGCTATATGTGAGTGAGTGGCAAGCTCATTTTAAGGAAAAATTAAAATGTCTTAGTAGTGGAGTGGTTGATGTAACACCCCTCTGGTCTCTGACTTCCTGTCTGACTGCCTGGACTGTATGTGGCATTAATCATAAAAGAAATCTTTCTCTGTGTATCTCTGATAATGTTTCTCAGCTGTTACCCTCACTGCCTGCTCCTTTAACATGCCTGATAGGTCCTGTGCTGTTTATACTCATGGTAGATGAAAAACATAAATAAATTCCTGGAATTAGATCACCCAAGTTCATTACACGTCTTGGATCTGTGGCGCTAAGAGTCTCATGTAGTATCCTGGTGTGTTACTCAGCCTCCCAAGACTGGTTTAAAGTGATCATTTAGCACGAACTTGAAAACCCACGACAGCCTTCAAAATGAAAACAATCTGTTTGGGCAGGTGGGAAATGAAACCAGTCCTAATGGCTATAATGGTTTTCTGTGAAGGCCTCAGGCCTCATGCCTCATTTTGTCTCTGATAGCAATATAGCATCTGTGAAGTTTCCTAATAAATAAAAGTCATTTGTTGCTGGTGGTTGAAGATGCTGTACAGGTGCATCATGAAAGTGCAGTGACAGACCCTTGGTTTTCAATTTAAGACGTCTTGTCAAGATCATTTTACAAGATATTTCAAAGGAGAATACAAGAAATAAGAAAACAATGTAGCTGCAGCAGGGATTTAGTAATAGATGCCCTTGCTCACTGGAAGCTATTAGAATATGAGTTGTATCAGTTTTCTAAAATCCTCTCAACTCCATAATTAGCAGTGCTTGCAAATGTGCCCTTGCTTTGGCAAGTAGGGAGTGAATGAAGGAAAGTAATAAATACCAAGGGCAGAGAAAGAGCAACTATTTCAGAATATTTTGTATATCTACAGTTTTTCCTCACTTACCCTCTGTCTTGGTTGTTTTTCCAGAACTGGAAATGGTATTAAAATAAGGAAGAAAGGAGGGAGATGGACTCCTTACTTGCCAAAATTGCAGAGAAATTCCCTAGTTTGGTATTTTTACAAGTTCCCATTTCTGTTTAGCTTCTCTGTGGGGAAGAGAAACAGTACATTTCCCTGCACCTCATGTCTATTGTGACAGAGGGAGAAACATGATGGGAAAGCCAAAGGATGTTAAAATACCAATCTGATTATTGGAGAATTAATCTGCAATATCAGGCCGAACATTTTTCCTGCATGCGGGGTTGTCCCTTGGAGTCTTAAATCCTGCCACCTGGATCACCAGCACTGAAAATTATCCTCACAAAATCCCTGTGAACTGCTCTTCTTTTGTGGTTTATAGATGGACACCAACACATTGATATGTACTGACCTATTGCCCTCCCTTTTTCAGAGATGGGTGTTGCAAGGTGTGTTATTCTGTAATGTGTCAGATTCTCTCTCAAGGGTTTATTTCATTGCTTTGTCACACAATGCATAACAGTGGGTTATATCTTCTTGCCTTTATATACTGTCCACACTTGGAACACTCAAAAATCCTAACCTGTTTTTATACTAGGAACTTCTATAATTATTTGATCCCACAGGGCTTGCAGAACTGTAGCTTACAGCCAGTATGAGTAACCTCTTAAAATCATCTTAATGGAAAGTCTAAACATTGTGAATAATCCTTTTAAATGAAGAGGGGAAAAGTGTTTTATCTTAAAATATTTAGAGCAGATGCATCATTTGAGTAAGAAACCAGTGTGCCTGAATTAGAAATGTCATAACTTCAAAGAAAGTGAGTCAGTAGTTCTGAATGAAGTGACATAGCTTTTAAAGGAAGGCAAATAACATTGCTTTCCCAAAAGCATCAGTAATAAAATTGTGTACACCTAAAAATAAACAGTGTGAAATATAAACATGGGAAATAACGTAAAAATAAGGAAAGAATATCCCTTTAAAAAAAAAAAAATCAAATTTCATCTGTTAGCTTTGAAACACAAACCCTATTTTCTTCAGAAAGGATGCTGGCATCGCAATAAGAACACACTTTTTCTGCTATATGGGTCTTGGAAGAGCCTTTGCAGAGCTAATGCAGTAGCACAGGGTGAGCATAGTCTCTTCAAGCTCAGTTCAAGCTCACTTTTATTTGTGGCAGCCTCTTTAATCTTTTTACCAGAAATGCACATTTCTAATAATACTGCAGGTCAGCTTAGACGTGACACCAAGAAGTATCTTCCTAAAAAATGGACATTCTCTTCATTTTATTAACTGGAAACAAATGTCCGTTCACTCATCGTACCATGAGCAGATAACTGGAATGATCGCACATACTGAGCATTTCCACTTGCCTGTGTTGCAGTACAACACAGAGGCCCAAGAACTCCTGTCTTGGGCTTTCCTAGTGCAAAAGGGACTGTGAGAGACAGCACTGCCTCTAGGCAGAGCACTGTTTAATCTGGGTCATTCCTGCCAGGCAACAGCCAACCCTGCTCTTGAAGTCGAGCTCCATGTCCCACTCTAGGGCTTGGCAGTCGCTGCCATCAGAAATGTGTACCTGCTGTGTCTCTGGGTGATGTCCACCCTGGGCAAGCAGAGTGGTCCATCCTCTCTTGCCTGCAGCAGCCTTTGGGATGGAGTAGTTATCTTGTCCTCCCTCTGTTTTTCTTTCCAATGTCAAGCAGCCCCGTCTTCCTCGGTCTGTAATTAATGACAGTTCCTGCCCCAAGCAGCTTGGTAGTGGGCCCAATCAGCCTGATGTCATTACTTCACCATGACAATTTCCTAACTAACTCCATGTGATATTCCATCTGTTTGACACTATTAAAAACTTTTTATATAGCCCTTATTATTGTAGTTGCTGAGCTCCCCTCAAACATCACAGTGAGGAAGGGAAGTGCTGTTACCCCCACCGAGGCACCAGCAGACCGTGACCTGTCAGGATCACAGACCAACTCTTGTCAGAGACTTAAATCTGGGTCCCCAAAGGCCTTGGCCAGCTCTAGCTGCATGGTATGTGGAGAATCAGGATGCTCCTGAAGGAGCAGACAGATAGGGAAAATGTGGAATCCTATGTGAGAATTTTATTAGTTTTTAATAAAATCTTACTTTATTTTTAATAAAGGTAAGATTATGGGCATGATACCCCACTAAAAATAGTTAAGTACCACATTTTTTTTGTTCCCAACTGAAGTAATTTAATCACAGCACTATTATGCCCTGTTGTTAGTCAGACATAACTGAAAAGCCATTTAATCCTCATGAACCAAGCATGTTAAATTCTATCTGAAAAGTGTTAAGTTAAAGCAATAGCATATGAGTAAGGAACCTAAAGTTAGCTAAGTGGCCGTCAGTTTAATTTCCCAGAGCTTCCTGCTGTGTGATCTGCTTTCTGCTTTGTATTGAATAACGGGTGGGCCACCAAAGGCATCTGAAAGTCCTTCCTGGTCTCCAGCAAAGAGAAGAGCCTGTTTTAGCCTTCAAGCAAAGCAGACTGTCAGGAGTATACGCATTTTTAGCACTGCACACGTACACTAATTCAAAATTTGTATCTGTGCTGTAGATAAATGTATAAAATTACCGTTTTGGCACTTTCAGACTGTAGCTATTCTGGGAATGATAATACAACATATTAATTCTGCTAAATTGTTTTTGCTCTTTACAAATAGCGTGCAGTGAGGAGGGTAGAGAAGAACTACCTTCATTTTTACTTGAGACAATTTCACTTAGTCTGAGATTAATTCTTCAAGCTTAATTTATTTTAACTCAGTGAATATTTTTCTGTAATGTGCACAGGTTATATTGTAACATCCCTTTAAAGGTCAATTTAGAACCTTCTAAGCAAATAAACACAAAATAAAAAAAAAGGCATTGGAGCTGTTATCTATCTGAGAGCTTAGCTAAAGGTATGCTGTGGCTTAATTTGAACCAGGGGAGCTGGATGGAGATTGTGTTTAACCAGAAATGCTGGCAAAAATATGCTTCAGTAGAGCCAGAACCACATGTGGCCATTCCACTTTAATTGTGCTTGTTTTAAAAGATAGGTCTTTAACATTTACCCTCTCCATGCTTGCTGTCTCTTTATGAACTCAAAATAAAAACTCCCCAGGCAGTCATACTAAGACCTCAAGCTAAAATTTTTCAGCTGAGTCAAACCCAAAACCTGTGCTGAATCTGATCTATGCTTTTTTTTTTCTTTCTTTTTTTTTTTTCTTTTTTTTTTCTTTTCTTTTTTTTTTTTTTTTTCCATAAGAAGACTTGGCTTCTCTGCTGTTTTTTCCCCAAGTCCCCAGGCAGTCCTAACCCAGGGAGCAGGGAGCCAGTGTTTTGATACTAAATGTGTCTTCTTGGTGAGGTCAAAGGCAGTGGCAGCAGTGCTACTGGTTCAGAGGAAGCCTGCTGTAAGATACTACAAAACCCAGAAGTACGCTCAACAATAACAAAATCATTAACCGCTGACCTACAGCTTGGTGAAATTCAATCCCACCATTAGGCAAACATGAAAATGAGATCCCAGAGGAAGGAAGGTTCAGATGTTCAAGACCAGAGAAATTGGGTGAGGAACTCAGAGACGAGATGGAAGTTGTTGCACACTGAGGGGAGAGAAGGGGAGGTTGCCAGCTCAGCAGTAGGATCTTTTAATCCCATAAATTTTGAAATGGCCTTAGCAGTCAGTGTTTTTGCTTCGCTTTGGAGCAAAGCAAACTAAAATGATTTAAGATGGATGCCTTTCAGCATTTTTAGGGACATGTTTAATGTGGTACGATTTGATTTCCCGGGGTTACTTCAGAGCCTCATGTTTCTAGGTTTGTTTTAAGTCTGATGCTTGTGTCCATGTGTAGGTGCTCACCACAAGGCTGGAATGGTTCAGGAGCCTGGAAGAACTAAGTCCCAAGTCTGACTCAGTTTTATCTTGCGTCAGCTGGTTTCAGATCTGTGTCTCAGTTGTGAGCCGTGGGTCTGGGTGCTGTAAAGGTGCAGCCAGTGGAGGGATGGGGGCACTGGCAGGACTGCACACTCTCAGTTGTCATTACTGGGCCTTGCTTTTCTTCCTCAGAACACACTGACTGCAGAGGACCATTCTCCTGAAGACAGTTTCACCCTGAACCCCGAGGAGCAACGAGAATACCCCAATCTCCAGGCTGCCCATCGGCCATTTCCTAAGGAGCAGTTCAGGCAGGAGAGCGGGCATACGTCCTTGCAAAGAGATGGACCCAGGTCTTTTCTCCTGGACCTCCCAAACTTCCCTGACCTGTCAAAAGCAGATATCAATGGGCAGAATCCCAACATTCAGGTACAAATTTATATTAACATCTGACTATTTTATAACTTACACAGAGTTATTTTACTGAGCCAAGATGACTTCCAGCCTGGCTCCCATGATGAGCAGTCAGAATAATCCATCTCTGCCAACAGAGAATGCATATAGTACAATATAATGTGATATAGTATTATATATAAAATATATATAATACATACTTTTTCTCTCTAAGATAATGCACATATTGCAAATTTTTTTTCTGAATTTCTTCTTGAATAATGTTGACTGTATAAGTGTGGAGATCAATGTAGACCTGTTTGTGATACTAAACCCATCTTTGTCATTGCCATTTTGGAGCATATTACCTTCATTGAAAATAAATGGGTATTTTAATTTCTGCATTCAATTTACTGTTGTAAAATTTGTTTGTGAACAGATTTGCATTTTGTATGCTGTTATAAAATGCAACCATCCCAAAGGCTGACAGAGAACAAGCATTTCAGTTTCAGCTCAAAATGCATTCCTCTGTATGTAAGTGAGACTTAGAGTTAATTTCTGTAGCAGCTGCTTGTAGTATAAAAAAAGTTGTCTGCAAAAAACTTTGTTATATGTTATTCCTCAAACTGTTCTTGTGTTTGGAACAGCCTCTTACAAGCCACTTGCATCTTGAAACTTCAAGGATTGGAAAGAGGAAAAAATGAGTGATTTGTTTTTAATTCAGAGCCTTAAAGCAAAATTGGCATTAATAAGCAGTCTTTTTTAACCAAAACAATAAATTCAAATGTTTTTCTGCCTAAAATGTGCTTATAAAAACAATGCACTAATAGATCTGGTTTTCTGATTGAATTAATTCCTGGCTTCTTATAGTCCCCCAGCCCACAAAATTACCATCCTTTTGATATGTCTAAGAAGTACGTATGTAAATGTAATAGATCTGCTGGTGAGAGGCCAACATGCTCAAGAGGACTGGAGCACCTCTGCTCTGGAGACAGGCTGAAAAGGCTGGGGATGTTCAGCCTGGAGAACAGAAGGTTCAGGGGAGACCTTAGAGCGCCTTCCAGTGCTAAAGGGGCTCCAAGAAGGCTGAAGAGGGACTTTTTACAAGGGCATGGAGTGATAGGACAAGAGAGAATGGCTTTAAACTGGCAGAGGATAAGTTTAGTAGTTTTAGCAAGTAGTTTTTGGAAGAAATTCTTTCTTGTCAGGGTGATGAGGCCCTGGCACAGGTGTTGCCCAGAGAAGCTGTGGCTGCCCCATTTCCGAAAGTGTTCAAGGCCAGGCTGGATGGGGTTCTGAGCAACCTGGTCTGGTGGAAGGTATCACTGACCATGGCAGGGGAGTGGAATGAGATGATCCTTAAGACCCCTTCCAACCCAAACCAGTGCATGATTCTTATCCATGACTGGGTGAGAAGAAGCTGCCTCTACAGCATCGCTCCCTTGTGTTCACCGTAGATGAGCTGGTCCATTAAGAAATCTCACAGATTCGGGGTCAAGGGCAGGTCTAATACTTGACAGGCCAAAGGACTAAACGTGTTCAACATGCAGTGATGGAACACATCTCTTGTGCTAGTAGAACCATTCCAGAAAGCTTTAGGAGGTAACTTGGTTTGTAAAGACAGGAGTCTGCTGAGGGAGGCAGGAGCCTCCCTTGAAATGGAAAATGTAAACACCCTCCCTCTGAATTATTATAATTTTGAAATTAAGGGGTTCTCAGGCAAAGATGTGGCAATAGAAATAACAGTTCTTTACTAGGAAAATTAAAATACAAGTGCAAAAGTACAAAAAAACCCAACATTGACAGAGTCAGAATATGACCTGACACCCTGTTGGTCAGGGTGTTGGTATCGGTCGGATTAAATGGTGGCTGCAGTCCTCCTGCAGTGCCAGCTGTGGTTTTGTTGAAGCAATGATCCTGTAGCAGGGTAGAGTTTTCCTCTGAAGGTCCAGTGGTGGTGTAGAGGGACCTTGTCTTCTTTTGGGAAAACAGCAGAGAAGAAAGTGCTTTGGGAATCCAGAATCCAGTGCTGGCTGCCTGTGGTGCTCCAAATCTCTGATTATATCCAGGTAGGAATGCTTGGCCCTCTGGGCGGAGCATCTCACAATGGGATGATGGAATTTTATCAGTCATGCTGTGAGACTCAATGGCCCATTAACAGAAAGTATTTCCCAGAAGGAGGATTGGTTGGGGAAGAGATAAAGAAAACTGCCCAATTAACAGAAGATAACTGCCACACCTCTAACAGATGGCAACAGAATACACACCCCTAGTCACATCTTGTGACCTAAGACAGAAGGGAAGATTGGAAGCTATAGGGACCCCAGATGGTGGCATGAGGCAGTATGTAAACTGCAGAGGAGGACGGGAGGAAACAAAAACCTTTCCTGAGTGGTAACAGTATACAAAGTTTAGACACAGGGATAAAAGAGATGGAAACAGTTCCCCAGCTTGTTTTCACAGTAACTCCTGCTGCTATGACCTCTTTTTCCACCACTCGATCTTGGAAATTTGTTAGCAATTATGTCAGCAGTTTTGCTGGACTCTGAGAACTGGGAAGACTGGTCCTGTAAACTGGAAAGGGGCGACATTGATCCCAGAGCCCCTGTGCACAAGGATGAGCCCTTTCAGAAAGAGGCTCCCTAAGTTCTGCATTTTATTTACTCTGAATTTATTCTGCTTATTTAGGTGAGTAAATAGTGATTATACAAAGCTTCTTTAAGTTCTTGTTTGACAGTCTTACAGCTGGTCAAGCCTCATGGACATAAAACTCCCATTAATTCCTTACAGAGTCAGAGAAAGTTTATTTTTTTTGCCTAAAGGTTGTAAAAGTTGGCCTACTCTTTTACAAAGAAACAGGATTATAGTGAATTCTTGCTTGTTAAACAGTACTATACTGACCTGAACAGAAATAGAGACATATGTTGACTTGCAAATTTCTCATCAGCTATTTGGCAGGTGAAAGCAGAATTGATGCTTATTTTTCTTTTTTCACAATGGCTGCCAGATCTGTAAGTTACAATTCTGGGAGTGTTGATTTAAAGAGTCCTCCTAGGACTGAGAGGCTGGATAGGAGAAAACAGCCTCTGTTTTAAGATAGCACAATGGCCATATTTTCTTGTCAAAGACTCAAAACCTCTTTTTCCTTCTACTGCATAAACCAAAAATAACATTTTAAAATGGAAATTATACTTGGGAATTAAAACTCTAAGAAAGAGGCATAAAATTCTTCCAAAAAAGCAGGTGGAAAAAATGCTCCAGTGAGTTCTCTTTAGGGCCATTTCTTCTCTGGTTCCTGTGAGATGGTGCTTGCTGTGTCATGCCCTGCTATGTGCTCTTTTAGTGATGAACTAAGAGTATCAGAACACCATCAGAGGAATTCAGATTACCCCAGGTACCACCGTATTTATCAGATGATAATGTAAGGACAGCAGACTGTCTCTGGAAAACCCTCAGAAGCAACAGTCAGAGCTGCAGTAATCCAAATTAATATGACTCTTTGCACACATGACCAGGACCACCTTTATTGGCCTTCCTGTGGTGTTCTAGCCTTGTAAAATCGCCCATCATTTAAAGTGGCATTTTATGCTTCAGCTATGCTTCCACACTGGTTGTTGAGAGTAACCACAGTCACTGCTGTTGAGCACAGACTGGCTGCTTGGTTTGGGGTATTTTGTTTTCTTTTTTGTCATTTTAACGTTTCTGTCAATGCCTGGAAGACTTCTAGATGAGAAGGTGATTACAAAAACTTTTGGTTTTGTGATTATACTTTTTTTTTTTCCTTTCACAAGTGGAAAATCTCAGCTGTCTAGGTTTGCACTTGTTTGACAGACCAGCCAATGGATGCCTATGCAGACCCTGTAATTGGTCAGGGTTATTATTCAAAGTCAGAATTGTTCTTTCCCCTGAGCACCAGAATGAAGTCACATGGGAGGTGTACAGGAACCTGCCTGTTTTCCATTTCTGATGGATTTTTCTTGTCTGTTCCAAACAGCCTTCTATAACCTCTCCACTTTCTGCAGCCAACTCTCTATTTGTAGCCAGATGTTTCAACCTGCAATTGAACTCTTTCTTTTGTCCCTCACCTTTTCTTTTTCTTAGTGATTTCCCAGGTTTATGTACTGAAAACAGGGTCAGGTAGTGTGCTGCTCTGTTGTTGCACTGCTTTGCTGATTCTCCGGCAGTGCTTGACACCATGACAAATGAGCAGAAAAGGGAAAACTCATTGAACCATAGAGTGGTTTGGGTTGGAAAGGACCTTCAAGATCATCTAGGTTAAAGTCCCCCTGCCATGGGTAGGGACACCTTCCACTAGATCAGGTTGTTCAGAGCCCTATCCAGCCTTGTCATATCTGCAGGGATGGGGAGTTCACAACCTCTTTGGGCAATAAGGGCATTTTGTTGATATTAATTTTCCTCACTAAACTTAGATCTTGGTCAAGCTTCATGACCAAGAGAGCTGAAACCCAGCTGGGTGAGCTCCAGTTGTAATGCATGTGTTAAACATTTTGATGAGGTGACATGTTCTGGGTGAAAATTGCACAGAAACAGGTAGGATTCCTGTTTAAAACCATGTTGATATCCTTGTTAATTGACAGGAATGGTTTTAAAGCAGAAGAAGTTAATGCCTGCTTCGTCTTTGTTGTTTGCCATGAGGCCTGTGGCCATATTCACCAGTCACACCACTCCAGTCTGCTATGTTAGCTTTATTATCTACTTGTTACCTATTTTCTCTCTTTGATACCTACTGGGTTACTACCTTCTCTTAGAAACACATCTACACAAAACCACCCACTCTAGGAACAACTACAGAGAAACAAGGCTGTATGATCTGCTTTGAAAAAAGAACTGCAAGCCTCAACTCTTCTCCAGGTCCACCCATGGCCATTTCCTTCACGTCCACCTGCATCATAATGTCACTTTTCATACATTTTATTAGATGTATTTTTTAGCTATCATTTATATTTCTCCTTTGAAGCTGCTGGTTTCAGTGCATGGGAAAGCAACACCCTCTTGGTATTGTCACAGAAGACTCAACAGTGTCTGACCAGTCCTACCAGTCTCATCTCTAATTTAGCACAGGAAGAGCCAGAGGGCTCCAGCAGTGCTTGTTTCTTGTAAGGCCTATAAGGTTTAATACCTTGAGGTAGTAGCAAAGCAGTTGTTGCCAGGTGCATCACTGGAAGCACAGTGGAGCCTTGCAGGAACTGGTTGTTCCTCTGGCCAACTGGAGAGGCCTGTGTAGGTAGAGCCAAAGTCCAGGGGGCCAAGGTTAAACCACTGTCAATACCAGAGCTGTGCAGGTTTCTTTATGTCGTGCTGTAACAAGAGCTCACTGCAGAATGCAGAATTCAGAGCTAGAACACATTTTTATTTCTAGGGTTCATTTGGGCTCATCAGAGATTGCAAATTGAATTGACAACATTAAATAGAAATTTCAGGTCTCAAATCACATTGTCTTCTTTGCTCCTAACAAAGCTTGAGGGACCTTCACTTTTCAAGTCCAGAAACTGTTCTAAGTGACGTGACACAACTGGAAGTAAATTACTGTCACTGCTGATAGCATTTTAATCAAAATTATGTGATGTAAAACCAGACGTACCATTTCAACCTCATACTGAACTTGTTTCTGTTCTCCTGTTATACTTACCTTATTGCTGACTTGCACATGTATATCTTACCCAGAATGGCAAGTTCTGTATTGAAAATTTGCATCGATTGCATGAAAAAAAAAACGGATAGAAATGTTGTAGGATCCGCTGCTTGCACAACATCACAAACATAGTTCTTCCTGAAATATAATCTTCTAGTCACTTAGGGCAATGTTTACACCAGTAAAGTGAATTCAGAAACATTGCCTCAGTAAAGAGGACAAAGAACACAGAACTTTTTGTGCACTCTAGAAGGCTGGGATAATATTTATCTTCTGTATATTTTTGGCCAGGAGAAAATTGGATGTTGGTGTCTGGAGACATCTGTGCATGATACACTTGTTTCATAAGAAATTGATTGCAAATCTGTTGTTTTAATGTGCCTACGCCAATTGCTTTTAACAGTTTTCAGTTTAATGTCCTTATTCCTAGCTCATACAACCGTAAAAGTGGCTTTATTTTAGGTTTGAATACTTCTGGGGATGATTGTGGATTTATACAAGAACTCTGTTACCGCAGACATTTTGGGAAGCTTGAGAAAAAAGAATCTTTACAGTTTTGATAATCACTGGAAGAAGAAATCAGCCTCTAAAATGGGCTCCAAGATAGAACTGCTAAACCAGATCTGGTTTTTAATTTTTAAGAGAACATGTTTTTGTTGGAATACTTACACAGTATGAAAGCTTTTCCAGAGCTTCTCTAAACGCCTGGCTTGTATTACTCTAGTTCTTGATCTTTATTCTCTAATTCCTGATTTCTTTATTCCTTTTTATAAACAGTCCCCAGTATAGAAACTGATCACACAAGTTATGTATTTCAGCGCTATGTATGTGTACAAGTATATGTGTAAGTGCAGTCATGGACTAACACTGTAAGTCTCTCTGTAAGTACTGGGAAGAACTCAGTGAAAGCTCATTTTTCAAAATTTTAGACTGGGATAAGAGAGCAGTCTCTTCTCACTATTCTGCCCTAACTTGGGTCATAGGGTGGAGGAGGGATTACTAGGATTATGCACTGATTTCCTCCCAGCCTCTGGAAGGTCCATTAAGCAAAGTCCCTGAAAACACCAGAGCTGATTGAAGCTGGCTTCTACTTTCCAAGAGTGGCAGTTCGGACAATCCCAGGATTCTTTGCAGAATTTCTTTCACTGTATGATTTTTATTCTACAATAAACACCTTGGTAATCAAAACTTAAAGCAGTGGAGAGGGGAACATAGATATGTGTCAGACTACCACACTGGATTTTGTTTCTGCTGTTTTTGATTTTTAAATTGGCTGTATGTTGGAAAACTCATTTCAGAGGCCTTTTTAATAAGCGTCCTCAGAGGTAAAAACAGATTGAAGTGGCTGATTGCACAGATATTCCAGTCTTGGAAGTAAGTTAGTGGCAGTGCCGCTGGAGATTTGGCGGGATCTGATGACACTGGAAGCGTGTGTGTTCCACCTGCCTTTCCTCCCCAGTGTAGCACCAAGCTCAGCAAACGTTTCTCTGTCCCTGCAAACCCTCTTTTCCTTAAGCTGAGTTGGCATCATCAATCATTATTTAAAATCAAGTTCTTGTAGTTCTTCAAATTGTCCTTAGCTGAAATAATGCCAGTTCATGCTGATTGACTTTCATACAGCTACAGATTATCAAAGCATATGGAGCAATTATTGTTTTTTTAAATCAGAGGATTTGTTTTTTTCCACTTTGCTGAGTCATTGCTCAGAAAGTTAGTGTGGTCCTAAAAACACTTGCTGCTAAAGTATTAGAGCTGTACTGATTTCCAGTGGGGAGTACTAAGCCCCACCACTGGCAGTGTTTGCTGCTCAGTAAGGCGATTTCCTTTCATTTATTGTGAAAACTCTGTTTTGCTTGGATAGAGGTAACAATTTTGAATCCCTGAACTGACTCTGATGTTTTCAAGCTTATGAAATCCATTTTAATTCTTGGTCTGTAGAAACTGAGGTTTAATGAAGTAATAGTTCCAATTCCACATTTAGGCTGGGAATGAAATACCCTTTGTGTAAAGATGCTATTAGGCTGACTACTGCACTTTCCCTTGCTCTTGCTCTTTTCCCAGTGGAGCTTCATAGTAGCCTGTAAGTTTTTTTCATTTCAATGGCCTGGTCTATGGTAAAATGCAAAGCATGAAATAGGTTCAAAATCTCCTGTCTCCAAAGAAAGGATATGTGGGCATTATTTGTGTTTGCAGCTCTGAAGATATGACAGTTGTGTTTTGCTTCCTATGTCACAGTCTGTGGATCATAGGTAGCTGTGACCTTTTCTTTCTTTTTCTTGTGTGTGTCTTGTGATATTAGTAATAACAATTGTATAAAATGAATATTTTATGTACAATGCACATCCACAGAGCGGTGTAAATTACTTTTAGCATAATAGTACGTGATTTCTGTTTTATACAACCTGATTTTCATTGTGTACCATCTTGAAAGGCTGAGAATGCCTCTGTACCTATTAAACATTATAGATATATCTGACAGTCACTTCTGGTTGTTTTGCCAGTCCAGTGTAATCACTGAACCATGTTAGCATGAAACATCAGAGCATTTTATGATCTATCTGTGGCCAGCCAATGCTCGCATGACTCACAGAGCCAAGGTTTCTGATGGCTAGTCTCTGCTTCTACCTAAATAGCCACCTATATGCACACACGGTATTTATCCAAGAGTTTTACAATTACACATTGTTCAGCACAGAAAGCAATAATCAAAGGTTGCTTCTATGCAGAATGATATTGACACTTGTGATGTCTGTGAGGGAATAGGGCAGCAAATTCTGTATTTTGGTTCTGGGCTTCTGTTAGAAACCATAAACAGGTTGACCATAACAGGTCATTATACTCTTCCAGCATGACAAAAGGACCTACTTTAAAGGGTTTTGCAGCAAGTGGCTTACTCAGCAATGGTCAGAGGAGCTTCTGGCTCCCATCACTGCCACAAAGTGTGGTTTCATGCAGCAGTAACAGCTGGGCTGCTGCCAGAGGGGCAAGACAGATGCAAACCCAGCAATACCTGGGCTTTGCATCTTAACCTTCACACACATGGCTTTGCTTATCTTGAGTCAGCCCAAGTCCTTGGAAGAGGCTCTGCACACTAGTGTGCTTCATGCTTGCCTCAAATTCAGCCTCAGCATAGAGTACAGGTTTGGTTTTCTTTTTCCTGGTCATATATGTTCTGCTGCAAGGGTTTTAGGCACAGCGTGGGTTATTATTTTGTGCAGGATTTTTCCTAGCCTTGGTTCCGAGGTCTGATTCAGCAGAGGTAGCAGAAGGAATCACTCAGCCTCTGCACGTCTCTGGGCTCAGTAATCTGCATATGGTTTACAACATGCCAAACCCATGGTATTGCATAGCCCCTTTGCCAGGCAGCACCTTGTCTTTGCTGTATGGAAGGTTTCCCACTGACAAAGAGGAGGCACTGACAGTCAGACTGGTCTGTTTTGAATCCCACAGGTTACCATTGAAGTGGTGGATAGCCCTGACACAGAGACGGACAAGGATCTGCAGAAGGAGAGCAGCAAGCCCAGCTGGCCAGCCCCATCGCCCGACTGGAGGAACTGGTGGCAGAGGTCCTCGACACTGACTCGCATGAGCAGCGGTGACCAGGACTACAAGTATGACAGCACTACGGAGGACAGCAACTTCCTAAACCCTCTCGGTGGGTGGGATGGTCATGCACCCAGTCACCGGACATTTGAGTCCAAGGAGCAGCCAGAGTATGGTAGGTTTGTGTTCCAGGCCTCGTATGGGCATCTTGGGATTGTAAAAACAACCATGAGGGAAATGAGAATGGTGAGGCATCGCTGAGAGCAGGCCAAGCAAAATAGAATTTTTCAACATGTGGCTTTTGTTCATCAGCTTTCAAATACAAATCAGTGCAAATGCACAAGCCGTACTGTGGTAGCTGCATTCCACTAGTAAATCTATAATCTTGAAAATCATACCAGTTATCCCTTCTGGGGGTAACTGGTATGAGGGCCTTTTTCAGTCCAATGTGTGCTTTTTTAAAAAAGTAGAGGAAACAAGGTTTCATATTTATTTTTAGAGTAAGGGTAAGTACAAATTTAGAATCGTGTGGTGGTTTGGGAACCAGAATATAACTATTGCATAAATAAGCAAGATCTGAAATGTGGTAGTGTTTGGTGGATACACAAATAAGATGAGTTATGTTGGTGCATGTGTGGGGAGTGGCATGTGCAGCAGGAACATTGTGTATTTGTGCGTGTAATATTCTTCCAGATGTGTGATGGGGAAAACAATTGTTTTCAGCTTGTTGTATGAAATAGTTGCAGAAACTAGAAACAGAGAAGAGCTACAGCTATTCATTGCCCTTACAGGCTGTGACTATCCACATGGGAATGACCCAAGGGAGGTGAGCTAAACTGTGCTCACAGGAAGAGCCCCTTGAATTTAAGTTGTGTGTAAATACAGACTACTTTTAGTCAGAACAAGGTGTCAAAGCCACGGTACTTTTACCCTGGCATTTCTGTTGTTATTCCCCAGATGCTGCAGAGTGCCTGGGTAAAACAAACTTGTTTTTCCATTATTTGACTGACTTGGAGTACTAGAATCTTAAAAATGAAGAGAGAGTTTTTATGGAATAGTGTGTTTAAACACATACATATGTTTTAAATTTTGTGGCCAGAAGATTAAAGTCCATCCTTTCTTTTTGCACCTACATTTATTTGTGAGCAGGGTTTATTGCCAAGAATTCATATCTTAGGTAATTATTCATGTAAGTTAAATAAAATTGTTTTCACAAATAATTATGATAGAAAAATCATAGTAAGACTTACAAATATGCAAGTACGAAGAACAGGTTGAGCTGCAGCTGAAAAGCTAACATGGTATATTCAGTAGTGTGCTTCATAGTGCACTGTAAACGCTAGGTAGGTAGCTCTAAAAATTATCCTAGAGCTCCCTGCTGCACACCAGAGCATCCAGCTAACTGGAAACAACTCCTGGCCTTTTGTCTAACCTAAAATGCTGGCCTTGTCCAGGAGGATGTAGTAGCAGATCCTGCCCATGAGGGGTGTAGATATTCCACCCACTGGCCTGTTCATACCTTTCCTGTGTGTGTCTCTCTCCCCTCCTGCCACTGCCCTTCCTGGGTCTTCTGGGCTGGGCAGTTTGAGAGGCATTGCACCTGCGCACCTCCCCCTCTCCTGGCCAACCACATGTAGATAAAAGATTGGAAAAGAGCTGGGAAGAAGAGCAGGGCCAGGCATAGTGGGCAAATCACATCTGAGACATCTGATGCCTTTTTTTGACTGTTGTGGTGCCTACCTGCTGGCAAATCCCAGAACCACGGGTCTTGCACACTGACATTAGCCATGTTCACACCCACATCCCACCGCAGACGCCTGATTCCAGAGTGGTGGCTTCCCCATCATCAGCCCTGTCAGAAAGGGAGAAGAAACACATAAGGTCCTTGCCATGAGGAACTCACATCTAGGCAGCTTGCTCTGAGTGAGATATATAACCTTCCCATACTCCTGGCAATAAATGTTTAATAGCACCCCACAGAGTTGTTGTCAGTCGTTACATATGGAACAAATCAAGTTACGTGTTCTGCTAACCAGCTCAGGAAGCCCACAGACAGCATGGCCCTGGTGGGGAGCAGGAATCACATGTAGCACAGAGATCAGGGAAGGCAGGAATCCTCCCTGGGTCTTCCTGTAGCTTAGGTACTCTTACCTATAGCTGTAGAGCAGGGCTGCCTCAGAGCCACTAAACCAGATTTTGCTTTGCTATCAGCGGTGGTGTAACCCAAAGGAGCTACAGCTGCAAGTTATGATCACAGTAAAATAACTCCTGTAGATTGCAGAGAAAACCATTAAGCCAAATGTTCCCTCAGCTAGGGAGGCCAGTGGGAAGGCAAGAAAGCTGGGACAGGTTCTTGGGCTTTGTTTGGTGGTCTTCACAGGTGGGATGTGCAACAGTTTACACAGCACACAAAAGGCTGTTTGTGAAGGGTTTAGGTACTTACAGCAGCATCAGCTTTTGTTATGCAGACCTGGTGTCCAGTGCCTTTGGCTGTCTGCCAGAAGAAAACAAAATCATGTTTCTTTTTCATAAGGTTCCTTGTAGTAAACAGTCAGATTTGATGTCATTTAATAATTCACATGAAACACTAAATATCACCTGTTGTTCTTGGTGCAAGAAAAGCATGCAGTTCCCTGTTCTCATGGCAGTATTCCTGAAATATCTGTTCCCTGTTCAAGGGACTGAAAAACAAAATTGCGATTTTCACTCATGACCCTTAGCTTCCCATAGCCCAACAACATGTATCTTGCTCAAAAATTGAGTACTGTTGTGTGTTTTGAAAAGATGAAAACAAAAACTGAATTTATCCTTTGCCTGATTAGTCTTTGGTCCACAAATACATTCCTATATGCAGGGAAGTGACGTGGATAGATGTGTACTGTTAGTTCATGACCGAGCTTTGCAGCTGAGGATCCTCAGCAGCCAAAAGGTCAAAAGAGAAAGGAAATATTTTTTCAAATAATGTTGCGTGCATTTCCCTGAGGAGCATCAAGTGTGAAAACCATTTAAACAGCAGGCTTGCGCCTGGCATTCGGCCCAAGCTTCAGGTAGAGACATCTGGATCCCATTCGTGATTTGCCTTCTTAATAAAAAACACTACACAGTAGTTTTGGGTAGTAGGAGTTTTGTTTCCTCATTTCCTTCCTCACATTTGTCCTCACACAGATTACATCGATGGTGAGGGCGACTGGAGCCCATGGTCCCTGTGCAGCGTCACCTGCGGCAGCGGCAATCAGAAGCGCACCCGGTCCTGTGGATACGCCTGCACGGCCACCGAGTCCCGGACCTGTGACAGGCCCAACTGCCCAGGTGGGAACCGGTCGTGGGAAGTGCTGCCAGGGGAAGCAGGGACAGGTGGGCAGGGGCAGAGAGAGCCCTCCTGCACACAAAGCCTGGGGCCTGTATGTTCTGTGGCAAGGTAAGGCTTCCGGTGGGAAAAGACACACTGATTTTCAATGCCGTTTATTCATAGTAATGATAAACTGCGAGATGCAGTCCACCATCCCCTGGGACTTAAAAGACAAGTACAGGCTTTCTCTAGGTCATGGCAGTCATTTTTGTGCACAGACATTTTGTATTCTAAAGGGTATAATCTACTCCTTTAAACAAATTTGGAGCTGTTTTAGAATTTCAAGCCAGCTGTGCTGTTACCTCAATGAGCTCCTGTTTTGCTATGAAGTGGATGGCATTGCTTGCATTGTGAACAGGGATGAAGGAATGTATAGTTTTGGCTTGAATATATTCAGAAAATATGTCTAAGGAACCTTGCCTTAGAAGTGTCTTTACCATCACACAGTCTTCACTTTGGCAAAATCAGAGCTGAGCACTCAAGCCTACATCATGAAAATTTGAAGCCGCTATGGAAAACTGTTTTTTAAATGTTGCTGTGTGTTTAAATTTAGACCAATTTGTCATGCAGTAGCTGCTACAATACAGGGAATAGGTGCAAGTTCATTACTTCCCAAGATCAGAGAGAAGTGAAAACACAAGTCATGGTGGTATGCATTATTCTCAGTTTACTTAATGACTCAGAAAGGCAGAAATTCTTAAACTGGAGGTTAGGCTTTTTTTAATGGGAAGTGAAATGTCAGCAGTGCTGGAGAGGAGACTTAGAAGACTTGGTGAGAGATTTAGAGAGAAGTTTCTCACAGATAGATTCATGTCTCCATTGCAAAGCAACAACTGCAAGGCAGTTCAGGGAAAAATGTTTCCGCATGCTCTCATACAGTCTAAAACCTCAATGAGTTAATTCCAGAAGAAAGCAAGTAACCTCCAGTTATATTCTCTAGCATTTATTACCAGCTAGCACCAAAAAGTGGAAAACTTGAGAGAGTATATTATGTCATATAACAGACCTCCAACAATCAGCAAGCAAAATATATTCTCTCTTTGATGCTGTGCTGACATTTTTGAAATTACAAGGTGAAAGCTCAGCTTCTGCTGTTTATAATTCCAACAGTGAATTACTGCCTTGTAATGGGTTCTTGGGTATCTATTATTCTACATCTAGTGCTGAAGTTAAGGCAAAACTCTATGATAATTTTATTGAAAATTGGCCTGAGGCTGTTTTGAAGTTTTGCAAGCCACTATTATGCCCCAATTCAGGAGATCAGGAGAAAGTTCATTGGCAAAAAGATGGATGGTGAATAGACTTCATTATTAACCATATAGTAATCACTTATTAAAGATCTTTCAGTTCTCTTTAGAGGTCTTCAATTCAATGGAGAGGAAAGGAAAAAAAAAAACTAAAACCTACTTGTGTTAAGCCTACATGGCACAGAAATGCTAGGCGTGTCAATAGGCTGAACTAAAGCAGCAATAAAAGGATGTTTACTTTGGCAAGATCATTTTTCTGGCAATCTCTGTATCTCTCAACTGGTAGCGAACAATTAACTGGAGGCTGCTGGTAAATCCTGATATGTTGAGATCCTGATATTTTATTTGACAGCTGTAAGTGGTGGGGATGGAATTGCTTGAAGAGGTTGGTTATCTCTTGCCTACTCAGACCTTTTAACTTCCTGGCACTGGGAGAGACCAACAAGCATCAGTCTTCTTGTAACAGCATCATTCTTCCTTGAGAAATGGTTGCCCGTGTACAGAGATGATCTTCCTCATCTGTCTTCAGGCCTGTCACTCTGTTTTACCTTATTAACAGCTCAGATTCCTTGGTCATTATGGTTTTAAAGGAATAGTCCAGCAGCAATTTCAGAATGGTTCCCTGCCAAAACAAAGCACCTTGCAGAGCCTGGGGAAGAAGGGGTGGCAAGGAGGCAGCTGGTTCCATTGTATTTTAATGGGAAAACACCAGCACCACTAACACGTGTTTGTCTTAGGGATCGAAGATACCTTCCGGACAGCTGCCACAGAAGTGAGTTTACTTGCAGGGAGTGAAGACTTCAATGCAACCAAACTGTTTGAAGTTGGTAAGCAGCCTAGTCAATCCTTCAGTAACAGATAAGAGAATTCCTTAGGATTTTCTTAGTTCTGTGGGATCAAGATACTGAGTTTAGCATTAAAAATGTCAATAGTAACAGCCATTTATTATCTTGCTCCTGTTTGTGATCTGAAAATTTGCTTTGGTCATAGAATCTTTCACCCCTTAAGTACTGTGCTTGTTTCATCATAAAAGGGTTATTTGTTGTCCTAATTCAGAAAAGAGCTGTAAGACTCCACAGTAATGGAGGGGGGAAACAATCAAACACTCTTTACTATTTTGATTAAATAGCCTCGAATGGAAGACCCTATAAAAGCATTTTCATTTCATATAAAAAAATAGAGTTGTCACATCAGAAAAAAAGACAATGACTTTTATGAGCATGCATTGCTTTTATAGTTCTGTACGCTGCAGTGGGAGTAGCCAATGCAATTTTATAGGGCATGGCTTGATTCTGAACTATCTAAAACTCAGTCCAACATCTGCAATGTTCTGATTTCGTTCCTTCAATAAAACCATAGTGTGGCCACTCAGAGACACTGGATGCTGGATTAATTGAATAAATAGTGTAACCCAGCACCTCCCTACTATGGCGGCAGAGCACAATAGTTAATGACAGCCAGGATGAGACTCTTTAAGGAGATAGAAAAACAGGACACAGATCACTAAGTAAATATTTTGCAAGAATGTGTGCTGTAAGAGTTTTAGGTCCCAGTTAGATACTCTCCTGCAGAGTCCTCTTAAAGTAAGTGTGGAGCAAGATATGCAGGTGGTTTTTGATAGCCCATAGGATGATATAGACACCTTAAATAATGTTTTAGGTAGGGGATGTTTACCTGGATTCTCCCAAGAGTCTTGCAAAATAATGAAGTGCTAGTACTAAATATGCTACTGGTCTACAAATCTCTTTAATCCCAGCTATATGTCATGCCTCTGGCACCATAAACTCCTGCTGATGCATGGCCACTCTGATGTTATATCACATATGCCCTTTTAGAACCTGAATCACTTTTGGCTGCATTTGCAAGATAAGATGTCAGTCTCCATGTTTGAGATACTAATGCTTGAAAAGTGAATATCAAATAGAAAAAAATATTTGTTTTTTAAAGAAACGCTGAATTAAGGTCTAAAATGTACTTCAAAAAGAGTAATACAGGCCTTGCTTGCCACCTTGTAATCTCTAGTGTTATCTGAAACTTAATCCTTCATCATCATCTGACTGCCATTTTCCCTGTTGAGTGTGTTCTGACTAAGGATTCTAACTGGAGACTGGCATCAGATCATTGTGATTTCCCTTTTTCTGCTGCTTACGAACCCACGGTAGTGTCTCTTGTGCTGCATGGGGATATCAGTAGCTTAATTAGAATTTTCCAGGTAGAAAAAGTGTCACAGATTCCTACTGGCCTGGTTCTGCACTGTAATTCAGACTAGCACTGCCTGAGGCACTGAAATCAGTCACATATGATTTCTTTATCTGACAAGACAGCACAGCAATACACTGTGGGCAGGGCAGCAAACTGTGATTGCCCTTTCTTTCTACAGCAGAGCACTGGTGCTGAACAGCTACACTTTACTCAGTTGCTATCACTGATCACACCAAGTGGATGCTGCTTAATGTATCTTAAGTTTCTATTTCCTGCCCTGAAACAGATACTGATAGCTGTGAGAGATGGATGAGCTGCAAGAGCGAGTTCCTGAAGAAATATATGCACAAAGTGGTCAACGATCTTCCCAGCTGCCCATGCTCCTACCCCAGAGAAGTTGCATACAGCACTGCTGAAATCTTTGACCGACTTAAGAGGAAAAACTTCCGCTGGAAGGATGCGAGTGGTCCAAAGGAAAAACTGGAGATCTATAAGCCCACAGCACGATACTGCATCCGCTCCATGCTGTCTTTGGAGAGCACAACGCTTGCAGCGCAGCACTGCTGCTATGATGATAACATGCAGCTGATCACCAGGGGCAAAGGGGCAGGAACACCAAACCTGATCAGCATCGAATTCTCAGCAGAACTCCACTACAAAGTGGACATTCTGCCTTGGATCATATGCAAAGGTGACTGGAGCCGCTACAATGAAGCCCGGCCTCCCAACAATGGGCAGAAGTGTACAGAAAACCCATCAGACGAAGACTACTACAAGCAGTTTCAAGAAGCAAGGGAATACTGAGAAGATTTTCCTTTTCTTCAGATGCAAAATAGCATTCGTTTCCTGGATGCCAAAGAACTGATGATGGCTGCTGCATTGGCTCCTCGACAGGGGTTGGTCAGTTCCTTTCTGATGAATGTATATAGTTGTAATATAATACATAAGTATTTTTCACAGTGTGTGTAATTTATAAACACATATCTCTCTGTCTCACACACACATATTTTTGCATACAGACATACATAAGTCTTGTCCTGATAGGATTTTATACTGCAATAACGTTCATGTAATAATGTGCATTTCATTTTATTTCCCATCTGTAACCTAATGAAGGGGGTGGAGGGTAGCTGCCATCACCATCAGGCCCCAAGGCCCCAGCTGAGGAGGCACATACTTAAAAGTTGTTATAAACAATAGGATTGAAGAATGTACTCTTCCATATGGGAATGGTTTACAAGATTAATGCACCTACAGCATCAGTTTTCTCTATAATTGGTTTCATGACCAGTCATATCTAAGGAGGAAAGAATTTTTTTTGGAAGGGTGATAGTCAAAAGTGAATATAGAAAATCCCTACCAATTTTTCTCTTGAAATTCTTCCTGTTACCTTCTAGCTCAGGTATTTGCAGTCCACCTGGGGTAGGCTTGCAGGAAGATGTAGCTGTGGCTTTCCTACAGGCCAGATAATGTCCTGGTGCAGTGTTTCTGCAAGAGTTACAAATAGCCCCCTCCTGGAGACATCTCTGATACAGAGCTGCATCTGTTGGGGCTTACGTCTCCAGAGCAGCTGTGAACCTGTGAACTGAGCATGCTGTAAGTCTTTAGAGGAGTGAGGGCAGAGAAGGAATCCATGTTAAAGAACCAAAAAGATCACAGTTCCTTTCCAGTTTTTAATATGAAGAATGTTTGGATCTGCTTACTTCTTTCTTTTTAGAAAAGGAAGTTTATTATTTTAGAGAACAGTAAAACTGGAATCCACAAGTTCCCTGGGATAAAAGATGCAACCAGCCCTTTGCCCCATTTTTCTCATGCTGAATGCAGTGTCCTACAGAAGAAGCTATTCTTTAAGGGAAGCTTTCTGGGAGGAACTACTGGTGTCTTAAAGTGTCTTAATTTTTTAAAAAAAAAGCTAGTATTATTTTTGTAAAGTATTTATTGAATTGTAACAATGACTCACATGTGGGATGTATCTCTAACATAAAAGGTTTCTGTAGATGGAACTTGATTTCCAAGAACACAACTGTTGTTAGGCAAAGGTTTTATCTCCAAATTTTTATAAAGTGCAAGTTTACAAACTGTCATAAAGCAGCTCATATCTGCATTCTCATGAAAGATAAAAGTTACACCCTGGGTAAATAAATACTTACAGTTCCATCCTCTGAAAGACCGCCTTGCTGCAAGTCAGTGTGTTCATTTGGAAAACTAAGGCTAAATGTCACTAGAGAAATGCCTGTTTTGGGGTTATGTGGTCTGACACACATATATGGAACCTCACACAGAGTTAAAGCTGACCAGTCAGTCTGAGCTCAAAGATTCAAGACCAACATAAAAGGCAATTCCCTCTAGTATATACAGACACACATAGATGATATTTAAGGTCCATTCCAACCCAAACCCTTCTATGGCTTCCTGTAAATCTTTTCCATGTCTCTGTTGACCTCTCAGGTCAGGTTGATTGCAAGCTCATGGATGGACATGTGCGTGGTGCCCCTGGCATTAACACAGGCACAACGACCCCACTGGCATGGGCTGGGCCAGGTGTGTGTTGGTCTGCCCAGATGGTGCAAACCAGGCGTTCAAGGCAGTCTGGGCCATGCACACCCAAGACTGACCTGTGCTGGAGGCTCTGCCAGATCTGCTGGGCTGCACAGCCCCAGCAGTATGCTCCAAGTCTCCAGAAACACAGCGGTCTGGGCAAAGGCACTGCACATCTGCGCCAGCGACGGCTCTGCTGAGGTAACCTCAGCAGCTGGAAAACTTGGCCAAGTCATCGGAGCATCCCAGATCCAGACTTGAGTTGGTGGGGAAGACGCGGATATGTTCTAGCACAAGCTGGTAGTAACAAAACATGGTTAGTAGAGAAAGAGGGTAAGCGTAGGGATCACCCCTTATTTTTTATAGAAACCAGATTTTGTAAATACTTGCAAGGTCATATGAAGGCGCCACTAGCTCGTGGAGCCAGTTAAATTGACAGCAGATGGATGAAAGGCAGAAGGAACTCCAGGATCACTTCACAGGGAAGACAGGTATTTTCAGGAAGAAAGCTCTGCTTCTTACTTAGCAATGTGGGGGGGAACAACATTCTCAGGTTTCTGGGAGAGAGATGAGACAGCTGATGGTCACAATTCTTGAAATATAAAACACATCCCTGCCCTTTGTGGATTAGTAAGTTATGGTGCTATTGAGAAATGCTACTACACTATTAATACAGAACATAGCACATAAAGTGTCAGGGAAGAGGAAAAATTATTCTAATAAATGAAATGACGCACAAAGTTTCAAGTCCTACCGCTCATAATTTGTCAAGGCTGGAAACTCTGAGGGAGCCAAATAACTTCTGATAGGACCTACCAGGTGCATCATAGGATGAGTCCTGGAGTGCAGATTGAGATAGTCTGTTCTCCCAAGTAACAGTCTTTATTAAAAACAAAATCTGTCCTACTTCATAATAAATTATGATCCATTCAGAGCTGGGCTGCTTATTTTATTTTATTTTCTGTTTTCTTTATCTCATTTCCAGTGACCAAAATTGTACATTAAATGCCTTTGTGTAGTAGATTTTAGCAAGGTGATGGAGGTTACTATGGCCAAATTCAGCTCCGTCTTTTAAGTATAGAACTCTTCACATTAGAACAAGACTCAAGGAAGGGTTTGTGGCTCACATTCCTAGGCACAGGGCAGTGGTTAGGAGAAGCTGTTGTTATGTTTCTTACGTTACCACAAAAAAGACATATTGGAACACTCAACCAAAGACATGGGGGGGATTGAAACAAGCATAACTGAACAGGCAAACTGAAACAAGGAACCAGTCAAGTTATTTTTAACCCCCGATCAATCAGCAGATAACAGATTACAGCACAGTTTCTGAGTCAAGTTGGTGGGAATGAATCAAGCTGGCACAGCTGCTGTGAAAGATGTGTGGAGCAGTGCCTTGAGGCAGCCATAAATGGATTGAATTGTACTTTTGATGCTTAAAAGGATGAGTGGGCCTGGCTTCACATTGCCCAGACAGCTGCTGAGCAGCAAAATTCCACTAACATAACCCACAGTGATGCATATGGGTTATAGGATAATATAGCCAAAACCAGAACCATACACACATCCATGAATCCCCACAGCCCTGCATTAGTTACCAGCTGCTTTTCCCCCCTCCCACTGTGCAGACTGGTTAGCACTGTCAACACAAGGCATTCTTTGGAAAAATGCTGGTGAGCTCAGGGGGCTGTTCCAGATACAGCAATCACAGTGAGGTTGTAGGGCTGGTTGCAATGAGTTGCTGATGCACCTGACACTTAGATCTGAGTGAGGCCACACCAGCTGAAGGCAGGAAAGGGGGAAAGTTACCTTTTCCTGTTGAAGAATCTGCCCTGCCTGAATGGCAAGGCCTTAATGTCATGGTGTCTTATTTGTGGTGTCTCCCTTGTTAGTGGTGGGAAGGGAGTGAGGGAGAGCTGAGAGATGGCCCAGGGAGCTGCCTCCTCTGAGGAGCCACTGGTGCTCCCCAGGCCTTCCCTTTCTCTCTTTCCTTTGTTCTCCAGCAGGACATGCCTGGAACTGCCCAGCAGCCAACATGGCTCACAGCAGTTTGGCTTTGGCTTACGTTCAGCAGCAGAGTCACACACTCATCCATCTCTGGAGAAAGTCACATTCAGGCTGGACAGACCACGCAGAAACCTGGCGCCTGCTGTTCCTAGCAGAGGCAGGGAGCTGTCAGGGCAGGGAGCCTGTTCATAACCCACCCAGGCACAGCTACTCTGCAGCTCCACTGTCACCCACGGGACCATGCAGCACTACACAAGGGGCAGTGACATGGCAAGGCTTTTTGTCACCCAGAGGAGGAAACCTGCAAAACACATATGGACAAACTCGAATTTCTTCATGTTCACTGCATCCACCTGCACAAGCACCAGCATGGCCATATCCCTCCCCTCCAAACACACAGAACCCAGCGTGCTGAGGAGGGAGAACATCAGCAGGAAGACCACCAGAACAGACATGACACAGCAAGAAGACCACCAGAATAAATATTCCCAGCAAACTGGAGTGAGTGTGTGTTGCCACCTAGCTCCGTGGCATTTCTGTGCCAGCTGAAAGAGCATGTGTTTTTCTATCACCAACTTCCCGCTTCTTTACCTTTGTAACTTGTAATGGAAAAATGTGTGGGCAGTTTCCATTATGCCTGTGCTGTTTCAGACAAATTAAGGGGTTGGCTAAGAAATCACTGGTTTCATATTTCATACAGAAAACACACACATGCATATATTTAAATGTCTATGCAAATTAATTTAGGATATCCTCTAGTTATGTGCTGTACAGCAGTTCACTGCCGAGCAGTGCCTGCAGGAAGGGTCCCACAGCAGACGACTTCCTTGCCTCCTGCACAGGGCATGAGGCTATTTTTGCACTTGTACAGGGGGAAGAAGGGACAGGAGGCTAAAATGGCAGCAGTCATTCTTCAGCTCTGCCTCTTACTTTATGAGTGGCAGGTTTATTCATTTTTCCTTTTCAGCTGCACTGCTAAAGCCACAGAGGCCTTTTATGACTGTGCTAATTTTCTATCAGTTCAGGGAGTTATAAAGTTTTTCTTAATTTATTGTCTATCACAAAAAGGATCTGGGAGTGGGGGGGGATGGGATTTTTAAACATACAGAGAAACTTTTCATTCAGTGCATTGCACAGTTTGTAAGGGGTTCAGAATGTTATATTCTGGAAGTGATAGCAATATTGCACAGGTCAGACTGGCCAAACTGAACACAGCTAAGCGTGGGTGGCTCTAGTCTTCAGAGAAGTGCTTAGATAATATTGCCTTTTTAAAACTGGGCAAACAGTATTACATGTGTTAAATGTCAGAGCTTGCTGTTTATTATGGGTCTGACCAATGCTTTGCTTAAAGTGGAACAGTGTTTCACTTATGGATTTCAGGAGGACTCTGGTAAGACTCTGAAACATGCCTGAAGCAAGAGACAGCATGTGCACACCATGGTGGTGGATACAGGATGTGAGTCAGAAAGTTTGGGGAGCAGAGAAGGCTTGGGAACCAGTTCCCAGTCCAGGCACCATATTCCAGGCTAGCTCCTGCCTCTGCACAGCTGTGCTTAACCCATTTGCTGTGCTTAGCCCATTCCTTTGTCCCCAAATCCAAGCTGCAGTCATTCCCCTTTCCACACTTCCCAGGGGCAGCTCTTGAGGGGATGTTGCTCAGCCATGAAACATAGAACATGGACACAGCTGGCCTTGGAAAAGCTCCATCTGCCTGAGTAGGACTCACTGAGCTGGGTAAGGAAATGGAAGAAGTGCAAATGAACTGGACTGTGCAGACACAGGCATTCCTGTATCTATTTCTGGCAGTGTTTACCGTCAAGCACTCAACAGGGAGCACCTTCTAATCACAGTGCAGCCTGGCTTCATACACCTCCTGCTTGCCAAAAATGAGGGCAAATCTTAAGTAGCATTCCAGCACTGCTGCAGTTCCTGTTACCCCAAAAAGGACAGGGGATCCAGCCTGGCATGACATCTCCATCCAGGAGTCAGCTCCAACCAGGAGGCAGAAGCACAGCTCCATCTCATATGCAAATGTCTCAGCTATTCCAGTACAACCAGTAAATGACAACTTGGAGAAACAGCAGGGTCTGCCACTACTGCCTGCAGCAGTAACCACATCTGAACACCCTGAATTCAGTGCATCAGTTCTCCTACACATCTCTCATCATACAGCCTGCCTGGGAAACACCAAGAAAGAGTGTGGAAACAGGAGGAGTCTCTTTGGGTTGAGAGGATGCAATAACAGGAATGGGAAGAATTTCTGGCCAGTGTGGGGAGGAAAGATCAGTGCATTGAATTGCAATATGGCCTCATTAAGGGTGATCCCAATTTAAATCAGCATGTGGATAATGATATCCTGAAGGAGAGTGGTCTCAGAGAGGGGCAAGTCAAAAGGAACAAAGCAAGTCTTGAAAAGGAGCTGAGCAAAGAAAACACAATGTCTACGTCCAAAGCAGGCTAAGGATTTCCCATGCCTGGCTATCCACTGACAGAGCCATTCCCCAGATATTTCACCATGTGTTAAATCACCTCTAGGTACACAATCCCAGAAAAGCCAAATTAAAAGGTGCAGCTGGTAGGTGTAAGGGAAGGAAACATTCCTGAGCCATTTTCCTGAATAACAGCCCCCATGGGCGCGTGCTGAGAGAGGCCGTGGCACAGTGGTGGCTGCACCACAGCTTCCAGCTGCCCGCAACAGCTCCATGGCGGTGGTTAACCTTGACAAATAACTGTGTTTTGCCCTTGCCCATAGTGGCACAGCTCTCACTACTTCTGTAATTTAGTGCGGCTTTTGCTCAGAAGGTCAACCCTCTTCCTCTGACCCCCATATCAGCCACCCAGGCCAGCGGGTTTTCCCCCTCCCAGCACCACTGACAGCACAATGGAGCACTGGCCTGGGTCTCTTCTCCCACAAGAAAAGGGGGACCTGGCCTCCTCTTCCCAGCACACAGACAGGAGGCACGAAGCCACTGGAGCAGCACAGGCTGGAGGTGGGGGAGGAAGCTGAGTCAACCTCAAACACAACCGCATCTATCATTGCTAGGGTGGGTGGCCTGGTTGGAAAGGCTGGGCTGTTTTTGCTGCCGGTGGGATTGCCCATGGATTCAGTCTGTGAGCCAGAGGGAAAGCAGCGGCATGCTCCGTGTCTGACTGTGCAGAAGGTGGGAAGCTCTGAGAGCTGTGCACTTTTAGATCCAGCTATATACAAGAGCCAGCACTGCCAATCTGAATCTCAGTCCTGGGATGGAAGCAGCACCCAGACAGCCACACAGGGAGCTGGGGCCAAAGGAACACATGGAAGGAGAGCCCAGCTTTGATGTCTAAGTCACTGTCAGGGTGTGTTTGGTCTGCATTTGAAAGGAGGTGGGGCCAGACAATTCCAGCTTTAGAAAAGGAAATCTACAAGGCCAGGGAATCTCACAGGACTATCTGCTCCATCTGACACTTCCAGGCTGGCAATTCTACCATGAGCTGCAGAAGTAGTCCTGAACAGAGCTTGAATAGGGTAGAGCAAATTTAATAGAAACTGTGAGATTTTTTCCTTCCCACAAATATCCACCTATTTCTCCCACAGATTGCCTTCTGCAAAATTTCCCAATGCTTTCAGCAGATGTAGAGCTGCTCTCCAACATCTTCAAATCCAGAGCCCTCTACAGAGAATCATGGTTTGGGTTGGAAAGGAGCTCAAAGCTCATCTAGTTCCACCCACTCTGCCATGGGCAGGGACAACTTGCACCAGGTTTTTCAGAGCTCCATCTAACCCAACCTTGAAAGGTTCATTGGCAGCAAAACCTAGAAGGGAAACAGCAGCAATATGACTTCCCCATAGCACAGTCACCACCATGTCACTGCACCCCCAAAAATGCCAGGAGCTGCCAGCCCCTTCTGAACCATCAATCCCAGCTTTCCTGCCCATTCTGGCCCTTTCTGGCTGAGTTTTTCAGGTCAGGCCAGGTGTGGACTTCAATGAAAAGGCTTGAAAGCCTTCTCTAGGAGACACTCATCCAATATGTTTGCTGCTAACCCTGGGGCACAGGAGACAAGTGACAGCCCCTCTCCTACCATGAACTTGCCCTGTGTTGGCTTTTCAAAGGCCTCACTGCATCCCTGAGCTCTCAGGTCTGGCAGCACAACTCAGCACCACCAGCATTGTCCGCCACTGGCCACTGCATTGCCCTCATTCCAAAACACTTCTTATGCCAGATTTTTTTCTTTTTTTTTAATGGGAAGAAAGTTAAATCCAGACCCCCTGTATGAAGATAATTTGTCTCTTCTGGGTATGTTCCAGCACAAGGAGTGTACTTTATACATATGGGCTCGCTTTCATGTTTGATTGCTGGACTAAGACCACATTGTTGTCCAGCTCAGGGGAGGGAGAAAAAAAAGCAAAAACCACACAAATCAGGAAAGCATTAGGTAGACTTAGCTCAGAATACATCTTCTGACGAAATGGAGAGCAATGTTTTTTCATATAATTAGACCATCTGCTGGAAGTCAAACAGAACAAATGGTGATGCTTTCAGAGCTGTGGGAGCTGTGTAGTCCCCAGGAGATGATCACACCTTTCCCACAGCATTGGCTGTCATCCCTGAACAGGTTGTGACTGGAGACTGTGGTTTGGAAAACCCTCAGGAGCTCTTTCACTGCATTGCAGTTCCAAATGCCATTCCTCAGTCACAGAATCACAGAGTGGTTTGGAAAGGAAGGGACTTCAGAGATGATCCAGTTCCACCCCCTCTGCCATGGGCACGAATACCACCCCCAAAACAGGTTGCTCAGGCCCCCATCCACCCTGGCCAGTCAATGAAGGAAGACAAAGGTGTGAAAACAAACCCTGACTGATTAAAAAGCGTTTGCACATTATCTTCAAATTTGCATAAGGTGAGCAAAACGCTGCATTTGGCAGTAAAGGGACAGTGGCACAACCAGCAGGAGAGCAGATGCAGCAAGTGGGACTGTACTAAACACTGGAGGGAAAACACTCTGTACCAACACATAGTATCAAAGAGTAAATGATTCTGCCCTTCAGGTAATGTTTCTTTCAACAACAACCTTTTCTGTAATGGGAGTGGCACAAATGGCATTGAAACACGCAGGCACAGCAAAGGGAACTTGAGCCTGACACCCATATTTCTGCTCATGGCAAGCAGTGGGGATACAAAGGGCCAGAGCCTTCAACCCCCAAAGCCAACAGCAAGGCTCAAATCATCCGTAGCCCAATCTGTTTTTTGGGAATCAACTCTTTACCAAGAAGAAACAAGTAAACATGTTCCATCTTCTTCTCTTCCTAGACATTAAGCAAGAGTAACTTGTAAATTGCTTCCAGCAACTTCGAGACAGCAAGGGAACAAACAACTATCAACAGGCATTACACTCATTGCTTCACACGAAAACAATTATGAGGCTGAAGGGATCCTGACAGGCAATTGGAAAACAGTCCTTTTTATGCTAAATTTACTGTATTTTAGTCCAATTTTCCATGATTTAAAATGTGCGATGCAATAAAGAGCTGGAATGCCTTCTTTTGTCACAATATTTCACACCCAAGACCTCAGAGCACTTTTGTGAATCAACCTCTGCAATAGTTTTGCAAAGCCAATGATTTAGGAAGCAATGAACTGGAAATAAAGGGCAGTTTCCAGAGCTGTTGGTGGTCACAGAGGAGCCTAGAAAAAACCAAAGTAGCGTCCCAATATCTGGGCTCCCTGATCCCGTGCCCTCCTTGGGCAGATGTCTGCTGACAGCCCACCAGACCTCCTCACCTGGAGCTGGAGCTCCTCACATGCATGCCCCGGCTGCACTGCATCCCAGCAATGAAAGAAATGTGGAAAGGAAGATGAGATGGGTTCACTGAGGGAGGAAAACATAGGAAGTGAAACACTGCACATTTTGCAGTATTCCAGATTCTTCCTGGGAAGAAAACACTGTCCATTGTCTTGGCATCAATGCTGAGCAGACCACAGCTAACTGGGACCATTTGAGGGTCCCAGTTCAATTTCCCTGGACAAGCTGCCCCGCTGCAAAAGCCAGTTGTAACCAGCACTGTAGACAAAGGGCTTAAAGCCTGAGCAGACAGGAGGCTGTGCTGGTTTTGGGGGATCCCACACACATATGGGTGAGATTTTTTGTACTTCCATGGAGAGGTACTTGCCTGTAGCCATAGGCCATGCATACTCAGATTCCTTAGATTATCAGCACATAACCAAATGTTTTCAGGGTTAAGCTGTTAGCTTAACTATATGCCTAGAGCAGAGCCCTTCCTGAGATCATTCATAGAATCCTGGAATCATTAAGGTTGGAAAAGACCTCTAAGATCATCAAGTCCAATCTTCAGCTGAATACCTCCATGTCCACCAAACCATATCCTCCACCTTTGGCAGGATTTCTGGTCAAAATGGGGAAGAAGTCGAGGCCTTTCTACTAACACAGACTTTCTCAATATGTTAAAACCAAAATCAGTGATGTTCCGAGGCTTCTTAGGAGCCACAGTCAGCCCCTACACAGTGGGACAGGACAGGCTTAAGCAGCAGGATCACAACCATACCTTGGTGTGGTTCTCCATACTCAGAATGTTTCTATGCTACTATTACAAAACATCTCTAAGTCCCTCTTGGGGATCTCAACTCAACAAATATTCATTACCTAATTTCCCCATAGCTTTTAAAGCATGATAGTAATATTAGGAAAATTCATGGTGTCAAGAGAATTAACCTGGCTAAAGTCAGAGAGAAAGGGCTGTGGCAAAACTGGGACCTGATTGCAAATCTCTTTTCCCATAGGGCTCCATCTTTACTTCCAAAAGCATAAGCACTACTATGAAAGATCACTGAAACACAAGTGGTATTAATGCTGATATTTCTGAAGATTCCGGTAATTGAGTCTCATATCCACCAGTGGTTTAGACAGAAACTGAGCAGCCACCAGGGCATGTGAGGCAAAAACCAGTCCATGTTAAACACTGTCCACACCTCAAAGCAGCACACAGACAAATCCTTCAAAGAACTGGGAATGGGTGGATGCAGATAGTGCACATGGTGCAGGATTTGCCTCTCTGCAATGTGCCATTCACAGATGACACATTGTCCTGCATCCAGGAGGGCTTTGTTCTCTGGAGTGAAACCTCAGCCTTGAGTTTGTTAAGTGCAATTGCAGAAGCTGAAAGGGTGAGGCACAAAGCCGGTTGTGTGAGCACACATATGATGAAAGCACACAGGACGTGTATTCCGTCACAGGGGATTGCTTAGGTCCAGCAAAGCCCTTTGGATGGGCACAGGCTGGGACACAGCCCCAGCCATCACCTCCCACCTGGTGCCAGACAGCACTCAGGCAGACAGTCTGTCCTCCAGCCCCTTTTAAAAGATAAACTAGGAAATGGGAGAGAAAGGGGAAGGGCAATGAGTGCTTCTAAAGCTCCGGCAAGAGAAGCTGCCAGCACAGGACACCTTTGCAGCGCGCAGCCTGCAAGCAGTGGGACAGAGCCCACTGGAGAGCGGGATGCAGAGCCCACGGAAGCAAGGGCTGTAGCACGTCCTGGCTCCAGCTGGGCAGTGTTTTCCTGACCCCTCTGCTCAGCAGACTGAAAAGTCTTCACTGGGATTAAACACCTGCCCAACCATGAGAGCCACAGCGGGACAGGGGGCTGCTCACCAGGACAGGTTCTTGCCTCTCTTCTAGACTGGGCTGATCAATTGGCTCATGCTTGGGAAAAACAAGGATGCCTGTGGAGCAGCACCAGGGGAGAGAAAAGGGGGAGCGAACACCTGCGGGTGCTGCTTCTGCTGCTGTGGCAGAGATGTCTTGACCTCAGAGAGAAACCTGCTGTATCCCCACAGGGTCTGGAAGGGAAAAAAAGCTACAACTTAAAATCAGCTTCCAGGGTCAGCTGTTCCTTTACATCACCATTGCTCACAAGTTTCCATCCCACAGCTGTGACCACCTTTCGTGATGTAGGTAGACCCTCAGAAAAGCAACCAGAGGTCAGATCCCCTTTGTTGTCCTCACTCAGACTGTCTCTTTTCCTTACCCCCTGCCTCCAGCCAGATGTGCTCACTGCCTCTCCTGCCAGCTTTTGCGTTCACCCTGGTGTTCATTCAGCAATTCAATTCAGGAAGCTGATCCAGCTGAAATCCTCAGCGAGGAAAAAAAAGAGGCTTCCAACCAGAATATAAGCACTGCCTTTGAACACACACACAAGAAAACCTTCCTAATTTGTTTTTAAAAAAATAGAAGAAAGTGATTGAAGTATCTTCATTAAAATTTCCTTTTATGTTGAAGAGAAGTGCTATAAAAATACTAACCTTCTAACACCATAAATTGAGTTGTAGAGGAGATTATGCCTTTACCAAAAGAGGCTGTATGGAATTCATCACTGGTTCACTCCTTTAAAATAAATCAGCTGGCAAAGTTGTGACGTGACCTACTTAATTTGCTGTCTTGAAAGTTGATGAGCACTTAAAATTTGTTCCCAAAGCCTGGAAAATGAGAGAAGGGGGGAAATGGAGGCACCATATCCAAACCCCTGAGTTGAGATGCTGCCTTCTTTCAGACACTACAGGAGTCAGTGGCTGCAGCAGCACTGCTTGGGAGAGGAAAACTGGGCTCCAGTGGCGCTCACAAGGAGATCCAGTCATCGTCCTAACTTAAAGCTGTTTCTAGCAGAGATTTGTTACATATATCTTGAGAAGTTTCCACTGATGGAAATTTTACTCTACACCTGAGCAAGCCATCTTCCACACCACTAAGTTTTTGCAGAAGCTTCCTCCCTTTCTGCTTCCAAGGCACCCTTTTCTACAGGTGACAGACACAGTGAGCAACACCTTCCCTCTCTCCATGCACTGGTGGAGCTGGAGGCTGTCACTGTCCCACACCCTTAATCTTGTAGCTCCTTGCACTTTCTCTCTAGCTCTCTTCTCACTTCCCCATTTTTATTCCCTTTCCATAAAATGTGGAGCCCAAACCTATGGGGCTTTCTCTGCCAGGGTACACTTTTGTGGACATGTTTTTGTCCCGGTGCACCACAGCTCCAACACACTCCTGCACGTGTTTCAGGTTCAATTCATGCTCTCATGCTGTCAACCCACCCTTTGGAAAACTATCCACAACTCACTCAGAATCCATTTGCCTCTGTTACTATTGTCATAACCCAAGACTATACAGACTTCCATACCCAAAACAACAAAAAAATAACCAAACACAACACCCGTTTCTCAAAAATCCCAAATCTCCCCACTCTTTCCCAGGTGAGACACTGAAAAACTCCCCTGATGCCACCAGAAGCACAGCACTGCACCAAAAATGTGGCTCAAGGGCTCCAGAAAACCAAAGGTTTGGCAAATAGGTCTTGGTGCTTTGACTAAAAATCCTTAAGAGGTTTAAAAGTGTGTTTGGGAATTTTATTTGTAGGGAGAGAAATCAATTACATCTACCTGGTTGTATTTATAGCAGCTTAACCTTCTTTAAAATTTCATTTATTCTCTGATTTGATAAGGTTGTGGCCCTTTAATAAGCTGAAGTATTCATATCCTTATGACAATCTGGCACTGGAATTGTTTACTTTAGCACTGCAGATTGCACAAGAGACATGAAAGGCTTCAGCGTAGCTGGAAAGTCACTTTTGATGAAATCACCCGTCGCTCCAGGGGCTGCATTCTTTACAGTTTGTGCATACTGATGATATGTGTCTTTGGATGCATTTTGGCAACCCCATGCCATTTTCAGAAATCCATCTGGGACTCAGGAACAAAGCAAATGCATACTAACATGAGGAAGACAGAGCTGGCACAGCTACTGGGTAGAATTTCTTTAAGGAAGCTCAATCACTTGTTCATTTTGCTGGCAGGAGAAGATAGGAAAATGATTGTTCCTGTTCTCAATGAACTTTGTGATATTGTTAAATCCCTCAGACAATATATAATTCATGGCAAAGCTGTGGCAGAATTCCTTTGCACTTATCCACAGTGTGGCTCTCCCCCAAAACACAGATTTCTGCCCTCATTTCATACACAAAAATTGCCCAGATGAACAATAGAGAAAAATCAGAACGCTTGCCCTTATTTTTTTTTTGTTTTGAAACTGCCAAAATGTATTATTATTATTATTCCATCAGTGGAAAAAACGCATCTTTTCTTGCACTAAAACACAGAAGCAGACTCCATGCTGTGATATGGATTGGGAGGTGACTTTTGAAGAGAGTTTTCTGGGTAATGGCTTGAGCTTTGCCCTGGAAACCCTGAAAGGGAAGGCCCAAATTATGCCCCATACCTGGCAATGCCCCTCAGCACCAATGGCATCCAGCAGTGCTCTCAAAGCAGCATGAGGGCACATCCCTGAGCCCAGAGCAGAGTGAGGAGGTGGCACTTACTCCAGCTCTGATCACTAATCCAGCCTAAATCTCCCCCATAGGTGCTGGTGGATATTTGAGTTGCACCAGCCATGGATGGAGCCCCAGACTGCAAATCATAATTAATACCTATCCCAGCTTTGCATTTCTTTTGGAGAAGAGCCGTGAATCACTGAAGTGGAGCCTTGTAGAGGAAATCCTCAGCCACAACAAAAACGTTTCATGCTTTATCTCCCCCCTCAAGTATTTTAGCAGACAGACAGAGGATTTTCCTCCCAGTGACAACAATAACTACGCTCATTGAAGAAAAATATGTGGAACAGGAAGACCTACATTCCTTGTGTGAAAAATAAGAGTGGCCTTTGCCAACTGCATTTTTCAGGAACAGCTCATCCACATGAAAAAATGGCTGCTGTGATAGTGTCCTGAACAGTGAGGCAATGGTAATGTGCTACATAACTGAGAGATGGGAAAAGTAGAGGGAAAAACAAAGCTTGGTCTTTGTTTATTCCTAATATTCCATTATTAATATTTCCCTTTGACTCACATTTGAATGACTGCATCTTCCCCACTCTCTGCTCCCACTGCTTTGTGTAGCAACTGTACCTTATTCCTAACTTCACCATTCTCAGAAGTCTTATTACTTTGTTTTTAAGAATATTCCTCTGATAAATCCTGATGCCTTGGTCTCTCCAGGACATGGATTTGGAAAGCTCATGCTTCAGTCATTTAGGTATAAAACTTAACGTAATCTGTACATCCCTAAATTCATTCAGCTTACCCAAAGGGTATGGCTTAAGTGCAGCCTGGTAGTCCAGACAACTCTATTGTGATGATGATGATGATGATGATGATGAAGAATTACTATTGTTATTGTTGTTGTTGTTGTTATTAGTATTACTACTGTTGTTGTTGTTACTTTTATTTTTATTGTTATTATTATTTTTAAAAGAGAACTTAAAAGGGGGAATAAAGATCTAGGGAATACTTCTTAACCCGAGATTAGCTCAATTGATTGGAGCATGGTGCTCATAACACAAGGGTTGTGAGTTCAATCCCACTTAAGAATCGGATTCCATGATCCTTGTGGGTCCCTTCCAGCTCAGAATATTTTGTGAATCCGTGAACTTCTTCTAAATGGGAAAGAATGACAAGGACATCAGCCTCACATATGAGATAAGGCAGCACCCACATTTTACAAAATCAGGTATTTAAAACACAAAGAGAGCACAATTCCTACCTTCTATCTGAGCACTGTCATCTCCAGAGCAGGACCTCACAGATGTTTCCCAGTTCCAGACTCCCTGATGGTACCAGGGAGTGCTTGTCCCACATCCAGAGGGTTTGCCCAAGTCACCCATGGCCATGACAGCAAAGGGCAGTGTCTCCTTTAAACAAAGGTGCTTGTGACTCATTCCCATCGTGACAGATCTGCAGGAAACATAGGGCAAAATCAAAGGCAGAAGAAGAGACTTTGCTGATGTGCAAAGGAGAGGCAGCACAGGGGCTCAGAGGGGTCGTCAGCGCCAGCTGAAGGAGCAGAGGCTGAACTGTACCAGTCCCACTGAGTAAAAACCCTCAGCTCCCTTTCAGCCATTAAAATGAGTGAAGAGCAAGACTGTTTGGATAAACATCAGCCAAAAGAAACCTTGGAGGCAGTTAGAAGGCTACTGCTTCATACAATATAGACCATGTTTCCAAATTCCAAATACAAATATTAGACTTGGCAGAGACACTCCTTTGCTTCATGAGTTATGTTGCTCTTTTTGTTATGTTTAAGTTTGTGTGAAAGGTATAAATAGCTGGGCTGGTATTAAATGAGCTTTTTTTTTTTTTTTGGTTGCAAAATATAAAAATGGTCCCAGCTCTTCATGGAACAAACACACACTATATTCCTTTGCCTGAATTTTTGTTGCTAATTACAGAAAATACCACGTAACCAAAAAACAATGTACAAGAGCCAGACATGAAAAACACATCTTTCCTATATGAAGTCATTTTTTTCAGAAAGCTGTCTGGAGGAGGGCATCTGGATCACCATAGAATTGACATGTGTGCATACATGCTTAGTGGCCTCACAGAACAGCAGTTTCTGCTCATGCTGAGGTGTGGAAAGCCCCATGTCCCAGCTGAGGAAGAGTGAGTGAGACAGAGGTTTAGGGTGTTGGTTTAGGGTTGACCCTGGTTTAGGGTGTTGGTCACAACTGCTTTGCCTGATCCCGTATTCCCTAAGAGCAGAGATAACAGGCAGTACTGATTATTTCCTGATTACAGACACAAGATTACGCTTTGTGCTGCATACAGTGATAATTATGGGCATAAGGCAAATCCCAGCAACCATTCAAGCCTCTCCATCTCAAGATGAGAAGATACTACATCTTGAAGGCCAAAAGGTACTTTCATTCGTTCTTTGATAAATCTGAGTGTGCATAAAAATGAGAGCACTGCAGGGCCCTCACTAGGCAAATCCCCACTGCCTCTTTATCACCAATGTCTACCTGGTTTAACCAATTACTACCTGAACGGATAAAAGAGTTACTTTTAAAGATGGATGCAGCTTGAACTATCTAACACGGATACAACATGAAATTACTGTCTCAGGTAAACCAGAGATGAGAGTTCAAATACAGTTTAGCAAAGAAAAGTGTTATCAACTTCAGACAGCACAGAAGGATGTCTATTCCCACTGAACTCAATACTTATTTCCATTTTTAAAAAAACTTACTAAATATTCCCAAGTATTTTCAAAGTGTTACAAGACCACCAAACCAATAGAGCAGACATTGACTGAAAATGTGAGATTAGTGATTAATGATCACAACTGAAGATGTGAGATTAGTGATTAATGATCACAACTTCAGCAGCCCACAGAAAATGAATAATGTGTACTGTTCAGTTGCAGGGATGTTAAAGGGAATGGCACAAAAAATCCTTTGTTAAATAAAAGATATTTTGCTTGTGAGTGGACATGAGGAATGTGATTATTCAATGTGTCACCAGGACCTTTCCATCCATTCATTCCACCTCAGGAGTCAGGTGAGAGCAACCAAGGAGAGTCTCACCTCACAAATGCTTTGAGGCTCAAATGTTGGAACAGCATCAGATCAAATGCTGCAGATTAACAGTAAAAAGTACAGGAAGAAACACAAAATCACTTTCTTCTCTAATCCCTCATGGTTTTGCTGTTGGTCAGATCCACTCATCAGAAGCAGATGACTGTGCACTGCATTACATCTTTATAAATAGCTTGTTGACTTCTGGTTATTTCCCTTTGTACTACTGTAGGTAAAAATATTGGTCACCACAATTGTGACCAATATATGTAGGGAAAAATACTCCACCACCAGTGGCTGGTGGAACAGAGTAAGAATTACTTTCAAAACCTCACAGAAATGTTGGTAATTTTAGCTCCTGATACCACTGCATTTCAGGAAGTGTCCAACCAGTAACAGTCATCCTACAGCACTGCGGCCAATCTCAGTTGAAAGGCTTCTGCTTATCTCACAATCAATAGTTCTTGAGCTCATTTCTCAGTTCACATTTTTGGCTGTGAGAAGTAGCTCATTTTTCAGCCAGCACGATAATCCCCAGAAAACATGCTTAGAAAGAGCTGAGTTAGACTTATGCAGCTCTGGACTAATTTTCTACAAAAACAGCATCCCCCAAAACAAAGGTGTGGGACAAAACAAACACACTGCAAACTAGAGAAAAGTCATTCCCTGTGTTTGCTTGCTGCCGTTACTCATTTGGAAAAAAGTGTATTTTTAACAACACAGAATTAGTACAGGGTGGTGAACCCTAAGCTGTCATTAGAGGCTGCCAAATGAGCCAGTGTCCCTTGTGCTGGTGAATAAACAAGGGTGTACGAGGGCTGAACAAACAAATAAACAGAGCAGGCAAGGGTGGCTTTTTGTACTCCAGCATAGGTCAGTGTGGGAGTGAAGAGAAACCCTGAGCTATTTTCTCTCTGCTTTCACACCAGACACTGGTAGGGGTGCCTGGGGTCCCCGTCTGAACTGGTGACATCAGCTCAGTTTCCTGTTACTTTGTGGTTAAATGCATCGAAACATCGTTCCACTCATAGAGGAGCCCCTTGCTATTGAAGAAGCATAACATGGAGGAAATTCAGTTGCTGGATGAATTAATCTGGTCAGTGAGATTCCTTTACAAACCAGGCAGATGCCAGTCCATCAGAGCTGCAGAATGTATGAGCAGAGTTTTGTACTTCTTAACATGTATTGCTTGCATGGAGCAACATCACAGCAGGAGCTGGGCCTGGGAACCCTCCTGTGCCACCTCCTGTGCATGGGCAGACAAACCTGGGTGAGTCATATCAGTGTAAAATTGACATGCAGACCACTCTGTATCAATGGTTTGAGCTCTGTGCTTGCTCATGAGTGATGACTTCAAACATTCTCAAATATTCTCTTCTCAATAACTTCCCTGGGAAATCAAATGCAAACCAGACTTGTGACACCTCTCTGATGGTGGCCTTGCCAGCTGAGCTCAGAGGAACTTCCCTGTATTCTTATGAAGAAATAAAAATATCATCCTTCAGTTCCTTTCCCCAACCTGCCCACAAAAGCTTAGCAGAATTTCTGCTAAAATTAAAATCTTACTCATGCATAAAGGAGGAAAAGAAAGGAGACTGAGAAAAACACTATGTACACAGACTTGGCAAACACCAGTCTTAGTTTCTGTGTGGGGATTAGGACAGCCCTGCCAGAGTAAGTCCCTCTCTGGGCAATCTTACAGATATATTTATGGTAGTTGTGCTTCTGCAACAGGTTTTGTTTTCCCATTTACACAGTACTCCACCTTCTTACTCCATCTTCATCATTAATTCAAAATTGTCCATTTACTTTGAAGCCTTACTGACTCAAATCCTACTTCCTCTCCTTGGCTAAGGTAGTTCTGTTAAGAAAAGGTAACACCTTAAACATGCGTTCACTTTGCTTTTTGTGCTTACTATAGACTGAAGAGATTAAAGTTTTCTTCTCATTTTTTAAAGTGTAAAAACATCATTGTGTTAAACATATCTGTCAAAAGCAATAACTGCTTTCACTTGAATATTGTTACCATAAAATCTCTCTGAATGACCTGCAGAACTGACATTCTAACACAGGCAACAAGGACAAAGAGTATGCCATGCATTCTAGGTTTTTTGAGTTATGATCTAAAGGTAGGGAAAAAAAGCAATGAGCTACCAATTGTCTGTTGACATTCTGAAGTTTCTCTCCCTCACTCCTCTGTGTAAAATAAACAGGTGAAAGCAGCCCACAGCCTCCTTCCTACACCAAGCGTATCCACTGCCAAGAAATAGATGTGGGACTCATGTTCCCTCGTGTTTGCAGTGACTGCTGCCTTTCAGATGGCTGCACTCAGAGGCAGCCATCCCTGCACCTCTAACTGATGCAGACTGTGCCTGACCTGAGGAGATTCTCCTGAGATGGCTCCTCTGAGAAGCTCTGCTGACTGGCCCAGTTGAGCCTGAGGTCTATGATGCAGTTTGAAAGAAGTTTCCCTGCATAACTCACAGGCATCATTCAACCACAGCCAAACACTTGCTTCTGCACCAGGGGACACTTAGGGTTCATTTAGGTTACTGGAGTATAGCAGCCTATCAAAAAGTTCCCAAAGTCTTTGCATTTTGCAGAGGTGGACGATGCTGTGGAAACCTGGGAGCTGCACAGCTGAGCAAGGGATGGGCATGGCCCCTGGGATGCCTGACAGTCCCTCACATTTTCTGTCCTTCTCTCCATCCCTGGGTGCCACGTGGCTCCAAACTTCAGCATGTTCACGAATCAGTGACATTTTAGGGAACAGCACACAGAGCATGAGGCAGCCATGATTTAGCTGGTGAGGAAGTAATGATTTATATTAACATTTGAAGCAGGTCATTAAATATGACACACTCACTGCAAACCCCATGCTGAGCAAGATATTTTCTTGTAAATTATTTACGAGCAAGCTTTTCATACTTTTGCCTTGTAGGTTTTCCATAACTGCAGGTTCACTCACATTTCCCAAGCCCTGGTAGCAGCTCTGCTTCAAACTGTGAAGACATATGAAGGCTGCTGCAAATTGGTTGGGACAGCTCAGCAAAGAAGAATAATAATTTGGGACTTTTTGTGGCTTTCTCTGTCCCAGTTCTGTGATAAAGCTTATGAGAAATCCAGGAGACTTTTCTTGGGGCACCCAGGTAACCTCTGGTTGACTTTCTCTGTCTGACATTGCTGGATCTCAGTGGATGGACTTCCCACCTGCCAAGGAAGGGGTACTACTCTTCTCTGAACTCTCAGCTCCACGGCCAGCACGATGCTGAGCCTGCAGGTGGGTTCCTGCCTGCAAGTGGACCGTTGTGTCTGCTACATTCCAGGGCCTGGAACAGCATGGGGATTTCTGCTGAGACTGCTGCTCTTCCCAGGATGGCAGTACCTGCACTCCAGCTAGGGAAACTCAGATCATGCCAGAGGGCAGCAGCATGGGCAGCAGATCAGGGGAGGTGATTCTGCCCCTCTACTCTTCTCTGGTGAGACCCTACCTGGAGTGCTGCATCCAAGTCTGGATCCTCAGCACAGGAAGGACATGAACTTGTTGGAGCAGATCCAGGTGAGGGCCTTGAAGATAATCAGAAAGAGAGCTGGGCACCTGGGCTGTGAAAAGCTGAGGGAGGTGGGCTTGTTCAGCCTGGAGAAGAGAAGGATCCAGGGAAGCCTTCAAGTCCCTTCCAGTATCCAAAGGGGGGCTTTTAAAAAAGATGGGGATAAATTTTGTAGCAGGTCCCACTGCAATAGGACAAAGTATATTTTAAACTGAAGGAGGGTTGATTTAGAGCTGGTATTAGGAAGAAATTTTTTACAATGGGGATGGTGAAACAGAGGCATAAGGTGCCCAGAGAAGCTGTGGATGCTCCATCCCTGGAAACATTTGAGGTCATGTTGTGTGGGGTCCTGAGCAACCTGATGTAGTGGAAGATATTCTACTCACTGCAGAAGGGCTGGATGAGCTGGACTTTTAAGGTCCCTTCCTTCCCAAACCATTCCATGATTCTGTGATAATGGAGCACACAGAGCAGCTCTCCTTAGTGGGGAAACTCCATATCCTGCTTGCACGCCATCCTCTGGGAGTGGCCATCTTCAACATGAATCTGCAGAACACCTTTTCAAGGCAGAGAAATCTGGGAAACTGAAGCAGTCACTGCAGTGTTCGTATCCTACTTTCTCCATCTTGAATTAAGTTATACTCGTGTCCTTCTGAGAGGCATTTATAGTTTTGCAACCTCACATCATCCAATCCAAACTCCCACTGAAATCCATGGAAGCAATCTATCTTGTGTTTTGTCAGCTTCTGGCCAGACTTCAGTCTCGGAAGGACAATCACAGCTGAAGACAAAGAAAGAAGCTACACAGTTCTGTTTGATTTTGCCTTTTAAGTATAATTTTTCATCTGTGTAACTAGAACGGTTCCTTCACAAATGAGGCTGGATCATATTGCATGCTGCTTTTGATAGCATGAGAAACAAAATATTTGCATTTATTTAATTAGTAGATTGCTTTCTCCTTTTATGGAAGGGAAAAAAGCCTCTATCAAAAAATCAGAATATTTACTCTCATCATAAAGAATACTGATTTCTGATATTCTGAATATCTGATGCACCTTAAAGAAGAAGATCCTTATAAAATCAAATAATAAGCATCATTAAAGGATAAATGAATATTTAGATAACATATAGAGAGAATATATATAAAACATACATATTATATTTAATATAAATAATAAAATTAATAAAGCCCCATTCTAATTTTAGGACCTGCCACATATGAGGTATCAATATTGAAAACATTCAGTATTTGATGTCAAGCAAGTTCATACCTACACCACTAGTAGTTGGAAGAAGACAAGTACCAGCAAGTAGTTGTTCCTGCTGCTTCCAGGAAAGCAGATATATTATTTTTTTTTAAGCATATAAATCATACAAGGGAAAAATATTTGCTTATGAGCATGTTTGTAACTTTCATTTTTTTAATTCCTCCAGCTTTTGGACAATTTCAGGCAACTGAAGCCACCCTGGTGGATGCCAGTCTCAATCCTGCCTAGTGGAATCCATGCAGCTGCTCAAGCCCAGCCACAGAGCCGAGCCCGCGTGTCTGGAGCCACCGGGGAGATGAGTGAATGCGCTGGCACTCAGCATTGGGCTCTAGCTCCTTGAGAACAGAAAGGAGTATGTGTTGAATTTCAACCTCCCCGAGCAACACGGGCTTTGCACAGACCGCTTCACTCTCAGTTCTTCCCCAGGGCAGGGTGGGAAGCAGCCTCGCTCCCCACGGCTGCTGCTCCAGGCAGTGCCAGCTCCTGGTTTGCCCCCCAGAATTGGCACGATGGCTTCATCCAGCAGATTCTCAGCAGCCCGGGAGAAAAAACTCTGCGAGGGATTCATATGCGGAGACACATCAGGCTGATGCTCTGCCCAGTTCGGACACGAGCCCTGCTCACACCTCCGCTCCCAAACTTGCAGCGGCGGGGCAGGAGAGGGAATGGAGCAGCAAGATGCGGTGCTGCTACGTGTGTTAGTTCCACTGCTGAAAGCGTGTCCCTGTCTGTGGTACCCTCCTGTGGCCCGGTCTGACATAGCAACAGCCTGACACCTGCCACGCTCCGTGCCCTCCGAACTGGAGAATCGGGGAACGGCTTGGATAGGAAAGGACCTTTACAGGTCGTCTGATCCAATCCCCCTGCAATGAGCAAGGACATCTTCAACCAGACCAGGCTGCTCAGAGCCCCATCCAGCCTCACCATGAATGTTTCCAGGGATGGGGAACCCACCACCTGTCTGGGCAACCTGTGCCAGTGTTTCAGCACAAACCTTCATCCATATGACTGCCCTGCTCTGCAATACCTCATCCCTAGTGATCACCATCCCTTGTGTTCATCCAGAGCAACCTCCAAGCCACCCACAGCACTGCTTCCTCCCCAGCAATCCCCACACCACCTTGGTCTTTGGCCCCTGGTTTTGGAGCACAGCCCTCTGTGAACAGGGAGATCCCAAGGGTCTGAACATGCCACGACACAGGGCTCAGCAGCTCCTGGCTCTGTTGCTCACTGGAGGCTGTCCAGAGGAGTGGAGCTGTCCTTTCTGTAGCTGCCAGCCTGGGCACTGTGTAGGGATGGCTCCTGCCTCTTTTCTCTTAAGATCCAGCTGCTCCTGCAGCCCCCTTCCAGCTGTCTGTGTGCATGGGCAGGACTCAGAGCTCCCACAGCCATTCCACATTGCCAGCCACCGCCCCTTGCTCTGCTTCCAGCAAGCACAGCCCCTGTCAGCCCTTGGCAGGCAGCTGCTGCTGCACCTGGTGTGGCAAGTTTGGGCTGGAAAATCAAAGGAAATGGTGTGGGGGCACTCGGTCCTCATCACTGCCCAGATCTGCAGCATGCTCAGCAGGCACTGGGCACTCCTGATTTTGAAGGATGCTGAAGATGCAGGGGAGCCCAGGGATGCAGGAACTTTCCCGACTGGTTTGAGATCCCAGCAAGTGGTGCCCCATGCCCCCTGTCTATCATCTCCTTCCATTCCAAGCAAAAAGGCTCTTCTTGCTGAAGCGGGGGAAGGAGGAGAAGGATTATTATGTTTTAGCCTTTTTCCGATCTGGCAAAGCAATGCCGACAGATGGAGCTGTACAGAGCAGAGACCGCTCACTTTGGCAGAGCACAGGGGAAGCGGCAGCCGAGCATGGAATTCAAATTATTAAGCATAATGAGCGATTAATCATCTCCAAGCAGGAGACAAGCTTTATTTACTATGCTCAAGTGAAAAATAAGTCTGTCAACAAAGCTATAGCCCAGAATGGGGGAATCCCAGGATTTCTCCATCCCTTCATGTGAGGATGTTCTGTCCCAGGAGAGAAGAAGGGCTCATCACAGCCCTTCAGCAGAGGCTGGAGACTCAAAGTCCTGAGCTGAACTCACATCATCACCCACCAGAGCTTCACACTGTTACAGGTAATAAATGATAGAGCCGAATTAATAATCAAAAAATAGGTTTTTATTTCGCAAGATTCGGTCTCCGATAGCCACAATCAAAGGGACAGCGCCGAGCCCAGGATCGGCGCTGGGTGAACACTGATCCCAACTCTACCGCTTCGGATCCCCTCTGTTCACGCATGTTGTCTCTGTCCTGTTACTTTTATACAGTTTTTCCCGCCTGAGGCAGAGGTTTTCCTTTCCATTGCTGCACATATTCATGGGGTCTCCTTTTCTCTGTGCTGGGCTGGACAAAGCTGTTTCTGGGAAGTGATGAATGCTGATCATCGTGTTACGGGAACCTGGTATTGGGATGCACGCCCCTGACTCTGACTATCTTGATCGTAGATACTTTTCGAGTATTCATCGCTTGGGTGTCTCCTGGATTGTCCCAGGAAAGGGCCCATCTCTGCAGGGAGCCATGTTTTGTCATTTGTAAATTAGGCCTTTCTCTCTGCTGCCATCTGTGGTTTCGCAATCTTTCCCCGGCTGCGGCTTGTGGTTTTAAAACTTTAAGAATTTTCATACAAGCACAACTTATTTCATGTATATTTTACATAAGCACAAATTATTCTATAACATATATTACAACATCAAAAGGATATATCATGCAGGACTTTTGCCTTCCCCAGCCTAATCCCAGAGTTCAAAGCCTGGACACAACAGCATGGCACAGATCTCCTTGGAGATCTCTCCTGAGATCAAAGTTCTCAGCTAAGACCTCTTGCCTAACCCGAGGCCAAAAGCACAATATGAAGACTCCATAGCTCACCTGCAACCAGGTAAGCAGGGATGCAGGAGCAGTAGGTTATCAGGAGGACAGAAAAAGGAAAAGGTTAACAGCAGGTGACCTTTTTTGGATTTGTATGCACAGACAGTGAATTTGAGAGCTGCATTTTTTCACCAAGAAATAAATTTATCTTGTTTAGCTAAACTTATAAACTTAAAAGTCCACTGTCATTTTTTTTCCCAGTCAAAATGGACTAAAACAAAATGTACTTGGTATCCTCACTGGCCCGTGACTAACAAGAACAAGATCTTGCAGCCTATCTGCATGGGAGATAGAAATAATTAGGGTATTTAAGATGAGGAGGAGATGTCAGCTCTCATTTGAAAGAATGTTTCCTTTTTGGTATTTTCAGGTAAGGTGAATTAGTTAGCAGGAAGGGAAAAGGGCTTGTATTTTCTTTCCAGCCACATGAAAGGTTTCAGCAAAGAAGCAAAAGCTTATGTGGTCTTTCTCTTACAAGCCCTGTTCAAAAAAGTCATTGTATCTACTTCTATGTCATGAATAGAGGATTTTTTCATGGCAATATTACATAAATACTGTATTGGTCTTTGCAAAAGGACTGCATGAAGCAACATCTTTGATGGAGAATTCTCAGGGCAGAAAAAATAAACTCACCAGAAAGTACAAAAAGCAGGGATGACTCCTTTGCCTCCTTCACCAGCTCCCCTGTTGCCAGCAGGGATGCAGTGCCTTCTACAGGTAATATTCAGTGTAAGACTGGCAATACATTACTGTACAGGTGATTTTTACCAGTTGTGAAAAATCTGAGAAGGAAAAAAATCTAAGAAATTAAATAGGCAAAAAACTGGTGAAAATAAATAGAAATAAAAATTCAAAACTTTTGTACCAGTTTAAAAGGTTCTCATTTGTGAATGAAGCTGTTCTGTAATCACTGGATCAAAGTAAGCAGGCATTACTTCCACATTTGTGCCAATGGAGTTCACAGCAACCTACATTTTAGCCCTAACTGGGAAAAAAAATCCTGTACAAAGGCTTTTTTGGGCATGGATCCTCAAGGGACTCCTCAGTCTCCTTTCAATTCAGGAACTTGATGTATTTCCTTGTTCTTTCTAGCCACACACATTCATTTCACAGGGGAAATTTAATTATTGACCCTCTGTTAATAGTATTCAAGTTGTGTATATTTTGGAAAATTTGTGCGTATAAAAAGAAATATATATAAAATATGTTATGCTGGTGAGAAATATTCTTATAAGATTTTAAGCACGCAAGCTAGTGTTGGGAGATTGCTTCATAGTATGTGGAAACCACTGCTGACAAGAGAGATAAGGACTTCATTTGCAAACGAATGAACATAGCCACCCGGAGATGGGTCGTTCTCCAAGGTGATCCAAGGAACTCCCAAGCATGAATAATCGATAAATATCTAAGACTAGGGGAGAGGTACATCTCAATGCCTCATTCCAGTAACTCAATCATGGATGTACATCGCTCCCCGGACATGGTTTTGTTCAGCTCCACATGGAGAAAAGAAACCGCATGAATATGTGAGACTCTGAAAGGAAGAAAAGGAACTCTGCCTCAGGCAGAATAAACTGTATAAGAACTGCTCGGACGGGACAGTCGGTGTGAACATAGGAGACCCTCTGCTGTAGAGGTCGGACCTGTGTCTCACCCAGCGCCGATACCTGGGCTCGGCACTGACCTTTTGTTTTGATTGTGGCTATCTCAGACTGAATCTTGGTCGCAAAATAAAAATCTATTTGTATTAATTATTAAACTCAGCTTGATCTTTTTTTTACCTATAACAAAGTGAAACAAATGATGGTGCTGGGTTGAAAAGAGTGGAGAGAACAGGACATAAATTGGACATGAATAAAGACGACACATGTACATACAATTCAGGAGACCACTGGCCTGAAAGAACCTGCACCTAGGATTTCCAAATGAATAGTTAATCACACTGACTAGCCAGCCTGGCCACCATTATTACTAAAAAACCCTTTAAAATGTAGGTTTTGGAGTCTCTGACGTTTTTAAAGCGGAGACTTCAAGCATTTTCCCAGGCAAATTATTCTGCTGATTCTTGGCAGTGATGCAGAAGGGACAACAGCATCAGAGTGCTGGATACAGGCTTTAGTACTCCCATTGCCCTGAGAGCGAATCACCAAAGTGTGGCACCCAGGAAGCATCCTGAAGACATTGCCACATGTCCTTGGGGCAGGGCTTGGGCAGGATGAGAGGTACAACACAGTTTGGGAGGAAAACAAAATCAACAGGTCTTGTTTTCTTCATTTCCTCACCAGAAGGGATAAAAGGAAGGCTTTTACCACTTTGTGTGTGCAGTTTGTGAGACTACCTAATATGGGCTCATTCTATTGCAGTGAAATGGATGAAGGATTGGAATTTGAATTACTTTGAAGACAAAGCACAGGGGAGCGTTGAAAGCCTACCCATTTCTTCAGACACCTGAATGCATTTGGGTGCCATTCTCTGCAGGGTTAGTTCCTATTGACTACCCAGCTGGGCTTGGCATCCCTACAGAAGTAAAAGCATCTTTGTTTTAATTTAATTTGCATTACTTTAGAGATACCTAAAGTGAAAACACTTTAGCAAGGCAAAAGCAAAGGCATCTTAGTTTCAAAACTGAAAACAAATAAAACAGAAAAGTACCAAAATAAGAAAACAGCATTAGCTCATACCTGAACTTAAAACTCTGTCATTGCAGGCTCATGCTGTTAAGGCACAGGAGCAAAGTAAGACAAAAATGGGTTATGTGTCAGGTTTGGTTTAACCTATTAGAAACTTTAAGCAATTTATTATGGCTGAAGACTGAATAGGACTACTCTGGCACCGACCCATCTGCTAATCCTTTAGGACATGTAATTGTGTCTTTGAGTATAAAATCGACAGCATTCATATTTTATTTCTATGTATTTCACTTTGGAGAACAGGATAATTCATTTGCCTTCTGCCCCTTGTGTATTAACAGTGAACTTTTTGCCTGGTTTCTGTTCATTATTTTTAGTTGGGTGTTTCCTTATTTTTGAGTTCTTTCCTAATTCAGGTACCTCCCTAATGCTGGTCAGGATTCTTGAAACTTATCTGGGAATAACTATTCTTTTGATGTGCAAATAGAATACTCAAAATAATGTTTTTTCTAGCCATTAAACCTTTTCCTTGAGGAATTAATGGAATTGCAGTAATCTAATTGCAACAGATTGCAAATCATCTATCATACCGCATTCTCTGCTGTGCCATGGCATTGTCTTTTGGTTGGATAAATTTTCTTTCATGGACATTAGGTGACATGTTGATACAATAAAATGGGGTTTGAAACAATATCTCTCCCCTCCACAGACACACAATTAGTTTCAAAGGCCATCATGGCACAACACTGATCATTAATTACCTCAAGCCTTAGCCTGTCCTTATCTCCCCAGAGGAGTTAATTGCCTTCAAATTTTAGAAACTGTTTCTTCATCAGATCGAGAATTGTACTTCACTAGGATTGATTCCCATAAAATCCACCAAAAATTCAATTTTATAAACATGGCAATATTTTCCCAACAAGATCCATGGTGCATTGTAAGCAGTTACTTCCAGGGATGGACTGGAAGCAGTAAGAGCAACATCCAACACAAAGAAGACTCACAGTGAGTGGGATGATGTCAGCAGTTTCATTTTATACCAAATTTAACATCAGCAAAAGACAAGCATTTTTGTCTTCCCCATCCCTCTTCCAGGCATGCATTCCTGTGTTTCCTTTACACAGTCATATAGCTGCAGGGCCCAAAAACAAGTGATCAGCCCCCTAGTCCAAGCAAAAAATAACCTACCAGAAGAATATTTCCTGCAAAATTTTACTCTTTGGATATAATCCTGAAGAGAAACATGGCTGCAGATATAACTGATATTGGTGCCATCATGGGTAAAACAAACTCAACTAGGGGAAAATCAATTTAATGCATGGCTACTTAAAATAGGTTTGGATAGCAATAGACAAAGACAAATTAAAACACTACCTTCCCCCCTATTCTCTTTCCTAGGCTCAATGTTACTCCCTAATCCATAAATCCTGCACCCTCTCCTGCAAGAAGGGCTTGTAGGGCTGTTTCTTACATTTTTTTCTCACTCCTTGCTACCCATCCTGCTTCTCACAGCCAGGGCCTTTGCACCTGTGCAGAGCAGAATAGCAGAGACAAAAGAGTTTACTCTTAGCTGCAAAAAGTAGCAGTATTTTCAAGTATGGACAATTTGATGTCAACTTTAAACCAAATCTCAAGCTGACAGGGAGCAGGACTGGGAGATCTCCAACACAGAATTGCATTGTGTGGCTGCTATCAGTCACAACTCACATTTTAAGGAAAAAGTTCTAAAAACTAAGTTCAGTAAGATTTTTATCACAGGTACAGTACATACAGAAGATGCTACAATCCAGGCTGGTTTCATGGCTTATTGGAACTTATCTGGGACACAGTGGTTTGCCACAGGTGAGTTGTACCATGGGAATCCTTGCCTAAGGTTGTGCTCTGATGGGTTGTTGTTGCTACCATTCACTCACATGTACCAGGGCTGCAGAAATTATCATCTTTAGGAAAACTTGTGAATTACGAAACAGTGCTGAGAGCCTTTAGCTCCTTTTAGCACAGTCATTGCTTGGCTACAGCAGATTATTTGCCCAGAGGAGTCTGTAGTTTGGTTCTTCCATTTGGCTTGCTGGAGCCCTACACACCCAATAGATATTCCCAGATAATCCAAAAAATGAGTCATCAAAACATCTCACACAACCTCATTTCTGAAGCCTTCAGTACTGGCATTAAGGGACTCATAAAGTTTGAGTCCCCTAAGATAAATACCTTCAAGGATGACATCCTGGCTCCACTGAAGCTGATGGCTGAGCTCCAAGTGACCTCACTGGGGACAGGATCTGATCTCACCTCAGACACTTGCCTTCGTGTGACGCTTTCTGAAAATGGCATTTCACTTTGAAAGGCTTTTTGTTTCAGAAAGATGAGCTTAGCTGGTCTCTATCTCTATGCCTTAGTGGATATTTGCAGCAATACAACATTATCACTGAGACATCGGAGGTAAGGGAGGGTAGGATGGTTTAGGCACAAGGCCAAGGGAAAGCAGGTCCCACAGTACCTGCTACTCATGCTGACACTTTATTTGCTTCATTAGGCAGACAGGAATGGGTAACAAGACATATCTGTTTAAATCCCTATCAAGTGATGCTAATGGTCTTTATGGGGATTTAAGCCCCAGGTTATGTGGAATGTGTACATCTAATCTGTGTCACTGTAAAATCTACAATAAAAGTCAGTGTACAAGTCCTCCTTATCTCTGTGCTATCTCCCAATAGAGTGAATAATCAAGCACGGGGCACTTACAGTAGCAAAACCTCCCACAAGCCTTCCTGTAAAAAATGAGCAAAAAGAAAAGAGGTAAGTTTTATTAATCAGTAATGCTGCCCTTAGACCCACTACCCGAGTCCTTTGCCACAAGCTTCCATATAAAATCTCAACACAATTTCCTGCAAGTTACAGGTTCTCAGCATTTCTTGGCAGATCTGGCCTCTGGTATGAGGCAGTGGCCCTTTCCCAACCCTCCTGCAAGTAATCTACAAAACCTCTGCTGACACGACATGGAGGCTAAAAGCCACAGAAATTGTGTTTGTCTTCACTTTGCTGTAACCCAAAACAAATATTTCACGTGAAAACCAAGTGTAAGGGAGCAATTCATACTTTGTGTCTTCAAATATCCTTTGGAAGACAAGCCCTAATAGCATGTGAAGAACATATCAATTCTTTGAAAATCCAAGTTTCTTGGTTACTGTCTCTTATTCTTTTTTTTTTTCCTTAAACATAATTGTGTTTTCCCTCTACCTCTTTCCATTGATTTCTCCTCTCCCCTGTTGGCATTTGGCAATTTTTTTCTGTATACTCTGCTAACAAGAGCCTTTATTTCCCTACCCAGCTACAGTATAAACTTCCCCTTCAACTCTTCAATTCTCTCCTAAACCATCTCCTATCAACCAAGCTGACCTGAAAACCAGGTTCTTTGCCTAAGTCATATTTTAGTATGAAAAACTGACTCTCTACTAACAGGATGGGATGTCAGCCACCCAGAATTACACTGATCCAAATTCTGTTAGAGTGGCAAATCTTCTGAGAATGAGGAGATGGTGCTCAGTTATTTGCACACACAACGCTGTAAAAACTGGCCATGCAATTCAGTGTCTTTCAACAGATGATAAATCCTGCTATGACTGAATGACAGAACTCTCGATATACCTCACTGACTCAAAAGTAAATGAGTCACATAACAACTGGAAGAAAAAGAAATCATTAAATTGCAAGCCTTCCCTTAAAGTCTCATAACACACTTGGGAGCTTCCCATCTAATTCTGCATTGTTGTATCATGTTATTTGGTCTGTTCCTGTTTTCCCTCTCTGCTCATGGTCTCATCCTAAATTGCCTCCCCTTCCCCAGAGTGTCAATCCCATCCCCACTCCTCCCAAATCCCTGGAAATTTCCCTGGCAATCCTCATATCCCCTCCCTGGCACCCTGTCCGTCACTCAGCTCCCCATCCCCTTTCTCTAGAGGTTTCCACAAAGGGCATCGAGTGATTGGACAAGGGCCAGGGGTCCCCCTACCCTGCTCCCCAATAGCTTGTTCTGTTTGTCAGTTACTCCTTGCTTCACTCCCCCTTACCCTAATCCCTCTGGATTGTCTGCTCCCTTTCCTTCACCATCGTCAGCCGTGTCTCTTCCAGGAAAGGGCTGACAACCCTTAGCCACCCTTCTGCATTCCGAGTGCAGAAAAGTGTCCCCTGCAGTCACCGTGTCGGAGCTAGCAGGGAGGCACCAAGTGGTCACTGCATCATTCTGCTCAAAACTGGGTTATGAAGATTGTCCACTGGCACAACAATCTCATGCCACTGTGAAATATTGCACCAGTTCCTTTGGCTACTTTTTCTATATTCTGCTTTTAATTCACATTTTGAATAACAACAGCAGTTACCCCAACCTTGCTAATAACCCTAGATTTATTACCTTGTTTTCTTTTAGGCTTCCTTCTTTTTACAGCACCTTCTGTATTGTCCTTCACACGTGAATGGCTGCAGTTCCTCCAAACCAAGTCCTCTAATCCTCCACCTCAGTCAAATCTCTCATAAACCACAGCATTTCCAAAGGTTAATTTACAAGCAAAAAAGCATAGTCTTCATTTGTACAGAACTGCAAGGAGTTTTTATTTAAAAAAACCCAAACCAACCAACCAAAAAAAAAATCTCCCGGGACTGGAATTCAAATCACCTCTTAAGTTTTTTTTAGTGTAACAAACCTGTCTTCCATAACTTGCTCAGTTGGGAGCCCTTTGAAATCATTCATTGCAGGCTCATGCTGTTAAGGCACAGGAGCAAAGTAAGACAAAAATGGGTTATGTGTCAGGTTTGGTTTAACCTATTAGAAACTTTAAGCAATTTATTATGGCTGAAGACTGAATAGGACTACTCTGGCACTGACCCATCTGCTAATCCTTTAGGACATGTAATTGTGTCTTTGAGTATAAAATCGACAGCATTCAAATTTTATTTCTATGTATTTCACTTGCTCACCCTTCCTTTATAATTTCAGTAGCTATTGCTGTCCACAGTGTAATTTCCTCTTGGGCTCTATCTGCTTATGCCAGTGGCAATGGTTACTCATTACACACAAGGCTTACAGGACACATCACTGCAGTGTCCCTCCTCACCATTTATATTTCATAAGCCTCTTTTAAGCTCAAAATAGAACTAGTAGCACAATTAGTTGCATAATTAAAGTCATGTAAGATATTTCATTGGTTTAAGTGAGAGTTTGATAGGAAATTCTGTTCCTATCAGTCTTCACAATTACTGATACCAAAATTCATACATGCTAAGATGATTTTCTTCTCATAAACCCTGAACCAAGAAGAAGAAAAACAAATTGACTGGAGTATTGTATAGATACAAAAATAAAGTAAAAACAAACCACAAAAATCCTATGCTGGAATCCAAACCTTCAAAAAGAGAGATTAAGCAAGTAAGGGGAAGAAAGCATTTATGAATTTACATTTTACAAGCTTATGGCATGAAAGAGTGAATTTATGCCAAAATTTCTATATTATGTCAGTACAGAAAAGCACTTTCACAATAAAAGCAAGCTAATGCTGTTCCTTTAGCTTTTCAAACAAGGCCATTTTCAGATTTGGCTATGTACAAACCCATATACATGATCTTCAATTTTTCACTCACTTCACACAGTGAAGGGTCCTTCATTTTCTCAGACCATGATTGTACCACTGAGGATCCAACCTCAAGCATTGTATTTCAGCACAAACTATTTCAAGACAGGCACATTCCACGTTGTTGTTGTGCAATCTGGAAAGCTGCTGTTTTATATTACTTACAGAACTGTATTGAAATAACTTCAACTGTAGGGCTACACTGAGGTCACAATTAAAAAACCATACACAGATGACAGTATCTCAATGTATGCTGTAGTATAATAGTGAAAATTAACTCAGGCTATTAAAAAAAATTTTATTCTTTTCCATGAAAGATTGGTACTACAATCAATATAACCATTTAATCAGTCAAGTATGTCTGTTATAGGCAGGCACAATATTACAAAACAGGCAAGTACAATGCCTGATTAAGCGAATACAGTCTGAATATCTATTCATCCACTATTTCTGAAAACAGAATTATCAAATATCCACCAGGGAAAAGGATGAACTATTTTAGTTTTTCTTTGGCATACTTATCAGGACAATGAATCAATTACAAAAGTCTTCTATTGCTGCCAGTGCTGAGAAGGAAAAAGGACTGAGTGGAAGGTTTTACATCAGAACTCACTTTTAGGACTTGGGCAACCTGGCTCACATAGCCAAACTGGTGACAAATGACAGTTCAGCTGCCAATGCTTCATGAGGCAGACAAGGATTACATTGTTTTACATTGCAGGTTTGTTCAAGGTATCAAAAAGAGTTACAGTAAATTTATGCACAGTACATACATATTACACACAGTTATATAAATACCCATGCTGCGGCTGGACATGAGGAAGTTGCTTTACCAACACGAAAGCTCAGTATCAGACCTCCCACCAGCCACTTGATACACATTGCACTTCGCATCCAGTAATATGTTCATTTCTGTACCTCTCTTAAAAATAGATTTAAAGCAGAAGTGAAGAATAATATCGAATCTTTCCATAAACTTTGTTTTCTTATTTACAGTGTAATATTCCATTATACATAAAGACTGCGTAACGATACGTTATCTTCATATAGCTTTTTGCAATACATACAGCTTTGAGCTATTAACATCTTGGTTTGGGAACACAGATATGACCTATAAGACTATTCAAAAACAATTTGAGCCTTAATTTTGCTCTAGTTTGTTTCACTGAAACCATTCTTTGAACAAAATAAAAAAATCCTCCTTACTGGAGAGGAAAAAAAACAACTCATGTTTAAATCACCTCTGGATTTCCTTAAACCACTAAGAAACTTAGAAACCATAATCATTTTTTGCATAATTATAAAGCCACTTCAAAGGCCTGTTACTTTTAAATTTAGAATATGAATGACAATTGTGACCATATCTTTAAATTATTTTTTCTTAACTTTTGGTTATCTTTCAACACAGAAAAATGAAATCATTAATCATACATGATCTTTGCGCAACTGGGGAGTGTTCCTATTTATCTGGGGAGTTTCCTATATATCCCATGGGACAAATGAACATGCACATAACCCCCATTCACACAGTGAGAACATAAACTACAGCAGCACTTGTCTCAAGTTGTGGTGCACATGGTTGCAATACGGAATATAAAACAAAAGCAGAATTTCCAACATCTGTTAAAACACAAAAAAACCCTTATTGTACAAAGAGTCATTCACATTCTCTGCAATGAAGTCAAGAATCAGCTGCTTTCTGGACTCTCCAGTCTGCAAACTCCTCCTTCTATTGCCACGGACTGTCCAGCCACAGCTCCAGGAGGAAGTCTTGAAATGTGAGTCTGTGGAAAAGTCAAGAGAATATTATGGACTGTGGAAAGGCAAAATTATGCAGGACAAAGTAAGTTTGTAAGTATTGAACAATTAAGCTGTTCCCTCACTGAAGTCTAAGGACAAACTACAAAGCAACTTGAAAAGCAACTGAGATTCTTTTTCTATTTTGTTTGCATTAATGTTTAACACATGAAGAGAAAGACCACGACAGATGCATAGAAAAGGCAAATTGGATGAATCAATGCACTGAAAGTAGAAAGAAATATCCAGAGTGAAGACAAAAGAAAATACTTCTGGCATTTAATGGTTTATAGGTCTATTTCTTAGGGCGAGTCAGAAGTCTTTACTACTGCATACAGAAATATACCTTCGAGAAACCTCAGACAAACTAACACTTCAGAGGATAAGGCAACTGCAGTGATCAGGATGCAAATAAGAAATTGCTCTGCAAGAAATACCTACACATCCACCTAAAAAACTCAAAGACTTCCTGTTGCCAGCTACCAAATAAATCAACCCAAAAAACAATTGTGTGTAAGCCAATAGGCATCTTTTCCACAGAAAATTTTAAAAGCCTTTGAGAAGGTATTGGAATATTTCAGCCAGGAAGTGGGTACATTTGTCTGTGTACACAGAACTCCATTTTATAGCTGAATTTTAACTCAGTGATCCTAAAAATCTGTTAATGATCCTTTATATACTGGGGTATGTTTTATTACTGACGGGCAAAAGCATCTGCTTATGAAAAGATAATTTGACTTACTGTTAAGAGTAATGACTTTTTATCCCCCTTTGCACATGATTTTTACACTGTGAAAACTGATCATGTTCTATTAAATTAGGAACTAGAAATGATTCCTACTATGGTATAAAGTTCACAACATAACGTTGCTGGCATTTAGAAACTACAGTTTCCTGTAAGTGCAGCCCACAACATATTTGTTTGTACATACATTATCCCATTTAGAAGATTTAATAGTTGCAAAATGTATAACTTGCAATGAGGTAATGGGTTGTCACAAAATGTACAATGTAAAAGTTCAGTAAGAAAAATCTGCTTCAATTGAGCAGAAAGTGATTTGAGACTCTAAACTCAGTTTGTCACATTGAAAAAACATTTTGTGTCTTGAGCAGCTTAACTCCTTTCTTGATAAGGGGGGTATCCTGCTGCCTGCACTTAGGTGGTCTCGTTTTCAGTTAAATCACAGAATAAGATTAAATTTAAAACATTTAAATGTTTTCATTTTATTGCTAAAACTTTGACCTCTGGCTTTCCTGTTTGATATATGAACAAGTTCCTACTTTCAGAACAATTTCAGTTACAATTGTGATTTACAACTCCAAGAAGAAAATAATCTGTTCAAATCTTTTACAGTTTCCCTCAAAATGTAACTGACAATTTTTCTGTGCATGTCATTTCATAAATTAAAAAAAGGAACAAAATCAAGTGGAAGACAGGTATTTTTTGTTCCATGACTGACAGATCCATGATATTTTTCCAGGTCTGTAAAAATTTCTAAATGAAAAGGATGACAGTATAAAAGCAGCACTGTTTGATGGGCATGGTAGCAAATTTGTTTCCTGAGAGGAAGAATGCCATTTGTTGTTCAGCGAGGTACTGCAATCAGAGCAAACCAGTAAGTTAATCCTAATAAGTTTTTGAGCAAGGGGAGGAAAATGTACAAGAGGGGATAAGCAGGTAGTCACTATCTATTAATACATTAGCAAGTATCTATGTTTAAATAGCCACTAAAACACATTTCCTATAGAAAACCTCATTTCCTATGTCAGGAGGAACACATTCCCCATACACAAGACCCCCAAACCACTATACACCAGCACCTGAAGGTTCCCATTTACAGAAACACTGAAACCACATATAACAAAGCATTTCTTAAAGCCTTTACTTATGTCCTGTTTATTTGCATACTTTCTATGATGGAGTAAATACAGATCTGGTTTACACTGACTACTTTTCATTACTTTTACCAACGGCTGCCTTGTGCAGAACAAAAATGAGACAGATCTAAGATGATAATGTTTAAGATCTTACTTAATAAGTAATTTGAAAGGGTAACAGTCATGTCAAGACAACTGAAGAAAACTCCCAAATGAATTCTTACATTTATATGTCCCTTGTTCTTAACCATAAGAACAAGCTCCAGTAAATAAAAAGAAACATCAAAGAACGCTGAATATTTTTAAATGAACCACAGAACTTATTTGTAAAGTTCACTACATTTTCATATCCCAACATCATATTTTACATTAAGTCCAGATTGTATAGTCAATTAGGTTTAGATTCTAGAAACTTAAAAATAAAAAAGCAAACAAAAAAGAAGAACACTGGAAAGGTTTTAATTGAACTCAATTAGTGTGCCACATGAATGAATGAACCTACACCTGGAAGAAATTGTGCCTGGGACCAGAAAAAAAAAGGAAAACAAATATTTTTTCTGAGTTAATCCTCCATTCAACTCCACAGAAGCCTCTCTTTGAGGAAAGTGTATGTCAAAGAATGGTAGATTAAGAACGATGAGTTATCCATATCTTCAGCTTCATATATAGGCACTTTACTGTCCCAAAAATATTCTGATTTGCTTTGCCTTCCCAGAGAAAAGCAAGGTTGGTGAGGGTCCAGTAGGAGATCTGGGACATCAACATCCAGGACACCAGTCAGTCACCAGATTTTTGCTGCAGATTTTTTTGCTGCAGTCAGCTGCAGATTTTTGCTGCAGCTTAGAAGAGTAACCTCTTGCCCACAGTTCCACAGGAGAAAAGGTAAATGCTGGAAGAAACATTTGATCTTTTGCTTCCTACCCCTCTATAAAGCTCAACTAACCAACCTTTCAATGCTGATTCTTGCTCTGTGTTCCTGACATCCAAACACACAGTGTTTCCCTCTTTCCCTCCTAACCAAACCAACATCATGGAACTACCGATCCCCCCCAGCACCACAGTGCTGCAGACACTGCAAGGTTACTCTCTCCCAGTGCTTTCTGACACACACTGCAAAGTTCCCTACTATTTACAAACTAATAGCTCTTTCTGGAATACATGGAATACAACTACTACAGGAACAATATATGGTTTCATCTTTTTGACTTTTATTACTTCATGTCTCATAGACAAGGATCCTGAACCAACCTTAAAGACCAAGGAATATGAAAAGTATTTTCTTCTAAAGAACTATTTCACATAAAAGTATCAGCCTGTCACAACAACTTAGAGAATTTTTCTTTCATTAAAAGCATAAATACAATGTAAAATGAATATATAAAATTTCAGCCAATTCAGTGCTGCATGAGAAAGCTGAAATCCATCAAACACTGCCAAGAGGACAGAGTACAACTACCAGATGGCAGCACATTCAGTTCTTAAGCAAATCTAGGGAGTACTTCATGTGTTTAGCACTCTTATTACACACTCAGGATATGCTTTAGACAGAATAATTTATAAAATAAACTTTTTCCATTCATTACACTATAGAGATGAAATATAATGAAAGACCAAAGATACCATATCCTTAAGGAAATTGCTTTCGACAGCTTTGCTCCCTGAAAAAAAGAGTAGCACCAAACTCACATATTCTTTAGGAATTTGGAGCCTTCTAGCTGGGTACACACTTCCACCATCAGAACCATCTGACCACACATTCTGAATTTATTTTCTAAGCAGTAAGAGCCCATTTTGGCAGCAATTCTGCTGCTCTGTCTCCTGGTAATCTCTCCTCCACCGTGGTTTGTATGCACACCTGTAGTATGGCAGGAGAAGGTGCCCCACTAAATACTGGCAACTGCTGTTATGGGAAAATGCCATGTGCATCTTGTTTGGTGAAACCTTAGCAAAGAAAAAAAAAAAAAAAAAAAAAGGGGAAAAATAGAAAGAGAGGCTCCAGAATATTGTCCTTGTCGGGAAACAACAGAAAAACACAGTGATGGGGTACTTCTGGTCTCAGTGCACTGCAAATAATGATTTTACATACAGGTTACTTAGGAAGTTAACAGTTTTCCAAGCTCAAATTCATTCTGTGGGTAAGTATATTACTATAAACTATTTATGTATCTAATTAAATTACTCATACCTGTATCAAGACAGCCTAAAGACATATACCAACATACCAGCCAGTCACCTAATCAGCTCAGCATCCCAGGGTTTTATAGAGGTATTGTAAAACCTTGTCATGAATCTTCAAATGTGATTTGTATCATTGTGAATTGCAGGTGCTAAGGTTATTGCATTTATATTTTCATACCTGCACACACAGTCCCATCTTCCCTACTCCACTCTGTCAGCCAAATCCAGGGAGAGTTCCAGAACTAATAGCTTTATGCAAGAATCCAACCGAAAAAGTGAACTTATCTTCTCATATCAGAGCCAGTTAACTTCCATGAAGGTCTATGAGCCAAACATTTTAACCAGTATCTTAGCACTGAAGGTTATTTCCAACAAATAGAAAAAACTTATTTTTACAAGAGAACTAGATGGTCCACTGTATGCAAGGAATAGTTTTCAAATGAAAATTTCTGACTGATTCTCCAGTCTCCAGACAAGCGTGAAGATTAAAGAAAATAAGTAGAACAGTGACATATACTTCTCCTGTCTCAGGAAGTTAAAAGACTGTCTCTGTAGTCTGAAATGAATGACTGAATTATTTGACTTCGTATTTCTGCTCACTAAACAGGCTTAGTAAATTTTTCCAATAATTTTCAAATTAGAATTAAGATTCTTCCAAGATGTGTTTCTTCACCCAGTGAGCACTGGAAAACTGCCCTTTTCTTGACAAAGGTCTTTCAGAGACCTTTCACTCACAAAGTCAAATACAGAAGCTCATCCTCAGAAAACCAACAACAATCACTACAATCAGTGTTTGTCAAATGTATCACTTCAAACACAAAGGGAAGGACTTCTGCTAAATTTTACAACATCTGTAAAGGCAAATAAATCTGATGATGACAGCTTACATCTCCACAGAAAAAGTGAACTGGAGATGGTCTCTCTGTCCACCATGTTTATGTTTGCTCATACTGGCAGATGAAATTAACTGTCAAAGATAAAAGGTTCTTTTTGAACATTGCAACCACAGCGTTTGGTGTGGACAGCAGTTGCTGCTGGTGGATGTTTTCAAACACAGCAATATGCAACACTCTCCACTAATGCTGTACTACGTCTTGCAAAGCAATGTGAATTTGGTTCATTTGAGAATGGAAAGAATGGCTTATGCAGCTTTGCATTATTAAAACCTGCCATAACATAAAGCTTACCAGTTCATGTTATAATAACTGAATAGCTGCCAAAAAGAGATTCAAACTGGCAACTGAATTGGATTATATTCAATACTGCAACTGGGCTTTTTAAATTTGCCATCTAAGTCATCCAGCTGTTAGAAGAACTAAAACCTATGAGTCTGAACTACTACTCAAAAATATTGCAACATTTACAGTAAATGCCAAAGTTTACAACATTTACAGAGATCATATAGCAGATTTATAAATACTAAGAAACATAGTGAGCTGATAAATTATTTCAAATACTTACAAAAAATAAATTACCAAAACTGCATTTTTGCTGGTATTAAGACTGAATCTTGCACTGGGAAAAAAGGACTTTGACTTCAAATACTATTGAAAACAAAGTGAGGCATTACCTATCTTCAAGCAAAATCATCAGCCACCAGCAACTACTCTCAATCACCATGACAATACACTGGTCAGATTCAGGAAAAAGTAAGTATCTCAGCCACTAACACTTTCTGCATGCAGAATAATGCAGGACTTGAGTAAACAAATACTCTGCAGACCCTACCTGAGATAAAAGGGCTCCTGTCTGACTATGCACAGATACACAACATTAAATCAAGGAAAGGCTGCCTACCCATAGCCAGAACCTTCAAGAGATGTTGTTGGTATGAGAACTCGCATTGCAGGCATACACTGCACTCTCATTTGAGACTGAAGAATTTATTTTCCTTTGAAGCATCCTCCATTGAGTAAGCAGACATGGAACAAGAAGATATGAAGTCTTTGTAACCAAGAAGAGTCAATTAACTTGTGCAACCTAACCATTAACACCCTTCCTTCCCATTCCTCATTTTAATCTAAAATCACATTATGGGTGAACAGAACATAACCCGATCAGTTCATGAAAATAGGAAATGATAACTGAACTCTGCTGGAGTAATGCTAAAGAAGTCAGAGCCCCAGTAACAGGGTGACCTTCTTAGCTGATGCTATGAACAGTTGTTAGATCTATTATGGATCCATAAAGAAACCCAAGCATCTGGAAGGTTGTTCTGAAGACCAACTAGTATCTCAGAAAGAGAAGAAAATTTGGGCTGGAAAAAGAAATAATTGCTTAAATTCACATCAAGTAATTAATGAGTCAATAACAAAAAAAAAAAAATCTCCTCAGTTCATGCAGTTATTTAATCCCCCAGTCCTTCAATCTAGAAGTCAATACCTTTGTGGATGCAGCAGTTATGGCTACAGAAGGAGCTGTGTGAATACAGAGGGAATTCACAAACTAGTATTTTCTATCTGCTTCTATGTATTCTCACAGCTGCAGCCAGAAACTTCCACTGCAGCCCAGAATATTCCAACAGCCTCCTGAATGGATAGAAAGAGTTGAGCATCAGCTACTGTGACAATTCTACCATCACAGAGGTGACAGTGCAAGACCTCTGCTTCAAGAGACCTTGGGAAGCCCATTCATCTTCCAAAGGACAGGGCCGATGTTAAAACAATCTGTCACAGTATTGACTCAGGAAGGTTTGGCTCCAGAAACTCCTAAACCAGAGGGTGTCTGCCTCTTAAGCTCATGATAACTGAGGCTCCCAAGCACCAGCCTGGATTAGCTGCAGCACCAGGTGGTACAGGTTAGTTCAAGAAGTATAGGAAAGAGCCAAAATGCTGAGATGAAAAGATTGTGTCCTTCCACATCCAATTTGTGACAAACGCTGGCACCAAGTGATAATGAAGCTGCTTGTGTTGAGAAGGATGACAAGAAAAAAAAGAAAAGCACAGTTGAACCAGCTAAAATCAGCCTTGATTAGCTGTTTGTGGTGTAAGAATCTGAGGGAAGCCACTTGAACATCCACTGTGCAGGTGCTGGAGACGACACTCCCAGAGTTACGAGCAGTGGAGGAACTGAAATAGTTCCAGCATCCGGAAAGAGCTGATAGGACACACAAACAGAGATGAACGTGTCAGCAATAAGGTGTGAACTTAGTCCATCTGGCAAGGCTATGCAGGACTTTTAAAGCAACATTCAACTAAACACTTTAACAGAAAATGGTGACTTTTCCAGGCAACTGGTTTTACAAAAAAAAAAAAAAAAAAAAAAAAAAAAAAAAAAACCAAAAAACAAAACCAAAACTGGACACCTTTCCAGAAAGTATGCTTCAAATCAGACCACTATTAGTGCACAGTTCTTGCAGGCTCAGCCATTTGGTGCTGGTGAACTAACAATAAGGCAGTCTGATCTGAAGTGGCCAGCTGCAGAACCCAGTCTTGCCTAAACTGGGAGCAAACAAACCCCTGGTGCAAGGATACTTCCAAACCAGGGCTTGGAGAGCTCATGCTGCCAGAAGGCAGAAGCACCAGCAGGTCACAGTGTACAAACCACTTCAAGTCACTGATTCCACTTTCCTGACCCAGTCCTCTTTTAAGCAGTTGCTGACAGATAACTGGTTGTCTCTATGTCTTGAGCACACCAGTGTCTGCAGGTGAGCTGCATATCTACCCTGTGTTTGCCTTGTAAGAAAGACATCCTGTACCTCCAGTTTCCATCTGGTGTTCAGAACCACCATTTGCTAGTTCCTATTATGAATTGCATTAACCTCCCATACCCAAAGAATCACACTAAGATAGAAAAGCAGGCTTCTTTTCTCTTTAATATGTACCCCTTTTCATGATTCTAATATTAATCTAGTAAAAAATTAACCAGTTCAAAACCAGGCACTATGACAACCCTTCCATTTAAGAACAAAACTCAAGTCCTAGACTGAAGGTCTTTACCACCCTAGAAAAACAGGAAAACAAATGTTTCCTTACAAGCTGCTGCCTAATCATTTTGCTATGGTCCTCATAAACAAGTGATATTTTATACTTTTATGAACTCTCATCCCATTATTCTTTCATGGCAAGCACTCAAAAATTAACTGTAGCAAAACAGTCACTCTATTAAAGAACAGAGATTTTTTTTTCACTTGCAATACATTGTGTTCTATTTCAAGCCCAGTTTTCCATCTATAACTTAGTCCTAGTTGTAGCAGAACAAAATTCCAGCTTTTATGACAGAGGACTTTTTTTGATCAATAGAAGTCAGCAGCAAAAGCGTTTGTGGTTTTTCTCTGGAAAGCATTTGTGGCCACAGACTCAAAGAAGGAAGAAAGGGAGGGGGATTAACTCTTCAGTGAAGGTCAAAAACATAATTTAAAAGTGATCCAAGAAGAGCAGCTGTGTCTGTCAGCACAATCAGGATTACCAGCTGGAGAATTTACCAGCAGTATGAAAACAATGCACACCAGATGTCAAATGTTGCAACTGTGAGTAGGAAAGCAACTCTGGGCATGGCACTGTCATGTTAATACGCATTACCAGACAGATTTCATATTTAGCATTTATTTATTAATTAGACACTGCCAGGAAGAAACAATAACATTTGGAGCTTCACAGTGTAAGTCAGAGACAGGTGTGCACATTGGAAACATCCTTTATTCTCAGTTATTCTTTCACTGCAAACACAAGGCAACAATTTTAAAGCTAACTAGCAAATACTAGAACATCTGTGGCTGAACTTGCTTTAGTTTCACTCAGTTCAATTTGAGCTTTTAACTTCAGTTTGGACTTTTTTTTCAACTAAATCTGAAACAAATATTAAGAAAAGAAATAAAACCACACTCTCTTCCATGTAGAGCTATCTGGAAAGAATTGTACCTAAGTTAATCAAAAGTGAAGCAAATACTTCACTTATACCTCTACTAGCACTTCCTTCATCGCCTGCTTGTTATCTTCCTTGTCTTTCTGGGGCATTCTTGTCTTTTTTTTCCTGCACATTTTACATCTTGAAGATGAACTCATCCATTCCAGTGCTTGAAACAGAGTGTTATACCAGTTCTGCTATGTAAAATATCTGATTTTCTTCTTTTGTATATTCTTGTATTACCTTGGTCACATTCGCCCTTTGCATTAATGTCTACAGAAACCATTATGATCTCTGCTTGCAGCTTCTCCCATGATCATTCCTGTTCTCCAAACATCTCTCCTAAATGCTCCAGTTGCTACTCTACAGTACCTTCCTTTTTCTCCCTTCCATGCTCTTTTCCTAAGAATGGATGGCTCATCCATTTGGTTAATCCCTACTCCTTGATCATGATGTAACAGAATTTTCCAGTTTTCACTGTTAAATTCAAATTTAATGTAATATTTCTCTCCTTAAAAATCAATTATAAGGCCCCAAGGAACTGAAATTATGTATTACAGAGGATATTCTAGGAACTTGTTTGAAGTTTGTTTTATATCTTCCTTGATGGTGCAATTGCTTTATCCAAAGAAAGACACGCCCACAGAGAAATAAGGTACCAGCATAACTGAATCAAGATGAATATAGTTATTCAAATCCAAATACTGTCAGCAGAGGGAATGGACACGTGTTTGTGGTACCTTATCCTGACAAGGAACATATGTTGGTATAGTGTTGTTAACTGCTGCAATTAAAAAAAGAAATTAGAAATGCCTAATCAATTGACACATTGAACTGTTTATGCAACCATTAGTTCTTCTGTTCTCTTAGAGAAAGAAATTTCTTATATATTTCATTATCAGTAATTCAAATTCTCCTTAGCTTTTGCAGTCATCCTACTGTATTACAGCCTATTCCTCATGGCTTACCTTAGCTTTGCCATCCTGTGCAGACATGTATCCAACACACATGCTCTCTGTTGTATGGCTCCACAGAAATTCCACTATAAATGAAAATTCAAGAAGTTACAAAAAGGCCTTGGTTTAAAATACAAGACACAATTTAACAAGACTGTGTCTTGAGGAACAAATATAGCAAGGATAAAAAACAAAGAACAAAAACTACTTACCAGAGCAATTAAATCTCAAAAGAAACAGCTATCAAACAAACAAGATTTTCCTGAGTATTCGCAGTCACATACTGCAGAACTATTACCCAGCATAAGAATGTTACTTCGATGATATGGAGCCTCCAAGATGAGACATACATCAATGCCAACTGCAGTTAAAAACTGGACCAACTTCTAAAGCAGTGGCCTGTTCCACTCATCAGTAAAAGCTGACAGAACTTGTATTTGCCTGCCTTGAACCCAGACAAAAGCACCCTGCAACAGCATAAAGCCAGATGGCCTACTATCAACAGGTAAAGGGGGATTTGTGGCTTAGCTGCCCAAGCAGGGATACAGGCAAACATGTAGAAATAGTCATGTCTGCAATATGGGAATTGAAGATATAGATCAGGCAGGAAAGACATCTGGTAAAAGCAAAATTATCCTGCATAAAAAGGAGGAGAGGTGTATGATGGAAACAGAGTAACATGCACAATAAGAAAGATTTCTGGCAAAATTAGAGGAAGTCCTGAATTCAAAAGTACGCTGAATTACAGCAGCAAATGCAAACACCCCTTTTCTTTGTGGAGAGTGCAAGGAGCACTAAAGGTAAGAGAAGAAAGAAAGATGAAGAAGAAACTCCTAGCAAAGCACTCCCAGATCTGATTACCTGGATTTCCAGCACCAGATATACAATATCAGCTCTCTGGTACTGCACTCACAGCTAATTTAGGATATCAGTGTTAGAGACCAACTGCCATGCCTGCAGTGATAATGATTAAGAAAATTAATCACTGCTCACAAGTATTGTTAATGCCTGTTAATCCAGTAAGGTGCTGTCCTGAAGTCTGAAAGTGCTCTGATTTATGAATTGTTTAACAGCCTGTTCCAGTAATCTTTAATTGCCTGATACATATGCAGGTATCTTTATGTACACAAACACACTCCTACTCAGCTGCAACACAGAATTCAGACAAAGAGCACATTATTAATATATTCAGCTCTCTGTCAGTGGAGCTTTATACTCCACACTGTTTTCTTCCTGCTCTCTGTCATGGTAATTTTTCTTTGTATTTATAAAGTCCATAATTTGGAAGGGGGGAAAGAAAAAAAATAGCTGATCAGAATTTAAGGCATTTCACAGAATTCTATAAAAGGCTTAAAAAATGCATTGAGGCACAAATTCTTTCTCTGGATTATGGGAGGTGCCTTACATGAATTACACAAGATGCCTTGAACAGACATTTCCACATATTTCTTTTGAGAGTAACTTTCACATACTGCAAAAAAAAGCATCACTAGATGGGTTTAAAACCTTTACTCATTCCTATCCCTCACGTTCCTTTAACGTGGCTGATGAAGGTCACAGCCTGCTGAGCACACATCCTTTGAACCACATCTCCTTGCATAGCAATTAAACAAGAGAAGGAGATCAAATGTTAGATGATCCCAGCAAGACTTGAAGATTCTGACAGATATGCAGATACCATCATAAAAGAAAAATGAACTTCATCGAGGTGTGTTCTCTGCTCCCCCATAACAGATTCATGACTGATACCACCAAAGGTGAATCAAAAGCTTTCACAGAGTGAAACATATCCAGCACAATCAATGTGTGTTTGAGGCACCCAACCTCTCTGTGGCACCCCAAAATGCTTTTTCACTGTCAGTGAAAGCATTTTTTTTAAAGATAAATTTAATCCCATCTTTTAATTTTGAGAAGTTGAGAAACAGTCCAGAACAAATACCCTCAAAATAATATATCTTTGCCTTTGAAAACTACCAAAAGTAGCCTGTACTAGCACAAACCTAAGTTATTGTTAGCCATTATAGGTAGTGAACTATACTGAAAATTCTAAATTACATGTGAAATATCTTCAGATAAGTATATTTTCAACCATTTGATAAGTCAGTTCCTTGCCATTTCTTTCAACATTAAAAAGTAAGAAATAAAGATGATTCCTGTAACAAAGACATGAGAGTTCTTTATTCTATACACAAAGTTTTTCAGTATTAACCAACTTATTTTCAGTCCAAACAACACAAATACTACATATGTTTAATTGTGTATTATCTCTGCATTCATTATAAGGTAGGAAATTTCCATGGCACAGAAAAAGGACTGTGTTACAATTAATCCCAGTGTTATTTCAGTGGAAAGAAAACCAAAAATCAATGGACAAATAGTCTTTACTTATGATGCACAATATATGGGGATTTTATAAGTTAATTTTTGAGGAAAAACTGCCAAATCTTCATTAATAGAAGATTACTATCCATATATAAATGACAAGCATTAAATGAATAGAAAAAATTCTCTCACTTCCAAATCTCAGGAATTGAAGGTTACGTTGATCTTGTTTGCTCTTACTTAACCAGACTTGTATTTTCATTTTCTTAACTCTTTTTATAAGGACAGAATTTATGTTGCAGGATGCTGTTGCACTAGATAATGTCACAATTGGGTAAATAACAATAAAGCAGAGTATTAGACAAAGGAAAAACACTTTAACTCTGGTAACATTAGACAGGTCAATGTGACCCAATAAATATGCACATCTGAGGAGCACCAGGAAGGGAGATGGCACCAGCGTCATCCTGAAGTAATTCATATACCCCCAATTCAAAATTCCTTCCCTAAGAGAGGCCTTACTGTCTCAGGGTTGCATTTCCACCCTGTTCTGCTCATAGTCTACAGCCTTCAGTTCCCATCTGTTTCTCCCACACAAACCACATGACAGTTTTCCATAATACACTTTTCTGCCGTAAAGCAGCAAGAGAGGGATTGTGTTTGCAGGACAGAAATAGGGATGAAGGGATGTAAAGCCCTTTTGGAACCAGACAGTTACTGGTAGAGGCAAAGTCCAGGTGATTTCAGTAGAAGCAGCAGAAAGTCTTGTTTGGTGCAAATGCAAATAGTAACTGTGACTTATCTAAACCGATTTTCTTGGGCATTACCAAGAATAAACAACTATAAACAACTTTCCTTACAAATTTTAAGTGCATTCTCCAAATTCACACATTTTCTTCTGCAAAAAGAAGGAATAAAGAACTTTTTAGAAAGCATTTTTCACAAATAAGCTACTGAGAAGCAGTAAACTGCTACATGCATTACTCCCAGCTATAAATGCAAATTTTCCTATGAGGAATACATCCGACCTTGCCACAAGCAACTATTATATCTATGCCATAGGTTTAGAAGGATCCCAAACAATCTTCTGAATGACAATTCTGCTTAGAAATAATGAGTCAGAAAGAATGCTCTTTTCTGGAGTTCTGTTGATACTAGCCTTTTTTGTTCCCTATTTCACTTTCTAGATTTTTATTATTTTCAAAGTCAATTCCTTTCTGTTTTCTCTGTGGTTTTCAAGCATGCACAGAGATTTCATTTCACCCTTCATTTTGAGTTAGCATCCAGCTGAATTAAAAATGAGTAAGAATTCCTTACCTAGTAAAGTTGGCTTTTCCTGTGAGGATTCAGGCTCGGCTGAACACCTGCAGGAGCGGAGAACTATCACACCTCCGAGTACACCATCTTCATTGGCTAGAAAAGGTGAACCTGGGCAAAAGTGTTGGGGAGATTTACTTGCAATAGGAATAGTTTCTTGGGCATTTTCTTTTAAATTTGACTTTCTGCCTTTTCCCTTTAATCTTGTCACTAAGGGTTGAAAAGACTGACAGATCAAACAGTGCGTTATAAAAGCATCAGTTCTCTTTTTCCTAGTGTTTCAAAAGAATAATTTTCTAGAACATTAATCTACTAATTCACCAGCAATCAAAAATTGAAGAGCTATATGGAATAAAACAAAAACATTTAAAATTACATTTGTGAGTGCAAACCTCAAATGTAATTTGGATGGATCAAGGAAAATATAATAAAAAATGGAGCGTCAAGTTGAAAAAAAATTGTGACTCAATATTTATCTCTTTCTGTTTTACAGATTATATAAAGACATATCTAAAAATCAGACAAATTTGGGTCATTTTTACAGTTTATTCATTTTTGCCAATTTAAAACCCTTTGTACAGAGGCATCATCAAACTGCTACACTGTCTCCCTTGCTGTTTGATGAATACTAACAGAAAAGCCTAAGCACATCCTTTTTACAGTGGCTCCTCTGTTGTTAATTTTAGACATAAGATAAAAAGTCTCCTATAAAAAAAAAAAAAAGCTCCTTTAAAGCTGGAAAAGCTTTAAAGGTAGCTGAACCAAGCCTTTTTTCTCTGGTCTGCAATTTGAAATAAGATTCCTGTTGCTTTAAATGTGGAAACAATGGTATAATTTACATACAATTTAAAATGTCTTGAGCCACAAAATTAATCAAGAACATTAATCAAGAATGGTGCCTTCTTGCACTTAGGCTCATAGACATCCTAGTTAAATATATGCATTATACTGTCATTTAAAACTGAACATACAATTGCAACAGCCATTTACTGTAATTCTTTTCAATGCTTTTTTTTTTTAAATAAATTAGTGTACAGACACTGTAATTTGCCAGCCACTAGAACTTCAGAGCAGCTCTATTCATCAGCCTCCTTTAACTTGCCCACAGCTATTTGTATGATTAAAATTACTCCTTTAATGCAAATAACAACAAAACAGCCCAATAAAAACCAACTTTGAGCATTACCATAAGGAAAACTAAAAGCTTTATCGTGTTTTCTCTAAACCTAGAGCAGCCACCTTGAAAAATGATACAAGGTGGTGACTGCAATAGAAGCCCACATTGCAGGAAAATAATAAATGCAGCATGCTTAATAAACAGTAGTATCATATTTGATGTAATGCAAACAGATTATTATCTTTAAAGTGCCACTTGCTTTGTAAAAGAACTATTACTAGTTATACCTGGTAATACACCTCCTGAATTACTCACTGACTGCAACCAAGTCCCTGTGAAACAAGAATCCAGCCCATGATTAAGTAGCAGATAAAACAGGAAAATATGTTTGGTTAAAACAGAAACACAAGGCTTGGAAAGTTGTGAAGAGTTTTACCACCCAAGTCAAAATCAGGCACTTCAAAGACAATGAACTTGATCTGCAGACCCAATCTTACATTAAACTGCACAAATTATTTAGGCTCTAAGCCACGGTGAAAAGTCTAAGCTCTCTAAGCTGAGGCAAAAAGTCATTGCAAAGAGACTGAAGTAGTTCTGGTTTCTTTCTAATAAGCAGTTTCTCCTTCCCTTTCAAGAGCTGTGAAAGATTCTTCCAAGGTTCTAGTGAAAAATATTAATTATCTCTTTAATTAGAATGGCTAAAAATCTTCTACTTCATCAGAACACAGCCACCAAACAGTATTCACAGCAGACAGCACATTCGAGGCCACAGTAAAACACTGGGACTGTATGAATGCACATACACCAGACAGTAACTACTGATTGTAGTTTGTAGAGTTGGTTCCACTGAAGTGTTGTTCTAGAAATGCTTCCATTAGTTTAATAATTTATTTTAGGGATTTTGTTTCTCTCACACTCTGAAAAAAATAGATGAAAGGGAAGTCTGTAAATAAGCTAATTACATATTTCATAATTTTCCCAGTATTTTTGTCAATTATGCCATCATGACTGATCAAACTGTCAGTAATCTGAGTAACCTGTATATGGTCTTTTGAAATTTCACAAGGCTTAGAAAAGACTCTGCAGCAGAACACGTAACACTGCATTTCCATCAAAAAACTTCCATTTTTACAGAAGTAAATGTTTTGCAAGAACAAAACATTCACCTTCTGCGAAACACAGAATTAAAAAAACAATCACTCAAAGCAGGTGTTTTTTTGAAAAAGGGTTTAAATAAGTAATTTAAAATTTGAGCTTCAAGCACATAAGACAAAGTCTTCAGCTTACAACTTCATCCAAAAAGATGCTCAACCTCTGTCAGCAGAGAAGAAGAAATTCTGTCAGCATAAATAGCATTTATTTATTGCCATTAAACATGGTATCCATTATATATTGCCCTAAGTACGTACACAATTTGTTTTCTGAACAAATTACTTCCTTCAACGATTATGCACCACAGACGCTTTATTACCAGTCCACAAAACTCACAGGCTTTGAAGACCTGCCACCCTACTGCAACTGGAAAACTCCAGAAGAGGATTAATTTAATAACACTGCACCTGATAAAAGTGTGAGAAAGTCTTAACTTCAGCACCAATAAAACACAATAGATGGGCAAGACACTGACTTCTTTAAGAATGACACAGATTGGACCCTTAGACTAAGAAGAAATAGTCTTCTTCTTCATGTTGGTTATGCCACATGAAACCAGGTCACACTGCACTAACTTTGTAGCAGTACTACTGGTGTGAGATGAATAAAATTACTTAAAGTGACTTTTAGCAGGTAATTTGAATGAAGTATTGAACCAAATGTCTTAAAAATTTGTGTTATGCAAACAAAGCAAGGATGATGGGAGACATTATCTCTCCTACACACAAAAACATAGCTTTCCTTGCCCTTTTGATCTTCTACACCACTTCATCATCACCTGCAGAATGAGCATTATTCTGGAATGGTGGGAAAAGTCTGAAAAAGTACATACCCCTTGTTTCCATCTCCAAACACAAGCAGCAAATGAAGACACAGTCACTTGCAAAGATTCAGGATCTTCCCACCCACACCACTTCCAAGGGCCACCCTGCTTCCCCATTTCTGTTGAAGGCTGCCATTCCCAGAAACATCAGGAGCAAACTGTGTGACTACACCCTCACCCATCCCAGATGCCTTCAGCAGCAAGTTCAGCTAAATCATCTCAGTGCAAAATCAGCAACAATACAGTGTATGTCTCCAATTCACTGCCTAAATTGTGGAGAATCAACCTCTAAGAAGTGTCAAAAATTAATTGCCTTCAATAATAATATTACAGTATTCTATGTTACAGTAAATTCAGGCTGTTTCTCTGCTCTTAAAAATCAGACCCTAAACCAAATTAAATACATGCTGAAAAGCATATTGTTTAAAAGTTATTTATTTTCCAATTAAAGCAATTTTTCAAAACTGTTAAAAGAGGGATTCAAATATAATACCTTTTTTAAACAAGGATCTTTCTAGATATGTGGACCTACTGATGATGATTACAATTATGCTAAAGAGTATATTTTAATAAACTAGACAGTGCAAATGAGTAGGTCTATGGTAAGTAAAATTCCAGACAGCTGAATGCTATGCATCTATCACTGAATCTCTAAAAATAATGGTACAAAAGCAGTATTATACTTTATTTTTAAAGAGAATCCATGTACCATACCCACCAATTAATTTGACTGTTCTCAACACTGTGAATTCAAAGGTTAGGAACATATTTCATCAATTTAGTTCTAAAACTCATTTTTGTTACAGACAACCGATTGAGAAAAAGAATAACAGAGCAGACTTTTGTAAAATATAACAATATAGGTAATGACCTTTTTCTTTTTAGTATTATAATTAGTATTTCAAGAGGAGGAGAAAAAGTGGAACTAAAATACTACCATGTATATTAAAGGCAGAATGGTTTCTCATTAGAAGAAAAAAGTGATCTGGCTCCCACCTCCTACACCATTTTTTCTCTCTCTGTACTTTTCAGAAAGACAGGTTTTCCTCTACAAATTCAAAATTTAGTTAAAATAAAACCAAAACATGCCTACTACCCAAAAATATTGTTTTCCAGTGCAATAAAATAGAATTGCTGGACAAATCTTTGATCTAATAGCTTGCTAATGACAAAATTACAAAAACCTGGAGCTTTAAATATCATTTTAAGTCTCATGAAGCTCAGTGTTCCTTTCCCAGTTACACTGGCATACCACTGAGGAATGTGGGATGAAAAACCCAAAGTGAAACTCCAACTGCAGCATTAACTAATAATGTTAGCACTGACTGGCCACGGCAGAGAAGGGGTAGGACAAAGCTCAACTACTTTGTTATTGATATGCGACATACAGAAACCATTACTACATTTTTATTTATGTATTTTGTATGTTATTAATCTGCAGTAATGGTCTCTCAAAAACAAGCAAGCAGGTCATCACAGCTACTCCACATTCCCTGATCCCATGAAGTTCTGGCAGAGCAGCCAGAGCTGAACATGACGACCCAGGTTCAGCTGCTGATCAGGGACAGAACTGAGAGATTTCACAAGTGCTAAAGCAAAAAATGGCCTCAACATTCAGCCTTGCTCTGGAGGAGCTACAGTTATAAGTGAAGAACACTTTTTCTTCAGCATCTCTTGTAAATTAAAGCTCTCACATGATGAAGATTGTTTCCTCCAGATCATGGGAATGAAGTTGTTCACTTCTGATCCTGTGCCTTTTTTCCCCATTTGTAGTTACTGCATAGAATCATTCTAGCACAGATTCAACACAAAGCTGTAAATGAAGTGTTTTATTTACACTTACCCAGCTGAAGAATGAACCAGCTGCTCATCAGATGTTCTACATTCACACTCTTCTATAGCAGAGAAACCATTACCAGTTTCGTTGTTTACGTCAGCTTTCAAAGGATTAGAACTTGGGTCTGAACACTGACTGTGATGTGGTGTAACCAATTAAGTGCTTCAGCATCCCCCTGTTTTAACAGAGGGCAACTAGACAATTCTAAACCTTCTTGTGCACTGTGAGAGTGAAACTCTGACTTTTTCAGGTCAACAGTCTACAGATCACCTTGGCCACTGGACTGTCAGCTTGTGTACAGAATGTGGTGGAAGTGAAGCTGTTTGCCACTCTGCTTCTGCTATGTATCCCACTAAACTCCAAATATAATAAGCACTAAATGAAGCCTGCTTTTAATTTTATGCACCATTATTTGGTGAACATTTAAGCACAAGCTGTCTCAAGTCAGTGGTCTTTATATTTCATGATACATTAAGTTACAACATCTATATTGAAACTTTAAAGAAGCTGCAAGAGAAAACACCTGCACTTTAAAACTTCAAGGGTAAGATTTTAAGAAATTAAATAACTGAGGATACCACAGACCAATAAATTCCCAATGCTTTTGACATGGAGAAGCATAGGGAGGACCTATACAAATCCTTGTGGAACATCACCACGTTGTGTTTGTGAAACTTCAGGATCACTTCATTCTTTTCAGAAATCTTTTTCTCTGTGAAATGGAAAAGCATAATAATGCTTCCATAGTTTGTTTCCCCTGCTAGAAAACCACAAAGGATACTACAAAGCTTAGAGTGGTGCAGCACCAAAGGAAACTATAATGCCCTATAAAGTAACTATAACACTGTGCAATGCCAGTCACAGTCTTCTTACTGTTGAAGTACAAGGCTTTTTCCTCCCCAGCAAGCATAACTAATTATCAGGAAATTCATTTTCTATGATTCCTAGCTGTCCAAAGTCCTGATCAGAAGAGAGGATTTTGACACTAACTTTCTAGAAGTGTCAGCATTATTCTTTTGCTATTACCTTTCTGCGGACTTCGCTCAACTGAAGCGCAGTTTAAAAATGCAAGAATAGAGAAACATATCTCTGCTAAGGAAAGAACAAATATCAGATTCCAACTATGTCTTTCAGCTCATTATTTTCTAATACTTCATAAGAAGTTCTAAAGTACCATTAGTAATGCTGCCATTGTTAAAAGCCCAGATTTCCTGCCAATGAGATGACACAAATATTTACTCTAAGTCTACATTAGAGTCTACAAACACAAACTTGGCTGCATTTGAAAGGAATGATGAGTAACAAAATCCACCGTTCTTCTGCTTGGAAGGTACTTATGTTTACAGAACACCATTCTTTAACTGTGAACCAAGCCTTCTGCGCTCTTTGACTAAAGATATGGCGCCCATTCCATTTACAAAAAGTCTATATTTAATTTCTCTCACTTCTGATTCAACCATCAGTTGTGCATTCTCCACAGTAAGCTGGCTCTGATAAAGGATGAGAGAAGCACATCTGACATGAGTTTGTTCATCACCTGCTGTTTAAACAGCACTCACTGTCTAAGCCAGGCATTCCCTAGCTGGAAGGATTCCCAGGACTCTGCAGAGACTCAGAGAGTCCTGTAAACAGGAAGCACCAATCTGATGGCTACTGCCAAAATCAGCTGTTCATTCCTCTGAGACAAGTAACACACATTTTGACTTCTGATAAAACATTCTAGCTCAGATTTGTTAAAGGCTGGGGTTTTTTCCAATGCCTTGGTCCATTATAATTCTGGTGACAGTTTGAAAGACCACAAAGCAGGGCTCTAAGGAAGGCAAGGGAAGCATCCATGCTATCAGCAAGGAATCTATTACCCCATTTTATCCTGATGTTTCACAATAAGAAATTCTGCACCATACCACACATCCTGTGCTATCAACTAACACATTACTTATGAAAAGTCACAGGAAAAAACCTATTTAGTATAAACCTACCGTTTTTAGGTGTAATACACATTTTTAACTGTTGCACTGTATTTGCCATGTGTAACTTTGCATTCCATCTGCAGAATTGCCAAGATGGCCACAATTTCTCTACCAGCTACAAACTCAATACTATGTCACATGTAACCAGCAAGATGTATCTGGTCTTTGATGTTTTCCTCAATCAGTCTTCATTCACAGGACAGCTGAGCACAAACTAGATTTTTTGTTTTCTACTCCAAGCACTTCACCTACACAAAACACAAATGTGGCAGTATCTTTTTTCCCCACATCAGCACTGCCCTGAGTATAACTGAGCAGATACTACACAGTCTTGCTGTCAGGCAGCAGAAGCTGCAGTGGTAAGTTTCTGAAAATACAAGCCAGACCTGTCCTGAATTAAAACTTTAAAAAGGAATTACAAAGCATTTATATAAATGTTATATAAACTTTTTTTCAAATTTTCTTTTCATGAAGAGCATTAATTTAATCCTGTCTCTCACTCTGTTCTTTCTGCTGTTTAGCTGGGTTTAGTGTTTTCCCAAGGCAATAACACATCACACTGATACCCTGATACCTCTGTCTGTGCAGCTCCTCTTCCTCTGCAATTGATAGTTCAAGTGTAACAAATTCTTCAGCAACCTTTAATAGGCTTTTATCTCCAACAGAAACATTTTCACATTTCCACTAAAGAACACAATGCATATATCACATAGGAGCCAGTTAACATTTAATATGCAAAGTGGTGGCAAAATACGTTTGCATTAAACAAGCAAAATGAGAATTCCATTTTTTGGTAACCATTACCAAACCTAACAAAGAAAACCCAGAAAACTCAAAGCAACTCAAAGAAGGCACCTTTAACTAAGACAATTTAAATTTTGGGCTTTTATCAGCCAGTCTCTATGAATTACTTCATCAGTAGGTTTCCATCTTGTGTGTGTACATCCATTAATATGAAATCGCAGAAGGCTTCATAAAATTTGGGCTTGCTTTTAATACTCTTAGAACAAATAGCAGAATAAATTTTAAGAGCATGGATTAAAGATCTGACTTTCTTAAAGTTAGGCCACTTCCATACAACACCTGCAAAGCAGGTTACAAATTAGCAAAGCTATCACAAGCATCCTTCCTAAACGCTCCTTTTGGGTACACAAACTCCTAATTTTGTGCCACTATGCACTGGAATGAGTGTTTAAATAGAAAAAGCTACATTTTTGCTGCTTGGATTAGAATCTTTTTGGGGAACACACAGAGTGTTCTGCACTCTTACAACACCTAGAAATGACTGCAGTACAGCAGCACATTATCAAGTGCAGTCTTTCAATGCGAAGGTGACTTCCCTTCAAAAAGTCAAATGTCAGAAGCAGAATCTAACATGGATTCAACACTTCAAAAGAAAATCAAGAAGTTGCAATGCACTGCTTGCCAAGACCAAGGGCATTAGTCCCTGGGACCCCAAAAGGTGTGTATATGCCCCTCTTTCAGTTCCAATTAAAGTATCACAAAATGAGCTTTGGCAATACAGTGTACAAGTATTATGTTGTCCATAAGAAATTTTCAATATTAAAATTGTCTTTGGATTCTAAAGCTTGAAAAATTTTAAGGAGTTATGAAAACACTGCAAGTCAACATATACACCAGAAGCTTCACTGGAATTTTCAAAAGGGCAAGGATTTTATGGTTATTTTAAAAATCCACTTTCATATTTTCCTTATGATTTGAGGAAAGAAAACAAGATCTATATTTACAAGAAATTGAAGATATATTACACAATTCTCTTAAATCAATTTTTTTTTAACAAAGTATATTTCACTTTTTCAATAAATTAATTTTATTATGTAAATAGCAAACCAGAATCTGTCTGTCTAAAGCATTTAATTAGAACATGAAATGGTTTTGAGGTTTACTATTTTTAAAAGGGTTAACATGATGAATAATTTTTACTAATGGTCCTAACCTATCAATTCTAAAACATGCAATTGTACACCACAGCCCATGATTCAGACAGGAAATTCTTTCTTCAAACCTCTCCGGTATTCTATGACTCACATAACAATTGAGGTATTTCCAAGGGTTTGCCTTTAAATTTCGTAATATATTCTTCTGTAGTTTAACATTTTTCAGATGTAACACGAGACTAAATCTGAAGCCAACTGCAACACAAAGCTTCAACAGAAATCACAAGAATAAGTATCACTGATAGAGTTACATGCATTTTCAACTAACTTGCATTTAGGCAATTTGGGCCATATACTCACCAATAAACTTGTTTTGCATAGTCTCTAGGAGAGCTTGGTGGGCATCCTCTGTTTGCAAAGCACATGAACATTCTCTGGCCAGTATGGTCCGGACAAGGTGCTCTCCACAACCTAAAGAAATATTAAAATTGGGAATAGTCAAAATACAGATATCACTTTGAAGAAACCCGGTAATTAATTTATATCATCATGTTAATTTGGCTGTGATGATGCAAAATAATGACATTTTCTTCACAGTGATGCAAACGACAAGTTTCTACCACACGTTTTTATTTTTCAAAAAGGCTGACATGGAGTCACTGAAAAATTCAATTAAGTCAGTGGTTTTCTCACAACTTTCCTGAAATTTCGACTCCACAACCAAACAAAAATTAAGTACAGAAAAAAGAAACAGCAACACTGTCTCTAACGTAGCATCTTTATCCAGATAAAATCCTCTTACTAACCATTCTCTTGGGAAAGATCCTTGCATGCAACTCTTCAAACCAAGAACAACTTCAGTGACACAGTAACTGAATGACAGAATCTGTCTTTTGCATGACAGAATCTTCTACTTAGTCCATCTGATTCAGCCTTTTTGCAACAAATGAATACATTAATTCAGCCATGCTGTTTTGCCAGAGTGGCTGGTCACCAGACCCCTAATACAAATTCCTGTAATTTTTAAAGGTTTATCCTTAAAAAATTAAAAAGCTTCTGCAAACAATCACTTATTGCCTTAGTGCTTTCTGTACCTATCCCCCTGAAACCTGTTTTTGGTAAAGACAAGCAGGTCATTACTGCTACTCTTGTTCTGTAGGAACACTTTCACACCTGCTATTTTTTTCTCCACACACTTTCCCCTTCCTGTACTGTGCTTTGGGACATACAGCTGCAGCCAAATGGCACCATGAATGTTTACTGGACTAGCTGGAGTTGTTGGACAGAAAATTCACTGCTGATACCTTCTCCGTATAGGCCTACACTACTTAGGCCTCCTGTTGACATTTTTCCTTAAGGGCAGGGAAGCAGACAAAGCAGCTAGAAGAGGTTTAACCAAGAGCCAGGTGAACTGTTGTTATCCCGTTAGGAAAGAAAAAAACACAACTAACGTAGAGTTGTAATGTAACAATGATCTCAAATTATCTAAATGCAAGTGACTACATTTTGATCAGATTTGTAACTTATCAGGACCTAAAACTGCATTAGACACTAGAATACACAGAGAGAAGTCAGATACAGTCTGTTCACAATTATATGTAAATATTTCTAGCATATTTCTCATTAAATACAACAAGATGATGCAAGCAGTGGAATCATAAAAAAAAAAAAAAATCTGTTATAATACAGTTGGACTTATTAGCTCAGGTACAGAACTACATAAATACACCTATACAGCCTCCAGAAACAAATTTATGGCTGGAAACAATCTAGTTGCTTCCAAGTGGCAGGGAGCTGGAGCTGGTAAGACATCAGACCTAGGCTGGCTTCAGACAAAGGCAGCTCAGTCTCCACAGGTAACTCACACCTTACTGGAAGCACTAACAAGCCCAGAACAGAGACACTGGCTGAAGCCAGCCTAGATGTGGCACAAAGAAAAATTTAATAAATAAACCCAACCCAAAGTGGCTCCAGTGCAGCCTGCTGAGTCTCTCATCACTGTGCACATGCTGAGTTTAGAGCACTGACTGGTGTGGGTACAACGGGGCACAAACACGTTGGCAGGTCCAGCACTGTGTATTGCAACAACTCACAGATGGGTTCCTAGTTCTTCTCACCATTTTAAACTCTAACACGGCAACCTACTCAAAGAATCTCCCTCTCTGGCTACTTGACACACAATTACACCCTTCCCCTTAAATGCACAGTGAGTTTCCACTGTTCTTAAAAATTTGCTAATAGAGGAGGAAAAAAAAATTACCCCCCTCATTTTCAAGATTAAAACCCAATCCCTCCCCCCCACCCCCCCCAAAAAAAAAACCCAAAAAATGAAAAAACAACAAACAACGCCCTCTGGAGCATCATGGATGCATTAGATGTCAGATAATCAGCCCAGAGACCAGATTGCTGAAACACTGTGTACAAATGTCCCAAAATCCTGCTATGTTCAATCTTTACATAAATACCCTGGTCTTCAGTTATGCGCCCCTGCTAATGGGAAGTGTCTCCTGATTAATACAATTCAGCTAAACTGAGTTGTTTGAAGTGAGACACTTTGGCATTGAATCTACATACAATTGGCACAACAGAAACACAAAAAAATTCTTTGTATAGCAAACAGACTGAGTAAAATCCAGTAACAAATTTAGAGGAAAATGAAAGAGCAAAAATACTACAACATTTTGTTGTAGGGAAGACAAGGGAAGACAAGGGAAGTTGTTCTTGAGAGCACAAGGGAAAAAATGTTTTCATCGAGACTGTCAAGCTCTCCAGTTAATGAGAGAAGTGTCCTGGTTAGGAGATAATCTTCAAGAGGCTCATGCAATACAGCAACCTCAGCAACTGCTTACAGGAGGGTCTGTCTATTCATTTGTCTCATTATACTCACACTCTGAAGCTTCTGTCCACAATAGAACTGTGAGTTATCTACTATTTATTCCAAAGTGATGGATGAAGAATATGAAAAAACCCCACAAGATGCATTTTACCCATAGATCACAACATGGACATCACTTTTTTAAAACTAGGAAACTTTAATCACTATGAAGCTTTGCTGTAACAACTAAAACTAAACAGGCATATGCTCCGGCAAAAACTGAGAAAGCTGTTTTTTTCTTGAAAAAAGCTGTTAGTACCTTTAAAATATAACATGTAACACTTTCAAATATAACTATATGAATAAGAAGCAGGGGACTTAGAAGAGGAATCAAACAAATGAGACACATAAATCAGTGAGGCTATGTATCTTCAGTGCATCAAGTAATAAAACCAGATGTTACTACTTTACAGTTTTCAAGTGTTTCCTAAATTGGAATAAAAAAATAAATGGCCATTTTTTAGCACGATGTATAATATTATTTCCCCCCCAAGAGAATTACTTTATTGAAGAGTTCCCATAATATCAAGTCTGCTTCAAAAAAAATTCAGAGAGAGAAAACTTAATATGGGTTAAAAACAGTTGCAGCCCACGTCCCCATCCAGGGGGAACCACAAGGAAAGTAGCTTTGAAATTCTACTAACACATCACACATCTCTACATCCCCACAGACAAAGTCATTGCTTTTTGTCATATTTATGTCAACCTATAAGGCAACAAACTTACAGACTGCTACTGGCAGCGTATGTAAAAATCTTTCAGCACATTGCTTGCTGGCAGTCTGCAGGGACAGATAACTAAGGAAAACAATTCCCCCCTTTGCAAAAGAAAAATTTGTTACTGTAGTTTTTGATGTAGGAACATCTATTTCTGAAGAAGAAGAAAAAAAAAAAAAAACAACTAAGCAGTGTGTCACATACTTTGACCAGATACAGGCTGAGAAAAAGAATTACACTTTCTATTATCTCAAGTCAGAACGAAATTTCTTGCAGGTTTAACAGATCTATATGTCTGTATAGCATCAAACTGTAGATAATACTAGGACTAGGCACAAAATTAATGTATACATTACTAGAGCAATCAAAACTGATTAATAACTTAAAATACAAAATTGTGGGTTCAAATTTATAGTTCCAGTCACTTTAGTCTAACCGCCAGCAGTAGCCAACTTCCAAAAAAGTTGTATTAACATGACTCAAGACAGCAATTCCAGTGAAAACTACTTAAACACATTTCCAAATCATGCACACAAGTTGATGAAAACGTAAATCTGATTAATTTGCTTAACTATCTCACATTATACTACATTTAACTGCAAGTGTTAATACATTTGGCATTTCTTTCACTGAATAGTACTACCAAGTACAACCAAACCAAGAGAGACTCTCACTAAGAATTTTTCAATTCTACATTAAAGTCTCAAATACATTTGTTTTAGTAACTTTCCTGTAAACAGAGTTAAAATAATTTTACTATCCTGCCCCAGTTATGATGATGACTTCTTCAGTATTCCGAAGCTCATTATATTTCAGAGATGAATATTTTGCAATGACAGACAAATGCTTCCCTAAGATTTCACACATGAGTGACTCAAATGCAGATGACTAGCTGGAAAAATTTACTGGGTTAAATTAGAGCTTCACATTGAAGTAACTTTCATAAAATAAACAAATTATTTTCCTAACACAGTAATATTCTGCAAACACCATGTTGCCTACTTGTAACTCCTCTGCTGTCAAAAAAAAAACTACTGTTGGAACTGCTGTTGTCCATGTTTGCAGGGCTAAGTACAATTAACTGCCTTCCTCTAGTATTGCTTCTGGCAAAGGCAAAAACACTTCTACAGAAAACAAAGAGTTTATAGAGACTATTTTGATAAATCATGCCTGGCAAATTTGGTGACCTTCTACAATGAGGTTACAGCATTGGTAAGGGAAGAGCAACTGGTGCCATCCATCTGGACTTGTGCAACGTATTTGACACTGCCCTGCAAAACATCCTTGTCTCTACATTAGAGAAACATGGATTGGTGGGCGGACTGCTCAGAGAACAAGGAACTGGCTGGACAGTCACACTAGAGGCATGGCCATGGCTCAATGTTCAAGTGACACCAGTGACGAGTGGTGCTCCTCAGGGGCTGGCGCTGTTTCAGTCTCTTTGTCAGCATCAGGGGCAGTGGGATTGAGAGCACCCTCGGCAAGTGTGTGGATGACACCGCGCCGTGCGGTGCAGCCACGTGCTGGAGGGAAAGGATGCAATCCAGAGGGACCTGGACAGGCTGGGAAGTTGGGTCAGTGTGAACTCATGGAGTTCAACAAGGCCAAGAACAAGGTGCTGCACAGATTGAGAGCAGCCCTGAGAAGGACTATCGGGTTTTTGGTGGACAAGATGCTCAACATGACCTGACAATGTGTGCTCACAGCCCAGAGAACCAACCACGTCCCAGGCTGCATCCAAAGCTCCATGGGCAGCAGAGGAGGGAGGGGATTCTGCCCCACTGCCCAGCTCAAGTGAGAGCCCACCTGCAGCACTGCATCCAAGACAAGAGCCTATAGTAACAGGACAAGGGGGAATGTCTTTACAACAAAGGAGGGTAGATTTAGATTAAATATCAGGAAGAAATTCTTTACTCTGAGTGTGGTGAGATACTGGAACTGGTTGCCCAGGAAGTTCTGAATGTGCCATCCCTGGAAGTGTTCATGGCCAAGCTCGATGGAGCTCTGAGCAACCAGTTCTAGTGGAAGGTGTTCCTGCCCATGGCAGGAACTTTAAGGTCTGATCTTTAAGGTCCCTCCCAACCCAAACCACTTGAAGATCCTACGAAAAATAAACAGAAACAGACAGATATTTTGATGCAAGTATCTAGCTTCCTAGATGAAGGGGAGAGAATATACAGATTCCTAAAGGCTCCAGGCAATGATAGCAACAGGTTTCTATGACAAGGGAAGGAGAGAAGAATGAGGCTAAATAGCCACAACACCTTTATTTTGTAAACAAACTACAAACCCAAACGAAATTCTAAAGGATCCTGGAAAACCTGTCTTAAACCAGAAGCTTCTATTCCTTTCTGAAAATTACTTGAAGATCATATACAAAATCACTTAAGATCATACATAAACACCAACATTGATTTTCAGAGATCTTGGACCATGCCACAATACAGATTTGATGCAGTGTTTCTTTCAAAGTGCCAGGCAGACCAACAGTGAAACAGAACTTCCCTTTTCTGTGGGTATTGAAAGGTGTAATTTCTGATACACTTTTACCTCCAATTCAAATACTCCTCATTGATTACTACAAGAATTGTCTGGGAATCTATAACCTTTGTTTTTCATAGTCTCTTTTTCTTATTATTCTACTATAATTTAGCTGTTCTGGATGTATCAGTAGTTCCCTCAAGTAACTACGTCAGCAATAATTTGCTAGTTAGCCTATGCACAACTTCCATAACAACCATGTTACTAGGGGGAAGGAGGGGTTGTGATGTTTCTATTTTTTAAGATTGTTAACATCTTCAACTTTTAGGTACTATATTAGATACTATCTTACATTGCATACAATTCTGAAAAAAGGTAAGAAATCTGAGCTATAATTTTTAAATGTTAATCTTTCCGTACCAAACAGTAACTAATAATCAAGTCACAGGTTATACAAACCTTAACTTGCTACAGACTTGGATCTTTCATTTGAGTTCATGCAAGAAACTAAGGATTAAATCACTGGGTTTTTCCTCAGCATACTGACTTCTCAAGAAGATTTCTAATGCTTGAAATAACCACAAGAGGAGAAAGAACCCAGCACAATATAAGCTGAACATCCCATACAATGCGTGCTCTGCATCTTATAATGCTCCTCCGATGGAACCAAGATGGCAAACGAAAGGAAGGCCTTGTGCAAAGCGAGGGCCTCCGAGCAGCATGTCACAGAGAAATTGTTTTTCTGCTTCTTTTGATGGGAGATGCTTTCAAGTCAGGAAATTAGAAACAGGTGTGCCAGAGGGCACACACACATCCATGCACCACACTGAAAAACACGCGTTTTCAATTTTCAGACATGAAAGCGGCTCCTGTTGAATGGAAGGAGAAATGAAAATCGAGTTTGCTTTCTGCAAGCCACAAGCAGAGAGCTTATGGAGCTTTGACAGGCTGCAGGAGCCTGTCTAGCTATGAAATGCACAGTACCTCAACACAAAGTTGTTGAGTTGGAACTTGTTTTAAAAGAGTACAGAATGGAAACTTGCATTACTCATATACAGTCAAGAACGGAAAAATTCATCTAGTTTACTCCACTGACAAAGTATGACTTTTTGCTTTACAGAAGCTAAAGACAGAAATTACAGGTTATCTGTATTTTATCATCTATTCTCCACAGCAGAGTCTGAACCTGGCCCTGTTGTTTCTGTCCTGTTAAGCTTTGACGTTATTTTCAGTTCAATAGTAGTCGCTAAAGTATCAGCTAACAAGTTAAAGAACTACTATTTCTGCTCTATTTCCTGGATAACTTCTAGTTATGCATAATGGAAACACTGTGGAACCTGTACTTCAGTAAGCTCTGCTCTTCATTTCCAGCATCTCTAGAAAGATTTGACTAAAACCTTGCACGGCAGTGTTTTTATAAAACAAAATACAGTACAATAAAAATATTTAGTTGGCAAGACACTGATACAGGTACATACATGTTGAAAAAAAATTTAATGCATAATACTCAAAAGACAAAATGCTGCAGTCTAGCAGAATGCACTACAGTGTTATATTAAAGTAACATAATTTTAGGAGTTTTTTTCTCCTATCAGCTGCTGTATCTTGTCTCCATACTAGCAGGGGGAATTTTTAAATTACTGACCTTCTGCCAGAAAAAACACCTGCAAACAAAGTCCTGTCCAATTCCTAAAGCATTGATCCTAGAGGGCTCAGTGGAGCACATTCCTGCTGCAGACAGAATATCCTTAGAAGATTTATCAACTAAGAAAATGCAATGGAAATTTTCCAAAAGGTTGAACCTTTAGTAAATTTGGGCAGGTTTCAAAGATAACTAAAGAATTTCAATATGCAGACACACTCATGTCTGAAGCACCTTCTCTAAGGAAAGGTAGGAAAACACACCTGTAAGTTTTTAATATGGGAAAAATCAACTAAAATCACTCCAAAAAACGACTCATTCAGCTTTTCTACAATTTTACAGATAAGAAAAAAAATGGTTAAAGAGATAAGGATTCATTCATTTGGCACTCTAAGTTCTAAATAGTGGTAAATGGCAAATAATTTATTTTAAGTTTTTTGTGTGAGTTACTATGAACAAAAAGAATTTCAGATGTATCTCCAAGAGAGGTTCGAATGAAGAAAAAACATAGGTCCCTTAAAGAGGATGTACTTTTTACATTCTTCATTACATTTAATACATTTTGAAAGATTAATTTCAGTTAGGCTGTAAAGAAAGAAGCAAACACTTTTGCCTAGGCCTTCCTCAGAAGCTTTGCTGCGACTGATCTCTGTAAAAATACTATTCCTCTCCAAACTACATCACTTCTGTCATATAAAACTTACAGGGAAGAAAGTATGACAGTAGCTTATGTGTTTGCTAACTAAAGGTACAAAACCACTTACTCTCAAATCCCAGAAAAGTGTTTAAGACATAGAAAGGGAGTTCAGTCTGCCACCATCTTCAATCCACTTTCTATCCTTGTACCTAATTCAAGCCACTTGCGCCAGGCACAGCAGCAGGGACAGGACTAAGTGTCCAGAGCAGGGGCTGGTGCTGCACAGCTGCTGGCCCTGGTGACAAAAGCGCTGCTCATGAGCCCCGGGCCCTCCGCAGGAAGCTGCAACTTCCACAAGCCTGGGCACCTTCAAGCCTAACAGATACTATAACATCAAGTCCAATTGACATTTCAAGAGGTAATAAGCCCTCTGATTATTGTATCCATAGAGTTCTGCTTCCCAGCAAACCCTCCAAAGGCAATTCAAACAACCATTCTGATCATTCTGAGGACAAACCCCTCAGCTGTGAACACTGCAGTACTGTGTTTAACTGATTAGCTTCTCAATGCTACCATTCCCACAAATAATTTCTGCCTCGGGCTTCCTCTCTCTTCTCCCAGACTCGTGGTGGTGCTGAGTTAGTTCACACACCAAATGCTACAGCACTGAATCCTCCCAACTGCATCTGGACACACAGGCTGCATGAACTCTTGACAGAAACATTCACTTCATAGGTAAATACTGATCTGTCTGGAGATAGACCTCGCCTTCCTCCACCCTACCCTCTGGTTCAGGGTAACAATGACATAACTCTTCTCCATTTGCTTCATCTGTGATGCATTAAATTACCTCTTATTCCCCAAATCTTACAGGACCAGGCTGATTTTGAGAGATAATACATGTGTCTGCAAAGAGATTAATTGTATCATAATATCTATTTCACATAGTGTAGCTCGAACCATCTGTACAGGGTACAAGATTTGCATATGAAATTCCTCTGGGCATTGGGAGCATGGACTCAGAAGGACAGGCCAGACAGACAGTGCTGCACTTGTGTGTTATATAAGGGTTAACAACACATGCAAGTTTGAAGCAAGCTTTATCATCATGGCACAAGTTGCTCAGAGAAACTGTGGATGCCCCATTGCTGGAAGTGTTCAAGGCCAGGCTTGATGAAGCTTTGAGCATCAAGGAGTCTATAGGAGAAGTTATCCCTGCCCAGGGTAGAGGGGTTCCATCCATTAAGGTCCTTCCAATCCAAATTATTCCATGATTCTACGAAACAGCACTGGCCAGGTATTCATTCAAAGGATCCTAACACAGCCACTACTGCCCTCAACAAAAAGGAATCACAAAGTCAAAGTTATGCATTACAAGTCAATTTATTTGCATTAAAGCTTCCTTGAAAAGTATTTACTCCGTAGATTTGCACATCAGTATGGTTTGTTTGCAAAAGGAGTTTTCAAGTAGGAATCTACAGATCAGTGACTTCCATAAGACCAAAATGCTGGCTGAGGGCATAACTCAATGAACAATTTAACAACCACAGCCCATCTCTGCACAGGTGTCATTCCTATTCCATCCTATTCCACATTACCCATTCCACATTTCCTGAAAAAGCACCCTAAGACACACAATGGACTGCAAAGAACAACAGATGTGAACACAATTTGAGCAGGAAAAGGTGGGACAAGGAAAACTGAATTTATTAATTCCCTTATTGATGTCGATTTCAAAAACAAGAGAAACCTCCTTGAGCAGTGGGTTGGACTAGACCTCCAGATGCTCCTTTCAAACTAAACAATTCTGTGATTCTTCAAAACACAAAGTGTGCTATTTTTCCTTCATGGAATGATGCATTGTGTATACAAATGTATATCCAACACAGCTTTTAAAGTATTATGATCTAATCTCTAAAATGCCTTTATGAGAACAGAGGCCATTGCTTTTGTCATGAGACCTTAACAGTTTTCTAGGATGTTGGTGAATTTACCAACACAAGAAACTGGCAAGGAAGTTTACACAGACTAAACACAGTTTGTACACGTATTCCTAAAACACTGCTGTTTTCTCTATCTGATTTTCATTCCATTCAAGAAAAGTTCTGTGCAGGATAGAAGAGCAAGACATCACTAAGAGACTTCTCCCAGACAGAATCCTCAACTACACCTCGTAAATAAATCTGGTATTTCCAGAATTCCAGACATCCCTCGTAAATTCTCAACAAAATGCAACTCTGGCTCAGTCCTGAAACCAAATGATGTTTGTTAGCATCCTTAATTTTTCTGAATGACTTCAACGTATGTCAAGCTTCTACTCCTTCTTTAGGATCATAAATTAGATCGTATTTTAAATTTCCCTAGGATAAACTATGTGCCTTTCTTGTATCAAATAGTCTCTTCAAATTAATTTTAGTAAAAGATGGAGATTTTGCAGCTTTATGTCACAGAATTTCTGTGTTTTGTAAATAATGCAAGACCTTCTATCTTCAGAAATGCAATATTAAAGGTTTGCTGGCTTCCATGGCTGGTACCTAGACACAAAACACACCCACATCCTTTGTATGCTTTCCATTTCCTGCTGTTGTTAAGATGAAAGAAATGCAAGACATCATTTTCAGTCTCTACACTTCCACTCAAAAATTCCACTTGGGTTTAATTTTCAAAGTGTCCTGCATTAGCTGTTACTGTAATTTTATATTTATCTTTATATTTATTGCTAAGGTTCTGCATATGCAAAGAGAATTAGTATTTCTCAATTTATCTCCTGGGAAAGATACAGCCTGCCTCTTACACCAGCAGTATTACTTTTGGCACAGTTAGTGAATGAATATTCACAATCATCACGGATATTCCAGCTGGGTAGGAGATTCAGTGTCACACTTGATATTATTTTGAATGAGAAGAATATGCACAAAGTCTTTGATTCTTATTATGCTCAGGAAAAAACAGGAAATTTTTTCTTAAACTACAGCCAAAAAATGGACTATTGCTTCTCCTGTGTTGGGTTTTGTTCACAAATGTTTTCCCTCCAAATAATACCCATCTTCCTGTTTTTACATTCATATACCAGCAAAAAAAAAAACACCCACTACAGAGTTCCAAGCAGCCTTACAAGTGTTCTGGCCTCTTTTTGTGGGGAGATGGTGGGGGTGCTTAAAGGGAAGCCTGTTTTGTTTCTGTCTGTGTGCACACATGCATGGAAAAGCTTTTAAATACCACAGATTTGGCTTCTACTATGTTGATCCAAAACCCAGTTTAGCTGTTAATTACATTTATACTAAATAAAGGCCATTGGTCATGCTCATCTCATTTACCAGGCTTTCACTCCATCTCCACCATCATTCCTGCACGGAATGGCCCTTGCACTGTTATTAGATGTCACAGTTAAGTTGCCCAGGTATCTTGGGTGTGCCCCCAACACAACTGCAACTGCAACATTCTTTGAATTTCTTGAATTTTTAATACTGGTTTGGAGATACTTAAATTCCTGTAATGTTTATCCTTCAGCTGCCAATAAAGTCCCATAATCATTTTTTCCCCAACCATAATATTAATTTTAATATAATTCAGAGTTTATACACCAAAATGTCTCAAAAAGTTGATGGGAAAAAAAAATTAGAAAGGCTTTACTTGTTTACACAGAAACTGAATTTTAGACTGAGAGTTACAGAATAAGCCTTGGATTTAGGGCCCCTTAAACTCACAGTCATTCCTAAGTTTCACCATCTCCCCCACTGTGTTTTAAGAAAGTCTCCATCTTTTGATTTCAGTTGTCCCAGGCCCTGTTAAACTATAACCATAAAATATGAGTTTTACAATATGCTGTATTTTGTAAACATTGAAGTAACTTTTGAAAAGCCAAAAAAAAAAAAAAACCCCAGAAAACCCAAAACCACCAAAGACACTGTGTTCAAACAACATGGTCAAGTGACTGTTAGAGGTATGAAATTACCATGCAGAAAGTTGAAGTCATGCCCAAACAAGTACAGAACCACCACCTTTGGCACATTCAGCATAACAACATGATAAAAATACCCAAAACTATTTAAGAAACCACTTGCTAAAAGGCGTAAGAGCTAATACCAAATCCTTCCTGAAGAGGTGAAAGCAGGAAGCCTCCCAGCAGCTACAGGGCCAACAGAAGATCCAAGATGTCTTCAAATAATACACAACCATTGAAAGAAAGCTACAGGAACTTGGAATTACTTTTAAGTACTTGTGTGGGGACATCTTCCCCCAGCCTGCTTCTTTTTAATGAGGCAGTTACTGAAAGATACTGAAGCTTAAATTGGAGAATTTTAGAACAAAATTAATAAAAATTCAAGAATAAAGCCTACTGTATTATTAACTGTGGCATTTAAACTAAAACTTCCTTTTCCAAAGAAGTTTTACAAAGGTAATCACAGAATAAAACCGTTCCCAGCAAAATTGAAATATCTGATCTTTGAAGAACAAGAAGAAATTAGAAATCTTGAGAAGTCACCCTGACCTATTAGAACAAATATATCTCTAGTTTATATAGTCCCAATATCACAAATTGCCAGAAGCCTGGATAATGCAGTGGAGGTGCTTTTACCAGTCCTGTACTTTCCTCTGGAGAACTGCAAACACCCTCTTTCTGAGACAAGCCACCAAACTGTCTGGAGCTCTGGTTCAACCCAATGTGTCCGTTCCATGTGGATTTCAAGGTGCAGGAGTTTGTACTCTGCCCACTTTGAATTACTATTCCAAATTCTACTTTCCTCACACACAGGTTTTTCCTAAGCTGTTCAATGTGTAGTTGATCAACACTTCCAAGACCCAAAGACATGAACAATTTCTTAAGTATGGAGTGCAGAGTTTACAACACCTGACCCTTCCAAATTGCTTGTACGAAACTGATGCCAAAGAATATCCTTTTTCATTATTGAATATAGAGCCTGATATAACAAACTCTCAAGGTTTAAATTTCTATTCTCAGCAATCACTAAAAAGAAGTTTAGAAGTGTAAATCAGCACAAAAGAGAAACCTTTTATTTCCCAAAGAATAATTCAACTAAAATTATTTGGTTTAACACACAGTAATACAAAATAATTTTGAGGATACTTTTGATAAAGCTTATGGGGAATTAGAGTTTAACTTTTTATTTAAGATTTTTTTTTAATTCCAAATGTGAATTGATGAGTCAGCTATTCTCTGAAGTCATGTAACAATAAACATTAAACATTACTCAATGCCCACAGCAACCACTGTCTAATTTTATTCTTTTTTTTCTTCTCCCCACAAAATGGAAAAAATTTCCTGCAGAAACTATTATATTTGTGCCAAATTTATGACTCAAAGAAAAAATAAAATAAATAGACATGTGAAATTAAAACAACAAAATGCTATATTGTGAAAACCACAGAAATTTAAACTGATTGTAGGTTTCTTTTATGTACATCTTTTATATACATTTACATACAGGTGTAAATGTCTGAATGTAAAATGAAACATAAAATGAATGTGCATGTACACAGTTTTTATTTATACATAACATGCAAGTTGCATGTGTTGCTGATTTAAAAAAAAAAAAGTTAACACAAAACCTGTTTGGAAACCTACAAGAGGAAGGTATAATCACTATTAAAAATACAGTCTAGTCTGGGTTTAGTTACATCAAGGGACAGTGGTGATATTCTGTTAAGAAGCACTGTTCATCTTGGAGCTTTCTAAATCAAGGCATCTTCTAGAATTCAGACAGTACATTTATTTTCTAAATATTTAACAATGATATATCTTAATGCATTATTATCTTCCTTGGACATGGCAGTTTCACCTGAATATCTGCAGATGTTTATGCCCCCATTCCCATCTCTTGTTGTAATCCAGCCAAGTTGTAAGTTTTATTCTTTCAACTTTTCCTACAACTTAATTTTCCATCCTTTTACTGCTTAATTAAATTCATGGTTCACATCATTGGATGTTCATATTTTAAATAAGAGTCAGGCATCAATATATTTTAGAACTGCACTAAACATAAAGTACATTATAAAATAAAACATTATGAGCTTCTGAAATGGAAAAAAGAATGGTATTGATTACAGAGGAGTTCTCACTTCCTGTAAACATTTCTATCTCACTCTCTCTCACAGACATACACATACTTTAAAGGAAAACCAGAAACAAGAGTTTAATTAAACACCACTAGTCTGAATTTCAAATCCATGAATGAACAGATGGCCACGCTTCAGAGTCCGCCAGCAGGCCACTCCAATTAACTGGGACTGGGATCAGGGTAATGTCATGGAAGCTAGAAGTTCTGAACCAAACAAATATCCATATATGTGTATTTGTGACAGTTATAAATAGTATAACATTGAAGTATTTAGCACAATACAAAAGTGGTACCAGCAAAAAGAGAGGATGCTACTATTTCAGGCCATCATTAAATCTACCCATCTCCTATGAGTGCACCAGGATGCTTTTCAGTACTCACACAGACTTCAAATCCAGCTGACTTTGCAAAGAACAGCTTTAAAGAAGTAAATAAAGTTGTCCGCTTCAGCTCTTCCACAAACAATCTCTAATATTGGACTTGTGCTCACTAATTAATTAAAATATGGTCCCAAATACTTAAATATATTTGGTTACATCAGTAAGCATTTATTAAACTAAAATCAATATGGTGTCCCTTGAGTAAAAATGCCTTGTGACACTCCTGCGTTCAGTAAAACCATCCCCTGAGTAAGCACCAAAAAGGACATCTGCTTTTACTGACATTAATCTTAAGGGTGAACATCTACATACATTTTCAACAGTGCAAGACAGTCGTGAATACAGGGGAAATAAAAGCAATACAGGATACTCCTGATGCTCTTCAGCCTCTATCAAATTTTAACTCTGCAATCTGTCACCTTGCTCCCCTTCCTATTTCTGTAGCAGGACTCCAACTCTGCACTGCCCATGGGATACAGCTGACATGACCTAAATCTGAACTCTGCAGATTTTCTTCACCTCTACCTATACTGAATGCTGATAACTCTGACCCCTGAGCAGTGGGCAATACATAAATTTTGCAACCTGAAATAAGCACTTATGAAAAAGTGTTACAAGTAGTTTTTCTGATTGAGGCTGTTCATACAGCTAGGGGGAGAAAAAAAAAGTAAAAGCAACTCCTACATAACTTCACCTTAAGACTTTTTGTTCTGCAAGGCATCAAATGAACACAATACTTTTGTGTGTCGAGGACCCTAAGCCTTCCAAAGAGAACAGAAGCTCTCTTAATTCTTACATCACTTTCACAATTGCTGAATAAATATTTCCTGATACACTTATTCCAGTATTTTGGTTTTGCCTTTTCTGTTTCCTTTCAGAAGGAAAAGAAAGATGAAGAAAAAATTCACTTAAATGCTCATCTGAAATAGTAATTAAACACTTTTGAGGAAAAAACACTGCATGTAGCATTTTTGTATCCAAAGGACCCTCTGATTATCTCAGTCCTTTATACAAGGCTTCCATTCCCAGAGGTCTTCATCATTTAATACAGTACTGGGCTAATAAGCACTTCTTCACAGGAGGACAGGTTCCCTAATATTTAACAAATAAAGCACATCCTTTCAGTGCAATACAAAACAGGATAAAAATTCCCATGGTTGCTAATTAACTCAAAAGGGCAATATAAGCAACCAACAAGAGATCAATTAATGGATTTAAATACAATACTGACACTAATGAATGATGCAAATTAAATGACACAAATAAACAAATTATACAAATTTAGAATATAGTCTGGAAATAATGTTGGTATTTTAAATTTGCAAACTAATCACAGAGAAAGATAGCAACTTCATTAAATATTTATAAAAGTAGTAAATACCTGAAGTACTCACAGCAGTGGAATAAGGATTATGAGCTCCTGTATTTTCAGCCCAGCAGCCACAACCATAAAGAGCTGCCTAAGGAAAGAAGCACATTGTTCAGTGCTTCTGAACATGTTAAGTGCATGAGATTTTTGCTTTATTCTCTTTCATTAAAAAAAGTGAAAATACAAAAACAACCTCAAACCAACAACAACAAAAAAAAGAAATCCAATAAAAATCCAAGTATTAATACAAAAGACTAATATCATAACCATATTGCAATTCCACTCCATTTTGCTACATCCTTTTACTATTCTTGAGATCTGAGTGTTTGTCATAGATACAGTATTCTAGCCTAGCTTAACAGAAGATGAGGGTAAAGATATAACCCTGTTCATATAAAGTCTCTTTCACTCTGCTATTCAAAAAACAAACAAAAAAAATCTTAACTACATTTCAAAATAGAACCACTTTTTGGACAGTGGAAAATGTAAACCAAAAATACAGCTGTCCAGCAATGGAGTACAAAATTTCTGATGCACCTCAAAATTCTCTAACAACAATATGGTGACACATAATAAATATATTATTATTATTAATATTAATAATACATAGAACTATACATTATTTATATTCATAATTATATATAACACATCATAAATATCTGATATGTTCTTTTATTACTTTTGTCACTTTCTCCAATTCACAAGATCATTTAAAAATTAATTAGGACAGCTTCCCTAAATATTGAGAGAAATCTTATTTTAAGACTCTAAGCATTTAAGAGACCATTTAAGGATGTATTTAAGCCTAAGAAATTAACTTACTGGTATCTCTGTCAAAAGGTAACTAACTACAGAACATCTTATCTATCACTGTTTTATTACACTGATGGAGGACACTAAAAACACTTGCATATCAATGCAGTGAAAATGCCTTCAGCATTTAACAGGAAGGGAGAACAGAAGTTTGCTGTCACAGCAATTGCTTGATACCACACCTGCTTGTGACACTGAACAATAATTCCCAATTAAAAAAAAAAAAAATGTACAATGATCACCTGACCAACTCTTCCAGGATGCTTCAGCGCTAAACCTCCACTGGAGACAGCAGCAGCGACATTTCCTTCTTGGTCAACAACAACTGCACCAACTGTATCCAAGGTTCCTGAGTCATTCTCCTGCAAAACACACAAATAGAAAAAAATCCTAGCAAAAATAGTATATTAAAGTCAGATCATACTCCTTAGCAGTGTGCAAGTGAGAGGCCTAGCAACCAAATGGATTTGTTATCATGCACTTGTACCCACTGCCATAAATCTTCCCAAAATGCTGCTTTGCCTGAGACAGGACCTTAATAAAACTTCTCCAGTAACAAGAAGGCAATAAACATCTCAGAACTAATCCAATCCTTAGATCACCTGCTTTTACTCACAGAAGTGCCAGAAGTCATTTTTTCTTAGAGGTTGCCACTTGTCCACTAAGAAATGATTCAGTAACTGATGCCACATCAAAAGGCCTTTCCTAAAAGGCCCGAAAAAGCATTTTCAGGGGCTCTGATCTTTGAAGATGTGTGATTTTTAAAAAGTGAAATTAAAAAAAATCAAAACAACAACAAAAACCAACACCCCCCCAAAAAAAAACAACTAAGCACCACCAAAAAAAGCCAAGCAGCTGTTTATCATGTAAAGAGAAAACACTGATATTCTGAGCAAGAAAATACTGATATTCTGAGCAAGACAATAAATAGAAACCTCAAGAAAAAAAAATCTCCCCTAGGACAGATTCTTTCTGCCAGACTTGTTCTCAGTTCAGGAATCTTTAGTGAGTAAAGCAATTTTACCCTTTGTTTCTGTAACTAGAGGGTAACTAGAAAAGTGCCCTTACTTCCATGACTTCTGAGGTAGATTTACTCTCCCCAGGAGCAGGGGTCTTCCTTTATATCCTTCCCCTATTACTTAATGCACTACACTAAGTCCCTCTTAGAGAAGGAACAGTTTTCCCCTCTCTGCCTAGGCTTAGCCTAGATTCCCCACTCTGCAGAACTCAGGGCAAGGCACTCAGACTTCATGCTCCACCACACACACAGCATGCAGTGTACAGAAAATAAAACAAATAAGCAAAATTGATCCATCATCCATCACGTACTCCAGAGATGCACAGTTGCTGCACAAGCCTCAAGCCTCTTACATAGACTTACCCACTGAAATAATGCCAAAGTTTATTAAGCTTTTCATATAAATGTGAATTTTCTGGACTAGAATTCAGAGGGAGGAATTAAGGAAAAAAAAAAAAAAAACAAACACCTAACTATTCAACTTTAAATTATCAAGTTCCCATCATCAATTAAAATTCCCTTGGGCATACTATGTCACTTATCAAGCATGGTTTCTAGTACTGCAATGCTGATGATACTTTGGCCACACTTAATTTAAGAGAAAACACTTGGGTTAATTCTGTGTCAGTCTCAAAAGGAAAAATATGCAGTACAGCGCTACCATGTTCCACAGTACTTTGCAAGCAACTAGAACTCCTAGGCAGGAGATTCATCCTTGGCTTTCACACAGAGAAACAGTAAGTTTCTTCTCTGCACCTACACATAGATCTTCCCTGGCAAGTTCTGCACTCAGGTACTGGCACTGACCATACTCAATACTAAAACAAATGGACGGGTGTCCTAACAATAAAGCAGAATAACTACACAAAGACAGAGAGGGGTGAGAAGCTAAAGATCCACGGTTTCAACTGGTACTAGGAAGAAAGGTAAGCTGAAAAACAGAGGAAGGAAGGAAGGATCAGGGAGGATAGGAAAAGTAGAAATAAAAGGGTGTTTGATGCTGGGAGCAAAGGGGATAAGACAAGAGCCAGCTTCCTTCCAAGTTCTAAAGATGAAAAAAAATTTAGGAACCTTTATTTAACATCTCATGTTGTGTGCAAATGTATTTCCTAACTCCCAGGACTCCCAGATACATCCTGAGCTAATACTAACCCAGTTCAAACAATATTACTCAGTGGACTGAAAAGACCTTAACCAGCAGAGCAGGCTGCTCAAGGGACGTGGAGATTGCCATCCCTGGAGGTTTCCAAGACCAGACCGGACAAAGCTCTTCCCTGCATTAATTCTCTTAAGATTTCTCTGTAGAGAAGAACTACTATGATACAGGTGCTGCTGTCTACCCCCTGCCCCCTTTTATCAAAGGAAATTATACTCACAACAAAAAAATTAATAAACAACTACAGATATAAAAATCTAACCTATCAAAGTTAGTTTAAATGAGGTGACTTTGAGGCTAGACATCTTTTCTAAGGGAAGCATTTCTAAGGGAAGGTTGAGCTGGCCCACACAACCTTCTGAAGGAAATCTGTATCTCTGAAGCAAAGGAATTCTGTATTTTATTTCTCAGTAATATAGGTTTGGGGGGGGGGGGGGCACAGGACTGGTTTCTGATTAAAAAAAAAGACACTGATATAGAGCTGATGCTGTATTTATCCTTATTCAGCACACTGAAAATCAGCTATGTTCTATTCCACATCCAAAGAGAAAAATACTTTATCAGTATCTTCTACATACGTGAACTGTACTGGCAACCCTGATTTCTGGATCAGTAAATAAAGAGCTCATCACAATTTAACAAAGGAACTTTCTTTACATCTCCCTATATAAAAGTATCATGTGCCTGAGGAGTTACTGCAAGACTGTACCTGCTGAGAAGACTTTCAGTGTCACACATTTCATCTCTTCAAATCACATGAACATTGAAAAGCAGAGGATCCTGTCAAGCTAGTGTCAGGACAATAAAAGCAAGTATGATAAATACTACAATTCACAAAGTCTAAAATAAGATCAAACTTTATACAGGTCCAATAGGGACTAAACAAGATCCTATTTGCTTGTCCTCACCTTTCTATTGATTGATTTACTTAGCTACTTAAATTTTAAAATTTTGCAGGTTGCAAAGGAAACTTGGTGAAATCTGTTACCAAATTCTGTATCTGAGTTCAGCTACTAAATGATCCTTGTCCACTGCAAAAACAGTTTGGGGGTTTTAACAATGCGGAATTGCAACCTAAATATCTATTACATAGTTAATGTTTTGCATGGAAAAAATTGAAAGTCAGTGTTATAAGTCAGACCTCACATTACTTAATTTGCACTTTGCAGCAGGAAAGGAAATTAATTTATTAAACCATGTGTGATTGTGAATCAAATGTGGTGTTGTAGGTGCAGTAGTATTGACTCCATTGTTAAATAAGTCCTTTATATATTTGTAGTTTGGACTGGGACGCTAATTGTGTCATCAATCAATGAGATTGTTGTCAGGGATATGCAGGTTTCTTGGTTTCCCCACACACTTCCCCAAAAACTTAATGTATTCCTGGAGTTTAGTTAAATCAATCATGGTCCAAATACTCATATTTTGCTAAGAACATGCACACAAAACTGAAAGATGCTCACCTGCACAAATACAGAGTTCTATCAAGTATTTTTAAAAAACCCTCCTTCCCTCCTGCACATAAAAAAATGTAAATATTCATCACTGCAAGCCCCTAAGGAAGCAATTAGCAAATTAGAAGAGCTCTACTCAGTGCCCACTGAAAGATTCTACACACTATCTCCACTTGAGATAGTTTTGAAATACCATGGAAAGTAATTACCACTAAATTCCATCTCTGAGTATAACTGACAAAATACAAAATTAATCAGATTGAAGCAACTAACATTTCTATGCTATTACCCAATTATCTAATTATACAAAGCTTGATGAACAATCCCAGCCTTCCTGGTTCAACAGTTGTTTGGTGTGTAAAAAAGAATATTTTGTTTGATTTTCATGTGCAAGATGGGGAAATTATCCCATACTGTATTTCCACAGAAAAAGCCAAAACAAAACAACAAAACTTAACTAGAATGGGTGAAAATTATTTAGGCTTATTTTCCCATACTAAATGGATTTTGAAGCATATTTTTGAAAACTGTAAGGTTTCATTATCAAAGACCATTTGCACACAAATGTGAGATGGAACATTTATTTCTTTTTTAAGGAAATTTCCAAACTGCAACACTAGGCAGACACTAGGACTGCCACAGTTGACTGCCTTACAATTATCTGCACATAGACAAAAATATTTTCTAAATATGTTCAGTCTTAATACAGTAACAGAAGCACAAGGAACTGTTGATTCCACGCATATAATTCCAACTGATGTATACATATGTCAGTACCTATGTTGAACTAGATAAAAATCAAGCCAGTTTTAATAAAACTCAACCTAAATAATGTTATTTATAGAGCTAAATAACTAGGCTATAAAATACTAACTTACAAACACTAATCTGCAAAAAAAAATCATGTGTGCTAGGGGTTCTTAGTGTCACTTATTCAAACCAAGAAGAGGACAACTTTTTACAGATATGCTGAGATCACTCGTAAAAGTTTGCAATAGCAAAAGACAAAGTAAAATCAGGGCTTCAAGCCAAACTCTGCTAAGCTATTTTCAAAGACAATTTCCTCTGGTAAAAGACAGACTAACAGTAAGCAGACAAATATTTACTTCTGATATTTACTGGTGCTTGAGGGGAGAATTTGAGAATAGCATCTGGCTGAATGAACACATCATAGACACCCCCCATGAGAATGTTTAGTTAATTTTTGTTTGTGTGTGAATTATTTCTTAGCTATGTAAATCAGTAAAACTCTGCAACTTAAAAAAGACTAAATTTTTACACCTTCAAAATTTGGTGAAATTATTAATGGATCTTCCTGTATGCAAATGCATAACCCTCTGCAAATGCTACACTGGGTAAACAAAGAAAAAATACAGAAAAAAACTCCATTTATCAGGAAATAAAATTCCTTTAGTAAGTTACACTGCCAAGATTTTCCATACAAACTTTGACAAATTTAAACAGCCTCATTCTTTTTAAGGTTGGTATCACCACATTTTTATTGAAAACTAATTTTTAAACCCGTATTTTTCTTTTTAGCTGGTGATATTTATCAGTAGCTCAAACTTCTAATTAAGTTCACTCTGTTTTGGTAGCAATACTGTCTCTTCACACTGGCCTATTAGTTCTGATCCCATTCAACTCCACCTTTGTTAACATCCTTTCTACCTTGCTCTTCCCACAGCCTGCAGCACTGACAACAGAGGCACACATGTTCAGCTGCACCACAAAGTTAAAATGGGTGAGTCAAACCAGATAATAAAATAGCTCTGAAGTCCTGCTGAAAGGAATGGTCTGCAGCTCCAGAGAAGCACAGCTGATAAAAAAGTTACGTGAGCGTTTATCAATTAAAATTACTTTGACAAGAAGATTAACTTCTAATTACTCAAGTATTTAAATGGTTTTAAACTAGTTATTTTAAAACCTTTTATGAAAGCACAGCTTTGACAGTGTGAGTCTTAGGGCAACAAATCACATGCCTCATGAAATCATATGCCACATGAAAAATCACATGCCACATGGAAAGGTCCTTGCTAAACCCTTTTCTACTAGTTTGGGGAGATATATTCTAGATTTTTTTTCTTTTAGAATTTGATTTTTCATTTCTATTTCGTTTTGAAAAACTACTTTGAAAACCTTACTTCCTGCAAGGCTGCAATTATCCTACACTCTGTGGATAGCACGAGAATTCCATATTGAGAACATGGGTTGGTTTTCATCCCTGCTCCATGGACAGGATGTGCCCAGACAGCTGACAAAACCAGCATGTTGTTACTGGATTACTCACTGGGGAGAAGAGCTCTATCTCATCACCTCCTTCACCTACCACCACTGGCCTTTGGGAATCTCCCACAAGCGCTGCACAGGACTCTGGAGCCCTTGAAATTTCAAACTGCAGGTCGGTAAGCTCATGCACTGGCATATGTTTCAAGCATTGACTTGCCCCTTATTACATCAACAGCAATACTGCACAGGGAGCCCTTCTCCCCCAGGTACACTTTCACACTCCCAGTTTCACAAGGAGGTAACTGAAGTTCTGTGATCAGGAAAAGTTCCAAAATGAACAACTAACTTCCATGGCTCCCCCATCCTTAAATTTCTTCACAAGTCTTAGCTCCTTGAAAAAATAAAAATTAGTACCCTGCTAGAGAAGCATCTTATCTAAGAACACAGATGTAAATTGCCTAATTTATCACTGTTTGCCTTTGCTAACAATTCTGTGGGATTTATACCTTATTTATATCAATATATGTAAATACAAGTGGTCAGACAGCTCATCAAAGCAAAGAGAAATGGCCAATCTGAAGGTCCACAGGCCCCAAATAAAGCACAGGGATTTAATTTAATGAGCCATACTTTGATATTCAACATTAAACACAAATACTGTGAATGCCATTCTCACAGGTTACCGAAGCTCTACATTTAAACTAAAAATGAGGGAGCAGAGGGAATCCCTGGTAGTTTTGTAGCACAAGTAATATGGGCCAGGTCAATGCCAGATGCATGCACAGATGCACATGTTTACCTACCTGGTATTTCAAATCTCACCAATTCCAGTTCCATAATGCAATGTGCTCAGGAGACATTAAAAAGTGGGAAACAGTGACAGAGATCCCAAGCTAAAGAAAATGTTTTAGTAAATAGAATAAATAGTAGAAAATGTTTTGGTAAATCTGTTTGTATTTACATTTGTCGTATTTCCAGTTTAAAATGAGCAAAATATTTTTCTTAGCACAAACAAGATATAAAGTGATGGTTTGGTTTTCAAATAGCAAGGCAGAAGGTTTTAACTGCACTAAGTTTTCATTATATCATCTAAACATTAAGATGGACAAGGAGAACAGGCTTCTGAGGCTACATCAGTCTTATCATATAAGACATGAAGTTTATTAGCAATCAGCTGTAAGTTTAGGATGACACAAGAATTCGAAACAAGAGCTAACCTTTTCATTTGATTGTCTTCTTTTCTTTAGTTGAATGAGATCTGTTTCCACCTTTTCGGCCAACTCCAGCTTCCTCTTGTTCCTCTTAAAAGCTGCTAAACTAAACCCTATAAAAATAGTTCAAAAGCATGTAACTAAGTAAAATTTACTTATTTTAAGCAAATATTGATAAGTCTACATTTTGAAGGACACATCCCCCACTTCTTTACTGATGCAAAAAGCATCAATAAAAAGCCAAAACCTAAGTATTTCAGTTTCAGTACAAGTTGTTCACATCTTTTCCTAAGTTTAAAAGTTCTACTATTGTGCAGCAAAAGTGATGAGTAAAATATCTGGTAGAAACACAGCATGAACACATTGGAAGCTGGTCAAAATATCTTTGGCAATGAAGCAGCACTGCACAGAAGAGACCAGAATAAGTGGCTTGTGTTAAAATTGTTTTTGACTGCTGACAAGAAAATAGATACCACGTGAGCTCATTCTGATAGCCATAAAATTAGGTTACTATTTTATTACCTTAATCACATATCTGTATGTTTACCCATATATTTAAAGCCACACACAAGTCTAGCAGTAGTTTACGCTCCATAATCCAACACAGTCTAAAGACCACCTAGGTCTCAAGAAGACAAACATCTACTTTCTACATCTAAGCCCTACATTCAGAAAGGAAGTGCTCTCTAAAGTGGACTAAAAAATAAAATTGTTATGCTTAAGAGACTAAAATGACATGTTCCCATTTTAGAAGTTTCAGTTCATGAACAAATTGCAGATATTGATATATTTTGTTTAAATTAGTTTTGACTTAGTATCATCCCCAGGCTGTTTCAACATCCTCTGTAAAATGTAAAGAGGTGGAGAGAAAATGTCTTTTGTCACTTGTTTAACCACACTAAATCAAGCTATTGGGAGAACAGAGCAATTTGAATCTTTTACTTATACAAGTAAGTCACAAACTAAAAAGCACAGGTTTTTCTATAAACTTCAAAAAATGTCATTTTAAATGAAATTCTGAGCATAGTTACATCACTATTATTCAGAAGACTGGAACAGCTACATGAAGTCTAGTAATAAACTCAATGTTGCAGAGCCAATGGAACCCAGAGCTTTCATTTACAATTCTCACAAAGTACACAGACAGTGAGCTTTTTACTTTGAAACTTCTCCACACAGGTATCAAATTCACCTAGTGAACTCTCTTTTAATCATGTTTTTAAGTATATAAAACTGGACCTTAATGTCCACACAGTTAGTTATTCAAGTATATAACTCAAAAAGTAGTGAGAAAGCTGACATTTCTCTCCAAAAACCTAATGAATACCAGTTCTTTAAAAATGTAAACCTATATGAATCAGCCATCAACAAGAAAGGCGTTCATTCTACTATATAGAGCTGATTAATGCAGCTACTTAGGACAACACATTTCTATGTTTGAAATGAGGATGAAGAGGTAAAAACTAAATACTTGATAAGAGGGAGCAGACAAAGAATCATTTTAGTCAAGTACTAACTGGCAGTGGGGAAAAACAAACTAAAAATCTCTCACAGATCAAGAACTTTGTAAACAGAAGTGCCCCAAAATAAACTAAGCCAGCATATTGTTTTTAAGAGAATTTTTAAACAGGAGAACTTGTAAGTTGACACAAATTCACCAAGCACAGCAAATACCTATGGGCAGAGCCATACAGGGTGAGTAAGAATGGTGCATGGCCTTGGTATTCCTCAAAAGCAGGCATTACACAGGGATAAATATGCCTAAGCCTGTTACCTGCTGCTGCCACTACCTCCTGCCAAGCTGGAAAAAACGTGGACATAGAGAGGCAAAAGGGTGCAGGAGCCCACACATGCAAACCTGAACAGGTTCCCTGTACTTCAGAGCCCAATGTCAGCAGTGTCCTGAAACCTTCTGCAGTACTTGCATGTTCACCAGTTCAAACACATGCACAAAAATCACATCAAATGCACAGAACACATGGACTAGCTCCAAGCTGCCCTGCCAGCTGCACAAAGTGCTGCTATATGGCCTCTCAGCATCTCCACTCCACCTATACCCTGGTAGCATATTTATCCAGACGTTTTTCCACAACACACAGAATTGTCCAAGCTTGAGTTTCATTCACTTAAGACAACAATCCCTAGCTAAGCAATTAATTTTCAGATGCTACCCTGTGCTTTAAGGTTGTTTGTCTTTTCAAAACAAGAAAAAGCCTGAAGACTTACTCTGAATGATCTGCTAACAGTAACTTCTTATCTGCATTGTTAATTCAAGGTGGTATCGGTAAGTTGTGAAATACGGGGCAGAAAAAAACATCATTATGAGCAGAGAAGCACACATCTCCTGGGCCATGTCAGACAGACAGATGAAGACACCTTTCCAGCAGCATTTAATGATGTAGGTTGGAAGGGATATTAGGAGATTGTGGAGTCCAACCTCCAAAAAAACTCACATCCAATTTAAAAGGATTTGTTAGATTCTGAGTACTTTCAACAATGGAGATTTTACAACTCTGGGCTTCTGCATCAATATTTGATCAACCTCAGGTTTAAATAAATAAGGTATTAATTCATAGTCTTCAGTTTGTTCAGTTTACCATGAAACATCATACCTTTCAGACCTGTGAGGGAACGTCAGTCTAGTCAGACATCCCCTAGAAGGGAAATTCTTGTGCTCAGGCTACACTGAACTTCAAAATAGCTATTAGGATTAACTTTTAGATGAAAGGTGAAGATTTTGTTTTAGCAAGGACTTATGAATAACAGCCTTTCATTTTTTAAGGAAATTACTAGCAGTAATTATCAATTCCTCTTAGCAAGATAAGCCAGCTAATACCTCCAAAGTGACCAAATAACCATGAAATAAAGGACCAGGTTACAACTCAAAACCTGGCAATTTTTACCTCTGGTAGTTTTATGTCCAACTTCAGTTAAAAAAAAAGTCTTGATTCTTACTTGAATCTTAAAATTGGTTTTTCTCTCCCCAGAATAAGGGACTAAAGACTAAAGCAAGTGACAGGCTGCCTGCCCTCAGTTTATTCCTGCCTTTGTGATGCTCTATGTAAAACCACTATAAATGCCATTAAAATGAACAGTACTCTCATTGCTTCGTCTTGGTCTACTATAGTGACAAAAGAAACTGAGGAACACAAGCGAGCTCCAAACTACACACATGAAAGATGAAACTAGAGTTTTCTGAAAACACCCTCTAAGTTTGGTCCTTGACAAAGAACATATTAAAACATTCCATGAACTAAAAAACAATCTAGGATTCAAACGTGCTTAGTTAACAACACACACAACATGGAAGAAAGACCTAAAGAAAATTTATTTTATGAATACACACTACAGACAGAAAGAAAACACCTATACACAATTTGAGTTCATAGTTCACATTAAATCCATCCATTTCACATTAAATCTAAAACAAAACCTCAACTTTGTGGTGCAAGGACACTACAAAATTTCATTTGTCCTTAATGACAGTATAAAAACCACTCTCACCTTCTCCAACCAGACAGTGCATTCCAAGCTTGAGAAAAGGAAAGGGTCACAACACAGTGATGAAGACAGGCATGTTTTCCTAAAACAAATGCAATATAGCTACATCAGCCTGATGTTGCCTGGGTCAAGGAGGAAGAGAAGAGCAAGAGAAGCAAAGCTTACTGACTAGGGAGAAAGCTAGGAAGAGCAGTAAGGGAGCTGATGGAATTTTAGCTTGAAGAAGTTTTGGATCACAGCCCAGTGGTACTGCTGTTGAAATCTATGGAAAGGTATTTAGTAAAATGCCCTTTGATTTTGCTCAAGAGCTTAAAAGTTTAGATGCAATTCAAACAAGTACTTTCAGATAAAATCCCTGGCAATTACTACTCTACCCAGTAACAGCATGTGCACTCCACATCATGCTTAGAAGAACTGAGAATTGAGTCTTGGGAGCCACAGAGTACAACCAGCCCTGTTGTTCTGCTCTCTAATTTATGCACCTACTGGCATAAATAAAACCGCCTCTGAGCTGCTAGGAGAGGAAGGGAAAAATGAAAACTCCCACAGCTTTACAAAATTGCTGTTCTTGTTTAGATGTCATTTTCTCAGGCCTCACCCAGACTAAAGACTCAATGAGTGACAACCATAGCACATCAGAACCAAAGTATTACAAATAAATCCAACCTCATTCACAGTATTTATCACACATCCCTGCCTCGCAGCATGGGGTGCCTCTTCTGGAACAAATAATCTTCAAGGACCTGGAAACACCTTCCTAATCATCCACATTCTCCCTTCAGCCCCCAAGGTACCAACATGAGCGGTCCACATGTACTTTGCAATTTGGGTGCAACTGTGCCAGAAAGGGGAAGCTCTGGTGGAACACTTGGTCACAGCAGAGGTGAGACAAGTGTAGGGGTTTTCCTGGGAGAAGGTGCAGTGGCTGAGCACAGAACAAGTAGAAGTAGCTCCTGCCCAACACCACTCGCCTGCAGGAGAGGTTGGCATTAGTGGATGTGGTATCAGAACATGCACTTGATAATATTTATCTGTAAATGCAGAAGAAAAGTCTCACAGGCACATCTTGTTCAAAGCTAAGACTGATGTTCAAAAAGTTCTGATGTTCCTGGATACCCTGCTGAGAAAAGGCCACAAGATCTCCATTACATAATTAATTAGCTCAAGATTCATCTCCTAAACTTTTACATGCTTTTTTCATCATTATCACCACCTAACAAGGAGATGAGAAAGTAATTTTCAGCAAGCAGGTCAGTGGAAGAGATCATTAGTCTCTGACTAATGATGAAGAGATTCATCTGTGCCACTTGTTTGCCATAAAACTTCCACACCCTTTATTTACCTCCTGTACTCTGATCATTCCTTTAACTCCTTTAACCATTATACTATGTACAAGTAAAAATATAATCAAAAATCTTGACAGTTCTATTAGATAATGATACAATGACTAAGTAAATGAAACACAACTGTATTCCCCATTCTACATAGCTCTTCAGAAGTTTTTCTCAGCCACCTTTCATAGCCCATTAGAAATGATTCAGAGAGCACAGGCATATGAAAAGCAGACCTGTCCTATACATGGAGTCCTTGAAACTACTGAATTGTTCATACAGACTTAAATACAACACTAAGACACCTTTTCATCTGTTAAATAATGGTACAATTGATACATATCTACTTGTTAATTCTAGCCCTATGTACCTTAAACAGGCCTGCACATGACAGGCTGTTTATTAGAATACACTGTTAATTTCTTGCCCAAAGTTAATGCAAAACATTTTTGCTACAAAGTCCATTTTTCCTTAAAATCCTCGTGCTTTTATAAGCCACATGTATTCCCTTATTTATTTTCAGCAAGGTTGAAAATTTAGATAATGGCTATGTGAACAACTATATTTTCAAATAGAGGAAGGAAATACAAATTTTTAGCACCACTAAATGACAAATCAAGTTCAGGACAATATTCAAACCCTCCTGGTTACAGTGGTGGAACAGCAAGCTGGGAACACAAACCCCAAATAATAACTTTAAATCAGACACATTAATAATTACTATGCAACTAAATATTACGCAACCTATACGTGTTCAGCAATCCTCGTTTAAAATCAAACTATAAACTGAAAATACTACAAAAACTCCAAGAATATTTAAAAATCTTTGAAGCAGAGATAAAGCTCTGACCAGTCATATAGCACCCCCTGGCAGACTGTGCTTAGAGTCAGCTGGCAGAAGCTTTCTGCAATTTATCTTTCTATTCCATATGAAAGTAGAATGCAACTATTGGAGAAGAGAATTAAAAAGAAATATACTAACAAATTAGTTAACCCACAGGAATTCAAATGATCTTGTGAAGAACTCTGTTGAGCAGTTACTAAAATAAATGACACAAAACAGAAAGATGAAAATAAATTTCTTTTTAACAAAGCTATTTTAAATGACAGATTAACAGCACTTAGGCTTGTGTTGGGACTAAAAGACTAACAGAGATCGCTTCCATGTTGCCATACTTTGACAGAAACAGAAAAATGAATGGAGGGGGAAAGGCACTTGGCAAAAGCATATTAAAAAAAATAACCCAGCTCTCAGAGCACTGCTCCATAGATCTGTTCTTTACAACATAAACTCAGGGTAAACTGCTGCTGGACACAGCGTTTCTTACTACTTCCTGCAAGAAATCTTGTTTTTCATCAGGCAGCCTTTCCTGAGCCTGGAAGATTTTCAAAGTATCTTCCGGGCACTTTGGCTCAACCTTTTTCCTGGGTAACTTACAGCCGTTCTCCTGGCTGCACTCAGCTGTTCAGATTTCAGAACATCAAGTGACTACAATACTGTCTCCAAATCCAGGGAAGATTTACATCATGTATTCAGATTAACCAAGCTTCCTAACCAAATCCCCAGAACCCTTGAGTTTCTTTCCAAATCTTTCATCCTCCCCTTAAAAACAAAGGAAACATGGTCTGAGCCACTGCCTGAAATTCATAGCACAGTTCCAGCAATACAGCAAATGTTTTTTCCTAATACAGTGATAATGAAGTAATGAGAGAACTGGGAGTGAGGTGAGATTTGGGGTTTTGGAAGAGAGGCAGGCAGTACTGGTGGTCACGGAGACATACAGTGTCACTAGAAATAGCACAGTCTGCACTACAGTCATCCAAAAAAAAGACTCTCCCTCATTAAAGAATCCAAGCAGCCATAAGATAAACAGGAATTTCCTTGCATGCACAAAGTAAATTTTAAAAAAGTAGCAAAGTACAAGTAAAGAAATGGTCTGTTACAAACAGAATTTCAAACCAACCCATAGCAGCCCTGAGTCTGTTGAACAAGATGTGATTTTACTGATGACATGAAGTTATTCAAGGAAATTCGAGAATTTGACTGAAGAAGGATTCTGAGTAGGACTCTGACAATGAAGTAGCAGCTTTTATTCAGCAAGTCTCAAAATAATGACAATGAGGTAACTCATAGTAGTAAAGGTTTACTGCACTGTTTACTTTCCATGTATGCAGGAGTCACTAACAAGTCCAGAATTTAGAGTCTGGAATAATATAAGGGATAGGGGAAGGGAAGCAAATACTTGCTGTGTTCTTACATCCTTCCTTAAGCATCTTATTTATGGCTACTCTTGAACTGCAGTTCCAGTTATGTGGATCTACTGCCGCTATTTTGGTTCTTATATAACATTATTCACTGAGGTGCTTACAGTCACTTCCACATCGTTAGAGTGACAAGTTTGCTGCATGAGTAGGTGCCTTCCTTCTCTTTCCCTGTGAAGACTTAACATTGTAAGCAAATGCAAGATGCTGTCTTACAACATGTTATCTTTGTCAAAGATAATTTATATCTATTATAGGCTGAGTTGATAATTTCAGATAGAAGTGTTTTGGTTATTACTAGCGCAGGCACAGATAGTGACAGCTGGGGATGCACCTCAAATTTACATTGCATATTTAAAGTGTCCTTTTAACATTTTAAAGAGACTGCAATGTACAGTAATTCAGCACTTCTAAATTGTAATTACACCTTAACACTTGGATTACACTGTCGAAGCTGTCTCTCTAGCACAGAGCAGCAAAGCACTGGGATAAACCAGTATGGGCTCTGTACTGGCAGCCTCTAATCTGGGCAGGGATTAATAAATTCAGCTTCCTTGCAGACTGTGGGTAATACAGATAGATCACATTTCAGGTGTTTGGGTTTTTTTTTTAAACCACCCACTCTGTACACTGGAAAGTCACCAGTCAGGTTTCTACAAATGCAGGAAATCCCATTTCCTCACACACTTGACAAACCGAAGAAGACGAAGCACATGAGCCTTGACAAAACCTTGATGTAATTCAACAATTAACATGGTTTAAAATATGCTTCCAGTTTGGTGCTTGGATACTTTGATAGTTCTGAGAGAACTATAGAGCATGACCACAAAGCAGATCGTGACCCTTTCTTTGATACTGATCACAGGGATGCTCCATCCATGCAAACCAACCACCCAATCCCCCAGCCTTACTGACAGCAGCTACCACATTACTCTTCTCATCCCAGGTCCAAGGAAAAGGAGACAGAACAAGACAACTTCAAGAACATATTTCCCATGTGCAGCACAGAGAAGCCAAAACATGCACCTGTTTTGGTGCACATGGAGACCATGCACAGTTCTCCCTGCCAATATTTACTGCAAGTACAGCTCTAAATTTGGATTAGAGGTTTTTGGAGGGGATTTTTGTCTGTTTTTTTTATAAATAAGTTACTAAACGTATTTTTCTGATGTTTGGCAATTTGTTCAGTTCTTTCTTTTACAGAGCTATTCAGAAGTTACATGATGTCTACTTAATTTACCCCCAGTTCTCCATGCAATCTTTACCACAGCAATGGTAGCAAGCACCAACAAAAAAATCTCCCTTTTTTTGAAGACTGGTACATTATTTAACAAAACAGCTGACTTCAGATGAGATCTCTTTGTGGTTGCTTGGAAACAAACTCTATTTGATTGTTTCTTAAGCATATCTAACTTTTCTTTCCATGGTAACATTGGATAAATTTATTTTGGCTTCTTATATCCTATCTGTGAGAGAGTTTCCAATTTCTTTTAACTTGTAACAATCCCATGTTGTCACACATGTTGTTAATGGTCATTTTCCAATCCCACTGACCAGAGGTCAGTGAAGTACAAGATTTACTTTGCTGAGAACTGGGATGGGAATCAATATAACATCTTCTGGAACTGATTCTTCAGGTTCTTGTTTACTCTTGCATTTTTTTTTTTTTTCAGAGAAAAAAAACCTCAGATATACTACCATTAATAAGTATACTGCAAAATTAACTTGTCAGTCCTGGATATTTCAACTGTTTTAATGCAAATTGTTTTGCTAAATGCTGAATGTACTGCAGAGACAAAATGCAAGTAGTGGTTTATTGGAGCAGGATTGTGAAAATACATTGGCTGGGATTATTCTTCTGATGTTTCTCCAATATAAATTCATAGTATGGATTAGGCAAACCAAACTAACAGCGGCCATCCCTGCTAATATGCATATTTATTCTGACTTGGGTACATTGTAGCTAGCAAATGTATCATCTGGCAATTAATGTCACAATTGAAACACACTGGTTACTGGAAACAGCTGAAATCTGCGCATGCAAACAAAATTAGTTAGTTAGGGCACCTTCTTTGTGAAGTATCTCCTGCATGTAAATAGGAACTACTTTTCTAAAAAGAAAAAAAAAAAAAAAAGAAGGCAACCCTCCTCCCCCCAAAGAAAACTTCAAGGCATTAAGTGTTTTTACTCTTTCTAGAGCCACAGAAATAAAGGTGTTCTGCTCAACTCAGCACAACAGCTGTTCTGCAATTCTGCAAATGCTGTTTTGGACAGCAGATAGAGCAAAAGTTCCAGTCATGTGGAGATCAAAATGTTTTTGTTCAAAATGAAATGTATCGTGAATACGTATGAAAATCGGTGCAATCAAATAAAACAGTGCCACTGTTTCAGGGGTTACACTTCAGCACTGAGTATCAACAATTCCAAGCTGCAGTTTCTAGACATTTATCTACATTTAAAATTAAACCCAATAAAAGGTTTAATGGGAGCCCTGGGTTTCAACCTCTGATCTAGGGGTGAGTCAGATATTTGTAGTACTGTTTACCATAAAATAAGCATTCCTAAACTTCTGTGTTCTCCTTCTTTGGGTAATAACTTCTGATTTTTTTTCCTGCATAACCTCGACAGGCAGCACAAAGCATGTTCTCACCTAAAACAAACTACAGACTGGTTGTTATGGCACTTCCCAAAAGGGAGGGGGGCTGGAGAAGGAAGAGAACCATATCCTCTTTTCCATGGTTAAGTACACCCATTTTTAGCCTAGTTCATAGATGATGTTTCAATATAACATAACCACTATTTTTTATTTTAAGAGAATAAGCTTTTATAAGAAACTAGGATTAATATACAGTATAATCCAAGTCTCTTTTCCAGATTGGGTTATTCTATCAGATTAGGTGAAGTGAAGCCTTTGGTTGAAAAAAAAAAAAAAAAAAAAAAGGCAAATTACTTTGACAGCCTGTTTAGACAAGAGCAGTTCTGGACAAAGACCCAGAGATGGGTGTAACTACACAATCTCAGAGACAAACTGGCACCTGCTGAATTTTGACATACGGCTAGTTGGTGCTGTTAGGATCCAAGATGGACCACAACTGGAGACTTGTAGGACTGAGCTTTTAAAAAGCCTACATTTTGGTTAAAAGAAGTCCATCATTGGATTTAGTCCTAGAATCAAGAATCACTTAAATTAGATCTTGCTAAAATGCAGCTGAAGAGTTCACAATTTTTTCTATTTAGAAACTTATTAGAAAATCAGTAAACTTAAACAACCCTTATAGACCATAACACCATAAGCTAGCTGAATGTTAAGAACAATGAAGTGATGTACACCTCAAAAGATGAGGCACCATTTAAAGTTACTCTGTCCTGTTCTTCCTACTGACACCACCAGTTTACTCACTTGTAGCCATGATACCTGGAGGACATGCTGGTATCCCGTGATCAACTGCCCATCTGTAAGCTCCTTCACCAACTAAAAAGCTAGGAGACACAGAAGAGGGAGTTTAAACAAAACCATATAACAAATCCCCCTTTGCTTGCAATTATTTTTTTCTATTTGGTTTGGTCAATTTTAAATCATAAACTGTCTATATTTCACAGGACCGTCTGCTATTAATTACATTTGGCAACCTTACATAGTTTCATTAAAAGATTATGCAGTTCTGACATTAAATTTATTACTGGACAAAACCAAGTGCTATTAAATTTGAAATTCAATACAAAATCAGCATCAGCTTTCAACTGCAGCTAAAACAGGACAGAGCTGTCTCAAATCTTGCTCTCTATATCAACTTAGCAAGATCCTGAAGACTAAAAATATGGGATGAGAAAGGTGAGAATGGGAAGGTATTTCCAGTAAAGCCAGCCAATGTCAAAGGAATACCAAGCAGTATTTTGAGAAGTACAACACAAGCTAAAAACTAACTTTATTTAGCATGATTAAGGTCTATTTCATGGAGTTATATCAATCATTTACAAATGAGACTAGCCCATTGAATTTTAAATATACTTGTAAAAAAACTCCAGCCATTTAAGAAGCTGTTTTCTAGTCAGTACTGAACACTTTACCATAGTGAGACAGTACAAACTGCTGTGACAACAAACAAGAGCAAAAAATATACACACACACAGAATTCTAGGGATGGAAGAAAAAGCAAACCTCATGTTGTCTCCCCTTAGAGAAATTAATCTTATTGCCAAAAAAGGGTATGTAGTAGCTGGAAATGAGACACTTTCATAAAGCTGCTGTGCAACACAATAAAGGACAACTACTTCCAAACTTATTTCAAAAATGGACAATTAAGTTAAGAATAACACAACTGCCTAATGGACACCAGAAGCAAAGACTAAGAATTTTCAGCAAATTGGAAAAAGTTTCACTAAAATATTAGAGTTAAGAAGATGAGTCTAAAGAAGTTATTCCAGCTACAAAGTAATCCGTTGGGCCATGCAGTTCTCAGTTTCTGAGAACACTACGGATATAGCAAATTTGTTAGCATTAATCCTGCTGAAAGTTTTCTTGACAGTGGTACATCCAACATCTGCAGCTTTCATTATACAGTATTTTGTGGTGGTATTTTCTATCTTCTATATGGTTTAACCAATTTCTTTGAAATAAAATAATTTACACAGAGAGAAAGGTTAGGTGGGAAAAGCATCAAACTCAACATTGGGAGTTTGATATATGGTAACTCAAGCACAGGTCAGTCAGAAATACTGTGTTTTACAAGCAGTTTCACAGCTGCCTTTTTAATACTTAAAACCAGAAAATGTCACTAGTATTTTATGAAGAATGCAAAAAAGCACCCAAGAGTGTCTCTTAACTTATGTGATCTGACTTTCAGTTTGTTCACGTTTCTGTCCTTAATCCTTAGATTCCTTTCCCTCCTAGAACACATATTGTTTTAGTTCCAAAGAGTCTTTAAATCAGAGCAGAAAACTAATTGAGGCTCCATATCACCACAAAGATCATCCACCTTTTTAAGACTGTTCAGTTCAGATCTTTAAAGGACACCATAATCACAGAAAAGTTAAAATAAACTGGTTACAAGATAAATAGCATCAGGATCTCAATGCTTTGTTGTGTGCATATAAAAACAAAACTACCACCAAGCTTGACTTATTGGGGGAGAGGGAAGAGGGAATAAAGCCAGTGCACTATAGAAAGCAGTCAAAACAACCACTAGTTTCAAAAGCCTTCAGGCTAATTCAAAATACAGTTTCCCAAACGGAGGGGAAAAACAAATACAAAGGATTAATGAGTTTATTAACACAAACAAAGGATTAATGAGTTTATTCTCTGCTACTCTGAAAGTTGGGTCTGCACAAACAGGACATAAAGATCCTTCTTGCAAATATATCAGACAGAGTACTCTGTAGCTCATACAGGCTCAGAACACAGAAGATGAAAACATCCTCCCAGCAAGGAAGTGGTGCTCAGATGTGCCTTCCAGTTCCAGGCACACTAGGCTATATTAATAGAAAATATAAGTAAAGGCCTCTAAAATGATCTTTTTAGGCAATTTTCTCCAAGAACATGATAATGCAGGTGTTGAATACTCCAAACAGGGCCATTTAATATGGGCTGTAGGGAAACAGGCTGCTCCAAGCTAAACAGAAGTGTCAGAAGGTTTGGTTTGGTTCATGGTCAAGCTGATCACCGTAGTAAATACACTTTGTAACATTTTATCATAAAATGTAGCAATCACTCTGAAATCAATGTTACAAAGAAGAAATTGTTCTGAAGAAATACAGAGCAGAGATAAAAGGTGGTGTGTGTTCATTCACGCTGGAACTTTGACTACGGACTGCCCTACTAGTTACACAATGTTTGTAACCTGCACATAATTGTGTAAAGCTGTGAAGCAATTACAAATCTCTGTATATCCCAAGGTGGGGGGAACCTAAGAAGGAATTCTTTCCCATATAGTTATTATTGAGAAAGGGATATGACATGGACTTAATGTCAGTACTACTAAGGAGTTCTAAGAAAGGAGACATTTAGGTGCATTTGTGCTGTCCTGCAAATCTCACCAACATACATTTAAGAGCAGACAGATGTAAAGAAGCCTCTTTCCTTAGGTCAAGGTTTCACAGCAGGAAACAGAAAATCTTCAAGCTTATTACTATGAAACATCTAATCCGTTACTTAATCAAAGACCGCTTCCAAAGGTTCATCCAGTTTGTAACCATGCAATTACAAAAGTACTTTCTTTTGTAAAAGTTATACAAGGAACAGGAATATCGTACATGAGATAATGCAATATTTACAAGTTAAGTATTTTCTGTTCCTTCATCAGAGAAAATTGTGACAACACCAAGCTGAATAAAGTATGACAGAAAGATGTCAAGACCTTAGAGGTTTCAACAACTGCACCATGCATTCAGGGTTTCTCTAAACTTTTAAAATTCTATTTGGATAGAGGGATACTGTTTTAAATAACACAATAAGAGATTGATCTCTTGAAGGACACACTCTACAGAGCAATTTACAGCACATTAGATACATCAGTTCAGACACTTGATCCCTCCATCCCAGTAAGCTTACCATGTCTGAATAACTTAATTCAAACTCACTGGAATTTCTTCTACAGAAAATCAGAAATATACCACTTTGAATTGGTTTGGAAGTGCCACTATGAAAATGTATGCTGCACAGGGGTAAAGAGCCCAAGCAAACTATCACCACTGTTCTTTTATAGCAAAAAAACTCCCTAATGCTACTTTTATTAACCTCACAGCTCCTGAAATTTTTCTGTTTGGTGCCAAACATTTTTGGCAGAAAACATTAAGCTAGTTTAGACCATGCTATAGAAAGAGTCTCTACCATAAGTTTCTTTAAGCAGGTTCTTATGCTAAGCAGTATCTGGAAGATTCCCCAATACACTATGTACCAATGAGAACCAAGATGAAGATCATATATCTTTACAATTAAAAATCACTTACTAGAATCCTGACACTTGCTAGGAATGCCAAAATATGGCTAATCTCTTGTCATTTGATTCTAAGTATTCCTAGCTTTGACAGGAATATATTTCAGACCCAAAACAATGTGTCATGCCAACCCCAGTCAGAAAGGCAGGACATTAAATCCTCCATACCATCACCATCAATGTACATGAACTCTATCATGCTGACCTTGGCATAGAAGCATCCACCACAGCAAAGCATAACCCATCATATCCCACTCTTATAGACTGTTTCCAGGATAAAAAATCTGCCCTAATTTTAAGATGTGCATTCAAAATCCAGAAGGGGGAAAAGAGGAAATGAAAATATTTACCAGGTAACCCAAGAGCACAACATTTGCAAAATAAACTGCATGCCTTGGTTCCAAAGACAGCTCATCTCTCATCTCAAGATTTGAGCTACCCTGCCTTTAAAAGCATCTGCTAGTCTTGCACAGTCCTCAGAAGACTTAGTCTTGCCCTTGGAGGGCAAGAGGATATAGTTCCTTTTCCACTCAGTATTTTTAAAATAGCACCATAAAGTAGGTCATAAAGTCACAGCCTAATATCGAAGTGCTCTTCCTTAAAATAATTCTAGAACACTGATGATACAAGTAAAACAATCTCAAGTGTTTTCTCCTATAGCTGACTTCAGTAATACTTCTGGAACACCAAAAAAACACATTTCACACTCATGTCACATTTTAATGTACCTCAGCAAAGCCTCATTTTCTCCTGACAGCTAAAGAAATGAGCAGCTAACAGCAACTGAACATAAAGTTCCTATTCTTTAGTAAACCTCCCCACAATTACTCTGTTCTTTATATATTAAAGAAAAATGTTTAAAATGCAAAATTTGCCTGTTGATGGTTTGATTTCAAGGTGGCTTTTTTTGATCTATGAACTTTTTTTGCACATGACAGAACACTGAAATCCTCACCATTTAAATATGAATACTGCACCATCCAGCTATAGGCTACTTGGCTAATTTCACAGAACACTACAGGTAAGAAAAGTCAAATTTGTAAATCTAATACTTACATTTTTTTAAACTACACAAATGCTGGTTTAACACTTTTGCAAATACTGACCACTAGTTGGCAAAGGGCAGCAAATTCTGCCACAGGTATAACCGATGATAGCAGTCAATTAATATGAATAAATTATTCAAGTTCTCTAGCTGTCAATTTAAATTGCTAATGAAAATAAGGTGGTTTTAAGAGCAATCAACTCTGACACATTTCTTGGATTCTTTCCAAAGTAAGGCAATAACATTTGAAGTTATTCTGTGTTTAATACTTACCTCTTCCATTTAAGTTTTATATCCATCTTAATAAGGGTCTGCTTGTTTTCATTTTTGTTGTAAATATTATTAAATTTATCTTTAAAATAAGAGGAAGTTACTAAACACTGCACATTTCCACAAAGCCACAAAGGCAATAAAATATGACTTTTTTTCTATACTTATTAAAAGCTGCTTGTTGCTTTTTGTTAAAGGTAGACAGGCAAAGACAGTAGAATTTCCATTTAATCTTGACGGTTTTTTTGATTTTTCAAAAGGCTACAGTAACAAACATAAGAATTAAGTATGACAACTGGAAATAATCAGACAGACAGAAACTATCACAAAATGATGTTGCCATCTATATCTAATACTTCCTTCCACTGACTGCCTAAGAAGTTTCAAGATCAGAGAACAAAGCTTATATTCTTTTTAAAGACACACTATCACTGGTATGTAAAACAGCACCAGCCTTCCTGGGTGAGATAAAACCTTCAAATATTGCATCCATGCAGTAGAGACGAAAGACAGAAGGAAAGTCAAGCAGAACAAAGCAATTACCAAGGTGGAATTCTGCCAGCAGAGAGTTTCCCCTTCTGCCCTTCACACAACAATCTATTTGCAACCGAAACTGGATTCTTGATTCCTAAAAAAGAAAAATTAGCAAAAAAAGGGAACAAAACATTAAAAATATTTTCCCTCATAGCACTATAGAGTTCATTTTGGCAGTGGAACTCAGATTCTTTTCATTTCCAAGGGTTTGTCAAGTAATTAAGAGGCACCTTATGTTTCAATGTAGCAACAACATTTTCAGTTTTCCCTTCACGTGCTGTTGTTAGTGACAAAGTCTTCCAAACAACACATCCCCCACTTTTTTTAAAAATAAAGAACAAACCATATTGAAATAGGAGGAGTGATCTCCTACCACAGAAATCTCATGTAAAGTCTATTGTACCTAAGGGTCAAAGATGTTTATAAGCATTAATTTTTCTAGGTGGAATTTTCATTTGGATCTATCTGGCCAGAACAGAAACTACAGGACTCAGACTCAGCCGTCTCACACTCTCAATTTCCTCCTTCCCCATGGTTGGAAGGATACACTTTGTAACAAATAAGGCTTGAAACACTTAATTTTACAATTTATTTTAGATTTATATTTACATGAGGAAGCTATTACCACAGTTTAGAACTATTCTAGGATAAAGAACAAAGCTTGAAATCTTGTCAGAAAAGCTATTCATTATTAACAGCTAAAGCTGTTCATATACTTAGAATGAAACCTCAACAATTTATCTTTGCACTTAAATCAGCAGTTAGCTTTATAATACATAATTAACATACCACTCAGTGCTCCAACAGCTCCAAAATTCAATGACTTTCCATCCATTATACTGGCATCACATTCGATCTCACCCAGTAGGTTTAGGTTAGATCCCAATCCTGCATTTGTAAAAGGAGAATCCTAAAAATAAGAATAGAACACTATAAGGCCACAGCCACAACATCAACTAGATCAAACCTCTGTATATCTGATCTGATGGCACTGATTTTGGTGCAATGCATCTTCTTATTTTAGTAGTTTAATCTTCCACAACAAAAACAAAGGCAATTTGAACAGAGCATCTAAAATTACTACAATGGACAGCTTTCACCTCTGTAGGGTGTGATATATCTCAAATGTAATAATGCACTAATATAAAAACCAATCACATAACAATTAAAGATGATAATTTCTATGCAAGCAAAAGCCTTACAATATGAGTGAAAATCTCTCCTTCCCCCAAAGTACACACTTCCTCGGTCCTTAACCCTCCTTGGTCCTTAACCCATCAAGTAACATTTAAGTAACATCTTATAATCATTCCACAGACCAGTCTACCTTTGAAATTCCCAAGTGTGACACTACAGCAAAACAGAACTGTCCTTTTTCTGAACACTCTAAACTCATGACTGCAACTCCACATGCAGAAATGATGAACTGCCATCACTGAAAATCCACTTGGTAAAATTCCTATTTGACCATTAGCACAGGGACTGTGGTCTGGAAGCTTCTTGACTGAAAACCAATTCCTATTTCATAGAAACTATGGAATAACATTTTAACAACATCACAAAGCTAGCTCCTTTTTTGTTAACACCTTCTGTTGCTTTTAACAAACCCAAGGTTGTCAAAGAGTAAGTTCTGCATGATAGAACTAAATCCCATTTTTACCCTTCCATTTCATCAGAGCATCCCCATAACTTTAAAAACACAAAATTTCTAAGTAACACAGTTCAGCAGTCTCACTGTCAGTTCAGAACAATCCCCTCTTCTATACACAAGGAATATAGGACAAAAAAAATAATAGCTAAATCAAATTTCAGAGACACTGCATGCTTTCAGAGTAAATTACAACAGTGTAACAACCTGATGCAACAAAGAACAATGGTTGTGGAGACCAGTGTGCACTGTAGAAGTATGACATCTCATTTCACTAATGAGTAATAAAAGCTGAACCAGGAAACAAATTACTGGAAACAGCTCAAAGTTCTGTCTTACATTTAAAATTAACTGGATGGGTTTTGAACATTCTAATCTGCAATGAATTTAAAGAAATAAAAGAGGTGAGCACATACAAATGAAAAATAAATCTGATGCCAGTTAGCTTTTATTAACTTTCAAATCAGCAAGTAGTGAGTAAATTCAAAATCTGTTCTGCAAGATGTTGATTCAAATTTACAGACATGTAAAGAGTTCTCAGTGTTTGAGTACCAAAACACTATCTTTCTAAAGAATCATGAATGCAAGATTCCTGACTAATACATAATCATGAAACTGCTTCATTTTCTGCTTTTTCCTTCTGAAGCAGCACAAGATTTTATCCTATTTTATCCCATACCACAACACTTCTTCCAAGTCACTGTGTATATTCATTTTGTTGTTTATTTTGACAGCAACCCCTCACAGCAAGTAAGTAAATTTGAAAATATTTTAGGATAATGAAACATTCACAGTTTCGAGTGCACAATCTTCTGTAGAAAGGGGATGGGTGGGGGAAGATATGTTTAGAAACAGTTGATGGGCTTGAAAAGGCAGAAGATTCAGAGTAGCTGCTGGCTTAACTGGCTTCATTGCTCCCCAGGCTCTACAAATATGAAGAAAATTAAGTCAGTGAAGTTTAGGAAAAAAAGGAGCAGAGAAGTGGTGGAAGGAATTGAAAGCAAACAGTGAAAGGTACTTGGAAGACACAGTAAAACCAGGAATGTTTAGGATGACCAATGCTTGCTCCTAGTGCTGTCCAAGTCCTCTGCCCCTGGGTAATCAGAGTGCAAAGACCTGTGAGTCTGAAGACAAATCTCTAATGTTCTGTTCCAAACACATTCACTCAGTGCATTATACTTAAAAGAATTAGCAAAGAGGAAAAATGTTGTGCTCCAGAGATTTTTTGCTGCTACAAAGCAGAGACAGTTGTTATCCTAAGAGTAAATGTCATGGCCAAATAAAGGGAGCAAGAAGGACCCACCAGAAAGAAGTCCTGGTAACACTGTCTAGAATCCCTCTGCACTCAAGGCACAAAGGTCTCTACCATCCAGTAAAGGCAATAATCAAAAGAGGCCAAAGAAAAAATACAGGATACAGAGTTCACTTTATTTCTAAGGATCTATATGTGCTACATGCTTTAGCATAGCATCTTCACTGGCACAACCTCAAGGATGCACCAAGACATAATTTACTCAGAGGATCTAAGAACAAACACCTATTTCTCCCTACAGAGTATTAGAATACTACAGAATTTTTGATTATAAGAACTCCACACCAAATTGCAGATGTCTCTTTGGTGGGGTAACTCTCATATTAGGACTCAGAAGGAATCTTATCAGTAACAACATGAGTAAAAAGAAATAAAGACCAAATTCCAAGCATCTGTTCAAAATTTCTATGGAGTTTCAATCAGCTTTAGAATCAGATTGCATTCAATTAAGAAAAAAGGCTTAGAATTCCTAAGAGGAAGATGGTTTAACTTCACACATCTGAAAGGCAATCTGAAAACAGCTTTAGAGAAACTGGGTGTGAACCTATGGAATTTTTGATATCTACCTGAGTTTCTCTGAGGTGAGATAAAAGCCTTTGAAACAAGGTCGGGGAAAACCTTTATAAAAAATGGAAACAAGACATTCACACTTACTTCTATGAATAAGCAAAGACATGAAATACACCACACAAATAAAATCTCTATTTGAAAACATGAATCTCTGTGAAGTTTGACCAAAAGACTTCAAGAGTCTGAGATGCAAGTGGAAGAATATAATGTATGAACATTAAGGTGTAGTTTGAAATGAAAATTCAAAACTTACAAGAAATGCAGAAACATTTAAACAGAAGCATGAATGCCTTTAAAGAGGCAAGAAACAAACTGACCTAAGTGAAAGTCTTTTCATACCCTCAGACAGAAAAGTGCAGCACTGCAAGACCTGACTACCATAAAATGGGGAAGAACCCAACCAAAGCATGTGTCCAGGAAAAGGGAGGACAGGAAAAGAGAAAAAGGTAGCTTCAGGAATATACTTTTATTTAAAACCACAGCAGCAATCAGCTTTTGTGTTTCTAAGGAAACTGAAAAAGACAAGTAAGCAAACCAAGCCTGAGCTTTGCACGTTAACAGCAAGCCTTGCCACCATAGAACACTAAGTAAGAAGAGAGAAAAGACAAACAATGGCTATTCAAAGCATTTTAACAAAATGTAACTCTTCAGTTATGTGAAAAACACTAGACTCCCTGGCAATGACTCCAAAAAGTGTCTCTAACTTGCCATGTAAACCTGCAGCAAAGGAAGTAAGAGAAAGCTTTAAGACGTGAAATAAGAGTTTTGTTTTCCCAAGTTACCCATCTTACAAAAACTCACAAGCTTCTGAGGGCACCATTTTTATTTACAGAATCCTTTTTACTTCAAAATGTATTTATAAATTTGCTGGCAGCAAATACAGGCATTCTGGAATTTGTAGCTGTGGTCAAAGTTGGAATGCTTGAAGATGTTACTCAGCTCTGTAACACATCTAGGCAAACAGTTAAAATGCTTGGATTTCAATGAACATGAAAGAACATTCCATCCATCTTTGATACAGCTTTGGCCATGGCTGATTTGTAACTTTTAAAGCAAATTCAAAGTGTACAGGCATTTCTTTCCACATACTGTAATTTTAGAAGTTATTTTCCTATGAGAATTTCATGACAATCAAAAGTCTACAATGATGAGTCACATCCCTTTCAATTACACAAGCAAAAATGTTTTTAGACAACACTTTTGTCACAAATTACTGTTGGTCACTGCAGCAAAGCATCATAGTAATGTTTTTAACTGGAATTAACAACTTCCAGTTCATTACCTATTAGAAGTTCATCTACCGTGACTGCCTTAATACAACAAGGATGCTTGTCCTTGAAAGAGAAATCCTTGGGACTAAGACTGTATATTCAAAAGTCTTAACTATTAGGAAAATAATAATAATAAAACAGAAGAAAACAATTCTTCAAGAAAAAGGTTCTTTCACTGCAAAATTTTGCTGACAACCATAGAAACACACTGCTTGAGTATAACAGGTCCAAAACATTCTTTGTATGGATCCACAATAACAACATGCAAAATAAACTGAGCAATTTCAGTAGCAAGGAGATTGGAACCCAAAATGTGACATCTGCTTCCCCATCAATCATATTAACTCCCAATTTAAATGATGTTCATAAAGCATGTTCTACTAAAGTCAGATAATGAAACAAGTAATCTACATATATATTAGTAAAGGATTACACTAAACTTAGAAATAACTTGAAATCTTCATTCTTTACAACCACTGTATGTTCCTAGTACCTGATCAGTAGACTTCATTAAGTGCTCTATAGTCAAAGATAAGCTTGAAATTGCATCATTTTCTCACAGCCAGACATAAATGCAAATCAACGTGGTTTTGCTGAAAACAGCATGTTTTAAGTGGGTTGTATGGGGTCTCCTCCCCCTACAAAAAAAACCTGTTTAGTAATTTCATTGTGTTTCAAGAAAAATCCAGGCATCATATGGTGGCTGATAGCAAGAGTGCAAAAATTAACAGTACTGCAATAATGTCTTTGTGGAAGTAAACAGTGAGTCTTACAAAATACCTTGTCCAGACCATTTTATTACCAAAAGGCTGACAGAGGTAACACATGCATTTGTTTCTCTGCAATACCAGAGTTCTCAAACTACAAAACATACCTGCCTTAATGACCTTATCAAATACAGCTGATGCTTATGAAGTCCAGCATAGTTGTTTTAACAATATTCTGTGTCAGTCTTGTTTCTTCGCAAAAGAAATCACCCTTTCCTCTAGTTAATTATTACTATTATTGTATTCACAGAACACCATTTCACTTGAGAGTCACACAGTCCAACAAAGAAAGGCTATTCTTTCTGCACTTAGAGGCTGAAAAAATAAAACACAGACAGCATACCACAAGCAAACTGTCTGCTTGCTCATAAAAGATCAAGAGCAACTCTTGTGCCTCAACAACTCTTTGAAGTGATGCCTTTTGGATGAGCTGCAATCCTGTGTAACAGGAGTTCTGTAATTGAGCGGAACTGAGGAAAAAAATTAATCTCTTGTGATATTTCCATGAAAAGATATTTTGCCTTGCAAAGATTACAAATGTTTGGAACACAGCATTAAAAGTCTGAGAGAACTGTAAAACTGATTAAATATTTCAGATAAACTCATAGCAATGTGTCCTACAGAAACCAAAATATCAAGAAGTTACAGTCAGTATACTTTATAATCAAATCTGTTATCATTTAATACAATATTCTGTTGTTCTGCATCTTTATTTGTGTTACAGGGAGACAAGAACACAAACAGTTTCACACAGATTTTTGTTATTTGTCAACTTCAAATGCTAAAACACATTGTTTATGCTAGAGCATAAACAAAAGGGAGTGACAGCTCACGAGAGAGACCGTCAACACAAACCTATATTTTTACTCATAAAATCTTGCTGTTAATGAGAACAACTATTCTGATTGCTTTGTTGACTCACCATGTGTCGTTTGTTTTCCACAGAGCAACAGAAAAACCATCAGTACTAAACCAGAAGACGTAGCTCCAGAAATGACAGAGATGTCTGGAGGTGGTGTTCAAAACGAGGTATGAGTAGATACAAACCATTCCATATTTTGGAAGCTGACAGTCTAACACTTGGGAGTTTCTCAGACAAGATCCAAAAAACTGCCACTGCAAACCACACCATTTTCTGGTTTGGGTACAAATTGGACTTTCCCTCAATGTAACTGCATAACTAAATACTTTAATCTAAAGAAGGCCAAATCCCAAAGCCAGTACTCCCTATTCCAGTAACAGACAGAACCTTCAATTAAGAGATTATATAAATCACTTAATGAATAAATGAAAGTAAATAATTACATTAATGACTGCACTACAATCTGAACAAAATAACATTTTATCTTAAAAACAGGAAAAAGGAAAAAAAAAAATGTTTTGTGCAACAGAACACACAAAAATACTACCTAAGACAATTGCTGAACCAGAAAGTGGAATGGTGACAGGCATCAGTACAGTAGTAGCAAGACAGATAAGGAGAAAAAGGTTTCTGATTGGAGTAATTGGAAAAAACTTTTTCATTTCATCTTAGAGCCATAACTTGTTCTACAGAAGCTACTTCTGAGTATTTAAATCTACTAAAGTAAAAGAAAAGTCTCTTGGGGATAACAAAAACATATAAACTATTTACCACAGACACAGCTGCAAAAAGATCTACAACTGCTCGGTTAAGCTTCTCAAAATATGTTTTTCTCTGTAGCTCAGGAACACAATAAAAATCACAACCCAAAGTAGATTTTTATTTTTGTTTTCCACTGAGGAGGGAGCTGACACACAAACCAGTCTCATGGAGTGAGAGCAGCCTCAGTGAGCTTAGGGAAGTGCATCGTAAATAATTCCATGAGAGAGATACCTGCTGCTTTCTGTGAGCTATACTCTAATGTGTAATATTACACATGAAAGCATATTTGAACGGCTCAGTGAGACCCACAGGAGTGCTAAAAGCCAAGGCACTTGCCAAGTTCACAGTGTGACTGAAGCCTTGGCTCCCAGTCAGCATGTCTAACACATACTGAAGTATGCACTTACTGCCTGCCTTACACTATCCTCATCAAGTACATTAATGAACACTTTCCCAACATCTGGATAAGAAAATCCACTGCTAATCCTCTTGGAATACTACCATAAATTCCAAGTGCAGGAAATTATTTTTACAGCACAACACTTACCTTGCTTTCCTTTTTTTTTTTTTTTTACTAATAAAGTTGGAGAGGAAGAAGCAATTACTACTTACAGGAGAAGAAGAGTACCTGTTTCCATCATTACTGTCATGAAGGATTAGTGGATCTGGGACAATGACCAAACTGCTTCATTTACCACCCAGAAATGTTTACCTTTACTCACTTCTACATTATTTCATGGGGACCTTCACTGAAGGCAGATGCTATAAAAACCTCATCACTCCAAAAAGACACTTTTCCAAAAACCTCACCAGCAGCTGCTCATCAAGATGTTCTATCTTAATTAACAAGTACTGAAATAAAAACATTACTTGCCCTATTCCTTCACATATATTTTGTCATAATAATCAAAACCAGTAGGATACATTTTCCCTCTCTAAGAAGCAGAACCAGAACAACCTGTCTGTGGCTCAGGAAGTCAGAAATGAAGTTCCTTACAAAGTGTTCAGTAAATCTTTAATCTGTGTTTATTCTGTGTTTATTCTTAAAGGGTAAAGACTATCTGATACGGCATACCTAAAATGACAACCAAATTGCACCAACTAGAAAACTTTCATTGAGTTTGCATTTTTATAAAGTACTTAAACACACTTACAGCAAAATATAGTGGAAAAGCAAAAGATAAAATCAGTGTAGCACAAAAACAAAAATCCACTGAGATTGCCCATTTAATACCCCCTACAGAAAGGTCTGGCAAGATTTACCCAAGAGGTATATTTACTACTAGTCAGAAATTCATACCTCTAATTCTATAAGTGCTGCAGTCACTGCATCTGTTGCAAGAGCACCAGCCTGTAGCTTTTCAATTGCCTGTAAAACACAAGTTTTAGCTGATGATTAGGAAATTCTATTATTCTGTGACTGAGCCCTACATTTTTCTAATCCTGTATAAAATAAAATCTTCACCAAATTAGTTTAAAATGTAAGAGGGTGTAAGAACAAGAGGCACTGGAAAAAGTCAGTATGAATCATATGAGGGCAGATCTGAAGGTATGATTTTACTATTATGTGTCACTGCATTTAGTAGCAGATTTCTGCACAGTCAAATTTCTATCAAAATAATTTCTTATACTTCATGTCCTCAAACACCAAATGTCAGTCAACAAGCTTCAACTTTTCCTTCCAAGATCCAAAATTTCTAGTACCACATATAGCAATTACCATAAAATTGAAGAGAACTTCACAACCTCATCATCAATACAAATCACCTAAGATAATGCTACCTTCAAATTGCATACACACACAACAATGAACTTATAGGTCCTAATAGTATTCATTAGATCCATACTGAACAAGATCTTACAGTCAAGCTTTCTCAGGGAACCCCAGAAAACAACTCTGGCTGCAAGACAAACCTCAAACTGTTTGTTCTTCACAGAAGTTATTGATGTTGGCTACTCAGTTCAAGAGTAGCTACACAGAATCTCAAATTGGACTTGAATTCAACAGAAGATCTCACATAACTAGCTGGAAAATTACTTTCACCAAGGCTAAAAAAGCCAGTGTTAAGTTTGGATGATTTGTGAGGCCTCTCATTACAAAATTAGATTGGTATTAGGATTGAGCAACAAACTGTAACACAAAGTGATAATTATCAGAGACCAACTCTGAGACTCTTCTAAAAATCCTGCCAAGCTCCCAAGCTCCTTCTCCCTGCATTAAAAATTTTAGAGAGAGGTCTTCCAGCTACTCATTCAACATTTAAAAGACAGGGCTTCCCAGTTCCAAAGCAAAGTTCTTGGAAGAGATGAAAACATATTAATTTCAATGGAAATGGAAGTCTTGCCATTTCTCCGTTTCCAACTTTGATTTTTTTGGTTTTGTTTTTCCTGTTTCTACCTCCCTTCCTATTAAGACAGTAAGAGCTATCAAGAATATAATAATTATAGAAATCCCTGCATTCACAGAGCAACCTTGATGCTAGAGTTTATTTAAACTCCAAAGACCAGACATGGAAAAAATCAACATATAGATACCATACTTAGCTCCAGAAAGCCTGGAGAAGTGCAGGAAGCTGTAGAAATACTCCTTGTAGGTACCACTGTGACCTTCTCTTGTTCTCCCACTGATCAGCTGGTGTCTGCTATTTGCCAGCACTATGAGAATGTTGCTGCATCCCATGGCTACGCACTGTCCTGTCTCTGTATCATTTTAACTGTTTCTGCTCTGGTTTCCCTCATTTCCTTCTACAAATACATACAGCCCAAGCAGCTAAGTCCAGATCTTTCTTGTGTACCCAGTACAGGACTGTGGAGCTGGTGACACATACCTTCTGGCAGGCTCTTTTGCACACATGCTTGTACTCTTTAGCTTTGGATTCAGAATGATAACCTGCACCTGCAATTGAAACAGAAGGAAAATATATTATAGTACCTGGCAAACTAAAGCCTGTAGTTCACATAGAGATTTAAGACACAGGCAGATACAGTGTTCCTTATTCTGGATTACACTGGCATTTCCTTTTTCTATCAATGATTGACAACTTTATGCATTCAAACACAGAATCAAACACACTCAGTAAAATACAGGATACAGATCATATATCCAGAAGCACAGAGGTATAAATATCAGCATCAATCTCTTCCTATAAAAACGTTCCAAGAGATTCCAGTTTCATTCATTCTTGGAGGATTTCCAGCATAGCTTTTTTCTTTACTGTCCATTATTGGGCAAAACCCTCCGTTTTAAGTCAAACTCTGATTTTCTTTTTTTCCGCAATTCTGCTCATTTTCTCATGTTTATGCTACATTTTTAAAGCTTGTTACTCCTGACTTAGAACAAAGAGTTCCTTCAAATGAAGCTCATACAGATTTTCACCTTTTTTCTTATTCTCAGTCTTTACATCTATCCTGCTGTTTTGAACCATTCTGCCCTATTTTGAAGCCACTGCCCCTACTTCCACACCTGAAAAGTTTATCAATGCCACCATTCAACTAAATGCAGCATCAGAAAAACCAGAGTGGTGCACGCATTTAAAATCTACTTCTGTTTTACCAGGTTTTGCACCTAAAAACATGCTTGTATTTACCTCAACTTCCCTTCACTCACCTTTAGAAATATTAGTTTTGAGAAACTCTAATAAACTAAGCTTTAACACTAATACCAAAATGACCCAGCAAAGGACACTATATTGAGCAATTTCATTTGCCCTTAGAATATCAGGGTCATCAAGCATCAACCCAGAACAAATTATTTAAGGTTTAGGGCTGTTTTTTTAATCTTAGTGATTTTATAAAGCAAGTAACATGTTGGCTTTTCAAATATTTTAGGTATGACCAGTCCACTTTCCTCTATTTCACCTCATGTACTCACACAGATGCTCAATATACACCCAGACATAAGCATTGTTAACTTCATAATTCATAGTATTTAATAAAGAACCTATGAAAGAAGAATTTATGAGCAAGATACACATAATACATAATTTCTATATCAGATCCGAGTAGAGGAGCCCTTCATTACATGTGGAAAGAATAAACAGTAACTCACTTAAACATGACAAGATCAAAAAAATAGAAGAAAAAATGTCAGAAGGGTAAAAAGAGTTCTGCAACAAACAGCCCAAGCAGATTTCAGGAGGTCTTAGCTGGACTGTCCTCATGGACAAGCTAGACAAGAAACCATCAGCAATGAAAGAAAGGACTGTATTTGATCCTTCCATAGGTAAAGAAACCGACTGAAATATCTCCCTCATTTTGTGGGTTTGCCAAGCTTAGCAGATATCTACAGAATATGACATTTTATACTCATTTACATTTAGGAAGGAGAACAAAAATATCATCCAGAACACCCAAATAACCACATTATGATTAACACTTTCCAGTGCAACTTCCAATGAAACTCCTCATTCCAAGACTTGAACATAGAGTTAATGTCACTTTATTAGCACACTAGTAGTCCAAAGCCACTATAAAATTTTTGTTGGTAACTAGTTTGATATCAAAATATACATTATTTCCATTCCAGCTGTTCTGCTTCCACATCTTACCTGCATGGACAAGCACAAATCCTACTCGTTTCCCTCTTTGGGTTTGCTTTGTTTCGGGCTCTTTGACGACCACTTTTACAGCTGTAACCTGAGATGATTTGGAAGGTAACACTTCTACTGAACTTATCCCCTTCTCCATGATCATACATTAGGATCACCATCTTCTACTGGGAAGGAGCACACTTCCATTCAAAAATAAACTCTGGAGAGAAATCATCCTAAAACCAGATCAGATACATATGTTAGACACTGACTTCAAGAGATGCATTTCACACAAATAACCTCAGAAAGAACTTTTAGGAGAGAAGTTTAAACCAAGGAGAACACACCTCTCCAAAGCAAGGCTTCCAAGTTCTGCCTCTTCCCTAGCCAAAAGCATTAATGAGACCTAAAATAATCAAAGTCCATGCTGCAAGCTGAAAGCAGCCTTTTCACTACAATATAGGTTGAACCTAATGGTCTTGCCAGACACTGGAAGGAACTGTTAATATAAGTTTTGCTTTCCATGCTGTCCTGTTTTCCAACAATACAACTAATTTCTCCACTCATCACATCTAACTGGCACATGACTAACCCTTTAAAACACCACACCTTTTCCTTTCTCTGCAGGAAATACCTGTTTAAGATCCTATAATGAACTCCTATTCTTCTATACTGTTTCATCCCATCTCCTTATAATTCCCCACTAATTAGCAGCAGGAAAAGAAAAAATAAATTAACTTTTTTTTAATGACAAATTATTTCTAAAACAAAACCAAGTAAGCCTAAAACAGTCAAATAATGTTTGTCTGGGTAAGAAGAGATACCATGATTACTAGTGAACCTCAACGTGCTTAAGTCAAGCTCAAATAATTTAGTAACTCTATTGGCTTTGATGGTTACCCTTAAGATGCTAAGAAAATTAATGTTTATAGAAAGTTAATGGAAATATTATCAGTATTATCTAGTACATGAAACAAAAAAATAACAGTACAGAATGATGTATTTATCAGGAGTTGCCAAAGAAAGTGTCTGTATTTACTGCTGCTCTTATCCACAGCTTACTACATATTAATCCTGACAAAACCATTTGTCTAGTTCAGAAGGTAAAACAGAGACATTCCACACACTGAATTACTTAAGGAAGTAAAAAGCATGTAGTGCTAATGCAGAAATGGAGAAAACCTCTGTAATATATTAAGATAGTTTATATATTAAGAACTAGATTAATTTTAAGGTCCCCTCCAATCCAAACCATTCTCTGACTCTACACCTCTATATTCCAGTATAGCATCTATCACTCCTACCATCTGAAAAGGACTTTGAAACCCAAGAACACTGGAAGGTGAACAGAAACAGAAAAATGAGATGTTTAATGCGTAAGACTTAAACCACTGACTCTTCAAATGCTATATGGCTTGCTCCAGCAATTAAATACCACTCCATTTAAATGGCCCAAACTATGTAAATGATGTTTACCAAGATTCAGCAGTGCCAGAGAACAGCTATTCTTTTGATAAGAAGAATCAGCCCAGCTCTGGAGGAAGTTATTTATTTACCATAATTTCTTCCTAAATACTAAACATAGCTAGTAATCTTCATACACTTATAAATCTACTTTTCAAAATTCAATATGAACTGATTATTATCATTTTATATGTCCCAATACATAATGAAAGGCCACTACAATACACAGGCTCTACAGAGAGAAAGTGTTTATGGATTATATCCAATTGTAATGGTCACTTGAAAAAAATTCAGAGCTAAGATTAAAGTATTCATCACTGCATTTACTTCCTTTTTACCAATAATAGTAAAGATGGCTCCAGCAACCATTGGTCCTCTTTGCTGCATATTGCTACACCCTACAGGAAGTCACTCCTACAACAAGGACACAGCACAGACTTCAGTAAAGAAACAGAGGAGCAAGTAAGGAATTTAAACTCTCACAGGAATGGAAGAAATAGTGTGGGAGTAGGGAAAGCAATAATGCTGATAAAATGGCTTTTGAAAATTAAGATGGAGACGTCACTTGAAGACTTACTAACAGTGTAACTGCAGGCTAGTAATCCTAATTAGGCCTTTGCATAGAGTTGGGTCTAAGGATATGTTTACTTCTACAGAGAGCATACAGGCAACCTATCTCTCTCGTTTGCTTCCGTTTGTAACACTTCCTCCATACCAATTCAATTTTCTCAAACACCTCCCATCTCAAACTGTTCTTCAAGTCCTTTTACATTTCGTTCACAAACCTGCTGCTTCCACTTGTTAAGCTCCCACTGGACCCAACTTTTCCCTTTCAAGCCTCTTTTAGAATTTATCATTTCTCCCTCCTGGGCTTTCATGCTTCCACCACTCTTGACTTGATTCCTCCTTGCTACACATTCCCTGCTTCCCATCTGTACAGCGGCAGGAACGGTGGAAGCACGCACAACAGCGGGACTGCTGAAGAACAGGAACCAAAGCCATTTTACCAAAACAGCCAATGCGCCCTGACCGCACTGCAAAAGTAGCTTTGACTCCTACACGGGCGCTGGGAGAAGCACAATCGCACGGAGGCTCAGGGCGAGGCAGCGAGCGGAGCGCTCGGCGGCTCGGGCGACGCTCCCGCGCCTCCGCCCCGATCCCGGCGGCGCGCTGCGCCCGCCGCCCGGCCCGTGACGTCACGCGGGGCCCGCGGCCGCTGACGTCACCCGGGGCAGCCCCCGCCGGCGGACGCGCGGCCCGGGCCCGTCCCCGGCCCGCGCGGCCCCGCGGGCAGGACGCACGGCAGAGGCCGTGCCGAGGGGTCGCGGCAGCCCCGCGGCGGCGCCGCACTCACCCTGCACCGCCGCCATCCGGGACCGCCCGCTCGTCCGCCCGTTGCCCCGGTGAGCGTGAGGCGTCCCGCCCCCGCCCCGCGCCCATTGGCCGGGCCGGGCCGCGCGGCCGGAAGTGGCGCCGCTGTTGATTGGCGTTCCGCAGCGCCAATGGCGCGCGGGGCGGGCATGGCGGGGTCGGGCCCGGGACGGCGCTCCCCGCTCCGATCCGGCTGCACGATCGGCGCCAGGCACGGCCTCCCGGCCAAGCAGCGCAGCCCCAGCTGCCATCTGTGTCTCAAGGGGGTGGATAGTAACCTCCGGTGTTGTTACCGTGAGCCCCAGGGCAATATACATATATCTCATATCAATATGCGTATATATCGTATCGATATATAATCAATATAGATGTCATAGAATAGGTAATGTATCTCTATATCTATGCAATATACATATATATAATATATCTAAATATCATACAGTATGCAGTGTACAAATATATAAATATGCTACATACCCATATATCATATTAATACACATATTTCTATCAATATGCAGATATAGTTTTTCAATATACTTATATATCATCCAGTATGCAGTACATCTATATATCAACATACAGTGTAGATATATATCATGCAATATACAATATACATATATTAATATGCAATATACATATGTATCATTACACATAAATGTAACACAGTATGCACTATATAATACAATATACACATATCCATATGTAGGATACATATATATCTACACATGTGACTTCTGATAGCTGCTCAAAACTAACCTTATTGATTAAAAATACATATATTTCATAATAGACTTGGTAGGAAATTCTCGCAACAATGGATATTTTACATCTTTCTGCTTCAATGAGCACTTAACTATTGTTTTCTGCTAGAGATAATAAGTTTTTATTAATTTCTGTCCACTTTGTTGTAGAGGTGTTGTAGAAAACATACTGTGTACTGAAGCTGCCTCCCCAGGATCAAGAACAGCTGTATATGAATCCCATTTCCATGATACCTTCTCTGAAGGTCACTATCATCAGTCCTGGGAACCAGTTGTGTATATGTGAGACACTTCATTATCCCAGTCCACACAGTCCACTGTTCCCAAAGTACCTCCACACTTCCACCCTGTTGCTCCTCTTCTTTACAGAACCATGAAATGAGTCCAGATGTCCTTACAGATTTACTTGTATTGTAAATTTATTTTAGCTGACAGCTCAGATTCTCATTTGCAAAGCTCAACCTTTTAAAGCTGAAACTCTAAAGCTTTTATTACATCAAAACAAGGTTGCTCTGTTTGCAGAATTCGCTTAATCTCTTGCTCAAGCTGCACATGGGAAGTGAAAGGATATCTATTATACAAAAGATTATCCTGACCACTCTAGATGAAGATTTTAACTCCTCAGTTTTGTTTTCCTAGGAGTAAGCCCAGTATGTAGCTATTACACTGGTTCCTGCAACAGTGAACAATATAATTCATTCTCTGCAAACAAGCTGTCAGAAAACCACCTGCTTCAGCCAAATTTTTGAAAATACAATTTCTGAAATTACAATTTTTGAAAATACAATTTCTATGGTACCTCTCTGACAATTCATTCATTCACTACTAATAAATGTTGTCTTTCTAAATAGATTATTTTAATAATAATAAAAAGCTGTAAGAGTAATCTTGCAGTATATTGCTCCATTTGCCTAGCAGGTGTTGTTTTCTCAATCAGAGAAAAGCGCTGCCTCCTCGTCTAAGTCCTGCCACACTTTCTTGTTCCTTCCTCTCTGGAGCATGTCCCCCCGCAGGCAGCGTTGGCGCAGGTGCCTCAGGAAGCTCTTGATGGAGGCAGAGTTTTCCTTCTGGCGGCCGATGACCTCGTCATTGAGAGGGGAGCAGTCAGCCAGGCAGCAGGTCCTTGGCCAGGCCGAGGGTGCCCAGGCCTTCTCCTGGGAGACACAGGGCAGGGAGCACGATGACAGGGGCAGGGGGGCTGCAGGGGGCTGGGCCCCCTTGGGCTCTCCTGGGGAATCTGGGGCCTGGCCGGGCTGCCCAGGCTGCAAGGTTGTGTGGAGAGGACATCGGGCAGGTTCCGTCTTGTTCTGGTGGCTCAGCCTGTCCTTGTTTCCTCCTGGGAGGAAGGGGGCTGAGCCCCACCTCTGCTTCTGGGCTCGGGCACGGCGCTGGGGAAGAGGCAGAGGACCCTTGGTGCCTGCCCAGGCTTTTCTCTCCGCAGGGGCTGGCGCTCCTCACCCTACACGTTGTAGCTGCCGCCCCCCCGGCACCATCCCACCTGCCTGGTCCCCATCCCTCACCTCTCTCCGCTGCCTCTCGGCTTTTCTCCGGAGGCTGCAGCCAAGGCAAAGCGCGGCGAGCAGCAGGGACAGGGCTAAGAAGGCGCAGCAGCACGGCTGCACGGACCGCAGGCTGGCACTGCCTGTGCCAGTGTGCGGCTGCTGCACGTCCTGGGCTGGCACAGGCAGCCGGGCCGTGCTCCTGGCGGGACAGCTGTGAGCTCTGGGCGTGCTGGCGAGCAGCGAGGCCACGCAGAGCCCCAGGAGCAGGGAGAGCCCCGGGCGGAGCATGGCAGAGCTGCCTGAGGAGCTGCGATCTCTGGCCCTGACCCTGAGCTGAGCAGTGCCCACGGGCTCTGCGCAAGGTGGTGGCATCAGCTGCGATGTCACAAGGATGTTGCCTGGCAGCCAGAGGCTGGGATTGTCAAAGCAAGGCCGGGCCAGAGGGTCTGAGTGAGTGGCTGCTTTGTCTCACTCTGCCCTTGCATTTGAAAATTAAGACAGAGATGCCACTTAAACACTAATTAGGAGCGTAACTCCAGATTGAGAATCCTAATTAGGCCTTTGCATATATTTGTGTCTCAGGATATACTTATTTTTACATATGGTTGAGTTATCTCAATAATTTCATAACACTTCCTCCTCATCAGGTTAATTTGCGCAAACCACTTTCACCTCAAAATATTATTAATGTCCATTTACATTTCATTTAGAAAACTGCTGCTTCCACTTTGTAAGATGACATTGGACCCATCCTTTCACTTTCAAACTTCTAGTATTTATCCGTTCTCCTTCCTGGCTGTCATACTTTCATTAATCCTGATCTTGAGCCTCGTTGGGTCAAGGAGGTCATACAGTTTGCTGTTCTACATCTGTATACCTAATGAAACAGTAGTGGAGGAATACACGGTAATGTGACTCCTGAAGAACATGAACAAAAATGTGTTGCAGCCAGAATTGCTGCTAGTAAAGTCCAGGGTAAGGAAGCAAAAAGGGCCTTTGCATAATATTCACACATGTTTAAATCAGACACCTGGTAAGACGTTCAGGGTCACAGGCACCCTCCTGGGCAGGCTCCACGTTTTTCCTCTCTCAAGGGGCAGGAGATCCACCCAGTCTCGGGGCAGTACCAGGGTGAGGGCCAGTCGGGGAATAGGGAGGGAGCGGCTCAACGGGGGAAGCGGCTTGTGTCCCCCTAACCTAGGGGATGCCCCCCAGGGTCTTCACAAAAATGATTTAAGGACTTGGGGGTGTTGGTGTACGAGAGGCTGGACATGACGTGGCAATGTGCTCTGGCAGCCCAGAAAGCAATCCTGTTCCGGGCTGCATCCAGAGCCCTGTGGGCAGCGCATGTGGGAGGGGATTCTGCCTCTCTGCCCCCCCTCTGGTGTGACCCCACCTGCAGTGCTGCATGCAGATCTGGGGTGGCCAGCACAGCAAGGACACGGAGCTGCTGGAGTGAGGCCAGAAGAAGCCACCAAGGTGATCACAGGGATGGAGCAGCTTTCCTTGAGGAAAGACTGAGAGATTTGGGGTTGTTCAGTCTGGAGAATAGAAGGCTCAGGGGTGACCTAATTGTGGCCTCCCAGTACCTGAAGGGAACCTACAAGAAAAGATGGACCGGGACTATTCACTAGAGCATGGAATGACAGGACAAGGGGGAATGGCTTCAAACTGAGAGAGTAGGTTCAGATTAGGTATTAGGAGGAAGTTCCGAGCTGTGAAGGTGGTGAGGCACTGGAACAGGTTGCCCAGAGAAGCTGCAGATGCCTCATCCTTAGAAGTGTTCGAGGCCAGGCTGGATGGAGCTCTGAGCAACCTGGTCTCCTTCAACCTGGAAGCTGCCCAAAGGCCTGACTGCACTGCAAAAGTAACTCTGAATGTTAAGCAGGCGCCGGGAGAAAGACAAACACACGCGAGGGTCACACCGAGGCAGCAGGAGCCGCTCGCAGCCCCCTCCAGCCCGGGGGATCCCGCAGGGCCCGCAGCCCCGCAGGGAGCGGCCGTGGAGCGATGGGAACGCAGGGGCGGGCAGGGCCGACGCTCCGATGTCCGTGTCGCGACAGCAGCAGCGCGGCAGAGTTTGCTCCCGAGCGGGTTGGGATTTCAGAGCGAGCCCTGACCCGGCCGGACCGAGCAGCCCCGCAGCGCCGCCGCCGCCTCCTCCCGCCGCCTGGCCCGTGACGTCACCCGCGGCGGTCCGTGACGTCACCCGCGGCGGTCCGTGACGTCACGCGGAGAGCCCCCGCGCGCGGCGGCTCCGTGGTGCTGCGGGCTTCGTTCCCAGCCGGCGGCCGGCGGGAGCTCGCCCGCCAGACTTTAGTTTTTAAAGGGAATTTTGACAAATTATATTTCTGCAGCACTTACTATAGGACTTCCTAGTAACGCCAGTTTCATTCACTAGCCAAAACAGATTTCGTAGTGTAATATATGATTTAGGATAAATTCGTGCTCAGGACTAAAAAATACAGTATCCTTTTTAACGGAACCAAGTGACGGGAAAGAGCAATATACACAGGATGAATTCCTGTCTCAAAAGATGGCTATTCTGAAGGATTATTCTGTCTAGAAGATATGCCTTGAACGATAAGATGAATATTTGTTGCCAGAACAAGATATTCGAGGGGATTACTGTCTAACAGGATTTCAGCAATCAGAGTATTCTGGGAAAACCTCTGTTTAGAAGCTCCACAAGAAAAGAACACGCATGAATATGTGAAAAAGGACAAAAGGAAACAGGAGGACCCCCCCCAGAATCCCTCTAAGTCTGGAAACAGTATAAAAAAGACCCCGTGAATTCAGTACCCCATGAACTGCCAGGGTACAGAGCTGCATTATCCAGACCCAGTTCACCCAGCACCAATCGCCTGGCTCGGTGCTGATTTGCTTGTGGCTTTTCTAATTTTACTTTGATTCAATTTAATAAACTCCTTTAATTATTAAATTGACTGATTCATTTATAACAGTAGCAAATAATAACTAGTGACAGATTGCTTACGCTTCTTGCCGTCATCAAGAGAAGTGTCATGTGTTTTCATGTTTATGGTGAACACAGGTTGTACTGTGTATTAAACATTAGCAGGAACTTGCACTGAACTGGCAACAACCAAAGAATTGTGGAACCATAGAATGGTTTGGGCTGGATGGAATTTTTAAAGAACATCTAATCCAAATCCCCCTGCTGTGGATAGGGACATCTGGAAACTAACTTTTTCACCCCCGGACTTTATTCTATCTCCAAGATATCCTAATTGCCCTACACAGGATCTCCCCCAGGAATTCAGAAGGCTCCTTCCTGACCTGCCTAATAGTCACAGAAAACCTTTCTGTAGCTTTTTTCCCAATAAAAATGTGCTTCCACTTTTGTATCATTGACTTCTTTTTTCAAAGACCAGCCTTACATTTTTTTAACAATGCAAAATATGTCAGGAACAAATGCAAGTCTTTTTCAACACAAGTTTTTGGCACACAAAACTATGTGGTTTTTGGAGAGCAGCTTTTGTCTTCAACATTACCAGGTGCTTCCTATTCTGTTGGACAAGACTACAAGGAAATAACATGTACTCCACAAACCCTCAGGAAATCTTTGGCTTTCTTTCACAGATATTAACCTGAGGTCCAAATCCAAGTTGCAAGTTGCTTTGTTGCCTTTTTTTTTTTTTTTTTTTTTTGTTTTGTTTTGTTTTATTTCAAGCCCTTGTTATTCTTGACAGTGCTGAACTGAACCAAGGAGATTCCTCAAAGTACTTTTTTTCTTCTCAGATGGCAATAGGTACATTTGAGGTAGGACAGACTGATCTGAGAGAAAAGGAGGGTGTTGTTAAAAAAAAGAGGACTGCAATATAATATTGGCTTTTGCATTATATATATTAGTTTTTGCACTGATCATAAGTATTCAGATATAATATCATGTATACCTTTGTTTAGCTGTTTGTCAGTATAACAAAATCTTTAAGTACATACTGCATAGTTTATAGAAATAGTAGTGGGGTGAATATACTATCTTATAGGCCTTAGCTGAACAGTAGGTGTTAAAATACCTCTATCTAACCAAACAAATGGTGTAAAGTGATCATGGTGTTCCCCTTGACTGAATCCTCCAAGTGGTAAGGTAACCATGACACAAACCGGAGCACCGGAGGACAATTAGAGAGCACCATGTTAAATTTAAGGAGGACATACTAAATCCTTGTCAGAGAATGTGAACCAGCAGGATGGAGACACAAGAAGAAATAAAATATATTGACCCAGGATATCCTGCAGATAAGCCGGAGTGTGAAGAAGCCAAACAAAGGAGTTCCTAAAACATCAGAAAGTTCACAAGAATGTTTAAATAATGTATGAAACACATGAATATGCATGTACCTCAGCGATGTAACCGTATAAAGATAACACTGCTGGGATATACCCCTGTGTTCTTTGGCTGTTTGCCAGGAGCACCCCAGAGCTGGACTTCTGCCTCTTATTTTATCCTTTATTAAACTTTACAAAAATTCTTTATCTTGAACTCCGTTTTTCACAGTGTTGTGGAAGTGTTGCAATGCACTTGCCTTCTGGCTGCAGCCCTTCTTCAATGCACAGCATTGGCCACCATCAGGGCAGCTTTGATTTGACCTTGTGCATTCACCTCTCTGTCCTGTGTAAGGTCCTATGCACCCTCTGCCTCCCGCTTTGCCTTTTTGTGTCCAGCTGTTACATCTGTGGCTAAGAAAGAGGCAACTCGTGTCTGACTCTCAGCTACACATACTTTGACTTGACCTGACTGTCAAATCTCCTTGAAGATGGCAATAGGTTGAAATTACAAAGGTAGGGCTGTCATACTGATAGACAGACAATGTCACAGAGCCCTTCATTCTTTAGAGGGGAGGCTAAAGCCATCTCAATGTTTGGGCCTATACCATTTTCTAGAACTGGATTTCAAATCCAAATGTCTGTTTTTACTTGTTTTTTGATGCTTTTACTGAACTTGCTCTCTGCTGCTGGTGACAGTTTTCAAACTGGCCAGATATTTCTTCGGATTTTTTCCTATTTTCTGGTCCTTACTCTTACGTAGATTTGTGTTGCTACTCCAATAAAAAGGTGATCTCATTCTGTAAATCGTTCCTCAGCATCCAGGTTTGAAGTGAAAGGTTTTCTTTATTCCTTTTACAAAGATTCCAGCTGTGTTTTAAAGCCTGTGGGTTGTTTTTTTTTTCTATTTCTTGTTGATTATTTTAGATTTCTTCTTGCACTTTGTATTTTGAAGCACACTCTACTGGTTTTACTTCCTGATATGATAAAGAGCTTATCTGCTCCTTTAATTTATTCTGGGTAAAATTGTCTATTGAAGTCTTTAAACTTCAGTGAGGTTTCACAAAATATTTTCCAGGCAAGAAATACCTGAACCTTTGGTTTGGGAGGTTTCAGTGTGTTCGGACACCTGTTAAGAACAAAGATGCTGGGAAAGGGCAGTAGAAGAGGAGAAAAGACACATCCCTTTTCTATCTCTTTTAACCCAGGTAAGAGGACACACTTTAAAAAATCAATTAAAGACAACTTTAATGCTATAATGAAGAATTTGTCTGGAAATTTGCCACGAGGAAAAGAGGAAAAAAAACCCCAGAAAGCCAAGCGCATAGAAATACAGCCTTATATGAACCATTCTAGGAGCTTTGCAACTCACTTCTATAGTCAACAGAAAAAGAAGCTGAATGCGTAAATACAAACAGGAACTGTTATGTGGATGATGGCATGAAAGAGGAGAATAGAAACTGAAGGCTGGAATCAGTCTACTCAAACACCACATCATCAATCCCCCTAACAGACTGGCTGATCCTTGCAGGTAGCATAAATAAGCCTGCAGTCTTCTCCAGGCATGTTTGTTGCTTCCTCTCCATGTGAAGAGGCCCCTTCTTTGACTTCCAGCTGGTAAAATAACGTTTTTTTTCTAGATAATGAGCTACTACAGATGAGGAAAATACTCTAACATCCTGGACCTAGCATCTACTTAGTGTTTCACATACTCCCTGCTGCTCAATCACCCACATGATTATTTCCAACGCTCATTCCACTGCAGCTCAGAGAGATCTAACTCGGTGTGATTGCGATCTGTCAGCCAGCTTTTCAGGGGGGCCAAATCATAAAATACGGGACTTTTGAGAAATGCAATTTCAAAAGTGCATTAATCACATGTTGCCAAAATAACCACAAGTAGTAAATCCCTGCAAGTTTTTTTCTTTATTCCTTGAAAAGTGAGTTAAATGTGTACTGGGTACATACTGGCCACTGCAGTAGGTAGGACAGTCATCTCTCAATGACAGCTACAGGAAATTAGGATGCCAAGAAAAGTGGTTTTCAGAATCAGAGAACATTTTTCTTCACGCCCACAAAGTATGGTGAAGGTTTAAATATGGCAATTTAAAAATACATATTTTGGCAAAACAGGTCAAGTTGGCGACTAAGTAATTCCTGAACTAGGCTTTCTCCACAGGTTAGATCATCTCATTATTGTTACAGATTTTGACCTGTGCGGTTGCTCTCTGCAGCTCTCCATGGCTAATGATTTAGTCCAAGCCAGAGCTAGTTTATTGCACTCAGGGTATGATATGATTTCAGTAAGGCAGTCTTCACAGCATCCTGCCCTTCAAATTCTGTGATACTGATCCCATTGCAACAGAGAGGCTTCAGGATTCCTAAGTTCACTATAATTTAAGAATAATTAGCAGAATCATTCTCTTACTGGGGAAGTTTTGATCTTCAAGATACAAAATGAGGAAAAAAAATATCTGTTCTCATCCCTCAAGTTCATGAGCTCTATCAGCAAATTCACATTTTGGTGAAGTTGAGATCAGTACAAAAATCAGCACAGGTTTATCTTAGGACAGAATTTGCATTTTTAAACTACATCTTAATACACAACTAAATTCATTACTGTTACCCTTTTTCTGTATTTTATGCCTTCTGTCTTTCAAAAAATGTAACTCACAGTAAACGAAAGCAGTTATTCTGACAAAATCATCTTTGTTTACCAAAGCAACTTGCTTTGCTATCAAAGGTGAATTTTGGGCTTCTTAAGAAAAGCGGATAACTTAAGTGATAGATTCATATTCCTTTTAAGTGTGGTCTGTTACAGCTGTTTTGATTTTATTACACAAGTCTTGCAGTAGCTGTATGGCCACCACCCTGTGAAGCATTTCTACTCCTCTGCAAAGGGCATACAGAGCACAGAATTGTTCCCTGCCAATATTTGGGATGTTCACGGAAGTGCCCAGTCTCCTCTTTGGATTGAGGTGATCATCCATCCATGAGACAGATGAGCTTCTGTGACTCATAAAGGTTGTGGCTTTTATTTCATTCAAATACATGAAAATTAATACCCTGCTGACAAAACAGTTATTTTGCAAACTTGAGCACTTAAGACACCAAAATACAGAATAATGAAGACTGCTTCCCTTAACATGGTATTTTCATATCAGATTAGTGCTTAAAGAAAAGCATCTGTTTAGGTAACTGCAACAAATGCCAGAGAGGATTTCACAACTACTGTGCTTGATTTTCTCTCTGACATGGTTTTGGTTCCTAGGCACTTGTATTTAGGTTCCTCATAGGGAGCTCTAAAATTCACCAAAAAAGAAATATTTGAAAAAAAAAAAAAAAGTCTATCTTCTGCTTGGTTCAAGTATTGCAGACCTTCTTTCCTCCCTCCAACTGCAAGGACACCCTTAAACTCTTGGTGAACACCAGAGGCATTGCTCATCACTGCACATCTTCTCAGGCTCTCTCCCTGCTGACTCTCCTCAGTCGTTCCTTCTGCCGAGGAAAAGGATCAAACTGTCCCTAAGTCCTCCAAAGCCCAAGGCATCCATTCTTGGGCCAGCTCATGTATCTACTCTCTGAGTGCCCAGGCATTAACCTAAGGGGAAAAGCAGACAGGACAATGAGGAAGGGAAGCAGCTTGTGCTTGAGGGTTTTGCATTCATCAGAATTGATTTCAACTCTTAATCACCTGTAACAATCACAGCCACCCTAAGCCATTCCTTTGCTATTCCCAGTCCTTTTGGTAACCACTTCTGTTAACATGTATTTTTCATGGAAAACCTGCCAGCCCCTTTGAGCAGCAGTTCAGCCATATACATTGCTGACTGCACTGGGCAGTTTTTCTGTTTACTCTTACAACACCCATCCTTGATCCTACTGTCAGAAGTCGCTACAAATCCCATCTGCCTCGATTGTCCTTTCCCTCCTTCCTTGTCCCAGAAATACAAAAGGAGGAAAGTCTAAGTGCACTGGGCAGGATTTCAATGCAAAGCCAAAGGATTTGTGCAGTGCCAAGGAGCTCACAGGATGCAGTCCAGGAGCATTCACCCATGAATTTGTGGCAACCAGCCACGGGATCAGCTCTCTGTGAGGATGGGCGAGGAGCACGGTTTGCCAGTGGGGCTCACTCATGGCTACAAGCAATGGTGTTCAAAATTCACTAGTGTTGCACTGCTGAAAGACATAGCTGGAACACTCCAGAGTAGGGATTACTCATATGTTAGTGATGAGAGGGGTAGAAAGTAGTAATGACTTCAGGTGACATTCCTCTAGACTGAGTCCAGAACCCAGATAAAAATACTCCCATTTATAATGCTGTATGTTAAGGACAGAAAACTTCAACAGACCTTTCTGCCACTTTGTCTTGCTTCTTACAGGAATGCAGTAACATAATCCTCTACATGAAAAGGTCCATTTTTACATTAAGAAAGTATTCCTGGAAAGTATTCCAGGAATTAATGAAAATTACTGTGCCATCAGAAGCACCAGTGTTGTTTTTCTTATCACAGCTACAAAACCTAAGGCATTTAACATGATTTAAGACAAATGCAAAGCAAACTAATTGCTCTACTACTTTTAAATATAGATCATATATAACATAAGTTTCTAAGATCTTTAGAAAACCCACATTATTTTGGTTGTTTGCTTTATTTGCTAAAAAAGCATGTGATAGCACAACTTACTGTTATTTTTGGATATTATCAAAATATAAAAAGAACAAAAAGCCAACTTGCTATTAATTGGAAATAATACATTTAAATTTTAGACTGGAGGAAAGATTGAAAACATACAGGGCTCTTTATCTCTTGTTGTCTGAGCGTTCTGTTTTTAAATAACTCAAACCCTCTTGTGATTTCCACTTGTAATATTAGAGCTTTAAAGGCCTGGCTTATATTCAACAAGAGCTCTGCTGGCTGCCAACTTGGAGACAAATTACTTTATAACAGACCTCCATAAGTTGCTAGAAAAATTATTTGTCTCACTTTTAACTGTCCCAATTTTTAATGTGTTATTTTACTTCACTGCCTTCACTTTTGCTGGTTACATGACAACTAGTGAAAGTGAAAAGTAAAATCGTATCTTAAAGTTGAGAGGTTGAAACTTCTAGATCCTATTTTCATGTTTAAAAGAATTAGATGGTCAAAACCATCATGTGTTTTGTTTACACCCAGGCATATGGATTGCAGGGAATTCTAGACTCTTACCAGATTTTCAATATATGCTTCTGCTGGAGACACAAGACAGCATGTCAGATTTTGCTTACATTGATCTGGAATCATGGAGATTAGATAATGTGATTCGAATTACTAATTAGCAATTAAACCTTGTTTTTAAGGGGAAAAAGCCATTTTAGAGCTAATCATTTTATAAACAATCAAAAAAATTCTCATCTAAGGTGCATGCTAGGACAGATCCTGAAGTTCTCCAGTTTTTCCCAACTAAGATGCCCCCTCAGCACTCAGTAACTTGAAAACAAAACCAACAACAAAAACTTCTGATTACATAAAATGATCATACATTAAGCATTTACAGGATACCCAATACACAATTCTGTACAACAAAATAATTATTTAAACCAATGTTTAAAATCACTATGAAGTCTGCATTCACCTTTCCATGCATTTTGTCTATGACATCCAAGTAGAGGCAAGGTTTCCTAATAGGAGAAAGTAGCCAGCATATGTCCATGTGAAGACATAATTTGTATCATCTAATTTCAATAAGAAATCCTCACAATTTGTGACTTTTAAATTTTATAACCAGATTTTTCAAATTACTCCTCCAGCAAAGTTCATGTCAAGGACAGAGGCATTGCAGGAGTACAGAAGTTCTGGTGCAGTTCTGTACCAGTGAGTCACTCAGCGTATCTGGGCAATCTGCAGGAGCAGAGATCTACTGATTCCACGGTGATTTCCAGCCATAAAAGCACCAAGCTGAAAAGAAAAGCACCGTTAACACAGAAGTGTTTGGTAGAACTCAGCAGGGTTAGAGGATTCAAGAGACAGTGCAGTTTGTTGTTGCCTTTCATTTCCCAACAAATCTGTTTTCCATACAAATGACTAAACAAAATTATGGGAGACTCTCAATGGACCCAGTATTAAAAAAAAAGTAACTCTGAAGATGTTCAAATGTTTATGAAGAGTAATTACATTTAAAACACTCTCCAAGTATTCCATAGGCACATCATTGCAAAGCACTCTTGTAAAATCCATCTCCACCTGTATTTGTATATTATGTTCCTTAATATCTTTGACTGCTTTGCTCACTCTACAGCCTCCCATGTGCTAATCCAGCTCTCTTATCTCATTTACATACTGAGATAAATTTACTTGCTATAAACACTGGCTTTGATTATAAATAGTTTAATCTCTGATTCATAGAAGTCTTTGTTTAGATTAGTAGAACATTTTAGAAATTAAAAATGTATTTAAAATGGAAAATTACCTTACAACTCCTTGTTTCTAAAGTTTTCCGTGTTTCTTGTAATGCCATGTTGTATTTCCATTATAGCTGATACAGCAAACCTTTGAAAAAATCCCAACACCCCAACTGACACCCAACCTTAATCAATGGCCATACTCCAGGGAAGAGTGATCATTTTCTACTTACTGTATTCTCCCTGCACCTTTGATACCTTCATCACCAACACTAACATGGCCAAACAACATGTTTTCTAAAATTGTATCATCTAGATTTGCCTTTGATGTTTTTCCTTTCCCCTTCCAATCCCCCCTTTTTTTTAACACTTGCAATGCTGGAAAACTTTGTATAAGTATCATATTCATGGAAATGTAATAACAATAGCAAAAAGTTTATTTTGATGTTATTTCATTTAGGCATTAAAGAAAAAACCATAGCTAGTACCCAAAACTCTTTTGGGTCAATTTAAAATATTTATTTCCAAAGTATGCTAATTAAACACTTCTAAATGGCAATATTTCCACGAATTAGTTCCATGACCTTCAAGTATTTAAAGGAGAAATGAATAAAGCATTTATGCAATCTTTTAAAAATCTACGAAAAACTTGTATACAAAATTTCTTCCATTTATAGTTATATTATTACCTTCTTTATCAGGAGAGGTATGTTTTACAGACTTCTGTGGGATTAAAAACTTTAAAACCAGTTAGTTTCAGTAATAAACCTCTGCAGAACGGTTTTTATTATTTATAAATAAACCCATAATTATGATGTTTTTAGCCATTTTCAGCGCTTCTATTATTTTAAAGAGATGATACAAAACAAACCATCCCAAAACCATAAGGTCCTTACATATATGCAAAACAGTATTTGTTGTGGCATAAGAAAAGAGTGATTATTACTCTGAACAGTTCACAATTCACCAACATAGTTAAATGAATTTTCAAGACATTTTAGGTGGACAGGGATTAGAGCAGGCCACAATAACTTTAACAGATGTCTCCAGTTAGCAGGGCTTGTACTAAAGTAAAGGCTGAGTAAAAACAGTAAAAAGTTCAATTATTTGAATTTCTGCTTTTTCCGTGCCTGAAACTCTTCAGTTTTATGTTTGACCGACTTTATTAGCATTGATAGGGCAGGATTTATGGCTTTCTTGGCAACCTCTCCTTTCTTTGCCATCTTGTTCTCCAGGCCCTTGTTTGCCTCCTTGATATCTTGCTCCTTTTCTTCTCTTCGGCGAGCTTTCTCTTCCAGGATCTTTTCTACTGCTTTTGTCTTTTTGAAATTTGGATCTGAAGGATCCAAATTAAACAGGGGAGAAGTAAACATGGCTTGGAATCTTGTATCAGCAACATCTACCTGAAGTGAGAAAAGAAACATTTATTTTAGGTAAACTTTTCCCATGACAGCAAAGCTTTTAAGCCAAATAAAAGATGAACTGCTTCAGAAGTCACAGTTCATGAGATTCCTGGAACTGCTCCTGTCACAAAGTCAAGAAATACACAATTACCTGGAAGTCATCTTCTAGTAATTCTTTCTTTTTCATAAGAATTTTCTTTTTCTTCTTGCTCAAATTCTGTTGTTCTATAATCTTTTTATAATTAAAATGTTTTCTGGTGTCACCCTCATCATCCATCATCAGTAGGGCCATTTCAGCCTGTTACAAAATAAGGAAGTCCATGTACACAATGAAAGTTTTCTATGAAAAAATTCAGCATCTCATTAATAAAGCCTGTATGAGTCTACATTTGTTTAAATAAGTTGAAATAGGGTCATCAGGGCAGTATTATTTAATCCATAAAAACGTTCTTTTAACATTTTGAGGTGTAGTATTAATACAAAGTGATTTCCTTCTTATTAGATGTAAAATGAATGCAAATATGCACATTCAATTTTCAAACACAGTAAAAATCTCATCTGAAAATTTTACACCACAGCTTAGAAATAACTAGAGGATACAATTTAATACTGATATTCATATAGCAAAATAAAAACGAACATATCTGGATATAAGTAATTCCTTTAGTTAACTTGTTCTGAGAAAGGATGAAAAGAAAACACAAAATAGCAATTAACTCACTCTTCAAGGAGAAAAATATATAGGACAAGGTTTGAACTTACAAACGTTTCATACAATACTGACGTTAAAAAATAAAAACTTGGCACTGCCCAACACACAAACTTCTTCTTGGTTTTAGTTTCAAAAGCTCTCACTATTAAAATTGTATAGTTTTATTCTACTGCTATCCTATGGAATTCTGCAGTTCCGCTCACAAACACATACTAAATACTTGTAGAATTCATACAATGCAACATTTTACACCACTTTACCTTCTGCTTTTCAACTTCGTCCTCATCTTCTGAGGTACTTTCTACTGATTCTGGCTTCTTCTTTAAACCTAAGTGCAAATACAGGGCATGAACATATTTATCCAAGCTTATGCATGAGGGCATAATTTACCTACAGCTAGAACTTCTAAGTACATCTCATTTTCTTGCACTCAGTATTTGAATGTCGGATGTGGAAAAAGGCTGCAAAGTTAATAAAAACCAGGAACGCTTAAAGCAATAAAAATCCACTGAATAGTTGTTCAGTTTAAGGAGGCAGCAACATTCAAATGGCATCAGTAAGTCAAAACCATGGTTTTACTGTATTTTTCATAGAGCAGTAAAGAGAAGTATCATAATAGTGCAGGCAAACCCATGACATCCCAGGGCATTTTCTAGTGGAAATTAAAATATGATTGACTCTGCTCAGACTGAATATTGTTCTGAGGAAGCTCTCCTACTCCCTTAGCATTCAGATATACAGTGCTGATAATGACAGATATAGTGATCAGTAATAGCGTAAGACGTTAGTCAAACCTAACTTCTAATGAAAACAGACCTGTTTATAAATCCTACTAAATCAAATTTTTTTTTTTTTTGGAATGCCTGTAGATTTTGATCAAGAAAAAGCAGGAAAAGCAGAAGATTTCCTGACCCGAACCACACACTCTGGCCTTTGAGGCTAGGATGACATTCCCAGGCAATTTACTGCAGTCCACTGGGGGTACTCTTAAGGAAGATACTTGGCTTCATTTTGTTCGGACAGGTTTGTACTCAGACTAGAAATACAGACATGCCAGACACATGTCAAGTTATATCACTAAGGATACTTTGGAAGAAGATGTATTTCTTGAGAAAGGTTTTTTTCTGCCTTGACTATTCCCTTGACTATTTGTACACGGATTCCAAACTGGAAATGGATTTCCAGAAGAAACAAACCACCACTGTGAAAAAATAAACTATCCTGATGCACAATGTCATCAGCTGAAAAACTAAACTATTGATTTAGTAGTTCCAGATAATGTGCAGGAAAAGCTGATTCAGATATGATATTGTTACCTAAACGACACAATTTAAGTTAATGTGTAGAAGGGAGAAATAAATGTCTTCTGTAGGCCTTCAACAACTATGGAATCTTTCTATCTTTTAGAAGTGGCTAAACTACAGAAAAGGAGCACAGAGATAAAATTGGAGACAATTATATGAGAAGCTTCTTTTCTTTCTTTTTCCCAAAGGAAAGTAATTCAAGTCACCTTCCCTCCTCTTTTACTCTATGGGCAATCACAGCAGTGATGCTTATGCCTTCAGAGTATTCTGTGGATGCAGATGGGGCTGAACAAGGAGCTGGTATCAAACTGACCTCTTCTCCATGAAAATAAATAAATTAGTAAACCCTTTATTTCTTTTGACACTATGCAGCTAGTAAAACCAGCTTGGAACTTAAAATCACCCTTGGGACTCAAAAATTTGTATCATACTGAAAATGGTTCTGCTTGAAAATTCACAAATGCATCATTTTCTGTATTATTAACATATTCCTGCTGCAGTCCCTCTTCCCACATACATTCTGCTAGCCCCACCACACACACTTGTTGCACGCTTATGGCAAACTGATTGCAATCCATCAGATTTTTCCTAGCACTTCATCCCCACTGCCATCCTTCAATCAGATTTGTCCCACCTACAGCAGAAGACACTTCAGTGTGCTGCAGAACTAATTGGTAGCTGCTGCCAGCCAGTATAAGGACTGTCCAGTTTCTGCTGTAATTCCCACTCAAGCTGCCATTCAACTCTTTCTCAGCTCAAGAATTTTGTTTGCAACATTAACTTTGCACATCAACAACTTTCCAGCTGCCAGTAAAAGCTAATCTTACCTTTGGGACTTCAGATACAGAAACTGACCCCAAATCAAAAACTCCTCTCACAAGACCTCTGCCTTATTCAGAAACTTGAGTCAGTCTCAAAAGCCTTGCAAAGACACGTGGTAAATGAATATTTTCATCTACTTTATCTTTCAAGTACAGGTTCTACAGCTATACTCTGATTCTATTGTTAAGCTCGTAGGTCCTTGCACTCATACTGCTCCCTTCCAGCTTTAAAGAGCCATCAGTTCCTACATATATCATAAATTAGATCATGAGAAGGCATCTAATGGTTTGGAACTAACAGGAGTTACAATAATGTGTGGAGAATTCCTCAAAGGTTCAACAGAAACTATGTTTAATAGTCTAATGTGTTCTGAAACTGTTCAGTGATCCCCAAAAGCAGGACCTTGGTCTCATGTTAATAAGCAATTACACTATTTAGCCATTAATTTTTCAACAGTTTAAGCTGCAAGAGTCATTTTGTCTCCCTTTACTAAGATCCCACAGAAGCTGATGCAGTAACAGTGAAACTGACAAACCCAAACCCAAGTCTTGCAAGGCTTTTTGAAACAGTATGGGCATCAGTGTAAAATGAAAGTGACTTTTTTTTTTTCTTCACAATATGAAACTAGAGTCAAGCTTCTAGAATGGATCATCAAGGCTCATGTATCTGCAGCATCTGACATTTTAGTCTGTGGTACTATTAAAAAGTCACATGAAAACTGTGCAAAACAAGTACTGCCATGAACCCTACACAGACAGCTCTTGGGCACAGCAGGCACAAAGAATTTGTTCTACCTTGCCTCTCCCAAGCATCCACAGTGTAAGAATCATTGCCTGCTTATCAGGAACAAAGACATACTTGAGGAACATATGCTTCAGTGGACTTCCCATAAATTCCAGTTTTCCTTTCACAGCACTCAGAGTTTTTAGGCCCTTGGTCTAGCATCTCCTTTCACTCTCGCTTCCCTTCAATTGCCTCAGCTTGACAGAAACCAAGCTACACAAGACCCATGCATGTTACAGCCAACAAACGAATCCAGCACTACTGCATCCTCAGTTTCTGCACCGGTCCACATAAGTCTGCAAATAAACCCTGCCATACGCTTTTTCAGCATAATCTAAAATAATCTGACAGTCAATTTAAGGGTGAAATTTCAATCTTCCAGGGGAATTGTGGAACGCTTGTGAAAAATGATGGTCATTTAAGTTGCCTGTATCCTAAATACAAAGTTGGCAGAATTACAGCCAAGTTCAAAGATGACTGTAACCTATTCTCCCTCACTGGATAAGCTGTGCTTAAAAGCAACCCCAACTATGAAACAGAGGCTGTTCTGGGTAAACTTGGTGAACGCCAAAGCTGTGCTGTGTAATTACCATTAAAATGTAAACTGGCTCACAGCCAGCCACTGTACTGTCCCTTTAGAACTTCTCCAGGGCTAACCACGTCCTGCTTTTCTCCTGTATCTCAGTAATTATCAGTAATCTTGAAGACAAAAGCTTCACTTTCTTAACTTTTATGTGTATTTAACTATCCTCAAAGACTCCACAAACGTTAAAGGCTATTCTCTATGTTATGGACAAGGTTTAAAAATGTGCAGATAAGCTCATTCTCTGCCGAGCCCCTTTAGGACACAACTTCTCACATAATGCAGAAGCAAACATTTTTTCAGAGATTTCACAGAGAACATCACACATCATATGAGAGTACATAGGTAATCTTGCTATTAAAGAAAAAATAAACAATTTGGTGAAAGGAATGGTTATCTTTACAATTAATTACTTCAACCTATACACAAGCCACCCAGAAAGTATGGCAGAAAACAGCACTGCATGACACTTTGGACTGTGGTGTTTTTCTCTAAAACATGGACAGGACTCACTCTACTGTTCTGTATTTCAGATTATTAAGTACAAAATCATCCATATTTGGGGGGTTAGTTATTTATTTTATCCTAGGATAGATTTTAACATTCAGGACAGAAGCCTGTGCTGGCAAGTATAAAATTAAAAGCAACTTACCCTTTTTAAATGGAACTTGGATCTGCACTACTATGCTTAAAAGACCCCCAACCAAACAACAGACTGGCAATATTGAGTAAATCAGTTGCTATCTTCTTTATGTTTGTTTTCTTCCTTTTGTTTTTATGTCATTTTTCTTCTTTTAATATACAGCAACATGAGCCACCCTTAGGATGTGGCTCCCAAAAGTATGGAACATCAGAAACTTACCTTTATTGATTTTACTCAGCAAAATCACTCAAAATAAATTTGCTGTTACCATGGCAAAAGCTAATTTAAACATCAGAATAAAAAGTTTGTAAAAAAGGTATCCTAAAAATCTAAATTGGGCAAGTTATTTTCTAAAATATTACATTTCTCTACTGGGGTTTCTAAGCAGCCAAGAGTACTCCAGTAAAAACGTGTATCAAACTAAGAGAAAAGTGATTTCTTCTCAAAGACAACTTTGTTTATGATGCAAAAACATTTGACATTTTTGTAATTGACCCAAGCTTCAAAGTGACCCATATAGATTTGTCTCTTTTTAAATAAAAAGACTTCAAAAGCAGTGGAAGCATTCTTTTCTCTGGAATACTTAGGGGAGCAGCTTGTTTTTAACAGCCATCCCCAGAAACTGGATAACTAATGGTCTCTGGTGAAAGCCAAGAGAATATTCCGTACCATTCCATATATTACAATATGCGTAATTTTACAGGAATAGCAATTTTAGGCAAATAACACCGACTTAATTTAATTCTGAACATTCTATCTCTGTGTTCAGTCCAGCCTGACTTTGTTTTGGAAACTCAGTATTTAACAAAAGGGCAGATTTACTCTAGAAGTTGCCTGTCTTGACTGACCTGTTTTCTCAAATTCTTCGGCAAAATAGGGATCATTGAGATCAACGTCAGGTGGAAGTTCATCTTCACTCTCTTCTCTCTCAGCAGCAGCCTGTAACAAAGCACAAACATTATTTCAATCAACATTTGATTATTTCAACACTATTTCAATCAATCAACTATTTAAGTTTCACTGGAATGAGATGTTCTGTTAGTAGCTATGAAGATGAAAACTGAAATACTGTACATGGAACATCAAAAATCCACAGCACAGTAAAAGTTGATAGTAAAGACAAATCAACAATTTCAACCCTCTTTCATACATTTTCTCAGGCATATCCCCAAACTGTGATGCATCAGACAACCATTCCAACAAAATTACAGGATCAGTACTGTTACGTCCTTACTTTATGCTTGGGGACAAATTTGAGTAAGAAAGTTCACTTTGTGCTGCAGATTTCAAAAAGCTGGAGTTCAGATTTAAAAGAACAAATTTTCTTTCTGGTAGTAATGTGCCATACACCTTGCTCCTTGACTTAATTTATTGTCTAGCATGTTAAGCTAGACAAAGTTGCTCTGCTACTAACACTGCTGCTTTCTCCATTTTGAGCGCTTATCAACTTAAAGAAGTTACTTGTCAAGTGCCAGTTAAAATTAACTGACAGGCACAGAGTAACTCAAGGTGTAGAGTTTAGTCTTAGAAGTGTAATTCAGCAATGTGAGTTACACTGGGAGTAAGACTTCAGAGAATCTACATTCTGCATGCAACATGCTTTTTATTTTTTGTCTTGAAATTTGGAATTTGAATAGTTCTTTGCAGCTATTAATTCTTTGCTATTACAGGTTTGGTAAACAAGTCTGTATTATTTTAGCCTCAAAATTTCCAAATTATCATTGTCATAACAACTACAATTATCATTGTCATAACAACTTTGAATTGATATGCACACAGTAGCAAAAAGATGCTTCTAATGCATTAAAAATGTAAATTACAGCCAATTATTATTAGGACTAATTTATCTTTACAGCAGCACAAGTAGATAAAAGATGCTTTGTGTAAGCATATGTATGGTCAGAAGTATGCTGAATATCCTTTTCCTCTGTAGGTTTGATCAAGTACTCCCAGTACTTCCACATGAGTGACCACCGCATATTCTAACCTTAAAATAGCACTGGCAGCTGGACAATTTATTTTGTTTATCTGAAACAAACCTTAACAACAAATAAGAAAATAAACAACAACTCCCCCTCAAATGGCCAATATAAACATTACCTTTCTCTTTTTCTTAAGAATTCTTTTTTCTTTCTTCTTCTCTAGATATTTTTGCCATGGAGTCAGGTTATCCTTTCCCTCCAACCTGTTTTTGACCATTTCTTCAGCACTTTCTTTGAGGCCTAGGAAAAAAGCCATAGTAAATTTAAAAAATGTGATGAATCTGAATTTTTTAATAAACTGTTTTCTCCTTTGCATAAGAGCTATCTAGCTTTTATTCAACAAGTCTGTGGAAGCAACATAAATATTGCTTAAAAACCCATCTTTATAAAGAAGATTGCTTTACAGGATGTGTTTTTCCAAATAAAACATCCCTTCAGTAAAAACTGTACAAGAATCAGAAGAAGTGTTTGCTATGTGGTATCTGACCCCCAACACTCCTGCTGTTCCTCAGAAAGGTCTCTTCTCCAGACATTCAATTGTGCACAAAACAAAACCAACAGACACACACAGAGCCCTTATGTTTAATGTACCACGCTATCATTAGTTAAGATTCTGAATTAGTTACATTGCTGAAACTTTGCCTCTGTGGCAATACTCTGAAAATGCTGGAGGATCTCTGCTGAACACTCTATTTTTCATTCTAGAAAAGTAAACTCCAAAGTACAACACGTCTGGCTCTTAATAATTTTGGCCTAACAGGATCAGACAGTTAAGTTTGGATATGTGAATTAGGACAGTGGAGTTTGGATGTGTGAATTAGGTTTACATTAAATTCCATAATTTAGCACAGACATCCACTGTTTCCATGCCCAGTACTTTCATCTGCATAGAAAAGTGTGTCCTAACCTTTAACCTTTTTGTAAATAGAACAGAATGAAGGTTTCTATAAATATGCATCATTAGAGTATTCAATGATGTAAGAACATCACCTTAAAAATAAATCCATTTAATAACTGAAGCATTCCCATTGTACATGTAGAATACTTAAATCCAAAATATGCACTTCATTTAAAAGCAAACTTCTAATTTTGGTAAAAAGTTCCATATACATCAAGAATACTGTCCTAAAATTCATTGCATCACAGAGCACTTGGATGTTATGAGGATGAAAACGGATTTCAGATGCACCTCATAAACATTCAGCCCACTCTTCAGAAGATGGGTGCTTACAAAAACAAAATTTCATGATCTAAGGAGATCAAGTGACTTGCCTTGCAATACACTGGAGCACAATTCACTGGAAGAAACAGAATCAAGGAGTAGGAGGTAACAGCCTGGGCAATGAAGTATTTTTCTCCTACTTGCAATTCCTTGCTTCATTCGCTAAACCTTTTTTTTAACTTTGGTAACAAATTAGTCAGATATCCTACAGGTAACATTGTCTCCCACAACGTGACTGAATTTGCTTCGGGGTTTGTAGGAATCCTGTTCTGCTTCACTCTCCAAGTCTGATATTTATTATCCCTTCCTCAGTCCTACTTCTAATGGTCTCTCTTCAGCATTCTCTTCTGCCACACCAGTCCAGCCCTGACCTAACTACATCCTACTCTCCCACCCCTCATCCCAGTTTTATTGCTTAGAAAGCATACTCAGACCTCTCCCGATGTCCTAGACTAGATCCCATTCTTTTTCCCAGATTCTTCAGTTGCCAAGTCCCCATTCCTCATCATTCCTTCCAGCTCTCCTCAGTATGGAGGAACTGAAAACAATGACTGAATAAACAGGGCAGCTTTCATGGACAGTTCTAGCCATCCCCAGAAGAGCACGCAGAAGATTTTGCTGAAAAACTGCAAACACTAATCCCTGTTTTAGCATTCATTGACACTCCAAAAATTATTCCAAGGCTGGGGAGCTGGTTGCAACTTGTCTGAAATACGAAATGTGGACAAGATATAAAATCATATTAAACCATAGAATCGTAGGAGGAAAAGAGTGGAGCAAAAACAAGAGAAAGGATCCTTCTACTACTCTGGAAAGGCACCAGAATGAACTGTAAGTGGCAAACTGTTACAGCCACAAAAATTGGCCAGTACTTAACCAGCAAACAAATCAGAGCCATGATAAAGGAAGGATTTTGCATAGATTAACTAAAAACATGCCATTAAGAAACTCTCATACATCAAGAACAAATATTTACTTATCTTCAAAGTCCATGAAAGCAGAGTCATCAGCTTCCTTGAAACTGAACCACTATAACTTTGAACACTTTGTAGTACTTTTATGGAAAAAATTACTGGTCAGGTAACAATCTTGCAGATTCTCTTTTGAAGATAGTAAATACAGAATTAAAAAAAATATACGTCACATCTCCAGCAAAAGAGAGACCCAAAATCTGAAAGGAAGTTACAATATTTCTGATTTATTTGCCTGGAAAATTGAATCATTTGATCCATCTGGCACTGAAGAACTTGGGAGGAAAATCCAGCCCTTTCTTGTGGTATTTGGCAGTCTCATGAAAGGCATTAGAGTTTCTCCACAGATTAGAATGCTTAGAAACTACTGTCCAGACCACTTCCCGAGAATAAGAGTGTATTTAAGTGGTCAAAAAGATTTTGATTCCAGAAGGGGAAAGGAACTGTCTACTTTAGGTAGAAATATTAGCTGGCCATAGAAAGGTCTAACTTATATACCCTTATTGATATAATTTTCTTTTAGAATTAATGAATCAATAGTTTTATTTAATCTTCACAAAAGAAGGCAAGAAAAGAGAGGGAAAATGTCATCTATATTAGCATGCAACGAAATCATACTTCAGCTAAAGGATTAAATGTGTTGTTAAATACTACAGCAACCCTAAGTACACTGCTGTTCACACTGGGGGGACAGCAAGGGATGGGTGCAGGCAGAATTTTTACTTCTCCAAACACTCAGTTCTGAAAACTAATGGAAGTACAACAGCCTGCAACTGTCACTGTTATTAGAGGCTAGAAAGATACATTTCTGTTCTCAGGAAACCTAAACAAGCAAGTTCATTTTGCATGTAATGCCTCACCAGAAAACTGAAACACCTTTTAGCAGGTAGCTGAAAGGAACAGCAAATAGAAGTATTCTGATAACATTAGTATTTGTTACCCCCAAAGATAAAATATGTTAAGTCAACCAAGCCTTCCTAAGCAGTAAAAGTGCCTGTGAGAACCCACCACACGTAGCAGCTGTCATGTGTGAGCCCCCACACAGCTCAGCACATGCTGCTTCATGCTGCAGGAGCTGAGGCCACTCCAGGAAGGGGACACACTCAGCAATGACCCAGATGGAGATAAATACTTCATACAAGCATTTCTGTGCTCAACATCATCTCTAACTACAGTTGGGCTTTACTACGCACTTTACAGACACCAGCCTTCTATTCTGCTTCTCACCAAAACAAATCTGAAATTTTTGCTCTAAGCCTAGCTAAATATTTACATCTCATTCTTCCCAAAGGAAAACTTTTTAAGTTCATAAAATGCCCCCAAAAACTTGGCTGAATATCATCAAGAAATGCAGTTGTGGTCTTCTCTCTTTTCACTTTCTAAGGGGAGCTTTGGGAGCTGGATAAGGATTCATAGTAATTGTTGCTTAAATCAGATATGATTAAGAAAACAGATGGATGCTTGAATATAACGCTGATTTTGTGCCTAGAAGAAACAGGCCAAAGAGAGTTGGAACTACATCTAATTTATTTTTGCTGGCACTGTGGTTTATTTAAAACAATTATGATTCAAGAATAACTGAATCATTGACAAAGTATGCTTTCTATAACCATGTGTAAATAACTGTGCCAAAACTCAAAATTTTAAATTAATTCAAATATCTGCCTTTCAATTGAAAAACTTCCTAGATTTAACTGTTGTAATTCCTCCATGTATTAAACATTTGTGCAGGAAAAAGATTTTGCAATAAGTCAAGCACATTAAGGCAGAACTTGATAATAAAAATATTTCAACAGACATAAACTAGTTTTCTGAAAAAAAATACGGAGGCTTCAGAGAATACAACAAAAACTATTTTTGAATGCCTAGAATGCTCCAACTAAACATGAATTATTTTGAAATTTAAAAGAGCACATTTGTTCAAGAAAAAATAATGTAACAACTAACTATCCTCCCTCCCATAAGGAAGCATAGCCTCAAGCATGTATAAATTGCCAGAGCTATAAACTACTGTTCAACATGTGCTGCTTATGCTCCACAATACAAAAAAACATATATAAAGAGTATCCCCCTCGGGTGTGCAGGACCTCTTCTCCAAATGCTGCCCGAAATAAGTAATGGCTGAATTTTTGACTCAAAAGCAAACTTTAGACACTGATTTTCACTTTTACGACTTGCGTTTTGGACAAAACTATATTGCAGGTGTCAATAGCCAGAAGTGGCACTGCTGACCTTGTGGAGGGGAACAGTCTCTAACAAAGGCAAGTGAACACTTCTATGATTTCCAGAACCTCTGCTCTTCAACAAACCTCTCATTTTTCAGGGTAAGAAATGAGGAAATGTTAACACATACTGTAAAATCATAGTTGCTAAATTAACATGAAATACGATAAACTATCCATGTAAAATTCATTGTGTGCACATGCACATTGATCCTAAAATTATATGAACAAACCTGATCCTGTGCATGGACATCCAGCTAAATTTAGACAAAATCAGTCAAATGTATGTTTTTTGTTTGGTTATTTGGGTTTTTTTACCATCCCTCCCTCAAAAGAGATAAAGACATAGCAAAAACCCTAGGAGTCCTACAAGAAGGTGCAGTAGGGAAGGGGTTGGACTAGGTATAAGTATGCAACAAATCCAATTTTCTAAAGTTCCATTGCAAAGAAACAGAGAGCCCATGCATCATGGAACTGGATTCCATCTCTACTACAGTTAATACTCCATTGCTACTAAATGTAGCGTGCAAGGTACAGCCTCTTAGAAAACTTCTTGCTCTCTCAGGGCAAGCAAGGCTAAAGAGTTTCTTTTGGTCTCCCTTAAAACAATTTTCCATCTCCTAAAATGAATGGTTTGCTCTAGATTCGTGAATATGTTACCACATTAAGTTGCTCAATTTTTTTTAAATTTACAGGACTTCTTTCACACAATTTGCAAAATTCTTTGCAAAACAGAATGCATAATAAACAAAAAACCCTCCAAATGTGTTTTCCAAAACCAACACAAAAACCAACTCAAAAAATAGTTACTTTAACAACATCTAAATACAAAAATATATAAATACAAAACACACTCCTAGCAGCAATTGATTCACCTGTGGTTTCCACCTTCACTCTGAAAGGTGGCAACAACAAATCTCTGTAGAAGTCTTATAAAGTTACCTATCTATGAAAACTCCTTAGCCTTGAATGCTCAGTGACAAAATGAATCAAATACTGAGTGAGCAACATCGTGAATGCAAGTACTGACATGCTGTGGACAGATGGAGTACGACACTGTGTCAGTGGTCACTTGTCCTGGCTGCATGATACGTGCTTTTTCAAAAAGGTTTTGACAGAATTCATGTCAGAAATTATTGGAATTATAAAAGCATGATTGAAAGCACATAATTTATAATGCCCATGTATCCTTTTGAATACAGGTCTCAATGAGAAATGGGAATAAAATTGTTCCTTTCACTTTAGTCCATTTCAGTGAACCGCTACAGACCAGAATATTTCAAACTGAGCAGAACTTCTATTCAGCAGAAGTTACCTGAGTTACAACTCAGAATAATATTGGTATAAATCATACCATTAGATATGCATTCCTAGCTGGGATTAATCCATCAGCAGTGAAGGGCCTGGATTTTGGCATGTGTCTGGTCTTGCTATATGCAGTAACAGAACGGGGCTGTGTCCTGACATAGGCTGCAGTCCCACAGCTGTTGCACCTTGCTGCTCCCAAGAAGGGAATGTCACACTTCCCTAGTCTTTCAGCTGCACATTTAACCCTCTGAACATGTGCCTATCTGGCTTGCCAACTCAGGGGAAAAGATACGGATTTTTTCTTTTCCAGACTAGTTCTGTTATTTTAGCAAACAAAATTAGACTTGCAGAGACTTACTGTCATGGTTTGACAGGGAAGTGAATTTTCTCAGGAAGTTGGGGTCAAACCAATCAGAAGTCAGGTTTGGACACTGACACTTGGAGTGACCACTGAAGGCATTGGACACACCTCTGAGAACACAGGGGGTTAAAAGCAGAGAACTGCCAGGGGAACTTTCTCTTCTGTTCCGGTCAGCGAAGAACGCATTATCTGAATTATACGATTATCTGAAGGGTGGTAACTTGATCAGGAGTCCACGGTTGTGTCTCACTGTGTTTTGGTGGAAATTGGGTGGGGGGAGGAGGAATGGTTTGGAAGGTTTTCATCCTGAACTGTGTGTGTGTCTTTTATTATAGTAGTAGCTTGATAAAGTTTTTTTCCTTTGTTTTTAAGCTTCAGCCTGCTCTTCTCTGTTCCTGATCACATCTCACAGCACTCATTTGGGGAGGGTGTATTTTCATGGGGGCACTGGCATTGTGCCAGTGTCAAACCATGACACCTGCCAAGTGCCAGGGCTGGTACAGACAGTCAGAATGAGCTCTGGGCCAGGATTAAGGTGATGCCACAGTGCAAACCTTTCTCTCTGTGGATGTAGTGAGCTGTTAAACTGGCTCATTGCACCTCACAGACAACATTCAGTCTGAGTGGTTTTTTGTCACAAAGGAAAAAGAGAATTAGACACTCATGTTTGGCTCTCCACATGAGCTGTGCTGGGATGCTACATGGTGAAGTTACCTTTCACTGATTTCCAGATGTCAATCTGGATGTCACTGTTCCCCAACCATTCCTGGTACCTTGCTTTTTCTCCCAGAGCAGTTTCACTGGAAGGTCTTCTTCCTCTTTTCTTCCCCAAATCTTTAGCATTATGCAAGCAACACTTCCAAACCACTCTCCTCTATTTATACACTATGTTTCCAAACATACTGATTTTCATTTTTAAAAGTGTAAGTATATTTTATGACTCTATAGCAAACACATGAATTCTACTTAAAAAACATCTATAAAGTGATAATTGAAAAAGCAAGTACAAAAAATCTTGGCAAAAAATGATCTATAAAGAGAAACTTACAGCTGAGGAACTAAGTTCAGTCATGTTATTTCTTCTGTTTCCCTCACTGTAAACAATCTGGATTTCAATTTATGGGAAAAAAAAAAAGGGTTTGTTTCTCCTACTATAAATTCAGCACCTTACACTATATCCCTGTCAGCAGACCAATATTGCATATCTGCCAAGGCAGGAAAAAAAAAAAAAACAAACCAAAAAAACCCCCTACCTGGAACCCATTTAATCTCCATTCCTATATCCTTTTCTTCCTGCTTTTTCTCTTTTTCTTGGATACTTTGCAAAAGTTCTCTGTACTTGGCAATTTGCTCTTCATCATCTTTTTGGCTTTTCCTCGGTTTGTCATCTTCCATTTCATGAGCTACATCACCATCTAGGAGGAGAGAGCAAAGTTATCACAGACAGCTTCATGAAAATGAGCAACTGAAGTTAATCTTTACAAAATAAACCTAACACATACACATTATTTCCAGAAGATAATATATTTTCATCTATTATTACCCCACAGAATAGCCAGTTTAAGAATTCCCTTATTTAGATGAATTAAAATAGTATCTGAAAAGACAAGACAATTTGTCCTTTAAAGGAAATCACTCACTGGACAAACATCCCTCACCATATTTTAGAATTATTACTTTTAGAGTCCTTTCCAGCAGAGTAGAATGTAAATCTCCAAAACCAGCCCTTCCAGGCCTTTGTGTAGATGGGCATTACATCTGCTAACTTCCAGTCAACTGTGACCTCCTTGATTATCCAGGACTGCTCAAAAATGATGGAAAGTGGCTAAGAGCATAAGATATCTGCCAACTCCCTCAGTACCCTTGGGTAGATCCCATCTGGCCCCACAGACTTTTGTGTCTCTACGTGGTGTAGCAGATCACTGACCATTTCCCTTTGTATTAAGGGGGCTTCTTTCTGCTCCCTGTTCCTGTCTCCCAGTTCAGGTACCAGAGAACTGGCATTACTATTAAAGACTGAGGCAAAGGAGGCATTAGTACTGCAGTCTTTCACTCATTCTTTGTCACAGTGCTTCCCTCTACATCCAGTAAAGGATGGAGATCCTCCTTAGCTCTCCTCTTACTGCAAATGTATTTATATGGACAATTTTTGTCTTCCACGGCAGTAATCAGGTTAAGTTCTAGCTTGGCTGTCACCCTTATTTTCTCCCTGCATAACCTCCCAACAACCTAGTCCCCCTGAATTGCCTGCCCCTTCTTCCAAAGTTCATAAACCCTCATTTTTCTTTCCTAAGTTCCAGCCAAAGCTCTCTGTTCAGCCAGGCCGGGTTCGTTCCCTGCCAGCTCATCTTTTGCATGGCACATGGGGACAAGTCAGCTGCAGCTGCTTTTCTACTTTCCTCATCAGAAGCTGAGATCTAAGAGGGAAGCATCTGCTCATCCAGAAAGCAAAAGGCAACTCTGTTTTGAAGACAAGTAGAAAAAGAAGACATTTGGTTGTTTCTTATTCCTAGTGTCCTGAGAAAGAAGAGGTTGAACTGCATGGGAACTGAAAAAATCCTTAAGCTGAAAGAGGATCCCTAGAACCTGGATAGGCAAGGGGCTACCAGTTTGTATTTTTCACTTGTTTTGCTAGGAGAAATTTAAGTGGCAATGCATATTGTCATTCTCAAATACAGAACTTGTATTTCTTCTGTCAAAACTAACAGTTTTAAAACAAATGTTCAACATCGCCTTCAAACGAACTGTAGGAGCTTATAATTCTGTAAGCAAATAACACACATTTGACAACAGCTGCAAGAAAGGAAAGTGAGCTGAGTTTGTTCTCAAAGTTTGTTCAGAGTTCAAAAAACCTTGTCAGTGGCTTTCAAGTATCAAGCTGTATCGCACAACATCAGGAACCACTTTCTGATGGATATTAAGGCAGCAATGCTTTCTGCCAACAGCTTGTTCAAAGGCTTTTTGAACAAAACACACAAACCAAAAAGTTTTGGGGCATTAACCGCTGCACTGCAAGAGAAATACAATCAACCTGGGAAGGAGAAAAAGGCAAAAACTGATGAAATTTAGAGTATAAAATACAAGCATATTCTTATTGTTTTCAAAGGAAAGTAGTAATAGAAGTGCTAAAGGATTTTAAAATAAGAAAGTTCAAATAGTGACGCTAGTCAGAAACATTCCAATGCAACAATTTGTTTTTAGAAGATGACATTAATACCAAATATAACCAAATGCAGAGGTTCAATATATTAAATTAGTGACTGGCAGCTGAGTTAGCTGAGATCATGTTCTTGTAATCACAGGGCTGTGAAGAGATTGTGTTCTTCGTTTAAAATTACCTTGCGATAGCTAAGTAGATGATTCCTTTTTTTAAAAACCTCAGCCTTAGAAACTAAAGACAGTAGAAAACTTTTAGCAGATATAACATCTGACAAGAGGTCTGCTGCAAAGCTGAATTATTTTAAAGGTGGGGGGAATTTTCTCTCCATGATGTAATGGCAAAGCAGAAAACTCAGCTACTGACTTGGGTCATCAGTACCTTAAAAATTGCCCTAAATATCTCAATTTTATTCAGGGTAGTTACTCAAATTCAGATAGATAAAAAATATAAAACAAAATATGTACAATACATGTAGACCTAGAGAATTAAAACCAAAAAGCTTTACACTCCAGTGCTCAAGAATCAAGCCTAAGGTAGAGGTTTTTGCACTACAGCATGCTATGAAAAATTAAATGTGTTGATGTCAGTTGTGAGCTAGAAAATAATGTCAAAGAAAACACTGGGGTTTAATCCCTTTCCCCCATATTCTAAGCACTTCCTGAACAAGGATTTGTGCAAATCCCATTAGTTCATCCCAGTGATAATAAAAAAATGGAAAAATTTAGAATACAAGAAGAAGTTTATTCAAAGCCTATCAGAGTTGATGCCTTTTTGTAAGATTTTTCAGGGAGAAGAGATACTGGAAGAAGAGAATGCAAACAGACAGATAACAGTAAATGAACGGTAAACATTTAATTATGGCATTTTCTTAGATTTTTTTGCATTTTCCTTCAGGTCTGTGTAGTCTAACTATTGAGGGGTGTGCACTGGGTGCAGTTTTTAAACTTCCTCTTGCAAACCAGGTGAGTTTTGTAGCTGCAGCCTTCAAGCACCTGTCTGTGCAGAGGTGAGCTGGCACCACTAGAGTCATGCCTCTGAGCCAGCCAGACCTAAGGCAAGGCTAACACTCTGGCAATCAGAGTCAGTCCTGAGTAGGGACACACTGGCCTGCAAAAGCACGGGGAGATGTGCTCTTCATGTTACTGGACACCTCCAACAGTTTATATGAACTTCCTAGGAGGAATGCTGACATGACCCTTCTTGGCCTTACAAGCACCTTTAATTACAAAACAAACCCAACCCAAGAGTTCCTGCAAACATGCTTTGGAAAAGTATCCAACATCTGCATCAGTCATATCAAGTTTCTGATGCTTCACAGAAAGAAAATAAGCAGGTTGTGGTATTTGCATTCTGAAATTCCCATGAAATTCCACCCAGGCTTGGCCAACTCATAAACTGCTAAACCCTCTTGCTGCTTCTTTCCACAGACAATAATAAATAACCACATGTTCTACTTCTGTCACCCTTCACTTCTTAGCCTTCTGTAATAGCTTTAGCAAACATAAACACATGTGGATACTGTTCATTTTTAAGAGAAAAAGGCTGTACCTTATCTTATAAAATGCTATATATGCATTTAAATTTATATATGTGGTCATGAGTTATTGCAACAAATGGTTTTCAGAGTTGTAAAAAGATTTAATAACTAGTCTGATTCTATCTAACCCTAATTATTGAAAATAAGATTTAGCAGCATTATTTAAACAAAAATTCCTCCCTCCCACTACATTTCCTTTCATTGCACTTGTGCACCTCTGGCATCAGGACAGCAGCACAAAACAAAAGACCTACTGGCTTTGTGGAGTCTTATGCTGGAAGTCAAATACCACAGGAGACTGGGCTTCCTGCTCAGATTCCTACTGAGGAGAGCAGGGATCTACAGGAAGCTCCTACAAGCCTGGTGGTGTTCAGTGTTTGGACAACTCTCAGGTTTAACTTTTAGGTTTCCCTTTGTGGAGTCACAACTTGGACCCAATGATCCTCATGTGTCCCTTCCAACTCAGGATATTGCGTGATTCCACGCTTCTATAAAGACCAGCTAATTAAAAAAAGTCCTAAAGAAGTATTTATCATAGAGTCTGTTTCACTATTTGTGTGCTGTGCAAAGCAGAACAGCAGAAAATATGTTGCTCTTGTAAAGACTAAAAAAAAAAAACAGATTAAAAGCTTAGACATAAACCCCATAATGCTTAATTTGAAGCATATTTAAAATGCCATACACTCAGTCACTGGTCCACATTGTCAAAATAGCAATTATGGGCTGGACTTGATGAATGCCACAAACACTTCCTAACTGGGATAAATGTACCCAAGTAACACAAAATTCAGAAGTTACGTAAAGGACAAGTTTTGTGCTATGAACCACAAGATTCCAGGTCACTGAAATCCTTGATGTTACAGAACTGTTGTTTAACAGTAATACTAACATTCATGATGCACATATTTTAAGGTGAAAAATTCCATAAAAAAACATGTTAGAACAGACCAACAAAAACCCTTTTAAAAATAAAATATTTTAGTAAGTTTGAAAAGTATAAATTGAAGTCCAGGACACTTCTTCCTCCTTATCAGACTCCTACATTTCAATTCAAGCAGCTGACATTGATTTTTCCCATTTGTGCATAGCACCACATAATTCTGCCAAATGGAACCCTGACAGATGGAATCCTGTTTTGTATCACATAACTGAATGGATAAAATGTCAGGAACATATTAAAGACATGACAACATAATTCCTCTATTAGCAACTTACTTTTCAAAACATCATTTGAATCTAGATATTTCCAGATTTAAAATTTATCAGTGTGGTAAGCTTATTTAAGGTCATTTCTTTTTCCTTCCCAGCAATGGAATTTTACTCTTTAAAAATTCCTGAAGTGTTGTTCACATGAATATTTGCTTTCATCACTACTCTATCACAGATGCTTATCTTTAGCACCTTGGTAGCCTTGTACCTGAGAGAAGATGTGCTTTACTCTGTATCCCTTGGTTCCCTTTATAGACTTCACTAAGTATTGCTAGAGGAACTAAAGTGCATTACAGTGCAGTTTTTATGTAAGATAAGACACAAGTGGACATTACTGCTGCCAAGATGAGTTTGCTGCCACAAGATTTCCCAACTCTGTAACCAGAAGAATCTGTAATGTTTCTTTGCATGCTCCAAGCTCATCTCTGATTGCAGCAACCTACTTTAATGTGGTATAAATCAATTTTAACATCTGTTTGAAAGACCTAATTAAGGCTTAATGAAATTTTATTTGCCTTGTAATCTAGGCTGTATATATTAAGAGCAGGATGAATTTTTGATTGAAAACAAGCAATTTAAATCAGGAATTTAAACACTGCTGCACCATATTCAGAAGACTCATGTACCTTACAAAGTTAGAAGAAATTCTCTTTATATTCTTAAGAAGTATGTGAATCAAAAAGCATTTGAAATATGTTCCTGTTCATTTAGTCATTATCCACCTTGCATTTCAAACTAGGACCTTTCCTCTGAAAAGGAAACATTTCAAGTTCTATGGGCCTATAATTTATCTCAGAAATGAACAGATTAAAAGCAGATATTGCCAAACTTGACAAAGAGATGTCAAGATACCCTGAAAAAAGAGAAAAAAAAAGGAGTAGGAGGAGAATCAAAATGCAAGAAAATTATTTTCCACTCAGAGGTGCAAGCTCCTATTCAGAAAGCAGCTACTGTAGTCCAGTGGAAGGTGTCCCTGCCAATGGCAGGGTATTGGAGCTAGATGGTCTTTAAGGTCCTTTCCAGTCTGGACTATTTAAAGATTCTGCTCAGGGGTACAATCATTATAAAACAAATATAATATTGTCCTTGTAAAAGATGACGCTCAAAGTATTTGCTATAGATATGACATTTAAATATGTAAATAATTTGTATTCAGAACCCTGCAGCTAATCACTTTGTGTACAATATTTATTACCAAAGTACCTTGCTGCTGTTCCTCCTCTTCTTCACTTGATGAAGCCAAATAAGCTTGAAAATCCATGTCAAGAAGCTCCTCTTTGTTGAAAGTTCTGCTGAGTGATGTCACTCTCTCATGATCTGTCTCATCCCATGTGATATCTACCTTAAAAGAAAGAATGCCAGTTGTAGAAGCTGGAACATTAAAACTGAAGACTGTAACATTGTCTTTTTAGGGAAGATTATTTTATACTTTCCATTCAATTACCTGTTAGTAATGCTCTCTACAATATCTCACTATAATAAATCATTTTGTAACATGAATCTAATTATAACATTTTGGAATTTATGCTACATTTCTAAGGAGTTGGAACTACAAGAAGAACTGAAGAAAACTCATGCACTGAATGGTTCTGTAACAGCAGGTCCCACAAGACAAAACCTCTGTAAGCTGAATTTCCTTTGTGGCAACAGATACTAGAGTTGAAGCAGCCACTAACCCCTCTCTTTTCCTCTTCCAGCAGCAATTCACTGCTGGAATCACACACGGACTGCAATGGAGACAATGAAAGTGTTTGCGCAACTGCACCCTCAACCAGAACGTGAAACAGATCTGACTGAAAAACGATCTAACAGAAGTACTTATTTCTCAACTAATCACTTCTCCAATCTGGTTCACTTCATGGCCAGATGGAAATTTTGGCTCTCAGTAGGACAGAGTAGGAATTAATTGCTACAAGGAGGGGAAGCAACTGTTGAAGCCTGGCATTACTACCAAAAAAACTCTTACTGATTTATATACTAACATCCATTTTAGGCAAATTAAAGAATTTAACTGTAAATAACAAAGTTATTTTATGTGCAACTTGTCACAGAGATATAATGAGGTCAAAATACAGTATTGAATTTGTAAAAGAGAAGCACAATCTCCTTTAAATACCAAACCAGGGTTGCAACTTGTAGGTCCATAGCATGCTTAAATCTTTTAATATGTTTGATGTCTTTATTTTGAAATGGTGGAGATAATCAGGAATCTTTTCCCCAGTACATATATCATTCATAAGCTGACAGCAAAACTAAACAAATAAGAAAAGCATTACAAAAACACTGTAAAGATACCTTTGATGTTCCCATAGCAGCAGATGTGAAGTACTTTGGCTTATAAGCAGCTATGTTCACTTCTGAGGCTACATCTTTTGGCTTATCATCAAATGTAACATTATCTGGAATAAATCTTAAAGGCGAATAAAACATGTTATTCTTCAAATACACCGGGAAATTGCATAGTATAAACAGCATAAGCTTTCCTAAGTATGGTACATCAGCATGAAAGAATTAGCTAAAATAAAAAGGGGGTAAGTCTGAAAAGGGAACAAAAGATATGGACAAGTACTCCACACATGTAAGATTTATTGCCTGGCTTCTGCAGATCTGTTCCACAAGTTTTCAGTGTATAACAACATGCCCTTTGGGAGGTATTTCAATTTTCAGTCTGGTATAAATAGGGTCACAGGTGGTTTGTTTGGTGGTTTTCTTTGTTTTAAGAATGATCTTTTCAGAAAGTTTAATATTAAACATTAAAAAGAAAAAAGTGAATAAAATAGGATTTGAAAACAGATGAATAAGAAATTCCAAACTTTTCAGGAAAGTTTAGTACATCTTGAAAATTGTAATTAGTAAGGGAAAAAAGTTAAAAAGTAACAATTGAAGAACTTACTTTAAATAAAACCCAAAACCTTGATATACTACTTGAGAAATTACTTGTGATTTTTTTAGATCTTTGCAAATGTAATCTGATAAACAGTATTCAACATTAAAATTTAACAAAGCAGAAGATTAGGAAAATCATTGGAGATTTTCAAGCAACTGTGTTTGTTATAAAACATTATCAGTGTTTAAAATGATGAAAAGTTACATGTTCCCTTAGCAAAGATGACTTCTCCAAAATGGTTCAAAGCAAATTAATTGAGTTTCTCTAGAATATGATTCAATGCAAAACCCCTTAACTTTCACTGACTTCCAAGGGTGTCCTAATAGAGGCTCCAGCAGACAAACAGGGCTTTTGTCACAACTTTTTGTGATTTAGTAACTTTTCTGCTTAGAACGAAAGGGGGCTTTTGCAATAAAAGGAAATACTAACAATAAACAAAACCATAATTTTAAATCCTTTCTTTCCCAAACATGACTTTTAAAATAGCAGAGCATCCAGCTCATTCACAAGGACTAACATATCTATTGCAGCTTTGTGACAACAGCAGCAATAATCTTGCCCTGTGGTAAGGAATCACAAAAAAGATCCACTTCTGGATCCTTGGGGAGAGAAAAAGAAAAAAGTTTAATTTTCTGAATCCTATCACTTTACTGAATTGTACCAAAACCTTGAAGATGTAATCAGAACTTTTTATCTGGCTTATCTGAAAATAGACACTCTATGCAGAGATCCTCTTGAACTTCCCATGTTACAATAAAAATGGTTAAAAAGAAGAGAAACCAAAGGGAAACCTAACAACTCACTGGATGCCCAATTTATCTTCATATCTCGTTCTGGTTACAGAATAAAGTAATATAGTTTACTCTGAATTATTATAAAGTGCCTTTAATTCACCCTCCCTGGCCCAAAGTGCAAAAATACCACCAGTGGAGTTACCTCAGGTCTATGAAAGAACAGCTACTTTCAAATTCCAGTCCATCACATTCCTCATAAATTTTATTGGCTGTTTCAGGAGAATCACATTCTACAACTGCATAGAAGTATTTCAGTCGCTTAAACTGGTACTCCCGCAGTTTTTCCCTATAAATCCTGCAAAAGTGGAGAAAAGACCAGTCAGGTGAGCTGGCTTTAACAGCTTTTTACTCACAATATCTTTTAAGTCAAAATTAAAATTTTATAATTTTATTAAAATTAAAAACATGCGTTAAAAGCATGCGCCAATCAACTACTCTCCTAATCTTGTAAGACGAAATGTTAAACAGCACGAAGTTCCACCAGTATTGGGTTTTCTTCAAGAAAAAAGACCATTTCAGACAGCTTTATTAAGTGTAAAATTTGTACATGACTCCACTGATAGGTCACAGGGATGAGGTTCAGTGATTCTGAAGGGCACAGGTATCACTGTGGTGGTACCTCCAGGATACCTGGATTTCTGTGTGTCAGATTCCAGATGCTCTCAAGCCCACTGAGCAGTAAATCCAACACTTCAGGATGCACCTTGAGGAACACAATGCAGGTGACCTCAGAACATGCTCTACATCCACCTTACACTCTCCTGACACACCAGAGAATATCTTCAATGGGATCTGCCCTTATTTTAGAAGCATCTAGATTTTCTAAATACAGGGCAGTCTAGCAGGATGCATTATACAAATATGGCCCCAGTCAGGCTGCCAAACATCTGGAAATTCTGGAAAAACATCAAAGCAAAACCTTGAACAAAAGCTAAAAAAAGGCAAAAAAGACATGCCTGAAGAAGCCAGGACAATGGTAGAACTGAGGAACTCAGCCTAGGAGGCCAGGGCTGTTGCTGGTGACATGCAAGAAATATCAGTCTGGGAATTCTTGGACTAAGGTCCCTGTTGATTCACAGGTAAGAATTTTGACAGTGAGCACTAAAAGGAGTTTACTGCACAAATGGCAACTTGTAGAGGAGAAATGCTGGTTTTTAAGCTAACCACACATTTGTTCCATTGATTATTCCAATGAGCTACATCATAAAATTTTGAACTCACATCAAAAAGCAAATCTCAACTTCTCAAGTTTCATCATCATGCATTTATTACATGCACTGATAATGAACCAGTGCCTGTTGTAAAACAACCTTTGAACAAAACTAAAAACTTAAGGTGTCCACAGGACACTTCCACATATGAACTCCTGAAAAAAGGAGTTGATTGGGATTTCCACTAAGAATTAAACATATTATATCTGTCATTTGAAGACAAAATTAAAATTAATACCCGTCATCCTCTGTGGTATTCTCTGGAAGATCAAACAGTTCCACAGGTCCTTTTTGTTCTTCCTCTTTCAATCTCTCTTTTCCAAACTCTGAAGGATAAATCTACAAATACAACAACATAAAACGAAGTTTTTAACTGTGGTGTAATGTACACTAAGGAAAAAAATATCTCTCCAGGCTTTTACACTTCACAGTTTTTATTTAGGATCAGTAAAGGGATCAATTCCATAACTGATGGAAAGTATGGAAAAGACAGTAGAATAACCAAACTGCCTGCTAGGAATTTTGAGGCAGATGAAGAACAACAGGAACCCTGACTTTGTTCATTGTACATTGTGGCCCTTTTCAGAAAGAGGTATCTGATTAAAATTTCTCTGAGAGCTGAGGTAGACACTAATAATGGAAAAATATAACTTAACTGGCCAGAATACAACCAATTTATTAGTAAGGTCTAAGGCTGAGTCTTCAGTCTAAGGTTGGGTTGTCTGCCATACAGACCACTGAATATTAAACTAATCAAGGAAATGTAGTCTCCTCCTACTAGAGAAAACCAGCAATGAGGGCCAACCTCATACACAAAAGAAATTAATGGCTTTGGCCTCTAACTCTGGCAAATACCTACCTGTTACAGCAAGTTAAATTGCAACATAATTTCTCTTTAAACACATTAATATTTCTTTTGGCTCTCCACAGTACTGTCTTGCTTCTTATTTTCTAGTCTATTTTTTTTAAACAGTAGAAGTCGGTACTCCTTTTAGAAACCAGTTCTTACCTTAACAGAAAACACTGTTCCTCCTTTGGGTGTGAAAGAATTAAATAGAGCCAACAAATCCTTAGCCTTCAACCTATCCCAGTCCATATTACAAACAGCCAATCTACTTGTAATCTGAAAGAACATAAAATTAATTGTTAACTGTTGTGGGGAATACACAATTCACAATACACTAGCAGAACTCAGTGGTAAAAATCAAAGTCAGCAATAAACTTTGCTGAAAAAAATAAAAGCAGCATTGTCGTCATGACTTTTTATCACTTAAAGTAGCAAAGATGAGAAGCATTGATTACCAGAGCACATAAAAAGGACATAAATAGTGAAGCACCACAGAATAGACTGCACCAATCACAGATTTAGAACTGCAGTGACAATATAATTGCTTAGGATTTTGTTATCATCAAACACTGTTAGTCTCAGGAGCAACCACTACCACTATTGTGACAGCACTAGAGTACTGTGATTTCCTTACACACTGATTGTGCTAGTTGTAAAGTCCTATTTCACTGTCTCATGATGCCTTAATTTCTTGAAGTGTGAGTTAAATAACTAAATTTTTGAAAAGTGAAAAAAATCAGTAATGAGCAAAAGCAGTACTATTTAAATTCTGGAATTACTGAAAGGCTTGATTTTGTTTGTTCTTTCACCTGTAGACAGCTTATTCATAGGTATAGGCAAGTGTGCTTAGGGGAAGAGGAGATACCAGTGAAAACTGCAAGTCTGTCATTGTCAGACAATTTCATTACCACTTCCATTCTGTCACTAAAAGGCTGAAAAACCTTTATGAAAAATACTTCCACAAACTGTTCCATAGATGATGATCTATAACAAACTCATAACAATTCTGAGTTTGTCATGTAGCAACTTTTCACAGGCAAAGTATTGTTACCTCATCTCCACGAGGGGCATCTTTATCCAGCTCGCGCCATGAGTGCTCGATCTCTGGCTCCTTTGGAAACAGCTCGTTGAAATCCTCATCATCCTCTGAGCTCGTGTCAATGTTCCCTATGCCTCTGGCTAGATCAGGCCCACTATCACTTTCTTCATCATCTTCTGAATCACTGTCATCTTCACCTATTTCCCCATCATCCTCTGGCTCCTCTTCCTTGCCTGTTTCTCCACCATCTTCTGATTCATCTTCTTCCAATTCTGCATCTTCACTTGAAGAGGTTTCTTCTTCTAAGTGGCTTTTACATTTTACACTTTGGTCACAGATGTCTGAGTACAGAAAGATAAACATTAGATACATTTTTATGTTAGAATTACACATGACTCTTTACAAAAAGGAAAAGTTCAGGGCTCTTTCATACCTATTTACAGGACTCCTTAAAGGTGTAACGATGCAGGAGCAAGTAACAGAAAACAGCATTTCCTCTTTTGCTTGTCTGGTCTGGTCTAATCTAATTTAATTACTCTTTAGGCTCAAAATTGTACTATCAATCCCAACTGTAATTAAATATTTTGCTATTTTATTTATATTACAGAACCAAGAGGTAGAAATCTATTTAATAATGGAGGCTATACACATGCACAAGCAATATAAATAAAGTTTTTCTTCAAGTTACCTGTTCTTTCTAATCCTCCCTAATATTAATGGCTCAACGCTGCCATGTTTACAATTTCTGCCCACAAGCTGTGACGTGCCTTCATGGCATCAGTTCAGATATCTGCTGTTCAGTTTGATAAATACAGCAGTGTATATGCTGCTATAAATTTTACTTTCCTAACTAACCGACAATTTCAGCACCAACAATTAAAAGAACAGGGATGTTCACAATCTTACTGAAGAATCAGAACTGATTCTATATAGAGCTGACCAACTCCAATCCTTCAGCAGCACTGAATCTGAGTCAGTTAGCTGTTTTATAACTAATCTTGCAAAATATCTTCCATGGATAAAACAAAAGCATCAACATCCAAATGAACACAGCTGAATTCTCCTTGTTATTTGAACAACTAACCTGATTCTTTTATTTTCCCTCCTAGGGAGTGGTCCCTCCTGGCAGTTTTGACTGACTTAGTAGCACTTCCTTGTGAAGACTTTTCCTTGATTTGAATCGAAATGGATCTTCCCCCTGATATACCTCCTTGCTTGTTTTCCCCTTTGGGTAAAAGGTCCTTGATTCTCCGAGAGTGATCAACTTCCACTGCGGGTTTCTGCGAGTCCTCTTTCAAGCTGAACTTAGATTTACTTTTTTGTCCTTCTTTTTTAAGGTCATTTAGTTTAGTCACTGCTTCACATGTTTGGTCCACTCCTTGTTGGGCTTTTTTGCCCTCCTCCTTTGGGAGGCCACCAGCAAGAGCCTTTGCAGAATCTCCTTCTCTACCTTTAGCTTTCTTTTTCTTTTTTTTCTTAACCATGAGTTCTTTACTATCACCTTCTGAAAGATCCGAGTCAGATTCCGACAAGGCATAAAACTTCCTGAGGTTCTCTGTAGAGGTGTAGTTAACAGGGCGACCTCTTTTATCCACTGTGTACCTCAGCTTGAACTTCTTGTCATGGAACATGGCTCGGAAGCGCTTGTCAATCTTGACTTTACGTTCCTTTTCAGGCATCTCCCAAAACCTGGGATCCCTTGCCACGCAGCTGAACCGGCCATCGCTCAGTATTTCCTCCTGGGCTGACATTTTCGATGCCATTGAAGACTTGGACATCTACAATATGGAAAAAACCCCAAACATTTCTGATTAAAAAAACCTTGACCAATTAACACAGATTTAGATACGTAACTGAAAAAAAAAAAAAATGGATTAAACAAAGTTGGATTTCTAACCTATACTTAAGGAGTTCTTTCCAAAAGCACATATGGCAATTTCATAGCATCACAGGCCACATGGTTGGAAGGGACCTCAAAGATTCCCTGGCCCAACATTTCCTGGCAAAAGCATTGAATATACAAGATGGCCCAGCACTCTGACAGCCAAATCTTGTAAGTGGGAATCCACCACCTCCCTGGAGAGATTCTTCCAGTGGTTGAATGTTCTCATGGAGGAAAATTTTCCTCTTGTATCTAAATGGAATCTCTCCAGGAATAACTTGTACCTAATATCCCTTGTCTTTTGCTTGTGACTTCTTGTAAAACCAGTCTCTAACTTCTCTGTAGCCACATTTTAAACACTAGGACGTGAGGATAAGGTCTCCCCTGAGCCTTCTTTCCTCAAAGTGGAACAAATCCAGCTCTCTCTGCCTTTCCTCACATGGCAGCTTGCCAGTCCTTTGGCCATCCTTGTGGCCCTTCTCTGGGCCCTCTCCAGCCTGTCCACATCTTTTTTGTATGGCAGAGACCAAAACTGAACACAGATGTGCCCTGACAAGCACTGTGTGCCAAAAGGATTTCTTTATCTCTGCTGGTGATGTCTGCTGATGGAACCTAGCACCCTGCTGGCTTTGATGCAGCAGCAGATTTAAACAAGTCACAAATAATCCTGTACCTACCACAGTCTCAGCCACAAATCTTTGCTTTGTCAGCTGCACTGGCAGCCCAAAAATCCCCTGTGCCCTGGGCTGCATCCAAAGCTCCATGGACAGCAGGTGAGGAAGGGAATTCTGCCCCTCTGCTCTGCTCAGGTGAGAGCCCACCTAAAGTGCCATGTCCAGATCTGGGATCCCAACACAGGAAGAACATGGAGCTATTGGAGCAAGTCCAGAGACCACCAAGGTAACAGGAGTTCCTCTCCTATGAGAAAAGACTGAGAGAATTGAAATTGTTCAGCCTGGAGAAGAGAAGGCTTCAGGAGACCTAACTGTGGCCTTCCATCTGAAGGGAGCCTACAAGAAACATGGAGAAAGACTATTTGCAAGGGTCTGGAGTAACAGCACAAAGGAGAATGGCTTCAACCTATTAGAAGGTAGGTTTCGATTAGATAGGAAGAAAAAAATTCTTCCCTGTGAGGGTGGTGAGGCACTGGTACAGGTTGCCCGGAGAAGCTGCGGATGCTTCATCCCTGGAAGTGTTCAAGGCCAGGTTGGATGGGGCTCTGAGCAACCTGGTCTGGCAGAAGGTGCCCCTAGCCATGGGAGAGGGTTTCGAACGAGACTGTGTTTAAGACCCCTTTCAACCCAGGCCATTCTATGATTCTGTGATAACGTATACACCTGGGCTGCAGACACATCCCTCCGTGACTCCTCACCAGACCCGCGCATGGGACCTTCAACGAGATTAACCCAGTGCGCACCGCAGCTACGGCCCACCAGCAGCACCAGGTGCGCCAAGACGGCTTCAGCCCCCCACACCCGCTCCGTCCCCGACCCCAGCGACGGAGGCGACCGCAGGATGGAGCCCCGAGGCCGCTCCGCTCACACCGACCGTGCCCGACGCCCGCCGCTCCCTCACGGCGCCGCCCGCACCCCGCCACTGCACGGCCGCTTCCGGCGGCGCTACGGCGGCCGCGGCGGGACACTGCTCCCCGCCCGCACGGCACACGCGCAGAGGGGCGCGCGAGGCCGAGCCGATGAGGGGCCTGGCCCGGGCGGCGCTGAGCGCGCGATGGCGCCGCTCGCTGTGGGCGCTGCCGGCAAGGGCCGCCGCCGCCGCTTCGCCTCCTCCTCCCGCCGGATTCTCGCCGGGCTCGGGCGCACTGAACCCGTTCGACCGCCGGCTGAAGCGGAAGCAGAAGAACTGGGCGGCGCTGCAGGCCGAGCCCGCCAAGTGCGATTACCTGAGGGAGGAGGTGCGGGGCCGGGGGCGCTGGCGGGTGCTGTGGCCGGTTCTGGGCCCCGCAGCTCAGGGACGATATTGAGAAGCTGGAGCGGGTCCAGAGGAGGGCAGCGGGGCTGGTGAAGGGGCTGGAGCACAAGGCCTCTGAGAGAGCTGGGCTGTTCAGTCTGGAGAAAAGAAGGCTCAGGGGTCGCCTTATCACTCTCTACAACTCCCTGGATGGAGGTTGTAGGCAGGTGGAGGTCGGTCTCTTTTCTTAGGCAGCCAGCAACAGGATAAGAAGACATCGTCTCAAGCTTTGCCAGGGGAAGTTTAGGTTGGACATTAGGAATTTCTTCACAGAGAAGAGTAATCAGACATTGGAATGGGCTGCCCAGGGAGGTGGTGGAGTTACCGTCCCTGGAGGTGTTTAATGAAAGACTGGACGTGGCACTCAGTTTAGTTGACCATGGTTTAGTGGCCACGGTTTAGTTGACAAGGTGCTATTTACTAATAGGTTGTACTTGATGATCTCAGAGGTCTTTTCCAGCCTCATTGATCCTGTGATTCTGACCGCCCGCTCTCCCCCCAGGTCGGCGGCAGGATCGCGGACCGGGTGTTTGACATCACCAGGTAAACCCCACCTTGTCCCGCGCCCTCCCCTCATCCCCGGGCCATGGGAGCCCTGGGGAGATCGCTGCAGGCCTTGGAGTGCCTTTCCCCGAGGTACCGCAGAAGGATGCTCGGTGGGCTCAGTTCAATAAGGCCCTTAGAGATTAGCAGCTCTAAAATTAAAAATATTGTACAACTTGGTTATGTTCTGTATTGCTGATCTTATCCTTTAGAACGTTTCCTCTCGCTTTGGATGTTGGCTCTGGAAGAGGTTACATAGCTCAGCACTTAACCAAGGTACTGTTCTCTTCATACTTAAAAGTGTTTAAAGGAAGGTCATAAGTATACCTCCCTTTCAAATAGGGCTCTGTTACAACTCAAGACGATCATCTGAGTCTTGATGAGGTAAATCTTGCCCCCCCTGTACCCATATACCTGTAGTTATAGTTCAAAGCTACATGTTGTGCAGGCTGTTCTTCATTTATTGCCACTGAAAACTGGACAAATGTGCAAGGAAAGTTATCTATTATAGTACAGTTAACCCTTAGTTTTGGATAGGAATATTCCTGTTTTTTTGGTGAATCTATTGGCTACAGTTAGCTGTTAAAGAGAAGTGTCATTATGGAGGCTTTGAAGCCATTAACAGTTTACCATTCATGAACCACTCTGTAAGTAAAGGTGCTTCCTTGGCTGTTAATCCATGGTTTATGTTTAACTAAACTTATGCCTAAAATTACAGAATGTGTTTTCTGTTACCACTTCTGCCTCAGCTGTTCTCCCTGGGAGCAGGTGCCACATTGTGTGGGGAAAAGTGCTTTGCGCTTTATATAAAGCTTCTATCAAGAGTGGGAAAGATTCTTTCTAATTTATTATAAATAGGTGTAAGTGCCAAAAAATTACTTATGTCCATTTACAAAATAATTCACATATTTAATGGACTTTTAAAATTTTATTTCAGGAAACAGTTGAAAAACTTATTCAAGTTGATATCGCAGAGAATGCTTTAGTAAGTAGCTTTTTGCATGCTAAAGTGCTTGAAATCTGTAATACAGGAAAGCAAAAGAAGTGAGGTTTTGATGAGCTGTTTTTCTTCCAACCCAACATTAGAAAAATGCTGTGGAATCTGAAATCCCGACGGTCAGGGTCGTAGCTGATGAGGAATTCCTTCCTTTCAAAGAAGATACATTTGATCTTGTTGTCAGCAGCTTAAGGTATGTATTCATAATTCATTTATTTTGTTTTGTTTAAGTTGTTAATAATGTTCTTTTCAGAGTAGCTTTAAGAAAATAAATCCAACAAAGATTACTAGTCCATTAAAAAGCAGTAAAAGTACTTGCATAGTTAATATAAGCATGTATTAGGAAAAACTGCTGTCCTGGTGATTCTTCCTGTTTTGTTTAATTTCCTTCAAAACACTTGGAGCTTCTCTCTTTCCTGCATTTTGACAAACTAGTCTCAAAGATTTGTGTTTTCTCACCAAAAAGAAGCTCTATGTGGATAAACTTCTGTTCTTGTTTGGTATCAGTTTCAAGCAGGTGTTTCAGCATGGTCACACCTTCAGAAATCAGTTTGTGGTTTTGGCTCCTGAAACTTACTCAGCTAATTAGGTAGATACTGGCATTTGATTTAATCTGAAATTATAAAATGTACACTTCTGTTATTTCAGCTTACATTGGGTGAATGACCTTCCTAAAGCTTTCAAAGAGGTAAGAAATTGGTTTTTAATACTCTAAGTTAGCACTTGCCATTACTTGCATTGAGCGCACTCTCTATTTCCAGGTCTTCTTTAAATAAGAGGCACACAACTCATGTTGCACACAAGTATTTTTTGCAATACTTTTCGCAGTTTGAGGAGCATTAGCTGATATTGCTACTAATTTGCTCCCTCAGATCAATTTGGAAAAAATAACTGAAACAACATACTTGTGCAATATTTGGATTCTCCACAGCAGGTAACTAATGTCACCTGAGACAGTGCTATTGATTTTTATTGTTAGCTCTTACTATTTGTAGTAAAATACTACACTTCTCCAGAGCTGCTTTATGGAGTTTGAGTTATTTGTATGTCTCAGCTGTTTATTTTGCAATACAGCTTTGACCAAGGCTTTTTGATATTGGCATAAAGCAAATACTTGTTGAGGACAGAAAAATAGTTTTTTTTCACTAGCAGATTTGGTTATTTTGGGTTACTTCAACTCTTTTCTGCTGGTGTAAACTTTAGTCAAATCAAAAAACGTAGTGCAAGAACAAGGAATGTGTTTTTTCATTTATTTCAAATTGATCAGTCCTTGCAGTGCTGTCCTATCGCCTGTTGGTAGGAATAGGACTACCCTACTGTCACTGAAATAATAAAAATCAATTGAAATGCATTCAGTACTTATTAAAAAAACTTTGAAAGAAATACAGAATTTTCACCGGAATTTAAGTATTCTATGGAGGGTCAAATATTTTCTCCCACAGTAAATATAACTGACACTGTCTCACAATGGCAAGGGAACTGGGCTTCTTGGCCAGCTTTCATGATTTTCTGTGTTGTCTTTAACTAATGGAAACTGCCTTTAACTGCCTAATTTTCTTACCTGTCAATTAAAGGCTTTTTTACTAGCACAGAAAAGGTAGCTTGATTAATACATCATTAAATTCTATGGAAAATATTTTTTTTCAAAGGCATTGGAAATGCTTGCTGTCTTGTTAGCCTGGTTATATAATCAGGCTCTTCTGGATGTCTAAAGCAGAGATAATTTCCAACTCTTAAAGAAATTAGAAAGCATTAATTTATTTGCCTTCTCACTAGGAAGAGGGCTAGAACTTAGGAGACCAGAAAGCAGCTTGTCAGCCTTGGTGTTTGAATTATGATATTGCTGTTTTGGCAAGTCAATAATAAATAATTGTAGGTATAATAAAAATGGCATTACTCTATTGTCTCAAGTGCAGAGTACTGGAAATTAAACTCTTAATTTCTCTTAAATCAAACCATTAAAAAGTGCTTTTGCAGCTCTCAGAAAGTAAAAGTAAATAGCATACTTGCCTTAATCTACCCTCCTTTTATAAGTAAATTAATTTAGAATATTATTTTAGGAGTATTGTGCTGAAAATAGTTTTACCCTCAATTTCTACAGTTTGTTCCATATTTCCTGACTAAGTGTAATTTCTGAGGATTTATTCTTAAGAATAGAAAATAGTCTCTCTTCAACCAGCGTATTTGTTTGCAGTGTGACCAGAAGCTGTGTCACAGCTTGCCCTGCAGAATACAGTCAATATTAAAAGTCTGTCACAGCTCTTACAATGATTACTTCTGAGTTCTTTAAGATAAAAGAACCACTTAGTTATGTAGGCTTCACGTAGCAAAGCCGTGAGCTGTGTGTTTGTGCGTTGCAGATCCACCAGGTGCTCAAGCCCAACGGAGTGTTCATCGGAGCCATGTTTGGGGGGGACACTCTGTACGAGCTGCGCTGCTCCCTGCAGCTGGCGGAGCTGGAGAGGGAAGGGGGCTTCTCTCCTCACGTGTCGCCCTTCACCGCCGTCGCCGATCTGGGACATCTGCTGTCCAGGGCTGGCTTTAACACCCTCACTGTGGTAATTATAAGTAAGAGAGCCATCAGGGAGAACAAGCCAGAACGTCAGAGCTGCTGGAATATGAAAATCACTGTTTGCTAATGTAGTAATAACATACTGCTTTCTTCTGCATGTGGCGCACCTTGCTGAACAGGCTGCAGAAATAGCCCGGACTGCCACTGTTTTTGGCTTTGTGGTGATAATGGAACCAACTGAAGTGTATCTTTGGCTCATGGCCCAATAGAATTTGGATGGTTTTCTTGGAGAAATGTCAGAGAATGTTAGACCTGCATGAAAAAATTATAGACACTTGCTCTTTCTTCTAAAACCAAGAAGAAGATAATGGCATTTAAATTAAAATTTGATTGCATTCGGGCTACTAAGCAAAACTTTTTAGAAATGTTAAAATAGTACATGCTTCCTAGAAATACGTGATTTGAGCAGAAGAGGCAGATGAATAGAATTGTAGAATGGTTTGGGTTGGAAGGGACTTCAGAAATCATCTAGTTCCAACCCTCCTGCCACAGCAGGGAATAGTTTGGTAGTACAGCAAGGTTGAAATAATGCTATTGGTTTAGTTTGATATGCTCTAAAATTGAACTTCTCAATTCTTCTAGGATACTGATGAAATCCAAGTGAATTACCCAGGGTTATTTGAGGTTATGGAAGACTTACAAGGCAAGTATATTCTTTGTGGAAACATAAATGTTTTCTTGTATCAGTGGACCAGACACAGAACTGTTTTACTGTGTGTTTCTTAACTCTAAATCATAGACTAGTCTGGGTTGGAAAGAACCTTTAAAGGCCATCTAGTCCAGCTCTCTGCAGTGAGCAAAGACATCTTGAACTCGATCAGGTTGCTCAGAGCTCCATCCGACCTGGTCTTCAATGTGATGTGGGTCATCCACTACCTCTCTTAGCAACCTGAGCCAGTGTTTCACCATCTTCATCACAAAGAATTTCTTTCTTAAAAAAATACAAATAAATCTTACTGCAACAGGGGAAGCATTAGGTTTTTTCCTGCTTTCTAGTCAGTCAGGAGATTATGCCCGTCAGGAGATTTTTGTTGGGAAGCACAAGTCAAAGATTTGCTACTTCATGGTCTGCTATGAATATTCTGCTTCCCTGGGGTTCCTGTTCTGCATGAGCCTGTTCAGTGTAAGGTGCAGAAAAACCCTTAAAGGGAGACAGAAGTCCATATCCCACACACTGACTTTTCCTGTGAGCCTTTCTAATTACCAGGGCAATCAGCAAGCTGCTTTGGAATGAGAGCAAATACATCCTTAATTTGGAATCTGCTGAGGAGCAGCAAACAATTGAGTAACGATTTTGTTATTATTCTGATAGCATTTGTCATGGATTGTAAAGCAGTCATTCACATGGAGTCTGTTGTTACTGACAGCAACTCAGGGCATTTCTTATCTGGATCGACTGCTGTATGGACTAATTCCTTAATGGAAAGGCAACTTTTATTCTGAGCAGAAACGTTCAGATGCAGTAAGTGATTAAAAAGATTAGAATTGTGGTTACTTTATTTTGTATTCTAAATCTCTTGGACTAGTAATTTTAATGATTATCTGTTAAAACAATACAGTCATGTGTCTGAATAAACCCTTTGTACTCATTCTTAAAATTAGTTATACTTAAAAGCCTAAATGTTCAAAGACTCAAGCTGAAGAAGTAATCATTTGAAATGATTCCTAGCAATGCAAACTGTAAATTGCAAAGCATAGGAGGTTAAAAGTTTTGGAGTCTTACACATAAGAAACTCACCTAATGATCTGTGGTATGTTCTCTCTTACACTGAATAACAGAGGATTCTGTACTTTGGTTTTGTAAGAATCTGTCCTTAGTGCATGACCTTAACTCATGGCATGTGCAATATCTTCTTTTCCTTAAAGCTAAAACATATTTTTAGGTATGGGGGAGAGTAATTGCTCTTGGAATAGAAAACCTCTGCTGCACAGGGAGACAATGCTGGCAGCTGCTGCAATATACCAAGGTCAGTATTTGAGAGTAATGGGTTCATCTAAAATGACTTTAAGAATATTTTTTCTGTGTCTTTTTTTATGACTTTTGTGTAAAAAAAAAACTCCAGAAACCTAAACAAACCCAAAGCAAAACCAAAAACTCCAAATACTCCAGAACAAAATGCCATTATCATAAGCTATTTTTAACCTCAATTATAATGCCAGGATTTGAACTACATTGATGCACCAGTATGAGATATTTTTATTGTCCCAAATCTTTCACCAGGAGTCATTATGATGAATATGTCACGCTCAGTTCTGATGTTCTGAGAACTGAGTGTTTCCTAGTGCTGACAGCCTGCACCTTCTCTCTCTCCCTTCCTGCCCTAACAGAAATGTACGGAAACAGCAATGGCTCCGTACCTGCCACCTTTCAGATCTACTACATGATTGGCTGGAAATACCATGAGTCACAGGTAATGTGAAGCTGTTATTTTCTCTTTGAAGGTACTATTGAAGTAAGTGATGTTTTAAAAGTTTTTTTATAAAACATTTTTATTTAAAATTAGCCCTATATGGTTTGTTTTTTTTTTCTTCCTTAGGCAAAACCAGCCCAGCGAGGTTCTGCAACAGTTTCATTTGGAGATCTGGCAAAAATAGAAGGACTGCTTAAAACAGGAAAAAAATAGTTGTTCTTCAGAATAATAATTGTCTTGAAACTTCTATAAAAGTTTTAATTGCAGACAGTCTTCACTTGTGCTTATTTAGTGATGACATCCTGAAATGATAATAAAGTACTCTAATTTGAGGTTTTGTATTGTGCCACAGCATTATCTGTGTGAAATGGTGTTAATTTTTTCTTTCTAGATAAATATTTGAGCAGTTTGCTCTCTCAAGTCTTTGAGTTGAGCAACTCTCAATTTTTTATTAAATTTACTATTTTCAAAAATAATGCCTCCTTCAGCATTTCAGTATCACAGGCTGCACCAGGTATGGTTTACATGTCTTGAATGCATTTTTAAATTATTTCTCAAGGATAGTAGATCATAATAAATAATAGTGTATTATAAAAGTAAAGAATGGTAGCAGGTGTATTTATGAGACAACCTATAAGAGAAATTATCAGCAAAGACAAAGATATAAATTATTACGGTTTTTATGAGTTGGGAAGTATGGGTAAAAAGTTACTGTAATATATTTGAATAATTAAGTGATATGTTATGTAAATGTTAGTTGAAAATTACACTTACACATTACTTCCCACTTTTCTATGTCAGAGGCTAAAGAGCAAGAAGAGTCATTTTCTCTTTAGCTGTGCCATGGAGTTATGACTTTTCCTGTCTATAACAGCATTACCAGAAATTTATATTAATTGCAACTATGACCCATTAATATGAGAGGTTTAGAAAAAATACCTGCCCAGAGATTTTGCTTGATTGTAGCACTCATAGAGGTGGAGAAACAGAAAGGATGAAGTCTATACAACCAAATATTCAGTTCCATAATTTTTGTCTTAGTATCTGAGTGGTATATCAATCCTGGTGGAGCTAAAGCCTTTTAAAATTTATTTCCTAGGCTTTTTTAAGATTAACCACCAGGTGGAGTTTGACAGAACTTGTGCATAGCACAAACCCAACAGGCCAGGTAGGCAGAAGTCTTCCCATCTGTAAGGTCGTGTTTTGGGGGTTTATTTTATTGACCAGGTTTTGACTTTGAATAAAAAATGGGCAGAGAATAGACAAGTCATGAGAAGGAGGGCCAGAATATTCTGTCCTTTTTTGCTTGCAAGCCTAACCCATAATTATTTGAGAGAAATTAGTTCATTTTTTCTTTTCCTAGAAAAGAACAGTAATTCTGCTGGAAAAGGGGGGAGAGACTCTAAATGGTGTGACAACCTTTAAAACTCTCTAAAGACTAAAACAAGAGCTTGTTTCTGTGAAAGCTTCTGTTTTTTTAATACTCCATCAGTGGATTTGGTACAAAATACTGCGTCACTCTAGAGGTCTTCTCTGGCTTAAATAAAGTCTCCTTGTTTCTGGAGAAATCTCTGGTTTCCCAGATGTAGGGTTCTGTGAAGTTATGCATCAAATCAATGTAACTTTATAAATCCCTGCTTTAGTAGGTTAATTTCCAATCGCTTGAGCTGGTGGTTGTGACTCAGACGTGTTAAGTAAATGAGGAGGTGGAATGTGCTGGGTAAATGTTAATTGGACAAGTGCTCCTGCTGTGCTCCTTTGAAGTATTCAAGTTGTGGCGAAAAGGAAGGATTTCCAGTTCTTTGATTTCATATTTCATAGATGGCATACATAAATAGTAAAGTGTTTTGGTAGTGGGGAAGCATCTTCTGAACAGGGAGAAAAGATACCTAGCTTTCCTCCTAGCCCTTGGGGGGAAAAAAGGTGTAGATATTCTATTAATTTGAAAAAGGGCTGGGGAGTAATAGAAGTAAGGAGTAGTAAAAATGGCATTGGAGCAGTGTGGGTTGGAATTAGGGAACATGTAACAGGCAGTAAGGTGTTAATTTCCCTGTCTGTGTTTGAATACCTGCCTTTTGTGGGAGCTTTAAACTGCAATTATAGGGTTTTTTTCTGTAGCACCTCTTGAAGTTCTAGGTTACTCCTAGTTGCTTGAATAAGTAACTTTGAAAACACTTAGTTTACTATGAAGAAATGTTTTTGTTACAAGACTCTGTTTCATTTTAATTCCTTTTCACATTTAAGTCTTTATGGCTCTCTAAAATTGTAATGGAGAAGAGCACTTTTGCCACTTGCTAGCCTAGTACTTTGTATGCTGAGAGTCAGCTTTTTCAGAGTGAGTAAGTTCTAAAAAGTAGTTGTGAAGGTGACATAATGTCTCTTGTAAGCTTAGTTAACTTAAAAAGCTTTATGTATAATACAGAATATTTTTCTCCTGAATACAGAATGAGAAAAGAATTCAAGGAGATAATTATTTTGATTAATCAAAAGCTAGGAGCCCATAAATAAAATAAAAATAAGTTTAGAAGAAGCATGGTTGCACTTAATGAACATGAGTATTTTTATTTTAGAATTTGAGTCACAGATCAGTGAGTATGCTTGGTCTGGATCTTTGGTTACAAGATCTGTCAATGTATAGTTTTATTCAAGTCTGTTTAGGATAAAGGAATGAGAGCCTGTACTTTCAAGACTAAGAATCTGTGAAGTTAAAACATTAGAGAGGATTCTTCATTACCTCTAATTTATAAAAATGTCATCAGCAGAAGTACAAAAGTGAACCATACAAAATTAAATTTAGCTGTATTTCTTTACAATGTTTAAAAAAGAAAAATATGAATGACACTCTTTTAATGTTTTCTGGAAAAACTATGAGCTAATACTGAGCTTTCAGTTGCAGGGGAGAAACACACCAATCTTTCATATGGTTTTTAATTGGAATTTTCTGAAGCAAAAACCTGATCTCAGGGATTAAATTCATTAGAGCATCTTTAAGAAGCCACTTTTTAGAAGGCTAGCATGTATGTTAAACCTCTTAAGTTTTCATTTGTCTAACCCAGAGATTTAATATGCACTTTTCAAAGACGTGGTCCATTTTTGCCCAGGATTTGGAGCTGTTACTTTGGAGAAGTGCAATTATTGTAGTCCTTTGATTGGAATCAGTCTGAGTACTGAAGCAAGTGTGATTTCCTGAATATCTTGAATGCCTTCAAGTGAAAGAAAAGGAAAAGAAAAATAAAAACCTGAGATAGGTAAGTTTAGTTGAAGGCTACATATAAGAGTGAAGCAGAAGACACTGAAGGGGTGCATTTGCTGCTTGTAAGGGAAAAACAGCTCATGCCTTACTTAAATCAAGTTAAAATTGAAGTGATTTGTTGACTTATTGATAGCTTGTGATTGACTGTTAGTCCGTGAACTATGCATGCAGGATTAATAGCAGCAATATAACAGATAAATGACTACTAGACCCTTACAAAACCTTAGTAAACACCTTCACATACCTAAACATACTCCTATAGGAACCCCCACAGCCCCCACACATACTCTCAAATTTGCAGGTAAATGCTCACCCCTGTCCCTTTACCAGGAGGTTTCAGTGGTATGAGCCCACCTTTCTCAGAATATATTCCTGTGTGCATCCATCACCTGAGGAGATGTGGATGGTGTGGCTGCATTCTCACCTGGGCTGTTCCTATCACCTGCTAATCCACCCAGCTGTTGGGGCAGGACCCCAAATGTGACACCCCAGGAGTGACCTGTGCTTGTTGAGCCCTGTGTTCTCAGCCCACTGCCAGGGGTGGGTGTTCCCTCAGGCCCCATAGAGCTTGAGATGCCAGGGGCACCTTCTTGGTATCAAACCAGGTTTTCACTGCTTTTTTCTCCCTGTTAGAAATGTTAGGGCTTTTTATATATATATATATTTTTAGCTGATTTTTCTTTCCCATCTGAGGTCTCTTGATAACTGCCTGATTACTATTTCATGTGGCTGATGGTTATCTTCATTTTCAGACAATCTTGGCAGATTTTAAGCAAACACCTTCTCAGTACTGAATGTTTTGTTCACACACATTGCACATGCAGTTCTATCATAGCAGCTGATGATGTCCAAGATTTTTTGCCACCTTGTACTTTATGTAGGTTTCCCCTAATATTTGGAGCTGTGTCTTGGGGTACAAGGTGTGTTGATAAAGGAAGAGACAAATTCCACAGAAAAAGTGTTCCTGTTTGGAGCCTTATTTTGAAGCAATGAACGATGAATACTGGGGAATTCTATTTGGCCTCAAACTCATGATAGGCCAGAAAATTTGCAAGTTTTCTAATTATTGCAAAATAAGGAGGTTTTGTTATTCAAATACAATCTATATAATATATATCTGATATAATTTCTGGTTTCATAGATGCCAAAACTATGGAAATACATGGGATACATTTCAGCAGCCTTCCAGTACTAAAGGGGCTGCAAAAGAGTTGGTGAGGGACTTTAATGGTGTGTGGGGTGATGGCTTTAAGGTGACAGGGGGTGGGTTTAGATTAAATAATAGGAAGAGATGATTCCCTGTGAGGGTGGTGAGGCCCTTGAACAGGTTGCCCAGGGGAGCTGTGGATGTCCCATCTCTGGAGAAATGTTCAAGGCCGAGCTGGATGGGGCTTGCAGTAACTTTGTCTAGCAGAAGGTTTCCCTGCCAGTGGCAGGGGGTTGGAACAAGGCAACCTTTAACATTTCTCTGAACCCAAGCCATTCTATGATCCTTTGCATAAAATACCATCTTTTAGCCAAATTACAACATAAAAGAAATTATTGTTTTACTTGGTACCTGCATTGGTTTAAATGGTTTGAATCTCTAACCTTGAATTTTTTACATCTAAAGTAAGGCACCCTAATATTAAAATATCACTTATTCTGTGGAAATACTAGCCAAAATGAACAATTTACTGAGGGAATCTACTGGGCAACAGGTATAAGAAGTAGTAACTTAAAGTTTTTGTTGATACTGGAATCACTGTACTCCCTCAGGGTTTTTTCTCCCTGGAATTTTTTCCTTCTGGAATTGTTTTCTCCCTAAACTGAGCCACAGATGGTTATATGTGGTGCCCATTTTTTTAGCTGTACTATCATCTTGTCTTCACAAAGTGTGTATTGCTGTAGTATTCAGGTGCCAGAGGCATCAGTTCTTACCAAAAATTACATAAGGAATGTCTTGAAGTCTCCCATTTCTTTTTCTACCGTGTGTAGGAATGTGCCCCCTGTTGATGAAGTGACTAAATTATTCTTTGTCTGCTTAAAAAAGCAAGAAGTCCAGAAGTTTCTCTCCCAATTTGCTAAGAAGACACCTCATAGAACCTTTTGGACTTCACCTCAGACCTGGGGCTGTCTGATTGGACAGAGGCCAAGAGGTCCTGCCTAGGTAATTCACTAGAAAAGGAAGAGAACAAAGGAAATAACTGCTTTTGTGGGGTGTTTTAGCAGGAGCAGGGACCTCTTGCCCCTGGCTTGGTTTTTCTCTGTAGCAGCTTTGTTATCCTGTCTTTTATTAAACCTTTTCCTGTTTCCAACACTACCTCAGAAGCCATCCTGCTAATTTTATGCATTCGGGGTAACTGGCCTGTCTCAGGTGTGATAGGGTTTCTGGGAGCTCATAAGACCTGGTTTGAGGAGAAACCCATCAACCATGTGTTCTATTTTCAGTTTTATGAGGATTTATTACTTTATTCCAGTTCTAGAACTATTGATTGCTTTAATTTGATGCAGAACGTATATTTGTTACAGAACTCTCCATGTTATTTCCTAATGTCAGTTGCTTTCACTTCTGGAATTAAAAATGTAATTCCCATCAAGTACCACTTCAGATTTGGTGATTATATTCCCAGTCAATTTCTTTTCTGACTCAAAAGCAGGATGCCCAGTCTTAGAGTAATACTGCAGTTCTGAGGCAGCAGCTGTAGTAAGCTTTACTTGGTAAACTAATGCTGAACTTCATAGGTAGCTAAGTTCAAAATAGAAGCCAGTCAGAACTCAGTATCCACTTAACAGAAATTTAGATAGTATCTTGTCCAGGCCTGACTTTTTGTCTGTGACTTTTTTTTTACCTATAATTGTTTCTGAAATTCTAAAAGAATAACTGAGCTGGAGCTACTGCAAAGAGATTTTTTTAATCACATCTCAAACAAAGCATTCCTCGCATGATTTTGCCTCCAGGCTTCAACTTCGAAGGCGTTCTCAGGAGGAGCTGCGGTGCTGTCACAGCATTGTTGAGTCAACAGAGGTAGAGCACTTGTTTGATACATGGATGACTGATCTTCGATTACCACCTTTCACAAAACAAATGAAAACATCTGTTCTTTTATTTATATGTGAGCTTTCCAAGTAGATGTGAACAATTTTCTTTTGTTTATTTTTGTTGTGTGTGTTCTTTTTCCCTCCTGACTCACTGAATCTTCATTGTATGGAAAGTGAAACTTTGAGCACTGAATGGATTGGGTGATTGCATCTCTGTTCAGGTTGGTTTACAGTGTGGTGGCTGGTATTTTTTTGTACCTAAAAGTTTATTATCCCTTAGAAGATAGCTAAGCACTGAGTTTTAAATTAAATTCTATCCCAAAGATACGGCATTAAGATAATAGTATGATTATTTATTAGCCTATGTTTGGAGCAGACTCAGTTGCTCTGCCTTGGGAAAGAATTCAGGTTTATCAACACAAAGGCTTCCAAAGTGCAGGGAAGTGTTTCCCTGCAGAGAGTTAGTAAATCTTCACAAATTACTCAGTCCCTGCACTCCTTTCTGGCATTTTCTGCTGGACAGCTTGGCTTTGTTATACTGGCTCTCCTAGGTCTCTCAATTGTCACATAGAGACTGTGCATAATTTTAGAAGTCTTGAGAATTGAAATCAGAGCCCCTTAGCTGTAAAAAGGATCTGAGAGTTAGATCACAGAATGGCTTGGGTTGGAAGGGACCTTAAAGCTCATCTAGTTCCAATCCCCCTGCCATGGGCAGGGGCACCTGTCACCAGAGCACCGCCCTGAGTGCTGCAGCAATACAAATGGTTCTGTGCTCCTACCTGTTCAGTCTCTGCTTTTGAGTATTGCTGAATAACTCCATTGAACTATACTGTAAATATTACTGTTTTCAAGCAGTTAACCATCTTGAAAACGCATCAACATGACTTAGTTAGTATAACACTTGATGAATTTACAAATGAATCTTGGCATAAGGCAAATGCATTTTAATGCTGCGGTTTGTATGCCTGCTCCCTGCATATTTATTTTCAATTCCAGTTGATTAGCTGCTTTGTCTTGTGTGTAGAAATGGCCTGTTTAATGCAGTGGGAAGTCAAGTAGAAGCCAGCATTTGTTAATGGATGCTTTGAACAGGCACAGTCAGACATTTTAAATTATTCTAACTAAGCAGGAATTCTAATTTATTTCTAAAGATAGAAGTACAACAACCCAATTACCTAGTTTTCTCATGGAGTGTAATAAGTGTAATTAGCATAAAATTGGTCTATAAATTTAATGGGCAATTTCTTGTGTGGTCATTGAAAACACTAGTAAAAATGTGGCAAGCTATATTTGAGTCCATATAGTAACTTGTTCCCATTAGATGCTTCCTTGACAGAAGGCATTACTGTAAAATATCAATCAAATGTGTTCTGCACAAGGAGTTCTTAAGGTATTGGTTCAAACAGGCATGCCTGTAGGTTTGAAAGTTCCTTCAATCAGAGAATTTTTTTGGCTGGGTTGGCAGTAGGATTTTTTACCTTTTAAAGATGGTTTTCTGACTATAAGTTCAAACTTGTAGTGTATGTGAGCATGTGGCCAGTTCTGTGTGTAGCCTCATAACAATAGCTGGATCAGTTGTTCTAAATGTAGATTATACACACAGCTGACAATAAAGATAATAAAATACTATTTATTTACTCTTGAAAGTGGAAGGGGTGCTAGAGTCCCACACCTGATGCAGAGGTTCTCAAATCATGATTCAGGCTGCTGTCAGCACTTTTGCAGTTGGTTGGATGTAACCAGCTGTGGGGCATTTCAGAAGTTTTAGATGATGGAATTCAAAGGATAGTTTTCCCTCCCTTCTACAGCTGATTTGTTTATGATGGGGAATTCTCTATGTAAATGTGCTTTCATCTAGTACTGTAAACTCAGACATAGCAAAGTTGTGGTGACCTGCTGGGACTAAAGTGGTGAAAATTAATGCTGTGAGAGAGAACACATACTTAGAAGAATATGAAGTTTCTTCTGCTTTGTCTGTTCCCTAGAGAATGAATAAACAAAAAATCCAACCCTGAGGCTTGGAGATTAGGACCAAGTTCTTCAAAGTTTTCATGATGGATTTTTGATTTCACACTAGTGCAGGCTGACATTACTGGAAAGAGAGATAAATGTAAAAATCTCTAAAACAAATTTACCAATCATGAAAATTCTTTAATTTCTTCAAGAGTGCATCCATTTTAAAGTTACTTTTATTACATCATTCTGTTAAATACAATGAATAAAATTAGAGCTGTGACTGTCAAAATACCAAGTTATTTCTTGTGCGTTAGAACAGCAACTCTCTTTGGGATTTATGCCCTACCACATCTTTCCCTGTCTTGATAATTTCATAGAGTGCACTTGCCTGCCTTCCTCTTTTGCCTTATCACTGAGCAAATGAAATCGTTTGCAGGTCCTGGGCTGCTTTGGAGAGATGTTGGGCCACTGTGTGTACTCTGTGACTAGCAGCCTGCCAAACAAATTGGGCAGTGTCCTCAATTTACTTGGTTGTAGGGCCAGTAAAAGATGTATCTTTACATTTCTAAGATTTAACTCAGGGCAATGGAAATTATTTTATCAAAATATATTAACATGTAATTAGCAATTCTGTTCCAGGTTAAACCCTAAGAATGTTAATCCTATGGGATTACTAACTTGGATTTATTCAAGAAATAGTATTTTAAAGCAGGTATTTTTAAAAAGGGGTTTTTTTAAGTTCCTGAACTCAATGTAAACCACACAGCAAGGGGAGAAAGGCATGGAGCAGTCCATTGCTGGCCTCCCTCAAACTGAGCTGTGCTCTGCTAAAATAGAACATCTTATGGAAGAAAAGTGTTCTCAGGTCTTTTGTTCTGAGAGAGTCGCAGAAAAGATAGGTCAAAGTTTTAAATAAATCTCTTGGGAGTGTGTATTCATATCTTACCTGATAAATCAGTGCACCTCTCTTCACTAGTAGCTGAAGATTGAAGATGTGATTCTATAATAAGGATGTTTTGGCAGTAGAACTTGTAAGAAGTAAAATAATTTGTTGGTCTATGTAGGAATTTAGGTGTGTTTGACTTGGAATGTGAGAACCACCTCACTTAATCCTGATTATAGGAATAAAGTTATTCACAGGCAGTGCAGGAAGGGGCTGATTTTGGTTGCTGTGCTCATAGGGGTAGCTGCTCCCAAGCCCCAGCAGTGTTTCAGGCCTGCCCTCACTTCTGCGGGCAAAAGAAAACAAACAAACAAAAAAACCCCAAACAAACAAACAAAAAAAAAAGTAAAAAAAAAATTGAAAATTCCCATCTCTGGAAATATTGTCAAGTTGGATGGGACTGTGAGCAGCCTGATCTGGTTGAAGGTATCCCTGCTCTTTTCAGGGAGGTTGGACTAGATGGTCTTTAAAGGGCCTTTAAATCTAAACCATTCTATGATTCTGTGATCTTACTAAAGTGGAAATTATCATGTATGTCTCCCATCAAATGCTTTGTGATCAACAAAATAGAACCAGATGTAAGCACAAAGCAAACCCCTGTCTCCCAAGGAGTTTCAGAAGTTAAAATGGACACATGGGTAAGTTTGGAGATTGGCTGCAAGGTCAGGTGAGTAGAGCAACATTATTGCTTGTAAAAATAATTGTGTTGATTTTTCTCTTCTGTGAATTTTTTTCAGCACAGGCTTTTACCATCTATTGGAAGCAGAGCACTTGTGCTCTGAAATGAATAATTAGCTGTTGAAGTAGGTCTGTGCTGTGTCAGTACTGTCTTCCACTTGTCTTCCCTTATGTAACAGACAAATTGAAACTGAAATGGGGAAAAGTTACTAAATTCTATACAGAGGTTTAACTTTTAAGTGAAAATGGGATTGTGATGTTAGAAAGATGCTGCTTGGCAAAGACATCTTTTGTCCTAGTGTTCTCCTAGTAATCATATTTTCAGCAGTATTCTTGCAGAACTGAATTTCTGAGCCTATTTCATTTAAAAAGTAATATTTTAAATTCTAACATGGTGCCACTAACTGGCTACTTTTGCAAAATGGTACCATGAGAAACAAATAATTTAATAGTAATAAGGACATTAAATTCAGCATTCTGTGGCTCATATAGGGTTTGTATTTTAGTAAAATATGCACATTTAATTTTTTCTAATGTAATTTGCATAAATACTGAATATGGTTACTCTTTTTTGTCTATAGTTGCAGTTATTGCCACTTGTATTAAGCTGTTTTGCAACTTGTCCAGCTCTGTGGAATACAGCTAACTGTATGTTGCTATAATACACTTTTTTATTAAAAAGCATAATTATTTATAAAACAAATAATGAAAATCCCGGTTCTGGTAAAGTTTATTCAGCTACACAATATAAAACTAACCACAGGAGAATGAAATCTGTGATGGAAGGGAAATTTAATTTGGAATGGTACAGCTCTATTAGAGGAATGTGTGTGATAACCATGAAGACCTGTCTCTTTCACTGAGAACTGGAATAGTGAAGACAAAGGAAGGAAACTAAGGAGAGGAAGATCACTCATAACCTAAATGTTGAAATTCGCACTCAAAATTAATGAGCGACAGGTTATTATCAGCTCAAGATTTTAAAAGGTAAAGTATAATATTTCTCATTAACCTTCTTTAATAATTTAAATTTTATGTGTGTTTTTCCATTTCACCTTTTCATGCCCTGCCTTCCCCTTTATATACTGTAGACAACTCTGCTAGTTTTTCATTTCCAAGCTGTGTTACTTAGAGGTACTCAATTATATATCACAATGGTATCTTTCTTTCCATTTACTGAGTGACAGTGCATATCATTTCTGCATTGATTCATGTGTTAGGTTGCTACAAATGCTTAGGCTTAAGACCTTGATATTAATTCCTTATCCACAGCTATTTATATCAGGAAAAGTCAATTGTCTGAGCACTACTGGAAAGTAAATGCAAGAAGTGCCCTGATACCATTAAATCAAATTCACTGAAAAATATAAGAAGGAAAATTTGTGCAAAGTGAAGATATATGGCTGCAGTCGGATATATGATGTATGGCATGGAGGCAAGCCTTGTAGCCTGCTTGAGCTCAAGTATTTTTATTGCTTATGCAGAAATTAGTTGCATGTATAATCTGACAGCAGGTCACACAGCAGTTTCACTTGAACAGTTATGGAACTTTGACCTCCAGATTGCCAACTTACTGCAGTTGGTGTTTTCCTTTGCTGCAGGCACTTGTTTTTAAAGCTGGTGACTATTATCATATGCTGTTCTGAAAGGAAGCAAAGGGTATAGCTACCAACAGTGAAACTGTGGCCAGCACATAAATAATGTCATTGTTCTAAGCAGTCCCAGATAGTTGCAGGGATAGAAGTTTAGGCTCCTGATGACAGAGCCTCTGCAAAGGCAAGGCAGAAGGCACAAAGAATTGAGGAACAAATCTTGATTGTACTTTCTATTTGCTCCTTGTTGCTCAGACCCTTAAGTGCCAAGGTTGCCAAGTGGCTTTAAAATTTCTGAGACTATTTTTCCCAAGCGAATAAAAGCAGTACAGAGCAGCACATTTGTTATAGTTTTGTGTTTAGCTGGAACATAGAGGGACTTCTGAGGGCAAAGCCCTTGTTTTGGGACCTGACTCAAGAAAGCATTTTTGCTTCCTCTTCTTGTTACCAAAAATAAAAAGCATTATTAAGCAATGATGTTTGCAGCTATGCCAGGGAAGCTATTTTGCTCCCATGTGATTGTATAGAGTATTGTCAGAGAACACTATGAAAAGGACTCAGAAACATGGGACATTGAGAGAGGACAGCTCAGAGGGCACACAGGCTAAGCTAAAGCCTGAGATATCAGTTCACATAAGAGGCAGAGACTTCTGAATCTGAAAATGAAAAGTCTAAACGTCAAAGGTAAAGGAATGATAAAAGCAGCTGTCAAGGGTGGGGTGGTCAGCAGCTGGATTCCCAAAACACCAAAGAAATTAGGGTGACAAGCAGGAAAAGGGGTACTGTCAAAAGTATCTACTATGGTTTCAGGATAAGAGAGAGGGAGAGGAAAACAGGTTTATAGAACAACATGAAAAGAAGGCAGATAGGATTTAGAAACAGCTTCACTAAAGGAGAAATCAGTTGAGTGTTCTAATGATGGAAGGAGAAGAATAAGTTTGAATGAGGGAAAAGGGATCTGACAAACTTGAAACTTTCTTCTTGTTAGCTAGCTGGAGGTGACAAGGCACACCTTCAATTCTGGTGCTAAAAATGGGAGCTTGGAGTACAGCCAGATCACTCAAAGGCAGAAATTACTTTTGGATATACTGAGAATAGGTGATATCATTTAGGTGAAAGAGAGAAAGTCCACGAAAAGAGGCTGCAGGAAAAGGAAATCTATCTTTTTATCACCTTATTCAATCGGAGGAGAAGTAGTTACTGCTTCTCCTTTCTCCTTTGACATTATATAGACTGATAGGTGCAGTCATAGAAAATATTTTAAAAGTTATTATGATGATAAGATTTGGACTTTGTCATCCTGGTCACTCAGATATGTCAAATTTCAGTGAAGGAAAGGAAAAATATGTTGTAGATTGAAAAGGATTAGAAGTAGTAGAACAATAGAAATTACTTTGCTATACAAAACACTGAAAAAGTTTTGGAGAGGGGTTGACTGGAACGGGTTCACTGATGAAGGTGAGAGGCTGAAAATGAGAGGAGACAGTGTGGGGAGTGATGTAGGCTGACCCCTACTCTATGTGAAATGCATGGTCAGCTCAGTATTTCTTGGCACTGTGAACAAGGTTGAGTTTTAATGTCTAAGAGGTGAGGGGAAAATAAATTTCCTCTCCCAGAGAGGATGAAAACCAACTCTTGTGACTGCTGCTACCTGCCAGAGAGTGAGTAAATCTGCAGCTATTGTAGACAAGTGCCATGGCTACTGCTCTGAGACCAAGCAAGTCTGCCTTTTCTTGCTTTCTTATGTTAGGCTTTTTCCATCCCATTAGTCTAAAAAGCTATTTATCTTTTCTCCCCCTCCCCCCCAGTAATTGTTTGCTTTGATAATAGTGCATACAAATGAGAAAAGATATCATTCAAATTGTTAAAGATAAGAACACAGACAGGGATTAAATCACTTGAGAAGGCATCAACAAAACTGATTATTTTTAATGGAAAGATGAGAAGGTATGTTTCTGTTTTCTGAATAAAAACTTTTCCTCACTACAATAGTAAAATTAAGTCTGTCAGTAGGATTGATTTAAGGATACAGGTGAGGAAGTACTTCAAGATATCTGTTTTATGTTGGCAGCTTCATTCAATACAGTCCATTAGTTTTTGAAGGCTCCAGCAGAGTCGTGCTGGCTTGAAAGTTTCTCAGAGTTTTCATGCTAATTGGTAGAACTTTTTGTGCCTGGGGTCATCAGGAGCTCAATATCTGTCTTTGGGGCATCACCTCCCAGGGACATCCTTCAGAATACTGAAGAAGCCTTGGTGACTTCAGTAAAGGACTCAAAACTTATTTAATCTTGATTTGAGAGCTCAAATGCAAGAGAAGCTACCACAGGCCTTATTTGCAATGATTAATTATTCACTATTTAAAAAAAGATGAACCTTCCTTTCAGCCTTAAATCTGGAGCTTGCAGCTGTTGCATTGATTATGGATTGCTATGTGAGACTGTAGACCTTCAGAGAAAAAACATACCTGAGAGTGTATGGTGATCAAATTACATTTTAACATATTTGGATAAAAAAGAAAGTAAATGTTTTTAGAACTGCTTATTCTTTAAACAGCATTTAATTGCACTAAGTACTGTATATTTAACAGGAAAGATCTTTTTACCCATTTCCCTCAATTTTTATGCTTAATTTCTTTCAATTTTTTGAGGGAACATGATGACTTTTTTTTTCTAGAAGAGATTCATTTAGCTGAAGATTTTTTTTTTCTTTTACAGTTTTACTGACTGTAGATATGGTACAGAGTAGATAACTTTTGATGCAAAGAATATTTATGTATGGTGATTATATAAGTGAGAGGTATGGCTGCACAACCTGAGCATGTGAAAACCTGCTGTACATGATTTTTAATATGCATAAAGCTTCATAACACATGTTATTTTGTGAATTGATACACAGAATAAATCCTTTGATGAACAATAATTGCATTCTCAGAACCAAATGTGGATTGATTTCACCAGTGTGAAAAAGAAAATATACAGTACAGAAGTTCTTAGAGCAGCACTTTGGTAAAGCTGGACAGAAAAGTAGCAGTAGAACTAAGTGAGATTTTATACTTCTGCAGCACAGCTAAGCAATGAGCCAGACCTCAGTGTTTTAATATGCATGAAGTATTCTATGCTTTAATGAGATCTTGTTCTTTGGCTCTGAAGATTGTTAGTGCCCTGGTGAATAGCCCTTCAGACTTCAGGCATACAATGAGAATTTGCTCCCTCTTTCAATTCTTCAACTTCTTGGATAGAATTCATTATTTCCCTAAATATAAGCAGCTGACAAAATTCATTATATATTATAGTACCCCTTTTTGCTATTTTTAACTCCATCCCATTAAGTGGGTTACATGGTGTCCTTTTGTAATTAAGTGCAGATTAAATATCATATTAAAAATATAAGAAATGACACCGTTTCAACTGCCATTATGAAAATTTTAAAGGCAAAAGAACAATTCTGATTTTTTTCCAGAAATGTTGGTCAATAAAATAAATAAATCTTGTCCTTGTTGCTGTGATTGTAGAATCAAAAATGTAAAGATGGCATGTGCTCTGTTCTTTTCCACTTAAATGCCTTTAAGATAATTCTTTTTTTGCCTGTTTTATCCTTCTTTGAGAAATAATGACTTCCTTCCAAGAGTTTTGTTGCATATGTGTTATTTGGACACCAGGAAACCAAAATATTGGTTGAGTCAGGGAACAGAGAAAAAAATGGGATTTGCATATTAATTTGGTAAGTATTGTCTTTATTTGATAATGAAATAGCGTTTCTATTTCCACCAGCTACATAGAGTGAAACCAATCCATGGAAATTACTGTTAAAATTCTGCGTGTTTTAAAATTTGATCAAGACAAGCATTATGGACCCAAAACTTTCTTCATATGAACTTGCAGAGTCCCAAATCTAAATTCAACCTATTTAATATCAGTCAATTAAGACTCTCAATAGAAATAAGAGAGTTCTTCCATAGATTTGATTCCCACCTAAGACTTGCATCACCTGTGAAAGCACTCTCTGCCCTTGTTGCCATAAGGCAAGGCAGCCACTCTCCTGCTCCAAGTGCCCCTTTAATGCCTAAAGCTATAAACTTGGAATGTAAACTTGGTGGTCCTCACTGAGCTCAGTGAAGCCAAACTGCTCAGTGTAACTTGGTCCTCTGTCTTTGGAGTTAAGCTCTACGTTTGCCTCCTGCTTTTCTTTGAGTTTGCTTCAGGTATGGTTTAAGTATAAAGTAAGTGTGTGTTACTAATTTTCTCAATCTGGATCCTAGAGAGATTTCTTTGGGTAATACTGTTGCTAATTCTAATTTATCCGATTTCAAACTAAGTCACCAACTGCATGACTCCTAAGAGCTAAATTCTGTTCCCCAGGTTGGGCTGTAGTGACAATCAGCCCATTCTGTCACCAGTGCTCAAGTGAAGCTACAGCATTTTCTGGAAAAGAACAAAAAGCAGCTATCATACTACCCTTATGCACCTGAACAGCTGCATTAGACTTAGTCATTATCAAGTCCTTAATGATGCCAATTTATCAAATTAGCCTTAAAATAATACATACCTTTTCCCAAATGCTATACCATTAGCATGCCAAATTCTGACTGTCTTTATCAAATAGTAAAGTTTTCTTTAAAATGAGTCTTTCCACTCACCCCCAAAAAGGTGAAATGCGTTTGATATATTCTACATTTTCATTTTGTTTCATATGAATTGAAAAATATTTAATTGCACAAAAATGTGTTTCCCTGATTAACTTTTAAATCTGATTTCTTCCTAAAAGTGATTATTGCAGATGCAGTCCCACTCAGCAGATTTGTCATGACAAAATAGCCATAGTTTAGCCTGGAAGGTGGAAAGTGGCTGAATTTGAGGTCATATGTAAAGAGTTAGATATTTCAGCTGGAAAAAATTCTTTCTAAAGAACAAGATCAGGTTAACTCTGCTTAAACCAGACAAACCAGCAATTTGGAATTCTTGTTGCAGTGCATTGGCATATATGGAAGATGTTACTTTTTGTGAAAACATGATATGGTGTTCCAAAGTATTTTCACTGCACATACATTCCCTGCTCTGCCCAGCTGATGACAGTATCTCTAAAAGTGCTCAGCAAAGTAGAAAATTAATAAATACATATATATGTTTATGTGTGTATGATTTATATAGATATCTTTTGAGAGGGTAAGCCTTAGGCACAAGTATGAAAAACGCCAAACACTTGGTTTTTAAAATTTTAAAAGTTTAATAATAATAAAATGGTTATAAAAATAGCAATGCAAATAGAGTAATAAAATTTAGAGTTAGGACAATTACAAGACAATAAAAAGCAAAGAATTACGGACATCCGGATGCTCTCGGACACTAAGTCACAACAAGCATTGACATGCCTTGTGAACAAAGGAATAACCCTTAAAAGCAATAACCTGTTGCATATTCATATATCTCATACATGATGCATAAATTCCTTGCAAATTAAGAACTTTTCTAGTTTTTCTCAACTTCTTCCCCTTAATCCTGGTGGTTCCATAAAGACGGAGAGAAGGTGGAAGAACGTTTGTCTTTTCCGATAAGGAGGCAGTAACTCTTTATGGGCCCTTTCGCTGTTATCTCTGTGCGAAGAATTTCTTGATTATCTCATCTCTTTCTTGAGCTAGTTAAAAAGTATCTTACATAGCATAGTTTCTATTTTAACATTGTGTTATAACCTGAAAATATATTTAACACACTACTTAAGAGAATTAATACAGCATAACTTTCTAACATTACACATATAATATTCATTGTAATATTTGTGAAAAGCCAATCATAAAGTATGCATTTTTCACAACAAGGAAGTACTTACATATCTGTTATTTTGCAAAGCCTTGCAGACTATGCTGACCAAATAAGTAAGAATTGTTCATTCTTTTCTGACAGTGGGGATAGAAAGGAATGAGACTAACCTTCTGATTCAATTGCTTTTCTTTACAGCACTGAAGTAGGAAGGAACTTTCTCCTAGTTTGATGCTGTCTGGCAGCTTTAGTTCCCCTTTTGCTGAAGACCTAGAATCTACTTTGATTTCATATTTGCAGCCTATTATCTTTCTTTCATATTGCTAGGTTTTATAACTATTGCAGTATTGGATCTTAGGATCTAGATTGAAGTCTTATTGTTCTGGGCACAGTGAATACAAGTACAAGAACCAGCTTCCACCCTGAGAAGCCTTAAAATACAATCTGCTTTTCCACAAGCTTTACAGTTCTGTAGGCTGTCTTTGTTAGCAAGTAGTGTGGAGCAGTGGATGTGGATCTGCAGGAGCAAACAGGCTGCAGGTACCCACTGTGTGGGTTTTGAAGGGGTGATGAGTGGCTTTACATCACACTAGTTAAAATTTCATTCTGTGAACTAATTGCCCATTCATGGTTGATGTGCACTTCCAATTTAGTTGGCCCTTAAACTAATTGAGTCAGTGCACATCAAACCTGGTCCATAATGTAAACCAAATCAGGTAAATGGGGACAGTGAGATTTGCTTTCAAAAGTACATTCTTGAGCACAACAAGCAAACCCAGGACTGTTTGTGTAAGACTTGCTGTTGTAGTAGCACAAACATGGTCTATGTCCAAGACCTATACATGCTTAGTGCCTAGGGAATGCATGTATCTAAATGGATCCAGTTGACCCCAGTGGCTTAACATCTTCTGCTTAGTTTCTATGATTTTCTGTGCCCAAAACACAGGCCTTAATGACTCTCATACACAACACTCACAAGTTTTTTGCGTGTGACAGTGCCTACCTTGAGCACAACTCAAGAAACACTGTTAGAGCAGAGGGCTGAAACACATCCCCATAAACACACAAATTACTGTTGCCTTTTGTGTTGCTCTTGTTTTGCCCCAGACCCCCAGATAATTGTAACAAAATATCTGAGTTTCTCTGTCCTAGATTGCAAGGCAAGATGTATTCAATTGCCATCTGTTAGAGGTGTGGCAGTTGTCTTCTGTTAATTGGGCAGTTTTCTTTATCTCTTCCACAAACCAATCCTCCCCGCCTCCCGGGGGGGGGGGACATCTGCTGTTAATGGCCCATTGAATGTCACTGCATGACTGACAAAAATTACAGCGTCCCATTGTGAGATGCTCTGCCCAGAGGGAGGAGCCAAGCATTCCTAGCTGGATATAATCTGAGTTTTTGGGACACCAGACTCAGCCTTCCCACTGGATTCCCAGAGGAACAACTGTGTTTTTCCCACTGGATTGTCAGAGGAAGACTACACCCTTCTACAGGATCACTGCTCCAACAGAACCACATCTGCCACTCCAGGAGAACTGCAGCCACTGCAGTTTGGTACCAACACCCTGACAAAAAGGGTGTCAGGTTGTATTCTGATTCTGTCTGTGGTTATTCTTTTGTATTATTGCATGTATTTTGTTTTGTTTTTTCTTTTTCCCTTTTCCTAATAAATTGTATTTCTGACTTGGAGTCTCTCACTGGTTTTGCTTTCAAACCAGAACACTCCCAAGCCTTCTGTTACCAACACATAGTTTAGTTCTTAAACACTCAACTTTTGTCCATCTTCAATTTTAATCCAACAACAGTTGTTAATAAACTGTAAGACCTAAGGCGGAGATGAAAAAAGAGCAGTATATAGTGACCCAGACATATCAAAGCAGCCAGTTTATGCTAAACATAATGAAACTGCATAAACATGTTGGGTAATTAGAATAAACATGCACAAGAAAATATTTCCAAAATTCACTTCTCTTCTTAGTAGATATTGGACGGTTCAGTAAAAAAAGAACAGTAGCTGAAAGAATTCAGTGCCAGGGTTTACATTGGAAATTATCAACAATTCACCCTTCATGTGGCTGCAGATAGAAGGCCAAGAATGAGAAATAATGGTATTATTATTTACCAAAACATAGGGTTTCTGTTAGCTCTGTATGTCTCTGTTAGCTCTGTATTTGCTATTGCTGCACTAAGGACACTATTTCAAGACTGTTGGTTTGCAAAATACGATACTTTCATTTTACCATCACTCATGTAAACTGGATGTTCTACTGATGATGCTTTAAGGATAAAATTATCTCTAACAAAAACAGAATAATATAAGAAAAGTCAAGTTGATTTTATTAACTTCAAATGGTAAAATATAGTTTCAGCCATTACAAATAGAATTTCTGATGAAGCTCACTATGCTTCAGAAACAGAGTTAAAAGTAAAAATTTATTACTTACAGTACCACATGGCTACTTTTTTAAAGTACAGCATAATCTTGGGAATTAGAGAAGCTTCTAGCTGGTGCTTCAGTATGAAGGCCAGAAATGCTCCTACCCCTACCCACCTGCAGAACGGAACTTGGCACCATTTCCCACAGGAAGCTTAGTCAGCTCTGTTAAATAAAGGGCAATAGTATGGTTTTAAATTGTATGAGAAAACTTAACACCTACTCTGCAGTTAATGTAGGGTACAGTCATTTTGAAAGAATAAAGTATTTGGGGAACACAACTCAGAGGGCTGAGCTGGTTTTGCTTGTAACGTCAGGGAAGCAGCACAGGTCTCGTGAACTATGGCTCTGCTGGCTCAGCTTGATTTCTAAGAAGTCTTAAATGTGTTTCTCTCATGCTCTGCAAGACTAAATAGGACATACATATAATCAAATATAAAGCCATTAAAGCTGCAAAGCTGTACAGTCAGTTTCATTTCTTGGCTTAAAGCACTAGTGCATAGTTGAAATTCGAGATGTAAGGCTACAGTGGCACAAAATGCAGCAAGTTCTGTCTGATGGAACCTCTGCATGGTGGGGTTGTTTTGTTCATTTTGGGTGTTTTTGTTTGGTTTTTTTTGTTTGTTTGTTTGGATTTTTGTTTTGGTTTTGTTTTGGGGTTGTTTTATGGAATATGTCAACTACTGAACCTAGAAATGTTTTTCACAAATAGGTATACCTATTTGATTTAGTAAAGTTTTCATAGGCACACTTTGGAAATTCTGGTGAAGAATGTGAAGAGATTTCATTGGCTTGTGGCTTTCATTTTTAAAAAATCAACCAAAAAAAAAAAACCCCACAAACAAACAAACAAAAACCCAAAACAAAACAAACAAACAAAAAAAAAACAACAACAACCCACCCACCTCAAAACCTAACATTTTGTATGGAATTTAGAAATATAATCATCTTGATCACAATATCTTTGATATTTCCTGTGTCGGCTACTGAGAACTGGACATAGTCCAATGAACTCAATGGCTCAGAAATGCAGATAATCACAAAATCATAAAGGCTGGGAACCTACAAATTAAGCCAATGGAAACTGATGTAGAGTCTGGGGTATGCCATTCTTGCAGTGTATTCCAAGATTTTTGGTAGCTACAAGCTGGAATTAAAAACATGAATGATAATTGAAATTAGAAATATAGAAATCTACAGCAAATTCTGCAGATATTCTAGTGAAGCTCCTTCCATGTACCCAAGGAAACAGCACTGTAGTATATTCAAAATACAGATAATAATTCTTAGAGATAATTCTAGACATACTTATTACACCAGGCATTATTTTTATTATTTTGATTGAATTCATGTCCATTTTATGTATTAATGTATTTTTGTAAAGAATATACAGTTCTTCAGAGCCTTTAAAATGAATGATTGGGAAAGATAAGTGCATAATTCGTGGACCATTTGCAGCCCACCATTCTGCACAAGAGGGAAAGTCTGAAGGAAAAAAAAAAAAAAAACATCACCTGTATAATTTAAAAGAAGTTGTTGTGATGTTAAATAGAATTTCCACAATTTCCTCTGGAATGTGAGTTAAGTCTAAAGGAAAACCATGCTGAAATACTGGAGAGACTTCTGACCAAGGCAATGGAGGTTTCACAGTCAAGAGTGACAATTTCTAAATATAACTGCATAGTCGCACACTGTTTCTTGCAAAGCTGTAACAAACTGCCATCCTAACAATCTCTTATTGTACAATTGCACCTTTAATTGTCACCCACTACAGAAGTCCTTGTTGGTCATGGCACTTTTTAATCTTGTCTACTGTAAAACTACAGGAAATATTGTAAAGGAACATTATAGGAAAAATAAGTGCTATTTTTCAGGTTCTCTGCAGGAGACCAGAGCAAGCTGCCAGGCAGAAATTTCAAAAGCAGACTTGCTGTCTGAGATGCTATGGGAGAATGGAGCAGCTGAGGAACAGAGAATTACTGTTATATAAGCTTTCTATTTCCTGGCTGAACAAGACAGGTCTCTTGTAGAAACTGAAGCCACACACTAACATGAATCCCTAATATGTGTGACAAAGCATTACAGTGAAGTGGGAAAAGGCATCCAAGTGTCACAGCTCTGCAGGATGTGCCCCAGAGAGACAGCTGCCCCACGTGTTTGTCTCTGGGGTGCATCAGATGAAATGCAGGTGAGTGAAATTGTTTTACTGATAAAAAACTTTCACACAAGAAGCAGAATGGGCAAATCTGGTTTGTAGGGACAAAGGAAGGGATAAATGGTGCTGGGCCAACGTGTTCTTTCTTTCTATCTGGTGCCTTCCATGGCAGTTTTTGCCAACTCCTTTGCAGTGGGATGCAGTCACCAAACTGTGAAGTTCGTACTTCAAGGGGAAGAGCAAAGAGAGATCCTGACAGAGTACTTCGGTGGATTCAGTTCAGCCTTCTTGGTATCTTAAGGAGGAGGGGGAAAAGACAAAGTAAGTGGAGAGGGAAAAGAAATTCCTGCTCAATCCAGAACTGGGTAAAGTTGATGCAAAACTTGGTTTGATTAGCATGTGTAGGAGTCATTTGCAGTCATTTATCTGCTTTTTTTCCTAGTGCTTTTGTCCTAAACTTATTTTGCACTGCAAAGTAAGGCAGTTATCAGCTGCTTTTCTGTTATCCTCTGAGGGGAGCATTTTCTGCAGCTGCTGAATTGCACTCAGAACAGTGGAGAATGATCACCATGATTTACAAGAGGCTTCTGGTCAATACCATGCTGAGGAAGTGAAGGAGCAGGGGCTGATCAGACAAAGATAACTGCTTCTGCCTGGAAGTTAAACGGCTGCCCTTGAGGGGAGACCACATAGGGGCTGCAGGTTCAATCTCTCCAGGGATGTGGCAATCACTGGATGGGTCATTTACCTGAGGAGTCTGGAGATAGCAATAACTATTCATTACTGCAAAGCTATCAAATTGATGACTCTCTTTTTTCCTTATTTTCTTGGGCTTAGCACATAGAGAGCAAAACAGGAAAGCCACTATATTAAACAGCTCTTAAATAAGGTGTAACAATGAGCTTTGTTATAAGTAGTTTATAAATGGTACTGAAGAAGAGTAAAATCCAGAGGGCAGACTCTACTGCTGTTAACACAAATTATTTCCACTCATTGGTTTGCAAAGTTGTTAGTCCAAACTAACTGAACTTCCTGCTTTGGAGAGAGTAATGTCGCAAGAGATTGACCGTCTTCCCTTTTGAGCACAGGAGTAAAAGGAGAAAGACGGGCATTCGAATTGGTGTAATCCGAAGAAAGGTAGACTCATGCCAAAGAAACCTGAAGTTCGAACTGCCTGGGGCACTACGTGGCACAAGAGTTTAAACATGTTATTCAAACTGCATGGTTAAAGAGCATAGGTTATAGAGGCCAGACAGCCTAGACCCAGTAAAGAGACAGCTGTTCCAGTGTCGATAAAACTGATCTGTTGGCTTAGACATCTAGCTGGGATGCAGAAGAAGTGTATTTTGTATTCTATTTCAAGTTTTATAAAGACAGCCCATGCTCCCTGGACAGATAGTTATCCAACTTCTTCTGTGGTTCCTACTTGAGAAATTGGTGTAATAATTCTCTTGCTTCTGGTCATGTGCTGGTAACCAACAGAAAAGATCACTGACATGGTGCTTTGACTCTGTGCTCCTTCCACTAAAAGTTCAGAGAAACAAGGATGAATGTGTTTTTTCTGTGGGCTTTGCTTATGAAATATGTACTCACTGAAACCCATTAATCGAAGTAGAGGTTGATGCATGGTTATTTGCTTGATCTAATGTTTACTGAAGTCAGCTGAAATCTTTCACTGGGTGTTTAATGTCTTCCCCTCCCTGTCTTGCTGTGATGCTTTATGATCAGTGGAGCAGCTGAGGAAAAATGCTTGCGATTAAAAGCTCTTAGGGTGAGTATTGAGGCAACAGGGATCCAACAAAAATAATCTGAAGGGTCACATAATTTATATTTTAGAAGTAATTGTAGCCCTACAGCAACAGTGTTAGTGTAAGGACTGTTGCAGCCTTGATGCTTTAAAGGTATATGGGAAATAAGGTTGTTTAACTCAAGGTCTAAATCAAATTTAAATGCATTTATTCTAACCTTTATTACACTTATCCCCATAGTCTGAAATGCAGAATAGAATGCCCAATAAGCTGAACACTGACCCAATGATCTTTGTATTTTATCAGGTAAAGTAATTGAATTATGAAATTGAAAATGCTATTTTTTCAACTTTTGGAACTCCTTGCTTGAGACATAACCTTCATTAGATAACACTGTCTTGAATTTGCCTTCTTTTCCCACAAAGATTTATAACAATAACCTGGAATACAGGCGAGGAACAGAAGCAGGAGGAGCATGTTGTACAAGGAAAAGCTGTGTCCAGCCACAGACCACCTAGCCCTGCTCCAGGACAAGTGGTCCTGGTCACAGAGAGGAGCTCAGTGACTGAGGAGTCACATTCAAGCTCTGGGGACACCAGTGTCAGCTCCAGACAAACTCAATGCGCAAGCATGTGGGCAATGCTGAAAGAAAGGGAAGAAGTTCCTGAAATTGCAGGATTTTGTTTGGACAGGAATGAGGAGGATTTCAGTTTTTACTCCTCTTGGGAGAAATAAAATTGTAGTGTATTCTCCTTTCTCCTTCACTCCTGTTCTGTGATTCACAAATCCTGACTTATTTTCTTATGTGTAAGAGCTACGTGATGAACTCCAGTCATAACTTCGGCATGTTCAGCCTCCTTTCACATCAATTGCTTATTTAGGAAATAACTGGAGGACTATTTGTAATTACCATGACACATTCAGTATGTCCATAGAGTGTTTAAAAGGGGTTTACTATTATCTACTTTCTTTATCTTTCTGTTCATAGTTTCCAGAGTGATTTTTATGTCTTTAAGACAAATTATGTGATGAACCTGGCCTGACAAGTAGCATTTAGACCCAAGGACCAAAATTTCTAAAACGTGTTCAAGTTCTACAGCTATGGGATTTTTATGAATGAAATAAGAAGCAGGCACAAGAGGTCTTCAGGTAAGACACTTTCTACAGTCTCAATAGTAAGTGAAAATGTCTAGAAAATTCTGCCATCACTTGATATTTATTCTTCTGTCCTTCGTGCATTATCTTTTAGACTATGTTTTCTATGCCATATTGTTATGCAGTGGTAAAGGGTTCAAAAAAATGAAAAATTATTCAAATGAAAACTGCGAATATGACTATGACTTGCCTGGTTTGTACAGATAAGAGAGCATATGAAATATAATGTTATCAGTTTAATCCATGTTACTTTGGACATTACCACACTTATAACAGTAGATTTCTGCTCTGTAGTTTTGTACCAGCTAAGTTGCTTAGCAACCTTAACTCCAAGATAACGATGTCTTGCTGCCTGTGATTAAAAAATAATTTTTCCTGTATTCTGTTTATGATATATCTAACTTACATATTTTGTTTGCAAAGTCTTTCCTTCAATTTTCATTTATGTTCCTTGAAGCACTTTATCTTTGAAATTCACCACAGTCACCTACTTGAGTAATGCAAGTAGCACAATAATCTTATGAGAAAACCCACACTATACAATAATGCAAAGAACATAAAATGGAGAAGCAGCCTATAGGGCTGCTCCTGATACTGCTGTATAAATCCTTAAAACCTTTTCAGCACAAGTGCGTTGCTAATAACCGTGGATAATGCTCTAGTCCTGTGGTTTAATTCTCCTCTTAAATAAATAAATAGAAACCTCTAGGACTTGCCCATATGTGATGCTGTGCTTTGGAACTGATCCAGAAAACTGAAGTAGTGTACTTTAGATGGTAGCAAATGCCTCTTGATAAAGCTGGGAGCTAGATCAATTACTTTAATAGTATTACAGAAGTCCACTGGACCTCAACACTAACAGTGTTGTGAGCTAGCGTCTGAAGGATGGCATTAATATATTTCAAAATATTCTGTTGATTCCTGAACAGCTTATCACCATGGTTACTGCAACACAAAATTAAACAAACAGGAAATAATTTTAAATTAATCCATGCTGAATAAGATTCTAATGGAATCCAGACTCCCATTTAAGCATTAGGACTCACAATCAAGAGTGACAGCTCTTTGGCTAATAATATAACCCATGCCTGCTGGAAGAGGAGGAGCTCTGTTCTGGGGTTTGGGGTGCCTATCATAAATTGTTGTAACTCTGCATGGTGTAGAGGTTTGTAATTGAAGTATTGATATTGGGATGGATGCAATGGGAATATCTGTATGTGACAGCACCAGAAGTTACAGCAAAATATTATGAGACTGGGATCTGTCTTGAATTCCCAGGACATGGTACCCAATGGTAACACTGAGGAGAATGATGTTTAAATCCATGTGAGAAAGGAGCACAGCACAGATGCTTCCTCAAGGCAAGACCCTCCATCCTAAACTCAGGATGCAACAAGTTGCAGTGCATCCTTTCCTTTTTCCCCCAACAGAAAAACTTACATTTCAATCAAACAAAAGAAAAAAAAAAAAAAAAAAAAAACCAAAACAAACCAAACAAAAAAAAATAGACAATGCATTATGAGCTTACCAAAAGCTTCTGGCACTACTGGAGTAAAAAGCAGAGTACTAGCTGTCAAAATTGGTTGTTTTTGTGCTTAAGTATTAACTTAATGCTACATTCAACTCTCTTCATCTAAGAGATGTGAAGGAGTCCTGTAGTATGGCATTTACCATATGCTGCTTTTAAGGGTTTCTAATGTATCAAGTTGTTTGCAGTTGCTAGGTGTTTATTTGAACAATTATCATTACTTAACAATTCAGCAATTCTGCTCTGAATATTTGGAGTAAGTTTTTAGTTACTGACCTGGACTGGCTTCTATTGCAGTGTTGGGTGTGTGAGGGTGTTACAGAAGCAGGAGGGGAAGGTATCTGTGATACACAATAATGTTAATGTCTGTAGTGAACATTCTGTAGACCAACAACTGAAAAATCTGAGCATTTCTACAGTGAATTCCTGCTGGATCAGCCTGGTGTTTCTTGAATATTTTTGTAATGAATACTTTAAAGAACAGGAGCTTTGCCTCAATGGAAATAGAAGTTGTCCCATGCAGGATATAGCTCCCCTACATGAAGCATTTGTTTCAAATGTCTGCCTGCCAGTTGTATAAAATCTGAGACTCTGCTTGGTGCTTTTAGTTTAAAGTGGAAACTCAGTCTGTTCATTCTATTGTTGCCATAGGTGCCACGGAATCTGAAACAGATGCCAAAACTATTCTTTCTAAGGAAGTTCATACAACCAAAATGCAAAACCTTAGCAAGAGCAATACCAAGGCATAACAGGAATACAGTAAAATCAACTTAAATACCCTCTTGAGTGACAGGTTTATGTCAAATTTACTTAACTTCACCAAACAAACATGTTTGTACAAGTAAATATTTGGCATCTGGAGATCCCCCTTGGCTTGAAACTAAGCATCAATTAAAGCACTTTAGCTTATGCTGAACTAGTCTGTGCTAAGCAATGAGAAACATCTTAACAGATACACATTTTGAGGATCTCATCCATTGATAATTATGAATAAAATGAATAGAATCTGGAGTACCTGACTTTGTAGTGACATCCCCAGGGGGGAGCTCACAGTGGTAATGCTGGCTGGCTCTGGAAATGAAGGTGCATTAAATGATAGTGAGTTGTAATGGGAAGTGAGCCTGGTGTGAGTCATCAGAAAAGAGTGACTGGGAAAGACATTATTTTTAAGGGAAGGCCTTTAACCCATGTACTTAGTGCACATGTAGTCACAAAGGAGTTTCACTCAGACTAAAAATCTTCAAAATTACATCTGGCATTCAAGAGACTTAGGCTAATCAAAAAGTCTTCACTGTGAGAAGTTAAAGTATTTTTTATTTTTGAATTATAGTTAATGTTTTTCCACAAAAATATTTTGATGTTGTTAGCATTTAAAGATGAACTTTGACAGCTAAATCTAGTTTTTGGTGGTAGTGTAAGAACATCTGAATTAAAACAGTCAAAACATCTCTCACATTATGCACTCACTCAAAATTCAGGTTTAAAACCTTGCTGGGGATTAATATTTAATATTTAGTTAAACATTGCCATTATCTTTGGAGCCACAGAATAAAACAGAACTTTAGTAATTGTCACAAAAAGTGACATGGAACAGCTTATTCCAGTGTGAATGAAGCTCTGAACATAAGTAGTTCTTTTAAAGAATAAAAAAGAAAGTACATTAAAGGTTCAGTATCACTCATTAATATTAGTTACTTCCAACATTGATCAGGAAAAGTGATTCTCTAAAACTATCTCAGAGAAGATGCTGTCATTTGGATAATTACACATGACCCCAATTTATGCCAAGATATATGTAGAAATAAACTAATTCTTACTGCTATTCAAATATTTATAAGTTTCCAGCTGAGTAGTGCTAATTAGACCTTTATACACTTACAAAGAAAATTTAAAATAGTGCATTTAGCTTGGCTTTTATAAAAACTTCATTTCTTTCCCCAAAGATGTCATACAGCAACACAGCTGCAGTGGCATCATGTGCAGAAGCCCAGGAGGTCTGAAGAATAAAGCAGTAGCTATTCTTTCCATTGCATTCAGATTTCCTATGGCTGTTGTTTTGCTGGCATCAATAGACTGTAATTCAGGCTTGAGGGGTTCAAATTGAATTTGAGTGTTTCCTAAAGCCTTTAAGAATAGTTACAGAGCAATGGCCTGAACACCAATAGCTACTATTCTACTGTCTGCCAGCTAACTACAACACTTTTTTTTGGAAACAAAAATCTTTCAAGTTCTGTTTCTTCTCCCACGTTCCCAGAGTATTAGTTTCAACTTAATGTGACTGTTACTTGGTAACATTAATATTAACATGAGGTTAGGGTTAGTAACATTAAAGACTAAAAAGATGACCTGGAAGTTAACTTGCAGGAAAAAAAGTCTGGTTCAGGCTTACATAAAGCTTCTGGCAAGAGAGAGAGGACTTCTAAATCCCTTTTCATTTATTAATGGCAGGGCTGGATTTGCACCGGACGCTGCAGAAACCTAAAGGAAGCCACCAGAGGGCCAGTAAAATACCAGTCACTGATAGCCCAGATCAGTTTCTTCACCCAGATCAACACTTCTGCCAGTGCAAGGGGAGGATGGCACGTGGTAAGAACAAGGAACAGATGATTATTTCTTCTGGTGCCAATGCACTTCCAACTTAAACTTTGTGTGAAAAGAGAAGATAGTTGTGTTTGGTGTAAAGGAAATTCTGCATGAAGATTAAGTGGAAGAGAAAGAAACATTTTCTTCCATTCTACCTAATGTACCAGTAATTCTTCTGGTTGGATGGAAGTGTATTGTTCTGAGGCCTGATTTCTGGGTACAATGTGCTTTTGGAAACCTTGTTTCTACCTGAGCCCTAGAGATTTCCTCTGAGTAAAAGAGGGACAGAGCATGTAACACATGTGCATCTGTGCATGCATGTGCGTGCTACACAACTGCTCTGCACCTTGGTAGTCAGTTGGACTGGGGAATAGATGGGGCAATACTTCCATCAAAAGAAAAACACACACCCTGAAATTGGTGATTCTAAATGTTTGTCACTGGCTAAAATAAATATCTCACTTGTTACTGTTTGATAAGTAGAGTGCTGCAATAACCAGTGCTCTCTCTGTAGTAGCCCTGTGCTTCAGGCAACAGTCCTTTATAAGAAGGTGCCTTAGGTGCTAAAATGCCTTATATTCTTAGTAACATGCTTGTTTTTCTTATTTTGCTTATGGATGCTTATTTTTCTGTAATAAAGATGAGCAAGGGAATGCCGTCACAATTTTTTTCTTGAATTCTTTAGTAGACTTTTGTGCTGTGAATGGCTGCTAGGAAAGTACAAATTGCTGCTCCCTCACAAAGAACACACTTCCTTCTCAATCTATCTTCCCTCATCCTCAACCTCTAAATGAGGATTTCACCTATTTTTGTGTGTGTTCTTAAGGATTACAAGTTAACATTATCTTGCATATTTCTTCCTTTGGTTTGGTTGTGTTAAAACGTACAACTACTTGAAGGAGAAGGTTATATGAAAGATTGGTACCTATAACATCTGTTAAGTCTTAATGTGTTTAATTCAGCTATGGCTGTGCTAGTTTTTATCTAAACTGAATTCTAAATGAATTTCAGTGGTTTTCAAAAGCTTTATTTCAATGCATAACTTTTTTTACATATATAATTCCTTTTTTTTACAGAATTATTTAATTTATAATAGTCACACATTGATATGAGACAAATTAATCAAAGCAAATTAATTTATCATTTGGGTAATCACATTAATATAACTGCATAAAGTAACATAATCTTTCTGCAATAATATTGTAAAATGATACATCTTATTATCACATTTACTGTGACGTTTATGCTGTGTTTGACATTTCCCCATGGTCACACAATTCAGACCACAGATGATGTGGCCCCAGGCACTGACCAGTGGTCACCAGATCATATAGATTTGAAGATAGCAGTTAGTGCTGTCAAGGGTGGTCTGGATCTCTTCCTTTTTGAAATTTATTATTATGCTTAATTTTGATTTTCCCCTCCACCTTTTCTGTTTCCTGTCTTCTGTTTCTTCCCACATTGCTCAGGGAGAAACACTTCAGCCTGTCCTGAAGTGGAGACTCAAAGGAAGAGTGACCAAATGGGAATGTTCCTGAAAAATTACAAAGGGGGTAAGTACACAGGATACTTTCTAGTCTCCATCTGCTGAGAAGCTCAGGGACTTCTTGTTCTAGATACAATGCTGGAGTATTTAATAACTCTCAGTGGTTTTATTTTCTGTGAAGTTGTTCAGTGTCCCCTAGAGCTCCTGCAAATTTTTTGGCACCACCACGCCTTTTGGCATGTAGTTCCCTAGATCTCCTCTCTGCTACATGAAGAAAACTTTCATTTGTTTCCAGTGTAGCTCCTAATAGCTTAATTTGATCCCCCACAAGTTTTGTTTTGGAAGAGGCGGTGAATACTTGGTCTCTATCCAACTTCTCCATACAATTAATGATTTTGTATATCTTTGTCATACCCCTTTTTCAGATTAGAGAAAAAATACATCTTGGACAAGTTCAAGAAAAAAAACAAAATCATTTTTAAGGCTTTCAGGAAACACCACTGCTTAAGTACTACACCATCCATTGTGCAGAACAATAGGCAGCATTCTGCTTTGCTCCATGATTAATAGATAGTGGAGCTGTCTAATTTCATGTTTGTTATGCCTTTATCATCACTAGCAAGGAATTTACTTGTAAGGTAGCAATCCTTATCATGATGGGGTTTGCTGTGGTCTGCCAGTTTGTTTTGCAGGCAAAAAGAACCAACCAAATAAATTACAGCACCAAGCATAGCTAAGAGATATTTTCTTTTTCCCCATCTATTATCTTACTGAAACAGCTTTAGTGGTAAACAGTTAACAGAAACACTTCTCAATGTCTTTTTAAAAAGGACTGCCAATCACAATGAAAGTAAGGTAATCCCATCTCCAGTCAGACAACATCAATAATAATAAAAATAATTGATATCATTGATAATATTATTATCGATGCACTACTTGGAAAAATCCAGCAGTCAAATTAAATAAGAAAATATTGAGTACTTGAGTATAGATTAGATTGCATTAAGGGAAAAATGCCATGACTCCAGCTTCTTTTGTAATAAAGGAAATTTGCTTTCTTTACTTAATTTTATCACAGCATTATAGAATGGATGAGATTGGGTGGGATCTCTAGAGATGACCTGGTCCAGGGCTCATGATCACACATGGTCTTCAGAGAGGTTGTGGAGGCTTCATCCTTGGAGATATTCAAAACCTGATGGGATGGGGTCCTGGGCAACCTGTTGTAGTGATCACCTTCACATAAATAAACATTTTCTTGTGTTTAGCTGGAGTTTCCTGTATTTTAAGATGCTTCTTGTCCTGTTTAGATACTACTGAGAAGAGAGTGGCAGTTTTCTTTACTGAGGGTCAGATTCAAGTGAAGAAGGCATCAACTACTTTGCTCTTTTCTGTGTCCTCTCCTCTGTCATCAGTTCCCTGTCCTGCTCAAGAGTAGTCCTACAATTTCCCTACACTTCCTCTTGCTGCTGACCTACTTGTAGAAACCCATCTTTTTGCTTCTCACATTTTTCAATAATTCATCTGCAGATGAGTTTCAGTTTAAATGTAACAGATGACTTTAGATAGATATAGCTAATTCCAAAACTTCTTACAAATTAGTCTGGTCAAGTTTTACAGATGCTACTTGCTACTTATTTTCCTAAGGAAAAAAAAATGTCTGTATTGCTCAGCTTGGTTGTAGGTTATGTAAAACAGGTATCTTACTAGAATTAGCTTGTATATAATATATACTTTGATAAATATATTTTATTTCTGAGTAATGATAAAAAAATATTTGGTCTAGATGGTTTAGCATTCTAAAAGCTCTAGGTTAGAAAATTTCTTTGCCTCACAAATCCCTCCAACATCTACCACAGCACTGAAAATCACTATTGACTGCTATATAGATCTACAGACTGCATATTTCACGGTTAAAATACACCAAACATTTCAGAAATCTTAATGATTTTCCTCTGCGACTATTTCTTCATTTTGATATACTCACTGCACACTTCCCCACTGAGTCACTTTCTTGGATCATCAAACAATCTATAATCTGCATTTTACAGAACGGTTTTCAAAAAATAATAACCTACTCCCAAATGCAAAACAAGTGAACAATAACGAATTTGGCCCAGATTCAATTAAAAGTTTAGGCAAATGCTCAGATATTTTACCCCATGGAAGCACTTCTGAATGTGAATTGAAAATTAACCCCGTATGGGATTAAAATGCTGAACTGGAAAGTCATGTGAGCTCCCAGAAATCAAAGGTGACACTTGTATTTATTGTCTCATTAATTGTCCTCTTTTATGGCAATATTACGGAAGATTAGACTGGGGATGTGTTAACTTCCATGGCCTAGTTTTGGTAGTGGGGGGCTACAGGGCTGGCTTCTGCGAGGAGCTGCCAGAAGCTTCTACCATGTCTGGCAGAGCCAATGCCTGGTGGCTCCAAAGATGGACATGCTGCTGGCCAAGGCTGGGCCGCCTCGGTGATAACACATTTTAGAAGAAAGGAAAAAAATTATCGTGCAGTTGTAATTGCCAGAGAAGAGTGGGGTGAGAGCATGTGAACAAACACCAAGGTTGGTGGAAAAAGAGGAGCAGAAGGTGCTCCAGGCACCAGAGCTGGGATTCCTCTGCAGCCTATGGTGAGACCATGGTGAGGCAGCTGTGCCCTGCAGCCCATGGGATCCATGGGGGTGCAGAGATCCACCTGCAGCCCACGGAGGAGCTGTGGCTGCCTGAGAAGGGGCTGTGACCCTGTGGGAGGCCCATGGAGAGAGGAGCCCAGGCTAGAGCAGCCTGTCCTTCAAGGGCTGCACCCCATGCAAGAGTGACCCCACGCTGCAGCGGTTTGGGGAGGACTCTTCCCATGGGATGCACTCAGGCTGCAGCAGTTTGCAGAGAGCTGCTGCTCATGAGATGGACTCACACTGGAGAAGTTTATGGAGAACTGTCTCCCTGGGAGGGACCCCACAGTGTGGCAGGGGAACATCTGGAGTGGACATGATGTAACACGTAGAAGTAGAAGAAAGTGAAAATTTTTGTTAAAGATGACACTTTAAATTTTTGAGACACGTCTGCTTTAGAAAAACTTTGTAATTCCATTGTCTCACACTGCCAGCATGCTTCACAGAGGGCAAGCAGCATGTGGGGGAAGCAGATACTTAAAGCCAAGGCTGTTAATTTGCAGTGAGGTGATGTCTTCCATTCTTAATCTTTGAAATTCATTCAGTGTGTCCTAGATATGAGAAGAAAAGAAATGATGCACCATTTCTTTCAAAGCAATCTATATTTTTGAGGTATACACACGGATTTATGTGTATTTCTAGCTATTGTTCATCATTCATATTAGCAATAACTGACGTAAAATGTCACATAAGTTCTCTACTTTTATTCTTAATATATAGAATTTAAACAGTCTTGTTATGCTGCTGAGCTGTATTTGCAACATTTGTTAAGACTGACATCCCATACATAAAACATCTAAAAATTCAGCTTATCTGCTTTTGAGATGGCACAAATATGTTCAAATATTTTATGAGCTGAAGGACTCTGGGCTCCTTAGATTGAAGAGAAGCAGGTTATAATTGGTAGCTGGAAACAGTGTGATCATTGAAAAAATATACTACTCTGTATGTATTGACTTTTAAGAAGCAGGATTAATGGCCCATTCACTGTTTAGAAGACACTTCAATAAGTATTTAAAGATTCTGCTTTATTAGCACGAGGAATTTAGTAATAACAATATCAGAACTCCAGAGTTGTCAATGAAATCTCATATTTAATAATATTTAATATTTATCAGATTTTGCAGAAAACAAAAAGAAGATATAGTTGTGTGGTAAACATCTTCCATTTGTTACTGTTCGTAATATTGTACCTGTGCTTCTCTATTTTATTTTATCTTTTCTTAAACTATTCTCATTCAAGGAGGCTGCTCTTTTCTCAGACACAATGAATTCAGTCAACATGTTTCTAGAACTTACAAACCTGGAACAAAAACACTTGTCTCAATAAGTAAGTAAATCTGATAGGCCCTTTCCAAGTATAGTATCTGACAGAATAACTGAGATAAAAGTTCACTGAAAATAAAGGTTCACTGGAATTCTCAAAAAACTATTGTTTCATTTAGTGTGCCATGGCCATCACTATCAACTGAACATTTTTTTTTTTCTGAGTGTTTGCCTGATTGTGTTTCACATTAGCCTGACCTAATTTACCCACATCTGAAAGGCAATGCCAAGTTTCATTCCCTGTGAGTCAGCGTAGCCTCCACAGACAGCCTGGGGATATATACAGATCCAGTGAATGCAGCTATAGCCTTGTTTTATTATTGCTGGAATTTGACCTATAAGAAGGAAACTTGCTTCCATTTTTATCCTGCCAAAGCTGTTTCTTAAGCCAAGGAACCCAAATTCTGATTTTTCCTGAGAAAACAAAAAACTCCAACAAAACACATGCACAATTTCCCAGCCCTCTCTGCTCACCAAAATACTGTCCATAGCTATTTGTATAAACCTTGTTAATGCCCCTCAGTTAATGCCTCTTACTGTGACTTACTGTTTGGAGCTATCTTGATCTACTTTTTCTTCCTGGAGAAAACTCTTATAATCAATTTATTTCTATAAGGGAGAATCCCATAAGTCTTTGAAGAAATAAAATTTTAGCATTCCCATTAATATTTCTTCAGAATCTGGAGCACAGTGTCTGGTGCTTAGGTAGTTCCCATTTTAGTTTTCTCTAGCAGGGTGTTACTTTTTCAACTGATACTTAACATCACTTCTGAAATGGCATTTGTGGCCACAGATGCTATTCAATCATCATCAAAGGTAATGGGCACTTTTGCTTGCAGCATCTGCCCTTTGGGACTAAAAACCTTTTCAGTCTTCTCTCTAATCCTGCTCAGATGCAAGAATATACCAGGAGAATCCAACAAGACTCTGACATCAGACCAGTTTTGACAGTTTTGACAGTTTTATACACTTATATTAAACTAGCATACAAAAAAAGTACAAACATTTTAAACCTCTAGCTGTCATTGCTGAATCACTGAAATATTTCTTTTAGATAGCATGGTGTGAAACTGCCTAAAGAGGGTGATGGCCAATTAAGGATCAAAAGAAAGGCAGAGGCAGACCTTGTAAGAGGCTGGATAATGCACAAGAAAAAGTCTGCTGGCAGAGTTATATCAGTAAATGAGTGTTTTGGCAAGGATTGGTTCATCAAGCCAAGTCAGCTATACTAACAAAAGCACTTTAATATCAGACTTGTTGTGTCTATGCTGGAAGGACGGTGAAGAACTACTAAAAATAAAATTCACTGGTGTTTCTAATTTAGAACTTTTTTAGATCGAAATTGGTTTTTCACTAAATACTGCTAGGATTTCTATTTTCTGGTTTTTCATTTCCCTCTATCCATGATTTGCACTGTGATGACCTCCTTAATCTAGGTTTTAAATTATCTCTATCAAACTAAGATCAAACTATCTTGCTATTATAATATTAATATGCTTTGGGTTTTTTTCTGCTTGGTAGCCTTGTTCAAAAATGCACATCATTTATATTCAGGTAAGTCCTTATTTGCATGAAGAAGTTCAAATGCAGCAGCTTTTCTATTTTCCCTGGAATATTTTTAATGTTTGAAGCATATAACCATTCTAGATCACCTTTTCCATAGCTTCTGTAAGTCTATCAAAATCACATTTGCTCTAGGCAATAAACCAGCCTAAAGCTGAAATACTGGCTGTGATCCTTTGGAAAAATGTAAAGAATTTATCAGTAAAAGTGTTATGTCCCTTTGCAATGTCTCAATTAATTATCCTTGTGCCACTGTAGGTATGGCAGGTATATTGCCATCAAATGTCCAGGGTGAACTAAAATACATTCTGTTATTCCATCTTTCATACATAAACTATTTTAAAGCTAAGCAGATACTGTTATTAAAGAAAGGGGGGAAATTGTGCAAATTTACTGCAGAGCTCTGCTAAGGCAAATGTGGTTGTACATTGTTAATCTGTTTTTTAACTTCTCATAAAGGTTGTGGTCTGTACCTTCTAACTCTATCCTAAGTTGTGTGTTTAACTAGAAAAACAGAAGTAGAAACCACAGAAAAATTGTTGCTGATCTTGTGATAGTTTAAGGTGAGTATTACCTGTTGCACCTGGATATATGGCTTAGTGTTGGGGGCCTGATAGAGAGTTATTCTGTCAGCTCCACTTGAACTAACCTCATTACTTCTGGATTTTTCCCTGAGGCTATTTCTACCCCATTTTGTACAACTAGAGCAACATGATGAGACTGAAGTTTTGCAGAGTTGAGTCTATAACTTGAAATACTAATTCATCTTTTTTTTTTTTTTTTTTTTTTTTTTTTTTTTTTTTTTTTTTAAGGAGAAGTTGATTTCCCTTGTACAGAAAACTTGTTCAATTGTCCAATTAGATTGCCAGAAGGGGCAATTTATTATTAAGGTCTGAGAAGTCATATTCTAGAGGGTTTTTTGTGAATTTATATCCGTTATGATTAAATAATATTTTTTGGCAACATTTCATATTACTTAATTTTTAGGGTGATGTTAAATAGGGGAAATGATCAGCAATTGAGATGAGTGTCAAATCCAGAAATCATCATGAAAATGGTTTTGCTGCCTTACAGAGGCAGTCTAAAACAATATTTTTAAAAACTGGAATACATATTCTGTAAACAGAAAATTGTTAATATTTCACGAACCGCAGAAGTGCTCCATGATGAACATAGCATTTTTCTTATTGTTAACAGTGCTATTTAGCAATCCAGGAATGTTAACCATGTTTTCAAATGCAACTGAAGCAAGGCCCAAAGAACTAAATAAATTATTTAATATACTGGTTTCAAATGGATTGTATATTGATAAACCTGTTCATTACCCAACATGCAAAGCATCAACACAAAATAAACTCAGTCTAAAATATGTGCAAGTCCCTAGCAGAAAAAAATTAACAATAACAGGCTTATGGAGAGCAGCCTGTAATTCTCTTGTTCACAGATGAGACTGTTTCCAGTATAGCTTATTTCCAATAAAAACATACAAATGCAACTGGATTTAGGCATAAACTAAGATTTTATTTCAAAAACTTACTACTAAAATAGCTGCATCTGTCAGCAAATATTTGATAAGCATTTCTCACATACATCTCAACTGTATCTTAGCATTTGAAATTGAACTCATTTAATAAGTGCTCTCTTCACAAATCATGTCTATGAGGTATTGATTTGGATACTAAAAATTAGCAGAACCAAAATTAATGGCCACTTTACAAAATGTGGTTGTATCCAAATATTGTGGGGCAACTCCAGCTGTATGTGGTGAATTTCCATTTCTACCTGATTCCTAGTTTAAGGACCTGGACTGATTCATCAGTCTTGGAGGGACTTTTCAGGTTCCTGCTTTATCAGCAGCAAGATACAAGACATTGATAGTACATGCTGCTATATATAGCAGCAGCTTAAAGCTATTTCACTTTTCCAATAATAAAAATATATTTCACCACAGCAATGATAGCACATTGTAAGACTTTATTGAAAATTGCAATTTTTAGCAATCACTTGAGAGAACACTTACTGTAAGAAACAGTCTTTAAGCCTCAGGATTTTAAAAAATGAGCTGTCATTAGCTCTACCCATTTCTGTGCTCAAATGTATTTCACTGGCCAGTTCTGTAGTGGTGACCAACTACCAGAGGGAGGGACAGATAATGAGAGATGCTTGTGGCTCAGCTAATTACTAATAAGTCCATCTGTAGTAAGATGTGTGATTGGGGGATGGAGGACAATTTCTGTGAGGTGGTAGCTGTTTACTGAATTAATTTCTGGGTCCTGGTGGCAAATTCCAGGCAATGTATCAAACTGATGCTCCTGCTCCTCCCAAGCACAGGACATGGCTGCTGGACTTTACTGCTGTGTGAAGTGCAGACCTGAGATCTCCAGCAATATTGGTGACGAGTCATTTGGGAACACATGGTCTCAACATCTGTGGTGGCCAGGGCTGGGCAACCAAATTGCAAAGGTGGGCAGTTGCACTCTGAAGTGCATGGACTTATTCTTCCCTGTGGAAGCTGCCCTCCAGAGAATTGTTTAGATTGTGTCCCATTATAGCCATTCATAAGAGCTGTGAGTGTCTATGAGACGTCATCTGATCTCTCTTCTTCCTGCCTGCTGTGTTCTCGTCACCTCAGTGTCCAGACAGAACAGCAACCCTCTGAGTGAGGGCTTGACAAGAAGCACAAGTCCCTGCAGTGCTCCCTGGGAGCAACTGGAAGTTTTGTCATTGCTTTGTGATCTTCCAGTCCTGGAAGGTTCTGCAAGTCATTCACACAAATATCAGTGATGCTGTGGTCTCACCTCCTGGAAACTCAGGGTACACACAGTGACTGACCCTCCCTTCCTGTTATTCCTCAGCGATGTGAATGGTTCATGCTGATTTTTGCCAAGCTTGGCCAGCCTCATTACCATGGCACCCAGCAGGGTCTCAGCTCCTGCTGGCCTCCACAGCACTTTGGGTCACCCCAGATACCACCACAGCCTGCCTGGAGACTCCTGAATGCTGCTTCCCAGGCGTGGGCACTAAATGCTCCAGTTCCAAAGGTTCCATTAGCAGTGAGCGTGTGGGACTGCTGCCTATCCATGCTACCTTCAAATAACTGTGTCGATGCAATTTGGGTGCTACTGAAAAGTACTGGTACTTCAGACAATTTTTCAAATTTATTAAAAGAGGTAATGTGCAACACAGTTTGTGACTGTGTTGAAGGGACTAAACCTTCTTCCTGATAAATTATACAATTATGCTTTGAAATGCATTTACTTGTTTTGAAACATTATTTCTCTGTGGTTTAAAAAAAAGTGTTTTCTGCTTCTGAGAATATGCAAGTTATTGGTAAACGGGTTCATTTTGTTATAAAACTGTTTTGTTTCTATCTAAACAGAATGTATCTGAGGCAAATAGTCTTAATTTGCTAACTAATTATATACTTTTTTCCTTTCCTTTCCTTTCCTTTCCTTTCCTTTCCTTTCCTTTCCTTTCCTTTCCTTTCCTTTCCTTTCCTTTCCTTTCCTTTCCTTTCCTTTCCTTTCCTTTCCTTTCCTTTCCTTTCCTTTCCTTTCCTTTCCTTTCCTTTCCTTTCCTTTCCTTTCCTTTCCTTTCCTTTCCTTTCCTTTCCTTTCCTTTCCTTTCCTTTCCTTTCCTTTCCTTTCCTTTCCTTTCCTTGCCTTGCCTTGCCTTGCCTTGCCTTGCCTTGCCTTGCCTTGCCTTGCCTTGCCTTGCCTTGCCTTGCCTTGCCTTGCCTTGCCTTGCCTTGCCTTGCCTTATTTTAGATTATTCTAACACTTTAGTAATCTGGTAGGATAGTTATTAAAACATAAGAGATTAAATTCTAATGAGAACACTACAGACCACTTCTTAAAAGGGTTTTCAGGAAGGGATTGCTGAAAGAAGAAAAGAAAAGGTAAATTCATTTTCCAGCTTATAACAAAAGGCAGTATAGTGGCACTGAGCTGTAGCCACCTACATGAATAATCATAAATTAAGTGATGTTTTAGCCAGCTAGCTATCCCTTAGACTGCTATGCATGAGCAGGCAGAAGGTCTTCATTTTCTCTGGAATGGATTATTTGGAGAATTTGCTATATATCAGCCTTAACTATACTACTTCTTGTACGTAAGTACAGATGAATTAACAACCAAGAGAATATCAGGACCTTTATCAAGCTTGTAGATAACCCACAGAAGAGGATACACAATGCAAACTCCTCCGTGTTACTGTGCAGTCAGGAAACAGCCTGGAAGCAAGACAGCTCTGCAGAGCCATTGGGGATAAGGCTGCTGGATGGCAGAGCTCCGAGGAGGAGAGGGCAGGGACCAGCACTGGAGTCCTGCCCAGCTCCCAGCAGGAGGGAGCAAAGTGCTTTACACTCCCTGCTCTCACTGACACTGTTAGTACCTGGATTTGGATTCACTGTTGCAAAGAACATTCTGTATCTACAAAAAATAATTTTCTCACAGTCAAAATAAAAGGAGGGTTTAATGGGGAGTTCGATAGGAACAGAACAGAACTCATAATACAATTCTTGACCAACTTGAGGAGGAATATAAACAAACCTGCCTCCTATAGGTCAAGAAATACTTGTAGACTAGTAAAAAGATTTGCACTGTTTTGGGCATATTGGGAAAAGCTATTAACATACCAGCAACAAAAACTACTGTAACCAGGCAAAAAATAGTTAATGGTGATGAGGACTATAAAAAAAATGAAAGAGTGTCACCAGATGACACAAGCAAAAATGACGCACCACAGCCTTGGTCATGATGAAGAGACTAATTTATTTTTTCTGACTCCAATCTTTTATAGTTCTCAAAAGGTGCCAGTGGATTGGAGGATGAACGTGCCACCTCTCCAACGACACTGGACAAACTACCTGTACATCAAATTTCTCCGCCTCTATGAAAGAATGCAAAACAATAGGTTGTTTACAGAAAGTTGTGTGAGAAAGTTCTCTACAAGAATGTAAACTCAGAAGGCTTTAGAAAACTCTTGATAACCAGGGCAACAAAAGTGAGAATTGAAACATCTTGTAAGAATTGTGATGCAAATCTCCTTCTTTTCTTGTATATCATAGTAACCGCTAGTTACAAAGCAATAAATTCAAGTTATGGGGAGGACATTTTAATTAACACCATTCAGGCTCAGTATTATTATATATAATATGTTAATTTTTTTTTTAAATTATCTCCTTTAAAATCTGAACTCCCAAATTTTGAATGAATTTTTGCCAAGTGTTATAAGATAATTGTGTATTGAATACAATACACATAAACTCTTATGATATCCAGGTGATTAAAGGTAAAGCAGTTGTTTTTATGACATTTCTGTTCTCCCTTCACACCAAACAAATAATATAGAACAATTTAATTGAGAGGAAAGTAGTGAAGTGGATATGGTGTATATTGTATTAAGATGGAAAAAAAAAGGAAAATTTAGATATGCTTGTGCAATGCTGGAAGCATTGCGAGAAAAGGAGCAGAAGCATGTGTTGCATTTACACGTGCTTCTGCTCCTTTTCTGCTCCACATTTATAAAAATACACTGTGCTACTAATGGAAATATGAGCAATAAAGAAGACAAAATGTTAGGCAAAGCAAACAAAATGCAAGAGAAGACAAAAGAGTAAAGTAAAATTAGAAAGAAAAATTACTTGGAAAATAACCATGCCATTCCTTCAGCAGACACCCTCCACCCCAGCTCTTTTTTTTGTGTTGGACTCTATACAGTATAAAGATACAGTTCTTTGCCTAAAAGCCACACTATCCAGCAGAGTCTGAGGCTACATCAGGATCTTTTCTTGCAATGTAGTGCAAGAAAGTACAGAGTGTGGGGATACGCTCACGCAGCCCTACGTATTGTGGTACACCAGTCAATTGAATTGAAATTCCTTGGACTATTCCTTTAAAGCTGGATTCTAGATGAAAATGTAAAAAGGGTGGTGGTAAACTTCAGCAAATCCAGCCAAGGCTGGGACAGGTGGCCTGGAGAGGTGTTCAGCACCTAACCTGTCGAATCTCTGAGCACCCTGGTGCAACCTTCCTTTGGACTAAGATCTCCTGTGGGCCTTCCAGCCACAGTGCATCCGTAATTCTTCACTTTGTACATGCTGGGATTCTGTTTGTATCACACATAGAATCTCACTAACGTTCACTAGCACCTGTACTTTCATAATCAAAATGTGCCTTGATATTTGCTTCCAGTCTGTGCACCAAAAGGTGTGTAGGAATGGATAGATTTAACAACAAAATCAATCAGAAATGGTGAGAATAGCAACATGAATAGAAGATGCCATGAATAGATGGCATCATTTGGAGGGAAAAAAACTAAACCAAACAAAATAACCAAGCAAAGGAGAGAGATGGAAAAGCAGACTTGAAAATTAATTCAGTTATTTCTTGTTATATATTAAATAAACACATATTTTTAGTGGTATAATTCCACTGATTTTGATGATGCACGTTCTCTGTTGGAACAGAAATAGTAAGATGTATAACATCTACGTTCAAAATAGCCTCAGTTTTTATCAACTGTTTTGTACCAGCTTTACCCTGTATGTAATTTTAAAATTTTGAGTTATTTTTCCAATTCTTACATCATTTATCTGTCTGCTCATTCTTTCAACTCTCAACCACATCTTAGCTTTTTTTTTTTTTTTTTCAGTCTGGTGACAAAGTTGTTATAAAAGACAAAACAGAAAAAATAGTAGAATAATGACAGTGGATGTCGCCTCTGCTAAGATCTAGATTTCCTCAGAATGTATGAAATTCTTTCATTTCAGACACTTGAAAGCTTTCTTTAATAATGTAATTTCAGCCTAATTTAACAATTAGCATGTTAGATGTCTTTTAAAGATGTCTTTACTCCCATCTTTTATTGGTTTTAGCAACCAATTGCTTCCCAGCCCAACCAGCCCCAGTTCAGCTCTATAATGGCACAGCATGTTGGAATAAACCACTTGCCTTCTGCCCTTTTCAGTCTTAAAATAAAAATCCAAGTATAATGTAGATGTGTGCAGTCATGGGGGAAGAACCAAAACATGAAAATGCATGTTTGCCTCTTCTTATGGTCACCTGGCTTGACCATTTCTAATGCCAGGATGTTGTTTTTCTGGAAAGAAGAGAAGCTATCATTTAAGGAATTTTATAACCAGGGAATATTTTTACTACTACTGCAGATTAATATTATGCTTTCCTCTGCTAGATGTGATCCCATTTAATTATGTTCTGTCCTTGCAGAGACACTTGACTCTCTTGATGATAAGAAGGTTGCACACAGCCTGCTGAGGTCAAGTACCCAGCAGTCAAAGAGTACATCAGTGGTGCTGGTGAAGTCAATGGAATTGCTTTTATGTACTTTATGTTTGAGCACATGGTTATACCCTGCTTTTTTTTCTTTTTTCTTTTTTTTCCTTTCTTTTTTTTTTTCTTTTTTTTTTTTTTTTTTTTTTTTTTTTTTAAACTCTGTTCTTCTCTATTGAGGTCACATTGACTTTCATTCTGTTTGTGCTTTCAATCTTTATTTTTTACTGAGGACACTGTAGGCTGAACAGGAATTCTGCTTTTTCAAGCAGCATACGGAAGAGTAATTTCCTACTTAAAGTTTTCTTTTCTATCAAGTACTTTGTGGAATACATCTTATTCCATTCAGATACATCTTAGTTTATTCAGATACAGAACAACTGAGATTAAAAGTTACTTCTGTTTCCAGCAGCCACTGGCAGAAGCCTGAAAAGGTTTGTGCAAGCACCACCATCCCACCTACAAACACCTGAACTGTGGCAAAATCCCAGGAAGCCAGTGTGGCATTCCACTCCACTCTGCATTGAGTCATCTCTGAGTTGGGACAGTTTCCTCTTTTCCTCTCTGAGCCAGGAATAGTTCCAGGAGCAGAAGACAGTTTCAGTCTGGATCAACTGCTGAATTTTTCAGATTGTATTTTTATCTCTTCCATATGATGCTGATCCTGGAGAGGAGCCTAAGTTGAATATTCCTGCCTTTTTTTCCCTGGGTCTTCTGCTGCACATGAAACATCAGGTCTGTGGGGTTATTGTGGAAACTCTGAAAAGCACTTTCTCTTTTGCCTTTCTCCCTTGCCTCCTTTGCCTATGGCTGTAATGAACAGCAGCACTGACTGCAGAACTCAGGTACAACATGGTAACAACATGCAGTAATTATAACATGCATCAGTCCCACATGGTGTACATAATCACACCTGGTATTTTGGAACTCTAATTAAGTCTTGGGAAAATGCTCCACTCATTTACATCACCAGACAGAACTGTGTTAAAATACTACTATATTGGAACAATGTTTTCCAAAATAGTTGATTTAAAATAGGTCTGACCACAAAGGATCTACAAAATTCTCTTCTCAAAGTTTGTAATGCTGCAACAAATCAAAAATGAGACATGCATATCAAAATACTAAAAAATTAGTCTTGTCATAAGTGTCGCTTAATAATGGGTATATATTAGATTATTTGACTAATTATCTCAATATATTTATGTGTTTAATGTGTTATTTATTTACTATCAAAAATGACAATATCTAGATACAACTATAACCTTAGTGGTTAAACTGAAACACTGTGCATTTGATTACTTATGAAACAACAGATTCATGCAATCATATCAAAAGACGTATCAAAAGTACAGAAACAATGTCTTTCTTTGAATAGTTTAGCTATCACTAATAGTTTAGCTATATTAAGCTAATTATTTCATGGAACAAAAGATAGTTCCCTGACAAAGTGAACAAAAATCATAAAGCTGTGAGTAACACGAGTATATTGCCTTTCATCTTCATCTCCACTCACCCACTTGGACAAATGGGGCTTGTAGTTACTTGTTTCCTCTTTAGCACATTTGCCCAAGGCAACAAACCAAAGAAACTACAGGTAACAGTTTATCAAATGCTTTCAGGCAGTTAACTCCCACTCTTCTGCCACTCAGCATCATTTTATTAACAGAACCTTGACCCTGGTGTGCCATGAGCTTGAAAGTTCAGTAGGTGGGATGCAGCTGTCACATGAAAGATGGATGATGTGCATTTTATGTTTTCAGTGCATGTTAGTGTATCTCAGAGTGGACGTGCTAATAAAAGATGACATCTTACCAGCGATATTGCAGGAGCCTTGGGAAAAGGACTTGGAACAGTTCCAGCATGTGATTGGAATGGACAGGAGGAGAGACTTCATGGTTAATGTACAGGGGCTGTAAGTCTGTATTTGAATTTCCAGCAGTGGAAACGTGCATGGCACAGGGTTTATCAAAATTAGTGGGACCATGTATAGTGCACAGTTTGCTATGCAACCAAGCTTTGAAAAGAATAATGATGGCTGAAATAAATTTTTATTAAATATAAATAATAAATTTTTATTAAATAGAAATAATTTATAAACACATTTTAGATTATTATATTGCTCTATTATCAGTGTAATAAATCAATTTTGTTTAATAGCTACAGATATTATATGTTTAAAAAGGTACTTTCACATACATGACAAAGAAATAGTTACTTAACATGTGAAACTGCCCACAATGTTCTGTTGCTTTCTGCTTTAATGAGGTAGAAATTGAGGAAATAATCTGAATATAGATCTGCATTTAAAATTTTTATCAATAAAATTGATATTTAAATTATGAAAATTTGAATTATTTAAGAACTTTTAAGACATCTTAATTTCATATTTACCTTTTTCACTGTATTCAAGGAAAAAATGAACAGTGTAAAAACCAAAGAACTGGTTTCCACTGTAAACAATAAAAAGAGCTGCTTCCTGCCGTTTTCATACAAATTTTCTTGTTAAACTTCACAACTTTTCTCACAAAAGTGCCCAGTTTTGCTGCCCATGGTTCAATGTCCACAAACACAGGCCCTGACCCTGTACCACGCTGTGGTTGTGAAGGTGGCACTAATTTGCCCTTCCCTCTTTGACACAGAATTTTTCAAATGTTTTTAAGACTATCAAGACTTGGAACAGCCAACTTCCATTCCCATCCTCTCTATTTCTCCAGCAACTGATCCTTTTGATCCTTTCTTTAAGATCTGCATCTCAAACCGACTCTCCTGGTGTGCCATGGCTCCCACACCACAGCTGAGCCCCATGGACCCAGGGCTCACCCAGTGGCCCCAGACTGCCTTCTGCAGGGCCCTGGATCTGCTCAGCTTTGCTCTGCGGTGGGCTCAGCGCAGGATTTGCTGTGCCACTGCCTTTATTTTGGTCAGGATGGTTCATGGCAGTGGAAATTCTGCAGTAGAGGCCTTAATGCTGGTTCAGTTGGATGATCCAGCAGTTTGGATCGAGGCTCTAGCTCTCCTTTGGTACATTTATTCATTTCTATAGCATAGTATTCACTCTCATATTAATTTACATTTCCTATTATATCTCTAATGGGAACTCTCTAACCAGTCATTACTTTGTCCATATGTTAAATGTTCATTTTACAGCTATTAGTATTCTATCTAGGCTATATAGCTCTTAAATACTAATTTTGGACATTGCTCAGTTTTCCTGTCTTCCTCTGCAGAATGCCATCATTCTGAACCTAGTTCACTAGGCCTTGGATGGACTAAATACACACAAATCATTAGATCAACACCAATTTTCTGTTGGTGCTATTTTCATGCTCATTTTTTCAACAGAAGGACTTTTTAAAGCCCTTCTGAGCATTGCTTTAGCCCTCAATGTATACCAGCTTGCTACAGTGTTCTCATAAAATAATCTCCCAGCTTGCAGCATGATTGGTTTTCATCCAAGTACTGAAATGCTACTTTTAGGTGAATTTTCCCACCATGCATGATAATGCTGATTGTTTCTCTGCCTTCAGGCCTCCAGAATCAACAAGTGTAAGAAGACAGATCATGCTCATATCAGTCAGTGGCACAATTTATTGCTTCTTCAGTGGGATCAATTGTATCACCAGCACCTGAAGAAAAAAATATAAAATGCAGTAAGAATTTTCCTACTGGAATTGTAACATTTGGACACTTCTATTTTTAAGCTGAAAACCAGTTTTATTCCTGTCTTTTATCTTGTCTTTCATTTTGGTGTTGGTGTAAACATCAGGCTTAATTTTCTTTCCCCTTTTATATATACACATACTTGCTTTAGATATTTTCCAAAATCATGGCTGTTGTAGCTGCTTTTACAAATGAAACTGCAGAATGCATGCAGATGGCCTCTATAGGAAGAAAGCTAAGTTTTCTCTTTCTCCCCTTCTGGTCCAATAAACATTGATTTATAAAATGTGGAACAGATCCCACAGGACACCAGAATATTCAGTAGCCTGGTAAATATTCAATGATCTAGGATATGCATTCAAATATTTGCTCCACATAATAGATGTAAAAAGAAGAAAAGAAAAATTTACCTGTTGGTTTCTCTCTCATTCTTCTTATCAAGATGAGAAAATTGTGCTTGGGCTACCAAGGCACATCACCTGGGCAAAGCAAAGAAATCAGGTAAAGATAGCAACAACCCTTCAATAGGTGGTCTAATATGAATGCTCAAATATGTTTTGTAAAGAGGACTCAGTCTGATTTATTAAAAAGTAAACTGGGTTCTTTCCTGCATCAGCGAGTGGGATAAGATTAATGATTTCGCTGTAAGGAACTGTACCAAGATTAATGGTTATAGTAGAGATGCTAAGGTTTGTGTTTAGCAAATACTATGAGAAAAGAAGCGAAATGTTGCTAAATTGTACTTCACCTTTCTTTGATACATGTAAAGCACAAGAAGGTATCACAAGAGAAAAGCCAGTCCTTGACCAGGGGCTGCACACAAGATGGCGATTTATGATTTACCTGGAATTCCATGTTCCATATGAAGAGATGTAGACCCTGTGTTTGACTTCAATTGGACATCTCTGTTCCCCTGTGAACTGTTCTTTCTTGGTGAAGCTGTGTCAAATAAGCACAGTGAGGCTGTGATGTGTCCTTTGTCACACCAGCCCCTCATCACTCCTGCTCTACGTCAAGCACCTGCTGTGCTCCAGGGCTAAATCCATTCACCTGCATGGGGAAGGGACTTTCCCTCCATGGGGGCACAAGTGAAGCTAAGAGAATTTGTAAGTTGTAGGGAAGCTTTTGTATTTATTTATTTATTTAGTCCATGGAAGTTGGTGTGAAGGAGAAAATTACTCTTGTTACAGAGAAGGCTGAGTGACACAGGGGCCAAGGTGCCTTCCTTGACCCTTGGACCCAGGTGGACCTTGGCCTCTGCTGCAGCCAGCGGTGATTTTCGCAATGGGTGGGACCAGGGGCTGGGGGCGTGGTGTAGGGATCCCAGGAGTCACAGAATCTCAGAATCAAACAGGTTGGAAACAACCTTCGAGATCATCGACTTCAACCTTTGAGTGAACACCAGTTTGTCAACTACAATACGGCACTGAGTGACATGTCCAATCTTTTCCTAAACACCTCCAGGGGTGGTAACCCCACCACCTCTCTGGGAAACCCATTCCAATGTCTAATCACCCTTTCTGTGAAGAAATTCCTCCCAATGTCCAACCTGAACTTCCCTGGCCCAGCTAAGGACTACGTCCTCTTGTCCCGACGCTGGTTACATGGGACCGCATGGCTGCAGCCTCCTTTCAGGGAGTTCTAGAGAGTGATAAGGCCACCTCTGAGCTTCCTTTTCTCCAGGCTGACCATCCCCAGCTCCCTCAGCTGCTCCTCATAGGGCTTGTGCTCCAGACCCTACACCAGCTCTCTTGCCCTTCTCCGGACACACCAGCTCAGCCCCTGTCCCGGAAACCTCAGCGCGGCATCTGCAGCTCCAGCACCTGTTTTTAAACCGGTCGGGGCAGTTTCCTGCGTCCCGGAAGCTCCAGGGCCGCACGGGTGCCGTCGTCCCACGGGAGGCGCTGGCGAGCGGGCGAGCCCGGCCAGGCTCGGGCCCGGGCCCCGGCGCTGTCGCTCGGCAACAGCCCCGCCGCCCCGGGCACAGCCCGGTACCGCCGCAACCCGGAAGCAGAGGGGCGGAGGAGGCGGGCGGGGGGCGGTGGCGGGGCGGGACGGGACAGGGGTGTCCGCCCGCTCCCTCCCTCCCTCTCGCCCCGCGGGGGCTCCGAGCGCCAGCATCGCACAGAGCACGCAGTGTCGCACCCAAGCACCGGCCACGCCGTGTCCCCGCACAACACACTCCCCCAAATCCTGCCGATCGGGCGCCACCGCGCTCAAGCTCCTCCTGGTCGGTGCGGGAGGAGGAGGAGGAGGAGGCGGCTGCTGAGCGGCGGCTGCCGGAGCCAACGGGCGGCGGGGAGCGGGGCGGGCGCTGCGGGGGTGTCGGGGTAGAGCGAGGCGTGACCCGGCTGACGGGCACCGTGCGGCGGGCGCGGAGCCGGACCCGGCGGGATCAGCGGTACCAGCGGCGGCGCGGGGCGTCGGTATCGCTCGGCTCTGGCTCTGGCACGGCGTCTCCTCCACCCCCTCGTGAGCCTGGGGAACCTGCAGCTCAAAGCCGCCGCCAGCCACACCACCATGTACCCCGGCAACAAGCGGAAAAAGCTGTGGCGGGAGGAGAAAGGTATTATCGCCCTTCCCGGTGGCCGGGCCCGCTTCTCCCGCCTTTAACCCCACGCTGAGCCGGGAGGGAGCGAGGGAAGCGGGGGGGTGGTCCAGGTGCCCTCAGAGCCGCCGCCTCACCAAGGGGGTGTCCGGCAGCGCTTCCCGCCGGCCGCAGCTGAGGGGACGGGGTGGGGAAGGGGGAACTCCGTGTTGTCTGCGTTTGTCCTGGGGTCTCCTGGCTGAAACAGCCTTCATGGCAGCCCGGGCGTGCGGGAACTGGGGATGTTTCCCCCACATCTCGGCGTATCCGTGAGGAGTGGAGCCCTGGGGCGGAGGGAAGCAAGCGAGGGAGGGCGGTAAACAACCCCTCTCCGGAGGGCTTCCCGCCCCCAAGTCACCTTGTGGGAGTGTTTCAGGCCGGAAAGTTGGGCACATGCTCTCAAAACGTGCTTTTTCTCCTTTCAATGCGTTTGTTTTCTGAGGGGAAGCGTGGCTTATTGGCATCATTGGTGTTATCAGTTTGGATTCTAGTGTCGTTCAGCCAGGGTGAAATGTTTGGGGTATGGGAATCTCAGAGCACCCCTACGTCCCATCTTTTGAGCTATTTATGTATTTTTATATGTATTTTAAGGACCCCGAGCTGTGTATTCTCAGTTTATAAAGCCCCTAAGCCAAACTCCAGAGGATGAAAACTGTGGGCCAAGCATTTGATGCATTGTTTTGTTTGTACTTTATATTGATCCCGGGGAGACCAATGTAAAAATAAGAAAAAAATTCACAGAGTGGAAGTGAAACGTTTATATCTGTGAGGAGCAAAGCTTCTTGCCTGGCGTGTTCCAAAAAATGTTGTAATAGATGAGGAGAGGAAGAAATACCTATCAGAGGGTCATAGTTTAAGTTCTCTTTTTTTCTTCCATTGCCCTGGTGACTCTAAGTATGTTTCAAGCTAAGAAGGCAGAAGACCAGTTCAATGAACAGGATTCAAGTGCACGTTTCTAAGGAAAAGTTGTTAAAACAGAAATTAACTTATTTTTCTGTAGGTTAGTTGCTCCTGTCAAACTCCTCTCAAATGAAGTGAGTTTTTTTCTTTCAAACCATCTTACAATCCATGTTTCTCTAGTAAAGGTGAGGCAACAAATTTCTACCTGACAGAAGTTTCTGTTTTCAATGAAGAAAGTACGGTTAAATTGTCTCAAGGATTGTTTATGTGTGATCAGTTATAACCGACTTTTTCCTTAATGCTGTATGTTTTACCTTTGAAAAATGCAAGGGGCAGATGGGGAAAAGTTACTGGTAGGCTCTGGTGAATGTTATTATTACTCTCACTTGTCTCTTTCAGCTCTGTTACTCTCTGTGTGAATTCATAGCTTGGCAAGTGAACTCAAACCATTAGTAAGGAGGGCAGAGTGGAGGGTCTGGAAACTGGAGCTGCTGACACTTTTGGTGTCTCGTCCGTTATGAGGATGGTGGTCTCCATCAGAGTGGTGATGTTACTGAATGCATATCAGTGCTGCTGAAGTTTTTCCATCCAGGACACATTTTTGAGTGCTAGCTGGCCACAACTCCCTGTCTTTTTGCCCAGTGAGAACGAAGAGCATTTGCCAGTCTTCTGGTCCAGTAAGTGTTCAGCACCATGCTGATGTTGGCCCTGAGTACATTGAGTGAGGAGGGCAGAAAAAACTTTTCTCTTTGTTGCTGGCATTGCCCTTCAGTTTTTAGCTCTTTAAGACTGTTCTTATCAAGTACCTCATTTACCAGAGAGGAAAACTACAGAAGCCAAACTTCCTTCTTACCCAGTCAGCACTTTGGAAATCAAATCTTGTCAGGTCTGCCTTCACCTTTCACAAGCACCCCTGAACCCCTGCAAAGCTGGCTGTGCTCACTGGCTCTGTTCTTCCCGTGAAGCTCTGAGTGCAGTTGCTCTCAGCCTTTTATATTCTGAAGCAGTTCTTAAAATGAAAAAAGCACTGATTGCTAAATATTGAGTTCAAACCCACTGACAATATGCTTGCTTTTCTTAATTACTTTCTTGGTAATTAAGGGTTGGTCCACATCCTCTCAGGGGAGATCTTCTATGAGGACAGCTGAAATGGAGCAGGAGTGGAGGTGATTTCAGAGCCTTAGACACAGGACTGGGCTGCCTGCAAACTTCCCAAGTTTCTGCCACAGGCAGAAAACTGTGCTTGTGGTGAAGGCTGTTGGGAGCATCCTCTGGGAGGTTTGTAAGACTCAATTTAAGTTCTTGCTGCCGACTCACAAGAACAAACTTTTGCAAAACCTTCCTGCAGAGAAGAACTTGTGTTTTGAAGGCACAGGACTGGCTCTGTTGCCTCTTCAGCAAAAGGCACCTAGACTAGCTCTGTTTGTCAGTCCCTCAAAACTGACCTGCTCTCTCAGGTCTGCCCACCTGTAGGACTTCCAGTGTACATGTCACATACTTGGAGTTCTGTATGCCTGGAGCTTGGGTAACAGAGGTGGGTGCACAGCTGTTGTGCAGAATGGTGGCCCTCATTAGTCAGTTCTAATGGCAGGTGTAAATATCCCACTGAGATACCAGGCTGAAAAAGGGGAGAGAAATGGTTTTGTCAGCCAAAGAAATTGGTAATACTGTCAAAAAAATAACAAAATAAACTTATTTTGTTAAGGAAGGCTGTGCTCAAAACTTGCCTAATTAGACTGTGCTGACTGCAGCCTACATAATTAGGAAACTTTATTTTGAAAAAACACAAAATAACCTCAAACCAGACCCAAGTGATTTTCTTTCTTGGTTTAAGATTTGATCTGAGAAGCAGTTTCTGTGTTCATCTTTTGCTGCTTCAACTTGAGATGAAAATGTTCTTTTTATGTCTGCCTAGTCCTTTATGTAAAATGCAAATAACACAGGTCTAGCCTTTCCCCACACCCCTAAAAGTTCTTCAGTCATTGCTGATTAACATGTCAGGAAAAAACTGTTAGTGTGGTTAAAGTAGCACAGATCTACTGTAAAAACAGATTGAGAAATTTGAGTAGAGTATGGGTGTCATGATGTTCTCTACTGGTCTTTTTCTTTTCCCCTCTTCTTTTGTGAGGGAAAAAGCTCTTCATCTTGTACTGAGCTAATACTAAGGATTGATGAGGTAGGAAAGGAAAAGAGGACGTGACTGCAAAAATGAGCTAAGGTGCTGGGGTTATTTGTAGTTTTGGGTCATTGTGATGGCTTTTTTTTTTTTTTTACTGTAAAAGTCCATTTATAGCAGGGTCTGAAGAAGAGTGAAGTTGGCAATTGCTGTCATACTTGTGTGATGTTTGAGGCTTTACTTTTCACTAAACATCTGAAAAAAGAGGTGGTGACATTCTCAGTAGAAAACAAAAACAACTGTCCATATGTATTTTAGTGTGGTAACCCGGTGTGTCCTATTAATATTCACATGAAAATCTCTAAAGCTAAACTTGCCTTTTTTACCACCTCGGACACCTAGCAATTGACAAAACGTCTGCTGTAGCTCTGATCTCTTTTTTTATGTAGTAGCATTTTATTAATTTCCCACCATGCTCCCTGCCTTTACTTAACTTTTGTTCTTTTAGTTCCAGTTTACAAATGCAAGACCTACAGAACAGACTTTCATACCTGAAAACTCCCTATAAAACAACTAAAGTTGCTGTTCTCTAATACAAGAATTAAAGTGGCAGGAAGAAGCAGCACATAGTGATGTGGGGAAGAAGCCTCTCCCCCTGGAGTGTGGGGAAGAGGTGTTAACTTTGCAGAAGTGGGATAGCCAGAAATGGGCATGTGCAGTTGTACAGATGCACCATGGTTAGCTCCTGTTGTAACTCACTGCATCACTCATGCTTGGTCCCCTCAAGTGGCATTTCATTCATCAAGGGCAGTGCATTGGTTACTGCGTCACTCGTATGCAACAATGTATGAAAGCTTGCAAAACTTTTCTTATTTCTCTTTCCCCTAAACAGAGCGTTTGCTGAAGATGACCTTGGAAGAAAGACGCAAAGAGTACTTGGGGGATTATGTTGCATTAAAAACTATTCCAACGTGGATGGAAGACTTAAAAAGTAAGAGTGAAAGTGATGGTAAGTGAAGTGGGGGAGTCTTTAAAATATAGACCACTCTGATTTCTCAGTGTGAAATTACTTCTAGGAAGGCCAAGACTTAGAACCCATGTTGTTTTGAACAGCAATAGCCTAAAATTGGGACTGGGACGAAAAAACCTCAACAAAATTTCTTACATTTCTGGACACCTCACTGGTGTCCCAGAACTCTCTTGGTATTCCCAGATGGAGTCACTAACCCTTAAGTGTGTGAAATAGATCTTCTCTGCATGAGACTTACTTTCCAGATACTCCAGCAGTCAGCCATGCCTAAACTTACTGATCATAATGATATGGGGAATCTGGGCAAAACAACGCTGCAGGTGACCCAAAAGCAGAGGCTAAGTGTGCAAGTTGTGCTATTTTCTAAGAATCCAGAAACTGGAGAAGATCGGGCCTCCCTTACATTTGGTCCTGCCTGCTTTCTTGGGCTGAGGAACTGATGTTCCTCTGGCCAGGATTAACTTCAATTTCCTTAGTGTGTGCAGCCTGATCCTGGTTGTGATCACCAGCAGAGTTGTCTAAATACTTGCAGTGAGAACTAACCAAAAATGTGAATCCTATTTGCTTACAGACTTCTCTACTCTGCAAGTAATTCTGTTACAATGCTTTGTTCTTTGTCTAGTTCCCTTTCATTCACACAAGGGTATGGAGGAATAGGGATGGCTTCTGAGCTAGTTTCCTCCTCCTCTTCTTTTTTTTTTTTTTTGCTGTGTCTTGCTGTCCTTCTTGGCTGAAGCCTGTGTTTTTTTTTGAAGGAGTATCTAACTATGAGATCTGAAGTGCTTCCTGCCTCTGCAGATATAGGACTAATTTTCTGACCCTTTTGTTATCATTAAAGGCAAATACTGGCCTGGGTGAAGAGGTAACCTCGTGGCTGCAGGTGAACATGGTCTTTATGGTGATAGTCCAGGTGAAATGAGGCATGGAGCTGATCAGCTGTTTTTAAACTGGAAGGCTGTAACACTTATTTTAGCACAATCTGAAGGAGCTCACAGATTTTCAGATGTCCTTGTCAAAAGTAGCTATTACTATTGTCTATCCTAAAAGCATCTGGAATAATTTTCAAAGTGAAAATATGTCAAGAGATTGCTGAGCTCTTCAGCCCTGCTGAGTAGCTGTATTACATCAGTACCGATAGATCTTTCTCCCATTTGAGTAGGACATTTATATCTTGCAACATCAGAAAGCCTGTCCATCTAGAAAGCAAAGGCTGCATAAAAATAAAGAGTGCCTGACTTCTTGCAAGTTGATTTTGGAGGCCTGTGGTATGTGGGAATATACAGTATGTCATGTGGTTTAACTGGGAGACTCTTTATCCCTCCTAGCCCAAACTATGTTTTTTTTTCAGCTACTCTCAGATTCTCTATAAAGCACTGAAATTCACAGATGTTGCATTACTTGGGCTGCTGAAAGTGACAAGGTGTGGATTTACGTTGTGACTGCTGTTACACTTCACAGAAGCAAAATGTCAGTGTCTAATATGTGGGTATTGAATCATGGCAGTGGTGAATTTATTTCCTTGTAGCTGCTCTTGAATTCTTTTTGTTAGTATCCAGTACACTGCAAAAAATGCTGGAAGGCAAAAGTTGTGCTGGAACAAAACACTTCTCTGCTGCTTGAAGGTTTTGTTGCACTGTATGTTCAGGAGAAAATATCCATAGTCACTCTTTTTCTTTGATGTATTTGTTGTAAGTAAGCCATGTGTAATAGTGAACGTCTGGAAGATTGGGCTGCTGAAATGCTCCCACATTCCAACTGATCAGGACAATTAAAAGAAATACGTGTATTAATGTGACTCTTACTGCTTCTGTTTCAAACTTTATTTCTCTTAAATGTTGACCCCATTCTGAAGGTATCAAGTGTGTCTAAAAGCTGTCTTTTTAAGCTGAATTACAGAAAAACTAGAATTTAAATCTTATTGCTGATGAGAACTTTTTGCTCTGTTTGATGGGACATACAGAGGGCAACAGGTACAGCCTGAATGAGATTCTGGAGAGAACAAGTGAAGCCCCAGGTGTGATGGAATTGGTGAGCGAACAAGTGAAGCCCCAGGTGTGATGGAATTGGTGAGAGAACAAGTGAAGCCTCAGGTGTGGTGGAATTGGTGATGATCTGACAATGCTGTGTTCAAGTTTTGATATTTCCTTCAAGTGAAAGGTGGCTGCTTGCATTGACAAACGGAAGGGATCTGAAAGGGAGTGGTGGTGAAAATAAAATCTTCTGTGTATTTGTCAAGCCAAAACATAACCTGATGGGGAATTTGGAAAAAATTCTTTACAATTCACTCCCAATACCACAGTAAAAAAATGACAGATTGATTAGTAAAGCATAGAGTGGCTGTTCAGGAAGAGTGATGAGGAGAAATCAAGAAAACAACCAAGAACAAATCAAGTGAAGCAGGCACAATCAATCAGCTGCTGGAGTAAGAAGCTGTAGGAGAAGGGCAGAGCATCTGAGCTGGCAGCCATCCCCATAGACACTCAGTACTCAACTGGAGATTACAGGTGTTCAGTACTGCACAAGTTTTTGTACTGGCTGTTAGGAAAAATTGCGTGTACAACACAAAACCTTCACAGTGCCCATTTTTAAATGTGAATGACTCACTGCAAGGTGTTGGGGAGTTCCAGTTAAGCATACATTTTTGTTATGTGGAAGTCTAATGGCAGATTATTAAAAAGTCTGTATGCAGAATTATGCAAACTGAAATGAGGTTAATATTGGGAAGGAACCAATCTCACTGCTGGGGTACTTCATGGGTGCTCTTTATTGGCAAATTGAAAGAACATACCTTAATTTGTGGAAGAAAGTTTTTCCCTACCCCTCTTCTACCCTTTGATAGAAGTTGTGTTCAGAACTAAATTCTGAAGAAAACCAGCAAAGCTTGGCAGAAGTTCAGTGTTTTGGTGAGGATGGAAGTCTTTGTAATAGACCAACATAACAGAGGGATGCACATCTATGTAAAGGCTTCTGAGGAGTAAAGTTACTGAATACTGAATGGCAGCTGGCAAGGGCTTTGTCTCTTTGTAGCAGCAAAGCTATAAAAAATATTTGGAGTTCAAAGACACAGTATTTTTTAAAATGCTCTGCTGTGAGGAAAAAAAAAAAACAAAAAAACCTAGCTTTTTTGCGGGTCTCCTCATACGGAGGCGACTAGCCATAAGAAATTAGGTTGGTGTATGGTGGCATGGAATTTGGTTAATGTTTGTGTTAAGTCTTCGTTTTGGGAAGAGGGTGGCACAAAGTGGAATGCAAAGACTAAGCTTGGTGTCCACTTTTCTGCACTAAGGGAAGCAATCTGATGTGGGTATGGTCATTTCCAGAAGGGCTATGCTGTCAAAACCCCTGATTTTTGGTGTGCTGCTTGCCAGGCTGAACAAGTGGATCTCAGAGATCAAGTGTTGCAGCAGTGAAAGGAAAAGGGACAGTTAGTGACAAATGGCCCTCTTTAATGTCAAGAGGGGATGGTAGGAAGACAAAACTTTGGTTCTTGAAGTGGTCCTTTAAATATAAGCTTTCTCTGATTTAACTATTTATTAAGGAAATAAGGAGTTGCCCACTTTGGAAACAAAGAATGAGCTTGCCATAGAGGGCTGGATAGTGTGAATATACTGTAATGTATCGTTCTCCCCACTTGTTATCCTTCAGATAGACCAAAAGCACATCTCATCTGTTTTCTCATGTACTTTGAAACAGAGTGTCTTCCTGACAACATGTGAATAATGAACTTGTTTTATGAAGTTCTGGAATTTAGATCCCTTTGTTTCAATGCTATTTATTACATGCCATTTTGTTAGGCACTCATCTTGTACAGCAAAGGGAGCTAATGTTGCTCTGTGAATTAAATGCCACCATGTAGACTAACAACTAGAGTGTATTTTGAAGTTAAATACATATATTAGCTTTTTGTTGGGTACACACTAATTCCCAAAGATATCTTTATTCTGCAGTGGTGAATTTGAGAGATGACTTCTGAAAACTTTTCTGGAAAGCTTTTTTAAAAATCAGAATCTTGGGAATTTTGTTGTCATTGAGTTTTGTGTGTCACTGGTAGAAAAACATTTTCTTGTATTAATTGGGTAATTCAGAAAATGGAATAAGTGATATTGCTTAACTCCAGGCAGCTGATAGTCCTGCTGACTCTCACAGCCCCTGGAATTCATTGGTATGACAGTGATGCCAAGAAAACAGCAAATTCAGGTAGTGGTTTAAAGGTCTTTACTAGTGGTAAGAACTGCTTTTTATAGGATGAAGTTAAAATGGAAGGACATGATAACTGAGCTTATTTTTATTTAAGGTTAAACGACACAAAAGGTCTGCAGTCCTTTTAAACAAGTCTTGAAATATGTTTAGATGTTTTGGCAGTCTCTGAATCTTTTTAATCTGCTATTTTTAAAGAAAATGATATGGCTCAAACTATTCAAATTGATCTAACACTGAGGGTTTTATGTATAATCATAAGGTTTGGATTTAATAAAAGCATTGTTGTATTATCAATGTGTAGCTTTCTAAATATTCACAGTGGGTTGACACAAGATTACAGAGACAAAGCGTGTAGATGAGCTAGTCCAAATGCTGCATGGTGAAAAGAAAATGTGAAGTAAGACTGAGCTCTGACCAGCATTTCTTGAGATGGGTAACTAAGACAAGTAACTCTCCAGTGTCTCCATGCAGCCCTGCTTGATAGGAATATCTGTCCTGCAGGAACTAGGAACCAAGGTGATTAGTATTAAACAGAATTTGGAAAATGACACCACTACTGAGCTGCAGTGAAATTCAGCCAGACATCTACAATTAAGAAATGGCATCTCTCTAAACCATTCAATATTATCAGTGATTTATACAGAAAAAGAAATTATGTTCAACTACAACATTGAGATTGTTAGACCAGTTTGACAATCACAAGATCTGTCGGGTAAGAGCTGTGTGAAACCTGTGTGTTTCAAGACCATTCCCCCACCAAAAATCCAAGTCCATCAGCTTTCATTGTGATATTTTTTTTCTTACAATGACTGTAACAACTGTCTTTATAACAGATTCTTAGCTGAGTGGCAAGGATGAAAATAAATTGAGACAGCTTAGTGTAATTTTTGCTATCTCACGCAAAAAAAAAAAAAAAGCTTTTGCTACTGAAATTCTTGCTTTTAGAAGGTTCAGAGGGCAGCGGTTTTTCTGGTGAGTACATACAGAAAACAGCAATAACTTGTGTGCCACTGTTCAGGGTCTCCTCTATTACCTGTGGCCCTGAATGTGATTCCAGCTTCACCTAAACTCATGTCGTATTCGGTTTTGTCCTTACTTTTCATGTATTGGCATACCACTGTTACTCATGCTAAATATCTTATCACAAGGTCTCTTCAAGACTGGTGTGTTTAAGGTTAGAAAACCATGTCTCCTAGATGCTCATGGAGAGCACTGCTTCTTAATTGCTATGTATAATAGCTGGGGAAGCACCATGAAAAAACTAACAACCGTGGTTTCTGTGAATTGTGTGAGGATTATGGTAATTAAGTATTTTGAATACTTGTGAAATAACATGCTTTTTTGTAGAAATGGCTGAAAATGTGTTTATTCATTTCTACACTCTGTCCATGTTATATGCATATTAAGGAAGCAGCAAAGGAATTAGAGGGGTAAGAAGGGCAAGCCATGTTTGCAGCTTCTTAGTCTGTCCTGAAGGTGTCCAGGAGTCTGTGTGCCCGTGGCATAATGTGGAGTAACTTTAAGGCTGAGCTGGTATTTGTTTGGCTGTGACAGATATCCAAGGCTGCCAGGGCACGAGGGTGTAACCAGAGCCCTGTGTGCTCTGCTTTCCTCAGGCTCTTGGCTGCCCTTTCAGGATGTGTCCTGAACAGACACAAAGCTGCAGAGTGGTACAAATCTGACCATATGATCTGGTGACCCCACACACCCTTCTGGCTTTCCCAATACATACTTTGGCTATTGATTTCCAAAGATAGACTTGCACAGTACAGAGGTGGGAATAACCCTTTGTCATGGTTTAACATAGTCTGGTTTTTAGTTAAGGAAAAAAAATCCATGAGCTACGGAAGTGATTCCCTGTAAGGACCTTGGCAGGTTCCTTCGGACCTGACAGAACCTATCATCTGGCTAGTTTTAAATATTGACACCCTATTAAATCACTTAAGAGAGCTGCATATACCTCTGTGAAATCACATTTAAAGATGGACAAGTCCCAGTAAAACCACTTTGGCTTCTGGCCTTTGAACAGGTAACTGGATGCTGGCCAGGCCAGGCCCTGCTCTTCTGCAGGGCCAGGTTGGCGCATGGCTTGGCTGAGATTCTGCCACCGCCAAGTTCAAACCACGGCTGGCAGGCCAGGCTGGCTCTGCTCGGCTTTGGATGGAGCTGAGTCGGGCCCCGCTCTGGCTGTGAGCTGCTGAGCCATCCTGCTGGCACCGTGGAAAATCGTGCGGCTGAGAACAGAGCTGACCCTGCAGCCCCACGCGGGACTGGAACTGAATGTGGCAAGGGCCGGCAAACAGCCATGCAGCCAAAGCGGCCACCGCCCGGCAGAGATCACATAACCATCCGCAGGCCTGGGCAAGATATTACCTCTTTCAGTGCACAGATGAAACTTGCAGATGTCAGTCCTCTCTTGAGTGAGAGAAAAAGGAAAGGGTGAAGACACATAAAGAAAACAGCATGGAGACACTGAGGTCAGTGAAGAAGGAGTCAAATCCCAGATGGGAGGAGAATGAGGAGATGCCTTAGTCTTGGGCTGGAATTCTCTTGTAAGGCTATGGTGAAGATAAAATTGATACACCAGAGGTTTTTTTCATTGAATGCTTTGGGGGGATGTAGCATTCTAGCCATAGCTGTGAGCAGAAACACCAGTGTTGAAGCAAGCAGATGTTGAAGTAGCTGTGATCAAATGAGGCACTTGAACAGAGAGAGATGAGAAAGCTTGCCCCAGGGATAGAAGAAGAAAACCTCTGTTCCTGGAGATGTAAGAAGAGAACTTTTATTTCTATACTAGAACAGCTCATCCTTAAAATTGCACCCCAATAAGCTGAGATGACCCATGGTGGTAGTTATGGGAAGACTAACCGTAGGAGGGTCTTCACAATTGCAGATTTCTGGGCAGCTACTATTTGTGAAAATTAAAACCATGAGAAAGCTGTTTCTTGTGGAAAAGTCTCCATGGCATGGCAGGAGAGACTCTTAAGTTCCAGTAAGTGAACTGAAGTAACGTTATTTTTTAAGTGGTAAACTGACTGGAAATAACAAATTAGTCTCTTTATGTTGTCAGTAGGAAAAAAAAAGTTGGAGGGAGAAGAAGTGGTCTGAATGTTTATTCTGATTTTTTACTATTACTTTTGTTTTGGTTCTATTAATGAAATTTTCTTTATACCCTTTAAAGTTTTGAGCCTTCTTTGCTCTCCTCCTAATCCTTACCTTGCAGCAGAAAATGAGTAAATAATTTTAGTGGGTGCACTGGCGTTTGGCCAGCGCTAGACGCGCTACATTAATTGGTGCATTGGCCGGGAAACTCAGACTGGCAAACCTAAACCACTACACTCTTCAGGTGCAAGTTTACTTGAGCATAAACTGAGCAATAATCTGTGTGTGTGTGTGTTCTTTTGTTCCTGGAGGTGAATCATCTCCAGTTAGTGATATCCCTGATGTAAGTAGATAAATCAGCGTGTTTAGTGTAAGGGGCGGAGGGAAACTATAGTAAACAAAAAGAATGAAGATGTATTCAGTTGACCTTGTAATTCTCTGGTGGGCTTCATGTGAATAGCCTTTATAGGATGGATTAGCTGCCAAAGAGATGACGCTTGTTTTACAGTTTGCATGAAAGTGTCTTTGGGAAAAACAAAAAAGTTTCTTGCTTTCAGCAAGTATGAGACGATGATTATTAAAAAGTTCAGGTCTGTTTACATAGATTACGAACACAAAATCCAGTGTAGCTAATCCTCTCTCTAAGAAAGTAAATCACTTGTCTTTGATGTAATTAAGATGATGACTTCTGTTTAAGCTGCTGCTCTGTGACTTTTTTAACAAGGTAACTTCCATACAGCATTAAGCTTATACAAGTCCTGGATAGGGTTATTATTTTGTGGCTCTTCTGCATGCAGCTGAGAAAATTCTCTTATCTGCAGTGTCAGACAGCTCCTTGAGGGGCAAAAGTTAACCATAGGAAAGGATGCTGCCCTCAACAATAAATTGATAAATTGGTGTCCTTATTGAGGCTCTGCAAGCTGTTGATGGGTTTTAGAGAGGGATAGCAGGTGGAGATGCAAAGGGAAGTTAGGTACATCTTTGCCATAAAGAATAGTTCTAATGTTTAATTACTGCTGACATGAATCTTGAGCAGATTAGTAAGTTTCAAGCTTCTGTCCTGTGCAATATGAGAAACAATCCTTTTTTTTTTTTTTTGCAACTGCTGAAAGTCACTGCACTGAAGTTTTGTAGAGAGGTCCCTAAGGAAGTACTTAGTAAAGTTAGGAGGTCAAGATGATGCAGTGTGCTGTCAGCTGGCAGGCTCATTCAGGGTGTGAGGGAGGATGACTTTAGCAGCAGTGATGCTTTAAGTTGGGATGTGCTGTTCCTCAGACACTGCTGAGAAAAATTGTAGGTTCCAGCTTGGAATATTTTGGTAGCTGACTTGAGTAAGATAATTTAACATATGCAGGGTAAAAGTAACAGGTTATATATTTTGGCTTCTGTCTTTTCTTCGATTATTATTTTTTTCCATTCTTCATTTTATATATAAAAAGTGAACTTCTTTTGAGTGTGGGGGGGTTGAGGATCAAACCACCAAATTAATCTATTGCTCTACAAAGACAATTTCAGTAAGTCATCTAGTTTTTCTCAGTATGGTAGCTTGGCTAGTGCCCTAACCTATAATTTGTGATGGATTGTGGCATACGTCCTCACAGGCTTTTGCAGACAGATGTGAGCCAGTGTGACAGCCTGATTAGATGCCATGTGCCTATGATTAGACTGAGGCCAAAACCAAGCTGTTAAATTGTACCCTTGTCATGGCTCGCTTATGTGGATCTGTTGCCTATGTGACTTTAAGATATTTTCAAATGCAGGTGGAAAAAGCTGATGTCCTTTTGCAGAAGATGGAGTCCTCTTTTGATTAGACAGGTGGAGACTGGTGTGGCTTGGTTTAATTTGATGTATCTTACATATGACAGGTATTTATGAAGGTGCTGAACTATTGCCTCAACTAGGATTTGCTGCCTGGCTCTTTATAATTAACAATGACACAGGGTAGGCCACCCAACTCTGGGTGTGAGAGGCTTGCAACAAGTTTGGAAACTAACCTCAAACTTAAAGGAAGTAATGATACTGCTTTAACTCCCTTGGTAGTGTTGGGGGATCACTAGTGCAGTTTAGGCTCACCAAGCTCTCTGTTTGGATCATGTTAACTAATTTTCATGTGTAGCTGTATTTGCTTCATGCACAGTTGAACACATGATTGCACATGTGTTAAAAACCCAGTCACTGGAAATAACATAGGCCTGGCTTCCCTTTTTTGATTCAGTATTCCCTTTTTTATTCAGATTCCCTTTTTTGATTAATTTCTACCTGCTCAACATGAAGAAATGTCTCTTAAGTCAGCGAGGGTCTGAATAATTATAGTGTAGAATCATAGGATTGTTAAGGTTGCAAAAGACCTCTAAGTTAATTGAGTCCAACCATTAAATGACAGTAGTTACTCTGTGAAGTGATTCGTGGCTTTCTCCATGTGAGGACATCTAGCTGATGTGTATTTGGAAAATGAGCTGAGAGAAAATTTCTCAGCCTTGTAGGAAGTACTGCTTATTTTTTTTAATGCCCAGAAAATGCTCTTCTGTGCTGGAGAGAAGGCTTAACAATCCAGTGGAAAGATGTTAAATTTGGATTTCGCACAGCTTTAAAAACCATTGAAATGATATTGAAAAGTATTTTCTATTTCAATGTACAGTGTGAGAGAGAAGCATAGTGTCTGTGCACAGAGATTGTCCTGAGACTTGCAGGCTATTGCATGTTGACTTGGCATGTTTGCAGAAATGTGTCAGAAGGTCCTTCACCAACATTTTCAGTTGTTTTTTTCAGGATGGGGTGCTATAGAATGCACATGTTGGAAAATGAAGCCTCCTCAGCCTTGTGCTGGTGTAGCCAATACATTTATTTCTGAGAGTGGAAGTAGTTCTCTGCAAGCACCTTTGCACTAATAGCATCCCTGGGAGTTGGTCATCAAATGTTGTGTTGGAAAAGACTTCTCTAGATTTTAACCAAAGGCTCCTGTCCAAAAGATACAGTCTTTTGCATCTCTAATGCAGAGTAGGTATGAAGAAAGTGTAGATATGAAGAAACTGGTTGCACCTCCATTTTTCTTTAAAACATTTCCCTGTGTTATCTTGACCTTTGTTTTTTTACAAGGGCTTGTTTATGCAATTATGGGCTTTTTGGTTGGTCTCCTTGATATGGCTGATTAGACTGTAAAGATGCTCCAAGTTCTGTGTTTTCCATTTGCTGCACAGGTATGACTTGTAGTTGAACTTCAGCCGGCACTGGATTTATTCCAGTGTGCTCAATGCAACCTTTTCTGTGTAAGGTACTCTAGTGCTCACCTACCAATGTATTGTGTGTTGCAGTGCTGTCCTTTGGTGGGATTTCCTAATGAATCAACATCCACTGAAAGCAAACCCCAGACTTCATGTAGCTGTCACTGAGAGTATGGATCAGTCATATTTAAAGAAAAAGTAGAGTTCCTTTCTGTTTTTTCCCTTCTTTCTCCATTCTCACCAGTGTTCTTAGAGAGGAAGGATTGTAAGTGTACTGCAAATAACTAAATCCAGAAGAATAGGTGATGTACACAGACATTCTTATATTGACTTAAAGGCTTTGAGATTTGGTGTGTCTTTCATTTCTAAGTAGGTATGTGAAAGAAGATAGAGCTAGATTTTTCTGCTAACTGCTAGTGAGTTTAACTGCTTAGGAGTTTGTATTAATTTCCATTTTTTAAGTCCTTGAATGAAGCAAGCATGACTTGCAACACAAATGAGTAATGGTAGAGTTGTCTTCAAGTATTCAAAGTTCCTTCTGTCCTTTGCTGTTTGGGTTGAACCTCTAGTATTCTTCAGTGTAGCAAATTACATCTGGTATCTCAGGGGTAGGGGAAAGAAAATGCTGCAAGGTAAGAGCTAAGCCCAAGCCTAATATCTCTATGTAGAAGACATAATCTTTTGCAGCTGCATAAGAACTTACTGTCTTGGTTTGAAAGACGAGTGTCTGCCAAGGAAGGTGGGAACCTCCCTTGGAATGGAGAATATGATCCCCTTCCCTCTGAATTATTATAACTTTGAAATTAAGGAGATTTCATACAAAGATATGGGGAAAGGAATGACAGCTCTTTAGCAGTACGTACAGGGATAACAAGGCAGACAAACAAGGCCAGCAGCAGCACAGACGCAGTCCCAGCCTCTCGGGGCTGCAGGCACTTTCCCCTGCGGTGCAGTTCCGGGCACAGCCGGCAGGGGCGCTGCTGGCTCCCGGCCGGGCAGAGAGGGTGCGATGATTCCCCCGCGCCTGCAGGGGGCGCTGCGGAGCGAGCTCGGCCGCGTCTCCCTCACGCGGCAATGGCGGGCGGGCCGGTGAAAGAGATGGAAAAGGGACTTCCTTTACAAACTCACAGGGCAGCTGGTCCCAGTGCCCCTCCTGATAGCAAAATGGCCTGTAGCAGGAACCTTGGAAACAGCAAGCTGGAATGGCAGGGGTGAACAAAATCCTGGAATGGTAAAGGAGATGTATCAGAAACTCTGCAGCTGGGGTGTCCCAGCAGGCAGGGGCTGTGTGGCTACAGTGGCAAAAAAAGCCCGGAGCAGTGGCAGAAGAACAGCGGGGCTGGGCAGTGGCTGCCTGGCTCCTGAACACAGCCAGCAAAGGCTCCCTTAGAAGGTGAAGGGGCTCAGAGATCCCAGGATTTCCCCTGAGGCATCTGGGCAGATGGTGAAGGGTCCTTTGTTTAGTGAGGTCAGCTGTTAATAAGGTCCTAGTGCAACGGCTGCTCTTATGAGCAGAACTCCGCTCATGGTAGGAGAAGGCAGAAAACAGAACCCTGCAGTGGTAACAAATTTTTCCCACAGTGACTGCAGCCTGTTTCACTTCCAAATGCCAAGAGCACAAGAGAAAGCTAGGAGCTGCACCCAACCCTTCCCCCAGCCCAAATCTTGTGAAACCTTTGCCCTTCCCACAGGAACCCCCAAGTAAAGAGAGGGAGCAGCAGCTGCACCCCTCCCCTGAGCTTGGCAAATTATTTTGTCTCTCTCAAGTACCTGGTCATTTTTGTCTCCTAGCAACATATGGGCAAAAATTCCCTGAGAGAAAGAACAAAAGGAAAAAATCCTAAATCCCAACCCTTACCTACCTGTCGCAGTACTAGAAAACTAAAAGTTCTCGTACTCCCACCTGGTAAGCTGTCACTCTATGTCAGGCAGAGAGGTTTTTGAATGACAATGCCATGAAATATTTGCTGATGGTTTTGCACAAGTTTTGTAGTTTTCTGGTAGTAACATTTTATTTCCAAGCTTTACTTCAAGTACTACAAAAGCCTGTAATACTCAACTAGAGAAGTCATTGCTCAGCAATGGTGTAGAGAATAAAAAACCAGAAAATGTAGAATAAATTGTTTGACAACTTAATAAGTTAATGAATGAAAGTAATGAATTTGTGGTTCCCCACTATAAACTTATTTTAATCCTCCTTGATGTTGTATATGCTCACCTATTTAAATGGGTTCTCACATTTTGGTAAGTAAAGCAGGTGCTGCTGAGGACTAAGGTCATGAAAAGCAATTTTGTTCCAGAGAGTTTATAAAGGTGAGTGGGAGAATGCTGCTCTGCTGGTAGTATGTTTTGGATGAAGGCTCATAGTTACCCGAAGTGGTACTAGATCAATTTGAACACACCAGAAATAGTTGTACGAATGCTGTGATATTGCCAAAATACATCTCTTGCAGTGAAGGAATGTGCTTTGTCTTGGAAGGAATCTAGTGAAGTGGAATCACCTTTAGTCCTCTAGTTTTATAGACAAGTATCAACATACTCATGGGGCAATGAACAGTGATCTAAAGCAGTGTCATATGTTTGTGTCTCCATTTTTGAACTTCCATTGTTAATTATGAATTCTTTGTAGTAGAGGAAGGTTATAAAGTAGGAATTGAGACAATGTAGTGTAGTTCTTGCCTCCAAGTGACCTTGGCTGACCATTTGATGTACTTCAGTACAACTCAGGCTGCCATTCACTGAGAAGAATCTGTATTGAAATTCTTGGTATCACTTGGAGTGAGGTACTGGTAATCAGGCTTGGGCAAGAATTTAGCAAAATACCGCATCCAACAGCATTTTTATTCCCCTATATCATTACAAAGTCTGGAATACCTCTAATGGTCTTCGTTATAAAACCAACCAAACAAGACAGTGATTGAATGGGTTTCTTCACACAGACAAAGCACATCTTCTTCTCAGTCACAGCTGAACCAGCAGCCTTTTCTATGGACTCTAAATAATGAAATCTCCAGCAAGCATAGCAACCAGAACAGCTGGATGCTGACTCTCCAAGTAAACACACAAATACCCAAGGGTCTCAGCCTACTTATGTCTTTGCTGTCAATGTGCTTGCTGTTGAAGTGAGAAGACTCTGATTTATGAATTGACAATTGCATGTCCCTGCAGATAAGGGTGCATCACAAATTCGAATTGGGAATGCATTCCTGTTCTTGTTCTCCTCGTTTGTTGTTACTCCTTTCTCAAACTTTGTTATTTGGTACTTTAGCTTTCCATATCAAGTCTTCTCTCAGTTTACAAAAACTTCATAAAAAAGGCAGGCTCCTCCTTTCCTTCCACTTCTTTCTCTCCCAGACTTCAAGGGTTCTTGTGCCTCTCAGCTTTGTTATTTTGGGGATATAGAGAGCTGTGTGGGATAGACTGAGAAAAAGGTTATTTAAGGACTATGCAAGACCTTGTAACACAGGAAAATTGCATTTTGCATGAGCGTTGTGTGGGTTGTTCAGAGGGACTGGCTGTTTCTATCAATTCTCATGGTATGCCAGTCTTTCTGTCTGTAATGTGTAAATGTCTTCAATGGCTCCCATTTAAATGTGGCTGAAAATTCAAGGGTCCCATTTACAACCTTGTTTGAGGGCTGCTAGTGGCCCTGTCACTACATTAAACTTGGCCTGACGAGCAAGCTCGGGGCTTTTTGTGATAGTTGTACAGGGGTGAGCTATCGCCCCTCAGATGGGGGATATTTCATGCCTCCTGTAGAACTTTGAATAGGAGATACCATGACTTCCTGACCTGGAAGATGGAGCAAAGTGTGACCTCAGGTGGTGGTGCAGAACTGGGAAGCATAGTTCATGCACCAGATGAGTCACAAAGATGATTAAAACACTATAAGGGGGCTGGAGCATCTCCTGTGCCTGGAAAGACTGAGAGAGCTGAAGTTTAAACTGAAAAAGAGATACCCCAGATGGGATCCGATCAGTGTTTATAAACATAGAGGGGAGGGTGTAAAAGAGATCTCTCCAGACTCATCTCTGTGGTACACAGTGACAGGACAAGAGGTAGTAGGCACAAGTTGAAAGAGGAAATTCTTTCTGAGCATTAAAAAACAAAGCTACACACGTACTATTAGGGTGGCTGAACACTGGAACAGGTTACTTGGAGAGGTTGTGGAATCTCTGTCTTTGGAGATACTTTAAATTCAACTGGGATAGGGTCCTGGACAACTTGCTCTGGGTGACTTGATCATTAGTGGTGCCACCAACCACATCCATTCCATGATTCATCACGTCTGCCTCCGGAGTTTGCTGCTTGGCTGTAGTCCTCAGTTAATCCAATTATGCCACTTGGTAATTAGCTGAAACAGACCATATTGGCAGAGTGTGCAGCCAGGGAGAAGGTGTTGTTGTTCATCATCAAGTGCTTTTGACTTGCATGTTGTGTGCATTTTTGGCTGGGTAGAAAGTGATTTGTTTGCAACAGATGTTTCTTCCTTGTGCTCAGGTTCTGATCTCGTTTAGGTCCAAGAAGTGATAGAGCAAATCTGTACTACAAATTTGAAGTAGTACAGTGCATCTGTGAATGCTTTACCCCTGGTGATGGAACATATGGAAATAATACTTATCTTGATTTAGATAAGCAATTGCCTTTCCTATACAATCATCCACGCTTAATAGGAATAGAAGCAGACACATAATATTACAGGTCTTACAATCTGTCTTTTTTAACGCTCCATAAGCCTATGCAGAAACAAATGGAATGGAAATTGTGTTAGATGTGATATTAGTAATTGCTAATAGTTCATCATTTGTAGTTTGTACAGGAAACTTGTGGAAACAAAGGCTGAAGTAAAAAAAAAAAAAAAATAGGCACTGAAGGGAAAAAGCACAGTGTGTAGCAGAATTCTTCCAGGAGTGGAAGGGCTGCCTCTTGTCTGGGGATAATGTGATTCTTGCCCCTTGCTCAGGTTCTTTTTCCAGATTCTCTTAGAGAAGCCTTCCATGTGGGGATACATTTCTACTAGTAGCTATTGTAGCAGGGATAAGGTAGTGGGCAGACTTATTTCTGTTGAATTTGGAATTAATTTACTTCTTTCAGCTGTGGATTCTAAAGCTGACTAGAAATTATGGAACTCTGCTATTTTCAGCTTTTTTTACTTGCAATGCAGTCTGCTACTTGTTTTGATGAACTTGAAGAGAAATGTGTCATGTTACGTGTTTAACAAACTTCCCTTATAAGAATGTGAGTATGAGAACCTCAGTGCCATCAATCCTTCTCACTTCTTCTCTGATTTCTTCTCTTATCGACCTTTGCTCATAGACTGCCAAGGGATTTTTGCTTTGCCACAGGTATCGCTTTATACTGTGGGGCTTTGGTACCTATTTTTACTACTTTGTGTGTGCTCTACTCTTTCTTTAACAGTCATTTTAAAATGCAAATGTAGTGGTTTTTTTGTAATAAACTCTTCAAGCAGTAGGTTTTTCTCTTCCCTCTAGTGGTAAGCTCTTTGGTATTGCTTTAGGGATTTTGTAATTGGATGCTTGAGACCTGTTTAAAAAATTAATATACTTTAAAGTGTATTAGACTTTAAAACTCTGGCTATTTGAGCAGTGATTGAGTTTCAGGACTGATTTTCCAATACTGTAGGTTTGTGCCATCCTTGTCCATTGCACCAGCGGAGTACATTTATATCCTGGGTGGGGGCTCCCTCTAGCGAGATTTTCTGACAGTCCCTTATTCACTTGGTTCAGATGAACTTTACACATTTTCTTTTCAAGTGCGTTTTTTGCGACTCAATCGAATGCTTTTTTCTACCCTTGTGTAAGCTGTAAAGGCCCTTTTCCTTACAACTGATCTGGAAGGAGTTGTAAACAAAACTGAGGGCTAGGACTGCCTATTTTCTCTGTTTGGTGTGAAGAGCTCAGGTAATCAACCTCATCCTACTTCCAGCTGTGGCTCTGTGGACTCTGAGATGCTTTGAACATGACTGAAGGACCAAAGGATCATGTAGGAGGAAGAGCTAAATGAAATTGGATTGTATAAGCAGAGGGGTAGAAGATGATGGCTGGATTTAGAGGGGAAAAAGTGGGGGTGGGATATGAATGTTCAACTGTTTCTGGTGAAGATTTTCAGCTGTAATGTATTACTGAGGCTGGAGCAGAGGAGACAAGAGGAGGACCTACAGCAGTGTTGCTACTTTTGTGTATTGTCAGTAATAGCCTAAACCCCCACATTTTGGAAAGGATTTACCAGAATCATCTCTATCCTTTGTGAGTGTGTGTGCAGAGATGATTTAGTGGCCATTGACTTCGCTTTCTCATAAGAGTAACAATCAACTTGTTTGCAAGACTAAAGTTAAAACAGAAATAAAAGCTGTCTTATTTAATAAGTAATTTTAATAATAATAAAAAGCTGTAAGAGTAATCTTGCAGTATATTGCTCCATTTGCCTAGCAGGTGTTGTTTTCTCAATCAGAGAAAAGCGCTGCCTCCTCGTCTAAGTCCTGCCACACTTTCTTGTTCCTTCCTCTCTGGAGCATGTCCCCCCGCAGGCAGCGTTGGCGCAGGTGCCTCAGGAAGCTCTTGATGGAGGCAGAGTTTTCCTTCTGGCGGCCGATGACCTCGTCATTGAGGGGGGAGCAGTCAGCCAGGCAGCAGGTCCTTGGCCAGGCTGAGGGTGCCCAGGCCTTCTCCTGGGAGACACAGGGCAGGGAGCACGATGACAGGGGCAGGGGGGCTGCAGGGGGCTGGGCCCCCTTGGGCTCTCCTGGGGAATCTGGGGCCTGGCCGTGATTTATTAAAGAAATATGGATATTGATCTAGTACCGATATCCAACTGTGACGGACAAAAACTCTCTAACAGTGTAAAGTTAGAAAGTGTATGTTTATTGCGACGCTGGGCAGTGTGTGGGATAGCTCCCAAATACACACCGCGCCTTTCAAATGATTACAGAGTCCTTTTATCCACACAAGAATTGAATACCCAAAATACAAATACATATTCATCATTTTGGTACATCCCATTCCTCGCTTTGTGTGCTAATCATTCCGAAAGCTATTAAGCATGCGTAGTTTGTTCCTTGAAATGGGTCGGTGGTCCCTTTCATGGGGAGGGGTCCCAAAATGAGGAAGTAAATGAAGTCTTCCTCATTTTGACCTTTCTACCTTTTCAATGCAAATATGACAAATGAACCTTGGTAGAACTCCCATTCCTTGTCTTCAGTCGGTTTCAGAACAGAGGAGGCCCACAATTGTCTTATGTTCCTAAAAGCTATTTGTCAGTTTCTATAGTCTTCATTATAAACCCAGCTAACTAAACATTGTGTTGACAAGCAATCAATTATTAGTTAACTACTAACTCTTAACTTCATCAAGGCCTACTTACAGAATCCTTTTATTTTAATTAACTCTAGTAAGTCTTATCTCTTAACTAAAATCTTAGCTCCTCTAAAATCTCTAAATCTCTTAAAGTTTATGTTTCAGCCAGGCTGCCCCAGGCTGCAGGTTGTGTGGAGAGGACGTCGGGCAGGTTCCGTCTTGTTCTGGTGGCTCAGCCTGTCCTTGTTTCCTCCTGGGAGGAAGGGGGCTGAGCCCCACCTCTGCTTCTGGGCTCGGGCACGGGGCTGGGGAAGAGGCAGAGGACCCTTGGTGCCTGCCCAGGCTTTTCTCTCCGCAGGGGCTGGCGCTCCTCACCCTACACGTTGTAGCTGCCGCCCCCCCGGCACCATCCCACCTGCCTGGTCCCCATCCCTCACCTCTCTCCGCTGCCTCTCGGCTTTTCTCCGGAGGCTGCAGCCAAGGCAAAGCGCGGCGAGCAGCAGGGACAGGGCTAAGAAGGCGCAGCAGCACGGCTGCACGGACCGCAGGCTGGCACTGCCTGTGCCAGTGTGCGGCTGCTGCACGTCCTGGGCTGGCACAGGCAGCCGGGCCGTGCTCCTGGCGGGACAGCTGTGAGCTCTGGGCGTGCTGGCGAGCAGCGAGGCCACGCAGAGCCCCAGGAGCAGGGAGAGCCCCGGGCGGAGCATGGCAGAGCTGCCTGAGGAGCTGCGATCTCCGGCCCTGACCCTGAGCTGAGCAGTGCCCACGGGCTCTGTGCAAGGTGGTGGCATCAGCTGCGATGTCACAAGGATGTTGCCTGGCAGCCAGAGGCTGGGATTGTCAAAGCAAGGCCAGGCTGGAGGGTCTGAGCCTGTGGCTGTCTCAGCCTGCTGCTCTGTCTTGCCACTGTGGGACAGGACTCGGGAGCTTTGGGGATGTGCTCTCTGGTGCTCAGGAAGGAAGTGCTGACCTATCCGAGTTAATATTCTTGAGCTGATGGAAATGGAGGGTAAGACTAGAGGGACAAATTTGTTTGGACTGCTTCTACTTTCTCACTAAGACTTTTTGCTTTTCAACAAACTTCACGTGTTTTGAAGATTTGAGACAAATAGATGAAGTCAAGCTTCTTGAGACTTGTGTTAGAAAGAATTTAAAAAAAGTAATAGTCAAAGTGAATTTCATAATCTTCCCTCCTCAGTTCATTTCTGGTGATGTGCATGTCTAACTTGGTGAAGCTTTGGGCAGTATGTTTGTGCAAGGGTTTGAGGTAACTGAGCTGTTCTATAGAGTGAATCGAATATAAATGATTTGGTGATGCAAAATCTAAAGCGTTTACAGGAATAAGGGGCCTATGGTAACATTATTTAGTAACAAATCTGTTGCAAGCTAGTGTATGTTGTCTTCACCACCTGCCTCCTCCTAGTTGAGCAATTTAAGGTGACAAAACTCCAAGTTTAAAATTTGCGTGGATTTTTTTTCAGGCTTGTTGTCTGGCTAGATGTCTTTAGAAGTCATACTGAATTTTGGAGCTGTTGGCAAATGGTGTGCTTGCGTATTTTTGTACTCGTTTGGTATAATTCTGGATTGGAGAAATCATTACTCTGGCTAGGAGGATAATCTTAATTCCTCAATTTGTTTTTGCAATTTACACCCTTGTGATTACCAAATAAAATTACTTGATGGATCTCACTCCAAAAATATGTATGTTTCTACAGTGTTGTAACAAACGGTATGTGGATAAGGATTCAGTGCTTCCTACTAGCTTCTATTTGGAAACAAGTAACAAGCAAGCAGCCTGATGTTAGGGCAGTGCTGATGTCCTGTGGGTTACCGGTGCCCTCTCGAGGTGAAACCGAAAGACGCTGCAGTCTGACAGCAGTAGTTCACCGTACTGCTGCCTGTTCAGGGCTTGTAAATAATGACCTCGGACCCACACTTATAACCTGGTTTTTCTGCTTTCCTGGTTTGTAGGTGAAAATGCTAAAGAAGATCTGCAAGGGAAGAAGAGTCTGAGTGAGAAAGTTTCTCTTTATAGAGGTGACATTACGCTGCTTGAGGTTGATGCCATCGTTAATGCTGGTAAGGGGTTAAATATTTTATGTAGCTATGTCTTGAAAATCCTTTATTGCTCTGTGGTACAAGTGTGAACTCTGAAAAGTTGCCTAAAACTGGTGCATCCTGTGGAAATCTGAAAATACGGCTTTTTCCCCAGTTTGTTCATATTGTATCTGTTCATCCTGTGTGCATTTACTGTGTCAGGGATTATTCTGAAACTTTTATAGTAGAGTCACCATGAAAAAATTAATGATCTTGTGTCTATCTTTTGACTTCACTTGGTTAGCTGAGATTTCATACTTTGCATTGTAGAAGGCTCATTTTTGTTACTAAGCTAATGCAGTACATTCCAGTCTGCCTTTATAAATTGAGCCACGTGTGGGCTAGGTTATGTGAGAACTTTAATGATAGGGTGATAGGAAAACAGAATTTCATTTATGTGGTTTTCATATTTGCTTTCTTGTTGGGAGATTGTATTTTTCAAGTTTTTGGCCATGATCTACAGAGTTTTAAGTGTTTTAGTACCTCTTCTTGCTCAGTGACTGTGTCTCCATGTGTGCAGTCGTGGTGAAGAACTGTATGTAGCATCTTGTGACAAAAAGAGGGAAATGCCTGTGCAACTAATTAATTAGTGTATTAGATTATGTTAAACTAGCTCAGTTTTTTAGCAGAAAAACAATGGGAAGGTTTACCCCTATACACATGCTCATAGCCATATCTTGCCTGCACTTTCCACTCCGAAAAGAATGTGTCGTTTGAACTAATTTTGGTGGTATTCATTTCTTAGAAGGAAATGTGCTGCAGTATTATTCTGTGTGATGGAGTTAAATTCAGAGATTCCCAGGGTTGTTAAAATTGATGTCTTTGCTTGTCAGAGGAAAATGCTGTGTGGAGTTACTGGTTAATGTCTGTAAAAAGCACAAGAATGTTTGCTCACACAGTGTAGAGGGTAGTGAACAGACTCTCTTCGACTGTTTGATTGTATGACATCCTACTTTACCAGTGGACATCTGTTAATGGATTTTGTGAAGTACAGGTGGAATCCTTAGCCATTTCAAAATACATTTTCGCATTCCAAGGACTGAGGCTGGTATTCCTTGGAAAAAAATTTAATTCATCTTCTAGTTTACTGATGCAGAAAAGCATTCCTAAGTAACAAAATTACAGTAGCATCCATGTAACATGATCCTCTCCTCACTGTGTTGACAAGGCCTCTGAAATGTTAGTATTTCAATATTTTTTCCTCATTCTTTTTTTAAGATGATTTTTCCAGTAGTGCCTTTGCTGACTTCCTTACTTTATTACTTTACAGTAAGTCAATATTAGCATAGTTTCCTCCTTTTATATTTAGCTTCTCTTTGTTCATAGGCCTCCCTTGAATTACAGGCTGGAACTAGTTACAGATCAGCTTTAGAATAGGAATACTTCACTTTTCTTGATTTAAATCCCCCTTTAATTATCCTGAAAGGTCCAAATAACCTATATCCCAGACTGCAAATGATATTATCTGCCTATAAACCTATTATCTGCCTGACATCCTGGTGAGAAATGCCTCTCTCTGAGAAGAAAAAAAAAAATAATCAAATCAACACGTATTGATATGCAATTTTGAGAAAAGGTTTAAAGACCACTCAAAACAGACTGAGGCTGAAAGACCTAAAGAGGGACAAAACACTCTAAAAGTATCTAGAAAGCTTAGTTGTCTCTACTGTTGTCTTCTGTAACTTGAATTTGGGCTTAAAGGGAGATTGAGATTAGATGTTGGCAAATCTACTTAATGATTAGAACATGTTTATACAGTGATACTTTGGTGTATCAGATGGACACAAAACAGCAGTGCTAGGGCCAGGGCATTGGTACAGGTGGATTTTTAAGATTCTTCTAACTCGTTATTAACCTTCTATAGTTGCTAAAGGGCATAATGTGTTAACTATTATGAGATATTAGTAAATTTAGGTTAAAATACTAACATACAGTTACTTTGGAAAAACCATATGCTCTCTATATCAGTGCAATAATTAAGTCTAAGCCTTTGGTTTGCTGAGGATAGCTGGAAAGCTACATGAGGAGGGTGTTTTGGTTCAAGATCCATATTATTTATGCAAAACATCTGCTGTGCTGGGATTCTTTTTAAACCCAACCGTTTCAGTGAAATTGTAGTGTCTCTTAGATGGTATCTAAATCCATGTTTCTGCACCATATCATGCTTTTGCAAAGAACTCCATTGTTTTTTCTTCTGCAACTGAACTTATCCAAGCCTCAAAGACATAAAGCAGTAAGTAGCCACAGTACCAGTTTCTGTATGTAAGTTGAATAAAATGCAGCCTGTTGAATATGGAATAGGAGATAGGTTTTTTGGAGGTAAATCTGTGCAAGTTCTTTTTATATTTAATGCCTTTTGACTACCCCAAATGTTAATGATTGACTCCCTCCTATCTGTTGCAAGCCCTGGATTAGGAAGGGGGGAAGAGACCCTCTAGAGACTTTCTCTCTGAATTTAGAAATTCCATTAACTGTCTCCTGTAATACATAGTTTAAAATACAGCAAGTCATATCCAAATTAAAGCCACAGAAAGATACAGGATGAATGTTTACATTGATTTATGTGAAGATCTAAACATGCTTGAAGTAAAGGGAATGGTCTGACAAATTCTGGGGCTGTGGAAGGGTTCCAGGTGGTTCAAATTGTCTCCAGATTTGGATGCAAACCTATTGGCAAAAAAAGTGTATTCTCAAATATACAAGGAGGAAATGAGACATAAATTAATATAAATGGTGATCTTCTGTAGCTAAATATCAGGATATCATTGATAAACACTGCTGCAAAAGGATCCTTTTTTGTCCTAGACTTTTAGCAGACAAACTGAATGTTGCTTACTTTCCAAAAATATTTTATGTATAGTTTGCTGGTTCTCAAAAGAACCACATCAAAACAGCCTCTTTGAAATCATTCAAGACTAGAGTGAGGAACTGAGATGCATTGTGAGAGAGAAAGGAGCTGAAAAAAGGAGTTGATGTGCGATTTTGCTAAAATTGATGTCAATTATCTACCCCTGTAAATGTTTTTTCCTTACACAATGGTTTCCTAAAACTTCCTTACTACCGATTTCATTGCAGACAGGTATTAGTTTAACTTGATATTTTGCTTAAGGTGTGGTGTTATGCCATTTCCTTCACACATTTTTTTAAAGGATTCAGGTAAGACTTGTATGAAAATCTTACTTTTACTCCTATGTCCTCCTCTGTGTTTTTTTATTACACTGTAAGAATGTAAACAGGCTCTCCTTGAGGCATGTGCTTACTGCATTAATCTGTGCTGACTGGCCTTTTTAACATATTAAATGTTCCCGGATGTCACTTCATCCTCATGCCAAAAGTGCTTCAAGCACTTGGAATCCAGATACCACAATTAGCCAACATCTGAATAAATCATCAGAACAGAGCTTGGAGGGGGTGTAGTGTGTCTGTGGTGTCTAGGGTGGGGAGAAAGTGGCCATTAGTCCTTCTGGCAATCCCCAGTACAGAAATAAGCAGTAAAAGCCTGAGTAAGGTTTGAAAAACAATTTCTTCAATATTTATAGTATCAACTGAGCAGTAAAGGAGTACATTTCCTCTGCATTTTTAATAAGGAAAACTGTGTTGCTATTTCTGTGATATGCAGTAACTATCTGAAGTAGGTACAGAAGTGGTATTTTGGGAGTGGGTGTGGCAGGGATGTCTGTGTACCTCATATACCTTAAGCAGCAGTTAATCACTACTGACCTCACGTATTCATTCACTTCCTACCTGTTAATAAATCTTGCTGCCCAGTTATAAGATAAGGAGGCATGTACTAATATGCTTGTGAGGAAGTTTTTACTAGGAGGAAGATCAAGGGGAAACCATTATGTTAAGGGAAAAAAGGATTCTCCTAATTTTTATCTGATAGGGAGGAGGAGGAGGGTGACTTGCAGAACACTAGAAGAGATAATATTTCTTCTTATCTTTGAAAAATATTCTTTGTATCAGTACACAAGTATGGTACTGAGAACAGAAACCTTTAATCTTCAGGAAAAAGGAAGATGTTCATGTCTATTCAATTAGACATTCCTGTTAATAAGTCTGTAGTACTGCATCTAAGTTTGCAGTTAGAGAGTTGCTACAGTTATAGCAACTAGGTGTCTCCCTTTAAACTGTATTTGAGTGTTGGAATACTTTCTAATACTCAAAAATTTGGGGAAGAAACTCTCAATTTTTAAAATTAATATCTTTTCCATGTGACAAAACGAATGTGACTTAAAATCTTCCTCTGATAAAGAGAGAAAAGGCTTGGTGACTAACATAAGTAAACAACTCTTTATGTCCCTTTTCTACTAACCCTGATGCTGGAATTTAGTTACTGAGCCTCACATTGCTCAAGAAGAGCATCACACATCTACCTGTGTGCAGTGAGTTGCCTCAGCTGGGAACGCTGGTTTGGCAGGCTCAGGCTCCTCAGCTTCCTTGGCGCAGTGTGCAGGGCCAGCCGAGGGAAGGTGCATGGACGTGATGGTCTCCTGGTTGCTTTAAGAAGCAGAGATGTTTCCAGGGAGAGAATTACAGCTGATTATTTAAACAAATTTGCAAGAGTTTGGAATGCTTGTCCTGCTTCCCTGTCCCAGTACTGAATGTATGTGGAACTGAAAAATATTCAGTTTTAAACACCCTATGCTTGATTTGCTTGTTGCAGGACTGGTTTTCACTGGAGCCTCTACATGACTTGATTTATAGGATGAAATAGATATTTTCATACTGAATCTCACCTTTCCTAGTGAAATATGCCTTTCTTCCCTCAAGCTTCTGACTTCACAACCATGTTTCAGCATTTTTGTGTCACAGCAATATCTTTATCCAGTTTTTTTATCTGGAGATAGCACATATTTCCTTACAGATTCATAATTTCCTGGCCTTGACCTTGAATATGACCGTTTAACTTAATGAGGTGTCCCTTTTTTTCTCAAGCTAAAAATTACACATCAAGGTAGAAGAGCTGTATTGATACTAGGAACTGAATATATTATCAGTGAATTATGCTTATACAAGTGTGTAAGTATAGATAGGGATTGAACTCTGGCTTTCCACACAAACAGCTCGTTAATGTGCAATCAGTCACTGCAGTTGCCTTGAACTTGGTGCTTAATGAACAGGTGGGGAAGAAGGATGGATTCTAATCTGGAACAGATCTGACATCAGGCAATTTCACTGATTGCTAATCCCTTTCCTTTGGCAACTTAATTTATCACACAGAAGTTTCATCTTGTAACTTCTGAAGTAGAAATTATTTCAGAAGTGGCCTGTCTGAATATTATGAAGGTATTTGAGTCAGTTGTTGAGCATGATATGGTATTGTGTGTATACTTATTCTCCCCCTTTTTATTTTACAGTGACCAGTAATTCTTACTCTGGAGCTCATTTGAAATTATTCTTCAATAATTTTCTATGAAAATAAGTCACTTAACTCAAATGTTCCTGCCATTGCATATGGAAGAAACAAAATGTAAAATCTGCCCTTAAGTTGCTTATAGCATTTTGATATTTTTACATTTTATAGTATTGATTTTTGTGGGGTTTTTACTTTTCTTTTCAGTTGAGCTAAACATAAATGGTTGATTATACTGGGAGCTTCCTAGTGAGTTTGCTATCCATTAGAATGTTTTGTAAATATACTTTACATGTTTTATCTCTAGTATAGAGATAGGAAAATAGAAAACTTGTATTGAAATCTCTTGTATGGAGTCATCTGGCATCTACCTATGTAACTTACACTATTGTAATTTCCTCTAGGAATAGAACCAATATTGCTAACAAATTGTTGTTAATTTGGTTTTCATCTTTACTGTGAGCAGACTGTGGTGTTAATCAAAGGTTTCTCAAGTTATTTTACAGTGGGTACAATTACACTTCTGTGTAAAATCCCAGACTAATTTATATATAGTCCTCACTTACTCATCAGGAATGTCAGTGTTAATAGTTGAGGGAATCGGTCATGCTCAATTGTGACATCTGTGAGTGAGTTTATTACTGCTTTCTGTGGAAAATGCTTTAAGCCTGGCTGATGAGCAGTAGATGTGGTTAAACTTGCCCTCTGCTTTTGGTCTAATTTCATTCCAATGATGTTCTGCCCTGTAGTGTAATATTCATTTGGATGAAAAGGCTGTGTATAGTGATAGTGTTCAAGAGAATGAAATGGAAGGCAAGTACTGCTGTAGGTGTGGTTTAATTTAGGTGGAGAACTGTAGCTGCTGCCTCAGTCAAACACCATTTGCTGTAACTGTGTGGCCAAGGTTTATGACTGAGGAGGCTCACTCAGAATTGCACTGCAGAAGGAGTGGTTGGAATGAACTTTGAAAATATCTCAGGTGTAATTAGTATAATAATAATATCCTCAAATAAAGCTCAGTAATAACATAGCTCAAAACTTTAGCATTAAAAAAAAAAATGTTTGGCAATGCTTCAGACAGATATCAGGGAAGAAGTTTGTTCCTTGTTCTAGGGTGCTTTGGGAAGGGGAAATTAATTGTGGTGAAGTATTTTCATTCCAATATTCCACCAGTGTGTTTACAGCCATCTTCTGTAGCTGATGGAGATGGCTTCTGGGTGGAAATGTGCCTCAGACACCTGGACGTTATCCTGCCACATTGTGTGTGGGGCCAGCGAGCCGAGTCTTGGGTGGTGGAATGGAGGCCTAAACCTTGTGTGCCTCAAGGAGAGCTTTGACACTCAACCTGCCATATGGCCAGGCACTGCAAACAGAGAGGCACTGAATGTTAATGATAATGATAATCAAGTGATGATTTCAAGCAGTGGGATGTGAGTGTTCAGTGACTTACTGAGAAGCCATAAAAAAAAAATAGTAGAGAAGGAAATGTACTTTCCACTGGAACAGTGCACTCAAAAGGCTCCTTAAACTAACAGATTGTGGGCTGAAGCACCAGACACACGTGTTGAGGTTCAGAGCTATGCTTTTCGACTTTTCATGTTATTCTGTGCTCCCATAGAAAGTCTGAGTGGAATGAGATGAGCATGCATGATCCTTAAGTATCTGCTACCTAACTATCTAAAACAGTTTTGCCAGACAAGTTGTGGATGCCCCATCCCTGGAAATGTTCAAGGTCAGATTGGAGGGAAGTTGAGCAACCTGGATTAGTGAAATGGCGAGGAGGGGTTGAACTAGATGATCTTTGATGGTTCCTCCCAAAACAGGCCATTTTGTGATTCTAGGGAATACCCTGGCACAAAATTAATGGCCAACTCTCTCCTCTGACAGGATTCAGCATAGTCTGTCTTCTGAAAATCTAATAATAAATGGGCAAGGTAGATGTTTTATTAGCTTTATCTAACCTGATGGTCTATGCTAGCTGGATTTATTTACTGTCTGTTTTCAGTGTTGATGCTTTCAGGACAGTATCTGTTGTACATAGACCAGTGTGTTCTTGTTTCTTGGTGCATCAGTTGTTTGAACCCATTTATTATCTCTGATCCCAGTGTGATTACTGACCCTTCATGCCATGGTTACCCTGGATCTTTTTTGCGTGTACTCTTTCTACTGAAAACTAGCAGTGTACAAGCAAAACACCTGCAAAGTTGGATTTCTTCAAAAGTTTGTGACTTCCCTCAGTTGGGAAGCATGATGTGGCATGGGATGCTGTGAATCCTTTCTGACAGCAGGTGGCAATAGCGCCCCTGTTTTCGTAAAACCACTTTTAGGCCTGCGTACCTTAATTTTCCTGGACATAAAATCGGTGATGACTTAAGCAGAGGAAACAAAATGCATGTATTCGAGGCGTGCTTGTTGGATAGTCCATCGATACAGCTCATGCTTATTAAATACCGACTCCATTTCATTATGTGTGTTCAGTGTGTGTTTGAAAGAGAACAGGAGACAGGCGTGGTTTGGAAGAACTGTAAGCATCTGTTTTACTTCATAGAGGAAAATATTTTGGAGAGACCTTGCTATCAGCCTGTCATATCATACATTTGACAGTGCAGCTGTCATCTGACTGCACTGATGGAGCAGAGTGGTATAAGAAACTACTCAAGGTCGTCTTGAACAATTATGCTTCGTTTCATAATATTAAATCCACTTTTAATCAGGACTTGTGGCGGATTATCTAAAGGATTGTGGGTTTTTTAAGCTGATAGTTGCAATAGTGTGTTGTCAGTCAAGATAGGCATGCAATGTTGTGGGTTTTTTTCAAGCTTTTGCATTTTAAAAAACCCAAACCAGTCAAGTAATTTCCAAATGCTGGGACACAAAAGAGAAGACTTCTTTGAGGCCTCTTCTCTCTACTTACAAAATATTGGCAGTGATAGGTCAGCTGGTAGGCTGAGATTATCTCTGTAATGTTAATATTACCCCCCCACCCCAGTCCTCTGTCCAGATGTATATTGTTTTTTAACTCCCTTTCTGTTTCTAACCATGAACACTTTGGGTTTTTCTGGATTGTCTCAACACTATCTCAGTCACTGTAAGTAGTACAGTAAGGTCAGCATGGGAATTAGCATTTCTGTGTGTAATGTAATCTTGTTAAATATATGCAGTTAAGTATTGAATAGAGGAAGGTCTACTTTGATTGGAGCAAGTTAGCTTTAGGTTTATCTTATCTAATTTGCTAGATGCAGAAAATGGGATAAAAAAGCAGTAGTCAGAGTTGATGTTCAAAACTGCTATTGTGTAGCTGGCTGACCCTGTCTCCCTTGCCTTCTCCGGCAGGAAGAGTTGCTTTTGCTTGATTCTCTTAGCTACTGAGTGTTCCACCCTTTGCTAGGGTTTTGGGTTTGCCTAGTGCTTTGCCATTTGCTGCAGGTCTTGGAAATGTTAGTCCCTTGAAATACAGCTTCCATTACTTGTTAAATAAATAGTTATGGACTGTGAAATGCAGTTTAGGTTTTGTTTTGACCTATGGCTGTTAGCAACTGATTTTCTGAGAAAAGAAAAACATTTCTGCTTGCAAAAACACAAATTGCTTTCTTTAGGAATTCAGAATGGCTCTCGCTTAGAAATTGGTATTAAGGGTACAGCTTGGCTTTAAAAATCTGGGCTCCAAATTCCTTTGTGTGACCTGCTGTTCCAGTCATAAAAATTAGTAATGGCAGCTAAATACACATCAAAGGTCGGTGGAAGCTTGTGAAAGAGGTATTTGCTTGTTAATCCAAGCACAATGGCAAGAGTGTTTGCGTCGTGTGCAATGAGTAGTCACTTGCATGTTAATATACCGTTGTTCAGAGTTGTTTGGATGTGTTTGGGAATTGTTTTAATTACAATATTGAAGGTGTGCAAGGCCCTGTGCTTTCCTCACAGCAGTGGGGTGATGAGCTACTGCTGCTCCCAGGCTTATTCCCTTCACTCTGAGGTGACAGGAACATTCAAGGTTCGTCTTAGTATCTCTTGCCTGGATTGTCACTTGCACAGTGTGTTTGAATGGCCACGTTCAGGGGACGTGGGTGGTCCTGTTCCTTCCGCCCTCAGGGTATCCTGTCCTCCTGGCTGCAGAGGAGCTGTTTGGAGCTCTGCAGCTTCTGCCTGAGCTGTGCCCGAGGGCCGGCAGTGTCATGAACGAAAGATGACTTGGCTCCTTGTAGGAGCGATGTTGTAATGGCCCTTGTTCTCAGATGGTTTCACCAGTGAAGCCTTGGAGCCTGAGGCTTTCATTGTCTATTGTGTCTGAGTAGTTGAAACCTGTGGGAAAAATACTGTTTTGGAGAAGATTTTCAGATTATTGTTCCTTCTCTCTTTTATCACTTGCATGTTTGTGCCGAAGTAACTTTAATCTGGTGTGCAACATGAATCACCTCAATATGTCTCTGTAGCACCTTCATTTTATGCTTGAAAGATGGTTTCTGTCTAGTAATAAATAGAAATAGTTAATATCTGGCGTGCCTAGTTGTGGGCTGCCTCAAAAAGATGGTTCTGTCAGCTATATTTGATTTGTATTTAGAATGTTTTGCATTGCAAATCCATGTTAGAAATGCTTTTTAAATTTGAAGTGTGAACCATATTGCTTTTTCAAGGGAGCTGTACTCTTGTGTCATGTGAAATAACTTTTTATGTAAGAAAGAGGTGATATTGCTTTCAACTCTATCAAACCAGGTTATAGAGGAATGTAAGTCTTCCCTGTGACTTGATATGCCTGATAATAGTAATTGGCAACCCATTCCCTTTACATTTCTAAGAATTTGTGGTGTACAGGCTATTTCAAAGGAACTCTCTTTTCTCATCATGTCAGTTTCAGTCCACTTTGAAGGGATTATGTTGAGCAGTGTAGTCAAGTTCACTTGACTAGTTTTGAATTTCTACAAATCTGAGTAATTTTATTACTCTTTCTGAAATGAAAATCACATTTTAGAATGATTTTCAGAATAGTCAATCAGTGAAGAATGGTGGATATTACCTGCAGAGTTCACCGAGCCAGGGAAGCTGAGAGAGAGAAAAAGCCAAGAGAATTTATTAATGACAACTTATTTCTTAGGTTCTGAAACAATTTTCATTTTAGATTGTCCATTACCTTAAAAAATAAAACTGCTAAATCAACCTTGCGGGAAGAGTAGACCAGGGCAAAGGCTTACTTGTTGGTTTTCTTTGATTCTTTGGATGAAGGCATCTCTGAGTGCTGGAGGCCAGACAATTTTTGAAATGTCCCAGAAGAGTTTTGCCAACCAGCAGTTCTAGCCTTGGCCATGGTTCAACTAATTATAGCCCCCCTCCCCCCTGAGGTAACAAACACAGCATTTCAGGGAGCTGAGTGATCAGTATTAGGGCTGTTTCACCACAAAGAGTGATTTCTCTATCTTCCTCCTCCCTTTTGATATGAAAGAACTTGCTTAGGAGGCCCAAACCTGGAGTGTTGGCAGGGCTTACAGCCCAAAGGCTCTTTAGGTCAGGGGTTTACAGCTTCAGAGGCTGCAACTCTAGTTCAGACTAGTCTCCACTGCCAGTAACAGATGAGATTAAAATAGAAACTGTTTCTTAAATCTGAAGTGAATCCCTGATGGACAGGCCAAAGGGGTGTTTTTAGGTGGGAGTACTTATCTCTATACTTCTTATCAAAGACCTAGCAGAAGGTTTTGGATTCCCTACTTCTTTCTTAGTTGCCATGTCCCAGGGGCTGAGTTACATGTGGCTTCTCTTCTGTCATGCTGGCATTGTCAGACTGAAACCAGTATTTGAGTCAGAAGGTTATATCTGCTGCCTTCCTCTCCTGTCCTGTCCTCTAGTGCTAGCACCCAGCAGAGCAGCTTGTGTTGACTGTAACCTCCCTTTCTACCCTAATCGCTGGGGAGCAGGCTGTGAGAGGGCAAGCGTGCACGGTGTTGCCTCTCTCCTTAGAAAGGCCCCTGTGAGCTCTAACTGGATGTAGCCTTGTAACTACAAATTGCTGTCTCAAATCACGACTTCTTTCAGCAGCCAGGGAAGCTGTGCTGATGTATTTAAAATTTCTTATTTTGGCCGCTGCTAATCATTCAGGAAAGCCAGGTTTTGTTCTACTTGGCAGCCTCTTTTAGAGAGCCAAGGCTGTTCTGCTTTGCCCGAGGGTGAGTGAGATGGATGGCACTTTGGTGTCTCTGCTATAGACACGATGCCTCAGGAGTCTCCCTGGAGCACTGCTGGAGTCACTTCATATTTCATAATTCCTTGCTGACAATTAAGTCAATTTGCTGGTGCAGACGTGATGGAGCTAAGCTAGGACATGTTTCTTTTTTAGCCAAGATATGTAGTGAAAAGCTCACTCTTTTGCTTTGATTAAATTGAAAACTGAAGTCCATCGTTACCTCTTCCTGGCTTGGAACGTGAATCAGTGGCATTGTGTCATCCTCTCTGGATTTTTTTTTTTCTTTGTTTTGTTTTGTTTTTGTTTAATGAGAGGAAGACTCAAGGCAGGCATGCCTTGATACTTGGTGCTGGAGGTGGTAAAGCATCACTCCTCAGTAAGAAAAGATGCAGCTGTGAGCTGGGGCCCGGTGGAACTCTGGTGGGCTTTGACTTGTTTGTGGCAGTGATGCAAGAGCATAGTTTCATGATCCAGGGCTTTAGGAAAAGGGCATAGGCACTTTGGAGCTGTGCAAACTGAGTAGTCTCTCTCTTCCCCAGTGTGGTGTCCTGAATCAAGGGATTTTTTTTTTAAGTTCCTTGGCCAAATGCAGCATTCTTCCTGCTGGAAATACTGATTTGATTTTTAATTTTTTAAAAAATGTTTATATTGCCTCTGTTAAACAACATTATCTTACAAGTCTTACTAAATATATAACTTAGAAATTATCGTTGTTCTGTCTTGGGTCTAAACTTTTTCCAGTTCTGGCATGAACACTGTGCTGCAAATGTGGACATAGTCTGGTGAGACGGAGAATGATTTAATGTTAGAAGTGGAATTTTGGGTGCTTTCTGGTTGTGGTGAAATCAGTTAATGAATTGGCTTAACTTTTTTGCTTGGGGTTGTTATGCTGTTTAGACATGGGCTCTGTCTAGATGATGCTTACACACTTCAAGCATAGTATTTAATTTTCAATGTCTGTACTGCAGCATATAATATGTGTGTATATCTGCACTCTTTGTATTTTGCTTAAAAAAAAAATTAGCTGCACTTTTAAGTGTTTCTTCCAGACCAGCTAAGGAAATAGTCTGAGCTGTCAGCAGTCTGCGTGGCATTGTGCAAATACAGAAGACAAATCCTATATAATTAGTGAGACTGAAGAGTTTTTACTAACAATCCTGAATTTTGATCCCTTGTCAGAGCATATAATGAATCTGTGAATTAGGTGAAAAAGAAATATGCATATGAACTGGAAATAAAATCAGTTACTGAAGAACCCTAGGCTTTAATACAACTTTGGTACAAGTAACTCAGAGGGCTGGTTCTTAGCAATATTGAGGTAAATCTATTTATACAATTTGAGTGATGCACTGGTGAAAGGACTGTTTATATATTCCAGAAGTTTCTTTTAATGATATCTTCTTTTAAATGCTTTGTTCTTTTTCTATAGAGTGTCATAATTGAATTGCTTGCCATGTAACATGCATGCTTGTGTGAAGATAGCTGATCACTAGCTGAGAAGGGAATGGCAAGAAAGCTATTTGAAGAGATTGTTTATGGATTGTTATAACTGTTCTTTTACACCAGTGCAACTGGTGGCTCACTTTTTTCTTTTTAACACCTTGCTGAGAGAAGGTGTTAAATGTTATTGTTAATGGATGTAGCATTTCTATTCTCAACTTAGTCAACTATTTCATCTTAAGGATGGGAAATCCACATCTTGGAAGAACCAAAGCATTCTTCTTCTTCCTTTGTCCAAAATATTTCCTTTTCAGAGTGCATGGATGACTCTTTTTGGTACCAACACATTATGCTTTTGAAGCTTAATACCTACAGCACATATATAATAGCTTGCAAGTTTAATGAAAATGCTGATTTTAAATGAGGCATTTGTGTCACTCAGAAGATACGAGTTTAAGCGTTGAACCTGGAAAAAGCTGCACAAGTTCTTAAATTTAGTGCAGGCATAGTCACGTTCGCTTGGGAAGGATTGTTCATACATAATTTAAGGACATATAAAAGTCTTGAAAATTATGTGTTAAAGGACTATTTCTCATTGAAGTTTTTTTTCCCCCCCGGTATTTAATAAAAAAGGCACTAAGTTTTGTTCTCTTTTAAAGCTGCTCTCTAATCATGTAGTTCATTATTTCAGCTTCAAAGTGTAGTCTGTACAGAGAGGCAATGAGGTGTATCCACATCTAGAAATTAAGCAATAATCATGTAGTTTAGTGTTTCAACAGGCTTTGTTCATTAGTAGGTACAATGATCCATTGTAAGTACTTGCTGTAGTCATGATGTTCTTAACAGTCTGAAACTTAAACTCTCCAAAATTATTTTTTTGAGTATATATTCCTGACTGAAGTAGCGCTGCCATGGGTACCAAATGTTTCTTGTGTAATGGTGATTGTTCTGTGAAGTCATTATGAGAAGAATGTCAAACATTGTGTGTTGGTGTAGTGTGTGTGTGCATGTGTATGTGGCTTTGGATTAATCAATAATTCACGCTTGCACTAAGAACAAGAGCAACAACTGTAGACATGGCAGAATGATTGGAAAAGCTTCTTTAATTTAAGCACTTTTAAACAAATTGAAGCAAGAGAAGGAGAAACAAAGGCACACTGGAAATCACAGCGAAACACTGGGAAAAACAGAAAGGGGAGAATTAAAATTGAAGTGCTGCAAAGGAGTGGGAGAAGGAAATTGGCACTGAAATGCAGGAGGGCACATGGGGAAAAAATTTAGTGGTTTGATTGGTTTGAATTATTGAGGCTTATCCTGTCACTGAATCCATGGAGTCACTAAGACAACACCTCCAGATTGTGAAGATTGGTCAATAAAACCACAGGATGTGAAAAAAATCATGCTTTAATTTGAGGAGTGATGGGCTAAAGAAGTGAGTGGGAAAGGGCCACTTGACCGAGGTGCTGTGAGTTGGGGCTGTAGTTAGTTACATGGCAATTTGGAAGCTTCTCAGCAATTGAAATGACTAATATTTTACACTGAATGAGAGGGGTCTGTCTATGTGCTTGAACTCTTCCTCTAGGACCTGCTAAGCCAGAGCTGTTCTGGGCAAGTGCATGAAAATGTGGAAGTCAGCTGTGCTGAATTTTTTTAATAATTTATTTCTGTATTTCTTTCACTTTTCCAGCCTTAGTGAAGCAATGTGCTTTGAGACTGTATACAAATTAATTTTCTTGATAGTGTTGTGCAAGATAACTGTAAAATGCTTACAGGGGGTTGGGAGGGGGAGAAGTCCATGTTATTTTTGGTTTTGCAGGTGGAATGTTTGTTGCTGTAGCTGAAGCACCTGTTGAAAAGCTGCTGATGTTCAGTTACATTTTACAGTGCAGACTGTATGTGTAGCCTAGATACTGCAAGAATAAGCCATGGTATGCAAAGATCCCTGGAATCTGGTGGTTTGTGGGGAAGAGTGTCCTGGTGCAGTCCTGCTGGAGCTGGGGTGCTGCTGTGGCATCTGCACATAAGGTCCCATGCTGTTGTCTGCTGCATGTCAGCTCTCAGCCAGTAAGACAAAGTGCAAAGCCATAGCTCATCAATGATTAATTATCAATGTTTAAATCTGCCCCAAAGAAATGGCAAACTGCATAATAACCACAGTTGCCTTCACAGGGCAAGATGGGGACAAGGTTGGCGGTCCCAGACTAACATTGCCTCTTAACAAGCATCAAATGTTTTGTAAATGGAGGCAGAGTTCAAATCACTGCTCTTTAGCTTTTTTTGGGAACTCAGCATTGAATTTATTTAGTTTTTACTGTGGAGACTTTGGGTCACTAGGGTGTGCTGCAGTCCCAGTCCTGGGCTGGTGTGAGCTCGCCCCAGTGCTTTCCCTGCAACTGGGCGATTGGGAATTTTTCATCACGTTGCTTTGCTGTCGCCTGGGCAACTTAAGTGAATTTCCCTGCTGTTTTCTTTGTGTTGCACCCTGCTTCCCTGGCGGTGAATGGTGAATGACTTGGTGGCTCGTTAGCTTGGTACCTGTGTGCCCCGGGAGAGCATCTTGTTGTTAAGCATTGTATTGCCCCTATGGCCACCTTTGTTTTTGCTGACTGAGGAGCCCATGAGAGGTTTCCGCGCTGATGGCTTATAAAGAATTGGTATAAACAGCATTTAATTAAACAATTTATAGGTGCTGTGTAGTAATGTTTATTAAGTTCAAGTTTGGAGCTTTGTAGTGGTGAATGTGGGGAAGAAAATGCAGACCTCCTGCACAGGGCTGTGTATGGAAGAAAACACATGGTTTATACAGAGTATGGAAATGTATTCGTTTATTTACCAAAAAGTCTTAGTTCAGTCTTTTTTAGAATAAATATGGTCTATTTTTTGTGTTCCTGCAAGTTATTCTTTGATAGAGAGGCACAAGTTGAAAGTAGTAATTTTTTTGACATTCAGTGCTTTTTTGCTTGCTAAGGAAAACTTTGTAAGTTGAATTCCTTTCATATTTTTGGTGAAGGCTGAGGCAGTCTGGATGTCTAGCTTGAGGACAAATCCAAAACCATAGAAATGTAATTAAAAGATTTTTTATTACTTCTGCTGTCCTGTCTTATTTCAATTAAGTTTATCCTCTGATGAAAATTGCGCTCTGAATTATAGTGGGAAATCCGTAACGTCGTCTCTTCTTCTTGGATGAAGATCACGGTTGACAATTCTCCTCTGCAGGCACAGTGGGTTTCTGACGTGAGAAGAGAAGCTCAGCCGTGCAGGGAGCAGTTTTCATAGGGACAGGGCTAAAGTTGTGAGACTTCATGCAGAAGCAAAGGACAGTTGCCTTCCATCTGAAGTACGAGATTAACCTGTGTTCCATGTAAATACATATTTTTCAAGTTGTGATTTTTCCAAAACGAAAGCCTGTTAAGAAGAAGTCCCATTATGTGTACATTTCTCTACCTGCACATTTTGCAACTTGTTACTTAAAACTCAGCTGGAAGGAAAATGAATGCAAGTGCAAAGCCCACCTGAGCACCCAATACACAGCAGGATTACCCACAGTTATGAGCTTCAGGCTCCTGTCAAAGCCCCCTCTTTCCTTTCCCTTACAGCTCGTGTGCTATTCCATGCTCCAGGATTCATCTCATGACTTGCTCTGTGAAGCAGGCAGACTATCTTCTGCAATTCAACAGAGAACTCTCTGGGAAATATGACCGTGGATTAGGACAGATAGGGAAAAATATTCTGCTGAAGGGCCCCCTTTCCTGCTCTCTCTGATAACTTTGACTTTATGCAGAAATGGGTTGTCCAGCTATTTTCTCTGTTGAGCTTGTGAGTGAAGTGGCCAGATGAGAGTGGCTGAATCTTTAAGTGCTGTTAGTGTTTTATAGCAACGTGATAACATTATTTAATCTGGAAATAGTTATGGCTGCTAATATGTCTGGAATTTGTGCCAGATAGTAATTTTTCTTGTCTAGAATGATGCAAGCTAAACCTGAAGAAAACCAAACCTCAACCATACAAACAGGTCTAGCAGCTTCACTGTGCATACACTGCAGAGAGCTGTTGCGTCTGGTGTCTTTAACTGAACGTGATGAGCATAGGTTTGGCATAGCAACTTCTGAAAAATATAATTTCTCTTTACAGGCCAGTGAGAGATGGAGGCTTCTTGTTAATTTTTTTTGCTAATAAGAGAATTTTTTTTATTGTTATTTTTGAGCTATATGTTAAGGTTGTAAATTTCCTTGGAAAGCTAGCAAATGGAACATGCCTATGAAGAGATTAAAGTAATTATACTGCAATGCTCCACTAGGAACAGAGAGCAGTCTGGGATAAAATTATTTGGAGAGATGCCAAAGCCAAGTTTGGTTCCGTTTTAAGCTAAAACTAATTAAAGTTGTCAGGTCTTAGAGTGGTCAAAGGTTGCTTAGCTGCTACTTGAAATAAATGAATCTTTTCCTCAGTCAGTAACGCTAACAGCTATGTGTTTGCAGCTGTCTCATAATAAAAAAAAGCTTCAAGGACCTTCTAGTTCTTGTGTGTATGTTTCCCTTTGTGCATGTCTATTTTAGCATGTCAAATAGTATATCCTGCCCACAATATGGAGATTTGAATCTTTTTGTCTGTCTTCCTTCTCCTTTGTGATTTGATTTCACTTGTGAGGAGGAATTCTTATAGAAGAAACTTCCTCAGGAAGCCACTTTAACTCTTTCTGATTCAGAAAAGCTGCTTTGTGTTTGTATATTCTGTATACTTAAAATAGCCCTACAAGACTAAGGAGAACATATATGGGTTATTTTGAATGTAAAATCTGATAGAATATTGGATTTCCTAAAATATTTGAATATCCACTGGCAGTCTACATTTTCAAGAGCATGTAGTGACAGGACAAGGAGGAATGGATTCAGATTAGAAGAGAGTAGGTTTAGATTAGATATTAGGAGAAAATTTTTCGTTGTGGGGGTGCCCAGAGAAGTTATGTCTGCCCCATCCCTGGAATTATTCAAGGCTGGGCTGGATGGGACTCTGAGCAACATGGTGTAGTGGAAAGTGTCACTGCCCACAGCAAGGGTTTGGAAATAAATTATCATTAGGGTCTTTTCAAATACAAACCATTCTATGATTCTATAACTTGAAATTTTTCAAATGTCTTGTGCCAGATACAATTGATTCGAAATTCTGTTGAATGAAGAGTTGTTGATCATTAGTAATGTTTCCAATAAACACTGACATCAAAATTTACAAGAAAAATCAAAATATTCTCGGGGCATTTTGAAGAAGGAGTTTATAATTCCGGTCAGTAGTAGGTTTTTGAAAGAATCTGCATAGGGAATAGCACTATTTGTAACAAGGATACACTATCCATATGTTCCTAAAAATCAGAAATTATTTCAAAGAATGGAATTGAAGACTGTTGTTTTGTTCTTGTGATGTGGTGTTAGGTATATTAGTCAAGGTTTGATCTTGGCATGTTAAAACTGAATTTCTTGCATTTTGCAGTTTGTAGGAGGAAAGTTTGCAAATGTGTTTTGATGTTTTACATACTCAGTTCTGGCTGCCTGACACAGATTTGGAAACTGCTTCACTTACGCACCTGTGCGTATGTGCAAGCACATGTGTTAAAAAACTTAGCCAAGCAGGCCATTCCTTCATGCTTTTCTTATGGATGAGTAGTAAAACTTAGGCACTGTTTGCTTTTTTTTTTTATCATATAGGGCTCAAGTGTGGTGCTGGGGCAGATTGCTGAGTGGAATTGGTGGTTTTGCTTGTCTAGGAATAAATTTCTTTGCATTGCTCACTAGTTCAACCATTTCCCCTCCAAAAACAATAACAAAATGTTGATAACTTTCAAAACTAATTTTAAATTTTATTATTAAATTTAGTGAGATCTGTTTATATGTTGGGAGAAAAAAAGATCTGAAAAGACATGTAGTAAAAAGGCTGATGCCAGTTTTATATCCTACTACTGCTAAATAAACTTTTATCTAAAATTTCACCAAGCTCTACGTACCATGAAATTTATATCAGACGTGACCAGCTAAATTCCAACTGGGATGATGAATAATTTGGTCTTGCAATTTAAATTAATTTTTTTTTTTTTTAGGGAACAGCTTCAAAGTAGTACTTCTAGGTATACCATGTGTGTATATATTTATTTTACTACTGATATCCTTTGTGTGTGAATATAATTAGGTGAATTGAGGAGATGAGCTTGAAAGTATGAGTTGGGATTGGATGTCTGTTGACTTTCTGTGGTTTTGGGTGTCTCAACCCTGATATTTCCTTAAAGGTATTGAGTTAAATTGACCTAGAGTATTAGTCTTAGCAAGTAAAAAAGCTTGGTGGATATTGCAGGCTGCAAAGAGGTAGTTTTGTAACAACTATGTTGCCAAGGTATTTTTCATATATGAAGATTGTAAACATATGAGATCAAACTGGTTGTGTAAGACTTGCTTTGAGTCTTTGCATCTATACCGTCTGTGTATAATTTCATCAGTCATGTTTAAGTGCAATTATGAAATAATACTGTTTCCTTTCCTGTGAATTTTTGGTGTTGTAGACTTCACCCTTACGGCAAATTCTTCTCTCTGTAGCTCTTCACAACAAGCTCTCAAAAGCAACTACACAGAGGAGGTCTGTTTAACCTGACTGGAGTGGCAATTCAAAGAGACGCTAACAAACCCTGTGGGATTGGAATAACTTGTGCTTAGAGCAGGTGCTCTCTAAGCTGGGGTTTAGCAATTTGTTGCCTCAAACAACCTGTCTGACCAGAATGTCAGTTCAAGAAACTTCCGTGGAGATGACTTGAGTGATCAATGTGTAGTGTTAAAAACTTAATGAACCATTTCTGTTAAAAGGAAAAATAGACTTACGCTGAGTGTTTTTAGAAAATCAAGGAAGCACAATTGCTGGGCTTCATTTTTGGGTGAAAGAATCTTGAAACTATTTATTAACAACAAAAAAAAAGGTACATAATAAGCATGTTAGACTGGATTCTCTCTTTAGATGTTACTGTCCTGAGAGCTTTTCAGCCATGGCAGTTCCTCCATGTCTGTTGGATGAAGAAGGTACTATTCAATCATATTGAGCTGTTCTGTGTTCATGGATGCAGGGAACTTGAGCTCTACATTGAGCAGCAACCCCTAAATGCCAACTTTCTTAAGGCAAAAAGTATTTTAGGTTGTTTGCTGCTGTTGCTGTAAACTTCCTTGACCGATTTCTTTACCAAACTCCTCTGTTTTGGCCGTCTCACTCCTTATGGGATCAGCCTTTCAGAGCACACGTAACTTCAGCATTAAACTTCTCTTATGGTAAAAGTGATTAGGCAGATTCATAGTCAGCAGGTCATAAATGCACAGCAAAAGGACTTGGACATAAACGTATGCTCTACCATCCTTATTGGATCAGTTGTGGATGCAGGAGGAATGCAAGGGGAAGGGACTTTGCAGTTTCCAGGCTGACATGTTCTCCCTAAAAATCATCCCCTGTTGCTCCCATCAGGGAAGAAATCCTAGTTAGACAGACTAATTAGTCTTGTGTGGTAAGGCATTTGTTCTTAATAGTATCATGGAATAGGTGTTTCTCAGTCTTAAAAACCAAGCTGCTCAGGTTTCTCAGGCTCATTTCTGCTAACTGCTGTTGTCAGCAGGAGTAAGTTTAAATTTTCATAAAATATGGAGGAAATGCTTTTGCATTTATTTTTTCCATTAGCACTGATATCTGGAGCCATTTTTCCCTTTCAGGAACAAGTACTGTAAGCCAAGTCCACCTTCTCTAAATCCTTATTCTTTTGCCTTATAATGAGTGGCAGTTCAATTATTTCAGCACCATGAAGCTATTTGGGATGCCATGGACTGACACCTTTATTCATATATATGCACTTCAGTGGTTAAAGCTGACCAAGGCAGTGACGTGAAGTGGTGCAGTCTATTCCTAGAAACAGCAATAGCCAAGTGGCTATAATTGAATGATTAGAATGTGATACCTGTTGGGTTTTGCTGTTGAGTGCATTAATAAACAATAACCACTAAAATGGAAATGTGCAGCCATATACACATACGTGTTTCTTACCGCAGCAATTGAATAAAGTACAGAATACATAGAGGAAAGAATTTTGTTGTTTCTGTGCATACAGAAGTCTGGGGTATTTTCTTGTGAAGTTCACTGTGGATTACCAAATTGTTTTGAATTTGCTTTGAAAACTACACTATGGTAAATTGGACTTGTTGCTGGAGTTGCTAATGATACCTAGAAACCGTACGTTAATCACTAAAATCCACAAGCCCCTGAACAAGCAAACAAATCAAAGAAGTAATGGATTAGCTTGTTACGCTGTCCTGGATGACTTGTTTTTCAGTATGCTTATGGGGATTGCTTTCTGCTGCCCACTGGTTATTTAATCCTGTTTTAACATAGAAATTTGGTGGAAAAAGCTACTAAATCTCCTTTTCTAAAACAGGTCTTCATTGTTTATCACGGAACAATTAAAATGAATGTGACTATCTGTTTATGAAGGCACAAAAGCTTGTAATAACTTTCTTGTTTGTTTTGGGTTTGTTTAAAGGTTTTTTTTTTTTTTTTTTTTTTTTGAGAGCTACTAGTGCCAGGTAGGAAATAGAGGACTTTTGAAGCAGAAACTGCATGGGTTTGTAATTTTTTTGTTTGAATTTTAGGATTAAACTATGATTACAAAGGAGATGGGTCTTCAAACAGCACCAGAACAGTAACTGTAGTGTTTCAGTTACAGGTCTTGTTCAGTCAGTGAAAGTCATGAACTTTCAGTAGTTGTACATTAGAAGATAATTTGAGTGATACTATGTACACATCTGTAGTGGTTTTTATCACAGAGTCCTTTGCTGTAACTATTGAGTATTTCTGATATTCTGTGTTTCACAGAGAAATACAATGACATTTTTTTGCTTACTACTGCTAAGGAGTAAATACGCTCTTCATGTTTCATACCAGTGCTCGAACAAATGAGTATCTACTGCTTTACCATGAAAGGCTTCCAAAGCTTGCAAGTTGCAGCTGGTGAGAGAGGTCACATTTGTATCTGAGAAGAGATTGATTGGGCCTGCTGGCTCTGCTATAATTTGGTTATTACCCATTGCCCAATCAATACTGTGCAAATTGAAAACCCCAAGTCCACACAGGAGTGAAACACTTGCTTTTCCTGGTCAGCCATAACTGAAGGGGCTGCTGCCTGTCTCAAACAGAAAAATTCTTGCTTTCATCTGTGGTCTGCAGTGGAAGGACAAAAGGGGAGACTTTCAAAAGAAGTAATGAGAATCAGGAGCCAAAATCCCATTGACTTTTAATGAAGGTTAGGGGCAGATGCTTTTGTTGTGCATCAGAAACGTCCTCTTTCTCAATTGTTGAAGTTGCTGATGGTGGATGAGATCTGCCTGTGCCACCTTTTGGACTCCTACAGGAACAAAAGATACCTTGAATTATGTTTGCTGTGTGGCCTGAGCTAAACACATATCCCCTTTACTTGTTTTCATGAGGAACGATCAGTAATCACACCCCTACCTTTGTCCTTCTCCTCTATGTGCTGCAGAGCCTCTTGAGAGATAAAAGCACTGAGAACTTACTGCTTGGTTACTCTGTCCTGCAGCATTGGGTATCTTCAGAAAACAGAGTGAAGATTTCCCCAAAGTTAAGTTTTTCTGTTGTGTGAGAGAAACTTTATCTGGTTACCTGCAAAAGATGCTGCAAAGGTCTCTGTCAAGAGACTTGACTCTGTCAAGTGTTGGAAGTACCTTCCACGTACCTACACACCGTGGCTGTGCTTACAGGAAAATTAATTTAATGATTAAAACACTTCACTGCTTGAAAAAGTCACCTCCTTAATTTTTCTTTGATAATATGTGAAGCTACTGTAATAACTTACACATTTTACAGTAGTGCCAGTCACCACCTTGGAAGAAATGCTGCTAGGATACTTTTTTGGTTTTTAAATTTTTAAAAGGCATTTAGATCTTCCTTGCCAGGTATGCATTTTGCATGCTGACAGGAAGCTGCTCCCATGATGAGGAGTGGTTGGTACACACACACTTGCAAAATGCTCTGCAAAGTGCCCATGCAGCTTTCCAATTGTGATTCTGGTACTCATGGAATGGGGTCACAGCCTCCCTGAATGAAGCAGTGGGGAGGGAGGAGGGTTGCTTTGGGAAGTATATGGGAACAGCAGGAATTATTTCTTTGAGGCTCGAAGTATTCCTGGATACAACATGGAATTAAACCTAGCTTTAGGTCTTGTTTGTGCTCTCCTAATTGCCAGCTGGTTCCCCTCTCTCTGCATTTTTGAATGCATTGTGCATCCTAATCTCTGGGAATTTAGGACTTTATTTGTAGTTATTTTTGATAGAATTCTTGATTCCTGTTTTTGTGCTTGAATATCTTTATATTTTGTATGCTTATTGTAAGTGTAGCATTTGGATTTTAAATAGGAAACTAGTTTAGCTATGGGGAGCCTGCAGCAAGTCCCTCTATATTTGTGCCTTGTGTTAGGAGTTGAAAAGGATCTGTATGCAACCCTCAATTCTTTTGAAAAAGGTCTTTGGATGCATTATGGATGAAGCTAGAGACAAAGTGCTTTTTAAAAAGTTTATCTTGCAGAGTCACGCTCTATATGAATGTACAATCTATACTTCTTACAGTGACGAAGCTGGTGTCCAGCTTTTTTGCTTGTGGCTTTCCTCTACAGTTCAATAATCTTCTTTATTATTCATATATGAAATGATGAATGATTGCTCTATAAAACTTCACCAATATGGGAAGTGTTGGGAAGTATTGAAAGCAATGTAGGCTCACCATTTGCCTTGAGCTGGCTTTCACAAATACCTGCTCTTGCCTGAACTGGTACTTGCCAAAGCTGCTCTTCCATATGGGCTGTCTGTAGGAAACCAGTGTTCTTGTAAATTCATGGGTTTACTTCCATGGGTGTTGTACATGGATTTTACTTTACCATTCCACATCAGAAAACTCAATATCAACAAGAACTAACATACTTTCAATAACATTTTGAAGTAATCTACATCAGTGCTTGTTTTTCTTAAAGATTGGAATATATTTTTATAACCTGAACAGTTACTACTGGAACACTAAGCTCAGGTCTCTGATTTTGGCTATTACTATTACCCCTTTTAGCTGTTCTGTCTGCATCTTTATAGTTATGTAACTTTATTTTTGGTTTAATCATTTCATTATATAAGCTTTTGTCATTTTTGAGAACAGATTATGAAAGCACAAGTCTGAAGAAACTAGTCTTGAGTGCTTCAGGAAAAAACTGAACATAAGGGCAGAAGTATGGCATTATCTTTATTTATGATTTAAGAAAGAAAAACAATTGGAAGGGAGAGAACAGGGAATGGTTTCAACCACCTGAGCAATGTTTGTTTGGCTATTGCCAGTAGGGTCTTTGTGCTGGACAGTAGCCTCCTGCATTACCTTTATCTGTGTTTTATGCTACATTTGCTCAAAACCTAAATGGTTTTCTGTGTTTTGATAACTGAGAATGTGACAGAACATTATTAAAAAGTACAGATCTTGGAAGTCTGTGAAATAATTAAAATACATAAACCACCAGTAAGAAGCACATATCAAACAAGTGGTTGAATTAAACCAATGACTCTTTCAATACATAATCATAGCTGCTAATGTACTGACATTACAATTCCTACCAGCATTGTTTTAATGATGATAAGAGCTGAAATACCATTTTAGAGACTACATTTAAAAAAAAAAAAAGCTTAGTGGGTTTTAGGTTTGATCTCATCCTCCCTCCCCCATTCACATGGATTTTGTTCCTCAGAGTAGTGTTCTGCAATCTCTTATATGGGCTTAAGATGGAGTCATTACCTCTCATTTTTTTGGTAGTTAAAAATTTTAAATGAAAGTAGGTTTGCCACATGAGTTTCAGTAAATACGGTCAAGGTTCAAATCGTGTTTGTTGCTTTGCAAAGGGAAGAAGTGTTATTTAGGAAGCTTTGAAGTGAGTGTAGCTGAGAAAGTGGTTCTTGCAGGTTTTTGATGGACTTTGATTTAACATCATTCCCATCGTTTGCTTTCTGTTAACTGGAGAAATTTGGACTCGAGAGTGGCAGAGTGAGCTCTAAGGAGAGTTTAGACTGAGGCTTTTCTACCTTTGTATCTATCTGCTTCTAGTACCTGTGTTCTGATTTGTTTGTAAATGGAACTTTTTCTGGTTTTGCCATGAGAAGCCATGAGATTCACAGAATCACAGAATGAACTAGGTTGGAAAAGACCTTTAAGATCATCTAGTTCAACCTAAGATAATTTAGTCCAACCTTCATTTAGTTTCAGCTGCTAGCAAGTGTTATTTTAGGGCTTATTTTGGATTTGAGCTTTGCACAGCAGCATTGCCAGCTCAAGGATTTCCTTCATATTTCTGTTTTTGCTAAGATCAGTCAGAGGGTATCTGATAGATGAATTGCTGTGACAACACGTGTGGGATCACAACTGCTCCTGCCTCCCTAACGATGGGAGGCATGTACACAGAACTGGGATGTACACAGAACTGGGATGTACACAGAACTGGGATGTACATACTTGCAGCAGGAGAAATGGGCTTTGCTGCTAATTCTTCAGTTTAAACTATTGAATAAACAGCTGAATGGTATTAGAGCCATTAACTGGTTATATATGGTTATGGTAATAAGGACACCTGAGAAAATGCAAGCCTAATCTATTTTTTTAAGAGACATGTTTTTTATGGAGCATTATTTCTTTCTTACCTCTTCAGCTTAACTTACCCCTTGGGAAAACAAGTTTTTTCAGTGTACCTCCTGCCTCCTTAAGTCCCCTGCCTTTCCAGCCTTGCAGACTTCTTTGGGTATCCCCGTCAGGCTGCATTGTGTTTTTGATCAATCCTGTGCCAATCTTCAGGACAGATGTCACACTCATTTTTAGGTATCTAACTTTCATCATGGGGGGAAAGAAGAGCAAGAGTAAAGGAGAAGATTGTATCTATTCAGGTATTAATTCATTTGTGTGCTTTAACTTTCTCACTTTTTTTCTTTCAATCGCTTCATTAAAAAAATTAAAATCTAAAGTAGTACTGCAGGTTTTCATAAAGTCCCTAATAACCTCTCTTTTGGTGGTGATAGCTTTAGCTCAGCAGAATTCCTTGGAATGATTCCTTGGTGTTGTTAAATGTCATAATTAATGGGATTTCTCTGGAAATATGACAGGTAGCCAGGGCTTTGGAAGCAGAAATCCTTTGTAGGGAAAAAAAGTTAATGAGACAGAGAAGTCGCAAAATCATCCACTGAAGTTCTTCAAAATTTTCCTTGTGCTGGGGCAGCTTTCTGCTTTCCTTCCGCTGCTGGCTGCTGCACTAAAACAAAGGAAAAAAATATGATTTAAACCTTAGCTTCCCTTCTCTTTCAGCCTCTTCTTAGGAGAAGCTGGGGGCTGGGTTTGGTTACTTATTCTGGAGAGGGACTGCCCAAAATTTGTTTTCTGTCTATTCAATGCAGCTTTGTGAAACCAGAGATATTTTTGTGGAATGATAATACCTAAGACTTTTTGTTTTCTTAAAAGTTTCATGTGACTTAATTAGGGATTTATATTTCCAAATGAGAAAAAGATTTGTGAGTATATGTGCTTGGACTTCTCTTAGTCATATATTTTCAAATTCAGCCTTCTCAGTGCTTTCGGAAGAAAACAACAGAAATGTCTGAATAATTTTAAGCCATCTTTAAAGCAATATGTTATGACAATTTACTTATCAAAATTTCTGTGGCAAGGCAAGATCATTCTCTTAGAACTGTAATGCAGGAGTTTAGTAGGATATCAAGATGCATCTATAGTATATGGCAACAGAAAGATAGCACAGGGTATTGCGTTAGTTATGCCACTGTTAAAATTTACAGAAATACTTCCTATTCTTTCTTTGGAAATTATTATTTTTCCTTGACTCACAACAGGAATGCTCAACTAGTCATTGAAATATCATTGCCAGATATTTTGAATACACTCTTTTCCTTGAGAAGAAAAAATTATCAACAAATCCAAGCATGTATTCAGTTATGCCATATGCAGAAGTAAGAACTTTGAATATTCATAAATAATTTTGCTTGGATTGCTAATGAAGATGACGGGCAAGAAAACAAATGTCATGCATTTTTATTCATTAACCTCTTTATTGAATTGAAGAATTATTGAAAACTTCTTGAATCTTATCTTTATATCAGACTCTTTTAAATTGCTTTTAATTCCCTGTAACTTTTTTTTTATCCCTAGCCTTTTTAAGCATTGTAGATTATCTGCATCCAGACATGTGGGATTTGAGTTACGCCGAATCTGTTCATATGGTGTTCTCTGTGCTTTTGGCCATATGGGCATCTTTGTTTCTCTTTTGAGAGCCTCCTTAAAAGCCTTATAGCTTACAGTTAACAGGAACACTTGCTTTTTCCTTCATTTTTATTTTTTCCACTTTTATAAAGATACCAAACTCCATGCAAGGGGAGCAAAAAAAAGGGTTATTCATGTGAAGCATGGATGTTGTTACTGGCACCTGTGTCAGGGCAGCCCCCAGTATCAGTCCAGGATGGGGGATGAAGGGATTGGGAGCAGCCCTGACAAGAAGAAGTTGGGGGTGCTGGTGGAGGAGAGGCTGGACATGAGCCAAAGAGGAGTGCCATCAAGTTAATAAGAGAGATGGAGCTTCTGTCCTAAGAGGAAAGGCTGAAAGAATTGGGATTGTTCATCGTGGAAAAGAGAAGGCTTTGGGGTGATGTAATTGCAGCCTTCTAGTACCTGAAGGGAGCCTACAAGAGTAATGGGGGGAGACTGTTTAGAAGGGCATGGCATAACAAGGGGGAATGGATCCAAACTGTCAGAGGGCATGTTTAGATTACATATTAGGAGAAAGTCCTTCACTGTGAAGGTGGTGAGGCACTGCCAGAGGTTGCCCAAAGAGGCTGTGGATGCCCCATCCCTGGCATTGTTCAAGGACAGGTTGGATAGGACTTGGAGCAACCTGGTCTAGGAGAAGGTGTCTCTGCCCATGGCAGGGGATTGGAATGATCCCTTCCAATACAAGTCATTCTATGATTCTATGATTTTATCCTAATACACTAAAAAAGCATCTTTTGGCACTTCAAACATAAATACTTTGATATAGCAGCATTTTATTGAGCTTCTTTGAGGTCTATACAGACCAGTTTTTTTCTCATTCACATATCTGGATTTTTTTTATTGGTCTGTTTTCCTTGCTGCACAAATGATAAGTTTTTAAAGAGCCAGCATTGCTTTGGAATGTAAATACAAAGGATAAAATTCCTCTAAGACTGAATTTAGGTTTGAGATTGCAGTGTAATGAAGAGAGATGGGAGTAGACATAGAGCTTGGTCTTTTTAAATGACATTAATTTTTCTTGTAGCTGCTTTGTGCTTTAACATTTTAACGTGATTAAAATTAAACTAAAGGTGCTCCTTTATTCTCCTTGAAATTTCCTACTGGGCTTCTGGAAAGCTTTTGTTAACTAACGTTTGCTTAGCTGAAAATAGCAGAAGTGTGGCTTTCAGGTGTGTGACAGCAAGCTGGAAGCTGAGACTCACACCTGGTGGGCTGCATCAGTAGTGAGCCTCGGGGTGAGGTTCCCCATCGCCTTGGCAATGACAGATTTCCCTCTGTCAGGTTCTATTTACCTCTTTGTTTCCTTAGCCATTTCATACAAGTAACCAAATTCTTTAGAAATACCTGTGTTTTGAATTCCAAGTGTTTGGAAATCATTGTGGTATTTATATTCCTAAAATATGCAGTTGTCTGGGTGACAGGCTGGAGAAGCATCCCCTGGGTGAGAGGAGGAGGGTGAAGGTGTACTGTGTGGGTAATGAAGGCAGAGTGCACATCCACTCATTTCTGATGAGCGTGCCTGCAAGGAGAAATTATGGTTTGAAAATTAGAATAAATGTGAGAGAGCAGAAATTTCAGTTGGATGATAGGAAAGACTTTGGAGCTTTCTCCTGTGGAAAACAGTCTCAGCAGCTGAATTCTCTAATGTGAAAGCAACACGCTGCCTGCACCAGCTCCAAGATGAGGGATGGCCTGGCTTTGCACAGCTTGTGCCTCTAAAGCAGCCAGGAAGCCTGAGAGCATTTGCATTTTCTGCCCTGAATCCAAGCTTTTTCAAAACACATTTATAATTTTGAAGTGTGTAATAGTAATGGAGTCAAAACTGCTTCATGGAATGAAATTTGCAAGGAAGTGCTGTAAAGGAAGGCATTTCTAGTGCAAGACTTAGATTCCTTTATCAAATAACCTGTTGCAGAATTGAGCTCTCTCTGGGTTCAGCAGATGAGATGCTCAGCAAGCCAGGTCTTCATAAAGCTGAACAGCAGGAGAAATTTTGTGCATTGTAAACAGGAGCAGTGTCCCTTTGCAAGGAACTTGCCAGGCTTTTCATGAGTTGCCAGGTTCTTAAATGAGTCTTGAAACAGGGCAGTGCTGAAGTAATTTATGGGGTAGGTTTATAATCAACTGATAGTTTAATTAATGTAGCATCTTAACTACTTGTCTCCAATTTAATTTTTTCCAGATGTTAAGTTTTAATGAAAGTTTCTTCAGAGACTCATGAGGAAGGTTAACATCTGGGAAGAGCATTTAGGGCAAGCTTGCATGGAAGTGAAACAATATTCCCTTAGATGTTAGCTTACATGTCAGCACAAGGCAGTCCTGAGATTTGGAGAGGTTTTATGTGTTATTACATTTATATGTATACACACACACACACACATACTATTTCGGATTCGTCAGCTTGGCCTAAATACAGCTAATCTCACTCCCATGTACCACTTTTCAATCCTTGTGTTTCCTCTGTTCAGAGGAAAGATTGAGATAAAGACTGCTTTTCAATATCTTAGCAAGGTTTTGCTTTTATAGTACACTGTAGGAATTATAGGACAAGTTATCTGCATTTTCTATCCATATGGAAATACTTTAAAAAATCAGTATTATTTAAAAAAGCAGTATTATCAGTCTTAGATGATCTAGTTGGTGTTTCTTTAGTTTGTATGTCAAAGTGATTTTATTTCCGAATGTTTTCATGTTTTAGAAGGATCCATATAAGGACTTCTGAATAGTAGTGCCCAAACCCTAAGAGTAGTAGGAAATGCTTTCCTGAAGTCCTGTCCCAATGTTGGCACAAGTGAAACACTTGGAGATATGTTTAAAGCATTAAAAAAAAATCCCCAAAAGCTTTATGTTAAAACACATGTTTGTCCATATGTTTTAGATAGGCTATCTATATTTTTGTAGAAAACTGATATTAAATGGAAATTCAAGCCTTTGCAGCTTTCTTAACAAAAGACACTTGTGGTGGAGCTCTGAGGTCCCAGGACAGTTCCATTACTGTAATTCCACAGCGTGAGCTTTAAACGTATCTGGAGATTTTAATGGCTCACATGGGAAGTAAATCTCTTTGTACCTGCCTTAAGCCATATGTTACTGATACAAGATGTTGAGCTGCCTATCTCTTTCACTTGGGCACAGCTGTGCGCTTCCATAAGGGCTGGGTTTTGAACTGTAAAGGGAAGTTTCAGATTCCATTCTTCTCCCCTGTTACAGGAAATCTCATGCTTTCTAATTTCAGTTGTGTAATGTTATAGATTTTTTCCAGAAGATGTAGGTTTTTGATACATTTCTAAATCTAATGAAGCTTTTAAAAATGCTTTATGACTTTTAATGTAGTCCCTTCATTCTTCCATTCCTTCATGCATTTCCTGTTGTTGATCAAGTTTCTTTGTTGCTATTTAAATAGCATGCACAAAACCTATTTGTACCCAATTGATATTGCTGAATATCAATGCAAAGCAAAATTAAACATTAGATTTAAATAATGGACTTGTTTTTCCTACTCCTTGTTTATTATTTTCTAATATAACTGTAATCAGTGAATATTGTAAACAATTCATATAACTGGGAGACAAATAAAGCAGGATTGAAATTTTATGCCTGATAGGACACGCAAACTCTTAATGTCTAAGATGCAATTTATGTGTAATAAACCAACAATTCCCATTTGCAACTCTAACCACTTTTCTGAATACTGCTTGTTTCATTTGCTTTTCAGAAGTCATATTAGTTACTTCACATTTCTTTTGGGAACAATTTATATCACTGGTTGAACTCCCCACCCTGGAAATCTGAGACTGATGTTCTCCCTCAATAACCAGGACCTTCTTTGCTGCAGTTTTTTGAAAAAAAAATATTTATGGCCATCATTCAGTAAATCATCTATAGCAAAGGGAGGCTTCTTCCATCCAAATTATCTTGGTAGTAATTGTAAACCCAGGCCTTCTCTCTTACACTTAAGTGGCATGGGACTTAAGGCAGTTACTTACCACTCTATGCTCATTTTTTTCAGTGTCAGAGGAGGAGTATATTAAAAATGGAAAATGTAGGTGAGGGGAAGGTTCTTAGAAATCTGCTCCTCACAGAGCTGCAGTAGTAGGCAGCTCCTTTCTCGTAAGTATATTTTAAATAGCGGAGAGGAGGAACCTTTATAGAAATTTTTTTAAGTAGTAGGGGAGTAGTGTGATGACAGCAGAGAGTAATTTTTTGCTACTTTTTTTCTTTGTAAGGAGTAGCTGTTTTTGAGAAGATGTAAGTGAGTGAGGGGAAGAAGCCTCCACAGACAGTGTTGAGGTGGTGGTGGGTGCATGATCAGGTGAAATGGCTAAGGGGGAAATTAGCAGAACTGATGGAGGCAGGTAAAGTGTGGATGTTGGTATGAAGGTTTTGAGAAGAAAAGAAATTGATGATGTTTACTTGATTCTTCAGGATAGTTTTATCCCAGGCAAAGATGTAAGAGCCCATTTTTAGTATGACTTCTGTTTCAGGGAATAATGATGAGAAGCTTAAATTTCTGTGGAAATCTTAATTTCTTTTAGCATTAAGCAATAGGAAGCTTATTCTTTCAAAAAGAAAATTGATGCAGTTATTGCTCATTTCAGCAAGATGCAAATTATATATATAATATTGTCAATAAAGTTTATACAAGATGCTCTGTATTCACTGTCTTATGTTTAATGAGCTGGGCTAATTATAACGTGCCATAACTAACCAAGTAACAGCCAAATTGATTTTTTTCTTCTACAAGATGCTCTGAGCTTGTAGTTCTCGGATTTAATATACCCATGTAATTGCATAATGCTGCAGTTCAGCAAGTCATGGGAGAGTGTTTGGATTGTTAGTAGCAGCGTGAGAGCCTGTAGCTTCTTGTCCTCTTTGTCCACACTGATGAGCCTGCCCTTGGGAATCACAGAATGATTTGCATTGAATGGGACCCTAAAGATCATTTAGTTCCCAACCCCCATCCCTGAGCAGGGACTGACTCTGACTTCGGAGTAAAAACCTTGTTATCTTAAACACAGAATAGCTGAATTTCAGTTGTCTGCTTGTGAGAAAGAAACCTTTCTCAATTTCACATTTTCATTTTCTCTTTTATTTGAGTCAAAGGCATGATGTTTGTGTAGTAATGTATATCTTCTGTATTTTTTCCCATATGTGGATGAATTTGCTTCCCTTTCCACTGTCCAGTTTGGCCCTCTGCTTCTTCCATAGGCAACAGGACAAGAGCACCTCTCTGAAGGCAATCCAGCCTTTCCTTAAAGAGGTACTCCACAGCAGAGGTAGATTATTTTGGATATCTCTCCATTTCCTATAGATAGAGATGGGAAGTATTTACCCCAGGAAAAATGTCTAACTTAGACATTTGTCTTGCTCATAACATATTAAAAGTAGAATCTTTCACATCTTTGCTTGCAATAGCTGTCTGTTTCAGACTGCTACTTCCAGTTAGCTGGACTGGATTTCAGTGGATGTTTCTACCTGTTTATGTCAAGCTAAGTGGCTTCTTGTTCAGGAACACGGGCAACCTTTGAACTGAGACACCTTAGCAAAGTGCTTCCCAGCATATTCTCCAAGTAGCCAGGTAAGCCAGGTAGACTTGACTTCCATAAGCAGATACAGAAGGGTCAGAGTAGGCCTCAGCCACATAAACTGACATAAGTCTTTTTTATTTTGTAGCTTGGCTTAGGCTTAATGATTTTGTAATATTTTCTGTTACCTTTCTTTAAGCAAGAAGTAAAAAAACCCTCAAATATGCTGTAAAATAACATCTTTCTTTATTTCCTTTTAAATAAAAGGATTAATTGAGCAGCTAATTTTACTTAAAATATCATAGAATCTGTTACGCTGGAGGAAGAGTCACCAAATTAATGTATTTAGAATCATAACTTGACCATCAGTGGGTTTCTTTCAAATATTGACCAATTAACACCAATTAATACTTTGTAAAACAAAGCAAAAATGGCTTCTTTTGTCATATTTTGTGGAAAGTGTTTTAGGTTTAAATTTTTCAGCTCATTGTATTACTTCTTGACTGAGGTAAAACTGTTAAGCTATAGGGCAAGTTGGCCATTATACTTGTCTTTTTAATAGCTGAAGAAGGCTTGCTTTTAACAACAGCATAATTTGTTTGCTCCCCTCCCCCCCCCCCCCCCCTTTCTTGAAGAGTCAACAGAATATAAATGACAGATACTCTTCAAATAGGTACCTGGTATTTCACATCATTAGAACTAATGCTGCTGTTGCCATATTGTTGCAAAAATGCCTCCAATGCATCTGTTTTCCTGGGACTGAATTCCAGATGTTAATTTGCAGTCTACCATCTGTTTGATTTTGGTGGCTGTGTCAAGTTGCAGGTCAAAATTACGACTTGTTTGCTGTCAGGAGGATGGCAGCATTTGCAGCACTCAAATCTTACGCCGAATACTTGGCTGTAATTACAGCCTAATGTGTATTTCCCTTACCTTGCTAGAGGGAATGCACACGTAGCTGAGATGTGCTGTAATTGTGTGTGGCCCTTCTCGTGTGCTCCTTGGTTTTTGGTGTGCAGAGCTGCCAGGCTGTGCAGCTCCTCATTTGATGCTCCCTGAGCCTGTGGAGTGGCTGTGGCAACACCAGGCAGCAGACGGTGACCTTCTCATCTTGCACAAGTGTTGAAACTCCTCCTCTCCGCAGCGATCAAAAGCCGTTCGTAATTTCGATTCTACGATGGTAGTAAATGTTGTAATCTCAGTCTTATGACTGTAGTAAATGTTGGGTTTATTGCTAGGTGAAAATCCTTTCAGCTATTAACTATGGAATTATAAACTACTCCTTTGTGACAGCAAAAACTAAATTACATTCTCTCACTTTGAACTCTGGCTGAACAATGTGTGCTAACAAGGTAGTATGATTTTTTTTTTTTCCCTAAGAATCTGTGTTTGAATTAATGTCGAATTTGTGACATGCAGCCTTACTTGGAAACTCATTATAGTTCCAATCATTATCTAACACTTCAAAAGATAACTACACTTAATCTCTCTTCAGACTTAGGTTGATAGTTGGTTTTTTTCCACCAGAATTTGTCTTTTTTGTTGGTTTGGTTTTATTTTTTTTTCATGATCAGATAAAAAGGTAGTGAAGAAAGGGGATGATTGATGCTTCTGTGTTGTTGTTTTTGCCCTGGGGACTCTGTAGGAGTTTGTTTTGATCCAAAAGTGATAAATCATAGAATCATGGAATGGTGTGGGTTGTGAGGGACCCTAAAGACCATCTCGTTCTGATCCCCTGCCATGGACAAGAACACCTTCTGCTAGGCCAGGTGCTCAGAGCCCCATCCAGCATGGCCTGGGCTCAGGTTCAGCAGACACACATGAGCAAAGCAGTGCATATGCACAAGTATGGGAGTAGTCAAAACTCCTTTAATTTAGCTTATGGGCAAGTCTTCCCTGTAATTTGTCATCCTTGCATTCCAAGAGTTCCTGTTATTGAAGTTCCTTAAAGCTGTAAAGCAGCAGCTGAGGATGATCAGTGCTGACAGGAGAGTACCTGGGCTGTCTTTTGGGACTTTTACTTGGTATTGAGAACCGTGCTATACACTTTTAAAGAAGTAACTGACTTCACTTTTGCAAGATTTGCATTTGGGTGTATTTTATTTCTGTAATGTAATGTCATGCACTGAATTTTAAAAGTTTTGGCTTATAAACATCACATAGAAGTAGCTAAAATTATTTTTTCATTTAGCTTCCAGTAACTTGAATTTATGACACATCTGTTATCAGGCATATCCCTTTCTTTTTCCTGAAATATGAAATCAGAAATATGTTCTGATATTTTAACTTATCTTCCCTCTTCAGTGAAACGTGCAATTGAGTCACTCTTTTGCAATGGACAGTACTTTCACTCAGAAACCCTCTGTAGTAATAATTTCTGGTGGGTGCTCTTAACACATCTTTTTGCCATTGACTTAACTTGGCTCATGTATATTGGTGCTGTGAATGGCTGTGTAAAAATTCTTTCCATTAAAATGTTTCATGCTTAGTGCTACCATGCAAATGAAATAATTCGAGACAGTTTTTTGCATGTAAATTTTTAAAAGGGATAAAAGCAGTGGAGCAGTAACGCAAGTCTCTAATGTGTTTAAAGAATGAAAGATCAGGTTGCAATGACTTCTGGAAAGGCAACAAAAAACTTGTATCTTTGCTTTTATAACCCAAAACTTGGGTGAGTAAATGTTCAGAGCAGGGAAGCACTTAGAGCAGTTTAAGTAATGTTTACTTTTTTTTTTTTTTTTTCTTATATAAGAAACTAAAACACTTTTTGATGCAGTTAAAATGGAAATATATTTTCTGGAAAGGTTACAACATAGAAAACATAGGATCTTGTGTTTCTTCTGCAGATTTACTTCCATCCTTCACCTTCAGCTGGTACCAATTGAGTTTGCTTGCTCTGCATATAGTGGTTTACCCAGGTGTATATATGATGGTAATTGACAGCCCTGACTTAATTGCTATTTCCATTTTATTAAAAGCTAAAATCCACCTGTAACTCTCAACTACAATGGTTAGGATTAAATTGCAGCTGTCAGTTATAACTAAGGCAGGAAAAAAACTAGTCTCTAAGTTTTCAGTTACCTCTGTTAAACAAATGTAGAGGCTTGCAAACTCAAATAAGATTAATAAATTCTCTTTGTAACTTAAATTTTCCTGCAATATTAGAAAAGAACTGAGGTTTTTGGTGTGTTTTTTATTTTTCTCTCCTACCATATGTTCACTGTATATTGCATTAATTGTACGCAACACTTGTTAAAAGAACTGAAAACCTCCAAATCCTGGAACTGGAAAAGATTATCCAAAGGAATGAGAAGCTTCAGGGAGTAATTTTCTCTTGCTGAATTACCTTTTTTCTGAACACGGCTCTTCAGTGCTGGATGGCCGCACTCTTTGGCTCGTTTGGGGATTTGGAGTGGGGATGGTGGTGGTGAGAAATTCAGGATGATGGAGAAAGTGGACAGGTGTCCTTATCTCTGCTTCTCCTTGCTTCAGTTACTGATTTTTTCTACCAGTGGTATATGTGCATCAACAGGCCAGACATTGTAAAACCCTTCCCATACCTTGTCATGGCCATGCTTTTGGTCTTGTAATAAAATCTGATAAAGAAAGCTTATACAGTCTTTCAATAAATAGTCCACAATTAGGCATTTGTCCTAACTATTCAAAGTACATATGAACAGTTTTTTCCCTGCTCCTTCTCTCTAACTTACTTTTGTGTGTTTGCAACAGCTGCCAAATGCAGTGTAACAAAGCAAAAGACAGAACTCAGGCACAAAAAAAGTCAGATCTTGAGCGTTATTGTTGGAAGCACTTTGCCACGTGTGTGTGCCCATCACGAGTTTACATGAGATTTGGTACTGCTGGTACTGTTAACCTTAGTTTGCATTTTGTTACTTTAAATGACATTTTACTTAGTTGTGGTAATTTTCACAGGATGAGCTCCAGCTTGTTAGCGTATTTTGTTTCTTAGATGTAGTGAAACCAAGTTCTCTTCTTAAGTATCTTGTTATGCTGTAAAAGTTAGCAAAGAATTTCCCTGGGTTGCCACAGGCAGGAGCTGTTGTAATCAGGAGCTGCTGGGGCCTTTCAGTGGTGATTGTGGCACTTATATGTCCAAATATGGTGTATTTTTTGGCAAAACCTCCCTTTTTTGTGCATTCTTATGCCCTCAATGGTACTGCTACCGGCCAGGGAATCATGATAATAGTTCCCTTTGCTGAGCTTTTTTTCAGATAGAATTCACATGAGGAAGGAGGAGTAACATCCCAGATATCTGATGTTTAAACTTTGTCTAAGGAATAGTAGTGAGTGTTTTTATTTCTTGAAAGAAAAAGAAAAGGGAGAGTGAAGAAAAAGTATTGGTGACTAGATCATATTTGTTATGAAAATGTTTGGTTTGTACCTTAGTGGAAATAGAAAAGTAGTCATTGTTTGTGCATAAAAGCAGCTGGTACTGCTTGGTGCCAAAGAGAAGTTCCAGCAAATCCTATGGAACAAAAACAGTGGGGGAGAGAAAGGGTGATTCATACCAGTGAAGAAGTTACAATACCAAGATAAAGGAAAGGCAGCTCCCCTAAAATTGTTTGAGGCAGTGATGTTCCATGGGATGCAGTGAAATACCTTAATGGTTTTCAGCTTCTGCTGGGAACTCCGAGGGAATTCATTCCATTCCATGCCCATGCACAGGTGGGTGCAGTACTGGTTTCTGAAGGGAATAAGACTTTTCTTGCCCAAATTGCCTGAGCTTTATGGACATAATGCCAAACTTATTACAGGTACATGTGACTTCTTTCTCTTTGAAGAGACATGTTGCTTTGACTCAAAGTTTCTTAAGTGTTTTTACAGACAGGTACAAGGAAGGTTGAAGGTAGTGGGTGTTTTTCTGGGGGTGGGCAGGGAAGATACTGCAGTAGGAATTGAATTTTGTCAAAACCCCTGAAGACTCAGCAAGGTATTCATAAGATTTGACAGAAGAATCCCTCATAGGGTAGGCACTGGCAAAGCCTGAAGTGCCACATTGCAGGAATGTGACAAAACATGGCAGATTTCTAATGGTCTATAAAAATAGAGCCTGAGAGGCAGCGTGCGCTGGTGTCTGCATCAGTGAATTTCTTCTCCCTTAATAACGATGCCCTGAAGGCACTATTCAGCTTAGCTTCAAAATGGTTATGATCATTAAAAGCAACAAGCTGCTTCAAAAGTTTATTGGAATTTAGGATACTTGATTTCAAAACAAGAAATCACAAGGCTGGAGCAAACAGGCCAGGACGTGCGGTTTCAGGTTGTAACACTTCTTCCCTACGAAACCAGCCATGATGCAGCTGTTCAAGTGCAGCCTAACATAAAGCATCAGTCAATAATGGGTGCTTTGAAAATCATGGAATTTTTACCGTGATAGAATTGAAAAATACATGAGGAAAAGTTGATTTCTGAAAGAAATGAATTCAGAAAAAAAATTTTGAATGCGTTGTGCAACAGGGGATGCTACACTTGCAGTACAAGTGCTTAAATAGTTTAAAAGTTTTGCATGAAATAGTTATATAAAATGGATGAGTAGAGTAAAATCAAACTCTTAGAGGAAACCTAAATCTGCAAGACACAAATGACAGCTTATGGAATGTTTATCTCAGAATTAATTATTCATATATATGCATGTGTATATAAAAAAATATGTATCCCAGTAGAGATAATAGCTAGAAATAATAGACTGGGTATGAGTCTCAGTTATTTGTTTGATTTTTATCACTTCTGCAATATAAATTTCTTAATTTAGTGTTTAAACAGTAAGTCACTGGAATGTTCATTTTCACACAAAGTGCACAAGGACTAATTAAAACAGCAACTTGTGCAGAATTGTTTATATGATGTTAGTATTCATGTTTAAGGTAGCACATAAATCTGTAATTGCTGTTTTCTTGTTAATTACTATTGCTACAAAGGTTTGGATCATTTGAAGAGAGGTAGCTGTTTCTACCACATGTAGCTTGAGTTGCATGTCTAATTATCAATAACAATAGTTGTGTTTCGGCATGTTTTTCAAATGTGACAATGTCTTTTAAAATAAATAAGAATAATTTCCTCTGATAGAAATGTGAAACATTCCTTAGACTTCATAATAAGAGATGATGCAAGTTTGGTTTGCAGTTTATTAACTGAGTAAATAGTGATCAATCAGACCTGTTGCCTGTGCTGTCTGTAGGGTACCAGGATCACCAGCAGTTCATTGCCCCTGTGAGAGCATGGACTGACAATCTCAAGTGAGGCATTTTGATAATACTTATATAGTGTTGTCAAATGCAGTAGCTAATTTGTACTGTGATGTCTGTTACTACCCTAAATTAATACATTTTCTGAAGTCACTTTCTTACCTTCAAGTGTGCACAGTAGTCACATGCGGTGCTGCTCTTGGAGCACTGCTTTTGCATCTTTACACAGGAAATACTACTTGGAATACTACCAGAAATTGAAGAAAAATCAGTTATCTAATGAGCTAAAACATTACTTTTATAAAAACCATCCTAGAAACTTGTGATACTTTAACTTTCTCAGCAATTTAATCTGAATTACTGTTTTATCTCTTACACCCTCCTGCATAGTAGCATAGTACCTAGAGTTTATTCTCATTATGTATTCTGGACTCTTAAATGTGTCAGGGATGTTGTTTTTGTGTATGCTTTCAGTTTTCAAATATATATATATTTATCTATATATACAGTCAGCTTGTTCTATAAACATTTCAAGCTGGCCAGTCAACAGTTTGTGGTGTGCAAGAGAGTGGTAAAGTCAAGGTGTAATAGTTAATATAAAATGCTTGTTTTCTGAGAGGAAGAAAGGAGAAGATATTGTAGAGATTATTTGGGGTTTTTCCTTTTGCTTCTGTAGTCACAAAGCTTGACTTGAGCTTTAGATAGCCAGACTTGAAATGGATTCATTCTCATGATACTCTGAATGAAAACTCAGTCAAAATTTTGTAAAATCTGGATCTTGATTAGATGACAAAACTTTTAGTAATGATCTTGGCTAAATTGTTTGAACCTGTTCTGCTATTCACTTGAGGGAAAGATCCTTCAAGCATGAAGAATAGTATTTTTCCAGTTTCATTGTGTCACAAAAAAGAGGAAACAAGAGGGTATTTTGTACTTTATATAGCAAAAGAGGGTCACCAGATTTTTTTTTTTTTACTGACTGCTTTTCATCCCTTTAATGGGCACTGACCAAGAGTAATATACCAAACATTTGTCTTCAGTAAAAACTCAGTACTGTGTCCATGCATTACTGCAAGAGTGAAAACAATTCTCTTATTCTTTGTGGTGTAAAAGGCCCATGATTTTTTCTCTGGAATGTCCGTGCAGATGTGCATTGATGTAAATATGTTCTTATACCCAGATGTCAGAGTGCATCTTCCCCTCTGTGTCTTCAAATGCCACTTTTACATGTTTCCTTCTTTTTGTTTGTTTATGTTTTTAATTTTTCTTTTTTTTTTTTTTTTAATTTTCCCACCTGGCTGCTGGCTGGGACAGAGGTCTCTGTGCCCTAGCAGATTCCTGCTTTGTAAGACTGGCAAAGTGTTAACCAGGTCTCTGTAATCCACACCAACTTGCTTTGTTGCCAAACATATAACTTAAATACAATATCTTTAATCTTTGCCTCTGAAGTTAGCAAGCTGAAAGTTAACGCAGGAAGGAATGATCACAAATGCCCCTTTCCCTAGGAGAAGAGATTACATTGACAACAGTTTTGCCTGTGGTATAAACCTTTCCTATCAATCAGAAGTGTAGTCATTTGTTATTGTTTTATAAAGTATTATAGCTCACTCAGGCACAGATGTTATTTACTGCCCTGAATTGAGTTCATGGATCACTCCACTATTCAACTACTCTTTCTCTGCTCTTTTTGACCCCAGTTGCAGCTGAACTTCTGAATATGAAGGCTCATTGTGGTTCGGACTAATATTGATTTCTACTGCTCTTGTGAGATGTATCTGCTTCCAAACTGAGAAAAATAAAGAAAGGTGTTTCTTAGGCCTGACTAATCTCTTAATACAACCATTCTCAAGACCATGATGAAAACCAGCTGGTTTTGTCTCCTGAGGTGCCTTGGCCGTTATCTTCCCTTTTTTACCTTGGAGACTGCCAGTAGCTTGAGTTCTAGAAAATGCAAAAATAATATGGATTTCATATTGTACTTGTTAAAAGCAAAATTATGTTATTACTAGCAGTTGTTAATTCTGCATTTGAGAACGTAGTTTCTGCTTGTGCGAGTGATTTCTGAAAGAGAAAGCAGGATTGTTGCAAATGTGTAACAAAATGAGTGTTATTAAAAATCTGCTGAATACTTGATTGTGTATGTGTTTTTGCAGGAAGATCAGATTTAAAGAAAACTTAATGCTGTGAAGTTCATGATCTGTCCTGTTGGTTTCCAGGCTCTTTCATTCATACATTTCGTAATTTATCAAAATTTCTCATTTCTTTCAAATGGTCCTAAGGGAATAGGAGGTAGTGCCCTGGGTCACATTCCTGTTCATGCATAAGAATTTTCATTTCCCTGCAAATGTTCATCATTTGTTTATCAGAAGTTTTCTGGTTTTATTTAGAAAAATTGCTGGATATGTACTATAGCAGATTGTTTTTTCTGATACCATGAAATTTCACTGAATCTTCTTTCCTCAGATGCTTCTGAGGAAAATCTCTGGGTTTTTTCAGTAACTGTGGCAATTTTTAAAGCTCAAGACCCTGTATCCCTCAGTCTTACTTGGCTTTCGCAGTCACGCTGAAATATTTCTCAAGGTAGTTAAGGAATGATTTCTTTCTTCTTTACTTTAGACTTACTTTATTCTTCTGAGGGAGCAAGGAGAAGAAACAAAGTGGAAAAGAATTGATAGCATTGCACAAACCCTGAATACAAAACAGCTGCAAGATGTTCATGTGTTAGGGGAACTTGTGGCTTTATGAATTAACTGCTTTACCTAACTGCTGAAGCTGACTTACTACCTATGAGAAGTACTAAGACTGTAAAAATCCGAGTTTTTTTGTCTGTAATGCTGTGAAATAGGTGCTTATGAATAAGATTGGTGGTTATGAATAAGCTTATGAATTTACCTCTCTTTATTTCCCCTTCTGGGGCATTCAAAGATGACATGTTTAATTTCTCTGGGTAGCTTCGTTAGGTATCTCAGGGAGTCAATCACTTCATTAGTTGGTGCTGTGTGACATATATAATACCGAGTATCTAGAAATGTGCTTGTCAATTTAGCAGAAATGGATCCAAGATCTTCCATTTTATTCCTTCCCATCTGTTAACCTGGCTTCTTTGTTCACCAGGCTACGTCTAGGAAATACAAATGCAACAAGCCAGAACGCTGGTAGGGATCTAAGTCTGCATCGAATCAAAGTAATCTAATTATATTGCTGCTCAGGGAATTCAAGGCTAAATCCTGATATTCCTGATTGATCAGTGCAAGAGCATTGATCCAGAAGCCTCAAGTGCAGCAGCAGGAAAGCGATGTAGCAGCAGGGAGGCGAGTCCCTTTGTCTCTCATGCCAGCACTTCTCTGGACATATGGTAGGACATATGGCTTTGGCAGGACTGTGTGCCTGGGCTGGGGATAGGTGACGAGCTCTGGACAGGCAAGGTGGGATGCAAACCTCACCTCTGATGGCTTTGTCTTACCCTACACCATCCCAGGGAGGACTTCTTACCTTGAATTCATCAGTTGCTCTGTTTTTTGGCAAGTGAAGAGAGATGACTGCACAAAGGTGGCTGAGACCATCTCTGAGCTGATGCCGCAGGCTGCCTCTGCTGCCAGGAAGCTCGCAGGGTCCTCTGCCCACTGGGTGAAAAATTATTTTAACTGTTTTAAATGAACTTTATCCTACTTTTAAATACCTTTCAGTTTCATGTGTTTTTTTCAGCCTCTCCACAGAGGGTGTTGCTTTGTAAACCTGGATTTCTGCTAACCTTAACCATTCCCATTCCAATCTGGAGAGTCCCAGCCTTCCCAATCTCCTGCTAATGTCAATGCACGAATGTATGCTTTCAGCTGTATAGTTTTTAAATTGCAGCTTGCTGTGTAAGGTACAGTAATTGAGCAGCATTTGCAGTGAGGGTTTGCTAGGAAATAAGCAGGAGTCAGACCATACCTTTTCACCTAAGAGAGTAAATGTCCTTGTAGAACTGTTACTTTATGGATTTGTAAAGAATTAAAAAATGCGTTTAATGAAAGTTCTCAAGAGATTTCTGATGATGAAAGCATAATGGCACTGTGTGTTTGTGTTTCTTGAGTTGTTCTCAGAAAAGTCTCCTGTGGCATTAGAGTTCTTGAAAAAGAAGAAACCAAACCCTAAAATTAAGGGACATGGTTGGGTTCGATGTTAAACCATGTGGCATCTCTTTTGTTTTCCCCAGCCCAACTTTGCCACAAAGCATTGCATTCCTCAGATATTGGACACTGGGTTGCTCTGTGCACAGGAAAAGCTGGGAAGCTTTTATGGACATTTTCCCACCATCTGCTGAAGGCAGACAACCTGTGCGACTGTGTCTCTGATTCACACCAGTTGCCCAGCTGGGGCTGAAGTGATTAGTTCTGTTTCAGTGTGAAGCATTCCTGCATTTTGGAAAGGTTTACATCCATCTTACAACTATTTTTTTTTTTTTTGAGAATTGCGTGATTTTGTCCTTGTCTTGTAAGATGACTCCTTTTTTTTTTTGTTTTGCTTTTTGGTGTTAATTTTATGTCCATTATATTGCAATACCCAGATACCTGGTGACTGTTTCTGGGTAGGCTGCATGAGGAGAGTTGGCAGGCCACTGGGACAGGGGTTTTGGCTGCTCTGAGCAAGGCTCGTGTCACAAGTCACATCTTCTCAACTTCTAGCAGTGTTTTGGAGCCATGAACTGTGGACTTAGGAGCTACCATTGTAGCACAGTAGTTTTTACAATAAAGTTTATCTAAGCAGATTAACAAGCATACTTCTAAATTTTGTATCCAACCCTTGTTTTTGTGCTCTTTTTCTATCTTAAACCATCTTCTGTCTCTACTTCCACTCTCTTGCTGTGTGCTTATTTCTCTTTCACGGTCTTTTTCTCAGTCAGTGACTTCTTCAATTTTCTTGCCTTCCAAGTTTTTGTAATCAAACTTTCATCTGTGTTTCCTTATAATCTGGCAATTTATATTTCACATTCTGCAATTTTCCCAGAATATGTGTTTGCTAAACCTCTTTCCATGGCCTATGCTCCTTTCACTATTCACCAGTCTTGGATGCACTTATATCCTCTCATGTATAGTGCTTTCGATCTTCTGGTTCCAGATACTCTTGTTCTGCTCTGGTTCCCTGCTGCTCCACTCCAATATCCTCCAGTCTTACTCAGGAACTATGTTAGGAACTCACACAAAAAGCCAATCCTTCTCCAATTTCTTCCCAAGAAAAGTGGGGAAGAGCAAAGAGTGAATCCAGTCTCTCCAGGAACCTCTGATACTGTGGACCTTTTGAGAATGTGTCACTTACGCCCCAAATAGAGAACCTTGCCCTGTACCTTACTTAGTCTTCAGGTGAAGGTTTTTCCAAACATGCTTTGCATAGGAAAGTGTGATATTCTTTTCCACAAAGACTTATTTTACATAATGGGATATGAAGATAGGGTCTAGATGGTTTGCACAAAGGTATAACAAGAAATTGAGAAAAAGCCTACTACTTTTTTTTAATCCCTTGTTCTAAGATAGGATAGAAATTACTCACAGACACAGATAACTTTTATGTATTCATCACTGAGTAATCAAGTTTTAAAGTTGTTTTTTTTTTCACTTTTTTACTTTCCTTTTGGTGTACCATCATAAAGATTCATTAATGAAAATCAGCCACTCATTTCTGGAGACAGTGACATGAGGGACAGACAAGGTTGCACAAGGAAGAAACTGTATTAACATTATTTTTCCGAAAAACCTATTAATGGGAAGTTGAGATACATCTAGATACATCTTCCCATTAATGTAAAATTTTTGTTGTTTTGTTGTTTGTAGTTTTTTTGTTTGTTTCTTGTTTTTTAAACAAGCTGTGGGCATGGTGGTTTTTAGGTGTAGGTTTTAGGGCCCTGCTGCCAGACAGAACTTAAAGGTGGGTCTGCAGTGACTTCAATGAATGTTAGAAGGCTTTGAAATGGGGAAAAAAAAGCAGGTTTTATTATACTATAAACTAGAATAACTGACTGTTTAGGTAGAAGTCAAATTATATGGGGAGGTGTAAAAGAAATTAAGAGGTTCATGTAGAAGTTGTTCCTTGATCGTTGTGTCTTGGCGAATGGATTCATTCTCCCAGCCTTGATTTCAATTGTCCACTGACCCTGGTGGCAAATCCTTACCTTGAGATACGATGTTTCCCTTGTTTATTGTTCTAGTTTTTAATAAGGATGTGGGAAGGGTTTTCTGGAGCCATCTAGGATTGGCTGCAGTGGCATCTGAGCAGTGAACATGCAGTAATGAATTTTCCTAGAGTGCTTTCAGCCTCCTCTGATGGGTAGCTCAGAGACAGCTTGAATATAGATACTTAACCTCTAGGATCTCAGCTGCACATCCTTGACCTTTGCAGTAGGAAGGTCTCCAGTGCTGTGTGCTGGAAATAGGAAACTTCAGCACATCTCCTCCCCAGGTGATGGTGATGAGCAGCATGGTCTTATACCATGGGTATTTCACCATTGGTACTTCTTTGGCCTTGAAACTGGTCACATTCTCTGTATTTCAGTCTCCAGCCCATCTTTTTAGCCACTTTGTTATCCTGGGAAAAGAGCAGATGTTAGTAGACATATCTAACTGTATTCCTCTGGGGGTTGCTTTATTTTCTTCAATCTTTCTTTGCTCAGCTCTTAAGCTTTTGAAAGGTGGTTTGTTTTCAGTGTGCAGTTACCATGACTTGATTGGGAAACAACACAGCTATGTTAAAGAACTGAACATTGAGAAAACTCAATATATTGAGACAGCAAGAAATGAGAATGGAAACTTTCTTGTCTTCCTTGACGCAGCTTTCTATTTCAGTTGTAAACTGAGAAAACAAAGTAGGGAGACAGCACTAGAAAATATGAAAACTAATTGATTAAATGTTAATTATTTTTGTAAATAACTCTTTCTAATCATAGTTACAAATGGGAAAAGCATCTGGTGTCACAGCAGCAATAAAAGTGACACAGATCAAATAGAAAATTACAAAACTTGTCTGAGACTTGATCCCTTCTCTGTCAAATTCAGGCTGCTGCATGTATTTGCATAGGAGTATTTTATTCTTATTAAAATAATTTTGTGTTTAGCCATCTTCTTTTTGGTGCAGTGGCAGCCTTAAAGGCAGCTTTGCAATTTCAGATCAGTAGTGACTGTGTTCAGAAAAAATAATCTATTTTGTTGCACTTACTGGAGCAACAATACTGTAATGTGTCTTTTTGTCCAAAGCAGTCTGAGAAGTACTTCATCATAGAATTGGTGAATTCAAAGGATAACTGAAGAGCTGACTAAAGACTTCATTAAATTAACATAATTTTAAACTTTATCGAAAGGGTCTTAGTGTATATTTAAATCTTAAAGTGCTAGGAAAAAGCAATGTCTTTTTCTGATTACATTTCTATTTATTTTTTGAAAATTTGGAGGGAATAACTCTGTTTTTTATATGGCAAATACATCGTATTGTTTATAAATTATTATATTGTTTACAAATACAGCCTTTCCTCTTCTGAAATGGTCTCATTGACTTTGGCATTTTACCTGCATGTTTTAAACTTCTGTGTACCTGGACAGAAGACTTTATGTTATCAATGAAAATTATACATTTTGACAGAACAAAAGGTAGCATTTTAGTTTTCCTTTAAAAGAAATAACAGCAACAAACCCCAGTCCATAGGCAAATTTTCCTTTCTGACTTGTATTTGGGAAAGGGGAGAAAAAAGCACAGCGACATATTCAGTATATCAGTGTCTGATTACAAGATACTGGTGCATTGACACAGAACAAGAGGTCATCTATGTTTCTAGCCATTTTCTGCCTCTTCTCTCAATTAAATATGCTAACATGGCAAAAAAACTTTGTGTCACTGACACATGCTTTAAAATCCTCATCTGGAGGTCTGTTCTTATTTCATTAATTTTCCCTTAGGTAGCAGTGCCTAATTATGAGCTGCATTAAAGCTTATATAAAAGAAGAAAAATCAGATGCAGATAAAATCAAATTTTCTTTTGATTTTATAGGCTTTCTGGGGGCAACATTTGAACTAAAATCACTGTAATGACAATTTAAGAAATGTCTCTGACTTCAGGGATCTTTTTGAACCACTGGAGCTGGACAAATTGAATTTGAAAGGACATTGGCAATTAACATGTTGTCTTCTGCTCATGTGTTAGACAATAGACAATTAATTACAGATGTTTCAGCTTGTGGTTTTAGGTCAGATCAGAGATATGGCTCATACCTCTTGATAGATTTTTTTTCCCCCTTCTCTAGTAACGTAATGAGGAAAATAAGCAGTCCAGGGACACGGTGGTAAGTTGGTGAAGTGACCTGGATCTAAATGTCATGCTCACAGTATTGGATCAAAATGGGACTGTTGGTGTGGGAGGTGTTTTGCTCTGTGGTGGCTTCTTTGCAGTGGCCTTGCTTTGCTTCTCCAAAAACGTTTGAAAAGCAAGGGTAGGCTAGCACTGAGCAAATTAGGATAAGTAAAAATCTGCATAATCCAGTGGTTTTTAAGAAAGCCTGAAAAGGGTAATTGCTGATTTTTTCCCCTCACTGAAAACTTTGTCTTTTTTTGAGTTGTTTTTGTTAAAACAGCTTTTGGGTGCAAGAGTTGCCAAGTGGGTGTAACAGTTTTACTGCCCTGCTTATTTCCAGCCTCAGAGCTTTGATACTGTTGTGTACAGATTTAGAGATGAACCCCAAATTCTTTGAGACAAGGGATTTACTGATAGCTTTTTCAGCCTGGGTTTGTGTGGAACATTTAAAATAGCATGAATGAGGGTGGTAAAGAATGTAGGCTCAAAAGCTTTCTGCATCTTACTGGCATTCTTTCACAAACTCTTATCCTCCCAAACTCTCTGGAAACCAGAATTAAAGCTGTTAATCTGTACACATTTATTGCACAACCTGCCTCACCCAAAGGCTCTTCCTCAGGAGACACACTTGACTTTTCCTTCCTGCAGTACGGCTGTTTGCAAGGCCAGCAGTTCACTGGATGCTGACTATGGATTTCACTTGGCCTATAAACTATATTTTGCACCCACAGAGCAGAAATCTGTGCACCTTCTGCACCTAGGTAGTACTGCCAGCTTTCAGCAGCAAAGACATTGGTTTAAAAAAACCTGAAATGCAGCCATGAAAGAGGATTTTGTGTTTTTCTACCTTTAGTGCATAATATTCTCCTCTACCCTTCAAACTTCAAGGGAAGTCTCCAGTGAGTGACATATGGCTGATAGAAAATGTGTGCCTGAGCCATATTAATAGAAATGTTTGTGGCTGAACAGCATTAGTACAAACCTTGCTTGTTGCGATCCTGGGAGACAATGATAATGCTCGTTATGAAATCTGGAAGTGACAAATTAGCCATTAGGATTTTATAGCTAACGTTTTTATTAAATGCTTGATGCAGGGTGTTTGAGCCTCAGAAATCGATGTGCTAAGGGTGTAATGTTACTGCTGTCTTGGGCCACCTGAGAATGTTATTTCCAGGGGGGCAAGAAAATAGTAAAGATCATCTAATTACATGCAGCATCTTAAAACGATGCTCAGAACATAGATATATACTTCTAATTTTGCTCAGTTTGAGGGACAGTTATGGCCTGATCCTTCAGAAAGCAACTGGGTTTATTTAGGAGACAAAAGTGTGGAATATCAAGGTGCAGCTGAAGGACTGTTAGGACATGGAGGAGGATACTGAGCGCCAGTTCTGTGGCTGAATCAGAAAAAACAAGAGTCAGAACTCTTCGCCTCTGTGTTGTCCCTTTGGGCTGGGCAGGGCTGGGGACAGCACAGGCTGAACTGTGCTCTGCTGACCACTGAATGCAGAACAATGTGGATATTTAAAGCTGCCATGCTCAACAGTGGCCACAAACATGTGGTTTCCAAAATCCTGGTTCCTCTGGTCCCGGTGGAGATCCAGTGGTGATTTTAGGACTTCTTTAGTTCCTTTCTTTTGTTGTGTGAGAAGCTATTCAAGCTGGTGGTTATGGATAGTGGAAAAATCTTGAAGTTCCCAAGTATTAAATAACATCTCACCTCTTCTCCCTGAAGGAAAGATGGGATAAAGGGCTCAGGGGTAATTCTGGATCTGTAAAATTGTATTGGAACAAATGAATAAAGTGCCAAATAAATAGGTATATATTGATGTCATGTAATTTTAAGCTAATAGAATATGTTTGCTGCTCAAAACCCGTTTCATTTTCTTATATCTGCACATTCCAAATAGGTTTGACTTCATTCTACTCTTGACTTCAAAAAATTGTGTTTGGACATCAAAAAATAGATTAACAATTCCATTATCCTTGTGTACTTCAATTTCAGGTTTATCTGCATCGATGGAGAAGTCTTCTAGGAATATTTTTTTAAACTGGAAAAAGTCTATTATTACTTGCAAAATCTATGTAGAAAGTTGCACAGTTGCTAATAATCTGGGATTTCCCCAGTGTATATTTTTTCCTTGCTTAGAGTATTTGCAATTAGAAGTCTCCATCTCAATGGGATAATTAAAAAATAATTTACCACTTGGAAAGAATAGGTCTCTTCAGGCAAACTGCACTGCTATTGGTTAATTATTACTAATTTTTGGTTATCTGATATGGTTCTTCCTGACCTGACATCTGCATAATGTAGAAGCTAATGAGAACAGAAATTAAGCCTGGTAGTTGACATGTCCTCTATTCAATTTGAGAGACTAACATGGAAAGAGATTAAAAATAAAATTGTCAAAGTGGGACTTCAGCATTACTGGCAACTTTGTGATGCACCAATTTTTATATAGATGGATAGATATGTGGAGAAAGACACACGTGATTTAGCAACCTACAGTTGATTTCTGTCCTGCTAGCTGAAATACTGACCACAAAAGATGAATATTGCCATGTACTCTGGGTAACCTTAACGCCTAGTTATTGTGGGAATTTCCATAAAATCAAAATTTTATTATTTCTTTGCAGTAAATTAAGTTTTTACTTTAGTAGTTCTTAAGGATATACTTCCATTGCATATCATCCTGTCTTTTACATTTTTAATGTATCTGAGTATCATTTCCATTTATAAACTGTACTGTTGTCACTCTCCTTTTGCTCTACTTGGTTGGAGAGGTGAGACCCTGCTGCAGCTTGTGTGAGTCACTCCTTTTGCACCACGCTGGTTCTTGCCTGATGTTACACCCAGCGGGTTTTCTACGCCTCTCCTGGCCACAAAATGTTTATCTTTATGTCAGCGCTGGAACTATTAAAGGGGCTTATTTTGAGACATGATGGGATGTGGACGCTCTGGGATGTCATAGTGTTTAGTGATAGAACCATAGAATGGTTTGGGTTGGAAGGGACCTTAAAAGTCATCTGCCACGAGCAGGGACACCTCCCACTAGAGCAGGTTGCTCAGAGCCCCATCAGCTGACCTTGAACGCTTGCAGAGATGGGATATCCACAACTTCTCTGAGCAGCCAGTGCCTCACCACCATCACAGGGAAAACTTTCTTCCCTGTGTCTAATCTAACCCTTCCCTCTGGCAGTTTAAGCCATTTCCTCTTGTCCAGTCACACTCTATGCCTTGTCAAAAGTCCCTCTCCAGCTGTCTTGTAGCCCCTTTAAGATAGTGGAAGGTGCTCTGAAGTCTCAGTTATACCTCCTCTTCTCCAGACTGAACTGTATCAGCCTGTCCTGAGGATAGGTGCTCCAGCCCCCTGATCATATTTGTGACCTCCTCTGGACTCACTCCAACAGAATATTTCATATTTCAAAATACTCTGTCTTTTAGCATCATGAAAAGTAGCACATAAATTTGGACAAAAGAAGAAGACAATCCTTCAGTCGTTAATGCAAATTAAAACTGGCTTATAGGCACAGAGAGGCAAATGGTGTAAATAATGGCATGTAATAAACTGTGATTGTTTTAAAGCAAACAAAGGTGAGATACATGACAAGACCATTATGGAAATACTAATCTGATGTTCACCTTGGGTCTTGCAGCTCTTATACAGTGGTAAAAGGTTCTTTTATTTGGATAAGACCAAGTTATTTCAATTAGCTGTGGACATGGACATGTGTATTCAGAGACAAAAGGCCACCTAACACATTTTGGAGGTAGTTAACCTGTATGGTCATGGTCTTTATTGATCCAGATGCATGATTCCATTTTTTAAAAATGCTTCATTTTGCTTTTCTTGACAGCAGAGGAACAGTATAATGTTACACTTCGAATTTTTCTTAGTGAGAAAATAGCTGTATCCCAATTGAGGGAATTATTATGATAAATGAGCAAAATCTGCTCCCATCTCAAAAACAAAACATTTTTTTTTCTATTCAGAAGGCACACAGCTCACAAAATATGACAACAGATGCAAACAAGCGAGTTACAAAGCCTTTACAATAAGATTGCAGCAGAACTTTTGAAAAAGGGGGAGTGCAGCATATGAGCCGAAGCCATCTGTCTCTGTTACTGAGCATTCCTTCCCTTGGAGAGCATAATTATGGGTCTGGCTTTTCTGTTGCTGGATTTTCATACAAAATTGTCCCCAAGAAAAATAGAATTGATCCAGAATAAGGTGAACCTGACTCTACTTTATATTCCTTGGACTGTGGCCACAGAGTTATAATTTCCATTACTGTTCTACATCTCTACCAGTGACACTTGGGGAGAATAGTGGAATCTGTGGTGATGGGTTACTGACCTTGTGTCTTGTCATTAAAAAAATCTTTATCAATAACAGAATTTATTATGTTGGAACAATTTTTTTTAGGGGTGACAGGTAAATTCTTAGTATGCTGCTTTAAGTGATAAATTGCTTTTGGGCTTATATCTTTTAAATAAAATTGAAACAGCAACTGAATTGTATTTCTTATAAGGGGGAGATTGAGCAAATTTTAGTAGTTAGCTTAGAATTCTGGAATGTATTCATTAATCTGTTTTCAGATAAAATATTACTGTTTTGAATAATGCACACAAGTATATATGAATCAATCAAATTAGCCATCTCTTGTTTCATTTAGTCATAAACGATGTATTAAATAAAAAAAGTTCTAAGCCTTTGTGTTGTAGTAGAACTGCATCAGGTCATTTTTACTTGGACCACAGCTGACCTACAGTCCTGTCCCAAAGTTAAGACAGGTGGTGTAGAAGAATTTAGCACTACTCTGTGCAAGCTATTGTATTGCTTATGTAAATTCACATATTTAAAAAATGAGGTTTCTAAAATAAATGCAGTGTGCAACAGAATCATCTTGAGTGGAAATAAGATTGCTTTGATCTCCTCATATTGGCTCTGAACTTTGTTTCATGATGTAGATGGTGTCAGGTATGGAAGTGGTACTGAGATGTGTCTTGGCACCAAAAGTAATAATGCAGTTAAGAGAAACATTAGGAGGAATGAATTACAATGATCTTTAAATGCTTTTTACTTGGAGAACTTGAGAACATTCAGCATGTTATTAAAAAATAAAGAAATTGGTTTATATTTTGTATGTACCTGTTCCCTCTGAATAACTCTGTCATTGATCTTACAGAGGCACATCCCTCTCCTGCTGGCCATGTGCAGGCTGCACCCTGTCGTGGTTTGCTGAAGTTTAATGGGATATCCATGAGAATCCTGCTCCTTTGAAATAATAATATTTATCTTCTTAAATTCTTGTCAAGCATTTTAGGAAGGTCAGATTTACAATCAGTTAGCTTAGCAGCTTTTTACCAGCTTACAGTCATGTAGCCTCTGTGCATGTGTGTGCTGCTTTCCCTACTGGGCTAGAGGAAAAGCAAGCCCAAGGAGGCAAGGGAGGAGGGAGAATGGGAGGCCCCTAAAATATAAATCAACTCCCAATTGTTTCAGATCCAGTATCAGGCGCTTCCTGACTTCAGGTGGCCAAATATCTTTTTATTGGTGGTAAGGAAGATCTCTCTTTTCTCCCTGTACACTCAGAATCTGTTGAAATCTAGAGTTGTCTTTAATCTGTATTTTAAACAGTTGCACAAAGGTTTGGCTATGAAATGGTTTCCAAGCTTTATTTCTGTCCAGTCCCTTCTTTGGCCTTGCTTTAACTAGGTTTGGCGTTAACGTCCTTGTTCCTGTACAGTGGACAGGCAGATGTCAGTGACCTGCAGCCTTCCTTTTCCTAAAGTGTCGTGGTGCTTTGGGTAACATCTGATTTTCTGTTCTCTTCCAGCCTTCCAGTAGCAGATGCTTATTTTAAAAACAAATATTAATACATTAGTATGCAATGCTCAGAGCGGCAATTTGAGAACACAGTTAATATGATTTTCCTGTTCTGTAACACTTGTTTTCCTTGTATGCAAACTCTGGTGGAGCAACTGTGACAGTCTTCTCAGTTGAAGTTTGAATATTAATTTTGCATTGGCTATAGGGGCTGGTACCAGCATAGACTTTAATGAGGCTGGCACTCAAAAGCATTCATGTGTAACTGGTGCTGTCTTGAGAAAAGATGAAAACACTCTCTAGTCACCAAGGGGCAGTTGAAGTCGAGGAGCAGCTTAGCAGCTTTTGTTGTCTCTTCTACTTGGTTTTTCTCAGCCCAGTTGATGTTCTACATGAATGTGCAGGAGTTCTTGCAGTCTTTATTTAAGATTTTCCTATTAATTTACCACTTTGTCTTTTTTTTAAAAGGCCAAGACTAAACAATTTCTGAATCAAGTGTCAGGCAGCCCCTGAGATCAGAGAATTTGGATAACAAATGCTATTAGGGAACGGAGCAAAATTGTTATGTAGCTTCTGCTTGCTGACAGAAAACAAAATCTTCTTAATGTAAGACAAGTCAGCGAAGGTGTTTGGACACCCTACCACATCCTGTGCAGGGAATCAGTTGTTTGAGATGATAGTTATTGTGGTTTTGCACACTTTCTGTGTGGCACAATTTCTGTCTGGTGTTCAGTTAACTTAGAAGATAAATTGATGCTTAGCAGTGAGTTGCGTTCTTTAACACTAAGTTTAATTCTTTGGTGTGAGTTTTCCCAACAGGTTTTTATTTATCTTGAAGATATATAACTATTAATATTTGCAAATGTTCTTAAAAAAAGAAACAACAAAACCCCCCCACACCTGTAAGTAAATGGCCTGCCCACAGTGACCAAAAGTAAGTGGTAAAACTCAGCCCTCCAGTACTGTTCTTAAAGGATCTTTGGCAGAATTTGGCCAAGAGGCTTTCAGTCCTGGAGCTATAACTTTAAGTGCATTAGTAGGCTTTTTCTTCTTTTTTTTTTTTTTTTTTTTTTTTTTTTTTTAAGAGGATTAATTGGACAGATTTTCAATCTAGCCTGTTAAGGAAACTGGGGCAAGTTCTATTTGCTTTCTGCCATCAGTAATTCTTTGTGGTTACTGGAGCTGCTTATCTGGAGAGTAGCACTAACAGAATTTGGTCTGTTATGGATAAGCCCTAAAAAGTAAAATAACTGAGTCATAGCAAAATGTGTGTGCTCTGTGGACAAATGCAGTGAAAACTGTTGGGGGCACATTTGAGTGGGAAAAGGACAGTATTTGCATGGTGTTGTCAACACATTTCCTGTGTGGCATTTGGGGAAGCTGATTCTTACTCTGCTGAAGCTGTAGTGATGCTCTGGTTGGCTATGGCAGTGCTTGGGAGAAAACTGAAGACTTGAATTCTTCAGAAATCTGTGAAAGGATTCTCAGTTTGAGAAACATAGGTTGAAGAATTTTCTGCATGTTTTGCAGTGTGTATTGATTTCCTGCTCTGCACCTAAAATATGAAATGTGAGGTAATTTCCTAGTTACATGGAGCATTGGACTAAATCCAGAGGGGGACAGATGACTGCCAGTGGAGCAGAGCTGGTGTGTACTGTGTCTTGTTCTGTGCAGAGACAGGCAGGTAAACAATCTGGTGGAGTGACTTAGGAGAAGAGGTGTCGAGGGAGTGGATTAAAACCAGCAGCTCTGCTTCTAACTTGTGCCACTTGAGGCAAATCATTTCAACTTGGAGTCAAATACTGTTTTCATTAATTCAGACATAAACTTCTCTTGGTTTCAGTGGAATGTGTTTTCCTCCTCTGCAGTTTCTCGTCTTTTCTTTCAGATTTAAGACACGGGTGGGAAAAAAAAATGGTATCATATTGAACATCATCAATGTTATTACAATGCTGCCAACAGAGAATCAAGCAAATGAAACCTATTGTAGATGCATGTATTAAAGGTTTTCCTTATACTGATGCTTTCCTTGGTTATTGAACAATTTTACATCTTCTCATTTCCATATTTTAAAATATGTTGTTTTAATGACATTTTATTGACTTGATACATATGGTTTCTGCTAAATTTGCCTGTGTTTGAACATCCAACATTATTGTACTTGTGTGACTCTTCTGTTCACTGGAAGAAACCCCACCCAACAATTGAAACGGTCTTAGGAAATACAAGTAGAAAATTACTTAATGCTGTAAATACATTATTAACCTTGCCAACCATCAGAAAAAAATCCATTTCAATACATTGTAATCTCTACAATTATTTCCAGATTATGACATGATAAACAATTGTCTTGAGTTCCAAAAATTAAAGCATACCCAATAAATGGCTACTGAAGATGGTGGTGAATAATTGCTGGTGGTGAAGGGTGGACTTTTCCCGTAAATCTTAGAGCAGCTTATATGAATTTATAAATAAAGCTCTTCCTTCCCTGCTCTCTTCCCAGCTGCAGTGCAGTCTGTGCAAGTCCAAATGGTCTTTCTTCTGCTGTTACAGGTCTGTTTTTAGGCTGTAGCTGGAGTTTACAGCATGCAAAAGTGCTTTTAATTTTTCACAGAGTTGGAAGAACAGGTAGAAAGGAGAAGTTTCAGGTACCAATCTCCAAGTTTTTAGAAAAGAAAGATAATTATTACCAAGGAATGAAACCGTTGTTTAATTTTCCATAATCTGATAACTTTCAGTCACCGCTAGGTATGGCATGATTTAAACAAGCCACATAATAGTGAGCAATTATATGTAGGATTCCTCAGTATATGCTAAGCATTAATTGTCATATTTGGAATGAAACAACGGGATCATTGCTTGCACACCAGAGAAGAATGCCAGCAGTTTGCATTTCAGCATGAGAATATGCTGGGAATTGGTCCATTGCTAATGAAAGAAGTGGGCAGAATTCTAGTTTTAATAAAAGGCTCCTAAGGAGCTTCTCTCAATTCTTCTTTTTCTTTTTTTTTTTTAACTTCAAAGAAAAACTTCTTTGGTAAGAATATTTATTTGAACTTAATCTTTATTTTTAACATGAAGTTAAAATCAACACTTAAAATCAACACATTTCTAACAAAAGGTAGAATGCAGTGTCATTATATATTTCATTATAAGTAATTCATTGTATTATAGGTGAAATGTTTATTCCAGAGACTGAGTATGTGACAAGGAGGAAAAATAGTGTCCAAGAAGCTTCTTAGAAGGCAGAACAAGGTCTCATCCCCTGCCTCTTTTTTCCAGCACACTTTCTGTGGTTCATTAAGGCAGCTGCTTTCTTATAATCATGGCTATACAGAAAAACAGAAGCAGCTTCAAATGCTTCTGGGCAAAAGCAAAGCTGTGAATTCTGTAGATTATTGAGACCCTTAGTTAGTGACGCACCACTTTCTCACTTTGTTGGTTGTAGATATTTGAGTGAAGAGGAAATTATTATTTAATATGTACACGTGGCTGTTGTGCACGCTGTGGTCTCTGTTCACATGAGCTTACTGCAGCTGGCTGCTGCAAAGACACCTCCACCACATGTGGCACCACCTGAGTCTGAGTTCGGAACTGAGGTTTCTGTGAAGAGCTTTCAGGCAAACAAGTGTTTTCTTTCCAAGTGCTTCTTGGGAGTAGTATCTCCAGAGGAGGACTGTGCTGAAAATCTGTGTGGTGGCTGTAACTCTCATCTTGGGAAAGGGTTTACAGTATTCCCCCATTCCTAGTAGTGTTTAAATGGTTTTTGCCTTCAACTATGTCATCTGGAGAGAAAATATGTGTAAGTATGTCTTACTATGCTCTGTGACAAAGGTATAAAAGTACACCCTACTCAGGTGAGGTTTTCTATACTTTAGTTAGAGGGGAATGAAAAGAAAATCTATGAATGAAATTAGTGGCTTTGTATTTTTTTCTAAGTTAAAGATTAATCTCTTTGAATTGATAAAGTACTACTTCACAGACAAGAGCTTGGCATTTTTGAATCCAAGTCCTTAGTTTTGGAGCTGTGTTTTATGTAAGTATTGTTCATTTCAGACTATGACTATCATATAGCCATCTATTGGACTTAGTGTGCAGCAATCCTGTGCAACGCTGGATTTCTTTGATGTGCAAGCTTTAAGAATAAGAGATTAACCTCACTGTATGGTAGATGAAGAGATTTATTTTTCAATTTTTTATGAAACCTCATTCAGAAGTCATTAAAGTCTATTGAAACCATTCTATTTACTCCAATGGGAATTGAATGAGGAACATGATTTTTGTGGTCCGGTGTTTAAAAAAAAACAAACCAACAACTTTGCAGTAAAGTCATAATTGCATCCATATAAGTTTCTCAAAGTGGTTATGAAACAGCTGGTGGAAACTCCTTAGCATGACCAAATTCAGCATGCCACTTGTCTCTGGGTATGGGAAAATCCGACACAATCTGGAGGTAATTAGTCTGGAACCAGCAGCAGCACTCCCTGAGCAGTCCTTTTAAAATGAGTTGCAAATAAAAAGGTAGAAAATCCCTAGTAATAGGTATATTATCCGATGTGTGTTGTGGAAGGTGTTTTTATCAGTAACATGACTTACATTTTTTACAATGTGTTTTGACCTGTGTCATGCTGTATGTGCTGCATACTGTAATAATGGTTGTCTTCCTATTGTTCAGTTTTTTCTGTTCTTGTGTGCATTACACAGTCTTCTCGGCCACAACCTCTTTTTTCATTAACAGCTGGGACAGTAGATTGAAATTTCTAAGCAATACTAGTTTGATGATGTAGGCACAGGAGCCTTTGCTGTGGACAATTTTCTGTACTCTGGCTGGGTCCTTTTGTATATTGGTACTGAGGAAGTAAGACATTTCAATAAGATACTTAAGAATAAAACTAAGAAGAAACCCATTTAAACAGAGAAATGGAAATTAGTGCACACATAATGTTCAGCATTGGGTTTATTCCTAGTAGTGCTGCTCTGTCTGTGGTGATTCATTCCCAAGTGCAGCCATCTCAGGGCAGAGCATCATCCTGCCTCTGATGGTGTTCAGTAGCAGCTGTTTAAGGAAGACAATAAAAAAAGACAAAAAGCTAGTAAAAGCCCACCAGAATTATATTCCCATCTTCAAAAATGGGCTATAAATGTATCTCCCCAATTTAAGTGGAATTACTTTGCTGTTTCAAGTAAGGGAAATATGAAGGCAGTGTGGCCCTTTATCTTTTCTTCTGTGAGGTCAATGCTGAACTGCTGAGCTATTACTGCTTAACCAGAGACCCTGAAAAAATGAGATGGAGCAAAATAGAGAAGAAACTAAAAAACTTAAAGATCTGATTTTTTTGAGAGGCAGCATGTAGAAGTATGGAAGCATTCTTTGGTATGCCTTTTAAAACAGCACTAGTATTCAGGAGGTGTATTAATGTGAAATGGGAAGAGGAAACAAAAGAGGAATTTCAGAAGAATGTACTGATTGAAAACCAGTATGACATAATATACTCGCCAGCTTCTGAAACAGAGAAACAAAATTAACTTTTTCAATTCTGTTATGACTAACTGAACTGTAATGTAATGTAATATAGTAAATCTCTCAGTATTAGGTAATAAAATTAGTCAAAAGATGACAAAAGCATAAACCATACATTAATGAAAAAGCCTTGCAGGACTTGTATTTAAATTGGATTGTGCCTGTTTGATTTATGCTGGTGTGTAAGTACACTTGGCTCAAGTGTTTGTGGAAGCATGGACAGTAGCCTCTTATTCTGTGTTTACTGTTCCTTTTCATTGGTTGATTTTTTTTTATCATTTGGAAATACATTACGAAATATTACAACAGCATTGTCATTTATAGGTAGTGGAAATAGATAAGTCTGTTGGCAGTCTGAGAATATAATTAGGAAGAAGCAAAAAGCCTTATTTTACTGCAGCATGGTAAATGGTAGAATTGCTAGATTGTCTTGAGCTCACTTGGCTCAGCTTAGATGCACATAAAACCCATCAGCAGCAAGCTTTTCACTCAAGCAGTATCAGTGCATTTTAAGAGGAAGCACTCCCTTGGTTTCATTTAGATTGCAGGCCAGCTCTGCATGTGTTGATATTTCAGAAAGAAAAATATATTCAAATACCATTTTTTTGCAACATAATTTGTATGGTACTTCTAATGATGCTGTGGGTTTAATGATGGTGGTGACTCTATTCATGTATGACATGCATAAGCCTGCAAGCTGTGCAGACCCTGTTAGCAGCTTTTAAAGCAGCCCCCCAAATCAGTTATGGAGATGAATATCTAATTTATAGCTGTGAAAAATGAGAGGAAACAGAGGTGGCTCTTCAAGTTCCAAATCAATTCCTTTCTTTCTGTCTGAGCCTTATTTCTGCTCCATGCTCCTCTCTGCTGATGGGAAACACCCCTTGATGCTTCATCAGTATATTGTTTTCAGCTGCAGCATGCAAACACTGTCAGTGTTTTCCTATCCAAAGACACTAGAGTATAACTCTTCCCTATTTCCATTCAACAACAAGATGTGTTTGAAATGTCTGTCTTGAACAAAAAAATGCACAGATATGGGAAGCTGCTCTCTAATACAAGTTGTAAAGAAAGTAGCATAATGCTGTGGGAAGGAATAAAGAAATACATTAAATGGAGCTTTTCTTTGTAAAATGAAGTCAGTTTAAATGAGGTAAAGAAAAGAATTGAATTTAAGCAAACATGATGCTAAGTGCTCTGGCATGAAATAGCATGGACTGAGGGCTCAGATATGTTCCTGCTTTCACAATCCTGTTTGCTTCCAGCACTATTCCTGGATTGATTCCTGCCTTGCACTCCAGCCAGGCCAGGAGGCTCCGTGCTGTAGTAACAGAGGGATTAGGACTGCAGCCTTTTCCCTGGTGGTGTGGGAGGTCTGTCATCACATTGTCTGTTGTGGAAAGCACATCTATCCTCTGGGGCTGCATCTTCCACAGAGCAAATCCCTGACTGGCTGTTGGGTGCTCTCAGGCCTGGGGAGGTGGGAATCCTGTGTCCCAGCTGGTCGGTGTGGTGGGATGTGCCGGTCAGCATGGCTGATGTGCCAGTTGGTGTGGTTTGGTGCCAGCATGCCCTGGCACAGCCTGTCCTCGAGTCACCTGCCACCTGCAAGGCGTTACCTGAGTGGGAGCAGGTGGGAGGCAGCATCTGTCTGACAAGGCTTTCTTGAGTGCTGCAGAGATGAGGTAACGCTACAGGATTTAATGGGATGCACGTGACTCAACTTGCTGATACCAATACTCTGATTTATGTGCTGATGGATCTGACAGGCACCCTGTCTCCTTTGAGCCCTCCAGCCTGGCCTGCGTTACGGAGATGCAACGAGGTAACGCTCATCCCGTTGTGGTTTCAGTCCACCCACACGCACCATATGCATAATTTTTCCATAAAGGATGACTGTTGGGATATATATGATCTCAATTTAAGACTGTTGCACGTACTCTCTATTTTTCACATACAACTGTTTAGCGATATAATTTATCTAACTAAAACTAGTTGTTCAACACCCAAGCAAAGCTAATGGTTGCATTGATGGAATGCATCATGTTATGCTTATTTAACAAGAGTCCTGATACCTGCTATCTTACTTTTCTGTTTCTCAGTTCCACTGGATATCTTGTGTTTGTTAACATAAATGATTTTACAGGAATTTTTGATAAGTATGAGGATATTCTTTGCATTCCAAGTCAAAGATAATGGTCGGCTTTTCAGAAGGTCTCATTGTTGGGTGACTCATCTCATTTAAGTTGGTGGTAATTCCTTTGTTAGTATCAAAACTAGTACAGGTAAGGGAGCACACAAGCAGTTTTGGAAATGATGTTCTAAGAAGTTGTCTGCTTGCAGGACTGACAGGATAACAAGCTCATTGCTTCTGTTACAATGCTAGAATTTGGCTATTTGCATAATACAGAGCAGTAACAATTCAATTTACAATTCATGAATAAGCATTTCAAATAGTGGTTTCAGACATGACTGAAGTTTGTGAATGCTTCTCAAATAAATTGAAGGTTTTGAGCACATTTTGTTTATATTGGGAAGCTGAAATTATACTCGGATGCCCAAGCCTGAAAACAGAATGTAATTTGGCGTTCGTGTGTAAATGCTTCCTGAACAAGGGGAAATACTGATACAATTGGGTGTTTAGTTGTGCATGTAATAGATACTAACTTGGTCATTCTGTACTTGCATTGTAAACTTGCTGGTTTTGTTAATTGGTTGGCTATAAAGAGAAAAGGCAGTTTAGAGGGACTCAGGATAAACTTTTTTAGTTTTTTAATCAATATTTACAGGTAGTGGTAATACCAAAGAAGCCCTGCTTGTTTTAGAGCTGTGATAAACCCTGCTAGGTTTGAAAAGACCTTCTGTTCAGTTGTGCGCTTCTCACAGCTGAACAATTTTGCTGGAGTTTTTCACCTGCTTGCTGTGCTGGTCTTTCAGTTTAAAGTGTGATAAATCACAGGGTGGGGCCTGGGAAGTGGTGGTGGTGGTGATCCTGGGCTGCAAGAATGTGTCTCCCAGCCACGGGATTGTGGTGTTCCCCGATGCCAGGGGAGCTGTGTGAAGATGAATGTAGGAGCAGTGGCAGATGTGCTGACTGAAGAGCTGCATCAGGAGATGCAGAGCTGAGAGAGATAGACGGTGAAGTCTGATGTCTGTGATAAACATGATAAAAACTTGCTGAGGAGCAGCTTGGATTACAAAGAACTTTCTGCCTCTTTCATGTCTCACAATAATTAAATGGTCCATTTTTATTCAACTTCTTTCAAATGGGGTTCTAATTAAGCAATAACTAATGAAATATGAGATTAAGCATCAGCAGATCTCTGGTGGGCAGAGACGTGCCCAGGGCAAAGTTTAAAACAGTTTTGTAAAACTTGTGTTTGAAACAAAGCAAAAATATTTATTACTGAAGCAGGAGACAGATTCTGTGAGTGTAAATGCAGATTGAATTAATTTTCTTAGTGTTATGCTGAACTGAAAGAACATAAAATTTAATATGTATTCCTTTTAATGTGGTTGCGATATCATCACCGCAAATTTAAAAAAAAACGGGTCTGTAACCAGATAAGAAGATGCTATCAGGCACTTCTAATTTTAATTAAGGTTCAACCTATTGGAGGAATATATATTTAAAGAATTAATTAAAATGCTGTTCACTGTATAAGAGATATCAGTATAGGAAATTAGCTAATTGCAGTATCATATCATAGGGGATCTGTGCTTTGCAAGCTGTTTCGTGATGAAAGCATCTTCATGCGGATGAGAGGGACATCTTGGGGGGAACCAGGAGACGATGACAATGACCTTCTTTCTGGGTTAGTTTGAGTAAAAGTGGTCACTGGGCTTGCTGCATCTGTGCAAGTCAAACAGTGTTAGTTCAGTTTTTGTTTTTCTTTGGGGTGGGTGTCTGGCACAAATGCTCAAAATACTTGAGATAATTGGACATAATTTGATTGCATCATGGTAATCATGTCTCATGCAAGAAGGGCTTTTGAGGTGGTTAAGATACCTTTAAAGACTGGAGTCTTTCAATGTTGTCATTCTTGATAACCTTTTTATCACTGCAAGTTTGTGCGAAGGTACTGCTGGATCTCCTCAAAGATCAAATCGTGCTTTATTTAATATTTTCATTAGCAGCCTTTACAGAAGAATTAAAAGCTTGCTAAATAAATTTGCCAACTCCAAAGCTGAGAGACACTGGCAAGGCGGGGGAGGACTGGATTATTAAGTGAGAAGAATTGCTTTCCTCTGCCATTAATTGGTTTCAGGAGAATGTTGTGTACTTAAGGATGGATGATATGAATTCCTTCTATAAGCTCAACATCACCATTTGGGAGCAGTAAAGAATGAAGGTGTCCTATCTGTGCTTAGGAAGATGAGTTTAAACAGCCACAGGTCAAGGAAGGATAATTAGGATAATGGTGGAAGGATCAGCCAGCATTTTACCAGTGGCCTGGAAGAGCTTGGCATCAGCCTAGAAAATCATAAGCTGAGGGCGACTAGGATTGTTTTCAATAAGTTTATGGTAGGAAAAAAACCCAAGCAAACCACAATTGTTTAAGCTAAAGGATGGCTTTAGAAGGCCGCAGGGGTGTGAATATGGACTCCCACTTCATCTGGCAGGCAGGTGATTTCTCACTGTTTTTGGTGCTTCCAGGCACGGTGCCTTGAGCATTTGCTAGTTTTGGCAAACGCCAAGGTGAAGTGTTGGAAGTGTCTCCCCCACAGAGCACATTTATTGGGAGCTTGCTTTAAATGATTTCTTTGAAAAGAAAGAACAAAGCTTCTAGGGAGAAGTACTTAAAAAGGGAACTTAATGCATAGGCAGCCCTGTCTTCTTTAAGAGTTTAGTGCTGCTCTTGGTGGGTGTGTGGATGCGCCAGACGTCTTCCAACACCTCTGAGTAGGTGCCAGTCTGTCAGATTAGCTCAACTAAAATAAACCTTTCTCCCACTCCCTGCCTGCTACCAGCCCTTTGAGAGAGAATTGCCTTTTAAAATATACTGGGTTGTTCACTGGGCTTTTATTCTGTGGTTTTAAGCTTGTTTTGAAATGAGCAGAGAAAAGGTGAAAAATGTTGCACACTTTTAACACTGTCATTTAATGATCTCATCCTTTGAGCCTGTTTGTGGAGAGGTGGCTTATCTTGAGCTATTCTCTCCTTTCCTTGCCTGTTTTCCACGAGAATGTCTCCTATTGTGTTAAGCCAATAACCCTTATTAATAGGTCAGTGTACAGTATTAATGAGCTTTTTACACTGTGGTTATAAATGTCACACTTGTTTCTAAGAGTGGGAGTGGGAAATAGAAAATATTGCCTGGATTTGTTCTCTTATTTTCAACAGCGTGAAACAGTTGATCTGATTTAAAAAAAAAAAAAGCTTTGATCAATTGGAGCCTTTTAGCTTTTATTATTTAAAATGCAATCCTAAGGACCAAGCATTGTAGCATTTGCCTTCATAAGCATCTGTGGCAGCAGCTCTCTGGCCACAGAGAACAGGCACAGACTTTCCCAGGCATTTTCCTGGGGAAGGCTGTGAGAAGATCAGAGAAAGAATGAAAGAATTCTTACCTCCACTTGCTGCACCTGCTGTTGTGCACATGTGGAATGTGTTATGGAGATTTGTTTACCGAAGGGTGATTTCTTAACTGGATACTGGATGGTGTTTGGATTGATTGACCAGTTAGGTCAAAGCTGTATCGGACTGGCTGTAAGGGTTACTGAGTCTCTTAATAACTATAGTATAATATAGTATAGGATGATATAATAAAGCAATTGATCAGCATTCTGCAATCATGGAGTCAGTGCTATTTACTACCTGGCTGGGGACCTGCAGCGACAAGCACCTGCTTTAAAAAAGTTAAAAAATAGAAATTTGCTGAAAAAAAGAATTTTTATTTGTCTTGTGAACCCACAGTATGTTCACTTAGCTATGATGAACCTCTGCTTGCTACACAGCAGAGTTTTGTCACCGCCTCAAAAAGCAGCAGAATTAGTGCTGACAGAGGTATAAATGTGTCAGGCTTGGCTTATACCAGGAGTGGCCGGTATGACTGACTTAGTGTAACATGTCCAAGTCTCCATATGGGTGGCAGTTCTAAGAAAACATATTGTACAACCCAGAAAACAGCATAGTGGGAAAAGGACACCATGGTTCATAGAAGGGAGGTGGTGGCAGCTTTCCAAGGCTCCCACTCCTGCCTCCTTGCCAGTCTGAATTGCAGAGCTCCCCAGTAATGTCATCCTTCAGAGTTTCTATAGTTTAATTTCCTCCAGCAGCAACTGCTCCAGGACATAGTTGCTCCTGGCAAGGCGCGGTAGCCCTGGTGCTGTCACTTCTATTTTGTTTTCAGTCGCAGTTACCTTAGTAAACAAAGGGCTGAACATCTGCAGTTTTGCTTTATCAAATGATCCTCTAATGCTGCAAACAAAGAAAAGGGAAGCTGAAGGCATTTGAAAGTAGCTTAATAAATTGGTATTAGTGTTGTAATTTGCTCACTCTTTACTTTTGGCTGCTTAGCAAAAACTGCTTGGAAGACCTATTAATTTTATCATAGAAATGATGATGCTGTATACAGAAAAATATCTGGCCATATGCTTGTATCTTTATTTTAAAGGACAAAGATTAATGAAATGTAATTTAAAAGGAAAAACTACATAAATTTATAATTATGTTTATTAATATAACATATAATTATATTTATAATCACATGTATTAATTATGTATAAATTTATTATTATACATTATGCTTTCAAAGAAAATGGAGAATAGATTAAGAGCACTAATGTTCCCATTTGCACTATGGCTGTGTATGTAATATGTGGTTTTGAGAGATCAGGGTAAGTGTCATGTAAAGAGTGTTCTTGAATGGCAGAGTAAATATCACAAATTCTGCAGTGTTAGACAATCTGAAGCAGACTTGCATGGATTTCAGTATTGCGTAGCTGACTTCATATCTGGTTAGTGCATTTCACATTCCTCTGGCATGTTGTGCTGATTCCTTCTATTGCTGCTACAGCTGAGCCAAAAATTACTGGTCCCTTTCAAGCTGATTAGAAGAACATTTAAAAATCATTAGTAAAGGAAGAATGTTAAAAAAGACCTTACAAAGCACATTTTTTAAAAAGACTGTTCTGGACACAGAATATTTTCAGTTTTTAAAAATAAAGTTGGAATATGTAAGTTGATCACTATGGTTGGAGGAGTCGGCCGAAGTGGTGCTTGCTTTTCTTTTCCTGCTAATTTTCTTCTAATATGAAATACCTGCAATTAACACTGTTGCTTTGCCCCATATAGGAAATACTGGGGTTTTTCCTAGGCAAATACAATGATTACTCCTGCAAAACCATTGATTTAACGACAAATACCCCCACACTTCACAGTGTTCAAGGCGCCTGCATCATCAGCATATAATCGTATACCGCAGGTATTAAGTAGCGAGTGGTTTTTTTTTTTTTACCGTTACAGTAATAGTCAAATCTGGGTCAGCTCCCAGAAGAATAGGAGTTTAATGGTCTTGGACAACTTCCTAGGGCCCACGTATAAATCGGCTGCTTCCCTGTTGTGCTTCAGTGGTTCAGGGAAACATTGGCAGTTTTTCATGTGCTCTCTGAGTCCCGTGCTGAAGTTGCTTACCCGTGGGCTCACAGTGCCACTGCCCTCCTGTGAAAGAGAGAGACGTTACAGGCTGGCATGTGACATCCTGGGACTGATAACAGAGCTGCTTTTAGATGTCTGTGCTGCACCTGAACAGGTGACTCCCCATAAATCTGTTCTGTTCACTCATATGAGGTCAATGGGATGCATAATGTCCTAAAAAAACCCTAGTGCTCCTGCTAATTTTTCTGTTAACGGACCCAAAAGAAAAAAAATAAATAATCTTGCAGAAGACGGGTCTTCTATCTTGGAAGTGTTTGAAAATGGCTGTAGGAGCTCAGGACCACTCCTTGCCTCCCTTTTTTCACTGCTATTGAGCCTGTACAGCATCCATTTAATACAGCACTAACCTGCTCAGCCAGATGGTAAATGTCATAGAGATACCTTCATGTTTGTTTGGGGTTTTTTTCTGTGTAAGGTGAAGTAAACTTCAGTAAATCTCTCATCTGATCATGAAGAATAAATCTGATGTTGTTTTTGGGCATACTTATTCCATATCCTAATTCTTACTTGTTTTCAGGACATAAGTGACACTAATTTGCACTTGTACAGTTCCTCTATCTTGATTACTGAGCAGGCTGGATGATGTGGAGATTAACGATGACATTTTGAAAGACCAAACGCTTGCCAGTGTCTTTAAAATTCTCTATTTTTCCTTTGTTGTATGATCAAGCCCTGGGGGGAGATGTCAGAGGCAGCTTCCTACAAATGTGAAAGCACTAGAAAACACAATCCGTGGCTTGTTTGACAGATGAAAGTTTATCATAATTTTTTTTTTTTTTTTTTGCAAAGGAAGCAGTATTGACTGTCTGCTGACCAGACCTAGCACAAGTAAGAGCACTTGCTAGATATCCTTATCAGAATGGGAACTTCTTTTTTTCCCCTCTGTAGTGCCATTTTAGCTGGTTGTGAGACATGGGAGCACATGCCTTGGCAGGTTTCCAAGCCCCCATTGATACCTAGCATGGTTCATTTCCCTATCCTCAGGAATTCTGCTTCATTCCTGGGAAGGCACAGGAATGTCCTAGATGGGTTCCTCAGCTGACAGTGATGCATCCAAGCATACCCAAACATGAGCTGCTTCTGTTTTAAGACATTTTCCTATTTAATATCCTTAAGCACCAGTTTATAGCAGCACTTCAGAGATTTCCATGAACGACTATGGGAAACTTCACTCATCACTCACATACTGACTTGCAAACCTCAGAAAGAGGTCAGTGTTGTGGGGATTTGACCTAATAACTTCCTAGAGCTGCTGAGCAAAACAGAATAAGAAACATTTTGAAGAGTTAGATTTATTTTCTTTTCCTGAAAGTATTGCCACAGGAATCTTTGCATCAGTCAATTGCTGCAAAAATTTTGCATAATCCAACCCAGGCTTGTGTTAATACTTCACTAGTATCCTTTCAACCTGCTGAACACGTTTTAATTGATTTGGTGGGATTATACTGAAGGATAAAGTCAGTCTTTATTAGCACAAAGGAGAACAGTAGGTAATTTAAAATTTTATTTTATTTTATTTAAATAAACCAGCAGTATCTAATGTAGCAGTGGGTGCTTTCAGTAGTGTTAGGCATTCTGTGAGGAAAAATAAAATACCTGTCAGAAATATGCTGATGGCGGCAGCCTGCCTGGAACTGAACTCATTGTAATAAAACCTCCCGGACTGGGATGGGTGCCGCTCATGCTCCTCGCCTCCCAAGCTGTTTTTGCAGTGTGTAAACGCACAGCCAGCAGCCGTCAGGCCGTGCAGGAGGCACTGCTGGGCTGTGAGGCTCCGGTCCTTTGCAGGAGGTGTCAGCTGGGCCATGGCAACAGGAGCTGGAGCCTGGAGGAGCTCAAAGAGTGGGATTAGAACAGCTTACATCCTTTTACTGTGTACCAGATCACTGGATTGAAATCACTTTGATAGGTGCTTTTTGAGGATTTTGTAGGGTTGGTTGTTTTTTTGATTTGTTTGGGGGTTTATTTGAAGTCCCTGAGACGCGGTTGCTTTGCTCTCGAGTTTTGCAGCAATACCAGCATTGAGTTTAAAATGGATACTAAGACAACCCAACTTATACTGACTGTACCAGTGGGGTGCTCCTTCATGGAACACAGGATATCACCTTCAAATCCCTATCAAAGAGAGACACTCTCTTTCCCTCCCTTCCCAACGTGGTGTGGTTGCTTTGGGAACAAGATGTGTTTCTTGCATGAGCAGCTCCATAGGTCCTTTTGTCAAAATAGCTGAGATTGTAGAAGCTTGGGGTTTTTTTTTTCCTTTCAGTGAAACAAGGGAAATCTCCCTGCAGCATACAATAGCACCTTTTTCCATCTAATTAGCATCCTAGTATAATGTCCTTTCCCTCTCCCATCTCTAAGACCTTAACAAAATTTCGATAAACCACTTTTTGCACTTATAGTATTTTATGACTAAAATCATATAAGTGTTAAAGAAGTCAGTTGACAACACAGGGGAAATGGGAAGGGAAAATGGGTGGGAACTATACTGCACAAATGGCCATTTACTTCTGTACAGAAATATACTGAAAAACACTCGGGAGGTCCTCAATAAACATGTGCTCATCATAGCATTGGCTATGAAGTCATATAAACCAAACCTTTAAAACTTATTTATAGGTAAAGCTTGGCATTACATCAAATTTTCCATGCTTGAAAGATAAGTTATTTGCTTGTTTTTTGTTTTTTTAAAGAATACTGTAAGATAGTAATAGATTTCAGAGTTTGGGACAAAATGTTTCGGACAAAACACAGAAATTTAGGACAATTTTTTTTTTTTTTTGGGACAAAACCAGTCCCTATAATTTTGTTCAGGTGTATTTGGCTCCTTTTAATGCCTCTGTCTGTACCCAAGGAACACTGATCAGTGCACCTCTGTCCCTCGGCCAGCAGATAATGAAAGACCTGAGCATTTCCTGAGACAGATAAGTTATGATAAACAAAGTAGTTGTTCTTTTTTTTTTAGCATAATTCAATTCTCAGTAGTAGAAATGTGATTTTGTGGAATTGCACTTATCCTCCAAAATTCTCTTTAGTTGATCTTGTTTATTTGGACTTTATTTGGACTAAATTCATATATGGAACATGGGAAAGCAACAGTGGTAAGAGCAGCTTCTTAGGAATATATTATTATCTTGTTTCCCCCACCCTTAACATCATGTAACTGTAAGTTCAGGGAATAGTGGAGATTTCCAGGAAAAATATTTTGTGATGTGCCTGCCCTGGATTTAAGTGCAAACTCTTTAAGGAGGGTTCAGCACTATTCCATTATTTAATTAACAAAGAAAAAAAAAAAAAAAAGAATAGAAAGAAGAGCTCAGAGATAGTGGTTGTCCTGCTGGTGCTGAACCCTTTTTGACCCTTAAAGGTACTTACAAATTTTCCTGTAATCAAAAGCACCAAGGTGCGTAACTGGGAGAGGTGAGGGTCTGTCTGAGACAGCCATGGTTGAGCTGGTGAGGTCTTACATGCAGTTCCATCAGTGTCTTTTTTTCCTTTTTCCAAGGAAATTGCATGAGGTCAGCAATTTAGCTCCCTGAGTGATATTCTCCTGACTGCTTCATTTGGCTGCAAAGTGCTGAATTTCAACTACCAGAAAAACTTCCAAGATCTGGCAGTACTGTGGCGTTTTTCTTAATTTTTATTTTAGCATGCTATATGTAATTTCTGTATCAGGGAGAAATGAAAAGGTTTTTAGAGGATGAAGTAGGTTACATGCCATTAAGGAGTTCATAAGGTAAAATAATTGCTTTAAAGACATTAGGCGGAGGTTCTGTGTTATCAGCTAATGCCATAAAATTGTATTTATTCACTGGGTTAGCATTTCCCTGTATATGGCTTTCTTTCTGTTAATGAACGTGGGCAGTAATTTATTCCATCAGGCTTTGGAAATAAGTGTCTTAATGTTTCTTGAGAAGATTACTGAAACTGGGTAAACAAATAAAATACAACAGATTCTGTACCTATCCATGCTCAAACTGTGTAGAAAATGAAAATAGTTTGAGGAGAAGTGCAATGCAAATCACTCACGTCCATTAAATGTAGCTTAAACAGGGGGTGAGCATATTATACACACAATCAGGAAGCGCGTAGGGTTTACACAGGCTTGTATTTGGGATGTAATTCTGGAATAACAGTTAAAGCATAATTTCTTAAATCCTCTGCTTTGTCAGCATTCCTTGGTAGAAGGGTTTACCTTTTTAAAAATGGTTACTCTTGTACTTCCTCATTGAGTCCATGGAAAAACATCACTTAAGGAAGCCAAATTACAAACAAACCAGTAGCTGAAGATGATATGTAAGGTAGGGAGGCCTTCTTGTACTGCCTGTTGAAGCTGCTGATGCTTGGTCTAGTCATTTAGGAAGTTTTGTTAATACAGCAGGCTCAGAGGTGGACAAAGGCTTAGATTTGCCGTGGCCTTCTGTGTGTAATCTAGCCTGAAAGATGCTGCTTCTAAGCCACACCTGCATTATGTAAATACAACTGCTTGTGTGCGTCTCAAAATTTATAAGTCCCTAGTTTTGATCTTACAGTAGTGAAAACAGATTTCATTACCTTTTTGCAATCCTTGCAATAAAAGCAAGGCTTCAAGTTAAAACCCTAGAAAGCATTATTGTGAGATGGGAAAGAAGAGTTTGTGGGGATATCTTTTATCACACCAGCACCTGCTGTGTCTGAGGGTATTTATTTAAAATTATCAACCAGTTGAATTTGTATCCCATTAAAAACGGAAAGATTTTCAGTAAAATTATTTATTGTTCCTAATTGTTCCTAACAAAAGAAAAAAAAATCCTAATTCCTCTTGTTCCTAACAGAAGAAAAAAAAACAGAAAAAATATTAAACAAAACTGATCCCCACAGCCACAAAAAACATGTTTTCATGTGGAAAGCCAGTTTCCTAGTAGGCATTTATCAAGGACTAAGGCCACTGGAGGAAAGCGGTATTATATAAACTGGATGTGCAGTTCTGAGCTAAATAAATTTTTAAATATTTTGCATAAATTAGGGACATTAAATGATGCATAATCTGCATAATTTCATCCTTTTGTAAATGATGTTCCCACAGTTAGTGATTAAAGAACATGGTGCAGCCCCTTGAGTTGGAACAATTAGACCTTCCACAGCTCTCTCTATAGATAGATATTCCTTAAGCTCAGCAAGGGGACAGAAGCGTGCATTAGCACTTGGCGATGATCTGCTCCCTGTTTTTGATGACTTAAGAGGGCTGTTCAGGACAGAGTATCAGCCTATATGATGAACATTATCAACCAGCTTGAACAAGTCAGATTATTTAATTAGCCCTATTAAGATCCTTCTATTTTTATAACTAATTTATGAGTGTTCTTGCTAAGCTTAGAAGGTCCAGCTTCAGATATCAAAAAGATGTTTTCAGCTCATGTTGTTAATCTTGAGGGGTTTTATACTGTGACTCCATTAAGGTTTCCCCTAAGAAAACAAAAAGGGGCTGTGAAAAGCAGTTGAAGTTGGGAAATTTACATCTGCAGTCCTGACCAGCAGTTTTCAGACATAGGGCATTTATGATGCCCATGCATGATGGACATTCGCTTGTTTGCCAAAATATGTATTGTATACCTTTGCCTTAGACCATCAAAAATCCAGAGAATGTTTATTTAACACCCATTTGAAGTATCTTGGTTTCCCCCAGGGGAGAAATGTTCCTCAGGCATCACTTAAAGACTACCATGCTGTGAGTATCTTACTTGATGTCCTGTGCTGAGAAAACAAGGTGATGCTTATTTTGAGCATCTGCTTTGCCACCCTTTTATGTTCTGCTTTTATCTAGGTTTTTTGAGAGAAGCAGGCAATGATTTGATGAAAGAACTATTAAATCAAACATTCATGTCTACCAAAAGAAAGAACTTTTAAAGTAATTGTGTCCAGAATTTAATATGTGTGTCATGGCTGTACCTTCAGAGTGTTTGAAAGGGCTCTAATTTCTTCACAAGGGTGGAATTCTTATCCACCACCCCAAAATTAAATTAATTTGCAAAGAAAAAAAAAAAAGTAAAATTCTGATGTCTGAATTCAGTCAATGAGCTTTTTCTCTCTAACGGAACCACTCTGGGCTAGTTTGGAAGATGAAAACTTCTCAGGTATGGAGTAACTTCATGTTTTGAAAAAAAAAAATCACTGATGGTTAAATGCTGACTTGTGGCTTGAAGCTCTGGCAGATCTGGTATACTGTATACTTTGATTAACTGTATACTTTGATTAACTGTAAAGAAACAGTTAATCAAACAAAGATCAGTTCCTAGGTGATGCTGAAACAATATACAGATTTGGAAGTAAGGTTAAGGCATTTTGAAAGTGGAGGGGTACCCGTGTGAATTATGGTTCTGCCCAAAACTATCTCAAACAAATGTGGTTTGGATAAACTGATGCAGATGACATCGGCCTCACTTCTGAAGGTCTTACCCAACTTCAGCTGCAGGTGAATGTACAAAATTTTATCCTCTTAGAAGGGAAGTCTCTATATATGCCTTAGTGCATTATGTCATCAGTAAATTATTTTAATAGCAAATAAGCCTTTATTACTTTTGCTCTTGCTTTATTGCATTTGCTGCTCTACATTCAATATGTACAGCATTGGCACAAGATAGCTTGCATGCTCACTAGTGCATTAGCAGGAGAGATGGAAACTGTGTTCCAAGACCATAATACTTTGAATTTGGTACTGTTAAAGGCAGAAGAAAAAAAAAAAAACAATCAAAAAACCCCAACAGTTGCTGCACATCAGGCTCTGGTAGAAAGCTAGGAAATAACAGCTTATAAATGAAGCAAGTTTCTCACAGAATCGTGGAATATACTGAGTTCAAAGGACCCATCAGGATCATTGAGTCCAGCTCCTGGCCCTGGTTCTGGAAGGTGCCAAGATGAGACAAAATTAACTGTTTCCAAAGTACCAGGCTGTTTTTGGAGACAGCTTTCAGCTTAAAACAGAACTGTGGGCAATTCAGGATAGCACTATAAATTAAAAAAGGGACCACGATAAAGAATGTAAAAGATACTTAGCAGAGTATTTGAATATGGAGAGTACAGATCAAGTGTGTTCTGCACATAGGTTTAGGCAACACCTGAAAAACATCTCACCCCTTGTTCCACAATTAAATATTGAATAGGACACAGAAATAACATGGAATTTGAAAACTTAGATAAATTTATGTGGATTAATGTTATTTTGATAAACGTGTTGAACAAAGTGCCTACTGTAGTAATCTGCTTTGCCTGCATATATACCTCTCTAACTGAAGGGATTTATGATGGTGCTGGGGAGCATTGCATGCAGCAACTGCAGCACTAGGATAAGTAGCAGTCTTGAAGAGATAGGCCTGACATGAAGAGGAATAGAAATTTGTATAAACAGCCAAAGGAAAAAAGACACAGTTTAGTTTGAAAGCAATCTTTCACTTGCCAAATTAATTTTAACATTATGTGTGTGGAGTAAAACTTCCTGTAGAACCCGAGGAAGGTCTTATACACTCCAGTGAGCAATTTTTTGCATTGACATCACATGTGGTAAGAGGACACCAGCTCTCCTGCAAGCCTGACCTAATTGCCTGAGGAAGACAGCCTTGCCCAGGTTTTCACTCTTGCTGGTGGAAGGTGAAGTAGGAACAACTGGGTTGATTTACTGAAGTTGCTTTGGATTTGTACCCTTCTGCCTCACAGGCAAAAATGTCACATAAAAGGTCATTTTACTTAAGACTGTCATACAATTATCTCTTCAAATGCTAACTTTTTTATACCCTTATGACCTTGTGTGGCATCACTGGAGTTGGTACATACCATTACCAGGCCCTTCTGGCTTAGGTGTCTCAGAAGGTAAAGTATTCACTGAATGTTGTTTTACCTTTTTCACAACATAAATTTGGAGCCAACTGAGACAGAGGTTTTCAAATAGCTTGAAAATCCAACAAAACCTGTTTAATTTTGTTACTGGAGAACTGCTGGCAAAGAACTAGGCTCTCTTGCCAGTGACCCAGCCATTACATAGGCTCAGATATCAGGGATGCCCCTGTGTGAGTGAAGACAAAGAACAGGTCTGTCCAGTCCCTCTGTGTTGTTTTCCTTCCCTGCTCACTGCTTAGGAAGCTTTTTGCACATCAAGGTAATGAGGCTCCACATGCTCAGTGTTGGCTTTCCTTCCCTTGCCTAGATTGGCACCTGATGGGACAACAGAGCAAAATAGTCTTGTTTGGTGCATTACACTGAGCTGAGCATTACACTCCCCTTTCCATGGATCCATTCAATGCTCCAGGCAAAGGAGCATTTTTTGTTTGTTTTGTACAAGGTCAGTAAGAAAGCACAGTGCTGCCTGCCTCCACTGCTCAGGAAACTGCGGGAGACATTTTTGAAAATGGTGTGTCAACAATTCCATGGTACAGGGAGTTTGGAGAGGAACTTCCCTGGGCACATCTGGAAAATGAGGATTAAAAAAAAGTGTGTTACTGGAAAATTTTGGTCTGTGCAGTTAGATGGATCCCTTGGTAAGAGATTCATTTGCAGACTGATTGCTGAAACCATGTCTCAGTGTTGGTCACTCTTTCTTCATCTCTTGTTCTTTACTACTCTTAGAGAAACAGACAGGCCAAGCATCACTAAAATTCTCATAGAATTAAACTGCATTTGGTATACATTCCTTCTTGTCTGAAATATTAAGTATTTTTCATTTGCTGTTTCTTTTAAAAAGCTCCCATATTTCAGAGGGTTGTAACTCCATGCCTTTCCTCCCTTTCATTGTTCACACTGTTCACTGTTGTGAAAACTTTCTTCCCAAGCGATTAATAATGAAGAAAACCTGCAAGGATAATATTGTTAACCTGAACACAGAGAGAGGTGAAGCTCATGACCTGAGAAGTAGTAGCTTCCAAGTGTGTTTCTTATCCGAGCTCTGCAGAGGTGCAGCATAATTTTGAAGTAGTTTTTCAACTTCATTCATGAATAAGACCAGTATTTTTCATAGTTAAGTTATGTATGAAAAGCTGGGTATTTTATTATTTCCTTTTTTCTTAGTTTTTAAAAGCTTGATACATGTAGCGTTGGATCAAGGCACACACAAGACTGGCCAAAGGGCGTACAAAGCACTTTGGTTTTCAGTTGAAGAAACAGAATGATTATTGCAACAAAGAGTGGCTTGGGGTTTAAACATGAAATAGCTCATAGTTCAGCAGGAAGGCAGAAAAAAACATGTTACCTTACAGATTTACCAAGGAATTTCTGGATAACTGTGACAGTAATGGGCAGTATTCCTGACTGTAACAGCATTATACTGAACACAGACTCGTATATGCTTCAGAATAGCTGCATTCTCCATTTGTCTGCTCACCTTTGGGACCACCTTAGTTTTTGAGATCTTGCTTTTATTGCCTTGGGTTTTGTCTTGCTCTCTTTTCTTGTGAAACTGCACTTTAAGCCCTTTTTCCTTTCAAAGCAGTTTCAAAGTGTTGTCTCTGTCTTCCTGCCTTTGTCTCCCAAATGCCTGTGAGCATCTGTGGTATTCACATTCTCTGAACAGAGAGAGACATGATTCTCTCTCCCAGGATTTTTCCTGGGAAGTTGTGAGACGCAGTAAGAAAGCTCAGAGAAAGAAGAAAACAATTCTTATCTCTATTCACTGCTCCTGTTGTTTGGCACATGTGGAACGTGTTACGGAGATTGTTTACCACAGAGTGATTTGTTAATTGGACACCGGTGAAGGTTGTTTGGATTGATTGGCCAATTGGGTCAAAGCTGTGTCGTGACTGTCTGGAGAGAGTCACAGGTTTTTCTTTAGTATCTTTTTAGTATGGTATAGTTCTAGTATAGTATAGTATTAATGTAATATAATTTAGCTTAATAAAAACAATTTATTCAGCCTTCTGCAACATGGAGTCAGAGCACGCTATTCCCCCTTCAAGGGTCACTGCTTCGATAAGCATCTATCACTATTTTGTCTGTAATATACAGACCACTGATTCTAATAACCAAAAAACTATTCCTGAACTGTATCTACCCCCTTGGTTTGTAGAGCCTATTGCTTTTTTTTTAACACTTTTAACACTTGTCAAAAGCTTCAGTCTCATGCATATCATCAATTCGATTATTCTAATTTAAATTGGATTTCACCACTGTTGAATGGATATATCCAGACAGCTGATATTGCCCATTACTACACACATTTTTGTTTATTGAATATTGTTGTGGTTTACAGATTTAATAGACTCAACACTGGAAGTTCTGTGAGTTTTTGTAACCACTTTTTGATCTTCCTGATTTGCCAGGTTCAACATTATTTTATTGATACCAAAGTGAAAAATGACCTGTGCTTACACTTACAAGGATCTCAGATGAATGTTCTGACTGCTCAACACGGCAAGAAAATTCACTTTCACAGTCAACAAATCATCTTACTCAGTAGAACACAAAAGTTAAATGGTCTGTAACTTCAATATTAGCAAGGAAAATACAGTACAAATTACTAAAAAATACTAAAATATAGAATTGTGGTCAGGTATCCCCACTACATTAATCGCAGCAGTAGCCTGAAATTTGAAACTTTTAATAAAAAGTTCTTAAATATAAATTATATGGCAAATGTACAGTACATTGCTTTGTCAGTCTTTTAATCCAGTGTTTTGCAGTAGAACAGCGACTGTTAAGTCAGTCTTTTCTTGTTTTCTTTAAAAAACAAAACAAACCCAAAAAACCCAACAAAACCCAAACCAGTCTTTCATGTCCCTCAGTATCATGAGTGTGAATGATCTGAATCTGGAATACCACTGTCTCTGTAGCTCCTGTTACTACTGCTTTCACTGTGGCTGTTCTTGTACAGATTCATGCCATTAGGTGGGAAAATGGTGTGTATTACAAATTCCTCCTTGGACACTTGGTCACTGGTTATTGGTATCATCTGGAAAGAAGTCTCCCTGATTTCCAAGATGGAGTTATCCTTCTTGGTTCCTGCTTCGGCATAGTCATCTTTTCTCCGGCGTCCCTTGCTGTAGGTGCAGTTCCGGGAGAACAGGGACCCGTTTCTATGGACGTACCAGCAGACCAGGGCCAGCAGCCCTATGGCCACCAGCGCCACCACACCACCGATGATGGCGGCCAAGGGCAAGCTGGAGTTTTTGTAAGGTTCTTTCTCTTGCTCCCGATTGAGGGTGGTGGTAGGGTTGTACATCTTAAGAGGTGCCGTCTCAGTCTCGATGCATTCGGGTGTTTCATCAGAGAGATAGATATTGCTGGTTTCCATGGGAACCATGCACACACGGTATGGTGACTCTGGTTCAAGAGCCGTGAGCAAATAGTCATTTCTGTCGCCTGTAACTATAGTTTCAGTTATAGATCCAAAGGCAGGGCTGTGACCCATCTTGAGCCAGCTCAGCCTCAAAGCAGTCATTGGTAGTGCAACTTTCCAGGAGATGTGAATAGTCTCCGTGCTTACGGATTTCACAAATATTGTAATGATTTTGCGTACTGGGCTTGCTGTGGTTCTGTAGTTTTTATTTAGGTTGGGAGTTTTGACGTCTGGTTGTTTGGTCACAGAAATGGGCCAGTGTCCCTGGGCTGGGTATAACGTGTTTGGTACTGCAGTAGTGATTTGGACGGTGCTTATCACGCTATCGTCTTTACAGTCAAACAGTTCTGCGCTGAGGTCTTTGATAGCCATTCCACGTACTTTTTCTGGAGCCTGACACATCAGTCCACGTACGTTCACTTTTAAAGGCAATGACTGTAACCAGTCACGTACCCATTTCATTTTGCACCCACAGTGCCAAGGGTTGTTGCGAAGAAAAAGTTGAGTGATGTTGTCTAGATCATCAAAGACACCCTGAGGTAAATTGCTGAGATTGTTATTGGACATATCTAGTCGATACAATTGCCGTAAGTAAGAGAAAGCATTGGGTGGCACACGGTTGATGTGGTTTTCTTGGAGATAAAGCTTTCTTAGGTTTGTTCCCGGCAAATTCACCGGTGCAGCTGTGAGTGAATTGCGGACCAATGACAATTCTGTAAGATTGACTAGATTAATGAAGACTTTGTCTCCTAATCCATGATTATTTAGAAGATTTCCATCTAAAACAAGGCGTTTTAGATTTGTAAGGTCTTGAAGGGACAGCTCAGAAATTGTGGAAATACGATTATCATCCAAGCGTAGCTCTTCTATGGTTTTAGGCAAACCCCAGGGAATGGTGCTAAGGTGATTTCGAGAGAGAAAAAGAAGTCTGAGATAGATGTTGTCCCGGAAAGCTCCATCCTCAATGCTAACGGCAGAAACAGAATTATCATCCAAATGCAGTTCTTCCAGATAAGGAATTTTTGAAAGTGAATCATAAGTAATGGTCCTTATATTGTTCTCCTGCAAATGCAGTTCCTTAATGTACTTAGGGAGGTTAGTGGGGAATTCATCTAGGCTGTTGCGGTATAAATATATTCTTTCCACCCTAAGCAAGTTCTTCAGTTCTGAAGGAATCCCAGCATTATTTATTTGATTGTTCTGAAGGAAGAGGGTAGTTGCATCCTCTGGGATTCCTGTAGGAATAGACGTCAAATCGCGATCATTACAATATATGAAACCCACATCACAGCGACATACTGAAGGGCATGGTTTGGCACTAACAGAATAAAGTGCCATGTCAAGTAACAGCCCTATTTTAGTCCAAACTAGGAAGATGCTCCAGGTAACACTAATCATGGTCAGGAATGATGAGATTTCTATACAGTTCTGATCTTCAACAATCTAAAAAAACCAAACAAACAAAATTATCCAGATCATCAGTGAATAAACCACAATAAAAAAAAATCAACTTCAACATTACAGAAGATATCTGAAACACACATGAAACCAAAATTCAAGTGCATAAGATGCATTTTACTCTCTTTTCCTTACATCAGTAATTCTACTACTTGTACTAATTAACTGCATAGTGATTGAAAATAATATAATCAAGTATGCCTGATCTGTGAATTATTTTGCTTAAGCAACAAGACTCTTTCTAAGGATTCTTTCCCATTTCATCTATACCGACAATCTTTGTTCACAGATACCAGATAACTACAGAACTGAAGTCACACCAGAGTTCAAGTAAATCATTCTATATCTGAAAGATAAGAAGTAATTCCTAAGCCAGCTAACTTCCTCAGGAGCCCTTAAGTGAACTATAAAACCCTTACCAAACCTGCAAGTCTAGTGGTAGCTATTTCAGAAGTTCAACAAAAGCCCTAGAAGCAAAGCATAAAATGCAGACAAAAGAGTGAGGGCCAGTGAACACATTTTCCCAATGTCTTCACTGTTTTTCCCAAGTCTTTCCCAGTGCTCAGCTCCACAGTGTGTAACTTATGAACACCGTGGACTATTTTGCTTGGTTTTCAAACTTAAGTGCCTGCTCAGAAAGGTGAATGTTATAACTGGTAGAGCTATGGCTTTCTAGTTCACTGGATGAAATACTTCATTACATGCTTAATTTAATGTTTAAATATTTGTCATTCTCAAAAGTCGTCTTACTAAGTAGCACACTCATAAGAGTCTATTTGGCAGGTTTAACCACATTTTCCCATCTTATTACCAGCATAGTATAAATTAACTCTTGAGACTGAGATTGTACTTTGCATTGGTAGTGTGTTTGTACACTGAGCTCAGGTAATTAGCATTTTTATAGCTTTTAAGACAACATAATTCAATTACCATTGTAATTAGGGTTGTGAGAACTCCTGCAAGATGACCTATGCATTAAGCGGTGTCATGACCCTTTCTCTTATGGGTTCATATATTAATTGAACTTTATTCTCAGAGGCATGAAAAGGAAAATAAATTTATATTGATCCTACCGTATTTAAAGGTATGAGAAAATTTTGTGCTTGAGGATATCCAGTAAAGGGATGTCTTTCTGCCCAGTCACTCTTACGGTTTACTCCATGAAGCAGTTTTTTCTCGATGGTGTTTACTCAGATGGTCCTTGGTGGTGGTGTGTGTTTCCTGGCTCCTGGCACGATACTCAATGAGCATTCCAACCAAGATTTATCATGGTACATAAGCACACCAGGCCACAGTGTAGAAAAGCTTCAGCTTCCTTCTATTTTAGTCCTCATGTAAAGTCTGTGAATGAAGACCCTCTTTTGTTTGGTTTAATGCCTTTAGCAGGAATTACTTTCTTTGTAACTCTTACAAACTCTTCTATGCAGCGTAGTAGTCAGAGGAGGGAACTTTAGTGCCGCGTGATAGAAACTATTCATTATGCTGAGGCTCGAAGGATTGCAGCCTCTTCAGGAGGTCAGGAAAGGGATGCTTTTTCCTATCCAGAATTATCCAAGTATGACCTTTGTACAGTAGCTACATCCTGGTACATCCACACCTCTTTCGGAGAACAATTTTCCAACTCTCACTTCTTAACACTTCTTCCAAATTTGTAATGCAGGAAAGAATTCCTCCTGTGCTGCAAGAATGCAAGTTACTTTACCACAGAAACATCAGGCAATTCAGATGGTTTTCTTCATTATAAAAAACCCCCACAAAAATATGATTTCCTTCCCAGAAAACTCCCCTTTGAAAGCTTTCCTCGAACTCCTAATGTCCTGCAAAAGTAAAAACAAAAAAATTGGAATTAATAACAACTGGTACACACTAGTTTTAGGGGTTGCATTCCCTGTACATGAGTAGCACACCTTGTTTCCCCAAGGCACTGGTACTTCAGCAAAATCCACAGAGCTCTTTCAAAAAATGTTTTGCTGTGTAGTTTCATGTTACTGCAGTTTTGCTGGAACTGTATTTTACTTTGTTTCAGTAGAAAAATAAAGGCAGAGAGTTATAAAATATTTGTAAATTATGTTTTTCATCTGATTCAAATGCCAGTGTTACCTCCTTGGAGGAGGCCAAAATGGTTGCTTGCTTTGTGTTCCTGGTAAATAGGTGATCTTCTCCTTGGTTTTAAGTGTAAAGGGAGCTAATAACTCTTCACTAGCTACTGGGTGAAAGGGAAAGCATTTTTGCTAAAGTATTTTATGAATATATTTCCGACATGCAGCATGTTGATTCTGAGCCAGGCATCTGTGTCTGCTTTTTGGCAATACATAGGTGGGTTTAGGTTGTAAAATTTCTTTAAAGAAGAAAAATATTATTTCTTTCATTTGTATTTCTTACGGAACACTAATTATTTTTTAAACAGCGTTCTTAATTTGGGCTACTTCGTATCACTACCACGTAAAGTATCCAGTGAGATACCAAGCCCCCAGCGAGTTTGTAGGTAGCATGTTTGAAATAAAAGCGGTTAAATCTGAAATGAAAGAAATCCTTAACGTGTACTTGCTTTTTTTCCCTTTTGTGACTTAAGGTTTGTCCAAGGGACCGAGCACAATCCTTGGAACCAAAACACTTGGCAGGAACAGTGTGCTGAGTAATGCTTGCTTAACTGCCTTCCTGGGAGCAAAACTAGAGCATCTTCTGCTCCTCCGTAAAATACTTGACCTAAACACAAACACTCTCTGTTTTAAAAATGCCTTTTGCAATTTGTAACAGGTCTGTTATGAAACACACCAGTCATACTCCTTACAGCAACACAGAATAGGCAGTGATATATTTAAATAGATACAAATTTTGCTGCTCTTTTTCATAGAAAAATGTTAATCATTAAAAAGAAAATAAACCAAAGCCCCCATTTGAGAGATGGTGTGACTACCCATCATGTGAGGGAGTGGAAAAGACTCTTCTCTCTTGCTGCTGCTTTCATGCTCCTCTGAGCTTTGTTTTCAGCATCTTGTTTACAGCAGTTGTCCAATGAAAAAAAAGAAGAACTCAAAGTGAGGGACCCCCATGGTAGCATAAATAAGTATTTTTATGTATGCTTTATTTAAAGCAAAATCTCAATCTCTGTGGCCACATTTTAGAATAGAAGGGAATGCATGTTTAGTGGTAACTTATGTAATTTGGGTAAATTATATAATCATTATGAAATGGAACAAAAAAAGCTTTGTATTCTTCCAGTGTCTAGTTTTCTTGCTCTGTATTACTCAAGTGTTTGGGGAAAGAAGCCCAGACCCTATTCCTAAAACTCTGAAATAAAGAGCAGCTTAACAGCTGTAGAAAAAAATGGTGTCTCTTAGGAACTAATGTGAAGTCGTGATAGAAGGTATTTTCTGGAAGGGTATAGTGAAATAGGAATATAAATCCCTTTAATAGGCCTTTGAAGGCTACAATAACTTTTAAGTACTTAAAATCATAAATTTTCTTTAGAACTCTGAGCTGTAAAAAACTTGTTAGTATTAAGCAAAACGTTGGCTCTAGTATGCATACATTACATAGATACATGCACACAGCAAGTTCATTTATTTTACCTTTCTAGCACATAAACTGTTTCCTCTGTGTTTCATTTGATAGTCATCTCTTCATTTATTGCCACTATTATAATAGCAGTAATGTGTAGGATTAAAATGAAAGCACTAAAGCTCATTAAGTTCCTGGAATTTTTTTTATCCCGTCTCTCAAAATTACATGAAAACAAGAGCAAGAAAAAGAAAAGGTCTCTTTGGAGAAGACGACACTGTTTCAAAAATGTGGATTAAGGCTATACCCCCCACTCCCTTTTCTAAACTTAGAATAGTTTTCTTCAGGTCTTGATTGTTTGATATCTCACACTTCCCTTTTATATCTCAAGCTATAGTTGAAAACAATGTTTTTGCATATCAAAGGCTCCAGTGATCTGTCTACAGAGAAGAAGGGAATCGTGCTGCCATGCTCCAACTTTCCCCTTCTTGAGCTGTCTCTAAATATTCCCTGACACCAAGTCATTATAGCTGATCCGGCAGGATGAAAAGAAAAGTGACCCCCACTGGTACAGACACTGTCCAGGTTTCTGCAGCATCAGACTGGGAGGCTTCATGGACACATGGTTTTGAAAGAAGCCATTATTTTTGAGCAGATCAGATTTTAGAAACTCTGCTAATAATTTTTAAATGCAAAAATCAGTCCTTTTTTTTTTTGGTAACAAAAGTAACATTGGAAAAACTGAACAGCAGCCTTTTTGCTCTTTATTCCAAGTTGAATGTTTTCATGAACTTTCCTGAACCACATAGTTAAATTAGTTTTCCTGGGACTGTGTAAGTTAGTGAATTACTAGAGATATCAGGAACGTGTGGACATTGCATGTGGACTTACTGCTGTGGTACAGTTAAAGAGACATCTCATTTTGAAATGTTCAACATAAGTTGAGCTATTAAAAAAACCAAAAACATAAGAAGAACAATGTATATACCCTGAAGTACGGAGTCCAGCTGCACTCGCTATACTGTAGGCAGGCAATGGCTTAACAAAATAAATAGATTTGGTGTATTTGAAAAGTTGGGATTTTTTCTAAAAACCGTTTTTTTTCCACGTTAATATAAAATGTGAATAAAATCAAGACCTGCCTCACTCGAGGTCATAGAATGCTTATTTGAATTTCTAATCTACCTCTGTGTTCTCTGGTAGCTCAGTGCTTCTTTCTTACCATCAAAGTAACAGAGGCAAGGGAAACTACTAGGTATTTTTAGGTTGTAAAAGACAAAACTATTATTCAAAGCCACCACCAGAATATACATACTTGATAAGCCAATTTGCTTAACCAGTGTACTTCTATTCCAGAATTAGCTCTCTATTTGTGTAGAATTCGAAACATATCGGAAACACAAAATGTGCTTATTTTTTAAAATACTTGTGAAGTCCATCTACTGCTTATAATGTCAGTTGTGCTACAAAGGTCATGCTGCAGCTAAACAGCTTCACCAACTTTTTTTTTTTTTTAAAGAAGTTCCACAGTGCTAATCTAGACTTAAAACAATGTCCACACTTTGTTTTCTTTAAGTGTAGTACTCAGGGTTAGTTGACAGAGACAGCAAAATGCTTTCTAAGCACCCTGTCTAGGAGCTGCCATTTCCACGATCATCGTATTTCAGGAAGGTGCCCCAGCCTTTTGTCTGACGCTAGGCAAGCAGAAGGTCCTCTAGCTGTCTTTCCAAGGGGTAAAAAATGTAAATGAGCTTGTTAAAGTGAGGGTGAGCCCTTCAGTCAGACTGTATCACTGTGTGTTAGTGAAATTTGTTGTTTTTTGTTGGAGATCTCATTTACTTGCAGAAAACTTGCTGCCACTTCTTGTGCAGTAGGAATAATAACTGCTTGTGTCTTACTAAGTCTAACTCAAGTGTCCTAAAAAATGTAAATTTTTATGTGAACTTCCCTCAAATGCAAGTAAATCTGACTTAGAAATGAATTCTGAGTAAAAGCTTGACTCCACACCCAAGATCAGCCAAACCTGTATTTGCTGTAGTGGATGGAAATGAACTATGAGTGTTTCTCTTCTGAAGTTTACTTCTAAAATCTTTCCTAGTTTTGAAGATGCTGGGTTGAAAAGACCCAGACTATTATTCTACTCTTTCTCACTCTTTTGTTCTGACTACTCTGCTGCAGGAAAGGTTGCACGTTAAGAAAACACTTTGAGGGGGAGTCTTCTGCAATGGATTTTTGGTTTGTGTTTAGTGCTCTTTGAGTTTAGCCAATTATGGCTTCTAGGTTTTCTTTTTGAAAGCTGCTGCTGAGGTAACTTGTCTGGGCATTAAATAATAGAGAACAAATGCTGCCATTGTTTCAAGGGGAAAAAAATCTGGTTTTCCCCTCTTGACAAGTTTAGGTAGAATTATACCTGATAGGGAGTTTCTGGCACAAAGTCCCAACATGTAAAAACATTACTTGAACACTAGATAAAGTTTCAGTAGTTTTGTTTCTTTCCTTTTTAAAGCAGTTGTTTGCTCATATCCTGATTACTAAGTTTGCTCCTCAAAAAATTAGAAAAAATGTGAAGCTGTAAGACTGTTTGGATTCTTACAGCTCATGAAAGGCAGAAGAGTGTTAGTGATGCCATAAGGTATGTACTGACCACTTTTCAAGATTCCTGCCCTGAGTGGTATTTGGCTGCTTTTAAAAATAAAGACAAGCAATCACATATTAATTCCTCTGTGCATTCCTGCGCTTTGAAGTGATTAAGGAAAAAACTTAAGAGCTAACTAGCCATTAGCATCCATGCTTCCTGCTACAAGGAGACAAAGATGGCCATCTCCCAACTGAAGCCACTTCAAATAACTGCAACTGCAAAGTTTGCAAACTCCAGCAATTGCTTTGATTAGTCACCACTGCCTTACACAATATCAGACAATTTTTAGATACTGGTGACAGAGGGAAAAAACCAAACCAAAACAAACACCAAAAACCCCAACCCAGAAATTCGTCTTTATTTCGTTCTTGCTGTAAAATGTATCCACTTTTTTTCTGGAGATCAAAGCTCGCTGTGAGTTTACTACAGAGTTTTTTGCCCACTGGGGGGTGGTACATGCTACAAAACCTGTGCTTTTAAGAGCCACAAGTCAGATGTTTTTTGCTGCTGTCCAGTCTTCTCAGCTTTAATTACAACAAAGTATCCTGGTGAGAAAAACAGAGGCAGCTTGCAAAGGAGGGAGTTATAAAAAAATAAAATAAACCACTCTTCAAGAGAGTTTACAGAATTTCCCATGCTGATTACTTGCAGTATTTATCTGGTTGTTCTCCAGTTAAAATGGTGCAAGTGTACCAAAAAAAAAAAAAAGAGAGAATTAGCATTTTAAATATATTCCAAGGGCTGTCACTGTTTCTGGTATACAGGAGGAGCACAAAAGACAGGAAAAAATCCAGCTTTTAGAAGTGATTAAATGTGGATGGAAAAATAAAAAAGCTTGATAGCAGCATGAAGTAGGATTAGAATAAACCCCGTGTATTTCAAGATAATTGGCTTTCTGTAAACCCAGGTATACCTTTTGTTTATGAAATATTTGAAACCCTATCTTAAACAGGGCTGTATTGTATGGTTTTGGAATAAATTAAAAGAAACTTGAAGGTGGGTTTTCTTTTGAGGGAGGGAAGGGCACTGAAAGATCTTGAGTATGACCTAATGCATGGCATATATTGACAAGGAAAACACAGACTGATCTTTCTGTTTTACAGCAAATAATTATTTTCTTTATACACTTCAATTGACAAATGTATTTTTCAGTCTAATTCAAAGAAGTGTTCATTAAGGCGCCATATCCCCAGGCAATAGATGGTGAGCATAACTGATGCTTCTATCTTTTTGGGCAGTATATTTTAGACAGGGAAATTGGGGTCAGGATAATGAACTGTTTCTTTAAGTCTGAACGTTTTCAGCCTCTTTGTATAAAAGATGTACATGGAAATGCAAAATGTGAATCTTCTTGTTTCAAAGAGGCAAAGAGAAAATGCATTCAGCTAATGTGCAGAAATAAGATTTAACTGTAAAGTAATTCTGCATTTTGGTGTAAATTTGGTGTAGAAAATACTCTGTTAACTATCCAGAACTGATCCTTTGCAGAAGGGGAGCGACTTGCCTTCAGCCCGAATTAATAACCCGTTGGTAACAGCATTCCATGAATTAGTTAATTACATACACTCGTCCTCGCGTTTGCAACACTCCTTGCAACTTTGCCTGGATGTGCCAGGGTTGAGCTCAAACCCCTCTGCGGTCTGAGAGATTAAAATTGAGGCGACCTCAAAGAGCAGGACTGAGCCAGAAAGGCAGCTGTCTGTGCAAGAGCTGAGCTTTTATTCGCCAAGGGGATGAGCTTGGAAACTAAGCAGGAATCCAAAAAAAGAACCAGCCAACCAACCCCAAAATCAGAAAGCTGTGCCTGGTTGCTGTGAGCTGTGGCAGATGCTGGGAAGCAGGACCACTACGTTGGGAAATGCAGGGATACTTGGGCTCTGCTTGATCAACTAAGTTGCAGCTTCTAATTGCATTTGACGAAGAGGGTTAAAAACGAAAGATTTTGGCACATCCAGCAGTCGTGAAACGATTTTCGAGGTCAGAATCACGTAGAGATGAGGTGTGCAACAAAGTACGTAGTGAACTATTTATTTGCAAGCCATTTAAAAATTAATTAGCTGCGCCTGTACGAGGGCACACAATCACTTAATACACTGAAAACAGCAGAAAAGTTGATTGGAACTAGGCGAGGACCTATGGAATGGCAGGAGGATTATGAGCCAGCTCTTCTTCCCAAAGCAAGTGGGGCGTCGGGGCGGGAATTTGGGCCTGTTGCATTCTTTCTGTGCAACCATTTTGTTGCCCATCTTCTCGCCCGCAGACTTTGTGGTGCGGGGGACAGCGCTGCGCAGGGGCGCGAACGCATCGCCTCGATTTTTCTTTTTTTTTTTTTTAATAAATGCAGCAAGAAGGGATGGAGGGAAGGGGAAGTTTCCCAACCGTGGAAGCGATCCGGGTTGCGCGCAGGAACACCCCCCACCATCCGCGTTAAAACGCGCGGCCGGGGTCCCAGCGCCGCGGGGCGCGGGTGCTGCTCTGCGGGTCCCCCCGCGCTGTTTTCCGCCCCCGCGCAGGGCGGGTTTGCGCTGGCTCCTTCTCCTGGGGCCGGGGCAGCGCAGGCACCGCACGCCCAGCGTGGGGAACCCCCGGGTGCTCTCCAGATGTGCGGGCTAAGCCCTCTGCGCTCCTGCGCGTCGCGCTGCGCACCCCGCCGGGAGGGCGGGCGGGCTCTCCCCGCCGCAGCGCCGTGCCCGCACTCCGGCGCTGGGAAGCGGGCGGTGGTGTAGGGAGCGCGCCCAAACTTCCCTCCCCATCCTCCTCCTTCTCTGCACCCCCAGACCCGCGCAAGTCCCGCGGAGGAGAAGAAGCGGTTATCCCGCGCTTACCTGCAGAGAGGCGCGGAAGGGGCGGTCCGGGCGGCGGTCCCGGCGGGCCCGGAGCGGAGCGCGGCGCGGAGCGGGCGCTGCGCTGTCGCGGGGCGGCCGCGGACGGAGCTCGGCGCGCGCCCCTCAAGTCGCGGCGGCAGCGGCGGAGCCGCGGGGGCGGGGCCGGACGTCACGGGGGGGCGGGGCCGGGGCGGGGCGCGGCGCGAGGCCGCCGCTAGGGGGCGCAGCAGGCGGCGCCGCGGCCCCGCCACGCGGGGGGTGTCGGGGGCGGACGTGGCGCCTCAGCTCCGCACGGGAGAGGTTTTAAAACTATTTCTTTACCCTGCTTTTGACGTGGCAGAGAAGCAATGGTGCCGCTGGTGGCCGTGCCGGCAGCGGGGTGGCTCCCCTTCATCCCCCAGTTCATCCCCCCGTGCCCGGTTTTGTGCTGGGCAGGTGATCGCAGTTCCCTGGTTTTGGGTCCAAGGACCAGGACAGGCCGCGAGTTTCACGAAGGGGCTTGAAAAAACGCTGTTTAAAACACAAATAAATTAATAAATTTCCTCAGTCCCAGTCGCCACATGGCTGTGGGTGCCGTCACTCCCCTGGCATCTCCCTGGCTGTGGCGCTTCGTGTAAAGCATTGCAGGCTATGGCAGCTTTGGAAGATTTGAGGGTTTTCCCGAGGTGACTCCCTTTGGAATCATCGAGTGGATACGAACTGCCTGGTTCCTGCTCCACCCGGGATGCCGCTCGCTGGGAGATACCTTATCATCCCCGGCAGGACTGAGATTGGGGGGGAATTGGGACCTGGCCAGACCGCAGTCCTTAGGGATTTTTCCTAAAGTTTCTGCCCTTCAAACACAACCAGAAATTTATGGTCATTAAAGGGCAAAGTAGAAAACATCTTCCCCAGGCGGTTTTTTTTTTTCCCCTAAAACCCAGTTTCCTTTAGCCATCGCTTACAAGCACACAAGTGGCATTAGTTTTGGCAGATGAGGTAGATGTTTCTATTGTTTTGTTTTTTTTTTAAATTTCCCATTAAATGGGGCGTCTTTCCCAGCAGACAGCTGCTGCATTCATGAGCATCCTGTTCTCTTCATTAGCCATGCACAAATGATCTTGGCCATCTCATGCAGGGTTTTGACCAGCGTGTTCTCCAGCACAGAGCCAATGTCTGGGGGAAGGCAAACTCCTGAAAACTGGCTCTGCTGATGCTAGTTATCCTCTAGTTGCACTTTTTGCTGGTATCAGAAGACTACAAGACCAAGCTCCATTGATTTCAAAGAGGGCTCGACTTCTGTAAATCCTATAGAAACTGCCACATAGGTGCACCTTCTGTGTAAAGTTTGAATACTTCAATTGCTGTTGATATCTTTTTGTCAAAAACAAAACCAGATGAACTTAAAAGTGTCAGACCTCATCCTTTTTCAAGAGGATTTTAATAAATTTTTGAATGCCACTTGATGGATTTGATACTTAGATATATGAAATGTTATATACATGCTGTATTTATTCCACTAATTAAAAAAAAAATCTGGATTGATTTTGCTTCATAAGGAAGGAAAAGCATTTTTTTCACTGCCACTTCAATTCTAATCTTTCCCTGAGGAGAGTAAAAACTAATAATAAATTGACTTCAGGTTAAGGTGCAATTGTCTGTATTGATAGTCCTGGCAGTGAGCTGTGCCCGAACCAGCTCAGAATAAGCAACTGTATTGCATATACATCTTAATGCACATCTAGCCCATTATAGGCATATGGATACATATGTACATGTATTATATGAACGGTGATACATCTGGTACTACAGCATGGCCGTATCTCATCATGTGGGAGAGAACAGTGGGCTTTGGAAATGCTGCAACTATTCTGTTTTTTTTTTTTTTTTTTTTTTTTTTTTTAACTGAGATTCCTTTAAGATTATAGTAGTATTTTTCAAAAACGTTGTGTATTTGGTATTTCTCAAGCTGTATTAGGTAACAGATTCCAGGGCTATGTTGTTGTGCCGTGTTGCTAAGCCTTAATACAGATCTGTGGGATGCTTATAAAAGATGTATATGGTACTCATCCAGCTATCTCTCAGCTTAATTCCAAGGCTGGCCCAGTGCTTATGGCACTGGTTAGAAATTACAGTACATATTCCTAAAGAATTCCAAAGGGCATGTGAAAAATAATTACATTTTACCATGTCACAGCTGCTCTGGAGTACTGAAAGGTCTTTAATGTGCTGTTGCAAACATTTTTGACTATATTATTTTGTGTAAACTCCATAAATATATTTCTTAAGAAGGTGTATAGCCTTTAAAATACTCTCCATAAAAAATCTCTTGTACATGGAGATCTTGACCACGTTCTCCATCTTTTTCTTAAAATGTAGGAATTCAAGGTGTCTTCAGTTCCAAGAGAACAGAGAAGTTCTGTTAATAAGGATGGAGTTACTCATATGTTGGGAATAAAAATATGAATATTTAACACATAGGTCTGTGTATATTCCTAGGCGTGTGTATTCCTAGGCGTGCCAAAGCCTAGGAATATAATGAGAGATTTTAATTGAATTTTTAAGTTAAAATAATGTTTTACTTGTATTTTGTTTATAGAATTAATTAATGCTCATGACACTGAGATTAAAGTTCTTGTCAGACCTACAGGGAAATTACCTTTTGGAAGACATAGTAATCTTGTTAATACTTCATGGGCTGAGGAGGTTTAAAGATATTGGGTGGGAAATCCAGAGTACTCACACTACATACTGTGTTTCACAGAATTTTATGCAGGTTTCTAACATGCTCTTAGGTGCTTTTAGGTCAGTGTGGTAATGATGATGCCTTTTTTTTCCTCTTAAGCATCCTGATGGTGTGATAAGAATTGAAGTTCTGGGAACTCCCTCAGCCAAGGGTTGACCTGAATGACTCTCCCTGTAACTTGACAGGCTTTGTCCTGCTGTAGATCAGGTTCCAGTCATACACATTTCCGGGCAGGACATTTATGAAATATTGAGAAACCAAACACCTTGACTGTGAAAGTGAAATTGAATCTGAGATCACTCATCCTCAGTGAAGGAGAGGGCTGGCTGTCTTCAAGAATCAAAACTGAACCCTTGCTTCGTTGAGCATCTCAAGGACAGATTTCTGTCAGATAAAGCTGAGAGTAATAGTTTGATATTCAATGGAATAAGCTGAAATGAATGTTAGTGGGTATTAGCTTCAGACTTTTATGAGGTTATGATTTTCCAAAGCAAACTGTCCCAAATCCAAGTTAGGCTGATTTGTAGAGACATGTAAGGAAAGAGGACACTATGATATATGAACTTCAGTATGATACATGTTCTGTAAGGTTTCCTGATATTCACTAAGTAGTGTTTCTCAGCAAATGCATACTGCAGTTTGTATTAGACTTCAGTCTTTAAATGATCAGAATCATTTCAGAATTAGAATCCAGTTTTAGATATATTCCTTCCAAGTACAAATGTCTGTCAAATTAATCTTTCAGCACTGTGTATGTACATAGAGTACCTTGTCAAAGTTGGTGCAGCAGCTCTGTATCAAATGCGACAAAAATGGGAGTGTAATCATGCAAGACAGTCCACAGCAGAGCTAGAAAGATATGAAGAGTCTAAAACTAAATACTTATTTAAAAGTAGGTGGGCTCAAGTGTGCTTCTTTCTTTTCTCCTGCCAGAGGAAGGTAAGAGACAATAGTTGTAATTGTGGTTATTTTGTCTGTCTGTAAAGGCCAGGAGGTTAGACCACTGTACCTGTATTTTCTGCCATTCCTTCCTCTTCTTTCCATGCTTTCTTCTCATTCTTCTTTCCAGCTCTCCTAAACAACCCCAGGGAAAAGCCCTGTCAACTCAGAAACACTCGTGATGCAATCACATCTGTATTTTCCCTAAGGCAAATAAACAGCTTTGCTTGTGAGATCATGTGCTATGGATAGCAAAATTAAGTAACTTAATAGGGCACTTGAAATTGCAAAGCCTTTGAGTAAGGTATTTATTTTTTATTATTTACAGGACATACTGCAGTGGGTAAAGAAAGCTGACTCTGTATAGTCCATTCCAGGAAAGTTTGTTCCTAATGCTTAAAGTGAATATTTGTATTTAAAAAGCAATTTCCTCTATTTGTTAGATGTCAAACCATGAAGCCATCATGACAACATTTTTAGGAGAAACAGTGCTGACTCCTTCGCAGCTATGAAGAACATGGAGTTTTTCCTTGCTTACTTGACAAAGTAAGCAATGCTGTCAGAACACAAGAGACTTTCCTTTTGCTTGATGTGTCTTTGAAAGTGTGTTAAAGGGAGGAAAAATAATGTTCCTCCAAAACAACCTTGAAAACCTTAGCTGAGATTGTTAGTAATGTCTAGTGTGTGTGAGGAAGAATCCTGTGAAGGAAAAAACCTGCTGTTCTGCCCTCAGGGTAGAGTTCTGCATTTGCAAATTCACATTTTTATGGATGAAGCCTATAGTGAGCTGAACAAAGTGGTAAATGCATTTTTACACCTGCCTCTATAAAAAGAGTTCCAGTAGTACAGAAATACATTAAAAAAAATACCAACCTGAAATCTTCTGAAATGTCAGAAAAAAAAAAAAATCCGGTGCAATTTTGGTCTTGGGCTCTTTCTTGGAGCTTTGTTTGCTGCTTATGCAACAGCTGCCAGGAGCCAGCCTTCGAGGATAGAGAGATATGCAAGGCAAGGGTGATTTGGGGCTTGCTAAGGAGGGGCTTGGGATGGATGACTCCTTTCTGTCCATGTTCCTGTTTTGCCTGTTAATGTTGGAACTCATTGCTGCTCCTGCTGGTGCCTGTTTAGATACTGATCAGACAATCAGTTGGGCAAAATTCATATTTCTTGTTTTATATTCATATGCAGTTTTTATAAATCTCAGTTCTTCATAGGTTTATTCTGAAAACTTGAAAGTCACATGCTTTCTATTTGCAGGCCATGAAAATAGTTCTGGTCCTTTCTCTTTGTTTTTACTTCCTGATAACCCCAGATGATTTTCTGCCTTTGTCTTTCCTCTCACTGTACTTAGCCTCCCTCTGCCAGGCTTCTTGCATATGCCCTGCTTCTTATCCACCTCCTCCCGCAGTGCCCAACAGTTGTTTCTCCACACATCAACCCACATGGAAACATTCACATTCCAGCTTCTTTTGCATTGTGCATTTTTGTGTGCATTGATTTTATGCCGGGAGAAGCTGCTTCTGCTGAGCTCTTTTCTCTCCCTTATTGTCCTTCTTTGGCCCCTTTTACATGTTAGTTTCCTATTTTCTTCCCTTCTCCTATTAGTTGAGCAGTCTCACTTAGGTCTAATCTGGTAAAATTACAGTGGCTAAGTTTTCTGCACTTGTATAATGTATGAGTTCCCCAATTTGAATATTTAGCATTCCTGGTAAACTCAAAGCAAGTATATACAGTGCTGCTGAAGGCATTAGGTGGTGATCTGTAATCTCTACAAAAATGTACACCCCCTGCTTTGCAGGCAAATCGAAGCATTAGCACATTTATTTTGGCCAAATGCACCACCCTAGTTGTTTGTGTCTAGTCTGTGTTAACATCTAGCAATGAGCCGGAGTCTGTTCATTTGCTGATTTGCTTGTGTAATACCTGGGTTTGAAATTACGAAAGGCTGTGCCAGTGTTGAATATATGAATAACTCAAAAGTGTTTATTCTCAGGAAGGACTAAGTTTACATTGTCTGAACAGATTTATTTAGTCATGAGCAGGGGTTATTATTCTGTCATCTTCTGTTCAGCAAGAGAGGCTGTTTCAGGAATGGCTTTGTACAACAGCAGTTAATGGGGTTGGCAGAAAGTTATGGGTTGATATGGTCATTAAAAGTGAGTTAACAGGAATTTTGAAATTTCCCAATTTCCCTGGCCATGATAAATGTAGTGGTGAAATTCTGACTCAGGAAAAGGACACACATGCAGAATCTTTATCTTAGTTGAGAAGACAAGTAAGTTTTGTACAAGGCTCAACCCCACCAGCACCATCTGCATGAATTGGTGTGGGTGCTGGCGTGTTTTCAGCATCTGCTGGCTGAATGTGCTGTGGAAAGATCCTTGAAGCTAAACAGAAAAAAAAATAGTTGTAAGGCATATGTGTGTGTTCTTTCACATTTCCTATCCTAGTCATACATTATTAATGGTGATTTTACTTTTTACCCATGAAATTTTGTTTAGAATTTCCCTCAAATTCAAAGGAGATCTCATTCCTAAAGCACAGGCACGCTCAGCAGAGGCATCCTATTTCCTTTTGAGTCTCAGAAGCACATTCAAGTTGGACAGTTTCCCAGGTACTCCTAGATCAATCCTCTTCAGTCTTCACCAGTTCCAACACCTAGAATGACTTAGAGACTCTGAGGAGTGAGAGAAGTTCTCCCCTACCAGGTGTCTGCCCAGAACTTGCTGGTAAGCAGGGAAGTGAGGAGAAGGCCTAAGACCTGGGAATTACTTTGAGCAGGTGATGGACATGCATTATTTAGTGGGTATGACTTGCTGCTACTGAGGATGAAGTTCATTGAAGTGGTAAGAGGCTGAATTTTCATGGGAATCAGAATCTGAAATTCATTTTAAGCTTAGTATCTGGAGCAGTCTTCCTCATTTTCTTTTTTTTTTTTTTTTTCCTCCCTTCCTTAATCCATCTTTAATCTCCTTCCTCAAAGGTTTTGTTCTTTGGTCTTTGGTGAGTACACACTAATTGCTGCTGCCAGTCCCAGGGCCTTGGAGGAAGTGTTGGGAGTCCTAAAGAGAAGCAACCTGTAGGAACCCGTAGGAGACCTTCAGCTGTGTGACTCAGGAAATCAAAGCCATTTGGCTGACCTGGATGTAGCTGTGTGTGATGTGCAGCACGTAAGATAGTTGACTTGCCTGAGAAGGTGACAACAGCAGCTTTGTTAGTAAAGAACAGAGTCTGACTCTTTCTTTGAGTTCCTTGTTTCTCCTCTCACCTTACAAGTAAGAAAACCAAACTCCTGCCTTTCATATACACAGCTGAACATGCTTTTGTCTCCCCCAAGAATGGTCTACACTGTAGTAGCTTTGTATCCAATTCATTGGCGGGGAAAAAGATTCTCAAAGCTGCTTTACTGTCACTCTTTCACCTGCTTCTCCACCTAAACCCCACTGCTCTTCACTAAAGGTTTGTGGCATTGATGCCAGAGGTTTCGTCTCCATTCCCTTCTGTAAAAAACGTCGAAGGCAGGCCTAGCTCTCCCAAGACAGCAGGTTGAACACAAGGTCTGTAGCACAGTCATCACAGTGTAAGTGATGCCATGGGATAGAGATATCAGTGATATACACTCTTGAGTGGTTTGGCTTTTCATTTATTTGCTTGCTACTCTAGATGGGTTTTTAAACCAGAATATAAATCTATTTCTAATCTTCAGGTATTTTGACAACAACTCGGAGGTGCAAAACTCAGTTTTGCACATTGCTCTGAAAGCAGAACTCCATAGTGGTGGTATTGACAGGGCTAGCTGGACCCATGATCTGAATCAAATACGGTGTATATGAAGTCCTAATTAAAGCATTACTGTATCTCTCTCCACATAAGCAGGCTTTCATACAGTAAAATGTGTGAGAACTATTTAATTACCACTTGTTGACAAAGAAAAAATAAAATCTTCATTTGAATGAGAGAAGTAGTCAGAGTCCCTCATTAAAACTGGAGTAGTTCTTGACCTGTTCAATGATTCTTTAAAATCATGCATTTCTCAAACCATCAGCAACCCAAACTGGCACATCATTTATAGGTTTTGTTCACCTGATATGTCCCTCAGCATGCCTTCAGGTATATTAAAAACCATGCAAGATGCTTGTTACACTAGCAACATAGTTTTGTACACAAAACCTCAAACCTTTTACAAATAAATTGACCATAGTACCCCCTGAGATGCAAAGTATGATTTTTGAAGGTGATGCTTGAAACATCTACTTTTGTAGTTACAATGCTCTGAAACCAGAAGTTTGCCTTGCAAATGCCAGCAGATGCAACACCCAAACTCCAAGAGAAGCTCAGGAAGAGCTGTTAACAGCTGCACTGGGAAATTACCTTCATATTTAAATATGAATGCATCTAAAAATAGCCCCAGTGAGAAATGAAAACTCTATTTGTTGTTAGCCTGCCTAGTATTTGTCTTTATTTCTAGTTGATGTTATTTTACATTATTGTTCGTGGATATAACAAAGCCTATTTCGTTTCTTGATCATTTTTCCCAGGGGTTGTAGAGAGGTTCTGATTGCAATTGTAAATTCTTTAGCGAACAAGTCGTGATTGCTATGGATTGTTCAGCCACAATCATTTTGAGCCTGTGCCGGGTCAGCTCTGTGCTCTCTGTGCTCTGTGCACACAGTGAAGCCTAGAAGCACATAACAGAAGGGATTCAGGTTATTGAGTTCAGGTCCTCAATACTCCAGGCAAGAGCATCTAAAAATGGGTTTGCGCAATACATCTGGTTGACTGCTGCCGCAGAGGGCAGCCCCATCTCCACTTTTGTATCAGCTTGTGTTTGGCCAGGCGTTTAGTCAGCTCAGCTGCCAAAAATGCAGACTTCCTCCCAGAATGAAGTACGTTCTGGTGGTGCTGCTTTTCCATGCAGCTTATGATGGAGCCAGACAAGTGCTGGTGCCTGTGGGACCATCCTGTTCCACTGCACTTTGGTTGTTGGGTCCAGCGTGCTGCACTGTGGAGCTGAAGATGGCTTTTGTGGTCAGCTTTAACTGTACTGCAGGTATGCTTTTCAGAGAGGTGAAAAGTCAAGTTTTGAGCCTCATTAGGGGCTCTATTTAGTCTCTATGGATTTAATGGAAACTTTCTGTGTATGTGTGCATGGAATGGTTTCAAGTCAAATCCATGCACTCGAAGAGTAGATGAGCCAGCTCTGAATGACAGCCAGTCACACTGCACGTTACAAATTGCTGCTGGCTCAGTTTCACTTGTTTATTTACTTCACCATTCTGAGCTGCCTGCAAAACAACTGCAAAGCCCTGCTGCCTGCTAGTTATGGTTTTCCACCCACCATCGCCATTCAAAACTGACTTCAACGCTGCATCTGTGAACTTCTGCCTTAGAGGTCTCATACAACCTTGTTCTTAGTAAATGTACGAGTTTGGCATATGCAGCTGTCAAATTTCTTGCTGTTTATGTCGCCTGTCATATTACTACAAAAACATTTTTCTTCTCTGCTTTTCAATTTCTGAAACTAAAAAGAAATACTCATCTCTTTCTGTAACATGTAATTCTACATCTACTGTATTTTTAATAACAATAGATGCCATAACATGCTGTGGCTGTTACTGTGGAATTACTTTGTTGTTTTCCCGATGGTCTAAGGATTTTAATATGTTGGCCAAATGCCTCATTGAAAGGATTGTGGTATTGGCATGGAAACTGGCACTTTCATCAAATTGTGTGGCAGCTGTTCATTTTGTCGTGACTGTAGCAACTCTTTGCTCTCGCAATGTGGTGCTTGCGTTACTTAAGGTTTCAAGTAGAAACGGTCTCATGTAACTATTGATGAAATGTGCAGCACTTATTCTGGGAGTCCCTGAGCAGTGGCTGCTGCCAAAGACGAGGCAGGATCTCTTCACTCTTGTGACCAGTGACCCGAGGAAATGGAATGAAGCTGAGTTAGGGGTGGTTTAGGTTGAATATCAGGAAGGGGTTTTTTACCCACAGGGTGGGTGTGTACTTAACGGGCTCCCCAGGGAAAAGGTCACAGCACCAAGCCTGACAGAGCTCCAGAAGCATTTGCACAATGCTCTTCGGCACATGGTGAGATTCTTGGGATGTACTGTGCAGGGCCAGGGCTCAATGATCCTGATGGGTCCCTTCGAACTCAGCATATTCTGTTATTATATGATTATTAATCCTATGTAGCCAGCTTTGAAATCTATCTGTCTTCTCATCCTAGGGTGGTTTGGGTCCATTCTCTTCTTAGAGATGAAGTTACTAGCATTGATCATTAGCTGCTTTTGGAGTGACTGCTGGGAAGACATCACGGTACCTCTATAAACCCAGGAATGCTGTGCAGAAAAGCAGAGAATGTCAATTTGTCCTTTGCTATGGTACCCCCATCTGTAGAATGCTGTGTATTAGGAAAACATATTTACATAGGCTTGGCCAGAGAGTCAGGATGACATGGTAGGGATTTGCATTTTCATTTTGGTGAACAAACACCGTTGCTGTCTTGTGTTAGTGGCAAAAAGCAGAGGTAGATGGGAATGAAGGCAGCCATGGCAGCCAAATCAGGAGTCATTTACTAGAGGAACGATGAGGCATCACTCTAACAGGCACTGACCTGTTGCTGGCCTGTGAAGGGTTGTACCTTTCCACTTTGAAGCTCTACAAGTTTAATAGCTTTAACCCAAAGGCTTTCAGAATTCTGTTGGATATCCTTGTAATACCATAGATAGCTTTGCATACATATTTTTTATTTCATCTCATGGCAGTGATATGCTGCCTGGATTATAGGCATCTTTTTGAAATTGCTAATTAAAATTCCTTTAAAGGTTTTGGATTTGCAGACTGAGCTGTCTTCTGTATTGTTTCAGAAGTGGATGTTATAAATTTTGCAGGCAATAGTGTATTGTTTAGAAAACAGATGTTATTTGATATCTTCAAGTAATCTGACTTTTTCTGGGTAAGAGGGAGAGCACTGCAGACAAACAGGAATTTTAAAACCTGGGCTCTCAATTTATGTGTCCTGTGGCCTGCCAGCTCTTTTACCTTTTTCTGGATGGCTTAGTCATCCATCCAGTTAGTGGTGATTCTGCTTTAATGTAGACACTTGAGGCCTGGGTTTTGGGTCTGTTATCTGAAGTGGAGTTCATAGCACTTTAAATTTTAAAACCATTACTTTATAATAGTATATTGCAGTGATCTGCAGCAGAGAAAACAAATTGGTTAGTACAGGAGTAAATAATCTCCTAGAATAAGGGAAAAAAACATATAGAAGAATGAAGGAAATATTTTATGGCTTCTAGAACTTTTTTTATAATCAAACGTGACTGCTTTCCTCCCTGTCTGTGCTCTGCATACACATGCACATACATATTTTCCTTACATTCCAAATGCTTCTGATCAGAGGAGCTAGTTGCAGGCACAAATGCTGTTAGGAAAATATCAGTCTTAGAAACAACAGCTATTGAAAGATTAGATGTGACTGAAAACAAAATCTTGTAGAAAAATTTCTATTGTAATTGTAACATAATTTGTTGCTGCTATTGCTCTGCTATGGCATGATTAAGTACTGAATTTGAATCAGCTTTTAAAAGAAAATGCTTACTTTCATTCCCCAGCACAATTGGCAACTAAATAAAAGTTCAGACTGGATTTTTTTTCCAGCCCTCTTTTCACAGAGAAAGAGAAATGTACATAGGGTCTTTTGTATTTTGCAGAGGGGAAGTGTAACACAATAGACCCGTCGGAGGAAAGCAATTCCGATAATCAGTTTTCTGTACTACTTATTACAACTGGTCAGGACTCAGGTTTAATTAAATTTTAGGGATAAAGGACAATAGAGTGTGCTAAGGATGGCGAGTCAGCTTAAACTTAGAATTTCCTGGCTTTAATCCATTTCTGTGCCAACTCAGTAGTACTTCAATGTATGACTTCAGATAGGATTCTCTTGTATAGAAAGTAATAACTGTTGAGGTTTTTGAAGTTTTCCAGGGTCTCCTTTTACTTCCAGAATGATTATTCATTCATGAGTGGATAATGAGAGTGTGGCACCTGGGAATGCCCCCCTTCTGTGCCAAGTTTCAGCACTGTGGGTTCACACAGTAAGTTGTCAAGTTTGTTAGTTTGTCACTGTTTTTATAACAATTCTAAAATACAGTGATTTCAAAAGGATAGTTTATTAAGAGCAAATGTGTTTTGACTCTTAAATGTTTTGTATCAAGTTTAGAGAAGATGAAAATAACCTGATGTGCCATTATGACATTTAGAGTGACCTTCTGTATAATACGGCCCAAATAACCTCTTGGCACTATTTCTTGGTATCACAGCTGTCACAGGCACAGCTTCAAAAGACTTCCTGTCTTCTAAGGTGAAGAGTCCGCTGCATATCTTAAATATGAACTGTTGCATGCTTGTCCTCCAAACTACCACCGCTGTTAAAACCTGTTCCAATTTGTGATCCGCCTGGTGGCAGTGGCATTGGACAGTCTCAGCAAGACAAGGGTAATCTATGTGATAAGAATTGACACATATTCTGGGGTTTGATGGCTGCAGGTAAATCACTCCTACCTTGCTGTTGGATGTGTATATTAATTACATTCTTCCATTTGCCCACACTGAAACAAATTTTCTAGGTTTTGAATTCCTTCTTTAGAGCTTTTCTAGTGCTTTTCTAGAGCCATTAACATTTTTTCCCCAGGTTGGATACAGCTGCAGCAGTGATTGCTTCAGTTTGCGCTCAATGAACAGTGCAAATTCAGAATAAAAAATAATTAAACAAAATTTGAATTCTTTATTGATGGCATTCACACTTTGGCATCATTTTACTACGCCTTTTTGTCAGACTCACAGTCTACAGACCTTTTAAAACCAGTTTTGTAGAATTCTATTTCTCAGGCACATCTAGAATATTAAAAAAAATAAAAAGAAAAGCAGAAAGGACTATCTAGCAGGGTGCCTGGAATTTTGCTTTTGTATTCTTTAATAGTCATAAGAAGCTTGAGCTGGTACTTCTGCCCTGCACTGTACATCTGTGCTACGTTAATGTTTCTTAATGAACAAGTGCCACTGTTTTAGCATCCACTTACATAATTATTAGATAATTAAATAAAATATACTAATTTTGGAGAACCCCAAAACACTATGTTGAGATATGTTTAATTCTCCTGCTGTGAAAGAAGACACTGCTTCACAAACTTTCCTTTTCATGCTTTTTCCTGCACACACTTCACCCACTTTTTGTGGGTGATATACTCAGCTAAACTGGCATGCTATGCACAGTCTGTGCTGCACTTTTGCATTACAATAGTTTTTCTTCAGTAATGATGTGAGAAATTAGAAAAACCCAACACGATAAATCAATACACAACTTCGATCTTTTGTATCTATCTGCCTTTTAGCTGCTGTTAATAGGATACATTTGTGGTCCTGCATGGTATGGGTTGGAATACCTAAAATTTGAAAAACTTTTAGTCTTAAAAAATGTTTGTAATTAGTTAATTCTGATGTAGAATAATTTTATTGAATAAATTAGGAATCATAATAAAATGGAGGAGACACCTATAAATTTTGCCAATGCATGATTAAAGTGAAAACTGCTTCACACTACCTAATTGTATAAACAGTGTTAGTAAGCCTAATTTTATAGACTGTAAATATTTGGATTGGCATTTGTCATAGCATTTAGTTAGGACAAGCCCCTATACTGTATTTATTCCCAGCCTAAGACATATGCTGCTTTTACACAGATGTTCCAAATCAGTGTGTTCAGGCTGCTTATTCCCACCTACATTCATGAATCATTTGAAGAGGGAGGATGGAAAACACTGACAATTTTAGCAAATGCAATTCCAGATACTCATTAATAAATACGTTTCATACGCCCCCAAATCTTGAATTAACAATAAACCTGATATGAGTATGTGAAAATGATACCTACTGCCCATTTTTTCCAGTGTTTGTGCTGTAAATTATACAGGAAAGGCTGTTGAGTAATTTTGCTCAGTGATGGGCTACATATTGCTTTTACAGAGACCAGTTTTTTACTTCAGACAACAAAAGCTCTAGATTTTGTTGTTTGGGTTTTTTTAAAATTCTAATTGCTGAAAAATTATTTCAGCTAGTCTTGCTTATCATATAACAATGCAGTTTTAGGGCAATTGACCTGCTGACCTTAATTCCCAGGAAACTGTCACATTTCTTCTTTATTCCTTTGTTCATCCTAACAATGTCACCCAAAATACTACTGAGCTTTAAAGTTTCTCAGCGTAGTAAGGTCAAGCTTTAGTCGCCATAGTTACAGTTCAGCTCCGCAGGTCAGAGGGCAAATAGATTAATGATGTCAGACACATCTTTAAATGGTTCTTACACTGCTTCGCCATGCAGTGAGCAGCTGAGCATATTTGAGATGACAAAGGCCTCCTTAAGTCTTGCTAATAGGAGGATCTTCGGAGATGTCTGATGGAAAGGTCCTTTCCGCTGCGCGCCAGCGTTCAATATTGAGCGGCAGTGGGCACTGGCAGCGGCTGCTACGCTTCACACTGTCAGAAGAATATTGCAAAGAGTGGATAAATAGCTGCTGCTCCCCTGCGCCTTCGTTCTGGACATCCGATTCCTTTGTTCAGGATTCAGTCCAGTGGTTAAAAGCCTCAGAGAGGATGTAAAATAGTAAGCTGGAAGAATGTATTGCCATTCTCGATGAAAGATGTGCGCTTTCCTCTGCGGTGGTGAGGTGAAGCCAAGAGATCTGTGGTTGACGTGCCTGTTTCCTGGTAGTTATTAATAAAAGCCCTTCTTCATACATGTAATAGTCAGATATTAATAACATATCTACATTCTTCCTCTAGATAATGAAACTTTTTAAATTAAAAAAGGAAATATGGCTCACTTGATGACTTACATGGGTTCCTTGTGGAATAAGCCTTGGTTTGGTCTCATGTAGCCCATTTTTATCAGAATCCAAGAAGACTAAGTTGCTGTTTGATCATTTTACTTTATGAGCAAGAATGTTTTTCCTTCATAAGATCTTATTACTTGCACACCTGCACTATTGCACTTTTTTCAGAGAATGATGCATGTTGCATAAAACTGAGAAGCTCTGGGTGACTTGACATCATTGCTATGGTAGTTAAAAAAAAAAACCACAAAAAAAAAACCCCAAACCAATAACTCCCCAAACCCTAGCAATGTACTGTCACATGCACTATATCCCAGTATGTTCAGCAAGCTTCTGATTTTGAAATAACATCTGTGTGAACCAGGAATTTATTATTGAAATGGAAATCCAGCTAATGGCTTGTATAAGTCTCCAAACTGAATAAAAAGAATGAAAACTTTATAATGAATTATGGAAGCAACATCAATATTTTTTTATTATATAGGTACACTGTCCTTCATCAAAATGCATTCTCAATTCATCATTAGGTAGTTGACAGCAGGAAAGTAGGAACTGTTGATGTAAAACTAATTTAGATGAAGAGGGGAGTGAGAGCTTTTCTGCAACGGTGTCCTGATGCTGCTGGATGGAAGAATATTGTCAGTCCTGGGAAGGACTTGATTGCCTGGTGCTGCATTACAGACTGGCAGAACTGTGTAGTATTTCCTCTTCAATCCACTGGAATTAATTGCAGCAGAAGAATTTGGACACCCAATGGTCAGCAAAATAAATGCTGATCTGTCAGGGCTTGTTATATTGGGCTGTATCAAGGGCATAACAAACAAATATTTTTGTTCTTTCAGAGTCATTAATATATTACTTATGCCTCTGAAAGGTGCACTGTTAGCTTTTTGGATCATTTTCATAAACCTTTTTTATCCTTATATTTGATATTCAACAGATTCTGTTCCCTTCAATCTGAAGTTCTGGGAGTGAAGTGTTGTCTTTATTCTAATACTAATGAAGAATAGACTAATCAAGTTCAGCTATCCTTTCATTGTTGCTGCGAGTACAAGAAGAAGCTCCTTTTTTTCCAGTATTACCTTTCCAGCCTTGTAGGATATGTTATAGCCTCTTTCTCTATAGCTCTCTCTTTCCTTTGGCCAAGTGCAGTTTCCTTTTCTTCCTCAGAGAACTCATCTAGTACTTGAGAGTTAAGTGCTGCCCCCGTTTCTTGTGTTCGTAGGTGCTCTTCTCCACCAGTCCAAATTGTTTCTCTGATACTCACATCCTCCCCTGTGAGAGGTTGCTGCTTTTGCACCTAGTTTTTCACCTGCAGTTAGTTTTGGTTCCATCAATACACAGAGTCATCCATGGAAAGTTTTGGATTGGAAAGGACATTAACAATCATCCAGTTCCAACCTTCTGCCATGGGCAGGGACACTTTCCACTAAACTGGGTTGCTCAAAGCCCTATCCAGCCTGACCATCAACAGTTCCAGGGATGGGTCATCCACAATGTCTCTGGACAGCCTATTTCAGTGCCACCCTCACAGTAAATAATTCTTTCCTAATGTCTAATGTAAACCTACTCTCTGTCAGTTTGGATCCATTTCCCCTTGTCCTCTCTCTCCATGCTCTTGTAAACAATCCTTCTCCATCTTTCTTGCAGACTCCCTTCAGGTATTGAGTATGTCACCCCTAAGCCTTCTGTTGTATAAATTCTTTCAAGCCTATCAGTGTTGTGGAGACTTCCATATGTCAGCTGCGTCTTAAGTAGTTAACTGATATTTTTGAAGAATGTTTCTTTTAAAGAATAACTGAGTTTGTCTTGGCCTTGGGAAAACTGAGGAGTTCCCTTTGTGTGGCATACCTGGATATACTAAATACTGCAGCTGGACCTGTGGAATGCAACCAAAGTGGGAGAGGGGGTCTGACTGCACAAGAACTGGGGCAGAGCACCAACAATTCACATCAATAGTAAATAATGGATAGAGCACTGGGTAGTAAAAGGGTGAGGCACTGCTGGTCCTTGTACAGGTCCCATACCAGGACTGGGAGAGCTGTTTTCAGACAAAGATATTCTCGTCCAAGGTGAAAAAGCAGCTGCTGCAAACTTTCTTCAGGAAACTCTTCCACTTGTTTCCTTACAGCTCTGTGCACCTTTCAGTTCTTAATCGGTAGAACAGCTCAGCCAAGGGATTTCTTAATGTGGCAGGTTCTGGACTGACAGCACTTGTATCCCCTGGGAGCTGTCAGATACTGGTGCAGGGGTTTGATTTGCCTGTGATCATTCAATGATTAGTAATGACTCTATTTCTTTACGGTCATTATTTTGAGGGAATTTTACCTGATTGACAGAACCACATAATTAAGAAAGATGAAAAAAAAACCCACCTCAAACTTTGAGCTAGTCAGATCTCAAAATGTGCTTTGTGATGTGGGAAAACGTGTTTACCATTCTGTAGATATATTGATTCAGACATTGACGATATAACCCAAGATCCCTTGGCTTCTAGAGCCTTATTGTGTGTGATTTACTGGCCTGTTTGAATTGTTGGGAACTGCATCTCAAATTGAATTATTATTCTGTAATGCTGCAGCAGACAAAAGTTAGCCTCAGTTTCCATGTCCTAGTCATGAAGTGTATTAAAAGGGCTTGCATCTTAACATATGGACAGTGATTCTCTACTGGATGCAGACTATTGGTATATAATAAACTAATTGTAAACCTGATAAACCAAATGCTGGAAGAGTAAAAAATGCATTAGAATCCCTGGCTACAAATTTACATGCCATATCCTTCCAAAAGACCCACCAAAATCAAGGAAATTTGCCAATTTAATAGTGAGTTTTGCTAGGTTTTAATTTGTATGTTTTGACAGATGTTTTAGCCACATATTCTGATAGATTTTTTTGTGTCCATTAAGCACCAATATCCTTCACTGGCTTCAGCCACGGCAGGAGAGGTGGCTGTGAGTACCTTTGCAAAACCTCCACAGAAAGGGACTCCCTTTGTCCAGCTCCAGAGAACCCTTGGAATGACTGACAGCAGAGCTTGCTTTCCCTGCTTTGAACAATCAGAATCCTTTCATTTGCAGCCACTTTTAGGATAGTTCCATGAATTTTCCTTGTGCTCCCTAGCATTGCCCCTCCACTTGTCCCTGTGTCTGAGCTTTCATTCCTGCTGAAACTCAAGGCACTGTTACTGGCCCACGTCTTTCCCTATCTGAAACTAATTCTTCTTCCTGATGGTCTTGAGGGCAGCCTGTGCTAGTCACATCAAAGGTCTGGTTTCTTTCAGGGCAGTACTTGATAGGGATGGAAATTTCCACAATCCTTTCCTGATGTTAATAGAGGAGCTCTGATTTATGAGAGATATAATTCTTCCAGTTTTAACTTTTACAATTCATGAAGCTGCTCGTGTCTGGGGTTATTATTAGATTAGGTATCCATTTTCTTAATAAAAAACGTGGATAAGTGGAGGCTCAACATGAAGAATCAAAAAGGGAACTGTAAAAAAATTACTGAATAATAGAATTATTTTGCAGAATAATTTGCTTTATACTAATCTTACTGTGCAAAATGTGCCCAAGCAAAACTTGAAGTGATTTGAAGTCTACTTCTGAAAAACAATTTTTATGTATGATAATTAAGTAACTTCTGATAACTCTGTACTATCAAGTACTGTGTGTTTTTTCTTTTTCAACACAGTGTATAACAAACCACTGCTGTCCTCATCACTGCATCAAAATAAACCTGTTGAACTAAAGTTTTCACCATTTTTGTGTCTCAAAAATTTTATTTGGGAAGCTTGTAAAAAAACTTTCTAATGTGAAGTCTATTCCCTGGACTTCAAAAGTGGCACAAAAGCAGATTTTTCAAGGTGATTTCCTCAAACCAGAGGCTTGGACCATTGCATGTGTGGTGTGGTTACATGAGTGACTGTGTACAGCGACTTTTAAGCCATTTACCAATTTAAGACAAATGGGAATTAAATGATGGGGGAAATCTGTAGTAGCCAAACCTACTGACATGCTGCTTTCTTAATGTGAAGTTTATAAAAACCCTTGAGTGTCGTGTCTGATCTGATTGTCTGCCATTATAAATGGTGTCTGGCAGAGTGGATGTAATTTGTGTATAAAATGAAACAAGCCCTTAAGGGTAAAAAGTACTGCAGGTTTTTTTAACATAAACACAAGCATAATGCAGGCTGCTTATGGAGGCCTTGCTATTTTCCTGTGTTAAATCTCATCTTTTACTGTGCACCCGTACTTAGGTAATGTTTCATTTTAATTCCATTCATAGTGAACATTCTTATTTTTATAAAGCATCTGAGATTTCTTTTTGGTCAAGAACTCTTTTGAAGTGCCCAGCAATACTACTTGCAGCTGCATAAATGGCTTGGCACTGTAATTACGATCCCATTTCTCAAATGTGTATGAGAGGAGAAACAAAAAGGGGCTTCCCCTACTCTTGTTTACATCAAAAATGGCAAGAACAAATCAAAGACTATAAAAATAATAGTAGCAGATGTAGAGAACGGAGCAGGCGAGGAGTTGTGGGAGGTACATTTTCTTTGCAGATGTTTAGAGCAGAAACTAAATAGTGTGACATACCTAATATTGTAAAAACAGTATTTAAAAAGTTGATTTAGAAGCAGATTTAGAAAGAGGGAGGAGTTTTCCCCTTGACAAAACTGGAGATAGGGTAATCATGTTAGAGAAGGCTTGAAAATCAAAAGGCATAAACAAAGTTCAATTTAGTTGTACATGTGTATTCTTTCAGCTGGCAGACCAAATTATTCTGATTGTTTCTCATCAGATTTTAGTCCTTCTGTTCCATGCTGTTTATATTAACTTCCATTAACCTACATGTTTTGAGTGAAAGTTTAAAATGGGCTATGGAAATTGCTTTCATCACTTCTTGATTTTAAAATAAGCATCAACACTGGATTGTTCTGTACCTATAATAGATTAGTTTTAATCAATAGCATATTGATAACGTACAATAACATAACCCAGAATAACTGCATGCCTTTAAATGGAAGTTTAATACTTTTTTTTTTTTGGGGGGGGGTCAGTGATTTGAATAGGCTTTCAACATCCAGAGAAAGAGTTGTGTTTAATGCTAGAATCTAGATATTTAGGAGTTTTTGCTTTTGCAATTGAGATGTCTTACTGCACTTTAATGCAATTGACTTAAAATAGTAAATCTATAAATTGAGAAGCCTGAACTTGCTGCTTCCATGTACAGGTTAACTTTGAGTTTATTTTCCATTCCTCCAAAATCATCAGTGATGAATATAGTCCAAAGATCCAAGTGTATATATATGCATATATTTTAAGCATTGTTGCTCACTGAATAATTAATGTGAAAGCTGCTCATAAAGCTTGGCCAGTAATGTACCTTTGAAAGGTATTACCATCAATATCTGACATGACTTTGATTTCCACTAATGATATGTAATGATGAAGACTGCTTAATCTGTCGCTGCGTATAAATCACCATAGCTGGGTGGTCAAGGAGACCACTGTATTTGGTAGTTTGGGAATGTAAATCCCTAATCCATCACTGGCAAGCTGGATTTCTAAGTGCTGCTTTATATGTTCTGTTGTAGGTCTTTGTTTATAATGTATTTCATGAGTTTGGAACTCGTAAGAGGTGAAACTGGGCAGAAAAGCATTTATTTAATGCTAAAATCCCAGCACATAATGCTCATTTAAATAAGGAGAACTAAAATGTCGAGCAACAAAAGGTGAATAAACTATAAATGAGCTATGAACTACAAACCAGCTGTTACATTCCATTTTAGAAGCAAAACAAATTAATGCAAAGGAGGGGGGAAAAACCCAAGGAGAAAAGAAAAGGATTTTTGAAGCAGAACACAAATAAGTAGTGCCAGGAATGGAGCAGGAGGCTGGCACAGGCAAAGATGCAGGCACTAATTGTTTGGTAAGGCACACACAGACATGCGGTGTGTGAACATGGGGTCTTTTATCCTGATTCTCCAGCTGAAGAAGTAAAGATGTTTCAGCTAGTGCTATGGAAAGTCTTGGTAAGGAGCCAGGATTGGAACTGGGTTTGATCAGCCTTCAGTGAGAAAGAAGCAAAGGCAATTAGAAAACGATCAAGAGCCTGCCAATACACCTATAGAAGACTTTGCTGGGTAGAAAAATTATTCTGTTTAGTAAGTGACATGTTTGGGTGACAAAATATTATCAACTTGGTAAGAAATTAGTTCATTTCATGCAATTACTGCAGTTACCTTCAGAATCACATCTTAGGCTGATCCTGTTGGAGGAAAGCAAAAGGAACAATGGGGATTCCTATTTCAAGTCTGGTGAACAGTGAGAAAATAGCCTTAATTTTTTTTATTGAGTAAAAACTGTCTTTAATATCCAACTAAATCCTTCCCTTTTGGCAAGGGAAATGAAAGAAGACAGAGGATAATGGAGCTGTGAGCAGTAAGTATGATGAGTTGAAATAATTAGGCATTGCTGGAAAAAAAACTTCTTGAGATTATTAAAAGTTTTGTCCAAAGAACATAGGGTAGTCTAAGTGAGTCCTTGCCTTTTGTATGCATCACGTGAAGTAAGTGTCCTGAAACATAAATTACTGTTGAGTACTGTTTGACACTCTGCAATGTACTGAAAACTGGTTAAAGAATCATGAACAAAGCTATGCAGTCAGTGTCTGAATTGGTTGATCATTTGCATTTTATGAAGATTTTTTAGTATATATGTTGTTTTAGGGCATCAGGCTGAAATGATAGATAAGTAAACTTCTGTACTTATAAGATAATACTTCAGAAGATAAGCTTGAAGAGTTCAGAAAAAGCCAATGTAGAAATGAAGTTGAGGAAAGGAAAAGAGAATTATCCTTTATGGAAAGTGTTTTGTGTGTCCAGGGGAAAAAAGGCAACTGGTAAATAAAAAAATAGGTAAGTAAGTGATTACAATGAGAAGGGACTTAGTGAATAATAAAAATGATGGGTATAATGTCATAACTTGTTTGTTCTCTGAAGGACTGAAAGTTGGGGTTTCCCCTAGTTACAAATAAGTCAGATACTCATTATGCAAAGCAGCAGGGACTGACCATGCCTAACCAGCCAAAACTCCCGGAGCATCCCACCTCTCATATTCAGAATCCCAGGAAAGTCAACCACAGCCCTGAGATCTGCTGTACCATGTTGTTTCTTCCCCTATCTCTGGTCTGAAGATGGTCTGAAGGTTGGATGGGAATTGAAAATTGCTAACTGAGCCCTCCCCTAAAAAGCTTCAGCTCTTCACTTTTTGCATCAAGCTGAAAATGGTTCTTGTGTCAAGAAGTACAAGTAAGCTAATACGAATTTTTCCTTAGAAGTGAGAGGGTGAAGGCTATGAGACATGGATAAAGTATTGAACAGAACTTAAAAGGCAAAACAACACTGCCGTGTCTTAATTGGATCCTATGAAAACATTTACATCAGTATGGTAGTTATCCTTTTATCGTTGTTTTTGCAGTCTCTGAGACATTATAGAGCAATCATTTAATTTCTATGTTTACTTTGAAATGAACTAATGCAGAGTGCTGGGTTTTCTGGTTTATGACTTGTGTTATTGCTTCACTGTATTAAAATCTGCTCAAAGTTCTTTAACCAGCACAGATCTGTTGATAATTAAAATATAAGAATCAACTCTCTAAACAAAGGTCAGATATTTGTTTCTCCTATGCTAAAATAAGTATTGATTAAGTGCATTATATGGTAATAGAAAAGCTAGAGTGAAAGGACATTTCTGGTTCTTTGGTTTCCTTTTTCTGGTGAGTAAGGACATTTAGCAGTGTGCACGAGTAGAGATTGTGAGGCTGATGTGGAAGCAAAACCTGAACAGGAGTTACTTGGTCCACAAACCTTTCTGTCTTGAAGTGAAATTATTTGCAAATCCCAAAGCACCAAAAATTAATAGACCAAGATTCCTTGGTTTTAACAGAGGCAAACTGACTTTTTTTACTAAACTATGCACATCTCCTATTACAGTCTTAGCAAATTTAGTTCTGCTTTTAAGAAGCTTTTAAAAAGAGAATAGTATTCCCCGTTTCTTCTACAGCTGAGTTTGGAGGGGATTTCTGTGTCATTCTTTAAGTCCCACTGGTCATGGTTGACCCCCCAGTGTTTCTACCCAGTGCAAAGTGCATGTTCTGCACCCATTTTCAGTTTTGTCTTTAAAACTGTAACAGGAACTTGTAGCAGAGTGCAATTTTATACAGACATCTGGCTGACTTACTTCCCTGTTTAAGCAGAAACAAATATTCCTTCTGATTTTGGTGTCAAGGTGCTGTGTATGTAGTTTGAGTACTAGTTCAGGACAGTAATTACTACTGTGTGACATTTTGTGAATTGATGCCACAATTTGTCAGGTTCCCATGGATTTTTGAATTATAGTGGATCACCAGTCACTGCTGATTATTGCTTTGCAGCACAGAATTTTAAGAAGAAACAAAGCAAAGATGAGGTTTCATGTAAGAGCAAGCCCCAAGCTGCATTCAGTCAGATTCAAGGGAGCCTGATGAAGTGTTCTGGAGGAGCCTATTTCTGCTCATGATGAGCTGCTTAGTTGATTGAATAGGTGATTCAGTTCCTGACAGTTGTCAATCTTAATGTTTGCTTCTGAACTTCTGTTTTGCCTCATTTACCTTAATCTCTTATTTTCTTTTCAATTTTCTTTGGCTTCGTCTCCTGTGCTCATTTCCATTCGGGTCTCTGTGTTGCATCTTCCTTTTGTGTGGCAAATCTTGCATCGCTTTCCTGGGCTCCCCTCCACATGCAAAGATTAAAGCAGGCTGGTGGTTTTACATTCTAATAAAAAAAAAAACAACAAAACAACCAAACAGAATCTGCAGGGAAGATGTTATATTTTAAAAAGCAATCTAAAGATGAATAATGAACTTCCCTTTGTCCAGAATGGCTAAGATAAGATAGTGAGAGAGATATATAAAAGATACCTCAGTTGGGAAATGGCTAGTCAAAAATCAAGATGAAAATGTCAGACTGAATATGTATGTATCTGTCCAAACAAATCTTTAAATGTGCTTTGACCATCTCCTAAACTGAGTTCCACTGATTTTTTTTTTTCTAGGGGAAAAAAATCCAACAGGAGAGGGATGTCTTTTAAAGTTTCTCAGAATTTATCCTAAATTAATTTTTTTTGTACACACTGAACTTACTACCCAGCTTATGAATAAAGTATTGTTTTTGTTGTATCCAGTGGTGAATTATGAATAGGAATGCCTAAAAAGTGAAAAGCTACAGTAGTTTCCAGACTATTGACTGAAATTAGAGATGTTTAATACTTCATTTCTTCCAGACTGACTCTCCAAGTACTGTAGTTGACTAACCTTGCAGTTTTTAAAAAGAATTAAAATTACATACATCATGCTGTTTATTGAACTGAAAGTCAAATGCATTGTTTGTATAGATAACACTGCTTAAATATTAAATACACTTTAAAACTGAAATAAGGTTACTCCAGTGCTAGAACATTGAAGCCAGGAGGCCTTGAGCCTGTCCTCAGATGTGCTGCAATTTTGGGACCTACTGCATGCAATGTGTTGGTGTTTGTGTCCCTGGCTCAGAAGCATGTGAGTAGTGCAGGAACTGAAGTTGCTAACGGGTAAATTGTAATAAACGAATAGCGTGCAAGTAATTATGTGTGCCTATGTTTATGCTATTTTTTTTACTAATACTTTACTCACTATTCTGGATTAAATTCTTATGTTCTTGAAGGGATCTGGTCTTAAAACCTTAAAGCCTCTGTCCATATAAAGTCTGCCCACTGTAATAATATAAAAACAAAAGACTGTCCTTTCTGTTGCTGTACACAGAAGATCCGGAAAAGTGTAGTTGTCCTGTATTTAATTGTGAAGTTCAGCAAAGTTTTTCATACCTCAGAAATACTTGGCTTGGTTCTGATTTATAGAGCATGAAATTATCAGTCATACACACACAAAAAAACCACAAATGCTGTATTTGCTCAAAACTGAAGTATGCAATTTAAAAATAATATTTGAGTTATGTTGTGAGCATGACAATATTTCAGAATTAATAGAAAGCTCTTGTGCGTGTGGAAGCTTTGAAATGGGAAAGGAGATTTTCTCTCTTCTCCTATTCTGATGTTCATGTGCTCCCCTGTGTCAGATCTGCAAATGTTTTGGATCCAGTACTGTGTGTTGCTAGGTGGCACAGATGATAAAAGCTGAATTTTCCCTGTTCCTCTACATGATTTTGTTTGTGGTTGATCCATGTGTAGTGATGACTCTATTTTCTGGGGGTAGTGTGATGGTGGGGAGGAGGAGAGGTGCTAGATTCAGGTTTATAAACTGAAAAATAAAAGATGTTCACACCTTCAAAAATGTAATCAAAATGGTAGTTTGGCCAAAAGTGTGGTAGTTTTGCAAGTTTTTATAACATGTTTATTCAAGAGTAAAGGAAGCTTTTCCCTCTCTGAGCAAAGATTGTCAAAACCAGGATGATGTACAACCAGGACTGCTTTCCTGTACGTGGCTATAGATGATGGTTTTGCAGTACATGATGCTGTTTGCTGAAAGGACAGGCACAGGATACAAAGGGTTGAAATGGATTTCTGGACTCTTCCAGTCCAACCCTGTGTTCAGTTAGATCAGTTTGCTCAGGGCAGAATCTAGCCCAGCCTCCAATGGCTCCCAGGATGGAGATTCTACAACCTTTCTGGGCCATCTTTTAGTACTTAACTGCCCAAATGATGCCTTATGTCTCATTGGAATTTCCAGTTAATGGAAATCTAAGATGGCGTGTGCCAGGACATTGTATGGAGGAGAGATAAACATCCACCGGGGTGTTTCTTAGTAGTGAAACGCACAGTTTATTATGTGTGGTGTGTGACATTTCTTGCCAGGGTAATGAGGTAAATAATTTGACATTCTGTGTTCTGCCTCTACTCCTTTGGCTTCTTTGTTGCAGAGGGAAAGATTGGTTGGACTCCAGCTAAGCTGACCAGAAACATAATGTCCTGTTTGTTGCTGAAGGTGTGAGCATCGGGGTTGGGAATCCTGCTTCCCGTATTTAACATGTGCCTGCAAAAATCTGGGTGTTTGATAGGATCCACTGCTTATCAGTCCAAGGGATTTTGTCGCCTGCACTATCTGTGGCAGCCATCAATTGTCAGATCAGATTATGTTCCTGCTGTAGATGCTGCTTCTCCACATTCATTTTTTGAGCCCAGACCATCTCTGTGCCTGTGTTTATAGCAAGATCTTGGTTTTTGCTAGCAATATGCACTCTGTGTTTTCATGAAAACTGCATTTCCACAGTTCTCAAATTCCTTGGGCATGCTGTGGAGGAAACCTCCATTCTCAATCTCATACTTTAGGATGAAACATGTTAGTAAGGTAAGATCCATCTTACTTCCGCTTATATGTCTAACCTTTAAACACCAAAATGTGAGCTACACGTCTCTCAGGTTACAATCAATGGAGAGAAATAAATCACAGAAACAGATTCAGCTTGATTAAATTAGGAATTGAAGATAAGTTAGAGTAATTGCTATCTTATATCTTAAGCCGTTTATTCCTTTCCATTGTCTGTAGGAAACTGACAGTTAAATGTGAGCTGGTTGCATTAACCCGTGGAAACCTTACCTGAGGTGACTGAAATCCCAGCCTCCTGTTATTGTACCACCCTTTATATGTTCTGCTTGCTTAATTGTGGATGCTGCTTTTAGCAGACAGTGTTCTGTCTGTTTAATGTCACAAATTAAGTGCCCGATACGCTTTGGAAAGAGATTTTGGGGTGAGCGATGTGTTACAGTTTAAATGTTTGAATGTATTTTGATGTGACAGCTATGTTGTCTAACTAGAAATCAGTATTTTATGAGTTCTGAGAAGGATGCAGTATTGCATAAAGGTAGCTGACAGCTTGTGCATGCTGCTCTGGAATTTCCAGACAAAGACTATGCAAATGTTGACAAGATATAAAAATAAATACTTGTGAAGTATTGTACTTGATCTGGATAATAATAAGACTGCTTTAGCCAAGCTGTTTCCGCTGGCATCCAGCACTCAAGTGTCTGGGAAGACACCAGGTGACCACCAAGGAGAGGATGTGGGGTTTTGTGTTTGCTTGTGCTTTGTGTTTTTGCTCTTTTTTTTTTTTTTTTTCCCTCTTTGAGGCAGCTAAACCATCTGAACTGTTGGCATGAGCTGTCAGAAAAATCTTTCTTTGAAACATGGACACTGACTAGTATTTTCAAGTTAGGAGTAAAGGCAGAAATAAAACAATAAAACTTAATGTAGAAGACTGAATCTATTACAAGTTTGTTGGCATGGATTTTTTTCATAATACTATCAACTTTTTGGATTGATGGCATGGAAACTGTTTCATCTAAGAAGTGAACAATTAGATAACCACTTGTTCCTGAGCGGTAAAAAGAAGATGAACCTAACACTTAAAATTTATGGGATAATTCCCTGCAAATGCTGGACTTGAACTGAATACTTGTACTTTGAAATTGGGGTAAAGTTGTGGCAACACTCAGTTGTTCAGGAGGATTGAGCTTCTTGCTTGTGGTTGGGATTTGATGTTTATTTTAGAGTTCTTCAAGAGCATGATAGTATTTGGAAGATACTTTAACAGCAAGTGAGGCTGTCACATATACATGATGAAATGCATTTTATTGTGTACTTTTGCAATTCACGAAATGGATAACCCTGTGCTAAATGTAGAATTTATAGGTAGAAAAGCATTGGAAGAGTATAGCTCAATATTCAGAAATATGCTGTCTATAAGAGGCAATGAAAACATGTCTTGGCACTTGGAATGGCATTCATTCATTCTTCATCACCAGCTATTGTGAAAGGAACTTCTAGTAAAATACTCCAGTGTTTGATTTTTCCATATTAGACTGTAAGGCCCCTGAAAGTTTTATGTAATTTTTTTTTTGAGTTTTCCATTCTGTCTGAAATAACTTACAAGTTTTGTCTTTCTTTCCCTCATGCATGTTTTCTTTCACCAAGATAGAAGTGTTGTGCTCTCAAAATGTTAACCTTTTCAACATCCCTGTGATATATTCATGCATGAATACTGTCCCAGTCTTCAGGGATGTTATTCCCCTGGAGCTGTGGAAGGATGTTGTAAGAACTTGGACTAAAGCTCTCGAGTCCCTTGCTGTAAAGCTCGTGCTCAGGGAGGTGGATGATGCTGTTCTAGGCAGTGACAGGCTTTCTGGGGTGAGTAAGGAAGTGCTGGTCGCATGAGAAATGTTTTGACTAGAAACAACTCCAATCAAACAAATCTCTAGGGATATAACTGTCATGTTTCTGAACAAAGAATGATCAAACAAAAGCTTACAGTGAGGTCTTAATTCAGTCCATGACAAAGCATCCTCTGACTTCACTGAGGTCAGATAACATTTTGAGTATCAAAAATCTGTCTAAAAATTCCTCCCTTTTTATACATTTTTAAAAGTAAATTGTAATAAGTGTATTTAGATCAGCATATCAACATAAATTAGAGATTAAAAGGTGATTAACTTTTCCATTGTATGTTAATATTTAATTGGCCCCAGAGATTTTTTTCTATGTAATAAATGAAAAGTGTTGTCTGAAAGATTCAACTTGGGATCTTCATAGTTACCAATTGTAAGTTTTCTATACAGTATTTAATACTGAAAGAAAAGTCCTAAACTAATTTTAAGTAACATCTGAATTTTGCAATGTCCTTTAAACATCTTCAGTGATGTAAGAGAGTGACCTTTCCCTGCTTAAAAAAAAAAAAAAAAGAGAGAGAGAGAGAAAAATTACCTTCTACGAGAGAGCAAATGCCATGTACTGAGTTTAGATGTAAGTGGTAAAAAGTCACCCAGGTAGAAGAGGCTTCTTTCTCCCCTTGATCTGCAAAGATAAATGTAAACATTCCAACTGCAGGCTCTCTGAGTTAGGGTAGCAACTGGTTAGACCTTCTCAAATAAAAAGATGCTGAAGCATACCATGTTTACAATTATTCCATCTTGACTTTGAGTGATTCAAAGAAATACTTTTATTAAAAATTCAAGTGTCAGTTTAGATATTTAGCGTCTTTATTGGAACTTTTAAACTTACGGCCTATGGCAGTACCTTCAAGATGCTTTTGATTTACCTATTAGTAAAATCTGAATCCTTTTCTGACTACATGTTTTCCAAATTGGTCTGAAGTTTATTGGCTTGATTTATTTTAGTGAAAAGAAGTAGGTAGTCCTTTCAAACAAAATAAATATCCGAGATGATTTTTTATTTGCTAGCTGAGCAGAAAAAGAAAGCATAATCACATTGGTATATTTGCTCAATTTTGTGAGCAGTTCTGGCTGCTCATAGTGAAGGCTATGGTAGAAGGTTGGTCCACTGTTCTTGGGGGGAAATACTGAACTTTGGGATCACCTAAGTTACCTTTCCTCTCCTGTACAGTCATTAACATCATTTGGGTATTTTTTCATACAATCATGGAATGGTTTGGGTTGGAAGGGACCTTTAAAGATCATCCAGTTCTAACCCTCTGCCATGGGCAGGGACACCTTTCACTAGACCAGATTGCTCAGAGCCCCATCCAACCTAGTCTTGAACATTTCTGAAGATGTGGTATCTATGAGTTCTTTGGGCTACCTGTTCCAGGGCTTCACGGCTGTCACAGGGAATTTCTTCTCAACAGCCAATCTGACCTTACCCTCTGTCACTTTGAAGCCATTTCCCCTTATGCTATCACCCCTTGCAAAAGTCCCTCTCTTCCTCTGTGATATCATCCTTTGGGAATATTTGCCTATTTTCTGAAGTTCTTGGTTGTTTGTTTTAATTGTAGCCAATGGAATCTTTCTCCTTCTGTTGCTAAGAAGAAAATGTTTACTTTTTACAGTGTTTCAATTTATCTCCTCAGCTCTTGCCTGAGGGGGTGTGTATGTGTATATTCTTTTGCTGATATGAATTATATTTTCTGTCTGGAGATCATAAGTTTTTTTGAAAGTGAAACAAAATGATTAAACTGAAGTCAGCTATATTATTTGAAGCTGCTGTATGTGTTTATCCTCATAGTGCTTAATCCTTGACTTTGCCTCAGGCTACTAACCCTAGCTGGTTATTAATTCCTTAAAAATGCCCTGAGCCAACATTTCTGCTGTTATAACTTATTTGGGGCTGAAATGTAGTTGACGTTTTTCTTAGCTACAGCATCTTCTCGCTGTAATGTCACAGGATCAAATGGTTTCAGCAGTGCTGCTATTTCACCATGTGCCTCGAAAAATTTATTTCTTGTACAGCATCTGTTTAAGGCTTCTCAAGTTAGCATTTAGTCTACCAGGGATGTAACCTATTTTAATGAAGGGATGTCAGATCTTTTGGAAATACTCTCACTATGCAGATCCTAAGTGGCCTATTATGAAGAAATCCATGGTTTTAATTTATGAAACAAATCCCTTTGGCAGGATTGGGAACTTAGGCCATTATGGTGTGGGAAGAGGACAACTGTGAAATTGTGGTGAAATACAATATGGTTTGAAATGCTATAAACTTCTTTTTGTATACATTTTAGGAATTATTTCATAAACTACTTAAGAAATGTTGGCCTGGCATGCATGTGTCTGAGGTATTTCTCTTCTGAACATGCAGTTGAGCTTCTTCCAGGCTGGAGGTTAGATTTTTTTGTTTTAATAGAAGACTTCCTATAAAAATCAAAATGCTGTAAAACAACAGATTGGCTTCAGGAGCATCAGAACACCTTGGAAAATTATGTCCTAGTGCTCAGGCCAATCCCTTCCTCATCAGCTGGCATGAGCTGAGTCAAAGCCCGTGCAGCACAGACAGTCTGTGCTGCCGGATGCCCAGCTTGGCTCTGGCTGACTCAGCAGTGATGGGAAGCATGTCTCAGAGGAAGGATGAGTCTGAAGGATGTGCTGGTGTGTGGAGCCTCTGCTCTTCTGTGCCTGAAATGCAGTTGAGATGTCCTGATAAATTCCACTGCCATGGGAAGCCTGGGCACACGTGTGCAGCTATGTGAAAGCCCTGCCTGCAAAGGAGATGGAGCAGCAAGGATCTGCCAAAAACTCATCTCACTGTGCTTTTGTACATCTATGCTTTATTTTTCATGTTAAGCAACTCTGGTTTTAAGAGTTCTCTGAAACACACTCTTGTTTTTTTGAATGAGGTAAAACATGTTTTAAAGAAGTAGGATCACTTAAACACCTTCCAAAAATCTCCACCCTACTCCCCTTTTCCCCCATTCTAAATTTTTAATTATGAAGGAAGTTTTGTGTCCAAGTTTTTATTTCAGAAATAAGTGACTTCAAAGACAGCTGCAGAAATCACATCCCAAACCACTTCTGCTACTTTCCAGGAAACCTTCCCAGCAGATATCTTGGAAGAAAAAATCATTTGATTGAAAAAGAGCAATAGAAGGAGGTAATCCATTACCAAGAGTAAAATTTAGCAATCTGCTCCTCCCTTCTGAGGAAAGAAGTCCAAAATATAACTACTTTTAAGGTTCCTGGTATGTCCAGCCTCCAGAGCATCTTCCAGCTCTTGTCAGAGACCAGGCAGATAACGCTGTTTCTAATCCTTGTGTGAGGGACATTGCAGAATGTTATTTCAATACATCTTTCTATCAATCTATAAGGAATACTTCAATATTTGAACAGTAAAATGACAACTTTTACCCAAAAATGTTACATTTATTATGTTTCATTGATCTATTTGCATCACATCAGTGAAAAGCTTCCTCCCTTCTCACAGTGCCAGAAATGATTCAGTTTACCATTTAAATGGTAGAGTTAATCATTACAGATAATTAAAGCAAAGCCTGTGTGAAGAATGCTGAAATTCTGTGAATATTAAGGCATGAAATTATTTTATGCAAGATTTCCGTCATGAATATAATATGAAATAATTTCATCCATGCTAAACAACTTTATTAACTATAAACTTGGTGAGATTTCAAGTATCTCACCATTTTCCCTGTGATGACACTTGTGGGAGACAAAAGTTAACAGGATGATGGGCAGAGGCAAATGGTGGCCCCATGGCCTGGGAGTTCCAAGGCAGCTAGTTTTGAGTCAGTGGTTTTAAATTATACTTCTATGTTTGTTTTCAATGTAATATTTATGATGTTTTTCCATTATGATATAATAACTTACTAAAGTCAAAATGTGAGATGCATAACATTCGTGGTATGTAAAGCATTTCAGAAATTAAATGGAGACTTCCAGCTGCCTTTTCTTCAGGGAAGGAAGTGTGTCTCCTTTGGGAGCTGCATGAATTTTCCTTAGACCTGAGAAGTTACTGTGTTACATGGGAGGAGAAGAGAAGGGTCAGGGCTGGATCTGTAATGCTTCCCAAAACTCCCTTTTGGAGCTGCTTCTGCCACTGCTGTTCTGTAGCAAACTTTCTCTTTGGATGATGGTGATCCCAAAGCAAATGGCACTGGGAAAGCCTGGATCAACGATGTACAGTCTATAAAAGCAGTGGAGAAGCTTATTTAGAGAAGTGCTGGTTCTCATGCATTAAAAGCTAGGAATTAAATGCTGGAAATGAAAGATGTTAAAGTAGGACAGATTTAGTTTCTGTGTTGAACTTGGTTCTTCTGGCTACACAGAGAAATCTGTGAAGATTTTGAACACTGAGCAGAAGTGGGCTTGGAATCAAGACAGTCTGGAGGTTGAATCAAGTGAGGCCGATCTGGTTTCAGCAGAGTTCCTGCTGCAAATTGAGGTTCATCTCCCTGAGATGTGCAGCACAGGCTGTGGTGTAGGAGGGAATTAACGAGGGGTTAAGAAGCACGAGTGGTTGATGAGAGCAGCTAAAATTTTCAGAGCGCTTCTGGTGTTTTCAGAGCCACATTTGCAGCGCTGAGGCTGGCGCAGGAGAAGGCAGGGAGCTCCTGGCAAGCCGACAGCTCATCCCAGCATCACAACGTGACCGCATTCTGCCGGCGGCTGGGGCGGGGGCATGCGGGGCATTGAGGATCTGCTAGCCAGGGGAAAAAACAGCGAGTCATTTCAATCCCATCCCCCCGCTTATCTTGCACAGCCCCTCTCCGTGCCCTTGCTTCACGCACAGCCCTGGAGGCACAATCTGGTTGTTTCAAGAGGAGTTCTGATCTGGAAAACATCCCCTTTCTTACTCGACGGCGCTGCCAAAGATTATTGAAAGCCGGTATCTGCTGACTCCAGTGACAATTTCTAATAAGTTTTCCATCACCAATTTCTATGGTGATGCATGAACAAAAAAGAACACAGCTTGACTTTCAGCTCCGGAGCTATTTTTACAAGGCTGGCTCTTAAAGACAAAAGAAAACATTTTCTTTCTAAACTGAGCATATTTGACACTGAAGGTCAGTCAGAGATAATATGACCAGAACTCTGGTGTTTATGCACTCATTTGCTTATAGAGCAAATTAAACGATTTAATGACCTGATGACTTCCTCTTCTATCATCCCTAAATGAAATATAACCCTCTTCACCCCTTCGTGTGCCTCTCAGCCCATTTAAAGATCTTTTAAGGGCTTTTTGTCCATGAAATCGGCACCTTCCATTACCCTTACCAGGTGCAGCAACTGGAATTCCTGAAATGAAATTCAGGGGCGTTGTGTGATTGCTCCTACCATTATGCAGATGGTAATTTCTTCCCATGCTAATTATTATCAAACAGCTAAGAGAAAGATTAAAAAGCACTGTGTTCCTCAAACCCTTTTTTTGGTCTCCCATTATATTTTCTGAAAGAAAGGAAAAAAGAATCCTGGAAACCAGTTAGTCAGGGAAATGCAGAGATTATCTGCTCAGAGCCTCACGTGAACCTGGCCCTCCTCTGAGGCCAGGGAGAGGGAGGGAATGAGGAGGAGAGAGAGGTGTGGACGTTTTTATCAGAAGGTGCCAAGATAAAGGGACTGACATTCTTGCAGTGCCCCAATGGGGGTGGAAGAGTAACTGGATCCTGAATTAGGTGGTTCACTAATGTGCCTATTTTTTCCAGCCATGTGGTTATGCCTAGTGCCTCAGGCTTCTGGAATGGTGTTTTTATGCCACTTAAGGTCTTAGATTTGTACTTTTCAAACTGAAGAAGATGCAAGGCTTGTAATTTCTTAATCCTCACCTTGTTCTGGCTTTTTTATTTATTTATTTTTTAATACTAAGTTCAGTCCAACTGATGGTTTTGATTTGGGGGATGATTTGGCTTTTTTTCCTGAATCGGCCTAATTGTGACATGCTGTGGTTAATTTTACTTGGATGGAAATGTAGCACTTAGTGTATTGAGATCCTGATTTTTTTTTAAATTTTTTTTTTTGAGTTTACAGTCTTTTTTTCCAGTGTGGGCTGTGGTTTCATTACAGTAAGTTCCTGCTTTGGATGCAGAGACTTACGTCAGATTCACCAGCTGCTGCTCTCTCAAAATAGGCAGCGTGCCAGTACCAAGGATTAGCTGGGTTACTGTTTGTCCCACCAGTTGTTTTTAAAATCTTTAACTGTGCAGAAACATCCCTGTATGCCATCCCTGCAACTCAGTGCCTGATGCCTTCTGTTCCCACCCTCCTTTTAAATTTTCTCCCCCAGATCATCGATTTTGCTTGCAGTTTTGGTATTCATTAGCTTGATTTGGAAAACACTTTTGTCAGTATATTTGTGTTTTCTTATAAGCTAGCAAGCTTCCATATAAATACCTTTCTTGTCTGAGGTGAAGGCTTTTTGGGAATGGGTTTCCTCTGTCAATCACAGTGGCTGCAGTTTTAGGATACTGTCATTAAAAGGCTTATCACTTTCTGATGACTCTGGAGGGGAAAACAGCAGCAGTAAGCAATGCTCACCTAAACCACAGTTTACTCGGCTTGTGAAACAATTTTGTCAATAAAATTACCTCCATGCTACAAGAGCCATGGCTTGGAGACCATGGCTTTGTGTGAGTTCTTCTCAGTCCGTCAACTTCACTAATAAAGCTGAACTGAAATCCTAAACTGGTTCCTAAATTAAGCTCAGAGTTGAGCAGCATGGCTGTATTCCAGTCAAGGCAGCCAGGGATTTGCCTTGCAAAGATTGCCTGAAGTACCAAGGGTGTGTATTTCCCTGGAGGAGCTGAGGCTGTGAGTGGAAGAACCCAGGGCTGAGCATCCACGTGCTGATGTTGGGAGCAGAGATACACCCCTGTTACTGTTAGTGCACTATTTCTGTGCTCCCATGAGAACATCTTGGGACTTATCATGGGTTTCTTTCTCCTAAGATGCTTCTGTAGCCTTCAACTCTCCCCCTTGTCCAAGTTAATCGTGACAGTTTTGGAGCAGACATGTCCTTTAGGGCAAATAGCAGGAAAGTTAACGGAAGACCATGAACACTTTGATGTATTTGCTGCTGTGCTCCCTGAAAAGATGACAGGTTTTAGCCCAAGTTTAAAATAGAAATCTGAATTGCAGCTGCAGCTCAAGCCAGAGCAGCCAGTCTGGAGATACAGAGTCTTTGTACTTGTACCAAAGGGGACGGTATTGGGCCAAAACAAACGTAGGAGCTTTGGGGAACCAGGAGTTAAATGAAGAGAGACCGCAGGGCTGTTCCTCTGTTCCAGGGCAGCTGCTTCCTTCCAGACTGTGGGATTTAACTTCATTAACCACACTAGGTGTATCAGAGTGTGTCTGTCAGAGTGGGTCTTTCAGTTTTAAGACCTACTGAAGATTTATTCTTAAAAGGAGGAAGAGGATTTTGAGGCCTGTAAGATATGTGCTGTGAGCACAGAGAAGAGCTGTGTGGCAGGAGCAAAAGAGTAGCTTGTCTGGGGAAGAAGAAATGGCAGATTTAAGAGGATATTTTCCCTCTTTCCCTCTAAAACCTTTAAGACAGAAGGTGAGTCTTCACTCTCAAACCCCGTTGTTTCCCCCCCCAACTCGATTTTGCCAGGTCGTAACTTGTGATGAGAAGTGTGTGGAGTGTGGCGTTACATCGCCTTCAGTGTCCATCTTTGTTGGCAGCCGTACGTAGAAGTGGGAAGCAGGAATATTTAGGCTGTTAGTGTGTGTCCCCTGAGTGAACGAGTATTGAAAAGCTTATGTTCAGAACTCCCCTGGATGCTGCAGCTTTCATCAGCTCTTCAAAGTGTATGATGAGAGTGACCCAACTGCTGCTGCACTGCTGGTCTGCCCAAGCCATGTTGTTTCTCTTTAGAAAGCTTGCCTTTTACCTTGCCTCCCCACGCTTGTCTCCAGCAGAGAACTCAGAAACATCATCAGGTGATATTTTAGGGGAGGGCCACTTTGTCGGCATTCATCCGTCAGTTGTCCAATGGATATGCCCTATCCAGAGGACTGTGCATCAAGCCTTCATGAGTGCATCAGGCCCATTCAAAGATACTTCTGCTGGGTTTAGGATCACCTGAGGAAGCCAAAGTGTAAAATAATGGGAGAGGGAAAGAATGCACCCTAATTCTAGTTTAATTAATTTTTGTGCAGTTTTAAAAATGTATATGAGGGTTATACCACTTCATTAACATGCACACATATTTTAAGAAGGCCTTATGTAACTATTTGAAACCTCAGCTCAGGGAGCACAGTGGCTGTCCTTGGATGCAGCCTGGTTCAGGCCACCCTGCACAGGATTCAGTGCTGTCCCATCAGGGAAGACACCAGATGCTGTCAGTGGCTGGCTGGGTAGCTGAAAGGCTTGAGCATCTTGTTACTGCTTCCAATGATTATTTTTAAATCTCTCTTTTAAACTTCTTTTAAATTTCTACTTGTTTAAAGGTATCACCAGCATATGCTGAAGTGTAGGACTTCAAAATACTGCCTTCTCTTTCCCCTGCCTTTCTGTCTTATAATTTCTGCCTTTGTTTTCCCTCTCCAGGTCTACAACGTGAGCTGAAAATTTTGCTCTCATTAAAAATTTTAGCAAATCTTCCCCATCACTGGAAATGTTCAAGGTCAGGCTGGATGGGGCCCTGAGTAACCTGGCCAAGTGAAAGGTGTCCCTCCCCATGCCAGGAGTTTGGAATAAGATGTTCTTTAGGGTACCTTCCAGCCCAAAACATTTCATGATCCTATGAAGCGTGCTAGTTGCCAAGGTATTGAAGATTAATTAATTGGGGAATTCAGTGGAAAGATCCTGCAGGTATTTTCCAACTGAAACAATTCTATAATTTTGTATGTCTGATTTGAAGTTTTAAAAAATGTTCTGTTATTATTACTTTCACAAGTAAAAAAATTAACCTTAGCATGTCTCCACCAAACTCTCGTTGGTGGACTCTCTCATACTGCAAAAGCCAAAAGGTTCCAGTGGTTTTTTTTTTTTTTTTTTTTAACTTCAGCAGTATCTCTGTTCTCATGTTAATGGGCATGGGTTGCCAGTACTCTGAGTGACAGGAGGAAAAGGTGATGTCTTTGATGCTTTGAAAGCTTGGACCTACTTAGCAAGCATCCTACCTAGAAGATATTCTTTCTTTATCAAGTGCCATGTTTCATTTTGTAAATGGCATGTAATTGTGTTGGCCCATGTCTCTGTGGCTTTCCCTGGAGACAGAAAATACAAAATCGTGTGATTTTCTGGAAGCATTTCATTGTCCCATGCACTGATACTAAAGACTGTATAAATCAGGCCTTTTTAATTGTTGGCAAAGTGACATTGCCGTGCCACTAAGGATGTTCTTTGTTGAGGGGAGAAAAATATGCTTTCTGACTTTAATGGATTGCCTTAAAAATCAACTTAACTTAAGGAAGTTAAAAAGAAGACAGTCAAAAAAGCTTTGCAGTCCAAGGAGTGAAATTTAACATTATTGGTAGCCTGAACTGTGGTAGCTTAATTGTGTTAATTTATGTTCAGGTGCCAGTTAACAGCATGATTCCAGCAATATGGTTTCATTGATCCCCAAACCCTATTTTGATTTGATTTAACTGTTGTCTGTGGTTGATAAGCCACGCTCTTGATGATTCAGTGAACTGTCATAATGGTCCATCTTGTCTCTGTATGTTTTTATTCCTATTTTCCCGTGCCATCTTCTAAGCCCCTGTGAGCACACAGAGGATCAGCAACAGATTAAGTGGGTAACCAACTGTGGACTAGGACCTGATCCAGCAAACCATTAACATGGGCCTTTTTCATTTACGTCAGTTGTGCACTCCTAAAGGTGAACATATGCTTTGGTGCTGTAGTGAATCAGCCTGCAAGAATATTTCTAAGTTAACATCAGGGCTGTCTCAAAGAAGAAAAAGGTGTTTTCTCCTTAGCGCTGCTGATTCAGTGGTGTCCAGCAGAGCTTTTTGGAGACAGTACCTGAAAATTATTTTAGCCTTTATTGCAGGAGAAAAAAATCTGGCCTATTTCATTGTAGATAAGAGAATCAGACTTAAAATGATATTTAGGAAGAAGTGCTTGTATCTGGCATGGACAAATGCTGCTTTCTTCTCGGCTGAGGTTTGTGAAATTACTACGTCCAAAGTTTAGAGGCTAATGAGAGAGTTTCCTGCTGTTTGTGATTGGAGCCATGCTTTTGCAAAGACAAGTAAGACTGTCCACAATGCTTACCTAGTCCTCATCTGAATTAAATGCTTTGCTTTATACTAGCAATAAAGTTGTATGTGTGAGTTGGTATAGAAAGGATTATTCAAAGCATGAAGATTAAAAATAAATTCCTTCTCAAATTTTTGTATGAACCCAGACCATGCATATCAAGGTGGCTGTAATATTTCCACATTGTTACAGGTAGTAGTTTGCAAATACATCAGAACAAAAGAATTGCATGTTTTAAGTGAAATGTATTGGTTTGACTATTATCTGAAGTAGAAATAGAATAGTGGATGATATATCACAAGGTTGGCTTTAATGGCTACGGTCTTTGTCGTTACCAGTTCAATACTGGGGAGCTCTAAAACCCTAGAAAGTTATGGCTATTTAGGAAAACCTTATTTTTATCCAGTATGTGAAATATTTATGCTGATGACTTACTGCTTGAAAACAGTCCACTTCTTTCAAAACTGAAGACTCTTAAAGACCAGATTTCAAGAATAGAAATACCAGCTTACACAAGGGCTCCTTTGCAATTTACAAGAAAGAGAAGCATAAAATGGTATGAAGATAGAATTCTGCATATGAAAACAATCTTAATATCAAGCTTGTATAGTTTATATAAAAATGATGTCTTCCTAGAAGGGTGGTACCTTTGTACTTTGATAAAAATGATGTTATTATAGTGAGCTAATCTTACAAAGGGGATTTTTTGAAACAGCACTCGAGAAAAAGAATCCAGGTGGAGAGGTGGCGTTAGATGTTGGATTTCCTTTTGGATTCAAGAAGAAGATGGCAATTAATGCAGTCATCTTGATTTTTTTTGCATTTAGTCACTCAGCATAAAGCATGAAGCTTCCAATTCAAGCCTGTGTACAGCGGGTGATTGCTTCGTATTATGCTGAATAAGGCTGTTTCTGAACTGCCACTGCATCTAATCAGCACAGAGTGGGCTGACTTCACACCAGTTATTGAAAACACATTTTCATACATCTTCTTTCCTCATAAATATCCAGCCAGAATTCTCTTATATGTTATAGTATGCACTGCTATTGAGAAATGTTTAGTGATGCATGTATAATGCCAACCGTACAAATACGGGTTTGTAATATTTCTTAGCATATGTGTTATGAATTCTTGAAATTATCTCAGTCCTACAGTATATCTGTGCTGAGCAAACCATGGCTGGGGGCCAAATCCATTTTACAGCTATCCAAAACAGTCTTGTGACCAATCAATCAAGTTCACACTTATAAAATGCCCATAGTATAAGCACCTAAGGCACTGTGCATAATCCATATGAAAATAAATATGATATACTATCTCTGAATGGTGAAGTCAGGTGGAATTAGACATGTTCCTCTGAGGTTGTAGTAGATAAAGGAAGCTGGTTCTGTAGGAGGAGATGATTAACACATGGAACAACTGCACACAACTTGTAGAATTGGTTGCACTTTTGAGATGTGGATGGAAAATTTAATGTCTGAAGGGAATGAAAGGGTACTGAATAAGAAGGTTTTATAAATGGGACACAGGCTGCTGAGACTTCTCCTGCAAATTGTTGTTTAGCCTTGTGGAGAAGGCTCCTTCCTCACAAACACAACTCCACAAGGTTCAAGTATTTCTAAAATTTACCTGCTGTTCATAAGAGTGGACATCCCTGAGGCTTACTGGATTTTGCAATAAGAGCATTGCAGATTGCTCAAGTGTGCACTTGGCAGTGCTTTTTTGTTTTAAAGAAATGGAGATGACCTCCATGTCATGAGTGAAAAACTTATTTTTTTTAAAAAATGGGGGCAAAACCCCTATCATACATAGTAGCTCTGGATACTGCAGTTTAAAAACCAAAAATATGAGAGACTTTACCCTGTTTGATGATCTGTGGCCTTCCCCACAAGGATGATCTTGGTTGTAGGAGGTGGGACTGAAAGTCAGGTTCACAGGTAGCTCCTGATATCCGTCCCCATGCATGAGCCTGAGCTCCAGGATCTAACCAGCATCTTCCCTTCCTTCCCGCTTCCCAGGCCTCCCATTTTCCCAGTCTAACAGTCCCACGTACAGAAGCACGTGGGATCCGCCTCCTAGTTTTTGGTTCTGTCTCGTGTCCATACCAGCTGCAGCTAGCAAGTAGCAGATTTGTGTTTGAGCATTCAAAAGTTCAGTTTTGCTGCCCCCAATTATCTACCACCCATTAGCTGTTACAACTTAAGTGACTTTTTTTTTATCCCAACAACCCAGCACTCAGCTATTAGTAGGCTGCTGGTGCAGCTCCCAGCATCCCGCCGCTCTGTGTGTGTCACAGTGGGAACAATCCAAAGAAAGCAGCGTTTTTTGAGAAGGGGTGAAATGGTTTAGACAGTGTAGAATTTATTCTAATACATGAATCCAGTTTTTAAACACGCAGGTAGACAAAATTGCTTCCTGTTCTGCTAATCCTTTGCTGGATAATTTACAGCCTTCTGGAACTTCATTTCTACTCTTTTCAGCTTTCGTTGATAAAGATGCAAAAAACCCAGACATGTACAAAAGGACTGTATATAGCGTATAATTCATTTTGCAGAGCTGGGACATCTAGCTGAATGTGCCATTGATTTACCCTGGCACTAATTCCTAGTGAGTAGCTCATTTTGAAAGTAGCTACAAGTTGGCATATTTGCAGGAGCATTGAATTCTGGCATGCAGTCACTGTTGTATTAAAAACATGATGTGCAGTGAGTCTGGAGAGCCTTTGAAAGTGAGATCTCAATAGAAGCTATGAGTTGTATTGTTACTCTCAGTGCACACACTGTAAAAACACCCCAAAAAGAGTAAGCTGTATATGTTACAATAGTGTGCAGTTTAGGGAATAGATTTTTCTTCCAAAATGTGTCAGTAATGTTGCGTTTATTAAAAAATGGTTCTCAAAGCCACTTTAAAGTCCATATGGTATCTGTTATGATTGCCTTAATAACAATAGCATAATTATGTGTATTATATCCTTATAGGATTGAATGTGCAACAAACATTGCTTGTGAGCAGCAAGTTTTTATGAGATGACAGCTGTTTTAGAACCAAAATTATAGCTTATTTATTGTGTGTTTGCATTTGGGCTGGGTGAAAAATAGCGAAAGAATGAAATCTGCTAAAGGACTATTTCTCAATAAGTGTTATTTTGCAATAAAAAAGCTGGTTGTATTCTAAATGAACAATAAGAATGGGTTGGCTGGAAATAACATATTTCCGTAAAATAAGATGTTTCAAAAGGATGCAGAATGTACCAACTATCAAGGTTTTTATTCCCTTTCCTTGAATGAGAAAGGAGACCTCCTTTAGAATTGGGTAACTTTGCTCAGTAGTGGAAACTTGTAGTGGAAAAGATGAGGGATGAGGAATCATCCCCTTTGTAAAGCAAGGCTGGGCATGGCCTGGGTGGGAACAGAGGGGAGAAAAGGGAGGAGCTGATGAAGGTTCGTATTTTTTGTGGATCTTGTAATGGAAAGTCTCTGTTCTCTGGTCTGGCAGGGCCCGTGCTGGCCTGCAGACAGTGCACCTTGTAGTTACCCCAAGCATTACGTACGGGAGTGAGTCGAGTTGAAAGGATTGGTTGCAAGAATGTTAACTCTAGACTAGAGTTCTCTTTTCCCCATTTTCCTTGCTGTTTCCAAAAGTCTGCCTCTCTGAAGGAGTGGCAAGTAGAATACCACTGAAAAATGTGAGGTACCTCAAGCCTTTCATACTCTGTAATCACTATATTAGAAATAATGGTCAGGGCTTTAGGATAAGTTGCAAAAAAGATCCCTTGTGAAAATGAGAATTTTAATTGAAAGTTACTTTTCTACTGGTATTTTCTTGTCAGAGAAATGTGTGTCAGTTACAGGTTTTAGGAACTTGTTGAAGGTTCCACAAAATCTAGAGTTTCAGCTTACACATTCTTATTTGCAGAGACTATCACCTTCTCAGGGAATTTAGGAGATGCAAGGTGGGAACTTGTAAAGCTGTACTGAGGAGGCTGGGGGGGAGGAGTTCAGGTGGGTGTCTTCACTCCTGCAGATGAGCTGGAGTGTGGTTTCCTAGGAGGGGGAAAAAAGGTACATGCAGTACAAATGAACAGACATTTCATAACAAGGCTTGTAAAGCATTAAAATTCAGGCACAGCTTCTGTACAAGCACAAACCAAGGCTCTTGCATATACAGAAAGAAACTCTCATTCTGTGTGAACAATCTTGGCACAAAGGGAGTTCTCAAAATATTATAAGGCTGTTAAAAAGTGGTTCCCCAGTGTAAATGAATGTAAAATTTCTGGTGTGTGCTGTGAGTGAGTGTCCCATTGCTTGAGTCTCGTGGAGATCTAAAACTAGGAGTAAGAGTGACAGCTCAGCTTTTTACCCTGTGCTGATACTGTGACAACACTGTTGGACAAATTCTCCGGAACACAGGAGAAAGGTTGATCAGAAATAAACTAGGCTACAAAGAGCAACTTCAGCCATTCCAAAAATCCTGAGTGCCATGAGACAAAAATAACAGTGGACAGAAATTCTGTATAATCCCTGCTTAGGTTGCAGATCTCATTCCTGCAGGTGCCTGTGTCTGTGGCTGAAGGGCTGTTGTCTAGAAGGTTTCTGGGTTGTGTATTATAAAAAAAAAAACAAGGTGGAGTGATGGAGAAAAGGAGAATTCTGGAAACAACAAGGCTTTGAGTTGCTTGGAGGTTTCACTGCTGAGGATGAGAGCTCAGGGGCTGGGCTTGGGCTGCATCCACTTCTGAGTTTTTCCGAATTTCAGCTCTCAAATGCATTTGCTTTACTTGGATGTAACTACATGCAAGGTGGGGGGCTTGGTTTCAAGGAGTTTTTCGGAGAGCTGCAGCCATAGCAAGCGAAGGGCTGTAGAATATGGGATGCGTGGCCCTTTCACAGGCAGAGGTGTTGCAGAAAAGCCTTCCCTGAGCTGCTCACTCCCGTGGCTCTGCTGCTGCTGCTTGCCACCCAGGATCCCTGGGGACTGCACACAGAGCAAGCAAATCCTCAGGAGTCTCCAACTGTTCCCTGCTGGTACCTTCCCAGCATCAAAACAAGTGTCTCCTTGGAAATCCAGTGGTGGAGAGTTCGTGTGCTCTGACAATTGACATGGGCAGAAAAGAGATCTCTCTTCTTTAGGGCAGGGATTTTTCCAGATGGTCTTGTGGAAAAAAGTACTGTATGATGGCTTGCTTTGAAAATACTTTGTAAACTCAGAATTTTTCCCTGCTGTGTAACAAAACAAAACATGTATAAGTTTGCTGTTCTTTTTCATTTGCAGGTTCATTTTAGACATTGCAGTATGCCAGATCCTTTGAATGGCAAATACTGGCAGATTGGATCATATCTCTTTTGTGATAGAAATTATTGTCAACATTGTGAAACAGTGATGTTGGCTATTTATGCAGTGAGAGTTGTGTTTAAGTAGCTGTAAATTGTGTAGCTCTTGTTAATCTCTCTGAAAGAAATAAGCCAAATACAATACAGTAGAGCTTTATGGGCTTGGGTTTTATTCTGTGGCTTCATCATTTTTTATTTTTACCAGAGCTATGAAATGGTTGTTGGGCTCATAATTGGATGGAAATACTTTGTGAAATAGTAAGCAGGTTATTCAGTTTTGTCAGTTGTCTCTGATGTGATTTAAAGCAGTTAAAAAAAAAAAAAATTTACAAATTTCCAGAGCTCATTACCTAATGCACTGAATTACAGATGGAAAGAAATGATACAAGTATAATGGCTGATCCTATTGGGACCAGGCTGCAGGATCTTTCAAATGTGTGTATCCTAAGTATAATGGAAGGTGTAATTTTGAGGCACAAATCCTCATTCCAATGTTGCCTTTTGTTTGGAAACTATTTTACTGAATTCCAGAATGCCTTGCACAGAAATTCAACAGATTAGGTTATGTTAGACAGGAAAGGTGTTTATTTCTTTTCTTTAACAGTAACGTCAACAGGTTTTCCAGTGGCCTGGAAGCATGTTTACAGTTTAAAGTACTGGAGGACTGCTTTTCCTTTAGGAGAAGGTTGTGCAATCAAATGCTAAGTTCTGATGGAAAGAGAGTTGTAGCTGATGGGGAATTTCTTTTAGGGGAAAAAACCTAAAACTGTCTTAGCGTGACATGGTTGGATCTAAAACAGCTTCCTAGATATGATTTTTGCTAGCATAAGCTTGTATTAAAATATATATATATACATCTAGAACAAAATGTTTCACTGAATCTAAAAAGTAAGACATTTTTTCTGTTTCCAGAAATGAGTTTCAGAAGCTTGTGACTGTCTTTTGGCTTTTTTCCACTTCAAAATATGAAGGGATTTAGATGTGGGATATTTAGCATAACAGAAAATACAATTCCAGTTGAATTCTAGTCTCTGCAAAGCAGTCAGATAAAAGATTGTAATTTTGATTTTAAGTTTTTAAAGTTCAGACGACATAAGGTGCATGTTACAAAGCATCATAGAAGGATTTGCTGGTTGAGTTTTATAATAAGATTTGAGGTAATAAATTGTGTTACTTAAAGAAGTTTTGGATTCTTAGCAAAATAATATATTTCCAAGGTGATGTGACAGGTTTGCTGGATTCTACTGACATTAGTTTGGCCCTGTTAATATTTGTGGTACTTTTTTCTGTCCTGAGTTTCCAATTTAGGAGGTATTCCAAGACATTATATATGTGGTTACTGCACTGTTGCTGTTTGTCTTTCCCTTGCTTGAAGCTGGTGTTGGGGAGTGAACAAACCATCTGTTGTGATGAATCTGTTGAAGAATTAATTTAGGAAACAATCAGTCTTTTAGAGTTATTTTTAATGATGGAAATGACTCAAGAAGGAAGAAAAATATTGCTGATTGCATTTGTCCCAAATGTTGCAGGTGTGAAATGCTGTTCATTAGGCTGATACAGGTCTTGCTAGAGTTTCCACTTCAGCTGGAAGATGTCACTTCACTTAACTGGACACTAAGTCTACTAAGAGTAAACACTTAGTACTCTCTTCCACCTACTTGGCATAGTAATCTGCATCTGAGCATTATCTGCAAACTCTGTGGGGGTGAAAATGGGCTGAAATACATGGTGTGCCACAGCAATCCTTTATTCATGCAGTGAGATCAGAACAGATATGTTGAAAAACCAGTATTTAATCTGTAGTAAAAGACCCTTGCACTGAGCTGGGATAATTTCAAAAGTGTTACAGTATTTTTCCCTGTTTGATTTAAGTCCCTGTTTGATTGAAGTGTATGTTATATAAATTGCACTGGATGTCAGAAATCAGTTTTCAGGTGGATATTCTGATACCAGAACTTGTCTCCTCTTAAATCTGGGAGTGTGTCGTGAAGACTTTTGATAGAACGTGTGGAATAATGTTGCTGTGGTATAATACACATACCAGAAGGGATTTGCACTGAAATGCTGGTAACCACGAAGAGCAAAGAATTTTCCTTTCCTAATTTCCAGTATCAGAGATGTTCTAACATGGATTAGACCATCCATCAGGGAAGAAGTGTCTGCCTGACACAATACAGGCTGAATATTGCTTTGGGATCAAATCAACTCTTCTCTTGCTTTCAAGAAACATATATTAAAAAGAAAAAAAGAAAGAAAAGTATGGTATAAAATTATCTGGTTTGCTTTGCTTGCTTTCAGGTGAATGCCAAAAGTACAACTTCAACAACTTTGGTCAGTCATTTAATGATTAGAATCATCCGTTCAGTTGAAATAGCATGCTGCTTTAAGGCCTGTTTTTAAATCTAACCTGTTCAGGCTAGAAAAGAGGCTTGAAAATAAAACAACATCAGAATCTCAATGTTGCAGACAAACACCTACATGCTCCCACTGAGCAATTCTGCTCCTTAAATATTCTTTGCTCTTCCGGTTGTGTATCTGCCTTTAGTCTTCGGGACGATTTCTTGGAGATCAAGGAGTCAAGCCAACCAACACAAATATAGAAGTGTTGACAGCAGAGAAGAAATCTGCCTCTTTGTAATCTGAATCTTGGGTTTGTATGAGTTTCAGTGTTGTGCAAAAGACTGGAGGATGGAGCTCTGAGCATTGGGTTGAATTGCTCATTTTCCTGAGCAGAACATTAACATGAACGTCCAAAACCATAACTTAAACGGGCCCACTGCTTTGGTAATTCTTATTTACTTATTGCTAGTTGATTAGACTGTTTGTGTTGGTTTGACTCACAAGACTAATTTTAATTATTAACATGTTTCTTTCTGTTTCTTATTAGATCATTCCATGATTGGAATATTTTTGCTTTGAAAAAAGGTGTAGATGGATCAATAGAAATAGATTTTTTAACTGTGTTCTTTACATTGACTTTGCCAGAGAGATTGATAGGTCTGAAATTTTGGGGAAAGGCAAGTCATGATAGTCTTTTTTCAAAAGATTAAACAAAGAACTTTGGTTTTATATTTAATATACTCAAAATAAATTGCATATTGATGGCATCAACTATTCATGAAGAAGAGTTGCACATATTAAAAGGTATTTATAAAAATTGATATTTTTATTGAAATATAGCTGTCTTTATATGCTATTATGCAAGTTTCATATCTAAAATTGAGCATAAATATTCAAGTAAAGTTCTTTAATATGTTAAAATTCTACATACGTGAAAGTCTTATCTCATACTTGTTAGATAAAATTTGTTTCCTGCAATAGGAAAATAACAGGAGTTTTCTTAATTAAGTAACATTTTCATATTCAAATTAATTTGTTCTCCTGTTGTCATCAGTTAAAGAAGAGGATGTAGAGACAAGTTGCATACCTGTATGCCAGGATGATCAGGTCAAAAAGCTGTGATTAATAAAGTCTTTTTGCTATAAATATATTCCAGACAATTCCATCTATTTTGTTCTCATCAGAATCAAATTATAGCAAATACTTGCTTTACCCAAGATCCTCTGTTCTCCAAGAGCCCTTCAGCATTACTTGTAGCACTACCTGGAAATACTAATGAATTTAAAAGTACCGAAAGAATTTAAGCTGATTACATTTAGTGCCTTTTTTCTTCTGAAGGTGTATCAGGCTCACTTGTCTTTCCTTAAGTGGAGCATTTCTGGAGGTCTTTCCATTTGCATACTTTGCATCTGATGCCTTCCAGGATAAGGTCTGTACCATTGACAATCTGCAAATTAGAAAAAAAAAAAAAAAAAAGCAAACTCTTATGTCAAAACTGAAGATGGAAAAGATGTGAAAATATCTTTAATGTAATCGCTATATGTAAGGCACATAGCAAAAAAGTCTGCTGAGGGAAGGTCAGTGATGAGCTCATTTCTGTGGAATTTTGGGTAGAGATATAAAAAATCATGTGAATGCTCCCCACCTCTCTCAACTGGAGAGATCAATGCTACAGCAAACCTTCGTACAGTCTTCTTGTTGGAAATGTAAATATTTGGCCTTCAGATAAAACCAGATAAAACCATTATTTCCAAAACCTTGTGAAGAATGAAAAAGGTGAATTACTAATGGTGTAAATGGTTGGCTGAAATGGTTTTGGTGTGCCAAGTGGCAGATGTAATATCATTATGTTGAACACAGCTTGGTAAAGCTGAGGACTGTAATCATTTTACGTTCTGAATAAGTTATTAAGGAGTGTAATAAAAAATAAAACTTCTAACACCTGCATAAATAGAGCCAGTGCCAGGTTTGAAGTGTGCAGGAGATAGACTTGCTGTGCAATGAGTACAAGGCATGTGGAACTTGTTGCCAAATGGTATTACAGTTGCTTATGGTTTAAGGAGAAGCTGGATGAGTTCATGGATGAGAAAGTTACTGGGGATTATTTAGAAACTAAAGGCAACTGAAAATATGTGGAGTATTAATAAGAGTAACTATTTGGGAATATTGTGCTCGGTTATCCTGTTCTTGGCCATCTTTTCACACCTCTGTTAGAAGTAGGATCTTAGGCCTAGTGGGTCTTTGCTTTGAAAGAGTACTGCAGTTCTCATGGTCTTTCCTTCCTGAACCCCATCTGCCATGTATGAAAGGTCAGTTACAAAAACAAACCAACAAATGTCAGAAAACAGAGTCTATTAGAAAAATCCTTTGGTGGTATGTGGGAAGAAGTCCATAGACCAGTCACGTACCCATCATATCTGGCTGTTGTCCCTTCCTCTGCAGAACAAGAAGACAAAGAAATGGTGGAAGAAAGACTAGGGCAGGGGCTCTAAATTTGTGCTCTTACAGAGGGTTGCAAGGAATTGCAGAGTCTGTTTCTTATCCCATGCTTTGCCTGGTATGAAAGGCGCATCTGGAACATCTGGAGGGGAGTGGGAGACCTCAGTTCCTGGTTTTACTCAGGGACTTGCATTCCCTGCTCCCTATTACATGCTTCTGAGTTCCTGCATCACTGCTCTCCATGCCCTGTGCCAGCATCATCGCTTTCCCTGGATTTGGGGCTGCTCTGCTCCATTCCCAGGCTGGTGTATGGAAAGGGGAGGAACAAGTGCTTCTCCTGAGGGCAGGACCTTTCAGATCTTGTTTCGCTGCTTTTGTACGAAGTGGCAGCCTGTCTTTTTTAGCTGAGATTAGCGGGCACAAGCTTGTCAGCAGGAGCACTCATTTCCTGGAAGCAGGATGTGGAAAAGGCAGTCATAGGGGGCAGGTTAAAACACAATCCAGTAAGAAGTTGTATGTACAAGGCAACATGGACTTTAAACTCTCCAGTAGCCTCCATATTACTATCAAACAAGCATTGCTGAAAAGTACGACATATGCATACTGGATCATCTTTGGGAATAAATGTCACATGGAGCCTCATTTTTACTTCAGTCAGTTGCTTCATTATACTGACCCTCTGTTTTGGAGGACCTGAATTTGTAGAGGCAGAATAGGTATTGATTTGCTTTCTTCTCTTCTTGAAAGAATAGGCTTTTGGATCTTTTTCAGTTTCTGAGGCTGTAAATCAAAAAAGTGTTGTATGGAACTGGGAGCATAGAGGTCTTTAACTTCTGTTTGTCCAGCCATTGGAGTATTGAAACAGTATGATTATGAAAAATCCTATCAAACTCCATCAAAATTTGCAGAGTTTTGCAAATTTTTTGGGTCGCAGTCAGTTAGAATTTTTAAAGAAGCTGTGTAGAATCCACACTTGCTTGTACAGGCACAGAGTAGCATGACCTGGCCCTTATATTGCAGAAACGTGTGTCTGAATAATGAACATGGGGAGAGGGCAGGGAGGAGGCTGCAGAGTTTACTTGTGTCCTCACCACACTGAATTAACGGAACAAACCCTCTGTTCTGGGCCACTGTGACCTGGAGGCAGCACGCAGTGGTCCTGCAGCACTTGGCAAGGATGAAAATGTCATCTGCTTTGTCCTTAGATGCTGTTCCAGGGGTCTCTCTTCCTGGTGGAGGAGCAGGCAATATGGTTGCACTTAGAAGGCTGTGATTCTTTTAATTTTAAGCAATAGTTTTTGAGTGGGTTTTTTCCACAGTCTGTTAGGACCATGGAGTTGTTTAGACTTCTAGTTAGTGGCAGAAGCAGCAGTGACACTCAGTCTGACACGGGCAATTAAGTGTTTTATTTTCAGGATTGGAAAGGCAAGGCTGCTTTAGAAAGAAAAATCAGAGGAGAATTATGATTGCCCATGGAACGTAGATAACACTTGTAATATTTAATATATATATACTTCAACAATGACTTGCATTGCAATGATTTAGGAATTGATTTGTAGAGGTGGGTTGTAATACTTCATGTTTTTAATTACAACTGATAGCACTGAAGCCAACAGCACAAAATAGTGTTATGGAAAACCAGCTAATTAGAGCCTTAAACACAAACCCAGCCCTCTCTAGAGGCAATGTTGTTAACAATTTTTCCATTGTTGTAGAGCATGGGTTCAGTTTTAGTCCATAATAAAATATGCTGAAATAGATTTCCTAGAATTGTCTGTGTGAATAATCATCTTCAGTGGCTGTGAAAGTATGGGGGAATATCTGTTTATACAAGTTGCACATTCTCTGGCAATCAGCTTTTACTCCTTTTAATTAGAATTTAAGTCTAACTGGCGTATTTTCCATATCGCATGTTGGAGTGTAGAAAACTCTTAACTATTTATGTGTGGAAGTTGCACTCTTAATTTCTGTCAAATTTCAGAACTTCACTTTGGATAATCCTGAGGTATTCTCAAAAAAGTTATACTGACTGTGATGTGACTTAGCTGATAACTCATATAAAAGCTCTTACGTAACGAGTCACTGAAGTTAATTGATACTTTAAGTACCCAAGTTGGATTCCACTATCTTATTTTATGTGTGTACATTATATTAATAACAAGAAAATATTTCTTAAATAATACTGTAAGTACTTCTAAATAGTAGGCTTTTGACCACTGTTACAGGCATAGCTTCTGAAATACATCCTTCAGTCCAATTGATTACCCCAGGTGTAGAAGGGAGGAGTACCTGCCTTGGGGCAAGAAGTTTTTTCTCTCCTTGTCAAAGGAGAAAGCAAAGATACAAGTGAAAAATAACAAAACATACCAAAATGGAGTGGCGTTTCCTAGGAATGCTGATATGGCTGCTAAGATAAAGATGCTTGCAAATTCTTAGAAATTATATTAATTTTGGAATTGTCTGGGAGGATATTAGCATAGGATTGTTTTTTGGTTAAGCAACCTAAAGAAATGCACCTTCACTGTATCTCCATCTAAATAAAGAAACCCAACAAAAACCACCAAAACCCCTATTTTGGCCCACAGTATTTTTTCTTTCTGAAAAACTGGGCCTAGCCTGAGCATCTCTTCCTTAGGCTCACTACTCAACCAGCAGGTTTTCCATTGACAAGGATGAGGCTGTTGTGAGCACTAGGAGAAATGGTCCTTGACCTTCTCAGCCTCTTGGAGGCAGTGGTTTAGAAATTGATAGCTTTTAAAGTCATGCTTTTGGGAGTCAATATATCAGCCAGGAATTCACCCAGCTAATGCTTTCTATTGTCTGTGGTTTTATGCGTAAAGAACTGTGTTTAGTTAATGCTTTGCTATTTCTTCCCACTTATTTAACCTTTGTTTTTGCCAGATGCAAGTGGCATCTTTTTGTTTTGTTAAACAGGCAATGATGGTGTGCTTCAAGTACTCCAAAGGTTTTCCCCTTTTAATGCTGTAAATAACAACAACAACAAAAATAACTGCAGTTGAACTTTTAAAGCTTTTTTTTTTAATCAGCAGTCCTGGAACTCAGGTGAAAACAATTGTTCTGTAGATTTCACTAAACCTGGTGCTTTTTGGTGCAGGTGGAGCTGAAGGTTGAGTGAACCTTTCACTGATAACATTTTTATGCGTGGCTTGTTCCCCATTACTGTTCTTTGTGACTTTGAGCATTGTTGGTGTTTCAGAGGCCAGGGTACTTGGGATTGCCATGTTTTGCTATGTAAAATTAATACAATTAAGGAGAAAACATATTTCGTCTTTTTAGTTTTGAGATGCTCTGATCACCTTTTCCACATCCTGATGGGTAGCACACAAACCCTGTTGAGGGAATAATTATCATTAGAGAGTAGTGCTGAGGAAGAACTAAACTTTATAAAGGAATGACTCAGGCCTGCAAAACCCTACACAGAGAAACCAAGCCAAGTGCTATGTAAACATGATTTCTGTACTGTCCCTCATGCCGTGGTTGGTCGGTGAGGGTTGACACTGCTGTGGAAAGCAGGAGTTAGCACACGCTGTTCCGTGACTTGCCTGTCAGCAGCAGGAAAGCCGCACGGAGAGTTGTGCCTCATGTCAAAACGTCGAGTTTTCCACTTTGCGTAAGCTGTTCCCAAGCTGTCTCATTTTCCTCACAAGTGGCATTTTGTGGAGAGTATCCCAACAATTTTATTTCTGAACAAATAAGGGGAAAATATCTTTATTCTCCCCACCGTGGAGAAAACAGCCGTTTTATGTCCACTCACACGAAATAAAACTACTTTGGCGCATTTGAACAGAGCCTCCTGAGCATTTCCTTTTCAAGACAGAGTGCTTCTCCCATGATCACAATTTGTAAGCTCCTCTTAGTAAGACCTGCTCATGTTTTACTTCAGAAGAGCTTGTGGGCCTGTGAGTATCCAAGGTCTACTGACATCCACACACCAGATCTGCTGTGGCATTTGGAGGTAGTTGAGAGTGGCTGAAGAGACCATATTCCTGTGTGGAGCTAAACTATGCACATGCTATTTTCTGCAGGGTTTGATCTGCACTGTTATGTGCTGTGCATTTGCTTTACCTTCCTATTTAAGAAGTGTTAGATGGAATTGTTTTTCAAATATAACTGCTCAGTCTCTGCTTTCCAGATGATGTATTACAGTGTTAAACTTCTGGTTTAAACATCACTTAAAATCTGAACCGCACAGAGTTACAGAGCCCAGTTTCACCCCGAGGAGTTCCTGTAGAGCAGGTGGCAGGACACTGGCAGGTTAATTTATGTAGTAAAGCCTCCAATTCCATCATTAATTCTGGACTGTCTACTGTCTACTGTCGCTGTTCTGTGGCTAGAACTTAGAAGTTGCCATCGGCATCATGAAAATATGGGATAGAAATCAAGACAAATGGTCATAAGTGGAAAAACTTGGGGCTTTAATCTAAAAGTTAGTTTCCAGTTAACAGCAAGAGGAGGGTTGTTGTTTCACGTACAACAGTGGAAGTGTAATTTCGATACAGGATTTTGCAGCTTTATTTGTTGTAAATTGCATAAACAAGTAGAAGAAAGGATGGGGAGAGTAAAGTTAATTTGAGAAGAGATAACTCTTCTGAGACAAATCTTAAATCTTGCTGAAACTAGAAGGTTAAAATAGTACTCACTGAGCATTAAATTTAACTTTTCCAGTATTTATTTCCTGTAGGCTGATTAAATTGTCTAGTCTCAAGGGAAGCAAGGGGTTTTTCGACATTGTGGTAATGCTTGGTATTCAATATCCAGTTTAGGTTGTTTGTTTAATGATTCAATATTGGTGATGAATCTTGGTAAGTGAAACTTTTTGCTTATACATCTGAGTTGTTGTTGAAAATTGCCTTAATATCTGATCTTAAGAGTGTATATATACATACATTTATGTCTTACATACTTGTTTTTCAATAAATAGTATGATTCCATAATACATCTCTGTTTGCAGTTTCATAATTATATTGCCAACGTTTATAAGACTCCACGGGACAAATTTTAAACCATCAATATGGTGTCCAGTAAAATATTCTTAAGAGCTTTGATTTTGATTGAAAAAAATTACCATAATGCATAGGAAAAGATAATGGCTATTCTTCAATCAGCTACTTCCTAGTCTCCTGTGACCTTTTAACTCCCAGGCTATCAGATAAGGTTTTCCAGTTAGCAGCTGCATTCCCTCTCAAGAGAAAGCTCTGATAAATTAATTTGAATTGGAGTTTTTTCTTGACTTACCCATGAATGTTTTGAGGTGTCTTTATTGAAGGATGAAAGACAAGAAAATAAGGGAAGTTTCAGGCAATATTTATTGGGGCAATTAAAAAAAAAAGGTTGCTTTTTCAAACATGCATGCTGCTTGAATGAAACCTGCATCAGGTGCTTATATCTCATAGCTGCTTGTTTACATATTTGCCTTCTGTCTAATTTAAGTCCCTTTAATCCGGTTACTGGGAACTGCATGCACTGAAACCGAAAGGCAAAATGTCATCTTGTAGTGGAAAGCTGAATAGCAAATGGGCATAGGGCAGCTCAGGAGAGCAGTGAGGGGGGGCAGAGGGGTGTAGAAAAATAAACTGGTTGGGCAACACAAACCTGGAGAGCTGAGAGAGGAACCAAAGAAAGGTGAAGTACCTGTAAACGATGTGGTTGTGAGAAAATGTCATACGTGCAGCCTTGGAAAGGGGAGAAATGTAAGGATTAGATCAAGGGGGAGAGAAACCATGAGTGGGATGTCAGAGACATGAGAGCTGAGAAAAGATGAAAGAAAATTGTGGAGACAACATCCTTGTCTCTTGTAGAAAATCTTGGACAAATAATGCTTATTGCCCCTGATAACAATGCCTCATTTGGGCTCATGATTGTTTCTTTGCTCAGAAGTAGCAGTTCCCAAAGGGTTGCTCTCAATTAAATACTACAGCTTGTAGTTTTTTTGGCAATTGTCTTTATTTAAACATAACTGCAGTCATGGAAGGGTGAAATGGTTGTACAAGACAAGCCCTCGCTGGAGTCTCAGGACAGAAGGATGTCATGAGCAGTGTGAAAGTACAGCTGCTAACTTTATGTTCATACAAGTTGACTTTAACTTGTGTAAGTGGGGCCAGTCCTGGTTGGAGTCGGTCTCTGATGCATTTCCACTTGTGACAGTATCTGCCGAGCACTGGAATCCTCCCACTGTACCTGCTCTGTGCTTCTGCCAAGGATTCACTGCAGTTCCAGCATTGGATCTGTGTGTGTGTGTTACTGTGGGTAAAAGCCTGGGCTTCCCTACCATGTTGTTTGACTGTATCCTACCAGAGTGAACATGTTGATCTGCTCCCAAACCACTGGGACCTCTTATGCTTCAAGATTTTGAAAATTGCTCCCAGCTGTCTCTTGATCTCCTCCAGAATGCAGATTTCCAGCCCTGAATATGCACGGTGAGAGTGCTGTAAAACCTGTAGGTCTAAAGCTACCTGGATCCTTCATACAGTCAGTGGAAAGAGGGAGTTTGCTCTGCAGGATGGAAAGTTCAGTGGCTACATCCAACTTGCTTTCTAGGAAGACTGATAGCTACTTGGGGAACCAAGGAAAGCAGCACATTATGGTAAATTATTATTTGTGAACATCCTGTGAAATGTAATCTTCCAAACCCTGTCATTTACCAATTCCCGATTTGCTTTCTGCCCATGTGGTTTTAGCAGCATTAGTTGCACTTGGCCGGTTTAGCAAACATTTTTTGTCATTATATCTATTTGCTATTACATTCTTCCAAGTGTAAATCATGGAAAGTGAAATCATTAGGCAGTTGAATAGTAATAAAAGTATCTCAACCCGGTGTTCTGGAAATACCTATACAGCCATTTATAAAAAGAATACAATGAAAGAAAGAATAAAGGAATATCAGAGGAAAAATAAGTGTTTCTGCAAGTTTTTAAAGCAGCTGTACATTTTAATAGTTTTCTTTTTCACCAAAAGAAATTAATATTTTTTCAGTTTGATGAATTTAATAAGTAGATGATACTATACAGAATTTATAGTTACAGCTTTTTTAACTGCAGCTGAGTAAATTCTCAAAGTATTTGTTGTGTAACAAAATGAAAGATGATAGTTTTTAAAAAATATTTCCTTGGGATGGAGCAAGTTTTCTTATAGCTCTCAGACTTTAAGATATTCCATGAATAAACAAGGTCTTGTATCTTTTCTCATGGATATTGTTCCTTCTGGTGAGTTTTTTAAACAGTGTGTTAAAGTGGAGCATGTCATCCTTTTTCACTGTATTTTTTAACCAAATTCTTTCACATGTGAATTCAGTACCATTAATAAATGGTTGTAGTCTATTATTAAATAGATTATATTAATAAAGCATTCTTAATGCATTTACCAAGCATCTTAATTAATATTGGTAAAACCTGTTTTTGTTAATATTACCAGTTTCCAATATTGCACATTTTACCATTTTATCAATTACCTTGAGAAGTAATGCATGATTCAGTTCCAGCTGGCTGGGTCTTTATCAACCCTGCTCAAGGCTGCCGGCTGTCAGGGTCTGATGCCTCCCATGCTTGTACTGTGCCTTTACCTGTTGAATATCATTTTGATGACAAATGTAGTGAAAGTTTCTGTATGGAATAATACTTTTACACCATGGCAACAGTAACAAAACATTACTGCTCTTCCTGCGCTCATTTTCATTTACTGGCTAGAAAAGCAGTTTGTGACTGGGGAGTCGGATAGACTTGGGAAAGCTGAGAATTGAGCCTTTTCTGGGTTGTCTGGTTTTTTATACCCTTCAGTAGATCTCAGGGCTCAGTATAGGTCAAAAGGTCCAAGACAAAAATTATGCGTAGATTAAAATTAACTAGTACAACTAGAATGCATAGAATCATAGAATATTCTGCGTTGGAAGGGACCCACAAGGATCATCCAAGTTCAACTGCTGGCTTTGCACAGGACAGCCCCAGGAATCACACAAACTCCCCCCAAATAAATAAGCAAAACATCTAAATAACCCATCTTTGGCATAAAGATACATAGAACTTTTTTCTCCTCAATAATAGCCCTACAGTTTTCTATTGTAGCAGGTTAAATTGAGCCTACTATTGGGACATATGTCTGTAGAAAGGTTGTTCAAACACTTCCTTTGCTCTAATGATACATGCTGTTTCTAAAAGCACAGCATTCTAAAAGCATTCTAAAAGTACAGCTCCACAGTGCTCCGCTGGGCTGGGCTGGGCCGGGCTGCTCCTGGCCAGCGTGCTGCGGACAGAGACCCGCGGAAGTTGGCTGGCAGCATGAATAACTGGCTGGAGGGGCAGAGGTCAAAACATCTGATAACTGGGCCTTCTAGTACTTTCCAGCAGTAACTGCAAGAGGTATTAATTTTGTCTGTCAAAACAGACTAAAGATGTACTTAGGCACTGAAGATTATTAATTTAAATTATGAAAAGGCTGAAGTTACAGTGATGGATGTTTTGGAGGATGCAAGAGGGGACTTAGTTCTATTTAAACATGAATTCTGAGCTGTTGTAACATCCCTTACTGTAAAAAGTGGAATTGCTGAGCTGCAAGATTTGTTTTCTGAAACTATGCTTAGGACTTATCCGGTCTTCTGCTTCAACGGCATTTCTCAGATTAGGGAATTTAATCTTTTTAAGCCTGGCTGTTTAGTCAGTGGTGACCCTTGTGGCAATTGTGGCATGAGAGCTTTCCATGCAGCTCTGAGCTTTGGCTGGATCCTGTGGGAGCTTTGTAGGTTACATGAAAGGGACTCAGACCTCCAAAAGGACATCCTCTAGAGTGCATTTCCTCTAGGAAATGCAGGTTAAGTGCATTTATTCTTCTCAAGGATACTTTGGGCCCACCAGTAGGTGAATTTGTCTTTATGAAAGGCTGTTTTGTGCACCAGACATTATACACTTCAGATCTCAGCTTCAATGAAATGGCAGTCATAGAGCAGATGTTAATACCCTGTAAATTGTGGTCTGTTTCAATTCCAATTCAGCTTCTTTTTCTTCATTTTAAAGAACTATCTTAGATGCCTCAAGCAAATACAATTTAATTATTTTAAAGATTAATTTTTAACAAGTAATGGTGGAACACATCATGCAATTGCCTTTTTAGCAGTTTTCTGGTCTTGCCACGTGAGATGCAGTTTGTGTGGAGTCTTCGTCAGTTTGTTACAGGAAAGGGACCCATGCTGAAGGGTCCCTTTCACAACTGATTTTTGTGCTCTTTCTTGTAGGGCCTGTTACAGGGTCCTTTTATAAACATAGCTCTTTAAAAAAGCTTCATCAAGGTGTACTTAAAATGCATAATGTGAATTTGAAGTAAAGCTACATTGGTGTATTGTCTGGGGGGAAAAAGAGGAGACAGAGGTTTTGCAAATCTTACTTTACGGTCTCGCCTTTGTACGCCTTGTGGTTGTTTCTTGGCTGTATTTTTTGTGTGTGTGTGTGTGGTTTCAGGGTTTTTTTGCTTGTTTGTTTATTTGTTTTTTTGTTTTAAATTGTGTTTTTGTTTGTTTTTTATTTCTCCTCTGCTCCTCTCTTCTTCCTCTGTTTTCTAACTATTGATCTTGCAGAGTAAAACCAAATTTTATCATGAATGGGGCAGAAAATAGCCATCAACTAGTAAGGAGTTACTGCTAGTAGATCCATGCTTTTGGAATATTGAAGTTCTTTCCCCATTTTATTCACTGCATGTTTAATGAGTGCTTCAAAAGTCATAACCTTCAGGAATTTCTATGTAGCTTTCCCCATCTTCTAAGAGAAGAAAGTCTAGGAAAAACTTGGGAAAGGGTTTTGTAAAATACCCTCTCAGCTGATTGGGATAAAACAATTGGGAGTGCATAAGGATATATGCAGACATCTTATCTAAGTTTAGAACTTGGTTTGAACTTTGAGATATATTGTTCTTTTAGATATGCTTGATCCCATTACAGCCTTTAAAATGTTCAAGGCCAGGCATTTTTGAACAAAAGTGGTGAATAAGTGACTTGCATTTAACATGAGTATGAGGCTTCTCCACCCTAGGAGTTCCTATCTCAACCTTGATTAAATAGCCCCTCCAGGAGGGCCCTGTAGACTCAGACAAAGGCTTGGTGTGTGTTTGCTCAGAGCGATACTGCTGCTTTCTGCAGATCTTTGCAAACTAAGGACTTTTTAAAGACTTCATGGCTACAGACATCTTGGCACAGAAGGGGACTTTGTGAAAAGCACATCTGCTGTCTTGCAGCAATGTAGCCTTTTTATAAGAGACATGACATATTTCTCCAACATGCATGGTTTGCCTGTTGGTAAGGTCTATATAGTTCACATTTCCATGTTTCTGAGCATATTCCAGGATGCTTATGAATACTTCTGTGGTATTCTCTCTCCCCTCTGGCTCCCTCCAGTCTCCATTAGTAAAAGATTGTGCACATAGTTAAAAACTTGCCTTGGATTTAACAAGTTTCCTTTTTGGAGAAGGATTGCATTTCTTGTGGTGAGACAGAATTTCTCTTTTCTGCAGTGTACATGACAAAATGCAAGGCTGGCTGATTGGTGAATTCAGCAAAAAATAAAATAATTTATTCCAATATTTTGAACTTTAAAATGCCACTATCTGTCTTACTAGCACCAATCCTTGATTTATGGCAGTTCCGCTTGCACAGGGATTGCAATGTCTTCTAGTAAGAGTCACTGGCCTGTTCCTATCCCTTCCTTGCACAGACTAGATGGCTGTGCAGTATTAGTAGAATGTAAACTAGCAGTTTAAATGAGATAACTGGGATTAGTCATCTGGATGGAGAAGATTTAAAGTCACCTTTATTAAGGTCCTTAGAATTGTGAAGTAGGCAGCAAAGCCATTATGGACAAAAGGAGAAATGAAAAATGGGAAATAGATACAATGTAAGAATGAATTTGGTTTATGTTTTGGGTATTTCAGAAGAAATAAAGGCATTATATTGCCTTTCATAGCTCTGATCAGCATGGAGGTTTCCTTGTGGCAAGAGGTAAGAAAAGCATACCATGAAATAATTTCTTTGTAAACACAGAGTTTCATAGCAGTAAGAAATACTTTTGCTGTGGAAATCAAGTGCAGGAAATGTGCTTTCACACTAAATGTATCTATATAGCACCACGTGTGTCCAAAAGACTTGCTTAAAGCACCTTTCATCTCACTATATTTATATTACAGCAAAAAGACTTTTGTATAGGGCCAAAAGACTGAGTAGGAAATACAGATTAAGGCTCAATGGATCTACACAAGTCCTGTCTAATCAAGGTGTTGCAATATTGAAGTAATAAACTCTCCCCACAACTTCATGTCCTGGAAGTAGTCTATGCTGAGTTTTATTCTTGGCTCATAGCTTACTATTTCCACCTCCTCAGTCTGATAGCTGTTGTCTAAGAAATATTGGAATTTGTCTTTATTTTTGGTCATTTCCTCTCCCTTATGTGCAGTATCATGTCACCCAGTTCTCTTCTGCTACCAAATGTAGCTTTTCTCCTTTGTTCTAGTGTAAGAATTAAGGGGTTTTTTTTCATTGTAATTTTCAGTAATTAAACTGATTAGAATTAAACTGGTGGGGAAACTGCATTTGATTACACAGGCAATACAGAGGAGGTAAAACTCATCTAACTAGGTTCCTTTCCAGCCTTTAGGCTTTTAATAGCTAAGTTAATTTCCTAGAGGAGTATGGGCTGATTGAAGGGAAAACTATAATCATTAATTGCAGTAGATTTAATTTGTTTTAAGTATAAAGAAAAGACTGCCTGCGACTTTGGGGGAAGAAAAGAGCCATGCTTCAGTGCAGTCCCTTATTCCAGCCAGATCACTGTGGGTTTTGCTGCCTCTAACATAGTCTGGTAACATTTTGGGACTGTTAATGTGTTTTATACATATTGGTAGGAATGATATCAGCATTGCGTGAGATAAATAAACAGGACGTCTTTTCCTGCAAATAATGACCATAAACTTGTGCTGGGTATTTAGTCATGTGGGCTTTGAACTGCAGTCTCCCTGCCTGATGCTTTGGGCTCAGCAGATCCTCTCTAGCTCCACCGAGCCACCTCTTTGCTGATGTGCATATAGAACGTGTGATTGATGTGGCTGCTTTTCAAGAGAAAACAGAATTTTCCATATTCACTAAAGTTTGGGGGGTTTTATTGTCATATAATTTATTTCTCCCTGATGGTTAGAGCTTGTGACTGGTGTTCTGGGGCCTCTCTCTATTAATTGCCACTAGAAAAGTAATTTTATATAGAGCTATAAAAGATGATTCATCATTTTCTTTTCTGAACAGCTATAAAAACATACTTTACCTGCCTCACAGATGTGCTTATGTGTAGCATAAGATGCCTGTGATATCCTTTGACATTGCTGGTCTCTGTATTCATATAAACAACGTTTGTACTTTGCCTAATTTTGCCTTTGTTTTCTTAGTACATTTTTCAGAATTACTCAGCTGCCTCATAAATCACTCTAGCAGTATTAGAATAGTGAACTGAAGTGTTTGCTCTGCACAGATTAGATTATAGTGTCCTTGTTTATATTTCCTAGACGTGGAATAGACCACTGGGAGTTACATGCTAATCCTGGATTCAGATGGTCTATGTGAAAGCTTGGAGCTTCTTAAGATCGTTATTTTTCCTCGAGGTAAAGTATAGAAGGAAAAATAACTCATTAAAATATCATCTCATTAACAGCAAGGCATTAGAAAGTTGCTCTAGATGGACTGCATATATTGCAGCATTTTGAAGAAAAGTGTTTCAGCTTGGACTAGTGTGGTTTTTGGACCAACGTTCATCCCAGCAGGGTTTTTGAGCTACATGTATTTGTCTTCCTTTTGCCTTACAGAAAGATTGGTAAACCAAAAGCACAGAAGCACTTTAAAAATGCTCAGTAACAGCACAAAAAAGGAGCAGCATACTTTGAAGTGATTAATCAGCTTTCCCCAATTTATCTTTGGTTTATTTATCTTTAGAAATTGTTTGTAGGATTAAGCCACAGTCCTTTTTATTGAAACTCTCAGTGAGAATACTTTGTAGGCTATACAAAATAGCTCGTGATTGAGTTGTGGCCCAGGCAGAGGGGCAGATATGTTCTATTACTTGTTTTACGTGCTGATACTACTCCTGAATTAGTGGGCAAACTGTGACTAGAAGCCATGAAAAAAAAAAGCAAAAATAGCAAGTATGAGCAGTTCTTGCGGTTTTGGGTAGTGGTTATGGCTGAAAGGATTTGTGGTGGAAGTGCTTGTGGTGATGGTGGTAAATTAACCACAAGCATCTTGGCCACCAGAGGGTGAATTCATATCATCTGTCTTGGGTTCACAAAACATAGATGTCCCACATTGCCACTGGACAGTGCCTGCCTGTCATCATCGGCTGTGGAGGGAAATCAGTCTTCCACACGTGTTCTGCATCCAGAAGTCTTGTCTCACCTAGACTATGGAAATATGTTGCCTGACTGGGAATCGCCCTACATGACAAGGTGTCATGTGTCTTGCTTGATACAGGCAACCTTTCCATATCTAAATTGACCAGTGGAATTAGCAGGAAGCAAGGACATGAAATTCTAAGGATGACCAGTGGTGCCTATATGATGAAGTTATTGATTAGGAGTTGCAACTTGATGATTATTTTTCTGTCTGCACGGCATTATCAGTGTTCACAGTGCAACATCCTGCCCTCCTGTTGTGCTTCACAGAAAATGAAAGCCCCTTGTCCAGCATAACCTCAGTAAATTTTTCATCAAAGCCTTAATGCTGCTTCTGCCAGATACTACCTGCTGGAATGCACAACCTTATAACAACATTGCCTGTTTGCTGCAAATTTTTGGATAATAGCTTTAATCTGCCTTATCTTTTAAAAAGTGCCTGTAATCGTAGTGTTAAAGAGGGATCTTAAGAGTTTAACAAATCGACTCATTGCTTTATTACTCAGGCAGCCATGGGGAGCACAAGGGGCAGGTACACAGGTGATGGCCAGGGAAATGGGGTGCAGGGCACTGTTTGCTAGGGAAATAACCACACAGCACAGCTCGATCTGATGGTTGTTGGGATAAAACAACTATGAACCGTGAGCATCTGCAGCTAGGAAAGATTAGAAACCCTCCACAAGCTGACAGGAACAAAGAATTGTCCCACACAATCTAAAATCTGTCATTGCCAGGGATTTCATCTGGGCTCTTGGCTCTGTCATGCCTTTGAAAATATCTTCAGGCCTTCCTATCATTTTGATTATTTGTGATCTTCCTTTTCTTTAAAGTTCCTGAATAGAGTTTTTGGGGTTTTCAGGGAATGTGAAAATCGTCAGCTAACAGGTTTTTTTTCAAACTTTAGTTTATGTTTCTCCATTTTAAGATGTGTCATGGACTGTACATTCCAAAAGCAATAAAATGGAGAGGATGATCGATCTAACTAAGCTGACTTACTTTTATGATAAAAGGGAAAGTTTCTGATGTCTCTGATAGAGTAAGTTGATGGCTACACTTTATTCTTACTGTCTTTTATGGTCTTCTCCAGATTTTTTTTAGGCTATAGCTTTTTGAAACAGAGAGTTAAGAAGAAGTATGGATAGTATATTTGACAGCAGGATACAGTAATATTTGGGACAGTATTATTAGAGGCAGGGTATGATGTGCAGTCCGTATTTTACCATAATGCATTATTTCTGGTTTGACTGAAATGCTGAGGTTATTAAGTTCCACTTTCCCTTACAAAGGAATACATGACTGTCGTTATACAAATATTTAGCCCTATAGAAACAGTTTGGGCCTATGTTTGAAAACAACACCCCCATGACTTTAAATACATAACCAGATCCTCTGCTTCTTCTGTAATGTGGCTCCCACAGACCACAGTGGGAGCTGCTTTTAATTTCAGGCTATATAAAGAAAGGATCATTAGGGAGGTGATGCAACACGATCATGTGCAGAGCATGTTACACTCACCCAGTTGGACACATTTTAAAGTCAACTTCAGTTCTTTGCAGGCTCTTCAGCTCCTACAAGTCTGCGCTAGTTGCTTGCAGGAGCTTGTAATTCATTGTCAAAATCTTCCTTCCAGGCTGCTCTTGCAAAAACAGTGCAATAACAGCTTGCCTTCCTCTAACTTGGAGGCAAAAGTTGCAAGTGAAGTCTTGTCTGTGTAGCTGAAAAAACCAAACCATACCAAACCAAAACACCAGGGCTGTTTCTGTTTTGTAGGAGATCAGGTGTGCCTTTTTTCTTTTTTTTTTTTTTTTTAACTGAATTGTTCAGAAGTGTTAATACCCTAAAAAAAAAAAAATGGTGATGTGGACATGTGCTACTTTAACTTGAAAATGCACCCACTGAGGTCGCCCTGCAGCTGGAGCCATGACTATCCTCACATGGCTTGCCTGTGAGTAAAACAGGAGCAGAGTGGGATGTGCCTGCACCACAGGGAAACTCTTCCTGCTGGTTGCCCCATGGAAAAATGGCAGGACAAGGCCCCAGGTAGCTTCTTTCCAGCAGTGGTCTTTGATTTCATAACAAATTAGGGTTTTTAAAATTGATTTGAAGCCTGAATGTTAAATATTAATGTTTCAGGACTGAAATATGTTAGTTTTTCTTGCCTTTTGTTTTCATTTTTCAGAGGGTAACTGTTGCTTTAATACAGCTTTTTGCAGTCTGACATTTTCCTTGGAGAAGTTAAATATTAGGCAGTTTTTTTTGTAGCAAAATATTGAAATGAAACCTAGTTTTATTTATATATAGCTACACCATAAGTACCATAGCTATGTTTTAAAAATAGAAGAAAAAGGTCATAAGATACACGTAGACTTTGGTAGGTTCAGAGCGGGCTGTAATTTTGAAAAGACAAAGGCAACAAAAGCTTGAACTTCACTCTGATTTTTTTTTCTTGTTTTCCATATAACATATTCTAGTTCCTTTGGGATACTGGAAAGATGCATGAGTTTTATAAATTTCACTAATTATTTTGCAACAATTACTACCAAAACTGTTTTTCTAATTGTGCTAGTAGAACCTTGGACCACGTCTTACTTTATTTTGCATAGGCTTTTAAATATTGATAATGATTCTACTTAAATGGATTAATTATATACTGCAACACTTTGATTCCCTTTAATGTTACATTTAAAAACCACACAAATGGCCTAAACTGTGTAATGAAGAATGGGTTTTAGTAGACCTGAATATTTTTGTCCTCGTTATTCTGCGCTGAAGGAAGTTCCTGTAGCTTTACATTTCAGCTTAGCTAGATTGTTAAATACCTTAATGATCTAGAAGGCAACTTTTAAGTGGCTGAGCAAATCACAAACTGATGCACAAAATGTATCAAATCTTAATTAATCTCTTTCCCTTTATCATCTTGTAGTGCGTGTGACAATTTCTCACCCTGTGTTTTAGAATGAAATTGTTCCTGGTTTGTGCTTTTCTGATGTTTCCCAAAATGAGAGGAATGGGGAAAATGAGCATGGCTTCTGCAGAGGGGCACACACAAAACATGACCATGGATCTTTCTGTGCTGACCAGCCACTTTTAGCCTTTTCTGACTTCTTCCCTGCAAACTGCAGGTTCTGATTCAACAAGTCTGTCGTCTTCTCCCTCCCAAGGATGACATCAGCCTCATCAAACAGGTTCTTCTAACTGTCCTTCTTGAGGCACTGGCAGGAAACCTTCTCCTTCTTCATCACTTTCTTGCTTTTCTTTTGAAATAGATGGTCATGTCCAGCTCAAATTAATACCAATGGATAGGTATGAGAAGTATGAATTTCATTGGTCGGAAAGTGTGAACTGCTGTTTTTGCAAAAATTTCACCTGGAAGTGCTTTGTGAAGTTGTGTTTGGGACCATTCTTAAAAACCAAGTTCATTTGGTTTTTGGGATATTCTTTTAAGTTACATTTTTTTTTGTTGTGGTTGTCTGAATTCCCCACCAAGAAACAATTTTGGTGGAGCCCTCAGGCTACTGTAAAGTTTAGGCTTCTTTTAAAGCTGCAGCCTAAACTTCAGTCCATATGGAAGTTTATACAGCAGCATTTAGGAAGTAGTCTGGGCCAAACACCTTCTCTCATGGATTTTTCTTAGGATACGTTAGTCAACTTCAATTTCTGTTAATTTTCTTTCTCCCTGCATTAAAGCAATTACTGTATTTCACTGTATGGTAAAATACCTGTCATTCTGCTCCCTCTGCTTTGAAGTTGTGCCTCCAATTAGGCCAAGTTGAAGGTGTTATCCTGATAGCTGTGTGCTCATTTCTGTGCCATGCTGCTGTCTGCTGCCTTACCTGCCTTGGGTCTTAGGTGCATTTGGTTGCTTTTTTTTTTACTCTTCATATCAGATTTCAGACATGCTTTGCATATGAATGATTAAGCTTAATGGATGTAATAGATAACTTTAAAAAATAACCTTCTTGCATAAATGCATATCATGTATTGAGTTGGTAATGTATTAGAAAAAGAAAAATAACTGAGACCTTATGACAGTTATTGTTTCTTTATTGAATTCACAATGTTGTGAAGGCAATTTCCTTGACAGGATCAACTCCAGAGTACTTACTAGTATGCTGATTATTTTTTTTCCCCTTAATCTACCTCTGACATACCTTTTACAAGCTTGAAATTATTGACAATGACTGGTTTATTTGCAAACCTTAATTTAAAAAAATCTGTTCTCTGTACAGAATTTGAGAGTGGGGAAGAGAATATCACAGGTTGTGACAAGTGAGCCACAAGGCCATTTTAATGGTTCCAAATACAAAACCTGTGCTTCTAATTGCACAAAGCCTTCCATTAAGGTTTTTTTTTCTTTTAATCTTTAACTTGTACTATGCCGTTTCTCTATATCTAAAAAAAAGTAAGACATGGAAAACTCAATTCCTTCTGTAGTATCCCACATCATCTGTTTTGCTAAAACAAAGATGATGGAAACTTCATGAGCTGAATTGTTTGGTCATGCTTCTGGGGATCTTGGCTTTTTAGAAAGAGACCTTGAAGTTGGTACTTCCTATAATGAATAAAATGAGACTGGGTAAACATTTGTGTCCATTTGCAGAGGGGGTTTATGGGGAGAAAAAGAGATTTTCTAGGAATGAAGCTAAAGTCTTTTGAGTGTGTATTGAGAGTATGATGTGCTCTTGATCACACATTAAAAGTAAGAAAACCTGGAGAGGAGCAACTTGTTTGTAGAAATCTTCTACAAATTGTTCCGCCTGTATTCTGGAGCTGTTTGTGGGGTATGGTTGCATAAGTGTTTTAAGTCAATCTTATTTGGCTACTTAAGTGTTTTAAGTCAATCTTATTTGGCCACTTAGGCCACTTAGGCCTAGTGGTTTCCTAATTTCCAGTAGTCTCTGCTTTGCATCATTAGCCACTGACATAACTTTGCCAATCTGTCCCAGTCTGTTGTTAGAATGTTATTTTACCTCTCCTGACTGCTGTGGCTTTATATGCAGGGAAGCATTTTAAACAGAGTGGTGACTGTGTTTTATTTACTGTACCTGCTGCAAAATGACTTCATGATCTTTCAGCTTGAAGCTTTTTACTTTAAGGCACCCAAACACATCTCTCGCTAAAAATGTTTGGATGTACAAGGTGCAGCTGTTATCTCACTCCTCTTTGTTCTCTCTGGTTTCTTGAGAGAAGATGAAATGAAATGCAGTGACAGGTAAAGATGTCTCACAAAACATGTAGAAGAAATGTAACTTCCCATTCCATAAATTACTGTTACTCTGCTCACCAGCTGCCTCTTATGATGTTTTATTGATGAATAAAAATAGTGTCTGAGGCAAAAGAATGTCTTGCATCTTACAATACTGCCAGTTATAAAGTTGTCTCCTTGAATAAATTTCACAATTAGAAAGTATTGACAAAAATATTCAATCTTTTTTACATCAAAATAAGCTCAAACATCTGCTGCCAAAGTCAGACAATATCAACTAATCTTTTAGAGTTATATTTTTATTATACTGACAGATGCATGGCTGCATGACATAGATGTCAATTTAAGTTACTAGTGCCATTAATACTTGACAAAGACATGCTCCCAGAAGAATTTATGTTCTTAAATTGTTGTCAGATGAGTATGTGCCAACAAAAAGCAAACAGTTATTCAGCCGTGTTGTTAACGAAGCTAAAAGTGTGTTATCTCCAGAGATATCACAAAAATTGCTATTCACATCTTTCCTATTCTCTAAATTCCTCAGAACTGACAGCAGAAAAAAATAATTCTGTGCCTGCAATTGCCTCCCATACATATATCCTCCTTCACATTTTGTATGTTCTGGCTAGCAGTGCAGAAGATTTTCGTTTGAGTTTCGTTTGAGGTGAACTTCTTCAGCATTCAATTGCTTTCCTCAAAATTTCAAATAACATTACTGTTTGGTAAGAATGTTGTTGTAAAGAGAACAGTGAGGAAACCACACCAGAGTTTCTGATCTGCTTATTCAGTCAAAAAACTGTTGGAAAGTGATACAACATAACTCTTTAAGAAGTCTGAGATTTAAAACATTGATGTCCAGTTCTTATTTGTCAAATGTACTGGTACATTCATTATTAAAATTTGTACATTTTAGTAACCTGAGCTTTCATTGTGAGTATTCCATCATGAGCAACTAAGCTTATTTTAAATTCTTTCCTTCCATGTTTTTTATTTTCTTTACTTTTTTCCCTTCTCTCCCCAACACTAGTTTTTTTGAAAGAATTTTGTTTCTTAAAGCAAGAGTTGAATTCTCAGGGTACAGCACACTAGTGTTCACTGGGTTTCTTTAGCAGGGCTTCCTGGTGCTTTTAAAAAGCATATTTATCTAGTCCACTGAGGTTTTAAGTAACTTGAAATACTGAATTTCTGGTTGAATCTGGGGCTGTAAACATCTCAGTAAGGGCTAATCATTATCCTTAGTGATTAGCTACTGTTTTTTCATTGAAGTGATTTTTTTAGAATGGATTTTTTCTTAAGGATGAGGCTGAACTTCATAGAAAGACTTTTTCTGCTAATGGTTCTAATGTCCCTATTAAAAAGTAAACCAGACCTAAAGGACTGAAAGCCATCTTAACACTTCTAGATGTATTTCTGTTCACTGTACTGAGACAGTCTGTGAAGATGAGATCTCTCTCTCAGAATGCAGCATTCAAGTCTCCTTTTAAAGCAGTGGTGATGCACAGTATCTCTAGAGCTGTAATTTGTGTCATCCTGAAGCCACCATTTAAAGGACACCACAGGAACTGGTCCCCAGATATGATGCTCTTCTTTTTACTTTTTTAAAAAAATTGAAGCCTATGTTACTGGTGTAGGCAAAAATATTTAAAATTAGATGAACTCTCACCTCTGCTGCCTCTTTAGGGCCATTGCCAATGATGTTTTGGATGGGGCTCTATCAATGCATGTTGTTTTTCAGTCTGGCACAGCAGACTGTAGTCTGCTGGCTGCCTGACCACTCTCTGTATATATTAAAATAATATTTCAAGTTTCTACTGTGGGTAGATTTTCAGAGTTAATGCCCAGGAATCTATTGTGGACTCTAGTTTTTAAGGAGGCAATTTCAGAGAGGTTGGGCAGGTCACTTTGATAGGGTGATGCGGGGAATGAAATGAGGTGCAAGAAGCCTTTACTCACATTTCTTTGGAGCCCCTCTTACTCTTATTTCCTTTCTTTTATTGTTCTTTGCCTTGGTAACTTGGTAGCAATTCAGCCTTCCTGTTTCCTCCCACCCCAAGTCTCCTGTGACTTGAGAATCTTGTACAGCTTTGGAAAAGAGAAGTAAGAGCAAGGGGTTAGCCAAGATGGATTTACAATCTGCAGTCATAAAATCATAGACTCTTAGAGTGGTTTGACTTGGAAGGGACCTTAAAGATCATCCCATTCCAGCTGTCCTGCTGTGGGCAGGTATTCTGGGGTGACACCTTCCACTTGATCAGGTTGCTCAGAGCCCTGCCCAGTCCAGCCAGGAACCCTGCCAGGGATGGGCCATCCATAGCTTCTCCGGGCACATGGTGTAAAGTGTTCTGCCTAAGGCTGGGCGTGCCCTGAGTGAGAGGACTTGCAGTGGTGTAACCTCTGGGGCAATTTGGACTCTGTCAGGTTTGGAGGTTGAAAGCTTCCTGGGACCTTCTGCTGGTTGCTCATACAGCTACCCATAGTTAAACCTCTACAGCAGGAGCAGCTTCCAAAGGGTTTTCCAAGACTTGGTCATTTGGGAGTATTGATGGATAAAATGCAGCTGCAGATAAACAGAGGGACTGAGAGGAGAGGCCATGCTTGCTCCACCATGATACGATGTGATTGGAGCCATGGGGCTGTGCTGACCTCTGTGTGGGAGAAGATTCATTAGGTGCTAAGTGACAAGTTACTTCTGTAGTGGTAAGACTTTGCCAAATATGGAAAGAGATGTATGTTTTATGGAACCTTTCAGGAAGAGTCTGAAAAATCTGAAAATAAAAGTTCTTGCTTTTTGACACATTATCTTTCTAGAAAAGAAAGTGTAAATATCAATGAGTCTTGTTCTTTCCTGGAATCACAGGGAGATGGTTTGATTTCCCTTCTATTATGCAAGCAAAATTAAAAAATGAAGAGTCCCTGTGAATTATTATTGCATTTTCAATAGCTGTAGTAGATGCATTGCAGCCAAAAACCTATTTGAACTGTTTTTACTGTTTCTATAGAGAAGTGGGTGGTGCTGACATATTATATGTTATTAAGAAGTTTTTGGAAAATACTGGAAAGATGAACATTGTCAGGAAAACTTAATGAGAGAAGCATAATTCTCTGAGAAGCCATTGAATGAATGTTTGCAATGGGGATGTTGGCTGGGTATCTGAAGAAACTTTTTTAGCAGTGGAAACTTTGGTAACAGGTTTTAGCTGTGTGTCTCAAGTCTCTTGAACATAATAACTGAAATCCTAGAATGTGACTCATGTAAGGATTAGAATAGTTTAATTGTAGGTGTATTCTACAGTGCCAAAAAAATAAGGTGGAAAAGCAGGCAGTAGATGACACTTTGTTCCTTTTAGTTTCTTCTGATAAGAACTCTCCTGATTTCTATAGCAGATAAGTACTTTTTATTGCAGGGAAAGTGATGTTACCTGTTAGAGGAGGTCTTCAGAAGCAGCTGTAGAAATATGTGAGGCTGGTTTTATTTGTTTCTTTGTTTAATAGTGAATTTCAGTCAGGGCAAGAATTAGGTAAATACAGAAAGATTGACGTTCTTTGCAACATGTCTGCACACATTTATTATTACCATCATTATGCCTTTGTCAAAGGCAATATATACATGGCAGTATTTGTTCTCTGCTACCACTTTAGAGAGGATAGGCAAGAGATGTTCATACTTATGGATAATTTTGTTGGTTTTTAAAGTTTTCCATTTTGTGCCTGTTGCTCCAACCTTTCTCTGTCTCCAAACAAGCACTTCTTTGAAAATGGCTTCAAATGACTTTATTTCAGAGAAAAAGGATTTTTTGTCCCATTTCCCTTCATCTAATTTTCCAGGGTTCTAGAACCAGACTTGGATGCGGAAAAGGCATGAGAACATCACTCTAGGTCTTGGTTTTAATGATTCTTCAGTGACAGTAGGACAACTAATCCTAGGATGAGTAATTAACTTAGTTAATTAGTTAATTAACTAATTAACTTAGTTAATTAGTTCGCTTTGATTTAATATGGTCAGCTATGCTGGATATAAAACTGCATTTTATTTCTTTAAAGAACATTGCACTTTGACTAATATAGAAGTACTTCTTGAGTAATGTAGAGGTACTTTCATACATGCATCTTGTCTGTGATGGAAAATCTGGCTTTCTGATGAAGGCAGTTCTGCTGAAGTGTCAGGGAAAACTGGCTGCAAATGTTTGAGCTAAAAATGGATGTTACGTCCAAGGTGTTTGTAGAATATCTGATAAAAAAGAAAATAAAGATAATTGCCAATTTTATGTAAAAGTCTCAAGAAAATGATGAAAAATCCCAACAGCAGGGAATTTGCTGTTTACAGACTTCTATTGAAGAGACAGAGGGAAATGTCATAATCAATAACATATTAAAACAATACCTAATTCATTCTGTGTATCTTGCTATATACCCTTGTCCTGGAGCAGGACATAGTTTGAGGTATCTGTTCTTTACTCATCAGAAGTACCTGTGTCTCTCCTTTATGCTCTTACTTTGTTTTAAATATATTGTGATACAACAAGGATTTGTTTCCCACACATCTAAAGGGCAGGTTTAGAAGCTTAGGCATTCCTTCTGTTTCTGCCTAGGCACTGAAAGGAAAATATTTGGCATGGCTCCAATTGTACTAGCTTAATTTGAAGGACCATCTTGTATCACCATGCTCTGAAAATTGCTTTTCATAAGTGATTTATCAAGTTCTGGCCTGGGTAGCTGGATGGTTACAGTGCTGAGTCAATTAAGCCTGCTGAGGGAAATCCCAGCTCAATTGCACAAACCCTTTTATATCAATGGAGCCAGGATTTCTCATCATCATCCCCAAAGGTCCCACGGCATAGAAAACAAGGAGAGATAATCAGAAGTTGCATCAAAGTCTATTTAAGTTTCTCTACAATGAAAATTTTAAATTAATTTGGTAATCACAAAGGAATATGGTTTATAGAATTATAAATGCAGGATTGTAATTTCATAACCTATTCAGTGCATTAGCTTTAGTAATTGTATTATTATTTTATTTATTAGCTTACATTTTCAAAGATGCTGCAAAGGTAAAGACTGTGATTGCAATTTACAATAAGTGTTTTTGCATTAAGTGTTTTCAGGTAAGGGAGGAGTAGCAAAGTCACTGAAACAATGGACAATCTCTTATGAAACATCTTCTATTTTGGTTCCATGTATATTTAGGAAGCTCAATGCTAATAATTCCCTTTTTGTTTTTCTTACAGCTAATTCCAGCCTTCTTGGAGGTGGAGGAGGTGAGTCTTTGCATAATGCTTAATTCACTCTTAAACAAACATGAAACATATGCTGGACCAATGCAGAGGTTAGTTGGTTATAAAAGAATATAAATTCAAAAGTTGGAAATATAAATTCATTAGATGGAAAAATTCACTAAAGTCCATAATCTTTCCTATCATCAAGAGGTAAGGTTTGCAACTGCTGCTGAATTTGGTTTCAACTCTGGGTCAAAGTAGGGGCTGTCATGTATATGAGGCTGACTAAACATAAAGGAACTGCTGAACTGCCTTATGCTGTTTTGTGTTTTTAAGTATTTAGGCTTTTTAATTTACCCCAGGGGAATCTCAAATGTATGATTAATAAACAATTTTAACAGAAATGTGGAAATATTAAAATACAGTAAAATGTAATTTTAGTAAATGAATGTGGCTTTATCTTTGTACTTTTTTTTTTTTTTAATATTGTTATGGTTTACACTTGATTGCTTACCTTACTCTGCTTGCCAGAATAGACAAGTAGATTTCAATGCAAATCTTTGGTGCAAGTCAGAGATGCTACTAACGTGTCTACTGCTAAGGCAGGGATGCTCAAATACATATCATTGTATTAATTTCAAATACATGGATGCTGTTTTATTTTAGTAGATTGATGCTATTTTACTTTTGGTATTTCTGTAGTACTGTGGCCATAAAATCTACATGAGTGGTAACAATTCAGGAAAAATGAACCCATAAAGAGCTTCATCTCAGTTTCAGTGACTTCCCCTGCCACCCAGAGGGAAGCTAAGAGAGCTCAGTTCTGGAAATTTCACAGCGCAGGAGTGGTACAGGCAGCAACTCATGCTCCATCCTGATGGGAGTTAAAAGAACTCTGTGATCAGAGATTACATATGTAAGGGTAAAGGAGAGGGCTCTGTAAAAAGGAGATCTCTGTTGCTTGTGAGGCTGCAGGCTAAGTCATCAAAGCTTTTGTTTTAACTGAACAGGCAGCTCTTATTTTGGACTATGAAAAGGTGCTTGACAACTAAATAAAATAATCTAAATAAAACCATTCACGTTCTTCAGCTGTGTGTCTGGACATTAAAGTACAGGGCAGCCTTACCTGTTAATCCTGTTGGATTAATGTTTCTTTTGATTTGAGTTAGTTGTTTGCAGTATACCAAATTTTTCTTTGTTTAAAAGATAATCCTTTAGGAGGTAATCCTTTGCTAGCTGTTCCTGTTTCTGCAGAGCTGTTCCTGTACCTCCCCTCCAGCACTTGCTCCCAGCTGGTAACATCGAAAAAAAATATAAATCAATGCAAATGTTCAAATTCTAATCAGGTTCCCAGGGCACTGCTGCTGCTGAAAGGATTTGGCTATTAACTTTCCGTGTTATTTATTCAGCTGGACTGTACTTCAGAAGTTGATGTTCAGTGTGGCCCTTGATAATGTGGCTTTCCCTCTGCAGCAGATGGGATGAGCCTGTGCTGTGGGTCAAATTAGGATTTTCCCTGCATTTTATGTGTTAAAAATGGCAATTAAAAATATGTTCTCTCCCCTCATGGCAGGCTGAGATGATGGCAGCCCAAGGTGCTGCCGCCCCTTCTTCCCTCCCTCCCTCCCTGACATCCTTTGGGACTTTTACTGCCATTTTAAAAAATCAGTGCCTTCAGGGTTATGGGGAAGCTACTGAGGGAGGTTGGGTTTGGGCATGCAGTGAGTTTCTCTGGGCATGAGCTGCTGCAGCCCCCATGGCCAGAACCCCAATCCAACATCCTTTGATCTCTGGTGGAAGGATAACAATGCTTAATATTAACAATAACTCTTGCTTGTGGTACAGGAAAAACACCAAATCTGACAGTTTTATGGCTTAGAGGGTGACCACTCATGGCTGAGGGGCTGCATGTGTGGAGGTGCCATCAGCCACCCATGGGTAGGGCAGCTGATGTCCTCAGACCACACTCGCTTGGGGTTTCCAAATTTTCTCAATAAAAATCCCAAGAATTTCATTGCCAAAGTACTCTAGATTTTGGACAGGTGCCACAGGGTGCATGTTTTGAGAAGGGAGAAGTGTGTGTGGTCTGCAGGTCAGATCCTGCTCAGGGGTACATAAAATGGAGGCAGCCCTGGCCAGCCACAGGCAGGTGGAGCCTGGAGCCCCTGGCTTTTGGAAAAATGGCTTGGTACTCTCCATAGGCATTTCTCTGTAGAAGGAATTTTTTTATTCCCAGTGGAATGGTTGAGGATTTTAAATTTTGGGTGTATTTTTTCTTTTATCCAGAAGAAAGTGATGGTAGCACTCTGTGTGAAATATTGATAGTGAATTATTAAAACTTTATTATATACGTAAACACCAAAGCCTTCTTTTGATTGCAGATGCTGAATATTTATGATAATGCATAATACCAGTGTAGTTTCTCCAATAATGGGATTCAGATCTCCTTGGTAGTGCTCGTTAATTTAATCTCTCTGTCCCTGCTGGAGGTATGAATACATGTCTTAGTTTTACAGATAAAGAGAACTGGAAATTTCCGCTTGTCCAAGCTTATGCAACAGGTGTTGTGATTTTGAGCTGCTTCTGAGCTGTTCTGTGTTTGAAATCTTTTCAGAACTAAACACAAATTAATTGGAAATAGTTATTTGCACATCCTGATCAAATATTTGCAAATCACTTTCTCTGGGTGTTAAAACCATTTTCTTGAAGAGACCTGCTAAGAAACCCAATGCGCTACATTGTGAGTGAACACGGTGCACTTGCTTGCAAGTTCAGGGGAAGGTGGTTTTGGGTGGCTGCTTATCTTCTGTGCGTCACCTCGGAGCCACATCAGGGCATCGCTGTACTTTGATTTCCCAGAGTCGGGGCAATGGTTTGTTCTTGCATTCCCCATTTAAATGCCGTCTGTTCATTTTCATGACCGTTTGGAACGAAGAGATAAAAGCACAAAAGATACCACAACTGTTTAATCATAAAATCAAGAAACCCACAATGGAGTCTTTAGTTAAATATAGATGTTGAAAGTTTTTTTCTGCTTTTCAAGTAACTCTGAAGTTTCCAGGATTTCATTATGAGTTAGGTGAGTGAGCCTTTTTTCTTTTTCATTCTTTACTGTTTTTAATAATTGATTTTTAATTAGGAGGCATATTTCACTTTCAGATCTAGATTTATCACACATTCAGCATCTCACTGCTAATAACTTGCATGGAGCATTATAACTTATTTGTGCATCATGTATTATTCGTCCCATTATGTTCAATACTGCAAAAGTGAAAAAATATTAAGAAAAGTACCTGCATTTGGCGGAGTGAACAAAAACTTGGTATTTTGAGAAAAAGTAATCTCCTTTAAAAATGTGTCCTGAATTTTGACTTCAGAAATCAAAGTGCCATATTTTGCATGGCAACCTTTTTTCTTTATACTATTTTACATTAGTGTCAAGGAATTAAAACATATGATTGAATGTGTTTTATTCAAGCAAAATGAGCAGAAGCTGAAGTTTGTTCTCCCTTATGGCTTTGAGTAGTCTGTGGGGATTTTTTTGGGTATTATGCTCTGCTGTTCCCACCTAGTATTCAGATATTTTCCTCATGGTTCATTTTTCTTGTACTTGATTTGCTGACTGTAATCATGTTCTTGTTGCATGCTCATTTCTGCATTGGCTTGATTTAGCTGACCTTAAATTGAGGGTATATTTAATTTGGATTTTTTTTTACCTCCATAAGATTTTGTTGCCTATGCTAAAATTTGGGAAGGAGACATCACCTATTAGTGTGTCCTATTATGATCATAGTTTCTTTCAGCTCTGTACTTAAAATTGGTAATTTTGTCTTTACAAACTCAGAGAGAGGACAGGTTTTATTTACAGTCTCTTGGAAGCCTCATTTAGACCCAGTTTAAATTGGTTGCCCCAGAAGATCTGTCTGCTTTTCTGTTTCTCTCCATCTCTCTTTTTCTGCCTGGTGTAACTATTTTTTTCCCTAGGGCTTTTGCAAGCATAAAAAAAAAATAATTCCCATATAGCCGTAAGTATGTTAGCATATCTTAAATGTAGACCAGACTTACCTGTCTGCCCTGCCAAGATACAGATTGTAGGCACAGTTTTAAGCAATTCTTATGGCATGGGGAACTTGTGCTCATGGTCACAGCAGGGAGCTGGGTTTCTCTGTACTGCATTGCATAGACTCCATTTTGAACTTGGGATTTGCTGCTTTTATGTTATGTTATGTTATAATAGTGACCAAAAAAAAAAAAAAAGTGTTTTCTCCTGAAAGAAATTACCAGGCTGACTTTTATCCTGGAGTTGATGTGTCAACTGCTGTTTGCCGGCCACCCTGTCTATTTTTCAATTAATTTTGAGCTACTGAGCTAGAAAAATCCAGTGATTATCCAGTCAGTAAGGAACAGCTGACACAAATATCTTGACATCCCTCCCCTTAGCCAGGGATAAATTTTTATTCTCATGGCTGTGTCTTAGGTATATTACTGGCCATGTCCAGCCGTCTTCTGATAGTTAAATCTCTAGCAAAAAAAAAAAACCAAAAACCCCAAAAAACACCCAAGAAAGGAGGTTTTTTCACTTTCTTAATAGTAACTTGACATCAGTTTACTGAATGGATATTAATGACACTGAGAAGTGAAAGTTGTACAATAGAAAATTGGAGTCAGGAATGAGATAAGTTGCAGAGCACCCTGTAGCAATATATATAACAGCAGAAGAATTTAAATACCAGACTTGCCCTGCACTTGCCCATTCAAAATGTGTTAACAGGAAGAAGACAAGCCTGCTTTGTCCTAAATCAGGACTAGATGCTCTCTGGTTTGGATTTCACAGGGCTTGGGTTTGATATTTACATAATTTAAATGCAAGAGAAGCAGGGGTTTAAATCCAAAGTTCAAATTTGTTCATGACGTGAACATAACATGAAATCATCCCGTGAGGGGAGAGGAAAGAATTTGGGAAGGGAGCACTGACAGGATTCTTTCATCAAGAAAATAAACATTATTATTTGGTATTTTTTTATGTCAGTCTGTTGGCATGTTCTTGTATCATGTCAAATGCATTTGTCAGATTGGGGTGTGCTCACAACAAATGGCTGCATGGAACAAATGTGCTTCATCTGGGATTTCAGCTACCTTCAAAAGCTTCAGTTGCTTTGTACACTGCATTGTCATAGGCTAGGTATGTAGATAATGGCTATGAAGGTACAAAGATTTTCCTGGTGAATAATGACCATGAGGAGAACGGATAATTTAAGGCAAATGGCCATTTGCCTTTGTTGCTAATTAATCCCTTTTTGCTAGAAGATTGCTGCTACAATTCTGTAGGGTTGTTAAAGTGTTTTATCTCCTTTTACTATTTGTATGCTGTTCTTTTTCATCTCTGTAAATGGAGTGGGTTTGAGAGGGCTGTATCCACAAGTTCCCCCACTGTGACAGTGCATCAGCCAATTAAAATGTTAATATTTATGTATTTTTTTCTGCACCTCTGTGATAGTTCCATTGGTAGGCCAGTAGCTCAGGGTAGACTGTAACCCTTTCAAGGTGTTTGGTTCAGCCCAAAATTTTGTTATTCATGAGCTTTCTGTTGTATCAGATCAAAGCAAATAGATTTCTCAGTAATTCAACATCTTTTATAGAATTTATTCAAACTTACTATGCAAGAAAAGTCTGTCTTTATTCTTGAAACCAACCTCCCTTCCCTTCCCTTCCCTTCCCTTCCCTTCCCTTCCCTTCCCTTCCCTTCCCTTCCCTTCCCTTCCCTTCCCTTCCCTTCCCTTCCCTTCCCTTCCCTTCCCTTCCCTTCCCTTCCCTTCCCCTTCCCCTTCCCCTTCCCCTTCCCCTTCCCCTTCCCCTTCCCCTTCCCCTTCCCCTTCCCCTTCCCCTTCCCCTTCCCCTTCCCCTTCCCCTTCCCCTCCCCTTCCCCTTCCCCTTCCCCTTCCCCTTCCCCTTCCCCTTCCCTCTTTCTTCTGTGCATATATGTTTTGCCTTCTATTATTGCAGTGGAGTTTTAGTTCAGCTTTAAATGAAAATTAGTGGATTTTCTCATTTTGTAGTGCATCTAGAGATATAATGATGAAAGCTCTATAAATAAATAAGCACAGTTTATTTCAAAGGACTCAACATAAACTGCTGTGGCTGTATTTAAAATGTGTGCTCTACTCTTGTTTCTTTTTTGTTTTTGTTAAAATATGATATATATATTGCTCTTTGGCTAAATAGGATGCCAGCTTCCTTTCTCCAGTCTTTTTATACAATCTTATGGGTAATAATCATAAACAGGAAGTCTCTGGATTGATTTTAAGTATTTCTCAGTTGTCGCCTAATTGTATCCTGCTAATTACTCTTTCAGAGCAGTTAGTTAAAAATAAATAAATAACTTACATTTTGCTATTTACAGGAATTGATACACTATACAATCAGTTTGGGTTTTTCTGATTTGTTTTTTTTACATACATGTTCAGCCTATGATTCTTTAAAGGGGTGCTCCTGTTCCAGCTGGTGATACAGGACCATGACTGTTTCGTTCATGAAAATAATCTAAGATTTAGTCCATCCAATCATACTCACTGCTATCCTTAGCCTTTTAATACTGCTGCTGCGTTGCCTTAATTGGGCATTAGGAAGTGATGTTTTATATTTCACTCCTCAGTTACTGAGTGCTGAGTCCATAACACTCTGAACTCACACTTAATTGGGAAGTCTCTTTTTGTCTCAAATAGACCATTGCACTAATTAATTCTGCTCATTTTGTTTAATTTCATTATGAGATATTTACAGTGTTATGTACTCACAAGTAAAGCATGAAGATACACACCGTCTGCTCTCTATCTATACATGACTTTCATATGTATATATGTGCATGTCACCATGGATGATTTTTATTTGATCTTGCAATTGCTTCATAAAGTCAGATTTAGCATGTGTGTGCAAAAATAAATGCATAAAAATAGGACATTAATTTTCTTAGACTGGGACCTTTAGTTCATGGTCATTGAAAATTTGAGGCACTCTTGATACAAATCCAAGGTGAAAAGGCAGGTGGTTATGTAAGGAATGTATTTCTTTCCTTTTCTTTTTTGTTTCATCTTGGGGGACAGAGCTGAAAATCTGGGAGAGAGATCACAAACCTCCCCTAAATGACGGATACCACATGATGTATGAGGCAATTCACTGTCCATTTGTTACGTCAATGCAAAGTGATCTAAAAATGTTTTTTCCCCATACAGACACATACATGTATGTGTCACATGTCTTGAATGCAGAAAACACATTTTTTTCATTTAACAAAGTGCTACTCAGTCATCTTAGGAACCTTCTATTGAGGCTCTCTTCCCGTAACTGAAGATGAAGGGCACAGTTGCCAAGGGAAAACGGGCTGGGAGTGCCGGAAGTGATGCACATCTCTGCAGGTTGCAGTGAGAAAAAAGTTGAGTATTTGAGTATATATATATGTACCAGTCTACTGAAGATGTTTTTGAAAATTAAGCCTTTGGTTGGTTTCCTTAATGAAAAATCTGTAAATTGGGACATCTGTCAAAGTTGTTCAGTTTCCTGCCGAACAATTTTGACAGTGTCCCTTTTGCTGATGTAAGAATGAAGGGAACACGGCAGCAAAGACATGATTTGTTAGGCTCAAAGAGTGGGTGGTGATGTTTTTATATCTGTTTTTCAGAGGTAAGTTCTCCAGCTATTTTCCTGGTCCTGAGGAGAACCAGGAAAGGAGGTCCTGAATGAGAACCAGGCTACTATAGGAGGAAAATGCGAAATGCAATTTAAAACATTTAATATTGTTTTAATTAGTTTTGCAGGGGGGTATTAAAAGAAATAGAAGTGAAATAAAGGAGTGGTGGAAGTACTTGACTTGTAGATATAGAGGCACTTTGGAATATCAACCCATTTACTGAAGCTTTCATGCTGGTATGCCTAAATACAAAACAAAGTCCTTAATCAGTAGAATGTTCCTTAAAAGTATCTGTAAGCCCCAAGCACATGAATTTCTACATCAAATGTGTGTACAGGTGTGAACATTAAGGCATAGAGAAATGGCACCAGCTGTTTGCTGATTCTTGTTGCTTATTCTTTTAAAATGTGCATATCCAATAAAATGACAATATGGGCTTTACATGGCAGTCACACGTCCCAGAAAGAGGGAGAAAATCACTGTACTGCTGTCTGCTGATGTACTGACCCCAAAGGTCAGAGATTGGAGATTGTAATTCCCCACATCCTGTAATGAAAAGAATTTACAATACTTTCTTCTTTCTGTTTCTAATGAAAGTAATTACATCTTAGTCACTATATTTTCAAAGACAATTTTGAATAAAACTCAGGATTAAAGTACAGAGCCAAGGAAAACCCAAGTATTGAAATTACAGATATTACAGAAAGAGTTTACAATTCTCCTCTTGCTGCATAGGATGAAGGAATATGAAATCAGGTCTGCATTCACCTCTCACCTTCAATTTCAAATTTTCTGCTCTTTCTACAGAACTTCACTACTCATTTATGAGTCGCTCTTTCCTGATCACATTTTTCCAAAGGTCTTTCTTCTAAGCAAAGGGCTTACAGATTATAACACGCAGCTTATCAAAAGCCAGGAAAATCTCTGGCAGAGTAGATGGCAAGATAGTTGAGTCTTGGAAAAATCTATCCTCCTTTGTTTGCAGTGTGCTTTTCTTCCCTCCAGCTTTAAGAACCCTGTATCAGACAGTGTGAAGTGGAACGAACTTTCGGCATAATACAGAAAATGTAATGTTGTGATTGCTAATGAAGGATTAAAACTCTTACATCTGTGGAACTGCTTTTTAAGAAACATTAGTGGAAGAACTGCACGTACAAGTCTGTCTTTGCAGTTACTCATGTTTTTGAATTGATAATATTGGATGGCAATGCAGCTTAGAGTTGCTAATTTTCATTCTAGTGACATATGGAAGACTACAAAGTAGACAGCTCTTGTGATTTAAGAAACAAATAAAAAGCCCCCTGCCCTTTTTAAGGCTTCAAGTTTAACCTGAATGACTTTGTAGCAACAATTTAGACTTCATTTTTTAAAACCAAATGTAGTGGGGAAACAGTAACCTGAGATGTGAAGTGACCAGGGCCAGTAACTGCTGAAGATGGCATGGACATAAAAGAAAACACCTGGTAAACCTCATTTCTATGAGCATTATTATCACTAAATACTCCACAGACCTAATTACTCTGTGAGCAGAGAAGTAATGTTTTCTCCAGTTTCCAGCTGGAAAATGATTCTAGGGAACCGTATGTTTTGCAAAAGGTCCATGTAGAAAAGCGCAAAAATCAGCTCCCTGAAGGCAAAGCAAGAATGTAAAAACTTAGATGAGTTTTGCAGGTAGAAATTTTGATTCCTATTTGGAAGGAAGAGGAATTTTAATTTTTGAATGAGTGTTATTGGCAAAAACAGGCTGATGTTTGGAGGGAGGGAAACAATCCTCTGCTGAGAGCAACAATTAGACCTGAATTGGTGATACAGCAAATTCTCTAAGGGAATGGCAGGAGTACCAACTGGAAATAAGTACTACTAGAAAAACAGTTCTACACTAAGGGACTAGAAGGGAATATAGAACAAATGGGATGTATTTGAGGCTACTGCCATTGATAATTCTAAATACACAGAATTCACTGTTCTTACTTGGGCCTTTTTTCATTATGTTAGAGAAAAACTGTTTATTTCTAATTTTAATTTGTATAGTATTAATAAAAAAGTGTTTTAAAATATTTGATGATAAAAGTTTTTTGCATTAAGAAAACATCTAATTTTATTATCAATCAAATCTAACCTCTTTCAACAGCTGAAGAATTTCAATGTTTCTCCTACAAAAAATGCTATCTTATGATTATGTGTAGAATAGTTGGAATTTTTTCTTTAGAAAGTCACCCAATTTACATATTTTTCGTTGTTCTTTATGAAAATGTCTTATAATTTGTAGGGTTTATAATTCAAGTTTCTTTTAAAGCTGATTTTCTTTTTAAAATGATGTTTTTGCCATTTGGACTGGCAGATCTGTAGTGTTGTAGTTTTGGCTACGTATACAGTAGCAAAGAACAAAATATTTTTTGTCACACTTCTGTTACAGTTCAGTCTGTTCCTTTTACATTATCAGCTTGTTTCTCTGGGCTTCACGGAAGCATCTGCTTTAATTTTTATTGGGCAGGGCTGCAACTTATCAAACTGGGGTAAGCTTCCCAAATAATTCACAAATGTGGTTGATTAAATCAGTTATGTCTTGGCTGAGTGATCTATGAATGTATTATACACACACAATGTTAAAAGAATTTATTAAGGTGCAAATACAAGTACTTATAGTTAGGAAGTGCCAAAATTCAAGTTGCCTGGAGGCTCTCAGTCTCTATGCATGTGTGTATGTATATGATATTGACTCTAACTGTACAACTTCACTGTTCTTCCAGCTGGAACATCATCTCAGTCATCCTCCTCGCTCAAAACCCAAGGTTTACTTGTTGAATATTTCAAGTCTGGTCTGCAAACCAGTATTTGTTATGGTATATGATTTGATAAGTAAATTAAATGTTTCATAGGTAGTTTATTTGTCTTCCCCAAAACAATGGTATTTCCTTCACCAAAAGAAGAAGGAAAAAAAACCAAACCCAGAGATTAATATCAGAATTCTAATTTTAAGGCCCAGGCTATACAGCAGGGGGCTGATTTATTTGAAGAATGGAAGTCCTTTGGTTTCAAAAAGTAGGTCTGATAAATTCCAAGCAATTCTTTAAACTGGAGCTTATGTATCAGTTTGATGTCACGCCAGATTATCAGTTTGATGTCACGCCAGATTATAAATCGTTCATTTGAAATGTACCTTGAGATTCCCACCTTCTCTACTTGTTCCCAGTCCCACTACCTGCATTTTACAGTTTACCACTCCCTTATTCTCATCCATTCCAAAGACTGCAGGCCTAAATTTAAATGTTAAAGAGAAATTGGGTTTAGGGAGCATTTTTACTTAGGCAATTTCAAACTGTGGTCTTAAAAAGGTGCTTTGATGTGATTAAGGAACAGAGAGCTGATTGAGAGGAGTGATGGGTGTGGAAACAAGTGGGGAGGGGAAGAGATGAGTGATAACTTCCTCTGCTGCTGGGCAGATGGTAAAGTGAGACTGTGTTCTCAAACATTTGGGGTGCAGGAAGTGAGTGTCCCTTTTTAACTTTTACCTTAATGTTGACTTCTAAAAAGAAGTCTCCATGTCTAGCCAGATACAGTTCCTCCCTGCTTCTGGCTTACTGTCCAGTTTCTTTACTGGGAAATGGTTTAATTTTAGTCCCAGACCAATTTCCCAGATTCTCTCTCTTTGGATTTGCATGACTGTGCCCTTTCATTGCCAGCTTTATTCTTATGCTCTATCCTAATCACAGCTTTAGCCACCAGTCCCTCTCATCTTCAATCATATCATCAGCCTCTAAATGCAGGTAGTGGCACTTCCTCCTTTCACCAGTTTGTGCTGGGATGAAGGGAAAAGTGTTCTGAGCAGGCAGTAATTTCTTAAGCCAAATGAATTCATTACTCAGGCAAATGAAAGAGAATTGCCAATTTCAGAGCTGCTGCAAGTGAAGGAAAAGTTTACAAAAACCTACAGTTGTGGTTGTCATCTTTGTTTATCTTCCCATCACAATTTTGATTTAGAATATTTAATTCAGTCCAGCTGTACCACAGTGGTCACTCTGTCTGCTGTTCTATAGCTTTTAGGAATGAAGGTGGTATTGTCACTGTAAAAGGATAAAAGCCCTGGTGTTACTACCTTCTTCGTATTTCTTCACCCTTGATGACTGGGCAGTAATTTCTCCATGGGGATTATTTGTCCAAGGATGGGGCCTCTGTTCAGTCCAGATATAACCCAGCTGCTGTGGAATTTCACCCCTTCTCTGGGCTTACAAGCAATTAGTGCTGCAGGCAGGACTGCCTGCCCTTGCAAGGAACAAAAGATGCAGCAGAAAACTTTTCCCTTGAAATGGCAGCTGGACAATGAATTGGAAGATTAATCAGAAAATTATTTCAAGTCACTTTACAGCAAGGAAAAGTCACATGTCCTCACCATGAAATAAGATGAGAGCTCTTACATGTATAAGTTTATACATAGATAACTGGTGGAATGAGTCTCAAAAAAGGGATATTCTTAATAATACCAGCTACAGATAACAGTCATGTGTGAGTTTTGAAGGAAAATTGCTCTGATGACAGGTCAGTTTTTCATCAAGAGCTGGAAAATTGCAAACACATGATTATTCAAAAAAGATTATATCTGCAAATAGGATATACTAAGCAAATACTATCAAGTTCATATGGGATATTATTATCTTTCCCTTTGAGACTTGATTCAGCAGGAGCAGTTGATTTTTTTTTCCAGCATAAAGAATGTGGATGTTTAGAAGGAAATTGTTTGATTATAAAGGAAAGAAGTACCAGTGCACATCAAATATTAAATAGGATTCTGTCTTTTTCAAAATTAGTTCCCAAATTTGATGCTATAAAATTTTAGCAGTAGTGGGAGAGCTCCCAGAAGACCCTTCATTATTACAGCATATGTGAGGCCATGGTACCTTGGTTGCTATAGTTCCTTATTTATTCAGGAAAAATATGTTTAATGACTGCACAGCTGGGTAACCTTATGTATCTGTAGATTTCTCCAGAAACAAACTTATCTATACCCCATAATACCTTGATTTTCCTTAAAAACATCATAAACCAGGCTTCTTTCTTTTATTTTTAAATTTTTATTTCTTAACTACATGGTTAAGTTTAATATCAGACCACAACTTTGCCTAGTGCTTCTCTGGGTTTTCTTAATAAAGGGAAGGATTTTTACCTTTTGGAAGGAGAAATTGCAAATTTTAGTATTGCAGCACAAGTATGGCAGAGTTCGCACTCACCTGATGACAGGTTTGCCATCAAGGATAAGAATATGGCTGTACTTTTCTAAAAACAACCTGTATTCTTAGGTATTTTTCTCATTTATGTTACTTAAATCCTAATAGTTCTTATTGAACAAGTTGGATCAGATCTCCTTTGGAACTCTTACCAAAAAACTGTTTAAATGATATGTAGCTTTAGGTGCAAGATTTAGTTAAGTATCTGTCCTGTCAGGGGAGACAACTGTGAGCAAGACTTGTTTGGCTTTACAATTCCAGTGGTAACGTTTAAATTGTTTCATAGGCATGAACTATCCAGGAAGGCTGCTGTGGTCCCTACGAGATTTTTTTGGGCAAATTGATGCCCTAAAACTCGAGTACTATTTGTAGTGTAATAATTGAGGAAAGATGATTATATATATGAAGCATTTAAATGCTCATTTTAAGCTCACAGTAATTCCTGACAAATTGGAGTATCTTGGCATTTAGAGAACTACAAACTTCCAGTAGTGTGTGAACTTCCATTTGATGTGAAATAGAACCTTTGGGATCCCATGTTTGTGACATCCACGTTTGTCTTTGGTCTTACTGAGTCTGATCTGTCATGGTGGTGGGATCTGAAAGTTTGTGAGTACAGTTCCCCCTAAGATGGTAGAAGACAATTGGAAAAACACTTGTTTGATTTAACTGTGGAGATCATCCCTTTCCCTCATGTGACTTTGCACACAGGCGTTGCAGCTGCTGATCTTTAGCCAGTCTGGGAAAGGGTATTCCAGCTATTTAAAAAGATTCTATATATAATCAGGGGAAGGCAAGACTCGTTCAGACAGTAGCACTTTTGCTTAGGTCACTCTTGGTGGATCATTCTCAAACTCCTCCCTGTCTTCTTGATTATTAGTTTGCAGCTTCCATAGGCAGTCTTTTCAAATTCATCACTATCTAGACCATCACGCCATTGAAACATTTTTCCTGAAATCTTAATTTTTATTTGGTTGTTGGTACAGCTTTAAACCTGAAATTAAAGGATTCCTGTTGCTTTCAGCTGGGGGAGAAGCTGTTGTATCATTCAGTGCCTCATCTGTGAGCAAAGCAGGTGCCTGTGAAAGGATCAGGACACACAGGAGCTTTGTAGACTCATTAGTTTGTTCCACACTGCCCAATCTGGTTTTGCTTTTGTAGCACAGAACATCTGTCAACAACAGTTCATCTGAATTTCTAGGGAGAGAGATGCCAGCAGTACTCCTGCCTGCTCTTTATTGGGTAAATCTTACCTAGATGCAGTTGTCCTGAAATTACAAAAGGGAGCAAATTGCTGTCTCCTCCTCATCTGTGGGAATAAATCAGAAATGGGAGCTGTGGGCTTGGCACTTAAGCATTTCCATTTGTAGTACACTGACATACTAATGGTGGTAATTTTGCATTTGTTACTACATGCCTAATCTAATTAAGTTTCTCTTAGGGTACAATTGTTGTTTTCTGTATTTAATTATGTAACCACCAGGTGCAAGTGTTAATAGTAGCTGAATTGAGAAGGCAGTCTTTTATCTTTGTACTATGTAAGATTTTTTTTCTGTATCTTCAGTTTCCAGTGAAAAAAGTGCTTACAGTATTTGATTGCTCCAAGGAGTTCTAGTAGCACTTCTGATTGATATACATAGGAGCCACTAATGAGGACTGAACACTTATATTACCCTTTAATTTAGATGTGTTCAGAACCATTTATGAGCTCTACATTTTTGGTTTCAGGTGTTGCAGTAGTTCAGACTCCCTTTCCCAGCTATCCTGTTGATTTTGAGGGTTAGCAGACTTGCCACACTCTCTGACAGATCTGCTCCTGTCTGTTTGGAAAAGTCTGAACTATGTAGGGGTCTGTTGTCTGAAGCTGAATTTCATGGAACACTTGCAAAACTGCTTCTGTGACTGCCAGCCTGGCTCTGTGAACTTTTTGCTACCATTTCACCAGTGCTTGTTCAAACATTTTGAAAGAGTATTCCGCAGAATTCTTTGCCTGCAAGAATAAACTCAAGTATTATTTTTAAAGCTCAAGGATCTGAGCTTTGAAATGATGTAAGAGTGTGCTTGGAGGCAATTGACTCTCAAAAGGTTTTGAAATTATAACTTTAATTTTTAAATAAACTGATCAGGAATTGCTGTAAATGTTTCCACCTGCAGATTGACAATTGTTTTACTTTACTAAGTAAAAATAAGTAAAGCTTGTGTTTTCTAGCTTCTAGTTAGTCATCAGTAATCTATAATTAGATAAATTTGGCATTGAGTGTAATAGAAAAATTAGATAAATGATTGATGCATGTTTATTCTAAAGCATAAGGTACCCATGCAACATTCCCATTACTAATGAAAGAAAATTGTCTGGAGAAGCCTTTTTCAGCCTCTTGGCATTTGTGAGCAAGTATACATGTCTTAGTAGAAGTACAGCCTGTATGTACCAATAGTTCAAGCCTGCTGCCAGATGCCTTCTTCTCTTAGTTATTTTTCAAGGATTCATTTAAAGAAGGATTTAAAGCCGACCACAGATGACAAGTCAGTGGTAGTGAACCAAAATACACTGCTTTTCATTTATGGATCCTGTGGGATCGTTTTGCCTTGAGCTGTGAAGTGTGATTTTACAGTTGAACCATTTTCAGTATAGAAACATAAAAGTTCCAGTCTATTCTGGTGCAAGAATGACAGTATCCATTGGTTTAATTCTACATCCAGGTAAACAAGCCGTGTCTGATTTTTTTTTTTCCATTAAGCTTTCCAGGGCTGTTAATGGTAGAGATTTCCCCCACTCCTGCCATGTTTTTAGAGACCTAAGTTACTTCAAGTTTAGTTTGTTTCTTACCCTTCAGGCCTTTACTTCAAACTCCACTCCTTTGATGGTTTATCACAAAATTTGTTCAGAGGCTTCCATTTTTTAAAAATTAAAAAGTCTTTTAATTACTACTGATTATGTATTGCATCAAAGAAAAGTGGTTGAAAACATTAAAACCACAAATAAACTATACATCAATGGGTTACTGTTTCTTCAGAAAGAGCCTGTTAGGGACAGAAGACCATGTTTCAGGTGATGTGAAAAGTAGTAAGCTTGACTTCTGAGAGCAGCTTGCTAGAGTTAGTGGTCAGGTTTCATTAAAAAATAATTAAAAAAATATTAGAATAGGTATGTTTGGTATTAGTTCATAGAAGTCTTCAAATTAGTATCAGGATTAGGTCTGCAGATTAGTATCAGGATTAATGCTTTCTGGCAGCAAGGCCTGACACTGATGGCAGTAACAACTTTTCACTTAGTTCCTATATGCTTTTGGCTTTTCGATTTGTTTTTCCATTATTCCTATTCCAGGATCTGTTTTTTCCCCTAGAAGTACAATGATTTATTTGGGTGATAACACACAGGCTGTGGTATTTCAGAAGCTGTTATCAGTTTCCATATAGGGATGCTTTGAAAAAAAGAAAATAACACTATCTTGCAAAAAATGTGCTGGCTTCATTAGGTGCAAAACTGTCTCAAATGGGCCTTAAGCAGCACTTTGGCTTCTCCAGCTTCTCAGCATGAAAACATGTCTAAGTAAGTTATATTATTTCAGGACAGTGAACAGCTTGCTTCAGATCCAGCAACTGTGTTTATTCTTTGGTTTTGGTTTTTCTCCCAAGTGAAGAATGTCACTCTGCGCTGTTTACATTTACATCTCAAAACAATTAAGCTAAAACAGCTTCTTAAGATTGGGAGCCAGCTTTCTCTCATGGAGAGCTTTGCATTAAATTTCCAGAGTCATGCAGTAGATAGACTTATTTTTGTGGTTTTTTTTTCCTTTTTTCCCCCCAAGCTGGTGTGATTTCCTTTATGTTCATCTTTCCAAAGATGTTTGAGTGCTGTTGATTTTGAATTGTGAATATTGGTAGGAACACTTAGATGTATTTTCTGTAGAGTGCTTTAATTATGAGAAGAACAACTAGCTGATTTATTCTGTATTTGGTGATATTTCGTATTATATCTTTGGGTATCTCACTGAAATACCTTTTTCATGAAAAAGCAGAGTAGTAAGCAGTAAAAGCTTTCCTGTCTTTGATTACAGGACCATGTAGTAACAAAATACAGAGACTTTACTTGTTAAATTTTTCCATGTCCTTGTTCTAGAACCATCTGTGAAATAGATGAATAGCTTTTCTAGACTGAACTGATTTATAGCATAATTGTATTGTTCTAGTGCTTCACAGCAATGCTACAATACATAGAGCACTTTGAACAGATGCAGTGTTGCCAAGTTTTAGGGCACCATCCTGCTCTCTTCTTTCGTCCCTTCCTCATTTCCAGATTTCATCAACCTACTCTTGTACAGTTGCAGTAGTGTTGATGAGTGGGTAATCCAGTACTCCTTTGCTCCCTCTTACAATAACTGGTCTTTCTTTCTCAGAAGACAAAGCTTTAAAAATAATTTTGCCCCAGGGCAAGGCACTGGGGTGAAGATTTAGAAGTATTTAAAGCTTAAGACCTTCTGAGCCTTCTTATTTCTGGATCCTGATTCTGTTTACTCCTTGTAGGGTGAAAGAGGATGCCTGAGGTTTGAGTGACCTGCCTTCTGTAGGCAGTTGCTTCCTCTCTACTGTTCATTCGCAGAGGCAAAGCCGTATTTTGGCTGAGAACACCAGGTGGATGTACTGGATTTTGGCTGAGAACACCAGGTGGATGTACTGGATTTTGGCTGAGAACACCAGGTGGATGTACTGGATTTTGGCTGAGAACACCAGTTGGATGCACTGGATGAGCTCTTGTGCAGCCTTTGTGTGGCATCTGCTGGAATGGCCTCCCAGCAGGCCGTGTGACGCCTGCTGCACGGGCAACATGGGACATCAGTTTTGTGTCCTATGTTTGTTACTCCCTAAACACGCACTGCCCAGGCTCTTAGAAGTAGGAATGATCCTCTACAGACCCTCTGTCATCCTCTGACCTGAGCAAGTTCCCTGTGAAAAGTCCCAGAGTGTTTTCATGTCCCTCCTACTTGCCAGTGGACAGGGCAGGTATGAAGCAGGGCAAATGGGGTCTCAGTTTCTTACAATCTGAAGGAGACCCTGATTTTCCTTCCTGTGTTTGTCGTCCCCCTGCCTGAAGACTGTCCCTACAGAGCTTGGGGGCAGCCTGCTCCCTGGAATGGGCAAATGGTCAGCAGAGGCAGGCTGTGGGAAAGGTGCTCCTGGTTCCCAGGGCTAGTGGTGTCACCTCTGACATTCCCTGTGGCCCCAGCAGCCACACTTGAGACCAGCATCATTTCCCCCACTGGTTTTGCAGGCAGTGCAGTCCCAGTTCAGAGGTCTGCTGTCAGCAGGGGGTCAAAGGGCATCGCGTGGGATTTAGCCACTGTTGCATATACAGTTCAGAATAATTTTCTGCTCCTTTGGTAGATCTTGATGTGTTTTATTCAGTTCCAATCTAATCAAGTCAACTGTTTTAGCACATTGTCTTTCTTCAGACCTTTTACAGAAGGTTGGTGTAATCTCTCTTAAAAAGAAAAATAATTCCCCTTTCATCTTTCTGGGGAGATCACTTTATTCATGTGTAGTGACCTGGCTTAGCATTTGATAACTAATGTGTCACTGAAAGTTCCTCATTATGGCCTCAGCTTGCAGACCACCTGGAGTGCTCCATTATTAATGTGAACTTCAGGTTCAATTTTTAGATGTGTGCAGGTGCATATGCACTATTCATTGCAGGCTGGTGACACTTGCTCCGTGAAGGGACAAAAGTGCGTGTGGCTGAATGTGTCTTACAGGCCTATGGAGCACTTAGTGTTTTGATAGCAGCCATAAGACAAGTGTAAGCACTGAAGCTGCAGCTCTGTGTTGATTATAATCTTAACTTTTGCTTTCCTTGGCAATTGCCCTTTGATATATAGGCACTTAATCTCAGTGCCTGGAGAACAGAAGTAGAGAAGCCAGAGAGGGGAGGATAAAGGGGAAGCCACACTCTGGTTAAGCCAATAACATGGGAAAAGCTTAGTTCCTATTCCAGACATACATGGATCTTCAGATGGCAGATGATAATTACATGGCAACCAGGCACTGCAGGGCCCTCCTGGTTGCTGCTGGTTGTAGTGCAAGACGTAAGTAATCTTGTTGATGCAGCCAGGATGCTGTTAAGATGATGAGTTTAGGAAGAATCTTGCATCTCCTTGATGGAAGCTTAATTTTGTCTGGGGTTTTTTTCAGTAGTTGCTTAAGCCACCTAAACTCCTCTAGCCATCCATCTTTGCATCCTGAAATCAAATAAGTGACCTACTGAATTAAATCTCTGATCTTGTTTGTTTTATAGTCTAAATAAATGAAAAGTTAGGAGATAACAGAGTCTAATGTTGCATACAAATCAGTGGAGCTTGGTACAGTTGCAGGGTTATTCATTTGTTTTACTCAGGTTTGATTTTCAGGGTTATTTCCCTTTTTTAAGGGGGGAATTTCTTTGTAGGCTTCCTTTTGTTTTGTTTTCTTTTAAAATAAATATGGAAATAGCAGAAGTGGGAGGAGAGGTGGATTCATAGGACAAAGGGAGATGGGCTGAAAAGGAAGGGGAAAAGAATAGTTCTGAGTGTGTGAAAGGGAGTGGGAGGAACAGGAAATCAGAGTGTGGGATTGCAAGCACTGGGAAGTGTGGGCAGGAGTAAATTGGACTGGGAAAGAAAATTTCTGAAATGTCTTGTTTTCTTTAAAGAAACCAGCCTGATTATAGTAAAATAGCTTCTGCTTTAGTCACTGAGGACCAGGTTTTGACATACTGTATCTGCTAAAAACAAATAGTGGAATACATTAGTAGATTTTTATGAAGAGCTAAAGCACAAAAAGGTACTTTCTTAATAGCTTAGTATTTTAAATAAACATCTCTCTCAAGTGCCAAAGGATTAAGGGTTTTGAAGTCTTATACAGCTGTATATGATTTGTGTAGTTATTTGTAGTCATTTTACTCTTATTTAAACTGAGTATATGCTGATTTGGGTTTTTGAGACATTAAGAGTGGTGCTCTGTTTTTCTCACAGGTTATTGTAGATAAATGAGAGTAAGGGTATTTCAGACTAATGTTTCTAGTTATGGCCAGTAGCACTAGAAGAATGAAAACTCTGAGATGACTCTGAAAATTTTTGTTTTCCTTTAAAAAAATCAGTAAATTAGATCTCTAGGCACTGATTTACTACATTTGCTGTTATTACAGTGAATTTGCCTTTTGGAGTTGTTTTCAAATAAGTGGATATACCTATCTTGTAGCATTTTAAAGTGCTAAAGTGCCATTTAAAAGATAAAAGAAGTCTAAAATTTGATTGACTAGTTTAGAATTAATTTAAAATACCAATTAATGTTATTTAATATCTGATTTATTTCTCCTCCACACATAATATATTTATGGAAGAACATCCAAGAATTTTTATGGTATATTTAAGATGTATCTGGTAAATGCCTCTTGTGAAATAAATTATTTTTATTGCAATTTAGAAAAGTACATATTTAATAGTGAAATGCTTTGCTTATGTACTTACATAACTCCTGTGTATAATACAGGTCCAAAGGTCTTTAATTAATTATAAAGATAAGAATTTAATGACAAAATAATGACTCTGGTGTATCTGTACCATTGGGTTTAGACATTAGAAAGGTTTCATATCTTTCAACTCTTCCTTATGTGATGTTACACTGGTGCCCCAGACATTTTTTAATGCATGAGCAATCAACATAAATGAAAACTAGAAAGCATTCATGGTAAGACAAGAGGCAATGTTACTTTCAATAAGGTGACTTCAGAAAACTCTCACACAGATATTTCACTGGAGACATTCTGGTTTGTCCTCTATCTCACCATGCCTTTTTTTGTTTCCTCTCTCTCTCTCTATTTTTTTTCTCTTATGATTAAACAGAGGAGAAGGGGCTTGTAAAAGCCCTCCAGAAAACTGGCAGTTCCTTGTAGAATTGTAGGTCTTTCTGATTTACATGTATTTTCCTGCAGAATGGCTTTCTAAGAGCATGTTAGCCTTCAACCTTGGCAGGTGTAGAAGTACATCTGCAGTATTATGATTGAAATGTTATACCTGCTTATTCTAAAACTGACATGAGAGGTGACAAATGACAGAGGCATTACTGGGTCAGGTGAAGTCTTTGTCATAATCCCTTTTCCCTGAACTTTTAGCTGGTGCAGCAAAGAGAATCCTGTTTCGGGGATTATTAACACCACCTGCTACAAAATTCTTTTGGGAAGGACTGGGGTGCTTTGGATTCAAACACTGCCTTTGAAACATGCAGGAAAATGGCACAATCTCTGCAGACATTCTAATGACTACTTTGGGTTTGGTATAAGCCAGTCTTTCCACTGTAAAAATGTGTTATTAAGGATATAAATGCTGTTTCTTCCATTGCAATGTAAAAGTGAATTTTCAGTGAATTCCTTAAGTTCTTATGTTTGACAGGATTCAGAGGTACAATCTCCTGCAATGACTTGTGCAACAGGGTTGAACTGATCTCTAGTTGAAGCCCCTTAGTTTTGGGTAGCACAAGTAGAAAGCTCTATCTCCATTATACAGGATTTTTTACTTCTCTTTCTTCTCAAGCACTGTTTCATGTTTTGTAAGCTTTGCTTTGTGTCTGGTTCATCCAGAAGGCAGATTCTTCTCTCAGGAAGAAAAAGTGGAAAGCCTGTGGGAAAAGTGTTTTTCTCTTTGGTCGACTACTTCTGTCCTACTTCTCTTGTGTAACTGCAACCCATTGGCAGGGCAGGAACACAGTGCCTCCCTGACTGGCTGTGGGGTATGTGCCTCAGCTCCAGCTAGAGAGCAGAGATGAAAGGTACCTGACCACAACCTGGGCACCAAGTTTGACTCCTGTTCACCTCCCATTCCTATGCTGGCTTTTGGATTTTTTCGAAGCCAGATGAGGAAAAGTGCCTCCTCTTAGTCATCGGCATTGATAGGACTGGAATCCTGCTGGAGCTCCCTGAGGTGAAACAGGCAGAGCAGAGGAACAGGCAAAGTCCTGGGCTCTTATCATCACAATCTCTGATTGCAGATCCCCCTGGAACTAGGAGGTGAATCTGTTCCTTTGTATTTCTGAGTGAAGTGAGTGCTGATTGATTTGTCAAGTGATTACACGCTCAGATGAGATACTGGGATGTACAGTTTGATTCCATGCAGCACCACAGCAATGCCCGGGCTAAGCTTCATACAGTACAAAGAAGATTGTAGTCATTGTAGGAGAATGTGTACAGAGAAATCACCATTCTGAATGGCTTTTTTGAACCTCATTCACCATTGCCTCTCTTAGTTTGTTTTCCCTTAGCAGAGTTTTCTGACTTTGCCCTTGCAAGAAGCAGAATCTGCTGTTGTAACTGTTGGCCAGAAGGACCTGTTTCCAGATAAACAATCCCAATGTGCACTGGCTTAATTGCCTTTATTGGGTATGTCCATCTTTTTCAACATCAGGGGCTGTAACGTGTACCTAGGCCATGAGGAGGTTTCAACTTAGCAAAAAGAGCTCTAAACAAAGGTTGTGGTTGCTTGGCACTTTAATACATTGGAAGATGTTGCTCCTGTGAATATAAATACCAGCAGGTTTTCTTTTGGCAGAAATGCCCCCTTTCTCTCTCAAAATGAATCCCCCCAAGTCCCAGCTACTCATAATTTGTTCTTGGCTGACCATTTTGTTCTGCCATCTCCTGTCTGACATCATTGCATCATATAATTTACAGTGTTAGGGAATCTGCAATCTCCTGTAAGACAAAGCTGTTTTCTACTGTTTTAAGCTTTGAAACCTAAAAAGAGATGGCATATTGCACAGTTTTTAGGAAATATGTGGGTGCTGTTTACTACACTCATGATTTCCTAATATATATGTGTTTCTTGAAGGGTAGTTTACAATATTTGAGGCATAACGTACTACGAGTAATATTTTTTCTTTTAATTCAGAAGAGGATTTTTCTATAAAACAATCTTAATCAGTGTTTATGATGTGGTGTGAATGTAGTATGGTATCTGAGCTAATCTTGGAGTCTATTTTAAAAATTTGAGACTATTTAAAACAATTTTTGGCACAGTAGTTGCATTTCTATGCAGCGGCTCTTTGCTTTGGTGGAAGCAGGTTTTTTTTTTCCTTCTGTTGCACATTAATCACACATGCTCAGAAGAAGTGACTCTCTGATTAAGCACATTGCTGTAGCAGAAGAAAAATAATAGATTTTTAAGTTTTATTGCCATCAAGCCACTACTAAAATTAATTTTTTTATACATGCTAAATCTTGAGTTCCTTTGAAGTTATGGGTGAGAGTTGATTGTGAGCTCAACCAAAGCTCTTTCCCCTGCAGTTTGGGTATCTGAAACCTGAGAAATAGCAACTAATTGTTATTTGGCCAAGACCTGGTTGGATGTTGCCAGATTGAAACTTCTGGGTCTGAAAGTAGAGCAAAGAGCGAATGGTCTTAAACTGAGAAAGATGCAAATTGATAAACCAAAGGCAGCCTAAATATTAAATATGAAATTGAGTTTTTTCCATGTATTGGTAGAAACACCAATGAAGAGGGGGCTGAACTGGTGAGAATTAAAAACATGACTGCTGAGCTGGAGTGGGTCTGAATCCCTCAGTTGTCTGCAAGTCACTTGGTGGTGGTGGTCAGAGGCTTAGGGAATCCCTTGGCACTGGCTTTCTTTGCCTCAGGGGAAGTGTGGGTATCTGCCTATCCATCTAAATATGTTTGTATACACAAATACATGAATTTAGAAAATTTCATTTCAGTTTTCATGCTCTCACTTTTTTGACAGCTGTTACAGTTGCAAAGGGTTGTTTGAGACCGGCTGGGTAAAATTATCTAAACTTCTGTGACTTGCAAGAACTCAAAACACAATTAAAAAAATTTGAGGTATGTTTTGAAGTGATGTATGAACACAAAAGTGATTGACAAGCCACTCAGCATGGGCCTGATCTTTTGAAGTCTCAGAACAATATAGCTTTTGGGGCGGAGCTTTTTGTTTGTTTATTCCTTCTCTTGAAGCCAAGTTTCTGAGTTTCTCTGAGAGGTCTGAAAAAACACTTTCAACTCATCACAGGGAAAAATAATGCTGCTCTTCAGTGGTTTGTCTTCTCAGTGCTGGCATGGAACCCAAGCAGAATTCTGCCTTGTTCTGATTGAGTTTTGTAACAACCTCTCCCAGTACCTCTTGAATTACCAATGGTAATCCAAAACACTGATATTCCTTCCAGATGGAGATGATGGTGTCCCAATATCAACACAGATTATTTAGGAAGTGAGGATAATTCATAAATGAATACCAGAAAATACTAAAGGATATATGTATCCTTTCCGATGTCCTCAAGATGGAGCAAGGGAGGATATAGTGTGTTTCTTCCCCTTCACTGCTTCATGGACAGAGCAGGGAAAAGGGGAGATGTTTGCACAGTCTGAGAGGAAATCGTGTTCTTACTAGAAAAAAGGCATGAATAAGATGAAAGGGACTATGTGTAGTACTTAAATGCTATCTGTATTGCTGCTGGATCACGACATGAAAGGGAGGCCTTTTGGGAGGAAGCTGCAAGACAATACGGCCTTTCTGGGCACAAGATCATTGTCTTGTGTCTGGACTGATCTCTGGAAATCTAGTTCAGGAAGTAATTTTAAACTTCCTTTAAACATCACTGACTTGTTGAAGAGGTCAGTGTTTTCATTTCATTTTGTTGACACATTTTGGTGGCATGTTTTAAGAAATCTATGGCTCTCTACTGACATTCACAAACAAGAACCAAACCAAACACAGGCTCTGCCCAACAGTTTGTATGTGTGAGAATTTCGCTCTGCATTGGCCATGTACTAAATGCTTAACTTCCTTTGGACACGATAGTGCATTTTTAAAAGAAATATGATGTATTAAGAAGATGGCAGTCTGGAATGTGCCATTTATAAAATGGAAAGAAATCTGTCTTAACTTGCAAAAATAAAGATATCCCTTGAAACACAGGCAGGGAATATAACTTGCTCCTTTATTCCACAGCAATATTTTGATGACCAAAGCAGATACAGAATTCCTGTGTGTTATGGTTTTCCTTAGAGTTATGCATCTATTTCCTTACTTTAGCATCTAACACTTCATCAAACATGCAATCATCTGTGCTGGAGTAATTTATTTTCAGTCCTAAAAGGTAAAGAGAGTACTGATGCTCACCCAAATTTTCTTGGCACATACATGTATCTCTTCCTGCAAAGTGCTGCAAATAAAAAGTAATTCTTCATTTCATTAATGCACTTCAGCTTTGTTATTTGAACTTTCTGTCTCATACATGTAATAAATGAAAAGGAAATGAGACTTTAGAGAAGATAATGTAAACACACAATATTTCTGTGGTTTCACTGAAATGAAATTAATGCCTTTTGTAAAAAGCTAATTATTGCATTCAGAATCTAACATGGACCTGGCCAAGTCTGTAGTGCCTTCATTATTTCAGGCATCAGGTTTTATGAAATACAGTATTTCATACTGTAAATATAAAGGCGCTTTATTCTCTGCTGACTTTTTGCATGTAAAGCAAAAGGAAAAGAAAACTCAGTTTTCTTCTCTCTTGAGTTGCATCAGTTTCCTCCCATCAGTCTCTTAATGTTTGTTAACTTAGAGATAGGAGCAATTTAATTTTTGGTACATCAGATTTCACTGTGAGGGTGTGTTCTTATATGTGCTTCATGTAGGTAAAATAAACTGAGAATAAAGTAACTTAAGCATAACACAAAAATATTTAAATCAGTGCTCAGGCCTCCCTGCTTGTAACCTCTTCTCTAATTCTTAATTCTTTTGTCCTGGATTATTTTCCCACCCTTCCAAGTAGGAGTTCCACAAGTCCATGTTTCTGTCTAGTTTCCTTCCCGTGCCCCCAAGCTGTTGTGGTTCAGTCCTTAGATTAAATAGTCCAGACGTGTTCTTAAAAGTATAGAATTTCTTTGGCTGAAACTTGTTAACTTGTTCCTCTCTCTCTTTTTTTTTTTTTTTTTGTTTTGTTTTGTTTTGTTTTGTTTTTGTTTTGTTTTGTTTGTTTATTTGTTGGGGGTTTTGTTTGTCTGGAGTTTGGGGCCTTTTTGTTTATTCTAAATTGTAAAATTTAAAATCTGGTGAAGACAAAACTCTTGTCCTTCTAACAGATTTAAATATTTTTTCTTTTTGCTGATGCATTTCATTCTTCTTTGCATTATGAGTTCTAGTTCTCTGCTGTGTCTGTTTTGCCTTTGAATACTTAATTCCTGTCAGTTTTGACCACTGTCTCTCTCTTTATATTATACAATATTAGGATTGCAGAATGATAGTTTTTTCATGTTTTTATCCCTCTTCCTTTGGGCAGTTCTGTAGGCTGGGGGTTGATAAGTAGATAAGTTCACTCAACCAAATGCCTGTCAGCCTCACTTTTATTTTTAGTTCCTGCGTTTTGAAAAATAGAAAAAACCCTCTTTTTGGTTTTGAATCTGACAAAATGGCCTAGACCTAATCTGTGAGTAGCATATTTAGATTAGCTTCATAATCCGAAGAGAAGGAAGTATTAGTTAGGTGATTTGTGTATGTCCCTTTTAGATGACAGAGACAACTTTGCAGGAATTGCCTTTGGTCTTTTAATGGCAATTAAAAAGCTTTCTTTGGCCTCACCAAATACATGAACAAGGGCGTAATGACTGCAATGCTTGTCATTTTAGAAAATTCACCTACATTGTCAAAGTTTCACATAGACTGTTTTTGAAATACAGAATTAGTGCTATGCTGTCTGGTTTGTGTGTTTGCTTAGGAGTGATAAATAATATATAAAGATCAGAAATACTGTGTCCAGTTCTGGGCTCCCCAGTAAAAGAGAGATATGGAGCTTAATTGGCTGTTAAAGGCTTTTCTGTAGTCTGAAATATCTGAGAACCTCCACACTGAGCAGCTACAAAGGGTTTGGTGAAGGTTGGCCCCGGGTTTTTAAAGATACAGGAGGCAGAATGATTAAAGTGAAATACCTTTCTCATGCCAGAAAAGGATTCCAGATGCCTTTTAGCATCCCATATTTCTCAGTTTGCTTCTCATGCTGGTAGTTTTAGAGAGGCAAATGCAGAGAAATGTGTCAAACTCAAATATATTTAAAACCTGATCTTTGAGAAAAGGTTTACAGACTTGGATTTGTTCTGTATAAAAGAGAATAGTGATCAATTGTTTTCTGTGCCTGGTGGCTACATTAGCAGAAATAACAGCTTAAAGTTGTAGTAAGGGGAGAGACTTCTTCCTAAATCTAGAAGGATATCTCAGATACATAACCATTAAATAGTAAAGAGGCAGAAAAGCTTTTTAAATATTAGCCAAATATTTGGCAGGGATATTATTTGTTAAATAATATCTATTTAACATAGATATTTAAGTAGCAACAGGGAGTGTGAGATGATGGGCTGGGTGACTTCTTGAGACCTGTTCATAATTTCTATGCATTCTGTCTGGAGCAGTATTTCCTTATTTACATCAGCATGTTAAGAGAGAGTTCAGGGGAGTTTTTTGTGTAGAAAACCCACAGTTTCTGAGGAGTCCTTCACTTATTTCGATTTATTTAATTGGACATCCAGGCAAAGGAGGTGTCAGATTATAGAACTGAGCTTTATTGCTGCTGGATAAGGAAGGGAATTAAAAGATTGCCAGAATTGCATAAACCATTTGAAGCACAGCCTTCTTGAAATGCTGTCTGGATGATCCTTAGAGCCATCCACTGTGGAGGCCGGTGGGCCAACCGGGAGAAAGTCCACACTACTCCCCTGGAGGGAAAGCCCCTCAAGCCATAACCACCCTTGTAGGGTGAGGAAAAAGGCTTCTCCCAGCATGCCACCTGTGACATGCAGATTCAATGTATCCCATTGGCCTTCCCCCCTCGCTCCACCCCTGTGCCCTCATCCCATTGGCCCTGGTGTTCTGCTCCACCCCTCAAAATCCATATATAAACCCCTGCTTTCCCTGCCTGAGATACATGTTATCCCTGGAGTCTTTCAAGGAAGAGCCTCAATAAAGGTTCTCCTTGGAGCCCCACACAAAGACCCTGTCTCTCCTCCTACATCGCTCAGATCACAGAGGAGCTGAAATCACTCAGTGTGAGCACAGACGTGCCCGTGCCTCCGAGGTGTCTTTTTGAAGATGCTTCTTCGGGAAGGTCGCGGCACTCTGAACAACGCCCGCCACGACAATCCACATCTTCAGCATGTTTTTTGTGAAATCAAATCAAATACCTACAGGCCCAACAAATCTGTTTTCATAGGAAATCAGCAAGCTAAATTTTCTGTATAAAGTGTATCAAGTTACAGTGAAAAAATATGTTGATAAACAGTGTAGGGATGTGAGGCCATGAACACCTTGTTGTCCTCGCAGTATAAAGGACCAGAGCAGTATTTTCAGACTCTGCTTTAACCGCCCAGTGCATAGAATAGGAGTAGCTGATGCCTCAGACATCATTCTAAATGCACATATAATTAACGTTCTTAGCTTCTATCTAAGTATATAGACATTCTCTGTGGATTTAAATGGTTTTATTTCAATGAGTATAGAAACATTTTGCACTTACCTCTGGTAAGTATGAAGTGCTAACCCATGCATTATAATAAAAGATATTCCAATAATAGACTATAACTTTGCTAGTGATGTTAGTTCAGTTAAGAGATGATCACTTGTATGCAAAACCCTTCTGGGAGGTTCTTTGATGTAAACAGCTGCCTTTAAGTGAGAGAAAAATTGCTGTTGTGAGCCATAATATACTGGTTGTGTAACACTGTAGTACTTTTGAATTTGCAGTGGGAAACACAGCCTCTTGTTACAGTTGGAGCAGTGAAATCTAGTCCATTTATACAGTGCCCTGAAATACCCTTTTCTTGAGTTGTGTCAACAACAGGCTGGTGTCTTCCAGAGCTGATTGGCCAATAGCAGACTTAGGTGCTGGTGAAATATTGTTCTTATGTGCGAATATTGATTTTGCAAAGATATACTTATTTCCAAAAGCTGGAGGCTTGAAAACATCTATGTTTTGTATCCTCCATAATACTCCTCCTTCCCTCTTCTCTTTTTTATCTTTCATTTTTGTATTTCTTTGTGATTGTTACACTTAAATTTTAGTAAGTGTTAGTATTGTCTTCTTTGGGTATCTGTTGGGAGCTTTCTCAGTCTTTAAATGTAAGAGTAAGCACTCATTAACAGCTGAGCAATGTCTTGTATTCCTGTGTTCATAGTCATTGAATATTAAGAGAGATTTGGTCATAAAATACTACTAAATAGTGGTTTAAACAATCTGTATGAATGTTGTTTTTCTCAGAATCAAATTTAACTCCTCTCTTACCTGTAATATTACTTCGCCACTTTTCTATACTGTTACCTGTGAAAAATGGTATAGAAAAAAATGTTGAGTTTTCTAATAAAAAATTAAAAAGCAGTGTATCTAGATGTTTTGCATGTTCTATATACATCACAAAACTCTAGAAAAAATCCTTTTTCTACAGGAATATCAATTTAAAAGATGACTAATTTCTAGGAAGACCCATTTAAAAGAAAAGAGATAGAGGATTATGCAGTCTCTAAATATTGATCCTTTTGTGTACAAATATATGTGCTTTTTCTCCTGCTTTGTCAGGAAGACTTGGATGATGGTGTGCAATATTAGATCATTGTGTAGAAAGAAGAGCTATTAGCTTCTAACTCATTGGGAATTACATAAATTTAGTTTCTGTGCTTAGTGTGGAGTGTATCCCACATAAAAACTCAAAGTTGATATACTCTTGCTCTACTGTGCTGCTTAATAAACGGATTTTTTAAAAAAATTGTTACAATTATATTCTCTGTAAAAGTGTTTTCATTTGTTTTATATGAATTGAACGTTTCCACAAGTCAGATCGCCCAAGCAAGTATTTTGATAGCTCATGCAATGGTGTTACAAACTTTAGTCCTTTGGAAAGGTAGGAGAGTAGTTCAAACATCTGAGAGCTTTTGTTCTTATTGATAATAATGATACATCTATTTAGACCTAGACTGAGGCAAACAGGGTTTCTTAACCTCTACAAGGTGCTTAGGCCTTTCAAAAATGTGGGAGTGCTGAGCTAGAAGATTCAGTGTTTCATTACTTAGTCCTGAGCTGTGCAGATCGCACCCTCAGTTTTCAGGTCTGAAAGCTGAGGCCCATTTAAAAGGTAACTGTAGCAGACTAGAGAATTTTAATTTCAGATAAAATAGTGTAATAATTTATGCTGTTATTCACTCACAGTGTCAAATGTCATTAATCTTTGTATCAGTTTTAGAGGTTTAGGAAAAGCCAAGCACCTGATTACAAAGTACTTACAGGGTTCTAAATGCAGCTGTTTAAGGAAGGGCAATGGTTGGTGGGGTGGGTGCATGGGTGAAAGAGGGTGCTTGCCCAGATCCTTTCCCTTGTGATAAATTTTATGTGAGTTCAAAATCAGTATTTAAGCAAATAATAATTGTTTTACTATACTAAGTGTTAGTGCATAAAAATATTCATAGTTTGAGAGGCAAGAGAAATCCAGATGACAAGATTTCTTTATGACTAAGTATTCTAGATCTCCTGAATCATACAGACCCTTTTATTACAATTGGTCTGTAAAGTGCAAAGCACATCACCCTTCCCTGAAATGGAAGAAATGCAGAAACCTACAACACATCAGGAAAGGGTTAGAGATTGATAAACTCAGTTTCTGGAGAAAGTACTGAAACATCATCATGAGATCAAAATGAAAGGGCAAATAAAAAGAGCTTAGGTCAGCTTTTAAAATGTAATATTCTTTGGCTAAGATCCTACTTCTTCATGCTTCGATTTAATCTGTCAGGGCAAAAGGGCAAAGGTTCACATGATTGCTGGGGAGGGTACAAGATGCATGACAGAGCAATTTGCTGAGTTTCTCTGGATGGGTGTAGACAAAGCTTGCATGTCTTTGCTCTTTGTCTCTCTGACAGTAGCCTTTAACATAGGCTTATTGTTCACTTTTTGGGTCACTGAAAGGCATTTATAAGGTATTTCTGGTGCAGAAAGCACATGAAACTGTTTTCTAATTTGTCTTAATTGCTTGTCTCAGTAAATGGTTAATTCCCATTTGTATGTGCTCAGCAGTTTAGAAAATAGGTGTTTGTTCATATTTGAAATCTCTGTAATTGCTCAAAGCCCTTAGAGGTGTTGGTGGATGATCACCTCTAGACCACCTAAACCCCTTTATTGTCACTTCTTGTACTTGCAAAAGTGCTAGATAGTTATTTTATAATTTGTACCACTTTGCTGAAGTTGTACTCAGTCCTTTTTCTCTTTGGAACAATGTTTTGTCATTTGAGATTGTAGTTCTTGACTTCCTTTTGTGACAGCATGTGTGTTAACCCTTTTTTGTGCTGTTAAAACCCCGTGTACTCAGATTGGCCATCAAGTTACCAACCAGTATGTCTCTCTCCAAGTCAAATCAGGTTTGGTAGCAAATAGGGGAAATGTGTGAGCACAGACACATGCCTAAAAATATTCTAATTTGGCCAGAGCACAGTTATTTCTACATCAGGAGAGAATGCTAAAAGTCTTCAGCTATTCTGTGCATAACTTCTAAGGAAAATGGAACAGTACTGACTTATCAGGCTTGTAAATTGAGTTATTGATCTTGCAAATGATTATTCCCAAATAGAAGAACTTTCCAACCAAATGCAACGGCCTGTTTCAGAAATTTGTCAGAGATCTGGAATTGAAGTCTACATGAAATACCATCTTGGTTTAAAGAGTTAAATAGCTTGGTACCCCTTACAGAAATAGGTTAGAGGCTTCAGGTCTCTTGCTTCATTTAATTCAGCTATACTCTGCTGATACTGAGAGAGAGAAAATGTCCTGCAAACCTAAGTTTGCCATTAGCTGGACAAATGTCTTGCATGCATCTTGCATAATTATAGTAATGTTCAGTAAATCACTCATAGTAGCAACAAATGACTTAGATCAAGGTTAATTTTGGTAAGGAATGGCAAGATTACTGGTGGACATAAAAACAGAGAAGGAAAGACTTTACAATGTATTTGGACAGTTCTTAAAAGCAGTCTTCTTTAATCTGTCTCCAAATTCCCCACTACATTTCTGAGCAAAAGAGGAACATGACTAATGAGCCTACAGTAGGTCATTTTACAGTGCAGGTTTGTGTCATCATATTAAGCAATGAGTGATAGGAATTTAAAGGAAATTATTCAATGCATCACAGCATTCTGGATCTGAGTAGTGATTCCCGACAGCCAACGTAGTCATAGCATGCATGCAGGACATCAGTTTGCCAATACTGCAGACTTTGGGAGAAAAGCACCACTTGTTGGTCAGACTTAATAATCATTTTAGAGTCATCCTCTTTGAATTTTTTTCCTGTTTTTTTAATAACTGCCTTTGAGCATTTCAGTTCCTTTATTTGAAGAGAAAAAGTACATTAGGCAGCCCATAATGCTTTGGACTTGAGTCAGGTAATGTCCAGACATAGAGAATGACTTGAGCAAAGGTCAGCACCTGAGCAGTGAAAGCTGCATAGTCAGTGTGGGGACCCAAGACTGAGGCTTAACAAAGAATCCTGATATGAATGTTTACAAAGTGCCAGCCAGAGTTTGGAGCAATTTGAGCTGAGCAGTGCTTCCCTTATCAGTTGCCTAATTTTGGCTTGTGTTTTTAAAAGGTATAATTCCACTGTTTTGCCAGACATGATGGCGTTTTCCTAGCCTTGGAAATTTTAGACAAATAACAGTTAGAGAATGCTAACCTCCTGGCTTTGGAGGTAATAGTAACTAGACATAATTCTTTTGAGTGTGTTACCTAAATTCACTCTGCTAATGCACGTGCCTGTCCCAGCAGCATCACCTGATCTGTGTCCATAGAGACACCCTGCCTCAATGCCCAGGAGGAGCTGGGCCTGAAGAACCTTTCCTATTGTATAATTTCTCTATTTTGCCCTAACTGAATGCATTTCTGTTTTCAGGACTGTTCCAGCTTAGCACATATAGCTCCTTAAAGGAAAAGCAAAGAACTTATTTCAAAATCATTTGTTTGCAGAAGTCACAGGAGCAATGAAAGCCAGTATTTACATTTAGATCTTTCAAACAAATGAAAATTAAGTGGAATTTTTGTTTTGTCTTCAAGTATTTTGTGCTGCATCATAGGATAAATCAGTATCCATGATTTTAAGTAGCTTTATTGTTTGTTATGTCTTCACTATTTTTCTATTAGTTTTGGCATGCCTTCCTCTGCCAATGCTTATGTTGACATTTATTCTGATTAGTTTAAATGAAGGTTTTAACCCTGGCTTTATCCTTTTAGATGGCATTGCTTATGAAAGAGTAGGAATAGCAATTGTATATAACTATGCAATGGCTTTAGGTACTTGGTATTTAATGTCGGTAACAATACATTTCTTTTCCGAAGGAAATGAGCCATGCACTTTCTGTGAGAAATCTGTGTTCCTATGTTCGATGGCTCAATGGAAAATTCCCTTTTCAGGTGGTGTTTCTGCTGTACTGAGGAGTATAAAGCTTTGAAGTGTTTGTGCTTCTGACATTGTGCAAAGGCTGGGAAGATTGTTCTCCTGAGTGTATCAATCCAGTGATGGAAGGTGGATAGATTCAGGGTGATAGTGTTTGTTTATGTGATTGTGTTTTAAAATGAAAAATAAATGGCACTGAGGTGTCCTGTTTCATTCTTTCTGGGTCCAGTTTGGTAAGTTATAGGATTCCTGTGACTGTGGCATGAGGTGAGGGCACTCAACACCCTGTAGATCTGATCACATTTGAACCTCTTCCTGAATGGTGCATTTACTGACTTTCAGTCATTCTGTCTTTCCCTTATTTGTGTCTGCATGTTGGAACTTTTCTACCTGCAAAACTTATATAAGACTTGCCTATAAACATTTTGAGTGAAATGTAGGTACAGCTCAGCTTTTCTTAATTCCTACTTTTTCCTTAATTTAAAACCTTTGTTTTTGTTGCTTTTGACTGAAATATAAATAGGGTATGGTATCCCTTTTACTATTGGGATTAAAGAACAAAGGAAAATACTTAATCCAAGATAATAGTTTCCTTTCATTGCTTTTGTGAGATATGCTTCAGGAAAACATTTTTTTCCTACGCAACCTGGAGAATATCATATCACAGGCAGTTGGAGAGTATGTATTTGTCAGGAGCACACTGTTCATTCCCTATGAATTAAAGGGTTTTCATGTTCTTGATGCCTGTCATTTGAAAAGAGTTTGAGAACAATAGTAAAGCTAAAGTTGGTTTGCATTTTCTAAGTGAAAATACTCATTTTGATAAAAGCAAACCCTTCACATCCATAGCCTACATAAATGATGTATAAACTATCTGGATTCAATCATCAAATGCCCAGGATGATTTCTGCAGGCTTGCATACCTAGAAGCATTGGCATTCGGTTACCTGGACAAGTCTGTAAGAGTTCCCCCAGGGGTAAAACCTGGCATTGCAAAGTATCCAAATCAAACATACAGTTAATTAGTTAGTTGATATAAGAAACCCTTTGTCTTGTTTAAATATATATTCCAGTTTATGTGCTGCTAATAGTACATCTCTTTTCTAACTAGCATTGGAATTTTTTTCAGCTGAAGGTGAGAAAAGTGACTAGGCTTGGTTTGAACAGTCATTTGTGTTGGACTTTTTTGTTTTGTGGATGGAGTAGGAAGACAGATGAATAGGGAAGCTGAAGAAGTTATGTTCTTAAGACTAACACAGAGTAACTCCTTACTCTGTTTGGTTATATTGCCATACCACAGTCTGCAACTGTGGGTTTTGACAGTCTAGTATTGGCTTATTATATGGTTATGAGCTGAACAGAAGCCTCTCTTTTCTTGTATAAATAAGTCTGGGAGCTCCTAAAGAAAATAAAAAACTTATGTACCAAAACTGTTCATAACAACTTAACTTGTGACAGTGAAGGATATCTGTCTCCAGTGAAACACTGGTGGCTGATTTGGTTTAGTTACTCATTGATTTTCAAACAAAAAAATAGTGACAATTTATGTAAACTGGCCTGAAAATTCAATTTTGTGACCCCTAGCATTTACTTTGCATTTTTCAACTCACTTTCCAACATTTTATATTTTTATAGCAGTAATTGAACTTGAAAAGTAAGTGGTAATTGATGTACCAAACCTGCTATAGTGTGATTTAGGTTATCCAGTAAGTCAGGCTTCTCTCTGACACTAGAGAGATGGCATAGCATGTTTCAGATGATTAAAGCCAATCTACTGCTAAGGCTTGAATTGAATGTTGTGCATTTAAAAGTAGTGTGCATGCAGAATATTGCTTGAAAATGTGGAAAAAGTGGTTGTTATTTCATAACATTAAAAGAAACCTAACACACTCATGTAATTAGTACCCTAAGGAAAGGAATCAAAGCTATGTAAGATAATTAAAAAGGCTTGTGATAAGCACAACTTCTAAACTAGTTTGTTGTGGATGCACTATTTTGATTTCTTGTGATGGCTATATTCTTGGAATCTTGTTTGAGAGGTCAAACTGAGTTCTGGGAGCTTATCAGGCTCATACAAATAACAGCCATGTTATAAACCAGAAAATAATGCAGGGAGGAGAGAGGAGAAGGACAGAAAAGTACATTTGGAAAGGTGAAAAATATTCTCACAAGTACTGGTGGCCAGTTTTCTACTGATTTGTATATTTTCTGTTTTAAGAGTGTTTGTTTTATTGTGTTGTAAAAATAGTACCAAATTTAAAATAATCTATTGTAAAGATAATTAATAAAGCCAATTATTAAGGGTGGTATATTCTTAACCTTTTCTAATTTACGAAGATCATAAATCTATTTAAACGAGGGCAAGACCACTATCTAGAAAGCAGATGTGAAAGCCAAGAGCTTTGGATCTTCTCCAGATGGTTGTTCTGGGCTGTGTACCAGATCTATCTGCAATAGTAAGAAATGATTTTCTGGGTTCACAGTAGAGTGGCCACTTGATCCAGAGCTGCAGAGAGGATCTTCCCCAGCCTGCTATGGGTGAGCCGTGAGTCTCACAGATCTTGCTCCATCCTGGGAGATTTGCTCTCCTTCCTTGGATCTCTGCACAAATGGTGCTTTTTAATTTTTTGATTTTTATTTCTCTCATTATCCTTTGTGAAATACACTGTTCTGAAATGGTGTTTGAAACTCTTGTGTGGCAAAACCTCATCAATGTCATTTTCAGTGGATGTTTTGAATAATATTGGCGCAATTTGCAAAGACCTTTTAGTACACAAATTAATTTGCAATCTTGCTATTTTCTCACATGTGAAACAAAATTTTATCTTCTCATAGTCCACATTTCCCTAAAGCAGAAGTTGTAGTCAGTACAAGGAGGTCACAGCTGTGAGTTAGAATGAACATTCTCATGTTTTCTTTTTATTTTAACTTAATTCCATCCGAGTTTGTTCTTGTACTTTTAAACTATATCCTTCCTGTTATCAGTAGATGCTCCCTGATTAAAAGCTTCTAAAATGTAACATAAATTAAGTACAGAGGAAGGAGTCAAGGATAAACAAATGCTTATAACTAGCTTGCTGTGAGTCTGGGGTGTAGCTGGTTTGCATGGATGGTTGAATAAAGCTTAAAAACATCCAAACTGTATATGCTGAGACAAAAAAACTTGGAGAAAGCTGGATTACTACCTGAGACAAAAAGCCCTGCATGATTCAGGAACTGGAAATACAAACTGGATCATTAGTGATGTATTCCTTTCCTTTCTGTCTTAATGATACCGGCATGAGTGAATCTAGATATCAAAACATTCCTTGAATTTTTTGGAAGTCAGAAATGGTAACTGCCTTTTTTTTTTTTGCATTTGTGTAGTAAATTATTGCTTCTGAGCCAGCTCCTCTTCTGCTGTGTAGCACTGAAAGTCTGCTGAAGGACGGGTGAAACGTAATAAAGTACATCTCAGCAACAGTAATTCTGAAGCCATTGACACAAATTATTGCTATTATTGCTGTGGTATATAGTGCTGTGTCAGGCTGAAATTGCATTTGTGTGCCTTTTAAGTTTCTCCATTCTTCTCTGCAGTTGGGCAGAACATCAGCTCAAGACCCCAAGGGCCATGTTAAGTACAGCATCACTTTGTTGTGAAATTACTGTTAAAATTTGCTGTTAAAATTTACTTCCTTTTTTTTTTTTTTTTTTTTATTTGGTGGTGTTAATGTCAGCAATGTATTCTAATTTCCTCAATTCAGATAGCAGTGATTCTACCAAAAATAGTTACCTTGGAATTTCTTGTGGCCAGCTACATGACGATTTTGCATATTGATCATTTCTAATGATTTTTTTAAACAAATATGTGAAATGACTTAGCTTATAGTCCTTGTGGAATAAATTGTCTTGTCAGACAGTGGAAAATATGAACTTCTTCTCCCCAGCCAATGTGTATGCCAAAGAGAATAACTAGTAATAAGGGAAGTACCTGGCTAGGATGTAAAAAAAAAAAGCTAATTACTTTTTATGGGAAAAGGAGATTTTAATTTATTTAATGTTTTCTTCTGATACATTCAAGACTCTTGCTATTAGTAATGAACAAGGAAAATCAGGAGCAGCTGTACATTCTGAGGAACTAGCTAACAGAAACTGAGCTGAGATTACTAATATCGAGCTTTTCATATCATTCAAATGGACAGCATCCACATTTCCCTCTATTTTTAGGGCTTTTTTCATTCCAGTATTTGAGAAGTCGGAATGAGACAAGAACTTGACAAATTTTCATAACCACTTCAATAATACCTTTACTCTCAAACATGCCATGACATTAATTGTACTAATATTTAGCAATGCTAAAGGAATTTTCATCATCATGTTTTAAAAGACTGTGCATAAATAGATTGGAAATGTTAATTCCAGTGTACAGATAAGAAAAACTAAATAAAATAATTTTGTATATTTTAATGGTGAGATGTTTGAGAGCTGGCATTACATCCACCAGTTTTCTTATTTCCCAGTTGTTCCTTGAGCAGTTGCATGTGCACGTATTTTTCTCTTTCCCCCAGTTGTGGGCAGAGAGCAGAGGTGGATGAGTGGAACAAGAAAGCAGTGCTTGAGCACACCAATTCCCTGACACTGGCTCAGGTTATTGGGTGTGTATGGGTAGCTGGCAGGAAGCAGCATGGGACCAGTTGGAGCAGAGATAACACAGGAGGAGAAGAGGGAGCAGGATGCTTTGCATGCTGCCTGGCCCTGTGTGATGTGGGTTTACGGAAGAAGAGTGTCACTGAGATGAAACAGACTCAAATAGAGATTGACTTGGCAGGAGCTTGTCAAACCAGTTGCATGCAAAGCTCTCAGACTTTGGAGATGTTCCTGTCCCCCCCATACCTACCATTTTCTACTCCAGCCTGTAATCTGCAGCTGTGTGTTCATCTGCCCTCTCAAATGCTCCTTTTTAGTATAATATGAACTTTATTGCTATTTTCCTTTCCTCTTTTTCTCTCTTTGTTTCCTTATTTTACTTTCACTTGGTTTGAACTTCTGATGATGTGCTTTCTTACATTATCTTCACTGTTTCACTTTCCTAATCATTTCCTGGCAAAGCCCCTTCCAGCTGTAGGGAAAGAGCATACATAGCTCATTCAATATTTACTGACTATCATATTCCCTCTGCTTCTGAGTTGTTTTAGCAAAACCTTGCTTGTTTTGTCAGCTCCTGTGAGTAGGACTGACTGCTATATATTGGACATTTAGAGAAGGGAGCTATCATTTTAAAAACGCTTTATCCATGAGTCTGTATTTGCCTATTCATAATCCTCTGTCGCACAAGCACTTGAAAAATTCCATCGTGTGCAGTGCCAAGCTGTTCCTCCAGAGGCTCAAAGCTCTGTCAGCTCTCCCTAACTGGAGGGCAGGCAGCAGGTTAGACTTGCCCACATCAGATCACTTCACTGTGGCCATTTATTTCCATATGTTTAAGTCAAATCAGTATAGGATGTTTGGAAAATCTCAGCGATAAAGTTTTAAATACATAGTTTTAGCAGCTCAGGTTCCTGATGACGATCTTGATCTCATCTCTACATACTGAGTCTTAAAAAATGTGGGTGAGTTTGTGCATATACCTACAGATAGCCCTGACTTGGGCTTCTTTTGTCTATTCATTACATAAATGGATTTTTTTTTTCTTAAAATTACTTCTGAGTCGTTCTAAGTTATTATATGAAGAATTATTAACAGAAATATATTCTGATTGTAATATTTTACAAAACATATAAAACATTTTAAAATAGGCATATTTAAGCAAGTAATCTAATAATAAAACATTATTAATATTGGGTATCAGTAAAGAACTTAAGAGCAGAATTTCCTTGCAGACCTTGATTTTCTGACTGTATCACTTGAATGGCCACATTATTAATTTGCTATGGTCAAAATGAAAAAAAAAGAACCTGGAATTGTTTTCATAGCCCTAGGAAAATATGTGAGCAGTAATGAGAAGACTGGCCATGTCAAAATCTGGAATCATTCTTCAAATTTGCTTTGAAAATTAAGCTTTTAACACCAAGCAACTGGCTCTCTTAAATATCTTGTTTCAAGGAAAATACTGCAAGCAATAAATTGCAGTATCAAATGGCCACTGTAACTAAATCTTGTTCTTCCTTCAGTGGCCTCAGGACAATTGGTCTAAAGTCTCCTTTAAAGAAAAGGACTATAATTACTACTGCAATTGTTTGCTTTGCCTCAGATGTAGAAAATGTACTTCCTCCTCTTTTGTCCTTTTTATGGCTATTTTAGCTTCATCTTTCAGTGTTTAACTGTTTATGTCTAAGTAGATTCCCTCTAAGGTTTAAAGACTGCAAGTGACTAACATGCAAATTGGCAGCTTTTCTGATAAGTTCAACATCAAAATTAATTAATATTCTAAAATAAATATTTTTTGTTTGTTCTCAGTGTACAGAAATAGTAATGTTTACATAACAAATGATCTACTGATTATACTTCTAATGAGATGAAAAAGCACACGCTAATTAAAAATACTAAAAATCCTTTGGAATTTGTTTTTACTGGAGATTAATACTCAACATTTTGCAGGACAGCGGGTCTTGCAGATCTAAACAAAGCTGTTTCTACACAGTTGCTGATATTTATAATTACAATAGAGAAAAGAGTGTTTTATGAATGTTAAAAGATCAACACTAACACCTAACAGATGAGTGGTATCAGGAGAACATTTGCTAACAAACAATACTTGATCTTAAAGACCTGCTGATACTTCATGGAAAAGATTTGAAAAAAGATTCAGCATAGATTAAAGAAAAAGGCTTCTACTAACACAGATTTCACAACTGTATACCTTGCTTTAGTGGACTAATTAAACAGATCTCATTCTCTGAATTAGTTGTTCCACATGTCAGTTTATTTGGTCGTGGGTTCTTCTGTGAGACTGTAGGGTTTGACTTCAGCATTATGAACAGACTTCTTAAAATGCATATGCAGAAACCTTTGAAACAAATAATTAGATTTACATATTTGAGTTTAAATAGCAAGCACACTGTGAAAAGATCATTTGTGCAGAAACTTTCTGGCTTTTCTAGCTCTCTAAGATGGCAAACCAGGCTTAAACAATTTGTAACTGGAGATGAATAAGATTTCAGAGGCAGAGAGCTGGAAGTTCATTGTTTGTAAAATATTTATTTTGCTACAGTGCATGAAAGTAATGGATTTCGGGGGGCATTAAATGATTCATATTCTCTTTAAAGGAAAAAAAAGTTCTTCTTGATGTAGTATGAATTATTTTAAAAATGCATTTTCTAAAATCTGCTGTTAGTACAGAGCATCTCTAACTCTCTTAGGTACCCTCTGACTGCCAGCCCAGACAAGTGGAAGCATGTCAGTGCCTTGGATGTGTTTCTGTCTTTTGCACTGGGTGCTGAAGGACAAGGCCAATGATGGTCTAAACTGAGGGGACTTAAACTTGCATCTCTAATAACTAAACTAGGGTTGTGTCTACTTGATGTGATGCCAAAGGGAAAATGGTTAAAACCTTTGCAAGTAAAGCTCTGCTGTGTAGGATTTGTATAGGAAGTTTTGGGGGGTGGGGGGAGTATGAGGGGGTGGTGCTACCAGGGTGGCTTCTGTGAAGCTTCCAGAAGCTTCTCCCATGTCCAGTAGAGCCTTGGCCAGCCAGCTTCAAGATAGACCTGCTGCTGGCCAAGGCTGAGCTCTGCAGGAATGATGGTAGAGTCTCTGGGAGAATGTATTTAATAACAGAAAAAGGGTTTCTGTGCAAGAGCAATTGCAGCTGGAGGGAGGAGTGAAAATATGTGAGAGCAACAGCCCTGCAGACACCGAGGTCAATGCAGAAGGAGGGCAAGGAGGTGCTCCAGGCACCAGAGCTGATTCCTCTGCAGCCTGGGGTGCAGCCCATGGTGAGGCAGGTGTGCCCCTGCAGCCCGTGGAGGAGACCTGCACTGGAGCAGGTGGATGCTCAGAGGAGGCTGGGACCCTGTAGGAAGCCTGTGCTGGAGCAGGCTCCTCACAGCACCTCTGGACCCACAGAGAGAAGAGCCCATGCTGGAGCAGTTTGCTGGCAGGACTTGTGATCCCATGGGGGGCATATGCTGGAGGAGCCTATTCCTGAAGGGCTGCACCCCATGGAATGGACCCACACTGGAAAATGTAGAGAAGGACTATGTCCCATGGCAGGGAACCCACCCTGGAGCAGGAAAAGAGTGTGAAGAATCTCTCCCTGGGGAGGAGGGAGCAGCAGAAATGACGTTTGTGAGATAAACTGATCACAGGCCACCCCTCTACCCCTATCCCCTGTCTACCTATGCTCTTCTAGGGGAGACAGAGACATCAGGAGTGAAGTTGAACCCAGGAAGAAGGAAGGGGTAGAGGGGAAGGTGTTTTAAGATTTAAGATTATTTTCTTTCATTACTCTTCTCTGATTGGATTGGTAAGAAATCAAATTTCCCCAAGCTGAGTTTGTTTTGCCCAATATAGTAATTGGTGAGTGATCTCTCCTGCCCTTATCTCAACCCATGAGCCTTTCATTATATTTTCTCTCCCCAGTCAAGCTGAGGAGGGAAGTGATACTGCAGTTTTGGTAGGCACCTGGCATCCAACTGGGGTCAGCCCACCACAGAGGAAAATTTTAGAGGTGGATTGATCCTGTGCATACAGCTATCTTCTTATTGCTTGTAAATTTGCCCCCTTATTTGTGCAAAATTAAATATTCATCACTGGATGAATATTTTCATGAATAGTTTGCCAATTTTATTCACTTTTCATATTTTTCAGGTAAAATGGCTCTCCAGTTCCCAAGAATAAGACTGGTATTGTTCTTTTCCTGAAATAGCTGTAACACTTCTGAGTTTTGGAGCTCAGATTCAATATTTGACTACAGGACAAGCATCTTCCCCTGTTTGATGGTATTTTATTGCCTTTTAACGAATTGTTGAATTTTCAGGCTTCTTAATATTTTAACAAACATATTTAGTAAAGAGTGTATCCATATGGAACATGGTCTGCTTCAGAGATGAAAGAGACTTCTTAGGCAAATATGTTTCCATGCAGTTCTCCAATGCAAATAATAGTGCTATTTCATTAGTATGAAAATAAGCTGAGGAACATTATTAAGCACACAGATAATTCCATGTCAAATGTCATGACTCCTGCCAGGATACTTATATAAATTGGTTTTCATGGCTGATTTTAAGCAGCACCTGAGCAAAAAGTAAACAAAAAGTGGCCTCATACTCAACAGCAAAATTAAATTTTGTAGTATTTAGAACACCCATTCCTTCTTCTGAGTCAGGCAGATGTTATTTGGGGAAAAGCAGCCACCCATGTAGTACAATACAATGGACCAAATCAAGCCTATACACATTAAGTTCAAGCTAGTGTTTCCTAACTCTCAAGTGGTTCTCCATACAAGAATTATCTTAAAGCATATTTTAGCTGTAAAAGAAACATTTTCAATGTAGCTAATGCTGTTGCTACCAGCCTGTGTGCTAAGGAGAGCTGTATCTGAAATTGTGCAGAATAATTTGTTGTTATTACACATCTTTAGCTGCTTTGCCTCTGTTTGTAATCACAGTTCTTTCTTTTTTTTCCCTAAACTACTGTATATGTGTTTGCCCTTATAAAACATGTCTGTGAACATATTGCTGCTCTCTAGGTGCTTTGAGTCAAGTGTTTGCAAATGTTTTCAGAGTGTGGCCCACATTTTTGCTGTACTTTAGGTTGCAAAGTCTGTGTCTTCCAGTTCTGACTTTAAATCCTGCCTTTCTGATTTATCAATACTTCAGTTGTTGCTCAGAAGGAAAATAAATATGTCAGGAGTATTTTGTTCCTCCTAATGCAGTTCAGCAGTTGCAGAGGACCCATTGCTATCAGATAATAGCAAGCTTATCTAGAAATTTCATAGCTCAGCACTGGTGAAGCACAGATGACATTATGAGACTCAGTGCCATAACTGATATTTTTCCCACAGATACTGTAAATTCCAGGTAATGAGCAAAGAGTACATTTCCCAACTTGTCCAAATTAGTTATATGCATCAATGCTTAACAGGAACTTTTTCATCATTACAAGACTCTGACTCTGGGAAAGAAATATACTCCTCATTCCCTGAGGTCAGCTGTTTGAATGGCAGACTCAAAGCCAAATGTTGCCTCACTGTTGAAAAAGCTTTGTTAAATCAAGCTGAATTCTGCCTCTCGTGTAAGCCTAGAAAAAAATATTGTTGCCTTTGTATTGGGTAAATAAGAACTTCTGGTAACAGAGCCCACAGCAGCATGAAAATGCCCTGTGCTTTTAGAAGAGAAACTGTAACCAGAAAACTCTGTTAACAGGCCCTTGTTACAGCTTCAAGGTACAGATAGTAGGCTGGGATGGGGAAAAACATTTCCTCCAGGCAGAAATGCCAATTATGTTTTGAAAACAGTTGAAGAGGGCGAGAAATACAGTCAGATTTTTCCCTGGCATTTGCTTAGCGAGCTCAGTTCTAAACCTTCTTGCACACAAACTAACCCTAGGTCAGTGCCCTGGGCTGCATCCAGAGCCCTGTGGGCAGCAGGGGAGAGAGGGGATTCTGCCGCTCTGCCTGGCTCAAGTGTGACCTCACCTGCAGGGCTGTGTCCAGATCTGGGGTTGAGCAGGGGAAGGACATGGAGCTGTTGGAGTGAGGCAGACAAGGCCACCAAAATGATTACAGAGATGGAGCACCTCTGCTATGGGGTAAGACTGAGAGATTTGGGGTTGTTCAGCCTGGAGAAGAGAAGGCTCAGGGGTGACCTAATTGTGACCTTCCAGTACCTGAAGGGAGCCTACCAGAAAGATGGACTGGGACTATTCACTAGAGCATGGAGTAACGGGACAGGGAGGAATGGCTCCAAACTGAGAGAGAGTAAGTTTAGATCAGATGTTAGAAAGAAATTCCTTACTGTGAGAGTGCTGAGGCACTGGCACAGGTTGCCCAGAGATGTGGCTGCCCTATCCCTGGGAGTGTTCAAGGCCAGGTTGGATGGAGTTCTGAGCAACTTGCTCTAGTGGGGATTGTCCCTGCCCATGGCAGGGGAGCTGGAAATGGATTGTCTTTAAGGTCCTTTCCAACCTAAACCATTCTATGATTCTATGATGTATTACTTAGTCTTTAGACTAGCTTCGTTTTAAACTACTGGTGTTTAAATGTGTTCATATTTGTGCTTCTAGCTAACCCACTCATGACTGTTGAGGATGATATTTTACCGTGACACTCTGTGTTTCTTTGGAGGTGTTTCTTTCCCTCAGTGCTGGATGTTCACTTATATCAAGATGTCGTTACAATCAAGCTTTAATATAATTTTGAGATAGGGCTTCCTTCTGTGGAAAATTGGAAAAGACAAGGGTTCCCAAGGGTGTGAATGGAAACCTCCATTAGTGTATTTTTATTTTTTGTCTGGGTGATCTCCACCATGGACTGAAGCAGGGAACTGCACATTTTGCTTCTCAGCTGGGCACCTTTCTGGGAGGAACAGTGACTCCTCATGCCTCGGGCAGTGTCTGGCAGCTGTGCTCTCTCCCTGTGTGTTGACAACAGCTAACAGAAAGAAAACCATAATTTCCTGATGAATCGGTTCATCACCTTTCTTGGAAGGAGCTACTCCCATTAGCCTTTTCCTTGCACCAACAAATGTTTGTTTTACAATTTTCAAATGTAAAAATTTTTTTTGCCCTTTATTTTTTTCTTCTTTTTTAAAATCCCTTGAGGTTCTCACTTTTGACAAGACAAATCTTGTTAGATCATCTCTCCCATCTCCTGGCTCATTCAGGGTTGTCCCACAAAAGCAATGATAGCTTTTTGTCCAGTTTAGTGTTCTACTTTCCCCTGGAGGCTTTAGGTGACAGTCTAATGCATCTCAGTGGCAACTACTTTGTGAGACATGACATAAAAATGCCTGGATTTTTAATGCAATGCGTCAGCGTATGATTCATATTTAAAATACTTCACCTGCATGAGTAATAACAATTTTAAAAGTACCCTCCTTAATAATCTATTGTGTGTCTTGTAAGAACAATTTCCAGGGCAGGAACAGATTAATGGAGTTAGGACTGATTTAGCATAATTCCCCTTAGAGATTCTGTAATACATGAACTGCACAATTTGTTTGTTTGCAAAGGTTTTGAGGTTTCTGTCTCTTTATTTCAAGTTAGCAAAATGCCATCTCGCAGTCACACATTTATAAAAATTCCCCTTTCCTAATTAATTTACAGTGTCCTGTGTCAGAAGCTGTTCCAGATGGTTAATTCTATATATGTTAGACATGAACCTTATTTCTTCCTGAGCTTTGCTGGACTCTGATCTTTGCTTAGTTAATGATATCATAGAATCATAGAAAGGTTTGGGTTGAAAAAGACCTTAAAGTTCATTCAGTTCCAACTCCCCTGCCATGGGCAGGGACAATCCCCAGTAGAACAGGTTGCTCAGAACTCCATCCAACCTGGCCTTGAACACTCCCAGGGATGGGGCAGCCACATCTCTGGGCAACCTGTGTCAGTGCCTCAGCACTCTCACAGTAAGGAATTTCTTTCTAACATCTGATCCAAACTTACTCTCTCTCAGTTTGGAGCCATTCCTCCCTGTCCTGTCACTCCATGCTCTAGTGAATAGTCCTGGTCCATCCTTCTTGTAGGTTTCCTTCAGGTACTGGAAGGCCACAATCAGGTCATCCCTGAGCCTTCTCTTCTCCAGACTGAACAATTGCAATTCTCTCAGCCTTGCCCCATAGAAGAGGTGCTCTATCCCCTTAATCTTTTTGACTTGCTCCAACAGCTCCATGTCCTTCCTGTGCTGGGGATACCAAAGAGTGTTTTTAATGTCAGATATCTCTGCTGATGTTTGCTGCAGGGTCTGGTGGGTAGATAGCCAGCGCTCTTTCTCACTAGAAGTTTTGTGGCCATTGGGGGTAGGAGGTTTACCAGGTTGTTACCCATTCCTTCTCTTAGCTCCACATGTGGTGGGTTCAAGACAGCTGGTTCTTGGGGGACTCTTGCTTAATTTGATGGATCCTGTGCCTTGTGGGGCTCGGAAGCCGTGGTCCAAGGTCTTGATTTGTTGCATCTCAAGTAGTAACAACAGTAACACAGCACTGGACATCTGAGCCTATCCTAGAGTCCTAGGCCTCCACTGCTAGCTGGTTTGGTTTTAGTCAGGCATATATTCCTATTTCATTTGAAAAGATACTGGAAAAATACCTAGTATTTATTTTAATATTCACCAAAAATGTTTAAAATTTATTATTTTCCTTAGGAGTAAAAAGAAGGGCCAGTAAGGTCTCTAGGTACATGTTCATAGCAGTTAATTCGATGCCTTTGTCACCATGTTGTGAACTGGCCCCCTAGGAGTCAGTAAATGGCAATGGCCTAAGAGTTAAGTTATGTTTGGGGAGCTGTTGGCACATGAGTGTCACACAGTGCTGCATCCTTGGCATCTCCCAGATACAGACCTCCAGTGAGCAGCAGCATATGATCTCATCAAAGATTTATAAACTCGGGGGCAGGCGCAATGCTGAGTGATAAAAATGGACAAAAGACACCAGAAAAACCTGAGGAACAGACTGGAAGCTTCTGACACCTTGTATTGTAAGGGACAGAAAAAAGCAAGACAGAAACACTTTCACCAATTCCCAGAGGAAGGGAAGAATGACACTTCACGCTGCTTTTGTCAGGAAACTCTTAGTGGAGATGAATTATAACCTCACTAAACCATACCCCCCACTGCTGCTTCTGTGTCCAAGACAAAAGATCTTGTTGGGAAAAAGTAGTTGTAGGGTCTGATTCTTTTCATTATCCTTTTCTTTTAAGACAACAAAGGAGTACAGCTGTGAACTGATCGGATGTAAACATCTTCAGAGATAAATATTTTTGGTATATTTATTTGATCTCAGCATTTAATCTCTTGGCATTTTATTAGCATTTGCTTATAGTGTTACCATGTTCCTGTAAAGACATCCTTGTCATGGATGTCCCTTACAGACACCCATTGCCATTTCCAAAAAGGATGCTTAGCTCCACCACAGACCATTTTAGATTTGGAACATCTGTGATAAGTTAAATTTCCATCCTAGTGAACTTGTCAGTATCTCTTTGAGAAATAATCTCATTCCCATATTACTGACTTCCTTTACTTTGAGTCTATGTAAAATTTTTCTAGGTAATAAGGACTTATTAGTTGTACAAAATCACTAAAGACAAATATTAGTAGTAACTTTGAAGTTAAATTACATTTTTCCGAGCAACTTATAAAATAAATCTTATAGTTTTATAATCAAAATGCTGGCAGGACTTTATTCATGGCTGCATAAATACCACTGCTTAGTTGTAGCCCTGGAAATATAGAACTACCTGTTTGTAATTTTAGATACAACTATATAAATTTGTTCTGTTTGTGTCATGTAATGAACTGAAGCAATGCTGCAGGCAGTTAATGAGGTTTGCTCCAACTTATAAATATAATATCTGCAGAATTCTTCTGCGTGTGTTGTGGCATTAAAATATTGTTATGCTGTACTGCTACTGACATTGTTGCTCTTAACAATAACATCAAAATGGGTGGTTATTGCTGTTTATTTGAAGTGGGGGTTACATAATTTTTTATGGAGAGTAATGTCTTTTTTTCAACCTCAAAAATGTAATTTTTTACTAATGTCTTCACTCTGAAAGACACAAAACATATTTCCTTTTTGAAGACTGATATCTTCCACTGACAGTCTGTTCTGAGTGTCAGCTGGGCTTTTTTTCCAGGGGCAGGGTGTCAAGAGGTCTTGTAACATCTGGTGTTGTGATTCTTCTGCTTCCCCTCATAGAGTGAGGCACCTTTTCTTTTTCAGTTTCTGAGGCACAACAATTCCTTGGACAAAAAAAAGTATAGGTGCAAAGCACATTTTCATGGGCTGGAAAGACATTTTGCTCCTGGAACGACCCTGTTTTGCTGTTAGCCTGCTGGCCAACATTTAGTATGAAGTCACTTTTCACATTAGAAACACATCCCAGCTCCTGTACCCACTATGAATTTCCAGACCAGTGGTGAATGGGGGGTGCTGGGTCTCATATTTTGCACTAGAAAGTCACTGACTTGCATAAAATAAATATTGTCTGGGATAGAAGAAAAGAAGAAAACCTTACAGGAAGGACAATATATTTAAGATGGTAAAATACCCTAAATAATGTTGTGGACATGTAAGTTGGATTAACCCTGGGAGGAAGGGAGAGCCAAATTTGTTGTAAGACCTTGAGTTGGCCAGAGCTGGGAAAGGGAACTGTCCCATGGCAGAGCCATTAGACTCCAAAAGCCACATTATATTTGGATGTGCACTACAATATCTCACATTTTACAGAGAGAAAACTTGAAGTGATTAGGCAGGACAGAACCAAAATAAAAAGGTTTAGCAGACAATTTCCCCTTTTGTCCTGGCTGGCAGCTTCCTGCTTTCACGCTCTGTGTCAGTCAACTTGGTGCCCTTGGACAACAGCAAGATGATGGGAAGAAGGTTTTGGAGAGACAACTGCTGACCTCGTGTGGGAGCCTCTGTCAGATCATGGGCTCCCCATATCTGTCTGTGGGTTCCCCCTTTTCTGTCTACCACAACCAGCCAGGGAAACCCTCTGCTGTGGGGAAGGACCAGCTCCTTCCAGCAGAGAGCCAGTCTGTTGTGCTCCCCAGGCCCCTTTATAGGGACAACACTTGGTATCAAGAAGCTAAACAAAATACTGCCTCTCAAAGTAGATTCCTTTCAGATAAAATGAAAGATTGGGAAAATGGCACTTTCTGGTAAAAAGCAGCTTTCATACTGCAATAGTTTGAATTGTCCTGCAGTAGGATTACTCCTCAGGTTTGGATTAGATACTCAGATGTATGTCAAAATCAGCTTCTTCTCACAAGAGGGTTGTGGTTTCTCTTTTTCTGTACTACATCTGCTGTTCTTGACTTCTGAGGATACCTGTGGGCTGTGGTCACCGCACATCTTGTCTGGGCATTAGCAGTAACCGAGAGCTGCTGGAGCCAGGCCTGCACTACGGAATAAACACCCAGGCAGGTAACTTATCCCCAGCTCTGAGCTGCCCTGGGGATTTTGAGACCTGTGTCCATATCTGTGCACTACACTGCAGCAGAGGCACAGCAGCACAAGTTGGCTACTAAATTGAGTCCCAATCTCTGCAATACCTGGTTGTTTCATCCAGTAAGCAGCTTTAAGTGTCCCACATACCTCTCTGCACCTCCCTTTTATCTCCTCCAAGAGCCTTCTGCAGACCCTGTGCTGCATCACTCCTGCCTTCCCGAATTTCTGCGGTTCCAACTTGCATTATTATGAGTGAATTCAGTGCTGTGAATTCTAATTTTTATGTCAAGTGTCTGTTCTTCACACACCAGATGAATGTGTGCAGTGTCAGACTTTTCTTGGCCATGGTTTTGGCTTGTGTGTGTTTTTGGGAAGGCAGACATTTTCCCTAAAGTTTCTCAAATAATTGGTTCCCTTTGGTTAGTTTATTGGTTTTTATTTTTTTATTTTTATTGTTACATGTTATACAAGAGCGATCCTTACCAAAACAGATTTTTATTGTGGACAATAGATTACTGGAACAGATTTTTACCGGAGAGATGGAAATTCATTACTTCACTGTTAATTTCTGTGTCTGGCAGCTTTGTTACATCTCTGGTCAGCAGGAATTTTGCCCTAAAGCATATAATAGAACTTATCTCTTCTGCTACCCCTTACAAATGACTCCAGGTTAAACTTCTAGCGCTGTACCTTGCTGAGGGCTGTTAGAGAGCATCACTGTAGTGATACACTGCATAGCTGCAGCTCCCCCAGAGTGCTGTTCATGTGACTGAAGGATTTCTGCAGAGGGATCTGAAGGTGGATGGGTTGTAGAAGGGAGAGAGAGGAGTTACGATGTTTCTACTTGTTGTAAATTAAACATTTGACTGTTGGCATTCACTGGCCTCTGCCTTGCCTCACAGAGCATTTCTAGCCTATTCTGTTGGAAGGCAGTACTGTGGAGATTCTCAGAACATATCCATCAGTGATCCCAAGTGCTATCATTTGTTATATGCCGTATGTTCCGACTACTTAACAAATTCTCATTATTCCTTAATTGCCTACGTTTTAAAATGAGGTGTGGAGTTGTGAGACAGAATATTCAGGCAGTTACCTAGAATTTGAATCATAAACTAGATGAATGTTTTTTTTAGAGAGCAGAAAAGAGAACATTATCTAAAGAAAGAATTGCACTCATGGGCTCTTGGCAGCAACATGTAGATTGCTTGCTTTTATACCTATGAAACTAAATTTTAGAATATATTTGGTTTGTTCAATGTACACATTGTTTATAAGGCTTTTTAGTTAAAATTATCTACCCAGATGTCTGATCACCAAGAGGACTGCTTAAGCACAAATTAATGCAGTGGTCACTTTTTAAGTACTTAATTCTCAGCGGTGGCCCATTATAACAAGTTTTATGTCTCTGTACAATATAGTTAGGTGTTAATTAAAATGAGGGTTAACTTATACATTGCAAAAAGGAGAAGTTTGTAAATTGTAGCATGGAAAAACAGTAGGAAAAAAATAACTTCAAGTAATACATAGAAATTGTATGAGTTAGTATTTATTGACTGATGTTGAATATGGCTTTTCTATCTTTGCTGGTGAATGCATTATTAGATCTGTCTCCAGTTTGTTTACAAAATGAGCCTCCATCCACTTCTCTTTGTACCAAAGCTGAAGCCTGCAGCCTTGGCTCTGAAAGCTCTGGGGCTCTGACAGGGTCAGCTCACACAGACATTGCCTGTTTCAGAGCAGGGAATATACTTGTCACTACTTCAGTGCACCATTAAAGAGAGCCTTGCAAATTAAGAACAAAATGAAGTTAGGACTAAAATCCAACCAGTTCACTTGAATGCCATGTTTTAATGACAGCCCATCACTCCATGCTGTGGGGGAAGCTTGTTATTTTCAGCAGAGCTGTAGGATGTACAACACTGTGTCTGGGGCATATGTGCACCTCCCTGTTTTTATTGCAAGGCTAGGCAGCACTATCATGCTAACAAAGTGCATGGTGCTTCAGCATCTCTGAATCAGCAGGGTCCCATGGCTCACTAGATCTTCATGGCCTTTTATATGAGTCTCAGTCTGTGACATTGTTCCCTAGTGGCAGAAGCAGAGCGAGACAGATGGCAAAAGCCATTCTTTTGTTGGAAAAGCTGAGGTGGAGACAGGAAAATGGAACGAGAAAGTATCTGTATAAATGTGTACAATGAGGAAGACCAGGAAGGACAGTAAACAATGGCTTACAAAGGTTAAAAAGCAAGAAAAATCAGTGTCCTGTTTCTTGGTTAATATACCCCATTAATTTCAGAAGATCTCTTCTGCAAATTGTCTTTCTTTATTAGTTTTTCTGAAAGCAAGTGATCCAGTGGTAGTATTCTCACCATCTCTATTCCTGTCTAGCCTTCAAAGTTAAAATTTCCTGTACATACAGATACCATGTTATGGTGCATAAAGCTTGCTCCAGCATCAGCCTTTAGTTTTGGAACTCTGGAGCATTTTCCTCAGAAGTGGGAAAAAGCAGGCAGAAATGCTGTTAATAAATGAGACAGAGAATATGTGGCTATATAAGCTCAGGAAAATTAAACTGCTAGTACTTTTTTGTTATAATGGAAAGCTAAGTCACAGGTCATCAGGTTGGCAAGTACCTCTGTTGTTTCCCTACCGTCAGGCTGCAAACCCCTCAGACAGATGGTGCTTCATTGCCCTGCAACGTGCCATGGGTGAGAAGAACCCACAGCCAATACAGATCCCAATCCATGCCTTGCTATTCCCACCTCAGCCCACTGCCTCATCCTTCCTCTCACAGTCCTCACAACTGCTTTCCACTCCATCACTCCCTGGCGTGATTTCGCTTGAGACTTGCTGTTTCATGAAATAATCCAGGAACAGGATGGTTATATATATACATAAATATAAGAAAAAAATCCTCAGCGATTCTCTAATATCTCCATAAGCAGTCTCATCACATTCTTTTTAATTTGTTTGTGTGCAAGTAATTTTCAGCAGGGATATTGGAAAGTCTGAGCTGGGTTTCAGTATGTTCTTACAGTCGACTGGAAAATTGGTTTGCATTGTCTCTTTCTTGACGCACTTTTGTGTCTCAGGAAAGATTTTGCATTTCTGTTTCCCTCCAAGTCCTTCCACACCACTCAAGAACACTCTTGGCAGGGCTAATCCTACAGAAGTGATAAAGAAGGTGGTAAGGAAGGAGGAGACAATTTACAGTGCAAAATTGACACATTTTTTTACTTCTGTATGGAGGGGAGGTTCAGGTTGGACTTCAGTAGGATTTTCTTCACAGAAATGCTGGTTAGACATTGGAATGGGCTGCCCAGGGCAGTAGCAGAGTCACTGTCCCTGAAGGTGTTTAAGGAAAGACTGGATGTGGCGCTCAGCGCCATGTTGTAGTTCACAAGGCGGTGTTCGGTCAAAAGCTGGACTTGATGATCTCAGACATCTTTTCCAACCTCATTGATTCTGCGATTCTATGACACAGATTACCTGTTTGGTTCAAGTATTTTTTCAAATGTTCCCATCAAAGAAGACGCCCATCTCACTTGACTCAGAAAAGCAAAATACCGGAAAATATAGCAGAATCTGGAAACAGTGCTCTGAGCTGGAAAATCACAGACTGTGGTCTGTCTACAGTCTCCACATACATGATTGGAAAATTATTCACTTCTTGGGAAGTGTAATTTTATTAGGTCTGATAGGCCTTTGTCCGATGGGCCTTTATGAACCTTTTAACTTCTCTCTGTATTTCCTTAAATCTGGATTTTTATGCAAGTTATTTCTATCCTATTCTTCCACACAGCCCTTCCACTGACTGCTTTAAAACAAGTCAAGCTTCTCTAGCACATGTGGCTTTCCACAGCTCAGCTATGCTCCCTGGAATAGTAATTGCTTTGCCAGATCAGTTTTTTTGGAAAGGCTTCCAAATAGTGATCTAATAAACCTAATATGTTAAAATCTTCAGTATTCAACAAGTGTTTGGCGAGACGAAGGATGTTCTTGGACTCAGAATCCAAGGACTGTAGAACACGTAGTGTCTTTACTATGCTTGCAGTGCTGTAACTGATTTTATACTTTGGGTGCCTGTAGAGTTGTTCAGGTTTTTTTCCCCCGGTCTTTGTTTTTTTCCCTGGTCTGAGATCTTAATTCCTGAGGTACAAACATGTACTTTGGGCAGGGCAGCTTTCAGAAGTGGCTTTGTCCAGCTGCGTGCTCTCCGTGCTTGTTTGCCTGGAGAGAATTTATACTAAAACATTTCCTTTAGCTGCATGCTGAGCTGATTGACTGTCATCACCTGCTGGATTTCTTCAGACCTGGGGGATTTGGGGAGGCCAGTGGGAAGGTGGAACCACTGTTCAGCAAACCTAAGTTTAGTTGTTCCTCCTCCCTCCCAGAAACCCAAGGACTGTTTCCAAAGTAATTGATAGATAGAAATGAGGTAAAAATCTTAACAAGACAGTAAGTGGTTTTGTTGAGAGAGAATTTTTCTAGGAACAGATGGAGGCCTAAGGAGGACCTAGGATCTTGTCAAGAACTGTTTTTTTATGTCTTTCTCTTCCTGGATTTTGTGTGTGTTGACATCCACATTATACATATATATATATATATATATATATATATATATATATATATATATATATATATATGTATGTTTGTATGTATTTATGTATGAAATCTATTGAAAAAAAAGGGAAGTTTCCTGTCTCTGCGGTGTTGACTGAGGAGTTGGCCCATTGGCTTTAAAAGCCCCGAATTTTCCTGTCTCTGCCCATAGCTCTTTTATTTTTTTTTTCCCCATTGAAAAGAGTTTTGTCGTTTCTAACACTTTTCCCCAGTTCATAGAAAAGCGAGGTCAGCGATGGTAATCCTGATGAGCAGGGCCTGAGGCTGTTTCTCTCACAAGTCTGCTTTTGTTCTGTCAAGGGCCCTTGCTTTGGTGGGAAATTCTTGAATCCTGTAGTTTTGCTGCCTCCAGTGTCTCTCAGAAGGTTTTAAAACCCTTTTAAAAATTGCTGTAGCTCTAGGTGGCTCTTATTAGTGACCATAAATAGCACTGCTGTTTTCCCTCGGTGCCAGCATGTAACAATGAAAGACCATCCCAGCCCTAAAGAGCTCATGGTGTAAGGAGAGGACAAGAGACAGCAAGCAGACATAGCAAGCAGGCCTGGAAAGCCCAGAGTAATGCAGTGGAGACCGTGAATTTTGGTCAAGGTATTCCTTCTGCCAGCAGCTGGAAGTGGCTGGCTAGGTGGAGCAGGCCACTTTAGGTCTTCATTTGCATGCAGTCTGTACCCAGGAAATAAATATCAATGGTAGTGAGACCACCTGAATTTCATAGATAACATTTATTAGTATGAGAAAAGAGGCAAAATGTTTTTTCCAGGCCTACCAAGTCCAGCAGAGGAGAGGGGACTAGTCTGAGGAGAAATGTGCCACATGAGAGTGGGAAATGGCAGCAATAACTCTGTAGTTAGGGGAGGGATCTGTGCTTACCATGGGCTTCAGTACATGTTGTCCATGTTGTCCATCCTGGGTTTTAAGCTTTTCCCAAGAAGTGCACTAATTCTGTTTGCCTAAGTCAGTACAGGCATTTATGTACACAGATTTTTGGAGTAGGGTGAAATAATGGTGTTCTAATAAAACATTTGATGACTTTAATTTCTCATATCTAGTTATGGTTCTTAATTGTGTAAGGACCAAAAATGAACTGAATACTTTTAGCTGGCATGCCATGTCCTGATTTAAAATGTTTGAATTAATCTATCACATACAACCCTTTTTTTTCCTTGGTGTCTTCTGAGATTATGCAGTGTACTTAATTTTCAGAAATAGATGTTTAAGCTATGAGAACATGAGACTGGACTGTCTGCTTTTCTACTTCTTGTTGTCCAAAACTTTTGGAGTTTGAAAACACTGTTGACTTAGATTGGTTAAAGTTGTTCTCTTCCATTCTCCTGTATTTATCAGTGATAATACTCTGCTTGTGTAAAATGTACCCAACTCAAAACATCATTACAAGATCAAGTGGGTAACAGAGGTTCAAGATGCCTTGCTTTCTTCCCAGAAAACTACACAAGATGGTGAAACAGAAGCCCAGACAAATAATTAATTTTTGACTTGAAAAATAGAAAGGCCGAGACAAGATACATAAAGTAATGAAGTCCTGACTTCAGAGACTACTATTTAGCCACACGTAAAAAAGTCGTGACCCGTGTTTCTTGTGAAGAAAAGATGATGGCAATTAATGTTTTTCTACAAAGCTTCCCTTCTAAAATGTTTTCTGCTGAATTACAGAAAAAGGTGTAAGTGGAATACTACAGAATAAAAAAACAAAGCCAATTTAAATTAACAACAAATAGTCATGATAAATTAGCACTCACTATCATGATAAAAGTCTAATAAAGGAAGATTTAAAAAAACATTTCCCTTCTCACCCTCCACTCCTGAAGAAATTAAATAACATTTCACAGTTCAGACACTTGCTAGATAAAGCAACCTGGATGATTAATCTGTTTAGTTCTCTGACTGACATTTACACAGCTAATTGTGTAGTGATGATGCTTCTTTAATAGGTCTGAATATTAATGTAAGATTTGGTTAAAGCTGGAACTTGTTTGTTTAAGAATATCACTGGAGAAATAAGAATGCTTCATCAACTTTAGAGTTTCATCACAGGTTTTATGACATATCATGGAATTTTAGTGCTTTTATGACTTGTAAAAAAACTTGCTCAGATGTTTGACATTCTGTGCTTTAAGGAATCCTGATTGGCAGTTGATTAGCCTTTTGCTCAAGTCATTATCTTCTTTAGTGAAATTAGTTGGCTAGAAAATTGCATTGTAATTCATCAAGGGGAAAGGAGCATTTCAAAAGCTCTTGAGAGTATGATCCTTTTTATTTAGTATACAATATGAATTATTTTCCTAGCAAGTTCTTCTAAAATGTCCTATTCATCATACTATAGCAGCTTGTATTAAGTTATTATCTTGGTCTTCATTTCAGTCTTTTCACTGAAACTAGGTGATACCTGTGTTTGAATTAGCTCATGAGTAGGATGGGTGTACAAGAGTTTGGTTTTGAATCAGAAAGGCGCTGAAACGGGTCTTTAGAAATGAACCCAAATGCATGGAAAATTCTCATTATATTTAATACAATGCTAGTAGTCAGATCTTACTCATTCAAAAGGAAAGGTTTTTGCAAAAACCATCTAATAAATACTGCACAAATGTTAAGGTGAAGAAAATGTATTTGCAGACAGAGCGTTAGTTTTGCAAAGTCTGTAGTGTACTGAAAAAAAGCTAAGACAATAGTTTTGATGAATGTTCCTCATTACCTAAGTGGAAAGTAGGGTGCCTGAAGCACGGTGCTAATGAGGTGGAGCAGGATGGAGGTCACCTGCTAGAAGCACTGGGGAAGTTTTTCCCTGCCTTGGCTTCAGGGAGCTGACTTGTCTCCTCCTGATACCTTCCAGCTCTCCCTGGTCAGAACATGACATGAAACAGCAACAAGAGGACAGGAACTGCATTCCTCTGGAGGAATGAGCTCCTACCCAGTCCCCTCCAGCCACCTCAAATGACACATACAGAGACTGACCAGCTCTGGTGTGTGGGGACTGTCATGCCCCTGAGAGGCTGGACTCCAGGTTTCTTATCACTAATATTTCTGATTGCTGTGCACCATATTTCAGTTTGATTCCCTTCTTTGCACTTGGGTTGTGGAATATAATGGGTTCTCTGTGGTGTTGTTTCATGCAGTGTAGATAATTCTCTTCTTCCTTTTGTCTTAGTAGTCCAGCCATGGCTTAAGGTCACCTTAGGCATAAAGAGATGCTTCTTGACAACACTGAGTGTCACCAGCTTCATTAATTTCAGTTTTTTTATACAATTAACAATGTTTTTTGATGCTGTTTTTTACTGAAAGCTTGCTTGGTTTTATATGTTTTAAAGCAGCATCTTGATATTAGAATTTCTAGTTGAATTAAATACATATTTAAGTGAAGTACAGTCACATGTGTATCTTACAAAATTAGCTACTAGGCAGTGATTATCCAGTGGAATTTAATTCCTAGCTTGCTGATAATCTCTTCCTACACCGAAAGACAGAAAACAGTTTTATCTTTGCATTTAGCATTCCTCCTGTGAGAGTCTGTAAGAAAACACATCAGATGAAATAAGAACATTCTTTGTATGTGTTTTAATAGCAATTAACTCACTGGACATCCTCTAAGTCCTTAATTAAAATGATGGGTTTGTATGTAGTTTTGTTCCAGTATTGACAGACTTGTCTGCCCAAGACCATTTAATGAATTACCTCACCATTGAAAATAATAATGGGCATCTCCCATAAACTAAAGCATCACCAAACTTTTCTGTCTGTCTTCTCTGTGCTGGAACAGGCTTATTTGTCATGCCATTCCATTTCCACTGCACCTTTATAGCATACTGCCACTGTATGCTACTGTTGCCTCTTATCTGATAGCTGAGTAGCAAAAATAATTTGGGCAAAACCAAGTCCATTTAAATTGTATTTACTGTAAATTATCTGAAAAATGAGTTGCAGAAAGTTGCCTTCCTACTTTGAAATTCAGAGTTTTGCACATTTTGTGTTGCATGTTTTGTATCTTTCCTCCTTTAATTATTGTTGTTGTAATAGAACAGGTGGGGTTTTTTTCTAATGTAAAATCTTAAATTCCTGGAGTAATAAAGCATACCTCTCTGTACAAAATATTTGTCAGAAGGAGTAATTAAAATTAATTAGTGCTTCTGGCAAAGGTGTCATTGTGCCCTAAAGGTATTAGCACTGGACTGGAAGATGTTTTTAAGAGTTTCCAACAAAGTAAACAAAACAAATTTCTTTAAAAGCAAGAGTACTTCGAGAGTCAACCTGTATTATTGCAGCTTGCCTCTCACGCTTATTGATCACTTCTTGTCTTCCCAAAAGGAACTCCATAGTCTCTCCAGGAAGCATTATCAACTCCAAGCTGTTCCTCTTGGCGACTGTGCTCTGACCACATGATAAATTATTACTCCTCATGCATAAAATATAGGATGGAGGGATTGGTCATGTGTGCTCCTCCCATCCCCAGATGTTACATTACGATATGCTTACCCAGAATAATGTCACAACCTTTCATTATTTACAGAAGTCAGAGCAGCAGCCGGTGTAATGATGATGGTGCTTGGCGTATCTATAGTTCTTCTATCTGAGGAATGTAAAGTACTTTACAAACACTAGTTAAACAAGTGCTATCTTTCCATCATTACTATTAAGTGGCCCTACTGGAATAATCAGCCTGCTATTAACTGAAGTTTCTCTCTTCTCCAGTCATATTTAGGATGGTGAAATAATTGACATACGTACTGTGTGCACTTATTTTCTTACTTCCCCTGTTCCATTTACTTTGTACCTTACTCCTTTAGGACTAGTTTTGGACAAAGGAGCTTGATTTTTAAAGAATGTTTGTTCTCTAACTGTGAAACTCAAAAAAAAAAAATCACTTCATAGGAAGGTTGTTTTATAAATTGTTTAAGAAATTGTAAGACGTCAGTCTCCAAAGCCAGGCTCTCTAAGGCCTTGTCTCAATGCATGTTGCAGAGTAGCTGGAGAATATGCTGCTTTCTTGAATGTTTGTAGAGTTGCCAGAACACCTTTTAGACAGAGGAAGAAATAGAATCTTATTGTTTGGCAGTAGTGATGGGCTACCCGGTATGGTTCTAAAGCTTCTTGGCAAGATTGTATAACCCTTCTGTCTAGGAAGAATATAAAAGTTGCAGACAACTTTTATCTAACCTGACAGGGTGCAGTAAAATGTAGTACTCACAGCTCAGGAGGTGCTATCTCTCCAAATGCTGCCAAAATAGATTGGTGTGCCACAATACAGGGCTGCTTTATTAAACTCCCTAAATGAGAAAGTGGGATAGGATTTACACATTTCCTGTCCCACTAGCCAGAAATACCTCTGTTCCCTTTCTTCAGGAAAACCATATACTTGTAGGATATTCACTTTGTGATTTGAGACCTCGTATCACTCATTTGCTTGACAAGTGTGATGGAGGAAAACCAAGAGAAAAGGCTTTGCTCTGTGGCTGTGCTGGTTGTTGTGGATGGCCATTTCATAAACTCTGGTGTTGCTAAGTCAAGAAGTCATACAAAGGGCAAGGGATTTCTTACAGGTACAAGATGTGCTTTTCTCCAAGTAGAAAAACAATGCTGGTCCTTTTACAGCATTTTTTTCCATTCCTTTCCCTGGCAGATGTCAGAGTAACACCATTTGAAAAGTCAGGGGAACATGGGACATCTTCTAGATTGTAGCTTTAAGTCATGAATACTTGTCCTGGAAGAATTTCCGAAGTCTGTACTTCCAGTTTCTGCTGTGTTTCTGAATCTTCTGAGCTAGATGAAGTATTTGAACACAAATAACTTTATATTATGTTCCCATTCTTTAATGTGATCATTGAGCTTGACAAAGGATACATATAATGTAGCAAAAAAAATGTACAAGCGTAGATTTATGCTTAAAATTTGTAGTATTTCTTCTTCTGGTAAAATTGACTATAAGCATTATGGAACATCTGAGGCATAAGGAAAAGAAATCAAATTTCATGTTTTCTAATCTTACACACACTAAATTCCTTTTGTAATGATTTTTAAGCTGTACTGTGTTAGGTTAGGTCTGTTACTTGCCTCTTCTGGGGAATGTCTGCATATGCTCCTGAATGTAATAACATCTCTTCCTAATTTTTTTGGTAGCTTTTCTTTTCAGTAGTATAGAAGAATTACATTTATGCTCTTGGGAACTGTTAATGGTTTTGATTCAGTAAAGTACTTTTTGTATGAATAGATAACATTTATCATTTGTTTAATAACTGTCAACTTATGTGCTAATATTGAATAATCAGAAGTAAGATAGAGAAAACACATTTGGTTATTTAACAATGCCATTTGACTGTTTGTAGTGTTTTAAGAAGGGTTATGTAATTATACATGTGAGAGAGACATTGGCAGCACAGGTATTTAGAAAGAATTTGTTTGCTTGTTGAAAAAAGGATATGTTTGACAAAAGCTTTATTGGTGTTTTCCCATACCCGCGGTGGGGGACAGGACCACTGAGGTTGGTGTGGTGCTTTGTGCATCCACCCAAGCATCTCTGCCTCCAGTGGAGAATGCTCCCAGAATCCTCATTTATGAAGAAACCTTTCCGAGATCCACATTCATGTTCTGTGGTGCTTCATGTGTATTGTATCCAATTTAATTGTTTTTTAAAAATATGCCTTGTTTTGTACAGTGAAAATCCATTTCTGCTTACTTTGTAGCAGTTTTTGTTTTGATGTGTGGTGAAGCAGTATCTCACCTAGTGTAAGTAAATGGAACACGAGAACTGGGGAGAAAATGCAACAGTCACACCTACTGCAGCAGGAATGGGAGCAGAGCCATGAACAGCTAATTGACTGTAGTGATTGCTATGCCTATACATACATTATTTTTGTGTGTGTTTTAGCAAGGCTTGGGTTTTAACTCTTTCAGAAAGCTCAAGACCAGAATTTGTTTAGAAAGGACCATTAAAGAGATCAATGGCAATAAAGGGGGAAGCTTTCCTCTCAGTTGAGGAATCTTGTGTATTGCAAGAAATCACTCTCTTTACTGTCCACTGCATGGTGGGAACGATTTGTTTTGTTCTTGAGATTAATGTAGGAATTCATCAATGGAAATGAGAATAGTGACACTGGCTACTGGGTCTTCTGGCTCATCTGAGCATTGAGACGCTCCAAAAAGCTTTACATACAAATCTCTGCACTTCTCCCTTCCCCCTGCTGCAGTCCCTCTGATTTTTGATGTTTGAAGGCATTGAACCCTGGGATATATATATATATATATATATATATATATATATATATATATATATATATATATATATATATATATATATATATATATATATATATATATATATATATATATATAATGTTACTATTAAAGCACTTCTCCATAATTTTAAGTTTAAGCATAGCCTGAAGCCAATAAGTAGAAAGAGGTTTAAGAGGAAGGAAGGGGCTCTTTTGGAGCTGTTCTGCAATGATTTTTTGATTGTTCACAGAGTTCTGGAGGCAGATATGGCCAAGGTCTTATAGACAAAGAGGCTGGTTGGACTCCTGAATCACAGACCTTTTATGATAAACAGATGGTGCCAAATTTTGGACTAAATCCATTGTGGAATTACCAAGAGAGGTTGTCTTTTTGGGAAATGATGTTTAAATGTATCTCTGTATTTGACAGGGACAAAGTATACCTCATGATTTGCTGGAATTAAAACTTAATTAGGCCAGGTTTCTCTGAGAAGCCCTAACAACTGCATTCTCCCTTAAAACCTGCAGGTTAATGAATAATAGAAGAGAAAGATGCAGCATGGCTATCTAAACTTTTTTCTTGTCACTTTTTATTTTGTACTTTTCTGGGGTATCTATTTAAAATATCAAGGGAACATCGGTAATTTCACAATGATTAACTCTGACTCTAAAAAAAAGTGCTGTCTCATAGAGCTATTTTGTTGCTTTCAAATAGGTAGACTTGCAACACTAGCTCATATTTGATAGGGAATCTGCTGAACATGAGAAAATGTTCAGATGGAATGATGGTCGATATTCCACCAATAAATGCCAGAAGTGGAAGTTCAAGCCCTGATGCTCACTGAGTCATCCTGTCTGTCACGTCCATGATCTTTCCTGTATTTCCTAAGTGTCCTGACCACAGGTGCCCAGACTTCTGTTACTCATTCACAGATGGGCAGATTGCTGTAGTGTGACCTGGGCCTCCTTGAAGTCCAAGACAGTTTTGTCAGGGATTTCTTGTCCAACTGGAAAGGAAATAGTGATAGTGTCAATTTGTGCTTTGGTTGTGCCCCATCCTATATTAGCAGTCTGCAGATTTTGAAACACTCTTACTCTGGTTTCCTTGTGCTGTCTGTTACCTACTATTAATTCCCAACGCATTATTTAATCTAAGGGTTATTTGCAGATGTGTTTGATAGAGACTTGCAAGTTTCAAAACAAGTAGATTTCTAAAACATTTCTAAAATCTGACATCCAGAGAGAAGCTAAAGCCTCTGTTAAGCTGGGGAGACTGTACCATTATATATTTTTTTGGAATCATGTGGCTGGTATATTTCAGATCAGCTATAGCACATATGACTTTTACCTGGCTAACAATTCATGAAAGTCCAGATTGGAGATGTGGAGGAGCTGAGTGTGAAGTGAGTGAAGGGAAGACAGGAGATCTCGGGCTTTCTGGAGCTACAGGGAGGGTTTGAACAGTACTGGAAATACTATCCATCATTTTACCCTCAGTTTCCCTTGCTGTGTTTTCTTATTTGTTGTCCATCTCTGTTACAAAGTACATAAAATTCTCTGATAAAAGAGCTGTTCAAAACAAATATTCTTGTGATATCTGTATCTGTGCTGACATATACATAAGGCATTAATTGAGAAGGAATCATATATTGGTACTCAATTTAAAAAAATCCTATTTATTTTAAAAAAATTTGAAAGAAGTATAGTTCAATGGAGAAAACTGTCTTTCAGAAAGTCATGAATGTCACTCTTTACAGCATTACTCTATCCCACTGAATTTTGTATAGTAATATTTTAAAAAATGTTTTAAAAAGTCCTTTGTTGGGATGTTTATGTAAAGGATTTCAATGGGCAAATAGGTTTGTTCAGGCAAAGCAATACTTAAACTCCAGGCCTTTGCATGTCAGTGTGAACTAATTAAAATCATATTGTGCAATAGGTCAAGAGATCAGGAAGTTTGCCTTCTAATTAGAAGAGATATAAATAAAACCTTGTTGTTGAAAAGGAAGAGGAAAATTAAGAAGAAGATCTGGATGTGAGAAAAATAAATCAGAACCCTAGGTCTCTGCTGAAAGCTGTATTAAAAGTCACCCCTTTCTCTTTTGCCTCTCACCATGTTAGTCAGAGAGAGACCTGAGGCTTCAGATTGTCCCTCATTAAGGCTCTTTGGGCTCATTCCTGTGCCAGCAGTGCCTGCCCATGTTGTGCATACCTCAGTCCTCAGATAACAAATAATAGCCCGGCCTCCCCACACAGAGTCTGACTGGAGAATTCAGATCTGGTTTGTATTTGCTGTCAGCTTAGACCTTTCATCCTCCTTAATACTTTAGCTGCACCTATTTTTTTGTGGTTCTTGCTATCACCACAAATGGGCACCTTGCCAAACTGGATAGGTGTCGTCTCGGGACTGTTTTTGCATGAGCCTTTTGTGCCAGCTTTCATTCTTTATTGTTTAGCTTTCACTCTTCCATCTTAATAATTGAAAAGCATTTACTTTCAATAACATGTAGGTGTTGGGTGTTGTTTTACCCTGGAGCATAAACATAATTAGTAAAAATAATAACAATAAACAGATTTTAGATGGTGGAACAGCTCTTCAACTTTTTCTGTAGTTTTTCATCACTTCAGAAGGATGGAAGGCTGATCTAGTTCAACCATGCATTTGTTTTGTAAAGGGAACTGAGCAGGTGGTGGGACTGCATACCCTTAAGGCTCCAATCCAGCCTAATTTATTCTCTGACTCTATGAAAGCATGTATGTTGGAAGTAAAAGCCATTAATAATATTAAAGCCTGTAAATCTAAGATATTCATTTATCAGAGTGAAAGACACCATCTTTCCATAGGATCATGACCAGTTTGTCTTTACAGTGTGATGCTGGTAATACTGGAATACAGGGAATATTTATGGTGTGGAGCTGTAAATTAACCATTGGTCTTCTGGAGACTGTCTTGTAAAATGTTTCCTCAGCATATTCACACATGTTGCTTTTGGTTTGACCTTAGATGTGCATTTCACAAGGACTTTGCCATGTAAAATGTTTTGTATAATATTGTGAAGATGGGGAAGGGTTCCTTTTCTCCATCTTCCCATCAGAAGTAACTAGAACCATAGGATTAGGTTATTTGTGTAAGTCTTGATGCTCTGAAAGAGTTTGTCTGTCCTGCCCTCAGTCTCGTTGATTCCCAACACTTCATCCTTAACATCACCACTGCAAGCAGAACGCATTAGTCATTGTAAGACAGGGCTTGTTTATGCCTGCACGCTGGGGTGGCTGCTGAATGTTTTTGTTCTACCATTGCTCAGATGTTTGTTAGTGCCAGCTTGCAACTAAAACCTTAAGGGATGAATATCCTATTGTGCTGACTTTTGTGTGTGGCTGATACAGAGCTTGAGTTTGATGTGAGTTTTTACTTTGATCTTTTGAACTTTGATTGACACAGGTTGTTCAGTACCAAACTTGTGCTATGAAAATGTAAATATTTGTTTTATTTGAGTGAGAATGGGGCTTTCCCCCTTTATTTGCAGGTACACTAACTCAGATGTGGCTAAAAATCCTGAAAAAGTAAAATATATTTCAACTCAAACCCATACAAGGTGCATGCACCTTGCTTTTTATAGTTAGGGCCCAGCATGTGCTTTTGAAGGAAATTCCCATATCCTGTGGCTAAACACTTTGATATTTAGCATTATCATGTACCTTGGAGCACATGAACTAGATTTCTTTCTGGTAAAAGTAGACTGGAAAATGAGTCCCTAATGCATTCCACTGGAAAACTGGCATTCAGCCCTAGAAACAGTCAAGATCTAGCTCGAAATAAAAATAAATAAAACCCCCAAACAAACAAAAACCCTTTGCACCATCAAAAAGCACCTGAACTGTATATAGTATTTATACAACAGGTTCTAACCACCAGCTGTTTTACTCCACAGGTGTGTTCTTACTGGTCCTCTGTATTTGCTAATGAAGATGTACCCAAAGTGGTAAATTTTAATAGAGAAGTGCAGATGAGTCTTAATGTCCCCTTTGTATAGATGGCTGTTTATGATGCCTTGCCCAATTCACCATAATCTCTTCTCATAATCTGGCATATGACTTGCTCTTTGCAAGCCTTTGACTTCTATGAAAGTAAGTAGGTGAAGCTGTTTTTAAAAGTATGTTTTCAGAGAGTGAGTGGATTAATATGAACAATTATGTTGAACTTTTTTCTGCATTTGACACCACTGACAATCTATAAAGTTTTTTTTTATTATTATTTTTCTAAAAATGTGTAAAGATTTTGTGCTATAAATGTTTCTAGGAAGGAGGCCAAACTTGAAGAGGAATTTATTCGCAGGGTTGATCACGGATAGTCTTTGTAGCTTCGGTACCTTCAGCCAGTGTTACCTATCCTCTCACTTCATCATATTGGAGTAGTTGCTCCTTTCTAATGATATCAGGCTGCAGTTTAGATATGAACTACCTATGGTTTAATGCCTCTGATGTAAACATTCCAATGCAACTTTTCAGAAACAGATAACCCTTTGTGATTTTAATTTCTTTGCAAGCTTTTTAAACTGGCAACATCTTTTTTTTTTTTTTTTTTTTTTTTGTACAATGCATCGAATATATCTCATTCCCTCTCCTTCCTTTAATGGAAGCTGGAAATGAAATCTGGAGGCATAAGTATAATACCAAATATCACAGGATATATATTATTCAGTCTTTCTACTCATGATGATATGTATTTTCTTCTAGAACTGTATTTTTATATATTAGAAATATGCACACTTGAACGTGTTTACTACAGCTTTTATGGGCTAATGTTGAGCTGCTTTTTCATTTTAAAGCCATGTCTCAGTGCTCTTGTATTATTTTGTTAATATTGCTCAACTGCAGAGCACTTGAGATGCTTTGGCCAAAGTGTTGTTCAGAATTACCTCTTTAAAAAAATCAGTTAATATCGATCCACATCCGTAGAATGTTGCTATGGAATTGATGCTGTTTACTCGTTAATCACTGCAGACTGCAGCTCACAGTGTTGGCAATGTGACTTGTTTGTTACATGTGACGATCGCTTTATAAATGTCAATAAAATCAAGACAAAAAACTCTAGTACAACTGGAACTAGCAACTCAGTATTTTCCTCATTATTTTTGGCAGCAAAGTAGTCTTACAGAACAGTATGCAATAAAGCACCAGCCAACTGAGTCCCACACTGTGGCTATAATTACATATTTTTGTTTGCTAATCAGTAGAATTTTTCTGTGTACACTATTATACTTTAATGGTTCTGTTGCAACACCAAATTTACTACAATGTTCTCTTGAAGAAAATGGCACATAATGATTTTGTATTTACTACAAGAAGATATTAAACTAAATAATACATAATGATGCTACACAGATTAACCAGCTCTTTAGTTCTTCTGTTCCTTATCTATGCTTTAATGGTGTTTTAGGACAAACATAAAGTTATTTGGGAGGGAATTACCAGAATTACTGAACTGGTAAATATAGCCATCTGTGTGGGATGTCTTGTTTCTTACTTGAAAACTATTAGATTGTAAATTTAAGCTGTGCTTAGTACTTTAATTTCCCTTCCCACAACTCATGGAGCATAAAGAGGGTTGCAGCCAGCTCAGATAAGTAGTAAGTTCATTAATTATAGGTTTACCTTTTTTGTAGGTTAAAAAACCTTGTGTGGGCCTTGATTAAACAAGCTGTTGTGGTGTGGCCTTGTGGAGGACTGGGCAGAAAACAGCTCAGAGAAGCTCTCCATGTAACTTTTGGAATCAGTCTTCCATTTAACTTTAAAAGTCGCTTGCTGTTATCAGGCTTTGTGCCCTTCTCGGGTTTTTCATATTATTTCTGTCCAAAGTGATTGCACTGCAAGTAACCCCCAAGTACTGTGGGCAATGTGGAAGGCATATTATCTCAAGCTTTGCCATTATCTTGTTCTTATTTCTGTCATTAAATAAATAAATAAATAAACAAACACTCAAGGGTTTTTATTCCTTTTCTTTTTATTCATGATTATTCTGTCACTAATTTCCACTTGATAATTTTGAATATATCTGACAGACTTAAGTTAGAATGAGGCTTTTCCATTTACCTTAGAAACAGTGCTTTGCTGTCAGACACAATCTGTCTAGCAGTGGAAAAGGAAGGCATGGTCCGATGATGGCAGCTTGCTCCCTGTATCTCCCGTACTGCAGATACAGTTAATTATGTGTGAAGGTTGTGGTTTTTTATAGATTGAGATATAGATCTAATATTTTTTGTTGATTTGTCAGTTTCTGCAATGCAATCTGACATATTAGTGTGAATAAATAGTTTCTCTTCTGCATTTGATTTGGAGTGTAAGTCTGTATCAGGATGTGGTACTGGTTTTAGAGGGGAAGTTGTATGTAGTTTATGTGATACTTCTGCATGTGGCTGAACAAGTTGATATTTCAGCATTGCTAAATTTTGATTGTGTCCTAGATCTTATAAGTTATCTTTTGGCAAGATCTAGTAAGTTATCTTTTTCTTGATGGTGTTGCACATAGGATTTGTCACAGGCTCTCAACAACAGGAAAGAATATTTGAGAATATTTGTTTTTATGGGTAATTACTTCTCAGGCTTCTGTTAAAAAACTGTCTGAAAGAACCTTGTTCATATATCATTTTCTGGTTAATCTAGTGTTTACCTTTTTCTTCCCTTATATTTATTCCTTTAGAATACATTGTAATACGTTCAATTGGATTTACCTATTGCAAGGCAATTTTTGTATACGTAATACTGTTAATTAATCTGGTTTGAAACAGCACTCCAAATTGAGAGGATGTTTCTGTGATTGCAGACTGAGAAGTATCTCAACCAAGTTTTCTCCCATCAGTGGTTCACAATAAAAGTAAATTAGCACAGTGAAAATGGTCCAGGAAATAAGAAAAACAGCTGCTCCTCAGTGAATAACTTGGAGTTTTCCTAGAGCCTGTTAAGCCTTGCTGCAAGCCAGAGAGTATCTTCTTTGTTGATGCTCAGTCTTACCCTTTGTACATTCCAGCTGCTGCCCTAATTCAGAGTTCCTACAATCCCCATGGTTTTTTAAAGTCCTTTAGAAGTATGCCCAGCACTGAATGTAACTTTGTTACTTTGCGTCTGTAACTGACCTTTCCTCTGGTACTTTCTTCACCCTCTCTCTCACAGTTGGTACATCATGGAAACCTCCAGGAAGATTATCTGCATGGTCAAACTAAACCTGTATGGGTTAGAGGGGAAGGGAAGAGATGGCTCTTGAAAACAAACAATCAAATTGCTTACAAAAATTTTTGTGGATATAATACTTGAAGTTGTAAATCATGAAAGCTTTTTCTTGGCAGATCTGCCCACCTTTCTTTTGAAAGATTTTTCAGAAGTGGTGCTATTCTCCTTGCACAATGTACCTCCTTTGTCTGGCTCCGGCTCAGTGTCTCCTCCCAGGCTTTCTCAGAAACTTTAATGTATTCATTCATTCCATCAGTGATGTATAGTGTTCCAGTGCTTGGTGCACCCTATGGCTAAAGAGAAAAATCACCTTCTCCCATGTCTGGATTAGTTATATTTAATTAGAAGTCATATTTCCTTATGGAAGCCCTCAGGCTTCAAATCCACACAGACCTATGCAAGAATGGCCCCCTTCCATGTTCTCTGTCAAGAAGGGCTTATATCACGTCCCCTTGCATTTTCGTGGGGAAAGAGTGGTTAACATCATACTTTTTTTTTTTTTTTAATTTTCACTATACCTTTAAAATTCTCTGGAATGACATGCCAAAAGCGTTTTGGGCTGTGAGGATGCATCACTGTTATAAGGCTTCTTTTTACACAGTCATTTTATAATTATTACTTGATAGCCTGCTCCATCTAAATCCTTGACCTGTTCCTGTCAACTGCTGGCTGATTGTAGTGAATAAATTTGTATAATCACTGCACAATGACTGTTTAATAACTGTACTGCAAATATGCAAATATCTATTCTGGCTTAATACAATTCATCTGCTTTGACCAGCCCATGCACTTAGAATTTTCAAAATATTTATAAGCAATGGAGCACACCATTGCAGTCTCCTGTCTTCTTGTGCTGAGCTCTAAAATGCTGAAATGTACAGGGAAGAAAAAGATGTCCAAAAAATCCGAAGAAAAATAGACATCAGACAACAGAGAAGAAGCACTTGTCTGTATGTGTTGTAAATGAGGGGTAAAAGCCCCTAAACAAAAAACTTCCTTAAGGATAAGAGAAGGTTGTTCTATTATCATTCTGTTTTCTAGGTTAGCAATACCTCAGAATAACCTGCGGTATTAATTTCCTTGTCTGCATTAGGAGAAGACTACGTAAAATTGGAAGATACAAAATCAAAAGCCTATTTGAGTCTGAGACACTTAGAAAATACTCAAAAATAAACTGCAGCCCACAACCAAAAAAACCCCCAAACCAAACCAAAAAATGCCAAAACTACAACATAAAAAGCAGGGCCATAGTCACACAGAAAAGACATCTTTCTCATGTTTGTGATGTTCCAGTGCTGTGGAAGCCCTGGTCATTTCTTTCTCTGATCTTGCCCTCTTCCCTTAAACATTTTCTTTGACCATCAAGTGACATAGGTTGCTGAGACAGATGGACAGTGAATCATACCAGTTTGTCCATTTCTGTGTTCTTTATTGCAGCATCAGAACATCAGTAAATAGCTTTTTTAAAATAAAATCTGATTTTCATTGCCCTATAAGACATACTTTTTATCTTATTATCAGATTCTTACTCCTTTAGCCTTTCTCTGAGTTTAACTTAATGTGTCTGAACTGTGCAGGAGGAAAAAGAGAATCCATAGTTCAATGCACCAGACAGAGCTTGGTATGGTGGTAGTAGCCCGATGTCTTCAATAGCCATCATGGCAAAGAGGGTTTCAGAGACATTTTGAAAGCAATAATATGGATATTTACTAAAAAATGACAGTCCTGTAGTAATAATAGCACAGTAACGTGAGTAAAAATCCAGGACAAAGTAGGCGTCTTAGCAATGAAATGGCGATAAACATTCGTTGTCTTTCCAATCTGTGCAGTATCCAGCTGGAAACAAAGTACTGTGGCTGCCCAGGAGCCTGAGGAAAGGATTTCAGAGTGGCCAGACCCATTTCTTCAGGGTGATACCACCTAAAACAACTTGCACCTTCTTAATAGCTGTTTTGGGAAGCTGGGGAGCAAGTTGAGAGGAGTGTGAACCAAGCTTGGTTTAATAGCCCAGGATAGCCTGAATTTCTCCAGAGTTATCACTTCCCTCCTCAGTAAACAACAACAAGCAGTTTTTGTGCTCGCTGTATGTAGGGCTTAGCTGTCTCCTTTCCATCTGGAAAAGAGTGTGGCATGTCAGGTGTCTCAACACTAACACAATTAAAAGAAGTGAATGGCTCCTTCACACATGCCTTAATGTCAGCAGTTTGGACTGGGAAAAAACTGGAAAAGCACTATTGGAGCCTTTCCTACTGTTTTTTCTTGCCAAAAGTGTGACATTCAGACAGGTTTATCAGCCCTGTGTTTCTCTGAGCCCTTATGCTGCTTGAGTGGGCTGACAAAAGTGTGAATCCTATTGACATTACAGCTCTCGTCTACAAAATTGGAGCATGGCGCTCGAAGGCTAAGAAAGATGATGTCATAAGTGTGAGATAAAATGAACACTTTCTTCTTTGTTTAGTTGTTTATGGAAGGAATTTGCCAATCATCATTGCCAGCATGACAGGACAGCTTTGACTTGGCTTTTTGTTTATTTTTAATATGAGTTTCTGGTATCCTGAGATATTTAACTAAAATCCTGAGATATTTAACTAAAATAAAAAAATCTGCCAAAATGTGTGAGTTTCCTGTTGGTTTGTGTTTTGTCAAAGTAGGAATAATTGGCTGTGTGCAATAAATGTAGGACACTTAAATTTTCAGATTTGTGGGCAAGTGAGAATTATTTTGAATTGTTGTTGATTTCTTTATCCATATGGGCTTTTTGCCAGTTTATGGCAAGGACATTGATTATGTTGGATGTTTCAGCTGCTTTTGTTATGCTTGACTGTGAACTGCATCCAGATAAGGTTAACCTTCTCTTAAAACAACCAGTAGGTTTTAAAATTTAATTCCCAGTACTTTTCAACATGACAGGCAATTACTGGTGGTTTGTAATGCTAAATTTATCGGATTTCAGCTAAACAATACTCAAAAAAACAAGTTTCCCATGTCTGACTTTACAATAGGGTTTACACCTAGCATTGTTGCGAGTAGTTTTGTTCCTTGCAGTACATACTGGAAGAATGGTTTATTATGTTTTGTTATTACTTTTCATTAAACTTGCTCTGCAGTATGGTTGGTTGGAGTTGGGAGGATCCCCAGCTGGAATTCTACCTGCCGGAAGACCCCTTGTACAGCCTCAGAATGTTGACTCTTAAGAAAAGAAGGCACTGTACAGAGAATGTGGATTGCCACATTAGGTAATCAGTAGTTTAAGCATCAAGACTTGCAGGTCTCATTTTGGTCTTAAGGCGTACCCACTAAGGGTTTCTGAAAGTATGAATATTTAAGGAACGTGAATGTAGATTGTGATGGAATGTGAATGTAATTCAGGGAACTAGCCATCTCAAAATAAATGGTTCATCTGTGCTTTCTGTGTTTAAAATGGAGAATTTTAAGGATAAAGCTTAAGATCATGCTTTTCAACGCTGAGATTTTGGCCAGGAAATACTGTATAATTCCTAAGTTTTTAAAATTAATTATGTTAGAGGCCTATAAACCAGTGCAGATTAAAAATCTCCAGTTCATTAAACTTCCAAATGACAGAGGCCATCTCAGTAATAAAAACTGCTGTTCCTAGCAGTCGACTGGCATCTGTGTTATAATCTTTTTAAGATCCCCACCTTTGTTCGCTAGACCATCACCTGTTGTCTCTTGATGGCAGGATTTATTTCCTCTTGACATTGGTCTCAGAGGTACAGTTGCAACTTTGGCAGCAGTTGATTCCAATGAACTTTTCAGAGGTGCTTTGCCAGTTTAGCAGAGTGAAGCTGAGTTTCATGTGAGTTGGTTCTTGGATTGTTATGTGGGGGTTTGGTGGTGGTTTTTTGGAGAGTGGTGTTTTTTGTCTTTGTTTTTGTTTGTTTGTTTTCCTTCTGGTTGCCACACACATCCTTGCAATGGGCATTTTTGGAAGGTCCACAAGAACAGAGGACATGTGTAGCAGAGATTCTACAATGCACAAAGAAGTTTTCTCTTTTGTCCCCAGCACTGCATCTAATGCAATGATATTATTCTGGTTGTATGCACTTGTGGCATATGCCATGTGGAAGAGCAGTACCACTTCAGAGATATATCAAGCACAGGTGACTTTCTTAGATAAGCAAATCTCATGAATTTCCTACTGAAAACAAGAAATGAATATCTGGAAAAGCACCAGAGAACGGGAATTACTATGGAAAAAAGACTATATAGATTCTTGAATTGTAACACAATAAATCTGCATATGTTGTTTACATCATAGCTCACTTTATTCAGCCTTGCACACAAGGTCACAAAAGAAATTTGGGCCTTATTATTCCTGGAGGAGTTTGTATTTTTTGCTGTGGTGTTAGATTACCTTACCCTTTTTATTACCATCTGCACTGCAAGGCTAGTTTTGCTGAGGTTATTTTTTTTAAGCAGCATCCCATGATACCCTTAATTCTGTGTTTCCTGTGCTTTTGCTTCATATGCAATTTTAAGACATTTTCTCTAAGAAATAGATTTGTTCTATATTGTATAGCAGTAAATTAGCTATATTTTTTACTATATAACTTTAACCCTTTAATTGTGGAGGACAAATGCAATTGTTTTACAATAAATTAATTAAGACAGGATTTCACCTGTTAGCATCCTTCAGTGTATAGGGAGAAAGATGGTGTCAAAGATTACATATTTTTGTTTAACATGATGTTATAAATATGCTGTCCTTTTGTGTAGGATTTTTATTTTGATACCTGACTTTGTTCGTGTATTTTAAGCAATTATTTTCAGCTGACTTCTTTGTGCCCACCAATGCCATTGGCTGCAGTAGCTTTGAAAATAGTTTTTCTTCATTAATGGCTTCTGGTGAATTGTTGGGAGAACAAAGCACTGTCCCTAGTGGCTCCTGAAACTTATGGAAGCATACAATGAAATAGCTATTATTTTTCATGAAAAGAAAATTAGAGTACTACTTTTGATAGCTTTACACAAGCATGAACAACTTGAACTATAGAGATGAAATGAATCTGAAGTTTCTTGAGCTGTTTTTCAGCCCTCAAAATATTGTTCATGTTTGTCAGTCTTCAGGATTGAGAAGCCCTTTCCATGTGCTTGTCCACCCAAGCATGGTGAAACAATAAATACAGAAACCCAGTTTTTCTGGGCTCTCCACACATGAAGGCATTGGGTAACAGGATCACTTTTCAAAAGACAGGTTGACCTGCATTAAGTCTTTGCAGTCATTCAAAAGCTGAAGTGTTGTGTGCTATTTCAGAGAATTTATGGGACCTCTGATTGTGGGGTACCAGTTTGTTGGGATGGGAGGCAAAAGAGAAGACGGTGTTCTTCCACCATCCTGTGGGTGTTTGCTGCCTCACTGGTGGCCCTAGGCAGGACTCAGTGCTCTCAAAAATCCTTCAAAGTAGCTTGGTTTATAAACCCAAAACTCATTTCAAGAAGCACAGTACCAAGGATAGTTAGAAACCCTCTCTTTAGTATCTTCAAGTGTTGTCGCTTGATCAGCATGCAGATCAGAGATCGGATTTCTTTTAGTTATGACTGACAGTTTTGTCTGTGGGAATTTTCCCACATCTTTCCCATAGACCTTAAATGGCAGGTCACTTGTGTATGAAAATAACCCAAAGCATATCTATGTGATTTCCATAAACCTGAACAGCCTGTAGAAGAAAAGGCACACTGTGAGTCAGAGTGAGGGCTTTGAAGTGAAATCACATTTTGTATTGGTTGTAGAAAGCACTGATAAAGCACAATTCCTTATCATTGTCATGTGATGCCAAATCAGATTTGACTGTTTTTTTCAGCCAGTTGTACAATGAATAGTGGGATATGGTCTAATGTTTTCCAGATCTTTTTGGAATAATGCAGATGAGCATCTATATAGCAAACTGAAAATTGAAAATACAGATGAAATATCTGAAACCAATATATCAAGGATTTTTCACGTTCCTATTAATTTGGCAGCATGCCATTATTATCGTGTAAATTTCTTCCTCATTACTACAGAATAAAAAATGTCTTTGACCATAATTTTTCCCTCCTGAGGTTGTTGTTATTATCTGTAATTTCCACAAAGTTTCCCTGTTCATAGTGCTTGATTCTCTGTACACTGACATTGCTAGTTGCTACACACCTCCAGAAACAGAATATCTCATGTAAATATTTTATACATGCCTGTTCCATGTTTTTCTTTTTTCTTAATTAATATGGCTAAGACATGTTGTAGCAGAGGCTGAAGAATCATATTTAGATTTGTCAATCTACTCTACCTTTGCAATTATCTTACTTTGTGTTAGGAAGAGTGCTCATATTTGGCAATATATTTCAGTGTAGTTCTGAAGTGAATATATTATTTGAAACATAGAGTATTTCTGGCATGAGTTATTGAGTTATGAAATAAAAAATGCTGCACAGACCAGAGGTCATCTCTATTAATGTATTTAATGAAGTATGATAGGAAAAAGAGGTTATTATGAAAGTTTTGGGTGGTTTGGTGTTTGGGTTTTGGGTTTTGATTTTGTTGATGCTGTTCTCCCCCTTCCTGCCTCCCCACTTTCATTCTTCTGTGTCATCAGTCACTGAAGTATATCAAATACTAATTTCTACTTTTCCATCTAAGCCTGTCTGGAGCATTCAATCATTTTCTCTTGTGCCACCTTTATAAGGGAAGTATGCATGTCTACTTGTTCCATTCTGGCAGATGTCTTCCATTTTCCTTGTCATATGTCAGGATTGGTTGTGATAGAATTGATTTTTCTCTGTTAAGAATTCAATTTTTTTCAATTATTCTTTCATCCTTCTGGGGCTTCTTTGCTTATAAAGGTTGGACACAGACATGTGGAACCAGGAAACTACTGATAGACCATCTTTATCATAGCTGTATTTGCATTAAGAGCACCCTTCCAACATGAGAGGGGTTGTAGATGGGGAGCTGGGATCTCCTGTGTGATCACAGCTGCTCTGACACATGGAATTCTGATTTTGGGTATTTTAATCCATCACAGGCTTAGAAGTGGCAAACCTGTGCTTCCACTTCCCTGGCAGAGGCGATGGTTTCCTTCTGCAGGTCCCATTGCTTGGCTGTGCTCTGAGCTGGACTTATGCTAAAGTGAATGGAGGAAGAGGCTGGTGAATTGAGGAAGAAGAGGTTGGTTTGTGCAGTTGAGAGGGCAGCTGAGCCTTGCACGGACACTGCTCAAAGGAAAGGGCTGAACTGGTGGGGACAGGAAGGACCTCAGCAGTGGAAATGATTCATCAGCCACCAAGTGAATCCTTGCATGGACTTGAGCCCTTGTCCAGTATTCCTAAGGACTTCTTCCTGTGTAAAGAATCGTGGAGAAAGTGCTAGTCCTAAGCATCTGTGCTGTTTTTATGTCGGTGTCTCAGGAAGTGCTAGGGTTGGTAAAGATTGTGGTGATGCTGCTTATAAAAATACTCTTGAGGTTTCAATGCATACTTGTTTACTTATCCTGCTTAGTTTGGAAGAGCATTTAGTAATTAGGTTAAAACAATTAAATTGGATATTATGAACACAGGATAAATTTCAAACATTCTTTCTTTAATGTTACAAAATATTATTCTTGCAGTAGCATCTTGGAGTCTGTTGAGCAGAGATTTTGGGTAAGTTAACAACAAAAGTTCAGCTGAGGTAGAATAAGAAGCCTTGGTGTCTTGGGACAGAGAATGTGCAATGTACTTACAGTTGGTGGCTTGGCATCCATGGTCTTTTCAATAAACAATTTTAGAAAATTTCATTGAAAGTGCAGTATCACATCATTCCGTAGTTATCTTTTGCTAATATAAAGTACTACAAAAAACCAGTTTGAAAATCAGTGACAATGCGTCCAGGATGGGCATGGAGTGTTGCAAGGAACTGCTTATCCATTTTTACTGTGTCACCAGAACATGAACTCAGGTATAGAACTCCTCAGAAAGGACAATCAGGTTTTTAACACTTAGCAGAAGACGGTTTCATCCATTTGAAGATGTTATCTGCCTCCCCACTTGGAGATGCCTTACTTCAGGAAATACTCAATACCTCATAAAACCAGTTATGGCCTTTATGTAGAGAGGACTGCCATTGTTTCCACTGTGGCTTCCAGGACCATCTCGGGGTGAGGGAGTTTCCCCGTCTTGCTGCGATGCAGCTGGCTCTGCGTGGTCAGTGGGAGCACTGAGTGCCATGGGTTGCCCAAATGTGAGCCTGTAGGAAGCTACACAGCTCCTGCTGTGACCAGGTGATGTGAATCTCTTAAAAACCCATCCCCCCTTGCCATTTCAAACCTGTTCTGGTTTACCTGCTTGAAACATGCTGCAGGGCATAGCTCTAAGTTTGAACTATTTAAATCTGAAGTAAAATATGAAATAAATCTTAAACAATGTTCATACAGACTCGTCCTTTCTTAGCTATATAAGTATTTGTTTAGCTTTTATACTTGAGCTTATTTTACCTTTTGAGTTGATGTTGTAGTTTATGTGAAGATTATTTCTTCTAGTTGAACTCCATAACTGCTGCTGAATTAGGGCTTTACTCTAGTGAATATGTTCATGCATACACTACTTCCTTTATTATTTTCTATCCTCTTTCTATAATTACAGTAAACGATTTCTTGGATTGCATGTTGAGAGGGCAGAATTGCTGTGCCAGCAGCCTTGTTTTATTATTTTGCTGGCTCCTGAAGGCAATAAGATCTATGTGCTCTACGAATTTTCTTGCATACTTAGCTGCAATTGCAACCTTTAGTAATTATTTTTTAATTAACTCCAAAGTATTGCATGAATAATGCAAAATTTTAAAAGATGGAAAAATTTGAAAAGCTCAGAAGTAGGTATTTTTTATATTTCAAAACAGTAAGCATTATTTATTGGAATTTTTATTAAGGCATTAGTAGCATGGTGACATTAAATGGCCTGCACAGTTGTAGAAGTATCAGAGGTATGCTATAAAAGAGAGTTTGGCATTTAGATAGGGATCAAATTCTTTTCATAATTCGTCGTGAGAATTTCTTAGAGCCTTCAGTAAGATCCTTTTCTAATACTGAAACTTTTATTCTACTTTACATTTTCTGGATGTTTGCTTTTCAATTAGCAGAAGTTGGCTAAAAATTATGTTTTTGCAAAACTCATTGACTAATTTATCAAAAGAAAAAAATGGTATATATTTAGATATCAACTTACAGATCAACTGGTCTGGGCTTTGACTATAAAAATGGGCAGTAAATGTTTATGACCATGAGTGAAGACAACATAAAAAGTGGCTTTTAATAAATTCCATGTTCTGGGCTTGTTTTGTAGTGGATGGCTGCATACACCGAGCTGCCGGGCCCTGCTTAGTTGCTGAGTGTCGCAACCTGAGTGGCTGTGAGACTGGACAGGCCAAAATTACCTGTGGCTACGACCTACCTGCAAAATGTAAGTCAAGCCTTTCTCAGCGTTCTTGTTTCCAGCATGTGTTGCTGGTGTGCATGGTTCATTTCCCTGCAGTCTAATTCAACAGGGTATTCATTTTACAGAATTAGCAGTGGGACTTAATTAAGCATGTTCTGTAATAATGTCTTCCCCTCAAAGCAATTCAGGCTTTTCTAAATGATTATTTCACCTATGTTACGCGATGAAAACTTACATGTCTCTAAAATATAAAGCATCTTTCATGTTTATTTTTTGCAAGCTAAAACCTATCCTTTCATATGCATAATAAAGGATTGGAAATGCTTTATGAAATATGAACAAAATATACATTATCATATTTAAGTTCCGCGGAGACAGTTTTTTGAAATGTTGCATATTTGATATTCTTCATGCAGATTCCTTGATTGTGAATACTTTGAGGGCCCAGGAGATCAAAGTGATGTATTGTGTTTTCAGCTGCTGTGTAGTGTCTGATTGGCAATTACTGTGAAGGCATCTGTCACACTTTAGCTTTCGACAGAGTACAGCTCAGTGCTGGAATGTTTTTGCACTTTGAAGGTGGAATTGTCAAAAATTTTCCTCCTATTTCAAGTAGGAAGGTGGTTATTTGACTGTGTTGTGTAGCTGTTGAGCTTGTCTTGCAGAACTCTAACATGTTCACAGCACATTGGTCAGCCAGTCCATTATATGAGAATATAAAGTAGAAATCTTTGCAAATTAGGATCTTATAGAATAGTATATTAAGACATGAAGATACAAATACCAAAAAGCATTGCAGACTTCATATAACTAGAATTCAACTATCTTTTTTTTCTTTTTTCTTCTTTTTGGGATATGCAGGCTGCAGCAGGAACATGGCTCATTCAAAAATATCTAGATCTCACTTTACTGTCATGTAAAATCAAAAGCTGGCTGCAGTAGCAGGTATCTCTCTAGGCTCCTGTAGTCCTTAATGTCTTAGAAAGGTATGAAAATTGTTTTCCCAGTCATTTTTTTCCTCTTTCTATGATGACGATCATGAGAGCTTCCAGTTATTTCCTTGACTGTGGTAATTTCTATGTGTGGGAAAACTTTGCTGTATTTTATACGTAGTTTTACCACATCATAATGGTCATTTATGAAAGGCTAATTTGACTAGAGGTCAGGGAAATTGTTGAGGAAGATTCATTGTGGTAGTTAGCTTGGGTTTGTACATGGCTCAAATCATCACCAGATTCCCATAAAAGGGATTGTTGGATGACACATTGTAATTTACTCTTCTGGGGATGTTTGATGTTCTCCCCCTTTAACCAAAAAGTATCTCTGGAGGGACAGAAAAAGCTGCTCATCAGTAGGTGCATAATTCCTCCCATGTATTTTAGTGACAGAAATTAAATACAAAGTATCAAGGCAACTGATGTGTGTTAGAAAGAGGAAAGGTCATGTCTGAGGTGTGACCTCCCTTTAAATCTTGCAGCAGTTCAAGGGGCTGCTTAAGTTAGGTTTGAAAAATGAGATCCTATTTGAAGGCTATAGGAAAATCTTAGTTCTTTGTGTAGGAATAATAAACAAAACAATTAGAAAACTCATTATCACTTGAAGCTGGAAATAAAACCTGTAACCAGGCCTGGGGAAAAGCCAGTATTTTTCTTAATCAGTATTCTTAGAAGTTGAAATTGCATCAAAGCCATGTCTATTTGTATTTGATCATGCATCAACATGAGAAGGGGACAGGATACCTTTAACATCAACAGGCACAGAGAGGGAAACATACAATTTTTATGCAGAGGCTGAGAATTTAAAACTCTTGATTTATTAATTTTTTTCATGAAAATATATTTGTGTTCTCACTATTGTTTTCTTTTACTTTGCCTCTATAAGCTTTAGTTTATAGGCTCATTCAATTATTGTACCTTTTAAACCATTCATCTGAAAGTGATCAAACAGTCAAGACTGGTTTCATATTTTAGAGAGCTATAAAGCTACTGGATATCTTTTGTCACTCTCTGTCACTTTGTCTTAATAGTATGACAGTTTAACTGTGGGAACTATTTTGCATTTGACTTTCCTGAGGAAGCAGCACTGTGAAAGGAGGTCCAGACTCTCCCATCCAGATCCGTTGTGAGGCAAGGTTGTGTGCCAGCAAATTGCTGAAGGTTATGGTTGACTGCTAACTTCCAACTTTCACAAGCAGTTTGCTTTTTATTGATCTGTTTGTGGGTAGGGGAGCAACTACAATAATCAGTTAACACTTTTTTGAGTAGTGAATTATTTATTCTGTTGTCTGTTCTTGTGACTGTAGTTGGACAAACAATTATAGTAAATGTAAAATGCATTTCTTAGCATGATGAGTTGTTGTGTCTGGGTGTTTGTTGTGTTTTTGTTATTTAACAGAATTCTAAAATGTTACAATTTTGTTTCCTACCCCTGGGATTTCCCCATTTCAAGTTCTTGATCCTGAAATGCTTTGCTTGGAAACAGTTTCCTGAATTCAGCAAAGCTGCTCTGGAACGCAGCAGCCTGTGTGTGCTGTCTGATGCAGGACTTGGGCTTCAGCAAGGACTCCATATTAAAAAAGATTTAGTATTCAAAAATCATGCAGCATATTGCTTTATTTTATCAATGACTTGGAGGAAGCTGAGATTAAGTTTGGCACCGAAGGGAAGGTATGCTTTGTTAGGAAGGTAGTAGTTGGGAAATAAAAACCACTCTGGCCATCTTTATGATCTATTGTATTTTTATTGAGTACTTTGCCATATTTACTTAGGTTAAACAAGAACAGGTCTGACAAATAACTTCCTCATAGTGGAAAAATTGAAAAAATAATATCTGACTGAAAAATGCAAAGATTTAGTGTATAGGCTGGCTTTCTGTGATTTGTTCTTGGTGCATCTGAGTCAGAAATCAGTTTGTGAAGTACACAAGTAACAGCAAATGTTCAGAGGGAGAATACATACAATAGTTCATAACTTTCTTCACCTCTTTATTGTAATAATGTGAACAGACCAAGATTAACATATGTCTGTGGCCTGGAGATGTTTCTTTATGAACTTTTCAAGATATATACTTTGTTATGCCAAAATGTATTCTGTTTGAAAATAGAAAGGAAGTCAAACTGAGTTTTCTAATTACCAGTTAATGTAACATTCAGTACAGTTTTACAGAAATCAGTGTAATCACCATCTGCCTCCTGTGCTGCAAAAGCCTACACAAAGCCCCCCCAAATGCCAACCAAGTTATTTGCTGAATGCATAATTTGGTTGATGTCATCTATTGTTGTTTTTCAGCAAACACCTATGCAGGCACCCAAGTTTCCATAGTGCTCTGGAGGGCTGAAAAAGGCAGTGCCTTTTGCTCTGAGATCGTTTCCTTTAATGCTGTCCCAGACTGATCATCAATTACTTAACTTCTGTACTTCATATTGTTGTTCCTTTTAAAGAACAGTTCATTCTAAATATTGTACAGCTGATCTTCAAACATTGAGCAGTACTCTGATACTGACATGCTTTAAATAACAGATGAACAGTATCTGTTTAAAGCTCTACTATTGCTTGTTTTCTTTCTCATTTGATTAATAGTCTCAGTTGGCTCTACTGGCAGAAAATGGTCTGGATGTAAATTGTGTTTATGGCTGGAACGAGGGGTCCATAACAGCTTTGTGGATTGTTATCTGCTTGCAGAGGTTCACTATAAAAAAAGACCCTGTCAGGACATATTAGAAAATAGAGTCCCATTCTGCCTGGTATTTAACAGGCCTAAAGACAATTGAAAACCAGCACAGGCATGTGGTACCCTGACCTAGGCAGGAAAGGACCCCCAAACAAACGTTTTTCTATTGTTACAAATAGAAACAATTTCTTTCTTTTTCTGAAAAATGTCAGATAGTAAAGCTCCTAAATCTAGGAAAATAAAATCTTACAGCCTCTAATATGGGATAGAACCAACCATCAGTAAATTTGAAAGGTGGACTTTTGGTGGAGACACCTTGCTAACCAGTTTCTAATACAATGGTTTATATTTATAATAAATCTATAATATTTAGAATTTTTTTTTTCTGTTTGCTTGACATTTTTAGTACTTTAAGCACAGTCCCTGAGTAAATAGCATATATAGGAAGTCTTCTGGTCCAAGATCAGCCTAGAGTAATAATGTGAATGTGCTCTCAGAGGCAGTTCCTGCTGTGAAATAAGTAGTTAGGAGAAGTGCTAGTATTAAACGCAGTAGGAGGAATAATCTTTTAAATTTGTTTAATCAGATTAAAAAGTGGAGATTAAAAAGCAGAGATTAAAAAATGTGCTTCTGTTATGTAGACATAATTTCCAGTCTTTAAAAGATGAATATTTGCAGAGTATTATTTTAAAGTAAGGCTGTAATGGTACTGATTTTTAAATCTCCTAATTTTCTCGGAGATCAGGTGCAGAGCTGTAATTAAAAGGTTGATTTATGTAGAAATGGAACTCCAAAACTCTACTGCACTACAAAACTGACCAGTTGGAGGCCTGGGGCATCATGTTCAAGGATATTTTTCATATTTCCAGGATTCCAAAAAGAAATTTGTTTTCTTATTTTTATTACCTTGTTTATAAAACAATACATGTTTTGTTTCAAATTATTCTAAATTTCTGATATGTGAGGCTTGAAGAGTTGCTTTCCTCTGCATGGTTCTGATGGTTGTTCAGTTTGCTACCTCCCTATTTATTCTGGTAAAAGGTAAGTCTGGGAATTGAAAAATATGTTTGGAAATTAGAAAGGAAGGTGTAAAAGTGAGCAATATGTGGACAAGACAGGATTGCTTAGAGAAGACTGACTTGATTCTTAGGTCAAGAATCTTGACCTAACTCTCAGTTGGTCAAGATTCTTGATCTTCTCCCACAACTGATGCATAATTGAATGAATTTTGATGAAATTTCAGATAAATAGGTGCAGCCTAAGGTGACACAATCATTAATAGCATATAAACTCATAAAAGCTATGATAGTTTTCCAGCAGAGATGTATTTCTACTCTTAGTTGAGTAGCCTCACATTATTGTCAGCCATGTGCCCAAACTGCATGACACCTCCTGAGAAGGCAATATGTAGCTGGAGAAACACAGGGATTTCCTGAAGCAGCACTGAGCTGCTCTTTCCCATCCCTTTAAATTGTTATCATTGCTGGTACATTTAAAACCAAATTGAAAATTAAGCAAAGCAAGTTAGTACTAATCAAAGGTCTGAGACCCCTTTTCCTTAAGAGATATTTTTCTTTTTCAGATTCCTTTGGGAAAGGTTTTCTTTATAATTAACAAAACCACTTACCACATATTTATGTGTTTTTCTTCTGAGTGGTTTCTGGGTTACAAAAGTTTTTTTAATAAGATCATATTATGTATTTTAAGACCATTTTGAAAGTAAGTGAAGTCATGTCTTTATTGTGTTTTAATTTGATCTAATTGGGTCCAGTCATCTTAATGACCTGCTGTATTCACCATGAGCACTCACATACATGCCTATACTGTGATAGTGTTGGAAGGGAAGTATTAATGGTTACTTCTTTGGTCCTAAAACCACCTTAGATTTTAGAGAGGGTTTCTTGTAAAGCTGTACGGCTTGTCTCCTCCTTACATACAGCCCCACACACCTATGAAAAGGGAGAAGTTAGGACTCCTGGGGATGATGGGGAATTCATTTATTAATTTCAGCTAAACAAGTTCAAACATCTCTTTCTCTTCCAAGTCTGTATAGGGTCTGTCATCAGTTTGGGAAGAAAAGGGACAAGTGCTGTAGCTACCAGAGGTTATGAATTGGCAAGAATCCTCCATCACAAGAGTATATGGTCTTTGTCCTTGGATTTGAGCCTAGCTCACAGACATTATTTTTAATAGATAGATTCTTTAAAATTTAATTTGTGAATGGACTCAAGCTTGTGTTTGTCAGTGTTCTCTGCAGTGTCGTGCTGTGGTTAACTCATGGCCTGCTCTGCTGGAAGCTGTCGTTTTGCATCTAATTGTTTGGTTACAAATGTATGTGTTGTGGCTAAAGGAAATGTTTTACTATCGATCTTCACTGCTAAATCTAGATCTTCCTCTTCTGGGCATTGCTTGTTATAGTCTGGTCACTGAATACTGAACTCCAGGACAGAAGTGGGCACTGAGACGTTTTAGAGCAGCCCTGAGCCATTTGCTCAGTAATTGGCTCCACCACTGGCAAAAATACAATGTGTGTTAATACGTTGTAATAGCAGGCAGTAGAAACCTGATGCCATGAATTTCCCTCCCCGGCTTTACTTCTGTAATTCTGGACAGCTACATTTTCTGCAAAGGTCTGATTTTCATTGTTACTGAAAGCAGTAACAGAACTGAGTTTGCAGGGTGGTGTACTGGGGACAGCAGCCTGCACTCTTTATCACAGTTGCTTGGCATGAGCATTCAGCACTGTCTGGAAACCCCCTTGATGGAACAGAGAGTGAGTTACAAGGTGTAAACACTTTCCTAATGCTTAATTTATGTGCAAAGTACTATTTAAAATGTCTCCTAATTAGGTGCAAAATAATTTGCTGGAATATGCCTTTCCACACTGGCGGTGTAGAGTCATTCCTCAGGTATGTTGGCACTGGATAAGGGCGTTCTGCCCCTCAAGGCTAATATATTTTATTTCCTCCGTACTTGGATATAGTTGGTCCTTTTTACTCAAATAATAATAAAAAGATGGAAAAGTCTAATGCATGAAAAATAAACAAAATCCCCATCACTACTGTTAGCTGACAAGGAGAAGGGGTTAGAACAGAGATATTTATACTCCTTTAAGTGCAGTGGATGCTGCTCCCACTCTAATATGTTCCTTCAGTAGCCAAAGCCAATGCTCAGTACTTGGAAATTAATCTTTGATGCATGAGATTTTGTCTGCCTGAATTTTGCTTGTCTCATTTTAAATGGTGATAGAAATTGCTTACTGTAGTAAAACACAACATTAACCTCATAGTGTGTTGGCACTTTGTGATTTATGCTGGTTTAGTTTCTGAAAAATATGCAGCCTGTCTCCCAAACCTGGATTTAGCTTATAAAGTGTGTTGGCACAGGCCTGGGGCTCGAATCAGAACAGTAACTGCGGATCCTCTATTTCCCTGGAGTAGCAAAAAGGTTTAAAATTGGAGCCCCTTAGAGGTCATTACCTTCATATAATTTCTTCAGATTAATAATAATTATATGATTGTAGCTGGAATGTTTTAAAAACAGTACAGCCTAATTTTCTTTCTTGAAAGCAAAGAATAGGATTCCTTTTTGTGCTGAAACTGCACATTATGCAGCCAAAAATATGACGAATTATTTGCAAATGGAAGTAATCAGATCATAAGTAATAAATAAAGATCTTTCTACTATTTTGAAATAAAGCAGAAGGAATAATATGAATCTGAATGGTGCTGTGATTTTTTTTGAGTTCTCCTTCACTTACCCACAAACTTTGCAGTTGAGGTTTAAAGTTTCTAATTTGGTGTTGGGTCTTTTTCTGATTATATTTTGAAGGAATAATACAGACAAAAAGCAGGACGGTTTTGTGAGTTCTTTATCTGTAATGTAATTGCTTTAGACCAGGCTTAAGTAGATAGGAGGAGAAGGTTATGTAAAATGGTTTTTTTAAAGATCTTTGTTTCACTCAGCCGAGGAATTTTGAGGCTGTTCCATGTAACAATGTTTTGATCTATGTACTTAGGGTTTTTTTTGTGAAAACTTAGGCCAAGTGTTTGAAACATTTCTCTTTAAAAAGAAAACAGCAGGTGTGAGACTATAGGGTATAAATAATGTTTTAATTGCTGTAGGAAGGAATTTAAATAGTGATTAATCAGATAGTAGTAAGAAGTAAAATTGGTGTTATTTTATATATTGAAGATGCTCTTCCACTACTGGTGAAAAGAGAACATCATCGAGGATGTTTTGCCTTCAAGTATGGGGGCCAAATTCACGAGGATTTTTGTTGTTGTTGCTGTTCAGCACTAGAAATCTGTTCCCCCTTTATTTTAGTTTCTGATAGCATCCCCCTTTTCTTAATACTGCCTTCACACAGATTTTTTTTTAAAGTTTTTTTTGACTTGTAATGCAAGACCATACACTAAGGATTTATTTTTTTCACTTATAATTCTCAGATTAATTTCTTCCTTTGTTTGGTATTTGTGAGCTTTTGATGATGTTTATGAAGATCCTTGAGTTGCCATCAGTGACTTTTTTACCTTTTTCAAACATAAAAAAGCCAAAGCAAGTGATGGAAAGGACACATTTACGTTACTGTATATCTGTAGCTCTGTGCAAGCTAGTCAGGATTGCAGATTATTTACACCATTGCATGGCTTTCAAGTTGTACCATTTATTCTCCTCTGAGTAGATGGCAATATCTTAGATTATTAGCTGGTAAGAAAACATAGATTCGGGATGTGGTTCATTTTTGGCCATTTACCGACTACTTGGAAAAGTTTTTAATGTTTGCAGCACAGGGTTCTCAGCTTGCTGGACTTGGACTGAAGTTTCACTGCTGGGAATACAGAGGAGCTTTGGAATCCATCATCTGCAGGGCACAGCAGTCACTCTGATCTGGGATTTAGACTTTTCTGGTTGTATTTAAATGTTTAAACAGAAAACCCAAACTGTGACTTAAAAGACTCATCAGTACTCCAAGAGACTGATAATAGTTCTAGGACTAGGTTTAGGAGGAAACTATATTCATGAAAGATCTAATACTCCCAACATAAACTTTTAATTCCTGTTTCTGCCCATGTGTTGGTTTGTTGGTGAGTATAATTTGTATAATATAATTTATGCAGTAGGAAGCTAGAAGAAATTATTAATTAAACAGCTGTCCCCAACTTTGAATTACATCTTCTTACATACTCTTGCTTAGCTATTTGTCATTATATGCATCTCTCTTCTGGCTCCTTGGGAAACTGAGTTATACTGAATTTCCTTTAACACAGTGGTCTGAATTGTCATATTTCCTAGTGATATGTCAGAGAGATGGACAGAGGAATATCTGACAATCTTCATATTTCAACATGACAATGTGTTGGAACATTACTGCACTCTTCTAAGTATGCTTCCTATTTAGTTTTTCAATAAAAATAGCTGGTAGCTTTCCAAGGCTTATAAATAAATAAATACATAAATACATAAATGTAAAATGCTTTGCAACACTAAAAATAACCCCTTTGATATCTGATTATAGCTATATCTGTCTGGATCACTTTTTTTTTTTTTTTTGTAACTTTCTCACTACACTTTCAGTATTATTTTATACAATATTTTCATTAGAATTAAAACACGTGGGTTGGTTTTGAGAAAGTAAGAATACAATAAGAATATTGTTTAAATATCTCATAGTCTTCATGGACTGTAAACAGCCGGTCATCAAAACAAGACTATAAACTGAAGGACCCATGAACACAACAGTTTCTATTGAAGCATTTTTGTTTTAACAGCTGCGTTATTCAATTTTAATCCTCCAACAGAACTGGGGAAGCTCCACATGTGTTTATATGTAACACAGAGAGGGGGAGAAAACCACTGAGACTCTGAGAAGTGTCATGGACACAAAATAATGTTATGTAATACATTATTAAAAGCCCGAAGTTTGTAAATGTAAAATGTAAAAATAGATTATCTGAAAACCTGTAGTTTTGAAAATCACAATTCACTCAAGTAAAAGATTGCATTTATGTCAGGTGTAATCCTGTCAGAGGTGTAATCTTGTTTAAAACAACTTTTTTTTTTTTTTCCCCCACAAAATGAAGCAGAAATAGTCCCAGGGAAGACTTCATTTAAAATTAGTTTGTTGCAATACAGCCCTATTCATTAGAAGCTGAAAGTGAAGTTAATGCAAAATTGACTGGGAAGCCATGGATATTGTTGGATTTCTTTCACTTTAGAGAGTTGAACAAAACAAATATGCAAAAAAGTCACTGTAAATTACAATCTTACACTTGGCAAAGAAAGAGAATTTCTGAGAGTGAGTTTTGCCTTTGAAGGTTTGGTCCTAGCCAAAGGAAGGATATAAGGCTCCTGAAGTGCCAGATCCCTGCTATGAGCTTGTTTTTTACAGGATATAAATCCTCCCCTCTTGGTGTGATTTATTGCTAAAGAATATTTATTAGCTGTCTTTCTTAAGGATTACCACTATGTTAGCTTGGGAATAATTAGGTTAGAAGTAAAGAAAACTTGTATTATATGAGTTTCCCACCATGGGGAATTCAAAGGCATCAGAGAAGAGGCAGAAGGTCCCTGACAGAGGTTCCTGAGTCTTTCCGATACATGGATGTCCTTTTGCACCTACACATCCATGAGTCCTCTTTCTGTGTGGAACTTTAATTTTTCCGCTGGAGTATCTGGAGTTCTCTCTGAAGTCCTCAGATACTTTTTGTCTAGTTAATGTAACTTGCAACACTTCCAGTTCTATAAAACCACAGTAAGATTTCCTTTCTTATTTTTTGTTACATCTCTTTGTTATTGGTTTGAGACAATGCTTTATTTAGCTTTCCTACCAGCTGGTTGTGTCAAAAAGAGCAGTTAGTTCATGGGTCAGAGAATCCCTTGTGAGCATAGACAGAGGGTGAGGCTGAAAATGAGAAAGGACTTCTTTTGTCTTTTTTTTTTTTTTAGTAACAATATTTTAGAGGCCCAGTGACCATGAATCAGAAATGAGTAAACGCAAATTTGTAAGGCAGACACAGCATTTCTGAAAGGAAATCCTCTAAGGTGGAACAAACCCTCACCTTGTATACAAAAGAGCTGAGGGCTCTGGCCTTTTTCACATGTTGTGATGCTGCTTGGTACGTTGTGTTTGGCTGTAGCATATGAAGAAATTGTAGCTTCAGAGCTTGTTCCACTGCTCCTCCCAACCGCTCAGAGTCACCCTCATGCCTGCAGGGATGAAGAATTTAAGTGCTTGTTTAAAATTAAACAATACCCCTCCATGTATGTAAGCTACACTAGACAGACACATGGACAGGCATGACAGCCATGGGAAGGAGAAAGATTTCCAAATCTGATTAGGCTGACTGGTTTTTAGTAAGAAAGGAACATTCAGTTTTTGGAATATTCTGTACTCTAAAGGTATTCTTTGAATTAATTCCAACTGTGGAAGTGACTTTTGTATTGAAGTGATACCCAGTGAGGACAAACTGAGGGTATTACAGCAATTTGAGTAATCCATTGAGCTGGCATAATTTGGTAATAATTTTCTGTCACTCCTGTTCTGTGTTGGATTTGAATCAGAACTGCATAATCAATTGCTCTGTAACCCATTATCTAATCTGCTTCCTTCTAAGAATCCTATTTTATTAAATAAATGGTGATGCATATTAGATGCAGGTGTGGTAAGTCCCTGTCTTGTGTTTTTTTCAGCAGTCTGAGATTTTGATGTACCCCTGTAGGGTGAATGAATGGTTTCCTAATCTGTGTAGTTTTTTAGGGAGTGAATTCAGTGTCTTCAAACCCAGGAGAGCTTTAGGCAGGGCTGGCTGCACTGAGCCCTGAAATAAATGCTTCCAAGGCAGTGTCCCTTTTAGCCTCATGTGCAAAACACATGTTTGTTCCCCTCCCACACTTTCCTCACTTTCCCATATTACCTAACCAGTCAAACATATGTCCCAGCCTATGGCAGAAGAATTCAATGTGTTTCTTTAAAAGAGGGTTTTGTTTTTAGCTATTACCTTCAGGCCCTCCTTAATACAAAGCAGTGACAATGCTCATTTGAATTATTATGTGTTTTATTGGAGACATTGTAACAAGGATGTGCTGTTGATGTTTGGATAACAATGTATTTACCTGCCAGTGTTTTAGATCATAAAAGCACCTCTACTGGCTTACAGTGTCTGGATGCTCAACATCAGGAGCTGTGATTTGGCTCCAACCCCAGCATCCAGTATATGTTGCACCTTTAGCGTCCAAACTGGTAAAGTGGCAGGCATACAATTAACAGTGTACAATTAACTACAGTTTCTTCTTTACATGCTGCTCCTGGCAAGTATATAATTTTTCTCATACCTCTGCATTTTTCTACTTCAAGCTTTTCTTCCTCTTTCCAGCACATGCTTGTGCAGTCACTTCAAGTGGTGATTTCTCAGTATGATTGTTATGTATTTTCCTGGGTATTTTATTCTTCATCCATTATTCATCTGTTACCTTGTTTTAATATATGCATTAAAAAGATAACAGACATTTCTTTTTTTCTGGCATGAGGTGTGCTATGTGCCATACTTTGTTCCATACATTCAGGGAATCCCCCTTCATTTTTACCAATCACAGCTCTTGAAACATGGCTTGTGTATCAATTATCAAACCATACTCATTTTAAAATTAATTTCTTCTTTTTCCTGCCTATCAGATATTGAGAAATGGTTGACTGTAATTTCTCAAAGTTGCAAGAACTAGTCTAAGCTTGCCTTCTGATCAAATAAAGTCTTAAGACATAATGCTTTATAACAGGCCAGACTATGATTAAACACATGGAGTTTTAACTTGTGAATACTTGACCAAATAAATGCCATAATCAACTGGAATAGATGGCATGTGATGATTTGCTGAGTGTGAAAATTGTTTTTTATTACTTTCTTTCTTTCTTACCTTCTTTATTTCTTACTTTCATGACCCAAGTGTTCATTTTCAATCAGTCTCACAACATACATATCTTTCAAATTATCAGTTGTTTGGGTTTTTTAAAGAAATTATTGCTTTCTAGAGGGTTGTGTTTTGGGTCTCCATGAGGAATTATGTGTTCCACTGGTGGGCTGAGCAAATATTTTTGTATCTTGCCTACTGTAACATCACTCATGACTAGATCCCGTTAAAAGTGTTTTGAGACTTTGGTAGAAATCATGCTTTTCTCCCTTTTTAAAGGCTCGCTGTTTTTGAAAGCTAGAGAAACTTCTTTGTCTCTTAGCTTTTGGTCTCAAACAGAATGCATTTCTTTAGCTTTAAAATGTGAAGTTTCTGTTTAACCATGGATTGTGAGATCCCCTCTTTTCTACATTCATGTTTGAAGGTATTCATTTGAGGGTAATTCCAAGTAAAAAGAAAGTCTATTGTAGCACACTGGTTGTCTGCAGGTGTTCTAATCTCCTGCTATATCACTGTCTGGGAGATTTCACCTTCATGTTTAGGGAGTTCATTCGGGCTAATCAGGATTGGCAACTCTGTGCAAATGAGACTGTAAATGAAGCTTGAAAGTGGAATTTATTTTAAAGAAAATGTTTGGATTAAAGAGGCTGTATTATATTTATCTGTCTAATTTCCTCTTCCAGCTGAACACCCTTAACATTTTCATATTTTCTTATATTAAAAGTTTTGAAAATCAAAGAAATTAAGGCAGATCATTAATATAAACTGCTGTTTTTTTTCCTGAGTATCAATCATACTTAATGCATTCAGAATGTAATGGTAGTGTATGGAGAAATCAGTCCTAACAAACAAGCTGAGAAAGAGACAAGTAAATTGGTTTTCCTTCTTCATTTTGAAATGTTTTCTTGAGGACAGTGTTCTGCAGGAAAGAAGGTTAAATTATGACTCCCATTTAGGAAGCAGCTCTGTGTTTTAGGAGCAGTGAGAGATGTTATTAAATGCCCTTTCTCCCTGAAGTCCTTCCTAAACTCAGTGGAGTTGGTTTGAAAACTGATAGCGCTTTGCCCTTCATGAGCAGCTAGCTTATCTTTATGTTCCTGGAGACTTGTGGAATTTATTAAATCCTTTAAGGAATAAAAATGGCATATACTTTATACGCACAGATTTTTATCTATTTCCTTTTACTTTATTGACGTTCCATGCGCGTGCAAGGTCAGTGGTGTCTCTGGTGCTGCCTGTGCCGGCAGAGCTCTGCTGTTCTCACCAGCACTCCCAGTTCTCTTCCTTCAAGTTCCTACTTGACTAACAAAACGTTTGCATTGCTCTTTTGCCCAGTTCTTAACAATTCCCTGAGGAGCTGTTTTCACTTTCTGTAGAGCATTCACATTTTATCTTTGTAAGAGAGGAGTTCTGGCATCAATCTTTTTTTTACTCTAATGGGATTGATTTTGGAGTTACCTACACAACCATTCCCACATTCCTGCTTAAGTATAAGCCTTCAGAATACATGGAACAATAACCATTACATATCAGAAGATTAACTAGACTGGAGAACAATAAAACTTAGTGAAGCAGGAATCCTCAAGTGATGTGGAATAATTTTTGAAGCTTACATCAGTTTTGTGAGAGCTTTAATTTTATATCCCTATACGTTTCAGATTACTTGACAATAGCAAGCTAATAGTAGGGTGTACTTTTTCTACTTAGAGAAAGGAATGGAACAAATAAAAAAAAAAATTGTTTCTTGCTTGAGAGGCGGAATGGTGCTTGTTGTTTGAGACTTTCCATGAGAAAAAATTCAGTTTGCCCTCTGTTGAAGTTGTCATTTCAGCAACCTGAACAAAGTGGTGGTGAAGAATGTTTGCTTCTAAAGCCTTTTGGGGAGCTAATGTAGTTTGCAAGTTTTCTTGTGATGTTTAACAACAATTGGTTAGGTTTTGGCAGTGTCACAACCCATGTCTATGCATCAGAGTGATTTTCTTACCTTGGCTTGTGCCCTTTCTGTTAAAATGGATGCTGTAGAGTTAAATGTGCTGTCTGTGTAAATCTGTTTCCATATTGTGGATAGCACTGAATATGTATGTTCATATAGCATATGGTCATGCTCTTCAAACAACAGAAATCTAAAAACAAGGAATTTCTAAAATACATAAATGAGCACAGATCTTTCTGAAGGACAGGAATTTCTTGACTGTCAAATAATTTTGCAATGTTTTTTCTTCTAATTTTTTCTGGGCTTTCCCAGGCATGTTTAATGCATGTGTGCAATTCCAAAATAATGGAAATAATAACATTCTGGGATGTCCTTTTGAAAAAAAGAAATGCAAACTGGAATGCTGAAATGAAGTCTGGAATAGCTGGGAAAAAAGACAGTTGGTTAAGAGATGTATAATTTTGAAGGTATTAATTCTTTGGAGCCTGAGCTGTCATGTTTCAAACTGCTTCCTGCAGCAGAATATCAGAAGCTACCAATTCAAATTGTCAACACAGAGTAAACAGTCAAAATAAATTAAAATTGCCCTCTGTGATTCGTTGTCCTGAGGAATTTGAAAGGAAGTGGTGTTATTGAGATATGTTATTTTCTCTGCAGGGAAAGCAAATGTGCCTTCCTAAGACTTATCTGTCACTTCCTAAATACCTTATTCAAAACCATGCATATATTTTCATTTGTTTGTGATAGGCGTAGAAGTGGGAAGTCCCCATTCATCCCTACTGTTCTCAACGTAATACCTAACAAGGTTGACAGGTCTTGTAATTTGTTTGCTGCTTCTATTCTTTCATTTCTTTTTCTTCAGTTCACAAAAGAGCTGTATTCCAACTCCTGTCACTTTTTGTGTGCTAAATTCACTTCAAGTGAACCTACATTTAAATCTCAAATCTTCTGATCTGAATTAAAAGGTGACTGTACTTACATGAATAGATTTTGAGGAGGAAAATAATAAGCTTCAGTAGCTTAAAATTTCATTACCTAAATCTGTTAATAAGTACTAATTCTAAGCACTCCAGTGTTGATTTAAGATCTTACTAGAAGCCTTTGCAGAGAGATTGCAGAATGAGTGCATGGGTACTAGGCACGTGGAAAAGTCTGGACGTTAAATAATTCTTCAGATAAAAAAGCAAAAAGGCACCGGGGAGCCTGAAGACTCTCGCTTAAAGTGTGCCTGGGGTTGAAAATTCATTCCGACAGTCTATGATTGCTGCAAGCATCCAAATGCCTTAAGAAACGGTTGCAGCTACTTGATGGGGTGCATTGCTTGATGGAAGACGCTCCAAGTATGCATTTGCATTGCCTGGGAGTGTCACCCTGGCTGTACAAACTTGAATTAAGGGTTTAAAGTATTATGTTATGGGAGGGAGGGAGCAGAGGAGAAGAGGAATTTAGAACTTTGACCAAATACAGAATTTGGGCTAAAACATTGCCTCTTAACTCCCTGCCATTTTCCTTGTTAAAATTCAGTGAGATGTAGAAGGAAGAGGAATAATTGGGTGATGAGTTGCTGCATGAAAATTTCAAGGAGGAGTTTCTTTTGTGGCTCTGTGTCAAGAGCTTTCTTACTATGTGACTGTTTCATAAACTGAGTGGATTAGTGGTTGAAAATGTGGGTATATTGAAGGCGACTACAGTAAACTGTCATTAAATGAGCAAGATTGTTTACCCTGTGTGACTGCTCTGCCCATGCCCCAAACACCAAATCCTGTCAGGCTCTGGGCACCTCTCGAGCTACTAGTGGAGTAGCAGAGCCACTGCTAAAAATCCCAACTTGCTTTACAGGTTTCCTGGCTCCTTTCAGCAGTAGATGGAGGAAGAATGTACCAGACTTGTTGAAACAGAGTGATCTATGAGTGCATGGAAAAAATTCTTCCAGCCATACCATGACTGGAGATAGGGTGTGTCCTGTGCAGTTTGGGATGGGAAAGATTGTTTCCTGGAGGCAATCATCGTCCTCCAGTGGCTGCCTCTCCCCAGAGCGAGCTCAGAGGCATGTGTAGGAGGAGACCCATTCATCATGGCCCAGATCTGCTGTCAGAGCCTGCTCCTGTGTGTGGCTGTAGGGATCTGCCTTGGAGTTGTGCTCCTTTAATTCATTCACACTCTGCCTGCAGAATGCAGCTTGACATCATGGTGCCCTGCTTGGTTTTGCAAGCAGAGGAGCAAGGCAGTCTTCCATCTTCCTTGTGCCTCATTTCCATGGCAATAGTGAATGAATTCAGCATTTTAAAGTTTGTAAAGGATTTAGACCTAGCTGAACATTCATTTTGTATTTTCTTATTTGTGATTCCTCCAAGGCACAAGTTTATAAAAATAAATTAGGAAGTACAAATTTCCCTGTCTGATCACTAGTAATGAAATATCGAACAACCTTTTAATTGTTAGCAGACCAGACTTCTAGACATTTGTTTTAATGTTTGGTTCCATGTTTAATAGATGTTGGGGGAAAAAAAAGGGGCTGTCTCATGATCCTGTAAAGGGCCAGGAGTTGGACTCTGTGATCCTTCTGGGTGCCTTCTTCCAACACAGCATATCTGTCATTCTGTGATCATTTATTCAGTATTTGGGGAAAGTTAATCCAGATTTAAGGTGTTGGTTCCAGTGTGCTTCACCTCTGATCTGCATGATTTACTTCTAACCAAGGGCTTTGTGCAGCATGGAGGATCATGGTGTTGGAGATAACGAGGTAGACTACATTATAGCATTTCCCTCCCTTTTCCTTTTATGCTTTCACAAAGCAGAAGAATGTTTTCCCTTGTGTTTCTTGAAGGAATCTGTGAGTAACTTTAGGAAAATAAAATTATTTTCTTGGAAGATGTGGGGCTTAAACTTAATACTGAAGCAGCAGGTGAAAAATCATAGTGAAGCTGGTTTTAATGTGGGAAGTGGAGAATGTGTAATTGAAACAGTATGCTGATGAAAAGGCATTATGTGAAACTGTCAGAAGTCATTATAATACACTAATTAACATGCTTTGCACCTTAGTTTATGCGGTTGTGTGCCAATATTTCTTCCTCTCTTGCCTATTATATTCCTTAACCTTTTTTGCAAGTATTTGGAGGCAGACAGTGGTATTTTCCGTACTTTGCTCTTTTAAATGCTTTGTTAGAAAAACCTGTCACCTGTATAATATGGATTTTCCTCTTGATACCAATTTAATGTGTGTGCTTGGGCTTTTGTTTTCCTAATGCTTAAAACAGATTAAAGCATAGATTGTATTTCATCCTAAGCAGATAATGTCAGATTGTAAGGGGAAAACTTTATTCTGTGCATGTGACTGATACTTTCCTTTGCTTGGGGCTTATTTCCCTTATGTTGTGAGCTTTTTCTGGAGAAAACCTTCTGAACATAACAAATTGAAACAGCCCAATAGATCTTCATACCTCACAGGACTTCTGGAAATGCTTCAGTGTGAAATCACACTGCTTAAAATGCCATCACAGCATTTGTGAACTACCTGAGGAAATAATAGCTTAGGCAATAGGAAGGGCAGGAATTGGTTCCCTGAATGAATTTCATCCAGTGCACTAAATTTTGCTAATAATGCTTCAGACAGATTACCATGATCTTTGCATACTTACGAATTTTGCTACTGCTGCTCTTCTATTCTCCCTAGCACATCTACATAATGTGAAGTTTAATGCCTGCTATAGATTTTCTAGGCTTTCTAGGCTTCAAAATACAAAAGGTAGGGCATAAGCTGATGCCCAGCCTTGCCCAACATGCCCACACTTTGAGAGGTTCAGTTGATGAGCCCTCCATCCCCAGATGTACCAGCTGATTCCAAGCACTGTCAGGGCTTCCTGCTGCTCAGATATGTTTAGCCATCTGCATAAACCTTGCCTCAGTGAATATTTTCGGAATGGAGGAATCAAAAATTAAAGATGAAAATGGGGAAATATGTTGAAGTAAATCTGGGATGAGAACAAACGCAGTGAAATCAGACTCCTGTTTCTCTTCCTGGTGATGGATTTGAGATGGGAGCAGTCCTGAATACTTCAGTCCTGAAGTATTTAGAGTAATTTTGCTTTTTTCCAAGGCCAAACATGGAAAACTTTAGTACAGCAGTGAGAAAAGCTCTCAACAAAAAATTCTGTTTATGGAAACGGTTGTGCAATCCATGACTGTCAGGGCTTTTCTTGCTCTAGCGTGCATGCCCACATACACATCCCTGCTGAAAAATACCATTTACAGTTAATGCCTTAGGCACATCTCCAGTGTAGTGAACATGTATAATTTCTAACATAATATTATGTGGTAACTGTTGGCAAACTGTTCACGCCATGATGGAAGTCAGCTTAGATTAATTACTTCTTGATGTTAGGAAATGGCAGCTCTGAGAGGTACAAGCTGTCCCTTGTGCTTCTGAGGCAAGTTACTGTCACGTCTGGGCTAGTTCCTCCTGCAAGTCACTGCGATGGATGATCTGGGAACACGTGAGTCTGTCAGAGGATGCTGCTGGGGCAGGGTGTGGATATGAGGCAGAGAACGAGGTCTGGGCAGTGAAGGGGTAGCCTGGGGGAAGGGGGTCACTTCCACTTAGGGGTACTGCTGGAAGGGTGGTTTTTCCTCAGGCTGTGATTGCTATGATCTGTTCCTGAACTTTGACACTGATTGTGAAATTGTGTTTCCTCCTCTTCACGCTCTTTGTGTAATCCTGTGAGAAATCTCTAGATATGCATCAGTCCTAGTGCTGCTTCAGGACTTCATGATTTCCCAGGATCCTGGGAATAAGGTGGAACCTTCTGGCTGGGGTCCTTTCTTCACTGAGTTTAGCAACGTATGTTTTATGTAGGTGAAATTTTGCAAAAGCACAAAGGGGCAAGTTTTGGCTGTTTGTGAACAGCCACCCTTTGGCTGTTTGTGAAACACAGGGCTTTTGCTCCATACAGAAATACATAAGTAACACTTTTGGAAAACCCTTTTAGTTTGCTCTCTAAGGTTGTCTTCATAATAGCTCTTCCCTAGATTTGTTCTCAGTTTACAGATCTATTTAAGTGGTAAGAGTAGTGCAAAAAATTATTTAGATGCTCATCCTCTCTTTTAATTTGACCAGAACCATTTCTATAGTGAGACAATCCTGCAGTTTAAATTTGGAAGGTCTTTGGTGCCTTGAATAACGCATATAATCTGAATTATACAAGACTCGGCTAGCTAACACAAATAAGAACCCCTAAAACCCAATCCCAGGATGCAACATTATACCTGTAAATTATAACTAATGTTGGAATCATGTTTACCTTTTAAATCAAATCTATTTGATTTGCTCGAGTTTCTTTTTAATACTAGATTGCTTTCTGTGTCTACCATTTTAGATCGATTGGTTTGCTTTTCTGCTGTCAAGGCTTGCCACTCTGTTGTTATTATTGGCAGTTCTGGAACACTTTAAATATCCACTCAGTAAATTGAGCATTCATTGACAGTTATTTTCTACAGTAGCTAATATAGTGTGTCATCTCAGGTATCTCCTACTGTAATGTCTATTTGAGTAATAGGAAAATAATGGGATTTGCCTGGGCAAACCTGATTAATTTTCCTTTGCTTAGTAAATGTACTGTACCTACAAAATTTAGGATATATTCAAGTAAGGAACCAATTAAAAAAGGACATTAATATTGAATCTCTGAGATGAAACTTGTAGGTATGTACCATGCTGCCTGCTGTAATAAGCTAACTTTTCAAATGTTCTGTAAGTACAACAGTTGTTTCTTTTTCCTGGCCAGACTGTGCTCTCCACTTGTAAAAAATTATTTATTCCTTCCTTTTTTTGATTTGATGGAAAATAAACTACTTAACGTTAACACTAGAAGATTTGCACTTATATGACAAGGGGAGATGGCTTTAAACTGACAGAGGGCAGGATTAGCTTGGATATTAGAAAGAAATTCTTCTTTTTGAGTGTGACTGATCAGGTTGCCCAGAGAGGCTGTGCGTGCCCCATCCCTGGAAGAGTTCAAGGCCAGGTTGGATGGGGCTCTGAGCAACCTGGTGTAGTGAAAGGTGTCCCTGCCCGTGGCAGGGGGTTGGAACTGGATGATTTGCAAGGTCCCTTCTGCCCAAACCATTCTGTGATTCTGCAAAATCTATCAGGCAGTCAACAAGAGTTTTCTAAATCTCACTCTGTTACTTTCAGTAGCACTGTCAGATATTTATAGTAAAAGCAGTTGTGTTTAGTGGGGGTGGGGGTGATGGGGACAGACAGGATGGAAAGCGGTTATACAACGCCATTTCTCGCAAATGGTAGATGTCAAACAAAATATAAAATCTAAAGGTGCCATGTAAGCTTGGTTCTCAGAACCTTTGTTTGGAAGACATGAGTTTTACTGACAGCTTATGACAGAAAGCTTACATTTTCCAGGGTGGGCTGAAATGTGGCTGAAATGTATGGCAGTCAATCTCAGCCATTCACATCTAATGTGAATCACATTTTGATGCAGCTAGAATGAAATGAAAAAAGTACTAAAGAAGCACAAATGAAGTAATTGGAACCTAATCATGCTTAATTATTAGGCATGTGTTTAATTTTAGGCATATAAATAGGCCTGCTGAAGGGAAAAGGACATATTATTTTCATTGCCTAATAAGACTTTTGTCGTATGTACGCTCTTGAAGTAGTTGGATGTTTCTGATGTTTTAACATGAGGATCCTTACAGTCATCCAGTTACACAGGCTTTTTGTTAAATAGGCTTTACCTCTTTATTGGAGTTAGTTAAACGGGCTTTAACTTGTTCCCTAAGAATAAATAACCTGACAATAGGATTATCAAGATGGATAGTGTAGCTGTTTCATTGCCTTAGTTAGGCTTTATATCAGCCACTTGTTTTGCCCTTTTTTTTACATTTATCATTTCATATTTTTTCCCCCCACTTCAAAAGGGAGCACATTTCTCACTGTTTACATTAATGAGCCTTTGATGCCACTGCTAAATTTGGCAGGTGGAGGCAACTTATTCTTGGTGTCTGTTAATGATTGCACGTAGCATTATTAATTTCTCATGTAGAGAGGACCTGTTGACATACTTTTATATAATTATCCACATTGGATGCTCAGTTTTGTCCAAGGACAGTCTTTTTTGTGGCATTAGAAGTCTGACCCAAATAGAAAAGTTTTTGTTCCTATGTCATACACCGGCACAGGTGGAACTTTTGCATGAATGCACCTTCCTGCTTAGAATGTCTGCATCAGAGTTGGTTACACAGTTACTTTAATAAAAATATGTATCTTCATACCATCATAGGAAAAACTACTTAAACAATAAAGAATTGTATTTCTCGCTGTAAAGGCTAAGAGTTTTAAACTTTTTTTTATGTGTCTGGCACTAAAGGCATGGTATTTTATGGGGATTCTTTCTGTTTCTAGCATGTATTATTAGAGCAGAAGTGTGTTGCATATGAGCTTAGACTTAGATCTGCTTTTTACCTCCAAAGATATATAGCATAAGTTTTCACTTCTGAAAGTTCATCTGTGCTGACATTCTCATTTTTAACTCGTTACAAACCTCTAATGCAGAGAGGCTTAGGTATGCTTTATGGTCCTGAATTTATTTATCTCTTGGGTAACCGTAGAGCCTTGAAAGCTCCAGAGAGCTGAGTTTCAAAGAATATGGCAAGCCAAAAGGTTGACTAAAATCATGTGTTCCTGCACCTAACCCCGTCACCCCAGTCATTTTCAATTGTTCATTGGCATATGCTTTTCAGTCTTGTTCAATAACAGGTTTGCAGACCTTTGACATCTCTATTTAAAAATGAACTGACAGCTTTCCAGCAACAGCTGGTAAAAGGCATTTCTAACTGTTCATTATGAAGTGGATTAAAAAAAAAAAAAAGCACGTAGTTTCCTATTTCCTACTTTGTCTCCAAGTTCAAAATGATTTTTACTAAATTTTTTGTTTCTGCTTGACATAGTTTTAGCTTATATGTAATATGTGCTTTTTACTTTACTGAACACTGCCTTATGTGGGAAGTGTGAAACCAATAGTCTTGGCATGGTGTGTCAGCATTGTGAGCAAATCTTATAATTGGTTGAATTGCTTTTAAAATGTTACCTACAATAATTTCCTCAGATGCTGCATCTCAAATTTTTCTATACAGTTCAAAGAGACCACACAGCTGATTGCAATTTGAATTGTTTTTGCAATTTAAACATTGCAAATTGAAATCTAACTTGGGGCATCCCATTGAAATGCAGTAGCAACTATTGGTAATAATTCTCTCTAAATTACTTTATAAATAGGTCAATTTCCCATTCATATTCCTGGTTAATCTAAGCAGCCAGGTATAGAGGAAAAGTCAGAGTTTTTCTGGAGTCTGCTGGCAAAGGTTGTAACAAGGAAATAGTTTCTTAACATAAAAGCCTGTCCACATGCTTACACATTCCTAAATGCAAATTTTAAAGCTAATTTTCATTTCAGTATTCAGATATTTCCTTACACTGGTGGTTGGAATTTTCTTAATAATATGAAGTACATGACTGTGTGTTTATGAAAAATCTGAAGCCTTAAATTTTCAGTGATGGTAGTAATCGTCATCCAAGCAAAAAGCATTCATCTCCCTGCTCTGATCTTCAACCACTACTACCATGGTATTGAAAGCTCCCCAGATATGTCAAATTTGCTTTTAGACTTTGATCCCTGACTCTTCTCTTGAGTTCCCCCAGGGCAGCATTCCACTTCCCTGACCATCTTGTATGTAAATTGTTTTCAAATGAGTGAATTAATCAACATTGCAAAACCTTAATTGAAAATACAACTGATGATGCATGTCAGTTCATTCAAGTTAGAAATATATTTTAATTTTCATGTTCCCCAGAGCAATTAGCATTTCTCACTTTAACTTTTCAACTCTTTAAAATTAAATAGGGATTTTAACCTGAAAAATGCTGAAATTACCATTGTCAAATGCCAACTTTTAACTTCCCTTCTGTTAAATGCCATGAAAACATTCTAAGAAATTTTCATCAAAAAATTTGAAGACAGATAAGGAAGAAGCTTCTACCAGGAGATAAACAATGGTAGTGGTAGCAGCTGTGCAAAGGGATAGCCTGGTGGCTATCACAGACAAACATTTGAGGTCAACTATTTCACTTTTTTTTTCCTCTAAGTTGTACCTCGAGTTTGTCGCTAATACAGTTATTACTGTTGGCCTCAAGTAATGCCTTCCCCACCTTTTTCGGGTTCTTAAATGAATAAAGTGGTTCATGTGATTCAAACAGCTGTACTAGGAAGAAGGTGGAGGTTTTTTAAACTATTCTTATTTTTAAATTGAAGAGCTTATTAAAAAAAGAATCACTTCAGCAAGTTAAATTACTTAATGCTGCACATCCTTGGAACCCTAATCACTTCCAGATGGAGCAATTTATACTTCTAAGAGAGCGCTAATTTTTAAAGTGAATCGGAGGTTTGGGTATCTGCATCTTAGAGCACCCTTGTACATTGCAGAGCCAAAGCCCTTAAAAAAATTAAGCAATCTAGTTTTGAAAATAAGTACTTTATTTTTAAACTTTATTTAAGTAGTTCCTATTAAAACCAGATTTTATTTCCTGCTGCTGTTCATATGGTACTCTTATGCATTCTTTTGAAACTGCAGTAAACAGAGGTAGGAGAGTAGGAAATGTACATTGGTGAAATATCTCTGGAAAGACAACCTCTGTGTAGGTGCAAGTGAGATAACTTTATATGTGCCATTCAAGGTGCTTCATAATAATTGCTGTCTTTGCTAAAGATCTTCTGTTTCTCCTCACACATGTTTTTACATCCCATTTTCATGTTATCTTTTATGGTTATTTGCTTTCAACAGCAAATCCATTTCTTTTTGTCTTGTGGTCTTGAGGAAATGAGCACACCACTCACTGTTGCAGCGTTCAGACATTCTCTATAAAATCAATGCAAAATCACAGTGTCATGACTCACTTCTTGGCCTCTTGGGGCATTTTCTTACAACAGTGACAATTTCTTAGCGATCTAAACATGATGTAGCAGAATCTTTTCCCCAGCAGTGTTACACAGGCTCGTATTCCCTGGAAAAAGGGTTGAGTGTAGCAATGTCTGTTGCTCAGAGCCATAACTATCCTTAGAGAGTGGAGAGAGAGTCTCTGTCTCTGCAGTTGAAAAGAAAACTTAGTAAATATCAAGAAGTGCAACTTGTATAGATAATTCTATTTGAAATTTTAGCTATTTCTGATTGGGAATGTTGTAATTTTTTTTCAATGAGTGTGATTTCAAAAGATGGATTCATGGTTAGCCCCACTGCTCATTTCTGTTTCATTGCTTAGCAGACGAAAGGAAAAAATAGTACAACTTACCTAATACTTTAAATTAAGTCTTGAAAATGCTAAATCACATGTTCATTTTGCTGTATAAATATATGTAACAATTTTAATGTGGAGTTCTGTATAATTTGCTTTTTCTTTTAGAGTCAGTGGAGGATAGGCTGGGAAACATGATAAATCATGGAAAATTATAGACATAATTTTTCTCTTTGTGCTCAGAAGAAAAAGGGGAAGCAGCAAGGGAATTGTACTGGGATAAACTGGGCTGAAAGGACCAAGTGAGTCATGCCACATTCACTGACATGTTGATACCAAGATAACACCAAGAATATGTCATCTTTTTTTACCTTGTGACTTTTTCTGTTTGTGTGGTGATCTCTTGGACAGCCAAAGGCAGGTTCCAAATCACACCCCGTTGTCCCTAAAGATGATGTGAAGGGCTAGCACTTGAACCTGCCCAGGACATCCCATCAGCTCAGTGTTTGAGTAACTCTGTCATTGCTTCTAATAGCCAAGCAAAAAGCTACAGCATAGAGCACGTGGCTCTCAGCCCACATGTGGTGCTTTCCAGTCCTTCTTTAACATCCACTACTGTCACTTTCCCCTGGAGACAGAAGGTTTTATACAATAATGAGTTCTGTTTGAAAAGAAAAAAAGGTTAATTTTATCATGTTTTGTGCTTGTCAGAGGTGTTTTTTTCACTTTTAAGTCAGTTGAATCCTGAAACAAGCCTGGATTCTCTTTGTGTTTTCTCCCTAACTGCAGCCTCGGTAATTTATGTAGACATTTTATTCTTAAATATCCAGATATTTTAATTGTCTGTACATTTACACTCCACATTTTCCCATCATAGGTTGTCACAGAAAAACTAATTCTCAAAATATATCTTAGATCAAAATACACTGTATAAATTTTAGAAAGTTCATGTGTTCTATGATTTTAGGCTAAGAATTTTTTCTACCATGACAATGAGTTTTTAAGTTGTAAATGTAAAACCTATTTTAATGATAATGTATTAGCAATTAATTTATGAAAGCTACAGTTTCTGTCATTACTGTGTGTCTATGATTAACTCCACGTACAGTTACTGGAATATATACATGGAACATTTTTTCTCATTTTGAATTTGTTAAATATTACTTGAGCAAAGCAGGAAAGATTTTTTTACTATTTTCATGCTACAATAATTGGCTGATAATAACTTTAGTATTGGGAAGAGTAAAGGAATAGAGAAATGGTATGAAATACCACCATTACAGAAATTGCCAGCTATGAAAACATGTAAATCCATGGTGTTAACGTTTGACACTCTTGGTTGTTGTAAATATCCCTCATTTTTGGATTGTTGTTGGAAGTTTTTCTCTATCAAAGGTTTATATCAAAACCAGAAGTGTGTGCCTTGATTTGTATTTACTAAATATGTTTATAAAAGCTGACATTGTAAAATGATCTAAAATAAAACCTTTTTTTTCTGGAGCAGGTCATACTCTTGGGATACGATATTTTATAGTGGTGTGGGTTGGTCCAGCGCAGAATTTACAGACTTGAAAATTTGCTACTGCTCATTTTATAAAAGCTAGATTACAAATGAAAGACTATGTATTCATGTGATATGCGAAGCCTAGGCCTGCCTTGCCAGCTGGTCAGCTGCCAGGTATAAATTATGCTGTAGGTATTTTCACATAGAATATGGATAACATACTGCAATTTCTGTGTTTAATTTATTAAAGTACAGTGAAAAGCAATATATAGTCAGCATTTGTGTCCTTTAACTGCATACTAGGCATATGCTTTTGTTCTAAATGTAATCAAAATTATGGTATCTCAGATACCACTTAGTGAAATCCATTGGCAAAGGCTACAGTTTTTATTGTGATGACTATATTTTTGCATGTCTGTAAACTAAATGGCTTTGCTATTACTGCTGATTTTGGAGGCGATGTTCTTCTCCTTGCAGCGTGGTGCACAGCTGCTTTGTGGAACAGGGAGTGTGGTAAGGCTGTTGGTACCCCCACTTTTCAGTTCCATACTAATAACAGGGAAATAAATCAGAATCATTACTCTGATGCTCTTCCACATATTTCTAACACCTGCTCCACGGGTGGCCATGGATAAGTTCTCAAGTAGTCCCATGGCTCAGTTTAAAGTACCTTCGTCTCTATTGGCAGCAGTTTTTTAGTGCTGAGAGGAACATCCCACAGGCACAGACTCTCTTGGAAGATCATTACAGCACAGGATATGTGGCTTAGTATAGTTAAAAAAATTCACATGCAAATCTTCCATTTGGACTCAGTACAGGTATAGTGAGTAGAAAAGATGTGATGCCTTCTTCCTTCCTAAAGTAGCTTAAAAGTTAATGCAAAGTTATCTTTTAAGATTCAACTGCCAATTAAAGCAATAGCAACATAATCAGTCATTACAGCATACTGTATTTTAATCAGCAAAGAGCTGAATCTTCTTTTTCATCTTTGACCACATCTCCACATATTTTATATCTATCTGAGATGTCAGACAGTCAAATGGTTTTCAAAAATTGGGCATGGGGACCAGGATGTCTTTATTTTAGCTAGTCCTTAAGGAAGTTTGAGTTTTAGGGAAATATTTATGTGAGAAATCTTTATACCGATATTTATTGTTAACTGTTATTGTCTGATCTTTGCTGCATGAAGAAGGTCATGCGCCACTTTTTAAATTCCTATAAAATTTGCTTCCATATTCCATCAAAGAGAGTATAAGCTCTGTCCAAAAAAGGTTTGTCTTGTGATCCTGACACATAATAGAAGAACCCAACTATCCTTTGTAATCAGGGCAAAATTTGGGTTCTGAGCCCAGATCTCTGGGCTTCTCTAGCCTCTGTATAGTGAATTAGAACCCCAAATGTTCTTATAGCTATAACCTTGAGCAGTTGTTTTGAGATAGATACCAATAAATATAATGGGTCCATAGGGAAGAGACAGAGCATTTTCAGATTTATGAAGGGGAAAAAAAATCAATAGTCTCCCTGAGGCTGTATAAGTCATGAGTAGTACCAGTAGTTTTATGCAAAGTTGACAATATCATGAAATATAAACCCTAGGTTTGGAATTTTACCAGGAATTAAAGGGGCATTAAAAGGAAAGTAAATGTTTTGGCATGTGGATTAAGGAGGTGGTTTGTATTTCTTATCGTTTTGCACTGCAAATTCCTTTCAACTGAGCAATAAAAGACAGTACAGAAAAGATTTAAGAAGAGGCTGGTTCTCAGTCCACATGTCTCATCTGAATTATGTCTTTCACCACCCCCTATTAAATGTGTCTGTCTCAGGAGTGCTCATTCTGTAAATGGTGGGTTGCTGGGACTGCTCTTTAGCTAGCTGGATGTCATGGAATTAGGAATAGATGCTGGTTTTGAAACAGTTGTATGTGCTAGTCACTTAACACATAGCAATAGAAATTAAATTGCAAATAGTCACATCTACGTACACATCAGTTTTGAGAAGTCATCTGGTTGTTCCCAAGCCTCCCTGATTGTCCTTCTCTGCACATGCTGGTTTGGTTTTCAGGTTGTGGGTGAGTTTTGTCTCAAAAAAAAGGGAAAAGAAAAAGAAAATGCCCTCAAGTTTAGAGATATTTATTTATATATAAAAGCATCAACTGTTACATGAGTAACACAAATTGCACTGTGGCATTTGTGGAACTGATGTGTGCATATTGAAAATTGTACTTCTGTCTTTGAAAGATTGCTTCCATAAGGGTGACCTGTATTTGTGAGTGAAACAAAGAGAAAATAATTCTGTACTGGAAACATTGTGGTTCAGTGCTATCCTTTCAAGTACAAGTCCAATTTGCAAACCATCTTGTTCTGTTACTACCCCATCAGGATTTTTAAATTATCATTTTTCATTCTCCAATATACATTGCAATATATGCAAAATACATTATCCATAGGTGTTTCACTTCTAGTTGCTTTAAAAAGTCTTTGGCAAGGAATTTGAGATGACTTCTTATGGTACTCTGTCATGTTGTGATTGTGGTGTGTTGTTTGAAGATGAGGAAGATTTCATTGAGGAAGTTTCATATTTATTTTACCTCAGTATACTACAAATTTAGATACTACAGGAAAGATCACACAAAAAGAACGTAGGGGATGTTACATTGAGAAGTATTGAGAAGTATTATATTTCTGCTGTTCCACAGAAAAGAAAGTGGTGTTGCTGCTGGAAAACTGAGAAGCTTAACAGCATGTGAAATTTTTTTCCACTCTATCTCCAGCATGAAAGACTTAAAGGAGATCCTTGTTTTACATAGGGAGTGGAAGAGAATCCTGCTTACTCCTGGAAGCGAATCCTGCTTACTCCTTGTTAGTTATGGTAATAGAGGTATGAATAAGAAGACCTATGTAATCTACACTTGCATCAGTGGAGCAGCTTTCTGGTCGGAGCTTGAGGCTGGGTTGCCCAAGCAGGAGCTGCTGGCTCTGCCTGTGCAGGTCGATTCACATGGCCAAACCTCCTCCCGGTGCCTCCTGCCCCCAGCAGCCTTTGAGGTGGGCAAGAAGGGCTGGCTGTTAGACACGTTCTCCTCCATGGTCCCAGACAGCTGTGTTGTGAACAGAGGGTAACTGTGTCTCTTCCCATGAAAGGTGTGTTAAAAAATATGGGAACTCGTGCTTGGGTGCAATCCTTGGCAAGATGGACTTTGCAGAGCTGGTTGCTTCCACCACCAGCTGTGATGCTCACCCATCCTTCTTGCCTTTGCTTTGCAGAGGGCAGGGGACTAGCATTCTTCACTTCCCATCTCAGAACTTGGCCATGTCTGTGGTCAAGAAGATTGAATTGTATCAGGCTCTGTTTTAAATATAGTACCTGCCTGTAGTTTTTAAAATGGAAAAAAAAAAAAAAAAAACCAACAAAAAAACGAAAACAAAGGAGAGAAAAAGTTACAGTTGTTTGGGACATGCACACAGTTTGGATATGCAGAAGAGGAAATAAATTTAAACATGCAGTCCCAAAGTAAACAGATATGACTGTGAATATACACAGGGAACAGATCAGTTGAGCTTTACACAGTCATTTTTCAAGTTAAACATGCTTTAATGTAAGCCATAAATTTCATCATATGAATATTTTTATGAGTTGCATTTCATCCATTTATTCCTCTGGAGTTCCAGATAATGACAACAGGTAAATACAGTGCCAGTTCACCTGCATGCCGATCACCGGAGCCTTGTCTCTCCTACACATTGCTTGAACAAAGGTAACAAATTACTGGTATCATTTCAGACATATTTCAGTGAGATTTTTATTTGACAATACAGCTGCCATGATTTCATGCATTAGTCCAGGTTGCTAATTTCTGACTTCAGGTTCAAGGTGGAGGTTCTACTTTTGTGGATTCAAACATGTTAGTAATGGCAGCTTCTTCACAGTATTTTCACCTATTTTGGGTCAGATTTTACATTTACTTGGATCTTGACTCTCAGCTTGTAAATGAAACTAATTTCTAAATCTGTAAGATTGTAGTGCTCATGAAGCAATGAAATACACTGAAAGAAATATACATTAGAATAATTTGCTATAGATTTCAGACAGATTATTGTACATAGGCCTTATTACATGCCCCTGTGTTATTAAAAAAATGCCTGGAGTGACTAAGAACCCTTTGAGAAACAGGGTTGTGAAAGAGAACTCTGCCATAGTCTGCCTTGGGCAAACAAAATCTCGATTCCACAGGAACATTCAGGTGAGGACATGGAGTCTGCTGGGGAGACTGTGGCCTGCTAAGGACCAGATTCATTCTGCCTGTCTTTGGGTGATTAACTGAAGGATCTGCAGGTGTGGGTGAAGGAGGCACACCCACGTCTCCCTCCTCCCTCTTGAGGAAGGACAGCTAAGCTGATAATTTAGGCATATTTGTGAAGTGTCTGATGGATAAACACCACCCTTAAGCATAGGCAAAAGACAGTTTGTTATTGGAAAAGTGCTTTTTGAGGATGGCAGTACATGTTGGACATTATGTATGTCCTGTATCCTAAGAAGGCACTTTAGTATTTTTCCTATGTGTACCTGAGAAGTAACAGTCTCTTTTGAAAGCTTTACTGCACAGAAGTAGATCACAGCAGAGTCCAAGTGCCAATGTAGCTCCCTAAATTTGCTTTTCCTGTTTCAGCCTTATTAGTATTTTCATCACTAACATAAAATTAATCAGGGCAGACAAGTCCTTGCAGCCATGAAGCAAAGTGCTGGAAGCAGTTATTGCTTTTGTGAGTGCTGTACCATAGCAACCCTGTCTGTGGCACGTACCAAAGCACTGCAATTTGAATTTTGGGAGATGAGGGAACTAGCTCTAGTGTTAGAAACCTTAATCTGCAAATGGTATAGAACTTTGAATGTGGAGTGACCTTGTTTGCCAGGTGAGGCGCCGTGCCTGAGAGCTGTATAGTAGCTTTCTAATTCTTTTCCAAGAGTAATGACATCTCTCCCCCATGTGTTGATGACAAAATTGCCATGTTTCTAGCAAAGGGATTGTACTGTATCATGTAATCTTTTTCTCTGTCTTCACTCAGAAGGAGATTATATTTGCTTCAAAATATAGTAACAAGAAGCTGATTCTGTGAAGGATAACATCCTTTGGGGATAACATCCTCTCTCTACTCCAAATACCCAAACCTTTTTTTGATTGTTATTCATTCCTTTATGCAGGGAAATCCACCATTGCCTTTGGTCATTGCAGCTTCTTACATCTTCTACTGTGCTACACTTAAAGATTTTGCCATGCCAATGGAAATAAAAATTATATGCTGAATTGGAAATGCTTTATGGTCCTTACAGTGGATAAAATATGTTAATTTGTGTAAATGCTCTTTTGAGTGCAGATGCTTGCACTGAAAGCATGCTTATCTTAAAAGCTGCATGTCTTTCATTCTTTTATATGCACAGTTTATTTTTTTAATGTGTCTAATATTTCAGAAGAGTTTTTAAAGGAGATATTGGAAGCTAACTGAATAAAAAATACCTCCTTGCTTTTTCATAAATATTCATGGTTTCATAGAAAATCTTATAACTGGATCGCTATTTTCTTTTGAGGTTTTGTGTGTTCTTCCCCTTTCCCCCCCTTTTTTTTCCCTTCCTTTATGCTTCATTTCATTGCTATAGATTAGCAATGCTAAAGAATGCTAGGTTGGCTGTGCCATTATATGCTTGACATCAAATCTGGTATGTGAAGTGTTAGTCTGCTCACTTTTCTTACATACGTTTTATGTATCTTAATAATGTGTGATAGCACACAAGTGAATTAAGCAGAATTAACATGATGAACTATGTACTTCCAAGGTTTAGAGTATAAGCTGAAGCATTTATTTGTGTGTCATAGTTATTTAGCTTATAAATAGAAATATATGCACATTGCCTTTGAGGTCAGCAACTACAACATTGCATTATAGGTTAAATGTAAAGGAAAGCTTAGTATGAAACTTATTTGGAAGTACTTCTGTTTCAATGCTCCTTATTGAAAAATATTTCTGTCAAAACTCACCTGTTAAATTGATATTCTGAATCCAATGGTCATTTATTTTAAGTGAGACTACAGCTTGGTTCCCAGGCAAGGTATGAGAACAGGCTTAATTCTGATTCAAGGAAAGCGACTTTTGTTTTATCAGATTCAGTATTTTTTCTCATTGATGAGACATCATCTTGGTCTTCCTGTTTTTAGTGGCACCTCTTTTACTTGAAAGAATTGGCAGAAGTGATGCCAGGTGAAGCAAAAATAAATGTCTGCTACAATAGTGGGGCAGTACCATTGCAAATACTGACCTGCTAGAAAAATATGTGCAGGAAAATACATGCATACATTTTCCTTACAACAGAATGCAGGCATATATATAATATTATAATCATTAAATATTCATTTTTTGGGTTTTCAAGTCTACACCTGCCGTTAATCGGTGCATTATATAATACATAAAAGATGGATGGTGTAGTGTGGCAAGAATAATGAATTTCACTTTTCCTGCTAGGAAACCCACAGAGCCTGGTACCAACTGATCATAAATAAATGCCCAGTCAACAGCAATGTCAGTCCCTGTAAGGAGAACTTCGGGGTAGATAAATCAAATGTTGTTTAGGACATTTTTCTCAGTAGGAAAAAAATACACAAGTGCTTTCTGGATGTTATTCACTGCTGATTATTCACTGCACAGTTTTATTCCATCTCATTCACTGAATTTCAATGTATTAGACACTTAAAATTCAGTCAAATGCTGGGGAGAGAGGGTAAAAATGGCAAAGGATGAGGATATTCAAATCTCTCTGGAGAAGTGAGTATATAAAGCTGAAAGCTGGCAGTGCACTATAATAGCAGAGACCTGTAGTCCTTTCTTCCTGGTCAATAACTTAGTCAGAAAGACAGCTTTGCATATATTACAAATATATCCTTTAATAATGTATTTCTCTTTCAGAGATTTGCTCTTCTTCCCCTGTCTTTTTTTGCCTGTTTTTCACCATGTGCAATTTGCATTCATGTAACATGTTTCTGTTTGAGTAACACAGACACATAGTGTCATTTGTACAACCCACAGCTGCCCATAGCTTTCTTTGGGGCAGAGCAGGAATGGCTATTAAAATCCAGAATTTGCTTGTTACTTACCATGGAATACCATGCTTACCATGGATTGCACTGGATTGGAAAAGTGTTGTGCAGAAAGCTATGTTTTAGGGTTTTTTTTGCTGAATTTAAGGTTTCTACTATTGCTTCTAGAAAAGCTAAATAAATAGAAACAGAGATTACAAATTCAGATAATTTCTTGTCCTTTCAGTTCTTTATTATGTGTATGGCCATGGGAATGGAAAATCCAGTTATTTGTCCCTGGTCACATCTAGGACTCCAATAGAACAGGAGGTCTTGAAGAACGGAGTTTAGTGAAAGATGAATATACAAATAAAGTGTGTGTTTAGTTAAAAAAAAAAAAAAAAACAACAAACTTTTTTCTATGTTACATATACTGGTCTGAAATAAAAATTGATGCAAATCATTCCTAGAAGCAAATAATATTTAGAAAGTATCAAACATAAACTTTACATCCTCTAGCCTAATGCAACCTGTATCCCAGTGGCATAGAATTTAATGGTTCAATCAGGAATGAAACTGAGATTCAGATTTATTCCACTGGTACAGATGAGCCACAGTGGAGTGTAGGGCTGTTGTGGTCAAGTCTGAAGTTTGCCATACATGTGTGTATTTTTTCACTGCTTTCCTTCATTAGGATTCTTTTTTAGTTTCTAGGGGTGTTAGATTTCTGCCCATTCCCATTGCTTTTGCTGGCATGTTTGAAGATAGCAGGGAGTCTAAGAGATGAAGAGCTTCTGAGATGAGTTACATATGTAAAACGTCAGTCCAATTATGGCCCTGTCATCAACTCCTCTCTTTCAACCAATAGACCAAATTATAAAACCAATGCATGTAAAGAAATTGCCTCCTTCTACTTATTTCAAGTGCTTTTGAGTGGAAGGGGTCCACCAACATTTATGTGAAACAAATAAAATTACTCTGGCTACTTGAGCTCAGCTGTGGTGCTATGAAAGAGAGTTGTTGAAATAACTTAGGAAATCCTGCAGATTGTTCTCCTGGCTGTTGAAACCATAGATTCTGACTTGCTGAAATGCTTGTCTGTGCCATGGTAGACTGGAGGTTCCTCTTCCATGTTATTTTGGTTACGTTTAGTAGGTATCTATGAAATAAAGATATCACAGAATATGTGAACTAGCTCACTGCAAAAGCTAGATCTGTGACCTCTTCTAATGTTCAATAACAACAACAACAACATCAATAAAAAGATCAACTTCCAGTGCAAGTCTTGCACACTACAGTGATGCTGAAGTTGATGACACAATTAATGTCTTTCACCTATAATGATTATATGGGTTAATCTAATATTACACGGATGAGTAAAATGATTTGGTGTACTTTGTTTAAATAAAGGTTAATAGCTAAATATGAATATGCATAAGCTGGACACAACCAAAGTGATAGGAGAGGTGAAATGCCTTAGCTAACAATATTCTGGATGTATATAAAAGCAATTGTGGAAGATAGCACAGATATGTGGCAGCACAAGAATGGGAGGATCCTTTCATTTTAATTAAAAATATTTAGGACCTGAATGGGAAACTTTGAGGGGTTAAAGAGATAGTTACTAAAAATTCTGCAATGGGTAAATAAATAAAAAACTATAGAAGATGCTATTAGGAAGGGAAAAAGGAGTGCAAAGCATGAAGTATGAATTTCATTTGGTTGTGGAGCAGTGGCAATGTCACTGATAGTTGGAACCATAAGGGATGCAACAAGAAAGAGGAACGACTGAATTTTTTCCTGTTCATGATTTAAGGATACTGCTTGCCTGTCTGGGGTATGATTCCTGGAAATATGTAATGTGGCAAGGGGATGAAGGAATTGGGGATATAAAATGGCCTGAGAAAAAAAGTTAGTTCTAGTTTATTCTGCTTTACTACAATAATAGACGAAAAGAAAATCGTGATGTAAAATGAAAGAGCAAGGCAGATGTAAGTTAACACATTTAAAGGACTTGATCCAGATGGTTTAATGTGTTTAAGAGCTCAGTGTATATCCTGTTGTGTCTCAGATGAAACACTCACTGATACACACTAAAAGAAAATAGATGAAAGACTCAAATTTTCAAGGCAGGTATTATTTTTTTTTACCTGTGAAATCTGGCTGCCAATGCATAAAGATTTCCTGTTAAGTGAAAACAGAACAAAGGAAAATGGAGATAAAATCTCTTCCATCAAACTCGACTTCATCAAAGCATATAAGGCAAATCTTCCTCTCACATTTGTTTAGTGGATGTTAGTGTCTGAATCTTTGAGGAGACTTTGGTCCACAAAATGTCATCACTGTTTGTTTTTGCCAACACTGCACTGTAGCTTTCAGGAGGGAAGTGGAGTGGAAGTAAGAATTCCCATACAAGTAAATGCCTCACAGTTTTGTAACCAGCCACAGAACGAAACATAGGACAGTTACACTTCAGTAATAAACTGCCAAGGCTTCAGAGAGCCTTAATGTCCCCCCAAAATCCTGTCACACATCACACATTTAACCCCTTTATGCCATGACTTGAGGTTTTGTGCCATAGGACTTGTGGACAATGGAGCAGCTGCCATTTGCTGGCTCTCTGCTACCAGCCTTTGCATCAGACACGACATTGGCAACAGTGGCAGAGCAAGTGGTGCTCTTTGGAGGAGGCAGTTCTGACTTCTATGCCTGGGTTAGTAACAGTAACAGAGGAAATGCTGTAAGCATCAAGGAATTCCATATTTATTAATATCACCCTGTGGGCCTGTCTGCTTCAAACATCTTAGGCTACTGAAAATCACTCTTGATTTTACATCATAAGGAATTGTAACCTTTTGATTGTCAGAAAACAGAACATGATTAATATGGAAATATTGGATATATTACATCCATTTTTTTTTTTTTTTTTTGCATGTGGTAAACAGAGAAGAAACCAGTATATTTACTGCAAAAGTATCTTGTGTTACCATGGTGCTGTATTTTTTTAGTCAGTAGTGACTTTTTTACACAGAATCTCCACCCAGATGATCTCAGTATCTAGCTTAGATATGAGATGACACAACAGAGAGTAAGAAAACCTTAGGCCTGGGAAAGGGAGAGGACATTTACATAAAGTAAATGAAGGTCTTTGATTGCACTCAGTTACACAAGATAATGGGTTAGTGTGGTCATTTCTTTGGGGAAGGTTTTTATTTTTTGTTTATGAATAGATTTAAGTTTGAGCTATGGCTCAAACTGTTAAAACTGAAAGGGCGGATTTGGCCTAATACAGTTTGATAGAAGCATCTAGGAAAATGATTCAAAAGGCTTTTTCTGAATTCCTTTGATCATGTAGCTTTCAAAGCATAATCAGACTGCTCTTTGGTTCTAAAGTAGGGCATTATCAAAGAACATGCGCTGCATAACATCTTGCTTCTCTGTAGTCAACCAACTGCATCACTTAGTCTTTACTTGGAAGGATGCGACACAAGCGTGTATAGTTTGTCTCAGTTCCTCTTGTTTGTTTTTTACACCTTTAATGTGTTGTATGAATAGAACAAGAGGAGCCCCCGCACACTTGTGCCACTGCCTCTGGGAATGTCATTCCGATACAAAGAGAAATGCAATGCCACCTGGAGCAGTCACGTACATCCATGTTCGCAGTACACCAAGATCTAGAGTTTAGCTGCCTTTTACATATCGTTGTGTTTACAGCTCTGTTCTCTCCATAGGCTTTTTTCCTGTATGCTTCTGCAGAGCCAAGCATTCTGTACACTTACCCATGTCTTTGTGACACAGCTTTCTTTGTCTTGCTGTCCCTTGGGCTGCTTCCAGCCTCTTGAGACAAGAGGTGTTTATGCTCCTTGTCTCAGATAGCAGTGAACTCTTGATTAGGCAGCCAGGCTGATGCTACTGCTTGGGTGTTGTGCAGTTGGAAATCACAGCCCTCAGCAGTAACAACCTGTGTGTCTGGGGTGTTTAATTCATGCATTAAATAGAAAGCTTTCCTGTGCTTGCTTCAGTTTTGTGAACTTACCACATGAAAGGGATTCTTTACACTCCTGAGGTCCCATGGGCATTGATCCATAGTCTTTATCTGTGCACATAGTTGCTCTGAGAGAATATAAGCTTTGGAAAGCTTGTCCTTTGGTTCAATCCAGACTAGCAGGTATGTTTGTGTTCTTGGTGGACGTGTTTGTCTGATTGCCTGGGTGAGACAGTAGGTTTGTAGATAGAGTCTGTACCCAACATTCAGGCATGTTTGTCAGAGGTAGCTGGCTGATACTGCCTGTCTCCAAAGTAAATTAATTGCTTTTCATTTATTTTCAGCAACAAGGAATTTGGGGTTTCTGAAATGGTACATTTGACTTAACTTTGGAATTAATCGAATTCAAGTTTTGTAATCTGTTAGAGCTGGTATGCAAATGGGTAGCTCAGATATGGGTGATTTAGTGTAGCAGTTATTTTGATTAGGAAATCAGGGACCACTGTAATGGGAATATTTTGGCAGATTTCCACAAACACAAATAAGCATTATTTATGCTAAATTACTATGCTACCACTTCAACAACTAAAATAAAGCATTAATCCAACAGATTAGTCAAGCCTTAGGCATACAGTACCATACACCTGATGCTGTACTGTGGGCTCTGCTGGCTGCAAACTGGGATGGCCTCTCATCCCTGAGGTAGAGCCAGATGAGCACGAGGAAAGCCAGTGGGTGACACCTTTCTTCCCCAACTTCCACTTGCGTTTATACTCACTTATTCCACACTTCCTGCACCAGTCTTGTCCAAAGGACTACATTGTCTTTTCATAGGTCAGAACTAGTCTGACCAGTGTGTCCAGAGGGCTGTCACCAGAGAGAGCTCAGCCATTCTGATCTCTTCACATGCCTGTTACCTGTTTTCAGACTGGGTCATAAGTTGTCATGTTTCTTCAGGGTGTTGCAGTCTTTGTATGACTTATGACTGGGTATGATTATCTTTGCTTTATTACTTTTTCTTGCAACTCTGCCAAGCACAGACACTACCAAGTATTTCAGTTCCTACCCTATGACATGCCCTCTTGAGGTATTTTTGGGGTATAGGGCAAATGAGATGCGTTCCACAAATAGTCCTTATGCTGCAGTGGAATGGGGATGGCCCTGAAATTACATGCACCTCACATCACCTTCATCAGATAGCGTTACAAAGGAATTCAGCTGCAGCGTCAGGTCCTTTCTAATTGAAGGGATATCACCTGGGACTCTTTTCCTTGAAGATTACCCACACATCTTCTTTGAGATTCAATCATGAGATCCTTTAATGAGGAGACACACATTGACTTACTGAGCAGATGCCTTTGTAATCTATTTGTCTGTCTAAAGTCATCAAAGTTGAGGATTTCTATATAAAAAAGCCCCAAACCTACAACAACCTGCCTAATTTTGCATTACATGTCTTCCTAGATTAAAACATTACCATTTTCTGTAAGGCCAAGACAAATCCATGGCAACCTTGACTTACTCAGACTACCAAGCATGTTCAATAAAAGGCATGATGTGGGATTTTTTTTTTTTTCCAAGTGTACATATGTACTTATGCAAAAGAATTTTGCATAAAAAGAGTTTCAGGAAGGCTCTCTGATGGGTGACACCTTGACTTGACTCAGTTGAAGAGAGCATGGCTTGTGGGCAAGGAATGAAGCTTGACAGAGTCCTGTCCAAGTCTGAAAGAAAGGGAAACCCTACACCACCTATCTTCAACTCAACAAAGTGCAGCTCAAGTTCCATCAAAGCTGTGGGGAAATCCTGTCATTTCTGCTTTATTGCTTCAATGAAATGAAAAAAGAAATCTTTTGAAAAGCAATGTTTTATCTTATTTGGCAGATATGGCCAAGTTCTGCCACCACATTTCCCAGATGTAGTTTATGTAATCACATGGTGCAACTCCTTGTTAAAAGAGGCAGATATTATGTGTTTGTCAACATATGGCTTGCATATATTAGAGTGAAGATCTTCCCACGTGTGGACTTCTCCCTTCTCTGGGGCTATGGCACAAGAAGGGCAGGAGTATCAGGATTCAGAACACATTATTGCAATCTTACTGTAAAACAGAGACAATTTTTTTCCTTCATTTCTCTGTTTTAGGATAATAACATTTTTTGAGCAGTGAATTAGTGTACACAATTATGCTATCCTGGCTTGCTAGCTTTAGAAAAAGACCTCCTGTCATCCTCCATTTGGAGAACCCTGTCTACTAAAACCTTAGGCTTCTTGGTTATTATTAGATGTTTCAAAATGAAATGATTGTGTGAATCAGAAACTGACATTTTTCCAGCAGAGAAAGAATTTATGAGAATTGAGAGTTTTCTGAAAGAGTTCGTCTTCCATGAATTGGATGCACTGCTATAAATTTGGTTGCTCCCTAATCAGCTCTGAGTATGAACATAATTTCCATAAAACTTACCCTCTATAATGGTTTTTCACAGGTTCACAGCTTCACAGAGGCTGTGATACACGAAGGCTTAAAGATAGTGTGTATTATACCGTAAATACTTCCTTTGCTTTGTAAAGAAATCTCCCATGCTCAGCATTTGCATGTCATTACCTCGCTCACAGCTGTTTATGAGCAGTGCTGCTGTCTCAGCTCTGGGAACAAACAGGTTTGGGCATGCATGTGAATGACATGGTTTGTTTTGCAAGCCAGAATTGTGGAAGTATCTCCATTCTCAGCTTGAGCGTTACTCTCAGTAGTAAGTCTTATTTTCCCAGGCAGATTGTTGAAATGTGCTAATGAGCCTCCAAATAATATAAAAGAAGGGCTCCCATGCTTGCACGTTTCCTAGTTCAAAAGCTACTTCTCGTGGCAGAGCCAGGTACAACACGCTGACGCCGTCTGAGATCATTTGCTGTGCAGTTTGCCTGCCCGCACCCAGAATGCACATCTAGTTTGCTATTGTAACACTAGTGTTGGTTGAGACCTGGGAATTAAAATATTTGGCCTGAGGTTCTTTTTTGATGCACGCTCATTTTCTTTCCGTACTAAACCAATGCTAACAGTTTCTTCCAAAGCAAACTAGAAAGCAAATGTATATATGTAGCATGTTGCTCAGTAATAATCTTATTTTCAGACTAAAGTAGCATTACTTCACAAAGTTAGTCTATGCCATAACAGCTTCAGTCCAGACCTGTAAGCTATACATACATTCATTCTATTTTTCCATGTACCATCTTCCTTGGATTGCGTGAGTTCTCTGAGACAGTGATCCTTGGAGCCTCACAGGCATCCTCTACAATTTTTGTTTCAGGAAAAAAGATATGTTCCTCAGACAGAACTCTTCTTTCCCATGCCACAGGCATTGATTCTGGCACAAAGGGATACCTGCCAAATTGTCTGTTATCCTTATGATATGAGCAGCCTTAAGTGGCTCTAAACTCCATGCCTCGATAACATATGTGACTTGCTTGATTGCATGTCAGCTGGCATGGTGTCGCAGGCTCCTGCCTTTTCTGAGTCTCTGATACCTGGGGGAATGGGGAGGGGAGAAAGTGTGACTATACCCATTGCAATGGGGAATAGTCCCATTGCAGTCCTCTCAGGCCCCTGCTGGGCAGTATGAGTATTCAAATTAAGTTTTCAAAGGTAGGCAGTGACTTTTTTCCTATGTCTGTAATCTTAACTTAATCACAAAGTAATTAATGTACATGCTTCCACTGGTACACTCTTGGCTGTACACAAGCATGTAAATACTTGGCTTTGTAAAGGTGAGGACTTTGTCTTTGAAACCTTTTGCCAGATTCCTAAATGGAAAATAGCTAGGCGATTTTAATGGCAATAAACCATGTCAACTGAGCTTAATTCTTTAGCATTTTACTCCATTTTTTGAGAAGAAATTTTTCAGTGGAAAATCCTTGAATTTTTGATTACAGATTTTTCCAGAAATGTTTAGCCCAGCTCAGTTCAAAACATTCTATAAAGTTGAAGACCCAGTGGGTGTCTTTCCATGGTTTCACAGAAAACCTTGATGACTTCACTTTTTGTTGTTTTTGTAGCACTCTGTAGTTTATTTTTGCAATGTACCTGTCATTCGGGGCCCTTTCTCAGCTTTGGTAGGAAAATAAAAAAATCACAGCTTCATTAAATTGGCAAGTGCTTCTTACTCTGTCACCTATTTGGAAGTGTGAAACCATTTTTGGTAGAAAAAGTAATGCTAAAATATTTATTATGAAGAAGCATTAAAATTATGAGTAGGTGGTATTAACAAAATCAGTACCACATGCTGCTACACTGTGGTCTTTTAAAAGCAAGGTACATTATTTTTTCCACTGATCAAGATGAGTTTACCTGCATTTTAGTAACTCTTTGCTGACTTGTAAGTGTTGAGTGTTGTTTATAAATGTTGTTTATACAATCCTCTCCTTAATCAGACAGGAAGCAGCGAGTGAGTGGTAGTTGTGCTTGTCCCAAGAAAGTCTGTCCATGTGAAACCAGTTCACTGGAGCATCCCATATGCACTGGCAAGAGGCAGTTGATCACTTAGACAAAACTCAGGAGATACCAACTTCAGATTTTACTATCCGTGGTTTTATCTCAATCTCTACATTCTGTGGTGTCTCTTCTCCTCGTAACTCCCACACTTTGGCTGTTCTTTACAGTGTTCTTTGAACTGAGTTTGTAAGGAGAGGGGTCAGAGCAGAACCTCATGTGAATCACTCCTGCTCCTTGAAATGAATTACAGCTGGACTTACCTGTTCACCTGTTTTTCATTTGTTGTCCGTGGAGGAACACTTCTGCTAAATGCATTCATTAGGGATTTTTGTTTGATTTCCTTGAGTCCCTGGGATATAATTAATTATTGATCTCTAAAAGTACCTTAAAGAACAAAGGAAAGTGAATTGATTTAAAACATTGACACAAAATACATTCTTTGTTTTGTTAACAATTTTAAGTGAATGGGAATGATTTTTTGGGAGGGTCTAATTTTACCTCTCCCAGTGTTCTTCAGAAGTGAAGAGAGAGAAAGAGAAGTGTCTTTGTAGGAACTGAGTGCTTTCTGTAGTGTAAATTAGATGCATTAGTATCTTGTGAATAAAGCAGAGTGAGTGTCTAGTGAAAACACTGCTCTAACCCGACATGAACGTACCATGTGTTTCAGTTAAAAGTGCGAAAAACTATCAGAGGTCCAACATAAACTTTGGATCCTTGGCAGGGTAAAGTGCATCAACAATATGTAAATGAAAGTAGAATTCTTTTCAGGGATGGCAGCGTTTCTGTATTTCAGATTAATGCAATTTATTATTATGACATTTACAGCTAAGAGTATCTTCCGACCATCTGTAACATTCAGAGAAGTTAGTTCTTAATGGTTTTGTCTCTCTGTGCAATGGCATTATAAAGTATCTCTCCAAAACTTCCAAAACAGGCATTGGAGTTTGTGTATTCTACAGTCAAAGTGCAGTAGCTTGAAAAAGAAATGTGATGTTATTAGGTCTAATTGTGCATAGTTTTAAAAGCTGTTTGACATCTAAGGAGGGATAAATGTTTTCACACTTCCAGCGTTCAAACACAGCACACTGTCCTCACACCAATTACACTGCTGTATCATATGATGTGACCTTTTCCTTAGTTTTCAAGCTTCTCCCTTTTATTAATTTATATCCTTGATATTATGTAGATACTCTGCTTAAATATTTGTAAAGAATTGGACTTTTCTGCATTTGTACTTTTTTGCTATATGTTAAGTTAAAGGTGGTTTTGGAATTAATATACCCTAACATACTCCTTGAACCTAAAATTCAAATTAGATTCACATCTATGCAGAATAATAAATACTCGGAGAAGAAAAATTTCAAATTTCAAAGCATGTATCCCATCGAGGTTAACTTGCTATTTATTGTACAAATTACACTTATGCACTGGATCATTTAGTGTTGGGTTTTATTGTAGAAAAGATTGGAATTTCCTCTGTGTTACAAAGAACCAGCATTTATTTGCTTTTGAATGCAAGTCGGATCTTTCTTCCTCAGATTTTCATATCTGATCCAAGAATTTGTATTTTAATATCTACATAACAACATTTCTGTTTAGATTTGTATCTCTTCTAAATAGAATAAAGAATAAGGATATGGTTGTAACATGTTTTACATATGCCATGACTACTTTAAGAAAGGAAGAGAGAAAGTCAGTTAAAAAAAAACTCAAAACAACAAAGCAAAATTTTGTAGTGAAATGTAGGAGGCGTAAGTTGTTGAATCTGGGTATTGAGCCTCCAAGGTTTACTTTTCTTAGTCCCTCAAATAAATATTTTAATTCTCAGTCACAACTAGTAACTTTCAAGAAATACTCATTCACTCTCCCATTTTGGCATAACAAACTCCACAGGTCCTTCAGGAATAATGATTTTCTGAATGGTGTTTTCTCAGTTGCACTCTTCACCAATTGCTTTCTCTTTTGAGTGGGCAGGTGAAATGCAGCTAAGGAAGCAGAAGTGACTGAACGCTGCTGGTGGCTATGGTTGCAGCAGGGAGGGATTTTTAGGAAACAGATGGCTGTCTGCCAGCAGTGGAATAAAAGCCCTTCACTTGAGGGCTTAAAGAATTCCTCCCGACTTTGATTGCAGTGCAGTGGGAATGAGGGGCAGAGCTGTCCTCTGCCATGGGTGGGAAATTCAAACTGCCAGGGAATGAGAAACAAAAATCTAGAAAATGCATGTTGGGTATGTAGAGAAGCCTAGATGAAGGTCTTGGTTTGTATGTATTAGAAGATAGTCTGAATAAAATAAGCATACAGACAGAGAGCTAAATGCAGGAATGAAAAAATATTCATATAATATATTTAGTTAACGATTCAGTGACAGGGTTCAGATGGAAACCTAGAGAAGTGAGGCAGCATTGATCAAAAGGCATGCAAAGAAGCTAGTTAGAAATTGTCACATTTTCAGTGGAAAATAGGAAGAGGAAATCATGTAAGAGGGAGGATGGAGCAATGAATGCAGAAATACCAAAAGGAAAGGCATCGCTGTAGTACTAATATTGATGAAAATGGCACGTTAGGTAGTGGAGCCTGTGGAGGAATATCAAGTTCTGCTAGTGAACAGAAAAACTACTTCTTGTCCTTTAGAGGAGCCCAGCAATTTTCCCTATAAGCCTCTTCTTCAAAAGTGAAAATAATGAAAGGTTAAAAGGCTACAGTGCATTCAGAGAGCAGCAGAAAGCAGCTCATTTTGAACTGTGTCCAAAAAAAGCCATCAGTTTGGGTATTTTGTGGTATGGCAGTGGCTGAGAGGAATCAGTTCAGGTCTGCAGGAGGAGGGGAAAGCAGGAAGGAAGAGATACAGAATGTTTTTGATGGAAAATGCCCAAATTTCTTAAGGCTACCTGCAGTCTTAGGTTTGTCAGTCATGACACCAAGTGTCTTCAACAAACACTAGATGGAAACCTTAACTGTTTTTGAAGAATAAAAACGTAGGAGCACAAATCTGTCAAACTGTACTATCTGATACACTAAAATAAATACTGAATTCCACAGAGACTGAAGAGGCATAGTAAAAAACAGAGCATCACTGAAAAAGACAGGCCCTGCAGATGAATGCTGTGAATGGCATAACTTGCATGACCAAATGTGCAATCTCAGAAATACAAGTTAAGAGCTGCACAGTTATGAATTGGAGAAAATCTCAAAATACTCCATCTTCATTTTGAAGACCTAAAGCAGGCAGGATGTTCCCTTCTTTTTATCTTTGAAGGAGAGAAATCTTTTGGTCCTTATGACAGAAATGTCAGCATTGTAATAATGAAACACTGACAAACAAATGGGACTTGCCTTGGATTTCAGAGGGCCGCAAGAAATATTGTCTGCATAGTTATTTGCTGAAGCAGATATTAAGTGATCCATTTCTCCTGCTGTTTTGCAGGTGACATTTTAATGCTAGCCTGTGACAGCTTCATACTTAAAAAAATAATAATAAAAGCGGTCCTGGTAATGTATGAAAAAATATGGAAGTGATTTATTTAGACCACACAAGTATAAAAAACATCCTGGTTAACAAGAACACTAATTTAAGTGGCACCAGTTGGAGTTCAGAGAATATAAAAAGGATGCTCTTATTTGGTAGCTTGTGCACTAAAATACAATACTTAATAATGCCTCTTTCAAACACAAAAACTTAATAAAAAAAGCTTGTACATCTGAAAGAGGTCTTTTTAGGAATGTGCATGTTTTTCACACTCCATTTTCTTGTTAGACATATGGATTTCAGTAATTTTCACATCACTAAAATGCTGCATCAGATATAAGTATCAAAGTAGAAAAGAAATAGGAAAAACCTTAAATAGCTGTTTGAGATTCATTTATGCAATGCTGAGAAGCCATTTAAAAAGTCTAGAAAGAAATATTTAGAGTCCCATAAAAATAAGTAAAATTTGCTATTATAAGAAAATTCTTCTTATATAATGCTCATTCCACAGTCCATTTGATACCATTTCAGCACTGTGCTATCTTAACTTCATTATTTCATGGTTAAGTGGGTTCTCAGGCTAAGCCCAGTAAAGGATGGGTGTGCCTTTACTCATCTATAGGACCAGTAGATTTGAATTTATCAAATTCCCAGGCCATCCTGGAAAGGGACAGTTACCTTTTTTTTTTTTTTTTTTTTATTTTTCCTTTCTGTCCCTAGCAGTTAGAGAAGCATGTTATGTCTTGCATGAGGCAGTTCTACTATAATAGATTGTATGTTTTATTTAACCAACTAGTTTCTGGCCTGGAGCAAGGCAGAACAAAGGTGATTTTTTCCAAAAGTTTGTAGCTGTGTGCACAGGGAGCTGATAGAGTCTGTCAGTGGGACAGGGCCAGTTCCCATCTCTGACTGATACACAGCTTCTCAGCAGGGAATAATCCACAGAAAGCAGCATCTGTGCTTTCCCACGTGAAGACCACTGAGGTTTATTCAGGAGTCAAGGCTGTGGAGCAGGATGGCTCCAGCAGAAATCACAGGTTTAGGGCAAGATGATGTAGCTTTGTGGGGACTGGCTGGGAAGGATACAGGGTAAGAAAATTGAAACTGAAGCCGTCCTCTCTTCTGCAACTCAGTTTTGAGTTTGGGCTTTGTTTTGTTGGATTTTATTTTGGGTTTTCTAGGTTTGTTTTTTTTATTTTGAGGTTTTTTTTTTTTTTTTGGTGGGTTTTTTGGGGGAGGGTGGTTTTAGGTTTTTTTTTTTGTTTGTTTGTTTGTTTGGTTGGTTGGTTGGTTTTTTTTGGGTGGCTATCATAGAGATTTTTCCAATTTCTTAGTCAATTCCTATTACCCTTCTTCCGACCTTTGTTCAGGAATAGCACAGGTACTGTGCTTATGGCAACAAGAATGGGATCTATTTTCCAACAGGGTCTCTGTTAGCCCTCTACCCATTTTCCAGAGATTATTAAATTCTCATCTTTATTCACTTGGTTCTAATGCTCTATACATTAGGAGTTTTTATTTTCCTCTAAAAACTAATTTCAGACATTGAAACCAGTAGATTCCCTATTTCCCAACGGCATAGCAGGAGAGATTAAAAAGAAAACAAACCAGTACATTGCTGAGGGACCAATGTGCTTTTACCTAACTAATCAGTATTCAACCATCAATCCTGTTTTTTCCCAGAAAGCAAAATGTCTCCCTTCAAGGTTGCAGTTCGCATACTATTCACTACTATTCACATACCCAGATGGCTTATGGGCATTATCATGACTTGTGAATTGAATTAGTCTTCATATGGAGTTCCATTTTTCTTCTATCCTGAGCTGTATTTGCATATCTTATGGCAAAGGGTGCACTGAGAACAAACTTCACTTGAAGCCCTCCTCCTTTTTCCTGTGGCATGGCAGTGGCCAGCAGTGCCTGAGAACAATAACACTATTTCAAATGCCTGACAGACATTTGCTGTTTATGCATGATGTAGACTTTTCCTCCAAAAACAGGTTTCCATCATCAGTACTTGGCATCACTGATAGGTTGTCAGTAGGAAAAGAAAGAGTTCAACATGGTCATGATGAATGAATTTGAAAATACATGACGTTGCCTTGGAAGGTTTAGAAGCAGCATTGCCTGGGTAGATACACTATGGATACCAGCATTTTACATGGTATAGAAATAAATGCAGATGCTCCATCTTTATCTCTTACATATACTGACATCTGCCATAAGCATTATATTTGCTTGCTGAAAAAGAGCTTTTTCCAGCATCCTTTATGGTGCACAGCTACGTTCTGAAATGAGTCTTTCTCCACATTAGCCACATTTATTAATGACTCCAGCAGAATTTTTTAATGTCTATCAATTTGGAAATTTAACATGTTCACCTGCAGCCTATTGTAATTCAGGTCACTGCAGGGAAATGAAAGCTTAACATTTGCAAATAGGCTCTATTTCACTGAATGTGATGGATGTGGGTATAGATTCCCTGTACACTGAATGGGTGCACATAAAAGCAAGTATTCTGTCTTGCTCTGAACGTGATGAATGTGAGACTTGAATGCCTGGGTATTGAAAACACACAGTGCCTGAATGGACAGGTAGACTGTATCTGCACTTCTGATCTCTGCTGCATACCTATCCACACTAGTCATTTTCTTTGGTGCCTGCTGAGTGCCAGATTGCAAGTCTTGTAGAGGGGGAATTCAGTGGGAATCTAAAACCCATGATTTGTGGGCCACTAATTGAGACAACACAGGAAATATCAAGGAGCATCTGTTCCCTACACTCACATATTCTAAAATCAGAGAAGAAAGGGAAGTTTCATCGTTTCTTTACTTTGGTAGCCTTTGGTGTAAGGAATAAGAATGGGATGTTTGTTGGGGTTCAGAGTTCCCTTTCTAAAAGGGACCAGTTGTCAATAGCCACCTGGCAGTGCTGCAGGATACCTGCTGTGCTTGTCCCTGCTGGAGGTGAGTGGACCATCATTGACTGGTCGTGCTCCAAGTTTCTTACAGCTCAGGCTGCAGCTCAGCACTTCTCCCTGGAAAACACCAGTGTAACCTTTCTCAGAGGGAGAGGACACTCGGTGACATGAAGCTGTGTGATCTGGTGGACAGAATCAAAGGGCTGCTTTTGTCTCTGGCATGGGCTTCTTTTTGTAGCATTCACAGAGTTGCACAAGCCAGGCTTTCCATGCTGTACAGCCCAAGTCCGGAGAGGCTGGGGACTTGAAATTTCCACTGGAAACAACTTTCCAATGAAAGTTCCAATGAACAAATTTCCAATGAAAATGTACTAACTTGGAGAAAAGCATGCTGGTTTTAACTTAGGAAAATAAATAGAGATTATGGAGCTATTTGGGAATAGAAGACTGATCTAGAATCAATATCCAAAGCCTTTGAGAAGGGGCTTTAATTACTGTCAAAATCCAGGATGGAGCAGAAAGACTAGTACTAAAAGGAAGTGTAAACAGGGAATGGCTGGCTTCAAAGAAGCCAAACTTATTCATTTTGCCAAGAATTATTTTATACGCTCTGGTCCCAAACCATCCTGAGGGCTTTCACACTGTCCCTGTGTATGCTCTTTCTAGCCAGGCATCAAGACCCTGTAAAGGTAAAAATGGCCAGAACAGAAGACTAACATTAATGTGGAGCTGGAAGAATGAAAGAGTAAAAGATAATTGATTCATAAGAGAAAAGGGACTTGCAGAAGCTTAGCTGCTCTGAAATAGAATCTCAATTTTATTACACAGAGTAGATTTCAATTCTCAGTGACATACCTCTGCTTCTCTTCTGACTTGAGTTTCTCCAGTCATTCTGACAAAATTGTAAAAAATTACTTTTTAGGCCCTCAGGGGGTGAGGAGGAGCGGTTGGGATTTACGGTGTTGATTAATAGAGTATGAACTGTCAAATCTGAAAGGCAGCTATCCCAAAATGCCAGGAACATCCCTCTGACACACAGTATGAGTGCACGTTAGCTGCTTGAAGTGTTTATTATAATATTAATTGTCATGTGAGGTGTGCACTGCACTCCTGTGCTTTAATGTGACAGAAGTTTTCAGGTTGTTCTTGACAAAGTGTCTGGTCGTGCATCCCCACAGCACTGAGCGAATACATTTCATGGTACGTCAGCTGTCTGAACAAACCTGCTACCTGCCACTTCTTCCTCCTGCAGCTGAAGCAAAGGCCTGCTCCCAGCATCTTTTTTGGTGTCCCACCACTTTTCACACAGCTTTTTGAAAGAACTGTTTGGATTTTCAGAGTATCACTTCATTTTAGGAGCGGCATAGACAATTCTGAATTTGAATTGTACCTCGGTGAAAGGGATTGAAAACATCAGCAAGTGTTTTGCAGAAGAGCATCAAAAGACCAAGTAAGGTCCAAACAAGTGCACTGGGATAAGAAACCCAAGAAATATTTCTATCTGTACTCTTCAGATTTATGTAAGCTGGTGCTAGTTGTCTAATTTGTACTGTGCATGTACAAAAGGATAAATTCTGCTCAGCTGTCCTTAATTATTTATCCCATATTTTTTTACAGTGGACAATGAAAACAGATTTTTTTTCCTATTGATTTCTTCTCTGTCAGTCTGATGATGCAGTAAGTGTCATACTTGTGACATTCAGTCTAAACTTCAGAGATGTAGCAGGTCCCATTAAGTTGAAAAAGAGACTTTGGGGCCTTGAAAGACTCCAGTCTAAATATTCATCCCTTTCCTTGATAAGCTGAAGCAGAACTGTAGGTACATTTGACTTTGGGACTAACCTAAGTGTCTGTAACTCTTAAGAAAATAAAAACTAAACCCAAAACTAGAAAACTGTTATCTTTCTGTACATACAAGGCTGAAAAACATATTCAGGAAAGAGAATTTCACTTTAAAATGTAGCATGGATTCTTGCCCTGGAAAATGAAGGGTTTATTTCTTTTATACGAAGAAGAAAGTAATACAAATATTGGAGTATTTTTGCTTTTCAAAAATAACAATAATTGATTATGCAGACAGCACACATTTGTTTTATGCTTTAGTCTGTGTTTATAAAAAAACAAATGCTATTGGTAGTAACTGAAGTACAAAGAGATCTTTGGGGCTTTATTGGGTAAAAGCTCATCAGTAGAAGTGTTTAAAGATGATACAGTTATATTTGCATAACTCTCTTGGTATTTTCTTAGGTGCTTTAAATTTTCAGTCTAAAAGAGACATTTGGATTATTTGGTTTTAATCCTGTTTACGTAGAGACCTATGGAAACAAGTTTGTTTAACACTTCTCAGAGCAAAACATGATCCAGGAACAATTTTCTCTTCAATAAGAATTCAAATAACTTCAGATTAGTCTATAGAGATTTGCAGCTGTAAATGACTGTCTTTATTAGGAAATATGTCACTTTTAACTTGTGTTTCTTGATAAAGTTTGAAGTTGACAGTTCAGACTGTGAGATGTGGAGTGTATTTTAAATAGAGTGCACTAGGAGGAGAGACTACAGGAGGTTTAGTGGGTGAAGAAGCATTAGCACTTCAGCTGGAAAGCTAAATACACTGGTAATCACAATTTTGTGTTAAATATAGTGTCAACCCTAAGCACATTCTATATTTTTAAAAACTTACAGGTGTGAGTGGCTTCATATTTATTTTCTTCACTTTTTTACTGGGAAGTTTTTAAAATTCATTTTTATGTACCCTTATTCAGACCAAAACAAACAAACAAACAAACAAACAAAATCTCTGTTATGGAAATCTCTTACTTACTGACACTTACAGATCAGAAAAGAGAGAAGTAGATTCCTGTAAAATTTCCAGAATGCTTGAGCCATAGCAGCCATAGTGCACTTTCTCTTTGCTTCTGAAGCTTTCAGGCTGTTTACTGACAGCCATCGCAGCTTGTGCTTTGAGCACACACACATTTTGATAAGAGGGAAAATTACAAAAGTGGAGAAGATGAATTTTGCCTTGAGTGACCTTGGGCTCCTAATTGCTGGAGAAGTGAAGAAACACCCCTTTGAAGTGCAAAAGACTGGGACAAGTGGGAAAACAATCTCTTGGATATTTTTCATTGCAAAAGTGGATCTGTAAATGATAATCAAGGAGCAGGCTATTCAAGAGTTTCTTGTCTTCTTGCTCTTTTCAATGCTTCCTATTCTTGTGCTGCATTCCTTATGCCCGCTTTGGCATTTGGAGATGAATGCCATCTCATATGGTGACAATAAGGCCAATTCAGTGCCCTTCTGTAGGACATTAGGCTGTATGTCCAGCTACACGTAAGGGATTAATTAAATAGCTGTGAATAGCATATTTGAGACAGAAAGGTCACTGTCAGCACTTGGTGTGCTTATGCTAACCCGTTATGTTAGGAGAATAAAATGATGCATTAAGCATAATTAAACGTGAAATTTGAGATGCTTCAAAGCAGAACCAGTTATTGTCACTTAATTGACTTGGTTGTTTTGTGTAAATGATTCTTCAGACTTTGTTAGTAGTGGGAAGGTCTTGTATTTTTATAAGGTTTTTATTCTCTTAGTAGCCTTATTCAGTCTTCTTGTAGGCTTGCCATCCTTTAGTACCATAATTGTATTTGTAACTAAGTTATTATATCTGTCTTGGTTATCAACTGGTATCTGCTCTAAAAAAGAAAATATATATTTGGAAAAACATCCTGTCTAAAATCCTTTTTGGAAGAAGGTCTTATCTCTGTTGCTGCTGTTTTACAATGAAAGATGAGGATAAGAGGGGTAAAGAAAAGAGAGAGATGAGTAAAAACTCTACATGCTGATGATGTCAGGTTCATGTCTTGGCCACCTGGATCAGGCTGTGATGCCCTCTTCCTTCATTATTGGATGGAGCTCAGGGCAAGGAGAGCTGAATTGGAGCACTACCAAAGCCTTGCATTGTTTGTTTCCCTGTTCTGTCCTGAGTTCACTGCAAGTGCCAGCAAATCTCTCCTGCCTTCTCTGTCCCACTGCTGTGACCTTCCCTGGCTTCTTACCAGCCTTGGGTCAAGAGGTTAAATCACAGAGGGTGTCCACCAAGAAAGGAAAGCCCATCATCTTCATGGCTCCATTGCATCAGGCTTCTTCTCTTTGTGCCCTTTGCTGTGCCCATGGGACGCTGCAGTTGCCAGTGCAGGTTCTTCTGTACATCTTTAGTGGCAGAAGGGCTGTAGACTGTAATCTCCTGGACACCAGCTCTGTGTTACAAAGTGGATGCTTTCGTTTTGGTTATTACTGATATAAATTGAACACCACTGTGCTGGGCACTGTAGGAATGGATAATAAATGGCAGTTGTTGTCAGAAAGAGTTACCGGTTCAGATTGTTTTGTGGTAAGCGATGAGGCAATAGGCTGCTAATGCACAAATTGCTCAGGCTCAGGGGAAATACTTAAGTACTACTGTCATGATTTTTTCTATGCTTGATTTGCTGGCATTATTATGTCATACTGGTGAGTTCATCACCCTCTCATATTGCTCATAATGACCAGTATAATATAATTTGTGTACTGTTCTTTGAAATGATTTCATATTCACACTGTATTCTAAAAAAGAAAATACAGAGAGCAGAAATGCTGACTATTGTTTTGGAATGTTGTTTACCTCAGTTTTCAGTTATGTCAGATGAAGGCATTTATTACATCTATTCAGCTGGTGTTTTCTTGCAACGAGAACGAGCAGTGAAATATGAAAGGTTATCACTTTATACTACTCTAGGGTAAGACTTTAATTGCATTCATCATACATGGCAGAGGATTGGCTAGGATGGCCTCTGAGGATTAAAACTGGTTATCTGAGTATGAAGGAATCATTTGGTGATCTGCCAGAGCACTCTTGTTGTGAGGGCAGGTTTTGCTGTCAAGCTGAAGAAGCACTCAGATAAACAGGCTTTCTGTGCAGTTACCTTGGGTGCATGAAGGCATTAGCTTAGGACACCTGCATCTCTAAACCCTTGGTTTACCTGGTCTGCACCAGACCCTTGTGCTTACATATTAAACATCTGTACTTCAATCCATGGGACCATGCTAAAATCTTTCTTATCATATTGCAAATACATCGCCAGAGCTGGTTTTGGACTTTATTTTCATGGTCTTCCTCTTCAGCTGATAGGCATGTCTCATCCAGTGCACAGTAACTGTTAACTCTTACTGATAAAACAGGAGCCCCATGTGTAGACGATGCCACATCCATCATCTTCTGGAACTTCATGAGTTACCCAAAAATATAACTTCAAGTAACACAAACTGGTAATGCATTCAGAAAGTACCAGGAAAAAATGCATTCTTAAAAAAAAAAAAAAAAAAATCCTTTTTAATGGAGGAAAACAGCATTTGGTGTTAAACAGTTATAGACTTAATAAATGTGAACTTCTTTTATTGAATCCTGCTGACAGACAAGTAGCTTTAATCCTTATATGTAGAAACTTTATTTATAGGAAGGTTCTGCAAGAGTGAAAAGCCAGGCTCTCGCATCACCAGCAGAGCCTCACTGGAAAAATATTATTTCATTTATGAATTTGTACTGTGTATCTGATACACCATGTAAAATTAACTGTTATCTCTAGACAAGATCTAAAATGTTTCCAGCAGTTCACTTGAAAGGATGGGGAAAAAGAACTGTGTGTTAACTAAGAAGATGACATCTTGCCTGAGGCTGTCTGCTTTTCTTCTGGCTCTAGGAGGAATTCCCTGTCTCCTAAAGGTCTGATTTTTTGTGTTTTGTTTTCTTTCTTTCTCTTTAAAAATACGTAGCTATGATCTTCTCAGATATTTTATGAGTCCCAGTTGCCAAAATGAAACAAAAAAAGAATAAAAATAAGCCATATTCCTGGATAAGGTGAATCATCTCTTAGCCTGCCTCATCTCCGGCTTAAGTGCAGTGTTTGATCCGCCTGGCCCTGGGGAGTGTTCTGATCCTGAAACAACTGGAATCCATAAGAGCAAATTGATCTGGTTTTAAAACACGGGAGGTGGTGTGTCTCACAAGTGCTTTTCTTTGGGAAAATGATAATTGAATACTGTTTCAGCAGCACTGCAGAGGTTAAGCTACCATGTGTCTGACAGAAAGAATCCCACACCTGGGTGCCCCAAACAAAGGGATTGTGCTCCCAGCTCCAGATACCACAGGTCTCAGCTTTGTAGGTGTTTTTATGGACAGTGAAATACTATCTGCTTTATAAACTTTGGCAACAGTGGATGGCAAAAAATCCTAATCTATTAGCAAAGAAGTTTTCCACTGAAAAATGAACAAGTTTCAAGTGCAATATGACTTCATGTGCAGACTGTCTCTGTTTAAAAGGCAGTTCTAAGGACCTGGCTTTCAGAGCGTGCCGCTAATCAGATCCCTGATGCTGCTTTGAAAATCACCATGGGAATGTCTACAAATAATAACCATTTCTGCATAAATTAAAACATAAACAAACTCGTACATAAATGCTGTCATCAACTTTAATGTTCAAAATGCTACTGAGCTTTAATGTCTTTTTCTGTCCACTTAGGCAGGAATTCTGCACTGATTCATTCTCAGGTGTAATACTGGGCCTCGACATCTGTTTTAAAAGTCCTCGTGTAGAAACTGATCCTAAGCTCCTAAAAGTCTTAGGATATCTGATACCCATCTTATTTTACTGATTTTTGATGACAGTGATTTGGGGTAAAATTAATTTACTATTATGCCACAGAAAAACATCTTAGCTAGGAATCCTGTGTTGTTTTTCTCAAGTTTGTCTTCCAGGAGGACTTTATATTTCCATTAGGTGAGTCTAAGCTAAGGTTGTAAGAGTGTGAGAATAAGTCCCTGTGTCACATCCTGATGCCTCCAAAGGTTAAATAAGTGGAATAAATGTATGGAGTAGGTCAGCAAAGATAGGCACAACCATGATCACAAATACTACATGTCACTTGTGCATGGAAAAAGTAAAACTGTTTGGTGATGATGTGATAAGAACTGGAAAAGTGTAGGAAGATGGAGACGTGTAAGGGGAAAATGGGAATCAGAACAGGAGTGTCTGTACTCAGTCTTCCTTATTCTTCTGTAGTCCTTAAATCTGGCACTTGAAAGGTCTCTTTCCTTTCTCAGGTGGTGTTTGGCTGTGTATTTGTCTAATGGATTTATGTAGCTTTGTTTAAAATAGGGTCTTATTATTTGTATAATCATTATAGAAGCCAAAATTTTACAGACCCCCACAGATTTCTTTAGAATTGGGACCAGATATATTTTTTTAATTTTTATTTTTAATTCCAAATCACAGGAATGCCAGCTTCTGGGGTTATGAAAACCAGTGCTTCATAATTCCTGTTCAAAATATGCCAAAATAATAGACTAGAAACCAAATTATTTTGCTTAGTCACAGTCTTAGTGTCATGAGTTAGACTTTAGGGAAGGTGGTAGCAGAAATGTTGACATACCTTAAGTCAGTATTAAGCACCAAAGGATGAAAAATATTACTGGCCTTGGGGAACCTTCCTCTTCCAGTGATGCTGTTCAGCATGGTGTAAGGTATTCTCCCTGTGAGAAAAGTTTCCCATTCAAAGCAGGAATGAGAGTGCATGAAATCAAGTGAAAATAATTGCTTCTATCACCTCATAAGATTTTGTAGTAATAGGTATAAATACTTGTCCATCACAGAGATGTTGCTTTTCATTTTGAAAAGTATGCTGCAGATATTAAACCATGTGTTCTTTTTGGGGGAAAAGGGACTTTCTCCTTTTTTGAACTACTGCTTTGAAGGAGGCTGTTTTTCTTGAAAGCTTTGTTGATCTGACTGTGCTTTGTAATGTACAAAACGAAGATGTTTCAGCATGTCCCTTTCTTCTGGAATCATTTGGTGCATGAGATGATGAAACCAGTGGGCCAATTTGTGAACCTCTGTCTTGGCAGTTAAGTGTGTCCGGGACATTTTCCAAGTACCTACAGAGCCCATACTTCCTTAGGTTACCTATAGCTTAGGGTCTCAGAGGGAGCTCTGTTTGCTGTATCTCTGTGAACCAAAAGGCCATTAACTGGAAGGGTCAAAGTGTTAATGGAAGGAGTAGTCTCCGCTTGCCATTATCTTGCAAACGTTCTGCAGGAACCAGGGAAACATAACACTTGCTCCCTTTTTTTCTGTAGGTGGTTTCTAAATAAGTGACCTCAGTGTTCTGTGACTAAATAAAGAGATTAGATGCAAATACAGAGGCCAACAAAACTGAACTTGCTCAAACTGCTAGGGGAGAGCCACGCTCCATTATATGGCCACTTTGGTAGCATCAGGTCAAATTCCTCTTAGATGAGTAAAGGTCACAGAGATTGTATTGCTTAATTGCCTAACTTTCTCTTTGTACTCTCTGTTCTTATCCTTTCGTGTACTCAAGGAGAAGAGCACTCACTCTCTTTGGGACTTAGCTGTATGGAAGGTACAACAGAGAGAAAAGATAAAAGGAAAATTTCAGATTAGGGTCATGTCATTGATACACTGACCAACTAAATAGTTTTCCAGTGTTTAAAAATGCCCAAAAAATAGTGGAAAGCATTAAAAACAAAAAGTGTAACTTTCTTCAAGATACACACATGGTTCCTTAAAGGGAACATGAGTATGTTCTTTGGAGGATTTCTGTTCAGGATTGTTGTGACGCTGCTTCATGTGATATAAATTATTTTATTAATTATTAATGCTTCTTATAACCTCAGTTTTAATATTTAGATAGTCTTCTGGAAATGCAGAAGCAAATATTAAACATAAAGTTAATCCATGATACGCAGTATAAAAAAGTCACTCCCTGACAGAGAAGTAAGGAGACATTATATCAGAAAACTGGAGAGGATCCTACACAAGAAAGTTTAGATTTGCTTTTTGACATCCAGCTTGAATTTGGTATCTGTCTAACAATCCTCTATTCACATAATAGTTATCAGGGAGGATAACAGAGGTTCCAAAAGACAAAAAGAATAAGAGAGGAGTCCAGTCTGAAAATTTAAAGACAATATATGCTGATGTTTTTGTGGGGTTTTTAAAGTCCCTTCTTATGTTTTAGGATTGTGTTCTTATGTAAATCAGATTGGGTTTGGGACAAGTCAATTATTAGCCATATGAGATAGATTCATATGGATATGAAGAGTTGAATTGATGGGTGAAGTTTAAGTTTCTTGGTTCAAAGTAGCCCTTTTTAATACATTTATTTTAATACTGTGCTAAACATCAAGAGAGTCTTGATAGTTCAGCTTCCAGACTACATTTCCTGCATTTGTCTCCATACTATTTTAAAACTGGCTTAGAACTGGAGTAAATTAACTGATTGTGACTTCAGATTAGAATGCATATGCAAAAGCAGATGATAAAGCTTTAATTAAAACTACACATACGTATATGTAGAGAGTTATCTAAAGCATAGTTCCAAGAGGACTCTAAAAGAGGAGCGTGTCCTTTGGTTTTTTTGAGCCTAAACTGGGCCAGAGTCATCACTGATGACGCTGTTCCCAAACCTGTATTATGAGTTGAATGAGGTACAAGTATGCTTAAAAATGCTGGTGTTGGAGTAGTGGGTGCTGCTGCCTATAATATGCTTTTGATAATCCTGGTTAAAAATAGTTTCTGTGCATGCCCATAAGAGTCCTTAGGGCACAAGTAGGCTGATGGAGAGGTAACAAACTCAAGACCAGGTTATACCCAAGGCATTGTGTGTTCTGGCCAGCTGTGCAAAAGGGTTGGCAATCCCCAGATGTGATTCTGAAGTTAGGGTGAGGTTGTTGACAGCACCAGTTATTACTGTTGCTTGATTGCACTGATTCGCAAGAGAGCCAGGTTTTGATCAAACAAAGGGAAGAAGAACTGTTCTCATGTTTAGTGTTATCTGAGATGGTTCTATCCATTTCGCCTTTGGCTCCAGTTATTTTGGGTTATACAGTAATTCCCTTTTCCATTTATTTTTTCCTCTTCATTCCAGTAAGATGCATTAGTGATCAGAGCCACCCTGCTGTGGAAAACATCTGGCAAAATTCTGCTATTGTCTTTGTCAGCTGTCAGGTTTTTTTCAGTTTCTTTCCAAATTACACTATTTCTTTTTACTTTCCATGTATTAAACACTCCAGTTCCTAAAATTACAAGTGTCTTGACCATTTTGTTCCTGCACTGTGAGTATGCTGCTTAAGGCACATGCCATACATGTTAAACTTAAGCTAAGAACAGAAGACACTTTGGGGAAAAGTATTAGACTGTTCTCAATTACAATTAAGAGGGAAGACTAAAATGGCAAAACTCAAACCATTGTTGAAAATCTTGCCTTCAGTTTGACCTTTCAGTTTGCTTCTTATTTCATAGCACTAAACCAAAATTTGTCATGAGTCCAGTTAAACAATTTTTGCATCTTTAAAACTCTCTGCAAATTCTTATAATGGCTTTCTTATTTTCTTTGCTGCTGTTTTGGTTTTGTTGTCTTATAATTGAATGTTATTCATTTTAGTATTTTGATTCATAATGCTTCTTCTAACAGAAAACTTCATACAGCTTGTAAATAAGATCACATAGCTTCTACCAACTTTAATTGCAGAAGGGAAAACAGACTTGAAGTGCTGCTGTCATATTCACATTTATGAGTTATCTCTTGCTATCCATACCCAATAGAAGTTACCTAAACTTAACTAACAAAATAGTTTTCTGTCTTTTGAGATGAATAAATACTGTTCATTAAGATAAACGAATAACTCACTGTTATTCATTGCAAGGGAAGAAGAATTAATTTAATATTTTTACATCGCTGATTTCATAAATAATATTCATGCCAATTCATTCCTGACTCTACAAGATTTTAAACATTTTCTCCATTTCCCTGTAAAAGATCCTTTCTCACTTATTTTGGTTTCTGTGATCCTAAGGCAGTAGACTTTTTCTTTTTTTAAGGTTGGAGGTTAATTGGACAATGCATTTCTTCATTCACATTTCAAAGTCTTCTATCTGATTTTTCACATTGTGGAAAGACTTTGAACTTCTCTTGGAATGTCAGATTTCTAAAAAGACTTCAGGGAACCCATTTTTTTTTGCTCTACTTCAGGGGTCGGGGCAATAAATGATTTTTAGGCCTTTCTCTGAAGGCTGCACAGCTAATTCCACCAATTTCAATTATAGTGGCCACAAGTCTCCACTAACTTGCCTTCCCTTCCATAGAAAGGGGGTGACCTTTTTGGCTGATGCGTAAATGAAAGAACAGCACGCATGGAGTCTGTCAAAAGTATTTGCATCTGGCCACCAAAGAGAACCTTTCTTGGGCTAATGAGAGGGAGAAGTGGGGAGTGTAAAAGCCAGTGCTCAAGCAGTTGCTGGGAATTTCAGTCAGTGAGGTAGATCCGTGTTGTGCTTTCATAGCCCCATCAAAAATATTTTGTAGATGCTGTATTTTGTAGTTGTGAAAGCGTGTGGCAGGATAACTAGTAATAGTGAAGTACTTCTCTAATCTGTGTTTTCTGACATGGATCTTTCATCTTGTCTCTGAAATGGATGTTTTTCATATTATCTGCTGTGCTTTTTTGCTGTATGTCTCTGAGACCCAATAACCTGTAGAGAATTTCGTTTAAGACAAGACAGTGACTCCCGCAGCAAGTAAGTGGAGCCTTCTCCCATGTAAGTTGTAATTGAGGTTATGGCATGGCACATTGCCTTTGGCAGAGTTCTTTCTGTTGCTGAGAAACTCAAACCATGGTTTTGAGACTGCTGCAGTGTAAGCAGAATGAATTAATTATTAGAGACATAGGAAGAATTAGAGGAAAAGAAAATGGCTTCTGGAGCGAAACACGACATATTGACTTGGGGAAAGAGAGAGGAGGAGAGCAAACAACTTAGTAATGAATAATCCACTTTCATGTAGCTAATGACACTTAGTATATCTACAGGAGTTAGCCTGCTGGTTGGGTTGGCTCTCCACATACTGCCAAATGTTTCTTAGAAAATTGAATTTGGTTACCTAAGTTCTTTCTGTGGATTTAACTGTGATGCTCTGTTAAGGGGCTTGACAGGTCACGAATATTATGGCCTGCAGGTTGGTTTTAAATATATTTTAAAATTAATTGCAAGAGCTCTCACCTCAGGAAATAAAACAAGTGGAAAAGAAAGAAAAAAAAAAACATGGGTTTGCATAAATTTTAATAAAATACTGGCCTGATTAAAAAACCTTTTCAAGTTTAATATTTAAAGAACATGGAATATACTGAAGCAAATCTTCACGGATGTGCCTCTTCATCATTTGCTGAATCAAGCCTTTCTTCCACAGAGGTACACAGTACTTCAATTTTGTGTTTTTTCTTACTATCTACTTTGAAAGAATGTTTGTTTAAAATATCGGATGGTCTCTGGATGAATTTAAGTCCATATAGCAAAATAACCAACCTATGCTTGGATTTTAGTGCATCTGCTGATGTAACTTTATACCCTAGGAGAGGTCTTGTAGAGATGGCAAGGAGAAGGGACTATTTAACATGTATAATACATAGCAAACTTGCCCTTCCCTCATTTTTGCCTGTCTTGCATTTCATTATTTGTTGTTTACCTTTCCTTGATTTTTACACTTTTATTTTTAGAATTTCTCATTGAGAAATTATTATTCCATTATTCTATTATTATTAATATTATTTTGAACAGACATCAGTGAAGCCACTATGTTTTACATTTTGAGGGTCAAGGAATGCCGTGAATCTCCCCTGCACTGACAGAAAAGGATTTTTTTAATCTTCTTTGAGTTTTCTCACTCATTTCATCTATCTCATGTTTTCAAAATGTTCCTGTTGGGTAGTATGGGAATGCTCTGGGAGTACCACAGGTGGATCTGATCAGCTCAGTCTCTTTCCTCTGACAAAAGAGGGTAAATCCGCTATTGTACGATGTTATTCTGCAGCAGTCCACGGGAACTGGTAATCATAGATGAGCCCACTGCCTCTGTGCTTAGGGCTTTATAATGTGAAAAAGGTCTTGCAAATGTACAGTTAGGTCACATGGCATTTTTAAGAGTTCACAGGAGTACCCTTATCTCCTTGTTTTACTTATTAAAGAAATTTTTAAATAAGAGAAGAATGCATCTCATCTCTATACAGCTATAGTTTCCACCCAGTGGGAAAATCTAAGTTTGTCAGAACACAGTAAAAGGTTAATGTTATTTGACATATCAAAGATTCTACAAGATGAAACTGTTTGTGGTGGTATGAAATCTAAGTAACTCTGTTAGTAAAATAGTTCAGATCCATGCTGGAGCAACTAAGAGGAGAGGAAAGCATTTAAAGACTCTTATCCTGAAGTTAAAAGCTGGATGTTATATTCCCACACCTTCCCAACTTCACTTTGAGGTCAGAATATAAATTTTGTTGAAAGTCAGTTGGACTTGTGCATTTGGAAAAGGTACCTTTAACAATTTTTGAGATGTTTTAATGTGGAGATGTTATAAATTCACGTATTAATCTGTTCAAGTTGGGTTCAGATTGAGATTCAGAGACTGATTAAAGAAGGGAACAGTGATCTCTCAAGTTCTTTCACCAATTTTTTTTTAATATGCTTGATATTTTTATAACAGACTCCAGCTTGCCTTTCTGTGCGTGGTGCTGACACCCTGAATTGAAAATTATGGCACAGCTCAAGGATGAGATCGATTGAAGTGCTTTTTATTACTGACTGTTCCCAGGCAAAATGTTTTAAGCAAACTGAGTAATGGAGGAAAATTACATTATATGGGGTGCTGGCCTTAAAGAGATCTTTATATTATGCCTTCTGATAAAACAGAAGTGCATTCAAATGAGTAATTGCAGTGTGTATACAAGGAAAAAAAAATGTTTGGACTGCTTAAATGAATGAAACTGAAAATCCACAAAATTGAGTTGGTTTTTATGTTGTTTGATAGAGAACATTCAGTTTGTTAGAAGGCTACTTAAAAACTCCAACTTTTAAATTTGGAGTAGCCTGAAAAGCTGACAGGTACAAGCCAGCAGCTTTCAAGAAATCTGTAGCCCTTTGTGTCAAAGTACCTGTGTCATGGGTTTGGATGTGAAGTTTAAAGGTTGGAATGCTCCACAGCCATCTACAAATTATACCAGTTTTGTAAAAAGAAACGTTGCTGGTTGTAGTGGACCTGACTGAAGATGTGTTTAGCCCAGTCATGTCAGGTGCCAATGAGAATATTCCCAAATCTCAGCTTATTAGGCCATCTTCCAGATAGTTGTAACAGAGACCTCCTCAGCCAACAGTAGTGTTATTTTCCTTAAAACAAACTTATTAGATTTTAGTTTCCTGAATGTTTATTGTTGCTTTTGAACTCTCCTAATGTTTCACATTTGAGTATTCTGTCACTTTATTCATTCTTTTATTGCATGTTTATTAAAAAGCCTTGTTTCTATTTGGGGTTTTCTTCAGCCTCCGTGTAGCCTGTTATATGTGACGGTAGTTCTTGCACGTGGAGAGGTGGTGAACAACTGCTACTTCATCCCCTTCTCCAGGCCACTCAAGTTACTATAATCCTTCATCATAACTTTTTAAAGTAATAACAGTTAGAGTTGACATTTTAAAATATTTAATGTTAGTTAATGAACAACAATGGGGCTTTTTTTTTTATGCTTAATGGCTTCTGTGTGTTGGTTAGGGCTGCGTGCTGAGTTCTTGGAGCCCTCTGCAGGGTTTGAAGGAAAGTAGTCTTCTCTTAAGAGGGTGGTGTCCAGGCATTCATATAAACACAGGGAATTACATGATTGCTGGAGGGGTGTGTACAGCTGCATTTTCTTTGTTTTGATTTGTCTGTTTTTACCACTCCAAGGTAATACCTTTGATCTGTTCTTGTGGTTTGTGTCACACCCAGGAAGCAGCCAGTGCTCTGTTCTCCAGGGTGAGCTTTACTTGTGCTGCTCCTAGGAGAGAGGTACATCATTTACATAGCAAGCGCCCTTTTTTCTTAATGCAGTGCTGCTGCTTATATGGTCAGATAGCTCATGTTTCAAAGGGCAACACACTATGGTTCATTTCCATCTATTTTGCATTGTGCATGTTTTGCTTTGCATCTGCCTTAATGTAATTTGCTTTACATTTGCCTTAATGTGTTGGTTTTGAGAGGCAGGCGTCCCTCTTAATGCAATTATGGCTTATCTTTTGGGACAGTAAACCTGCTGTGGGGCTGGCTACTTCTAAGGGCTGGTAGGGATTCACCAAAACCTCCCCTACAGGATAAGCCGTCCTTTCTAGCTGACATTGAGTAGCTCACACAAGAACTTGCCTTAATAAAATGCACATTAGCCAGCAGTGATAGCAGAGAGGTCAGTGCTACGTGTGGGCCTCTTCCTGACCGATACCCTGCTTCCCTCTCCTGCCTGGTGTGTTTGGACAGTGTTGATACAAAACTTCACAATCGGCTTAGAATTCCTCTCTGAAGCGTGAACCTCTGTCACCTGTTAGTGGCTCGATCTGGCTGGGTTTGTACGAATAGATAACAGGCGACTAGATACAAAAAAAGAGTGTGTTTCATGAAATCTTGTAACAGCTGTTGATAGTTTATTTGAGAAGAATAGCAGGCAAAATGGGAAAGGGTAAAAACACACTGAGAAAAGGGATTTTTTGCCTACAATTAATTAAAACAGACCTCATCAGTTCTCATAGCTCTCTTCCTCATCTTGTGATACTTCTCTGTTCATAACAGATCGCCTCTGACAAGGAGATGGTTCATTGTTTCGTAGAGAAACTCTTTTTTTCCAAATGTAAAGTATGTATTTTCAAGGATGTTTGTTTGTTATATATTTTTTCTTTTTTTTTTTTTCTTTTTATTTGTGGTCATGATGGATAAGGTGCCATGGCTCCGGTTCACCAAAGCACTTAAGCATGGGCTGAAGAGCCCTGGTGAATAAATGGCTGATAAGGGAAGTTTTTTATCTGTCTGATTAAAAAAAATCCATTTTTCCTTTTTCTGGTATCCTGTCTTCCTGCCAATTGCCATGGTTTTTGCACTAATGTTCAATATAACATGGTAGGATTAGAAGAATAACAGTTCAGGTTGGTTTTTCAAGTCACAGTTTGGAAGAAATTAGTGCCACTGAGCTGCAGAGCCATGCACTTTCTTTCTCAATTTGCTTGTCTTTAACAGTTTGAAAATTAGTCATTGGACCCTAAGGATACATGTATATATTTACTCTGCTAATTTTGGGACAGGCATGTTGTTAGAGCACAGTTGGTCTTTACCACCTAGGTGGAACACACTGTATTCTACAAGGCTTCTGAGCTCTACCCTTGTTGGGTTTTAGGATGTCATGCCTTGGTGACCAGATTGAGAGGATCTTCATTTGCCTTTCACAGTGAATTTATGGCCCTCGGCCAAATGAAGTTCTCTTGATGCAATATGTGCATGGGCGTGGAAGCAGAGATAGAAGTTCTGGCTTCTCTGTAATGGGATAATGGAAAGTCTGTAGGGAATGGGACAATAATTTCCCCATTATGAATGGGCCTAAGAAATGAGTTTTCAGTTCCACTAATGTAAGTCTTCTCTATGCCCACTCAATTTATTGTCTGCTGTGCCTCTGGGTCTGCTCTAAGAAATGCTTCTGCACATGTCTAGACTGATTAAGATTCATATAAATAGATGCTTTCTATATGAAATGCATTTTGGCACTATATTGACATAGGAATATATTACCCTCTTAGCCTTTAACAGTTGAACAAATTTAAATAAAGTGATGGCTCATTTTTACAAGGTGATAAAATGAACATAATTGGGTTAATAACTTAATCTGGCAGCCTGGAATTAGATTGTACGTACCTGTATGAACAAAATTTGATTAGAGAAAATCAGATTTTCCATTCCACTTGCTGCTTTTTTGACCTTTGGTTATTCCATATCACTGCCTAGAAGGAGCCCGTTCAGACCAGCCACTCCAAATCTGATGGTGTCACTCATTTCAACTCCAATTGCTTTTTGTCTGTAGTTTTGTCTTACTACAGGACAGCCACTGTTTTCCTTTAATATTGCTAAATAAACTTCCTGTAGTAAAGTCAGACACAAGAAAGGGGGTTTAGGGCTGCTTTGGCAGGCGGCTCTCACAATTATTTCCTGGAAGAAACAAATCACAAATCAAATTGGCTAAGATGAATTTTGGGGATACTAGACAATAGCAATGGTTAGTTTGGCTTCCTAGAATTTGCTGTATGTGAACTTATTTTGCTTACCAGCCTTTGGTTTGCCTTTTTTTTTTTTTTTTTTTTTTTTTTTTTTTTTTTTTTTTTTTTTTGGTTTGGTGGATTTGGTTATTTTTGGATTTTTTGTTAATGTGTTCAACATCAGTTTTCTATTGCAGAAAGCCCCACAGTGGAGTTGATTGCAGACAGTTGCTCAGTTACTGAGCCACCAGTGTCCTACTCCAGGACACACTAAAATTACTAGCTCTGCTTCCTTGCCTGACTAGAGGCTGCAGTAACATCACTATTTTCTTCAAATAAATATGTCCATTGACAGAAAATATTAAATGGGATAATAAAGCATAGCTTGTTGAGTCTTGTGCACAGACTCATAGGCAATGGTCACTAAGTGTTTTGTCACTAATCATCACTGACCTGCATATTACTAGTTGTGTTGATGTGCCTCCACCACATTTTGCTTTGTAGCCATTCCTTTTCCCTCTTAAAATATTAAAATACTGCCCTGGGACCACCAGGTTATATTTGTGACATGTGCTCATGATATGGCATAGTAAATGGGTTCTAATAGATTTATTACCCTTTCAAGGTTGGAACACTTATATACAACTAATTTAAATGTTGACAGCAGATGAAAAGCTTAAATACCAATTGCTGTTCCAGGAGAAAAGTTGTTTTAAATTAATCACTTAAAATTCAAATTTAATGTAGTCAAGTTTAGCGATTGAATAGGCTATTTAAATAGAGCATCAAATTAATAGATCTGGAAGTCTCTAATGTTCAAATGAACAAATTAAGGCATCAATGCTCATTATTTAGCCTTTTAAGGATGAACTAACGTCAACGCTGAAGGAAGGCTGGCAAAAGTTACTTTTTGCTAGGACATGTTCATTTTCTTTTATTATCAGAAGGTGCAGTAGCACCTTCCTCTGTGTGATGGATTATATTTTCAGTGCTGTGTGCTTGGGTGTGTCAGGGTGCTGTGTATTGTCCACATGCTATGTGAAGTTGATCCCCATGCCTTGACATGCACACAATTAAGGTTATATAAAAAGTTCAGCTTATGGTCTAATATGTGTGAACTGTTTCCTTCTGTTCCAGATGTTTTTTCTGCCTGTGGGCATGTTTTTAGCAATTTTATTCAATAGTATCTGCAACAGGAAAATAGTGTGGTATTGTTCACTTCTGGTTATACTTTTAAAATCGCTTTTACTTTCTTCCTGCTGCTGTGCAAACTTTATGTGTGTACATCCTCTAAGATAAAACAGGTTTGTATTGATTACAGCATCCTTAAAAGTTCAGTCCAATTTGTAGTAAATTTTTTTATTGTGCTTGTTAACAGATAGCATATATTTCTGGTATTGTATTATACTATTATGTCTGTCATTGTAACACCTACAAGGGAATGCAAATGAAATTAATCTCAGAATTTCAGACACCTTCTTCATGACATGTCTAAATTCCTTTTCCTGTACAGGTTTGTATTTCTAGACAGTGTCTTTCTATGTAAACACATTTAATCTCAGATGCCCTCCTTTTAAGAAATGATTGTTATCATGAGCTCTTGACCAATGTGTGATTGCAGCTAAAAAGTTGAACCAAATGCTACCTTGTCTAAGGCATGGACTGTGAGAGTGCAGAAGAGAATGTAAGACTGTATTAGTTGAGTGTTTGCACTTCAGATGCTTCCAGACATGTTTTCCAAGAGAAAACCTGTCACAGAACATAAAATAATCAATTTTTAAGAGGTGAAAATAATTTAGAGGCACAGAAAGAATTGGTCTTTTTTAATAGAAAGACTCAAAAGATTGTTTTCCCTGTAGAGGAAGACGTAGAAAACATCAAATAGTTGTTATATACAATGACACAGTGGGGAGAACTTGGTTTGTTTGTGCTGCATGAAGAAAATGGGAAAAGTTTAATGAAACTGAACAAGCCATGGAAATCAACAGCTGACATAAAAAGTGTGTAATGTTTGATTACTTACAGCTCTAAAATATTAAGCCAAGTCTTTAAAAGAAGTAAAAGCAAAAGGTGGAAGGTGAGGTGCTGGGATTAGACTTTTGTAGGTCAATACTTAGACGCGAAGGGAAAAGCCTCTCAAGTTACTTGGTGTTCAGTCAAATGAATGAAACCGGGTTTCCTCTGGGGATGTGTCCTTTGCCACCTGAATATCCCCAGTGAATTAACAGCAGCTCCTTTTCTTTCTCCTGCCCTGGACTGCACAGGAGACCCTCACCTCTGCTGGGTCAAAAGGCTTTGGCTTGGGTGAGGCGTGATTCGGCTGATTGGCCTGTAAGTGTGATGTGATGGATTGTCCGAGGGCTGCCAAACGGGATGTATAGCTGCAGGCAATGGCCTGTCTCTCCCTGTCTCTCCCTCAGCAGATGCAGGAATGTAGGTGTTTCTTTAGGTCTGTCAACCAGTGTTCATGATACTCTGGGAGTTTAATTGTCTCAAAGACTTTCCTGCCCTTTCATTTCAGTTTTGATGAAGTTGGCCAAAAGGTTCAAAAGTCATGTTCTGGTGATGGAAGAAGGGAAGCTGTCATGGCCACAGCAGTCACATAAGCCTTTTTGCTATGTAAAACTAGAGCTAAATGAGAAAAACTGGGTTTTGGATGTAATTTAAATAACCTTGCTTCACAGCAAAAGATGAAGTTGGATTATGTTCACAAAGTGGAGAAGACATTTATCTTTAAGCATAATTTTGTCCTTTAACTGTGTCCATCTGGATTTCTTCTATCTTCCTTGGAAACATTTGGTATTGGCCACAGTTGGTGAAATGATACTGCAGAAGTTGAATCATGATCTTGTCTGGCAATTCCTAGACTGCCAAGTCTACCACACTGTCCTCATTACCCTGATTAATACAGCATACAAATTCTTTTACTAAGTAATTTGATTGTATGTGCTGATAATTTAAGACTTTTTTATTCCTTCCAGAATTTTAAACCCAACTGCTGTTGCATTTGAGAACCAGAGTGGCTTGTGAAGGGATAAGAAAGTGTTACCTTGCTACCTTCCTTAAACGTGCCTGAAGAGCAAACTGGAACAGCCGTCCCTGACTTTTGAGTGTAGCATATGTTCTGTGTTGATCCAGCTCTCTGCTCTGTAAAAAAAGAGGAGGCCTAAAAGAGTTGCTGATAGACCAGCATCGTTTTTTGTGGTGTGTGATATGTGCCAAATTTCCAGTGATCCAACGAAGCCATCTGGTTTCACATTTATCAAAGGTCAGTATTTATGCATTCTAGCAGCACAGCTGAATTGATTCACTGACATGAAGGTAATTATGAGCTCAGGTCAGAGTGATGAAGGTATAGCAGTGAAAAATTCTGTCTTTTGATGTCAATCCTTTAGATTGTCTAGACTATACTAAACTGTTGCTAAATTCTGTCTTTTCTTCAGGGTATGTGGACTTTGGTGTCCACCAAACCACTAAACTTTTGAGAGAAAAGCATTGACTTATTAGAACTATCCATATACTCCTAGAAATTAAAATAAAAAACTGGGAAACTTTAAATATGACATTGGAAAGGCAAGGATTGAAGAATGTGGTAGATGTCTTTTTGACACAAAAAACAGTAAAGCAGCTCTTGATTTGGGACTTCATATTAATGATTACAAGCATATAGATTGTGTCATTACATTTGTCTGTTAAAATTCATTGATACAATTTTCAGGATCTTTATGAAACAATGTTTTTTTTTTTTGGTTAAATTTTCATTAGCTTCTCATATAAAAGCAGTAGAAACAGAGCAGAGTTTTGCTCCTCTGGTTCACATATTTGTCTCTAGTTAGCCCAGAATTCGAAGCACTAGAATCTTTTTATGCATAGTCTAAACTATGAGGTTATGTAGTTTAGAAGTATCACAGCCATATGACAATCTCTGTTTATAAACAGAGATATTGTAGCTTCAGAGTGAAATGTGCCTTGAGACTGAAGGGATATATTATATCCGGAAGGGATCTAGCACCCTTGTGCGAGAGGTTGAACTGAGAGGATCAGAAGTTCCTTGATAGTATTATATTTTTATTTACTGATATTATTGCATGATTTTACTCTGTTGGTATAATTTCCATTTTGCAGATGAAGAATGGAAAGCAGGTTCATCCTCTGGACCTAACATAGAGGTGAAATGCAGCATATCAGTGACCACTAAATGACTTCATTTATTCCAGTGCCAAGCAAACTAGATTAGTTTCTTTTATCCTCTCCTCAGAAAATCTGTGCCAGTGTGCCCATGAAATCTCAGTTAAGTGCTTTGGAGAAGTCATTTTCCCCCATAACACTGGGTTTTTCTAGAAGTCTGTAAAGAATAAGGCCTCAAATCCACTAATTTTCTCTTCAGCTTGAATACATATGACATGTCCTACTTCTGCTCCTTCAGGAGGAATGGAGAGAGAGATCTGTGACATTATAATCTTTGCTGTAATTCTTAAAACCAGAAAGGAAAGATCTTTTTTTTCCTTATTGTTCCCATCATCAACCTCTGAAGAGAAAGCTTCTATGGTCTTGAAATTTGTGAAGAACTATTCCTCCATTCCAATTTGAACTCTTTTAAGGAGAACAACTTTTGCTAAGTCATCAGCATCCAAATTCTCCCCTTTCAACAGGAAAGCATTCAGAGGTATTGATTACTTTTCTTCTTTCTTCTCCCTCTGATATGCTCTAATAAGAACAGTTAAATTTGTTGCTAAGGCTCACGTTTTCTCAGCAGATTCTGCTGCTTTCTATGGAAACATATCTTATCATGCAATCTACTTGAGCCCAAGAATATTTTGAAAGACACACAATTAGCAGGTAGCCCATTTTTGTCCTTTGCTTTGTAAAAGACTACCCCTCCCTCTGATCAAAGTTTTCATTTTGGCACAGGGTTTGCCAACTGACAACACTCACTTGCCATACTTAATTACTCCTTTAGAAAACATTTTACAGGTTGGAAGATGTCTGAATAAAACTCCACCAGTCAGAACTGAGTGGAAGTTTTGCTATTGACTTTAGCAAGGTCAGGATTCCATCTTTTAGCACTGTTAAATGGAAAGACAAAACCCCTTCCTGTCAGTAACCATTAGTTGTGGAACTGCACTGGAATTACTAGAACTTTAATGGCCCAATAAATCAAAGTGGCTCGAGATATTGAGGGCACCCTAAGATACTGCCACATACAAAACAAGGTATCATGATTACTTCCACTTTTTTCAACATTTATTTCTTCTCCCCTTACAGCTAATTGTCTCCCACTTTTGATGGGAGGCAAAGAGTGGGAAGAAGGAAGCCAATCCTGCGCTGCAAAGTTACAATTCTATCATGATTAGTTTTTTACAGATTTAAAGGGTAACTATTAAGCCATGGTTGAATACATTGCTGTAAAATATAGTTATTGAGTGGTTTTGCTTCTTAGCTTTTACCTTTTCTCCATAAAATTTCTGCTTGATTGGCCTGGATTCAGTGAAACCTCTCATTAGGGCCCCATGGTTCGTTAGAGCTTAAAGAGGCATCACTGAAAATTGAATTGACTGTGCTGTGATTCTCTAGCTGCTGTGGTTAGTAATCGTCTGATGTGATGCTGTGTCCTTTGCATGCATAAATTTTTCTCAACTCCATAGTATGTGTTAAGGAGTTAATTTGTGTAATATCTAAGCTCTGAAATGCACAGTAGAGAAATCAGTAGAGAAACTCTTTGTACAATGTAAAAGAATATAAACAGGGAATGCATTTCATTCTGAAATGTTTTCAAGAAATTACTGTGATGATCTGTACAAAACACCAATTTTCACACTTGGGTTTTCTTCATTATCTTTTGATTTGAGAGATGAGACTGACAATTCCTTAGGCTTGCTACTGCCATTAACCAGATTGATAGTCAGAGGAACAAATGCCATCATGAAAAATCAGTCTTTAAAACTTTTCTCCCCATCCCTCAATAAATGGAGTAATAAAGCATAATTATGTTTTTTTAATCAAAGTTAGAGTCATGTTTGCCAGAGCATGAATGTGATTTGCATACGTAATTCATTGGCACTAAAACTGAGCCTGTCCTGATTTGAATCATGAAATAAGATACATGGAAGGGGATGGGCTCTAATTTAAGAAACTAATGACTGAATTGGTGAAAACAGAAACAGCAGAAATGTTTCTGCATGTGCAAGCACAGAAAATCCTACTTGCCTCCTTGTGAGTAGGGAGGATATTAAAAACATTAACATTTTTTTTTTTTTTTTTGTGAAACAGGGAGGGGAACCCATGACATGAGAAATGATGATACAGCTAATAGGGGACCTTTGATCTGCAGTGATGATGATGTGACTATATTTGACCCAAGAACTGGTACCTTTTTTGTCCTTCAGTTGAAAATCTGACATTTTACAAAATATTGCTCTTTCAAATGGCAGTTGTCAAGCTTTTTAAACAGGTGGAAGATCATTCTTTCAAGGAACTAGGCCTTCCCCGCCTTGCTATGGAGGGGCAGAGAACCTGGAAGAGGAGAAACACAGGATGGCTCTTCCTAGGAGCAGGGAAGAATCTCTTTGGTCTTGTTGTGTGAAAATAAATATTAGTTCATTTATTTTGTTGTTTTCATGCATAAATCATCTGCTAATTGCTCAGAATTATAAGGATAATACGTGGCTGTAGGTACACAAGGGAGGTTTTGAGTTAGATGAACGTGTTCAAGGAGAGCTTGCAAGCCTCTGCTGTGGGTATCAGTATTGTTTAAATTTGTTATGAGCAAGCCCCAGAAAGAATATTGTAGCATTTTTGTTGATACCACATAAACTTGGGTTTATCTCAAATAATAGAGAGTAAGAAGCAATGATAATCTCCATTTTAAACTATGTACTCTGTGAAATGAAACATCATGGAAAATTACTGGGTTTTGTCTCTGAGGAGCTTGAGCATGCTGATACAATGACATATTTAATCAGAAGGAATATATTTAATAAGAAGGATTTATGTGTCAAAAACTGCAACTAAATTACACAAGAGCTGCTTAGACATACAAAGACACAAAATTTACACTTTCTATTCCATTTCTATGAAATGAATATTTAAAGGTCAAGAAGAAAGGCTAGTATTTGCATTTAAATGGAGATATTTTAAGTTGAAATGGTGATTGCTGACCTCTGTCCTGACTCAAGTGGATTTTTGTTTTGTTTTTAGGACTGAGAATAAGGCACAAAAAAAAAATAGGTTAAATTACTATAAATCAGTAAAACGGTACAACTAGTCTCAGCTTCTGCATTATTACCACCTATTCGCACATATTTGGTCTTCATCAAGCTATTCTGTGCTTTGTGTTGTTTTAAATAATGCTTGACCTCTAACCATAGCCACTGTAGGGTCTTCTAAAGGGGAATACTTTACAAATTCAAGGAATCTGTAAGAAAATAACACAAGAAAGTGCCAATCCACATGTTGAAGCGCCTTGTTTTCTCGGAGCAGACACATTTCTCAGTGTGTGCATGAGGCACTTGAGAAGTTTATGCTGTTCATAGGTCTGAGGTTCAGCCCTAAACACACTCGAGAGAGTTACAACATTTTCTTTGTGCACTGGTGGTGCACAAAGTGATGTTCCACCTTTGGAGCTACACCAAAGCATCTCAAGGATTCAGGTTTGATGGGAAGCATGTTTTCCTTTCTGCCTACTTGGTGCTGGTGGGTGGCATGTTGGTTGCCTGTAGCTGCATATCTCCATACTCAGCTCTGTGTTCCAGTTCCAGCAAGTGGTGCTTTACTGCGCTGTGTGCTCAGAGGCTGAGGCCTGTTCCTCACATTAGCATGCATTGAGTGAAAACACTGACTAAAGATTGGTTTTCCCATTGAGTGAAAACACTGACTAAAGATTGGTTTTCCCATTCTCCTCATGTTCTGTGAGAGATGTAGGCTAGACAAAAGGTGAAGATACAGCTGTGACTTCTCTGTTGGTCCCAGCTTGGGCCAGGCTGTGTGAATACAGAAGTCACAATCCTGAGACTCAGGATTCACCGTTCCGGTGCTGATGCCTGTTCTGTGGTAGCACTTCAGGTACTTCAACTTGCTCTGTGTACCAGGTTCTTGAGGGAATTTTCACTTTTTGTCACACCACTTACAAGTGTGTGCAGAAAAAATGCCATGTTACCTTCTGAGAACTGCCTCTGAAATGTCACCTGCATCACCTTCTGAGCTGTCAAGAGTGGCAGAAAAACTTTCACTTATTTGTTAAAGAGCCTCCTTGCAGCAGGGGTTTGCTGTGTTGGAAGTAACGCAGTGGAAAACGCACAACCTGAAAGAGACTTAAAAGGTGCTACTATTTAAAAAGAAACCTGCTATTCTTAAAACTCTAATAAGTTACAACTGTATGCTCATGCAGTATATTATACTGTAGGTGATCTCTGTAACTAGGTAGCATTTAGATTACCTGTATATTTACTCTTTTTAAACATAGGCTATATATTTCAAATTTGCTAGAGAAAGGAGTAGTTTCCGATATTTCACTGCTGACATCTTCCTGAAAAATTCTAGCGTTAAAACCACATAGTTGTGACTTGTTTTTATAATTCTGAAATATGAAATACTCTTACGAACTATATGGAGCTACCTGTCCAGACTAGCATCTGCACATAGTCAGAAAACTGGAGAAAAAAAACACAGCAGGAAAAGTTTTCATTACCCCTTGGTAATGATAATATCTTAAGACTTATTGGTAATAAAATTTTCAGCTAGAAATATGAGGTTTTAATTGATCCTGCCCTTTTAATAAATCATGTCCAGGCTTAAAGATGCCTGTTCCCACAGACTTGAGTAGAGGTGAAGGGTCAGCTCTCCTTGTAACTGCTTGCCTCTTGAAAAACGAAGAACTCCTCCTTTGCTAAACCCTCAGTTATGGGCAAAACAAGATACTGAATTTCTAGTTTCATCTGTGCTGCCTCATGAGTGACTTCCAAAGCTGCCAGGGTGACTCCTGTTTTTTTTTCAGAGAACACTGCATTGCGGTATATTTTGGTCTTGAGCTGTCAATACATTTTTTCAGTCAGCAACATACTTTATTACTTTCAACATGACTTCTAGAGTCTTGCTGCTCTGGGAGGAGTGTTTCTTGCCTCATGTTGTTTTTGAATTATTAATCATATTAGTTATGATTAATACCGATCAAGGCTCTTCATTTCCTGATGTCAGTTTTGTAGTGAGCACCCCATCTCCCCATCATGGACTTTTTCTTTCCTTATTAATGCTGAGAGATGCCAGAGCTCATGGCTGAGCAGTCAAGTAACTGAAAGTTCACAGTTTCCTGCAGTTGCATTCCCTAGTGTCAGAATTCTGCCTGAAGAGATGCTGCTTGAGTGCTGGTAAGAATGTTTTGAAAACTAATGAGTTTACTTTGCATGTGTGGACCATTACATCTGTATGTAAATACAGTGATTATTTGATGTTCAGCTGTAAAAGGAGTCAATCTGCAGAAGAAACGTAGAATATGTTGATAAATAGATTTGAAGCCTGCCACCTTTATTTCATCAAAGATTTGTCATGTTTTTTGATACCTGCTGGCTTTTGGGGCGATACAGGAAAAGGTACATGTTTTTGCTGGTTAACTGTCCATCATGGTAGCAGCTGGAGCCAGCATAAGTGTTCTTACATGAGTAAGATTGACATCTCCTGAACAAGAACTTAAACTGAGTTGTACTTTTCAAATTTTGAGTATCCAACACTTACTGTTGACCTTGGGCTTAACCATTGGAAGGGTTTTTCTGGATGGTGTGTATATTAAACCCTCAGTGTATCTGTAGACCAACCTCTTTACCTTAACTGTGTTACAGGAGGTTACATTGTTTGTTTAAAACAGCATGTGCTTGTAGACCTAAAGTCTTTATCTACTAAAGAATATTTCATATGTACACACGAACACATAAATATTTCACTGTCAGGAAGTAACAACTTATCCTGTTTTAGCTGAGGAAGGTGAGACTGTTTAAAACCCAAGATTGTTAGTATAGAAGCTTCTAAATTCAGGGCTCATTAATCAATTTTACAATCAGAGCAGCAAAAATAAAAAGTGTATCATCTAGAGCTGTGATTATTTCCATCAACGACAGCAGTTTAAAATGTGACTTGTGTAACTAAGGTAGTAAGTAGGAAATTAAAAAAAGAAAAAAATTCCCCCAAGACTATAACATTTTAAATTGGAGGTGATATAGCAAGCGGGAAGCAGACAGGAAAACTTACGCTTCTTGCTTTTTGTAGAGTGAAGAGTGAACTTTTGACATGCTGACTTAGAGTCTTCATCTGAATTTGCCTAATTTGAGATGCTTTAGCTTCATATCTTCTGACATTCACCCAGGACCCAGTTACTTCTGGCCAAATTCATGAGTCACAGGAATCCTTCTATTCATCTCAGCCAAACCCATTTTTTACAAGGTGCACTAGCATTTCACATTTCTACTGGGGACATTTTTAAGGGGAAGAAAATAAATTAAGCAATAAAAGTAAGAAGATAATTGTCAGGAAAGTGAAACAACAAAAGAGAAAAAGTGATTTAAGCAAAAGAAGGAAAAGCCAGCTAGGAATTACTTGTGTTTTCTCTGGTCTACTTTCATTAACGTGGAAACCAACTTGCTGAAGAAATGAGAACCTCCTGTGTTACTCTATGGAGAGAAGAAATAGCAGAAAACATTTGCAGTGCTGTGAACCTGGTCTTACTGCTTTTGTTTTGATTTCCCATAGTGCTAATAGCTTAGAAAACAGCAATAAAGATGGACTGTCTGCTGCCATATCTTATTAAACACTCCATGTTGATCTGACCTGAATGAGGTGGCTGGGCAAGGTGGTTTCTGACACCCTCCAGAGTACAAAAGGGACCAACAACCTTCTTAGTTTTATGAAAACAATTGAAAGAAATAGTGAATTGTTTTTTCTTGGTATCATGTGGAAACAACAAGGCAGGAAAAGAGATTCTCAGTTAGTTTAACATGGGAAGCAGATCAGACATTGCTACCAAGAGGCTCCTGAGCCACTGTTCACAGAGCTGCCCATGTCCTGAGATTATGTTTCCAGGACAACCATTCTATATTGTGCATTTTTGAATGGTGTATTTTGTATTAAAAAGTATTTAATATTAATGGAGATTCTGATTTTTTGTGTGTCTTTCAGTGGTATTTTGAAATACAGATGAAGTTCAGATTGGGCCACATTGACATAGAGTAAATCTGCAATGACTTAGAAAACATTAGTGAAGTCACTGACCTTAAATTTTGCATATGTGATCCTGTTGAGGTTTTAAGGTTTCTGTAAATCTTTCTTAAATAAAAAAAAAAAATTAAAAAAAAAATCTTTCTTAAATAAACAAAATAAACAACTTTCTATTGTCCAGTACTTAAATATTCCCAAGCCTGGGAAAAGTTCAGTTAAGTGCAACATTCCTGTGGTTGCACAAACATGTACACCATCTGGAGCCAACACCACAAGCAGCACAAACATGGCAGGCTGCGTGCTTGGCTGTGTAATGATGCGAAATCTCACAAACTTCTTTGTAGTGATGTTTGGAAACCATAAATATAACAAAACATAAAGCTGTCACAGTACATGATAGTGGCAGCCTACTGAGAAGATAATCTTCATGCAATTAAGGTTGTTCATAGTGGGTTTTGGCCAGTAAATTATTGTAAATTGAACATGCAGCAGCAATAGAGACACATCAAATACCCAGGTCTCCAGCTGCCATAAGATGCATATGCCAGGCAGTCACTTTTGCAATTACAAACACTGTAGAGGTCTCAGTTACTCAGATATTTTTGTTTTTTTTTTGTTACCTTTGTATGGACATTATTTCTGTGGAAGAATAGACTAGCATTGTCAAAATAAACCACTGGAAAAATGAGTCCTCTAATCTTGGCTGATCTGCAGAAACTCTCACTGAGTACTCATCTTCACAGCCTTGTACTTCCAATTTATTTTAAAATATATTTTAAACATTTTTAACACGGCTTACAGATTTAAATATAAATATACAGAGATGTGTATGACACATTAGGTGACAATTTCCCCCTATATCTTGACTTCATTGTGTGATGTCAAGAATAATTTGTTAAAATTTTCTTACTGTGAATGGATTTAGGTCCTGTGAAGTTTGAAGTCTCCTTTTTGCTCCATGTTCAGCTTTTAAAAAAATCTACTTGATAATATGAGGATTCTAACTTAGTCTGACAGATCAATAGAAATTTAACATTGTGTTGTCTATCCTTTTTATGTTTCTTTTCTGCCAATCAAAATACTGCCACATGGACAATGTCAGTCATCAAATAGCATTAGGATAGGTTTCCTCATGAGTTTTGGCTGTCAGCAGCATGTATGGAGCATAACACAGGATGGTTTCAAATTCCCTCGGCCCCGATACATTACTCAACAGGAGAATAGGTCTTGATCCTTTCCCCCTTAATTTTAAATAATGCTTTTCCCAATACATGCTAGATCTTTATAGATTTTATTTTAGATTTGCTTATGATACAAGATCCTAATGTGGTCACATGTTCTGTACAGGATTTTCCTGTGCATGGCCTAAATTTTGATTTAGAAGCTAGTACGTTGGAATGAGTATATAAGAATACAGTTAGCTATTAATGTTTAATGTCATCAAAAACTTTGCTATAACCCCTTATGCATGGACTTGCAAGAAGAATGACAGACACTAAAGAGAAGATTTAATTAGATGTCAGCTTTGATAAACTAATTTGTTTAGAGACGCATCTGGCAAAAAGTTGGATTGTACTGCAGGTTCCTGTTTGTATCTGACAATTTACATAGGGCTGCCTTCATCTGCTCTCCCTTCCTGATCTGATTTCTGTCTGTGGTCCATCTCATTCCTGTAGCAGGCATTAGAGCCCAGAGAGAAGCCTTAACTTTTGTTGTCTTCACCTTTCAACTGATTTCAAGGAACCAGACTTCCATGGAAAAGCTACTTGCCCTGGACATCTGGTACTTGCTAATTGATTTAGTTTAAGCAGCACCATCCTGATCTGCCTGGATAGATACTGAAAGCATCCATGGGGCTGCTAGTGGTGGTGACAGGGATGAAAGGAATTTGAATATTCAAATTCAAAGAGATCTGCAAGCATTAGTGGGAGCAAGAGAGAATCCTGACAGGGATTCCCAATCCTGAGAAGGCCATCAAAGGCAATGAAATTTTTATCTCACTGTGAGCCTGTGGCTACAAAAGTGGGTCACATTTGAAAAAATATGTCGGTGTTCCATATACTTTGTCAGCTAGGACAGAAGATGTCCTGCCTTACTTAGACCTCTTTCAAAACCAACTAATTTAAACAGGACCTGAGGATATGAACCATAAACTAGAAAAGGTCCATGACCTCTTTCATCCTGCTTGACCAGCAAGAGCTGCCCTGTCTCTGAGGCTGTGCCAATCATACTTTCTCATTACAGCTTTGCATTGTGTTAAATGTTGTTTTAATTAAAAATAAATAGGCAAAAATTACTCCTTAGAAGTGGTATCCCAGGAACAGAATTCTTCAGGGTATTTTGCTAAACATAGTCTTGTTTTCATCAATTTTGCTGGCAGACCTGGAGGATAGGTGTCAATTCTGTGATCTCAGTTATGTATGTTAAAGCTAAAGGAATAGTTAAAAGGTTACAGCCAAAATTGACCTTAAAGTTATTTGATGTTCAAATCTTTCATGTGTTGACAGGCCTGCTCAAGTGAAGGGTGCTACTTCAGCAGGAGTTTTCCACTTCTCTGTAATGCTTACCCTCCTCTTAAAAATCTCACATTCAGATTGGATTTTATGGGGCTGTTGCCTTTTAGCTTCTGGATAAATCAAACTGGGTCCTCCATAATACTCCATGGATCCCAATGAATACACATTTTAAAGTTAGAATAGATGGTTACATTATTATCAGGACAAATTTGTTGTCCAGGATGTGTACATTTTCCCTCAGTAGATATGTGAGTAGTGCTCCCATCTGTAGGTGATTAGTTAATTCTTATTAGGCCTAAATGTTACGGTTCTTTGTTGTGCCCATTCCACCAAATAATATATACCTTCAGATAAACCCGAATGCCTTATCTTGTCCTTTCAATTGACAGCCTTCACAGTATGGAAATGGTTAAGCCCTAGGAATGCTTAATCATTCCTTAGCCAAGGATGGAATTTATTCAAGATGCACTGTTCTGTATGGGTCTTACACTGAAGTATGTCAGAAATGTCCAGCATTTCAACAAGCACGGAATTGAGCAATGGGAGTAATTCCTGTCACTTTTCTTTGTTCCCTACTTCCATCACTAGTGGGAGAAAGGTGTGGGGACCAGAATTCCATTTCTGCAGGGTCTTCTGCTGCTTTTCTTCGTGTGCGTGAGCTGCTTCATCCCTAATTATGTGCTAGGTTTGGTGTGCAGTTATGAGCTTGATCATTTTGTCATGGCAAACCTGTGCCAACCCCACTTTTTTTTTTTTTTTTTTTTTTTTTTAAGTCTCGTTTTGTAGCTTAGCCTTGCCAGCCCAGAGTCTTTGGGTTTTTCTTTCTGAATCCCTGAAGTTTGTCTCCATCGTTTGTGAGAGTCAGCATGGTATAGCGGTTAGGTAATAAATCTGGGTTCCTGGCTCTGGCTCAGACTTCTCATGTGTTCTTGATAAATCATTTTCCCTTATTGCCTCAATTATGAAGCAAAAAGAGGTAATATTTACTTACCTCAGAGGCACTGTAAAGTTAAAATGCTTGAAAGCTCTTTCACCTATTTCTCTGGCTAGTTATGTGTCTTTTGTCTTTGTGGTGTTTTTGCTTCTATACTGAACTTTGTCGTTGGTGTCTTTTTCCCCCCACTTTTCCCCCTCAGTGGCCACTACCCATTTTAAAATAATCACAGTTATTTTCTCTACAGTGGAGGGTTACAGTCCCTGGCTTGTGACCTGTCACTCTATGGGTCATCCTGAAACCCTTATCTTGGAAAGTCTTGTTGAATCTTTTATTATGCTGCAATTCTTTGGTGGTTTTTTTATGTCCAAACTTTGCAAAACTGCGGCTTTGTAATGTGTTTCTGCTTTGTTAGTTTTCAGTTAAGTTCTCATAGAAAGGTTCAAAGCCACAGTGCCCTTTCATATATTCTACTTGTGCTTTTTTCTTTCACTTAACCTTTCTATATTGGTTTAAGAAGCATCTCTAGGAAATTGCACTCTATTCTCTGTTAGGGAACAGTGAGTTGTTCAGTGGTAATTACCTCCTTACAAATTCACCTGTATTTTTAAACAAAGCAAAACCTTTTAAGTTTTGAGGCAGAGTAGAAGTGCCTGAACACCTGAGCTACTTCAATACAACTGTTTGTGCAGTTGTATCATCAGTGAACGCACATTTTATGTTCCACCATGAGTGCCTGTCACAGGGACTATGTAAAAGACAGATGGAAAAACAGTTGTGTGAAGAGGAATATGCTTGAAAGTTGAGTACTATTGTTCTTTTTGTTTGCACATTTATTTTACATGATAGATTTTTAAAACAACAAATCCATAAAATTTGGGCTTCTTTTATTCAACTTCCTTGGGACATGAACTACCACCTTTTGAAGATATTTTAAAGTAAATCTGGGTCTCTCCTCTGTATTAATTTTTGTACTGATAAACTATTACAGATATTTTTAAGTTTTAAGGAGATTAATCTGCACTGCCTTTTAATGAGGTTATGCCTATTTAAAATGCACTAATGATACTTGTTAGGATTGCAGGTGAAAACAGTCCTGTCCCTGGTCACTCAGGGATGTACAGCCACACTGTTACTGTGAAATATGCTGTCTGGCTTTTGGGTTTTTTTCATCTCTCCCCACTGCTGAAAAACTTCAGATTTCAATTTTTTTGGCCCGCACTCCATACTGTCCCTGATAGAAATTGGAGAAATATTTACTTCAAATCCAGATCCTGTCAGGAGTTGCGGGCTTAATCAACAGACCCCATGAGAGATTACTAGAAATGTGATTTAAGGTCTCAAGATTTAGACATTTTCTGCAATCCTTTGACTTCCAGGGCATGTGGTGGAGCCTCTTAACCCTTAAAAGTTCTCTCCATCTCTCTGCCTCACAGGCGTTAGGATTTAGTTTGACATACCTTTCAATCTCAAAGGATTTTGAATCTCGCAGAGCAGATTCAGACCTACAGAGCACAGAATCATGGCAGGTGCTTTTATTTTTAGCAACAGGTCTGTTCAGAGGTGGTTCATTTAATGATCCTGTCTCTGTCTAGGGTTCCTGTTCCTCTGTAACTCTCCCACAGTGAGGAAGTCTGATAGTTTGGCATTTGGAAGCTAAATCAATAGCATACATTCAGGAGGATAGAGATCTGCAAGCATCAGTGGGAGCAATTCTTGCTCCCATGCCACTAACTCTTGTGCCTTAAACACTGAGTGAGAGACACTTGCTTGAACTGAATTGTATGTGGGAGTTCAGTGCTTGTAGTTAGTCCCCCTTCCGTAGTGTTAACTCTAAGGTATCAATTAGAATAATGATTATGCTGTTTAAACAGCACCTGTTTTTTTCCCTTTTTCCTATTTTGATTTGGCACTTTAAAAGCCAGTGATCAAGTTATTGCTTTATTAATGTAGATTTGGTGAATATACTAACTAATGACTTCAGAATTTGATGTGACGTGAATGTTCTATTAATGCAGAGGAAAAATTAGGCTATCATCCCTGTCAAGCAAGAAACAAAGGGATGATAAATGGGGCGAATAGTTATCCTAGCTCCATGCAGCTTCACGCAACTTTGAGGTACCACCCTGAAATTATAATTTGAAGAGTTATTTGTAGAATGAAAAAAAGAATGAAATGAGGCAGCACTTGCCATATATTAGATCCCTGAATGACAATGTAATGGGACTTTCCTGGGCACACAGGACAGGGAAGTCATCTTGTTTTAACTTCAGCATCCATCACTGGTGGTTACTGCATGCAGTGTTGCAAATGAGAGTTAATGTCACAGTTTTCAGGAAACTTGAGCTTTGTCTTGCCTTTTTTTTTTTTTTTTTTTTTTTTTTTCCATTTAAAAGGCAGTAGATTCCCCCACAATGAAATTGCATCTGCCAAGTGTTAGAGAGCTGTTCTGTAGCATCTGCAGCATTATGCTAAGGACTGCTTTAAGGTCTTCCCTCCTTCAGGTACCCTTTAATAGAATGAATACTGCAACCATTTGTTTCAGAGGTATATTCCTCTAAAAGGTTTCTTTATTGATTTTTTTTTTCCCAGTGTTCCCTTTCTGTAATTTCTGTGGAGTTTAATTATTAGCTCCAGGTATCCTGATTGAAAGCCAGACTATAAGAAATGGAGGTTTAAATTGAGACTTGTCTTTTGAAGCACTGTAAAATAGTTTTAATATAGTTGCTATAATTTATGTTTTTCTGTTTACACTATTGGGTAAATGAGACAAAAATGAGAGCTTCTGTCTGAATTTTGGTCTATGAAGCCAGAGTCCCAGAGCAAATGTCTGTGTGATTAAAGTGGTATTGAAGCATTATTAAAAAGCTGTAATTTCAAATATTTTATGCTTTGTTTCACATACAGTGCATCTACAGTGAAGATTAGTTTCTTAATGTAATTCTGGTGCTTGCACTCTACTGAAGTCAAAGAAACTTTTCACTGGTCCCTGTTGGCTTTGGATCAAGCCCTTGGTTTAAAGTATTGATTAAAAGAGAAATTCAATCTGAATGGAAATCCAAGATAATTGATACAGCAAATGTGGTGAATTAGTAAAAAGAAAAAAAAACAAACACAAAAAAGTAGCTCCCAGAAGATTACATCCACAAATGTAATTTGTTCTTTTGATTTGACAAACCTGGTTCCAGGTGCTTTTTTTAGAAGCATCTAAGTAGTGATTTTGTCTGTACCTACCCATGCTTGGTTTTCTCCTCTTTATTCTTTTCCTAATAACTCTGCCATTTAATATATTTTGTTTTCCTAGTATTTATTAGATCGCTATGCAGTAAAAATATGATCAGAAGAGACTTAATTAAGGGCTGCTGCAGCTGCTGAATCTTTGAAAACAATATACTGTAGCAGTGAAGATTGTCAACCACCCCAATAAAAGAGGATGTGCCTACTGGGAGAACCAATATTGTCACTTAAAATCTGGTAGCCTAGGAGGGAAAATCAGAATGGTTCAAAGTGTTTGTTGTATTCCTGTCTTTCCTAAATCACAGTCCTCAACAATACAAATGCATGTTTAAAAGGAAAAGGGAAAGCAGAATGGAGTAGCTTCTCAAACAGCTCCCTGAGGTCTGCCATATCTAAATACTGTGAATGAAAACTACTGAATTAAATTCATGCAGTCTGTTCAACAAATCATATGCTTATAATACCTGGGTTTTTATAGCGTTGGGAGCATTATGCAGCAGAGAAAACAACTCAAAAATAATGTAAATCCAGGAAACATCACAGAACTTTGTTGTGCAAGCCTGCTACGTTTCAAGTCACGTTGATTGGACAGACCAATACTTGTAGTTTAGAAACTAAATTTCAACGGAGTAAATAATGTTTTATATACCCCTTAAGGTGGCTGACATTTCAATCATCCAGATTAGTAAAATAAAAGGAATTTGAAGGACATCTAAAACTGAAGTCTAGGTGGAAAGAAGAATAATGTGTATATCATTTGTTGCAGCCCTGCCCTCTGGGGATACGGTCAGGTTTTGATCAACAGACAGAAATTCAGAAGAGAAGGATGCATTTTAGGGATGTACTCTTGATGATGGTTAGCCCTCCCTCTCTTACACAACACAGCCTTTTCCCCGTGTACCTTTTTTCTTTGGCACATCTATCGTGTCAGGAAAATCTATAACCCTTTTGACAGGAAAGCAGAGTGCTGCTGAATCGATCACTTCATTAGGCTGCAGGTGAGACTCCTTCCTAACACATCGAGGCCAAAAGATTCCTGGCCTCGTCTTCAGGTAGGAAGGAAGCTTTGAAGATGTGCAGTGTGCAGAGAAAGCGTGTGTAAAACAGAAGACCTTGTATTTTGGCTTTTTATTAAGCCAGCTGTTCCACTGGTGAAATTAACACGGCGGGGAAGTAGTTAGAAGACAAAGAGAGGAGGAGAGGGAGGAGTTCTGTATCCTTACATACCCAATGGTTTAGTCATGCACAAATCACAGTGCATCTCTTCAAAATGCAGTTCATAGTCTTAAAGTTCAGTCCTGCTCCTGGGAAGGGCCAAAGTGAGATGCTATTTTACTATAACTGTATGCTTTAAAAATTATGACACCCATCACTGAAGGGTGGTCCTGCTGTCCTACAGAAACACCCACATTTTGTCTTCGTGAAGACACAATCATGTTCTCCCAAACAGATCAAATGGAATCTAATACAGGTTTACTTTCCTTAATGTTCTTTCCAAAGAAAGAAGGAAAATATGTGCCTAATGGTAGACATAAGGAAGGGAAAGCACAGTTAGTTTTTTTCCTGGGAGAGCTTGTTCTCATCATCTAATGTATCTCTAAAAGGGGGGTTTTGATACTCAGTATTTGGTGGTTTTCATTTCTGAATAGTCTGTTGAAACCTTTGGTCCCCAGGTTCTGCTTTCTAAACAAGCACGAATACACTAAAAAAGAAAGATTAGCGGTAATTTTTCTATTCAGAAGTTGAGGTGAGATCACTTTTCTTTTCAAAATATTTGTGTTTTTAAATGCCGTTGTGTATGTTTGCTGGGTATTAGATGTTATGTCATTCCATCTGATCAATTACATTCCAGAATCATTGCCAGAGAAGATATATTGTATTAGTAGTCAAGTATTTTTTTTTTAAATTCTTTCAGTCTGAGTTTGTCTGTCCTCACTGAAAATTCTGTAAATTCTATTATATAAGTCTGTGATTTTAGGCAGAGCTGGTCAAGAATTTTCCAGTATCATTTATTTTCTTTTTAGAGATCACCAGTTCTTCAAAATAGAAACATTTTCAAGACGTTTATTTCATATGCAGCTGATGGACCGGAATTAGTAATTCAGATGTTACTATTCTGTTACCTTCTTTTAAAAGTTTAATAATTTCTTAATTTTCTACCTGTTCATAGTATTGATTGGTGAATCAGGTGTGTTTCCCTGAGTCTTTGCAGTTAAAATTTCAGTGGTCCTTGACAAGGGAAGAAAGTATATTCAGGAATAAATTATGGAAAAATTCTTGATAGATAAACCAACTTAGAAATTACTTTGCTTTTCTTCATATCAACTTATCTATGCAAAAGAAGTACTTTATTCAGGAATGATACATGAAGCTTCGATACATGAGCAAAATGATAAACTTCTGATTTTCCTTTGCTGTTATTTTATTTTTACTAGAGAATAAAAGTGTCTCTGAGCATTCCCCATAATGCTTTTGAATAGAAGACCAATGAAAGTGTGTCTAATAAATTAAGAAATAAGTTTCATTCCTGTATTCAAAGGGGAGTTTAATGAGTTTTTCACATAGTAAACTGTAGTGGTTTTTTTACGAACAAGCCTACCATGCTTGTGGTGAAGACTATGTAAATTACACTGATGCATATTTATTCATGTACTTCTTGTGGGAATATATTTAGGGGCCTATAAGCATATATCAGAATTTGTTACAGGGAAGGGAACTTTTGAGGAAGGCTTATTATCCCAGGAGTGGAATTAAGGTGAAATTAACAAGTAATTGAAGTTATCTTTGATCATGATTTTTCATTCCCTTTTTTTCCCTGCTCTAAGGAAGTGAATATTTTTGATGTTCAGTAGAGCAGTACAATGCAGCACAGAGAGGCATAATGCTGAATTTTCATAATAATGTTTGTAATGCAAATGAGGGACACTTCAAAACCAGGTTGATTAGCATTTCTTAATAAATTGCCAGTCTCCTCCTTTTTTCTTCATTAATTCTCTCAGCAGATTACATAGCTAGATTTTAGCATTGGTGAATGTGAAGTGTGCAGTGGCTTCTTGTGATATAATTATTTGGTGGCTCTAAATAGTTTCAGATTGTGCGTTTACAGCACTTCCTCCAGCTCTAAAGCTCTACAGTGAATTAATGAGCTGCTTGTCACCTCTGGGACCTTTCCTTTGAAATCCAGTCTGGCTTCATGTGAACTGATACCATTGCAGGCCAGCAGCTGGGAAAAGGTTAGAAAATGAATGAGCTCCAGGGACATGGCTGAACTTCCACAGGAGCATATATTTACTTTAGTGCTGTTTTTTGGAGATCAAACCTGGGGAAATGCAGAGCTGCTTGCAGTGCCTCCCACTGAGCACATCAGACAGCCAGAGTATTCCCCATGGTGTGGCTCTTGGTGGTGTGCTCTCCTCTTCCTTCCTTCCCTAGGTCCTGCAAAGGAGTGTTGGCAACACAGCCCCTTGAACAAACAAGTGGCTCCTCCTTTCTATGCATCATTCAGGTTTCTTCCTAAATATTTTTGTTGTCTTTTCAATGGCCAAAGACTCCTCTTTTTCCCTCTTATCCTTTATTTAATTTAAAAAATAATTTGTTCTCTTCCTTATCTCCCAAATCTTGCTTTTGCTCAGTGTGTGTTTTTTAGTCTCCTTTTCCTCTGTTGTTTCCCAGTGGGAGACCCAACAAGCAATCTCCCCTGCCAGACACCTGTGAGGAGCTATCTGCTGCCCTTTTTTTATTCTCATTAGAGAGACTTCAGAGAATGAAATGCTCATTGTGCTGCTTTGATTTTAGAGGAGAAACAAGCGTGACATTGTGTGAGCTTTCAGTTGAGAGCATCAGTTGGTGAGCATAAGTCCCTGTCCAGTTTTGATTCCAGCTGAGCATCGCTCTGCTGGTCAAATTACTTTTCCTGACTGCTCAAGGCAATAACAAACTGAGTTTTCAGGGACTGTTTAAATGATATGTGTAACTGTGATAAGCATTCAGATTGCACAGCTGAAGTTGGAAATCTAAAAGCTGTGGAATGGAATAATAGATTCATAGAACAATCTGGGTTGGAAAGGGCCTTTAAAGTTCACATAGCTCAGCCCCTTGGAGGGGGCATCTTCAACTAGATTAGGTTGCTCCGAGGACAAACTGCAACTCCTGAATGTCCCTGGAGAAGCTCTGAGTTAGGGATACTTCCATATGCTCTAATTTTTGGGTCTTTTTGCTAGTGGTTCCCAGCACGGGGCTGGATGGCTGTGATCACACTCTGTAACTACATAACATAACTCAATATTGCTGCTTCTAACATTCTACACAGGATTTTTTTTTTTTTTCTCCAAATAGGAATGTAGAAATAATGTATAACCCTTCCTCTCATTAAGATGGTCCTGGAGTCTTGTCTTTATTAGTAAATTGTCTTGGCAATCTTGTTCCTTTAGTGTGTGTTGATTTTGATGAGGTAGTTAATCAAAAGTCTGTTTAAGCCATTTTGTGGGCCTTCTGTCATTTTAGCTGGTTGTAGATTGCTGCTGAGAAGTCAAGCCAAGGCTGGAAGCTCTGTTCTCTGATTTCCCTTCCAATACTGCAGGAAAGTCATGTGTTGCTCTCCTTTCTCACTAACAGAGTCACTTAAATTTAACATTTAGGATAAACCCATGGTTTGCACTATTGATGATTACTTAAGCTCTTTGCTTTTGATTTTGTGTGGGATCTTAACCATTTTAAAAAGAAATGCAGCTCCAAGGAGCTGTGTAGTTTTACAACTCAACAGTGTGTGGCAAGTTACAATGATGACTTTTGCTGTCCTGTCCTTTTTTATTGGATTTGAGAAGAGAGGGAGGTGTATTATTTAAAAAATACTGTTGGTAGATTAATTGAGTGAAGGAAATTTATTTGTAGAATTACCTTAATTTTAAGAAAAACGTTGCTTTATTTTTTCCCCTTCCCTTTAGGATTTGAATTGGAGCCACAGCAAATCATGGTTTGGAAGGGACTTCTGGAGATCATTGGGTTTCTTTCTGTTGGAGGAATTAGATTTGGTTATTCAGGACATTACCAAGCTGAGCCTCAATTTTTTCCACCAAGAAGATTCCACCACTTCTTTGAGGGATCTTTTCCAAAGTTTAGTTGTTCTCATTGGAATATTTCCCCCCCTGTATTTACCTGTACTTTCCCCTGCAGCAACTTGTGCCCATTACCTATGTTTTGAGATAATATATCCTGATGGGAAGAGTACCTCTGCTTTCTCTATATGTACATTTTTTTAAGGTAGTGGAAGTTATAACTAGATCTTCTGAGCCTTTTCTTCTCCAGCCCAGTTCCTAAAACTTTTCTTCCTATGAGAAATTCTCCAATTCTCTAATCATCCTGGTTGCCCTTCACTGGACCCTATCCAATCTTTCAGAGTCTCTCTTGAAAAGTTGAGGGCACCAAAACCAGACAATCATTCCAGGAATGACATAACGTGCTGAACAGAGTACAGAAATCACATCCCTTGGCCTGCTGTGGTCTAGGACAGGGTATCCTTTGTTGCCTCAAAGGTGCTCTGCTGACTCCCATTCATCTTGCTGCCTGCCAGGGCCCCCACGTTTTTTGCAGCAGAGCTATTTCATGGACTTGTTATGTCCATGTTGTACAGCTGGTCCCTAACTCAGCTCTGCTCTATAACTCCAGGCATCACCAGCCTGTCTGGTTGGAGTGGAGTTGGGTCATGACTTTTGAAATGGGAGGTGCTGGGAGGGAATTACTTAAACTGTGAGTATTCTGGAGGAAGGCCAGGATGTGTACACCCACACAACCCCTTGTCTGCAGTGCTCAGATACTAACGAAGGGAACTGGTGGTTTAATTTCTTTATGCCTACAGGAGCAATCTGGTTTTTGATCATCAAGTAATTGTAAGTGTATGAACTGCTTCTGTGTTACTTCAAAATGCCTGCCTGGCTTCAGACACTCCTGGAAGTGCTGTAGGAACTTGCCAGACTGCCTGGCTTTTTTCTCTCCCTTTTGCAAGATGACCTGCTCTCTTTGCCTGTCCTCCAAGCCAGGCATCGAGCTCCCAGCTCCAAATCCAGAGACAAGGGCCGTGTGAGTGTGACCCTTCTGAGCAGGGCGCAAGGGCTCAGTAGAGTGGTTTCCAGGCCCACCTGGACTGGAGCACCAAGTAATCCCCAGTCTGTTAAGAAAGACCTGTCTTATTTCTCACAGTGCCTTACCTAGCATGGCACGAGAGGGGAGGAGGCAAGAGGATGCACTGCACAGCCTCCCCAAGCACCCAGTGTGGCTTGTTCATCCTCTGCTACTGCCTCCAGCAGCTTCCTTATGAAAGTTTTCTTGGAACATAGGCAGCAAACTCAGTCTTTGTGCAGCTCTGTCAGCCATTATGTTACAGATTTATTGCCAAAATTCTGATCATTTACTGAGCTGACAATTGAATTCATTTGTTCCCTGGAAAATGGGGCTGTGCTGCCTGCCACATTAAGGTGAAACAGCTGGAAGAGCTATGGGAGGATAAGCTGGCTCAGAGCATGAGGCTGGGATGGGAGGGCTGCCCAACCACAACACACACTGCTGGCTGGCTAAGAAGGAGCAGTGATGGAACTTCTGCTCCCTCCTGTCCTTTTACCCAAAACCTAATGACTCAGTGTGTTGTCAGGTGGTCTGGACAGCACTGCAGGAAGGGCTAAGAAACCAAAAAGCTATTATTGACTGTGAAGAACTTTATACCTGAACTACTTTGAGAATCTGAGGATCTTTTGATGCCTTGTATCACTTGAAGCAGTTACATGGGACTCCTGATAGATGAATGATGTGGGGCCAATCTCTCTGTTAAGCCTGTGGGCTATTTGTATGATTGCATTAGGTCAGTTCTAATCAGATCTTTTCCCCTATCACAAGCCAGACTCAATACAATGTAATCAGAGAAGAGCAGCAAGAATGCTAGCATGGCTTATTCTAATAGAGTAAAAATCAGCTTCACTTTTTCTTAGGCTGTTGCAGTAATTTATTTTAGCAATTAAAAATTAATTCGGTCAGAAATATGCTATAAAGGCATGATAGCATTGCTAAGAGCCAGAGCTAGGAAGCTTTCCTGGCTTCCCTTAGAGCCAGTGGTGAACCAAGAGATGGTCAGCATGGAGTCTTATACATTGAGAGGCACTCAATATATTCAACATCTGCATTCTTATTAGGTGCTCTGAACTTGACTCCTAATGACATTTTATATGTATGGAGAGGAAACAAAAAAGGAAAATATATAAATATAGCAATTTAGGTTTGAGAGGACAATAGCTTAGCCAGTCAATTAGCATTCACCTTCAGAAATGGTTTCTTTGTGTGGCTTATTTTATAGAAATCTTCAGTGAATAAAGAAAAACAGACACTGTTTCTCTGGTAACAAGTAAAGTGCAATGCCCTGTTTCAGTAATGGTGCAGAAACAATCCTTTTTTCCCCCCATCACTTTAAGTTTCAATTACTTGCCCTTCTCATTCCTTCATTCTTAACTTAAAACATATTCAAAATTGTGCTCACATTGTTTGATGAAGGTGAAATTTCAGAAAGTTAAATATTCGGAAACAGGACTAATTTGATTTATGTTAGCTGTCCTCCTGGGAGCATTGCTTTGCTTTCAGGTATAAAGACTAAGGAAAGTCAATCAGTTCCCATATATTCCCACTATTATAACCCCTGTATCTGATACTGCCAGAGAGTTTGGCCCAAGACCTAAGGGACTGTGCCTTTTGCAGGCCTGTGACTGGTGGGAAGGAGAAGACAGATGTTGTCATATCCTGATCATAAAACCAAAAAAGGATCTGAAATGCTTTATTTACCTTGACAGTGTCCTTGGCAGAGCTGGACAGGAATCTACTAAATGAAAAGAGTAGCTAGACCAAAGGGGAAAGAAAACTTGAGAGTATGGCCCCCAGTTTGATCCTGAGTTACAGTAATGCTGGAATATTTTGAACAGGCTAATGATGGATAACATATTCATGCTAAGAAAATATTTTGGTAAGCAAAATAAACCCCTCCAATTAGTTTCCACCGTGATTCATTTAGATGTAATTTTCAGTTGGACTTACATCTGGACTAATGTCAGTGCTGGAAGATCAGTTTGCTACTGAAGAATGTGAAATTGTATCTGGAAGGGCACTTCTGGTAGGAAGTGGGATCCATTTCATCAATTTCTTAGGAAATTGAGTTTTCAATTAAAATAAAATGAATTTATCTTCCTAGAGATAGGCCTGTAGAGACTTACATTTGGGTCATTATTCAAATATATACAAACAGATGGCTCCCATGTTTCTTTACTTATAACCTACCCAAGCAGAGCAAAAAGCCTCACCAAAAAGAAATCCCCACCAAAAAATAATGTCCACGTCTCGAATATCAAAACAGTTCCCTGAAACTGTACTGCCAGTCTAGGATACTTGTTCTGATCTCCCCTGGCATGTAAGAAGAGAATATTGAAATAGGTAGGCATGTTTCAGTGCTTGGTATTTGATATTTTAAAAAGTTATATTCTGAAAACTGTGGTCAAAGAAGGTCAGTAACTATTTTTTGAAGGCATGCAAAATGTTGTGGTCTGAGTTGGAGGAAATAACTTGGTATTATGTTAAGCTGGAAGCCTCCAGCAGAGCTTGGGAAAGGTGTGAAATTTTCCACTTGGGATCATTCCACACTTCCCTCAAAATATTCCCATTCCATGTGTTTATATATGGCTCTTGAAGTATTTGCTAACATGTGCAAAATTTCTGAAATGTTCAGTACTATTGAAAATGAGCCTTTCTGAACCAAGGTTCAGTCTTTTTTTCACAGACACAGTTAGATTTATGGCTGGGGTGGCAAGGGGTTTGTAAGCAAGGAGTTCATAGTTGCTCTCAGTGCTAGGTAGACATTTGAGAGTGCTCAAACCCTCCCCCTCTCTTCATCTCATGCTTTCACTTCCACAAAGCTGGAAACACTAGAGATATGCCAGACAAACGGAAACTGCATTTTTTTTTAGAAGTGGAGAATGAAAAAAATAAAACAAACCAAAGATCAAATATCATTCATTATCAAAGATCAAATATCATTACTATTACAATTCAGTGTGAACAGCTGGAGATGGCAAACAGAAAATTTAAGAATTAAAATAATCCTAGATCTGCATTCACAAATCCATTGAAACAAAATTTCTCTTCAAAATTGCCCAATCCTGATATGTGTGCAACCAGGCCATAAAGTTTATTATGATGGTTGAAGGTATGGCAGAGTAGAGGCAAGCACTGACAAAGAATGTCAGTTTGGAGAAAATAAAACAGGGTGAAGGGAAAAATGAAAGAAGAATTTTGAAAGGAAACATGTTGAAGGATAAAAGCTGGCACTGGAAAGCTGTCTAATGTGCTGAGGTATTGATCCAAATGCCCTATGAGCTTTGCAAAGAATAATGTGATGCTTTGCTTTCCCTGGAGGATACAGGTATGATAACTTTGAAACACTTCAGGTCAACGGGAGAAAAAGACGTATCCCAAGTCTAGTAGAAAGATGAACCTTCTGTCATTTTCTAAACCCAAGTTCTACTGTATTTTACCAGACTCAAAATGCAATCCTAATTTGGGAATCATTAGGATCTCAGACTACAAATCTCTCTTTCAAAATTCTGAGAACTGTGCACATTAATTTATGAGAAACCCCCGAATCAGCACATACTCTTTTTCATACAAAAATACTGTAGAGAAATTCGTATATAGAAAAAAATACAAAAATATTCTTCAAGTACAACTGAATTCCAAGTAGTTGCTGAGTATTGATACTGACTTGACAAGAGCAGAAAGGGACCGTTTGCAGTGAATAGTGTATTAAGTAGTTGGAATGTGAAGTGTTTACTAAAATAACAGTAATTATTCAAACCAAGCTAATGGCAGCAAAGTTGTTGGGAAGCCTGTGGAAGATGATATGTTTGTTTGCTGCAGCATGAATGCTGTGGGTAGGTTTTTGTGTTTTGTTCTGTTTTGTTCTGTTCTGTTTTTTTTTACAAAATACTATGAAATTTTAAATATTTATTTATTTATTTATTTTTAAAAAGCTTGCACCACAGCACAATCTAATCAAAATGGAAAAATACAAATTGTTCTTCAGCATCTTCTATCTGGAGGCAATAGCTAACAATATATTGCAATACACTTGATTATGACATTACAGAGATTTGCTGTTCATTATAAGGGCTGCATCCGTATCACTCAAATACAGCTAGAAGCCAAATAAAGAACTTTTGTGTTCTCAACTGCAAAACTAAACTGATTCTGTGCCTACTGGCAAAGGCTGAAGTTTCCACTGACAAATGCATAGAATATGTAAAGACTTTGATTTTGTATTTTTGACACCCAAAATGCTTTAATGTTGTAACAAATGTATTAGAATACTGTCAAAATGCACTTTTAATAATTTTATTCATTACTCAACATGTTTTTAATATTTAATTTGTCTTTTGGCTTTTAGTATGAGAGTGAATCTGTTATCTGGTATTATTATCTCTTTGAATACACAAATGTCCTTTTTCACAGATGCATGTGTGTGTTAAGTAACAGAGAGTTACTTAACTATAAAACATGGAATCCCAACCCCAAGCAGTAGATGCCAAATGAGAATTGATTTTTTTTTTCAATTTATATAAGGGCAACAAACCACTAACACCATCTTTAAAAGACTTTTCATAAAATTTTTTTTGCAGTTTTAATTATTCACCTTTTCTCATGTTGTTAAACTAGTTAGCAAAAACACCCCTCGTCCAGATATTGCAGGTAGGATGTGTTGTGAGAAACAAGGTGTTTTTCCTTCTAACAACCTGCTTTGTTCTTGATATAATTTACAGGGGAAGACATAAAGTAAGCTAATGAAATAACGGGGAATGGATTGGCATGTCACATACAGGAGGGCACACAGCCCTCACTGGAATCACTGTGATGAATGGTGGGCATGGGGAGATGAAGTGGTTGTTTGTGCTCAGTATGATCCATAACCTCCAGCTTCAGAAAGCATCCTTAATCATGACAGCTGTTGGAAAAGAGAGAGTCTTGTGGATAGCAGGGAAAAAAAAACCAAAAAACCTGGGTTTTCTCAAAATTTCTGTTGTTGGCTCCTAAACCCCTTTGGTGTTCCACTGCTACTTCAAAGCCAGGAGCAGTAGAACAGCTGTCTGGCAGCTGTGGGATCTGCCCAGCAGGGCCAGCACCGGCAGGATCATCTCACTCTTGTGTGGGTGTGAACAGAGGGGCCTCCCCTCTGCCCACCTGTTGATTTCCCAAACTGAAGGGAAATTAATTGCCTACCATTTTCCACTGCTCTTCCAGGTCTGTTTGAGGCTGACTAATCGCTTCCAAATGCGTTTGAAGACAATTTCCATAGAGAAGGAAGGGGAGAGAGGTAGATGGGAGGAAATTGCCTGCACCTTGTTTATTTTAGGAGCCAGGATCAAAGCAGAGCCCAAATGTGCTCTGTATGAATTAAGGTACGGGTACGGGTCCATGGCAAACACCTCCTTCTCCAACACTGTGAGTTGAGACCTTTGCCTCACAACTCTGCATTTTGAGTGGGACTCAGGTCTTGGCAGAGTATTATCAGGTGCCGTGCATGTAGGAAATGCATTTGAATGGTTTTGCCACTGAGGGTCAGGTATTGGAAACTGGGACCTCCGGTGATCTTTGGGTCAGGTGAATAAACTGCTCCAGTTACAAGGAAGCACCTCGTTATTGAGAAATTGACTGCTGAGTAGTAGGAATTGTATAAATTAGCATTAATTTTTTTTCAAAAAACATAGTATCAGGAGATTTTGCAAACATTATATGCAAAAAAGAATGAAATAGTAGGCCTCAGAGGTTAGGCTGGATGAAGAAGCAAAGAAAACCATTACATTAAGTGCTACCAGCAGTGACGGAGAGTGTTTCAGCAACTTGACTTTCTGAACATAAAAGGTGTGTGTGGAAAAAAACATCAAGATACCAACCTAGGGGAAACTTGCATCTCTAATTGTCCTGTAGTATAGATGACAATTAATCAAGATGGGCCCAGCTGGATTGGTTTAAACATATTCAACACATTGTGTATGGTGGAAGCCAACTCAGCAGAGCTCTGTTTAAAAGCAAAATCTGCCCTGTGTGAAGCTCTGCATATTTTCTGTGGATGTAGTCTCTTCTTGACCATTTATATTTTAGGAACTGACATGTTCACTTTCATTAAACTTGCCTGAAAATGGAGAGCAACTGTTTAAGACCAGAGCTGTTGACCTTACATTTCACAAGTAATAAGATTTTATTTACTGTAGTTACTACAGGTGTACTTAAACTGGGATAATATTTTAATACTTTGCCATTTCTGATAAATAACTGTAGATACATACACCATTCCTGTATGTTGTTCAAATGAACAACCAAAAAAATAGTTTAAAATTTTTGAAACTGGGCTGAAAAACATCTAAATGCACAAGTGCTAATTTTGGTTTAGCCCAGGAATTTTCCAGCCAAAACATGTACCAGTTTCACAGAGTTGGGATTTTTTTTAACTTTTACTTTGACATGCAAGTCCTTCAGGAAGCAGATGGACTTGTGGCATCAGTATCGCCCTTAGAAAAAAACAGGTTTCATTTTAGCCAAAACCAGGTTTCATTTTAGTTAAACATGGTTTCTTTTTTGCTATGTATATTTTCATGTCTATGCCTGTGATTCCTGCCTGTAGTTTCACTGTACTATATAGTAGCAGTGCTTCCACATGGAATTTTATTTATAATTTTCCTGTGTTTGACTTTCTGAATCTTCCCACTAAGGAGAAAAAAAAAATCACATATTATTCATAATCTGAAATGATTTCTGGTTTAGGTAGGCCCCAAAAGATTTTGAAAAGCTCCTTAGTATTTTGTACAGGATTTGATTGTCTCTGGAGTTGTACTGACTTTTCCTTTGGACTGTGTGATGCTTCCTTGCCCAAGTTACAGATCTGAGAGAGACTGGGTTGGGCTTCCAAATGGAAGCTGCTGGCTTTTAAAATTTAGTTCTCATAGTTTTTTGTTTTGTTTTGTTTTCTGAGGAAATACAGAGAATGAGGAAATGCATCCAGTTAAATAATAAAGTAGTTTGCAATGAAGATACTTCAGATTTGGTTTTTTTTCCAATCATCTGAAATGTCACAGGCAATTACAAGTAATTACTTTTCCTACTGGGGTACCTCAGCTGAGAACCTGTGCATCAAACTGTGGAGTAGGGATCTTGGCTATGACCTATAGAAGGCTACAGGATATGTGGAATCGCCCATCTTGCTGTTGTTTCTGACACATACATTTTCCAGAACAAAGCAAAGGGACTATATTTGCTTCGACATCCATGGCACATCAAATAACTCTCGTGACTGTGACTGATCAAATAACTCCTGCACTGCAGCCCTGTCAGAAGGGGGGGAATTCAGAGAGGAGAAAACCCTCATTGGCAAAAGCACACAGAAGGGATTGGGAGAGGCAGGCTGAGGTGGGAAAAAGCAAATAAGTCCTTTGTCATAACAAAGTGTTCTGTTTGTGTGTGCCAGCAACATCATGGAGGAGGGGGAGAAGGAAATACTCCCTGAGTTACAATAAATAGCAAATAGATTGGTTAGGTCAAAAAATTATTTGGTTTTCCTTCATGATGGTAACTGACCCAGGAAGATGCTGGAAGATCTGCTTGGTTGCTGTGTATCTTTCTTTCCTGCTACTGCATTTATAGTACTCACAGAATAATTTACTGCGAGTTTCAATACCAATCATTTACCTAACCCTGTCAACATTAACTGAGAACAGAGAGAAAATACGATTTTGTTTTGATCTTTCCGTGACCTGGCTGCTAGAGGACATAAAAATATATACTCTGATTATTATGTTTTTCTATTAGTTCATTTATTTATTCCTTTATATATTTGAAATCCCTTTAAACAAAGGACTGTGGCATGACAGTATTCTGGATTCCTAAAACATGCTTATCTTCAATTCTTTTTTAAATCAGAAAATTGTTGTTCTGTGTAGCAAAATGACTAAAGCTGACAGTTTGATGGTGAAGCAAAGGCAATTGGCTTAAAGAAGTTCTTTTGTATACCTATGGAAAACCCAAGAGAATGGCCGATTTATACCTCAGTCAAATCACATGCTGATAATTTAGGTATCTCTGTCTTCTAGAAGTGTTAGGCTCGTGCTTCAACAAGCAAAGTGACAGCTAGATTTTAACTTAACTCTATTTAATTTCCTGAATGGATTCCTAATTACTTGCCAAAACAATATTGATGTTAGATTATGGACTAATACTAGGTTTTCTGAGATACAGATTTTTAGCAAACAGGCAGGTCTAAGATCTCCTGTGATATATTTTACAATGTTGCTTTCCCTTGTTCTCCCTTGCTGGCATTTATGCTCCCTCTCTTGACAGTGAGCTGGAAGTGGCACCAAAATAACGTGACAAAGATGCTTTCAAAACTGTCACTTATGAAATTCCTTATTCTTCAGATTTTAAGTTTCTCATGCACATTTTTATGTACTGCTTTTGGAATTAGAGCATATTATTACTGAAAGGTAACAGTGCAAGAAAAATCTACTGATTGTTGGTTACAAATGTAGTTCTTGGTCCTACAAATACACAGTTTTTGAAATCAAAAAGCAGTATTAAAATCTTACCCAAATGCTGATTTTGCATTTAAACTTTCAAATAATTACTTACCAATATAAACTTCATTTCCTACATATTAATTAATTGCATTTTAATGCAATAGCAACAGGCTAGGTTATAATTTTCCAAGAGTTAATACTGTGCTTCATAAAATTGTGCTTCAAGAAAACAGGTTTTTTTAATAAAACTGTTTTTATTGTATGGACAGTTTTGCTTTCTCTAGAAGGCCTAGGAGAGAATTTTGGATGATTAAATAGAGTTTCAATTAAAAGTACAGATACGTTGAACATGACTTAAATGTTGTGGGTTTAATTGGATTTTTTAAATTATTTCAGGTTAATTATATGTAACAGAACTTGATAGTAGCAAGACATGTTCTGATGAGATAGTTCTCTTCAAGAATACTATTAATGCTATTCTCTGCTTCAGTGACAATATCCATGGCTATAAGAATGTGTATTTTAGAATTTCTTCCCACTTGAAGGACATGATATTATGTGGAGCCTCTCTCTATGTTAGTGGCCTTCCTTGCAGGATGAACTGGAGATCCTCTTTGGATTCCAGACCATGAGCTGCCAGCCATAGGTTCCTGAAGCACCTTTACCATCTGAAGTTTTGTCATGTTGGCTTTTTATTCTCTTATATCTATGTGAAGACTGGTTGGTTAGTGTTAGTGAAATATTTGCAAAATTCTATTCTAGTTTCTAGAACAAGAGCATTATTTTGGTGACTTCTTTAAAAATATGCTTCCATATTTGGGTTTATTTGTCTACACACCGAAACACCATGTATATTATTGACATTGCATCCTATATAGAGTGATCTATATTTTTAACATCAAAACAGTGATGTCAAAAATACAAAAATGTGTATTTTTCCATAGTATTGACAGTTTTAATTTATGGAGAGACACTTCCAAATTGAATAGAAAAAGGGACATTTTCAGAAAATAGTAATGTCACAGAAATACAATCTCCACATTGGATGTAATACTGTATATACTTCGTTGTAAATATTCCCCTCCAAGAGGAATAGAATGTCTATAGGCATGTACCTAAAACTCTTATTAATTGTTAATTTCTAGAGTAACTGAATATTGTTCTAAAGACATTTTTTAAAATCTCCAGTATTGGAGGAGTCAGCTGAAAATAGCTGTGTGACATGCCTGAAACAGATTCAGACATCTCTGCTGAGCACAAGGAAAGACCTGAATACCAGGATTACAGATCCCACAAATCCCCTGCTCAGTTTTACAGAAGGATCAGGCAGTTTATGTATGCAGTTAATCTATTTTCATTTCAGTGGAGTTATTTGCAGCTGCAGCCCACTTCATAGGCAGATCAGAAGCTACACTATAATATCTGTTTGGCCTGTACCATTTTTCTTGGAAGGCTAATTGTTTAGCTTATGGCACGTTTTATTTTCTCAGGGTATGCTTAGAAATAAACAGAGCTCAGACAACGTAAACCTTGCTCCTCGGCGGAAACTCGCCCATGTCTGGGGCAATTGGAAGAGCAAAGAGCAGTTAGAGGAGCCCAGGCATTGCAAATTCAGCTCACCAGGCATGCCTGGGTGCTATGTCCACACATCTTTTGGGGACACTTCCACAGATCCTGTTCAGATGTTAACTACAGCCAGTGCTTGAAAACCCTTCATCTTACCCTAGCTGGAGATGCAGAGGGGGACTGTCAGCAGGACGGGCAGGTCAGGCAGGTTTTCCAACTTGTCATTATCCGAAGTTAAGAGGATAACAGCCTTCAAGCCTCCAAAATGACAGTGCCTCTTCAGTCTTTTATTTGTTCTTTAAACATCTCTCTAAAGCAGTCTTATTTCATTTCACAAAGAGGAGTTTCCTTTACTGCTGTCTAGTACTTGTACATATCAAGGGCCAAGTCTGTCTGGAAGTCTGGCTCTACATTTCAGGGAAAACAAACTCAGAGCCTGCCTGCTGCTATGTAGCACCTACAGTAGCTGAGTGGTCATTTGGGAAACATGGTCCATAAGGTTTCATAAAATTGCAGATGCTCTGATTTTTTGCTGAGCTAGGAGGAAGTTTGTTGGCGAAATCAATAAACACTCAAGTTTTCAAGTCATCAAATGACTTGAGAAGGTTCTTCTTTTCTGATAATGTTCAAATGTTTCAAAGTACGAAGTGATTAGGGCTCATAGAATTGGAAGTGCTCTTGGCATCTGTATCACTTTGGGAGGTGGGACCAAGTCATGGCTGTTAGGAAAATTCCTCATCAAAGCTTCAGCATGCCTATACAAACCTCCTGTGCACAAAGACCAGGATGGGAAGGCATCAACTTGTGTGTTTTCTGCCAGGAAACCAAGAGTGTCTCCTTGCCATGAGCCAGTGCGCACCTGAGGGTGATGAGAACTGCTACATCCAAACACTGTGCCTGACGAGCAGGGCTCAGCCAGTGTTTATTTATTTGGGTGCAGATTTTCATCACATCAGCCTTTCAACATTTGCATATGCAAACAGGAGATCTGAAGGGTAACAGCTGTGAAAATACATGCTTATGACCTACCTTACACACGCTATATGCTACCTTGGGATGTGAATTTTATATGGGTTAAAAAAATTACAAGCACACACACGTAGGCACACTGTCAAGTTTCCTGCTTTGTTGTGTGTTTTTTGGACTTCATTAGCTTCCATCCACAAGTAATTAGATGCACAGTCCAGAAATACTTAAGAGTGCTCCATTTCTTCTCCTATCACTTTGGATTCTGATCAGCTCTCTTGGAGCTCAGCATTTAGTGCGAGCTCCTGCAATTAAGCCCTTCCCCATGGCATTTTACCACATGGTGTCATGCTACAGCGCTGTTTACTTAATCGCCTTACTTTGCTCGATGGCAAGTGTTTCATTAGGAACTGTGAGGAATTTTTTATAATGCAACATAATCTAATGAGGGCTTGTCTCCAGTCAGGACACATTTGCATTACCGGTTGATGTGATTATGTAGGTAAAGCTTCAGTATAAACTGGACTAGGGAGTCTTTTGCACACACATTTAAAAATAAAATTATGTTACTGCTAAATGAGTACCTGCAAGGCTTGGTATGGTTCATTTCATAGCTCAGCTGTGAAATAATGCAAAAGACTTTTCTTTTAAAAAGTTCAGACAACTATTTTAATATGTAAACAGTAATTCTTTGGAGAGATACCACAGCTGTGTAATATTAGGGTCATTCTTGTTTTATTGTGGACAGACTTAAATTTAGCATCATGTCATAAAAACATGATGCATACTTCTAATTTGAACTATAAAAGTTGAAACATTTCCTTCCAGGTATTTGGACTGAGTCCTCATCTTTGATTTTGCTGAGAGAAAAGTTAGTGGTGGGAATTGGTTTAGAGAATGTGATTCAAATTCATTTGCTTGCAAGAGCCTCAATTCAGGGTGTAATCTAGAGTTTGGCACTGCTAATGAAGGTGAAGTGTAATTATTTACCAAATGGCATTGAAATTGCACCTATGTTAAGGGCTAAACACATGCTGAATTATTTGGATAAAGATAACCCATGCTTTCAGTGTTTCTCAATGGGAAAATGCTGTGATTTCCTATGGGGACCACAGGTATGTTCACCTTTCATTTCCCCACTGTCTCCTTCACCTCCTTTTCCAGACTTAGTGTAAATCTCTGAAACAGATTTACTGTATCTTAATAAGAATGAAATGCAGATATCTAGGAGACTATTTGCTTGCAAATGGGCAACTAAATATTTGGAAATGTTTTTACATCTTATTAATTGTATGCTGTCAAGAAATAGAATTTTGCAACTTTTTTTTTCTTCTTTCTCTCACTTCCTGTGATTTTTGGTCTCCATTTTGCCCTTTTCCCAGTTTTCCGCTGTCTTTGAATTTGCTTCCTCAATTGCACACATTTTGTACCGGTAAAATGTTGAGTGGTGAATCTCCTTTTGCACTATTTCCCCCCATTCTGCACTTGATTTACACGCTGATGTGCAGCCCCATTTTACCAGACTCCAGTGTGCAGTAGACTTGGCTTTTGCACATGGCAAAGGCCTTGGGAAGAACATCAACTGCCACTTCAGCGAGTTCCCTTCATGTGCAAAGCTCACATAAGTCACTGTCTGAAGAAATGGAGCTGGAAAATCCATTTCTCCCTGCAGCATGCAGAGCTGGAAGGGGTGAGCTACAGAGGAACCCCGAGTAAGACACGAAGGCCAGAGTATTCATCATCTGGACATACTTTGACGTTGCTTTGTGGCTTTATTTTTAAAAGAAAAATAAAAGGAAACAAACAAAAAAACCTTCACAAAATCCCAACTCCCAAGTCTTTATCTTCTTCTGCCTGAGAGTTGTGAGCTTATTTTCTAGAAAAATATCTGAAGTATTTGGTGCTAAACTTCCTTTTAGATGAAAGTTTGAAGGGGCTTTACAAGATTTGTGCAGAAATTATTGTTAGCAGCAAATGTTTAAGCTTTCCCTAAATGAAGCATTCTTTAGCCAGATGATGTAGCTTGTTGTTATGCTGAAATACTAGAATCATGAATTCCTAATCTGTTCCTGAAACTCCCATTGCTGGATTCCAGATGTGGAAGATAATGTATTAAAACAGTACTGCTTCTTTTCTGTTCTGCAGAGTTTCAGGTCTTTCTCTTTTGTACTCTATCTCCTCTGCTAAGATATGATTTATTGATTCCTGAACAACATCAGGAGCAAGCAATGCCCTGTTTCAGCAACCTAATTTTGATATGATTGTATTTATACTCAAGATTAACAGTTCTTTCACAATTTGAACTCAACATTTTGCTCTGCCCCTACACTTCAACTAAAAGGTGTGCCTTTAGGACTTTTGCCATAATGATTTTGAACATCAATTAAAAAAAATGTAGTATAGGCTGATTTAATAAGTATCAGAAGCATTGAAAGCAGGTACTTAGCAGTTTTCCTAGGTGCAGGTTCTCTCAAGCCTGTGGACAAGTTGTTCTTTGCATGTATTTGATGCCAATTTAATTTACAGACTGTATTAAAATTATATGAGTAATTATTAATTATTATGAGGTATTAGAAATGCATACATTTAATAATAGGTGTATCAGATTCCAGTCAGTTAGGATTTATTACCCAGAAGGTTTTCCCTTAAACAGTGGAAATATGTGGCTTGCACAGCATAATTATAGGCTATGGTTTCCTTCTTCTGATGCTGTTTGTGGGATTGGATTGTTTAGTAGGAAATCAGGTGTATCTCTCCTCCAAGGACACCTTTGTGCTCCTGTACATGTATTGCACACAGGTAAAGCAGGATTTGAGAGCTGTTTGTATTTATTTCCAGCCCATACTGTAGGGTGTTGTGTAGACTAAAGGAGTACAAAATACATTTTTTTAACATACAGATTTAAAGTGTGAGGTAACTGCCTGTCCTTTTGTTTCTTCCCAGCTCTTCCTTGAAAAAAACAAACCTGTAAGAAACAGGTGGGAGAAGTAGTCATTTGAGTTTCATATTATGGTATGGATGGCCTCAAAAGGATTTTATAAATTTATGGCCTCTATCATCCAAAGTTCTGCTCTTTCACAGCATTACAGTGGGCTGGCTGCTGAGCTCTCTGTTACTGTGCTCTACTTGAGCTGTTTGGAATATTACTTTGAGAACTGGAAGGGCTCCGGGGTGCTAAAACTGATTATGAGATTTTTCTTCACTGACAACATGAGCAGGTCCATGTGAAGTATAAGGCAGTTGTGTGGATTGATGGCAGACGGGTTTGAATCACAGAATCGTGTTGTGATTTGCTCATCTGTGAGGCAGGATGCCAATGGAATTGAGTTTCAAGAGGATAATTGCAGCCCAAATTCTTCGTTCAAATTTTGTGCCCTTTTTAAAAATTATTCTTAAAAAGATTCCTTCCAGTGATTCAATGAATTCTGAGAGTTCTTCAGAAACTTTGTTTATAATATGTCTTTCTGAAAATCAGAGTAAAAGGTTGTATATTGAGCAAAAACTCCAACTGTCCAAACATCTTCATTTTAGAATCTGAATAATCAAGGGTACCCGGTCCTTACCAGTAAATATTTCCAGTTGTAAGTGAATATTATCCTTCAGCATGGTGAAGTGACAGTGGTTTTGTGTGCTGATACCTCTGCTGTGTGAGAGTCTCTGAAGCCTGGTTAAGTGATCCCAGCTTGTTACTTCCCACCCCAGAGATAACCTTCCCTACTCAAGCACCTGACCCTCTTAAAAATCAAGAATTAATTCTATGAATGAGGACTGTTTTGAGTGGTAAAATAATCCCTTTGACTAACCAGGATAAGCCCAGAGACCAGACAGAGCCCTCTTAGGAAGTTACAATTCCACTTTTCCCAATAATAACTGTCACAGCTCCCCACGGATCATGATACAATTTATTGGGCTCTGCCCACAGATGTTGGCTGAGAGCTGTGGCTTTTCTTAATCTGCTTTCTTGAGAACCACTTGCTGCAGTTCCTGATCTTCTTTTGTACCCTTGAATGTCTCAGTTCAGGCTCCTGTTGCTTGAGTGGTCCCTCTTCCCAGCCCCTTTACACCTCCAAGCTGAGTCAGTCAACTCAGACTGCTTCTCTGCTCAGCCCCAGAGCTGATCTCCTCGCACAGCAGGTTTGTCCCTTCCAAACCTCCTCAGAAGACTTTCTGATGTGATGGGAATACTCCACTACCACCCAGAAGTTTTGGAAAGACTGTTGTCTCCCACTGAAGTCCGTGGTAGCTGACATCCCAGCTCAGCTCTCCAGGGCTGCTGTTTATCCCGTCCTGTTTTCTGGTGTTGCGCAACAGTACGAATCATTTCACGAGCTGGGGGCTCTGTGTGAGGGCGCTCCTCACCCTTGTCAGGTGACATGTGATGCTTTAGATTTTGAGACTGTAATACACAGCTCTGTCATTTTAAGACATTCCTATTATTTTTGTTAGCTGTAATCATTCTTTTGTACAATAATGAGCTTTCTCTACTTATTCCTTCTTCTGAAATGATACCATATCTGAATTGAAGGAAGCTGAGTTTTAACTCTGAAATGATGCTGGTGTGATTCAGCTATGTTCCAGGATAGGAACTGATAGATTTTGTTATGCTAAAGTTCACTATTGATCTGGAAATGAAATTCCCAAGATGCCTGTGAAGAAATTTAAATTCCTTGAACAGAATTTTGTTTTCACCTGCTCCAAACCAGTCATCTGGGAGCCTGGCATACTATATTAAATAGACTGAAAAATTTTTGGTAGTTGTGTACAATGGTGGGAATAGAAATGTAGCTTTTCATCACTTCTAAATAATCTAGAGATGGTGGACATTAACCCTGGGACAAAATTCAACTGAAACATACCAGTCAAGATCCAGTTTAAGTGACTTTGATGTTTTTCTTTCAAATTCATTGGTTGGCAGTGGGTAATTCTTTAATACAAAGCAGTTGTTTTCATTTTTAATGTTAGTTACAGGAAAAATTATGATACATTGTACTTCTCCACAAATATACAAGTGCTCCTCTGGAAGAAGGTATGCAATAGATAATGTTGCTTCATACAGAGTGGATATGAATACATTTATTAGTATAATAAGAAAGCCTTGAACTAAAATTCTTATGGATTTTCTAAAAGTATTTTTACTAGGGTTTGGAGTTATGTTCTTGAATGGAAAACTTTGCCTCCTCCTAATATACAGTCTTGTCTGAAAATCAGCATATGGCAAATTATCTGCTGTAACTACAAAACAGATATACGAAAGACAGAAAATTTATGTGTATTAAATCATTATGCTTTAATCAAAAGTATTTATATGCCTTTTAAGAATACTGACAGATCTGAGTGTCCAACTGTATAGTGGTACTTACATTAGCTTAAGTTTGCAAATACCAAAATCAAGAAATAAGGTGTGGGGTTTTTTCTGGGTCTAGTGATTTCTTTTAATTACTTCAGACTCATGACTTCTGAAAAAATGGGTTGTTGGTTTTATTTCTCAGGGCTACTGTTATATAACCTCCACCAAACCCTTAGTACTATAGTTTTCTTCTTAAGTAGGCTTAAAAGACACATGGGAGCTTTAACATCTAAAGAGATACATATTCAGCAAGGACTGAGTGCAAGACTGGCAGTGCAAAGCCTCTGAGCTGGAGGAGTGACTTCACTAGCTGGAGTCACCAGCAGCCTTTTATTATCTTCTTAGGCCTCATCCTGGTGAGCACTTGTTCTGTACATCTGGACTATCATCCCTGCAGCCCTGTTTTAGCCTAGTAACAATTCCCTGCATGGGAAAGCACAGTCCTAAGCCTTTTTCTTTCAGAGACATACTCATGCTCTGAAAAGTGAATGTAGAGGATGTATTTGTAGAAGTGAAGCTTTTGCATTACATTTGTCTCCGCGACTCAGATTCAATGTCATGTGCACAAATTAAAATATTTGTCTGTAGCTGGCTATTCTTCCAAGAGTGACAGAGTTAGGCTTTGTCCTTTCTAACCACCTAAACATCATCTCCTTCTCTGGCCTCAGACTAAATTCTGGAGGCATGTGCAGGAGATCTTAAGCTAGCAGGAACTATCTTCAACTTTTCAACCTTCAGGATAAAGTTGCACTTAGAAAATTTGAAAAAAACCTGAGAATCAAATTGCTGTGTCCGCTTTGATTCAAACAAGGGTAGAAATCCTGTGTCCATTAGGGAGAACCTTGCCTCAGAAAACGTGCAGGTAACAATTTCTCCCTGCTTTGCAATGGTGCAAAGCTGCTACTGGATTCTGTCCCTGCATTGCTATATAAAAATACCTTATCAGAAGTGATCAAAATTAGATCAGATTCTTAGTCTGTGAGGGTGACATGTCAGAAGATGTGAAATTCCCAGTGAAGTAACTTGTATATCAAACAGTGAGATATGCCTGCATACATTCTTGTGTACAGTGCGAACACCCACAGATCCACTTTTATTGCCTTTCCTCCAGTTGAGATCCTGTGAAATCCCACTCAGAGGGGGGCAGATTTTATGACTAGATTTTATTTTATTGTTTCTGCTTGTGCATTTTTTCTGTATATTTTTGAACACCCTATGTATGCCTGTGTACTGTGTTAGAAATTTAGGAACAAATTTACAAATAATCTTCAAGAAATCATTGCAGTGCAATGCTTTCCTTCAGGAAGGTTTTTTGGTCCTGTCTTTGCTTTTATGAAAATGTGGAAATAGGCTGAAATCCTCAAGAGAAAATATGAGAGAATTTATTTTGCACTTAGTGTAGATTTTAAGCTGTGGTTTACAAAATCTTAGTGCCTTATGCAGCACAGCAGCTCCTCCAGCCATACACATTCTCTTTCAAGACATTCCACCATGAAGGATGTTGTTGTTTTTATTTCTGCACTTTTTAGTCCCCTTTTTATTCTGCAAATGTGAAGTGTATGTTTCAATTCCTTTGCTCCCTAGGAATGTTAAAGCCATTTGCTGTTCTAACTGATCCCTGCTTGGAGTGTTTCATTACTGATGCAATCTCGAGGTGAGCATTATAAAGTGAAGTATTATTCTTGATCTCACTGTGAAGCTGTAGGGAGTCAAGCTGCAGGCAGCCAATGTCAAAATCGCCTTTTCGAAAGGATTTTTTTTTTTTTTCTTTTTTTTTTTTTTTCTTTTTTTTTTTTTTTTTTCTTAGAGTGAGGGTGAAGTGCATTTAAGGCTGTGTTTGCTGAGCTTGAAGCTTGGGATGTAACAAGTAAAATGACAGAGAAAAATATGACCTTGCAAAGAATGAGACGAATAAAATCTACATGAGCTTTGGGAATAATGGAAATGAGGCAGAGCCTGAATGAATGAGACTGTTAAAGGTTGCCATTCCCTTCAAAAAGGTTTTTGATACAATATGAAGCTTCTAACAAATGGTTAAGAAAAGACAATTATGGTACTATCCATAGGGTTCAGAATTGAAGGTGCTCAGACTTGCTGCAGTTTGACAGCCATAGAAACCATTTCCATTTAATCTATTCAACAAGAATGAAAGAGTGTTTTCGTACTCTAAGTATGTAGAATATTTAGTCATTAATTTAGTCTTATACTGTTTTCACTGCTGAGATTTGAGCATATTGTGGAAAATTAATTATCTTAACGCATACCATACTTATGAAGTATTGATTTGCCTTTTCCAGTTAGAGAAATTTGTACCTTTCTTCCCTCTTAAATTGAATTTATTTCTTCTGAGGAGTTAGACTGGGAAATGCTTCATGAAAAGCCAGGATTTTGAAAAGCAGGGTGTATTGAGTGGATCTTTTGAAACAAATTTGAAATATTTTAGGCAGCTTTCTTTCACTGCCCCTCTTGTAGTGTATCAATCCCCTAAGAAATTATGTAGTGCATCTTCAGCCATTAAAGAATGGGATGATCATGATGATGATGATGAGAGTGGTTGTTGTTATTATTGTTTAATCACGTCCAAAGCTTCTTCCTTTGTCTGTGTTTTCATGTAACTGAACTGATGGGTTTTTTACATTCATTCTAGAGTGTCTGGTTTTGGAAAAGGGAAAGAGAGATGGGAGTGGGAAGCAAGTTGGTTGGTTTGATACACGGGGTTTGTTCCAGTTGGATTTGTTTAGGATTTGTTTCCTTGGAGCAAAATTTGTAGCTTTAGAAATAATGGAAAAAGAAAAGATATATGTTCACTTTAATTTTCCTGTTTATTTTTGCTTTCTATGCCAAATGCTCCTCAGCACCTCTTGTGAGTGGCACCAGTTACACATTGGTGCTCTTCTTCCAAGTCCTCTTGTTTTTACACTGTGTGTAATGAACCCTCCTCTCCCCCTGTTGCCCTGCCGTGCTTTTCCTTTCTCCTGTTCTGCCAGATTTCACTTGTGATTTCTGTAGCTGACATATGAATGCTCAGAATTTCAAAACAGCCCACGGCTGCAATTAGCCATTTGTCAAGGTGTGCATAAAGCAACGGGCCTGCTCGCTGCAGTTCCGTCCTTCACTTGATCTGCTGACACACCGCAAAATTATCCTCTTAGCTCAATGAATGAGAAAAGTCCCACAGCAACAGAAGCCTGTCTGGGTAATATATAAAAACCCTATTGTGTGCATTCACCCTTCCTCCCTCACTGTAGAGTTGTTTTCCCCTTTCATCTTAGTGTTTCTAAAGGCAATAAAAGCTTTGTCCACCAGCAGTTATAAATATCTGCTGTGCCACACCCCCAATTCAGTGCTATTATGCTTTGGCTTGTACGGCTGGAACCCCACGAGGCATTTTCAAGTATCTTCTCCATCCAGCTCAAGCACTCCAGAAATGTCTTTCTTTAGCTTATAGGACAGAAGAATGAGCTCCCTTCAGAGCTTAATAGACCTCTGCTTCACACAGCAGCTTAAGGGGTGATGAGGTAGTGTAATGAGAGCACAGGCAATCCAAGCTGGAAGTAAAATACATTTTCTCTGTGATGTGCTCAACCTTTTCTGCCCTGGGGCTTAAAGACTGAAATCGACTCTTAAATTTAGCATTCTCCTCCGTACACTGAAATGCTGCTAATGATTTGAAGAGTTAACAAGAGGGTAGCAAAAATGATGTGTCAGATATGTGTGAAACCATAAAAATTCTAGAGGCAAAAAAATTTGAGTCATGTCAATGGATTTTGAAAATACCATTTTCTGTCTACAGGAGGCCAAGGAATAGAACATATTGAATTTATTTGTGTCACAGTATTTTTACAAACTCCTCATTAAATCAAACTTGAATTAAAGATTGGTTCAACCACAGTTAGAGTGTTATTACCCTTATTTCTTTAGAATACCAAAATAGATGAATTTTGAAGTTTAAAAAGAATCTAGAAAAATTTAAAGCAGTTCAAAACAGAGATATTTTTGGGGGTTTTTGGTCTGTTTTTTTTTTATTTGTTTGTTTGTTTTTCTGTAGAAGCAGTGCTCTTGGGACAAAGGTTGGGATTTGTGATTCACCAGTTCGGTTGTTCTTAGAAATGTGACATGTGTGTCAGTTTTTCTGATTTTCTTTTTCTTTTTTTCCCATTAGTTTTTATTGGGCAAGCTTGCTGTGTATCATGAGCTCAAGGTTTCAAGGAGATTAATACCCATTTCCAGAAACATGGCAATTTGTTATGATTTGTGATTCATAAAGGTGGCTATTTACACCATCTAAAAATGTTGAATAGGGCATCCATTATTTAACCTGTCTAATTTTTTTTAAGTGCTATAAAGAAGTTCATTTATTCAGTAAGAGAGTTGCTTTTCATGACACTTTAACATCTGTTTCCAAATGATATCTTTAGCTCTGTAGCAACACTTAAATCTACTTTGGAATTGGAAGCTATTACATGTTAGCAATGGCATATGATGCAATTTTAAGTTGTTCATGTGTATTTAAATAAGATTGATTTACACTAGTTTCTTTTCTAGGGAACTGCAACTAAAACTAATTCTTAATGATCCAAATGCATTTAAAACTGGTTCATAAAATCCTCACTCAAAATTACAAAACTCGGAAATCTTTCAAAGCCAGTTTACTCCAGCATTACTGTCATGGCTGAGAAAGCCCAGCTTTCTGACAAATGTTTGGCCGGCTTGTTTTTTTTTTTTTTTCCATAATATTGCCTGTTCTTAGCTCACAAAATGCAATGTAAAAATAAATTCTCGCAATATATCCTTCGGTGCAAATCAGCTGGAGATACAATTGGGAAGGTAGAACGTGTGGGTTTTTAACAGAAAGCTTGCAACTAAGAGCAACTCCCCAAACTTGCCTATATGCACCTGTGTTCCACACACCTGTTTTGGGTGTGCAATAATGCCCGATCCCAAATTGGTCTCTGGCTGGCTTTAGCTGTATGGGCCAACCTGAGGAAACAGTCCTGAACTCATCAGGAGAGTAGATTTTTCTTCTTCTTTTTCAAGGAACGTACTTTTGGCAGCTACTCCCATCTTGTCATGGAGCTTATATTTGGCTGCACATCATATCTATTATCTGTCTTCTTCCAGTTAGGAAAGAGAGCCGTTTCAGCTGCAGCAAAGCCTCTATTTCTTTTGGAGTGGGAATGAGATAGGAAGACAATGAAAAGCCAGTTAATCAAGCAAAAGATGATCTAAGCTTTTCTCCTGCACTGGAGGATGATCACTATTTCAGGTTCTGGACTTGAAGAGGATGTTTCAAAGGTATACAGGAGGGATGCTCAGCACAATGGATAATACTTTGGGCATACTTCTTGCCTGGGAACTCCACTGGTCCCTCCTTGTGACCTGCAGGCAGGGCCGAATCTGTGCTGTGTTGTGACCAGTGTTTTACAGACCCACGGTGTGATGGAAAAGCAGCCAAATGTCCTATTAGACCCCATTGTCAAGGCAAAGGAAGACGTGAGTTGTTGCTGTCTGATTAACATCACAGTAAATGGGATCTCTTAAGTCTAAACAAAATTTGCTTTGGTCCCCACTTTTGAGCATACCTTTATTATTTTTAATGGATTGAAGCTGACAGGAGATTTGCGTAAGAAGATTTTGCAGAATTCTAATGAGAATGAGTTCTTTGTCAGCGTGCGACAAAATCCCAAATCATTCACAGGATGTAAGATGGTGTTAGTGTTATCCAAGATTATTTACAGAATATTTATAAATGGCTAAACGGTTCTCTGTTGTGTATTAGAGACATTTGTGGGCTCTGGAAGCCCTGAGCCAGCAAACACCCCTCTAACTACAAAGGGAGTGGGTAATCAGTGTCAGTAATCCAGAAGGAGCTGGAGAGGGCTGTGGAGACTGTACTCTGTGCTGGGAAGGGCAGAGGTGAAGAAACCAGAGAATCACAGAATATTCTGAGTTGGAAGGGACCCAGAAGGATCACTGAGTCCAACTCTCAGCCCTGCACAGGACAGCCCCAAGAATCTAAACGCCTGAGAGCGTTGTCCAAACATTTCTTGAGCTCTCTCAGGCTTGGTGCTGACAACATCGAGCCATTCCTTGGGGTCCTGTCACTGGTCACCACAGAGAAGAGATCAGTGTCTGACTCTCCTCTTCCCCTCATAAGAGGAAGTTGTAGACTGTGATAAAGTCACCCTTCAGTCTCCTCCAGCTGTACAGACCAAATGCCCTCAGCTGCCCTTCCACACAACTTCCCTTCAAGGCCTTTCACCATCCTTGTGGCCCTCCTTTGGATGCTTTCTGATAGCTTAATGTCTTTTCTATATTGCAATGCTTAAAACCGCACACACACAGCACTCAAGGTGAGGCTGCACCAGTGCAGAACAGAGGGGACAATCACTTTGCTTGAGCAGCTGGTGATGCTGTGCCTGAAACATGGCTGGCACAGGGCACGCTGCTGATTGATATTCAACTCACTGTCAGCCAGGACTCCCAGGTGAGAGCTTATAAACCCAAAGGGAGAAAGCAGAAATCCTCAATCCTGCCTCTTACCAGGCCCCACACACCTGCTGCAGTGGTTCTGTGGCTGTCAGGAAGCCCGCAGCGGGTCAGCAACTCAGCCAACCCCTGCCTTGGGTGCTGGACACTGAGCAGCCCATCAGCATTTCCCCAGGGGAAAGGCGGCAGTGGCAGCAGCAGGGTGTTGTGCAGGTCCAGTGTAGCTGAGATATTTGATGGCCATTCTTGAGCACACCTGCTTCTCTCCCAGCAATTGCAGGTGTGCAGTAGCCATGTGGTTGGCTCTTGTCTGAGGTGGTAATTGTAATATCCTGTATACAGCCATGAGAGAAGGTAGACTTCTGCAAAGGCAAGAAATACTGCATGAGGTATTTAATCCTTATTACACACATAGCCTGTTTTCAATACCTTTCTCAAGTCCTTTTCTGCTCTCTGGGAGCATATGGGCACTGCTAAAATAATATATTAAGGAGAAAGCAGAACTTTCCAACTGCCTCAGTAGTAGGCTTCAATTTCTGGGGTTCGTAGATTTGTGTAAAATTTATCTTATCAGTGTTGCATGTTTTGATGACTATTTAGTAATAACGGTCACCCACACAGTGTGCTGGGACACCATGCTGTGTGGTAATGAGCACTCCCAGCGCTCTGTAAAGGCCTCAATTAATCATCATAGTGCCAATTAAAAAGGCCATTAGAAATACTGTCTGTAGCCATCAATCTTGCATAGCTGTTCCTTCTCCAAGAGGTGCATGTGTAATGCATTCAGATATGCACACATATGCAGACTCCTTTTTCTAGGTCGATATGACCTGGCAGAGCGATTGGGCAAAATATATTGGCAGTGGCAAGGAATTTATATTCTGTCTTACATCGTAACTGCAGTTAGATCCCAAATTTATTCTGATCTGCTAAATCTTAAATCGGGTTTTGTTTCTCCAAGTATGACCTGGGTCATCATGTGGCACAGTAACACTCAAGCTCTCTTTGGAGTTGCATTGCAGTATTATCAAGGTATGATTTTTAAGGCCTACATTCATTAAATTCTTTAAGAACAGTGCTATGTTATCGCAGAGTTGCTGGTGGCTTCTTGTTGTTGCTGTTTTTATTAGGAAGTAGACCTCATGCTTTGAGCAAGGGTCTAAAAATACTTAAGGGGCTGTGGTTCTGTTTTTTTTTTCTTATAAAACATCATAAAAGTTGTTCCAAGTTACAGTGAAGCTCTGGAAGCTCCTGTTTTCTCATGCTCAGCATGGTGAGCTGTGCTCTGCAGGAAGAATGGAACTGGATGGGACAGATCTGTAGTAAGTGCACCTTCCAGAAACTGGAACTTAACACAGGATTTTTCTCTGCTGTTAGCAAATACTTTATGAAATGAGTAGCAGATGTGTATGCTATCACCCTGCTATCACAGAAGATAATCTGCTAGCTCTGTCTTTCACTTCTAGGTACCAGAGTTTTGATAAGTGAATCTTGTAATGGATGATATGGGTGTCGGCATCAATGTGCTGCTTCATAGTGGGATATCAATTTGGCTTTTTAGTTTACAGAAACAAAGCAAGAATCCAAACAACCAGTTTACATCAAAAAATAATAATCCAAACAAACCAATTCCAAATTTTTGCAGTTTCCAAATCCCAGAAAAATTACATATAGAAGCTATGATCAGAGAGTTACAAATACAATTTTGCCTGTCTTCACCTTTGTATATGATTGCCATCATTTAGTTTTTGATAATGTGATCACAGAGCTCAAAAGATTTTTTGATTGCAGAAAAGGATCTGGCTCTAGGAATCAGGCTTGTGGCTTCGTGAATCAGGCTTGTGTGGTGAAGGAGGGTGTGGTGAAGGAGCTCAATTTCTGGTTTATTTGCTGAAATCATGAGGTGGGAGTTGTGTGAAGATAAGAGATAGACCTGTTATAGTTGCATTGCATGGTCATTGTCCTCTCCTTGATGGAGGGCCTTGGTGGCATCATCACTTTGGGCAAACTTCACCAGCTGACATTCACATTCCCAGAGTGAAGAGCTGTGGGCAACCACCGTTCCTACAGCTGCTACGGAAATCAGCGGGGAGATGCTCTGAACCCCATAAAATGCTAACAAGTGCTGAATGCCCTTAGTGGGTGGACCTGCTGGCTTTTCACACAGGGGTGCAGGAATTCTTGAAGTCAATTGACCTTCGTCTTCTGTGCCCCTGTATCCCAGCTTTTATCCCGGAAATGATAAAATGCTTTTGTCAGAAGGGAGTGGGAGAGTTTGCAAACAGTAAATAGCTTTGTTGTAAGTAGTCACATGTTAGCATGCTGATCAGCAGGAAAACTTCATGATATTAAGCATTTTGCATTCAGAGCAAAATACAGAAGGGTGTTACAAGGCAGCCAGAAATCACAATGAGGGCAACTATTAACTAGTTTCTTTTCAATCAGTGAGACCCTGTGTTTGTCATGTGTAGTGGGGCAGAGGAAAGATGCAGCTTGTTAACAAATGTTCAGAGCTTAAAAGGGTGACATTTTAAATTAGTGTATTTGTAATAATAAAGGAACATAAAGCTTCTATCTGTTAAAAGGAAATTTAAAAATGAAGTCTCTTTCCTGCCCTTTAACTGAGAATCTTATGATTATGTTAAGTCCCAAAATGTGGCTTCATTATTAATTTCCTTTTTACCAGAATGTAAAATAACTGGAGCTTGAGGGTTTAGTGTATTAAAAAAGAAGTAATGCTTTTTCATTAAAACTTCTGGTAGTGTTTTAATTAAAGGTATTAGGAGAACTGTCATGGGTAACACATTTTTAAATTCTTGTACACTGTGCTGAAGAATATCTAGAAAGTGGATTATGTGCACAACTTGTTCACTCACAGTGAAGCAGACCAGATTTTGTTATTCTTTACTGCTTATCACCTGCAACATGATAATGCATATTTACATGGCAGAGAGGAAGAATAGGAGTGTCTTTGTGCGTGAGCTCTTTGCAGTTCATAACAAATCAAGACTGTTTTTGGCAAAGTTCATTGTTCTTTATTCATACTAGAAGAAACTGAAACTACCAAAAATTTTGACAAACATTTAAAGTTAAGACCAAGAAAACAATTTACCTGTCCTTGTGGCTTTCTTAGTGTGCTGGTTTTGCCATGTCTGACAAAAAAAACCAATTTGTAATTAGCTTTGAGAATTGACAGTCTGTTAAACTAATGAGAAAGCTAGACATGCTTCTATGCTTCTATGACTATATATGATAAGGGCAAAAAATTCCTGAGAGGCCCTCGTTTCCTTCTGGCCTGAGCAGGTAAAAGGCCATCGGCTGCCGGGCAGGGGGGAGGCGTCAGCCGCTGGCGCTGCTGAGATCCTCGCCACTGCCCCCAGCCCAGCCCAGCTGCAGCTCTAGCCACAAGCTATAAATTGACAAGAGGGACTCTTCTCCCTAAGTGAGCTGAAAAAAGACTATTCTAGAAGTGATAAGCTGACTGAATTTCTTCTGCACGTTGTTAGTGGGAAATAAAAGCTTATGGGGGGAGGAGAAGTGTTCTAAAGGTTTTATTCTGATTCTTATTATTCTTTCATTTAGTTACTGTTATTAAACTTTTCTTTAGACCCTTTTAAAGTTTTGAGCCTGCTTTACCTTCCTCCTAATCCTATCTCACAGCAAAAAAATGTGTAAATGTATCCTAGTGGGTGCACTGGTGTTTAGCCAGCACTGAACCCACCACATTAATTAGTGCGTTAGCCAGAAAATCTCAAATTGGGGAACCAAAACCACTACACAAAATCAGTGTTTCTGCCCGATTCCAACTGAAACCACCACACTTTTCTTTCTCATTTCACCCCACCACTTTTCTCCATGTGCCTCCCAGGTATGCTCTCATAGCTTGTTTCAGCCTGTATTTACATGTACCACCTTCAGCAAAGGTTTTTGGTGATTCATTCAGATGGCCCTTGCTGTTCTGTTGGATTCATGTGGTGTTACCTGCCTGGCATCCTGGGATCCCTCTCCACTGCCTCAGTGATGAGGTGCTACCTTTCTCAAATTCCAACAACTTAAAAGAGTAATCCAACAGAATTATTTGCAAAGTTCCCCTGATCTGGTGATTAGCATTTTAAGCCAGTGTTTTCCCTTTTTTCTTGGAGAGTTTCCATGATGTCACTACCAGTAAAACTGTGTCTGAAGTACTTTACAGGAATGACGATGAGTAGTACAGAGGAATGTATGAAAAATGCACTGGTTGCTGTTGGAGTGAAAAGTTTGGGGTTTTAACCTCCAATATTCTGAATGAGAAGAGGATGCAGGAAACAATTGGGGTTGTCCTCAGAAATTTTACTGTAATATTTTTTGATATAGATTTTGAAAAGCTTAAACTGTAAGCTTCTAGGAGGATATTTTCAAAGTAGAATGGTGTTTCCACCAGCTCCCAGACATATGTGTAAGCAAGGAATGTCACCACTTTAACAGCTGCCAGTGCAGCTGACCTGGCTTTGAATGGAGAGGTCTTGTTGATTGACGTTTAAACAAAATGTTAATTTGTTTACGCGCCATGTGGTCCCAGTGGGACTTGCTTAGATGACCAGATGCCTTGAAAAGCCAAAGTTTAGGACTGTTACAAGGAATTTGTGCAGTTTTTCTTTTTGTACTATTGGTTTTTTCCAGCAGATCTGATTCACTTATAAGGTAGCTTTATGTAAGTCTTTTTACTTTCACGTTTAGCTGACAAAAGTTAAACTTGTGCCTGAATTCAGCTGCAATTACTGTCAATAAACGCATAAACCCAATTATTTATAAGTTAGGGTTATTTTTCAGGGAGAAAAGTATACCCCTGAAATAATAGCATATGCTGGCTTCTCTACTTGGATGAGAGGAAGAGCTGTGTGGTTTCACTACTGTTGTGCTCTTTTTCAACAATTAGTAAATAATGTGAGTTAACTTTTTCCTGTTTACTTTGCGAGTTATTTAGCTGACTGCTGATTGACCAGCCATGCTGAAAGCAGGTGGGAAAATCTGTTCAAATGGCCCTATTTTTTTTTTTTTTCCTACTTTTTTTTTTTTTCCTTCTTAGGATCTCACCTCATTACAAGGTAGGTAGGGTGGCTGTGGCCTAATTGTTTTTACCCAGATAATTAACATCCATTCAGAAATGTGGATCTTCCTTGCATTTTTTGTCCAGATTAATGGTTCTCAAATTTAGTTACAATAATACAATAAATGCAAATTTATATTCCTATGAACATAGCAAAGGGACCATAAAATAAATTCTTACTTATTCCCATCTGTACTTGGTAGGAGTGCTGATATACTCCTAAAATAATTAGGTCCAAGTGTTTCATCAAACACAAATTTTTGTCTTTTCTTATTACACAAAAGCAAACTATTTATCTTGCAAATATTTGAAGATTTTATAGAGTCCATGTGAAGAAATTTCTGCCTATTAATGCACATTATTAATGAATGCCTCTGGTTAATTTGGGAATTTTGTATGTAGGAAGCAACATTAATAGACTAGCGTGTGAAAAATTGTCTAAAGTGCCTGCAGTAATATTTACTTAAGTGCAGATGTAGAGATTTGGCAATGCCAGCACTTCAGTAGAGTGCCCAAGGTGAAATTTTATATATTATACGTCGGGTGTTTCAGCTGGTTGTAACATTAACTAACTGCATCAGTCATAATAAATAGTATTGTAAAAAGTAAATAATAGAATTGCTTGAAAAAATACTAAGGGTAAATATTTATTATAATTAGTATTTGTTGAGGTGATATGAGATGCTAAATCTGAAAGAATACAGAATTGTGTAGTGTGTCAACTGACATGTCAGTGGGTGAGCTCTGTCATTCTGCTGCCCCATCTAATAACTGCAAGAACAGAATCAATTTTGAATAGCAGACTATATCCTTTTCAAAGTACCCTCAGTTAAATGTTTTCTGTCTTTCTACTTGAGAATGTGCATATGCAGATAGAGGCACACTTTCTCAGACATCTCAGAAGACAAAACTAGAGTCTCTGCAATTTTTGATGAAATGGCTGTTGTGGTATCTCTCAGTTATTAGCAGTTTGACACTCATCAAGACCAGCTTCAGCAGTACTTTGGACCATTGAGTGAATTGAAACTCTTGGCTTGACAGCAGATTTCAGAGAAGCGCAGTGAACTGTGGGAACTGGTTAAAATCTCAGATAAGATGGAAAAACAACCCCCAAGGTGTTAAGAGTCTATACAGTGAATTTGAGGGCAATTTTCATTTCCTTGCAAATGAGATGAAAATGGAGCTCTTTCCGTGAGAAAGTGGGCGAAAGCAGCCACGCGATGTCATAGCGTTTTGCAGGAGAGGTAATGTCCTTTCCCATAGGGAGCAGGAAAACAGGGTGTCTGTCACATTCTTCCCCTCCACAGCTGCACATTAAGCTCAGGCTGCTGTGGATAGAGGGCCAGGCATTGGGGAAGTGGGGAGAATAAATGGCTCTTATGGAGTTTATTTCCATTATCCCTTCTGCAAAACCAAGGGAAGCCTCTGATAATTCGCTGGTGGTTAAAATGATACATCCAGTTTTTACCACCTCGTGCATTTTCTTTTGATATGTTGGGCAAAGTGAAGAAGTGTTAAATTGAAGCAGAGGCAGAAGAGGGGAGGAAAAAAGGAAGAACAAGTCCTAAAGAGCAAGTTGTACAATGCCAACCCTTAAAGCTAGAAAAATGCTGTTCAAAATTGTTGAGTATGAAGCAAACATCACCTGGATCAGCTTTCCAGCATGACAGTGTGACCAATAATTCAACCTGACAGAGAAGCCTTTCAGGAAAACAAATATCACGAATGCTCTGTTCTGCTTATGCACCAGAAATGCAATATGTGAGCCGGGACTTCCCTGACAGCGTGCTGTCTCTCCTGGCCTCGCCTTTGATGAGCGTCTTGCATGGGAAAGCGCCGCCTTTCTGATCCCATTAGAGGAGAGAGGCTCTGTCTCTGTGGTCCTTTTTGCAACCTGTGTGCTTTGTGAACCACGCCGTGCACGGGGGATTTGTTGAGAGATGTATTGGGACCTAACATGTCACAGGCAGGCTTGTTACAGATGAAACCCTGTTGACAGAAAGGATTAGCTGCAACCAAGAAAGAAAAGCAAGAAGTCATATATTTTAGAGACAATCGTGGTACAAAATTTTGATTATTTATTGGGCAAGTAGATAGTCAGGGCTTTGTTTTATTAGAGATTCTGTACCCTAGGAAACTGGCAGTGATTTCAGCCTGGTGCTGCCAAACTGTACTCCAGAATCTGAGGTTTCATATGAAGGAGGAGGGGAAAAAGCAAAACAAACAGAAAACCCTCTATACCCTGCAGCTGCAGAGAAAATACTTAGAAACTCACTGTGGCCAGGGTTGTGTTCTTGTCTTGAGTCAGCAATCAGCTTAAAGCAATACCTTTGAGAAGAGTGTACTGCACTGGTCATTTCAATGCATGTGGGGTATGAAGCCTGACATGTTTACACAGCAGCTAGCTCATTTCAGTGCTTTTTTTGTGAAAATCTCAATGTCATACATCCTCTTTGAGAATATATTTTCTTAAGATACAAGAAACTAACCAGAAAGAAGGTCTATTATTTGTCATGTAAATAAGAATTAATGTTAAACATAACTTCTACCCTTCTTCTCTCCCCATCCAACAACCCCCAAAGAAAAAGGGGGGGAGGGGGGAAAGAAAGCAACTTTTCAAATTGGATAAACATGGGATGTTTTCTTTGCCCACTGGAAAAATCTTTAGTTGTATCCAGACTCTTGAAAAAAATCAAAACAAAACCCCCTTCTTCCTACTAACCCCTGCTTCCTCCGTAGTACCATATGCCCCAACTTACAATTATCCAGCTTTTCATACATTCCACTTCTGCTCTGACAGCTATACAATGTACAACAATTGCACAGAGTCAGAAGGCAAATCTGGGAGGCACCAAGAATAAAGAATTTGGTGCCAGTTTAAAACAAATGTAGTGAATATGGAAGTAAATAATATAATTAAAACTTGATACTGATGGTGTTTTGTCATTTTTGTGTGTCTATCTAAATGTCCAGAGTCCAATTCATGTAAACACTGCTGTGAATTTACCTTTTTCTTCAGCTTTGATGAATTTACATTTAGAGGCTGGAAAATGCAGGGGATCTTGAACTTCATGCTCATGATCACCCTGAGGAACCTGTTAATCAGTGGAACTATTGTATGGTTATATGGCTCACATCATGTTTGAGCATTGGAGCTCAACATGAGAAAAGTACTGTAATTGCTCACAATTAATACTGGGTAAGCCTCACAAGGTTTACTTAAGTGTCCCCTCATGCCAGATTCATATCCAAAATGTATCTGAAGTATCTCAACCATTTAAGAGTCTGGGAGATAATACTTTGTCATTGTGTAAGGCAGAAGACTTGTGTATGAAAGGGCAAGGGGATTGTGAAATAATTACTGGCTCTGCATTTAATTTGAGTCAATGAAAATGCCAGGATGATTGAAGTGTTTATGCTGAACATCAAGGAGTTATATTGGAATAGGGTAATCAAAACCAGGAACATCTCCTTTAAAATTTTTTAATATTTCTCAGGGAGGAGATAATGGAGGACTATCAGACTATAGTGAGGGGAGTGGTGGAAGGAAAGTCAGGATCAGAGGTCACACCTGTGTGAAGTGATGGTTTGAAAATGACAAGTAAAAATGGAAATATGCTTCACTTGACAGTGATGAATGGGTTCCTTGACCTGAGGAGGAAGACTAGAGGTGGCTTTGCGCTGTGGAGATGGTAATTTGATAGTGGCAATTATAGGTGAAAAAGTTAACCAGTAAAAATACCATGGGGAAAATGCCTGCTCTCAATTAGGTATGGTACTCATGCCCCTGGGCCTCGACTGCCAGGGTAGCTATGCTTTTCTCCAGCCTGAGATACTTTCAGTTTGCCATTTTTATGCTTTCAGTATGATTCTCTCATCCCTATTTTCATTTCACCTGTTCCCAGTATGCCTTTTACTTTGTGTTTGTTTATGCTCTGCTTACCTTCAGCACAGGAATGTTCTGCATCACTCCCCTGTATTCCCCTTCTAACAACACCAAACCTCATGAAGTTGGTGAACTGCTGGGCCTGGCTCAGAGTCATTATTGCTAAACCTGGGACGGTACATAGAGTTTCCATGATGTGGGAGGTGGGATCAGTCATATCTTGCTCACACAACTCTCATATCTCAAGGGCAGGGAAACATTTGCTGGTGGCCTGTAACTGCACCTCTCTGCAAGCAATAAATGCCAAGAGTCTCAAGAGCTTTTACGTACTGAGGCAAAAAGTATGTTATAGGCTCCTGATGGCCTTAGTTAGAATACGAAGTATAGATTTTGAGGTTAGGAGAGGTTTGCTTGCTTAAAAGAAGTTCTGATCAAGATGAATTATGAAAATGGCAATAAATCCTGTGTTTTAAAAGGTAATAAACTGACTATTAATGCTTAAGGCAGAGCTCCAGGCAAACATGAGCGGCAGACTGAACCACCTACCTTTATGTACCTTCCTCCTCCATAGCACTCAGCAGGAGAAGCTGAGGAATCCTGAACCATACAGGGTCTTCTTAGAGGCCCAAAGAGTCAAAAGTGCTTCAGACACCATGTGCATGGTTTTTTTTCCTTTTTGTGTAGGTTTTTGTCTATTTGACCACATAAGTCCCTTAGGTACATGTGACACTGAGCCACTGCTCAGCTAAAAGTACTGAGTACATTGCAGTTTAGTATGGTGCAATTGTGTTTGGGCACCACAGGTTTTATTTTGTTGTGAAATAAGGTGGCTGGAAAATTGGAAATAATAAATAATGAAGGGCCACGTTTAGCACAGTTCTTTTCTTCTACAAATCTTTGTAAAAATGTACCAAAGGTTTCTTCTAAAGAGTTGAGCTACTTGCCAAGTTCCAATCTGTATGCTATCATAACACCAGTTTGGAGACTCTCAACTCCAGTGACCCATTTGGGGAGCACTTATATCCGTAGTTCTCCCTCTTTCTCCTGCCCTGGATGTGAAGTCTGATTAGTGTTTAGACATTGCTTTGAGATAATGATAATGTGCCTTTTAATTAGCATCAATATTTCTAGTCTTCTGGGAAATAATAATGTGCTTCCTTTTTACTCCTTGACTGTTGACAGATGGCCACTTATTAAACATCATTAAATTCTGATATCAATCATTTTTGTGCTTTATAAAATATGCTCATTGTTTAAAGGAAATGATAAATATAGGAGGAAGATTTTCCACATGGATTGTGTAGACTTTGATGCAGTGCTGCAGCAGTAATTGATGGAGGGAGGCCTTGTTTTTTAAGACATTATAAGTATAATCTCTGAGGCCTCGTTAACTCTCAGTATATATGTGTATGTTAGAAGCAGCTCTCGTATGGAAGTAGCCTGAAAGCTTCTCAGACAAAGCCACTATTTAAACATTTAAAAACATGAACTTTGAGAAGCCTGTCCTTATATGCAGAAAACATTTCATGCATTTGCATAGGAATCCATATTGTATGTGGTTTTGTGAATGCCATGAAAAAGTGAAGATGGATTCCTGTGCGTCTGTTATTTGCAGCTAGGCTTTATTTGACTTGATGCATTCTTGGCAAGAGCCTCCAATTCATTACTTGTGAAACTTTGTTTAATGGGTACAATTACGATCTGCATTGTGCCCTTGCTCATCTTAATAGCAGTATTAATTTGCAGGAAGGGACAAAAATCATCTTGCGGAGTTATCAAGCCGTGTTTAGACTTTCTGAATGCTAATTAATTCAGAGCTCAAATGCTGTACCTGCTGTTTAAAAGGCTGGCAGCTTGTATTCATCACCTGAGTGACAGCTGTTCCTTGCCTTTTTTACTCTTAGAAAAAGAGTGGGGAAGTTTAACTCCTTCCCATGCTGATGACTGCCATTTTGAAGTAACATTTATGTTAAACATTTAAATGTTAATATTTTTTTTTTTCTTTAACTGATTTGCTGATTTTGACAGCACATTAGAGAAAGGGTTGGTGACTGTATGTTGTTAAGAGAAATTGTTAAATATTTCTCCAAATAACTGTTATTTTTTTCTGGGCAGGGCAAAAATCCACCAAACGGTCACAGTGACATTTGATGCCAAAAACAGATCCTCCATGTAAGCTAAAAGAGAAAGAATTAAAATATGGAAAATCAGATTTGAACATTTATTATGAGTATGGAATCTGAAGAATTTTTCTCCTAGAATCAAGCCCCTTTTAAAATATTTACTATCAAGAAAATATTTATTATTTGAAATCAAATGTTCACTTAGGCCGTTTAAATGTCACAGAAAACAGAAAAGTACACTTTTATATTTTATATGCTGCATTCAAAGCTCATTGAGTTGCTATTTGTTAAACTGAACTTGCCTACTCTAGGAAGAAGTGGTAGTCTTTGGTAGTAAAGAAGGAGGCTTAAAGGCATGCAGGTGATTTCATTTAATTCAGTCTGAGAAAAAGAATCAACTGGTACAATGCAGATGTTCATATGCAGGTATGGGAGGATTACACAGTTTGCCTGATTGACTGAGGAAGTGGGATAGTAATATTGGATTAAGTTCCTTCTTTTTCACAGAGGAACAGATAACTAAAATATATATGTTAGCTGCATTCCTCCATTCCTTCCTGCCCCAAATCAAAACACCTAAATTATAGTGCATTTTCTTTTTGGAGGAAACATGAGACAAATCAGTAGTTGTTTCACGTCAAAAAGTATTACGGAGCTACTGACACCAAGCAAAATTCCACAAAATCTTCCAGTTAGTATTTTAGAGTAAATCCAAAGTTTTTTCTTTTGCTATTTTAAAGACCTACAAAGTCTGATATACATAAATATTTCAGACATACAGGTGTGCAGTAGACATGTCATAATAATATAAAATTTTCATTCACCTTTTGGAGGCCCTGTATCTTTAGGGAAACTCAGGGTGGACTTGGCTAATACCTCGGGGCTTTGATTCTGCTCACATTGGGTTTTCCGCATTCTGGCTCAGTAAATCTCATTAAGCACATGCTGAATTTCACTATTCACTGTTTGTTCTGTTGACTTCAATAGCAAATTAAGCACATGCTTAAATGTTGTTCAGAGCCTTAGGGAAAGGTGATTAAACAAAATAACAAAGCTAGGCTATTAAAATATTTTAACTTATTAGAATCCAGTGGATTGGCTAATACCGATTCACTGAAAACTCTGTACTGAAAGTTAAACAATTGCATTATAACTGGCTGATTGTCTTGTGCAGCTTGGAGCACCAACATCAGGATATTAGATTTATATTGCTGTGACAATACCTTTCTTTTCACCTTGTGACCTGCTGTTGTATTCTTTCAAACAATTAGTGATTATGATGAGTGATTGAAAATATCATTGGTAATAAAAAGGTTTCCAAATTTGTTTACAAAGTGTTCTTGAAAATAATTTTAAAGAAATAGTTGTCTTTTTCCAAGTTACTAAAATATCTTTTGTTATCACTCATTAACTTGAAAAGACCTTTTTTGTTTCCATGCACAGGAATGATTTTTTGATGCTTTAGCAGTGTTGACTTAGTGCTCTTCATGTGTGGACAATTTCTCTGCTAATTTATGGTGGAGTTTGATACCGAGTAATTATGCTTTAGCAAGACTGATATTTAGTCTTTGAATTAGTGTGCAAGATGCTCTAATGAGTCTAGCAAGGATTAACAAAATGCACTGCAGTAGTTCTGTTTTTTAATAAGTTATTTATTAAAAATTCCCTCAACTTTTTAGAATTTTGTGAAATAGTTTCTGTAGGGGAGATGAGTTTCTAAAAAAAATCCTTTATGATTCAGAAAACAGAGGGTTCCTTAGATATTTGGGGCTGGGGCCATCAAAACCGCAGCAGCTTGGAGGTCAGAGGGAAGGGCTAGGTGTTTTCTCTTTCTATTTAGTTTACCATAGAAAAAAAAATCAGATCAAGACTGAAATATTTTGTGAGGCTAGACATGGCATCATTAACTTTCCTGAGTTCCTGTCCTGAAACAGTTCCTGTGTGTGTAAAATCATGAGTTCATTGGGATCCTGAAGTGAGTTATTTGGGGTCTGTAGTATGTCTGCTGCTTTTTGAAATAAATCTGAGTGATAAAGCTGCATAATTGTTTGTTACCGTGGTGTTAAAATCTTGGGATGATTCAGTCTCAGCGTGCGCACTGAGTCAGACCAAGAAACCGTTGAGTCTGCTGATTCGTGTTTGCCTCTTGACCTTTTGGCCAAGATCAAGTGCAGCATATGTTTTTATCAGTTTAATATCTGTTATGTCCTCAGCTGGAGGATTTTATATTAAATGAGTTTGGGGACTGGGAAATGTACTAGGAGCTTACGCCATCCTCTCCATGCGTGAAGCCTGCTATTGCTGTGTTTCTAGAATGGTGTGAAAAGAAAAAAAGGGAAAAAAAAGCAACAAGTCCCTTAATGACCATAAAAGAGTGCAAAGGGAAGAGCAGGAACAGAGCAAACATAGATTATGCCTCTCCACAGTGTTCTCTTAATTCCCACCAATTTTCAGCTCAGTGAGTTCCTGAGCCTCCATAAAACCCCATATAAAATAAAATAATTAAAAAAAAACCTGAAATAAAATAAAATAGCACTTCTGATTCTATCTTAATCTTGTTTTCACTGCCTTCTCAGTCTGTATTAATATCTATTTTGTGATATTCAGTATTATAAAATCAGATTATCATCCTCAGGACTGGGTGGTACCTTGTACCTGCTGGTACAGTGAGCCTATACTTGGTCTTGTCCTTGCTGAAGAGCCAGTTCTTGCATCACTGGTGCTGCTTATTTTCACTGACCACTCTTACAGGAAGTGTTTTTTCTGAAAAATGAGATAAATAGCAATCTGAAATAACTGCAGAGTCCAACAGATAGAAACACTCTGCATGGTGGTGAAATGCAACATTCAGGATTTACTTTGGTTTGATTAAAGAGCATTGGAAAGAAATAGATGTGATTGGTATCTTTGAGGAAACACTATTTTTTAAATGCAGGTGTTTAAAATATAGAAAAAAGCCAAAAACTATGGAGAGCTGGTGTTCACTTGAATGTTTTTGACTGATTAAATGCCAACAAAATTCCATTTTGTAAACTGGAGGGCCAGAAGTGTTCATACATGCTGCAGTCAGTGGGTGGCTAACAGAAGCTGGTTTTATTAGGCCTGAGGCCCAGGCTGAGGTCCATGTAATGCAGAAGGTGATCACAAGCATGGCCCATGACATCTTTTGAAACACAACTACGCCACTAAAAGCCATGTTGATATGACAGGATGAAAATTAGGTCTTCTATTAGAAATAAAATTCATACAGTTCAGATAGAGAGAGATCAAAATAATTTTTAGATGACATAAGAATTTGACCCTTCAAGCATGTTTTATTAAATATGTGAGGTAATACAGAATGGAGGAACCCATGTCATTGCAAATTAGTTTCCTTGAGTTAAGTCTCATTACCAAGACACCTTCACTTTTTAAAATTATTTTGCCTGCCATGGTTAATAAAAAGGAAGTTAATTTGGTGTGACATTTTTGGTGGCAGCTTGGTGCACTACCAATTTAATTGCAGTAAAATAATAGTTTCAAAAAGCCCCCTAAACTTCATGTTCCTTGCATTTTGAATCACTGGGTGATTTACTAGTCATTATTCATAGCCTCAGTATTTCAATTAGGATATGTTAAATAAAGCTTATGTGGGGGATGTGGAAGTGCTTGTTGATTGTAATTATTTTAATGTTACTATTTAATGGAAAATACTATATTTTGATTCCTTAATATTTCTGCCTAGATACAAACCCAGAAGTCTATAAGACAGAAATCCACTGCAGCAAAATGCCATCTTATTACTATGCATGCTATGATGTTCACAGGTTATTGTCAATATCCAGTGTCTACTGGCGAGGAAGCTTTTGTTTGTCATGGGAACAGAATGACTGCTCCTCGTTTTTCTAGACAGCTGAGTTCTTGAAACGAAAAGCATTTTGATCCTGGAGTAAATATTGATTCTCTCTTTTTTCTCTCTGACAAAATTAATTTAGTGTGTATTATATGCACCCAGGTGAGGTAAGGCCAGCTCAGGACATCACAGGCTACCTAAACTTGTGACACAGGCCAGCATTCAAGAAGTGGCTTCATTTCCCCTAGATCAACACATACATGCTGGTTCTTTTGGAGAGCGTCTCCTACAACAGAGCAGAGAAGGATTCATGTGCCACTTGCCTGTAGCAATAGGATCCCAGATTTCTCATTTTCAGCCAATAAGTAGTGACATCAATCTGCCTTTTTTCCCACCCCCTTCTGAGTGGTTCTGTGCCGCAAACCCAGGTGGTCTGGGTGAGGTCACAGGTACTAATGCACGGTGCCTTCAGAGACAGCCTTTGGAGAAACACAGAGATCTGCATTTTGCTGTGCAGATTTTTAGCATGCAGAAATCCTTTTCATAGTGCATTGGGGAAAAAGTAGAGTGGTTGGCAGTAGCCAAGTCTTCCCTTTATCAATAGACATGGAAAAGGGAATGCAGAGTGTTAATTCATTTACAAAACTGAGCATCCACTGCTGTTGCCACTCCTCAGCTGACCTAGGGCACCCTAGGAGAGGAGCTCGTTGGCACATCCTTAATGCACAAACTGAAAGAATTGGCAAGAACAACAGAAAGAGTTGGACAGATTTCCTTAAAGAATTGTGCCCTGCCGCCTCCTCCTTTTAAAGAAAGGCACACTTCCACCATCTCATTTTTGCAGCTCTCTTAAGAAGAAACAGAAATATCTGAGCCTTTGCAAAAGACCTGAGTATGTCTGCTGCTATCACAGTGTTTGATATCAGTCCCTGTCTGTGTGCATCCCTATCGGATTCAAAGCATAAGCTCACATTACTGTGGAAGCTGTGCCATGCAAGTGCAAAATTTCTGCTGCCCCAACTTAAAACTTAACTTTCATTAGTAAATAAACAGACCAGATTGATTGGTTCGCTTTAGAGAGTGATACAATGGGATCATGATTTCACCCTTACAAAAGCAACAATTAGCATTCTAAGAAAATAGTTCTAGTGGAATTTATTGCAACATGATTAGCTTTGTTATTTTTAAAGTCTGTGTAAGCTTCTGCCATCTTGAATCACTGAATATCATTGTAAAACTGTTTTTTCATGTTTATGTGTGGTACACTGGTTTTTGTATTATCTCATCAGCCATTTCCTTAGTAAAATGTTTTGAGAGGATGAAGAAAAATTAAAAAGGAGAAGGAAATGTTAGGGACTCTATATCTCTGGCACTATGTTGACTGTTCATCTGACACACTGTGTTATTATACCTTTATTCCAGAGCCAGCACTGTTGAATTAATGTTGAATTCACATTTAATTTCATTTTTTATTTTTGACTCCTAATATTATTTTTTAAAAACTTCCACCAAAAATAGATAAAATATACAAAAAAGGTATAACATATAACTTATTTCTTATATGCCTCAGAAGGCACAATCCTACCACTGACTTTCTGAAAACAGTTAAGGTTGTTTAACAAGGTTTGAAGCTAAAACAGGGACTCCCATATGACCTGTATTACCTCTCCTCAAGGGAATGCATTTTCTTAAAGTGATGATTTATGAGATTCAATATTAATGTCAAACTTCATTCTGCTGTGCGAAGTAACATCATTAAAACATCAAAATAGCAGAACACAAGCAGCAGAACATTGTTGAACTTGTAGATATTTCCACATAGGTGATGTAAAGTCTGATGGAAAAGTGATATGAGTGTTTTACGCATGTCCACGTGAGACTTAAGAAAAACAAGACTTAAGCAAGTTTGCTATTTCCCTCAGAAAGATTTTATCCAGAGAGGAAGATGGAATATTTATGTGCAATAGCAGCTGCATATTTTTAGAATTATTTTGAATTCTTTTATAGTAAGTCTCTGTGTGATTAGAAAATAGATACAAATCAGATGAGGTAACAGTTTGTCCTGTTTGTCTGAAGTGGTTTTCCAGGATAAAATTACATTTCCTTCTAAATGCAGTATTCATTTGGGAGTAAATTAATTAAGGCTGAGTGGATAAGTATCTGCTGTTGTTCTGCAGTCATGACATGGCAAGACACGAGCTATCTACACGCAAAACTCATCGTACATGAAAAAAGTAAAGTGCCTGTGCCTGTTGCTTATATTGCTGTTATGTAATCCTTTGAATAAATAACTTAATTCTGTGTTCAAAATAGTCAAAGGTTTAGTATTTTATTATTGGTATTCTTAACTTAGACTGCAACAGTGTCACAGCTCTTTTTTCATTTGAGGACATCACTCATGACACAGAAATGTAGTCTCTGCACTATGCTCTAACAGGTCTCTTATTTTATTTGTGCTATGGCTTGAAAAATTGAATATAAATATAATGTAGATCAGGCATCCCACAATGACTCTCAAGTTGGGCTTCCCTCAGTGATCTTCATAGATGGGTAGGACTGATTGGGGAGGGTGGTATTTGTCGGGGGGGGGGTCATGATTTGGGTTGCTTAATTACTCTGTACATGCTGGAAAACTGGGTGGTTTCTTTGTTCCTTTTTGAGGGGAGATTTCATGCTGAAGAAATGCATGATTTTCTTTCATGTTTAAAGCAGTCCATTAGGACAGCAGAGAAGTGCACTTTGGCTTTCCATTGGGCCATTGCAGATCATTGGCTTGATGTCTACCTCTGTTCAAACAAAATTGATTTCCATGCTTAGTCCCATCATCCTGTGTGATATTTTGTTGAATTACTTTTCTAACCTAAACCTATACTAATTGCAAAATGGTTTTTACATAACAACGTTGACTGTTAAAGGTATGTGTTTCTATGTAAGTGTTCTTTGGTATGCCTTCTCTGCAATGCTATTTCAAAGAGGTGGATGGAAAATCAAGTGCTGAATCTTTGCTGTCTTCAAGCAAATATTATGAGAGTTGATATAGCTAGAGTTTAATTATAAACTTTTCCCTTTCCTGACAGTACTGACATTTATTTTCTAGACAAACAGATGAATGTTAGATAACAAGTTGTTTTGAGCATGTATGGTGTTGGTGTGAAACTAAGGCCCATATATTTTTACCCCAAACCTCTGAATTGTCTTTAAAAGACTGAAAGACTAAAAGGTGATGTGCAAAGACTTATGAACTACTCTAAAAGTTACTCCACTCAGCTGGCTTAAGCCTGGGGTAACAAATCACTGCTAATCCATGTGTAGTGCAATCCATCATCCAGTGGGCATGTCCTGGCACATAGCATTGGAACCTGAATATTTAGTAACATTATATTTTTTTTTCCATGGGAAACTTTACCGATGGCTCTTACCTATGGCTGTGAGAGAAGTTGAGTGGTAGCCTGTGATCCCCATGAGTCTGATTCACACCAAGCTTTTTAGAGGGTTTCACAGCATTGTCTGCACTTCTTACTGTGTAATTGTCCAAATAGCCTCCACCAGAACAAGGAAAGGAAATGTGGGTATGTGAAAGAGAGAAAGACGATGGAACAGGGAGATGCTAAACACAGAAAGTACAAGTGAAAGCCCTGACCAGATTGAAACAAATAACTTACATCTTCCATTTTTAGCATCCCTTTTTGTATGACGAGCAATGTAAAGGAGCATGGTGCTCCAAAGTGTGGGGATTTGCATCTGCAATACGTTGTTGGATACTGGAGCAAAATTTTAGTACTGTGGTTGGCTTCCACAGTCACTTTGGGAAGCATGATACTAAGTATTTCTTTGTGGAGGAGTATTAAAGCATGTGCAATTCAGCTAAGGTAGCAAACTTAGTCCTTGAACCTTTGTGTTTCTGTGATTTTAAAAATATTTTGCTGGGTGTAGGGTTTTTTTTAATGGGTTGTCTAATCTAAAGGCCACATACAAGCCTTCAAGTCTAACCTTTTCATTTTGCTTGACACTATTGAAGAAGATAAGAGGGGAATGCTGTCAGAAAGTTTACACAGAGGATGGAGAGGGGTGGTGGTGAAGGGGATAATGACTTCAGCTCTGATTTTCTCCCTCCTGCTGCCACAAGGCATCTGTATTTTCTGCTGGGTGCAACCAGCCTGCAGGAGGCTTTCCTTCCTGCAAGCAACAAGTAAGATGGGAAATCATCTGGGAAATTAAAGAGACATCACAGCTGGACATGTGGTGACTTGTTTAAAAAAAAAAAAAAAGTAAAAAATTACAGGTAGATATTGAAGGGTAAAGATGGGAAGAATATGAGGAAGGACTTGGGTATACTTCCATGTGCAGTATTGTAGGATAATACTGTTTTGGCATCAGGTGCTATGAGCTTCCAGCCATCCATAGAGACAGAGTTTCCATTTCACACGCAAAGGTGAGAGCTCAGTCAAAACTCAACTTGCAGCTGCCTGACACTTGCAGTAGTGAAGGAAGAAGATGGAAAGTTACTGGGCTGCGATTAGCTGAAGCTTTCTCTTACTATATAATAGCTTGTTATACCATCATATTCAGGCAAATATGTACAGTGTAACAGTATGTCAGTTATTTTGCCTAGCAGTCAGACTCTTCTTTTTATGCTGCAGAAACAAACTACTTTTTTTTCAATTGCTTTAATATGCTATGCTCTTTAATTAGATGGTCTATAGGCAGCACATAAACAGCACTCTCCAGTATTGTTTCAGAAAATAAATAGCATGTGTGATGCCTACACTGAGCTACAAGAGAAGTGTAGACTGACATAAGTTCTTGTTATTTGCTTCCATACGAACAGCTCTAAATGTCCCTTCCTGAGAAATGCACATTTGCTGCATTCTGGCTCAGGGGAGGCTGCATGTCTATTTGACATGCTCTCAGTGGAGAATTGCTTATCCATGCCTGATCCTGATCTGTTTCACCTTCCAAAAGTAACTAGCATAGGTCAAAAGTTGGCAAAATGGATTGAAAAGTGTTTCCAGCTGATGGAAAGGCCTCTGGTAGCTAAGTGGGGGAATTTGAAATCCAATCTGTTCTCAATGGAAAACCTGCAAATAGTCCATGTTTCAACACAGACAAGCTATTCCAGTATCTAAGTGCTGATATACAGGAGTTTTTCAAACAACACAGACTTGAATCAACTAGTTTTGCATCAAAGGTACAAATTCAAAGTACTTTAATGTTCTTCTATATGTCCAAAGAACTTCTTTGTTTGCTAGTTCAGTGCAGTGTTAATGGTCACACCTGGATGTGAATGTCTCCAGACTCCTCTTCCTCCTCCAGGTCTTAATTCATTGATTCTGGCACGCCAGATTTCTTGTTTCTTTCCCTATTTAAATTCATAATATTTTCCCTTCTGTAGCTGAATCCTTCCTTCCTTTATCTGAATAGACAACATTTTCATCTTTCCTATTTTCTCATCCAAATTTCTTTTTCCTGTTTACTTTTTTCATTCTTGCCTGTTTGCCATGTTTAGGTTCTTCCATATGCCATTTCTTCACAAGTTGTTCCCATATTGTCCAATACTTTGAGGAAAACACAAGTTCTCAGTTGTTACCTATTCCTCTACATGAAGGAGAGCATGCTGTGAGCGTGGGATGAAAGAGTGGGTCTGGTTGGGCAAAGATGATTTTATTCCTCCGTGATTTTCTTAGCTGCTTTTCTTTGCTTTCCATTCCTTCCATCTGTCTCTGGCTGTAAGCAGAACGTAAAGCAAAGGAAGGGCCAAGTGTCTGTTAGTTTTCCTGTTAAAATACAGAATAATGATGATGATGTGAGTCAGAGACCGGGCACAACAGCGCAGAAGTGCTTTACGTATATTTCTTTAATATAATTTTCCTTAATTTTATTCCATTGTTTGTCCTTTTTTTTTTTTTCTCTTTGTACCTCTCCTAGCTCATGTATACGATGAATTGCGGTATTATAGGAGATCTTTAATGAAAGATGGTTACTTTCTCATTTCCCTGGAACAGGGACTACTTTGGTATAGGAATTGTTCCACAAATGCTAAGCTGCCCTTCATGGCTTTGTGCAGGGCTGATGAAACCCTTGTTACACCTGTACTCACTCGTACATCCTCACCCTGCCCTTTTCAGATCACAGATTTCTTACTCAAACTGGGGTATGCAAATTTCTAATTTAAGTTTATAACTAAACAATGCAAGGAGCTCTTACAGTTATTTTGCTATAATCTTTAAAACCAGTTTCAAAACCTAAATTCTTCCATCAAGGACAATCACCAAAGACAGACTTCCATAGTACAGGAGCAGTCTTGTTTGACTGTCTTGAGCAAATTCTCCTACTACTCATTGACTGCTGAGATTAAGTGGAATTTCTAACAACTCTGGTTACAATGAGTCAAGCACTGTATCTCTAGTTATGTGTTGCAAGCCTTATATGTTGCAGTAGAGATTTATTTTAGCACAGTCATTTTATGGTGCTTAGAATATTTTCCTACTCTGCATTGCTGCTGCTGTAGATAATGGATGACCACTTGGTTAATGTTTGATGGCAGTTACAATGCACCTCTCCCAACGTTAAGTGTTCTTATGCCTTTATACTAGAACTGACCTTCAGGGACAGTAAACATATTGTTTGGCAACAAGTTAATTACAGACTTTATCTTCCAAAAACATTCATGTCATGGGTAGGATAATTAAGATGTCCTTGCAAGTGAAAAAACTTTGTGACTTATAGTAATGCTCCAGTGTCGGTGTTAGAAACCGAGGTCATAACAGTATTACAAGAGCTGTGTACTCAAGTTATTTTGACTAAATAATCCTCCTCTTCAGGCTATAAAAGTGAAAGATGGACATAAGTGATATGTATGGCAATAAATTCTGTAAGTTTGTGAAAATAAAAAAAAAAAAGGCATTGGGTTGTCCAGGGGTATGATGGGCAAGCAGAACTGATTGTATTTGATTTACTGTGGGATTTGTCACTAGGGTTTATTTTGTTTTTCTCCCCTTTCCTCCTTTTAAGGCCTCTGTCTTTTGTTAAATGGTTAGAATCATATTGACCCTTTGTGACTTTGTAACTTCATGGTGATAAATAGCTAATTATTCGCAATTGAATTAGGCTATGAATTTAAATACGACAGAAACAGATGTACCTGTGATTACCTTCAGCATGGCTCAGGAGGTTTAAGTTCAACACAGTATAAATACTTTGCAGAAATATTATTTCTAAAGTGGAATACTGGAACTAGTGGAGACTATCATAAAGATGTTAATGAGCTCCGTGGTACATACATTTTTGTTGTTTTTTTTCCTGAAAAATTTTGGGAGGGAGGGGAGGAGTGTCCACTGGTGACTACTGAAGTTCCACTTCTGATGTGTTCAATCTCTAAGCTGGGAGCATTTAGTTTGGGTGAAGTTGGGAAGTATTTTTTTCACAATTTACATTCAAAAGAGGAGGACACTGAGCATTCTCAAAAATTGGAGCCCCTGGAGGGGCACACTGCAGTATTACTTTGCAAGTGCCACTTGAATGAAAGTCCTTGTTGGCTGGCAGATTTAGGGCAGGATGCACAGTTTAAGAGCCCCAGCACATCTTTGTATTAACGTGAAACTAAGGATGAATACACGCATCAGTGTAATCTAAAGATCTGAATTGTAATATTTGAAAAAAGCATGGATTCTGCACATGTTCTATTTCTTAAAACTTGGCACAATGAGATCAATAGATCTGCTAATGAGTTATTTCTGATCTGCTGTTTTCTGTTTCAGGTTTTCTACTCGGAAACTTACATTCCAACAGAAATAAGTAGTTCCTTTTTTAATGGTCAGTATCATCATGAACAATCAAATAGCTTTGGAATGAATTTTATTTTCTTCAATAGAAGGAAAATCACAGTACAGCCACAATATATGGAAGGTGATGAGTCATTCCTTGCCAAAATGTAGCAGGAGTATGAAGGATTGAAACATACATTTTGAGTTCTTTTTCTGGGTATTTGTTAGGATAAGAATATTTAAGCATTCCAACATTTGAGAATAAGAGAATAAAAAGGGATCTAAGCACAATGTCTTAGATTAATGGCATGCTATCATTCATGTATAATGCAGCACTGTTAACATCCTCATGTGTAAGCGATACAGTTACAAAGAATGTCCTGGCTGGGTGTAAACTAACTGCAAAGCAATAGAATAACACCTTCAAAATGATTAATTTTGAGGCTGTCTTGGTGACTATCTTGAAAGTTAAATCCCTCTATCTTTGCACTTTTGAAAATGTTGACCATATATTTGGGCATGGTGTGTTCAAGAAAAGTCAGATAATCTCTTTCAGATTCCTTCATTATTAAATGGCACTGGAATGTGATTTTTACTGTACAAACTGTTTCAGGGGTTCCATATTTTGAAATTCCATCTCCAACCCTAATCCAGAAACTAGTTCATATTTGTTTTGCCTTCTGCAGTACATAAGAGCTGAGCTCAGTTGATCTCTCAGTCAGGATGAGGTACATCTTAAAATGAAGTTATCAATGAACATCACATGCACCATATAGCATTTTTTTATTTCATATAAACTAGACAGTTGTTGGTGAGCAAGCTTTTCACTTTTGCATGTTTTAATTTTTTAAATATCCAGCTCCCCTTTGATTTTTTTTTAGAAACTTCATAGCCTATTTTCACATTGTCTTTGTTGTTTATCAGATTTACTTGTGTCTTCAACATAATATGGTTCTGTTGAATTTCATTTGAGGTGATTTTTTCTGCATAACTATGTGTGAATAAGAGTTCTGATAATCCTTTTCCTTTTAAATCAGCCAGTTTAATACTTCTGTCACTGTTGCATGGAGATGAGAGACTTGACCTATTTTTAAAAATGAGCTTTTTAGCTTTGTTAGCTACAGGAGAAGAGAATTTCAGATTTTTTAGAATTTATTATTTAATCAGTTGCCATTAGGATTTGCTAGTGCACACGTGGAGGATATTTTCCTTTTTATTGTGATCATTTGCAATGGAACTTAGTGGAATTCTTTTCTTCTTGTAACTCCTCGGTGCTTCCTAACCTTGTTAGTGTTCTTCAGCCTTTGGTTTTGACCTGCTGTATTGGCTTCAGCTTTGCTACATAAAAATGGCTTGGATTCTGCTGAGATATACAGATTATTGCATTTATATGCATTCTATCAAAAGGCATGAAAGGTTATTCATATATGATTACAATTATTTCTGATGTGACATTTACTCCAGAACTATATTAAGTTGTTAGCCTTGGAAAAAAGTGCTTTGTTAATGCTGTTCTGTATTCAATGGCTTTGATGGTACTTGTTGCAGATGTTTCAGATTACCATCAAAACTTCATTATCAGTGATAACATATTAATGCAATAAGTTGACAGAGGGGTTGACTGAATGACTATTGCAATATATAATTAGGTTGGTGTAATAAGATATGTATGCCCTGATCCTCCACAGCCTTTATATGAAATCTGTTAGAGACTGAATTCCCTTGCTGCACTGTTACCATTCCCAGAGTGACTACTACCATTTTTTGCTATGATTCTTGAAGAGGGTATGCATATGTTATAAAACTCCATGTTACAGAGTTGAAAATACATTTTCTTTCAGTTTTTATTTCAATATTTATATCACTGCATCTAATAATATCATTATAGTTAGCAGAATATGTAGACTTGCATCAGTCTAATAAACTAATAAACCAGATCAAAATACACTGTGTTTATATAATATAACATATAAGTATACCATATTTTACCATTATTTACAAGTATTAAGTAATTTGAGAGCTCTTGTCATTTCTGTACAAACAAAAAATTGTTTGCAGAGATGTTTGCAAAGCAAAAAAAAATTAATGGAATCCTTCCAATAGCTGTCAGTTTCTTCCTTAGAGTTTGATAATTGAAAGGTTTGTTATTTTTTTAGGAAGGGAAGATGGTTTCGATTATCTAAAGGCAGTGGAATATTTAACTACCCTTCTGCTATCAGTGGACTTGTTTACATTAGGATTTTGACTAAATTGAGGTTGCACATATCCAGATGTTATCTGCCTGGGTGACTTTTTCATTTACTTTGGCAAGGGATTTGATGGTGTATTGCTACCATCACTTTGTCATTTTTCACATTTTTCACATTGCATTTCAGGCTGCACTTAGCCTTTCTTTTCTAAACTTCCACTAAACATTTGCTCCTTTTTTTCTAAGGATGAATCCTTACTGAAACCACAAGTGGGATTTTGATTTTTCCTGCAGGTTTTCTCACCGGTTGTTGTGAGTAAAGCCAAAGTCCCAGACAAACAAACCCAAGATACAAAAGAAACTTTTTTTGTTCTTGATTTTTATCTCTGCTTGTTTTTGTTGTGCTGAGGGGCAAGACATGTATCTCAAGTGCATCCACGCTGCAATGTCCTTCAGCAAGGCAGGAATGACAAAGCTCTCCACTAGGAATGACTTTCTTCCCAGCACCCGCTGACCTAAGGTGCCAGTGGCTCGCAGAGAGAAGCAAGGGCTTCTCATACAAGTAGGATACAACGGGAAAACATTCCAGAGAGCAGCAGTGGGGAATTGTAGAAAACATTCGCCTGGACTACATGGCAGCAAGTAATAGTCTCTAGTTCTGAAACATAGCAACAGCTGGACAAGACTTTAATTTAATTCACTACTGTCATGTCATTCTTCAGCACCAGTGGGGATTGGGAGTGGGTTGGGAGGGAGAAATATCCATGCCCAGAAACCTGCTGCTGAGGATGTGCCATGTTGAGAACCATCTTGAATAAAGAATTCAGTTTTTTAAATCTTCAGAGTGCTAAAGATGTAAGGTGGGCGAGCACTCAAGCTCATCAGCAATCAGACAGAGCTGCAGCCAACAGAAACAGACATTTGACAGTGTAAGATCCTAATCTATGTCCTAGTGAACCTTTCTGCTGAGTTGTTTTACCTCTTTCAACCTCCAGACCTTCTGGTTGGAAATTAAAAAGAGTTCATGCTGGTTCTCATGTGACTCACAGATACATTATCTCTGAATGGAGCTCTACTTACTAATGTTTATACAGTCTTGGTAGATCTAATCCTATTTGCAGACCTTTAAAATGCCAACTTTTTATTTTAAGCCTGGTTTACTTTTAACTGCAATATTTAACCTCAGAATATGTTTGTGGGATTTTTCCTCAAAGGCATTTTCCCACAATAGCATTTTAAAACATGTGACATTTTAAATCAGTAAAAGTAATGAAATTGTACATGCTCTTTTGTTGCATGTGTCATTTAAGCAACTCTGTGGTGTAACCATACATGGGAGGATTTGAATCAAGCAGATCTAATTGTTGCTAATACTGTTTATTTTGGTAATGCCTAGAAAACAGCTATTATTACCAGTGCAGAAACATATGGAGATGGGTTTATGTTCTCTTGTAGTTCTCTTACAGTAGCCAGGGGTGAGTGATATTGGTAGGAGTTTAAGTTAAAATCCAGAGCATTGATGTCAGCAAAGATCTAGTTCCAGTCAGGAGAGAGAAGAGGAAGGGGAGAAGAAAAATTGATTATGAAGATGCAAGATAGTTGGAAGGAAATGTAATACTGAAAAGGGAGACATAAATACACAATGAAACTGAATTGAATGAGGGGAAAGTAAAGGTAATCTGCCAAGCAAAAGAGCAGTTAGCACAAGAAAACATAACAAAACAAGACATTTATGGATAACCAGAAGTACCTCTCTTTGGCAGCTGTTGCAACTGCTTTCACAGGTTGGAGAGTGATAGGTCTCTCTCTGAGAATTTTCCCCCAGCCAAGTGCTGGACTGAGATTTAACATCTGCAGTGAGCTATCTGCTGTCAATAAATTAGTGCCAATAGTGAGATAGTTTTAGATGTGTGCCTACAGTTTGCACAGGGCTGTGTAGGAGGTGAACACAGAACTTTTTCCAATGACTTCCCAGCCTACCTGACAGGCACAGAGCAAGCAGTTGTGCGTTATGGTGGTGGGAGTTCTACCTCTTTTTCTTCCTCTTTGTGAATTTTATAGTGAGCAGGGGTTCACTCCACCTTGTGAGTCATGTTTGCAGCAGGCAGCTGTCTCACTGCATAAGGGTCTGATATCTCTTATGGGATTTGTGAGATTTGAGAAAATTATTTTCAAATGTTGGGTCTGGAAAACAACATGAAAATAAGTCTCATGTATCTTAGGACATTTGCTGAGTGAGGAGCTGCCCTACAGTGTTAACTTTGTGCACATTTGAACAATATCTTGTTTAGGACCAATGGCAGAGTATCATAAAACTCTGAGGGAATCAATTATCACACTTTTTCCATTTCTGAGGACACGTTTGTTCTTCATAGATATTTTTTGAAAATGGTGTTGAAAAGGATGGAATTCTGTTTTATAGGATTACTTTACATAGGGAGAGTAAGGCTTGTGGGTAAGTGTTATAAGCCTGTGTTTTCCTTCTCTCTTAGTCCTTTAAAATGGCACTGATCAGGAGCTTGGTGTTTAATTGCACTGCTTCATTGGTAATTATGGCGTGGTCAGAAGGAAAGGGCAAGGGCAGGGGAAAATTTACCAGTGTTGCTTTTCAGTTCAGCCAGGTTGCCTTCAGGAGATCCCAGCAGAGCATTCTGCTTTTGCTCCTGGCCTTGTATATAATTAATTTGGGCTGAGTGACTGCTTTTAAATTGAGTTTTGTGGTAGCTGCTGGTTCAGAGAATTGGTCTGAGCTGTCAGCCTCTGAGCTGTTTACTGCTCACAGGTGTCTTCTCAATTGATGGTAATAATTCACTTAGAACAAAATAACCCATGGGCTGAGATTCCTGTGTCCTCTTCCCCTTCTTCTTGAGAAGAAAGGGAATTTAATAAAAAATGGAGCAAAGCAAAGAAACCAGGATTAGTGGTATAATCAAAATGGTTCTGAAGTATTTGTGGAGCTGGAGCAATGTGGTTGGAGGACAGAGGGACATTGTTGCCTAGACAGAAAACAGTCTGCCAAAGGACATCACTAGAAGGTTCTGCTAAATTCCCAAGCCATTCGGGAGTGAAGAAAGTGAGGCTTTGGAATAAAGGGGTTGTTTGCTTAATTTTTTGTTTTTTTTTAGACTCTTCTATCTCTTGGTATGTCTAAAGTAGAGATTCATAGGACCTCTTTACAAAGCTGTATGGGACATGTATCATCCAGCTCTGGTCACTGGAACAGTGAGGCACTGTAATCCAGGGTCCCTAGAAGAAAGGAGCTGTGAGAATTAAGTAGATTTAAGCTATCAGGTTGTTAATTTTTTGTGGGAGATGTTGTGAAGGACTAGGCAAGCTGGGGATTATCCCAGTAACACTTGCCAGAAGACTGAGCTGGTACCAATTTACACCAAAGGAAACTTGAGAGCACCTGGATATATACCATGCCTAGTTACAACATAAGAGCTACAACTGACACTATTTCCCTGACAGCTTGGCAGGTTGGAAAACAGTGTGAGACTGGAAAAGAGCAGAAAGAAATGCATGGCTGATTGCATTGGTGCCTTTCTGTCAGTGAGTCTTCACCATGAGACATGCACAAAGGCTCTAGAGCATGTATACACATATGGTGGCATACACATCTTGTGAGGTGCCATTGAAAATAACAGCTCTTTCTTCAGAATTCTAGGAATTATATTTAAATAAAATAATCAGTAACAATTGCTACTTGAAGAGATTTTCAGACTCTAATATTCAACACACTGTATTTCATTTCATGTTTTATTCCTGTTAACAGACAGGATTAGTTGGAAGCAAGAAGGTACAAACTGGTTTTGAGAAAAGGTAAATTTTACAGGATGAAATGAGCAAAACTCAAAGAGAATTCCAGCTTTAAAATCTTTGTTATTAGTTACTTTGCTTCTTGAGTCTCTGAAATTGTAATTCACAAAAGCAAAATGAAACAAAGCTGTTACCAAACTTTATCAGTCCCAACAGAATATGCAGAGGTATAAGAAGTGCCAGAAAACAGCATCCTTCAACCCACTGCAGGTCAAGGAAGTCTGCAGATACCAAGTGTAGTTTACCAAGTCCTGCCCTGGTGACTTGACATCCTCTCAGTCCCATTTCTCAAGGGAGTTCCCTGGTCCCAGGTGGGCTTTGGAGGGGTGTTACTGAGCTGTCTGTATCTTGATTGATCTTGGAGATTGGGATATCTCCAAGCCTTTGACAAGGAACTGCAAAGAAGAAGAGTATGCTCCCAGATGACACTAGTATCCCCATTCCTTCCACTCTCATACTCCTTTAATTTGGCCTTTTAATAAAAATGCTGTTAATCCACTTTCTCTAGACTAGGTTCAGTAATTTTTCACCCACTTCATAATGGCACTCACCTATATTTAATACTATTTCCCAGAGTAAATTATAACTCAGTGTAACACTGTAATGCAAATGCAACAAGGACGAAATAACATGTATAGATTCATTGGCTGACATTTGCCCTTGTTTCTAAAAGAAATGCATAAATTCTTTACTCTTTAATCTTACTAATTCCAAGTTTCATGCACAAGCTTTTATCTTTCGTAGAAACTGCAAAATCAGTGCATACATTTTAAATGCTTTAGAACTAGGAGGTGTTAAATCTTTTTCTTCTGAGTTCAGATGCTTTTCACCCCTTCCTAAAAGTGTTTCCTTAGTTCAAATTTGCTATGCTTGTCTCAAGCACGGGAATGTTGCCTTGGATCATTTGCAATGAACAGCTGCAAGGAGACCTCAGAAAGAGAATATGCTAAGTAAATTAGAGGGTTTAACTGCACAGCAGTCAGCAGTCTTTCATCTGCGATACTGTGTGCTTGTCTGTGAATTTGGGAGTAAGTTTCCAGAGTTCCAGAAAGCTCCTGGTTTTTATATGTGGAATCCCAATGAGCAGGAACCTCTGACAGCAGCTTTTCCCAATATTTAATCTTCACAATGTCAGTGAAGGGAGGCTCAGATTTTACTTTTTCCCCCATCACCCCTTTCTGCACAGTTAACAGTGAATATTCAGAAATTCCCTTTCTGAAGCTTTACCAATGAACTTACCCTCACCCAGAACACCACAGTATGAAAGCAACATCCCTTGACCTTTTTTACATCAAGATGGAAGGTGTTAAAACAACCATATTTTATCCATACAGCTGTTGCCTTGGCTGTCACTCATGCTTTAACACCACTCTTTGATGTTGGAGAACTTCAGCTTAAAGTGACAGCCGTAAATCTTTGTATTGGTAAAATTCCTGAAATGTAGTTGCTACATGCACTTTATTGCACATTCTGTACTTTACCTGCTACCTGCTGATGAAGTTGAAAGCATTTGGGAGAAGGAGGGGAGGGAAAGGGTTGGGTGGATTTTTTACATTTTTGAAATGAAAGAACATTTAATATATTCATGTAATTATAGTATATGACATCATTTAATGGTCATTTATGTAAGGTAGTAAAATAACTGTTCCCAACTGCTTCTGAAGCATTGTGAAGTTGCACAAACTGTTAGGATAACTCTGTGAAACAGGTTTGAAAAAGAATGCTGTCAAAAAACATGCTTAAAATGTGTAGAAAGAACAGCATATTTGAGATTGAGGTCCATGCAAAATTTAATTTTCGCTCTTTAAAATACTGAGAGCAGAGAAGTTCTGAATTCACTTGACAAAGGAAAAAATTAGAACAATATGAATTGAGCAAAACTGGTCCCTGATTTGCATGTTGTATGTCAGGATAGAGCAAAATTAATACCTTATGAATAAGATGCTGGTAATAAAGGTTATATAAGATATATTAGTCTGTGTCATCTTTCAGAAACCTCTGAAATACATGGAGATTTTGAAAAATAATAGTAGTTGCTGAGCCACCCTAAGAAGCACCACTTTCATCTAAAAAATATGGATAAATCTTGTTTACCTGCTGAACTGTAATTTGTCATCCTAAGATTTATTTTATATAGGCACAGCAGCATGCTTCCTCCAATATTTTATCTGTAACCATCACAAAACAAGCTGGTTTTCATTTTCAAAGCAGTATTTTCATCATGTCTGTAACTAGAATGTATCATATTTTCAATTGCTCTGTCAGAGACATTGTTGTAAATACCCTTTATACTCCATGAAAACTCTTGGCTTTATTAGAGATAGCGTTTCAGAATTTTTGGATTGGATTAGAATTTTAGATTTTTTTAGAACTGGAGCAACGGATAAGATGGTTCTACATTAGCACTTCTGGGATTTATGCTGTATTTTACACTACAGCTGTTAAAAAATACTCCCACAAGCACCTGCATGTGTGGAAGAAAAATTATCCCAGACCAGTAATAGTTACAAAACCTGTTATTTTGCTGCTAGGAACCAGGATTTCAATGCATCATTCCAGCTGCTAATGGATATTCAGGGCCCTTCCGGATGGAGTCTTGATTAGTAGATGACAGATTAACAGAAGAGCTGTGTTTTATGGTTAGGGAGGTTAAACAAAACTCATGTTGCCTTTTGGATGGAGAGGAAGTAGGATCTTTCAGAGACTTCACAGAAAATCACGGGAGGAGAATGCCATGGTGATTGATGGAAGTGGTCCATTATCAAACACTTTGAGAAAACTTTTATTCCCTCTGAGTAAATCACATAGCTTGTGCAGGGCACAAGTAGAGAATTAATTTTGTTGCCTTTTGCTGGAAATGTGTCAAATGGTATTCAAGCCAAAATTTAGGAAGGGAAATTGCATAGCATATTTAAGCCAATTTTGTGGTTGATGTTCCCTTTGAATTTAGCAGCTTTTATTGTTTGGCAAATTATGTTTTGTTGAAAATTCTCTTTTTATGTCAACGTCATTTAGATTTCTATGTCCAGACACATGAAATAGACCAACAGAAGTTAAATTTTTTTCCTGTGAACTAAATATGTAAATAGGTTGATTATTTTCATCTAATTTAGAATACTGCAATTTATTTTTGCAAAATGTTATTTAAATATAACTTAAGGAAATTACATTCTCTCAGTTGCTATTAGCATTTGAGTTTGGTCTGTCCCCTAGGTAAGGAGATGCAAGCTTGGAGAATAGTAATTTTGTATGTGCCACATATTATGAAAGTGTACTTTTGGCTGGGGAAGCTCAAAGGAGTTCAGACTCAAAAAATACTTTCAAGGAATGCTTCCAAACAAGAATGGTACATGCAGCCACCAAAGGGCTTCACAGACTGCTGAGTTCCCAGGGAATGCAGCCCTTGACTGATAAAGGTAGGACTTGTTCTGTTGGATGGCCCTGGAGATCGGGGTTGAGATTTTCAGCTTGAATAAATGTAGGCTTCAATCTACCAGGAGAGTAAGATAATATCCATGAGTGAATGTGAAACAAATTAGTCCCTTCTAATTGCAGAAAGGCTACTGAGTGTTTCTGAGCAGCCACATTTTGCACAAGCTTGAACCTTTGTATTAATTCTAGGTGTGCCTCTGTATGGGAGGAGAATCTCTATGGTGCATGTCTGAAGCACCATCGAGGGGACCTTGTTTGTGAGTAAAGGATCAGGTTTTAAGCCATGTGCAATTTGGAGAGAAGCTTTCTGTAGGCAATTATTTTAGTGTATCATCTTAATAATTTAAGTATGATTCAAAGCTTCCCAACACTCTGGAAGAACAGATGGGGAAGGCATTGCTCAGGAAGTCCTCTAAAAAAATATTCACATCAGACTTATTCAGGTTTATTTTGTGCCAGGTGTTTCTTTGTGCAAGAAACTGATAGTCCTGGCAGTCCTGAATAATCAGGGTTTACACATCTTCTTTTAGATAGATAGCTTGTAATCTGTGAGACAAAAGAGAAATCAGGTTTAGCTCCTTTTATCTGACACTGAGTTTCTGCGACCTACATGTCTTGTGACAGATTGCTGGAAATCCTAATGCGGTTGGCTTCTTTATACATAGTATACACATAGATATATACATATCTATGTATACATATATACATATTTCTTTATATATCTAGTGTGTTATCAGCTGAAATATGCAAAATTAAATGTTGGCTATACAGGTGAGCTGTGTAAGCATCCGATATAAGCCAGAATCCAGGGGTTAAAGTGTGCCAGTGTTCCCTTAAAGACTGCCAGCCAACCCACATGTGCCAAAATTCAGGTCTACACTGCTTCTCTAAAAAATTCTCTGCATGGCTTCCTGGCTCATGGAACACAGATTGTGCTCTGCAGTCTGAATTGCCATCAAGCTCCTTTAAAATTTCAGTCTAATAAAAATGAAATAATCGAAAATAGAAAACTAAATAATCTGATGTTCAAGGACCTCAAAGGCCAATAAAGATTTTTTTCCTTGCATATATAGCTACCTGAAGATAATTTTGGAATAGATTGCAGTTGTTTGTCAAAGAACCCAGAGAAAAAAATCTGTGCTAAGATTTCTTGTAAGAGAAGGACGCAGGAAGACAGGTCATCCTGGCCATTTCCTGTCCCAATACCAAGTTCTCATCTGTTGATTACTTAGAATTTTGCTCCCAACTTTTATGAAAGAGATTCTACTGAGACATTAACAGCCTGTTAACTGACCTGGGTTTCTGCCTCAGAAAGAGGTGTGTGTTAGAAAAAATGTCAAAATTGAAAGGTCTGATTCACTTTTCCTGCTTATAACTTCATGTTGGATGTAAAGCCAATTCCTAATCTAAGTCAGATACAGCCAAAGCTTCTATCCTCATATACACAGACAGCATAATTCAGGCTGGAGAATTTCACTACATCCTGTATTGCCAAAAGCCAGATCCCAGGTAAAAATCCCTGGGTTTCTGTTCCTGGGAAGCTCAGCAAATGGGAGCACATTTACACTGAATTCTGTTTGCGGCATATTGCTTCATTGTATTTTTCTCTCCTTTATTTTTTCCCTATTCTCTAATACAGCTTATCCATTACTTTATGCTTGTTTTTTCCTGACTGTGTTACTTCTTATTTTTTCCCTTGTCTTTCCTATTCCCCATATTTTCACTGCTTTCAAAAGTAAATGTTTCTGTCTTGGTGCTATTCTTCTGTCTGTTGTCTTTTGGTTCTTGTCCAATACTTTTTTTGTTTATTTGCTCAGCCTTCTCTGGTGATTCTGCTCTGCCAGCTTTAAACTACCTGGTCTAAATTGTTATTTTTCAAAGGAATTAGTCTGGTCTCCACATACTCAGCTGTGTTCTTTTGTCTCTCATGGCCTGTTCTTACCTCTAGTAACACTTACTACTTATAATACTTTAATTGTTAAAGCATCATTAAAAATAGCTAAACAACTAGCAGTATTCTTGTATTCTGGATGGAGGAGCACAGATAAAGGGGGAGACTGCTCATGACACAGGATTTTAAAGTGATAATTTCCTGTGTTTTTCCCTCTAAGGTTCCTCCCTGCAAATGTGATGCCTTTGAAAATTTTGCTTTATTGCCATGATTTGCCTGGAGCGGAGTGTAAATAATGGAGTGAAAATACCTGCAATTGCTCCATAAATTGTTCTGAGTTGCCTGATCCCACATGAGCAGCGTTACTGGTGGGGTGTTGAGAGAATTAAGAAGATGCAGGAACTTCCCTGACATCAGGCAGGATACAGATAGCCACTGAGCTGGTCTTCCCTTGCTAGAGCAGGAAAGGCTTTTGTAAAATCAAAGTGAGAAAAGGTGGTTTTCAAGAGACTGTCGTGGGCTTACACAGCATAACAAAGGTTTTCACACATTATGAAAGGTGCTTTTAATGCTTCACTGAGAGATACAGAGATCTGCATCAGCCATTCCAAAACCACAGTGGGCAATGGGACTCCCCTGCCCCTTCTGGCTTAGTAGGAATTTCTAAAAGTTTGGCTGTGTGTTTATTTTCAGTTCCAAGACCCACAATGCCTTGCTCACGTGCAAATGCTTGGAGTATTTCAGGGTGTTCCTTCACAGGGAGTGAGGGGTTGCAAAGTGGCCTTTTTCCCAGTGCAGTCCCTGGTACTAGTCTGTTCTATCAGTACAAAGTGCTGAATAAAAATGAATTTAAAAGAAGCTTTTGAAGAGGCCTCCATTACATAGTGATGGTTGAGTCCTCTCTATTGTGTGTGACCCCTTTTGACACACAACAGTTATTGGCACTTTCAAAATTTAAGTGACTTTGGCTTTTCAACTTTAAATGCTTTCTCCCAATTAATATGACCAGGTCTTGAACTGAAATCAGCCTATCCCAGTTGATGGTCTTCTGTGTAACTCTCCTGACCAAATTTCCACAAAGACTTTTGGAGGGAAGCAAAGAAAGGAACTGACCTTCTCTTTTTGGATCTTTTTAAAACTGACCTGCCTGCAGAGATGCCTGTAATTTCAGGAGGCATGCAGCATAAATCCTATGCATTCTATTGCTTGATGTAGTGAGCAGGCTTTCTGTGCCTATGAGATGAAGTGTTACAATTAAAACGAGGACCTGTTGTTGCTATATTTTCATTTTGTGTTACTAAAAATTCCAACTGACTCGAGCAATTAAAACTGTAGCATTACCTGGTAACCAACAACACAGGCTTGAAGTCCGTGATAAGAAAATGACAGAATGTTTTCTACAAATAAATATAAAGGAAATAATAAAATAATAAATAAAAGACTCTTTAAACTCTCCAGCTTTTCTATACAGGCCTGATTCACTCTACAGCCTACAGAATCTGGAGAATTATGCTGCACCTTCCCTTCATGGTACATCTTCATGCCCACACCCAGCCTAACTTCCTTAGGCTTCATAGTGACTTCTTAACATTTTTGCTGTGTCCATATTCCCCACCAATGCTGCTTTTAAACTTTACTGAAGCAGCAACACTTCATCTTCCACAACTATTCACAGTTCTTACTGTTTCTGTTTAGTAGAAGGAGACACCTGGGGGTACAGCTGTAAACAGATTTTCCACAGTGGTCTCCATGTCCTGCTTTCCTCCATCTTCAAAAAGGAGGCTTCCAACTTGAATGATTTGTTAGTATCAAAATCCACTTTTTGTTAGATTCAAACTGTGTTCCTCATTTATCAAACACTCCATATATATAAGATTTTGGACATCTTTTGCATCTGTTTTGCTATATTAGTGGGAAACAATTACAAAAGGTTACCAGTAGCAATAGAAACTCTTGTATGGAAAATGTTATCTAAAATAGAAATACACATTTCTATTACTTACTGCTCCTAGCAGCTGATTTGTTATTGGTGCAAGGAATTTTCAGTGTGACCTGTTTGGGCAATGATAATGTTCATCTGAAGACAATCCAAGCATTAGCGCTTCAAATTGCCACACACCTGATGGCATTGCGTATTGCACAAACTACTCAGGCTATTGCAAAATCCTTAGTAGATTGAAAATGAAATCTTACCTGGATGACAGTTTTGTCAAAGGATGATCTCAGTATTCATGTGAAAATTAATCATCCTGGCTCATGGTTTGATTTTTGTTATGTTCTGAATGCAAAAACTGTGACTCTTTAGATTTACTTACATGTGATATCTTTGTTTCCTTTGTTTTGACAGCTAGCCCTACACATTTGCTTGTAAATAATTTTTAAAAAGACACTTCCATATGACTTCTTTCACATAACTTCTTAAGGATCTACTTAACTATAAGCATAAGGCAAGTTCAGATGGTTTGGACATAAGTTCACTTCTGAATAATCATGTCCTTAATTGCTTTGCTAAATTGAGCAGTGGCTTCCAGTCAGCAATGACATGTAAACATGTCTCTGCTTAACTTCATGCTCAAATGTTTTTTGAGTAGGGATATTTTGACTGTGGGCCTTCCATCCCCCTAGGAACTGACTGATCCAGAAAAAGGAGGTAGTATGAAGAATTGCTTTTCAGAACAGATCTGTGAACTGGTTTTTGGCATTACTGTTGCCAAATTTCCTTCTTTCTGAGCTTCACAGGTACAGGCTGGTCCATTTCCAAACCAGCACCTTTCTGAGCAGTGGCCCAGGTCATTTTGTTTCATTTGTAGCCCTGACTTTGTTATTTTGGGAACTGGTTTTGGTTTGTCCCAGAAGTGCATCCAGCTGGGGCATTGATCTGGAACTAGAAATGCACTGTAGTTTATCACACTACATCATGATGATAGAAGTCCTTCCTTTTTCAGTTTGTGCATTTTTCACTTTGACTAATTAAGGGAAAACTGCTTAACTACTAGCATGTAAAGAAAGAAGTTTGGTTTCTTCATTGCATAGGTGTTAGTGCAGTCTCTGCCGTTCTTACAAGGGAAGAACTGTTGTGAAGAATTTTAAGACTTTGATAGTGAAGGTCATTGAATGGGCTCATTTTTACTGTTTCCTTAGGAACAGACCTTAAAAATCAGCAATAGGTTTTTCCCCTTATGTGCAGTGGTTTAAAAAGTGGTGTAGAGGATCTTGTAGAAATCAGAGAATACTGAGGGCTTCTATCATAGTTTTTTTTCATTAATACAAAAAAAAAAAAAAAAAAAAAATCGGGAATGAATTTTTTTTTATTTTGTTACTTCTTGTAACTCCTTTTCCAGCTCCCTGGATATTTTGGAAGGTGTTCACAGGAACCTAGGAGTGTCATGAGTTAGACAAGACAAATTAAATTCAGGAATGACTTAGCAAAGTCTATTAAAGAGTTCTGTAGCTGCACCATAAGAAGAGACACGGGGGAAATGGGGCTTTTATAAGAGCAGCGGTCATATTGTGAGGGCAGGACAGCTGGAATGGTTGATGGGGAGAAAAGCCCCAGGTGTGCTGGATTCCCAGGTGGTCCATGTAGGAGAAGATGGGAATCAGCAATTGATTATATGCAGCTCTGGAAGAATGGTAAGAGAAACACAGATTCTCAGAATCTCAGAATTAACTAGGTTGGAAAAGATCTTTGAGTCTAACCTATTATCTAACCACCACCATGTAAACCACACTGTGGCACTGAGTGCCACATCCAGTCTTTTTTAAACACCTCCAGGGATGGTGACCCCACCATCTCCCTGGGCAGCACATTCCAATGTCCAGTCACTCTTTCTGTGAAGAACTTCTTCCTAATATCCAGCCTAAACTTCCCCTGGTGCAGTTTGAGACTGTGTCCTCTTGTCCTGTCGCTGGTTGCCTGGGAAAAAAGAACGACCCCCACCTGGCTACACCCTCCTTTCAGGCAGATGTAGAGTGATGAGGTCTCCCCTGAGTCTCCTTTTCTCCAGGCTGAGCCCCTCCAGCTCCCTCAATCACTTCTCATAGGACTTTTGTTCCAGACCCTTCATCAGCCTTGCTGCCCTTCTCAGGACACATCTGGACACCTCAACATCCTTCGCAAGCTGGCGCACCCAGAGCTGGATACAGCACTCACGGTGCAGCCTGACCAGGCCAAGTACAGGGAAAGAATGGTGCTGCTGGCCACACTGTTCCTGATACAGGCCAGGATGCCATGCATTGCAGTACTCCAGTCGTGCAAGTCCTCCCACCACGTCTCTGTGATGGCGACGCTGCTGCTCTACCTGCTGTACCATGGCTTCCAGCTCCTCCTGTTTGTTACCCGTGCTGTATGCATTAGTGTACACGCACTTCAGCAGGGCTGCTGATTTCACCCAGCTCTGGCTTACCACCCTGAGGGTCCTCTCTGGAGAGCCTGGTTTCATCTCCTTCCCTCTTCAAAGCCTTCTTGCTCAACCCTGCCAATTTATGGGCTAGAATCCTTTTGCCCTTGTTAGATAGATGGAGCCTATCTCACTCTAGCAGGCCCGATGCTATAGAAATTGCCCCATGATCAAAAAATCCAAAATTCCACTGATGGCACCAGCCCTTTAGACATTCATTGGTAAGGTGGATTTTCCTGGGATGCAATGCACCTGAGAGCCCTAGCACAGTGCAAGGGATGGTGAGTTCCTGAAATCCTGTATGATTCTGATCCACAAGAGAGATCCCTCTGTGGTAGCTGAAGAGTTCTTGGATTGCTGGAGGAGACACAGCTGTCCCTCAGAACAGGGTGGGTGGATGTCAGGTAGGGAGGTGGGAGAGAAATACTAATTAGTGGTAGCATAGCCTTCTTTGAGGACTCCAAAATGTAGGTTCTAATGCTGGCTTGCAGTGATGGGGACAGCATGAAGATGGAACTTAGAATGGTTATGAAAGGATTTATGTCAAGTTGTCTTTGAACTGGCATGTTTTAGTGGCCACTCTTTCTGTTCCCATGTACTAACTGGATATTAGTGCTTACTACTACCAGGTACCCTGTTAAGGGAAAAGTGGTTTTCAAGGAATTTGGGTAAGAAGCCTTTTATATATTGCAAAGAATTTTCTTAATGTGTTCTTCAGGCATGTTTTTTCTGCTGTTACTATTGCTGAGGAAACTTGAGCTTGAATTGTTTTGCATGCTGAAGTGGGATGGGTTGAGTTTAGAGAGCAAATGATAAGGTGAAGAATAAATACTAAAAATGACAAATGGTCATTTGTTTATTTTGTTAGAGTACTGATTATTGTTTTTGGATACAGTGGTGGAAGTAAATTATCTATAATCTAGCTCAATGTAGTTATTCAGATTCATTTGCTTGTCATACTGTACCAAAAGTTCTCATCAAATCATGAAATATAACAAGTCTTGATTTAAAAAAGAAAACTCAAAACCAAACAACCACTCCAGCAGAGTTAAGTGTGTTGTTATGCCCTTAATTCTGTATTTTACTTTCTGCATGCAATCATTCGTATTATTTGGCAATCATTATGTGGTAATGGAAGTGAGCCGAAACACTCTAAGTGCAGAGCTGTCTTTTATAAAGAGATTTTTACAAATAAATGGGTTGTGGCAAGGGATTATTATATAAAATACATCAGCATACACAGAGTATCTTCCATATTTAGTGGCACTACAAAAATATTCCTAATTATGTTACATGTGGAGAGTAATTCTCATGGGAGCTATTTCATATAATTAATTTCCAATAATTGCATTACTAGGTAATATCATATCATATGAGTAGATGGATCATATGAGATCATATGAGTAGATTATAAATGGATAATTCTTTAGTTCTTTAAAGAGAATAGATTCATACAGAAATTACTTTTTGCAAGGATGATAAGGCAAGTGAAGTGTCACCTACTCAGTGAGGAAGCAGCATCAGTCTTTTTCCATCAGGTCTGTTTTAGGAGTGCCAAAGAACTTATGCTTTGGTTCAGGGTATACTTTTTATTTATGGGTTTGGAGATTACTGGGTTCAAGTCACAAATGAATTTGGCTTTTTATTATTTTCACCTCACTTTTGAAATCACAGTACATGAGAATTCTTTGAAGTAAGTTTACTGATGTAAGCTGCTGAATATAACATTGTTTCATTAAAACTTAAGACTTCTGGCTTACATTATATTCAAGTTCCTTATATGTTCTCTAATAACTAATAGGAGGCCTGGCTAAAAAGGCAGAGGCCTTGTCAGACTGTGGGAGGTGCTTTACAGAGCTTTTGGGAAGATTTCTACACAGAAAAACTGATACCTACCTTTCACAGTGTTTTTAAAATCTTCCATTTCTCTCTGCCCACTTTTGTATTACCTTGTACAGTGATGGTAATAACAATAAATATACTAGCAATGTCACTTAGAAGCTAAATCACTGTCTATTATAACTACCAAAAATATATTTTATTTAATATACTTGGTTGGAGAGATTAGTTTCTGACAGTAAATTATTGCTCACTAATTATGGCTGTCCTCATGCCAGTTGAGTGGATTCTGAGAAATATCTGAGGTTTTACTGGTATTTGAAAATCAAAAGAAAATTATTTTATTTCTGAAGTTTGAAGAATTTAAGCTTTTTTCCAGTGTTGCTACTTTGTTGGCCACTTCAGGCCAAGTCCATGACAGCTTAGTATTGATGGGGAGGCTCTGATGCAGTCTGAATGACTTGGCTTGCTTGAGAAGGTGGAGGAAAGGTGGCATATTGACCACTGGGGTCTTTTCTTTTTCCAGATATTTTTAGTTTTACCTCTTAATTTCCATTTAGTATGTGTAGCAAGTATCTCAGGATAAGGGGAATATCAGGGTAAGTGATTTAGTTAGTTGGGATCAAGGGTCTTCTTCGGTATATGGGAAGAGATGAAGGATAAATAGAGGAGAGAGAGCTAAGAAAACACAGCTCTCATGATCTGTTAGGATCTAAACCAAAATACTTAAGCTTTGTTTCTGCAGTGGAGAGGAGGCTGCCGTGAAAAAGTAGCCTTTTTTTTTGTGATAACAGCTGGGAAGAATCAGGCTAACTCACACTGTTAAATAAAAATGAAAAAAAAAATAGTCTTAAGCTTCTGTTTTGAAAAGTTTTCACTAACAAAAATGTCAGATTGATTCCTTTGCCTGTTGTTTGGCAGACAGAGCTGTGCCAGTGCTGCCCCTGCTCTGTTGATTGCAGCATGGTGGCTGAATGACATCTCTTCCCTGCTGCGAGGTTTTTGCCAGACTAAGTTTTCTGAGCTTCCCGTGGGGAGAGGGAAGAGGAAGTGTTTAAAATGCTCCTTGACTGATGATTTTTAAGTGAATGCTTATTACAGCTGGGTCAGCACAAGGTAAGTGTTGGCTGTGCTTAGTGACACTCATGTGCAGCAGCTCTTCAGCACGAGTGTGTGTCCCTGGCACTGCCCCGAGCCTGGGCTGGCCTGTGTCATCCTCCCAAAGGGTGCCACGAGTCTGCTTCTCCATAAGCTGCTTCTCCACAGTGAAACAAAGCTAGAAAACATTGCAAACCTATTTCTGCTTTAAGTCCTGAGAGAAATGGGTTTGGGAGGCTGAGAGAATTGGGTTTGTTCAGCCTAGAAAAGAGACGGCTTTGGGGTGACCTTATTGCAGCCTTCCAGTACCTCGAGGGAGTGTAGAGGAGTACGTAGGGCACAGGGAGCTGGGGGTGCAGGTTGAGTTCTGGGTGGGACACAAGCTTCTGACCCTTTGGATAACAGAGGGCAGGAAGATGGGTAGTGCCAGGCAGGTAAATGGACATGGAGAGACACAGCAGGAACCGTGGGCTCAGGAGGAAGAGTGAGACTTGAGTGGGGGTAGACTGTGAAGGGATAAAAGCCCAGAGGTTCCTTTGTTGGAGTCCCTCCTCGGAGGCACCAGCTCAAGTTGTTGCTCTTTTGCTGTGCCATGAATAAATTGTTCTATGGAATGAGACATCTGAGACTCTGCCATGGGAAACCTGGGGTCAAACCAGTAAGGAAACCTGGTCTGACTGTGTGAGTGTGGGCTGTGCAGGGAGTCAAGTGGGGACCCACTGGCTCGCCGGAGCCACCGTGTAGGGGCTTTGATGCTGGCTGTTGCGGTGTCTGGCATTGGGAGTGTGACTGCCAGAAAGTCTCATGAATGGTAAGAATGGGAAATTTCCTTAAGAGGAGCCTAAAAGAAAGTTGGAAGGGGACTTCTTAGATGAGCAGCTAGTTACAGGACAAGGGAGAATGGATCCAAATTGACAAAAGTAGGTTTTGGTTAGATTTCAGGAAGAAATCGGTGAGGCACTGGCACAAGTTGCCCAGAGAGGCTGTGAATGCCCCATCCCTGGAAGCGTTCAAGGCAAGGTAGGATGGAGCTCTGAGCAACCTGGTCTAGTGGAAGGTGCCCCTGCCCTCAGCAGAGGGGTTGGAACTGGATGATCTTCATGGTCTTTTTCAACCCAAACCATTCAGGAATTCTATGAGATCAAGCCTATATGTCAAGTGAGAGGGGCAGGGGGGAAGAGGGACAAAATCTAGGTATTGTTCTGTCTCTTTTCTTTTAAACAGCAGCACAACTGTCAGAGGTTATTATATCTTTAATTATTTCAAGTTTACATAGCGGCTTTCAAGTATATAGGATCAAGAAAGCCTTTCTCCATTATGCTGCTCATTTCTCTCTGAAAAGTTTGTGTCTCATGTTAGCAGTGAGTGTTACTTGCAAACAAACTGCACCCTGGTACTACTTTCCTATGCTGTTCTTGGGAAAATTTCTGTATAAATATAAATTTCTCAAATCCTGATTTGAAAGTGTGTATTTTCAGAATATCAGGGGTACTGTCCATAGAATGCTGCTGCTGTTTGACATTCTGCTCTTTACAATAACTTAAATTAAAAGTGGAATGGAGATTCTCAGGAGGATCTATGGAAAAATATTCTCCTGAAGCTGAATATAAACTGGTTTTCTGTTTGAGAAGCCACCTGGCTTAAAAAATTATTAGGGCAAAGCATTTTGCAATGTGACCACTCAGTTTTTTGCATTCAGTTTCAGACAGAATCTCTGTCTTTGTTCAGTTTCAAACAGAATCTCTGTCTTTGGCTGTGGTTTTAGCCAATGTTTTTTTAAAAGTATTCTGAAGTTCATGAAAAGCTAAGTAGTATTTAATCTATAAACAACATCTGACTTGATAATATCCTGTATGAAAGCTTCTAATAATGGCATAATATGAAGTCCATTGGAAGCTGGTGATAATTTCCAGCTTTTTTCTTCTTCATTGCATTGAATTTACAGGGCTTTGGAACATTCCTACAGTCAAAATTGTCTCCCAGTTAAGATGAGGACATGTCTGAATTGTTTAATTTTCCAAGCCTTGCATGGAAACTTCTAGATATTTGTGAAGACAAGTAATGGTAGAGACTACTGAGGTCCTTGGTTCTCTTCTTGCAAAGATGTGCCAGAAGGTAGGATTAAGTACTTTAGTCAGAATATTTTCACTCTTTTTTGAGCTTGACGTTCTACTTCCAATTTAGTAGCAGATGAAACCGTTCTGTTTCTGAGTAACCTTAGAAAGTACGTGCTTATTCTGTGGGAGTGTGTTTAGGTTTCAGCTTTACATGTGGTTGCCTTAATCAAAATACCAAGATAGAAAGGAGAACTCTTTAAGGCTTAGACTTTTTTCCTATCCTAATCTAATGGAAACAAGCCCTGTGGTCCCAGTCTGCTCATAGTTGCTTAAGATGAATAGCTGAATCTGAATGTCTTTGTAATTAGGTGCTTTTGACTACAATTATTTTTCCTGATTTTTCCCCCATCCTTTTTTATTCAGTTTGTGATACCTATAATTCATATAAAGTAATACATCTCACAAACTGTCAGACAAATGACATTCTACGTTCTTCTGCTAAATATTTTGAAGTATGGAAATATTTAACAAGCAAGACAATATTTTCAGGATACCTTTGTTAAAGCTCCCCAAATTGGCAAAATACAGAATCATAGGATGGTTTGGGCTGGAATGGGCCTTAAAGATTATCTAGTTCCAATCCCCATTCCATGAGTAAGGATGCCAGTTACCAGACAAGGTTGCTCAGGGCCCCATCCAGTCTGGCTTTGAACACTTCCAGAGATGGGGTGTTGAGAACCGCTCTGGGCAACCTGTTCCATTCATTCAGCACCCTCACAGTACAGAACTTCTTCCTAACATCTAATCTTAGTGCACTCTCTATCAGTTTAAAACAAAATCTGTGTGTGACTAATGGAATGCATTGGCATCAGAATGTGAAAATAGATTTTTTTTAAATGTATGTTTTGCTTTTATATGGGAATAAAATGCTGAATTCTACATAAAATGTATTAGATTTAACATACCTGCTTGAGAAAATCTTTCTCAGCTGCATCTGACTGTTCCATAAGACTGCAATTATCATATGGTAAATGCGATGCTTTTTGGAGATGAAATCATAAAGATATTTTTCCTTGCCCATTCCCTCAAGGCCATGGAAATGGAGAAGAATTACAGTGAATGCATGTATATGCCCAGTTTTACATTTGGATTTTAAACAAATGCAGGATGAAACTGTAGGTTGTGCATTTTTAGGTATGCATCACTGGCTGCTCCTTTGCAGTTTCAGTGCTCTGAAGGAATAGTTGCCTTGATCTTATGTAAGTCATGAGAGATGAGTGATTCTGGCAAATTGAGAATGTAAAAAGAGACGTTTCCACTGTTTAAAAATGCACGAGTATATCCACTGATTTGTTAAATCTTCATGTAAATGCCTAGTGTGTATTCATTTAGCATGTTGTGTGGACTGACAGATGGGTGACTAATGGATTGCTTCTTATTAGTCAGCAGATGCAGAGGTGAAGAATAGAAAACACCCAGAAACAGTTAATTTATTTGTTCATCCCACCTGAGTAGCTCTTAAAACCCCAGCAAGACTGAGCTGCCTCTTCAGTTTTCATAATGTAATGTAGCATCTACATTAATTAGTGGTTTTGGTAAGAGGCCAAAAGGAATGTATTTGTTTCTTAATAAGAAAATAATTATTGTATAATTTTCTTTGACTGCATCAGCATTTTTGAGTAGTTTTCATGTGAGTTAATGAGAATCTCTTTGCAGAAGAATAATCTTTCCTCTTTTGGTGGGTAAAACTCTGTGTGGGAGTAAAAGCCTTACTGGCCCATGTGTTTGTAATGTCTGTAGCACTGAGTACTGCTCAGAATACACATATTCCTTTATGTTTATTTTCCACGCTTTTTAGGAATTCTATGTTGGTTGTTTACATGAGTAGTTGATGGACTAGCTTTTTTATTCTTAATGGGAATGGCCCCTCCTGATGTGCTAGAAGGTCATCTGCTAACTTGTAAAGTGCATAACTCGAGGAAAATGAGTTCCTTTGCTGTATCCACATTAAAATTAATATAATTTTATTTAAATATATTAATATCTGCTGTTTGCTAACTACCCCACCTTATATTTTGGAAACCTGGCAGTCTGAAGGAAGGTAGGAAGCTGGTGACAGAAGATTTTTGATAACCTTTTTTTCCTAGAGGTTGCCACTATGCTGTCCAAACCTATTTGATGTTATAGTACTGCTCTTTCTCCCCACTGCCCACCTGTCCATGATTTGTGAACAGATCATTTAACAAATGATCATCTAAACCCTATGGCTCTACAAAAAGGTAGAAAAACTGGTAGCCAGGAAAGATTTTTTAAATGCAAGGGAATTAAGTGCTTGATACTATTAAGAGTGGTCTGGCCATCACAGGACTGACATTTCTTAGTTGACAGAGAGATAAAAAGAAAAGCAAGCATTTAGACCATCTGTATGTCTTTAAAGTGATTTGGGATCTGAGAAGACATCTGATTTCACTAAAGAAGCTAAACATTCCCAAGAAGACAGTAGTAATAGTGTGAGCTAAAGGGTGATCCTATTTTACTTTTCTCAAGGCTAATGGGAAACAGCTCATCAGAGATAGCTCCTGTTTTCTCTAAGAATTGGCACAATTTGCTTAAACTGGAAGACTTTAACTGCACCATTCTCCAGACCTCAAATATTTTAGTGGCCTTGTTGTTTGGATGAATAATAGGGAAATGATGCTCTAAATAAATAATATATACTCTAAATTAAAAAAAAAAAAACAAACAAAAAAAAACAAAACAAAAACCCCAAACAATTTAAAAAACCCAATTGTCTTTATCCAGTAAGGGTAAATATCCTTAATAAAACTATCAGCAGGGTTTTTGTGAGTCAGAACAAGCATGAACATTGAATGTATTTTTCAGACCTGTGGAAAATAATTTTGTGGAATCCTTATATCATTATTATTCAGTGAGACATTTGGACTCCTACTCTGTGTTTCTACATTGTGGATAGGTCATGGATTTGGTGTTCAGAGAACTTCAGATTCTGTGGAGAGGGAAGTTTGCTTTGGCTTGATTTCTGCTTATGACAAAGCTATGATCAGAAAAGTTTATGTATTGCTTGAGTAGGAGGTAACTTGCAGGGTCATGACTCTCAGATCATCTGGCTCTGGGATGATCTTACTCTACACGACTGACATTAGTGCATTTTCCAGCAGCATCCTGCAAACAGGAAGGATCTCCCTCCTTTTGTGTCACATTAAGGTCATCTCTTCCATCTCTGTGCAAGGCAGCAGCTACCTCTGCTCCTCACCACTGCTGAAACAGTCCAGTTTAAAGGAGAGATGTGTCATCCGACTAGAAATTAGAGATTTCCCACCATGGTCAGTTTCCTTTGGATGTTTCTAGTTAGTTGACCCATCATTGGAAGCTGTTGGCTTCTGGCAGTGTATACATCAGCTCAGAGCAACAAATGTTTCCAGCTGTGCAAACTAAAAATCCTTACTTAGTGCTTGCTGTATCAATTGAGGACGGCTACTTCATGTAGGTGAAGTAGCCTATTATCCACCTACTTAATGTTAGTGGATAATAGTTTGTGGTTGATTAACAATAAACATGCAATTTGTTGCTATTGCCTTTGCTAGCACCTGGAGATGAATGAGGCAAATGCTCTGGAGAGGTCATCTCCCAGAGGTGATGAATGCAAGTGCTCCTACATTGGTAGCCTCATCTTTCCACTGAAATGCGAAGATGTAGGTCCAAATTTGGCAATTCTAATAATATGATCTGTTAAATACAGAAAGTAACTTGAACTGGTGACTTTTGAATCTTTCATATATAGGACTGTAGGTTCTTTTGAAGAGTTACCAATGCAAAATTATTATTTTTTCATCAAGAAAGTTTTGTTCACAGGCATGTAAGTTACTTTCTCTATTTTTTAAAAAAACAGCATTTATTGTTGAAGGAATACAATAGTTTCTGGCAAACACGTTTAACCCAGTTTTTCAATACAACATCTGGCTGAGAAGGTTGCGAGGATGATACCTTGACTTATAAATCTCACTCTGGAGTCGAAGTTGTGTGCTATGGATTTGTATTTCTAAAAGCAAATACTTTTTGTCACCAGCAAAATTATCATGGTCTTCAACTGGATTATGGTTATCCCTTAGAAAGAAAATCTTGTATGGCAATTTTACATTGCAAAGGAGTGATAAAAACACTGCATATGAAGATGAACTAATCTTAGATTGCATAAGGTCATACAAAGGTTGTCTTTTTAATCTGAAGTGCCTCTTCATGGGCTAATCTTGTAATAGTCAATCTGGGTATAAAAGTCACCTTATCAGTGTAGAAGGAAATAATAATTAAAAAACCTGCTTTGGCTGAGTAACATTCTCAAAGAGAACAGCCTTATTGAATATACCATTTTTAGATGCTGTACAATTTTACATATTCTTCTTGGTTTCTGTCCAAACCCTTGAAATAATGGACCAGCTACATCGGGGACTTGCAAAGGACTTCCTTCTGTGTGTTGCTGGTTTTTATCTATGTGAGATCATTTTGTGTCTGTTGTAGTTGATGCTTAAAATGGTTTACCTTACAGTTTTAAGATCAAAGAAAAATCATGACATTATGTGATACTTTACAACATTTATAGTTGTGTCCTCATTTTTGATGGTATAAATGCATTGAGGGGAGAACTGCATCTTAGTGAGCTTAATGGTATTGATAGAATATCTCTAGTCTTAATCAGTCCCTGGAGCAACCTAAATCTGTATATAATGAGCATTCTGGAAACAGTGTGTCTACCTCTATTGTTAGAAATCAGAGCTTAGTGGGTTTTTTTTTTGCTTTTGTAATTGGTGTGATGTTCAACTTGAGTAAATTCCATTCACATTAACCTTGAAGTAAGGAGCTTCAAGTTGTTGGTTGTTATTTTTTCATGTCTCAAGTGTTTTGTTTCTCATTTCTTTGTGCTTTTTATCATGGGAAAATGAAATGGAGTTAATACCTTTTATTTGTTACAATTTCTTTTATATTCTTTGTTTAAAAAGAACTTATTTCAATTGCTTGCATAAGGAATGAAAATTAAAAACAGGTGGTATCAGCTCTGTTGCACTTTTAAAGAGACGCTAACAAGGCTGCTGGGTTTACAGGCTTATTGACAGAAAACAAATGAATTTTATCCTTTCTCTTCTCTTCACTGCTTCCTTCTTTTTCCTCTTAGTTGCGCTTTTCTGGGCAGGCATAATAATTGAAGTGTACAACATATGATTGTTACTGTCTGGCAGTATGGCAATGTGATCCAGTCTGCACGTGGCTCTTGACTGCGCTGCATGTGAGTTGGAATCAAAGTTGTTGTACAGCTAGCTTCAGGAAATATTTGAACACAACTGAGGAAAGGTAGATTACCTTTTGGTGCCTTACAAGATCCTGTTCCAGGCGTAAAATACTCAAACTTCATTTAAGACTCTGAAAAATACTGTAAATATTTTAAATAGAATAGTACAAAAATTGCTATGCAAGGTTTTGTCAGTAGTTTTATCCATCTTTGTGAGTTGTTTCTCACTCAGGGACATAGCTCGAGGTGGAATTACCTTCTGAGGGTTTTTCTTGGCTTTCCTGTAAGTTTGTTGGTTTTTTGGGTTTTCCTTAACTAGTCCCAATGTACATATTGTGGAGGATAACACCAATGTTGTACTAAGTTATCCCTTTGATGGTGCCGTGGATATTGTAACCCAAGAGAATTCTGTTTCCTTCTTCACTGACTTGTTTGCTACTTTTCCTTCTCAGCATTTATTTTTTGTGCCTTCATATGGAAGTCTGCCTTTTAATGGATGATCTTGTTTTCTTTTGTGCATCAAGGCATTGTTTCCCATTTCTTCATTGTTTTACTTTGCTGATATTGGGATTTTTTTTAAGAACAGTGTTGCAAGACCTTTAAGCATATATGTTTATACATGTGTAGAACATGAGCTGTGTCCATGTAGTTATTTCTACATAATAAAAGTGACACCTAGAATGTCTGGGTCTGTGCTGCAAGGGGAGGTGTGCTATGCAGCACATACCTGAACACTGTTTCCCTCAATGATTGCATGTGTGTTGCCTTAGTTGTGTATTTTCCAGCCCTTTCATATGGAGATGGTATTGAGCAAAGGAAGAAAATAAATAGCTAAAAAGGAGGCAGAAAATGTGCTCAATCCTTTGTATCATCTCCTAAACAGGGTATTATCCTTTTGCAGACATTCCTGGCCATTTCAGCAGAGATTTTTCTAAGTATTTTATGTCTTGCATGTATTCCCTTCACATCTATCACCGAGCTGGGATTTTTCACTGTTGTCTCTGATTTAAATGGAAGAAGCTCTTGCACTTGTCCTGTGGCAGAGTATGCATGCAAAAATGGGAATTATCATGGTCATTCTTTTCACAACAGAAATGATCACATTGCATTGCCATGTTACCATGTAATAAAAGATAAACTGTGTTCTGGTTTGGGTTTGATGTTCAGTGACAAAAGGATGTGGAAGTATGTAAGAGATTTAATTTGCAGTGGTTGCTTAATGCTTTGCTCTGAGTTTCTCTTGGATTTGTCAGTTTTCTTGTATATTCTCTGAAATTGCTGATCATGTTTAGAGAAAAGCATTAGGTGGGAAGTATCATGTCTTTGTCATGAGTTGAAATATTGCAACTAATATTTCTGTTGAAGGATTTGTTCTGAAACGCTCAGATTTTCCATATATTTTTAGTATATTAATTTATTTTATAGATGAGCAAATCTTGCAAAATAAACATTTGTTTAATTTTTAATGCTGTATCATGACATACTAACAACTTGCTATCCTTAACAGGTAAAGAGAAATCCTTTTACTGTTTTATACATCATATGAAACTTTGAGCACCATGAGTGAAATTTGCATATTACTTTATAAAACATTGTAGGAAGCTGCAATTTAATGATGTTTACAGCAGTCTGAAAGAGTTAGAATTTTTTCTGGTGATGGCATACTGAAGAACATTTGTGCATACAATTATGCTCATAACTTATTAAAGCTAGTATGAAATGTAATAAAATGGAGTTGAAGTTGTACTGAAATCTGTTTAGTTGTGGAGGTTATAAAATTACAGATCAGGTCTGCTAAGTAGCTAGGTTTTTTTTCCAGTTTTACATTTAATCACATTTATTCCCTGTTCAGCCACATTATTTGTTTGTTAAATGCACAGGAGAATAGATTTTGTAAATTATCTAAACTTTTAATAGCTTATGCACACAGATTCTTGAGAGAATTAGTACTGCCAACAAAAATGCATTTTAGATTGATTAACTGCTATTTAAAATGATTAGATGCAGAGGTCAGGCAGTTTTTTCATGTGTATGATAGAAACACCCCCCCATAGCACATCTGTGAGCTCTTAGGATTCCCTGATCCAGGGTGAATGGAATTGAAGGGGAGATTTCCCACCTGTTTTGGGTCTGTGTTTGCAAAGATGAGGGGAACTGTTTAAAGCTTTTTTTTTTTTTTTTTTTTTTTTTTTTTTTTTTTTTTTTTTTTTTTTTTTTTGGTGCAGTTCACACAATGCACAAAACCTATTAGCATTTTGTATAATGCCATGTTTGAAACCAGAACCCTTCTTGGTCATCTTGCTGGGGTTCCTTCTAATTATCTTTCTGATTTTGGAGAAAAGCAGCTGTTTGACCTTCAGCTGTTTGACCTGGGTGAGCCTGGTGCCACTCCTAAACATGGGAATACTGTTGAAGTGGAATCTCCATTCCATGCTGTGGGCTGTAGCAGTATTAAGCACTTCCCACATGAATTTGCAATGGAAAACAGAAAATAAGTTGTATGAATGTAGCCCCAAGTCATCAGAAAAAACCAAACAAACCACCAAAATGCTTCATACAAAAGGCCATTTTTTCATCTTGGGACTTCTTGTTTTCTCACTTGGCTTATTGCACTGTAATTCTTTTATTTCTTGTGCATAAGGAACATCTCAATGACATTTCTGTGGAGTTAATCAACATTTTTTTAAACTACCAGTCAAAGGAGTAAGAATATGGCTGTGCCTAGCCAGAAGTTGCATTTCATGAAGCAAAACTGCAAGTTCTCGGAATTTTCCAATTCATTAATTATCATTTGAAACAAGGTTTGTTTGAAAAAAAAAATAGAATAAAATTTTAAAAATCGAATTGAGAACCTTACAGATTAATGCTCATAAAACACTTTGGAGGTGTAAAATGCTGTTTCCAGTAGAAGTCATTTAATCTATTTGAGTTTTTTTCATTATGGTGTGGGTTTGTGTCGTTTTGGTTCCGAATGAGCCGTTGCAGTCGGAGAGTTCACACAAAGGTGCTCAGCTTCACCCAAGTGCCTTGCTGCCCAGCTGGGGATGTGTATCATCAGCTCTGCTCTGTCTTGCTGGTTAATTATCTTTGTGTGCAAAGCTGGAAGGAGAACACAAGAAAGAAAAATGTCTTTGCACAGCAATAATCAATAAGACCAGCAGTATTTTAGGCCTCTGGTGATCGCAATTTAGTTGTTTTGAAAACAATCACAGGAAGGACTAATGATGTAGAACTTGTCATTTGCTGGTTGTTCCTGTCAACTCAGAAGAAATTCTGTTAGGAATGGGATTAAATACTCTGTTTATCTGATTGTCTTAGTGAAGGTTTGAAATATTAACTGTAAATTGTACTGCAAGGTTTTAAATCAATGGCCAGCTTTTCTGCCCTTCAAGGAGAGGAAGAACCTGGGGGTCTCTACATCTGTTGCCAGGTCCAGCTCCATTTTAACTTCTGGAAGTTGTAGCAGCTCTGCAGCACAAGCTCCTGGAATAGTACTGATTTTTTTTTTTGCCTGAAGAGGTTAATGACCTTTATGTAAAAAAGTACTCCTTTATTTTATGAAAGTGGTTTAGTCTAGAAGTGCCAGGATTTTTTTTTTAATCTTTGTGTGTATGATTGGAGGGAAAATACACACACACACACACACACACACACATACACACACACACACACACACACACACACACATATATATATATATATATATATGCTATATAGCATATATATATATGCTATATATAAGTTTCTGCTAAGCAAATTAGTTGGACTATTGGAAAATACTTTAGCTGTAAGTGAACCAACTAGTACAGTCTCTTTTTTCAAGAGTTAAAATGCATATATATATTCACTAGATAACTTTTCTTCATTGGCTTTCCAAGGTGAGTGAGCCAGATAAGTGCCGACGGGTATTTGTCATCTTGAATGGTAAGGTCAAGTTTGCTTTTGGGAATAAAATTCCTAGATTGAAGGAATTACCAATGGGTTAGCATACTTGTGCAGCAAGTAATATACTGTGTTCAGATCATTTTATATAGAGCCATACCTAACTTAAAACTCAGAGAACATAAAAAGTGCAGCCTTTGAGACTCCAAATAATGTGTATGAAGACAGGCTTGGGAACAAAATGTGATCTCCTTGTGAATTTGATGTAAATATAAAGTAAAAATGTATTAAGAAGTAATTTTGACTGAGCTGTAGAACTGCATAGCAGCTGCTGTGAGGACAAAAAAAACCAAGGATATGAAGTGTAGAAATGTCCAGTGAACTCTCAGCTAGTTACTGTGGCATGAAAGCTATTGTGGGTTGCCCATTATCAGGGAGAGAGTGTGTAAAGGCTTCTAAAATCAAGAATATTTTTGAAGTGATGTTTTGCTGACCACAGTGTCCTCAGTATGATGAAGATGGGAAAAGTGCTCAAGTGAGCATGGAGCTAGGAAATGCAGGCCTGAGTTTGGGGTGTGGAGCAACAGTTCTGTGTCAGTGCTGAGGCTGCTCACTGACAGCTAAACTACCTATTCCAAAGAAGAAAAGAGACTTTGTAGGAGGTGTAGGAATAATGAATTAAGAGGAGAAAGTGTAGCAATTGTGTCCATAAAAAAAAAAAAAAAGATAAGGATGGAGTGTAGCTCTTTCATATTGAAAGGTTCTGGTTTAAAAATATAGTAGTCATTAATTTTCTGTGTCTTTTGGGAGGAGCTCAGAAAGCAATTGGTTCCATTTGAAGCTATGGTGGTTCTCCTTGGATGTACAAAACTCTTTTTATGAGTCACAGACTTAAAATAATTTTTAATGGAATTTCCTTCATAGAAGAGAATTCATATTATCTATTGATCCAAAACAGCTTTGTAGATATGCAAATATATTTCTGTAGAAGTTATAATGAAAATGTATTTCCATAGAATGCTTGAGACTACATAATGTCTTCCAGCTCCAAATTTCTCTGACCCTCTGGTGATTTTTTTTCTTGCTTTTGCCAAGAGAGCTACTTGAAATGTGCATTAGTAGTTACTTCTTGTGGTGGGTCCTTGAGAAAATGCGCTGAAATTCATTTTAAGCTGCAGGCACTACAATCTGCAATCTGTAAGTGAGTTGTAATTTTTTTGCCTTGGAGATTGAAGTAGTACACAGGGCTGTGCATAGAAATGGAAGAGAAGCCTCAGGCTACTCCCTACTGCTCTCCTGGGCTGGTACATGCTCTCTTGAAGCTGCTTATGCAGACTGTGTTTACTGGTTTAAAGGCTGGGCTTCATGATCAAAATGTAACAGATTGCTGTGTTTTAACACATGTTCATGTACTTGAGGAAAATAGTGGAAAGAGGATTCATGATATAGTGGAAGGTGTCCCTGCCCATGGCTGAGCAGTTGGCGCTAAATGGTCTTTAAGGTCCTTTCCAAACCAAACCATTCTGTCATTAATTAAGTTTAGTTTGCATAAGCAGCTTCTCATGCAGTGCTTTGATACCCTATTCTTTATGCTGGATAAGTCTCACTCACATAGGAGGTTGCTAAAAAACAGGGTATGGGGCAATATCCACTTCAGCAGGACTTCCCAGGATGTAGCTCAATGACTCATGGCTGGAGTTGTGTGTAGTCCTCCACTCCTTGCAAACAGTCAGAAGCAAATCTCCCCTGTACTTGTTTCAGGGCAAGTAATTTCAAACAGTGATGCTTTTGTTGCTCCTTTGGAGTTTTACAGGCCTAAAAGTTTATAAATAATACTTTTGGTCTGTTCTTACCCCTCCATTACGTAGATTAGAAAGAAGCAATAGAATTTTTTTTTTTTATTACTAAAATGAATGATCTTTGCTCATCACTAAAAGGCTCCATTTCAACAGTGTGGGGGAAAACTGTTGTATTGGGGCTTTCTCTGCAGGTGTGCATGGAATCAAATGCCAGCTGGAAATAAATGGCATGCAGTGGACTCAGGGATAAAGTGGCCTGTGCTCATCTAGGCCAAGAGGCCCATTCTTTGGGAGCCTCAGGTTTCCAGCAAAAATGTTTTCCAGTGTTCTCTTCTTGAGTACCATTCTAGATATGGGACAGGGTTTCCTTTCACCAAGAAAGATTAGAAACACATTGTACTAGAGAATGCTCAAAATAATAAGCAAGCAGGCAGTAGAGACATGGATAATTTTTTTTCCAGTTATCTGCCTTTGATATTGTGGGATTTATTCAGGGAAAAGGAAGTTGACATTTCGTGAGGCAACATAATCTGTTGAACAAAACTTCAATATTTAAAATGTTGCACTTCCAAAGCTCTTCAAATTATTGTGAACAAGGTTTCTAAAATGACATGCTGCTGTGCATCAGAACTTCAAACATGATATCAAATGCAATTATTGAAGTTTTAAAATAAGTGAAAAGAGTCATTGAGTTCAGTGGCAGTATAGATAGGCCTTGTGGCTTATCCTGGAACTTTGTGACATTTTTGAAATCTAAACTGCTGCTTGTGTCTTCTGTTTGTTGAATGTGGCTTCAGGAGGGTAATAATATGTATGCTACCAGTTTTTCTGGAGTAAAGAAGATAAACACAAGGTTAAAGAAAGCTTTAATATGCCCCCAGAGCTGTCGTTTATGGTTACAGTCTGTATTTTTCTGCAGTGTGGGAGAGGGAGAGTAAAAATTTAACTTTCCAAATGAAAAGAAAGATGAAAGGCAGGGATGGAGTTTCAGTGATGGAAAGCAAGAGGGAGGGAGCCCACTGTGCTGGAAAACTAAGGGAAACCTCTCCAGAGTGAAAACATTGGGAAGCAATTGAAGCCTTGTTACCAGTGTTAATGCTTGAGAGTGTCAGTGTTTGTCTTGATTTTCTCTGATACCTGATCCAAGGGCAAGTTCCCTCCTTGGCATGTTTACCTCACCCCCATCCCCAGACCTTGAGGCCCTAAAGGTGGAATGTGACTGATAAATGCCATGGAGATGCTTCCTTGTGTGGGATTTATGCCTGCAGAGTTTGGAAACCCATGAAAGCAGTAGGGGCAGTGTTTGGGCCAACCAGGTCCATTTTCAGCTCTTGTGTGCTGCAGAGCTGCTTTGCTGCCCATTTCTACATGCTCTATTAAACTTTATATCAAAGTTCTAATGAAAATTTTAGTTGGGAATTGTTTAGGAGATTTGATGAAATTTGAAATGCTCTGGGCACCTTACCTTTGAAACTTCCAACTTGAATATAAAATTATATTTTCCAAGCAATATGGGATTGACTTTGAATACAAATATTTGCCTTTGCAAATATCTTTAAACTTTAATTAATGGGAAGGTGTTTCTTGGCTTTACTGCTGTGGTTCAGTTAAGGCCAGCCTGCTACCAATAGGGAAAAAGGTCCATTTACCTATTATGTGTTTGCATGTGTGCTTTGACATCCAGCGTGTGCAATATCATTTATCGAGACAAATAGTTTAGGGCTTGTCGTTTTTGGGAAGGCTCGTGTTGAATATTAAGAGGAGAATTTTGGAAAACTTACTCTAGCTAAAAAATTTAATCAGTCTCATATTTTAATGTTCATGCTTGTATTTCAGTTTTTTGCAATGCACATGACAGAAAAAACCTCAAAAACACTCTATCTTTATTTCTGAAAGTTTTCTTGAAATGTCCTATTTCTAAGCTATGCTATTCCGAGTATGAACTCACATAAGGAGCATAACAAGTTCTCTGGAAATCTTTACATTGATTTTAACTTAGCAACATGACTGAATCAGGTAAATTTCTTCAAGGAATTTATTGTTATTTGCTTAAAAAAAAAAAAAGCTTATTGAATCTCCGCGTGCGTTTCAAAATGCAGTAATAAAATAAGTAATATGGCTGAAAAATGCACATTAGAATTAGATTTGACACCTTTATTTGTTTTATGTCTACCTTTATCTTATGATGCATTATTCACTGGTATTGTACAGACTACTTTATTAAGTCTTAATCAAATGCGCTTTATCATGTGTCAATTCAGTATTTTGCTATTGTATTTCTGTTTTAAAATACTGAGCTTTTTGTAGGGGAATGATAAATGTATGGCAGTTTAGTCAGGAAGGGACAGTTTTATATTGGCATTTTGTAAAATTGTCTATAAATTGTAATTCTACATTCTGCTCTAAAATGCCTGTGGATTCAGTCTGTTAGCTTATATGAAATTGCAAAACTGGGGAAGCAAAGTGGCTGATGCATGTTTGTCACATTTGGATGTGTTAGAAAAAGTGTTTATTTGTGAATGTGAATTAAGCCCTTTTGATCATTGCTGGTTGTTTGTCCTAGAACTACTCAGAGTTATGTGGATGTGGCATTTAGGGTGTGTGTCCAGTTGTGTCATTTTGTATCTAAAAATACAGACCAGGTAACTGTGCGTGTTACTGTACACAGCTTGTCATTGCAAAGGTAAGGGTAATGTGGTTTCATGCATTCATACAGCCTGCTTTTTGGACTCCTAAGTATTTGGATTTGCATCGACTGTACTCAAAAAAATATTTTTTTCTGCCTTTAGTTGGTTAGATAATGTAAACCACCAATTAGTAGCTGTTTTAAATTAGAATGTTGGCCCTCTTTCCTTCTTAGTAGTACAGCCCACTTGTCTCTAAGAACAGAGCTGGATGGCTTACCCCACGTAGGGCTGTAAGAAGGCTGAAGTTTTCCAGGCAGGTAAAAGTTAAAGATGATAATTCTGAATTTTAAGCATCTCAGCTGAAAACTTGCATTTTCCTTACAAAATACAAACACGTTAAATGATTGCTTAACAATCTCCCATCTGGGAAGCAAGAATTAAGTGGTTTCCATGTCACTAATCAATTTGTTTTGTTATTCCCATAAATTTACATTTCTCTGCAGCAACGAAGACTTGTCTAACTACAAAGCATACTTAGAAGGAAGTGCTATTTTTCATTAAGAGGCACCAAAAGACAGAGCAACCAAATTACTCGGGCTAGTACAGAACCTTCATTTTTCTCTATAAATTCTGCATTAAGCTACACTAATGCTGATGGGAATTAAGCCACGTATATGGCCTCGGAGGCCGCAAAAAACTCATTCACAAACAGAATAGATGATGTTCACTGGTGATACTTTTTTTTCCCCCTTCAGGCTGACTGTGCTGTGTGGTAGGAATACACATCATGACAAAGAAAGCAGTATTTATAGTAGTATTAGGAAGTTTATAAGCTCAAAAACAGTGCAGCAATTTGCACTGTTACAAGTTCTGGCTCTTTTGTCTCAATTTTATGACCCTGAACATGTGGTATCTAGAAAAAATGAGGAAATCCAGTCTTGAAGAAAGGTTGGGAAGTGTCTAAATATTATTTCTTATGTAATTTGTTAATAGAGCCAAAGTTAAGGTAGAGGATAACTGACCTGCCAAGGGCCTGATGCAGTTGTGACTAAGAACTGTGATATACAATCACAACTCTCAGCGCTCCTCTGCTGTCTCCATCAGGCGGTGTTTTGCTGCTGATGGTCTGTGTGTTTAATGGCCAAAAAATGAAAAGCTTATATAAAATTTCTGCTGTGCCAATCAGATTCAGTCCTGCCATTCTCAAATGCTTGAGTCTGCCTAAATGAAGTGATGCCTGTGTGTAGGAGCAGCCTTTAACTTGTAAAAAAGGGCAATTTAAATGTGTGACCAGCCTTTTCTTGCATGAATGCTATCGGGTGCTGTTTTTCCAAATGTGCTTCAGTGAATGAAATTAGGCCTGTATAAAAGAAATACAAGAACCTTGCTTTGAGCTATGAATAGAAGAAGGAGCAGTGCTGCAGTCAACATACTTGACTTTTTCAGCCTTACACACAATATTCACTTGGATGACTTTATAATGTAAATTTAACAGGTCTGTAGGGTTTTTAAGACAATATAAGCTATAAGAATGGATAGCTTAAGCTCAAAATGAGTTAGGCAATACTTCTTTGCTGAGAGCATTGGAAGTCTGCTGAAGTTTAGTTTCAGAATTTTAAAGGGTAGAATGGAAGTAGATGTCAGAAAATGTGAATGTTTACTGTGAATTTTATAGTGGTTTTTTTGTGTTTGGGTTTGTTGGTTTTTTGTTTGTGGGTTTTTATTTTTAATTTAAAAATACTAAAATGCATTCTGAAATTTACTGTCATTCAGGTTGTAATGCCTATCTCTTACCCTTTGGGAAAATGACCTGTGGTTCAATAGGAGGCTTTCCTGAATTCCTACTTAAGCTGCTTGGGCTTAGTAGGGTTTTTCTGTGCTTTGCTGGTAGTGCTGTGGTCTGAGTTGTGTGGACATTCTGTGAGACATACTTTCAATTAAGACAAAATCTCAATTGAATACTGTGGTGCTGAATTTGCATCCTGGGATATGCTGTTATGAATTCTGATTTCCTTAAATATTTTGTAACTGTACTCAAGTTATGCAGAGGCTTCTCAGGCCTTCATAAAACGCATATATATAGTCAAGATACATAACAATCTATTCATAAAACTCCTATTTTGGGTGAGTATTGTGTTCATACTTGATCCTTCTGTAAAAAGTACTTTCTTTGGAAACACAAAGTCATTAAAGGGAATGGGGACTGAGATAGACTATATGGAAAAATTGATATGTCTTTTTTAGTTACTTATATTGCTTCCCTTCCCCCCCCCCTCCCAGCAGTCATCGGATCCCTTTGTTTTAAAAAGCCTGACAGATGTGATGATGTGTTCCTTGCTCTACCTACTTTCTTTTTATGGTTTCCAAAAATTCAGTCTCACTCCACTTTATAAGCTGACACCACAACACATGTTTAAATGCTCTTAACAGAAGAACATGCAAGAGCTACCACAACCTTTTGTCTTCTGGTGCATTTCTACTGCCAGCTAATGGACTTTAGCCTGCTTCTTGCTTTTACTATTTTGCCAGTGGAATTTACAGAGGATTTGCTTTAAGTTTTCTTTCTTGATTTGTAGAAAAAGATGTTTTCAAATCTAACTCTTTTTGGATTCAAGGTGCCTCTGGCATTGCCAAAAGGTTTTTTTTTTTCCTTTTCTATATTCAAGTAAAGAGTAGTATAAAGCTAGGGAAGTGATTGACTAAGAATTTGTTCATGTTTTGTAGTTCTGATTTGGGTTCAGACAACAGATTTTGTAGCTTGAATAAGAGAAAACGTGTATGTATAGTTATTAAACCTATTGGATTGTTTTAAAATTTTTAAAAAAACTGTTTTATTTTGGGTTTCTCTATTCTGGATTTATTTTAAGGAACTGAGAATGGTGCTTGCCTTGTCTTGCAGAGAAATTAATGGTTCTCTTTTGAAAAATTCATGCAATTCCCACAGGTAAATATTAAGCATCAGATACATGCTACAGTTCACTGGAGGGCTGGGAAGAGAGAGAGCTTATCATCATTCTGTGTGGTGCTGTCACCCTCTGCAGCAGGAGTAATTTCTAGGAATTGCACCCATTCTTTCAGTATTTTCTATGCCTTTGTCTTCCCTTCCTGACCACCAGCTCTTTTCCCGCTCTGCACAGTTAGTCTGCAGGAACTGCTCGAGCAGCTCCCTACCCAGTTGTGCAAATTGTTCCTGGACCCCATATTTCATGTCCCTATAGATGTGTGTGTTTCTAAACCCCATACTTTATGTTCTCAGTATTATTAATTATCACTATAAACACAAGTATAAAGAACTATAAATATCAGGATTATGACTTTTAAAAAAAGCCTGTAGAAGAGCCCATTATGCATGTTCTTCCTGGGAAGGTGAATGACCTTTCAGGGTAAAAAGTCCTGATCTTATTTTCAAGTATGTCCTGGGCTGGGGATTTATTTCAGGTCTTCAAAACACAAACCCTTAGATCTTGGAAACATGATCTTTTATAAATTATGATAGTATCAGTCCTTTAAAATGTGTTTTAAGATGTATGTAAAAATCTAGGAGTCATTTGCAAGAGGAGCACATTTTCCCTTTGGGATGTTGTAATAATTTTGGAGACTTAATTTGTCATGTATTTCCCATGGAATCCTTGAAATATTAGTTTGCTTTCTTGAGGTTTCTCTGATGAGCAGGGGCAAATTTGGATATTTGATCTTCCAGCTAGAGCTGCTATTGATATGACAAATAGATCAATTTGTGTTTCTAATTATGCTGATAATGTCATATTCAAATCCTTGATGACAAACAAACAGATACATCTATTGTGGGAGAAAATAAGCAAAAAAAAAAAAAAAGCACGATGTTTATCTGAATTTTTTTCAGCCATTATACTTTGAAATGTAACATTTATCTTGGCATTCAGTTTCATTATGTACTCTTGAAGGCCCCTCTCTCATTTATTACTGTTAGCATACCAGAACAAATGTCTTTCAGATGTGAAAAATCGATCATCCCAAAAACGTCGCCAGTAGTTATTTGGGTGGATTAATGCAAGGTGTTGGGAGAGGAAGGCTGAAATGAAATGTCATAATTGAGCAGCACAAGTCACCAGAGAAATAAGAGTCAATTGATCAAGGTTCCAGCTTGAGAAGCCTTCTAAAAAATAAAACGGAAAAAAAAGTCACCTAAAAAAATAACGTAAAACCCTCTACCAAAAAAAGGCAGCATAAGGAAGAAACTGTGACAGTTCAATTCTAGAATGGGCACACACTTTGTGATTTAAGTTCATTAAATACAGCAAGAAGTTCTTTTCAGATTATTATTTGTTGGTCCTGAATCTGTTTTCAGAGCTACTTCATAGTTCTCTGGGAAACAGAAAATGGAAGCCCTTCATGGACTTATTCTGTAATCTCTAATGCTTGAGTGTCAAATACACAATCTTTCTCATCAAGTCCATGTAGCTTTGCACCTGCAAAGGAGATGATGAATAATGATGTTCTTACAAAAAAAGTTGCAGAGAAATAATCTATTTTTCTTCTACTAACAGCTCAAATCAGCTGTCTACAAATATTGAGTGTTTTAGCTGATTTGAGGCAGGATAAATCCCATCTGTGTAGCTGAGAGGATGTTGCTCAGATAACAAACAAATTGTAACAAATCTCTTTTCCCCTGTATTGTGCTGAAGAATAACTCTTATGAATAAGAGATCACCCACATTTACACTGTTCCACTGAAATTATGGAAAACCATTGCTGACTCTTGCCACATTCCTGCTGTTGTCTTCAGTGACTGAAGCTTCCATGAGAGGGAGGAGAAGGGTCATTAATATATTAAGAGAATAATGTATTATTAATGTAGAATATTTTGAAAGCAGAGGAATCCCTCAGCATCCTGATGTTCTTAATTTAGTATGTAGATGATTACTCCCTTTGCAGCATACAAGTAAACATGGTGGAATGAGAAATACCTTATGTAACTGTGTTAGGGTTTCTGGTATGTTTTCAGTGAAGGAATGTCTCCATTTTCTTGTATGGATGGACCAAACAGTGAAGGTGATTTTGGGAGAAAAAATATTTGTGAAAGCTAAATGTTTTCACTTGGGGGAAGAGGGGGAGGATATTAACTTCCAATAATGCTTGCAACCATTTGGATTTTAGGGCAAGAAAAAACATGATGGACTTGTAATGCATAAGGCTTCATTGTAATATACCCATTGCAGTAAAACATAGAGACTCATGGGAAGAATATTTTGGGGTATGTTTGGGATTTTTTCTTTAAATTATTTATACTAGGTAGTTAAAATAGCTTAATTTAATAGCTTAATTTTCTTTAATTTGTATTGTAATGAACCTTTTCTTTTCCAGAAAACATCACTGAGGGTAAAGGGTCTGTGTGCAAACTTCCCACAGGTTATTTTCTCTGAAATCAGAGTGCTTTTGTGGAAATTGAGAAGCTAATTATTAAATGCCAGTTGTCATTGCTGCAAATTTGCAAGACTGCAAGAGATACAAGATTTTGATAAAAAACACAAGGCAGAATATGACAGATGTTTCAGAGTTAACCCTGAGTTGAAAGGGAGTGTGTGTGGGGGGGAAAGGTTTGATATTTTTTTAACATAGATTTCAACTCATGGAATTGAGTTATGCACTGTGATGGTTTTTTTAAATGCAAATACAAAAGAGGGTATTGAGAAGAAGCAAGGGAGTGATACAAGGTAGGGGAAAATAAAATGTTGATTTGTGAACTCCTTGTATACCCTTTCTCAACACAGGCTTGATAGGTCTCTAAAGAACTGTTCTGGGGGGGAAGTTTAGGTCAAAACTTAGTGTATGTCCAGGCTGAAGAGACAGTGGTTTGTTAGTGTTAATGCTGCTGATATTCTGCTTATAATATTCAGAATATTATCTTGAGCAGGGAGAAACTATTGAGTTTAGCAGTATATATATTATTTAAGGTCAGAGATATAACTGGAACTCTAAAGCTCCTGGGCTACTTCCTTGTTTTCCCAGGAATACTCCAAGGAGTAACGCTTGGTCCCATCCATAGAAAACTGGCCTGTTGAATACAGTCTATCTTAAAGCAAAACCCTTATATAACATGTAACTTGCAAGCTTTCCTTAATGATATATGGTTAAATTAACTGAGACATATATACAAGTTTGCTAAATAGTGATTTTTCTCCTTTTTTACCCTCAGTTCACGTGAGTGTGGATTGATTCCTTTAACTGTGCTACCCCTGCTCTGACTTTGAGATCTGCATTCAGTTGGGAGCATCCTCCAAAAGAGAGCACCAAGTGATCTGTGTTTAAATTCTATGTATTAATTTGGATTAAGCATAGCCCTCTCAGGAGACCTTAACACAGCAGGTCTTTGCAGCCATATATCACACTTGAAAGAACCTCCTCCAAGGTGAACTGTAGCTTCTCTTTATTAAAAACATTTATAAATTAGTAAAGGTGAAACAATAAAATTCAAATCCACTAAGAAATTAAATAGTTTTGTTTACATGGTAAGTAATAGCATGGATCATTAAAATTAATTAGAACTGTAAGCTTATTTTGAAGCTGTAAGAATTCAAAGCAGATGGGATTTTGAAGGAAAGGATAATCACCCTTTCTGTATCTTTCAAGAGTTTAAAATATAGTTTAGTGATTTTAATAACACTCAGGCTAGTAGGTTCCTTCAGCTGGTGTGCTAATGGTGTAGTGGTGCTTTTCCTTCCATAGCATCCCTTTAGGTGCTTCACTGAGTTTTCTAACTCACTGTTAAGGAACAAAGCTTTTGAAAATATTAATCTTCCTATTAATAAACATGGTATTTTTTAAATTTATCAGGAGTCTCCAATTAGGGAATGCTCACTGTTATGGAAGAAACTGTGGCATGTGGACTAGAGCAATGATTTAAGCAGCATAATTAGTGACTAAATATTAAGATGCATTCCTTTGTGTCTTGGTTGGAATTGGTGCAAACTTGTGCTTTCAGTTCGCCATTGCCAAGCCTGGCTCAAGCAGATGAAGTTGTAAGGGTGGATGAAGGCCAGTATGCAAATTGCACAGGTGCTTAGTAAGTGAAGAAGAGCAATAAGGAACATCCTTTAGAATACCCACTTAATTATTGTACATTTTAGCATTCAAATTGCTCCCACTTCCAAATGGCCATTTTTAATTTTCAGCCCTTACTTTGTCCTGGCAACTAATCTGGCAAAGGGCAGGAAGATTTTGTTCTTTGTATAATAGTATATTATACAGTTAGTATATTAGTTTTGGAGGAAACATGGATGTCTGTGGGATCGCGAAGATCCAAACGAAGGACATCTGTCATCCCACAGTCAGGCAGTGACTGGGAAGCAGTGTGACCATACTGGAGTATCTTCAGTAGACTGGATGTCTGAGGGAGGCTTTGGTTTGAGCCTGGGCCCAATTTAGAAATAATCCCCTAATAGTTCCATTTACTGATGTCTTAGTTTATTTGCACACTGTGATACATTCTTAAATTTTCATGATTTTGAATTTGAAATAGTGAGTCAAAAGAAATAAAGATTCCTTTTTATTCCACACAGGCCTCAGCAGTACTGTCTGTGGCCTTTCTAAGCAGATAGACTGTGGCCAGGTGTTTCCTAGGTGAGCCAAAGTTCTTGCTGGAAACCCTGGTATTTGAAGCTCATGTTATATTTTCCATATCCTGCTCAGTCTCAGCTCAGTGACTGCAAAGGAAGCCTTTGCTGTAGGCTGATGAAGATGTGAGCTGTCACTTCATAGGTACCCACTCACTTCTCAGAGGACTAGAGATCATAAAGTACTTTAAAGGTAAATCAATGGCTTCTATAATCTATTAATTGACACCATGTAAGTTTAAAGGGAACATTCAGTGAGTCAGTTAGCCAAATGTCAGTGCAGAGCCCTGGGAAGAGCAAAGCTTTGAAACACAGCAGCTTCTACAAACGAAGCCGCAGGTTAGGGCTAACCCAGTCTATTTCTTTTTCAGTGAGTGTGCTTGTTCCTTACACATAAATTATCTTCTTTGGGGGAGAACCCTCCTTGCCCTTTCCAAACCTCAATTCCTTTGTTTTAAATAATGTATGCAGTTAGGACTCTTTTTGTTTGGAAATAAGTCTGCCAAATCAAAGACCTATTTTAATACAGCTTTTTTCTAAAAGAAGAATTACGAGATTTCTCTAAAACTGTTGTATTTTTTACTTACTCAGACTCATCTGTCAGCTCAAACTGGAGAAGTTTACAGGAACTTGTCTCTACTAGGATTGATATTTACCAATTCTGAAATATTTTTAAGATTGAGGAAAAGGGTTTGAATTTCACATCTGTCTAGGTACATCTTTTGGGTAGATACTGAACCAATATCTTATTTCCCTATTGTTTTATGGGGCTACATAGTATAAACATGAAAAGGTGTTGGTTATGACACCCCAACTTCTATTCCTGTGAGAAGTGTTGAAATCTGTAATATGGTTGAATTTAACAAACTGGCAAATATCAGGGCTATTTAAGAAACTGGCAAATGTCAGGCATAAACCTGATCAGTATTTTCCTTAATGTCCTAGGTGATGGAATGGAGTGTGTGCTCATTTGGAAAGAGAATAACAATTTAAAGAAAATCCAACAGAAAATGATTGGAGATGTAGAACATGTGACTCCATGAGGTATGAATAGGAGGAAGAGAGATTTAGATTGAGGAAAAGAATAAAGGAGATGTGAGGGTTTTTTTAATATGTAGTTTTACACTTAAAAAAATGGAAGAGACTTTGTGAAGTGTAAGAGGAGCAGCAACCAGATAAAAGATAGTTAAAGCCTAGGAAAAGCTGTCTGTTTATTGAAATAGGAATGGAATAAAACAACATGGGAAGGTGATGGAGGTCTCATTTTTGAAAAGCTCTTAGGACAGTTAGAAAAAACACTCATTTAGTTGATTTTATTTTAAAGGTGGGAGATAACTTCCCAAAATGCTAGACAACACTGCTCTCCAACAGGGAGCTATGTCTGTATTTTGTGTGAAAGGAGTTGCTGCACTGGCAGATGCCTGGGAGTGAGAGAGAATGACTGGGTTTAGACTTGCTGAGGTTTTATGTATTTATTCACTTTGCAGGTTAGAATCATAGAGTCGTTTCATTTGGAAAAGACTTCTAGGAACATTGAGTCCTACCATTTAACACAGAAGAAATGCAAGTGCTTACATATCTTTTACGTGTTGACAGCTTTTTCCTTAAATAAAGGCGGTCTTTTGCAGCTTTGTAGGAAGCCCTTGTGCTGCAGGGAATTTTGTAGCAGGGGAGCCACAGAAATAGCACATGCAAATGCAGATTAAGTTATGAAAAACTGGCTTTTGAAATATTTTTTATTCACATCAAGTGTGTGTAGTATGATGCAAGGCTTGTCAGGAAGCTGACAGAGAATAAAGTTGATAGCCTTGCCCATAGGTGAGCTCCTGGTGGGCTCCCTGTAGTCGGATAGCTTGAAATAGCTTGTGGGGTTTTTTTATATTTCATTGAAGAATATGAGATGAAGTTCATTACGAATACAGCAAGTAAGAGGGTCAGACACCTTGCTGCTTTGCTGAACAGTCTGATTAATCAACTGTTGATCTATAGTGAGAGAAACAATGTAATTAGAAAAATGGATTAGCTGTAAGTAAGCTTAAATAACACATTTGTAAAAATTGCATAGAAGTAAATACTTTCTCAAAACTTAAAATAGTAATAAATTTGGGATTGCAAGCATGTTGCTTTTCCTTTAGAGATGAAGGAAATGTTACAAAAAGAAAAAAGAAAAAAAAAAGAAAAAAGGTGTATCTATTAACTAAGTGTAGTGACAACCATGTCACCATTCCAGGCTTCTGCAGTATGGATTTTCCTGTGCTGGGAGGGTAAGTGCTGTCAGGAGAGGGTGTAAGCTGTGCTACTCTAATGCAACCATATCTGCTATCCTGGAGACAAAGACAAAACCATTTCTGGGGGTGGAAAACATTAAAAAAAAAAAATAAATCCAGCGACAAGGTATCTCCTAGACCAAGCCAAGCAATCATCAGCAATTAAAAATGCAGTTCCACTTCCCATCCAGAATGGGATTTGTGCCTGTAAGTGCTGTGTATCATGGGAGCAGGAATAGTGCTGCACTGTCGGGGCTGAGGAACAGCTGATCTCTGTTTCCTAGGGCCCAGGAAATGTTCAGTTTGAGGTTACACTATGTGACTCCAGGTTGCTATAAATGTGGAAGGGAATGTAGTATGAACAGTGAGTGTATACAACTTACAAAAGAGTCTGTTCATACCATTTTTTTACCTTGCTATATAAACCACTGCATTTCCCTCTCCAGTAGGGAAAAGCAATGCCTCACTCCTCTGCCTTCCCCTCATTTCTTTATTTGCACTGTTTTGCTTGAAGCTTGCTGGGTTTAAGAAGATAAATGGGTGTCTCTTAGCGAAAGAGAGCAAAGCTTTCATTTATTTGCCTCTTCTGAACAGGAGCATGTGGATGTAAATGCTGTCCTGTCTTACTGGGAACCAACACTGTGTTTGCCTCCTCCCCAGCCCTGAGGAGATGCGGCGTGTTCTGTTCCATGGCCCTTCCCAGAGCACACATCCATTGTGCAGCTGGCAGCCCAGCTGGGGCAGATTTAGAGTCACCATGGCAAGCAGTTCAAGCAGTCAGCAGGAAGTGAAGTACTAATTTTAATCAATGAAAGACCTGAAGGAATAGCTTGTGAGCCATTGAAGCTAAAAGCTGCAGGAGGCTCTCAATTGGTGTTCTCTCCATCCTGGGACTTGACTTGTATTGGATAGTGCTCAGTATTTTTGGAAGCTTAGCCTAAGTTTGCTTCTGTTGTCAATAAATGTTTAATGTTATCCATTTTGCATTTGGTGTGCGTGATCTCTTTTCAAGCTAACCTACTTACTCAGCCAGTGACAATGTCCAAACCTTTCTGTGTGGTGCTTTCTCAGTTATCATCACAGAATTATTCTGGGCTGTAAAGCCTTTCTGGTTACTAATGTGTGATTGAGTTCTCTTTGTATCTTGCAGAATTGTTTTTGGTTTTTATTTCTGCTGGTTATTTGTTCCCAACTATCTTGCAGCAGGAGCCTTGTATTAATGTGCTAATGGTGGAAGATCTTCCTCACAGCCTGTTTCTTCACTTATCTCACCACTTTCCCAGACTCTCTTGTTGTTTTCTCTCTTTGCCTTGCAGAGATTTCTCATCTTCCCCCTGCTGCCCTTTTCTATTGTTCCTTTCTATTTTGGAGATTTTTTTCCCTTGTTTTGTTTCATCTCCCTTGGCTATTCCCTACTCCCCCTCAATCCTTTGTGATTGTTTGCCAAATGCAGGACATCCAGTGGGGTTGGTCAACATGTGTTTTTGCAGCTGCTGTCTGAATCCAGAAGGGACATTCTGGATACAGAAGCTGCTGTTTTCTTGTCAGTCTGTATGCCTGAGTTACCACCTCGAGCAATAGATCTGCTCTGAGAACCAAGGGAGAATGGGAAAGGGATTTTGAAGCTTCCAGCTCTTTATCCATAGTTTGGGGATTATGCCCACAGTGGGTGGGTTAGATATACAGCTTTGCAGCTCTACAACTTTTATCTCCCCTGTATCTAGCAGCACTAATTCCAATAGGATTTCAAGTGGTGAACACACTTTTGTACTGAAGTTTAAAATCAATTATTACTTAGATTAAGCCATGTTCTGTAAAAAGCATGCAAAGATTTTCAAATGTCACAGGGGGAGGTGGGAAGAACAGATCATGCTTAGAGCTGTTGCAAGCCCAGGAAAAGGTGGTTGTATGGGCTGAGGCAGGGCAGGGAGTGAGGCTGGGCACTGGGGTTTTGTGTCTGGTGGATTAAGGGTGAGCTGAGATTTTATTTGTTAGTGTTTTTCCTATGGTTCCCTGCCCTGGCATGTCTAAGCTTAGGAAAGTATTGTGTGTTGTTAAGGTGACCAATCAGGTGAGAATTTCTAACACTTGGGGAAGCCATGCAGTCTGATCAGGTACATTAGGTGGGGTGGTGGGAAGTGAAAGACACGGAATGGTTTAGAGACTGAAGCCAACAGATGCCAAATGACTTTCCATTACACCTATGAGCTTGCATTAAATTCAAACAGCTGTAAATCCTCAAATGCAGTGTCTTGGATTGCTCCTAAGTGGGATCGGTTTTTGTACTGATCTGTTCTTCAGCTGAATGGTCTTTAGTTTGCAGGGGCTTGGTAGGAAACTTCTGTTTGATGCTTGGGAAGAAGCTCTGGGTGGTTCCTGGCCATCAGTGCAGTCTCTGGAGGTAGAGTCAGGCCTGGGCAGTGCCTAAAAATGAAAGAGCAGCTGGTGACACGTGGCTGCCAGAGGGCACTCAAGGTCACAATATCCATACACAGCTTCCCCACGAGGGAGCTTAGTGGGGAGGGTTTCAGGTTCTGCTTCCCTTTTTCCTTATTCTCCCTAGCCCTATTACAAATAGTTCTCCTATTTTAATTCCAAATTAAGATACACAATTAATTTCACAATTACTACAATCAAGAATGTGACATGTAATTTATTTCTAACTCAAATACTGTGCAGACAGAAAATCCAGTGTCTCATTTGGTGTAAAAGGGTTTGTTTGTTTGTTTTTTTGATTTGTAACAAGCATAGAAAATTTATAAAATATGCTGAAAGATATGAAGTTGCTTAAAACTTATAAACTTAGAGATACATTTTTCTATGAAATGACATTTGTCATTATTGTTTTCTTTAGCTGCAGACATTATTTGAAATGAAATCTAGCTGTAAGCTCTCCCAAGCTGTAGATGTTTAATTTCTATTTTCATGGCATCCCACTAAAATCAAAATTCAGTGTGATTTGTGGTTGCTTAACTGCTCAACATGTCTTGTTCAGTCGTGGTTCCTATCATATTTTTCAGCCAAGAGCCCCTTTTAAGGTGACAGAAATAGTGTAATTTTGCATCCTAAGGTTATAATAGTTTGAAGCTGATAGCTTCTCTTTCTTCCTTATTTTTCAAGTTTCTATTTTCTTTTGAAATGTAAGGTGGATAGGCTCTGTTGAGCCAGCTTTTTCCTGCATTTTTTTTGAAATAGGAAAGTTTTTGTTAAAAATGTGACTCATTGAACAATTCATTTATTCCATGGTTTGGAAAACTTTTTTCCCTTTTGGTTAAATAAATCACCTTGGCTTATGCTCATGAGTTAAAGGGGAGACTTAGCACCAAATTGTTTTGTGTTTGTTTTTTTTTCCCCCCTAGTTCCTTACTCTATTCTATTGTTTGATCATTATTGAAAGAGAGTTTCTGGGAGAAGCAGGGAAATGTCATGTCTGTGCAATGTAGACCAAATCTGGTGTATGTCAAAAACGGTTGAAGTTCTGACATCCTAGTGAGTTAAATTGCTCAACATAGCTGTGCAATTTCTGCTGCTGTGCTGAGGGGGAGAGGGGATTGTTGGCCACTGACCTTGCAAGTGCAAGCTGAACACCCCTCTGTGCTGAATCAGACTTGGGCTGGTGGCAAATGATCAGTCAGTCATGTGTGCCAGTCCACCTGTAGTGCTACAGCCAGCAAATCAAATCACACTGCCTAGGAGTGACAAGGGCTCTGGATTTTAGGCCAGCAAACATCAGCTTTAATGGAAACTCACGTGAAAGAAGGCAGGGCTGCCTTTGATGCATGTGGATTGCTTTTTCACATTAATATAGCCTTAAGAAAACAAACAAAACCCCCAAACTTATCCATAGCAGACCCTGGGATTTAGTCTGGTTTGGCTTAAAAAAAAAACAAAACAAAAACCAGCAGGTTTTCTAGATAATAGAAGAAATAGCAGTTTTGGATTTGCAGTGCTGTCTTCAGTTTTGCTAACAAGCTAGCATACAAAGATGATAAGGGAAGAAATCAATGCAAAACTATTCCAATAACTAAATGGATCCCTGTTAGTTTTCAGGCAATTGATTTTTAGTGGGCATTTGAGTATGTTAGGTGCACTACTGCTGGGAGGGAGGTGGTATTAGACTTGCAACTGTCAGTTATTTACCAAGCATCTTTGTTATTGACTGTGTTCTACAAAAGGGATGGGGGTAGAAAAAGGCAGAAAATCTTTTTCTGGTCTAAATGAACATGACTTTTTCCTGTCATGCCTTTGCTACAGACATCTTTTCTAACACCTGATTTTTGCCAGTGCCATAGTTTTCATTATTAGGTTTGGGTTTTTGGGGAAGTTTATGCTATAATCAGAATGGCTTCATGGAAAATTCTGCTGTATAATTACAGTGATGCAGAGAACATCCATATAAAGCATAAAGGAGGAAGAATGGTTTCAAATTTTATATTTGAATTTTACTGCTTTTCTGGTAGTAACATCAGTCCTGATTAGATTTAGTCATATAAACTCAAGGCTACTCTGTTGTGAAGCATGATGGAATGTATCAGATAAATCCATTTTTCTACTGTAGGGCACAGCTGCTACAGCTACTCTGCCCCTTTTAAGGCTTGTATTCATAATATATTGTTTAAAAGAAAATAACACTTTGCATTCATATCTCACCTGTTAAGCCATTGAATGAGGCTGAATTTGTAAGCCACGAAAAATGTCTAAAATGACAGTGGCAGTAGCAGGAAAATCTTGCATTGCAGTAAACTATGTCTATTGATCTTGAAATTAAAGTTCAGTGGAAAAGCTGATGGAAAAAGTAGCAGAGCACAAAAAGACAAGCTGCACAACTAATTCAAATGAACTGGGTGGCAGTGAACATTCATGTGAAAGAAATGCTAATGCAAACAGTGCAGAAGAAACCAAAGTGAAGAAAAAAAAATACTGCCAGTATTGTCACTTCTTGAGTATACATAAGACATGATTTCATATGGAAGAAGAAGTGTTAGTAGTTAGTCAAATAAACTGAGATGTTCTGTGATACCTGTGGAGGCAGGAGTAGAATACCTAAGGTTTCTCTGCAAACTCCACTGATGAGTTTGTAATGACTGGAAGTCCAGAACTTCCACAGCATTTTTAAGAGAATATTGTGAACATGCTACTTGATCATAATGTGTATTGAAAGGGAAATGCAATCAAAGTCCATTATAGTTTATCAATGGGTGGAGTAAAACAATGTCAACTCCAAAGACATTTTGAAAATAGCTGACAGGCAGCTGTAGAAAGGATGCAAATTTCTGTTCCTTGTTACGCACCCATGAACATGTGGCTTACATGATGTAAAGCATTCAACTATGGGAAGGATGCCCTTCAAAAATATAATTGGCTTTCCTGGAGTGAGATGTAGGAAAATCTGACATGGCATCTCACAGTTTCAGGCAAGTCTACTGGTGAGTGAATGACATTCTTTCTCAGAGATGTACTTCTGAGGTTAGAGTCTCACCATATTTGCGAAAGGGTGGGGTCACTTCCCTACAAACATAACTGAACAATCAGGAACAATCAGAGGATGATTCTAGGAACATGGATTGAAGCTGATCAGGGAAGATACCTAACCTCTAAGAGGTGCCACACAGAACACATTAATAGGGTCTTTTAGAAGAAAGTGGCCAAGTACAAGGAAGAGTCAGAGGAAGAGTTTTATTTTCTACATTATTATTGTCAGTATAAAAATTCAAAAGCTGATGTATTCATTTTCTCTCAAATTGATCATACAACATAGCTGGTGTCCCATAAGACTACTGAATTTTCTGACTTCAATATTGCAGGTAACAAATAGGGAGATAAAAAAAGATAGGGAAGATGATACCCAGAGTTATCAACAAAAAAACCCACCTTACCCAAAATAAAGATATTGATGTATCTGCACACAGTTGCCGAAAGGCTAATGTTACACAGACTCATAAAATTACATAAATACACACTGCATGGAAAAGGGATGTGATATAAATCAATTCTTTTGTGAATTGTTTAGAGTCTGGATCTTATTTTCAGGTCACATCCAGCCAGTATTGTCAGGAAGGCCTATGGTGTTTGGGATTTGGATTTAGACTGTAACACAGGTTTAAAGTTGGTTTATGACTGAAAGTCTAATTTTAAGGGGCAAACTTCATTGCAGTTAGGAAAGAAATTGTTCTGAAGTGTTTCACTTTACCAATCTTCTGACGATCACAAAAGCTCCCGATACCCCAGGCTGTTTCTTTTTTAAGGGCTGATCTGCTGATATTTTTCATAAGCACTTCTTGATCTTGTATGTATTCATAATGAGCTTCGTCTGTAATGCACATAAACTGCACAGCCACAGATAGTGGAGAAATGTGCCAGGATTTATTTTTAAAAAATACTTTTCAGCTTTCATATGAGCAGTCAGCAATGATCAAAATGAAAGACAAAGCATAACCCAGAGGAAAGGTCAGCATCTGTGCAAACATGTATGCTAAGCACATGTGTGGCTGGGTTGAATCCTCTGCCAGGAGTATGTATGTGTTATTTATCATGTGGTTTTACAGCACTTAGAACCCCTTCAAAACCAACCCCCTCCAAAACGCACCCCGTATATCCCAATTTAAAATAGTATAAATATGTTTGCATGATGAACAATTTAAACTTGACATCAGAAATCCTGACACAGCTATCCTAATGCCTAGGACTGAATCACACAACTAGTTCCTAGATCAAGATAATCTAATCAAGAGCAGTATGTCCCCTGTTGTGTTATAGATCTACAATATACATTAATCCACGCCATTCTGTAATTTCATTTTTTCTGCAGGAGTTTAACAGCTAAGTAACTAACCTGTGTTTCAGCCTCTGCCTTGTATGTTAATGTAGGCAAGGTGAGAACTTTAAGCAGAGAAAAATACATAAAATGTGTTAGGGAAACATTTTTTATAGATTCTGCTTTAATTGAAGAGGATTTCGTAGCATGAAAGCATGACAACAGAAAGTTCAGTGCTTTATTATCTAAAATTAGCTATCACTGTAAGTGCTAATTGAGTAGAAATATGTTTTCAAAAAGCTGCTAGATAGCGTATACTCATCTGATGACTCCTCCTCTAACAGCTCTGCTTTTATCTGTGAAGGGTATTGCTGCAGCACAGATCAAAGTCATGATATATGCTGCTTTACAAATAATGTATCTATTTTCTTTTCCTTCTAAAGGATATTCCGAATAAAGAGAGTTTTAGACCTTTCAAGACAATTTAAATAAGATGATAGTTGGTGATGGTGTTGAGATGCCAAAAACAAATGATACAGTGTCAGCATTAGAAGAACAAACTATTCCCCAAACAGTCTGTTGGGCTTTTATGCCCATCAGACTGCACCACGTTCCATTCTCAAATAGTCTCTAATTCTCTGATAACTCCCCCAGATAGCGATAGAAGTATTTCAGGAAGATTTTGAGTGCTTCAGCAGCTGGGGTTAGGGAAGGATAAGGAGTCCCTGTTGTGTCGGTGGGGTCCAGGCAGCGCTGCCTCCGCTGTTGATGCCTGCTGCCAAATTTGTAACATCTGTAAGTGCAGAGGGGCAGCAGGGGGTGACACGGCTCGGGTAAGTGTCAGTTTTACATCCAGACATATGAAGTTCGGGTGGAAATGGATCATAATAAGATTAAATTCCTGTGAGCTTGCCTTTTGTGCCTCTTGCCGTGTATGTACAAGTAGCAGGAGAAATTACCAACCATCAGCCTTCAAGGGTTTATCTCCCTCCACCCCCCCCTTTCCCTTCCTTGCATTGCATTCAGTGGCAGCAATCAGAAGAAAACTAAGCACCCAGATTATGTATTATTTACATGGGTTGACATAAAGGAAAATAAAACCTTTGCTGTTGCTGCTGCTGTGTTTGTGAGACTCTGGATTTGCATTAAGACATCTCCTCTTTAAAATACAGGACTAGAAGTGGAAAGATGAACAGTCTGTTTGAGCAGAACTGTGCTAACATGGCAAATGTGATGGTGGTCCAGACAACAGTAATTTTAATTCTTTGCAGAGAGCATAAAGAAGCATATGGAATTTATAAATTTGGCTGAGGTAATACAGCTCAAGTTTGTGATGGTACACATTAGCAGTGGATGCTGATGAGATGCATAGCTGGACAGATGAGAAGAAAATGACTGGAGGAATGAAGGAAATGTTTGGCAGTGTGGCAAAGCATGTGGTTTTTTAGAGAGATGCATCAGTTTCATTTCCCAGCAGCAATGTGTTTAGAGAAGTAAAGTGTTTCAATTACCTTATTACACATAGTGTCTAAAACTGTCTTTAAAAATTAAGAAAAACAAATTCTGATTGCCTTTGTCTAATTACCTGGAAATTTAAATGTGACATCTGTTACTCTACAAAGTTGCCCAACCTCTTTTCTGTATCCACAGTTTATTATTATAGGATTTCTGAAGAGATTTTGCTTTGTCACTTGGCTGTTTTGCAAAGCAAAAGGCAGTGTGAAAACACGAGCTTTTCAAGAGAGTCTCTAAAGAAAATCAGATAGACTTCCAGCATAAAAAGAGGAAAGAAGGAGAAAATGATAGCCTAGGTTTAATGTTCTGAAGGGTGTAATGCATGTTTGGCATTTGCTGTCTGTTTTTGCAGGATAGAAGACAGGAATGTGTTCAAGCAGGGCAGACCTGGACAGTAAAGACAATCTGATCCTTCTTCAGGATTGCATTTTTTAATTCTAAATAGAAGTTTGATATCCTACCATTTAGTGGTAAGCAAGCATGTAAACTAGGAAGGGATAATAGTTTAAATTAATATTTTTCATGTATGTTGTCTGAAGCACATTGACTGTAGCTCCCCTGCTGTTTTCTGCTGTTTGTGCAAGTCTTCGCTCTTTCATTCTAGATAATTAGTTCCTATTTTGCAATAATATCAGTTTATTTTTATGTATTAAGTGGATTATTTTTATGTATTGGAAATTTCTGAGTGAGTTGGACAGCTTTACAAAACATCCAATCCTGAATCTCTAGCTGAAGAGTATAAGAGATGAATTGAGAGGGAAGTCAAGAAATGTGGCACAAGGTAGTATTTTTTAAAAGAAAATATTATGCATAGCTCAGGTTTGCCTGCTTTCTGAAATTTTACAACATTCTGCAAACATAATAGAACTCACATTTTTGCATAGTTTGCAGTTTGACATATTTGGACTCTGATAGTTTCAAAAAGTAAAACATCCTACAAAACCAGTTGAAAGCAATTACTTAGATTGTAGCTGCGGAGGAATTGATTGTGCTAATGTCATAATGTGAGGGTACATCCATATTTTTATTCCAGGAAACTGTGTGATTACTTTTTTCATCTCTTACTGTGGGAATGCTTTCTGGCTCTCCAGCACATCTAGATGAGATTGTATGACTGTATATAACCATGTAAGCCATAGTTATGATTATGTTTCTGTCCATAGGAGGATAGATAAAAAGTTTTGCTAAATTTTTTTTCCTGAATATGGATGGGAAGATTCTCTGTACCAAAAGATGGAAAATCCGAATCCAAACTTGAATTTGGGACAAGCCATAGGAGTAAAGCAGAAAAGCAGTTAAGAATTTCCATAATGCCACACATAGGAGAAAGGGATCTGCGCTCCAGGTAAAATAAATAAGTAGTCTATCCCAGCTGGTTGCACTGACCCTCTTGCACACCTCCTTGTAAGCTAAAGAGTAACTTTCCTGTGGTGTTCTCCTGAGTCTTCCCAGAAGATTGCATTTTAAACCCAGATTAGTTATTATATAGGAAGTTAAAAATAAAGGCAATCACTAGCCTTGTGCTCTTGCAAGAGTGGGTAAACTAGTCCAGGAAGGTCCCTCAGTAAAGTGTATTTAATACTCTACTTACTTGTTACACAAAATATATGTAAATTTATGTAGCTATACATGCAGAATAATAGCTTTGACCCTCAGGCTGTTGGCAAGATGCCAGCATGGCCCTGGGTACTGCAGCACTTTCTATCTCTATATCCTGGCAATTTCCTGGGATAATGTTATAATTTGATTTTTAATGGGAGTTTCAGCCACCTAAGAGTCTGATCGCTTTCCCTTTTACCACCAGCTTTGCTCGTGCAGAAGTAAACAAACTTATTTATCACCCCTGGGATCAGTAAGTGCTAATAAAGTTGCTGTTGCTTGCATTTTGAGTTTGGTTTCATGACAGATGCATTGTAAATGAACAAGTTGTGTTGTACTTGTGCCACAGTGCAGCAGGAAAGGGAGGGATCCAAGGTGAGAGCATTCATGGTGATGGACGTGGGGAATCCCTGCCTCCCCAGGGTGGATCAGCCCTGGGATGAGTTTCTCACCAGCCTACTGAGCCCTTGCAGCTCCCCAAAAACCAACCACGTTGGTGGCTCTTCAAGACTGACTTTTTGGAGGTATCTTTGTTTGGGTTTAGTTCCAGTAACTTGATGTTTACAAAGGAGTGGAAATATGTCTGTAACAAACTCTAGAACCGCTGTACAGTTTTTGTTTGCTTTTTTAAAAAGCTGGCTACAGTGTGTCAAAGCTGTTTTCTGGAAGGGATACTGCTTGTCTTGTAATGTGTGAAAATCCTGTAATTTCATCTCTGAATGTCTACTTAGATGTCTAGTCTTACTTGTGTCCCTCTGGGAATACATAATAATAATACATTTCCTTCTGTAAAAGTCACTCTGGCACCTCAGGACATTATCATCCACCTTTGTATTTTAAGGTATTCTAGCTCCCAGCCTCAGCTATGCCTTTTAAACTAATTTTTTTGCTGTTCCTGACAGAACAGTGGACATTTTCTGTTAAAAGTTTTAAAAACATTATATACAGATGTGATTAATTGCTGAAGACTAACAGACCTATGTCAGCAGCACTGGCTGTGTGGCCCCAGAATTTCTTGCAAGGTGATACATGTTTTGTAGTACAGATTGTTTTAAAATATAAAAGTAATTTCGACATTGATATGTGATGCTTGATTTATAGAACAAAATGTTATTGTTTAATTTGCCCATGGAAACAATTTCAAGTATAGCTCCCACTCATGTAATCAAATTCGTAAAATAAATAGAAAGAGGACAAATAAAATGTTGCCTCTCCCTGTACTCCAGCCAGGAATTTTGATTCCTTTTAAATTACAAAGTCCATTCATGTCTTTTAATTTTGTCATTTCCTATGACAGTAATGTTATAGGACTAACATCACTTTCTGAGCACTGTTAGTTCTGTGTATTGAATCATACCTCTTGCATTTTCATTTCCCTTTTCTTACTAGTGAACTTGCTGTTCATCAGCTTAATACAGACCTTGGAAATATGTCCAGACATGTTCTCATATATGTCAGAGGACGTTGCTTTTCAGGAACATGTAGACATGGTGAATTTGTGAAACATCAAGATCACACATGCATTAAAACAATGAACTTGGTATCAAGTCACCCAGAAAATGCTTAGATAAATTTGCATTAAATAGTTGTGATAACAAAAAAACTAAAGAGCTGTTGAATTCCTTGATAATGTTTCTCACTTGAGAACACTTCAGAGATGCCTTCTTTTCATGTTGTCCTTGGTTCCTGACCTTCACTGCTTTCAACACAGTCACCTTCCCTCTAATTGATGGAATCATAGAATGGTTTGGTTTAGAAAGAACTCTAAAGATCTTCTAGTTTAACCCCCTACTCTTGGTCAGGAATTCCAGTAGAGCAGGCTGTTCCAAATCCCATCCAACCTGGCCTTGAACACTTCTAAACTGCTTTAAGGGTAAAATACAAACCTGATGATGATGCAGGTGTGCCTCTTCCCAGAGGCTGTCTCTTCTGTAGTCCTCCCCATGGATTTAAGATTTCTAGAGCAGGAATAATACAGTACTGGGTTTCCTTGAATGTTTTGTCAACCCACAGGTTGGCTTCTGTTAATCCTTGTCACATCTGTGGCAGGTATTTATGGTATTGAGGTGTCTCCTAGGAAAAAAAAAAATCTTGTGCGTACACTTGTTCTTGGATTGTTGTGTTCTTGGTTTTTTGTGTCTAATAGCTGTAGATTTTCTTGTTGGCCTTGAAGGTCACTTTCTAAATAAGCAGGAGCTGCCTTGTTTACTGAATGGAAAAATCTATCAATAGAAATGGGGTATGGAAAATGAGAAACCATTCCAAAAAAAAAGAGTGGAAAGTGTAACTCAAGTAGCTTCGAGCTAAAGATTTTGTGGTTTTTCACAAAGGCAGACAACAGGATCTCTTAGATTTTGAGCCTCCTGTTGGGCTCATTATATTTTCCTAAATGTTTTCCAAATAATAATCCAGAGTGAAATTGAAACCAGTGTTACTTTAGAGCTCTGATGCTTAGAATGACATCATAGTAGCATTACATTTTGGAGACAAATGGCACACAGAACAAAGATGCTGCACTGAGAGAGTTTTCCATTTTCTTTGGTTTAAAAGGATGTTTGATGTTTTTACTGACTTGGACTTTGATTGCAGAGTCCTGTAGTGTTCTGTGGGCACTAAATCCTCTGTAGTGCTAAATTATCATAGAATCGTAGAATGGCTTGGGTTGGAAGGGACCTTAAAGGTCATCTAGTTTCAATCCCCCAATGTACTTTGTAATAAAGAATTTTAGTGATTTTTGATAAATAAATTTAATTTCCAGTCTTGCTTCTTTAAGATTAAGAAAATACTGAATTTTCTTACAGACTGTAGACATTTAGTTTTAGACTGACATTTACGGAAAAAGAGGATTGTCTTGGGGGGGAGTTGTTTCCTTGTGAGTGAAAAGACTTAAGGAGGTAAGTAATTAATAAATGAAAGTGCTATCTTTTTGTTACGACCTGTCTTTGGAGCAACACTGAGCTGGATCAATGACGATAATGGCAAAGGGATTATTTAGTTTTAAAAAATGAAGATTCAGTTGTGTTGCCTAGCAAAGGCATCACTGGAGCTCAGTTCTAAAACTATTACAAAACTCCTGCACTGCTTTATCTGTAATGCATGGTATCACTCATTAGAGATAGCATTCATGTAGCCACTTGGCTTGGTGGAATTGGACAGATGGGGAAATTTTGCCTTTTCTGTTGAATTTTGTTTCATCAAGACTTCCAGGCACATCTAACTTCAGTGATCCTACTGTTGAACCCTGGGCTTCCCAAAAACTTGTTTCCACAGGAAATTTTCTCTCCTCCTTCCAGACAGTGTCTTCCATCACTTCTATTCCTAGGAAAATAGTGTGTGCAGTTCTTGACTCTGAACTCTGTCATGAAGGAACACTTAAGCTGACAGTGTTTCTTTTTTCCTATTGATATTCATTCATCTCACCCTCTCTTTTTTTTTATTCTTTTGGACTTCACAAATTGCAAGAGGAAAATTGAAGAAGGGGAGGAGTGAATGGAGAAAACCTCGTATTTGTACATTGTGAGGGCCAAATGTTTTTTTTAAAAAGTTATAAAATCGTTAGTTCTCTGCAGTAGTGTCTTTGTGATAACAGCGTTCTCCTGGAGATTTTAATGACATCAGTTGGGAGCTGCATATAGGAGTCAGTATGTTTGCGTGCTCTTGCTTGATTGATGACTTTTGATAAAAGTTGCCTTGGTTTTTAGCTGCAGGGTTCACTTTTTTGTGTGTGCAAGAATGATACTTTTAGAGTTTACAGAGCTCATCCATTCCACTTCCTCTTTCGTGCTGCAGTACTCGGGCAGAAATGTCACATTGGTCTTGGAGGACTGTGGACAGTGTGGTTCAGAACATGCTCTGTTGAGAGAGAAACCTGGGGGTTAAAATGAGATGGTAAAACCTGTTTGGTTTTTTTTTCCCTGTTGTAAATAAGTCATCTCTGCAGTTAGTGTAATTTGTTTTGATTTTGCTATTCCTTGTTGCTAATCTGAATTTCTTTTACCCCCATGTTCATGTGTATTTTAAAGAATTTCAGCATTTTTTGTAACCTCTCAGCACAATCTCCTTTATTTTGTTTAAAATTAATACATTTTTAAAAATAGATATAGTAAAGATATCCTGGTGAACTGCTGGCAAGCTGCTAATTTGTCTCACAGATATACACGTCAGACATCCTCACAAATAGAAACAGTAGCCTTCTGGATTTGTTCAGTTGCCACACAGAAATTTATGTTCTTTAATCGTTCACTTCAGGATCACAGAAACACAAATGCAATCTCATCAATATACACTCGAGGCTTAAGAGCTCCATGCTGTTGCATCTGTGTAACTCAGGAAGTTTAAAATAGGCTTTGCAGATGTTGGGAGTAATGGAGTATGTTGGTTTATTTTTTATTTATTTCTATGGTATGTCATACTCTGTATATGAATGGTCAATCATGTTGGAGTGTGTCTTCCATAAGGATTTCCTGGGCTTCCAGTGGGTCTTGTATATAAATATTTAACTTTTGTTTCTTAAATTTAGGTTAGGCAATATTTCACAAGGGTCTCTTATGTAAGCATGAAACACAAATTTATTTGTTTGATATGTACCAAATCCTTGAATTATTGGTGGTTATGCCAATATGGATGGCTTGCAGTAGCACCATAATCCTTCTAAAATAACAGTCAGAAATTAATACCAAAGATCAGTCACTGTCACTTGGCCTGTGCTGATGTGATTAAATTAATGTTCAGTGTGCTACAGTTTACAGATATAGTGATATCAACAAAGTAAGAAATGTTCACTGTAATCTGGGAAATTATTGTTTTTCCTGAAAAGATGCTCAGCAGAAAATTAACATGACATCAATTTTGCTGGGCAACGTCTTTTGTAATGCTTTGAATTTAGCTTCAACATGGATCCCAATGAGCAAACTGATTATTATTCATTACATTAAGACAGTTAAGACAATGTTATACCTGTTACATACAGGAGTATTTGGTGCTGCTTTTGTTAATGCCTGGATGTGCTTTGACCACAGCAGTAACACATCATTCTCTCACCTGAGTTACCACTTTGCCACCTCTCTGTTTTGCATACATCTTTGCTGTATTAAATAATAAAAGAGACATCAAATTCAGCCACAGACCTGGTCTCCAGACATCTTCCAGGTCAGCCCAGTGTTTTTTTGAAGACACAACAGAAGTATTTGAGCTTCAGAAGCACATTCCAAAATAAGAGCAGAAATTCCTATCCCTCATTTAAATCTTCTTTGATAAAAGATTAGGAAATAAGTAGCATGCCCACGTATTTTTCATCCATCTTGAAAGAGAAGAAAGTGCAGCTGAAGCTGGTCCTGAGTAAAATTATCTTGTTCCCTGTTTCTGGGGGAGAGCTTCATTGCTTTAGGAAAGAGTAAAATGTCAAATAAGCATTTGCTGGAGGTATAATGAAATTTTCTGTACTGACTATACTAGCAACTGCAGTTTGGGAAAGAAATGTTTTTATCTTAGCCAGCTGGAACTGCACTGGACTGTAACTAATCATTCATGCTGGATTTTTGGTGTCCATGTGTTCATAACCAAAAATCTTGTAAAATTAGATCCAGCACTTGCATTTATGTGTGTAGTATATGATATTTAAAAGATAAGCTGTTATGCATCTGCTTATTTTAGTGTACAATCAGACTTAGCATGTAAATGGTCATCTTCACTGCCAAATTTTAATCATCAGTTACAGTATTAGACTCATTCTAAACTATAAGTTTTTGATTACATGATATTATAGGTATTCAAGATGCAAGCAAGAAATGTTTGGGTTTGACTTTCCTCCATATGCAGTGCTTTATTCATACATCCTGAAACTAAAATTTGGAGGCTTTTAATTATCTAAGTAACATGCTGCTAACACTTAAGATTTAAAATAGGTGTAGAATGCAAGTAATTGTTTTATTGCCATTGACATATGTCTCTCCATAATTGTTTTAGCTTGTGCCCTGGGTGAGTTAGGAGGTGGCAATCATGGCTTTTAATATTCTCACCCCACTGCCTCTTTTTCTTTCCTTTTTTTTTTTTCCCTTATTAATTGCAAAGAAAATGAGCTTTTAAAAATGTTTAAGCTAGGTTCATACTTGTACCCGACTGTCTTCCAGTTTTTTAGATTTTAATGTGACCTGGTGGGAGACAGGAAACAATATAAAATCCGAGTTTTATTTTCTCTGGTATGGAAAACATCCCTAGAGAAATTAGTGAGTGACAGACATACTTTTTTACTCTGAAGCCTAAAGAACAGCAGTGATACATCTTCAGCCAGGAACCTAAAACTATATTAAAAAAACCTTACTTGAAAGGAGGAGCCCAGTTCCTAGGACTTAACAGGAAAGGGATGATAGTCTACATGATATGGAAAAAAATGAAAAAGAATTGCAAGCATCTTTGGAAATGAAAGATGTTTAGTTATCTCTGGACTATTGCTCTCAGTAGTACTGTCCTGCAGTGTTGTATTCTGCCATGCACAGGCTTCCCAGGGGAAGTCAAGAAGCTGGTCTCAGCTTTAAACAACTAAGTAGTGCTGCGACTTTTTTGTAATCTATCAGAAATTAATACCTTTAAAATTTGTTATTTATCAGAAGCATTTCAGCTGGAGGAGGTTTGGGTTTTGCTTTGGGTTTTGTTCTGAGCATGAGGGTTCTGTAATGCAGGGCTCTGCCAAGACTTTTGGCTTTGGAGCTGATTCCCTAGGTGGTCTTTCTGGATGTGCTTGAAAAGCTGCCTTCCTCTGAGGCTGGGGAGGGTTTGTTTGGTAAGGTGAGGTTTTTTGAGGTGTATGGAATAGGAGTAAGGGCATGGATGGCATAATGATAAAGCTAATGGTCAAATTTGGCTCCAGCTGTGCAGTTACCAATATGATTGCAAACTGAAAGGATGAAAGGATAAAATACTTGTAATTGAAGCTCATGAAAAGGTTTGTAAGAAGGAATGTTACAGGGAGGTCAGAAGAGGAGCAGAAGGCTCTGGGTCGGCATTATTTGTTAGATTAGCTTTCAAAGCCTGTTTGGTATGGAGCAAGTACCTGATGTTTGCATTATGAGTTCACACTGCTGCTGCAGCAGGTGGTGGTTGTGAGTGTCCAGGTCAGCTCCAGTAAACCAGATTTCTCTGGAGACTTCAGAGAGACTCTGTGGGAGTAACCTCCTTTGAAGGAGAAACCCTTAATATTTGTAATTACAAAGCGCAGTTGGGACGTCCGCAGACAGAAGGTCTGGCAACAGTAGATTGGTGACAGCTACCTCTGTGCTGTGATTCAGGTCTGTCTCAGAAATAAGGAACAACACAGTAATATCAAAGACCAGCTTCAATTTCAGTTTCTTCTCCTTCAAGAGTAATTTCAAAATAAATGTGTAGGGATGCTACTTATTTCCTGATCATTTATAAGAGTTATTTCAATGAAGGATAGCAATTTCTGCTCTTAGTCTAAAACATTTTTCTGAAGATCAAGTATTTCTAATGTGTCTTGAAAAAGAAGTTTATTAGTAGCTAGAGAAACAGTGCAAAAGCTCAACTATGCTTAAAATGTAATATATGCCACATCAGTGCTAATCACTTAGTGCTATGTGGCATGATGTCTTTAATCACCTATGAGAACTTTCAGGAGTTGTTAACATTTTCTTTCATTTGTATAGCAATGTCATTCTCTTTTTTTTTTTTTGAGGAAAGAATAACCCTCTGTTGGCTTATGCAAATAAATAATCTCTTACTGCACTTGAAACAGAATGATTCCCAAAGGAAGATGAGTGGCAAATCAAACTGGCTGCAAATGAAAGTAACTTCTCAGACCAGAGTTACAAATGTTTTATTCAGATGAACAAAGCGTCTTTATTTTAGCACTTTAATCTATTTTCCTTTCACTTTTTTTCTAAATAGTACTGTCATTCTGAAATGACAAGGATTGATAGTTAAATTACTGTTGCCTAATTTACCTCATTGCTCCTCTGTAGACAGTGTTTGATTAAAAGTTCAAGTCTCTTGATGGGTATAGCTAATATGGAATTTTTAAAGTTTGGGGCAATATATTTCAATTTTTGACAAAAAGGTAAACAGTTTGCGACTTGGATGATTAATATTTCAAAAAGAGATTATTAACATTTGCAAAAGAATCAAGTGTCTTGGTTTTAATTAGTTAAAGGATTGGTGCATCCCGACATGATAGATTTTCCTCTGTAGCTGCTTATTTTGAATTCTGGATATTGCCTTAATGTGGTTAGCTTTTGCAGTCAGTATATTCAAAGTTCACTGAAGTTTTTCTTCTCTGTTATTCTGCCATGAATTATCTGGTGAATAGTGTTTTGTAAGCATTGATGTAGTATTGTCATATTTCAACATTTTAAGAATGTAATTTTTATGGCTAGATTAAAAAGGCCCATTTTTTTTGCAAAAGTCCTCCAGATAAGCCAATATGTTTCAGTGAAACTGCCCTCAACCAACTGTCATGGATTATATAGCAGTATTTATACCTGCAGGATTGATGGGGAAAGTTTCATCAGAAAGGAAAAATGAAGCAGGGAAATACTGTATTGTTTTTGCCAGTTTCCAAGGCTGAATGAGAGAGAATTGGCTGCTTTTGACTGTAAGCATGAGCTTTTCTATTTGTTCCTTCCCTGAACCTGCCTTTGCTGAGTGTATTGGATCGCTTTGTCTCTGCCAACACTGCATGTGTTTCCGTGTTCAGGAGGATTTTTGATGATCCAGCTCTCAGCTGCCAGAAGTACAGCCAATGAACTGATGCTCCCAAGGTCATCCGTAATGGGCATGGGTGTATTTCCTTGCTGTGTTCACAGCCATCCCAAGAAATGGAACTGCCTTTGATTTTTGGCTTTGGCCAGAGCTTCAGACAAATTTGCCTCTTCACTTAAACCTGGGGAGAGAGAAAGCTGATGTATAGAGGGGAAAAAAGAAGCAGAAACAATGCAGTTTATATGGCTGGTGGCTTTAATTAAAATCCCAGTGAAAAGTTTACCAAATACACACTTAACAGTTTGTGCTAAAGTTTCGTAAAAGCTTATTTAAGTGCTCATTTGTTAAGCAGTTGTTTTTTTAGGCAAAGGGATAGTTTATGCTGGCAGGATGGAAGATTCATTTGTATCTCTGGATTGCAGTTAGCACTATTCTAATGCTGTTGGCTTTATTGGTTTTATAATATTCTGATGCCAAGCAAAGGAAACACTAAATATAATGAGTCAATTTTAAAAGTTTTTGAAAGCAACAGAAATTCCTGTAAATTAAAATCAGTCTTCTGTAAAGCAGAAGATGAAGGTCCCCTTACATATATGCATGTTGGTATATGTGTGAATGTATCTTTATGAAGAGGACCTGCATTTTTTCTACAAAGGCTCATTCAGATGAGCATTTATTTCCTTCTTCTTTTTTTTTTTTAATAAAAATTACTTTTTTATTTGAACATACAGAGGGCAAGATTTGTGCTTAGTTTTGCATGAATGGAAGCAGATACCAAATCCTTATAGTCATCTGGTCTGATTTTTTGTGCCTCTTCTGTGCAACATAGGAAATGTTTGGGCTGGATTCCACTGATGTATCAAGTCATGTGGTGCAGGCACCACTGTTGACATTAGCTGCTTCACAAAAGAGAGCTTTATATTTGTCTGCATGTTCCCAGCGGGTTGCACATAATATACAAGGAACAGCCTCCTCAGCAGGACACCCAGACACTGGCAGTCATGTTTATCTCAATGGTCTTTTGACTATAACCCCTCTGAGAATCCAGATAAAGCCTAATGTGTCATACACTGCCATGTGAAGCTTTTGTCCAGAAAGCCCAGAAAGTGAAAACTAATTGAAGTCCCCGGTGTGAGTCTATAGGTAGCTGGGGAGATGTAACCAGACAGCTGTAGGCTGTGTATTGATTTCTCTCTTTTTTAAATTCAGGACCTATGACTGTGCTATCACCCAGTCAGCAGTACAGAAAGACCATGACCTTGTTCTTGCTGAAGTCAATGGTAGTTTTGCTGTTGATTTCAACAAGAGGCCAAGTCTGAGGTGAGAGTTGCCTGCAGGTCTTTAAATGAAAATGCCTAACAAGTTTTATTTCTTTGGGGTAATATTTAACTATTTAGGTTTCTCTCTGACATCTACACAGAAAAGAAAGTTCTTCCCTGGAGGAGTTCATTGCAAGACTGATGTTGAAGTTTTATACTGCTGCACAACATTAATCAGCTCCCCTTGTAAGGATTTTATTAATTGCCATTATTATTTTAGGTGTAACAAATGAAGGATGAAGAGAAATTGTAGGATTTAGTGAAAGCTTTTGTCCCAACAGCATAGTATTAGTTGTGATTTTAATGATGGTGAGCACTGATGGTTGTTTAGTATTCCTGATAATCAGGTCCATCGCTCTGGGAAGCAAGTTAAGCATCCAGATGAACCAGAGGTAAGACACTGGAGAAGTGTATCAAGACCAGAAATAGTTTTCTGAACAAGGCTTTAAAGATTTTTTTTCTTTATGAGGACAGGCTGACTTCCAGAGATTTCTCCCTATAATCCTGGGGAAATGTCTTAACCAGTTAACATGGGAATTCTCCCATACAACACTGCAGGCACCTGTTTAGGAGCAAGAACCAAAAATATTTTTTTTTCCCCTGATAAACCCCTGTCAGAGATATGATCTATTGAGAGAGAAGCTGAGAGCTGATTATGTGTATTAATATTTCTCTAGCTGTACTGGCAATTTTACATGAAGGGTCTAAATATGCCACCTGAGAACTGATAGGATTGAGAGCAGGATGGTTACAAGGAGATCACGATGAACCGAGGTCCTTACCCTGTTGGTAAGAGGCTGGGGCTATGTATGACTACTTCACTGACTAAGGTGCACAGTTCAAATCACACTATACCACAGTTCATATCACACTTATATGCGTTTTTTAGATGAAATTCATACTTTCATAGTCTATCTTTATTTGGCTGTATGCAGACTTCCTTTCTGAGTTTATGGTGGTCACAAGAAAAGGTTGAATACACATTCTTTTCTGTATCTTGCTTCCCTTTTGTGTCATTTGGTTACTTAGTTCATTCCATCTATTGGCTTCACATCCAATTAGGGCAGCTTCTCAGTGAGCAACCATGTTCTGTGCTTAAATACCCTTCTGTGGAGCTTGGCTCAGGAACTTCTGCAGCTTTTAAGTATTACTCTGGAGAAAAACTAGATAAAAGTCAGCACCCTTGCCCCATGTGGTCTGTTCATTTGGTTGTATTTTGAAGAGAGCTTGTCAGAAGGACTAGAACTTGATTTTAACAAAAATTAAATGGGAGGGGGGAAGGCAGGTCCCAGGACTGTGCTGTGCCAAATAATGTGATGCTAGTATTTCATATTCAAAATAGGTTTCTTTAATCACATTTGCTGTTACTCAGAAGGACTGAGGAAAACATGAACAAGTGTTATATCCTAGTTCTGCTATGACCTCGTAACTAGTTGATGCTCTCTTTTTTTCTTTCCATATTCTTCCTGGTGTTTTGAAGAAGGTGAATACCATTCTAGTGTTTCATTTATTGGAGAAAGTCAGCAGGTGTATGCTAAGTGGCTTGCCCAAGACATGCAACCTGTTTGTGCTAAAGGTTTGAATAATAACTGGATTGTCTTGTGTTCTTTATTGAATATATTTGTGAGAAGTACTTTTTAAGCTGCTTGAAAGGAAATGCAGGGAGGAGGGGTCTTACAGGCTTGTTTATCCATAATACTTGCCTTTTGAATAGTAATTTTTTTCAAGTTTTCATGAATGAAAGAGAAAAGAATGAATAAAATAACCTTGTAAAAATTAATTTTCCAGTTTTTGAAAGAAGTGGAAAGTCCATTCTGAAAAATTCTGGCTCTTCAGAAATCCATTTTAGTTTCAGTAGCTGTCTCTGATCCACAGCTTTCCAGTTTTGCTTTAAGGATGTGAAGTTATTGACAGTCCTACACATCCGTGAAAGGATGAGTAAATGAATTGTTATTAAGGAGTGTTGAAAGAAGTGATTGTCATTGAAGAGTTAGGAAAATGTTAATGTTAGGATTGACAAGGAGGTAATTATACTTCAGTGGCTTCGTATTCAATTGATGTTTACTGGCAGGAAATCTGGAAAGTATTTCAGAGTCCTATAGCCTGCCTCCTCCTTGTTTACATTTTCTGTCTCTTCTCTGTCCTCTGATCCTCTTTGCCCCTTTCATCTATGCATACGTGTGTGCATATTCATTTTGGAGGGGTGGGTTTATAAAGCAATCCTCTTTCTCCTTTCACTGGATGTAAAAAGATTTCTTAATTTTTTAATTAGAACTGAATTCAGTTCACTGGATTTCATTTTTAATTATAAAAACCATATGGGCCCTATTCTTACATTTCATGTACTTTCTGTGCCTTTGGTTACCTGTGTCAGGGTCAGAGGGACAGTTCCCTTTAATTTATGAGATGTTGGGATCCTCTCCTCTTAAATGTCTGAATGTTTTTAAAGCACTGCTCAGAAAACTGCTAGCACTGGACTTATTTCCCACAAGGAGCTAAAAATAGCAGAAGGAGGAGGGACTGGGGGCTCAGTGTGATGGGTTTGGGTTTATTTATTGGTTAAAGTATTTCACAACTGAAGTTTGATATGACTGGGAAGTTGCATGTACCATCTGTCCAAAGCTAGAGGCTCTGATAGTTCAAGAATCTTCCATGTCCTCTCCCTGTGTGCCCAGGAATTCATGCCATTACCTAGTAAGATGGACATCTTTGTAGCATTGTGTGAATGGAAAGGTTTTTCTTCCCAGAGCCATCTAAATATTCCTCTGTTGGAGGTTTTGGAGTCTTGCAGCTGCAAGATGTGTTTGGGCCAGCACCAATAGCAAAGGAATTGGAGTTACTTTTATATATTTAACATGAGTACTGCCAGCCTATTTATGGAGAAATTACAACAGTCAAATCTTGCTTCTACAGTGCCTGGGCAGAAGATGCAGGTAATTGTCTCACTGTTTAGCATCCCAAGAAAATGGTGTGCTTGCTGTGATACAGCTCTCCTTCCTGGGAATCTGAAGGGCAGTGGGAATGACCCTGTGGCCTCTTCAGATGAGGGAGCTTCTCTAGGCTGCTCTCCAAAGAACAGCTGCTTGGGCAGAAGGGGCCCAAAAGATCCAAAATGTTTGAAAGCTTCAGACCAATTCTTGACAGTGATACCTTCCCATGGCAGCTGCTGCTGGGGTTGTTTCTAGCAAGGAGAGGGAAGGGCTGGTGCTGTTGCTATGCTTTCATCCAGCAGTCACTCAAGGGCTCCTGCCTGTGCTATGACAGGACCTGTTTTTTCTCTCAATGCAGAGCAGAATGCCAAAAATGAGCAGCATGGTTGGGTTTGGTATTTATTTATTACCAGCCCTGCAGAGATCATGGAGGTAAAGCTTTCTCAGTCCTGAGGCACTGACTCCTCTTTAATGTGCATCTCCATTGACAGAGGTTGGTTCTTGCTACATTAGGGCTGGCAAATGCAGGAGATGATGTCCTTGGCCTTTAGGAACTAGGGTATGAAAAACAAATGCTGGACCATGCTGAGCACATCCTATATCTGTCAGAGATGCCAGCAGCTCTCCATAACTTGCCTTAGCAAAACAATCAGCTGGCAATTTACCCACAGAAATAGCTGCACTGCTAATTTTTAGAGGTGCTCAGCACCATCTGCTCTCATAGGACTCACCTTACCGAAGAGAAGGTTAAGTGGCTATTTAATCATGGTCTGTAAGTACCCACTGAGGGATAAGATGTCTGGAGCAAAGGACTCTTTAACTAGCAGACAAAGCCACAGGATCCAGCAGCTGAGAGTTGAAGTCAGCAAAGATCAAACAGGAAATGCAAGGCATATTTTTAAGAGAGGGTAATTAGTCCATGGAACAGCTTGCTGGTGGATGTCATGAAGTTGTCTATCACTGCAAGCATTTAAATTGCATCTTACACTCTATTGCCATCACAAGTAGTTGGGCTAGACAGAGTTGCTTGGCAGGGAGGAATACTGTGACCTGCATCATGCAGGAGGTCACCCAAGATGGTAATGTAACCCCTCTGTCTGTAAAGCAATCCACCTGGAGTCCAGAATGCTTCACAGAACCCAACGTGAGAGGAGGATTCCTTACAGCACCTCCCCAACTTTCACAATTGGTTTTCATTCCCTGGTGAGCCACAAAAGTCTCTTTGTGTGCAGAAGATGCATAAGCCCTATGGACTGACAGTTGCATTACTGAGCTGGGGATAAAATTTAAGTCCCTGGTCTGTGTCAAGCAGGGCAAGCTTTTTCATCAAAAGTTGTAGAATTAGACAATGTATAGTCTGCCCCATTTTATAGCGACTAACTTGTTGACTTAAACACTTTAAGTCTGTCCCTGAAAGCTAGTTTGAAAAAGGGTGTCTCTATGAAATGATTCAGCTCCAATTAAATGTGATCTTTTTATTAAATTTTTCCATTCGATCATGTGATCAGGACCCGTGAAAATCAGCTTTGAGCAAACAGGAAATGAAACAATTCCACCATGGTTCGGGCTGGAAGGAGTTTTGCTGTAGCATTGAAGAAATAATGCCACTCTGAAAGCAGAGAATTAACCATGACAAACTTCTTGAGGGGTCGGGGAGATGTTTTCTTGTGGATTCAAAAGAGACAGACCAGCTGGGGCAGACAGTGAAAGGTCTTTAAATTGCAGTGTGCACTGTGAATAGAGATGCTGAGGATCACAGGAGAGAGGCAGTGAAGAAGAAAGGGCAAGTGTTGTGCTTGCTGCCTGGGCAAGCTCCCCAGCTGGGGTCACTGGGCATGGCTTATCAGGCTGTGCCACAGATGGGATCAGATCTGCATGTGCAGCACTCGTGTCCGTGCAGGAAACAGAGCCAGAGGTTGAGGACAGAAAGAAAGACTGAGATTGTACCTTCTTGCTCCCAGTGTATGGGATGCTCTACAATAAATTAATGATGATATGTGACTGACTCTGCCTAAGTGCTTAGGCTTGTGTGTTCTGCAGGGTGTTTGTAGGAGGTGGTTGCCTAGATTTTGGTTTTGGTTTATTTGATGGGTTTGGGATTGCTTTCCTGATGTTGAGAAAACATCCAGTGTGGTAAGTACAATCCAGAATCGTAACTCTCTGAACACATAGCAGGAAGGATGGTTTCTACTTGCAGCATGAGTTAGATCTCCTGTTATGACTGTGGTCACCCTACAGATAACACCCTTTTTCTTATGATGAACCACTGTGTTTGTCCTCCTATCTGAAAGTGAAATCTTGGTTCACACTTCAATCAGATCCACTTGATGGGTCAGCATTGCCCAGGCTCTAGTAATACATCAGACACATAAGGCACATAAACTCAATTCCAAGATAGGTTGAAAAGAAAAAGAAGACTCTGTCTGAGTTCCTCAGCATTTTGAGTCAGTCACTTCTGTTTGCTGCCCATGGAGGGCTTAGCTTCACAGGAAAAGCTTTTCCTTATCAATGTTGCCACAGAGCACAGGGGTTTGCTTTAAAGCTTCTAAAGAAAGTCAAGAGGTTTTAGAGATGTAAGCTTTCCCTAAAATACACTGTCACTTGTATGTTTCACAGATAATACTAATAAGTTAATACTTTATATGCCTGGAAACAAATGCTTTTCCATTAACACTGAGAAGGTCTGGAGGCTATTTCATTTGTATGCTTGCTTGATGAAATTACAGCCTATCGGTGGTCAAAAGGATGTTACATGATAATTTACATGACAGGGCAAGTCGGAGAGCAGTTTTAGCTGACATGCCTGGCAAAATGTGCAGCGGTTACAATATTTTTGGTTCCTTAATTTGTCTCTGAGGTATCACATCAGTTTTGATTTTGCGCAGGCAGTTTAGAAGTGAAATGTTTAGATTTAGCCTTTTGAATCTTTTGGTATGCGATTTTTTTCCCCACATATTTTAAACATGTCTGAAATCATTGGTAAACTTTACAAAACAATTTAGAAACTTTATGTGGAAGGAAGTATTAGTCTTCAATAGGTGGATGATTTTGGACAATAACTTTTGATAAAAGATTTGTCCAGTGATATTCAGAGAGGAATCACCAATGTCCATGCATCACAGGAAAACTCTGTTATGGTCTCTATATCCTCTTTGAGCTAAATTTTGCCAAATCTGGATTTTTTGTTTTGTTTTGAGAACAGCCATATTATTTAGTAGCACGGGGGTTTTGGGGGGGGGTCTCAGGGGGTTTTGGGGAGGTCTCAGGGGGTCCTGAGGGGTTTTGGGGGGATTTCAAGGGGGCTCTGAGGGTTTTGGGGGGTCTGGGGGGGTCCTGAGGGGTTTTCGGGGCTCTGGGGGGTCTCAGAGGGGTTTTGGGGGTTTTGGGGAGGTCTCAGGGGGTTTTGGGGAGGTCTCAGGGGGTCCTGAGGGGTTTTTGGGGGATTTCAAGGGGGCTCTGAGGGGTTTTGGTTTGCCCCCTTGCTGAACACAGTCTGACCTTATTGAATAAGATGTGACAAGTGTAACAAGGTATAGCAATAACAGAAGATCAAAACAAATGCATTCAAAGCTCAGGCTGGAAGTCCCCAAGACATCTGCAGTTTCTCCATCCCTCTTTCACAAACAAATATTGGAATAAATTGTCCAAATAAAGTGTGCCAAGGGGAAGGGGGCATGTTCTTCATGTTGAAGAAGAAGAATATGCACTCAGTTGCAGTCGGGTAATCACAAATAATTTGGACTAGCATCTGGCGTTTTATATCTGTGGGCTTCATCTGCAGCTATTGTCATCATGGGATTGGGGTGGAGAGGGAAGGAGGGAGAAAGGACTAGACTTGATTGGTTTCTGTGTTTTGGCTAAGAAGATTTAAACTTTGTGAGAGTCATCTGCTTTATTTCACAGAAACAAAAAGCAGATGGGGAAGAGAATATAAACCAGAGAACAGTTAAGGTGCAAGGTTAACAGGAATAGTTGTGTCTGTTGTTGAGATACCTGCATATTTCTTTGAATAACATAATATATGATTGAAAAAAGAGGTGTAATAAGATTTGTATTCATTAGCAATAATGCAGTTGTAATTGTTCTATTATTGCCTTTGTACCATGTTAGCAGAAAAAGATTTATGTTTGCTGATGTACACTGAAAAAAAAAAAGCTGGATCAGCAGTAATAGGATAAACGGATCTGTTTTGAAATATATGAAAAATATTAAAACCCTGCCAGTAGCATCATTTAAGTGGGTGTTTCCATTTTAAAGTTGACTGGGTGAGAGTTGCTTCTGCCAACAGAAGCTTGAGCGGACTTAACCCATCCCATGCAAGACTCATAGCTGGAATTGGTTTGCCTGAGTGCCCTGTGCCAGCCGTATCAAAACTGTGAAGTGGACAGTCTGGATGAACTATAGGGGCTGCTGGTGAAAGCTTTGCTGACCTTATTTTGCAAGAATGTTCTCTGGTTTGGGAAAGAGAGAGAGAGAAAAGTATTTCTAATCTTTTCAGTATCACAAGACCAAGCTGCTTTTCTGCTGCTTTTTTAACTATATAAGTTAATTGAGAAGAAAGCAGCTATAGTCATGCTCTCTTCTGTTGCCAGGCCAAGTACAGCACTGGAGTGACTCAAAGTAATAAACTGCCATTGTGGTCATAATTCAGGTTTGAATAATTTGCACATTCATTTGGGAAAGATCCTTTGGATTTCACTTGTAAAGCCCTGGGCATTCTTGCAGCTTTAAATACAATTTGAAGGTGCTCAAAACATCAGGGTTGCACACACAGTGAAATAACCAGTAAACAAATTGTAAACAAATACTGTGTTTTTTGTTTTCGGGGTTTTTTTTTTTTTTTTCTTTTTTTTTCTTTTTTTTTCTGAGTAGGTCAGGCTGGATGGGACTTTGAGTGATCTAGTCTAGCTCCCCATCATGAGATGCTTGTATTCTTCATCACAAACTTTCTGGGCTATTTCTCCCATAAAAACCTGCAAGTTTATGGCCTCAAACCCAGGCTTGCATCAAAGAGGAGTGGGGGGGAGGGCTCAGGTAAGACTTAGCCACCTCCAGCCCCATACAACACTGTCATCCTTCTGCCAAGCCCAGTACAGGTTTACCCGCAGTAGTTAAACCCTCCAGCGCCCTGGGCTGCTCAAGCTACTCAGACATTTTGGCAGTCTGGTATTTTATTAGTGTTTCTGCAGAACTTTAATGGGAAACATTTAGTGTCAACTTCTTGCATTATGTTTGCTCAGTCATATGCAACAAGGCTGTGGGGAAGAAAATTTTTGTGTATCTTCATAATAACTGCGTATTTGTGTGTGCGGTGAAGAATGAAAACACATGTTGAGGCAAACAATCAGGCACACACACAACGTGCACACGTATGCGTGGATATATGCACAAACATTCTTTTATGTTCTGATATTATCATTATCTATTTTGTAGAGATACTTATATAGTTCTGGACTAAATACTTTGGTTTTGCTAATGTTCTAATCATATTTATAAATGTAGCCACTGAAGTATGCTTTCAAATGACGTCTAAGTAGTTATTCGTGTGTCTATTAGGATTTTATGTGCCTAGACTATTTTAATGACAGTTTTCCAAATATATGTGCTTGGCTATTTCTTTACAAGAAAAGTACTGAATTAAAAATTAAATTTAAGAATCTTCTGGTGTTAGAAATGTGTTCATATTTTCCAATACTCCCACCGACTTCAGCTGACAATTTCTAATGAAAGGCAAACATTCAGTCCCCATGTTCATTGTGAGAATTAAATATGAATATAGCACAAAAGCATTTAATTCTGCTATTGTTTAGGGTCCTCTTTTCTCTAATAGCAATAGAAATACCACATTTCCACTGGTTTCCAGTGCTTTGTAGTCTTTTTTTTTTTTTTTTTTTTTGTGCAAGCATAGATTTTGGTGGCTTTTATCTTAAAATATTAATAGATGTATTAGCTACTATGGAAATACTGTTTTTTTCTGACAGTTACAAAACTGAAATGTTTCACAATAAAACATTTCAGAACTATGAGAAGCTTTGGAAAAAGCAACCAAATTTCTTTTTAGTCCTTACAAACTTGCCAGTATTAAATGTGAATAATAATAATAATAATAGTTATTATTCTGCTTTGACAGATAGGCAATTTCTGTGCATTTCCTTAGTCAAAGACATTTTTAGTGTTTGGTACTAATTTAATTTGTTTTCTAACAGCTAAACTGTAAACCCAGGACACAATTCACATTAATTGTGTCTCAGATCAAGCCCCAGTTTTGGTAGGAATTGTCAGGATGACAATCACAAATAGAGTTTATGCTTTCTGCCTTAAATTTCTGTTGGACTCTGGCTGTGCTAGAGACTTGGATATTAATTCCTCAATTACACCTGTGTAGTGATAAAAATGGATTCTGTACATGTGGCTTTTTTGGAGCCAAGAGTAACCTGCACAATGGAAAGTAAACTGAGAGTCAGATGGAAAAATCCCACAAGTCTCAGGAGGGAGAAGGAGGCAAAATGTTGTCAAGAAGTGTGATGGGGTGATTTCTGATTTTTTTTTTTCTTTATTTATTACATGAAAGGCAGGACCTTACTAGACCTGGCAACTCAGAAAATGATCTTTCAGTAGAAAAAAAGGGCTACATTTACTGAGTTGGGTGAAAAGACCATTGTTAAATTAATCTAATTCTGCACAACACAGAGTTCATTCTGTTTCAGGAGAATTTTAGAAACTGGCTGGATTTCAAGCTATGTTTTAATGCAACTTTTTGGCTGCCTGCCTCCTTGGAAAGTCAAAGGCCTCTGCTCAATAACTGAGTATAAATACAGTCAGAGCAGTAGGTCTTTGTTTCAGTCATGCAGAACCAATTTCTTGTTTGATAGTATCACTGTTGCATATTTTTAATTGAAACTGTTTTGAGGAGTACTGATGTAAATTCTCATTATTATTCTGTTTTTCCCCTGTAAGATTATGGTGCTGTCTGACTTTGTTTGATATTGCTGTGATCACCAGCACTTATATTCAAACATAGACATATCCCCAAATTTGGGAACTGGGACAAGAACTACCTTTCAGTGATTAAAACCAGAGTACCAGAGAGTACCAGTATATTCATTAGCCTGTTAATGAAATGCTTCTGCTAATGCCAGTTGTTATAAAGATTTAATAGGTTTAACATGGGGCTATGGCACAACCCCAGCAGCCCTCAGTGCTCTTACTGAATCTAAATATTCATCTTGGTAAATACGCCTGATATTTATTCCATAGTGATGATTACCTCTACTGTCCAACAAAAAGAAGTGAACTGTACATTAAACACACCCTTCAAAACAACATTTTTAAAATAACAAGCGTACCTTGAAAATCTGCTTTTCTTCCTTCTCAAAACTAACAGTTCCCATTAATAAGGCATCTCTTTTAGAAAGACATTCTTTTAATCAGCAATTCTTTCTCTTTTACAGAGAGTTAGATGCTGAAAAAAAGGGGTGAGCATAGTTGAATTGTAAGTCACAAAAAGTGAAATAACTCATACTGTGTCTATAAAGTTTGTGTTTGGAAAATTCTCCCTTCTGCCCCTAACCGATATCTGACTCCCAGGAGCAGGGTGAAAGTCCTAAATATTCAGTTTAGAAAATTAATGCAGTCTTAGAGAGTGGAAAGTTTCTTTTTCCAGCAAGGGTCAGATTTTGAAATCCATCCATGGCTTCTGCCCGGCCTTGCATTTGAAATGGTTATCTGAGGTTTATCTTAGTGACCTCTTCCAGCCTCTTGAATCTTTCAGGTATCTCGGGAAGAATTTCGAATGCAGCTCTGCAATACCCTTGCTATTCAGGGAAATATGACTTTTTCCATTCCTGTTTTTAAAGGATGATTCTGGCAAGACCGAAGGGTGCAAGCAGTTTGCCGAGTGTCAGTATTTGGAGGATATTTTTTCTGGTCTGTGTGTTTTCAGACAGCCCTTGAAGGGCTTGGGGGATGGATGTGTTCTGTGACCTGTCCCAGTGAGAATCCCAGCACACTGAACACTTTGCCCCTTTTTTAAAGTTGGGATTCGACTAGATGGGTTATTTTTCTTCATCTATAGCTATGAAAATAAATCTGGTCCTGAACTGATTCATAGCTCTTTTCTGAACTCTTGTGATCTATCAGCTCTTTAATTTATGAGATAAGGTGATAGAAATTAGTAGCAACATTTAGCACAAGTGATGACAGCTACGATGTTTTAACATCAAAACATCTCACTTCCTTTGGTTCTCAGTGCCTACCACACTGTTGTTGTATTGTCTTCTTTGATTTTGCCACATAACAAACCTGGAATTTTAGAACTGATGCAAGGTTATAAGTAGTTGAGTTTCATGTTTATCTTCGGTTCTCCCATCATTTTAAACCAATCTTACTGTATCCACTCAGGACACATCTGGTTATTCCTTCTACTTTTTAATGCTTTTATATGATGGTTAATGTGGTTTTGTCACCTCCTACTTGCTCTTTACTCCATAAATGTAATTTAAGCTATGAAAATACACCTGTAGCACTTTGTCATCCTAGTCACATTAAATAGGTGACATTCCCTGAAGGAAAAGTAAATTTCTAGGTTTTCTGTGGGCTGACTGAGTAGTTAAATATTTGAATGCTCTCAATATTTAATCAATTAGATTAAATATTAAGGCACACAAAAAAGCTGGCAATCCTCTTGTTTGTTTATTAGTAGTAGGCTCAGGTAGGGTGATTATATGTTGTGTCACTAACAGCCTGAAAGGAATATTTAGGAAGACTCTGAAATGTAAATTTAGTGAGCAGTCTACCAAGAGGGAACAAAGACGGGGATTATAGGAAAGAATTTGCAGGCAAAGGCAGATTAAAGGGACTTTGTTTTACTCATTAGTTTCTGTTCCTTCAGGAGACTGGCTACAAATCACCTGAAAGGCTCAAGAGTCCATTTGCAGGCTCTGTGCACTTGAAACTGTGTAGAGTTTTGCCCTCACTTCTCCCTTGAATACCAAATTGGAAAGAAAAAGTGTGACTGCTTTGTGTGTGCTGATGGGTCATATAGAATGTTACAAAAAGTGTCCATATCAACCTTCTTAGCCATCTTCCAATATTTTGGTTCCATGAGGAAAACATGGCCCAAACTCTGGGCTCACTATGGCCAGGGCACTGGGTAGACCATCTGGGGCAGTACATTGGTCTGAAATTTGAGTAGTAAATTCCTACAAAAATACTCACTGATCACAATTTCATGGATGGACTCAGTTTCCATGGGCAGTTTTAGGCACCATGAGATAAGGATATAAAGCATCCAAAGGAAAGCTACGAAGATGGTGAAGGGCCTCGAGGGAAGCCACATGAGGAGTGGCTGAGGTCACTTGGTCTGTTCAGCAGCCTGATGAAGAGGAGACTGAGGGGAGACCTCGCAGCAATCTCCATCTTCCTCTCATGAGGGGCAGGAACCCATCTCTTCTGCCTGGGGGGAACCAGGGATAGGACCTGGGGGACTGGCCTGAATTTGTGTGAAGGAGAAGAGGAGTGGGCTGGATGATAGGAAAATGTTCTTCCCCCGGAGGGTGGCTGGGCACTGGGACAGGCTCCCCAGGAAAGTGGTCACTGCACCGAGCCTGCTGGATTTCCAGAAGTGTTTGTACAACACTCTCAGGCACATGGTGTGATTCTTGGGGCTGTCCTGTTCAAGACCCGGAGTTGGACTTGATGATCCTTGTGGATTCCTTCTAACACAGGTTATTCTGTGATTCTTAGTAGGAAAAGCAGTGGCAGGATGTGAATAATTTAAAATGCTCCAGGCCTTGCAACCCTTTCAGCTTCTGTCTCTTCCCATGGGCTGGGGAATGCATTTGCCTTCTGTGGTCTCTATGGATAGGTAGTTTTAAGTTGGAACAAGCTTTACTCTTCACTCTTTTTCCCCACTGAGGCCTTTGGCAAAGATCTCCAACATTTTTAGACAGCGCCAGGTCTATTTTCTAGGAAGTGTTTTAAGTACATTACTTAATGGTGTGAGGAAGGAATTTTTCTTCTAGCCCCTAGGAGCTGTAGAAATTTTCTCTTCTTGACACAGAAAATCCAGTGGGCCTGAAATCTCCTTTCCAGCTCAGCATGGTGATCAGGCAAAGTCTCTTGGTGATCAGGCAGTCTCATGTTGATCACTGAGGAACACCCAATTACAGCACAATTTTCCTAATTCCATCAAAAGTAATTTATCCAAAGCTTTGGCCAGCACTGTAAGTGCAGCTTGAGATTCATATTAGGTAATCTGAGCAGACAGGTAGAACAAATTGAAGAAATAACATGGTGGCATGGGGTAGGTTGGTAGAGCATAGCTTCTGCTCCCTCATTTCCCTTCCAGCTGTGTGAATGCCCATCTGAATTGCTCTGGACACTTCGAGCCTCATGTTTGGCTTTGCACTGCTCCTGCTTTCATCAGGTGTCACTTGACAAGACCTTGCTGGGACGACTCAAAGCCTAATCTGTAGGGAGGCAGGAATGACCAGTTTATTTCCTTGGTGATTTCTTTTTTAAGTGGTAGACTTTTCTCTTCCATGTGACTTGCCTTTGCCCTGCAGCTCAATCTCTTGATTCTGTGTTAAGATTAAAATCCTTAATCACTGTAAAAATTACAAATTCTTCATTGTGAGGAATTACTCTAAGGTCTGCCAGAGCGAAAAATTCCTTTGAAAAATTGCCTGTTGATAAGTTTGATGTGGATTGTGTTCTGCAGTGATCTCTAATGATTTTTTCTTTTTTGCACCTGTTTTAACTCTGAATGCAGTTTGGAGGAAGGGCTGCCATTCTGTGCAAGACACACTTGCAAAACTTTTTGTGCCTTACTGTACTAGGACTTATGCAATATCCTTAAGGGGTTTTTTTTTCCCACTAAAAAGCAGTTATTGTGTGCAAAATTTGAAATTTGTGTGACAATTAACTTTTTTGTTTCTGTGTTATCAAATTAGCACATCCTAATATACTATAAGTGCTAATAAAGTGTCTGTTAAAAGACATGTAGCAGATGAACTTAATATTCCAATTTTCTGCCTTGCATTTGGTAATGTAGCAGGAGAGGTCTTGAACACATGGCTCCTTATGATTGAAATAAAAATAAAATCCTTTATGCTACATAGAGAAGATTGGCTCTCAAAAAAAAATTAAATCAACTTGTTATGAAAATACTAGCTGCTGAGAAAGAGAATAAACATGCCATTAGGTATTCGAAAACATATAGTTTGCCTTAAGCATTGTAATTTTTATTCACATTCCTTGCTGTTGAAAAGATATTGTCTAATGTATTGACTTTATGCCTGCAAATTATGCTTTTTTGCTGATTATATAGGTGAAATTCTTGAAATCTGAAGTAAGAGACATATTTGCAGGCAACAGTCCCATGCAACACTTTTGTATTCCATTTAAAAATAAAAACTGAAAGTCAAATAATTGCAGATTATAATCACACAGCAATTTACATTGGGTGTAAATTTGGTTAGATGCACTTTCTTTGACTGTTAAATACTGATTTTGGATCTAGATTGTTCATAACACGATGTTTTCCCTCCTGTTGTTGTGTGGCCTAGAGTTTGTATGAGATGCCTAGGATGGGGGTGGGACTAGTGCAGGGCTCATAAATACAGCAATGTTATTTGGTTTTTAATTGCATTGGAATTTATGGAACTTTCACTAAATCTACACCACTGCCAGATTGCCATCAGGCAGTGAATTTACAAAGGCTTTTACATGATGTCTGGACTGCAGTGGGTCTCTCAGGCTTTAGTGATCTAGCCTTTTTGTCTATGTGAATGCATCACTTTGGTTGTATTTGTAAACTCTTCTTGGGGTTTCAGTTGATTCAGTGCTTCAGGACAGAGAGTAACTGAACACCAGGTTTCTCAAAAAGGTTTTTACCATTTTGAAGTACAGGATAACCCTCTTCTGTTTGTGTTGAGATCTTTGAGATTAAACAGTGTTATAGTCAAAGATCATGATCATCCCTTTAACTCCACTGACAGGGTTTTGGGAATCTTAACATCTGTTGTCTAACTCATAATTTTGGCACTGAACAGGGCTCTGTGCTGAGCAGAAGTATATTGCAAGACACAAATAATCTGTATTTGTGTGCCTTCCATTGACCTTTGCATCTGACTCATGCAAGTGCTGTCACAGACTTGCTATATTTGCTTTTTGTTCCACTTATTCACAAAATAAATTATCTTTGTGTCAACCCATCTGTGTTGGAAATGTCCACAAAACTTCCTCCAACATGGACAGAACAACAAGCTTTGCAGGACCAAGGCAGCTGGTCCTCAAAATTTGCCTTTCCTTTAGTGCTTTGAGTTTTAAAATGAAAATAAATAGTCTGCTCCTGACAGCTGGTGAGGGTATTCTTGGTGATGGCTTGGAAAAAGTCTTGGACTCTATAGATGTGGTTGAATGGGGCATGCAGATGTTTCTAAATGATTCTGCTAAAATTGTTGCTTCTGGTGCAGATAATAAAAAATAATATAAACCCAGTCAATAACTACTAGTCTTGCACTGAAGGACTATCTTGTTTGGATTATTTTTGTAGTAGGAATTATGATTTATTTTCCCAAAACACTAATCAGGTTCTTTCACAGGGATGGTCAAATGATGGGAAAAAAACTTGCATCTTCAGAGACCTGGTAGCATAAATGCTTGTTTCTGCTGAAGGTTAACAGTTGCTTTTTGCAAACACATTTTTTATGTGTTTACCGTACTGGCAGCCTTTCATGTGTTACATGGTCAGTCCCTGGTGTCTGAACCCTACAATTAAGCATCTGCCAACACTCTAACCATGACGTGTCATCATGTCTAGGCTGGCAGTCTTTTTTGTGTGCTCCAGATGTTTTTGCTTTAAGTCTTATTCTTCTAACTGTATACTGTTGCTTCTCATTGATCTGCAATGTAATTTTGCATAATAATACATTATTGTTTTGAAGTTGGTAAAGAGTTTTTGATAAATCAGTATATCTAGTCTAATAAATCAGATGGTGGACAGTGCATTGATTTTGGCTTATTCAGTTGAAAATTGAGAGTCTAATTCTTGGTAAGTGGTGGGAATGGTCTTATACTAGCTAGTGCCCGAGAAGAGGAATACTATTCTTCATCACTGAATTAATTAATAGCAGTTTATATTCTCTCAGGGTGACTGGTCCAGTGTTGTTGATCATGTCAAGCTTCTCTGATTTATGTTTAGTGTAACACTTTTTCCATGTAAGGCTTACTATCTGTTTCAAAACACAGTGGTCCAAGGGTGGGTATAAAATTACTAGATGGGTCTGCTACTGTTGTGCTGCTCAAACTCTGGTACAATGCTTCTTCAAAAGGGTATGGGGTACTGTCTGTTTTAGTTTAAAATTGTGTGAAAATGATGTTAAAATTAAATTCAATATTAAGTTTAAAATTCAGCTCAGTACTGAACAATGTCACTGTCAAATTCTTGTATTTGCATCTGTTTGATTCTGGTACAACTGAAATATAAACACATGGATATGTGCTCTGCTGGATATACAGAGTATTTACAGTTGAGCATCTATTTCAGAATGGGGATGAAATCCATGGAAATGACTGGTTGTCATCTTATTCTGTGTCTAATTTTATTTTTTTTTTCTTACACATAAACAAGTGGAAAAAGTAAAATACTTTTCTCACCGGTTGTTTTGGTATACAGATACTGTTTAAAGTAATTTGCTTTATTGTTTGAATATCAGATCTATGAAAAGAAACAATGCTTTAAGATGCATAACCCTGCTGACTTCAAAGCATCAAAGAAAACAGTATCCTGCCTGGTTTGAGTGCACTGCCCTGCTTTTAGCCTAGCATAACTTTGTTTTCTCTGCAACAGATTTTTTGGCTAAGGTGGGTAATGAGCAGGTGAAATGTGATGGGACATTGGACCCAGATCTGAATATGGTGGTGGCTGCCAAAGTTGGTCATGCCCAGGGTCATTTTGAGTCCTAGTGGCCCTGGCTGAGCCACAAGTGAGGTCATTTTTCTCTTGACTCACCTGCCAGGAAATTATTCTGTGGAGATATTAATTCAGCTCAGAGAATTGACCTCCTGCTCTTTGGAAGGAATATCAAGTCACTGGTTAATAGTGTTGTGTGCTTCCACTAACAAGGAGGTTGATTTAAAGTCTTTTCAGTTGGTTTTCTCACGTGGACCTACATCCAGGAGGCTTGGTTGAGAAAACTGCTGAGCTAAAATGGAAATAAATATACACTAGGGGGGAATAGCAGAGCTATAAAAATATTCATAAAGTCTGTGTTTAAATAACACAGTGCAGCATCTTTCGATGGAGGCATATTGTGTGTAATGAAGTAAACATTTGAGGTTAACTGCTGTAGGTGGAGGTTACATGCCAATGAAGCAAACCCTTCTGTCCTTCCTGTAACTTACATGGCAGAGCCTGACTGTGATGCAGTCCTGCTGCATCACTTCACATGGCACTATAGTGCCCTTGGGAGCAGAGGTTCATCTGTGTGGTTTAAAGGGAAGAAAAGTGGCTCTGCACATGTGTGCTCCCTCTTGCAGGGCACATGGTGATTGCAGCAAAGCTGTAGTGGTGGAAGTCTTCCTCTGCTATGGAGGCAGGCTGGGAGAGTTGGGGCTGGAGAATATTCCAGGGAGACCTTTATAGCAGCCTTCAATACCTAAAGGGGCTGCAAGAGAGCTCTTTATGGGCTTGAAGTGATAGAAGAGGGAAGAATGTCTTCAAAGTCACAGAGGGCAGGTTTAAATTAGATAATAGAAAAAGTTCTTCACTGTGAGAGCGATGAGGCACTAGCACAGATTTCCTAAAAAAGCTGTGGGTCCCCCATCCCTGGAAGTGTTCAAGGCCTGGTTGGATGGTGCTTGGAACAGCCTGGTCTAGTGGAAGGTGTCCCTGCCCATGGCAGGGGAGCTGGAAATAGATGATCTTTAAGGTGCCTTCCAATCTAAGCCATTCTATGATGATAGGAGATGTTTATTCTGATGGCAGTTTAACTTTCCAGCATGCTGCCTAGTTTCTGAATTATTCACTTTAAGTATATAATAGTTTGCTTCAGTAAATATGTTATTCTTTACAGATGTTTGTTTTCATTTTTTCTACTCTTTAATCATCCCTACCCCTTATTCTCTCACTTTATTGTAGCTTAGTTATAAAAGTATGCAACTATAATATCCTAGTAATAGACATGTAGTAGATACTGGAATATTTCCTAGACAGTAAATGAATATTTCCGACTCTTTATTGTAGGGACAGCAAATGGACAGCAAATAAAGGCTTGTTGATGGCATTCCTTAGGCACCCTCTGTGTGCATGTTTGCAGGGAGGAATAGGTGGATGTCCAGATTTGTGTGGGTGTTCTTACTCTGCACAAGATCAACTGCTTTAATTGCTCACTCTTCCTTCATCCATCTTCCTTAAGATGCTGAATCAAAATCCCATTCCGCTGCTAATCCCTCTCCACATCATATATTAGATTTCCTAACCACTCCATAATTTCTACAAGAACTAACAGATCGTCAGACGCCTGTAATAAAAGTGCTGTTTCATTCCAGTTGACTGCACAGCACAGTCATACAGACTGAGCATCGTAAAGCTTCGAGCTGGCTAATGGAAAAGGGAGCAGCAAGGAAACGTGCTGAAAATGCACCATGTGCAGCGGAACTACACTTTAGTCCAGAGCTGTGAGGGGTAAAATACTGCACCTTTCAGTTAATAATCTGCAATCCCATTATCTCTGAGCCATGAACTGCATTGTTGCTGATGTAAAGGCTGGATTATCCTATCTACTTTTTCTACCATATATCTAAAAGTTGACACTTTTATGTTGTCGGACAGTAGACCAAGTTTTACAGCAGCAACAGAGGATTATAACAGTTTTGTACTGGGGACATTCAGAGGATAAACAGTGCTGTGTTATACGAGGGAATGGCAGTCAGCTGTGTTACCATCTGGGAGAGAAACATTGAAATGCTATTAATATGTGAAACCTTTTAGGGGTTTTCTTTTGTTGTTTTTTGGTTTTTTTTTTTTTGTTTTTTTTTTTTTTTTTGTTTTTTTTTTTTTTTTTTTTGTTTTTTTTTTTTAGAATTGGTAGCATTCCTAAAGAACTAATTACAATGCTGTAGTCAATTTGGTGTGAAAGGATGCTGCAAATAGTATTACAACAACAATTAACATGAGCACAACTATCTTCTTATTTGCTTTTAAGGTGTCTTCTTCAGACACTAGAGAACAGGGTAACCAGGTCAGGTTTTGTCTATGGAAATAAATCCACTGTGTTGCATAAGCACTCCATTTGAAACAGAAGAGGACAGTGCTGATTCTTCTCTATCTCAGCAGAACTTATCCATATGTATGGCAGTTACACTTTCAATTCAATGTGGTAATCACTTAAATATCCTAATTGGTTAATTTTATTATTGCATTTACTGCTAATGTGTTAATTGTTTTATTTCTGGGAAAGCTGTAAAAATGATACTTGATTTATTTATCTTCTGCTTAATTTAGTTTTATTACAATATGGTTTGATTTAATTCTGTATTTCAGGAAATCATTATCATACATAAATATTTTAAAGAAGAAGGGTAGGGGCAGAGTTAAAAAGAGAGTAGGCAGATAAATACAAGGTAGAAATGTTGTGTTTAAATGAATTTCTTTTGTGATCACAACATGTTTGACTGTATTTCATTCATTTAGTTTCCTTGCAATAAAACACAAAAATAAAAAGCCAATCAGTACAAACTCTTCAGGGTTTTAATGTCCTGGATTCTGGTCAACATGGCCCAGTTGCCTCTTTACTTTCTTGAAAGCATCAACCCTTTGAAAAGGCTCATACAGCTGTGCATAATTGCTGAGACTCTGCACAGCCCTAAGCTGTGGAAGGGAATTAGCTCCCCAGAGCCAGGATGCTTTCCTTTGAGGGAAAACAGGGCAGGAACAGCTTCTCATCAAGATGATACCGGGTGAAGTACAGAAGCTTCTAAGTCCCATCTGGGAAGTCAGCTCTCTCTATTACAGGCAGAGATTCGGATAATACCGGTTCATCAACCTATTTGCTATACTTTTGCTGTGGTAATTATTTTGATGGCTGTGTTAGTTGCTCCAGTGCTGACACTTCTAGGGGTGAAAAGTAAATAAATTCTGAAGATAAGCTTCAATTCAGAAAATAAAGGAATGCTTATGCTTAAAACTGAGCCCACACTGGCTGTAGGTCTGCAGCATTTTCCTTCTTTTGAATTTACTAGGTCAAAACTTGGAGTAAGACCGGCAATTTTATTTCATCAGTTGTAGGTAATTCTAGAAACTCTATTCAGCTTACAGCATTTGTGGAAGGTGCACAGGTTTATCTTGATTCAGAGCTATTAATGACTATCAAAATGGTTAAGGGCTCATGCTTTTCTCTTTCTGATATGGGAGAGGAAAAAAGTGTGTTCTGACCTCTGTAATTTCTCTCTTTTTTGTTACAGCACGTCCTAAACTCTACACACACCTAATTTCTAAGTAGTCCAAATCTTCTGGTTTTGAATTTTCCTTTTGGTCATGGAAATAAGGATGGAATTCAAATTCACTAAACCATGAAGCTGTTAAAGAATCAAATACAGCATTTGGAAGGGTCAGCTGGATAAAAACTAGACTTGAATATCCAAATAGCAGAGAATGCTCGTCTTAATTGTTCTTTTTTTTAGAAGTTACCAAATTGGAAAAAAAAGCGCCTCTTTTAATGAGAATTCATATTTGGCAATTTTATAGCTTATTGGTTAAAAGATATATTTTTAAAGTGTGTTGCCTGTTTTCTTTCTCATTGCCTGTTCATAAACCTCCCCTTTACATGACCTTAGAGATTCCTCATTGACTTTCTTGCTGTTAGTGGACTTTCCATGTCATCCTGATTAATCTTTAAGAATCCTAAGACTTTCTCTTTTTAAGGGCTTTTGGGTTCATTCTCTGATGTAGATACCCCTCCTCTCTTAGAAGTCCCTTTCAGCACTAAAACATAGTGTTAGGTTTTCCTAGAAGTCAAGGAGTTTTTGGGTAACAAGTTTTGAGGATTAAATAAATTGTGCTCTGTCTCCCTAGCTATATTGAGCACACTTCTATTCACTGGGTTTTTTGTGGGTTGTTTTTATTTTTTCTTTTTGTTTTGGTTGTTTTTGTGTGGATTTTTTTTTTTTTTTAATAATTGTGCCTTTTAATGTAATAGTGGGGTTTAAATCTCAGATGAACGAATTTGGGCAGGGGTGCAAGCAAATTCACTCTTAAGGATCTTGATTCTTTTTTGAAAAAGCTTTCTGTGACCTTTTCTGTGACCAGTCCTAGACTAGACTAGTGAAAAGGATACTGTTCAAAGACTTTGAAATAAACGTGGGTGTCAACAAGACTTTCATGAATTTTAAAGGACCTTCTACCTGTCTCCCTCTGTCTGTATTGCAGTACAAGAAATCTTTGCTTCCGTAGGAAGAAACTTTATTTTTACGCAGGGCTATATGTTTCATGTGTGCTATCTATTCTTAAAATGAAATCTCAACAGTATGTGCAGCTTACATCTACAGTATCCATCTATCATTTGAAAGAAGGCTTTAATTAACAGAACCCTAAATTTAATGAGGTACTGAGCCATGATCTTTTAAATTCTGTGGCACAGAGAATCACTTAGTTCAGGTTCACTCATAACAATCCTCAGCAGCACGATGTGTTTTATGACTGTTTAACAGATTTTGATGTTAATCTAGGAGCCCATTCTGGAGTGACTTTGTTCTTTACCTTGTAAGCATATTTTGAATTAATTGTGTTAAGTTTTTAAAGCATAACTATTACTTGCCTTCTGATCAACATGCCTGGTATCACTGAACTATTCGCCCCAGGCCTCCAAGGAGATTCACTGCTCTCAAATCATTCCCAAAAGTGTCTTTGCTGCAGTACCTAGGCCAGGGTCGGTATCATTTTTGCAGAAACCACTCACATTTAACAACTGCAGCAAAGTAAACGGGTTATGCCATTTCATTTATGTCCTCCTCCTGTGACTTCAGGAATATGCTGTGCAGGAGGAAAGTGCAGTTTTGGTGGCATGGTTGATGCTCTGGCTGAGATGTGCTAATTTAAATGTGCTGCACTTGACGCAAGACCAGAAGGTGGGAAGTGAGGCATCCTCGAGTTTCTGTGTCGGAGCTGGCCCATCGCCGCCTGCGACTGATGCGAGGTGACAGCAGCACGCTGAGCTGCTTTAACCTGCAACGAGCTCTCCCCGCTCCCAAGGGGCAGTTCCAGCATGCTGACGACAGGAAGATGTATCTACAAGATCCCTTTCCCTGAAAATGCTGCGTGGGGCGAAGATGGTGGCTCTGCAGCAGTGTGAAAATGTTCCCTTTGTGGGAGGGATGGCCCTGGGGCAGCAGTGCCTGCTGCTTTCCCTGCTGCTTCCCAGAGCCCTCGCTAAGCAGAGCACGTAGGGGAATTTAAGAATGAATCCCTGTGTGAAAGGGTTTTTTTCCCTTCTTTTGAAGTACTATCACTTACAAGAAGCCATTCAGATCCTTGTGAATGTTTTTTTAATGGGGACATAGTAAAGACTGGTAAATTGTTGGTAAATTGTTTTGTACTAAGATCAGCAAACTATGAGAATAATTTTATTTGAATCTAAGTAGTCTTCCTATTCAAGCACTATTAAAAAAAAACTTAAATCAGCATTCAAGTTGCTATTCAGATTCTGGTTTTTTTTAAATGATGGCGCATTTTTGTTGTCTTGTCCTACTCATTTTCTGATGAGAATGTAGAATTATATCTTCTGGTATCTGTCGCTTGTACCACAAATAAATGTAACTGCACCCAACTTGTTCATCAGCCGGTAACTGAGAACATCAGCAATAGTTTCCATTTTAGCTGCAAGTTCCAACAGTTTGATTTGTGGATTGGTTTCTTGGTTGTGTTTTTTTTTTTTTTTTTTTTTTCTCCAGAATTTAGCGGAAGTGAATGTGCATTTACCTTGGCAATCCAATTTCAGGGGATGTTATTAGGGACTCCTTTTTGGAAGCATCAGTGTATTCTTCTTGGACCTGAACCTTTGCTGAACACTAAGAGCTACTCAACTAGTTTTTACAATCTGTTGTCCTGTAAAGTAATAAATGGACCAAATTTTCTACACACTAATTAAAATTCCATTTCTCATGAATTCCTTAATTGAGAGCAAGTCATTATGTGCTTTGTTGATTCTTAAGTGCAAAGATAATTGCAATGGGCAGCATGAAAGTGGTTTGATTATTGCCTGTCGACTCTTGTGAATTCTAATAGGTCTAATTGCATAGCATCAATTCATCATCTCAGCATCACTTTTTATTATTAGGTCTCTGAATTGTAATGTGCTCATAAAGAAGTGTAGTAGTATATCAAAGATGACATGGTACCTGGCCTATTGTAATTTTCCTTCCTTTCCTAATGTTACTAGAGAAATTAGAAGTTTATTATATGGTCCCCCTTTCCAGAAACTACTTCAAAATTTGTCTCCATGAAGAAAAGGATACTGTCTTCCTCTGAATTTGCATTTATAATTTCACTGCTAAATGATAGTCAGTCCTTTTTTTTATTTTTCTAAAGCATTCCCATAAATCCTGACCATAATGTGTTGGCTATGGAACATCTATCAAAAGCTTTATGACAGGGTCCTTTGTTATTGCTGAACATTATTTAAATGATGAGGACTGTAATGAGGTGAAGTTCCCAACAAAACTTAGTTATATTAGAATTTCATTCTGTGGGAATTTGGGAACGAGGATTGGTTTTGTGGGATGGTTTTTAGGGGTTTTTTTTGTGTTGTTTTTTGGTTTTGTTTTTTTGTGTTGTTTTGGTTTGGTTTTGTGTTTTGGTTTTTTTGTTATTTTGTCCCTAAAGCCAAAGGTATCAGGTATCAGTTTAGAAAATCTTGAAGATGGCTGAATATAACTAGAGAGGAACACAAATGAACCATGAACAGTATCAGCACTAACATGGTGTAAAAGTTCCCTTCTGAGTTTTTTTAAGAATGAAAATAGGCCTTTATTCTTATATTAAAGTTTTACCTTTTTCTAAAGATTCAAAGTGTAGTGAAATCATCATCCAGGATTCCTCATCCTTGGTCTCTTCCATCTGGCACTATTTACAGATTTCTCAATCAACAGCCACCAACAGCCAGTGCTTCAAAGTGATTTTCCAAGTCATAGAGCAGCCCAGGTGGGTTTTAGAACTTGACTGTGTAAATGGCACTGTTGAAGCAATTGGATTTACCTTTTTCAGTGTGTTGCTTTCAGGCCTAGGATCCACATTGAAAACACTCACCTGCTTAAGGTCAGGTTGTTTGTCATGATTAGTATCAAGCATTTGGCTTGCTTTGAAAAAAAACACTGCACTGGTAGCACAAGAACATGTGAAAGTACGTGTCTGTATTTGATTTTCTTTTCTGCTGTCTTGCCCAACATATTTTAGCTTGCTTGACTGTATGTTGCTCAGCTGGTAAGGTCAGCCAAATGGTTTGCTGCTTCACGTGCTCTGATTTCTAGTGCTTTATGAACAATAAGAGCTGACATTATTCTTGAAGCAATTGCTTTCACTGTGAAAATACCGGTTTGTCTTTCTGACAACCCATGCAAGGGGAAACAGCGCTGTAAAGTACAACTTTGCACATGGACTTCTAAAAAGTCCCTCTAATCCTCAGTTCAAGTGGTACTGTGATTTTGCAGATGTTTCTTCTTTTCCTGGAGAAACAATGCATTGAATTTGTGGACACTGCAGGTGGCAAAATGGTTATTTTGACAATGACAAGTGCAATAAAATTTACAAATATTTTTCTCAAGATGGTTTCCCAGAAATGAAGCAGTTCCCTTCAGCAAGGGACAGTCTTGGGTTTGGAAATGTCATGTAGTTCTGACACTTGTCACCCTCACAAGTTTTGTCATCTCCCCATTAGGTTTTTTTCAAAGGCATTGCTGCCATTTCTAGCCCCAATCTTTCTGGTTCCCAGTTCCTAAACACCAGTATCCCTTTTGAGTGACTTGAGTTAGAAATTCTCCACTGGTGATTACTGTGAAATGCTTGGACAGGCTAATGGCATGCTACAATAATACTGAGAGCATTAGTTGACTTTATTTTGACTTTATTACATCTGTGTTTCCTTTACAGAGAGTTGAAGCTCAAGAATGTCCTTCAACAGCTCTTTTAGCTCATTACATGACTTTCCAGAAGGTTGTTTAAGTACATTTTTCTCAACTGAGCTGAACAAGAGGTGACACCAGTGTTTCTCCAAGGGCTCTTCCTAGTGACATTGACATGGAGAGCATTAGCAGTGCAATAAGCCTCAGCAAGTTGCTAACAGTTCACTTTGCAATACATTTTTTATCTTGAAAAAAAAAAGTGTTTCCCTGTTTCGTATTTTGGTATGTTCGATCGTGCTGAAAATTCAACTGTTTACAACTTACACTGATGCAAAACACTTTCAAGATGTTTGTCAAAGCTTGTTTTCCACTTGGAACCACAGAAGCACTACATATTGTGTGAAATATCATACCACAATTTTTTGCTAAATACCCTCATTGGATGCATTTCATGTTTGGACTTAGCTTTTTTGTCTGCCAGTGATTCTGAACACGTTTGCTGAAGACTTACAGCTCCTTTCCACCTCGGTGGTGCTTACCTGTGGTGTTGGTGAGCTGATCTGCGTTGTAAGCAGGCTGCCTCTGTACCCCAGCTGGCAACTAACTGGCCTGGCTGAGCTGGTCACAGTCCATGAGAGGGTGTATATGCCTTAATAAGAAATATTGCTCAGTTAATGTCGTATTATGAGCACAATCCAGAGAGTAAATGGAGTAAAAGATGGAGTGGTGTTTTCTTGTCATTTTATATTCTCTCCTTTTGGTATCTCTCTGAGCTGGAAGGTTGGAGAGATCAGATTATTTCAATGTGATGCTTGTGGTATCTGTGAAAGCTCAGTTCTGAATGAAAATTGATAAAAGCATTAAGGGCAGAGTACCATGGCCAGGCACAGCCATATTAGTTTCTTTGTCCCATCACCTGGCACGAGTCACATCCTGCCGCCCTGTCAGTGGAGGTATGAACTGAAGGGAGAATTGTAAACTTGGGCTCAGATTTAAGGAGTCCTGAGAACAAGCAAGATTTAACAAATTGTGGGGTGTGTCCTGTTTGCACTGGGCAAAGGCTCTGGTGGCTGAGCGTGTGTGTAACAAAGTGATGTTGGGACAATTCGACCTCCACTGTACCCCTGCTCTTCCAAGCAAAATGGCTGCTCTCAGTCTTGATTCAAGATTTATATTTACTTAGTTCTCCTAAAACAGTAGTTGGATTTATTAACAATATAAATTAGCCTCTTTTCTCTTTTTGTTTGAAGTATTCAGAGAAGTAATAGCTGTTTATTACAAAGCATGCAGGTAGCAGGGTTGAAGCACTGAAGTACTTCTCTAAATCTGTTTTTTTCTGTGTTCCGTATCTATAGCGTAGATAATCTGTCTATAGTCTGTGCAGACACATGTCTTTCTACTTCCCTCCTCCCTCTAGGACCAGGCTTGCTTGTGCCTGGCCTCCATCATCTGCTGGGTTTTCTTTTAGGATGGATTGCAGAGCACTGATTCCAAGTGCTAATATTTGTCTCATTGCCAGCTGATGAAACTAAACTATTTTTCAAACTAGAGAGCATCTCTGGGGAAGAGGTGGGGGGAGAACAATCAAAGGAATTTATCTTGGCGTGTACATGTATTCTCATAACTTGGTGTCTGGAATATGTTAATATCAGGAGGGTGCTTTCCTGTGATTTCAGCTACCTAGAATTAAAATACAATTGATGATAGAAAGTGAGATTCCTCTTCTAGGCAAGAAGTCTCATCCTATGGTTCAAAGAGCTGTCCAGTTATTTCACTTATCACACTTATGTAAGGCAATTAAAGTGGCACTGCCAACTGGAAATCTAGTTAGTCAGCTTTAAAAAATCAGTTGAGCTTGCTTTCAGGTACTGCATCGTATGTTCCTGTTTCCATTGACTGTGTTTGACTGAGTTTGGGGAAAAGGTTTCAATAGTCAATTTAATTTTTTCCTCTTTTGTTGTTTTGTGGTGGGCTCATAGATATAGTAGGGTAACCATGTCTTAAGGAACTATAGACAAAGATCTGTTAAATGCAGCTTGCTCAAAGTACAGAAGAGAAATACTTAAGGTCAAGTAAATTAGAGACTATGGTTTTCTTCTGAAAGCAAAAAGGTAGTAAGAGTGAGATTTTTCAGTCATGCCATTTAAAAGATGAAATGGTAAGTGTGCATTCCTTCATCCTGAAGGTGTGCTCTCATTTCCTTTGCTGATGTTTGGATCCTTGTTACCTTTAAGCAGTAGTCTCACCAATTTCTGTGAGATTGCTCCCAGGTTTTGAAGCAGTTTTCCAGTTTGGAGCTATAATCACTGTGTTTATTGCTGTATACAATGGAGTCCTGTAGCACAGTTCAAATGAATCCTCAACTCTGTCTTTTTAATCTGGGATTTATGGTATTTTTAAAAATATTTAATGGTTTCAGTCTTTTAGTTTCTAACCTTCTCCTCCATCTTCATCCACCTGGATTTGAGAGGTGATAAGTGGTACCAAGAGGCTGCACAAGGCTCTCCTATCTGTATTGCAAGAGCTGTATTGTATTGTATTGTTTGTGGCAAGGGAAATACTTATATGGTTTCCAGTATTCAAACTTGAAAGTTAATTAGGCTGATTTAGCTGCCACTGGTTTCTTTAGAAGATACATGAAGAACCTGTAATTTTATAATCTTTTTCTGTTTTTCTTAAAGAAGACATGCAAAATCCTTAGCAAAGCATCTAATTTCTGCTGTGAGGGATATGCAGATTAGAGAAATGTCAAACAAAATAGATGTGCTCCAATTTCTGAGGTGAAAGAAGTTTGTTTATTCCCAAGAAAACCTATAGTAATAATAAATGAATAAAACAAATGTGGGAACTTTTTGTAATGTACTTCCCTTAAGCAACAGATGCACAACTGAAGCTATGAATATAATAAATTTGTCTTTGAAACTCTGAGTCATTCTCTGCCTCTTGAAGAAGCCAATAAAACTTCGTCTTAAGAAAACAATTATTTCAGTCTTTATAAAAACCTTTTTACCTGAAGTGATCTCATTAAAAAAATTTGTATCCCTTTAATGGGCAGATAAAACCAATGCTGGCAGTTTCCTCTCATTTCACCTGAGGTTATTCTGCTGCTAAGGTGTGATTAAGGGTTGTTTAGTTTGGTCTTCTGGAAACTTCCTGCTGTAATCACCAGTCCTTTCAAGGGAAGATCTGTGTTTTGTAAGTTTTTATGCTAATATTCTTGATTTCTACATGAAGGACATATAATTTGAGTGATTTAATAGTTTCATGAGGGAAAGAAAGCCTCGAAGTATTGGCACAGTATCTGGGGATCTGCTTGTATTTAAGACATCCCATGGCATGGTAAACATAACATATTGGATTGTTTTCTTTGTTTCTTGGGATGTCTTCCTTTGCTTCAATATCCTATAATGAACTTGATTTAATAATAAAGAGCATTTTTATAAGAAATCCTGGAAGTTATCAAAACAGAATTTGCACAGAAAAAATTCCTTTAAAGAGGAAATGAAGAGCTTTTGCTATGGCTCGTTGTTAAAATTATCAGAGTATGCTGTAGCACTGTTCAGCACTCAGAGGAGAGCACAAGAAATTTAGTTCTGAGTATTAATCTTTTCTGGATAAAGACAATCTGGTACTATGTTTTGTAATGAGGCTGAGTGAGGTTTTTTGTGGATTTTTTTGGTGGATGGTTGGTTTTTTTGGTTTATTTCTGTTTTGTTTTGGGGATTTTGTTTTATTTGGATTTTGTTGTTTTGCTGTTTTATTTTCCCCATTATCCTAAAGGGATATGCTTTAATTGTGCAATACTCCAGCAGAGGTAACTAAACTCACTTCAACAGAACCGGGCTGGACACTGAGAACAGACAACGTGTGACAAGAGGTCCATGCTTTGAGAAGCTGAGAACATAAATTAGCTCATTTCTGATTTCTGTGCCTGTGTAATTAATCCAGTTCCAAAACTATAATTGAACTTAACTTAATCCCCATTTGCATTTTTATGACTTGACTTGTGTTGCATGTTTTTATGGGTAATATTTGTGAGATTCTCTACTCAATCAAGAATTGAGTGAGATTAAATATCCCTTGAATTTACATGGCTGGTGTAATATCCTTCACCAGCTTGTGGATTTTGGTGTAAAATTTTTGTGGAATGGTAGACTGAAACTCTGTCTTAACTTCTAAAGAATAAATGCTTTCAGTTTAGGGCAAGCAAGTTTATTTTTGAGTGTTGAAAAGCCTTATCAAATGATTTAAACCAAACTCGCTCACGAACATCTTTTGCTATTCAATATAATAAAAATAGAGAATCTTTGTGGCTCATGCTTTCCTATATGTAGCAAACATAAACAAAATGACAGATTAGGACATTTTTGTCTGTAGCCCTGTCCACTTGTGAAGAATAATAGTCAGTGAAAGGTGGAAAGCATTGCTTGGGTCAAGGGGGTCACTTGGTACATGTTTTCATGAGCCACTCGATGAGGAGGGTGCTTGTCTGAGCTCCTCTGCTGCTACAGCAAAGTGAGGTTTCCTCTAGTGTGGGGGACAAAATCTGCTTGAGGCAGCACAATATAATCTCTTCTGTTTTTCCTAGGTATATTAAGGTTTTTATTTGGGTAGAAAGGTAGGAAACAAGGATAACATTTGAGCATTTCTGCTGCAAATTCTTGCAGCAGAGATTAAAAAAGAGACCGGGAAAAACAAGTCATGAATGTCATAACTTCATGTTCAGTCTTGTCATGTTCATTTCATGTTCATTTGTATCACACTATGAATATCCCAAGCAGAGCTGTTGCCTTTTAGCTTTACATGTAGGCAATTATTTCCATGGAAGTTGTGGGGCCATCTGTCTAGCCGCTGCTTTGACATCTGTCATCGTGGCACTAAATTGCTTTGTAAAACCTATTACTTTGGGATACAGTATAGTGTCTCTTAATTGCACCACTTGCTTCTCCTGCCTGAACAGAGCCTACTTTTGTTTCTGATGTTAATGGTGAGGCCCTGATGGCAGAGCGATGCTGTAAGTTCACTGATGGGAGGGGAACTGCTCTGGGATTACACAGACATACTTGGGCCTTGTATTTTATGACAAGCATGATTGCCAAAGAGGCTTGGGCTTTGACTTGTGTGACTTAATTCTCTGGCTGGCTGTGGAGGCAGTGGTGTAACCATTGTAAACAAGCTCTCTGTGTTTTTCAGCTTCCCACGGGTGCCGAGCGGCCGCTCTCTGCTAAATGCAGGCTATTGAGTGCAAACTTCTGCAGCTCCCCACAGGGGCTCTCAGATTCGGCAAATCCCTCTCCTCTCCCTCTGGGAATATTGTTTTCTGACTGTCTGTGCTGTCTTGTAGTTAGGATATACATCTAACCCACAATGAGGGATGCTGGTTAATAATTTACAGTAAATATATTCTTTACCTTTCCTTGGCAGACAATGCCATTTAAGTGAAAAATGGCCTAAATATTTTACACAAATGACTTCTAGATATTGTAGCTTTTGCAGCGAATGAAACATTATTTTGTATTCACCCAAAACAGCTAATTAATCACTGAAGGCAGCTATAAAAGGTACAGAGTTCAAATTAAGCAGTGCTTATTGCCCCAAGCCTGAAAACCTGCAACTGACTCTTTAACTGCTCATAAATGCAATATATACCTATACAAAGCAGAGAAATGCTTTTGAACTTAGAAGTTGTATTGTATGCAGTCCACACAGCATTCAGTGATTTATAAAAGATGTCTTACATTTATAATACTCAGCTCTGCTAATCTACATTTGGAGATACAGAATTAGACTGCAGTCCTGTGGGATTCATTTCAGCTGAACTTAAAATTAACAGTTGCTTTTTGTATCCTGAAAATGCAGTTTTTATGTGCAAGTGCATGTAGATAGAAATAGAAAATTAAAAAGCTGAGTAATTTATATACCAAAGCAATAGGCTGCTCACATTCCTGAAGAATAGGGATAGCCAGTAGCTATGAGTATCTGGAGGAAATTCCATTTGCCACCAGCTAAACCTCAGCTCAGATTCCTTTTCAGCATCAATATTATGGGTGTTTATTCTAGAAATCAACTGATAATATTTACAAATTGAGCCCTCAATGCTCTGAATTTTTACAAGCTGTTTTTTTTTTTTTTTTTAATTCAATGGTGCACACAGTGCAGTGCCTTCCTTCTTGAAATTGGTATGGTTCTCTCTGTGATTGACAGGGTCCAGCTTCGTTATGCACTTGGGTGGATGGGCCAATTATGGGTATGAATGTGTTAATGGGGTGAATGAGAGAAATATGTGACTGATTCTGGCTCTGGTTCATTAGCAGTGTGAAAGCACCACACTCACATCTGTAAGGAAAGGAATGAGAGAAACTTATTTGTACTTTTTTAGTTGTTTGGAAAAGCTCACTGTGCTAATATTTTTGCCATCTACTGTCACATTTTCAAAGAACAAGGGAAGAGTAAATTACATTGTGAGTAATTTACATCAGTCCTCCAGGTTGGTTTTTGAAGCACAGTCACTTCTTTTCACCCTTTTCAACTGGAAGTCGTGTTTCATCCTTGTCCACACTGCTCTGCCCTTTCTTCATAGCAGTACAGTTAAAAACTTGTGTGAGGAAACAGCAAGTTAAGGTATATGGATTGACTTTTTTAAGAAAAAGACCTGAGAAAACAAGCCTCATTGGCCTTTTTATGCATAAAGTTTGTACTCCATAGCAGTTATAGTTTCATTTCTGAAATATCTCCTTTCCTTTTAAACACTGTTTTAAACCAACAGCTTCATTAGCATTAAAAGCAGTTTGATCCATTGTTGTGGCCTGAATCCCAGATAAGGATATACCTTCCTTGGGGGCTCTCCACCTCAATGTACTATTAAAAATGTAAGCAAACATCTCTGCTCTATGTATGCACAGTGATTTACAGACCCATAGATTGCAGTTTTCTTTTTAATGAAGTTTCCTATCAGTGCACTTGGCTGGAAGACTGACCACAGTAAATCAGCAACTTCACAGCAGTGCTGGCAGCTTCTTTTGACATAAAAGTGAAAATACTACAAATGGTTAGTGTGGCATTCTCTGAGTGATGACCAATCTCTTTTTTGACCTGTTTACTTGGTTTTGAAGATAAAAAACCATGTTTTTGTTTTTGGGAAATGTTTGCATCCCTTACTCCAGTTTGACCTCACTCAGAAGTGCTTGGACCCTAAAGGGTGCAGATGCTACAAGAGCAAACAGGAGCCAGCTTTTCCAGCCAAACTAAATATTTTTTGAGTTTCTGTACATTTCCCCCAATTTAAAAGTCTTCAGGTGATGAGACCATTTCTGTGTCATGCCATTGTGTCCACAGTGTACCTTCAGGCCATGGTCATGCCCATCCCCACAGCTGGTGCTCCCGCCTGCCTTGCTGCTGCAGTTGGTTTGCCTTCTCTGGTGAGACTCATTCCTGTGTATCTGTCCTGTGGCAATCCTTTACTGTTGTGTTTTCCTTCAGAAAGCCCTTGCTCTTCCCCAGAGTGGATCCTTGTTCTGGCTGGGTGTGGAAGGCGCCAGCTACGACTTGCACATCCATGGTTGTCCTTGCCAGCAGTGCTGGAAGTTTACAATTGAGGCTGGCTGCTGCAGTGGGTGGCCAGAACAGCAGGGCAGCAGTTGTGCCCTGAAGTTCCTGGTGGACAAATGCCTGTAGACCTCCCCTGTGGCACATACTCCTCCATCCTGCAGCTTTCTGCAGAGGATGATATGTGAGCAGAAAGGAAACGGTTGTGACAGACAAGCTTGAAGTTTGACAGTCTTTGTTGAGGTATTAACAATAAATAGTGCTGCTTCAGCCTGTGAAGTCTGATTTTCAGGTAGCAACTGCATGGGCTGAAGGAGGAGGAAGAGCTGTTTTGTTTTCTGGTTTGTTTCCTTTATGCCTGTATAATCTCAAAGGGTTTTGTCTACCTGCAAACTTTAAGGTATTTTGGAATAGCTTAAGAAGAATAAGCTCAATGTAGTTGAGCTTACTATAGTTGTAGTTGTAGTTTCCTATGTAGTTCAGGCAGCGTGTATATACACTAATTTTATTGACAATGCACAACAATAAAATTATTACTTCCCTGTTTGTCTGCTGACCATAAAACACTGGGATATTAGTAATGCTGCACTGCTAATAAAATCTTTATCACGTGTTTCAGTATAATAATGTGCCTAAGAAAATGTTTTCTTTGTCAATAATATGCTCTAAACAGTTACAATTGTTGTGATATTTTATAAACCAGTTCATAGAATGCTTTGGGTTGGAAGTGACTTTGAACATCATCTAATTCCAAAGCCCCTGCCATAGGATGCCTCCCGTTAGATTGAGTTGGTCAGGGCCTATTCAATTCATAACCATCTTTTGTGTCCTGTCTAAAGAACAACCTATGATGGACTTGAAAAAATTTAAACATAAAAGCTAATAACTGCATTAAAGGTTACTTATTTTTGTGAAGTGTCTGGTACACCAATACAGGATTGCTGATGAGTTGCCATGAAAATGCTAAATTGGGAAGTTCTGAAAAGAATATGACAAAAACATGTTGCATTTATTGAGCAAAACTAGCATTTTTAGATGAGTGTTTAATAATGAAAGACTAAAGGAATGGAGGTAAAGATTTAGTGAGTGAAATACATCTAGAAATTATACTGTGGGGGTTTTATACAGAAGGACCCTGGCAAGAATTTGGTACTTGGTCTGTTCCCCAAAACTCCTTCTTGCCTTTTATTAATCAATGAATAATTTAAGCCATTATACTTCAGCTTTCAAGGAGCTGCATATTGAAATGCAAGAAACACAGCCTTAGCCGAAAGAGGAAAATGTTTATGATTCTTTTCTTTTCTTTTCTTTTCTTATTCTTTTACACATTCTTTTTAAGTTGTTTTTATAGTTGTTCCTTGATTTGCTTGTTGGCTGCTGGGTATTGGGAATTCGAAATTCATCATGGTAACTCTGATCTTGGTGTCTGTAAATGTAGAGGGAACTTGACTGCGATGAGATTCATGAGTATTTTCCTTTCCCTGTAGAATCATAGAATCATTTAGGTTGGAAAAGACCTCCAATGTCATTGACTCCATCTGGTAACCCACGCTGCCAAGTCTACTGTTAAATCATGTCTCTGGCTCCATAATTGAAGTTTACCTGTTGTAAAATAAAAATCAAGGGGAAAAAGTCAAAAAGTTGTTGTTTTTTTTTTCCCTTTCTCTGAAGTTGCCAGAACTTCCAAATAGAAATGTTCCTTAGAAAGTTTCAACCTCCAGGAAACTGCTATAGTCATGAACAGAAATTACAGTCTTTGGTAATGGAAGTACTCACATAACCTTATCTTTGCACACAGAAGCAAATTTTAAAGTAGCTCTTTCCTTTTTTCATGTCCTTTCCTAATAGCTCTCAGCTTATGATAGTAGCTGAAAAACATGTAAGAGTATAACTGTTTTCTGAACTCACAGGTTGTTTTAGTGTCCTGCTGCCATCCCACTCGTCAGTGGATAAAGGCTCGACACCTGTTGAAGGTTCATTTGTAGGGAGGGTTCTCTGGAGTCACTATCTGGCAGCTGTGACATTCAACAGAAATTATCCAACCTGTCCATTTTGTTCCGACAACTGGAGAAAATCACTGTGATCAAAACATAAAGAAGAGTTCTCAACCTTTTATTTACTTCACAGGAGGGGGGTTTTCTGTAGCAGTTGGGAAGTTTATAGCTCTTACAGGTTTCAGTTTCCATCACAGTTGTTTCTGGGCACTGGGAATCAGATGTGCTTTTATTTCCTGATTTATCAATACTTCGTGGCTAATGTACAGAAAAGATTTTGAATTTTTCAGAACATTGTGGCTCAGCCTAAAAGCCACCTTTTAAATAGCAGAGAGCAGGACTTGATGGATGATGTCTGAATTAAAAAAAAAAAGACAGTGTGCATTTTAATGTTATTTTGTCAATTTTCTCTTATGCTTTGGCATTTGTTGGATGGAAATCATCAAAACCAGCTTGGACAAAGAATAATGGTGTTAATTCCATAGGATTTGTGAGTAAATTAAAATATTCTGGAGCGTAGCAACAGCAGATGTTGCCTGGAAACCTGACTCACATGGGACAGAAACACAACCTAAAAGGGGACCAGTACTACGGCAGTTGAAAGTGTTGGCTTAATCCCTGTTAGTGCAACATTGAAAAAAAAAATAGTGCCACTGTTTATTTCTGCTATACATTGTAGGAAATTATAAAGAAAGGCAAAAAAAAAATATATACATCTGCCACTATAACTCAATTTTATTATGCTCACATATACTATAGAAGAATGATGTGTAAAAAGTAAATGTGCTTCATAATAGTGGGAGGGCTAGGAAGGGGGAAATCATGGTACCTTTTAATTTGTAGATATCTTTTCAATACTTTTTTACTCCAGGCTCTTAAATTAATTTTTCTTACAGCACTTCAGAGACTTTGATTGATTGAAGCATCAGATTTTGATGAGTCCAAAGGCATCGTACCTAAGATGACTGTGCTTTCTCTTTTTGCTTGTTATAAATTTCTTCAAAGAGAATATTTTGTTTTATTGCATGGCATCTCCATCTGGTCTGATGTGAGAGGAAAGCATGATTTTTGAATAACCAACACATTCCCAAGTCTCAACTTTTCTTCCTTTCAAATGATTACTGAGGAAAAACAAAGATGACCTGTGTATCACCAACAATGCTGAGGTTCTGTATAGTGAACTTTCCTAGTGAGTGGGCTTCAAGGGATGAGAACAACTGTTTCAAAGTTCTCCAGTATTTACAGTTGTAGAGGCCTTTGGATTTAGAGGATTTGTGCAAATATTTCATCTCTCCAGTGTGTGTATTGCAGTAGACATCTAACAAGCATTCCCGGTATCTTTCCCATGTTCTCCTTTAGTCCAAATTCTTCAAAATTTAACCTTTACTGATTTATGTTTAATTATCGCACATGTAGATTATGATATGTTTTCCAGTTAAATACATTTGTCAACATTGTGTATTCCTACCTTTGTGTGTAGCTATAATACCAGATTGAATTATTGTGCAACACAGTAGCATCTTTAATGTTTCTTTATCTTCTTTTTTTATTCCCTGCAGATGTGATCCATACTGTTGGGCCGATTGCAAGGGGCCATCTCACTGACACTCATAAAGAAAACTTAGCAAGTTGCTATAAGTCCTCTCTGAAACTGGCAAAAGAAAACAACATCAAATCAATCGTAAGTATTGTGAGAGAGCACATTATTGTTTTTTCTAGTTTGGATCTTACTTTCCTTGATGTAGAATAATTATGATTGTAAGCTTCCAATACATTTTTTGCTCTTCATGCTATGAAAAAAAAATTAAAACATTAAAAAATTAAACATTATTTGGCCAAAAAATTGCTAGATGAAAGGGCTAAGCTTATTTTAGGAGTTAGGGAAAGTGTACCTGGTAGTAGGAGTACAAGCAGCTGGCTCATTAAAGAAGGGAGGAAGCTGATCCCATGGCTCATTCTTATACTGTATTATTTATTAAAAACCCCAAGAAACCACTGGTCAGGAGGATAACTGCATGCAGTATAGACTCCTAACTAGCTGAGAAGTGATTAATTTGTTGCTTATTCTACCCATTAATAGTTCTTCCTAAAAATAAGAGTATTGGTCAATTGTTACTGGTTTTAGCACCCTCTCACCAAAATTGATCATAAAATAGCCTATTATGTGATATTTCATTGAACCATAAAGTTCATTGAACTTGAAATACATAGTACAGTGTTTTACCTCAAAATGCCAAATTTTCAAAGGCCACAGAGGAATGGAGCTTTTCCTTCCCCAACTCCAGAGCTTTAATTCTATAGCTGACACGGTTGCAGCTTATGTCTTCACATATGCATGGGTTAGTTCCTTGTAGGTTTGAGAAAGAATTTGCATTCTGAGCCTGACTTCACACCTTTGGGGTCATTTTGGCTGGTTATATGATAGCACATATGTTTGGCAGCTTAGAAGGCTAACATACACACAATCTTAAAAAATGTAAGCTGAACCAATGGTGTTATATGAAGATGTAATATTCAGTAAGAGGAAGCTATTAACACTGAAATATCACAAATGAAAAATAAAGCTTTTTGAGGAGAGGGGCAGGACAGTTTGTAGGGCTTTGAACTGAAGTTAGATGTGCCCTTCAGAGTCAGACCTGATAAATGTCACTTATTTCTTTCTTTTTGGTGAAAGCTCTGCTCTTCAACACTTTTTGTGCTCATGACATCCTCTCTCTGCTTCTGAAAATGGTACCCAGCAATCCCTCTTTTTGCCATTATACAAACCATTGTGGGGTCTCTTTTCTTTGGTGGGTTTGAGGATTTTTTTTTTTTTTTTTTAATTCTAGGCATAAAAATTAGAGCTGAAAACAACCTTGGATTGCTAGGCATATTTTGAACCCCTCTCTAGTGTTGTTTAAACACCAAAGGATGTTCATGTCCTGCTGTGATTCTCACTGGAGCCAGTAAAAGCTTTGTGCAGTTGCTCCTACATCCATCCTTGTTTCTGCCTGCTCTGGGCAATTACAGGTTTTTAGGGCATTCAGGTTAGTTTGAATAAAGTTCCTAATATGTGGGAAAACGAAAATAGAATAATAACTAGGAAAGGGTGCAAAAAAGAGTATTGAAATAACAAAGGAAAAACTTTAGTGGGCATTGGTCAATGCAGGTAATGCTTGTATCTGTACAGAGTCTGTAATTTTTAGGACATTCTAGGTGGTACCATGGTGTTTAACATGGAATAATAAAAAGGGAAACTAGCCTGATATCTTGTGAAACCTGGCTTGATATTTTAATGAGAAAGTTAACCACAGGAGAAATCATATACAGGTTATTGTATATGATTATGTAACTCTTAACTCATGGTTAAGAGTTGTTGCCTGTGCACCTGTTTGAGATAAAAAATGCTCAGCACCCAGACTTGCAGAACACAGCTGCACAAACTGAACAGGAGCCAAGAGCCATTCATTCATAGCAGCATTTGGAAGCTTAGAAAGCAATATGGATTTTAAAGGCCACATGACAGATCATGGACTGTTCTGAAAAGCCCTAAGTCCAGTGATTTCAGTGATGCCTTGGGAAGTGAAGGCAACTTGACTGTGTAGCCTGGAGCAAAGTAAGATGTATAATTCATTCAATTAGGGAGCAGTAGTTTACTGTGAGTCTGAAGGAAAGGAATGCAAAGTGTAAGTGGGTTTCACAAGATCCAGTACTGTAGGTGTATAGGAAAGGAAAAGAAAGTGATTTAAAATATCCACAGATTTCTGAGGCTTGCAGAGGCCTGATAGAGTGAGCAAAGGATTCAAATTGACTCAGACAACATCTGAGTGTCATTCGGGTTATGGCAACAGAAATATTTGCAGTAAGGAGAAGACAGACAAAAGCTGGGGGAAAAAAAGTTTACCTGTGTAAAATAAGGAAGAGAAAATTAGCTGTGCTGATGGATGGCCTATTTTGATTGCCTTTTTAACAAGAAGATAAAATAAGTATGTGAAAGAGAAAAGCAAGGATTTTTAAAGTAGATAATGAGTAACAGGAGGAAAAGCCATATGTTAATGACACATAAATAAAGAGGTATTGGTGATAGCAAGTTGCAATACGCTAAAAGAGTTAACTAAACCAGAGAGCATCAGTGCACTAGCAATTGTAATATCTGAGAAGAAAGCAGAGCAGAAAGACATTAGACTGTAACAGCACAGATCTGTTACCTTCAAAACAGAAAGGACAAATCTAGAAATTATTGCAAAAGGAAGAAAAAGCCCCACCACAATTGGAAGCATTTTGAACATGAATTGTGTCAAAGGAGTTAGAATTGCTGGAGGCATTATGAATTGAGAGTGATGATGAATGGCAACATATTGAGCTGCACCAAAGCATGCAGGGTGATTCAGGGTGCACCACTAAATGCAGTTTAATTTAACATCTTAATGATTTTTGAAGAGTACATAAACACCTCATTAATTACATTTACAAATGATACTACAATAGGCAGTGTTGCAAGCACTGGAAAAGGACAGAGATATATGATAACAATTGATCAGAGACTGAATATAACCTCATCAGCATCCACTCCAGTACCAGAAGGGTGTTTCTGCCTTTGTTGCAATGGAAGAGAGGTCAGAAATGTAGCTGACAGCTACAGTGGAACTTAGCACAGGAAATGATGGAGTAGTGTGTGCTGGGGAAAAAAAGCCCAGTTCACAAATAGTCAAAGTGTGTCAGAAAACCAGCACGATGAGGAAATGGTCTCGAATAATAAGTCTCAGATGTACTTAAAGCAGTTACTTGTTTCACTATTACATATTGTTGATCTACCTCTGGAGAAGTGATGGATGCCACAGAGATTGTATTTCAGTCCAAAATGGACTGCAAGAACAGGAATAGGATTCAAAATAGACCCAAACTCTGTTATACATATGTGTGTGTAGTTGTTTTACACACTGAGGAAGGGAAGCAATTGCCTTGAAATACTGTGCAAATTCAGAGATTCAGCTTTTTGGAGGGGAAGAGAGAACAATATCATTGTGTGTGTGATAACAGGGCAATTATATGGTGTAGCTGATAGTAATTTAGGTCGCTTTCACATCCAAAGTGTCCAGGCATGGATGAGAGCAACTCTGGCTAACTCCTAAGGGAGCACTGATATCTCATCTGAACATGTTATCATCTTCATGTCTAAAAAAAAAAAAAAAAAGAAAGATGGGTACAACTGAAAATGAGATGAGGGAATGTAATGAAATGCCCATCAGAGTGATTGCCAAGGTTCATAATCCACCAGCACCCCAGCTGTGGGTGAGGATCTGCATAGACATTAAGGCAGGAAGAAAAGGCTCAGGAATAAATTTGATCATCCTCCAGATTGCTCAGAGAAATCACACAGCCCCTGACATTTGTCTCCTGAGCCTGTTTCCTGAAACATTTTATATTCAATATGAGGTTTCAAATACCATATCAGCTATTTTGTAAAGAGTTAGCCTCTCTCAAGTCATCTACTCCATCTGCCTTCTAGGTTACTGAATTTTGTGTTAGTGTGTGTCTTTGTTATCTTGCATTTCCAAATCCACATGTTGCTTTTTCCTCAGCACTTGTTTATGTAGCTGTGCTCCCCCTAGGACACTTGTGCTGCTGTCTGACTATTTGTGTGGTCAGGGTGAACCTTTTGTCTTGGATGAGTCTTATTTATATAATCCTCTGTCTGGTGAAAGAGGATACTTGAGACAGGTTTCTGTTTATCTCCACTTAAGTTGGTACAACTGAATAGGAGAAAAAATATTTAAGGCAATTCAAAGAGAGTGAATAGCTGGTGTTTGAGCAAATTAATTTTCTTAAATATTCAGAAAAATCTCTTAATAGTAAAAAATTTGTATGTTGATGTTGTTCTCTTTTGCACAGTACTAAGCATTGCTATTGTGCATCAGTTAAATCTCTGCTGCCTGAAACACTGGAAATACATTACCAGTCTTTACTGAAAGAAGATATAGTAAAAACAGTCTAATAGGTGCTTTTTTCCCCTGTTTTTCTGTACTGATTTTCTGAGTAAGAGTCTTACAGGCCAATTAAGTGTAAGGTTATCAGGCAGACTGGGGCAGTTATAATCACTGTTTTCAGATTTTAAATTGGTCCCCTGTTTACACAGTCTTTGAAATTATTTACTCTCTGTGCTGTAAGTTTTTCATGGGACCTCTTATCCTGCTTTTCTTTGCATGCACTTCTTTGAAGCCATTTGATACCCTGGAAGCTTTCTGAACATCAAACACTTCCCTGCCACCTATTTTATTCAGACTTTGCTTGTGGTTAAAAAAATTTCAATTAATTGCTGTCAGTCAGATCACGGTTAGACAGGGACTTTATGAACTGCACAGAAAATAAAAAGAGATGGTGTGTGTTGCTGTGGGTGGGATCCAAGCCAAAAGAGCTGTAGTGTGTTTGCAGAGAAGGGAAGCTGGTGCTGGTCCCTTGTTCAGAAGGCAAAGCAGGCTTCCTCCACAGTGGTTAAGGAAATGGAGTTCTATTTGGGACTACAACTCTGCTGTTGTTCAGGACTGTGCTTGGAATTACAGTCTTCAGGAACTCTTCATGTTGGCAGGGGGTGAATTGTAAAGCTTTAACAAGAAGCATTTCTTTAGCCTGCACCCTCTGACCTCCACCACGAGGAAGAATTACAGGGGACCAAAGGGGGTAGGAGGAAATCCTCTAAGAATGTGGCTTTTTGAGTTCCAGAAGGAGCTCTGCTTATCACCAACAAATGTGTTAACAACATTATGTGTAAAATACAGATTTTTTTCCTTGTTGGTCCTCTAGAATCAGGTAGGGAAGAGTTCACATTATTCTAGAGCCTTACTAAATTAGCTTGGTGTGGCATTAAAAAAACACCACACCAAAAAGATCTGTCTATTTCTGCCTGTGTGCTTGTACTGTGAATGTACAAAGTTGTTCTGCTCCAGGGAAAACCTCTTAGCTGGACTTCTCAGAACAACCACACTGCTCCTCCTGTCTGAAGTACATGAAAAGGCAAAAGGGCATCTAGAAATAGCTCAGCAGTGAGAGGGCCTATTCAAGGGCTGATTTACTAATCATCAGGTCGAGTGGAAAAGCCAGTGCTTGGTGGTAGGATGGCCAGTGACCTGTAATGATGGGATATTCCTGAGAGAGTAGCTTGTGTCTTTGGGCTCTGAATAAAGTGTGTCACTCCTGTGCACACAGCTTATGCTGCATTTTGGGGAGCTTCTTTACAAAAGTATGTTAAATAGGATCAGGACATGCTTTTTGAAATCCATGTTTTGCCTCCGTTCCTGGGGTCTTCAGTCACTGTGCACAATGCAGGATACTAGCTGTGCATTTGCAGGGGCTTTAAAATTAGAGTATTATTTGAGGCTTCATTAGAGAAATATTTCTTTCATTTATATTTAAGTCAATCTATAGGGAATTTAAACTCTTATCCTTTTTAGGTGTTTTTTTAAACAAATGTCATGTAATTATATTTTGCCTGTGATTGGCAAAGTCAATACAAATACTGTTATAACTTGTTTGTACAGAAACACAACTTAATAATTATTCAGAGCAGCATATAAAAATACATTAGGAAAGGTACCTGCCACTTGCCTGTACCTGCCACTTGCCTGTTTATAGCACTTAAGAAACAAACACATTTTTTTTTCATTTTCTAAAATATTTGTCTCCACCTGTAATTAGGGATTTTTAAAAAGGGTATGCACCAATTTTCTTGGTATTTGTATCCACTTTCAAAAGGAAGCTATACTTTTGCTAGGCTGCACAGTTTAATTGAGCTTCATTTGAGTAGAGACACGTCTTAGCCTTTGTGATGCCTGAATCTTCAATTATAACTCACAGGCTGAAATTTTCAATATCTATTTCAAACTCAGTGTGTTTTCAGCTCTTCCTGTCATAAATTATAAAATTAATGAAAGAGGAATTTTATTTGAATTGTAGAAAGATGCTTAAAAAGTATTGGTCTAACAGTTTGGTGTACACTCTTGCCTTTACCTGTCTTGTTCTCTTGTGCTCTAGAGTTATGCTTTAGGGAAAAGTAAAGTGATTTTTTTGCTAGTTCCAACGAAACTTATTTCTTGCTGAGAATGTTGCCATAGCAATGAGTTATAAGTCTGAAATTCCTAAAGGTTGGTTTTATCATCTTGTTTTCTGATATAAATTCATATCCATCAATCAGAAGAGTTGCTTTGGAAGGAAATTTCCACAGTATCATAAATCCACTTAATTTGTTTCTTTGAAACACTTGTTTAACTTGTAAGTTATGATATGAAGTTATGTTTTCAGACTCCGTTTTCTCTCCAGCTTAGCCTTCCTCTTTTTTTTTCCTTTTTAGCTTTCTTCTTTTAGAAATTTTCCAGATAATATCCTTAGAAATTCATCTACTACTTTAAGTTTTTCAGTTTGCTTAATCATCATGTTGGCATCAAATAAGGAGGTTGTGATCTTTCCGTATGGTTTCAGAAATTATTATAGTTGGCCATACTTTTCTTAATCGAAGATGAATCTGCTGCTTTGTTTTGGATGTGCTCCCAACCATTTATTCCAAAATTATCTTGGTAGATTGAATTGCAACCCTTTTTCCTCAATGAGGGTTTTATTAAATGAAAGGTATTCAGTGAGATCAAGTGTAAATTGCTACACCTAAACAGAGACACTCATTCAATTGAGAAAGGCTGAGGAATGATTGAAGCACTGGGCAGAGATTCCTCAGAGAATAAGCTGAAGTTTGTAGTGGATCATGCACTGGAGGTGTGTTGACAACCTTACACTGTTATGGGAAAACCAAGAAAGGAGCAGCTATAGAATGACAATTCAACAGGAAAAATTGTGAAGTTATCTGTTGTGCTACTGTGTCCAGTGGGGGGAATACAGTGTCTCAGCTGGAAATGGCATTAGAAACACGCCAAAAGTAGAGTGAAAGAGAAAGGATTTTAAGCACAGAATAGAAAAGACCAAAGATGAGGATAAGATAAAAAGCCCCTAACACATACAAAGCTATTTTAGGAGGTGTAAAAGTAAATTGCTGTCTGGGCTAGGGACAGGACAAGAAGAAACAGACTGAAATTACAGGATTGGACATTTAGATTTGAGACTGTGAGAAATTTCCCAACTGGAAGGTTGGTAAAACATTGGGAAAATTTCTTAGGAAAGTTGTGGCTCCACCAGTATGTATAGATGAGCCATCACTAGCATTTAAATTTTGACTCTGCCCTTGTCTGGTTATATATGCAGTATATATTTCCTATGACCAAGTGATTTTGTTTGATTTGATGCTTGAAATGTATTACAGTGTTTGCTTACCATGGCTAAGAGTGGCAGAAGCAGCTCAGAGGCATACTGTGATCAGTTGTGAATATGTTTCATAGCAAGGCACCACACAGGTGCCTTGGTTCATCTTTGACCACAAACTGTCTGGATGGTATAAAGAAGTAACAGTGTTGCTTTAAAAAGCTGCATTACTAGGCAGTCTCAGTTCTCCATTTTGTTGTTCTGTGGTGTTACTGTTGAAGCTGTTCTGTAACATGGTGATCTTTGTGATGACAAGAGGGAGAAAGGTGAGTTATTTTTTGGGGGGGTTTAATGAAACACTGACTGAACACTGAAAAAAAAACATCCTGAACTGGTGGGGAAAGAAAGGAAATTACTGGGTCAGGAATAAATTCTACAAGTTTGTGTATGTGATGGGTTTAATGTGTGATAATTTGCCAATTACCCTGTGGGAATTCTGTGCTTAAAAGGGTGAAACTTTCTAGAGAAACACTGTCTGTTAGCTCAATAATTGGAGAACTGTCTCATTAGGGAAGGATAAAGTACAGATCTGTCAGACAGTGGACCACAATGTTCATTACATGAGACAGCTCATAAAAGCCAGGGATTGCTGGAAAGTCTACATCATAAAATGTAGAGAAGGAAAATGTTTGATGTTTCTGTGCAGAGGAAATTGTACCTCGTTGGGATTGAAAGAGAATTAAAAAATAATAAAAGTAGACTAGAGGGATTCTTATTTGCATGCACATCTCAACTGTGCAGAGTCAAGTATTTAAGAAGTTTGTCATTATTTGAATAGCACATTCTTGTAATGCAAATTCATAGTAAAAGTTAAGCATGTACAAATTCATATCAAACCCCAGAGAGCTGGTGAGCTGTGGCCATCAGGCTCTCTGCAAAGCCATTGTTGTCCTTTTATGTTGCTTCCTTTCATTGACCCTGTCACCTTGTTGGCAGTTTGTAGGCTCTTCAGGAGGGCTTATATTTCCTCTGTAAGGGCAATCAGTGCAATCCCTGTTAAGACTCATGGGGTTCTCAGCAACAGGAGTAATGTGCAATAGAAGTTGCAACAGGGTTGATTTGTTTGGGTGTTTTTTTGACACTGACTGCTGTGATTCTTTCCATCACCAGAAGTGGAGTCAAATTTTGCTGACATTAGAAATTGCTTATTCACAGGTTTTTCTCCTGGTGGTACCTTCTGTGATGCCTAAAAATGTATGAAGGGCTTTCTGGCAGATAATGACTTACCTGAAGAAAAGACCAGACTTCTTTTTTCCCTTGCAATTTGATGCTGAGGAAAAGAATGTGTTGCTGCATTTTGGCACTGCACCGTTCTCCCAAGCTCCTTGTCACGTGGCTTTTTTTCATGTGATAATTTTGAGACATCTCTGTACCTTCCATTCGCATTGTTTAAACATCAACTCAAGAGAGAACAAACAATTAACAGAGAACAAATGATAGCATGAATTTTTTTTTTTTTGATTGAAATCAGTCAATTTTTCAAGTAGCAAATTTTAAAAAATCATTTTTAACATTGTTTTTATATTTAAATAGCTAATATGAAGCAAAGAAATGAGCAACTAAAAGCATAAATTATTCTGTGTATCAGATGGGCATCATAATACTTACCTAAGTTAAAAAAAAATATGTCATGATAGCATAATTTCTAGTTAGGATCAGAGTAGATATATTGGAAAGTAATTTTGAGGAATAATCATAAGGGGCATGCTTTTGTGAGCCTTATTTGACAACTCATTAAATATGATTTTCCTGAATTGCTAGTAGTTGCTTGGAGCCATTTACATTATGCAGAAATTATATATTAAATCATAGTTACATATAAAGAAACAGCCATGTTTAGTAGTCAGTTACAAAATTTATACCCTTAGCTAAAGGTTTTGTAGTATTATTCCTGTGGGATGATGTCATGTTATCTTTTAAGGTCTCTAAAGTATAAAACAATGGTAATTGAGTAATATAATTTAAGTAATATGATTGACACTTCAGTATTTATCCTGATGAAATATTAATTTATTTCATCTGAAAAACTGTTCTCACCAAATATAAAACTACATGCAGTCTATATTCACGTAAACAGTTTAGCAGCCTGATTTTTCAAAGCTGACTCCCATATCAACTCCTAGTGATGCCTGTCAGTTAGGATTTAGAGTTCTGTTCATAGCAGAGATGAAAAAAAAATATAACAGAGTTATTTGCTTTAGTAAAACAAAATATTATATAAAAAATGTGTTACTGTAGTATGACTTCCTGTGGCTTGTCATGGAAAGGCATCACTGCTAGGGGAAAGAATAAATTTAATTGGGACAATTATAGGTAAATTAATTTTTCGTTTGCTCTTATTACACCTTTCCTAAAAGATGAGTGAAAGCTGTAAGCCAAGAACATACATTTCTGCAGACATTTCGTTTACTAGTGGTCTTACTAAAAAAAATATTATTTATTCTATTCTCATTGAAATATTACATTGTAAATCTTTTTCTAAGGAGATAAATCAGTGTATTGCTGGGTTTTATGAGTTTCCATACCTTTCTGAACTTTGACATCCTGGTTGTATTAAACCTTTATTAATTAAATCTTAGCCACAGAACTATGCACTTCCAGAGGTGGAACTCACATAAGACAGTGCTTTTTGTTCACACTGCTTGATGTAGTTTGGACAGAAACCTTGGGTGATGATCTCAGTCTTAGTGTTTGGGCAGAATTATCCACTGGCATGTCCTCCTTGAACAGCTGAGTCCACGTTTCCATAACCAAAGGGCAGTTTTTCCCCTGCTTGTGTGAAAAAGGAAGACGGAAAGCATGTCAGAACCCACAAGAAAGGTGAGAGAGCATATGCCCAACAAATTTTCATATTCATTACTGCCGTGGCTACCGGAGCCTGGGCTAGCTCTTACAACTCCGGTGCCACGCCAGGAGCGGGGAACTGCCTTGGTATGGGGATTTACCAGAGGCAGAACCTTTAGAGCCACTTGCTCTACAGTGCCAGACACAAGCCATGACAGGGATGAAGCACAGGAGAAAGGAGCAGGCTCTCCATCTTGAGGTTTCACAAAGAAGAGTTTATTCCAAGTGAAGGGATTAGAAACAAAGAGCCACGCTGCTCCTGTGCAGGGGGCTTTGTACAGATACAAATCAGGGGGTGGATACAAACAGCGAACCAACAGGGAATCCTCAGGGGAGGAGTGCGGGGATCACATCAAGTGTCTGGGGCCAGTTGGGGTAGGAGGGTGGAGAGGATGGGTGACATGGGCCAATGGGGCTTTGAGGAGTAGAGGAATTCCAAAGGGATGTTGCAGTCAGGGGTTGGCCCGAGGTTTAAATCGCAGAGAAGGTTCGGGAATAAGGGGCTGGGTTGCCTTGACAGGCAGGGAAAGAGCTGGAACAAGGGGTGGGGAATGGAATGAGGGATGGCTTTGAGGCAGGGTAAAACCCAAGGGCAAACCAACTCGGGGAGAACATGGGGGTACAACAGAACGAACCACTTAACAAGGGATCAATAAAATAAATTCGAACCACAACACTGTTGGTTGGAATTACCTGTTGGTATTCCTTATTATGGAATGCATCCCTCTCTTAGTCAAGCAAGGAGAGTCAGGCTTTTTGCAGGGAATTTATCTGGCATGGTAGTGATGGGATTGATCCTCCTGGTTTGTAAGCAGATGATGTTTCAGTGCGACTTGTCTGTGTTCATTACTTTGGCATGCCCTGGATTTGTCTGTGCCTGCCTCTGTAAATGTCCTTCTTTGTGTTTTCTCAGGCATGTTGGAACTGAAATGTGCCTGCCCCCCTCTCCTCCCCCAACCATTGTTACATCCCTGAGATTCAAAGTCTGACTGTTTGTGCAATACAGAAAATTTCGTACCTGCCTACCTCCTGCAGAAGGAGGGAATGCTCTCATTAATGATTCTGGGTCACTAAAATGTGTCTGATATTGATCTTAAATCTCCATCTCCTACTCAGTTCTCTTTTATGTCTTGAGTCCTTGTGTGAGCATTTTTTCCAGCTGGATCATTTCAGATCAGATTTTTTTTTAAAGCAAAATACACAATGGTACAAAGCATTTCTCACACTTCTGTTACATGCCAGCATTCCTGTTTGACCATTCCTTATCTATTCTTCAATTTTCAAATGCACCAAGACTAAGTTTGGTGACAAGGACAAATGCAAGACAAATATAAGTCATCAAACTGTTACTTTTACTTTCTGATAAATTCATGTCTCCCTTGCATTCTAATTTCCCTGTTTATATACTGTGGTGCCATATTTTCTTTCTTTAACAGAGAAACATGTTGTTCCAAACATGGTATTTTTACTTACTGCAATCTTGAATTGTTATGTTGTTGTCTGTAGCTTTGTTTCTTTCTTCTTCCCACTCAGTTTATGTACGTCCCTTTTTTGATCCCTCAAAGTGTGCTTCATTGTGTTCGAACTCCGTAGGATATTTATTTATCAATTTTTCTAATCTTTCCTCATCATCCTTTGTTCTTTACTCTCATGTGTCTTCATTATTTCAACCCTTTTGGATAATCTGTCAAATTTTTAAGGGTCTGTGACTATCAAAGCCACTGAGCTGCATTAAATAGAAGCAAAGTTGTATCCAGGCCCACATAAAACAGCAGATATGTAGAGATTGTCATTTGGTTATCTCTCCCTAAAACATCTCCATTGCCCTGGCAGAATGTGACATATAAGCTAAATTTTTGCTGCAGTATTAATATCTGAATGCTCATAATTCACCAGTTCAGTTCTCTGTTTTCTCAGGAAAGCAAGCAAGCCCATAGCACCATATCCAGGTATTTTCACAATAAAATAGAAAAACTAAAAGAGTTGGTATTCTTAAAAGAAAAATGCAGTTTCATTAGACCACCAACCATTTGGTGCTCCAAGAGCCACGTTGCTAGAAAACTGTGAGGTGGCAATGCTGCCTGACACTGGTTCAGTTGAATAAGCTGCCGTCCCAGATGATGTATATTCATCATATTTCACCCCCAGAAGCTAATGATGTTAATGATGGCTAATTCTGCTTAGGCCTGATGGTAGCAGTGCCTACAGCTTGTAATCAGGCATTAGAAACATCCCTCTTGATAAATTCATGGATATTGAGCCAAATCACCTACTTCACTGTTCACTTTAATTAAAATTGCTCGTGATCGATGGTTTTAAAAGCAGGAGCTGCTGATGTTGTTAATCACCATTTATTGTGCATCATTTCAGTGGTACATCTGTTTTCCTCCTTTATAGCTGGGGAGGGAGATATTTTGCTGTTGTCATGTATTTGGCCTTAGTCAGGCTTAGTTTTTGGATGGCCTAATCCAGTGTTACCACCATCATCCAAAGAGTTTCTGCAGGAACCAGAGAGTATTGAAATTACGTATCCTATTCTAACTAAATACTCACGAATCTTGACCATGAAGAGCTCCATTATAGTCACACCATCTGTAGTCTCTGAACAGGGTGGCTTGGATGAGTTAGTACAATTTATCATTGTACCTTTCTTTTGCAGTGCAGATGTACTTTGAATAAATGAAATAATTTTTCGTTATTATCTTCTTGTTAAGAAAACCAGCCCTTGCATTTTCCCCAAGTGAAGGGCTTCTCTGAATAAATATTCAAAGTATCATTTCACAAAATGACTTTCTCCCAAATCCCTTTGTACTTAGTCCCAGCAGAGAAGGGAGAGCTGAGACGGTTTATAAAACAAATGCATGCACCTTGCAAGCCTTTATGAGGTAGTTTGGGAAAAAAAAATGGAATGCTACAAAAGAGCCAGGGAAATTCTGGTTAAATGACAGGCTCCAGAAAATGCCTTGGAGTAGAAAATGCAAAGTTAAATTCTTACTAGTACCTAAATTACAGTCTGGACTTAATAAAAGCATTTTCAGCCAAATAAAATGTTATGTAGTTTGGACTGAATTGTGAAAGGTTTTGTTAGTTAATGATAACAACTCCCTTGTAATTTTGGCTTCTGAGCAGTACCTATTTCAGCAGTTAAATCTAAGCAAGAGAATAGCAAATAGGCAGGAATACTCGGGCGTTAATGCAGCATAAGAATAAGTCAGGAAAATAAAGAATAAGTCAGTTCAGCGCTTGAAAAATCCTACCCAAGGCAAACTTGCAAATTGGATGAACACTTGTGGAGAGGCTAATGAGAAGCAGATGCTTGGTCCTTTGGACTTCCAGCAGGACTGGGGGCAGGTGTTTGGAAGGTTGGGTGTTTGAACTCAAAGTCTTCCTAAAAGCATATAGATAGAGATATCAATATCAATATATATAGATATATCAGGCATATAACCTTTCCAGTTCTTGTGAGGTTACAAATGTACAAGTGATATTGTTTAATTAAGCTATTCCTAGAGAGAGAGAGAGACTTTGTGCTTCCCTGGTTGTGCATCCACTTTTCACTTTGGTGTGTGCTGCGAGTGTGGCAGCACCAGTGTCAGCAGGAAAGTTTTTACTGAGATGATTGCATGTCTGTGTATCTTCTGGTATGCAAAAGAGCTTGGCTTGCACTAGAGAAATGGCAGCTAATCAAAGCTAAGTTCTCTTTAAAGAATTGGTAAGCAGCAGTGGCACTGGTAATAGTCCAAAGATTTCTCATTCAGTAGGAAGAACTGGTTCATATTAATAAAAAACCTTTAACTGTTATGAATGCATGTGGAGGCTTTTGCCTTATAAAAGTCTCAGGAAACTTTCTGTGCCTCTATACTCTTAAGTTTTTGGTTTCTTTTTTTTTTTTCTTTTTCTTTCTTTGAAAATGGCTCAGTAGATCCTTTTTTTCTGTTTGTTTTTTGTAAATCCTGTGAGTTCTGTTGGACATCAAGTGAAGCACCACTAATGACCAAAGTTCATGTCAAATGATGGCTCACTTAGAATAAAATGATGTTTTATGTAAAATTTTGGGAGGCATGAAATCTGTAAATAAAGGCTATGTGTACAGTGGATCACTTCCCTGTTTTCCCCTGAAGTTATTTTAGTATATTAAGCTCCTCCAGAATAGATTGTGATGTTTTAGACTGAAGAATAAATAAATCAAATCCCTTAATGCAGTAGGCTCTCTTAATGGTGAACAATAAGTTTGCAGCTACACCACTGTTCTCATCTGAGTTATTATCTGGAGAATAAAAAAAAAAAAAATCTTTGAAGGGCTCTTGAACACAATGGTATTACTTTTGTGTAAACATTGGGAAATGCTTGGTTTTAAGAAAAAACCCATCCAACCCATAAAAACCAAACCAACACCCTCTCCCCACTTCCAAAAGGAATGAAAATGTTTGTATTTAAATTGAATGATTATAAATGCTTTCTCTCAGCCACTGAGGATCAAAAGTTTGGACTCAGCTGAAGCTACTGTTGTCAAACTCCCGTGTTGTGCATCTGAAACAAATCTCATCAATTCTCAGCACTCAAAATGTCTTCAGCTGGCATAACAACTGCCATCAAGAAGTAATAATCAAATCTCAGGCAAAGGGAAGGCTCTGTAACATAGTCTGGTAAATCACATATGACCATGTTGATGTCAGAAAACAGCACCAATGAAATTATCAAAGTGGGCTAATATTCTAGAGCAGAACAGTGCCAAAAATTTATGTTTTTGCAAAAAGGCTCACACAATTTCATATAAATTTTCATTTTATTATGACCTTAATCATTGTATACCTGGGCTTTCACTTCAGAAGTGCCTCAGGCTTTTGCTCCAAGCAGTTTGTGCTCATTATGGTCCCTGCTTTCCAATCACTTAAATGGAATCAAAATTATTAAAGGCTTATGGAAAGTCATAATTTAAAAGACCAAAACGCTGGTATACTTTGAGGGCTAATAGGTGGCATTTGCCATAAAGAGTAGTAATGGACAAAGCCCCAGCAGTGGACTGGTTGGAAATAGTTGGACATCTACTGGGAGCTAAGTGAAGGAGTAAGCCTGCCTCCCAGGACATGTGCCCTGGCTGCAGTGAGATGATTCATATGGGCAAATTTTGGACTCATAAACTGTAGCCAATTCATGAATCCACACTGTGCATGGAGAACCAAGGCTGATCTTATGTTTGATTTGTTTTCCTTGCCTTGGTTTTAACATTTTTTCCAAGCAAGGTAAGGTGAAAGCTTGTGTTTGGTGACAGGCTTGAGTGTGAGAGCTTCATGCAGGAAGGATTGTGTTCTTTTTGGATTGACTGAGAGGGGGTTAAAAACCTTGGCACACTTTGAACTTGGAGACATTCCTGTAGTAATGTCAAGCATGGAAAAAGACATGGTTAAGTGATTAGGAAATTAAATCTAGAGGGTAAATAATTATAGGATCACTGACAGAAAGAGTGAAAAATACAATTTAAAAAATTATCTGGTTGCAGAACATAGTTCAAGGTGCAGTACCTCCGAACTGGAAGGAGGCAGAATAGATAGCAAGTGTTGGATTTTTATTATTTTTATTTTTAAAATTAATTCTGGGTCAAGAGAAAACAAAATCTCAGGTGTTTTGGGAGGTGACTTAAGGATTGCATCCTCTGTAAAAAATGGCTGGATGAGAGTCTAATGAAAAAAGAATTAAAATGGAGGTTCTCTGAAAGCGAAGGAAGAAAAGACAATGAGGTATTTAGCAAGTAAATATTTTCATGGTACAACTTGGAAGTTTGGTTTTTCTCCTTATACATATGTAAATATTTACATGGGAAATGAAGTTTACTTCTCTCTGCATGGTGCAGCTGTTGTGAAACAGGTATCTCTGAATCCTAATGACTCACTTTCACTTGTTACTTAACTGAAGGAGTGTGGAAGCATGTAAAAATACTAGGGACTGTATTAAACCTGACTCATTAATGCAGCCTTCAGAGCAGCAGGAAGAAGACTGTAACTTTTCCCTGGTACATATGGAGTCAGTAATTAGCCAGTGACATTGTCAGCATTGCAGTGGTATTTTTATAGTACCTATGGATGAGCTGTTCTTAGGTGACTTGTCACTCTGTTATAGAAACTTGTGCTCTAGTCCACATGGAATTTTGAAATACAGCAGATGGGAGAGGATCTGAGACTTTTCTGAAGCAGATTAATCAGAAAAACCTGGGGTAAAGGGCTGGCACATCCCAAACACCAGCTACTGTGTGTGCTGCTGAGCAGAGGGGCTGGCTCTTTGAGTAAGAGTGATTCACCTCAGCTCTTGGTGCTGCTCGTGGTGCTGTGTTCACATCCCCACCCTCTGTGGTCGCAGGGATGTGCAGCCTGGCACACCAATCTCCTTCCTTGACCTGGGCTTGAGGCTGCCAGAGCACTGGCTGCTATTTCATGTGAGGAAAATAGTTCATACCTCTAATTCTCCTGCTTCCTCTTGACTTTTAGTTGACAGGGGAGGCTGAAGGAGAGGTTAAAAATACATTAGAAGTGTGTTATTGTTAGACACTTTTCTGCATCTTACATGTTGTCCCAGCAGATGCAGATTTCTGTTTTTTTTTTTTTTTTTTTTTTTTCATTACATAGACTGTGTTTAAGGATTGTTTTGGAAAGTCTTTTTATAATACTACGGAAGTTTGTAATTTGAGCACCATAGCTTAGCCTGAACTATTTTTAATTAGCAGTGCTTTGTTTTTTCTACATTGTTACCCAGATAAACAGAACAAATGGAGAAAGGCTAATTGATTTACCTTGCTCAATTTATGGTAATGCTTTTGCTAACGTTTGACATCATTTTATTAAACGTGATAGAGAAGGGAGAGTTGTGGAATGTTTTGTTCTTCCTGGTGTGTTATTTTTGGTAAGTATCTGGGGTGCATTTAGATAAACTACAGTGCTAAGTCTAAGCAAGAAAGACCTAAATGTCCACTGAATTACTCCTATTTGCATTGAGAAATTAACTGTAATTAGCATTCAAGTTTTAATGATACTGTATTTGTGAAGCTGATAAGGCCTCCGGGAGTGTGATCACAAGAAACTTTTATTGTTTACTATATGCAAATCAGACCACTTAGCTTTAATTAGAGGTTGAAACCTGGAGTAATTATCAGCAGTCGCTTTAGTATTAATGAGCTTGACAAAGCTGTCCATCACAGTTTTTTTACAAGATTGAGAATTAGAATATTTAATCCCAGTTGGTTCACTGTTCAAATAATGTGCAGCCTACATCAAGCAAAACCATTTCATTTTCTATGCCATCCATTTCATCGGCTCCAGTCACTGCAAAGACTGAAATCCTTGCAAATTTGTATAGCTGCTATTTTCTGCAGGATGTTTTGAGAATATATGAGACAATTTCCTTTAAGGCTTATATTGCCAATATTTTTTTTATAAACTAGTTATTCTAAGAGCAGTTATGCGGTTGCAATACAGAATTGAGTTGCTTGACATCTGAATATTAGAGCTTACAATAACTATTGACTGATTAATTTCCTCACAAAATTAGCTGATGTCTCTTCATGTGTGATGGTGATGGATATTTCCTTTCGCATTCTGATTTTAGTAGATGATAACAGAAGAGATATAAGGGAAAGAGAAAAAGCTTACAATGCCAAGCCCCTGAAATGATTTTTATTTCTCTCTCAATGGAAGCACTAACCATTAGAGTCTTCTGTTGCTGCTCTTTAATGTTTTTTTGCTTTCTAAAAGCAGTTTTTGTGCTAAAGAAGTAAAAAGTTTCCAGAGAAGATCTATATAGTGAGGGGGCAGGGGGTGATTTAGAAATTGCCACTTGAATGTTAGTGCTTTAAATAGATTGTTGAAAGTTTTCTATTTTTGGACTAATTCTTTATGAAGCACTTCTCTCTTCCATGAGCCTTTCAATAATTCTAATAGGTACTTTGTATAGGGGGATACATGTGTGTATGTATACATACATACATATACAGATACATATATATATATATATATATATATATAAATGTAATAAAGTCTTCATTTTTTTAATTGTCATTTCACAGAGAACAAAATCTAATTGTGAGCTTTTCTATGCTCTCACAGATGAGGCTGAAATGAACCCACCCATGGATTTTTTTAGCATTTCTCAGGTTTCTTAGGATGCAAAAAGCTTTACTGTATTGAATAATAATGCAATGCTGTCTTAACTGCTGACCATTTGGGTATGAAATGTGGTTTTAGTCCCTTTGTTTTAAATACTGGAGGTTATGTTTTCAACAGAGATGGCAGACCAGAAGCATTTACAGATCATTAATTTATGAGGTTCTATTGAATGACCCAAACTTTGAAGGTACAAAGTGGGGGGGAGCTGTGGAAATGGCTTATGGCATGTGGGAAGCATTTTCTGGGGGTCCTGCTCTGCCATCAGGATGGACATCTGTGTTCTTGTGTGGATGGTGGTTGCTGCCCTCACTGCAGAGTGGGTTTTCTTCCTTCTGATGGGGGTTCCAGTTGCCTCCTGTCCCACTCCGGAGCAGCTGCCACACAAAAGACAAAGCCTGGGTACATTCTTAGAGTTGGAAGGCTCATATAGAAAAAGAAAGCCTTGTTTTCAGGGGGAAGGACAGCTGTAAAAAGTTTTAAAAGGTTAAATAATGGTGTGTGTTCTAGATCAGTATCTTTGGCAGCTGAATACTCCGGGGAAAGTAGCACTGAGTCTCATTTGTTTGTAATTCTGAGTAAGCCAGAACAAGATGGAAGAGAATTATGAATCAGATGTGGAGATGCTAGTACCAATTTATTCCTGCAGGAAAACAGTTTCAAAGCCATGTGTTTTTTTGGTGAAGCCACACTTCTGAATATATCCTAGGTGAACAGAATTGAGGTTAAGGGACTAATGCTCTATTTCATAGGCAGTCAGTTGGGTTGTTTTGCAGCCATGGGAAATGTAGTATATAGCAATTTTCTTAGCTATTTTTTCTTTGGGAAAAGGCTGGTTAGGGAACATCAAATAAGTGATCCAGCTGGCTGATCAGAAGCCATTAATTACTAACTCCCAAATCACCACCCTTCCACTTCTGACCTGTGAGTTACTGCTCTGATTGTCCATATTGGGCCAGCTTTGGTACAATCATATGTAACAGTAATCTGTATTTCATGAGAGGTAATTTGATTTAAGCAAGAGAACAAACAGGCCACTAAAGGATAAAAGACAGCAGGTGAGTTACTTACCTTAGTGAAGCTTGTTCTGTGGTAGTTTATTATTAAGTGGTGAAAATGGGATTCATTTTGCCCCTTTATTCTCTGCTATGAGAGGTAATTAAAAAATTGCTGCATATATAATTTCTTTATTGATACTTTCCCTACTATTAACTTTGTAATAATACCATATTCAATTTTTAATACCTAAGTTACATAAAGCATTAATTCCTCAGAAGTTTATTTTCTCTATCTTTTCTCACCAAGGAAACTGTGATTTAATCTTGCCCTAATTCACTCTGAAGGTTAAATGTGGTTTCAAGAAAAGGAGAAATTGGTGGTGGGGTTGTTTTTAAATGCTCCAAGACTTTTAAAGTATTTTTGGCATACTGAAAATTTATCATTACTATATAGTAGTATATATTTAGCATTTATCATCTTTTTTTTTTCTGTCTCCTTTTAGTTATTATATTCATAAATATAAAAGACTCATAAATTACCAGTGAATCAAAACCACATTTAACGATAGTTAATAATTCAGTCAGGCAATGTTTCTGGTTTTGTTTAGAGCTCTTCATGTCCCTTTACTTTTTTATATTTATAACCATTTACCCACAACAGCTTTGTTTGTTTTTTTTTTGCCAATAGGTGACACACTCAGCGTTTCTTAAACCCTTCCAGTGGCAGAACCTTTTGTTGGTGTGTTTTCATTTTAATGTGTTAGCCACTTTGTTTAAAGTTTATTTGAAATCTCCATGGCAAAAAACCTGGAGGGGGAAAATTTGGGTATTTCTATTACATTTATTTTATTTTATTTGAAAATTTGAAGTAGGCTAGGCTTAACATTAACATTTCTCTTAGGAAAGATTATGCCTGTTCTCTGCTCAGATATGAACCCTATCAAAGTATCACTCTGAACATAATAAAATTTGGGAGTAGGGATTGCATTTGCCAGGCTGCCATAGGCATTTTAGAAGGTCCAGTGTTATTTGTTCTAGATATAACTCTTTGAGTTTGCTTACATCAAATATCTCTTGCACTCTCCTAAGTGGTAGCTCTGATAAGTTCCCCAGCAAACATCACAAGGTCATTGCAATTCATTCCTGGGAGTTGCTTCTCACTGTGGAGCAATCACTTCAAGGCACACGTTTGTTGTTTAGCAAAGAGCAAAAGAGAGACGGGACAGTGTGGTTGCTTTAGAGCAGCTTTGATCTTCTCTTTCCTAACAACAGTGCACAATGGTAATTACAGTTCCTTTTAAAATGTGTTGCAGAGGTAGGATAATAACTGGAAAGGGAATTTTCAGTCATTTTCAGTGTCGATAAATGCATTATTAACTCCTGGTGATTTTGCAGATGTTATTTCTGCCAGATGAGCCTGAATGAGAAGAGCTTGCCAGATCAGCTATTTCAGGAACTCTGTTTTCTGTGCTCAGCAAGGGATGGTTCCAGTCAAGTCTAGTTGTAAATCCGAATCCGGGAGACGAGGTGTCTGTTTGGGCTGCCAACATATTATGTTAGCCCAGCTCTGATTCTTTTGTCTAGAGCAAAACTGAAAATCCTGCTAGAAAATTCCCTTTTTGATGACTGCAGTCTTGGCTGGCTGGCTGACTTAGTTCTGCATCGTGGAAGGGCAATTAGCTTTGCAGATGTCTCTGGGCAAGGCAATGAAACTGAGGAAGGCTGCAAAGAGAGGCCCTTCCAATACAAAACCGACCACTCCAGCTGGGTATTAGAGCATCAATACCCATGCAAGGAAATTCTGACATCACAGAATCATATAATCATTTAGAATGGAAAAGACCTCTAAGATTATTGAGTCCAACCATTAACCTAAAACCGCCTGGTCACCAAGTGCCCCATCTACAAATTCACGTTTTCTCTTTGTGAGATTGACTAGGGAACCTTCTGGGCTCTTCCTGGTTTGTGGTGCATGAAATTTGAATAAAGACATTACAGGTGGAGTGCCTCCACATCAAAATACCTAAATCTACCTGAGCAGCTGGTATGTAATTTTTTTTTTAAAGGAAGAATTTGAAATTTATTTTAAATTTAATAAGTTTTAAAAGTTTTAAGTTTTAAAAATCATTCTAACTCATAGATTTGTACAATTTTTCTTTGAAATTAACTTGAGTGTTTAGACCAACTCCATATTTAGTGGAGGCTGTAATAGCATTCCTGAGCTTGTAAATAGCAACAAAGGTAGTGATCAGTTTTAGTAATCCATTGGCAGCATTGCTTACCAAAAAAATGTGAATATTTTGAAATTACTTCAGCAAAAAGCTAATCAAGCTTAGTCACACTCTCTGAATTACTAATTTCTGCCTAGCAAGTTTGCATGATTCAACATATGCTACAAAAATTTCAGTTTTGTGGTTTCATGGAAGATTATCTAAACTAATAGCTTTTCAGAACAACTCTGCTGTTAAAGAATGTGAGAGGATTTCCTTGATTTGTTTTTCACTTTGTTTTTCCCCTGGACAGTATTGCAGGACTAAACTTGTCTTCCATTATTTCATTCAGTCTTGACAGTTGTAGCTCCTAATATGCTTTAGTTATCATTCTCTACAACAGTTTTGATGCAGTGAAGGAAAATAATTTCAGCCAGTCAAAACATTCATGTGAAGCTGCAGAGTCTTTTTTCATGTTACATTAAAAAGTTGAATCTCAGATTCGTAATTTGAAATTTGTGTTCCATAGAATTGGAAACCAGAAAATAATTTCTTGAGCAAACAAATAATATAGCACATGTAGCAACATGATTGCAATGTTTCCCCTGTTATCTTTAAAATGCTGATTTTTTAGAGATCCATCAAAACCTCTGTTCCTAAGATACTCTTTTTATCAGATCAGTTGAGAAGGTTTGTAAGAGGAGTTCTTTGATTCATATGCATTTTCTTGTATAACCTGATGGAAAATATTTGGGCAACTGGTAAATGTAAGTAAAATTCATTAATTACTACAGTTAAGTTAAAGAATTATTTTAATACTTTTTTCAGAGTCAAAATTAATATTACCTATTCTGACAAGATGTTTTCTGAAAATTAAGCTTTGTTCAAATTTTCTTGTGAAGATAGTGCTCAATTTTAGAATTCCCTTGCAGCATTATTTCTAGCAAAAGGTGACAATCAAAAACATTTTCAGAGGACTTGGACTCAATGCTCTTTTCTTCAACACCAAGGAATTTAAATGGAGTTTTCCATTGTTTATATGGTTTTTTTTTAATTGGATATCTTTTAATTTTATTTAATGTCTTACATACATTGTTATTATTTTACTTTATTTCTCTTTTGGCCCCTCAGTGTACCTGAAGTCTAGAATTCACAGAATTGACTCAAGGGCTTTACAGTAGAGTGGCTGCAGTAGGAAAAAAATTAGTTTTACAGCATATTTGATGTGTAACTGTCTTCTCTTAAGAGTTGGTAGCAGGAGCATGTATATAGAAGCATGCATATTCTCGTTGCAGTTGCATAGCTCATGTCAGGATTGAAACCATTAACCTGGTGGTGATGCACCATTGTCACTTGCACAGTGAGGAGTGAGTTATTTTGGAATAATAGAATAATTTAGATTAGAAAAGCCATTTAAGATTGTTGAGTTCAACCATTAACTTAGCACTGCCAAGTCCACCACTGAGCCTTGTCCCCAGCTGCTGCTGCATCTTTTACTACAATCTTACTGCAGTTTTAGTTGCTTGTCCTTTACAACAATTTTGGATTTTTTGAGGTTTTTTTATACAGGCCAAATAGTTTCCCTACCCTGTTGACCTCAGAGGGATTTAATTTCAGTCCATATTGAGCTTAGAGTTCATCTGAAGAGCTCTGTAACTGTTCTCATTAGATATTCCATATTTCGGTCACCATAATAAGCATAGTGTTATAGACAGAGTTGAGGCACCTTGAAACCTAATTTGCTTCCTTTATGCCTGCACTGGCAATAGACAATAATAAACCTTTCCAAATTTGTATCTGTTTTTGTTGAGCCATCTGGTTCATCCTGTAAATAAAATGTGTAACTATGAAGAAAGTATTTATAGTTTATCTAGTGCTGTTACTATTAATTTGAAATTCTTGGAAACTTAATAATCTTTTAATTCACAGTCCCTTTATCAAATTGTGCTGTTCTTGTAGCAGGAGAACTTGAAAGGTTTCACTGAGTCACATCATGGATCTCACTAACTCTTGTGTCTGCTCTCGAGGAGTGGCAAAGAACAAACACTTGGAGAAAAGAATGAGAAAAGGAGTAGCATGCAGCAATATAATTTTTTTTCCTCTTTGTTTGCTTTTCTTAATCTCTGCTAAGCACTGAGGTGATGTTTTTTTCACAATTACACGTAACTCCAAGCTCCTGTTTCTGAGTTCTAATAGCTGAATTACAGCTTATCATTGTGTAAGTGAAGTGAGGAATGCTTTTTCAATACACGTTAATTTGCATTTGTCAACATAGCATTTCATCTGCCCTTTCATCCATCACCTAAGCAGTAAATTATTGTGGCATCCTTCCACAGCTGTTTGCAGTGGGATTTGTTTGTGAGCTGCCTCAAATAGCTTCACCCAGGTACAGGTGCCCACCACAGGGCAGGGTTGGTGGTGGGTATATAGATGCTCTCTCCATGGCAGTCTGTGTGGAGCCTTAGGGGGAAGGTGAGAGTGGTGTCACTGTCCCAGTACATTTATTTTAAGTCTTGTAGCTCTTCAGAATGTTTCTGTAAGGGCTGAATTGTATGTGTTAGTGTTAGAAACAAAAGTGTTTTCACCTTTTGTCGAGCTTCCTTTCCTTGCCCTCATTTCTTGGCTTAAGTTTTTGAAGTAGATCTCTGAAGCTTTCTTACAGTGTTAGAGATGGCTCACTGGCTCTTCAAAGTCCTTGTCATTTGACATGGTCATCTGAATGGGCACCTGTCTTAGTCTCATTTCACTTTTATAGAAAACATGTTTACAATCAATAAAAATACACCTGCAAGATGTCAGGGTGTTTTGGTGTGGGTGAGGCTTCTGACACAGGACACCCCTTTTGCTAGGTCCAAATCTGACAGATTTTATAATTTAACACTTCTGGAAGTTATGCTCCTGGTCGTACTGCTGCTGGCTCTGAATGACCAGACTGCCTTTTCTGCTCCTATCATTGTTTGTGCTGTTATTGTTGTCCATTCATTTCTCATAATTGATCTTTTCTCATAGGATTGCCAAAGAAGTTCCTCAGCACATCCTTTTTCTATGACACTGGCTAAGGCATCTTTGGTGAGCAGCTTGCAGCAGCCAGGCTGTGAATTTTAGTAGTGGGAAATGGAACTAAACTGCTGCCAGCTCTTTTAAACAGCTACTGATGAGAGACATTGGGATGCTTGGCTCCCAGTGGGGAGTGCAAGTCAACAAATGAATGCTGATGTGAAATAATAAGGGAGTTTTGCTTAACATTTACTTCCTTGTCTTTCATTTATGTCTTAAGAACATTATTGTCAAAAGAATATTTGTCTCCTCAGAAGAAATGTCACACATTTGTGGTGGTGTATTCTTGGGGGGAAAAAATGGAAATACCCATCTTAAGCGTTAATTTGGATTGGGTGCATTTTGTGGGAAAAGAGTTGGGTTTGGCTGCTTATTGTTGTGATTTTTTTTTTTGTTTGGTTTTAAAATTAATTTTAAATATATTGCATTATATGGTATAGATATGTAAATCTTCTGCCCAAATATACCTCCTTTTTTGATCAATATGTGCCTGGGAAGAAGCAGCACTTTCCTACCTCCTTAGAGAAAATTCTGTTAGTTTGATGAGGTCTGTGAGGAGTGTTTCTGTTTTTAATTATTTTATTATATCCCTTCCAAATAAACTTTCTCCTAAAGAAAGGGGGAGTTAAAAAAGCTCATTAATAGGATATAAAATACAAACCAGTAAGAAAGGATGTGACTGAATTATGTGACTGTGTCTAACTGATGATATCTTGCTCTTAAACAACTAGTTTAAATAACAAAACAAAGCCCTATCCTTATTCTTCCATGGCTAAGTGATGCTTCAAAACACTGTATTCTGTGAAATTTTTATGTTCATAAGTTGATAAAGAAATACAAAGAAAGGTTCAACAGGGGAGTTATTTGAAAGAAAAAAACTTAATGAATGCTTTAGTCATTTAAGAGACTACCATGGGACACGTATTTTCTCACTAAATATTGCACCTAATATTTTTTTCTGATTCCTCTTTTGCCACAGAACAGAATTAAAATGTCATATTTTAAATAATAGTTTTAATAATAGTTTCAAAAAATTCTCTGGCTTTATTCATGTTACTGGGAAATTTTAATAAAGGTTTTTTTAATCAGTAGCAGTTCCATTTCTTGATAATTAAATGCAAGTTTCATAATCCTACCACTTTTAATTTGTCCCCGAATGATGCGAGACCACTGGGAGGTTGGTGTAATGCTCATAGTCAAGGACACACAGTTTTAAATCTGAATCTTAGAAATCTTGCAAAACCAGTGTTTGGGCAGCTTTCTAAAATGCTTATAAATCCATGCATCCTGTTGGAAAGTGATAGAAGAAACAGGTTGTGACAAAGCAGTTGGCAGGAATATTGGATTTTTGAAGATTCATTAGAATCTCAAAATCTGCTCTCACAGGCAGGGAAAAATCTTTTCTTTATTTCTGAATGATTTTTGAAGGACCACAGAAAGATGCAGGGATTTAACTGCCTTATTAATCACACTTTACTGCTGCTTTACCCACTGGAAGTAGGGTAGCCAGAAGTGCCTTTGTGTTTGGGCATACAGGTTCCCACTACACTGGATTTGGGTGTTAACAGTTAATATTTTGATCCAGCTGAAAGCTTGGTGATTCCAGTGATGGATAGATTTGTAATTCTGTTTTGAAAGATTTGGGAGGGGATGCAAGATTTGAGGTTCATGCAAGCCTCACTATTTTTTTTTAATCAACTATTTTGAGTTCAAATTCAGTTTTTGGAAGGAAAAAAAATGACGACTGAAAATGTCACACAAGTCCATTGAGGTCTCAGTGAAAAAATATAGAGAACAAAAATTATTGTCAAGCAGAGTAAGAAAGACATAAGGAAAATGCTAGAGAGTGCAATTTCATGAATAAATATCACAGAAAAATAATCTTTACTAATAATGAGAAAGTCCATATGGATGTGCTTGCCTTGTTCAAATGTGGAAAAGAAACACTCAGCACTCTGTCCCATTTCTGTTCAGAAATGTCATCAGGTTTATTATTTCTTGCTGTATTCAGGCAGACATTGCAATTGCATAATTAAAGTTGTTCAATTCTTTAGCCTCCACAAGAGACCCTACCCCTGATTCATTCTCAGAACTCCCATCTAAACTTTGAATTGATGTAAATATTGTCTCTTATTCTGTATTAACAAAGTTCAAGCTTTACTGAAACCTTTGGCAAGAAGGCTAAGTCATGTAAATTTATTTTTGAGCGGTCCTGTGGTAAGGACTTCCACAGTTCAATCTTACTTTATTGGTAAGAGTGTTGGTGGCAATATGAAAAAAGGGAAAATAAAGTCATAATTTTTCTCTGTATTAGTCACCCGCTCTGTACTTCCATCTTCTTCCTTGTTATGCATCTTCCTTTCCAACATATGAGTGCACCGATGGTTAAATCAGTGTAAAAGGAGGCAGCTGGGACACCAAGAGCAGAGCAGCAGTACCACATGGGCATCGGCACAGCTGGATTTGCTCTGCCTCATTGCACGTAACCCTGTGTGATGTAGATACAGCCCAAAGTAAATGATCCCAGTGTTTTCAGTCTTTTTCCATGAGGGGTTTTCTGGGAAGTTCAGCAGTCTTTGAACTCTCTCTAATTCTACAAAATACTTCTGGTGGTACTTGGTGTGCTCATAACCTCACAAATCATCCATGCTGACACCTGTCTACTGCATGCCCGACCACTTCCAGAGCTTTCCTGATGGCAGTGATTCCACTTAACAGTTTTGCAATACCAGAATACATAGGAACTGTTATGAAATATTTGTTATCTTTAACTCTGGGTTAACTTGATTTTATTAATGTCAGTCCATAAACTTTAATGGAATGCTTAATGCAGTCTAACATTCTTAGATGGTTTGTTCCTCTACTCTCTCCTCCTTCCTTAAGACTAAATGTTCTTGCTTTCTTATTCTGCTGTGTCCAAAGAATTGTTTGAAAAGACTAATACTCTCTTATGTCTTGAGGTCAGTGTGCACTCACACGAAAATCTGCAAGGGAGGACTGGAAACAAAGGGAAGTTCTTTTTTCAAACTAGAATTCTTTGTAAGACTTAGAGAAATTTGAAATACAGCAGAAGCCTTTGTCACAAGCTGTGCTTTCTAGAGTGGAAGCTTTTCTCTAGAATACAGCTTTTATTTGCTGTATTTCTAGAATGGAAGCTTCCCTAAAGAGAAAGAGGTGAAACTATGATTTAAGTGATCATAGAACTGCCAAAGCAAAACTGTTTCAAAAATATCATCCCACTTGTTTTTTATAATGGTTGCATACATTGTTGAGCTCCCCTGTCTTTTAAAAATCATAGCACACATCAATTTTCTCTTTAGTTCTATATTTAAATGTTCTTAAAATGTAATGATAATGTTTTGGATTCAGGAAAATGTACAGCAAGAGTAACCAAGTAGATATTTCACATATTTACATCTTTTGCATGTAGGCATTACAATATGTTGACTGTTAGTCAGAAAATATCATGTTGTTTCAGTTTATGATACTACAGTTAAATTATCAGATACTCTTTTTTAGGGCAACACGGAAAATATTTATGTCAGAGTTGCTTCAGTATTCTAAATACTTAGTAAGTGAGGCAAATGAGGGTATATAAAATACTGCAAGGCAATATTCCATGAACAAACATATTTTATGGATTTTTCTATTCAGAACCATTAAAAATGTGAAACAACAGAGTAAAATGTCAATATATGGGTTTGAAGGATTGTTTCTTTGAAGTTGTGAGGTGCCCAGTACAAATAGATAGTTTGGAAGCGTTACCCTTTTAATGATGATTTGTGGCCACTTAACAATATGATAAACACAAGAGTTGCATCGGCATGATGTTATTGATGATCCACGTTAGAAGGGGCAGGTTATTTGCTCCATTAGTTACTCCAGCACTGCACAGCTGAGGTGACAGAGCAGGACAGAATGACTGGTTGCTGTGACACGGGAGGACTTCTGAAAAAGCTGAGGCAATTTAGAGGAATTGCAGAGGAGAAGCTCCCTGGGAGTGGGCCAAACCACCAAAGGTTCCATACATGCTACATATTTTCTCCTTTCTTTCACCAACCATTTTTTAAGCTTGCTTCAATTTCTGTCTCTTCTGAACAGCTGATTCCTTTTAAGTTTACCATGGAGGTTAGTGATTCTGAAACGCAGTAAGCTGGGGGAATAACCTTTGTTATCTCCCGGTTCTAATTCAGATTTTCATGGTGGCAAATGACGTAGGTAATCTGCAGGAGAAAAGCAATGGGACCTGAGAAAAATCTTCTTTATAGATACTGTATGATCTAGGTCATGTCTTCTGCTCTGGTGTCAGAAATAAATGGGGCAAGAATATTGGGAACCTGAAGGTGAGGTACTTGTATGTCTCTCGTGCCCCAAACCTTTGCTTGAAGTCTTGCTTGAGCCAAATTAAGTGCCTAAAAGTTTGCAGTACTTTGGGAAGTGAGGAATTACTTAGACTCTTGGGGAAGCTCCCTCTAACATTTTATATCCCTTAATTCATAACTAACAACTTAGATTAATAGTGGTTTGCTATAGGTTTAACTGGTAACTGTTCCACAGTGACATGTCTGGACATGAACAAAGGCACATCACAGTTGTGTGTCTGCTTTCCATCAAATTCGATGCATCTGGACATGCATTGAATGGATAAATTCTTAGTGGGCAGTCGTCTCCAAGTTGACTGTACAAACTGGAGCAATTTCAACAGGACAGACTGAGTGAGAGACACCAACTCCTCAATCTGTTAGGTAGGGGGGTGCTCTTGAGATATGAGGAAAAAAGAATTTAACTGTTTTCATCACCTTGTACCATAAGTGCTCTTCTGTCATACCGAAGGAAGGTTTACAAAGGGACTATGTGAGAAATAGCCATGGGTTCTCACCAGGTTTTAGAGAACCTTTCCCCTGTGTTATTTCATTTCTGTATCTGAAGCATCTAGTCAGTCATAGCAGAAGGCTTTATTTTATGTGTGACAGAAGATGAAGAAACATATATGAGTTGGAAAGATATGTCCAATATGTCACCTCTGAAATCAGTCTGTTTCAATAAGCCACCCTATTGATCTGCTGTGTTCTGCCCTTAAGGCTATGCCTGTGTCTGGAAAAAAGTCTTTCTTTAGCAAAGTTTGATATAATATGATCGCCTGCTCTACAACAGCTTCTCTTTCTTTCGTCTGCAGAATTCAATGCAGTGTCAATCAAGTATGTATAAGGTTTTTTGTTATATATTGCGTTGCTCTTTAATCTGGGTTAAATTGAAGAGTATTGCATAGTAACAGCACTGTTTTGCTCTCTCACTAGAAGCTAGATTTAAGATGCTAGAAAGCAGTATTCACTATCTCTGGTACTTGTTTAGAGTTTTCCTTTGGGCTAAAAAACCAAGGTTTGTAAGAAGTAAGAGTGTGTTCCATATAATTAATCAAATCAGTCTCTAAGGAATGTTAATTAGTCTAATTACTAAAAATTATGTGATGCTTGATTGTTTTAACAATTTGGGAGGAGCTGGTGTTTTATCTTGACTGCGCTAAGTAGTTTTGATGATATTTAAAAAACCTTTCTCTTCAGGGAAAGAGTGAATCCAATGTTCGTTTATTCTTTCATTTGCTTTTGGTTCCTGGCAAATATTTTCAGATTATTGTCAAAAAATTAAGGTAGGATTCTGCTTTGGTTATCACAGAATATTAATTCCCTAAGTTATTATTGTACACAGTGAAGATTAGATAGGCTTGGGTAAAGGGCAGGTGTCTTAGTCTTATCTGGTGCCTTTTTTATGATATACCCTAGAACCTTTGTTCTGATCTTTTCAAATCACATGGAGAAAATATTGAATCTAGGTTAGAGTCAGGCAAATAGTTATGACCTTCATTTGAGGCATTAAACCTTTGTTTTGGAGCCAAGATTTTGTTAGGTTGAAGTGTTATAGTTCAAATTCAAAATGCCGAAGTGCTGAAGGTGAGAATAAGCTAAAGCCAAGTACATGAATACCCTTTACTTTCGATGTAACTCATGTACTAGACACCCAAGTTGGTGATTCACAAACCTTTTGGAGGTCACTTTCAGGGTCTCAGCATTTGAGGCAAAACGTCATCATCCTTCATTGTGGAACATTTTAGAGCTGAGACATGGCAAAGTCACCAGTTAACCCGATTTGGTGGTTCAGCTGCAAGTCACTGGCTGTGCCTCACCGACAATTGCCAGGACTGGCACAGCGCATGGGAGGCTCTGGGGTTGGAGGGAGTCCTTACGTGGTGTCCTTTAAAAATGAAGATGTGGCTGATGTAGTGTCTATTCACCTGCTTCTCTCTGCCAGTGCATCTGTCACCTCATAGCCTCAATTTCACTGGCATTCTTTGATCCACTTCATTTGTGAAATTACTTATTATAACTCAGAGATGGAATTAGTGATTATATATTTTTTTAATTCTCTCTTGTTTGATGCCCTAAGAAATTATGCTTACAATAGTTGAGAACTGTTTAACCATTGCACGCCTGCAGTTAGCCTTTCACAAATGATACGTAACTTTACTTTTCTCTCTCACTTAGTTGGTCTTGGGCTGGCTGTTTCATTTCATGTTGTTCCATGTGCAGAGCCAACTTTGCTGATGCTCCTGCACCTGTTTCTAAGGCCAAGCATCTTTTTCTTTGTCTTCACTTACTGTACATCTTGGTTCCAAACTTAACATCATGAATCAGATGCATAATTGCATCTCATTACTTAATTCACCAATCTCTGTTAGCTACAAAGCCAGGACAGCTTTTTTTTTTTGGGTGTTTTTTTTTGGTGTTTTTTTTTTGTTTGTTTGTTTGTATTTTTTTTTTTTTTTGGTTTTTTTTTTTTTTGCCTTTTATTATTAGCCATTATCTAATAAGACAAATCTTGACCAAATAACCTGAAAAAGACGTGAGCTAAAATTTGCCTAAGGAGTCCCCATAAATTCAGCTGTGTTAATACTGTGCATGGACATGGATGTTATTTAAAACAGAACATTGCAGAAGTAAAATTGGTTGCAGATCTTTCTTATCGATTTTGATAATTTCTCTGCCAAGGTTGCTGTAACTTGTCTTCTGTTCCTTTTCGCTTATGAAGCTTAGAGTTATCCCAGAATTAGCAAAGTCTGCATTTTCTCTCTTCCTTTAGCCTTTTCAGGCTGAAAGGATCTCTACATATCCCTACATCATTATGTGTGATATATGAATATGGATATTATATATAACATAAAAGAGATGGTGTTTGACAGATTGACTTTTTTTTTTTAAAGAGTGTTTTACTAACGTGCCATTCTGAAAAATGAAAGGTAACTGCTGAAGTATTAAAATACTATTACTTAAAAAAGAATATCCTTTAACACAATGCTACATAAGATAAGGATTCTAAGCTATCTCATCACTATGTTACGATAGGATAAACTGAGTAGGAAGAAGAACCACAGAATGGTTTGGGTTGGGAGGGACCTTAAAGGGGGTTCCAGACCCCTTGCAATCGGCAAGGACATCTGCCAGTGGATCAGGTTGCTCAAAGCAACCTGTCTCTGAATGCTTCTAGGGATGGGGAAATAACAGTACATTTGTGTTATAAAACTTCTATTGGAATGGCTGGTATAGATACACACACATCATTTCCCCACAGTTGTGGCGGTCCCAGACACAGGCAACATACTTCCTCTCTAATTTTGGCAGTACCTTTCTCAGTAGGCTTTCCTCCAGAGTTTTAGAAATGTCAAACTCCCATTACTATCTAAGCAATGTCTTACAGATGTGAAGCACTTACCTTGAAGAGTTGCATGTACTGTATTGCACTTAGTCCAGGACTATTTGTTTGACTGTTCGTGGTAGTGGTGAAAGTAAAAGTACAGGTATTTTTATGAACAGTGCCCTCTCCTTTGAAATGAGTTTAGTAGGTGTATGTACATCTGTTTGTGAGAGAAGTGTTTATGGGAATGGGGGAATAAAAGGTGCTGAGCAAGTTTCCCCTTACAGATGTCATAGCACCACGTCCTTGTTTTCCATTAGGCTTAACTGTAGCTATAATAGTGAGAATAAATTGCATTTGCACTTTGTGCTTGGCATGTATCCGTCCCTAAATACTTTTACTGTGCTTGATGTAAGCAACATTAGTTAACTTTGGTATAACTGTTTTAGTCAAACTGTTGTAGACAGTACAGATGCAGAGAAAGCAGCTTAAAACCACAAAACACACCTGGAATGGGGGAAAAAACATGTGTGAACATTATTGTCTGTGAATGCATGAATATCTACTGTTAGTGGAAGTTAATTTACCTTAGATCAGTATTAATTTATATCAGTAATAGTTTTAGTCAAGGATCTATCTGAAGGTTTCCAAGTATGTTAAATTCACTGAAGTCAAGGACGATTCTGATTTCTTAACAAATGGATTGAGTGGTGCCCAGAAGTTACTGAAAGACCCTTCTCTTAATGTTTTTATGGTCACTGGGGAATGTAATGGTTTTTAGAAATTCCCATATGGCTGAAGTAATGCCCCTTTCCATGTTGCAGGTGGACACCCAGTGTTTCTTGTAGGGCTCTACGTGCTCTGTTGTGTGCTCCGTGGAGATCTAAAGAAGTCTTCCCTTTCCTCACCCTAAATTTAGGCCATGGAGGATTCATGATGGGAAGACAGCAGGATGCATAACAGAGATAAATGGATTTGCTGAAATCCCAAAATGGATTTCAACCAATCTGAGTTTTAATCTGCTGGAGTGTGGGAAGGAAATCTATACTTCATTTTTGACTTGGTTGGTGATTTGAGCTTTCCATTATCTAAGCGGGTGCTGGTTTCTTCCACTCCTGTTGTCAGGCTCACCTACATGAACATGGTAAAGCTGTAGTAAGTGAATTGCTGTGCAGTGAGACACAAATGAATGGGCTGATATAGCAGCATATCTCAATGATAAATTTGTGGTTTGTGTCTTAATGTACATTACCATAATAAAAGAGCTTGAAGATCCCAATTTTGACAAGTGGATAAACAGCCTCAAACATGTGCATTGAATTGGTGGGTTTCTGAGTTCATTAGAGGCTTATGCTATGAATCATTACAAAAATGGAATTATTTCTCCACTTTATAACAAATTTTTTACAGATCATTATTGAGGTCAATGGCTTGAATGTTTGAAAAAGTATCTGCGTGGTTATTTGGAAGATCAATTTCTCTAAGGGGCAATTAAGTTAGTTATTTTTAAAATATTTCTGTAACTGTCACTAGTGAAATTGGAATATTATAAAAGGGAATTCTGTGACTGAACACAAAGTTGGAGAAAAGACTATGTTTGTTGTTGAGACAGACATGAGAAAGCAGCAATACATTATAACCATAAGATTCATGGTATCATCTAGAAGCTGTTCTGGCACTTCTCCTCAATCGATGAATATACTACTGTCCCTTTGTGCACTTGAACATGTCCAAGAGTTGAGTGAGTATTCAGAATAAAATTGCTTTTCTCTGTGAGGCAGCAGAAAATGGAGGTGATTTTTCACATTAGCACATTTGTGTGCTCCCTGGTGGTAATCTGGGAACTGGGGATTACATAAAAACCAGATTCCTTAGTGCTGTCCTGTCTTTCTTTTCTAAAAGAAAAGCTACTTGAATTTTAAGTGAAGGGGAAAAATCACCTCACTAAAGCAGAGTGGTGCTGACCCAGCACAGCAGTGTGGTTCATTAACAGAGGCTCAAAGCACTCCCATTTTCATATCAGCTTTCAGTAATATATGGGAACCTGCAAAAGCAGATAAGATTTATTATTTCATAATATGACCTTATCCTTTCCAGTGGCATATAAAAGATATTTGACAAAGCCTTGTTCAGTGTTGACTTTTCTCCTGCATGCATAAAAAGCAAACTGAAGTTTTAACTGCATGAAGTAACTTCTTGATATAAAGAATTGTTTGATAGGGAGGGTGAAGATGTTTCTATGACCATGGATTTTTTTTCTCTATGAAATCTGCCTGTATTTTGAATTATAATTAGTTAATAATGAGCCACATGCAGACTAAAATTAATGTGATCTTTTGTAGACTGCGGTGCAGTATTCTCTATAATTCATGAATATTTTTCATGTAATCACAGAAGACCTGAGTTTGCACAGGGCCTCTGGAGATGTGGAAATTTTTTCTACTTTCTCTACTCAAAGCATGGCCACTGGTAGCAGGTTGCTAAGCATAATGTTCCTTTGGGGTATGAGTATCTTGAAAGATGGGCACCCCGTGACCTTGCTGGCCAAATTGTTTGGTGTTTGACCAGCTTCTCAGTAAGTGTTGTTGTAGCAGGTAACCAGCAAATTTTTTATGCAAAGTTTAACTTTTTGGGAAGTGTTAATTTAAGATGGGCAGATGATACAGATTTATTAAACAAGACAAAAGGAGTTAATAAATAACTCTTCAGAGATGAGTAACATCTTCACTGTATTACTTTACTCAAAGGTACTTCCAGATGAAATCAGTAAAAATCCTACTGTCAGCTTTGGTGGTGCTTGGGTAAGATGAGAAGACGAGCTTGTGAAGGTAACTGTGTCACTGTAGTCTTTTGAGGACATGAATCAGGACACCTACTTCAGCAAGGTGTCATTTAATTTCAAATGTGGGCTTTTTCCTCTCAGCTGAGGAGGCTGTTTCATTTTATTTGTCAAAGTTGCACTGAATCCAATGAATTCACTCTGAGAAACTTCAATTTCATTTGAGCAACCCACATCTTCCTTTTCAAGCCTGTGTCAGTGTGTCACAGAGCCTGTTTTGGATGGAATGATCAATGATAACTTATTTTGTCATGGAATGAGTTAACTGATTTTTGCTGCAAAGCTTATGAGAACTGAAAAATACCAGGAATCATTTCTGTTTAGTAGAATGAATCCTTGAGGTCATTCTCAGGATATCAAAGCAAAGATCTTAATTAGGATAAGTTCCAGGTCTTTAAAAAATTGATTGTGATAGCTTAGGAAAAAAGATCTGAAGTATGCTGTTCTTAGCATTGTCAGAGCTGAAATTTTTGATTGAATTAGAAAAAGAGTTTTAATGGCTTTTTTTTTTTTTTTTTTTTTTTTTTTTTGTAGGCAGAAGAGACCGTTTTTATGTGCTGGTTAAAGAATTTCACTTCTTTCTTTTTTTCTTCTTTTTTTTAATAAGGCTTAATCTGTTGAAACCAGATAAAGAAGTGCACATAATTAAAATAACTCCTGCATTCCTCATTTGCATCAATCCAAGGTTTTCTTGTTACTGTGGAACTATAAATCCACATACATATATATATATACACACATATGGATTTTTATGTATTAATAGGTTTGTCATATATATTTTTGTAGAATTTCAGTGAAACTTGTGCAAAACACAAAAATAACCTAGTTCAGATGTCTGAACATTTAAAATTGTTGCAGATAATGATTTAGTTAGTTTGCTCCCATTATCAATTTAGCCTAATTTTGATCCTCAGGGAGAGAGAGGGGATCAAGCTGCCAAATGATACACATTGTTGCCAGGTTTTCCAGAAACTTTAGGTTAGTTGTTAGTCTTTCACTACAAGAAAGTAAATCTTTTGATCAGAAGAGAAGATTAATTTGGCAATGTCAGCCTTAAGCTGCATTTGTCGATGTTGCAGAACCACCACCTCGTTTGTGGTGGGAGCAATTTAGAGCTGAAATAATTTAGAGCTGAAATAATTGGTGTACTTAAGATGAAGCAAGCAAGGCTCTACAAAGAGGTCACTCATAGCTGCTGGCACTCTGCCTGGGGCTGGGTAGGAATCACCCTCACAGATCAGAGGGGGTGTCCATCCAATTCAATTCCAGGTTTACTGTCTGACAGCTGCTTCAGAAGAGCAAGTTAAGAAGCCTGTGGCACACAGCTAAGGGATAACCTGTCCCTGACCTAATTTTTAGTAGGTCTAGCTTCAACTCTCATGCAAGAAGACATTGCATCTCTTCTGGAATGCTTATAATGCATTGAAATTTATTAGTTGATATTTTTGTATACTGTTTATTTGCTGTGTAAAAACCAAACAAGCACCAAGTTCAAGCACTATTTTTCAGTTTCATTCACTGACACTTTAATCTCTGAGAGGGACTAGAAATTCCTAGTCGATATTTCTCGTGCAATTTATTCTTGCATCATCTTGTGCTTTGCGTGACTTCCTCTGCCTCGGTGCCTGCCGTGCTGTCCGGCAGGATAGCGATCAGAGAGGGGTCATGCCAGGTTGGAGAAGGGAAAGTGATTCCTGCTCTGGCATGCAGCTTATGTCATGCATACAAGTCAAGAACAGCAGCAGCATGAGTCACTTGCAGGCAGATCTCTAAGGTAAGAGAATGCTTGTGCTTTATTCACTTCAGTGAAAACACACCATTCTGCCTGTTCCCTGCATTATTTTGTTTGCTGCTTTTGAGGTGCAAAGCATACAAACTCTTCCTGCATGGTACCACTTCCCAGGAACCAACCTGGAACAACAATATCACATGTATGTTCTAGTTACAGAATAGATTGTAGAATAAATGGTGGGCCTGATATGTAGATTTTTCTTTTAAGTGGTATCTTTCCTGTGAACAGTGTATTATAAAATGATTACTGTTGGCAAGAGAAAATAAAAGAATGTTGAAGAGTGTATAGAATTTCTGTTACTGATACAAGAGTACAGTTGGTCACTTGCTATAATTACTTTATACTATAAAGCACCTATTCTATCTAGCTTCACTGTGATTTTCCTATAGCTCAGTTTGATTTATGGTACATACTGAGCCCTCTTGCAATGCTGCTGTGCATTAGTATGAGCATAAATCTTTTATTTTCTTTTTGAATTTGACATTTTTGCTTACCCAGACTTGCCACTAATAAATTCACAATATCCTTTGCATGTGTTTTCCAAGAGTCAAGCCCATGGTGGCCAGCTATGTTTTGTTCTCATTATAGGTGTTAAAATGATGAAAGACCCTATTCTTAAGCTCCCCTGCCCTGGATGAATCTCAGCACCTGATTGTGTAATGCTTCTCTGGGCCTTTTAGTCCCTATAAAAAATGAGGGGAAATTATATATGGAAATGAATATGAAACAGTTTGGTGAGGTTTGAGGTTCTTTTTTTACAGCTGTTTGTCCTGCCTATACTGCATTTGAGCAGTGATGCAGTAAAGGTGAAGGGTAACCTGGAAAACTTGAATGCTTTAAAAGTAGTTGGAGAGGGAAAACCTTTGGCATCTGGAGCAGAAAAGGCAGACTTAACAGACACATTTCCAGCTTCCTAATCAGCAGTAACAGCATGCTGCTGCTAAACCAGCTTGGTTCTTTATTATTTATGGTGTACAAGTTATTTTAAAAGAGCTTCATAATAACAGTCCCATTTCATTCCTGTCTTTTCTATAACTGCTTTTCCTCCACCACTTCATTTTCAGCCCCAGTGTTTCAATTGCGTGGCACACCGAGAATTACCATTCTCCTCTGGTTTATGGTGAAATATGTTCATGCTTGGTAGCAAAAGCGCATTGTGTGTAGATCCAAGGTGATATACTTTGTCTCTCACATTGGTTTTGAATTTGCTGGTTTTAAGAATGAGTGGATGGTGTGTGAGCCGAATGCAGCATTGGGAGGATGTAGTAGCATGGCCAAATCTATCACTGACTTTACTAAGTGACAGAGGCAATGCTGAGGCAATCAGTGCAACTGTCTGCTGTGCCTGCCAAGTACCTACCACTTACATTATGTGCCAAAAATGCTTTCCACAGCTTGCCATATATTTGCTGCAATGACTTTAGTCAAATGTGGGTGCTGGAGGAAAATAGCAAGGAGTAAGAAAACCAGTTTGGGAGTTCAGTGTGAAGCTGCCACTTAGAAAGGGATCAAATTATGGACCCTCTCTGTATGGTGGGTTTGAGCCTTTAAAAATATTAAGCAGGGGATTAATGGGTTTGTCTCTGGACCTTCTGCTTCAGCATGAACTCCAAGTCTTCTCGTGCTAATCATTTGGTCTCTTGTTGTCTCTCCCATAACACTTTTAAGGAATTTTATTTTCTCCCTTCTTATATTACCTTCCCTCTACAACTTACCATTGATTCTGTTTGGCTAAAAATAATATTAGAAATACCCTTATCCTAATGAAAATGATTGAAAAAGTACTTTTTTTTTTTTTTTTCTGGTCACCTTCCCCAGAGATTTGTTACAGCCTGGGTTTAGTTTTGGCTGTAGTATAGAAACAACTTTCTTGGGAGTTTTATGTTATCTGTCCCTCACCTTTGTGGTTATGAGAGTCCCGTTTCCTCCCCGTTCTACTTGCCCTTTGAAAACATGGACTGTTATGTGTTTCAATATCACTACCTCAGCAATTTATGGTAGATTTGCTTGTTTTCTTCTGCCATGCCAATGCTAAGCAAAAAATCAAAGTGCTTTCCCTTTTGCTAGAGACTGTCCATCTACTTTATAACTCTTGGCAGGGACAAACTCCTCCCAGATGTGACAGTGTCTGGATCTCCAATCATCCTTTCCCCAGCTCTTTGCTAGAGGGGGCCAGTTTGATATCTGCATAGGGATGCTGCTCTTCACTCACTTGGCACTTGGTCCCCTCAATCCCCAGTCTGAACCTGGCAGTGCCTGGGAAGGCTGTGCCTGCGGCTCTGGAGAGCCACACAACATCTGTGGAGTGGTGGCACCATGGGTTCTGCCCCTTTATCCCTTAATAGGAAGAGTCGTGACAACTCCTGAGGGATCCAAGGTCTGCCCACCTGTCCTCTCTCCTAGACGTCTCTGCCATCCAGGATTTGTGAGTGAAGACCAAATGAGTGGATTTGATTACAGTAAGAGTTAAATAGCTGGTAGGAGATTGAAAATGAAGTTGCAAGCTGACCTTACCCTGGTGTTGCTGCCAGCCCAGTAACTGGCAAGTCCTTCCCAGGCTCTGGAGTGTGTCCTACTGCTTTGCTGGCTGTATCCTGGCATGTCCCACTGTCAGACCACAAGCTGAGCAGCTTGCAGAGTCTCATTGCTTGTGAGGGACCCCCAGCTGCCATTCAGTCAAACTGCCAGCTCAGAGCAGGTCTGGGTAAAGCAGAAAGCAGAATTTAAGAAGCAAGAGATATACCAACAGATATATATGATTAATATAACGCCCTTGGCTCTGCCCAGAGATCAGGCATGACAGTCAACTGGAACAAAAGGGGCTGGGAGAGGGGATTTTGACCTGCATTAACACTCCCTCTGTGCTGATCACTCGATTCATGGGACACCATCAGAGACAGATGAGAGACAAGTTAGTGGAGGTGAAGGAGAGCAGGAGAACTCACTAAACTGGAAAATTAAAAACAAATGCTTGTTTGTGTACTGTGTGTTAAGAAAGGAATGGAACAATACAACCTTGTTCAACTAAGAGAAGAGAGGGCTCCAGGGAAACTTTAGTATCTTCCAGTAGCTAAAGGGGCTCCAAGACAGTTTGAGAAGGACTTTTGACAAGAACATGTGGTGAAGAGCAAGGGGAAATGGCTTTAAAATGATGGAGGGCAGGGTTAGATGAGATATTGGGAATAAATTCTTTATTGTGAGGGTGATGAGGCCCTGAAACAGGTTTCCCTGAGAAGCTGCAGGATGCCCCATTCCTAGAAGTGTTAAAGGGCAGGCTGGATGGGGCTTGGAGCACCCTGGTCTAGTGTAAGGTGTCCATGCCCACAGCAGGGGATTGGAACAAGATGATCTTTGAGGTCCCTTCCAACCCAAACCACTGTGTAATTCTATGAATATAAATGAAGTGAAAAAACATCATCACATGTAATTCTTGAAATCTGAGAGGTTTTGCTTCTAGCACTTGGGGTATTCAGGTATCGGCACGTATTAATTTCAATGTTTTTTTATTTGCATTAATTGAGACCATTCCAAACTTTCTTTTTCACTTATTGCTTAAATTTGCAGGCTTTCTTAAAATTGGAAAAATGCTGATTAATCTCTGTGTTGACACATCATAGTCATATCCAAGTCATAAGATCAGGGGCATATCATAACAAGGGATTGGATTTGAGCCATTCCCAGGTATCTGCAGGGTGCACTTGATATGACACCAATAATTTTGTATATAAAGCTTTGTGATGGAAAGAACCCTACTACGTTTTCTAATCAAGGTGTAAAGTTACATTTGAATCCATTGATTCATTATGATGTAATGTAGACCTGATTTAGTTTATATTGTTTATTGCAGAAATATACAGGTAGTGTGTAAGATATAAACACTGCAAAATCAGTATAAACACAAGTAGGACCTTGTCAAAACTACCAAAAGAGAATGGTATGATATTTGGAAATGGAAAAGTTGAGCCCACAAAATAACAGCTGTTTTTATCTTTAATGTCTCCAGTTGTGTTGCAGTGAAAACAAAATCTTTGAGCAAGAAAATAATTTCCATTAACTTTGCTCAGTGTTCTGCAAGGAGTTACTGATGTGAAAGAAATACTGAAAATTGCTAATAATTTCCTTTAGATCTTGCTTAAGGAAAAGAAATACTGCTTCTGCAGTTAAAAGGAGCGGATAAGTAGAAGATAAGTTACCAAGGAAATATTCTCCAACAGCGCTTGGGATCCCTTCTCCTGCTGAGCTGTGGGCGAGAGAAGTGTTTCCACAGCCAGTTCTTCCATCTGTACTCCAGCAGGCTGGCAGCCAGGGATAGAGCCTGATCAACAGCCTCAAGGGGATGTGGCTTACCAATGAGCCAATGAGTAATCTGTTTGGCTGTTTTGTGTTTTGTAGATTGATTTAATTTTTTTTGGTCCAACTCGAAATTGCCAGAGTAGCAGCCCACCTGCCAGTAGTCCAGCCTTTGCCAAATAATTTGTGCTGGCGTCCTAATTATCTGGAAAGTCCAATTCAAAAAAAAAAAAAAAAAAGAGTTGCAGACAGGAGAAGAAGAGTATTGAAGACATTTTGAAACTATTTCTCTGACAGGAAAAGATTCTATTTCATTTCTGCCTGCTGGGAATGCACATTACTTCCCTACACAGTGTATGGCCTGCAGTGGGGTGCAAAGCAGTGATTTCAGCTGAGGAGACCTTGATGGAAGCTCTCCAAGAAAAAAAAAATCTGTGTACTTGCAGGCCCATGAGGAGTGGGTTGGATGGTTTGGTAGGTGGCTCTCTTTCCTGTGAAGTCTGTCTGTCCCTCAGCTGACTGGGCACAACATGGGGGCTTGGGTTTACTGAGATGGTGCAGCTCAGAATTGTATTAAATAACAAGAGAGTAGATTGAATTCTAGGTGAACTGATCATTTTTGCTGACAGGCGAGCTAGGAAATTGGAGTAAAAATGATGTGGATGTAGAGAGATAAGTAACAACAGAAGATGGCAGATGGGTAGAATCATCCAGCCAGCGTGTTCTGCAGAAGGTGGGTCACTCTGGAAACTGAGACACGCCAGGAGGCCAAAGACTGGGATGCTTTTGGGGTTGTGGAGAAAGGAGTTCAGTCCTGCCTTATCTTTCATAATGCTATTCTATCATCTTTAGATGTCAGATGTTTTGTTCTGGTGTCATGAGTCCAAAACATTCTTTAGAGAAGGAGGTGTTTTGTAGCAGATTTTAGCACTTGATTGTTTGCAGAAACCCTAGTGATGTTTTATATTTGGTTGTTCATCGCTTTACATTAAAGCAGGAGCTCAAGGGACATGTCCCACCTAGAGACAGAATGATGGCAGCCAAGACAGCTGATGCCTCCAGGCAGAATGGAATGAAGGTCTCCTGGCCTGGATGGTGCTCTGGGTTTCTGGTGTAACATCTCCCTTGAAGAGCTTCTCATGCCTGTGTGATTCAGTACAAGCAAGCTGCAGTCTACTGACTTCCTTTCAAACTTCTGTTCCTGTTTACTTTGGACAGAGCAAAGACGTTCTGCAGCCAGCAGGACCTAGTCTTTGGTACATGAAGTTTTCCAAATAAATGTCTAAGGCTCATGCTGTGGCAAACCTTCTGGCACGTGAACAAAGTTTTTTAGGCCAGCTTGTACAAGCTTGGCAGTGTATACAATTTTGTGCAGTTGGGCTTAGCCAAATGCTGTATTCAGACTCTGCAAAGTATTTAAATATGTACTTAACTTCATTGCAGTTTAGCAAAACAGGTAAGAAACGTAATGCTTCGTTCAGGGGTGGGCTGTAGTGCAGGAATTTAAGTCATTTCCACAATCAAAGCTTATGTTGTTTCTCAACAAAGGAAGAAAAATAGCAACAGAAACTCCTCTTCGAATTCACAGTTATTTAGTTGCTACAGTAAATATAGCCATTTCAAAAGACTTATTATGAGACTAATGTAGCTGATAAAAAGCATTTACATTTCAAACATGGAGAGCAATTAAGACATGTTCTAAGGGAACATTCACTTTTTGGAGAGCAGTGGGACTTGGGTTGCAGTGATTATCATGTTCTTTTTCTCACTGCATTGCTGGCTAACACGGCTGTTTGTTGCATGTTGGTTTTTGTGAACAAAGTTATATTTGATGATTTCTTTTGTTTGCATGAATTTATGGAGTACACTTTACCAACATTTCCAGTTGCACTCTCTATTGGGTAGTTTTCTTTCAGTGTGTTTCATTTGTATGCCAACATTGCTTACAAATAGTGTAGCTTGTGCATTACTAGTCATTATAGGATTGGTTTTAAGATTCAGCATTTTCATTGCTTTTGCGAGTCTGTTTTTTCCTTTCTTTTCCATTTGGCATCATTATGTGCTCATGATTATTACCTGCATAAGTCAGCTAAGCACTTCTTTGCTTGAATGTTAATCTTTGTCAATTCTTCACCCACTAAGTGTGAAGGTAATAGTATTGCTAACTGGTTTCTGTGAGGCTGCATGCTGAAAAACGTTTCACATTAACAGGGAAATTGAAACTGTAGCTAATGTATTGGTCAAAGTTGGTAAGCTTTCTAAAGGCTTCTTGCGGAGAAATCCTGTGGCAATTATCCTAAAGAATACACAATGTATGTAGTGAGCTATTCAGACTGGAAATTCAATGCTTTACATGCCATTTGGGGTGCTGATTTCATCACTCTCCCTCTTTCGGACACTGGAAGGACTATTGGTGGAGTAAAGTCTCATTCAAACAGAATAAAAGACACTGTAATTTTGTTTTGTCCTGTAATGAATGATCCTCATGATTCAGTGCATGGGTCATGCTTGCATCCTGCAGACAGACTTTGGTTTTCTTTATTTTTATGTAACTGGAGGGTTTTAAAGCTTTCAGTTTTCAACTCAACAGAGAATACTGAAAATCCTTACATTTCACCTGCATGTTTTTAAATTTAAGGGCTATGTTTGCTCCTGCATTACTAAGGCTGAATTTGGCTTTCTGTATAACATCTGTGTTCCTTCTGTCTGTCTTTTAGCTGTCTATGTAAGCCAGTTGTCTGAAATTTTACATGGATTTGAGTTTTCCCCTGGGGAAGCTGGGGAAAAATGAGAACAAGAGGTACAATCTGTCCATCTTAAAGTTAGCAGCAAAACTCTTGTCATAAAGGCACAATATCATCCTGGTTTGTGCGCTGATTCTTTTAGATGTTCAAATTAGCAAATTGGTTAACATAGAGATTGCAAATTGTTTTGATAAATTTTGTAGACTAAGCCTGCATTCATTGCAGGAGTCAGAATCTCTAGAGGCAGCAGGATGTAAGAAACTGGATGTTGTCCTCAACTCTTCTTTAAAAACAAACCTGAAACCAAGAAAACCTATGGAATGAAATGGATGCCTGTTCAACTGTCCAGCTGTGGGCTTTTATGCCAGACCTCTGCCACTTCAGTTGTTAGAATAACTGGAAGCTACAGGCTGATGGGTAGGGAGAGGATTCTGGGACATGGAGGTAGGGAAGCAGAGGGAGAAGTAGTATAAAATGAACTTGAATGGTTTCCTGCCAAACAGGGGTTTTGTTTTGTTTTGAAATAAAGCTTTGGGTTTTTCTAAGCTCTGTCTGTGAAGTTTTTAAAGTAAAATGCAATATCTTTCTAGAAATATCTTCTGGTAAGCTTCAGTTATATACTACGTAATAAATATTCCCCACCAAAGTACTATGAATGTTTTACAGTATGGTCAGAATACATTATTATAGTGGTTATTTCTGGGTTTGGACTGCTGTAAACTTTTATAAATGTAATTTGCCTTGCAGGCATGGAAAAGGAAAGAAATTCAAATGTATGGTTACTTCAGCAGCTGTGGGTTTCTCCTTCAAACTTCACCGTTTATGCTGTGGATGCTATATGGATCAGTGCCCAAAGTATCTTAAGTATTTTGGCATTCCATGTGCATGCTGAACTGTGGCGTGACGGAGCAGCTCCGTGGAGCTCTGAAAGGAGGAGCCTCAGGGATTGTAGGAGAGCCTGGTCCTTTTTTGTCAGGGCAGTGTGCAGAATCGTGATACTAATTCAGCTCTTCAACACGGCAGCATGTTTTGCTTAAGTCCATAAAACAAAGAATAATAATCAGGTCAGGTACACGCAGGCATTTTGCAGTGAGCAATAAACAAAATAAAACAGACCCCTGGATGTTGCCAAGAGGAAGGAAAACCAGCATTATCTGTGCATGGCAGAGAGAGACGTGGTGTCAGGTAAGAATGCGCAGGCTTGCCCTTCTCTCTGTACCTGTTCTCCATAGTCTGAGCAAAAAAGGAGATGGCAGCAGTAGGAACACAGTGAGAATTTTCAACATATTGAGTAAGGACCAGATGATGATATGTCCAACAACTTTTGCCCCATAGACAAAGACTTTCAGTCAACTGGCAATAGTCCCAGTAATCCCCTTAAACTGCCTCCTAGCCCCTAAGAGCTAGCACCTAACAAGGCCACAGCTCTCCCAGTACCTCCAGGAGTGGGCTTTGGCATGATTTTGGCATGACAAATTTAGCACTAGTCTCATTTACCTACACAGGCTGGATTGATGGCTGGATGACAAGGAGTCACAGTCATTAGTCTGACCCTGAATTTAGAGGATTTTGATCAGCGTTATTATGCAATGACAGCTTTCTTTGTTTGCTGCAGTTCTCAGCTGGACCTCCAACCACTGGTTTTCAGTATTCCCCCTCCCCCTTTCTTAAAAATCTGCTTCCAAGAAGTCCCTTTAGAAGGGATTAGAACATATGAGCAACAAGTAGTTGTGAACTGATTTTCAGGATGCTGAATGCAGTACCCATGTGGAATCTGCAGACTCTGTATCTTTTCTCTGTCAGCTCCTACAAAAGAGAAATGCGTCTTTATGTTGGACTTAGCAAAGTTCTTTTGACATGTAATTTCCAAATTTCATTGAGACAACATATCAGATCTGGGCTGAGAACAGGAAAAATGAAGATTTGGAGTTGTTTTTGGAGTTCTGTTGAAATATGGTCTTTCACTTCATTGCAGCAGCTTGTCCCTTCAAGGTCAAGAAAGCTTACTGCTTGCTGGTTGTTAGCATATCAACTGGCAACAGAGCTGAAAGGTAATCTTACAGCTCAACAGGGATTTTCCAAGATATTTACAGTATTTTTAGGCTGTTATCAGGAAGAAATATATGTTTAAAAGAGACAGGTATTCAGAACAAAAATTGGAAAACAACTGTGCTCCTAAACTAGGTGTTATTTAATTTTCTTTAACTTAATCTCACAGTATGATCTGAAGAAAAAAAAGAATATTGTATTTATCAAATTTGTTCTAAAATTTTTTGGAGAGGAGAGGTGGTAATGCTTAGAGACAATATTTTTGGTAAGGTAACATGAAATTGAAGACTTCAAAGTTCAGAATTTCCTTTCATTTTTCACTGTTGGTTTCAGCTTTGCTTTGCGTCCACTTTCCCTCCTACTTACAGGCATCCTTTTGAAGTCCTGATTTTATTCCTAGATGCAGCAAAAAAGCAACTGTGATCATATTTCCTGACAGATCTTGCATTAAAAAAGGCATTTTCTGCTGCAGAGCATTCCTGGTGCAGTCAGACCCCCGAAAAGTCACAGCCATTTGCATGTTCCACTACACACTTGTAAAAAAGTAGTTATCCAGTAAAAACTCTCCAGGTAGTGCACCATTTCTTGTTTTCTGCAGTTGCTAGGTATATTAGTAGCATAAAAAAAATCCTGTATCCATTGTAGTTATTAATGAGCATGTTGTCTCCTAAGATGAATTAGAGTGGCATCTAAAAACTCCTGGCAGAATACTGGAAATTAAAGTCAGTACCAAAAAAAAAAAAGGATACTTATGGTATGCACGCTCTTTTTTTTGTCCTCTAAACGGCCCAGCCTGAGAAGGCTGAACATTTTAATTATCTATACTACATTTACCTCATATTTAATTTTTTGTGTTATTAATGACCAAAATATTGCACATATTTAAAGAAAACCTAATATCTGATATCCTTACTTGATATTTGTTGTGAAATTCTGTATCTTACAGATCTCCAGTGTTGTTAAAAATACACATAAGGGGAAAATAGTGCTATATTAGAAGCATACTTTTATACACAATATTTTAGAAAATGTGTATTATATTTTATTTTAATATAATAGATAATTGTTATTTTAGCAATTTATATTATCTCCTTGATAATGTGCAATGGTGTAGTGATACATTTAGTCCTAGCAAGGTTTACTGAAACTGGTTTTTGCTTACATGATACGTAACATATATATGAAAGAAAAATTAGATATTATATTATTAGTAATGATATATAATCAATATATCAGTTATTCTATTAAAATCATATATGATATAGGAACATTTCAGAAGAGAAGAGTAGAATTGTATTTTCATGAGATGAAGGCTAGAAAAGGCCGTATTTGATGTGCGTGCTGAGTTAATTTGAAGGCATTTAGTTACAGGTCCAGCTTTGTAATCATTAATAATCTTCCATTATTTCATCTTTTTATTATTGTTGTTCTTCTCTGATATTTTTTTCACATTTGCCCATCATGCATCTGATTCTTACCTGTAAGTTTTTTTAAACTCTTAATTCTTTAAAGACAATCCTTTATTTTCTGCTTCTTACTTCAAACTACATGCTGGAAGAGCACAGAGATTATATTGCTGGATTCACCACTACACAGAGCACATTTTCTTTTCCTCTTAACTTCTAAGGGACTTCAGCTGACTTTAATAAAATAATAGGGACAGCTAAGATTTCCTGCCAGCCCCTCCTCCTTCCTCCAAGTCCCAAGAGCTTGCTTTTTCACTAAAACATAAATGGAATGTTTTGGAAAAGGAATTTGAAAGCTTTAGCCATCATTTCTTACCCATTAGAGGTATAAGGAATTGTTTGGTATGTTTTCAATAGGCAGAGAATGAGGCTGGAAAGGCTGATTTGCCAGGAGATTGGTCAAAATTGCAATAATCATACAGAAAAAAAACCAGTTTTTTTACCAGATATAATCTTAGACATAGATTCAGCAAAGGGAAAGACTAGTCTACAGCAATCTGCTACAGCTAAAGATGTGAGAGATCTTGACAGCCAGTATCATAATCACTCAAAATATTACCCTGGTAGTTATAAATTCTTTCCTAAAGATGCCCAGTCTCTCTATAGATCAGCTGAGAAAGTAGGATCTCTTTTTTCAGGTTCCCTTTCCAAAGAGTTTATGCAAATCCCAGGCTCCAAATGGCAATTCTATATATTTTTAATCTTTGTCTGGGCTCCTGCCCTAGTAGTTATTTTGGTATGTTTTTTAGCTGCCTGTTTTTTAGCTTTGCAGTTAACTGTGCACTGAGGCAAACAGACCACAATAACAACTCTCTGGTTGTTAGTCATGTCCATCCTGCACCCTTTGCAGACAAAAGAAGTGTACACGTCACTTCCCCAGTTTGGATAATGAGGTTTTTCTGTCAGCGTATTCACCAGCAGACGCCCCTCTGGCTGCTACAGCTGCAGTCTGTGTGGGCTGGCACACGAAGCCTTTGTCATAAGATCTCTGGTGTGTGGGTCTTGCTTCCAGGAAAATGATGTATAGGTTCTTTTTCCACCCCCCTGTAATTAAATCAGCCCGTGATCATGATTGAATTATTGGTCTGACTGAAGAAAATCCATCTTCTAGCAAGTTGCTAAAGTAGCAGGAATGATTTCTGTTGTCCCAGGAATTAACCAGAAAAAAAAAACCAAAACTCATAGACTTTGGGCAGTGATATACTGACAAATTAAGTCAGAGCAGGCTTTGGTATAACCATGTTCCTACTAACACCCAAAAGACAATGACATGGTAGAAGAAAGGTAACTCATGCAACCATCTTCAGAGAAGGGACAACTTAGATTAAACTGCCTAAAAATAGCTCCAGGAAGTAACCTACAGAAATAGGTTAATTAAATAGTGAATGGGCATTGGGAGAACAGACAGGGACTAATGTGATCATTAAGTTGACTCTGTGCTAAATTTATTCAGTAGCAGAATTCAATTTTTTTCCCAAGGTTAAAAAATTATAATTCAGGAGTGCAGAGAGTTGTAGGGCAGCTTACGTCAATCTCCATTCTCTTCCACTCCCCAGCAGAAAGCACATTCCTTTGGGAAGGAATATATAATAATAGTGCATTGCACAATTAAAGCTGCAGGATTTTCTGATTATTATTGTCATTTTTAAATGGATGTATTCTATGAAGTGTTGCCATACAACAGTCAGATTACAGTGATGGGTCTGATGAAACCTACTGTGTCTGTAGCTCAAGACAATGAGAAAATATTTTGGGAGGAATGTCAACATTTTGAAGCTATTCCCATTTTACCCTGTTCATTGTTAGTTTTTCTGAGGTATTTTGCTTTAATGGCTGAAGCTGGGGGGTGTTGATGGATATAAAGCCTGTAAACTTCAGCTGCTGATATAAGCTTAGTGATCTTTATGCCTGTCTTTATAGTTGAACTCATGAATAATAGATCAGGTGAGGAAAATGCAGTACTCTCAAGCCTTAGGCAGCCCAACCTGGCCAAACTCAAAGACAAGAGAACAGTGGGAGATAAATAATCATTTTGCCAACTTTTTCTCAGCTTATTTTTACTGGGATGTTCTGTTTTTTTGCTGTGGACCAGTCAGCAGCACATCAGCTTCAGCTTTGGTGTATCAACTAGCTGTGGTGTACGTGTTCCCTGCAAGGGCAGTGCTGGCCATGATGTGACCATGTACTGATCCCACATCTCAAACTGAAGAACACATCTATTAGAAGAAAGCTCCCTAACTGGTCTTTTACCTGGCCACAGCCTCTGTGAGGAGGAGGAGGAGGAATAACTGGAGTTTGGTGTCTCTGCAGCACTGGTGATATTCAGTCTTGCAGACAGGATCCAGAAATGTCTGGAAGAATTGCTTAATGCCTTCTAGGGTAGAGAGGGAGAGGGAAAGCTTTATAGCATGAGGCTTCAGAACCAGAGAGACAAAAGAGATTTTGCAGGTAAGCTTCAACCTGCAGAGACATTTTCCTGAAACCTGGTATTTACTCTGTGTTGCTAAAATGAATGAAATGCCAATGGCAAAGGCAAGAGGCGATGTACTGGTGGTAACTTGGATGTACTTAGTGAGGAGAGCTGGGAAAAAAACCCAACTTGTGGATATGACCAAAATTAGAAATAGGCAGGTGGGACGTTTTGGTTTCTCAGAGCAGCATTGGGGTTGACTATTAAAACTTCTGATAGTCATCTCTCCAGCAGAAGTCCTTGTGCTCTGTTGCTGTGTCACCTTTTAATCCTTGGCCCATGACTCTGGCTACTTCCCTAGGGCACGCGCTCTGGGGTAAGAGCCAGTCACCAGCTCAACCTTCCAGCCTTGGATGACTCCACAGGCAAGGGGCTGCTGAGCTGAGGAGCTGCCTGAGGCTCTGTGTTTCTGCTTTGTTAGGGAAACAGGTTTTTAATGCGTGGAGTTTTTTTGTAAGCTAACATGATTATGTTAATGATGTACCTGATTGATGTTGGTAATTTATTACATCATGCAAATGACTCTATGAAGCCCCAGCCTTGAGCTTTGCTATGAGGGCAGACTGCAGAGAGAAAGGACTGACTAGATAAGCTGCTCAGAGAGCTTTTATATATTTCTAAAATATATAAATTCAGAAAACTCTTACAGGTGGAACGCACAAGGCTATTTCTGCACGAAGTTTGATTAGCAAAGTGCAGCTAGTGTGGGAAACTTCCAAAAAGATATTAGAGGTCTTTTACAGAAAGAAACAGCAAAGGAGAAAATCTGCAAGCATCTGTTTGATAAAACATAATCCAGCTGGGGTAATTAGATCCCAGTAGGATGACTTCTGGTTTTATTTGTCTCCAACCAAAGGTTGATTTACAGTAAGATGTCATCACTTCGAGAGGGAAAATGGAATATTTAATAAAGATCAGGGTAACAAAAGCAAGTTAATTTTGAATTTAGGGTGTACCAAAATGTAAATTAATTCTAAAGTTTCTTGCCTCTGTATTCTGCTAAGGTGAAAAGATTTTTTCCTTTTGTTTGTTTGGGGTTTTTCGGTTGGTTTGATTTGTTTTTTTTAAGTGGCTGAATGTTTTCTTTGATGCTCTGTTAACCAGACATTGTCTGTGCAAAAGCATTTCTCACTGTGAGGGTTGCTTGTATTGCACTGTTATTATAGGAAGGCAGATAATGTGGCCAGTGTTTATTAATGAGCAGCTGATGGACACCATTTTACTACTAAAAAACCCCAGGAAAATTATAGAGCTTTGCAGACCCTGTGGAAGATGTATCTGATCAACTAGTTTGCTGATGATTGAAGTCACCAGAAATAGCAGAATTCCAGTCCATGTTGCTGAGGCTGCTGCTTAAGATGCAGTGGGACATCTCAAAGTGAGACTTCACACCTCTGGAAAAGAAATCCTTGAGGCAGTAATGTGAGTAAAGCAAGTGTGTGTATGGAACTGAAATTCTTGTTCAATTGTTACAGAAAAACTATTGCTTTTAGCAGAAATTCAGGAGTGACTTGTTTCCTGTGTTTTTTGTTCCTGAGCTACTTGTACCTCATGAATTCATGTTTGCTCTTAATGTTAAGTTCTTTTGACTATAGTTTTGAAGTCAACATGTTGAAATTGTAAAGAAATCATTTATTTCAATAGTTGAAAATGGGAAAACCGTCTGCTGTTGGGAGGCAGTTGTATGAGGGATGTTTAGCAGGGCTGAGAGCAGTGTTTCTGTGCTTTGAAGGCTGCCTGAGCATCTCAGTCTGTGGGACACATATCCCCACATGGTGCTGGGTCAGTAATCACACTGTCAGTCTGAAAATAAAACATGGGGTTTGGCAAGAAGCCTGTTTCCTCTGCACTGCTACTGTTGATGCACAAGCTCAGATTCCATTTCGTCGCTGCTGGGAGCAGGAGTTGTCTGCACCAGCGATGGAGCAGTGCAGTCGTGTGATGAGCTACAGGCTTGCGTTCTAGATCATGAAAACTCAGGGAAGAGTGTGGGCTGTTTGCAGAATTTCTTCTGCTGATCTAGCTTAAAAAAGCTGAGTATAAGGGGAGTTCATCAGCAATCAAAAGAAATGCCCAGATTTTTGCCCCAGCTGCAAATTTCTAGTAAAAAAAAAAAAAAAACAAGCAGACAAAACATCCCCGATGCATCAGGCAGCTGCATTTCCAACTCTGATACTGATTTTTTTTCATTTCACATTATTTTTCATTTCACTTTTTTTTTGTGAATACACTAGGAAATGAAGCTTTTTCATTTTCAACTGTGGTTTGATGATAACAGTAAATCTGTTCCAGGTCTCTTAATGCTGCAGAAAGGCTGCTACAGCCACGTGCTAAACAGTACTGGTCTGGCATAAAATCATTACACTGGTTCAATTTCTAAAACCTTATCATATTAGGTGTTACATATCTGCACCTCACTAATTTTTTTCTAGATTAAAATTTGTCCTCTATAATACAGCCAGCTCAAAGCCAACAAAAACTTTGTATATGGGGTTATGTCTCCTTCATGAGAAACACAGTCATGAGCCCATCTGAATCACAGTAAACTTTATGCCACTGATGTATCCACATGTTCACAAAACCTTTTCTGGAGTGTGTTTTGTGACTGTAGGAATACTTGGGAGAGTGGGGAAGGCCCAGGAAGCTTGAGACACTCCCTTCAGAAGATGCTTAGAACTACCTAGCTCATGCAAATAACATGAATTGTGTTTTTATAAACGGAACGAGTTAGGGTTCAGCAGAAAGAAATGCATGAAACTGAAAAAAAATATATTCAATGCAGAGTAAATACATGAAGAACTGTGAAACAATCTTAATTCTAGAGTTTTGTCACTTTTGGATACATTGGCAGCCCTAAAAAACACTTTTAGACCTCTTTTTGTATACAGAGTATTATTACAGTAGATCCCAGGAACTAAATGATGTAATAGGTAGCTCAGAGAGCATATCCTTCTAGAAATGTACAGGAGATAGAGATGGCTGAATAAAAATTGTTTTGTTTGTCAAAGGAAATACCTTGGGAAGTTCGAAAACACTTTTGTTTGGAAGTGGTCTTGACAACACTTGTTTCTCCCACTTCTCCCTCATCTTTAATGTCATGGCATGCTTTTATAGCAAAGCCTGTTTATATGTAAATAATTCCTTGATGGAGAAATTGCCTTAGTCAATATGCAGCAGCCTTCCTAGGGCTCACAGGTTTTACAGGGCCAATAAAATCTTTTACTGTGGTATGCTGCAGATGGGTTCATTTGAGTGGCATATTTGTAATATTTCAGTCCTTGAAAGTCATCACCCAGCAACTAAGACCCGCAGAGCCACTCCCTCACTAGTGGGTTGGGGGAAAGAATCAGTAGAGTACAGTGAAAAAACTCCTGGGTTGAGATAAGCCCAGTCTAACAGGAAAATCAAAAGCTGTGCACACAAAGCAAATCAAAACAAGTCATTTATTCATGGCTTCCTCTGGGCAGGCAGGTGTTCAGCCATTCCCAGGAAAGCAAGGCCCCATTGCACATAATGGTCACTTGGAAAGCCAAACATCATCACTCCCAATGTCCCCTCCATCCTTCTTCTTCCCACAGCTTTATAGGCCGAGCATGCTGTCATGTAGTCTGGAATATCCCTTTGGGCAGCTGGGGTCAGCTGTCCTGGCTGTGTCCCCTCCCAACTCCTTGTGCACTCCCCAGCCTTCTTGCTGGTGGGGTGGTGTTGCCCTGTTCTTTTAAAAGTTTTAAAGTTCTTTTAAAAGTTTTCTATGCCTTCTAATGTTTACATATTTCTAGTGGAGTTTCTCACGCACTGTCATGTAAATAATAGTTGTTTTGTATTCTTCTTTGTAAGAGAGAATTGATGGACTGTTGGTTTGACCAATGTGGTTGGAGAGGTAGCAATTTCTTCCTCCAATCCACTGTTACTTCTAGAATTCTATATATTGTGAGGTCAGAAATAAAACATGCTTCCTTTTGCTCTTTTGATCTTAGTGTGCATGCGTGAGTTATTTCGTGTCGCAGTGCGACAGGGTGAGGTGGGTGAGGAGCACAAAAGGCCTTGGCTCTGTGTAAGCACTGCCCAGCAATAACTAAAATATCCCTGTGTTATCAACACGGTTTCCAGAACAAATCCAAAGCACAGTCCCACTCCTAAGAAGAAAATTAACTCTATCCCAGCCAAGACCAGCAGAGAAACGTTGGCATTTCCCCCCACTCATTCAATATGGAGAAGTATCTCACCAGAAATATGGCTCCTTGATTAGAGTAGGTTCAACTAAGCCTATTGCTGCAGTTCTGGTAGCATCAGGAATATGGTTTTCTTGAAATGAGAGAGATAATGACCTATCCAAAGACTAAAGTATGGGTCAGATTCAGATTTTTATGTATCTGAGTTGAAACAAGATAAGTGATGTCTGAGATACCTCTGCTGGAAGTATTTCAGGTGATGGCTTCTGTGTGCTCTTTCTGTAGGGTTTCCAATTGCCCAGTTTGTTCTTTTTATTGTGATGTTTTAATAAATCATTAGCTGCCTTAAATTTTGATTAAACGTAGAACAAAGCTTACATTAAGCTGATGTTCACATAGTATGAATAATCCACCTTTGTTTCCTCCTCAATTTTGCTCTATTGGGAGAGAACTGAACATACTAATGAAAACTGAAAATCATATTTATGTGAAAGAAAGGTATTGACAAAAAGGGAGATCCAGTAAAAGGTTTCAGTGATATCAGAAAGGGAGTAGACCACATTAGATGCAGCCATTGACAGTCCATTCTGTGACAGGATTGGCTTCACCCCCACAACAGGGACAATTACAGAGAACAATATTGTCCTATTGTTTTTTATTTGAGGAGATCACTCTTTCTACTACACAAAAGCCAATATTGCAAAACTTGAACACGAGGCTTCAACAGAGCAGACTCAATATCAGCAGAGGCAAATATTGGGAATGCCATCCTACTACATCTCCAGGCATTTTGTTGCTAATCCTACAGCCTGTTCCATTGTAGAAGGATGTGGGGTCCCCCTCTGAGTGCTGTATTGCCTTTCAGCACTAGACTGAGCACAGACTGTGTAAAATGTACTGCCAGTCTCTATCACATATGGGTACTTTCCTTTCCTGACTAGTACAATAACTGGTTGTTGTTGTCGTTGTTTTCATTTTTTTAAAGGCAAAGAGTTGCCTTGTTCTAATTTCTGATCACAAAGCTTGATCAATTTATGCTGTATCTCATAATAATTATTAGCCTAGACTCAGCATTAAGACAGTGTGGATTTCACTGTGAAACGTAGAATCTAGGTTGTGGCAAGGAGTATTGCCTAACAGTTTGTTGGTTTTCTCTCTCTTTTTTTTTTTTTTCAGTAAAATTTATTTATTTACTAGTTTCCTTTTGTATCTAAAAATTAGGAACAACATAGGAAAATGTAATTTTTTTGGCATAAAACACAAAAGAATGGACCCTCCAGCCCTTTATGAAGTGAATTATTATGCAATGGAAAAACAATGATATTGCACTATAACTTGAATTACTCCATTGTTAAAATGCATTTAGAAATTAGAAATAATACTGAGAAAAAGTATTCTTCACTTCCTGAGAATTAAAGTAAAACAATCAGGAAAATCACAGAATTACAGAATTGGTTTGGGTTCAAAAAGACCTCAAAAATCATCTTGTTCCAAGCCCCCTGCTGTGGGCAAGGACACCTTACAATAGACCACGTTGCTCCAAGCCCTGTCGAGTCTGGCCTTGAACACTTCCAGGGATGGGGCATCCACAGCTTCTCTGGGCAACCTTTGCCAGGGCCTTACCACCCTCATATTTATGTTTCTTTTCTCCCCCTTGCTCTTATCACACAGCTACATGTAGTGAGAAAAGTTGTTTTGTGAGAAGGAAGCGTTAGTATTTAATGAAGTGGGTTTGCTACTTGTATGTTCTTGGAGTTTCTGCTTTAAAATCCTTATACAGATAAATTTGTGATTTGCAGTGTCTGCAACTACAGGCAAGTGCTCTCTGAAACGCTTTGATCTTACAGGTGCTCTTAGAGTAAAACTCATACCCTCATTGCCTTTCCCCTTCCATCCTCCACCATCACACAGTTTTCCTTCCAGTTCTTAGACAAGGCTTTCCTGTAGATGGAAATCCATTGCAGGTGTCCTTCACTGTCCTGAGTGATGGCATAGCCATATCCTCTGGAAACTCCCAGGTCTTGAGGAGAAAGGACTACAATTTTTGCCAGATCCCATGCAGATTTTCTCTGAGTCACATTATAGGATTGGCCACTTTTTATTCCATACCATAATGCTAGACTTATGGCCATACTGGTACTAATATGGTAAAACACATTAGTGCCAATATTAATTATAGGTGTAGTGGTAGCCAAAATCCTGAAGTGCATTAAAGTTGGTGTAGCTTAATCTGTGTATTTTAATTTTCTGATTTCTAGCTCATAAAGGATTTGTGGGTTGTACTGATCCCAGCAGGTGAAGAGACCAAATCATTTATAGCTTATGCTTTTATATTGCTGGTGTATTTAAGGTGGCTGTTTAAGGACCAGGACCCCACTGAAGAGGTAGTGTTAGCTGTTAGGATTTGATAAAGTGAAACAACTTAAAATGTGTCAAGTTTTTTAGACACTAGGTTTGAAGAAATACTTTGAAGGAGAGAAATGAGACAGCATTGTGCTACACTTGTAGTACTATCAGCCAAGTCAAATATATTCCATGTACAGCTGAAACTACAGTATTTTAATTTATCATTAGTCAACTTGCCACTGTTTTTATGAGGAGAGCTTACTGTCACAACGTCTGTAAAATAAAATAATTTCCTCTAAAGAAGGAAAACCAAAACCTTTAGCAGTGCTCTTTGTCCTGTGGCCACAGCTCGCTCAGTGAGCTGAAGCCAGAGTTGCTGTCAGAGTGCTCCATATGCCAGGGAAGGCAAGGGCTGACGTTGCTTGTGGTGTATGGACTGAGAAAGGTCAGGGTCCACTGCTCAATAACATAGAATGTTCAAGCTATTTCCCTGGTTTATTATTAAAACAGCTCAAGACTTGGCTGAAAAGTCACATGTATTGGCCTTCCTGCCTTCTGTTTGCTTCTACTTGCGCTTAGAATTGCTATTTTTAACCAGTTCTATCCATCTGTCCTGGGCAGTGTGTGTCCCCTGAACTGAGCTAAGGATGAAAGTCTTGACTGTCTTGTCTGGACACTCTAGAGAGAGTCTCCTACTTTTTTTTCTGGCACCGACTAAACCATGAAGGCTTGTGCTGCAGTGGCAGCCTAGCTCCTTGCTGGGTATTCTTGAGAAAATAAGCAGCATTGTTTATTCAAAAAAGATTCATGGGATGGAGAAATCGATAGCCTTTGGAAGTTATGGATTAAAAATCAATTAGCAAATGAGAAATGAGCAAATGAGCTGTTCTCTCAATGGAAGAGGTTAACAGCAGTATTACGGGGAGTGGTGTCAGGACCCGTTTTGCTCCATATATTTAACAGTCTTTCCAGCAGTGCAGTATAGAGGATTGTAATTTACTGATGATTTAGAATGACTGACATTATATATAAACTTCAAAGAATTTAGATAAAAATTGCAGAATCCACAATGGAATCATGTAAATGACTAACCCGTGCATGCACTCTTAATTAGTTGTAACTCCTTGGGGAGAAATTATCTAAAAGTGATTTCGGATGACTTCTTGAAAACAGTTCTGTCTGCACAGGCAAATCAAATGCTCAACTCTTAAGATGTTGCTGGGGATGGTATGTTTCTTAGGGGGCTCTATAATGAGAATGCTGCTCTCAGATGGAGCAGTGAGTCACCAAAAATGTGAGATATAGCAGAAGTAGAGTTTTGTCAAATATTTTAAATATTACTAACATTGTTGTGTTCAATATGTTTATGAAAGATGAGCATAAAACACATCTTCTTTTGTCATAAAGATAAGGCAATATAATGTTTTATGTTTTGGATTCAGAGAGCTGTTCATTGTGCAGTGTTGAAGTATTTCCTAAAGCCTCCTACAGCAGCACACTGGAAAGAAATGAAGGAGACCAGAGGGAGAGTGGCTTCACAAGGGAAGTGAGAACGCTGCCTGGTGGCTGCAGCAAATCCAGCAAGGATAAAGAGGGTCTGTAGTCCCTTTTATGATTAGCATTGGCTAGTGTGATGCACATTTATTGTTTGTGCCAAATAGAAGCAAGAGCGCATCGTGCAATAAACTCCCCCATTAGCTTTACATCTTTACATACAAAGATGTCCTTTGCTCAAAAGGACATCTGCAGAAGCAAATGGGATGGAAGTCTTGCTCTCCAAAACCCTCTCTTGGTCAGGACAGAGGAGGCTTGTGGTCATTTGCTATTTTGGCAATTGCTGTTCTTATGCAATTCTTTGTTTTCACAGAGATTTTAGATTACAACAACTCCCCAAAACTGCACCTTTTGCCAGTTTGTTCATAATTTTCTCGATAGTTATGCAGAAAGTTTGCTGAGGAATGTATGAAGGGCCATGCTGGGTCAGCCCAGATGCAAAGTGTCTTAGTGCCCTGCCTTTGCTTTGGCTGAAAGCTGATGCTCAGTGGGGAGTGAAGGGATGGGGTAAGCATTTAATGGCAGTTGTCAGAACACTTCCCTAGCCCTGTTTTTTCATCACTTCGGGACTTTTTGCTCCACAGCTTTTATCTCCATGCTTTAAATTGCTCATTGGCTTTTTTCTTAGGTGAATTCCTATTATTGATTTTCAACTCCCATAAGCTTCTCTCATTTCTGTGGCATCCACTGTTTTATGTGAAGAAGAATCTCCTTTTATTCATTTTTAATTTGCAACACATTGGTTTCATCTGATATCCCCTATTTTTTTTTTTTATTCACCTGGATGTTTGAGCTGAAGGAACCTCAGTTGTTGTAACTACAAGGTGGCTGTAACTACATTACTGCTATAACCTATTGTCACTGTGTGCTGTGTTACAATAACAGTTTTGTTGTATTGGCTCTTTCCTTGTAGAGCTTTGCTGATGTGTAAAGGGGACAATGCTTTAGATGAAGAGATATTGTTTGTTGTTCATTTTCATTTTAACTTCAGCTGTTTGTTTTTTTTAATATAGAATTAGTCTTGATAATCTGTTAAGCTTAATGCAGTGTTACTTAGTGCTATATTGCATATGATTTAGCATTGTAATTCAACTCTATAATGTGATTATTATTTTGATATATTTCTGTTTTCACAACTAGGTAATTCTTGACTATAATAATAATTTTTGAATATTGCTTGATTCTTGAACTGATGTTTAATAATGTCAACTTTTAGGGAAATAAACACTGTGTCTCCATCTACTGGATACACAAAGGGACCTACGCATTTTGCCCATATGTAATCTCTTCTTTGCTAGCCAATGTGGGAAGAGCTTAGAAAACATGAGTGGGAGGTCTGGCAGATGTGGGCAGTGGATAAATGAATCCCAGTGAGTAGGGTTTGAGGGGAGGAAGGCAGAAAAGGATGGAGAGATTTGTACACTTTCCAAGGTACAATGTGCAAAAGGTCAGAGAAAATGTGGCAATGCCCATAGGAACAACAATCAAATCCCTTAACTAGATGAAGGAACATTTAAAGGACTGTGGAAACAGATGGTGCATGAGTTAAAACTGTACAGGAGCAACTTACCTTCTGCAGTAATTTCAGCAAGACAGTTATTTCCGTGGTTGTTACTCTCTCATTCAATCACAACATGCAATTACTATAGCAAACCTTCTGTCATATTGCACACGTTTTCACACTTGTCAGAGGAAAAGTCATAGATTAAACAATATGGTTTAAAGTACTGTTTAGTTATGAATTTCATAACTGTATTTTAATGCAAGACAGAAGCATTCTGTTGGAGTAGACCTTAAAAGTAGAAGAACCAGGGGAGCAGACTCTGGAAGAATAGCAAGTAGTGTTGGCCATACAAATCCCGTGAGCACAAATGGAAATTTATGCATGTTAATGCCTTCAAATCAGTCTGAAAAGAAGCAATTAGAGGCTCATTGTGGAGTCACTACATGTGAAGAACACTCACTGAAATCAATGGGTGCTTGTAGAAAAGACAGCAAAAAGAACTGGGGCTTTAGTACTCTACCAACATTTCCCCCTTTGCTTTTATACAGTCTTTACCATGACACGGAACCTTTCAGTTAATTCTTAATTCTCTTCAAGGTATTTGAAAACAAGAAACTAAAGCCATCTTACCATGCTAAACCTTTAGTATCCTGAGGTAAAAGTTCTTAATTTCCTTCATTTTCCTCCCTCCTTTGGGATTTTTGGTATTGGCTGTTTTTTTGTTGGTTTTTCCCCTTTTCTGTGTGTTATATTTGTTCTCCAGAGCTAGTACCTTTTGACAAACACATAACTGTAGATATATATATATATAATCTGCTTTTGTCTCTCATGCTAAATAGTTTGCATGAATGATAAATATGAGTAATGCAAGTGGTTATTCCTTATAATGTTTCTTGAATAATAATGTGTCCTTGGTTTAGACCTTTTCATGTCTGTCTTTCCTTAAAAAAAAAAAATGGAAAGCAACAGCACAAAGATTCCAATATGCCTTTTTTTTTTTTTTTTTTTTTTTTTTTTTTCTTTTTAGTGAAAAAGGCATCTGGGGGTAACTCAACCAGAAAATAAAGGGAAATCAAAGTGATAGCTATATTTCTGTGTTTCATTTTGATTGCTCTGTGCAGTTTTCTTCATTCGGGAAATATGTATTTAAAAAGAGAGAAAAATCTTTATGCCTGGTGTTCACTTCTGCTGTTTTTGCCATTTTAAAAATATAGTTACCAGTTATTTCCATACAGAATATTTGAAAGCAGGAAGAATTTAACAAGTCATTATGTTACTTGAATTCAATTTAAAAAAACCTGTCTAGATCATTATATTAAACAGGAGGACATAGAAAATTAAAGTCACAGTTCCATTTTAAATTGTTAACCTTGTATTTTTTGCAGCAAAACCTCTCGAGAGGAGGAGTATATATCTATAAGAGAATGAAAGCTGAAGGAATTTAGAGAAAATTGACATATTTTTTCAGATTTTGGGGTTTTTTTCTTTCTGCTTTTCCCATATGTGTGACGGCCTTTTTTGCATTGACATTGAAGTTTTATTGCGACAAATCTTGACACATTTACTGATGCCAAGGAAAGTGTTATGCAGATTCATTCAACTTGGTAAGAAACACTGTTAGGGTTACTCAGAATGAGGAAATGTGCCAGAACCTGCAAACCTGGATTGGCCTCTATTCAGGACTCCTCATTTTCTGAGTGCCCTGTTGAAGACATTGCCACTAATTTTTCCAGAACCTTCTTTCAAGCAGTGAGTGTGCTGTCTTCTGTTTTCTGAACCAAACCCAGTGTGCCAGAAATGAGGTATCCAGAGTTGCTGACCTTTTTTTTGGTAATACTGGTACAGTTTAACTTGTTTATCAGTGTCATTCAACAGCAGTTGGAAAAACCAGTGGTAATAGGATTTGGATTGCAATTGAAGCTGAGGGTTTCTTGCTGCCTGCAATGGCTCTGAATCAAGCCTCAGATGGTGACGAGATTCCTGTAGCTGCTGCTTTCCTTGCACAGGCATTCCAGCAATGCTGAGAGCAAGGCAAAGCCCCAGGAAAAGTTGTAAAGTGGATCTGAGAGCAGATGTGCCCCAGCTGCAAGGGAAGTGATAATGGAAGCAGTGAATTTGGAACAGGGCAGATGGCGGCAATCCGTGATCGGGGAGGAGTGTGCAGAAGGATGGAAAGGAAAAAACGATAGTGTGGGGGTGACAGCGGATAATAAATAGGGAGGGTAAAAACAGTACACTGAGGGGACTCACAATTGCCATAGAAATACCTGTAGGGATTGTGCCTGGGGACAGGGGAATGTAAGCTAAAAATATGAATAACCTCCTTGGTCTTTAAAAAGAGTCTCAAGTTGTCTTTACTGTGATTTATGTCACCAGAGCTCCTCCACAGAATTACAGTCGCATAATCCACAACTGCTGTTATTTACTCCAGATAAAGAAGGCAGTTTTGACTGTGATCTCCCTTGACATTTTCCAAGGTCTGTGCCTGTCTCATACCTTTCATCATCGTGTACTTCTTCAAGGCATCTCTCTTACCTCTCTCAAAAAGAAACATGCATTGCAGTCACTCACCCTGGACCATAGTGACACAGACGTTACAGGTTAGGGGAGATCAATTGCACAGCCCTGCTCCTCTTCACCTGGGAGGATCTTTGATGTGTTGACAAGATTGGAATCCAAATATGGCATTAACCCACTGTATTGCAGTGGTTGGGGTGGCAGGAATGATATAAAATAGCATCTCACTCAACAAGGTATTCTCCCTTTTTCATTTTACAATCTGTGTCAATGGCAGTTGAAACTATTAGACCTGCATTAAAATTACATATTACTTTATATAAATGGAAGCTATAAATATCACAAATAATAAAAAAACTAAAATTACAGTGAGTTTCAGAAGCCAGTATGTCTAAAACCTTCAAAATTAAGGACATTTAGAGGAAAGCCTCAATATCCATCTCCCCTTAATTTACCTCATTATTCTTGTTTGTCAGAGTATGATCTCACTACTATGTTAATATCATTTAATAACTTTTTCTTGCAAGGTTGGCTCAGATCTGAATCGAACCACAGTAAAGGTGCAGTGGTATTTCCTTGAGTATGTTGGTTTAGATGAAGCAGTAAGAACAGGCTAACCTAGTCTTAAGGATGAAGTAATTGTCACCGTTGTCAGTAAATACTTTTGTTGCTGAGTGTCTCCTTTCTAAAGCTTTTATATCAATATATAGTCTTGTGGATTCTTATTCCTTTTTCTTTTCATTTGTAAATATTATAAATGTAAAGCTACTATTGATCTGTAGATATGGCACAAATTGACTTGCATGAGGGACCTAGACGCTAAAATTGAGCTCACTAAGAAGTTGCTAGCAAGTAATGATGTGGATGCTGGAAATGCTGATGCGGCATTAGGTGTGTCCTCTCCTACCAACCTGGGTGGGCTTGGGACAGGCTTGTAATGCCTGTGTCTTCTGAGCACCATGTACAGCTCAGCATTGGCATTTCCTGGGATGGAAATCTCCCCAGGCTACCTGGAGCCTGCACTGAGTCTAGCACATCTGATTCTCACAGGACCTGTGCTCCTGGACATGAAACCAATGCACAAAACTGAGGGTTATATGTAATTCTTAATTGACTCTTTGGAGAAACAGAGGGGATTTGCTGGCCTTGGAAGTCCCTGCTTGTCTCATGAAGCTGGAGAAATATGGCTCAACATTTTTCATTAAAAGTAATTTTAAATTGAATCAATGGAATAATATTCCTGTGGTGAGGACTCAGAAGAGAGAGACAGAGTTCCTGAATCTTTCTGGCGAGTACATACAATTTCCTGTTCTGAGGGAAGGATCTGTTTCACCTAAATTTAGCTTCGCTCTCTAGTCAACAGTTCCCCATGAGAGCCATTCATTTGACCTGCTAAAACAGGTCAAATTACCCTCTTTATTAACTGTAGAGAAAACCTCAGGCCAGAAGTCCAGCCTGGAAATGGGCAAGCAGAGATGAAACTGGATCCCAGCTTTCCTCTTAGCAATATACAGGTAAGATGAGGTCTGTGGATAGTACAGGATCTTGTGAGTAGAAATATGCCAGTAGGGAAGACATGCCCAAAACCTGCTGTGCAGGTGCCCTGTGGGGCTGAAGGAATGGAATCCCTTAGAAAATAGGTGTTTTTAAGTTAATATGATTAGACAGTATTATTAGTCTTCGGAAAATAGTCCATAATCTTCATTAAAAAAAAAAAAAAAAGTGATCAGGACTGTATCTGCATTGTTCTTGTAAAGAAATTTGCATCTTCAAGCTCTTCTTCTCAAAGTAATTAGACACTGAGAGTTCAGAGACTCTAGAGGCAAACCTAGAAACTGCTCTGTGCTCTGTATCACCATGAGGCTGATGTAATATGTGGCACGTAGTTGAATGTTACTTTCTGTTCTTGAACAAGGAAGAAGGATTTGTAATTTCTTGCTCTTCAGCATGAAGGAAACTCATAACTGTTCTCTACTGAGGCTGAAAGCACATCACAGATGTGGTTCAAAATCAGTTTGTCATTCATTTCAAGCCTGCTTTGGCACAGGATGGTATAGAAAGAAAAAAATAAATAAATCTGTTCTAAATTTGCATTTGATATTTTATTCTTTCCTTATCATCTGCATTTTTGCTGCTTTAACTGGTATTTAACTGGTATTTCAACTCAAATGGCTTCTAAGCATCCTAGGCAAATGCTGTCTTCTAAGCCCAATTATTTCTTTTTTTTTTTTTTTTTTTTTTTTTTTTTTTTTTTTTTACTGTGCAAAAGGTGGGCTATAAACTAGCTGAGCTGCTGGGATTTACAGGCTGATGGTCAGTGGCACAAGGTCCAGCTGGTCACTAGTCATGTACCCCAGGGGCTGACCGCGGGGCCAATGCTATTAAAGATCTTCATTAGTGACTCGGGTGACGGGGAACAAAGCACCCTGGGGAGTCTTCAGACAGCAGAGAGCTGGGAGGGCCCGTGTTTAAACACAAGAATTGACTGACTTACTGTCTGGTTGGTGAAACAGCAGAAGAGGTTGCCCACAGACATTGTAAGGTCTCCATCTTTGGAGATATTCCAGCCTTTACTGGTCCTGGGTGACCAGCTTTAGGTGGCCCTGCTTTGAGCAGTCAGGTTTCATGTCTCAGTGTTTCTAAATATAAATGCATGATGATTTTTAAAATATATGCCAAACTGTTAATTTGAAAACTCCATAAGTTTTTCACTTTAACTACAAACATTCAAATAGTTTAGAGAAAAAATAGGCAAACTTCACCCCACAACCGAGTTTGTATGTGGAGAAATCAAATTCATTTATTCAATTTCAGTCCAGGTCTTTATCCCAGCAGTTAATTGAACTATTATTTTAATTATTGAAAGACTCTGAATTTGAAAAATTAAAAAAAAAAATAGTGAGATTCCTCAAGTAGTGAACCATCTTAATTTAATTCCATATTACAATGCTCTACTGTCTTGTGTAGGTCATTGTAGCATCTAGTTTCAGTGTCTTCAAAAGACTATCTTAAATTCACGTAAATTAGAATACACAGATGCTAAAAGGAATTTGTAATTCTTAGTAGACATTCCTCAGTATTTTTTCACCCCACTCATTGTTGAATGAATGTCATTTGGTTGAAGTTTTTGATTACTTCAGTAAAAAACAAAAATTGTCATTCATTGTGTGAACTGAGACACATAATTTAACAATAAGAATATTGTCACACAGCGAACAGGTCACCAAAGGATGATCCTCCCCTGCAGCCACCTGATCTATTTAGTTTGGTTAACAGGAAATTTTAAAGATACTCTTTTTGCCATTTTAACCTCTCAAGTGGCTTCTCTCAGTAACTGCTCTCTTGTGTAAACAAAAAAAGAAGACTCAACCTTTGTGGTAAATTCCTGAAGTAGTGGGACCAGCATGGAGGGGAAACTTGTGGAGGTCCTCTGGAAACCTGGCAGATGTTTGTTTTCTGGGTTGTGTTGAATTTCTCTATGCACTTGTTCAAGTTGTTTTAACTGTATAGCAGTCTTTCAATCAGTTGTCAGTAGCTTTGTGACAGGTTCACCACACACTGTTTTGCCACACAGCTGCTGGATTTTTATCTTAAATTTGATTATTGCTGCATATCATTTTCTAAACTTGTTGTTCTTTGGAAGAGTCTTAAACCACAGTAGAGAAAGGATATTTCACGTTGGGTCTGAATCCAAGTTTCAGCTGTAGTTTCTTGACCGGCACTTTGTGAGCTGTCAGCAGCCTTTGAGAACCTCCCCATAGCTGATATGTAAACTTTTAGGCTTGTGAAATAGCTGAATGCTTATGTTTCCACCAAAAAAAATCCCTCTAACGTTTTTGGCACTTGGGTGCCCAGTGTCTGACTGTTATGAAGAGAACCTTCCAGTGTGTGAATGAGGGAGCTTGTACAAGTGCCTAAAGGCTTGCACGTGACATGCTGTGTTCAAGACATTGGTTATTTTTCAGGTGATAATTGCCTTTTTTGTTCTTTAAAGACATAATAAATGTGCTAGTATTGTCTGTAATGAAAACAGAGCTTAAATATTGTCATATTCAATTATTCCTTTTTCTTTTTTTTCCACTTTACTTTCAGGATAGGGAATTATGTTGGAATTCTCTATTTATGAATTGAGAATTTTCTTTGAATGATAGTTGCTTCCAAAATCTGTTGTTTGCTAAATTATGGTTCAGAATTATGACTAAAGAGAAATAATTTCAGGAGAGAGGCTGGAAAATAGCATAAGATTTTAATTTATTTTTCTTCCAGATAGTAGTAGAAGGATTTTTAAAAGGCAAAAGGATAGCATTATAGTTAGTAGTTTATAAAATGATTCCATTTATAAGTTTGTTCTAGTAACAGCAGCAAAACTTGACTTGAGTGTTTGATGTTACTGATCTTAAATATGTGTATAGGTACCTTGTGAATAGTTTGCGCAGCAAAAGATGTACAATAGTCCCTGAATTTTATAGTTTTATTGTGTTTTTGAAGTTCAGTGTTTTCGTAGAGCATGTTATTTTGGAAAGCATCCAAGGTGCACAAACTTTTTAGAAGCTTAGGCTGATGAACAAGAATATCAGTAATGCAAGGTGCATGAAGGAATGGCTCTCAAACAGGAGAATTAATCCTCTTCATAAGGTGATGCAGTAAAATCAGAGAAGGGTTTGTGTTTGATATTATTTTTGTCTGCTGTGTTATGTGCTGGAAGAAAAGTGCTTACTTACCTAGCATATGGCTTGATTATGGCAGAAATGACACTGGGAGACCAGTTCAGAATGCTGAGCACTTAATTTGAAGAAAGTCCTTGCTCTGTGTAAGCAATTAGGAGCTGTGGCTGCAGTAGGAGGCATCTGGTCATGTAGACTTAGTAATTGTATTCATCTAATGTATAACTGTTAATACACTGCAGCTCAGTGTGAACCAGAACCCCTTGATGTAGATAAGCCCTTAAGTATTTAAATACCCAGGTGCTTCTTACTGAATTGTCTTAGAGTCCAACTTGGCCTCAACATGGTGACTGTTGTAAATGTTCCTCATAAAGCTGCATTACATTTCATCCTAATTAGCACTGCTGCTGTAGCCCTGGTAAAGACTCATTGGATTAAAAAGAACCAGAGGCTGAGCGCCCACATTCTCTCCTACAGGAATTAAATCAATTTCAGTCTTACAGTATTCACAGACCTGATTTAATTTGGCCTCTTTCTCTAGATGATTGCAAAAGCACAGTAGTAGTAGGAAGCTCCTGCCTTTATTACTTATGTTTAACTTCAGAGTTGTGTCTGTTTTGAGTGCTATCAGGGTAGCATTTCTTAGTCCCCAGATAAAGCAAATATGTTATTTTGGTAGCAAAGTAATTAAAACTTCGTAAATAAATAGTGGTTACCAGCAACAAATTAAGATGAGAAATGTTATTATTGTGGAAATAAGAATGAATGTTACCTACTGTGAAAAGGATTTTTTAAATTGAAATCAGATACATAATTAAGTTGTTATTAATTAGGCACAGAAAAGGTTAGAAACCTTAACATCTTTTGTCCATAAGCCAAATGTTGTAGTATGTTGATATCCATGCTGTGAATTCCCCATTACTGCTCTGCCAGTAATTTCAACCTGGCATCTAGACTAAATTGTCTCCCTAGGAGCCAAGAGGAAACACGGTTGATATGTGATCTCAGGCATGGGTCTTTCTTGAGTGAATAAAAGCACTGTCACATTTTACAAAATTACATCTGCTGGTTATGTGCTGTGATCATCTCTGAATGAGGGAGAGGGCAGAACTCATCTGAGTTATGGCACAGACCCATATTCCAAAGGAACTTGATGGGATTTTATACAGTCTTGTAACTCCATTCCAGATCTGTTCCAGCTTCATGACAGAAACTGAAAGCAAGGTAGTGATTGTACCTACACAATAATTTTTAAAGTGCTCAGAAACACAGAGAACACACAAATTGCCAGCCAGAGCTTGCTGAGCAGCCTCAGAGCACGTTATTCTGTGAATGGAGATGAACAAGTTTGACAAATGGCTGCCATGTAGAGCTGAAAATGCAGTTCTCATCTTCTCTCTCCGAGCAAAGATGAGAAGGAAGCTTGTTCCCCTGGAGCCCTCAGGTGCTTGGGTCTAGCACCCCAATACACAGCTGTGGTGCCAGATGTTGGCAATGTGCTGAGCCTGTCTCACAGTGCAGCAGCCAGTCTTGTAGACCCCTTCAAGGTCCCTGTCATGGCTTTAAGTAGATTCATTTAAGGTTTGGACTCAGTGATCTTCGAGGTCTTTTAGAACCTTAAGGATCTGTGATCTTGCTCGGAGCCCGATGCCCTTTGGGAGCTGCTGCTGTTTGCTGCCAGAGGGCTGCAGAGCCATTCCAGCCCAAGGTCCCCCAGGTGGGTGGCTTTGCCACACATGTGGGGACCTGAAGTTAGTAGTGGAGCTGTGTCCCATAGGCACCATGTGGGGTGTTGCCCAAGGAGCCACGGGATTGATGGAGTTCTGGAGGTGCTGCAGGACTGTTTCCACTTACCTGGTTGTGGGGCCAGTAGGAGAAGGAATCATGAGTACTCTGTTACTCCTTTTCTGAGGCAAATGAGTGTCTAAGTCTCATGCTGTTATTCAAAATCTGCAAAGAATAGAAAACAAAACACTTGTTTGGAGCAATTATCTCTTAACATGTGGAAACTGCAACAGTGGTGAATTTTAAGATCTTTTTCTAAACTGAACAAAATGCTTCTCTCTGATTGTTGAAGTATCTGTTGCCACTTCAGCCTGAGCTCTCTAACCATGTGGTGGTTGTTTTTTCTTTTTTCTACTCTATTCTTCATTTCTTTAAAGAGCTGATTCTTGTGATTTATTGGGTACAAACTACAAAGCTAAGTACTTTTCAGGATGTAAGTGGTAGTGGCTATGAGAAGGAATGAGACTATAATTCTTCTCCACTTTATTTTAGTTAAGTATTTTCAGAGGGGAGGGGAGGGGAGGATGTATTCTTTCCATTAGACCTCTCCTTTCTTAATCACCATTCCCTAATTAATTCCCTGGTTAAATATAAAGCAAGCATTAGCTTTGAATAATGTTTTCCTGTGTGATTAAGTAAAGAAGAATTTCTTTCTTTTGTATGATGACTCATTGCTGGGGGATCTGGAGGGAGCCTCAGGGTGGATATTTGAGATTTTGGTCCCAGGTGCTCTCATACCTTTGAGCTGTGTCTGCTGTCAGTCCAGAGGTGGGAGGCAAAGGAGATATCACGTATCAGCTGAACACGAAGAAAATTGCCTCTCTCGTGAAACGTCAGCTTTGTTTTTTCCTGGTGGAAAACTGACTCTGGCTCATAGCAATGCAAATCTCAAGACAACACATACAGCTAGCAGGAATGTTAATTATTGTTCTTCCTGGCACAGTGTCTGTAATATTTCTTGTTGCATGATGTATATTCTTTGGTGTCCAAGCTGCCCCAAAAATGTACTCTTTCTTTTCACCAGCATCTTCCAGTTCCTCCCCCTGCACCAGTTTGCAAACCTTTGGCTTGTAGCAGTACAGCTGTGTTGGGTCACACCATAAACCACATCCGAAAGAACTGAGGTGGTTAAGAACTGAATCAAAAAAGGAGATTTTAGTGAATGAGGGCATGGCAAAGAGGCATAACATAGTCTAAGCTGGCCAAGCTTATTTTACTGATGAAGAAACATTGTCTAACTCTACCCAGATGATATGACTTTGTGCTTTGCTACTGTAGTAGCTTATGGTGTTCACTTTTAGCTCATAGCATCAAATTTTAGTTCAAAAGGCAGTTTTAAGAATGAGTCTGTGTTCAAATGTTGCTTGTAGCTCAAGATGTGAAAAAGAATACAGTTTTATTAATGTGGCAGCAAGGAAAACATATGGAATATGTTTCATATAATGACAAGAGAATGCCTGTGATTTGACTGCTGTATCCATGAATGCTGTAACATATTATCTCTGGGTGTTGAAAAACAGGCATTTAAAAACACTCTTGGTTTTGATAAAAAGTATGGTAAACAGAAATCCCACTGATCTTTTTTTTTCCTTTCATATGTTTTACAGGCCTTTCCCTGTATTTCTACTGGAATTTATGGTAAGACACACCTTTGATGTCACTTATTCTTACTCATTTTTCCCTATTATTGGTATTCCAAACAGTGATATTTCATATCAGATGTTTCATCAGTCATTTTGTTCACCAATATATTTATACTGTGTTAAATAACAGAGACCCAAAGCCTTTGGCTGGGACTGGATGCTGGTGTGCTGGGAAGTGGGATACTGTTGTGCAGCCCTGAGCATAACCCTTAGAGCCTGTGAGCCAAGACCTGAAACTGTGACTGCACTTCTGCAGTAACTCTTAAACACGCTGCTGTTATTTCAACAAGGGAAAAATAGGGGTCTGGCAAAATTTTCCATCCAGAGGGAAAGAAAGATGCCATGATGGCCAAGACTGGCCAAAAAAAATAAAAAAAGCCAGGCCAGCTTGCTGGAGTAACAGGAAATTATCTTCGTTCCCTTGAGTTTTGCTTCCACCAGTTTAGTTTATTAATTTACATGCAAATTTACATGGCCTGAAGGAACTGGAAGGAAATGGTTATTGTAAGTCTCTTGCTTTGTCGTAATCATAAGGTAATCCATCACTAACAGTTAACTGGCTTTTGGCTGGCATTGTGAAAGAAGCAAGCGTGGTATTTGAAGAAAGAAAAAAACAAGTTCAATATTTTTTAAAAATTGAGAAATTTGAGAAAACATACAAACTACAAAGGGATTTTTTCCTTAAACAATAACCTATGCTGATTTTTTTTCTTTTAGATCCAATATATGATTGTAGGTTTGATTACTTGTATGATTTAAAGTTTTTAAAATAAGGATGTTTTAAAGAAACATGAGAATGCTCCATGCCTTGAACTGTTGAAGGCCAAGTAGGATGGAAATTTAAGCAACTTCATCTAGTGGAACATGTCCCAAGGGGGATTTGAACCAGATGATCTTTAAGGTTTCTTCCAACCCAAACTATTCAACAATTTTTTGCTAAACAGCAAAAAATTTTAAAAAAAGCCATCATCATATAATGATGTAGTGTGACATAAGTCATAACATACAGTAATTGTTAGATAAGGTAATTTGAGCTTTGACTAATTAGATTCAGACTAATTCAGATTCAGGAGGGGAGAAATATTTAGGCTTGTTCCTACTATTTTAAGGACCTCTCATTAAAAGTTTTTTGATTATTGTAAATCTGAAATAGGCTTCAGAAGGTAAAATCTAGTTCAATTTGGGTGCTGTATTCCCTTCTACTTGAACTGCATTTCCATTGTTGCAGAACATGCAGATGCCATTTCCATAAGCACTAGAACTGGTTGAATAGAAATCTGGTTTCAAATAAAGCTTTGCCTCAGTTCTCAGTTTTGGTCCCCCTTTTGAACTTGATGGCAAGCTTTGCATTTTAGTCCTTGATTCATTGGCTTAAATCTTGATCTTTTACATAGATACATTTCTGTTTGATATACTTTTACATTTGTTTTTGTTTGATACATTTGTTTTAGAAAATCAAGCAAGATATGCTGTAATAATAGTTGACTATTTTTTAGAATTGGCCTAGTTAATAGAAAAGTCTCAGCAGGTGAGAAATATGGTTCCCTGAAGCCAGCAGAGAAAGCTGGAAAGGATCTCTGGTAGGAATTGTGAGTTCCTGTGAAGTTTTCAATGCTTTTCTTGAAGGTAGCTGTAGCATTGCTAAAGCATTATACACTGCAGCAGATGCTTTTTCTGTAATTGTTTGCTGTTTTCCCTGTTGGAAATAGATTAAAATGTGTTTGTGCTAAAATGCTCTGGTTTTCTGAGGCTGCTTTTTGGGGTTTTTTGGGGGAGGGGGGGAGAATACAACCTCTACTTGATTGTACTGTTTACATTTTAATAAATGTTTTTTATTCCTCAATTAAAGAAGTACTTCCCTTCTTTCCAGACTTTCAGATGCACTGCCTGAGAGTAATAATTAAACAGGCAGCCCTGCATCTGGCTTCAGGTGTCAGTATTTTCAGGAATGTTTGATAGCAGTTGCATTGCTAAAATTACACTGTGGGTGGTGACATGTTTGCAATGTAAAGTACACACAAGCCCCACAAAACTATGCTTTAATCTTTTTGGTTTTGTTGGGGTATTCCCCTTTATCCATGCATATTCCTTTAGATAAAGACAGTGTCTAGATGAAAAAGTGGATCAGCCTCATTCCTGGTGGCCAAGCTGATTAAAGTATCTGTGCTGTACATGTAACACTGGGCTGTCCCAATAAAGCAGTATACAAGGAACACACTTGCTATTTCCTCATCTTAGATCCATACAAACAAATTCTTTCCCTTCAGAAACCCCTGGCTGAGGATGCAATTTCTCCTACAAATTAAAGTACAGAAATTTGCTAAAGGCTGGCTGAGTATATCCAGTTTGAGAATCTGGATTGAGTTCTGCTCCAGACTCCTGTAGATGCATAGATTGCTCACCTGCACTCTTGTCATTAGGACAGAGTGTTCACATTTCTATGGGGAGCAGTCCATTCTTGTTTTCATCACTGCAGAGCACTCTTTTACTCCCATAAAAAGGAAGCTGGGAAGAAACAAGCAAACAAGGCTTTTTCTGAGGTCTTGGCAAAGGGCAGATTGCTTTCCATGGAAAGAGTGTTGGATAGAGGAAAAGTCTGCCCTCCTCCCCAGACACTTTCCTGATGCTCCACCCATCACGCTGTGGATGTTTCAGCTTGAACAAGTTACAGCCTTGAGAAGGCAATTTGACTGCTGCACCATGCCAGCAGTCAAAACTTTGATTGTCATGTGCTCCTGTTTAAAGAGTGATGGCAACAAATCCACTCACAAAGGATCTTTGATTTAGCAGTTTGATTCAAGTGAGGGATTCCATCTTTGAAAAATGACATAGGAAGCAACCAACGGTAAACATTTGTAAGGACTAAAAAACAAGTGAGAGTCTGCCCACAGGCACACTGGGAAAAAAAATTCCCTACAAGATCCCAAATCTCTAATATATTTTCCTAAGAGATCCCTGTCACCTTTAATAAGCTTAAGAACTGCTAATCAGTCTAAGAAAGCAAAGGTTGTGAAGCTTTATATTTCCATGAATCCCTGGGTTACTCTTTTCTGTTGCAATAAATGCTTTCGTTTATACCAAGAGCATGAAGTTTCCCAAATAAAACTATTTTGGGAGGAGGACTGAGGATTTACATCCCTCCCATGGCATTAGGGAGGTATTGGAGTATCAAGCTCCACACATCCTTAGCAGCTGTTTAGTAACACACAAATATAAGCCAGAGCAGTTCGATTTTTAGGGATTTTCTTACTTTTTTTTCTCTTTTTCCTTTTTAAAGCAATTTTGCTATCTGTTTGGGAAAAAAGTTATAAAAGGGGATGAAAAAATCTATAGACAAATATATATTTCAGAGGGTACACAGTACTATTTTAGGCTGCAGTGTGTCAGATTTTCATGTTATACCAGTGGATCACTATTTACATGTCCAGTTGTCCCTTAATTACTGTCTTATTATGTCTGAAGAGGGGATTGGGGGGAAGTGCCACTTTCTTTAGTAGATTTTTTGGAAGAGCACCTCATTAAGAAGCTCTCTACAAATTGTGGTGTTTGTAGCCTGCAAAGTGAACAAGGATGTTGGATATGGTGCTACAAACCTTCCAAGCCACAAAATTAAAACAAGGCTCTGCAGATGGATGTAAGGAGACAGGATTTTTCACATTTGTCACAATTATTTTGAGAGATAATTGTGGGATAGACTACATATGGAAGGAATTGAAGATGTTATGGTCTATGCACACCTATGTGTTACCTCCTTACTGTTACTTTACAGCAATACAGGATTGGGCTTTGTTCTGAGATGCTTACGTTGGCAACATAAGCTGCTCTTTGACAACAAAAACTAGCATTTAAATATTATTTTAAACTTAAGGGAAAGGGGGAAAAGAAGAACTAAAGGGAAGGGGGAAAGATGAAACTGTGAATTCCAGTTGGTGTGCATTTCTGTCTCTACATCACTATAGCTGTGTGATGTACCTTAGCTTGATTTCATGAAAATTCTGTCCTATATCCTTTCTGAGAAGAAATATAAAAGCAGCTCTTAATTTTCTTATGAACTTATACTTGCATTAATTTTAAAAACAGAGAGAGAAAAAGACCAAATGCCATGAAAGTGCAGAATGTCTGTGGTGATTTAGGTGGTGGAAATGCACAGTTTCACCACATTTTAAACATCATTATTACATTGGAGTAAATCTTGCTGCTGTAGAATCAGGCCACTGAAGCTTACTTGTAGCTTTTGGCCTGGTTGTGGCAAAACATTGCACATTTTCCTTTTGCTATGTGTTGCTAAAGGGAAGTCTGAAAAGGAAAAAAATAGAATAAATTTGCTGTGTGTATAAGAAATAAAAGCATATAATCTGTTATTAAGGGAGGATGCAAGGAGCACATATCCTCTGGTTTAGATTTGGGGAAAAGTTCCTTTGGTCTTGTGCCAGCTTGTGTCACCACTGTCTTGAGCCCCTGTCTATCTTGCTAAGAGTCCAAAGAGTGTTTCATTCTCCTTCAGAGGGCTGGGAGCATATCCATCAGCTCTTCCCCCCATGAGGTGATCCAAGGTAGGTTATAACAAGGGGTTAACCAACAGGTGTTCTACTGAAGGATTGTAAAAGCCCTCGTAAAATCTGAGTCAGAAGACTAAACCAAATGTTTTCAAAGGCAGAATAAATTCCTGACAGAGGGGTTAAAGGTTGAGGCCATCTATTTCCATCTTTCTCATCTGTTTTTTTCCTCATTTTTCTGTTGGCATTTCATTTCTGGAATAGATGTTTCTTTAATGAGCAATTCTAATAAGGGTTGCACTGTCATCTTTCCAAGGAAGGAGTTAGCTGTAAATTTTTCAGAGCCACTATACACCAATGTGTAATAAGTAACTATGAAGTGGTTTTGTATTTATCTCCAGTCTGGTGCTTTGAGTTCCTGTCACTCAAAGCCTGATTGTGTGATCATCAGAATTTGGATATGTCAGTTGAGGTTATCCAGGAAAATGGATATTATCATATAGATTCTTTGTGATAAAAAATCCCAATCCGGTAGGTCACATAACAAAAGTTCCTATTAAGAAGATTTTCATAACTAAGCCAATTTTTAAACTTGATCAGCAGCTCTTCATCCCTCAGCTTAGGCCACATCAACATTTTTGACACTGTGTTGTTTTAAAAGACCTTTTTTGTAACTCATTGAGAGTTAATTGCATTTTGCTATTTGCTCATTGATTGGCATAATGTAATATGTTTGCAAAAATGAAGATATATGAGAACTCATTCTTTGACACTTCTTTTGGGTCTGATCACCAGTTAAATAGATTATTATTAAAAGTAATGGTAACAGCTATGAAATTACTATTATAATATTCAAATAATCCTAGAAATCTAATTACTACTTGTATAAAAATTTGTTGCATGCATTATTTAACAGTGTTCTTATTTCAGATAGTGTGGTGTCCATGATACTAATTGGTGTCTTCCCATAATTTAAATACCAAAAAATTATTACAGGGAAGTGTAAATTGATGAGCTCTCAGCAGTCTAAAATTAACATTCATGTGATGTATTTAGCAAGGAGAAGCTTTAACTTGATTCCAGACGAGAGACTTAATAAGCCCTCTTTTTCAGTGGAAATTAGCTTTTTATGGATAATGTAGTTTGACTATCTAGAATTTTATCTATTCTGAAGGTCTTGCTGACTGGTCCAATTTGCAGCATTCCCCCTGAACACTAGAGGACAAATCCTGTCCTTCATGAAAATGACATTTAGTGACTGTCCTTAAAAATTTCCCTTTGAGGGCTCAGCCTGTTGACTAAATAGTCAGTTGCTTCATGGCATCTCTTTTAGTCTTTTCCATGTTCTCTTTAGGAAGAAATAAAAGTCTATGTAGTTACTTCTTCCTCTTAAAATTATATTTATATTTCAGCCATATTTATATTAGTTATTATATTATTGTGCTTTTCAATCTTGCAGCTGCCCATCCTCTTTAACCTCACTGCCTTCGTTCTACTCTGCAAGAAACAATTGTGTGCTCTTATTTCACAGTGGTTTCCATGTTGAAGCTACTAGCATGGGTCAAGTTGCTTTTGCAGTGAGCTCTATAGGTACCTCCAGACTGCTGAGGAAAAGCCAGGAACATCTTCAAAGGCATCAAAACCTTGTTGAGCTTTGGGCACTTTTCCCTTTTTTCCTTTCACTTTTTGTATTATTACTTTTTTGTCAGGTAACTATCCTGTAAAGCATAAATAAGCTGGAAAAGTTCTCTGGTATCCAGAAAGCATATTGCAGAAATTATAAACAGGGCTTCAGCTGGTCAGATATATTATTTGCTTTCATATTTGTGGTTTTCTATTCAAAAATCTAGGAATGTCTCAATTACCATGATGAAAGTTAAAACTCTATATTGTTGTATACCAGCAGAATCACTTAATTCTCTTTTCTAAATTTTCTTGGTTGATGTCAACATGATAATCTGATGTGTTTGTTCTGTGCCTTTACACTCCAGAAAAGCCAAAGCTCTTTGAAGCTAATTTGTTAAGAAATGAATTGAAGTAAGAAAATAAAGCTATGTAGACCTCATTCTAGAGACATTGCCTTAAGATGATACATGAAGTATAAAATATTTCTTGGTAAAAGGCCCAATTATTGCTATCCAAATTTTTTCTTTGATGTAATCTTGCCCCTTGCCCCAGGAAAGAGCATGTCTCCAAAACTTGGAGCCCAATCCATTAGTGAATTCTACTGTGTTGTTTTGGGTGTCTTTTAACCATTTTCATCATTAGATGTAGTGTGAAAACATAGTCAGTATAATAATATCTTTTTCATGCCTTCCCACATTTTAGCACTTAGCAGTGATTTCATCTACCTGTGCACTCTGGCATAACTAGTCTTGCATGTAATCTTAGTTATACCACATGTTCTGTATACTTTGGCAGCTAGAAAAAGCTCACCAATGGCAAGATTTCGATTCCTTTTAATACTATGCAATTGTTTTACCTGGAGTTTACAAATACAAGCAGACTGCAGCTGCCATGAAACCTGATGAGCATGATGCCTTAGTCCCATGATTTAATTTTAGGTAGTCCTGTGAGGAGCAGTGAGTCTGGCTCAATAATCCTCATGATTCCCTTTCAGCCTGAGATATCCTGTGACTCTGAGTGTATTCACCTGAGTCCCACTCACAGCTTGAAACTCATTCTGTGAGGACAGGAAAGTAGTACAAGTCTTTGTGTGTCCTTGCAGAGCTTTTAAAAGCCCTGACACACTAAAGTTGAGTAGGAGTAGTATTTGTGGTGTCATGTATATCAAATAGTTTTACCACAAAGGTGTTGACCTTTGGTATCTTTTTGAACTTCTGTGACTGCATTAGATAGTAAATGCCTCGGGAAAACAGCTTCTGTTTCCCATTAATTCCTTAGTTTTTAGTGCAAAGGGTCTATCTATGGTCTGGCCACAGAATATTGTGATGCTGGGCCTTATTTGTCCTACTTTTTATTCTCCATAGCAGACATTATCTCTTACTGTTTATTCATGCAGTATCTCTTGTAATGGTCCTAGTCAATGTTGGAGACCCTTAAAACTACTCCAGTACAAACACAGAAAGTTGCCATATATATAAATTTACATTACCAAAGTCATCTCTCGTTCTTAACTTTGGTCACTCCAAGAAGTTTGGAAGAAGTGTGTGTGAGAATATGAAGACTTTTAGGTGGCTTGTGAAAGGTAAATAAATGTATTGCTGCAAGGGCAAACATCTTTCTCCTGAAATGAAAGAAAGGATCAACAGAATAGACCTGCTATTTTGAGTCTCATCAAAGTACCTGAAAGTCAAGCTAAAGGCATCTCTGGCTCTGAGAGTCATTCACTGTGTTGTCCTTTTCCCTGCATCTTTGTTAAATTGTGATGCTGCCATATATCACTGGAAAGGGCAACTGCCACTGAGGCAGAATAGCAGAGCTGAATGATTCTGTGTAGTGAATGACTAATCCTGTTTCTAAGCCAAAATCCTGTTTATAAGATGTATTCTGCAGCTCTGCACACCGCAGATCGTGTTGGCAGCTGGGTTAATGGAAGGCCACCTTGGGCCTGGAAGAGAGTTAGCTGTGCCTTTTTGTCTTGGGAATGTATTTAAAGCTATTGTGTGCTGCACATGTTGGCAAAACGTTCACCTGTCTTCTGTCTCAAGGTGTGACGTGCCAGAAAATAGTGTAAAGTACCATGAATTACAGTGGAAGGAAGCATCTATTACAATGCTCTGATTTTTTTTTTTTTTTGGTAGAAAAAGGGATTTTCTTTTTAACTGGCAATTTTGGAGGTAATAAAAAGTTGGATTTATACACATACTTTGAATTTATGCAACTCAAGTAACTTGCTGGTGATTGCATCAGTGAATTAAACAAATAGCATGCATGCGTTGCCAGGGCTGCAGTGTTATTTGTCAAATTCCATATTAATAATTATTAATAAAATATCCGGTTGTTGTGGAATTGCTTCCTGTTTAATTAATCTATCAGAATCTGATTATTCAGTTTAAGTTAGTTTCTTGTATCGATGAAATATTACACCGCTAGTAAGAACACATAAGGCTTATTGCAGAGGAAATGCAGCAACAGTCAGAATTTACCTTTCTGTGAGTAATGATGGGGAGAAAGTTCGAATCCTTTCCAGAGCTTCTGTGCACAGCAGAATCATTGCTAGATTTGTTTACTTGGCAGTAATTGTATACATATTAAATTTCCCTTCAGGTTTATTCAGGGTGAAGTTCACAGAAACAAATGTGCACATTCTTGTTGAAGAGTGTTAAGTCAGAAATTCAGTACATATTAACAAGGTGACTACAAAAACAAATGTGAGTGGGCTTTTTACATACCTACCAGGCAGGCAGGATAGAAGTAGCCCATTTACCTATAGAGCTGGTTTGGGCAGGGGGAAGTCACCTTATGCTTTCAAATACACTTTGGGTCAGGCTTCTGCTCAATAGAGCTGCTTTTGGTTTATTTCTGAGCTGTCACTACTGCAGAAAAGGACTGGTTCAAGGGGTATTCTGCAAGAAGATAACTGTAATTGGCAATCCATTTCTTCATTTCCGTGCTATAGTCAGCCTTGACGAATTAATCATGATCAAATGCAGGCTATGGGAAGGGGGTGACCCATGTAGCACAGAAGAAAAATGAGGCCCTGTGCTGGCATGACAGACTAATCCTTCAATTCACCCATTTGACTGAATGAGGGGACTTGTTGTTGTGCCTGTCACCAGCACCGCCCATAAACAAACTGCTCACTCTCAGTCAGAGGGCTTGGCGGGTGTGATAAAGGTTACTGAGAGCATCCCAACACCTCATCCATCACTGATGTGGGACACCAAGCTCCTGGAGAGGACCTCAGGAGGAAAAGTCACAGTGGCTTACAAGTTCCTGCCTTGAGGAGAGAGCAACCTCAATTGTGTTTGTGGAGTGATTTTGTGTCTGATTCCACGGGAACCAAAATGACTCCTTGGTTTGGCAGGATGTGTTATGGCTACTGCAAAAAACAGCAAAAATTTGGGGTTGAAGTTTAGATTATATAAGGGTCCCTTCCAATCCAAGCCATTCCATGATTCTGTTAATATTGCTGGCAGGTCTGGGTGGTTATAGCTTCACACAGACTCTCATTTTGTCCCAGGGAACAGGAGGTAAGCTGGTTCCAGATGGAAAGGAAAACAATGGCAGCCTAAAGAAAATTATTTACTCTAACAGCTGTGTAGTGTACTTTGGAACTTTTGGTAGATGTTTGCTTAACTTTCTTTGTTCTTATCTATTTTTTGGAATTGTGCAGCAGCTGTGTGGCTTCTAGAGTTACATTAGGAGTATGGGACTCCTTTAACTGGCCTACTCATAGTAGTACTCACAGTAATGTTCTTTACTTACTAATGTACTTTTTTCTATCTATGGCTATGATTTTAGATTTTCATCTGGTAATTAAAATGGAAACAGAGCAAGTTAATGTTGGAATACATTGGTTTCAGTGAAGCTATGGTGATTTGCACTAGCTTTGAAATATTCCATTGCATCAAGAGGAATAAATGTGTGTTTTTTGTAGTTGACTCTATTCACTTGGAATAACTGCATTGAGCTCATCAGAGGAGAAATCTAGTCCAAAGTATTGTACCTTTTTTAAAATATTTTATTTTGTCAGGGAAGACTTTAACTTATTTTTTCTTTAAAGAGTATCTAGCCCCTTGAAAAGAACATTAAAGTCTGATTTGTAAACGATTTGTATATCTCTTTTATTCCTTTCAGTATATTACTTATATATAAGAGAATGAAAGTACTTGCTTTCCTATAAATTACTAGATGATAATCTGTATCTATCATTTTCCAATTTTGTTTTGGACAATGCAGTATATCAGTTTACCCCCCTTCTCTCTGTGATGTTTGAAAGAACCATTTAATAGAAATATGGTATAATTTAAAGGGTCATAATTTCTTGCATGTGATGCTGTGGCAATGGAAGAATTTTTGCCCTCTTCTGTTTCAATTCTCTCTGGAATACAAACATTAAACCTTCATTTTCAGGGAGTATCCCATATAGAAAATATAACAGTTCATCATACACTTGTTTCTCTTACAAACCAAATTTTGGCTTGCTTAGTCCAATGGAATAGCACTTCCAGGTCACTCTTGAGGAATGTGCTATTCAATGTGAATAATTTTATGCCAATTTTCAGGGAGTATCCCATATAGAAAATATAACAGTTCATCATACACTGTGACTTGTTTCTCTTACAAACCAAATTTTGGGTTGCTTAGTCCAATGGAATAGCACTTCCAGGTCACTCATTGAGGAATGTGCTATTCAATGTGAATAATTTTATGCCAATTTTGCACGGGGAAGGCCTGGTTCAGAAACGCCTGAGCTAAATAAGAGCTGATATAAATGTCAGCACATTGTTCTAGCCACCAGCCAGCCGGTATTGTATTTTCTTTATCCATTTTCTTGTTTCTCAGTTTTGATGAACAAAAACGTATTTCTAAACCACAAAAGACGCCGCACGAAGTGTTTGGCATTTTGATGAGAAAAATACAGCATAGGAATATCTAGAACTTAAGATTAAGAAAAACAGGTGCATCCTTAGGACGAGAGTAAATTGACTGTTCAAGTGGTGACCAGTGTGTGGTGTGTAGTTTCAGCTTTATGTACCAGCTCATTATCCAGTGTTGGAAAAATGGAGTATCAGTTTTATGCAGAATGCTTATCACCGTAAATTGCCCAGTGTAGGCTGTGAGCTGCAGACAGTGCAATCATAATAGCTTCCGAACGGATGCAGTTTTATGGATTCAGAACATTAGTCATTCTCTTATGCCCTTAATTACCATTAGGTAGTTACACTTGTGTCTGTAATAGGTGCTAAACATTCTGCCACTGATAGGTTTTTAACTATTCTTTTTGTTGTAGCAGTAAACACACTGTAGCTGACTGTTAGGAGGCCAGAACATTATTTTTTAGCCTAGTGCCATTAGGAACATGTCCAGTGACATTTTGAGTTGTATTTGCAGGTTGATTGTAACCTTCTAAGTTTGGTTTGGTTTTCAGGGTGTTTTTTTCCTGTCTTTAGGAATGAGAGTAAAGAACAATTCTATTGCTAAGCTGGCACTGCTTAATTAAGAGATGATTTTTTTTCCCTTTTTGCCTAGTTTACAAAGTGAGAAAGGAAGGAAACCTGATAGATTTTTCACAGTACTAGAAACAATATAGAAGAAACAAGTGATGCTATTTATGTGCTGGCCATGCCAGTCAGTGCCCTAGAACTCTTCTAGGCACTGTTGTACTTTGCTATCAACATTATAAGCTACAGTTTACTAGTTTTCAGTAAAGCCATGAATCACTGATGTATAGTAGGCCCTTCCCAAAATAAAAAAAAAAAAAAAAAAGAGATTCAAAGCTCACTTTTAATCAAAGCTGCTAGCCATGATTCAGGTAATGAGAATGCATATTGGCAATGTTTCCATGGAATTCCTAACGAGGATTTCATGTTATGGAATCCTATACCTCTCTCAGTTGTGTGGCATGGTGTAGTTGTCAATGTTTTATTGACTATAAGTAAACAGAAGCAGTGACTGTAGTTACCCTGATTGGTGGCCAAGAGTTAGAGAATGTACAACTGACAAATTTGAGTGTAACTCCCCACAAATATTTTCACTTGATATTTTCCAAAATTGTACACAAGTGATGTGGGAATATGTAACTACTCTGGCCTTGAATTTCTTTAATAATGCCAGCATATTCAAAATGGTCTTGCTAAGGGCAGTCAGTGGTGTTCTGGCTGTGGAATTTGAGCCATTTGAGGGTAAAGTATTAGCTTCCAAATCCTTTAACTTGTTCCATGTTTTCAAGACTCTCTTTCCTAGTCGTTGACCTTCTTCTGAGTTTTCCATGTTGATTACATGGCATTTATGCTGACCTTAACTAAGATGAGCATTTTCTGAAAAGGAATAAATAGAAACATTTCTCCATCAGCACTAATGCCAATAAAACATAGGCTTAAAGTTCATAAAAATATATTAATTTTAAATTGCATATGATTTCAAGAAATTATCTACTTTTTTAAAAATTGGATTTGATAACAAGTTATGTTTGCTTGATAGAACAGTTTTCACAAATTATTGAAGTTTCATGGTATCAAAGCTTTCTGTTAAGAAGAGGTCACCTTGATATTTGTACTGAATAAATTTCAGCCTTGGCTCCACATTTTATCATTCTTGATGTCTTAAATTTTCCCTTACCTCCACAGTTTTTTTTTAATCTACTTATTTTTATTATTTGTTTTTATGACTCACTGTCAACATATTTCACTGATTTTCTACTTACTAAACAAAATGGTTCTGTCTGAATTTCATGTGTAGCCTTAATTTTGTAACTTTTAATGTATGATCTGTGCTATTTAGGTTACTCTGTATTTATTGCTTGTTTTTGTCACTGCCTACTAAATACATTAATGTCTACAGATCTCTAAATTGTAAGGCTGCTCTCTTCCCCAAAAATGTCAGGGCTGATGATGAAACTCTCTTTTCCTTCAGGATAAATCTAAATATCTGCACAGTAAATACTAGAAGATAATCATGGGCTTCAGTCCAATCCTGAATTATCTGTCTATAATGTTCAGTGCTTAAGACACTATCCTCACATTAGCACACGTTAAATGCAGTTATTTAAAAGACACTTTGTTTTATCAAAAACCTCCAAAACCACCAACATCAAACACCCAGAAAGTCCTAAGTACTATTTGTACTCCAATTCCAGCTGCTGTGAGAATGCTCAGCCCACAGCTGCCCCAAGCAGGGACTCATTGCCTCCTCAGGTCTGTCAGTCCACCTCCTAGCCAAACCATTTTGATCCCAAAACGTGTGGCTAGGTGAAAAACCACCTACACTGAAGCTGTTGGATCCAATCCAACCCACTGATTTGTCCCAAAGCAAAGGATGGCCACACAAATGTTTCAGCCAGCAGGTTTGAGCATGGAGTAACTCCTGGGGGAACAAGGGTGTGACAGCTGCACCTTCATTTCTTAGGTCTGGATTTAGAAGGTAATGTTCTTCCACACTCTGAACTTGCTTTGTTGCAACTGGTTTGTGGGCTTTTTATTTGTTTACTGGATTTTCAAAAGTACTTCAATCCTTTCAAAGCAACAGTTCTTTTTGGTGTGTTTCTGGTGGCATTATCCCATGCAGCACATGAGAAAGGTAGATGTGGAATCTGATGGGAAATCATAAGAAACAAATTTGATGTTAAAATTTTAGCACAGGAAATGTCCCAGAAGCTCACACATTCATTGTTTCCCCCCTTGACTCTTATTGCACAGAAGCTCTTTCAAATGTGTTCTAAGCAGTTTTTAAAATTTGCAAAAGTATGTCTGACTGCTTCTTCCTGCTCTTTCCATCTGTTTAGAGGATTTTTTCCAAATTCCTGCTGGAGGAGGGATGTCTTAATTTGACTTTTGATGTTTGCATGAACTCAGATAACCTGCAGCAATTAGTCTTCTGGTTTCTTCAAATTATTTTGTTTCACAAAGGTTTAATTGTAATCTCCTATTTTCTAAGGAATACAAATCCTTCTTCCTTAACCTTTCTGAATTTTAGAGATCCTTCTTTCATTTGGATGCCCACCACTTTATTTCTGTATTCCTAGAATACTTTTAAGTTAAGACTGCTGGTTATACAGTGGTTTCAACATAACTTGATTAGTACTCATTACAGCGCTAGTATAACTTATTTTTACTTATTCTTAAGTGGTTTATATAGAAACTGTGCCCTTCCTTTTTGTAATAATTTTAAATAATAATATTCAGACTTTCAGTGGCATAACACCACAAACTTTGAGTATGTTATTCTTTTTCTGTCTCGTGGTAGTTACTGTAAGTTCATCAGATTTTACTTTTATCAGCTCCAAACTGCATGAGATTATTTTGTGAAGTTCATATATAAATATGTATAATACACATAAAAATAGGTATTGATCTCATTGGATTTGACTCATCAGAACTGCTTTTCTGTGGAGGCCCTTTCTTTAGCAACTGATCTCTAAATAACAACCATGTTTTTTTGTAGGATGACAGTCTCTTAGTTTTGTAAATTTAACTGGAAATGTCTACCTTATGTTGATCTCACCAGTACAAGTACTCTCATGCCTTAGTTTTCCATCCCCTTCCTTTCTTATGGTTTTTCTGCATGTGACTGGGACTTCTTTTTGCAGGCTTTCAAGCTGTGTGTTTTGGTGAAGAAAAAAGAGTAGAACATGTACAATGTTTCATGGCAGAGGAATCTGTGGTTGTGTGGTGGCTTGATGTTGGCTGACAGATGCCCACCCAGCCACTTGCTTAATTCTCTTCCTTCTCAGCAGGACAGGGGGAAAGACAAGATGAAGAAATATGTGCGCCAAGATGAAGACAGGGAGATGACTTGCCAAGTACTATAATGGGGAAAACAGTCCTCATTTAGGGAAAATTAATTTAATGTATTGTCACTTAAAATAGATTTACCTAGTGAGATGCAAAGGTCTTCCCTGAACCCCACCTTTCCCAGGCTCAATTTCACACACTCACTCCCAAATCTTCTCCCACCTCCTGCAAGAGGAGTTTGCAGAACTGTTTCTAATTTTTTTCCCCTCACTCACTCCCAGGTACTGTTATTCCCTTTCTAGATTTTGACCCATGCATTGATACATGCATACAACTTTCCATCCTTTCTGCAGTTTTGGGGTTTTTTTAACTGATTTCTGTTCCCAGAGTTGTGAGGAAGACTGAGCTGTGGAGGCTAGTGTCTGCATACCAATAATTCACTGAAATAATCCCAACCCAACTCAATATTGCATGGGTTTTTTTTCACAATCTGCAGATGTGCACCTGTCATGATAAAGTGAATAATCTTGAGTGTAATTGTATATGCAGTGAGGACACTTTAATAAAATTAATGGAAATCACATTGAATAAACTGTTCCCTAAGCTTGATTCTAAATCTAACATTATTGTGGTGATGCAATAAGCTCTTTTGAATTGACAACTTCTTTTTACGTATCCCCCAATTAAAAATCTTCTATTTTCCCTCATTTGCCTCATTGTTTAACAATCAATGAGGTTTCTCCTTGCAAAGCATTAAATGCTTTTCCATGTCCCTTCTGCTAATCTGCCTGGGATGTCATGTTTCCGAGAGGATTAGTTGTGTTTGACTGTGGCATGGACCTGCCTTGAAAGGGTGGTTTTCCCTAGGTGTAGTGTGGGTCATCTCATGCCGACCATACACATAATCTAAATTTATTAAAATGTGAGAACAAAAAACCTCTTTGCGGCCATGTGGCCGCATTTAGAAGGAAATTGAGGTGGGAGGTCAATTTTCACTTTAAGACTAGGTTTGGAGATGCCTGGGTTTTTAAGTGAAGGTCTTTAAATCTCACTTGTCTGACAGGTAGTAAGAAATTTACATTTAAATGGTACAGATCAGGTTCTTATTTGTACTGCATTGTTGGACAAAAGAGATTTCTCAGTCTTCCAAATCCTTCACTGCTTGATCTGACCAACCATAGTACTGGTTCCTTTGTTTTAAATCTGGACATTCTTTCTGACTACAGTAATTGTCATTTGCTCTGTTATTGCTTTTTCCCGGTCTCAATTTGAATATTGTTCAAAATTACTTGATAAACATGTGTGTTTGGGCTTTATGTTTCCCCCTGAAAAGTGGCTTCTCACAAAATTTAATAATTTTACTTTAAGGCTGGATTTACCGCTGTTGGTCTAACAAGAATTTTTGATGTTTGTTGCACCTTTCTGAATGCTAGGAAATCTCATTCCTTCCTAAAGCAGCCCATGTTTGCTCATATAATGATTTAAAAATAAATTTTAAAAACTCCAACAATACACTGGCAGCTTACCAGAATACATGTTGAAAATGCTACTTAAAACAAGTTCAATAAGACCTAAAGTTCATATCAAGACTAAATTGGATTTGAGTTTCTGGAATTGCATGTGCCATTAACTGGTTATTTAATTTCCTTTTTGATTGAAGAATGCAAGACTCAATAAAAGCATAATTGTGAGTGAAATGCAAGTCAGAGATGTTAGGAGAAATGGTATTTGTAACAAAAACTTGTTTAACAATTAATACTGTGATCTTTTGAAACACTGAATTATCTGATGAGGTCTGGATTATTTTGTTGTTCAGCTACCAGTATTGGGCTTAAAAAGCACCTGCTTCTTGGGGGGATTGTTAGTCAAAAGTGTTCTGATGAGGGTGTTCCAAGAGATAAGGTTATTTTCGTATTTTACCCATTAATGTTTTTTTACATCCTTCAGCATTTGAGATCTTGCTAAGAGCATCGGAAGTGTGTAATGCACCATTGTAACCAGGCAGGCTTGCTGAAATCTATAGTTTTAAATTTCAGTTTTTCCTTACTCTTGCTTTAATTCAGTTTTCCCTATTATTCCAAACTTTAACAGTCTTCTAACCACTTTTCATTCTGTTGTGTAAATTGCTGTAATCTCAGAACGTGCAGAAAAGGTTTTCAGTGCAGCATCATGGGGAAGGTTGAAGAGGTGCTAGTGGATTCCATGTAGTTTTTGTTGGAAAAGTTGTTGCTACAATACATCCTGAAATGAAGATAAATAGTGTAGATTGGCTGGTTGCTGATAGATACAGGAGCATAAAATCAAATAATGCACATTGTGACCCTTGCAGGACAAAAAGAAGGATATGTGGAGCTGACCTCTTGGCCAGGCAAATGACTACTACAGAAATGAAGCATCATCTGGGCAAGGGGAAAAAAATTCTTTCTCTTAAAAAATTAATGCATAAAATTGTGCATCAAGATCAAGTCCAACAACCTGCATAAGCACTTGTTTTATCAGCTTACATGTAGTATGTGTTCAAGTACCATGAATGGCCTTTCTGTACAGTGAAGAACAAGCCATTAAGCATCAAATTTAGAATGCACCTCCCCCCATTCCTCCCAAGTGTACTGGCATTTTTGAACTCCACATGGGTGGAAATATTTCAGTCTTGAATTGTTGTAGATTTCCTGAATACAATAGCTGCTGGTGTGACCCTTTAGTATGGCTTACTGCAGTCTGAGGCAAGAATTGAAAAAAATCCACAGTGTGAATAATAAAGACAAACCAAGAATCAATAATGTATTTGTTAAAAAGACTAAACTAAGTAGATTAAATGTGCCAGACATAGTATCTTGCTTTTTCACCCAACCTGCCCTATAACTTTCTTCCTCATATGTCTTTTGGGAAAAAAGATAAAAGAACATCTTTATTTCCTTTTTTTTTTTTCTTTCACAAGGAGTAAGTATATATTACTTCAGCTGATTATGTGCTCTTAGGAAATCTTTGATTTCCCTTGGAGAGGAGATAAGAGCAGTGCTTCAGTAGAAATAATGTGAGATAGTTTTGTTTGTTCTTGTATGTGGATGGCCTTCCCCAAATATCTGCTGGTTTTAGATAATCCAGCTAGGTCTTTGTGTTGCATCTGCTAGAGCAATTGAACATGGTAGAAGTGATTTAAGGGCTAGAGCTCAGCTGGCAATGCTGTCTGTGTTCTTTATGTGATTTTGTATTTTTTTCACTATTGCCTGTGCATGTTTTATTCCTCTGAAGTTTCTCAGACTTTCTATGCTTCTATTTTCCTTCATTTTGCTGTGGTGTCTTATGTACGTTACATGCATGTGTTTCCCCTAGTTCTTGTAACTCCTGTCATGGTGTGCTCCCTATTTGAGACAAAGTACTGAGAGCTCCAGCAAAACCAGTAGCCCTGATATTTTCTCTTACGTTCAGCCCTTCTTCCCAGAAGCTGACTCCCCATCTTGCAACAAGAGGTTCCATGCTCCCTCCCTCTCCTCCTCTTCCTCCACCTCAATCTGCTGCTCCTCAGTGCATTTTCCTGGCTCCCGCTGTCTGCGCAAAGATCCGTCAGCAAGAAGAGCGAGCTTCTCATGGCAATTCCTACCCCTTCTCCCCCTGCCCAACCTGGCAGATATATTAGTAGACATCCAAAGCTCAGTAAGGAGTGGCACATCAAGAATATCTTGACTTCAGATAGGCCTTCAGTTAGAGCCTGCAATCAATAGCAAAAAGCCATGAGGAACAGCGCTTGGCAAGGTACAGAATCATTACTTTATTCCCACTGCTGAACAGGTCATCCCTTGGTGCGTAGAGACAGTGTGTGTCAGGGAGGGCTTGGGATAGTGTCAGTGGAGGTTAAGGAGGTCCAATGCCCTGGACCACACATTTCAAGAGCAAGTGCCAGTTTCAAGTGGAATTCGGAGTGTGTGGGTGCATGGGCATTGGTTTTGTTGGGTTTTATCTCCTGTGGCATTATCAAGACACGTTAGGAATGTAGGATTGATTCCTTACACTTTGCTGCACTTGAGAACAACAGGGCATTTTTATTTAAATCGGTGTGTAGAATAAATATTTAACCGTGTTGAAATTGTAACTACACTGAAGCCAATATCCCATTGCTGTGCAATTCAGTGTATGATGGGAGATTTCACAGCTGACTAGTGCTTTACACTTTGTTTCAAATTACTTTGGCTGTATTATGTTGCCACCCTAAAACCCAACTTGCTTGTTATATATGGCAAAAGAGAAGATTTAATACTCTGCATTAGGAAGCTCATGTACACTTTGAAATCTCTTTCAATTAACATTTCTTTGTACAACAGTTGTTTCTGGAATAGCAATTCTGGTTATGGTATAAAGTGTATTTAAAGGAGAATGATGTGCTTGAGCTCAGGAACAGCTGCATACATGTGTTTAAACAGCTGTGTACTTTACACAGACATTGCTTATACACTCTCATAGGTAGATTTTGTAATTGCAAAACTGCCTGCGTGAGTATATCTTCCACTTGCATTTGCATTGTCTACGCTTTCTCCTCCCGTAGAAGAATGCTAATGGCCAGAGCAGTGAGATCTTTTTGCTTTCAGTGTTGTGCTGGTGTCTGTCTGATCTTTCCCCTACTGTGCTCATCTTGAAGCCTAATTTTCTGCTTAGGAATTAGAAATTCCCTGACAGACAGAAAAGCTCCATCACACAGCACAGCAAACAGCACAGCTATGAGGCAGTTTTGCTTCCCAGAGTCTCCAAGTATTGCTTGCAATGTTTTTTTGTTTTTTTTTTTTTTTACAAGACTGCTACAGAATCCATTTCTCCAATTTCTCCAGTGCTAATATCAAACAATGCAGTAAACTTGAACTCTAGTTTTTCTGCAGTGGAATCTTTAGACATACTGGTGCAAACCTCTGCTCACATGACCTACATGATTACAGTGTATGTCTCTGTTCAGCTGACACTTTTAACACAGTTATATGGCAGGTATTTTTCCAATGATAACATGGCAGAGCGTGAAGTGAAGCGTGGTGTGATATTGTGTATTTCAGAGAAAACAGCTGTGACCTAGTTGGTCTTGCATTGTAGCCACCTTTTGGCAACCAGCTTCTTTCAGCTGCAGCCCTGAGCTGAGCCCAGATACACAATAGAAAGGCACCTGAGCTGTAGATGGTGCAGGTGAGTTGATGTGCTGGTCAGACAAGGGGCCCCTATCAGCCAGAACACACTAGGCACCTCTTCTGACAAGCCAAGACTGAGTACCTGACAGGTACCCTGTTACCAAGAAGTCCATGTATATTGACATCCAACTTGTCTTGATTTTTGCTGGCTTGTGTGAGTTTTATCATATTCCCTGGTGCCAGCATTGACCCTGACTGACTTAAGAAGGGATCCCTGTCTTACCCAGTGTACTTCTGTGGATGAAGAAAGGCCGTCCCTTATTTCAATTTTCTACCAGCTTTGTGTCACTGTATCAGAACAGAAAAGTTCTTGTGAGTTTCTTTATTAACCATCTTCCACCAGCTGCATCTGTCATGTTAGTTGAACACAAGTGGAAATGATTCTTCAGGAACTGCATGTAGTTTTATGTTGCTGCTGAATCTTTTCTCTCAAGGAAAATGTAAAGGTTTGTACCTTTCTTGGGAGCAATTGAGAAGCATATTATGATTTCTTCAGAATAATGTTTTGTTTATGCATTTTGAAAATTTCTTATTTCCCCTTCTTTGTTTTACATGAATGATAATTAATTACTGTAGCACGGTCTGTGAAGGATACAGTGAATTGGTGCAGCTTTGTTTCTTGGGGTAACAGAAAGGTTACTGGCTTTTCACAGTACTTAATTCCACTTTCTTAGAGTCAGTTTTTGAGTGGACAGCAAATAAGGTTTTCTTTCTCTGGCTGAATGAGTTCAATAAGGCAAAGTAGGTTATTTAGCAGAAGATTCATGGCTCTTCAGTTTAGTCTTCAAACTAGCTGATCCAAATGAGGGTACTTTCTTTCCAATTTATGAGAGTCCACAAAAATGATCAAGGTAGGAGCTTAGCATGTTTGTCCAATCACTATGTGACAATGGTTATTAAAAAAAAAAGAAAAAGAAGAGTGAGTGAAAAAAAGCAAAAAGCTCAAGAATAGCAACACAATAAGCTTTTTGGTAGAATACTATCATCTCTTTCCAAACAGAATGGATTTACCATGGTAATGGGAATCAACATGAATTCATGAGTGAATTCATTTTGACTACTAAAATACATCTCTGACAAGATGATTATATGGGATCAGTTGCAAGATTATTCTGTTTATTTCACAGCTGAAGGGACAAGTGGATGTATAGAGTTAACCCTACCTCAGACATGCTGGACTGTGCATCTCATTTATTTTCTTTTATTGTCCTAAGCACTATCATCTGTGCTGTCAATAGCTGGCCTTAACCCACATGGCCATAATGAAGCACAGTTATTTATGTGTTGGTTGTGATTCAGAAGGTGTTTACAGTACCAACAATAATACCGGGTTTCAGAACATGTATGGAATAAATTCTTACTACCTTTTTTCTCTTCTTTCCCACTTATTTCCTTTAAAGCATCTTTGTATTCCGTGCCATCTGGTGCTGATGATTCCCACATAGCAAGTACTTGATGCACAGTGGAGATACCCTGTCATAATGACTGCAGAGATGGCCTTCAGTACAGTCCCCCAGTTTAAAAATGTGACAAGCTACTATTTGGAGAGCATCATTTATATATCTGTAAACATACTGACAAATTTATAAACTTAAAACATGGAAGTTTTTCCATTTTAACAGTCTTGTTGATTAAGCCGTGGGACTCAGGGTTGGTTTTAGCACACAGGAACAGTCTGCAAACTGTTACATCTTGATATATGCACAAATATGCCAGTGTAGATATTTTTCTGAGGAAAATATGAAAATACATAATGATTATTTGTGTTGATGTGCATTTGGTTCTTTTCATGATTTGCTTCAAAATTAAACCATTAAAACTGGCAAGTAAAAATATTAAGCCTGTGATAAGCCTTTAGAATCCATAGAGAAGAGAACATTTTAAATGAATAAAAACCTGCCTAGCACTTAGGCTGTACTAGCAAAAAAGGATACAGACCTTTTTTACCACGAGCAGCTGATTTACAGAAAACATTAGGCATCTCAGTTGAACTGACAAATTATAACACTTATCGCTACAGCTACTGAAGTGATTTTTCTGGATTGACATTTGCTTGTTAGTATTATAGCCTTCCTGTTATAATCTCTTATCATAATCCTCAGATCATATTAAAGTTTGATTGCTTAATACCTGTGTTTTGTTAATGGGCTTTTCATGGGGAGGTGGCATTACCTAATTGTAAGTTAGACATTTTTTGTAAGATTGGATCAAGCCCAGTAAAAGAGGCAGATAAAGCTACCAGCATCTCCACAAAATTTCGCAGCCCCTGAAATAGACTTCTGTTAGTTTTGTGTCTCAAAATCCTTGTTGCTCTGTTATGCTTTGAAGAACATTGTGCAGGGCCAGAGTTGGACTCTGTGATCCTTGTGGGTATGTTGCAACTCAGAATAGTCTATGATTCTATGGACTACTGGTATATGTTTTTCTGATACTGAACAGATAAATTAGGCAGTGTAGGAGACATTCATAATTAGTAAATGTTTCTCCTCTGAATCCCCCAAGCACAAAGGACTGAGCATTTGCACAAGGGTGTGTGACAACAGGGAATTCATTGCATATTTTGTGTAGTTTGATGAAACAGGACGACTTATGTTCTTACCAGTTGCATTCCAGGGAAGAAATACAAAATGTAATGGGAATATCAGTGAGTATCTCTAGTTACTATCTTAGTTCTCCTCCACACTCTTCTCCTCTAAAACAGCACATTTATTTCATATCCAAATAATTCTGCCATATCTTATTGTGCCTTTGTAGGAAAATTATGGCCATGATGACTGCAAGGACTGTCACAGCCTAGAGCTTGCTTTGCCAGCTGTTTCACAGGTCAAGGTTACAATTTCCAGGAATAAGTTGGTAAAGCCCTGGAAAGAGTTGCAGATTCTTGTAAGTTTGAAGACCTCTCAAAGCTTTCCTAGGCTGTCACTGTGGGTAGTATCTGTGCAAAGACATACCAAAAGCAGTAGAGTTCAGATGAGGTGTACTTAATGTGATGGTTCCTACTGACTTAGAAGGCTTGCACCCACTGTGCCCTCAGCTGTGATGATGAAAGTTGTGCTGTAAAGAACGGCTTCTGAACTCAAAGGGGCACCAGAGGAGTGGCTGCTCGAATCCAGGATTTTGCTGTACTTGAGGAGCTGGGATCCTGGTCATGGATGGTGAGATGTGATCAGTTGGCACTGCAAAATGCAGATGGTGGCAGTAAAATTGTCACTTGCTGAAGCAGCTCTTCAGGAAGCCGACACAGCCTGCACTGTTTTTTTGGTGTGTTGCCAAGGTTTTCACTGTGGCAGTGGAGGATGTAAAAAGCTCAGTCCAAGTTAGATACCTGTGTCTGTGGGTAGGTGCACTTCACCACACACCTGTCCATGACATACAACCTGCCAACCCTCTCTTTTTCTGCAGGCAGTTAAACACAGTGAAGTCCTGTACCTCATGGCCAATGTGTGCTTTTTTGTGCCCTTGTCCTTTTCAGTATGCTGGAGGAGTACTCACTGCAGTAACATGGCCCAGTGTCACTCATTACTTTACCTGTTTTATCTTTTGTGAAATTGAGCCTTTAGCCAGAATTGCCTGAGCTGCTGCTCCAGCAGTCAGTAAACTGTGAGGCACCTCGAGCTCATTTCTCTCAAGTAATTTGATTCCCACGTGCTTCCTGAGATTGCTTTTTCACTGAAAGTGGGAAAGAGGGAATGGGGGTGCAGGTGGAAGCAAACCAGAAATTTTATGGCAGGCAAATGTAGGCTAGAGATAAAAACAATGCAAAAGCATGTTTTAACAGATCCTATCTTGGTTTATCTTCCTATAACCCAGTCCTATAAACAAAAATGTTTTTCTGTTTGAGAATCAGAGACACAGGGGCTTTTGTGCTGGTGTAAGGTTTGCAACAGGAGGCTAATTTCATCCTGCTTCTACATATATGGCTGTGATGGATTTCAACATATTTTCTGAAATCACAAACAGAATTCAAGGCTTTTTATTTAGGTTGCTGAACTATTTCCTTTACATTGTGGTGACTTAGTAGTAATTGAAAACCAGTTTTCTAGATAAGGTTCTATTTAAGACTGGTTAGTATGGCAGCAGTTTCTAAACAGTGTACAATTTATGGAGAGATTCTATACAATACTCAGTGCTTTATCACCATTTTGGCCAGCTACCCTGCTGCAAGGGAGTGAAAAACAAGCCTGAAAAGTTAATCTTGCTGGAGGGTGAATTGTTCTGAAAATAAACCATTCAGTGCATAAACAATAGTATATCAGTTGTCTGAAATACACATTTGTCCCTCTGCATGGCGTTCATTTTATGTCCAGGCAGAGCTACCACACTCAGGGTATGGAATTTCTGTGTGAAAAAGTCCCAGTTTGTTAGCTAGGATGTTACTAATTTGAGCAGATGGTCTGCTTAGAGCTCTGTTATTTTATATTATGAAAATGAGGCTGTTGGAAGTCCCCGCTTTGGGTTTCGTTAGTGATGGTTAGTTGGTGTCATGAGACATATGCCTTGATGATATCAGCAGCATTATTAAATGTTACAAGAATTTATTTTCCCAGCAGCAATAGGAGTATCCACAGTAACATTTGCAGGGTCTAAGCTAGCTTTCTATCTTGGACTTGGAAAGTTTATTTTTTAAAATGTAAAAATATGCATTATTGAGAAATGTATTCAAAGGAAGCACATGCTAAATGTTGGTATTATCCAAAATTGGCTATTTTACTTGTTTTTCTTGATGAATTGTTGTCATCTGTTACTTCAGAACAGTACACATGCTGCTGGGGCAAATCTTTGCAGAGTCAATTTACAGCGAGTGATGTTTTGGGAATGTGATTCAGTGGAGGGATTTTGGTTTGCGTTGGGTTTTTTCCTAATCTTGCATTGCACAAATTCTGAAAAAGGGTTAAAGAAGATATGAGTCCAAAAGCTGAAAATTTATAATTTTTTGCAGTATCTTTGTTTCAGTTTATAGTGAAAGGGTGATGTGTGATGTAAGAAAGGCTGTATCTACACAGCTGTATGCCAAATTTCATGATCTTTCTAACCCTGTTGCTTGCTTGTCCACTATGCCTGCAGCTCCATCTCTTCAAAGCCTGTTCTATTAATCTAACCTACTGAGAGCGATTCATACAGCTTATGGGGTTTTATTTTTAAATCCTCACACAAATGATTTGCTGCCCCCAAGTTAGGAATTTAAAGGAAAATTAAATTAAGGTGCCTAAGTAATGAAAGCATCCATGGATTTGATAGGTAGAAACCATCAAAGCAAAAAGTCTGTATCCCTGGAAAGAGTTTTGTTATTGTTTAGTGCTGGGGGGAATTACTATTGCTAATGTATCATGCAACAGAAGGCCTTAAGTTCACATGCTTATGCTTCATGAATTCTTTAATTTCCAAAGTTGTTTGTTATGATTCAGGTCATAAATTGAGAGATTTCCAAATCAAACATTTCTCTCTTTATAAGGCCTATGGCACTGGGGTCATAGTGTGGTATACTTTTGCTGACAGATGGATTAAAAAAAGAAAGCCTTAAGAAAGCCCTTATGCCTTAAGAAATGTCTGAGTTTTTCTTGCTGCCATGAAATGTAAGCCTAGTATTTGTTACTGTGATAGATGTGTTGAATGGTTGCCTGCTTAGTATGACACATATATAGCTCCCTATTGTTTCTTCTTCTCTTGAGCAGTGGACTTTTCTTAACTAGAGTCAAGGAAAAAAAATCCAATAAAGCATTGTTGTGCCTATTTATTTAGCTGGGGAAAAATGTAACAGATGTTGCTGAAAACCTTTATACAAATCTGTGAAGAAGGGAGTTGACCAACTGTAATTCCAAAATATTTTAAAGAATAGGAAGGAAAAAAGCCCAGATTTTTTGATTTCTTATATATAAAAGAAATACATAAATTTTATTTATTTCCCATTTCTTCTCTTTTTTAGGTTTTCCAAATGAGCCTGCTGCTGTCATTGCCCTTAGCACTATTAAGGAATGGTTAAGCAAGAATCACAATGAGGTATGGAATAAAATATTTTTTTTTTCAAATTTCTGTTTAAGGTTAACTCCAAAACTGTGAAAAGAGTAAACATAGGCTTGAGCCTTGAAGTCTTTTATAATTTAGTCTTAAGACCACTGAAGTCAGGTCAGGACAATACAGCCAGAGGAAGATTTTTATATCTAAAAGCTATACTAGAGTTCAAAGGAAATACCTTTGTTTGAAACCATACTGTGCATTTCCTGTGCATTGTAATCTTTCCTGGCAAAGCAGAAGACTGTTCTCTTCCTAAGCTGTTTCTGAGTGTCAGAGTTTTTGGGTAATAATGAGGAGATTCTTGGAAAGGAAATGTGCATGCCAGCTGTCAGTGGAAATGGCCACCAAAGGTCAGTGGTATTCCAGAGGTCACTTTACAGTAAAGAGCTCTAGGTTCCTATTTTGTGTTTTCATTAACTTTTTGGTTTGCTTACTATTAAGTGTTCATTTTCCCAGAAACACTCACTAAATATATGAATTTTTAATAGTACTGGTCATCTTCCAGTGGCAACATAATAATGATTATGTGTACAAGACAAAATATGCTTTTAATGGAGTGATCTGCATCTCTCCCCTTTCCAGTGTTTGTCTTTTTCTGTTCCCAGTGTTGGATTGGAGAAATGCAGCAAAATAGTGGCAAAACAAAAAAAAAAAATCATTGTGTTTTAAACTGACAGTCTGCCTGTTTCCTCATGACGATAGCCAGCAGATTTCAGACAGTTAAAGTTTGGTATATTGTCTGAGAATATTGAACAAAGCATTCAGTGGAGAAGCACTGCATACAAGGATGTAATTAGTAATATTTTTCCTCTAGCAATATATTCAGGGAGCTTATTTTTCCCAAGAATCTGATGTGTCAGGGTATGAATTTAGTGGGTTTATGTGGTTTTGTTGGGGTTTTTTTGCCAAATTTGGATTGAAAGGAAGTAATATGTTGGGATTTGAGTGGTAGAGTTGAGGTTTTCAAACCTGGAAGTGCACTAAGGAGGACATACCTGTTTGGACACTGATTCTTTGCAGCACTGAGTAGTTGGCTGCTGTGGCTTTTGCTGCTGTCACAACTGCTTCCCACAGCTAGAAAGCTGAGCAGTGAAGCAGGAGTTTTGGGTGGACAGACTTGATTAACACTCTTAGGGCCTAAATCTCATCAGCTTAGCCCTAAACTTACTTTTCTGGGATCTTGTCTGTTTGTAATTTTAATTTTGATGTGTAAGGTTAAAACCAATATGTTTGTGGTGCTTACCATCTTAAAATTTCTCCTAGCTTCATTTTTACCACATATTTTTGAAAATAGGCTAAAAGGTTTGTTTTTGTTTTTTACTCCAGAAATGAGCTTTTCTTCCTCAAAAGCTGAGTCTCTATTATATGTACACCTCCTGCCTTGCTCCTCACGAACTCCAATTTAACCAGAATTACTTTTAAATAAGTAGCTGTCATTTATAATGTTTGGACAGTGAAAGGAGCCCAGGCTGTCCTAACTACAAAGCAATTATTTAGTTATCCTACTCATCTTACATCTGACACTCATCTTTTCCTTCCCTCTTACACAGTTGTTTTTTTCAATTTGGACTATTACAGCTCATAGTTGTTGTCTTAAACGTGTTTTTCCTAACATCCTGAATCCCAGCCTTGGCAAGGTGAGGTCTCGCTCTGTTTGATGCACTTGAAGACATATGGGTGGTGCAATTATTGCATATTACTGATGATGATGATGATTCAGAGCTGTTCCCCCAGAGTTTTTGTTGATTTTTTAAGGAAGTGGAGTATTAGGTTTCTGTCAAGATATGTTTTGAGGGTTTGGTTATCCACAGCTTTGTACTTTCTCACATGAAGCTTACTATCTTCCTAAGGTTCTTCCACGATCCATTGGCTTAAGTTTTAAATTATGGCATACTAGCATGCTTTACATGCCATAAACAGGACAGCAGCTAAATAAAGATACTTAATTTTATTGAAGACAGCAGTAATTTATGCAGTCAAACAGATCTTTGGGAAGCATACCATTACTGGGTTTCTGTCATTTAATGCATACAGCAAGGTGAGCATAGTTACCTGATTTAAATGAACTGATGTAGCTCTGTGCCAGGTGTCAGTGTGATCCATTTTACATTGTTATGGAACCACAGAATGTTTTGCACTGCAAGGAATCTTGAAGTACATCTAATTCTAGCCCCTGCTATGGGCAGGGATGCTACCCACTATACCAGACTGCTTAGGGCCCCATCCATCCTGGCCTTGAACACTTCCAGGGATGTGTACTTACTCCCTTGAACTAGATTTTGTGTTTTGAGTAGTAATATTATACATTACCCAAGCTTTTCCCCAAAGTAGCTCATCATACAGCAATGGAATTAAGAGGACGTTCTGTACTTTAAAACGGTCTCCTCTTATTGCACACAGCCATATGATGTAGTCCTTTCTACAAAGTTCTGTCTTAAAGACAGATCAAATCCCACTACACCCACTGGATATTTAAATTCACATTTTCTAGTCTGGGAGCGAAACTTCTAAGGATCTGGCATGAGGGCAGCTTTTCAGAGTGTTGTCTGCATCTCATTCCTGTTACCACTGATCAAACCTGCTCTCTGGTACTGCCTGCTCTGTCAGGATGAGTTGGTGTGTCCTGCTGACAGCCTCTCCTGAGCAAGAGAGGCCTCCTACACTTGGCTCTGCCACAGTTAAATTAATCAAAGTCTGCTTCTTTCCCTCAGCCTTTGTTCTGCAATCTGCCCTACCTGTGAGAAGGTTCTGCTCCTTTAGTCCCAAAGGTGTCTGGCAGCCAGTTAAGCCCTTGGACCTAACCACTCACGAAGGTCTCAAACTCCTTGATTGTAGAATGTGAATTGACTGATTGAATTCAAGAAGTTTTAGTGCAAGAGAGAGAGCATGCTCACTAGGGAATCTGCCTCCATAGCAATATACCTGGCAAAGCCAGGCAGGTGAATAAGATGGAAAGCTGACAAATTTCCAAGTCTTTTGTTGTGCTCTACAGCAGCCATGTCTCATCTGCCTTCCAGCAACCCAGGAATCTGTGACAAATTTGGGAAAGATAAGGCAAGATTCTTTTTTCACCTCTCTACCTTTCTGTAGTACTTCTTTCCTTTGATGCTATAATGAAGATCTTTTAGATATTGATATTAATTCCAAATATAAATAAATCAGTTGCTATATTCCTTAATCAGCCCAAGGGCCTGAAAATGTAACTTGAATGACTTCTGCAAGCTGTGTTAGAGTTCTGCAAATTTCTCTGTCATACTATTTAAAAGACAAGTGATTTGCATTTAATAAAAGGTTTTCTTATCCAAGCCCATGGTTGTGCTTGACCCCTCAGGTGTTTGTATAAAAACTTATTAGCATGCTTAACTCTGATGTCACTTAGATGAATGTCTCATTACCATGCAAATGGAGTTAGCTGCTTTCTGAGGTTAATTGTTACAAAGCAACAGAGAGGTATTTCTATTGTAATTTACTCAACACACAGCCACCATAGTCCAGCAGCCTAAAACTCAACTGCATAAAGTTGGCTGGGAAAAACAACGGCATTGTAAGTAGTGGTCTGGACTCAGTTTTGTGTAACAGCAGCACCCTTCCACTCTTGAAATGAAGCCCTTAATCAAACTAATCTCTGGCCATGCTTTACACCAAGGTTTGCTGACTTGCAGCCAGGGGGCAAATCTAGTTTAGAAGCTGGTAAATGGTGTTATGCTGTAAGTGTAGAAATCCCTTGGAGCAAACTCCCCAGTATGGCCTCAGTCAGCAGTAGTGGTTAATTTACTGCAGACCACCTAGGCTATCTCCTTAGCAAACAGTGTTTTCACTTTGCACAAGTGCTCTAGAGGTTTAATAGAATTCTTCAGAGCACAAAATAGAACTGGAGTTCACTCTTTAGGAAATTACACCCTGGGATTCATTTTAAAATGCACATTAAGCTTTTTAAACAGGTCAGAATGTTTGTTTCTGGGATAATTTGGCAAGGTTTCAGGTGTTGCCTGCTGATTTCCTGTATCTCAAAAACATTATGACAACTTTAAATACTGAACCCCCTACATTATTGGGGGTGATGGGGAGAGGGTTATCTTTGGGGTTTTGTGGCAGATGTCTAGAAATGTTTGCAATTATAGAAAGTATCTACTTCTGTTTTGCTATGTTTCTCAAAAGGGTGAAAAATAAAAAGATCTCAGTGTATGCCTCACCATACAATACACTGACATGAAAAGCCTCAGGACCTTTTCACTGCTCAAGAAAAGACTTCAATTTAACAGCACATTTAGTTCAAAGTATTGTTCTTTCTCTTGCACAATATCTCACAACATTTAATGCACACCCTGCTAGAACGACTAGGAAGTTGCAATGGCAATGTGTGTACTGTTGAAATAACTGATACAAATTAAAAGCACATAAATGGGAAATAAATAAACACATTCTTGATTCCTTTTCATTAGACTCATTGCTGAAGAGAGACTTTTTTTTTATTTTGTCTGAAGTACATGAGACTAAGGTCCTTGCCTTTTAACAGGTAGTTATATATCATCCCACAGCCAAAAAAAAGTGAACATTTCCAGCAAAGCAGGATAAGCCAAATCCCAATCCAACCAAAATTAGTGGAACTCTGTTTTAATGAGGGTGGGGAGGCGATCAGGATCACATTTCCTACACTCCTCCTGACAAAACTGTTCATGAGGAAACCCCTGTTTCTCTAGTTAGGCACACTCCAAGATGGGTGCCCTGTACTTGTGCTTCCTTTGATATTGTGCTCCATCCAAATATGATATGTGGGGGTATTTTCCACTACTAAGGTAGCTAAAGGTAAGATATCTCATGTTCCTAAAATGGTGCTGGCTACTGGTGACCAGTTTGGAGAGAGATATTGTGATGACTAGCTACTGCCTGGGAGGGAAGAGCAAAGGGAGCTGCCACCACTCTCTATTGCACAAAGCAGGCTTGCTTGAAAGATCATTTAAATATTAATTTTATTTTGTTTTTAATTTCTCCAAACCCTCCTTTTGGCAGTCTCAGCAATCTAATTCTGGCTCTTCATTCTTCAGAGACAATTAAAGAAAGTGGCATCTTGAGATGAGGTCTAGGCTTTATCTCTGCAGAAGGATGGAGATGGAGACAGTGTGTCTTGGAAAATGTTGCCTGATGCAGTTCCATTTAATGTAAACTCAGTTAGATTCCCCTAGGGCAGAGCAACTAACTTTCAGCATGTATTCCAGAAAGGACTGGAGTACCTAGCTGGCAATATTTAATTAATGAAATCAAGTTAAAAAAAAACCCCAAACATGTATATTAATGCAAACAACTCCCCTTAAGACAGCATGACTTTTAGTTTTGATTTGTTAGTTTTCATGTTTACAGTTTTACAATTGTCAACAAAACCATGTGAAATTTTGACAAAAATATATGTATTTATGCCTAAGGCGATATCTTTTAGTTCAGACCTTCGGTGACATGTATTTATTGTAAAGAATATTTATTACTCAGAAATAAAGCTCTGAAAATGCAGGTTTCAATTGAAGCCACTGACAGATCCTCAAGGACAGTAAGGGTGCCGATAAAAATTCATCCGGCTATTTTGGTCGCTCTGATATGCCAGTATCACTTGATTAACATAATCTCCTCCCCTCCCCCAGCACTGTTCTCTTGGGTAGGTTAAAAAATGATCTCCTTTCTATTTCTACATTCTAATTAGGTGGTAATCATATGCTGCTCTGATTGAAATGAAAATCAGCCATCATGCCACTGTCATCTTGCTGAAGTCGAGAAAAAAAAATGCTTTTCAACTCGTACAAAATTAAAATGATTTACTTGCTCTGTATAGCTGCTCTCTCACTAGGCTCAGTGAGATTCAGTGTTGTCCCCAAAGCCCAAATCTAACTATCATCCCTACAGACAATTCATTTTCTGAAATGATAAGGCAGCTGCCAAGGCAGCAATGCTTTTCTTCTATGTTCTTCAGGCTGCTGTTTAGTTAGAGGGGTGATAAAGCAAAGCGGACGAAGCCTGTCTTTATTACACATAATGCTTTATTTATTAACTTGAAAAGGTTTTGGTATTTTTGCTACAGCTACTGAGAAACAGACAGGAAGGATCACTCCTGGACAGAACTGTTAGAGCTCATGATGGCTGGGAATGTCCCAGGCCAATGTCCTGTGGTATGGTTTCTGAGATGCTCATTTGTGACCAAAATGAAACTGGGAGGAAGGATTTGGAGCCATGGCTTTCTGTCAACGCTTCCCTCTAAAATTTGTGGAGGATCAAGGAAATCCATGCATAGTGTAGATGTTTTCACTGAATACATCTTTGTAAAGGTTTATCTAACCTTATGGTACTGCATCAAAAACACATTCAGTAACTCCACTATAGCTAATGAGTGTCACTAATACAAAACAGAGCTCTGCATGGGTTCTTTCGTGTTTACAGCAGTTAACCATCTAATTATTGAAATTTGCCAAAGAATTTGTTCTTTTTATCCTTACAGTTTAATAGCAGTTATGATAGCAGGAGCCTGGATAGCTTCAAAATTCTACAGGCGTGTAGCTAAATTAACAAAATTGTCTCTGATTCAGGGCTGAGATTTTGTTTTGTTTCTTTGATTTATTTTTTTTCCTTGTGATTTCTGGGTGTTTGGAGGGGCCTTACAACCGTGGTGAGCAGTGTGGAAAAAATACTTAAAAATAAGTAGAAACAGTGGCTTTATTTTCCTTCTTGTTACTTCTTGCATGACAAAAAAGATCAGGATAACATCCTGTTATTTCTGTACTGGCTTTCAGCCAGAAATCTGATAATTTCAACTGGCTCCTCAAATCAACACAATGCAGAAGAGGTCCAGCCTTCATTTTGGAAGGACTCATTGTTGCTGCCCTTCTGGGGGCTTTTAAATCGGTTTGTGTTCCTCATCCTGTGTGTATGTAGGAATATGTAACTGAGGAATAACAATCCATGTGAGTGAGATTCATGGATAAAATACTTCAGGAATAATGGAGAAAACACTGCAGCAATCTTTGTTTTGCTTCTGAGCTCTTCACATTAGTAAATCTGTTGCGATTTATGTTTTGCTCTACTTTGGTGTCTGACTGACCTGTATCAGTGGGTTACAGCTGAGGTGGGGTAAGAGGAAGGAGATGGTGGAGAAGATTTTCCTTCTGCTCTATGGAGATTTGCAAGGAGGCTCCTATTGTGGAGATATTCTCCTTTGGGAGACTCATAGGAGAAGCTGCCTGCTAGGGTTGGGTTTGGCTGGCAGTCACCAGCAGACATAAACCATGTGGAACGGATGAGTACCAGCTGCTGGCCAGGCTGCCTGCCCAGCCACAGTGCCCAGGGAGAGAGATGGCACTGCTGGCACGGGCAGCAGCCCCTCTGCACAGGACAGGAGCATGTGCTTGTTTTTGCTGACATTTCTCTGGCATCTTGCAGAGTGTGTGATGGCTTCTTTGGGTGTTCTGTTTCAAATAAACTCACGTGTCTGTTTTGCTTCTGGAAAGGTGCTGCTTTGGTTTGGTTTAAATTCAGTTCTCTTGCCTACAGTTTTTCCCAAAACAGAATGTCCAGTGTGGAACATGAGGGTGAAATAATACTAAAATACAAAAAATACATTAGGCGACTCTCATACTGAAGCAAACATTGGATCACCCTATGAAGAACCAAACTGGTATGAAATAAATAACTGTAAACAGAATATTTTGCTAGGTTTTATTCCACTTTCTCATCTAAGATCTGGCCAATTCCTACCATCATTTCCAACCACATCAGCCATCAACAATAGGTCACAATCAAAAATATACAGAAGGAAACCCACATGGATCTCTATAGCCAGAGTGCATTCCCTATGAAGAACAGAATGAGTTTATTGCTGCTAGACTTCAGCATCTTGACATATAATTTGAGATATATGATTCTGACATTTAATGGGTTAGATGATATTGGCCACATACTTCATAGGTTCTGTATCCTACTGTATTCCTGGGAAGGTGAAAAATAGGTCTGTCTATTAAATATGAAATGACAGAACAGATTGAGAAGAGCACTGTGGATGTGGAGAGCATTGACAATGAGGACCTGTGGAAAGATGGGAATGATGGCAGGCTTCCAAGATAAAATAACTGAAAATTTATATAGAACAAATTGCTTAAATTCAAATGTGAGAACAGCTTAAGGGTGCATATGACCTTCCTACTTAGACTTCAGGACAGATTATGTGATTCTTTCATTTATTTGGGATTAATGAAAAATGGAAAATAAATTAGGGAGCTATGAAATTCTTCACTTCCATAGGAATTGTAAGCAATGCTTCATGGGAAGAGTTTTTGAACAAACGCCATACAGAGACTTACTCAGGTTTCTCCTTACTTCTAACCTGATGTCCCATTAGAGAAAAAAAATGAAGATTACCTTTTACAAGCATAGACTGTTTACAGCTACTAAATCTAAATAGAATTAATTTCTCGAAGCCTTATTTTCTTTTTACCTACATAAAAAGAGAAAATAATGAATATACTTTGTGGCTAGTAAAATAAGTAGAAAAGAGCCAGTGGTTAGATGATAAATACTGGTGAGGGCAAAAGCGGAATTAAGTAGATTTAAAAGCAATATAATTTTACAGTTGAAATGAAAGTTTCCATGGCACAGAGCACAGCTTTGAGTTGCAGTTATGCCTTGTAAATAACAAGGTCGGCGTTGCAATGTCTCTCTTATTTTCTGTCTTCATCCTGATTCAGGAGCATGCTTTCATTGAGGAGTAAATTTACATTTACCAGAAGTGAATTTGGGATGCTTTTCTGAACCAGGAGTACTGAACTTCTCTGAGCTAGTATATTTGTCTCATCTTTGCTATTAGACCTAAGATACCACTTGGTAGGACACTTCCCTGCTCATTTTTAGGCTGAAAAGAAATACTAAGAATCAGCTGCTATATCTTCATCCACATGATCAATGCCCAATAAATCCAGGGGAATAGGTGTCTTTCTGATTTCTCCCCCTTGCAAGGAACTAGGGCCTTTCAGGAACCCATGTCTAAATTTCCTAGATTTGATGATGTGTGAGGAAGGGATTTTTCAGGTTCTGTATTTTTTTCTGGTTTCTTCTAGACAGGTTTTCCACACACTTAAAAGGCACTGTGCATTTAAACATCAATCCGGCTACATATTTTCAGGTTGGGGGAAGGGTTTTCTATGTAATTTTCAGCCTTTTCTGCTGGAAATTTCACCTTTCATTTAAGGCCCCTTTGGGTTTGTGATCTAACCAAAAGGTTAGGAAACCTTAGTCTTCTATTTGCATATCGATAGTCCTATCCTTTACTTTAGATGGTGATGGATTGTTTTATAGATAAAATGCATTCTATGTGAATAATTTCCTTTATTCTTTTTGCTTTTGCATTTCTTTAAAAAGTGCATGTCAAATGTCTTCTCTATGTGTGGAAATAAGTCTTTGAACTTGCACTGTTGCTTATTGTTGTGCTTATTGTTATAGGAGTTGGGTGCTCAAACCTAGAACAAAACAAACTAATCAGAGAGCACTTTGACTCCCCTGACTTCAATCCTGATGCCTGTTGGATGATAACCTCTTCCCTGTGGTCATTTAAACAAACATGTCCCTTTGCATATAATAATATATGATTGCATATAATAATATATGGTTGCATATAATAATATATGATCTGTATGATGATAACTTCCTGTTGGGAAATGTTTCAGAAGGGTTAATAGAAATGAAGTGCTTTAGTCCTCCTGACTGTGTTCCCTGTTAAAATCTCTCCTACAGACATCATATAAAGTTCATTAATATTTACAAAGCAAATATGTTTCCCTTCAGACAGCTGAGGTGCCACTGCCCTTGTTTTTTGTTGGATTCTATGAACTTTGATACAGTGTTACATAGCATAACTGCAATATCTCATTAATATGCATGCTTAGATTTGTAGAATATCCTAGACATTTTTTATCTAGCATGATTTTTATGGGGCATATCATATGAGAATAAAATCTCATCTTAACTACAGGTTCCTTATGTGTGTGTGCTTGCCACTCAGACCCCTCAGATGGGGTCTGAGTCTTCATGGGAGTTTGGGAAATGCCTGGCATGCTGTTGGTACTGAATCACTTATTAGCAAGGTGGAGTTGTGTATGTAAGAAATTGCTGTACTGCAAATTATCAAAGATACTTGTAATTCAGTGTTCTGAGTGTAAATCCAAAGGGTAAGCTTCTATAGATTAACACTAGTCTTCAAAGCCTTCCTAAATTTTACTTAAGGTGGAATTTTTGCAGTGAAGGAATTTTTCAGCACAGTTGCTAACAAGAAAGGGTGAACATAAGGATCCCTAATCATCATCACAGAGTGCTCTGAGTTGGAAGGGACACACAGGAATTGTCAAGTCCAGCTAGGGTGGTAGTGTTCCTTATAGGAGATAGAGAAAAAGCCTGAATTAGCTCCCATGTTGAAAGCACAAGCACTTGCAAAAAATGCAGTGGTTTATTTATTAGCACTTGTGGTAGTGTGAGCATGGTGCTTCAGTTTCTGCAGTGCTCTCTTTGAGACAGAGATATCTTTGAGGGACAATCCCATGACATGCAATTTATAGCCATGGTACTCCAAAAATAAATCTAGCTTGTATGATGGCTCCAAATAGCAGAAACTGAGAAGGAAAGAAGCAACTATAAAATTTTTTTCTGAGATATTAAGAGAATAAAGAATTATAGGTATATAATACCACGTAAAAATACTAATTCACTGTGAGATTGCCCAGTGAAATGGTATTTCCACATAAATGATTGTCTTTATTAGTGATTCATGGTCACCTTTTATGTTGTGTATATGGGAAGAAGGGATCCTGCTGCTGTCAGATGAGCTAAGATCTGGGGCAGATGTCTAGCTGTGGACAGCCATTGAGACCCCGTATAGTTTTTCTCTGTGACCTGGACTGGAAATAAGCAGGGGCAGGAAATTCTGATAGTCTCTTACCCAGAATATTGCCTGACCTTTAGAAATGAAGTGCTGAGAAGCTGTTTGATCCAGATTTTTAGTTCAAAAAATATCTTAGTTGAAAGGGAGAGATCATGTAAGTGCATTGTTGGCCGGTGGGTTTTCTGAAGTGTGCTGATGGAAAAGGTTGATCTTGGATGTCCAGCATATCCAAAGCATGGAGTAAAAATTAACTGCTGATACAGGGATCTGGCAGGTTCCAGTATGCACTGCTGTCCTCTCCTTTGTACTTTCTTTCGCTTTGCAATTTCTTCCTTTCAGCCATCCCTGTTCTGCCCCCTGTGCGAGGGATGAACATGTCTATTTATATTCAGCTTTTTTTGCCTGGGCATTTAGCTGAGTGCTTTGGATCAGGATGTGGAAAACAAAGGCTGTACCTCCACTCTGGCTCTATCTCGTGTGCTGCAGATTTTGTTTTTAGGTAGGGATTTCAAGTCCAGCTGCTCCTTATTGACCCTGTGGGGAAATGGCAGGTTGAATCATTATTTGACATGCACATTCTCTGTTGGCACAATTCTCCAGAGCCTTATAATGGCACAAATTATGATACTTGCTAGTGAAAAAAGAAAGATACAATTGGGTATAGCAATTAATAGGCAATTAAGAAGGCATTCTTTTTTCTTCCCAAGTATTTTTTTTTCCCAGCTATTTTTAGATTTTGAATTGACTGAATAGTTAAAGAATTGCTTTTGGAAAGAAGGATAGTAGTAGTATTTTTTCCCTGCATGAGCTTTGATTTTTCTTCCTGCAGGGACAGCAAGAAGCACAGACAGCTGTTATCAAAACAAAATTGAACATAAATGCTACCAAACTCTTTACTATCTCTGAACTATAATGCAGCAGTTTTATGTTTTAATGATGCATTGTTTTTTATTATGCATGGCATTGGTGTTCAAACTTACATTTGTTTAGAAAAATAATGAGATTTGAAGGTAAATGGAGTGTATATCTGGAAACAATCTATGTCTAAGGTATTTTGTTAATTTCCTTTCTGCCCAGGGTAGTGACATTGCCCAGCAGGATGAAACGAGGAAGAGGTTGAAGGGTATTGGGCTGTGCCTGGGTTGAGATGTCAGCACAATCTGAAATGACAACCTCTGGGAGCCAAGGAGCAGAGCAGTCCCAGCCCCCCTTTAGCCCATGGCAGCCCTGCTGAGGCTCCAGCATGGGTGTCAATTTGTGCCAGCGCCTGGAGCGCTTTTGTGATGGTGACACATTGTCACTTTGGACCTGGACTGAGACACTCAGGGCCACCAAGCAGCCGCAATTCAGCTGCTCTGCCCCCTCAGACACCTACACTGTGTTTGACCTTGTGATGTACAAGCAATAAAGACTCTGTATTTTATAATGGTCTCCAGAGCTGTCATGGCCCAGTTTTCAGCTAGATTAATTAGCACCTGTGTGAGTAATTCCATACATAGTCATTTTGAGCTGATGATTTTCTTCCAGATTATTGTCTTCTAAATGCTCTAGAAAGTGGTTTGGAAGAAATATTCAGTGGTTAATAAAGGTATTTATTCTTATGAAGCCATAGATGGTATATATTTTATAAAGCTTTTTCAAATGAAAATATATGACAAGTATAAGGTTTTGCTAGCTGGGTGGCCTCTGTGGGCTTTTGCTAAAAAGAGGTCAAATTGGTTCTGTGAACTTAAAACCACAACTCTGCTAATTAATGTGATAGGAAAATGTTAGGAAATGCAATATAATTATTCACAGAACTGGGTCATAATTTCTTTTGCAGTTAGTTTTTGAGCATGTTGCTACACCACAATGCTTTCCATTAATAATGAAGACATTTTGGAGAAATAGTATTAGCAGCTGGTTGACTGTAGTTGATATATTATTGTATTCCAGCACATTCTGTCAGGGATTGCTGTGAATGGCTTAAAGGCTTCTAGGGGGAAATAAAACCAAGATAACTAAGGAGAGGTTGTTTAACTTAATAGTTCTCAGGCTCTGTATACCCTGATTCAAGGAGGCAAATTACTGAAATACATAAAGAATGTTGGTTTAGAAAATAATGATATAATGATTTAATAAATGTTGTCTGTGGGAATAGCATATCAGCTCTTGTAGGAGGAGGGTAATGCAGTGGAGCTCCAGAGAGTTTTAAAACTTGAGTGACTAAACAACATAAATCCATTTACTTATGCATTTAATCCAAGTGTCTTTGTCAAAATTTGGAGTAATGAATTGACAAGGAGTTTAAGGAATTAACCCTTTACGTAACTGAGCCATGCTAATTACTGCCTTCCCCTGTCCCAAAATGAACAAAGCTTCAAATAAATACATCTTTGTTTTCAGAGTGAGGACTAGAGAAGAGAGGCAGAGTGAAGCCTTGGAGAGGATTTAACAAGTCCTTCACCTTCAGACCACCAATTCCAGTCCAGATTATTTTTTCCATGTTTGAGAGCTTCCCAGCCTCTGTACTAGCTTGGCCCCTGTAGGATGAAATTGAAAACATGGCTTTGGTCCCTTTAGTCGATTGACATGACTCTAGTTGTACTGATGGACATTATGCATTGAAAGAGTTTTATTCCGCAGTCGTGGCACCCAGCTGGAGATTTTGCTTTTCTCTCCAGAGTAGCTGGGATTACGCACAAAACAGCAGCCTCTGGTGTGGATACTTGCAAATGTTCAGGGATGTAAGAATGAATTTCTTCTTAGATGTGCTTATTGCAGGAAAGGGAAAGCAAGTACTTCAAAAGAACTGAGCTATTTGATCACAGAACATTTTATTGTACAGTTAATTGTGTCAAATAGGCTGAACTGAGATAGGGTTCTTAGTGACTCTTTTGCTGTGTATATAATTAGATCTACAGAGCTGTTTCCTCAGCTGGTGTCAGGCTGCTTAGCTCTGTTTAAGTCAATTTGCATCAGCTCAGAAGCTGGACCCCAGTATTTATGGAACCATTGACTGTTTATTATACCAGAGTAACACACAGCCAAGTTCTGTACCCTAAGGAAATATAGGCCAAGATGTATAAAGTCAGAAAAATGCTACCCTGTTTCCTTTTAACTAATGATGGACTAATCTCAACCTTCAGCGCTTTTATTTGGCACTTTTTAGAACTTACAGCAATTAGATACAGAAGTAAAGAATTGCCATGGTGTTTGGGGATGGACTTGAAATTCAGGGGAATACTTGTGGAGGGGAATTTAGGTCTTCCTAGTCTGTGCAGGTATGGAGAAGTTTTACTATTGAAAAAGATAGAAACTCTCCATATTCAAGCTTCCAGATTTTGTTTTAAAAGATGACAGTAAAAAATACCAGCTTTCGCGTGCTAACTGCATTTTAAATTTGAAGCCAATGTTACCCTGGTGCTTCCTACAGCTGAAAACACAGGTATCCCAAAAGAGTAGCACTCTCTGTATCAGTTAAATGATTGTAATATAGTTAATATTTCAAATTGTGTTCAATCTGTTAATGGATATTTTTTAGCTCTGTAGCTCTTGGAATGCCCAGTTTCTTACACTGTGCTTTTATGTTCATCATTGCTAGAAACAGGGTTAACAGATGAATTAAAAATACTGTAGAAAATGCCAGTGTCTAATATAGTGATTAATGAAGTTACAGTCATTTACCTCAACTATTGCTTTGAAAAGATGCTTTCCCCAACACTAATTATTTCTGTATTGTCCTTATTTGCATCACAAGCATTTCACATCACAGGCATTTTGCTGTTCTTCATCTTAACTTATTAAATCCTTCTTGCTCATGCATGAATCTGGACAGCTGGATGCCACTAACGGGGCAGCTAGTGCTACCCAGTGGTCTATAATCAACATTCTGTTGCCACACATTAGCATCACACTGCATGCCTGAAAGGACTAAGAAATTTGATTTGTAAAGCAACAGCTGATTAGGGATGATTAACAAAAAGAGGGTCATGGATATTGTGTAACACTGACTCTTGTCCTTTCAGCATCCAGCCTAGACTGGCATATCTGCTGTGTCAATGTGTACAAAAATAGATGAACCGTTATCAAAATATTTTTATCACTAATCATTTCTCAAAGGCTGTTCAAAACCAAACACATTTAATAGCATTTAAATGAAAGCAAAGATGGAAATTGTCATAAAACCATGACAAAGGAAATTATGTCTAATTTAAACAAAACATACCAATTCATTTTTCTGGAGTGTCGATGGAATACAATATGCCATGTTAAATATATAAAAATATTACTAAATCTACCTTAAATGCCTTGGTAGATACCAGAGTCTTCCAGATACTAAGGTTGATTTGAAGACTGTAAAAAGAAGCAGTTCATTTTTGAAGGAGAGTGAGATACACTTGGAAACCCAAAATTGTACCAGGCACTCTTGAATGACCACTAAAGAATATAGTCGATGGCTTCAGTGTAACCTGTTTATACCTTCATGATAGTTCCGTTTCTTCAGAGTGCTCTGTAAGCATCATCTGTACCTCTATGCAGTTTGGACTTTTGGATGGAAGTGCTTTTCTTCATTAAAAAAAAACCAAAACAGTAGCAACAAAGCCCAACAACACAGAAACTCATAATATATCAACTCCAAAAAACTAACCAAACAAAAAACCCCAGTAAGAGCTGTGAATCCAACAGTTCTTGGATATCTTTCCTCATTCCTCATCCTGGGGACCTCAGTGTATATCTCTGGTAATGGAATGGTTGAGGTTAAAGATCATCTTGTTCCAGCTCCCCTGCCACACTGGACCACGTTGCTCAGAGCTCCATCCAACCTGCCCTTGAACACTTCCAGAGATGGAGCATTCACCCCCTCTCCAGGGGTCTCACCACCCTCACAGGGAAAAATGTCTTCCTAATATCTAATCTAAACCTACTCTCTTTCAGTATGAAGCTATTCCCCTTTGTCCTGTCACCCCAGGCCCTTGTAAATCATCCCTCTCCATCCTTCTCGTAGGCTCCCTTCAGGTACTGAAGGCCACAGTTAGGTCACCCCAAATCCTTCTCTTTTCCAGGCTGAACAATCCCAATTCTCTCAGCCTTTCCTCCTAAGAGAGGTGTGCTCATGCTTTTCTAGTGCTATTGGCATCCAAGAGAGGAGACAAGTCTTTCTGATCTTGTTGTTAACCACCCTTGCTAAAGGGTGATTTTGAATGGGAAACACTGATCATCTTAGTGCTGCCTATATTCAGCTATTACCAGTGCTGGGAGAATCATTCAACTGGAAAATGCCCTTTACTGTGGGATTTTCACAGTATTCCCCTTATTTCAGATTCTTGCCCACCCCAACATTTGGCTTTGATTGGATGTCAGCAGCAGTGGACAACAAGTGGACAGAAAGTGGACAACATGGCATTTCCATGTTTCAGTAATGCTTAGTCCAGATGTGTTTATTTGCCAGGTTTTTTTAAAAAATTTTTTTCTTTCCTTTTTTTTTTTTTTTTTGACAGCAGGAAAAAAAGGATGTGATGTAGTTGTCTAGGTTCCCATTCGAGAAAGGTTGGAAAACAAAATAACAAAAAAATATTTTCTAATACTTATAAAAATATTACACAAGAAAAGATATAGATTACCTGCTTCCTTCTGTCATACTTTCACTGGTAATTACTAAAGCAAAAAAAAATGTTTGTATTAAAAATTGGAAAGAAAGTGAAATACTAATTGCTGCATTCTTGGTTACAAACCACAAAGGGATGTGGATTACAGAGCTGTTGGTGCACTCACGAGGTGCCTGTAGGCAGCAAAACCTAATGCAATCATGGGGTGCATAAATAACCTTCTAATGTACAAACTGTTTCAGTTCATCACTGTAGTGGACATTATTAAGACAATTATTTGATCCTTTGTAACTTGCCATTCTATTGTGCTGTTATATATACATCAATCTAATCTAATGAATGTGTTTTGAGGTACAATTTTCATCTCTTCTTGCAAAAATGGTTTATTGCAAAAGTCAGCCTTTTTAAAGACTTGTCACTTCAGAGCTCTGGTGCCAATAAATTCTTCACTGTTCATTTACTGGCAGGTCACACAGTTAAAAACAAAAGCAATGCAGGAAGTGGCATGAAAAAAAATGGATTGCTTAGCTCTGTGCCTTGGCTGGTTCTATTTCTTGTCATTTTGCTTGAGTTCAAGTTTGGCTTATAACAGGATATTTTGTTCAACCTGCAAAAGTTCAGAAGGTGCCTGAACATACATATAAAATACAGTTCAAGGTCCAAGCAGAAATTTATTCATGACCCAAGTCTTTTGTTGTCTTATGATTTTGCTGATAGTATTTTTGCTAGCTGGTTAGTCTGCAAGTACCAATTCTACATATATGTTCGAATGATTAGAGAAATTATAGTGGCAAACAGAAAATACTATAAGTATTACTAAAATGATTGCTATGAGTTCTTTTTCCCCTGTGAACTTCTTTATTTGTGTTTCCTGAGATCAGTGATACCCAGCTAGAATAGAGTAGATATAGATTAGCTATATTATAGCTCTACTTTCAGTGAGAATATGTCAATAGAGAGGTCATAGGCTTTTTTAAAAAGGAACACTGATATTCACATTGGATAAAGACTTTTGGGGAGGGAGTCAGAGGCCTACAATTTTGATGAATTTGGATGAACACACAGATACATGTGTTTTTTATTGTGCTGAGCCTCTAGGTGATGTTTTTGAGGTTTTTAAGTGTGATTATTACCAAAATACCTACAAATTTTGCAGCATATGGGAAAAATAAAAAATTGTAATTCACTATGTGCACCATATGACAAAAACATAATGTTTAAGAGAAGGCAGCACTAGGAAATTAGATCAAAAGCTATTGTCTGCAATTCAGGATGTTAATAGCAATTTGTGTCTTTAGAATGAGAATGGAAGAACACAAGGTATTGTTTATAATTGCAATTATAACCACAATAAAAATGACAATAGGCAGCCAGTTTGTGGCAGCTTTTGCCAACGTGCTCCACGCAACAGTTCCTTGTATTGGCCAGCAGTTGTGATTCCAGAAGCATTTTGCCTTGGGGAACAAATTCAACGTGTGAACGCTGATGCATTTGCATATGGCAAACCAGCAGTGACTGGCAGCTGTTGATAAAGATGCATCACCCTCTGGTCCTGGTCTCATCAACATGGGCCTGAACCAGGAATGTGTGGGCTCTTTATCTCTGCCACAAGGGCTGTCTTTGCCTACACTGACAGCGCTGCAAGACCGGGCACTCCTTTCTTATTTTGTCAAACAGTAAAGAGATCCAATTATTTCCACTGCTTGGGAGGCTGGTCTTCTGTACAAACATTTAAAAAGGAAGAAAACAAGTACATATTAAAGGACTCAGTGGCTTTTTTCTGTGGTTTTCTGTACCTCCCTCTCCTCTCCTTTCCCTCCATAGAAGTAAAGAAACAAAGCAGCAGCTTTCTGACATTTATCATGGACATTAATTATACTATCTCTGACTTCCAGAACTAGGATATTACAGGGAATGTATTAACAATTTTGGCTTTTTGAAAGCGGTACATTAATAATATAATTAAGTAGGAGTACAGGGTCAGCAAGTGAGGGGAAAGTACACATCAAGAGCGTTCTCTTGATTTTGGAATCAATATTTTATTTCATAAAACACTTCTTAATTACTTATAGGTAAATATATCTGGGAAGTGTGTATTAACTACTTGTTTATCTTAGAACTTTGTTTTCTGATCTAAGCAATGCAAAATCTTTCTTGAATTAAAGTTAATTCTGGGGAATAAACTGAATTGTTTAGTGCAAAATTATGAATTAGCATGTTGATTCTGTAAAATTCTAGGTTTTTTTGATGAAGAGAAGATACTTTAAACATTTTTCAGCAGTAACACTTGCATTATAAAGGCTTTAACAAATATCTTGCATGTAAATAACCTAAATGCAATCTCCCTTTTGATGAGATCCTAAATGAAGTCCTCCTGTACTGTCATTATAATGGAAGGATGCTACAAAAAAACTGATAGTTATTTGGCCAGGCAAATTTATATTTTAATTCACATACTGATTCTTTTAGAAGTGACACAGAAAATATTTCTAGACGATGCCAGTTTAGAATCATACTTAGAAACTGAGCCTTCCCATGAAGAAACATGATATTGGAGATGTGTCTTGGAGGATCATGAGAGATCTCTGAGAGATAATGACAGGGAGGCTATTTAAATTCAGATGTACCCAATCTACTTCTTGTAATAGAAAAGTAGGTTTACCAAATAGTGGGAAAACATGACTTTAACTGTGGGATAAAAATTATGATAGAAATATAATAAAAATGTGTGGTCAATAAAATATATGAAATAATAATTTTGAAAAATATATGGAGACAAAACAAAAATTAAGATAGTTTCTCACCACTGAAGCATGATTCCAGTGTCAGTGCTACTTCTCAGCTCCTGTCAGTAAAGTTTGGAAGATTTATCACACATGAAGACCTGGCTCTACTCAGGGCAGGTAATTCTACATTTCAAATTTAATTTAACCTCTCAAATTATACAATTTCAATGAAGAATCCAAGTACTTTTTCTTTTTATAGTCATCTTGTAAGATTTTTCCTTTTAATTCTAACAAGAGTCGTATTTAGGTGTTCAGGGCCATTCTTCAATACGGTTTATGAATTTCATCTAATTAATTTTATCTTTCTTAATGAGATTTTCTAATCAAAAAGTCAGAGTTCAAAAGCAACATAGGTTCTACTTCAAGCTAATGGGCAACTGAGTAAATTTTAAAATGTGAATTTATAGAGCTTAGCACTTTTTCTCTGCTTTTGGTGATGGTGGTGAACATTAAGAGCAGAGTTTTGAGCGAGAGCAACACTTACAAATCTGCCAACTTGTGGCTATTTCTGCTGTATTGTAGGAAGTTCTCCTGTTTCCACACAAGGCATGCAAGATCTTTTTCCCTGTTATGCTAATGTTGAGGAAGATGTTGTTTACAAGTATTTTCCTCCTCTTGGTACTTGCATCCCATCAACGTAACAAAAGGTCATAAATGGACAATAGAGTGGAGTCATAAGTGAATTGTTCTCTTTTCACTACAAGTATGCCATCCTATTTTTATAATTTCCAAAAAAAATTACTAAAATGTCCCTTGAGACCTAGAGGAAACTGCTGAAGTTTTGTGATAGTTCTCTATGCTTTTTTCTGCATAATTTCAGGCTGATACAGACTGTAATTTTATCTGAAAAACAAAGATGAAACTTACAACTGGATTGTATAGGGTGGAAAATGTTGTAGTTTCAGTTATTTGCTTAAAAATAGTTTATTTTTCTGTGCTGAAAGTCTGTGTGGATCTGTATCATATGTTTTAATAACAGTGGAAGTTGTCTATTCTTCTTAGAAAATGTGTGTATAGGCATAACGCTGCAAAAATGGAGGGTGGTTTTACTAGATATAGTTCAGTTAAAATCAGTAGCTGTTTCAGTGCTATTTTTTTCACACTAGTTCTTCCCCAGAACACTGATTAGGTGGTCTTTTTATTACAATTGGCCAGATGTACATCTCTGTTTTCCTGCAACTAAAGACACTTTTTGCAGGGGTAGAATAGAAAAGGGAATGTTCTCTATGTCTCAGAGCATTCCCTGTTGCTGTGAAGAATTGTACTGTCTTGTGCAGGAAAAATTCCCTTTTTCCTGAAGACTGTGGCCACTGTAGAAGTTTTCCTGAAATGAGCTACATAAGATGGGCATGCAAACAGCTGGAGGATAATGAAATAAAAGTGTTCCTGCAGAACCTTCTTTCACCTCTGTTTAGAAGTATTGTGTTAGGTTGTCCCATCATGGGATTATTTACTTTAAAATAGTGATTCCTTCTCTTGCCAGTGTTTTTTTTTTCAGACTTTTATCATCCCCATGATGAGACTAAAACAAACTCTAAAAGAATTTCCGAGAGAAGTCTCTTAGGTAGAGGTTCAGATAGTATCCAGAAACACACTATTCTGAGTACACTTATATTGATTTTATTCTATGTTCATTCTCTTATCAGTTTCAGATGCTTTTATCATACTGTCATCATTTTCCAGGTTGCAAGGAGTAGCATCTTTAAAAATACAGCGATCTGGTGACCCAGTAAAACTGACTAAAATTTTGATTTATTACCAGATGTTTTGAAACTTTGCCATTAAGTCTCTAAGTTCAGAATGTATGTGGGCCATACAGATAGGTATTTTACAAATGCTTCTGTTTTTAAAGTCTTACACCAAGGGGACAAAGTCTCATTAACTTTCAGTGAGAAATCTCAAAAGCTTTCCATGAGATCTTGTGTCCTGCATGACTAAATAATCTCTGGAAAGGTAACCACAGCTCCTAGACAGTGAAGTACTTCTGACAGTTTTTTTTTTACTTCAGTTGGACTTGGATACCCCCTCATGGAAATACAAACACTCCTGAGCTGACAAGACTGTGCCTCAGAGTAACTGTTGTCATATGGCCTCTGTCACTTCCAGTCTAAGGTTGCTTCCACCAATATCATCCTGTGATGGTGCTGTGATGTTGTTAGCTGGTTTGTGGCACTGTGCCCAGGACAAAAATCAACGTGCCCTCAAGGAAAATGATAGCACTATGATTTTAGAAGGTCACTGATCATCTCTTTGGCACCTGGCATTTATATATTAAATGGGGAAGCCGTCAAAATGACATTTCAGGTAAGGAAAACTAAACCAGTGTGAGGCCTGGTACATGCCCATACAGATCTGAACTGATGCCAAAGCACATCAGTGCTTTGCTGTGGGATCAGTGACATTTAAGATCTGATATTAGAAAACCATCAGTCAGAAGTTCAGGCCTTCTACTAAGAACAAGTTGGAGGTTATCATTTTGTGGCGTTCTAAAGGTATATTTTTTCCAAATCTTTGAACTTACATTGGAGATTAAAAAGTGCTTTTGCTAAAATGGTTTTATTTTACAGAGCAGGTTTTGTGCTGCCAGGTACACATTGCCCAGATGGGGCCATTTGGCCCTCATTGTGGTTGATGTCATAGTTGATGGTTGAGTGTTGTGGGGCAGCACAGAGCTGATATTATTGCCCTGTTTTTACCTGCTTCCACTAGCAGATAGGTCTAGACTAATGCATGTGGCTGGATTATAGATGGTCTCACAGGAATCTTGGTGTAAATCTGTTATGTCAGGTTTGTGTGAGGCTACCTACAGCCCATTATCACTACTGGAACAATCAAGATTTTTTAAATGAAGCAACACATTCAAATATGTTCTGTTTTAAGACTAAAGACCCTCTGAAGCAGCATATCATATCTTCTTGTGCATAATAGGGAAATGCAACTGGAGATTTGACGCAAACGAATTATGTGACATACAGAATAGGACAGCTCACTGAGCTATATCTAAAAACCTTCTTTTTTTGAACAATGTCTCTTCAGCAGAACACATGCTAAATATTTGACAGCTGATACAGCTTTTAATCAACTACAGTGTACTGCCATCATGCTCTGTCTCTTCCAGGTTTCTTGATTTATGGTTTCCTGAATTGCAGAGGCATCAATCTATGGGTGTGGTCCATTTTTTTAACCAAGTCTCACCAAATTCAATTGAGCTGTGTATAGAAATGGAGATTCCCTCATACATACATTCTCACAGTGAAGCACTTATTTAATCTGTCCTTTGTTTTCAGAGCAGGAATTTTAATCAATATATTTATTATTAGGGAGGCTTGAGCTTAAGGAGAAATCCAATGAAATTATGTTCTCTTCATCGAGAAAGCATTTATCATTTGGTGCTGTGGCTATCCAGGATGCTGGAAAATGATGACTTCTGGCAAATATACAAGAAGCACACTTGTTGGGCAGCTGGTCAGGGGTCTGATGGCTTGGCCCACGTGCCAAACCTTCCCAGGGAGAAGTCCCACAAGAGACAACTTTTTAGGGGTCTCAGGCAGTCCTTCAGGCACCGGGTAACCTCAGCAAGGGGCAGAGAGCCCAGCTCTTAGCAGTGATTTCAGCTCTGCCTTGCCAGGTGTACCCTGGCCAACACAGGGACAAAGAGACAGGACAGCTATTCTGCAGAGGTAGCCTTTATGCCAGCACCCTGCAAAGGAGGCTAGGGACAACAGCTCCCTCTTGAACAGGGCAGAAACTGGGGTTTTTATGGGGAAAAGCAGGGGTGGTAAAAAGGGGGGAAAACCAATCAGTCACAACGAATCTACATGAGACTCCAAAGCATACTAGGAATTCACCATGACCAAGGAGGATTTCTCAGTCCACAGAGAGTTTGAGAAGGTCTTATCATATCCCATTCAAGAGATAACTCTCCAAGGGAGAAGCCCAGCATGCCTGTCTCCACACACACTGAAAGATGAAAGAATTTCATGGGATGCTCACAGTCCACTTAATACCTCTGTGCCTGTAAATCAATGGTACAAAATAAATATTAGGCTGCAAATCAGCTACATTAGACTCCTGTTGATCATATAATGTAGTCCTGATAAACTGTTTAGTTCTCTGTTGTAAGCAGATCTCTTTCCTAGACTGTCCAAGCTCCTCTTTTTCCTGAGCTTTAAGAAGAAAGAAAATAAAAAGGTATTTTTCCCTAAGTTGGTTTGCTCAGAGAATTGACCCCTCAGGATTGCTAGATACATGCACAGCAGCTTAGGGGAATAAATTTCTTGCCTTTATGAATCCATGGAGCACTTGTCTCTTTTTCTCAGCAGGATCAAGCCCTTCAGGCAGGCAAAAGCAGACAGCCTTTTAACATCTGTTTAACTCTTTCTTGTCTCATTTTGTACTTAAATCTGTCATTCTTCAGTGCTTCTTTAAGCTCAGATAAAGCCATCTGCTGAATGGGTTTCACTGGGGAGAGAAAAGTGTGTGTGCATAGATGGATAAACATTTATTAAAGTTTCTACAGTTTTCATCATATTTTATAATAGACGTGGTTTTTAGAAGTGACTCTCTTTTAGGAGTTACTGTCAGAGGAAGCAATGGAAATTCATGATTGAGCTATCTGTGCCCCGCTGGTTGCAATAAAGTAAAAAAAAAAAAATGCTTTGCAAGTCTTTGTAAATGTGCTCCTAACTATGAGACATGTGTTTGTCAAATATTTGGATTATGCCTTTGTATACTGTCTGTGCTTTCAAACTGATAGTTTCTACAGGTTTGGCATAGAAAGAAGGATTTGATTGATTTGCGATGTCGCTGTCATAAAGATTTGCACACAGCAATTGATTCTCTAGCATTTAACACCAGTTCAAAAATGTTAACACACAAAATAGAATACAAAGTTGTCCTTTTTTAAAAGCATGCTTTGTTAAAGGAATGTTCACAGCCTTAAACAGTACCAGTAGAAGTGAAATTATGGAAGCTACCTTGGGAGCTACATAACCTATAGCTTGTCTTAGCACCTTGTAATTTTAATAGCAGCACTAAGAGTTCCTGTGTCAAAGTGTGGCCATCTCCAGTGTTTTGCTGTAAACTATGTCAGAAAGTGTTCCTTTTTCTGTCTGAGGTTTTATACCAAAGCTGTATGTTATCGTGGCCCTGAATACGTATGAGATTATAGATTTTCATACTAGGCTTTGTTTTCTAAGTTTTCTCCTCCCTTCCACATCTAGAAATTGTTTCTTAGAAGGTATCCTACCCTGTTCTGTCTTCTTCAGTAGATGTATTTTCAATACTGAATTTGCTTTGTGTTAGGATAGCTGCATTCCTGCCTTCCTCAAACGTTGTTTCACTTTGTTTTGCTTTTATCTGGACATTTTCAGAGCAGATCTTTTCCTTTGCTATTAAGTTCCTTTTCCTTTGCTCCCTCTAAGCCATTACAGATCTTGAACTAAATTTAAGGTACGACATTACAAAAAAAATCCACACCACTAAGTTGAATGCTAGAGTCTTGAACCACACGCTGAATGTGGTGGCTTGGTTTGGGTTTTTTCTTCTTCTACCAAAATATTGTTTTTAAGGAATGGTACAGAAAGCTCTGACTGATAACATTCACTTCTTTCCTCCCAGTAGACTTCCAGACAAATGTTTCTTGCCACTAAGAGTCAACTACAAATTGTGCCACAGAGAAAGAGGAGCTGCAAATGTTCCTTTCCTTAGACTGCAAAATGAATCAGATTCTTGCATGGAAAAACCCAGAAATTCTTAGTTTTAGCCAGAAAAAAAAAACCCAAAACCAAAACCAAACAAACAAAAAAACCCAAACCAAACCAAAACCAAAACAAACAAAACCAAAAACAAACACAAAAACACTTCTAAAATGCTCCCATTCTTTCCAGAATAAATGCAAATAAATTACATTTCAACGCCCTGCCATCCTCAGTCCCCTGCAGATTCAACAGGCAGAGCTACATCAGAGAGCAATAGCACCACTGATGCCTTGAGAGGCTCCCTAGAACAGAGGCTAGAGAGTATTAAAGGAATAAAGTATTTATTAAAAAGGCCTTCAAAGGATACACCTTGGGCAGCCTGGCCGAGGCTTCACCCAGGATGGACGCCAGGTCATGAGTTTTCACACTTTTGTAAGTTTTGGTCCATTTGCACATTGGGGTTAATTGTCCAATTACAGCTTCAGGTTAGGAAGTCCCATTTTGCTCTCCTCAATTTACTCTTGTTTATACTTTTTGGCCTGAAGCTGCAATGGTGTCCTTGGTTCTCAGGCTGGAAAAGGATTGTTTTATCCAACTAAAGGGTGAAGAGAACTGGCTAACACTTTATATGAAGTTCAAAGTAATATACTAGTGCAGTACAGAATCCGGAAAATAGGAAAAGCCAAGACTTAAGGCATCACCATGATACCTTTTTCCTGCTGGTACTGAAGGGAATCAGCAACATTTTTGGCATCCCTCTTACCCATCACGGACAAGAAAATGGGAGTGTCAATGGAAACATCACCCTGGCCCCACAAAGAAAATTATCATCTAATCAGGAGCCTTGTTAGGGTGTATCTGTTTACAGAAATGTTTCTGGGTAATAGAGGACACTTCTCTCTGTGTCACCATAACATGTGAGTCTCCTCCATGCCCTCATGGCTGTTCCTTTGCTGAATCTAAATTCAGTAGCAAACAACTGAGTTGGTTCAGGATCTCTGGTTACCTAGATTTATGAAGCCAGTCTTCATGCTCTGGTGGGATTGGCCACCACAAGGTGTACTGGTGGGAGCATCGCAGAATTGGAGAATGATTTGATTTAGAAGGAGGTTAAACATTATCTCATTCTAACCTCTTTACCATGGACAGCCTCTCTACCTTCCACTAGACCAGGTTGCTCAGGGCATGTCCAAGCCTGGCCAATGCTGGATGGGGCCCATCCAAGTCCCATCCGACCAGGTATTCATTGACATGAGCAGTCCCTGCACCTTTGTTTACAATGTCTTTCTGTTGAATTTGATAACACATTCTCAGCTTATCTTTTTCTTTGTCCAAATATTGGTCCTTCCTTAATTAATCCTTCTGAAAGCAGAATCGGCTTCAGGTGTTTGATGTGAGGAAGCGCAGCTCACATCCCTATCTCCTGACATGCTGTCCTCTTCTGATGGATGTTGGTGCAATGATTCCTAGACATTCTGCCAGAAGCAGCATCTGGCTCTTCGCCTCTGTCCTCAGGCACTCTATTTGCAGCTTTGAACTTGCCTCTGTATGTATCACACTGTTCATGTGTCACTATCTTCCATTATCCTTCCCAACTGCTGTGCACTTGGTTGGCAGTTTCCAAAGGCAACCTTTAAATTTTCAGTAAATTGTGGTCCCTGTGAGTTTTTGAGAGCCCAGCTTTGAAGGAGGATCCTCTCTTCTTCTGTCATGTTGCACAGTGTGGGAGTTCAGGTCACACATTCTTGTGCAAAGGAAATTCAAAGATCTATTCAAGACCACGGGAAGGCCGTCAGAATTCCTGCTTTGCTTTCACATGGTGTTACTTCCTGATAAAAACATGACTTTTTTTTTTCTTTTCCCTACTAATCCTGAACAGATCTGTGATATGTGCAAAGGGTATGAAGCTATTCTGTTTGACATCACTATCACTCATCAATGTTAGTTATGGCAACAAAGACTTTTTGTTATGGAATACTTGCATAGTAGGCTTATCAATCAGAAATATATAATTCTGGATTTATTGCCTTGGCATGTGCTAATAGACAAGTATTTTTAAAGAATCATAAGATGAAGCTAATGTAGTACAGAGTACTTTTTTTTACTGTATGCAGAAGGGCTTGAAAAATTTCGTTTGTATTTTTATGAAATTTTCCTTTGGCTTTTTAATGCCTGGTAGAATCACTTTTGTTTATCTAAAATTAACTGTGCATGATTTTATACCTAATGGAAGAACAGTACCAGTTAAGATGAGGTCAATACTCACTGTGGATAATATTCAGTTCTGTGCTAGTGACCAGTTGAAGGCGTATCCATCACATGCATTAAGTCCTAATTTAAAGTCTTAAATGAGACTGAAGTAGTTCACAGGATTTATGCTGTCCCTCTTCACAGGAATGATGAATGCACACAGAGAAGATATATGTCAAATTACTTCAAAGTCTCATGAAAAATACTATAATTATTTTTTCTGATAATTTTGGGGTTTTGCTAACCTGATTTTATTATGAATTTTGCCCAGTATGCACACAGAAAAGATATATGTCAAATTACTTTGATGTCTCATGAAAAATACTATCCTTATTTCTTCTGATAATTCTGGGGTTTTGCTAACCTGATTTCATTATGAATTTTGCATTGTTTGCTCACTTTAAAGCTTCAGATCCTGGTATCCTGTAAGAACCACATAGGAATCTTGTAGTTTTTATTCAAAAGGAAAGAGTTTTTTCCTCTTCTGGTCGTTCTAAAGGAAACTGAAGACCTAGTGTAAAAGGAACCCAGAGGCAGAGAACAGAAATTACATTCTTGTAAAAACATGATCTAACAATATGGAAAGAGTTAAAATTACTAAAGTCAAATGTCAGACTGGCCCCTTTCTGTTTCTCTGAGTGACCAATGCTAGGTGCTTAGATAAGGAGAAAATAAAAAAAGAAAAAAGAAGAGGAAATAATGGGTTAAATGCAAAGTGTTCACCCCCACCACCCTGTTCTTTTCTGCCAGAGTCTACTAGTCATTTATTTTGGTAATTTCTTTGATTTTTTTTTTGTTGGACTGCCATAATAAGATAATTAACTTCCATGAAAATACTAGATGTACTGTACTAGATTTAAGGTTGTCCTTGAGTTTTTTTGTCATGGCCCAATCCTACCTCCAAAACTCAAGAGATGGATATGTATTTGTACTAAGTTGGCAGCATGAAATTTATTTGTTGCTGACCAGTGCCACTAATGAAGCTTCTTTGATGTAAACTGAATATTAAGTATTTACTTGTTTATGTGCCAGAAAAATCATGGCATTTCGGCATAGGGAAGCTAGATGTGAGTTTATAGAAGCATCAGGAAATACACACTCCACATGTAGTGCCACTGAGGGTTTCCTGCTATCTCTTATTCAGTGTGTAGGGGATTTTACTCAAGGAATACCAAGTAGTTGCAAGAACATCCAGCTATGAATGTTTATTTTCACAAGCAGCCCTTCACACTAGTAGATCCTCCAATCTCAACAGGAGCTGCATAGGAAATATGTGCACTTACATAAATAAATAGAATTTTATTCTGGTTTAGTCAATATTTTGGGTATTGTTCATTTATGAAATGATCAAATACCTCCTTGAAGCTGCTCAAGTTCAGTCCTGAATTGGACATTTAGTTATGTATCAGCTGACCCTATATTGAAAGAACAGTCCACACACAAATTTCTTAATCTTCAAGTTTCTTTCTTTAAAATTCTGCATAAGGAGCGCTGATAGCAAGAGGAGAGAGTAAGTGATGATACAATTTAAGGAGAAAACAAATCAGCTAGCTAGTCTGGGGAGCAGTGGTTATATAAAGAGTTGTTCTGCATGGGAAGTAGATGCTCTTCTGTAGTTTCCTAATTCTTTAGACAATGCAAAACCTTCAGCTCTAAGTCATACTCCTCTAACGTGCTTTCCTTTGGTGCCCAACAATTGATGGTAAGGCAAAGGGAGGTAAAGTCACAAACCTAAATAGATAAACAGAAGTCTCTTCCTCTTGTTGCTTTTTCTTTGTTTCTGTACTTAAGATAACCAGAATTTATTGCTCAGCTGATAAATAGCAGAGAATCCTTTTTTCCCCTGATAATAAAATGACCTGTTCCTAAATATGAAAAATCATCAAAAACTTCTTCTGTGTTTATTTCTCAGTCTTCAGAGTACACAGAAATGGTTCACTGGAGATATTTGCCATTCATAATTTGTGGAGTGCTAATTAGAGAGGGTTGAATGAACAGCCATCTCAGCATGAATCAGAAAGTCAGCACATGAACATGCTGTAGATAATATTCTTCTGAATGTTTCTTTAACTACAATCAAAATGTGCTGTTGATGAGTAGTACAGTGAGTAAACCCACGTGCCTTGGGTTTTGGTGGGTAATGAGCACAAAATAGATGTTCAGAAATGTGTTATGAAATGAGTATTTGCAGGCTATGTTTTCCATCGTTACTGATTTCCTACTTTGTAAGAATGTTGGTTGGTTTGCTGTGAATAACATAAGTAAAGATAAAGAAAGATAAGTAAAACTAAATAATGCAGACTTAGAGTTTTCTGCTTCTGTAGTTTCAGCTATTTGGAATATAAATTTGTTTTGTGATCCTATGAACAATTCCATGTCCTATCAATACAATTTAATCTAAAAGTCATTGCAGTGAAGTAGCCTACTGGATGGTGTAAAGAAGATGGTATCATAACCAGGAAGATTTGCTCTTAGTTAGCTACAAATAATTTACTGTGAGCATCAGAAGGTTCAGTGAGATGCCATTGAGAGCTGATGACATTTCAGGTTTATGGCCTATGCTTATCTTGGATTCTTCACCCACAGCAATTTTGCAAATTAGTTTGGTGATATTTCCAGCTCTGCGGAGTGTTCAGATGGAGAAGTACCTGAGTGAAGATTCTTTACCAAGATCCAGTGCCCTGATCCTTCTTTCCCAGGAGTCACAAAGAGAGTGCTTGCTTTCACCACTCTTTGAGACCTGCTGCTGAACTCTGTCTCATTCAGCCAAGCATACAGACTCAGAAGAAAATTTAAAAGGGTCGTATAAGTATTTGTTTGCTTTCAGGCATGCCATGAAAACAGCCATTCTGGGAACAAGATAAAAGCTTTACCCATCTGTCCAGTTTGGACCATTTGGGGTGTCTTCAGTTCTGGCATCTTGCTGAATAGTGCTGTAATGACATGATGCATATGAACAAGGTGAATTCCTGGGAAGCTGAAAATTGGATGCAAGCAGTGGATTGGTGTCATTTTTTTCATAAAGAAACATTTAGATTTATGATTCTCCTGAGTTAGACTATGAATTCTTGCTTGTTTTTCCTGAAGTCCTTGTTTATATTGAGGTGATTTACTTGCAGCAAAAATGAGCTTACTGTGCGAGTTGTGTCAAGTAAATAGTAGGTTTTTGATATACTGCTGTCTTACAGTTTCCCTATTAAACATAGGATGTTATTTATGGTTATACGCTTCCTCCTCAGTGATCTTGAGTAGTGAAGTGTGTAGCACAGTGTAATAGATATTTTTAACTTTAGAAGACCTGGTTTAAAGTTAATGCTCTTTTTTCTAACTTTAATTAGTATGCTAAATAGTGCTGTACAGATACTTTCTAACCTTATGCAATTTATATGATGTACTCTAGAAAGTTGTTTCTGAGAGATGGAGAGTTTTCCTTTATTGATTGGCTTTGGAAAAGAATGAGGCAGTGTCAGGAGAACACTTCACTCCAGTGAACGCTCGTCAAGCTCTGGGAATAACTGTTGGAATGTCAGTGTTTTCAGTGGCCTTGCCCCACAGGTATGTCCTCCACACAGCAAAGTACTAAAGCATGTGCAAAATTCCTAGGATGCGCTTGAATCCCTTACGAACCCTTTCAAACATGTGATAGAGAACATTGCTTAATGTAATTTCAGACTTGCATTGTTCCTTTAGGTGTTTGATGGCGGTAAGAGTTGAAATCAAATAAAGCAACTTTGTACAGAGGATCCAAATTCAACTGCCTGTCCAGCCTTTTATCTTTCTTGGTATTTTGGAGTGGCATGAAACACTATTTATTGTTATAATACATAATATCTGAATATGGAATATAAATATTTATTCTACAGGAGAAGTAGAATATTGAAGCAAAGCTGATATCCCTCATCTCTACTAAGCTGTTTTTCTTTTGGGCTGCAAGGGAGGTTTCAATCTTCCTGTTTCTTGATTTGCTATCATATTACCTTCTAAACATATTTAGCATACAATTTATTTTTATATATGCTGTTCCCCATGCAGAACATCATAAACTACTTTACAGTCAGAGTGAGAGAAAGCAGAAGAAGAATTCTTTAGTTACAGTCAGCCGAAAAGGGAAAGAACAGTGCATTAAGATGCAGTAAAAAAAAGAAAGTTGAAATTTAAAGTAGTAAAAATGCTAATCAGCATGCTGGAGTGATTCATTGCAGCCTCTTTTCAGAGATGTGCAGTGTTGTACACTGCTTTCAGTGCTGCTATTTGCAAGTATCAGCATATGCTGTGTATCTTCCTGCCTTCTGAAGGCTGGAGTGTGGACATTAATGGGACAGGAAAAGCACATATTTTCTGGGAAATTGGATAATATCTGGGGAAAGAACAAACAACACAGAAATTAATGAAGACTATTACATGCTGTATTTATAATGATCACAAATACCTGCTTGCCTTTGAGAAATCAGCAGCCTGTTCCATTACTGTTGTCAGGACAGAGTTCATATTTGAGGTGATTTAAAGGCTTTGGCAAGCTATTTATTTGTTTAAAGCATTTGCCTAGATGCATTAGAAGAAAGTTTTCTCTATTGCTGTGGCCAAAAAAAAAAAAAATTTTACTTCTATAAATCATTTGGAGCACCCCATGCTGAGCTTGCTTATGCAGTCATGGCTTTGCTGAAAAGACAATGACAAACACTATTCTTGGTATAGCAGAGCTGTTATTTTAGTGTGAGGAGGCACGTGGGCTCTTTTATGTAAGATCTAGTGTGCTTGATCTACTTTTGGTTGCCAGTATTCTGTCAGATATAGAATTCTGCCAGTTAGTGGTCCCCAAACTACTAGATCTTATTACCATTTTTTTTATCCCCCTCCTGTGGGTAGGCAAATGTGAGAGGTGTGATTCACATGGAATGAGAATAGCCTTTAAATTTAATCTCTGAAATAAAAAGGAACATCAGCGGAACAGAAAAGCATGCAGTCAGTCTCACCATCAAAGTATGCTATTATCCTTCATGTCTTGAATTTCTTTATTTTTGGGATCCAGCTAGAGCTCCAAACTCCATGAGAAGAGCTTTTCTTGTCAGATTATCAGCCCTGTTCCATTTGCTGCAGAAAGTGGTGTAAGTTACAACTTCTGGTGGTTTTCTTTGAAGAAGTTTGGAATGTATTGGTGCTCATCTATTGTTGTCAGGCAGGATACACTAAACTGTACTCGAACACAAACTTTCCCTTTAATGGTTTTATTTCAGTATAAACTGCTTTTTCACAAGCTACCACTTTCAAAAATAGATTATAATATACTTCATAATGTTCAGAATGTTTTAATTTGACTGGAAATAACTATATATTTTAGAACCTCAACCCAAATGATATCACAGAGCACATATTACTTATCAAACATATTTTTCTGAAAATGTATTTAAAATGGTGATTTAAAATTCCTAGGAAGATTAAAGTGCTGACTTTTAAAAATGAGCTTTCCACTTCAGGTTATCATCAGCTGCATGCCAGCATAACTAGAGCAGACTTTTATCATGTTTTATTAGTGTATTCTATATGAAGTTGTATAAAAGTGACATGTCTGCCACCAGTAGACCAAAGCTAAATGCTATCATCACTACAAGGGCTTTGTTTTCTGAAATCAGCATTTTTTTGCACTTGTCAGTGACAGGGTTTTGCCTTTGGCTTTTGGATAAAAATCAAACAATCTTTTGGCACTGAAATTGAGATGGTGAAGGTGCACAGAATGCTCCCGTGGCATCTTCACATAACTCTTAAGCCTTTTCTATTTGCAGTAAATTATTTAGGAACAGTTATCATTAAACTGGCACATAAAGGGGCTTTGAAGTGTTTTTTGCTTTGTAACAGTATAAACCCAGGGTAATGCTGAGGGGATTAAAAGAACTATCAAGACATGATGTAGTAACAGATGTTATAGAATCTTTTCCTGACAACTTTATGTTGAACAAGTACCTGTTAATGCCCTGAGCACGTATTATTATGTATTATTTTAGAATGTCCACCATTTAGATCATTGTGCCATACAGTCCTATTTGAAAGAAGTAACAGCCTAATTTGAAGTGCAAGTGTGACAAATGAAAAGGGAAAACATCAAATAGTGTAAACTAAAATTGCACTGTTACACTGGCTATTTGTAACATGATTGTTTTCAAAAAGCATATTTTTTTCATCAGCTATCCTTGGTAATACTTAACCACAATTGGTTAGCTGGGTTTGTTTTGAGTTTTTTTTTCCTGGCTTTAAAGTAGAGATGAGTCTTCAGGAAGGATTTGAAGTGGCAGAGAGATAGTGCAGATTATTTCAGAATCGAGGTAATTTTGTCCCTGGCCAGTCAAGCTTTGGAAAGGACCATAGAATCTCAAAGGTTGAAAAGACCTCTTAGATCATTGAATCCAACCATCAACTCAGCACTGCCAACCCTCTACTGAACCATGTCACTGAGCACCACATATACATGTTTTCTGAACAATTACACTTCCCTGCTCAGCCTGCTCCAATGGCTGGCCACCATTTCAGTGAAGAAAATTTTCCTAATGTCCAGTCTAAGTCAGCATGAGGAGATCTGTGCTGGACAGTGGCATTACTCTTTGTTGTATGCTGGGAGAGTAGGTAGGAATACAGATGCAATTATCCTTTTGTTTGTTTTTTACTTACCAAACTGTGGCAGCAAATTGGGAAAAACACTTTGGATTTCCTTTGGCGTGGATATGATTGTCCTTGGGAAGGGCTACTTAATAACCAAGGCCAGGATAATAAAACCACTTTGAGAATTTTTCTATTTAACAGCCTGTGCTCTGCTTTAGAAAGACTTCATCTCCGATCTCTGTGGCTACATTGCTTTATTTAGAAGGAGCAGCTTCCTGACTTTTGTGCCTTTGTTTCTTCACTCTTTTTCTCCTCACCCTTGCTGCCACTGCCAGGCTTTGCAGTCCTTGGATAGCAGAAGCTCTGAGCCCTCTGATATCTTAAAGAACTTTTGCTTGTCATAATGGGTTGGTGTTTCCAGTTCCTTATACCAGCCTTCCTTTCCCAGCAATGGCTGATCACACCTTTCACTATGGAAGTGCTGCTCATCCCGCTTAGTTCACACATTGAAAAGCTCTCTTAAACTGTCAATTTTAGCTGCCCAAGCTGACACCTCTCCTCCTCGTATAGATTAGTTTCACATTCGCAGCTTAAATATAGATTAGTTTCATATTTGTGACCTAGCAAGATGCTGCCTGTCCCTGGCTCCTGTCAATCTCTGTTCTCTCTCCTGGGAGAAAAATAGGTGACCACGGGAAGGCACTGCCAGTACTGCTTTTCTTCCCTATGTGATGCAATCTGACAGGTGCCCTGTGCTACTTCCTATCCCTGAGAGATGAAGGCTTTCATTGAGGAAAGTGTCTCAGCTTCTTTCAAAGAACCTGTCTGAAGGATCTCCATTTCTTCTTGTGCTTTTCTCAGGGGCAGTTACATTTCTGTACTTTCTTTTTCTCATTCCAGATTAACCCGACAGATGTTGTTCAGTTTACTCTGCTTCCCAGAGTAAATCTTAAAAGCCTTATGCCATCTCTACCCACACCAAATCATTTATTTTCTGTGAGAAACTCCACCAATGGCCCCATAATTTTGAAATTCACCCTTCCTCAGCATGCACATGCATTCATTAATGTTGACCACATCATGAAAATACACTTCTCTGCCAAATTAAAGCTCACACAGATACAGTTCAAATAAAGACATTCACTTAAAAGGTAGGGCAGAGGCAGGGTGCCTCACAGGAATTCATATATGGAAATTAACATTATCATAATGAAAGTAGAAGCCAGGCTCTAAAGGCCTTACATAATAAGTGCCCTGAAGTTATAGGAACCAACATCATCTCCTTTCCAGAATTTAGAACGATGTGATAATAAGAAATGGCTTCTCTAAGAGCAAGGATTGGTAATAAATCTTTCAGATCAGGGATGGCAAATCAACAGAGGATGATAAAGTGATCTGGCCCACTACAAAACTGTTAGTCTGTTCTGAGCAGTATGCAGATCTTTTGAGTACGAAAAGGAAATGAAGAGTAGTTAAAGGTCCAGAGTTTAATGGGAAACTCGGATAAAATTCAAAGACATTGTTTCAGATATTCCTGAACACCTTTCTTTGATAAGACGCTTGACTCTCTATTTGAAGGCAAAACATTAGATATTACCTGCATTTTCATAAAGCACAAGATGCAATATTCAGTAGGAGATTTTCCTTAGCTAAAGAAAGTGGAGATCTGTGGAAAATTGTGTGATAACCAGCTGGAGATATGGGGGTGATGAGATGCCTACAAGCAGGGAAGTGAGCTAGGGAAAGGCGACAGATCCTAAACTGTGGCTTTTTCTGTGTTATTTCTAGTGGTGGCTACTATGTAAGAGTTGGATGAAACCAGTGGAATTTCTTGATGAAAGTTGTGGGGCTTTTTCTGTCCATAACAATAATAGATAATTTTGAAGACTGAGTAACAAAAACTTGATTGAATTTGCAGGGGAGTTGCAAGGTAATAGACATTGGGGTTAATAAAATTTTCTGCTATATGAAGTTCATCAATTGGAAATGTCAGAGGAAAAAGACTCAGAATTATTAAATCACATAATGGCTGAGAATGAGTGATGTGATGAAGCCACGGCCAAGGCAAATGCAGTCTGGGGAGAGATGGCATGAAATATTTTAGTGAAAATAGGCACACATTCATGACCTGAAAAACACTGGAGAAACCTGATCTTGTAATCATTGTACTGTTGTGATCACTTGTGTTTAAGAACCATAGAATCATAGAATGGTTTTGTTCGAAAGGTACCCTAAAGTTCATCTCATTCCAACCCTCCAACATGAGCAGTTCACCTTTCCCTACAGCAGGTTGCTCCAAGCCCTATCCAACCTGCCCTTAAACATACCGGAATGGCATGTCCTTCCCTTCTGTGGGCAACCAGATTTGAAAGAACGCAGACTGGAACTGGAAAACAATGGGGAGAAGTTACTTTTTGAGCAGGGGATATAAAATTTAGCTTGTTAAACCCAGGAAAATTTTGCTGAGAGAGGGGCTATCGTTGCAATCTATAGATACATCAGGCAGGTAGCAGCAGAGCAGCTGCTGAAGCTGGAGGGTAGCGCTGGCACAGGAGCAAACTGACCTGAAGCTGGTGAGAAAGTGCTCAGCTATCCGAGTGGGAAATTATGAGCAGCCTGTCCCCTGGGGGACAAAACAGCTTAAGTAGTTGTAAGGCAGAGCCTAATCCCTTAAAGGGAGGGAGTTCATGACTTGGTTGTCAGTGACCAAAGGAGTCAGAACTCAGAGAGGAGTGGGACAGTCCTCCTGACTGGATCACCTAATGCTACACTCTTATTTCTATATTTAAACAGCCAAATGAAAACAGTCTAGAATTTTTAGGTTTTGGTTTCCCTAGGAAGTACTGCTTGGGTTTAGAGAGATATGTATCTCTTTGAGTTTTCACATAGTTACTGTGGTATATAAACACATAGAGGGGGCTAACACCAAGAAGAGCTGCTGCTGCAGCAAAATATTTAATCATAATTCCAGAGAAGCCAAATGTGAGGTTTCAGAATGTGACTTAATTTTTAAAATAGAAATAAAAATGTTCTATCTAGTTTTCTTTAGTTAATATTGATAAACAAGTGCATCATTAGTATGTACAGTTAGTATGTACATCATTAGGATCTGTACAGTTACTAAAATGGATATGACAGATTTCCTATGTTGTTCCTATCTAAAGAGGGTATTAGGGCAGCATTTTAATTTTCAGAGGGACAGTGGGCAATTAGACACTGGCATTTATGAATGCTCATATTGCACCTTTTTTTTTTTAATGCATGTAGTGGGTGAGGCTTACATGATTTGGAGATCTTTCAAAACACAGCTGTCAAATCTTAGTAATATTAATGCTTCAGACATTAAAATAATATTCAACTGATAAATCAAAAGATTTTTCAGCACTCTCCCATCCTTTTCCATTAAAAAATAAGCACACACCTCTCTCCCCCCCATAAAACCCAAACACAGCAAAATAAAATTTTTCTTCATAAAGCGAAATAAATAAGAAGTGACTGTACAGATAAGATAATATTACTTTATCATTCTCCAGACTTTAAAAATGAGCACTGGACTGGACTGGAGCAGAATCTCAATCAATTATTTAAAGGGTAGTTAGTAGGAAAGGGTGTGCTGGATATCTTGGGCTGAATGTGGCAAGAGATGTTTATGCAGTCCTCCACTGATCTGGTTTTATCACTGTTGAAAAACAGGGACAGCATTTTTTTCACTTCCTTTTTGTTTCTACATTATTTATTGATTTTAAAGAGATTTGAAAAAGCTCATTTGAATCAGCCAAAACTTGTGCTTGAAATAGATCTCTCAAACTTCTTTGTACATACATTTATTCCAGATGCTCCCAGCTCAGCGAGTGATACTGAGAGTACTTGCAAAGCCAGTTGCTCTGTCCTTTGTTAACACTTTAAATCACAGCAATTAAGATATTCGGTAAGCGTATTACAATACAGCCCCAAAGCAGTAACAGTTTGAAATAATGCATGAAGTGTATGCATGTGCTCTCCTTCTAGGTTGTTGCACACAACCTAACTGTGACAGGCATTGAAAGAAAGTGCCTGCAGGTCATCTTTTCTTCCAGGCTCTAGAATATGTAAAAAAATTAGAAATTTTGAAAAGGATGTATTTTATCCCAGAAGAGCTGTTATGAATGAACCTGCTTTCTTTTCCCCAGTACCATTTCACCAAGCATATATCAAACTGTAATTTTATTTTAGACATCCTTCTAGTCCTGCAGCAGCTGCCTGCGCACATCACACTGTAGCATCACATAGAATACAGCTCTAAAGCAGTCCAGGTGCTGAAGAGGATTTTGCACAGCCAGTGTTGATATAGCTGGTAAAAGGCTGGTGGATGGTACCATAATCCTTGGTTAGCAAAGAACCAGAATAGATCACTCTGCAGTCTATTGCACTAAATCTTTTATTTACACACAGTATTTTTATGTTTCTTTTTATAAATTATTCGATGTTTTCCATTTGTGAGCAGCTCCACTTAGCCTGTCAGTTAACCTGTAACCTCCTTAATAAAGGGTTCTGAACAGAAGGCTTAACAAATGCACATTTCCTTTCAGAGTTCTTAAGGGAAATTGCCTATAGGTGAAAACTGAAACAGTGATAGAAGATGCTTCCAAGGACAACTTTTAAATCTTCTAAATGGTCTTATAACTGTATGTGGAATTCTATAATCAACTCTTTCAGAAGATAAATGGAGATGTCTTCATTAAAACATTTTATCAGCTAATAGCTTGGGTGGTGTTCTAGAGAGATTTTATTTTCCTGTTTTGTTTGGGCAGAATTGAATAATTTTAACAGAAGACAGTGTTGTAAATGAATCATCTTGCATGATAATGGTGAAAAGAGTTTTTCTGTGAATCTGAACAGAACTGGCTCAAGTATCTGAAAAATGGCAAAAAGACTTTAATAAAAAATAAATGTTATTCCACGGATGTGGCAAAAAGTCAAGGACATATGTACACTTAAGCAGCATTAATGAGGGTGAACTTTGTTCATATGCAGGAGTTTTGATAAAGTAAAAATTTGAAAAGTTATTGTATTTAAACCATTTCCATTTAAAACGAGAAAACTTAGAAAAGGACTGAATTTCTGCAGTCTGGTGGTAAAAATACCATACACTTCACCTTCAAGACATATGCTTCATTCTGTTCCTTGGTTCTTATTGACCTCTCCTAAATAAAAATACTTCCATATAATGAAGGAAAAAAAAAAAAAACCCACAGAGTGAACCACAGTATTTTCTAAAATCCTCAGAAGTTTTATAGTTCATTTTCTATGTTCTCCCATCTCTTCCAGTTTCACTTTCAGATCTGGCATCAGGAACACAAGTAGAGACTGGGAGGGTCCCAAGGCTAGTCCTTCCAAAACCTCTGCTTTCAACAGAGGCAGCAGCACAACCAGACATGTGCTTTTGAGCCTCAGGCAATAGCTGAGTAAAGTGGTTAGAGTGATTGGGTTTTTGGTGATACTACATATTTAACAGGAAAGGAGAAAAGAGGCAGAACATTGTGACAAGAAGATGTCACTTCTTTTATCTGCTTTCCCTCTGTGTTGTTGTCATATGCTTTTTTTCCCCCCCAGAGTTTTCCATAGAGGCTTTTTCTGTCCAAAAATCAGAATATTTTTTTCTGGCCAGAAATCATGATTATTTGACAACTGCTGGCCTCTGTGAAATGAGCTGAATAGTCCCATGCCAGGTGTCCATTTCAGAACACAGAAAGCATTATCGCTGTTGGCAGCAATTAGCGTGTGTGTTGGCAGCCTCACAGGGGATGTGAAGGATTCGGTGGTCAGGGGGGTAATGGTCACCCTTTGAGGTCTCTGTAGAGAGACATCTTGGCAGAGGCATTAAGCTCTGTGTCATAAAAGTCGATGAATTGTGTTTCTTTACCAGGCTTTTGTCATTTATTTTTAGCTATTTTAATTTTTAAAAGGCAAAGAAAATAAAAACCTTGAGGAAGTATTAATGTTAACTGGGGTACATTTGCATCCTGAAATCCTGTCTCTAACTTTTGATGCTGGGGGATTCTTTTTTTTCCCCTTCTCTAATCTCAGGGCATGGAATTATTTATGGTTTTACACGGAAGTCCCTCTGTACCCACTGAGGAAGAAGGAGAAGATCTAGATCTGTGGTGATTGTTCTGAGTGTTGTGATATGCATTGCATTTTATTTTTATGTCTCCCCAAATTTCCAACAGAGCAAAACCCAGTAGTGATGGCCATGGCTTATCATGTAGATCTGTGGGTTAGATTTGTGTGTTGCATCAATATGCAACAGCAAAATTGACATATAATGCCTTACATGGATAATTTAGGTAGGTCTGATTTCAAGATCTCTAGCCCATTATGTCCCATTTTATGACCTGCTTTTCATTGCTTAAGAGTGCTGTACATTCACTAGCTGCAGGGCTCTTTTCTCTCCAGAATGCACAGATGGTATGTGTTTTGGACAAATCACAGCTAAGAAAAAGATGCTGTTGTTTCAAGGAGCTTCATAAGGATGTTGTGTCACACCATATGTGGCAGAATCAAGAAGATGGAAAAAATTATGGATGCTTGTAAAAGAGGGAAAGGATTGAATGGTGGCCAAGAAAGCTGCCTTGAGAACTAGTGCCTGTCTGGGACTGTGAATGAGTCATCCAGCATGACTTTAATAGAACTTCTTGATGTGTCCAAGGAGAAGTATTAAGGTCTGGCTTTTGATGGCTAAATGGCTAGAGTCAGCACTAGTGAGAATGTAGGTTCCTCAAGTAGGATGCTTAAAAATAGGGGACATTTCTTTAGCTCCTGCTTCTTGCTGTCCCCAGTTCTCCACCTGTATTTTGTTTTGCAGTAGTGCTTGTTCAGCCTACTGCCATAAATTCACAAATGTCTCTAACATTTGGAGACATGCTATACTTGGATGCTAGGGAAAAGCTAGCATTTTTTTAAGAATGTTTTCTCTAGCATGTGGGTATAAGATGGAGATGAGAAGAAAGTGCACTCTACCTCTTTAGTTTTTCACCTTGTTCAGAGGTACAGAATATTAAACCCATGCTTGTTTTGTGAATATTAGTATGGCATGTAGGAGTTGAAGGATAAAGAATGTGCAAAAATACACTATACTATTATATACTTGTATAATTCAACTTATTTGTCTCTTTCCATCTTGTTTCAGCATGCTTTGTGTGTGTTTAAGGCAGTAAACAGAGCACACAGGAAACTTTTCATAGCATAGGGAGGGCAATGTCAAGCATAAGTTAACAAAAGTTTGCATAGTTGCATTCTTGCAGGTGGGGGGCAGGTCATCTCACTTAACTGTGTAGTTCAGGCTACACAGTAAAGTGGTCTTACCAAAGGACAGGACACATTCAAGAACAGTGTGGCTGCATTAAAACTTCCAGGCTATCAAACTGATTTGCTGCAAGAATGAGTCATTCATTCATTTACCTTAGAGAGAGCGTATGACATGCAGGAGTTCATTAACAGCATGGCAGAGTTTGTGATTACACTCGAGGGCAGTAGAAAGGGATTTGTGCAGTTAGTACTACCTCTTGTCACTTTTCCTGATTGGAGTTTGGAATGGTTTTATTACTTTCTGCCTATTCAACTGCGGAAATGTTTTCCTGGATACTGAATGAGCATTAAGTCCTATTTCCCAAGCTACAGGGAGAAGACTGATCTGATCGAAAGGAAGTAGAACAGAGCAAGTATCAACTTTTATGCACCTTAATGCCCATTAGGTCATTGTCCATACAGGTAGTTAAACATCTGCACCCACCAGGTATCTATGCTGAAACTTCTTTCAGTCCTTGGAAACACTCTGAGAAGTGTCTGAAAGATGTGATGAATTTGCTGAGTGTTTATTTCAGAAGTGTGTTTTATTCAGAAGGATCAAGTGGATAACTCCTGAGAGAGGTGGGATATATTTTACTACTGTTCCCAAAATCTGAGAAAGGTGATGGGGGACAGAGGATAGGGTGTGGGAGGATACATTTCTGACCATGCGGGCATTACACCAGCATGAACCTAAATATGAGAACAAAGATATAATGTAGTACTAAAAAAAAAAAAAAAAAGGTCATCTAACTCCCCTATATAAACCCAGAAAAAATTTATTAACATTGTGTTTGTCCAGAGTCAAATCAGGAGTTCATGTGCTTATGTACCTAACACCTGTTAGGTGCTGATATATGATGCAGTTTAGTGCTCAATACAGGAGTACTGCAGTGAGTCAGGAAAGCAGGGAGAGGTTTCCTTCATTTGTGAAAGGAGACAGAGCTGCTCAGTAACTACTCAGTGCTGGCCTTGTGTCTTACAGAGACGTTTGCATCTCTAAGGGGGAAAAGCAGTGATTATTTTATTAGAAAAAATAGTAAGACCACCCTCTGGTTAAGGTGAAATTAGAGCACATTTTGGAATGAAAGATCAAGTCTGTCTGGACACCTGGGAAACTTCAAATGAGAGATTTGCTATAAAAGTTTGAAGGGAAGGTGGAGACACTGAGGGTGAGCTCTGATAAGTATTTCCAAGGGTTTTCTTTTATTGGAAGCTGTCCATGGGGAACCTCTCCCTTACAAGGAAATTTTCTGATAAAACTCAGGTGTAGGCATTGTCTAGCAGATACACCCTCAGGCATAAACTCTGCAGAGAGTGGAACTGTGCAATGAGCAGAGAGATGTATGAAGGAAAAAGTATTAAAGAATTGCTTACTTTCATTTCTTCACCAGTGTATCCTATAAAGTTGTATATCTGTGCTGCTTATTTTAGATAGTCTAAATAAAATTCTTTTATTTTAGTTTATATGAAATTATCCTCAAACTGTAGCACCACTTTAACTACGAGAGCCAGGTGGGAAAGGTTGGCACCACAGGAGTCAGGAGAAGAAGGAGTGTCAAGGGATGAGCCTGGCACGTGTTGGTAAAATATCAGGGTGTCTGCACAAATCCAAACCTTCAAGGGAACATGCTGTACATGCTGATAGTCTAAATGATATTTTACTTGTCTTTGTCTTGTATTTTAGGAGCATGGTGTGGCCAAGCCACTGAGCTGGGGGATATTCTATGATTTACCTGGATTTGGTTCCAGCAAGTGTGACTTACAGATGATTTAATGGACTGAGCTTTTGGCCTGATTCTATTATCGTTTCATTACAGAACTTTGAATTGAATGCAGTAAAAGGCAAGCTTGACTTTTACCTGGGAGTCTTGTTCCACAGAGAGCCATAACCTACAATCCACAGTTTGTTAGACAGGGTTTGGTAGGACCTTGAAGTGAAAAATATGTACCCAGATAGAATCTTATTGTACTGTTTTCTGTTTGAATTCATCCAGAATTCAGAGAAAGGCTGAGACAAGCTGCTGATTGTTTCCCAGTGTTGCCTTGTCAGACCTCACTTTGTGTGCATCTGATGCTTTCTGTTTGAAGCTTTTAGGATCCACTTACCTTCTCACGTTTGCCAAAACCAGCTGTCCCTTCCTTGCTTTATCAGTATTGGGCAAAATTTACACTTTTGCTGCATTGATTTGATCATTATCTTGTGAAGCTGTAAGAATTAACATAACAAAGTATGTTTTCTACTTTACTTAAAAGGCATTTTTAGTTTTATTGAAAAAGGAGGTTGTACTAATTGTCTGTCAAATATTTAATTTTTACTTATTCTGGTAACTTCCTGAAATATTGCAAATTTCCTCCCTAGGGGAGAGAGAAATAACATTGAAACTGATGCTTAATTTAAAATAAAAGTAGCAGATCTGTAAAATGATTTGTGCATTATTTATGGTGGTGAGTGAATGCTGTGGACTGTTTTCATGTATTTATTTCGGTGCATAGGATGTTTATGTACAATATCCAAAGAAGCCGGGCAGTGGTATTAGGTGCCCATGGATATGACAAATCTATGATGGGACTTGCAAATATCTGTTTTCCTTGTTGCACTGTGCATCGCTTTAGAACAAGAGTGGATGAGATAACATCCTAAACAACTCTTTGGCTAAAATTGTCTTTTCTGGCAGTAAAACAGATTGCAATGTGGGCTTCCACCATGGAAATGCTCCTCGTGGTGTGATACTAAGTTGTGGGGAGAGACAGTAACATTCCTTTTGTTGGTACAGCAGTATGAGTGCTTGCCAAAACCACTTCTACAGATCAATACACACAGAGCTATAAATCCTAAGCATTTAGACCAAATTACTAGTATTGTTTCTTTATAATATTAATCTTTTATTGACCTGTGCAGTCAAACATTTAATGGAGACTTTTTGCTTTTCCATGTTTCATTTTCAAAAAGGGTAGTCAACATTCACTAGTCCATAGATCTAGACAGCTGGCTGGGTAAGGAAAGATGGGGAGATTGGTTGGGGGTTGAGGGGGGGTGTGTTTATTTGTTGGAGAGGGGGGTTGTTCTGGTTTTTGTTGTTGTTTTTCTTGTTTGGGGAAAGGGTGATTTTTGTTTCTCTCTTTTTTTTTTTTTTTCCAAATTGGAGAGATTTGGGAAAATATAAAAGGTCATTTTTTTTTCTGAAGAGTGTGATGTGGGCTGACAAACTAGCACCTGAACTATTGCAGTGTTACCTTAAAGGCAGGTTTATTGAAAGAAAAAAACAACACATGAATGTTTTTAGGGCATATTAAATAGGTACAGAGGAACTCCAAGTGTTATCCAGGAGAAGCCAATGGATAATCACACTCGTACTGAGGCTCAGTAGTTGGGCTTGTGGAACTTGAGCGGCCTCAAGCACAACTTGCTCATTTTATTAAGGGTGGAGTGGGAGTGTCAGTGTACATTTTCATAACTCTGAAAGGAGTCAGAAATTTTTAGGTGTTCCATCCAGCCTTAGGGCTAATGCTACTTATTTTGCACTGTATAATCACAGTTACTGCTCCCCAAGGCAGCAAAGACTAACAGTGTGGAAAGCCTGTGAAGTAGCAAAGCCTGAAGTAATGAAAGAGCCTAATTTTCCTGCTTTTTAAAGGACATCTCAGGAATCCATTTTTCAGTCTGTTTTCATTTATAAAGGGTTCTACAGATGAGGCCTACTTCTTAAATTATTACCCATTTTCTGAAGATTACCTTCCCTAACCTCTAGCAGGTTTTGGGTGCAGAGCATGCATTTTTAAGTGGATTTTACAGGAACATGTCAACATATGCCTCATGGAAGGAGTGAAAAACCATGACTTTAAAACCATGGACCTCTAAATCGACAGGAGACTTTTTTTAACAGAAATTATTTGCATCATTTCTCCTTGGAAGCATCTGAAACTAAAGGAGTTCTGAGCTACCCTAAGTCTACATTTTTTTTCCTTCTGTGTTTTGCCTAATGTTGCATACATGATGCAGTTAGTAGAATCTAACATCTTGTGAGGGACAGATCAAGCTCTCCAGGATGTCATGCTTAAAATCTGGAACAAGATTCTTTTTATTGCTGGCAAAGGCAGCTAAAGGAAGTGGAAGAATGTAGTTGTTCATGATGCAGCAGTTAGCTAACCTTCCAGATTTCCATCCTATCACTGAACCAGGATTGTTTTCTTCATTAAGTTCATATAGTGACTTTGTTTAAACTTTCTTGAGCCGTGCTCATAAAATGAAATACTAGTTGAATTAGGGTTGTGACAATATGAGATGTCTTTTCTTTTATCACCCTAATTTCCTTGCCTGTGAACATTTTTCTGATCTCAGATGAAGGTGACCTTGCCTGATTTTTCATACTATGAAATGTCTCTTGACACATCACTATTCAAATTTTTTTTATGTTATATTCCTTCAGTATTTGCAAGAGGATAATTATCTTTTCTGAGAGAAAGAACTTGGTGAAATATTTGCATTGCAATTTGGAAGTTGGTGCCTCTCCTTTATATGCCTCTCTTCTGCCAATCCAGCTGAGAGGCAGCTCATGTTGCACTGAAGGCTTAAGTTTGTATTTCTCTCCAGCACTTCTGTTTTTTCTAACTGCTCGCTGTCGATTGCTTTAAAATTACTTCTGTTCCTTCACTAGGAGTACACTTGGGTTTTTTTACAACTTTCTAGCATTCTTTCTCTTTTCCTGAGTACTTCTGAGAACCCGAAGTGTAGAGTCATAGAATTGCTTCAGTTGGAAGCAGCATTAAGGATCATCTCATTCTAAACCCCAGCCCTGGACAGGGACAACTTCCACCAGACCAGATTGCTCAGAGCCCTATCCAGCCTCACCTTGAACATTTCCAAGGATGGGGCATCCACAGCTTCCCTAAGCAAATTGTTCCACTGCCTCACCACTCGCTGTGTTAAGTGTGTTTTTGTAATATCTGATCGATACCTACTGGTTTTCAACTTAAAGCCATTAACTGAAAAAGAACAGCAACAGAAACATTAAGAGAGAGAAGGCATGTTCCTTTCTGTATGACTGTTGCAAAGAAAGTAGAGGACTTTCCATTAGGTGCTTAACATTTCCATCAAATTCCATCAGAAAATCTGATGGAACCACTGCCAAAGCACTCATAGTCCTCTTTGGCTTCAGTCAGCATTGGCTCATTTAAAAAGATTAAGACTGAGATTTTCAGAAAGATGCTGCTCTGTTGTCAGGTTTTACTTCTGAACTCAAAGGACTAAACTCTATCTGTAAGGAGTGTACCTTCGTGGATCTGTTCTGGTTTTATTCCTGTGACTGAAATCAGAATCTAATTTCACTTTTTTCCTCTCTGCTGTCTGTCGTAGTAATGTTATGTTTGATAGTCATAAGTTAGAGCTCATCTGTCTACATTAGAAAGATATTTTTCACTCAGTCAAAAAAATTGCAGGCAGGAATAACTATTTTGCAGATAATATTGGTCTTTTGTAACTGTTGAATTCTTCAGTAGGGCTGAGTGTCTGCTCCTCATCACCTGCTCAGTGTGTGCCAAATACTGGGAACAAGGTTGGAACTGAAATTAGACAAAGAACCTTTGTCAGAAAAATTTTCTTCTGTGAGAAATAGAACTGTTGGAGATGCTTCATCTTCCACATCTATGTTCTCTAGAAATTTTAGAGTTAAGACTGTCCTGAGTTTACATTTCTTTATGTTTTATTATTAGTAAATGTCTATTCACAGTTGTGAGATGATTTTCCTTTGTGAGTTCATCAACTTGTATTGTTGCATTTCCATTTTGATAACTGTTGGAGCTAATGTTTTGGTCCCAGGAGGATGTGAACCAGTGAGTAATCCCAAGTCACAGTTTGAATTATGGATGTAGCTATTGGCTGCCACCTCCCATTTCCCAGTGTACTTCCATATAATGATTCTCCTGATTATATACTTTTTTGATAGACAAAAATGTGATTCTCTGACTAGATCATAATTAAGCCAGGAAGCAAGTATGTTTAGTTCCCTATGCAGTTCAGAGATGTAATGATTTACTATTTGCACTTGTAAACTATTTTAAGGTCTTCTAATGGAAAGCTTTTCAAGGACACCAACATGAGGACAATCTGTTAATCTCTTGGCATCCTCCATGGCTCTCATAGTGTCATTAATGCCTTCCAGTTTATTCTCACCATGTGATTGCATATAACTGTCCTGCATTTAGTTTATTGAGCAGGACTGAACTAGGTGACTACCTATTTTTAGTTAAGATAGCACAACTGAACACCAGCATTAATGAAAGTTCAGTGTTTAATTAGTGACTAAAGGATCTGGAATATGTAAAAGACAACCAGGTCTATGGCAGCAATAGACTCTTATTTTCATTCGGTGTTACCAAAGAGATACTTAAAGGCTGAGGGTATATCTGAGGTTTTAAAATTCCTGTCTATTTTTTGATGAAAGGCACAGTGGATTCTTGAATATGTTGTGTCTGCCTATTAACAGAAATGCCCTACTGGCACAGCAAGGTGAGTGGAATGGGGCAGGAGTGGCTGATGTTCAAGCAGCTGTTTCAGAGTTCACAGTCTTGTGTATGTGCATGTACAGCTATCTGTATTTGTGTTGTTTAGGCATCAATTAAGTTGATTTTTGTGGCAATAATACAGAAATTTATGAAGCAGAAGTACATTCAGGACCCTTTGTCCTCCAGTTCTGTAAGCAGAGTCTCCAGTTCATTGCTTCTGCTGCCTCTGCACTCTGTATCCCTTGTAAACAAGGATCATGATCACAGTCCTGTCCTGTCAGACATGGTGGGTGCACTGAATGACATCCTAAGCCTTCATGTGACAGTAACTGAACAGTTGCATATCAGTAAAAAACTTAAGGGCAGCTGAATTTCGATCTAATGACAGAAGTCTTAACCTTGATTTGCAACAACCATGCTGCTTTCCATAATTTTTCCTGCAGTGTGCCTCCATTTCCCATCCTGCCTGAAAAAAAAGGAAGCAGGTTTCTGCTATTCTTCAGCTCAAGTTATTTTACCTTTGATCATCATGCAAATTTCTGGCCAATTCAGGCAGAGCTTTTCAAACCATGTTCCACCGAGCAAGCAGGGGTTTTCAGTCACTCTTCAGCACAAAACCTCGCAATCTAGCTCTTTGTTGCTTGTGTTCAACTTCCAGGCTCTACTCCCTCTATTAGTGACTCTTCCTGTATAATTATTCACAACCTTATTTTGGCTCTTTCTAAGGAAACTTGTCCCAGCATCCGGTACACCGCATCTGTTGCAGATGATGCTGCAGTTGCTGTGTCTTCTGCCTCCATGGTTTAAGATCAGTGCAGAGCCATACAAGCAGCCTGAAGCTTTTTTTTGCTTCATTTGTTTTCAACCATTGAAGATAATAAGCAGCAGTGGGAATATCATTGCTGCACCTTGCAAGATCATTTGGCCGCATCCAAGGTTACTCCCTTGATGTTCTTGTCTTCACGAATGGTATGGATTAGATCTAGGAAATATAACAGGGTTGACAATTATTTTGCAAATATGTGATTTAAAGTGTATCAAAGTATAACCTGGGGGCTTGTTTCAAAGAGTTCTTATGGAACAGCTGCCAAGAATAGGGTGAAAGTCTCCTTCTTCCAATCAAGTGCTCAAACATTAATCTTGTTTGTCATCTTGCCTTGCTCCTTGCAGACTCCTGTTTGTCACCGGATCGTCTCTTTCCACCAGGGGAATGGGAAACACAGTCAAAAGCAGACTGTTTTCTATGCCTGGTTGTGTTGATGCAGGGGTACAATACCTGGCCTTGCTGCAGCCACTTGTACAGCAATATCCTGTTATCCCAGATGGCAGAGTGTTAACTCTGCCTCTGCCAGGACACAAGCTCTCCAGGTGGGATTAGGGTTTATGAGCTGCAATGTGTATCCAGCTTCTTTTTCTGAGTGTAAAAATTTCTGCTTTTTCAGTCCAAGTGATATACATCAGATAGGCTAAACCTAATTTCAGGTTTGTTTCACAAGTAGGAGGATGTATAACCTGGGCTTTTGTTAAAAGCCAAGCACTACAGTGTCTGCAGCAATACTAAAGCATATTGCACTGGGGCTTTCTGCTACCTGCTAAGTTGTTTGTTGGATTTAGAAGAATAAAATTACAATTATAAAATTATGAAGAAGTAAATGCATAGTATAAAATTATAATTTTGCAGGTAGATTTTGACTGTTGTGTTTTCAATTCAGTTTTAATATTTTAATAATAAAATAACTTTATTTAATAATAAATCAAGAGTTATCAAAAATTCAATATTTATTATAAAAATAAAAACATGTATTGAATAGTTACATTTCCCATCAGATTTTGGGAGATTTCATTTACTTTCAAAACTCTTTTTACCTCTCTGCCTTCTCACTGGTTCAATAAATTAGACTTGAATGTAGACCTCAGAAGTTCTTGTTTCATTATTAAAGGCTCTATAGTTTCTAATAGGTGTGGCCATCCATTGGTGATGCTGTCTCAAGCCCCTTTTCTCTCTCTGATCCTTTATTACTTGTTCTGCTAACAGACTTCTTTCAGTTCTATTTTGCCAGTTACAAAGATTTCCATGTGACAATGTGTATGGAAACTCTCCAGGCTGATTTTGTTAATATCCAGCCCATCTAGTGGTATTTGCACTATATAAAGTCCTGTCATGATGCCTGTGCCTTGGAGAACTTGCTATGCTGTTGTTTTTAAACATGAAATGTGTCTTTTGGACTGTTTATTTTAAAATATTTTAAAGATATTATAGCTAAGAGTCCCTTCTTTTTTCCAACTGTGGAATAGTGTTGTTTTACATCTTGGGCTCCAATAAGTCCTGACTTACTTCTGTTTCATTGTTGATGAGCTTTTAAAGGTCCTTCCCTGAAATACCCTGGAGATTGATTTATATGAGTTTTGAATTCTGCACATATAGCCTGGTTGATAATCACTACTGCACAGGTGCTATTCCTATAGCTGAAGATTTTTATTAACACAGAAGTATTGCAATCTCTTTCAGCTGTAAGTGTACACAGGTAATTTTTTCTCTGTACTTCACTGATATATTGGGCTGGTTTGACTTGTGTAATTATAAACAAATCCTGATAAGTGAGGGTGGGAGGACTGTTGGTGGGAGTACCTAATAAAAATTTCTGAAGTAAACCATTAGATTAGATTTCTGTTTTCAAGATATCTTAAGTCTTCAGTAATTTTGTTTCTCATCAGGTTTTACCTGAGTTAAATTTACCTTCCAAACCATTTTTGCCTCTCTACCTTCTCAGTGGTTGAGTAAAACAATTTTGCCACTTCGACCATGAGAGAAACAGATGCTTATTACTCTCCAAAACAGAGATAATGCAAGCAATCATCAGTTTTGAAAGAACTGTGATTACTTTTGGCCAAGGCACTAGTGCACATTAATACCTCTGTTCTTAGAAGACTGAATGTACATTGCATGGGCTTGGCATCTGACATTTTCATTCTGTGTTAGCTGGGCTCTTTGAAATCTCTCAAAGTAACTTCTAAGGCTTGTGTGTAAGCTGTATCAAATCTAAGCTTTGAATTGCCCTGCTCCATATCACTGGATTTCTCTTCCATCCTCAAGTACAAGCAATGCATGTTTCTCTTAGTTTGCAAATTGATGCAGAAAACGTACCTTTTTGATTTAGGCTTTACTAGATATTGAATTTTATGTCAGTGATATAAGATCCAGTGGTGTTTTATCTGCTGATTAGTTTTATAATGTAAAGTGCCTGGTGATGAATTGCATAGAAGATGCTATGAAAGTAGTTTATGGTGTGATAGCAAGGAGAAATGTGAGGAGAGCAGATTCACTTTATTAGATGAGCAGGAGTCCCCAAGCAATCATTTGTCAACAGTAGTTAACAATTGGTTTATCTTCAATCACTGAACCCTTAATAAACATGTTTTGAGCTGAAGTGAAATGGTTATATTGAAAATAAAGTAAGGAGAATTTACAGATTTGTGTCAGTTTTATCTATTAAGGGATAAAATTTGTATGCATATCTAGTTTTTCCACTAAATATCTTTTCCAATAACCATGTTGATGAAAACAGGAATAATCAAATAGTCTTTCTCAATGTTATGCGAACAGAGTCCTTTTCTGTGAAAAAAAAACAGATGAAATTATATGCATTTGTTTAATTCTATTGCGTCTATTATATTTGGCAGGAATAAGCACAGTCATTCTATATAGAGAGGTCCCGTTACCTGCAAACACAAATGTTTCTTTAAAGCTATTTTGCAAGTGCAGTCTATCATATTATGTCCTATTTGGTAGCAGGCAGTTCATTTTCCAGCCTTATTGGACTGTAGCCTTGGATAGGAAGAATTTTGACAAAATCAGCATCAAAGGGCAACCTTGGCAGTTGGCTCTTCACAAGCATTAGCCAAGGAATTTCTGACAGCCCTGGTAGGTACCATGGGTATTCTCATCTTAGTTTTACAAATGGAGAGCTTAAGACTTTGGTTAAAGCTTTCTGAGCATCTGAACTCACGTGGGTTAGTTTTGTTGTTTGGGATAAGATTTTTTGGACAGACTTCAAAAGTATTATCAGGATTCCTGGATCTTGGAATAAAGTTTGTTGTAAGACCTTTTAAATACTAGCAGTATTTTTCACAAGTGGCTGTGTGTGATGACACTGCATCATCTTGGGCTGAAGTTAGAGCTAAGTGTAGAAGAGACACATTTTTCCATATATGGGCTCACTTCTGCTGAACATAATTGTGTCATACCTGAGCTTCATTGTGGGATTGGGGTGAATTTTGTTTCAGAGGACATTAGTGGCACATAAATGTTAACTGCAGATGAAAGGATTGTCTTGGGCTGCTTTTGTCTGCTTGTGGTTTAGGCAGAGTTTTGCTCACGCACTATTTCTGAAGTCAGTGAAATTGAGGGAAAATGGCTTCCAGCAAGTGAAATGTGTGCCTTAACTGTGCTTTCCAAAACAGAGATGTGCTTTGTGTGCAATTGCATAACCAGCACCTGTGGCTGTGACATCTGATCTTTCTATCGAAGATAAGACTGCTAAATAATTAGTGTTTACGAAGTAAGGATTGACATGGACAACAGCAACTTCCTGTCTTTTTTCATATGCGTATTGAACTCTGAGCATGATTGTGGAAATGTAAATGTAAGAAGCTATAGAGTATTCATAGAAACACAGAATGCTTTGGGTTGAGGGGGACCTGAAAGATCATCTCATTCCAACACCCTTGCCACGGGCAGGGACACCTTCTGCTAGACCAGGTTGCTCGAAGTCCTGTGCCAAACAGTTGTGGATGCCATTGAATACGAGGCATGTACGTGCTTTGGAAACCCCTTATTGATGTTAAATTACATACCTGTGAAAATAAGAGTGTAAATTTTTTTTCCAGCAGTTGCCATGCCTCTGACTGATGAGTGGTTTTCCATCAGCTGAGATACAGAATTTCTTTCCTTGGGTGTATGTTGTAGCTGTTATTACCAATTTACACTCATTAGCAGTTCTTCTTCTAATTAGATTGATGGTAAGGCATTAAGCCCTACCATTTTTTACTTCAGAGTTCTACATATCTTAAGAGGGTGGGAAGTAAAGTGGAGGAAACATCACATTACACAAGAGCCATTTAAAGATGACTTCTGCAGAGGCTTTTAGTGACATGGCATATGACTTGTTTATATTTAGATATCTAGTTAACGAAAAATAAAAATATGCCTATCAATAATAAAAAGGAAAAATCTTGCTGCAAGCTACCAAAATCTACAAGATAATAGTTGAGAATTTAAAAAATTTTGAGAAGAAATATAATAATGTAAAAAATAGGAACAATTTGAACAAAGCCACTCTAAGTAGGCTCTGGTGAGGTTAAAGAAAGAAAAAATAAATCAGTCCTTTTGGGTATATGTTCCATTATGGAAAAATATAGAAATTATTTTTATATATATATATATATTTATATATATTTGTCATTATTAATGTAAAAATAGGGGAAGCTTCAATTTTTTGTTTTTAAATCATCTTGCTTCAAATTCCAAGAATTTTAATGCAATATAAACATTTTTTCCTATTTCTGAAGGGAGAATGAGTAATACATGGTATTATTGAAACCAAAAAACTATTTTGTGAGTCTTCAAATTGGTCAGTTATAATTTTCTTAAAATCCCCATTTCTAACAAAATTCATTGCAAGCTCTCCTGAGCGGCATTGTTATAATAATTGAATATCAGAGTTAATGCAATATTCAAAAGGTTCCCTTCCTTGTTTTCTCTCTTGCCTGTCTGTGCATGAAATCAGCAGTTAATGAATCTTGAGGCAGCACAATTGTTCTGTTAGCCTCTCAATATATATATGGACTTTCAGTAGAGGGGGAATTTTTAAATCTACAATTTAATGTCTTTTCATTGTCTAAGAGCTGTCTTTTTCTAGAAAATATTATTTCTATGTATTGAAAGGCTGAGAAATGAAATATGCTAATAAAAGAATATCTGATTCATTATCCAGAGAATAATTTAATGGGGGGTGGGGAGAGGGGAGAGAGGGATTAGAAAATTTATGATTCATATTAAAATGTGGCTTTCACTTGAATCCATGACACATTTTTTTCTGGGTTTTTTTACAGTAAAAGACAGATTGTGACTAATATTAAATTGGTTATTGGAAGGCAAAAGAAGAGGAAGTTTTATAATGGATTTGGATCCTCAGAGCTAAATCAACAAGCCAGGCTATAGGATTTCTAAAGGCGCATATATGAAGTTTCTAATTATTTGGTTTACTGTAGTACCAAAAGCAGCAGCTGCTGCATAGACAAACTTGATAGCATGAACTCTCTCCTGGAAGTTTCCATTCCTAAGAAAGTTTAAAAATAGGGCGAGGAAAGGGCAAAACTTGTTCTTTTTGTCCTGCTGCATCTGTGACAGTTTAGCAGCCTCAATAAGCTCAAGGAGGGCTCTGGGAGCTGCAGTGGAGTGTCCTGTGTCCCAGTGCCAGGCCATGTGGTTCCACCAGTCTCTCCTGCAGGAAAAGGTACAAGGACATCACAGAGGAGCTTGACTTCTCTGTGCGATTAGCCCAGCGTTCCTTATCTCCCTATCCATTTAATTAGGGAAACAAATAGGCCTTTTATTTTAAAATACTGCTGTCCAGGCTAACTTTGCACATTATCATCATCTCATGCATTGAAACACCACCACCCAGTTGTCCCATGTTGAGTCTCCAGGCAAATTGATAACAGGCTTGTTTTAATATTCATTGTGTTAGAAAGAATATCTCTAATATTTACAGCTGCTGTTAAATACATGTCCTGATAGAACTTTAGTCCTGTCATTCACAAGACTGATTTGTGCCCTGATTTCTGTGGCAGCAGGACTCCTGCAACTTCCCTAAAGAAGCTGCCAAGCTAAGCTGCGCTAGTCCTGTCATCATTTTCATTGCTGAGAAGAAAAGCATTTTTCTTCAGCAAGTGTCTACTGCTTCACCTTTATTGATAGAAAGCACTTTGCATGTGCTGTTCCTCTCATAACACTTCCTCTGTCATGTCAGCAGTCAAGTGGAGAACGAAAGTGCAACTTGCTGTGATGAAGCAGGGAAGGAAACCTTCCCACTCTTCTCCAGTCAGGTTTACTGAAATAGCTGTGCCCCTTAAGCTGTTTGTTGATGTTTGGAGCCGATGATCTTAGAGATCTTTTCCAACCTTTATGATTCAGTGATAGCCTTGCTGCTGGTGGCAGCACCATTATCTCTTTGCTATTAAGGACCAGGGCTCAGGAGCACTGTCTACTGCTCCCAGCCTGGAAGGCAGTGCAGGAATCATGCTTAGACCTCACTGAAAGCCAGAGGATTTCATTTATGACCAAAATATTTGAGTAGCAAGGGGAACAGAGGGGAGGCTGACTCTCCGGTGCTGAAGCCTTGCTGTACCTACCAGGGCTTTATGAAGTCACCTGTAAGACTGTAGCTCTGTGGGAGATAAAGTGACTTAAAGCTACACTTGGGCAACAGTAGTACAGAAATATGTGCGTGTCTTAAGGATCACAGAGCTAATGTAGTGCTGTGAGAACTTTTGGCAGGCTAGTAAAATGTCGAGTTAAAAATATCCCTGTAATCATGTTCTTTGCAATAAAAGCTTGCATGAAGCTACCAATCTTGTTCAATGGAGATACATGACAAAATTTAAAAATCTCTCTGACCATTTTTGCACATATAAGATAGTTCAGATTCCATGACCATTCTTCCCTTGTGGATTCCAAACCAATGAAGATTCATGAAATGGTGAATGCCCCTTATTTTTTCAAACCTTAGTTTTAATTATTTTGATTTATCTAAATATTTTCAGTGGATCATCCTGTTTACAGAAACAGGATCTGACTTTCCAGCCTGCAGCAGGAAACCTGAAATTGTTGTGGCACACAGTAATTAAGTTTTAAGCAACAACCACTTGGTATAAGCTGATATTTTAAGGTACAGTAAAAGAAAATGGATAAGAAACCCACAGATAATATGTATTTTCATACTGCTCTCTAATCCTGCTGTGGGAGAAAATAATGTATCTTCCACTTAGCAAAGCTGGCAATTGAAAAACTTAAGAATGGAGATTTATGGCACAATGACAATCTCATGACTCTTCACGTTTTCAGGAGGTTTTTCCCTATTCCTGATTATTACCAGAGGTACTACAGTAAACAATTTTTTTTTGCCTAATAATTACTAACACATATTTTCTAAACCTCTTCCATAACTTTCTTGCTTTTTAAACCCAGCATCATTTAATACCAAATATCTAAAACTTAAAATAAACTTCTGAAACAACAAATGCTGGTTGTTTCTCACAGCTGGTGTAAATATGAACAATAGAAGTAGGTGAACCTTCTTGAAGTAACAACACATTCAATTGTACAACTGAAATGCTGATTGCCTCTTTCAGAGTATTTTAAATATGGGTTTTAAATGAGCTAAAGTAATAGATAAAAGATGAGAAATGGTGCTAAAGGCTCTATATGGTAGGAATTTGTAGGGAGCCTACAAATGCAGTCAGCCTCTCTAGTATGTTTGATATGGTTTTTGAAGAAGAAAAGATCAGACAAAAATTTTGGTGTTATTCCTTACACTGCCATCCTGTCTTCAGGTATGGGTGTGTATAGATATCATGTATGGATGAACAACCCAACTCAAAGAAGCAGTGCATTTGTCAAATTGCCAAAAGGTGTTTGATCATCCTTATGTCCTACCACTTCCCTTGTGTTTGATCAATAATGCTTAGGCTGACATCTGCCAAACGCCAGTGACCCCACCACACAAATGAAATGAGCTTTGCTCTTGTTTCTGTGGATTGTGATAACAGAAGCCAGACTGCAGCCAGCTGTTATGAGACCACTGGTTCAAGTGCTTGGGTGAAGGCTTATACAAGTCTCTCATAAGGGATTAAATGTCAAACTAGATTGTATATTACATCTCCATAACTTGGCACAAGCTTTCTGCACTGCAGGGCTGGGAAGGGCTTAGTATGTACTCCAGAACAAGGAAAATTAAGTTCTCTGGTACTTTTCTTCAGTTAAGCTAGACAGCTACTACTTGCTCTCTTTCACCTCTGACATTTGGCTCCTGGCTGTCTGGCTGCCCTAAGTTCTCTTCCCCTTTCCTCCTGGGCTGTGAGTGCACATGAAGCTTGCTCCCTCTGTGTGGTATCTATTGTCTTTATCATGAGAAGAACGTGAGATACCTTCCTTGCTTTGGGGCAGGACAGGTATGTTCTTGGGCCCTACAGCCACAGCCAGCCAGTTCCAATCTCCAATTTTCCCTCACTTTGTCAAGACAAGTAAAGACTGATGATTGCTCAGCTAGTCTCTAGGTAAGATACAAGCTCTTCTGCTTGTCTCCTTTCACCTGGTCTCCTTTCTGGGATCCTGAGTATCAGAGGAAGAATAACAGCTTGCCTTGTGACAGTTCAAAATCTGTGTTTATTTCCTGACCAGTCAAATGCCCCTGCTAGTAAAATCATCACAGCCCACAGCCATGTACACACTGAAATGTGATTGCAAGCGTATTAAAACCTCTGTTAATCTCAATCTGGTAATTTCAGGATCGAGACTGCTTCTTTTTAAGACTTAGAAGTCTCAAAATTTAAATTTCATAGGGGAAATTAGAATGAAAATGAAAGAAAACATAGTAAAAGATTCCAGCAGTAGTGGAAAAGGTAGTTAACAATGCTGTGATTGCAAGCCAGATTTAAAAGTGAGTATGAGTAAGAGGCAATGAAAATTGAGGACCATTCTTAAGTTTACCTTAGATAGCTACAGCAATTACTGTGGTGTCTTTAATACTGGCATAGAAGGCCAGTACCATTTTCAGCTAATTAAAAGGAACCACAACAATGAGTAACTACTGATGCAGTGCACTCACAGAAAATTTGCATTTTGAAAGGTATAGCAAAAGCCAAAGAGACTAGAATTTTATTTAATAACAAAAATTTTTCCTGATTCTTTAGGAAGTCTCTCTCAAGTGAGATATTTTATTCTACATCTTTGAAAGATGTGCTGTGTGTCACCTGACCAAAAATTGCCATAAATGCCTATTTCCCCTGTGTACTTTTGTGCATTTAGTTCAGTCACCCTCAGCCTGAATGTTTAGAACAGGAATTCTATTCAGACCTGTCTCTCCTTAGTCACAGAATCATAGGACCATGGAATGGTTTGGATTGGAAGGGACCATAGGCCCCTGCCACGAGCAGGGACGCCTCCCATTAGAGGAGGGTGCTGGCCATCCAACCTGGCCTTGAACACTTCCAGAGATGGGTCATCCACAGCTTCTCTGGGCAACTGTTCCAGTGCCTCATCACCCTCACACTAAGTATTTTTTGCTAACATCTAATCTAAATCTCTCCTCTTTTAGGTTAAAACTGTTCCCCCTTGTCCTGTTGCTATCTGCTCCTGTAAAAAGTCACTCTCCTTCCTTTTTATACGCCCCTTTAGTAGTGGAAGGCTGTTAATAAGATGTCCCAGAAACTTTCTCTTCTGCAGGCTGAACATCCCCAGTTCTCTCAGCCTGTCTTCATAAGCAAAGTGCTTCATCCTAAGCATCTTGGTGGCTCATAGTGAAGGACTACCTGACACTAAACCTTCCTGAGACTGACCATGTACACCCCACATTACATGAGTATTTGTTGGAGTTCAGGATCATTATCAGTCATGTGGATGGGAGTTATCTATGAGGTTTTAAAGAAATAAGGAAAAGCAAGAAAAATTGCTGTCTGGGTAAATAAAATCGCAACTAGACTTAAATGGTGAATAGCAATTGCAACTAAATTTAGACCACAATTTTATGCTTGTAAATATTAGATCTGTGCATTATTGTATCAAATAAGAAGTACAGATTTTATCTGATCTGGTGTTGATGTATGATCAAATTACCTTAAGCATGTGATATGCAGCTTATGATAGCTTCAGTTATTAGGAATGAAGATAAAAAGACTCAGATAATTCCTAAAACATGGTTTATCCCTCTATGACACTGTTAATCTACCAAAACAATTTTTTGACTAGTGTGGTTTTGTAGATTAAATTTATTTCAGTCAGTCTTTGCATCATGGAGTTGGAGACTTTCATAACTTAATGCTGGATATTCAAAAGTGGGACTTCCTTTATTATTTATCCCACAGATCTTTGGGATCTGTCTACCCAAGCTTACTGTCATGTGGGCCCTGTTACAGGGTTGCCTGTCTTGGTCTACAGCTTCCACAGAAGAGGAAGCAAAGGGGCCAGCACCTGTCTTGTCCCTCTGGTCACTAGTGACAGGGCTCCAGGGAACAACATGAAGTTGTGTCATGGGAGGTTTATGTTGGATATTATAAAAAAAGTTCTTCGCAGAGAGGGTGGTTGAGCACTGGAACAGGTTCCCAGCATGGGAAAGTGGCCACAGCACCAAGCCTGATGGAGTTCAAGCAGCATTTGGACAACACTCTCACATGGCATGATTTTGGAATGGTCCTGTGCAGGGCTAAGAGTTGGATTTGATGATTCTTGTGGGTCCTTTCCAACTCAGGATATTCTAGTAGTCAAATTTAATTTAATTTTTGAACCCTCATTACTGGTATTATTTTGGTTTGTATGAACTGAATCAGATTGTCTCACTGGAATGCCAACACTGGATCATTAGCAGAAATGCTTTAAATCTATTTTCATTTGTCTGAGAAAGGAGAAAAGCAGTCCCTGAAAAGCTAGGGAAATCTGCTTAGTACACTATGAAAGTATACTGGAATGCTGAAGTCATTCATTGAAAATCGTATGCAGGTGAATTAGAACAGAATTGCAGGTACATAAAAATATCTATATTTTCAGAAGGACTGATGAAATTATCAATTTTACAAGCTAATGTGAATAATCTGTATGTTTGTAAGCACTTCACTGATGTCCACAGCTTAAACAGAGGAATCTTTAGTACTTTTAAAATATGGAATTGGCTGCTAAGTTGCAGAAAATAGAAATAAAATTTGTTGCCTTTGTTAATGTTGTTATTAAATATCCTTGTTCTTCTTAAACCACACTAAGCAGAGCTCAGAGTTATACAGTCATGCTTGAATGCCCTTTCTCTATTGCATACATTTAATGCTCAAACTTTGCATCTTGGTGAGCTGTATGTCATGTTTGCTTGTCTCTGTGTGACAGCACTAAAATAACATGAATATTTATCAGGTTGATGGAAATTATATTAGAAATCAGGATCGTTAAATTAAATTTAAAACACTAATCAGTGCTTAGTATCATGATAATTTTATGTAAAGTCAAATTATTTTATCTTTTAAAATGTTCTTCTTCATATGCTCATGCTTATTGAAATTGTTTATTGTTCTGCATCATATTTTGGCCAAGGAATTTTCTAAGGGTTTTACAAGCAAACATCCAAATATTATTTTGCATTACTTTATTACTAATATGCAAACTTGTATTTAAATTTTATTGGCAAATATCAAACCATTATACTGAGGACATCAGAACTGCCAATACGTGAATATATCTCATTATCATAGAATGGTTTTGGTTCGAAGGGACCTTAAAGATTATCTAGTTTCACCCTGCCTCCATATATCCATCTTGAGGCATAGAGGAGTAAACCACCACTCTGGGCAGCTGAAGATGCCTGTCCCTTCAATTCCTGGGGACAGGCGTAGCACAGGAGCTGCAGATGGAAGTGTGGGACCCACCTCAAATCTGCACATGTCTTCAGAATCTCATTTGACATCAGTTCTTCAAAAAAGCCTCAAACAAAACCTTTTTTTTTTCCTTCAATCGCATGTGTATTTTAGTGTATCTGTCATCTCTAAGTTTGCATTAAGAGATGCTGGTTCTAGCAAAACACAAGCATAGAAACCACAAACACACAAATAATTGGGATGCAATGATAGACACAGACTGTGCATTGCAAAGTCCACAGCAAACATTTGCTGGCATGACACGTAATTTGTCCAGGATGGCATATGTTGAGTAGGATGGAGAAAACCTGTTCATTTTTAAAACCAGCCCTACCTGGATTTTATTTTATTTTACTTCATTTTATTAGCAGAGGAGAGAATGCTTCTGTTCTGAACCAGGCACAAGCCATTTTGTTCTTTATCTGATAATTGTTCTGCATGGTTTCCATGATTAATGCTAACCTGCAGTCCTGTACTGTGAGAGATAGCACCACCTTCAGATTCTGAGTACCCCTGAATGCTTGAGTTTCTGCTTTCTAATAACTGGAAAAGCAAGAAGCATTGTTTGAATGTAACCCAGGCACTTTTCAAAATAGGGAAATTGCAAATGGCTAGTCTAAGTGGCAACCTAGTATTTGCTGCTAAGACGTAAGACCCAAAGACTCAGAATAAGCCACATAGCTTAGTCCTTACCTTCCTTTGGCAAGTGGTTTATGGGTTCATTTAGATATTAGATTGTGTGCTTGTTTAAGATAGAGTTTCATACTGCTCTGTGAAGCTGTAAACCACTTTTCTGTTATTCCATGCTGTTTACACCCAGGACCTTACAAAACTTTTCATGGCCTTTAACATAGATGACATTGCTGGGGATTCATGACATGGCTGCCTTCTTTTTATATCAAAATGATTTATGCATTCTGTACCTTTCCCATTTCCTCTTTGGAGAATGCCAGAACAGTAAGGCCAGCACAGCAATCGCTATGATTGATACTGTGCTTTTGAAGACAGATGGGAATTATTTAATGCTAGGGGACTTTCCAATTAGCTCTCTATCCTACCCGTGTTGGGAATTATCAGTTAATTTTGTGTGCAGGGTTAGCTCAGCAGCTCCCGTCATGGGCATGCTTAGCAGCACCAAGAACTGAGAAGCTAATATCAAATAAATTTCAGCTGAATATGATATCACCTGAGCTGGAATGTTTTCCCAGGTATTTATTCAGGAGTGATCCTTAGTATTGAATATATTTCACATCTGCCACTGCCCCTGAGGAAATTTTTCCAAAGTCAAGCCATGTAGGAGTGACCTTCTTTTAATTACCTGGTTTTCCACTGCTGATGAAGGGAAGCAAAGCTAAATGTGATTGATATTCTATTCTTACTGCTCTATGCCAGAATTTAGCAAATAGAGGTGAAGCACAGAGAAGTAGAGGTTATAATGGCTCGTAAGTGGTCAGAGACTCTTGAGACACTGGGTTTTTGCAAGGCAGCACTCTGACACCTGAAGTATAGAACATAGAAAATCCTGACATATTTCAGGAAGAGTGATTTGGACAACAGCTCCTGAAATTGCCATTTTAACAAATGTGTTGGGTGGTGACTCTGACACTAGAACTTTATTGTCTGCTTTTTAAGAAGAGGAGTAAGACTGTTGTAAGTAAATGCTGGGAATCTGTAACAAAAGTCTGTGCAGGCAATTATTAATATTAGTCACTGTAAACAGGACACACAAGGTTTTCTCTCTGATAATTACCCAATACTTGGCACCATTTCCTGCTCTCCAGCTACACCTGACTGAGCTTTAAGTCACCTGACAAGAGCATGCAGTTTTAAGAATCCAGCTCCTAGTAACTGTGGGAATACTTCGAACTTTGCAAGACCCCAAGTGACAGAGCTTTACTGGCACTACTATCTGATTTTGTAGCATTACTCTCTGCTAAAAAGCTTAGACTGTACTGCGTGATCAGTATTATCTCCCTCATTCAGGTTTACAGTGGCAGAGACAGTAGTTTGAGTAAAACATTTTCCTAAAAACACCCTTTTCTGTGGACCATATTTATCAACAGAGGGTTTGTTTCTGCGTAACATACATTTCTTTTAATACCCAGAAGAATGTGACCCACCCCTGCACTTATTTGAGGACTGAAACTACTATTCATTGGGAACAATGTAATTCAATGTAAGAGGTATTTCTATTTTTTGGGCTAAATAATAGCAATTATTGTTACACTGCTGCACTGCCATTCTGAAAAAAGACATTTGCCTTTTGCATTTTCAGAGAAATATGAACACCACCAATAAATTCTTTCTTTATCTGCTGTAGGCAATATGTCATTTATATGTATATTATATGTATATGTATATTGTGAGAATTAGTTATATTTTATTACTTCCTACCAATCAGAGTGAAAAGACTGACAGGTAACAGGCAAAGGAATTTATCAGTTGTTTTCTACATTAGATTCACTGCTATTCTTTATTTTTTTAGTGTATTATAATATTAAATCACTAAATTCTCATTACTGAGGAGATAGAAATTTATGAAAAATCTCACATTCCTTTAAGGGAAAGGAAGAATAAGGAATATGTGAGTCTAGAAATCCCAGGGAAGTAAATTCCTTAAAAAAGAATGCTTCTGCAGTTCTAATGATTGAGCTTATCAAATGTCATCTACACTTGCATAGGTATTCTAGATTAATTATTTTTTACCAATTTTTTTTTGCCTTGCAAATATTCATTTTTCTTTTGTTCAGCTAATCAGGTAACAAGTACCTGCCCATTGTTATCTCCATGTTAATTTGAATGTTGCACTGTAATTGATCTCTTTCTTTAACCTTATCTAACAATGAACTTATGTGAATTGAAAATCTCTAATATCATCATAATCCTTTACTTATCTTTCTTTGCTTAGGAGGTAAAATACCCATTGAGCTTGACTCACCTGGAAGATTTACAGAATATTAGTACCCTGAAAATTGCTGGTTCAGTCTCTTCAAATTTCCATGGTTTATGCAGCTGCATTCAGCTTATCTGACTGTCCAACCACTCTTATGCTGCTCTAGCTCTGCTGTTGCTAGAATTTAAATTCAAAAATTCTTTGCAGCAGGGATTGCAGGCCAGCTTCAGCTCTTTTCACTCCATTGGGAGTGATGTCAGTTTCTGTAGGTCAGGATTTACTTCCTAACCTTAGCTGTGCTCTTGAATCAGTGATGAACACCATGATCTCAATAACACTGTACCAATTTGTAGAATTGTCTAGGCTTCTGGTGTACATATATAGTCATGTTTGCCATGCTGATTTGAGGACACCTGCCCTATTATAGTAAATGCAGTCTCTGATTGACTTGGGTTTGGCAGAAATTGCTCAAAAAGCTTTTTTCTTATGCTGCTTATCATAAACAGACTTAGAATGTGGAGGGTTCCTGACATGCATCCTGCATTCAGCGTATCTTTTACCTGGATTTTATTTTCACATATCTGGAGATAGTCTGCCTTCATGGTAATTTAAAATAAATCACAGAGGAAAAAAAATGGGTCTTGTGCTTTCATTTTTATTAGTTCATCTCTGGAGTCTGAGAGAGATTTTCTTCCTTGCCTTGCATTGTGTTTGTGGCAGGATATGATCCACTGTTTAGGTAGTTGCTTAATAATTATCCTTAAAACCATAGATAATGCCAGGTTTGCAGAGCACCTCCTCATCTTCCACAACACTGAACTGTGTTTACTCCTAAAAGTCCTTCCTGTTTCTTCAGCTCCCAGGGCTCAAGGCTGATGTAAAGCAGACTGAGCACTTTGCAAAATACAATTTTTAAGTCCATGCAGCTAGATTGTTTCTCTCTCCTTTTTATTTATCAGAACTCTCCCCATATGACTTTGGGTTAGTGGAGAAAATCAGGCAGCAAGCTCAGGGCCTTTTTTTTCCATTATCTTTCCATCTCCAACTGTTTGGCCAGAATCTGGCTGTTGAATTGCCCTCTAGAGCTTTAATTTATTTTGATAATGTAGGTTCAGAGACCTGTGCCTCTCCTCTCTTAGCTGTTGGGGAGAGAGGAGGAACACAGCCAAGTCGTCCTCTGGTGCGGAAGAGCTGCATGTGCCTTTCACAGACCCTTCTCAAGGGTCCAAGGTGTATTTGTTACAGGTATAATCACCTTTACAGGTGTGATGTCAGGTACAAAATTCTGACTTAAAGAGAATCAGATTTTAGTAGTTAAAATTTTTAAAAAGCACCTTGGGACTTTTAATTTTAGCATTATTATGGTAGGTAAACTGTAAACGTTGATGTGTTGTAGGCAATTACATTCTGGCTATTTAAAATCTGATTGTCACAGAATCTGATTCTGCTATAGAAAATCATCTCATTTCAGTCCCCCCAATGAATGTTCAAAGTCTTTGTTTTAACAAGTCCTTTTTCTGGCATGTTGTTTTAATACGACAGTCAAGCATTATAAACCTATTCCCATCAGATCCTGTTCATTTTCTCTCTCTTTGCAAGTTTGCACTCACCTAATGTCACTTGCAAACTCAAGCAGACTCAGGCAGCCTTGGTGCTTGTACCCCCCCAAATGCAGACATTCCCGATGGTACTTGTCTCCAAAATGGTCATGATTGTACTCCCAGACTTTTCCTAGGAGCTGCTCTTGGCCTCCCAAAGCCTTCCAGTTTACATTATTAAAGGCTGAGTTGTGGTTTGGGCTGTTCATGCCAACAGAGATCACACAGGTCCCAATTATTTTTGTAATTGTCTAACCAATTTTCTACTCTAAGTCAAATGTTTCAGGAGAAAAAAAAAAAACATAAGAGCAGATTTTTGTTCCTTGACAGATATTTGAAGGGAGAAGAGATTTAATAAAGCTTTGTATCAGCAAGCACTAAATTAATTAGTATCAATGCTTTAGAAAGGATGTTTTCAATGGCCCATCACTTTACATCAGGCAGCCTATGATTTGGACTCACAGGCTGAAGTCATAGCATCCTACATTTTCCTTACATCTCACTTCATGTAAATAAAATGTTGGCAAATAAAAGGGAGATCATTCTCTTCTCCCTCTTTCCTTTATATTCGTTCTCCCTTCTCCTCCTGTCTTTTCAGGGAATGGATTGTGTGACTTCTTTTTTTAAAGGCCTATTTCTTTTAGTGAACCTGATTGCTGTAGTGTTTGTTTTGTGTATTGAAGCATCCTACAGGAAATGTCTGATTGTTATAATAGCAGTGGGCAAGAAATTGTTCAAAGTCCATTTATTAATGTTGAATTAGTCTTTGTGTCTATGCCTTGTTTCACAGAATTTCCTCTTTGCTTTATTCATGATGTTTGGTATGTCAGACAAATGCTCTTGTACTGGACAGAGTAATTAAACATCTGGTCAGCCATGTCACAACAGTATTTTTTCTATTCACAGAAAGCCCTTGTACTTGCTTTGTGAAAATACTGTGCCTTCTCCAAAGCTACTCAGACTGCTTCAGGGTTTTAGATCAGCTGAAAGTTTCTCTTTGGCTGCTCCAAACCTTGGAAATTGAAATAAGTACTTCTGTTAATGTCATAAGATGTGAAAATACAAGATGAAAGTTACTTGTGTTATGCCATCTACCACACCCAAAGTCTCTTTCTGCATTTCCTTGGAAAAATCCCCCACTCCATCATAGCCAGGCATTTCTGCCAGATTATAGTAAATTTATTTGTTTTCTGATTTATATGTTTGGACAGGTAAGGAACCACCACCCAACAATTTAAGTTGTCCTGCATCACAATAGGAACTTACTCCCACATAGGATGTGCCAGCATATCTGGGTTTTAATGCAGATGTTTGCCATGATGTAAGCAGGATGGACATGTCCCAGATGTGTTCAAATGAAATGCCTCTCAGTCTGGCACTGATGGATGGATGCAGCAGGTCATCACCACTCGCTGCTTGTGCAGGGAGAGGCAGTGTTTGTCTCAAGTGCCATCTGCAGTGTGGAGGGTGCCCTTGACTTCCACCAGGTGCCTTCTGCACCCTCCAGGACCATGCCTCATCTCAGCAGGAGCCCTCGCTCCTCTAAAGACCAAACCCTCACGCTGGGGAGGACAGAGGTTCTCAACCCTGCTCTGGCTGCCACTGCAGCTCAGCAGCTTCCCATGGAATGAATCAGTGGTGAAGGCAGGGGAGCCCTGCTCCGGCACACCAGAATGTGCCACTTAGAACAAAACCACGACGGATTCCAAGATGGGAAAGTGCTGCCTAGAAGTACATTTCCAGTGCTGTCTTCACCTCTAAAGAACATAGATGAAAGTGGCATCACACAGACCTTGTTAAAAAGGGAAAAAAAAAAAGCCATCAGGAAAAAGGATCTAACCTATCTGTAGCTCTGCGTCGCAGAGCATTTTAGCATCTCTTGTGAATTGCTGAATGCTCTCAATTCACACTCATTAAATGGACATTCAAGGCACTTAGCACCTTGCAGGGGGCATTCAGCACTCTTTAGCATCAGTGTCTTCCTAGGTCTTCACTTCTGAAACAGCCAGCTCTGCAAAGCAGAATAGAAGTTTGTTTTGACAACCTGTTGTGATATATGGGTCCAATTACTGAAGTCTCCACACTCATGTTGGTTCTGGATTTTTTTTTTTTTTTTTTTTTTTTTTTTTTGGATAGTAGAAGCATAATTTGAAACAAGGAATTCTCCTTTATGTTACATTCCCTCTAGGCAAAAAGTAAATATAGGAGAAGAAAGGAATTAATGGAGCCTATAACTCATACGGGTGTTGTTTGTTCATATACCTTGCATTACTCTGCCATCATTCTCAGTTTTTCGCATCATTCTTTTTCCACTCCCAGCTCTCCCTTCTCTTATCATATTTTTACATCAGCATAACATTTTGGATTTCATAGAATCCGCTCATAATTTACTGTAGTGCTAACAATGTAAATGTTGGACATGTAATTTACACCATTGAGTTGAACTAGAGCCAGGCATGTCTCTAAGAGTTGCACCTGCTTTCTTTAGGCTGTATTTAGTGGAATTTTTCCTGTAATGTTTAATTCATATTCTTTCTGGGAATATACTTAGTGAGCTAACAATTGAGGTTAGGGTTAGAGGAACTTAGTACAACTTGAAATTCTGTAACGTTGATAAAACATTTTTCAAACATTTCAGATATCACAAAATAAGTTTTGACATATGTGAGTTTCTCCCTCTGCTCTTTTTCATTGTTAAATCCATGTTCACCTCAATTTCATTTCCATTAAGAGCATAGCCTTTTTCTGCCTCAAGGAGAAAACAAACAAACAAAAATCCCAACACACACATACAAAAAAAAACCCCAAACCCCAAAAATCCCACAAAAAAAAAAAAACCCACAAACAAACAAACAAACAAAAAACACAGAAAAAATACGCCACGAAAAAAAAACCAAAAAACACCAAGAAAACCATTTTGTACGTGTAAGCTTTCTAATTTATCCTTCTGATCTGGAGTGATGGTCAATCACTGGCCTTTCCCTCTTACATGAGGGAAAGAAATAAATTTTGTCTTATGAAGTGATATCCCGTTTTCAACATACAGCATGGAAAGTGCATGCTCAGAGACATATCAATAAACATATAAAAAAATTTTTAAGACTTATTTATGGCACATTGTTATCTGAAATTAATGTAGTTTAGTCAATTCTTTTTCCTCTGTGATTGTCCTTTTAGATAATTCTTTTTCCTCTATGATTCTACATTAAAAACCTTAGGCCAGGGCTTCAAGCAACCAGGTCTTATGGAAGGTGTCCCTGCCCATGGCAGGGGGCTGGAACAAAATCATCTCTAAAGTCACTTTAAACCAAAATGATTCTATGATTCTCTGGATAATGAACTTATGCTTATTATCAACCAAATTGGAGCAGCTCCCTCCCTACCTTTGGCACAGATAAATGATTGTTGTACTTGGGATTAGGAACTAATACTTAGATATAGATTAGGATCTATACTTACAAATGTGGTTTGTTCTCTTGTTACCTAATTTTCCATCCTTAGTTTTTTTAAGAAAAGTTAGGCCCTGAAAACAACAATGTACTTTTTCATGGCAGGAAACAAGATTCTGTGACCACGCATTAGGTGCTCAGTCTTGAGAAGTGCAGATGCTGACAAGGAAAGGTTCCTGATCAATATGAGGGGCAGTGACGCCAGCAGGCTCAAGTTCTTTCTGACTCTCTCTCAAATTTCTTGGGGTTTCTAAATGAGACAATAATTCTAGTCTTTAAAATGGGGAAATCATTTAGACTTGGTCAAACCAAAGGTGGTCAAAATCCTTTTATTTTTCAAGAGTATTGAGTCGCACATCCATTAGCAAGCTGGGATGCATTGACTTTCAGGTCTTCTTTTCTAGAAGTCTCTGAGGAAGTTTTTGTCTTTTGTGTCTCTCTTATGTAAATGAATGTAAAGTTCTCTGCATCCCATGTAATACAATGGTTTAGTGGTTTTGAGTGCTACAGGAGGGCAAACCTCTTTGTTGATCTCTTTAAGGTACCAAGAAACTGACTGTGTTGGTTTGTAAATCTAAGAAAATACATGAGCTAAGCATACTTGTCATTGGACTGCATGCAGATACCTGGTACAAGTGCCTAAAACTGCTAAAATATCTGGGGTCTATAACAGAGGAAAAGATGGTTACAGAAATTCACTTTGCAATTTATTATCAGAATTATACTCCTGTATGGCTGTAACCTGTGGAAGGTCTTGTGTCAAAAATGATAAATGGTCAAAATGCTGGTAGCAATTTGTTTGCTATTGAATTTCTGCTCAGCTAAACCTCCACTTAGAGCATATACTTCTTGGTAGAAAACATTAAAATAAAAGATAATTTTTTGTTTTCTGCTAGGGAAAGAAACAGCTTGTGGTACCTCATTGCAGTAAAGCCAAGAAAGAAAAAAAAAAACAAAAAAAACAAGCCAAAACAAAAACCCAGAACAGATTGCTCAGCCTGTGGCTGGACTGGTACAAGCAATCTGTGCAAGATTTCTCCAGAGGAAAAATCTTGAGGCTTCTGCTGCTGAGAAATGTAGCATAAAGTGGTGAACTGAAAATTGTTGAAAAAGCAGAACCTTTAGTTAAGACAAAAAACAATCCCAAAGAGTTCTGCTGTGCCTGCGATTCTGCTGGGCTGGAAGTGGAGTCTGCAAAAGCTCAATCCTGGGCTGTTATAGGTACAACCTGCTCCTATAATTTAATCCTTTGTTTTAACTTCTAATCTACCACAAAAAAAAAATCCTCTATTTATGAAAACTACATGGTTCCCTTGGTTCATCTTTCAGTGCACTGTTGATTCCAGAAGGAAATTTGATGCTGATCAATACTACAATACCTTCCTGTTTTCTTGCATGTTTATGCGTGGTGTTTACTTTCATGATGCGAATGCTGTCAGTATTCATTTGATCCCTTGTTCAGAAGTGAGGAATTTCCTTTCCTAGAGGAGACATACCTGGAATAAAAATAATGATTTGCATAAATTGTGTCTTTGCTTAATATGGAATTTGGAATTCATCTGGAATTTGTTACAAAAAGCAGGGCAAATGGCAACTAATGATAAAGGAGTAATATTTCAGCATGGCAGAGCCACATCCTCTTTGCTGTCAAAGCTGTGAATTGTGGGGAGAATCCAACTAAGGCAATCAACACTGTGCTCTTAGAGTGTAGCAGGATGGGGTAGTCTGGATAAAGGGAAACCTGGATCAGCACAGAAATGGAGCACAGTCAGCACATCACAGTTAGTACATCCCTCTTTAAAACAGTGGCAGGTGATTCCTGCAGACACGAGGGCTGACTGAGCAGGAAGTGGGACCATGGCTGAACACCCCAGGCAGTGCTCGGTGTCGTAAACCTTCAGAGCTGGACTGTGGCTACTGGTGGGGGAGGAAGATGAGGCCTTGTTTTATCCTCAGCCTAGAAAACCCACTTCCTCAGTATCAAGTGCTGTAGGGTAGTTTTCTCTGTTGGTTCCACCCTCCCCTCCTGTTTGCTTAAAGCTGATTTCTCAAAGCTCTTCTCCAGGATGGCAAAACTACTCCAAAATCAGTGGTGGAGTCATCTTTGTAACCTGCTTGTTGACACAGTGTGTTTCTGTTCCACCATAACATCTGCCAGACAGGATTTTTTTGCTCTAAACACATCCTGCAAAGCGGTTTTTTGTTGATTTGGTGTTTTTTAATATGATATTCCCCCCCCCCCCCCCCCCCACCTCTGAGCTAAACAAGATATTTGGATTCTTTGGCAAATGAATCAAACAACACCTTCTTCTTGTGCCATTAAAAACATATTTGTGAATTTGCCACTCAGTCTTCTGAAAATCAAGCTAGGTACATGGCTTGTGAGTGTGTACAAGGTGTATCACCTGCTGACAGCCTTATCCTAGAGTGCTTTAAAGCTGTCTGAATCATGGTTGTTCACCCTGTTCTCGTTCTGTTTGAAGAAAATATCACTTTTATTTCAAATTCAAATGCCTGCAGATTAAATACTGTGAGCTTTTGAAGACTTCTATAGGGATCTGTGCCATTTGCAGTAGATATTGTCAAAGACAGTCAATGAGCAATCACAGCTATGTCATCTCATGTCTAATTGGCTGAAATGCATTGCTCTCCCCTCACAGTCTTTGTGCATCTTTATGGTTGAAGCACATAACACTTAATGCATTGAGGGAGTGCTTTCAGAAAGCTATTTCTCCTAACAATATCAAGTATTACAATTCTGTATATTTGGAAAGCTGCACCTTTGCTGTCAGCCCAATTAGTTCTCTAATGCTGTCTGGAAGGGAGAGCATTAGTTCTCTAATGCTGTTTTCTACTGTTGTGGGGTTGGGTCTGTTATTCAGAAACCTGTTTAAAGCATATATGGAAGTGAGGGTGAACTCTCTTACCCAAGCATGAGGTTTTTCAATCTTTGTTTCAGCACCTAAGCAGTCACATTTCCCAAAATAATTCCCTCTGTGTCCTTCACTTGTCACTGCAACCTTGCAAACTCAATTGCTAACCCTTAGCCTGTAATGAGCGGCTGCTGCTGTTTCACTAGACTTCACTAGGGCCTCACGTGTTGGAGGCTGGAAGATTTTTTTAAATAAACCTTTTATTATTTTTTTTTTTAAATTGGCTAACCACAGAACTGAAACTCTGGTCCAAACATCCTCTCATGTTTTGGTTCCAGGTGCCTGCCCAGGTTTTTTCTTTGGATTTCCCAAATTCACTTGTGGTCTTTTCTTACCTGTTTGGGATGCTACTGTAAGGGCCATATCCTTCTCTTTTGTGTTGGCCATTTTACTCCTTTTTTCTTAATTTTGGTTTTTTCGGTGCCTTTTTCTAGCACAACAGATGGATGTGTTCACTTTGTGGCTTTTTTTCCTTATGATTTCACACTGTGAATTCACCTCCTCAGCTAGGCCAGACGCTCAGTTATATTCTTAGATAAGGTCTTTTGTAGACCCTGTGAATTATTCCCCTTGTTCTCCCCGAAAGCATTTGTTAAAATTTGTTAAATCCTTGAAGTCCTTCCTTAAAATATCCTTTGGCATGATAATCGCAAAGTAGTTGACATTTCTCTTCATCCATCTGTTGTCTCTTATAATGAGGCAGTAAAATTCAGGGCTATTTTTTTTTTCTTTTGTTCACACACTATTTCTTAAGTGAGCCTTGCCGTTCCAGTGACCTCTGACAAACTGCAGCAGTAGCTGTTGTCAGGGCCAGACAGGCTGTTGGTAACTGAAGGGTTTTCTCCCTGTGCATTCTTATCACAGTCGTTGCCCTTAGCATCCCTTTTGTGTAACCTATTTTTACGTGACATCAGGGGGATGCTCCCAGATGGGGAGAAGACTGTGTTTCCTTATGCTTTGCTGAAGTGTACTATACATAACACCCCTAGCAACCCAGAAAATCCACCTTGTAGATAACCAGCTGTTCTTCGTTCTGCTGTTGGAAGTATTAAATCTCATCATTAACTATATGAGGCACAGTCTTGTCTGCTTTCTGCATTTCAGTGTAAGTCCTCGGAGGGAAGAGAAGGAAGTAGTGTGTGTTTGGTGGAGATTCATCATTGTGTAAACAAAAAAAACAATTTTTTGGTTTATTTATCAACAATTGTGCCCTTTTAATGCAGGCATTTAGCAGTTGCAGGAGACACTGAAATCAAGATGTTTACAGAGCAGTGGTGATCCTCTCAGATTCAGAAAACTGTATGGCATCAGAACTAGTCACATCTTTCTCTAAAGTGTGACAACAGTGCCATCCATTTGTACAGTATGATCAAGGACCTTTTACTAGCAAGTGCTGTGTCTGCATATTTTCATTAATTCCCTAATAACAGCACACATTTCAGGGAGTTTTGCATGAACAATACATTTCCTCTGAGGCACCCTGAGGAAATCAGATTTACTCAGTAGGTGTGGGACAACCAGGCTGGACATGCCCTGGTGTCCAGACCGTGTCCCTCAGTGGCACAGAGTATGCAGACAGTGGTTCCTGTAGCACTGCTGCAAAGAAATCGTTATGAATTTTAAGTGAACTGAAACTAATTCATTAAAACCTATTTCTGCAGCTTATTCTGGCATAGTCCTTACAAGAAAAGAAATCAAGTCTTAGACTGGAGTCTAAAATAAATGAGGTGTGGTTGCATCATTCATGGTGTTTATGCTTTGTTATCCCAAGGTGACATTTCCCACAGGCACAACACAGTGGCCGATTAGGGACAAAGCAACAGCATTGACACAGACTAAAGGCATTCCTAATTCTCTTTTCCCCTCATTTTCCTCTGGTCATAGATCCTTTATGTGCATCACTGTGCCAAATTTTTCCTTCTTCTCCCTCTCCTGTTGTTGTTTCCTCTTCCGTCATCTTTCATGCTGGCAGCCCATTGCATACAGGCTGGAGAGCTCTTGGAAAGTATTTCTGGATTTCTAGTCCCTGGGAACCTGCCTCGTTCCATAAAGAGCCATCCGACTCAGGCAGAGGGTGTGTTACTAGCAGGGAAACCAACATCTGAATTATCAGGATAAAAGGGAGAATTCTTCTCTTGGCTAAGCTTGAAGAGCTAGGCTGAACTCTGATTCCTTTGAAAACAGGGCATCTTCCATCTTTATCCACTGATTTTAGCAGCATACACTCAGCAATACCTTTTTGCTCTGCTGTTTCTCATTATCAGATTTATGTAGCTGTTGGGTATGTATTATTTTCTAAGGCTGAGAAGACTAATATCATCAGCCATAATTCTGTGGGTTTCTCCTGAAGCCATTAGCATAATTAAGATAATGACATTTAAAGCGAGTGTTTATTTCATACTACTTTGTATGGCAAAATATAATTAGATGTTTGGCTGGATATGTATATGGTTGAAAAGGATTTTAGAGGCTGAATAAAGTCTGAAAAAAGCAGTAGTTTAACTCAGAGTGAATCTGGAACTTAGAGCAAGTACACAATGAGCACACCATGAAATCTTCTAATAGAGTGAGAAGATTTTCTGAATTCCCCTGCACTTCAGGAATTCTTTGTCCAGAGTGACAACTGTACCTTTAGATTTACAAAATTTTCTCAAGTCTTGTGCTAACTGTACCAAGTTAATCTTGTATATATTTATGTGCCTTACATTTGAAGCAAAATAAAGAGCAGTTTCTTAGCACACTCTGCAATGCAATGTGGGCTTTTCCCACCCTGTAGGAACTTGTTTATGTTGCCCACACACACACTTGAAGCCTGAGATCCTGAGCAGAGAAGCAGATTGCAGGTGAAGAATTTAGTTGGCTACCAGGTGGCTCTAATCCTTCATTTTTTCATTTGAAATAGCAATGTTTGCAGATATTGATATGAAAGGTGTGTGAAAAATAAGCTGATTTCATGCTTCACAATAACATTTTAGGTTTCTCTTGATGCCATTTGCCTTTTTTCTTTTAGACAGAAGTTCTCTATTTTTGGAATGTTAGCGAAGGGTAAGACATAACCTGACTAGATTAAGTGCACCTTTTATGTATCACACTTGACTTTGAAAAAAAAACAGAGGGAATGGAGAAAAGGATGCCCTATCTACCAAGTAACTCAGAGTAAATATGAGGGTCAGAGAGCATGAGAAGAGAAAAAAAAATTTAAACTTAAGTATGTCAACTTTTTTTCAAAACCAGTTGAATGCTGATTTAGTTATTTAAGTCAATGTTTGTTGTACACAGAACTAATGCTTCCAGTTCAGTATTAGGTAAAATGTTGAATCCTATAATCACAGGATGGTTTGTGCTGGAAGGGCCTTAAAGGCCATTTTGTTCCAACTCCCCTGCCATGCTTACAGACACCTTCAACTAGACCAGGTTGCTCATCCAAGCAGGTTGCTCATCAGCCAGGTTGCTCATTGAACCCCATCCAACCTGGTCTTGAACACTTGAACAGTAGTTTAAAGTATTATATCTTTGAGGAAACCATTTCTTTGTTGGCATACGCCCAGGAACTCTCATCCTAAGAAATGCTTTCTCAGCCAAGTCCTGGAGAAGGTCTCTCCTTTCCAACCATTGTAGCACACACTGCATGTCATCCATTTCACCTTTCCAGATACTTCCCTTGTGAATACTTATACCAGCACGAAAAATGATTTCTCTATTTTCTGTTAGTCAATGATCCCTGAAAATATTTATCCTTCCCTCTATTAGCATAGTGTAGTGGACGACATCCATTTCAATGGAATAACTCTGAAAGTCAATTTTTGAAACAGCATTACTCTCAGAGTTTCTAATCAAAGCCTTCTTCTATCATATTGGCTATATTATTTTTCTGTGTCTTTGGAACTTTCTTTGCACCTTTTAGGCTAGTTAATTTAGGCTTCACTGACTAGTTTACCTAGGTGTCAGAGACTGGAAAAGGTGATCTGTTTTGAGACATTTGAGGAGCTAGGAATGTGTAGTAGAGGGTGGGTCAGACCTTGCTCCAGTGAGGTGGTGCCCTGCCCCCAACACCCCCCAGCTGTACACCTCCCTGCCCCCAACACCCCCCAGGCCCAGGTTAGATGGGGCTCTGTCAATCATGGCTCACTGGAGGCAGCCCCCCAGTGTCACCTAAGCCACCCCTGAGTGGCCAAGAGACTGCAAGTCCCACCTGGGAGGAAGGCCCAGCATTTAAGAAGCCTGGCCATGAGGCAAGCACGTTGTTCTTCATCCCTGCCTTCACTTTGGAGCCTTATATCACTGGAACCCAGGAGCTATGTGTCTCTCTTTCTATATCTTTCCTGTCTTTCTGTTTTTCTCTCCTCCTTCTTCTAGGTCTCTTCTCATGGAACATAACATCAAATGAGTTATAAGGCTTTCTGTGTTCAGTGGAATAAGTCTATGCTGTGATAAGTGGTGTTATGTTCCTTAATTTTTTTTCCAATATTCCTTAATTTTCTGGTTTGCCAGTAAACTTTCTGTATTTTTATATCTTGAAAATATTTAGTTGGAATTTTCTCCTTTGCACCTACCCAGAGCAAAAGAACCTTGGCTTAGCCCTAGGTTTGAGTGACCAGGGTGTAAGACACTTCACTCTTTTTTACAAATCCCACCATGAAAACTCCTCACCTCACCAATCACCTTTTGTGCATGAAATGATCTAATTTCTAGCTGGGATGGGCATCTGAAAGCGATACTGTGCTCATGTGTACACACTGTAGATAGAGGCACAGGAGCTAGCAGTGAGGTCTGGAAAAGTCTGATGGTATATTTTCAAAGGAGGCTGGTTATTTTAAGCATATTCTGTTTTGTTCTCAGCTTGGTTTAGTCTTAATTTTTTCTGTGGTTTTAATTTGTCCTCAGTTCAAGGCCTTAAACTAAAATGTTATTCCAGTTGAATTTTATACCAAATTTGCTGGTTTCAGCGAAACTAGTTTTATTTCCTGTGTTTAGTTGTACTTTAAAGCATGGTGCCAAATTTGGGAAAACACAGAGAAATTAAAAATAAAGTGAAAACTAGGCCATTTATATGATTTCTCTCAATAATGGACATACATGCCTCCCACCTGAATACAGTTATATGTTTAAAATTACAAATTTGGGTACAATTAAGATTTTTTTAAAATTAGACATGTGAAGATGCTTATCTTGAACATCTGTTTCCCGCATTACATTTTGCTGTAATTGAGGTTTTCCTTCAACTGTCCAAGATGAAGTTCCATTGGAAAACTGAGAAGGGATTCATAAAGGACTGTACAGTTTTGTGGTAGGGAGAGGCATGTTGGACTCTAACGTGTGTGTGAATGAGGTTCTTCTTTGGTGGCCAAGGATGAGGGTCCTGCTATTATCACCACATGGAGCAAATGTCCTTTAGCTCTGTTGATGAACAGACAAATGTTTTGGAGATAAAAGATAGAGTCCAGTTCTGGTGACTATATTAGTAATTGCATTTGCATATGAGCTTTGTCTCAGTTATACATTTCTTCAAAAAGAAATACTGCCATCACTATTTCTATCATTCCAAATAAGCTGGAAGGCTAGAAAAGTATTTTAAAGAAAAAAAAATCAAAAGTGCTGTAACATTTTTAAAAACCTTTGTTAAATGTTTTACCAGATTCATGAGCTTTTGCCAGTCTGTTTTGTGATACTTAAAATCATGAAGCATCACAACTGTTCACATTTTTTAGGCTATTTATATTCAAAGTTACCAAAAACTGACATTAATTTTTTCTGAGCCCTTTACATATCATGAGGAGTGTGCAGGTTACTGGAACAGGCTATACAAGTATTTTAGATTCCTTTATAAAAGGTATGGTCTTCGTACTGTAAAAGAGAGAGAGTTGCAGCATGCTACTTGCTCTCTATATAAAGATATTTTAAACATTGCACACAGGATATATGTTTACTTGAGATTTCTCTGAGAATCATTCTTGACTGTGGTATTGGGCAGGTTTTAGGGGAGAAATTACTTTGAAATATCAGGTATCTAAGGTTGTAATGGCTCTTTTTGTGGAAAGAGCTTTCTAGGAATTTCAGTGCTGGTGGTGTTTTTGAAAATATGTCAAATTCAGTAGACCCTAATAGCAGCAAATTATTTTTCAGTCTGTGTCTTTTAGAGTTCTCTTACTCTCCCTTTCCACCACTTTCCTCCTTTGATTTACGGACTTTGTGTGGAAGATTCAGTACATTTAGGCAGATGTAAGCAGCTGGAAGCAATAGAGTTAGAGCACTTTGAAAGGCTGAATTTTCACAAGTGGTTTGGGCTTTAGATGCTGGGAGTCATTATGTGGTGCTTCAGAATAACATTTAGAGAATTTGCTCTCATGGCAGAGATTTGAATGAGTTTATTCATGGGTTGTATTTCGCTCCTAAAAAGTTGAATAAAATTACATTGCATTATATTTTTAAATGAAGAAATCTGATTGAGCCATGCAGACACATTTTAGAAAGATATATATTCTAATGGTACAAATCACTACTTTTATTCCATGTATTCATGAAACATATGCTCCCAGAAGCTTTGGAGAGAACCTTTCTTCTTGCCAACTATATATAGTAGAGTGAATGTTTCCTTTAAACTCAAGCCAACATCCCATGTAAACATGATGAAGTTAGCTACAGCAGTTTTATGGGGTAGCAAGGATTTGTGGTCTTACATTGTGCTTTTTTCCTTCATTGCCATGTTTCTTTCACAACTATCCTTTCTATCTTTGGAGGCTGATTTCATTAGTTGTTATACAAGTTTTCCATGTTTTATCCATACCTCTCTGTGATTTCATGTCCTCCACTAATTTAATGTTTGCTTTCAATAGGTTTTTAGCGATACCAACAACATTTTGGGGGGCACCTAATTATAAGCCACACTGGCTTATAATTAATAATTAATAATTAATAATATGGGCATTATTTGCTCATATTGTCTCCTCTTGTTCATGACATGTTAAATGGGGTGCTCCTTTCCTCACTAATAACATAGGGAATGAAGCCACCATAATGTAGAGTAGCAGTCCCAGATTGTTTCAGTGGATGTCTGTTTGCTGTAATTGCCATTCCTGCTACAGTGCACCCATTCCTGCAGCAAATTGTTCCATAGACATGGGCGCTGTGGGTTCTCCTTTCCTTAGCTGTTTCACTTGCTACTTCAGTAGCAGGGTAAATTTTCCCACATCTGTCTATTCCTGCTCATCCATGGGGTGTAGGAGAGGAGTGCCATACCAATTATTCATGGTCTTTGGATAGTGTTATGCACTGTCGCTTTCAAGCAGAAAACACAGATGTGTGTGACCTATAAAGGTACATTAGAGCATGTGCTGCATCCCTGATTTCTGCAGAGCCCAGGTAGCACAGAACTGATAACTTCATCCATCAAGCTTTCATTTCTATACATCTTTACATTCTTTTAACTGAACAAAAAGGCTTGAGAGGGACTTCTTACAAGGGCATGCAGTAATAGGGTGAGAGGGAATGGCTGAATGAGGGAAGGTTTAGGTTAGGTGTCAGGAAGAAATTCTTTCCTATGAGGGTGGTGAGGCACTGGCACAGGTTGCCCAGAGAAGCTGTGGATGCCACATCCCTGGAAGTGTTCAAGTCCAGGTTAGATGGAGCAACCTGATCTAGAGGAAGGTGTCCCTGCCCATGACAGAGGGCTCGGAACTACCTGAGTTTTAAGGTCCCTTCTAACCCAAGCCATGATGTAAGAAACCATTAAAAGAGTTTCAGACACTCCTCTTTCAGAATGAAACAGAAATGACGGTTTTGGTCTTCTTTAGAATGAGCATGATCAGAACATCACCTTTTTTAGGAATATGATCATGCAGAGTAACATTCTCAGGGAGCTGGAACCTGGCAGGTTCTCTGTGCTGAATTGACAGAACTAACAGCAAAATACTACAGGAGAACTGAAAAGACTGGGATAAGGCTGTATGAGATACAGTGAAGTCTGGAATTCTTCAAAAGAAATGGTGAAATATCATAAGATCATCTTTTAGTAACAATATGCATGGTCTTAGTGGACCTGTAGCCGTGTAGGTGTTCATATTTGTAATTCTAGTGTCAGTATGTGTTCAGAACCAATTTTTTCCTTTCTTGCTTAAAAAAGACAAGATATCCAGGCAGACTTTACTATCTAGCTTAATTTCAATCTGTTTTGAACTAATTTTTCTCCTTTTTTAAAAGCACCAGGCTTTGAGTGTCTCTGAAAAGGTAGTTTTAGAAAGATTATAACCCCCACTCTGCTTTTGTTAAATAAGAAAACGTAGTTACTCACATTCTGTTATTAGAATTTCTATTGCATGGAGGTGATTTGAAACACACCTTTAGCAGAAGTTGCATTTTGATAACACATTTACATGTGGTTTCAAAATAATATCAAGATAAATCTTTTACTTCTCTATATAGACTGGATACTCTCCGGGGTAATTTCTAGCAAATTTTGGTGATGATTTATATAGTTGATATATTCTGCCTAGGGAAATAAAAAATGTGAAGTAAAAGTTGGAATGAGCAGCTAAATTGGTCCCATTTCCTGCCAGACAGGAAATGTCTTTTGCCTTTTGTATTGAAGTTGGTGCAGTCTGGAAGAAAATAATGCACTGGTTTTGCATTGCAGTTCTTGAAGAATTATTACCCTTAACTTCTATTCTGTTCAACTCTACTATCCCAGTTTAAAAGAAATTGAGGTCAAAAGTCCCCTAAATAACCATCTGGTCAGTAACAATACAGGAAACTGATAGTATTGGTATTTTCTACAAAATATCACATGCCAGCTGTCACTTGATGTTTGCCTACTCCACTTCCACAAAAAAAAAAATCATCAGGATTGTTTTGATTTTCATAATATTTTAAATTTTGCATGTGGAGTATGAAAGGAGAAGAACATTTTTCATTTTAAAGGGGAAAAAGAGAAAAATAAAATAAAATATCTATATCTTGATCTGTTTTCAACTCGGTGCTTTCACTCTAGAAAATATGTTAGTTTTGTTTTCTGCATTCCCAGTTTTTAAGTGAATTTGCAAGTCACAAAAGGTCTTGCTGACAATGAAATTCTGTGCCAGGTGTCATTTCTCTTTGGTGCTTCATATTACCATGCTGAAGGAAAAATAAAGCCCAAGTTGCTCAAGTAACAGATGTCTCTCTACCCATACCCACAGTCCCTTTACCAGTGTTGCTTTAGACATTTTTCTCTTCCAGGGGCCAGTCAATCTAAATTTTCTATTAGTCCAAATTCTTAGCACCAGAAAGCAAATGTTCATAACAAACAGAGCTTTTGACTTACAGACTGTGAAATTCCTTCCTGAAAGAATGAATGACTCATTTCACTGTTCAGCTTATAAGTGCTATATAGCTGACATTATTTGGATTGCTGTAATGCCACTCAGCAGATTGCAAAATCCTTCCCACTTGTGAGGAAGCACATGGGAATAGGTTCATTTTTGGTCCTGGAGAGGCAGTAAAATACTTTTTAGTGGAAAAATTTGAGTGCAGCTTGCAGGTTGCAGTCTGCTCTAGAAAGAAGTCGTCAAGGCTTGGTGGCCTCGAGATGTGGTTACAGATGATCATTTCCATGGGTGAATCATCACTACTTTGACTACCAGCACATTCAGCTGCTGCTGCCAAATCACTAGAGGTCCTTGGCCTTTGAAACACTTTCTCCCTGCTAATGAAATGGTGTTCAGGGGAGGTACCATTATTTGCATGCCCAGTTCATCCGCTCTTGCACAGGCAATAGACCGGACCCTTGGTAGACCTCTGTCTTGCTGCAGTGTAACTGCTGTTATGTTGAGGTTATGGGTTTATTTGCAAAGACTTCAGTGCAGGGTTCTGCCAAAATGAGTAAAATCAAACTTCGAAATTCTGCATTTTTTCTTAATTTGTATGTGTACAAACAGCATAGGTACAAGTATAAATACATATATTAAACTTTTTTTTTAAATGTAAAATGGTCCTATTTTAAGACATTTTGGAAAAGCAGTTCTCACTTTGTGCTGAAGACTGTTTCCACTCTGGGCTAGATATTGATAACTACCTGGTCAATACAGGTTAAGAGGCCGAAGTTGACACAAAGGGAAGTAATTGCTTCATTCACAGCAATGCCATCAGGTACAGAAGCCACATGCTCTAGGCGAGGCTAGGTTATGGGCTATTACATAGAGGACAGAAATCCTGATGCTTTCTTTAACCTTTTCCATAAAAAATGAGATAGATCGTGAACGAGGACAAATAGTCAATTTCGTTGTAAGAATGAATGATTCTTGAGAAGGGCATTAGTGTATTTTACAAATATAATTATAAAGTGCTCCCACATGGTTGTTCTCTTTGATACATACGTAAATCAGAATTCAGAAATGGATAAATAAAATATTTCTAATACCAAGGTTAATGAAGAAACAGCTTGTAGCCAAATTGAGCTGATATTGCTTACTTCAAGGCTATGTTAAAGCTCTCTGGGCAGGGGGAGACAAAGAGCCCACCCAAACTTCAAATGCTATTAGTTCTGATGTTCAGTCCCAGCAGACATTTACTTATACAATTGGATGGGCTCATTAGAAGTTAAGCTCAACTGCTGCCAGTTAGGATGTGCTAATTTGCATAGGCAACTTGATTGTGTGGCATCCTAACACACTGTGGTAGGATTGCTGTGGGATGAGGCAACAAGTAAATCTTTGGGTCAGCTGATTCCAAAGTCAGCTGACCAAAACTGCCTTTGGCATCTGTAGCTGATGATATGTTCATAAATTTTCTGCAACATCTTCATATCATATTTTCACTGTCTTTAAATTTGGGGCAGAATATAATTTTTTGGCTAAGAATATTTAAGTATTCAATCAGTATTTAAGAATAAAGAATATTTAAGTATTCAATATATTCAATCTTTCAACTTACTAGAGAGAATGTGCTTGACATGTCATGAAAAGGAACTTTTATAAGTATTGCTTACCAAGAGGAGAACAGCACAGCAAGCAATTCCCTGAAATGCATCATGTCTAGTTCAAGTTTCTCCAAATTGCCTAAATCTCTTCATCCTGTGTATTTGAAAATAACTAATGATATATCTTGTAAGGTTGAGAGACAGCAAATTGGCTCAATTTCAAAAAAATATACATTTCTCCAATGAGTGCCACTATATTCACTATCTTTAGGGATACATTAGCCATTAAAGGAACAATGCATTGCTCAGCAGTAATGACAGGTAGGAAACCATCACGGTGTCATCCCACTTCATTACCTAAGGACAAATCTACAGGAGAAAATTATATAGGGCTCCTATGCAGTCATCAAGGGTTTGTTTCTACTGTTTCTGGCTTTTCTGAGTGAAATAAACGACATAATATTGTGTTACATATAAAGAAATAAAGCATTAGAATTCTGTTAGAAGTTTAGATGTGACTACAGTTTTGATATTTCTTATCCTGATTCCCCAGCAATGGGTTTCCTCACTGCCTACTTCTATCCTTTTAATTCAGTTCCTTTTCTAAAATACCTGTGGCTCTCCGTACAGCATTCAGGTTGGAGTAACACATTGTTCTGTGTTACAGAACATCTCAGACTGCTTAGAAGCAAACTTGCCATTTCTGGAGAGTGTTAATTTTATTGTAGCAAAGAACTGGTCATTGAATGTTGACTTGAAAAAAAATGCAAAGAGATACTTCAGCTTTTTAAAATCAAGCTTCAGTTTGGATTGTTGCTCTGTCAGGTTACTCAGAAAATATTTGGTTTGTTTTATTATTCACAGCCAAAGATTATCTTTGAATTCTAAAAGTTTGTTTTCTATGGTATGTTTACTCTTAGACATGCAGGGGAAATACTGAAAATTTAGAGGCCTTAGGCTTGACCACTTGAACTTGAGTGTGGGCAGGAAGTTATTATATTGTTGGATGGCCAATTTTATGAAGTGAACAGTCTGTCAGGGAGTGGGCACACATTTTTTCCTGCTTTTCTGTGTTTCCTTAATGGATTTGGCAGAGGCAGAGGTCAGTGGTGAAATGGGCAGAAAATCTGATAGCTTTCTTTGGTCTGAAGGTTTGGGCAGATTTGAGGATCTGGGACCATTAATTTGGCTTTCCTGATGCAGGAAAAGGAGGGGGATAAAAAGACTAGGACCTAGAAGATTTTTTTTTTTTTTTTTTTTTTTTTTTTTTTTTTTTTTTTTTTTTTTTTTTTTAGTTTTCACTGAATTTGTTGTGGGGAAAACTTTTGAAATTGAGTCAATAGTCAAAAAGATGTTTGTGGGAGTTTATGTAGTTTTTAGTATCTGAACAGTTCCATAAAACTTTTTGTTCTTTGGCTTTTGCTTGCACCATGAGCTCAGCCTGGCTCTTCTAGCAGCCTTTGAGAACATCTGCACATATTTACGGACTCTGAAGTTTGAAAACATCAGATCTTTGGGTTACAGTGAGGTTCTGGCCATGTAAATGCACCATTATTCATTCCAAGTGTTACCCAGAATGATAGCATGCCATTTCCATCACTATTCAAATAAAAGAGTCACTGAAAACTTTATTTTTTTTTTCCAAAGTCTCCATTAAACTAAAATATGGGGAGTATAGGAAGTGTGGAGAAATGGATTCCAAATCTCCTTGTGAATTGTCAAAACTGATGCTAAAATGAACTGTTAGAACACAGGTTGGAGCCAGGAAGTCGATTTTCCTTTCTAGAGCTCAAAATATCCTTGATGTAAAGGGGAAATTAAGAGGGAACCTGAGGGAGTGTCACTCCTCAGTGAGACCTTGGATCCTGCAGTATGGGAGTGACTGAATTTCCCCAGGAATGTTCTTAACTTCTGTGGGCACTTCCTAATTATGTGGCTCTGACTGGAGGAGCTGAAGGAAGCCCTCCCAGGGTCACGACTGGTGCCTGATTTTCCCTGCGCTGTGCCACACAGGCTGAAAGTCCATGCCACGCTGATGTATAGCAATAACAGGTGTGGAAATTCTTCCTGCATTAAGTACTGAGATTATGTCATGGAATCCTAGAATTGTTAAGGCTGGAAAAGACCATCAAGTCCACCTGCTAACCCAGCCCTGCCAAGTTCACTACCAAACCATGTCCCAAAGTGCCACATCTACACAATTTTTGAAGATTTCGAGGGGTGGTGATTCCACTGCTTCCCTGTTTCAATGCCTGATCACGCTTTCAGTGAGGAAATTTTTCCTAATATCCAATCCAAACATCTCCTGTTTCAACTCAAGACCATTTCCTCTCATCCTGAAGTATAAGATTAAGAGAAAGGACAGTAGCAATTTGGAAACTAGGGGCACAGAAAGATTTAGAGATAATGAAAATGTTGCTAGATATATCACCAAGTTGTTTGGCAGATGTTCATCCTTCTGTGAAAGGCGTGGGAGACTTTACTGATGCCTAAAAGCAGGTAGGGAGCACTGTTCTCCAAGAAAACACCTGGTGTGGTGCCTAGGAGTTTAGAGGCTGGATGCCCTAGAGCATGCATTCTGGGATCTGACCTTCACTACCTTATTAACATCCTTGTTAACAGTGCTAGACACCTGGCAGGGGATGGCTAACTGGGAATTGATCTTAAAGAGTTCAGGAAAGTCTTGATTTGTGCAGCTGCAAATGGAAAGCCCCGTGCAGTCACCACAATCTTCTGTCCTTGCCATCCCCACCCATCCCAACTGCCTGTAAGAGCTACTCTCTGCTCCCAAGGCACGTCTGTCCCTGCTTGGAATCTGATCCCTTAAAGGGAAAACCTCCACTAAATTAATTAATATGTATTTTTTTCTGCCAATGATTTTTATTATTTCAAGAGTATTGTTTATTATTTCGATCCAAAAATCAACTCTGTCATGCCAAGTCTTCACTGTATTTAGCAGTAGTTTACCTGTTATATCAAAGATGTGTTTCTTGAGATTTTTTGGTTGTTTTTTTTTTTTTTTTTAAGTTTGATGAAATTTCACTTTTAATAATTAATTTAAAAATTTAATATTGATTTATATATCTCCAGTTAATTGCTTATAGTGATTAAAAAAAAAGAACCCACAAAAAATCATGTTTGTGAAACAGCTTATATATACTGAAAATACTCTTTTTTAAATATGTGTAGAATGAATAGAGAAGAACTTGAATTAAAAAGCAGTGTTTCCAGGCAATTAGATACTAACTTCAGATGCTTTAACTGCAAAACCAGTTAATGAGTGCACTGTGTACCCACCAACATTGTCAGTGTTAGCCTTAATAAGGTACAAGGCAATAGCAACTCAGCAACTGTAATGTTTAAAAGGGAACAAGTTCCTGGCACATGATAATTTAAAGAATTGTCTTTTCTTTCTGGGATATACATCAATGTCACTTTAGTGGCAGTTAAAGGGCAGGGTAACAAAGTGAAAAATGACAGCCCAGTCCTCAAAGTGAAAAAGTATTTGGCATGTATGGCCAAGAAATGATGTGATGGGACATGGCAGAAGACTGACCACAGCAAATTGAATGGCAGAGTTGGCACTGACCTTACCTGGCTGCCAGAATGTCATTTGTAAGCTACAATCTGTGCTCATTGTGTTCTTCGTGGAGTAAAATTGGCTGAACTGCTGCTCTTGCTGTGTATGTCTGTTCCCTGCTCTCACAGCTCTCTAAGTACTATCTATTGCAGCATGAGTCACAGAGAGAGTTTTGAAGGCTGAAGTATCATCATCTTTGTTGTCCTGTATTTATTGAGGTGATGGCCCAGGGGCATTATTTTAATGATGCACAAATCTTCCTAATCAGTTTACTGTCCTACTTTTTACATTTTTGCCTTCTGTTTGTCATATTGCAACAGAGACATCTTGCTTTCTTCCCATTCCCAAAGGGCTGTTGATTTTTGTTGAGACAGGTCTGGGATCACAGGGGACATTGATTTTATAAAGCTGGACACTGGTCAGCTGTATCTAAAAGTTCTCCATCTTTAGGAAAATAGGTTTGCACTCTTTACGGTGGTTATCAGTCATATCAGTTCTCATGTTTTGCCCTGCTAGATATAAAGTATGACCTGAAATGTTGCTCTCTCCCAGTTCACTGTAAACTGTATTTTAGAGCTGTCTAGTCTGTGTATTATGCTCCTGTCCATGTGCTTTTATTTATCTTTATGAAAAACCTTTGAAGTTCTCACTAATAAATCAGGAATGCAGCAACTAGTTTAGAAAAGTACAAATCTTGGCAGTTTTATTGGTTCCATAATTTACCCAATCTTTCTGGTTAATGCCAACAAAAGTGCCTAACTTTGGATGTTTTCCTAGTCAGCTGATGCATCTCAAATATATGCCTGTCTTAAAAAGATGAGGGGTAAAGTACCTTAAATATAAAATATATAAATATAAAAAAACCTCTACTCTGTATTTGCATAACTGAATTATTAATTTGTGGCATACTTTTATAGTGGTCCAAGTGAAAACACAGTATCACTGACAACCCCAAAGTTTGATGTTAACTGAGTTTTGAATGCTTTAACATTTATACATGTTTTAACATTAGAGACTTCACAAGTCATTTAAACTAAGTCAGGAGAGTAAATGGTGAGGAGGTGCTTTAAAAGCTCATTGTGCATTGCCAATTATAATTCACCCCCTGTTATCTATACGTTGACGTTGGGAGCACTTTGCAAAGGCCCCTTTCTTTTCAGGGCTACCAGTGCTAAGTAGGTGTGTCTGATGACTGGAAGAGGAGGATGTGAATCTATAGTTTGTACCTGTACGTGACACTTTTACAGAAACACTTCAACATTACTCAGCTTTATGCCTGCCATTAGTCACAGCTTGGATTTAAGCAGATTTTCTGTTTATCTTGAAACAACATCCCAGTTGCTGCAGTTTCTCTGCATGCTTTTAGATAGTTATGATGCAAGCAGGTAAGCATGGTGATAAAATGCTTACCTTTCCTGAGGTAAACACCGCTTTCCTGATGCATTGCTTTGTGGCAAACTTGAGGAAAATACCATCTATTACTTTAAAATTGCTGAAGAAAAGACCATTAAAATGTAGAATTGTTTGGGTTTGAAGGCACCTTTAAGATCATCTACTTCCAATCCCTAATCAGCCAGTCACTGAAAATGTAGAAATACTCTGTAGAATACAGGATGTCTTTTCTTTTCAAGCAACATGCATAGAAACCATTATAGCCAAGTCATATAGTGCTCTATGATGGCAATATTTTGGGGTCTGATGTCTATTTCTTAAAAATGTCATGTTTACAGCAATACAAAAATCTGTTGTATTTGAGTGAAACTTAACCCAGGGCTTAATTTTCTCTGTATCTTCAATTGTGTATGACCTGGAAAGGATTCAATGTGTCTGTTGGTTTTGTAAGTGCAGTATCAGTTTCTGGTGTTCTTGATGGAGCAGATTCAGCATCAAATTAAAGTATCAAAGTAGAGAGTATGCAGCATTGATAGGTGAAGATCCAAGGTTGGATGCCCATGACTGCCACTGCAAGTCAGGAAGATGGCAAGAAAATGACTGACTAAAAGCATGTATGTGTTTTTTTTATTATTATTTTTGATGGTTTCCATAGTGGCAAAGGCTCTCACTATTGGTGCTTCCATTTGTTGCGTTTTTTTCCCCAGAAACTGCTATGTTTTCAGTCCTGGTAGGAGAGGGCAAAGTATTGAGGTAGCTTGGAGTTTAGAGTAAAGTCTAGTAAAATACTCAAGTATTCTCTGAAGTATATGGTTAGATCTAGAAAGAGAGGTTTATCTGAGCTGTTCTGGCTTGGGATGCTCCCTAGGTGAGGTGGTAAAGGAGCTGCCTGAGCTGCACATTCCTTAGAGCCAGAGTTATCTGCTGAGATTCTGCACTTCTTAAACAGTCTCAGCTTCTTCCAGCCTGTATATGCACCTGGGCATGGAAAAAGCGGTGACAAGTGGCTAATGTTGGTAAGTTTTGCATCATCAACCACCCCAAGTCATGGGATGGTTGAGCTGAAGCTAAAGACAATTGTCAGATGCCCTTGGGGATTGGAAACTAACTTGAAAGACTTATGTTGATTTACTGCTTACTAATTTTCCTCTCTTGTTCCTCATGTTTCTTCCTTTCCCACTTAGAAGCAGAATTCTCAGTGGTTTAAACCCTGCAATTCAATAAGGCAACCCTTCAATTCAGGAAAGAAATATTTCCTGTAGAGTTTGCTCAAGGGAAGTTATCAAGATATCCCACGTTTCTGGGTGGGAACCTGAGTGGTCGTATTTAACTTCTAAAGAAGAATCTGTGGATAATTGAAAATGTTTTTTTTTTTTTACTACTGACTGCACCTGGAAGAACTAGTGACAATGGTAATTAAGGGTTGCTGTACACTTGTGTTCAGCGAATCACTGTTTTGCCATGCTGTTTACCTGCATTTTCATTAAGAAGAGAATAATGTGGTATAATTTTCAGTGATACTCTGAAGACCACAGGGACAGAGATTGCCATCTGGAGCAAAGCAATAGTCCATCTTATCTCACTTTCATCCCTGACAGCTGCAGAACCTGAAACTAAAGATTGTTTCTCTTTTAAAGCATGAGGACATCAGTGCAAACTAATCACTTGACCCCTAACCTTGGCTAATATCCAGTGTTTCTCAGTGCTGCTTTCCTGCAGGCGGTGTAGGCAGGACCTGTTTTGTTTTTGTTTTTTTTTTTCTCCGTGACAAGGTTTTTGTGTGCCATTTCAGTCTAACAGCAACAATTTGTACTAACTACCTCCTGGGGGAAGTTGCTGTGAATTTTTGTTATGATGAAATAAAAAAAAAATGGATGATTAGACAGAGAGATGCAACTGATATTAATCAGTCAACAGTTTCAGCCTGAGAAATCATCACAGATGTCATCTGCCCTTGCATTTTAACATCACAACAAGAATTTTCTTTTGAAGTATGAATGGTAGCCTTGAGGCACTTTGAGGCCACTTATACACTGCCTTTCAGTGTTGCAGATTTTGGTAAAAATTGCTTTGGGGGATTTTTGAGACTTGTAAATGAATTCTTACTTCTGCATTTGAGTCATATATATTGTCTTGGAATGCAACTGAATTTCAGAAACAGATGTCAGTGACTTGGGAGTGTTTAAGTATCAAAGTTTTAATGGATTTTCTTCATTTTACAGATTTAATCACCATGTAGTAGGCATGTCATTGATTTTTAAGCATATTTCATTATTGACTCCAGTTGGGAGTTTATTTTAAAAATCAGTGACATGATATAGCCATGTGTCTTTCTGCTGTTCTCTGAAATTTGTGTAGGGCTGGGACTTGATCATCGTTTTGTGTTAATTCCATGAATTGGTCATGAACATGGTTTATATGAGAAATATTCTTCTGTCTAAAGTTGCTTCATAATTTTTGAGTATATGAAAGAGAGAAAACAAAAGGTAATGAGTTGAATTTGCTAAAGTACTAGTTGATATATGTGGCAGATAGAGAGAAGTAGAGCAGCTTTGCCACCACTGCCATGCACCTGACAGGAGGCACCAGTGGAACAGGCTCAAATTTCATCCCTTACACCCAGAAATCCACTCTTAACATCAGAGCATGAAAGGTCAGTGGGACTTCAGTACAAGCTTCGCATCTCAGCGAAAGCCCTTTACATCTCATCTCTCCATCGCTTATCATTCTTTCTAAAAATGCACTGCTTGTATTTTTCCCTGATTTTCCCCCTACATGGGTGTCTGCCACCACTTCTGGCACTGGCAGAGATGTTAGAGATGGAGGAGGGGAAAAACCCCCCAACCTATCAAATTGGCTTTCCTCAAAGTTTCCTCAAATTTACTACCATTTTGGTAGTAAATTGACAGGACAAAACAGAATTTAATTTTTTACTGTTCATAGCTTTACTTGAGCCTATAAAATATAGATAGATAAATAGCAGTCAATGTCTATAAAGTCTTGAGTAAGAGTGAAAAATTGGATAAAATCATTTTGTGTAGGGGATGGTTTGGTACAAAATAGCCAAGCGAAGGAGTCTGATGATGAATGATTAGAAGAAGATAGAGACATTTATCCTCAGGGCAGGAAGAGGGAATGGATGGATGTCGGAAATTATTGGAGGATTAACTGCAGTTTGAAGAAAGGGAGGACAGGGAAAATAACTGACAACAGTTTGCAGCAATTATTTGTACCACAAAAGTAATGTTTCCAGCCAATGCCTCCTAGAGATTTCTAGAGTGTAAGGACTGAAAACTGTATCTTTACTTTGTTTTAAATAAAGATGGGTAAATACAGAAAAGTTCAAAATAATGAGAAAATTATTTGGAATTGAGCAAAACAATTTTTTACAGGCGTGTAAATGCACTCATTTTGCCAGGGGGAGGATAAGAAATACAGAAAATGAATAAAATCTCGTTCTATATGACTCGTGCAGACCAGTTATAATAATGACAGAGGAGAATGTTGTCTGTTTTGGGGTTTTGACATTTAGCAGAAAGTATGCTACTTTCTCAGCTTGGTATTCTCAAGAGTTAAAACAGTATCTCACAGTCTGGTTTAGGAAGCAATATACGATTTAGTGGCATTACATCTAGCATAATGCTTCCAGATTCATAAAATTGTATTGACTAAATCTTTTGTATTCATATGGAATGGAATTCAGGAACACACATATATAGGTCTAGTGTTGCAGCACAGCAAAATGACTTGTATAAATTCTGTGAGATGTCTGCTTCACCTGCAACATATTTGTAAGAAACAGCAAGTACCTATCTGACATTTACTATTTGTAGTCCAGAGACTGACATCTCATTTATTCCACCTGGGACTTCACTGTCCATGATGGTTTTGAGCTACTGTAAACAATAAGCTGAAAAATTTGCTCATCATATTTTACTGTCAGAAATCTTTTTTCTGTAGCCTTTCCTGGTTGTGTCAGTGGAGTTTGTGCAGCAGAAGTGTGTTGGACCTCGTATCTAATAATGTTTTCAAAAGAGATCATTATTTTGCAATAAGAACATCTAAATTTAAAGGCATTACATTTTGCAATCTCTGTCATTGCCAACTGATGGTAATCCACATTATTCATCTTATTTAAAGCCCATAAATCAGTGCTGTCTTGTCAGTATCTTGATGCCCTATTGCTAACCTATTATATCTTTCCTTCTGAAAGTGACCAGTGTTGACAAAAATTAATTGATTTTGAAGAGTAATAATAAAACTCACCATTAATGAACAGATTATCCACAATATTTTGATAGGTTGTATAATATTTAGAAGTCAATGGCTTTGCTTGCCTTGAAAACTAGTATTACATTTATTGAACACCATGGATAAACATTAATTGCAATGACAAAAATAAATTGATGATTTTCTCCATGATTTTTGAGGAGTGATGCTGCAGCAGCACTTAATCTCTTCTCAGCATTTATTGTAAAGTGTAGAGCTTCTCTGAGAGTAAGTTTGTATAGTAATGGTTGGCAACAAATTTAAGAATTTAACATATTGATGTTAGACTGAAATGGCAAACAGATTTATGCACTAAAACAACTTTTAAGAAGTTGTTTTAGTGCATAAATAACTCAGGAATGAAATGTTCAAAAGGTTGAGGGGAGTGCGCTGCCAAGGATTTAAGAAATGATAACATCTGGAATCCCTGTTTCACAGCTTTTTTTACAAGACTTAAATATTGTGGGTGCCTTTAGAGAGATATGTGCAGCACAGACAAGACAGCATGAGATAAGCAAGACATCAGGCCACAGGAAAAAATTCTTTATACAAATCCTCCTTCTGTGAGGGGCTTTTATTTGCCTAAAAGCTTTTTTGTTCTAATAGACTTTTCTGCTTAAGGGTGTAAAGAGGGTGGGAGTGGAAATGTGAGGGTATTGATTGTTAACAGCTCTCTACTGCCCTGTGGCATGGACCTGCTTGCCAAGACACTTTTTTAAGAAGGTAGAGAGGTTTTTGTGGTGGTTCAGAGCAAGAATCTGCCCTGAGCACTCCTGCAGATTTCTTCTCTGTGAGAGAATATCGTAGCTGCTGAAGAGGACTAAATCTGGTACTACAGATACTCAGCTCCTGAGATCCTACTGCATGTGTAAATTCAGGTACTTCTAATGCTTCTCAAGTCTGTGACACAGGTAAAAAATAGCTACCCTGAGAGGGCATAAAACAGCATGTTGCAAACTACTGTCCATTTTCTACATGAGTTGTAGTGGGTTTTTTAAATAACTTTGTAGCTAATTATTTTAAGCAAAAGTGGGTAAATTGTTGGCCACCTGTTCCATTTGGTTAGTGTCACACAGCCTGATAAAAGTGTCTTTCTCAGGTGCAGCAAGGTTGTCAAGAGCTACAGCCAAAGAAATAGCAGGTTTCCTTGCAGAAAAAAAGATACATGTATGCACCCCTGGGGACTTGGCTGGTTCTCAGGAGCTATTACCTTGGCTGGTCACCCAGGCTCTTGGTTTTGAACACATGCCAGAGTGTATTAAGCTGAAATTATTATGAGGATGGTATTAAAAATGAGGCAAAAAGTTGCTTTCCCCAGCAGAAGCACTGAAGGCTGGGGATGTTGTTAGGTACCTCTTCAGGACTGTCTGATTCAGGAGAAACCATTCCATCTCATCTAAATGCTAGCACAAGAATTATGTCTGAACTTTCCTTGGGCCATGAGTCTTCTTGTATCTCTTTCCCCGTCTGCTGCAATTTGGCCTTACTGTAGCCTGCTCTGTTTTCCAAATGGACCCCACATGGGATATGCCCATAATGTGATCTCTATGAGCCAGCCCTTTTCCTGTGTATTTTCAGCTTGTGTCCCTCACACATGGCATTTCCTTTATTGTTTGCTTTCTGCAGGCCTGAGAGTCATTCTATATAGCCCTATCCCTGATGACCATAATACTAGAATTAAACCTTTCACTTCAAATTGTTTGTAGACACAAAGCTAAAGGGCTGAAGTGGGTTTGTAACCCTGACAGTGTAAAGCAATCTGTAGAATGCCATGATTTTGAAAAACACAGTCATCTCCATGGGCATCTGTAATGTAAAAATCACATCTAATAAGTTTTTCAGGTGCTCCTTTATTACCTTATAGTTGGTTCTCACAGTAGCTTACTGTAATGGTCTGAGCATATAAAACATCTGTGATAAAATTGAATTTCTGATAATGATTTGCACTGTGAACCTAAGAGAATTCATTTAAAGCCCACTTGTGAACCTTTCCTTCCATATCAGAGCAGCTATTTCACAGAATTAGTACTGAAGCAATGCAATGATTCTAGGGGGTTGAAATGCTTCCAACCTGGACCTTGAGCTGTCTCCACTTGCTTCCATAAAAAGAAATGGGATATTTACCTGTCTCACAAGTGATTGTGAAGATCAGGTGTTTGGTGTATAAGATATGTTTAAATATATTTTTTCATGGAGGAAGAGAAAATAATTACAATTGCTCTTCTTTTTGAAACCTAAGGACAGTGTGCACCTTCTCTGTAATTTCTGGGGTTTGAGGAGGGTTTCACGTTGCATTTTATTCTTTGGCCACTTTATCTATGGCAGCATGTACTAAAATTAAGCATGAAGATTTTCAAATTCACCAGCCAAATGTATGAAAATACAAAGGCAATGGCTGATATCTTTATGTTTTTCTGGCCTGATGCCCTGCTAATTGTGAGAAACAGAGAATGGCATGCTGAAGAGAGATCACTGCATGCAGCAAGATCCACTTTCTGCCTGGAAGAGACAGCGATATGCAATGAAGTCTGCTTTGCATTCAGGGATTTTTTTCCTGGCATAACTTATGCATCTGATACTGAAAATCTGGTCCAGAGCATTTTACAGACAAACCCTAGAGGCTGCATGGATACTAAAATAGCACTTTATATTTTGTTTACATCCCTTGCAGAAGATTGTTGTAATATAAATTGCTACTTGAGAGATCCTATTTCTTTATTTGCTTTAGGCACGTGCTCATTTTGACTTTGTAATTCTGCAATCTTAAAAGGCCAAAAAACAAGGAGACTTAGAAAGTTTGGAGCAGAAATAAGCATTACTCTGTGTTGTTGCCTTTAGCCCAAGCAGGCAGAGTTCACAAACTCTCACCCTTAGGAGACAGGCTATATGTACAGTGATTTTGCTGGCTCAGTTTGTGACTCAAACTGGAAAAGTTCAAACATCTAGTAGTTACTGCCACACATTCACGTTTACAGCCCCACATCTTCTACACAGTGTTTTTTATTTTGATCAGCCTTGTTGATGTTGAGCTCTTGCCAAGTGTGTGTTCTGATTAATGTGTTTGCCCCATTGAAGCAGGGGATAAGCTGGAACATCCCAGCTGCTCTATCTGTGTCAGTTTAAGCAGAAAGCACCATATTAGTAAATACCGAGTACGAGCTTGTCTTGAGTAATGACACTTAATCCTGAGACTCATATCTAACCTTATCTTGAAACAGCCCCCCACTTATGTGGATTCTGCTGTTTCTTGCTCTGTTCCAATGCTTAACTGAATGTTCAGTGAGGTAATTTGCTCTGGTACCTTAAATTTATGTTGCTCCAAGTTCAGGGCATGAGCTCCTGTTTCCCCAGCCAGATGCATGGAGCATTTGATGGTCACTGTCTACTCAGCCATATCTCAGTGTGATCTTCAGTTATCTTTTATAGTCTCAACACACAGACATATTTATTTCTCCAAGCCTTTCTGAAACCACTATTCTAAACACTTCCTTTGTGCTTTTCTCTGGACTTTCACCAGTTTACTTTTTTCATACTCTACATGAGACCTCATTAGTTTTGAACTGGTGATAGCAATGGACCAGTTGCTCTGGCCGTTACAAATGACACTCCTTTTAGTGCATTCCTAGAATAATGTTTTTCATCCTTTGTGGCAAATTTTGCATCACAGTGTTCAGTCACTTATCCTGTGATGCTTGTCAAATTCCTCCAAACCTGTTTTCATAGGTTGGCTCTAACCATTTGTATTTGTGACTTGTGTGTTGTAGGTGAAGTGCTTCTCATTGTCTTTGATCTCAGACTGCTTCTCCATTTCAGCAAGACTTGTTTTCTAACTTCATACTCAGAATAAATTGCTCTTCTTTTTGTTTTTTCACTGGCCAGTTTTATATGTGTATTCATTCCATCATTAATGATACCAACAGTCAAGCATCAGAGCCCAAAACAGAATCACTGATGCCTGTTTTGATACATTTTCTAGTTTTGCCGGGAAACCACAGGTAATTGATCTGGGAGCATATTTTCAGATGGACCTGCATCTGTTCCGTTATGGTTTCATGTTAACCTACATTTCTGTGGTTTGATTCAGAGCATGTCATGTGGACTATGTCAGGAACAGGAGTGAAGCCAAAGTAGATCCCATTCAATGCTTTCTCTCTAGTCCACCTGAGGAAATCAGGTTGGTTTGAAAGCATTTGTCTTTAGCAGCTCTGTGCTGGCCAAACTCAGACATGCAGTGATCCTCTAGATGTTTACTTGGGGACAGTTAAATGTATTCTCTAGATTAGAATCTTTCTAATGTAATGTATTGCTGTGCAATTTCCTAAATCCTCATTCTCTTTAAGTTTCCCTTGCTTATTTCCCACCTATCCTCTGGGATTTCTCCCATCAATCACAAATTTTTCAGGAGAATGGTCCATATTCCCCGGGAGTCTCTGGAGTGATTTCAATAGACTTCAGTGTCAATTGTTTTACCTACATATGTCCAAATGCAGTCTTTCTTAGTTTTTGTTTTTTTTTTTTTTCCATCCTTTTTCTTTGTTGAACATGATTATGCTTAAGGCTTTGCTCACAATTAAATATACCCACCCACCCCCCCCCAAAAAAGAAAAAATCAAACAAACAAAAAAATTACCCCCAACCAAAGGGTCTGGGAAATACATTTCTAGAGTTGGAATTTTGGCAGCATTACTCTGTATGTTAATCTATGGAAGACTTGGTATGTTTTGTGGGTGGTCATCAGCAATACTCATAGATCCATCCTCCCGTGAGGACCTAGAGCATAATGGCAAGTGTGTTTTTCTCTGTGGCATTCCAGATGTTTATATCTCTAGCCCATGTTTTCCACCTTTGGTCTGGCTTTATCACCTCTTGTGTTTGCCAGTTCACAACTTGCTACAGGGAAATAATTTCCTTTTTATAAAGGAAGGGGATTTTCTCCCATCTCCTCTTTGTTTTTCTCTGTGGATGGGGAAACATTTGGCCCTATTGTCATGAAGTGGTGTTAGAAAAGTCCTTAGAAAGTAGTAAGAGAAGTGCATATGGCAAGAATTGTATATATTGTGGACATCAGAACGTCTGTTCCATTGAAATTCAAGCCATGAGGCTGTGGGTGGTCAGAGATGAAAGCAGGATCTGATAGCAGAGAGAGGATAAAAGATAACTGCACGTGGCAGTTGAGTCCTTACCTATATTTAAAGTGGAAAATGTGTGTCCTTAAGTGCCAAGTGTACAGTAGGGAAGATCCAAATCGGGGTGAACTGCTGAAGCTGCATCAGATTTTGCGGCACTCTTTTCTCAAAATCTGGCAATATCTTGGACTTTTATACTTCAAATCCATTTGACTTAGCATTTGTTATTTGGGGAAAAAACCAACAGAATCTTACGATGGAACTGCCTTGATGGCAGGAACTAACTTACACACTGGTCAAAATACATAAGTAAAAGGATATAATTACGTTGAGTAATGCTGGTGTCACTTCTCTTTTTAATTTCAAGACAGAAGCACTTTGAATGTGTAATTAACTTCTTCAAATTGCCTGTGATGCTATGACCAATCATAATTAATTTTATTTTGAAATTGCATCCATGCAATTCAGTGCATTGAATAACATTGTAATCAAAAATAAAATTTTCAAAATACTGTTTTCAGTGGAGAAGGTTGCAAAAGGAATTCCATAAATTTTGTCATTTTGGGTCCATACAAATGTTACAGACAAAGTTTTATGCTTTGTCTACATTCTATGTGTTTTTCAGGTTTTTCTACTAGTGACTATTTTTTTTTAGGTCTAACTTTTTTAGCTCTAGCAGATGTGTACATCAAATGTTTATAAGGAAAAATATTTTCACTAAAAATTAGGTCTCATGAAGTAGAAAGAATTTTTATTATGTCACTTTATGCACAAAGCATTTGTTTTCTAAACACTATGGGCATATAAACATTTAAGAAGCAATGCTGTATATTCACAACATGATGTGTCTATCACTTCTTTTTATCACAATTTCTCCCCAAGTGATACTTGTAATTGTAGAGTTCCTAATAGTTTACCCAGCTGTGTGCTTCTGATGGCATCCTGGAGCAGTGATTTAATGTTCTGCCGGGACTAATTTCAGTGTTTGGATTCTTGAATGCTGGAACATTACTCTTGCTTTATTTGTGCTGCAGTTGTTTCACCTTCCCTTATTATGTCTTCTTTCCATCTATGGGATAATGGAGTATAGTTCTCCTAAGAATAAGAATGGGGAAAAAAGCTCAACGCTTTCTTGTCACAGATGCAGAGATTATAAGGCTGGAGAAGAGGATGGTGATGAACTCATAGGCTTTCTGAAACATGCAAGATATTGAAGTACTCTGACTTTAATGTCTTAATTTTTGAGGTCACTAAAGTTCTGGTTGCATTGCTGTTAACTTTTGCCCCTTATTTCTAGTATGAATTTAGTGAACTTCTTTTTTTACCCGTTTTCTTTAGTCTGCAAGGTTAAAGACTCTATAATGTTGTATTAGGAGCTCATGCTTGGTTGATTATAGAGCTGAATCAGAGTAATTCAGATTGTCAAGGAGCTCTGGAGATGTGTTTTTCAGCTTCCTTGCTCAAAACTCTGCTATGGGCTGTGTCCCGTTGGGTTTTGAATCTCTCCAAGGTTCAAGATCCCATATGAAAAATCATTTATTCAATTATGCAGGGTACATAGTGAGTATAGCTTTATGCAATGGAGGTCACCACTCCTCTTTCTAGTCCTCCTTTATCCTCCAAGTCATGGAAGACAACCAGGTTTGTCAGGCAGGATTTGACCTTGGTGCTTCCCTGATGATTTTTCCTGTCCCCTTCTTGTCCTTTATGTGCATGGAGGTGTCTTTGGGGGAATTTGCTCCATAATTTCCCCAGGAAATGAGGTGAGCTTGACTGGCCTGTGGTTTCTTGTAACTGCCTCTTCTCCCTTTTTGGAGAAGGGGACAGTTGTCAGAATTTTTGGAAGATGCAGTAGCATCAAGTGGCTGCCCAACACCCTTACTCTTCGTGAACAGCTTGTCCTTTTCACTTGTTGCTTTCTAGGACAAAATCCTCACTCCGTAAATATGAACTTTGTTCTTTGTTTCTGGATTTATGTTCAGTAGCAATTGGGTAGATGTTCGGTCTTTTCTGGCCTCTACTTGGAAAACATCCAATTCAATTTTAAAACCTGTCACTTAGCTGATCTTTGATATATTTAATGTATTGCATTAAATTTGTAGTTTTCCTATTTCTTAAACAAAATATTACTTGGCACTGAATTGCATACCTCAGGGAAATTTATCATCTCAGCACCTTTAACTTTATTAACCTTATAGTGTGTAATGTCATTGCCACAGATCTTGAGTTAGATTGACAAGACCATAAACACTTCTAATATAGTCCTTCTTTAATTGCCTTAAAAACAGTTGTGTTGCGTGTTCCATAATTTTTCCCAGGACTGATTTCAGGTGACAGGTCTTTATATACTTACTTTTTACTATAATAGCATGTTTGCTTTTTTTCAAACCTCTTGCATTTTTGTACTGTTCAAAGAGTTATTCAACATTGATGTTGATGGTAAAAGTTTCTCCTTGGAAACTGCTCTTTGAAGGTGTTGCCCTGAAGCTTATTCAGGCCTGCTGCTTTAAAAAGGTCTAATTCTGGAAGCTTCATTTAAACATCACCCTTGGTTACTTTTTGAATGAAAGATAAATGTTATCATCATTGAGTGGTATGACATATCTACTGATTTATTTTCCAGATACAAGAGAGAGATTTATTGACTGTTTCTATCTTTTACAGCATTATTAACAACTAGTCAGTTTTGTTCACTAAACAAGAAAAATTGCTGTGGCTCAATTTGTTCCTAACTCAGTTTTAAAGAAACACCCATTTATTGCTCGTTACCAATGATTGCCAATTTCTGTCTCCTCTTTCATTGTATTCCTACTTGCAATGCATCACCACCTCTGTTAAGTGCCTTACTGATACAGCACATAGCAAAAGTAATGCAATTTATTTCTATGCTGATCTCCACACATTTACATTGAGGGTGATGCATATCCATAGACTGAATCTCTATTTTCCCTTCAATGTTTTAATGGCCATCTCTTTTTTCACTGTTGAAGCCATTCACTGAGTATATGTGCCTGTTTATGCATGGAGAGCTGTTTTCCCTCTTTCTTGTGCCAATTTCTTTCCTGCCTCAGACTATTACAGATTATTTTCTTTCTACGATGAAAATAACCATGCCTTGATAATTTCTATGAAGGCACTCAAGATTTGTAAATGCAATCTATTTTTATTTATCCTGTTCATATCTAATGCTGAATTTATCTTTGTACAGGTTTTCAGAATTTTTCAAATTTTTGAAATTCTGAGGAAATTTTTCCTACAATTTATGGCTGCATTGAAAAAATTATCACAAATCTACTGTGTAATACTAGTTGTGAAATTAAAATTACTTGGTGCTCACCATTGCACTATCTCTGATGATCTGAGCAGGGTTTATATAATTTCATCAGCCAAGATAGCCTATAAGTATTTTTCAGGGAAGTAAGAAATCTGAAAGAATGATAGAATTCTGTTCTTCATTTTTTCTTTGTATTCTAAATCAAAAAGTATAGAAACACATGCTTTTGAGTAGTTAATAAGGAAAAAAAAAAAACATAAAACTCCAGGCTTCATCTTCTGATATGCTAATTCTGGAAATAAAAAAGAGCAGTGAAGCTCTCTGTAAATGGAAATCACAGAATGTCTGACAACAATACCCTTGCCAGAATGCTGAGAACTATTTCTTATCTCAGCAAATCCTTCCAGCCTTGACTGTCATATTAGCCAGTTTTATTCTTCACTGCTTGTCTTTGATAATCTGCAGCATGTTCCCATGGGAGAAAGTTATGCCCATTTGCCTGTGAGCAGCTCACAATGTTTAATGAGTATCTGCACGTTCTATGAAGGTTTTAAAAGCATTTCTGCTCGGATAAATTGAGCAGTCCTTTCATTAGCTTTATGTATGCAGACTTGCTATTCCTCTCAAAAACAATAAGGCATTTGAGTAATTTTTTTTTTTTGTGAGTGGACTTGCACATTGTTTTTTTTTATTTAAGGATATTTTGCCAGTGTTTTCATTTCAGCTGGATCTGAAGACCAAGTTTATTCTGGTTTCTGCATTATGGTGTAACGCTACCTCTGTCAAGTCTCTTTCCAAAGAGGCAGTAAAAGATTACATTTGTAAATACTAGTGTGTAATATATTAAAATAAAAGGTGTCTTATTGATTGTGACAGTGACAAGTTGTTCACCAAGTATATCCCAAAAGAGACTAATAGTCTTTCTTGGCACTGTCTGTCTTAAAATGATTTTTGGTAAATCCCTTAAAAGCAGGTGCCTAGAAAATTCTTAATTAATCCAAGTCCTTCAATTTATTTTTTTTTTTAATATACATTAAATGTCATTTTTATCTTGCTTGTTCTTAAAGTTAATTGTTTCAATAGTATATAGGTGCAAAATTGACTTAAAGAACTGCAGTGTATGCATATACTGGGTAAATCTCTTGTCCATTGCATTTTATGTTGGATAATAATTTACTTTCTTTTACTGTCTCAATTTAGTTTTAAGTTCCTTAGTACCTATAAGATGTTCCAAATATAGTTAAAGATGTCTATTTGTGACGGCATTGCTATTTCCTCAAAAAATATTTTTTTTTATTGTGGAGCATTATAACTTAATGTTATAACTTAATTATATCCTTAATGTTAAGGACCTTGACTTACCTCTGTGATAATTAGGAAGAAAGGGGAGAAATCTGACCACTGAGAAATGTTTCTCAAGGCTGTAAAAGAAGGTCACACAATGGAGCACTACAGGCCCCATGAGCCAGCTGGTTCTTGGGAACAGCCAGAGATCTTTTTGTGCCAAATTTAGATAGCAAAATACATCTGTGGTACAAGCACCATTTAGAAATCAGGCCAGCCAGAAATGGGAAACCTTTAAAAAATTAACTATTTATTTTTATTTCCTTTGTGGGACAACTTTAATTTCATGCATAGGTTTAAGTTACTTTTTGTTATTATGGAGTGTTTTGAAAAAAAATAACCTTTGAAGATGAATTTTCTTGTTCTTTAAGAGAGTTTTGGAATAAGCCTGTGGACTGTTCAAAGTTTTCAATTAAAAAACATGGAAGGTTCTTTTTGATGTTGGCAGACTGGTGAGGACAGAGCCCTCCTCTTTGCTCTGCCAGTCTCAATTGTGTTGGAAACTCATTCGCATGTCAATTCTGTGTGTACAGAGCACAGAGAGCTTCTGTTTGAATGAATATTCCTCACCCTTAGTGAGGAACTAAGGGTAAAAATGCTGGTTTTACAGCAGATAAGATGGAGTTAGTATTTCCTCCCTGAGCATCTTTAACCTTGTGAACCAGGATATGATACTGCTTCTTTCTTAATAATCATGGAAGGCAAATGGGAAAGTGTACTGTGACTTTAGAGGGCATGGGACAAAACCTGATCAAGTTTTTTTTTTCATTACTCCAATGGACTTGGAAGCTTGTTGTACCTGTCTGCTAGAGAAGGATGTTCTGTAGATATGGCAGCTGCTACCTTGGTGTTTCAGAGCTCACTCAGTGCCTAGTTAACAGAGCAAAGCTTCATAAACCAAAAATACATGGCAAGATGATTTCCCAGCATGGAGAGGCTGACAGATTGCCTCCCCTCTTTTTGTCCCTCCTCAAAGGAAAAAGGAAAGGAAAAAAGAAAGGGAAAGATGAAGTCTTAAGTAAGCAGGAGGAAGATGGAGTAAACTTCTAGAAAATCAGTGAGTATATTTCCTGGTTTCTGGAAGTAGATGTTTGGAATAATATAACTCAAGGCTTAATAGGAAATGATAGCTAAGGAGGAATTATTTAACTCATGTAATAGATACCTTAGTTTTGAATTGAAGATATTTTTTCTCTGAGAGTTGGAGTTACAAGTGAGCTCTGTTGGTCTACAGGAAGTATCTGAGAAAGGGAGGAAAGTTTGGGCAACAGCACTGGAGCAAGGGACAGGACTGGAACTGGCAGATGTGTGTCACTGTGCAAATGTGAGAAACTAAATGATGAGAAAAAAGTAATTTACTGGTTTTGCAACTCAATTGTAGATTGTAAATATGCCTGGTAGGCAAAAGAGGTGAGTGCATGGAACACCAATATGAAGCCAACATTTATTGCCCAAGACTGCAGTGTTTAACCCACAGGGAAATCTGACAGCCAGAACTTCAGTGGACTATGACTGAACTGCTGCAGTGCTATGAATCTACTGGTGTATTTCTGCACCATTCAGCTCATTTCAGTGCTGGACCCCTTGTGCTTTTCTCAGCTTTTATTAACACGTGTAGGTGAATTCGCTGTCATCTAGCCAGTTGCCTGTTGGAATGTGCCCAAAGCATAGTAAGTATTAGTTGTTGTTGGCAACAGAAAAACTAATCAAACAAAACTCTTCCACTCAAACTCAAAACTTTATTACTGCTCAAGATACAGAAAGGAAAAGGAGTTAGTTAGTAATTGGAGGATAGAGCTCATAATTCAGAAAATCCAGTTGTCAAATACTCAATAATACATTTAAAATCCTAGTTTTAGTGTATATTTATTAGCTGTCCTTCAGTTCTGTGATACAGCTTAGCCCCTTCCTCATGAAATGATCATTTACTAAATGTATTCCGAGTTATTTGGAAACTGTTGTATGGTACAGCTGGAAATGTTTTTCCCTTCAAACTGCTTGGGTACTGTATGTGACAGCCCCTCCAGTTTTATACCACAGTAGATCAGATACATCAAATCACTTCCAAGATAAAAATAGTTTAAATGTATTCATGATCTTTTAAAAGGCACATTCCAGATGTTTGTTAACTCCTTGACCACCAGCAAAATAATGATATAAATACTAATGTAGCACAGTACTTTTTAAAGAAATAGAAATGGTCTTCAGTTATTAGCACAGCAAGGGTTAATCAAACATGTTTCTTTGCGCGTGGTCCAAATTCCATTATTAACTTGGCAGAACTTAAGCTTTATAAAAGAATGTCAATATGCTGCTCAACAAGCTTTATTTATAACCATCTCATCTAATATTGCTCTTTACTTGTAATTAGTACAAATAGAAAATTATGTGGTGCTAGTCGCTTTCAAATTGATTTAAAGAACGGTAAATAATTTTCAAAATTCTATAAACAGATCTTCTAATAAGCCACCCTTAGAAGAGACTTTTGCTGATGACACTTCAGGCTGTTGCCTCAACAATTCCATAATTAGTTATTAAAAAAAAGAAAATTCCTTTTGATTTCTAAATAAATACAATGGCATAAATAAAGCCTGAAGCTAGTAGTGTTGGGTACAAAGTTTTCCTGCCTGGATTTCCTTCCTGCTGAAGACACACATCAGTCTCAGATCCTAGATCCATGCTAGCAAGAGGAGATTATCGATTTCAGTTGCCCTTAGTCAGGTTGGTCAGCATAGGATGGTTGTGTGCAGTAATTCAAGGTGGGTTTTAACACAGAACATTACCTACTCTGCTTTAACTGTCATGTGAACATAGCTCATGCACACTAAAACTGGGTGATGCGGCCTGCTGGATTTTCTAAGTTGACTTGGGGAACTTCAGTTTGCCCCCATTAGCCTAAAAATTCAGATGGGTTTCAATTCCTGGAGGTCTCTGATGTTTGCTGCATTTTGGGGCAGCCCTGATGGAATCCATATCAAGGATGATATACAGGCATAGTACAAAACAGTTACAACTTGTGAGAGATTTAATGGAATTAGGCTTCATTTCACTCATTTGCGTGGAGTGATTCTCAAGACTGTCTGAAGAGCAGGCAGCCAGCAGGTGACAGGCCGCCAGCTAGGAATTGCATCAGCACCTTCTTAATGACCTCTCCATAAAAGTTCTAACTTCCAGAAACCTTTTTTTTTTTTTTTTTTTTTTTTTTCCTATGGGAGTATCTTTTCAGAAACAAATCATGGAAAAGTTATCTCAAAAGAGAACAGCTGGACCAAAAAAACAGCCTCTCCTAGGCTGGGAAGAGGGAAAGGAGCTTAATAATTTTTCAGATATGCTGGATCACTAGTTAACTGCATAATAAACATAATGAAACCACCCTGACCAGATGCCTTAAAAACTTCACAACATATAAGCAGCTAATGGTGAAATCACTGTAGGGTGGGTAAAATTCAACTGAAGAGAAGACACAAAATTCTACAGATCATTGCTTTGGTTCTTAATATCCATTCACTACAGCCCATTGTCCCCATGAACATCTTTCTATCATACCTTGGCAGGAGAACCATATGTTAATATTGTAGTAGTATTGCACCCAGTACATAAAACATTGATACTTCTCTTTTTCACAGTTGTTTCATTCCCATAAAACTACTGAAAGAATCCCTGGGAATGGTTTTAAGGATCCAAGACAAACATCTCAATATTAAGGAAATGGTCCGAAAGTCCTTATCTCATTACACTGCCAGAATGACTGTTCTAACAGCTAATAAAGACACTTGTAAATTCTTCCTCATGGAAGTCTGTCTTGATTTCTTTCTCTTGCTTCTAAATGACAAAATAAGCTGAGAACAGCAAAATACTTAATTGGACTACTAATTAAATGTCAGGCATGGGCTGCCTGTTAAAATCAAAGGTTAGCTGGCAGTTAAGAGCATTTATGACAGATCTCTAGATCCAATGTCTAGCGATATGCAAAATAATAAGATAATCTTCTCTGGAGTATGTTGCTTTTGAGCCCTAAAATGCATTTCTTCAATCACTATTTCTTAGTTCATGGTACTGCCAAATGCAGGGAATCACATATTTCTTTTCTCAGTGCGTGCTTTTAAAAATCAGCATATTAAAAGATAGAGTAATTACCATGCTGAGATTGCAGCTAGTTCAGGAGATTATTTTTGTTCAAATTCTGCAGAGGAGAAGATTCTGTGTTTTAAAAAAGAGATGTTAAAATATAATACTGAATTAAAGCCCAAACCTTTCTTGCATTGAACTCAAGTGAGCTTATTTGCAGTGATACTTGGGAATTTGTGGTTCATGTGATTGAAGAACCTGACACACTCTAATATATTGCAGAGCTCCTTTTTGGCATAGATTAATCCTCATTTTATAGATGGGGAATAGAGTACAAAGAGATCAAGGTATGTTGACACTCCCAGTGGGAGTTCAGTCCAGATAAAAGCTTTAGAGGAGCTATTTAGCCCTGGAAGTGTATGGAGGCTCTGCTTAAATTTCCCTGTCCTGGTTTTCATCAAGGTAAATGAACCTTTATGCCAATGTAGCATGCACGTTTCTGAAGAAGTTTGAAAATCTCACATTCTCTCATATAGAGGGAAAAAAAGATCTTTTTCTTTCCAAAAAGAATGTTTAGAATGTCTTACTTGTATTAGTGCTGATAGAAATATTTGCAATTAGAAACCATTTGAATACATATTGAATACATACTTATAGGTATATTCTTTTATGTATACATGTGTGTGTGTGTGTGTGTGCGTGTGTGTATCTGAAACTGAGTTTCCTAAAAAAGATGTTGAATGGCAGGTGAGTTTTTGATATTTTTTTAATAACATTTTTAAGATGCTTTGAGCCACAGGATTCTGGAGAAGAATTTATAAACCTCCGCCTAATAAAAGCATATTGCAACATAATACTGGAATTTCACTTCACTGAATGTATTTTTAAAACCAGAACAAAACCACCTTACAACTCTTATCTTGTGCTGAATGCTTCATCACCATCATGATGACGGGCAACAAATCCTTGAAGTCCTTATATTAGCTGGGTAGTATATTAGTATTAATTGGGTGAGACAGATCAAGTAATGCCAGAAAACATTCAAAGATTATAGTCTTGTAGCCTCAAGGTAAGTTTATTGTAGGCTGACAGCTTTTTGGCTTTATTATGTTTGGCTTGTGACTAGTTTGTCAGTTCATCTATTGTTGATATGAAATGGAGATCAGATGGTCTGTTTGGCAAAGGCAGGTGACCTGCTTTGATCAGGATCCCCAGAGATTACAGTCAAGTCTGTTTTTGTACTTAAACAGAAAGTTAGCTGTCCTGAGGAGTTTCTCACTTCGAGAGCTGCTAGTCTACCTTTTCCCTCTTCTGTCAAAAACTCAACTTGGTGACTGAGAATAAAACTTTAATGTTTCATGCCAAACCATCTTTTCCTAGTCTTTTCACTTCTTTTGAAAACTCATTTTGAGCAGCTGAAAGCACGTTGTGTTTTTATAATTGCAAACTTGCTGGCCATCATATTAAGTCAAGAGATTTTTCTCCTTCTTCTGAGCTGTAAAATCACCAAGGAAAAAACTCCCCAGCCCTTTGCAAAGCAAAATACAGATCCATGAAGGCACTTTCAGTATTTTTGCATACTTTGAAATAGATGTGGCTTTGTAGTGAATGTTAGCTCACTGAAATTTGAACTACTCAAATTGCTGCTGAGGAGTAAAGAGCACATTTAAGAGCTTTCTTGGGTTAGGGGCTGCTCCTTCATCATGTTCAATTTGCATCTCAGATCCTGTGTGAATAGCAAGAAGTTGCTCCAATGTGTGCTCCAAATTGTGCCAAATTCTCAAACATTTTTGCTGTAAAAGGAGAGAAGATGGAAGGATGGCTCCTTATATGAGAAGATTAGTTCTAGCACATGTATTAGATATATGGTCATTGCATTGGTCTCCTTGGATGGATAAAATCAGCTGGCCCTGCACCAGAAGAATTTACTTGCAACCCTTCTCCAAAAGGAGTAATTTTACCCAACTTCTTTCATGTCTTTGTCCCAAAAATAATGGAAAATAGGATAAATCTTAATTCAGTTAATGGAGACATTTTATCAAATACAATCCTAGAATGGTCTGGGTTGGAAGGGATCTTAAAGCTCAGTTGGTTCTAACCCTTCTGCCACATGTGGGGATACCTTCCACTAGACCAGGTTCCTCAAAGCCCCATCCAACTTGGCCTTGAACACTTCCAGGGATGACGCATCCACAGCTTTAGTGGGCAACCTGTGCCAGTGTCTCACCACTTTCATACTGAAGAATTTCTTCCTAATAATGATGAATTCTGGTTTTCATGTCCACCAGAAGAAATGCAGTGGCTTTCTGCACTTTGGATTGACAGAAGGAGTCATCCTGCTCAGGTTCCCATGGTGGTCTGAGCATCTGCAAGGGATGGGAAAAGAAAAAGATCTACTGAAAACTATTTAACTAGCCAGCACAGATTGTAGTACACAATTAAGTTGGCTCCAGGGCTCTAAGGCCATATTAATCTCTCTATAGCTCTGATGAACAAAGTAATTTAGGCTGAAGATTTAATAAAAACCTTCAAAGTCTGAGAGTTTTTACATTACAGATTGCTTAGTGTCAGAGTTTTATTCCTACTGTGTCATGCTGTACTTCACATGCAATCATTCAGCAGTCTGTCTGAGTTTTAAATCTATCTGAGATACTACTAAAATATGAAGGAAAGGTGCATCTTAAAATCCAGCATGTCTGGGAACTAGAATTTTTATGTTGAAGTCTGGCTTTTTTTTTCTCTATAGATAAATCTGTAAATTTTTTTCTATAGGTAAATCTCTCTGAAAGTTCATACTGAAGTTGAGCAAAGCTGTCGTGAATAACAGCTCTTGCTATGAAAGAGTTCCAGTGTTTTCCTTAAAGGTTGCCCTAGAGCAAGTCAGTGTGTTTTTGAAGATTTCTTATGCTACCTATGTGGCCAGGCTTTACCACATTTATTCCAGTGCTCATAGAAATGCAGATTGAGACTCTTGATGAAATTTCAGAGGTGGGTTGCTTTAGAGTTTGTTTTTGGCTTAGAATGCTGTGGTGCATGGTGGCACCAAAGAATAGACCTTCTGTAAAGAAATTTCTGAGGCTAGGACTTGCAGGAGGAGTACTTTGACATGTTTTTAGTCAAAATCTTCAGCAATTCACCTGCAAAAGCAACTACTTTGTAATTGCTGCAGTCATAATTCAATGAAGATATTGCTAAAACCCTCATGCAAGTAATATGTGTGTTACATAGACCAAAAAAATTAGTTTTTAATTTGAAACATTTTTCTGAGCTCTAGTTCTTCATAATTACTAACTCTTTCAAAAACTGACCTGTGGCAGCAGCATGCTAGCCACAGAGAGAAACACAACTTTTTCAGGCATCGTGCTGGGAAAGGCTGTGAGAAGATCAGAGAAAAGAATGAGAAACAATTCTTATCTTCGCTTGCTGCACCTCTTATTGTGAACATGTGGAATGTGTTATGGAGATTTGTTACCAAAGGGTGGTTTCTTAATTGGCCAATGGTGATGATATTTGGATTGGAGAACCAATCAAGTTCAGCTGTATCGTAACTGTCTATAAAAGAAATGGGTTTCTTAATAATAATATAATAAAGAGATTGATCAGCCTTCTGTGAATCATGGAGTCAATGCTAATTATTTCCCAGCCAGGGGCCTGCGACAATGGTGACCAGACTCTGATTCTTCTAATGCTCCCTCCTACTGACTTGATTTTCTGCTGTTATGTGAATGACTTGAAAATTGCACCAAAAAAAACAACCAAACAAAAAAAACCCAACCCCACAAAAAAAGAAAAAAAAAAAAAAAGCCCCAAACCACCCCCAACGTAGACATTTTAATAAAAATATTTCTTATTAGTTTGTGTTGAAGTGGCTGGTACAGGAAAAGTACAGGCTGATTTGTGGTCCATTCAGGACTGTATGACTGCCAAATATTAAGAAGTGAGTGAGATACATGAATGAGTGGAAGTTATGGTCTCTGAATGATATGGATATATAGCACATGTCTCAGTCTTTCATCTGTGTAAAAAAGATAGAAAGCTCAGTGTGATATTGTTGGCTAATAATGAAAAAGTTATCTGGTGCATGATCTCTGTTTGGAACAGAGATAAAAGACCAGCTGTTATCTGTATAATGCACACATCATTGAATTGCTTAGTGAAGCAAAGTTTGCATTTAAAATCATTTGGATCTGTGATACCAAGTCTATTTTAAATCCAAAAAGGCACCATATGAAATATTAGTGAATGCAGGTATTCTTCCAACATATTAGCAGCTATTTCTCTGTGTTAAAGTGCTTTGTTTATTTAAATTGCTCTGTTGTGATGTTATATGTGTAGTAGATGGTGCCCTGTACACCATAAAGAAATCAAGTGATGAAGAAAAGAGGGATTTGTCACCTGTTCATTAGAGAAACATCACAGGTCTGAGTTCAGAAGGAAATGTAAAGTGAACTTATGATTAGTAAGGTCCAGCTGTTGTTACTTGACAGTGGGCTCACATACTATAAGGGTAAAATATTAGAATTTGGTAAGATTCTTTCTACCTGCAGGAAAGCATGACAAATGAGAATTACAGCATGCCACATATTTAATTGCATTTACCATGACATCTAGCAGATGCTGGAGAAAACAGGATCAAAAGTTTTGTGTCCTGAGGGAAGGTCAGCTCACACCAGATGTGCCAGTTTTCTTCCCCTTCTTATATAGTAAAAAATGTGCGGTAAATTGATTTAAATCTTACTTGAATCTCCCTAGAGAAGTATATATGTAATAGCATTTCAGCTTTACTGACAATATAGGTACCATTCATTTACCCAAACTCATTCCACCATGCTAATGAGGTAATCTTATTCTGAAAGAACAAGCCATTAGGAGGAAAGTTTGTATATGGAAACATAATGCTTCTTAATGGTGTGTACAGAGACTTTTGCTAGTAATCACTGGGGAGTCTAAAATAGGAAATAATACGTTTTTGCCAGTTATATTTTTATATCTTTTACTTTATCAAAAATGCAAAGCTTGAGTTAAGCTCAGATACAAGCTTAGAAAGAAGAATGAAAATCACCTTTATAGGAGAATATGAAGTGTGGCATGATGTATTGTGTGAAATTTGCACTGGAAAGAAAAATGTATACTTTAGGAGGAGAATCAAAGCTGATGGATGGTGTGTTATCAAAGACGAATTTTGACACCTGCCTATCTTTTGATCTCAAATAAAGCATCTACTCAATTCTGAGTTTGTTTAATCCTTACTTTATAGGCATGTTCTCTGCTAGATAGCTGAAGCTCTATCTTAAAAATGGCAATGGCTTAAGAAAAGAGATAATTAATCTGTGTCCACCTTCAAATTTCAGACTGCTGAAAATGGGGCAAGTTACTATATCTCTGCTTAGGTGGAAGTTAAATCTGCTGGATGCTGTCAAATGTTTAAATTGATGAAAGAATGATTTTACAGATGGGTCCATCATTTTTGAATACCACCTGAGAATTTACTCTTATGTAGAGGTCAACTGTATGCATAGAAATGTGTATTCACTTGGTGCTTTGGAAGAGATTTCTTGGAGAAAATGTTTATTAACTCCATGGTGTGGTATGCAGCCTTGTACCGTTGAATACACAGAGCAAGTGGTTATCAAAGAGAGGGCATTGCAAGGTCATGAAATTCCTTTCCCTGCTGGGTAATCATACCCTTTGTGGATAACCAGTTGCCCTGTGCTCTCAGTCTTGCAGCAGGGTAAATTACAGAATCCCTACAGTGCACTTATTGATTTTGGCTTGTCATGTCTGCAGGCCAATTATTTACTTACAGCAAACACAGGGTGTGCAGGTGACTGTTACTGGGTGCTTGTCCAATTTCACCTGGCATCACCAAAATGTAAGGATGACAAGATCCTCCTTTTGTTTCCTTTCTGAAAGAGTGACTGTACCTCAAGCATTTGGTCTTGTTTTCATTTATGCCAATTAACAATGTAAGTGATGATGGAAAATTATATTTGGAAATGACTGTTCCTTCATGACCATCAGCCTTTCATGTGAACTTACTATTTAGTTTACCTGGTCTATGAAGATGATAAAAAGTCAGGTACACTTGATGAAATAGTAGTAAGTAATATTCCCTGAGATTTCTGATGATGTGAACAAGTAAGTTTAGTCATTGAAAGTCAGGTTGAGAGATGAGGATACTGAGGATCTTCAACGATCCAGTGAGTTTTGCCTTAGGTGTGGGTAGAAAAGCTGATGACAATAATTGCTATTTCTAGTTTAATTGCCTATCTAAATCTGAGTTTGAATAAGGTTCACAACAGTAATGAGAATCTGATATTTTCTTGTGAAATTTCAAAATCTATCTAGTCCCTCAAAGACAGACTAAGTCTTCACAGTCTTTACACAGAGTTCTCATCCTTGCAAGAAAAAGTGGAAGACAGTTTCTTTGAACCATCTCTTTTTTGATTTCTACAACCTTAATGCAGAGAATATAGGCCATGTAATAGGTAAGCAAGACATGAGCTGCAAAAAGGGCAAAGCAGAGCTGAGGTGAAGTTGGAAAGGGGAGGTTGAAGGAAACAAAGCACAGCCACTGTGCACACTCAATGAAAAGCACTATCCAGCTCTGCATTTTACTGCCAGGTAGCATCTTTAGAAGGTATGACCTAAATCCATTGTGCCCTTTATAAATTGTTTGCATTTCTGCCATGGAAATTGAAGGTATAACATGTTACCAAGAAAAGCAATCTTTGCAGACTGAATATTATGGAGCTTTAATAGTTTCGCAAAACAAGTTCTCAGTTTTGAGCCTACAGATGAAATTTTATTTACTGATATAGTGTATAACACCTCTGAGAATCAGAGCCTTTCCCCATGTGAAATGAGGAGAGCATTTGGGAAGACAAGATTATTGGGGGCTTTCCAGAAAAGGTATGTTACAAATGGAGAGGGGAGTTTGGACAAGTCCCAGTCTCTGCCCAGGCCTCTGGCAGTAGACAGTAACTTTATTGAGGCCCAAAACCCACTCAGGCTTTTCAGGTTCTTAATAATTTCTGATTAGGTCTATTACAACATGAATTATTTATTGAATAGACCAAGAAAAACAGACATAAGACTTTAACAGATTACTTAGTACACAGGATAAACAAAAGAAACACTGTTAGTAGGTAAACAATTCAGTGGACGAGTGAGGTACAGCTAGCAAAGAAATGGTATAGGTTAGGATTCCATGTATCTCACCATCCAATTTCTGATGGGGCATACATATGGTCTTTTCTCTCAATTTCCAGAAGAGCATCCACAGAGATGTGTCCAAACTTCATGGGAGAATTCCTGCACATTTCCAGGGAGTGTGTAGGAGGCTTCTGTCTCTGTGAAAATTTGTGTAGTTTTTATAGTGTAAAGTAGTGTATTTCAGTCAATGATATCTCATTTTTATCTCTCTCTACATCTCAGTCTCCAGACAAAGATGTTTAATTTTAGCTGGGGGTCTCGCCCTCTTGCCACCAGAGATAACCCCCCTGTCAGGCATCTGTCTGCTGGGTTATCTCATCCATAGGCCCCAGCTGTCTGGGAGGTGAGGTGGGAAATGTCCTGCCACAGGGTATCCTTGCAGGATTTTCAGATGCTCCCTAATGGCTTTGTTGCTCTTTTCAGCAGACCAGGGAGCAAGCTGCAAAGATGTTCACTTGATGTAATGAATAGTCATTAGTTAATGTTGTCAATAACACATCAGATAAACACATCAGAGGGAATTCCTCAAGCAAATGTTTCTCACTGCAAAAACCTACCCCATCTCCTTCCTCCTCAATTCAGCACACAGAATATGCAGGGAAATAAATTAGTTCAGATAATCTACTTACCCAGCCAGAAATACATATAACCCCAAAGAACTCTGAAAATGAATGTTTTCTGTTATAAACAAATGTTTCCCAGATATTTTTAAGTTGGATTTTTTGTTTGGTAGGAAAAGAGATATGTGAAACTCTTATATTACTCTAGATTATATATAATTTTTTCCTCATGCAACAAAGATTGGATGAGTCTTATTATTTAAAAGTGTTTTCAGTCATTTAATGTCAGTTTCCCCATACTTTTCAACTGTACATGATGAAGACTTTGCAATGTAATAGATTTTTTCTGAGAAAATAATGAAATACAGTTAATCTGATCTGAGTGCTTTGACTACCCAGATTAAATTTATAATCTGACACAAACCAATTAACCTGGTTTTACTCTGGGCTCACGAAATATGAATTATGCTGAAGTATTTTGAATAATTGAATAATGGATGTGACTTCTAGCAATATGACATGCAGGCATATTATTTGTGCTGGAGGGAAAAAAGACCCAAGGCTGCAGGCACTGTTCTGGGTTTTTTGCTGTCCAGCCTAGTTTTTGGTTCACTGACAGTACAAATATTGATTAATGAGTTCAGTAAAGACGTGACAAAGCTGTTCCTGCTGCCTCATGTTTGCTTTCCCTTTTCATGATACATTGAGCAAGATATGGAATCCTGTCCAAAAGATCGTGAGTGATAAAAACATTTCGGTCATGGGAGAAATGTACTGTAAATGTCATCTTTTAGCTGGGATTTCTGCCTTCCATCAGCAAGTAGTGATTGAATCTACTAAATGAGAGAAGGCTGTTGTGCCAGTTAGGGTATTATTGAAATGCATTTTGACATAGACTGTTGCCTAAACAAGCAAAGATATAAGCAGGAATAGGACTCTGGGTATACAGTGTATATATCTAGTCTGTATAACATTTAAGCAACTTGAGGATTTTTTCCTTGTGGCTCCTAATTATAAGCATTTTCCTAGTCAATGTTTTTGATGTCTGCAATTGGTATGGCTTGACTTTGTTCCTTTGTTGAAAAACAAAAAATCATACAAGTGTCCAGAATATTGGAATAAGAATAGAAGTTAGTCTTATAGCCAAGTTAAGCTTTGTGAAAACAGAAATCATGTGGAACTATGTGAGTGAGAAAAAAGGGGAAACAGAAGGAGCTGTCCAGAGGAAAAGTATCTGAGATGGTAGTTAGAGTAACCATGGTATTGTATACATGCCAAAAAAAAAGGAAGTGCTTAAAGAGAAAGTGCTTCAATCCTTTCATCCCTGTGGTCACTTCACCTTAGGTATGGTGTCCTTGCTTACAACAGGGCTGCTCACATAGTAGGATATTATTTGTTTTGAGCAGCTGCTTCAAAGCACAGCCTTAAAAGGCACATGAGTTGTGAGGGGTTTATATATGCAAAGAAAATCCAGAGAGTGCTTTTTAAAAAAATCCCAGAGGGCAGAAGCCGAGGCAGGTACATGGAGTGCCACCTAGGCCATGTAACAGCATTAGCCTTTCCCTGTCCTGGTCACATGGGATCTAAAGTACTGACCACAAATCCCATTGTACCACAGCTGCCCGAGATTGCTAGGCTAAAGTTACTCTTAAACCAAGGCTCATCTGGCTCCTGTCTTCTTCTACCCCCTTCTCTGCTCATGCTGTTATTGTCCTTTTTAATGTGTAACGCTAGGAATGAGCTGATTCCTTCAGTTGAATCAATCTCACACCGTTGAATGGAGTGGTCCATCAGGGAAGTTGACTGGTATGGATGAATGCATGCTGAGCAGTGCTGCCATCTGCATTTCATCTGATGCTTGATTCATGGGCTGTTCTGGAAAACTGTTTTAGCTTCTTTTAGGCAAAGGGAATTAGGAATACTGTAAAATACTTTCAGTCATTTTATACTTTTTATGTGTTTGGTACAGTGGGAAAAAAGGTGAATGACAGATTTGTTTTGCATTTCTATAAGCATTAATAGCATTTCAAAAATAACGCAGCTGGAAATATTACGTGGCAAAATCCTGGTACAAAAATATTGCTTATGTCAGATAGATTCATGTTGAATTCTCTTAATTGCTACCAGAGCCACGGTAAAGTCTCCAAAATATCTGGAAATGTGGAAATATTATCAACAGGAAAATTTTTTTAAAAATATAAACACAGCTTTTTATAAAAATCTGGTGCTTTTTCTAGGAGGATTAAGATCTCCTTCACATCAGCAAGTGAGAAGCTCATGAGGTATATAATTAGCAAGTTCCTGCTTCTTCCACATCTTTTTTTGGGCCAATCTGTTTTTATCATGGTCTTGGTCTAATCAGATTCTACTGATTGGTGGCTTGTGCAGAGAAGGTTTCTTCTTTATTTTCTTTAGCAGGCTAGGGATGGAAATTTTTACTGGAATGCTTTGGTTTCCCTTTCTTCCAACTCTGCTCCTGTTGGGTACTTGTTGGAGTGGTGCCTCTGTGTTGAGCTATGCTTTTATGAGACATCAGGCTTTCAAAGGATTATGGATAGACTTGAATAAGACTTATACAGGAAAGATTTCATGAAGAAGTTTCTTTGCAGACAAGCAGTACTATAAAAATACATTCATTTTAGTGGAACTCCTCATTCAAAATCCCTCAGCTAAGAGAATACAGAAATGGTGGAATAGGTAAATGTTCTTCTTGCCCAGTTCTTATGATCTCTCTGTTGCTCCCATGGAAGTCCAGGTTCAGCTGTCAGCACCCAGGAGAAAGCCACAACTTAGGGAAGTTTCTAACCAACCTCCCAGTCCTGCCATTTCTCTTGTAAGCTCCTGCCAGGAAAGTGTGAGATGACACATCAACACCTCCTCCTGTGGCAAACTCTTATCAATCCCCTTGGTGACTCCATCCATCTTTAATAACCCAAGAAAAATAGCAGAAGCTCCTACCCTGGCCACTTAACATGATACTATATTCTGTGAATGCAGGACCTGACAGTGTGTATAGCAATCTGGAGTACTCTTTTTTTTTAATAATAATTAGCTATCTAATTGCATGTCCAAGCCCTGTTGATGCATTTGCACTTGTGTGTAATTAGGGTTTATTTGAAATTGTGGTGGTTTAATGGTTTGTCTCTACTTTCTACAAATGAAATTAGAGATAAATTTAATTTGAAGTAATAAAGTTCAAACAAACAAACAAACAAAAACCCAACAAAACAGACACCAATCAAAAAATAAAACAAACAAACAAAAAAAACCCCCTTAAATTACACTGAACATATTGATCAATCCCAGCTCATGCAGCATTGGCTTCTGCAAACTTTCATCATTGAGGATTTCCCCTGAATCCTGTTGAACGTGCCTGAGTAGTATCTACTCTCTCAAGTAACAGCTGGAAGCACATTGTGGACCCATTAAATGTGTTCCATATTTGTACTAAACCTGCAGAACTAAGTACCAATTACAGGTACATACCTGCCTAATAATTTGTTATATCCAAATTATATCCCACAGTATCTGCCTTTTTGTCTAAATGCCAACAATCTCATTTGTCTTGCTCCTAGCCTGGATGCTTAACAAAAATTAGACAGAATAACAAATGGTATCATTATCTTCCTAAATGAATATAATGGAGAGAAAATAAAATTAAGAGTGAGGCAGGAAATTATTAATATGTTTATGGAATTATTTTTATTGCATTAGTGAAAACAGGTTTTCATCTACTTCTGACTTTCCTTTCAATTGCAGCAGACATTTGATTAAAGCAGCATCAAGATATTATTGGCTTTTAAAGTTGTTTCTATGGACTTGCAGGCAGGTAGATATTATATTGATAAGCAAGAGGTCAAAGATCGGTATATTATCATAAAGGAAGAGTACTCTCAAAGTTCAGTTGTGATTTGCCATTTCAGATGCTCTGGTTAAAGATCCATCTGTAGAAGTTACTGGGAAAGTATATAATCATAGGGTTGTTAAGGCTGGAAAAATGAATGGTAATATGTATTATTTGGTTGTGTTTATATTCTTCCTTTGTTCCTTTTCTCTGGGGAAAAAGTCTTTTTGTTCAAAAATTCACTGATGATAACTGAAAATTCACTGATCATAACTTTCCTTCAGATGCCTCTTTATGCCATAGCCTCCTAATTTTAATAATGTGCTGGGAAAAAAGGGAATACCTTGAAGTGCCAGGGCTGCTCTATTCTGTTTTGGGAGTCCAGAGAACAAAGACTGAGATCAGGAGATGATGAGCAATTCCTCCCCTAAGGTGGTGTAGTGGTCAGTGCTCCATGGCTGGTTTGGGTTAACTCCGCTCTCAGGAAAATCTTTGTCACAAAAAGTGGAGCAAATCTACAAAGCAGTTACTTTCAGAGAAGCATTGAATTGGCATAAAATTATTTTTCTTATTTGAGGATGAGTGCCACCAGAAATATAAATGGTCCCTGAATGCATTGATGATCCAGGTCAAAGCCTGAAGTGCCATTAGGTCATCTCACAGGGTTAAGATACAATTTCTGTGAGGCCATGGACGTGTGTGCCCATTATAGCTGTGTCAGTAGGGGGAATTTTTGCCGAGTCTGGAAAAACCCTCTGCATCTCTAGCAAGATGCCATATCTGTTCTGCCACTGTTTCTCCTCTGCTTCCACCAGCTACTTAATTTGTAGTGTGGAAATATTCCCATTTATTTTTATGTGACATTGTACAGATGGTTAGACCTTATGGGATGCTTAAAATGTGTGTTTTGAAAAGATTACCTTTTGGCTTTGTAGCTTTTTTTTTTTTAACTGTGGGCAACATTAGCCTAGAACTAGATTGTTTATGAAATAATATTGCCCACTGGCAGTGAAGGAAGAGGCAGATAGAGTGTTTTATGTCATGGTGACAGCTTTGAAAGCAGCTCATTCCAACAATTTAGTCCAGGAGGAAAAAGCTTTACTGTGTGCCTGAAGGAATTTTGTGCTACAAAACCTACATATAAGTTCATATTAGAAAAGATTACATACATTGAACAAAAAGATTGATGATCTTAAGGAGATTCAATTTCAATATTGATCCTCTGAGAGCAGGTACAAAGAATGAGATGTTGCATGTGCCTCACTGTAATTATGGCGTTCAGAAGATCCCTAGTAAAGAACATAAAAATGGCACTAACTGTTTAAAGAAGCAATTTTTTTCTGGTTGGAAAACAGTCAAAAACTAGGAAATGGTAATTTTGAAAGTGTTTTTCCAATATGAGTCCTGTTGCCATGTGACTGGTGTTCTGGGTTGCCACAACATCTGTGTATGGAGGAGGGAAGTTTTATGAGCCATTTATTTCATGTATTTCTTAACTTATTAGCAGTGACAGCCTTCCTGGTGTTCTTTTGTGTAGGTCTTGAATTGCCGCTGCCTATGATTTTGAAGGAAGAAATTGTGATGAGGCATCTGCTTGATGTCTTTTGTTACTCATCAGGGCCCTCTGTCCTTGGCTGAGAGAGGAGCTGGTGGCAAAAGTGGCTGTCCCTGAGTGGCGCCACGGAGCCTCTCGGGGATGTTTGCTGGAAGACAGCATGGCAAGATGCCACGATGACTCCTCCTCCAGGCACGTTGTAGGAGAAACTGCCCAGTCCCCTAACCTGGTCATTGTTGGTGTCCTCGAATGATTCCTGTCCCATTGTTTTTCCTGATGCCTAAGGAAGCCAGGTCTTTGCTAATAAGGCTCCCAACTCTCCTCATGGTCTTCGTACCCAGCTGGAATCCTAGTCTTGTTCTCCAGTCTCATATTTTTCATCCAGTTTTAATGATACCAGTCTGTCTAAGCGAGTTTTCTCCTTTCCCAGTTTACATTTACCCATGGAGGGCTTACCCTTTTAAGCAGAGCCAGCCCCCTTCTTCCAGCTGCTATCCTGACAGATTGGCCTCCCTCCTCCTCTTTTGTGGACCCATTTTTCCACATTGCATTTTAGTTTCTCATCAGCGATTTCTTTTTATCAATCTTTAAAATGAGAGGCAAGTAGTTATTTTAGAATGATTTACATGGCAGTGACTCTGACAATGGATAATCCTTCAATAAACAACATTTGGAAGTAACATTCTTGGCAGAGATTTGCTAGTAGAAGTGAGAAGCCTGGTGGTGTTTCAGTGGTTCTGTGGATTCTCACTGCAGTCCACCCTGCTTGATCTAGATTTATAAATATCAGAGCAGTTATTGGCTATGTCCAAATGTAAAGCTGTAAAGTAAATATGAACAGGGATGTAATGTGCAATATGAACAATTTGCTTAGAGCTAAGTGATCATTCTGCTGTGTGTGTTAGATTAATTGGCAACATCTTGGTGTATCCAAACTTGGATTTCAACAAATGAAGAGGAAAAAAAATGCAGTTTTTGAAAAATAAGTGCTTTATGCATTTATAGTTGCGTGTGTTCTGTGATTGCTGAGGTTAACAGCTGCTCATTTTATTTTTGCTGATTTTTCAATCATAAAATAATATCCTGTTCCAAGCAGAGGATTTTAGGAAAATACTGGAACAGATGAATATTAGCAAGTTACTAACTAAATATAATAGGAGAGGTATGCATTTCAATGTATTTAGTTTTTGGGATTATGGATATGGCATAGCATTAAAATGGGTCCTTACTATTATGCTATCAGACACTGAAAATAATTGCATGTCATATTATCATTTATTTGCATTCTAATTTGGCTTCAGAAAAACTCTATTACCCAAATATTCACCTAACTATAAAAATTGGACAGTCAGTGTAAGCCTGCTGCTCGCTAGGACTGAATGAATCCTAGGTGTTTACTGCTGATATAAAAGGTAAGTAGGCAGATATAAAAAATAAGCAGGCCAAGGGAGTAAGGGATTCTCTTCAGAGACCTTAACGTTCTCAAGCTCCTTTGAGCAGAATGCATAGGGTAATAATGATATCTTAATTAGCAAAAATTACAGCTCCATCTCACTGCTTGAAGGGACCGCTTAATAATGTAAAAAAGCAAGGTTGCATGTTTTAAACCCATTACTTTTAAGAACTGACTTGAACAAAGAATTTCTTTCATTGGTCTTTACAGCTGTACATTATGGCTGGGGAGGCTATCACCCCACAAATCCCCTTTTTTGGGAACCTGCCCTAACCAGCATCTCAGGATCTGAAAATGTATAAATTTAGTGTACTTCTGTGAGCACCCATTTTTCTTTTCTGTTTTTGCAGCTGAAATAAGCAACATGATGTAATTAAAAAATGATTGTTTTCTTTACCAATATAAAAACTAAGAGCATGCCGTGTCAGGTATTTGTATTTGGTATGTCTTGCAGCATCATCACAATGTTTAATAAATTTTTATATTTAGTGTTTGATGTTGCACCTGGAAAGTCCATACCCTAAATAAGTTCATAGAAAATCTAGAAATATTTTTTTATAAGAAGCTTCACATTCAATACTATGCTCCATATTTCAAGGCATATTCATTTTTGGTATAGTTTTCATAGTATTTTTAGAAACTGCTAGACAAAGTTCTTTTCAGCCAAAAAGAGGAGGTGCACTGTAGTCTCTAGCATTCAAAGATAGTGGTTGAGATTTCAATACAAAGTGGGGAAATGGACAAACCTGTGTTTATTCCCAGCTCTGTAGTAATTAGCTAATGAGATACAATTGTTTTCATTACTTGTTTCTGCCAAAATATTAACTTAAAAATACTAAAATTGATACCTCACCCTTCTAAAGTAATGACCATTATGTGGAGAATAAGCAGAGAGGGCAGAGGAGATTCCAGTCTGGGGAGAGCATGACCAAAAATGACAGATAGCTTACAAGTAGCCATGATGTGACAGAAATATCAGACATCCAGAAAATACGGCTTTGTTTTGAAAATCATGCAACTAATGGCAGCTTGGCAGTCTTTTTTTTTTTTTTTTTTTTTTTCCTTAGATTTTTGGATGAATATGATGAAAAGGGTACACTTAATTTATCTGTTGCTAATTTAGTAGGCAAGGATAATTCATAACTTACAAATCTCACACACTATTTATATTTTTTGAAGGCTGATACAATCCCATTTCCCAGATGTAATACAAGCAGGGCATCAGTTCAGAAGCTGCTGCCATATCCACCTAATTAATAATATTCACCTAGTTTAAAATCTGGGTGAGAATAATGAATTGGAGGAACACAGATATAGTCAAGGGAGATGTCAAACACATATCTAGCATCAAAACTGAAAAGGCAGACAAAAAATCAACTTCAGCTCTATTTCAAGTGTTTTCTTGCATTTTTAAGTTTTTATTTCCTGAAGCAATGCTTGGGGAAAAACCACTCCAGCGTTTGCCAGAGCAGCAGTAGCTGTACACTTAGCACACAGCAGAGTCTGCATTATTTCACAGCTGTTTCAAGGAAAAGCATTTTATCTCTTTTTCTGTGCTGCCTCAGCGCTGTAGCAGTGCTTCCCATGTAGGTCAAGAGACCATGATGGTGCTGGTCTCATTCTGCCACCATCAGAAGTGTGTAAGTGTTAGCTCAGAGTCTCAGTGGGGCTTGCTTTCTGACTTTTTATTTGTATTATTTGGGTGGAGAGAGGGTGAATAAAAGGTCTTGTTAAATATAAATAGAAGCATACAAAGCAAAAAAGGATATATATTATAAAAAATACAGGAGCAGTGCTCTGTGTGATAGCTATGTTAAGCATCAGTGGATGCAGCTTTTTTCACAGCTGATCTTTTTGCTGCTGTTTTTCCCCTTTCTCCCTATGATTACACTTTACTCCCTTTCCAGTCTCTTCCACACCTCTTAGCCTTTCCTGACCTGTGTGATACTGAAAGTACATTGAGCATGTGGAGTGCCCTCCTCTCAAGTTCAGTCACCCTAATGCAGAGCGCTGCCTTTAGCTTCAACGACAGCAGAGATCATGCTCAGGCTCTTCCATGGAATCACTTCCCCCCTGTCAAAACACACTTCTTAAGAGCAGCAGACCAGCCCAGAGTGAAAATAGAAACACACAGGATAGCCAAGGTAGGGGTAGCGACATGATGGCCTCAAACTGGAAGAGAGTAGTTTTGGTTTAGGTATTAGAAAGAAATCCCTTACTGGGAAGGTGGTGAGGCATTGGCACGGGTTGCTCAGAGAAGTCTTGGGTTCTCCCATTGTTGCCCTGATTTTTAAAAGTGTTAAGTTTTCTTTTATAGTTCTTTTGAAAGTTTAAAAGTTCTTATAAAACTTCTTTAGCCTTCTGATAATGTTTACATATTTCTACTGGAGTTTCTCACACTGTTCATATAAATAATGATTGTTTTGCATTCTTCTTTGTGGGAGGAGAGAATTGATGGACTGTTAGTTTGACCAGTGTGGTTGGAGAGGTGGTAATTCCATCCTCGAATCCACGGTCACCTATGGAATTCTATAAATACCAGATGTTCAAATAAAACTTTCTCCTTTTTCTCTTCTGAACTTAACAAGTTCCTGTGTACTCATTTCATGTCCAAGAGCAACACCCCATACCCAGAAACATTCAAGGACAGGTTGGACAGTGCAGGAGCAACCTGGTCTAGTGGAATATGTCCTTGCCCATGGCAAGGGGATTGGAATGAGATGGTCTTGAAGATCCATTTCAACCCAAATTGTTTTTTGGTTCTTTGATAGGACAGCAGCTCTACCTGCTCCCTCTGTGTCCCACTCGATCTCACCTAAAACTTTTTCATTTCAACATCTAAAATAATTCTCTATGTGCCTGTGTAAACCAGTGACCTTGAAATTAACTTAGTCATTGCTGGTGAAAGTTCAGTCAGTAAGATCAGGAGTCATGTCAATAAGAGTAGAAGGAGTTGGAGTTTCCTCCCATAAAGGTGCATGGGTTGCAGGTTTTAGTTTTCCAGTGACACTGGTCTGGTACATCCATTTCCTTTACCTAAGCCATGAGCAAGGCTTATTTTGTAAGGAAGAATACTGTGATATTTTGTGAAATGTCAAGTGATTATCTCAGCAGAGATTGAATATCAGTGGCTTAGCTGAATGAAAAAATAAGAGACAATCTCATCTTTTATATAAATGAGAGAAAAGCCTAAATAACTCTGTGGGCCCTGATCTCCAGTTCGTTTTAGGAGCACGTCACAAAGCTTCCCAGAGAAGACCATGGCTTCAAACAGGGACCTTGAAGTAACTGCTAAATCACTCAAGCCTGACTAGTGATGTCCAATAAAGAAAATTGTTCTATGCATAAGATAATAGGAAAATCAGGATCATGTTTACATATACTGCAGCACAATTAGAAAATTGGGATTTGCTGGTTAATTCCACCTGTGGAGCACAGACGCGTATTACAAACTATGAAGAAGTGAGCCTTAAAATGAGACTAGGTTTGAATATAGCATATTCATGTCAGATTATTTCTTTTTTTAAGTAATTTCAGGATTTTTCCTATGCCATGACTTCAGATGGCATTTATGATTACTTTTTTTTTTTTTTTCCTTTCTAGAACAAAAACAAGCTGTTTTGCCTGAGGTAGGCAAGACAAAAATATTGGCTATTCTAAAATAAGAAGCTAAAGTAAGAAATGTTCATATCTCAAAAGATATGCCTAAGCCATTAAAATTACTGCCTAGATAGAGAATTTGGCCTAAAGGAAAACACAATGTTGGAGCTGGTCCTTCAGTAAGATTTCCAGATATCTCAGATTTATGATTGTCAGGTCATTATTTCTTTCTCTGCCACTCAGCAAAGCAGTAGTTTGACACTTATTCCTTCCTCCTACCCCACCCTCACAGAATCCATAAGGGTAGAAAAGGCCTCTAAGATCACTGAGTGCAGTCATTAACCCAGCACCACAGTGTTCACCACTAAACCACATCCCCAGATTCCACATCCATATGCCTCTTGATCACTTCCAAGGATGGTGATTCCATCCTTACTCCAGCCCTGGGGTAATGGTGAATGGTGATGATGAAAAGGAAAATTAGTCCTGACCCCAAATCAATTTTACCATGAGGTTGTGCCAGGGTGAAAGTGAGTTAAGAGTAGGGAAGCAGTTGGGGTGGGTCTGAGAGGACAAGCTCTCTTATTTTAGCTGTCCAACTCTCATATCCATGAACCCATGTTATTAAAAATTTGTTATCAGTCTCCCCTATAATTAGGGGATTAATAATGTGAAGTTAGCTATTGTAATTTAAGCATTTAATGTAATTTGGGATGAACATGCCTGCATGTCCCCATCTACACTTGTTTGTACACATTGGGTGGTTTTTTTATTAGAATACACCAAAATATTAATTTTCAGATTATAAAATAATGAAAGTACTGCTATTCAGTTCATTTTAAAAGAACCCTCCTGAAATAAGAAAAATGCCTGTTATCTTATGCATCTGAACATGCATGTTATCAAAACAATGAATATACACTTAAAAATAAATACATGGAAGTATTTATTTGTACGTATATATTTAAAATTGCATTCATATTGTATATGTGTCCATATAGGCATTTGCTGTAAATACTGGATCAGATGCAGGGAGGACAGTTACACTGAAATTGCTTGCAAATGACACTAATTTATTTGTGCTGTATGAGTCCTTTCCTTGCTTACTGTGGTTCTATTATTGATTCAGAGCTCATATCCTGAAGCACACAGATGATAAACACCAATGAGCAAATAAAATACTCTGTAAAATATTCTGCAGGAGACTTGTTGCTCAATGTAATGACTTTCTGAGCAGTGTCAAAACTCTTTGAGGGCTAGTGCTTGACATACCCATCTTTGTCTGTTGACAGAGTAAATTTTAATTTAGCGGATTTAATTTGTATTTTAAGTGGCAAGAATGTGTGTTATTGGAGTAATTACTGTAAAGCTCTTTAATTATTGATTTCCCCAACATAGCAGGCTTGACAGTTTATCAGATATAATGAAGGAAAAGATACACATTAGCAGGATGGATATGGAACAAACAAGCCTTTTCAATAGAGAGTTAATTTATTTTAATAGATATACAGTAATTACCTAGGAAGTAAGATTATTTTCTTCACTGTGACATTAAGGATTCAGATGAATCAACAGAGAGGTGATGTATAGGTATATTGTAACTATGTTTAAAAGACCGCTGTTGGCTTTAAAGATGCATAAAACCTACAGATTTACTCATCTCTTTACTGCTAAATAGAGTTTGGTAATAATACAAATGTATTCCTCCCCATCCCTCTCCATCTTCATTTGAGTTACCCAGGAGAAAAGGAATTAGAATTGCTCCTAGTTAGAGCATGCAGGGCCAAAGGAATGAGATGAGACCCCATGCCCTAAAGCACACCCTCTGCAATTTGCTTTTCCTAGAGAGCTGAAGGCATAAGGCAGTTCTGCTGGGTTCAAATGTGTGATTTTGGGCATCCCCAGGCATATTAAACCTGCTTTGTGACCTGACAAGTCCTGTGTCTGTGTGTGTGACCATCCTGGGACTGTTACCTGAGGCCACCATTATGGAGAACTTGAATTGGTGCAGATGCCACCTTTTCCTCATTTTTTTAATATGCTTTTGTTACTTTCCATTTCTTGATGTGCAGTTGTAGCAGAGCTAACTTCCCTAGAAGAACAGCCTGGGTCAACTCCAGTTCCTGGGAAGGAGCTTAGCTGCCATGCCCACCATCCCATAACCACCACCAGCCTGTTCCCAAATTCACATAATCCACTTTTAAAAGCAGCATGAATGTGTTGTTATGGAGAGGTGGTGGACCTGCTTTGAGGCAGATTTCAGCTGCGTTATAGACCATAGGTTAGAGGACAGAAGGGCTCAGGTTTATCTAGGATCTGAGAGTTTTTATGCTATTAGTGTGTATTCATGTCCAGGGAGAGTAAAGATGCCTGTAAATGCTAGCTGATACTAGTATACAGAAGGCAAACCCAGGTACCAGCAAAAAACACCCAAAGAGCAATAACAAGGCAACACCACTTTTGATTATTCCCTGGTTCTAAAATACAAGCTCCTCCAAGCAAGAAGGGTTGTAGGACTTTCCCATGAATGAACAGCACCTACAAAACACAGTGTGTTTTACAGTCATTGCAAGACTATGCTTTGAAAGAGTTAGGGGTTTGTGAAGCTGTGGGTAGCCTGTCTCATTTACCCAAAGCAGGAGCTGGAGGAACATTATTGAATCAATATCATGACATGCAGTAATAACTCCTTAAATGGATTGTTTGACAATCACCTGAAGTTTCAATTCCTTGTTTGAATTTAAGAGCTGTGAAAAGGAAATGAGTGCACAGAAGCAAAGGAGATGACAAACTGGAGCTATTTCTGACCCCCTGCCTGCTCTGTGTCTGGCCGGTATCAGAGCTCTGTGTGGGAGCTGGCTGTGCTGTGGGCAGTAGGATGGGGAGCGGGCAGTGGGGTGCAGCATCCTTTCAAATACACATGTACAGTTTCTGGTGGTGTTCATAAGTTAATGTCAGGAAAAGTGTAAAAAGCTTCAGTAGCTTTGCTGGCTGCTGCAGTTCCCGTGGAAGTGAAATGGAAGATTTGCTGGTATCTGCAAAGGTTTAAGCTCTGACTGAGGGCAGCTGATCATGAAAACTGCTGTTGTTGTACAGTGCATGTCATAAAGAAAGAAAAAGCCAGATTGTAGCTAGGCAAGTTTTCTTTATTCCTTCAAAGCCAGCTGCCCAGATTGTACGTATTACCAAGCAAAAGAGCTGTCTGAGTGTAGATGCCTTGCTGCTTGCAGCTGGGGTTGGAGCCACTACTCTTCAGAAAATACCCCACAGAAGGTCTGCTTTTCATGAAAGCTCACCTTTACAGCCAAAGGGAAAACCCATTTGGCCATCACAGCCTCTAGTGACAGACTCTTTGCATGCCTGACAGCTGAGAGAGCACAGTTTTTGGCCGTGTCTGTGTTGTGATGGATCAGTTCCTCACTGCTATTCACTGTGCTCTGAGCTGGCTGTGGAGAGTGCTGTGGGGCAGGGCTGGGGAGCAAATGAGGAGACTTGAAGGGACACTGCTACCAACAGTGAACAGACCAACAATAATAAACAACTCCTGGAAGACACAAAGTTGAATAGTTGGGAAGCTCTTGAAAGGCTGATGCTCATGGCATGGCTGTTTCACAGGCATCAAAGCAGAAACACAGAAACAAGGAGAACAGGGACTCAGTGTCTGATCTTGTCAACAGCAAAGGGATGAACAGACCTCGATATCACATGCACATAGAAAAGCTTTATTCACATTAATAGCTTCAAATAATTACATTGAAGAGTTCACATAATACTTTTACTAATAATGTGATAATGTCATTCTGGGTGTAGTAGTGACAGTGCTAGAATAGGTGACTACAGTCTTTAAACTTAATTATTAGATGGTGATTTGTTTTTCAATGGAAAAGTGGTAATGTAGTAAAAACTGAAGAAGCAATGTAAATATGAATTTGTAAGCAAGAAATCATTAGCTTCTACAAGCTGCCTACAGCTGTATCCATACAGGCCTGTTGAGAATAAGGGCTAAGGGCTAAGGAAGATATTATAGACCACTGGATTCATACTCAGCATGTGGCTGTATGTCATCTTACAGGACTGGAGCTAGTACTTGATTTCCTCTAATTTCTGTGCAACTTAAAAATCTGTAAGATCACAAAAATGAAAAAATGCATATTCATAATGAAGATAAATGTGCAAAAACCTTTTTGGTGTAATTTTTGTTTGTACAACAGAAGAAACACTAAACTTTTTCATTGCAAAGGACTTGACAGTTAACATAACAATACTACTGCCTGTTTTATATATCCTTGGGAAATATTAGGAGAAGCTGAGTGTCTTACTCTTTGTGAATCCAAGTTTGTAGTACTTCAGATGGATAAAAAACTAGAAGTCTAAAAGCAAATGTCTTATTTCTTGCCATCTGTGTGAACGCCATTTTTTGAGAAAATGTACCCTTTAATTGACTAGGGAAGCTATTTCAGCACCTTGGCTGAATTTCAGAGGAGTACTCAAGATAGTACAATCCCGTGGAAAAGTAATTCTGCATTTTTAGGAGGAAAACATAAACATATTGCAAAAGTTTCTTCTCCTTTGAAACTTTCCAGTAATTTGAGAGCTAATTTTTGCATGTAAAATGAAGGACCCTTGCTGGCCTCATTGGTATTGGTAAATCATTAACAAGAAGTCCATGAAAGAAAACAGATATACACCATCTTCTGTAAATTAGTATCCTCAGACTGCTTTCACTTTTCTTTGACTTGTCTGTGTGTCAGGCATGAAGAACTGGGTATATAATTCATTAGTGTCATTGTTTTTATAGGCAAAATTCTTAAATATTTTTTAAAACTAAGGTAGAGACTTCTTATAGGTATAATGCACTTATGGCATAATCAGTATGTATGAAGAAGGAAAGAAAGACATTTACATCCTCATTAAAAAAGTGGATATCTAGGCCTATTTCTTGTGCACTAAATATTTGGCCTCTCTAATGTACCAAAATTGTCAACAAGAAACATTTGAGCTTTCAAGGTTGAGGCTGGGGCTCCTGCAATTGTGCAATGTGTTCTTATAACAGAATCTCATCCAGTTGCTCAGTCTTAAAGATATGAGACTTCCTTCCTTCCTTCCTTCCTTCCTTCCTTCCTTCCTTCCTTCCTTCCTTCCTTCCTTCCTTCCTCCTTCCTTCTCCTTCCTTCCTTCCTTCCTTCCTTCCTTCCTTCCTTCCTTCCTTCCTTCCTTCCTTCCTTCCTTCCACCTTCTCTTCCTTCCTTCCTTCCTTCCTTCCTTCCTTCCTTCCTTCCTTCTCCTTCCTTCCTTCCTTCCTTCCTTCCTTCTCCTTCCTTCCTTCCTTCTCTTCCTTCCTTCCTTCCTTCCTTCCTTCCTTCCCTTCCTTCCTTCCTTCCTTCCTTCCTTCCTTTCCTTCCCTTCCTTCCTTCCTTCCTTCCTTCCTTCCTTCCTTCCTTCCTTCCTTCCTTCCTTCCTTCCTTCCTTCCTTCCTTCCTTCCTTCCTTCCTTCCTTCCTTCCTTCCTTCCTTCCTTCCTTCCTTCCTTCCTTCCTTCCTTCCTTCCTTCCTTCCTTCCTTCCATCCTTCCTTCCTTCCTTCCTTCCTTCCTTCCTTCCTTCCTTCCTTCTTCCTTCCTTCTCCATCCTTCTTCCTTCCTTCCTTCCTTCCTTCCTTCCTTCCTTCCTTCCTCCTCCTTCCTTTCCTTCCTTTCCTTCTTCCCTTCACAAGGAAACATGTTTGAAATTATAAACAGTATTCTTTGAGGAGATTTTTTTTTTCTCAGATGAGACTTGTGATGTTCTTTAAACCCTACAATTTTCAAATTGCTTTCACAATTTATTCATTAGAAGTTCTGCTTGGTTTTCTGAACTTTTGGTCACCAGACTGCACCAATTGTCTATTAAATAATTTAAATGTTATTTTTCAACAGGAAACCAAGAGAGTTGAATGGCTTGGGTAGAAAATCACACAAAGATGCTGTGTAATGTGCTTAAGAAACTATGATAATTGCTTTAATGAGCAATCAAATGTGCATTCTTAAAGTCTCAAGTAGTTAAAAAAAATAATCTGTCATTTTGAGAGTGACACATGTTCTTTCTGTTTTGACATTCAGCTGCATTAGCGTACACTTGTTACACTTGTGGCTTTAAATCCTGCTAGTCAGATATTCTGAAATCTACTTACACTTTCACCCAGGGCTCAAGTTCCTTCACCTTCAAACCACTTCACACATTTCAAGTGCCTAAGTGCCAACAACGTCTTCTCTCCATCACAGAATGTGCTGCTATTATCACTTCCCAAAAATACTTTTAGGCATGCAATGGGTAATTAATAAACTTAAATGCTAATAAGGAAGAAATAATGCTACTAAAAGCAAAGTAGGGCTGAAAAGGAGTCTTTCATTAGAATTCACTTAAAACACTTAAAATGCACTTTGCTTGCAGAAGTTACCCTAGACAAAATACCCTGGCCATAGAGAATAATGTTTTCAAATGAACTTTGCCATCCTAAACCTTTTTTCCTCTTTTTTTTTTTTTATTTCTGAGTTTTTCATCCTTCTGTAGGTTTAAAGAAATAACATATATACTATACATACAAGGTTATTCATTTTTCTTTCTTCATGGGATAAAAAAAGGGTTGTACTATATTCCAAAGTGCTGGGTTTGTTTTAAAGGAAGAACAACTGATCTTCAGCCTTAGCACAGGTCTGCCTGTCTTCCTTATTGCTGGAGACATGGATTCTAGCTGGTATGTGCACATCCAGACTTTTCAGTTACCTCAACCCCAAGCATTAGCAGCTCTCAATATAATGGCAGCTGATGGTGTTTATCTGCTGCAAGATTAAGCTGTTTGGACTCAATGCTCAACATAGTTAATTCTGTAATTAAGTATTTGCCTATGGTCCACTGGCTTTAAAGACCCTCAGTGCTTAGCTCGGGGGTTTGCTAAAGTGCTGCCCTGAACAGGAGCCAGAATTTGTGCCCAAAACCCCTTGCTCCTCTTGCCCCCAGGTTGTATATAGAAATGTTCTCTGATTGACAGCACTTCACTAATATAATTGCATTGCTGAGAAGATTGTTTTAATGTACATAGCTGTCAAGAGGTTATGTACACCTTCAGGATGCCATCTCCTTTCCTCCATGACTAATAGTGCTGCCTGAAAAATGTAAAGGAACTGGTATTGATTGGAATGAATTGTGGAATGAGTGGCATTAGACTTTCACAATACTTGAATAGTGATGGGCAGATGAGTTAAACCCTCTTAGGAGCCTGCCAGTGTTGATGACTAGGAGGGATACATGCAACAGGATAATGAAAGATTGTTCAAAATATTTGCTTACCACATGAATTCAGTAACCTCAAGATGTGCCTGCTAAATAGGTGTTTATTGTGCCTATAGATGGAGATTTATTCTCTGTTTGCTTTTGTGTTTGGGATGTATCTTATTTTATTACAGCTAGAAACCCTGTCCATGAAAAACACAGCTTGGGCACAGTGTGGAGGGACAAGATGTACAATCCTTTCCCTTATCCATAAATGCAGCATACATGGGACCTAAACAGACACTCCACTTAAGAAATGAGAGATTTATATGTATGATCCAATTCATTAATTATTCAGAATGATGAATATATTTATCACAGAGGAACTAACCCAAGATTTAATGTTTTGTCTTATTTTATTTCATTTTATTATGTTTATTATGTTTTGTGTGTCTCCTTTGGAACATAAATTGCTGTCAATAAATTGATAACTCTCATTGAGAAACCCCAGAGTATGAACCCAGTCTTTTACCACTACAGCCAGATTAATTTAATTGATATTAAAAGCTGATATGAAACAGAAATGAAGACATAGTAATTCTGATGATTAAAAATTCCTTTATGGAAATCTGTCCTTGTGCCTCTAAAACACCCACATGACTGTAAAACTTGCCATAAAAACAGTTTGGAAAATATATTTTGCAAAGACTGCTTATGCATTTAACTTCAAACACCACTGTTTCTCAGAATTATTAATTCTTCTATACATTTTTCCCATAATAGTAACTGCAATATAAGCAACATACTGTTCATTGTGTGTATTCCTAAGGTCCCAGGGTAAACTATAAATTAGTGGGGAAATTATGAGTTTAAACTAATTCTTAAGCTTAGCTGAAGTAAGAGTACTCTTTTATTTACAGTTGTTAGAGACCAAACATTTTAGGTATCCACCACACCAAATGGGAAAAGAATTGAGCATCACTGGTGCTTTTAGCCTCTCTTTTCAAGTGAACAATGTTCCATAGATATTATTTAGTCATAATGGTGCTGGCCCAGCTGTAAGATTATGAGTTTATTTTTTTTAATTGTTTACTTCAACTTTATGGACTTTTTGGGTTTTTTTGGAATAGTAAAGTTCTGTTCAGCAAAAATACCAAAATGGTGTGTATAGTAATGATTTGCTAGTTCACTTCTAAAGGTTTAATCCAAACTCCATTCTGATAGTGAATTTTTTTTCAAGTTATTTACCTGATGGATAGCTAGATGTTCTGTGCATATGAACTGCAGTGGTTGCTTTTGATTGCAGTGAGAGCTTGGCATCATCATTTAGTCCCTCATAGAAATATGTTTTAAAGGTCTGAGTTGAGAAATATGTAGATGATGTAGCATAACCTGCTGTTTTCATTCACAGAAGCAATTCAGATGTTATTTTAAAGCAGTTGTTTCATTTCTGAGCTATGCTTTCATGCAGCACTTGTCCATAGTGGGTGTATAGGCTGCTAAAAGTGGCCTGAGGAGCACATGCAGGGATTCTTTGGGTTCTTTGCAAAGCAAAGGCTTCAGCCTGATCTTGACCCAACTTTTTGTCTTGTCTGTTCAACCTCAGAACTGTGGGGTTGAATTTGGAGCAGAATCTGGTGCTCCCCTTTGAATCAAAAATTTTAAAATACCAAACCAAAGCAAAAACACACAAAAACCCCAAACAAACAAACAAAACCCAAACAAACAAACAAAAATAACCCCAAAATAAACCAACACAAAAACCAAAAAATCCCACTAGTTTGGGTTTGGGAACAGCAGTCTTCTTTTTAAGTCTTTCTTAATCTGAGAAAAAAACAAAAAAAAAAAAAAAGTCAAGTGGAAGTGGAAGCTCTTCTGGTTAGATGTTGTTAATATTTCATATATGGTCTATTAATCCCTGGATTGGCCCTTCTGAGAGCAAATCATGAGAGGAAACTTAAGGATGAGATGGAACCAGTTGTGTGCAGCCAGCAGCCTTCCAGAGCTACTGCATCCCAAGGCTCTTGCTGCTTCTGTTTACAGCACCACTTTTGGTAGGAATGAGAATTAAGTTTAAGTTCCCATCTTTCTTCCTGCTTCAAATTGCTGTTAAATTTTGGGTTATCAGTGATTTTGCCTGGCAACACAATGCTGAACAGAAGTTATGTTTTCAGGTGGCAGTCACAGACGTGTATTTACTGTTTAAAAATACACTTAGCTCCTTTGCTGTTCAGTGCAGTGACACAGCAGTGATGGGGAGAAGTGGTTGTCTGTTCTTCTTACAGCCTCTTGTACAGAATGAAAGCTGTCTGCTGTGAGCAAGTTGAACAAACGCTGCATGAATTTAATTCATTCTGAAAAGCATATATGGTAAAACACATTTGTTTACTTCATCCTGTGGAATGGGGCCTTTAAGTCTGTTTCTAATTTATTCCAAGTTAGAAATATGAGGTAAATGCAGAAATCATGCATTAATAAAGTCTCTTTATGTTCCCAGCTGGCATGAGAAATAACAGTTGTGGTTCACTGAAAATTACTCTGGGCCACCAATTTTGATGTGATCTTAGGTTTTATTTTCAGCCATGCAGGAATTTTCCTGTGATGCTTTCTTTTTTTGTGTTTTATGAGCAGTTAGTCATTTTGTTCATCCCTGAAGAAGGAGTAAAGAATATTTTTTTTTTTTTTTTTTTTGTCAGAAGACAGCATTAGCAAAGCCAGTGTTTATCCAGTGTTTATCACCAGTGGAAGATCTAGTAAAAATAAATACATAAAATGAAAGGACACATTTGCAAGTAGTTATTTATGGAGCAGTGTTGGCAAATTATTTGAGTCTGCCTAGCAGCAAAATTTATCAGCCAAAAAATAGCTTTTTTTTTCTGAGATACTTTCTTTTGTGCTTACCATCAACCTTGTTTCTGATCTCATTCCCCTTCATTTCATCTCTCCATAGAACATGCATCCCTCCACTACTTGTTTCTCTCCATCTTTTTCTCACTGTGCTATTCCCTGTTTTCTAGTGTTGTCTAGCATCTTTATTTCTCCACTTTACATATTTTTCCTCTTCTGAATCCTATCTGTTCCATGAATTCCAGAAATCCTGTGACTACCATATTTGCAAACTGACATTGCCAGAAACAAAGTTCTGCTTTAAGCTGTAACTTGACAGTGCTCATGTATTTCTATTTTCAATAGAAGCTGTTATGCCTTGTCAGTTTGTACCATATTTTGTGAATGTACTTGTTCCTATTGTGGAATATGGAAGAGAAGAGGAACATGATTAGCATGCAAATTGACCTCTGAAATATGAAAATGTACAAGACCAGAACCTCATTTTCAATATTTTTTTGTATTTTTACTGGAAATAGAGAGCATCAGCTAGGAAAAGAGACAGTTCCATACTAAAGAGAAAATATTGTCTAGTCATTAAAATGTTCAATGATTTTTTACTTCAACGTGACCTACAGAGTGAGGGTTTTTTACATATAGCAGAGCAAGATAGTTGTTAGAAAGTCTGTTTTGCTTTATCTCATTGCTCCTTTCCTGTGGTCACCTTCTTCTATTCTTTCTGTTCTTTCTTCTGTTCTGTTAGAACATGGACATAGGCACCTACTGCATCCCCCCAAAAGCTCCTTAAAGGTACAAGATTAAGTCCATTGTTTTAAACATGTTTGACATGGTTCTTTCCTCTCTCCTGAAGGAGGAAATTTTCCTGATTGGCATCTTCATTGCCATCCTTATAATGGCTGAGCCTAAACCTGCATGGCTAATGATAGGTTGTCCTTTCTGAAACAATTCTCAAACACTCCAATACTCATCTCTGAAGTCAGGGCCATGCGAGAGTCAAGGGTTGTTTGGTCCCCCAGCATTTCATTCTGCAGCTGCAGCCATGAATGCCATGGGCAGTTATTTGTCTTGCTGTCAACTTAATCATTGTTATTTGAAATCATTGTCTGACTTGAGCTGTGTGACCTGTAGTATTCTCCTAAAGGTCTCTATGCAATTCTTTTTCACTATTTAACTTGAAAATACAATCTGAGCATCAAAATATTATTTCTCATGGGGCAGTTGGTGAAGCATGCTTTTGTTGTTCTTCAATATGTCAAAACAGACAACAGAATTATGAAAATAGCTCAAAACTTGTCTACCTTTGCTGTCAGGGAAGTCAGGATTGAAACTCCCTTTTGTTTTTCCAGCACTTCCAGAAATGTCACACATCTGAGCCAATACTGTTAATGAATGCCACCAAGTTCCACTCAGAATCCTTATTTCTTGTGCTATTTTATTGCTGAATGAAGTAAGGGATACATTTTCCCCCAAGAAGGAAATTCCAATATATATATAAGCTGAAAACTTTTAGGAAAATAATTTCCTGGAGAGGAAAAATCTCCAAAACTTCTCAAATAAATATGCCCAGCATTTAGTTATCATTCAACAAAATGACATGGTATTTATTTTTCTTTTTTTTATTGGATTATGCTTGCCTACCTAACAATATTTTTAAAATGTGGCTTGAATTCTGCAAACATTCATTCCTGTTCAATAAGACTGGAACGTTTCTTATGCATTGATTGCACTTCTCTCTAGCTTTACTCTAGGTTTCTCACACAACCTTGGCAAGTGGCTTCAGCTTTCTCATCATAAATTCCCCATATGTAAAATGAATAGAATCATTCTTACCCCAGGGGGATCCTTGTGGCTTAGTTCAACAATGGGAGTAAAGGACTAAATAGAGAAAGGCACTGTGGAAGTTTGGAATATCACTACAGCTGTGAGTCTATAGGCATTCAGTTGTCACAGACCAGAGGACGAGAGAACTCAAATCAAAGCCACAGTGCAAATTTCTATAAATGCAATCTACATCTGGAGTGAGAAGCAATTCCTACATTATGTTCCCCAAAGAAATATTTACTCAGCTGCAGAATATGTATTGTTTTAGCAAACATCAAAAATTATGGGAGTTTATAGCACTCTACTGCAGTAACCTAATTAACTCACTGTTGATGAAATATTTCAGATGCCAGAACCAAAATAATTATATCTGTAGTCTCAGCTGAGGACAGTATGCTGAGAAATAACACAGGGTCAGTTCTTAGGCTAGGGTTAAATTGCACAGATTTGTTGATTTTGGTGGAGCCACACTGATTAACTGCAGCTGAGGGACTGGTCTGCCCCGTTTCAGCTGGAAGCTAAGAGAGAGTTGGGCTTTCAAAAAACAAGCTCAAGTCTTTAAAGTCAGAAAGGTTATACTTTTCACTAGCACTGAGTTTTGCAGAATATGCTGCACTGGAGGAGAAATTCTGGTTCTGAAGTGTGGGTGAAATTCTGTGTCTGTTACTTTGTCCCTTGGGTTGATTAAACTTGGAATATAACTAGCAGAGTATGCTGGTAATTATTCTGTTTATTCATCTTCAATGTATATTGTGGGGTCTACTGCCTTAGTTGGTTGTTTTTTCTTTTAATAAATTCAACATAACATGCTATCAAGTATTGAGTGCATTATGATTATCTTGCAATATACACTTAATCTAATGCTAAACTATGCCAGAGCATACGTTTTGATTGAGAGGAAAAAACTCAAAATCCAGCCAGGATATCTCAGATTCTGATGGAGATCCCTGATGTCTCAGGCTCCTTGGGAGTGAACTTGACCAAACAAAACATAAAAAGGACAAAAATCTGGATACAGGTCAGGAATTTCTAACAGTTAAGTTTTTTTTTTTTTTTAAATTGCTCCAAATGACTTTATGTTATGAAATGTTGGCTAGGGAGCAATTGCCATGCATGATTTAGGAACCAAGTCTGAGAGCGCTCAACACAGATAAAACACTGTACAACCTGAGTCATGACTTTATCACCTCTTTGCTTGCTTAGCATTTGGTGTGAAAGCCTCAAAAGTCAACTTCCAACTTTTACACCTTCTGGGCCATTGTTTGTCAGAACACAAGAACTTCAGAAATACCAATAGAACATTTTATTTCGTTGTGTTGGACTGCCGTCTCTCATCTCCCCAATTCAGTCCTTAGCTGTTCTGCCAAGGACTCAGATAATTTATTTGTTTGTACAACTGTGATATTTTATAGGATTACTTCACACTATTAGGGAGGTTTATATCTCTCGAATATTAAGTGATTTACTTCAAACTCAATCAAATTGCTGTTATGAAAATTTGCAGAAAAATAGAAATGCACACTTAAGTACTGTTTTTCCCAGGAGCGATTTAGGGGTGGAGCCCAGGACTCTCCTGGCTACCATGCTTCATTGCCCTTCATCAATTCAAGTGCCCCTCATTCAGCAATTTTTTTTTTTTTTTGTTGGGTTGTGGTTTTTTGGAGGGTTTTGTTTGTTTGTTTCTTTTTTGGGTTTTAATTTTGCATTTCATTATGTATTTGCTGACTAAAATCTCTCAGCATTGTCTTATTTTCTGTTATTTTATGATGTTAGAATATTTGCCACACCTCTTCCAGTGGCAGGCTTTTCAGGTGACACCTCCTTATGGCTCTTTTTCTTTCAATGGAAGAAAGGACTAGGGACTTTCTAACAGCTACAGAATTAGCCCTTAGACAAAGGTGTTAATAGTGCCTTTTTTCCTTGTAAAGTATATCTAGGAATGTGGACCAGCTAGTAAAATAAACACCCCCTGTGTTCTTTGGCTTAGGATGTGATAACATCAAAGTCTCATTTATGGTTCTGTTTGCCTGGCGTCACTTTGTTCATGGGGCTAATTGAAGTTGTCTGGGGATAAATATTGGTTAAAAAGTGGAAAGATCAATGAATGTATTTACTGTAAACTGCTGTCACAAATTTTACCTTTTGCTGCAGTTAGCAGGCAGACTTTGTGTGTAGTGGGGTATGAATGGGCATGGAGATTTACACAGGCCAGTCGTAATGCTAATTCTATCAGTATTTTAGAAGATATTGAGCTTTTGATGGGATCTTTTCATATTTTTTGGCTATCAGGTTTCAGATACAGCATAGAAATTGGTAGTATGTGGAATGTGGTGTCTTATGCTCCTGTGGTATCATTCTCATTGGCTCTATAGGCTTGGAGAAGAGACTTTTTGTGGTTCTTTCATACTTTGGTGTGCCTCAGTTTTTACAGTTGTTGTGGCAATAATCATGGGGAAAGGTATTTCCTTGCTTTTAAGCCTCCCACTCTTCCCCTGTGGCCACAGTGCTGTTCAGCCCTGATGCAAAGGCTGTGGCAGTCTCCCAATACCTCTGTGTGTGATGGGCATTCAGGAATGGAATTCCTGCCCCATCCACCCAGTTCTGTTGTGTAGAGACCTGCAGAGATGGGTATGATGCTCCAGCGAGAAGAATGTAGGACTGAGCTCCAGTGTCCACCATAGGCCCTAGAGTTGTCTGGCAGCACCTCGGTGATAGTAGAGGGAATATGGGGCTGGTTTCAGGAGCGCTGCTGGTCACAGAAATGGGTACAGGTACTGCTTTAGTACAGCCTGGTTTTAGGGAACAGGGGAGCCACAGGGGTGGCTCCTGTGAGAAGCTGTTGGAAGCTTCCCATCATGTCTGGCAGAGCCAATCCTTGATGGCTCCGAAGATGGACATGCTGCTGGCCAAGGCTGGGGCAATGACAGAGGCTGATAATGCCTGTGATGACATATTTAAGAAGAAGATCAAAACAAAGTCATGGGGTGTTTTGCTTCTCGCCAGAGAAGAGGAGGAGGTAGAATATGTGAGGGAAACAACATGGAGACACCACAGTCAGTGGAGAAGGAGGGGCAGGAGGTGCTCCAGGTGCTGGGGCCGAGATTCCTCTGCAGGCCGTGGTGAAGACCATGGTGAAGCATGGTGAAGGCCACAGTGAGGGCCATGGTGAGGCAGCTGTGCCCCTGCAGCTGTGAAGATCCATGGGGGATGCAGAGATCCACCCATAGCCCATGGGGATCCACAGGGGATGCAGAGATCCACCCACAGCCCATGGAGGAGGAGGTGCCCATGCCAGAGCAGGTGGGTGCCTGGAGGAGGCTGGGATCCAGTGGGAGACCCAGTGGAGGGAGAGGGCCCTGCTTCCAGGCTGGAGCAGCCTGTCCTTGGAAGACTCTGCCCCATGGGAAGAGACCCACGTTGCAGCAGTTTTGGGAGGACTTTGTGCCCGTGGGAAGGACTCACATTTGCAGCAGGTGAGGTTTGGCTGCTGCTCATGAGAGGACCCACGCTGGGGAAGTTCACAGAGAACTGTCTCCTGTGGGAGGGAGCCTACAGCCTTACAGGGGAAGGACTCCTCTCCCGGAGCAGCAGAAGAAAATATCAGTGATGAACTGATCAAAATCCCCATGCCCTGTCTCCCTGCTCTGTCAGTGGGAAGACAAGAGGGGCTGGGGGGAAGAGAGAAAATGTTTTAGGGGCTTATTTTACTTCTCATTATCCTTCTTTGATTCTGTTAATAATAAATTTCACTTTGGAACTTGAGCCTTGAAATATTTCTCCCAGTCCTTATGCCACTCATGAAGCCTTTGGTAATTTTTTTTTCCTTTCCCTCCTTTGCCCAGCTATGGCAGGGGAGGGTGAGACTGTGGTGGGTGCCTGGTGTTGGGCCAGTGTCAAAGCACACCAGTACACCATGGCTTTCACTACACAATCCCAAAACTTGGCTGTTCACAAGTCTGAGTCTTCCTATGCTGAGCTTGCTTTAGCTTCTCATTTAATATTTAACATGTCAGCGTACACAGGCTGAATGTGAGTATACTTGAAACCAGGAGTGTGAACATGCCAGGCTTTTCCTAATTTTGGAAATGTTTAGATGCACATAAATTACACATTTCTTTTAATTGTTGCATTATTTAATACATCTTTTCACTATTTGCTGTGTATTTATCTGTTTTTTAAATGCATTTCCAACCAACGTATTTTCTGCCATTGAGCTCCAGTGGCTACTCTGTGTATGCAATTATCATATTTTTCAAAATGAAGTAAGTATTGAAATATATTTCTCTCAATGCTTGCCTTTCCCTTCAGCTGCACCAACAGTAGAATTTGTTATTAGGCAAAACATATTGACCTTCTTGTCACTGTGTTTTTGCATCTCCCTCCCTGATTGCACCTAAGCACTACAGCTGGATATCCATATTCATATTGCTGTACCACATGAAAAATAGTCCATCTGCATAGACTTAGCAGTACATTCCCACCTAAAGAGAGCTTTAACCCATCCATCAAACCTGGGAATACACTTTCCATAGTAGGAGTGATACATGGTGTTGTTCTGGGTATGTCATTTCAACATTCCCTGTAAAATGAAAACTCAGAGAGTGGAATCTGGGAGAATTAAAGAAAACAGCCTGTAATTCCAAAGAAATGAGGATCCAAAGAGATTAGGCTACACAATGAGCAGAAAGAAAAGTCTGAAATGTTACATTACACCAACAGAATTTAATTAATGGTTCAAGGAATTGATCATCCTGGTAAGCCGTTCAGAGTGAAAAATAAATAATGAAGTATCAGTAATTAAAAACAGTGTTCAAAATTAGTTGCCTTGCATTTCTGATGCATTTTTTTTATCCTCACAGTAAGATATAGTCTGCCTCTGAAATGTGCCTGGTGATAGCTCTTTGTGCCAGGAGAGGAGCTGGAAAACAAAAAGACCGCCCCAGGGAAAGTTCCCATGAACATTTGGGAAGGGGGAGTGTGTTTGCTTCAGCTGGCCAGATAATCACAAACTGGGGACTTGTCCATTCTTCCTCCAGCAGATTCCTATTTCCCACGTTTTTCCTGATGCAGTGGGATGAAGCTATGGAGGTGTAGCAACTGATACTCTGCTGGCTGTGAAAAATTGGTGTGGGACACAGGTGGAACAAAAAGCACTTTCTGCTCCCTCAAAACAAGTCCCATGGAGCTCACAGGGCAAAGCCAGGCTGCCTCTCTTGGTTTACTTCTAAAGATTCAAGTGTATTGGCAAAGTTTTTGAACATCCCTGGGTGATTCAGTGTATTAACCTGCTGAAAGCCAGCGGAGCTGAAGGACGAAGGTCGTTTGGGCACTTCTGAAAATGTTATGCTGTAACATTATTCTCAAAGATCAAAACCCCAAATTGGTTGCACCAGCTTAAATGAAATAACCACCGCATGCCAATCTTCTCTTAAATCACTTTTGCTCTGGGGCATCATCTGTTGTGGTCAGAAGAAATCTTGCTTATTTCTCATGCTGGAAATTGTACAGTAAGGGTCAAAATCTGGTCAGGCTCACCAGTGTCACAGTTTCAGCTGAGTTGATTAGTACATGAATTAATCTTGCTAGCAGCAAAAATGAATCTAACTTATTTTGAAGTATTTGGCAGTGACAAGGATGCTGGAACCTCAGTCTGTTTTGATGTAGCAAGAAACAGCTCCTGTGTTTCAGAGCTGAAATTCACATACTTTGGATGTGAGCCCACAGTCAGTGGCCATCTATTAGCAAGATTGCTGCTCAAGGCAAAGCTGCCTTAGTTCAAAAACTGGTTTGAACTAAACTCAGGGAAAATAATTCAGAGTTTTGGATTTCTTAGAATCACAGAATGTTTTGGGTTGAAGGGGACCTCAAAGATCACCTCGTTCCAACCCCTGCTGCTATGGACAGGGACATTTTCCCCTAGACCAGGTTGCTCAAAGCCTAGAGAAGAGAAGCAGAAGGGAAGAAAATCCTTCCCACAAGGCACAGCCAGACTGGATCTTCACCCCACCTCCAGCCACCAGATCTGTACATTAAGTCCCTGTACATCCTTCTCCACGGGAGATTATTCAGCACAGAACCATCTCTTCATTTCCTTGAGCGTATGCAGTTAGGGAGAGAGAAAAAAAGGAGAGAGAAATTTTATACATTTAAAAAATATAAGTACTTCTATATTATATAAAATATAAATCATATAAAATACATTACACTTTTATAATATATTACCTATAGATACATAATAATTTATACTTAAACATATTTGTGTATATATACTTACACATGGGTTTGTAGCTGTCTTTGCAATTCTTGCAGTAATTTTGGTTTAATCACAGGGGATCTCTATTATGAATTATACTACTTATGGAAAGAGGGGTTTGGCTCTTTTTTTTTTCATTACATTGGATTTTTTTTCATTACACTGCACAGCTATTTCTCAGGTACGGATGTGTGCTCTTACCAAATTAGTGGTTTGCACCCAAATTAATTAAGGATGACTTTCCTTACTGTTTCCAGAGGAAGTTAATAAAAAATATTTTCTCCTTTTTGCATGTTTTACACCTGAAGGTGCTGAATCAGAATCTACTATGGTCATAATAGTTTATAGCAGCAAGGCAGAAATGTCCTATATAAATATAGTTATAACAACTGCCTCATATATCTGCAGAGCTTTAGAAGGGTTCAGCTGATGTTTTATTTACTAATGACATGATGAAAAAGCTTATAGAACATTAATAATGCTGAACACTTTAACCCTGTGAAATGTCTCAGGCTAATTGCCTTGAAAAGTGGATTTTTCAAACCATTTTTCAGAACAAAAAGCTCCTTTTTTTAATGAAGTTAAAGGAAATACTTAAGGACAGTAAACCATAAGGTACCTGTTGGTCTATAAACCTATGGTCTCATATATGTGTGGTGCTGAGCATGGAGAGTTGGGTGCACGTGGGTGCAGGGGCAGGTGGTCACACAGGGACCTTTGCAATCATTCATCATTACTCCATAACAAGCAAAGAGGTTTGTTGGTTCATGCCCAACACCTGACCAAAGGTGTCTGCACCTTTGCATTTCTGTACACGCAGAATCCCCTCCAGAATAAGCTGCACAGACCTTCCATGATGTTTTATTCACAGTATTACAGAGTATTTAAACGCTGCCTTTCATAAATATGTATTAGATGTGTTTGTGTTTTCCAATTTATTATGTTAGGTAGGGAATATCAGTGCTGCATTTTAAAAGGAGCTATTTCCTTCTCTGTGCATTTGTCTTTATATCCTCAAAGAGAAAAAATAATTGTTTTAACTACCTTGCTTCCCACACAGTGCCAGGGATGTGTTTAGTGACATTGTTTGGTATTTAATTAAAATAAACAAAGAAAGGAGAGATTTCCCTAAGGAAAGAAGTTGACTAATTGAGACTTTTCCACAGTAATTCAGAGTATTAAAGCATTAATGATTTTATAAAACTGTCTTTTTGACCTGCCTAGGTTCAGGTATGATTAGAAGCTCCTGTCACTGGTTCTGGCTTGTCCGTATAGAAAAAAATGTGGGTGTTTCCATAATGCTCCACTTTAAGCATGCTGTGTAATAAGTGGGCCTGAATAAAACTTATGGGATTCTTGTGCTGCCAGTTACTGTTTCACTTACAAATGCCAGGTGCTGGGAGGGAAGAGTTACTGTGCTCAGGTGAGGAGCTAGAAGTTGTTAACTTGCATTAACTTGATCACCTTTCTTAGCTCTAACCTAAATTTTAAAATGTAAAATCCCAGCCTCAGCAAAAAGCATGGTGCTTTATGACTGAAAGGAACTCACAAGTAAATCACCTCTCACCTGCAGAGGATACCTTCAGCAGGAAATGGTGAGGCCCTCAAAGGTCTCCAGATTCTCAGAGTACAACTTTCTGCTCCCCTCCAGCCCCAGTCCCATGGTGGCTGTGAACCTTGAGCTGTCACTGCTCCTGCTAACTGAGGGGAGAGAGAATCAATGTTCTTAGGGCTGGCATTTGGAATTCTTCCCTTGGCTATCCCTTCTGACCCTGGCAGGATCCATGATGCAAAAAGCAGGCTAGAGCTAGTCTGCATGTATGCCTAAAGGGTCTTTATCCAGTCTTTGTAGCTGTATTTTTAACAGCCTCTCAGGTGTGGGCTATAGGCAATGTTCCTTGATCCATTTTGGTCAGGATTTTTGTTGTACCATGTCTTTAAGAACTTCCATTTCTTTTGATTCTTATGTTTTTTAAATACCCATTTCATTTATTTATTTCATTTATTTAATACCCAGACTAATACATATGCATTTAAGTATTTTTTATGTACTAAATATATCCCCAAATGGGAAACTATTTCCCTTATGGAAAATCACTCTAAAATATAAGTAATGGTAATATTTCTGCAGAGATATTTTTTAAAAATGAAGGAAAAAGTGTTATGTCCATGGCATAGAAAACATAAGATGGTTCAAAACTGTACGAAAAGCTTGTCATCCTCTGATAAATTCTTCATGTTTTCAGACTATTTTCCTATTCCACTGGATTAGTTTCAGCTAAAGGCATCTAGAGGCATATTCTTTATAGGAACTGATGAGATTATTTAACCGGTAATTTCTATGTTGTAATTATACATAATTAATTTTTCATGCAGAATGCTTAACTTTTTTTTCCTAAAACGCATCTGATAATTTTTATCAGAATTCAGCATTTCTGGAAAAGACTAATACAAGCAAGTGATAATGAAGTATGTGGTTTCTGTGGATATTTACTAGATCTGTGCAGTCATTGTCCTCGAAAACAATCACATTTAATAGTGAATATGGCACTTTCTAAATGCTGCTTTTGTAAGAGGATACTGCATCACACAGTATCTGTGGGTCAGGTGCTTCCTGCTCTTGGCACATCAGTGCTCCTCATCAATAAAGTGTCTGAGAATCATCCTAATGGATTTTGAATGTATTTCCACTTTTAAAAGTTAAGTTAACTTCTGAAAGTTAATAATCTGGACTTTCTCCTGTAGGAGCTAGGAAACAGTGATTCCCATTTTCTCTCTAATAATGATCCACAAATATAGATGCTGCTGAGTTTCTGTTTCAGTTTTCTAATATATCCTATTTACAGTAATTAGAATCCTTCTGGATGTTTTAGATGGCTCTTGTCTTCTGTTTTGTATTTCAAGAAATTGATGATAAATGGCCTTTAGATTCTTTAGCATCGATTAATTCCAGTTCTAATGAGCTGTTAAAAGAATAAGTGCAGTAAACTGTTTGTCACCGCTAACAAGGAGAGAGGGCTGATTTTTGAGAGAAGTTAAACTAATTGACTTAAAAATAGTAGAATGGCCCCTGTGGGTGGCAGGCTACCAGCAATCTTTTTTTTTCTTACTGAAGTCTGAACTTCTAATATGTTTGTACTACTGCATGTGCATAATCTGCCCTTTTCATTAATTATTGGTTCTGTAGTGGCTTTAGACGAGGGTACTGAAAGTAATGCCAATCTTCCAGTTAGCACCTCTGAGACATGGCTTGATTTGAAGATTAAAGTAACTCCATGCCAGTGGAATTTCTAATAACTATTAGCCTATCCAAATATTGCTATTTTTGTATGGAAGATGACTAGATTCCAACCTTCATCCATACGACTTTAATGGAACTGTGCCAATTTAGATCCATTTAAAATCTGTAGCATTGTTTTAGTTTTTCTTTGTTATTTTGCACTGTGGAAGCAATGCTAACTTGCATATTTTCTGCTCTAGTAACTTGACATGCCATATGCATTCTTATACCCCTGCGATTGTAGCAGGGGACAAAAAAGAAGATAATCTGATTTTTATTTGACTTTTAATCTTACCTGGTTCTCTGCTTACATTTCTGTAAGTCAGTTGTCCTGACTGTGTGTTTGTTTATATATTAATAAGATTCGTGTCTCTTCAGGTTGATGTGACACTTGAAAATGCACTCTGACATCTTAAAACAAAAGTTTCCTGTGTGGTTTAAACCTCAGGGACCTGTTTTCAAAATGAGAAAACTGCACTGCAAATTTCAGAATTGTGCCAAGCAATTGTACCACAAGGATTACACAAGCCATATCAGTTAAGTGATAAAATAAACTTTATTTGTGCACTTTGTTACATGGAGTCAGAACTGGCTAGGATTTAGCCTGCTTTCTCAGCCTGGAGTACCAAACTATAGGTAGCTCATGTGTTTCACTGCCCAGCTGTTGGGTAAAAATAGTGCATTTTACAGAGGAACTAGAGTAAATATCAATAAATATAATTACAGAATTTTTCTGATTTTCTACATTTAAATGCTGAATTTCTGAATGTTAATTTACAGCATTGGGATGCATTTAGTAGCTCACAGCCTGGATGCTGATTTCTTCTTGGAAAAGTCAGAGGCAGATTGCCTGCAGTGGCATAGGAATCCAGACACCAAAGCAAGGCTAGGAAGACTGAGGATGCTGTTTGTGTCTCATTATCAGGAATTCATTTTGGAATGATCGTGAATCAAAAATTCATTTTAATTGTCAACTGATTTTTCTGTTGGATGGGGTTCTCATCAACCTAATCTAGTGGAAGGTGTCCCTGCCTATGGCAGTGGAGCTGGAATGGGATGTTCTTAACACCCCTTCCAACCCAAACCGTTTGATTCTGTGTAAATGGTAGGCAGGCTCTTTTGGCCTATGTGTTTAGAAGTGTAAAATCATAATACTTACTTGTGAGCCAGACTTACAAAGTTTCCTAAAACACTACATTTGGCCCACATGGTTTCAATCATAGCAGTTCTAGCAGTTCCCTTTCCTTTGCCTTGGATCAGACCAGGGGGTCAGGGAATATGTTTTGGAGGCAGTGTGCAGTAGGACCATACCCAAGCCTGTTTGCCTTTTAAGCAAATTTAAGCGCATGCCTCCCAAGTACCTCTTTGAAATATTACTCTCAATTTAGCTCTTTGCTGCAGGTGTCAAGCAACAAATTTCAGATCCCACTTGTGCTGACATTTGCTCTTGGGGAGAAGGAAATTAGATTTCTACTAGTCTGAAACCTGAAACAAATGTTAGAACTGAGGGCAGTTTGTTTGAGCCGCAATTTGGAAGGATGCAAAAATATCGAGGTTGGTAGCTGAAGCTGCTTTTTCCCCTTCTGTGCAGGAAAGCAGAAATGATTCCTTCTTTATCCTCAGATTTTCTTTTTTTTTCTCTAATGTGTGAAGTAAAAGGAGGGAATTTTATGATTGTAAATCCACCCTCCAGGATTACCTGATCTTTTCACTTCTGCATCTGGCTGACATTGGTGCAGATTTTCCTTCCTTTCTGTGCAGCTTAGCAATAGAGGCTGAGGAAGAGGTTTTCCCCAGCGTACATGGAAAAAGTTCCTTACAAGTTGGGGCCATTTTGGTGCTGGAAGAGAAGCACAGAAACCACGGATATGCAAAGAAGCTGCCCAATGAAATAAGGGCAGTGCGAGTCACATCAGCGAGTCCCCGGCTCCCAGCTCTTTCAGGGACCACATGCAGCCCAGTCCTTCATGAACACATCCCTGTGTGGAAAGAGAGGGGTTCAAAGTGCCCCAGGACTCCCAGTCTCATGACAGATTTCTTCTTGCCTATGCAGGGAGCACCTTAACTGATCTAAGGGAAAGGAAGCTATGAGCAAGCCAAGCTCCTCTCTGGAGCAAGCAAGAATATCTCATGGGTGTGCTTGTCATATGCCAGAGCTGCACTATGTGTGCTAGCAAAGAGTGGGACCACACTTCCCTCTGTAAAGAACAGCTCTTTTCTGTGTTTATTGATGTTCTTAGTTTATTTATCAAGCCATCTGCCAGGTATGATGTGAAGATTTTATGTTATGAATTACAAGTTCTCTTCTTTCCCTCATATCGAAGAGAACAGTATAGCTGCCCAAAACTAGGGAACGGGAGGAATACATCCTGCTTTTGTTTAAGAGGAAAAATTGAATGAAAAAGAATTAGAGAAAATGTTAAAAAAGCCTGTCCATCCTCACATGGGTCCTTTAAAGCAGTGTGAAACTTCATTGATACTGTTTATTCTCTGAGAATAATTGCTCCATCCAGCTTGTACTTATGGAATCAGAGAATAGTTTGGGTTGGAAGGGACCTTAAAGCTTATGTAGTTCCAACCAATCTGCCCTGGGTAGGGATACGTTCCACTAGATCAGATTGCTCAGAGCACTGTTCAGCCTGGCCTTGAACAGCACTTGTCAGGTTGGAACTAGTCTACAATACTTTGAATGTTAAAAAGCAAGTCTGGTCCCAAAACTGAGGAGTCTGGGGTCAGTTATTTGACCCACAGAGGTATGAATGTCAGAAATCTCTATAGTACATAGGTACCAATATTTTCTTCCCATCCTAGGGGCTTATTTTCATAAATCCACATTTCTGCCAGGAAATTTAAATATTCCATTTTTCTTTGCCTGTTGAAATTCATTATACTATATTTTCAGTAAAATACACAGCATAATGTATGTTTTGGGTTTTTTAGTAGCTACTGTAATTAGTCCCCAGCCACAGGCTCAGAGCAGGCGATTAGAGAGAACATAAGCAATGGATCTTTAAATGTTCTTTAACTGTTGGGAAAAGGCAGACATACATTTCTGTGGTACCAAAAGATGGCAGAATTTTCTGGACTTAGCCAGTGAACAAATGTGACGTGTTTATTCAATGACACTGCCCTGGATATTGCTTCTGCCATTTCTGTTTCTGTATCATTTTTTGAAACTGTCAAAAATCAGTGGTTTGTCTCTTGAACTTAAATATACTTTTGAAGGCAACTGATCAATACTGGAAATTTACTCTTTTTTATTTCTTTGGTTGACAAAAGCTAGAACTTAAAAAAAAAAAAAAAAAAAAAAAAACACCAAAAAAAACCAAAACCAACCCCCCACCAACATCCTTTAACCAGTTTGGATTTGCATCCTCACATGGTGATAAGCTTATTCTTTATGATCTATATGAGGATGACCAGAATTTCCTGGAATATATTGGACAAACAGAAAATACCAAGAATTCGTGAGAACTCTTCTCTGCCTAATTTGTTTTTATGGACTGAAATTGGCTGTGGACACTTGTTCATGACTGCCATCCAAATCTCCAGCAGCTTAGGAAAAACAATCAAAAGCACCAAAGGAAGCAGCTTGTTAGAGGTAGAATTTCTGAAAACACATCAAAAAAGTCCTTCAAAATAATTCAGAATCTTTTGAATATCAGGTGAAATTGCCATAGTCCTCAGAGGAGCTGCAGAAAGAGGAGATAGCAGAATTATTTTTTTTATATTATTATACTCTAGGAGGGTGATGTATAAATATTTGTTCCATCTTTCTTTGACCTTGTGGTGACTTTTAACAGAGTATCATCCATAAATAAGGAATTGATCTTCATTTAATTTAATAACTTATTTTCAGGGGGTATGTTTTCTGGTCCCTTGCAAATGGATATTAAAATATTTTGGCCTCTCAGCCTAGTGCATCCATGTTACCAGCATTGCAAGAGTATAGACACAAAAAAATATGTAGGGTTATTTTTGATGTATTTTCAGTACCTTATAATTATGGGTGACTTCACATCAAATGTCACAGACTTATTTTAAGTGAAATAGAGCAATCTAAGAAACCTCAGAAGAGTGATGCAGGATGCTTTTTAACAGAGATAATAATGTGGTGACCAAAGAGATAATGAGCCCAGTAATGCTACCAGCCAATATCAGAGTGAATGAGCTGCAGACAAGGTGAGTGAGATACATACATCCAAAGCTGCAGAAGCACAACTAATCCATAGGCTGAGCATCAAAATAACCCCTCAAGTGACTTCACAGCCCTGGAACTGCTGTAAGGAGTCCTACTGGTTAAACCCCAAGGTTTAATCTTCTTCTGTGTGTTCCTCCAGACTAATTTGTTTCTTGTCCCTTTTTCTAGTACTTTTTTTTTTTTTTTCCCATATGCCCACTTTGGACACCACCACCTGGCTTTCCTAGTAGGGATGTGGAGCCACATCTGCCTGTGGTCCAGATCATACCAGGCACTAACAAAGCTTAGCAAGCAGAACATCCAAAATGGGGCATTAAGGTCATCTTAAAACTCTTCCATTGTGCCTCCTTGAGAAGAATGGTAGTAGAACATGTTCTTTAGGCATCTCTCTGGTGCAGGGAGCTAAAGCACTAGAAAGACAGATTACTAACTTCAGGAGACTGGAGAACTTCAGGAGTCCTTAGTGAGAAGTTGGATATAAACCTGTTTATAAGGCATGTTTGGAGGAAAGTTACAGATGGAAGGTGACTGTTAAGCATTTTGAGGTAAATTGATCTATTAAGAGTACTTCAGATGATGAAAGTAACCAACACACTGAGGTCTGACTGCTTTAAAAGTCAGGGGAGTCACAAGGCAGTGGCAGGATTACAGCTTGGACAAATAGGGATGGAACAAGACTTTGGGGGATGGAGTAGTGCTATGAGCAGCTTCCTTGAAAGAGAAAGGACTACTTGTAGCACACAGTCAAGATTTAGGAAGAGTATTTCTTCTTCCAAGGAGTCTTGAGGGGCTAGAAAGAGTAAGGGATAGGTAAAAGGTAAAGTTGAATGAGAAAGACTGCAGTGCAAAATGCCCAAGAACCAAGGGTTGCAGCAGATTAAGTAGGGGGTGGGCGGACAGGGGTGGAAACCCGGCTCACCCAATGGGGACAAACCATAGAGAAATGACATAGATTATAACAACCAGTGGTAACATAACAGAGGTGTGTAAAGAGTCCTGGGACAAATAGAAAGGCTAAGGTGGGGTGATTGATACAGAACTTTCAGGAAGAAAGCTGGGGGTGGTTTCAGGATTGACACCCCGACAAGGAGTGACCAACCCTGATTGATGGGACTAAATAAGGAGAAAACAGGGAGAGGAGATTGACAGGTAACTGGGGATCTGGGTGGCGGGAACTTTCAGGGTAAACAATTGGAGCAAACCACTGTGAGGGGGAAAATGGGGAACTACAAGGAACAAACCTAACTAACATTACTAAAACCCCTGACTAAATCAACCCAACCTACAACAGAAGACCTTGTGCACAGGGCAGCCCCATCACACACATGACTGTGCTGTGCTGGAAGGACCACATGCCATTTGTGTTGCACATGCAAGGAGCTGTTAATCGAGACACCTGTAGATCATATCAAGTGTGCATAGCAAGGAGCAGAACATTGCTACTTATACTTAATGCTACTTAACATGTAAATTTATTCACAGAGCCAAAAATGTTGTGAATATATTTTTAAGTTAATACTTCAAATACAGGCGGAATGAAGTAAGGAAGAGGTGATGTCATCATATTTATAAGGGCTCATTAGAGAAACGTGTATTTTCATAAAGCATACACCAGATGCCTAGGGAGAAGGCAGTACCTTGAAAAGATAAACATACCTCCAGCATGGTGTTTGACCTTTGCTTTTACTTCTTTCTCCTGAGCTACTTAAAGCCCACTAGAAACTGTCCTCATAAGAATATCACTTGACGGCATATCAAGTGGTTTGCTTACAACAATGGGATTTTAAAAGGAAGCTAAAGTGTAAATCTTTAAACTAAATGAATACCAAAGTTGTTAAGATTATTTTATGAATACTTCTCAGTGAAAGGAGAACACAGCTAGGAGGTGGAAATCTTAACATACAAATGTTAGTGTCTGGAAACTGTACAGAATTATTTAGCCTATTAGCTTGTTAACCAGGTGCTCCTTGCACTTAACCTTATTTTCTAAACTCAGGCCATGCCTAATATTTACCTGCAGGTAATGAGGTAATGCTGTTAGATGTGGAGGACACCTGCTTATTTATTGGACCTCTTCTATTTTCAAGCTTTGGTATTCTAACAGCTTGTCAGAGAGAGACATCTGGAATGTGACTGTTACTGGAGGTGGCTGAAATTACCCGTTAAAGCATTTTTTGTGCAGAAGATGGGTGATTTGTTCAAAATTTGTGAAGGTATCTTATTTTCTTAGTTAAAAGCAGAATTCTTTGGAAGATACAGCCTCCTTTTCTCTTCAGTCCTTTTATGCTCCTTGTTTGGGGTCAGAGACCAGCTTTTGGTATGAGAAATTTTACCTTGTCATTTATAGTGATTTATAGGATGAGCCCTTCTAAAAAGAGACAACACTTTATAATAAGACACCGGTTAAATATCTGTCTGCCCACAATGTACATTTGCCTTCATTACCATATGTAAGCATCTAGGAAACCTTCACGTTTTCCAAGACTTGTAGCCTGGACTTCTTTCACTTTATTTCACCATTCGTAAAATACATCTTATTCTCATTTATTCATCTTTTCCAATCGGTAATTGTGCTCATTTTAGTCAGGGCTGAAAGAAGTCTCAGTACAAAATCATAGCTGTTCTTTTCATCAGCTCAGCCCTTCTTCTGGCACACTGTGCTGCCTTTCCAAAAATATAGCTCTTTTCTGCTCCCCTAATGTGTCTGGAATAGTCTTTCCCTTTGTATGCAGCCTGAGCCCTGTAAACATGGACACGGTAGGAGTCCTTTAATAAATTAGCTGTTAGCACATTCAAAACTTCTAAACGAAGGGGTGTTTGCTGCAGCGAGGGAGGAATTTTCATCAGATCAGAAGTTGTTATCACACAGGGAGTTACAGCTCAGGAAACTGCCACCAGTGTTATTAGCAGCATATCCCTGGCATACCAGGGGAACCCAGAGATCAATGCTTAACCCTTCCACTGCCCTTGTTACTTAATTGGTCATCCAAATGAGAGTGAAAGAAATCCATCCACAGGCACTGTGCAGAGAATCAGAGAGTTTTCTCTAATAACAGAGGTCTCCATCCTCGAAATGCAAGCAATCAAAAGCATTATTTAAGTGCAACAACCTTTGGTACTGAGTCAGATCCAGCGGCAGGAGGTCAGCATGGATACCCCATATCTAGTTTTATTTCCTTCCCTATTTCATAGGCTTTGCACAGCAGTTCTAAACAATATGCCAGTTGCACTGGAGATGATGTAGTTGTTGGAAATAGATTCCTGCAGGATTATAGGTGTGATCACAGTGCCTGACTCTTGAGACCTCTCTCAATAACAAGTCTTCTTATTGATTTGCTTTTGTGTTGAGAAGTGAGGCCATCAGAGGAGATGGATATAGATAAGCACATTTCCACTTTGATGAGGACTGGTTAGAGCCTGCTGAAAATCCCATTGCTTTGGAAGAGAAAAATCCTCTGTTGCTTTCCAAGCTATTAATCTGTTTGTGATTACTTTATTAAAAATAGCTCTGACTGTTCTTATAGCATTGTCATTTATAGGTTTAACCACATAATCATCTCCTGATATTTGCTAGCTCTTTTTGTTCTCTTTTATTTATTTAAATATTTAGCCATCAAAGACTTAAGTGATGCATTCAAATAATGGCCACACGTAGTTGCTTTAACAAGAGAGTCACCAGAAAAATTGCTGGTTTAATACCAGCCTAGGATGACCATTCCCTGTCAGACTGTAAGAAAAGCAGTGTCATATTAGGGTAAACCTCACCACTTTCAGGCGAAATCATGTAAATACCAAGCAGACAGGAGTTCAGCAGCAGAAGACAGGAAAAAACCACAACTATTTCTTTGTAGACTATCCAGCTGTGTGTTAGGTATAATATTCCTAGGAGCGGTTGCCTCTGTAAATGGAAACAGACAGGGGAAACACTGTATGCCTGCCTAACCTCTGCTCATGCTAATGAGAAAATCCTTGGCCTGGGTTCACTCAGTGTTGATGTTTTTCTTGGAAGGCTTGCTGGGCATCTTACATGGTATGTAATGCACAATGTCTGCCTAAATATGCTTTATGAAGTGTTTTGTGTATATCTGTTCTTAGAATTTTGGCGTTGTCTGTTGGGCTTTTATAGAATAGGCCTTGAAAAACAGCCATCCTCCAAAAAAAAAACTACCAGAAAGCAGAGACCCAAACAGCCTCCCAGCACACCAGCTTTGGTAATTCAATACCACCACCCATTCCTTTGCTGTTAAATTGATGCCTTTTGGCCCCTAAAATCATGAGCCAGACAAAAGAAGTAGAAAGGACCCCACAGCTTGAAAACTTAAGCTATTTTGGCCTCTAACAAAAGCCTTTGCTTTGAAAAAGAAAAGATATTTGTGAAACTACTTAAGGAGTTAATTTTCAGGCACTGAAGGCAGCTGGGATACAAAAAAAAAAAAAAAGAACCAAAAAAAAAAAAAAGAAAAAAATAAAAACAAAACAAAAAAAAAAGTAAACTGTGTTAAAACAAGCATTGCAAGACATTTTTTTTCTGTCAAGAAATTAAAACAGTAGCTTGTGGGTTCTGATTCTGATGCAGATTCAGCCAGCGCTGAAGAAGAATGTGGCCCAAGGGCCAACTCCTCCACCCTGCACATCAGCAATGATCTCCCAGTTTAATGCGTGGTTCTGTCCGTTCTTCTTTCCAGGCTTATGTGAAGAGAATTGGGCCCGGGGCTGGGGAGGAGGAGGAATGTGGGGTGTGTGTTCTGCTACCTTTTATTATTGATTTCCCAAAATTAGAAGTCTCTTTCTAATAGAGAGGAGGCTGAAAAGAAATCAATAGTGTTTATCTTACAAGGTATTCAAACTGCATGGGAAAGTGCTGTAATTCACCCTTTCTCTTGTTACTGATTAGTGCAGTGCTGCACAACAGCTCTGGGTTTTAATGCTGTAAATCCCTTAATTATGCACTCCCCAAATATGTTAAAAATAATATAAAAGTTTTAGTCAGGCATTTCTGGCTTTACCTTCCTCCTCCAGTACTCATATTCTGTTTGCAACTCACTACAACTTAACTATGTGATTTGTATTATAAAGATTTTTGAGGGGGGGGGTCATTTCACTTTATTATGTTTCAGCAGAGCTGTGGCATCCACTTAGATATCTTTACTGCAATGGTTTCATGATGAGATCAGATTGCTGCTGTAGATACATCACAATAACAAATAAGAGAAAATTCAGGCCACTTTGCATCGTTTTGATGAGCTGCTGTAGCCTGGCTTCACAGGAGAGAAAAAAAGAAAGAAAAAAAAAGAAGGAAAATTAGAAAATAAAAGAAAAAGGAAAAAAAAAAAAGAAAGGAAAAAAGGAAAGGAAAATGAAAAGGAAAATGAAAAGGAAAAATAAAAAAATTCAATCAAAATAGCACTGAATTATGGAAGATTGAACTTTTTAAACAAACACAACTTGAACATAAAGGAAGTACATTGTTCTGAAAATTATGATGGGGTAAAAAACCCATTAAAACTCCTAAAATCTGTGATTTATATATTTGTCTTATTACAACAGAAATCATGTTTTGGTTCTTCCAATATTTTTAATGGCTACTTTCTGTAGCTTTCAGGCTTCAAAAGCTGTCAGTGGCTCTACAGTTTATTTAAAATAACATTTTATTTTCAAGTTGTACAGATCACTGAAGGAATCCTGTATGCAACACCTCCTGACTCACCAGCTCACCAGAATTGTGGACCCTCAGATCAACCAATTCACACTCACAGGAGTTGGCAACAGGCAATATGATTGAAGTAATTACCTTTGCAGATAAACGCTGATAATAGGTCAGGTTGAAACCTTATATATAGGAAGCCCCACAAAGGCTTCCAAGGCTACAGGCAAGATCCTCTCAAGATTATTTTTGGGTTTTCTTGAGCCTTTTTTGTTAGTGAAGGAAGTTAGGATAGTGATAGCTTTGTGACTGGGAGCTCCAGCTGACTGCAGCTTCTTGGCTTGCTCCATGCCTGGCAGCATTGCAGCAGCAGGTTCTTCATTTCACTGGGATTATTCCCCACTGCAGCATTCCAGGCTCCTGTGAAAGAGGTCTGCAGAGAATTGAAGCCTAGAAACACAGATCTAAGTGTGGATCATCCTACAGCACATGGGAAGAAAAGTGCAGCAGAAAAAAAGCTTATTTCCAGAGCTCTTCCTTCTGCTGCTGCTTCAAATCATCAGAGCTGTTTCTTTGATGTTCCAGGAGAAAATGACCCATTCTACAAAAAGATGGCACCTCCCTTTTCAGTGCAGTAAAAAGAAAATTTCCATTTAAAGACATTTGTATACAGGTAATGGCAGGAGGGAAGTGACCCATCTTCCATGGAGGCAGAAGTGTGCAATGGTCATCACAGCTGAGCCTGGCCCAAGTCCCCTCATAATTAAAGAAGCCCAACTGAGTTCAGTGTGAACAGGTCACAACCAGAGCAACCTTGCAAATCATATTGGGGAGTTTCAACCAGGTCCCCTGCCTCTCCTTTGGTGTTTTTCTGGTGTTCCTAGACTTCTGAAGAAAGGAAAATGCAGTCTTATTGTTGCCAGCTCTTGTGATATTTGATGTTTCTCTGAAAACTTGAGCTTTGAAGGCTTACAAGACAAAGATTTTTTTTTAAGCTATTTCATGTGTGCTTTTAATATGTTCTAGTCTTTTGTAGTTGGAAAACACAGGTGAGAGCATGACCTGAGTTCCTAAAAGCACAGAAATGACAAGGCAGAAGAGATGCCCATATTTATTAGTTTGTGAAATGCTGTGATTTTTTAAGCTGTCATCATGATTAAGGCTGTAAATATGGTGTTTACAGCTACAGTATGTTTTTAGTTCTGCAGGCAGTATGAGGTAGTATGAGCAGAATGCTGTGTTAGTGCCACAGAAGTTCAATCACTCCAACAGAATTTCTTAGTAGGCAGAGTTGCCTTCTTAGGAGGAGGATGCCATCTTCATCCTCCACAGTAACTGAAAAATAATAAAAGTCTTCCTCTCCCAATATAGCATCATCTTGCCATTGATCAAGAGGCAGCTCAAACCATCAGATGACATCCCTTGAAAACTGACATTTTTAGAGATAGCAGATTTGAAATGTTACAGTTATAGGACAACTTCCATTATCTGTATTATAAATCCACATTTTAGAGAGTTGTAATTTAACCATATACAGTCATTGTGCTTTGACACTTGGCATAAAAATCACAGCCCTGGAACAGATATTTTTATAAGAGAAGATATTTGAGAAAACTGATTTGACTTTTCGGAGATTTCGATATGTTTACCTTATCTCTCAGCACATTAGTCTTACACAAGTGAAATTTGAGTGAGTTACAAGACACAAGAATGTGGAGCTTTGGGTGGGTATGACATGATCCACAGCGAGTAATCATTTGGTTTTGATGGTGATGAATAATGTAAATGCAGGGACATGCTGTGTGGGTTTTAACATGGGACTACTGAACATTGGAGTCAGAAGTTAATCAGGTGGAGTTGTCTCCAGGATCAGCTTTGTGGATGCTCCACACATCCACATGGATGCTCCTGCATACTTGCAGGTGAAATCAGAAGTGATGAATCTGGAAGGAGGTGCTTGACTCCATAGGTGTTACAGTCATGTCCTCGCTGTGGGATGTGGAAGAGATCAAGAACTCCTTGTTCTCTCCACGCTCAAGGTTGCAGAGAACCAAGGTTGCAAGGTTGCAGGTTGGACTTATTAAAAAGAGGTGCCAGATAGACTGACATCACTTCTGGTAGTTGATTGTTGGAATTGAAATGGTTTATCTACTGTATTTGCATGAGATAAGCTTTTATTCTTTCTTTTGTTCCCCCTCCACCTACAGCAGATATACAGCCAGTGTAGAGTTTTACATGAGTCTGTAACTTATTATTATTGAATAATGTATGTATCTGGAATCCTGATAGGACCTAGTATTACTGAACCTTTGGAGCAACTGCATGAAAGCGAGGTGCCAGGCAAGAGGCTTTGCTGTGGAAAATTGCTGAAGCCCTCCAGGAGCCACACTGACCTGCACCAGCCCAGCCCACTGTGTCACAGCAGCTGACTCTCCTCTGCCTTCCCTGCTCTTTCCCTATTTCTGTCTAGCTAAAACAAGATAAAGATGTTGCTTTCTGAGTGGGAAAGACTGAGAGCTCACCACAGAGCCAAGCAGAATTAGAGCAGGAGCTGAGCAATGTTTTGACAGGCTTGGAGCACCCTTCCTTTTGAGCATGGGGCCCCTTAAAGCTCAACTTGGCCATGCAAGTCCTGCACTGCCACATGATGCTGGGAGTTGGTGTGGGATCTCGCTGTATTTACCTTATGGATAAGATATGCAGTGCAGCTGCCCCCCCAGAAGGGTTTGTAAGCTGGCAATGTAAACTCTGTAAAATGTTTAATCTGTTCAAAGCCAGTCAGTTCAAATATCCTTTCTTTCTTTTCTTTCTTTTTAATAATCTCTGAATTATTAAATCTCTGAATTCAAGTGGAGCAAATTGGTCCAAACTTTACAGAGCAATGTTGACCACATCAGATATTTCTTACTTTTGTTCTTCTATCTCCATTAATTGGAGAATTTAAAAAATTATGCTGAATAAACACACCTATCTGTTATCAAGGGTAGAGTAGGGGAGTTGTTAATAGAGATGGGTGCAGTGTTTTACAGACAAGGTTCTTGAAAACTCTTTCAATCTGAACATCCAGAAAGACTTTTACCAGAGAAATTCTTGGCTAGGTTAATCCCATGCAGACTAATTTATATTATGGATAGGCATGTGTTTAAACAAATACAAGGCATGCATAAAATATCTCCTGATTTGAGAGCTATAACAAGGATAGAGTATATTACCACCAGGTCAGCCAGGAAGCTGGAAACATGGAGCTGACTTGACTTCACAGGTGGTACTTAGGCCAGCTTTAAGTCATCATTGTTCCTCTTAACTAATCAGGAGAATTATGTAGTTTTATTGGTTTCTGGTTATTTTAGACTTTCCCCTGTGAATGTGATCATGGAGAAGCAATTTTGTGCAAGGCAGGGGTGGCCAGGCTTATTTTTTCAAGACAGATGCAACAGATGTGCTTGCAGGTACAACACATGACCCTTGCTCTCTGAGCTCTCATTTAGGAAGGAAAACTCATGGTCATGGCATCTCCTTAGTCACAAAAGATAGAGGGGGGAATAATAAAGTCCATTCAGAGAGGGATTAGAGGGAAGCATGTCACAGCAATGATAGGGATAGATAATGATGATACCAACAAGTTCTTACATAATCACCTTTTCACACAATCTCCTTTCCACCAGGAGATCAGAAAATAATCTAAGATCTACAGCTCTCACAAAGATGAAAGGGAGTCTCAGTCTTGTGTTGCATCCATTACACCTGTTGCATCTTGTATAGGTCAAAGAGAATGAGTTAAATCACAGCTAACACTAGTGAGCGACTCTTCTCAAATATTCTGTGCAAATGAGGAGAATGCAATAAGGTGTTCACAATCTCTCTATACAATGTTAATTATACAGTTTTGAAGGAACTGTATACCCGGTATATATTGTGAAGGACTCAGTAATGAATGTGTTGCAGAAAACTTCCAGCTGGAGTCCAAATAGGGCCATTTAAAGATGTTTTACTGAACCGAAGTGCCAAATCTCTAGGTTAGGGTTTGGCAGTGAACCCAAAATACTTTCCACAAGAAGTGATTATTATGTATGATTCATACAGTGTGTCCACACGAGTGAAAATAATACTGTTTAGCTCTCAGTGCTCAAAGTGCTTTTACATTTTCAAAGTGCTGTGCACACATTACTTAATTAATGGAATAAAGTAAGTTACACTTTTATGCATTTAGCATTGACATTTTTACAATAAATGGTTTTGGAGACTTTATATGCATCAGTGCATTTGAGCAGCTTGTATAAATTGTTCTGATGTTCTCAATTTTATTTGAGCAGCATCTTAGTAATTTAGATGCATTTTACCTTATGATGAGGAGATAGATAGAACGAAGGTTATCTGTTGACAGCAACATACCATAAAAAAGGCAACTTCTTGTCCTTTCTAGTAAATCATAAATCTGCTTACTTGCTCGTGCTCAGCAATTCACAGCAGAACTAACACACTGGTGGAAGTCAACACCCACTAAGAGCCATCATTAGTATTCTAACTGCAGAAACAGAGCTCCATCCAGAAGATGGATTTTGTGGAATTGGTATACCCAGTGTTTGGCATAGGGACTTGGTAAAGTGCTGGAACATCTGCTGGCTGTTTTCAGAGGACTGTCAGCCTATTACCATCTATTAGAATTAATTTAAAAGTGATCCCTTAGAGATGAATCTCATTTTTCCCCTATTGATCCTTATGAAAAGTGTTGGCGTACTGTCGACATTTATATCCCATTGGTTTGGGGCTTTTTCCTAAACAACATATATTAGACTTGCAATATCCTCTGTGGAAGGCATCTGTCAATTGCATCAAGCTGGCTTAATGACCTTTTACATGAGGGCATTTTGGCTGCATTGCTGTCCCAGCTCACACTGCCAAATCTATAATCTCATCTGCTCTCAAGCACAGATCTTCCTTACTGGTCCCAGCCTCTCACAGCTGCAGACACCCCAAAGGCAGGCTCTCAGGTGCAGCCATTCCACGAGTTGACCCAGTCACCATCTCAAGTTCTTGAGTGTTTGGGAGTGAGTATTTTGCATCCAATTTGCCTGACTTGCTGCTCATTGTTCCTCCTAACCTCACTTCTGATCAGCAAGAAACATGCAGAGGTTGCATTTAGGTCATACAGACTCCTGGCATGGATTCTTTCTGGATGCTGGGAATCAAGCATTGCAAAATCTTACAAAAATAGCTCATCATTCTACAGTCGCTATTTAACAAAAATGGGATTATTTTGTTGAACCTACCTGAGCATTTCAGGCACAAATAGGGTGTACCTCTAGACATGCAGTAAGCAAATGATCCTGACTTGATCTCATTTTTGGAAGAGACACTGGAGTGAGCATACTGGGAACGGAAGTGTTTTTTGTAGCAGTACAGTAAATTTAACATTAAATTTAATTTTTGTCTGGTTCTGTCTTTTTCTGGTGGCAAAAAGATTATCTCCAGTATTAGAATGAGACACATACAGTACTTAAGAAAATCAGCCTTTGTCCTTGGGAAATGGTCTTTAATAGCTTGCATTAGTGAGATTAATTTGATCTCTAAATGACAAATAATTTAATCATAAAACATTTTCTTCAAGGAGAGAGATTAGGTAATATTTACATAAATAATTCAGTACAGGTTTTAGTAAGAGCGATGGTTTCAGAGCTGCTTCAAGTTATGCCATATGGCCTTTATTCTTGGGAATGCAGGTCTGTTAACCCTTTACTTTCTTTCCACAACAGGAATTTTAATCACCTCATTGGGTAGGAATTAATAACTTTCTATACTAGTGTTATCTCTACCTATGCTCTTCTCAAACAAAGGCTATATTGAGGTGCTGTGAGGAGAACTTGCAGTACATTGCTGCAGGTTAGGTGAGCCCTTTTCATCTCCTAAAAGTGCAGTTTTTATGACATCTGTTGAATTTTTGGAAACATAGATGTAGTCAGACAAAATTGGTGACCATGTGCTGCTGTCATCTTCTCAGCAGGGTGGGAAGCATTTGGTTGCACTGCCCCAAAACCCCTGTGAAATCATCAGCCTTTGGATAAAGAGTGACAAAAGTGAACATTAATGCAGGATGAAGGAGAGAGATGAGATGTAAATGAGAATGATAAAAGGAGTGATAGCAAACAAGGGAAATATTCAGTGGGAGTTTTCTTCTGGACTGCTCTCATTTACAATAGGTTTGAGAGACTTCATCAAATCATGTCTTTTGAAAAGCTTCCCAAGGTGAAACTTTCTGGGTTTAGATGCTTATATAATTTTGTATGTGGGAGAAATCTGTCCTTTTTTGCTGAAAATATTTTTTAAAATTGCATTTTAAACCAGCTTTGTAAGATCCAGCCAGATTTCCTTTCCAATAATTTGAAAATAATGTGAAAACAGCTGGAAAGTATCCCAGCCCCTGAGGTGGGGTGAAACCTTTTCTCAACCTCAGTGAGAAAATTGCTGCTGAGTTTAGCATGACTGCCATTTTACCCTGCCTGTAGCAGTACACTTAAATAGTTGTTTAAACCATCATCATCTTCCAAGAATTGTTTCTCCTGCCCTTTTTCTGCAGTTCAACTATTGTTGAACTGTGATTTTTTGATTCTCATACCTGTCTGAAGTGTAGGAGGTACCATTACTTGGTCTGTCTGTGTGGTTTTAAGTCCTGGGGCTGTTTTGTATTCAAAATCTTGCAGCAGCCACTAGGATAATGGCAAGGAGGTGATCACATTTGTGTGTTCAAGCATATTTTGGGTTTTGAGTGGTGGAGTCTGAACAAGTAGCCCTAATTTTCCTGCTGGCCTTGAGAAGGAGTGGGAATTTTATCAGGAGATATTATGTGGTACTGCAACAAAACTGGCAAAAAACATCAAAACTAAGAGAATTTTCCAAAGTGAAACCTCAATCCAGCAAAGAGCTGGAGCATAACAGTCTTGGGAATTAGTCTACCACAGGTTCAGTGCCCAGAAAGGTTTAGTATGCTCATAATCATAGGGAACTTTGGGATATTTAAGTCCAACTTTTACTAAAAAGATAGTGAAAAACTGATGTTGTAAGATAAAATGTGATGCAAAACTTGGCTTATGGGATCACAACACCCTGCTTGATTGTATGCCACAATTCCATCTTATTCAGCGAAGCTCCACAATGAGGATATAATGATAACTCTAAGTAAGCTGATGATTTATCTCCTCCATAAGGCATGGTTGTTGTAAAACTGCCTATCAGATATTTTCAGAGTACTATCCTTCACAAGCCCTTATTTAATGCAGTTATATTTGCATGCACACCCTCTCTTCCCATTTGCCATTTGTCACTGAGATAGCAAATTACATTCATCAGAATCCATTCATTCCCCCGGTTTTGCTGAATACAGGAATATCTTGGCTGTGTCAGCTGCCCTATGACTGGGAACTGTGAAAAATGGAGGTCGCCTTCAGATATTCCAAACGTGTATCTTCAAAGGACAGTAGGTATTAAGCTGGAAAAGATTAATGGGCTTTATGTCATCGTGTTTGTGTGGCATAGAAGTGAATTGTGCAGATTGATGGATATCTTGGTAAAAACAAATGCATTCTTAAACTACTCTCCTGGCCCTTCCCTGACAAGTTTTAGTGACCATCAAAAGAAATGTACTGAGACGTTCCCTTAAAACCTAAACTAGTTTTACAGGTTTTTTTCACCTTTAGGAAAATGAAAAACTTTTTGTTGTTGAGAACAAAAGCACATGTGGACTATTAAGGACTGGTTATTTTATAGCCTATCTGTGTTTATATTACCACTACAGGACTGTCACATCTTATTTGTCATATAATTGTGCAGTAAGTAACTGGGATATACTCAAATGGCTGACAACAAAATTGTGAATTCCTGTGAAAATGCTGTTATAATTTCTTGTTTGAGATGCTTGGTTCTTTAGGACAACCATTCTGCTTGTCAGGCAGATGCTTTGTTCACACACAAAAAAAGGACCAGGTCAGCACAAAGAAGGCCAAAAGGGAATGCTCTACCTGCCCTTGAATAATACACTGTATTAAAAAAGTATTGAAGGTATTCACAGGGTGAATTCTCTCACAAAGAACAAGTAACTCTTAAAAAACAATCAATGTATAAGGGAAAAAGAGTTATCAGTATTGATTCACACAATACATGGATGCATTGAAAATATATTTCCACCAGAGGAAAAGCAGTGGTGTGCAGGGAAGCTTGTGAACTTTGCATGTGACCATTCATGGGATTTTTTTTTTTTTTTTTTTTGATCTGTAGCATCTTTGGTCAAAAGAGATCAGGAGAAAAAAAACCCAGGGTCCTACTCTACTTCTGCTGTTCTTGTTTCTCTGTGACCTTGGGCACATCAAATCTTCACTTGACAGCAGGGATCTATCAGAACTGTCACAAAACTGTAATGCTGACCTGTGCTTGAGAACTGTGGGCAAAAGTGGTTCTCCACTGGACAGTTTTGTGGGTTTTAATATGCTTCAGTTATGTGGAGATAGGCTTGGGCCATAGTGATAACTGCACTGTGTGTCTGGTACCTGTGTGATACTGGGAGTATCAGCAGCCCTCAGCTGTTGAATATGAGCAGACCTGTAGGACCAGGCACAAAGGACAGGGAGAGACGTTCTGGCGATATTTTGAATTTTTATTGAGTTTCAGTGTTAAATGAAACATTTTGGTTTAGAGGCAGAGATTGTTGCAAAGCCTTATGCACTAGGATGTTGTTTGTATTAATATTTTAAGCTGGTAATAAATTTCTGGTGGGGTTTTAGTTCATTTTGGTTTGGTTTTCTAAATTGCCCTTGGATTTTTAATTATCTTTCACTCCAAGCTAAGTATGTGTTCCATCATGAAGCAGGATATTAAAGTACTAATAATAACTTTCTTGTTCTGTTTTTTTATGTATGGTAGGACCAGCATAGAAACCATTCCACTCTGTGATAAGCATAAATAATTTTATAATTCATATGATTTCTGTTTTTTTTTCTTTAATGGCTAACTAAGTAATATGATAGTTTAAGTAAAAGTTGCTTCTTCACAGCCAGTCCTCCACAGGTATTTACTCTTGACGCAATATCATAACTCTCCATTAATACCATTACTTGCAAGAGGCTTGCAGTAATGTAATTTTTTATTTAGGCTTCTGCTTTGGATTCCAAAGAATTTCAAAATTCAAGTCCATAAAAACCAGGGAGCAGTATCCTGAAAGAGTACACTTCTCCCTGGATTAAAGAGTAATCCAGAGATGTCCTGTTTGCTTGAAGCTGGGCTCATTTGTATGATTGCAAGGTCAAGTAAATACAGGGTGTTTTGGCTCAGGTCTGCAGCAGATTTGAAGCTGTGCCAAGAGAAAAGCTCTTAAGGGCAGGTGAATAGCTTTGTGAACATCATCACACAGTTCGTTGATTGTCAAATTCACCGTATCACCAGTCTGACACCTCTGCCCTGCTTAAATCTTGTTCCTAGGATGAAGGCAGCACCAAAGCTTTCTATTTGCCATAAATATTTAACTGAAGTACTTTTTAGGAGTAATTTTGTGATTATAGACCATGATGTCATGCCAAAAGGAGCAGACAGTCAGCTAGGCTTTATGCTCTGATGGTTTATGTGAAATTAGTAATAATACCAGGAGGTTGATTTTTAATTTGCAGTACTATGAAATTAGTATTTATAGACCTGAAGCATTCAACTTCAGAAAGCATGTGAAAACTTCTGGCTTCAACCCTGCTGGTCTCCAAGGGGAGATGCAGTCCTCTCTTCTCTGTTTGGTCAGACAGGCTGCTATCTGGACAGCTGGCCAGATGTTCATGGTGCTCGAGAAAGGTAGCATCTCTGGCAAAGTGGATCACAGCTGCTGGGAGGTATATGGCAGATGGCTGTGTTATTCTACAAAGCTGGTATTTCCATCTGTTGGCTGCAATAGGATTACCAGAGGATCAAATGAGGCAGAGGGTAGGCTGAAGGGGAGACTGTCAGCATCAAGAGAGAATATCATCTACCAGTTCTATAGCAGGGCAGAACGAAATGTTGGTCTCTGTACTTCAGGGCATCAGCTCAGTTACAGGCAGAGAGGAGCTCTGTCAGAAAGATAGAAAAGAAAGAGATGGCAAATAAAGTCCCTGAAGATAAGCAAGAAAGAGATATGGACTTCAGAACAGAAAACTGAGCCCTTGTCACAGAAGTAGAAGAGATTTTACAGCATGTGCAAGGACCAGCTAGAGCACTCGTAGCCTGGTCCTAGAGTGAATTAAAAACCTCTTGCTCCTTATTCTGAGCTTCTCACAGCTGATATTTTGATTCTGAGAGCATGCCTTGAAAACCTGACTTGGGTTGCTTTGTTCTCACTGGTCTCTGCAAGGGAAGTTTTGCCAGGCAATGAAAGCTAACAGGGCTGCCCATGAAATCATGGTCCAAACAAAGGAAGATGTCCAACATTGCTGAATCATAAGAAGGTTCAGGTTGGCCTTACAGACCATCTCATTCCAAACCCCCTGCCTTGGGAGTCTTTTACTAGCTCAGGTTGCTGAAAGCCCCATACAACTTTGAACGTTCAGAGCTCCTTTCTTAAAGGCAATGTAGTCAAGGCATATTGAGGGGTTCAGGCAGCCCCGAATTGTCACTGTGAAGGATATCTTTGAGAATGTATGTGACATTTAGGGTAATTAAATGTCTCTATCAGAAGAACTTGAATTCTTGAGGAGGCAAATTTTCTGTCTGGTGCTACAAAGTATAGGTGCCAATCCAAGCATGCTAAAGTCAGTGAAAAAAATCTCTGGTTTGCTTCACTGAGTTTTGAATTAAATCCATGTAATTTTGATAAACTAAAAATGTTTCCACAAGCTTCTGGTGTTCTTTGTTGCCTTATGACAATAGGTCCTAATGGGACCAGGCAGGAGTGTTTCATGGCATGGATTTCCTACACCTACAAAGACCAAAAAGCTGCTTCCTTCTCTTTGTGCTGTATTATCATTCATTTGATTTAGGATTGGGAAACATTTTTTGCAAGTACTCATTGTTTTTCTATCATGTATTTTCTGGTAAGATTTAAGTGATGATGAAACTTTTTGATGCATATAAAAAGCAGTCACTTCCTGCTAGGTAAATGTCTTGGTGCTGGAGACATGCATGAAATACTTGGGAGTGCTGAAACGTACTTGGGTTTGTTTTTATTGCAAGCTGTTATTTTGTTAGGACACGGGGTGGCAATGACATGGAAACACTCATTATATGAAATAGTCTAGAAAGCCTTTTGATCATTGTTTTGCTTCAGATCTGTGTTTGATATATCCAGCTTGTTACTTGGGTATACATACAGCTATACCCATGAAAGCATTTGGCATGTCCTGCGGATTGTGCTTGGCAGTAACTCTTTAAAGCAATGTATAGGTGCACAGCCAGGTGTTCCTGTCCCCTAAGCAGATAGAGAAATTAAGCCAGAGGAATCACACCTGCCTGAGACCACAGCAAAAGAGCTGAGATAAAAACATAGATATGTTTGATGCTAAAATATATAGAGAATCACAGACAGGCTTGCATTGGAAGGGACCTTAAAGTTCATCTCATTTCAGCCCCCTGCCAGGGCCAGGAACACCTTCCACTAGACCTGGTTACTCAGAGCCCCATCCAGCCGGGCCTTTAACACTTCAGCCACAGCTTCTCTGGGCAACCTGTGCCAGGGCTTCACTACCCTCATTGTAAGGAATTTCTTCCTAACAACTAATCTTAGTCTCTTCTCTTTTAGTTTAAAACCATTCCCCCTTATCCTATCTCTCTATGTCCATGTAAGAAATCACTGTCTTTTTTATACAGATATAGCTGTAAATTCCTACTATAGCAGCAGCTGCATGCAGAGATGTGCATATAAACATGCAGTGTCCTCTCACACACTCCAGTAGAGGGCAGGGCCCTTCAGGACAAGTTTAAGGGACCCTCAGCAGCTTTCCATCATTCCTGTGCATGTCCTTGAGCATCCACCTGCCCAGCCTTCCATGGAGCTCTCACTGACCATCAGTGGTCTGTGACTGAAGTCACCCAAGGTACAGCAACTCACCAATAAATTGAAAACTCACAACATGTGAAGTGCTCTCAAAGCCACCAACTAACAAAACCCTAAATATCAAAACCCAGGAAGAAATATCTTTGCCGCTTTCTTTGCACTAAGATCAGTGCTACTATTAGACCAACTGTGCTTTTATACCCATATCACATTAATTGAAAACACCAGTGGAGACGTTTTCAGTTCATGAGATATGGCTGTGTCCTTCTAAAACTCTGGTGTTAGGGTCCATTCTACTGAAAAAAATATATCCAAGGCCAGTCTGAGTGGGGCTGGGAGAAATCAGATCTAGTGGAAGGTGTTCTTGTCCATGATGGGGGAATTGGAACTGGATTATCTTTGAGATCACTTCCAACCCAAACCATTCTGTGATTCTGAAAAAAATAGCCTGAGTCCTGTAAACCCTGCAGAAGTTTACTAATTCATATCAGGTGCTGCTAACAAAACCACCTGGAAGCTATTCCCATCAAAATTAAATAAAGCAAGGAACGCAGGGCCCAAGGTAAAAAAAAAAAAAAACAAAAAAAACCCAATCAAATGTACTCACAGCCTTGAGCTGTGAAGGTGCCTAACTGAACAGTTCATGCATTTTAACTCCCTTCTTCCTGTGCTGCAGTGCTCCTGATTTTGGGGTTCTTTGATCCACCTATTCATAGCTGCAAAGTGAGCAGAATTTAATCAGGCTCTGACAGGGCATGGTTGATTTTAACACCAGCCTTCAAAAAAGAGCTGTCAATCAGGGATGAGCTTAAATACCTTCAACCTGGAACTCCTTTACAGTTCTGTTGCAGTTGAGTGGTGCTTGGTCAGCAGTGGAGGAGCTGGGCATCTGCAAAAGGCACTGGGGCTCTCATCTGGGCACTATCAGGGGAGTCCACAGGGGCTATTCCTCAGCCTCTCTGAAGGGGTGGTGTGACACTCTAATGAAGCTGGCATTTCCAGGCCACATGAGAGGAGAGATTTCCTTGTTGAATAAGAAGTGGCTTTCCTAACTGCATGTCCCAAAAATCCTGCTGAGCTTTTGTGGGCCAACAGGAAAAGTAGGTTGATGTTCGCTTGGATTAAACCTTTCCTTATTGTAGCTGGAATGGGCATAGTGAGGACAAGGATTACTTTCCCTACGTAATCTCAAGTTATTTTAGCTGGGGATGTTAGATAAAATAGCCAGTAACTGGCAGAATGATAGAATAGGGGTTAATTTCAGATTTACTATCTGCCAACACATGCCATGCAATCAGATAAACACAGGATTTCAGCTGTCATCACAATATCTTATGCATACTTAAAAATAGAGCAGTTTTTCTCACATCAAGAAGAAATGGAACAGGTTTATATATAGGATGTGTACAATCAGGAGGCTAGAAATTTTGAAAAAGTCTGCCAATTCTAGAGAAATTCCCTATTTTTAAAACAAGAAATTATATTAGACGCTGTAGAAATTCTCATGGAGAAATTTTATTATTGCAAGCTGCACTGAATAAAAAAGAAAGGGAACATCTTGAGAAGCTGGACTATACAGAATGAGGCAAATTTCTGTAGGATTTTCAGCAGAGAATATGGGACTATACAGAGACTCAGAAACTTCTCTGTATGGTAATATCCTTCCTCCTCTGCTTTATACATTTCTGTCCTTGCTCTTTTGTCTGTTCTGGTTCATTGGGCCTATCACTTTTAATGATTGAAAGTCTGGAAGGCAGAGAGGGAAGATGACAATCTAGCAACACCCCAGCAATATCCTAAGCCAGTTTTCACAAGAAATCACTTGCTGGTTAAAGCCTCCCTCTTGAAAACACCCACCTTAGGCAGAACCACAGAATTATAGAATAGTTTGGGTTGGTAGGAGCCTTAAAGATCATGTCAAATCTCATGTAGGTAAAATGTAACACTTCTTGGCAATGATGCTTTACATTATGAATTTGTGACTAGGGAGATGAGTATGGTTTTTTGGCTTGAGCCCATAACTAGTATTTGAGTTTTTTATTATATCCCTTTCTAAGAGTAGTTGATGCCATGGTCGAGAATATTTTTAAGATCCAGCCTGTTTTGTTTACGAGGGATGCACAGAACAGCTTGGCTCTGTAAGCATTATATGAGCAGACAGCAGCAGGCAGTTTTCTTGCTGAAAAATCTGCCAATAGGCTTCCCTGCTCTGCTGCTTTCTCTCCTGCTCACAAGCCTCCTTCTTCCTTAACACCAACATAGCTTGTACCTTCAGTCTCATAGAGTGTCATAGAGGTGTCACTAAGGTTGGAGATCTCCAAGGTCTTCTGTTGCTTCTTGTCTCTCCGACTTCCTTGTTTTCGCCCGGCTCCTCTTTCCCGGGGCGCTGGCCAGGCGCTTCCAGGAGCAACCGGAGAGAAGCAACAAACACCTTTGTGGGTTCGTTTGATATGGACAGAGCTGTTCAGAGAGCGCGATCAAGACCGGGATAAAGAGACTCAAGAGATTGGACGCTTGTTGTGCAGTCCAAAGTAGGTTGTATTTGCTCGAACGCCGCACGTACAAGTCACAATGGTCTGGGGTTGAGTTACAGGTTATATAGGGGAAAATAAGAGATAAGGTGAAACCAATAGAACAATGCCCAGTATGAATACATTATAGGTAAAATCCAATGGGAATAGCTTCAGGGGGAAGGATGAATACACGTAAAAATACAGAATAGAAACTCCAGCTTTAGGTTTAGGAAACAGAAACTCCCATTGCAAATTCACAAAGCTTTTTTGCTCCGTTTGTGTAGCTGTACACTACAACAGTCTTCATGTTCAACCTTTGAGGAAATTCCACTTTTCCCACTAACCCATGTTGTGAAGTGCCACATATACTCATTTTTTATCATTCCTAGGGATGGGAACTCCATCAGATCCCTGGGGAACCTGTTCTGGTGCTTAAACACTCTTTCAATGAAGAAATTTTTCCAAATATCGAACCTGAACCTCCCCTTGTGCAACTTGAGGCCCCTACCCCTTGTATTATTGCTAGTTGTGGTATTACATACCCAGTCTGATCATTCAGGTGACATCATCCCAGCCAAGGTTTTGTCATTACCTTTTGTTCCAAGATGTCCTTGTTAGTAGCTGCTGGTATTTTCCAGCATAACCAGTGCTTGCCTGCTCTCATTTCCTTCTGAATTCTATGGGGCTGTGCTGAAGTGAGCTCAAAAGTGACATCCCGAGCTGTTCAGCATAACAGTGTCTTTGAAGCCAAAGCTTGGACTTCACTTCTAAGACCAGCTGCAGCAAAAGGACAGCATTTTCCACTGAAGATAAGGGAAAGAATTTACATCTTGAGAGCATTCCTCTCACTGTTTCCCTGCAGGGGGGAGGCTTATGATTTTTCTAGCACATGCAAAGGCACTCTTGAGGAGTTCTGCTGTGACAGATTGTCCTATTGCCCATGGAGACACTATGGCAGCATAAGATGCCAAGCTTCCTATTGCTTGGGCTTCATCCCATTGTGGTTAACCTCTTATGCACTTCAGAGTAAGAAATGATTACTGGGTTGCAGGTCCCTCAGCTCAGCTGTAAGAGGGTCTTTTTGTTTTCCACAGCACCCCTCCAAGCTGGGTTTCAGCTACAGAGGCATTTTGTGCTGGGAAATGCAAATAAATAACACAAAGGTATTGCAAGGCTAAAGTCCAGTGTGGGTGTATTTCAGCCTTAAAGGCTTTAGATTTCTTGGTTTTGTTTTATTTAGCTTTTTAATTATTTTTGGTCTGTTTCAGAAAAGCTTTTCACATACAGTGGTCTCCCAAAAGAATTTATTTGAACTCATTGATGGGTGGTGCATACGTTATGGGTTGTGGTTTCATTGATATGCTCAGCCTCACTAAGTAGATGGCATATTAAATGTTTTATTTACCCTGTGTGCTACCTGTCATCTAATCAGCTTTTGTGTTTCTGCTGCATTCTATTTGTATTACAGTGAGAATAAGTGGTTTCATGTAAATTAAAGCCACATGAAACCTTTTAAAGCCATTTTAAAATACTAAATGGGTTTGCAAATAGGTTTGTCAGACAAGGATTGGAAAAACAGCTCCTTGCTTACCCATTTACTCTTCTGTATGCTTATTAGAAGTCCCCACATGACGTTTTCATCAAACATTGCATCCCAGTTCTCATCTGGAATGCCAAAGTCATTTATACTGTGCTCGAGAGCAGTTTGCATAAACAAGAGGCAGTTAACAAAGAATACAGTTGTGAGCTGTGATTGCAAAGGTTATATTATAAATTACAACACAGATGTACAATAAAGTCAAGACATGCAGCCCTGTTTTCTTGTTTGCCTGAAGCACAAAAGCACATTGGCTTAAAAGTTTCTTTGCCTTTATTGACTATTGTTGCCAATATGGATGATTGTGATGCTTTCACTGTGAATTATTTTGTTTCTTACAGGTGGATCGTATCATCTTCTGCGTCTTTTTGGAGGTTGACTACAAAATTTTCAAGAAGAAAATGGGCGAGTTTTTCCCTCTAGGTAGGTGTAGTAATCAAGCACCATTTGACTTTAAAAAAGTATGCAGAAAAAATGCAACAGTTGGCATCTTTTTTTCTTTCCAAAGCCAAATACTGAAATGTGAACTTTCTTTAAAGATCAGCTGCACATAGAGGCTCTGATCCTGGACAAATGCAGACATTTAAAATGTGTGAACCATTTAAGCTACATCTAATACTGCTTTTGTATGCTCTGTACAGCTAATCTCTTCATTCCATTTTCCCAAAACTTGGTGCATGGCTCTGGCTCTCTTGACTTGAGAAGGAAATTATTTGCACTAATGCATATAGCTCCTAGTGTATATTGCTTTTCTATACACTTTGTACACACTTTGGTCTTTCATTAGCAATGCTGGTAAGGTTTCTCTGGGTCTGAAAAGATACTGCAGGGGTTAGAGCCCAACTGTGTCTGAATGAGGACTTTAAACTTGAGCTATCCAAGTGTAAGAATGAATGGGAGAAAGATGGCTCTCACTGGAGCACTTGGGAAATGTTAGCCATTCATCTTGGATTTCACACAGGAGGTTGCTTTCTAGATTTAAGGAAACCTGGCAGATAGTAAATTTGTTAATCCCCCTCCTCCTATAAAACTGTGATTTATTTTTATCGTACATCATTAGAAATCTGCTCTCCGTAACTTTATCAACCCTAATACTCCTCCCATTTTATTTTGCTTTGTGCTTACTACAGTCCAACTACATGTGAAAAGATCCAGAGTTTAGTGTTTTATCTCCCAATACTCCCCATGCTGTCTGTCTAGTAAAAATGGCCCTGGAGTAATAGGAAGTAGAGCTTTGGTGTGTTCAGATTTCCATTAATTTCACAGGACTGTGTTGTCACTATAGCCTTAGTGTATTTTTCCTTTTGCTTTGTCTGGTAGCATGGAAGTTGTGATATTTTTGTTTCATCTCACTAGAACAAAGCTTTTTTTTAGATGACTTTGTAATCGCCACTTTGCAGTGATTGGCAGCTGAAACTTAAAGACCTATTGAATTATTCAGGTAGCATCAAATGATGTCTAACCACTTAATAATATTCTTGTCTGGAGCACACTGAACATGCATTTCAAGAAGCTGCTTTCATATCTAATCCATTCAATGAGTGATTTTATTTTTTTGTCAGCGTACCCAACCCAAAGGATAAAGTGGCAGTACCCTGCCTACTGTTGCTGGCTATGTTACTGCCCTTCAGATTAAGTGAGAGAAGAATACAGCATCAATTTGTCAACAAATCAAGATCATTAATGCTCACTTTCATCTCTAAGGCCTTGGAAATTGTGATATAAAGCCTGGTATTATTTCTATAAATGTAAGACCCACCTGGGTTTGAAAGTTTGAGAGACAAGAAGATGCTTCAGAGCTGTATCATGACAAGCCTAAAGACAGAAAGACAGCAAAGTGGAAGATTTATTTAATTTGGATATTTTTTTTTAACCTGACATTATTGAACTCCTGTCTACAAAGAACCTGTGCAGCTGGCTCTTTTGTTATAGAAAAACATATAATTTCATTTCACCACATTATGTAGATGATCTGCCATACCATAGTTTTAAAAGTATGTTTATTCTCATGTATGTAAAGTTTTTATGGGTTTTTTTCTCAAACAAAAATTTGGATTCTGATGTGTGACCATAGACAGGTGATCATGGTAGGGACCCTCTAAATCCACTGTTCTGCATATATGGCTATAAAAAAGGTTCATCCAAAATTTACAGCTGTCCAGAGAAAGTTTAATTCTCAGTATCTGAAATTTAGATAGATTATTGTAGGATTAGGTTAATAAAATGCCTTAGGACCCATTTTCATAGACTCCTGGTTGTAATTTTCTCATAACTAATGATTCTGATTTTGATATGCCTTAATGTTGCTGGGTATCTGCTGTCTGATTAGCCAGAGTCTTAAAAGGAACCTGTTTAGCTCTAGAACTTTATTCCTGATTAAGTGAAGGATTTCCTGTGGGTGGATCAGTAGCCAGGGATTCAGGAGGGCTTTTAGTGTCTTATTTTTAGTGTCTTTAGATTTTCAACTTGTGAGTAGACAGGGAGAGGTAGGACTTTCTTCCCAATTCACTCTCCTGTACTGTCACTGGAGAAATGGTCAGTATCTGGGTCTCTCTTGTGGAGTGCCCTAACCATTCATATACAGTCTCAGGCTTTCTTTGCCAGCTTGAAATGACACTTTTCCACAGGGTACCACCACTTCAACAGATGTCAGCTAAAGTCAGCCCCATGCTAAACTGCCTCCTGGTGAGAACGTCAGCTGAAGGTCTGGATGGAGATCACCAGATGACCATCGTTCCATCTACCAGATGCCATTTGTTCCTTTTTTCAGGTGTCTTGGGAATTGCCATCTACATTTAACATAGCAGACCTGGAAAAGTTATCAGCAGACTCTCTCACTGTAGAGATGTCCCATCTCTCTGCAGGACTGTTTTCCTGCACAGAAGACTTAGCTAACATGGTTCTGTGTCAAGGAGTTAGCAACTGCCTCTACCTTTGGCAGTAAATTCCTGATATTTGTACTGTGGAAGAAATTAATGAAACTGGTGGTTTTGTTTTGGTTTAAAGGAAATCTATTAATTTAGTGAAATTAAAGTCTTTAAGGATAGACTTGCCCTAAACATAAATTGATAGGACACTATCTAAACACTCACAGGAGAGAATAACACTGAGGTATTGCTTTAAGCTTAGAGAAAAAACATCAAGGCATTTTAAAAGTGCATCTTGCATTCAGAAACATTGTGAAATATATCTACTTTAATAGATGTGGACAAAAATGCTTAGAAAGAAGAATATATTCATAGAGTTATATACATAAATAATTATTACTTTAAACCCACTGCATTAATAAATCCGAAAAGACATGCAAGAGCTAGGTAATGAAAGTGGTAATGAAATGAAGCTAGAATTACACCTCAGTGCATTAGAGTAAGTGGAATATAGATATAGGAAAATTGTTCCATTAGTTGAACATATCATTAGGCCTATTTTGCAAGTGGAATGCTGAAGAAATTAGTCAAGTAATAATATTGATATCAAGACAACTGCCAAGAGTCTTGTCATTTTCAAACTTTAAATATATAGTGGGAAGAGACAGACTTTGAAGTAATGTCATGTCTTAGTGCAGGAAAGCTGTGCAGTAACTGAGCAATTGTAACTGTCTCAGCATTTCTAATTCAATCTCAGTGATTACAGAACCCAATCCAGAGCCAGCATGCTCCAAGAGGGAGCAGAGCACCACTTATCTTTGATTCAGACATAGGTTCTCATTTCAGTGTTGTCCAGAAAAGTCCTAGTTTGGTTAAGTAAAGGCAGAATTTTCTATTGATCCTCTGGGGTTTTGCTGAGAAGATTTTGTATATTCTAGTAAGAAAAGAGCAGTAGAAAGAACAACTTCATTTGCTTAAGATGGATCACTGTTTTAATATATTAAACATTGCCACAGTGATGGGTTTTTTTCTTTTTATGAATTGAGTCCTATCTCTTTGTGCAATGACATAGCCCAGCTATTCTCCCTTCACCTGTGTTGGAACATTCCTTCTACTTAAACAGAGAGAATGTCTTTCAGGAAAATAAAATATCTTTGCCTGCAGTTCTGGCTCATATGTGTAGTTTTTACATTGCTGGATTCATTGCTATTAGTAGTACAAGTGAGTTTTCTGGGAAAGGAACTGCTACTTAGATAATTTTTTCTTTTGGAATGCATTGTTTTTCCTAATAGAACTCTATGGAGTCCAGACATCAGGCATTACTTTTCTTGCTAACTAAACATATTTATAAGACTTACCAGAAAATTGAATCCCCCTTAAAAAGCGAGATTTGCCAACATTTACCTTGGAGTGATACATACTTCTAAGATTCTATACATAAGAGGAAAATTAAGAGCATTTGTAAACAGTTGCCAGCTGGAGCAAAGATACCTTTTTTCTTTTCTTCCTGTATTCTGTGTACATAAAGCTACTTAATATGTCAGACAGATAATCTTGTAAGGACCTTTGGCAAATGCTTATTTTTCATGGTGGCTGTTATATATTATAAACGGTTTATCTTCAATTGTAATGCTTAAAGTATTTCTAAATCTACCACCTGTTACCAGTGGATTGGAGAGGAGAAACATTTTTTTCTGAAAATGTTTTTTAGATAGAAATAGTGCTATAAAAGGGATGTCCTGTGAAGCTGCAGCATCCAAGGTTATGTTACTTCTTGCTACTTTAAACAGAGTAACAAAATTACTTCACTAAAACATTGCAAAAATTTTTGGAGAAAGGATGTTTGCACTTTCATTAAGCTAGTTTATAGATGGAAGGTACATGCTTTTAGACTTCTGTCCTTTTAGAGCTAATGAAAGGATGCTGAGCCCAGGAGTTTGTTGTTGTTGTTGTTTTTGTTCTTGTTGGGGTTTTTTTTGTTTGGTTTTTTTTTTTTTTTCTTTTTTGAGCCATTATCAATTGATGTTAGGAAAAAGAGAGAGACATTGCTTCATCTTGAGAAAACTTTTTCTTCCTTCTGTTACAGGCTATGATATTTAATGCATTTTCTGCTTTCATCCTGGTTGATGAAAACACTGTTTCCCCTACCCAAACCATATGGATGAGAGCTACTGCCTTATAATAATTCTCCTATTACTTCAGGAGGGTGCACAGCATCCCGCTTGTGCATAAAATGTGCAAATATATTACAATTGCAGAGGAAATTCATTGTTAAGAGATCTCCCAGGCTTGGAATCAAATTGGAAACTGTCTAAATGGCTGAATGAAGGCCTTTGTATTAAAAAGGCCAATCTCTGCACTAATACGTGAGCGAACTCCTAAGCAGGGGCTGTAATTTCTGTACTGGTATTGAGAGGCATCACTCTCTCTGCTTACTATGGCAGACTGCACTGGGGCTGGAGCAGTCCTCTGCATGAGCAAAGGAGTCGTAAGTTAGCCCTTAGCAAGTAATCCAGTATCAAATGGATAATTCATCTGATAAATTTAGCCTCTCTATTTGCATTTGCAGCGTTCATGAGCCAATTCGTTTCCATAATTCATCACCTGAATGTATTCCACAAAATATTTTTCATGGGCTTTATTTTACTCTGTGGAGAGGTGCCAAGCAGTTAACTGGAAGTGCCCAATATCCTTTATGGGAGGTTTCACCTGGGCAGTGATTTGCCTCATAAGTCACAAGGCTTTGGTTTTCTGACTGGTTCAGGCTGGAGTACAAAGGCCACCAGGGCGCCAAAGAAATGTCCCTTAGGGAGTAAGATTTGGAGGAGTTTTATATCTCTCTGGTTTTCTTCTCCTGATCAATAAGGGCAGCCATCCTGAAGGTTTTGGTTGCTGCTGCTTTTCCTGTCTCCACGCAAGTTTTCCAAGTTGTTGTCTTCAGAGCTGATGAACACCTGTGATCTCGCAGGGTGAAACTGGAAGCAGTCAGACCATTGTATTACTTTCTTCACTGCTTCCCCTCACAAAGCTTGCAAGATGCTGCTTGCTGTCTTGCTTCCCCAACCCCATAGTTCTGATGGAGCTGTTGTCTTAGGGGACTTTGATTTCTCTGCATCATGAAACTTCTGTCTTGTCCCTTGGAGATCCTGCTTGGCTTTTCAGATAGTGACTGTGCCATGACCACGCATCCCTTTCCTTTCCAGAGCTGTGTATCAAGCCATGGAAAGTGTAGCAGGATACGCCTCAGTATTTATGCAGTCATAGCCATCCAGCCTGCTCTGGATTCCATGCCAGCATTTAACAGATTTCGAGTCTTGTGGAAGTCTTGTGTTGAGGCAGGGATGAGTGAGGATTTTTTTGGTGGGTGGAAGACAGCAGTCAGTTTGGAGAAGTTATGGCACACTGATGTTTTCAGGTGGGTGCAAAATGCTCTCTGTATCCCTTTGAACTGTCGTTATATTGGAAGATGTCGTACTCAGATGGCTCCTGCAAGGTCCCTTATTGAAGGACTTGATTCCAAACAGCTGGAGAGAAGCACAGCCCCACTGTTTCCCCTGAGGGCTCCTTGGCCCTCAGCAGTAGAGGCTTCCAAGGAAGCGCTGCCTGGAGGAGCCTGTGCACTAAAATAGGATATTGGTTTTGCTCTAGTTCTCTCCCACAGCACCTTCGTTCCCTGATCAAGTACCCTACAGTGTAAATAGGTTGCTGTAAAAATTGTTCTCAATCCAGAAGCTTAAAATAGACACAATGTTTAAAGTACTTGTCCATTTTGAAACATGTCTGAAAACAACTTCAAAAATCTCAAGGTCAATCTCAAGAAAATCTCAAGGTCACTTAAAGCTAAATGTGTTCATAAAACTGTAAACCAATCTTTTTCTATGACTTCCTGTCTTTATTTGCCATAGTAAAGACTGTGCCAGTCCTACCACTCATTGGGGTTGTCAATTTTGCCCATTTTGCTAACATCTCAATGTAGTGCAGGAGAGTGATCAAGCTCAGGAGTGATGCTTGAGGGACTGAGTATATAGTTGATGGTTCAGATACTCTTTTCAGCATCTTAGGAGATAAGCAGATCAAGAAAGAGTTCCCAGCACCTTCCAACATGGCAGTGGGTTTCCAGAACTTAAAAAAAAGTTTATGGGTAGTTTCCTGCTTCCTTTTGAATCATAATAAAACTTCCTGTTATGATCTCATCAGAATTATTTTTCTGGCCAACTGCTGACAGAGAATTGCTCTAGACTTTGTGTGTTGCAAGTACTGGTCACCTAAAAGCATGATTTGAGAGAGGCTTGTCATGCTGTCTGCACTATGGTCTGGAAAACCATTTACCTCCTCATTCCTGCTGGCAGCAGGAACAGGGAATGGATCAGCAGTAGGACCATAATCTATTTAAGTGCTGTTGTCAGGAGCTTTTGCTTTGCTAAATGGAGGCTCATCTTCTTTGCTTCTTTGCATCTTGAAGGGATTTTTCTTGTCTCCTTCTGTGAGACTGACAACAGAGCCTACAATCCATCCAGAAGTCTGGGAAAATGGTTGTTTCTATGTATTTTTCCACTCACTCCAAATCCATGAGCTTTCCAGTTCCTGGGAGACACCTGGATAGGAGCTGCATTGAAACAGCAAAATGGCAGGTGGATGAGAATGCCCTTGAAGGCACAGGGGTTATTTAGATGCAAGGATCAGGATGCTGTGCATGACAACAGCATGGGGGAGCACAGGAAGATGATGAGCCTGGTAATTGGAAAGGTGAATATGGAGTAGATATTTACCATCTCTTGTAACACAAAGAGTGCAAGGTGTTCCAGGAAATTATGAATCTCGATGAAAACAAGCAAAAGGAAGTAGTTTTTCACCCAACATACAGGTTAGGATCTAAGAGTACTTGATACAAGGTGCTGCAGTGCCTGCGGGTCTTAAATACAGTTTAAAAAAGGATTAGCTCAACCAACAGAAGACTGGTGCAACAACAGCTATTAATCTTCATGGCCTATATGTAACCTTAGGCTCAGGGAGAGACTGAGAGAAGTGTATTGCTGTTCTCTTCTGTACTCAGACCTTCACACATGGATGCCTGCACCAGAAAATGAGCAAGCAGCTTTTTCTGTAAAATACATTATGTGAATATATCTTTGATCAGGGATCTTTTCTTCCTACTCTGTTGGGTCTTGTGGCATCTCATTAAAGCATTCCAAATGCATTTTATGTCATCATCAAAAATATCCTGTCCTCTCTGGCCACATACTCCAAATGACTTCATGTGCTCAATTGCTTCTTATTTCCAAGGAAGCAGTTAAATTTGGGGTTGTCTCATTTGGTTGCCTCTGCCATATGTTACTGATAAGATGTTGTTAGAAGCTTGTATTTGCAAATGTATGACCACATGCAAAACATGCCATTTTGTGTGTAACTACTAGAATAACATCAAATTTAACACTTGTGTGAATGAAATTTTGTTATTTTCAGTTTTTTAGGCCAGAGAGGAAATACTCAATATGTTTGGATTTTTTTTTTTTTTTTTAACCTGATACCTGTTTCCCCAGGGAGTGCCTTGCTCCTTTTATGTAAGGTAGAAGCATCTGGAAAATAGAAGTCCAAATCTGATCCTGGTGTGAGTACTATTTCCTTCACTGGACTGAGGTTGTCCAGTTCCCTCAGTGTGGGAATAGCAGTTACTGCATAGTCTTTGTATGCAGCTGAGGTTCATATGGTTTGTATGGTATGTGTTTTACAGCAGACCAGGTGATACAGTTCATAAAAGAGGTCATTGATCTGATGACAAAAAAGACACAGTGCCTAACTTTTTTTGGAGATTGGTAGTAAGAATTTCTATTTGATATGGCTTCAAAAACTACAAACATATTCTACATTCTGTGAGGCTGCAGTGTTGTGAGACTGGTGTAACTAAGCAACACAGGAAAGAAAGCAGCGCTACTGCTTGCAGTATGGCCAGGATGTACAGAGTGTATCAGTGGGAGTTTCTTTACAATTAGACAAAAAAATTTAATGAAAATTGCTCAGTATCAGGTGAAGGTTTATGTAGTATGCTCTGTATGCAGGATTGCATGATGAAAGGAGAGAAATAGGACCAGAAAAAGTCCTATTTTTACTTCCAAAGCAGAAGAATGCACTTTTTTTTGTTAAAGATCTATTTGTTTTATCTTTTTCCTTTTTTTTCCTTCATCTTAGGAGCACTGAGGATGAAGAAAGGTTTTATAGAAAATATAACTTTTTACTAGGAGAGGAGGAAATAGTCAGGCCTGTTTTAGTTGATCTCATCTGCCAGAGATTTCCAAACCTGCTTTTCCTCAAAGAAAATACTGTCCTTTTTTGTGCTATTTTTTGTCACATTTCCCCAGTGGAGAACTGAGTTGGAGGAATAAAAACAACTGAAAGAGCTTGGGATTTCATATGTTATTGAAGTCTCATATGTATGTTTGGCCTGGAGAAATCTTCCTGTGTCTCACTGTGCTACAGCAACTCTTATGCTGAGGTGGACATAAAACCTCTACACTGTCGTGAAGCTCCTTTTGGTTATCAGCAGTGGTTACAAGCCACCAAAATAAGTGATTTTTCAGCTACTAGGAACTGTAAATAGATTAAACTAAATACGATTATAAATCTCCCTAAGGCTGTGAAGGTGATCATGTAGTCAGGTAGGAAGCTTTGGGATAAAATTTTGGAAAGAAATGTGTGGAAGAGAGAAATATGGACAGTGAGAACCTGCTTGGTCTTTTCAGCTGCTGGAAACCTGATATTATCATGGTTTAGAGGGTTTGTCTCAGGTGGGTACACTTGCCCACACTGCTGGCTGCTCTGAGACTGGACACAAAAAGTTTTTCAAGACTGACCTGAAATGGGATCCATTTTCCTCCAAGGTGTGAGACTGCTGCACTGCTCCTCCTCTGTAATCCCAATGGAAATAGTGCAGGCAGATCATGGAATACTTGCTAGGGAAATGCTTGACAGTAGAAACACTTCAAACCAGACCCCTATTTTTGCATTGCAAATAAGCTCAGAGGATGGCTGAAGCTTTCAGTGCTGAAATTTTGAGGGGTTTGAGCTTCTGTTTTAAGACATCAGCACTATGATCACCAACTTGTCATTTCAGCCTCCTGTACAGCTCTGCCCATCTCATTGCTCTCTTTGGCAGAGGGGAATGTTCATACAAGCTGCAGAGGGGATTTTTATCCATTCCCACAGTGCCCTCCCAGTTCTCCCCTGGTTGTGGTCAGGACATGGAACCACAGTTGCAAGGAGGAGCAGACTGAGACATGTAGGTTGGCTAGAAATAGGGAAACATCTGGAAATCAGGAAACTGCAGAAAATGCTCGGTAAAAATAAAAATCCTGAAGGATGCAATTAAGCAACTGAGGAAAGATTAGAGGGAGGCAGGGAGGAGCCAGCAGCATGCAATGCTGTTGGGGAGTGACAGGAGGATGCACGGCCTGAAGGCAGATAAAGCAGCAGCCTCCTGCAGCACAGATTTGGTTCTCATGTAAAGGTTTCTCAATGTGCAGTGTTTGTGCAGTGCTGGCTTTCTGCATGCTAACATGAATGAGAGTGCAAAAGGAAGCATGAGTAAAAAGGAAGAGATGGTTTAATGGCTTTGGGGATTACTGGTGGTATTTAGAGCCTTTCACCTCTCTGTTCCTAACATAAATCTTAACACAGATTGATGATTTTAGCCATCCCGCTTGTGTTTGCTTGTATGCCACGACTAGGGAGACAGGGAAACAATCTGACCAGCAAGGCAAAAGGCAAAACAAAAGGATCTGACAGAAAGCATCCCCTTCTCCTGTGTCAGTAAGAGCAGATATGGTGTAATTATTCCATTTCCCAAAGCTCGGCAGATAACAAGGGAGAGGGCAATGAAAGAGCCACAGGTATCACTTAGTGCATGACCCCAACAGGGAGCCTGTGGCTTACACAAAAGCTTATGCTTTGAGCACCTTGCTCCCAAATGTAAAGCTCTCTGATCTTTAGAGATATAGTTACCTTGATAGCCTGGGAGTTAATGGAGACTTTCAATCATAGGCTGACTTTCAACTGTAAATTATTTTGTACTTGAGTGGAAACTTCTCACACACATCACCCATTTAATACCTGAATTTATCAACTGGAAAAATTTGCACACATTTTGGATTAGAAGGTTTTTTTGTCTCCTAAGCCTTCTAAATACTGATGTGACTTTTCCTGGGGATGAGCTGACCCTTTCTGGTAGTCACTGTCAGTTTTCCTCTCACTCCAGACCGCAAGGTCAGTCATTCCTTTTCTAGCAAAGTCATCTTGGTAGAGCTTCCTAAAATCTAGGGCTTTAATGGGGGAGCAATGTGAAAGGTTATTGTTCTGCTTCTCCAGCCAGAGGAGTAACCAAGTTTGGGTAGATATGTACACACACTAGAGCATGTTTTGATGGTCAATTATTTTTCAACAGCTCTCAAGTGAGGGTGAGAGGTACAGAGGATCTCACCTCTGGTCTTTCCAGTGGGGGAGTTTGGACAAGAAATATTGACAATATGTATTTAAGGAGATGTTTGCTGCTGTCAAAGATTCACTCTAAGGTTGTCCTGTGGTTTTATCCAATTTTTCTTTGGGATTGATTGTCTGTGCTGCATATTTCAAACCAAAACAAACCTTTCAAAGGCTTCCTCTAGATGGGGTAAGAAATTGTATAGGAAAACATTAGAAAAAATTAAAAATTATAAAAACTAAACAAACAAAAGAAAAACAAAACTAGGTATAACAAATCTAATTTATGGAAATATTGGCACTGATTTTGCTTTATATTAAACACATAGAGCTTCAGTAAAAAAATAGTTTTACTTATTCAGAACTAGTAACCAAGAAACTGCCCTTAATATCATTATTTTCAGGGGGTAAGTGAATGCATTTTGGATATAGACTTCTAAACCACTGGTTTTTATCTCCAATAATTGGTATTGGCATAGAGCTCTGTAAGCTAAACATGGTGTTTATCACTTCAGCTGGCCACACCAAGGCCAGTGAAGGAGAATGTTTTATATTTAACAGGGAAATGCTTCTACCAGATGGATTTATAGTATGAGAGTAATAATTATGGACACATGAAGTGGCTGGGGATTGCTGTGTGCCAAAGTGAAACTCAGATTCATACCTAGATTGGGGTAAATTTTTCAAAGGCACCACAATGACTCAGAGATTGTATCACCAAGTTATTGGGAGCCCAACTTCCATTTTCAGAAATGATGCAGAGACTTCATGGCTGTTCAGCAAGCCTTTGGTACTTTTTCCCAAAAAAAACCCCAGCCTTTAATTCAAAATTAGTTCACAAAAGCAGTCTTTGCTTCTTCATAATTATATTGCATAATGACTTCCTTACTTTTTAATAACATCAGATTTCTTGTCTGTGTCCATTATCACTAGCTTAGAAACGATTCTGTTGCTTTGGGAATTTCATATTCCAAGTCACTTACAAAACTATAATTAAGAACTTTCACAGAAGACCAGGTGATATATATATGTTAAGATTCTGCTGATTTAGTCTCCTATCTTAGATTAATTTGAAATCTTATCATGCTGGTTTCATTATAAATGCTTCCATGGAAAGAACATGTTATTGGAAACTGAATAATTAATAATCTCTACGTTGCCAAATGTTTTCTGAGCAGTTTGTTGAAGAATAACAGAACTCCAGTTGAAAATCCTAGCTCTGTTGAAGCCAATGACAGAATTCCCATGGGCTTTAACAATATTTTTCATTTTCTTATCTTTTAAATTACTTGTCAAATCTCCTTAAGGTTGTATGTTGGGGGTTAGGATTTTTTCCTTTTGTTTTCTTTCGCTTAGGAAATTTTCTCCCTTTTGTTGCTAAGAAACAATCACAGCTGGTACTTAAGAGAGAAAAAGGATGTAGCCACAGAGTAGGGGTGCAGCTGGCTGCTACTCCTTTACCTGAGGGGTTTTCTCTTGGGAAGGCCAGAGTCACCAAGAGATTTTGGGCTGGGGGAAGGGATTGGGCACAGCCTCTAGCTCTCATTCTCACTCTCGAGGGGGAGAGAGGCTGCAGTCACTGTGGGGAGAATTTGCCACCACTGAGGTGTTTCGGCTCCTGTTGATGCCTCTGGTTTTACCTTTTGTATTTTTCAGATTCTATTCTGCTTTAGTGTGTAAATCTAGGCTTCATATTAGGGGATAATAAGCTCTCTTCACAGAGTAGGTAGACAAAACAACTTCTTCTCTAGCTGGGGACGCAAGGACAGCCAATCCAAATCTCACGCCCAAGAACATAAATAATGTTGGACTGACGAGAGAAAACAAGAAGGATGGGACTTCACAGGCTAAAGCTATAATTGGACAATTAGTTCCAATATGCTAATGGACTAAAACTTATAAAAGTGTGCGACCCCGTGACCAGTCATCCATTTTTGTGGCCTTTTTAAGTTGTGCTGCCCAAGGTGGATCTACTGAGACCTCTTAATAAATACCGACTTTATTCTCTAGCACCGTCTAGTCTCTGTTCTAGGTCAGCCTTCACAAGGCATCACTGCTGCCTTCTCCTTCCTTGGGCCAGAATAATATCTGCTGTTATGTAGTGCTTTCTAAAAGTTCTGCTCTCCAGATCATGTCTGAATGAGAGGAAATGCGGAAAAGAGTGGATGCAGATCCATCTACTGAAGATTCAGAAGCATGAAAATTCTCACACTCCTGACTTCAATGCTTATAATTAATTATAATTCCCAGTAGAGACCTTTATTATTAACCAATTTTTCTGCTCTCATGCTACTTAGAATAAAGTGTCAGGCTCCAAATCTTGGTGAGACCTCATAGCCAGTCACAGAATTTGGATCTTAGCAGAGCTTCTGATGTAAAGTTCTAACCCTGTAAATTTGGACCTAAATACTGCTGTTAGTTTCCATTAGCTTATTATATTGCAAAGCTCCTTGGAGTTCATATGGTGGTCAATCATAATACGCCTATATGCCAGTTTGAAAGATACTAAGCCTCACACAGAAGTTGTGGGCTTGCTACAGAATTTGCACATGTCCACATCATAGAATGACTGGTTGGAAGGGACCTGAAAGACCATCTGATTCCAACCTACCCTGCCAAGGGTTGGGATACCTTCCACTAGTCCAAATTTTCCAAAGCACTTTCAGGGACAGGGCATCCACAGCTTCTCTGTCAATTTGTTCTATTGACTCAACACACTCACAATGAAGAATTTCTTCCCAAATCTGAATTTAAACCAGCCTTCTGTTAGTTCAAAGCCATTCCCTCTTGACCTGTCCTACAGGCTCTGGTAATAAGTCCCTCAGTAACTGTTTAAAAGGATACAAATGGAGTCTGTATGAATCAGGAACATAATTGACAAACATCTGTGATCAGTGAGCTTTCCATTATATGATTGAGGCTCTGGAACACTGAATTACCAAGATGTCAGCTAAGGCTGATAATTTTTTTTTTAACTCAGCAAAACAACTTATAAGAAATTCCTTTGCTGCCAAGATGGAACTTTTTGCAAAAGGAATCTTCTTTCCTTGTCTCTCATCTTAAGCTTAAAAATTATCTGTTCCTAGCTAGCCCAAGTTCGGTCTTCACAGATTCATATTGTTCTTAAACCAATTTTCCTGTCTGGCAGATATTTAGTAACTTCCTTATGTGGTTTTCTAGTAGGGTAGCTAGTTCTCTTCTTAACATAGCCCACTGTTCCAGGGAAACCAAGCAAACTGAAACTTGTCAAGTAAACCAAAAGCTCTGCAGGAAAGAGAATGGAATTTCTTATTATACCTGTCTTTATTTGCAGAATTTTGTAAATTATGCAGGCTTTCATTCCCTGTCTTTATTCCCTGCATTACCTGTATCTGGTAGTAACCAGTATCGAAACTTTCCTCCCCATCCAGCTCCAGATTTTGCTGAAAAATGTTGAACAGGAGGAGGCAGACTAAGATATGAGTAATTTCAAACATGGAATATTTCATTTTATATGTTTGCTGATATTCCCAGTAACCTTTTTCTTTCATTTTTTTTTTTTATTTTTGACAGGTGATGCTAATGAAGAAGGGCCTCAGTTGAGTGAAGAGAGAGGTGAGTAAAGAATAATTTGTGCTAAAATATATTACTTCTCTGAAGCATAAGCCAAACTGAAAAAAATCTAAAGATTAATAGCCTTAGTCAAGATAAGCAGTGCTAATCATTATTGCCAATGTTACCACAGTCATCTCTGGTTTTTACACAAAATTAGGGTGAACCATCCCTGATAGTAAATAGTGCATGGTAAGACTGGCTGAGACTACTTTTTTAATGTCATCACTTTATGAGCCTCTGGGCGATATTTCATTCCTTTTTATCAATAGCTAGTTTGAACATGAAGGGAAAATAATTATAATTCTTCAGTCTCTTTGCCTGTAGAAAAGTGTGAATAGAGCAATTCTTGAGTAATTTGCCATTCTGAATAGTGGCAGTGATATGTTTGCAATGAACACAGTAGCAAAACTCTTCCACAAAGTCTTAAATATGCTGATCTTGGTCACACAATGGTTCAGAGAATTTTTTCCTGGTCCTCATAGTCTACTGTTTAAAACAAGTGTCATTGTTTAGGGTTTGTGGATGACATGAAATGGAAATGATGAATAGGTAAAAGGGGAAGAAACGCCAGAGGAACAAGAAAAGGAGGGGACAGAGGATGAGATAACTCCCATGAGGACAAAAGCTTCCATTCAGGAAATTTCTGCTAGTTTTTTTTCAAGGAAGCTTGTTCCAGTTAATATTAACCAGGTTTTTTATAACAGACTTCCACCACAGCACCTTCTGATACTTCCCCTCCCTCATCTGGAGGTCCTCAGTGAACATCTCCTGTTCCATATGGATTTCTGCGCAGTGCATCTCCTTTAATGTGCAAAGTAGCTCCTTCTACTCCTCTGCCTCTCCTTCCAAACTTCCTTCAAGGTTTCTGTGACCCTGATCCCATCACAGTCCAGTGACTGTGCAGGAACATCCAGCTCTCTTTATGAAAACATAAGGAGTTTAGGTCAGACTTTAAACTTAAGGTCAGAAAGGAGTGCCACATGGGGAGAGGCAGGGATATACTAGCCAGAAAACAGAGGTAAAAGGTTTTGAAGCAGTATTTTGACTACTTAAATTGGTGAGATTGTCCTAAAGACAAATGGACAACCACTGATTTACCTGAGAAATTAGAAATACTCAAAGAATGGTGCATATACAAAGGTGTGAAAACAGATATACACAGATATGTGTAATACTGATGGATTAGCACATTCTTTATGGCTGTTCTGGCCTGTTGATTTTATTACATATAATTGTAATTACATTTTGGTGTCAAGATTACTGGATAGGAACATCTAGTAATTTTAATACAGTTAGTGTGATTGATAAAGTTGTAAGAACATACATAAAAGTAAAAAAAAAAAAGGCCCGTCATTATATAACAAACATTTGCCAAAGATATTGCTACAGTTAAATTTGCAGTATTCATCTAACATTTCTAATTTTAATTTTTTAATTTCTAATTTATTTTTAAATGTAAATTTTTTGCATTTTTTGTCTTGTTTTTATGGGGATTATACAAATTATTTTTTTAAAAAACATTTTAAATTAGAATTAAAAGGAAGTGCAATTCTACTTTTTTGTCTTGTATCCTTCACAGCTTCATTACTTTAGGTAAAGTTACATAGATACTCTGGGAAATTATCACTGAACTATGTAATTTGAAGAAAATATTTCCCTACCTGGCTCTTTCTTCCATGCATATGAGACAGATCAGATCAGAGCTGCCCTTGATGGTCTAGGATGCTGTGAGCTTTAAGAGTACATCCTTGCTTATTTCTTTATCAGTTGGAGATAATTTGGGAATCAGTGCATTGGTTGTAAGCAATTAATACCTACAGGGCTAAAAAGAAATATCTTTTGTATATCCACCCCAGTAGTGGAGCAGATATACAAGTTATTCCCTTTTGACCTGTTTTTGTATGGTGTTTTTAATGATTGTATGATGTGTTTACTGGAACTATAAATACAAACATAATTTTTGCATTGAGGGCAGTTTTCACTTTTATAGTCAAATTTTTATCAGTTTGGAGGATATCTGCTTTTGCTCTTCAAAGAGGAAAATGGAGAAGTAATTTCTAGTCACCACTACAAGATATTAATTGTATAATCATTCTCCATTCCACTTGACTTCATGGGTCATGACTGCAGCAGATGGAGTCAGCAGTTGGCACCAATACTGACAACACTTTTTCCTTGAGCTGTCCATATCCATTTGGGGTGTTTCCTCTAATTCTTTTGCTTAAAGTGAAAAAGAGAGGTTGGATTCCTAGAGAGCACATGTTGCAGACTAGACATGTATAGGAACTTTGGCAGAGTTGAAATCTAAATTTTAGGTAAATTCCTGTGCCTCAGCTTCCTTTTGGCTGGGTGTTTCTGAGGGCCAATATCAGATCAATAGAAAATACAGAGAAATACAGAGAAATACAAAGAAATGCAAGGACACAAATGTAAGCTCATTGTGTCTGTACAAATCACACTTCTAAGAACATCGTAGGGTGGTGAGGTGGAGGTTACAGAAAGTCGTAGTTTAAATCTGGTGGCAAAAATTACAGAAAAAAAAACCAACCTGATCCTGGTTCAGTGTCTGCTGAAGGCAGTGGGAATGTGTCCATTGGCTTCAATGCACACTGGATTAGGCTTTAGGAATAGACAGAAAATTAACTGGGAGTAAGAAATAACAGATTACCAAATGGGTGTATTACTGAGTGATGGATACATTATGAAAATTATTTATCCTGTGTTTCTACCACCCTGAAGTGCAGATATCTCATTACATGCAGAAAAGCCTGCCTTTCTTTGATTAATCTTCAAAATAAATAAGAGAATGTCTTAATTACATCTGTGTTCTGGGTTAAAAAACAGATGTCTGCCAAGGAAGGCAGGAACCTCCTATGGAATGGAAAATGTGACCCGCTCCGCTCCAAATTATTATAACTTTGAAATTAAGGGACTTTCACGCAAAGATATGGGAGAAGGAATAACAGGTCTTTACTAGCATGTACAGGGATAACAAGGCAGACAAACAAGGCCAGCAGCAGCACAGACGCAGTCCCAGCCTCTAGGGGCTGCAGGCACTTTCCCCTGCGGTGCAGTTCCGGGCACAGCCGGCAGGGGCGCTGCTGGCTCCCGGCCGGGCAGGGCGGGTGCGATGATTCCCCCGCGCCTGCAGGGGGCGCTGCGGCGGGAGGTCAGCCACGTCTCCCTCACAGTGAGGAAGATGCCAGCAGCAGACAGAGACAATGGCCTTTCCTTTGCCAACTCATGGGAAGCAGCCAGTCTCAGTGCCACTCGGGAAACTGAATGGACTGCAGCAGGAAACCTCGGAAGCAGGAAACTGGAATGGCAGAAGCAGGCACACCCAGGGGTGGCAAACAAAATGTAGCAGAAACTCCAGGGCCCTGTCTGAAGCTGTGGGGTGTCCGGGGTCGGGTTCCAGTGTAGCAAGCAGCCCTGAAGCAGCAGCAGCGAGCAGCGGGGCTGGATGGGGAATCGCTCCCGTGGATGCTCACTGGCGATGGCTGGTCCCAGGGCCCGGCTGCACACAGCAGGCATCCCCCAGCAGGGGATGGGTGCTCCCGGGTCCTGGCACTGCACACACTCGCTCTGAGCTCCCTGAGCAGCAGAGAAGCAGAGAAGCAAACCAGTAAGCTCCAGTCACAGTGCCAAAAAAAAAAAAAACATGGGCAAAAAACACAAGGCAACAGTATCTCTGCCAGAGGGATCCTGCCACGTGGCGATGGAGACAAAATCACCCTAGCAGAAGGAAGCAACTATCCTTCTCCCCAACTCTCACAGGAAATCCCAGGCTGGCTCTAACCCGTAGCAATACTCCTAGAGCTGGGGGAGGAGAGGGGAAGGGAGGCGGCGACCACACTGGGCACAAAACAAAAACAGAAACAAAAATGGGTATGGGATAAAAATCCATCCCCAAGACAATAATATCCACTAGTATCTATAGTCATTCTATAAAATCAACAAGCAGGAATGACAATTTTGGCAAGTTTATCATATAACATCACTGCTTATATTGGACATACTAGAATAAGAAAAAGCATTTAAAAATAAAAACAATCCACTCTTTTTAAATATACACACTCAAACCCACTCTTCTAATGGCATTTGATTCACAGGCTTTTAACCTAACTGTCTGTTACTCTGAATGCTGAGTCTTGTAGCAGTTGCTGGCTTAACAGCACCACTTAATTTGAAGTGCTTTGAGGTTATCATGTGTCATGCAGTTGATGTGTTAGAAGGGTTTGAGTCAAAAGGGCAGATATAGAAATAGCAGGTCTGGGCCTGTGCAGGTCTACATCTCAGCTTTACTTTGTGAATGATTTCCTACATAACCCAAGACAAGTACCAGATGATGCAGTAGTTAGTCTTTCCTGAGTGTTTTTGTTTCCTTTTTTTTTTTTTTCACCCTAATGGTAAGAAAATTTACTTATGTCAGCACATAATAATGTTATTGTTTATTGACATAAGTCAATTCTCTTACTATTGCCATTACAATTAAAAAAAAAAAAGGAAAAAAAAAAAGAAGAAAAAAAAAACACTCAGGAAAAACTTCTAATTCTGAATCTGAATCTATATTCTCTCTCAACCTGTTCAGCTTCAGTCTCTGCCAGATACCAAAGCCTTTTGACCTCATCTATTTGTCTGTTGCCACAGTACTGTCATTTCCCATCAAGTAGTTATTCCTAATAAATACCCTGCTGTTTATCCTGTTTCTATCCTGATTCTCCTGATGAATCACCTATTCATTTCCTAGAAGCCACAGCCAGTTAAAACAACAAGATGAAGGATCTCATTCACACTATCACGGCTTAATAACTAATAACACCCTATTACAACCAAGATACATAAATACAGATTTTTTTTTGCATGTTCCACTGTATGCACACACTTACACTTGGAGATTGATTTTTGGAAGGAGACTTTATCTTTTTTTCTTGAGATGAAAATAGCAATCACTTGCAACAAGGCAAATTTGGGAGTTGTGATTTTGGAAATCTGTTATTTGGAGACAGACTGTGAGATTTACATGACTTGCTGACCGTCTGAATTAGCCTATAAAGAAGAAGTATGTTTCCCAGTAGTAGAGCTCAGAAACCTTTTTGCACAAATGATCACAATTAGAAAAGATTTTAATATGATCAGTTCAGACACCAGTCTGAAGGTATGCTCTTTTTAAAAAGAAATTTACAGACATAATTTCTGTAATATTTGGCTAACTGTTTGGAAGGACATACACATGGCAGGAGAGCAGAAAGGGTTAAGAGTTTTATTTTGACCATAGTAAACACAGATCCTTTTCTGTCTCTGCTAAAAATAGTGAAATTGTGATTGAAATCTTGTTTTCCTGGGACACTGCCTGTATACCCTTTTGTGAGCATTTTGAAGCTTTTTATAGAATGCAAAAATATGGTTTCTTCTGAGATAGCAACAGTTCTGAATTCTCTGAACGTACACCTCTTCCCTCTCCTTCTTTGGGCTGTCAATTAAGATGTTGGTTATATTATCTAATGTATTCAAATAGTCCTGAAAGACCTGGCTGGACATTTGCACTTTAACTTGATTGACATTTGATGTGTGGGACTGGAAGGAAACTTCATGGATTGGTTAGATGATAAAAATCCTCAGTAGAGGGGAAGTGTTGATTGAAGCATTACTATTGATTCAGTCCCCTCATATGAGTTATTCTCAAACAAAAAAGAAAACATAGCAGATAGTTCAGAGTGGCATTTGAGCCAAAGAAGCCATGTGTTGATATGGCCCACTATAAATATTCAAGTTATTTTTTGAAAGAAAGTGAGAGCATTGGCATAATAAGTCATCACAAGTCTGGTTATTTTCAGTATCTCTCTTTTGTATTACAGTTCTTGTTGATCTCTATCAGCATTGCTCCTGAGCCCCTTAAAGGGTTGACAAAGCATGTCTTTATTTGGCAGGTTTTGCCTTTATTTTTCCCCATAGATTTTCTTGTGGTTACTGCTGCCTTCTTCACTTCGGAAAGAAATTCATCTTAGCACTTGAAAACTCTTGTTTTCCTCAAAATACAGTGTTTGAATTTCAAATTCAGATGAGCAAGCATGATGGCATGACACATGACCTGTCCTGTATTAAGTGCTCTCAGGAGCAGTCTACCACCTGGTACCAAGCCAAACCTCAAGGCTTGTTCTGTTTTGCAGTAGCTGACTTTATTTACTGATTGCTAAGGGCTCTTCATGCTCTGGGCTGTATGTAGTTCTAGAAAGAAGTGTAAACTCCCTTCTAGTAGAAATTTGTAGAAGCAATGTTCAGTTTGGCCTTTTTTTTTTTTTTTTAATAATGCTCTTTAATTAAAATTAAGAAAGTGAGATAGAATTTAACTACTCACATACAGATCTCAATTTTGGAATTTTTGCTGACATTTTGAGCTCTCCTGCCACCTTCCCAATCCATGGCTCTTCTGGGTTTTTTGGGCATAAGTATGGTTGGCAGAGAATATTTCTGTGTTCCCTGGCCTCCATTCAAAGCCAATGATTGACTCCCTTTTTTGTCTTTTGAATGAACACAATATTCTTAGAGTTATAAAATACCCTGAATTAAAGGGACCCACAAGGGTCATTGAGTCCAACTACCCCTTGAATCTGCAAGTTCCTTTTTCACATCCTAACTGCTTTCATACTTTCTGTTTCAAAATTTTCAGCATTTTGGTTTTCAATATATGTAACTGTGATTTTAGATATATGTAACTGTGGAAGGGTAGAAGACAAAAGGGGAGAATCTATGGCTTTTAATAGAGCCAAGTCCTTCATGACAGCTGGGCATCTCATTGTCAAGCTCTGTTTAAAACTCCAGCAACATAAAGAGTAGATGATTGTGTGGCATATATGTGACAGCAGGAGAGACCTGGGAGTTTTTGAAACACTTAAGCAATTTATAAAACATGTGTAGATAGTTTTTTCCTAGTTGGTAATTAGCTAATTTGAAGTAATACCATGATTCTTATTTTCTAATGGTAACAGCAATAGGGGTGAATAATGTGAGGTCATATGTCTTCCTAAATTTCCTGCTTACGAGTGGTCAAGGTTTATTTCCAGCACACACAAAAGTAGGTTTTCCTTAGGCTTCTCCTGCAACCAAGCCCTCAGTTAGCCACAAGGAATCAGGAGGTTTGACAGAAAGTCAAATGACAGAGAGTCATTTTCCCATCACGGTTGAATACATTCAGTAGGCGCAATGAATTGAGTTTTAATTGTCTGTCAGTCACTGCTTTCGTGGTTAAGCAACAATGTTTAAAGAATGTTTTAATTAGGGAACCTGCTTGCATTAAATGTCTTAATTTATGAATACCTTTATGCCTAATTTCCAGCTTGGCCTCCCTTTTTATTAACAGACTTTCTCTGCTACCAGTTTGTGCCTTGAGGTGTGTCATAGCAAACAAACAGTAACGCCATCATTTATGTTGACAGGATATTTTGAAAATATTGTAGAAAAAGTTCATAATATTTGAAGTTTAACCAACTGATATTAAACGCTGTGTGCTTCAGTCCGTATAAGTAAGGGAGATCTCACATTTAATTGGCCTCAATTACTTCTTTTGCTCCCTTTCCTCCAGCTTGATATTGCCCACTGTCTGAAAGGCTGGAATGAATTTTTTTCAACCGTTTTTTTCTATCTTGTAAAGCTTTCATTTCCTTAACTTCACTATCTGTGAAGTTAAGGAAATTTGTAAAATTTGTGAAATTGTGAATTTGTGAAATCTGTGAAATTTGTTTCCCTGCCTTTCATTTAATTATTAATTTCAGTCTATATTCATTTGTTGTTGTGTTAAAACAGTGAATGGAGAATTGAGCTGAGAAAAAAGATCATTTAGTTCAGATTATTTTTCCACAGTTCCATAATGCAGTATAATAAATATTATGTTTGCAACTACAAATTAAAACATTATTTGGTTGAGGGTTATGGTTATTGTTTCTGTAGTGCTGATGAAGCAGTATGTTATTTAAGTATGAGCTTTCTTCAGTGCTGTCCTGTGAAAGTCTGAGAAAGTCCAGTCCAGGCTGGAAAACACATATTATAAATTTCATAAGAGATGATGCAATAATTTAAATAGCAGAAAGATAAGCACTGAGTACTGAATGGAGTGCTAAGATAAAACATACAATTGTGGTATCACACATGGTAATATCTGATACAATTAAACTATTTCCAAGTAATGTATGTAATTTATAATTTTTTATGTTTAAAGAAGGCCAGCCTTCATCTCCCACAAAGAGCAAAGAAGAGCAGCCTGAGGACCTGCAGGATGATGCTGAAGGTAGGTGGTCTAACAACTTCTCAGGGCTATTAATCAATTCACATTTTGAGGAAAAGTTTGTTTTGAATTCTTGGGAAAAAAACTGGAAAACTTTCAGTTAAAAATGCTCTTTGCACACACTTGGAGAGTTCTTTTTGGCCTAGATAAAGGGATTATAAATATTATGAAGTATATTTCATCCTAAGGTAGAGTCACAAGTACAAACCCTATTTCTATGTGATGGGCTACTGATTATTGCTGATACATCTTAATAAATTGCTGCTGTTTTATCTCTAACCAGTTCTGACTTCATGTAGTTAAAAAGCCCAAGTATAATCCACGTTGTGAGGGGCTTGGGTCATAGTCTGGTTGGTTAAGTTGGTCAGGTACCTGCTGTGAAACACAGAGGGATATAATCCTCACTTTCCTTTTCTACAAGAAATTTTTACTGTTTTCCTTTTTACAATGTTTATGTTTCTAGATCTTACACAGTGTGGTACATCCCTCAGCAGTTAGAAGTCACAGGTGATTAACATTATGCCTATGGTGTTGCTGCTCTGAGGATATTTTCCTCCACTTGAGTCTGCTCAGGGAAGCTTGTCCATGTGTATGGACGTTAATGTGGTCCATGTTGCTCTAAAACTGGATCAAAGTTTATTTTCCTCATCTCTATCTCATTGGAAGAGTTATTTCTAAGATGTTAACATCAAAGGCTTATTTTCACTGCTTTCAGATTTGTAGACGAGCAAAATACCCCAATGCTGAAGAAATTCCTCTTCTGTGACATAGATAAAAGGAAGAACCTTCATCTTTAATCCATGACACTTCCTTGCCATGGATTCTTTTTGACCTAATATTCCTCAAATGACCTATCTAATTTTGTATCTCAGTGGCTCCACAATCTTCAGCATTTTGACTTAGTGCTGTGCATTCAGCTCCTAAAGTATTCTGAATAGGGTATAGTGTGAGTCACAAAGAGCAGAAAAATATTAACATCTGTCATTTTTATTAACTGCTAGTAACATGCTGTCACTAACATTGTGACTGGTTGTTACGGGCAAGTCATTAAAGCAATAGCTGTCATCACCTGGAAGGGACAGCTATTGGAGGGACCCAAGAAATTTCATCACACCTGAGTGTTTTTCATGCTGCATTGAACCCAGTTTAAATTAAAATACCAATTTTATGTTTGAATTAGAGAATTCAGCGATGACAAACCACATGTCCATTTTTATGCAGGCTAACCCACGGTTGGGATCATGGTGATACCTTCAATGTTCCTAAACAGGCAGAACAGCAGTTGCTTTATGATATATTCTTACATGGAGTGTGGCTAAAACTTTTCATTGTATCAGTATCTTGAAAAAAAAAACAAAATAAAATGAAAGGAAGAGAGAAAATATTGTCAAACTGTAAGGTTTTCCTTCCATTCAAAAATTAACTATGTTGTTGCACTCTTTCTGTGGCTCCCTAGATACAGTTTCTTGTTTCTCTCTGCCTATCCATTTTTTCCAGTGACCTACTGTTCACTTTGTGAAGCATAAATAAATGTGTAGGGAAGGGCAAAGTAAGCAGTATGGCAATAGAATTATTGCATTACTCCTGAGCTGTAAAATGCCTGAAATCCTTGAATTTGATGTCATACAGTAGATTTTGCTGATGTAGAATTGAAGTCTGTAAAACATAATCACTGCTGCTGGATTTAATATAGCAGGTGGCAGAGCCCCCATCTGCTAGGCAGAAAGCAAACCTGTAATGTTTAGGATTGAAAGTTCAGATTTAGCCTTGAAAGTTGTTGTGATGGAGAAAAGAATAGGTGATTAAAGTGTTTGCTGAGGGGCCTCTGGAGAAACCTGGATCAGATTTCTTTGGCATTACCTGTGCTTCTGGAAGAGGAGACAAGAAGTTGGGATCCAGACACTGAATTTCTGTCAAGTTGCCAAATGGCTGGGGTCTAATGTAACACACCTGTGAGCCATTTCCATTGCAGTAAATGGGATTTGCACACATTTGTCTGAGAAGAGGATTTAGTTTCTCCTGGTCTAATTATTAGCTGTTGGTTTTGATGAATTAAAAGAACTTTTAATGGGGAGCCTTGAAGATTATGAAAGTTCTGAAGATGTGACATGAACAACAACTACATGTCTGAATAGTTTTATTTAGGTAGGGGTTTGTCTTCCAAGAAGCTAGCTTTTTTTTTTTTTTTTTTTTTTTTAATAAGAAAAACTGAGTAGCTAATGCATATAAACAGTTTTGAATAAAACACAACAAAGGCAAACCGCTGCCTGAGGTCCACTTGGTTGAATTTCCCTTAGGGTAAAACTGAAGTGCTTTGTGGTTTGGTATGTTTATACTTTGGGATAATTCACTTTAAGTGCCCCAAGTTAAAGAGAAGAGAAGAGAAGAGAAGAGAAGAGAAGAGAAGAGAAGAGAAGAGAAGAGAAGAGAAGAGAAGAGAAGAGAAGAGAAAAGAAAAGAAAAGAAAAGAAAAGAAAAGAAAAGAAAAGAAAAGAAAAGAAAAGAAAAGAAAAGAAAAGAAAAGAAAAGAAAAGAAAAGAAGAAAAGCCAAAATCGCACACAAAAAAGTAAACAAATATTTTAAAAAATCTCCACAAAATAAATTAAAATCCCCCAAAAAAGCCCAACCCCTATCTTTTATCAATAAAAGCAAGTCCAAATTTAACATAGGATATTATTTTCCCTTTGGTAAAATGACGAGCTATAAAATAGTTAACAAATATACACTGAGATATGGGAAGAACCCAGCGTATTTTCCTCTGCTTGGTTGTGAGTGTCATTTTAGATTGAAGATGGGAGTACAACTTGCAATGATAGCAGCCTTGTGTCTGCCCTTGTGGCAGTCTCTGAAACCTATTCCACTGAGTTCAGCAATATTTCTGCTGTAATATTTTTCTCCAGCTCACCAGGCTGATTCGTTGGCTAGAGGTAATGGAGCAATATCATTTCAGTGCATGTTAAAACCTCCACAGAATATTGGGGAAAGTAAGTTCCTTTATTATCACCCTCTTTGCAATCAAGGAAAAGTAAGTGGCTGTATGTAAGGAGTTTGTTTTGCAGTAAGCTAAAATAAACACTTGACATGCTAATGAAAGCAATCTTATACCAAACCACTAAAGTAAACAGGTGTCTGTTATTATGCTATTAGATATATTGTTCTCTGCCTCCACACTGTTGGTAAAGTAAGCGTGAACTGCACAGCAGATTCTTATGTCAGTGGTTGTATTCCATAGATTTTCACTGCAGAGGTATTGTCTGTGAAAATGGATAGACTAGGAAATCTCTTTTACTCACAGGTTCCCTGCAGTATTTCAGGTTTGACATGTGCAAACATGCCAAATAATTTTCTTCCTATTTTTTTTTTCCTGGCACTTTCTTGCATCCTGGGAGAGTAAAAGCAGCCAGGGATAATTTTTCCTTTCCCTCAGTCAGGGGCATTCATAGATTGAGTGATTGTAAAGTGTCAGGTGAACAAAATATGTTTGGTACTAAACAAAACATATGCATGTCTTACTTCAATAGCTTCATAACACAATCTTAAAGTGGCTTCATAGACAAAATGGCAGTACTTGTCACAACATAGCAGCCATGAGTTGGCACAAATACCACAGATCTCATCCTACTTATTGTCACCAAGCAAAGGCAAACCATTTATACAAAAGCCTAACAAAACAAAAATCTTAAATGTTCCTTGTGTCTCTTACCTACCTCCCCATGTGTTCTCCCATATGTAGTGAACAGCACGGTGTGTGCAACAGGGAGAAGCAAAACTGTTTGCCCTTTCCTTCTTTACAGGATTTCTCAGATGTAAAGCAGAGCCTGCCAAAGAGCTTCCCCATCCATTCCCTCCATGGTCTATGTGAGACCAATATTGTATCAAAGATGAGTAACACACCTAGTAAGAGCAGCACAAATGCCTGCTTTTTCTCTTCCTCCATCAGAAAAAAAATCAATCCATAGCAGCAAAAGCTATTTTCTTGCCCTCCTTCAAGGGATGTGAAGACATAACTGGAGCTCTGGAAGTTGTCTTACTCCAGCTTCTCTCATAAGCTGCTCCCCAGATGAATGACCAGATTCCTCCTGATAGATTGATAGGCTGTTGGTCTCCCAGGATCACCTGTGAAGAAGCGGGTCTGTTGGAGTTATTTGTCCAGGATGAACTTCGTCTGTTTTCCATTCACTTGGTGGGAAGGAGAACAGGTTGATGAATAAGCCAAACCACAAAGTTCAAAATGAACACAAATCACCTTTAACAGAGTTGATAGTGTTGGTTCCTTTGCCTGATGGGGTCACCACAATTTAGCCTCTTGGCTTTCAAAAGTAACATCACATTTCTGAGTGTTACGTCAAAAATCCAGGCTCACCAGCTGGCACCTGCCTGACTTGGTGGATGTTCTGTCCATGAGAGATGTCAGTCTGGTGATGTCAGCAGAAATGAGGCAAAATAAAACTGCATCTTAATCTTGACAACTCAGTGGTCTAGCAGGTCATGGCCATTCAGTTTGATTCTCACCAAGAGGGAGACACCCTGGTTCCTCATCCCTTCTCCCAAAAAAGCTTTTGTGAAATGGCAAAAAGTGCATAGTCTTGGGACCAGGAAATAAACCTCCGTTTATGGCTTAATCTTCTAATTGTGAGATTAACATAAGGCTTCCCCTTCCTGCTTCTCCTTTATTTGCCATGAATTTTGCCACTGTGCTGCTCACTCTCTGGCTTTGTGGAGAGGGAAGTGTATGCACGCACCATAGTCCATGGCACTTGGCTTGTGCTACTTCCCTCCAATGTGGGCTCAATCCTCTCTGAAGCTGGTGGGATGCACGCACATGGCTCTTTCTTGCCAGTACACAGAGATGTTCTGAGCATCTCTTCTAAGGGTCTTCTAACACTGTGCAGGCCTGATTGTCTGTCTCTTTAAGGTATTAATTAATATTATCTAGATTTGACTTCTTAATATGTTTTAATATGTTCTGCAGTTTATAGCAAGGGGTTCTTTTATCCCTTGATAAACTGTAGTTACAGTAATTCTTTGCATCCCATGGGGTAGTCATATTCTTCAGTAAATTTTTGCTCCAGTCATAATCTTCTAAAAATGAACATTGAGACACGTAATTATACTTCAAAAAACACAGTCATTTTTTCAGCCTTAAAAGTGTTGCTTTTTATTAAGATAGCTTACAATTGACTGTCTTCTTTTTACCAGCAAACCTAATCCTTTAATAAAATGTTAAATGAAGATGAAGTACTACAGAAGAAATTCCCTGGGAAGGATTGTATCAAACATATCTGTGAGACGTTTCACCTTAATGCAGATGGGTTATATTTAAAAAGTGGCAATTAACCTCCATCCTCTGTGGTTGATAGCTTCCCTTTTCGCTTCTGTTTTGAAGTCCACCATCTGTCCTGACTGATTACAGCTTTCAGAATATTAGGTGATCACCTTGCACTTAGCCAGGGGTAAAGAAGGATGTTATCTGTATTTTCAGTTGTATTTTCTCTCTGAGCAAACATTTCTTAGAAGATTCTTTTCATCGGTGAAGTGGCTTCTGCTGTTCCATTAAATTGCCATGCAATGGCTGTGCAAAACACAGTTTTGAAAACACAGTTTTCAGAAAACACAGCTCATTTTGGCCTCCACAGGTGATGTGCAGTCCTGTTGTGTTGGCCATTTACCCATTTGGGTTTCTTTTAGCAACCGAATGTATGTCTGTGTAACAGCACCAGAAAGACACTTGCAATTCCTGTTTTCGCCCTGAATGCTTCAGAGTAGATTGTCTTCCTTCTGAGATGAGCTAAGGTGCAAAAGACTAAGTTACTGCAGTGACTAATGCAGTGTTGTCAGAGAATTCTATCCAGTGACACACCCCTAGGCACCTGCAGGGGGCACATCTCTCCAAGGAATTCATTGCTCATTTTTAAGCATGATGTGAATAACAGTAAACCATCATGATTGCTCAGGTCTAGTGCAGGAGATGGGGCTGGTCCCTTCATTCCAAAATGCTGATGCTAGGTAGTCCATGGTTTTGTTTGCATTTTGTGAGGGTTTTTATGAGTGTAGTCTTTGGCTTCTCTGCCTGTTTCTTCTCTTTGTATAAAATCAAAATAGGTCTCAAGCTTTATTTTGACTGTGGCTTGGAAAAGAAGCCATGTGACTGTCCTTTGTAGTATGCAGTTACTCAGACTTCAGGCACACTGTAGAAGTATGAACAAAGGGTGAATTTATATAGTAATGATAAAATTTGAGGGTTTATTTTCCACTTTCCCTCATGGGGTCATTTTGTTTCTTTTGGATAGGACTAACTGTAGGGCCAGGAGTCAGGGCTTCTTTATACTGCTGTGAACTCTGCATCAACTCACAGGAGCAATTTCTGTCCCTTTTTAGACACTACAAGCACAGTGGTAATACTGTGCAGCACTTGTACTGCACAGTCTAAGTCAAGAGTTAGACCCAGTGAAAAGCCAAGTGAGCACCATGTGGGGTTTTTTTTTGCATCAAAATGCCAATATTATCTTTGTCCTCTGCACAGACTGCCTGTGACATCTAGGGTGTGATATCCATCCATATTCTGGTTGTGTTGGTCAGCTCAGGCTTCCAGGAGATGTCTCCCTTTATTTGTTTTGAACCATCACAGGAATAGCGATGCTCAGCATCTTTGGCAACTAAATGTTCCATGTCCCTTGCCCAGCACCTCTATTGCACGATCTGAGTCAATGGAGAGTTAGACCCAGTGAAAAGCCAGGTAAGCACAATGTTTCCCTCAGTGAGTTGAGAAAAACCAGCATGCTCTTGTATTCCCAGGAGTTAATTTTATGCTGTAGCTGTTATCCCCTGGTTCTTCCCTAACTAGGGAGGTTATAATAAAACTGAGTTAGTTGTCCTCTGACCCACAGAAGAGTGAAGCAAGGGGGACATGCATGGTGACTTCACCAGGCTTTAGCCAAGACTTGTATTTCTTAGGACATTAAATACATTAAATACAAAAGTTTTATTTTTAACCTCTGAGATAAGCCACTCAAGCCGCAGTTTTCTCATTCTCTTCCCACACTCCTGGACAAAATGCTGCATGGAAATGAAACACTATTATTTATTAGACTGACAGGTTCACTGGACTGGGTGCATTCACAGTAGCATGTTCAGGGCTGCATCTGCAGCATGGTAATTTCTTGAAGCAGCACAGAGGGAAGAGTCTCATAACTCCATTAAACAATTACTGCAGATAACTCGTTACTAACCCTTCTTAAAATTTACCCCAAAGGGGTTATATACAAGTAATGATTAAAACTGACCTAAATCATAATTTAATTAAAAGAAATTAAAATGAAAACTGAAAATGTTCAGCAACCTCAGGCCACCACATTAATGATTCACTTTAATGTGTTTGTAGTTCTGCAATAATGGCCTTTGTGTCTATGTGCTTCTTGGTTTATGTCTGATATTATTTTACCACTGGAATAGTTTGAAAATGGTTGCAGGCTGTATGATCTCAAGTGTCTATATGGATGTACATGTGCTTTCTTCTCACATTTTAGGGGTTTCAGTGAAGCCAGCATATCTACTTGTGTGCAGAATGCAGATCAAGGCCTATATTTTTCACTTTCTCATTAATTAGTTTCTCTGCTATACAATAATGACATATTCATTAATTACAATGTCATTAATATGATTACCATGGCAGTATTTCTGTGCTGTAAAAAGACAGTTCAAAACTGGAGTCCCTCATCTGACAGATCTTGGTTGTACTTGTATTTGTTTTACAAGAAAGAAGCACAGGTCAGACCAGTGGAGAGATGCCAAAGTCACTGGCCATGCAGAAAAGCAGAGGATGCTCCTGAACTTGCATGGCAGAGCCATTCAGAGGTGTAACAGGATCCAACCTGGTGTCCCAGGATGTGGCACTTGCACAGATTAAGATGAAAGACTCGGGTATTGGCCCTTTGTCACTTTTATTTCTACCCCAAGAAGGAGGAGGAGGAGGTTTGGAGAAACCTTATTCTGAACACTGACACTCTATGGATGATATAAATAAAGTTTTCTCTGTAGCAAAAACAATTTTATTATTAATAGCCTCTGTGTTCATGAGTTGGACTAGACGATCCTTGTGGATCCTTTCTAGATCAGGATATTCTGTGATTCTGTGTTGGAGGGGTAGAAATGGACTAGTTTGTACAGATTATGCAGAATTTTGTCCTTGAAATAAAAATGTACAGTATCTGCAATTCTGATTTCTTCTGAAAAATATCTTTTTGCAGCAGTTTTTAGGGCACTGACTTTAGCCTCATCTCTATGTATGTCACCAGCTGCTTGTGAAGAAAGGTGCTGCTGAAGGGGAGTAGGTGTGCGAGCAGACATAGCGCTTCCTCAGCTCTGATATGGGAAGAGCCAAAAGGCCAGCGGGCTATTAATATTTTTGACTTGCCATGTTTGTCACAAGAACAGTGGAAGATGTAAGAAGCCACGTTTCCAGGCTCTTACAGAGAAAATGTGAAGAATACTAAAACTTGCTCCAAGGGTTTGTTCCCTGACCTTTCGTCAGGATCCTGTCCCAGCCCTATCCTGTCTGACAGCTGGCTTATTATTTATCATATTATCTGTTTCATGTGGGGGCTGCCACTGCAGCTGGCACCTCACTAAGCATGCTAAATACCTCTCCATAACAGAAAGTGGGCAGGCACTCCTGGAGAATCCTCTTTTCTGGTGGAGTTAGAAGTGTCACTTACTCTGCTAGCTTGCTGAGCATGCTGATTGATCCTTGTATAGCCTCTTTTCTACCAAATATAACATTTGGGGGGGGGGGAAGGGGAATGGATTTTCTTGATGACCTCAAAGAAATGACAAGAGAAGACAGCAAGAACCTATCAGGCAATAGTCAACTTGGCAAGAGAAAGCAGAATATATGGACAGAAGAAGGTATTTTAGTGTCTGATGTGCTTATTTTGTTTGTACAGTACTACTGTAATCCTCAAATTTCTGTTTTTTAGAACTGACTCTCATGCCAAGGGGAAAGAAACAGATGTTCCCATTTGTCTTGTGATGGGGCTTAAAATCATTTAGATTTTCTGGCCTAAAATGACACGACATGTCATTTGCCACTTTTTGTATCTCCTTTGGAGTGAGTGACAGATTGCTGTTCAATTACCAGTGTAATAGAAAAGCAAATATAGTGAGGACAGCTTTCACCTAAAGGAAATACAATCACTGATTGCTGCATTAGTGGGAAAAGAAGGATGGCAGATACTGTAGAAGCCATCCAGAGGAAAAGACATTTTCATTATAAATAATATCGTGGGGAAGACTCAAGGAAAATGTACTGGCTCTGGCTTTTCTGCCTGGAGGAAAGGAGAGCCAGGGGTGAATAAAAATATAATGGAAAAATTGTCTCACTACTCTTGTAAAATATATTTTCAGCTCTTTGCCTTGAGGACGTGCTCCTTAAAGCCTTTCCATTTGCTCTGCACCCAGTTCCAGTGAAGAGCAGTAAATGTAGAAAGACTCTTAATCAGTCAAAGACACTCTGTGAGAGACTCATTGGAAGGGTTTTTTAAAAGTGGAAAAACCTGTTTGTCAAAGACTTTGGGATTAGTCACTTCTCCACTCTATAGTTTGCTTTCTTGTCAGTGTATTCATGCTCTGCTTCCTCCCTTTCTCACAAGATAAACAGATACTCCAGGCCAAGCAGAGCTTAACCATTCCTTCTGCAAGTCATTTATTTGAGCATCACTTGTCCAGTCTTAATTTTTAGCATTTTCTTTTCTCTATTTCTGCCGAAGTCACTTGCCAGGCACAACACTTACTGTCAGTACACCGATCAAGATGAATTTTCATGTCATGATCCAGTCAGTCTTTGGATTGGGTCAGAGTGCAAGAGAAGTTTCTGCTTAAAGTATTTTACATTTTTTTTCCTAAAGAAACAAAATGAAGTGAAAACATGTTGAGAATCCTGTAATTTAGGTTCTATGAGGCCAATTCTAAACAGTGAATGTCCTGTGAAATAATACATTTAGAATTGAGAAAATGTGATTTACCTGATAATCTACTGAACCAGATGATCATTTAAACTTTCTCTTGTAGTTTAAGTTTTCTCTGAGTGACTTAAGCAAGAGATATAGTTCCTTGGCAGTAAATGTGAATGAACCCTTGAAATACCTGGTTTGAGTCAAATAAGTTGTGCTCATAGTCATAATAATGGACGTAGAAACAAGTATCATCTGGAAATTGAGTTTTAAATTGTGAATGCAGTAAGGTAATGGCTATAATTAATTTCATTTATGTATCAGTAGTTACATTTATGCCTGACCTGCTTTTTCTGGTTATGAAGTTCTTTCTGCATAGAGTGAAAAATGTTACACTTGACCATAATTGAATCCTTGAAGCTTTGGCACTGCTCATTTTACAGTGATGCAATAATCTCTTTTGGTCTGACCTATTGGTAAAGATTTTTCCAGTGCCGCTGCACTGCTGTGTTATAGGATTGTCTTTATTTATGAATTACTTTCTGCACAGCTTGATGGCGCCAGGCCCGTGTTTTAAGAGAAAAGGGGTGGGGCAGAGAAAAGTTTAGCTAACTTTCTGGGGTTTTTTTCCATATGGTCCTCCTATTGTGTGTGGACAAAATGGTGACTTTGAAAACAATACCTTTTGATTTCAATTCAGGAAAAGAAAAACCCTGCAGCTTTTGTCAGTCCATTTTGGTCATCTGCATAATGCAGTTTTTTACAGGTTAGAGCTCACTAATGTGCTAAGAAATCACTATGGCAAGTCATCCATTAAGGTTAGAATTCATACAAAGAGTTACCAGGAGGGCAGGAAGCCCAAGTCCCCACTGATGGCAATCAGCCGCACCCCACCCACCTCTCTTCTCTCAGGTGAAGGGTGTCAAGTTCCTGCTCCATCTCCTCCCCTCCTCCTCCAGCTCTGTGCAGGGCCAGCCTTGGAAATAATTCTCCACTAGTCCCATCTGCTGGATGCCAGGAAGAACTGCCTGCTGGAAAGAGGGAAAGCATCATACCTCAGCCTTTAAATGTCAGCTGGGTGCAGTGTGCCACCAGATGTACATCTGCCCGTGGAAAATACGTGCTCTGTCTTCCTTCCATCCACCTAATCACATTTGGACCACTGCTATTCCCACCACCAGGTTCCATGTGTTAAAGGAACTTTAGCTGTGTTGTTTTAGAGAAGCTGTAATCAGAAAACCCAGCAGCCAGCAAAGATCACAGAAGAAAAATATGTGTATCATTATCTAGACATTTCCAGGCCTGGGAATGAATCTCCCTTCTCTCAATGTATACGCTCAGCAGTCAACTTTTCAAATATTTCATTGAGGCTGGTGCTCAGCTGTTCTTGTGGTGCTGCAAAGCAGGGAGTGTGGCCATGGCATCTGATCCTGCATGAAGCTCTGAAGCCTATCATGTTATTATGAAGCTAAAAGAGCCTTTTCCATCCCTGAAAATAGAGAATTCCTGATATATTTCTAATTACCCATTCTCAGTGGTTATTTGCTGTTTGGTGCCTGCCTTCCAAAAGGGAGCTGGAGGGTAGAAAATGGATAATGAATGTGAAGTAGTGAAGAAAATTGGGAATGAATGTGAATGTAAAAAAGGGAAAAATTCATTCAGTCCTAGCAATCTTACTTTGGTTTGATGTGCTGTCTTCATTACAGCCATTTGTGATGCATTTTTATACTTTACGTTAAGTGACATTGTGGCTTTTGCTTTAGATTTCAATTCAATTGATTCTTACCTTCCATAGCTATTGAAGTAAATTCTACAGGTCAGAAACACAGCCCAAGAATCCTGTTGAAATGCTACAGGAGGAAAATAACCCTAGGAAAAATAAAACCTCTTTATAAAATACAAAGAAGTTCAAGCAACAATTTCATTTATTATGGACTGTGTTTAGGGAAACATCCCTCTATTTGGTATTGTTATTTCCAGTGAGCCTATTGAGATAAAATCTATAATCCTCACCTTGAGATAAAAAACATGACTGGTTTAAATGGAACTGGTCCTGTTGGCAGGTTTTTTCAGCTTACCTTTACATCTCTCCTTTTTTATCACAGTGCTTTGCTGTAAATTAGCAGTTTGTGCTAAACTGGTTACAATTAATATTGCAGTGCTCTAGGTACCAATAAAAAGATATAGCATAAATAATTTTTATGTGTTTTTCTCAATAGGTGGTAATGGCACAGTGGATAAGGAAAACACCGATGAAAGTAAGACACAGAGCCAAGAAGCAGGTTTGTGCCCAGCTCCTTAAAGGCCCGTCTTAGGTTTTATCCACTTTGGTGAACAATAACCTTAGTCAGTGCTTTTGAAGAGGAATGTTTGTAATTTTCACCAGATTAGCTCAGGTCTTGAGCAATTCTCCCATTAGAGACCAAATCTTCATTCATTATGAATGAATGTGTTGCAGTGCAGGAATGCAGACCCTTCTCCAGTTTGCCATCTCTACATTCTCCCTTTAAGGTGACTAATCTAGCTAATCCTCTCACAAGGCATAACTTTTCTTTTTTTTCCTCTCTGCATAAAATAGGAATGAGGGAAAGAAATTTGGGGAAGGAGGAAGCAAGCAGCAGGTTCCTTCTGATGAAAATTCAACTAACTCCTGAATATTTTAAAGGGTATTTTCAAGTTTTAAAAATTGTCTATACAAGTCACAATGGTTATGAAGATTTAAATCCATAGAGAAAAATATTGCATATGCTGTGAGTGAATGCCAGAGTTCACAAGTGGTGGATTTTGCAGGTGACACGCTTATAAATTACAGTGAGTTCAGTATGTTGGAATATAGTGTCACTCCATGCTCAGAAGATATTTTTTTTTCTGTTCTGTTTTCTGATTGTTTATGGTTTGCACAACTCTGTTCCTTCCAAGAGACAGCTAGAATGACTTAGTTACCAAAAGACCTGAAGTGGCAATCAAAATGTCTGTCTATTCCCTTATTTCTTAAGTATTTCTTTAACTGTAGTATTACATGTAGCACATGATTTTTCTCGTTTGATTAAGATTTTTTTCCCATTGTAATGCAGAAGGTTCCTTAAACATATTTAATACAGAGAGAGTAAAAGGGTTTTCTTTGGAATTTCTTGAGCTGAAGGTAGGCAGTCAGCAAACACAACAGATAAATTTAGAAGGCCTGGATTCCTGACTTACCTGATTTGCTTCCTGTATTGTGGTAATGAGAAGTCCATTGAATGAGGGTCTTCTTCTCATCCTGTGCATTGGCCACTGTGTAGGTAGAAGGGCAGCTTTTCTCCCTGCCTTCCACAAGTAACTGTTCTGCAACTGAGTGTTAACATCTGATGTTGCCTGTACATGCTTGGAGTCCTTCTCTGTTTCATGTCCTTTTTGTCACCTCTTCTGCCTCCTAATGTGGGGCAGGCAGTGCAAGGTGAAGCCAGAAGCAAACAGTATTACAGAATAAAATAGATTCCCATGGACCTCGGCAAACTTTATCCTCCCCAAGATAAGGGTATCGTGGTGTTTTGTATGTGCTGGAGGGCAACCACATATCCTTCCCTGGTTTTTCACTTTCATGCTAGTTGTATTTTAAACAGGCCCAGGGGACCAGGAAGAAGAATGAGCTATTCTGTGTGAATTGAAATTCTCTTTTGAATCTCTGACTAGACTGTGGCATATCTTTTTTCAAGCAATTTTGAGCTTTTAACTTTACCAAGTACTGCTTGACTGCTAGCTCACCTAAGAGCTAATACTGCCTGGAGCTCCTGGCTCCAGTTGCTGAGGTTCCTGTTAAACCTGATTATAGCATCTGCAGATGCCCACTGTGCTTGTCAGTGATAGTCACTCTGATGGGGTGAGTATTTCAGTTTGATTGAATAAAATACTCTTTTTCCCAAGAGAATTAAGGAATATTTGCCTCTTGAAACTACTATTTTGCTGTAGGTGCTTGAAATGCATTGTGCTTTTCCCAAAACAGCTTGTTATGACTTGTTGCAATATGATCTGTCAGAGCTGGTTTATCAGAGCCATGATATACATTCTTTTGCGATCCTGTATTGGTACTCATGTTTCATTATTCTCATGAAGAGTATCAAATAAAAGATCCAGACATTTGAGGTCCCAGATCCAGAAAATGTCATACTTTAGGGACGTGATTTAGGTACATGCCTAAAGATAATGTCATGCCTACTCATATCCCAGTAGTCACCTCCTTGACCATGGGCAGATGGTGTTGCAGGAAAAAATTATTTGGCTTATTAATTTTCCCTCCTGGTTTACATAGTGACAGGAACAGAGAAGGCCACAATTAGCCCAAGTTGGTTGGACATCCATTTAGTGAGTCTCTGCTGTTTTCTGCTCTATGCACTGCAGAGACAAAGCATCACCAGGAACTTTGAGGTTGCTGCTTTTTCACCCCTTCTTGGCAGTAGAAAATGACCTGATTTTCCAAGGTACACAGTTGTATGCTTAGAAGATGTCTAAACACTACGAGTGACCACTGTTAGGAGTAATTCCACCAAATGTTAAAGTTCTTATTTGTATTATCTAAGCAGAAGGCATAAACTTCTTCCGAGTGTGACAAATCATATACTTTGATATTGTGAAAGAAAATATAGGACAAAAATTTGATGCTCTATTTTTACCAGGTCCACTACATAAAGATTTTTATATTCTCATTATAGTGAAAAATATCATGATATTCTAAAGAAAAGTATATATTATAAAGAAAACTATTGTAGTGGAGAAAACAGTAACAGTCTGAAAAGACTGAAAATTTTAAACTGTGTGGGGTTTTTTTAAAGTCTGGCCTCCAGTCTATCATCAATGAGCTTCACAGTTAACACATGGAAAAACAACATGGCAGGTGGTTCTGAGCTCTTCTTTCATTCTAGTTAAAAGTACCTGATGGCTATATAAGAAAAATATTTTCCCAGAATCATCAACAAGTCTTTTGAAAGAAATTAAAGTCTAGAAATTAAAATGAAAGTTTATGAAGATTTTTAGAACTACAAAAAATAGCAAGAAAATAAAATGTTTTCACTTTCACTGTTGATTTTAGTTCAGGTACCAGTTGTATCTATTAACTACAATAGTTTTACTTGCATGCTCTACTATTAAAAAAACTCCAAGCTGCAGATTTTTAGGGACTTCTAATTTCAGGCCTGATTCATGAAAGCTTTGATTTTCAGGAAAGCATTTGCATCTAGTTATTTGGATTCCAGTAGGATTCATGGACATTATTCTATTCAAAAAATTACTTAATTATTTTTTCTCAAAATATATGGATTAAATGAAAAAAAGAAATCTCAGAGCAAATAGAATACCAGCATACCCATGAAACCAATAGCTGCTCCTCTCTCTGTGTTATGAGAAATTGAAATACAGATTTAACCTGCCTGTATTGGAATGTTAGATTACATCTTGCTTAGGGAAGATGATCAGACCAGTAATAGCCAGGGAATGGATGGAAGTCCAGTAAATGAAATTCAGGTCCAATATCTTGTCTCAATAAGGCATAACACTTTTTTTTTTCAGTAAAGTTCTTCATCAGTTTTCTATTTAATAAATAGCTTCTCTTTCATTTCCTTTGTTCTTACAGGTGAAACAGAACCTTCAGCTGTAGCCAGCCTATCGTCAGAAGACATTGAGCTGAGTGAGAATAAAGGTACAGATTAGAAATTGCATTTTGAAATATCCCGTCCCAAGAGGACATTTCATGAAACTGTTTCTTCTTTTGTCTGGAAAAAGCCAAAATCACAGTTAAACAATACAGAAATAGGTAAATGCTTGGATTTTCATTTACAAAAGTCTTTGTAATGAAGTACTTGGTACCAACTGTTGTGCTGGTAGGAGAGATGCCACAAATTTTAAGTCCTCTTGTTATGGAATTAATACTAAAATATCATACATGACATATCCAAAATAAGCCCGAAGCTTGGGCTCACTGGGGTGATTCACAGGCATACAGTTAAGCATGCACATCTATCTCAGCAATATCAGCTCCCTGTTCAGTGCTCTCCTGATGCGGGAAAAGAAAAACACAATAGCTATAAACACATCAGGAAGAGACAGGAGGAGATGAAGTCATAACAGAGAGGCAGAAAGTAATGTTTATCTGTGCAGACTGTGCTGGGCACTCAGATAATTTAGTTTGTAATAAATATTTAAAAGTGTCACAGGACCAAATGATAGGGTGTTTAGGAAATAAGAAATTATCTAATTTAAATGTTTCAAGCTGAGATTTTTCCTGTGGAGCTGTTGGTTTACCAACAGATAGGAACCAATGCACAACTGTATTGTTTTTGATATTCCTGTAATAATCATGCTATTATTATTAGTTGCTTGTGCCGGTCTACATTTTTTAGCATTTTTGTAGGGGTATATCAGGAAGAAGTCTGGTTGATATACAAAATGTTTGCTACTGGTAATCCAAAACAGGAGTTATGCTATCTATAATAAATACAATCCATCAGTATGGCCTTCAAGAAAGACTAATAGAAAATTTTCATGCATTTTACTGAGATAACATAATTATTAACATCCATTAAGTTATTTATTTTAAAAGATTTAGTGTTTAATTCAGCATCGCTACTTGACTCTCTTCTCATTTTTCTAGATAAGTGTGACAGGGTGTGAGATCCTGCCCTTTTGTTCAAAGCCACATGCTAGATAGCCTACATACTTACCTGATTAGGAGTTCAAAGCCTTGTGCAGGCTGAATTAAGTGCTCTTTTAACAGATTGATTGATGCTGCAAAGAAAAAAAAGAACCACAAACCTTTGCTGGAGCACTGGCTTTTGCTTTTGATACATCACAAATTGAAGTCATGGCAAGGGTAGTGGAAGGCAGAAATAGTGATAGATTCAATCCCAGCATGGTTGGTGATTGCCTGTCATTAATTTCTCTTGTTTTGATGACATTTGGCCTGTTTATGTATTCTGTATCTGGAAGACTCCCCATTTTGTCTGTTTCACAATGTGAGGGTCACAGCGAGGCTTTGGGTTTGGATTTTCCTTTTCTGTCTGCAGTCAGCTGACGATCCCAACAAATTGGTATTGTTCTGAATGTTTGTTCCTAATGAAGAAGATTGCTGTCTTCTGATACACTTCTCAGTGTGTAAGCCCTCCAGATTTTTACACCGTTGCATTAGAAGTCTCTTCTTAGGAAAGAAATCGTCTTTGTGTGATAAGTCTCACTTTTCACATAATATATTAAGAGTATATATAGTGTTTTCCCCTCTTCTCTGGAGAGGCTGACAGAAGAGATAGTGCTCTGAGAGATCCAAAGTGCATTATCTCTTTGATGTCCTACCTCTCCTCAAAAGAAAGATGGGAAGCATCTGGTAGGGAAAAAGGAGTGAGACAAACTCTCCTCCATAGATTTTGTTTGTAAAACTCTACAAGTTAAAAAAAAAAAAAAAAAAAAGAAAATATAAGAAAGAAAAGCTAAGACCATGTTTTCATATTTGCTTGCTAGTTTTTTTTTTTTAACGGAAGCAAGAATTTTGAACAGCAAGGCCACCATGGACTAGGCCATGGTTTTAATCCTTATTTCCATTGGGAGATTTTCATCTTTGTAGATTTTTACTGTGAGGGTGCTGAGGCAGTGGTAGGGGATGCCCCATCCTTGGAAGTGTTCAAGGCCAGTTTGGATAGGATTTGGAGCAACCTGGTCTAGTGGAAGGTGTCCCTGCTGGGGGGTTAGAATGAAATGATCTTCAAGGTCCATTCCAACCCAAACCACTCTGTGATTCTTCAATGTTTCTATAATTTCAGATTTTGAGAGGATTTTAAAATAAATACTACTGTTATAAAAAAAAATGCTACTTCTTGAGAAATGGCACTTTTGCAAAATCCTGGCATTGCTGAAAACACCTGATGCTCCCGAAACAAATGCCAGCTTTCAAATTGTTTGCCCACTGAGTTAACAAGGCTAAAACCTCCAGGTTCTGGCACATATTAATTTCTCTAGTTAATCTTCAACTAAATGAACAGGACATAAAGCATTTAAAGAAATTGTTTTCCCAGTTCTTCCACTTAATTACTGTAAAAGACTTATGGATTCCCAAAATGCATTGTTTAAACCGCTCTTTTCTGCTATGAAAGTTGAGGTCTTTCAAATGTCAGCTCACTTTGAGTGCACTAAAACAAGGATTTTGTGTCCAATTAGAGTTGACTAGCAGTTTTTCTGCTTTTTTTTTTCCTTCTCATATTTCTGGGATTAAAATATAGCCAACATATTGACATGGTTATTGCTCTAAAATGTGATGATATTCAAAACAAAGCACATCCATCTCTGCTACTATGAAGATTTAGTATTTTTGTTGTGAGTCCTCTATTATTTTTTAAAGGAAAAAAGGGAGGATGGGAACATGAAAGGGATTTTCATGATAAGAGTGAGGGACAGTGCAGGAATTACACTTGAGGGGCTTTGATTAAAATGAAAACCTCCTGTGAGACTGCAAATCTCACATTAATCTAAAAGTATATGTCTTCTGTTACCATAGGAGAGATACCATCCAGGAAAAAAAAGTCCATACAAACCCAGTTTGCACATGGCCTTTAAGCAAACTGAATTTTTTGAGTGTTCATCTGTCTTCAGAAAAAAAAAAGGCGGGGGGTGCAGGAAGGGGGAGAACAGTCATATTTCAAGAATAACGGGATTTTCAATGCAACACTGTAAAGGTATCCTCTTATTCCAATCTGTGCCAAGTTTCTCTTTCCACTATCTGCAAAGAACTGTTGCAATTTTACCCTTAAAAACTTGCATGCTTAACTATGATCTCTAGGGGAAGAGTTGACATCTCCAGGCAGCACCTTCACAAATGCTTCACTACTGTGCATATGGAAGTAGATCCTTTATATACAACATATTTCAAGTGAGAGATGCTTCTTTCTGTGAAGTGTAGAGGCAGAACAAAGTGATTAAAGTCATTAATGTTTATGCAGCAGATAAAGGGTGTATCAGGAAGGCTACACTCAGTCTGGTATGTCTGTACAAGATTATGCTGGGGCTACAAATTCATTTTGAACTGATCATGTAGTATGTAGAGATTGGATTGAAGGATTGAACCTGTGCTTATGTTTTGTTAAAGAGAGTATGTGTACATGCATGCATGTGTGTGTGTGTGACAGAGAATGTTCTGCATCTTCATCTCAGTTGCTCCTTCGACCAATTACTATTTTAACCCAATTTAATGATTAGACTTTCTGGCAGGAAAATGCAAAAAGGAACTGGATTTAGTACAGGTGAAGCATAAATCCCTACTGTGCAAAGTTTCTGTGCACAATACATTGATTATAATTCATTAGCACTTAATAAGAACTGAATTTTTATTTCAAGGTCAACTAAATTAAATCAGATACTAATTCATTTTAAAAATAAAGAAGTGATTGATTAATTATTTCCAGGTGTTCACCAATGTCTGGGCTTCTGTGGGAGTGCCATTGAAAGCAAGTCACTGTTTTTCTGCATTCTCTGGAGTCAGATTCGGTTGGCTGGAGGGCTTTTGTTTTCAGAATCAGAATTAGATATATGACTTGGCTAGAGGTTAGCCCTAAAAATTCTCTTTGGGCAACCCAGAAGCTAGTAAGTATCCTGACTGTAAAATATAATGGGTATAAATTCCTCTTTGGCCAGCTGTAGCTCTCAGTATGGAAAAATCATGATGTCCTAAAGTCATAAATGATTGAGAAGGGATGAACTGAAAGAGCATTTCAAATGCAGGGGAGCTGTGCAAATTGACATAAATTAGTCATTGGTAAGCACATGAAAAGATTGACTGAAAGGCCAATATGTTCAGAAAGAGGTATTTAAAATCAGTTCTTAGGTATATATTAAGATATCTAAATGACTGACTTGATTTTGAGCACTCTGCAGCTACCATTGAAATGTTTTTACTTCACCCTTGGGCTATGATTAGACCTAAAGTTTCAGCCTGGAAAATTTCAATTATAGGTAACTGAAAAAGAACCTTTTATAATGGAAGAGTTTCAACACCCTCAGCCATACCTGTGGCTTTGCATGCCTACTGAAGTGATAACATTTTTCTGTCCCTTGGTTAGAAGGATTCCTGTGAAAGCAAACTGGCTAACACAAGCTAATTTGTGGGGTTTGGGGTTTTTAACCAGGGATGTCAGCACCACCATCCAACCAGCCACTAGTCTCTTAACAGCTTCCACAAGGTTCACTGCGAGCGGTTCGTAATGTGGGTTATTCTCTTCTTCACTTTTAATCTGACCTGAGTTGTGCATCCAGATGAGGTCCAGCCCCTGAACTACTCAAGAGGTATTTCTGCTCTACCCTTCACCAGTACTGGCATCTGCAACAGTGAACACTAATCCACTTACCTGGTTTATTTAAATCCTCCTTATTTTTGAGTATTAGCTGACCTGGAGCCATTCAGCTGGGCTCCCATCAGTCCAGCATGAAATCCTGCTCTTTCATGTCCTCCCTCCAGTCCTTTCCCCTGGACAGGCTCTAATCTTAGAGGTTTTTCTCAGTTTTTGCATTTCCCAGAGCCCTGTACAACAGGTCCAGCTCCTTATATCAGGAAAAGGATGCCCACAGTTTTTATACCAGCTGCACCTGGAATTTCTCAGGTGGACAGAAGGTGAGATGCCCTTCTGTCAGCTTGAAGCACAAACAGGTGGGAGAAGTATTTGGTGGTCCCACCTGCAGAGATGAACTTTTTGGTCTATTATCTAAAACCTTGATAAAATATCTCTACGAGTTGTTGCACCTAAAAAGGTCTGGTTTACCAAGCATTTTTAAACTTGGGCTCCAATAAATCTAATCTGTTATAAAGATAGATTAAAATGAAATCTTGGTGGATATAAAAATAACATTTTAAAGTGAAAGCTCAAGAATTTCTTTCTAACTTCCCATACATCATCATTTTATAGTACTTTATTTTGACATATTTTCCTCGGTTTATGAGGCAAAAGAATACCCTAATCATGTGGAAGCCTCTGTGCACACCATTACCTGTAATTTTAGATGTCTGCTTGATTTCTTTCACTCTGGAAATATTCCAGTCATTTATCACAGTATCATGCTTAAAAAAAATAAAATGTACTGAACCTGTTTCTTTCCTAATGACCAGCATTTTCCCTCTTTGATCTTCTTACAGCTCCCTAAAACATGGTGATTTATCTATGCTGTGTACAGGACCCAGGTGCTCTGCACATTAGAAACTACTCAGTAAATAAGCCATACAGAGAGTAGCTGGGAAGTGAATTTTAGAAGAGCATTAAAACCACTTAACATTCAGTTCTTACCATGTCCCTTCTTCCTTAGCTTTTGCAGAATCGTGTTTGAGCAGCATTGCTTTATACAGTCAAAAGAAAAAATGAATGGTATGGAAAAGCATGGGGATTTATACAGGATTTAGACAAAATAGTGCCTGACTATTGGCAGGAAGGATATGATTGATAGTTTACTGCAAGCTGTGTGCTTTTCTTGGAGATGAATTCAACACACAGTTGATAGGAGCAGTGAATATACTTGCAGAGTATTCTGATCAGTTTATTTAAAGCCTAAATATTTTGTATACAGATTGTTAAAGACCAGGGCTAATTCCCAGGTGGACTTAAGCATGCAGTCCCACAAAACATTTGTTTCAATAAAATGGAGGGTAGCAGAGACAAGCACTCCTGACATGGACACTGCCACTCCAGCCAGCAAGGAGGAGTTTTGAGGGAACTAAGGGATGCTCAGACTTCAACAATCACTTAAGCTCCTGATGTGCAGTAGATAAATATGGCCTACCTTTGGCTTATTTATGCAATTAAATCTCATGTTTGGTTCATTCATGTGTGATATTAGGAACTGTGTTCCAGTGTGGTATCAGAAACAGTTTTTTTTTCAGTCCTAACTGGAGGAGTGTTAACTTTTACAGTGTCAATTTGTACTTACCCAAAGTAAATAGTGCCCAGTGTGTATGATATCAAAAAGTTAAGCAATACTGTGCTGTGAAAGAATATCCTGGCATGGATTCTCTGGTATGACTTAACAGATAATTAACTATGTTGGGAGAAGGCTAACATTGCTTTATGCCATTTTACAAAATCAAGTGAGTAAGAGGTGAAGAAAGGCCTTAGGGACAGCCAGAGCTCTTGTAGACCCTGGAATCATATAGGACTATAATACTGGCCTTACAGACAGTTGCACAAGGCTCTAAAGGGCTAAGTGGGCACAGAAGATCAACTGAGCCTGAGGAATACCACTATCCTACTGAAAACTTGCACACAGAATGTAGTGTATCATCAGCATTTTTATTGATCACTGCCTTTGGTTTTACACTTTCACTTCTGCTTGACACAGATTTGCTTCATAAATCTGGATTTATTCCTTTGTTTTATTTTATTCTTGTTAATCCTAAAAGTAAATCTGTCTTTGGACCTTTTGGCTTGGATATTTAGTGCAATATTTGGATTTGAAAAGAAGGAACCTTTGATATGATCTTGACATTAAGGATTTTGGAGCTCAGAATCTGCATGGTAAAACCAATCAAGACAGGTTTCTGCTGCTGACATAAAACTGGGAGACTCTTACAGATAGGCAGTAACTTCTGTCCATTGTCTGTTATTTTCAGAGACATGCTTTGCAAAAAACAACTTGCAAAAATTATCATTGTAGGTTGCCTGGGCTAATTTGGAATTCAGTGCAGTTACATTGCTTTCTCAAACACTGGAGCAATTGGACAACTGTTTATGATAAAAATGAAAGTTTACCACCAAATTACAATTCCTTGAGAATGAAGCCCATGGGACAGACTGCCAGCTGTGCCAATAGGTGGGAATAGTGATGACACCCCTCCCTCTGGGATGCTGCACAAGAAATGGCAGCATGATGGGGCACATACATCAGCCAAGCACAAGGCTTCTTAAAATCCATTAGTTGCCATTGACCACTGCACATAATCGTGCCGGTGATGCTGCGAATTGGTTTTTGCATTAAGTTGCAGTCATTTCTCATCCTGGTAAAAAAGGTGGCACCAGTGAACTGGGATTAAGGGCACCAGGCTGGGAGTATGAAGGTGCAATAGGTGTGGGATAAGAGAGCTCTAAGGGAGTGATGGGGCAGAGCTGTTTGCATCTCCCCCTCCCAATGCAGGTGATACTATACTTACTGTGAGAGCTGGAGAACCGGCAAAGGGAAAACCTGCTGCCCTCCCCTGGAAGGCCAACCCCTGAACCACAAATTTTGTGGTGAGGGTGAGCCCCCAGAGGCCTTTGCAACCCTATGTTGATTTCTTCTACCCCATTGGTTCTTCCTCTTTGCTCTGCCCCTGCACCCTCATCCCATTAGTCCCAGTGTTTTGTCCCACCCCCTTCCTTTCCCATATAAACCCCTGTTTTCCCTGCATCTTTGGAGGTGCTGTTCTTGGCGTCTTTCGCACAGTGCCCTGCTCATAATAAAGGCTTATTCTCTGTGGAACGTCGTACAAGGCTCTCATCTCTTCCCTCCACGTCACCTGGAAGAACGAAGGACGTGCCTGAGTCCCTGAGCCGTCCTTCTCAGGACACTTCTTCAGGAAGGTCACAGCACCTTACCACCGCCCCGTCCACCACAGCACTTGCCATCGCTTTTGACTGCTTCAAGAGCTGTGTTGGGGCCCTGGCATCATGACACTCAAGGCAGAGGCCTTCTGATTCCAGCTTTGCCAGTACAATTCCTTTTACAAGCATGCAGGTGTATCATACAGAAAAATATACTATATTAATTTAGGGTATGGAGTTACAGGTAGTACAGATCTTGGCTTGTCTGAAATCCTTAGAGCTTTGTCAAAAACTTCAGCAGAGCCAGAATTTCTCTCAATGTGTTTCAAGTTTGCTTGAAAAATTCCCTATAGAATCTTTTGCTACCAAGAATTTTTTTGATATCAGGAGATCCTTCAACTTGATTTGTGATTAAACTTGGAATTTGATAAAATTCTAATTTAGTTTTGCTCCAATTCAGGCTGATAAGGATAATCCTTTGAACCACATTGTACAATATGGTATGGGAGACTGGTGCAGTAGGGCAAAAAAAAAGTGCAACAAGTATAAAGTTTAGCAAATTGTACATCAGTGAGTTATTCTACTTTCAAACTTGGGTTTTTTAAACTTATTGTCATGCCATGAAAGAAGTAAGAAACTGTGTGGGTAATTAAATATTTGCCTTGGGGGATTATTTGCAGTTAATTAAAGCCACACCATTTCAGCACATACCTTTCCTACAGATTATTAAATTTGGATCAGATATTAACAACCTAGCTTTCTACTTATCCATCAGAGATTACTTTTGGACACTTTCAGGAAGAGAGTTTTACATGGGCATACTGGAGTATATGGTAAGATTTGCTCAGCAATGTTGTTGAGAGGGGCCTTCCAGAATTTAAGCTGTAAAAGCACTGTCAGAATGTAATTTATTATCACGTGCTGCAGATCTTTTGGCACCGTCACTTACTTTTTCCATTGAGCAGGATTTTTGAAAGCATCTCACATGGGAATACAAACAGTGATTATCTGTTGCCGCTGTTACAACCTGGAGTGGACTTATCCCTGTGGTTTGCACAATGTCCAGTTAGATCAGCACTGGTTTTTAATGAGGTTCAAAGAGAGCTCTTTATCCAGTGAAATCTGTGTGTGAAGAGGATGAGCAAAACTAAATCAAGTGTCTATGTTGCTGTATTACCTGAATGCAGTGGAATTATGCATTATGTATATCTCCATCCCCATACGAAAACTGGCTGTTGTCAGAAAATGCTGTTTGACGCAACAAAATAATGCCTTGTGTTTATGAAGACCCCAGATGGCACAGCAATTGGACTTTCTGCCAAAATGTAATTTAAGTCTCACTGTGGCACTGGTTCCAAGCATTGCTTTGGGCAGTTCATTTTGATAGTCTGCCCCAAAAAAGAAAAGCACTCTCGGCCATAATGACCTTGGGAGCTTTGTCATCGAGTGACATGAGACTAGGATTTGCACAGGGATTTATGGGATTTAATGTTTCTGGAAAGATTTAAAGTTTCTGTAAATTCAGCTATGAAAAACTGTTATTCTAAATAAATAATAAATCACTTTATTTATCAAGTAGGTGGTTTGTGCTATTTCTCATGGATTTGTGCTGCTCCACCCATTAGGAATAAAATTCTTGGTAGTGCTGCTGATTATTCTTATGCATCCTTCTTCACCAGCTCCTGGTTTAAGGTTTGTACTGCCAGCAAAAAACTGCTCAGTAAGGGTAGGGATTCTGAAATCAGTTTGAATAATTGGAACCCACAAATATACTTCTGTAGTTTATAAGACTGTAGTTAAACAGATAGAAACTCGGTCAGTGTATCAAAATGCCAAATATGAAGCTGGCTCCTAAGAGCTCCTCTAACTCAAGTTTACTTTTCCAGCATGAAAACTGCTTCAGCATTTATTTATTTGTTTGCTTTTTCCCCTCAGATTCCCTGAAAGACTCCAAAGGCACGCAGAAGGGTGATTCAGTGCATCCTGTGGTGTGTGAACAAGATCAAGCCAAAGGTAAAGTTTTGTATCAAAGTTTTTTAGGACAGACATGATGAACCAGTGTGAAACTTGAGTTCTTCCAGTGTCAGCACCCACTGGGTTTAAGCCTGAATTCTGCCACCTTAAGGAAATGCTGTTGGCTAGTAGAGGTTATGTGTCAGCCCGATATGGGGCAGTAACCCCTGATGCTACTGGGAAAGCCATATGTCTCTAAAGAGGTTTAGCCATACTGATCCTGGGTGCATAGCACTATTATCATGTCCTCCTAAGATGTTATTGTGGTTCTGAAAGTCTGTGGGGTGTTTCTGTTCTTTCTGCTGACTGTCAAGTACAAGTGCTTTACAACAGCTCCTATGAGAAACAGTGTCAAGGCTGAGCTGCAAAAGAAGAAAAACTATAAGTGCTGCAGGGTCAGTTTTGACAAGCTATCTAACTAACTTAATGTTTAGTACTATTAAGTGATATTTTCATATTTAAAATGTGTCCAACATAGTTCATTTACTAGGAAAAAAAAGCGGTGCTTAGCTAAGAACTACCATGCTGTGTCTAAGGTTCACGTTCTGTTTTAATGAATTTAGCATTGCCTGCATGCAGCATCATCCTGATAGCATTTTCTGTTTGTTGTATTAACAGGACAACAGGATATTTCTGCAAATGAGGAGATAAAAACTGGGGCAGATTCCCAAGGCTCCTGCATGGAAATAGAAGGTACTTCTGTGTCTTGAAATCAAAGAGCAGGATTAACAAGCAAAAACACTAACGTAGAATATGGAATCATAGAATGTCTGGGATTGAAGGGACATTAAAGATCATCTAGTTTCAGCCCCTCTGCCATGGGCAGGTACACCTTCTACTAGGCCAGGTTGCTCAAAGCTGCATCCAACCTGGCCTTCAATACATCAAGGGGTGGGGCATGGACTGTGTGCGTCTCTGGGATTGCAATGAGTCCCAGTGAAGACCCATGTTTGGAGTAGGCACATGGGATTTTGTGCGAAGCCCCAGAAAGTTCAGTATCTTCAAGGCTTTGCTCTGAACTAGAACCCCTTGGATTTCCTTGGACAGCTTTTTTATTTGTACTCATGGAGGAAAAGATCCTTTTCCTCTGCCAGTGTTTTTAATGGCAAGGTCTCTAGTGGGTGTTAATCCTTTCAAGTCCATTCTGAAAAACCTTCCTCTTCATCTTTTTATCAAATTTATTCAGATCCACTGTTGAACCAAGAAGACACAACAGAAGTTGAGATTCCTTTGATACTTGGTGCAGAGGAAAAGGAAGAAGGAAAAGAAGAAGGAAAAGAAGAAGCAGGTGAGCCTATTATAAAGCAGATGGAGACAGAGAATGCTGCAGGACTCATGTTATCCTTTTCTATTGTGAAGAAACGTGGAAAGGGCACAGAAAAGTGCTCCTTTTCCCTCTAAGAAAAAAATCTTTTTTTTGTCTTGTCTTTGAGTGTAGTTTTGATATGTTGGACTTGGATTTCAATAGGAAGCTAAGTGCAAAAAAGTGTGCACTCAGGTTCAAAAGTGGCATTTAAATACTCTCCTCACTTTTGGTTTTTTGCATTTAAGCCCATCATGCTGATTAAACAACCAATTTATGTCCATGTAAGTATCCTTTTGATCACATTTGCTAGAAGCATTTGGAGTATTTAAATAAATGGGTATGATAGTTATTTGTGAGATCATTAATAGAGATTTAACTAAAGAGTAACTAAAACTAGTAATTCTAATGAAGAAACCAATATTTGGAGTGAGAATGCAGTCTTCTGAAGCAGTAATTTTTTTTATGGGAGTAAAGTATTTAACACCTTGGGAATGCTTTTGCAAGGAAATGTAGAAGTTTAAGTGTTGGATGCTCCTGGGAACCCTGCAATCATCTCACCATTTGTAAAGACACATGGTTATATAAAAAATAACGTATTATGTAAATACTTCTCTAATTTTAAAGTAACTGCTAGTTAATTATATGGTCATTTGTAGAGCCCAAGGTTGAATTTTACAGTTCCAAATTAAAATGCAGACATGATTTTTATTGAAAATTCAGGTCAATACTAACTGTGTTGTCCTAATTATGAAGTCCTTTTCTCAGCCACATTGACATCAACTTAATTGCAAACATGCGTTAGCAACGTTGACAATTTTCTTCACTGCAAAGCCAGGTTAATAGAACCTCTTTGTTCAGATACAGCTAAACAATATTTCCATTTCTTTTCTTTTTTAAATTTTAATTGCCTATCCAGGTTGAGACTAATCACATCTCCTTGTTATCATTTGTGTTAATGGTATTGGTTTTGTGCTGTGTTAATGATGGTGAAGGTAGAATCGATATAATTCTTACATTCAAATTCAGGTAAATGGTACCACACTACCTCAGTTGCAAACCCAGGTTATACAGTACAGTCTCACTCTGATTGCAAATACCAATGCTCTTATGTTAGTCTCCTCCAAACAGAAATTATTTACGTATTATTTTATGCATTATCACAACTAAATTGGAAAAAAATGTACCTTCATTATTTGCACATTTTCCCCTCTTTACTACTTTAGTGTCCCTGACAGCTAGGGACTGCCATTTAGTTCTCAGAAGAGAGATTATATTTCAACATCTGTGCTACTTACTATTAAAATATGCAATGTTAAGGAAAGGCAGGTAATGTCAGAAAAGGATTGTTCTTGGCACCTTTCCTTTTCCGGCCCTTGATTTAAAACTTTCAAATACTAAGTAAAAAGTTCTTGCTAAATATTTTGGAACTTGTTCCTACCTGGGGTCTCAGGTGTTGATACTGTGCAGGATTCATCTGATCCAAAGCTTGTTGAAGTCCACAGAAGTAGTGTCATCAATTTAAATGATCATTTTGTAAGTTCCATGATAAGAGGAGATGAGTTGAGTCTGTGTGCAGGATAAGAGCACAAATATTCTGCTCAGCTTCTTCCAAAGGTACTGTCTTTGGCACAGGAAAAATAAATGGGGTGCTCTTGCAGAGCAGGAGCAGAGAAGGAAATAAAGCCTTTCCCTTGTCTTGTTTTCATTCTTATGGGTATAAGCACCCTCATAGCTCATCTTGCTAGTTGCTTCTTGTTCTGGTGGGCACAAATTCTAGCACATGGGTTTTGAAAGTTAGCCATAAAGTGAAGTGGATCTGGACAAAAAAAGGTAAGAAAAATAAAATCAGCTGACGTTCAGACTGATAAAATAAGATATATTTCCCAATGAGAGATTTCTCTTAATGGAAAGAGATTACCTGGCATTAAAAAGAGATTTAATATGTGACATTATTTTATGTAACCTAAGTGCTACCTCCTAAAGTAATTCAGCTGAAAATTTTCCAGCAGCACACACAGTACATTTGATATAGGATGAAATACTGTATTTTTATGTAAGAATGTGGGGAAAAAGCTAATGTGGTACTGCTAGTCCTGTTAAACAGAAATTCATGGATCTTTAGTCTGTTTGACCCATTCTGGACCTATATGCAAAGCCAAATGTTGCAACTACTAAATTCCAAACTACCTGGTCTTTCTGTTCTACATGAGATTTTTTTGTGCGTGTTTTCAAACTCATCCCAGAGCAAAGGGTAGCATATAGCTGCCTCTCTCTTCTCTCTGTCTCACTGGGAGCATTATATTCTTGGTAGGCATCTGCAATCCCTTCAGTCCTCAGAACTGGAGCTGTGTAAGCCACTAAAGGACCAACAAAGAACAAAGTCCCTTTTCCAAGCTAAAGCTGGATTTCTGCTCAGTTACTGATTGTGGCTTTGAAGCATGCTAGGAAGCTTTTCAATGGTGTGGTTTTCTGTGGAAAAAATGTCTGTTTCTTGATGTTTTGGATATCTGTCAGTTTACATGAACTTCTGACAAACCACAGGTTATCTTCTGATTTAATTGTGCAAATTTTACTGTCAGCTCATCTCTGTGTTTTGGGGTTTTTTAAAGCTTACAGGGTCCTTTCTGTGTAGCTCATTTCACTTCACAGCTCCAGGGTCATGCTGTAGTGTGAATTCCCAAGGAGTCCCAGACCCTGGTGTTCTGGGATGCTGGGAGCCCAGAGGAATGAAGAACCAAAATCTTGGCAGTCGCACTCCTAAATCCCATTGCCAGCAGTAAGAACCAAGCCAGATTACCCTGAAGAATATAACAATGTGAGGCACTGTGTGTTTCATAAAAACCTGCTGTTGCTTTTTCCAAAATCAGTAATAAAATATCACACGTGCCAATTTATTCCCTTTTTTCCTACTGCAACTTGAAGTTATATAAGGGAGCAGCTGAAGAAAAAAGGCAAGCTAAGATGCCTTTTTTATTTTTTTTTCAACTACTATTATGCGCTTATTCTAGTTCACAAAAGAATAATGAAAATCTATGTTTCTTATAAGATTGGGGAATATTCTCAAATCCCTTTATTAAAAACCAGAGCAAGTGGTGATCACTGACCTATTTGCTGACTAGGTAAGTGTACACAGTTTTAACAGACCTTTTGGCAGTCCCCTTTATATGTACACTTGAAAGTAGTCCCGTTGTGTTGTAATGACCATGCACTCAGCACTTATTTGTAGGTTTAAGCAGCACATTTATTCCACAACAGAATTTGCAGCACATGGAAGTAAATCCCATATTTGCCTGAATCTGCAGCCAATTTCTCCTCTGAGCCCACTCTCATCTCTGTCATCTTATTTCCCCTCTCTTTCTGTCTCCCTTCATTGAGACGTTCAATATGATGATTCCCTCACTAATCACTCTTAGAAGTCGTTTAACTCTTTGAAGGGGCAGGATTTCTGTCAGAGCACTAGAAAATGAACAGTTATTGCTGTTATTTCTCTGTTTTCTCTCTTCTCTATTTGGGCTGAAGTATTTTGTCATTTTGTACCAATTTGGAATATTGTTTGAGCTTGGCATGTGATGTTTCTTCACAAGAGAAACATATTAGAGTGGCTGTGTAGAATCTTCATCTTAACCATGAGGTTAGGGCTGGCTCAGGGGCAGGCTGTGGGAGGTTTCCATCATTTGCAGTACATGTGATTTCCTTTGTCAATCTTCTGATCAGTGCTTGTTTACTCTGAATTTGAAGTCTGCCTAATTTCAAAGTTGAAGTCTGCCAGGTTCTGTTCTAGCTAAGCCCAGTTTTGCTCAACATTCTTTGTAACATGAATAGCTGTAACCTGTAACTATGTAGGCAACACTTTGTCCGTTCTTCTCTTGTCCATTTCGCTTTAGCAGGAGTGATAATTTTATGGTGTAATCTTGGAGAGAACAAAATATTCCAAAACCTGGGGAAAAGAGCTCTCATGTTTTACAGCTTCAGTGTCAGGCATTTATAGGATTTTATATGCATTGGTACAGTCATAAATAATGTCAGAATAATGACTTTGTTATCAAACACTGAAAACTTTCAAAATGACATTGTGACTATAGAGAAATGAAAGAATTCTTGAGAAAGATCTTTTTGGACAAATCTGACATTTTTATTACTGATTCATGGCAATTTTATTGCTTAACCAAACTCCTTTAATTCTTCAAGTAGAGAAAGATGAGACATTTTTGGAAAAAAAAAAAAAAGTCTTCACTAGAATCTTTAAATAGGTAATTTCACTTTGTTTGGAAAGAAAACAATACTTTGAATTGCTGTGGCTTCTAGACTACTTCTACTATAAAGGCTCCAACTTCTTTTATTCAATTGCTCAAAAAGGAGAGGTAAAAATATCCTGAACCAGATATAGTGCATTTGGTGTTTAATAAGAACCCATACTGAAGAGATCAGATGCCATTTTTTGGGCTGTTACAGCATATTCAGATGCTAAATATGAAATATATCTTTAAAATCCTATTCTAACAGATACTGATGTTTGGCAAAGAAAAAGAAAAGTGCACCATTGGACTTTTTTGCAGAAGGGCTGGAAAAGCTGTGGAACCAGAACGTTACAAATGGTTATTTAAAGCTCTAGATTATGCAGAGATATGGGCTGTTGGGAAGCAGTAGATGGGACTAGTGGGAGGTGCGAGAGAGATTAGAAATGGAAATCCTAAAAGGTACCTCACCTATGAAGCCTTGCTTTACATACCTTTATTTTCTTGAGAACTTCACAAAATTCCAGTGAACTTTTCAGCTGCAGTATCAGCCAATTGAGGAGATTTTGTGACCAGATTATGTTTGCCAGCCCACTGTGCTGAGTTTGTGGCAGTCCAAGGCTGTTTGGTCTGTATCAAGCACTCTGCCCTCCTGAAGGCATTATAGCTATGGCAGAAAAGGATATCCTAGTAATTTCTATGCCTCGTGGAAGTAGCCAGGTGAGGCTCACCTGCATCCTCTTTGCTCTCCTTACACATTGCAGACTGCAGAAGAGGAGTGGGGTTTGGCCCCACTCTTTGTGTGGGGGCTTTGTCAGTTGTGAAGTGGGAAGTGTCCAGGCTCTTACATCAGCAAAGAGGCTTCACATGGGATGCAGACCTCCTGCAGGGCTTTCCTGAGGGCACTTCTCTGAGGATGCTGTGCAGCACTGTGCACTGGCAGTCAGGTGGTTATTACACTGTCAGTAGTCTGCTCTAGATATTGATTTCAGTCTCTTAGGGGAAAAGAGTCATATTTATTTTTCTGCCACAGAAGGAATCTGTTTCCTTTCATTACTCTCCATATACCCAGGTTCTAAACTGAATGTACATAAAAAATAGGTGGTGCAGGATTAATTTGAAGTTTTAATTATTTTTCATACCTTGAAAGGAAAAATAATTTATTTTTTTCTGTGTGCTTTTCTAATAAGAAAGTAGAAAACCTAAAATTTTTTCAGCTTAAACGTTTTGCTTGCTGTCACAGTCACTTTGTGTTACCAGACATGATGGTAAGGGTAAAACACAAAAAGCCAAAAGCAAAGAAAACAGGAATACAACAATAGGGAATACTGTAACAATGACAGTATTTAAGGTTTATTATCTCTATTTGATTGTTTTCTTCATTTTATTTACAGTAAGCAGAACAGAAAATAGTATTATGAATTAGCAATTTTTATTGCATTTAAAATATCATCTTTTTGTTCCCGCTGAAAGTACTGACAATGCAGCCTTTGTTTAGTTTAATTAACTTATATTACAGCACTGAATTGAATCACACTCAGCATTAAATCAAGTAAAAGAAGCTTTAGAGTGCTTTTCCATATACAGAAAATAAAAAGAAAGAGAAGAAATTAAATCCTTGAAGATGCTGGAGGAGAAACTGGATTTATTAATGAAATATATTGAAGTGCCATTTTCATTTTGATTTTCCATGTTGGCAATGCCAAAAAATATAAAATCATTAAATCCCAGTGAAAAAGCAGATGCTATGATGTCATTCTTAGTCCTCATATGTTTATAGTAGTATTACATGATATTGCATGTTTTTTACTTGTGAGCTACAAGACTTGAAGAGCTTTAAGATATTGATAAGGCCCTTTTCACATATGAAAATTGAGGAGAAAATAGAATCTGTATTCCAAACGGTGGGGTCCAAGTCTACCAGGCTTTGGTTTTAGCTCATCTCTCCAGAGAGACAGCATTGCCTTATGGAAACAAAACACGTATCTCTTTCAAGCTATCTCAAACTATCTCAAACAGCACCCAAGGAATGAGGGGAAGGAATATAGGAGAGAGTCTGACATCTTAAAAACAGCTTCCTGTAACTTATTGAAAAAGTAGGACTCACTGGCCAAGGACTGCACTGTTACAGATGGCATCACAGCCATCAATATTTCTGGAAATAAGCTTTAGCACCTCCAGAGATAAGGCACCACTTCAACATATACTGTACAGCTACACAGGTACCTGTTTGAACAGTGAGTTTAGCTTCTGTGTACCACAGTAAGAAATTCAGTCTTCCAGCAGACTAAAGGAGTGCAGGCAGTTTCACCAGGAAACAATTTGATCCCTCACAGATAAATGTCTTTGTGCCATCTTCTACAAAAGGAGTCTTCATTTTGTTAAGCGCTGATAAATTTTAGATTCTTATCTCTTTTAATAAAGTTTGTTTATGATGGAATACACTCATCCAACTGAGCTGGCTCTGGAACTGGAAATTCTGTGCTCCCACTTGTTTAGGTTTTGGATGGATGTACCTCCTTGCCCAGGTTATGGCACTATGGGATAGCTGTTTCAAAAATTCAAATGTCCACACATTTAGGGCAGCAGGGAGACAAACTGCATTTCACCAAGGATTTTCATAAAATAGAGTGGAGTCCAGTCATAACTGTGTGGAAACCACAACCAGTAGGAGTGGAGAAGGTATGATTTGGGGAACTGTCTTTTTTTTTTTTTTCAAGTATAGAACAGGAAGGAATTAAAAGAAAACACCATATGCCCTAGGACTGAAAGATTCTGTTGCTTGTACTTTGAGGAGTGGAAGAACATTTTCACTTCACTGTTTATTTCTGTAGTTTCGCCTAGTGCTGTGGTGAGGAGTAAATCTTGTTCTCGTATGAGAAGGGTGGCATTTACTCACTCCATACTGTCACGTGGATCAAGAGACACACTTTTTGATTCAGCTCTGTTCTGTTTTCTATTCTGTGTATTCACACTTCTGCTCAGCTATGAAGTACACCATGGCTTCATAGGTGTCCTTGCTTCTTGTGCTTGGAGAGGGAGGCCAGAGCTGTACAAGAAGGGACTGCTACATAGTGAGGGGAAATGTGTGTACAGCCTTGTAAAGTAGAGGTTGCTTTCCTAGGGCATGACTTCAACTGAGATTAAAACTTTCTCACTGCAGCTGACCCAGAGCAGGAAAAATCCCACTCAATCTCACTCAGATCTTTGAAGTATAATGCTTTCCTCTGGATTTTCTCTTCCTTTTTTCTGTACTTTACTCATAACTTTTTGGCAGCAGGTTTTCTGTCCCCTCACCTTTTCCTAATGTGGTTGACAGGTGAGTGTTCTTTTGAGGTCTTGCCATCTGGAAGAGTTTTCCTCTGCTTGGTTGGCTTTTATCACATTTTGCCTCCAGATGAGCATGCAAGGTCATCACCAGCATACCTGGCCCATAGCATCAACTGACCTTGTCTCTAGCTACTCTGAATGATCTACCAGGGAGAAAGCTCTTCCCTCCTACATCTCTGGGACTGCATCTGAATCAGGCAGTAGGGTCATCTCAACACGTTGGTGCAGAAGTGCTGCTCTTTGGGACTTTCTGTTATTTCACCAAAAGCTTGGCATCTCCTTTTTAGGGTGTTGCATGATCTCTGAGGAACCTTTCCTGGAGCACTCCTGTGTGCTGTGCATGTGCTCATAGTTGCAATTAAACCAGTGCTCTGAATTATGAGCTGTGAGTTGCAGCTGCAAAAACACTTAGTTTTGTTTCAGAGATCCAAGAGAAACATGAAGAGTATTGGAATGGTGGGGTTTTTTACTTACCTGTATACATGCTTCAATGCTTATAATGTACTTACTTGATTAACACTGTGCTTTGCTGAAACAGTTGCCAATGATTTTCCTCCCATGTTCAGACTTGTGATGTCTGTCCTGAGTTCTAAAATCCATTGCTTTCTACAGCTAGCAAATTTCAACCAAAAGATGACCTTCATTACTGTTTCACTGTTGTAGGGTCGTTACACTGAAATTTTGGGGTATATAAGCCCTTTTACTCATTATTCCCCTTTGTGGATGAGGATGTGCCTTTACTGTTTGTTCTGCAGTCACTGTGCCAGTAATCATACCTATTGCAGAGGCCTACACCTCCTTTATTCTATTTACATAATCCTAAAACCTCTCAATACTTACATTAATTTACAGCCCTTGAAAGACAGCGTGTCTACACATTCAGCATTTTCTCTGTGGAGAAAATAAGCAGTCACTTACAGGCTATACCATTCTTACCTGCACAGAAAAATTGGTTAAAATCTGTTCTGGATTTTGAGCAGAAAAATTCAGTAGTCTCTTCTCCATTACCCCCTGGTTACAGCTAACAATGGCGTATAGTCAGGGGGTCAGGATGGCAAATTCACTGTATCAGGGCCTAGAAAACATTGAGATTCCCAATTTGTGGCCAAATGCTATCACAGTTACACAGTTACTACTACACCATTTCATCAGGTAAAGCACAATTGCTGGATATCTTTTCACAGTCTGACAGCCTGAAATGTAGCACAAAGGTGTCAAATGACACAAATGAGAACAAATGGAGATACCTCAGGTGCTTCAAAATAAGATGTCAATATGCTGAAAAATCAATGCCTAACTCCAGCAACTCAAGTGAAGGAAATAAACTTGCCTGATTCCTCCAGCTATCCTAGCTAGAAGGAAGATTAGTAGGAAGCTGACAGACTGAGCAGGGAGGTTGTCAGCACAGCTGGGTCTGAGCATCACCCCTTTCTGGGGTGCTGGTACCTTAGTATGGTGCCTCCATCAACCCAGCTGGTCTGGAGAGGTCAGAAAACTGCAGAGGACTTGCTGTTATGAGTGTGCAGCAGCTTCATTGTTTTTTGTTTTGCTCTTTTCTGAGCATTGAAAGGTCTCTACAGGTGACACATTCTCATTGGTGCTGGCCCAGTAATGAGAGGGGCTTCCCACATGGCTGTCCTGCAGGAATCTCTAAGACACAAGGATCAGGGGTGGAACCCTTCCAGCATTAATTCAGATTTATTTCCAGCATGCTCTGATCAAGAGGGTGTAAGGCCAGGGTAAGCACTGGCATGGTCCCTCTCCCTCATTTGGGTTCAGATCCTCATTGCTCCAAGTTTTGCATGGCTGCTGCCATCACACCTCGGTTAAGCCCTTGGCCCTTCTTCTTGTGATCTCACCTCACAGATCCATGGAGTTTTGCTGTGGTCCTTACCCACACACCCAATTCTTCCTTTAGATATCAGGAGCTCCTGCCTGGTGGTCACATTGATCTAAACAGCTAGATTGCCAAGAGACCAGAGCTGTGTTCTCAGTTTTTGGGACTTCCTCCTTGGGACAGCAGGTATTTTACAATTACCCTTATATGAGCATAGCTAACAGCTTCCACACTCATACTGGTCTGGTAAAACTGGCATCCTCTGTGGTTTTTTTTTATCTCTCTGTCTTGCAAGGCAGTAACTGTCCAGTGTGTGGTAGGTACAGCTATTGTGGTCTTTTTAAACTGTTGTCAATGTTTTTAATGCCTGTATCATCATAAATCTGCTTGCACATAGAAACCTGAGTCTTGAATTGCAGATGACTGAGGTTACTGGGAGGTTACAGACATGTCTCAGTAACCACACAGTTACTGAGTTACAGGTACTGCAGGCTCCTGCAGCTGGAACACAGCTGTTTTTCAGGTAAATGTCCAAACATTTGGATGCCTTTGTAGCTTGGCTTTGAATCTTCTGGCAATGTAATATGGGCAAGTTTGCTTTAAAAAGAAAAGAAAGTTAAAGGAAAAAGTCTTTAAACAATATTCCTAGTATTGCCTGCTTCCAGCATGGGATAAAATAGATTTCCTGGATGCAGTTCCGCTTGCAGATCCAGCTGGCTCTTGAAGTGTGTAAGCATGAAAAACAGATTATAAGAAGTACATATATATCTTGTACCTATCTAAAGGAACCCAAGTTATCTTAGAAATTGATGCATATAGAGATCACAAAATCTGCTCATGAAACCATTCCCTCTGGCATTAAACACAGCCAATGTTTAACAGTACTAAGTTAAAGGTGTGATGTTTAAGACACCGGAAATCTTTCCAAAGTGGAAAGAACTTTCAAGGTGAGCCTGGGGGAGAGATATTCATGTCAAGATTTGGCTGTAAAATATGGTTAATGCCATTTGTTCTTATCACAACTGCTATGGGATATTTAACCACCAGAGGTAGCCATGACCTGAGGCTTATATCTGATCCTGGAAGCAGCAGTGCCATGCAATGTATTAGATTGCCAGAACCATTTCCTTCTTGTAATGAGGTCTGCCATTCAAGGATAGATATAGCTTGCTCTTGCCCAGCTTGTGAATCCAACTAGATCACCAGTGCACAGCTGAAAAAAACTGGAGAAGAATCTGCGTGTAGGAGGGAAGGAAATCAGCTACACATAGTCACATTCCAAAAGTGAGAATGAGCACAGAATGCCTTTACTTTTTGGCAAAGGTTTGGTCACAGCTTTGGGTGTCAAAGCCAGTTTGCTCCTTGCTAACCTGCACCTGTAATCAGCTGGATACATATCCATCTCCTCCAAGAGGAGAAGGCAGGATGGCATTGGCACTTTCACACCTCACAACTGACAAAGTCATTTAGAGCAAAGATAGTTGAGATTTTGCTCCAGTGTGCAAAGTTTGCCCTTTGAATGTTGTGATTTTTCTCTAGCTAGTCTTAGGGATAAGAAAACACAGCTGAGTCTTATCCAGGCCTGGAGAGGCTGGAGCACATCAGCTGCTTGCCATATTGCTGGAACACCTGTGGCATTTGCTTTGAAATCTAAATGCAGACTGTTCACCTGTATTGCCAAGTACAACAGAAGCTTCCTTCTGGCTGGCAGGGTGGTATTAATTGAAAGGGAACACCATCTGTGGAGCCTTGGAGAGTAGCAGTCAGAAGAAACAGGTAGAGAGGTTTAGGAATAGTCTTGTTCTCATCTGGGGACCTTGCCGCCTGCATCTATTACCCATAATTTCTAATTAGCAGATGTATCTTGGGGATAGCTACTCCTGTTTGCTTTCCTGAAGATGCTATTCTTACTAAGAGATATTTTTGCTGAGCCTTGTAAGTTCATTTTGTAAGCTTTCACAGGCATTTGGGGTGGTAATGGTCTTGGTAGCCCAATAATTAAGGAGTTCTGTACCTCCCTGCTGCAGACTGCCCCTTGTATTTCCCCTTTCTTCTCAACACTACTACCAGATAGTTGGAGATTTTTCACCCTTTCAAAAGCTTTGTATTTCCCCATCTCATTGAGCACATCTCAGCAATGCTTAATTAACCTAAGGCTTTTCAGGCCCCCTTATTTGCCCCCCAGAAGATAAGTTAAGGACTTGAACATTTTCAATAAATTGCTTGGAAAGCAAATCCTTAGAGGCAAGTCATAGGTGCAGGAGAATGTTATTTAGTGTTATTTAGTTGTTTGTTCTTTCTTCACTCTCTTCCTTCTGCTTGTATGTCCTCTTATCTATACATCCTTCTGCCCAACCTCTTCTTGTCTTTCAGAACATTTAGGGATGCCCCTTGTTTTTTAGCAGTGGTTGACACGAGCTGATGTCTGGTACTATCCAGAGAGCTCTTACCCTTGGGCCAGTTCCTGAATACAATTGTTTTTAACCTGTTTTAATCTGTTTAAATCCCCTGAATAAAAAATGGCAAATATAATTAGCTAACCAGTACTAGGAGACAGTTGAGTTAAGGTGTTTTGATTTAGGGTTTGGGATTTTTTTTCTTTGTGTAATTCCCACGTTTGCTTGAAACCAGCTTGTAAGCTTTATTTACAAGATCAGCGCAGTTGAAATGAAAGTCTGGTCAATTAACAGAAAAATATATTTGCATCTTGCTTTGTGTTTGACATTGAACATCATTTGTTTCTGCATTGTCACATATGCTCTTTTATTATTAATCTTTAAGCTGTAACTATACAGCTGCAAATGAGATTTAAAAAAAAAACCACAAAGCACAACTTTTTTCCCTTCTTCCCTCCCTCCCTCCCTATAAAACATGAGAGCTAGCTGCTTAACCATGTGAAGCACAGATTTTGTGTGGAATTCCAAATACCTCAGAGATAACTGTCATATAATTTTGCCACATAATTTCAGTGGCTGGTGTTTTGCATTTACAGGTAGATGAGAGCATCTATCCATCAGGTGTTTGCATCACTAGAATTAATGCCTACTAGTTTATCTGCTCAGGAGATAAATATTTATATATCATTAAAATGGTTAGCTGTATATACATGGAAATGTCCATGGATGATGGGGGAAAATGTGTGAGAGGGTTTCCTTGCAGTCACAGAGGATGTGACCTCAATTACTGCAGTTTTTTCCCTGACACTTTCCTTCATGTTGTACATAAAGTGGTTGCTGCTGAGTGCTTGCTGCCCAGAGGAGGAAAGTGCCTTATCTAAGGCTAGATTAAAATGCTCTTCACATGCTATTCTGATTTTTGGCATTTTTTAAGCGACTGAGGGAAATAAAATGCAAAGAGTGTGTCTAAATGAATGCACAGTGTAGGTTTGTGTCATGGGGGAGTGTTATCTCTGTAATGGTGCTCCCTCCATTTTCATAACTCAGGCTGTGGCTGAAGAGGAGCACGGCACCCCAGTGTATTAACATCCCTGTTTACAGACCACGTGGCAATCTTTGAAGTGCTAATTGGCTTCCTTTTAAGTGAGTTGTTGCATTTTTCTTTTCTATTTGTTTTCCATTAAAAGGAATGTTAGTATTTTTTTGATGGCTGGTGCTTAGTGGAACTCCTCTGTATATAGATAACAAATGAGTTATGTGACCTGACATTCTCCCTGGGACTGTGCTTAGAACAAAGCAAGCCAGTGGCATTTCAAAGCCTGCTTTTAAAGTAGCTGGTTATATACTCTGTTTATCAGAATCACTAGGAAATGCCATTTCTCTGGTATTTTGCATCTTCTCTTAATTGCCTGGGAGGTGGAAAAATCTTTGGGCAAAAACTTATGGCAGGGTGTTGGAACTAGATGATCTTTAAGATCCCTTCCCAAACTAATCTATGATTCTATGACCCCAGGACCCAAAGGACACATGTGCAGAAAGCTTGAAGCTGCTCCATGCTTTCTGTATCCCTGTGCTGTCCAAGAGCTTCAAGTAGCTGGGTCTGCTACAGGCTTTAGGAAAGAAGAGGTGAGCTCTAAACCTTTGAGAGCAGCTACTGCAGGTACAAATTTCTGGGCATGCTTTGGAATTGACATCTTGATTTTCCTCTTCCTGCCCTGCTGCTGGGAGTTGCTGAGGAGGCATTGCCTGGAGCAGCAGGGGCTCCCCAGTTGCTCACTGAGCACCCCTGCTGCTGATAACGTGGAATAAATCAGAATGTGGAGGGTATGTCCAGAGGAAAGCTGGAGGAAGGGGCAGGGGCTGGTCCAGCCTTGGCTGTGCTCAACCAGTGTGGCTGAGGACACTAGAGGGACTGTCACCCATCATCCCCAAAGCCTTGGTGATGAGGTTTGTGATGATGTTGTGTTTCTGCAAAATACGTTGTCTTTGATCCAATACTCCATATAACCAGGAATTTTGTTTTGGCAAGAAGGCAGCTCTTTTCCCCACATTTCACAGATTTCTAGTTTCTGGAGACTTCACAGTTTTGTTGCTATAAACCATTACACACTGAAACTGATCGGCCCACTAGCAGCCCTTGGCAAAATTTTTGAAATAAAGCCACGTTTTTGAGGCCTGGTATTCAAATCACTGCTGTGCTCCCCTTGGGAGGGATGGCCTTTTGTTGTAAGCGTTGTTTTGTCACTGGAAGCCTGCTTTCACATGGCTACACCACCAGTGATCCAAGGACTGGACTGTAATGAAGAATGTCAAAAAGCACTGCTGCATGGGCTTACTCCAGGGAAGCCATTCTGTGCACAGAATGTGATCCATGGCATGTGATCCAGTACTTATCATTTCCTTCAGCTATTTGCACAGTTCTTTTGTATGTGGGCTGTGAAAAGAGTTGCATTAATTCAGGGTTTGTAAATTGGAGGACAGGCAGAAATAAAATGAGTCTAAACTTTTAGGCTTGCTGTAGTAAATATGCCATGAGATGAAGAGTAGATAAACTGAATTTAGAGAACTTTAATTTGGGTTCATTTTCATTATACTTTCTATTGTACATTAATGGTTACACTGTTAAGTTGTCACTTAGAGTATGAATTGCTGTCTGTTAAGGAAATGAAACTTAAGTGAAGAATTTTTCTGATAGGAAATATAAATAGGAATATAGAAGGATAAGCAGGATCTTTTTACCTATTAGTGCTATTAGTATTAATTAGGACTTTTACTATCATTAATGATTACTGCTGTGTAGTCCAGTCTCTAAACTTAAACTGGAAATACCATGCAAAGTGCCCTTCACAATTTTCTTTATCCAAGGAATGCACAGCCTAAATTCCATGATTTTGCATGCTCATCAGCCTAATTGAGGCATCCCTTTCAAGGACTGCCAACACAGTGGCACCACTGTCTGATACATGGATTCTCTGTGACCAACCGGCTTCCTCCAGCTCTGCTGCTTAAAAAATAGCTTGCTTGCCTCTGCCAGAAGTACTTGTGTCATGAATGACCAGTAAAAATATTCTTAAATGCTTCCTGCTGGGTAATCAAGAAGCAGTTCCTCCTTGTTCCTCTCTCCATGAAAATGTCTGACAAAATTGAAAAATACTCATGTCCTTTTAAATTGAGGGAGGTTTCACTTTTTCTTTTAATTTTTTAACAGCAATCTGGTAGCTTCAGTTTATAGTTCTGGCAAGAGCCAGCAACGTTTCTCTGGAAATCTTGGGCTTCACAGGATACATTTGTATGACTCTCTGAAAACATTACATTTCCCATTATACTATCTGTTCTTTTAAACCAGGAAAAACAAAGCATCATTTGATTCAGGAGAAGGTTTTATTAGAAATATTTTCATGGACTACACGTGTGCCTTTGCAGTGGCTTCCCTGTACAGCAGGACCACCCCCTGCCTGCAGAATGCAGTAGCTGCAATGGCTTTGTCACTGTCAGCTTCTGCCAGTCTCCAGCCTGAGCTAGACACAATACTTCCAAATTATGGCAGGTTTTATCAGGCTGAGGATCAGTGCTTGAGTCCCTCATAAGATTTTCAACCAGTTCTCAGCATTGTCATAGGTATCCAGAGTGACTTAAAACATCCCTTTAAGGCACTAGGCTTATTTCTTCCCTACCACCCCAAATAATCTCTGCACCTGTTAAGTGAAATGCCACAGACTTTTTGGACTTAAAGCACATCTCATGTATGGACCTCTTTTTTGTGCTTACAGCAAAATAACTGGGCAGCTAAGTTGGGAAGACCTAGATTTGCTATGAGCTATAAACTTTCTAGGCAAAGACCAATTTTCTGTCTAACAGACCCTCCCCTTTTAGGGTCTGTATCATTTAAAATAGGTTCTATGTCAAGAGAACCATGCAAGTGTTTATTTCCTGTATTTTCTTAGATACATAAACATCCAGTGCACAGTTGTGAAAGAAATTTGTTTGGTCTCTTCAGATTGTCAGATTGATGTATTTTAGTGCACTGAAGTGTAGTAAAAAATGGAAATTGTACAACTATGAGCCATCTAGACTTTTAAGCCTACTCAGGAAATCAAGATATATATCTGAAATATATTTATATATATTTAAAGAAATACAATAAAACTTGTTTTTAAGATGGTGAAATTTGCTATTTTCAGTGCCCAACAAAACCATGATTCAAGGCTAGTGACTTAATTCCAGGTGACACCTCTCCTAATCCTTTATGGCTTAATCCTTCAGTTTTATCTGTGACTCTGAGGAAATGTCTGTCAGGGCTGAAGTCACCTGCATCAGGAGATTAGCACTTCTGCATTCTTTTGAAATCTTCAGTAGCTCCCATGAAAGTTAGAGTTGCCAAGGTATCTGTTGAGACTGTGGGCAGTGGCAATCCTTACACCAGCGTACAAATTCTTGCAGAGCTGGGCCATGTGAACATTTGTAGAGAGCACACCTGTTACCTCTAATTCTTACCCTTGGGCTATGTGCTGGCAAAAGCTCTATATTCTTCCAACTGTGGGTATTCAAGAAGAGGGGAAATATTGCTGCTTTTTGACACAAGGCTGGAACCATTATGTCAGGTGATTTTTTTTTATTCCTAAACTCAAAATACTTGAAAGATATATAATGGAAAGGCTCTAGGCATCTGCAAGTTCCTAAGCTAAGAAGGTCTTATTATAGAGAAATTGTAAAGCATGGTCTGAATCCAGCAATCTGAAGAATTTAGCTTGAGGAAGTGTTTTTAGTGTTTGCATGTCACCCTGCTTTAGCAGGACAGAAGTCTGCCACTATCAGCTGCTAATACAATTATTCTCTTCTGGTTTAATTGGTAGAAGTCTTGACTTTGGTGCTAAGATTGCAAAGACAAGCCCTTATGTTTTCTGGCACCCGTAGGAGGGAGCTGGCATTCCAGGAAGGGCTAAGTATTCCAACATGCCAGCCTGGAATTCAGTACTTTTCTATGGCCTGTGGTATTTCTGAGTATCCCACAGCCCTAGCTGCTACGTTCTGGCTGACCTACAGGACAGCTCTTTGTAAGGAAAGAGCTCATCAATTACAAAGAGGATTTGAGGAGGTGTTACTGACTAGTTTCAAGGAAAATTATAGTTATCTTTTTAGACTCAAGTCCGCTAGTTTTCATGATAGACACCAGTTTTATTAGGAGTTCTACAAATTCTCAGATTTCCCTCAAATTCTGTTCAGGGAAAGAGAATGGAAAAGCCAGGTTGTTGGTTATAATGTCACTTAGCTTTCTAAGCACAGATTAAAGAAGTGGTGTTATCCTTAGTGCAGTGAGAATTGGCATGGATTTTTAAAGTCCATGTTTAGGATTCAAAATAGGTGCCCTGAATTTCAAAAATGCTGAGCACATCCAAAACACTTTATGAAGTGAGCCCCCTGTGAAGCCAGATGGAGCTGCTAGAAGCTTGAAGTTTTTGAAAAAAGGGATTGAAACTCTGTTTTAAAGTGCTCCTAACATTAGTCAGCTATTGTTGAAAATGTTGACCTGTGTGTGCTGGCATCTGGAGCAACCTCTATGTTAAAATATAGTTTGATGGATAGAGGGGATATGATTTCCAGTGCTAAAGGGAAAATCCTGCATCTTTTTGAAAGTATATTCTCTGATAAGAAACATACAGAGATAGTTGTGTGCTCCTCTTTTCCCCCCTCTTTTTTTTTTCTTAAAGACTTTTGTTCAGACTCCATGTTATATGGTTTTAGCCTCTAGTTTATATTTGGTACCTTGAGGTATAACAGAACTTTGAGAAATTTTCAATATATGGAGTGAAAGCAGGATGGTTGAGGAAAAGCATGCCTTAGCTTTCAAAACAAGTTGCTCCAGTTTTTACCCAATGTCACAGGAATGATCTAGAAATCTATTAGCAGAACTTTGTTCACCTTCATATGCCTCTCCTTGTTTGTAAATATTGTGTTCTATTTTAAGCTGCAAAATTTAGGTTGGGGTCTCTGGATAAATATCAGGGAAGAGTCTTTCTCCCACATTGTATATTGTTACTGCATTTCAGTTAGATCCATACACCCTCAGCTGCTGTCCACCGCTACTTTGAAGCTCATTCTTCATTAATTTTGGTAATAGTCTTCTTGAAAAGGAATTGAACAGAATATTTTCTAAGGCTACTCTTTTGCTCAGCAGTAATTTCTTCAAGAAGCAGTGGCCTCAGAAATAAGTGCTTGCAAGCCAGAAGGATGAGAAGCCCCATCAGTACATTATCATAAGCTTGGGCAAAGCCTCCTTTTGCCCTGTGTGGATGGAGTGGGTTCTCCATGAAAGGTGAGGATGCTTCTCTGAGAGGAACTCTTCTAACTTTCAGCTCTTGAGTGGTTTGAGGTTCTCTGAGGTTCTTCCCCTCTTCTTCCCCATCTTTTCCTTATAATTTCTATTATAAATATTGTTTCTGTTCTCTACAGGTACCCATCTGCTTCTTGCCCTACTGCTCAAAGCTGAGGACTGACTCAGTCTCCTTTATGTTTGGAGTTATTACTTTGGAACAAAATGGAAAGTTTCTTTCCCTTTTTTTTTTTTGAAACAGTGTCACATTCTGACAAATCTGTCCTGCTTAGGAGATCCAGGATCTCTTTGCTATCAGAGTCTGATTTTCTGTGGTTTTCTCAAGATCATTTGAAGTGCTCAGAAAATACAGTGAATAAAAGATTGAAAAGGAATAGAGACAGAGTATGTGCTGCTGATGGCAACACAGGCTATTAAGTTGTTCTGGTTTTTAGTGGGGGGACCGAAGGGAAAGAAAGGCCTATTAAAGCATTTGGGCTCCCACATTGGTTCATCAAAATTAAGGCCAGGAATCCTCACCACAGATTAATGGTGCAGAGAGGAATTAAAGCTGCTGGAGAGAGCTGTTGTGCTAGCAGGTATGCGGTGATGAGCCTGGTGAGCGTGTGGAGAACAGTGATATTGTGATGGGAGTAGAGGTGCAGATATCATCCTGGCAGGAAGCTGTCTTTCAACAGGCTGGCTCACATGGCCGTGGAATTCAGAAGATATTTCTGAATGCCCAGCATCATTCCCTCTGGTAAAAGGTGTGCCCTAGGAAATATGTAGATGTTCTAAGGCTTACACAAAAGGGTCCCCTAGTGCTCTAATTCCTCACACCTACACAGTTCTCAGGATGAGGCAGGTAGTGATCAGGAACTGAACCAAATCACTCATGAGTTTCACAAACAGCAGGAAAAAAATGACAGAATGGTAAAGAGAGGTAAATAATCATACCATTTATGTTCCCTTCACTCGTCATAATGCTACTGAGCATACTATTTGCCTTGTTTGTAGGCAGGGGTGGAGCATAAGTGCTTTGGAAGCCATTCAGGACAGGTGATCTACTAGTTTGATCACAACCAGGCAACATTTTAGTCGTGTTAACAGCCAGCAATTGAGGGATGAGATGAAATTTTTTGGGTGCTCCATTTCAAACATTCTATGCTTCAGGTTCCTTCTCTGATGAGGGAAAACAATGACATGGCCTTTTACACATTTTTCCAGAATTAAAAAAAAAAATCAAAAAGGCTTTTCTTAAAACAATGTGCCTTGCATTCATCAAGAGCCTGCTATGTGCAGGTTTATCCTGTTTTTAGAGAGAGACAAAATACACAAAGTGCTCCTGTTGGACATGAGTGGTTTTAGATGTGCCAAATTAGTGTAGCTCTTATGGACCGTATTGCTGAGTGACAATCCTCACCAGCCTCCCATACTCACCTTTGGAGAATGGTTGGCACAATGGGATTTTACTAACAGTATGTTTAATAAAAGGCTTGAAGGGGATAGGGATAAGCAGATCTTAGACACTTTTAAATTGCATTTTTTTTTTTTAAATTGCTGTTCAGCTTGAGCTGGGAATAACAGTGGCTGGGAGCAGCATGATGCCTTTAGGTACAGTTGTGTGCACAAACAGAGAGCTGAGCTGACACACACTGCACTGGAGGAAAAGGGAGATTCATCACTCTTTGTTACTCTGGAAAACAGAAGTACAAACAGAAGCTTACTCTGGAAAGCCAAAATGCCAAAAAGGAGGGTACACACTCCAATTAATAATGAAGGGGCTGCAACACAAATCCAGAATGATGCTCACTCAGTGCCTTGAAAAGCCCAGAAAAGCTGGTACCATAAACAGCACACCCTCCTTTGAAATCTCCGTCCTGGAATTTTCTTTCATCTCTGTGGAGCATAATTGCTGGGGACAGGGTGGTGGTTGATGGAGGTGTCGTATTCCTGATATAACAGATGGAGTTGTTTGTTGTTTACTGAGCCACGCTGAACAGCGAGAGGCATGGTGGTGGCAGTGCCATTCCTGCAGATTCGGAACTGTCAAGCTTGACCTGCTCATTGCAGAAGGACAACAATGGAGAAAACTGCCCTCCAGCTCAAACATAAAGAAGTACAGATGGAAAAGGATTGCTGTTTTTTTTTCTTAGTGCCCCAAGAGCAGCAGGTTGAGTGCTTATACCTGTAAAGCCATACAAAAAGACAGCAGAAATATTTGATGTGGTAGAATCCGGTCTGATTAAAAGGGTCAGTCATCCCAGATGGATATCAAACAGGAGTCAAACAGAATCCTTGTATCACAGACAGCTTCCGTTTCTAAATGAGGCAGCATTTATAATGTTACTAAAATACAGCAGTAAACAAAGCATGTGAAGGCTTGACAGTCACATTAGCAAAGTGCTACAATGAAATGACTGGAAAGAAGGAAAAAAACAACTCCGGCTATTCGCAGAGCAAGGAAATGGGAACTGGTTTTGACAGAAAAGACAATGCAGCTGTTGGTCAGAAAAGCTTTGTCTGTTTTTTGGGGTTTTTTTTTTTTTTTGGTTGGTTTGGTTGGTTTGGTTTTGTTACTGCAGATGAAAAAGGGTGTGTTCCAATTTTAAACAGAGAAATTTGGATTTTTTTTTTTTTTTTAATGTGCCTGACTCTCAGAGTCTTGTGATTAGGGGAAGCATATTTACAACTGAACTCAAAACAACAGTGGGTATGAATTGGAGAAATCCGGATTGTTCAGTATAGCTGAACACAAGTATACAACACAAGTAGAAGCAACTCCTTTACAAATAATTTACAGCTAATGAATTTCTTCAGGTTGCACCTTGTCTGTGGGCAGGATAGTATTTTATTTGAATTCCTGCAGCAACACCCAGAATTGTGAAGCAGACTAGCTATGAGAATAATGGCATTGCCATTTTGCCTGTAAAAATAGTTTTCAGGATTCTTGTAGTATTGCCAACTCTTTTCTCCCTCAAATATTCAGAATGATCTTAGGGCCAGGATTTCCCACTTATTACAAGACTTCTATAATTGGGGATTTTTAAAGATTTAAGTTACCATGGAGTATGTGATTACACTGACAGAACGAATTTACACATAAAACTGGTTCTTCTGTTTGTCTTAAAGGGGGTCTCTGACATTATTTACAAGCTAGAAATTAATAGCAGGAACCCAGGTTCCTGGTTCAGAGCCCACTTGACATCCATGACTCACATCCAATGTCAAGGCTTGTCTCGAAGGTTCTGCCAGGAGAACCCCCCTTGAAACTCATCAAAGAGAAATAAGCATCCTTAAGGTAGGCAGCTCAGGGCAGAAACTGAGTTTTTGGGTTGTAACAGCTTCTAAGCCTGAATTGCTGCCTGCTTTTGTTGCTTGAAATAGATGTAAACCTTGTGCAAAGGGAGAAAGAGGATGATGAGGAAGACAAGGGTTATGCTTTTTACTTGTTAGAATTTACTGGGGATTCATAAAACAGATGCCTAACCTCTATGTTTGGGCAATTTTAAAATCAATGCTAAGGTACCGAGAGGTACCACAAGAGCTTCATGTTAATCTTGTAAACAGTATGTGAATTTAGAGGGGGGAAAATCATCTCTAGAGAAAATGGTGTATTAACTGTAAGCACATGGAACAAGTGATTATTAAGGGAAAAAAAATAAGAGATTATATAAGTGTACACAGATTTCTGTCTTCCTGGTATATACTTGTCTTATGCATTGGAAAAGGCTGGGAGCCCTGCTCGCCCATGCCAGCAGCCCATTGTTTCTTAGTGCTGAGCTGATTGTGTGACCAGTTGGCAAAGGGTTCAGGTAATGAGCTCTGGCAGGAGCACAATTGGAAATGAGAATTGATATTGAAAGCGGTATCTCCTGGGCTCCCTCCCCTCAGGAGCTCTCAGCTCCTGCACAGAGACCTGACACCCTTTGCTTGTTTGTGCTTTAACCTGAAGGAATTAGATCGAGGGAGAGGCCTCATGAATAAATTGGTTGTCAAGGCAGTTTCTGGTATTGATCAAATTCTGCTGTTTATGTGAATTGGGCTGATCTCAAAGTGAACTTGAATTGACTGCACAGCAGGGGAGCTATTTTGGATAATACCCTTCCCACATGCATGGCAGTATAGTGAATGTTCCTGTGTCCATCCCACAGTAATAATGAAGGAAGAAATTACATTTATATTAAGTGAATTTGTAAATTTTCCCAGAAAATGAGATGGTAAACTTTGAAAATCTCCTCCCAAGATTTGCAGAGGTGCTCAGGTTAGTAAAAGTTTAAAATATCTTCTGCCTAGGTTGCCCCTGAACATTGTTTCCCACTATAATTTTCTTGCTGACAATATCCAACAGTGAACTCCCAGTGTAAAAACCACTGATACTGCAACAATCCCCTCCTAGAAAGGATGGGGAATCAGAGTTTCAGACATGGAAAGAAGGTGAAAAAGCAGAACAAAAGCAACTCTTCTGACAGTATTTATGATCCTAAACCTCTTAAAAAAATTTTGCAGATCTGTTGATGCTGTTGTTACTCTTCCTAGCCTCTTTCTAGGTCTACCACCCCCCATCCCATGCCTGATGTTATCACTGCAAATGGAAGACAACTGGAACTAGGCACGTGTGCAGAAATTTACATATGCACATGTGTCCATAAAATTCTCTTTCATTAGCCTCCATCATCACCTCGCACTGTGCCAATAAACCTTTGCACCTGTCAGCTGCATGAGAGATTTCTGAAATGGAAAGCAAAAGACCTTTCAGCAGTGTGCTGAAGCCAGGCATGCTGGCTAGTTAAAGTTCTTGTGATAAGGGCTGGGAACTTCATGTGGTCATCTTCAGGCAGTGACAAGAGGAGAAACTGGGAGGCCAGACATAACCTGTCATTTCATATCTCCTTTATTTGGTTAATACATGGTGGTTTAGAGGAGTCAAAGATTCAGAGGTAGCAGCTGCCAGTTGGAGCATGTGGGTGTTTAGCAGACGTCCCAAATACCTACATCAGACATCAGGGTGTCTTCATGGGTAGAGCTGCATCCACTCCAGGCTTCACTCATGTAGAGACAGTCAGTAGGACAAAGAGGAATGTTTTTAACATGAAAGAGTAGGTTTAAGACTGGCTATTAGGAGGAAATTCTTTACTCAGAGGGTGGTGAGGCCCTGGCACATATTGCCTTGTGAAGCTGTCATTGCCCCATCCCATGAATTATTCAAGGGCAGGTTGGATGTGGCTTGGAATAACCTGGTCTAGTGGAAGGTGTCCCTGCCCATGGCAGAGGGATTGGAACTAAATGGTTTTTAAGCTTCCTCCCAGCCCACCTGATTATTCTGAGATTTTTCAAAATTTTATTATCAAAATGCATCACAATCATAATGTCTGTGTATCTTCCTTCATTAATCAGTGTTTTCATGGTCCCTCAAATTTCATATTGATTTTGCCAGGAGAAGTCAGGCAGGGATTTTGAAACACCTGTTCAGTCTTGTACTTGACAAATTCCTGCCATATACATATTATTTGTGTCGGGTCACCTGGGTTTACCTTTTGCATGAGCCAAAAAGACAGGTGGGTGAGCACTGGGAAATCTTGGGGAAGTTGGTACATAAAAAACCACAGGAGATAACCACGCTCACTCTCATGAATTCCCTGGAGAAGCATCTGGAGCTTGATGCACCCACAAAGGGGCAATTTCAGGCAGATATGCAGCATTCACAGATATTTACAGGCATTTTATTTGCTTCTGTGGGGAGATGTTTTTAAACCAGTGAGGAAGAGGTGAAGCTGGTGATATGATGATCCACTGAAGAGTTTCTGCGTGAGAAATAAGGACTGTTAAAATGATAAGTAACATTTCTATCACTGTAAAGTTGTCCATCCCCCAAACTTGGTAGGACTGTAGGTCAGGCATTGGAATAGGCTGCCCAGGGAAGCGGTGGAATCCCCAACCCTGGAAATGTTCAGAAGGTGAGTGGATGTAGTACTTGAGGACATGGTTTTGTGGTGTACTTAGCAGTCTTGGGTTAACAGTGGGACTCTATCTTAGATATCTTTTCCTACCTTAATGATTCTATGATTCTGTGATTCTATAGGTAGTGTGGCAGAAGTTGCCAGTGAAAATCGCATTGGCCATCACAGCAAGCAAAGAGAAAATTAAAGTCTCCATTATACCATTGTTTTGCAGATAAAATTAGAAGGAAAAGTGGCTGAAATTTTCAGTAGTAGATACATTTTTATAGACAAAATAAATGTAGTACACTCCGGTGGACTTAAAAACCCCACTTTAGAATTCCACAGGAGAAAGAAGGAGCTTTTTGAGACACAGTGAAGGTTTCATCTGTGTTGTTGAATGGGTAAATTATTTCAGTTTATGAATGAAATGTTTCTGAAATATCTGAGTCCTTACTACACTCTGCTGTCTCATTATAACCACCCACATGCCTGGATCCCTTAGTGACCAATCACCTGATATCCTAGAGTTCTGTCACAGGATGAGTGCAACAGGCTTTACAGTGGCCACAGAAGTAGAGAAGTAGCATGATGGAATGTAAATAAAAATTGGCTTCTTAGCCAATGGCAGAATAGTAGAACTCTGTCTAAAACAGCAAATTCATTGTTTTTCCTTTTCAAATACTGTTAGTTTGAATCTAAGCTTCCAGACATGCCTGGGGCAGAAGAGATAAAAATATTGAGTTACAGTGATAAAATGCATTTTCCTACATTCATATTCTAGTTTGTGTTTGGCTACCCGATGTATTTGAACACTTCACTGTATTTATTTTCTTTCTGCTGGCTATAGAAACTTTATAACTGTGATTAAGTCTCCATCATATATTTCATTTTATGAGCAGAAGGGATTCTTTAAAAGTGATGAGAAAGGAATGGTGGGGAGGCAGAAGCACACACCATGATGTGATTTTAACAATCTCAGTTCAAAAATAATTTGAATTGCTAAAAATATTCAGGCAATTGTTTTCAAGTCGTGTTCTCCCTATATCCTTTGTCCTCTTCTCTAGTGGGTGCCACTATACAACAGTGCAGTCTACAAAGGTAAGAGCTTGCCAGAAGGAAAAAAAAAGCCAGACGTGAAGAGTCTGAGAATTAGATATTAACCAAGTACTGTGGGTATTGATTTTTCTCCTTCTTTGGCTTATATTACAGGGATAAAAGAGCAAGAGGAAACTTCTGTGGAGCCTATGAAAATTGACCTTGCAAGTCAAGCAGCAGATGTTTCAAATAAGGATGGTATGTTGTTCTGTTATTTTCAATTAATTTTTTAGGGTAATGGCTTTAATCTGACAAAGAATGTGTTTAGATTGGATATTAGTAGGGAATTGTTCACTATGAGGGTAGGGAGGCAGTGGAACTGGTTGTCCAGAGAGCTGTGGATGCCCCATTCCTGGAAGTGTTCAAGACCAGGCTCATGGGGGCTTGGAACAACCTGATGGTGAAAGGTGTCCTTGCCCAAGGCAGGGGAGTACAACTACATGGTCTTTAAAGTCTTTTCCAAGCAAAACCATTCTATGACTCTGTATATTGTCCTGAGGTTGATATCTAGCATTGCCTTTCTGGAGTTTGTTTCTATGTTTCCTCCTAAAAAAAATTGAATTATATTTACAGTCTCTTCAGCTGAGTCTTTCTGAGAGTTTACACCACCTCTACTGTCTTGTGAGTCTGGTGGAAGTAATTTTCAGCACTGTAGCCCTGCTTTTTAATTTGATTGGGTTAACGTGTTCAGTTGATATGTTCTACACTGCCTGCCTTTTAATTAAGTAATATTTTAGACCCACTGTAATGTTGGTCTTGATACAGAATTGGCCAAGAGGTTGGGGGTCTAACTGCAGTCAGAGGATTATTTCTGAATATTTTTGTGCTGGTGCCCAACTCCATCAAGGGGGAAGTGTTTGGAAGTATAACCACTCTGAACTTCTATGTTAGTCTCATTCTTGGTCAGCTGTGAGACTTTTACTGTTAATAAAACAACCACAATTTAGTTGACCCGACAGCAGTTCCAGTCAGGTTTGTGGACATAATCAACACATAATTCCTGACTTGACAATTATATACCTCCAACATTGATCTTGGTGAGCCAATGACCCATCTGTGTGGCAAATTCCATCAAGGGCTGAGTACTAGGATGCTACTCAAAATCTACAGTGTGAAATATCCTTGTAAACAAAAAATAATTGACTTCCTTGACTCATCCTGTGTGTAAAGAAATTATGGTGGGAATCAGCATATTGGTGCTTAGGCTTTGGTGAGGCCTTTTTCACTCATTTTGGTCAGCTCTTGTAGTGTAACGGAGCTACATACAGGGTTTTGTTGGGTTTTACACAGAGGGGCATTTTTTACTGCCCCAAACACCAGTGGGTTTGGGATTGGGTGTCCAATCCTCATTTTATACCCACAGACTCCTCCCTGTGGTGAAGACTATTTTTTAACTCTTTCTTTAACCTCCTCAACATTGACATAATATGAATCGAAGGGACAGTTTTATACATCTCAAAGACAAACCAATTATATCGTTTTTGCTATTAGTTACACAAAGAATCTGATGCTGATTTCCTTTCTCTGATGTCAGATTGTGCTGCGGCATTTGAATTGGTGACTGATTAGATACTGGCCTGTAAAGAAGTTTGCAAGCACAGGAAAAGCAAGTGTGCATAATGAACTTTTCTTTACTAAAAAATGCTAGAGATTATGCTATTACAAGTAGAAGTGCAGAATAAAGGAGCCTTCTTGACTCATTCTTTGAACAAGCCCAAAAGTCACAGCGCATTAAAGCATTTGAATTGTGAATCCATGGGATACTTTGGGCTCCTTAGTGAAAACAAATACAAATTTACTAAAGGAATATCTTAAGGGATTTCTGGCTGGAAAGGAAAGTGATTGCATAGCTGTTTCAACATGTGCCCATAGGACAGGACAGCAGGACCAGCTAGCAGTTTCTGAAATGAGGATCTTGATAGCTTTCTCTGTTTCAAATCTGGCTTGTCTTGTAACGTCTTCTATATATGACTCATCTTGTACCTTCCTTTTCTTTGAACTTTCTAAGTTATATGAAAGAACAGGAAAAGGGTGTTTGCTTAGGCTGCCAAAAAGTATTTCACTTGTCAGGGAAGTTTTTATTTCTAGACAGCTTAAACTGCTATTAGGATTATGTTACAGGGTGATTTTCCTTGTGGACATACACTGCATGTTAAAAAAAAAAAAAAGAGAGGAAGGATCTAACTCATTCCCTTTAACAGTAATTTTTATGTAAATTGCCAATTTTTTCTCTGGTCCCCTTCTTTCCACCCCAGGAGAGCTCATTGCTTCAGAGCTGAAAGCACAAGCATGTATCACTGCATCCCCCTTGGCAGCCCAGCTCTTGTGGTTTAATTTCACGTTCAAGGGCACAGTGGAAAAATGCATTAGAGATGCAGAGAGTTTAGACAGCTTAGGTGGATCTCGATATTGTTCATCCAGTGGGCAGGTCCATGAGAGTGATATATTTGAGAAATTACTATTATTTGAGACCTGGGATTGATTCTCCATCAGGAAAACTGTCAGAAGGTGCATCTGTAGCCTGGATTAGGGCTATGTATACAGACACATACTTGTCCTGCCCATTTCCATCAGCCATCAGAACAAAGACCCTTGTATATTAAATTTCTTGTACCCAGGACAGATTTGCTGATTAGTTTTTTTTAATGATGGCAATCCCCACCTTTGGTGATTAGGTTCTTAGATGGTATTTCTCTGACAGCAGCCTTCTTTTTCCTTCTTCCTTTCCCTTTCCCCTTCCCTTCCCTTCCCTTCCCTTCCCTTCCCTTCCCTTCCCTTCCCTTCCCTTCCCTTCCCTTCCCTTCCCTTCCCTTCCCTTCCCTTCCCTTCCCTTCCCTTCCCTTCCCTTCCCTTCCCTTCCCTTCCCTTCCCTTCCCTTCCCTTCCCTTCCCTTCCCTTCCCTTCCCTTCCCTCCTTGCTTTCTCTTTCTCCCTTGCTTTTTCCCTCCCTTCCTTCCTTCCTGGAGTCCTCCCTCCCTTCCATCTCTTCCATCCCTTCTTTCTTCTTCCACCAAAGCTCTAGAGATTACTAAGGCAATTTTTAGTTTCCAGCTTGTATTAGTCAAATCGAAGTTTTCACAATGGGGTTGCTACATCATCTTTTTTGTTTCAAGCCTGTGGGAAGCTGCATCCTGATTTAAACCAAAACACTAGTATTTTGGTGTCATCTGCTGTCCAGGTCTACAGCATAATACCCTAGGCTAAAGAAATGCACTAATTCTCTGGCAGATTACTTTAACTTGGCTCTCCAGTCTCCCATTTGCCTGTCTTCTCCTCTTACATGCCGTGCTGTCATTGCTGGCTAGCTAACCTTTAAGCACATAGCTGTCTTGCAGGGATGAGGAATAATGTTGCACTGCCAAAGCACATCCCCCAGGTCAGCAACAACCACAGTTTTGTTATGGATGGGAATGATTTGCTGGGTTATTTCTTCTCTTGCAAGGAACTTTCTTTTGGGGGAGAAATCCCAGCCCAGTCATCATTTGAGAGTTGATAATTTTGTCCCCAAATGGGTCAAAATTTAAAAGAAATCAGTCAGAGAAAGTCCACATCCATTGTTCAGAGATGTACATTTCTGGCATAAAAACCATCTGTGAAGGTGCAGAAGGAGGTGCAGGTAAAACTGAATTTAGAAGATATGATCTTTTTGCACTCCAGGTGCTTCTCAGAGTTGTTGGCTGATGTAGCATATTATGGGGAGATGCAACCAGACTGCTAAACTGAGTCAGCAGTTTAAAACCTCAAAAAACCTTGCTTATCAGGGAGAAGCCCTATTTCAGCTTGTGATGTGATTGGATGTAGAACACCCAGGGTTAATGATGCCTTTCTGACACCACCTTGTGCTGAGAGGAACAGAGGACTGTGAGTCACATCCCCACCATACCTAGTGGCAGTTCTTCCCTGTGTTCCTGTGCTATGTCCTTCACTGCTGTGCTTCACTATGCTTCCAGCTAAACAGAGAGAATTGTGTGGAATCATAGTGGCAAATGTTGGGGTTCACTCAGTGGTCTGCAGAAGCCCATCCTTCAGTCAGACCTCCCTGCCCTAGTAGAGCTCATGCAAAGAGCTGAGCTCCAACACAAATACGAAGGAAAAAGTTCATCTGGAATGCTGACAGAGCCTCACCACAGGTCTCGAGTCCAGATTTATTTTGCAGGAGGTTTCTGTAGAACATGAGTGAAGGCTGACGGTATTTTCAACAAATACTGCCAGTGAGGCTGTCCAGCATGATGAGGCTGGGAGAGGATGCTGCTGTCAGTGTGCAGCAGCCTTCCTTCAGTGATTTTTTTTATTAAGCGTCCTGCCTTTTCCATGAAAATATTGTTAAAGAACACAAGCTTGTTAAATGTGATGTGCATCAGAGCTCTGTAATCAGGAGAGGATACTTTCATCACATACATCAAAGAAGCCATTACAGTATCTTCTCTGCATATGGGTGATGAATAATTTACAAATAATTAATCAAAACTATAACAGGTACATTGACATAATATTGATTTAGAAAAGACATCATACTGCCTGGCTGGAAGTAGCATCATTATTGATTTTGGGGTTTTTTCCCTTCCTCTCTCCCATCTTAATTTCCAAATCTTCTACTCATGTTTGAGGTTTTTCCCTGTCGCCCATATCAAATGCCTCACAAATCTACAGGTAATAACACAACACAAACCCAGAGTAAAGAAACAAAAAATGGTTTTACTATAAATGGCTTCATTCAAATTCAGTGCAGAACAAATACTAGATATTAGTCTTAAAACTGCAGATATTTATGTTTAGCCTCGCTATGATCAATCACACCTGCCATAATTTAGATGACAGTTTTGACAAATGTCATAGTGAAATTAGTTTAAGCCTTCTATTTATTTTTTTTTTAATTTTTTTTAGGTTTTTTTTTTTCTGTCATTTTAAATGAAAATAAGATTGCCTTTTAAATGGATCTTACACTAGCAAACTATTATTGTAGGAATATAGTAGCATTGCCTCTGAATCCTCCCCTAGGTTCCAGTAATTTGCAGTTCAAGAACTTCTGGAAGCAGCATCTCTGTAACTGAGATGGCATCAAAAGTGTCACAGCTTGACTCCTGTAATTTAGAGGCATGATTTAGTGGGCCTTGGCAGTGTTAGGTTTTTGGTTGGATTCAGTGATCTTAAGGGTCTTTTCCAACCTAAATGATTCTATTTTCTATGGAAATGGATTTATGTTCATCCTGCAGCTCAACCTGAGTCCTACCAGGGACTTTGTCAGAAGCCAGTGTTTGAATCTGAGGGTCAAGGTTTGAATCTGAGGGTCAAGGTTTGAATCAGAGGGTCAAGACCACTTAGTCCAGCAAAACTCTAGATCACTCTTTGGCAATACCTGTATCTCTGTGGCTCTGTATCTCATGTATCTCTACAGAGAGACATGAAGGTCCTTTTGACCTTGAGCTGGACTCCTTGGTTGGGTGCCCAAGTCAGACTGGATGGATGTGGACCAAAGAGCAAATCTAGAGCCAGAGGCTTGTATTTCTAGTGATGCTAAAGCCTTCCTCCTTGCAGGACTGTTTCTCATAGTGTCCAGGGAACTCCAGGTTAGGATGGGTCCCCTGAGAGACCTATTTGATGACTTAAGAGATTTCTTAATGCAATTAATGTCCCTTTTGGTTTAAAAGCAGTTATTACTCCACATGATAAACTTAATGAGTATCATTAATAGAGTTTAATGACCATCTCATTTCTTTTTCAGCTGAAATGAATAGTCAAGTTGAAAGTATAAACGATCCAATGGAAACAGAGCAGAAAGCTTAAGTAACAGGTAAGATATTCACAACTATTTTTTCTCCCCTATTTTCCATACAGTTTCTGTATGAAAACTTGCTTTGAAAGCACCTAAATTAAAGTTAAAATTTAACAAATATTTTTAAAAAATAGGAATACCTAATACAAAGGAGAAGTAATTGTCTAATATGGCCTGTATTGCATCATAAAAAGGAAAAACTTTATTTGTCAAGCAAATATTATTGCAGCAGTCTGCAGCTCTAATGGATGTAGGAAGCACATGGTCTTAGATCATCAGAAGGCAAAACAGCACTGAGACAAGGAACAGAAGAATGAGTGAGCAAACAATTTTTGGCATTGCTTTGGAAAATGACAGGCAATTTATACTGGTTGGAACAACGCTCAGTTCTGTATGAGCTGTGTTCTGGGAACAAAAGGTTCACATTGTAAGGGGCTTGTTGCCCTTGGCTCTCCATACCTAATGTCTCCAGCAATACCACTGAAAAACAAGGCAAAGTCAGAGAGCTGTCTTCTGGAGCTCTGCTGCCTTTTGGAGCTTTTTATGGCTTTCCACACTAAATGATAGTGCTGTGGCTGGAACAGTGGTGGCTGTTGAGGAAGTGTTTTTCATAGGCATAAATAGCATTTCTTCTGGACTAAAATGAATAATGTAGTGGGAAGATAGAAGGCCAAGTCTCATCCCTAACAAAAATAAGCAGGAGCCATTTCTCCCTCAGAAGTGGTTTTCAGTGCTCACTGCTTCCTTTGGTGTAGGGTTTTTGAGAAGTACCAATGTCATCAACAGCAACATGCTGTTTTTACCCTTGTAAGGGGGTTTCATGTAGCACAAGAGCAAGGTGCACAATGGTAGCATCTGTAACACAGAGATTTAAAATACAAGGTCTTATTATTGAATGTGACTCTTGGTCCTTATCAGCATACAGGTGATGTGCTACTATACTGCTGGAGTGAGAAGTAGCCCTGATGGTGTCCCATTTAAAAAGTACTGAAGTAAAAATAGGATGCACCCTCAAAATATTAATTAAAATACAGCATCCATAACTCTTCCTCCCACTCCCTTAGCTTCTTGCTCAAACAAAAAAAGAGGAAATAATGAAATCCTTAACTTAAAAATACATCAATATGGTAATACCCTTCTTCTGTTTAAAAAAAGGTATTTGAATATTACAGTTTTCATGTGGCCCTTAAGCAATCTGTTTCTCATGCTGCATTTTCCCATAGAAATTATTATCTGTGAATGTTTAGGGCTGGAGTAATTTTTGCTCATGAATTAGTAATCAATTAATAAATCTCTTCAGTTCCACTGCAAGATGTGGCATCTTTCTGATGCAAAGGGGCCAGATCCTGGGCACACCATGTCTTGCTCCGCAGTTCAACGGCATGCACAGGATTAGAAGCAGGCATCGAATGCATTGCAACTCACTGTCAAAGTCATCCAAACTCCATTGCTACTGTTTTAATTACTAGGAGCGATCCCCGGGGAGGATTGATCAGCCTGTTAAACCTCAGAGAAACTCATAAGGGTTGTTCTGGAGCAAAGGAGGTCCATCTGCTTCCTATTTTTAGTACTTTAATGTGTTGTTTGTCACCAAAGCACCTGTCAGAGCTGGGCATCTCTGGTATCAAGCTGTTGCTTGGTGGTGCTCTGGAAAACCAAGACACCCTGATAAGCACAGGTAATTTGCTCACCCAATAGTAGCTGTTATACATAAGCTGTGTCACACAGACACATTGGACAAAAAATGAAACCATAGGCATCTGTTGCTGGAAACATGAGATGTGGGTTCTGTGCAGACATTTGAAAATTTTACTTTTTTCTTTCCACTTTTCTCTCTACTGCTGTGGCGAAGGAAGGATGCAGGAGAGGAGAGACCCAAGGAAACCCTACGGGCAGGCGCTGACATCCTACAGCATCATTCTTGGCCGAAAAGAGCACACAGAGATGATCAGCGGGTTGGGAGGGGGGGAGCTTTTGGGGGAATGAGTCTTTGCTTTTAATTTCTCTTTGTTCTTCATTGCATTTCATTCTGTAAGTCTGTTGGAAAGAATCATAATGTCACAATGTTTTGCAATTAACCCTGCAAATTTACAACCCTGCAATTTACGACAGTTTCTTCTGAAATGTGAGTCCCTCTCTTAATACTGGGTCTTTTTTCCTCCTGCATCATACCATCAGTAGCCTGTTTCCAGGCCCACCCCTTTTCTAGCATCTTTATCTTCTTTCCCATGATCAGCCTATGCTGTGCCATGTCCTTACATGTGACTAACACATGTAGCCTCAAACAGCCAGCACCCTAAATCCTGATTTTTCCAGTTAGTTCTGCACATCTCAAAACCAGTGCTGTAAGTATGACCTTTGGGTACATGTAGACAACAGACATTTCCTCAATGCTGGAAAGACTCTGCATTAGAGGCATCTTTAAATACAGCTCCCAGCTTTAACAGCTTTACACAGTAGCTTTTGTGAGCCCTCATTACATTTTCCACTGCATATGCATGGATTTTTATTTTTTTTTAAAAAGCAATTAACAGTTATTTGGATAAGAATGTCTCTCCATATGTCAATTGTTCTGTCAGTAAATGCTGCACTGAAAATTTGTAGAAAAGGAACAAAAGGTTTTCATGTACATTTCCCAACTGTACTGTAACCAAAACTGATGGAAAATACACTGGATGGAAGAGCATGCAACCTTTGTCCCTAGTGGGATGTGCTACAAACTGTATTTTAAAGTGCTGCTAAGAATTATTTGGTCATTTTAAGCAAAGTAATTGATTCTAATTTGATAATTTTAATAAAAATAATTGGTTCCGTACTCTTATATTCACCCAAAATATTCCTGAATCACAGAATAGGTATTTCATATCTGGCCAGGAAAAAAAAGTAAAAAAAAAAAAAAGGTAAGACATATCTCTATCCTCCTGTGATCTGGGTGCATCCCAGCTAGAGCAGTTTCAATGGTAAATCCTGTGCATCCTGTGCTGGAGTAACAGCAAGTCAAGGGTGACCTGAGCGTACCTAACATGGGCTATGACAGGCAGTGGTTGTTGTTAATTCAAAAGGGTGTCAAGGAAAAATAAGGATTAGAAAGGAAAACAGGAAAAGCATCAGATTACACGCAGAGAGTATAGGTCTGAGAAAGTACAGCTCCCCACCCACCTCCCCTCCTCCCCTTCTCTGTGGCACTCCAGCAGGTTTGCTTGAGGTGGGATCACAAGGGTATTTCTGTGTGCTGCCTCCTGTGGTATATTCACCCAGGCGTGACTAGCACCAGAGGGGCTCTCAAGGAGCTTCTTCATCACCTGGAGTGGATGAACAACTCCAGATCGGATCAATTGTAGGAGTAAATGAGCTAATGTTAGACTATTAATCAGTCTGAGAATTTTGCTAAGATTACCTGTATTTGGTAACTACCATTCCTTTGGCTCTTGTTCTCTCCAAATACTCTTGAAGGGACTCCTTGCTCCCTTTTAGGTGCCTCTGATGCTCTTCTTTCCCAATCTTGGGGTCATGCTTGACAGAACATGTCTTTTGGGATGTGGACTCTTCTGCATGGTCCCTCATGTTTCTGTGTATTTCTCATACTGTGTTACTATGATTGAAACAGGCTGTTGTAATAGGTAGATCAGGAGTGGATAAATACATCAGGAGGTGGTATAAATGTGATACCTTCAACAGACTATCCAGTCCCTTGAATATAGTTCTGTACCTCTTCTGATCGTGATTCCCCATGGCCAACATTAACATTAGTGGGCATTCAGAAGGAGATAAAGATCCCTTAAATGTCTTGTGAAGACTGGCAGTTAAAGAAAAAAAATAGCTGCAAAGATGCATCATATTAGACACTCTCTAGCCCCTGTCAGTAATTTTATTTTGCTTTTTATTTAACCTTGGAAGACAATAGTGAGTCTTCGAAACAACCATTTGCCCAGTGATGTGTCGGCAAAGCATGAAGTCCAGAAAGTGTAAAGCAAGGAAACCTATGAGTAGATTAAGTCCTTACTGTACTATTTGCAGCCTTGTTTATATCTGTCTTCCTTTGGGTGGGTTTTGATTTGAGTTGTTGGCATTTTTCACTGCTCATAAAGTGAGTATACTTTGGCAGCATGAGTTTTCAGCTGTGTTAATAACAGTCGATGCAGTCAGTCTCTGATGTTCTTCTGGAGATGCAGAAAGGTAAGGGGCTGGTTTTGTAAAAGAACAAATGTTAGATGGAGAATCACCACACTGGTATTTATGTCAAGGATTTTGATTTAAACTCACAATGTATTCACAGTAGGTGGTGTAAAGGGAGTAGCAGCTTTTGGGTGCTGATGTTTGCATTCAATGTAAGAGGCTGTGCTTGATTGTTGTTTCTCCTGTGTCTGAAAGTGCTCATCCCTACCATTCCTCAGGCTGGTGACTGCTCCCATGATGACATCCAAAGGTGATACTGAGACATAGTCTGTAATAATGGGTCACTGCAGCTAATTGTCACTCTTTCTATAAAGCACTGAGAAAGCCTCTCTTTGAATTAACACTGTTCTGCTTTAGGACTTGAATTAAATTATATTTAAAAAAAGAAAAAGTTTTCTCTATATGCAGTGCATGCCAGCTTTGCTTTTAAAATTACAAAATTTAACAGAGTATGTGGATCTATTTTCTTGGGGAATAGGGATTTTTATCATATTGTTCATCCAGGATTTGCCTTACCCTGACATTTGTGATATAAGTTTTAAAAAAATGTAAAAATTGAAAAAGGTAATTTTCTTGACCAAAAAATATGTTTTTACTTCAATGCAAAGAAATGTAGAATGTTGCTTGCAAAATGTCTTCTAATAGATGGTCTAGTAGTTATATGAGTTAAAATATGCCTTTCTTGTTACTTTGTCATTTACATGCTGAACCTGAGTCTCATTACTTTCCTTGTAGCCTAAAGAACCAATGCCTTCATAACTACCTTGTTAAAGCAAATAGTTAATAAAGCTTGTCCTGAAGACAAGGCAATGCCACTCGTGTGTTTATGCCCTCCTCACCATGCCAGTGGTGCAGAGGTAATTTTGGTTGTCAACGAACGACGTTTTGGTTTGGATGTGCCATCAGCAACGCATGCAGCTGGACCCTCATTAAAATTTGTCATTTGGCAGATTCTTGTAACAACCAGATATCTCCTGGCAGGGGGGATTTTTAGAGGATCTTACAGCTCAAAGGGGGAAGGCATCTTGACTGGTCCCAGTGCTGCACAAGAGATGTTACAAAACTGTCCTGTTGCACTAAATCCCAGCATCTGTTATCTGTCAAAGAATACTCCATATAAATGCAATCCACAGGTATAATAGAGAATTATGTGTGCTAGATGTTATCTGTTCTTTCTACCATCACTTATTTAAAAAATGGATAGGTAGAGGATACCTCAAAGATCACAAAAGTGGGGTTTTTTTCTTTCATGACACCGACATCGGTGAAACTGTGTGTACCAACCCGGCCTTACTCTTCTCAGCCAAGGTTTTAAACATCAATAACTGAAGTGAGGGGGCTGGGCTATGTGGGTTCAACACTCTCCAACAAATGGCCTCCTTCTCTGAAATTTCACCTTTCCTTGTGTGCAACCCTTGGACTGCTAAATGGAAGAGGACAAGGTACAGGAGATGCATGGCCGTGGGGAATGTCTGCCTTTTTGCTGTATGCAGGCCCCAAATGTTTGTATGGTCTGAGCTAATGTGAGAGAGAGAAATACCAGAAATAGCTGTGCTTCTCACTGGCTTCAGCTGTTTTCACTTTATGTCCAAAGCTGTACAGCAGTGGAAGCACCTACTTTACCCACTCTGTAGCCTATTTCTGCTGCAAGAGTGTGTATGTTTTAAGAGAGAGCAAATAAATTGCCTTCTTAGCTGAGAAAGTGCTGTCCATCCCACCCTTCTTGGTCAGTACAACATCAAGAGGAAAAAGTCCATGCCATTGGAGTATGAAGAAGGGCATGTGTTTGAAGTAGCGCAGATCTTCACAGAGATGGATGTTTTTCCAAATGAAGTGGATTAGGAGAGTCTTCTTGACAAATTTCTAAACAAGGTCTGAAAGGGAAGGTGTTGAAGTGGTGGATTTGTGCCTGGGAAAGTCGTCTGTGGATCTGATTACATTGGATGTCAATATATGTCTACAGAAACAGAGGCTCTATTACCAATTTCCCTAATCAGCTTCTCAGAGAGAGTCTCCAAGAGAATTCCATATGAATCTCTTCAGAGGGTTATGTGCATGCTTTAAATTGGCTTTGATTCCTCTCCCTAGCCCCTGCACACAGCAGCTTCCAAAGGGGTCATTATGACCTTGGTTTATTTGTAAGGTAGAAACTGTGCTTTGGGGTTTTAATTAGTCTTGAGGGTGGGCTTTTTTTTTTTTTTTTTTTTTCTTTTTTTTAAGTAAAACTGTACAGAGACATTTAAATACCCTAATTTCTCACTCCACTAAAATTATCAGGAACTCCTTAAAGTAAATGTCAAATCACTATTAATTGTTTCAGAATTCATTGATAAAATATTTATCATAATGAATGCCTTCAGAAAAAAAAAAAAAAAAAAAAAAAAAAGATTTCTTTTGAAAATACAGACGGTGGAGGAGGTAGTTGAGGAGGTTGCTCCATCTGGTGGCAGCTCAGAGTTCATGGTTTGGGGGGCTACTTCTATTTGCATTACACAGGTGAAATTTTCCTCCAGTTTAACCCTGTTGAGCATCATCCACTCCTTAGCAGAAGAGCAAGTCCATGCACTCGGTTGATATTGGAAAATGTGGTTGGCATTTGCAACTAGACACACCTCACCTATTAAAAATAGTCACCAAGATCTTCCTGGTTTTCCCCAGGAAAAAACAGAACAAGCTTTTATAAATAATTTTCAGTGCAAGTCTGCGTCGCAGTGCTGACACCAGCTCTTGTACAGGCCAGGGAACCTCTTTGGCCTTTGCCCTGTTTGTACAAGTCCTACTTATTTCACACCAGTTTGCAAGTACCTGCTTGGTAGAAGTGTCCTTCTGGATGGGAAATGTAAGTCTAAATTATAAGACTTTAATATATTTTTAAACTATATCACAGCAGCAAGTCAGGAAATTGTTTTGAAATAAAAGCAGAAACAGAGAAGTAGAGATCAAATCACAAGACAGTTGAAAGAAGCAGCAGAGACACACAAATCCAGAAGTACACAAATGGGCATGATGAAATTAAAAATCCCCTCTCTGCTCAATGTACCCTTCACAGCACCCCACACCAGAGGAGGGTGTGTTTTTTTTCTGCAGAAAAGGGAAATGAGAGGCCAGGTGCTGAGGAGACATTGATTACCTCTTGCCCCCAGTCAAAGAAAAATTTATGTGTTGTGTTTACAGTAAATACTTTGTGTAGTGTAAGATTCATTATAGTTCATTATGATAAGATTTATTATGCTTCATTATGTAATGTGTTGTATCTTGCTAATGGCATTTACTAGACAAACAACGTAGTATGATATAATTCCTATATGGTATGACACAAATAAAATATATGATATAAAGGAGTAGTATACAATGGAATAGCATAGGGATTATATACTACATAATACAGAGTGTTCTGTTGTGTGCAGTTATATCCCAAGTTACATTTATCTCATACAAAACACCACTATTGTGCTACTGTATATATAGCTACATATACATTGAATATTAAATATTATATAGCTTATATGTTATCTATGATATGTGGTCTAAACCACATACCAGTAGACTGCTGGTATATATTATCTCCATGTTAGATGATACCAGGATGGTTTAGTTTACGTAATACAAAATATTTTGTATGCAAATATTGACTTTATGTTACAGCTTTTACCTGTATAAAAAACCAAGTTTGTTAAAATGAGTTTTCTATAGAGCACACATTTTAGGTGCAGTACACATACAGCATATAATAATATACATTATACGGTCCAAAGTACATTAACTACCCATCATCCACTATATATAGTTTATAGTTTATATTATTACGATTATTATTATGTTTATGTTATATGATGTGTTATACAGTATTTAGATAAATTTTACTATAGGCTGTATTTTATATCTTGTATATATCTATTGCACATACAGTATGTCATTGTAGATTTTTTTTTGGCAGTATATCCACTTAACAAAATTGAACAAAATTCTCTGTAAAATGTCATGTAGGATCTATCACATCCCAAAGAAAACTCCCAGGATAGCTATATATGCAATCCCCATGTATAACATAGAATATGTAATATTGTACACTAGATTTTATTGAGAAACTTTATAGCAGAACAATAGTATGACATGAGACCAGGAGTCAGAGAACAAATAGGACTCTGTGGTGAAATTGATTTCTATCATGAGCTAAAAACAGAAACGGAAGTTTTAAAAACCATGTTAAAAAAAAGCACTTCTAAGTGTTGCTTTGTTGCTGTTTCCAGTCAAGCCTAGCACAAACTGTAAAAGAGGAAAAAGTCGAATTTAATGTCAGGGAAAAAATAAAGGCTGTAGTCCCCTGTAGCTTTCAGTGGAAGGTGTCAAAACTTGTGACACAGAGAACACAGACCTTCACACTTGTTTTTTTTCTTGACACAAAGGGAGCCCTGGATCATGTTTTGGTTTGTTTTTTTTTCTGCTTGACTATATTAACATACAGTTGGATGTGGGGCAAACTAAAATTTTTTAGCCCAGTGAGCACCACAGCAGCTCACTGGAGTTTGAGCTAGCAGCCACTAATCCTATCTCACAGCTGAGGGCTCTGAAAGAACAGCCATTGGCCAAAGTTCAGGCCAACATTTCAGCAGGATGCTGGAGAACTGGAGGGGGAGGGAGATGGGGATATACCCGTGTGCTTGGGAATGGGAGGCAATGGTAGACAGTGGCAGACAGAGACTAATCCAGCTGTGGAGAGCACATGGCAGCCCTAGCAGTCTGACCCCAAAGAGGGGAAAAAAAAACCCACAAGCAAGAAAACAAAAACCACAACAACACTTTTATTTAGCCAAAAAGAGAACAGGACTGAGATAAAGCATTGCTTCCTTTGCTTCAGCAGAATTACCCAATTCATGAGCCATTTTTTCTGCTGGCGGAGACAACCTGCTAGACCTTCCCTGCAATGACTGGCCTTGTTTGTCAAGCAAGGGAGACAACATGATTGACACTGCTCCTGCTAAAACTCTGACTTGCATTACTGAACCCCGAGGAAAAGAAGACTTAAAGACGTGATATGCTTTTGGGCTTGGTGCCTTCCCAAAAAATGGCTAAAAGAATAACAGTGCCATAGGAAAGGGGAGTTAGGAGGGGTTGTGGGCAGCAAATGCCTGTTTTGGTTCAGCACTGCTACATAGCAGACACATCTCTTAAGGCCTCTATCCCCAGGGAGCTGCTTGGAACAGATGATGTCCCAAAGACATCTGCAAATCCTGGGCTGCCTCTGTGATGCTGGGTTTCCACAATCCTCTGAACCTCATCATGAGCCTGAGCCTCTGGTAGTTGGCATCTTGTTCAAGCCAATGTGAAAAGAAAAGCCTACCTTGCAGGCACTTGGTCAACACAATCCAACACTCACTGTCTCCAGTCAGCTGAAACTAAAACCAAGCTTAAACAAACCACTTGATTCAGTTAAGGTGCAGCACTTCGTATCAAAAAAATACCCAACTGTTTTATTTGATTTACCTTGTTCTGCCTTTACAATCTGTCAGTAACCTAGGGCATGAAAAATCCAGGAAACTTAAGAGGGGTCAGGAGTAACCCGTGGTCCTGGTAGTGCCAGTCATTAAACAAACCATCCAAAGACACCCTTGCTATGAACAAGCCAAGCACAAGCAGGAGGTGTCCTTGGCAGCTGTGGAAAGGTACATCTTCATGCAAGATGTAGAAAGAGATGCAGGGATTTGCAGCCCTAATATTAAACAAGGGAGGACAGAGCAGGGAAAGCAGCATACACAGCACAGGACACCAGTGACCACCAGTTCTAGTGACCTAGGCCATCATCACTCCCTCAGCCTTCACATGAGCCTCAACACAGCAGAGCTAAGAGGAGAGAAGCAAAAAGAGCAGTACCAAAACCTGGGTAAATTTACATCATCACACACATCAACTCTGGGCCTGGTAAGGGAGGAGACTGAGATGCTTGCATCCAGCAGAGGCAGTGATGGGAAGGAAGAATGCAAGGGAGGCAAGGGCAGGATCTCAGAAAGCCAGGAGATGTTTCTTCTCTCCCACACTTCTTACACAGAAGAAGCCAAACAAGCATGTAGTGTATGACTGTATCCCTTTATACTCCTTACCTCCACATAAATAACCAAAATTTGAAGGCATTTATCCTGAATCTTTTTAAATTGTTTTCTTCACTGCTTCTGCAGAGCAGTCAGTGCCACAGGCCAGTTGCCTGTCCAGAGGATGCATTTTTTGTTGTTGTTGCATTTAGCACCTTCCCATTTGTTGGACATCTGCACCTTGGGCCACATTCATCATTGTTGGTAAGGGAGGATGACTTAAAGATATCTTGTTTCTCCTTTGGGTAAGGCATCTTATGGGCTGCAAGCATGAGAAGAGAAGGACAGACAATACAAATAATAGAAACAAAGAGAGTGGCTGGATGTTACAGTAAACCTTTGGATTTAGCACAGATTATGTTGGGTACAAAATAGAGTTGTTGTCTATCAAGGAGATCTACCAAATGTCCTTGGCTCAAAAAAAAAAAAAAAAAAAAAAGAAAAAAAAAGGTTGGAATAAAAAAATATAAATACTTAACAAGAAAAATGAAATTGATACTTAGTCGCCTTTTCAGGGTGCCGTGTATTCTCCTCTGGTCACTGCTGCTGCCCATCATTGAGACAAGCAGCAGAGCACAAACTAGGACGAAGCAGTCAGGTCCTGGCTTTAATGTATTCCCTCCAGGTGAAGGTCACACCCTGCAGTTCTCTTGGATAAACTGCCCTAGGAGGTGGGCAGGCACTTCTACAAGATGTTCAATGCCAGTCACCATTCAATCGCTCACTCCCCCACCAGCAGGATGGGGAGAAAATAGGAAGGGTAAAAGTCAGAAAATTGTGGATTGAGATAAGAACACTTTAATAAGGAAAGCAAAAATCATGCACACAAGCAAAGAAAAATAAGGAACTCATTCACCACTTCCCATGAACAGGTAGGTGGTCAGCAATCGCCAGGAAAGAAGGGATTCATTACATGTAATAATACTTAAGAAGACCAATATCATAACTCCAAACTCTCACTTTTTTCAGCCCATTTTATATACTGAGCATACGGTCCAGAATATGCCTTGGGTCTGTTGTGGTCAGCTCTCCTATCTCTGTCTCCTCTCAACTCCTGAGACTTGCAAAGCCAAGTGCATTTCCTGAGAAGGAAAGGGAAGAGATACTAAAATAACTATGGCTTTCTCTGAGTGGCTGAGCATAAAGGGAGATTTTAAAAGAAAGGCATGTTGAAAAAACCCTCTGTCAGAACCCTTCTGCCGCTTGCTTAACCCACCCTGTAATCGGCAGGGGAGCCATGGCTGGCAGGGTGACAGGAAGGCATTTTCCTCCCAAGGACAGACATCACATTCTCACAGCATTCCTGACTGTCCCTCCTGCTCCTGCCTCCTTCTCCTCCACTGTTTCCTAGTCTCACAATAAACACATCACCTCCAGGCCAGAAGCATCCCCTCGATTAACACCAGCTTCCACGTGCAGTTAAACAGCCTCAGCTTCCCCTCCAGGACTTGGGCTGCAGCAGCTACAGGCATCCATAAAAATCATCCTTTGAATCAGATCTGGCTCCCAAGGGGGGAGGACTTCAATTCAGAGGACAGAAGAACACATGGAGAACTTGGATCCTTTAGGAAGTGAACCTGAAGTTACTGTCCCAGATCAGCAAGAAACTCTTTATGCCTGAGAATCAAAACAGTGGAGTCCCTCTTATTGCTGCTATTAGAGCAAGGTTTGTATCACTTAGGAAAGCTGACAGCCTCTGAACACTTCTGGTTTGTGTGTGTGTCTGAGTATTTCATATATTCTAGAGAGAATACTTGACCTTGAAGGGTAAGGGTGTGCAAGGAGTGGTACAAGCAAGTTCATGTCCCTGCATACTCATGCTAACACTTGGGAGAAAGGTGAGAATTAGTGGTTTATTTCTTGACTAGATTTTTACACCCTTTTAATTTATTTATTTAATCTCATGATTTTCAGTTAAGCTTTTCATTTTTTCCAGGAACACAGAGGGATCTGAATGGGATTAAGAAGGGATGTGTCACATAGCAAATATGTCTTGGGCTAGTTCGTACTCCCTGCAGTCCTCTATGGCACCACAAAATCACCAGCAACAACATGACTTTGGAAGAGATCCCTCAACCTCATTACACTGGACATGTGACTACATTTTATCCAGTTTTCCCAAAGCCTAAATTTATTTATCCAAAATTATCAACATACAGAGAGCCCCTTTTGTTCTTGGGTCTGGGTTGCACAAAGGTGAGATGGGTGGCACTGTGAAAAACATGTCTCTTTGAAAAAGAAGTTTAAAAATCCCACTCCAACCATGAAGAGGAGAATTTGGCATCACATGATGAAGCCATACATGGAGTTAGTTTTTACCCTGGTTCCCTCATTGTGCCTTGCTACTTCTTCTCCTCCAGGACTGGTTGGGGAAAAACTGGATGGGTGATTTCATTAGCATCAAACTTCATTACTGAAAAGCAAGAGATAGGAAGGGTAGAATAATTATTTTAATTTTCCTAGTAATTTATCAAACAACTTGTTCCTCAACATGCATCAGTCCCTCATTTCCTAACTCTCTTTGCAGTGGTAGCCATGCAGGGGCTCATTCCTGACCTGTGAACCTGCATGTCTTCAGTTCAACACTCACTGCCTTGCCAGGCTCACCCTCTGCATCCACTATTTTATTTTATTTTCCTCTGTTCTATTTTCTTTTATTTACATAGATCACCTTAGCCAGTTCTCTAGCTCCATGAAGTGATGAGGAATCCTGCTACCACAATACATTATTTTGGCACAGAGCATGAGGAAGATGTAGAGGGGTCAGAGTAGCTCTGCTGGAGGGTCTGTATCATCCTATGTCCCTGCATTCAGGAAACAGCCCCCAGGGAGTCAAATAAATATCAAATTGATATTATACAGGAGAAACCATGGCGCATTTGGAGTCTGTTTCTCCCCTTGGCATGACATTAGATCTGCAGAGAGAAAAAACAGGTTCTGCAGCTGATTTCTAAGAAGTTTTTAGTCTAATAGCTATCAAGATTGGAACTTTCCCTGTGGCATGTGGTCCAGGAAGAAGAAAAACTGCCCACACAACACCAGCAGAGAAACATGCTGTGAGGAAGAAAATAAGGGAAGGCTAGTGGCACAAACAAATTTTAGCAATAAATATGGCCATGCTGCAGAGAACACTCATTTGTATATAATTAATGGGGATCTAGGGAGACCTTTAGCTATTTGCAATGAGAACTGGAAACATACCTCAGAAAGTACACCAGCAATGCTGTGGGTGTGAGAGCACTTCCCACCACTGCACCCAGGAGCTCTGTGCTCCACGGACTCCCATGCTGCATCCTTCCCGCCCTATGCTGGATGTGCTTTTACTGTGCTGGATGATTTATCTCCTTGCCTCGGGGTAATAAAAAATATTTGTGTGCTTTGGTGTTTCTGGAAGGGAAAGGAAACATTTTCAACCTGGAGAAAGCCAGAGAACGTGCAGGCGTTTACTGAGCTTACAAGGCCTGCACTCCAGTGTACTGTGCCAGTGTTTATGTGTGAAATTAATTTACACAATAAGATTTTTTAAATTATGCCTCATTAATGCTCAGCTATGCTTTGTCTTTGCACAGCTGCAAATCTGCTGGGAATCTGTGACTAAACACACACTGCTAAGTTGTACAGGAATTAAACTGACCCCAGCAGGACAAAGTGCCATCTTGGACATGGCCTGGACTTGAACCTGAGCACTGGGCTTGGACCCAGCCTTTCCTCTTTTCACATTGGGCAAACCCTCAAAATAGGGGATTCCAGTGCCTGGAAAGGTCTCTGTAGCTGGGAGCCACTTGGTGCCTGTGCCAGGCTGGGAGTGTATGGGGAACTCAGTCTCTTGCTTGCAGAGTGAATGGCAGTCCCAAGGTCCCCTGGTCCTCTGGCCCAGGGACCACAATGCTTAAGAGAGCTGGGAGGCCTATCCTGGTGCCCAGTTCTATGCTGGAATGCAGCTCCTAGACTCATAGACTTATTCTCCCAAAATAATCCTCAAATCACAAGGATGGGAAAACAGAACATTCACAAATGCTATCAAACAGATGAAGAGGAAATTAATGGGCATCTTAGGGGGCATCTTACCTTTATTATTTTTCCATCTAAAGAAAGTGGGTCAAATAAATTTTTGTTTCTTTGAAAAATGTGGGTTTTTTTCAAAATATAGAAAGGGTTTTTTCTAAAACCCTTCATTTTTTAAGAGCTGTTTGCCATGACAAATCAGACAGAGGTCTGTTTTGTGGTTACCCTGCTAAACAACAGTACTATGGACGCTGTGGTCTCATACCCCTCTCAATCCTTCTCTGCTGTCGTGCCTCAGTGACATCCTCCTTTCCAAATTTCTGTTGCTTTTATACATCTATATACAGACAAAACAGTACAACCTCCTCCATGTTCTCCCTTGTAAGAAGTTCAAAAGTTCATCAGAGACCCATCCTGACATGAAATGCTTTGCAAAATAACTAAGTCATCTCTAATTAAGTGCAAGATGGCAGTATTCATTTAAAGATGTCATCTCAATCAGAGCTAATGGTGTGCCAATCCATCATTCAAATATAAACTTCCTGCCTCTCCAGGAATCAATACCTGCAAATAAAACTATTTGGCAATTTAGATGGCTTAATTCTTATCAAAACTCCAGAAATCAGAAAGATCTCAAGAGGAAAGTTTAGATGGGTATTTGAACAACCAATGCTGGTGGAAGGTGTCCCTGCCTATGGCAAAGGGTTTGGAACTCAGTGGAGGAGAGGAGAGGAGAGGAGAGGAGAGGAGAGGAGAGGAGAGGAGAGGAGAGGAGAGGAGAGGAGAGGAGAGGAGAGGAGAGGAGAGGAGAGGAGAGGAGAGGAGAGGAGAGGAGAGGAGAGGAGAGGAGAGGAGAGGAGAGGAGAGGAGAGGAGAGGAGAGGAGAGGAGAGGAGAGGAGAGGAGAGGAGAGGAGAGGAGAGGAGAGGAGAGGAGAGGAGAGGAGAGGAGAGGAGAGGAGAGGAGAGGAGAGGAGAGGAGAGGAGAGGAGAGGAGAGGAGAGGAGAGGAGAGGAGAGGAGAGGAGAGGAGAGGAGAGGAGAGGAGAGGAGAGGAGAGGAGAGGAGAGGAGAGGAGAGGAGAGGAGAGGAGAGGAGAGGAGAGGAGAGGAGAGGAGAGGAGAAAAAGTGGCCAATTGTATAAAAATATTCTCTTTAAAAAGTCTGAATCAGTCAGAGGGAAAAAAAAGCTTCCACAACTTCACAGGATTTCCAAGGCATTACAATGAAAGCAATATTTGGAAGTGGCCATCATCTCATCAGGGCCCATCTCCACTGTTCATGATTCAGGCTCCATCCTGGTAACCTGTGGGTGAAGGAATCCCATTTTGAAATGAGGGGAAATCTAACTTCATCTGCTTCTCAGGGAGCTATGACAACCCCTTTCTTTTGGCAAGTTCCTCTCTTTGCTTACCTCAAAGACTGTTGTAGTCTCTGAGAGACCACTGCTTCTCAGAGCAAGATTATCACAATTAGAAAGCCCCTGATCAGATCCCCCATTAACCTGATGCACATTTAAATAACACCAGGAGCCACTCAAAAGCTCCAATGTTCTATTGAGAAGGAATTGGACTATCCCAAATTTTGACATTTAAATGTTTAGAAACCTTTTTGTCATCTTCTTTACTGCTTTACATTTTCCTTTTCCAAGTCTTCCTACAAGGTAGAATTTGTGGAGGATTGGCAGCTTAAGCTGTGAAACGAAAGACAAGAAGACACCAGCTGGAAGCTCAGAATGCTTGTTTAGGCATTTTATGCTGTCTGCTGCTGAGTGACCCCAAGCAGGTTCATGCTTCATGATAGCCAGGGATTATTGCCCTTTTATTATTCTCTTTGGGGGAAATACGCCTTTCTGAGGGTTTGGGAACATGAGGGGAGGCCCTGCAAGTACTCATTGCCAGGGAAGAGCTAGACAAACACAGCTGCAGGGAGGGTATAAGACTGCATTAGGTTTGTATATACTTTCTCTCATTGGCAACTAACTGCCAGGCGCCAAACATAAATAACTTTGTGACAGGAAAAAAACCTGAGACAAGGTATGCTACAAGACAGGGTGTCTCAGCATGGTCAGGTTGCTGCTGGAGGCATTTGAGGCAGATTAACCTCCTGTGCAGTGTTTTTAAAGACTAGAAGAATGGAGAAGGCCAAGAATTAAGGAACTCATTTATCTTTATACATCTCCCTGGGTCCATTCTTCATTTGGTCTCTTACAGTGTCCCTACAAATGCTACAGGCATTCATGCAAGGCAAAGCCATATCCATCTTTGAACCTGGGTAAGGTGATCATTGGCCACTCCAGGACCCTCTGGATCCCAGTCACTGTGGTGAAGTGGGACCCAAGGGTCATCCACATAGATATGTGAACGCATCCAGGATGAGTCCTGAGGCACCTTCATCTCACAGTGCAAGCAAAGCTCCCCTCGGGCATCTACACCCACAGGGTAGATGACAACCTGGTTAGGTGGTATGGCACATGGCCTTGGTTAATCCTCTGAGCTGGAACTCATTCTCCTCTCTGTGAACTCTACAGTAGAGAGGCAGGTCTACCCCTTTCTCTGACAGAGGCACCTCTAAATGTGGATGGGACTTAGGAAGGACCCAGCATTTTTGGTGTCCAATTGGGAGTGTCAGAGATATTGTGTTGTTCTGATTCTGGATCACATTGTCCTGATCAGGATTATTTGGTGTTTAGCAATTGAAATTTGTGAAACTTCTGATTTGGGGCATCTAGCTCTGCCCCTAACCCTTTGCATACCCATGCATAAACCAAAACAAATCCCCCTAACCCATGATGACAGGGTGCACTTCAATCCTGCATGCTGTTTCATCAGCATACCTTCCTGCAAGGAGAGTTAATATCTTTAGTGGGCACAGATCTCCTTGGGGCATCCTTGGTGCATACTGGAGGGTCAGCTAATCGAAGAGGCCACAAGACACCCCCTGCTCATCTAACAGCCTCAGGAGTGACAGGATCACTCAGGACATGAGGCATGTGCTCATCAATCACACTGCTGTAGGGCACTTTATAGTGGCATTAAAATATTGTAGCACATACAAAGTCCTAAGAAATGGTTAGTTTGGGCTTGGAGACATTGTCTGTGTGCAGCTGTGGATGGTGAAGATGGTGTGAGTGCTGGAGGCTGCACAGACTCTTGCAAAGACAGTGCTGAAAGCAAGCTAACAGCACTACTCCCTGCTGTTGGAGTATGATGACCATGCTCTGTGCAAGTAATCTGCTCTCCTTTTAAAACCTTGCAAGGAAAAAAAAATTAAGAGGTTTTGCTGCAGATTAAGCTTTTTCTGTCAATTTTGACTCAGAGACAAATTCTGCTCAACATGAGCTTGCAAAAACACATATTCACTAAAGCAAAGAGCATACGCAAATACAGAAATAAAGATGTATATGCATAAACCAAAACAAATACCAGAAAATAAGGCAATAATTCTCTTCTTATGAAATTAGAGCATTGACATGATAATTTTCCTCATTTGAAGCACTAAACAACCAAGTCACAGCTAATTAGCTGCAATATTCATCAAATATGCCGTATTGATTACAACGTGCTCCGAAACCAATCAGTCTTTCCATTTTAGATATTGAGCCATAAGTGAAGCATCAAACATAGCCAATGTTTCCTGATTGCTATTGATAACTTCACACTCTGTTCAAACACCCAGAGACCAAAAAGATTTCAAACCCATCATCCTAGTCCTTTAACACCACATCTCTCTTCCCATCCTTCTCGCTATCCTTATTCTGGGGGATGTGCAGACTATTGTTATTTTGGGGAATGTGCAATGCACTCAATGTTGTATCAGCCAGAAATGTGGTGACAAAACCAAAGTATGACTGCTGGTCTCTGTGGATGCTTGACTGGCATTTAAATGCATTTTTAAATACTAGAAGGGGATCTTTAAGCAGTGGATCAGCTCTCAAAAAAGGAGAGATTTAGGAGAGAAAGGGAGAGCTTGTTTAATTTTTAATCTGCTTTAAAAAAAAAATTAAATCAGCCCTTAATCAAGTGAATTTATATTTCAATCAATTGGGCCTTATTTCCTGGAGAGCTTAAAACACACACTCATCATATTTCTCCAGACAGACATACATCTGCCCTGGAGTGAGGAAAAAACAGGGTAAATAAGCCCAGGGTTTCCCATCTAACTGATTTCCCCCTTCCTCCCCAAAGCTCCATTATTTAAAATATATCTACTGGGCATTAAGAACTGGTACACATGTACCCTTTCCCTTCTAGGTCAAGTTTAAATGGGAAGGTAGGTCACAGCATGCCTTGGGCATAGGCCAGGGGAGGTCACACTGCATGTGATGAGAAAACACCTTTTACCCAGTGTGGGGGTCAAAGAGGTCACAGTCCTCATATCATCTGAGTCTGTGGTCTGAAAGACAGAAACAGCAGCTATCACCTCTCACGGGACATTTGGTACCCATGCTACTGGAGAAAAAGTGCTTGGTGAAACACTTTCTATGTTTACCCTTTTAGGCCAGTTGCCCTAATTTGGTGGGGAAGGTATTAACTCCTTGTTCTGAAAATATAGGTAGGTAATAGCAAAGAAAACCCCAGCATTGTATGGCATTTCTGGCAAGAAATAATTTACCATTTGGAACCATTCAGAGAGTCATAGAATGGTTTGGGTTGGAAGGAATCTTAAAGATTGCCTGTTTCCAAGGCCCCTGCCACACCTTCCACTAGAGGTGGAAACTCCCTGAGTCAACATGCTCAAAGATCCCTCCAGTCAACATTTCCAGAAATGTAGCATTTGCAACTTCTCTAGCTAATTTCCCAAGACTCCTCAGTCTATTAATCACAAGTGCATGCTATAATGCACCAGCAATACACGAGACTTGAAGTCTAGAAAGATGAGCAGCATGCTATGATTTAACTTAGTGAATACAAAAAATTATTTTCTCAGTTGCAGGCTTCAATGAGAAGCTTGCAGCAATTGTTTGGGACTCCTGGACAATAAAGAGATAAACTGTAATTAACTATATGGAGAAGAAGTAAATATTTTGCTTGGAGTGAATATGGCATGTTGTCTCCCATTCATTAAAAGCTGGGAACTGAAGAGTGGATTTTTTTTTTGTTTGGGGTGGTGGTGGTGTAAGAATCATGTTTCCAGTGAGTTATGAAATATAAAAAAAAAAAAAACAGAAGCAGATAGTGGAAATTCTTTAAATGCAGTCATGCTTTCTGCACAATTTCTCTCTTACAGAAAGGCTGTTAGGCATTTTTAAAAATGACAGTGAGGGAGAGGAAGAAAACAAACAACCAAAGAAAAGAGAATGGGAAGAGAACAGCCCCCAGACCATGACATTTGTTCACAGATGCGCCAATCTCTTTCCCACTAGCTTGGATGAGAGCAGAGCTGTTCTGCTTGTCAGGCTACCAACTTCCTGAACACTTACACCATACGTGTACAACTGATTGGATGCCTCTTCCAACAAAACTAATTGCAGAGTTTCTCTCCATTGTGAATTGGATGCTTTCTCAGCTTCCTTTAAATTTTCAGCTTTGTTTTCAGCCAAAGCTTGTTCTCAAACTTGGTGTGTGAGCCTGTAGCAGAACTAGGAAGGGACGAGGCCAAATGATGAAATGGCACTTCCCGAAGACACTCCTCTCTACAGAGCCCTTGGGCCCTGCTAGTAGGGGGCAAGAGGCTGAAGGAGTTTGGACTGAAGGCTCCAGAGGCCTGCAATGCTAACAAAGAGCAAGATCCAAGAAACCTACAGGGGGAAAAAAAATGATATATTGGCTTATTTTGGAAGAAAGATTTTGGATGCACTGACTATAGAGACCAGATATTATCACCAAGCTTGAGATGTGCTGGAAGCTCTCCAGCAAGACAGAACTAATTCAGAGCATCTTAAAGCAGCTGACAGACTTATCTGCACTTCATCTCTTCTGGATAAAGTCCCTGAGAAAACTTCTTGAAAACATCAGGTTCCAGAAAACTTGTATGTTTCTAGAAAGCTCTCCTAGATTTTCATTTAAGAAAATGTATAGCTATTGGTGGGCTCAAACGAGACACCTTGAAATGATTTAAAGACTGATTGAATGTTGAAAAAGTAAATTTTCAAATAAAAATATGAAAGAGCAAGAAGTAAATTTTGTATTTAAAATATTATCAGTATTTTGTAGTCTTTACAAAGAGATTCGCACATCATTTCTATTCCTTCCCTTAACCATCTGATTTTGAACAAGATATAGCAATTTGCCACAAAAGAAAACACCCTTAATTATTGTTTGAGGCCAAAGTCTTGTGGAGTCTTACCCAATGGGAGCTTTGAGTAGGGGGGGATTTTGTCTCAACCCCAAAGGCATCACCACATATCTCATTACAAAGATACTTATCATCAGACTAGAAACTGACTCATCTGCTCCTACAGAAATTGTTGTCAAAGCATTAAAAAATTATTTGGAGTTCCAGTTTGGATCAATTCTATTAATTGAATTTTATCTCTCCTGCTATCTTCTGTGCAAAGGACATCAGATTCAACAACACAGACCATTTGGATGGCCTGAATTGACACGGATCCTTCAGAGACAAAAAGCGTACAATCCAATATACACCAAACAATGACACACGTTTTCTTCCAGATTTTCTTATGGAATCAAGGTGTCTGAGGATATGCAATTTAGCCAAGAGATCATGAGCTTCATGCAACCAAAGTCCAGAGGAAAAATCTTGGCACTGCTGACACTGAAGGCAGAGCAATCCCAATATCAGATGTCTGGGGCTTGACATGATGTAGGAGATCCCTGGATTTTTGGAGTCATGGGATATACAACCACTCTATTCTTCATTTCTCAAGACCCTCTTGTATTTGACAGCTGCCAATTTGCCTGGGTCTTTCTTGACACTACCTTCCTCTGCTCAGCTCTACAGCAGCCCCGCTAACACATTGCCTGGGTTCCAGTTTATTGTATGCTTTAAGCTCAACTCCATCCCATCTCTTTCACATTAACATCCCTCAGTCTTTTCTCTGTCCCTTCTTTCAGTATTCCTAATCAAGGCAATGTTATTAAAGTCAAAAGTTCATGAAGAAGCAACCAAACTACAAGGCAGAGTACTTATAAAATGAGCAGTCATTTAGCACAGTGCTTTTCTTCTAGAAAGCAGCAAAGATTTTGCGCCCATTATTTAAGAAAATCTGTCTGCAGCTTTTAAGAATCAACATTTGAGAAGAGATGATGGTGATTATTTTTAAAAATCTGTACTCTCCCACCAGTCATCTACTCATAAAAAAGAACAAAATTTTCATTTTTATTGTTGCTCATCCAGTTTCTTCAAAGATAAAATACTTCTTTTCAGGTTTTTATCTGGTGAAAACCTTCATGAGCAAGAATTCCCTCATTAAGATGATAAAACTATTTCACTTTACTGAACCATTCCTAATGTCCCTGCCCTGGTTCTGAGGCAGCTTTAAACTCTAAGTCATGCCAAAGCATTTAATCTTGTAGGTAAAACCATACAATTCAAGAATAAGAAAATAAACAATATTGAATAATAATACTAAAAAAAAAAAAAAAAATCTCACTGAAGTTGGAAAGAATTTGCAAGAATCCATGCCTGGTGGAGTTCACCACAGTGCAGCTCAATCTGACTGTCCTGAGGTCTTTCTTTTTCTTCTCCCTACCACATAGTTATTAGCAAGCAGTCTGGGGGTGATTTTATGATGATATTCTGTCGCTATGACCTAGTGATAGAGATAGAAATGAGATGAGACATTTCTCCAAGCAGTGAAAAAAGGTACCGGTTTATCCCCATCTCCCAGTTCATATCGGGTTTGACAGTAGTATTGTGCCCATCTCTAATTGGTCAGGAAGTAGCTGCTACCCCGTTTGATCGGTCAGCACACCAGACATGCTTACGTATCAGCTAATGTGAGAGACAACTGCTCACTTTAAAAATTTTAAAAGGTTTATTAACCCTTTAACAAAAATACAACAAAAGGACTAAATAAGGAAAAATTGCAGTGCTGGGCATCGCCCTCGTGGCTGCCTACCACATGGCGGGTTCATCTTCAAAATGGATGCTCAGTCTTTTCTACCCCTGGGGGTTGCATCAGCCAACCCTGGCCGCTCCCAAAGTCTGTCAGTCAGCTCTTCTTTGCCGTTTATTGGTGGAGATTGCTTTCTTGTAACTTGATTGGAGGTCAGATGTTGCCATGCCGTGCCCCCTTAGCAACAAGTTTTTCTATTCCCAGCTGCCCCGTGCAAGGGGCACATGTGCTTGCCTTCTTTCTACCTGTCCTAGACAGCCCAGGCTGTCTGATGGCAACAATACAGAGGGGGAAAGGGAACTATGGGGAGAACAGAGGACATCTAAACTACAATAACATAACTATACATCACTAAAACTTTTCTTAATATTCACACAATAGTCATCCCTTAATTGTGAGATCCAATCATCTCATTATCCATCTATAACACTTGTGTCTTTTTAGATACTGTTTGCATATTTCTCTTCTACGATCTAGGATAGTTTATACAGGTGCGAGTAACTGTCACAGTCTTAGGATTTTTTCTCAGGAGAACAAGCTGTTTTCCACTGTTACAGGATTCCATTCTCAAGAAGAGCTGGCAGGTACAGCCGATCAAGTCAGAGTCCAGTCTGTGAGGCCTTACAGCCCTGCTGTTCAGCCATCACAGTATTACTCTATAATACTCTATTCCCTAATCGTCTGCTTTATGGCTGCTGTAGTTTTACCCGGCGCGGGCTTTGTTCAAAGACTCTCTGCGGAGCGTGCTGGGTGCAGCGCTGAGCGGACAACAGATTGTTGCTTTGCTAGATTAGTTTTTTCCTAACTTAAGCAAGAAGTTTCCTTTTTTCCTTTCCCTGGCTTGGAAGCTTCTGGCAATCCTTTCGGTGGCTTCTGTTTCGTTTTCTCTTCAAGTGTTTGGCTTGGTTTTGGTCCGAAGTCAGGCGGTCGTCGAGGCGGTTCACTGGGACCTGCAGGGAGAACGGCAGGGGCTGCTCCAGCCAGCCTGAGACCTTGGGAAAAGCTGAACCAGCAAGAGAAAGGACACCAAAATCCACCAGCTTCATCTGCTGTGAGGAGGAGACCAACGCCAGAAATTCAACAGGTTCCCATCTGTTGTGCTTGAGCCGCTGCATGAACTTTTTCCCTTCCCTGAGACAAAGGGAAGGCCACCGTTTTGCCTTCCCAACCACACAGCAGCCAGTGTGTTTTTCTTCCCCAGGCATTTTAGTTTTTTGTTCTGCTGTGGGTGGGAGCGGTGGGGGGCAAGGTTCTGAAAGTTCAATATCTAGCATTTATTCAATATTTTTTCCTGCACTGTGCAGGCACCTTGTTTGTTAATAAACAGTTGGGTTTTTTTCCCTTTCACCCACTGGTATTCATTTCTTTCATTGTCAGAAAAAGGAGATTATTGAATCCCTTCTCTTGAGAAAACAATGCTCATTCCAGAGCGTTTTTCTCCTAAATTTGTCTCTAAACTGAGACACATGCCATGTGCTCTGGCTATCTCGTATTTGCTTCTCCTTCTTTGACCTTTCAATATCTCGTGGCTATGTCAAAATAGATTTTTCCCAGAGAACTATCGCAGACAGGAATTGGCTTGCAAAGCCCACTCCAACATTTCTGAGCCAGAACTGAGGTAGCCTTATTGGCCTCCATGGGATGATAACACATTAAAAAACCCCCTTTGCTGTCTTATTTATTACCCACAATGGCATTGCATGGAAATATTAGAAGATACAGTATCCACAGAGATAGGCTAATTTTAATGATTAACTGAGGAACTATTAAATTTGACTTCACTGCTCCACTGTCATTATGGAATTAGTATTAACAGCCATGTACTTACTGCAAGATAAGTAATGAGACTTGCTGGATATGACAATGCCAAGGATCTGGATCTCTGTAATTATAAACTCAGTACATATAATTCAGAAAGAAAAAAAATAATTTAAAAATCTCTCATGAGCCTCAGTTAGTTGCCAAATTGTGCTTGGGTCCCTGGAATGTGAAGCTAAATAATTTTATTTTTCCTCCCTCTTGTCTTCTCTCTGAGTCTCTTGCTCTCTGTGGTTGCTTTTAATTAAGCCTGCATAAAATTAGCAGACAGAAAAATCAACACTTTTAAAAATATCTCATTGCAGGATGATGGCAGGACAGCTTCTTGAAAACTCCAGCAGTTTTTCATTGCAATGGCCATAAAGAGTGCAATAATGTCAAGCCTCCTGGATAACCTGTCATGGCTGCTTAGGAAAACAGAGGACCAGAAGAGAGTAAATCCAAGACTTGTGACATTGCCCTTTCCCCCATCTAAGTTGTACATTGGTATGTTAAAATTTGCCACTCCTTGCTTTGCTGGCAATTCCCTCCACATGAAACACATCCCCCTTTGGTCTCCACCAGCACCATACTGTGTGTCATTTTTCTTTGGCCTTTGACTTAATTTCTACCTCCTTTCTGGCCCTTTTCAACACCATTCTGACTGTATCCTTTGTTCAAAGCATCTCAATCCTCCAGTGAATAGCCTGGTGGTCTTGGAAGATCTAAGCTCCCCCCTCATCACTTGTTTTGGCTGGTTTTACTTTTCTGTCATGAGCATCCGATCCACCCACTGGAGTTTCCTATTCTCTGACAGCCATTTATGCCTCATCATCTCCTCCACAATTGCATTTTTCACTTTGTCTTCTCTTGATCTTCCCAATCCTTCTAAAGCATTTGTTTTCACATGTATTTCAACTTTCTCCTTTTCTTTACTTGCGCTAGCGTCCCATGTCCTTACACCATCTTCAGGGCAATGCTCACTCTTAAATGATTAATCTTCCTCTCATCCTGAAGACCTCCCTGCCCCTTCAGGCTCTCACATATCCAGTAGATGAACAACTGACTCTCTGGACAGATTAATAAAGTAGGAAATTTTTTTCCATGATGAGTCGTGGTCCTCTTCTGCCAAAACAAAGAATATCCTGTGGATGGCAGAGGGTCTAAAATGGAGGCTCTTACAGTACAAAGAGACGTCTTGGACTTTGATCTTTTTTCTCCAATCTTTTTCTCCCCAGGGATGATGGATGAACATAGTCCTCATTCTTACCATCATTTCATAATACCCATATTGGCTTGATGTGTCACCTTCTGTCCAAAATTGAATTTTATCTCCAGTCCTGTATGTTCTCTGTTATCTTCCAGACAGGAGTTACTTATCACTGACGTTGAATAGCAGCTCTTGCCCCCAAAAAATCTGCTGCACCCACCTGCAAATTTACTTTCATTTCCTTTTTTTTTCTTTAGCCCAATCATAGTGCAGACACCTGCTCTGTATTACACAAAATACAGAAATGGTTTTTATTTTAAACCCTCTTCTTCTTCACAAGATACAACCTTCACAAGATACACTGTTTGGCTACCTGTAGGGAATGTCTTTGTGATTCTCTCTTTTTCCTAACTTCCCTCTCTAACATTTACAACAACTACATTTGATGCAATTTTAGGATTTTTTTTTTAAGTGAAAATATGGGAGAGTATTTTCACTCCAAAATTCTCATCAAATACTCCTCTTCCATGGTTCCTCTTCATAGAGACATCTCTACGGAGTTGATAGTGTCTGTAATGCATCCTAGAAAAGTTGTCCTGACCTGTTCCAGGGCTTCCAAGAGATGCCACTATGAATGTGTTAAAGCTGATTCGAGAGATGCCCTTCAGTGTCCACCCTGGCAAATTGTTGTCAGGAGAGCTGAGGATCTGGCAGCAAATAACTGTTCCAATTGTGTTATTGTTGACAGTATTTCTGTAAAGTCTGCATCAAAACAGAGGGAGAAGTGCAGGTGGCAATGCAGTTCAATTGCTATGGATTTATCTCTGGAGAAAGAAGGGATTAACAGACTTTTCTTAGATGACTCTGACTTGTGCCTCCTCACAGACAAAGTTACAATGTTTTTTTTTCAAGACATACAGCTTTGGGATTTAAAAGAGTAAATTGGCAGTGGTATTGTAATGACAACACAAAGCAGCACAAGGACAGAAAAGGCTGCTGGGATTCACGAATTTGGGCCCTCACAGTGGGAATAAAAATATATCTGTGAATGAAATAAGATATTCACTATTTTTATGGAGTAATTAAGAAAAAAAAAAAAAAAAAGAGCAGGCTAACACAAATCTGTCTTTGTTCAATGGGGTGTTGATTTTATTTTTTAAATTCACCCTGTGGTGCCAGAGTGCCCACCTCTGTATCCTAATTGCAGATGCTGTGTGTGCTGCTAATGGATAGTGTTTCAAGGTATCCCCTAGAAATAAGCATAAATTGCTGTAAGTCAGCACCCTTGAATATGTTTCAATATTTAAAGTCAATATGTGGGATACTTGTGGTCCTGTTGCTCACCTGCCTGTCCTTTCTCCTCTTGTGCCTCCTCTTCTGCCTCTTGTCAGTAGCAGCTTATCTCTGGCAGCCCAATGAGGGCTTTTTTTTAATCAACTGCTGTGAGTCCATGACCAAAACAAACCTTGAAACATTTTGAACAGACAGATGATGATACAACTGGTCCGAGGTTTTGAGTGACTGCTATTACCACCTACTGTGCTTACCTTTCTTCAGCAACAAAGCTACAAGAAAAAAAGACAGAAGCAGAGGGAAAAACTGCATTTTCTGGAGTCAGTGTTCTAATTTCTCCTTTTTGACATTTGCACATACTGTTTTCTGTTTTGTCTTCAAGAATACAGGATATGCCCTTCATAACAAAAGAAAATGAAAGTTGAGCTGTTCAAGTCTTTTCAGCATCCAAAAGAGGTGCAGGAGTATGGTGAAAGGTCTGGAAGAGAAGCTGTATGAGGAGTACTGAGGTCACTTAACTTCTTCAGCCTGGCAGAGACTGACAGGAGACATCATTGCAGTCTTCAGCTTTCACACAAGTGGAAGAGGAGGGGCACGGAACTCTTCTTCCTGGGGATCAACGACAAGACTCAAGGGAATGGCCTGAAGCTGAGTCAGGTGATGTTTGGTTTAAAAGTTATGTAAAGGATTTTTACTCAGAGGGCATTTGAGCACTGAAAGGGGCTCCCCAGGGAACTGTTCACAGCACCGAGTCTGACAGATTTTCAGAAGTTTTGGACAATGCTCTCAGGCCTGTGGTGGGGTTTTGGGCTTGCTCCCTGCACAGTCAGGAGTTGGACTTGATCACCCTGTGGGTCCCTTCCAACTCAGGATATTCAGTGATTCTCTCTTTGTCTCCTGTCTTCCAGGAGATATTTGGGTCACCCTTCAAGTTAACAGACAGCTGAATCAGGGAACTCTTCTTTTCTTTGAAGAAAAAGAAAGAAAAAATAGCATTTTTTGCGCCATTGAGTGTCTAGAAGTCAAAAGTTATCATAGAGAGATCCATGTTGAGCTACGTGGCATAACTTAGTGCCAAAACAAAGTTATCACCCTGTGGTTCCCATAGCCATTTATTCCCTGTGCCAGAAAAAAGCAAGCAGGGATTGACATCATGGCAACTGTGCATGTTCCATTGCACAGCTTCTCTGGGGACACCTCTGGATGGCCCTCTTGCTACTGCCTGTGCACAGCCTGCCTTGCTGCCCACATTGCAGTAGTCAATACTATTTCCCAGCACAGCTCAAAAGTTGTTGCCCATTGGTTTCTCCACTTCTGTTTTATATTTTATCCGAAGTCACAGGTCCAGACAATCAAGTATTTGGAACCCTTCCCTGGCTATTTGCTGGACACAGTTTATTGTGGAAGCAAATCTTGTTCAAGTGTTAATTGACCTTCTTTCTTGTATTTATTAACTTATTATTTTCAGCAGTTTGCAGAATGAAAGTGTTTAATGTAACAGATATTGCTTGCTTTTCTTTCTGTTTCTTGAGGCAAAGTTGGTGTCATCCCTAATTTTCTCCTCATAGTATCTCCTCATAACAAACCTGAGTAACCTGCCAACTTCCCCGGCACGGTGGGAAGTTTACACTCTCCCTCTGCTCTCTGCTGTGTGGCTGCTGCACTCTGGTAGCAATTAGTAAATACAGGGTCATGGAATGAAGCTTCAGGAAGGAGATGGGGAGCTGCCTGTAGGTGAGACCTGTTGATTGGTGGTGGATTTTGATGCTGTGGCAAATAAGGGAGATTTTTCTATGAGGCTTTCACCTATCCTCTGCTCCCTCTGGCTCACTTCTTCAGGCTGCTGGACTCCAAAAATACTTTCTCAAAGCAAAGTGATGCTGCAACATCAAAAATTGGAGTAAAATGATTAACAATAACTTCACATAAGCAGGGAACAAGATCAGAACCAACTGTATAGCTGTGAGGACTTCTTAAGGCAGAAAATTCACAGGATGAATTTCAAAAATAAAAATATACGGAACAAGCTTAGTTAACTTGCCACCTAAATGAACATTATATGGACAAATATTCTGTACATATGCACCATTCCGCAGCATGTTTAATTTGTTAAGCACAAATGGATTCAAAAAGTGAGCCTCTTTATCTTCATTAAAACTGATGAGAATGAATTGCAAGATGTGGCATTTTTATTCTGGCATGATTCACTTCATGTGGAAATCTCTGAAGCATTAAGGAGCACAAATAGGCTGCAGCATGGCCACGTTAGGCTTTGCCATCACCACCTTGACAAATCTGAGCCTTTTTTCTCCTGCACTGCAGGATGCCTTAAAATAATGGCAACAGCAGCAACAAATAAAATCAGGCACAAAGCTCTCTCGCATAAGAAGGTATTAGAGGAATTTGCCTTCTGTTTTCAAAAAAGACTGCCACATACCCAGTAAGCAGATGCCTACACAGCTCTTCAGCCTTTGCAAAATATTACATCATGTTCCTCATTTTATGGCAAAATAGGTCATTAATTTTGAAACTGCTTTTTCTAGGCTTACAAATATTTTAATTGATTTTTTCTTCATTATAAAGAGGTAGAGCTGTGTCACTTTTTGCTTTTAGGTTTTCTGTACTACATACCCTTCTTTTGGGCTCTCTCCCCCTTGTGCTGTCATTGCTCACAGAGCTTTTCAAGGCTTCCTGAAAATGGCCATTACTTGAGCCATCAGTCTAAATTAAGGCAAAAAAGAAATTTAAGAGTGAGCAAAGCTTGTACACAGATTGCTCCAGCCAGCAGGTGCCTGTGGGCTGGGCAAAACACCCTTGAGTTTCATAGGCATAACCAAAAGACTTACTTTGAATGTCAATACCCCAACAAAGTCCTATGAAATGCTAATGGCTTGGTGACAATGATGTCACGGCTTTGGGAAAAGGCATATATGGGACTGTTAATGAATTTGCACTGTGTGGACAGAAGAGTAAAATGCTACAGCTGCCAGTAGAGACAGTTTTCAGCAAACCCTTGCTTTCACGGTGGAACCTGTCACTGCATCATCGGGCCCCCAGCTGGGTAATAATTAGCATTGACTCCATGATTCACAGAGGCTGATCAATCTCTTTATTATATTATTCTGTATATAATTATTAAGAAACCCATTGCTTTTATAGACAGTTACAATCATCATTGGCTAATTAAGAAACCACCCTTTGGCAAACAAATCTCCATAACACATTCCACATGTTCACAATAAGAGGTGCAGCACGCAAAGATAAGAATTGTTTATCAGTCTTTTCTCTGATCTTCTCACAGCCCTCTCCCCAGGAGGATGCCTGGGAAAGTTGTTCCTCTCTGTGGCCAGAGAGCTGCTGCCACAGAACCTTTTGGTGTAGCCCTATGTGGATGCCAAGGTCCTTAAACACAAGAGTCCAAGCAGTCAAGTGAGGCACCAGGAGTTCACCACTGTCAGAACAGCCTTCCCTTGCACGTATGCAAGCACAGCAGTAAATTGGTTTTGTCCCTGGGACAGTGCAATGGCCTGGTCATCTGAAGCATCTCAGAAGATTTTGGCCCAGTGTCTCATTAGGACAATCCCCTTTCCACTATTAGTTTGTGATGAAGCTGCTCCCATCTCTGGTTTTCTGGAGATGAGCTAGAGTTCACAAAAGAAACCTCAGAAATGAGACGTCCTAAATGCACATGTAGAGTAGATTAGACCTTCCATATTATAGCTCCATTATAGCAAATCCATAGCCTTTCATGGACACAAGCAGAGTGATTGCCATTTAAGAATCAGACTTCTTCTTGTGGCCAAAAATATGTCTTCCCCCCCAACTCTCAATTAGATCACAATCACATCATTTCAAATCAACAACTCATCAACACCTCTATGTACTTGCTAGCCAGGGATGGAACCTGAGTTTCATTAATTAATTAATAAATTCATTCATTCATTCATTCACTCATTCATTCATTCATTTGTGAGAAAAAAACCACTCACTTTAAAAATTTTAAAAGGTTTATTACCCCTTAACAAAAATACAACAAAAGGACTAAATAAGGAAAAAATGCAGTGCTGGGAATCACCCTCGTGGCTGCCTACCACATGGCGGGTTCATCTTCAAAATGGATGCTCAGTCTTTTCTACCCCTGGGGGTTGCATCAGCCAACCCTGGCCACTCCCAAAGTCTGTCAGTCAGCTCTTCTTTGCCGTTTATTGGTGGAGATTGCTTTCTTGTAACTTGATTGGAGGTCAGATGTTGCCATGCCGTGCCCCCTTAGCAACAAGTTTTTCTATTCCCAGCTGCCCCGTGCAAGGGGCACATGTGCTCACCTTCTTTCTACCTGTCCTAGACAACCCAGGCTGTCTGATGGCAACAATACAGAGGGGGAAAGGGAACTATGGGGAGAACAGAGGACATTTAAGCTACACTGACGTAACTATACATCACTAAAGCTTTTCTTAATATTCACACAATAGTCATCCCTTAATTGCAAGATCCAATAATCTCTTTATCCATCTATAACTCGTTCATTCATTCATTCATTCATTCATTCATTCATTCATTCATTCATTCATTCAATCATTCATTCCTTAATAATCTCCTTTTTTATAAAGCTGTTGCTTTAAATCCTTGGGGCAGGAGCAGAGGCCTGTGTGGAGTTTTGAAGATGATTCCTACAGACTATTTCTCAGAAGTGGCACTGCTTGTGACCCAGCAACACTGCTCTCAGTTTCCTTTCTGCAGTTCAACAGCTGGTCCCCCTGTTGTGGGTTAGGTTTCTCAGTGAATTTTTTCCCATTTGTCGCTGTAAAAGACACTGGGAGGAGGAGATGATACCTCAGGGAAGGATGGCAAGGTAATTGAGTTAACAAAAGCGTAGCTGATGGCTCTGGCATAGCACCAGAATGGTTTGTGGGGAGGAGAGGGGAAGTGAGTGGCAGTTTTTAGCTCTGTGTGTGCAGTCTGTCCATGCAGGGAGCGGGAACAATTGTCTTGCGGTTTTGTCCTGGACTTTCTTGCCAGTGACCGCTGCTTACAAGACAGAGAGAGGTCCCAACCACCCCCCGTTGACTGAGACTTTGGCCACGGGCAGGACTGAGAGAGACCAAGGCCTCCTGCCTGAGTTTCAGGGCAATTTCCGCACTTCATCTCATCCAAGGCCACCAATGTCCCTCATGAGGGCTCGCACTCCTGCTGGACAGCAGCGCGCCACTGCAGCCCTTGGCTCAGCACCTGCCAGCGCTCCCTGCCTGGTGTGGTCGCAGCTGGAAACAGTGCTTAGTGCTTGGGAAGTGTTACAAATGAATCAGTCAATTTAATTATTAAAGTGTTATAGGTAAAAATTAATCAAGCCAGATTTAATATTTAATAAAAATAGATTTTTATTACGCGACCGAACTTCGGTCTGAGATAGCCACAATCCAATCAAAAAGGGGATCGGCGCTGGGTGAGACACAGGTCCGACCTCTACAGCAGAGGGTCTCCTATGTTCACACTGACTGTCCTGTCTGAGTGGTTTTTATACAGTTTATTCTGCCTGAGGCAGAGTTCTTGGAGATCAGGCTTTTCTTTCCTTTCAGTCTCACATATTCATAGAATTTCTTTTCTCTACATTGAATTGAACAAAACCATGTCCAGAGAGCGATGTATGTCCCTGATTGAGTTATGGGAACTTGGCATTGAGATGTATCTCTCTGGTCGCACCAGCTATCTCAGTCTTAGATAGTTATCAGGTTGATCATCGCTTGGGAGTTACTTGGATCACTTTGGGGAACGACCCATCTCCGGCCAGCTACATTTATTCGTTTGCAAATGAAGTCCTCCTCCCTCTTGTCAGTTTCAAGATATGTGAGGTAATCCCTTGGCTCTGATTCTCATGCTTAAAACTTTATACAAATATTTCTTGGCAATATAACATATTATATCTATATATATATCCCTTTATAGGCATGAATTATCCATATTATACATAATAAAAGGAATTTATTAAATCAAAACAAAGTAAAATTGGAAAAAGCCACAAGCAAATCAGCACCGAGCCAGGCGATTGGTGCTGGGTGAACTGGGTCTGGATAATGCAGTTCTGTACCCTGGCAGTTCATGGGGTACTGATTTCACAGGGTCTTTTTTATACTGTTTCCAGACTTAGAGGGATTCTGGGGGGTCTTCCTGTTTCCTTTTGTCCTTTTTCACATATTCATGTGTGTTCTTTTCTTGTGGAGCTTCTAAACAGAGGTTTTCCCAGAATACTCTGATTGCTGAAATCCTGTTAGCTGGTAATCCCCTCGAATATCTTGTTCTGGCAACAAATATTCATGTTATCATTCAAGGCATATCTTCTAGACAGAATAATCCTTCAGAATAGCCATCTTTTGAGACAGAAATTCATCCTGTGTATATCGCTCTTTCCTGTCACTTGGTTCCATTAGAAAGGATACTGTATTTTTTAGTCCTGAGCACGAATTTATTCTAAATCATATATTACAGGAAGTATCTGTTATTGTGATGCTGTTTGTTCTGTTCTGTGGGTGTTTTTTGGGGTTTTTTGGGGGTTTTTGGGGGGGTTTTTGGGTTTTTTTGGGGTTTTTTTTGTTTTTTTTTTTTGTTTGGGTTTGTTTTGTTTTGTGGTTTTTTTTGTTGTTGTTTTTTTGGTTTGGGTTTGTGGTTTTTTTTTTTTTTTTTTTTTTTTTTTATGGTAGAGAACTGTTATTCCTTTTTCCTACATTTTACGTGGCTTGGAAGCCACGTAATTTTCAAAGTTGTAATGATTTGGAGGAAGGGGATTTTCCATTCCAGGAAGGTTTCCTCCTCCCTTCGGAGACATTTGTCTTTTAAATCAAGACACCCTCCCATCTGTGATTTGGATCTGGAGAGGGTAGGTTCCTCTGGCATACCAGGTCCAGCCTTCATCAAAGATAAAATTCAAGACCCTTAACTCAAGAGCCTCTGAGGCTCTGGTTCAGTTTGCTGTTGAGAGGCCAGGTGTACCCAACAGATCCTCGTATCAGATCTTGACTGGCTCCTCCATTAATTTCTTTTTCCTTCTCCCTCAGTTTTGCTAAACTCCAAATACACGCCCCTTATCCTTGTGTGTCCTGCTGGTGCACACTGTGACCTCTCTCTTTAATGTACTGTCGAGGAAGGATGAGGAGGGAATCAATCCCAGCACATTGGTTATTAGATTTTGAGGAACCACAGGCTTTTTCTGGCATTTCAATCACAGAAGGAGACAGCTCTGTTCTTTTTCAGTGGAACTTATAAATATGGGAATAAGGAAAACTTCAGAAACAAAAGGCAGGGAGAAGCGAACAGGCTGGCTCTGACCTTTGGGGTGGGTGCTCGCTTGCTCACTAGCTTTGCTGGTATTAAATCTGTAAATAGATGCACATATCCAGAGCAAGGTTTTTCCTTTGTGTGTTTGCTTTCTAAAAAAACTGGTAGACAAACCAGATTATCCCTTGGGTGTTTGGCCACATCACAGCTTCTTAGGAAGAGATTTGCATATTAAAATGTCTTCTCTCTGCTGGAAAACTTGTAGCTTCTCCCTTGGCACCTCTGGGTGCAGTCCTTGGGCACCAAGGAACAGATGAAGGTTTTATGTTGCCATGTCTGTCCGCAGAGGGATAGGAAATGAATGATGGGACAGGGGGAGCACAGAAACCCCCCATTCCCTGAGGCAAAAGAGCAGGCAGGCACCCAGCTTAATTCAGAGAAATTAATATTTGGCTCATCAAAAGACCTCAAGGTATCACTGAATACTTTCAGGGGGAAACCCAGGCTGGGGAGCTTTAATTAAACTAAACAGCTGGCAAAAAAAGGATAGCAAAAAAATGGATTAAAAATATGCAGTGTCAACAAGATGTTAATATAAATATTAATAATTAATATAAACCTGAAATCTCATCAGGGATGAAATCCTTCCCTGCTGTTGCAGAATGCCCAGCTCCTCATCCTCCCTATCAGCTGATTTAGGATTAAAAGATCTCACCCTGAAGGATGGGGAAGAAGCATGCCAGAAAGGATTCATGCTCTTGTTGGAAGAGGGAGAAATTTCAAGGCTGGGAAGCTGGCTTTCCTCTCACTGCACCAGTGCTGGCTGGTGGCAAGGTCTTCTGGTGCTGCCTCGCCTTGGCTCGGAGCAAGGTGCCAGAATCACTTCATCTTGTATTTTGGAGTACAGGAATGGATTTTTCTTTAAACTGTCTCCTTTCAGACAGCACAACTCAACTCTGTCCAGATTGTATAATTTTTCCCCAGGCTTCTCTGGACAGTGTTGTGATATTTTGCTTGGTACAAGGATTTTGCTGCCCTTTCCCTGCTGTCTGTCTGAAATTGGACCCTCTTGCTCTTCTCTTGTTTGGAACCCCAGTCTGAAAAATGTTGGCACTCGATTTGCTGTCAATTTCATTATTTTTTATGGTCAGCACTGAATAAATTTATCTGGAAAGTTGCCTCCTTTGTTTAAGTGAGCATGGGGGAACCTGAAAGTTCTTAAAAATAAAGTCTTATAAAATAAGCAGACACATTAAAATCTGAGTACTCTTTATTTCACAGTGTCTATCATTCAGCAGCAAACTCTGTGCTTTACACTACAGCACACTGCAGCTTCTAAGTGAACCTGAGGATTTCATGATTCCTCATAGAGGGGTTTGTCACATGACTGAGACAAGCCTAAAAAATCAATGGGTGGATCAATGCAAGTGAATATTTTACCTCTGCAAAAGGCACAAAGCATCATCCACCCCGTCTCACGGTGCCTGACTGCTGGGGAAGGTTATCTAGGATACTGGCAGACGTGTGTGGAATAAGGATTTTCAGAGGAGAAGGTTCAAAATTAATTTCAGGGTTAGTTTGCTGATCTTCATGGTTACAGGGGCATGTCTTCAGACACAGTTGGTTCAGAGGCACCCTTTATGGGGTTCAAAACCAATAAGCAGATGACAAATCAGTGGCAGAAGTGTTTGCTGGCCCACAAGAGCAACTCGTGCAAGGGAGGCCAAGCATGAACTCACTTCCTCTGTTATGCAGTGCCATGCCAGCTCTGAAGACTATCACAACCCTTGGTGCTGGGCATTACAACATGCTTGGTTACAGTCCTTGAAGCAGCACATGAAGCTGTGATGTGCTGCACATCAAAAGTCAGTGTGGAGTGAGGTTTCCTCCCCCACCACGGGGAATTGTGACGATGCATGCCAGAAGTCTCCCTGGCCGTGATGGGGCACGTTGGAGCCAAAGGGACTGTGCCAGGTACCTGCTCCTCAGCCACTCACCTCCACAAGTTCTGTGCTTTGCATATTGCCAATCCATGAGAACTTTTAAATAATCATTGTCTGAGGGAAGGATAATTACTACCTCTTAGTTTGCCCACTGACATCAATGCTATCAAAGAAGCCTAAACACACACTACCTTTTCTGAGGAATTATCACACTGTAACACATTACCTTTGGCTCTTATTGATCCACCCATTGAGCATTATGCAGAGCTGTCGACAGATAAGACTGAAAATATGAAACAGCCACCTTGAAATGCTGGTACCATACAAAGCTTTCACTGAATACAAATCTGAACATTCAGACTGCTCCTCGCAGATAGCCTAATATTTTTCTATGTTAACATTCCACAATGAAAGGAATCAGTTATTATCTATCTGTCCATATAGATTTGGTGCTGCATTTTTGGAAGCTTAGTCTTGTTCTTTCATTATTGAGCAATCAATAAAACATTTCAGTAGGAGCATTTTACGATTACATAATGCAAAACTTCATATATGTTTGGCTTCAGCTGATCCTCTGTGTTGTTCTATTGTGAAGGTTGGATTTATAAATATTTTTCCCTAGGACTATGAACTAATTATAAAAAGCAGCCCTGACATAGAAATCCAATCTGTTCTTTCACAAACAGAGCATTGTGTTTGCTGCTCATAAGGAAAAACAACAACAACAAAAAAAGATTAACAATAACAAAAGAAAAGTCAGATGTAAATATTTCATATATTCATTTTCCTTGAATAACTGTGACTCTTCCCTTTTCAGTAAGCTACAGAATAATTGTCACAGCAATATTGGCAGCTCATTGAGGGAACTAGAATTGAAATACAGTCCTAGCTGTGCAGGGGGGGGGTTGCATCAGTGCCATAGGTTAGTGTAACTGGAGTGATGGTCCAGCCAGGCTGCGAACACAAGCAGTCCACAAAAAAAGGCATCAGTAAGATTTTACAGCAGTGTTTGAGGCAGTGGATGCTGCTCCTTGTCCTCCCAAGTTTTCTTAACTTGATCTCCTTTTTCCTCAGAGAGATTTATCACTCTCTCTGCATGGTATTATATGTCTCTGTATAGCTTCTTCAACACTGGTGTGCCAAAAAGAGGTGAATAAGACAGTGAATTTAAGCAAAAACCTTCAATAACATATACTTGTTTTGCCAGTTGATGGGTGCAACAGGAAGATCACAGACACCAATGGAAAGAATGCTCTTTTTTTGCTTTTAATATCAAGGCAACACAGAAATAAAATTATACATTTAATAAAATAATAAGCTTACTATGCACTCAGTTCCAGCAACATACAAAATAAGCAAGATACCAAATCATTACTACATGAGAAAGAGAATAGTGACTGAGAAAGTTACATCACCAATTGCTCTAATACATTGCCACCATGCAGATCTGCAAGTTGCTGGGGAGACCCTGCTGCAGCGACAGTTTGCAGGATTTTCCCAGGAATTGGGAGGTCCTATCAAGGCATCCACTCCTAAGTTGCTGCAAGAGGGTCCAGCTTTTACAGACCCAGATCAGCAAGTCAGAATGACTTGGATATCTTGCTGTGCATCTGGTGGTACACTTCCCAAAGTCCCCGGACCAGGGATTGGCCAGAGCCCATGCCATGGCTGGGAGGGTTTCTTAAAATATCTAGTGGACAGACATTTGGTGATACTGGCTGGGAGGGTCTCTTAGCATATCATGCAGACAATTGCACAAGATCATGCAAAAATCTCTAAAGCATCTGGTTTGGCATTAAAACAGCTAGCATAAGTGGTTTGGTGAGTCTGTAAACAAGGTTTATCTATTTTTAAGTAACTAGCAGAGGTGGTATTAGTTATATAATGCACAGGATTCATCTGTAAGTCAGCTCTGGCTTGGGCCTGTTGTCCAGACTCTAGCATTACAAAACCCCATTTTAAAAAGTAATCAAAACAGAAGCTTCCAGATTCCCTAGAGAACTTGGCATATGTCCCCCGGGTCAGCATGAGAAGACCTGGGATTTTTTCTTTTAAACACAAATATGCTAGAACGCAGTATGGTTTTATCTAGTTTTATGAAGGATGTTTTCAGCTTTTAAAAAAATCTTTGTGAGGGAAAACTGTACCTTGACTACGGATTAAAAAATCAGCATTCTCCACTAAAAATTCTTTTTGAAAACAAATTGTGTCTTTACAGTGTGTTTTCTCACAAACATTCTGTGCACAAGAAAACTCTGAGTAGCTCTCTGCGAGTTGCTTTTATACTGTGTCTAATGGCATATTGCTAATTCCAAGTACATATAAAAACCTATGAGCTAGACATCCAAACCACCAAAAGACTATCTAAAGAAATGCAATAGTGATTTTATCTGCCATATAGTTTCTGATATCTAGGATTTATTTTAGTATTGTTTCCCAGCCTTTTTCTGTAAACATGAAGGGTATAAACCTGGAAGGAGCAGGAGAGAGGGACACTTATTTTTTGGCATCTGGAAGATAATGATAGTCAGGATTCTGAGGGGTGACCCACCCACTGTTTTCTAGGGCTTTTATGATATTTCTCAGCCGTCTTTACTCCTCTCTCACGTCTGTTAGAAGAAGAGATCAAAAATCTGTGTTCTTTTCCAGGCTGCTTTTTCACATTAGTAAGGATGGCAACATCAAGTCCTTCTGCTCTTTCATGATGACTGTTCTGACTGGTTTCTCTCAAACTTAGCCCTAGCTAAGACTGCTGGCAGGAGTCTGCACTTCCAAGGGAGCAAGGTGATTCCTCCAAAGCCTTCCTTGCCACCAGCACAGCCTGCTCAGCACCGTGCTCTCACACTCTGTGGTTTTGTTAATTGCTTGTTTGCTTCCATTTTATTCACTAAGATTTAAAGACTCCCCTGCCTCCCTTCTGAGGTTGGAAATAGAGGACTGTGTTCAGCTTTTAAGGTGTGTCTGAAATGCTTTCAGGCTTTACCTTCTGTCAACCACTGAATACATCAAGCTCTTAGTGCCAGCGAACATACTCCGTCATCATCAGACAACAGTGACGGTGAGCAGAACATCAAGGTGTAAGAATAAGAAAAGATGAATATCAGTTAAATGTAAAATGTAAATGTAAAATCTGTAAGAACAACAGTGCACTAAAGAAAATGTCAGAGAGACTCAACAAAGTGTTAACAGAAATGGTTTTTCAGACTTTACTGAGTTAAGCAAAAAAAAAAAAAAAAATTGAAAACATGGCCAAGGAGTCATCAATGCAATAATAATTTTGTAATTCTCTCTGCTGAGACAATCGCTCTGGAAAGGACTCTGCATCCCAGAGCTTGTCAACAGGTTCTTGGTAGAATACCCTAAATCCTACCAATGGGAAACCCATGGTCAGTAACTAATAGGAATATAATATGCCTGCTCTTTGGAAACAGCACTTCAGAATTAAGAGAAAGAAAAGGTGCAAATAATGCTTTTCCAAACATCATCCATGGCAGGCCATGCATGGAATGGAATGGAATGGAATGGAATGGAATGGAATGGAATGGAATGGAATGGAACCAAGTGTTTTCAGTTGGAAGTGACCTACGATGATCATCTAGTTCAAGTGACCACTTCAGGTCTGATTACAAGTTCAAGAATGTTATTAATGTCATTATTTAAATGCTTCCTAAAATGACAGGCTTGAGGCATAGATCGCCTCTCTAGGAGGCTTTTTCCAGTGTTTCTTATTTCTCAGCTCCCTAATATCCAGTCTAAAACTCGCCCACTTATGCCTCTGGCCCTGTGGCCCTTGGGATCCCCATGAATTCAAAGAGTATTTACATATGGCCAGAAATATCTTCAACATCTTCTGGATGCTGACACAGGGAAAATAAAAGGTTCACCAGGACAAGAACATCAAATGAGGTGCATTTGAAATGTGGCAGCCCTGAAAAAGCAGTGGAATTCCAGAATATAAATGGAAGTGAGGAGCCTACAGAGAGGGCTACTCTCTGCAGCACACTTGGGGTCATGAAGTGAAATTGGTGTTTCAGGACCTGAGGGCCACAGGGGAAGTTTCAAGTATCAGTGCAACCTTGTTATTTTTAAGTTATTTTTCTGGTTCTCTTCAGTACAGGTATTCTGATTCTGTAATCAATTGCCCAAAACTTTTCTTAAAGAAATTTAACTTAATGAATCTTCTGTAATTAAAAGAACTGATATACTGTGGCATCTCTGAAAGCGCCTGTCCTCAACCAAGACGGGACACCCCTAGATCAAGTCACCAAAGCAGATTTGCAGCAGAGCCTGGTTTCTTCATTTTTTGAGATAGATTATATGCCTCCCACTCAGCTGTAGCAACAAGTGAAAGGGCCAGTGATGAGAAATACCATGTCAGGGCAGAAAAATCTCCTTTGATGTAGAGAAGTAGGGGCTTAGTTAGTTCACAGAGAGAAGTGTGGACATCAAAGAGCCAGCCTGTCATCTGCATGTTAAATGCCTTAATTAGGCTCTTGGTCTAAACACCTTCAAATACTATGATTTCAGTAACAAACAAAATAAGCAAGATACCCAGTCATTACTATATGTGAAAGAGAACAGTAATTGAGAAAGATACATCCCCAGTTGCTCTAATATGTTGCCATCATCCAGACCCACAGTTGCTGGGCAGTCTCTGTTGCAGTGGCTATTTGGAGAACTGCCCCAGGAACTGTGAGATCCTAGCAGTGCATCCACTCCTAAGTGAGATCTCCAAAGCTGCTCCAAGAGGCTCCAGCTTTAATAGACCCAGATCAGCAAGTCAAAATGATTTGCATATCTTTTTGTGTGGAAACATCTGGTTGGTAGTGTTTTTCTCCCAGGTACTTCAAACTGCAAGTTGGATGCCTGCATTAGACCCAATTCACAGTTTTCCCCACTCACCAACCCAACACATTTATCGATCTCCACTTTTCTAGTGTTCATGTAGTTATTACTACTAAATAATGAAACAAATAGATATATGATAGGCTAAACATACATATAAAACATAGCAAAAAAACAGGTATTATATTACGGAATTACAGTCTTATATAGGCACTAACAACATCCTGGGCAAAACCCAAAATAATGCAGTTTTTCCTTTGTGGTTCTGCAAGACACAGTGAATCCACAGTCATTCACTGACCTCTCCTTAAATCCAGAGGGGTTTGGTTCTTTTTGCCCCTCACTGGGTTTTCATTTGGCTAAGTTGCTTGTAGCACCTGTGGCATAAAAACACCTATGAACAATTAGCCTTCTGTAAAACACTTATAAATGGAATCATGCAGTAAGTTGTAACAATTTTTTCCTGGAGAAAAAACCCACCACATCTATTAGGAGCACTTCTAGATGCATATTTAAAATTCATAAATATTGAGTTTTGAAATTCTCTCTTCCAGACTCAATTACTCTTACATATGTGAACTCCAAAAAGCTGGAAACAAATCTATTTTTAATTTAGGCAAAGAGGCAGTTTCCAACTGTATACACCGAACTCTATGTCTATAAAAATAGGTCCTTTGCCCCCAAGCCTTGTTCACAGTATGTGTGCCTTCCCCATGGCCTCATTGAGGGAATGGTATATTTTAAACCCTCACATCTACAATTCTCTCTAAGGCCCTGATAGTTTCTAATAAGGAGAATAAATTATTGATATGGACCTAATGTGTGCGATTGTTTCTGTAAAGTAGCTCACAAGTACTGAATTAACTTTAAAAAACAAAATAGAGGGAATTGTTATAGTGCTGCAGCATTTGTTCAGAAAGCTTTGGTCACAAAAATGCCTAGCCTAAAGTATTTCCTAGTACAGGAGAAACTGAAGTATTGACTGCATAGCAGTTATAGGTCTTGCAATAGCTGTGGTGTAAACTGGTCAAAAGAAGGAATAAATCAACTTAGTAATCAAGTCAACAAGCTTAAAGTTTACCTTTTCCTCTAATGCTTCTGGCAATGGCTACTAAATCAAAGATATCATAACAAATTAGCAAGATATGTTACAGCAAAAATGAAGTTTAATGACACACATAAATTGCTGAATTTTTTAATCAATTCTTTGCAGCCTAGGTCCTTAAATATTTAACAATGGAGGCATAATGTAAAGATTATCTCAGAACAAAAGAAGGAAATTCCCTACTAAAGTTGGCAATGTGGAAAGGGCTTTTTGCTCTACAATGCTACAGCATTCTCACACTAATTTCAGTTGGCATTTCAGTGCCACTTAAATTAAACCACCAAAACAAAACATAACTCCAAATGAACAGATTTGTTCATATCCTCCTACCTTTTTAAAGGTATGAAATGGAAAACAGGAAAATTACTAGTAGATAATAAAATTACAGGATCCCTATTCACACAAATAAAGGCTCCTCTTGGGAATCAAACCCAACATATTTTGATGTTCTTAAAATTGCTATGGCTCCTTGCAAATTTTGCATGCTTTTTTATGTCTCCATTGATTATGCAATATCTTTAAGATGCAGAATGTCTTCTCAGAAAAATGTTGATTTTTCTGAACCATTTGCCTTCTCCAGGAAAACAAAACATTTTCTGGTGCAAATCTGGCCCATTTGAAAACATCAAACACCAAAGTAGACATGAGGGGCAGAGGCAAGAAAAGAACACAGACAATGTATAGGTTTTTAAGCTGTGTTGAGTACAATTCATGTTCTTGTCTAATTTTATGCTGCTGTAAAGCAGAGGACACTAACGGTATGCTCCAGAAATTCATGGAATTACATTCATATGAATGAAAGGAGGAAGAAAACAAATTGCTAAAGCAGCTGCAGAGAAACAAGATGGGTGTCCAGATATTCCTCTGAGGACAGAGGTATTTGTGAAAAATTGGGCAAAGAGAGAAATTATGAGAGGATATATATTTGCAAGAATGAAAACATAGAGATGACTACTAGGACCACTGCTGTCTAAGGAGAAAAGCAGCCTTTGTAGAGAGAAGGGGTCAGAATGACTCCTGCAAAGCCAAAATTATTAAATTGTCTATGCGATTAAAAGCTGCTATGCAAATTTGAATACTGGCAAAACAAAACTGTGGGATGAGAATCTCTTGCTAGCTTACATAATGCCATGACATCAACAACATTTGTCAGGAGCATTTGGCACTTGCCCGTTCACCTTGGGATTAATTTTCAGCAGATTTATGTTCCTTTCTGTGCATATGTGCCTCTGTGATTTTGAGGGGTGAGCCCAGAGAAGTCAGTGCTGACTTCTCTGCAGATGGGCTTTGCCCCTGCGGTGTTAGCCACTGAATCTGTGTTTCTCAGCCACTCTGCTGGGCCTTGCACAAGACATCTGACCAGCCTCCCTATGAAGACAGTGTCTACTTATCCTTGTGCATACGCCAGCTGGGATACGAATGTTGCATTGGGCTCACTGCAGAGTGCTTAAATACAGGCAGGAACTGTGTGTGCTCTTCTCAGGAGGGGAAACCACCTTCTGCTGCTTGCAGGAAAGCTACCTGGTATTGCCATGGTGAGGGAGCAAAACCAGCCCAGAGCTACATGATGGGGCTGCTGCAGCATCCTAGAAACAACAGGTAAAATGCCAGGTGCAAGAGATCTCAGACCCACACCCAGAAATTCTGTGGTTGGAGATGAGTCTCAGTTTTGCGAGTGCAGTGCCAGATGTGATGGGGCCATGGCGTGGGTCAAGGCAGCTGGGCAGAGACTACACACTCCATACTTCCTATAATTCACTTCACATCTCATTTCCTAAAGATGAGACCATAAAGTGCAAGTGGTTTTTCTCACAGGGGCTCATTGATTACTGCCTATTAATTGTATTTATGTTGTTCCAGTATTTTTAAGCCCCGAGAAATAGGATTTTGTTATGTGGCACTCCCCTACTGGTAATATACCAATCCTTATAATATTATCTCAGCTGCAAAGAGTTTACAGTCTGTGTGAATGAAATGCCACCCAAATACTTCAGCACTTTGGAACAAGGATGAATTTTGCTATCAAGTGTGCTTTTTCTGAAGTAGGAACCAATGCTTTGATCAGCAAATTCCCAAAAGGAATGTAAAGAGAATACTAAGTTCAGCATGCTGCAGGATATCCAGAGAGAAAACTGTGAAGTGCTCGCCGAAGTCTCTCTTGCTGATGTTCTGTGGTGAATAGTACAAAGAATTAAACACCATACTTTCTCCTTTCTTCTGCAGGCATCCAGGTAAGAATTCAACACAAGCAGCTATTTCTACCTAGCTTTCTGGTGAGAGGCCTCAAAGCATCCTTCTCTACCAGATACACTTTTTCTTTTAACTGAAGGCTTTCATTTTCACTCCTCATGCTTTGCACTTGCCACCATAAAATCTTGGTGTTACTCTTATGCCACTCTGGCTAAGACATGTCCCAATGCAGTGACATTGGTGCCAACAGTGATCACAGAATCACAGAATAATGAGGTTGGAAGAGACCTCTAAGATCATCAAGTCCAACCTATGCCCTAACACCTCAACTAGACTATAGCACCAAGTGCATGTCCAGTTTTTTTTAAACACATCCATAGATGGTGATTCTACCACCTCCCTGGGAAGACAATTCCAATACTTTATTATTCTGGTTCAAGACTTCAAGTTCATTTTTACAACTACACCATTGTTCTGGGTTTGATTTTTGAGTGAATTTTCTCCCACCTGCTATCTGGAAGAAGGGCTATTCCTTGCCTGAAAGACAAATAAGGGCAATCAGAAAACAAAAGATGCAGCTGGGTGTCACAACAGCCCTGGCTGGGGCGGATTTCGGGTGATACCATGAGAAAAAGGCGAGGGGGCTACCCTGGAGGTTTGGTTGGGTTTTTGGGCAGTCCCATTCCTGGGTTCAAGGAGGAAGCAGCTGCTTTCTGATTGCCCCCATTTGAATTTCAGGCAATGCATTGTCCTTCTTCCAGATAGGAGGTAGGAGAAAATTCACTGAAAAACCAAACCCAGAACAACCATTTATCTCAAAAGCATGCACACACATCTATGTGAAAAAGCATTTTAAAGATGTTTTCCACTATAATGAGATGCAGAAATTGTAAGCAAAGCTCAGAAAGTGACGAAATGAACTGTCCTTGCTCTTGAAAACAGCTATGAATCAACAAAAAAGGACCCTCTAATTCATTCTTTAGCTTTTTAATCTAATTTTGTTTTTGCATGTGGTAGGGAGAAGAACTCTTCCTTCTTCCCTCATGTGGTTCCCCCAGTGGACAGGATTTAATCTAAAAGCAAGTATGAACATCCATGCTGCCAGGTTGGATGAGGAGAGTGTCTTCATCACCTGTGACACCAGCAACAGACAACACACCAGCATGGGCACTCTTTTTTGCTGACACCTTGCAAACGAAAGGACAGGGATGATGAGAGGGAAGATGTGAGCAAAGCTGGAGCACTTCTGACTCACCTGAGATGACACTGAGCTAAGGTTGGACAGGCTGAAGGAGTGGAGAGCAGTCACAGGTACAAATCAATATCCAAACACCTGGCTCTAAAACAGGTTTGTCTCACTCTAAAGTATTCATATGGCAATATGTGGAAACCTAGTTCAAAACACAACACAAGACCCTTCCAACCACATCAGTTCTGAAAGTCTGTGACTACCACAGGATTTCTCCTCCTGCTGCAGCCCTGAGCATGTCATCCTTTGTCCCTAAATCTGATACACCATGAGTGAGCAGTGTCTCTGCACCATCTTGGGATCTTGGTATCTGGGGAGTTCAGTCCTACTAAGGAAAAAGCAAAATATCCAAGTGAAGCCCAGGATGGCAACATTTGTTCTGTTGAAAAAGAAGTAGTTCACTCTGCACCAGTCCCACAGTGGTGGTTGCACATTTGAGAATGCACTGGAGGCACCAAGGGGTAGGTCTGGACATGAAGTCATCCAGGCACAAAGGCATTTAAAGAAAACTGACCCAATGGCTGAGAATTGTTTTCCAGACATGTATTTATCTTTCCTTGGCTTCTTAGGAAGACCACTGGGGTGCTTTTCTTTTGCAGCAAGGCCATGCCTTGCCACATGCACTGAGCAAAGGACTTCTCAGACAAGGCGCTGCAGAACTGAGAAACATTCATGCTGCAAGTAAAAAGGAGAAACATCAAAACTTACATCTTGGTGAAGCCCATTTGATGATGCCTCCTGGTTCCCTGATTAATCTGTCCTGAAACGACAGCGTCATCTCTCGTATGCTCTGTTTTTTTTCCTGTTTCGCTTTTAGAATCATAGAATAATTTGGGATGGAAAAGACCTTTAAGATCATAAAATACAAGCCCTGCCAAGTCCACCACTAAGCCTTTTTCCCAACTGCCACACATACACATTTTTAATTACCTCCAGAATATTTTCCTCATGCTTTATCCTTTATTTGACTGTTTACAGTCTTTTGAAGTTAGTATGAGAGAACAGATTTAAAGTTAATATTTAGGCAGGAAGAAAAAAGCTTTTGTGAAAAAAGCAAAAATTTTAAAGGAAAAAATTAAACTTTTATTCTTCCCCATCTATTTGTCAATTGCCTACTGAAAGTGAGTATTTTCAGCATTCCTGACATTCCTGAATATATCCCCCTAGAGGAAAAAACAGACAAATGTACCTAGTTAGTATGATTTATTTTAACATCACATCTTTTAGTTTATAGCTTTACCAACTACCAACACAGAGGAGCAACATTACACCTATGGTCTGCCCCAGGACAACCTGGAGACATCTCAGCCATGTACAGAAAAACTTCAACAGTCAGATTTGTCCAGAGTAGCTAAGACCCCCAAAGAAAACCTGAAAAACAGGTAAATTTTATTGGATTATTTATGTTCACTTTGCCTACTTTCTCTGAACACTGTCATAAATGCCTTGGGCATTATGTAAGAGTGGACTTCTGTAAGAGCTCAGGGCAGAATTCAGCACATGGATGCTCCTTCTTCCTGGTAGATCTGAAACCTTCCTGCTATATCCTTCTCCCACTGCCAAAAGTTTTTTCTTTTATTTAAAAAAAATCTTAGCTATGCATTCTAATGAAGAACAACAATTCATGAGCAAGAGGTGTCTGGGACTGTTCTAATGGAGTGGCATTACTTGCTGTATCAAGTGCCAGAATAGCATTTATTAACCATCTCTGCTGAGGCCTCAAGAGTTCAAAGGTGGATTCTACAGCTGGGACACCAAAAGGGGCAACAAGAAAAATCCCACCATGATTTAAACATTTACAAAATATGTATTAAATTTTAACTTCCCTTGATGCACAAGATAATGGAGGAGGATTGTTGGGATTGTCTGGTTTGTGTTTTTTCATTTGGATTTGTTCGGATTTAAAGACTTATTATGAGACTCAAGATCAATAAGAAATGCTTTGGTGCTTTTTATTTATTTTAAGGGAACTCTACAGGCATAATGAAAAGTTTTAATCTTATTCCAGACATGTAATTTAAAAAAATGCAGCTTCTAACAAGGTCAATATGGCTTGATGACAACATTGATTTTTGGAATATTACTGATACACATACTGAGATTTTTTTTTTAAGATGACTTCCATCCCTTCAAGACCTCTGTCAGATATAATTTAATTGGTAAATACCTACTCTAAATTAAACTCACACAGTAATTACAGTGCCTCATCACGATATATTTGAAAATTATTCAAAATTGTTAAAAACAAGTAATAAATTTACTTTTACTTCACCTTTGGGACTAGACCTTTGTTTGTGATGTTTACAGGGCACAGAGGATCCCTAAAGTGCAAACTTGGTCCTACTGAACTTCGGGTGTTTTGAATATTGATTTGCAGGGGACAACAATTTTCACGGTAGTTTTTAAATCAAACTCCACTGACAAACTGGGTCTTTCTTACCTGTAAATTGAGGCTTATTGTTTGCTGTCTATCTCTCATAGCCTTACTGTAATTCATGCTTAGCAAGCACTTTGGGAACTTTAATTGAAAGGGTAAGGGTGTTTAACTACTCATTATTGTACTGCCCAGAGAGAACACCAAGCTTGGAGCAGGGATCACCACTACAGAATATCCGTCTGATAAATCTGTCTCACTGATTTTTGTTTTCGTTTATGGGACAAAAAACTGGGAATAGCCTCCTGCTGGGGCTGGAGTGAGAGAATGAGCTTGCAGTCAGTGTGGAGGGCTCACTCAAAAGCACAGATCAGCTGTCACTCAAACACCTTTAGGTTCAGCCTACTCAGGTCTGTGTGTGGGGACAAATGGTCTGGCTTGCCTTAGCCGCACTTTACCAGCAGAACCAGCCATTTTCCACGAGTACATTAGTACATTAGCAATGCTGCCAACACAACAACCTGCTTATTGCATCTCCCACTCAGCCCTTCTGTGGCTCATTTAAATGATTTCACACTACTCCTGCATGCAAAAGAGATTTGTGGCTGTAACCTTGAGGGGAAGGAAAATAAATAAAAGTTTCATTCCCACAGAAGTGAAGGATTTCCAATGGTAAAGCAGCCCTCACTCAACAGGTACACCTTGTTAATGGCTTTCACTAAAGAGAAATCCTAGCTGTGGCTCTCTTTAGTGATCCTGTGGTGATGGATATGGATTGAAAACAGTCTGATTTATTAATGGTAAATAACACCTACAACTGCCACGATCCTAAATAATCATGTCCCCCAAAGCGTACGGCCTTCAGAAATGCTTTCTGAGAGATGAGGCCCAGCTAATGTAATTGAGTATCACCCCATTTTGGGGGACTTAGCAACACCAAAGATTACAGAAGATGATCTATTAGCTTAAGAAGTAGACGCAGTGCCACATATAAGTAAATTCTTGGCTATAACCATAATTTTAAAAGGTGTTAATGAACACTAAATCAGGTTAAAAAGCTATTCTTGTATCTTTATACAGCAAAGGAGGTGCCAGCAATTGCTGCAAATTTTCAGACAAAAATAGCATCTTTGTTGGGTTTGGTTTGGTTTTTTTTTCTCAGCAGACAAGTGACAAAGGCTCCAAGGACATCTGTCAGCACGCTTGCAGATATCTGGGTTTTGTCCTGCAAATACCTCCTGGTTGTCATTCTGTGCAAGGACAGGCTTTTTGCTTGAAAGAAAGCTTACACAAGAAAAAGGATCTCAAGCACAGATGTGCTTGTGAATCTTCTTTGCTGGCCTCCAATGGGATATTCCATGATGGGGACACACGGAATCTCTGGATTGAAAGCTTGAATGGGACTTTCATGAAGGAAATGCCAATGCTGATTACTCCTTTTCTGATGAGCATCTGCCAATACTCCCACCCCTCCAAACATGATTGCTTTGGAAGCCCCATGCCCAAGGTTTTTCCTGTCCTGCCTGTGCACCCAAAAGATGCACAACCTCAACCATGTCATGCTGAGCTGGCCACAAGCTGCCTCAATGGACCAACTGCACACGGGGAGAGCACCTTCATGGGGTGGGATTGCAGAAGCTGCTGCTCCTGCAAGAGACCAACCAGAGTCTTCACTGCCAAGAGCAAAATTAAATCATTGCTTGAGACACATGGGAGATGAGACTGCAGGATTACCCCAGAGCCAGTGAGCCTCTGCAGGCAGGCAGCTGTGTGCCATTACTCTCTCACATGTAAACTTGAAACAAGGCCTGGAGCAGAGTTTGAGCGCAGCATTTCGGAGTTAAAAATCATTCCCTCTTTCCAGCCAAATGCTGGCAGATATTAGGGACACATCAGAGTTGCTGCTTCACTGCAAATGGAAACCACTAATATCATCATCTTTGAGTTCAGGAAGGGTAGATGAAATATATCAGAAAAAAAAATAGTAATCCCCATTGTATAACTCCCTGAAATTCTCTCAATTAATGTGAATTAATTCCTGTCCCACACATACATGGATAAATATGTAAAATGTACCTTATTACTTGGCATTGCAGCCTGCTGTCAATTTGAATTAGAGACTCTCCACAAAGTGCCAGGCAGGAATTTAGCTCATAAAGGGAAAAAAAAAATTGCCACACTTTATACAGTGCTATTTTCCAATCATAAAAGGTAAACATTCCTAACCACCTTCAAAACTAAATCTCAAGCAGAGGAATGCACAGAGGAGTATCAGGTCCTGGTGCTCATCTCATCAAAAATGGTAATTCCTCCTTCATATTCCAAACTGGATTAATCATCTTCAATACCAGCATTATGAATTAACTTCTCATTGACTTCAGGATTTGAGATGTAAATTAGTTTATACTTGTGAGAAGTAGCACTGCATCAGACAAATGCTTTCCATGTCACCCTGAGACACCTGCAACAGATCTTGTAGCTGCATATGCTCAAGCTCCCATTTTCCCCCCAAAGTACTTGGATTTCCCAGTTTATAATCTGTGTTACTCCAGTGAACAGGTATTGGATAAGAGAGGACTTTGAAGCAAAGCCAAACACTGTGTGACCTTACGGGGCAAAATCAGAATTACCTGCATGGGCCTCCCTTTCCCAGGCTACCTGAGAAGAAAAAGAAAAGGAAAAGAAAAGGAAAAGAAAAGAAAAGAAAAGAAAAGAAAAGAAAAGAAAAGAAAAGAAAAGAAAAGAAAAGAAAAGAAAAGAAAAGAAAAGAAAAGAAAAGAAAAGAAAAGAAAAGAAAAGAAAAGAAAAGAAAAGAAAAGAAAAGAAAAGAAAAGAAAAGAAAAGAAAAGAAAAGAAAAGAAAATCAGCAGAGGAGGGAAAGCATTATTTCCCTAGAGCAAAACCAGCCCTAGGTCTAGCAAGCAATTACACTCATCTTTCAGTCGAACTGTTTGTCTTTTCATTCACATTGAGAAAAGAGATTTTTGTCAGACTTTGCAACACTTTTTTCTCTTTTCAGTAAATATGTCCAGAGGAAGCTTAACCTTCTAAAAGACAGTTAATTCCCTAATTAAGCATTTTCCCCCTCTCTCATCAGTAACAGTGAAAACATATCAAGACATATTCCCTGTACAAGATGCCTGGCAATGGCAGCTTTTCTTTCTAAATCCCCTGGACAAATTCAGTTAACTGCAGTAAGAATATGAGGGATAACATCTGAGGCCCCTCTGGCCTTGCAGCCAGGGACCAGAGATGTCTGTTCTCTTTGTAAAGTTTTCCATCTGCTCCCTCTGATCACAGAGAGAATAGAGGGAAGCACATAGTGGAAGTGAACCGTAACTTATACCCTGCATGAGACTTCACTTCCAAATTAAGAGAAAAACAAGGGAAAAAATAGGAGTGCTTCTTTACAGTAGAGTTTGCAGTGGCAAGCAGATGCCGGGCAGGGCAGATGGACATGGGCAGGCTATGAGCTTGATGATTTGGTGCTGGAAGAGGGAAGAGCTTCGGTGGTTTGCATTTTCCCTTGTCTCACTTTTGGTTTATAGCAGGTAGCAATTGCTCTTGCCTTATGAAGCAGACTGGGAGAAGCAATGGGACTGAATCTATGATTAAGATACCACATTTTGGTAAGTCACAGTCTATCTAAGAAAGTTCTCTTTTGTTTAATTCAGCTGAATAAATAATTTGAATGAGACATTTCATGCAATGAGAAGTAAGTAATTTGCCTTTGAGACTTCAGGAAACGTCATGAAAATTATTCACTATCTCTGGGAGCATGATCCTTCTGTGAAAAAGCTCCTGGCCAATCCCTCCTGGCCAGCCATTCCCAGGTCATTTCTCAACAAAGAGAGAGGGAAGCTGCTGCCAAGTCACAACCAGGATTTGGGTTCCTCCTGTGATGCTCAGCCTCATGGAAGCTTTCTGTACCTCCCAATGCTCAGCTGGTCTCTAACATCCCTCACAGTGGACAGAGAAACCAGCTCTGGACACTAATAATATACCCAAGTGCCCCAGCCCCACTTGCTGCATCAGTACAGTGTGTTTGCTCTGATCATGAAGCTGGGTGCTGTGCATGTCCTGGACACCTGTCATCTGCCTGCAAATCCTCCTGGCAACAATCTCCTATATGTAATCCTTCCCTTTTACACCTTGAGATGCATTATTATTATTACAAACTCTGCTCCCAGCTACCTTTCCCCATGCAGAAGCCCAAGTTCAGCTAGAGAGCCATAAGACACAGCTACACAACAGAGGAAACACCACAAAGATATATAAGCAACATGACAGTGAATATTCTCTAATTATGTTGAAAAAAGAGGCGAAAAGCTCACACCAGCTGACACTTGGCTGCATTGCCATGGTGCTAATTGGCTGCAATTAATAAGGTGACAGCACTAATGCTAGAAAGAAGCCAAGCCAGAAAGGAATGTCACTGATTAGCTAAAAATTAAGGTAAACCAAGAAGATCTCCCCATGCTACTTACACTCTGCAGCCAGCCTTGGAAAAGCTTGCCAGGAGAGGGGCAGGAAAATGTGAAAGAGAAGTCCCAAAATTCACAGTGCTTCAAAACTGTTCAGAAAAGTCATAGGTTGTCTACCAACTCCACGTACACCATAAAAGCCCGTGGCAGGTGCCAAGCACAGGTCTGAAAATGAATAGTTGGTGTTCAATATTTCAGCCCTTGGCCTGGCTACCCCCATGCTCTGAGGAAGCATTACATTCTCATAAATGCAATTTTCTCCTATTTATATTCTTAGGTACAACCTAAAATTCTGAAAAGACAATTTGCCAGTTGTCCAGAGGGACAACAAGCCTATAGGACTGCAGTATTCCTCAAAGACTGGTAATTTCCCAAAAGACAAAGACTAAACAAATCTGGCTTTTCATCTACAGCCTCCAGTAAAATCACCTTCAAAGAGTAAGCTTGGGAAAGCAGCATCTAGTCTTCCTTGTTTATCCACAGCAGGTTCAGCCATGTGGTGGAGCAAAGCCCCCTTTCAGAAGTCCTAAAACAAGAACTTGGCATCAAAGCCTCCCTATTCCTGCAAGAGAGGAGATTATGACCATATAGCTTTGAAGTTGAATCAACTTCTTGGAAGATTCATATTCCAAGACCAAGGTAATCTTCATCTTCCAGGCCTACCTGTACTCAAAGTTGTAATCTCTCAGAGATATAACATGGACAAAACTTAGGTGAAACCAACATAAATGAAAGTTATTCAGTGGCCTGTAATATAATCATGGAGAAGATCTGTAATTTTTAAAGAATTTTAAAAGAAAACCTCAAAGGCTAATAAGGCCTCTCCACCTGAGCTCTCTGACTTCTGATTTTTATCAGTCCCCCATGCCGGATTCCTCACTCTGTGCATAAATAATCTTCTTGCAAAAGAGCAGTTAACATTCTTGACACTAATTCCAAAGTACTATTTTTGAGGGAAATGTGCATAATGCAATAATGAGATGACCTAAGAAATTAATTAAAAAAAAAAAAAAAACAGCATAAAAAAAGCCTAGCTCTCTAGTCCTAGATACTGAATAGGACTGAAGACAATAGAAGGGTCTGTGATGTTTTCCAGTTCTGTCAGTGTGAATCGCTGTAGTGAATTACAGACCTGCCATACAGAGCAGAAACGTGGTTACGTGCCCAGAGGTGAGAAACATGGATATCATTGCTGCGAAGACTTGGCTCCTGTTTGCAGGTCAAGGAAGGGATTCAGAGCGCCTCTATAAGCCTGGATCAGGTTTCTGACAAAGTCATTATGAACTTTTAAGCACTAAACATCCACTGTTCTCTGAACACCTCCCAGATCTAAGGATTGTGTGATGAGAACACCGACCACAGCATTTGGCTTTGATCAGGTCAGCACAGCCTTTTAGCACCCATGATTCGGCTGATTTGAGCAGCACAGAAACAGCCCTCCTGTTCTTGCCTCAGCATCATTTGCACAGGATTTCCAAGGCCTAGGGTTGCTTATCTTCCATGTCTTCCTAATTTTGCTTTCAGGTGAAAGGCTTGCCTGTGCTGTCAGTCACGCCTTCATTCTTGTGGTCCTGGTGAGAGAAACCTGCTGCATTTTATTAGGCTCTTGTAAATCTTCCAAAGTCTGAGGATTTTATCAACTTCTGTGCTTCATCTTATCAGTGATCTCACCCTTTTATCTTGTCCCATTCACTCCCTGAGAGAACTTCAGCCTTCAGAAGTCCCCTGATCCCACATTTCCCTCAGCTCTGCCATTCTCTCGGTTTAGTCTGGTCTGGTTATTGATGCTGTTCACCTCTGATGCAGGGGCAAATCATGCCTGGATCTCAGCAGATGAAGGGATTGCTATCAGTCTCTGCCTTGTGCCTTTATCCAAGAGGAGGTTCAGGAGCAAGCAGAAAGGGGTTTCTCGGAGCCCTTTACCAAGCTGATTTTGCAGATCGAACCTGCTTTAATTATGCTTGTGCATGAATTAAATATCACCCCTTCCCCAAGCACACTTTTTACCAGGTGGGTATGGGGAGCAAGCACAGCTGATTACAGTATGATGTACATTGGGCTGCCAAGGGAAACATCCCATGCTCCTCCAAAGCCTTTTATTTTTCACATGTTCTGAGATGAGTTGATTTTAAGCATAGCCATGAAACCTGACAAGCACACTTTATACTTTTCAAGCACATACTCAGAGCATCACCACCTAAATCCTCTGGCACCATTCCAGAGCGTATTCCCCTTAACCCTTCCTCAGCACCTCTGTCTGGGACATTTGAAGGACAGGTGGAGGCAACAGAGTTTGCTCAGACAGACATATCTATAGGAGAGTAGGTTATCAACTGCACATCAAAGGCTTTATCAACACAATTGTGGATCATAGCATTAAAAAGGAAGAACTAGAAAACTTTGAGGAACTGGGAAAAGTTGAAGCAGAAAGAAGCTCCATATTACAAGGAGACTGTCAGGCACTTGAGGTTTAACAAAACATTTGACCTGTTTTGGGGTGCAAGAGATGAGTGTGTATTGAGGGGAGGTAATGTAAAGCAAAAAATGGCAAGATTTTGGCAAGGGAACTGGGCTGAACTACCATCAGGTCACAGAAAATTTCCTCCTAAATGGTGATGTAAACAAATACTTACAGAGGAGCCAGAGATGCCAATATCAGTGCATAGTCACCATTGCTACATCTACTTTTACACAGCAGTGAGATTCCTGGAGTGTACTGCTTAGCTCTTATTGCTGCTGTGATTTTGTTTGCCATATAAATTGTATCTTGGTGGAAAAATTATGCCTATTATTTCTAGGCAAGAGGGGAAAGGAGCACTGTGGGATGAGATGCTGAGCCGATCTGACCGCAGGATTTGCTTGGAGATTGTGTTTGATCATTTCCAAGCCTTCCTAGGCCAAGTAATTCACAGTGACCACCACAACCTCTCCCAATAGGTGCTTATTTATACACAGAAATCATAAAATGATCACAGATACCTTTGGAAGTGGTCAAGGCCAGGGGCCACGAGCAAACTGATCTAGTGGGGGACATCCTTGTCCATGGTGAAGGGGCTAGAACTAAATGAATCCTATCAGTTCTAGGGTTTTATGTTCATTCAATAATTTTATTCCTGTACACATTTTACCTCAAAGGAGCTTGGCATTATTCAAGAAAAAAAACATATTTAAAAGCTAGCAGGAGGAAGGCACTCTATTTTGCTCTAACCTGGATATTTTCTTGAAAACCTGTGAGCCAAGTCAGCTGGGGAATACATGGAGCTGCTCTTCTTCCTGGGGGATTTCCTGGCTCAGTCTTCTTGATATAACTTCTCAGCTGTCAGTCCTTTTCTGTAAACATGCCCTTCTCCATCTTAACCTTCAGGCTGGTGAAATCCCCAGACAGATAATTTTGTGGTGAAATAACTGGATAGTACAGGGTTCTATAGGTCCCACTGAGAGCAGTGCATATGTACAGACCATCACTCATGGAAAAGTGAGGCAGAATTAAGAAACATCACTATAGGAAAATAAGACCAAATTAGTCCAAATTCACAGAAACACTCTATCACAAGTATATCACAAAAGACAGTTTCACACCTGAAAGGACTTTTCAATCCACATCTGAAGGGTAGTATAAAAATGTTACAGGTTATTTAATTTGGCCTTTCAAATAGTATAAACTGGAAAGTCAGCCCCAATATTAATCAGAAGATAGATGTTAAGTCAGTCTGAGTTCTTTTTGTTGGATTTTTCAGCCTGCACTGCCACATTTCTGACCATTTTTCTTACGCCATGAGGACTGAAGTAAAAAAAAAAAAAAACACTTTTTTGATGAAAGCTGATACTCCGAGAGAACCAAAAAATTCCCACTGCCTGTGGTGCTTTGTAACCCCCAACACCATGAGACACAGGGTAGGAGTTCACAACAGTAAAACCTCTGCAGGGCTGTGCCTCTATCACAGTCTGAACCCTCATCATTGGATTACTTCTCCCAGAAATGCTCCTCTGCAAGGTCTCACACTGTTCCCTTTGAAAATTCATCAGATTATGTTATATATCATGATACACAATAACAAATAAAATGCTATTTGCCTTATCCCCAGAAGGCAACTTTTTAACCAGAGAATAATACATTATTTACAAGATTTCTTAGAAACATGTTCAAACATACAGAAAAAGGACTCTTTGAGCACAGTGAGTCGTGGTATGAATCATTATGCTCTCCAGCTGCTTAATTACTCTGAGATTATGAGTGCATATGATGGTCTGCACTTTTATTTATGAAAATATCCATTATTTTTCTTTTATGTGGAGCCAGGGCACACTAGGAAGCCTTCTACAGCTGAGCCCTTTATGCCTACAGTATGACTTAGGTAAAATATGCCATCAAACACTTTTGGATCATGATGGATTTAACTGCTAGTGATCCTGGTCTAATCATAAAGTGACTTTGAAATACCATACATTTGAAAAAAAAGTCTAAGTTTTTCATGAAACAGGCTTTGGGCATATTCAAGTGATAGGGAGAAATGTGTCTTGCTGAGAACAGCACTTTGAAGTTGCTCCCATCTGGATAATGAACGATTAAAGAACAAATGAGTTAAGCCAAGTTAAATGCATAGATGTGCCCTGACCACCCTTCATCTGTGGAGCACCCAGAGCATTTCAAAAGGGAGGAAGTACTTCTGTGCAAAGGAGCATTAGATACAGATCTGCATGCCCCCAGCTGCTGACAGTGCTCAGAAAAGCCCATGTGAGCATGCAGGCAAAGGGTGTGCGATCCAGCAAACTCATCCACATGGATGGCATGCATCAGATTTGTAGCCCTGGGTTAAGAGATGCATCGTTTGCAGTTAGGAAAAAGGCACCTGAAGATTCATCTCAGACTGGTGGATGCTATATGGGAAGTACCACAAGATCTAGTACGAAAGCATTTGCCCAGAGAAAGAAAGTCTCCTCTACACCAGGACTTATTTTCCAGGTGGTGTGGCAGAGAAGGGATCAGGCACATTCCCCAGTCCCTAAATTTAAGTGCTGTGTTAATTCTTATCTCCATTTCAAGGCTGTCGCCAATGTGGCAATTGTTGTTGCATCCTTTTCCTGCACCCAGCTCTATGTTTGCATGATGGGAGTGCTAAGAGCTTTTGAGCTTCTTCTTCCATCTCACACAGGTGGGACAGATCCATACTTCACACTCCTTGGGGAGGTCAGGGAAAGGATTTCCATTTGGGAAACTCCTCCCTGAGTTACACAGCCCTTGATGAAGAAATCGATGCAGCACTCTGAATAGATAATAGATAATTAATTACAGTGGAGAAAAGGTAGACACTCCTCAGACATCTGTGCTTTTCCTTTTAAAATCAAAGGAATGGCAGTAAATAAATAAACATGGAGGAATTGAGGACAGAAAAGGCAAATAATGTCTGCAGATCCCCTGGAGCTAAGGGATTCCCCAATCACCTGCAGAAACACCATCTGAGAGAAAAGCACAGACAAGCAATGAAAGTGAATATATTTAGCTCAAGAGGAATTAGATGCAAACTACTGGCATCTGGCATTCCAATTTGAAAAGCACATCCTGAGAAAGGATACCAAAGGCTAAATGCTCTTTTTTCAGTTTGACAACCTGACTTCCATTTGAGACTATGTCCAGTAAAACTTAGATCACCAGAGGAGCTGCAAAAGACAGCAATGCTCCAACATAGTTTTTTAGCTCTGGACATTACTGTGTCACTGTGAGCAGCAGGGGATGCATAAGGAGGTGGCATAATGCTTGTTTGCAGAACTTTTATGGCTAATTGACATTACTGCAGAGTTCCCCAGACAGTCTCTGGTAGCACTGGATGGCTGAGCCATGGATAACTGTCTAATGCTGCCTCCTGTGGTACCAAAAGGGGGCCATATTTCTGACAGACTCCAGCAAAGAAGTCACAGACATAAATATATCTAAATGTGTTAAATCTGAGCAAAGACACTTGCAACGAATCTTTCTTCAACCAATATAATTGTCTTAGACGTTGCATATTTCCTTTAATTTCCACATTCATTTGAGACAAGCTAAATCCCTAAGGGACCATCAGAGCATCTCATTTAAGAAATATCAACACATACAAAGGAAAGCCTTCCTTTCAACCAGAAAGACCAGCTGCAGAAGCTCAAAAGGGCTTTTTTTTGTTTTGTTATTCTCTGTGTTTAGCTCATCCATCCAGGGAAGTAACAGGATGTGAAGACAAATTGCAGGAGAAGGAGAATGTTGTTAATGATTTCCCTTTCAACTGCTTGCTCAGCTTTACCTTTGCTAGGAAGGATTACCTGTTGCTGACAAAAGATGTCATCTTCACTCAGATTAATTGCACTCAAATTAATTACTGGCATGGACCAACACTGGCTATGTGTAACATTATTTCAGCATGTTAAATCTAAAAAGTTTTAAGCAGAACTTGCTGTAATAGGACAGCACATGGTTTTTCCAGTTAGGTATAGAATTTTCAACCCCTTTACTCACATCTAAATAATCCTTTTAATGTGATCTGAACCACAATGCTTGGATTTTCAAACCTTTTCTTTCTCATTACATCTCCTCCCTTTATGTCTGCTTTTCCTGCTTTCCAACATGATTCATCACAGCATGTTGCCCCGAGCTTTATTAGGTGACTTGTGGCAGCCCATTTCCCAGCTAAGAGCCCTGCAGGAGCAGTGTTCTGTGCTGCTGAAATTCCATCCCCCTAAAATATGCCACTTTCATGATTATATTTCCCCACAGCTTGTGTTGAGTGCCTCACACTCTATAAAACGCTGTAACACCGCTGACTTCACCCAAGGCCCAGCAGCAGGCACATGTTGAGGATTGAAGCCAGCTTCAACAATCCTGTTTAAGATTTTGCTGATGCAATGAGGACAACAAACCTCTCCATCTACCAAAGCCTCCAAGAAAATTCATGTATGCTATGCTGGTGCAGCCATCAGGTGACACAGCCTTAGGGATGATGCACTGGTGCCATTCCAAAAGGGAGAGGACCACAATTCTGCCTCCGAGGTTTTGTGACACTGGGGTTGGGATTAGCATTAGCTTCACCATCTGTAAATTTTCACTAAGTTCAGCACATTAGCTATGTGCTCATTAGCTATGAAAGAATATGAGAAGTGGAGATGAGAAACTAAGAGAACCTTAAACATTTCACTCTGTCCATACCCAAACTGGGCACTCAGCAATGTTGCAAGTGTTCATTTGCCACCAGCCCGAGGGACCGCCCCGAGTCAAAGTGCTGAAGGAATTTTTCACCAGCAAGGCTCTACCTGAAGATCAGAGGAGCAGAGCCAAGGAATCAGGTTTCCTCACCTCTAACTGCAATCTGCTTTGAGAGGCAAAGCACTTCTGAGCCTGGCCAAAGCTCTTTACAGGCTAAACCAGGACTCCTGAGCTTAAATAATGGTCATTGATGGTATATAAAGGGTTTCCTTTCACTTTTCTTTCACTGAGCTTGGTGCTTGAGAGGACAAAACTGAGCATTTAGGATCACCGTAAGCAGAACAACTTTGCATACAAGGAGCTTAAATGATTTCTTGTACACAGCCACAGGGCAAGACACAATGATTATACCAAACAGCTTGGCATTTTCCCTCATCTCTTCTGTCTTAATAAATCAATAATGTGGAATGCAAAAAGTCCAGAAGGCCCTTGTCAGCTAATCTCAGCAGACCCTGTCTCTGGCCACATCCAGACCAGCCTTACCATCATGGGATGACCACAACATGACTTTGTGGCTGCTCTGCAGAGTCCCAAACTACAGACACAACCACAGGGCAGTCCTGTTCATGGTTCTGAGCAAAACCCAGACACACACAGTTCCTCTCAGGACCAGTCCTGGAGACTGGTCAGTCAGAATCGAGGCTGCCATCTTTTTGCAGGGCTTACTTAGGCAAAGCTCTGTTACATACCTCATGTGGCAAACTGGGGTGTCCCACAGCTAGAACCCAGGAGAAGACAGCCATGGGCCTGAAGGAAGACAGCAGGATCTGCTTCACAAGCCCATGATCCCATGTGAGCCTCTTCCTTTGAGCTGCCACCACAAATCCAAATAAATCCAAATAAAGCCCCAAAATGCCTGATCAATATTCGATCAACTGTGCCCAGCACAGTTCAGCTGCTTTGTGACGATCATGTAGCTCCGTTACCAAAGGTTCTGTCAATATGCTGGCAAGCAGCAAGAAAGTCAAATTAGTTCAGTTCATACATATTTTAAGTACCATGACCTACATTATCAAGCTCAGGCTTCAAATATTTGTAATGGCACAATTAGCCCCAGGCACATTATCTCACTAGTATCAGCAACTGTATATATTTATCTACAAATCACACAGAGGGGTATTAAATGTTGCTGTCACTGTTGTCAGGGAAACAAACTTCTTCTAAATTTTTAATTTTTTAATTTAAAATGCTGTGTTCTAAGCAGGGATAGTCATTAAAATTGTATGAAGATAAAGGAAAAACAAAATCTGGTGTATCTACCTATGGCAGAATTGATGTACACTGTAATTACAGCAGGTTACTGAGGGAAAAATGGAACTTTCATGCAAGACTGTGGTTATGAATGTTTCTGCACATTACTTATGATTACTGTTGCTTAAGAAGAAAAAATAAGTTATTGTGCATGTGTAAATTCTTGTTGAAAATTGTAGATTAGAATACACAATTTACCTTGTGTACTGCAATTTTAATGTAAATACTAAGATCATCACCATAAAAATGGTTACTCAGTAGAGACAGACTTACAATTACATAAATGGTAATTTGTGTAGTAAGATGTAATAACTGATATACTAATTTAGTACTTTAACAGAATGGGTGGTACAGAGAATGCTCCCTCTTTGAGCAAATATCTTCTAAAGCCTCCAGAGATAGACTATCATATCTGCAGGGAAAATTGCTGCAATGTCTTGTCAAGGCATTTCTGTAGAAGCAAAAACAGGCAAGAGTAAGAGGAAAATAACATAAGGTAAGACAGCCAGTCACCAGCCTTACAGACCCTAGAATTACTTGTAATCTATGTTTCACTGAGCAAGAGACAATACATATAAATATTTTGTGAGTCCACTCCTCCAAAAACCTGGATGCCCAAAGATTTACCATCCTCTGCAAATCCAAACTCACTGCCACATTCTCTCCACTTTCCATCTCCTTGTGCTAAATCACATCCAGAGTTTACTTTTCAAATTAATGTGGTCTGTGTAGTCAGAAAATGATGCTGTGTTCCCATTCCATATTAGAGCAGTGCAGGAAAAGATAAAAATGCCAGTGCAGAGCTGGGAGAAGAGGTGGGCAGCACTTGTCCCAGGGCTGCCTGCACCCTTGGGGTACTCCTCACCATCTGGCCAGGACTCTTCTTTCCATGCCATGCAGTAAAGGAGCATTTGGCAACAGAGTCAGAAGGGAAGTTTGTTTTTCTGCTTTTCCTGGCCTTGTTTGTGTTACCTGAGCTAATGGCTGGCAAGGAGGGGCTCTCTGGGGTACCCCACGTAGCTGCAGAAATCCTGGCTTTGATTTCTCAAACATGCAAACCATCTGTCAACAGCTCCCACACTGGGAGCACGGGCAGGGGGATGCCTTGGAGCCTTTCAGTGCTCTTGTGTCCTGGCATGGCCCTCTGGAACCTGGATGTGCCCTTACCCAGCCCTGCACCCGGGCTGGTCCCACGTATGCACAGTCACACGGCCAGACTGGCTGCTGGGGGACGTGCCCAGAGCTGGGGGACGTGCAGGGGAGCTTGGCTAAACCCAAGAGCCCTCCTGCAGCCAGCCACTCCAGTCTGCCCAGTCCACTCCAGGCCCCTCTGGTGCCACCAGCACCATCACCCTGCAGCTGCACTGAGGTTAGAGAACTGGAGGAGTTTTTTATAATTATCAGTTTTGGATTTGGCCTATGGCCTGTTAACATGGCATACAATTCTGCTGCTTTCCACTCACAGGCCCTTTATTCTTTTTCCTTTTTAGAGCTGTGAATTTGTTTGGTTTTCTCTCAAGTCTCTCCCTGACTAAGAGACCTAACAACATCAGTTCTTGGACATTTTTGTAATGGGGTTAGTAAATCAACATAATCTACGCCATTAGCTGCAGATTTAACCCCTTGGTGTGTCAATATGTTCCCAGCTTCAGTGACTTCCACTTGATGGAGTTGGAAAACCCTTGATGTTTTGCACCAAGGGGTTAATTTGAAAAGGGACGAGAGTTCAGTTTCTGTTACAAGCTTAGGTTCAATAATAAGGGAATCGCAACTTTAGGTTACCTGGAGACCAACCAGTGTAAAATTTTCCTTGAAGGTGTATTTCTGTATGAAGGTGAAAACAGGGGGACATCATAAAGCTGGAGGAAGAGAGAGGAAATACAAAACAAATGGGTACTTCAGGTCCCTTTTTTTTTTTTCCCCAGATACTGCACATCTCTGCAATATGTAAGGGAACAGTAAAATTGCACAAGGCATTGAAAAGGGATGAAAATTACATATGCCTTTAATAAACAAGACAAATGCAACTGAAAAGTGATTTACTTTAAAAAGGACTTGAACAAAGGAACCAGAGGAATGGAACATCATTGTAACCTGCAGAGAAAACACAGAGCAGCTCTTTCACCATGACTTGTGGGAAATGATAGGAAGTTAGCAGTGAGTCCTGAGTCTCATTAAGCAGGATAACCTGGGGAAGGGGTGTTAACACATGGCTGTTGGGGTGCCCAACTGGCACCATCACCTTTCTTGGTCCCCTTTTGCCTCTACCATCCTGCCACCACTAATTTCTTGCATTTTGAATGGGTACCTGCCAAGGGAAGAAAAGTGTCTACTTGAATGGTGGATATTGGCCAAAGTACAGAAAAAATAAAAGGCTCGTAAAACAAATCAGTTATTTTAAGTTCAATGTATCTTGTCCTGGTTTTGGCTGGGGTAGAGCTACTTTTCTTCCTACAGGCTGGTACAGTGCTGTGCTTTGGATTTAGGACGAGAAAATGTTGATAACACACAGATTAGCTGATGCTGAGCAGTGCTTACACTAAGGCAAGGACTTTTCTGCTTCACAAAGCACACCACCATGGAAGAGGCTGGGAGGGGCACAAGTGCTTGGACAGCTGATCCCAGCTGGTCAAAGTGATATTCCAGATCACATGGTCCAGCATAAAACTGGGGAAAAGCTGCTCGGGAGCCACTGCTTGGGAATTCGCTGGGCAGCACTCAGCAAGCGGTGAGCAACTGCACTGTACAGAACTTGATTTGTGTATTCAAATTACTTTTTCATTACCATTATTACTACCTCTTCCATTTGTCCTATTTCAATCTACAATTTTTACTTTTTTTTTTCTCAAATCTCTCCACCATCACACAAGGGGTGGGAAGTGAGTGAGCTCCTGTGTGGTATTTACTTATCTCTCCAGTTAAACCACAACAGCACCTTCCCAGAGAGAGATTAGAGGTTAGGATTAGAGGTTGATTAGGATTAGATTGGAGGTTAGGATTTTTCCTTTTATTTTTTCTTTCTCTCAGAGAGTTTTCTCCCATTTGTTGCCAAAGAGATGGGAACGATACTTAAGAGAGAAAAGATGTGGCCAAGATGGGGTAAGGGCTCTTAGCTGGGGGCTTTCTCTTGGGAAGGGCAGAGATACCCGAGATTTTTGCAGGGGGATGAGGGGCTGGGCTTAGCTCCTCTCTCGCTTTCACTCTTGGGACTGGAGGTGAGACAGTGCTGCTGTTGATGTGGGGACAATTCACTGCCACTGCAGAGTTCCGTCCTTCAGTGCTTCTCCTACCGTGAATGAGGCTTTGCTCCTAAGATTGGCCATTGAACCAGTACCTTTTCAGCATATGGGAAGGACTCTCACCATCTATTCGGGTGCCTCAGGGGAGAACCCTGAATCCCAACCCCTTCCCCCCTCCAGAGGGAGCATCTCCTGGCTGTTTGCAAGAGCCTGGCTGTCGCTGCCCAGCCCCGCTGGCTTTTTTCTGCTGCTGCTTTGGGGTTTTTTTGCTAGACTTGAATCCAACATCCCATGTCCGCCAGGCTCCTGATACTGCTTCGGAGTTTATGCTACACTTCATTTGCCACCCTGGGCTGTGCTCACATCTGGTGTTCCAGCCTGCTGCTCCAAAGTTCCTGCTAGAGTCTATCCTGCCATCAGGATTGGCAGCGGGACTGGCTGCACCCCACACGCCCCTGTGAGTTTGTAAAGGAAATCCCTTTTCCATCTCCCCTGCTGGTCCGCCCACATGGAGACAGCGCCCCCTGCAGGTGCGGGGGAATCATCGCACCTGCCCTGCCTGGCCGGGAGCCAGCAGCGCCCCTGCCGGCTGTGCCCGGAACTGCACCACAGGGGAAAGTGCCTGCAGCCCCGAGAGGCTGGGACTGCGATTGTGCTGCTGCTCGGTGCTGCTGGCGTTGTTTGTCTGCCTTGTCTATATTTATATATTCTAGTAAAGAATTGTTATTCCTTTTCACACATCTTTTCCTGAAAGTGTCGCACTGCGACATGAAATAACTCACACATTCACGCTAGATGCAAAAGAGGGAAAGAAGAGCAAAAGGGGAGAACTTTTTTTCTGACCTCGCAATATATAGAATTCCAAAAGTGGCAGTGGATTGGAGGATGAAATTGCCACCTCTCCAACCACACTGGTCAAACCAAGAGTCCATCAATTCTCTCCTCCCACAAAGAAGAATGCAAAATAATCATTATTTACATGAACAGTGTGAGAAACTCCAATAGAAATATGTAAACATCAGAAGGCATAGAAAACTTTTAGAAGAACTTTAAAACTTTCAAAAGAACAGGGCGACATGAAAACCTTGTAATTTCAAAGTTATAATAACTTGGAGGGAAGGGGATCGCATTTTCTATTCCAAGGGAGCTTCCCACCTTCCCTGGCAGACACCTGGTCCTTTAAACCAGGACAGATACTTATCAAGAAATTTCTAGCAGAGAGCTCTGTGCAGCCTTAATAACCACAGCCAAAGTCTTCATGCCTGGATAATAAATCACTTAACCCAAGAAAGGTCTCTTGTTGCTGATTTTCCAGAGTATCATCAAGGCAATCTCATGTAGCAGCCTTGTCAAAGGTAATTCAACAGTCTTCAAAATGGTATAGTGAAAATTATTATGTGGCTTTTGTCCTGCAGTGTGCAGGATCCCAGATAAGTGCTAATAATAAACAGGCCAAAATTTTCCTTGTAAAATCTCATCATGCTTTTAAAGGCCCGATTACTCAATATGACTTTTAAATTCCACCCTTGATTTAATTCACACAGAATGAAATAAATGTTGCCAATACACCCAGCAGAGTCCCAGTCCCCTAAAACCCTGTTCCATCACTACAAAAGAACAGGGGTAGTGAAATCCCCTTGCATATGAAATGAGCTGTGCTGATAGACTTGACAAATTTGAGCAATTCTGTGTCCATTCAGTAAATAATGTTATGCAAATGTTAAGTTATCACAGATTAAGAAGTTTGTGATACCTTTGTTTTTCGAACAATCACTTGGTTTTGTTCTGTTTGTTTGGTCTGGGGTTGTTTTTCTTTTATTTTCTTGCAACTTTTTTTGCATACTTCCATTCGCCATTGCCTTTTCTAACAACACCAAGAACTCACACAATAGACACAGCCAGAGTCTGGCATATAATTAAGATGTTAAGAGGTAACTTCATTTGGGCACATAAACCTGAGCACCTGCTTATGCAAGCAGGTGCCAGAATCAATACGCTCAGGCAGCTTGGAAGCTTGTCCAAGGTTCTGATTTTACACATTGCTCAGCAACCTTTCTGTGTTGGAGCCCAGAGGGTGTCTGCTGTACCTCCTGGAAGCACTTGCTTCCCAGAACTGGCATGTTCTTTTATCCACATTGCATTAATGAACACTCCCAAGCTCAGAACAGTACAGATCTGAACACAGGACAGACTGAGATATGTGTTTAATTGTTCACATCCTCTTATGCTAATGCCTCTGCATTGTCCAGAACTCTTCTCCTGTTGCTCAGCTACTAAAATAATGAGAACTGGAGGTGGTTATGAATGAAAATGTGCCATGGTTTGTTTTTTCAGCAGTAGAGCATTGCCTTCTTCTCTTGAACTCAATGAGAAAAACGATTCGATACACACGTCATTGGTTTCCACAGAACAATTCTTGAAGCTCTCATTATCAGTAGATTCATTTTGCACTTATTATCAGCATGCTACTCTGCACCATGGAAAGGAGTCATTTGCAAACCATACATCTCCAAGGTATTCACATTTGGGAAATAAAAACAACCATGATGCAGAAGTCCTGAAAACACACTGATTTCCCAGGCAGAACAACGACACCACCATTAACGATTTTCACTTGCTCATTTTTGAGATTCTGATTTCTGTTGTAATTCCCAATACCAAAAATCAAGGACACCAATTTTTGAGAACACAACTAAAATGTGGCTTCAGTTGATGATCTCTGATCCATGCCTTTAAGGAAAAACAGGAGATCAGAACAAGTTATCAGAAGATGGTAACTACCATTTGTCATATAATAAAGAATTTGCTTTCTCTTCAACTCTTCCCTGCACATTCTTATAAACCATCTGTAAAATAAGACTACAGACAGGAAGTAATTGAAAACTTACAAAGAACGAGAACAAGCCACCCAGACAAAACTGTCATGAGAAGATAGAAGCAGCTAGCAAAAGAAACTGAGGACTTTGAAAAAGTCTGTATACTTTTTTCTTAGACCTATTTCTTTTTCTGAGACCAGTTTCAAAAAACAACCACCAAAGTACTGCCAAAACTTTGTGTGAGAGCAAAACCTGTGCTACATACTCCAGTGTCAGCATAACTTCAGAGAAAATTGTCAGTATTTATAAAGAAAAAGTTTCAAAGAAGAAAAAAGATACAGGGTTTCCCATGCTGCCACTTGCATTTTTGCTTCTAAGACTTGTTACACACTGCAAACATGAGACTAAAGTTTCTGGTCCAAAATCTTGCCTCCATTTTGTCAAACATTAATGTTCACCCTTAATATGGCTTCCCAACACATTCCTTCTAAAACTCAATTTCAAAAAGACAAAAGAACAGTACTGCTTGTGATCAGGTATTTTCAGCCAGTTGGATAAGCACTTTTATGGATTTAACTGCACTAGATAGGTGGCATAAGGAAGTTTACCTGTTTCCCACACAATTCATTTTCAGGTCACAGTTCACTTTCCCTACCTGTTTCTTTCTCAAGTTGCAACAGGGGAGGTCTAGATTAGATATTAAGAAATACTTCTTTGGTGAAAGGGTAGTCTGGCATGGGGACAGGATGCCCACGGAAACGGTAGAATAACCAGCCTTTGAAATGTTCAAATAAGGTGTAGATGTGGCATTTGGGGACATGGTTTATTGGTGACACAGTAGCTCTGGTGTAATGGTTGGACTTGATGATCCTAGAGGCCTTTTCCAACCTTAATTGATTATATTTTATGATATCTTTGTTCCTAATCAACTTTGTTTTCATTGTATTAGGAATAAAAAGGTACATCTACAGCAGCATTCTGGTCTGCCACCAATAATAACAAAGCACTCTCTTAAAATAATAAAACAACAATTTTTAGAAGTGGCAGGATGCAGTATATTAAAAAAATTCACTTTACAGATTTGCCAAGAAAATATATCTTTATCAGACTTTAAGCTTTTAACTGGTTTGGGGCCTGTACAACTGCATTGATCTTAATTGCTCATGAAGCCTGTCCTGCAAAGGAATATCTTCTATTTCCCATTATGAAGGTGGAAGACAGAAAGTTTTTGCTCTTTAGTCTATCAAACATATTTTTTTTCCAGAATCTAATGAAACACAGAGGAAATAAACCCAAGGATGGACATAAGAATCTTGCAAGTTAAAAATATATATTTTTTTTCCAATTCTGGGGCTTTGGTGAGCTGGGAGCATATAAAATGTTGAGCTTTATCACAGTCTAATACAAACCTATTTCTTATTCCCACCTACAGGAGCAAGGAGATTGCCAGGAGTCATTTATCAGCAGGGCTTTGAGGGCTGCTCAAACTCTTGCCTATGAGCAGCAGCATATTGAGAGGAAAAGCACTTCCAGTTAAAGGAGACCAGGGTCAAAACCAACAACAAGGCTTTCCTCAAAGTTTTTTTGCATTTAATCATGTCACACAGAAAAAAAAAAAAAAAAAAAAAAAACAAGCACCATCTCCAGTGTGGTTTTTAGTCTTTTTTGGTGCAACCCTATTGATGAAAAACTGCTGTAGGCTCAGCAAGGATATGAGCCAAGTGGTTTGGTGACTTTAATGGAGGCATGACTTCAGTTGCATGGGTAAGTGTGATAGCCCCATTATAGTAAAGTACTTAAACACACACTTTGCTTGAAATATATATATAGGACTGATACATAAGTTAGATTTTACTTGAGGACATTTCTCAATTACTTAGGCACTTGGAAAAAAACCACCACCCATACCAGGCCTGAAAATAACTTTCACAATGTTGTTGAAAGTGTCAGTATGTTGAAAATAAAATTAATGGATAATTTTAGAGCTTGAGGATATCTACAGAGAAATGCAATTGGAACATCTTTAAAATGGCTAGCTATATGCATTTCAGCTTCTATTGAAAACTCCTCATGAAGTCTGAGTTTAAAGACTGTAGGTTATAAACAGCCATCATATTTTTTACTGATGTAATTATTCAAAGATGCCTCCTAGCTTAGCCTGAGCTTGCCATCATTGATTAAACTCTGGATACCAGTGAAAGATAGGTAAAAAGGTGGGAAAAAGTGGTAGCTGGGGGTTGTGGTCCTAATCTCATGCTTACATTTGCTACATTTTAACTTGATGACATTGTAAATAGAGTGATTAATTGACCTTTGTTATTTGCAATGTACACATTTAACACTGCAGGTCAGATAAACGAGACAACATAAATTAACCATCTTATAGGCAAGTTTACACCACTGGAACATCTGGTCCTGAATCAATTTGTACTGTTGACAGGAATCTAGTACAAGTCTTCTTTTAAATTCAAGTGAAAAAAAATTAATATTAAAATTTTTCACTTGACTTAACTCTTTATCACTTTGAGTTTTTCTTAACACGTTCTCCAAATCCAAAGTGACACAAAATACCTCTAGGAGTCCTGTTCGCTTTTGCCTTTTCATAACCAGCATTCACCACGTGGTGCAATGGAGTTCTGCTTGGCACACTGGTAGTTTTTCAGGGAAGACAACTGCAGGAAATGGGTTTACCAGTGCAGCAGAAAAAGCAATTTACTGTTTTTGGCCTGCTAGGTCCTTTTATAGAAGTGGCAGACAGGAAATAATGCTCTACAGTTACACAAAATCATTTTTGTAAAGACTCTGAGGCATTAATTCTTTATCATACCTCATTGCAATGAGGTAGGAAGGGGAACAGGCCAAGGGAGAAGGAGAAACAGAATAATCAGTGGCTTAGAAGTGAGATTCAGAGCCATTTATTTATCATCCCTAATTTCTGCCTCTGAAGCACTCATATAGGCATCAGAGCAAGACAACATGCACTTACCAGTCTTCCATTAACCTGCTGCAACAACAAACTCCAGTTACTCAGTTCACCATAGGAACCCAGCAAGCACCCAACCTCCACTTTCTGATCTGGGAAGCACAAGCAAAGCCAAAGGGCAGAGGGAAGAAGGAAGGGAAGACACAGCTTTGTGCTCAGGAGGATGAAATGTGCACAGAGAGAGCCTGGACAGGTGTAATAAAGGCACTGGGCAGAGCAGGGATCACAAGGTTGGGTCCTTGCCAGTGATCAAGCACAGGCAGTTAATGCTCCAGTGCATGAAGAAGTCCAGGAATGTCCAGGATCCAGTGAAAAAAAACCAGTTTGGGAATCAACAGGTTTGATCGGAATGCTTAGCTTCCCAATTGAAGCATTAAGATACTTGTCAGAGCCAGATAAAGTCAGACATATTCAAAGGCAATAAATCCTACCCTACTAATAATAGGGCCCAGAAATTTTACCCCAACTTTTGCTTTTCCTGAAATGAATTAAAATTATGAAAATACTCTCAAAATTTAAATCATCCATTCTATTTTTTTTTATTTCTTTAAAAATTTTAATTGAAGATGCTTATTGTGGCAGGCTATACTTAGTAATGGAACCCAGTTATCTTTATACATCAACACAGAATCATAGAAGGTCCTGGTTTGGAAAGGACCTTAAAAGTCCTCTAGTTCCAGTGCCCCACCACAGGCAGTGACACCTTCCTGGTGTTTCTCATCAGATTTCTCACAACCCCATCCAGCCTGGCCTTGAGTACCTCCAGTGAAGGGGCTGCCCACAGCTTCTCTGTGCAACTTGTGCCTGTGCCTCACCACCCTTATAGTCAAGAATTTATTCCCAATATCTAATAAAACCAGCTCAAGGCCATTCCCACTATTCCTGCATGCCCTTGTCTCTCTCCAGCCTTCCTGCAGGCTCCCTGTAGGTATGGGAAGGGGTTCTAGAAGGTCTTCCCAGGCCACCAAATCTGTCAAGCATGATTTGTCTTCAGTGAAGGCATATTGGCATTACCACATTATTTAAATTACCACATTATTTACCATGAGCCTTAGCACAGTTTCCAAAAGGACCTGCTCCATAATCTTGCCAGGCACTGAGGTAAGACTGACTGACCTGTGGTTCCTTGGGTCTTCCTCTTTTCCCTTTTTAAAAATTAGGGTTATGTTTCCCCTTCCCCAGAGTGCCATCACTTCTTAAAGATGATGAATAGTGCCTTAGACACTTCCTTGGCCAGTTCCCTCAGGACCATCAATGTATCATATTAAGTGTAAAACACTGCTGTTCCTATAATTTAGGTCATGAAATAAAAATGCCACCAGTGTTGTTACTTTAGGTTTTAATAACAATTTTCAATGACATTAAATAGTTTGATTACCACAACCTACCAGTGGTCAGTGATGTCAACTCAGAAAAAATGCTTCACACTCTGAACAAATGGCACACAAAACTTACCTTTCATTATGCATTTTAATAAATGGAATTAAATTCTGATTTTTATACAACCAATTATACATTAACATGTACATACTCAAGTCCAGTCACACTGTATACATATTTTTGAATCTGCAGCAATATAAAATGAGTTCTACCCGTATATACATGTGCAAGTCTGAATAAGTCCTGAGTCATTTTAAAGTACTATTATTTAAATCCTGTAAATTTTAACTGATGCAAATAAACCTCAGGTTTTACAACTATTGTGAAGAAGCTATTTAAAAAACAATATATAGCACTTTGCATCAGCTTTATGCATAGCTATGAGCTCTGTACAGTGCAGAGTTTCCATTTCCAGTCCGAATGATTACGAAATCTGAAAAGATGCTGACCATGTTATTCGGTAACTATTGCTTCCTTTGCTTCTTTATTAATGGTGAATGATTTGTTCAGCCTCCAAACAACCAGGTGTGGAGGACTCTGACAGGGTTTAAATTATATTCTTTCTTCTGCATATATTTTTGTAAGCATTCAAGTTACCCAGGCCCTTTAATTCTTCTGAGAAAAACTATACAATTATACAGTCAATACTCAGTGTATCTAGAAGGGAAAGAAAACGAAACAACAGTGGAGTATGATCCTTAAACATGACACTATGCTATAAAGAAACAAAAGAGGAACTGTTCTTTAAGGAACAGCTTGGACAGAAACCAAAAGGCCATTCAGAAACCCTCTGTCAGCATGACACACTGCCATGGTAAACATGAGATGCTCTTGAACGGCCAGAACAAATTATCTGAGCAAATGGGAAGGAAGCACTGCTGCCAAGAAGGGGATCCAAACTCATTACAAGAGTCAGAATCTTTGTACAATATTAACAGACCAACTAACACAAAAATGTCTGTGTACCCCATGCCAGGAGAATGCAGGCACTAACTTGGGAGCTGGTACAGGACACAGGTTAGTGTGGGGGCATGGCTGTCTTGAATTGGCGCTGTTTGGATGCAACTTTCCAGGTGTGGAGGAGACACTTTTTTTTTTCTTTCCCTCATTCCTCTCACGCAAAAGTGAAGGCACCACTCCAACTATACTCCTCCAGCATAAGGATCCTGGCCCAAAACTTAGCTGGTCCCATGGCTGCTGTAGTCAAAAACGCCTTTCCTGAAGAAGGGTGAAAATTCACAGATGGTGTATTTTGACAACGTTAGCCCCACTTTATCAATGTTCAGTGGAGATGATGGAGATTTCAGCATTGCAGAGAAAAAGCTCCTGAGGTACTTCTGTGGAATGAAATATAAAATGTCATAAGGTTTACTTGATCAAATTTATTACAGCCATTTTGAAAAATTAAACGAACAGCAAAAAATCCCAAAAACATTTCTATGGGATGTGAACAGTCCTTTCAATAACCATCAGCATTTATAAAACAGTCTACTGAAATGTCTGTATTAAGCTCAGGAAAAGCAGAAAATAAGTATTTTCCACTTCCTTCTTACGCCCAGCTTGGCAACTCTTTTATTCTGTGGTTGCATGATGCTTCCTAGTTTATTCTGCAGTCATGTAGTCATGACGTGTTAATACTATTGTCTAGCATTACCAAACACAGCAGGTCCAAACCTCAGATCCATGTTGCAGGATATTCACCACATATGGACACAAAAGGATTTTAAAAATCTTTCCCTCAAAAAACTTCCACAATCCTTGCATTGATTGGGGTTTGTTTCAATGACATCTATCTGCAGAAAGATTTGCATGAATTCTATATTATGTCAGAGCCTACCAGTATCTTTTCATTGAGTTGCTCTCAAAATTTCCTGTTTTTTTTTTTTTGGGGTTTTTTTTTGGTTTTGTTTTGTTTTGTTTTGTTTTGTTTTGTTTTGTTGTTTTTTGGGTTTTTTTCTTCCGTTTGGTTTGGTTTGGTTTGTTTTTTTTTTTTAGGTCTTACTAATGAGAAGCATATGGGAGACACTTCCTTCACTTCCTTCCCTTCCCGTAAGTTAATATTCAGCAACCACTGTGCAAATTGCAGTCACATTTGTACCTAGAGAAACTGGGGTATGTACTTTGACACAGTTAGTTTTCACACACCTGAAAAAGCTTCCATTATATATGAGTTCATTTGGATGCAACTTTCCAGGTATGTGTGATTTAATAACGTATAACATTTTATAACTTTTGAACAAAACACTAGGTAAAAGGTTTGATCAGATAGATACTACAAATACATCCAGTGTCACCCAAACACCTGCAAGGGAAAACTCATCTGGAGCACAGGGATAAACTCCTTTTCTGTACTACAGACTGACCACAGAAAGAGATAACTTTCAAATCATTCACTGGTCTTCAGTTCCATGGGAAATACATTTGCAAGCCAGAAAAGCACATTCTCCTCTGAAGAATACAACATTTAGTTATTTGAATGCAGCAGCTTTGGGGTCATAGAAGTGCTTTGTTCAGGAAACTGTCCTAATTATTCACTCCTTTCTCAAGAACAATTCCTCCAAACTATAACAATCTGCTATCTTTTTAAGAAACCAGCTGTTTCAATATTACAGAAAGAAGGAGAACAAACAAAAAAAAAAGCAAACAACAAAAAAAAAAAAAAGCAGCTGAGACAAAACCTATTCTCTTGGCAGAAACAGTGAAACTTTCTATTTCATTCAGATCTGCCACAGGTTGTATTAATGTTCATGAAAAAAATTCATTACAAAAATGCCTTCAAGATGAACTGCAATAGACTAAGAGGTAATTTAAAGTGAGAAACAGAGAAACATTTTTCATAATTAGTTCTCAAAGGAGGCTTCTTTACAAAAAGTCCCAAACCAGTAATTCCTGAAGGATGAATATGGTAGAAAATCAAATGTAAAACATAGCATTCTGTTAACGTTTTAGCACTGTGCTGAAAAGTTACTGCAATAATTCTAGTTTATGACTACCAAAGGCTCAAAGGTACCAAAATACCTCACTGGACACATCAAAAAACCTACTGCATTCACCTTGATATGTATGGCCAGGTAATTGACTGTGATGCTTTTTCTTTGAAGCCATTACTCATTGTTTTGGCATGATAGCTCTAATGGCAAAGTAAAAAATCCCTCTGCTCTAAGCATACACTTATGTGACACATGAGGAACAGCAGGTACACTTCTTTTCCACATCTGTGCTCCAGAGTTGATGAGTGAATATCACAGATTCTTTGAACACAAAAAAGATCCTTGGGAAAATGGCAACAAGCAGATACTAACAGATAATGATGGAATTAATTTTGTATGAAGGTTTCCTGCCATATGGCTTGACATTATGTGCTCTTCAACAACCACCTCTGAACACATTAGCCATCTTATAAAACCCAGATCTGCATTTACCCTGTTTGCAATGCTGGTGTGTTAATACAGCCCAGAGCTGCTGTGTCCTTGACACAAAGAAGCTGTTGCTTCATCGAAACACAGGCTGCTCTGCCCAAAGATGCTGGCTGGGAGTGTTCCCCTGTAGTGAGGAAACAGTGACTGATGGCAGAAGTGCTCACATCACAAGCATTGATCAAAGAGTTGTGGCAGGGCACTACAGGGAAGGCTGTTCTGTCCTGTTGGCTGCAATGGACAGCAAAATGGAAGAAAGTGACAGGAGAAAAAGAAGAGTGATCCTTGCAATGTATAGAAAGATGCTTCCCAAATTCAGATGTGACAAGGAGAGGATAAGAGTCACAGCAAGCTGGGAGAGGGGCAGGAGCACATCAACACCAAGTGCCAGAAATGACGAAAAGTTCCTTAGAGATCCAGAAGAGATTCAGCATGGACTTTGTTGCAGCCCAGGAAGCCACTGCAAGCAGCTGGAGTAGGAGCAAGGCTGGAGGAAAGGATCTCCTCTGCCAGCACTCCGTGGACAGGAGGACAGCTGTTTTCATATCTTTTGTATTAAAATCCAGTTCCAGCAGCAGATACAATTTTTGTCTATTTACTGTCTATTTTGTCATAACCCTGTTGTGTCTAGAACTCTTTTGCTGTGTCCTTGAAAAACAATTTCTTAGCAGAGATTGTCAAGCTCAGGATACCTTCACAGGTCCAAATTTTATATATATTAATGATGTGATTTCCTACTGATAGCAACATTGTCCCTGGCATGTAAATTACTGTGTAATAGCTACTAGGTTTGTATGATTATCTAGGAAAGAAAAAACTAGTTAACTGCCAAAATATTCCAACACGCTTAGTTTTATTACTCATTTTTGTTTGTTAGACTCTGGCCATTTGTTCTGGATTATTTAGTCTAGTAATCAGTGTTCTTCCAAATGCACTTTGGAGTTTCATTTCACTAATAGCATCTGACCTGCTATGCTGCTGGTTTGCTGGAAAATATCCTAATGATACATTTGTAAATGGCTTGGTGTGAGGGCACAAGACCTGGCACTGTAACAGAGATATAAAATGGGCAACTCATACATCGATCATGTTGGTTCTTCTGGCTAAACACACACTCTCAGGAACACCAGCTTAGAGAACGGAAATACTCTGCATGTACAAAACAAGGATAGAAAGCCAGGTGAAAAACTAATCCAAAATAGGAAAAGCAGTGGTGTTTGCCCTCTCTGAAGATAATGCAACCTTCAGGCCCTCTAACTTAAAATTTATGACAGCTGTACCTGCAATTTTTAACTCTGCAAATGAAACTAAATTGGAGAAAGTAGTATGAGGCCCAAAGGCTTTTCTTTCTTTACCTAGTCTGAGTAGTTTTTTCTCCCTTTTAATTATAGCAAAATGGAAACCATTTAAAAAGCTTATTAAAAATCATTTTAATAGGGTTCACCTTTTTAGCAATAAGCCAGTGCTCATCTTGTGCTCAATTCATCAGCACAACAAAGTCATTCTAGTCATTTTTGCACTACTTTGTGATATGGGGATTTCATAATTTTATACATTTTAATATAAAGCCATAACTTAATTTAAAGTTATTAAAGTTACTACAATCAAAAAGCTTTCTGAAATGTGAAAGTCTTCTTATCATACTTTCAATTGTGGCATATTAAAGAGTAATTCAGTTCAGTGACATTGTTCTCCTAATCCATTACTAACAGTGATAGCCTCAGAGACCAATAGCAGAGCTTAGCAAGAATTGGATTTTTTCATTAAAATTTGGTGTGTTTAAAAACTCATCAACTCTGGTACTTTCAGAAAGTAAAAACACTTCGAGCTTTTGTTTTCATACTGCTATTTCTAGCAATTTCCTAAAAAAAAGTCAGTGCTTAAAATACTTTAGAAGATACATTTTAAAATTGGTATTAGAAATACGACCTGCTAAAATATGCCAGAGCTGAAAGCACCAAAAAGTTTAATAAGATAAATTTTACAAGGCTTTGGGGACTTCTTTAGACAACAGTTCATTTCCTGTGAAACAATACCACCCTTTCAAGACCTACATGTCAATCAGACAGTCAAAAACTTTACCACAAGGTCACAGAAGATCACTGGTGACAGAGGCAGGACTAATTAACTTGATCATCTAATTTCTAACATAGGCTCCTCTCTCCCTTTAATATAGATGCTAGTTCCTCCCTGCACCAATCACATAATTATTCCGTTGACTAGTGTTAAGTGCTGCAGGCTTTAAATCAGATCTTGATTTGAATTATCCATAGAGCAAAGCATACACAGGTATCACAGCTCTTTCTATAGGATACAAATCTGATTACCAAAAAAACCCCAAAGCCAGACAGATTGAAGCAATATCCCCTCAGCCTAAAAACACATTATGTTGTAATTAGGTATTTGCACAGTCAGCTCTTCCCAAGAAAGACTCTAGCCCAAAGCAAGCAGACAAGCACGTGATTTGCTTACAATCTGTGACCACAAAAACAAGGATCTGTTTAAAAGACAAGGTATGCAAAGGGAGCCTGCTGGAATGCAGAAATGAGAGGGCATGTCCTCCTGCATTTGTCTCCTAAAAAGAAACTGTTGGGCACATGCAAAGGAAAATCAACATTTGGAGATCCTTCTCCAAATTAACCCATTTTCTTTATTTTGGACACTTCCTTTGAAGTGTTGAAAAGAAAAAAATTACTTCCAAGGTGGTTTTTCAAAATACTAAATACTGCAGAAATGCCAGCTATGGTGTCTAACTATATTCTACTGGCAAAAATAAAGCTGGGCAGAAATGGCACTGACAAGTAGTGGTGTCCCAGAGACTTCAGGTTGGTGAAAGGCCCTGCCTAGGGACATGTTTTATACAGAATGTGGCAAGAAAATATATAAGTTTCCAAGAAAAATCAGATTCAAACTTTTCATTGGATCTGCTTCTTTCTTCCTTGTGTGCTTTTTTTTTTTTTTTCCTTTTTTGGGTGGGTTTTTTTTTTTTTTTTACTGGCAAAGAAGAATTAAGACACTGTATAGAGAGGTAAGACTGGAATGTAGAAGATGGGAACTCATAGGAAAAGGGCACCAAGCTAAGCCAGCTCTGCTTCATCCAAGACATGCACTACATCTCAATCACCAACCAGGACTGGATTATCTGGGTCAGATATGGAAGACAGGGATAGCCATTAGCCACAACATAAAAAATTCAATTACAAACTGAGCTCCAAGGGAGCAGGTATTCTTATGAAAAATATCCCAACATTACATGCCTAGGCATATTCAAACTGTCCAAACTGAGGTATTTTGAAGGCAGTGATCCCAGCAGGCTCCTCCTACAGTTGCTATATACATTATATATATATATATATATATATATATATATATATATATTCTTCTAGTAAAGAACTACTATTCCTTTTCCTATATCTTTGTCTGAAAGCCCCTTAATTTCAAAGATATAATCATTTGGAGAGAAAGGAAGGTTCCCACCTTCCTTGGCAGACACCTGGCTTTTAAACCAAGACACTGGGGCATTAGGACTGAGTAATGGCTCGCTTAACGCTCTGATAGGTCTCCAAGTAGTTTCACGTCCATTTCTGGATTTATTAAATTTGAGCATGCAGGGAAAGAATTTGCAGATAGCAAGACTATAGAATGTGAGGTACCATTGCTTTGGAGGACAGCAATCCAAAATGATGGGGGACCATACCAGATTACAACTAATACCTTCACCTCCACCAATTCCAGATTCTGATCAATTCTCCACTCATCAGATATAACTTGCTCAGAAACATTTTGGTCTTTTGTGGGCTTTTTCTAATAAAGAAGACATGAAATTTCAATTATTTTCCCCAACACTTTGACATATATTGCAAGATATTATAAAGCATATTTGAGCAAAGTAGGTGAGCAGAACAGCATGTGATATTCAACATCACAAGTAATATTTCAGGCCCCTCAGGAAGTACCTAATGTCAGCTGTGGATCTGAACACATTTATCTCCTGCACATATCCTTAGGTCATTCTGTGTGGTTTTGATTTTTGTGTGTGTGTTTTTGTGGGAAAAAGACTTACTGCTTGGGAGACTACCTGATGCCTGAAGGCATTTCTGAGAGAAAATTTTGGTAATTATGACAGGATCACCTAGCCCATTATCTTCTGCTGAAAGACCCAGATGGCTGGGCTCTCCTTACAAAAAAAACCCTGCAAAATTAAGACACTGTGAAAGCTCTGCAAAGGTTCCTTGAGGAGCCAAATTTGACAACTGCCTCCAGAATGTGACTTTCCCTGGTGTCAGAGACCTTGCTCAAGTTGCAGACAATTTGTCTACGCAGTTTTTAGAAAAATAAACACAAAACCACATGTTTGAAAATGGTAATTCACCACTGCAATAGTCACATTGATGCTGGCTAATTTTTTGCCTGTTTTCTTTTATATATCCTCTGTATTTTTACACATTTATTTGTAGTTTTGTATCTTATTATTACATTCACAGCTAGTTTTCCCAGTACTCTTCCTTGCCCTAACAGGCAGGAAGACAAAACTCATTCCAAAGTCTCTATCCTGTCTTGGTTCTTCTTAGGAACCAAGGCCAAGAAAGAACTCTTTGGGACATATTTTCATAAACTAGTTCAGTTTACATCTAAGGGGGGGAGGATTTAGAAGGGGGGGAATTGCATTACCACTTGTGCTCCTAATTGGTGATTTTTATCAATTATGCTAATTTGCTAAACTTCTAAAAATGGTACTCACCCTGTGGGGGTGGGCTTTTGTAGACATTTTCCATACCTGCCCCTGGAGGCCTCCAATAAAGACCAGGCTTCATATTACCTCCTATACTAATATTATCTCAAGAGTGTGTATTGTTTCATGTATAGGTTCTTAAGGCATCAACATCATATTAATAGAGGGAGGAGTTATTTGCTTCAGGTTGGCAGGCATTAATTAACCTCATGGCTGGATGAACACAAACCAAGAATAAAGGATTGGCTCATTTTAATCAAACCCTTCCTGCTCACTTTGATTAGGTCTAATCAGAAGCAAGGCTTTTTAAAGGTAATGCCTAGTAGTCATCAAATAAATAAATAGACTGAGAACATCCCAATCAGTATCACCTTACCCTGTGTTTGCATGTCTTGCAAGTCTATGTACAACTCCAACACCCCTATCAATTTTCATCTAAGACAAATTCTATGTTGTGAGTTTCCCTGAACAGAAATAAAGCAAGTAGGGCATATTATACTAGGTCACTTTTTTAAAAAAATTACTAGCAAATATCTTGCAAATTTGACTATGACACAGTCAAACTCTTAACTTGTTAGACTGAAACTGTTAGCTAAGAAGCTACATGGGAGGAGACGAGATTGAAAGCTCCTACCAAAAATGTAATGTAGCTCTGTCCTGGGGTAATCCATAATGTTATTGTATTCCATATCTATCTGCAGCCTCCACAAAATTGTTACTGTACCCTACAAATGAGAACCCTGTTTGTGGAGGGGTTATTATCATGAGAGCTTTTAAAATTGTCACTTCAGGCAGCTTCCAGCTCTTTTGCCATGTGGTATTCACTTTGCAGGCTACCTGGTCTTTGTTCAAGCAAAGGCTTTCCTTCGCTTTTTGGGTTCTCTTTCTCTTTTCATTATTTTTTTCCTTGGCTCAGAGAGTTAGCCATTTTGAGTTGCCTTGGGGCAAATTCCACAGGCATCCACCTGCTGCCACTGAGCGGGGCAGCCCCACTCCAGCCCAACCTGTCCCAGCTCGTCAATGGCACCTGACCAAAGAGAGAGGACCACAAGTCATCCAAGCTCACCCAGACACCTTCCCTTTCCTGCCCTGTCATCTCTTGCCACAAGGAATGTGAAGTCCCTCTGTGAGTTCTAGCCCTTGATCCAGAGAATACCTGTCAGACCTCCTGTTGTCAGTGAGATAAGCAGTCAGTGGAGGTGGGCATGGGAGGACGACTGACACCACCTTTCCCTCTGTCCTTTGAACCAGAGTGCCATCCTGGGGGTTTGGGGATGTCCCCAGCATTTTCGGATCTCTCTTCATTCTTGGAGGGGTCCACAACTTTGCTGAAGTTGAGCAATGCAATGGACTATTAAAAACAACATTGAAAGCAAGGGATGGTGGGACTATCAAGCAGTGGGATCCGCATTTAGCAAAGACTACATGGTTAAATAACACCAGAGATTCCACTAACCAAGCTGGCCCTGCCCAATCCAAACCCCTGAGTACAGCAGACAGAGATAAAGTCCTCGTCGTGCATATGAGAGGTATGTTAGGAAAGACTGGATTAATTCTGCCTTGAGCAAAGGCAAGCCTATCCATGGGATTGTTTTTGCTCAAGGACCTGGTTACACTTGTTGGGTTAAGCAGAGGGATGGGGAAACATGTCATGCACCTCAGGGGAATTTGACTATGGGTGAAAACAGCCTGTAATGTTGGAATGTATCACTGGTTGCTGAGTGTCACTGCCACTGCATATTTTAATTACCGTGGACAATGAGAATGGACTTGTCCAATCATATCAGTCATGGAGCAAATGAACTCTGTCCATATCTGGGGGATGGTCACTGACCACTGAAATTGTATTTGTATATAGTTATATGTAGATATGTATAGATAGGTGTGTTTACAGTTGAAATGTATTAATTTGGGCATTAATCAGACAATATGGGATAAGGGGTGGAATGTCCTGCGGTAATCCACAATGTTATTGTATTCCATATCTATCTGTGCCCCCCAATATTGTTGCTGTATCATAAGACTACCAAAATGAGAACCTTGTGTGTGGAGGGTTCATTATCGTGGGTGCTTTTAAAACTGGCACTCTCAGGCAGCTTCCAGCTTTTTTTGCCATGGGGTATTTGCTTTGTGAGTTATCTGGTCTTTGTTTAGGTAATGGCTTTCCTTCCCTTTTGGGCTTCTCTTTTCTTTTTTTTTTTTTTGTCAGCTCAGAAAGTTAGGAGTTTTGAGCTGCCTTGGGGCAAATTCCACAGGCACCCTCCTTACAACACTCCTTTGGGCATGTTTAGAGGTACCTAAATGACTTTGGAACTAAGCAGGTAAGACTCAAGTTTCTTTAAGCAGCTAAATTGCACTAAAAAATACCAGGACTTAGATTTTTAGCCTCTTGGGAAAGTCTCTCTATGTTTTTCATGCACAGCCTAGTGCAGATTCCTTGAATCAAAGTTAGATTCCACCAGAGTTGTACAGGTAAAGCAGATTTTACCTCTATGTCTCCAGAAGTGCTTGAGTGACACTAAAATTTAATTTTACCCAAGGTGGTACTGAAATTTACTCAAATTCATATATCTTTTTGAATTTTCTTAATGTGCAAGCATTCTGAGAGATGCCAGTTATGATTCCAGGTGAAACTGCTCTCTCAGGTTTTCAAAACCCAAACTATTCATTATAGCTGTTTGGAGTATTTTTCTGTGCAAGTCTAATGGCATGAGCACATTATGCTGAATTACTATTATGCCACATCAATTGAATAAACTTCTTAAGTCAGTCTACATCCCAAATTACAGTCTTATTCTGCCTAATTTGTTTCAAATCCACAGGACTTCTTATTTCTTACAATGTCTGCATGGTAAAAGCTTTTATTTATTGGCTCTAGGCAGCTCTAATGAAAACTGAATTGTAGGCTAGCAGGGAAGCAAAAAAAAAGGCAGCAAGGGCTGTGATTTACAGGTGGTCTATCAGTGTGAGTCTTTGGAAAGTGAATGACCATTCTGAAAAGGATCAAAACAGACCTGACTAGTGAAGGAAACCAATCTCTTCTCCAGAGCACATGTCAGAACAAGTCCTGTCAAAATTTATTTAGAAAGAACAACAGGATTGAATTTAGCATGCATCCCTGGGCCGGTAGTGTGTGACAGTGTGTCATCTGCTGGAGTGGGCTTGGCAAACACCTACCAAACAACTTGACATGCTTTCCCTCTGCTTCCTCTGGTGAAATCCCATGCTGGAGGATGACTGATACTCTTGTTTTGGAAAGGGGTAGTACCAGATTCAACCCAGTGTCTTTGGCTGACCACTCCTTTTATTCATCTGCCCACATCTGTATGTGCATAGCCGTTAATGGAGATTGCAATGAAGGTACACAACTTCAAAACTTGGTTTGCAGGAGTATGTTGGGAAATTTATTCAATCCTGACAGCAAAACACATCAGGATGTGGAGCTAAACTGGAGCTCAAACTACATGCTGCCCCATTTTCTAAACTTACTAAATAATGTTAAATGTACCTCCTTATTTTCTGATACTCTGAAATATCTAAAAAGGAAAGGGAAAAATAAAAAAGCCTTTAAATTGCAAATCCTATTTAATTATTTGGTTGTAATGGAGACAAATATTTGATCACAAAAGATAATTTTTGAGGTAGGGTCCTGAAGCTATACCTAAAGAAAGAAACACTGAAATTTTTCTAAAGACATACGTGCATTATGCCAAGTTACCTCTAGTAAACTCTGTGCAAAGCAAGGCTTCAGAGCTGATTTTGAATTAGGCCCAGAGTTTGAGCAAATGAGACCACACTTTCCATTCCTTCTGCATTCAGTAGCCTGTTGAACCAGAGCTTAAAATTAACTCATCCAGAAAATAACCTCAGGCTATTGTTCCTTCTAAATGACCATCTTTATCATGTGTTTGATTACAAGAATAATGTCTTGCATTGTTGTGGGCTAGCTGAAGGTCTACAGTATTTAATCAAAGTAACATTTTATTGGTATGGGATCAACGGCTGACCTTTGCAAAGTTCTGCTTCTTTATATCTAGTGACTGTAACCAATAAGTAAAATTAATTTTATTTATTCATTTTTTTGAAGCCAACAGGGTCTCACACAGGAAGCAGAGCCACCCTAAAAAAGATTAAATGCTTTGCAGCTGAGAACTGCTGCAACTCCTCTTTTAGGGTTGATGCTTCAAAACCAGAAAAGCCATGTGCCTTGAGCTGCCCTAATGATGTGGTGACGGTGGGAACCTGACATGTGAACTTGCTCTCAGATGGCTAACTGCAAAGTCTGTCTTCCAGCAAGACTTCAGTGCTGTTCCTGAAAAGCAGTTATTTTTGGTTTTAAATTTTTCAGCGGTTACTAGAGGATATGAAAGGCACCTGGTGCAGACTGACTTTACCTAAATTAGAAAATGATCTATGACATGGATTTCATGTAACTGATATTCACAATAAGGGCCAGCCACACACGCTCTTCTCTTGTCTTTGTGGATGCATCTATGCTCTTTCCTTCCCTGATCCCTCTGTATCCCTATTCCTATAGTAGGAAATTAAAGCCATCACTCCAAGATATCACATTCTGTAGCTCAGACTATGGGTATGAAACAATCCAAACACCAACATTTGCAACGGTTTGCTTTTGCACCAGCAGTGCTACTGGTGTGCATTCATATCTGTGAAAAAAGAGAAGAGTTTCCTTTTATTTTCCAATAATTATCAAGTTGTATTCTGAATGTGCTCTGGAGTCCATCTTACCTAGATTCTGCTAAGAACAGTAATTACCACCACACTGTCAGAGGCAAACATTCATTCTTTAAGAGCCAGGCTGGTGAGTAGCTGCATAAAGCTCCTTTTAGAAAGCTTTGGCATTGTTGTAAGCTGATGCCTGTGTCTAATAATTTCCTTTTAGCAATCACTTTGAACAAACGTGTATACTGTACCTTTGAAAGGTCTTTGTGACTAGTCTTTGTGACAGGAAAAAATATCAAACAGAAATGGTAATTCTAACCCCACTTGATAGGATTTTTGCAATACAGACATCAATTTGCCTATAACTAGCATAGGTTTTCTCAGTTAAATATATTTACGAATGGGGTAGTGAAACAAAGACTTCTGGGGAGCACTAATGAAGTTCATACTGAATATTCAGGTGATGAATAATCAAAAATCACAGTAAAATGTTTCGGTCTTCATGACTTCAAAGAAAACCTCAATGTCTGAGGCAGATTCAAACATTCTATTTGCTCAAATTTGTTGACAAATATTTTGAAGGTTTTTTCCTTCTCAGACGTTTCTACTGCTGGCTTCCACCAAGGTATTAATTAAAAAACTAATACGACACTTAAATAACAAGAATGAATGCAAGTTCAAGAAAAAGGTGCTATTTCCAGTATTTCAACTTTTCCTTAAGAACCAGATTCCTGGAGCCATCTCAGCATAATGTTACTTTTAAAAAGGAAACACGTCACGGCTAAATTTAAAGCCTTATTAAAAAAAAAGCCTAGAAATCATCACCTCCAAAGGAACTCAAATGAAAATACAAACTAAAAACTAAACAAAGGATTTGACTTCTAAGTTAATCTAATTTTGGAAGGTTAATTTTAGCTGAAGGTAACAGCAATATTTCAGCCAGTTCAGTGTCTACAATACTTTCCCCAGACAGTTTTACAGATTGGACAGCAAAATTGAATTATGCAGCTCATTCAAGATTTATTTCTGCCTCCTGCATTAACACCTCTCATTGAAATCCTCATTGGCAGACATCAGGAAGTGAGGAGGACAATTATTAATTTTAAATAAATTGAGCATGTCTATCTTTTAAAGAGGTTCAAAGTACCAAGAAAAAAAGAAGAGCAGAGGCAATGCCAGGAAGATGTATATGCTTCTACAGAACTCAACATAGGCTCACATCACCATACTGTTAGCAGGCTGACTTTTATTCCCTGAGCTCTGTAAGTGGCAGCAAAAGACAACACATGACTCCTACTGTTGAGCTTTATTTCTAGATCACAGATCACAGGATATTCTCAACTGGAAGTGATCCACAAGAATCAAGTCTAACTCTCAATGGAATGGCCAGCCTGGGGATGAAACCCACAATTTTGGTGTTACCAGCACCACACTCTAACCAACTGTTGATCCCTAAAAACCCCACCAGAGGTTTTGCTTGTTTCTCCCTTTGCTGTCTGCAAACCAATCTGAGGAAATGCAGCCCTGAGAACAGGGAAGAGGAAACAGGGAACAGAGAGAAGGAGACAGTCTGAGGCTTGGGAGAGTTTTTGTTTTCCTTTAAGCAACAACCTGTTTGGATTTTTTTGGCATAAAAGTTGTTTTTTTCCTAAACATACTGGTGACAGCAAGGGCAAGAAAGAAAGTCCACGAATGCAAGGCTTCTGACCACAGAGTCAAGAAACACAGCTCAATCTGCTGTGTCAGCTTAGACTCCTGCCCAGTTTCTCTGGCTGCACAGTGGGAAAACAGGGCTAAAAGTAATCTTCATTACAACAGCAAAGCATGAGTCTAAGAGAAGAAGAAAAAAGAATAGTCAGGGGAATGGTATGATACAGGAGCACAGCATCCACAGAAACTGGGATTTCAGGAAAATTTCTTTTTAGGGTCATTCACAGACCTAGCAACTCACCAAGGAATAAAAGATACTTTGCAGTTAAAACAGGAATAGATACATTCACTGACTCAAGTATTTCTTGTGGCAAGCACTTCCGTTACAAAGCTTTTCCTTAAAAAAAATACAAGAAAATGAATATACATTATCTGAATTCACTTTAAAAAAGAATCCTATACTCTTACATACTGATTTCTATTTGCAAGAAAAGATAGATACACAATAACTTCTGTTCCTTAAGTTTACTCAGAAGAATTCTTGGCTGTGCCATTTAAGGCAGATTAGTCAGGCAAGGTTGGCTCTGAAGTGAAATTACAGTCTTTAAACTGCAAAACAATTAATTTAGAGTTTTGACCTGCAACAGGTCCCTGATGAAAAGCTAAATTAATAGACAGCAACAGGGTATTTTGGGTAGATAATTTTAAATACAGTTTAGATGTTTTCTCTTAAGATGTATAGGTAAAAACTTGCACATTATTTTCCAAAACTCTATGGTAATGTCAAATACAGTTCAAAAGACTTGATTTTATACCAACAAACACCAAAGCAAAAGTGTTTACAGTGCAACCATATATCATGTTGGAGATTAAAGTCAAGTTCTCATGTTCATCTCACACAAAAATACTTCATGTCATGTGCTTTCCTACAAACAAGGCAATGTGAAGCTTTCAGTTAGTTAGCATTTGTACCAGCTAGGATAAATAAAAGAACTTAATGTTATACACAAACCTTGAACTTACTGTGATTTAAAAATCACAATCCTTATAATTTGGGGCTTTCTGGATTCTTTTACTCCAAGTAATTTCACCTCCATTATGATTAAATATGCCCACTTCTAAACCCAGGCTGAAATAAGTAACACTACATCTCAATCTTCAAACAGAGCAAACTCCACAACAGCCAGTCCTTCGATTCTATTTGTCTGGAAAGGTACCAAAAACCCCACTGCTCTTCTCAGTACTTCTATTGTGGCAAGAATCCTAGGGATGATATGTAGGAAAAACAGAATTCTCCCTAAACTGTCTTGCAAAGGGACAAATCTAATTAGGCACAAGGAACTGCAGTTGCTAAGAGATGACCTGTGGGAAGCACTAAACTACCCAAAGTTATTTCAATGCAAGAAGGTCAGAAAAAAATGATATGGAGTTCCAGCCTATTTAAGATGCATGAATACCTAATGTAAAAATTGTGTCAAGAAGAGCAGAGAAATTTTTTTATCAGCACCACTAGGACGACTGGTCCACTAATAATCTTACATCACAGAATGTTTGTTCAGAACACTTACTGGACTGGTATTTCAGGCTGTCATTTATTTTTAGTCAATAAAATTAGCTCAAATGGTGAATAAAAATATGCAGTTGCGTTGGTCTGCTAACTGTACTTCTGTGGTATTCACATTCTCTGAACAGAGAGAGACATGATTCTCTCTCCCGGGATTTTTCCTGGGATGTTGTGAGATGCAGTAAGAAAGCTCAGAGAAAGAAGAAAACAATTCTTATCTCTATTCACTGCTCCTGTAGTTTGGCACATGTGGAACGTGTTACGGAGATTGTTTACCACAGAGTGATTTGTTAATTGGACACCGGTGAAGGTTGTTTGGATTGATTGGCCAATTGGGTCAAAGCTGTGTCGTGACTGTCTGGAGAGAGTCACAGGTTTTTCTTTAGTATCTTTTTAGTATGGTATAGCTCTAGTATAGTATAGTATTAATGTAATATAATTTAGCTTAATAAAAACAATTTATTCAGCCTTCTGCAACATGGAGTCAGAGTACGCCATTCCCCATGCAGGGGGGTTGCACTACTTCAATATACTTTGCTTTTTCTAAAAATACTGAATTAGCCATTAGCTCTTGACTAAGCAAGTGGAACAACCAAACAAGCTTTTATACCCTATTACAGCTATACCAACACATCACCTGTGAAGCTGGAAAGAGAATTGCAAAGGGTTTTCAGCAAATCAAGGAATAGGATCAGGTGTGAAAGTCAACTGAATACAAGCCATGTTTCTACTTGATACCAAGGACTAACGCTTTCACCTTCCACCTGAGCAAATTCCCATGTGAGAAGCATGCTACAGTCCAAAAGCCAAGGATCCAAGTCCCTCATAGAGACAATCCCTCCATTTACCACTCTCCAGTTACACCACTGACGTACGCTCAAGGCTCACACTGGACTGAAGGCCACAAGGCATGAACGGCCAGGATTTGAAATAGAACTGGTGCCTGGACCATCTGCCACTATTGTGGCATAACTGCCACTTTCACAGCACAACCCAAGACTTTCTTTGAGCCTTCAAAGCATTACATGACTTTGGAAACCATCACTGCTTAGGTGTTTTCTCTCACTCTTCACCAAGGAGGCTGCAGCTGTGTGAGCTTGCCATGTATTGGCAAAGCCAGAGCAAACCACTGCAAAATACATAGTGAAAAGAAAACACCATGATTAGAGATCTAGACATCAGGAGGTTTTGATCAGCCTGTTGCCATGAATTCCTCATGGCAAGGATAGTAACATTGGCTTGGCTCCTCATCCTCTTTATCTAACTTGCCCTTAGCCACAGCGCATCTTCAGTTCCTCAACACTGTGAGTTGTCAGGACTACTTAGTGGAATGGCCAAGGGGCATACAGCAAAACATATTCATGTGAACAGTTGCTGTGGGAACCCAGGGCACAGGGAATATTTTTCTGTCTGCTCTGAGGGGTCCTGTCCCCCAGAGAAGCACTGACTTTGACCCTCATTCATGCAAAAAGCTTCCAGGACTTCAAGATAGACTAGGGTCCACAAAAGTGTGAAACAGAGAGTAGTATAGCATGTCACTTGGGTGAGAAATTTAGGTTTTAGGATTTTTAGTATGTTGTAGATGGGAACAAGATGGAGGTTTCAGGGCGGACGCAGGTTGTTCTTCTTTGCCTTCTTCTTCCTTCTTCTTCGCCTTCTTCTTCCTTCTTCTTCGCCTTCTTCTTCCTTCTTCTTCATGAGTTTGGGTGATGTCTTGTAATTGGACAGAAAGGTCCGCATTGCAGGCTTCGAGGGGTCAGTTATTGGGTTAAAAGGGAAAATAATCTAAGTGTCATTTCTTAATTGGATAGCTTGGACTTAAAAGACCTTGTAACAAGAGATTGTTAGCCATTTCTGTGGTGCTTTTCCAGCATGCAGAGTCTGGTATAGACAGCGTGCAAAACTTTAGATAACAATAAACAAGAAGCTGAAGACTGAAAAAGTCCTGTGCGTCTCCTTTTCCTGGCACAGAACCACTCCAGGAGGGTTTCCCCCCAACAGGAGAACTCCCAGGGAGGGGCCCAACATGGGGCCAAGAAACTGATAAGTTGCCATACATTCTTATGATTGCAAAATATATAGGCAATAAAGTTTTAATGACCTAATTTAGATAAAATAGATACAACATAATTTTAAATTAAAACCTGGCTGTAGAGCTGTAAGTACTACATGGCCATGATCAAAGCATCACTATACACAGCAGTTTTAACATTAAAATAATTGCAATAAAATTTGTTAGTAAACCAATGAAACGTCAGGAAGATTAAGAGATTAATTTTTTACTGGTAAAAAATATGTAAATTGAGTACTAGTCTGGAATATGGGCATGCCTTTATGCTATCTATTGAGGACGTGAAAGAAAAAAAAATTTATTTTGTGCTTCATGTAAGACAGCCTGACATCAGAAGTCAGTGGGAGGATGTTTTGTTGGTAGATCAAAAAAAAGATGAAGTACGTAGAAAAATTTCAAACCACCTAAGAAAAGATTCCAGTTGTAAGCAATCTACTTTTATATTAATTTCTCTAAAGCTCTACCTAATGCTATTTTAGCTCTACAAAGAATATAATTCTTAATGACTTGCATGATCAAGTAATCCCCATGTTTCTGCAATATAGCTGCAGGGTGTACAGTTTAGTCTTTGATCATGCCTCTTCCTCTTCCCCAAAACCCAACCTCCTGCCCCTGGGCTGCCGTAAAACATGCATTAACACAGAAATATAAAGACCTAATGTGTGATAGGAGTTCAAAATCATGCTATCCACGCAGCACTGTAGAACTACCAAAATAACTCAAACCCTCAAACTTAATAACCTTGTCCACAATAACATTAATTTTTAAAATTATTTGAAAAAAAAAGTATACATTCACAAAGCTGGGTTACAAAATAAAACTCAAAGATGCCTAAATATTGCTTTAGTTCTGTCATGAGATATTTGGATATACTATGATAAAATGGTAAATCTCCAACTAACAGATTGCATTTAAAGTAGCAGTATTTTTTTTTAATCTTGTCTTGCACAGAGATCAGCTGTTTACAGTGAACATTTACCTCACCCACCACCTTTCTCCCTTAAATAAATCTATCTCCTATGAACATCTCTAAGAGTTCCTTTTTTTTTTTCTAGATTAGGAGTAATTTATTTTTTAAGAGATGTTTCTTTACTTTGCAATGTACTGCTGCCATCTCCTGTGTTAAATGAGGCAGCAAGTAACTCGATACTTACAAACAGGCTATTTAATTTTGATCATATGGGAATGGCTTCTATTGGTCCAGCAGGGAGTACTCCATCTAAACACACAGCAGAAGCCTGTAAAAAGTTGGTATTACCTCTAAGTGACACCGTCGTTCTGCAATCACTCGCTCATCCTTGTTTCCAAAGAGCTTCTTTGGAGGGAATTCTAAAGTGGCAACCTGGAAGACATTAAAGGATGAATCAGCATCACAAGTGACAAGCTCAAATGAGAAAATTCTGCTTAAACTAAAAAGCAGCTAGGAAGAAGAAACTGCCAAATATTCATGAGCTACACTATACGCTATTAGTAAATATCACATTGTACATTTCTACTGAGGTTATTGCGACCCGCTCTGTAGTATTGCTAAGATAATGGTGCATTTTGTCATCAGAGAGTGACTGAAAAAAAAATTTAGGCATTGGACCACCACTGTTTGCCCACATAAATATTAAAAATTTGCAATCCAAATGTGATGTGATAGTATCATATAGGAAGTAAGAACAATTTCTGCAGGAAAGTGTATCTTAAAAGACTGCATTTAGTCTCTTAAAATCTGTGGTCTCCAACTGTGTGGTAGTGTAATTTGTTTGGTTTTACTTCTATTCTATCACAAATGTAAGATCATTGGATCTAAGAACTATCACTGAAGTCATGCTCTGGGAGATGCATCATTGCTGGACTCCAGCCAACATCTGACCTGAAGCTTTTGTTGTGCTCTGAACTACTACTTCTTGTAACTCAGCTGAAGCTCAAGGCCATTCAAATGTGTGTCCACGCTAGAAGCTGACAGCTTCAATTTCTGAAGAGAATTCACACGTGCAGGCAAAATTCTGCTTTATCACACTGAAAATGAGAAAAAGGCAATGGCACAACTGCTAAAAACAACTATTCAGATCTCTACTTTTAGTTCTTCCAGAGAGGTGTTCAAAGCTATCTCCTCAATTCCTTTTCCATCCTATGGGGGAAGGGGGGCATTGAGAGAGAGAGGAGGGAGGGAACTCCGTCCCCTTTTCGTACACCAATAAATAAAATGCTTGAACTAATTAAACCCAGCTAAGTCTGGAAATCACACAAAAGAGTTGGTAACAAGTACCACTGAACTTGGTCTGCTAAGACACTGCTGGGAACAATGCAGGAGAAAGCAGGTCCTCCCCCCATAAATTGTGTTTGCACTTGAAGGTAAATCAAATTAATTTTTTTCCCAGCACTCACATCATGAGGTAGAATAATGCAACCTCCCACTGGAATTGCTGGAGTTGTTTTGCAGGTGAAATCCCTCTGTAAAATTGCCTTCTGCATTAATTCTCCAGGTTGTTTGATGATATTGAACCAGTAAAAAAGATGCATCATTTTCTAGTCTATCAGCACATACAGGACTCTAGAGAATTTATGGCTGGGAGCAGACATATACTGATTTAAATGAGGAGCTCCATTATTAACATTGAATGCAAGCATCTTTAAAATACAGAAGAATTCTGCAATACAAATGATTTATTCCTACTCTCTGGTTCAACTCCAGCTTCGATAATTTTAAAGAAATGTCTAGACATTTTAAAATTATAAAAGTGATGTGGGGCACCAGAGGACATGGAAGAGATGTCTGCTCTCTATCAATCTTGCCAGTATGTCCCAGTTATATTCCTCAAATTTCTCCAACCAACTCTCTTCTCAGTGTGCCTGCTTCTTCACATTGGCAGGAAAAACAGTACACAACCAAACAGTATCATATTATAATGTCCTGGGGACGTATTTTCAATGCATTACTCTCTTCTTCAGCTATAAATGATTCTAAGTGCAAATATTTTCAAGGACTTCAAAATCCCACATCTGCAGAAATTGCATTTTATTAAATAGTACTGCATCATGACACTACCAGGAACAAGCAAGGTAAAACAACTACCATCACAATCTCCTCCTGGCCATAGGGAGATTTTTTTTTTATATTTATTTGCTAATAAATACTTTCATTATAGAATTTTAAAATAGTGTCTATTAAAAACCAATTTGCACAATGAACCTACCACTAGAGCATCCTCAGACCTACTCTGTGGAGTCAAAGCAAAGTCTTAAAACAGGAAGTATTTCCTTATCTAAATTAAGTTCCATCTGAACAGGAATTTGGGAGCTAATTCTACATAACTTTGGGATGAGCAAGCTGTTGTGCTAAGCTTTCTAGGTGTATCTTAGGAGAAAACCAGTTGAATTTTATAAAACCAATGTGTTTTGTTTAACAATTTCAAACAGAAATAGCTACTCACATTGTTTTAACATTTCTTAACTCCCAAATCACTACCATGCACATCTCTCTGAAACCAAACCAAAGTCCATTAGTATAATCATGAATTTAATATGCAAGACAAAGGTCTCAGCCATGTTCTGCAATGTTCAGTGTCATAACACGTACCTATATGAAAATAATGAGTTTACTGCTGGTCAGGAAGTGAGGATTTGCATACTTTGTACGTAATAAAAGCCACCAGAATGTCCGTGTGCCAAACTATTCTTGACATACATATATAAAGTTAATATGCTTGTAATATGCCAGTGTTGCCAGTGTGTGTATAGAATACACCTATTTATACATATATAAATATGTATATGTCACTTGGAAGGATTTTTTATCCTGCAGAGGTATGTTATAAAGAACTAATCAATTACTGCAGATGGCATCTCTACAGGGCCAGATGCATAAGTTACACAAACCTCCGGCCTGCTGGAACATTTGTGTCCCACACTTTCCCAACGGTCCCCTGGCTCCTCTTTTAGCCAAATGATTAGCAGATGGCTATCTCACAAATAAAGTACAAAGACCATTTCCATCACACAACAAATGCCCACCCATCTACATAACAGAAAATGCTCCAGCCACAAATTTCATCATCACTTCAGCAACCCAGTTATTTCAACGGGCTCTACTCTACTACATGCCCACAGTCTAATGCCCACCAAAATGAGAAAGAGACATTCAAAACTCTGCAGGCTTGAGTTTCAAGCTATCCAAACACTTAATGCAAACATGACAGCACTAGTTCCTACCTACTTTGCAGCTTGAAAATTATCTTTGTAACATAAGAAATGGACATATCCAATTATGCAGTTCTCTATATGACTGAAATTTCAGTGTAATAGGAAGCCAGTCCATTGTACTATATTTATACAAAAATGCACTATTAGTATATTTACCTGAGATAGTGTGCTTATTATATATATACATATATATACATATACACACACACACACACCCCCCATTGATCTTTGACACTCTGATTTATTACTTTAATGCGGGGAAAAATATGTTGGTGCATGAGCCCCACAAATATACAGAGTGACAATAAAACATTCTTATCTCATCATAATTTTGGTTCCTAAAAAAATGAATTAAAAGAAGCTCAGCAACACAAATACACTGAAGTAATGATAAATGTTACAATAACTCTTTATAAAAATCCTGTGTCCTAATGTACGATTTGATATACAGACTCTGAACATAATTGTGTGAGATTCAGCACAGCAAGGTTCAATAGAATTTTGATGTTTATTTAAAATACTTTATTCATTTAAGCCAAAGTGCAGCAGCAAATATTTCAAGAAATTCAAATTTTGCTATCAGTGGTGCTACAGCACCTTTATGAAACTGTACAGTAACTTCAGTGGAAATAATCACTCTTACAGGTTAATGCATGCAGTACAGTATGTGACTGGGCAGCATTTGTTCTGGCACTGAAATATGTAAGAGATCCTGTAGGTATGGATTTTGCATCAAGATGTTTGCCTTGGCTCAAACACTGTAAGGGAATTTCACACTATCCAGATTCAGGAGTATAAATTATTCTTTTAGAATTAAATGTCTGTGTACCCTCTGGCCCCAATTAATTCTTCAAGGGTCTCACCTTGACGACGAGATGAACGTTTTGCGACAACGCAAGTCGTCACAGTGGAACTCGACAGGTAGTAAGGGAAATAATTCTCCTTCCATGGAATTTCTGAAGCATACTCCTCCCTCCCTGTCCCACTTCCTGCAGTGGCCATGGAAGCATTTGGCAAATAGTCTTTTTTGGCAGGGATGTTTTGTCATTTTCTAGGGCTGCTGATGAGGTGATGTATTCTCTGTCAGGGGAAATTAAGAGGCACATTCCCCAGCCTGATAGGAAGAGAGGGCTTGAATGATTTCCTGAGAAGCTTCTGTATATAGCGTGCAGGATTTCTAATTTTTATTCCGACAGCAGAAGCATCTCCCTACTAAAATTAATCACTGCATCCCTGCAATCCAAATTTCATTATATCCATAGGAATGCACACACATGCATACTTGTACCATGGGCAAGGCTGGGGCTATGCTTAGACCCAAAAGGCAAAGCCAGATCATATATTTTAAAATAGTACAGAGAGACCTCAAGACTGCATATCAGCACTCCTAATGTCTTTTAGACATTAAACATTTTACAGTTAATGATGTTTATCCTACCTGGCAACTGTTGCTAGGCAGTAGCAGTTGTAGAGAGAGGCAAACAGTAATTTGCAATTTACTCCCTAATTTCTTTACAATAAATAAAGGCCACATTTTATTTCTAGGTCTAGCATTACTTAGAGGCACGTTATTTGTCTGCCTCAGCAATATTATCTGTAAGAAACAATACTTACCTGCCACAATGGAGTATTTGTGAGTTAGTACAATCAAATTTAGACAGTATTAGGTTCAGTCCTCAAGCAGAAGGTGCTTCATACCCAGTACATGTTATTCTAGTAAACTTTAAAAAGCTGAATGGATTCCTCTTCTTCTCCCACATTCCAGTCAGGAGACTAGTTTTTGGCAGGTGTTTAATGCTGGTAAGAGCAGATGGCAGATCAGCAAGTGACCCTTTTTTTGTCACCTGTTCTATCTTACATTCAACTCTGATCTTAAGATTCTGGGAACAGCACATACCTAACAACACCTATATGGAAGCAAACCCTTTTAAACTGAAACCATACTTCATAGTCTTCAACCACTGAGCCCCAGGGAGAGATGTGAATTTGGAGACTGGCCTTTTGGAAACCAAGATAGTGAAAATGAAGGCTCCAATACCATGAAATGCTCTGCCTGGGATGGGGTGCACTCTCATTTCAGAACCTTTATGAAAAATAGTCATCAGCATTTGAAGAGTGTCCTTTAATTTCTATTATAATCTGTTGGAGACTCTTCACTGACAGTATGTCTCCTTAGGGACCTGCTGGATTTAATTCAGTTCAGGGATTTTATAGTACAGCAGAACAGAACATGTTAATGAAAACTGTTGTACAATACACTTTGCAGATGATATTTCAACACATAGCGGACCAAAGTAAAATAGCACATAATACAGCCATGTAGGCTTGTCACTTCTGAAACATGAAATTGTTCCAAGTGTTATGTTCCCTAAACATTAAAAAAATTCCATTTTCTGACATCAAGCAAAAATCTACAGGATTGAAACATCTCATTATTTTTGGCTGGTACAGGCTATGTTTTAGTGCCTACAATAAGGTAAAAGACTTTTTTAAGAAGAAAAACAGGGTAGACATTGATGGGAGTCTGAATCATCTTTAACCTTTCATCTCAAAGTCTCTTTTTACTTCAATGTTTTGATACATTTAAATGGGGGGAAAGGGGGGAAAAAAGAAAATTAAGGAAATGCTAACTATTTAAAAACTCAGTCATCTTTAGTTCTCATGTTACTTTTACAACTCTGAATTTTCTCATTTTTCAAAGAGTAGTTCTGACTTTTGATCCTTTGTACCAGAAATCTCTGTCACAGATGAGAAAAATCAAAGAGAAGAACGTGGCACAGTTTTGCAGCCACTGTGGCTACACCTGACTTGATTTTGCAGGGAGTAATGAAAAAAAAACCTCCTACTTTTAGCTTTTGATGCTTAAACAAAGTTACTTAAGCCTCAATATCTCAATATGTACTAAGACTCCCAGAGTCTAAAGATACTAGACAGAAGCTGTATTTTTAACTAGGAACTTGTACCAAGTATTTAAGAATTTGTCAAGGTGAAAAAAAAACAAAACCAAAATCAAACCACCACAAGCCTAATTCCTATATTTTTATTTATATTTTTTCTGAAATAAATTACCTTTTCTACACAATTTCATCAGAAAGCAGTAGGCAAAGGTAAAAAGTTAACACTTACTGGACAGATAAAAGGCTGCTTTATAAATTCTGAAAACAATGAAATGGAAATCAAAGAGAAATCATTTGCTATAATATCCACTAAAAATGAAAATAATAAAATAACATATAAAACCATCAAAATATGACAAATCATATTTTCAGCTGATATAGCTCAAAATTTAAAGTTGAGTGAAGAAACCTCTGAACTTATTCTCCTTTAAACAAAATAGCAACACAGTCCTCCATTGTGTAAACCCTTCAGTGCTCTCCCAACATCTATGCTGCAGGTAAGTCATGCCCTCAGAGGAGAGAAGGATTAAAGACATTATTTTCCATTATCAATTAATTAGGGAGAGGGAATATCCAGGGAATTATTTTCTGGATATTCAGCCTGTCACCTACTTTTCCTCTTCTGTTTCTAATACTTTCTCTTTACTTTTTCCATCTCTCCCAACATGTTCTTCCCCCACTTCCCAGCTTGTCTCTGTTTCAACACTATGCTTCCCTCCATTCCTGCATGACCTACTTAATTCTTTTCCTTACTCCAGTGGCCATTTGCAATCCTCCCTATTATCTGCCAGAAGGGGAGAGGGATTTGATATTCTCAAGGGGCAGCATATCCAAGGATCTGAACTGGACCCATATCAGTCTTCTAATGGAGTGAACTCCCTAAAGAAGGCTGAACAGCAGCAACAAAAGTCACCATTTATTATAACAAACAAGGGTAATTAACCTCCTAAACTGAGGAAAGCTCAAATGACCAGGAAATAGGAACAGAAAAAAGGATGTTAGCAACCTTCCTCCTACACAAAGGGTCTCTGCAGAGGGGTCTTCAGTACCAGCCCAACAGTCAATCCTTCACTGTCTTTGAGGGGAGCAAACTCTGTTCCCAAGGTCTTCGTAGTATTTCTGAGAGTGAGGAGCTGCTTTCAGCCCATCCCTGCTGTGTCTCAGCTCCCAGGCTTACAGCTCTCTGTTGTTTTCTCTCCTTGCTGCTACAGGTACCAGGGCCTGGATCTCACTCAAAACATACACAAGGGAATAAGCATTTCCCTTCCTCCTTGGGTAAATCTACTCTGAAAAATCTTAAATCAACTGGGTGGCAAATACTTCCCTTCTGACAAATCCAAGAGATTGCAGCAACATACTGAAGTTTTGGGGATTGGGTTTTTTTTGGTGGTTTTTGTCCTCTGGTATTTTCTCTACACAATTTATGCCACAATTTCGTTTCTAGTCCCTTCACAGCACAGCTTTTTCTCTTCAAAGAAGCTGCTTTGCCCCACGTACATAAGAATATTCTTTTCTTTCTACTATCCATCCTTTTTGCTCCATGGCAAAGGTTTACATAACCACAGAACTGGTTTAACCTTTTCATTTCTGGCTGGCAGGGGCAACTCCTGGTTTGCACGTTACTTTGTGCTTGGCCCCTAATGCCAGCAGCCCAGTGAGTTTTATTCCCAGTGAGTTTTATTCCCTCCAGCACACATCCCATTGAGGTCAGAGTGCACTGGAGACCTTCCTAGGCTTAACCTGCCAAGCAGGCAATTTGGCAACTTCTCCATTTTACTTAGACTGGTTACAATTCCTTGCATTTTTCCTACTTATCTCACTGCAACACCATGCATATTTATATCTATAGCTGTATCTACAGCTATCTATATATCTATCTATCTTAGTACCAACAAGTACAAGCACTTACATCTCCTCCCATAAATATATGCAGTTCTGTTGCAAGTCAGGATGCTGTGATTAACCCCCAACAAATTGGTATTCACTAATAAATGAGCATCATCTCAGGACACAAGCTCTCAAAGCTCTACTCTCTTTAGTTCTGGGTAATTCTCTTTGAACTTTCAAGATCTTTTGCCAGTTATCTCCCCCAGACAGGCATAATTGTTTCTCAAAGAACATTTCAACTCTGTCTGTCCCACTTAAGAGGGACAAGAACATAAAAAGAGAAATTCTCCTCTGAATCACCCTGAAACTTCCCTATGATGATGCAAAATGACCAAAGAGGATTAGACACCAAAGATTTCTCACTTTGAATCATGCCTACCTGTCCATCAAACAATCATTTGCAATTATCAAAATGGTTTGAGAGCTCTCATATCCATGTTCCTCCTTTAAACCAGGATGATGACCTAGACTTAATCTGCAGTTTTGGAGCTGTGGTAAGATGTGGAGCCTGTGGTTTATCAATGTAATTTTAACTCCATTTAGTTTGCCTCCTGCTACTGAGAAAAATCAAATTAACTGAAGCCAAAGAGATTACCTTGCACAACAGGAGTATTTTTCTTAAAGCAATTCTAGACTACTTGGAATAATAACATACCAAATTAGAGCCATAAACAGGAGTCTATATAATATTTGACAAATTACTTTATTGTTTGGTTCTTTATAAGCAGTACAATAACATTTAAATACAGACTATCTATGAAAATGAGCAATAGGATGTAACAAAGTTCATGCAAACCTTGCATATTTCTATAAAATTATGCAGTTTGGGGATTTTAATCTTTTATAAAAATCATAAGCTAATATAGCCAGGCCATCTTTCTAAATAGAAACCAATACCTGTATAGTTTATAGGATACCTGAATCCTTCATAGGATTACCAGCGAAGGAGAGACAGACAAAAATTGGCCCAAATGGCAAAGAAAATATTTTAAGTTTCACATACAGGCTGTAAAGAGACAGAGTAAGATAGTGCAGTAGCAGCATAGATCAACCAAAGGATATAACTGCCTTACAGGTAAATCAGTCAAAACCAAATAAGAACAACTGAATTTGAGTTGTAGATGTGTTTGGAAAATAAACATGAAAATACCTAACATACTATGTCTTTGCAACCTTGATTTTTGCTCCCTTGTTTGTCTATCCCTTGCCCCAAGAGAGAAGTTTCTGGGGGGAAAAATATCAGCGTGGCATGGCAGACCATCATCTAAGACAAGGGTATGTGCTAACCTAGAGATTAAATGGTCAAGTTAATACCTACTCTCTATGCTCTTAGGTCATGATTTCGCCAGCTAAACATTAATCTTTCTTCATGTAGCTTCAGATCTTGGTTACTTCTTTAAAGAAATAGTAAAATTTGCTGGTTTTGTGAGGTTGTGTCTTCAAAGTTCAACACATTAATCAATCTTTATAAAGGTGTGACTCAAACCGTACTTCTCAACAAGGCTATAAAGTTATTTTCTGGAGATCTCTGTAGGGTTTATTTTTCTTTCAAAAGCAATTTGGGATTTGATTCATTATCTTCCTGCTGGGATTTCCAGCAAGGTCAAGGCTGTATCTGCAATAACACAAGGTGGGCCATGCATCAACCCCTACTTTCACCATGGCTGCATACAACCTTGCCCCAGTTCTGCATCACATTCCTGCTGATGACACAGTGCCTATTGGGCCACTTGACTCCACACTGAGAAGTCACAATACCATTAGATTTATGCAACAGAAACAGGCTCAGAGAAGGAGATTCACCACAGCAGTTTTCACAGCTCTCCCTAAGATTTGCTTGTTGCACATGAATTCATCGCTGTGACATCTGGCAGCATTTATGACACATCCCCATCTCATGTGGCTGACTGATGCCATAAATTTCAATCACCCTTGCCTTTGAGAAATGTTAATAATGAAAACTCATCAACAAGCAGTAATGATTTGTACTGCTGACTAGATGGATGCCTTTCTGACTACTCAAAATTAATGGCAGATCTCAGGGTCTTAAAGAACAGCTGTCACAGAGAAATACACCTGCAAACAAACATGCAGTATGCCTTCAAGTGTGATTTGTTAGAAGACATAAAGTGCTAACCCTCACAACAAACTGGACTGATTACAAGGAGAAGTTAGATAGCCTTCTGCATCATTTAAAGTGCTAAAACCAGAGAAAAGGCAGTGCGGGCATGCAAATGCAAAGCTTAAAAGGAATTACTTAGTCCCCCCAACAGTAAGAGTGACTGATAGTCACACAGTATACACTCATTTTCACTTGTCATACAGACACTTTAGAACTAGCTGCTTTATCACAGACTTAAAAACTAGCTGTAAGCCTCATACAAATTTTCCTTCCACTATTGCTGTTGCCACTAGGTAAAGCTTAAAATGACAAGTAACCAAATAAATGTAATAAACCCAACAGATATATTTGCAAGAGCTTGCTTGGCAAAGGATTTTGAATGTGCAGGGCAGAAAAGCAACTCTGGGTACAGAAAGACCACTGTTACTATCAGTTTCATGAGGAATACCATATTTAGTACTGCTCTTGAGAGTCAGGATGGTGGGTAAGAATAGATATTTGTTTCCAATAACAATAATAATAATAATAATAACATTTCTTAATCAAGCACTTAAAGCTAAATGCTTCATAAGCAAGACCCACATAGACATGGAAATCTCAAAGACACAGTCATGAAAAAGCCAACACGATACTGAACCAACATTATTCCTTAGGGCAGGGGAGAAAACAGGGATGTGTTTTACAATTTCAAGAATTTGGGCATAGATTATTATATCAGTAATTTCATAATTCCCATCTATCTATCTATCTATCAGGTGCTTTCTAGAACAATGTTTTTTCCCAACAAACACTGCTTCACTGAGTCTGTGTAAGAGCCATGTTGCTTCACCTACACAAGTTTTAGTAACCCAGGAAAACAGAGGAAAGCTAAAAGAACACATTATTTTTTTCCACTGTTTTTTTACAGCAACTTTACAATGAGTTACAGCACATATGAGCCTCAGGTACAATCAGAATGGAAATTATGCTACTCTACCTATTTAAATAAAGCCCTGCAGTACATTAATTTGCAATTACTTTACATTACTGGTACTATCAAAAAACTGAACTTAAAAGTAAACATCTCCTTATTTATTCCCTGATTTAAAAATAAAATTGGAGTTAAACGTAAAATGAGTAATTTAAGGATTTAAAATACTGTTAAAGCTATGTTTCAATTTTTTTTCTACAGAGGATATAAGAAGACTACGACATACAGTGTTCAGAAGTGGTTTTAAAGAAATTTTTAAAATTTCCTGGAAAATATAGAGTATACACCCAGAAAGCTTCAGAGTACCTGCACTGCTGACAGCAGTGCACAACACAAATATCAAAGCTTCATTAATACCCAGTAGTACCTACAGGTAAGTATGACAGAAAATAATGAATTCAACAGAGAAGAAATTAGCCAAACAAAAACATACCTTTCATTCCTTTTATTATTCACAGCATTTTACCCAATTATAGATAACCATGAATTAATCAAATGTTTTAACAATATGTCCCAAAGTTTGGCACCCATTAGAAGAGTGCTTTTTCATCTCACTCTCACTCACATCACTAACATTCTCACACTGAATTTTGGTTTTCAGACATGGCCAGACAACTTACCCTCCAACACTATTATTCCTGGCTTTGGTTCTGAAATATATCCTACAGTAAACTGGACAACATCCTCTGCTTTCAGTCTTCTCTTGACATCTTCAATTCTATACCTGCAGCTCAATATTTTTCCTGAAAGCCACTTCTTTGTGTTTATTTTCATATTAAACCACAAGAGATTGTATTTTATTGATTTTTGTCATGCAGGCATGTCTAATATATATTTTTTGGCTTGGGCTTTCTTGCTTTAGCCTCTCTAGAGTAATTGATACTTCTCTTCTGTAAGGTGAAGCTTTCTGTAAATTGAGTTGCAGAGACAGATAGTAAAAGACCCTTCCACTTTTTTTTTTTATATATATTTACATCACAGCAGTGAAGAGAGCTTTACAGGAAGATCCCTCTTTGAATACAAAACAAGGTATTTAGAAACATATTTATTAACTGTACTACCACGTGCACAGGCCAGAGAAATTTGTTTCCTTCCTTTCTTCTAAAATCAAGTAATTTTTAACTGAGAAACACAGTATTATTTTCACCATATTGAGTCTGAAAGGTCATTAGCAGGAACATGATAAAGTTATACCTAAAAAAGACCTTTAAACAAAAAATGCCTCTTGTAGATTGTAAAAATGGTAACCTTAAGGTTGGTTTTAGAATCATAGAATGGTTTGGGTTGGGAAGGACCCTAGAGCCCATCTCATTCCAACCTCCCTGCCACTGGAGGGATGCCTTCCATTAGACCAGGTTGCTCCAAGCCCTGTACAACCTGGCCTTGAACACTTCTGGGGATGATGCAGCCACAGCTTTCCTAGGCAACCTGTGCCAGTGCCTCATCAACCTCACAGGGACTAATTTCTTCCTAGGATCTAACCTAAACCTACCCTCTGTCAATTTAAAGCCATTCCCCCTTGTCCTGTCTCTCCACACCTTTTTACAAAGTCCCTCTCCAGCTCTCTTGGAGCCCTTTTAGGTACTGGAAGGTGCCTCAAGTCTCTCCAGAATCTTCTCTCCCTCAGTCTGTCTTCATGGGAGAGGCACTCCAGCACTCTGAGCATCTTTCCAACCTTCCTCTGCACTCTCTCCCATGCGCTCACCTATTGCCCATAGTGCTCTGATGCAGCCTGGGATGCAGTTGGCTTTCCAGGCTGCAAGCACACATTCCTGGGGCACACTGGTGTCATTGGCAAACATGCCCCTCCTTGTTAGGGAGCACAAGGCTCAGCATAGCACTTATGCTCTTTTACTCCTCTAATGTAGCTAGAGAAATTGTAAGCCATAAATGTATATTAAAATGTGTAAAAATTGTTACTAGATACAGAAGGGGAAATTTTTCAGAAGATTGCCTTTATTGCAGATGACATCAGATAGAAGTCACCTGTATCTTAATCCCATTTAGATAATGAAACACTCATTTGATGAATACAACAATGCCTAAATAAACAGCTAATATTCTTACTGTGCTGCAAAATCTGCAATCTGTATTTCCTTGTTCATTTTCCTGGTGGTTCCAAAGAGAGGAGAAATCTGAAATATCCTATTCAAAAGCTGCCTCATGAAGCACAAGAGAGCATGGTACAATTCTCCAGATTTGAGAGTGAAAAAAGTTTAGCAAACAGTTTCACATGTGCAGTTGTGTCAGTTATACCACCTAAATATGTAAGAAAAAAAACCACAACAGGCAGTACAGCTGGAGCCTGACAATTTTTGCTACTCTCTATGCTATTTGTTCAAAATTAACCAGGGTATTTTCACAAAACTAGAGTTTGAGCTGGGTCACTAAATCAAGTGATATGAAAGGATTCTACTTGAAAGGCGTACTTAATCTAGCAGCATATTCCTGACAAAGCCAACAAGAACAAGCTGTTCTTTACAAACCCTTGGAAGGCAGTGAGACTGTCACTAACAGCTAATGATTAATGGAGTACATATCCAAAAGTCCACTGAAGGGAGGTAGTAATAGAAAAAAAAGAAACAGCAAAAGCTCCAATCCTCCCTTCTGCTTTTCACTAAGCAGCACAAAAACAGATACAAGGCTAAGGCATTCCCCAAGTCAGCCAATAGTCAGGAACAGCTAAGAAGTGGCTCAGTTTCAATGAGCACCTAAATCTCCAGCCATATTGTCTAGGAATTCTTCTCAGAGGATTCCTCTCTCACAGATAGCTGTTATCCATACAAAACTGTTTTACTGATAACACAACATGAATATTTTGATATTACGCACATTCCGTAGGTAATTGAGTAGTGCCTTGAAAATCAGATTATCAAATGATCAAAGCAATTATTCTGTCAAATAGTTCAAAAATTATGAGATGATGGACTCACACCTCTCTAAATGCTTTTTTTTCAATTTCTATGTTACTCATGTAAAAGACTTTTGCACAGCACAATCAATGAAACCTGGCATTTGGTTAAACTTGTTTCATTCTGAATCTATCAGAAGACCGATAAAGCTCAGAGAACTGTTTGGAAGCTCACAAGTTTCACTTGCTGCTAGGGAAAGACCAAAAAAGGCCGGGTCTCATCAACAACCCCAGGAGGAAAGAAAGGAATGGAGAAGAGATAGAGAGAAGCTGTATCTCTGCAGAATCATATGTACCAAGCCAAGAAAATTTTGCTGCACGAATCTAGCACCCAAAGCAACAACAAACACAAATTAGTCCCCAAACTGGGTTTTTACAAAACTCTTACACATTCAGATTCAGTATTGTGACAAGAAATTGTCACAACAATTTCACACACTGAAATTCACACACCGATTTCATTTTCCAACTCTGAAATAGATGGAGAATTGTGTATTATGCTGGAAGCAAATATGCTGGAGGGTTTGCTGTTGTCTCTGATGCTCGAGTTCTGGTTAGCAACTATGAATTCAGAGGGACCATTTGGAATAAATACATTTCCCTGTAATCAAGCTTTCACTGAACTATATGATATGGGTAGCAGCGATGTTTTTCACACTTCACTTATTGGAATGAATTCTCCTGTTCATTTGTAGAGAGATGTACTAAGAAATATGCTAAAAATTTTTTATAAAAATTTTACCAGTCTCATGCTGCAGAAAGAAAGGCCAGGTGAAGCTTTCAAGGACCTACCACTTAAATCTCATCTGTAAGCAGTGGCAAACTTGGGTTCATGTGGAAGTAGTACATATATAAACTGGCAGGCTTGCAGACTGCTGTGAACATAATATAATTAGGAATGGGAGCTGGAAACATGCATGTGACAAAATATGCTTCCTGTGTATGCACTTCCTGGCTGTTCTGGGTGACAAGAATATGAATGTTAAAATTAACTACATCATAATTACCATAATTTGTACTGAAAGAAGCCAAAGGCTATAATCACATGCTCGTATAATAGCATTAAAGGGTTTACACACAGATATGTGTTCTAAAACTTATTACCTTTTTTTTCTTTCAATATTTATGGAAAGATGTATTACCAAGCCTACTAAATTCCCAGGCTAGAAAGTAAAAATGAAGCGCTGTACTTACTTTAGATTCATATTTCAAAAACTATTTTCTAAACGCTTTTATACATATAATTCTGCCAGAATACATATCAAGGCATTTGCTATTTCCAAGCACATCAGTGTTGCAAATAATTTTTATTTTCACCTGTGCCCTAATACAAAATTTCCATTAAAAAAAAAAAAAAGGCTTTTAGACTGTTTATATATTCTTGGTGTTTGTCCTATGGTTCTCATATCAAATCTCTGAGTGCTATTATATTTTACCATTGTTTAAAACCAAAACTACAGTACATCAGTCTTGACTATTTGAAAAAAAAAAAAAACAAACCAAATTTGCTACTTCATATCCAGACACCCAGAAACATCCTTCCAGTTCAGCCAAAACCCTTTCAACAAGCTTATTTCTTCACTGGATCAAATATTCAAAGAAATAGAAAAATCTTAAAATATTGTTAGAGACTATGTTCTATGTTTACAAAGGGTCATAGGGCTCCATGAAAGAACCTGAACTGAGAATCCATATCCAAATAAACCTGAATTTTCTAAAATAATGAGACAGCATTTGTAGCAAGGTATGTACAATCATGTTCAGTATTATATGCTACACCCTGCTCTCTCTAGTGCATGTAACCCCTGATTTTAAATTGCTTCTTAGTCTTCAGAGTTTCTAAACATCAATGTCAACAATGAATGAATTTGTGAATAGATTGGGACTTCAGTCACTGCAGGATCAAGACTTTGGCATAAGTTCAGCAGGTTTCAGAACAAAATAATTTTCAACATTGTCTTAGGAAAGTTCTGTTATTTACAACTATACTATTCTATGCTATTTAAAACCAAATACTAGAAGAATCCAAATGTCCAGAATTTTGCATTCAATGTGAGCATATTACCTACAGCTTATATACTAACTAAATATATAGTTACTAATGCCAGTAAAGTAGAAAATCTAATGGTAAAATCAGCAGTTTCAGGCCAACCAGCTCTCATGCAATAAGCTTCTGACTTCTGTTGCCAAATTAGCTCCTAAGCTCCAGGAGCTCACTAGTTACATGGCAACGGGCTTGCCAGCCCTGCAAGCCAAGTACCTCGATCACAGAATATTAACAAAAATTTTGCATTCAATAAAACTCTTCAGCTACAGAGTTATAAACCAGAACTGGAGCAGTTAGCCAAGATCCCAGCCCAAACACTGCCCCCAAGTGCTCTGCACAAGTCTGCTGGCCTACTGCTCCACTCCTGGTTTAATTTTGTTTGCATTCTTCATTGGAAGGGAGAATTCTGCATGTCTGATAAGACATTAAAAATAATTTAATCATTACATGAGTACACAGAAATTGCTTAATTATCCTTAAGATTATTGGCGAGGGGGAGGAAGAATAAAAATCCCCAGATTCACGCCAACCATGTTTTGAAAGTTACTAACATATTGCATTTGTCTGTCAGTGATCAATTCCAGAATCCAAGGATATTCTCCTAAAATTAATGACTTCACCTCAAATTCATCCCCTCTCCATTATCTATGCCAGCCATTCATGTTGAAGATTTCTTCCACTTACTACTTATCAAGAGCACCAGATGTATGGACCTCTTAAAAAAGAAACAGAGATCCTTCCCTGGCAGTCACCCAAAAGAGGAGTAGAGTCAAAAGGAAAGGATAGTGAGATCAGTCAGTGGTGGCTCCATAAACAGTTCGTGACTCTTCATTAATCACTACATAGCTGAACTACCTGAACAATAAGCAATAGCAGAAAAGTGTATCAAATGAACTTAAGAAACAATTAAAAACCTGGTGTCGGCTCTATTTTAATAGCAAACATACACATTACATGTTGGGTGGTTGCGAATATGAATGGACGAAATAGGTATTGCTGTCACTGAGATGCAAACATTTGTCTTTCTTCACTGAGATGCAAAATATTTTGGATGAAAAACAGAGTACTTTTTGAGTTTTGAAAAATCTGAAATATTACAAAGTATTTAAAAATGTTTTAAAATAAGCTTGCAACAAATGTTTTGATTTCAGTATGTTTTTGAAAACATTCACTTAGTACTTCTGAAAAATCTGAGAATTATGTTCTGCTCTTTAAATTTCATGAAATTCTTACAGGTTAAGACCCATAATTATTTTTAAACTCTAAACAGTCCCTTTGTGCCTAGACCCCAAAAGACACAAATATATACTTATATACAGACCTCCATAAATTAAATACAGATATTACATAAATTATTACATTCTGTTAAATAGGCTAGAAGTCAATAGCTGTGGCATTCCTGCTGAACAGGACACATGCATGTCCTTATGTCCATAAATGAATCTATAAATGCAAGCATGCCTTATAGCTTCTCCTTGGCAGCTCTCCAGGGATTTTCTAATATTTTAAGTCAAGAATCACTATTAGCAATAAAAATGCCTCTATGGAAGGTGCTTTCCTTAGCAACATGTAGAGATTTTTATGCATACAGAAACAGTTTTCAAGATGACTGACAGGGAACTCAATAAGCAGAGGCTACAGTGAAAGCCCCACAAAACCTAGATGCAAGTGGGACTTAAGGACTCCCATATGAAGGAGGGACTTCATAAACCCTGGATTTGGTAAGGAGAAAGACAAATAGGAGCTGTTTCTCTGCTCTCTTTTGAAAGAAAGTAGAGACAAGAAAGTGTTAGGAGAATTAGAAAGTGTTAGGAGAGTGAGACTTCCCTTGCAGCAAGATGTGGATCAGGAAGGAAAGTTTTCTGCAGAAACCAACATTCTGGTACTATTCCAAAACCAATAACTGGTAAGAAAAGATGAAGACAGAGAGAAAACCAGGAGAAACTAACTATGGAAGTTCTCACTTCTCAATTGAGAATGGAGATCCATTTACTCTCTTCTCTAATAACAAACAAAAAGTGCATTCATTAGAGAGACAACTGTAACTGAAAGCCAAATATGGTCTTAATTAAAAATCCAAAAGTAATAAAATGGTCATTAACAATCTAGCAGTGCAAGAAAGCTGGAGTTGGGCAAATGACAGTCATGTAGACCCCCCCAAAAACAGACACTGTTAAATGCTTGGTAGTTATCTATCACTGGCTCAGTCTCACCCTGCTGCAGCTTAAGTCTTTCAAAATTTTCATGTGGCACATTTTAGTTGTCAGCAGCCCCTTAATCACATTAGAAGAAATATGCAGATATATAATATATATGACATCTTTAAGACCAGAAGATATTAGGTAAGTTTCTGCTTTTGAAAGAGATACTTTTTTAAAAAAAAACCTTCCTAATACATCAGTTTGCCAAGATATCCCTCTGGGAATTCAGTGGCAGAAACATGAAATGCAAGATCAGCAAATTATTAAAATACTGATATAGTAACTCAGAGCTGAGCAACTAATGAGCTGTAAAGTTCACTTCTAAAAGCAGGACACTCATATATTAAACATGCCCACAGTATTTTCGCTATTCATTATAAATATTAATTTAGAGTGGGAAGGTGAACTGTGCAAAATAAAACTCAACTCTGATAGATTCTGATAAGATCCTTTTAACGATCAAGTTTCTTTGAAATAATACACAGTGACTAAAGACACAACTCTGACAAGTTTGGTATTAAAATGCATTTTAGCATCATCCTAAGTGAATCCTAAATTAGCTCAATGACTGATGAGCAGAAGCAGACAGATGAGTTTCAATTTACCACACAAACTGAACTGCTACTTACACTGCAGAACTAATCCAAAATTACCATAAATTACAGCTATTTAAAATAAAGGTAAAAATATGGAAAGCCATCAGTCATTCACATATGCAACACTGTTAATGAAATTCCCTCAAAGAAAACAAATGCCTAATCTTTACTGCAGCACACAATATTTTGTGTTTCATCCATCACAACATGCTCTTCCCCTCTGATAAACAAGGACAGAGTAGTTTGTAGAAACGCTGACAAGTAGAAGAAACTCACTACATATTATATAGGTCTCTTCTACCCCCAAACCTGCCATTCCCTGCTCCAAGTCTCAAAGCAGGAATGGACACAACACAACAGCCTGTACTGTGTAAAACAGAGAAGACATTGTTGGTGCTGCAAGAGTTTCCAGAACAGGTACTTATGTGCCAGTACCTATCTAAAAGCACTAGCTCACATGATCAAATGCTTATCTTGCTTCTCCTAATCTTTAGCATGCTTGGTATTTAGCAAACATGAGTGTATTTGAAGCTCTCTGATCATTCAGTGAAAGTTGTTGTGAAGTGAAAACTCAGTCAAGGCTGGATAAAGATACTATTGGCAACCTTGTAAGACTTGGTACTTGCAGTGACTTACAAAACTTCTTCACAAACGAACAGATAGCTTAATAGAAGTATCATGTGTGTCCTACATGGAAATTAGACACTTCTGCTTTGGCATAACTAACTAATCATTCTGTTAACACACTAGATGTGAATCTCAGTAAGTTTACCTAAGACACAAACATATGGCAACACAGAAGTGTCAATAAGGAACAAACTGACACATTAAACTGGCAAATGTATTGACCTAGCAAGCAAAACCACAGACAGAAGATAAAAGAAAATAAGCTGCCAAAGAAAATTGCCTCTATAAGCTACTAAGAAAGTGTGCAGTGTAGAGAATTTAAAATACAGATAAAATCCAGTGGAAAAAAATCCAGAGGAAAAATATTAACTATGAACTTTGTTAACTACAACAAAAACAACTTCAGCTGGGAAGACTCCAAGATGAAGAAAAGTATGTACCTGTGCTCTGGGCTGGGATCTTATCCTGTTATACACACTTGGATGGTGGACTTCATTTTGACCTAATAATACTACTCATGCTGTCATGGTTCTTCAAAACAAACAAATAAGTAAGAATATAAAAAACCTACTCCCTCTTGAAACACCAAAAAAAGCCTGAATTTGCACTTTCAGTCACAAATACTTTATTCAAAAAGGAGAAATTAATATACTGCAGCACACGGGACATTTTAATAGTGGCTTTAAGAACATTGGATTCCTCCTGAATCCAATTACTACCTACAAGAAGGAAGCTGATCTCCCTCTGACACAATCATTAAAGAATTCAGTTGTTCCTCAACGTACTGTCAGGACCAATAACCGACTCTGAAGAAGACTACTCTAGCACATTTTCTTAAATGAGGAAAATCAGTCTACACAGGAATTCAGGTGACCCTTTTTCATGTCAGTTGGATGACTGCCTGGCTCTTTTTTCTAGAGTTAGATGCAATTAGGATATTCCTGTTGACAGACTATAACTCTAACACCCAAAAGGAAATGGCAGTTTATTTTAAAAAAAAAATTGTACTGATGTTCACAAGCAATATTTTTAAAAGCATTTATCTACAGAGAACATTTCAATTTCCCATTAAAAACTCAATTTTACCTTAAAAAAATTCTGTCGCTAAAAAAGATGACTTAATTTTTTTTTTCCTATCTCTCCTTTTTCTTTTTTAAACTTTTTCTTAGATATTTGGTGCACAGTACTTTCCATTTCTGGTTTCCATACTGTTTTGGAATGGGAACAATCTTGAGCCCCAGACCCAAGGTCTGTTCCATGCTCATTTCATTTTTAGCTTAAACCATATGTTAACGAAGACCAAGAAAGCATGTTCACACTATTGTATGTCTCTCCTTCTTCATCATATTCCTATTTTTTAATATACTGCCCAAGCTTCTTTACTTGTGCTAACTCTCAAATCAGGGTCACTTTCATTGCTTGAATGATTTATTTCTTCTAATATCCAAGGGAACATGTACGAGGGAAGAAAAATGTTAATAATTAAAAGTTAGATGTGAAAACTAAAAACTGTAATTCCATAAATGCTCACTCCAATGAACTAAAGCTTCATCAGGCACAGTTCCTCATCCTAAATGCCCAGAGTCTCTGAAGTACTCCGATCAATTTTTCATTTTGCAGAAACTTGAAAGTCACTATTACAAAAGGGGATCTGTGAAGCAATGCTCTTCTTTCAAATGAGAAGTTGTCAGGACAACAGGATCTGACTACAAGTATCTTGCAATGAAAAAAACAGCAACCTCCAGGGAATGACGCCGGTCATCAGTAAAGGGAATTTATGGCCAGGAGCAACACACAGAGTCACAGTTTCATTGCAACATCTATCCTGTATCGAGCACCCTTGGGTCTCTGAAGTGCTGAAAGGCTTGTCAGTCTTACAGGACAGATGTCTGAGACGAGTCATAGAATCATAAAATCATTTGGGTTGGAAGAGACCTTTAACGGCCATTGAGTCCAGCCCCCTGTCATGAGCAGGGACATCTTCAACTAGATCAGGCTGATCAGAGTTCCAACTAAACCTGTCCTTGAATATATCTGGTGATGAAGCATCCACTACTTCTCTAGGCATTGTAAAAATTGTACCATTGTAAAAATTTTCTTTCTTACATTTCATTCTGAATCTGCCTTCTGCAGTTTAAAACCATTACTCCTTGTCCTACTGCAACAGCCCTGCTGCAAAATCTGTCCCCATCTTTCTAATAATCTGTCCCCATCTGTTCCCATCTTTCTAATAATCCCCCTTCAAGAACTGAAAGCCTGCTATAAGGTCTACCCAGACCCTTCTCCAGGCTGAACAACCCCAGCTCTCAGCCTCTTTCCAGAGGAGAGGTGCTCCAGCCATCTGATTAACTTAGTATCCCTCCCTCTGCATCCAACTCCAAGAGGTCCATGTCCCTCCTGTGCTGAGGATTCCAGAGTTGGATGGCTGGGCCAGAGCATAGGTGGAGAATCACCTCACTAGACCTGCAGGCCACTTTTTTGATGCAGCCCAGGACATGACTGGCTTTCAGGGCTGTGAGTACACATTGCTGGGTCACACCCAGCCTCTCATCCACAGCACACCCAAATCCTTCTTGGCAGTGCTCCTCTGAATCCCCTCATTCCACATCCTGTACTCATACCAGGAACTGCCTGCACGCAGGTGCACTTGGCCTTGTTGAACCTCATAAGATTCCCATGGGCCTATTCCTTGAATTCATCTAGGTCCCTCTGGATGGCATCCCATCCCTCATGCTTGTGAGCCACACTCAGCTTGGTGTCATCTGCAAACTTGCTGAGGGTATGCTTGTTCCTTCTGTGTCAGCTAATGGAGATATTTAACAGCACTGGTCCCAGTATGGAATCCTGAAGGATACCACTTTTCACTGGTGTCTGTGTGGACCTTAAGCCATTGACCACCACCTGCTGGATGTGACCATCCAAGCAATTCCTCAACCACCAAAACAGTTCATCCATCAAATTCATCTCCTTCCAATCTAAAGAAAAGGATTGTGGGGACCATGTGTACTGGGATGATCCATAATTTTAGTGTATTCCATATTTACCTGCATGAAGAATTGTTAGTCTCCTTAAGACTCTGCAGCCAGAGACCTTGTGTGTGTGAGGAGGTGCTACTGTGGGTATTTTCAAAATTGGTCCTCCCAGGCAGCTTCCAGTCCTTTGCCACGTGGAATTTGTTTTGCAGGCTGTTTGGTCTTTGCTCAGTTAAAGGTTTCTCCTCCCTTTTTGGGATCTCTTTTCGTTTGTGTTCTTTTCTCCCATCTCAGAGAGAGAGTGCAGTTGGCAGGTCTGAGCTGCCTTGGGGTGACTTCTGTGGGTGTCTGCCAGTCGCCATGGGCTCCAGCAAGCCAGTCTGAATCAGTCAGCTGCCTGCTTCAGGAGACAAGGCTACGGGAGCAGAACCCCTCTCTTTCTGGCAGCTTCAGCTTCAACCATAGCCATCCACAAAGACTGCATTTTGCAATTAGAAACCATTTCAAAGTGGATTTGCAAACTCCGCTGACAGCAAAAAAAGCCAGAGAGTTCCCAGAGCCAGGCCACCCCATGCCAGCACCCACAGAATGGTCCTTTTCCCCTCATTCCACAGCCACAAGTGCAGAGCACAGCACCAGCAGCAGAGCCTGTGAACAGGAGGAAGCAGCAGGCCGACCCCACAGGAGCCGGCAAGTCTTCGTCTGCTGCTAGAACTGCTCTGTAAAGCTCCCTCCTTCCAAGAGGGATGTGATGGCATCTTGTCCCTTTGTCCTACAAGCCTGAGGCTATCCCTGCCTCGTGCCATCTCAGGAAAGGCTCTTTCTGTCATTTTGGGTCTCTGTTCCAGTGAGGTTGTGAGTGTTTTGCAGTTTGGTACCTAGAAATTACTGACCTTTTTTTTCTTGCCTTGTTGGCATTCTGTCTATTAGTAATGTGTTATTTTTCCACCTATATCTACTCTTATCTTATTCCTTAATGGTAGGAAAGGATTGGTTGGAAAGAAGGGGAAAGTTACTCATTTCAGAGTGCCCATCTCTCTAAACTGTCCCAAACCAAGACACCATGTCAAAGGCTTTACAGATGAAAAGAGATGACACCCATAGCTCTTCCCATGTGCACCAATATACCCACTCCATCATAGAAGGTCACTAAATTTGTCAGGCAGGAACTGTGTTGGTGAAATTGTGCTGGCTATCTGAAATCGCCTCCCTTTTTGAGTGAACATATCTCAAACCACTTTTTTTCAAGTCTCTACCCTTTTCTGTAAAAGAAGTTTTACCAAAACCTACCTCTGGGTACTTCAGTTTTAAAGTTCTATGCAATTCTCGAAAACGACTGTACCGCCGAAACACTGTCCATGTCTCATCCAAGACTGTTATCTAGAACAGACAATACAGAAAGAAGAAACAAAAGTAAACCCAAACAGGGTAAAATCCATGCAATATACAAGGTTATAAGATTAAAACGAACAGTTCCTAGTTGTCTTAAATCCAAAAACTTTTACAAGTTTACTTAATTTTTCTTTCATTACAGTGACAGAAATGTATTTAATAGGGAGCACTGATTACGAAGCAAAAAACACCTGAATGCATTTATTCCTTAATCCACCGTGGTTTGACAAGACATTAGAACATCCCCAATACCTTCTTGGTGCAGCTATTTGACTCTCAGTATTACTATCAGTGGGTGTTCCATTAATGAATAAATAACATCCAGAATAAGTGTAGTGTAGCCTCTCAAAATATTCACAGAAAGTTAGATTCTTATAAATAGATACTGACAATTAACAAATACACATTACTTGGACAAACAGAGTTCATTACCACATAGAATGGGATTCCAGTTTGTAGCATAAAATATTATACCAGCTTTTAGTAGAAGATATTCCTTTAAGACACTCTTTGTCTGTGTCTTCAAAATGGTGATGAACATTCCATTTATACAGGAAGTTTTCTTAAAATAAACATAATTACTCCTGTGGATAGAGTGCATAACAACAGGAGCAAAGAGGAAGGGCAAACCAACCTTACCATCAGTTATTTGCAGAACTGAGATACTAAACACTGTTTGAAATTAGGTGACATTAATTAAGGACATTTCTAACTGGGCCATGAAAGTGTTGTGACTAGAGCATTTGACTTTACAGACAAAAGTCAAAAGAGTTTGTGCAGCTCTGGTGATCCAAAGCTACCAAGAAGCCTAGCTGCAGGGTGAGTGAACATTATTCTACACTGACTAACAGAGATGGAGTCAACTGGCATTGCTTAAAACTGAACACTGCTGCTTTTTGAATCAAACAGGCCTAAAATGTGGCATTACCCCCTGTCTAGGTATGGTTTCATGCAGAAAGATAAAAAATAAGCAATTTCACAAAACACATCTCACAAAGACACAGGTTTTTTAATCTTTAAGTGACTCCTAAAATTAACAAGTAGCTCTCTCACTACTGAGTGTAGAAAAAGAAGTTATGGAGGCAAAGAAAGTTGCAATGGAGTAGGATAACTGAGTAAGAGAAACAGAAATCAGAGCAACAAAGCCAGAAGAAACCAATCAATGCTGCTACCCCACACTTACAACAAACTCACCACTGGTCCACTCATTTCCATCCCTACTGCCTTTGCTGCTGAATTTGGAATAGGGATATTAGGGGAAGTGTTTTGAAAAACAGAAATTATTGCGTGTTTTATGACAAGAGGAATGAGATTTGGACTGGGCCTTTTCCTATTTTTACCTTAATTTTAAACTAAAGATTAAAGCAAACAAAACCAGCCTTCTCAGAACTTTTCACAAGCATAATAACATAGGTTCTTCCAGCATGTAACCACAATGAAAACTCATTATTTCTTAAAAAACTTCTCTTTCATCTCACAAACAAGCTTCACTGCTACTATGAGTCACCATCCCTGTAAGTGTTCAAAAAAGGATGGATATGGCACTTGAGGACATGGTTTAATGATGAACATGTTGGTGCTGCTGGGTTGACATTTGGACTTGATGATCTTAAATGCTTTTTCCAACCTTCACAATTCTGTGATTTTAGGACACCTGCACAACGGACTACATTCCCTCAAAATATTGTTAACAGTGTCTCAAACTTTACAACTCAGGTGAAAAGATTTAACATTCATAGGTAGATTTAACTAAAAAAAATTAATAACTCTTCAGGAATATGCATGTTATACTGATCTCAATTAACCAATTAACCATCCTGTTCTGAATTATTAAGGCAGAGGACTGTGTGATTTCAATGTTTGAGTAGACAATGGTCAAGTGTAATAGCTACTCATAAAGCAAAGATATTACTCATGCTGCATTCTTTTTGCTTTAATTCTGTCATTTAATATTTCAGAGTTGTGAAAATTTGATGTGATAATGTCATTTTTATATCAGTTTTATTTGAAAGGGACCTCTTTTTTTCCCAGGGGTTTTCACAGAAGAGGAGCAACCTAGCACAAGGCATCCTGGACTCCTCCGGATGCACAGCCTGGGGAACAGCAGGCATGTCATGTTGGCTGTGCATCAGACAGCTGTCTAGGTGATAGGGTGACACCAAACTTACCCAAATCAAATTGCCTGCAGCCAATTATTTATTAGCTTTCTTCTACAAAGCTTAATAACTTGTTAGAGATGGACAGGAAGGAAAACAGCAAAGCCATGCATCTTTGCCGCTTGAGAACTGTTTTTTGGTGGCTTGGTTTGACCTGATTTGGTCCTTGTCATCTTCTTTGTTTACTTTCCAAATCTTTGTAATGAGACTTGAAGGTAATTACAAAATTTTACTGTTGCTAGAGCTGGCACATTTGAAAAACAAATTTTAATACTAAACAAAGTCTTAACTAGCCCCCAAAGCTCAGCAATAATGCTATTAGGACAGAGAGAATCAAATTCCACCTGTATAAAGAGAATTACAATGCACCTGTATAAAGAGAATTACAATTACAGCATTTCTAGAATATGGCCTTTTACTCCTAAAACTGATCCAACAAGTCTAGGCTGGGATCATTTTCTCCCATTAAAAAAAACTGTATGAAAGACTATACGCTCTGTAGGAATGGGAGAGGGACATATGCAGGTGTTTTGAACAAGTAAAGCAATTCTGAAAAGCCCTTTGATTTTTTACATAGTTTGCTAATACAGTTACAAGTATTTTCTTAAGAACAAAAACAATATGGTTAAGTACATCTGCAAGATAGATTTTGGAATATTCTTATCTAGGCACTGCTGTGATCCCACACTTGCCTCAGAATTGTGGGTTGTTTTGTTTCTGTCATTCTCTCATTTCACCATTTCCTATGTAAAACCTATAAATCTGAAAGAAGATGTCACAGTCCTGTCTCCTTATCTTTTCTTCTCATGATGACTGATAGAAAATAACCTAGGAGACATTTTCAATCAATTGCACTGTAAAGCACATCACAGAACTTGTCCTCTTTCTGCTCCATAGCAACACAAGTAACACTATGACTGGGGGAGAAAAAAGCAATATTCCACCTCATTCTGAAAGTAATGAGAAAAAAACAGGAAATGCCTAATTTCTTTATCTAACCTGGTTAAACTGTCAACAGTCATCATAAGAACTCATATTTCTTCATATTAACCTTGTTGAAACTGTTCCTCACACTAGGAAAACAGCATCTGAAAAGCTAGAAGTTTTCTAAAAACTTCTTATAACCTTTTTCTATTTTATTATTGAGGATATTAATCAGATAATGTTGACAGAATATTAGACTTCTTACTAATGTAGGTAGTTATGGGGCATGCATCATTTTCTAAAAGAACTATGCATCAATGAGAACTACCTCTGCTTTACTCCCACTCTGCAACAGTTCACCAAACTCAGAAATAAATTTGGCCTAGAAATGTGGACTTTTTGAGCAGATTCAACACAGCATCTGGCTGAACAGAAATGCGACTGGATCTGAAGGAAAACACTGTTTTAGGGTGCATCTGCCTGGATCTTTTCTTATAGAGCACTTCTCAGACATCACTAAAAGGTTTTGAAACACAAGAAAACCAATTTTGAAAGAATATCAAACAGGATAAATAAACAGAGGGAACTCAAAACAATGAGAAAAAGATGAATGAGAATGAGAAGGCTTATCTACAACTTTCAGTATTGTTAGAGGATCCCTGCAGGGCTGCGCTTGATTACAGACTTCGTTTCCATCACCTGCTCTCAGGAAACCCTGTGTGTCTTTATGAGAGCTGGAGTTCCACCTTCCCTGCTGCCTTGCTGCTCCTTCTGCCAACCATAGGTACTGTCTGCAACCATGGGCACTGTCCATAACAGATGCCACTGGTTTTATTGATGCAAAAGCTCTTCCCTCACTGTTTCTAGCACAGCCTTGTCTAAACATCCTGAAACAACATGAAAGGAAGGGGGAAATACATGAATAGTTCTCTGGCATACTAATTCAGCTCTAACAGAAACATGGTTAGACCTGATTAAGGTATTAGTGTTTCATCATGTCTTTAAAGACAACACATAAAACTGTCACTCAAATGGAAGCTTTTTTGGAAATTAATCAATTCATACAGAATACTTAATAGCAGACTAACACAAACAGCTCCATGACATATTCCTGCTGCAAAAGAAGGTGCTGTCTGAGCTCTAATAAATTATCAGTTTCTTCCTGTTTTGAATTCTCTCCAGTCAGTTCTTGTAGGACTCACTCAACATCTTTAATTAGGATCTGTCTCCAATGAAAGAACCTGAGTGGACAGAACATCCTGCTGGCCTATTCCCATATGTGTCTATATCAACAAGATGCTGACCCTGCAATAAATTATTGTTGGATAATATGTTAGGGTTGAAAGACCTATGAATTGACCATGAAGCTGCCAAGGAAAGTGGAACTCATTCTCTGTCTTCTGGCATTTAACAAAATAATCTTTACCACTGCATGTCACAAGAAGAAATTTCTGTATTTGTTATATACAGAAATTTATTATATTTGTTCCTCTGTATAACAATATGCAGGATTTAACTACAAACACAATGACTAGAAACATCTGTTGAAGAAAATACCTCTGAGATACCTAGGATTCACAGTTTTGGGGACTGTCTTAAAATTCAACTCAATCATTACTTGTGCTTTGTCAGGCTCCAAAGTGCTATGACACATAGATAGATCAGCTACCCATTTTCTTGAAAGCAAGAGGAACCTTGCTGAAGAAAGCTTATTTAGGACCTAGAAAAGGAATGGGGTTAGCAACACCTTAGTCCTTTCCCACAACTGACATATGTTTCAGATGACCTGAAAATAAACTTGAACTAAGTGAAGTAAGGTTGAAATCAGGAATTATTTGGACAGCTGACATGGTATTCTGACCTATGAGGAAGAGATTAAATGAATAGGTACATTTAGTCTCCCCCCTCTGCCATATTTTCTTGATTTTTAAGGCAAAAAAAATATACAAAAATATACAAATAGTACTCCAGGTGTTCTAATTTTCTATATGTCCTAGGGTGATATCATGATGCTTGTATCCCCAGTTGTGTGTTCTGTTTATGCTGGATATTATATTCTGTGCCTTCACAACAGGCTCTGAGAGCGAAGGCAGGGAGAAGAAGCAGCACCAGAGTTTGTTATCAGCCTGCACTCACTCCTCCACATTCTGCTGGAACACAGAACTCCACTGTGTTGTCTGGGCACAGAGGGGGCAGAACAGGGCCCTTCTTTGCTTTTTAGTTAGTTTAGCTAGCTGAGGCAGAGAAGTTTTCCCTGGACTGGTTTTCTTTCCCTTTCCTTGGAACTATTCAAACCTGCTCCAGACCGGGACCCAGGGAGCAGCAAGAGCTTGCACTTTGTGACCTACTCTGGGCAGCAGCCTTTCCCAGTGCTGGAGGGACTGTTAACAGAGCTACCAGCCACAGGAGAGATTTTCTGAATTTGTCATCTCTTCAGAGCAGCAAATTAGTTTTGTCATCTGGTATTGTTCATTTTTTCTGCTGGGGAGTGCATTGCCTGTTAAATAAACAAACAGGTTTTTTCCACTTCTCTCCGAGAAGTGGAACTGTTTCAGGGGAGTGGCCATGTGGGTTTGCTTTCTTGGGGGGGCCCTTTTGGAGGTTTTCTCCCAAATTTGCCCTAAACCAGGAATAACGGGCTTCTGGAGATTAATACAGATCAAAGTAGAGCTGGGAGCTCTGCATGGAAAACATTTAAAACAGAGAAATTTATGGAAGGTCTGTGGATTGGAGCATGAAGCTAAATTCTGACTACAGCAGAAGTAATCCACTGTGACATAGAGACCTGGAGGGAAAGGAAAAAGCATTATCTTTTTCATTAGATTGATTCATGTGATGGAATGACTATAAGAAACATCCCCAAAACTGCCAAACTGCACACAGTCTTTCAACTGCTCCTTCATGCTAAGATCTTGTAGAGGCTTACATGGGGTTTTACCAATGAAGGGAGAATACCTGGAAAAGAAATCCACCAACATATTCAAAACAGAAACTACCTTTTTACTTTAGCCATCTTCACTAAATCACATGTGCTGAAAATTGAGTATAAGAGTCCTGGGGAAGTTTCATGTGCACTTACTCATCTCTCAGCATCTCCCTGGCTCCAGGCTTTCACCAGCCCCAAGAAAATCAAAGTTCAACAGGCAAAAGGAGCTATTCTACCCACAAACAGCATGGTATGTTTCAAAATGAAAATTTAATTAGCATAAACAAAGCTAAGACTGCCCATCTTAATAAAAGTCTTTTCAAAAGAGAGCACAGTTCAAAAACAGTCCTTTACCCCACGAGGAAGATCACTCCTCCACCTCACAACAGCTAATGAAGCATCTGGCAGGACATTCAGTAAAGGAGGCTGTCAGTTCTGGCTCCAATACCATGTACATCAGTTATGCTACACATATGTCCACACACATTGAGAACACATTTCCAATTAGACTTTAGATATTGGTTTGAAAAAACACTGGCTGCATACCAGAGGAAACAAAATTAATATGCTTCTCCCTGCCCCCCCCAGCATTTCTACACAGAAAACCAACTGAGAGTTTGGAGAAGCAACACCTTGGAAATGCAGAGTGGGAAGAATCAGAACAATAAAGAGAGCGTGAAAGGGATCAAGCCTTTGTCTTGCATATATGCAAAATACTTAAATAAAGCTTTCATGCTTTCATTTTTTCAGGTAAATATTTCAAGTCTAAGCCTTTTCTATAGCTGACACTTGCATCTCAATAAAGGGCTTTCCTATAACCAATATGCATTTAATCCTCATCTCTGGAACTCTTCAAATCGAACTGACATTGGCTCTGGAACTGCTCACCTCAAGAATCTGGCCATTAGCCTCTTCTGTACAATCAACCCACTTGGAAAATACTTGTCTTTATAGTGTCCTATACTGTGCATTCTTCTGAAGTCTCTTATTTAACAGTATTGAGGCCACTTCAGAGAAAGAGAATCAAAAATAGCACTTAGTGGAACAAAAACATTAAAGAAAAGCAAATGATAAGCACTTACCTTTATTTCAAACTCATAGTGTTCATCCTTTCCCTGCCCACACAGGACATACCGTGGAATACTAATTTTAATTGGGTCCTTTAGGTCATCTGGATTTGCTCCCAGTGAACGACAGACCATCCGCTTTCATGTACATACCAAATAGGGAGAAGAAAGGAAAACCAAAATCACTACATAAGGAAAAAAAGAAAAGAACTTCACTGAAAATGAGAAAGTGTTCTTGGTCAGAGGAGCAGGCAAAGAAAAGGCAGAAGTTACCTCTAAAATGAAGGAATTATTTGAAAACAAAGTGGATTTGTCCTATAAGCAAGCCCTAGCATATTTTTATGCATACAAAAATTAAGTTGAAGTGTATAAAAAATATTCCTTTATTTGAAAAGGCATTTTCAGCTTAGATATCAAAAACAAGGGAAAGCAGAAGACTTTTTATTACCTCCCTTTCAAAAAAAAAAAATCAGTGTATTAATCAAGTTTTCACAGTTAGCTTTAACTTTTGTACATCTCTATCTTTTATAACAAATGTTTACAATATCATGCAAACCTGCAGGGGTCTAACCAATTCAGAAAGCTCTTAAACTTTAAAAGTTCAAATTTATTTTATAATTAAATAAGCAATCCACAGTCAGAATAGTTTCCTACTATTTTTTTTTTTTATCATATTGGAATCCCAGAAAACTCAACTATGATAAATTCGCACAGTCTGGACAAAACAATCTAAAAATTTATTTCCAATGAGGGCTCATTCCTCTGACAACCAGATGGAGTATGTAACTCTGAAATTATGCCAAAAAGAAAACATTTTTGCAACTGAAAAGATTAATGCTCTGCAGTCACTATGCCCAAAAGTAGCATAAGCATTCAGAGTGAAAAAAATAGAAAAACTGCCTTTAAGGAAGTCCTCTACTTGCTCCATTGAACATATTTGGTCTGAAAACCTTAATGAACTGGCACTTAAAAAATAACAGCAGCATGAGAAACATAAGTTAACAACCAAAAAGATTGAAAAACTATCACTTCAAAGTTATGACTGTGTTATATATTTGTATTTAGCACTGCTATCCATCACTTGAGCTGTAACTGTATTTTCAACATTCATCTTCTTTATAGCAACTCCTGGTGACTTCCAGGACACATGAGATGGTGTAGGAGCTGGAGAAGAATTTGAAACTCATTCATAAACACCTCTGCCTGTTACAGAAAGCCTTTTGACACCATCATGGCTCTCAAGAAGAGAAGGCTGTTATTACATTGCCAGTCAATTATAAATGACAAATTAATTTCCCTTAGCATTAATAAAACAAAGAAAGTGAATTTTTATTCCACTGAATTAATCTAGAGTGTATTTACCATAAACTTTTTCTTTTATTTTTATTTTAAGAAACCATAAAAAAAGTTTGTTTGAATGGAAAAATATCTTCAGCGACCTTTTTCTCACAAAAAATATTGTCTCCTGTCCATTTTGCTCTTCTGTAATTACTGCCCACATTACTAGCTTTTCAGTTAAAACTCGTTTCTGGAGCACTGAAATGTAAGCTGCTCTTTCCCTGGGGGAAAAGAAGTTAATTCCCCTGAAAACAACATCATCTGTTCTAAAATAGCAGTAAAACCGTAAAGCCACTCTTAAAGCCACCTCTGTCAACGTGTAATTTATTGACAGTCATTTTCAGAGAACTATTACAAACAGCTAATAGAGAGGAAAACAATCTCAAACACGAAGTGTTGAGGAAAATGCACCCTAATGCATTAAATAATGCTTTGATATTCATAAACAATGATCTTTATTTTTACTTCACATAGTAAAAATAGTAGAAATATTAGAATAAAATATACTGCTATGATTTTTTTTTTCATGAAAGTGCAGAGTATTCATTGAGTTAATTTTTTAAAAAGTACAGAAGAGAAAAAGCGTTATTGGGAAACACAAAATGCACAAACATTTAACTTTGGTGTATAATCAGAAAAAAAATTGGTTTCAGAAACTCATTTCCTTTAACAGCCTTGATCAAGACAGTTCTCTCAGACAGTGCCACTCAATGTTGACTTTGGGCAATGCCCAGAAGAAATGCCATAGTGATGTCAATGAGGAAGCCACTTCTGAGCAGGACTGACATGATGATATTAGTCTGTCTACTCATTTGTGTACACATTCTTTAGTAAAAAAAAACCACAGTACCTCAAAATAACATGACACATTTTGCTAATTCCTGGACTTCCTTAAGGAAGTAAAAATGTAACAATAAAAACCCCCATAACTCTTTATCCAAACAAGTGTTCATCCTTCCAGACATAACTTCCCTACCCAATACAAGCTATTTCTTTTTAAATCCCATGTGAGTTACATTATCATGTCCTAACATATGGTAAAAACAAATGGGAAATGTTCTTATACTAGGAGAGAGACTGAAATCTAACTGTAGTGTAGTGTAGTAGATTTCACCTCTGAAATTCACCTCTGCTTGGCAATATGCTTACAGAATTTAGAATTTCAGATTAGATACCACTGTTTTTTCTGCCAAGAACCATCTTCCTCAAACAAGGCAGATGGCATATTCAAGCAACAGGATTCAAAAGATATTCAGCTCCCCTTACAAGGGAAGAAACAAAAGATAGGAGATAACAGCTTATTTATTATTCAAACATCTGACAGGGCTAACTGGTAAAATACGCCTCATCCTAAGCTAGAGGAAAGCCTCGACTAATGGAAATATTCCATTAATGTCCAATAGCCCCATTTTTTCTTGGGATGTAGTAATAAAAAGACTGTAAAAAAGCAATCTCACAGCATCAACAACCCCATCAGTAAGCAAGCAGAGAATGATGAAGTAAGGCCAAGACCATTACACGGACAGAACTCTAGAGTTAAACTCACTCCATCTGTCAGGCAGTGTCCCCAGTTGTCAACTACCTCGCTGGAGCATGAGAAACGTGCACACAGATGGTAGACCCCAAAACATCTGTCTTGCCACAGTAGCATCACCAAAGGTTGAAATGCTATTTAAAGCACAACTCCTTTTGACTTGTGACAAATTTTGATATGAAAGTGCAATAAACCTTACATGTAAAACTCTGGAGAAGAAGAGAATTGTCAGTAATTGCACATATAAAAGCTGTAAATATCTGTAGTATTAAGAGCATACAGTGAAAGTAAGATTTAAAAAATCTGCAGATGTTTTGAAATATTGAGATCAAAGGCATGAAGTAAATGAGGAGCATGAAAAACAAAGATTATCAAAAAGATTAAAGAAAAAACAATCAAGGAGGAATAGAGAAGACATTAATGAAGATAGATAGTATATGGAAGGAGCTAGAAAACACAGCCAAAATGGAAATCATAAGACAGAGCTGTAATTATAGTTTTCATCCACCTACCATATAACATAGAAGCATTTAATTTCCTCACTTTCCCAAGGAATTGTATGTACAGCATATCAGAGATATACAAAATGCAAGCACTCAATTAATAATTACTATTGCTTAGATGTGTTTACACAGTCTGTGGTATTCCCTTGGAGCTCAAAGGTCCCTTTTCTCTATTGATTAAAAAAATAGGGGGGGGAGGGGAAGGATTTTATCAATAATTATTAGCCTTTTATTTTGAATATATCTAAACTTATTTGGATTTCAATACCTAGGCAAATGCATAATTAGCCAAATGGCTTCTTCACTTGAACTGAATGTTAATTTCCAGATTTCCGAAGGGATATGCAAACTGCTTTGAAGAATTGATGGGATGACTGTCAGCTGAGTATTTATTTCTTTTTCACAGTACTTAGAAAAAACAATTCCTGAATCAGGTCCAACCTTGTTCCTTTTAGAAAACACAAGCTCAATTTTTGTGCACTTCTCTTTGTCTGGCAAAACTGCACAATGGATATCATTCAAACTGTACAACCAAAGGCTGTCAAATTGTGATTGCTGGCATGAAGCATCCAAAATGTTAGGTGCAGAAAAAAAGATACTATTTTCCTTTAAGAGACCTCTATGAGTAGTTGTAAGAACAAGATTCCTATACACAGTCCACTTAGCACAGTCTGATATAGACAGCAGTACATGAATGTCACCTAATGAAGGTTTAATACTTCCCATATTTTCATAGAGTAAGTAAACCAGGTCAGCTAACTCAGTTTGAAATTTACAGGGCAATTGTACTCCACTTGAAAAAACTAATTCATTTACATCTGAAGTCCAGTCCAGTGAAATCTGCATCAAATCGTTTGAGCTGGTGATTTCTATAAACATCATCACCCAAACAATCAAACTGTAATAATCAAACTTCTCATTATGTCACTGCAAATTCTTTGAGTGAAGTGTTTGTTATAGGTAAATATTGTGAGTAAACCATTTCAGCAGAACACAGAAGTCGAATATTCCATCCAGCAAAGCCAACTTGAATCTCCTTTATAGTGCTGATAGGAACCTCATGAAATACTGGCAAGGAACTCTGGCAGGCGCCTTGTTCAGTTGACAAAACAACAACATACAGAATGGAACCACACAAAAGCAAGCAAGCAGGTCCTGGATCCAGTTTTCTGCAACTGCCAACAGACACCTTTCAACTCCTAAACCCTAACAGAAATCTGAAGCACAGATGAAAAATTCCAGTACCTTTTCCAGAGAATGGGCCTGAAGTTTCAAAAATACATCAGGAAAATGCACAAAGTTCTGTCTTAATACTAAACTGTTTTCTAGCTCTTTTTTTTTTTTCCAATTGCATGTGAATTCTTCAGGGGATTTTCTCACAAAGGCATCAGAGATCTCCATGCTTATGCACATTGTGAGAGCCTCTTGCACAGAGGATTCAGGCTGAAAGACATTTTCAGTATGAGCTTTAGCACCATCATTACTGTGGGATATGTCTTGATTCATGCCCGACTTGAGGAACACATTTACTTGCAAGTTTCTTATAAATGGCAGATTTTTTATTAATGATATTGCTTGGGCACATCTCTCACTTGCATCACACAAACTTCCTAACTCCTTAATTGCTGCTGACCAGCTGACTACTAGTATCTTTGTAAAAGTAGGAAAGCTGACTGAAAAAATATCCCAAAATGGAAGTGTGTTCTTGTCTTGCATCAAAAAAAGAAGCTATTGACTTAGAAGAAATCAAATCAGAGGCATTGTGTGTTGGAAGCTGAGAATTACTAGATTGGTCTTCAACTATTGGCTGCACTGTCTTTAATGGGCTGTTATCTTTATAAGTTTTTGTTCCAGAATGTACATAAGACTGAGAAAAGAGAAGGCACAATATGCTAAAGCCAGTTTGCTCATTAGCACCCATTAAAGATCCTGCAGAAGACATCTGTTTCAAGTAGGAACAATCAGATTCAGTTCTTGAGCTGTCACAATCTGGAGAAGTAATTATTTTAATCATCAAAATGATTGAAATTTTCAACCTTGTGGAGTGAATAAGCCACATTATTAAAGTCAGAACTATGTAAAGAAGTAGATTAAACATTCTGATACAGAACATTCTTACTCTTTAAAGTATTAGTACCTTTAGAGTGAATTAAACTACTTCTAATGCCACAATGACATGCAAAGCTCTCCTGCTCTGAGTTAAGTTATGCCTTCATTCTGAAATGCCTTCTTTGATGTACAAGGGGAAGAATGTCTTCCAGAACTGGAGAATAAATCCAGCATCTCTGTATATGCCTTCTGTCTCTTATGGTCTCTTACTCCTGCCTTTTCTCCACACAACTCTGAAGCACAATTGCCATCTTTAGACAGAAATGGAAAGCCACAGTGTGGCTGTCACTGTTGACTTTTCTGTTAAAAATTCCAAAAGAAGAAAACAAAAATGTCTTTCTAAAATCTTCTGACCAAAACATTTCTTTAACTGAGGATTGATTTTTATTAGATTTATACAATAATTTAAAATTGATACAATCTCTCTCTCTCTCTCAAAAACCCAAGAGCAGTGATTGAGATCTGATTAAGGAACAGTTGATCTTTTCAACCCACCCCTGCTTTTTCTTTGTACAGTATCCATTTCACTTGGTTTATATATGCTTTACTCAAAACACCCAGGAAAGTCAACAGGCAATGCAGAAACTCATAAGCCCTCACTTTTTTTCCCCACACATGCACAAAAAAAGTAATCCCATACTAGCCAACAGAGTGCAAAAAGTCCAACACAGCTGAAAACCAACCATATAAAGTCAAAAGAAGTACAAATTTGAGGTGTTGCAGCCCTCCCATTGTTACAGTTTAAATCCATGAAGGTTCCTAGGATTTACTCACCAAGACAATAACTGTGTTACAAGCAGCAGTTAGACTACTAAATATGGTGGGATGGGTCTAAGCCTCAGTTTAAAAATACATAAATACATGTACAAATCCTTCAGGACACACACAGCCTGCCTGGTTCTTCTTGCTGCTGTACAGACACTCCTGTAGCAGTTCATTGTGAATCAAAAATGTTACGTGTATTCTGAATTCAGACAATCATTGAATTAAATGAATTTAATTTAAATTTAATTCAATTAAATGCTCATTAAACACTTTTCTCCTCTAAAAATAATGAAAGGAATACTGTTCCAAATTCAGAATCCTGGCAAAACAATGAAGAAAGATCCACCCTAATACCACACCTTTCAAACAAGGAAAAGCTAGGTATAATCTGAAACAAAATCACTTTGATTCCAGCTGGTAAGATGCACTGCCATCTCTGTTAGCCATTAATCTTGCTGTGAATTCAAAATTCTAATTGTGCAGCTAAACATTATGAAATTTAATTACAGGGCATGCCATAATTTAAGACAACCATGTCATTCTGACAAATTATGACCTACCTCATACTTCAACTTGCGCTGAACAGTGCTGTTATTGTGCCTCTCATTATCCTAAGCACAAAAAAAAAGGTACAGGAGGTTATTAAAAAGTGCCTTTCTTGTATAAGTTAATTTAAGAGTATTAGAGGAACAGACATTATAATAGACAAAAATAACAATCAATATTTATTAAAACAACTGGCTTAGAAGTCAATCAACCCACTCTTTGGATCAATTAGGTTACCAGTTTTTGAATAGGCATTTGTTTGTAAGTATGAACCTTAATTTTCATCAGTTAAATCTTTTCTGACATAAAATGACGATTTGATTTGCAAACTTCTTACTGTCATTTACACACTCTTTCCTGCCAAAAAAAACCCCAGAATACAACATAAAAACACCACTGGAAATAAATATATTATTAAAATTTAAAAACTTATATCATACCTCATTTACTCTTTACATTTTTTAAAAACTTTTGGTAAATTAAGAGTAAGTAAACACAGGAAAACATGGAAATTACTGAATGACAAAACTGAATCAGTGGATAGAAATGATCCATTGAAGGTCAGGATCTCCCACCCACTTCTGCTCACCTTGAAACTTTCTGTAGACCGGGACACACTAACATCATTATCCTCAGCTTTATGGTGAATATTCTGGAGCCTTCTCTGCACTTCTTGTTCAATAAAGGCATTTATCCTTTAAGATACAGAAAAGTGTGTGTGTGTATGGAAAAACAGTGTATTTTCACATAAAAATCAAGACAGACTACAAGGCTCTTTGAAATGCTTTTAACCCTAAGTACTGCACAGCTCTTAACTGGCAGGCTTAATGTTAGAGCCGTTTTATCCCACCTTAAGGAAGGAACACTGACTTTTGAACAAGTGTTCATCTAACAGGTAAAGGTTAAAAAATTTTTATTAATTAAACAAATTACTGGACCACAGGGTCAACCACTGCTATGACTGCAGCTCTACACACAAGAGGCAGTGAGGGTACAAGTGATGAAGAAGAAAGAAGGCTGGGGTTGCATCTTTAGCAACTTAACAGTTTGCCTTTACTGCTGCTGTGATATCAGCAACTTGGACTAGCAAAGGTTTGGTCTTCAAACAGAAGGAATGTTCCAAGAGGTCATACTAACAACTGCCATGTGTAAGTGTAACAAGGGAGAATAAAGATTTTAGTGATGCCAGGCAGCTGTCCTATTAAAACAAAGTTTAAGACAATTAAATTTACTTTGTTGCCATAAGCATATATGAAGCAAAACCATATAGACAAGTAACTGTAAACTCAAAACCAATTTAAATACCTTTCAACCTACAGTTTCCCAAAACTGTATTCTAAAACAAACTGTACAGGAGCAACAGCTGAGGCTATTGGCTACTTACAGCAGAACATCAATTTTATTTCCAGACCAGTCTTCCAGTACAATCACAGTATTTAAATCAAATTCAACCCTGGCAGAATGGTCTTTCAAAATATTTCTTTTCTAAAGCTATTGTTTGCATTCCATTTCAGGAATGCAGATTACCTACCTATCATCAACCAGTGGGGCAGCAGGTGTCTGTGCCTTTGTTGGGCTGGCAGGGGAAGTGCTGTGGGAGAGTCTCTCATCTAATATTCCATGGTTTCCTTTCTGAGCTCCATCACCCTCATATATTTTTTGCTTCAGCTGCTGAATTTCATGGTCCAGGCTATAAAGATATTGTAACATGTAATTTGCTTTGGTTTAGAGTTGATTTGAATAGGTCTGATAGGAAGCAATGTGCCTACACTGGTATACATGTACATAAGATTGCAGATACTAATATTTATGAAGGTTTAAAAATCATGATTGTTCTTTAAGCACATTTAGACCAGAATATAGAGACAGCTCAAAACCACATTCCAAGAGTAGTATTAAGTCAAATAAAACAACTTTGATAACTTCCATAGCAAATCTGCACATCAAATATTAACTCCTAAGAACTAACCTGTCTATTAGAATCACATTAATAAATTCTAATTTTTACAGAACTCTATCAATGACCTTAGATATTATCTTCCACTGTGAAAGTAAATGAAGAAATGAAGGGGTAAAAAATGAAAAACTCAAAATACAGCACTAATACAAAAAAAGCCCCCAAAGAAAACCTAAAACATTGATGTGGCAAAACTTCTCTATAAGAAAATCTTTAAATTGTGTACTAAACATGTACATTTTCCAGTTGTTCCATCTGTATATATGTTTTTGAAAATTCACTTAGAAAACAGACATATATATACTTATTGTATATATACAGCAAAGAAATCATCTCTTGAAACCTCCTTGCTTTCTTTAACAAATAAATTCAGTTCCACCCAGATTTATGCACAGAGTACAACATGCAAAATTAGGTACTGTGTTTCTGACTAAAAATGCCTAAGGCATTTTGTATGAAATAAGAAGCACTTATTGCAATATTCATCATATTACAACAAAGTAATCTTTAGAACACCCTTTTCACTTGTAAAGTAGCTGAGATTAGATTAGTAACACAGTAATAATCTTCCCCATTTTCATTACAATTTTTGTCTCCAAAAGTAATTCATTTTCTAGAGGTTACTTAGAAATCAAATAATAAAAGTAAATAAGCTCTTGCTAAAACAGGAGAAACTATGCAAACCTGGGATTCTACCACTTCTGGTACAATTGTAAATATCTAAACTGAAATGCAGTTCTATATTCCATCCTGGGGGTTAAGTGAGAAAATTAGAGAGATGATGAATGCTGCTGAGGCTTAGGTTGAATTGTTCACTTCACTTTTAGAGTGCTTTTTGCAGCACTGCCAGAAGCCATCTATTTCTTTTGATTAGCAGCAAAACAATCTTGTGTCCTGAGGGTAAGTGGATGAAAGATGGCTGATGTATATAGGAAAGTGTTTGCATCCATGGAAAATCAATTTAACTGCAAAAATCAGATTTACATTAAAGGAGCAAAGCTCAGCTCTTGGTTTGTAAACATCCTACAATGACAAGATATTACTTATTTAGCTGCAAACTTAGCCTTGTGATGCATCCACCAGTGAGTACATGGAACTGTGCCCTGTCACTTGCCTTAAAGATGGCTCTAAAGTTTACGTTCATTCTTTATGGCTTTATGCTCATTCTAGTGCCCCAAACCTCTGTCAGTAAAGCCAAAATGTGTGTATATATCCCAGTTAAAGTTAATCTCAAAATTATCATTTTGGGAGTAATCCCTGTTGTCTTGGGGTGATCCACAATGATATCAAATACCATAATTATCTGTGGCCAGAAACTGTTACTGTGTCTTTAGGATCCTGAAGCTGCAGACCTGGCGTGCAGGCATTTTAAAAAGTTCCCCACCTAAAAGGTTCCCCACCTTTTCACAACATGGTATTTGCGTTGCTGACTGCTTGGTCTCTGCTTAGGCAAAGCCTTTTCTTTTCTTTTTGGTTTGTTTTTTTTCTTGGATCAGAGAAACTGCAGTAGCAATGTTTGAGCCATCTTGAGAACAAATTCTGCAGCGGCTTGTCCGAAAACCAGGGGCCATCCCACTGGCAAAAGTGAAGCGGAGCTGCCCGCTCCAGCCCAAGCCGCTGCTAACCAACGCCAAGCCTTGGAGAGGACACATTTTGTGGCTTCAGTCCAGCTGCCATGCCTGCTCTGCTGTGCCTTGCCGTGGGGAAGCTCTTCACCTGCTGCTGGAGCTGCTCCGTGAGGCTCCTGCCCTCCCCAGGCGGATCTGACACCACCTCGTCACCGCGCCTTGCAAAGCCCGAAGCCGTCCCAACAGGCCCCGATCGGAACGCGTATTTCGGGTATTTAGGGTCTGTCTTCTGTTTCAGTGGCGTGGTGAGATCTAGCAGTTCGATATCTAGCAGTTATTTTCTTTTTTCCCCCCTGCCTATTGGCATTCTTCTTCTTCATAAACTAATGCTTTTTCACTTTCTGCTATTAGTATTAATTTCTTATTGGTGGAAAGGGATTGTTGGAACTCTTAAAGGAGATAACTCATTCCAGAGCATTCTCCTTTAAATTATCTCAAACCAAGACACCTGTAGGTTAAAGAATTTTGAGCTTCCATATGATTCAAACAAATAAAAACATTGTGATGAAAAAAAACATTATGATGAACTTGTATAGCACTTAAAATGATCATTTCAATTAAACATTTTCAGATAGTAAACTGATTTGAACCAGAGCACATCATTACATAATGGGTCTAGATAAACAATAAGAAACATATATAATCCATATGCTTACTATGGCATCATATACTGTGAAATGTAAACTCAGACACAAGAGCAGTAAGTAGCCTGAAATGTTTAACATATTCTCATGTATCTTTAGATCTTTTTCTTGCCTCAACATTCACAAAAACATACTGAATTGAATTATTCAGGCCCATGGGCTATTCACTGAAAGACTTCAAAGTTTTACTTAGATTTTGAAGTAAACAAGAAAAAAAAAAACAAGGAAAAAAAAAAGAGGAAAAAAAATCTTTTTACTTCCTTGGTATCTTCTCCAAACCTCAGTTTTCTGGCTGACAACATATTTTTTCACTTATCACACAACTCTATTTTTGTGGAACCTCCAGTTGTTTATAGCTCACTTTAGTCAAGTGAGATGCTTGGTGTAGAAAATGAGACTTTATGTTCACAAGTATGGAAAAGAATGGCAATATACACAAAATGATGAATCAGTATTGAAAATGCATAACTAAAAGCCAAACAATGTAGCTATAAATGTTGAAAAAGTGACCTCTACACAGTCTATATAAAGCAACTCTTCTGATAATGGTTTAAAAGGAATGGAATACAGAAGAGCTCTTCAATCTGCCTTCAAAAGGCAAGTTTCTTCTTTTAGGTGGTTTTTCCACATATGTTTGAAGGGCTTATGAAAAAATATTCAGATATATTAGTGAAATATTTGAAAAACAGATGACAAATGCTACCACAGAAAAAAAATACCTCATTTCTTCCCTGACAGTCACAGGTTTTAAAGCTCCAGTATAAGCAAATCAGGTAACACATTTAAAAATGGCAATTCTGCACTTTTTCCATACTGCAGGAATTGAACACATTAATCTTAGTGAATTTCTACTCAGGTCAAAAAAAACCCAAAATATTTCTTCCTCTTCTTCCACAGAGAAAGATCCTTCCCTACCTGACTGACTTTTCTCTGAGCCTCCCATATTTAGGCTAAGTGTTATGCAACATATCTTGAGTATAACTGATGACATTGCTTCTGTGCCTAAAAGGGATTGTCACCACACTGGGCAATATTAAAGCCTCTGTGTATTTTCCAATAAGCTTAAAAAGCAACATCAAATTTTACACGGATATAGCTTATTTTTATTTAGCCTTGAAACCAGGGCTATTAAAAAATTAAACATTTACCCCCATTTACTTTTAATGCCAGAAGGGTTCAGTATATCACCAGTTGAGAGGGACACTTGGTAACGGTCTCCAAATCTTGAATAAACATCTAACTTGTTACTAATAAAGAAAATAAAATATTATACAGAAATAATTTTAAATAAAAAAGTTGTTAGACAGTGCATTTGCTGTAAGGGAAGAACATAAGGAAGTCTGAGCTTTCTACATAAGTAAAACAATTTAAGTACTGTGATGGCTAATGCAAATAATATCCTGCTGAGGATGGGATAAGTATCCAAACATACCATAACTTCATCAGTGAGCAAAAATTCTTTAAAAAGCAGTAGAGTTTCAATTTTGGGTAAACTACTTGAAACCCATGAAGAAACTCAAGTACTGGGACACTGAACAAATTGTGCTCTCAACATCCAAGGTATAAGATTATTCCCCTTTTCTGGACAGGTTCTGATAAATAGAAGGTACTGCAGCACTCACCGTTCTCGGTCTTGCTCAAGAGCTTTCTGTTCAGCTTCCAGACTTGCCTGCAGCCCTGCCTGTTCGCCACAGCTGTTGTTCAAGGTGGCCAGCTTCTGTTTCTGCTCTTCAATTTCAAAGTCTATGGTGGAACGACGCTGCAAAGCAGAATGCCTCCTTTCTAACTTAGCAACAGCTTGCTCCAGTGCCTTTCTCTGCTGCTTTTCCCTTGATTCAAGGATTTCTTTTTCCTTTTTCCGAACCTTTCCTTCCTGCCGGGCTACATTGGCTGCGAATTCAAAGGTTTCTTGTAGTTGCTGCAGCTGATTTGTGCTAGCCCTATACTGGGCAAGCTGCTCTTCTTTTTCTTCTATTTCTTTCTCTATTTGATAGAGAGTATTATCTAACCCTAGCAAGCCCCTGTCAAGGACTTCAGAAGCTCTTTGTTTTTCCTCCAGCAGAGCTGGCAAATGATTACTCTTCAGGTACTCAAGCTGGCGTATTTTAGACTGGAGCCTGTATTCCACTGGCTTTATCTTGTCAACTTCTTCAGCCTTGAGTATGGCATCCATAAAGTTTTCATCATCTCTCTTGAGATTTATATGTTCTTCATGTGCAAATTTTAAGTTCTCCAGAGCTCTTTTTTCATCTGCTATTTCCTTTTCTAGGTGATCCATTTGTTGAATTAAATCTTTTTCCAAAACAGTCAGCTGTTCCAGCTGTTTTCTTTTAAACTCTACAAAATCATGCAGTGCTTTTTCAAATTCTTCATGGTTTTCATCACCTTCAGATCGGGCTTCCTTGACTTTCAAAAAAGATTCTCTGATCTCTTCAAGATTTCTTCTCTCTTCTTCTAGTCTTTGGACATCCCCTCTCTTCAGGAGCTCTATCATGACCTGCTTCTCTCGAAGCTGTTCCTCTAGGTGAGCCACCAGCATCACCTGTTCTCTTTCCTGTTCTTCAAGTCTCTTTTTTTCTGATTCCAGCTTAAGGTACTGCTCATCTTTTTCCTTTTTCAGTTTTTCTAGTTCACGAAAAATCTGCATTTTCTCTACTTTTTCATTATGATTAAGTTCTTGTAGTCGCTGCAACTCCTCTTTGACCCGGGCAAAAATTTCTTCCTGCTGCTTTTTCTTTTGAAGCTCTATCTCCTGTTGTTCCCGCAATCTCTCCTCTTCAAATTTTTCTCTTTCAGCCAGCAAATCTTTTAACCTGCTTTCAATGTGAACACTTCTTCGTTTCAGACTCTCCTCCTGTTTTCGTATTTGCAGCTGAACTATTTCTGTCTCTTTGCGCTGTGACTCTACTTCTTGCTGCATTCTGACAAGTTCTGCTTTGTCAGATTTTTGTTTTTCTTCCATCTCTTCTATTTGTTTCCTACAGTAGAACATTTACATGAAGTTAAAAAGGTTTGGACTAAGATTTTTGACTATATATAACCATTTATTTTTTTAATAGTTTTGTTTTGCTACAGGTTAAGATCCTTCATTGCTTGGAAATGACTCAATGCATGAGACAAATCAAAACGAGATTCATATAGTCTGTGTCAGTATAAAAAGCTGTGGATATATAAAGTTATAGAAAGACATGTTATATAGCACTTGTGTTATTAAAAAATTAGACTGTATTAGTTCTGTCAAATCAAATAAAAATATTAATAGAACATATCCATGCACACAGTGCAGAGTAAATATGTATTTTTTTTTACATACATGTATTCTCATGCACAAAAACTTGTATAGAAGGACTTGATTAGCAATTTGCCTCACCAAATTTAAGCCAACAGATGAATTAAAGCAATGTTTTCACTTATGTATTTCAAACTGAATTACTGATAAACAGGATTATAAGATTTGACAAATTATTATGTTCTGTGTAATCTCTCTTACTTAAGGGTTACTATTATCTCTATACAAGTAAAGACAACCTGCAAGTCAACTGGCTATTTTGCCAGAAGTCAGAAGAATTAAAGTAAAGAATTAAAGCAAATCAATTTCTGCACAATCTGAATTCAAATTCCACCAACATAAAAAAAAAACCAATAAGTATCAATGATCCTGTGTTGCATTAGTTGATGAATAGTATCTTTCAGTGCTTCAGAGCTTCAGGATTTTTCTGAGTTTACTTCGCTTAGTCCAACTGCATAAAGAGCTCTATCAAAATCGAGCACACCATCTAAAGCTGAGAAGGCAGAAAGGTTTTCAGCTTTTGAATCTAGTCAGTGCTGAGATCTGTAACAAGGCACAGCTATCACTTCCATAGTCTTAGCAGCTATGATGAGCCAAAACAATAAACTCAGTTTGCCAGCTAATATCAATGCTTTCTTTTGAATTTCAAACCAACTTGCACATAATGTTCTGAAAAGCGTGATTGGTATGCCTGTTCCACACCACAATTAGATATGAGAAAAACAGAATATAACACGTGAGTCTCTCCTATCGCACTTCAATCCAAAGACAAATAAACCATAAAAAAAGAGATATTAATTAAGAAAGTAATTTGCCATCTTTTTAAGTAAAACCATGAAAATAAAGATCAAGGGTAATTAATATATTGTATCTGTACAATCTATCCAGAGTTTCTTTGTTAAATATCAGTTAGCTCCAATTCAGCTATTCAGGATTGTCTGCTTGCTGAATAACACTGTGATTCCAAATTCATGATGCAAAAGAGTTTATAACTTGTATATATAGACAAACATACACACATGAATACCACAGAGAACATGTTACCTTTTACTTTCTAATTTTTCAAGCTCCTCTCGTTGCTGTCTCTCGAATTCTAGCCTAATTAAAAAAATAAAGAATATAGCAAAAAGGTTGTTTCTGAGTATCACAAAAATAGGAAGACATGATGCAATTTTCTGTCTGTTTAGATGATAATGATACAAATGAAGTTTTGTAAGACTACTTCTTACAAGAACAGAAAATAGTTCCCTCATTAAGGTTACAAATTAGGTATCATGCTGACATGAGTATAAATAGAAAAAAAAATAATTTCTGGGGAAAAAGTATTCAAAAAGTAAAGTGAAGCAAGACATATAATGATTAACATAGCCTCTGTGAGTTAACTACATGCAGACATGGCAATCAATACACAGAAATGTAATTTCTCTACCTTAGACAGATCGGTCCTTTTACAGGGAAAAGACTGCCATGGGAGGCAGGGGGAAACAGAGTGATCAGTTGAGAAAGGAATGGATAGAAAAAAACATATTAGCAGTACAGAATACTTTAAAATCAACAGCACTTTGTTTTATTGGAGGTTAAATTGGTTAGATTCATAGAACATTTATCATATTACATCTCAGAAGAAGAATTCAAATAATTATTCTTTCTAAACATTTTTCAAATGCCAATGACAGCTAAAGTAATTCTCTTCATCCTATGGTTTATTAACTTATCCATTTCTGAGAAGGGAAAGGGCTGCAAAATTACAGCAGTGTGTGCTAATAGTTCTGCCATTTCCTTCCAAGAAAAAGAAGAAAATCCCAAACATTCCTAGGATGTAATCAGTGGGGGTTGAAAAACAGCCCCAAACAGCATATTCAAGCACAGAACACAATTCAAACCCATTCATTTAAAAGATGTTGAGATTTTAATGCATTTAGTTTGACAAGGTTCTAAATAAGCATGGGAGAGTAGTTTATGTAATTGTTTTATATCAGCTTTCATTACAGGTGTACACAAGTATTTTTCTTCATTTCGTATGAAATATTTATCTTTTATTTATGAAAAATTTTAATAACAAATACTAAAAAAGCAGAAAGAACCTATATATGGATTAAATTACTCAACCAAATACACACACATTCAGTTATTTCAGGCTTGTTACAGCATAAGGATATGCAGGTTAGTGAAACAGTCCATAAATATTGAAAAAAAATGCAAGACTGCACAAGTTAACTTCAAGTTTATCAAAAACTGCAGCTTAAGACATCGTCACCACAATTATATACATAGGTTTCTAAAAATAAGGAATCTTTAGTATTTCTTTTTCAAGTCATATAAATGCATACAACAAAAAGAAATTGCCCTTGGAAATACGCAAATATTACACTAATAATGTAAATTTACAAAGGTATTGTAAAAAAACGTGATTCCTGCATGTTCAAGAAGCATCTTTCTAATGGCTGCAATAAGGGAGAATTACTACTTTTACAAATTCCGTATTTCATTTCCCATATTTCTCACTAATTCATTTCAAAAACTGTCTTCTACAATCCCTAAGTGATTAGCCAATGTAGATTTTTATACCCAGATCCAGGCATTCCAGCTTTCATGTAACTGTCTCACCAAGAGTCCCATCACATTTGCATTAAACTAAGGTGGGCACTTTACAGCACAAGGATAGATGACAATAATTTAGTATTTTTAATTTGATCACAACTGGTGCAGCAGCAATGCTGCAGAAATCCACAAAGTGGATGCAAAATCCAGAGAGTGCTGAAAGGGAACAAGCAGCAATCTTGGGGGCTTTCAGGAAGCAAAAACTTAATCCAGGGGTTAACATGTGCTTTGGGTTTTATTTCCCCTTTTTTTTAATTAAAGCTATACCACAAAATTTCTCCCTTTGGCTGTGATCTGCTATCTGAAATTCAGAGCTTTTAGCTATCACTTCTTCCCTAGGGCTTGGCTGATAAAATGTCATAATTATTTCAGTCCAAAATAATATAAACCCTGGGGAATATAGCTCTGGCTTGTGGAAACGCAGGTTTCCTTTGGGCACTATTTGATGTAGACCATCTTTCCTTAGACAGGTGGCAAAGAGCAATTTGACTGTCTTCCCATGCTTTGTTAAGCCACAATGAAGGAAAATGTTAGATCAGCTAACATAACATGCAAAACTCAGAGCAAAGCCTTTTGGTGTTTTGACTGTCCTATAAAACACATGTTGGCAGATATATTTTTTATAAGCGTAAAAATGGTAACTAACTTTTGACTGAGATCTAATACAGAGAAAATGAACCATCACAGCAATCAGTCTGGTATAAAAACAGATCGGTGATTAAAAATTCTGTGATCTTCTCTTTGAAGAATTGTCCCTAAAACCTTTAACAGTGGTGTTATGACAATCAGTTTTACCTTAGACTGAAATGAAGCTGGAGGTGCCCAAAAAGTTGTTCAGGAAAAAGGAGTGAATTGTGCAAATCTGGTTCTTTCTTCAGTGAAAATGGTTCTTCTCCAAAGTAAAATACAGATCATTACCACTCCAGTCAACAACCTCCAAACACAACATCGAGGTGTTTTAAAAATGCATTGCAGACCACTAAATACTTCTGTGAAGACAAGAGTGTCTGCTACCTGGAGACGCCTAAGGTGGTCTGAGCTCCAATGAAGGCTCTCCAACAATGAGGTTATTCACAGTGTCTCCATTCTCTAAGTGCAGCCTTTCTTCTGCAGGGCTAAGAATGTTTCCTTAGTCTTCCTTAGCTGGCTGCCTATAATCTTAATATATTTAGGAACTAAATATATTTGAAACCTCTGGAATATTTGCTTCAATCTCATTGTGGGCTCAAAGTTATTTCAGGACAGAAGAGAATTTGGAGAGGCAGGACAGGTAACTGACTGAAGGAACCTTGCTTCTTTAAAAAGCTGCTACCAAAAAACCTCAGCATCACAAAAGAAAAACATTAAAACCACAGAGGTTATAACAAATCACTGTCAGTTTTACAAAGCACGCATGCAAGACTGATGTTTTTGTGTTTAGTCTATCCTAATAAAAATCTTTTTCACATAACCTCTAACTCCTTTATTCATGTGAGCACTGCTGTGAATAGAAAAAGCATATTAGCTTGAAATTAAAAAGAAACACACAGATATTAAAGACTAGAATCTACTTTTTCTTCTTTTGTAGATCTACCACAAAGGAACTTAATCTGATCAGTGTTGAATTAAATAGACACCATTTTCCTGGAAAGTGTGTCATATCTAGTGATAACAGCAGTGTAGATAAGCTGCAGGGAAATGAAGTCAGTTCTATCCGCACAGTACTACAGTAGCTTTATTTGCACAGCACAAAAGTGCAATCTGATACTACATCTGTTTGTAAAGACTGAGTACTGGCAGGACTACAGATGTTACAATGCCGTTCAGCATGCCAATTAATGAGATCAGTTAAAAAAAATAACAAACCAAACCCCCCATACTAAACTGTCAGAGGCTGAAGTAGTTCATGCCTCAAACATTGATTAAAAATGTTGCTTGTTATAACAAAAACTGCATAAAGAAGCTACAACCAAAGAAGCCTCCCTGAAGATACCTGATTGGGACTTTGGACTGTAAGTTAAAGCACTAAGATTAGATAAAGGGAAAACCCATTCTTCAATCATCTCAGGCCTGGGAAAAACAAACGAAGCTGAAGGAGAGGAATGCATCCACAAAAAAAGCCAAACGCAGCAGATATTCTTCGCTGGCTGAGTTTGCCAGCAGAAGCCAGGTTTACACAGACTCCCCCCCCGGAAATTATGTGGGGGTGGGTGGAGGAGGTTTCGGATGTATCCTCTGGTTAGAGGCACTGAACACCCATCCTCCCTTACACAAACTGGCCCAGATGTGGAACCCCCAGTCCCACAGGCCACATCCACAGGACATTCTCATGGCAGGCAGCTAGGGGGGGGGTAATCCATCAAAAACCCTGCAAAGTGCTTCCCCCCAGAGTCACTCCTGAAGCCTTGCACCACAGGACTGCACATGATGCAACAAAGACAATGGCAAACTTCCCCACAACAGGGAGGTGCCTGAGTTTTCCTATCTAGCCTGAGTGCATATTAATCCACTGGATTCTGCGCTTTTTGGGGACCTTCACCAGCAAGACCACCAGCTGGAGAGGACCAACAGATCATCGTTGAGATTCATGGAGTGGTGATATTTTCCTTATTCTGTCTCTGTCAAGCCCTTTTTGTCCCGTCCCCCCCCCCCCCTATTTTTTATTTCTTTCTTTCTCTTTCTCTCTATCTTATATTTACTATCAAATAAAACCCATACTATTGTCACTGGCATATGGTCTCATTTGCACCTTAATTCAGGCAGAGGCACTTCTAAGAACTTTAGTAACCAGATCATGACATAAACTCATGACAACACCAAGGTTTCTCATCAGTAGTTTTACAGTTACAGTATCATGTAGCTAAGAAAAGGTCCACAAATGAAATCTACATAAATCTACATGCAAAATTCTATTTTATCCAAAGCTCATTATCTGAAGCAGCGTTCCATGACACTAGATTAAAGACAAAGACTGAGAAGAAGTAGAAAAAAGAATTTTGCACATTAAGCCAAAATTTTATGCAAAAGAGTTTCCCACATATAGGAAATCAACGGCCAAACAAAAAGGCATACACAAGAAAAGACCATCCATCTGAAAACACTATTAAGGACAATGCTGGTTTTCACATGGAAAATATCCAGAAAGAAAGATCCACCATGTTGCTTTCACAACTGAAGTAATACCCCACAGGCTCTTCTGCCATTGATTGCTAAAGATGCTAGATCTTACCAGAATCTTTATTGCAACCTACAAAAGTTGCAAATTTAGCTACCTCTTTAGGTTATTAATACTGAAATTGGAAGGAAAGGCTAAATTAACAACAGACAGAATGCTAGTCAGCCACAAAAACTGCACAGAAAAAACCCCAAGGGGCCAGCTACTGAATCGTGGCCCGCACTGGTGGTCAGCAGTATAACACCATGTTGAGAGAAAATGATACTCCAATCTGTTGTAGGAAAAGGTCATAGTATTGCTCCTGATAAAACAAAAAAATAAACAATCCCCAACAAACTAGATTTAGTGTAGGATATTCTTTTTCATTCTGCACTTTTCCAGAATGCAAGATGCTCCACCCCATTCCTTGGGTACAATTACCCTGCCTTTGATAATCAGAAAGATGATTTATTGAATGTTTCATCCAGGCTGAACATAGTCACCACTAAGAAGAATAACCACTATAGCACACCACTTGCTTGGCAGTATTCTTAGCTGCAAGTAGAGGGTTTGGAGTCTGCTTTATTCAAAACACAATCAGAAAAATTCCTGTGTTGTTTGAAGAGGAAATGTCAAAAAAACAGCATTAGCATCAACATAAACATATTTTAAATTGTCAGGGTACCCCAGCCTAAGCTGAAAAGCTGCTGTTGCCTAACTGCTGTCCATAAAGATGCATCAATTACAGAAGGTGCTTTCTTCTACTGATTTGTAGGGCTCAGGTAGACAGCAGTGCAACCTTCAGAGGCTGCCTTTGCAGCAGTATAAAAGCAGACAGAACAGTAACATTTGAGGTTTGAAGTTTTTTGCAGGGTTGGGGTTTTTTTGATGGGTTTGTTTTTTGGTTTTTTTTTTTTGGGGGGGGGGGGGGAAGTGGACACACAGGTGTTTGGTATTTTAAAATCACTGATCTATTAGGACAACACTCACCTCCACATGGCATGAACCATGTATATTCTTATGTATGGTCTCAATTATATGAAATGTGTCCTGGGCTGCATCCATAGCAGTATGGGTAGTGATCCAGGGAGGTGGTTCTGTCCCAAGGCTCTGCTCAGGTGAGACCCCACCTGGAGTGCTGTGCCCAGCTCTGGGGTCCCAGGACAGCAAGGACATGGAACTGTTGAAGCAAGTCCAGTCGAGGGCCACAAAGATGCTCAGAGGGCTGAGCACCTCTCCTATGCAGACAGGCTGAGAAGTGGCGTTGTTCAGCCTGGAGAAAAGAAGGCTCCAGGGAGAGCTCGCTTCACTCTTTCAGTACTTGAAAGGGGATGGGGACAGATTTTGCAGCAATAGGACAAGTTGCTGCAATAGGACAAGGGGTAAAGGTTATACACTGAAAGAAGGTAGATTCAGAATAGATTTAAAGAAGTTTTTTACAATGAAGGTAGCACAAATTAAAATTACCCAGAGAGGTGGTAGATGCCCTGTGCCTGGAAACATTCAAATCAGGCTGGATGGCGCTCTGAGCAACCTGGTCTAGGCAAAGATGTCCCTGCTCATGGGCAGGGGAAGTTGGAATTAGGTGACTTTTAAAGATCCCTTCCTGTCACATATAGGTAAAACCTTACAAAAGAAACGCCTTACAAAATCATGGTTCAGGCCTTGCTACTTTGGCTAAGTACAGCCAACAGCTAGCCTGATAAGTTCCCTTGAGAAAGGAATTGTAACAGTGAGAATCAACTTACATATCACTCTATTCTTTTGGGAACAGATTGTACCTGTGAGGAGAAAGGCTCTTATCTGTGAGAAATTGTTCTTTACCCAGGCGACAAGTATGTAAACATCGTTAGAGAAGAAAGTTTTGATGGACATGTACACTAGCCATGACCAACCAATGAACTGCATTGCAATGAATTGCTGACCAACTGAAATTGAACATGGTGCCTTCTGATAGCCATATAAATATGAGCTGTGTGCAGTAAAGGTTCGGCATAGTACACAAAGAAACAGGTGTCTCTGTCTGCCTCTGCTGCAACACCTTCCAACCCACATGATTCTATGATTCAGAAACTTCCTCACTCAGAAAAACATGCACATTACAGTGAGTACAAAACAACTTCAGATAGTTTTTACTGCTCACAAACAAGTGACCTGGCATTCCTTATGTATTATGAGCCTTAAGCATAATCCTTTCTTGTGCTCACAAATTAAGCAGAAAAAAAAATAGCTATTCATCCAAGACAGTTCATAAATATAAACTGAATGCAGACTAGTGGGAGAATATCAATAATTAACCCTCTGCTTACAGTTTTTAGTTTAATAAAACATAGGCATTAAGTGTTCAGGAACATTATGAGTATTTCACCTAATGTTATTCACAATTTCAAGAGCAAGAGTACTCTCTCAATCATATCCAAGAAAGGAAAATTCACAAGAAATGTTAAATGGGAAAAATGGCAGTGTTTTGAAAAATTGCTGTGTACATTAACAATCTAATAATATTATCCATACTGTTTGATTTCCAGAAAAGCAAGGCAAGATGCAAACTGATAAGAAAAAAAAATAAGCAGAAGAACTTGCAATCTATTCCATCATCTACCAGACAATCAAGTAACTCTCCATATTCTCTCTGTTTCTGGTGGGCTTTTTTAATAAAAGGAAAACTCCTTTCTGTAAGGCATGAATTTGGCATTATCTGAAGACAGTAAGACTGCTTCGGCTGGGAAATAATTTTTAAGCACACCTTCAACTGGGCCTTGTCCATGCCATTACATTTTGCTGTAAATCTGAGAGACTAGTGAGGCAATGCTGAAACAATCTGTCCTACTCTATGCTGACTGCAGAGTTAAGGTCAGTACGATCCAGTATAATACAAGTATTTGTAACAATATTATAGCAGAATAACATTATCAGTCAGGGAAAAGCCCAGGATAGCTCAACAATAACCAGAGGTAACAACAGCCAGGACCCCAACTCACAAAAAACATAATACTAGAAACTGTCACTGAAAGTTTTTAGATTCCTTGTTTTAAAAGCTGAAGAAATAGAAAAGTATGCTTATATTATGGGGTTTTTTTTATCTTCTTTATCATCCCTATCTGAAAATAGAATGTCATTTATTAGCAACCAGTTCACAATCTTGAGATCTCTGTAACTAGCTCAGTAGCAAAAGACTAACAGTCACATTTGAAGCAGTGTTATTAAACACACTCCCTGTCTTTCAGACATCCTTTAACTAGAAGTTATTATTACCTGTCCAATCTTCCTAAAAGATAAAGAGAGATTCCCAAGTAAAACTTGGGAATAAAGCTGCACTATCCAAGGATATAATTCAATTTACAGTCAATTTTTCAAAAGCACATAGGTGTTAAATCTCCTCGTCTCATACTCAAAACACAGGCCCTAGCTATTGAAAAAAAATTAGAACAAAACACCACCAATTCTCTGTAAGTCACTTTAGGGACAGTGAAAAAATCCCTAAAAACAGTTTCTCTACCATAAGCATTCTATGTCATTGTAACTGCATAATAAAACTTTTTTTACATATTTTAATTTGGCCACTTACTCAAGAGAACACAAGACATTAATTTCTCAGCCTTTTTATGCTTGTATTGGTATTATATGAACTCAAGAAATCTTAATTTTCAATTCAAAATGCATTTTTCTCAGGAAAAATAGTTAACTTGTAATTCTGAAAAAAATACAAACATAAAATTTGCCATGTCATTATTTTGCTGAACTGCTTTTGTCATAATGCTTCTGCAACATTTCAAACAGCTAAAATGAAGAATGACTGGAATTACAGCAACTGTATTTTAGAATATACTCACCCTGGATTATAAAGCATAACTGCTGACAAATTCTCACAAGATTTAGAAAGATCAGTCATAGACAAGCTGAAGGAAGATAGCAGTCCACTCTAACAACAGACCATAAAATAAAAGTATTAGACATTCTTAAAAACTCTTACTTTGATGAAATATTAAGTAAAGCACATGAAGAGAATGAAAAAAGGCATCCTACAACAGTCAAGACATGTCTATACTAGAAATAAAGTTGTGAAAAGTTTTACCAAACACTGATTTCATCTCACCTTTCTTTTCTCTCTTAGCTTAGCAGCTTCTTTAGGGTGGTTAAAGCGAAACATATTGGTTCTTCCAAGTAATATAACAGCACCTGATGAAAAAAACACACACCACTAACTGACAACATTCTGCAGCTGGAAGTACCAGGTAATTTTTGAGACATGCAATGTGTAAGCAAAGACTTCCATTAAGCAAGAACTAAATGAAAATGCATTTTGACAAGTGTTTAACCATGCATAGTCACAGCTACCTTAACCGATGCATTCAGTTATTCCTTCCTCTTCCTACTTAAACAAAACTGAAACCCACACATGTTCACCCACTGCATGAAAATGACTGACTCAAGGTCAATCATGTTCATGGAGTTCAGTTAAAGAATAAGCATAGGGAGAGGAAGCAGCTGCCCCAATTTGATCTATATACTCTTTAACAGTACTGCTTTGGAAGCCACCAGCAGATGTAGATTTAACAGGAACATCCATAAATGTGACCAAGAACAAACTTGTCCATCTGCTACTGATCACTGGTCAGGTTTGAATCCAGCTACTCTAAAAGCTCCAGATTTCCATTATTTGCACTCTCACATTTTTCTTCTCCACGTGGAACAATGAAGCTTATTGTTATTCAAAACAGGATTATTAGGCTTTAATACCCAACAGTTATTTTTCTGATGGAAGAACTTTGAATAATCCATTTTGGTCAATGCACATCAATTATTATGTTTAATCAGTTAAGGTATAGTCACAAATAAAGAGATTCTGAGCAATTCTTATTGTATTTTAAAGACAATGGTACCAAGATTAATACTTCCCTACCAAGAAGTATATTGTTATAAGGAGTGATGTCTCACTACTGTCATAACATGGAAGTCTTCCAAGTTCACCACCTCAGAATCAAGCATTTATCTGTCAGTCAGTACAAAGCAGTTTTATAAAGGACTCTGTTACACTTATGAAAAAACTGTTCTTAAACTCATCACTACAAATTCTTACCATCTGATAATGACATGATGTCCTTAGCAAGGAATACTTCTCTTAAAATGAGCTTAATTAGGAATATCAACTCAAATTAGGTAATAAAGTCTTAGCAAATAAATGGCAAAAAGCACTACAATCACTTCTTGCTTTCTACACAATACCTCAATTTTGGATTACATTTGCAGTTTACCTCAGTCAAATCTCAAAAATAATTACCTTTCATAAATCTGTAAGAAATTCTTTCACCTGCTTTCAAGTGAAGATGAAAGTAATTAATTGCAAACATTTCTGACCACTTCACTAGGTGGAAGCAATGTAAACAAATTAATTAGATTTTCAGAATTAATAGTTACAGATATGTGTCCCTATCTTCATAAATTTCAAGGAAGACAGGAGAGAGAGACTTGACAGGAAGCACATGAGAGTCAGTCCTAAATGATGGGTCATTTGAATAACTCCTAGGGTTATCAGAATAATAACAGAAGGGTTGACAGTTTGGCCCAAACCCCTGAAAATGTGTTCTGAGGTGAGGATATATTTAAGGTAAATGACAGACTGTAATTGTGAATGTTAACTCCGTTACCTTTACAAAAACACCACATTAGCCAGAATTTGCAAATGATCAAAGAAATCCATAGAAGGAAGTGGCAATTAATTGCCATGCCTCTTATTATTTTTGAACTCCATTATGGTCTAAAAATTTAACACATTTTCAAATGAATAGCTATTAATGATGAACGGAAACATTTAAATACATCAGCAGTTAATCAGTGTTACCTAAAAGCAGGTATTTAAGGACCCTGTCAATTCATGCTGTGAGACTAAATGCTAACACAGCTGGGATAAATAGATTCCACACGAGTCCTTGAACTAGTGATTTCATTAGTTTTGTACACCTAATGTCACCTTCCTCTCAGACAGTCTCCTTACACACAAAGGTCAGCTTAGGCAGCTGGTTTTCACAACTTAGCAACCCTAGCAACCCTTTCCCCTTTGAGTTGCAAATTTTTGTCTAAAGAAATTTATGAGGGAAAAAAGTAATGTCTCCACTTTTAGCAGGACAAAAATCAAGTTGTAATATGCATCTGAAAGAGGGAAATAGCATCCAAACTCTTACTTTTTTCTGAGGCACACTGAATATTTTCTACCTGTAAAATGCTGCAGGATAAAGTAAAGATGATTCATCACAACTCAGTTTTTACTGTTTACAGTGTTATTTGCTATTAATGTCAATGTTTCTGTTGTTAGGAATTTATGCTTAGATTTACTCAAACCTAAGACCAAGGAGGCTGGGCTTTTATTTTTTTCCCCCCTGTAACAAGCACATATGCCTCTCTCTTTGCATGAAGAAATAGGCACTCTAAAAAAATGAGTCAATGCTATCTCTCTACACCTTGCTTTCTGCAAGCAGCCTTTATAGAGTATTTGTTAGAGTTCACAAAGGATGCAAGAATCCCCTTGTTTAACACTGCATTCTACTTTTCTTATCCTAAGCTTTCACTGAAATCTTCTTTTCAGAGAAGCAATGTGAGATTGTTTTTCAGCAGCTGAGCTGTGTCACAGCCTCACTCCTAAACAAGGTTTTTTCAGTTCCTTGCTAAATGGGAAGATATTCTGGGCGCTCCTGGAAGATAAAACATCGAGCAGTTCTCCTGCAGCACTCACCAGCTCACTTGTCAGTCAGTCCTTTCCAGGCCAACACAATGTATCTTTGTTCTCAGCTGTCCTGGCTGCTTCTTAATTTCCAGATCTTAAAGCTTTTACATTAAAATTGTAGTTCTCTAAACCTCCTAAGGGTTAGCATCCGCCTTTTTGTCATTTCCTATAGCTGCAGCAAACAGATACTCAAGCTCAATCTCCTGTTGTACAAGAGAATTTGGCAGTAGTATTAAGTAGGACTAACCTGAAACTTGGGGAGAGGGGCAGGGGTGTCTCTGGCATTCTTTTAGTCCTGTAAATATCTATATTATTTTTCTTTTAACATAACAGCAATCTGGCATGGAGTTCACTTTGTGTAAAAACTTACAGAATCAAACGGTAACTATCAAATCATAACCAAGATTATTAGGTTGTTGGGGTTTAGGATTTTTCCTTTTGTTTCTTTCTCTTAAGAAATTTTCTCCCATTTTGTTGCTAAGAAACAATAACAACTGGTACTTAAGAGACAAAAGCAGTTGCCAAGCTCAGGGGAAGAGGGTACTGTACTTCTCCTATCTGAGGTTTCTCTTGGAGGAGCAGAGAGAGATACCAAAGAATTTGGCTGGGGAAAAGGGGGCCTGGGTGCATCTCCTAGCTCTCTTGCTCTCTCAGCTTCAGAGGAAAAAGTCGATCTCCTGCCTGAGGTGGGGGAGAATTCATTGCCACTGCTGGACCCCAGCCCTGCCTGGTTTCTCCTGCCACAGGTGAGTGAGCCTTTGCTCCTGAGAGCAGCTATTGAGCTAGGACCTTATTGGCACCCTGCCTCACTTGAAAAGGATTTGTTCGGGTGCCTCAGGGGAAAAGACCGGGACCGACCCCTCCTGGGAAAGCGCATTTTTCCGGCTGTGTGCGGCAGAGGAGCCCAACTGCCAATGCCCAGATCCGCTGCCTTCTGCCACTGCCTTAGGCTTTTTCACTGCACTCTAACTCACACTACCTGCCTGCCGGGACACCCTGCGGCCCCTGCTACAGCTGCCGAGTTTCTGCTACCTCTTGCTTGCTACCCCAGCTGTTGCTGTTCCAGCAACCTCTCCGAGGTTCCTGCTGCAGCCCATTTTTGCCACCCGGCCCGCCCGCCATTGCCGCGTGAGGGAGACGCGGCCGAGCTCGCTCCGCAGCGCCCCCTGCAGGCGCGGGGGAATCATCGCACCCGCCCTGCCCGGCCGGGAGCCAGCAGCGCCCCTGCCGGCTGTGCCCGGAACTGCACCGCAGGGGAAAGTGCCTGCAGCCCCGAGAGGCTGGGACTGCGTCTGTGCTGCTGCTGGCCTTGTTTGTCTGCCTTGTTATCCCTGTACGTACTGCTAAAGAGCTGTCATTCCTTTCCCCATATCTTTGCATGAAAGCCCCGTAATTTCAAAGTTATACTAATATATCAGAGGGAAGGGGATCATATTTTCCATTCCAAAGGAGGTTCCTGCCTTCCTTGGCAGACACCTGTCTTTCAAACCAAGACAGAAGTGGTTGAAATTAAAAATTAATTCTCTTTTCACTATATGGCAATTCTTTGACAACAAAAACACTATGAGGTTTTCCTGGTGGTTTTGGATTGTAGTTGAGAAGACATTAAATTAAAACTAATCAAACAATAATCCATTTATAAACATGCAGATTTTTTACAGTGTTGCTGCCAGGAAGAAGCAAAGAGGTTGCCTAAACAATGACATTATGCTAGGTAATACCTTGGTTGAGGTGTGTGGGTTCTGTAATCTGAATGCCATTCACAGAACACTGTGCTCCATTCAGTGGGATGAGGTTCACAGTACCATTGAGATTTTCAAAGATGCAATGCTCACTTTCCAGATCAAGGCCATGAAGAACTAAACACAAAGAAATAAGATAACATAATTAGACTCCTCACAACTAGTAAGATTAACATGCTAATAATAATTTATTAAGAACACATTGCACTACATATCAGAGAGTATATCTTCTCTTTACTCTGGACAATGTTTTCTCCCTTTATCACATCCTGCATGCCTTAAATATTTATTGTTTTATTCTAGTGGAAAGAAGTGTGCTGGGTTGGTTTTGCTTTTTTTTTTTTTTTTTGTGTGTAATGGTCTTTATTCCTGTGCTTTGATGCTTGATTAGCAAATGCTCTTTTCTTTCCAATAAAAAACAGAAAAGTACAATTCACATATTTGTAGAAAGAGATGCTTTAACCAGTTTCACAAGGAAATAATGAAAACTTGCAGACCTTAGGGCAATCATGCTTAAATCTGAAAAGACAGGATAGAAGATGTCATTTTAGACAAAAGGATGGCTGAAGTTCTTAAGTCCAATGACATTCAGGGCTTTTATCAATCAGTTATGCTACTTTCCATTTTTCCTTCAAATAATGTGTGATTATGGGTATTAATACCACAAGGCATCACAAGTTTGGTAATTTCATGGAATTTATTAGAGTAATTTAAATCCAGACAACTTTTGGCCCATGAAAATTTACCAAACCAAGTTATTTGATTCTCAGATTCTCACCCAAGAGTTAAAGGATGCAGTTTACTTAATGAAACTGCCTTCCAGGAACTTATGTAAAGCTTATGTGATAGGACAGTCCAGATCTGGCAGTTAGTTGCATTGGTAAGAAATCAACAGAAAAACCAGTAGATTTTTACCAATTTTCAGAATTTTTTTAAACTCAAATCTGAAGTCCCAAGACTATCTTACTTATAATAGTCTAACAATGCTGTCATTGTACAAAGGTTAAGAGAATGATTTTTCAGTAATTGCGACAGGTACTATACAAAAAAGGACAGTATTTTTACATGATGCTATTTCAAGAGAAGAAAGAAATCAATTAGTAACAGGTATATGAACATACTTAAAGCCCACAAGCTATGCTAGAAGGCATGCTCTTTGAAGCAAATCACATGCAATTCAGCTTTCAGATTTTCTAAAAATTAAAATACACAAACCACAGAACAACTAACTGAAAAAGGGAAAAAAACGTATGAAGCTTAGTTCACATATTAGGATACTGGAAGAAGAAAGAATATAAAAATGCCAAATTCCATACCAATGTCCTGTTCTGTTGTAGCATCTTCTCGGCCAACGTATGTTTGGCCCTCCTAATTAAGAGAGAAATACACATTATTTCCAGTTGGAATCTCCTTATCTCCCCCACAAGAATATAATTTATCCTTCCACTTTCTCAGGGCAACCAGAATGAAATATATATTTAAACATACATGAAAAAAAGGAATCATGTAGCATTTTCAAAATGCTTTCACAGTCTTTATTTTATACCATTTTAAGCAAATTCAAGTTTTAACTGTCCAGTGCATAACCTTTATAGTTTTGAGACAATCTAGATTTAGCTTTTAAGGTCAAGCTTTATAACATTGTTAATAACAAACCAAAACACACAGATAAAAATATGAAACACTTATAGCTGGGTAACCAGTTGACTCTCAGGATAAACCTAAACAGATACTTTAATTTCATCATTTTCAACCTCTTAAGAGCTTTTCTTACTGCAGCAGACAAGCATGAAGAGTTTTCTTACCATAGTAATGTAATGAGCACTATATATAGATAGCAAATCAATACTGTAATTTTTCTACTGAAAAGAATCACAAGGCATGTAAAGGCTACAGAAACTCAGATGTGTATTTACCTTCAAGTGGTACAAGATGATACCAGTACTGAGAAGATCGTCATCAATGCCAATGAGATGAGGCAGCTCAGAATCTAACACAACACCTATCCCTTCCTTCCTCAGAGCCAAAGTTTGTTCCTATAAAAGACAAAAGTCTATTTATTAGGATGTGCAAGAAATACCCCTCTTCCGTCTCTTTCTAAACCACATTTAATGTAACTTCTTCCGTGTAATATCACACAAAATGAAGAGCAATTTTTTAGAATTTTTTTGATTTTACATTTTAAACATGACTTCTTTACTTTTATTAAGCATTCTAAGCTTACTGTTGAGGAAATCTGTGAAGGCGTTATTTGAAGGAAACCAGACAAACAGCTGAACTATACCACAGAAGGAACATAATTAAGAATGTAACAAAGTCAAGTTGTCTGAAAGCAAGCTATGTGCTACCTTTCACAATGGTAAGGAGAATTTCAAACTCCTCAGCATTCAGTACAGCTAAAGAACAGAAAACTGAAAACCTTTCAGCAGTCCTTTCAATAAGCTGAACCTTGCAGAATAAAAACGCCAGACCCCTGACAATTCAGTAAACCTAAGCAGCTGAAATATCATGCAATGGAAGAGAAACACTGCCAGTAGTAAATAAATGTAAGAAATATTCACAGCACATAATTTCAATTCTTCAAAATTCCTTTGGGCCACACTGTACAGACATCTATAGGTTGAAGCACCATTCAGCAGGACTTCAAGTGGGAGATTTCAGCCTTGGATAAAGTAATGTATTGTGTAGTACACAATAGTCTATGCAATAAAAAAAGGTAATTATAGCTTTGAAATCTATTTTAGTATTTAAAAAGTTCAATTTTCAAGTTGAAACAGAATCCTATTGGCTTCTAGGCCTGGAAGATTACAACAATAGAAATTGTGAATGTCTCCACACACACACAATCTTTCAAGACAAATGTGTTTTTTCTGTGTAAAAGGGCTAAGCCCTGACAATCCATGAAGCAGAGGCAATGTCAGCAAGTATTCCTGTGTATTTCAAGGAGCACACTTTTCTCCTAGTGCTAATAGAAATGGAAAATAAGTTTTGTGACAGCTGCATAACTACTCCTTTTCCATGTCATCAAATGCCTTCTCCAGAGCCAAAAAGACACCACACTGTTTGTAAGAAAAAACAATACATAGATTGCTATATGTATTTTCCCAAATACAGCAACTTGCAAGTCTAAAGAAGAAAGCAGATGTAAAATCTCATTTCCCTGCAGAAAAAAAACATTGTCAATATTGATGCTGTCCAAAAATTTCAAGTATGGATACATCTGGGCAAGATGAGATGATGACACAATATGTAAGATTCTGCAAAACAAAACTGGGAAACGTTACTCTGGTCACAGATGAATTAAAAAGTTCTCCAGCATTCAGAAAGAAAAAAATAAGCTGTGATTCATGTGCAGCTCAGACATTTACAATGCACCCAGATATTTGTTCCTATTATAGAAGAGTCACATCATAAACCTAAAAAATACAGCTTAATTAATTGTTCAAGTGAAAAAGTAATTTCAGCCAAAAATAGCTATCACATATTAGATATTTACTGAGTAGCATCTACTGTTATACATAATTTATAATGATCCCACATGACAAGGAAGAAGACAAGACCCTGAGGACTGGTGATCAGTTACTGCTAGCACCTTCAGCCCAATGGAATTGATAAAATATTAAAAACTGAATATTTTTTCCACAGCAAAACAAAGCATTTGCCAATGTCCCTGACAGAGGAAAAAATAAACATCCCAGGAGACAAAAACTTATCACTGGGTGAGAAAAATAGCTCACAAATAATTAAGAATAAAGAAACAATATGATTCTTTATTTTCCAGTCTTTCAATATTCAACATATTCTTATTATAATAAGAAATTAATCATGTATAATTGTGACTTAAAACAGATGGATTGCTTTTTTATTCAGATCTAAAATTAAAGAACACAAATTAATTGAGTTTCTAGAGTTGCATTTTGTACATGACTACCGTTCACAAGGAGAATGCATCCTGTTAATGGAAATTTTATAAGAAATGCAGCAGATAGTAACTGTGATTAACTATAATATTTTTTAACTTAAAACGGGCTGTAAATAGCCTCTTATCTTCAGATACAATTTACTAAAACAACCTGAATCTTAATCAGATACCTGATTAAGGTACTAGGTTTAAGTTTAATTTAATCACTAGGTTCAAGTTTAATTCCAAATTCAAAAGCTTCTGCAAAGATGCCTCCAAAAGCCAAACTGTGCACTTCTGCCCCAAAATGAAATCACAGAAACATCACCAACAATAAATCTTTATTACTCTGTTCTCTAACAGTGAGAGAAGGAAAAGAAAAAGAGCCAAAATAAGTAGTCAAACTGTCCCTTTCATCCTCGACAGCATAGGAATAATGTTTTTGAAGAAGGACAGACCTCTTTTGAAATAAATTGAAGGTCTGTAAGCTGTTACGGGGCAGAGAAATTATTAGCTTTAATCCACTATTTGATTCACTTCCATTTGTGCTACATAATCTTAAGTGGTGAATCCATAACTCAAATTACAAGAGCATGAAAGGTCACTGTCCCTATTAAAAATTACTAATTCAGAAAATTTATGAAAATCTCAAGATGCAGTTGAAAAAAGCTGAATGTACCCACATGCTTCTTAGCTTGAACTATCCTTGAATAGAAAAGTATACACATACTCCCTCAGTATTTAAGATGTGTTCACAAGCTGGGGAATATAAAGCAAGCCTAGTTATTTTCCACAAAGGAGCACTTTGGTTGGTACAAGTGACCACTGTGATAGGAGCAGAAAAAGTTTTTTCTTCTTTGGCAGCTATTAGATCAAATGGACTCACTTGAAGAGTAGAAACTCAGAAAGTAACTCTGAGACAGAATACAAAAAACTACATATTTAAGTCAAAGTTAAAATAAAGGGATTATATAGTATATTTAAATTCTCATCTTTTTGAATTCAGCTCTGACTCAGCTATCAGAACTAGACTGATACGGTAAATTCATTTACATTTACATGAAAGATATAAAAGCTTTTGTGAAAACTCATTTCTTCTGTACTGATGTAGTAAGTTTATTGTATTAACTGACACAGTGGCACCACTAAACTGAGATATGATCTGCTAGTTTAAGAACAAATCTGTGACTGAAGTACTCACTTGAGCTGAAAAGTTCATCATCATCATATACAACTACCCATTATCAAGACCACTACTGTGACACACAGGATGTCTTTAAATGGATCTCTTTGAATGTACACACAAAAATAGAAACACACAACTTCACTTTTTTTGGCCAACAAGATACTGAATTAAATTAAAAAGGAAAGTAAGTCCAAAAGGCATTTCTAACATTCCTTTACCAATCTAATAGTAGAGAAGAATATTATGCTGCTATTGTCCCAGCACATATTAAAGACTACATGTAATTAGTGCACTGCAGTGAACAGTACCTCTCAGGAGAGTTCAATTTTTGTCAAACTTTCCAATGCAAAAATGCAATTCCTTTATTTAAATATTGAACAGATAGCTGCTGGTACACAGTCCTGAGAGTACACTGTACAGACTTGCAGTAAAACATGACTGCATATTTTACTTGCAGTAAAACATGACAATTTACTTAGCCAGCATGATGTTCATATTTCTACATTTAAATTATGAAGAAAACCCACATAATACCAAATTTTAAAATTATGTACAAAAACATGCAATGACAAAAGTCTTGGCATTAATATTTAACCAGACTATGTATGAGAAAATTCTTACGCTAACAAGTACTTTGGGTGCATTTGATTTTATTGAAAATATGCTATTATATCCCAAGTTCACAAAAATGCCTGACCATACTCAATGGCCTGGCACTAACATTGAGTCCTCTATAAAATGTATAGATGTAAACTGTACACAAGTGCAGTTCTTAATTGGTCTTCCTCCAGTTATGTATTCAATTCACTTTGCATTTCCTTTAAGTCACTGGAAACAAATGTTTCATACTTAAAAGTAAAAATATTCCAGTGTTCAGAATGCAGATGCTCCTGAAAAAATTTATTTCCAAACCCAGCAGATACATATTAAAGAGACTATGCAAACAGAGAGAGGAAATAGGGTGAAGCAGCCTCAGCTGCCATAATCAGCATGAGTGAAAATTCAAAACTTCTCTCACTGAAGTCAGAAATGGATATATTCACTATTAGAGGACTATAGAAAATTAGGTGACTTAAAATCACAGTTCCATTGCAGAGGTTCTGGACAAACACGGGAAGCTGACGGCAGTACTGCTGGATTACAGCAAAGAATATATGGCAATATAGACAAACCCACTTCAAACCCAGTTCAGATATGTGCTCTAAGAGGGCTACACTATTTGAGTTTCCAGAGTTAAACCTTCCACAGAGAAAACGAGATAAAAGTGTGGGCAGGACTGTGGTGAATGTGCAAAAAACCCAAGGGGGGAAATTCCCAAACAAGCGGTGCTCACTTGATGTTTCTTATATGAGGAAGTAGAAAAGAAAATTGTCAGGAGTTCCAAACCAAAGAGCAACCCCTTGTTCTTAAATACAAGGACACTGCAGACACCAATAATTTACATGGCTGCAAGAAATTACCTGGAAAAAAGATGAGAAAAGGAAAAGAGGTACTTGTGGACAAAGACACAGGGTATCCATTGCTTGGGGTTCCCTAACTTCAAGAATCACAGACACAGAAAGCATGTGGTGTTTTCTGGAGAAGGATTGCTATCTGCTTGCCCTGTTTTATACTCTAAAATTGAGTGCAGCTGAATAAACCATAACTCATAACACATGGAGCTTATTCCCAATCATTTGGGTGGTATAGTCCTAATGCAGACTTCGAATGGATTCAAAATTGCAGGATATAAGAGGAATATACTGCAGACAGACTTCTGTTTCTGTTTACATAATATAAATTATTAGAATAATTCTAGATATAATTCTTCTCAAAATGCTACATAAACAGAATGACTGCTCCTGTGAATTTTCAACTGCATTGCATGGTAATTATTATATTTATAAACGTGACAGACAACTACTGAAGTTGCATTCACAGTATTAAGAGGCAAGTGGAGAAAAAAATTAGTAAAGCTGCCAGTAAGCCCCAAAAAACACAAGAAAGCTGATTTGATTGGTTCTGTAATTAAAGGAAAACCTGAAGAATTTTACCTCTGCCTGAAATGCCAGCAACATTTTTCCAACATGAGGAGAAACAACTGAAAAGTGACCTCCTGTGTCACAAGTGCTGTGCCCAAACACTGTAACAAGTAATTTTATAGACTACATTCAGTCTCTCATCCATTATATAATGCAAAATTATTGCAAATATTTGGTCTTGGTAATAGCCAGTTTATACTAGAGCACTTTTCATCTCTATTGACATTCAGCTGAAATAATAATTTTCCTTCTCCAGCCTTTATTCATTGATACTGGCAGCAGTGGTATCTATTCTCTATACTGTGGTTATACTATGCCAAACTCCAACCATTTCCCCCCAGGAGATGACCAAGCTCACCATATCCCAGGGTTTAGCACGCCCCTTCTCAAGGTCATCTTCTTTGCTGACTTCCATGGTGTGTTCCCAGTGTGTATAGAATTTTGCCAGCACCAGGTACACCCCTCTTTTCCACTCTCTGCACATAATATCTATCTAATCCTTCCAGATTCATGAGTCTTTCATGCAGATGTAGCATCTCATGACAGTAAAGTCTCATGACATCCTCCTCCTCTTCCACAGTGTATTAAGTCCTTTGAATTGCAAACTATTTACCATGAACGACTCTCCTGTTATCCTTAGTCTCACTCAATCCTGTCTCAGATGCTCTTCTAGAAAAATTACCTTTAATACCAGCAAACTCCACCAGTTAATACATTTAAAAAAACCATAAAACATGATTAAGCCCAAAAATGTGCACCAGGACCACCTCCCAAAAACCCCTACAATTTCTCTCCCCTCCCAGTACCACTGCTTCCATCACATCCTCGGTAGAAGCATTTTTATTATATTTAAATCCTTACTTCCACACTACATAAATAAGGAAATAGTTTCCTATACATCCCAGGGTCAAATGCTCCATCAACATCCACCAACATGAGAACCAGTCCCCCACTGTTTCTAGCAAGGATCACTGTTAAATAGAACTAGCTCCAGCACACACTGAGCAGACAAACCAGGATCAGACAGCTCAAGAAAAAAATCAAAGATGACAGACAACATGACAATTATTCATTACATAGGAAACTACTATTTTAAACCGAAGAGATTTACAGAGAGTTATGACTATGATTTTGAAAGACGTGGCAGGAAAAAAAAAAACACCATTTCAAAGAAGTCTTCTCAAGAAAAGCAAATTAAACTTTCCTTACTAGTCCAGCAAATATAAGTTGTTCAGAAGGCAGTATCAGACAAGTTTTAGAGCCCTTCCACAATTCACTTCAGCATAACAAATGTAAGTCAGAGCAACAGTTCTGAATTTAACTTTAAATACTCATTTCCACTGGGAAATAATTAGCAAATTATTTTCCATACATTTTATTTTGAGAACAGAGTTTATAATTACTTTTCTGGAAATTGATGAAGGTGTGATCACCTTACCTTCTTTCCCAGACATTATGTGCTAGGTATTGCAAGGTCAGTTAAAGAAAATACAAGCTATCACTTATGTGATGCTTTTAATGCAAATTAAAGGCCTATTAAAAGGTCAGAAATCATAAAAAATATATTCCATTTGATCTCAAGGCAAACATTTGAGGATATTACAAAAAGACAGGATAGAGTGCCCTTTAAAAACTATCAGTTTGATTTTGTGTACCCAAAGCATAAAATAATTGGTGCGTTAAGCTGGCACAAATAGCATTAGCAACTGGTGTCCATCATACAGTGACTAGAATTTTTGATACTATTCTTTTGTAAAGCAGGTAAACTCAGCTGGGGAAACTGAACTTTTCTTATGAAAACATCTTCCCTTTATTCTAATTCCAGTAAAATAGATCTCATCTAAAAAATATACTCCAATTCTATCATTAATATTATACAAGATCAGCATATAAAAATACAGATATAAAAACTGTATAATTATACAAGTCAATGGCTTGAATTGGTCCAAATTCTCTAAATTCAATCATTTCTAGTGAAATGATTGAAAGCCAGAAGATAGACAGGAAATGCCCATGTTTTATATTACCCATCCTTATATTACATGTAATGAAACTACAGTTCATTTCACAATTTTAATAACAAAATGAAAATGAACAAGTCATTCCAACTTGCAATAGCCCAGTACAGTAATTAAACTGCTTTAAAGGACAACATAAGAGAACACCAAAAGCTTCAGCTGTAATTGCAATACAATGACCTCAATTTGAATCATACACAATAATGAATCACACATACAGATGCCAAACAAGATCACAGCACTCTTTAAAAAGGTAGGTTGAAAAAGAGGATAGACACAAAAGAAGGGGAAAGGACAAGATGACAAGAGTAGAAATCCAGAAATATAGTCACAGGAAACAGGTACCATATGGATCAAAGGGAAATGTCCTTTAAAAATAAATTAAATAAAAGCAATCTATATAGACATATCTATAATCTGGCATCAGTCCCTAATATCAAGGGCAAAAGAATTATCATATCTCCTAAAAAACAAGAATACTGAAATCCTATTTCATAGCCAAGACAGACATCCCAAATATTGACTGAAGGGTAAAGTTCCCGTCACTTTTTTTTGTATGTTCAGCAAAAAGTGAATTGAAAAATTCAGAAGGGAGGAATCTCTTGCACTGTACTATGTAATCTAGACTACAATACATTATGGCATTCTTGGCAGATTGCAGTTGCTGCCACATTTGAGTATTTTTAAAAATTACGGCCCATTGAGTCAGTGAAAGGGAATTAGCACAGTTTTGCCAACTACTAACAAAAAATAAAGCTTCCTTCAAAGATGCAAACCTGCTGTCCTTTTAGGGGAAAAATGCAAAGCAATCTACTCAAATCTCAAGAAGGAACCACTGACAATTGCATTTTGCTAACTGATCTGAACCTTAACTTAGATAGCCTTTTTTGCATTCTGACAAAAACCTTCAGGAAAATACTTTTTGTTAGCTAATATAAAACATTAACAGAGGAAGTAGTGTTCTCCAAAGGAGGTACGGCATTTGTTGTATTTGCATACTGTAAGAAATGAGGCAAGTTTTATTTCTTCAGTGGATAAGCTTTATGTTATTTTTAAAACCTTACTGAGATTTCAAAACGTGAGTGTACAAATGCTGTGTATCATGGCAGCCTTGTCTCTCACCTGAATTCTCAATGACTCCTGACAGCTACTACTGCACCTCAAAACTATAGATCTACTGGAGGCGATTCATTCCACTCTGTAAATGACTTCAAAATAAAGGATTAATGCACTGATATGGTGTAAAATAGAACACTTTTTAACGACTTATAATGATTGGCAAGTGAATAGCAACAGCCATAACAGATGGAGAACAAATCCTCTCTTTCATTCCTAAGCCTTTGAGGCATACAGTATACCAAGTTTCATAATTTCAGAAGTTAAAGAAGAGCTCACAATGGGTCTAAATCTAACCATTTGAACAAAAAGCACACTAGATGTTTGAAATATTCATTTAAATGCTTCATTATCATAAACTACCAGGAGCACATGAAAAATCTCTTTCAAAAATGCTGCCAAAAAGGACTATGTGACACAGAAGTAACCTTGAATTTAACATGTACAATACATCCTTTCCTAATGAAAGCAAGGTAAGAGGTGTATTAAGACCAACAAGATCACTGGTAAACAAAAGCTACTTGTTGAAACCAGGACAAACTTTGATATTGCTTTACCAAAAGCAATCTATGGCATTTAACATTTAAATATGTTATTTTATTAATAGAGAAAACCTTTAGATTTACTGTGTAAAGTAGCTTATACTTAGACAAAACTACAGAGATTTAAACATAAAACCAAATATAACCAAATTCTCTCCCAGGCATATTTCAATTAAGAGTATTAATGACTGTTTAAATTCAGTTAATCGATTTAGGTCTTAAGAGACTAGCAACCTGAAAGGAAAATGGCCAAAAGGAAATTCCTCAGGAGGAAACACTCTCAAATTTCTCTGGGTTAGGGATACAGTAAGATACAATTTCCATGGGTTAACAGAAACTTAACCTTAAAATTCTCCTTTGCCTGTTTGTTATGTTCCCTGTATATGACTGTAACTCTGGAACCCATCAAGGTAAATCAGACCATGGCCTGCTTCCTTCCACAAGTTCATGTTGGGTTTTGCAGCCATCTCTCCACCGATTGAAACCAGAGAAAGAAATAATAAAAGACAAGGCGATCACGTAATTAAAGACTGTTAACAGAGACAAATGGCAGGCAGACTACTGTAAACCAGCTGGGCACTTCAAACATCTACATTTCAGCTGCTCAGAAGCATGACTTCACACTTACCACATTATCAGTTGCACTTCTCAATGGAAAAAGCTTTCCTTGCAAAGCTGAGATACGCAACCAAAACTGAAACTATATGCTTCTTTTCTTTCACACAGATAATTCTTGGTTATGTGATGGTCTGCCTGAGTACAAGATTTACTGTTTTCCCCAAAATTCAGAGAATCCCTGCAGCACATAACTAGCAAATTAACAAATTCTGCAGATCAATTGGCATATCAATATTTCAAAGGCTGGTTTTCTCAGTTCTCATCAAAAAGCTCTCACCACAGAAGCTGCAGAAGCACAAATGACGGGCAGATCCCACTGGGGGAAAAAAAACACCAAACAGAAAAACCACACAAACAAAACACAAACAAGCAAACAAATAAACCAAAAAAAAAAGCAAACAACCCAGACAACTATGGACATGTCATTCCTTCATGCAAAACATAATGCACAATCGGGTATCCTGACTGGTTTTTTTTAAGTTTTTGCATAGCTTATCTTGTTCCTTAGAGCAACCAAACTTTGCATGATGCCTGGAAGATGAGATTTTGAATTGTTTCCCTTAACCAGAAATTTTTCTTGCAAACAAACATCTCCACAATCAACCAGAAAAAACCAAGACATAAATCATCACTTTTCAGAAGATTCAAATATGTTCTTTTCATGAGTCACATCAGTAGCTTTTTTGGCCTGCTATCGTAGAATCATAGAAGCATTAGGGTTGAAAGGGACCCTCACAGGACACCTTCAACTAGATCAGGTTGCTCAGAGCTCCATCCACCACCTTGTCAAATCCTTGTGCTGACCATGCCTTTATCTAGTCAAAAGTATAAGTCTGATACTGTAACCTGAGCTCAGGAATGCAAATGAAGGAGGATGCTAAGAAGCTTCCAAGGGCAGGTAATAAATCAATTTCACTCCTTATAGCATCAAACTGCTTCTTCAGATAATCAAAGGTCTGAGCACCATTGGATTGCTACAAAGAAGTTGAAATGCCATTCTTGATGTTTTGAAATATAACCCATCTCAGATTTGTTTCCTTATGCTCTGTGAACACAGCAACAAAATAAGAACAACAAGGGGCAATGAAAAACAGCTGAAAATAAAAATAAACTTGCAACCTTTGACAGTCAAGGGTTTAGAGCAGTGTCTGCTCAGGAAGATACTTTTTAATAGACATGTACCATAGAGAAAATCTGATAATTGAATTAAACAGATTCAGAACAAATCCTTCAGCCACAGTTTGCCTAGATGTTGCAAATAGGACTTTGAAAAAAATTAAATGTGAGTATTTAACAAGAAGTTCTACAGAAGTTGACATTTTGAAGATGATTAAGTCCTTGTCTGGTCTGTTGTGGATTGATTAGTTTTCTAATTATGCTTTCTGTATTTGCATAAGGGCAAAAACTCCAGACATAGAAATTATATTCACGGATGAACTATTACTAGGCCAGAAGCTGCCTGAAACCACAAGTCTTTTACTGAAAACATTCCTGCAAAACAATGAGACTTCTTTCACAGAGGAGGAAGTTGTGCTTGGGAAAAGAAAAAAGCAAGTGGCCCACAGAATTGTGTCTAAACCCTGTGTTTTAAGATATTGATACAGCCAAATCCACTTCAAATGGGAATTAGACACCTAAAATATATTAAAGCACTAATTGATACTTCAGCACCTAAAACAGGGATAACCTGAAACACTAGCCCATTACCCTCCAACAAATAAAACTGAATCTGCACTCTCTTTAACAAGATTCTTATTGAGTGAGACAATCACAGCTGACAAGATATTTTTATGTCCTTCTGGGAAGACTGTAGTGGAAAGAGAAGGATATTAAGTTACATTAGATTGTCAGGGTTCAGTATACTCTATACTATATCTCAGTAACATTTTCATACTCAGAGGGAAAAATATGTAAGTGTACCAGAAGAAAAAAATCCTACATCATAAAGTAATCTTTCTATGGATCAACTGGGAAAACCTACAAGAGTCAGAAGAAATATCTGGAAACAACAGAGATATGTTCAGAGTGTCACAAAATGTGGAATGTATAAAATTTTCATAAGAAAGCATGTCCTTTAATGTTAAATCTTTGTTACACTTTCAAGCCTAATCAACAAGAAGGGAGATTCCACCCATAAATCAGAGAGCAGCACACAAGCTCTAAGTGATGTCCAGGTGTTAGAAAAACAAAGTTCTCATTGGTAAAATTGTCTAGTTACAGTTTAGGGCTGGACATGCTTCAGTGATCTCAAACCTAGGAGGAAGTTAACAAACCTTGGGAAGAGGAATGTACCACTTATAGTGGGCCCAGAGAATGCAAAATTTATGGGTCACAAGGACATATGGCAGAAATTCCAAGATAAGAAAGAAACTAATAAACCAACTCACCAATTGTGCTGAAATCAGCTTCGACTGGGTAAAATGTTATTTCGGCAGGGGCAGATCACAATCACCAACCCTAGAAATCCACAGACCCAAAAGAAGAGAAAGCCTGAGCATACAGACTAATTCACATGGGAAGTGAGAGAATCATTAACCAGAAGAGGGAATACCAATTAATAGGAGAACTAGGTGACTTGTAGCCAATGTACACTAATTCCTTTGTTTGTTAAAATGTATAAATAAATAGCAACAAGTTCTGACAGCTGGTGTGTTTGATTTGTGGAATACCACCAGGCACCCAGGGTTGTTCAACTCTGAAATAAATGTTCACTCTCTAGTGTGTAATTACTGGTTTGTTGCATACCAGGTAACGCATCTGATTTTTGTGGACAAGAGCTTTTCATGCTTGCACTGAGGGCTTAAACTACCAAAGGCTGAAGAGATAGAACAGACCCAGTCCTTATTTTTGAATGCTGCATTGCCATCAGAAGATAGACATTTCATCAGTAGTTTTCTAGACAACTAGCATATACATAGTAGCCTCCCAATATAAGAAAATACTGGAAATGGATGTCAAGAAACAGTAGAAATGCCAGCATTAGGGAAGTTATTGATAAGAAGGTTGAAAATGGAAAAAGATTTCTCTATGCATAATATTGCTCAAAGAACTAAAAGAGAAGCAAGGAAATTTCACTTCAAAGTATGAGAAAACATTTCATGAGGATAAGAGGAACAAGAGGTAGGAGAGGAGTAAAAACAAAATTTCTAAAGATTGGAATCTGGTTTGGGCTTACTAGTAACATTCCTTAAAAGGTGAAGGAATAAGTACAGCTGAGTATTTAGCTTGCTATGTTTTCAATGAAAACTGGTAACATGAACACCCTTCTTGTTCTGTAGACTGACTCTCTTAAAAATACTTACGATAAACAGATCAGCTAAGGCAAAACACTAACAGCTGAAAAAAAAATAGATAGTGTCTAATTGTGACTGACAATTCCAGGGTTAAAAAAGAAAAGTGTTCCAAGAAAAAACTCAGAAATGTCTGAGATTCTCACTGAAGTGATAGCCTACACATTAAAGTAGGAAAAGCTCTTTTGCTCTGTATTGTATCAGTGAAGCTGCTCCTCATCTTAGTGGGTGTCTGTTTAAAAAACTTTAGTTTTTTTATAAAGCTGCATATACAGTATCAAATTTCTACCCCATGTTTTATTTCAGTTTGACACAGGTATGGATTCTGGAATATCAAAATAAATTTTGAATCACTAGCTTCAAAAGCAGTACATGCTATTTGGGAGGCAATGCTAAGAGAGGAGGGGATATGGAATACACCATCAGTGGAGGTGTATGCTTTATAACTTGTGCACATGCCAAAGACATGTTTGGGACTATCCTGGGACTTCAATAAAACATTTTTGAAAATTAAAAATAATGTTCTTCCTTTATAGGCAATAAATTATTTATATAGCCATCAATTACGAAAAGGGATATTGATTTACTTGCGTATATAGATGTTGGGTAAGGCACAAACTCTTACTGTGTCTTCTCCTTCTAGATAATGGAAGAAAGAATTAATACTATACTATTGGCTGTACTGGTTTCAGTGCATTTAAAACAAGAAGTTTAGTAGAGGTATGACACTTCATTCTTCTGAGACAAAGAAACTTCTACTATCCAATACTACAAAGGAAACCACCACTGCAGAAGCTTCCTAAGCAGTTTCCCCCCATTTCCCAGAGCATTAGATTGTAGCACCCTCATCAAGCAAGAGATGCCAATTAAAGAGTCTGCAAAAAGCAAGATCAGAAAACTGCAGTTTTGTTGTGAACAGCTTACTGTGAAAATGCAGGTGCTCCTGCAGCAGCCCAGAGAGGCATCAATAGCTCTCTGCAATGAACACCAGTCAAAAAGTCCAATGCAGAATGTAGAACTGCTTAAATGAGCAACTGCTAAGACAGTGAAGCTAAATTATGGAAAATGAGTGATGTAAAGAATAAGAAAATTACAGAGCAGTTCTTAGTCTCATGAGGTCAGCTTACCCTCTCCATTTTTCATTATTTCTCTTTCCATCTCAGAACAGATTGCCACATGCTCACTGCTGACATATAGCTGGCTACTAATACACAGAAACCCTACTATTGTGGTGGCACACCAAAGCACCTCTACATTTAATGTGATGCAAGGATTTATATAAGAAGCCCTAGCATAACCAAAGTTATTTTTGAGGAAATTTGGCCTTCATTCCTGGAATTCCAACAACCAACTTAAGCTGAAATGCCTGCTCCTTAACACTTCAGACTTTTTTGTACAGATAGAACTACTTCTGACATCTGAGAAAAATCCCTTGAATAGAGCTGCAGGATTTGGCTAATTGTAAGCAGAGGTTCTTATTTTGGCTTTCTGGACACTAGTCTGTAAAATCCTGTTTTCCAGTGGCTTATAAAACTTAACCCATCAAAGCTTCTATTTTCCATGCTGCAGCATCTGCTGCAAGCTGGTTCCTGTCCTCACTAGCCTGATTTAAGGGAAAGCTATTTCTGCTTCAAGAAGTAAAGCGCCCAGAGCAAATTTGGTTTGTCCCAAGTGAAGAAGGCTTCAGAGTCTCGTATGTGTGAACACACTGAGGACACACTAGCCTCAAAGGGCAAGTATGCAGAGAGCAACACCGACATTTGGGGCAGAGAACAAGACTTTTCTTGCCATTACTGATGCTACCAAACAGGCGATATTATACCTCCTGGCTAAGAGACAGCACCTCCACCCTCAGCATTCTTCATGCTGATAGCTAAAAAGGGGAAAAGGCCTGGTTGGAAGACAAAGAGACAGACTATTTTCATTCATCTCTTCTTCCATATGCCTTACAAAACAGCCTTTAATTACATGATAACATATTTTCTACAGGACCTGTAAATAATTTATTTCATAGACTTTATTCTGGGAATGCATCAAGAAAGCAGTGGACTATTATCTACAGGACTCCTACCTCATTTGTTGCTAAAGCTGGATGATAAATGAATCAGGAAATTATAGAGAGAAAAAAAACCTAGGCTCATAACAAATACATTTATTAATTTTAAAAGCTATTTTGCTATTTTTTGCATGTTTCTAGGGCAATGGGAGAATTGTTTCACTTATCTAGAGTTCTGTTTACTGTTTACCTAGATATTAATCTCTACTTTTGTAGAGATTAATCTAAAGTAATAGATTGCTTTAAATCTGTGAATTCCTTCCTCCAGATCAACATGTAACCCACGCTATTGAACAGAATTGGAGGAGGAGGAAGGACTATGCACACCAGCAAGCAACAACCACCAAGGAGAAAAAACAGAGTTCAGGACTAGCAACACAACAGTGAAGACTTTTGCAGAGGAATATGCATAGTTTGATGCACATTCTTGACTGGTTGCAACAGCCACAGTCTGTGCTGCCACCTGTGTTTAAGACTGTGTGAATCAAGGCTAATGCCCAGCTGCTATTTAAGATGCAAAGTCAGATGCACAACAGTACTATGCACTCAAAGGTATCAGAATCACACAGCAATAAACTCCTAAATATACTTCTAAAACCACCAGCAGAATAAAATGGTTCCAGCATTTCATATCACGTTGTCATTAGAAACAGCTTGTTTGTGAGGCAGATATAAATCTGGGGTTCATCTAAACTGTTGATGTTAGAATGCTTCTTTCCTATCCCATAGCCAAATCCAAAGAGAAATTTACATTTTTTCTCTCTCTTAATACTTCTCTGCTGATCCTTTGGGAGAAACAGTTTTTAGGATATATTTCTTTTTCTTTCAGGAGCTTCCACTGATTTCAATTTAGACCACCTTCCTGGTACAAGATAATTAATAGGAAAGCAGAACAAATGCCCAGGAGGAATTGGTGAACAAGTGGCATCTCAGCTGTAGAAAGGATTTCAAAAGCAACCCATTCTGACTGCCTTTCATTTGAAAGCCACCTACAAGCTCTAGTGATGCATTAAAGCTAAGCATGGCCTGAATAATCTACAAATGCAGGGCCTCACGTGGAAGAAGGAGGGCAGTGAAATATTTGGCAATATGGCTGTTCCCAGACACTGGAGGGCCTCTTTTGAAATGCACAGCCTTATCAACTAAACTGTTCAACCCTGGCTTAATCAGTGATTGGCGAGCTCAGAAACTGTAGTCCCCAGTTGTGCTTCTTTTATGGCCCAGCTGGTGACAAGTGGAAAAAACAGTTTAAAATTGAAACCAAAAAAAAAAAAAAAAATCAGTAGCCTTAGGCATCTCTTGATCACAACTTCCTAGCAGAAACTGAAAGTTAAAAGTGGTCAGTCCACCACAAAGGCATCACAAGCAGCTATAGCATCTGCAAGAGAAAAAGGAGATTTCTTCATCAGATGAACACAGGTGGCAGAAAGACTTGAAAGCAGACAATTATTCCTTTTGAAATCTACTTTTGACTGCTGCACTGAGCGTTCCTCAGGTGGCTGGGACCCTTTCAATACTGCTTCTATTAGGAAAAAAGCTACAGTAGATAAGTAGCACCAGTTCCCAGTTCAGTACTTTTTTCATGCTCTGACAACAGGTAGCCAAGGCTGAGACAGACAAACTTACTTAGGTAAAGTAATAATCATCACTTAATAATGATGTCTGTTCAGTCATAAAGTATGAAAAAACAACGTTTCTTTAAAGTAAAACAAATCATATTTGGATAATCTCTGTACAAACTCTAATTCCAAAGGAGAAATCTTCTGATCAGAATAGATCATGTTTTAACTACAACCACTGCTAGTAACTGCTACACTTGGGAAATAAATACATAAAGCACAAGGATGGGTATAATATAACAAATCCTAATAAAATTGAGAGCTAAACTTGATATTACTCATCACTGCTTGGGAGGCAGGAGCTGTGGGTAAATAATGTAAAAGGACCAAGAACAATAAACACTCCCTTGTTATCAGACAACTTTCTTAAAAAAGATTAAAAAAACCAAACTTATTAAATTTTCATGTACTGAAACTCAATTATAGATCTACAGAAGTGATTAATCAAGAGAAAAATGTTAAAAGAAGCGGTTATAAATAGGAACTGCATATCATTGCTACTGGTGTTTCAACTGCAATATCCAGTGAAAGTAATTAGCAGGAGTGGCCTGTGTCCAAAAGGCTGTTTGTCTTCTTAACTGCAATACCGGAGAAAATGAAAGATACTGCCTCTCTCAGAAACTGATCTTGTACATCTCTAAAATATCAAGGATACAAATTTAAGAAAATAAATGTATTTTAAAGGCTTTAGCTAAATTTTTCAAACATTCTAGATATACTGTCAGTTGGAAAAGAGGGTTGAAAAATGCACTGAAAAATAATTGCAATAAATCTTAATGTACATCATCACTTTGCAGTGCATTACAACTGTGAATTGTTGTTTAGGAGTGATTTTGTCAGAACAGTTACTCAGGTTCTTCAAGACTTGCTCCTAAAGCAATGTTCTGGCATTCTCATAAACTTATTTTAGTGGATGCAAATAGCAATGAAATTCAAGATACTGCAAATCATTTTCCCTTAAAATATATGAATTAAATCCAAATTAAGCATGCAGAAGAATTTGATTATTGTATCTGCAGTGACATCTAGTGCAAGAAATCAAAACCACAGTCAAACAGGCTTCTAAAGAAAAGATGCTATTTTCATTCATTGAGTGATTACTGACCAAGATAAACAAGAATAATTAACATCAGCCCTCTTGAAACTTTCATAATATCTTTTCCTCTGCACAGCACTCAAGCCAGCTGAAGGCAACTCTATTAAACATAATATGTTAATAAGAGACTACTTCATGTGAATGTGCATTTTTCTTTTTCATACAAATTCAGTTTGATAAATGAACATATATTACATAATTGCTGGAGGACAAACAATTGTTGAGAAAGCCAATATCCCTAGGAACAGAGCTGCTACTCTATTTATTCTATGAACTTTTCGAACAGAAAACAAATTCAAGACTTACATTCTTTCTGCCAGCTCCATAGCTGTGCAATCCTGTGTTAATTTTGCAGAGATTTTTAAACCTCTTAAAAATTCAAGCAGATGACATAGCTTTTAAAAAGGAAACAAAAACTGGACACATGCAGTAAGAGTTTTCTAATATAAACAGATGATAAAAGAAGTTATAAAATATTAAGTAAGGTTTGTTGAAGTCAAAGTACAGATGTAATTCTCCCTTTAGAAATAGACAGATATGCTTCAACCACTGCCAATAACAGACAGTATAAGCAAAATGCAACACCAATATGTCTAACAACAAGTTTACAAAAAGTATTCACTTACTGAAATAGAAAAAGCCTTAGAAACAATTCCTGCCAAACATACAAATAAACACATATGCCAAAGCTGCAAATGCACACCAGTCTTGTAACACCATTTTTTTCATTTGACCTGTAAATACAACCAATTTTAGAACCTGTTCTCCACAGGTATGTGAGCAGAGGTCTTTAAAATTCACATGCACTTCTTAAAGGCAAGATTAAAGTCTATTTACTTTTTAGAAGTCCTAGAGTTCATTTTTCAGGAGCCCAAGAGCTTCTACAACTCCTCTATCCTGCCGCCATCAAAAGTAGAAGCAAACACTAGAATTTTAGGTGAAAGCAGAAGGTGCTAATTGAGAGCACTTCTCACCTGAGGACTGAGCTTGTTCAAGCAATGATATGAAAGAATGAAGAAAACAAATGCTCAAAGGGCAACATACTGGGGTAGAACACAACACAAATGAGAAGAGGAAAACCAGACAAGTGGGTCACAGTTAATAGGTAGTAACAACAAGGCATAAAACAGCAAAATGGTGATGTATGCCCAGTGTTTCAGTTGGAAGAACCAAGACAATAGTGTTTTAATACCATTCAGCAAATGTGGTTTAAAGATTATCTGGCTATGTAAATAAATGTAGACAAATGTTCTATATAAATGCAACATTTATATAGAACACAACAAACTGCTTTTGACAGAGTTCACTATGGTATGCAAGCCACCATGGAAAGCAAAATGTTAAAATAAATTATATTTGCTTGTGTCACCCTAATCTACACCTCATAACGAGCAACACAGCTGCTCTGAGTTTTGGTCTCCTAGTGTCTTTGCTGCATATAGCCAAGATTCCTAAAGGAAGAAAATTCCCCTGCTTAGATGAGTATGTCCACCAAATTAATTGGTATTAATCTGTATTTATTCATCATGGCAAGTCAAGGGTATTTCATTTTCCCCAAAAAGAGGCATGATATAAACAAACAGTAGATGTTAATGCTTGAAGATAAGCAGTTTACATAGAGTTTACATACATGAAGTAACAACCATCGTTAAGACATAAATATGCACTATTAAGCAGTAGTCAACCAAACAGCACAAAAAAAGAATAATCAAATAAATCATCAACAGTGCTCAATAACATATTTGCACACCATGTGGTAAAGTGCTGCAGCATAATTATTGATGCAAATGAGGTGGTGTCACTAAATCCAACAGGATAAAGCCAGCTGAAATAGTGACTAGTTAAACTATTGATCACATGAATTCGACACACACACACAAAAAAACCCCTTGTCCTTTAATAGACTCTGATGATAGATCCCTCTGCATACTTTGACATCGGTTGACCACCAACACACAAAACTAATGACGTGGTTAGAATCAAACAACAGGATAAGCAAATAAAAGGGAACTTTATATCTACTTCAAACTAAAAATAATTTTAAAAGAGCATTTAAATACCTTTACACTAGCTACAAATGACATATATTAAAAAGGCAACAGCTCAAAGTCATACCAATTTCTACACAAACAGAAAAAGGGAGAGAAATTTACAAGAAAGTTGGGAAGAAAAACCAGCAGAGAATTATATAAAGGAGCGCACATTTTAAAAAGATTAATCTATAAGCTGCTAAAGGTTAGAGAAAAAAATTGAAATGCACAAAGGATGACAAAAAAAGGTGACACTTAAAAAAAAATATCTCTAGGAGAATGATAACATATGCAGTCAAATAAAGCAGCCACATCAAAAGAAGTTTCGTACCAATTCATTAAATTACCAATTAAGAGAAAAAATCAAAAGTTGGATAGGTTACCCTAACATCTCAGATCCCACGATTGATCTTTAGCAGAACAGTACAAAAAGAACTAAGGAAAAAAGCAAACAGGATTTCTTCCCTCCTCCTCTTCTTTTTGGGAATGTATATGAAAGAACATTAGAAGAAGGCAAAAAAAAAAAATCACACAAAGATCCAATGTGCTCGAGATGAAAGCTAAATGCTCCAGTTAAGTGCTGAGGTTGCAAGACATCTGAAGACAGAGACGTAATGTAAAGCAACACCGTTCTGTGAGGTGCAATCCTTTGGTGGTATTTAAAGAAATAACCCAAAGCCTGTGGACTTAAAACCAAACACTATCATTTTGGACTCTGATGCAGTATTTTACCCAATGGTGAAGCATCGTCCACATATTTATTAAATTTATTAAGCATTCAAATATCCTTGCTTTTATTAAAAACAAGGACGGGCGACAGATTTTAATACTAGAGTGTCAGTTTGTATTACAGTGAGAAGATCACTACTAGACACAACACTTGGCACTTCAGGCAGATCAATACCAAGAACCTGCCATGCTACACAATAAAGAATCCTTCATATAGAATCAGCACAAATTTAAACTCTGATGTATGCAGTGTCCTAAGCTTTAAATATAGAAAATGAGAAGATTTGGGCTTTAGGTGTGAGTTGACAATAAGTCAGACTCCAGAGGAAGCCACCCACAGTCACCCTCCAAAAGGATTCTTCCAAAAGCACAAAGGAAAAAGAGCACACTATCAGTGCTACCACCCCCAGCCCAAGATACATCCAATCTATCATCAATAGAATGAAAGACTGTACAAGATGTTCACAGCTGGTAGTGGCATTCAGCCACTGCACACTACCCCAAATCCAAAACTGACAACATTTGCAGATAGGATAGTTCAACATATTCAGTCTAAAGATGGAAAAACGTAACTTCAGGTTAACTATGCACAAATGTCAAAGGGGATAAAAGCTACCAACAGAAATAAGGAAGAATACTGGGATGCACATGTCAGATGCACATATGGTGCATCAGTGCTGACTAGAAAAATTGAAAAATTGAATTTTAAGCTGCCAAATACTTCTTATCACAAACCTGCCCTCACATGGATTTTTCTGTTCCTTGGCACTTTATAGCTGGAGAGTATTTTCCATTCTCTATGAATTATTTTCAAGGTAGCATTTAGATGCTGCTCGCGTAATTTTAACAAAGTTCAAAATAACTGGCAAGGGTAAAAAAAATTAAGAAATCTCTTCCTTGCAAAACACCATTTATTTGTCAGGCATCTTTGCCTGATGAAAGCACCATATTCATTGAAAGCCAGGTAACTTTTTCCAACAATTATCTGTTGATCTAGTGGAAGACACCAACATGCCCTGTGATTCTTACTTGAATTTTACAAGTCTTATGCAAAATCCTTTCAATTATTTTGGATTTAAACATTAACAGATTTTCCCATCAGCCTGTGAGATCAATTCAAAATTATGTGAACTTTAATATTTAGAACTTAGTACAAAAAAGCATAACTACATACAATGAAGTAGGGAATCCTATTCAGCTACAAACAAGTGTACTTGTATCTTGCAGGCATATGCCTAAAAGATTTGGAGCAAAAAGTGTTAGAAACTAAAAAGCAAATGGTTTTTAATTCTCCAAGCCTTTTGCAGGTCAGGAATTGGAAGGCACCAACTATCTCTGGATAGCAAAGCCAGACTTCAGTGATGTGGACATACAAAGACAGTCTCACTTCTCAGAGTGCCAAGACAATCTGTTTTTACAAATTACGTGTATGGTCTCTGTGCGCAAGGGAGGGATGTAAACGATGAAACAAAAACCCCAGTGAACTCACAGAGAATCCATAACAAGAAACACCACTGCTCTCCAAAGTTTAAAATCTGCTTTCTGGTGACTCAGTCTGGCAAACTTCCAAAAAGCCTTTTCCTACTCATATGCTGTCAGTGATTTCACAAATCATTAAACAGGAAGTGAATAAAAATATGGATACCTTCAGTGAAATAGTGTAAAATAGAACAGTGCAACTAAGAAATCTTCTGCAGATTTTCAGGGTGTTTGGGACAAAGAAAGTTTAATCAACTGCCTTTAACCCAAAAGTGGAGTATAAGGTATATTTATACACTCAAAATATCATCCTATGAGAGTACAGTTCATACAGAAGCTGCAAGAATCATGCTAAAAAAGGTCAGTACTAGAAAATCAGAAATTACAGCTTCTGTGTTTAAGTCCTTTAGCTTCAAGTATTTAACAAATGCAGCTTTCCCTTGTTTATATGTATTGTTCAGTTAACACCTCCTGATTCTATAATTTATGTGCATGAATCAGTGCATTTCCAACATGGAGCTTTCAAAACTTCCCATATGCAACATAATGTTCACTTCCACAATTGACCAAAATTCACAAACACTGCATGTGACAATGGACTTCCCAATCTACATGCGAATAAAGAGAAAATTAACAAAGTTTTATGTATGTATAGATGCTTCAAAAAAACGAAACAACAAAGATGTAGCCAAAATATCTCTGATGAATATGCAATTGATAATTCCTAGTTCAGTATCTAGACAGACATTAAACAGTCCATTCATCCTTCCAACTGCTAAGTAGTTACCAACCCTGCTCCATTCTCTCTGCTATATGTGCTTTACTTTTATTTTTAAGCACACAGCCATTCAACTCATGTGGAAGTCAGATCAAAGACAGTGGTGGACGTGAAGAAAAAAAATTAAGAAACCAAAAAGTGATACAAGAAAAATCAAGTTTGAGATCAGCAATACGGATAATTAAAAAAATTACTTCTAAATGCTTGCTTGAATTGCACTACAAACAAGTTATGTTCAGCAAATCCTGAAAGCTTAAGCTTAATTTTCAAAATTTTTATTTAACAGAACTGATAAAACATTTGGCAACAAAAATGTTAGTTAACATGTTAAAAAAAAATTGTGGGAATTATTCCTCTGTGTATGTGTGCATGCACACATGTGCTTGTACAAATGCATGGAATCATCAAGTAGTCCATTAAAATATAACCTCAGACTGCCACCTTAATCATGCACCAAATACCAATATCATGCACCTGGTGAGAAAAATCTCACCAGGACAATGGAAAATCCATATCTATTATGCACTGCATCCACTGAGATACCCAATGCAAGATAGGAAGTGATTATTCACAGGTCTTGTTGATACCACAAAAATACCAAGGATATGAGGGATCCACTTGTCCCTGGCCCAGACTTTCTGCATTTGTAATTCAATAAAACCATTCAGCAATTTAAAGATTTGTTAGAGAGAAACTGTTTTGCACTGTGGGGTCACTATGGTGAATAGCACAATGAGCTGAGACAAAGAAGATGACTAGAAAAATAATTTTTTTTTTAAGGAAAATAACAAGGCTAGTTCAAATGCCAAGAGGAAAAGATATTTATTTGCCTTACTTTCAGAATATCTTGAGTTTCATTCCATTTGTTAGTCCACTCTTTGGTCAGTTCTTGTACCTATGAAAGAAAACAAATTGTGAAGAAAATCACAGCTCTTCCAAATTTCTTGATAAATGCATTCTCAAAGAAGTACTAAGTATTTGTGTAATTCTTTGTGAAGTTTAATACTTAAGCATTTAGAAGAGCACTGATGCTCCTGCAATAATTGCCATTTCTACAATACTCCCTCAAAACACAAAATTCTTATTTACACTGTAAGATGAAAGGAAAGTCTGGGATAATTACTTTAAATAATTGTCTACCTTCAAATAGTTTCATAAAGTGCTTTAGTCCTATGAAGTTTACTGCCACAGACCGATCCCTTCGCTATAAAGGGACAGCTCCTTTCCCATGGCACAGGTAGGCACGTTAAGGCAAAAATCCCGTCCAGAGGATGGCATGCAGAGGAGAAGGCAGACCAGCAGGCTTCAGGAGGGAACCAGAGCAAAGTTTGCTGCAACTTAGAAACTATCCACTTCATTGTCATCAGCACAGAAGTGAGAAAATGCTTGCAAAGGCATTATAGACTGGGAGAACGCTGGGTATAAAATCATTTAGGTTGGAAAAGACCTTAAGATCATCAAGTCCAACTGTTAACCCAGCACTGCCAAGCCACTACTGAACCACATCCCTCTGAAGTGCCACATTTATAGGTCTTTTAAATATCTCTAGAGATGGTGAATCAATCACTTCCCTGGGCAGCTTTTTCCAGTGCTTGACAACCCTTTCCATTAAGGAATTTTTCCCGATTTCCAATCTAAACCTCTCCTGAAGCAACCTAAGGCCATTTCCTTTAGTCCTATAGCTTTTTATCTGGGAGAAAACTGAGCCCCACCTGGCTACAGCCTCCTTTCAGGTAGTTGTAGAAAGTGAGGTTACCCCTGAGCCTCCCTTTTTCCAGGTTAAACAACCACAGCTCCCTCAGCCACTCCTCCCTCACACTTGTGCTCCAGATATTTCCCCAACTCTCACTGTCCTTCTCTGGACTCACTCCAGCACCTAAGTGTCCTTTCTGAAATTAGGGGACCAGAACTAACACAGCACTCGATGTGTGGCCTACCAAGTGCCAAGTACAGAGGAAGAATCACTTCCCTGATCCTGCTGGCCACACTATTGCTGATACAGGCCAGGTGCTACTGGCTTTCTTGGTGACCTTTAGCTGCTGTCAACCAGCACCCCCAGGTGCTTTTCCACTGGGCTACATTTCAGTTCCTTTTCCTCCAGGCTGTGGTGCTGCCTGGTGTTGTGAGCCAAGGGCAGGACCTGGCACTTCACCTTATTGAACCCAATGCCGTTGGCTCCAGCCCATGGATCCAGCCTGTCCAGATCCCTCTGCAGAGCCTTCCTACCCTCCAGCAGATCAACACACCCACACACCTTAGTGCCATCTGCAACCTGACTGAGGGTGCACTTGTTCCCCTCGTCCAGATCATCAACAAAGATATTAAAAAGGACTAGCCCTGGGGAATACCACTGGTGACTGGCTGCCAACTGGATTTAACTCCACCCCTTTTCTTGGTTTGGCCATCCAGATATTTTTCTGAAACAATGCACCTGTGTAAAGCCATGAACAGACAGTTCCACCAAGAGAATGCTGTGGGAGACAGCGTCAAAGGCTTTCCTAAGGTCCAGGCAAGCAATATTCACAGCCTTTTCCTCATCCACAAACCAGGTCATCCTCTCCTAGAAGGAGATGATGTTGGTCAAGCAGGATCTGCCTTTCCTAAACCCAGGCTGACGGGGCCTGATTCCCCTGGTTGCTCTGAACATGCTCACTCCATGACCTTCTCCCAAACTCAGGTCAGGCCAACAGAATGCTTAGGAATTGTCCTTCCTGTCCTGAGCAAGCAGTTGTCCACCTCTGTAGGCAACTTTCATATAACGCCACTGCACAAAGAAAGGAGTCTTCAATGCAGTTGCTCCAAACATCTCCCCATTTGCCTGCAGCTATTTTTTTTGCTCCTTGCAGATCAGCTCCAAATTAATCCATGACAGCTACAGAAGCTTCTTTCATCTCTACCTGCATCTCAAGATTTCAACAAAGACAAGTAAGCACACTTTTCAATGCATTACTATAATTCCTGGTGCTGCTAACTGGAAAATAAGAACAAAATAAATTTCAAAATATTAAAGAAAAACATGAAGGAAGTCTATCACAGCTCTATTCACCATACCAGAACATTTTGTATTGCTCAGAAACACTTCATTTCATTTTTAATTAACTCTTTTAAATGAAACATTTTTAAATTAAACTACTACAAATTATTCTTATATAAGGAAAACAAACTCATTAAAGAAAGTCACCATATATTTGTCAGGCAATATAAATATGGTGATAAAGTCTTCAAATCTATACAAACAAATTAGTTATCACACTCATTCAATTATAAAAAAGCTATAACCACTAGCAACATCTACCAAGAATTTTCAGTAATTATGTCTGTTGTAATTATCATTAATAGTAATCACATAACCTTTTAACAAGGCTGACAAAGGTAATAAAATACACTCGATAAACACCCCAGACAGCAGGGCCAACACTTCTGAGCACAATAAGCAATGGTTACCGTCAGAACATACATAACATATTCTAATTAGCCTATAGTCAGCAATTTACATTACTGAACTACTCTTAGATAAAAGCTTTTTGTTTGTACTCAAAAAGACTAAGGATATAAATAAAGCAGGATTCTCAAAGCAAGACATAAATTTTCTAATTCTAAAGGTCAAAGCAGTACCAGTGTAAACTCGACCATTTAAACCAGCTAAGGAGCTGGTTTATTTAAAGGCATCGTATCTACAAATGTATCTACATTTGATTGGCATCTTTTGGCAGTATTCAGAACTAAATATTTGCTGCCATGTATTTGAATAATTCCAAATATTTCCCTCTTGCCTCTTCCAAAGTATGACTTTTACTCTTTTTTTTGAACCCATTTGCAACAGCTTTCAAAGCAAGCTAATACACAGGGAAGAATTAACACAGAATGATACAATAAAGAATGAAAGATTGCTAGTCAGAGAAATGACAGTATCATTATATCTAGATTCTTCTGGATGCTGTGAGTTATCCGAATTGTCTGAAGATTTTTTCCAGCCTCTACATTTGGCTGGATTATTGAAAAAACTTGGTGAGAAGCACACTGTGAAGTAGCCTAGACCTAAGACCCTCCCCAAAAAGATAGCTAATTAGGCACTGAATATATTTGTACACACCAGATTTAAATACTGAAATTTTCTAAAAACCTACCGCACACCACAAATTATTTCAAATTACTTCAAAGCATAGGAGACCATTCTCCCCATAATCTTTTGCTGGTTTCTCTACACACTGAATATTTTGCTACTGTGATTACTTGCTACTTACTACTGTGATTTAAGTAGCTTTTCCCTCTCTAGTCTATTTACAAATATACTTTTTTAGTAAGGGAAGCTGGTCAGGGAACAAGTAATTTCATTTCATTTTCATAAACAGAACTGCTACATAAATATAAAATATGTATTTTGTTCTTAGTTACAATGTTATATTAGTAGGATAACAAAGTTACCAATTCACACACCTACTTTTTTTTTTTTAAAGCATCAAGGCAATGCTACTGGTTGGAAAAAACTTAGTTGTGCATAAAAAAAAATCCTGAAAATTACAACTACTCCTGCATCCAGACCACCCACCTCTCTTTGATGTTTAAAAACTGCTTTATGAAATTATAACTCACCCTTGCTTCATTCTGCTGAAGCTTTTCTTCCATACTTAAAGCTGTCGGAGAATCCAAGAGTGCAATCTAAAACCGTGAACAGTAAACATCAACAAAGAAAACAGTCACAATTTCTGGGGGAACCAAATGAAATACAATTGTTCAAGTTTCTGAGTCTTTAGCATACTTTAATATATATAACTTGAACTTTAATATATATCATTTTACCTTGAAATACCGTAAACAGAATAATCAAAATCCTGTCAAGGCAGGTATTTTAAATACAAATTGGCTTGAGAGTACTATTTTCACTCACTACCTAGACATGGCCACACACACGGAAACCAGACACATTTATTAGAGGTAACTCCTAATACAGCTCTCTTTATATTTCTAAAAAGCATGAAATTTTATTATGCATGAATAGTTATCCATTTTGCTTTAATATGTATGTATACTGCTTTATCTTTAATAACTATATCTTAACATAACTGGCCTTAGAAGAGGAAAATTACTAAACAACACAAACACACAGGCAGTATTCATTGTATGTGACCTTCTACACTGAATCCAGAACCATATTTTGGTAAACAGTATCTTCAGATCTACAGAAGCATTTGCAATACAGTGTTCAGGTGATACAAAGGAAAACAGAAAATAAATTATACAGAGATTTTTATGTATACTGTGCATACGTAATACACCACCTGCTGTTTTAACAACCATCACAAATTCAATAAAGTTAAGCTTAAGTTCTCTATTGTCTCCCACACAACCATCTACCACATCCTACCACTGAACCAGATTGATTGTGCAATAATCACTATTTTACAGCTTGAAACTAGGTCAAAGCATTCAAACTTCAAGGGGGTCTACGTCAAACTTCAAGTTACATCTACTTTGCTAACTCTAAAACATCATTTGAAAATAATTTGTTTTCCCCTCCTAAAGAATACGAAAAAAACAGAAGTAATTCAACCTCATAAAGCGTTTTTTAACTGTTTGTAACAAAGCAGAACTCTCTGTTTCAATCATGAACAATAGCCATTTCTGCTTCTAATATTGGTTCCCATCCCCTTTTTCAGCAAATTTTTATATCATGAAATCCAGCTGAAGTCTACCCTTCTACTAACAATGGTCCATGCTGAACTGACATTTCACATTGCACAGACCATCGAAAACAGAATTACATAGTTCTAGAAACTAATCTAAAGTAGTACTTCAGATACTTCCAAACTATATTTGCTCAAGTATGAAATCTAGCAGATCTGAATGACATTATGTAGAAGAGACAACTGGCCTGAACCAATTGGATATTCTTTATTGTTACTTTTACCACCTTTGGATATTCTTTATTGTTACTGTTTTATCACCCTGGGAACACAGGAGAAACTAAACTTAACTGAACATGTGCAGTGATTGTTTCCAGCAGATCATACGGACCAAACAAGAAAGAGAATCATGCAAAAGTGAAACAGAGCATTTTTGTTTTCTTACACTACTACTGAAAATATTTTTACATATTTAGAATGTTATGTGCCTTCTAATGTACTGCACAGCCAAACAAAAATGTATTGTTTAAATCCATTCATACTCTACATTTTTATATTTATGCATCTTGAATACTTTAAACCTTCTACTTCTTTTAAGATACTACACAAAGTACCTCTTCAGTCCACGATAGACCCAGAAGGTATGCTCCTGCTCAGTCTCCTTATGTTGTGTTGACTACCTGTTCCACAGCACACTACAATCCAGCTCAGATTGTATTAGGAGAAACCTAAAAGATTTGGGAAGACAATTTTCCCCCCCTTATGTTAAAAGAGGTAATCTGCTGGCCATATGGAAAATGATTCCATCAGGAAACTAATATTCATTCGTAGGCTCATAGACCTTGTTTACTCAAATCAATATAATGAAAGATAATTACATTCTAGAAATAGATGTTATAACTCAAGGAAAATTACACATAAATTCCAAGTAAAGCTAACCTGATTCCCTTGAGCAAGCAGGGCTTTTAATCGGGCTATTTCAGCTCTCAGCTCACGGATCAGTTTGACGTTAGGATCCTCATTAATAGTAGGCTTGTTGATGATGTTTTTGGCTCTATTTGCATAGCGAAGAGTACTTAAAGTTTCTCCATAATTGACATCAGCAGGTGAAATAGCTAAGGACATGAAATCAGAAGCAGTTTATCTAGCACCATATTTTCATTTACTGAAGTTAGTTTATATTCTAAAAGTCAGATAAATTCAATGTGGGTGAAGAGACAGAAATATATCATTTACCAGTATGGATGTAATTTGTTCCAACTCTTCACCACTTTCATGTCACTACAACTTTGCATAAATAAACATTGTATGAGATAAGTGTATTAGGATAATCAGCTCTAACAACCAAGTATTGCAAAGAAATCCTGCTGTCAATCTATTTAACATTTACAGTTCCCTGCTAAACATAAATGTCCTATATGAATACTTCACAGGTTTTCTTGCAATTTTTTACAAGATCAGTCGGGAAAACAGTGAATATTTTTTAAGTATCAATGTAATCATTGAAAAGAAAAGATATTCCAGGTAAAACACAGTAGGGAAATTAAACAGCATTAAAAAAAAATAACCAGACAAGAGAACTAATACAAGAGAAGAGCTTCTATAATTTACAAACTTAGCTGTTCTCCTGAGCTGCAGGCATCTGGCAGCACACAGAACTGTCAGCTATCTGATGCATCAAAAGAAATTAGTATTATTTTTCAAGCAACCTAACCAGGAAAAACAATGCAATTTAAATGCAAGTGCTAATGCTATCCTTCCCTTAATTTTCCTAACAATATATATGGTGTTCCAAATTAAAAGGATAATTAAGGCATCCAAATAGATGAGTGGAAACACAGAAGAAAAAAAAAATCCAGAAATCTTAATGATCAGACTGAACAAGAGTTCCAGAGAATCAGACAATGAAAACACCTAAAAAACTAATTAAGCAACTGAAATAATCTGCCCTTTCTCATTCTCTCAAAAACAATAAATATTTTTTTTTGTGGTAGAGACTCTCTGAGCTACAGGAGATGCACTTCAAAACAGCCTATAATTCCCCTAGCTCACATTCTCACTTCCCTGCTTTATCTACTGTTTCCTCTCCGTTACTCAATTATTCTCTTTCTGGGAGGATGTTACAATATGTTACAGAAATATGACAAATCATATCCAGACATATTTTTCTACAGCCATTCCTACAGTTTAAAGTGATCTTCCTGCATTTTTTGTGCTTAATTATAGAAAAGGCAGGACAAATGTATGCAGACAGCTTGCTGGGCAGTTAGGGAATTCTGCCACATTACCAGGAGAGTTACTGTTGAATAAAAGATCAACCATCAGGGCTCTGCCTAGCAGAAGTATCACTAATAGATGAGGAAGTAGCTGAAAAAGAAGCTGGGTAATGTAATCATTAGTATAGGTACCGAAAGCTCACTGTGTTTCTAAAACTTCTCTTCCCAAACCCTCTGTCAAAAAAAAAAAAAAAAAAGCAAAAAACCAAAACAAAACAAACAAAACAAAAAAAAACATGGAACTGCAAGAAAGCAGCAAGAAGAAAGTTGCCAGCACAGCTTTACTTAAAGAACCAGAAAACCAAAGCAGAGTCTGGTCCAAAATCATCTACGATTCTCCTAAACATCCCCAAAATCCTACAACAAAGGAACTACTATCCAGAAAATTTGACTGGTTCTGAAGAACCAGAACCTGATCTGATACGTTTTATTCACTCAATCCTGCTATCCGACATTCCCAAAAGTGGACTGCACCAGTTAAGACCACATTTCACTTGAGTAGGAAAGAGTGAGAGAAATTCCAGAGCTGCTCTTCTCCTCACATGCAGCAGTACCTGGACAAGTTTGACAAGTGGGCCCACAGGGACCCATTGAAGGTCAATAAGTCCAGGTGCAAGGTGCTGCACCTGGGTTGGGGCAATCCCACATAAAGAGTACAGACTAGGGAAAAGAACTTATTGCAAGCAGCCCTGCAGAAAAGAATTTAGGGGTTCTTTTTGGTGGGTGAACGTGAACCAGCAGTCTGTGCCCAGGGCCCAGAAAGCCTGCCACATCCTGGGCTGGTTTTAAGCTAAAAGTGGAGAGATTTACATCAGATATTAGGACAAAATTCTTTACCCAGAAGGTGGTGAGCCACTGAAACAGTGAAGTTCTAAGGTGTGAACAACAGGACCTGAGACAAAGTTGACATATAGGTGAACCTTCCAACCAAATGTTATACATATATTTGGTCATTAAGAGAGCATCGTTATATATATGTTCATTTATTGGCAAAACATGTCTTTACCCTTACATATCTAGAAACTGGGTAAGGCTACATCTGGCCTAATTAGGGGGTGTATTACAATCAAAGACAATTCCTTTGGTTTCTCCTTGAGCCTATGCCAGGTTTTGGGAGGAAGCCAACAGGAGAATGAAATTAGAAATTACATCTGCTTGTTTGTTCAACAGTATAAAAACTGGGCCACTGTCATAGTGAAGTGGGGGAGCCTCATGGCCTGAGGTGGACGCACCACAGGACTTCCCAATTGCCAGGTGTGGTTCTCCAGTCCTTTGCTGTGACAGCTTCCCACCACAGCTGATGTCTCTCAGACTTGGATGATGAATCTTTATTAGAGTAACCTGGTGATGTATCTTTCTTAATCACTATAGGCTATATTCTGTATACTATAGAATTTCTTTCCTAGTATTTGTATTTCGTAGTTTCTTTCTATATTCTTTCGTAGTAATGATCAGATGCTCTTCTTAGCTTACCTTTTTGTAATTCTTAGCTAATTACTATGTGCCTTGCTCAGCTTATCCTTTTGTGATTGTCTACAGTTTTACATTATAGTAAATATAGCTCCTTAATTTGGTGTCTGTGTCTCTGGCCCTACCCACCAGCAAAACAAGGCTGGGGTTGATGGAGCTCTGAGCAAACTGGTCTAGTGAAAGGTGTCCCTGACCATGGCAGAAAGGATGGAGCTAAACGATCTTCAAGGTCCCTTCCAACCAAACCATTCTATGATTGATTTCCAACATCCAAAATCCTCACCTCCCCTAATACATCATCCTGGCTTAATTTTGGTTTTTTTGGGAATGGAATTTCCATTGCAATTTTTTGACAAACCTGCAATACATACGGCATAGGAAGGGTTTTAAACTAAATGATCCTTGCAGACCTTCCTATGGGTAAAAAGGAAACCATGAGAGTTTTCAAGATAACTCATCATACTTAAATTTAGACAAGAAGTTAAAATGTTGTGTGCTTTTAGGTTAGATAAAAGTGACCATCTTTCCCACAGGATGTCAAAAGAGACCAGGTTGCTACTAATGCAACAAAAAAAAAAACAGCTTGGAACAGCAACTGATTCACACACCAGTATAGACCAGATGTACAAAGCTTTAATTACGCTGTGCAGAGTGTAAGTAAAAACCAGAATGTTACTAGAAAGCTCAGAAAGAAAGAAATCACTAATATGTGTAAACCGTGTTCTGCCTTAACAAAACATCTGGAATCTAAATATTTACACCCACTCCCATGAAGCATGAACTATTCAGAATTCAAAAAGAGTAAATTAAAAACACTTACTGGCAATCATAATCGTTTTGGAGTTTCCTCCTAGGCTATCTTTTAATAGCCAAGTCAACACCGAGTCCCTGTAAGGCACAAATACTTGTTTCTTCTTTGAAAGAGGATTTGTTGCATCCTGAGATAAATCAGCTGTGATGAGAAGATAGAAAAAAATTAAAATTAGATATTTTCATTCATTTTCAAAAATGTGATACGCCATTATTTGTGCAAGTAAACAAAGGTATTTAATGACTAAAAACACCTCAAGACAGACAAGCACAAAAACCAGAGACTTACCTAAGGCAGAAATTACGTTTCCCAGAGTAACTAGAGATTTGTTAATATTCCCTCCTTCCTTTAATCTAACCCCTGTGGCACCAGTGGCATCTGCTCTCTCACTTCCAGCAAGATCTATCAAATGAATCTTGCTAACAGTTTCACAAGGCATTTCAGAATCAAATTTAGCCTAAAGAAAAGAAAAAATAAAATAAAGTATGTTAAGCTAATAAATACTGCACTTTTACTGAATCAAATTTAGTGGCCTTTTTCATGACATGACTGAATTTAACTTGTTTACAATAGGAGATCTTGAGAAGACAGGTGTATTAGAGATGCCACTGAAAGACATCTGATAATGAATGGTTGCATAAGTCCCATATTAGTTCTTTAAATTGTAATATTTGCAACTTTTTAGCCATTTACAGACAAGCTATGACACTGTGAGTCGTAATTTACATGATGCAGAGACCATGTGCTGCATTAATTTCATTAAGCTTACAATATTTATATTATATTCACATATTGCTTTCAATAAGTTATAGCATGCACAGACAAATTTACACTCAATTTCTCCCCCACCTCCAAGTTCTCTTCATCTAGCAGGTCATCCATGGGCTTTCTAAAAATCCCCCAAAAACAACAACAAAGAGCAGGAGTCATTAGAAAAGGAGTTTGCTACATATAAACAAATAGATCACTATGAAACACGTCCAATCTCTTGAAGGGGTTTATTTTTGTTACCTGAGTGAAGTTGATTGTGAAAATGGCATGTGACCTGCTACTAACATCATTCATTCCAGTTGCAGCCGTCGTCCTATTTATATTTCCTGCATCCATAAGTTCCTCAACATCAGTATAATTTTGGACTAAATGTTTAGACAAGTCTGAAGAAAAGCAGAGTGTTACAGTATGCTCATATATGTCCTTAATTTTCCTTACAAAAAGATTCAAATTACACTCACTACTGCAAACTATTGCTGCAATTAGTGTTTATTGTTGTACTTGTTTATCACCTAAGGAAAGGAATGAACATTGGACAACTTACAGATTTACAGTAAAAAAGAAAAAAAATACACAATCTTATTAAATTATTCAGTGGAATAACATGAGCATAATACCACAAGAGACATGAACCTTCCCTGGTAGAGAACAGATTAAGATAATTAGATCCTAATATGTTTTCATTTCATCCAAATATCTAAGATTTATAAATTACAGTCAACAAACTATTAAAACCAATTGCATCTCTTAACATTACTTAAAAATGTATTATAAATTTACAGATAAAAAACACTGTAATAATTTATGGATTGGGAAAGCAAGTAGAAATGCAAAATTTAGAAGCTGTTCCTTCAATGCTTTTTACCAAAGTAAGCCACTGCATCCGTCATAATTTATATTTTAAAAGATAAAATGCCCTATACAATTAGATACTGAATTTTAAAACATATAAAGGTAATAAAATATGTAGTGTAAAACAATTCAAGTGTTTTTACCCTCAACATATGGCCCTTCTTTTGGATGTTCCCGTATTCGTAAGTTATTCGTTTTTGATGATTTCCGTCGGAGAAGATCTCTCACACGTTCATTATAAATTTCCAAATAACTGAAAGAAAAAGAATAGAAACCCACTGACTCATTCAAGAGCCTTTTATAAAAGGAAAGCCATACTAAGACAAGTATGAAAGCAAAACGCTCAGAGAAAGAACACAGACCCAAAGTTGGCCTAAGACAATAATGACTACAAGGTACTGTATCATAAAGGAAAAAGCCAAAAAGGCAAGAAGAAAGTGGAAAGAAAGCAGACATGAGCAAGAGCAAGATCTCCTAATGTTAGTCCAAAATAAAGGGTAAAAAAAAAGGAAGATGCTGTCCAGTAGCAAAGGCATTTGCACTATCATATAACTGATGCAGTATGCTCAGCTCTTGGCTTGAAGGTACAAGTACTGCGCATTTTGACTACAAGTGCCAACAAAAATCAATTACAGGACTGAGGCCAAGTGTAAAAAGTTATTTTTTAAAAATATGCACTTTTCCCAGAGATAAAGTGAAACAGATTGTTTGTAACTGAAACAAATTTGATAACCTGCAAACTCTCAGCGTGCCAAGACCTACCTGACTTCTGTTCGAAAGGATGCCTCATTCCGCTTTGTTTTTTCACTTATTTTGCTGAATAATCCTTCACAAATTCGAGGTATCAAACCTGCATCACCCTGCAATAACAACAAGTCTTAATTCCAAGGCTATATAGGCATGCATAATATATTTTGAAAAATAAAACCCTACATGACTAGTGGAGAGTTTAAGACTCTAGAAAGGGGAAAAATCAAAACTTCTCAGCAAACGCTTTCTTGCCCTTTATTTAACTGCAGTCACCTGGCCACTTTAACCTTTTTGTGTGTGGAATGTACAACCAGCTTCATTTCTTTGCTACTGGAATACATTTTGTCCCTCTCATTCAGTTTGAATAATCCTAACTGCCCAAAGGCAGAGACTGGCTCCCCAAAGTCATAAACTGCCTTATCTCACCAGTGTCTTTAACTGCTCCTATCTCATTTCAATGTGGACTTGGCAACGACTGCAGAGAACAGGACAAGATGGGATATTTTCATTCAAACCCCCAATTCCCAAGTCACAGTCCTTCCTGTGTTGAAAAGGGCAACAGGTCCTCTGAATAAATTAGTACACGGTGACAAAATTAAATCTTCATTCATCGTATCCCACAGTCCAGCCAAATTTAATTTGATATTAACTACTGAATGTTTGTCTCTGCAGATAAAGAGTTTTCATGCATTAAATGCTTGGTTGGTTTAATAAAGCAAACTGAATAAGAGCTATCCCACTGAGATACCCAGAAACTTAGCATGCAGCTTTCCTTGCTGGTCCAGGAAGAGCCCTCTCCAGCCAAGCAGTAAGATATAGTGAGGGCTTTCCCCAGCAGCAGAGGAGCAGGAGAGTGCCACACAGGTCTGGTCTCATCTGACATAGGGGTGCTCGCTCCCAGCTGCCCCATTCCCACCAAGTATGATTAGGCACGTGACCAACTCCTGCTGAGGACATCTCCTCACTGCTTCAGGGAGACTGCAGTTAACACTTCCTCAGAGCAATGGCTCCCTGGAATAACAGGACAGGATGTACACATACAAATGAGCTTTGGGGTAAGAGCTCCAAGCTCAGGAGCAGCTCACAAAACAGTCTGTCAGCTATAATTTCCTTCCAGTCTAAACACATGCTAGCGATTCAATGTGATGGACTATTTACCACTGCAACAAGAAATGCTCTTGTGTTTAGAGTCAGGGGCCTTGTAATTAAGCAGGATGCAAATTAGGACAAGCCAGACCACACATTCAAATGTGAACATAGACTAGGCACTCCAGGCACCTAAGAGTTTGCCTGGTGGGATTCTACAGATAACTGGCAACAAGAAAGCACAAAGCCAAGGAACTCCCCATGCACCAAACTCTGTCAGAGCTAGTGCTCCATGGGCAAAGACTTCTCTCCTACTTGGACAAAAATCCAACCCTTTCTGCCCAAGCTTAATTGAGTTTGCTCCCATACTGGTCCCTCTGCCCTCATTCTTCAATTTTCCTCTGCATTCTCTGTCACAGCAATCTTGTTCCAGGTGCCACCTCTGAGTTCCTCTTCCTTGTTCCTTTGCCCAGATAAAATTCCCAGTTCATCCAGTCACTGTCAGTTTTTTAATTATACTTTATCCCTCCATTCTGCCTTTTCCCCGCTTCTTCCTCCTCTTAATCAGAGTCTCTCTATCCTTCTCAAACCAAGCTTCATTCTTTGAAATAATAATCTGTTCTCTGCTCCTATCTTTCCTAGTTCTTCACATGAATGCACCTTGGGTTAAAAAAAACCAAAAGAAATCCTAGATTAAGGGAGAAACTTGCAGATAATATGGCTTTTTTTTGAGACACTTGCCTCTGACAACAGAGGAGCAGCCTTTGCCAGTATCTGTCAATTATCATTCTCTATTTCCAGGTAAAATTCCATGGGTTAGTGTTGGAAATTCACACACACATTTTTTTATTTTATTGTTTTTTTACACAACAGAAGAGGGAAAATACTTTTCTTTCATCTTATGCTTGGAAATACCTGAATAGTTTTAATTAAAGCTTAGGGGAAAAAACATGGAAGATCTATCACAAAGTTTTAGGCAATTCATTAGTGTCTGACATAATCCAGCAACCACAAAGAGAGGCTCAAAATAGGAAGTACAAGCTGTAATTGAGTAATTTCAACCTTAGCAATATAATGTTGAGAAAGGAAGCACACACAGTTCCCAGAGTATTATGCTAGTAAAATGTACATCTTAAAGAATGCACACTCTTTATTGGAAACTATATTTAAACACTTTCACCTTTTCACCCCCTAGAGCTGAAGGGCAGGATCAACAACAGCTTTGACTATTTTTTTTTTCTGGCCTACAGAGTTTCCAGACATGAAAATCAGAAGAACCCAAATAGGTAGTTCATTCAAAAGCTGAATTTTCTCATTAAAAGCCTGTTCTTCTGTGCTATCTAACCAGAAAAATCCTGATTGCAATTTAAATGTACTGAGTTTTGCCCATCTACCTCGACCATAAGGAGCAAATTATTCTCTTCCTTTCTGTAGCAGCCTTTCAGGTCTTAGAAGACTTTTAATCCCCCATAGTCTTGCCTTCTCTGCATATCCAAGTCTGAATTTCCTGATATTTTATAGATCTCTGCTCATTTCAGTATCTCTGATCAACATTCTAACTGGCCTACATATTTCTTGAAATGATTGCTGTACATAGAATTGCAGAAGAAGCCTTCCAGAGCCAAGAACAGCAAATATTGAAAACAAAATAAGAACAGAACCCAGGCTTTTTAAATAGAAGTAGGGAAGAAAGAATACTTACTTACAATTCAAGTTTTCTTACAGCATTGTACAGGGTCATCAATTTTGAAGCATTTAATTTGCCAGCTGAGTATATTTTATATGCACTCTATACAAAGCCAGATTAAAGTATTTATGTACCATGCCAAGAAGATTAGACCTTTATTACTGAATAGTGTCAAACAAACTCCAGCACCTATTCATTTGCAAACTGTTTTGATAATTACAGTCATTATATATAGTGAGGCAGTCTCATAAAAATGTCACTTTTATAAATTTCTGAAATAGAAATCCACACCTAGGTTGTGAGATCTTTTCTGGTGACAAAAGTCTATTCTGCTTATGACATTGAGGTAAATATCAAGCTACATCTTTTGTAACAACTGAAAGAAAAAGATTTACAGCTAATTTACTCTCCTAAGCTAGAGGAGGTGCAAAGAGCCCAATCTTACTACATTTCAGAAGAGTGATCTATCCAAAGAAGGATAAGTGTTAATATTGTCCTTTTCATTTCTACTGGGAGAAGACACAATACATTTCTTTTCCCAAGGATTAAAGAATGAAACCTGCAGAGGCTGCCTGGCAAACAAGCTTCATCAGTCAGTCTTTCTAAGCTGCTCCACTCCCAAAAGTTTAGTGGGTTCTCTCTGTCCTCGGACAGTCACAGAGGCAACTGCGAGAAACCACTCCCATCCTTCATTCACAAACTGCCAAATATCTCCTATCACACCCTCCTCTTCCTGCAGTGCTCAATAGGACATAATCCTTAAAATTAAATTTCCTGTATAATCTCCTAAGGGTTTGATGAACTACTGTCATGTCCAACTTCTGTTTCTCGCCTGACAGCCTTCTCTAAGGCTATTTTAATCTTCTGAGTCTTCAAAAAAGGTCTAAAAAGCATATACCTTCAGAAAAAGCTGATCATTAATTTTCTCAAAATCACTATTTCCTTTTTTTTTTGTCTCAAGTTGGGCATAGAAAATCAGCAGTAACATTAAAAATTTTTGGCTTTGTTACTGAATAAAAATAACTGGTTAGAATGTGTGATACATGGAAGGGTTAGTAGCATACAGACAGAAGCAGTATTAAAAATTCTATAAAAAACATGCTCCTGTAACAGTGTAATTTTAATCCATTCCAACAAAAATATACACCTGCTCACTTGATGTGGCACAGGAACTGGACATTGTCTACCTGGAATTCTCCAAGGCTTTCAACATGGTTTCCCACAGCCTGCTGCTAAAGAAACTAACATATTATGGTCTAGACAAGGGGTCTGTGTGGTGGGTGGGAACTGGCTTACAAGCTGCACTCAGAGGGTGGTGGCAATAGCTCCCTGTAAAACTGGAAACTTGTCATGAGTGGGGTCTCCAGGAATCAATATTGGGCCCAAAGCTGTTTAACTCTTCATAAGTGACCTGAACAATGGGACCAAGAGTACCACAACAAAGTCTGATGAAGACACCAAACCAAGTGGGGAAATCAATGCTTCAGAAGGGACAGCGACTCCAAAGGAAGACCTGGATAAACTGGAATTGTGGGCTAACAAGAACCTTATGAAATTCAACAAATATAAGGTCTTGCACATGAGAGAACATAATCCAGGAGTGCAGCAAAGGCTGGGATCTATCTGGCTGGACAGCAGCTCTGTGGAAAGGGACTTGGGGGTCCTGTGGACAGCAAGCACAACATGAGCAAACAGTGTGGCAAAGAAAGCCAACAGGATGCTGGACTGCATCATAACAACCAGGGCAGAGATGAAAAAGTCATTAGTCCACTCTACTCAGCACTTGTCAGGCCACATCTAGAATACTGCATTCAGTTTTGGTCTCTGCCACACAAAAAAAGATGTGGATATGCTGGAAAGGGTCCAGATAAGGGCCACAAGGATGACCAAAGGACTGGAAAGCTGTCATGTGAAGAAAGGCACAGAGAGTTGGATTTGTTCAGCCTTGAGAATAAAAGGCTTAGAGGAGACCTTATAACCATGTTCCAGTATTCAACAAGTGCCTACAGAGAAGATGGAGACTCCTATTTACAGGGAGTCACATGCGAAAGACAGTGGTAATAGATACAAATTACTCCTGCAGAGAATAGGACTGGATACAAGAGGATCATTTTCCATGAGAACAACCAGCGATAGGAATTATGTCCCCAGAGGAGTGGTGGATTCCCAACAATCAACACTTTTAAGATTCATCTGAACAGGATGCTGGGCCATCTTGTCATGACCATGCTTTTGCCAAGAAAAGTTGGACCAAATGATCCTTGAGGGTCCTTCCAACCTGGTATTCTGGGTTCAATGAAAACACAACATACCGCATTTCCCATCATGGTATAGGACTTTCCAGACCCCGTCTGTCCATATGCAAAAACAGAGGCGTTATAACCTTCAAAAGCCGATTTAAGCACATCTGTACCAAGATTTTTGAAAACCTAAAAAGAAAAAAAAAGTTTAAGCCAACAGAAGCTTGGGGAAGATGATTGCCATCAGCCCAGCATGGCAAATATCGAAAAATACCACAACACAGTGAGAAAACACATATTTACTATAGGAGAGGAAATTATTTCAAATAAAATACTAAGTCTTACTACCATATTTCATTTACAGCACTGCAGTGGTTTGGTTTTTATTTGTTTCTCTGTCACGGAACACTTGACATGTCAGATTGCTACTTTCTTTTCTAAAGCCCCAGTGTCTTTCAGCAATCTCAGATACTCCATTCACTTTCATTATTATTCATTGTTATTATCTTTTTGTATCTTATATTATTATGTATATTATTTGTATCTTATGTATCTTATATTATTGGTATCATATGTTATTATCTTTTGTATCTTCACCAACTCTCCACATTCTACAAATATCCAGTCCCCGCTGAAAAGGAAACAATTCCATGATTCTGTCAGTTTCTTCCTTGGTCTTTTTGGAGGGTTTTGTTGGTTGGTTTTGTTTTTTTGCTTTAATCAGGTGTAAGAACAAAACCCATAATCTTCTCTGTATTTTCCCCATAAGTGGCTTTCACATAGCAATGCTTTTTAGGCTAGCAAACATGGAAACTTGTTTTTAATGCGGTTAAGTGACCCTCTTCCATCATTTAACCACTTCTCTTTTCTCCTCAACATGTAATAACTAATAATGATCCTTCCTCCACATCCCATAATATGGGACTCTGTTGTCACCTAATAAATTCAGCTCTCACCAGATGCCTTCACCACCTTCCTCTACAATACTGGCTCACTACAACATACCTCACAGATTTGCCTGGCCTTTCATCATCATTACCCCTCATTTCCATCCATACCCCTCACTGGGCAAGGAGTAACACTTGGTGTAGCATTTCTACCAATTAAAATATTCATCTATGTCTCACCATCTAGACATGATTTTCAAAAATCTCATAGATGCTTCATATAGTTTAGCTACGTGTCTGCACTTTATGTGGTTTATATTCTCCAAGAGATACAAGCCATTTTTAATAGCAAATGGCACAAGCACAGTTATAATCTCACAGCTTCTCCCTAGAAGGACTGCTGGGTAATTTCCTTAATCACTAATCTTCAAAGGTGCCTTTGGAATACTTCACTTGACCTTCCCTCCAGCAAAGGAGTTACAGCGCTGTAACCAGTTATATCTCTAAAGAAGAAGAACATAAAGATCAGCCAAAGTACTTTATTCCTTCCCCTATTTTTCTCTGTGTCCAAGTCTTTATGCACTACTCTTTTGATGGAATTTTCCTTTTTAAAAATTTGTGTATGTCTTGCATGTGATTTGAGGTAGTGCATAGGACAGGTACGGTCAGCCTTGTCTGAACACACAAAGGCTTAACACACAGGTTAGAAGCAAAGACTGTTTGGTCTTTCCTTCAGTTTGTCACAAAAGGGCAGTAAATATCAAAACTCTATTTGTTTCTTGGTCAGGAATACAAATTAAGAAGCTTGATGGCAAATTGCCATCCCCATTCTAACTGTGGAATACTAAAGTATATTTTGCATCTACAAGGCATATTAATAAGGTATGCAGTATTAGACAGATTTCCACTTCTTATTTTTCTGCCTTTCAAATGGAAAAATGTAAGTCATGAACAAAGGGCACTAGGCAACCACATCACCAGCAATCAAGATCAATTTTATTCTCTGGCAAGATGAATGCGAAAAAGAGGCCCTTCTAGGCCATTGGTGCAGTAAATTGTGATTTCTGCAGGAACTTGGTAAGAGCTTAACTACAAAGTCTTCCAATTAAATATGAAATCATTAACAAAAGCAAAACAGTAGCTTGTGCAGTGTATATTTAGGACTTGCACTCCTATAGTTTAAAAACTCCTTTTGTTTTCGAAGCACTGCACACAGTGTAATTAAAATGACACCTGAGAAACAATATTTTTGTAGCTGAGCAAGAGAAGCCCACACTCCTGCCAGTACAGATAAAGGAGGTGTCCAAGGTTCTAGAACACACTTTAATAGCACAATATTGAACACAGACACTGAAGCCATGTTTATGATTTATCCTATCATTACGAATCATAAAACTCACAGCTTATAAATTATTGCTCAAGGCTGCTGCAGCCATCAGTATATGGGCATTTTAATTTATTTTTGTTTCTACAGACTCCTGACATAGGCAAGTTATAGTAATCTTGCCTCTACCTGACCCACTCTGAAACAGGCAAATGGCACCAGAAAGAAAAATTTGGAAAAGGGGAACTTATCACTTATATGTGGAAACTGGACATCAGTATAGACTACAACTTGGATATCTATTTGTATGTATTCAAGTTTACTTTGCAAATATTTTTTTTTACAAGAATTAACCAAATTGTTTCACAGCAAATTTGGATTCTGGAAATAACCTGCACTGTAACAGCAAGAGCCTACTAACACCATGAATCTCTTCCTGGGGTTCCTCTAATGTGGTCTTGTCTAACACAGCTTTCCAGAAGTATCTAAAGGTAGGTATCTAGAAGATCCAAGAATTAAATATCCATAAATTTAAGTCACAACTGGTGCATGACAATAAGCTTCATTTAGAATCAGAGCAGAAAAATACATGATCAAAGCTGTTTTAGTTAAAATAAATAATTAACTGACTCTGCGTGCTCAATTTAAAGCATTTGCTAAAATTCTAGCAAAGCAATATGTCATGAAACACTTGCTTAAAAGCATTCACTAGAATCTCAGGTTCAAATCATTGCTCTCAAGTACATTACTACCTCAATTTGCCACAGTACTGAAGTAATTAGGGCATTTCTACATTGATGGCCAAATAAAATGTATGTTTCCTGGTATTTCAAAAAATAGCAAAAAAAAGTGTTACTTAAAATAACATCATCAAGAAACAACAATCCAGAAAGTTTAAGAATATATATGATCAAACGCTAATATCTCACTGAAATAAAAGAAGTATTCACAAAATAAGAGGACGTATCACTTACCCTGATGGTTAAACAAAAAATTCCAAGTCTAAATTCCCCATCAGTTATAGTCATTATATGTATATATATATATATGTATAGATATATATATAGATATATTTAATGGCAAACCTGTCATTCTCATAAATATTTTTAAATGGCTTCAACTTACTGTTTCTTATGACTAGTTTTAATTGTGAGACTTTTTAGGATTAGCCATTACAGCATTCCTGATTTCAAGGGTTTCTGAACAGATACATTATGGGATACATACTGCATCCCATAACTTCCCAAGAAGGTAAGTACCCAGCAGGCTTACAGGATATTCAGTAAACTGTTGCATTATTTAAAGGGGAAAGAACTACTCTTACTTGAGGCTTACAGCATCAAAACCAAAAGAGAAGTCAGCAATCACAACTTGAGATTCACTTAATAAATTTATTAGGGAATGGGAAAGAACCAAAAAGTTCAACATTCACATGAAATGCAAGTTCACAAAGGATCTGTTTATCTGAATAATGTCTATAGCTCCAAGTTTAATCTTCTGCTCTGACTGTGCAGAAAGAAAAACTGTTTTGTCCTTTCGTAAGGTGAATACTCAAGGGAGGAGGAAAAAAAAGAATCTTCTTCAATGTGTACCAAGGCTTTTGGACCAAGGGAAAAAAAAAAAAAAAAACAAACAAATCCACACCACACTTCAACCAGGTAAGATTGTTTCTAAGTGAATTAAAGCTATATGCTTGCTTCTCAAAAGTGATTTTTTTTCTAAAAAGCTTTTCAAAACCAATTTCAGCTTAGAGATGCTTTCTAACTTGACATTATATAATATCAATCAGACAAAAGAACTTGAAAGAAGGCATTCAGCCTGCTGTATTAGAAACTACACCACTTACATTGTTAGATAAGTTTAAAAAAAAAAGAAAAAAGCAAAATTCAAACTCTCAGGTATCTAGAAAATTTCTGAATTACAGAAAAAGTACTTTCAATGGAAAGAAGTTTCATGGAATGCATCCAAGACAAAGAAAAGGGAAAGGGGAAAGATCAATTATTAACATCAGAAATCCTACCATTTCTTGACAAACAAAGTTGGGACTTTTACTATCTGCTGAGAAATAGGAAAAATCATAGGTAAATGTTTTCGTTCTTTCTCGTCCTGTGTCTCCAGTAGCACCCTCTGGTATCTATTAAAAAAAAAAAAAAGAAAATAGAGCTGGTACAACACATCCTGATGAAGTAATTAAAAACATTTGACAATAAATAATCAGAATATGAATCTAACGTAATGCTATATACATTTATAAATGTATAATGACAGGTCAGATTATGATTCCAACAACACTGACAAAATTAGGAGGAGGCATGCCCTTCAGTAAGACACCTCACCTCCTGCAGCATAGCAGGAATTATTTGAATTTTAGCTTACTGCTTCTAACCCCACAGCACATTTTTGTCACAATACTTGGGTTCAGTTAAATGGGTCCATATAGGCTGTTATTATAATCAGGGATTATCCTACACATATAATTTATAGAAGCCAGAGAGATGCTTGCACTATGAACAGCACTTCAACATGGAGACATAATTAAAAAGGTGTGACATACCTGCTGTTTAAGGCAATCATCATGTTTAAGACACGACAGCTGACACTGTACTACTTTGGCAATACTCACCATGCTCCAAATCATTCAGAAGAAACTACACACTGAAACTCCTTTTCATATATTAGTCATGAGAAACTATCTTGCAAAAACCTATTTGTTGCACATGGCTTTTCTTGCTGGGAGAAATGTTAAAATATACCATCAAAAGGTTATAGCAAGTGATGGGTACTTTAGGTATTGTTCATTTTCATGGCAACTTCAGAAGACTTGTAGAGATGAAGCAGAGATTTAACAGCTATCAGAAACATAGCTCTATTCTATTTTTGGCTTTTATCTCCCAGCTAAGTAATGACCTGAGTCATAAACCTTTGAAGAAATTATGAGCTGGAGCCTATAGAGTGGTCTTCAGAAAACCACATAGTAGCAAGTTAACAGTGTAACCTGGTTTCCCCAAAACATTATTTTAACACTGTATTTTAACAACTAGGGGCCACTGCCCACAGTGTAGCAAGCATCACTGTTTTGTCCAGTCATATTTTGGCAGCTATTGAGTTACAACTTCCTTGTATAAATTGTGTTTACTCACCTTTAAGTTTGTGATTGTTGTTTTATTTTTTTCCATTGAAATAATAAACTTTGCATTAAGATCTTTCTCCCTGAAAAAAAATCAAAACCAAAAAACAACAGACTTGAGTACGTTAAATAAAACATACCGCAGTTATCCAGAGTCATATTTCCACCCATCAGCCTGCCACAGTCAGTTGTCAGATTAATTAATTTTTATTTTATTTTTTAATTCTTGTGCCCAATGTTTATTTACTTCTATGGTATATATTTGAAGCACTTGGGCTTGCCTCCAAATTCCTTCATTTTTAGAAACAGAGTAGAAGTGTGAGGAAATCCGCTTCAGAAATTTAAATCTGCAAGTCACTTAAGTGGTCTGTTCTTAATTGGAAGTACTCTGATCCAAAGCCCAGTTAAGTCAAGTATGTGGCTCTAAGGAAGGGCAATACAGAACACAACAATATAAGCCCCAGCTTCTCAGCAACATTCCAGCAGCAGCAGTTCCCACTTATCCATATAGTCTAGCTAACAGGGACTGAATGTTTAAACCACAAAAACCTAGTATTTTAAAACTCTTTTAAAATAAGAAATAAGGTACCAAATATGTGTGCTGATGCATCATAGCAACGAAGGAGAGAGACTGTACTACCGACAAAAAATTACACAGGTTTGTGGCTTCCTAAAGCACAAGGATGCCAGGAAGGAAAAAATCCAGTTCCAAAGAAGAGTTTTCATGCACTTGCATTTATTTCACAATTGTTTCCTACTGTTTTCAAAAATACCATAAAAGATTGTGAGCTTGGTGTCTAAACCCAGCATGTAACAACCTGCTTGCCAGAGATGCAATTTTACTATTGTTAGTCATAAGAGCAATACAGGCTGCTCCTGAATGACAACCTTGAGCACAACACCTCCTGTGCTAATGAGAACATGCACAGGGAAAAAAGAGCCAGAAGGGAAAGATGCACAGCACACAAAACCTCCCTCTTCAAACGTTGACACACCTGTCCCACAATCATCTGCTAAGTCACCTGACAAATTGGTGTGCCTGACCAGTGCAGAGCAAAGCAGAGGGCTTTAAAGCAATAAAGTGCTGCTTCAACATATCACACTCCTGGATATTTGCTTGCACCAGTACAAAATGCAAAAAAGAAACTTCTTCCCAATAACAGGACAACCAAGTTCAGGATTTTAGTCTTTTTTCTTCTTTGTGGTGCACTAGATGACCCAACTCTCTGTTCTCCAGCTACTCTGTTCATATTCAGTTTTCCAGCAGAAATAGTAAACAAAAGCAAAACCCATTTTAAAATCTACATTAATGAATAAAGATTAGGCAAATAAAAACACTTAAGTAAGTATCAACACATTAGGTTATTTTCTAGAGCTAATGAAAGGGAAAATTGTAATAATTACAGCATTAATTATACAATTGAATTTAGATGTACCATGGAAAACTTTGAGGCATGTCTTATGATTACTGGATCTAGACATAAGATACTGAAACACCAAAATACAGCTACAGATAATAAACAGGGAAATGGAGAAAAGTGTCCAATGGTATTTTTTTGCAGGAAATAGATCTTGGCATTGCAGTAACGCAGCCTGTGGATGGCTCCCAGTCATCCTGCTTCTTCCACAGCCTCTACCTGTCTGTAGCTATTTGTTCAGCAAAGGTGTACCAAGTAATTTGGCCCAATTAAATAGTCAATCCTACTATAAACATTTCTTTCAAATACAAACTGTAACTTGCTTCCTCTAGGAAGTCTGTAAGGACTCTAGGCAGGAAGAACCTTGGTCCAGAATTATTGCTTTTTTAATATTAATTTCTTCATGCTTAAGGCGTTCAAGGGGAAATAATCAAGTATGTCAGTGCTTTCTTTCCCAGACCTAGCCAGCTCTCCATATTACTCTGCTAAAGCTACTCAATAATGGAATACTGATACATAACATTTAAAGTCTAACACCCATATATGAACTACACAAAATTCTGAGAAGACTAATGTAATTAATTCTGTGATAATACTGGCAATATTATTAAACATTATTAAAGAATGAGGATTTCAAAGTTTTTAAAAAAGGACCTTGGAAAGCACTAGCCAATAATACAATTCATAAATAGAATTTTGCATTTTTGAAAGAGAAGGGATAGTGAGAGGACAACCTAAAACAGGAATACTAGGATTAGAATAAATAAGACAACCTGAGAGAAGCGGAAGAAAAAAATAACAGGAATCAAATGCCCAAGCTTCATTTTAATATGAGACAGCTGCATATAATTTATTGTACCCATACAGAATTTAAGAGCATCTCATAAAAAACAATTTCTTGCTTGATGACAGCTATTTCTGGGCACTCATTTAATGCAGTTCATCAGGGCCAAGTCACTTTCATAAAGTTTTGATTGCAAGTTCCACCTTTGTTAAAGGTTGTCCTGGTTTGGGACAGATTTGTTTCCTCTAAAGGGCAGGATCCAGCTGCCCCTCCCCTAACCAGTTTGGAGATAATCTCCTTGGAGAAACGTGGAAAAAACTGTTTATTTAACATGCAAAGTATTCACAAACATGAAAAAAAATGAGTAAGATTAAACAATAAAACCTCTCATTGTTCCGAAGAGATGGCAAACTCAGGAAGTCCTTCTGTGGTTCAGAGCGAGTCCTTTTGTGGGGCGTGGCTCGGCTCGCTCAGTCTCTCTCAGTCCCTCTGAGGCTCTGGCCCGGCTGCCAGGCCACAGAGCAGCTTATGGGCTGGAGGCTGGGCAACTGTCCTGGTGTTCTGGACCAGAGAGAAGCTGAACAATTCCAGAAAAAAAACAATTCTGGAAAAACCTTCATTGTCATAGCTAACGAGGAAAACCAGCAAAAAAGCAAGAAAACTCCCGTTTCTCTCTCTCTCTGCAGCAGGGAACACAGACAACACTGCGAAGTGCTCAGAGAAAGCTGAACTCTTATCTCCATGTTTTGAAAACAGCATCAAAAAAATCCACTTCTTCTCTCTCTGGGCCTAGCTTAAAGCTACAAGACCCATTTCTGAGCAAAAAGACAGATGATGGGGATACCAGCAGCATGAAGTCACCCCAGGACGAGGTTCAGGCTGTAAACAGCTGTACTGCAGTGTTGGGTAACCTTCAGGGCTAGGATAACCCTCTAGCACCCAGCAGCTCTACCAGCATCCACAGGAACCACGTGCCCTACCTCATCCAGAGAAGAGCTTCAGCCAAAGATTCTGCCCCTGCAAATTCCAGCCTCCATCACAAAGCAATATAAAGAGACCAGCTGCCAAAACTGGCTCACAATTAATGCTTTGATGATTTAAGAAATCCTGCTTCCCTCCTGAGCCAAATCTGCTCACACAGCAGCGCTCAGGGACAGCCTCCAGGATGTTCTCACTGCTCTTTAATACACCACATGGAGCTCCAGGATCACAAGGGACAGAAACTTACAACCTGTGATCCCGTGGCTCCTAACCAAATGTCAAAGTGATCTTGCAGGCAAGTTTCTTGGCACAGACACCAGAAAATACACCAGCTCAGTGCTCTAATTGCCCCTCTACTATTGCTCAATTCAGCTAGTCATCCAGCAGTTAACTGCAAGGAGGAAAGAGGAATGCGGAGGGGGGGAAATCACAGCAGGGCAATAGCACAGCATATCCTAAACTCCCTGAGACCAACACAGAAAAAAGGTGAGCAAATCTCTCCAAATCCTAATCTCCAAGTGACGCCATGGTGTTGACTAATATGGCTACAAGGCCATAATTAAATGGCTGAAGCCATGTTTACACAAACACATTAAAGTTAATGCCTGTACCTTGTACATCAAGCAGCACAACTGCAGTCAGAAGTCCTTCAGACTCAGTTTGAAAGGAGTCCTCAAGGTATCCAGTGACAGCTGAAAATGGTGGCAGCACTCCCTTGTTCAGGAGAGCTCTGGAGGCTCCTTGACAGCTGCCCATTTTCTTTGACAGCACATCTTCATTATCTTCAAGACCTCCACTATGCTGTCAAACTCAGCTGACATCAGCCAACAGATTCAAAAGCTCTAAATGAGCCCAGGCTGGCTGACAGATGAGGTGTGCCAGCTCTTGAGTTTCACCTCACTTCCAGTCAGACAAGAAAACAGAAAAAAAACCTCCTGGGGACTGAAATTAAAATAAACAGCTTCCTAATGATCAGTTTGCATTTGTCTCAGTATGAAACAGAAATTCTGCACCTATTTGGTACTTTAAAAGAGAATTTTGTCCTAAAGCACATTTTGTATGGGCATAGGGTTTTCTGTGACCAACAGAATCTTCATCATTTGCTTGTGCAAATTTATGATGATACCTCCATTCCCTTCTACTGGTTAAAAAAAAATGGCAAATTTTAAAAAGAATTAAAAGAGAGAATTCTGCTAGTCTCAGGAATTTCTCCACTGTGCAGCTGAAACCAGAACAATAAATCCAGTGACAGAGAATGCAGACACAAGGAAAATCTTGTATATGTCATGAAACAGAAATAATCTCTAAGTCTATACTAGTAGACATATATTGGTTCTTGTATGAAGGACAGCCTAGATTAAACACTTTTAGCCATAAGAATAAATTTTACCAACAACACTGAGAACCAGCAGTTTAATATATTGCAGTAATGCTCCTAAAATATGAATATACAGGTGTCTTTGTGCTGTCTTCTGTCAAATGATATCCAGTGTTCTTGGGAAAACTATGCACACTTGCAGTAACACGTAGAGATAGATTGATCACTATATTAAATCATATACCTGACCTGCTTTTTAAATTTTTTTGTAATAATATTTTAGGTAGCTCCACCTTCCAAGAACTCTGATCACAACTGGTGAGTGGCACATATGCAAATTTTTAAATCATAAGGAGCAGCAAACTTAAAAGTTATTGTATCTACATGCACCATGGTCAGTGATCTCCCAATAACCTGGAAAAGGTTTAATCTTCAAGCAAAAGACTACCTCAGTGGCAACTTTCCTGCTCTGCCTGCATACTGACCAGACCAGGTTCAGTAATGGTCTTAACAATGGGAACTAGTGCTGCACAGCTGAAGTTTTAAGATAGCCACATGTGTGTCGCTGTTGAGGAAGGACGGGAACAATGAAGACTCCAAGTAAGAAGGCAAGAAGAAAACTCCCCTTTATTTCAAATACACCGCTCTATTTATAGAGAACATCATGCAGACTAATTTCATTGGTCTTAAAGTAAAAACATCTCTCACCATTGGTGCCCTGTGAATGATGCACGGTGGCAGAACATATCTATAAACAATGTGAAAAACAAGAGAGAGAATTATTTACATTCCTTTCCAACTCTTTCCCAAGCCCAGCCTGGTTAGAAACCTTTCTTTTTCTCTCCGACTGAACTGAGAATACGCATACATGTGAATCATCTTCTTACACATTTCTTACACAATAAAGCAGCCTTGAAGAAAATATTGCAAAAGCCCATCTTTGGCAGAAGCAACATAAAATATAACCTCAAACACAACTGCTGATATGAATGACATTCTGGAATTCTGTTGTAACTATTATACCACTATGAAGGTTATCTAGGACTCCTGGATTTCAGCCCATGTGATACTTTGTGTACTTGTTTTTAATATCTTGTTTCTTCCAATTTGTTCTTTTAGCTCTCCGATCCCAAGTCAAAGACCGTATTATCTTAACCTCTTGTGTACAGCAAAATATGATTCAGAAATTCACAGTTGCTCTGCAGTGCCCTTGTCTTTTGGGGTAGGAAGTCCGCAAATTAGAAATTCAGGGCGGGGAAAAATTGTGCCTAACTTCATGGGTCTTTTAGCTCCTCAGGTAATCCATAGGGCTTTTCTACTGTCATGTTTTTCCTTTACTGAGACACACAGAAACAATCTGAACTGAACAATAAATGAGTTCAGTTATCTGAGTACAAATATCTTTCCACTGTATAAGCATACAGAAAAATTATGAGTCTACTCCAAGTTTCTGTATCTCATTATTGCTTTGTATTTACAATATAAACACTTCGGAGAAGAGTCTTCATAAAGCTAATATTTGAAGTGTCTGACTCATCAACAATAAGAACTTCAGCCCACCAGCAATTAAGATGCTGAGTACCATCTATGCACTCTTTTTGTTAAATAACTCTGAAAAACTCTCTCTCAGTAAATAACCCTGGCTTTGTACTCACAGCCTCTGCAAAACAGAGTACTTTGCTCTTCAATCAGCTGTTCTCACCCATAATACCTGTCTTTCAGGCACTCAGACTTCTAAGAGTCCAAGGGCTCAGTTAGGTTGGAAGAGCTGAGTGCTAATCCCATTTATTTAATAACTAGTCTTAATTTCAAATAAACAAAGGCTAAAAAACAAACAGACTCACTTTTCTCTTACTTCAATTCCTCAGGAAAACTACAGTTCAGAGAGACTTATTCACCTTTTTTTTTCTTCTGGTCTATGGGAATTCTCAAAAAAAAACCAGGAGCTAAAAGTATTTTATTGTTCATCATTTCAGTGATATAACATGCATACTTAACCTGGCAATGTGTTTGATAATACTAAAATAAAGGATTCTAAAACCAGGCTTTTAAGTTCAAAATGCTTAAGATCAGAAAGTTTTGGGGATTGCAAACTGTACATGAGGCCAGTCTAAATACACTGCCCCATATGTGTCCATGCTACCACTGTGCTCCAGCTCCGCTGGCATTGGAAGGTCTTTGTTCTTCAATGCTATGGAGGGAGACAGACAAAACAAGGCAACTATTGTGACAAATCCACATGCTTGAAAAACTTTTGAAGTATTTGCATTAAAGCACTAAAGAGAACAGAAAATAAGCACATGTAAGCAGAGGCTCTAAGTGGACTGCCTGACCTCCGATGGTTTATGGAAAATTAACTGTCACTCCCAGCTATTAACTCTTCAGTTACTGGGAGTCCAGTACTTGGCTGAAACTCGTTGGAGCTTCTTCTGCAGGACAGGTCCGCTCCAGCTTTGCTGCTCACCAATACAAGGATAAAGCTCTGCACTTGGGGACTCTCCCTCCTGATCCATCTTCTTTGCTACATGAAAAGAGCAAGATCAAATTTTAAACACTACATACCCCATTTATTCTCACTGCTGTGTTAAAGCTGTGCAAAAACCACTGAAAAGGAGGTGTGAGATAGAATGGCAAGCACAGGAGCTACTTAACAGTCAACCAGGTCTAGTCTCACCTTCCCATTGAAGCAAGATTTCCTCTAATGACTTCCTTAAAAGGTATTAGCTCTATCCAACTGCCTGAGCCTCAGGAGATTCTTACACAACCTGCACTATCTCACCAGCAGTAATTTCTTAGATACTGTTTAAGCTGATCCATTATTAGCTTCATTCCATTACTCAGGAGATATTTAGAAGGAGCCATAAGTAAGTATTTAATTTAGCTTTTCAGCATTTAAGCCCTGAAAATACATCTAGATTTGCATCTCCTAACCTATTCTAACCTAACTACTATTCTGGTAGTTATAATACATAGAGTATACATGTAGCTTGATATTCTTTGAATCAAGGACTCCCATCATTTTTGTTCATCTTCTCCAATTTAATTCAGATAGTGAGACTCCAGAAACGGGATTTTAGGAGATATTAACATGGGGGCTTGGTGGGGGAAGCACCAACCACAGCTTCAGTGCTTGGCTCTGAACTGTATTTGCAAACAAGGATTACACCTAGTGTGGAGCACACTCCTAAATTCAAATCCATTGCTTCTAAGCAGAAAACCTTCAAAAATTAACCACTGAGAGAAAGGGCACAGAAAGAAGACAAAAACAAGTCACTAACATTCAAAGACTGTGTACTTCAGCACAGGTGAGAAACTGTATAGAAACAAACACCAGAGAGTGCTGGCATTCTCTAGTGCTAAGCCTCTAAGTTTCAGCTCCCTAAGTTTCTCTAACCCCTAAGTTTCAGCTCCCTTGAGCACTGCTGACATTTGCTATTGTGGAAAAGCCTAAGTAGAGTCCAACAAGTTTCTCTCTAAAATATCCTGACCTGTGGCATCCAAATTCCCAGTCACCTCTCATCCTTGCTGATGGCTTTTCTATTTGACTTAACTTCTTATTTTAGCAAAGGACACTCTTCTCAGACCCTGCTCCTTAACCCAGCTGTCCAGTACTGTGTTTTAGCACCCCTTACATGGTTAGACCATCTTCAATTTATGCTCTTCAGAAGAGCAACTGTTCTGCTTTACACCTGCAATGTTCTCCTTAAACTCCTGAGTAAAATAACTTGGGTGTTTTTTTCCTCACCTCCCAACTTTTTCCGTTCTTACATAAACAGAACTGAACTATTTAGATACCTCTATTTATTACTCTTACACACAAAAAAGGCCTCTAAAATATATTGATTGTAAGATTTCTGACAGCTCTTATATATGACAACCAACACTTTTCTGTAAGGCCACTAGGCTCTGGGGTTTTGGGTTTTTTTATTTTCTAGTCCTTCAAGTCAATGCTCTGCTGTGAGCAGGTTGTTGCTTCTGCTTCAGTTGCTTCAAAAGCAGGTTCTCCAGCCTTTCCTCATTTTTTAATGGTCTGTCTACAGCCTTATAACCCAGCTTACTACATCCCTTTCTCAAACACATGATCTGTCTAGATACCATTTAAAGGGCTCTCACAATATACAGCACCTATGATTCCAAGCAAACACGCAATTGCATCTTCATTCCAGAACTACAGACAGCAATAACAGCAGCCAAACTACCATCTCTGAGACCTTTACAATCCTTGAGAGCATTTTTACCTAATCACAAATGTTTATGTCATAATTTACTGCTGATATCTGTTCTCAAATAACACATTCTCACCACGTCTGACATCAAGTACCACCACAACCTTGGACCAACAGTCCCTGCAGAACAGGTACATCTGCATGTCCTACTCACTTCTCTTTACTCTCAAGTTTTACACCTTGAACATATGGCCACACAAAAATCATGTCATTTCACCTGCAGGGTAAGACACAGATCAGATTCCCCACTTTGTAACCCACAGCTGAACAAGTACTAGGTAGCAATTATTAAGGAGAGATGACGTGGACATTGTCAGGCTGATGTTCACTCCTCTGCTGCTCCCTGTAGTAGAGGACCTATCCTGAGAAGATTCATGACCATACTGTAGAATAGAACTCTTCCTACAGTTCATTCCTTTTGAAAAGATGAAAGATAGAAAGTAAAGACATTTCTTGATGTATCTTACAAAACTAAGAACACTTATTCTTTCAGACTTCAAGTACTCTTAGTATCAAGTTTACATGATCCAAGAGCTTGGATCAGTCTACACTGTTATGCACTGATCCAGTGCCAGCAACAGAAGCAGCACACTAATGAAGGGACTTACACGGACATATATGCATAGCTTACTTTCAGGGAGAGAAATGTATCTACTTTTAAAAAAGGAAAAATCTGCCAGAGGTTATTAAATATGTTCAAGGTTTTAACCACAAAACGTGGCAAGGTAAAAAAGCAATATTCAGAGCAGTTAGTTCATCTTGCCAACTCAGCATCAAAGTAAATTTTTACTGGATTCAAACTCAACTATATAAAAAGGCAGAGGCAAGACAGATATATATTCACCCCAGGCACACCAGAGCCTCACCCTATGCTTAAGGATCTTTCAACTTCTTTCTATAGTAGAGAAATTGTACATGATTATAAATCAAGCACCATTATTAAAATGGAAGTTCAAACAGTTACCACAGGAAATAGCAAACTCAGCTTGCTAATATATGGCTTATCCTCATCGGTACAGTAGTTCAGAAAGTGACAGTATTGCAACACTTGGCTATATTTAAGCTCTGAGTTATGTTATCTGAGATCACTCTGGACACCTCTAAAGAGCAACAACCAGTAATGAGTGTTTGGAAACAGATGCAGTAAAAATTTCCCTGTGTACTTCAGAGACAGATATATTTAGCTATGAGTGTCCTTCCTTCTAATCACTCCATCATTCCTCATTTCACCTGCGATACATTAATGTTATACACATTTTGTCAAAACACTCTCTTTATAGGCTTATGAAAACTAAAAATGTACACAGTAACTTGAAAATGAAAAATATACAGTAGCTCGTACTTAAAAACTTGTAATTTATGAGACACCAATTCATTCCCTCTTCCCTGTATTGACAATCTTATAATACATTTTCCATGCATGTTTTTTGCTTCTCTTCTCAATTCTAAAAAGCATGGATAAGTAAGTCCCTACCTAAAATACTAGGAAACATTTAGAATGGAAATAAAGAATTCAGCTGGCTCTTCACTGTTTACCAGGTTATTTCTTTTTCCTGCTACAAAAACACTCCAGTCACAAGTTCCTTGTTAAACAAAACAGCTTTTTTTATATCTCTGTTCTTTGCATTGCTCTATTAACTTGAGCCATTGAAAACTCTGCTATTGATACTACAGCCTGGTTTGTACAAGCAGTTAAAGATAAGATATTGGTCATAGATTTCCCTGGGTACTCTGTCTCCAGCTCTGCATGCAGAGGAGTTGCTTAGACTTACAGGTGTAACCCAGAAGTTATCCAAGAGGGCCAACCTTACAGCTAATGAATAATCACACAGACTGTATTTGTGGATTAAAGTATCAGATCTTAACCCAAACAAATCCCAGATTCATTCAAAAGCTGCCTCTGCAATAGAACATAATTTCTCTGTCTCCCCATTACCAAATAGAAAAGCTTTTAATCTTCATGCCATAATTGTGAATGGCTGCAAAACCACATACAGCACTATGACAGGTACTTCTGCCACTGGTCACGTCTGTTTGGAGAGCAAATCCAAGGAGTGTGTATATGCAGGAGAAAATTAGCTGATCATTTAAACATGAAATCAAATTAGAATTTCTATTTCATTATATTGGCAGATATAATGAAATATATCTCTCTTCTATAAGAAGAGAGCCATGAAAAAGTCTAGGCAACTCATTTAAATGAACACCCAAAAATGCTGAGAGCACTGGGTAAGCACAGAGAAAAACTTACTGCAATGCAGACCCATTTTTGCAAGTAAGGACAGCACTTACTTGCTGTCAGCACTTACTTACTTTGTTCAGCCAGTTAAGCACAATAATTAGTTTATGCAAATACAAGAAACAGACGAAAAGGGTTAAAAATCTGATAAAGCTTGCGTCCCTCTATTATTTCATGAATTAAAAGCCAAACAGAACAGAGCTATCAGGCGTAAGAAATTGAGAGCCACAAGAATTTAGTGGAAGTATTTAGAAGAATCAAGTTGATATTTCCTTTACTGAGTATCAAAACAGTTTTTCGTATTTGGCATATTTTAGATGGTTTTATTTAACTGACTGTCTTGGGGTGATACATAATGGTAATGTATCCCGTAACCATCTGAGCGCAAAACTTGTTCCTGTATCTTTAAGACCCCGCAGCCGGGAATCCTGGTGGGGTGGGGGGGTTAGGGAGTTGGCTTTTGGAGCAGGCGTTTTTTAAAAGCTGCACAGGTTCGTGTCGCGGTTCAGCACGGCGTGGTCTTTGCTTCACACGCGGTTCGATTTTTGCTCAGGCAAGGGTTTTTTTCTTTCCTTTCTTTTTTTTTTTTCCTCGTCTTGGGAAAACTGTGGTGACGATCTTTAGGCTGCCTTGAGGGCGAATTCCGTGGCTTCCTATCCGAGAGCCGGCGGCATCACGCCCTAAGTGCAGAGGAGCGACTCCAGCCCGAGCTGCCATTAACCGCGTCCAGGCGGGAAGAAAAAGGACACCGAGTGCCCTCGCCTGCCGTGCCCACTGTCCTCTGCCTCGCCGTGGGAAGATGGGACGAGCCATCGGGCCTTCCTCTAGTGCTGGAAGTGCGCCATGAAGTTCCTGCCTTTACTGATGCCACATTGTCTCTGTTCCAGTGGGGTGGTGAGGTCTAGCAGTTTGGTACCTAGCAGCTGTTTACTTTTTTTCCTACATGTTGGCAACCTGTTTGTTAATAAACCATGGTTTTTTACACTTTCCTCTATTAGTATTTATTTCTTATTGGTGGAAAGGGATTATTGGAATGATAAAGGAGATAACTCATTTGTGAAAAATGCATACTTTATGATTGGCTTTTTGCAAATATTACAATGAATTATATTATATGTGTAATGTTAGAAAGTTATGCTGTATTAATTCTCTTAAGTAGTGTATTAAATATATTTTTAGGTTATAACACAATGTTAAAATAGAAACTGTGCTATGTAAGATACTTTTTAACTAGCTCAAGAAAGAGATGAGATAATCAAGAAATTCTTCGCACAGAGATAACAGCGAAAGGGCCCATAAAGAGTTACTGCCTCCTTATCGGAAAAGACAAACGTTCTTCCACCTTCTCTCCGTCTTTATGGAACCACCAGGATTAAGGGGAAGGAGTTGACAAAAACCAGAGAAACTCTTAATTTGCAAGGAATTATGCATCATGTATGAGATATATGAATATGCAACAGGCTATTGCTTTTAAGGGTTATTCCTTTTTTCGCAAGGCATGTCAATGCTTTTCGTGACTTAGTGTCTGAGAGCATCCGGACGTCCGTAATTCTTTGCTTTTTATTGTCTTGTAATTGTCCTAACTCTAAATTTTATTACTCTAATTGCATTACTATTTTATAACCATTTTATTATTATTAAACTTTTAAAATTTTAAAAATCAAGTGATTGGCGTTTTTCACACATTCCAGCATGTTTTTCTTTAAATTGTCTCAAACCAATACACTGACAAAAGTATGAAAGTGGCTTCCTGGAACACTAATTGAATTCTAGTTTACATAAAGAAGAAACATGACACAAAATGGAAGCAAGAAAATACTACTTTCTCTTTCTTCTTTAAAGACTCTGAAAAGATGAAAATAAAGCAGTGCATTTATTTGAACTGTGCAAATGCTATGCATAATAAAAAACAGAGAGCCAGAATTAGGTGAGGCTTATCAGGATCCCAGATATCACACTATGAAGAAGACAGTGACTAGTAACCAGTCACCCAAAGTCATCTGTTCAGTATGTGAGCAAATAGTGCCTCAAATATAATTACACTTCTCAACAATCCCATCTTATGAATGTTTCTAGTGACTGTGCTGGAAAATGAACCTTAGAAATCACAGTGTCCAAATCCATTACCTTGCCAAAGCAAAATATACCAAACACCCAAGCTCACTCCCCTTCCATCTGATGACAAAAACCAAGGCTTCAGCCAGCTGGCAGGTTTTTTTGCTGCCTTTACAGAAACATACAGACTTAAGGGCTGTCATGGCAATTCAGTGTTGAATGAGGGAAACCAAATGACAGATGGAGACTCACCAAGTAACTGAACTTTCTAAGCTTATGCTACAACTGGTTTCAAAGCACTAACTGTAAAGCCATTAGACATACTTTCATTACATTATGCAGAGATAGAATCAAAATATTTCAGTGTAACATCTGTGTAACACAATTTGGGATGGTACTCCAAGAAGAATGGTTAAAGACTTAAATGGTTAAGGACTTGACAGGTCAAGTCAGAGAAAATGAAGACTAAAAATAAATCACAGAAGAAGAAAGCAAAAAAGTTAGTTAGCTATGCAACAGAATAAATAATCCTTAAACGACCCTCTCCCCATCACGTTTCATTCCAAAATCCTTGTTCATGACTTAGTAGACAATTAGCAGTGCTGTGACACCACAAGGTGCAACTGCTCCATAATGCAGGAGTCTTCCTATAACCATTCATCAACTGTCTTCTCTAATTAAAAATGACTCATGAAATAAGCTCACTATATTATTAAACTTCAAACAAACCAAAGCAAATTTAACTAAATAAACTCCATACAGTATCATGCTAAGGCTTTTGAAATTTAGTGCTGGAGAATGAACACCTGGTTGTAAAGTTCCTTTGAATAGGTAGAAAGGCCTTTCCTGTGTAAAATTCTCCAGGGACCCAAAAAGGCAAAGGGAGCACAGCTGAAAGAAGACATATGCAAGGGAACACTTGCCAAGGTGCCCCTGCCTTGGCAGGGGGGCTGGACTGGATGATCTCCAGGGGCCAATTCCAACTCTAACCATTCTGAGAAACCACTAAGAAAAATATGATTACTGCTCCTGGCTTACATTTCAGCATGCCTTTCCTATTGCAATAAGAAAAGCTGTTGGATCCTCTCAGGCTTAGGCTTAGGGTTAGTAGTTTTACAAAACACAGCGTGAGTCCAGCAGTGACTGATAGAGAGGAACACCAGTGACTCCAGTGCTGGGTCCCACACCAAACACCAACTGTGCCTCTAAAAAAAAAAAAATCAATCCTTAAAAGCAACATCCCAGGGCACTAAATCCTGCTTCCTTATAATGTTTCATAAACAGCTAACATCATCCCATAAAATCCAAGGTTTTAGCAACTTAAATGGGTAGGTTCTTCACAGTTTGCATGGTCAGACACCAGTTTTCAGAGTAAGCCTGCCTGCTGCCACACAGCTGTGACAAAGACCATTTTATCACAAACCACTTTCATCGTTTTCTTGGTATGCTCAGATCCAGTCCCATCCAAGTTATCCTCCCACATGCAACAGAGTCACCAGGGCCAGAGTCTTTGTCTGATCTTCCTTTACCACAACACTTGCAAACGTCCACTCACAGGTCTGTGTTCCCACTGCCTACCACAATTACCAGCCTTCTCTTCTGCCATGTGCTTTCCATATCTGTGTCCCTCAGATCACAGGTACACTCCTCCTGTAAAACCTCTCCATGATACCAAAACATTGCACATAACAAGTCTTATTAATACCCTGAAGACCTATGCTGTTGTCAGAGATTCTTGAAGGAAAAGTGGAGTGTATACATAGAATAATTTTTAAATTTTTTAAGAACCACATGGTTAGACCTGAGGGAGAGGGCAGGAGGAAGCAAAAGGGTGTGACAAGATTATTCACCAACTCAGACCTCCAACCACTCAGCTCCATCCACCTAAATTATTCAAAACCAACCTGCAATATTTCCCCCTTCCTACCTTCATCAGCTTTATTCTCGTAAAATTTGTCTTTCCCTCACTGAAAACAACAAGATATTGAGCAGCTTTCAGAATGTGACAAATTGTGTGTTTTAAACATCTGAATCAGATCAAGTGGGAGGAACAGTAGGAGTCTGATGGGCTGCCTGGGCTTTAAACCACTTTTCTTTTGAACTGGCTACATGACTTCAGAACAAGAGAAGAGGAAGTAGAATTGGATAGTTTTCCTAAATTAGTTCCTAAATTAGACCATTAACTCTGCCGTGCACATTATGCACATTATTTCATGAAAGAAAATGGTGTTTATTTCCCAGACACATCTCAGGAAGTGGGTGATGAACTCCTGTCCATACAGTAAATGCAGTAGACTGCCTGGTTTATATATATAGATATATATATTTTGAGCATAAACTGATAACCTTTAACCATGATGGCTCCAAATGAACTGGACAACAATCTCCCTCTCAAGCAGGTAGAAAAAGCTGCTGTTTCCAGATAAAGTAGGTTTCTTTCACATTTTAGAAGCCTGACTATACATCCTTGGCAGGTCCCTCCTCTGAGAGTTTTCTATCTTCACCAGAGTAACTTTTCTGTCCTTACAGAAGGACCAAAGCAATGCTTCAGACCACGACAGTGAACTTCCCAGGCAAAGACCCGCTCCTCTCCGCTTCACCTGGAGCCACTTCCCAACCTCCCGGCGAGGAGGAGAGCTCCCAGCAGTCGCTCCTGCTGGGCAGAGCGGCTCAGCCGAGCGCCGGGAGCCCCGGAGCTCCCGGCAGAGCTCCGCCCCCGCAGCGGCTGTCACCGCCTGCGGAGCCGGGACACGGCGTTCCCCGCACCCCTTGTGAGCGACACCGGTTCCGGAGCCAAGGCCGGGGCAGCCCCACACTCACCTGCGGTTCATTGGCCGCACTCGCACGGCCACCTTCACGGAGGCCATGGCTCATCCCCGCCGGCCCGAGATGTCCCTCGCCACCGCCCCGCCCGCCAGGACCGAGCGAGGCCACCCCCAGCCTAGGCCGTGTCGCTATGGCGACCGCCACCCTGCCCCGGCGGGCGGTACGGCGGCCGCGCAAGGACAGAACACCTCTGGCCGTTGGTCTGCCCGGCCGCGCTCGGGCGGGGAAGGAGGAGGAGGAGGAGAAGAAGGAGGAGGAGGAGCTTTGAGAGGAGGGGTAGATTTGGGTACTGTGGGGGGGCGTATGGTAATTTCTCCATAGGGCTACCCACCGCAGTATATTTATTTATTTATTGGAGGAGTGTATGCTTATATATATATATATATATATTTTATATATATATATATATATATATATATATGTGTGTGTGTGTGTGTGTGTGTGTGTATATGTATGTGTGTGTGTGTATTTATATATATATATGTATATATGTATGTATGTATGTTTGTATGTATGTATGTATAGTCATATACACATATATGACAGAGTTGCAGATTCATTTAGGTTGGAAAAGACCTCTGAGATCATCGAGTCCAACCTTTGACTAAAAACCGTCGTGTCAACTAGGCCAGGGCACATCCAGTCTTTCCTTAAACACTTCCAGGGACAGTGACTCCACCACCTCCGTGGGCAGCTCATTCCACTGTCTGATCACCTCTTCTGTGAAGAAACTTCCTGAAGTCCAACATGAAACTCCCCTGGTGTGGCTTAAGACTACAAAGGGGTCAACCCTCACCTGGCTACAACCTCTTTTCAGGAAACCACTTGGTTATATGCATATATATACACATATACATATATGTACAGATATATACACAGCCCTCTATAAATATGTAACTCCCCATTATACATAGAGAGAATTTTTTATATGGGGTTACATATATATATTTAATATAGAGAGCATATATATTATATAGATATGCTTCTATCTATATATGAGGAAGAAAGATGTCGCTGTCGAGCAGGACGGGAACAGAGAACTCTAGATCAGAAGGCAAAGAAAATGAGCTCTGATTTATTTTAAATATACCGCTTTATATATAGAGGACATCGAGAAGCTTAATTTCATTGGTCTTAGAGTAAAAACATGTCACACCATTGGTGTGCAGTGAATGACGCACAGTGGCAGAGCATATCTATAAACAATGTGAATAACAAGATAGATTAGAGAATTATTTACATTCTTTCCCAACTGTTTCCCAGGCTCTTGCCTGGTTAGAAAACCTTTCTCTTTCTCTCTGACTGAGCTGAGAATATCCACAGAAAGCTATATATTTCTATTTATCTCTGTATCTATCTGTCATTTATATCTATATGTATCTATATGTTTCTGTATATATCATAGAGTTATTAGGATTGGAAGGGACCTCTGAAGATCACACAGTTCAACCACGCCATCAAGGCAGGGTCACCTAGAGCAGGTGACACAGGAGCACATGCAGGTGGCTTTGGAATGTCTCCAGAGAGGGAGGCTCCATGACCACCCTGGGCAACCTGTTCCAGTGCTCTGCTACCCTCAGAGTAAATAAGTTCTTCATGTTAAACTGGAATTTCTTGTGGTTATTTTGTGGCCATTGATCCTTGTCCTGTCACTGGGAACTATTGAAAAGAATTTGGCACCCACCTCTTGGCACAGAGATATTTCTCTGTATTTATGAGATTCCCTCTAAGCCTTCTCTTCTCCAAATTAAACAAGGTCAACTCCCACAGTCTCTCCTCATAAGAGATGCTCCAGATCCTTAATCGTCTTTGTAACCTCTGCTGGAACATCTCTAGCAGCTCCTTGTCTCTTGTCCTGAGCAGCCCAGAGTGTGGCCTTATGAAGGCCAAGTAGAGGGGGAGGATCTTCTCTGTGGACCTACTGGTCCCACTCTTCCCAATACACCCCAGGATGCCATTAGCCCTCCTGGGAGCAAGGTTACACTTTGTGTTTTTATTAATATATGTTTTTCTTCTTAGCTACATATGTGTACATACATATGTGTTTGAGAGAAGGTGTTAAAACCATGCCTGCAATCCCTGTCACTCTCTGCCAGCCTGTCCCTGGTGAGATGCCACCAAGGTTGGGCTGCCACCCATGCTGGTACAGTGGGGCTGGGGACAGAGCCTGGAGCCAGCATCTCACCATGTTGCAGCACCTAGAGGGATGGGCTTGGCAAAGCAGAGACACAGGCAGCACTGTCTCAGCAAATGAAGGAAACATGAAGCAGAAATGGAATACCTAGTGGGCATCATGGTCAAATAATAATATTTAGGTACAATAAATCTGGGCTGTTATTGTTTTATGGCAGCTCTCCTGCTAGGTATCAGCACTGACTCCCTCCTTTGAGTGTAACAAGAGAAAGCTGAATATCTTCAGCCTGGCAAAAAGTGAGAAAATAAAAATATTAAATTCAAATTTACATTAAATGCAGCATGCTGGAGCACCTCTCCTACAAAGACAGGGTGTGAGAATGGGGTTGTTCAGCCTGGGGAAGAGAAGGCTCCAGGGACACCTCACTGCAGCCTACCAGTAACTAAATGGGCTGCAGGAAGGCTGGAGAGGGACTTTTGACAAAGACATGGAGTGACAGGGCAAGGAGAAATTACTTCAAACTTACAGAGGGCAGGGTTAGATTGGATATTAGAAAAAAGTTCTTGACTATGAGGGTGGGTAGGCACTGGAACAGGGTGCCCAGGGAAGTTGTGGATGACCCACCCCTGGAAGTGTTCAAGACCAGGTTGCGTGGAGCTCTGAGCAACGGTGCCCCTGCCAATGGCAGGGGGTTGAAAGGAGGGGAGAACCTTAGATCTCTAAGGTTCCTTCCAAGAAAACAATTCTGTGATTCTATGAAATAACAAATCTTTTGTTTTGTGCTGTCAGTGACTGGAAACTACATGCAGGCTGGAGACACAATTCCACTGTATGACCACAGTTTTGTTCAAGCCACTAAGCTGTTGACATAGCCAAAAAACCCAGTTGCCAAGACACAGAAGATATCAGACCCAAACACCTCAACTTTAGCATGACTCCTATTAACAACCTATTGTCTCCAAAAAGGAGAAGGAATAAGAAAAGAGATGTGACAGTAAAATCATCACCTGACAAACAATTAGCATCAATGCAAAGCGAGACCTCACAGATTAACAACTTGACCTGGGAAAAGGAGGAGAGCAGAAAAGGGAAAGTGAAAGACAGAAAGACCCCATGCTTACACTCCAGCGGTGTGCAGGAAGAACCAGGGTCAGAGAAACACAGCCAGGACGGAAGAAATTTAGAGGATGATTGACTGGTGGAGGTGATCAAAGAGGATGGAGTGGAAGGCTATCAAACACTGAATGACAGCTGAAAACCAGGACAAAAAGAGATGCCAGGGGGCTGGAGAAAGGAGAGGATGAAGAAAAGAAGGCATAAAAGTGATGTCCTCGGCAGTATACAGATCAACTGAGAGACAAGGTGACATTTGAATAGAAAGGTCAAGTTCAAGGAGTGGTTTTATGGCAAACTAGAAACTATTATATGTTCACTTTTCTGAAGAAAGAGGAGGAATGAGAAAAGAAGGGGCCAGGGCAAGGAGTTAGAAAGTCTAACTGGTGCAGCAGCTTAGAAGAAGGAGGAAGAAATACAGGACCATATAGGAAAAATGGAGGAAGGAACAATAAGTGAGAGAGGGAGAGAGCAGAGCACATTGTTGGAGATCCAGGAGGCTTTCAACAGCCAGACAGGACATCTGACCTGCAAGTCAGAGATTAAAAACTCTTCTGAAGTTTTGGAGATGGAAAAGAAAGTAGTGAATTTCTAATGTGGATTTTTCCTGAGGTTTTCAGTGATATGAAAGGACAAACACAGGGTAAAGATGCAAGGAGGGAGACAGCTTGTGTTGCTGAGATAAACTCCAAGGGTAAGAGAGGAAAGTCAGAAGTTTTGGCACCAGTGTGAGAGTATTGTCTGCCAGAGATTACAGGAGGAAGGAAAGAAGGAAAGGGACCAGTTCTGCCATGTCAGAGAGGTGTTACAGTGGAAGGGAAAGAACAGGGGTGTTGGGAAATCACAGAAGTAGCAATATTTGCTTAAAAATCAGCCATGGACTGAGTCACCTTAGTGAGCACAGGAGCTGACACTGCAGCAGCCAAACATTCAGCCAGGGGAACGCCCACCAATTCATTGGGCAAACTGATTAAAGCCTATTGAAAACTTTATAGAGGACTCTGGGAGATGTGCAATAAACTGACAAGGAATAGCAAAAACACATTACAAAAATATAAAAATAAGCTAAAAATTTTATAAGAAAAAGATAGACGCATGTATAAAGCATTCATGTGCGTCTGTAAAAAGATGTAAACCCATGCATAATAGATAAAAGGATAAAAGCAATGGTAAAAGCTACACACGGCTTCTAGGAAAGCCAACCAAAATGTAGCTTAAGTTCTAGAGCATCCAGTAACTCCTCTCAAACAGTTGTGCTTTCCCTGGCTTTTGAAGAAGCACACCTTGTTCAGTAAACACCTGTCCACGTGCGGTGTTCTGAGACATACAGCCATCAAGGGCATATGAGCTTCTCCACGCTCAGAGAATGTGGATATTCTCAGTTCAGTCAGAGAGAAAAAGAGAAAGATTTCTGCCAGGCTAAGCCTGGGAAAAAGTCCAAGAGGAATGTAAACAATCTATTACCTTGCTTTCCATTCATATTGTTTATAGATATGTTCTACCACACTGACCTAAGTCCAGTGTACCAATCAGGTGAAATGCTTTTACTTTAAGACCAATGGAATTAATGTTCACAATGTTCTCTATAAAAGACAGAAGTGCTTTTGAATAAATGCTCATTTTGCCTTCTGAAATCGTGCGAGTCATTTCACCCATCCCTGGCTCAACAGCATCAAGAGAAAACACTTTTCCACTTCCACAATGAGTGCCCATTGGAGCTGGACCACCAAAGGCACCCAAAACACACCTGGCATGAAGCAGTAAGATATCCCTAGGCTTTCCCATCCTCCTAAAATTCTCAATGGTTTGCTGCTTCAGAAAGTTCTTTCCTTCACCAGGCCAGGACATGAATGCTGTGTGCAGTCTATGGAGAGTAAAGCCCAACCTGGTTTGGTCCAGCAGTGTTGTTGAAGCCTTGTCCATGGGATGTAACCAGCACTGAGTGTTTCTCTTTCTCCTGCCCCTTGGATCAACAATGAGTTTGATTGAACTTTGCTTGAAGCTCTCACCGGTCTGCCCCATGAAATTATTACACACTGTGTGTAACATCTGCCATTTTAGTCAGGGTCAAGTGAGTTTTACAAGAGGAGGACTCAAAAGGAAGGCTGCTTTCCTAGGGTTAAGCTGTTTCCTGTAGTTAAGCTGCTCAGTGGATGTTCTAAGGATTGAGGCTGTAGGAAAGTCACTCTGTTCTCAGCCTGGCTTCTACAAAACTTGTCAGAAAGGATTATTTTTGAGACTTCTAGACATAGATCGCTCTTGGTTTAGAGACAAGTTTAGAAGAAAATGTTCTGGAATGAGTGTTTTCTCTAAAGAAAAGGGTTTCAGCAATCTCTTCCCACAGATAAGGAAATAACAGTTAGTGGATGAAAGTGAAAAAAACCCAATCCAATCATTTATTGACGAAGTGCCCACACAGCATGGGGGAAAAAAAAGAATAAATGCTGAATAGTGAATTGTCAGAACTTTACTCCACACACACACACCCCCACATCACAACAAAAGAAAACCTAAACTGCCAGGAAAGAGAAAAATAACGTCTGGCCACCTGGCAGGGAAGAACAAAATGGCAGAGGCTTTTGTCTCAGGGAAGGGAAAAAGTTCATGCAGCGACTCAGGGAAAAAACAGATAGGAACCTGGTGAATCTCTAATGTTGGTCTCCTCTTCACAGCAGATGAAGCTGCTGGATTTAGGGTCCTTTCTTCAGCTGAGTCAGCTTTTCTGCGGTCAGGCCGGGCAGAGCAGTTTCTCGGGTCTCCAGCAGTCCATGGCCAATGCTTCTTCCATCAATTCTGATCTCGAACCAAAACCAAACCGAACATTCAAGGAAAAAAACAAAAGCCGCCAAAGGATTGTTGTTGCAGCCTCCAAGGCCAGGGAACAGGAAAAAAAAACAAAGAAACCTTCTTGCCTGAGCTAACAAAAAACAAGCTAGCTAAGCAACAAAGTAATGCCGGTCCCAACCGCACCCAGCAGGCTCAGGAGCGAGGCTTTCGAAAAAACCACGCCTGAGCACCAAGGCTCAACCTCTGCCCCCGGAGCCACCTCAAAGCTACCACAACCATTTCTGGGCACGGAGCAGCCAATTAGTGAATAGAGTACTATCATAAAATCACCCCAAGACGAGATCAAAGTAGACGCCCCCCCCCCCCCCCCCCAAAAACAATATAAAGGTATGTAATTATACATACCCACACAAAGCACCTCAACCTCCTTTCCTTAAAAACCTGGTGAAAAATATAGCTGTCAGTTTCTAAATACTAAATATTTTACACTCTGAAACAACTGGTAGAATTACAAACCCAAATCCTAACCAAACTCAAGACACATGCGTTCCCAAATACTCCTCTGCTCCTTTGGTATCTCTTTAATAAACCTGTGGTTCAGATAAAATTAATGAAGCATTTCAACTGATTCTCCTTGCATTGGCACGAAAAACATCTCTGGTCCCCTTCACTAGGAGTTGAGAAAGCAAGTTCCACCTGCAGTAGAAATTATCTTCAGACTCAAAGGTGGGATCTGTGGAGCTGCTGTGAATTTCCAGCCTGCTCACAAGAAGACAAGAAGTGCTGCACTGAACTAACTTCTGACCACCACCTCCTGCCTTTCCTTCTTGCTCTTATTTGGGCCCTTGCAATGCACCTGCACATTCAGAAACACCTTCAGGCACTTATCATCCTTTCCTGGGATTGAAAAACAGGTTCCAAGCACACAAGATGGATGAAAGGCTGGACCTTACTAATAATGGGTGATGCTAAGTCTTTCATTCAGGCCCTTCTGATGCACACTCCCCTTGACAATGACCACTTGCCTTTCCTTGCATCCATATGCAGATAGCCTGGAAGGAATTAATGACTTGCCATATGGTTACGTCTTACCTGATATAATACTCTTGTCCTATCACAGTTTGAAATATGTTTCTAAGAAGGAGACAATGTCCAGGGCCTCTGTCTGAGTTTGCTGAGATACCCTTCCAGCTGGCAGATCGGGAAGGGGACAGAAGGATGGGCATCTCCCCCACCGTGGGACTCACCACTGGGCTGGAGCTTGTCATCATCAGTTTGCAGATTAGCAAATTAACATTTGGTAATTTGATGCAGAAAGGTCAATGCTCACTGCTAGAATGATGAAGAGAGTCCTCCCTGGAGGGTATTATCTTGTCATGATCAGTTCATCAGGAAAGTTATTCATCTCTCCAGTCCTGGGAGTCCTTTGGAGAAAACACTTGCTCAGCATCGTCCTCCAACCCTGCTGCTGCAGGGCTTTTTACACCTGAGGTGCCATGAAGACTCAGGTGTCATTTCTGCTGTCTCTGCTGAAACAGATTGTAAACTCTTTTATCTCAGCCAGAGGAATACTCCTTCTTCTTGGGCTGTTCTGATTTTCCAATCTGTCAAAATTATGAGGAATAAACAGTATTGCTGATTTCCAGCAGCATACATGGACAGTCCTTCTAGTCCATGCACACAGTCTGCTTTCCTGAGTTCATTCTAAATCCAGATTTCAGCCTGTATTCATACCCACTTTGCACAAATCACTTTTGTACACTTTTAAATTCACATTTGTATTCCAGTAGAGGAACTTGCCACGGATAACTTCTCAAGGGTGTGAGTGGCCCTCTGCTGGGCCTAGTGAAGCCAAGGCTTCAGTACAGCTTCCCAATTGAAGGCCAAAATGGAGCCATCTGATGGATGAAAAATAAAGGATATCCTGGTATTACAAATTTAACAAAGTACTATGCAAATTTACATTAAACAAGTAGAATTATCTCATTTCCCACAGCTCTCAGCATGCAATTTCAAGTAAATAAGCATCAAGCCATCAGCTTGAAATTCTCCTTGGTAGCTGCGTATTTTTAATGAGCTGCCACTAACGCTGGGATTTGATATTTCCCATTTTGATATTTCCTGCCCTTGTCTGTTTCTTTTTAATGAAATGCCATGGACATCAAGCCAATGCACCTGCCAGGGTGTTGCCAGAGGATGTGGGTAGGAATGAGGACTTTGGGGCAGCCCAGGAGGCTCACTTGGAGCTGGCACTGCCAGCACCACCCTTGGGAGTAGCTCAGGGAGAGCAGCAGCAGGAATTGCAGAAGACAAGGTAGGGCCTTAGTGCCTTTGGCAGCAGCAGCACCAACCACTGCTGTGCCAGGCGGTGTGCCAGTGCTCTGCTTGCCACAGCTGGGGAAATTAGCTTGAACTAAATGGTAGCAGGTCTGTTTCCCTCTCCTCTTTGTCATCTGCATCCAGCCCTCTTTTTGACATTCACAATTATAATGGCAATAATATAATTCAGGATGTGACCGTTCCCCCTGTGCTTGGCAGAGAGACCATTCACAGCTCATCCAGCATCTGGCTGTTGAGATCAGTGAATGCTGCCTGGCTTTCCAGGTCCATTCCTTCCTGGAGAGCCCATCACAAACATTTGGATACTGCACCATGAGAGGCTGGTATAGGAAAGAGTGGCCTGTTTCCAGTGCAGATAGCATTTGTGCAGGGATCCTCCAAATTCCTGGCCAGAGGTATAGGGAGATGGCTAACTGTGTTGAAAGATGTCCTCACTGGCACCCCCTTACACAGACTGTCCTTAGAGCTACGAGGCAGGGTGCAAAGGATTTACAGCCATGCAGGTTTAATGTTGGAGTGATGAAGCAGACACAACTCCTTGCCCTGCTGTGGAAAGACTCAGAAGCTGCCGAGGTGCAGATGTAGCAGGATCGAGAAACACCAACATCCACACTAAAAGTTTTCTGTTGTCTGCTGGGCCACAGGAAGGAAGAGTTTGTAAATAACCTTTGAGTTTAATCAGGGGAATCAACCAAGCAAAGACTCAGACCACTGAGTGTATATCATCATTTCTAAGCTGTGTTAGGCTTGATCCAGAACTGAACCAGAACAGCTTCAGCCAAAGCTTAGTTAGAACTGAACTACAAAGTCACCAGCCTGCCTCTGTTGCTTTGATCTCCTGATAACTGGCTTCATTCACTCTTCTACAAATTAATTTTCCTTTTGCTGTGCTTTCCTCTTCTGTTCAGTTTCAAAGCATTTTAAACATACTTCATGTGGAAATAAGCAAATAAAGTATATAACAGGGAAGCAAATGTACTGCTCACATTTAGATATATATTCTGGAGGAGACAACTTACTCCTTTGACACACAACTGTCACCTTGAACTCTAACTGTGAAAACACAGCCACTACATATTTTTTTCAAAATATTCATGGGAGATGGCCTTGCACAACGGAAGTTTGCCCTACACAGAAACTTTTCTCATTACGAAGAGCACTCTGAGTTTCGCAGAGTACGCTCTAGCATTTTAAATGAGTTTCTGGCTTCTTAGAAGTGAGGTTGTTTTTTGTCCCCTCTCCTGCTTCACTTTCACTTAAGGAGCCCGATAAGGGAAAGTATGCTACAGAGAAGTGGAAATGAAGAATAAGTGGCTGTATTTGACATTTAATTTCTGCACAGTTGGAAAGAGAAATGAGATTGTCTATTGTTCAATTCATTAATTTTCCCATCCAAGAACATCCAATCATCCAAAAACATAGCAGTATGTTGTTTCATTATTAAATATAATAGGGAGATGTTCTGATTATTTTCTTCTTTTCAAGTTCTTATTATTTACAATTCATGGACAGTGGCAGTCTCTGAACTCTCCCTTTTGCTCTTTTCTGATGCATCATTCAATTAACACCAAGGCAATCTGTTGCGTCCAAAAGAAAACATGACAAGGCCTGATAAGCAAGCAAGCAAACTGCAGAAAGATCTAATAATGTTTAATGAATTACTGCAGTGCCATGTTCAGAGATGTTCTCTTGGCAGCACCCTGGGATTTACACAACACATTAACTTGTCACTACTAGGGATCAAGAATAGCTGTATTTTTTGAGGCTATGTCAGGGACAAGCTCTTGGGTATGCCAGTGCAGTTTTATCCATGAGGCCAAGGAAATGCCTTGTGTACATACAGCACTGCCATTTACTCCTGGCTTTTTAAAACACAGGCAATGCATTCCCCCTTACTCCTCACTCAAGCACCCTTTTAATCACTTTTATTGGTATTAAAGACAGAGGAAGTTTGAGGCTGCAAAGTCTCTTCCAGAGAAATCTCTTACAGATTTTCCAGCGAGACATGAGACTGAGTACCTACACATTGCCATCTTGTATGCCCCAACAAGTCACAGTGCTGGAGGACCAGAGAATTTGGCACTAAGAGCCATTTCTTCATTCTCCATCTGGAGAAGCAAAACAGATAATGCTCATGACGACATCCTCAGCAAGAGATAAAGGCTGTGAAGAGCACCTGTCAAGCATATTAAACCTAGGAACTCAGCTACGTTTGCTGTCAGGGTATCTAGATTTCAGGCAGCAAAATGTTCTTCAGTCTTCATCGACCTTGTAAGACATGAGGCTGCAGAGCAAGGCCATGAGTGGCATGAACAGAAGATTTCCTGGAGGCCAAAGAAGATTTGGTTGATGAGAAAAGAATAATAATTAACCTTTCTTCTGTATTTCCAATGTTACATCTTTTCCTCGTCATGGCAGAAATTTCTTTTTCCTTTGCCAGACTTCCAAGGTGGTGGAAAGGATTAACTTAATGCACCTGCACATCTCATTTGAAGCCAGCAACTTCATATGCTTATCTACCTCTCACTTCGCTCTTTGGAGGTGGGGTAAGGTAAGGTCTCATCTCACAGAGCTGAGATTTATTTTACATTCCTGAAGGCACATTGGCATAAATCATAGCCACCATGAAGCCTTTTAGAAAGCCAATCTGTGTGCAGCTGCTCCACATGATACTCTGGTGGGGAGAAGTTGAAGCCATGTTTGATGATGACTGTTAAAAATAGGTTAGAAAAGGTTGTAAAATAGTTCATAATTGTTAAGCATGTACTGTTAGTTTGGTTATGGTAAAAGGAATTGAAAGGGTAGTTATAAGAAATACTTTACTCAATGTACCATATTACACCTAAGTAAAGTGCACCACCCCCCCAGTGAAACTAGCCAGCCTGTACAGAACTGTAATGGGCCAATCAAGCCTTAAACTTTCATGCAAATGAAAGGATCCAAAAAAAAAAAAAAAAAAAAAACAGTCAAAAGGGACAAAAAACATCATAAAAAGGGGCATCTGACCCACTGAACCTGTGGGTTTTTTTCAAGAGGATGGCACAAGAGAACCCAAACACTAGAAAGGGCTCTGCCACACTGGGATTAAATGAGAAATAAGCCCTGAAAGGCTCTCTGACTCCTAGAAGCACTCCAAACATAAGGCAGCACAACACCTGCAGCCTTTTCCAAAGCCTGACAAACATTAGGACCACTAAAAGAATGTATAGCCACCTCAAGTCTACCAGATGTGGTAAATTTAGAGCCATCTAAAGTACCAGAGTTAGTATGATTTACCATCAGCTCCACTGATGGTAAATCCACTGTGACTGAGAAGGAAATTATTTAAATCAATAAATGTTTGAAAGAATGAGACAATCAAAATAGCTCATGATCTTTTTTAGTATTGTACAGGGACCCAGCAGAAACTCAGCATAAGCCTAGGCAGGACTTGTTCATGGGGCTTGCTACTGCCGTTTGCCCTAACTGCAGCGATTATTAACCATAAAACTAGCAATTAAATAAGCTTATTTATGGGTTTGTAGCTCAATGCTGGCATGGGTCTTAGCAATTTCAAGGCTGAGCTGGCTTAAGAAAGAAGCATTTGGAAATCTAAGAGCTTCTTTATGGTGTCTTATTGTTCATAGAGCTGATGGTGAGCTGCCAGTAAGCACTGCGGACATCCTCACTGGGCAGACCTCCCTCCTCAGGTAGCATTGGTGTCACCAAATCTCTTCTCTTGACATCCTGCTGGGAAAACCTGTCTCTGTTTTCCAATCAGTCTGCGTTTTCAAGGATGTGTTTGCTCTTTCATCCAGGACATAGTGTATTCCCTCCCCATCCTGAGAGCGGGTTCCTCAGATCCTCAGTGATGCCATGAACTATTTGAATCTCCTGTGCCCACTCATTTCCCTGACTTCCAGCCCAGCAGTGCAGCTTTAAGCAACCTAGCTTCCTACCTACCTCTATGCCAAAGTTTACCAAGGCTGTAGCAGACACCAGCTCCAACCTCCTACTGAGCTCACAGATACAGAATCATTTCCACACCTATCTCCACCTCAGCAGCACATCCAGATGTCTGTGGTTTTCATCAGGGACCCCAGCACATCATTTCAAGATTTTCACAATGGAGGACTGGTCTTAGTGAGATTTTTTTACAAAGAAGGGAAGGAAAAAACTAGGCAATTTCATAGAGCTAAGCAGGTAAGTCTTGGTTTCATTATACTGCAATGTATCACATGCATGAGGATTCAAAAGTATTGAATTCAAATGCACAGTGTAAATCACACCAATCACACTGCATTAGTATGCTGATTCCAATAAAATTATACAAAAACTAACCCAGTTTGAAAGAAAAAGGAAAGGAATGTAAGTGTTCTTGCGCAACAATAAATCATACCAGTTCTCTGCTATTCTTCCCAGTAAAGAGTTGCAGTGTGGACAGATGCTACTCCCACCATTTAATACTAATAAAAGGACAGCCCCAGCACCCTAAACTAATCTTAAGCTGCTGTGAATGAAGACACAGACCCTTGTGCTTCCAAAGAGAATCAAGTTTATTACCATCATGCAAGGCCTTATGTACCATATGACTATGCTAGGCTTTTATATATGCTAAAAATACTCTGGCTAAAATTATACTTGGTAGCATTCTTTGTTAACTAAACGAACACATTGGCCACGTGGCACCTCCTGTCTTGCTGTCCACACATTCCTCTGCATTCTGATGAAGTGCTGTTCACTGGAAGCTTACATGACTTGTTTGTGTCTTCATGCCAGCTGTACATTTCCCACAGTGCTTTTCTTGAATTATCAGAGAGCAAAGAGGAACAAAGTGAGCAAAAGCCTTCTACTTACTCTACGAGACTCTTTTGTCTCCCACATTAGGCCATCTGTATGAAAGTAAGAGCACCACCCACATTTCAACTCTTTCAATATATTAGCATACCCAAGATAATTGGGAATCAGCATGATGATAAATATAACAAATATGAGGAGTGATATCAATGCACCCTGAAATTTCAGATGAGCTTTTGCCACAGGGGACTAAGGCAGCAGTGTAATTCAAGAGATGCAAGGTCCTGAAATTATCAGCAGCAAAAAACTGGTCTGAGAGGGAACAAGCTCCACCATAAAGGAAAGGATAGTCTAGAAGTGCATTTTTTTACACTTGATAAAACAAAAAATGAAATATACTTATTTGCCATATATATATAGCTGGATATAACAAACTACAAATGTAAGTATCTAAAATTTAATTCTGGTTCACTTAAAAATGCTAATTTATTTCTTTAAACAATGCAACAGTCTTCTGTTTCCATACACTAGAAGTGGGTCCAAAGAAATAAATGGTTGTGCTTATTGTGTTATTGTGTTATTCCTCAGTAAAGGAAAAAGATGAGTTGTTCAAGAGAACAAGCAACAGTTGTATTAGCCACGATACAATGATTTTCCTCTGAAACAGCAACAATAAATAATTTCTTATTCTAGTGTATTCTTCCTCTGATTAGTGAAGCTCTCCTGACTAAATTACAGTCTGGCAAGCAGTATATTAAACAATCAAGAGTATAAAGCGCCAATAATAAATGTCAGATGAATGTGTGGAGATTCTTTTCTTTCAGATCAAGCAGAAATACACTCAAACATCTTTTTAGTGATTATGAAAGCAGCCTTATTAAATGAAGTGCAGTACAATTTTCCCCTTCTGTTTCTATTTGCCTCCCTGCCTACTACTGGGTGTTGGCTGACCCAAACGGGGTCAGCCAGGTTCCTTTTCTGAATGGTTAAAATTACCTCAGGAGGTTTGAGTGAAGCTTTGCCAAGCGTGTTGCCAAGCTCTTATCAATATTAAATTTGTCCATCACATTGTCCATTCTCTCTGCTTTGTTAGTTTGCAGAGATCACAGATGAAGAGCCCGTGAACAGTCATTGGGAAATCCCTGTGGACTCCTCAGCTTTGGGCAGCAGCAGTTACTCCAATTGCTCAGCAAATCCTGATTTATAGGGAGCAATTCCTTCCCTTTCACACCTTCCAGCTGAATATAGATCACGAAGTTGTTCACCCATCAAAGAACATTTTCTGTCTTCAGTGTGAGTCTTCATATATATTGACTTTGCAAGTGCTCACAGCGCCAGTTTGTACTTCCTAGGAAATCTCCTTATTTCTGTCACTTTGTTCATTGTCTTAGTGTCGTGGTTTGACATGGAAGTGAATTTTTCTTCAGGAAGTTGGGTCAAACCAATCAGTGGTCAGGTTTGGATATTGGCACCTGGAGCGACCACTGAAAGTATGGACACACCTCTGAGAACACAGGGGGTTAAAAGCAAGAACTCCCAGGAGAACTGTCTCTTTGGTTCCGGTCGTCAGAGAGTGCAGACTCCCCCCCTGCCCAGCCATGGGCTGGGTGGGGGAGGGGAAGCCACGCGGCCTTGTCCAGGTAGGCCGAGGGGCTGAGGGTCTGGAACCGAGCCAGCTCCTGGACGGAAGGGTGGAGAGAAGCGGAGATGCCTTTGTCCCTCCCCCACAGAGGGAAAGTGACAGAGAGCCTGGCGGCACCTGGAGATTTGCCGGCAGAGGAGAAGCAGAAACGGGGGGGATGATGCCCAGCGTGGGAGTCGGGAATGCTGAGCAGAGATTTCAGCCGCCCAGGGAGTCTGAACTTTTAACCCTTTCTGGGAAATGAGGGCTTTGTAAAATATTACTCCTCCTCGATTTGTAGTGGAAGAGAGACAGTCCGGGACCTGAGATGTTAGAAGAAGAAATATTTAGGTGGGAGGAGATGATGAAGTAGCTTTTGGCTGGACTTTTCTTGTTAGCCATAGACTGAACCAAATTCTCCTGCAATAGAGACTGCATTTTAGGGGGATGCAGTGGTGACCCAAGGAGACCTGCTTCAGCTTCTAACAGCACAGGAATGGCAAGAACAGAGGAAAGCTGAGGAGGGAATGGTGATGCCCTCTGTCTTCAGAAAGAAGATGATCTCTGTTCCTGGACCCTTGGCCCCAGGGGAAAATGGGGGGGACTGTAGTCCCAAGATGAGGAGCTGAACTGTTGTATCTTTGGGTCTGTGGCAAAGCATCCTTAAAGGAGCCCTATGAGCAGTCTGTCCATGCACGGTGGTGAGAGCACTGTGACATGGAAAGGAGAGTGTCACACTGGCAGATTTTCTCCGGGCGGTTGCCATGTGTGACATGGAAACACAGGAGGTGGCAACTGTGTTTCCTGGGGGGTCTGTGGTGCAAGAGAGACTTCTCTCTCCCTTGATAGTTTGAGTATTGATTATCTGAAGGGTGGTAATTTGATCAGGAATCCCGGGTGATGTTTCATGGTGGGTGTTTTTGGAAATTGGGAGGAGGGGTGTGTTTTAAAAGGTCTTCATCCTGGATTTAGTCCATGTGTCTTCTGTAGTAGTAGTTTAATAAAGTTTTTTCCCTTGTTATTAAGCTTGGGCCTGCTCTGCTCTGTTCCTGATAACATCTCACAGCATTTATTTGGGAAGGTGCATTTTCGTGGGGGCGCTGGCATTGCGCCAGTGTCAAACCATGACACTTAGTCCGTGCTCCAACGTTTAGTGATTTTGTATTACCTTCTCCTTAACACAGCAGAACAGAGCAGTCAAAGGCCAGAGCAAAAATACTGCAGACAAATCCAGCCATGTCACAAAACATTTGCACTGGTGTTCCTTTCTAGCATGTGGGTTTAACTGAGATTAAAATATTTCTATACTGATAAACTAGAGTAACTTTGCTTATCCCACAGTCTTCCTACAGGAAATAACAGCTGTGAAAACTGTGAAGAATCACTATGTGTGCACCCAATCAAGGCCATGAGGAGGGCATGAAGCTGTGAAGCTTCCACCATACACAGCTCTTGGTTATTTATACCTCAGAGAGTTTTGTTGAATTTAGAAAAGGAAGATGAAGAAAAAAAAAAGCCCTTGATTTTTATTACAGGTTTCGTAGTAAACAGCAGCAATAACAATGAAATGCTGGGTTTCCTTCACCTTAAGCAAAGGGCAGGAGGGAGGAAGTGGTGGCTGCACAGATATTTTAAAGAACCCTGTGCCCTTTGTTTTGTTTCTCCAGAGCTGTTTGGTAACCTCTGATGAAACAGGTAGCTGTCCAAGCTGAAAGTGTGTTCCCAGCCCATTATATAGGTGATGAATCATAACTGGTTATTAAGGTGCTGCAGCTACTCTTTCTAAGAAATTTGAAGTAATTTTTACAATATTTCAAGCATTCAGGGACTTTTAAATAAACAACATAAATGACCATTTGAGTGGATATGAGAGTGCTATGCCTCTGTTTGGGGATCAAGGAAACAGAAGTAATTCAAATGAACCTTAGGGAATTGAGGAGGAAGCCAACCTGAGGAATGAATGTCACTTTTATTGAACTGGCAGGCAGGCTGTGAAATCCCATCTGAGGAGCTGGAAAGATGCATTTTTTCAGCCTTATTGTATTCAAATTCTGCAAGAGTAAGTCAGCCGTCCTTAAAGTGACTCTGAGCAAATGTAAATGTGGCATGCTGTGCTGGATGAAATATAGAACCCATGAATTCTTCCTTACTTTGTGTAAGTTTGACTGGGTTTTTGTGTTTGTCTTTTAGAATGTCCTCTCTATGGCCAGTTGAAGGACATAATTTTAAAAAGAATTTATATAATGTCAAGATTTTTGATTCTGTGAGACCAGTTATTTTATCTACATTGACTCAATAACAAATAAGCACTTTTGAACACTAATAATAAATTATAGTTACATGGACTGTACTGCTGATGGAGGTATAAAACAGTACAGCCAGCCTTTCTGGAAAAGAAAGTTTAATGTATTGTTCAAGCTTGGATTTCAAAGCTGTACTTTATATTAACAATTAACTCTAAGGCAAGTAACAAAGAAAAATAAATAGAACCCTGAAACTTGACCAGAACTGCTGCCTGTCACATTCTGAATTTGTCACGTGTATGCATTGCATAAGGCAACCACTGGCACAACACTTCCCACACCATGTTCTGCTGTAAACAACTGCAGTACACACTGTTTTCTTCCACCAGTGAATGACACCTTAGTCAACAGCTTATTTGCCTTTGGCTTTTATTTTTGAATCCCTTTAATCCATGTTTTTCTTTATATACTCCCTACATGCTCTGGGATCTGGAATAATGGGGTTTTTTCCTGAAATACTACTGAACCAAGAACTCTGACTTCTATTCCTGCTTCTTTACAAAGAGGTGGCCTGCCCCAATATAATTTATAGCTTAAGCATAAAATAAATCATTGATTATGAAATAGTTCTCCTGCAAGAACTCCTTTTTTATATTATACCTTTGCAAATTCAAATTGTTTCTGAAAAAAGCCTGCCTAATAATTCCTAGAAATGAAAGCATGCAGCCTGCAAAATTTTTCCAAAACTTCAAGGGCTGCAACCTCAGTCGCTGCACTGTTTATTTGCTCTGAGGCAGCACTGCCAGAAGGATTTTCAAAGTACATTCAAGAAATTACGTTCAAAAAAATACACTGCCTTTTTGTGATAAATGAATATGATTTGTGCTAATAATTGTAACCATATCGATATTTTAGAAAATATTTGTTAAAAAGTAATAGAGGAAAGTGATAGAGAATTAGCATCACAAAACAGATGTTCGCAGATGTTCATAAGATACAGGATGGAGTATTGAGATATTTTAACACAAACGGCCTTGGGAAGGACAAAGTTGGGAAAAACTCCAAGAGCGGAATCAGCATGAAAGTCCAGGCATCTCCTTAGGCAAGAACGGCCTTGAAGACGAATAAGTTGGTATAATTCCAGATAGGGAACCCAAATTTGGAACATAATGCTTACTTATATAACACCAAGCTCAGTGTGCATGCGCAACCTGCCAGGTTATTCAGAGGCCAGCGAGGAAGACCATCGGCCTTCATCCAAGAAGCCCCCGAAGAGTCCAGAAGATGCCCTAGCAACAACAGGAACATGCACTGTGCAGTATAGTGACGTAGATTTCAAGAATCGAAACTGGGAGGAGATTTACAGGAACTATTGATGAATATGTATTAGCACAGAGTATAAAAGTTGTGCTTGGATTCTTTTGCCTTTTGTACATGAGGCAGGGTGAGAGGCCCTCCCCGTACCCCGATCGGTTTTGCTTATGCTTTATCTGAACCACTGCCAAATTTCTATTTGTAACTACTTCATTATATTTGATTTTATTATTATTTTATATTTTTTTTTATACCTCAATTAAAATTGCTGCTAAATTTTAAATCCTGTGGTTTGTTAAATTGGGAATATGGGACCTCATTCATGACATTTTCAATATTGGAACTAAAACCAAATATTGCCTACTGAATGTTTGCAGACCTTTTGGAGTTTCTGCATTCTCCCATCCAGCTCTGGGATCCCCACCCAGCACAGGAAGGACATGGACTTGTGGGGAGAGTTCAGATAAGGGACAAAAGGTGGTTTGCAGGATGGAGGTCGTCTGCTATGAGGAAAGGCTGAGGGAATTGGGATTGTGTGAAAAATGCATATTAAATGATTGGCTCTTCGCAAATATTAAATTGAATACTATATGTGTTATGTTGGAAAGTTATTTTGTAGTACTGTATTAATCCTTTTTAAGTAGTGTGGTAGATATAGTTTTAGGTTATAACATAATGTTATAATAGAAACTATGTGATGTAAGATATTTTTTGACTAGCTCAAGAAAGGGATGAGATTATCAAGAAATTCTTTGCACAGAGATAACAACAACAAGACACCTAAAGAGTTACTGCCTCCTTATGGGAAAAGACAAACATCCTTCCACCTCCTCTCCGTCTTTAAGGAGCCACCAGGATTAAGGGGAAGGAGTTGACAATAACCAGAGAACACCCTTTGTTGGAAAAGAATTTATACATCATGTATGAGATATATGAATATGCAACAGGCTATTGCTTTTAAGGGTTAATCCTTTGTTAGAGAGCCATGCTTTCAAGAGGAAAGCATCCGAACTTTTGCTTTTTATTGTCCTTCATTGCCCTAGCTCTGATTGTCCAAATTCCTATTGCTCTAATTTTTATTATTATTTTTATAACTATTCTATTAATATTGTTATAGGTAAAAATTAATTGAGCCAAATTTAATATTTAATAAAAATAGATTTTTATTGCGCGACCGAAATTCGGTCCGAGATAGCCACAATCCAATCCAAAAGGGTCAGTGCCGAGCCCGGGGATCGGCGCTGGGTGAGACACAGGTCCGACCTCTACAGCAGAGGGTCTCCTATGTTCACACCGACTGTCCTGCCCCAGTGGTTTTTATACAACTTTTCCTGCCCGAGGCACAGTCCCTTTTCTTCCGTTTTGGACTGCACATATTCATGCGGAGTTCTTTCTCTGCGATGAGCTGAATAAAAACATGTCCGGGGAGTGATGAACATCCATGACCGCGTTCCCGGAATCCGGCATTGAGATGTATCTCCCCACGGCTCCGGCTGTCTTAATCTCAGATATTTATCGTGTATTCATCGTCCAGGCGTTCCTGGTTCCTCGTATCACCTTGAGGAACGACCCATCTCCGGGCTGGCCACGCTCATTCGTTTGTAAATGAAGTTCTCCTTCCTCTCCTCCAGGTGGTTTCCACACTGTGATGCAATCCCACTGACTTGTGCGCTTAAAAAAATCTTCTATGAGGGTGTTTTTTACTAATACATATATAAGATATATATGACTATTTTTATCTGCACGAATTATCCCATCTACACATAACACTATTAAACTTTAAAAATTTTAAAACAAGCGATTGGCGTTTTTCACAGATTGTTTATCCTGGAGAGGAGGCTCTGCTGTAACCTAAGTGTGGCCTTTCAGAAAGGGCCTAATTTATAAGGAGAGGTCTAATAAAAAAAGCTTTATTTATAAGGAGAAATCTGGAGAGCAATGGTTTACAGGGTTATGGAGTGACAGGACAAGCGGGGATGGATTAAAACTGAAAGAGGACAGGTTGAGACTGGATATTGGGAAGAAACACTTCACTGTGAGGGTGGTGAGGCTCTGGCACAGGTTGTCCAGAGAAGCTGGATATTCATGGCTGGGTTGGATAGGGCTTGGAGCAACCCAGTCTAGTGGAAGGTGTCCATGTCCACGGCAGGGTGGTTTTACTAGATGACCTTTAAGGTCCTTCCAACCCAAACCATTCCATGCTTTCCCAAGTTGCTGCTCTAGGTGCTGCAAAGAGACAAAACCAGAAAAAAAAACAACCAACCAACCAACCAAAAAAAAAAAAAAAAACACACAAAAGAAAAAAAAAAACCCACGAAAAAAACAAACAAAAACCAACAAAACCAAAACCAACCAAACAAAAAAAAACACAAAAAAACCCTACAAACAAACAAACAAAAAAACCCAAAAAAACTCCAAAAAACTAAACCAAAAAGCCTCAACAAAACCAAACCAAAAAAAAAAAAAAAAACAAAAAAAACAAAACAAAAAAAAAACCCCAAAAACCAAACCACACTTATCTTCGCTTATTGCTCTATTAGGACGGGACGCAGCCAAACCCTGGGGCAAGAAATGCCCATTTCGGCCGACAACAAACTTCCATCCCCTTTTATCCCCTTTTATCCCCTTTTATCCCTATCTCGCTTTTATCCCGTTTTCTCCCTTGCATCCCGCCGCTCCCCATCGGCGCTATCGGCGATCGGCGCATCGACTGCTCTGGGAGCGGCTTCGCCGCCTGCGCTGCGTCCCGGCAGCGCGGGACGCGCAGGCCGCCATCGGGAGCGGAGGCCGCAGAGGTGAGGGGCGCGGGGAGCCGGGCTCCAGCATCTGGGATCCAGCAGGGCGCAAGGAGGGGCTGGCTCGGGATTCCCTCTCTGGAGTGCCTGTCCTGCCGCGGCAGCCCTCTTCCGCCCGGAAAGGGCCGGAGCGGGGCGGGTGTGCGGCCTTGCGGGCGGGCAGACTTACAGACGGACAAGCCGCCCCTCACTCGCGGTGCCGCTGCCCGGGGCTATGAGGTGTCGCCGGCGTTGGCGGCTGTCGCGGCCGGGAGTTCGCTAACGCCTCTCCTGTGTGCTCTGCCCGCAGGCAGGTTCACAGGTGCCGCCGAGAATGGACATCAGGCCGAACCACACCATCTACATCAACAACATCAATGACAAGATCAAGAAGGAAGGTACGAGTGGCTGCCGGTCGCCTCTAGTTGTCCAGTGAAGCCTGGTCACGCACTTGCAGACGGCACTTGTCTTACAAAGGGGCTTTTAGGAGCTCCCGGAGGTCTCTGAAGTGCTGAGCAGGAGGTGGTCATGAGCCGAGCTCTAGGCAAACGCTTTCTTGTAATGAAACAGTAGCTAAAGCAAACAAATGCACCTCCCACTAGATCAGGTTGCTGAGATCTCGCTACAGCCCAGTCTTGAACGCTTTTAGGGATGGGGGAGTTCTCTCTGGGATACCTGTTCCAATGCCTCACCACCCTGACAGTAAAGGATATTTTCCCAATATCACACCTAAGCCTCTTCTCAGTTTGAAGCCACCCCCCCTTGCCCTGTCGCTCCAAGTCCTTGTAAATAGTCCTTTTCCATCTTGCAGGCTCCCTTCAGGTACTGGAAGGCCAAAATTACATCACTCCTAAGCCTTCTCTTTTCCAGGCTGAGCAACCCCAAATCTCTCAGCGTTTCCTCATAGGAGAGGTGCTCCATCCCTCTGATCATCTTGGTGGCCTCCTGGCCTTGCACCAGCAGCTCCATGTCCTTCCTGTGCTGGGCACCCCAGATCTGGATGCAGCCCTGCAGGTGGGGTCTCACCTGAGCGGGGCAGAATCCCCTCCCTCACAGGGTGCTGCCCACCCTGCTTTGGAGGCAGCCCAGGACATGGTTGGTTTCTGGGCTGTGAGTACACATGTCCAGCCCCTTCTCCACCATCACGCCAAGTCTTTCTCAGTGCTGCTCTCCATCTGTCCATCCCCCAGCCTGGACTGATACTGGGGGGGGCCCTGAGCCAGGTTTAGCACCTTGCACTTGGTCTTGTTAAATCTCGTGGGATTGCCATGGGTTCAATACAGGGTGTTAAATTACCTGTTAAAATTACAAATTACCTTCTATTTTAATACGGGGCTTAAAGTAATTTTTAGGGAAAGTGTTTTGATAAAAAACCTTTTTTTAATAAAAAAAACCCCACACTGTAGTTAGGAGCAGGTGGAGAAGGTGACAGTGGACTGGTATTACCAAGTCTCAACAGCAATAAGGAAGAGGCAGCATTCTTATATTGCTAAAATAGTTCAAATGTAAGGTTTTTGTGTTAGAATGATTACATGGTACAGATTATTTATTTAGCTTGATTTGGATAGTACTAAGGTTTAATTTGGCATGTATTCAGGTTGTTGTAGATGATTAAAGTAAATCCAATGCAGCCGTAAACTGCAGTAGTCTCATACAAAAATAATTTGGATCCAGAATACAAAAAAATACTTAATGTGAGTGAGAAAATTGATTAAATAGTTACAACCAAAATTTCCAACTTTAATTAGCCTTTAGGTAGTTACTATTTTGCTGCATTCTTATTTTACATCATATCTCTTCACTGCTGCTTGCTTCAGTTTTGATTTTCTGATCAGTCCGAGATGGCCATCAAGCATCATACTTGATTGTGTGAGAGAGTGTGTGTGCATATACCTGTGTGAAAATATGTTTTTACATACCTTTATGTAATTGTTCCTCCCTTGGAATGGTAGAATGGATGGCATTACAACTTCTTCAGTACCTGAATCCTTGAGGTACAAAACCAAATGTTGCACACCAGTTTACAAAACCTGGACAAATAAACTTGTAATGATGCAACAGTTTTGACAAACTCATGTACTCACTGTGTGAGCTAAAGCTTGTAAAAAACATTGTTCCCAAAGGAGTGGAAATTTGCATGTGAGCTGTTATAATCTGTTTTCTCCCTTGGTCCCCAGAGCTGAAGAGGTCCCTGTACGCGTTGTTCTCACAGTTTGGTCATGTGGTCGACATTGTGGCTTTAAAGACCATGAAGATGAGAGGACAGGCATTTGTTATATTTAAAGAACTTGGATCATCTACCAATGCTTTGAGACAGCTACAAGGCTTTCCGTTTTATGGGAAACCAATGGTAAGTTATTTTGTAACCTTTGTAAAGAAGGAAAATACCCTGATGGTGTGATACAGTGTTTTGGTACTTGCACCTTGGGACTGTGCTCGCCTATGTAGTTGTTACCAAAGGATTACTTGGTGAGATCACATCCTGATGAGTATTTGCATTTGTGCAAGCTGGAAGGATGCTGAAGAGACTGCAGTTACAACACACACACTTTGAACTTAATATTTAAGATTTTTTAATGGGGGACTTTTTGTTTTTCTGTGCTAGATTAAAGTTTTTAAGGTCTTAAATACTTTCATTTTACTTATCATGTCTTTCATTGAACTGGTTAAATTAATTCTGTAATATTTTTGAAATTAGATTGGTTTCCAGTTACCTTATGTAGAGTAACATTAACTACTCATAGATTGGTAATGAATACCTAGAATGTGATGCTTCCTTTTTGAGGTAACAGTGAGAAGGGTGAAGATCTCCAGTTTGCTTTCCAGATGAGACCACTGATTTTTTTTTATTGATGGCTAGTTCTGCTTGACTGTAGATCACCAAACCAAGTAACTGTACCTCAGTATAACTTCAGTGAAGCAAATATAGTGCTGGTTGATAGAACATGATTTAGAACATGTATTTCATAACATTCAGAATGGCACAGTTGACCTGCTTTGTTCTTGCCTGCTTGGATAATTAGGCATCTCTTAATTCTGCAACTGTTGGTGAGGTGTAACAATACATGCAAACAGCCCACAGCTCAGCAGTGGATGGGTACAATTCTGCCTCTCAGCTCATGGCTTTGAGCACTGAAGAGAGCAGTTGTACTGCTGAGCCACAAGCTATTTGCCTTAACACCTTCAGATTCTCTAATTAAATCCTTAACGCAGAACTTTGCAAACTCAGTACACCATTTATCCTTAAGGAGTTTTGTGTTCAGTAGAACTCAATATGAAATAAAAGGATTGAGGCTTCATAAGCTTTCAAATGTACTTCCCTCTTTGAACATTGCCCGCAGCCTGTATACTCTAAGCACTAAACAAAAGCATTAAAAAAATCTTAAGCTGTTGTGTAGTTTTGTATTGAGGTAGTCTCTGATAGGAAAAACAATAGGATTGTGTGCATAAATAACAATGTTGCACACTGGTATAGTTATACCTGCATCTGCTTAACCTTCAGCCGTGGGGGGCCTTTGTCAAAAGAACAGCAGTATTTATGCAATCCTGTTGGGATTAAGGTGGATACTTGCCTTTTCTGTTTTAAGAAGTTTGGGTTTTGCTGAATTTACATTTCTGCAGAGATCTGAGAAATCACTGTCAAATTTTAACTCCCTTTAAAATGGGACTGAAAACTCATAGTTTTAATAGAAGCTAGTGCTGATTTTCTCAGATGGCCTCAGTGTAGCTCAAATGTATCTCTCTGTAGGTGCTACCTTCACAGATGTTAAAAAGATATTAGATAAATGGAGTTCCAATTTCAGTGAGCTAAAGTTAGTAATTTCCATATTAGGGGTTTTTTTTTAGATTTCTGTAATTGTGTTCAGAAAAAACGATGAGAATTATTTACTTCATAAGTGTACCTAAACTTTATAGCAATGTTTTTAATATAAAAGGTTTCTGCAAAAAAACAAGTGTAAGTACACAGTTAATGTAAGTGGTGCAAAATGTTCAGTATTATTAACTGCAGAATATCCTGTTTTTCTTTTTTCTTTTAAAAAGCGTATTCAGTATGCAAAAACAGACTCTGATATCATCTCTAAAATGCGTGGGACTTTTGCTGATAAGGAAAAAAGAAAGGAAAAAAAGAAAGCCAAAACTCTGGAACAGTCAGCAAACGCACCAAATAAAAAGGTTATCCAGGTAAGCTGCTTCTCTGTTCAGAAAAAAAAAACAAAAAACCCAAACAAACAAACAAACAACCCCCCCCCCCCCAAAAAAACAAACCAAAGAAAACCACAAAAAAATACCATTAAAAAAGAAACATACAAAAGCTATTCTAAATAATTTTTTAGGACTTGATGTTTTTGTTACTTTTGTTACTTTTCAATTCCCTAAATTGGGGTCCGTTGACTATTTAGAGCTCTTGAGAATTTACTAGAAGTTGAAGGAGAGGGGGCTGGTTATGTAGTCCTTGCTGTTCCTTTTTTTTTTTTTTCCTTTGCTATTACCAGATAAAAATAAAGATGTAGGGCAAAGGTACAACAAACCAAAGTAGAAACTAGCCGCTTAAGAAAAGGAAAAAAAGGAGAGTGTGCTTATCTTTAGTACTGGCTTCAATTGCTCAACCAGCTTTTCTCTTCAGTGTTTTAATTCCATGTTGCCTAATAAGGAGAGAAGAATGGTAAATGAGAACAAGAGAATTCATTTACCTCAGATATTAGATGCTCCATGTTAGATTATCAGGAGTTAGGTTGGAATTTATGTCCAGTAAAGGTTGGCCTGCCTAAAGTAACAACATTTAGTAGCTTTTGTGCTGGAGTGTAGCAGAAAACATCAAGGCACCTGAGCAGATCCCGCCAGTTTATATATTGGACATGATATTCTGTACTGTGGAATGTCCCTTTGGCCAGTTCTGGTCAGTTGTCCTGGCTCCCTCCTGGCTTCTTGTGCACCTACTCACTAGCAGAGCATGGGGAACTGGAAAGTCCTTGATACAAACAAGCACTGCTTATCAACAACCAAAACATCAGCTCGTTATCAGTGTTACTCTCATACTAAATTCAAAAACACTGTACTAAGAAGAAAATTAATTCTATCCCAGGTGAAACCAGGATAGCTGTCTAGGCCTTCATTTTCAAAACTACTTCCTCCCTATCTATTAAATGAAATTCTGTAATGTGGAGAAATATTTTACTCAGCCATTCGATTGATCAGGTAGTACTGATGTTATTTCTTTTGACTGCCTGGTTTTGGAGCTAAGCAAAATTCACACAATTTGTTCCCTTTGGGAAGTATCTCATAAGCACCAAATGTTCCTTGGATTGCAGCTCAAAAAAAATCTTTAACATATGTCTTGAATTGTAGAGAAACATGGTGATATGTGCCTGTTTGTTTCTAATGGAACACGTTTGTAAAACTATTTTGTATTTATTTGGTAGGGAGCAACACAGAATTCAGCCAGTGCCCCAGGGACTACACCACAGAATCAGGTAATGCTTTTTATTTTTAGCACTAAAAGCACTAATGTTTTTAATTGTTCTCTATGAATAATAATTTGTTACACATGGAAACTTGAGGATATATTTTACAGCTTTGTTTTTGTCCTATGAGACATTTGTCTAACAGTTACATGACAGTAAACAAACAGAACAAATCCCTTTTTTACTATATCTGGTTGACAGGAAATGAGAATCTGCAGTTTCTCATTACAGAAAACAGCACTATTACCAAATCATACTGGATTCTTAAATTTGGATTGTGCTTAGTATCAGTTGAATGATTCTTAATTTTTTTTTTCATTGCTAAGAAGTTCCCTTTAACTTACTTTGTTCTAGCAGCAGATAAAGAAAAGGAAGATGACACAGGATGCCAAAATAGCTGCCTAAAAGCTTTATTTCAGGAGTTTGGGGGTTCTTTGCTCACTTTTTCTTTTTTCTCACAAGTGTCTTATTTTCCAAAGGATTGTGTGGAGATGTAGGAACAACTCCCTACACTTCATTCATCTTGTCTGCTCAGAGACTTTCTAAAAGATTCATGTTAGAAGTGAAGTGGTAAAGAGCCAGGAGAGCAAGTACCATGGAAGAATATTTTTGCCTGCCCTGCATCTTTCTTGAGTGCTGCCATTGCATACATAATCAACAGGGGAAAAGGTCTTGCTCCCTGGATTTTCAGGCACAATATGTGTTATGTTAGTTTGCATCAAAGCACAACACTGAGTGTTTGGGTATTTCTTTGAACTTCAGAAGTTTATTTTCTAATGGCACTACTTGGAATATTTCCGTCAGTAGAAGGAGATTGTTCTGCTGAGACTTTTTATTTGGCACTGCTTTGAGAATGTTTGAAGTTGGGGTGTCCAGTTTATTTTTATATTTATAATGTACTTGATGACTTGAAGATTCCAGTATCAGCAAATGACTACTCAGCCTTGTCTGTGGTGGGTGGCTACAAATTCATATTAGCAAGGCAAATCTGTTACAAGACTAAAGCTCTAAATGGGTTTCTAATTAAGACATTTTAATTGAGCTCTGTAATAAAACCATGTGGATTTTGTAGGTTTTGGTTGATACTCAGTATTTTGGGTGTACTGCAGGTAAACAGGGCTTGGCTTCCCACTGCTTTCTGGAAGGATGTGAGTCCTTCATACATTCTACCACTGCCTTACAGGTGTCTTGAATAGCACTGCAGCCACTACTGTGGCACCTGGGTGCAGAGAGTACTGCAGTGTCAGCCCTTAACTAGTTGAGTTTAAATGTGACATCTAAGACAGTATGGTATTGTGATTTTTGTGGAAGTAGAACCTCTCAAATTAATATATCCATATAAAAGAATGAAGGGGCTCTGTCTACATATTGATAAAGGTGTGGTGAAGCCCAGATAGAATGTTACGAGCAAAACTAAAGAAATGTGAGTCTTGGTTCAAATAATCATGCAGACAGATGCAAAGGAACTGTATGCAACTATGTATAGTCTTCTGAGCTTTGATCTTCTGTTGTTGCAGGTGCCTGATAACCCACCAAACTATATCCTTTTCCTTAATAATTTGCCTGAGGAAACAAATGAGATGATGCTGTCCATGTTATTTAATCAGTAAGTTTTGAATAGAAATGATTTCTCCTTTGAATTCTTCTGGACCCTGTGTGTGTTTTCTCAGTTGGCAAGCTCACTTTTTAAAAATAAGAGTTTCTTCTGAAGATATTTCAGTTGTTTGTCTTACTGCCAAGGTTACAGATGTCAGTTCTGATGACTGGGTTCAGAAGGCAAATCCGATCTTTTTCATAGCTGGTTTGGATTGTGTAATTTATCTGCTATCAATTTGCACTGAATTTAAGCTGGTGACTGTAATACTAAAGTCCATAGGACTGCAGGAGCAGTTTTAAAACTAGTTAGATTGCTTCTGTATTTGTACAGCTCTGATTAAAGTGCATCCACATAATATTCCTTAATGGAGGCATAGTTCTAAGGATAGAACATGTAAAAACCCTTCAATTTAAATCTTTCATTAGCAATAACTATTGCACTAGTAGATGCTTCTGATAAGCTACTGAAGAGAGATGTATTATTGAGCTAAGAAGTATTTTTTGACTCTCACCTTATTTTAAAGGTTTCCTGGATTCAAGGAAGTACGTTTAGTGCCAGGGCGCCATGACATCGCATTCGTGGAGTTTGAAAATGAGAACCAAGCAGGGGCTGCTCGAGACGCTCTCCAAGGATTCAAGATCACTCCATCTCATGCCATGAAAATCACCTATGCGAAGAAATAACTGTATGCTCCTGTAAAGGAGTTCTGTGGATAGGTGTTTTTTTTTTTAAAACACTGTTACTCTGGTCAGCTAGCATGTTTGCTATTCTCTGCAGAAGGCATAAGACTCAAATAGAATTGCCACAATGACCAGGGCACATGTAAAATTTCCACAGCTCACCTGGATAGTAACTTTTTCTGTTGAAATACTAATTTTTATAAAATAAAATATAAATATGCTGTTTTCGAGCCATGTTTTTTCCTCAAGTCTGTCTCATTATTGATTAGCCTTGCAGGGCTTTATTCAATTTAAGAACTTTTAAGGTGATCCTTATTTCTCAGAAGTGAGTGCTAAAAATAGCTGTCTTTCCAGAGCAAAAGTATGATCAGGGATTCTGAATGCCAGCATATTCAGAATAAATACAGCATTCAACCTCATTATCAAGGGGACAGCTGTTTTTCACTTAGGAAATACAGCTTATCAGTAGTGTTTTTTCCCCCCAGGTATAGTTAGAAATTGATTACAGTTTAGCAGTAACGTGATTCAACTTGGTTTTGTCTTGGTGGCTGGCAGTAAAAGCAAGTCCTGAGAGGAAACATAAAAGTTTCAGGTTTTTAGCCAGGCTTTTCCAAAATACATGTCCTAATGCTTCTGGGTTTCTCAGGTTTGATTTACTTTATTTTTTTCTCATTTGTTAAAAACTTAATAGGTTTTGTGTGACATTAAATACATTGGATGCAGTGAAGTAATCAGATACAGTGTTGTGAGTTGTAAGTGTGCTAAATATTTCAGAAAAAAAAATCACTTTAAAAAGTTGTAGTGTTTTGTATCTGCATCATAAGCCACATTTATTTGCACAAGACTTAGAAAATTGAAGTTTCACCTGCTCCCAGAGTACATTGCAATATTACATCTCTTTCACAGTCATTTAAATTCTTTTTCATTCTTTTTGGTGATATCATGTATGTGTGATTTCACAAGTATTCTAATACTTGCAGATGAAAATCATTTCAATGTGCCTGTAAGAGCAAAAATGAGTTATTCCACCATAAACTTGGATTTTTCCTCCCGCAGTCATAAATTTAATAGATAATAATTATGCTGTCATTTCCTCCCTCTAGTTTGTGTGCACATGACTACCATTGCTTTTCACCTTTATTCACTTTAAGGGTTTGGAGCTGTCTGCAAAGGAAGTTAGGCACAACCTACAGGAGGCTGAAGGAAGGAGTAATGGGCTGGAAGGCTAGAGGAGAAGGTGGTGAGGTCAGCTGTGATGGGAGGGTGATGCTAGAAGTTGCATGCTGCACTTTCTTTTAGAAGAGTGTGGGATTTTTGATGACAGGTGGCAATTTCTGCTGTTCTATCTGGGAACTGAAAGCTGGTGCAGCCAGAAGCTCTTCAGGCCTCCTCATGAATGGGGAAACTGGTTCACTGGAGTGCAATTTGATAATTTCCAAACTTGCCCTTGGTTATTTCTAAATGCTAATCCAGACCAGCCTGCTGTAGCCTGACTGCTGTGCTGTTGTAAAGAGGTTGTAAAGGGGACCTTTTAAGTCAGCCTGTGGCACTGTTTAGTGTGGGACCTGCAAACTCTCAACGGAGTTCAGCTAGGTAATGAAAAGTGGAATGGTTGCTGTCCTGGCATGACCTCTGTGTTTTGCTCTGACTGCATCTCCCTGTGCAAGGGATCTTGCCTGTACAAGTATGCAGTGCTTGAATTCTTAGATTTAAAATTTTAATTCATCACTTGAAAAGTCTTTTTACTGCCTTGCAGCTCCCTAATAATTTGTTACATTGCATCCATCTGCTATTGTCCCAGTAGGTCCTTTTTGTAGACAGGAACAGGGGAATCTCTGCCACTGAGGGTTTTTGGTCCATAGAAGATTGTGCTTGTCAGCGAGCATTTGTGAAAATTAAGGACAGAAGGATTAAGAAGGATGTAATTTCATTTGCTTTTTACCAGGATCTGACTTAATTTTCATTCTCAGACTTTGCTTGAAGTATGATTTAGACTGTGGACAGTTCTAGGAGGGCTTAGAGTGTTTAAATAATACAGTTGCTAATTAAAACATTAATACAGAATGGCTTTGGGAGGAGATTCAGCTTTATGAGTCGGCCCTGAGGTTTTCCTCCTGCCTACAGCTCCTCTGGTGAGATGGAATGCTGCCCCAGCCCTTTCCTATTAGCCTGGTGTGTTTGTCCAGGTGTCTGCCTCTTCCATAAAAGATGGAGATTGCTGGACCTGGCACACACTCAGCAACTGCTACAGCAAAGAAAAGTTACTTTATTTGATGATTTTACTTTTGTGTCTCGGATTAATGTGTCTTCTCACAACTGGAATTTTTATGGAGAAGCTTACCAGCAAGAAGCTCTGTACTGATGATGACTGTGTCTGTCAGTAAATTTGCTTTAACTTTGAGAACAAAATAGTTTTAAAAATAATGGTGGGGGTGAACGGAAAACTACTTTGCTTGTTTAGCTCTGTCATATATTTTTCTTGTCAACTGGCTATGTAGAATGTCACATGCAGTTTTACCAAAAAATGGGTTTTTTAAAGAGACATTTTTCATTAAGTGAAAAGTGTACAGAGGGAATCTAGCTTTCAGTGCTGCAAATGCTTCTAAAGCTGTTATTTTGGCTACTGAAAATGGAAAAATGCACAGCACAAATTCTTGAAGACTTTAACTGTTTCAAGATAATCTACTTTTATATGTAGGAATAGTTTTACTACAAGGTCACGTGTGTTTATATTACTGTTAAAGTTTGTGTGTATTTGAATGCATCTACCCCATCCTTTTGTTGCCTTTTTTTCCCCAGACACCAATTCACTTGCCAGAGCAGAAGAGGATTATAACACTTCAGACTGCAGATTCGTTAATATTAAGAAGGGCCAGTTGATTTATGTTCACTCAAAACTAATGAATGAAAAAGACTCTGGGGAATTCTAGGCTGCAAATGTAAGAGCTGATTCTTGTGTATATGAACAAACCAGAAGTAGATTAACACACATTGCTGTCAAGAAATGGATGCAAATGCTGAGCTATTGTGGGGCTTAAAGCAGCAACTTAGTTTTAAAAGTGAACGTTTAAAGTGGTTGAGAAGACTTGAAGGGCTTTAATATTTTTCTTTTTTTTAATCAATAGCTATATAGTAATTATGAACCGAACCTTTACAGAATGGCTCAACAGTTTATTTCTGTGGCTGTTTATGAAAACAGTGGAGGAGAAAGCTTTTATCACAGGGGCCTTTAAAGTCTTAAATTTAAGGGAAGCAAATATAAAGACTGGCTGTGTTTACAAAAAAAATCCAGATAAACTATAAGCAGTATTCATTTACTCAAAAAAATGGATGCCTAGATCAGAACTTCTGTCAATGGTTTGTTTCATGTGCCAGCTGATTGGAACCTAGGAAATGTAAACCACTTTAAGAACACTACTGGTAACTCCTTTTGACTAAGTGATAAACCAGCTCAAAGCAGATGAGGATTGTTTTAAGATATCTCATTATACACCTCCTTCCTTGAAAGTTTATGGAGAACAGTAGAAGACTATATGGGGACAGTTGGTTATTTCCCTAGCAGTTCAGTGTCAGAACAACATGCCTATCAAGAAGCAAGTAAGACTGCTCCTACAAGAGTAAGGAATTTACAAAGGCCCAGCTGGCTACATAATTGTACTTGGCTATGTAATACTAATTTGCTGTAAAATTAAATCATTATTTTGGCAGTTGATAGTAAGCATATCACAGATGCTTAGCAATCCAATCTTTGGGCCTTTATACGGGCAAATAACCTCCATAAAATCCCTGACATAACCTCTGATACAGCAGACATTGTAAATGTTGCAATAAAGGCTTGATCCTTTAAGGTCATGTAAGTTTTACCCAAAGCTTTCTTTTTTAGATATTAAAGCCTGGATATTGTGCTGTAAACTTCAGTATACTAGGGCACCTTCAATTAATTGTATCTATAGGTAGATGCTGTCATATAGAACTTGTGATTACTGTGAGACCATGCTTGCTTTCTCATTACAAAGCTAATGGTGTGTCAAAAAACTGAGTTACAAGGGTTTTAGAAACACATTGGAATTCTGTGAATGTCGGTTGCATTTCTGAAAGAATGGTTGTCCCTGCACAATAGTGCATTTTACTCCAAAAAAATAATATTTTTACTAAATATTTGAAACACTTCACAGAGGAGTAGAAGAAGAAGGTCTTTTCTCAGAGGCCAGCATGGTTTGGCTTACAACTAACAACTTTCTGTGCTTGAAACCAATTTGAGTGTTAAGTTTAAAGTACTTGCCTTCATCCATCCTCAATATTTTTAGTTATATGCTGTTTTGCAGCATATGACAAAATACAATTAGTTTTTCCATCTTGAAATTATATCTGGAGTCTTCAATCCCAGGTCCAGATTATTAGATGGGTTTCATTAACACAGAGGAAATAAGTGAAAGGAAGACTTCTGTGTCATGTTAATAGTTGCAAGGATTTGCACGAGACAAGCTTTATTTGAGGAAATAATGCATCTTGGTTAAGTGATTGCTTTTCTTGACACTACATTAGGTTATTCTGAATTTGGCCCAGAAGCACTATGGCAATTAATTAGTCAAAGACCATGAAAGAACTGCTACATTATATTTTAAGCTCTTTTCTCAGTAATATGACAGCTAGTGTGCTGCATGGCAGGCTGAACTGGAAGTAGAGGTAGGTTAAAGCCATGTCTTAGCCTGAAGGCTGACTCAGTGCCCAGAATGGGACATTGTCAGGCTGCAGTGCTGAGCTTTAATTGGAAAGCCAGTGACACTGACTTCCAGTCCTTTCACCCTTCCTTCACATTCTTGCTATGCAGGAACATTGCAATGAAAACAAAGGGTGATACAGAGACATCTACTGATCTCAGCTTATTTTGCAAATGTGACTTCAAGGATCAGGCTCTTTGCTCACATTTAAAATAGTCTATAGCACATCTTGACCCATCTGTGTGCTTCCTGCTCCAGAAATAGACAAGACATTATATACCACCAAAAAATGAATAAAAACTACATATAAATGCCACTATTTATTAAATAGCACTGCCACTAAGTATATTTACCTGTATGTATGTATAAATGTATACATACAATTAAAATATATTAATTTGAGAATTAAGCCGACAATATAAGAAAACGTCCTAAAATGATACTATAATAGGATATCCTCTATCATCCTCACCCAAATTCTCTCTCAACTATACTGAACACAAACGACAACAGAAAAAATCCTTTTTTTACTTATTTTACCTAATGTCTCATGTGTTAGCCAAAACGAAGAGTTTGGCCAAAACTGTAACTTCTTCTTCTAAAACTATTATACTTTACTCCGATACAAAATACCAAACCGCCACCAAAAACCTCGTGCCAAAAAGACTCTCGCCACACCCCATCGGCAATTACCTCCGCCCCTGCCGTTGGATGGACCCAGCAATGAAAAAAGGCAGACTCGGAGGTCTCACGACAGAGTGCGAAATGCATCGAACAGTTTCCAAAAGGCGCCCACGGTATTATTCAAAGCTGTGGCTCGCTTACAGAGCAACACGAACGAAGCCTACAGACAAAAAGCCTGCGCGGTCGGGGCTGGGTTTTTCCCTCCTCCTTTCAGTGACTTTGGCAAGCACGCTCCTGGGGATTTCTGTGAACAGCCCTGGAAACCACTTTTGTTGTCTGAATGGCCTGACATCCTTCTTCTCCCACTTTCAAAGACAGGCTGCTGACCCAAAGTGCGGCCATGATGGAGCATTTCACGACTGAGGCCCACTCTCTTGTGGCCCATGAACAGCGCTCCAAAAGGAGGCCCTTGGAGCTCTCCTGGACCACAGCGCCTGCCAGCAGCAACCTCCCTCTGAGTGGGGCCTCTCAGAGCCAGCGAGCTCTCAAGTTTGCTGCACTGGCCAGATGACCGATCAACAATGGATCCTGGGCCAATAGCCCCACTCCTGGAGGCTCCAGTTGAACTACTTTTAAACTTGAGTGCTTTTAAGCTTTTAGGCACTGTTCCTTTGGATCCTTATCCTTTCTGTTCCTTTCTGTCCCTTCAGTCCTTCCTCTAGCAGGAAGTCTCTGCAGAGAGATTTGGACAGGCTGGATCATGGGCTGAGGCCATTTGTTTGAGGTTTAACAAGGTGAAGTGCCCCATCCTGCACTTGGGCCACAACATTCCCATGGATGGCTACAGGCTGGGGGCGGAGTGGCTGGAAAGCTGCCCAGCAGAAGGGGACCTGGGGGCGCTGGTTGGCATTGGCTGAATGTGAGCTTGTGCCCAGGTGGCCAAGAATGCCCATAGCATCCAGTCCTGGGATATGCTTTAGTGTTGGCTTTGGCCGTTTTAGCAGTCTCAGGTTATTTGGAGGTCTCTATAAAGGTCTTTTCCAATGGAAACAATTCTGCAATTCTAAACCTCCATTCCCTGTTTTGAGGGATGCAGTCTCAGAAAGAACCAAATTTGTGTTTTTAAGGAATTTAACATCTCCCTTTCCTTGAATATAATAGGAATCAGGCTTTAAATACTCTTGAAACACTTTTAATTCCTTGATCTTAAGCTGTGTGTTTGAATTGAGGAGCTTTTGTACAAAAAAAGGTTGGACCATGGGATAAATGCAGGCAATTCAGCTGCAATGGCACTTGTTTTATCTGCTTTTCTGCTTCCTTTCCCCATGGGTGGCAGATTTGGAAGTATTTGTCTTGTACTTTGACTTCTGGGTCAGACTTGCTCATGAATGTGTTGTAAATTCTTACCTACCCCTTTCTACTGAAAAATGCTTGCAGACTGGGAATTGCTAGAGAAAAGGCTTACAAACCAGTTCCCAGTATGATTAGTCCAGTGTCCCTCCTTAAGTCCAGGTATGCTTGTATTAAAAAGGAGCAAACTATTCTAACTCACTCTCCCCCTTCCCTCCCTCCTTTTTTTTTTTTTCCTTGTAGCTCTTGGGGCAAGTTCTGTGTGCCATTCCAACTCTTTGTTATCAAAAGTATGAAGTGATGTGGCTGCTGTAGCAGCAGCCCGAGTTCAGTGGGAACAACTCCAAAGCACTGGGTCTCACAGCAGTGGGCACAGTGGGAGACTTGCCTCTGCTGCCATGGCCATCCAGCCATGGGGAGAGCAGCTGCTGGGGCTTCCCCGATTCTGGCAACAGCAGTCTGCCTCCAGCATGTGGACTGTATGGCCATGATTTTGACACAATGTGGAAAATGTATCCTTTGAATGTATTTTGATGGTGTCTGACATCACCTGACTGGAGCAGTTTGGTAGGCAGGATGCCCTGTGGGCAGTGCCATGGCAGGGATCAGTGGCTAGCACTCGCACTGTCAGTGTTATTTTTCCAGGCAGGCTCCCAGTCTAGATGTGTGGGAAGGCACCAGCAGCTGTATCAGCCCAGCGAGCAGCAGCACATGGAGGAGACCCTCATCTGCAAAGAGCCCGTCACCCCCTTTGCTGCCCCCATGGCAGCGCAAGATGATTCCGCCGCAGGTGAAGGGCTGCAGCAGCCTGGAGACTCCTTCAGCCAGGACTTGTTGCAATCCCGTTGCTGCAGCTGTGCCTGGAGACTCCTTCAGCCAGGACTTGTTGCAATCCCGTTGCTGCAGCTGTGCCTGGAGGATGTTGGCCTGCAGCGGTGCAGTTGATGCCCAGGAATGCTGCTCAGCCCAGAGAGGCAGAGTGTGTACAAAAGTTGCATTCAAAGCACTGATCGCGAGACACCGGAGCCACTGGCAAGTGCAGCAGCTCTTCTTCATTCTGTGCAGGTGAGAGCCCAGCCTTGAAGCCTGTCCCTGGGAGCAGGGAAACGCTCTTGAGTATACTTTTGAATTTTCAGGGACAGTCAAATTGAGAATTGTTGTGAGGCAGATATTCTACTGTTGGGTTTTGGTGTGTCTGCAGGGAAGAAAGCAGGAATAAACCCCTGCCACAATGAAGGAGAACTTTGCATGGCCAATTTACACCCTACATATAAACTGATCATATCAGCCCACTGAATACTAATGAAGAGTACAAAGCTTCTTTGAATAGATAGGAGAGATGAGACTTGAACAAATAATTTTACAGATACGAAAAAAGGGATCAGACACACGAGTCCCATGGCTCAGGCATAGTTTTGCCAAATCAAGCAGGATTAGTTTTATCCGCTCTGTTTAGAATAACCTGCCTGGGCTATTTCCATTAAGAAAATTTTGAATTGTCAAGAACTGCCATGATCAGAAATGTTTTGAAACAGATCGTGTTTATGTTGGATTTGAGTGTCTCTGCAATAAGAGAGCAGGAAATAAACCCTTGGAAGAAAGAAGCAGAGCAAAAGTGGAATGTTTGGATGGTCAATTTGTTCCCTACAGCTCTCCAGCTGAATCCTGGGGTCCTCTAGTGGGGAGTGCAGAGCTTCTTTTACATCTACCGCCTGGTGCCATTGTTTGTGTCCCACCACTTAGTTTGATGTGAAGAGAAATAAAGAAAATCCCACACCAACAAGCTGCAACCCAGAACTGAGTGGGAATTACAGAAATAAAGGCCTTGAAAAGTAGCTTTGGAAAGGGTCTACTTCCTAGACAGTGTGAAACCCTCAGGCCTGGCCTGGCTGGGCTTAGGGCTGGCTGCCCTTGGGAATGGAAAGGGAGGGACTTGGGGTGGGGTTTTGCAGCCATGGAAATGAGCAAACCATGGGCCATTGCATCACAAAGGGGCAGCCCCACGCTGGGATTGTGATGGTTGTGGTTGACACAGCCACAGCGGCAGGAGACGCGTCTGGCTCTGCCTCTCTGTGCCGAGCGCTGGCGATTGGAGTCACCCAACCTTGTTCTAAGGCTGGGTACCAAGCTCCTGTCGCTGTCACCTTTGAGAGTGTTCCCAAATTCAAACCCAGATACTTCTGCGAGACAGAAGCACGGGTTTGAAGATGGATTCCACTGGAAAAGGAAAGACCACTGAAGGAAAAGGTGAGGATAGAAAGGAGCTGAAAGGCTGAAGCCAAATGGAAAAGAATCCCACCAGATTTCAGGGAAAACTGGTCCAGCCAGTGCTGGCTCTGTGTCAGAGTAGGTGGCTGACAGCTACAGATGATCCTGCAAGGACACCCATGGCATCACAACATTCTCTCATTAGTTTACTCTGCTTTCTCCTTTTTGAGAGTAGCCAAGTCAGTCATACTGTCAGCCAGGAACAGGGACTCTGGCCACAGCTGACCACAAATTGGACAGGGTCATGAGATGCAAATCCTGTTTCTTTCTTTGCCCTCAGTGTTGGGTCTCACGACAGATAAATTTCCCATTCTTCCTCTGCTTGCTGATCGGGTCCAACCCTGAGGATGGTATTACGGTGCTATACAAACACCAATAAGGCCTGCCTGCCTGCTGAGAGGTCTTTGTGGTTTGCAGAACTAGCAGTCACAGCTGTGTGGGTCTTTCCTGGAGATTTCCAGAAGGCCAGCGTCAAAGAAGGAATCTTTCTTCCCCTCTTATCATTGGAGCCTTCCACCTTTCCCTTCAGACTTGCTAACTCAACAGTGTTGAGGGGAATTAAACCTCAGCTAGTTCCATGAAAAAGAAAAGCAAAGAAATTTTCTCAGTACTTAAAAATCATTCCCCTCGAGTGGCACACCCATTAGATGTGTTGATGATAAAGGTGGGAGTTCACCTAACTCGCTTCTTCCCTTGTGAGCATGGTTTAGCCTCACACAGAGGTGAGGTGGGAGCTGGGCCCATCTCTGGTGGGAGGAGGGGTCTTGTGCCAGCCTGGAGAGCCTGTGCACATTCCCAGGGAACAGTTGTGCCCTGCCTGTGCCCCCTGCAATGAGCTGTGCTGCTCCCAGTGCCCCGTGGAGTTGTACTGCTGCTCAGCTGTGAGGCAGGGAGAGGAGCAGGAGGGTGCATGTGCAGCTGAGCCATTCCTGGAAAGCACAGGGCTCTGGGCTCCCTGCTGACCTGGGGCAGCCCAGAGAGCCAGGCTCTTCCTGTGGTAGCTCTGTGGAAGTGAGTCAGGGCTTTCCCCTGGCCTGCCTCAACTGTCTGCCGACGGGAGTATGTTTGCCTGTGCAGCTCTTTAGAAGTTTCCAGGAAGTGTGTCCCATGAAATATGGAGCTGTAGATGCTTTAGGTTTGCATTGCGGCCTCTGTTACAATTTGTATCTCCACTTTGCAGGCCTGACTGGCTATCCTCTTGCCAGGAGGTTTTCCCATGCAAATCCCTCTATGCTCCTTCCCTCCAAGCCGTTGCCTCCCATCCAAAAGAGCTCTCCTTCCACCATGCCAAGCCAAATATGCAGCAGAGAGCAGGAGAATGGGAAAAATGGCAGCGGCCGTGATGAGGGCAGGATAAAAATACAGGAGCTGAGTTCAGAGGGTAAAGGACATAAGGTAAGGCGACCAAGCTAAGTCCTTTGTAAACTTTCCCTTTATGTGCTGTAGACAGAACTGTGAGAACTTTTCCATGTCAGGAACATGAAGTTCACTGAAGTTTGAACAGGTCCAGATTTGGATCTTTCGCTATGCCAGAAATAATGGGATAGGAAGGAAGGGTGTGCATCTGCCCCCACTGCCTCCACCCCCCTTCCTGGCCATGGCATGGGGGCCCTGGAGGAACTTGGGCAGGCAGAGACCTTGCAGAGAGCAGCAGGGCAGGGAGCTCTGCTGAACTTCCTAAATGCCACTGAGCCTGAGATGATGGAAGTGTGGGAGCTGGAGAGCAGCGAGCATCCCCAGAGCTCAGCAGCATCTGGGCTCAAAGGCTGCTGGGGAACTGTAGGAGGGAAGGGCAGCAGCAGAAGAAATGAGGGGCTTGAGAAAAGCAGGTTTTGACATCCTGCAGAATGGCTTTGTGGGAATTGGCTGGAGATCAGCACTGGCGGTTAGGCACTTAAGGGGCAGGGAGAGAATAGTGATCTAAACCCACTCCCATGGCATCCAAATGGCCAGTGGAGGCAGTGGCAGCCCAGAACATCTGGATGCCCAACATGTGGGTGCCTGCTGGGAATGCAGCTGCACTTGCAGAGAACTGAGCACAAGGGGAGAGGTGGCAAATCTGGGACATGGTCTCTCCCTCACCACCTCCCTTTCCATTCCCCATCCCAGTCCAAGCTCCACAATCAGTTTGACTTTTCCTGCCAGGTCCCAGTTGAGGGCATATCTAAATGTCTTGAGGCAAGAATGGGGACAAGGTTGGATGCTTGATCTGAGCACTGTGTTCTACTCTTTCCAGGCTTCCTTGCTGTATTCCATTGGTGGGGATATGAAGAAGGGGTCATTGGGACTGCCTTTGATCCCCCCTATACACAAGGCAGGAAGTCCCACTGTTGACAGTGCTGCAGGGTCCCTGCCAAGCTCTCCACAGCTGAATTTCCAGGAGTCCCAGGAGATGAGGTAAGCCAAGGTATCTGCTGCTCCAGTGTGCTGTTCATCTCTCTCTTCCCATCTTTCGTGGTCATTTTCCACAGTCAGCTGTCCGATGTACGTAGGCAAACCTCTGTGTATTCACCATTTTGCCCATCCATGATGATCCATTACAATGTCAAACCAAACACCATATGCCCCAAGAGCAGAGGTGGTGGTGGGGAAGAGGAGACAGGGCTTGAAAGCACCTCAAGATGGGTCCTCTGCTGGACTTGGCTATTGCTTCCCTCTGTAACGGTTGTGGTGTCACTTGGCAACTGTATTGCACGGGTCTGGATCCTGCAGATCTTTGAATGCTGTGATCCTTGACTGTCAACTTCTGGAACCAGGAGAATATGTTTGGGCAAATATTGCCTACTGGAGACGTGTCTGCAAATTGCAGTCCTGTTCTTTTCCTTTTGACATGGCGTGGAAGAGTTCATGTGCAAGCACTTCCTTTGTTGTGAAGAGAAATTTATTCAACCAACAAAACCCAACCCAGAACCGAGTAGGTGTTACAAAAACAATGACCATAAAAAATAGGATTCGAAAGCATTTACTTCCAAAGTGTAACTGTCAAATTCTGGAGACTACAATGAGTTGCAAACTCTTTGGAAGCAATTGGATCCCAAAGTAATCATCTGGTATTATTGCTCCATGCCAGTGCCTCCAGTGTGGAATGAGATCCAGAAAAATTTTGAGCTATAGATGTATAATCCAATCAATTTTTGATGATTAGGTCTGGGCTTAAAATTAAAGAGGGCAAGTTGCTAGAGAAGAGGCATAGGACTGTACCTGATGGAACGTTATTGGCTTGGATATGTGTGAGAAAATGTAGCTATCAAGTTTATCCCAATGATAGCAATAGACAGAGTCACAGCAGTATCATTGCAATTGAAAATATTCAGTAGGGCTTTTAAAGTGCAATCTGAATATCCTTCCCTAGCAGCAGAGTTGGAAAAAACCCTTTTTGTTCTGGAAAGAGCCAGGAGGTGTAAGATCATTCTCAGGAGACAGCAGTGCTCTGACCACATGTAGCACGAGGCTGTCAGCAGAGTAAGGCACGAGCAGGCAAAGTCAAGCTCCGGCAGCAGTACAAAAGTAGCTGCCCTGCATACAGACTCGTGTCTCAGCTCAGCAGCTCTTGCTGCTTCAGAGAGGCTGTTGGAGCCACTTGGCTCCAAAAGGAGAGGCAGCAGAGTTGGGGAGTTGTGATACAAGTTGAAGAATGACTGCTGTGTTTCAGCCAGAGCTGGGCCAGCTCTGTGTGACTCCCGCAACAGAAAGCCAAAAAACAATTAATCAGCTTTGCATTTTGTTGTGTTGATGTGTTGCATTTCCTCCTTCACCAGAGTGACCATGTTAAGCAGGTTTGCCTCCTTTCATGATGTGCCCATTCCGTCCCTTCTCTTTCTACCTCCTCATATGTTCTTTTGTCCTCTATTTTTTTGAAGGCAAAGATCCAGCAGCAGAATCAAAGACAAGAACTCTGAGGATGCAGGTAGGTACAGGAGATGTCTGTCCTAAAATGACAGTTGTCATCTTGACTCAGAGGTGACATTTGGAAAACTTGGTTAAAATCCATTCTTTTCAAAATTGCCTTAAATTAATTTCAATTCCTTGATGGGCTCAGTGGACTCTCCCAGAGCCCACTCACTGGGAGTCTGCTGTGGTGGTGCAATGAAAATTCTTCCACTTTGCAGGCGAGATTAGGTTCATTTCTTCCAAGTCTTTCCGGCCACGTCCCTCTTCGCTGCTTCCCTCCCAGCCGTTGCCTCCCATCCGGGGCAGCTCTACTTCTTCTCACACAAATGAAATGTACGGCATGGAGAAAGAGAACAAGAAAAATGTCACTGGCTATGATGGTGAGAGTAGAAAACACCAGGAGCAGAGTTCAGAAGGAAAAAATTATGAGGTAAGGAGATCAAGTTAAGACCCATGCAGTAGATTTTCAGTTTATTGGCTGTAGGCTGAGCTTGGAGACCTTTTCCTGTGGTGTGATCCTAGGGAAGCAGCTGAATTGAGGAAAAGCTCAGCTGGACACTGTGCTTCAGGCTGTCTTTGCAATGGATGTGTAGTGCAGACTTCACATCCTCAGCGTAGATCAATAGCAGGAGAGGTCTTTGAATGGTTTCTGGGCCCTGACATGGCTCCTCTTCTGTCTTATGGCTGAGAAAACACCAACAAGCAGTCAGAGCAGCTACATTTGTCCAAGCTGGAGAAACTATCCATCTAGATTTAGTAAACTATGGGTATCTGTGAACCATCTCTAGGTCTTAGTGGTGTTTTCTGTCAGCTGTGTCTGATTTGGAAGGAAAAAGGCGTTTGCTGGAACAGGCAGTCCAGCAAAGTCAGTTCCAGGTTGTCTCAGCTTTTGAGTTCTGAGAACCACACCCTCTGTACAGCTGTCTCTGCTGCTATTTCTAGACTTCATCAGCTTCTAGGCAGCTGTGTGCTCTGGCATAGCTTTGTCCAAAGGGAAGGGGTGGGAGGTGGCCATGGGGAGAGCAGCCCAGAGCCCAGACCCACGATTGCCTTTGCAGCAGGGCCAGGACCTGCACTTGTTCTGGGTTTGTGGTGAGCTGAAGGAAGAGGCAGATGAACGACCGCTTTGGAAAAAAAAAAGTCCAATCAAAAACTTGGGTACTTGATTTCAGCTTTGCTGAGATAGGGCGCAAAGTATCTCTGACACAAACTGACCCTTTCAGTGAAGTTTGAACAAGTCCAGATTCAGCTCTTTAGCTCTGCCAGAAATAATGGGATATGAAGGAAGGGTGTGCATCTGCCCCCACTGCCTCCAGCCCCCTTCCTGGCCATGGCATGGGGGCCCTGGAGGAACTTGGGCAGGCAGAGACCTTGCAGAGAGCAGCAGGGCAGGGAGCTCTGCTGAACTTCCTAAATGCCACTGAGCCTGAGATGATGGAAGTGTGGGAGCTGGAGAGCAGCAAGCATCCCCAGAGCTCAGCAGCCTCTGGGCTCAAAGGCTGCTGGGGAACTGTAGGAGGGAAGGGCAGCAGCAGAGAAATGAGGGGCTTGAGAAAAGCAGGTTTTGACATCCTGCAGAATGGCTTTGTGGGAATTGGCTGGAGATCAGCCATTATGGTTAGGTACCTTTAGGGCAGGGATAGAATAGTGATCTAAACCCACTCCCATGCCATCCAAAAGGCCAGTGGAGGCAGTGGCAGCCCAGAACATCCTGATAGGAGGTACGTGGATGCCTGCTGGGAATGCAGCCACACTTGCAGAAAACTGACCACAAGGGGAGAGGTGGCAAATCTGGGACATGGTCTCTCCGTCACCACCTCCCTTTCCTAGGTCACCTTTCCCTGTCCTAGTCCAAGATGCTCCATAAGTCTGACCTTTCCTGCCAGGACCCAATCAAATGCATGGTGAAGTGTCTTTAGGCAGGAATTGGGGCCAGACTGGATGCTTGATCCAAGCACCGTGTTCTGCTCTTTCCAGAGTATGCTGTATTCCATCGGTGTGGATATGAAGAAGGGGTCATTGGGACTGCCTTTGATCCCCCCTATACGCAAGGCAGGAAGTCCCCCTGTTGACAGTGCTGCAGGGTCCCTGCCAAGCTCTCTGCAGTTGAATTTCCAGGAGTCCCAGGAGATGAGGTAAGCCAAGTTGCCTTCTGCTCCAGTGCACTGCTCACCTCACTCTTCACGGCTCATGAGGTTTTTTGCGCAGTCAGCTGTCCGATGTATGTAGGCAAACCTCTGTGTATTCACCATTTTGCCCATCCATGATGATCCATTACAATGTCAAACCAAACACCATATGCCCCAAGAGCAGAGGTGGTGGTGAGGAAGAGGAGACAGGGCTTGAAAGCACCTCAGGATGGGTCCTCTGCTGGACTTGGCTATTGCTTCCCTCTGTAACGGTTGTGGTGTCACTTGGCAACTGTATTGCATGGGTCTGGATCCTGCAGATCTTTGAATGCTGTGATCCTTGACTGTCAACTTCTGGAACCAGGAGAATATGTTTGGGCAAATATTGCCTACTGGAGACGTGTCTGCAAATTCAGGTGTTGCTTCAGCAATCATCAGGTGTAAATTCACTGTGCCTGGGCCTCCACTGTGAAATGAGATCCCCGATAAATGTTGGGGTATAGATGTAAAATCGATTGATATTTAATATTTGTTCTGGGCTTCAAATCAAAGAAGGCAAGGTGCTAGAGAAGAGGCACAGGACTGTACCTGATGGAAAGTTATTGGCTTGGATATGTGTGAGAAAATGTAGCTGTCATTCTTATCCCAATGGCAACACTAAACACGGAGTCATAGCAGTATCATTCCAATTGAAAATCTTCGGTAGGGCTTTTAAAGTGCAATCTGAATATCCTTCCCTAGCAGCTGAGTTGGAAAAAACCCTTTTTGTTCTGGAAAGAGCCAGGAGGTGTAAGATCATTCTCAGGAGACAGCAGTGCTCTGACCACATGTAGCACGAGGCTGTCATCAGAGTAAGGCACGAGCAGGCAAAGTCAAGCTTTGGCCGCAGTACAAAAGTAGCTGCCCTGCATACAGACTCGTGTCTCAGCTCAGCAGCTCTTGCTGCTTCAGAGAGGCTGTTGGAGCCACTTGGCTCCAAACGGAGAGGCAGCAGAGTTGGGAAGCTGTGATGCAAGTTGAAGAATGACTGCTGTGTTTCAGCCAGAGCTTGGCCAGCTCTGTGTGACTCCAGCAACAGAAAGCCTAAAGACAATTAATCAGCTTTGCGTTTTGTTGTGTTGATGTGTTGCATTTCCTCCTTCACCAGAGTGACCATGCTAAGCAGGTGTGCCTCCTTTCATGATGTGCCCATTCCGTCCCTTCTCTTTCTACCTCCTCATATGTTCTTTTGTCCTCCATTTTCTCAAGGACAAGATCCAACAGCAGAGGCCAAGACAGGAACTCTGAAGATGCAGGTAGATACAGGAGATGTTTGTCCTAAAATGACTACTCTAGTCTTGACTCAGAAATTACATTTGGAAAACTTGGTTAAAACAGATTCTTTCCAAAAGTTTTTACAATTAATTTCAATTCCTTGATGGGCTCAGTGGACTCTCCCACAGCCCACTCATTGGGAGTGTGCTCTGGTGGTGCAGTGAAAATTCCTTCAGTGTGAAGTGTTGGGTGGTACCTTGGGGCCCTGGAAATGCAGCACAGGAAAAGGAAACATTCCTCTCCATCCTGATCATGGCTTTTATATCCCTGCAGCCTTTCTAGTGTCACAATCAGTAGGGGAAAAGAAGGCATTTAGCAAAATATGAGAAATGTTCCAACTCCTTCCTCCTGCCCTTGGGGGAGAAAACCTTTCCTTGGGGCAGTTTCTGAGCTGAAGCCTTTGAGATCTGAAGGAGATTCATGGACATTGCCTGGTTTTGCCCTGGTAGAATCAGGGAAACCTCCTATGACAGAAAATCCTTTGGAATTTTCCAATGAACGAGAAGGAGACTGCCAAATGGATGCAGCCTATGCAGGGTCTGAGTTTGACATCCTCTGACAGCACAAGCCGAAAGCCACCTAGGGCAGGTTCATGATGTCAAATCTCTTCCCCGGCTCTCTCTGCCTGTGTCAGTGTTGCAGGCTGAGGCTGGTGGAGGAGATGCCTTCTGCCTTGTCCTCCCTCCCTGCCTTGCCTGATCCTTGACAAGCAGCACTGTGCCAGACAAACTGCGGCCTCTGGTGCATCTGGGTCAGCCAATGCTTTCAAGATGAAAGCCTCAATGACACTGTTGTTGTTCCTTTGCCATCTCTGGGTGTGTAATGATAGGAGAGGTGAGACTTGAAGAAATAATTCGGCTGATGCAGAAAAAGGGATCAGACCCCCATGTCCCTTTTCTCAGGGTTAGTTCTGCCAAATCCTGGGCACAGCCACTTTGGAATGACTCCTTAATGGCTGATATGTATCTGGAATGCCTAATGCAGCTAGGGTGTAATACTGCTCAGTAAGGTGATGTTTTTGCTGGATTCATTCTGGACTAGAAATTACCTATCTCATTAAACCTTACCTGCCTCACTATTCTTACTGACCCCAGCATTCTACAGGGTGAAGAAACCCAGTCTTAAGACACTTGTACTGCTTGGCTGCCATATGATTTTATCCTCTGTGAAACCATGTAAAGAATTAGTTCTCTTAGTTCTAACAGCTCTCTTGGAGAGTGTTTCAGAATGACCTGCCCTCTAGTCTTTCCACTGAGAAAATTTTGAATTGACAGTATTAGCCAAGATCAGAAATATTTTGTGGCCAGTCATATTTATGTTGGGTTTGGGTGTCTCAGCTGAAAAGAAAGCAGGGAATAAAGCCCTGGAACCCATAAGTAGAGCAAAAGTGGAACTTTTGGATGACTGCTTTGTTCCCTACAAACACTGGCTCGCTGAATACTGGGCACATCTAAAGGAGAAAGCAAAGCTTCTTTTCCGTCTAACACCTGGTGCCATTGTTTGTGTCCCAGCACTTCCTTTGTTGGAAAGAGTAAGAGAAAAATCCCAAAAGTGCAAAACTCAACCTAGGATTGAGTGGGACCTAGAGAAACAGAGGCCTTGAAAACTACTTTTGAAAACAATCCTTCCTAGACAGAATCCCATTCTAGAGACCACTGTGAATTTGCAACTGTTTGGAAGGAAAGGGATCCTGTAGTAGTGGGGAGGCAACAGGCAACACATAAAGGAGTAGAACCCATCTCTCCTGGCTTGCCAGCTCCATATTGTTCAGAGAAATTAAACAGATGCTAGTTTCATGAAAAATAAAAAAAACAAGCAGTCTTTTCAGTAACTAAAATGTGCTTTGAATTCCTCACCCATTAGATGGGTTGATTGTAAAGGCATGAGTTGAATTAACTGGCTTCTTCTCTTGTACCTGAATTACAGCTTCTTCTGAGCCTACAACAAAAGCCCAGAGGAAGAAGGGAAAGAGCTCTTGGTGCAAGATAGGACCTGGGATGCCTCTGTTCCCAAGCAAACTGGCAGACCTGTTTGGCTTGGAGACCTATGTGCCGAAGGCTGCCCCTGGGAATGGAGGTCTCGGCTCCCGGCCGGCTCAGGGGGCCTTGGCCCAGGAGCTGCGGAGCAGCGCTGGCCCCAGGGTCACTGCCAGGGAGGACAGGGTGAAGGCTGAGCATGGCTCAGCCTCACACAGAGGTAAGGGGGGAGCTGGGCCCATCTCTGGTGGGAGGAATGGTCTTGTGCCAGCCGGAGAGCCTGTGCACATTCCCAGGGAACAGTTGTGCCCAGCATGTGCCTCCTACAATGAGCTGTGCTGCTCCCAGTGCCCCATGGAGCTGTAGGGCTGCTCAGCTGTGGGGCAGGGAGAGGAAACAGAGGGTGCATCTCATACAGTTAGAATGAAAATCCTTGGGGGAGATGCATGATCTAGTGTTAAGAACACAGTTCACATTTGGGTAACACTCCCTCAATACTAAGCTTTTCTTTGAATGTCCTCTAAAATATTCCAACAAAGGGAAGAAAATGTTGATCTAAAGGCATGCAGGATTTAGAACACGGGGCTTCTTTCAGGACCCAGAAAGAAGATGTTTACTAGAATCAGCAGGAATAAGGGCAGATAAGAATCTCTATCAAGAGCAATCTCCATCTCTGCCCTTCTCTATCAAACACAGAGGCTCTCCAGCATCCAGGGGCTGTGGCCTTCATCATGCAGCAGGTTTCAGTCTGCTGGCCAACAGAGTAATGTCATGGCTGCTGCCAGTAGCCCATGCCTTGGGAGAGGGTTGAGGCATATGGACCTTGCTGCTCTCCATCCCAGTCACTGCGTCTTATGGGAGCTCTGCAACCTGGAAGCTCTCTGGCCTGTTGCCCAGCACGGCATTTTTGGGGACTTGAAGTTTGCCAGATATTTACAAGAACCTTTGCTTCCTTTACCAGGCCTCCCACTGAGCCAGGCCAAGGAGATGGATCATCCCACCAGTCCTGGTCTTACCAGTGATAAAGAGCTGAGGGACGTCTTTGGAAATGTAAGGGATGAGGACAGGGATGAGCAGACTTCCTTTCCAGTGGCTATTTAGTACTTGGCCCAAAATGTCACTGAAAATCATAATCTTCACCTCCTGGGGGATGAGGATAGGGATTCTCTTGGGAATATATTTGACAGCTACAGAGCAATCGCTTGGCTATTTCCAGTGGTGCCAATGCCACTGGTTTGGAGATGGTGCTAAGGTCATGCCAGAAGCATTCTTTAGGTGCAAATGCTCTTTTAGAGAAGTTCTGAATGGCAGAGCAAGCTACACATCAGTGAACGTGGGCAAAGTGCACCCTCAAAAGCAGAGAAGCAATGATGGTAATGCTGAGTGTAAGCAAGGCTGCAAAATAAAATGGGAGAGCTTGACTTTTCCTGGTTACCTTTGTGGCTGTATCTCACAGCCCTCTCATTCTCAATTTTTCTGCTCATTAACATCAGTGTTTCTGCAACTTGTTTTCACATGACTCCTCCTTTTGGTCTCGTGGTCTCAGAGACCAAGTCCTTTAGAGTCCTTCAGAGCTGAGTCCTTCAGAAGGCAGGAAGTGAGAAACAGCAGCAATTCCTGGCCATGAGTGTTAAGCAACAGCTAATTACTCCTCCTTGCTGGGCATTGCACATGGTTTTTATTCTCCTGCCATGGCCTGTAGGAACTGAACTGCCTGCTCACTGGCCATGTGAGCTCTCCCTCTGTCTTGGGGCATTCCTCTGACTTTCATGCTTCAAGCAGGGCTTCCTGACATAGGCTGCAGTTGCAGCAGTAGAAGGTTGTGGTACTGAAGTGTTCCACCTCACTGTGTGTAATTGCCAAGCTGAGGACAGGAGACATTCCTCTGAAACTATTGGAATGCATATGGAGCTACAGTAAAGCCTATGGCACTCTATGGACTCTGTGCTCCTGATGAGATGTTGTGTCTGCTTTGTGTGTCTCTGCTTACAGTCTGTGATGTATTTGCATTGCAACTAGATCCGTGCTGCTTTGTGGAAGTTGGCTGAAGAGAACTTAGAGCCGAAGGACATAGAGCATTTGATGGAAGAGATGAAGAAAAGTAGACAAAAGGAAAGCTTCTTGCAGCTTCTTCCTGACACAGTTGAGCCCAGGGATGCAGCTGAAGCAAGTAAGTGGTGGCTACACTTGTGGTGGTCCTTTTTGACCACTTGCTTGCCCTTTGCACATTGCTGCAATCAGATTGGGGGCCTGTTTGGCTTGCATCTGAGTGGAAGCTTGCATAGGATTTATTTCTGTTTCCCAAAGAAAAATATAGAGGCATGAAGTGTCTTGCCCATGGCCTCACTGAGTCACTAGCAGAATATATCAGCTTCCCACCTTCACCTCTAAAGTCTTGCAGAGTAGAAAATTCTGTCTAGCAAAGTACACTGGGGCTTCAGACTTTCTTCTGGAGAGCAGCCTCCGGGGAAGCTGAGTCCAAAAGAATGCTTTTCAACCAGGCTGCAACCTGGAAGAAACAAAATTCAATGCCTTCGAATGAAAACACCAGAGATGAAGATGTCCCTGCTCACAGGGGTTGGACTAAATGGCGCTTGAAGGTGCCTTCCAAACCAAACTCTTCTCAGATTCTGTGATTCTCTGATCATTGGCCCATCTTAGTGCTATACTTGGTATTAAGTGGTATATCATTGTTATACTTGGAGTTCTTTGGGATAACAAAGAGATGTTACCCACCTCCAGCAAGTTTCCTGGCCCTTTCCATCGTCACCTTATCCAGCAACCTCCACTTACAAGCTCCTCTTTGGTCCCTGCAGCCTTTAGCCTACCACCTGTCAGTGGCACAGCTTCTAGAGTGCAGAGAAAACCCCCTGGTAGTGCCTTGAAGAAGAAGGTCTTGAGGAAGCAGGACAACGTGCCCTTACTGCCCAATAAGCCCATCATCCATGGGGATGGCAGCTTCCCACGCAACTCCTCAGGTAAGCCTGCTCCGTGGCAGCTTTTTCCTGCACGGGTTTGTCCATGCACAAGGAGCACAAACTGCCTCCTGCCTGAGCCAGCGCAGCTGGCATCTTGAGTCCAGACCCTGCCCTGAGAATGAACAGCAAATCTACTTTTGAGTTACTCCAGGCTGGTAGAAGTGCAGTTCTTAGAGATCCATTGGAAAGTTGAGCTGAATAAAGTCATGGTAAAGGCTGTGTGTAGCAGATGACAGGCAGGAGGGGCTGCCTGGTACCCCCAGGCCGTTTGCTGCCTGCAGCAAATACACAGCAGATAGACCCTAGTGGCTCCTGTCTCTCTTTTGTGGGTAGCCCGCCTGTGCTCTGATCCCAAGGAGAGTGAGATAAGAAGAAGGGAGCCAGGAATGATACTTGGAATGCTCTTTTCTAGTGATGCTGCTTCCATGCTCAGAATTGAGCAGAACTAGCCTGACGTGGCTCTCCATTCACAGTGAATCTAGATGTGCATGTCTACATACTTCTGCAGTGCCATCACTGATGCCAGTGACTGGGGTACATCAGTGACAGCCAGATTAGCTCCCATCTGAATATTTTTTGATGTTATGGTTCCTCCATACTTTGTGAGAACATGCAAGGTAGCACAAAACCCCTAGAGTCTAGAGCAGTTCATCTAGATTCTGTGCAATATTTATACTCCATCATTTTAGACAGCTCAAATGTATTCATTTACACATTAGAAAATGAGCTTTTGAGTGCACAACATGACATTTTTGATTGACAGTGCTTTTGATGAGAAAGGGGTTTCATAAGAAATGCATTTATCATCTGATTTTTCTCATACCTTGTAAATTTTTTTCCTTACCAACAAATTCAATTAAGGCAAACCCAGTCAACGAATTAACAAGAGAGTGCGTCTGCCAACAATGTGCATCTGTATTTGCATATTTTTATCCTCAGAGTGCATTTGGAAGGCTTTCTCATCAACTGTCTATTCTGGATATTGCATTTTTCCACAAGAGAAAGCTTAGAAACTGCTGAGTTGGCAAACACATCCATTAGATGGCAAATACAATTCACCTCAGCATCTCTGAAATACAGCCAGTGTGTACCTCTGAAAGAGGACAGGTTCATGATGCTTGGAAAGAATCCATGAACGACTCCCTTCCCAATAGTAGGCTAAAATGTGCCCTCAGCTGCCTGCTGTCTAGAATATTGGAAGTCATTGGGAACAGAGGTGCTGTCAGGTGTGAAGAGTCAGGTATGGCTGTTCCCTGGTAGCTGCTCCGTGGGGATTCAGCCAGGCCCAGCAGGGCTGGGTTGCTCAGGCTTGGCTCGGTGCCGTCACAAGGCAGCTGCAGGTCTCTCCTCAGGGAGTTGCAGAGTGCCCCTGTCCTCAGGGCTGGGGGAAATCAGGGCGCTGAGACAAGAGAGGCACCTGAGGGGTTCCCTCCTGGGGTAGCCAGTCCTGCTGTTGGCACTGTCTGGCAGGGAGTGGGAGCTCTGCGGCCGCAGGATCCTGCCGCTGGCTGTGGCAGCTGTGGCACTTGGGAGCTGTGGGGGCAATTGTCAGGTTTAGCCTGGAGCTGTGCCCAGCTGGGGGAGGCTGGGAGAAAGCAAGGAGCCCCAGGAGCCAGACAGCAGGGGAGTCTCTGACCCAGTGCCAGTGTGTGCCACATGGAAGCCTGGCTGGCAGATGGGGCTGCAGGCCGCTCCATGGCGGGGTGCCTTGCCCGGGGCTGCAGCGCCCATGGCCGACCCTCTCCTTACAGTGACCTCGCAGACGGCCACTGGTGCCGAGCGCCGAAAGGAGCCGCTCCGTGGGAAGGGGCAGAAGGACACAGCCTCTTCAGACCCACAGCAGTCCTTGCTGAAGGCACTCTCCTTGCTCGGCAGCGATGACTGGTAAGAAAGGCCCCGTTCACTCTGTGTCCCTCTTAGCGTTAAGGCAGGTTAGAAGCGTGTCTTGCTAGTGCCTCTGAGCCCCGAGAGCCCAGAGGGCCAAAGGGCACTGGTGAAACCACTGCAGAGCAGTGAGAGGATAAAGATTTGACAGCAGCCTTTTCTTGGCCTTGCTCTGCAGCAGTGCTCCAGCTGCAGCAGGTCCATGCTGTTTCCTCACTTTACCTGCTGCTCCATGGGGCTGCAGAGGAAATCTTGAGGGAAGAGAGACAGCTCTGGAACAAGATGATTTGCTGACTGAAGGGCAGAAGCAGAATGGCAGCAGTTTTGAGTGCACAGATTTGGCTGCCTTGGGCCACTTGGCCCAGTGGGACTGAGTAAAATTTCTCTCTTCTCCCACTGCTGACAGCAATGGCAGGTGACAGGGTCTCCCTGTCACCTCCTGCATGGGAGTCCCAGAAGCAGCTCCAGGGAGTTCCTCTTTCTGAGCAATGGACTGAGCTGTGCTTTCAAGTCCCTCAGCCTCTCATTACTCCTGAAGGGCTCATGGCAGAAGAGAAGGAAAAGGAAAGAAAATCCTCTAGGAATCTCGCACTTTTGGAATTCAACTTCTTCCTTCACACTGCTTCAGATGGGCTTGAGATGTTTTGCCAATACTCGCAATGTGTGCCAAAATTATGCACAAGCAGAAGGAGGCCCAGAGGTGGTAACCCTACAAATGTTAGGTGATATTGGTTTTCTTTTTGGTGTCTTTTTGATCACTCCCTGGTGGATGCTTCATTCACACAGGGATAAGACCTCCATTCACACTGGGATAAGCTTGAAAAATCTGCCACGACACATCTCCCTGTGCAGTTGCCTTTGCTCTGCCCTTTCTCTTCTGCTTTCTCTTCCCCATTTCTCTTTGCTGCTCTGGGAGGTGCAGAGAGCTTCTGCAGGTGTGGAGGGTGTGGATGACACCCAGGGGTGCCTGTGGGATCGGTCACCAGCCCTGTGCTGCAGCCCTGATGCCTCACAGACCTTCCTCTGGCTCAGGGCCTGCAGAAAGCAAGTGCTGGGGGATGGAGTTGTTTGCAAGTTTTAAAGGACATGTTGCTGTTGTGGGGTTATTTTAGCTAGGGGAGTTTTGGGAAAAGCCAGAGTTTCAACAGTTCTAGCCCAGAGCTGGACTCTTCTGGGACATCCTGCTGCTTTTCTGGGGAATGTGTGTGGTGGAGTGGGTGACACACAAGCCTAGACTGAAGAGGGAAGCTCAGCTCCAGAGTGCCAGTGCAGACTCACTGCTGAACTGCCTGCTGGGGCTGACAAAGAAGGAAAATGCCCCAGTAACAGCCCAATGGGACTGTGTCTCAGGGACAGGTACAGGGAGGTGACAAGAAACAGCAGCATGGCCCGGTCTCACAGCTTCTAGGAAGCAGTGACAGAGGGACCCCATGTGCCAGAGATTTCAGAAAGCCTCTCTTCTTAAACGGCCACAAATGGACTCTCTTAAACCCCTCTCTTTGCCTCTTGGATTTGTGTATGCTTTTGACAGTCACACCATCCTGTGGCTATGCATTCCACGATTTCATTGAGTGCTCCTTGAAAAGCACCTCCCGTGGTTTGGGTGAGCTGCCAGCCTGGTCATATCAGAGCATGCTGCCTAGTTCTTGGATGGAGAGAAATAGCAATCTTTTTGTTATTTGCCTTTCAGGGAGCTGAAGGAGAAGGCACTCTTCAACATCAAACAGCTGGCCGAGTCCCATTCAGCAGTCCTGCTTTCTAGACTTCGGGATATTTGCATGGCAGTTACCAGCGAGGTGAGAACAGTGCTCTGAATTGTTCCCCTTACTTCATTCATGGTGTGTAGAGTAGGTATGTGCTTGTTCATCTCCATGTGTGCTCAGGGTGCGTCTTCATTTCTGGTTTTAGACCTTCTATTTCTAATGTCTGTCAGCTGTCTGTAGGATCTGTGTGTACATGTAGCTGTATTTACTGGTAGGTCGGGTATCTGACACTTGTCTTTGAGTGAGGTGCCTTTATAATGCAACGTGCAAATGCAGAAACTGAGACACTAATGACATTATTTGCCAGAATCCCAATCTCTGCCCAAGCTGTAATTCAACACTGAAAATTAGTCTGAGGCTGTGCTTTCTGTTTCCTGGCTGAGTGCTTCAACTGCAGGTGTTGCTTTCTGGAACAGGAGCACCTGACTCTTCTACCTTGATGACTTGTGCCTTTATGATTTGAAAGCAGACCTTGTTTTAATTTTCTAGTAAAAGGGCCTAAAATCAAAGCAGTTATTGTGCTTTTATGCTCCTCTGGACACAGCGGGATGTGTTGTCATTTGCTGGGACTTCTGTTGAAGGCAACTGATTTCTTTTCAAGGTGATTCTTATGTTTCCCCTCATGACTTCCCCAGGTGACCAACCTCCGTTCCAAGGTGTCCTACTCTGCAATCGTCACTCTGGGAGAGTTCTTTGCAACCTTGAAGGAGGACATGGACTCTGAGGTGGATCAGGTTGCTCCAGTCCTTCTCCAGATGGTGTGGAACTCCCCAGAGTTTGTTCAGAAAGCAGCCAGGCAGACCCTGGGGATCATGGTGGAGAATGTGACTCCTGCACGAGCAATGACTGCTCTCATGGACAGGGGAGTCAAGTAGGTTCTTCCTCTTTTAGTGATATTCTTCACCTTCTAGTGTGTGGCTGGGGGAAGGGATGAGAGAGAGAATGGGAATGGTGGGAGGGAAGGGTCCTGTATCCTGCATCTTCTGTGATCCCAGTGACTTGATTCTCCCATCAACCTCATTTCTTTCCTCTTGTCACCTAATTCTGCCCTCCTGCAGCCTATTAGTTCTCAGAATCACAGAACTGTAGAATATGGGGAGTTGGAAGGGGCCCTTCAGGATCACCAAGTCCAGCTCTTGGCTTTGCACAGAACAGCCCAAGGGTCACACTATGTGCCTGAGATTCTTGTCCAAATGCTTCTTTAGCTCTGCCAGGATTGGTGCTGTGACCACTGCCCTGGGGAGCCTGTTCCAGTGCCCAAGCACCCTCTGGGTGAAAAGCCTTTTCCCAATATCCAAACTAAAGCTCCTCTGACTCAGCTTCCTGCTGCTTCCTGGAATTCCCCCAGTCTGTCAGTTGTTCCTAGATGTGGTGAACCGTGGGGAAGTGAAAGTGCCTGCAAATGCCAAGGATAGATCCTTGTGCTTTTGTGGGAAGAGGGACAATTGCAATTGCAGCTGTCAGCGCTGTTGGATATTTCACAGCGCTAACCACAGAGGCCCTGGGAAAAACCATGTCTCCTCATGATGCCATTCAGCTGAGAAATAAGGAGGGTACTTGCTGGTGCGTGGAGCACATGGGGGAGAATGTGCTGGGTGTGGCACAGCCTGCACAGCAGGCCCAGCTCCTGCCAAAAGGAGTCTTGTACGACTGTCCTGGCCTTAGAGCTCTACTTTCTATTCAAACTGATGTTTCATGTTAGCCTTGAGATGATGAATTGCACCTTAACAGGCTGAGTGCCATGGGACAGCTGAAGCAAAGGCTGCCTTAAGTGTTGGTGCTGGGCCTGAGAGTTCCCAAGAAGCACTCTCTAGAACAGGACAACCTGGCTGAAATGCCTGCCACCCTTTCCTCAGCTGTGCAATAGGGTAAAACACTCAGATTTGTCTGTTGCCAAGCCTCACAGAAGAAAGAGGCTGCATGGCTGGATATTGTGCAACTTCACAGCCTACAGCATCTTTTCCCTGCATTTGTTTTTTTTCCAAAGGTCTGCAGATTTGGGGAGAAATGGGTAGAAAGAGCCTCAATCCTGCTGCAGCTCTGTGTAGTGGGTGCCCTCTGATGGGTCCACATGAATTGTCCTTAATTTCTAAATAATTCATATGTGATCCATTCCTTTAATCTTTCTCAGAGAAAATAGTGTGAAAGAAATTGAGTATCAGATAGTGCAGGGAGACTGAATTCCTCCCTCTTCCTTGCAGGCAGTCCTGCTGTACAATGCTAGCTTTGTGTTTCTCTGAGGACAGAACCTTCTACAGGTGTCTGAAGCTGCAGGGAGAACCCAGGCCTCCTTCCCCCAGCAAGGACAGGGAGCAGGCTCTGGCCAAGGCCTGTGCTGCTGTTGCTCCTTCTCCCTGTGCCCCAGGGTTTGCTCTCCTCTTCCCAGGAGCCACCACGCCCAGGTGCGGAAGTGTGCGGCCGAACTCCTCCTGTCCTTGATGGAGAGAATTGGAGTCACAAAGCTCGCAGACACACCCAGGGCTGAGAGGCTGGCACACGTGGCAGGGATGCTTGCTCAGGACTGTCACCAGGACACAAGGTAATGATCTTCATTTCAGCTCCTAAAACAGGAAAACCCTTTCCTGTCTGGCCAGAAAGGTAAAACCACAAATGAGTGGAAACTAAAGGAAATAAGAAGTGACCTTACTGTGTGGCTAAGGGGCATAGACTCAGTGAATATGCTGAGTTGGAAGGGACCTGTCAGGGTCATGCAGTCCAGCTCCTGGCCATGTGCAGAGCACCCCAAGAGTCACTCCACGTGCCTGGGAGCATTGTCCAAATGCTTCTTGAGCTCAGTCAGCCTTGGTGCTGTGACCACTGCTCTGGGTTGCCTGGGGAAATGACTGGAGCGAGTATCCTGCTGTTGGCCAGCAAAAAGGTGCATTGCCAACTTCCTGTGTCTTGAAGGATTCTTTACTGAGGTCAAAAGAGCTCCGATTAGCCAGTCAAACAGTTTTGTTTGGCTTTAGGTGCACAACACAAAGCCAAAGTGTTGGCTAATATTCATCCCAGAAGGATCCCAAACATCTGTTTCTCATTAAAACTTTCCTAGAAATATTTCAGGGGTTGTTAGCCAATGTATTCAGTCTTTCTAAACCCCTTCTGCAGATTTCTGCAATGCTGTTATCTGTGGCTCAGTGCCCTGCAAATTTCTTCTTGAAGAAAGCTGTGGTTTCCTAGTGGCCAAATCAACCCAAACCACCAAAATCCCCTTACTTTGATGATGAAATTTCCATTACTAGCTGCCAAGAACACCAGAGCAACTAGCTGCCCCTGTGCAGCTAGTTGTACAGAATAGTCAATAGGATAGTACAGAATAATCAATAGGATGCATGAGCTGTTTTGTCCTGCCTTCCCTGCCAGCTAAAGAAAGGCAAATTATTGTGCAATGGCAGCAAGACACTGCTAATAGGCTCGGACAACAAAGCAGATGTGTTTTGCTTGTTCTCTGGGAACACCCAGAACAGTTTCAGAGAGAAGTGGCATTTTTCTGTGGCCCCACATTCTCCTCTTGTCTCTTGTGTTCAGCTGACAACACTGTGTAGTGTCAGGTGGAGGGAAATCTCCCTCTTTGCTGAGTAGGTAATGCCTTCTCATGCAAGCATTGCACCTGATGAGTTTAAGGTATCAGCCTCTTCTGTTAACACTCCTCCTTTGTTCACTTTTCTTTTGTTCCCTTCCTTCCTGCCCTCCTTCCTGCCTTCCACCCTCCCTCCCTTCCTCCCTTCCTTTCTCCCATACTTCCTTCCATCCTTCCTTAGGCATTATGGACAGGAGATGGTGAAGATGTTGCTGAGTCACCAAGAATTGAAAATGGTTTTGGAGCAATCTCTTTCCACCCGTGACCTGGAAGATATCCTGACAAGAATTAAGAAGAAAGTAAGTGCTAGGCAGGAGAAATGTCTCCTTTGTGCAAGTATTGCCACTGCTAATATGAGATCAAACATACCCAATCTGTCTTTATCTCCTTCTTCTTCTGCTGAATCATTTTGCACCTGGGAATGAGCTGTTAATCCTCAGCCTGTTCATCTGCAGGCCACAAAGGAACTGATATTATTAGGGAAAAAAGTGGGGCTTTGAAGATTTTGAATATCGGTCACAAAGAGGAAAAGGGAAAGAGGAGAAAATGGGTTTACATTTAAGAGTAAGGCCTCCACCAAGCTCTCCCTGCTCTGCCCCCAGTAAAGCAACTAAGTGAGAATAGAAGATTACAGAGACTGAAGATAACAGTGTCTTTGCAAAAGACACCAGAAGTAGTAGTACCAAGAAAATTTCCAAATATACAAAAGATGTACAAGTCAAGCCTAGTTACTACAATTACTAGCTGTCTTTTGGGAATACCGCCCTGCACTCAAGCCCTGTGGAGCTGGAAGAAGCATGGTGAATCCAGCAGCATCCAGCAAAAAATCCTTTGTCTGTTTGGAGGGGGGATTTACTTCTTTTATTGAAAATATAGAAGGGAGTGTGCCTTTGTGCAGGAGCAGGGAGAGTCAGTGTTGAACCAAATCAACTTCCAGCACAATGGGCTGACCCCCGAAGAGTCCAATTTTTTTTGCTGCTTCCTTTAGAGCACTCGTTGCCTACCAGTTTGCATTATTCCCATTTATGCTCTGTTGCAGCGCGCCGTCACGGGGCGTGCTGGGCAGCGAGTGCAGGGGTGCCACCGTCCCCCTGCGAGTTCTGCAATCCCAGCTATCGGCAGGTTCGGCGCCAGATAACAAAGACACGGGTCTTGGGGGAAACCAGAGTGTATTTATGGGATGGACAAGATGGAGCCCCAAGACAAGACTCGGGGGGTGTACAGAAAGTTTATACAATAACTCAGGAGGAGGGTTGCAGGAACATTAACCAGTGAGGGTAAAGCTGAGGAGTGGTCTAAGGTGGGACTAAACTATTATAAACCTATCAGGAGAAGTAGGGGAGTGGAATAACACAAAGTAACAAATAGGGTGTCGAGTATAACAAAATAGACAGGGAACACTCTGGAAGGAAGGGTAGGGATAGGGAGGATTGACAAGGAACATTCTGGAGAAAAGGGGTGGGGAAAGGGAGGACTGACAACTTGGAATGGAGGGGGTTAGGGAGGACCTGGGGAACATTGGCAGCTTGGGAGAGGAGGGGATTAAGGAGGAGAACAGGGGGCAGACATGAACTTCAAACAAAACACACTACAACAATGCTCAAGATTAATGAATTTGGGATTTTAGACTGCTGCTCAGTATGGTAGTACCCATAACCTGCCTTGGGCTATAGGAAACAAAGAGTTGGCATCACTGAATCTCTGCTCTGTTTCCTTCTGTAACTTAGGAAATGTTTCCCTAAGCTTTGATAGCAGTGATCCTGGTTCTAACTGGTGTTTGAAACAGGCAATATCCTATGTTATATTCTAAAGATTGATGGGGTTTCTCCATGTCTTTGTAGGCAATGGAAAACCAGAAGAGCGAATGCCCACCTGTCAAGGAGCCGGTGGAGAAGAGGAACGATGGCTCAAAGAAGCCCCAGGCCACATTGCCTTCTAGCAAACGGTACTGAGCACTTTTCTTAGATGTGACCAAGCACATGACAAGCTTTACATGCCTCTTCCTCAGGAAAAACTTTCTGACAGAGATGACCATTGCCAGACATTGTTTCCTTTCCCTAAAAATCCTCTAGGATAAAAAATGTCTACTTCTGCATTACGCTGAACACAACTTCTCTGGAGGGCTTTCCACAAAAATGGAGAGACAAAAAGACACCCACTGGTTGCAGCTCAGACAATCCAGTGCAGTGGCAAGGGCAGGGTTGTGGAGGCCAGGAGAGAGGGACAAGTTTCTGCTGCCTGACTTGGGAGAAGTAAATTCAACCAGGGTTTTTTTCATCTGAGTGGAGTCTTTTCCAGATGGGTGTTTTGATGAGAAGTCCCAGTCTAGAAGCAAGATGCCATTCCACAAAGATGCAGTTCTCATCCATGTGGTTTGGCCTGGCTGAATCATGGTTTTCTTACCCTCAAACAGTACCAAGTTTGAGTAGTAAGTAGCAAGGCAATTCCTGAGCAACTTTGGTCAACAGGTGTCTCAACATGGACTTTTTGTCCTGATATTCCTGTCCTTCATATAGGTTGCTTGATGGACAGCATGCTTGGTTGATTTCCTCCTGTGCTGCAATCAGCATTTAAGATAGGAATTTGGTCCTTGCTGTCTCTTCATGCCCATGGCAGAGCTACTTGCTCCTCTCATAACAGAGGGTTTTTTTTTAGCTCTGGCATACTCAGTGGTGTCAGGAAAGTGACCACATGCCTCAGTAGCATGGCTAGCATCATCCCGTGCTCATGGAAGAGACAGGTTGATCCAGGAGAATTGTTCCCAGTGGGTTTGTTAAGCTGTGGATCTAGTCTCTAGGGAAGCAAATGAAACGTGGGCATAGTTCTGGGATATGTGGTTTCTGTTTTTCTCTCTGTTACTGATTTTCTGGATCCTTCAGATATGCCCCTGTTCATCTGTTCAGATGCATCTGAGCTACTTTTCCAGATTGTCATGCCTGGTCGTAGAGACACTTCTCCAGAGTGATGAGTCTCCTTATTATAAGACACACACGTCCCATATGAGGAGGCATTTAAACTTGGAAGTAGTGTCTCTCTTTTCCCACAAAGCAATGTGACCAGTGTGCCTTGGAAGCCACCTGAAGATAGATCAGATGCATCTCATCCTTGGTTTTCCTGAGGGAGCACTGGGACAATGTTACTTGCAGATTGTCTCCCATAATGATTGTCACAAGGTCCACGTTGTTCTTCAGAGCCTCGTGATTTTCTAGCTTGAAATCACATCATAGGAAAGCTCCTCAAGATATTTTGCTCACAATTAATGGAAGGTATTATCACCAATAGGTTCTAATTTGGTTTTGTTTTCCAGGGTGAAGTCTACCTCTGATGGACGCCTCCTACACCGTGCAAAAGCCCAGGTCATGTTACCTCCAGCTGTGGAAGAAATGGAGCCGCTCCAGAAGCTTTACAATCTCCTGCAAGCCAAGGGGTTTCAGACACGGATGGAAGGAGTGGCACTCCTCCTGGACCTGTGCAAAAACAGCCCCCAGCTCATCTCCACTAACATTGTCGAAGTACGTATGGTATTTTCATTGCTCATTCTTTTAGCTCCTTTCCTAAGCCTGTAGAAGTAAAGGTAATTCAGTGTGTCTTGGCACTACATCCTGGCTGTTTGGGACAGGCTGGTCCCTCTTACCCAGACAAATTTAATTCAGGTCCAGGCTTCAGGACAAGTTATTTCCAAAGTCTAGCTGTATTTTTCTGGCACGTGCCTATTGATGCTGTTCATCAGATGATGACAGAATTTTCTGCTGGTGTAACTGCTTCTGTCTCCTACTCCCAGTTGGGTGAAGTGAAGGGAATCCAGGAACTGAAAGCATGGCAATCCTTATTCAGATTAAAAATACGTTTGCAAGGGGAACAGAAGTATCAGGCTGGGTTGGTTTAAACCCAGGGGTTTTTAAAGAATACTTCTGTCAACTCCACCTTGTCTTGCACAGGCACAACTCTGGCTACTGATTTCCATCCTTGTCCCTATTCCTCTTGGTAAAGACAGTGCTCACCCTTCTTGGGGAGCCTTTTTGTCTCTTTGGAAAGAAAAGGTGGAAAACAGCTAAGGACAGATCTCTGCCTTCTCCTCCCAGTAGCTGCTTTTTCCAGAAAAAGGTGCCTGATGATGTGGCTGTCAAGGGACTGAACCTGCTCCACTGAGAGCTGTACAGCACATTACATTTCAGAAGTCCACCTGTTAGTTAGAGAAGTGGTCTGGATCCTGGAAGAGTTGATCAGAGCCTTGCACTTCTCCAGACACAGGTTCTGAGACAAACAAAATAACACTTAGATCTCCTGCAGCCATAGTTTGGGCAAAATCATAATTGCCCTCAGTACTTGAGGCAACTGTGTAGAAAAATGGGCATTGTAAATATCTGCTTCCATACTTGTAATGCAAAGGTAACCTTCTGCATTAATAAATGGAATTGATTTAATGATTTTTAGACGGAGAGAAATACCATAGCAACTATTCGGTCCCCATCCAAACCTCTTAAAAACAGAAGTAAATCTTTCAAGCATGAGGTTGCGCAACCATTCCAGTGAGTGGCCCACAGGAAAACAGTGGAATTGTGCAAGCAAGTGCTGACCTGAGAGAAAGGATCCCTTTCATCTCTTACACTACTGAGTGCTACATCCACTCTTCAAACAAGGACATTTTAATCCAGCTTTCATGTTCTCTTCACAGATTTTTGATTATTTTGTCCTGAGAATATCTGACAGCCACAAGAAAGTGAAGCAGAAGGCGCTGGACGTGCTGGCAGAAATCATAGGCCTCCTGGAAGATGCCCTGGGCCCGGTGATCATCCGTTTGGTGGAAGGAATAACAAAGAACCTGAACTCAAAGGATCCCGGGGTTCATGCTGCAGCTGTGAAAGCACTGGAAGGATCCATTGCTCATTTAGGTGAGGCTGAGCCCAGGCATGGACTCTCCTCAACTGTGTCTCTGTCTCTCTGACACAAGAGAACGCTGAGTGCCTTGATAGCTGCTGTTGCCTGTGGAATGCTCCAGCTGACACCCACCAGAAGCTGTGGAGGTGCAGTCTTTATGCACCAGTCTCCCAACAGGCTTGAATGTGGTCAGCATTTCCCAAAAGTCCCAGGAGCCATGGGCTCTGTGCTGCTTGTCTGAAGAGCAAGTCCTGGACTACTCTAGCTTTGCTAGAATTCAGAGGCAAAGGGGTTTTGGAGTTTGCTTGGGCCCCATCTGATTTCCCAAATGAACAGCTTTGCTGTTGGCATGAAGGGTGCACTGGCCCACCAGAGTTTCTGCAGAGCAGCCACCTGGAAAGCTCTACATTATAAGCATTACCTGCCTGTTTTCCATCTTTCTTCTTTGTCTTCTCTTTGAAAGGGGAAATTAAGATTCACCAAGTCTAACAGGTCAAATGCAGCTGTCAATGGTGCCTTGTTCCACATGTTGTTTTGCATGGGGCAAGATTGCTCTAGCAAATAACTACATGGGCAGGGGCTGCTCTAAATTCCTTTGCCACACAGATTTATGTCAGCTCGGAAAATGCCTATAAAATGGCGTGTTGAAGAGGCAGGTGTCCAAGGGCAGTTCCCACTTTCTCCACCTCAGCTGCTCTGTGAACTCATGAACTGCCTGACTCAGTGCCTTTCTGTGTCCCAAGTATGGGCTTCTTCCTTTCTGCTCTGGGATGCAAAACCTTTTCACTGCTTACGTGTGACTGACCTCTTCAGGTCCCTGATGTGAAATGTTTTAACAAAGCTCCTGGTACAGCAGGCCGAGCTTTGCTTTTGGAATTTAAAACCTTGTCAAGTGGGCTGGAAGGAAAGATGAAAAGGATTCAGAAATTAACAGACATTTTCATTTTTATAAAGTAGGGTTGCCCCTGCCCTTTCCCTCCTCACTGTCCTTTCTCCTATGACCTCAGAAAAGTGAGCAGAAACATGTGTTTCACTTGTAGATAAAGTATCACTGATGAAAGAGTTCAGCCACCAATGGAGTCAACTGAGTGGCCAAGCTCTGCTGGATGTCACAGAGCGTATCACAGGTATGGCCTCCCCTTCTAAGCCAAGAGGTCTTCCCAGGGAGTATTTACAGGGAATGCCTGGGAATAGACAGTAGAGTAGCTCCTCCGAATCGGGACGTGCTGAGCTTGTCCCTCCTGCCCAATAGCCATGGCAGGTGTATTTGGCAGGTTTCCCCTGGCTGCTGCAGAGCTGTGCAGCACCTGAGATGGGGGCAGCGCTCGGCCTCGGGGCTGAGCTCTCACAGGGGCATCTCAGAACCCACCTCCAGGAGCAGGAGGGCTAAAAATACCGCAGCTGGCTCCTCTCTTGGAGCCACAGGGACATCTGTGATCCTTTAGGGAAAATGGTGGCAAAGGCTGTTTTGGGCAATCAGTTTGTTTTGTCCTCACAGAACTCTTGCTTTTCGCTTGGAAAGTTTTGAGGCTGAACCATGCAGAGCCTGGGGGTCACAGCTTAGGTCAAAACTCAACACACATCTCAGAGGCATGGATTTAGTGCATTGGAATAAAGTAGATCTCCAGCAATAGGGAATTTAGTTTTGCAGCTATTTTGATCTCTTTTTCAAATAAAGGAATTAACCATAAACTAGGACTACTTTAGAAGAAGCAAATGTTCTCTCGGAGATTTAGTAGGAACAGACAGCTGTTCCTCACCTTCAATAGTCACCAATGCCTTTAATTACATTTAATGTCAAGTGAACTCCCATTTTAAAAGGGTTACCGTAGCCCTTTTCCTGCTTAGCAGAATTGGTTTTGGGTACTTTCAGGAGCTGTTTCAATGTTGATGACATGCAAGGAGCCTGTTGGTAGAAAATTTTTCTCTGTGTTTGATATAGTTCAGAAAATGAGCAGTGAGCAGATTTCAGAGAAAATGTGAGAAAACACTTGTCTTTTGGTTAAATTTCATTCACCTGTGTAGCATTTTTCTCCCTCAATGCCCCTACTTCAGTGGACATTATAAGAAAAAATGCCATTAACATTGGGAGGGGAAATGCCACTAAAATGTGACATGCCCAAATGCCAAGGCAGTGGGGTCTGGGTAATTATCTAAGACACGCTGAGGTTTGAAACAGCTCCGTGTTGGAAGACACAAAAGCATTCTGGCAAAGACACCAGCGAGTCACCGATGTTTCTAATCCAGCTGTTGAGCAGCAGCCATCTCTGGCGGGCTGGAGTTTTGAAGTGTGTTCTAATACTGCCCTTTGCTGTGTGCCACTGAGCAAAGGCAAGAGTCAGATTAGACTTTTGGCACTTGACATCAAATCTACAAACATGGAAACATCCCTTTTGTTAGAAATCTCTCAATTGCCTCTCTAGGGTACATTTCCAAACTTTCAGTGTGGGTTTAGACAACTTGCTAATGGAAATAAAAGGCAATTTGACATTTCAGTCATTGTTCATGCAAAAAGGGATTGTGAAATGATTTAGTAACGGTACGAAGTCTGCCACAGGGACAAGGCTCTGCTTGGAGAAATTAGTCCTGAGGGGTTGGTGGTTCTGTTTCAAGGATGATCAGCTGCTTTGCCTCTTTCTGGATCAGGGGGCTCTGTGTGCTATTTCAGTGATCTGAGCCAGAGAGGCTTCCAAGAAGCAAAACTAGAGGTAGATCCTTGTTTGCCTTGAGGTTGGTGGCTAAGAAGCTGTGTCTCTCTCCCGGCAGAGCTTGTGGAATGGGTTTATGCCAGGAGTCCTGAAGTCGTCCAGCGCTACGCCCTGCCCGTGCTCTGGTCCTTCCTGGAGAACAAGGCGCTGCCTGTCCGAAGTGCCAACGTCTGCACGGTGGCCACCAAGCTTGCCAATGCCCTCTATGAGGTGATGGGCACCAAGCTGATGAAGTGTGCAGCCAGCAAGCCTCCACACGTGCAGCAGAACCTCTCCAACATTTTGGGCTGGTGAAGGCAGGATATTCTCCAGAAAGCTGACCAAGTGCTGAGTTGGACACCTCCGGATTTGACTTCTTAGCTGTGCCAAAAATGACAAAACACTAAGGAAGGGTGTGCTTCGGCCCCCGCTCGCTCCATCACCCTTCCTAGTCGTGGCATGGGGGGCCTGAAGCAACTCCAGACTGAGGACAAGGTGAAGGCCAAGCGTGGCTCAGCCTCACACTGAGGTAAGGGGGGAGCTGGGCCGCTCTCTGGTGGGAGGAGGGGTCTTGTGCCAGCCTGGAGAGCCTGTGCACATTCCCAGGGAACAGTTGTGCCCTGCCTGTGCCCCCTGCAATGAGCTGTGCTGCTCCCAGTGCCCCGTGGAGCTGTAGCGCTGCTCAGCTGTGAGGCAGGGAGAGGAGCAGGAGGGTGCATGTGCAGCTGAGCCATTCCTGGAAAGCACAGGGCTCTGGGCTCCCTGCTGACCCAGGAGAGCCCAGAGGCCAGGCTGTTCCTGTGGTAGCTCTGTGGAAGTGGGTCAGGGTTCTCCACTGGCCTGCCTCAAGTGTCTGCCAGCAGGAGTATGTTTCCCTGTGCAGCTCTTTAGAAGTTTCCAGGAAGTGTGTCCCATGAAACAAGGAGCTTCAGATGCTTTAGGATTCCATTGTAGCCTCTGTTAAACTTTTTGTCTCCACTTTGCAGATCTGACTGGCTACAGTCGTACCAAGAAGCTGCCGCCTGCCTGAAGAGTGTTTGAAGAATAGGATTTATGCACTAGTTTTCATAGTTACAGTTGTACATATGTTCTGACCTTTAGATGTAGTTTTGAATAAATGTGTTTTGATTGTATCTTTAAATTTTGATGCCATATTTTTAAGTGTATATATTTTTTTGATTATTTTTTAAAAGGTAACTAAATAAATAAAATTTAAGTAAACCAAGAGTAGAATGTGAGACCCAGACCTATCTAGCCTAGAGGTTATGGGAGTGCAGCTCACTCGATGTGCCAGTGTCTCACCACATCCTTTCATCACTGGGCCTCTCCTCTTCCTCTTTTGCCATGTTTTGTTTGTGTCATTTGGGCTGCTCTTTGCTACTTGGCATCACCACAGGGCCGCCCATTGACATGTCTGGGGGACAATGGACCCAAAAGACCTTGTATAGTCAAAAGTTTTCCATGTAGATGTATTCTGTGCTCACAACAGGCCTGAGCAAATGTGGGAGGGGCCCCTGCACTCCCGTGGGAGGCAACTGAAATCTAAGGGGATCTGTCTGTCAAATGTTGTACCCTCCCTTGTTGTTGTCAATCAGTGTTGGATGTACTCCCCAGTTCTAGAAAGTCCCCTCTTTCTGTTACCCCCATTGGCTCCTGTTTTAAGACCACTCCTTCCCCTTACCCTCATTGGTTTTGTGTGTGTCACCCTATCCCTGCTCCTCCCCTTAGCCCTTTCCCTATTGGACCGTTTGTATCCCAACCACTCCCACTCCTCTCCTGTTACAGACCCAGTCCCGCCTTCCCTCAGGGCTCTCCGAGCCTGCTCCTTCCTTGAGACATTGTCTCCCTGCGCCCTTCATTTCTCCCTCGCCCTCTGTCTTTCCTGCGATAAATCCTCAAGGAATACAGCTATCCGAGCGTCCTCTCGTCTGTCCGGTGGAGACACCAGTACCCCATCGGCCCCTCCCCACGGACCGGTCAGTCGAGGCTGTCCCATCCTGACCGGGCACCCGGGTGTGGCTGGGCCATAAATACAAGCAAAGAAATCAAGAGGAGTGTGCCCAAATCCCAAAGCTTTGCTCCTTTGCAATCTCACACAGATCTGGCTCATGAGTGTTTTCAATCACAATTTCATAGGTAAGAAGAGGAGGTGGGAAAAGATGCACTGCTTTGGAAAAATCATCTGTATGTATATTTACCCAGGGCAGCAGTCCAACTTGTTTACAACTTGTTTGCAGAAGGATGAGTGGACTCAGAGGCCAATAACAAGTGACAAGGGTTCCTCAAATCTTTTTACACTCCAGCCTGGGTGCCATTCAGACCACAGCTATGGGATAATACTGTAGTGCATCCCATACACATTCTGCCTCCAAGAAAAAGCTTGGCTTGGCTCATTACAGTGAAATAATTAGAAATAAACAGCTAAACTCATCATTTTGGAATGACTCTCCTGCTTTCCGGTGTCAACCCTGCACCTCCTGCTCCCAAGGCTTGGTGTGAACAAGTGTCTGAGATTACTTATTACTTAAAAATTCTCCAGCAAAGTTCACTAAAAAGCAGATTGAATATTGAGCAACAGCTCAATAAATCTCAATGACAGCATTCACACTCTTACTCATTAGTTGCTTAAGGCACAACAAGGAAAAAAAAGCAACAAACAAAATGCAATCAATCGAGAAATGTACTGTGAATTATCTGTGTGTGTGTAGGTGTGTGTGGCTGTCTGGGTGTGTTTAGGTGCGTTTGAGAAGGGGACAGAAAGGACAAAGATAAAAGGGAATAGGGCCTAAAAGGTTAACAGCACTCAAGTTTAAAAGTAGTTCAACTGGAGCCTCCAGGAGTGGGGCTATTGGCCCAGGATCCATTGTTGATCGGTCATCCGGCCAGTGCAGCAAACTTGAGAGCTCGCTGGCTCTGAGGCCCCACTCAGAGGGAGGTTGCTGCTGGCAGCCGCTGTGGTCCAGGAGAGCTCCAAGGGCCTCCTTTTGGAGCGCTGTTCATGGGCCACAAGAGAGTGGGCCTCCATCATGGCCACATTTTGGGTCAGCAGCCTGTCTTTGAAAGTGGGAGAAGAAGGATGTCAGGCCATTCAGACAACGAAAGTGGTTTCCAGGGCTGTTCACAGAAATCCCCAGGAGCTCGTTAGACAGCACAAGTTCCTGGGAGCACTCAGCATTTCTGAAAAGCTCCAGAGGAGCTGAGCCCAGGGGCTGTTCAGCAAGGCCGAGGCCTGACAAGCGTTTCTCAGATCACCGTGTGGCCTGACAAGGCCGGGGGGATTCACCACCACAATCTGAAGCATCAAGTTTTGATGGAGGGTAAAAAGCCATGGCCCAGTGGAAGTGGGCCATGTCCTCAGGCCTGTGGGAGAATCACAAGGCTGATATCTTTGTGCTACTGATTCCATCTCTCCCCTCTTTTCTAAATTCTTGGTGGCAAGGTCACATAGGTTAGACACATAGCTCACAAGCAGTGCTCCTCTTTTCCTGCACAATGCATTAAAGTGAGAATTGTGTCACATCCAAAAATCGTGTCCTGTTCTGGTTTAACTGACTGTTTTGAAGAATTTCTGGAGCAGCAAATTTGCTTCCTCAAATATTTACTGTGCAAGGCATGGAGCACAGAGGAAAGATTTCTTGTTAAAAGCATCGCCTATGCAATGCTCTTTTGACAACTTCTGCCCTGAGCTTTCCTTGGGAAGATCTGAAAGGTTCAAGGTCACTAGCACAAGCTCCTGCAATGGCTGCAGGCCAGCAGAGCAGGGCTGTCAGCTGTGAAACAAGTGTTGCCACAAGCAGCAGCTTCCCCAGGGCAGCAAATCAAGAGCTGGGAAGGTGCTGATCTGAAGGCCCAACCTCCTTAGCCCCTAAAAGAACTGGAACAGTTCTTCATTCCAGTGAGGTGGATGCTGGACACCACAGCTCTATGTGAGGACTGGACACAAGTCTGTTCCCACTGAATGCTGTGATGTTTCTGCAGGAGCTCTGGGCTCCTGTGTGTGCTGGACACAATGGGGAGAGAAGGAGCCAAGTGCACTCCTAAACTTCCAGATGGTGCAGGATGACTCCCAGACTCAACCTGCCACCACCTACAACTTGGGCTGCCCTGGCAGTGGCAAATGCCTCCTGCAAACTGACATCAGGCAATCTGGGGGCTGAGTTTTGTTTCCCGTGGAAAAGGGCCAGCATTCCTGTCCAGGTGCCTGTTGCTGTGAGTGGGCGGCCGCCTCCTGAAATTCTGAAGGGCGCAGGATGTGTCCCAGACCCAACCTGCCACCATGTCCAGCACCGGCTGCCTGGGGAGTGCCAAATGCCTCCTGAAAACTGACATCAGGAAACTGGGGGGTGGGTTTTGTTTCCCAAAGAAAAGGGCCAGCGTTCATGTCCAGGGGCCTGCAACAGGAGCTGTTGCTGTATTTTTCATGTTGCTTTACCCCCCTGCCAAATGCTATCTCTGGCTGAGAAAGGACACAAAAGGATTACCCTGGATCCTGTGCATGCTGAACACAATGAGGAGAGAAGGAGCCAAGTGCACTGACGCACCTTTGCCTTGATCATAACCTGGCCTTGACCAAACACAATGAAAAGTTTCCCCTTTGGCCCATGTCTTGAAACATCCGGTCTACTGTTTGATGACTCAGGTTGGTTTGGTGTCAAGGAATTTCCCTCAGAAATGCTAGTTTTATCTTCCTCTGTGCCTTCCCCTCAGCAGCCTTGGGGATGTTCCTGTGTGAGGCCATCTGTCTCACACAGTTTGAGACAACTTACCAGAGGACACTGCAGTAAGTCATCTCTTCTAAAGTGTTCCAACAATCCCTTTCCAGCAATAGGAAATTAATAGTAATAAATGAAAGTGGAAAAATACCCAACAGTTTATTATCAAGCAGAATGCCTGAAAAGCAAGAAAAAACACCAGTAAATTGTAGATATCAAATGGTCAGACCTCACCGTCCCCCCACTGGAACAAAGACCCAAAATGCCGGAGGGAAATCCCCCCATGACATGCGTTACAAGGTGGTGCTGGGTTCTCTCTTGGGAAGAACAGGAGCTATCACAGAGTAGTTCCAGCTGCAGATGAAAGTTTGGTGGCTCATCCGCCATTGACTTTCACCCAATGACAGAGCTCCATGGAACTCTCACTGCAGGAGAAGCCCCTCGGTCTCTTTTCTCCCTGGTGTGACCTTGGAGCCTGTCCCTGGGGACAGGGAAACATTCTGAGTATACTATTGAATTTTCAGGGCCAGTCAAATTGAGGATTGTTTTGAGGCATGCGTTGTAATGCTGGGTTTGAGTGTGTCTGCAGGAAAGAAAGCTGGAGTAAACCCTGCCACAACAAAGGAGAACTTTGCATGGCCAATTTACACCTTACAAATACACTGATCATATCAGCCCACTGAACAATGGGGACATCTAATGCACAGTGCAAAGCTTCTTTGAATAGATAGGAGAGATGAGACTTGAAGAAATAGTTTTGTGGATGCAGAAAAAGGGATCAGACCCATGAATCCCATGGCTCCGGCTTCGTTCTGCCAAATCAAGCAGGATTAGTTTTATCCTCTCTGTTGGAGAGGATTTTAGAATGACCTGCCTGGGCTATTTCCATTAAGAAAATTTTGAATTGTCAAGAACTGCCATGATCAGAACTGTTTTGAAACAGATCATGTTTATGTTGGATTTAAATGTCTCTGCAATAAGAGAGCAGGAAATAAACCCCTGGAAGAAAGAAGCAGAGCAAAAGTGGAATGTTTGGATGGTCAATTTGTTCCCTACAACTCTTGCCAGCTGAATCCTGGGGTCCTCTAGTGGGGAGTGCAGAGCTTCTTTTACATCCACCGCCTGGTGCCATTGTTTGTGTCCCACCACTTAGTTTGATGTGAAGAGAAATAAACAAAATACCACACCAACAAGGGGCAGGCCCACGCTGGGATTGTGATGGTTGTGGTTGACACAGCCACAGCGGCAGGAGACGCGTCTGGCTCTGCCTCCCTGTGCCGAGCGCTGGCGATTGGAGTCACCCAACCTTGTTCTAAGGCTGGGTACCAAGCTCCTGTCGCCGTCAACTCTGAGAGTGTTCCCAAATTCAAACCCAGATACTTCTGCGAGGCAGAAGCACGGGTTTGAAGATGGATTCCACTGGAAAAGGAAAGACCACTGAAGGAAAAGGTGAGGATAGAAAGGAGCTGAAAGGCTGAAGCCAAATGGAAAAGAATCCCACCAGATTTCAGGGAAAACTGGTCCAGCCAGTGCTGGCTCTGTGTCAGAGTAGGTGGCTGACAGCTACAGATGATCCTGCAAGGACACCCATGGCATCACAACATTCTCTCATTAGTTTACTCTGCTTTCTCCTTTTTGAGAGTAGCCAAGTCAGTCATACTGTCAGCCAGGACAGGGACTGTGGCCACAGCTGACCACAAATTGGACAGGGTCATGAGATGCAAATCCTGTTTCTTTCTTTGCCCTCAGTGTTGGGTCTCACGACAGATAAATTTCCCATTCTTCCTCTGCTTGCTGATCGGGTCCAACCCTGAGGATGGTATTACGGTGCTATACAAACACCAATAAGGCCTGCCTGCTTGCTGAGAGGTCTTTGTGGTTTGCAGAACTAGCAGTCACAGCTGTGTGGGTCTTTCCTGGAGATTTCCAGAAGGCCAGCCTCAAAGAAGGAATCTTTCCTCCCCTCTTATCATTGGAGACTTCCACCTTTCCCTTCAGACTTGCTAACTCAACAGTGTTGAGGGGAATTAAACCTCAGCTAGTTCCATGAAAAAGAAAACCAAAGAAATTTTCTCAGTACTTAAAAATTATTCCACTCAAGTGGCACACCCATTAGATGTGTTGATGATAAAGGTGGGAGTTCACCTAACTCACTTCTTCCCTTGTGAGCATGGTTTAGCCTCACACAGAGGTGAGGTGGGAGCTAGACCCATCTCTGGTGGGAGGAGGAGTCTTGTGCCAGCCTGGAGAACCTGTGCACATTCCCAGGGAACAGTTGTGCCCTGCCTGTGCCCCCTGCAATGAGCTGTGCTGCTCCCAGTGCCCCGTGGAGCTGTAGCGCTGCTCACCTGTGAGGCAGGGAGAGGAGCAGGAGGGTGCATGTGCAGCTGAGCCATTCCTGGAAAGCACAGGGCTCTGGGCTCCCTGCTGGCCCAGGAGAGCCCAGAGGCCAGGCTGTTCCTGTGGTAGCTCTGTGGAAGTGGGTCAGGGTTCTCCACTGGCCTGCCTCAAGTATCTGCCAGCAGGAGTATGTTTTCCTGTGCAGCTCGTTAGAAGTTTCCAGGAAGTGTGTCCCATGAAATATGGAGCTGCAGATGCTTTAGGTTTGCATTGCGGCCTCTGTTATAATTTGTGTCTCCCCTTTGCAGGCCTGTCTGGCTATCCTCTTGCCAGGAGGTTTTTGCTTGCAAATCCCTCTATGCTCCTTCCCTCCAAGCCGTTGCCTCCCATCCAAAAGAGCTCTCCTTCCACCATGCCAAGCCAAATATGCAGCAGAGAGCAGGAGAATGGGAAAAATGACAGCAGCTGTGATGAGAACAGGATAAGAATACAGGAGGCGAGTTCAGAGGGTAAAGGACATGAGGTAAGGAGACCAAGCTAAGTCCTGTGTGGCAAACTCCCACTTTATGTGCTGCAGAGAGAACTGTGAGACCTTTGCCATGTCAGGAACTTGAAGTTCACTGAAGTTTGAACAGGTCCAGATTCAGCTCTTTAGCTATGCCAGAAATAATGGGATAGGAAGGAAGGGTGTGCATCTGCCCCCGCTGCCTCCACCCCCCTTCCTGGCCATGGCATGGGGGCCCTGGAGGAACTTGGGCAGGCAGAGACCCAGTGGCTCCCCCCCAGCAGCAAAAGGAGAGGCAGCAGAGCTGGGGAGATGTGATGCAAGTTGAAGAATGACTGCTGTGTTTCAGTCAGAGCTTGGCCAGCTCTGTGCCTGCATTCATGATGTGCCCATTCTGTCCCTTCTCTTTCTACCTCCTCATATGTTCTTTTGTCCTCCATTTTCTCAAGGGCAAGATCCAACAGCAGAGGCAAAGACAAGAACTCTGAGGATGCAGGTAGGAACAGGAGATGTTTGTCCTAAAATGACTATTCTAATCTTGACTCAGAAATTACATTTGGAAAACTTGGTTAAAACCTATTCTTTCCAAAAGTTTTTACAATTAATTTCAATTCCTTGATGGGCTCAGTGGACTCTCCCACAGCCCACTCATTGGGAGTGTGCTCTGGTGGTGCAGTGAAAATTCCTTCAGTGTGAAGTGTTGGGTGGTACCTTGGGGCCCTGGAAATGCAGCACAGGAAAAGGAAACATTCCTCTCCATCCTGATCATGGCTTTTATGTCCCTGCAGCCTTTCTAGTGTCACAATCAGGACGGGAAAAGAAGGCATTTAGCAAAATATGAGAAATGTTCCAACTCCTTCCTCCTGCCCTTGGAGGAGAAAACCTTTCCTTGGGGCAGTTTCTGAGCTGAAGCCTTTGAGATCTGAAGGAGATTCATGGACATTGCCTGGCTTTTCCCTGGTAGAAACAGGGAAACCTCCTATGATAGAAAGTCCTTTGGAATTTTCCAGTGAAGGGGAAGGAGACTGCCAAATGGATGCAGCCTATGCAGGGTCTGAGTTTGACATCCTCTGACAGCACAAGCCGAAAGCCACCTAGGGCAGGTTCACGATGTCACATCTCTTCCCCGGCTCTCTCTGCCTGTGTCAGTGTTGCAGGCTGAGGCTGGTGGAGGAGATGCCTTCTGCCTTGTCCTCCCTCCCTGCCTTGCCTGATCCTTGACAAGCAGCACTATGCCAGACAAACTGCGGCCTCTGGTGCATCTGGGTCAGCCAATGCTTTCAAGATGAAAGCCTCAATGACACTGTTGTTGTTCCTTTGCCATCTCTGGGTGTGTAATGATAGGAGAGGTGAGACTTGAAGAAATAATTCGGCTGATGCAGAAAAAGGGATCAGACCCCCATGTCCCTTTTCTCAGGGTTAGTTCTGCCAAATCCTGGGCACAGCCACTTTGGAATGACTCCTTAATGGCTGATATGTATCTGGAATGCCTAATGCAGCTAGGGTGTAATACTGCTCAGTAAGGTGATGTTTTTGCTGGATTCATTCTGGACTAGAAATTACCTATCTCATTAAACCTTACCTGCCTCACTATTCTTACTGACCCCAGCATTCTACAGGGTGAAGAAACCCAGTCTTAAGACACTTGTACTGCTTGGCTGCCATATGATTTTATCCTCTGTGAAACCATGTAAAGAATTAGTTCTCTTAGTTCTAACAGCTCTCTTGGAGTGTGTTTCAGAATGACCTGCCCTCTAGTCTTTCCACTGAGAAAATTTTGAATTGACAGTATTAGCCAAGATCAGAAATATTTTGTGGCCGGTCATTTTTATGTTGGGTTTGGGTGTCTCAGCTGAAAAGAAAGCAGGGAATAAAGCCCTGGAACCCATAAGTAGAGCAAAAGTGGAACTTTTGGATGACTGCTTTGTTCCCTACAAACACTGGCTCGCTGAATACTGGGCACATCTAAAGGAGAAAGCAAAGCTTCTTTTCCGTCTAACACCTGGTGCCATTGTTTGTGTCCCAGCACTTCCTTTGTTGGAAAGAGTAAGAGAAAAATCCCAAAAGTGCAAAACTCAACCTAGGATTGAGTGGGACGTAGAGAAACAGAGGCCTTGAAAACTACTTTTGAAAACAATTACTTCCTAGACAGAATCCCATTCTAGAGACCACTGTGAATTTCCAACTGTTTGGAAGGAAAGGGATCCTGTAGTAGTGGGGAGGCAACAGGCAACACATAAAGGAGTAGAATCCATCAAGCCATTAAGCAACAGCTAATTACTCCTCCTTGCTGGGCATTGCACATGGTTTTTATTCTCCTGCCATGGCCTGTAGGAACTGAACTGCCTGCTCACTGGCCATGTGAACTCTTCCTCTGTCTTGGGGCATTCCTCTGACTTTCATGCTTCAAGCAGGGCTTCCTGACATAGGCTGCAGTTGCAGCAGTAGAAGGTTGTGGTACTGAAGTGTTCCACCTCACTGTGTGTAATTGCCAAGCTGAGGACAGGAGACATTCCTCTGAAACTATTGGAATGCATATGGAGCTACAGTAAAGCCTATGGCACTCTATGGACTCTGTGCTCCTGATGAGATGTTGTGTCTGCTTTGTGTGTCTCTGCTCACAGTCTGTGATGTATTTGCATTGCAACTAGATCCGTGCTGCTTTGTGGAAGTTGGCTGAAGAGAACTTAGAGCCGAAGGACATAGAGCATTTGATGGAAGAGATGAAGAAAAGTAGACAAAAGGAAAGCTTCTTGCAGCTTCTTCCTGACACAGTTGAGCCCAGGGATGCAGCTGAAGCAAGTAAGTGGTGGCTACACTTGTGGTGGTCCTTTTTGACCACTTGCTTGCCCTTTGCACATTGCTGCAATCAGACTGGGGGTCTGTTTGGCTTGCATCTGAGTGGAAGCTTGCATAGGATTTATTTCTGTTTCCCAAAGAAAAATACAGAGGCATGAAGTGTCTTGCCCATGGCCTCACTGAGTCACTAGCAGAATATATCAGCTTCCCACCTTCACCTCTAAAGTCTTGCAGAGTAGAAAATTCTGCCTTGCAAAGTACACTGGGGCTTCAGACTTTCTTCTGGAGAGCAGCCTCCGGGGAAGCTGAGTCTAAAAGAATGCTTTTCAACCAGGCTGCAACCTGGAAGAAACAAAATTCAATGCCTTCTAATGAAAACACCAGAGATGAAGATGTCCCTGCTCACAGGGGTTGGACTAAATGGCGCTTGAAGGTGCCTTCCAAACCAAACTCTTCTCAGATTCTGTGATTCTCTGATCATTGGCCCATCTTAGTGCTATACTTGGTATTAAGTGGTATATCATTGTTATACTTGGAGTTCTTTGGGATAACAAAGAGATGTTACCCACCTCCAGCAAGTTTCCTGGCCCTTTCCATCGTCACCTTATCCAGCACCCTCCACTTACAAGCTCCTCTTTGGTCCCTGCAGCCTTTAGCCTACCACCTGTCAATGGCACAGCTTCTAGAGTGCAGAGAAAACCCCCTGGTAGTGCCTTGAAGAAGAAGGTCTTGAGGAAGCAGGACAACGTGCCCTTACTGCCCAATAAGCCCATCATCCATGGGGATGGCAGCTTCCCACGCAACTCCTCAGGTAAGCCTGCTCCGTGGCAGCTTTTTCCTGCACGGGTTTGTCCTTGCACAAGGAGCACAAACTGCCTCCTGCCTGAGCCAGCGCAGCTGGCATCTTGAGTCCAGAGCCTGCCCTGAGAATGAACAGCAAATCTACTTTTGAGTTACTCCAGGTTGGTAGAAGTGCAGTTCTTAGAGATCCATTGGAAAGTTGAGCGGAATAAAGTCGTGGTAAAGGCTGTGTGTAGCAGATGACAGGCAGGAGGGACTGCCTGGTGCCCCCAGGCCGTTTGCTGCCTGCAGCAAATACACAGCAGATAGTCCCTAGTGGCTCTTGTCTCTCTTTTGTGGGTAGCCCGCCTGTACTCTGATCCCAAGGAGAGTGAGATAAGAAGAAGGGAGCTAGGAATGATACTTGGAATGCTCTTTTCTAGTGATGCTACTTCCATGCTCAGAATTGACCAGAACTAGCCTGACGTGGCTCTCCATTCACAGTGAATCTAGATGTGCATGTCTACATACTTCTGCAGTGCCATCACTGATGCCAGTGACTGGGGTACATCAGTGACAGCCAGATTAGCTCCCATCTGAATATTTTTTGATGTTATGGTTCCTCCATACTTTGTGAGAACATGCAAGGTAGCACAAAACCCCTAGAGCCTAGAGCAGTTCATCTAGATTCTGTGCAATATTTATACTCCATCATTTTAGACAGCTTAAATGTATTTGTTTACACATTAGAAAATGAGCTTTTGAGTGCACAACATGACATTTTTGATTGACAGTGCTTTTGATGAGAAAGGGGTTTCATAAGAAATGGATTTATCATCTCATTTTTCTCATACCTTGTAAATTTTTTCCTTACCAACAAATTCAGTTAAGGCAAACCCAGTCAACTAATTAACAAGAGAGTGCGTCTGACAACAATGTGCATCTGTATTTGCATATTTTTATCCTCAGCGTGCATTTGGAAGACTTTCTCATCAACTGTCTTGTCTGGATATTGCATTTTTCCACAAGAGAAAGCTTAGAAACTGCTGAGTTGGCAAACACATCCATTAGATGGCAAATACAATTCACCTCAGCATCTCTGAAATACAGCCAGTGTGTACCTCTGAAAGAGGACAGGTTCATGATGCTTGGAAAGAATCCATGAACGACTCCCTTCCCAATAGTAGGCTAAAATGTGCCCTCAGCTGCCTGCTGTCTAGAATATTGGAAGTCATTGGGAACAGAGGCGCTGTCAGGTGTGAAGGGTCAGGTATGGCTGTTCCCTGGTAGCTGCTCCGTGGGGATTCAGCCAGGCCCAGCAGGGCTGGGTTGCTCAGGCTTGGCTCGGTGCCGTCACAAGGCAGCTGCAGGTCTCTCCTCAGGGAGTTGCAGAGTGCCCCTGTCCTCAGGGCTGGGGGAAATCAGGGCGCTGAGACAAGAGAGGCACCTGAGGGGTTCCCTCCTGGGGTAGCCAGTCCTGCTGTTGGCACTGTCTGGCAGGGAGTGGGAGCTCTGCGGCCGCAGGAACCTGCCGCTGGCTGTGGCAGCTGTGGCACTTGGGAGCTGGCACTGTGGGGGCAATTGTGAGGTTTAGCCTGGAGCTGTGCCCAGCTGGGGAAGGCTGGGAGAAAGCAAGGAGCCCCAGGAGCCAGACAGCAGGGAAGTCTCTGACCCAGTGCCAGTGTGTGCCACATGGAAGCCTGGCTGGCAGATGGGGCTGCAGGCCGCTCCATGGCGGGGTGCCTCGCCCGGGGCTGCAGCGCCCATGGCCGACCCTCTCCTTACAGTGACCTCGCAGACGGCCACTGGTGCCGAGCGCCGAAAGGAGCCGCTCCGTGGGAAGGGGCAGAAGGACACAGCCTCTTCAGACCCACAGCAGTCCTTGCTGAAGGCACTCTCCTTGCTCGGCAGCGATGACTGGTAAGAAAGGCCCCGTTCACTCTGTGTCCCTCTTAGCGTTAAGGCAGGTTAGAAGCGTGTCTTGCTAGTGCCTCTGAGCCCCGAGAGCCCAGAGGGCCAAAGGGCACTGGTGAAACCACTGCAGAGCAGTGAGAGGATAAAGATTTGACAGCAGCCTTTTCTTGGCCTTGCTCTGCAGCAGTGCCCCAGCTGCAGCAGGTCAATGCTGTTTCCTCGCTTCACCTGCTCCTCCATGGGGCTGCAGAGGAAATCGTGAGGGAAGAGAGACAGCTCTGGAACAAGATGATTTGCTGACTGAAGGGCAGAAGCAGGATGGCAGCAGTTTTGAGTGCACAGATTTGGCTGCCTTGGGCCACTTGGCCCAGTGGGACTGAGTAAAATTTCTCTCTTCTCCCACTGCTGACAGCAATGGCAGGTGACAGGGTCTCCCTGTCACCTCCTGCATGGGAGTCCCAGAAGCAGCTCCAGGGAGTTCCTCTTTCTGAGCAATGGACTGAGCTGTGCTTTCAAGTCCCTCAGCCTCTCATTTCCCCTGAAGGGCTCATGGCAGAAGAGAAGGAAAAGGAAAGAAAATCCTCTAGGAATCTCGCACTTTTGTAATTCAACTTCTTCCTTCACACTGCTTCAGATGGGCCTGAGATGTTTTGCCAATACTCACAATGTGTGCCAAAATTACACACAAGCAGAAGGAGGCCCAGAGGTGATAACCCTACAAATGTTAGGTGATACTGGTTTTCTTTTTGGTGTATTTTTGGTCTCTCCCTGGTGGATGCTTCATTCACACAAGGATAAGACCTCCATTCACACTGGGATAAGCATGAAAAATCTGCCACGATGCATCTCCCTGTGCAGTTGCCTTTGCTCTGCCCTTTCTCTTCTGCTTTCTCTTCCCCATTTCTCTTTGCTGCCCTGGGAGGTGCAGAGAGCTTCTGCAGGTGTGGAGGGTGTGGATGACACCCAGGGGTGCCTGTGGGATCGGTCACCAGCCCTGTGCTGCAGCCCTGATGCCTCACAGACCTTCCTCTGGCTCAGGGCCTGCAGAAAGCAAGTGCTGGGGGATGGAGTTGTTTGCAACTTTTAAAGGACATGTTGCTGTTTTGGGGGTTATTTTAGCTAGGGGAGTTTTGGGAAAAGCCAGAATTTCAACAGTTCTAGCCCAGAGCTGGAATCTTCTGGGACATCCTGCTGCTTTTCTGGGGAATGTGTGTGGTGGAGTGGGTGACACACAAGCCTAGACTGAAGAGGGAAGCTCAGCTCCAAAGTGCCAGTGCAGACTCTCACTGCTGAACTGCCTGCTGGGGCTGACAAAGAAGGAAAATGCCCCAGTAACAGCCCAATGGGACTGTGTCTCAGGGACAGGTACAGGGAGGTGACAAGAAACAGCAGCATGGCCCGGTCTCACAGCTTCTAGGAAGCAGTGAGAGAGGGACCCCATGTGCCGGAAATTTCAGAAAGCCTCTCTTCTTAAACAGCCACAAATGGACTCTCTGAAACCCCTCTCTTTGCCTCTTGGATTTGTGTATGCTTTTGACAGTCACACCATCCTGTGGCTATGCATTCCACGATTTCATTGAGTGCTCCTTGAAAAGCACCTCCCGTGCTTTGGGTGAGCTGCCAGCCTGGTCATTTCAGAGCATGCTGCCTAGTTCTTGGATGGAGAGAAATAGCAATCTTTTTGTTATTTGCCTTTCAGGGAGCTGAAGGAGAAGGCACTCTTCAACATCAAACAGCTGGCCGAGTCCCATTCAGCAGTCCTGCTTTCTAGACTTCGGGATATTTGCATGGCAGTTACCAGCGAGGTGAGAAGAGTGCTCTGAATTGTTCCCCTTACTTCATACATGGTGTGTAGTGTAGGTATGTGCTTGTTGTAGATGTTGGCGAACCCAATGGGAAGAATGATGATGTCTAACTCCATTTCAGAAGGCTGAATGATTTCTTTATTATAATTATGTTATAATACATTAATATGCTATATAAAAGAGGATACTAAATACTACATGCTACTTTCTCTAACTATCATATCTAACTAACTCACAACTCGAGACCCTGTTCTCCAGAGCCCAGACACAGGTGGATCCGACTGGCTGTCAGGCCCAAACAATCCACCATGACCCAACCAAGCACTCACTCTGGGTAAACAATTCTCCAAACACATTCCGCAAGAGAAAAACAAGGAGCAGAAATAGAAATTGTTTTCTCTTTCATTTCTCTCTGTGCACCTCAATAAAAAATCCTGAGAGAGAGAGAAATGTGCTTGCCACATATCACCGTTTTAGTATAAATTTAAAAAAATAAAATAAAAACTGCATCTGCAATTCTTCTGCAGGGTCCTGCAAAAGAGAGCAAACACATCTCAAGAGGTCCCCTTATCAATTTGCTAGTTATCAATCAAAAGCCAAATCAAATGCTGATGTGGAATGTTCAACGAGATCCTTTACCTGCAAACCATCTATCAAATCTCTAAAACAAAACTTACAACATAAAAACCCAATCAACAGTTAAAAGAATGCTCAAATTTCAAGTCCAAACAACTGATTCTCGGGAGAAGGTGTCCATTGATTGGAAACGTTGATCTTGATATCCTCAGAAGTCCTTCTCAATGCTGAAACAGAAAACTGCTGAATCCTGAAACAAAACAAGTGAAGAAAGTCCAAACAACAATTAAAAACTCATAAACAAAAACCAAATGTGACATCATATAATTATCTAATACCAAAACACTGAATGTCATCCCACAGACTGCAACAACTGATAAAACCAACTCTGGGCTGATTGTCAACCATGCAAACATACCTTTCTTGTGCAAAAAAACATCACCAAATTAAAAAAAAAACTGAAAAAAATCTGTGAAATGCCATGGCCAAAACTCTTAAATCAACCACTTTTTTTCTTGTTTTTTTTTGTCTTTTCAACCACCTCTATTTAATTAATCTTAAATCTAATTTTTTTTTTTTTGGTTTTTTTTTTTTTTTTGGTTTTTTTTTTTTTTTTTTTTTGGTTTTTTTTTTTTTTTTTAATCTCGGAATCAGAATGCCCAGTAAGTAGCAGGCTTTAAGACCCTGCGCAGCTGGCGGCCCCGGTCCATGCGGGCAGAGCCAAGATCCCAAACCCGGCCGTGGGGCACACGGGGCCCTCCGGCCGGGGGCTGGACCAATCGGTCCCAGCCCGACCGGCGGGCGGGATTTTCATCTTCACAGCCCAGCCCCACCACGCGGCCAGTGTCACGGCAAGTCTTCCAGCGTTGTGTTCATCCCGCACCGCGCCTGGCCGTGGCCGCAGCCACAGCCTCTCAGGACGCGGTTGGCCCCGCTCCTCAAACGAGGGCATGGCACAAGAGCTGCCCCAGGGCTCAGCAGAGGTGTTTTAACCAGAGAAATGTTGATTCTCAGGACCTGCGGCACGGTTGGGCCGGCACGCAGCTCTGACCCCGGCGGCAGCACCCCCACGCTCTCCGGGCACAAGACCAGCGGCAGCATTCCCAGAACTCATCCCCCCCGCCCCCCAAACGTGAGCGGGAGGGGCGAGGGGCCTCGAGCTCCGGCGAGAATCCCCCACCCAAGCAAGAATTGGACCAAGAAAAACACTGTTCCCCAGAAAGGCACTAAACTTCATAACTTTCACTTTCGCGGCAGCTACAAGGAGCTGCCGAGAAGCGCCAGCAGCAGAGAACAGGCTGGGAGGGGACCCCGGGCTGATTGGAGACGGCGGGGTCCGCTCCAACGCGGCCCCAGGCTGCTGCTGCTCGCTGCTGTTGCTGTTGGCAGCGCCTGGCGACCCGGCGAAAGCCGCGGGAGGCGGCGGGGCAGCCGGGACCGGCGGGGCCGGCGCGGGGGCCGCTGCGGGCGGCGAGGCGCGCATCACAGCCGATGTCGGCGGCGGAGCCGGCGCCGCAGGCTGGGGGTCTTCTATATCATCACAGCTCGCATCGGGAACAGGCTCCGAGCCGGCGAGCGGGACCACCGGCGCGGCGGAACCGACCGCTGTGGAGGGATCGGCCGCTGGCGCAGGGGGCGCAGCCGCAGCCGCCGCCGCGGGAGCGATGACGGGCGGTGCCGGAGGCGGGGCTGACAACTCCGAGGCAGGGGCCGGCGCGGGAGCCGGCGCAGGCGGCGTCTCCGCCCCTGCCGAGGTGGCTTCAGGCTGGCTCTCAGCGGCGGGTGTGTCTCCCAGCTCCGAATGGGCAGGAGGAGGAAGAGGAGAGGAGGAGGCACGGCTGCAGGCGGGGAAACCGGCGGGCGGAGCGGCGTCTCCGCCTCCGCCGGGAGCGGCCCCGCACCCTCCGAAGGGACGTGGAGGCGGGGCTCGTACGCTGCAGGAAGAGGAGGAGGTGGAGGATTCTCCCTCTGCGCAGAAGCAGAAGAAAACTTCCGAGCCACGGACAAAGGCTCTGCCCCCCCCTTTTCGCGGGGGGGCACCTGCAGCGAAGACTGGATTATCGGAAAAGGGGTCCATTTCTGGGCTATCGGAAGAAGCTCTAAATAAACTTTCATGTATCGAAACGCCCAGAGATCTCGCATGATGCTTGGCCTGATGAGGAAATACAGGGATCTCCAAGCCTCTGTATTCAGGGAAAAAGCCAGATCCCCGAAAAAAACACGACTGTCTGCATATTCAAGAAACTCCAAAAAATCATCATCAGGGATAGAAATTCCATTGACCCGAGCCAAATCTCTCCAGAGGGCAAGTATAGGGCCACGTACACAAGACAAACCAATGTCGAAATCTGCAGACATCTCTTCCCAAGGTTAAAGTCCACCCCAGATCAGGGTAGTACTATTATCAGAAAATCAGTACCTTTCAAAGGAAGGCAGAGGCGTCCAGTTACGGCAAACTGCTCGGGGCTGCACCTGGTCCTATAGAGAGGGTTCCCACGGCGTCTTACCTCCCCTATCCCTCGCAGGGACGTTGGACATGCCTTTTCAAGAGGGTTCACCTCCGTTCCCGTGTTAAATCATGGCTGTGGACCGATCCAGGTCCTGATTCTTCATCCAACGTTCGGGGTCACCACTTGTTGTAGATGTTGGCGAACCCAATGGGAAGAATGATGATGTCTAACTCCATTTCAGAAGGCTGAATGATTTCTTTATTATAATTATGTTATAATACATTAATATGCTATATAAAAGAGGATACTAAATACTACATGCTACTTTCTCTAACTATCATATCTAACTAACTCACAACTCGAGACCCTGTTCTCCAGAGTCCAGACACAGGTGGATCTGATTGGCTGTCAGGCCTAAACAATCCACCATGACCCAACCAAGCACTCACTCTGGGTAAACAATTCTCCAAACACATTCCACAAGAGAAAAAGAAGGAGCAGAAATAGAAATTGTTTTCTCTTTCATTTCTCTCTGTGCACCGCAATAAAAAATCCTGAGAGAGAGAGAAATGTGCTTGCCACATGTGCTTGTTCATCTCCATGTGTGCTCAGGATGCGTCTTCATTTCTGGTTTTAGACCTTCTATTTCTAATGTCTGTCAGCTAGCTGTAGGATCTGTGTGCACATGTAGCTGTATTTACTGGTAGGTCGGGTAACTGACACTTGTCTTTGAGTGAGGTGCCTTTATAATGCAACGTGCAAATGCAGAAACTGAGACACTAATGACATTATTTGCCAGAATCCCAACCTCTGCCCAAGCTGTAATTAAACACTGAAAATTAGTCTGTAGACCTGAGGCTGTGCTTTCTGTTTCCTGGCTGAGTGCTTCAACTGCGGGCGTTGCTTTCTGGAACAGGAGCACCTGACCCTTTTATCTTGATTACTTGTGCCTTTATGATTTGAAAGCAGCCCTTGTTTTAATTTTCTAGTAAAAGGGCCTAAAATCAAAGCAGTGGACATTTTAGAAGGATTGAGGAGAACACTTTAGGGAAATTTTTTTTCTTAGGCCTGCAGCAAGCAGGCTGAGGCCAGAAATTTGTGCCAGAGTATGCACTTTCTGTGCTTGTGCTCTCGTGCTCTTATTGTGCTTTTATGTTCCTCTGGACACAGCGGGATGTGTTGTCATTTGCTGGGACTTCTGTTGAAGGCAACTGATTTCTTTTCAAGGTGATTCTTATGTTTCCCCTCATGACTTCCCCAGGTGACCAACCTCCGTTCCAAGGTGTCCTACTCTGCAATCGTCACTCTGGGAGAGTTCTTTGCAACCTTGAAGGAGGACATGGACTCTGAGGTGGATCAGGTTGCTCCAGTCCTTCTCCAGATGGTGTGGAACTCCCCAGAGTTTGTTCAGAAAGCAGCCAGGCAGACCCTGGGGATCATGGTGGAGAATGTGACTCCTGCACGAGCAATGACTGCTCTCATGGACAGGGGAGTCAAGTAGGTTCTTCCTCTTTTAGTGATATTCTTCACCTTCTAGTGTGTGGCTGGGGGAAGGGATGAGAGAGAGAATGGGAATGGTGGGAGGGAAGGATCCTGTATCCTGCATCTTCTGTGATCCCAGTGACTTGATTCTCCCATCAACCTCATTTCTTTCCTCTTGTCACCTAATTCTGCCCTCCTGCAGCCTATTAGTTCTCAGAATCACAGAACTGTAGAATATGGGGAGTTGGAAGGGGCCCTTCAGGATCACCAAGTCCAGCTCTTGGCTTTGCACAGAACAGCCCAAGGGTCACACCGTGTGCCTGAGATTCTCGTCCAAATGCTTCTTTAGCTCTGCCAGGATTGGTGCTGTGACCACTGCCCTGGGGAGCCTGTTCCAGTGCCCAAGCACCCTCTGGGTGAAAAGCCTTTTCCCAATATCCAAACTAAAGCTCCTCTGACTCAGCTTCCTGCTGCTTCCTGGAATTCCCCCAGTCTGTCAGATTTTCCTAGATGTGGTGAACCGTGGGGAAGTGAAAGTGCCTGCAAATGCCAAGGATAGATCCTTGTGCTTTTGTGGGAAGAGGGACAATTGCAATTGCAGCTGTGAGCGCTGTTGGATATTTCACAGCGCTAACCACAGAGGCCCTGGGAAAAACCATGTCTCCTCATGATGCCATTCAGCTGAGAAATAAGGAGGGTACTTGCTGGTGCGTGGAGCACATGGGGGAGAATGTGCTGGGTGTGGCACAGCCTGCACAGCAGGCACAGCTCCAGCCAAAAGGAGTCTTGTATGACTGTCCTGGCCCTAGAGCTCTACTTTCTATTCGAACTGATATTTCATGTTAGCCTTGAGATGATGAATTGCACCTTAAAAGGCTGAGTGCCATGGGACAGCTGAAGCAAATGCTGCCTTAAGTGTTGGTGCTGGGCCTGAGAGTTCCCAAGAAGCACTCTCTAGAACAGGACAACCTGGCTAAAATGCCTGCCACCCTTTCCTCAGCTGTGCAATAGGGTAAAACACTCAGATTTATCTGTTGCCAAGCCTCACAGAAGAAAGAGGCTGCATGGCTGGATATTGTGCAACTTCACAGCCTACAGCATCTTTTCCCTGCATTTGTTTTTTTTCCAAAGGTCTGCAGATTTGGGGAGAAATGGGTAGAAAGAGCCTCAATCCTGCTGCAGCTCTGTGTAGTGGGTGCCCTCTGATGGGTCCACATGAATTGTCCTTAATTTCTAAATAATTCATATGTGATCCATTCCTTTAATCTTTCTCAGAGAAAACAGTGTGGAAGAAATTGAGTATCAGATAATGCAGGGAGACTGAATTCCTCCCTCTTCCTTGCAGGCAGTCCTGCTGTACAATGCTAGCTTTGTGTTTCTCTGAGGACAGAACCTTCTACAGGTGTCTGAAGCTGCAGGGAGAACCCAGGCCTCCTTCCCCCAGCAAGGACAGGGAGCAGGCTCTGGCCAAGGCCTGTGCTGCTGTTGCTCCTTCTCCCTGTGCCTCAGGGTTTGCTCTCCTCTTCCCAGGAGCCACCACGCCCAGGTGCGGAAGTGTGCGGCCGAACTCCTCCTGTCCTTGATGGAGAGAATTGGAGTCACAAAGCTCGCAGACACACCCAGGGCTGACAGGCTGGCACACGTGGCAGGGATGCTTGCTCAGGACTGTCACCAGGACACAAGGTAATGATCTTCATTTCAGCTCCTAAAACAGGAAAACCCTTTCCTGTCTGGCCAGAAAGGTAAAACCACAAATGAGTGGAAACTAAAGGAAATAAGAAGTGACCTCACTGTGTGGCTAAGGGGCATAGACTCAGTGAATATGCTGAGTTGGAAGGGACCTGTCAGGGTCATGCAGTCCAGCTCCTGGCCATGTGCAGAGCACCCCAAGAGTCACTCCACGTGCCTGGGAGCATTGTCCAAACGCTTCTTGAGCTCAGTCAGCCTTGGTGCTGTGACCACTGCTCTGGGTTGCCTGGAGAAATGACTGGAGCGAGTATCCTGCTGTTGGCCAGCAAAAAGGTGCATTGCCAACTTCCTGTGTCTTGAAGGATTCTTTACTGAGGTCAAAAGAGCTCCGATTAGCCAGTCAAACAGTTTTGTTTGGCCTTAGGTGCACAACACAAAGCCAAAGTGTTGGCTAATATTCATCCCAGAAGGATCCCAAACATCTGTTTCTCATTAAGACTTTCCTAGAAATATTTCAGGGGTTGTTAGCCAGTGGAATCAGTCTTTCTAAACCCCTTCTGCAGATTTCTGCAATGCTGTTATCTGTGGCTCAGTGCCCTGCAAATTTCTTCTTGAAGAAAGCTGTGGTTTCCTAGTGGCCAAATCAACCCAAACCACCGAAATCCCCTTACTTTGATGATGAAATTTCCATTACTAGCTGCCAAGAACACCAGAGCAACTAGCTGCCCCTGTGCAGCTAGTTGTACAGAATAGTCAATAGGATAGTACAGAATAATCAATAGGATGCATGAGCTGTTTTGTCCTGCCTTCCCTGCCAGCTAAAGAAAGGCAAATTATTGTGCAATGGCAGCAAGACACTGCTAATAGGCTCTGACAACAAAGCAGATGTGTTTTGCTTGTTCTCTGGGAACACCCACAGTTTCAGAGTGAAATGGCATTATGGACAGGAGATGGTGAAGATGTTGCTGAGTCACCAAGAATTGAAAATGCTTTTGGAACGATCTCTTTCCACCCGTGACCTGGAAGATATCCTGACAAGAATTAAGAAGAAAGTAAGTGCTAGGCAGGAGAAATGTCTCCTTTGTGCAAGTATTGCCACTGCTAATATGAGATCAAACATACCCAATCTGTCTTTATCTCCTTCTTCTTCTGCTGAATCATTTTGCACCTGGGAATGAGCTGTTAATCCTCAGCCTGTTCATCTGCAGGCCACAAAGGAACTGATATTATTAGGGAAAAAAGTGGGGCTTTGAAGATTTTGAATATCGGTCACAAAGAGGAAAAGGGAAAGAGGAGAAAATGGGTTTACATTTAAGAGTAAGGCCTCCACCAAGCTCTCCCTGCTCTGCCCCCAGTAAAGCAACTAAGTGAGAATAGAAGATTACAGAGACTGAAGATAACAGTGTCTTTGCAAAAGACACCAGAAGTAGTAGTACCAAGAAAATTTCCAAATATACAAAAGATGTACAAGTCAAGCCTAGTTACTACAATTACTAGCTGTCTTTTGGGAATACCGCCCTGCACTCAAGCCCTGTGGAGCTGGAAGAAGCTTGGTGAATCCAGCAGCATCCAGCAAAAAATCCTTTTTCTGTTTGGAGGGGGGATTTACTTCTTTTATTGAAAATATAGAAGGGAGTGTGGCTTTGTGCAGGAGCAGGGAGAGTCAGTGTTGAACCAAATCAACTTCCAGCACAATGGGCTGACCCCCGAAGAGTCCAATTTTTTTTGCTGCTTCCTTTAGAGCACTCGTTGCCTACCAGTTTGCATTATTCCCATTTATGCTCTGTTGCAGCGCGCCGTCACGGGGCGTGCTGGGCAGCGAGTGCAGGGGTGCCACCGTCCCCCTGCGAGTTCTTCAATCCCAGCTATCGGCAGGTTCGGCGCCAGATAACAAAGACACGGGTCTTGGGGGAAACCAGAGTGTATTTATGGGATGGACAAGATGGAGCCCCAAGACAAGACTCGGGGGGTGTACAGAAAGTTTATACAATAACTCAGGAGGAGGGTTGCAGGAACATTAACCAGTGAGGGTAAAGCTGAGGAGTGGTCTAAGGTGGGACTAAACTATTATAAACCTATCAGGAGAAGTAGGGGAGTGGAATAACACAAAGTAACAAATAGGGTGTCGAGTATAACAAAATAGACAGGGAACACTCTGGAAGGAAGGGTAGGGATAGGGAGGATTGACAAGGAACATTCTGGAGAAAAGGGGTGGGGAAAGGGAGGACTGACAACTTGGAATGGAGGGGGTTAGGGAGGACCTGGGGAACATTGGCAGCTTGGGAGAGGAGGGGATTAAGGAGGAGAACGGGGCAGACATGAACTTCAAACAAAACACACTACAACAATACTCAAGATTAATGAATTTGGGATTTTAGACTGCTGCTCAGTATGGTAGCACCCATAACCTGCCTTGGGCTATAGGAAACAAAGAGTTGGCATCACTGAATCTCTGCTCTGTTTCCTTCTGTAACTTAGGAAATGTTTCCCTAAGCTTTGATAGCAGTGATCCTGATTCTAACTGGTGTTTGAAACAGGCAATATCCAATCTTATATTCTAAAGATTGATGGGGTTTCTCCATGTCTTTGTAGGCAATGGAAAACCAGAAGAGCAAATGCCCACCTGTCAAGGAGCCGGTGGAGAAGAGGAACGATGGCTCAAAGAAGCCCCAGGCCACATTGCCTTCTAGCAAACGGTACTGAGCACTTTTCTTAGATGTGACCAAGCACATGACAAGCTTTACATGCCTCTTCCTCAGGAAAAACTTTCTGACAGAGATGACCATTGCCAGACATTGTTTCCTTTCCCCGCAAATGCTCTAGGATAAAAAATGTCTACTTCTGCATTATGCTGAACACAACTTCTCTGGAGGGCTTTCCACAAAAATGGAGAGACAAAAAGACACCCATTGGTTGCAGCTCAGACAATCCAGTGCAGTGGCAAGGGCAGGGTTGTGGAGGCCAGGAGAGAGGGACAAGTTTCTGCTGCCTGACTTGGGAGAAGTAAATTCAACCAGGGTTTTTTTCATCTGAGTGGAGTCTTTTCCAGATGGGTGTTTTGATGAGAAGTCCCAGTCTAGAAGCAAGATGCCATTCCACAAAGATGCAGTTCTCATCCATGTGGTTTGGCCTGGCTGAATCATGGTTTTCTTACCCTCAAACAGTACCAAGTTTGAGTAGTAAGTAGCAAGGCAATTCCTGAGCAACTTTGGTCAACAGGTGTCTCAACATGGACTTTTTGTCCTGATATTCCTGTCCTTCATATAGGTTGCTTGATGGACAGCATGATTGGTTGATTTCCTCCTGTGCTGCAATCAGCATTTAAGACAGGAATTTGGTCCTTGCTGTCTCTTCATGCCCATGGCAGAGCTACTTGCTCCTCTCATAACATAGGGGGTTTTTTTAGCTCTGGCACACTCAGTGGTGTCAGGAAAGTGACCACATGCCTCAGTAGCATGGCTAGCATCATCCCGTGCTCATGGAAGAGACAGGTTGATCCAGGAGAATTGTTCCCAGTGGGTTTGTTAAGCTGTGGATCTAGTCTCTAGGGAAGCAAATGAAACGTGGGCATAGTTCTGGGATATGTGGTTTCTGTTTTTCTCTCTGTTACTGATTTTCTGGATCCTTCAGATATGCCCCTGTTCATCTGTTCAGATGCATCTGAGCCACTTTTCCAGATTGTCATGCCTGGTCGTAGAGACACTTCTCCAGAGTGATGAGTCTCCTTATTATAAGACACACACGTCCCATATGAGGAGGCATTTAAACTTGGAAGTAGCGTCTCTGCTGGTGTAACTGCTTCTGTCTCCTACTCCCAGTTGGGTGAAGTGAAGGGAATCCAGGAACTGAAAGCGTGGCAATCCTTATTCAGATTAAAAATACGTTTGCAAGGGGAACAGAAGTATCAGACTGGGTTGGTTTAAACCCAGGGGTTTTTAAAGAATACTTCTGTCAACTCCACCTTGTCTTGCACAGGCACAACTCTGGCTACTGATTTCCATCCTTGTCCCTATTCCTCTTGGTAAAGACAGTGCTCACCCTTCTTGGGGAGCCTTTTTGTCTCTTTGGAAAGAAAAGGTGGAAAACAGCTAAGGACAGATCTCTGCCTTCTCCTCCCAGTAGCTGCTTTTTCCAGAAAAAGGTGCCTGATGATGTGGCTGTCAAGGGACTGAACCTGCTCCACTGAGAGCTGTACAGCACATTACATTTCAGAAGTCCACCTGTTAGTTAGAGAAGTGGTCTGGATCCTGGAAGAGTTGATCAGAGCCTTGCACTTCTCCAGACACAGGTTCTGAGACAAACAAAATAACACTTAGATCTCCTGCAGCCATAGTTTGGGCAAAATCATAATTGCCCTCAGTACTTGAGGCAACTGTATAGAAAAATGGGCATTGTAAATATCTGCTTCCATACTTGTAAAGCAAAGGTAGCCTTTTGCAGTAATAAATGGAATTGATTTAATGATTTTTAGACGGAGAGAAATACCATAGCAACTATTTCGTCCCCATCCAAACCTCTTAAAAACAGAAGTAAATCTTTCAAGCATGAGGTTGCACAACCATTCCAGCGAGTGGCCCACAGGAAAACAGTGGAATTGTGCAAGCAAGTGCTGACCTGAGAGAAAGGATCCCTTTCATCTCTTACACTACTGAGTGCTACATCCACTCTTCAAACAAGGACATTTTAATCCAGCTTTCATGTTCTCTTCACAGAATTTTGATTATTTTGTCCTGAGAATATCTGACAGCCACAAGAAAGTGAAGCAGAAGGCGCTGGACGTGCTGGCAGAAATCATAGGCCTCCTGGAAGATGCCCTGGGCCCGGTGATCATCCGTTTGGTGGAAGGAATAACAAAGAACCTGAACTCAAAGGATCCCGGGGTTCATGCTGCAGCTGTGAAAGCACTGGAAGGATCCATTGCTCATTTAGGTGAGGCTGAGCCCTTGGCACTCTCCTCAGCTGTGTCTCTGTCTCTCCGACACAAGAGAACGCTGAGTGCCTTGATAGCTGCTGTTGCCTGTGGAATGCTCCAGCTGACACCCACCAGAAGCTGTGGAGGTGCAGTCTTTATGCACCAGTCCCCCAACAGGCTTGAATGTGGTCAGCATTTCCCAAAAGTCCCAGGAGCCATGGGCTCTGTGCTGCTTGTCTGAAGAGCAAGTCCTGGACTACTCTAGCTTTGCTAGAATTCAGAGGCAAAGGGGTTTTGGAGTTTGCTTGGGCCCCATCTGATTTCCCAAATGAACAGCTTTGCTGTTGGCATGAAGGGTGCACTGGCCCACCAGAGTTTCTGCAGAGCAGCCACCTGGAAAGCTCTACATTATAAGCATTACCTGCCTGTTTTCCATCTTTCTTCTTTGTCTTCTCTTTGAAAGGGGAAATTAAGATTCACCAAGTCTAACAGGTCAAATGCAGCTGTCAATGGTGCCTTGTTCCACATGTTGTTTTGCATGGGGCAAGATTGCTCTAGCAAATAACTACATGGGCAGGGGCTGCTCTAAATTCCTCTGCCACACAGATTTATGTCAGCTCGGAAAATGCCTATAAAATGGCGTGTTGAAGAGGCAGGTGTCCAAGGGCAGTTCCCACTTTCTCCACCTCAGCTGCTCTGTGAACTCATGAACTGCCTGACTCAGTGCCTTTCTGTGTCCCAAGTATGGGCTTCTTCCTTTCTGCTCTGGGATGCAAAACCTTTTCACTGCTTACGTGTGACTGACCTCTTCAGGTCCCTGATGTGAAATGTTTTAACAAAGCTCCTGGTACAGCAGGCCGAGCTTTGCTTTTGGAATTTAAAACCTTGTCAAGTGGGCTGGAAGGAAAGATGAAAAGGATTCAGAAATTAACAGGCATTTTCATTTTTATAAAGTAGGGTTGCCCCTGCCCTTTCCCTCCTCACTGTCCTTTCTCCTATGACCTCAGAAAAGTGAGCAGAAACATGTGTTTCACTTGTAGATAAAGTATCACTGATGAAAGAGTTCAGCCACTAATGGAGTCAACTGAGTGGCCAAGCTCTGCTGGATGTCACAGAGCGTATCACAGGTATGGCCTCCCCTTCTAAGCCAAGAGGTCTTCCCAGGGAGTATTTACAGGGAATGCCTGGGAATAGACAGTAGAGTAGCTCCTCCGAATCGGGACGTGCTGAGCTTGTCCCTCCTGCCCAATAGCCAGGGCAGATGTATTTGGCAGGTTTCCCCTGGCTGCTGCAGAGCTGTGCAGCACCTGAGATGGGGGCAGCGCTCGGCCTCGGGGCTGAGCTCTCACAGGGGCATCTCAGAACCCACCTCCAGGAGCAGGAGGGCTAAAAATACCGCAGCTGGCTCCTCTCTTGGAGCCACAGGGACATCTGTGATCCTTTAGGGAAAATGGTGGCAAAGGCTGTTTCGGGCAATCAGTTTGTTTTGTCCTCACAGAACTCTTGCTTTTCGCTTGGAAAGTTTTGAGGCTGAACCATGCAGAGCCTGGGGGTCACAGCTTAGGTCAAAACTCAACACACATCTCAGAGGCATGGATTTAGTGCATTGGAATAAAGTAGATCTCGAGCAACAGGGAATTTAGTTTTGCAGCTATTTTGATCTCTTTTTCAAATAAAGGAATTAACCATAAACTAGGACTACTTTAGAAGAAGCAAATGTTCTCTCGGAGATTTAGTAGGAACAGACAGCTGTTCCTCACCTTCAATAGTCACCAATGCCTTTAATTACATTTAATGTCAAGTGAACTCCCATTTTAAAAGGGTTACCATAGCCCTTTTCCTGCTTAGCAGAATTGGTTTTGGGTACTTTCAGGAGCTGTTTCAATGTTGATGACATGCAAGGAGCCTGTTGGTAGAAAATTTTTGTCTGTGTTTGATATAGTTCAGAAAATGAGCAGTGAGCAGATTTCAGAGAAAATGTGAGAAAACACTTGTATTTTGCTTAAATTTCATTCACCTGTGTAGCATTTTTCTCCCTCAATGCCCCTACTTCAGTGGACGTTATAAGAAAAAATGCCATTAACATTGGGAGGGGAAATGCCACTAAAATGTGACATGCCCAAATGCCAAGGCAGTGGGGTCTGGGTAATTATCAAAGACACGCTGAGGTTTGAAACAGCTCCGTGTTGGAAGACACAAAAGCATTCTGGCAAAGACATCGGCGAGTCACCGATGTTTCTAATCCAGCTGTCGAGCAGCAGCCATCTCTGGCAGGCTGGAGTTTTGAAGTGTGTTCTAATACTGCCCTTTGCTGTGTGCCACTGAGCAAAGGCAAGAGTCAGATTAGACTTTTGGCACTTGACATCAAATCTACAAACATGGAAACATCCCTTTTGTTAGAAATCTCTCAACAGCCTCTCTAGGGTACATTTCCAAACTTTCAGTGTGGGTTTAGACAACTTGCTAATGGAAATAAAAGGCAATTTGACATTTCAGTCATTGTTCATGCAGAAAGAGATTGTGAAATGATTTAGTAACGGTACAAAGTCTGCCACAGGGACAAGGCTCTGCTTGGAGAAATTAGTCCTGAGGGGTTGGTGGTTCTGTTTCAAGGATGATCAGCTGCTTTGCCTCTTTCTGGATCAGGGGGCTCTGTGTGCTATTTCAGTGATCTGAGCCAGAGAGGCTTCCAAGAAGCAAAACTAGAGGTAGATCCTTGTTTGCCTTGAGGTTGGTGGCTCAGAAGCTGTGTCTCTCTCCCGGCAGAGCTTGTGGAATGGGTTTATGCCAGGAGTCCTGAAGTCGTCCAGCGCTACGCCCTGCCCGTGCTCTGGTCCTTCCTGGAGAACAAGGCGCTGCCTGTCTGAAGCGCCAACGTCTGCACGGTGGCCACCAAGCTTGCCAATGCCCTCTATGAGGTGATGGGCACCAAGCTGATGAAGTGTGCAGCCAGCAAGCCTCCACACGTGCAGCAGAACCTCTCCAACATTTTGGGCTGGTGAAGGCAGGATATTCTCCAGAAAGCTGACCAAGTGCTGAGTTGGACACCTCCGGATTTGACTTCTTAGCTGTGCCAAAAATGACAAAACACTAAGGAAGGGTGTGCTTCGGCCCCCGCTCGCTCCATCGCCCTTCCTAGTCGTGGCATGGGGGGCCTGAAGCAACTCCAGACTGAGGACAAGGTGAAGGCCAAGCGTGGCTCAGCCTCACACTGAGGTAAGGGGGGAGCTGGGCCGCTCTCTGGTGGGAGGAGGGGTCTTGTGCCAGCCTGGAGAACCTGTGCACATTCCCAGGGAACAGTTGTGCCCAGCATGTGCCCCCTGCAATGAGCTGTGCTGCTCCCAGTGCCCCGTGGAGCTGTAGCGCTGCTCAGCTGTGAGGCAGGGAGAGGAGCAGGAGGGTGCATGTGCAGCTGAGCCATTCCTGGAAAGCACAGGGCTCTGGGCTCCCTGCTGGCCCAGGAGAGCCCAGAGGCCAGGCTGTTCCTGTGGTAGCTCTGTGGAAGTGGATCAGGGTTCTCCACTGGCCTGCCTCAAGTGTCTGCCAGCAGGAGTATGTTTCCCTGTGCAGCTCTTTAGAAGTTTCCAGGAAGTGTGTCCCATGAAACAAGGAGCTTCAGATGCTTTAGGATTCCATTGTAGCCTCTGTTAAACTTTTTGTCTCCACTTTGCAGATCTGACTGGCTACAGTCGTACCAAGAAGCTGCCGCCTGCCTGAAGAGTGTTTGAAGAATAGGATTTATGCGCTAGTTTTCATAGTTACAGATGTACATATGTTCTGACCTTTAGATGTAGTTTTGAATAAATGTGTTTTGATTGTATCTTTAAATTTTGATGCCATATTTTTAAGTGTATATATTTTTTTGATTATTTTTTAAAAGGTAACTAAATAAATAAAATTTAAGTAAACCAAGAGTAGAATGTGAGACCCAGACCTATCTAGCCTAGAGGTTATGGGAGTGCAGCTCACTCGATGTGCCAGTGTCTCACCACATCCTTTCATCACTGGGCCTCTCCTCTTCCTCTTTTGCCATGTTTTGTTTGTGTAATTTGGGCTGCTCTTTGCTACTTGGCATCACCACAGGGCCGCCCATTGACATGTCTGGGGGACAATGGACCCAAAAGACCTTGTATAGTCAAAAGTTTTCCATGTAGATGTATTCTGTGCTCACAACAGGCCTGAGCAAATGTGGGAGGGGCCCCTGCACTCCCGTGGGAGGCAACTGAAATCTAAGGGGATCTGTCTGTCAAATGTTGTACCCTCCCTTGTTGTTGTCAATCAGTGTTGGATGTACTCCCCAGTTCTAGAAAGTCCCCTCTTTCTGTTACCCCCATTGGCTCCTGTTTTAAGACCACTCCTTCCCCTTACCCTCATTGGTTTTGTGTGTGTCACCCTATCCCTGCTCCTCCCCTTTGCCCTTTCCCTATTGGACCGTTTGTATCCCAACCACTCCCACTCCTCTCCTGTTACAGACCCAGTCCCGCCTTCCGTCTGGGCTCTCCGAGCCTGCTCCTTCCTTGAGACATTGTCTCACTGCGCCCTTCATTTCTCCCTCGCCCTCTGCCTTTCCTGCAATAAATCCTCAAGGAATACAGCTATCCGAGCGTCCTCTCGTCTGTCCGGTGGAGACACCAGTACCCCATCGGCCCCTCCCCACGGACCGGTCAGTCGAGGCTGTCCCGTCCTGACCGGGCACCCGGGTGTGGCTGGGCCATAAATACAAGCAAAGAAATCAAGAGGAGTGTGCCCAAATCCCAAAGCTTTGCTCCTTTGCAATCTCACACAGATCTGGCTCATGAGTGTTTTCAATCACAATTTCATAGGTAAGAAGAGGAGGTGGGAAAAGATGCACTGCTTTGGAAAAATCATCTGTATGTATATTTACCCAGGGCAGCAGTCCAACTTGTGTTGTTTACAACTTGTTTGCAGAAGGATGAGTGGACTCAGAGGCCAATAACAAGTGACAAAGGTTCCTCAAATCTTTTTACACTCCAGCCTGGGTGCCATTCAGACCACAGCTATGGGATAATACTGTAGTGCATCCCATACACATTCTGCCTCCAAGAAAAAGCTTGGCTTGGCTCATTACAGTGAAATAACTAGAAATAAACAGCTAAACTCATCATTTTGGAATGACTCTCCTGCTTTTCGGTGTCAACCCTGCACCTCCTGCTCCCAAGGCTTGGTGTGAACAAGTGTCTGAGATTACTTATTACTTAAAAATTCTCCAGCAAAGTTCAGTAAAAAGCAGATTGAATATTGAGCAACAGCTCAATAAATCTCAATGACAGCATTCACACTCTTACTCATTAGTTGCTTAAGGCACAACAAGGAAAAAAAAGCAACAAACAAAATGCAATCAATCGAGAAATGTACTGTGAATTATCTGTGTGTGTGTAGGTGTGTGTGGCTGTCTGGGTGTGTTTAGGTGTGTTTGAGAAGGGGACAGAAAGAACAAAGATAAAAGGGAATAGGGCCTAAAAGGTTAACAGCACTCAAGGTTAACTGTAGTTAAACTGGAGCCTCCAGGAGTGGGGCTATTGGCCCAGGATCCATTGTTGATCGGTCATCCGGCCAGTGCAGCAAACTTGAGAGCTCGCTGGCTCTGAGAGGCCCCACTCAGAGGGAGGTTGCTGCTGGCAGGCGCTGTGGTCCAGGAGAGCTCCAAGGGCCTCCTTTTGGAGCGCTGTTCATGGGCCACAAGAGAGTGGGCCTCAGTCGTAAAATGCTCCATCATGGCCGCACTTTGGGTCAGCAGCCTGTCTTTGAAAGTGGGAGAAGAAGGATGTCAGGCCATTCAGACAACAAAAGTGGTTTCCAGGGCTGTTCACAGAAATCCCCAGGAGCTCGTTAGACAGCACAAGTTCCTGGGAGCACTCAGCGTTTCTGAAAAGCTCCAGAGGAGCTGAGCCCAGGGGCTGTTCAGCAAGGCCAAGGCCTGACAAGTGTTTCTCAGATCACCGTGTGGCCTGACAAGGCCAGGGGGGATTCACCACCACAATCTGAAGCATCAAGTTTTGATGGAGGGTAAAAAGCCATGGCCCAGTGGAAGTGGGCCATGTCCTCAGGCCTGTGGGAGAATCACAAGGCTGATATCCTTGTGCTACTGATTCCATCTCTCCCCTCTTTTCTAAATTCTTGGTGGCAAGGTCACATAGGTTAGACACACAGCTCACAAGTAGTGCTCCTCTTTTCCTGCACAATGCATTAAAGTGAGAATTGTGTCACATCCAAAAATCCTGTCCTGTTATGGTTTAACTGACTGTTTTGAAGAATTTGTGGAGCAGCAAATTTGCTTCCTCAAATATTTACTGTGCAAGGCATGGAGCACAGAGGAAAGATTTCTTGTTAAAAGCATCACCTATGCAATGCTCTTTTGACAACTTCTGCCCTGAGCTTTCCTTGGGAAGATCTGAAAGGTTCAAGGTCACTAGCACAAGCTCCTGCAATGGCTGCTGGCCAGCAGAGCAGGGCTGTCAGCTGTGAAACAAGTGTTGCCACAAGCAGCAGCTTATCCAGGGCAGCAAATCAAGAGCTGGGAAGGTGCTACTTTGAAGGCCCAACCTCCTTAGCTCCTAAGAGAACTGGAACAGTTCTTCATTCCAGTGAGGTGGATGCTGGACACCACAGCTCTATGTGAGGACTGGACACAAGTCTGGTCCCACTGAATGCTGTGATGTTTCTGCAGGAGCTCTGGGCTCCTGTGCATGCTGAACACAATGAGGAGAGAAGGAGCCAAGTGCACTCCTAAACTTCCAGATGGTGCAGGATGACTCCCAGACTCAACCTGCCACCACCTACAACTTGGGCTGCCCTGGCAGTGGCAAATGCCTCCTGCAAACTGACATCAGGATATCTGGGGGTTGAGTTTTGTTTCCCGTGGAAAAGGGCCAGCATTCCTGTCCAGGGGCCTGCGCCACACCCAGGGGCCTCTGGCCCCGAGGGGCCTTCTGCCTGCTACAATTCTGAATGGCGCACGATTTCTCCTAGACCAATGCAGCCACCACCAAGAACTCAGGCTGCCCTCAGAGTGCCAAATGCAGCCTCCAAACTGACCTCAGCATTCTGGGGATGAGGTTTTTTTGACATGGAAAAGGGCCAGCATTCCTGTCCAGGTGCCTGTGGCTGTGAGTGGGCGGCCGCCTCCTGAAATTCTGAAGGGCACAGGATGTGTCCCAGACCCAACCTGCCACCATGTCCAGCACTGGCTGACTGGGGAGTGCCAAATGCCTTCTGAAAACTGACATCAGGAAACTGGGGGATGGGTTTTGTTTCCAAGAGAAAAGGGCCAGCGTTCATGTCCAGGGGCCTGCAACAGGAGCTGTTGCTGTATTTTTCACGTTGCTTTACCCCCCTGCCTAATGCTACCTCTGGCTGAGAAAGGACACAAAAGGATTACCCTGGAGGAAGGAAGGCCAAAAGCTTGGAAAAGGATGAAAGAAACGCTCCGATGATGAAAGAAACGCTCCAATGATGACAGTGACAACAACCAAATTATTTGTTTTTGATAGCAAACGAACTCCTGCAGCCCTCCAACCCTCCCAGACTGGCAGGCCAAGTGATGCAGTTTCCATAGCGTGAAGTGCTGCCAGCCTGGGGAGGGAAACCAGAGAGCCACAGTCAGTCGCAGAAGGCTCCTGCTCCCCCGTCCCACCATGGCCTGTGCCCAGGCCAGGCTGCTGGCTCTGCTCAGAGCCCAAACATCCCAACCCATTCTCTGTTTTTAGAGAAGCACAGAGTGGCAGAAATGGTTTAATTGCTGTTCAGCAAGGCTGAATCCTGACAAGTGTTTCTCAGATCACCGTGTGGCCTGACAAGGCCAGGGGGGATTCACCACCACAATCTGAAGCATCAAGTTTTGATGGAGGGTAAAAGGCCATGGCCCAGTGGAAGTGGGCCATGTCCTCAGGCCTGTGGGAGAATCACAAGGCAGATCCTTGTGCTACTGGTTCCATCTCTCCCCTCTTTTCTAAATTCTTGGTGGCAAGGTCACATAAGTTAGACACACAGCTCACAAGCAGTGCTCCTCTTTTTCTGCACAATGAATACAAGTGAGATTGCATATCCTAAAACTGTGTTCCACTGTTGAAAACTGACTTATTTAAGGAATTTCTAAATCCCCAAACTTGCTTCCTCAAATATTTACTGTGCAAGGCATGGAGCACAGAGGAAAGATTTCTTGTTAAAAGCATCGCCTATGCAATGCTCTTTTGACAACTTCTGCCCTGAGCTTTCCTTGGGAAGATCTGAAAGGTTCAAGGTCACTAGCACAAGCTCCTGCAATAGCAGCAGGCCAGAAGAGCAGGGCTGTCAGCTGTGAAACAAGTGTTGCCACAAGCAGCAGCTTCCCCAGGGCAGCAAATCAAGAGCTGGGAAGGTGCTGATCTGAAGGCCCAACCTCCTTAGCTCCTAAAAGAACTGGAACAGTTCCTTTGAGTTCCCGTGAGGTGCAGTGCTGACACCACAGCTCTATGTGAGGACTGAACTCAAGTTTGCTCCCACTGAATGCTGTGATGGTTTCTGCAGGACCTCTGTGTCCTGTGTGTGCTGGACACAATGAAGAGAGAAGGAGCCAAGTGCACTGACACACCTTTGCCTTGATCATAACCTGACCTTGACCAAACACAATGAAAGGTTTCCCCTTTGGCCCGTGTCTTGAAACATCCGGTCTACTGTTTGATGACTCAGGTTGGTTTGGTGTCGAGGAATTTCCCTCAGAAATACTGGGTTTGTCTTCCTCTGTGCCTTCCCCTCAGCAGCCTTAGGGATGTTCCTGGTTGAGGCCATCTGTCTCACACAGTTTGAGACAACTTACCAGAGGACACTGCAATAAGTCGTCTCTTCTAAAGTGTTCCAACAATCCCTTTCCAGCAATGGGAAATTAATAGTAATAAATGAAAGTGGAAAAATACCCAACAGTTTATTATCAAGCAGAATGCCTGAAAAGCAAGAAAAAACACCAGTAAATTGTAGATATCAAACGGTCAGACCTCACCGTCCCCCCACTGGAACAAAGACCCAAAATGCCGGAGGGAAATCCCCCCATGACATGCGTTACAAGGTGGTGCTGGGTTCTCTCTTGGGAAGAACAGGAGCTATCACAGAGTAGTTCCAGCTGCAGATGAAAGTTTGGTGGCTCATCCGCCATTGACTTTCACCCAATGACAGAGCTCCATGGAACTCTCACTGCAGGAGAAGCCCCTCGGTCTCTTTTCTCCCTGGTGTGACCTTGGAGCCTGTCCCTGGGGACAGGGAAACATTCTGAGTATACTATTGAATTTTCAGGGCCAGTCAAATTGAGGATTGTTTTGAGGCATGCGTTGTAATGTTTGGTTTGAGCGTGTCTGCAGGAAAGAAAGCTGGAATAAACCCTGCCACAACAAAGGAGAACTTTGCATGGCCAATTTACACCTTACAAATACACTGATCATATCAGCCCACTGAACAATGGGGACATCTAATGCACAGTGCAAAGCTTCTTTGAATAGATAGGAGAGATGAGACTTGAAGAAATAATTTTGTGGATGCAGAAAAAGGGATCAGACCCATGAATCCCATGGCTCCGGCTTCGTTCTGCCAAATCAAGCAGGATTAGTTTTATCCTCTCTGTTGGAGAGGATTTTAGAATGACCTGCCTGGGCTATTTCCATTAAGAAAATTTTGAATTGTCAAGAACTGCCATGATCAGAACTGTTTTGAAACAGATCGTGTTTATGTTGGATTTGAGTGTCTCTGCAATAAGAGAGCAGGAAATAAACCCCTGGAAGAAAGAAGCAGAGCAAAAGTGGAATGTTTGGATGGTCAATTTGTTCCCTACAGCTCTCAGCCAGCTGAATCCTGGGGTCCTCTAGTGGGGAGTGCAGAGCTTCTTTTACATCCACCGCCTGGTGCCATTGTTTGTGTCCCACCACTTAGTTTGATGTGAAGAGAAATAAAGAAAATCCCACACCAACAAGCTGCAACCCAGAACTGAGTGGGAATTACAGAAATAAAGGCCTTGAAAAGTAGCTTTGGAAAGGGTCTACTTCCTAGACAGTGTGAAACCCTCAGGCCTGGCCTGGCTGGGCTTAGGGCTGGCTGCCCTTGGGAATGGAAAGGGAGGGACTTGGGGTGGGGTTTTGCAGCCATGGAAATGAGCAAACCATGGGCCATTGCATCACAAAGGGGCAGCCCCACGCTGGGATTGTGATGGTTGTGGTTGACACAGCCACAGCGGCAGGAGACGCGTCTGGCTCTGCCTCTCTGTGCCGAGCGCTGGCGATTGGAGTCACCCAACCTTGTTCTAAGGCTGGGTACCAAGCTCCTGTCGCTGTCACCTTTGAGAGTGTTCCCAAATTCAAACCCAGATACTTCTGCGAGACAGAAGCACGGGTTTGAAGATGGATTCTACTGGAAAAGGAAAGACCACTGAAGGAAAAGGTGAGGATAGAAAGGAGCTGAAAGGCTGAAGCCAAATGGAAAAGAATCCCACCAGATTTCAGGGAAAACTGGTCCAGCCAGTGCTGGCTCTGTGTCAGAGTAGGTGGCTGACAGCTACAGATGATCCTGCAAGGACACCCATGGCATCACAACATTCTCTCATTAGTTTACTCTGCTTTCTCCTTTTTGACAGTAGCCAAGTCAGTCATACTGTCAGCCAGGACAGGGACTGTGGCCACAGCTGACCACAAATTGGACAGGGTCATGAGATGCAAATCCTGTTTCTTTCTTTGCCCTCAGTGTTGGGTCTCACGACAGATAAATTTCCCATTCTTCCTCTGCTTGCTGATCGGGTCCAACCCTGAGGATGGTATTACGGTGCTATACAAACACCAATAAGGCCTGCCTGCCTGCTGAGAGGTCTTTGTGGTTTGCAGAACTAGCAGTCACAGCTGTGTGGGTCTTTCCTGGAGATTTCCAGAAGGCCAGCGTCAAAGAAGGAATCTTTCTTCCCCTCTTATCATTGGAGCCTTCCACCTTTCCCTTCAGACTTGCTAACTCAACAGTGTTGAGGGGAATTAAACCTCAGCTAGTTCCATGAAAAAGAAAACCAAAGAAATTTTCTCAGTACTTAAAAATCATTCCCCTTGAGTGGCACACCCATTAGATGTGTTGATGATAAAGGTGGGAGTTCACCTAACTCGCTTCTTCCCTTGTGAGCATGGTTTAGCCTCACACAGAGGTGAGGTGGGAGCTGGGCCCATCTCTGGTGGGAGGAGGGGTCTTGTGCCAGCCTGGAGAACCTGTGCACATTCCCAGGGAATAGTTGTGCCCTGCCTGTGCCCCCTGCAATGAGCTTTGCTGTTCCCAGTGCCCCGTGGAGCTGTAGCACTGCTCAGCTGTGGGGCAGGGAGAGGAGCAGGAGGGTGCATGTGCAGCTGAGCCATTCCTGGAAAGCACAGGGCTCTGGGCTCCCTGCTGACCCAGGAGAGCCCAGAGGCCAGGCTGTTCCTGTGGTAGCTCTGTGGAAGTGATACAGGGCTTTCCCTTGGCCTGCCTCAAGTGTCTGCTGACGGGAGTATGTTTTCCTGTGCAGCTCTTTAGAAGTTTCCAGGAAGTGTGTCCCATGAAATATGGAGCTGTAGATGCTTTAGGTTTGCATTGCGGCCTCTGTTACAATTTGTGTCTCTCCTTTGCAGGCCTGACTGGCTATCCTCTTGCCAGGAGGTTTTCGCTTGCAAATCCCTCTATGCTCCTTCCCTCCAAGCCATTGCCTCCCATCCAAAAGAGCTCTCCTTCCACCATGCCAAGCCAATTATGTAGCAGAGAGCAGGAGAATAGGAAAAATGACAGCGGCTGTGATGAGAACAGGATAAAAATACAGGAGGTGAGTTCAGAGGGTAAAGGACATAAGGTAAGGAGACCAAGCTATGTCCAGTGTGGCAAACTCCCACTTTATGTGCTGCAGACAGAACTGTGAGACCTTTGCCATGACAGGAACATGAAGTTCACTGAAGTTTGAACAGGTCCAGATTCAGCTCTTTAGCTCTGCCAGAAATAATGGGATATGAAGGAAGGGTGTGCATCTGCCCCCGCTGCCTCCACCCCCCTTCCTGGCCATGGCATGGGGGCCCTGGAGGAACTTGGGCAGGCAGAGACCTTGCAGAGAGCAGCAGGGTGGGGAGCTCTGCTGAACTTCCTAAATGCCACTGAGCCTGAGATGATGGAAGTGTGGGAGCTGGAGAGCAGCAAGCATCCCGAGAGCTCAGCAGCGTCTGGGCTCAAAGGCTGCGGGGGAACTGTAGGAGGGAAGGGCAGCAGCAGAAGAAATGAGGGGCTTGAGAAAAGCAGGTTTTGACATCCTGCAGTATGGCTTTGTGGGAATTGGCTGGAGATCAGCACTGGCGGTTATGCACTTAAGGGGCAGGGAGAGAATAGTGATCTAAACCCACTCCCATGCCATCCAAAGGCCAGTGGAGGCAGTGGCAGCCCTGAACATCTTGATTCCCAACATGTGGATGACTGCTGGGAATGCAGCCACACTTGCAGAAAACTGAGCATGAGGGGAGAGGTGGCAAATCTGGGACATGGTCTCTCCCTCACCACCTCCCTTTCCATTCCCCATCCCCGTCCAAGCACCACCATCAGTTTGACTTTTCCTGCCAGGTCCCAGTTGAGGGCATATCTAAATGTCTTGAGGCAAGAATGGGGACAAGGCTGGACGCTTGATCCGAGCATAGTGTTCTGCTCTTTCCAGGCTTCCTTGCTGTATTCCATTGGTGGGGATATGAAGAAGGGGTCATTAGGACTGCCTTTGATCCCCCCTATACGCAAGGCAGTAAGTCCCCCTGTTGACAGTGCTGCAGGGTCCCTGCCAAGCTCTCCACAGCTGAATTTCCAGGAGTCCCAGGAGATGAGGTAAGCCAAGGTGTCTGCTGCTCCAGTGTGCTGTTCACATCGTTCTTCCCATCTCGTGGGGTTATTTTGCACAGTCAGCTGTCCCATATATTTAGGTGGACCCCTGTGTATTCACCATTTTGCCCACCTGTAATGATATAGGACAATGCCATACCCAAAGACTTTTGATCTGATCCTACTTCTTCAAAAAACAAGGAGGTGTAATAGTCTAAGGAGACCACAGTGCTCTGACCACATGTAACACAAGGCTGTCACCAGGGTAAAGCACGAGCTGGCAAAGTCAAGCTCCGGCAGCAGTACAAAAGTAGCTGCCCTGCATACAGACTCGTGTCTCAGCTCAGCAGCTCTTGCTGCTTCAGAGAGGCTGTTGGAGCCACTTGGCTCCAAACGGAGAGGCAGCAGAGTTGGGGAGTTGTGATGCAAGTTGAAGAATGACTGCTGTGTTTCAGCCAGAGCTGGGCCAGCTCTGTGTGACTCCAGCAACAGAAAGCCTAAAGACAGTTAATCAGCTTTGCATTCTCCTGTGTTGATGTGTTGCACTGTGTTTCCTCCTTCACCAGAGTGACCATGTTAAGCAGGTGTGCCTCCTTTCATGATGTGCCCATTCCGTCCCTTCTCTTTCTACCTCCTCATATGTTCTTTTGTCCTCCATTTTCTCAAGGACAAGATCCAACAGCAGAGGCAAAGACAAGAACTCTGAGGATGCAGGTAGGTACAGGAGGTGTCTGTCCTAAAATGGCAGTTGTCATATTGACTCAGAGGTGACATTTGGAAAGCTTGGTTAAAATCCATACTTTTCAAAATTGCCTTAAATTAATTTCAATTCCTTGATGGGCTCAGTGGACTCTCCCAGAGCCCGCTCACTGGCAGTGTGCTCTGGTGGTGCAGTGAAAATTCTTCCACTTTGCAGGCGAGATTAGGTTCATTTTTTCCAAGTCTTTCCGGCCACGTCCCTCTTCGCTGCTTCCCTCCCAGCCGTTGCCTCCCATCCGGGGGATGTCTACTTCTTCTAACACAAACAAAATGTACAGCGTGGAGAAAGAGAACAAGAAAAATGTCACTGGCTATGATGGTGAGAGTAGAAAACACCAGGAGCAGAGTTCAGAAGGAAAAAGTTATGAGGTAAGGAGATCAAGCTAAGACCCATGCAGTAGATTTTCAGTTTATTTGCTGTAGGCTGAGCTTGGAGACCTTTTCCTGTGGTGTGATCCTAGGGAAGCAGCTGAATTGAGGAAAAGCTCAGCTGGACACTGTGCTTCAGGCTGTCTTTGCAATGGATGTGTAGTGCAGACTTCACATCCTCAGCGTAGATCAATAGCAGGAGAGGTCTTTGAATGGTTTCTGGGCCCTGTCATGGTTCCTCTTCTGTTTTATGGCTGAGAAAATACCAAGAAGCAGTCAGAGCAGCTACATTTGTCCAAGCTGGAGAAACTATCCTTCTAGATTTAGTAAACTATGGGTATCTGTGAACCATCTCTAGGTCTTGGTGGTGTTTTCTGTCAGCTGTGTCTGATTTGGAAGGAAAAGGGCGATTGCTGGAACAGGCAGTCCAGCAAAGTCAGTTCCAGGTTGTCTCAGCTTTTGAGTTCTGAGAACCACACCCTCTGTACAGCTGTCTCTGCTGCTATTTCTAGACTTCATCAGCTTCTGGGCAGCTGTGTGCTCTGGCATCGCTTTGTCCAAAGGGAAGGGGTGGGAGGTGGCCATGGGGAGAGCAGCCCAGAGCCCAGACCCACGATTGCCTTTGCAGCAGGGCCAGGACCTGCACTTGTTCTGGGTTTGTGGTGAGCTGAAGGAAGAGGCAGATGAACGACCGCTTTGGAAAAAAAAGTCCAATCAAAAACTTGGGTACTTGATCTCAGCTTTGCTGAGATAGGGCGCAAAGTATCTCTGACACAAACTGACCCTTTCAGTGAAGTTTGAACAAGTCCAGATTCAGCTCTTTATCTTTGCCAGAAATAATGGGATATGAAGGAAGGGTGTGCATCTGCCCCCGCTGCCTCCAGCCCCCTTCCTGGCCATGGCATGGGGGCCCTGGAGGAACTTGGGCAGGCAGAGACCTTGCAGAGAGCAGCAGAGCAGGGAGCTCTGCTGAACTTCCTAAATGCCACTGAGCCTGAGATGATGGAAGTGTGGGAGCTGGAGAGCAGCAAGCATCCCCAGAGCTCAGCAGCATCTGGGCTCAAAGGCTGCTGGGGAACTGTAGGAGGGAAGGGCAGCAGCCGAAGAAATGAGGGGCTTGAGAAAAGCAGGTTTTGACATCCTGCAGAATGACTTTGTGGGAATTGGCTGGAGATCAGCACTGGCGGTTAGGCACTTAAGGGGCAGGGAGAGAATAGAGATCTAAACCCACTCCCATGCCATCCAAAAGGCCTGTGGAGGCAGTGGCACTCCTGATAGGAAGTATGTGGATGCCTGCTGGGAATGCAGCCACACTTGCAGAAAACTGAGCATGAGGGGAGAGGTGGCAAATCTGGGACATGGTCTCTCCCTCACCACCTCCCTTTCCTAGGTCACCTTTCCCTCTCCTAGTCCAAGATGCTCCATAAGTCTGACCTTTCCTGCCAGGTCCCAATCAAATGCATGGTGAAGTGTCTTGAGGCAGGAATGGGGGCCAGACTGGATGCTTGATCCAAGCACTGTGTTCTGCTCTTTCCAGAGTATGCTGTATTCCATTGGTGGGGATATGAAGAAGGGGTCATTGGGACTGCCTTTGATCCCCCCTATACGCAAGGCAGGAAGTCCCCCTGTTGACAGTGCTGCAGGGTCCCTGCCAAGCTCTCTGCAGTTGAATTTCCAGGAGTCCCAGGAGATGAGGTAAGCCAAGTTGCCTTCTGCTCCAGTGCACTGCTCACCTCACTCTTCCCGGCTCATGAGGTTTTTTGCACAGTCAGCTGTCCTATGTACGTAGGCAAACCTCTGTGTATTCACCATTTTGCCCATCCATGATGATCCATTACAATGTCAAACCAAACACCATATGCCCCAAGGGCAGAGGTGGTGGTGAGGAAGAGGAGACAGGGCTTGAAAGCACCTCAAGATGGGTCCTCTGCTGGACTTGGCTATTGCTTCCCTCTGTAACGGTTGTGGTGTCACTTGGCAACTGTATTGCATGGGTCTGGATCCTGCAGATCTTTGAATGCTGTGATCCTTGACTGTCAACTTCTGGAACCAGGAGAATATGCTTGGGCAAATATTGCCTACTGGAGACGTGTCTGCAAATTCAGGTGATGCTTCAGCAATCATCAGGTGTAAATTCACTGTGCCTGGGCCTCCACTGTGAAATGAGATCCCCGATAAATGTTGGGGTATAGATGTATAATCGATTGATATTTAATATTTGTTCTGGGCTTCAAATCAAAGAGGGCAAGGTGCTAGAGAAGAGGCACAGGACTGTACCTGATGGAAAGTTATTGGCTTGGATATGTGTGAGAAAATGTAGCTGTCATTCTTATCCCAATGGCAACACTAAACACGGAGTCATAGCAGTATCATTCCAATTGAAAATCTTCGGTAGGGCTTTTAAAGTGCAATCTGAATATCCTTCCCTAGCAGCTGAGTTGGAAAAAGCCGTTTTATTATGGAAAGAGCGTGGAGGTGTAAGATCATTCTCAGGAGACAGCAGTGCTCTGACCACACGTAGCACGAGGCTGTCATCAGAGAAAGGCACGAGCAGGCAAAGTCAAGCTTTGGCCGCAGTACAAAAGTAGCTGCCCTGCATACAGACTCGTGTCTCAGCTCAGCAGCTCTTGCTGCTTCAGAGAGGCTGTTGGAGCCACTTGGCTCCACAAGGAGAGGCAGCAGAGTTGGGAAGCTGTGATGCAAGTTGAAGAATGACTGCTGTGTTTCAGCCAGAGCTTGGCCAGCTCTGTGTGACTCCAGCAACAGAAAGCCAAAAAACAATTAATCAGCTTTGCGTTTTGTTGTGTTGATGTGTTGCATTTCCTCCTTCACCAGAGTGACCATGTTAAGCAGGTTTGCCTCCATTCATGATGTGCCCATTCCGTCCCTTCTCTTTCTACCTCCTCATTTGTTCTTTTGTCCTCCATTTTCTCAAGGACAAGATCCAACAGCAGAGGCCATGACAAGAACTCTGAGGATGCAGGTAGGAACAGGAGGTGTCTGTCCTAAAATGAACATTCTAGTCTTGACTCAGGAATGACATTTGGAAAACTTGGTTAAAACCTATTCTTTCCAAAAGTTTTTACAATTAATTTCAATTCCTTGATGGGCTCAGTGGACTCTCCCACAGCCCACTCATTGGGAGTGTGTTCTGGTGGTGCAGTGAAAATTCCTTCAGTGTGAAGTGTTGGGTGGTACCTTGGGGCCCTGGAAATGCAGCGCAGGAAAAGGAAACATTCCTCTCCATCCTGATCATGGCTTTTATGTCCCTGCAGCCTTTCTAGTGTCACAATCAGGAGGGGAAAAGAAGGCATTTAGCAAGATACGAGAAATGTTCCAACTCCTTCCTCCTGCCCTTGGGGGAGAAAACCTTTCCTTGGGGCAGTTTCTGAGCTGAAGCCTTTGAGATCTGAAGGAGATTCATGGACATTGCCTGGTTTTTCCCTGGTAGAAACAGGGAAACCTCCTATGATAGAAAGTCCTTTGGAATTCTCCAATGGAGACTGCCAAATGGATGCAGCCTATGCAGGGTCTGAGTTTGACATCCTCTGACAGCACAAGCCGAAAGCCACCTAGGGCAGGTTCATGATGTCACATCTCTTCCCCGGCTCTCTCTGCCTGTGTCAGTGTTGCAGGCTGAGGCTGGTGGAGGAGATGCCTTCTGCCTTGTCCTCCCTCCCTGCCTTGCCTGATCCTTGACAAGCAGCACTGTGCCAGACAAACTGCGGCCTCTGGTGCATCTGGGTCAGCCAATGCTTTCAAGATGAAAGCCTCAATGACACTGTTGTTGTTCCTTTGCCATCTCTGGGTGTGTAATGATAGGAGAGGTGAGACTTGAAGAAATAATTCGGCTGATGCAGAAAAAAGGATCAGACCCCCATGTCCCTTTTCTCAGGGTTAGTTCTGCCAAATCCTGGGCACAGCCACTTTGGAATGACTCCTTAATGGCTGATATGTATCTGGAATGCCTAATGCAGCTAGGGTGTAATACTGCTCAGTAAGGTGACGTTTTTGCTGGATTCATTCTGGACTAGAAATTACCTATCTCATTAAACCTTACCTGCCTCACTATTCTTACTGACCCCAGCATTCTACAGGGTGAAGAAACCCAGTCTTAAGACACTTGTACTGCTTGGCTGCCATATGATTTTATCCTCTGTGAAACCATGTAAAGAATTAGTTCTCTTAGTTCTAACAGCTCTCTTGGAGAGTGTTTCAGAATGACCTGCCCTCTAGTCTTTCCACTGAGAAAATTTTGAATTGACAGTATTAGCCAAGATCAGAAATATTTTGTGGCCAGTCATATTTATGTTGGGTTTGGGTGTCTCAGCTGAAAAGAAAGCAGGGAATAAAGCCCTGGAACCCATAAGTAGAGCAAAAGTGGAACTTTTGGATGACTGCTTTGTTCCCTACAAACACTGGCTCGCTGAATACTGGGCACATCTAAAGGAGAAAGCAAAGCTTCTTTTCTGTCTAACACCTGGTGCCATTGTTTGTGTCCCAGCACTTCCTTTGTTGGAAAGAGTAAGAGAAAAATCCCAAAAGTGCAAAACTCAACCTAGGATTGAGTGGGACGTAGAGAAACAGAGGCCTTGAAAACTACTTTTGAAAACAATTACTTCCTAGACAGAATCCCATTCTAGAGACCACTGTGAATTTCCAACTGTTTGGAAGGAAAGGGATCCTGTAGTAGTGGGGAGGCAACAGGCAACACATAAAGGAGTAGAACCCATCTCTCCTGGCTTGCCAGCTCCATATTGTTCAGAGAAATTAAACAGATGCTAGTTTCATGAAAAATAAAAAAAACAAGCAGTCTTTTCAGTAACTAAAATATGCTTTGAATTCCTCACCCATTAGATGGGTTGATTGTAAAGGCATGAGTTGAATTAACTGGCTTCTTCTCTTGTACCTGAATTACAGCTTCTTCTGAGCCTACAACAAAAGCCCAGAGGAAGAAGGGAAAGAGCTCTTGGTGCAAGATAGGACCTGGGATGCCTCTGTTCCCAAGCAAACTGGCAGACCTGTTTGGCTTGGAGACCTATGTGCCGAAGGCTGCCCCTGGGAATGGAGGTCTCGGCTCCCGGCCGGCTCAGGGGGCCTTGGCCCAGGAGCTGCGGAGCAGCGCTGGCCCCAGGGTCACTGCCAGGGAGGACAGGGTGAAGGCTGAGCATGGCTCAGCCTCACACAGAGGTAAGGGGGGAGCTGGGCCCATCTCTGGTGGGAGGAAGGGTCTTGTGCCAGCCGGAGAGCCTGTGCACATTCCCAGGGAACAGTTGTGCCCAGCATGTGCCCCCTACAATGAGCTGTGCTGCTCCCAGTGCCCCATGGAGCTGTAGCGCTGCTCAGCTGTGGGGCAGGGAGAGGAAACAGAGGGTGCATCTCATACAGTTAGAATGAAAATCCTTGGGGGAAATGCATGATCTAGTGTTAAGAACACAGCTCACATTTGGGTAACACTCCCTCAATACTAAGCTTTTCTTTGAATGTCCTCTAAAATATTCCAACAAAGGGAAGAAAATGTTGATCTAAAGGCATGCAGGATTTAGAACACGGGGCTTCTTTCAGGACCCAGAAAGAAGATGTTTACTAGAATCAGCAGGAATAAGGGCAGATAAGAATCTCTATCAAGAGCAATCTCCATCTCTGTCCTTCTCTATCAAACACAGAGTCTCTCCAGCATCCAGGGGCTGTGGCCTTCATCATGCAGCAGGTTTCAGTCTGCTGGCCAACAGAGTAATGTCATGGCTGCTGCCAGTAGCCCATGCCTTGGGAGAGGGTTGAGGCATATGGACCTTGCTGCTCTCCATCCCAGTCACTGCGTCTTATGGGAGCTCTGCAATCTGGAAGCTGTCTGGCCTGTTGCCCAGCACGGCATTTTTGGGGGCTTGAAGTTTGCCAGAGATTTACAAGAACCTTTGCTTCCTTTACCAGGCCTCCCACTGAGCCAGGCCAAGGAGATGGATCATCCCACCAGTCCTGGTCTTACCAGTGACAAAGAGCTGAGGGACGTCTTTGGAAATGTAAGGGATGAGGACAGGGATGAGCAGACTTCCTTTCCAGTGGCTATTTAGTACTTGGCCCAAAATGTCACTGAAAATCATAATCTTCTAATGGGGACATGGATTCTCTTGGGAATATATTTGACAGCTACAGAGCAATCGCTTGGCTATTTCCAGTGGTGCCAATGCCACTGGTTTGGAGATGGTGTTAAGGTCATGCCAGAAGCATTCTTTAGGTGCAAATGCTGTTTTAGAGAAGTTCTGAATGGCAGAGCAAGCTACACATCAGTGAACGTGGGCAAAGTGCACCCTCAAAAGCAGAGAAGCAATGATGCTAATGTTGAGTGTAAGCAAGGCTGCAAAATAAAATGGGAGAGCTTGACTTTTCCTGGTTACCTTTGTGGCTGTATCTCACAGCCCTCTCATTCTCAGTTTTTCTGCTCATTAACATCAGTGTTTCTGCAACTTGTTTTCACATGACTCCTCCTTTTGGCCTCATGGTCTCAGAGACCAAGTCCTTTAGAGTCCTTCAGAGCTGAGTCCTTCAGAAGGCAGGAAGTGAGAAACAGCAGCAATTCCTGGCCATGAGTGTTAAGCAACAGCTAATTACTCCTCCTTGCTGGGCATTGCACATGGTTTTTATTCTCCTGCCATGGCCTGTAGGAACTGAACTGCCTGCTCACTGGCCATGTGAGCTCTTCCTCTCTCTTGGGGCATTCCTCTGACTCTCATGCTTCAAGCAGGGCTTCCTGACATAGGCTGCAGTTGCAGCAGTAGAAGGTTGTGGTACTGAAGTGTTCCACCTCACTGTGTGTAATTGCCAAGCTGAGGACAGGAGACATTCCTCTGAAACTATTGGAATGCATATGGAGCTACAGTAAAGCCTATGGCACTCTATGGACTCTGTGCTCCTGATGAGATGTTGTGTCTGGTTTGTGTGTCTCTGCTTACAGTCTGTGATGTATTTGCATTGCAACTAGATCCGTGCTGCTTTGTGGAAGTTGGCTGAAGAGAACTTAGAGCCGAAGGACATAGAGCATTTGGTGGAAGAGATGAAGAAAAGTAGACAAAAGGAAAGCTTCGTGCAGCTTCTTCCAGAGACAGTTGAGCCCGGGGATGCAGCTGAAGCAAGTAAGTGGTGGCTACACTTGTGGTGGTCCTTTTTGACCACTTGCTTGACCTTTGCACATTGCTGCAATCAGATTGGGGGCCTGTTTGGCTTGCATCTGAGTGGAAGCTTGCATAGGATTTATTTCTGTTTCCCAGAGAAAAATACAGAGGCATGAAGTGTCTTGCTTATGGCCTCACTGAGTCACTAGCAGAATATATCAGCTTCCCACCTTCACCTCTAAAGTCTTGCAGAGTAGAATATTCTGCCTTGCAAAGTACACTGGGGCTTCAGACTTTCTTCTGGAGAGCAGCCTCCGGGGAAGCTGAGTCTAAAAGAATGCTTTTCAACCAGGCTGCAACTTGGAAGAAACAAAATTCAATGCCTTCTAATGAAAACACCAGAGATGAAGATGTCCCTGCTCACAGGGGTTGGACTAAATGGCGCTTGAAGGTGCCTTCCAAACCAAACTCTTCTCAGATTCTGTGATTCTCTGATCATTGGCCCATCTTAGTGCTATACTTGGTATTAAGTGGTATATCATTGTTATACTTGGAGTTCTTTGGGATAACAAAGAGATGTTACCCACCTCCAGCAAGTTTCCTGGCCCTTTCCATCGTCACCTTATCCAGCACCCTCCACTTACAAGCTCCTCTTTGGTCCCTGCAGCCTTTAGCCTACCACCTGTCAATGGCACAGCTTCTAGAGTGCAGAGAAAACCCCCTGGTAGTGCCTTGAAGAAGAAGGTCTTGAGGAAGCAGGACAACGTGCCCTTACTGCCCAATAAGCCCATCATCCATGGGGATGGCAGCTTCCCACGCAACTCCTCAGGTAAGCCTGCTCCGTGGCAGCTTTTTCCTGCACGGGTTTGTCCATGCACAAGGAGCACAAACTGCCTCCTGCCTGAGCCAGCGCAGCTGGCATCTTGAGTCCAGAGCCTGCCCTGAGATTGAACAGCAAATCTACTTTTGAGTTACTCCAGGCTGGTAGAAGTGCAGTTCTTAGAGATCCATTGGAAAGTTGAGCTGAATAAAGTCATGGTAAAGGCTGTGTGTAGCAGATGACAGGCAGGAGGGGCTGCCTGGTGCCCCCAGGCCGTTTGCTGCCTGCAGCAAATACACAGCAGATAGTCCCTAGTGGCTCCTGTCTCTCTTTTGTGGGTAGCCCGCCTGTGCTCTGATCCCAAGGAGAGTGAGATAAGAAGAAGGGAGCTAGGAATGATACTTGGAATGCTCTTTTCTAGTGATGCTACTTCCATGCTCAGAATTGACCAGAACTAGCCTGACGTGGCTCTCCATTCACAGTGAATCTAGATGTGCATGTCTACATACTTCTGCAGTGCCATCACTGATGCCAGTGACTGGGGTACATCAGTGACAGCCAGATTAGCTCCCATCTGAATATTTTTTTGATGTTATGGTTCCTCCATACTTTGTGAGAACATGCAAGGTAGCACAAAACCCCTAGAGCCTAGAGCAGTTCATCTAGATTCTGTGCAATATTTATACTCCATCATTTTAGACAGCTTAAATGTACTTATTTACACATTAGAAAATGAGCTTTTGAGTGCACAACATGACATTTTTGATTGACAGTGCTTTGGATGAGAAAGGGGTTTCATAAGAAATGGATTTATCATCTCATTTTTCTCATACCTTGTAAATTTTTTCCTTACCAACAAATTCAATTAAGGCAAACCCAGTCAACTGATTAACAAGAGAGTGCGTCTGCCAACAATGTGCATCTGTATTTGCATATTTTTATCCTCAGCGTGCATTTGGAAGACTTTCTCATCAACTGTCTAGTCTGGATATTGCATTTTTCCACAAGAGAAAGCTTAGAAACTGCTGAGTTGGCAAACACATCCATTAGATGGCAAATACAATTCCCCTCAGCATCTCTGAAATACAGCCAGTGTGTACCTCTGAAAGAGGACAGGTTCATTATGCTTGGAAAGAATCCATGAACGACTCCCTTCCCAACAGTAGGCTAAAATGTGCCCTCAGCTGCCTGCTGTCTAGAATATTGGAAGTCATTGGGAACAGAGGTGCTGTCAGGTGTGAAGGGTCAGGTATGGCTGTTCCCTGGTAGCTGCTCCGTGGGGATTCAGCCAGGCCCAGCAGGGCTGGGTTGCTCAGGCTTGGCTCGGTGCCGTCACAAGGCAGCTGCAGGTCTCTCCTCAGGGAGTTGCAGAGTGCCCCTGTCCTCAGGGCTGGGGGAAATCAGGGCGCTGAGACAAGAGAGGCACCTGAGGGGTTCCCTCCTGGGGTAGCCAGTCCTGCTGTTGGCACTGTCTGGCAGGGATTGGGAGCTCTGAGGCCGCAGGAACCTGCCGCTGGCTGTGGCAGCTGTGGCACTTGGGAGCTGGCACTGTGGGGGCAATTGTCAGGTTTAGCCTGGAGCTGTGCCCAGCTGGGGAAGGCTGGGAGAAAGCAAGGAGCCCCAGGAGCCAGACAGCAGGGGAGTCTCTGACCCAGTGCCAGTGTGTGCCACATGGAAGCCTGGCTGGCAGATGGGGCTGCAGGCCGCTCCATGGCGGGGTGCCTTGCCCGGGGCTGCAGCGCCCATGGCCGACCCTCTCCTTACAGTGACCTCGCAGGCGGCCACTGGTGCCGAGCGCCGAAAGGAGCCGCTCCGTGGGAAGGGGCAGAAGGACACAGCCTCTTCAGACCCACAGCAGTCCTTGCTGAAGGCACTCTCCTTGCTCGGCAGCGATGACTGGTAAGAAAGGCCCCGTTCACTCTGTGTCCCTCTTAGCGTTAAGGCAGGTTAGAAGCGTGTCTTGCTAGTGCCTCTGAGCCCCGAGAGCCCAGAGGGCCAAAGGGCACTGGTGAAACCACTGCAGAGCAGTGAGAGGATAAAGATTTGACAGCAGCCTTTTCTTGGCCTTGCTCTGCAGCAGTGCTCCAGCTGCAGCAGGTCAATGCTGTTTCCTCACTTTACCTGCTGCTCCATGGGGCTGCAGAGGAAATCTTGAGGGAAGAGAGACAGCTCTGGAACAAGATGATTTGCTGACTGAAGGGCAGAAGCAGGATGGCAGCAGTTTTGAGTGCACAGATTTGGCTGCCTTGGGCCACTTGGCCCAGTGGGACTGAGTAAAATTTCTCTCTTCTCCCACTGCTGACAGCAATGGCAGGTGACAGGGTCTCCCTGTCACCTCCTGCATGGGAGTCCCAGAAGCAGCTCCAGGGAGTTCCTCTTTCTGAGCAATGGACTGAGCTGTGCTTTCAAGTCCCTCAGCCTCTCATTACTCCTGAAGGGCTCATGGCAGAAGAGAAGGAAAAGGAAAGAAAATCCTCTAGGAATCTTGCAGTTTTTGAATTCAACTTTTTCCTTCTCAGTGCTTCAGATGGGCTTGAGATGTTTTGCCAATACTCACAATGCGTGCCAAAATTATACACAAGCAGAAGGAGGCCCAGAGGTGATAACCCTACAAATGTTAGGTGATACTGGTTTTCTTTTTGGTGTCTTTTTGATCACTCCCTGGTGGATGCTTCGTTCACACAAGGATAAGGCCTCCATTCACACTGGGATAAGCTTGAAAAATCTGCAACGATGCATCTCCTTGTGCAGTTGCCTTTGCTCTGCCCTTTCTCTTCTGCTTTCTCTTCCCCATTTCTCTTTTCTGCCCTGGGAGGTGCAGAGAGCTTCTGAAGGTGTGGAGGGTGTGGATGACACCCAGGGGTGCCTGTGGGATCGGTCACCAGCCCTGTGCTGCAGCCCTGATGCCTCACAGACCTTCCTCTGGCTCAGGGCCTGCAGAAAGCAAGTGCTGGGGGATGGAGTTGTTTGCAAGTTTTCAAGAACATGTTGCTGTTGTGGGGGTTATTTTAGCTAGGGGAGTTTTGGGAAAAGCCAGAGTTTCAACAGTTCTGGCCCAGAGCTGGAATCTTCTGGGACATCCTGCTGCTTTTCTGGGGAATGTGTGTGGTGGAGTGGGTGACACACAAGCCTAGACTGAAGAGGGAAGCTCAGCTCCAGAGTGCCAGTGCAGGCTCTCACTGCTGAACTGCCTGCTGGGGCTGACAAAGAAGGAAAATGCCCCAGTAACAGCCCAATGGGGACTGTGTCTCAGGGACAGGTACAGGGAGGTGACAAGAAACAGCAGCATGGCCCGGTCTCACAGCTTCTAGGAAGCAGTGAGAGAGGGACCCCATGTGCCGGAGATTTCAGAAAGCCTCTCTTCTTAAACAGCCAAAAATGGACTCTCTGAAACTCCTCTCTTTGCCTCTTGGATTTGTGTATGCTTTTGACAGCCACACCATCCTGTGGCTATGCATTCCACGATTTCATTGAGTGCTCCTTGAAAAGCACCTCCCGTGCTTTGGGTGAGCTGCCAGCCTGGTCATTTCAGAGCATGCTGCCTAGTTCTTGGATGGAGAGAAATAGCAATCTTTTTGTTATTTGCCTTTCAGGGAGCTGAAGGAGAAGGCACTCTTCAACATCAAACAGCTGGCCGAGTCCCATTCAGCAGTCCTGCTTTCTAGACTTCGGGATATTTGCATGGCAGTTACCAGCGAGGTGAGAACATTGCTCTGAATTGTTCCCCTTACTTCATACATGGTGTGTAGAGTATGTATGTGCTTGTTCATCTCCATGTGTGCTCAGGGTGCGTCTTCATTTCTGGTTTTAGACCTTCTATTTCTAATGTCTGTCAGCTGTCTGTAGGATCTGTGTGTACATGTAGCTGTATTTACTGGTAGGTCGGGTAACTGACACTTGTCTTTGAGTGAGGTGCCTTTATAATGCAACGTGCAAATGCAGAAACTGAGACACTAATGACATTATTTGCCAGAATCCCAATCTCTGCCCAAGCTGTAATTAAACACTGAAAATTAGTCTGTAGACCTGAGGCTGTGCTTTCTATTTCCTGGCTGAGTGCTTCAACTGCGGGTGTTGCTTTCTGGAACAGGAGCACCTGACTCTTTTATCTTCATGACTTGTGCCTTTATGATTTGAAAGCAGCCCTTGTTTTAATTTTCTAGTAAAAGGGCCTAAAATCAAAGCAGTGGACATTTTAGAAGGATTAAGGAGAGCACTTCAGTGAAATTTCTTTTCTTAGGCCTCCAGTAAGCAGGTCTGAGGCCAAAATTTGTGCCAGAGTATGCGCTTTCTGTGCTTGTGCTCTTATTGTGCTTTTATGTTCCTCTGGACACAGTGGGATGTGTTGTCATTTGCTGGGACTTCTGTTGAAGGCAACTGATTTCTTTTCAAGGTGATTCTTATGTTTCCCCTCATGACTTCCCCAGGTGACCAACCTCCGTTCCAAGGTGTCCTACTCTGCAATCGTCACTCTGGGAGAGTTCTTTGCAACCTTGAAGAAGGACATGGACTCTGAGGTGGATCAGGTTGCTCCAGTCCTTCTCCAGATGGTGTGGAACTCCCCAGAGTTTGTTCAGAAAGCAGCCAGGCAGACCCTGGGGATCATGGTGGAGAATGTGACTCCTGCACGAGCAATGACTGCTCTCATGGACAGGGGAGTCAAGTAGGTTCTTCCTCTTTTAGTGATATTCTTCACCTTCTAGTGTGTGGCTGGGGGAAGGGATGAGAGAGAGAATGGGAATGGTGGGAGGGAAGGGTCCTGTATCCTGCATCTTCTGTGATCCCAGTGACTTGATTCTCCCATCAACCTCATTTCTTTCCTCTTGTCACCTAATTCTGCCCTCCTGCAGCCTATTAGTTCTCAGAATCACAGAACTGTAGAATATGGGGAGTTGGAAGGGGCCCTTCAGGATCACCAAGTCCAGCTCTTGGCTTTGCACAGAACAGCCCAAGGGTCACACCGTGTGCCTGAGATTCTTGTCCAAATGCTTCTTTAGCTCTGCCAGGATTGGTGCTGTGACCACTGCCCTGGGGAGCCTGTTCCAGTGCCCAAGCACCCTCTGGGTGAAAAGCCTTTTCCCAATATCCAAACTAAAGCTCCTCTGACTTGGCTTCCTGCTGCTTCCTGGAATTCCCCCAGTCTGTCAGATTTTCCTAGATGTGGTGAACCGTGAGGAAGTGAAAGTGCCTGCAAATGCCAAGGATAGATCCTTGTGCTTTTGTTGGAAGGGGGACAATTGCAATTGCAGCTGTGAGCGCTGTTGGATATTTCACAGCGCTAACCACAGAGGCCCTGGGAAAAACCATGTCTCCTCATGATGCCATTCAGCTGAGAAATAAGGAGGGTACTTGCTGGTGCGTGGAGCACATGGGGGAGAATGTGCTGGGTGTGGCACAGCCTGCACAGCAGGTGCAGCTCCTGCCAAAAGGAGTCTTGTACGACTGTCCTGGCCTTAGAGCTCTACTTTCTATTCAAACTGATATTTCATGTTAGCCTTGAGATGATGAATTGCACCTTAACAGGCTGAGTGCCATGGGACAGCTGAAGCAAATGCTGCCTTAAGTGTTGGTGCTGGGCCTGAGAGTTCCCAAGAAGCACTCTCTAGAACAGGACAACCTGGCTGAAATGCCTGCCACCCTTTCCTCAGCTGTGCAATAGGGTAAAACACTCAGATTTATCTGTTGCCAAGCCTCACAGAAGAAAGAGGCTGCATGGCTGGATATTCTGCAACTTCACAGCCTACAGCGTCTTTTCCCTGCATTTGTTTTTTTCCAAAGGTCTGCAGATTTGGGGAGAAATGGGTAGAAAGAGCCTCAATCCTGCTGCAGCTCTGTGTAGTGGGTGCCCTCTGATGGGTCCACATGAATTGTCCTTAATTTCTAAATAATTCATATGTGATCCATTCCTTTAATCTTTCTCAGAGAAAATAGTGTGAAAGAAATTGAGTATCAGATAGTGCAGGGAGACTGAATTCCTCCCTCTTCCTTGCAGGCAGTCCTGCTGTACAATGCTAGCTTTGTGTTTCTCTGAGGACAGAACCTTCTACAGGTGTCTGAAGCTGCAGGGAGAACCCAGGCCTCCTTCCCCCAGCAAGGACAGGGAGCAGGCTCTGGCCAAGGCCTGTGCTGCTGTTGCTCCTTCTCCCTGTGCCCCAGGGTTTGCTCTCCTCTTCCCAGGAGCCACCACGCCCAGGTGCGGAAGTGTGCGGCCGAACTCCTCCTGTCCTTGATGGAGAGAATTGGAGTCACAAAGCTCGCAGACACACCCAGGGCTGAGAGGCTGGCACACGTGGCAGGGATGCTTGCTCAGGACTGTCACCAGGACACAAGGTAATGATCTTCATTTCAGCTCCTAAAACAGGAAAACCCTTTCCTGTCTGGCTAGAAAGGTAAAACCACAAATGAGTGGAAACTAAAGGAAATAAGAAGTGACCTCACTGTGTGGCTAAGGGGCCTAGACTCAGTGAATATGCTGAGTTGGAAGGGACCTGTCAGGGTCATGCAGTCCAGCTCCTGGCCATGTGCAGAGCACCCCAAGAGTCACTCCACGTGCCTGGGAGCATTGTCCAAACACTTCTTGAACTCAGTCAGCCTTGGTGCTGTGACCACTGCTCTGGGTTGCCTGGGGAAATGACTGGAGCGAGTATCCTGCTGTTGGCCAGCAAAAAGGTGCATTGCCAACTTCCTGTGTCTTGAAGGATTCTTTACTGAGGTCAAAAGAGCTCCGATTAGCCAGTCAAACAGTTTTGTTTGGCCTTAGGTGCACAACACAAAGCCAAAGTGTTGGCTAATATTCATCCTAGAAGGATCCCAAACATCTGTTTCTCATTAAGACTTTCCTAGAAATATTTCTGGGGTTGTTAGACAGTGGAATCAGTCTTTCTAAACCCCTTCTGCAATGCTGTTATCTGTGGCTCAGTGCCCTGCAAATTTCTTCTTGAAGAAAACTGTGGTTTCCTAGTTTTGCTTGTTTTCTGGGAGCACCCACAGTTTCAGAGTGAAATGGCATTTTTCTGTGGCCCCACATTCTCCTCTTGTCTCTTGTGTTCAGCCAACAACACTATGCAGTGTCAAGTGGAGGGAAATCTCCCTCTTTGCTGAGTAGGTAATGCCTTCTCATGCAAGCATTGCACCTGATGAGTTTAAGGTATCAGCCTCTTCTGTTAACACTCCTCCTTTGTTCACTTTTCTTTTGTTCCCTTCCTTCCTGCCCTCCTTCCTGCCTTCCACCCTCCCTCCCTTCCTTCCTTCCTTTCTCCTGTCCTTCCTTCCATCCTTCCTTAGGCATTATGGACAGGAGATGGTGAAGATGTTGCTGAGTCACCAAGAATTGAAAATGCTTTTGGAACGATCTCTTTCCACCCGTGACCTGGAAGATATCCTGACAAGAATTAAGAAGAAAGTAAGTGCTAGGCAGGAGAAATGTCTCCTTTGTGCAAGTATTGCCACTGCTAATATGAGATCAAACATACCCAATCTGTCTTTATCTCCTTCTTCTTCTGCTGAATCATTTTGCACCTGGGCATGAGCTGTTAATCCTCAGCCTGTTCATCTGCAGGCCACAAAGGAACTGATATTATTAGGGAAAAAAGTGGGGCTTTGAAGATTTTGAATATCGGTCACAAAGAGGAAAAGGGAAAGAGGAGAAAATGGGTTTACATTTAAGAGTAAGGCCTCCACCAAGCTCTCCCTGCTCTGCCCCCAGTAAATCAACTAAGTGAGAATAGAAGATTACAGAGACTGAAGATAACAGTGTCTTTGCAAAAGACACCAGAAGTAGTAGTACCAAGAAAATTTCCAAATATACAAAAGATGTACAAGTCAAGCCTAGTTACTACAATTACTAGCTGTCTTTTGGGAATACTGCCCTGCACTCAAGCCCTGTGGAGCTGGAAGAAGCATGGTGAATCCAGCAGCATCCAGCAAAAAATTCTTTGGTTGTTTGGAGGGGGGATTTACTTCTTTTATTGAAAATATAGAAGGGAGTGTGGCTTTGTGCAGGAGCAGGGAGAGTCAGTGTTGAACCAAATCAACTTCCAGCACAATGGGCTGTCCCCCGAAGAGTCAAATTTTTTTTGCTGCTTCCTTTAGAGCACTCGTTGCCTACCAGTTTGCATTATTCCCATTATGCTCAAGATTAATGAACTTGGGCTTTTAGACTGCTGCTCAGTATGGTAGCACCCATAACCTGCCTTGGGCTATAGGAAACAAAGGATTGGCATCACTGAATCTCTGCTCTGTTTCCTTCTGTAAGTTAGGAAATGTTTCCCTAAGCTTTGATAGCAGTGATCCTGGTTCTAACTGATGTTTGAAACAGGCAATATCCTATGTTATATTCTAAAGATTGATGGGGTTTCTCCATGTCTTTGTAGGCGATGGAAAACCAGAAGAGCGAATGCCCACCTGTCAAGGAGCCGGTGGAGAAGAGGAACAATTTCTCAAAGAAGCCCCAGGCTACATTGCCTTCTAGCAAACGGTACTGAGCACTTTTCTTAGATGTGACCAAACACATGACAAGCTTTACATGCCTCTTCCTCAGGAAAAACTTTCTGACAGAGATGACCATTGCCAGACATTGTTTCCTTTCCCTACAAATCCTCTAGGATAAAGAATGTTTCAGCATTACGCTGAACACAACTTCTCTGGAGGACTTTCCACAAAAATGGAGAGACAAAAAGACACCCATTGGTTGCAGCTCAGACAATCCAGTGCAGTGGCAAGGGCAGGGTTGTGGAGGCCAGGAGAGAGGGACAAGTTTCTGCTGCCTGACTTGGGAGAAGTAAATTCAACCAGGGTTTTTTTCATCTGAGTGGAGTCTTTTCCAGATGGGTGTTTTGATGAGAAGTCCCAGTCTAGAAGCAAGATGCCATTCCACAAAGATGCAGTTCTCATCCATGTGGTTTGGCCTGGCTGAATCATGGTTTTCTTACCCTCAAACAGTACCAAGTTTGAGTAGTAAGTAGCAAGGCAATTCCTGAGCAACTTTGGTCAACAGGTGTCTCAACATGGACTTTTTGTCCTGATATTCCTGTCCTTCATATAGGTTGCTTGATGGACAGCATGATTGGTTGATTTCCTCCTGTGCTGCAATCAGCATTTAAGACAGGAATTTGGTCCTTGCTGTCTCTTCATGCCCATGGCAGAGCTACTTGCTCCTCTCATAACAGAGGGGGTTTTTTAGCTCTGGCACGCTCAGTGGTGTCAGGAAAGTGACCACATGCCTCAGTAGCATGGCTAGCATCATCCCGTGCTCATGGAAGAGACAGGTTGATCCAGGAGAATTGTTCCCAGTGGGTTTGTTAAGCTGTGGATCTAGTCTCTAGGGAAGCAAATGAAACGTGGGCATAGTTCTGGGATATGTGGTTTCTGTTTTTCTCTCTGTTACTGATTTTCTGGATCCTTCAGATATGCCCCTGTTCATCTGTTCAGATGCATCTGAGCTACTTTTCCAGATTGTCATGCCTGGTCGTAGAGACACTTCTCCAGAGTGATGAGTCTCCTTATTATATGACACACACGTCCCATATGAGGAGGCATTTAAACTTGGAAGTAGCGTGTCTCTTTTCCCACAAAGCAATGTGACCAGTGTGCCTTGGAAGCCACCTGAAGATAGATCAGATGCATCTCATCCTTGGTTTTCCTGAGGGAGCACTGGGACAATGTTACTTGCAGATTGTCTCCCATAATGATTGTCACAAGGTCCACGTTGTTCTTCAGAGCCTCGTGATTTTCTAGCTTGAAATCACATCATAGGAAAACTCCTCAAGATATTTTGCTCACAAGTAACAGAAGGTATTATCACCAATAGGTTCTAATTTGGTTTTGTTTTCCAGGGTGAAGTCTACCTCTGATGGACGCCTCCTACACCGTGCAAAAGCCCAGGTCATGTTACCTCCAGCTGTGGAAGAAATGGAGCCGCTCCAGAAGCTTTACAATCTCCTGCAAGCCAAGGGGTTTCAGACACGGATGGAAGGAGTGGCACTCCTCCTAGACCTGTGCAAAAACAGCCCCCAGCTCATCTCCACTAACATTGTCGAAGTACGTATGGTATTTTCATTGCTCATTCTTTTAGCTCCTTTCCTAAGCCTGTAGAAGTAAAGGTAATTCAGTGTGTCTTGGCACTACATCCTGGCTGTTTGGGACAGGCTGGTCCCTCTTACCCAGACAAATTTAATTCAGGTCCAGGCTTCAGGACAAGTTATTTCCAAAGTCCAGCTGTATTTTTCTGGCACGTGCCTATTGATGCTGTTCATCAGATGATGACAGAATTTTCTGCTGGTGTAACTGCTTCTGTCTCCTACTCCCAGTTGGGTGAAGTGAAGGGAATCCAGGAACTGAAAGCGTGGCAATCCTATTCAGATTAAAAATACGTTTGCAAGGGGAACAGAAGTATCAGACTGGGTTGGTTTAAACCCGGGGGTTTTTAAAGAATACTTCTGTCAACTCCACCTTGTCTTGCACAGGCACAACTCTGGCTACTGATTTCCATCCTTGTCCCTATTCCTCTTGGTAAAGACAGTGTTCACCCTACTTGGGGAGCCTTTTTGTCTCTTTGGAAAGAAAAGGTGGAAAACAGCTAAGGACAGATCTCTGCCTTCTCCTCCCAGTAGCTGCTTTTTTCAGAAAAAGGTGCCTGATGATGTGGCTGTCAAGGGACTGAACCTGCTCCACTGAGAGCTGTACAGCACATTACATTTCAGAAGTCCACCTGTTAGTTAGAGAAGTGGTCTGGATCCTGGAAGAGTTGATCAGAGCCTTGCACTTCTCCAGACACAGGTTCTGAGACAAACAAAATAACACTTAGATCTCCTGCAGCCATAGTTTGGGCAAAATCATAATTGCCCTCAGTACTTGAGGCAACTGTATAGAAAAATGGGCATTGTAAATATCTGCTTCCATACTTGTAAAGCAAAGGTAGCCTTTTGCATTAATAAATGGAATTGATTTAATGATTTTTAGACAGAGAGAAATACCATAGCAACTATTCGGTCCCCATCCAAACCTCTTAAAAACAGAAGTAAATCTTTCAAGCATGAGGTTGCGCAACCATTCCAGTGAGTGGCCCACAGGAAAACAGTGGAATTGTGCAAGCAAGTGCTGACCTGAGAGAAAGGATCCCTTTCATCTCTTACACTACTGAGTGCTACATCCACTCTTCAAACAAGGACATTTTAATCCAGCTTTCATGTTCTCTTCACAGATTTTTGATTATTTTGTCCTGAGAATATCTGACAGCCACAAGAAAGTGAAGCAGAAGGCGCTGGTCGTGCTGGCAGAAATCATAGGCCTCCTGGAAGATGCCCTGAACCCGGTGATCATCAGTTTGGTGGAAGGAATAACAAAGAACCTGAACTCAAAGGATCCCAGGGTTCATGCTGCAGCTGTGAAAGCACTGGAAGGATCTATTGCTCATTTAGGTGAGCCTGAGCCCTTGGCACTCTCCTCAGCTGTGTCTCTGTCTGACACAAGAGAACGCTGAGTGCCTTGATAGCTGCTGTTGCCTGTGGAATGCTCCAGCTGACACCCACCAGAAGCTGTGGAGGTGCAGTCTTTATGCACCAGTCCCCCAACAGGCTTGAATGTGATCAGCATTTCCCAAAAGTCCCAGGAGCCATGGGCTCTGTGCTGCTTGTCTGAAGAGCAACTCCCGGAATACAGCTTTGCTAGAATTCAGAGGCAAAGGGGTTTTGGAGTTTGCTTGGGCCCCGTTTGACTTCCCAAATGAACAACTTTGCTGTTGGCATGAAGAGACACTGGCCCATCAGAGTTTCTGCAGAGCAGCCACCTGGAAAGCTCTACATTATAAGCATTACCTGCCTGTTTTCCATCTTTCTTCTTTGTCTCCTTTTTTCAAAGGGGAAATTAAGATTCACCAAGTTCATTTCTTTATAAAAAACAGGTCTAAATCCAGCTGTCAGTGATGCCTTGTTCCACATGTTGTTTTGCCTGGGGCAAGCTGCCTCTAGCAAATAACTACATGGACAGGGGTTGCTCTAAATTCCTTTGCCACACAGATTTATGTCAGCTCGGAAAATGCCTATAAAATGGCATGTTGAAGAGGCAGGTGTCCAAGGGCAGTTCCCACTTTCTCCACCTCAGCTGCTCTGTGAACTCATGAACTGCCTGACTCAGTGCCTTTCTGTGTCCCAAGTATGGGCTTCTTCCTTTCTGCTCTGGGATGCAAAACCTTTTCACTGCTTACGTGTGACTGACCTCTTCAGGTCCCTGATGTGAAATGTTTTAACAAAGCTCCTGGTACAGCAGGCCGAGCTTTGCTTTTGGAATTTAAAACCTTGTCAAGTGGGCTGGAAGGAAAGATGAAAAGGATTCAGAAATTAACAGACATTTTCATTTTTATAAAGTAGGGTTGCCCCTGCTCTTTCCCTCCTCACTGTCCTTTCTCCTATGACCTCAGAAAAGTGAGCAGAAACATGTGTTTCACTTGTAGATAAAGTATCACTGATGAAAGAGTTCAGCTACCAATGGAGTCAACTGCGTGGCCAAGCTCTGCTGGATGTCACAGAGCGTATCACAGGTATGGCCTCCCCTTCTAAGCCAAGAGGTCTTCCCAGGGAGTATTTACAGGGAATGCCTGGGAATAGACAGTAGAGTAGCTCCTCCGAATTCGGACGTGCTGAGCTTGTCCCTCCTGCCCAATAGCCATGGCGGGTGTATTTGGCAGGTTTCCCCTGGCTGCTGCAGAGCTGTGCAGCACCTGAGATGGGGGCAGCGCTCGGCCTTGGGGCTGAGCTCTCACAGGGGCATCTCAGAACCCACCTCCAGGAGCAGGAGGGCTAAAAATACCGCAGCTGGCTCCTCTCTTGGAGCCACAGGGACATCTGTGATCCTTTAGGGAAAATGGTGGCAAAGGCTGTTTCGGGCAATCAGTTTGTTTTGTCCTCACAGAACTCTTGCTTTTTGCTTGGAAAGTTTTGAGGCTGAACCATGCAGAGCCTGGGCGTCACAGCTTAGGTCAAAACTCAACACACATCTCAGAGGCATGGATTTAGTGCATTGGAATAAAGTAGATCTCGAGCAACAGGGAATTTAGTTTTGCAGCTATTTTGATCTCTTTTTCAAATAAAGGAATTAACCATAAACTAGGACTACTTTAGAAGAAGCAAATGTTCTCTCGGAGATTTAGTAGGAACAGACAGCTGTTCCTCACCTTCAATAGTCACCAATGCCTTTAATTACATTTAATGTCAAGTGAACTCCCATTTTAAAAGGGTTACCGTAGCCCTTTTCCTGCTTAGCAGAATTGGTTTTGGGTACTTTCAGGAGCTGTTTCAATGTTGATGACATGCAAGGAGCCTGTTGGTAGAAAATTTTTGTCTGTGTTTGATACAGTTCAGAGAATGAGCAGTGAGCTGATTTCAGAGAAAATGTGAGAAAATACTTGTATTTTGGTTAAATTTCAGTCCCCTGTGCAGCATTTTTCTCCCTCAATGCCCCTACTTCAGTGGACATTGTAAGAAAAAATGCCATTAACACTGGGAGGGGAAATGCCACTAAAATATGACATGCCCAAATGCCAAGGCAGTGGGGTCTGGGTAATTATCTAAGACACGCTGAGGTTTGAAACAGCTCCGTGTTGGAAGACACAAAAGCATTCTGGCAAAGACACCGGCGAGTCACCGATGTTTCTAATCCAGCTGTCGAGCAGCAGCCATCTCTGGCAGGCTGGAGTTTTGAAGTGTGTTCTAATACTGCCCTTTGCTGTGTGCCACTGAGCAAAGGCAAGAGTCAGATTAGACTTTTGGCACTTGACATCAAATCTACAAACATGGAAACATCCCTTTTGTTAGAAATCTCTCAACTGCCTCTCTAGGGTACATTTCCAAACTTTCAGTGTGGGTTTAGACAACTTGCTAATGGAAATAAAAGGCAATTTGACATTTCAGTCATTGTTCATGCAGAAAGGGATTGTGAAATGATTTAGTAACGGTACAAAGTCTGCCACAGGGACAAGGCTCTGCTTGGAGAAATTAGTCCTGAGGGGTTGGTGGTTCTGTTTCAAGGATGATCAGCTGCTTTGCCTCTTTCTGGATCAGGGGGCTCTGTGTGCTATTTCAGTGATCTGAGCCAGAGAGGCTTCCAAGAAGCAAAACTAGAGGTAGATCCTTGTTTGCCTTGAGGTTGGTGGCTCAGAAGCTGTGTCTCTCTCCCGGCAGAGCTTGTGGAATGGGTTTATGCCAGGAGTCCTGAAGTCGTCCAGCGCTACGCCCTGCCCGTGCTCTGGTCCTTCCTGGAGAACAAGGCGCTGCCTGTCCGAAGCGCCAACGTCTGCACGGTGGCCACCAAGCTTGCCAATGCCCTCTATGAGGTGATGGGCACCAAGCTGATGAAGTGTGCAGCCAGCAAGCCTCCACACGTGCAGCAGAACCTCTCCAACATTTTGGGCTGGTGAAGGCAGGATATTCTCCAGAAAGCTGACCAAGTGCTGAGTTGGACACCTCCGGATTTGACTTCTTAGCTGTGCCAAAAATGACAAAACACTAAGGAAGGGTGTGCTTCGGCCCCCGCTCGCTCCATCACCCTTCCTAGTCGTGGCATGGGGGGCCTGAAGCAACTCCAGACTGAGGACAAGGTGAAGGCCAAGCGTGGCTCAGCCTCACACTGAGGTAAGGGGGGAGCTGGGCCTCGCTCTGGTGGGAGGAGGAGTCTTGTGCCAGCCTGGAGAACCTGTGCACATTCCCAGGGAACAGTTGTGCCCTGCCTGTGCCCCCTGCAATGAGCTGTGCTGCTCCCAGTGCCCCGTGGAGTTGTAGGGCTGCTGCGCTGTGGGGCAGGGAGAGGAGCAGGAGGGTGCATGTGCAGCTGAGCCATTCCTGGAAAGCACAGGGCTCTGGGCTCCCTGCTGGCCCAGGAGAGCCCAGAGGCCAGGCTGTTCCTGTGGTAGCTCTGTGGAAGTAGGTCAGGGTTTTCCCAGTGCTCTGCTTCAATGGGCTGCCAGCAGGAGCATGTTTCCCTGTGCAACTGTTTAGAAGTTTCCAGGAAGTGTGTCCCACAAAATATGGAGCTGTAGATGCTTTAGGTTTGCATTGCGGCCTTAGTTACACTTGGTGTCTCCACTTTGCAGATCTGACTGGCTACAGTCGTACCAAGAAGATTTCTCTGGAGACTTCTGAAGTTCCCTTATCCACAAAGTCCTTGCCTCCTGTCCATGAAGAGCTCTCTTTCCTCCAAGCTCAGGAAGAAGCTACCGACTGTCCGAAGAATGTTTCAAGAATAGGATTTATAGAATTTTTAGAAGTCTATAGAATTTTATAGAATATTTTTAGAATAGTTACAGATGTACATATGTTTTCATGGTTTTGAATAAATGTGTTTTGAGTGTATCTTTAAATTTTGATGACATCTTTTTAATTTGATATATTTTATTTTGATGATTTAAAAAAAATGTAATAAATTAAATGCAAATGAACCAAAAGGAGAATGTGAGACCAGGACCTGCTAGCCTAGAGGTTATGGGAGTGCAGCTCACTCGATGTGCCAGTGTCTCACTACATCCTTTCCTCACTGGGCATCTCCTCTTATTCTTTTGCCATGTTTTCTTTGTGTCATTTGTGCTGCTCTTTGCTACTTGGTATTACAATGGGGCCACCACTGACATATTTGGGGGACAATGGACCCAAAAGATCCTGTACAGTCAGAAGTTTTCTACCTAGAAGCATTCTGTGCTCACCTCACACTCACTCCTCTGCAAGTGTGGCTGTGTTCCCAGCTGGCATACACGTTTGACATCAAGATGTTTTGGGGTGCCACTGCCTCCACAGGCCTTTTGGATGGTATGGGAGTGGGTTTAGATCACTATTCTCTCCTTGCCCCTAACACTACCTATCAGCCAGTGCTGATCTCCAGCCAATTCCCACAAAGCCATTCTGCAGGATGTCAAAACCTGCTTTTCTCAAGCCCCTCATTTCTTCTGCTGTTGCCCTTCCCTCCTACAGTTCCCCAGCAGCCTTTGAGCCCAGAGGCTGCTGAGCTCTGGGGATGCTTGCTGCTCTCCAGCTCCCACACTTCCATCATCTCAGGCTCAGTGGCATTTAGGAAGTTCAGCAAAGCTCCCTGCCCTGCTGCTCTCTGCAAGGTCTCTGCCTGCCCAAGTTCCTCCAGGGCCCCCATGCCATGGCCAGGAAGGGGGGTGGAGGCAGCGGGGGCAGATGCACACCCTTCCTTCCTATCCCATTATTTCTGGCAGAGCTAAAGAGCTGAATCTGGACCTGTTCAAACTTCAGTGTAAGGGTCAGTTTGTGTCAGGGATACATTGGGCCCTTTCTCAGCAAGGCTGAAACCAAGTACCCAAGCCTTTGATTGGACTTTTCTTTCCAAAGCTGTTGTTCATCTGCCTCTTCCTGCACCTTACTGCAAACCCAGAACAAGTGCAGGTCCTGGCCCTGCTGCAAAGGCAATTGTGGGTCTGGGCTCTGGGCTGCTCTCCCCATGGCCACCTCCCCCTGTTCCCTCTGGGCACAGCCTGAAGCACAGTGTCCAGCTGAGCTCTTCCTTAGCTCAGCTCCTTCCCTAGGCCCACACCACAGGAAAAGTTCTCAGAGCTCTGCCTATAGCACATTAACTGAAAATCTACCACACAGGACTTAACTTGGTCTCCTTACCCTACATCCTTTTCCCTCTGAACTCAGCTCCTGTTTTTTTATTCTGTCATCATCACAGCCAGTGCCATTCTTCCCATTCACCTGCTCTCTGTTGCACGTGAGGCTCACAGGAAGGAGAGCTTCTCCAGATGGTAAGCAATGCTTTTGTGAGCACTTGCATATAGGCAGCCTCCAAATATTGCCAACATCAACTCACAGTCCAGTAATGAGGACTCTGGGTGCTCTTGGAGCTCCAGACACCACCTCTGACCTGACTTCAAAACACTGGCAGGCTGAATTTTGTTTCCTCTAGAAAAGGGCCATCACTGGTGAGAAGGTGCATCCTCACCTTGAGACACCCCTTCCCCTGGGGTGAGAAAAAGAGCTGGCCCCAGATCACGTCCTCATTGCTGTGGAAAGGAAGGTGCCCACAGACCAGGTCAAAGAGCAGGATGCTCAGGGACCAGATGGTGGCTGGCTGGCCACAGGAGCAGCCAAAGGGGATCCACTCTGGTGGGGCAGCCAGCCCCTGCCCCACCAAAAAGCAACTTGGCTGCAGCCGGCTGAAGGAGGATTTCCCCCTCCCTCCCTCCCTCCCTCCCTCTTCCCCCTGTGCCAGCAAATGGGGGAACCTCCGCTGCCCGGCTGGGTCCCAGCTTTGGGCTCACCTGACATCCGGGTGTAGAACGTGTCCTGGAGGATCGTGCCGCACCCGAAGTCGATGAGCTTCGCCTCGCCCTTGGCCAGGTCAACAAGGACTTTCTCGGCCTTGATGTCGCGGTGCAGGACGCCGCGGCTGGTGCAGTGCCGCACGGCCTCCAGCACCTGGCGGAACAGCCCCCGCGCCACGGGCTCCGTCAGGAACCCCCGCTCGTGCAGGAAGTCCCAGAGGTCCTGACAGAGCTGCGGACGCTCCGTGACCAGCGCGAAGCCGTCGGGCAGCTCGAACCAGTCCAGGAGCCGCACGACGCCGCGGAAGCCAGGGCACGACACCATCCACAGCAGCACCAGCTCCAGGGGCACCAGGGCGCCGTTGTGCTGCGGGGGGACCGCGATGCCCTCAGCGGGGCCGATGCTGCGCCGCGCCTTCGCCACCCCCTGCCCGGCCCCGCCGCCGCTCGCCATTGCCCGGCCCGGGACGCTGCGCGGGCCCCGCTCACTCCCCGCTCGCTCCCCTCGCAGCGTCCCGGCTGCCACCCTGCCGGGCCTCGCCTTAGCCCCGCCCGGCACGCCCCGCCGGCTGCTCCCGCTGGCCCCGCTCACTCACCAGCCGTACCCACTCCGAGATGCGATCCCGGGACACTCACTTGATGGCCACCTGCAAGCCAAGACAAGCGGCGGGCTGAGCTCACCGCCCGCCGCCCACCGTCTCCCGCTGCCCTCCGTCTCTTACTAGGGCGCCGTCAGCGAGCTGGGTCCCGGAGTAAATGCTGCCGCAGCCGCCGCTGCCCAGCACCGGGCCCTCCTGGTAGGGCTGCTGCAGGGGAGGCTTCTCCGCCTGTACGGGCAGCACTGCGCTCTCGCCATTCTGCCCGGGGCACCCGAACGCCCCGGGCGCTGCTGCTTGCCGAGCCGCCCCGGACTCCGGCGGCTCAGGGCCGGCGGCCGAGCTGACCAGCGGCGGAGCTCGGACCAGGGAAGCTCCTGGGGGAGCTCTCGGGGACTGGGCGGGAGCCGGGCGGCAGTGGGGCGGCTCCAGGCAGAGCTGCGGGAGGGGCTTCGTTCGGGGCTGGGACCGGGACAGAGCCCGCGCCAGGTGGAGCCAGAGGACGGTGCTGCCCCACCACAACCAGGGTGAGGAACTCTTCGAGACTCTTGCAGAGGCGCCACAGCCAGTCCGGAGGGAGGCGAGACCGTGGCAGGCCGAGCATGGCCGGGCAGGGGGCCAGCCCACCCACGGGCACCTTGCGGGACGCGGCATGAGCTGGGCTTGGAAAAGGCGGAACACGGACGGAATGGGACGAGATGGGACGGGACGGGAGTAGAAGGAATGATAGACGGTGAAGGCGACAGAGAGCGAGCAGAAAGCTGAGTGGAAAACCGATCGAGAGAAGCGCTGCTGCTGCTGCTGCTGCTGAGCCGCCGGAGCTGGCGGCCGTTCGTCCATTGCCTCCGCGAACCCAATGGAGGAGCCACCGCACGCCCCGTGGAATGAATGAAAGAAACCAATAAATAAAAACCCAAAGTAATTCCTATTAGAGAAGTAACCAATCAGTGTAGCAATAAAGAAGTGTTGGCTTGTGGCTTCTTTCTTCTTTGGGTGAGACAAAGAATTTAATGGGGAAGAATTGCCTCTTCTGACAGTTTTGCGAGAGTGGACAGGAGTGGAGCATTTAATTTTCAAGTAGAAAAGGGAAATCATGTCAGTAATGTAATGTCTTTTCATCCTCTGTTGAGACAGTTGCAGGCTGCCAAAAGACATGGTCTGCAATGTGGAACTTGGTGCCAAGTTTCTTTTTCTGCCAGAGGATGAGGAGGGGAAGTATCCCAGAATCATGGAGTCATGGCTCGGAAGGGACCTGAAAAATCACATCATTGCAACGCCCCTGCTGTGGCTGGGGACCCCTTGCACTAGACTGGCTTGCCTAGAGCTCCATGCAGCCTGGCCTTGAACACTGTCAGGGATGGGACATCTACACCTTCTCTGGGCAGCCTGTTCCAGGAGAGTCTTTTTTTCTGAATCCCTCATCTAAACCTACTCTCTTTCCATTTGGATCCATTCTCCCTTGTCCTGTCCCTGCCTGCCTTTGTACAAAGTCTCTGCCCAGCTTTTCTTGTAGGTTGCCCTCAGGTACTGGAAGGCCACAGTTCAGATGAGCCTAAGTCTAAGTCTCTTTTCCAGGCTGAAGAAGCCCAGCTGTGTCAGCCTTTCCTTGCAGGAGAGGTGCTCCAGACCTTGCATCATCTCGGTGTCCCTCCTCAGCACCTGCTCCAGCGTGTCCACATCCTTGTTGTCTGTGCTGGGAAGCCCAGCAGAGCCGGACACGGCACTACAGGTGCAGTGTCAGCAGCGTGGAGGAGACACGGCCCTGACTGTGGCTCTGGGAGCAGCAATTGGTGATTGGCCACCCGTATTTCTGCCTGCCCTTCTCCCCAGGGCACCTTTCTATAGGCTACCCCAGACCGAGTCCCACAGGGTAACCCTCAGTTAGCTCGTCAATGGGTGCCTGGATAGTGTAATTAAAATCCCCACGAGGAAGACGGAAGGACTCTTGAGCTGCTGGAATCTGAGCGGGTTTACTGAGGATTGATCGGAGTAGGGAGGCAGAAATAGGAGCAGGGAGACAACCACACTCAGGGAAAGCAGACTCCGAAAAGCCACGGGGAAGGAGGGGCCAGAGTATATAACTGGGGAGGGATGGAGTGACGAGGGTACAAATGATCCAGTGGGAAGAGGGTGTAAGGGATGGGGTAACATAAACTGGGCCAATGAGGGAAAAGGGAAGGAGTCGTTTACAGAGGGAACCATTAGAAACAACAAGAACAGAGAACTTTCCAGAACTTGAGGAGATGACAACCACAAACTGACAGGTGATGGGCATGTGCTCATTTGCATTGGGGGGCAGAGGACTCTGGCGAAATGCCTTATGCTAAATGACTGCAGTTTCCCATGGCATTCCCACACTGTCCTCCCCATGGGCACATCCCACACCTTTCCCTGCTGCTCACTTCTCCGATCACTCGGGGGAAGTGCACCCTGTGCCACCCCTCAGTGCCGCCCCTCGCTGCTGCCCCAGGGGATACCCAGTGCCATCTTGAGGGCCCCAGGCCTCAGCCTCACCATGCTCACCCAAAGGCTGTGAAAAGCAGACAAAAACACACACCCAGAAAGTGCCCTGTGATACCAAGGTCAGTCTTTTGTCTACAGTATGGGTTTGTTTTCAGAGTCTGAATGAGATTATAAAATCACCAGGAGAAAAGAGCATGAACAAGTTCTGCTTTGGCAGTATCTCAAGGCTTTGAGGGAGAGGGTTTGTGATGCTTACTCACTCACAGACACGCACAGAAAGAGTTGAAATGGTAAAAATAGTCAAAACCACTTAGAAATTGGAAGGAAAAACTGAGGCACTGACAGCTAGCACCTCAGAAACATGTGGCTTTTGCTCCTATCATCTATGTGAGAGCTTCCTGAACAGGAGCAATTCTTCCAATTGCATCAGTGTGGCCATGGCAAGAAAGGGAAGCGAGCAGATGGATTTAGTTTCTCCTGCCAACCCCTGAAATCTCAGTTCTCATTTGTGTGCGCTCCGGATTCTGTGTCAGGGGCCTGTGGCTGCGAGTGGGCGGCCGCCACCTAAAATTCCGAACGGCACAGGATGTTTCCCAGACCCAACCTGCCACCATGTCCAATACAGGCTGCCCTGACTCTTCCAAGCGCCTCCTGCAAACTGACATCAGGAACCTGGGCTGGTGAGTTTTATTTCACAGGGAAAAGGGCCAGCGTTCGCCTTCAGGAGCCTGTATCCCTGAGTCGGCAGCACCCTCCTGAAATTCTGAACAGCGCAGGATGTCTCCCAGAACAAACCTGCCACCACATCCAGCTTGGGCTGACCCTGACAGTCCCAAGGGGCTCCTGCAAACTGACATCAGGAACCTGGGGTAGTGAGTTTTGTTTCACAAGGAAAAGGGCCAGCATTCATGTTCAGGGGCCTGTGGCTCTGACTGGGCTGCCACCATCTAAAATTCGGAACGGTGCAGGATGTCTCACTGACCCAACCACCCATCTCCTTCAATTCAGGCTCCCTCGACAGTCTCAAGGCCTCCTGCAAACTGACATCAGGAACCTGGGCTGGTGATTTTTGTTTCACAGGAAAAAGGGCCAGCGTTCATGTTCAGAGGGCAGAGGCCCTGAGTGGGCGGCCGCCTCTTGAAATTCTGAACGGCACAGTATGTCTCCTTTTTATTCCCCCTCTCTCCCTCTGTCTTCCATCCCTCTTCCTCCCCTCCCAGTCTCTTTCTGTTTCTCCCTTCCCTTCCCTTCCCTTCCCTTCCCTTCCCTTCCCTTCCCTTCCCTTCCCTTCCCTTCCCTTCCCTTCCCTTCCCTTCCCTTCCCTTCCCTTCCCTTCCCTTCCCTTCCCTTCCCTTCCCTTCCCACTTTCCTCCATAGCCCGACCTCCCTCCCCACCCTTTCTCATTCCCTGCTCTCCCTCCTTTCTTCCCTTCCCCCCTCTCCTTCTTTCCCCCGCAGCCGCGGGGCTCGGGGCACCGGAGAATAAAGCCCAGGGGGCCGGAGCCCTGCGCCCCTCGGCCCTTGCAGGAATCCCCGCATGGGGCCAGAGGCTCTCGGCGGATCCCCCCGTGCCGGTCAAACACCGCCCGACGCTGCCGGACCTGCGGCTTTCCCAACATCGCGCTGAGTGGCCCCCGCTCTGTGACGTGCCGTGCTGAGCCGTGCTGTGCCGAGCCGTGCTGAGCCGTGCTGAGCCGTGCTGAGCCGTGCCGAGCCGTGCTGAGCCGTGCCGAGCCGTGCCGCCGCGTCCCCACCGTCTCTGCCACTCCCTCTTTCTGCCCCTCGCCTGTCACAGCGACGCTGGGGAGGAACTTCGACCCTTCTGGGGGCTGCCCCCCCCTTTCTTGTTCTAGTAGAGTCCCTTTCAGGGGGGATGTACATGTGGAATGGGATTGAAGGAAGTGCTGTGCTGCTGTCCAGGGCAGTTTGACTCATTCTGTGCCTTCTTTGGGGGTGAGGAAAAGGGGGTGAAGACTCGGGGCTCTGGTGTCATTTGGGGCACCCCAAGGTCCCTAGGAGGGGGAGCCACACTGTGGTGGAGGAGCCGGTGGGTGGGAATGAGGGGGTGTCATGCTGGCTGAGTCCCCAGAGGGACCCAAAGCTGCCACAAAACTCACAGGGAGGGGTGTGTGTAGAATACTAAAACCTGTCAAGTTTTTTGTTTTTATAGGTATTGGTAAAGAATAGGAATTTGTCTCTAAAGTAATTTGGAAAGAAACCCACAGCAGGCCCAGGTGTGAGCTGTGAGGATGAGAAGGGGGTGGCTCCTGCCGGGTGTAGTTTTAGGGAGAAGGTTTGCCTCAGCTCACTTTTTCATGGAGCTGCGGAAGGACAGGGGTTTATGGGGGGCTTCCAGGGATGTCTCATGGAAGGACGGTGGGAGTTTTTGACAGGGTCTGGGGGATCACCTGGATATGCACTTGGATACGTGGAGCATCTCTCAAAGGTGCTGTCGAGGGACAAACCTTTGTGCTGGGAAGCAGCAGCCAAACAGTTGAGCCAGTGTGGATTTGTAGCAGGGACCTTTCTCCTTTCCCTTTCAAATTTCATCTTGCCAATCCCTCCTCAGTGCTCCCAGAAAAAAAAAAAAAATGGGGGTTATGAGAACAAAAGAAATTCCAAGTGGGGGAAGCAACTCCTCTTCCATTTTTGTCTGTGTTTGAGCTGGGGGAGATCCCCCTTCACTTGTGGTTTTAAGGACATTGATTGAAGGAAAACCTGCCTTTTCCAGGGTGTTAGGGATATCACAGGTGTGACAGGGAATCCCTGCGTTCTATTTTAAATGGAAGGGGAAAAATACTTGTTGTATTATCAGTTTGATTTGAGGGTAACCCCCCACCCCGCATTTTTGTCATCCTAAGTTTTAAATCGAGGGGGCAGCCCTGTTGTCCTTCCTTTTAACGGGTTTGGATTGAGATAAAAATCCCCCTTTCCCCATCATTTGTATTGCCAGCCGGGGGACTATGTACAAATCACGAACAGGACAGGACTGCTGAGGAACGCGTCTCGAGCTGTTTTGTTTTCTCCCATCACTCTCATTACATGGTTATGACAATGGGAAGATGCCAGCAGCTCACATCCCCAGCAGCAGACAAAGAACTTAATGTTAGAATTTACTTTAAAGTTTTTTGACCAATCACATGAAGCAAAAGCATATTGACTCTAGTTCTATCAAACCACGTTAAGCACATGTACCTTTGGTTAAAACAATGCTCGCTTATTTTGAATACAATATCTACTTGTAAGCCTTAAAACACAATGCACAGGGCTCCATTATTAAGCTTAGAACTTAGTAATATCTTGCTAGATATACTTTTCTGTAGCTTAGGGAGTTATTCTAGACAAGTATTAATACACAGACCATTGTTCTATTTGTCCTTACTTTTCTGTTGTAGATGTCACCGAACCCAGTGGGAAGAATGATGATGTCTAACTCCATTTCACAAGACTGAATGATTTCTTTATTATAATTATGTTATAATACATTAATATGCTATATAAAAAGAGGATACTAAATACTATGTGCTACTTTCTCTAACTATGATATCTAACAAACAACTGGTGACCCTGTTCGCCAGAGTCCAGACACAGGTGGATCCGATTGGCCATTAGGCCCAAACAATCCACCATGATCCAGCCAAGCACTCACTCTGGGTAAACAATTCTCCAAACACATTCCACAAGATAAAAACAAGGAGCAGAAACAGAAGTTGTTTTCTCCTTCATTTCTCTCTGTGTACCTCAATAAAAAATCCTGAGAGAGAGAGAAATGTGCTTGCCACACTTTTCTACTTATATAATTTTTCTGCTGTCTTACTCTTATGTCTACTGCTTAGCTCTAATCACAGTTCTGCTGTTTGAGGCTTGCTTTTTGCAGTTTTCCCAAAAACCCTCTGATTTTAAATATTCCCACAATTTGAAGGATTTCATTTGAGGAAAACCCCTTCTTTTCTGCTATTTTAAGGGATGAAATTAAGGAGGAAAACACCTTTATTTACCCTTGTTGAAGTGAGGTGAGCACCCCCTGTGGCGTCAGTTTCGGGGGTTCAATTGAAGGAAGCTCCAGCTCTCGCAGCGTTTGAAGGGTTGAAATCGGGGTGTGCCGCCGCATTTGAGGGCGCTTCGTCTGCCCCTGGCCCGGCACCAAAGGTTCTGGCGCGGGAGCTGCTGGCATTGCCTGGGGAGCTGCTGAGCTGGAAGGGGAATTGGCGCGGCGGTGCTGCCGCGGGACTGCCAGAGCCGCGCCGGTGCGAGCCGTGCGGAGCCGAGGGGAGCTTTGCCGGGCCGGCGGGCGGGGGACGCGGCGCGGGCGCTGCGCTGGTCCCGGCCGGTGCCGGCCGCTCCGGGCACGGGGCTCGGGCACCGCCGGGGCCCCCTGGGCCCGGTGCCGGCCCCGCCGGGCACGGGGAGCGGGCGGGGGTCTCCCGGCGCGGCGCCGCCCCTGCCTGCCGGAGGAGCCGCTTTCCTGCCGGGAGCGCGGGTTTTAATTTTCGGAAGTTCTTTTATGAACTTTTTGAGGTTTTGACGTGCTTTTTTGGAATTTATTGTATCTTTTTTTTTTTTTTTTGTAGTTGGTGTATGATACGGGAAATGGTGTACTTCTTGAATGTTATGGTTCTTGGTTCAGGTGTTGATGATCAGGGGTGTTTTTAATAGAGTTTTGTTGTTGGATTTTTATTTTTTTTTTTTGGTGGCGTATTTTGTTTTTAAAGGATATGTTTTTTAAGGTTCACAATGGTTTTTGTGGGTCGCAGCGTGAAGTAGAGGGTAGCTTTTAAATTTGTTCTGGTGGCTTTTATTAGCGTGAGTATGTTGTGCTTGTTTTGGTGGGTTTGAGGTAGTGACCTGTAGTTAATTAGTGAGGTTTTTTAAATATTGATAATTGCATTATTGTTTATTATGTTATAGGGGTTTTATTTATTTAGGTTGTTTGATTGTAGTGTATATTTTATGGTAACGGATTATTTGGGAGATATTGTTTATGGTTACATTTTTCTTTTGGCTTTGTGTTTATTTCTAGGTGGTATTTTTGTTTTGATGGTTTGAGGCATTATGAGTTCATTGAGTTAGGAATAATTTTCTGTTGTTTTTATTTTTTTTTTTTTGTTGTAGTTTCATGTATTTGTTGTTTTTTATTAGTTTTGTTTTTGGGAACATGGGTATTTATATGGTGAATTTTTTTTATGTAGTGTTTTTTTTTTATTTGGGTGGTGATTTTTTATTTTCTTAATGGTTTAGATTTTTTTATACTGTTAATTAATTTTGTGGGTTTCTTTAGTTAGTTTTATAGAGTATTGGTTTCTCTTCATGACTTAGTGTAGAGGTAGAGTTTTGGTTATTTTTTTTTTTAGTAACGCTCAGGGTCAGTTGTATGGTTTCGAGTTTAGTAAGTTAGTTGGATTGGTTTTTGTGGTTTTTGTGATTTGCTGTGTGGGTTTCTATGGGGTTGGTTTTTATTTTTGTTTCATTTTTGTGATGTGATAAGAATTGTTAGTGAAAAGAGTGTAGTGTGGGGTTTTTTTGCTGGTAGTTGGTTGGCTGGTAGAGCCATTCTGATTTTTTTGGAGGATATTGATGGGATTTGATGATGTTTGTTTTGTCATTTTATTTTTAAGAATTGGGTTTTAAATGCAAAATTATAACTATAATTAAAAAAACCAAATATATAACTATAGAAATGGGAATATAAAACTTAAGTTTTAAATATAAACAGAATACATATAAATAAAACATGTAACAGAAATATTATATAGTACTGTAAGACATTATAATGTTTAATGTAGAGTATTTGATATGTTCTTATAAATATGCATAAATATAGATTATAAATATAAACAAACCCTATATAAAATAGAAATATAGGAACGTATAATAAATATATGTAGCTATATATAAATATTAAAAAATACAAAATAATAGAAATCTATTCAATACAAAAGACATATTATACCGTATACATCTTATTATAACATATGTCATATATATTATATATCTAAATATAGTACATCAATATATTGTAATATAATATATAAGCACTTATAAATGTAAATATCAAAACATAAATATAAAATATTTAAATATAGTTTAAAATAAATGGTTTTTCTTATATTCTATTTCTTATATTTCTATTAATAGGCAGGGTTCTTTTTATAAAAAATATAAACATAAATAAAAGAAAGTTAGAAATCTATGTGTATAGATATATAATAAATACATTAAGATATATATGAAAATTAAAATGTAAGTAAATATATGTATTAGTAGAATATATGAAATATAAATATAATTTATCTATCTTCTTACATTGTAATATATATTATACATATTTATAAATATAACACATCAATATAAAATATAAATGCAAATGTGAATATAATTATGAAAAAGTATATATAAAAATATTTAAATATAGTTTTAAAGAAAGGGCTTTTTTTGGTTTTTATTTGGCTAGAGGCAGAGTTTTTATTTTAAAAGGACGAATATACATTTTTAAAATATATTTCTAAACATAAAATATATAGTCAGTGTATAAAGATGTATATAGAAATATAAAATATAAATAAGTATAAGGAAGAGATAGTATATAAATAACACCATACAGCAATATGTTAAATATAAATGTGAATATAAATATGAAAAATAATTTTTTTTTAAATTAAACAGTTTAATATAAAGGGCTTTGTTTGGGTTTTATTTGGGTAGAGGCAGGGGTTTTATTTTAAACAATATAAGCCTTTTAGTAGTATAAATCTAAATATAGAAATATATAATCAGTATATTAAGATATGTATAAAAATATAAAATATAACAAAATATAAGTCATAGGAATAAATGTAATATAGAATAAAAATATCATTATACGTCAATATACATTAAAAATCAAAATGTGAATACATATATGAAAAATCGAAAAATAAAATATGTTTAAATATAGTCTAAGAAAAGGTTTTTTATTTTCTTTCTTATTGGGTTAGAGGCATGGTTTTTCGGGTGGTTTGGGTTTGGTGGGGTTTTTTTTCGTTTTTTTTTTTTGTTTTTTTGTGGGGTTTTTTTGGTGTTTTTTTTTGTTTTTGTTTTTTTTTTTTTTTGGTTTTTTTGGTTTTTTTGGGTTTTTTTTTTTTTTTTGGTTTTTTTTTTTTTTTTTTTTGTGCGGGGTGCTTTGGGGTATTTATTTTTAGAGGATTTTTGGAAGGGGACCGCGCCTGGTTTCCTTGCCTGCCTTCCGTGCCTGCAACCCCGAGGCGGGCGGCAGCCCCGGCTGAGCTGGGCGGCGGTGCTGCCGCCTTGTGGACAGAGAGCGCTCAATCTGCAGGATGCGCTTGGCGCTGTCAAGGCGCCACGAGTTCCACGTGCTGGCCGGTCGGGGCTGGGACTCATCCTGCGCCATTTGGATTTTCAGGAGGCGGCTGCCCACTTGCAGCCACAGGCCCCTGACCATGAATGCCGGCCCTTTTCCCTGTGAAACAAAACTCACCACCCCAGGTTCTTGATGTCAGTTTGCAGGAGGCACTTGGGACTGTCAAGGCACCATGAGTTCGAGGTGGTGGCAGGTCGGGTCTGGGACACATCCTGCGCTGTTTGGATTTTTTTGGGGCAAACGCCCATTCAGGGCCACAGACAATATGAACAAGAATGCCGGCCCTTTTCCCTGTGAAACAATGCTCGCCACCTCAGTTTCCTCATGTCAGTTTGCAGGATGTGCTTGGGACTGTCAAGGCAGCCCAAGTTTGAGGTGCTGGCAGGTTGGGCCTGGGACACACCCTTTGCCGTTCAGAATTTCGGGAGGTGGCCACCAACTCAGGGCCACAGGCCCCTGAACATGAATGCCGTCACTTTTCCCTGTGACACAAAACTTGCCACCCCAGTATCCTGATGTCAGTTTGCAGGATGCACTTGGGACTGTCAAGGCACCATGAGTTCAAGGTGGTGGCAGGTCGGGTCTGGGACGCATCCTGCGCCATTCGGATTTTTTGGAGGCAACTTTCCAGTCAGGGCCATGTGACAGGCACATTCTTCTCTCTCTCAGGATTTTTTCATAGAGGAGGACAGAGGAAAGAAAGAGAGAACAATTTCTATTTCTGCTCCTTGTTTTTCTCATGTGGAATGTGTTTGGAGAATTGTTTACCTGGGGTGATTGCTTGATTGGATTCTGGTGAGGATTGTTTGAGCCTGATGGCCAATCCAATCCACCTTTGTCTGGACTGTTGCAAGAGGGTCACGAGTTGTGAGTGAGATATGGTAGTTAGAAAAAGTAGGTATGTAATTTTAGTATCTCCTTTAAATAGTATATTAAGGTATTATAATATAGTTATAATAAATCATTCAGCCTTCTGAACTAGAGTCAGACATCATCATTTCTTCCCACCAGGTTCACCTGCATTTACAATAGGTATGAATTTGGTGAGTTCCTGGCTCTGACTCTTGGACCTGCAAAGGGGAAGGAGGAGGCTGGATTCTGTCCCTCTATCTGTGCAGCCTTGTACAGAGACAGGATTCCTGGGGCTGGGAGCTGGAATTGTGCTTTGTTGCTGCCTATGACAGAATCAAGTCCACCCCTGTAGTGACTCAGCCAAAATAGGGTAAGTGTATCTGGGGGAAGAAGTTTCTTTTGCAGCTACAGGTACCTAATGTGGCATTTGAAGAGCTTTGTCTTGTACCTCTTTGGATATTTTCCATGTACACTGCAGCTGCTGTTCTTCAAGTGTTGAAATACTGAAGCCATGAGCTCAGAAGATTTTGCTGAAAGCAAATGATTTATCTTGGACCTAATGTTGTAACAACCATCTGAGTTTAAAGAACAGCAACATCAATGGTTGTGAATAAAGCTTCATAATTTGAAGGCAGTGGTGGACTGTCTCCTTTTCTATACAAACATTTTAAATGGTCCTTGTGAGAAAAAAACATGAAATTGAAACTCGCTACTGCTTAGTTCTGAGAACTTATTTTTATTTTCTGAGTTACATCTTGTGCGTAGGAGGGGAAAATGGGCTCTTGCCTCTAGGTCTGTCCAGCACTGTTACATGAGGCAAAGCAAAATAGGTCAGCAATGTGGAGCTGAGAGGGTGGCTGGTTGCTTTCCATCCAGTGCTGACGGGTCTTGACAGCTTGTACAATCTAATGTAAACAAACATGACAATTAAAATCTCCTCATTGATCCATTTGAAAGAAATGCAGTGTAAGTTTTCTGAAGTTCAGCTTTTCTGAAATCTAAAACAAGTTTCCTTGCATGAATTCCTTTCCCAGATATGCTTCTGTGCTCTCTCTTTTGTAGGAAGAGAGGCTAAAACTGTAATTATGCAGCAGATAATTCTTACTTGCCTGAAAGGCTGGGTTAGTTCTTTTTACATCAAGGCTGATGTAATTTTTGCCTCCCACCTAAGCATATACTTGCTTAGGAGTCACAGGTCATAATAAGCAGCATTGTTTTAACTGTTTAACCAGTTGCACAGTTAGAAAGGGAGAAAATGGAGAGTTAGGTTGTGAATGTTGCCTAAAAATTGACATAATTTGGCTTTCAGCTGACCGGAAGAAAATGAGATCAGATGATGCTGTAAGATATGAGTAGCCTTCAGGGAGGATGGATTATTCCTTGTACCTGATAATACTTCACAGCTGACAATTGAGAAGGCAAAGCAAAGCATGGCAAAACACATGCATGTACCACTTAAGCAGCTTGGGAACAGGGCTGTGCCCAGGTCACAGAGTGTAACTGGTACATCTCTTACAGATGGTTTTCTGAGACTTAAAAGGTTTTTTCTCAGGTACTCAAGATAAATTTCAGTAAAAGTACCTGTTTCCGAGTGACTTGGCCATGTCCAGAATGAAACTCAGAATCTTAAAGTAGTTTCAACTTGCATCATCTCAGTGGACCTTGCATATAAGCAGTTCAACAACAACAACAATTAAAAAATAGTGCATCAGGTGTGGGGGGAAGATGTGGGAAAAAAAGAAATTTGAAAACAGGAAACAAGGAAATCAGTGGAAGGGATGCCAAGATCAGGGTAATGAGAGGTTTAAAAAACCAAGTCAGTATGTGGTTTGGGTTTTTTGTCTCTGTATGTTATTTCGGGGCGGGGGGTATGGCTATTTGGAAGCTGAGTGTAGAACTAACTGGACTTGAATTTTGTGGTGGGAACAGAAAGTTGAAATTTTGAGAGAAATGCAAAGAATGAGAAGAATTCAGAGACGATGGCTTGTATCTGTATTTATCATGAAGAGAGAATAGAGGTGATAGTAGATGAGGCAAGGCAGAAGTGTTGATTTTTCTGAGTCAAAGGCTGTGAAGGCAAAAAAGGCTGGAAACAAGAGATGGTCACATCAGGGTGAAAGTGGAGGAAACTTTTAACAGAACTATTTTTATAGAATTTAACCAATGCAGTCTCTATAGGAACTGCTTTTAACATGTTACAGAGAAGAAGCAAATTTTTCTATGTGGTCTAAATGAGTGGATTTGATTTCTGGTTTTGCTACTATGGCTAGGAACTGGGGGAATGCATAAACACCTCTTAGAATTTGAAAACTAAGAAGTCTCAGAGAGTTGTCCTTACCAACCTGCAAAAATCCTCACCATGTGTCACTGTGGCATGACCTGGAGAAGAGAGGGAGATAACTATGGAGCACTGGCACAACTCAGGAAGTGGGCAGGTTGTTGAGGATGTTAGTGGTGTCAGAAAGGGATCTCTGTTTCCTGTTATTGTGAAAGTGAACAAATATCAAGGCTGATATAAAGCTATATTTGCTCACCATGACAAAGTGACCTCATCAAGGAATGGGGCTTATTGCAAAAATGTTTCTGTTACCCACTAATCTGGTTTTAGAGTGGTCAAGAAAATCTTCACAGAAACAAAGCTGTACTCACTCTAAGAGAATTTAAAAGCCATTTGATTTCATTTAGGCTTTGAACAAATAGCTTGGCTCTAATGTATTAATCTTAGTATAGAGAAAGTTTTAATACTGGCCCAATGACAGATGCAATTAAGCTGGTTTTATCTCACAATGTTGAACTTACTTTGCTGAAGAAACTGAGGCCTTCTGAAACACAGAACAGCTATGGTCATTATCCTGAAATGCACTGTCTTCTTATAGCTCCTAATACATGAGAGAACATCAGTTACACATCAGAGATTTTTTGGTGCTTGGATACATTCAACATCATAATTTTCTTAAAACAGCACTCCCCTAAACAGTGTGTGTCATCAGCACAAGGGGGGCCCTATTCTTGGCCTTTAGTATTCTTGTTCCTGGAGCCAAGCTGACTTTATTCAGTGCCTGTAGCTTGTACTTTCTAAAAGTAGTTAAAATTAGGAATGGGTGATGCATGGAAAATAGGAAAAAGAAATTAAGTCCTCTTGCACTTTATTTGTATCCACAGATATGGGTACATTGCTACAGTGTCATGTTTGTATAAAATCAAGCAATTGACCACACACTGAATTTGAACTATCTTTGAATATCTGTGTATGCTAAACTTTCTTGCTAAACATGGATATAGAGATTACACACATGGAGAGCATGACATTAAAGAGGTTGATATGTGTATTATGACTACTTAGTGCTACTTAAGTTTCTTCTGTTGGAACTTGATTTGTTTGCAAATGCAACTGATAGGTGTTAACTTGTGCACAACTGGAATGCAGACCTGCCTTGAAAATACAGTCTTTACAAGACACAAGAAAATTGTATAACACCTGACATGACTTGATTTTTTTTTTCTTTTCTACTGCAAACTACCTTTTTTAAAGGTAGTTTGCAGTAGAAAAGCAGCTGTTTTATATAGTTACAAAATTCAGCAATATCTAGTGAATTTTTTTGCTGACTTGGGATATGCATATGGATTAGATGGTGGTAGACAACTTTATGTGCCAGGTCTGCCTCATTCATTGTGAATTGTAGCAGTTTATGTTACTTGCAGATTTAAGAGCCAGGGTAGATTGTACTCAACAAAATTGCTGGGCCTTTGTGTCTCCCATCTCTTTGCTACTCCTCAGGGTTTAGGTAGATTGACTCCTCATGCATGAAGCAGTAAGGTAATTTTCAGCACTATACATGCATTTTAATCTTACTGACAATTTGCAACATGCTAATTTAGAGTGGAGCCTTTTTCCTGACTTCCATTTTCAAGGGCCCTCTAGGTCTATTAAACTGTGTTTATATCTGTATGGATGCAGCTACTTCATTAGCCTAAAACATTCAGAATTACAATGTGGAAGGTCAAGAATACAAGGTTTAATTGATAGCATTTCAGGAATTATATTTGGAGGGGGAGATAGAAGGGATGGAAGTTAAAAAGGAGTCTTTAAATGGGAATTTAAAGCTCCTGGAATAGATGCATTAAATGTACAGGCCAGATTACTGTTTTCTGCCACAAGGAATGTTTCTCAAACAAACAACATAAATCGGGGTCATTGGTACTGGTGGTACTAACAATTGGTTATTTACAGCTGGAGTTTTTCTACTTGCAAAAGCACTTTCCTGACATTGAAGGCATTATCTTTTGTGATCTGAGGGAGGTCCAAGAAAATAAAACAGTCAAGTAAAACCAAAACTGATACAGTTTATGTCTGTAGAGCCTTACTTCAGACGGTCAGAACATAGTACTAGTTAAATCTGGGACAAAGGTGCTGCCTTTATTTACTGGTTGGCAATTTTCTTGTAGGGAAGAAAACCAAAAGCTCAAGAATCTGACAGACTGCAGTCACTTTTGGATGCAAGCAACACCTTACAGTATTTTTCATGGAAAAAACCTAAAACCCAAAGCCAACAAAAAGCTAAACAAACCACAAAAATCCCTCGAGACAACACCAACAAAAAACCTAAATATTAAACATTTCTGTAGCTTGCCACTATTGAAAGAACCACATGGGGTGGTATGGAAGAGTCTTGGTGCTTATGCTCAAAGCTATTCTTATACCCTCAGACTTTAACTAGATTTTCATATTGATTATGAGGTGGAACTCATTACTAGAACTTGATGGGTTTTAAGGAAAGCTTTGTTTTGGGTGAAGAACATCAGAAACCCTTCAAAAGTGCTTTTTGTGTTACGAGAATATGAGGCTTTGGCTTTCTGCTGTCATTGTACTCCATTAAGTTGACTTTTGCATCCAAAGGAAATATCTTAATAACTCTGCCAAGTGTTACCTGGAGGAGAAGCCGTGGTCAGGTTGCAGGATGGGCACGAAGCCACCGGGTGGCAGAGGAGACTGATCTATCCGGCAGCTCAGAGAGCGGCAGTGCCTGGGTTTGTGCTCCCGGCTGGGAAAGAGACCAAATGTAAGCGAACCTGAGCTTCTTGCTGGTATCTTCTAGTGGATTTTTCAGGAACTGGAAAAGCAGAGAGAAGGGAACCGCAGGAAGAGTCCAGTAGATCTAGTAACAGACCGAAGTATTCTGCTGGCCAGCTTAAATTGCTACACAAGTGTTGCATTGAGAAAGCAGTGCATAATCTAATGCACAGTTATAGGGTTTACTTGGAATAACATCCGTGTCCAAAAGCAGCATGTGCTTTCAGTCTTTGTCCTGTTCTTCCTCTTTGCTTCTTATCCTAAATTTAAACTATTGACTACTTTAAAGAAGGTGAAATGAAAAAATGAAAATTTTCTCTTCTCTGATGTACTGAAAACAGAAGTACTGGTATTTTTTTTCAACTATTCCCATCTTCCTGTGTGTGAGGGGGCCTCATACTCTGAACTCTGCTGCCTCTCCCCTCATTGTCTCTGGCAAAGTAATATTTGCACTTCAGGATTACAGCTTTAAAAGAAAGTGGAAAAAAAAATTTCCAAGGTGCAGTAGCGTTTCCTCTGATGGAACACTTCTGCATTCACTTCATGCTTATTTTGCTAGATTGATTTTAATTACTTTTTTTGCTTGATTTATAGTGAGAGATATTTGTGCTGCAACTCATTACTTGAGGTCTCTCCATCTGTCTAGAGCCTGCAAATTACCACTGCCCATCATGAAGCCTGGAGCTGAATAAGAGACCTAGATGATCTGGGTGAGGGACACAGTAGAGAAGCAATGTTGTCCATTCTGCTCTCTCTCTGTGCCTTGGGGTGGGCTGGAGCACCTGGCATATAACTTGAGAAACGTTGAAGCTGCCCCATTAACTTACAGTGAACCCATTCAGCATTCTCTCTGTGAAAATTTAGCTGTTAATATGAAAAAAAAAAACCCATGGCAGTGGCTGGTAAAGCGAGCAGCAGACAGCTTGTTAATATGTCATTAGTAAAGTCCAGTTATTTTCTTAACATCAATGAATAATCTAGTTTCTCATTCCATTGAAAGTGTTAATTAGCTAAAACTGCGGTATGGGCACTGTGTGACTGGTTAACAACAGTTGCCTGGAGACCTGAGGCTTTGCAAGTTTAGCAGGAATAATAATATATATTATATGCCAAATATAATAATACATTTATATACATTATTATATAATAATTTATATTTATACTTGTGTTTATATTTGTGTTTATATTTATTTTAATAATATATTTATATTGTTATATAAGAATATATTTATTATAAACAAAACCTGCCAAATATAATAATAAGACCACACAGATGCCTAGATGATAGCATACAGAAATCAAATACCATGGGAAACATGGGCAGCACAAGTCACTGAAAGAAGAGGGTGCTAGAAAATAATTGTTTGCTTTGCATTTTGAAGTTATTTCTGATGTCAACTATTTTTCAAAAGCCAGTGAGGGGCAGTGTCGGTGAGCCAATATTTTCCTTTGCAGGTAGAGCCCGGGACATGCATCCATTCCTCTTGCTCTGGAAATGGAATTTATGGCTGAACTGTTCTCTGATTCATAAAAAGCAGAAAAATAATTCATCTACGACCTGATGCTCTGATTCCCATGTGATTCTTTTCATCTTTTAGAGTAAAGTTTATCTGATAGGTGCTAACCCTTCTTCTCTCCAAGCTGCAAATTAAAATAATTAGCAAACAAAGCCTGTTGTAGATTTTCCATTGAAGCTGCAAAAATACAAACAGAGAAGCAGCAAGGCACTTTTTCTTGTTTAAACATTATAAATGTCATTGATCATTTCACAGAATTAATCTTGCAAGATTAATTGCAAGAGCAGAAATGGTGTGAAAAGGGTAAGCTGTGAAAAAAAAACAGGGTGAATGTAATGCAAGTACTCTGGTTGTCAGCGATTCAAGCAAACAAGACACTTAGTGGTAGGTTGGCTGAAGAATATTTCTATAATAGAGAGAAATGAAGTGTGTAGCGTAGCAAATGCAATCTGAAGAGCCATTTCCTGGCAACAATTTTTGTTTGTGTCATAGCCCACCATTAAAGAAAGCGTGGCTTTATGTTCCTGTGTTTTTGTGCTGAGACTTTCCATTCTTTGCTGTGAGCTACAGCGATGTGGGGCGTCCTGTGTGGAAATGAAGCTTTCTAGGAAGTGTAGATGCTAAAGAAAGCAAAGGGCTGCTTCTTTGCATATGCAGAGTTTGGCTTGAAATAGCAGCCCAGAAAGCAAATTGTGAAAGTTCCTCAGTCATTATTTAAGTTCAAATTTGTTTGGGAGAACAACTAGGTGACTGATTTTTTCCATTAGGAGTTTAGAGGTATGTCCTTGGTATTTAGTGTTTGACCAAAACCTGACAGGTTGTTTAAAGTTTCACAGCAATTTCTTTTGCTTGCTTTACTGCATTATGGGCATACCTACCACTGTCTTTAATTTTCTGTAATTTTTAACTTATTCTCTTTTGGTGTTTCTTGTTCTTGGTTGGATTTAAAGGTTCTGCTGCTCAGTCATGCTGAGCTCCTGCATTATATTACAAGGAGCAGACGCTGCAAAACCAGGAGCTGGGTACGTGCTGAAGTGCCTTAAATGAGTTTGTGCTGCACTCTCTCCACGTGGGTTGGAGCAGTCTGTAGGAAACAGTCCAAGGGAACAGTGTGTGCTGACCCCTTGTGCTCTTACACCCCTCTTTTGAATCCTCCTATGTGGTGCTATAGGGACAAGTCTGTCTATGAAGGCTCATGACAGGCTCATGCATGGACCCACAAGCCAGGATAAATGGCAAGGTTCAAAATGTAAATCAATCATCACCAGGCCTAAAAATAAGGCTTCTTTCAAGATAGTGCTTTTTACCATTTCCCTCAGAGCCAACAGTGCTAACTAATTAAGCTTTGAAAAACTGAGCATGGAAGGAATAGAATACCGGTGCTTTCTCCATTAATAAAACATGGTTTTACGCAACAACTGGTTTTGTGCCTAATCTGGGGTTGAACTTGTTTTTACAAGTCATACTATTGCAAACGTAGCAAGCACTAAAATTTGGGCACAATTTCTGTATAACCACATAAATAATCTAATTAGTAGTCCAGATTTTTCCCATTTTCTAATGGCATTAAAGGCAGCTATGAAACACAACTATATTTCTTATTATATTTGTACTTGATGTTAAATGAGTCATGAAGTGAGGCAGTGGATAAAGAAGTTTGAGAGAAGGAGTGAAAACTAGTGTTGTCATTAGCTTCATTGAATGAGTCATAAACCCCTCCTCCTCCATGAAACCGACTCCAGCTTTACAGCCGGAAACTTTCATTGGAAATAAAGTTGTAAAAAACAATCCTACCCCACCAAGTTACAGTCCAAATATTGCTGTGGGTTTAAACATCTCAAAATCACCCTTGTCTGAGTTGCAGCATAAACAATCTGTGCTCCAGCAATGGTTTTCCACACTTATCTCTGCTGATCAAATGTGCAGGATTTTGAATCTACGTGACTTCTTGTTCAAGGGTGTTTTGTGTGATTTTTGGTTAGAATTATTACTATTTGATGGGAAATACTGTGAAAAAAAATGTTGCTATTATAAGAAAAGCAAAAGCCAAAATGCTCCTCAAATGAAGTGTCTTATTGTCCCTTCTTAAGTATTGCTTCAGAAACAGGCTACGTTCTTTTTTCTGCAGTGTTCTAGAGGCCGAAACACATCAAGGACAATACATTTGTGGAGGCTAAGAGTTGAAATGATAAGCCTAGCCATGAGGAAAAAGAAGTGACGTTATTTACGATTGTTACAGGTCAAATTGTCACAGTTTGGTGAGGGCAAAAGAAACAATATTCAGGAAAGTTTTTTATTAAATGCTCGAGATGCTAGTTTCTCTTGACAGGGAAGTTCCCTTTTTTAATTTTGCTTCAGGCATCTCAGTGGCATCTGGTCTGATCTCGCAGGAAGATTTTTCAGTTCAGCTTCCAATCCTATTGCTCATTCTGCCATCAGTTCTCCTGAGACTGTTTTCCTCAACTCATAGTCCTCTCTTCTTTCCTGCATACCTGCTGAATACCAGTGTACTGAACTATGCAGCAAGAATGGCTCTGCTTTGGGGCATTGCTGCTGCTGTGGCAGTGGAATGACATTCCTGTCGCTTGGTCCCAGCTCACCCTTAGTTCCAGAGAGAAATGCAAGAAGAAATCTGCTTTTGTGTTCCTGGCTTTTAGCCTAGAAAAAGTGATGCCCATCCTTGAATTTCATAAAGGAAAACTGCACTGTTCCACTTGCACTGCCAGCTCTGAGATATGTGCTCCCCTTTCTTCCTCACTCTATGGTACAGCTATTATTAAAGAGATGCAAGGTCATTCTTCAAAAAAAACCTTCCTACTTGATGGAGTGTTGACAGTAGGGTGGTCCTGTTAAGGGATACATACTTCCTGACATACACAGATGTTCTCTGAAACTCTCATGTAGATTGAGATCTTCTCCCTGGCCAAGATTTTTCTTGTGACCTAACAGCTTAATTTAGATGCTAAAACAAGCAACCTAATTTCTAGAAATCTAATTTCCCTTGGGCATGGTTTGAAGCCATCTCCTCTTTAGATGGTAAATAGAACCATGAATGAAGTGCTAATGATTAACATTTACCTTGGCAACAAACAAACAGCTCATTTTGGGAAAAAAAAACAACAACAACAACAAAAAAAAAACAACAAACAAAACAAAAACAAAAACAAAAACAAAACAAAACAAAAAAACCCCCAAAAAAACAAACAAAAAAACCCCTGAGTGTATTTGGTTGGAAGGTTTTGGAAAGGAAGTAAAAGTATGAGATGCAGCCCTTATTTTATAAATTTCATCTTACAAGACAGATTTTCTTCATACTTACAAAGCCTGTTGATTGATATGGCACATAAATGTAGTCTGCATATGCATGTATGAGTAATATCAGTAACCCCTTAACTGCTGCTGCCACAATGAAAGCTGAGTTGGTCATGGCTTTGTGCAGCCAAGTGGAATTTGGGGGATGTGATAGCAGAATTATACATTAATGGGAAATGGAGGTGCAAATATAGTCTGGATTATGAAAGTGAGGTGGTTCCAGAATACACTGGTGCTTCATTTTATGCTTGAACAAAACTCACATTTGTCTGGATGTCGCTTAGATTTGTATGGTATCACATGAGAAAGGAAATATAGAAATTTATGACAAGTCTTTGCAAGGAGCAGGAAGTGATGACAAAGAACCAGGGAAGAGAAAACCATTCAGAATTATTTGCTAATGATTTTTATAAGAAATGCATTTCTATAGGAGAAATACTGCAAGAAGTGCAAAAATGAAATCTGTTAGTGACAAAGTTAAATGGAAAAGATACAATTGCAGAAAAGTACGGAAAAGTCATGGAATGGGCCTTGGATTGCTCTGAAGCCTTGAATCTCTGCCTAGTCCAGGGCCAAGAACCTAGCAATATATTGTAGAAGCTCCTCCTTGTGGCAAATATTCTAATTTTTTCAAAACTGGCCATAGCTAAAGAAGAGCAAAAACAATTTTAATGAAAAAGAGATAAAGCTGGTCCTCTACTAAACACAAACAGCAACCAGTTCAAGTCATGGGTATGGAGGGCATTGGAGACCACAACCAAGTTCCACATGGGCTGTGAGTGGCTTGCTTTTAGAAATCCCGGACCTAAAGTGCAGCAAAATTAGTTAAATCCAGAGAGGGCTAAAATGTAAATATTTTACAGGTTGAGAGAGGAAACTGGCAACTGTATATTGGCACAAACCTTTGAAGGGGTGATGGACAGTGTGTTTCAAACAGAGTCACTAACAGTGGCAGGTGGGACACCTTAAACTCTTGTTTCTTTCCTCCTAAGAAGGTTTTCACTGAAACTTATTGATCTAAGTACCTGGGTGTGGCTTACAGGTGTGGTGGACTCTGGATGTTTAAAGTTTGAGTTTTTTTGAGAAGGTCAGCTCTCTTTTCAGCATGGCCAAAGAGTAATGATGTAAATGATCTTTCTATATATTTTCTTAAAGTCTTCTTTCGGTAGAATATTTTAAATAGCATAAAATATTGCATGACTTAGTATGCAACAATGAACAGCTTTTCAAAAATCTGCTCATTTTTAAAGCTGATGTCTCTAAAACCAGCAAAGTTTCACCTTTGGCACATGTGGAGGTTCTGCAAAATCAGAATATAAAACATTTAAAGATTTCCAGGTATATCCTTGCAAGCTGATGAGCAACAATCCACTTAGAGGTGATGGTTTTCCATCAGAAAGCAATAGAGCAGAAATACAGAATGGGTAAATGTTTGCAGGAGGACAGGAGGAAAGTAAACATGTTTGTGATGACTGCTTGTCATGAGTTTGCTGATGAGGGCAGCCAGCAGATGTCATAGAATATATTATTTTTGTTCTTTCTGCAGTCTATTTACGTATCTTAGCTAAGTGCATTAGAGCCTTAACTCAGATGCAGTAACTCTGCCTTGCATCGATTCATGCTGGAAAAACAGACCTTTTCCAGTGAACTAGAATGAACAGATGCAGTTTCAAATAGCTAGCAGGTGTTAGAAACAAGTGAGCAGGAATCACTTTGAGGGGCCTGTCTGGGGGAGCCAGGTCTCCCAGGAATTAGGAGAAAGGGAAGGAACTGAGGAGGATTTTCCTGAAGAAGTGACAAACAATGCCATACTGACTTTTTTTAGCTTAGGTGAACAAGGTCCTAATGAATTCCAGAAATCTCTTCTCTTACACTTCCCTTTGGGTTTTTTTGGTTTATGTTTTTGCTTGTTTGTTTTGCAGCCGAGGTGAGACTGCTAGCTTGGATATGTATTTAGGCATAAGAATAGTCAGTAATAAGTCTCCAGAAGTTATCTGATATCTAAGAACAAAGTAGGTTTTCTATTACCTTTTTGCAGAAGTAGAATGAGAGAAGATTAATGAAAAAAGGGCCATGTGAAAATGACAGCAGAAAGAAAATGCAATTAGTAAAACTTTTTTTTTTTTTTTCCCAGCTCTAGAAGAGCTGGTTCTTCCTGCCCAGCTGTGTCACAGGAGTTTTTAGCAATCTCTGGATTGCTGCTGGATTAAAAACTGAAAATTACTGTTGTGGGCAAGGTGCTTGAAATGATGCAGATTATCTGGTTCATTATTTTTTATAAGGTATTACATGTGGACCATTAAGAAACTCTCAACTTTATAGAAATCTATTTCAGTCTGCTCGTGAGACCATGCTGTATTGTTGCTTTGCTCTGTTTCTTTGAGAAAACATGTTACAGAGAATGTTATTCTTCTTGAAGAAAAAGAAAAGCCCAAAATCATAGACCAGCAACATTAATTAGGCAAATTTGACTGTGTAAGGTGGGAGTACAGAATGGACTTAAAAGAAAGTACTTTGCTTTTTGTTGCTACATACTGTTGGAAAAAGGCATAGTCATTCACCATGGGAGCTCAGGCTCCTGAAAGGTGAAGGTGGTAAAACATGGGAGTTTTAACAGTGATTGCAACAGGAATCACTGAACTTGTGAGGCTGGAAGGCAGCTCAGGAGACCATTTAGTCCAACCCCCTCCTTCCAAGCAAGGTTACTTGAGTAGAGGTTTCCATGGCAGTGTCCAGTTGGCTACTGTCTCTCTCCAAGGATGGATATTGCACAGCTCCACTGGGCAACCTGTTCTAGATTTCTGTCATCCCTGAACCTTTTTTTTTTTTTTTTTTTTTTTTTACCATTTCCTGTTTAATATAGAATTTACTGGACTTCAGTTTATGGTCCTTTCACTGGGCACCTCTAAGAAGTGTCTGGCTCCCTCCTTATTGACCATGTTCTGTCCTGCCCTGCTTTTATATCCTCACTGATCCCCCTAAACCTCCTTTTCTCCAGCTTTTTCCATTCTCTCCTTACTTGTCTGATGCTCCAAGCCCCGCTCATTTGTAGCTATCTGCTGGCCTCACTCCAGATACCCGTGTCTCTCAGAACTAGACCTGGCAGTGAAGATGTGAGTGAACACTCTTCTAAATGGCAGCATGGTATTGAGTGGAGGTTGGCTATTGTAAGCAGAGAGGGAAAGAGAGACTAAGGATCAATATGATGCTCACCATCAGTTGAAACACAGTCAGTAGAAACAGAGTAGAAAAATACCTCATGGCAGCCTTACTTTATTTTTGAAATAGAAATGCTGTGTGGCATTAGTATTAACCGAGTTATAACAAGCAGCCCAGCTCAGCTCCATGAAGCAACCTCTGGGCTGACTGACAGGAGCTCACAGCCAATCCTCTCCTAGGATGCAGGCAAATTATGGGTTCAGAGTCTGGGGGTACAGAGATAGCCCAATGAGCTGTCTCGACCCAGGAGTTTGGAATGGGCTATAAAAGGTGCCAAAGACAATAAACGGGGCTGTTTCTCTGAAGAAACACGTGTGAGTCTGAATGTTGTTCATATGAAAAATGAATGAGAGTGCTGTCATCAATGTCTTGCTTCAGTTATAACTTGTCTTTTCTCAACAAAATACATACATGCAAGTGAGTGATGAAGTGTGTTTTTGAAATGCACAGATGCTGTGAAACTGGGGGAAAAATTAATTTTGTTTACATAAGATTGCTCTGTCTACAACAGATCTGAGTAATGCTAATCACTCCTTTTGTCCTCACAAAGCTTGCTATTTTCTTGCTTACAATTATTCAAATATGAAACTTTCCTGAAACACAATTTATGAAATGATCAGGCTGAAAAAATTTATCAAAATTAAGCCAAGTAAATGTTCCTTGCCCTATGCCAAAGAAAAGCTACTCAGACACTATTCATTTTTCATATGTATATGCCATATATGTTCATAGAAAAAATTCACAGTCTACCTATTCTTGTTCATGTAATTTAAAAACTATTATTATATATTTCTGATGGCAGGTTTACTAATGGTAGGATATGAGGACAATGCTGGGGAAAGATCTGTCAGCTGATGTTGGTGATAATTCACAGTTGTTTCCCTGCTGACAAAACAATTTGTGTAACTGATGTCCTTGGTACCTATAGAGCTGAAAAAAAAAAACAAGACCCACACATATACCAACTCCCTAAAAAACACATATACACCTACTCACACATGCACCCTCCTCCACTCTCACTCCCCCCCAAAAAAAACCACAAAACCCAAAACTGGCAAAGGAAAAAACCTGGCAAATAAAATAACTCACACAGTTGACCAGCTGAAAATTTTTCTTCAGCTACAAAGATGTTTTGTGTGCTCAGTATCCCAAATATCTTCAAAAGAGTGAAATCTTTCCCTATGGGAAATAAAAGATCAAGAGCATTGGTTTAATATAGAATAACAGAAGCAGTCTTTAACCTTGTGTTGGGACTAAAGTAGCTTTTAAGGATTTTGGATGTCAGGAAACTGTAGAAGTTCTTGCCTTCAATCTTTCCCCATTTCAGTCTCACACTGAGGAGATTAGGCTGAAACACTGGGCACTGAGGACAAAAGCTTCTAACATAGTTTTCACATTGTCCTAGAACGACTGGCTTCCTGAGCTAGTAGACAGGGATGGGGAGCAGAATAACTCCCCTGTTATCCCTTCCTCCAGGAGGAATCAGTTAGTGACCTGCTGAGCTACTTAGACATTCACATGTCTATGGGACCAGAGGGGATCCATCCTATGGTGTTGAAGGAGCTGGTGGAAGAGCTTCACAAGCCACTTTCCTTCATTTATCATGAGTCCTGGCTAGCTGGGGAGGTTCCAGATGACTGGAGAGGCCAATGTGACCCATCCCAAAGAACAGCTGAAAGGAGGATCTGGGAAGCTCCAGACCTGTCAGCCTGATCTAGTGCTCAGCAAGGTGATGGAATTGATCATGTTGAGTGTGGTCACACGGCACCTACAGAACAGATGAGGGATCAGACCCAGCCAGCATGGATTTGGGAGGAGCAGGTCCTGCCTGACCAACCTGATCTCCTTCTATGACCAGGTGACCTCCTGGTGGATGAAGGGAACACTGTGGATGTTGTCTACCTGAACTTCACCAAAGTCTTTGACACCATCTCCCATGGCACAATCCTGGAAAAAGTGGCAGCCCACGGCTTGGACAGGTGCAAACTCTTGGTTTAAGAACTGGCTGGATGTCCACGCCCAGAGAGTGGTAGTGAATGGTGTTGCATCCAGTTGGTGGCCTGTCACCAGTGGTGTCCCCTAGAAATCTGTGCTGGGCTCAGTCCTGTTTAATATCCTTATTGATGATCTGGGTGAGGGGATTGAGTGTACCAGATGACACCAAGTTGGGCGCCATTGTTGATCTGCTGGAGGCTAGGAGGGCTCTGCAGAGGAACCTGGACAGGCTGGCTAGATGGGCTGAATCCAATATGAGGTTTAACAAGACCAGGCGCTGGGTCCTGCACTTTGGCCATCACAGTCCCCTACAGCTCTACAAGTTGGGGATAGAATGGCTGGACAGCAGCCAGGCAGAATGGAACCTGGGGGTACAGATTGATGGCAGAACGAACATTAGCTAGCAGTGTCCTCATGTGGTCAAAAGAGCCAGTGGCATCCTGGCCTGTATCAGGGACAGTGTGGCCAGCAGGACCAGGGAAGTCATTCTTCCCCTGTACTCAGCACTGGTGAGGCCACACCTTGAGTGCTGTGCCCAGTTCTGGACACCCCAGTTTGGGAAGGATGTTGAGATGCTGCAGCCTGTCCAGAGAAGGGGCAAGAAGGCTGGTGAAGGCTCTAGAACACAAGGGTCTAGAACATGAAGGGAGCTCATGTTCCTGTGAGGAGCAGCTAAGGGAGCCGGCATTGTTTAGCCTGGAGAAAAGGAGGCTCATGTACCCTCCCTAGAACTACATCACTCTCTACAGCTGCCTGAAAGGAGGGTGTAGCCAGGTGGGGGTCGGTCTTTTCTCCCAGGCAACCAGCAACAGGACAAGAAGACACAGTCTTGGTCTGTGCCAGGTGTGATTTAGGACATAAGGAAGACGTTCTTCACAGGAAGAGTGACTGGTCATTGGAATGGGTTGCTCAGGGAGGTGGTGGAGTCACCATGCCTAGAGGTGTTTAGGAAAAGACTGGATGTGGTACTTAGTGCCACTTGACAAGGTGGTGTTAGGTTATGGGTTGGACTTGATGATCTCAAAGTTTTTTTCCAACCTAGTTGATTCTGTGATTCTGGGATTTGAGATGAGTATTTTGACGCATTGTGAAGCAAAAGGGCCTTGCTGTGAACAAAATGGAAGGGTCAGGAAACTGGAGAGTAAATATTTTCAATTGAATTCACTTAGTCTTACATTTTCCTTCATACTAGAACATGGACAGTTGATAGCGCTTTTTGTGGTCTTGCGGAGATTCTCTAGCATGCCATGTCCTACCATGAAGTTGAGGTACAAATCCTAATTTTCCATAAGGTTTTGGGGGGTAGCTTGGGAGATCTCAGACTAAACAAAGGCATTGAAATTCTGAAGCATAATTACCATGTAGCAGAAATTTTCATTGTCTGTTTTCTGTAAATGAAAATTACTATAAATTGCCAGTATTGTGCCCTTAAAGAATAGATGAGCTGGAATTTCATTTTTTCTTAAAGACCAGGGAAATGCTGGGCATTTCTCTGATGTACATTCATGATGCTTCTTACAGTAAAAAAGCTAATTATCCTCAAAAGCTGTACAGATGCTTCTTAAATGGGAGTTCTGGTATGTTTGAAGAGCAGTTTTTCAGCATTCTGAAGATGTGAAGAACTGTAAAAATATCAGTGTTATAGCCTGTAGTTGTTGACACACTAAACCTAAGAGTGTCTGCCTTGCTAAAACTTCATTACGTGATCTGCATAAGTTAGGAAGTCCAAGAGTAACCCATCCATTTATTTCAGCCAAAATGCCACCTTGGTGCTTTGTTTAGCACTCTGAATATGCTGTGGTCAGACAAAGGATTGGATTGATGCTCCTGGGGAGTTTGAGTGACAAAGTAAACTGGTAATGTTTCTCAAGAGCGAGTATTTACAGAGTTAATCTTATAACACTGTAATTACAGATTCAGTCCTATTTTGGCTTTTTGAAGCCATTAATAATGTATAGCTCTGCCTGGGGGAAAAAACCCAATTCAGTGTTGCTGCTTTAGTCTTCTTTCAATGCTTTAAAATTCTTTCTCTGATTATATTTTTACTTTCAAAAAAGTTGTCTCCTCCTTGAAGATTTTATCTTGTGCTTTCCTTTTTCACTGGGACTTCACTGAGACAAATGAGCACAAGGCAAAGATATCTTTTGGATGTTATAAAATTATCCTTTGGGGAGATGAGTCTAAATCCAGAACGCTGGAATTCTGTAGATGTAGATTTTCTCACACGAGCTTCAAGGTAGGCTGAAATTCAAAGGTTTATTGAGAGTGCTTTGTTCTTGCCTTATTGAATTTTTGGCAACTTGTGAGCTTTTAACAAGAGCTGAAAGGCCTTGTCTTTACTACTTTGAGTTATGCCATCCCTGGTAAAACTGCTTTTAAGTTTAACTTTGAGCAGTCATTCTGAAAAAAATTCCCTGAAACATTAATTTCTGTAAAAATAGTTAAACAGAGGATTGGAATTTTTTTTCAGATGCAGATTGTTGTGTGCACAGCAGTAAACTGCAGAAATAATTATATTATTTAGTCATGATTACAGGGACACTTTGAGAAAGTTATCATGATATTTAGTGCTTTGGACTGGAAAGCCTGATCTTAAGTTTCAGTACCAGCAGTTTCTGGCTTGCTGCCATGAGCAGCAGGCTCTGAGAAGGGTACAACCAGCTTTTAAGGAGCTTATTTTTTTGTTTTCCTGGCAACAAGTTTTATATTTTAACAGTACTAGAAATTATTGTTGGTTGGGGGTCTATGTATAAATTATGAATGGGATGGGACTGTTGTGGAATGTGTCTTAAGCTGTTTATTTTCTAGTATCAATCTCATTATGTGGTTATGATAATGGGAAGATACTAGTAGCTTACATTCCTAGTAGTAGATAAAGAACTTAATGTTACAACTTTCTTTAAAAGTTTTTTTGACCAATCACACAAAGCAAAAGCATATTGATACTAGTTCTATCAAACCACTATAGGCACACATACCTTTGGTTAAAACAATTATTTTGAATACAATACCTGCTTGTAAGCCTTAAAACACAATGCACAGAGTTCCATTATTAAGCTTAGAACTTCCTTCTTGCTAGATATACTTTTCTGTAACTTAGGGAGTTATTCTAGCCAAATATTAATACATAGATCATTGTTCTATTTGTCCTTACTTTTCTACTTCTTATATAATTTTTCTGCTGACAAATCTTATGACTATTGCTTAGTTCTAATCACAGTTCTGCTGTTTCTGAAGCCTGCCTTCTGCTGCTTTTCCAAAACCCTCTTATTTTAAGGATTCCCACAGAAATTATTCAAATTTACATCTCAGATTTGGACTACATAAGAAGAAATTATGAGTGAGAATCTGATTAAATATGAAATCAGTATCAGAGACAGCTGAGAATAAAAGAAAAAATTAACCCCATGTGTGTTTTACACATGGCCACCTGTAAATGGGCCCTGGAACAGGAAAAGAAGAGGAGGTTCAGTAGAAAATTGTGTCAATATTGTGTCAAACTGCATTAACTGTAGTTCTCTGGAGGAGTATGGGGACACATAGGTTAGTGCAGCAGTGAAGAAACAGCAGGATGTTTCGTGGCAGCTTTTCATAATTTAGATTAATTTTTAGTAGATTGAAGTGTTCCTGACTTTTCTCCCATATACTGTATAAGTCAATGCTGTATTTAGGTATTGTGAAATGTTAAAATCTTTTTCTGGTGTCCTGGCTTTTACATCTTTTTTTACCTAGTGCATATGGTCTGAGCTGGATATTATATTTAGTCGTCTGGAGTTCAACTAAACCTCACTTGACACTCCAAGTGCTCTGCATAGGAAGGCAGTGCTACAGGGGATTGGAAATCTCAGTGAAGGTTTTAAGAGTTGGAGTTTTTTTTCTGTAAGTGGAGAGCACTCATCTGCACTACTTTGGTAATTGTACTGTGATTAAAAGTATCAAGAAGGAGAAATTAATAAGGAAATGAAGCTTAAAAACAAAACAAAACCCCTATAGGTTTCCCTAGCAACAGTGATTGTCTTGTAGACCAAGACTGCTTTTTGAGAATTTGCCCAAACCTCAGAATCAATGCACTGCTTTCCTCTTGAGGACATGGTTAAAATAAGTAAAAGATTTTGCTAACCCTGGGTATGATGAGAAATGAAAGACCCATATAAATGCTCTCTAGGGGATCATTTACTTCAGACTTCAAATTTTGAATCTTCAAGCAACCCTCTGGAAAATGTGAGAATTCGTTTTGTTTTCCATGCTGAAAATGAGAAGAAAATATGTACGTTGTATATAACTTTGTTTCTATGTGTTAATTTTGATTTCCAATTCCCTACAAGCCATTCAGTTCTTTTTAGGATATTTCACTTTTATCATCTTTCATGGCTAAGAGTTCTCTAGTTTGTGGCTGTCCATTGGGCAGTGTTTTTCCTCAGTCCTCCTTCAATGGTGCAGTGAACAAGCTAAAACCAGTAGGTAACTGGAAATACTGAACTCGAGCAAATGCCTTCTCAATACTGTGGTTAGTTGTAGGTGCTGAGCTCATCTTTTCCCACAGCTCCTGTTACAACAGTCTTGAAAATATATGACAGCTGAAGTCATCTTACAGAAGTGCCAGATAAATAAAAATATTTCTTAGTATTTGCAGGATTTGGATTTCTGGTTCCTGTGATAGATTTATACTTCTGAGATTAATTTTTAAGGCATAAACTACAAATATAGATGGATCTCTAGGTTAAAAATCATCTGCTTCCCTTGAGGAGTAGAATAAAACATCTAGGTTTTCAGGAGCATAATTTAAGGGTTTGCATTTCGTCTTTTGTTTAGGTGCCTAGAGAAGGATCTGTGCTCTTCCAGTTGTACATACATGGAAGTTCTTGGCATCCCTGTGAGGCCCATCCTTTGTAATGAGGTACCTTTTCATTACAAATGGCAGCATGATTACAGGAGTAAAGGGAAAAAAAGTAATAAAGAGTTTAAATTGGGAGGTATATTTAGAGTTTTTCCATCCCTGTGGCATTGCAAAACCACCTCCATTACGTATGTTGCCTTGGTACATACTGTGCACATCTCCTTGTGCTCTAGATATGAGAGGCAGCCAGTGACTGCACTTTGTTAGCTGGTAACTCTGAATAGTGACCTAAATTAAAACTTCATATGCATGCAGACAGTGCCATGCTCAGCTTTGGTTTGTGTGATGATGTAGGATAACAGGTTGCTATGGTAAAAACTGTGGTGACGACAAGCTGCGTGATGGCAAGCTAATATAAGGTGGTTTTAGCAAAATGAAGAAAATACATTGAGAGAAATATTAGGCAGATATTTTGGTGAATAATACTCTTTATAGTTAATGAAAAGAAATACTATTCTACCTGCATTCTCTTTGGATACAGAATCCAAACCAGATGGGGCTCATGTAAATCTCTGGCCATTCATTCCGATCAGCCTGCTCAGGCAAACAGGATCTAATTGATGGAGGAGCATCATCATTTCATTTTGTGCAGGCAATTTATACATTTACTAAGATTAAGCTGAAACACAGATGCTTCTGTGAGTGGAAGAATACTGCATTTAGAGAAAAACACAAGTATTTCCAGGGAGATATCTCAATTTTTGTTATCCAACTTTCGTAAATTGCTCCTCTTTTGAGAAGTATGCAGTAGAATGTCCCTCACTTCCCAAGATTTGTAGAAGTACAGTGATGTCTAGTGGATTCAAACTAGGTATTAAGCTATAAAGGAGGGGCATGCAGAGTCTATATCTGTTGTTCAAATGAGCTAAGATAAGCCTTGTTTTTATTATTGCCTGATTGTTCATGTGGTAGAATTTTTTAACATGCTATTCTAAATAGGTAATCCTTTTAATCCTCTAATAGGTAATCCATTCCTTGCTTCATCATCTTTACAAGTTAAGGTTTTCTGACTATTTTTAGCCACTTTGTCTTTTTCAGTACAGTTGTGAATAAATGGTGAGAGAGTGCAGTAAATGAAAGCAATTATTGTTTTAGTTCTGAGGAACAAATATACTGAGAGATGTTGTCATCAAATAACCAAGTCACAACAAAAAACTGCTTAGAAATACACTGAGGAATTAGTAAAACTGTGAGGACACCATGACACTTGCATGAGGTTTTTATATTTGAGTTTGACTTGAAGTTTTTGCTTGCAATTATTAAACCATTTTCTATAAAGGGGATGCTAAGTTGTTCATGCTCTAGTAATGGTCAATTTATAAAGGAATAACAGCCAAAAAAGGTGTATTGGGGCTGCAAAGTGGGAACACTACTAGTTGTCTAAAGTTCTCAGCAGAAAATGTGTGCAAAAATTGCTAGACCCTGTTAGAATAGGAAAAGGTTATTGGTGCGGATAAAATGGTGAAAAGGCAATATAACATTTAAAGGATATTTATCATAATAGATTTTCACCTGTTGTACCCTTTTTTTTTTGAAAGCTCAAAGCATGATGTCCTTTTTAAAATTTTTCTTTCTAAAATGATGAAAAAAACCTTACACTTTATCATTTTTTACAGTCTAAGCTGATTTTTTCTCTTATGAACTCTTACCTAGGTTGAGAGAAATTGCTGCAGGTTTTCTTTAACATTTGACTTTTTGTCCTTTCATACATCACATTTAATTGCTGATATAATTTTGATCCAGAAAAAGTTATTTCCAAAGCTTCCTTTCAGATTTTTTCCATCTGGTTTCTAAAGTTCTTGTTTGTTTTTTTTTTTTTTTTTTTTTCAAATGCATTTTTCTCAGCTCTGCTGCATGCTGGTTGAGGAATGAAGCTTTAAAATCCATAACAAATAGATGGCTGCTGTATTGCCTCTTCTCAAAACAATATTGAAGCTGGTGGAGCAGAGATTTAATGGCTGCTAGGAACATTTCGTTAAGGTGTCCCTGTGCTTACCTTTTCTCTGATGTGATGTTTGCCCTCCTCTGTCTCTCTAGATCCTAAGGTTGGCTCAGGCAGGGGTGAAGATGTGATGATTTTACAGTGGGTTGTGATAGTCTCAGATCATCATCACTGGGCAGAACATGGTGTATTTTTTGAAACATTTTCTAAGAAATGTTCTTACCTTGCTTTTTCTTGTCTGTCTTGCATTTTCACATCACATCTAAATTAGCTACATATATGGTGAGTATTTAATTTATTGGTTAACTATTTGCTTATTACCTCTAAAGTGGTTAATACCTATTTTTCCCAGTTCTTGGTTTTTTCTATTTTTATATCTGCCTCTTGTTGAGTTCTTTATATCCTTAGGTTCTCCAGTGTCATCCATATCACCTTGTGCCTGTATGCCTTTCACCAGGGGATGTTCAAGTGGGTAGTTTTGTTTAGTTGGTTTTTCTTCATTTCTGGTTTGGTTTTTAAAGAAAAAGCAGCTTGTTCTGAGATGTTTAATATGCCTTTAGCTGAAGGTGATGTGTGGCCTTTGCAGAGCAGCTGCTGGGATGAACCAGCTTACTTTCTAGTGCTTGAGCTTCCCAGCCCTGACCCCAAAGGTTCCCAGTGGATGCCTGGAGACCCTTCTGGGTCATTCCATGCAGGAGAGATCCTATATCCCCTGGGGAATTCCTGTGGCAACTACTCACAAAATGGAGATAGTGAAATCAGCTAGTGTCATTGAGGGAGGCTATAGTTAAAAAGTCTCTTTGGTGACTACCAAAACTTTTATGGGTTATAACAGACCAGTGCCCTGCATTTTTACTATCTCAGGGGGAGGAACTAAGAAATCTGAGTAGCTTACTAGGAAAACTGTAGAGCAGTGCAGGCTAAAGCAAAAAATATACTAACCTACTAATGCTACAGTGATGGTAGCTTAAAAAAAGTTATATATGATTTCTTCCCACGACTGAAAAAATCTATCCTCCCATTCCCTGCAAAACCATCCTTCTCTCTACCAGCTGCAATACCAAAAGTACCTTCAGTAGAATTTTAAGACAGATGTTAACAGGATTGAATTAAGGGAGAATTAGGCTATCAAACAAACTGACAGATGGCTTTTCTTCCACAAAAAAAAAAACAAAAAAACAAAAAAAACCCAACCAACCAAACAAAAAAAACCAAAAAAGCAGAGAAGTAAAAAATATTGTGCTAGCCTCTAGCTATTGAAATATCAGGGATGGGATTTCTATCACTTTTCTTTCTCTACTTTCTGTTTTTACACCCAGGCTGGCAGGTTAATTTCCTGGATGCATACATCTTGGGTTGCTGCCTTCCAAGCCTAAGAAGCCAGCTGGTGCCAGCCATAGTTCTCTGCCCAGACGTGTGGCTGGCTTTTTGGTGCGTGGCCCTAGTGGAAGTTTCAGAACTGCTGCAGTAGCTTGGGCTGTGGGAATTTCTCCCTCTGCCAGCTCTTTACTGCACAGCCCTAAGCAGTATTTGAAACAGACCAGCAATCACTGCACCTCCCTGTTCTTTTCCATGGGTTTTCTGCTGTCGGTCTCCTCCTGCTCCACCTTCCATGTTCTTCACTTTCTGCCATCAGCTGCTCTTTTCTTGTGTCTCATATTCACGTTCTTATTCTCATCGTACTCCAATCAAATGACATGGTTTATAATACTAGAAGAGATGAGAATGAGGGCCTAATGTTGTCATCTTGCAAGATATTTTGATGGATAATTGGAAATTGGAGAAATTGAGTTAATTAGCTGTACTATGCATGATTTCTATACCACCCACCTTGCTCCACTGTGCTGAGATGAGCCAGTGGAAAAAAAAACACAGGCTCTTTCTGTGTTCTAAAAACTCTCAGTGATGAAGAGTTTCTTAAGAAAGCTTGGAAGTCAAGGTACTTTTTGGTCTATCCATTTATTTCTCATCTTCTTGAACCTTATGTGGAACAGAGATGCAGACTTTTGAAGTGGTAGGTGCTTTATCAAATAAAAACAACCAAAATTCAATCTCCTTTGGAGGAGAAAAATAAATTGATTTCTCTATTAAACCAGCATCATGTTGCATTTTGAGATTTTGGTAAACAGCACTGTCTGCCAAGTTTCATGTCTTAAAATTGTTGAAAACTTGAGTAGTGCTCTTAGGAGTCAAATATGTGGTTTACAGACATGCATCATCCAAGTGTTTTATGGGCAGCCATAAATTCTTGTTTGTAGGCTGCGATGTTTTAAATTTTGTTTCACAATTTTATTTGAAAGTTACTTAAGGTCAAGTCCAAAAGTATTTCCTTATCACTGCTGTGCTTCATGTAAGCTTCCAAGACAGAATACATCCTTAGCTTTTCTAATAAGAAATGTTGTTCACGTTTTCCAAGATGGAACCCCCTGGTTTTTAGCAGCTTCCCTAGGAATCGAATCAAATGGGCCCCTTCAGCAGCACTATGAAGGAATAGGTAATTTCAGGCAAGTGGATGTCATGGCAAGTATGAGCTCCAATCTGTCTTTACTATTAAAAGAAAACAGAGGCGAGAAAATGGGAGCTGCCAAGGCGTGGCCTTTTGTTTACAGAACTCCAGCTAATGACGGTATTTCAAAGCACAATGTCACAGCCAATCCATTCTTGTTGTTTCCGAGGCAAAGACATGAAGGAGACACCTTGCAGAGAACACAATTTTATTTGCAGGGTTGAGGAAAGATGTAAATGGCCCAGGGAACCTGTGAGTCAGTCCCTTAGATGCAGAGAATAGCTGTTGTAAGAGGATACTTGTTTTCTGTACCAAAGCCTTCTTTCCCCCATAACCTGACATGAAACTGAATGTCAGCAGTCAAAATGTTATTATGTATAATAATTATTATACAATTATGTATCTCATCTAAATACAGAGATGTATTTATATATCAATTATATATCTCATCTAAATACAGAGATATCATGTATTTTTTTTTCCTCTGCCCAGGGCCAATAATCTAGTTCTAGATTCTACTTATTTTAGTAAGACTTCTTAATTTATTTTTTTTCTTCTCTGTTGTAAAAATGAACTATTTGCAGTAAAGAAAACAGACTATGGAAAGCTTAGATGATCTGGTGATTTATCAAGTGTTGGCTGCCAGGAAATGGGACTCAAGAATTTTTTGTCAGGTGCTTTGAAAAATGTGTGTTTGCTTTCATAATGGAACTGGAGTGTAGGCGAGTGCATAAGGTAGGGATCTAACTATCTCTTTACATAAAAAAACATTCCTAAGAAAAGATGCTGATATGTACACAACCATAATTAGTAATTGTGGCAATTTCTGAAAGAGGTGAAGATCAAATTTATCTGAAAGGAGTGCAGTTCCTCCCACCTCTCTGTAGAAAGACATAAGCTAGTAAGGAAGCTTGAGAGAGAACTACAGGCAACAGATTTTGTTCAACACCCAAAATTGCTTCCAGTTTTAGCTTGAAAAATGTTAGACCTTGGTCCATTGCTAATAAAATCAGTTCACCTTCTGTCCTGACCTTCTTTGTGAATTGTGTCAAATTTTTACCACAGAAGAATCTGACATATTATAAAAAGCTTCTGTTGTTATCACATTAGGAGCTCTTGTACCAGAGTCATCAAATTTAGTTTAGCAAAATGCAATGCAAATTTGTAATGTGGAGGTGATTGAGGACCTTGTAAATTTGTTATTTAAGCTATTGCAGAACATAGAGTTATTTTCTGAAAATGCAAGTTCTCTGACTGAAAGTTGACTTTGTGATGGTATGTTCAGCTCTGGGAAGGTTTGTGCTGGGTATTGGTAGAACAGTCCTCAAATATAAAATTAAGAGGATTACTCAATGTACTCTTTTTGAACCTACATGGATTATTATTGCTGTTCCTGCTGCTATTTCTCCCCTGTAATTAATATCCCAACTTATGTGGAGCTTTAATCCTGCAAATAGTAGTTTGTGGTTAAACTCTGTATAAGTGGCTCTCTTTTATGCTGCAGAGAAGACATTGAGGGCAGACAAGTGTTTGAGTGTTTCCCCAGTGTAGCATTTAAAGATTTTGTCTCTTCCCTGAGTACTTGCTGTCATGCCAGGAGAAGTTTTGCAGTGAGGGGAATACTCTCCCTCCATTCCTGTGTACCCAGTTAATGCTCCTTTATGGAGTGTGTTCCTCAGTGCCAAGAAGCAGCTCTTTTTCTACAAACTACTCCAAGCTTGCATATTTATAGAGAGCCTGGGATATACAGGGTTTTGTTTTTTCTGGCTGGGAAACTTGTTTGTGAGTGGGAAAGGATAGTGTAGATTTTGTTGCAGCATACATGTTGCCTTGAAAATCTTCTTCCTGTTAAATAAAAGCATTTAATTTCTCTAGGAGGTATCTTCAGAGGAATTTTAAATCTCAAAATGTAGTAATAAGGATAGATAGTCTTATATATGAAAACTGGTTTTTGGTCCATTTTTCATTTCAGTTTTCAAGTGGACAGCAAAACTTTTGAAAAGCAGAAGATTGATCTCAGGTGTCAAAAATATTTAATGCTCTTCAGCAAAAGTTTGCTTCTGCTTCTTTTTACTTTTTTAGTTCAGTGTGGATATTGATTATGCATTTTGTTCTTCTAGTCCTTAGTTGAGGCCTCTTAGACTCAGTAATGGAACAAATACTCATTTTACTTGAATTATATACAAGGTTCATAGTTTTTTAGCATTTAAATTGCCATTTACGATTGTTCTTTTGCAAGTTTTAAGCTCAGGTCACTATGGCACAACATGCAAATACTGTATTATCCTTATTAAAGTGGAGGAGAAATGAAATGTTTTTGACATTTTCCAGAATAGTTGCAGTTTTGCTGTCTGAAAGATCAAATCTGGATGGAAGCTGCAGTGCCATAAGATGAGTAGGAAGAAGTAAAATTGGAGAGATTTTAGGTTGTGGGGTTTTAATGATTTATAGGAACTGACATCTTATATGCTGTTTTGGGAGTAGATACCTGTTTTTCCAGTCCCAAACACCACCTTTGTAGCTTATTGTGAAATGACTCAGCATTATCTCTCAGTATAGATTATTAAATACCAAAATCTGGCACCCTAGCTTTATGCCAGCTCAGGTACAAGTTGTGCTTGCAAAATGTATTGCTTTTATTTTGGAAGGCAAGTTCTTGAGACAAAGGAATTCTTCAGTAACCTTTACAAAGGTTTCACATTCACTAGAGTAAATATCCTGTGCTATGGGAAGGTGAGCTTTCCTTTACATTTTTATTCATTTTCTCTGTGCTGAACTCATAAATGGAACCAGCTAACTGATTTGCTATCTTAATAACTAGTATATTAACATTTGCTTACAGCTGTGATTCAGTGTTGGTTATTTTGTTAGATTACTGGTTTCTGTCTCAAGAAGATATTTATTATCATGTGTTTGTTCATGCGCACTGGACAGTCCTCTCCCCTTCTTTCTCACACACTACAGCATCAGTATTCAGAGCTTGACGCTGCAAGGCTGGAAATTCAGAGCTGAAAGTGTATTCAATGAACGTGCCCCTTCCACGGGTGTCCCTGCATGATGGGTGAGCCTTGCCAGGCTTCACCACCTGGCTGGAAGTGTTGGCATCCCCAGAAGAGCAGTGAGTGGTGTCAGTGGCAGATGCCTCTGTATGGTGCTGCTGATTTAGGTCAGACCTGGATGCTGTGAGATATGGCCCTGTGCTGTGTAAAGAGTCACTGAAACAGACTGTGCTGGAGTATTATTGCATTTTCAGTCTGCAGTCCAGCACCTGCACACCAAACCACTTCGCTTTCTTTAAAAATACAGGTACTGTAGAAAGGTTCTCAGTTATTTTTCATATAACTAGAAATAAAAGGCGAGAGATCTGAGGTCTGGGGAGGGAACAGACCAAGAGATATTTCTAATAGAAGAAAGGAGAGGGATTCAGTAAGGAGAGCTACAGGAGGAAAGGGGTCTCTGACATGAATTTCACTTGCCTGGAAATAAGTAGCAGCAAAAAAAAAGACAAGTTTTCTTTAAAACAGACTACAGGTTCAAGACATTAATTCCTAGTTAGGGTTCATGTATTTGTTATGTGAAAGGGAATGAACACTTCAGGTTGCAGATACATGGAAGATATGAACTTTTAGCATGTAGCAAGATTTTCTTCTGTAGATGTCCATGTACTTTACAGAGGAGGGATAGACCAACATTTTTCATCCTTACACATCTGGTTTTTGTAAATAGTCATGGTAGTGTATCAGTAACTTGCAAAAAGTGTAGTGACAGGAGCTGCACTGTGCATGTTGGACCCCAGAGCAGGATTCTATCTTCTTCCTGTCTGCACAGATCTACATGTAGAAATATGCACTATGTATGACAGCTTCAGATAACCACGCACTGGAGGGTTTTTCTATTTACCTTTCACATGGCTAGAGCTGCCTGCTAATGCAGAAAAAGAGGAATGAGAATATGAACACTAGTAGGAGTGAAGAAATGGCATGTAGAGGTCTGCCTTCAGGTTGTAAAAGAATCTTGTATCTTGCTTTGAGTTTGTTGCATCAGTAGAACCTTAGTGTGAATACTAAGACTATTGTGGTTTTGTATCCTAATATGGAAGATGAAACTGCTCACAGTTAAAATATACCTATGCTCTCAAGCCCACGGGGGCTTTCATCATCTAATTGTTCATTGTGTGTGAAAACATCAGGCGTGTCCCCAAGGGCTTCTCTGCCCTCCCAGGGACCCATGGGAACCCTGCAAGCAGAAGGCCTGCATGTTGATGTACTCCTTTTGTGAGCTTGCTGATAAGCTCAGGGAGAGTTGCATTTCTGGGATACAGGGCAGAGGGGAGCATGATGGATGAACTGAGAGCTCTTTTTAGATGAACATTGCCATGGAAACCACTGCCATTCCTCTGTGTTTGCAGATGTATGTTGGACACTTACCTCTTGTGAAGTCAAGCTCATATATCAAATTTGTGAAGCAGAAGTGCCTCAGAGATCCCTGGGCTGTGCCTGAAGGAAGTCAGCACTGCTTAAATAGGGCTGATCAACCTCCACAGTGGGGTGGGCTAATTAATGTCTGCCTCAGCTCTTCAAGGTTTGTTGTGAGAGGGAACAAGTGTGGTGCCTTGTCAGGCCTGCTGTGATCCTTGCTGAGGAAGAAAGCCTGCCCAAGTTGTTTGGGACAGGCAATCTGTATCTCATTCTCAGCTCTGGATTTGAGTTCCCTTTTGTGCCTTCATCTATCCTTCTCAGCTGTAAAATAGCATGGATATTTTGGGGTTTTTTTTGCACAAGTGACAAAGATTTTGTCAACAACACTCATGATATGATCTCTTCCAGAAAGCTCTCTCTACATTACTGGAAGAATGAGCACAACACTTGAAGTTGTCACATATGCTGAAGAAGAGGCATGGAGCCCCTCTGTCCCTGCAGTCAGTGAGTGTTCGCATGACAGGATTTCCACTCGTAATCCACTTGCTAGCTTATTTGCCAAAGAAATCTTAAAATTCCCACCCATTCTATGCATTTTGTTGTTGTTGTTGTTGTCCTTCATCTCTGGGGCATAAGACAGAAGATGTGTTTGTGTAATAAGATACTGGAAGCCTCTGGGTCGATTACCAGTCACAGACATCCCTCTTCTGGCCTTGCAACAGAGCAAGTCAGTGTGGCAGAGCTGGACAGAGAGAACCTGTCTCAGAGGGACAGGAAAGAGACAGACTATTACTATTTGGTCAGATTTTCTGCTCTTGTTTTGTTAATTTTGTAGGTGCTAGAAGGTGATTTGAATTTATAAACTGAAATCTGTTGGGTTCAGGCATGTACCTGAAAAATCTGTTATTCTGGGATTTGTTAGTTTTATCTACACAGTGTTATACAGTATCTTTTTATTTTGTTTTCCTGAATCTGCCCGTGGATCTTTATAAATAATTGATCATTTTTTTCTTGTTGAGATTTAAGCCTCTTCTTCTTACGTTAAAGAAAATGTCAAAGAGACCAAATTGATGTTCCTGTTTACAAAGCTGGAATAGCACTTTTAGTTTCCTACTGTTGTGTCATGTACCTTCTTGATGCAGGTTGAAAAAAATTAGACTGAAAATATGATTCAATATTGTAACTATACTTTACTTTCTATATTTACTGAGATTTGTGTTCCCTGTTTTAAAGATTTTTATTCTATAGAGAAAATTAAAGCTGGGATTCTGAGTGAAGAATTGGATTCCACAAGCTGGAATTCCAGGAGAAACTTTTCTTCTTGGTACCAGGTCTACAAATCTTCAAAGTTCTTACAGAGAATCATTCCTTTTGGAATGTATTTCTTGGTCTCTGCTCCCTGTGTTTACAAGATGGAGCTATCCTGCTTGCTTTCATCACATTAGAGGCAGTCAGCCTCTTGGCAGAATAAGGAAAGGTTGTTTCTAATTACAGTTTTTTTCATGTTAATGCTGCTTTCAAATATTACTAATGATCCAGCAATTATTTAGAACCATTCTTTTAGTTCCCTGTGACCTTGTGTGCTTCCTTATTTCCTGTTGCAGTTAGTTTTTTGCATTTGAAGATACAGGGAAAACAAGAGACCAGGATCCATTGATTTTGAAAGACTTGCATAGCTCTGGGAGCAAAGCTGAGCAGTTTCGTGACTGACATTTACAATAAGCCCCAATATACACATCTTGAATCCTGCCAGCTGAGAGTAGGTGTAAAATAAGGAGGTGTGACTACTGTGAGATAATTTAGTCTGTTGACACCTTTTTGTGATCTACACCAAATCTTCTAGTTGGATTCATGTTAAAAAGTGGGGACATGGAGGTAAACTTGGAGAGTCCCTGTGCAGAAGTTTAGCACCTATTGTGTTCCTTAAGTAGGAATTGTATTATTTATGGGCTGCCCTTGGGAAGGCTCTGGAAGAGTAGTAATTGCTCACTGTTTCTGTGTAATAAGGGATGGTTAACTTCCCTTACACACTGTAGAATATTTTTTAGAATATTTTTCAGAAAGCCAGTATTTTAGATGGAGTCATGGGAGCGAGGGTACAAAACCATAATAAGGATGCATGATTTAATTGTTCTGGATTTTGATGGGGTTCTGTTGGGAACTTCAGTCACTGCTGCATGAAACGAAGGTGGATAATTGCTCTGGAAAAGCATAAATCTTGCAAGATTGGATATTTAACAGCAAGAGTTTCTTTGTCTGGGGATGTATACAGTTATTATGTAAAAATGAGTCTGCCAAAGAGAATAAAGCACCCAGTGTGCTGCCTTTGTGCAGTGCGGAGATAATTTTAAGCACAAAACTAGTTCTTATCAGGGTGGAGGGTGCTGAGAGCTGTGGACAATGGCAGAGAGAGTTTTATTGTGTTTCAGCTTAATGATGCAGTGCAGGAAAGTCAGTGTTGAATCAGAGCTGCTCTGTAATCATTTATCCAGGGTCAGGGAAGGGTGTTCTCTACAGAGGGAACAGGCTGTGCCTGAGATCCAGGGGCGATGTTGCTGGCCAATATATGCATGCTCTTCGAGGGTAATGTTGCATAAGAAACAGGAACAAGGGATAAACAATTTGCTGTCCTTGGACTTGGATTCCTGCTGAAAAGGATTTGAATGAGATCTTTCCATTGCACAAATGTCTATCTTTCAAGTACAACTTGTTTACTTTAGCATATTGGCAAATACATGTATGGCAAATTCCAAAGAATCCCAGACAGTGTGAAGGAAGCACCTCAGTGCTCAATAAACTGCCAATTAAAAAATTAGAAATCTAGACAGACAAAACCACTTAGGCTCTGGCATTACACCTGTCCTACCACAGGCCCTTGGTGATATTTATCATCACTAAGAAAAAAAAGGAATAAAAGTTCTGTAAGTTCAAGTGCAGCAGCAATAACTAAGAAAACTACACTGGGATACATTTTACATGGAAGAAAAACAGAAAGCAAAAAATTAGTGTACTTTTAGAAGTGACAAAGAGAAACATTGAAGCTAGGACTTTAAAGTGTTTGGAGAAGGGGTCTAGAGAAGAGAAGCCATGCTGGCTATACAATTGTAAGAGCAATTGCTATAGCAATGCATAGTTCTGTGACCTTGAGCGAGTCTCAGTGAGCACAAAAAAATTGCAAAGACAGTTGGATCATTCCGATTTTCAAAGAGATTGGATGGTTATACCTAGCCTTGGAAATTCTCTGTGGTCTCTCACTAAGGGAAGAAGAGGATTTAGCACTCCTCTATTTTGAGGAAATGTAACTAGTAAAATAATGCTAAAGCATAATGGAGAGTGACTAGATTCACCTAGTAAATGACATGGGAAATTTAGAAGTTAATGACTTGCTGCCATTTACAGGAGAAGACATTCAGGAATTGTTTTCTCTTTGGTAGAATTTCTTTCAAGTTGGGAAAGTGGTTTTTTGTTTTCATAATTTTTTCTTCTTTTTCCCTGAGGGCCAAAGCACTTGGACCTATTATCAAACTGAAGGCTATGATCTGAAGGCTTTTGCTCAGTGTGGGCTGAAAACAGTGAAGGGCCACGGTGTTCTGTGGCATTGCCCTTGCTTGTTGTGCAGAGAGAAAGACTCACTGAATGATCTGTTCTTGTAAATGTGTGCAGAGAGAAAGACTCACTGAATGATCTGTTCTTGTAAATGAACCCGTGTGCCACTGCTGTACTCTTTGTCTGTTAGTCTGGCCATTTGATCCTGAGAGACCTGAATTGGTATTCTAGGGGAGGAAAGGTGGTCACAGAGAATATTTCTTTGAAGTGAGGGACCACAATATAAACCCTCCTAAAAAAGGTCCTGTGGTCCCCCTCTCTACCCGTAAAGCCTTGTAGAGTGTCACATATGCAAAGAGATGGGAGACATGGGGTCAAAAATCCTGAAGAGCAGGAATTTAACTCTGCACATGGCTCTGATGGGAAGAGGGAATGTGAGCAGAAAAGCATCTGGGGGCTACATGTCATGGCACTCACTAATACTTCTCTCTATTGGCATCTGTAAAGAAGAAGAATAGTAGTGTTATAGGTAAAAGGCAAATTTTGCTACTTGACAGTGTCATATTCCCCATCTGTGCTTGCAACAGAAATGCTTGATGGAGTTACCTTAAACACTGTCTGGGAGCTAGTTTCATGACTACAAGACAGATATGCAGAAAATAAAACTTTTATGGTCATTAAGAATATTCAACAGAAGCCTAGGGAATAACTTGCTAAAATCTTTGTGACATCCTACATATATTTGAGGGAAAAAGACTGATAAAAGTCATAGCTAAAAATCAGCCTTCCATGCAACATATAAAACTTTATAAATCAATTATAGAGACTTTATAAGAATTTGTCCTATGTCAGGCTAGGCTGAAGCCTGTTAGGAAGCAAGTTAAAGAGCTCTCAGTCAGATGTGCCCAAGAAATAATAATAGCATTTAGGAACTCCAGGGAAATAAAGAACTGTGGTAACTCAGCCCTTAGAGGAATACTCTAAAGGGAGGGAAAGGAAGAAAAGAAAAACTACATTAGCTAGTAGCTTGACAGTTTTTGGCCTGAGGGGTAATTCTTCCAGGCAGTGTCATGCAGATGACAAATTTATTTCCTTGTTTTAGAGACAATTTTTCCTTTAAAGAGAGATACCATTCCAGATATTTTCTTCTCCATAAGTACAGCTTGTGCAAATGAGGAAAGCTCTGTTTTTAACAGGAACCTGGGGAGCCTGTTTTGTAATTGGAACAAACAGTGGAGGAATCCCTAATGCTCACTACACTAGTTATTCTGCACAGAGCTTTCTCTGTTACCAAAATATCCATGTCTGACCTTTTTCTGAAAGGTGGGGAAGGGGCTGAGCATCTGTTAAGCACTGGTGGAAAGACAGATCAGAAGGTAAGGTCACACATGGGTATGTCAGTCAGGAATACAGTCCTGATTCTGTGGAAGGCTTCTAATATGATCTGAGGCAGTTTAATTTGAGGCACTGCTCTCTGACGTGCCCAAATGGCAAGCAGCAGTGCTGAAGCCCCTTGCCTCACAAGGGTACTATAATGGCTAACATTTTCTGAAGTATTTGGATGTAAAAGGTGACGGTAGCAAAGAAAAAAATAGATATTTTGTGGTTTGAAGTGTACTGCATGAAGTCTGTGCTTACTTACCTGTGGTAAATGAGCTCTAGCATGTAATGAGAAGATCTGAAATGAGATCTTTTTAGTTATTAAAGTTAAGTGTTTTTGGCCCTTCCCCCCATCTTTCTGATATCCTGTTGTTATAGCAACAGTGTTTCTATCAATAGATTCATAAGAACTACTAAACCATCCTTGCACTTTTACCTGTTTTGTCCCAGTCAAGCTTATGTTTATTTTTTTTTTAACAGAACAAGTGTAATCATAATTTTGAGCAGTATTTCACTTGCTCAAAGAGGGCTGTGGCAAAATCATCATATCTGCTGTTAAGTACTGTTTTTTCTTAACACAACCTATATTAAATAGCAGTACTTATTACTGTACCACAACAGCAGTGTTGTATTTCTTCTTTAATGTTCTGGAGTTGGACAAACAGGGCTTCACAGCAACTTTCTTGCAACTTTTAATAACCATGGATGAATGGAACTGGTAATTTGTCATGTGTCATTTACTGCAAAGGATTATATTTCATTTTGCTGTCACACACACTATTTATAAGTTTCTGCATTGCTCTGAGAAGAGACTCCGGACGGAGGGGTTGTCTTGGATATCACAGGACGTGCAGCTCCACACATAGCAATGCCAGAGCTTGCAGATCATCCCCCATCCTAAACAAGAACAGCAAAGTGGCACTCTGACAGGATCATGAGAGAGTCATGAGGAGTCCCAAAACAACAGATGGCAGTAAAGCATTATTGGGTCTCTAACCAAAAGGAATGGAGGTGTGTGATATTGCAAGCTTCCAGATGGCAGACTGTAGAAAAGACAGTTTTGTGATCTGCTCTTGTGAATCCTAACCACTGCACATTACAGAAAGGTACAATTGTTTAAAGGGAGAAGGTGTTTTAAATTATTTTGGGTGATATTTCACTAGTTGGATGTGTCTACCCAAGTTGCTTTTTGAAATATTTTCTGGACAGGTAGAGCAGAAACTTACACACATTTGTGTCATTCAAGAGCTTGGTGTGGTCAATTCTTTTCCTTAGGTGCGCTTGAACTCTTAGTTTTTATTGACTTGAACATACCAGTTCCTTCCTGTAAAAATGTCTAGAAAACTTCTCATGACCAAATATGAAGAGAAAAACATGGTTGAAACTTGACACATCATAAGAATACTCCATACTGGGTTGTGTCTTTAACTTTCTTTTGTTTGTTTGGGAAACATTCCTCAAGACAGATTTCATCAGAAATGTTGTTTCAATCTGAAGGCTTTGACTTGGAAACCCTAATCTATTAAATAATTGTTGTCTACCAAGACTACAGGTCTTGGGTAGTTCCCCCTTTTGTAATATGAAAAATGTGAACTATAGCCTAATCTTCAAGAAATATATTTACTTTTATTATATTTGTCTTAAAATAAATCTTAGTGAAAAATGATCTTGGGAGTTAGTAATTTTGCATCTAGTAATTATTTGTTATTTTTTGCTGGTTAATAAATTGGGGTTTTTTTCACTTTGCTGATACTCATTTTCTCCTTATTGTTGGAGAGGGATTGGCTGAAACTAAGGGGAGGTAACTCATTTTAGAATGCCCACCCCCTCAAATTGTCTTAAAGAAAGACACAGCCCTCATTGCATGTTGCTTGGTACACAGTTTGCAGTTGAAGTGTTCTAGGTATGCTGAAATACTCGTGTGTGTTTCGGGGTTTGGAGAGCAAGTGAGGCCATGTTGAGATTTGGGTTAATTAGAAAAAAACAAACCAACAACAACAAAAAACAACCCCAAAAAAACCCCTACTCTTCAGAACAAATGCATCTGAAGATATTTACCTGCTCATTGTTTCATGAACTGTATAACTTTTGGTCTCTACATGGGCTTTAGCAGTTAGTGAGCTCTAGCACTGGTCTCAATAACCAGCTTTTAAGACTTTCATTTTATGTATAATTTCAACATACAAGAAGAAGTGTGAGGACTTATTTTCTTTGCCTTTTGCTTTTAGGCTCTTTCTATGTATACTAATAATTTGGTGCACCAGCAGTGAACCAAACAGTAGATGAAAAACTTGCTGATGAGGCATTTACATCTCCACTGACTGTTGCTTGTCAGGTTTCTGTGGGATTAGATTTAGCCTGGCCTTCTGAACTGAGTGCTGGCATCAAATGGGCTTGGAAGCTGCTCAGAGGTTCAGTCATTGATTGACTCTTCTGTGCCATTGAAGCCTGGGTTTGCAGTCACTGAGTGCTTCCAGAGGTGATGCTGTCATTGCCTCCATGCCCTGTAGGTACAAACAAGCTGCAACGAAGTGTCTTGTGTTTTTCCCAGCCTCTGTATGTTTTTAACCACATTTCCCAAATTCCTTTCTTTGATGGTTAAGCTAATCCTTGTGTATATGAGGAAGTGGAAAGTTCATAACCTGCTCTGGTGGGTTCCTGTACTGGATGCTTTACCAGCAGCACAGTGACTTTTGAAAATCTTTATAATGTACAATAACCACTTACTGAAAAAAATTAATATGCTTTTTTAAAATCAATTAAGTAGAGTTCTGTCATTAGTGGTATTCATCATTCATTGGCATTCACTAGCTGCCCTAGTTGGTTTGCATTGCAAATTAATTCAATTTTTCATGGATGGCTATAAATGTGTATGAGCTATGTTATTCATATGTAAATATTCTTCTGATTAAATCCATCTTCACTTGCCAATGCCCTAAAAGGCTTTGATGTTCAATATTCTTCAAGCTTGTAGGCCAGGGTTTTAGGCATGCTGCATTTTTCAGTAGTTTATGTCTGCTCACACAAAGTCTTTCATTTCTCCTCAGCAGAAGAGGCTATAGCAACACTTCCTGTATCTAACTGGGAATGGTTTCCTATATATTAGATTTTATTGTATGCATGATTGAAAATGATGTTTTGATGTATTTCTTTGAATTACTTGGAACACTTTCAAAACCAATTTTTTTTTCTAGGTTAAAATTGAAATGATGATGATGATAACTTCTGAATTCTGGCAAGAGAGCTTTTCCACATTCTTGCATGCTGTTCCCAAGCCACTTATTAGTGGGCTGTTGATTTATAGCCAGAAGGCAGCCTCCTCCCAAGAGAAAACTGTGAGATATTTGTTTGAAAATATCATGCTCATTTTATTTCTATAGCGGGTGGTTATAAGGATGAACTTTCATGTTTGAGCAGTGCAGTTGACTTGGAGGTTAACTGCCACCACCTTACAGAAGTCTTTAATTTTCTACTGCTTTTGGGACCCAGTCTCTAAGAGCTGTCTTGAAGAATGCAAATCCCCATGAACTGGTTTCCTTACACAGCGATATTGCTGCAATACCACCTGTAAGAGCAAGCCTCAGTTCAGCTGCTGTCATCATGCTGGTGATTCCAGGACTGGACAAATCAATTGTTACAGTCAATGTCTGCTGGATCTTGCCCAGCAGCTTAATCAAGGAGGCTGGTTCAGCTTGGATTCTACTGACAACATGCCAGAGAGAAAAGTGTCTCACCTCTAAGCAAAGGGATATGTGTGCTTTTGGGCAATAAACCACCAGAAGGCATAAAAACCATAAACACAATTTTTCTCATCTCAGAAGAAACTCAGCATGATTTACATCCCTGTAACTGAGAAAAAAAAAAAAAATGAGGCTCTGAATATCTTAGAAGACATTATCCAATTGGAGAAAAGGTTAGGTTTGCACATTTACCATCTATAATAGTATTTCTCTTCCTCAGCTACTGTTGGTCAGACTTGTGTGTGTGGAATGCAAATGCACATGTGGGAGAGTAAGACAGAATGTCATATCATAGAACAAATTTGAGCAGGAATAGGAGTGAATATATTCAGAGAAAACTTGTCCATTAGTCACTCACCCTTACTGCTTTTTCAGCTGCCTTTCATGTCTTCACTTGCATCTCCTAAATGTATTTTCTTTATGAATGTATATGTAAAAAGGCAAAACTCAGGCTGTTGGTAATGCCATGTTCAGAAGTACAACACCTAATTAGAACTAAAGCAATAAATGTGATCTGTCTGAGAAATGGACATAACTATGTTTGTAATGGTAATGAATCCATTGTTATTAAGAGGTACTTAACAAAACTGTGATGGTTTACCTTGAGAAGGCACAAGCTGCACACTTTAGCTCTCAAAAATTACTCATCTATAAAAAGGATTTTTGTCTTCCTTTAGACCTTTCCAGTTCTAGCTCTTCCTGTGGAATGAAATTAAGAAACTGGGTGTACAGTCCTAGATAAATCAATTAATCAATTAATTGATTTATTAAATTAATTGAATTAATTAAATAAATTAATACTGTTTTTGCATTAAACAATATATTTTATGTTAGAACAACTGGAATAGACTTGTAAAGAATTCAAATTTTTCAGTCTAAGAGACTTGGAGTGCTAACTGCATTGTGAAGATGTCCTGTGCCAATTAAGTATGTTAAATTAAGACAATTGTTCAAAGGTGAGTATTTAATACACTGGAATTAATAGTTTTATATAACTTTTTGCCAGCTCAGTACATCCAGTGACTGATAATTCTGTTTAGAAATAAAAATGCTTGGGACTCTAATATTTCAAAGTATTTCACAGCACTTTTAGAATATTGTGAAGTGGGAAAATGTTAGTAGCTGCCATTTTAGTATGATGAAATGTTCAGAACTGAACTTCAAAATTATGCAAGTGCATTGAAGGAATGCTATTCATACCTAATGCCCTTAAGAGGGTGCTTATTCAGCATTGTTTTTGTTTTTAACATCATCTGTTACAATAATGTGATTTTAAAATAATCTTCCACTACACTAGGTTAACATCTGACTGCGACCTATCTGGGCTTGATGGTTGCTGGCATCAGTAGATACAAGAATACAGCCATATTGCACTGGTTAGGCTTAGTTTATATAACAGTTGTGTCAGTTTACAAGAGTGCCACTTCCACCCAGAGCAGCAAGTGCAAAGCAGTTCCCCACCTCTTAAAAGAAATAGCTTTTTGTTATAGAGAAGGATTCTGATTTGATTTGAGGTTTTCTTTGGCTCTGCCTTTTCTGTGACAGTCATCAACTGTAATAAACTTTGACGCTTCATCCTCTGAAGTTGTTGTTCTTTGAGTAAACTACTGCCCAAGTAGGGGTGCAGGAGGACTCTGAAGAATAAAGAACAGCCCTGGTAACAAAATTGGATTATCAAGTGTCTATTTTCTTTCTAAGGCAAGTGCTGTGAAATTATGTTCTGTTTTCTTGGAAAGGTTTTTTCCAGTTAGAAGTTCTGCTTGTTGTAATCATAGTGGCAGCTGGACAGATGTGGCAATCAATGCTTTTTCTCAAATAAAATTGGATTTGTCTAAAGATCACAACTAGTCCAGACATAGATCTTGGTATCATAGTCTGTTCCTTTCCACACAAAACACTGGAGAATTAAAGTGTTTGGTACAAACTTGGCATCTCCATAATTGGATTATGTCACATGCCACTAGCAGCAACTTCAATGTAAATATATATGCAAATTTCGTAAGACATAAATGATCACAAAATTTACTTATCGTCTTTTTGGAAATAAAGGAGAGCTGATTTCCACTCCCCCTTGCCCTATCATCCTTTTAGAGCTGGCATTTTTATGTGGACTTGAAAAATTGCTTAATTGGAGACAGCTAAACTGTGGAAGTTTTATGGCAGAGCTCAACTCTGGTGACAGAGTTCTGCTTGATTTTTAAAGCTGTCATTTTCCATATATGATTGATGTCTTTCATGTGAGTCTGAAGGAGTAAGAACATGTTTCAGTGGCTAGTACACGAGCATGAAGATTGTGTATAGAATAACCACATAAGCACTTCACAGGGGGTATTCTGTATGGGATCTTATGGCTGTAGACATCAAAGTTTCATATTGTGAATTTATAAAGTCATCACTTGTTTATAATTTCAAAACCTGCTGAACATGTGTATTCTTATAAAGCTCTGTGATCATACAAGTTGTACAAGTACAGGCAGTTACTTCAGGTTACTTCTAGGCAGCAAAGAAAAGCTGATCTTTCTCATGCTCTTTTATAACTGAAATTAAGTCTGTACATTTGTTTCTCTCTCACATATGTCTGTGTGGCATCCTTCAGCTGAAACAAGCTGACTTAGTTCAGTGGCATATAGGTGGGATCTGGCTATTTAACAGCTTTCTGTACCTTGTTAGCCTTTGTTTAACATTCATCTACACAGAGACCACTGATATTAAGAAGTGCATATCTCTAGGACACAATTTAATTTTGCATGAATAGACAGGGTCTAGCTTCTGATATTAAAATAATTATATATATTTATGAGATTATGAAACATTGCTTTGTACCTCTATCACTACACAAAGCTGAATCTCATTAAATATGCACTATCTGCTGTGCCTGAGGTTAATTGGAAAATACATTTACTTAGTTTGCCATAGATCTTGGGGACTGCTGTGCCTTTTTTTTTGACCTTGACCAGGTTACTGAATATTTTGGTAACAAAACTGATGAAAGAAACTGTTTGGCCTCCCTCCCTCCCTCCCTCCCTCCTGCTGAGGAGGTCTTGGTACTTCAGCCATTTTAGGACTCCTGGTCCCAAGTCCCTTCAAGTGCCACTAGGTGAAACAAGTGTGACAGGTACTTGATGAATAGTTAGGACAGAAACTGCTGCCTTCCAGTACTAGGAAGAAATGTGTTACAAATTTTCTTAGTGCACTGAGTTGTCACAAATTATTTAACATCTGAGAAGCTCCTCCAGTGGCTGAGTGACTTGAAGTCATTGCTGATGTGTCATAGGAGGCATGTGAAAACAAAACAACTGCTTCCAGAGGTGGCAGACCTCTGTTTAGTGTTTCTATTTTATTATGTGGCTATGTTTTAACTGTTCACATTGAAATTTCCTCTGTTGCTTTCAGTGGAGCTCACGAGTGGAATCTTTTGTTAAAGAATAGGCTGTATCATATGGTCTCATAATCACTATGAAATGGTACAGGCAGAAGTGCTCCTGAAGAAAGCTGCTGTAATTACCACTAGCAAGCACAATCTCCTGTCAGAGCTTTTAACGACTGCTGAAACATCTTCTACCCATTTTAGCTGCTTTTGTTGTTAAAAGGTGAAAAATTATTTAAACTGAAATATGGAAAACTCTGGAGTTATAAATCAGCATATGAAAATTTCGCCTTTGAAGATTTTTTGTGGTGAAGTGTTCATCATGCATAAATATATAATGTAATGATAGTAATAATGGAGTTGCTCAGACATTGATTACAGCTTCATTAAGTGAGATTACTCACTGTGATTTCAGTGCTGCAAATTAGGTTTTGGTAATTTGAACTATAATTTAGTGAAGTAGAAAAATAAATTGCTTAGGCAGGACACTATGTTAGAAAATATTTTTTCTGATATTTTGTGAAATGTTTATTTAAAATAATAAATATTACTCTAATACCTGCTTATTCAAGATAGGCAAGCTCATCTAAATATTTTTAAATGTAACATTTTTCTATTAAAATCATTGAGACACTTTATTTTCATTTACTTTTAATTTCTTCATCATAAGAAAGCTCTTCCAATTGCAGTGTGAGCATTTTTTCTGAAGTATATGACAAAAATATTTTCATGTCATAAATTCATTTATAATCTTTCTTTTATGCATGTGTCAGAGACTGAAATGGTTCATGTCTTAAACATTGTTATGAAGGAGTTTTACCCATTTTAGCAAAATCTGTATGAAGAAGCTACAACTACAAAAGCCCACCCCTCCTTGAAGATGCCTGACTGGAACTTTGGACTGTCAGCTAAGCTGCCTAGGTAAGATAAAGGGGACACTATTGTTCAATCATATCAGGTCTAGAGAGAAATAAACGAGGCTGAAGGAAAGAAATGCATCCACAAGAAAGCCAAACACAGCAAAAAATCATCCCTGGCAGGGTTTGGGGTGGGAGAGACCACAGCCCACAGAGGTCAGGGTTACACAGACTCCCCCAGCCAAGAGGCACGGAGGAGGTTTTGGATGTAACCTCTGGTCAGAGGCCGTGGACACCCTTACACATCCTCCCTTACACAAACTGGCCCAGCTGTGGAACCCCCAACCCCACAGGCCACATCCATGGGACTTTAGCTGGAGAGGCAGATGAGGGAGTGTCATAATCCATCAAAAACCCCCCAAAGTGCCCCCAGACTCATTCCTGAAGCCTTGCACCACAGGACTGCAGGTGATGCAATGATGCAACAGATCCAGAGCCTGCTGCAAGAGGCTGTCAAGCTGTCATTGTCCCTGCCCCCTGCCCCAGGGGAGGTACCTGGGCATTCCCACCTGGCCTAAGCATGTATTAATCCAATGCTTTTTGGGGGACCTTCACCACCAAGAAGATCAGCTGGAGAGGATCACTGGGATGCCAGCAGTATCTGGTGATACTTTATTCTGTCTCTGTCACTCTCTTTCTGTTCCCTCACCTCTTTTCTGTTTCTTTCTCTTCCTTTCTCTATCATATTCACTACTAAATAAAATCTATGCTATTTGCTTTGGCATATTGTCTCATTTGCAACTTAATGTGGGCAGAGGCATTTCCAATAACTTTAAAAACTGGACAGTAGGAGCATGTCAGGGAGATGCAGCCCTATCTGGTGATTATTTCTGAAGAATGCCCTGCTAAAGAGATCTGTTTGCACACAGAATAAGAGATACCAGGTCTCTTTTATCAGCAAATGCAAAGGTGGAATTTGCCAGCATGTGTGATAAATTACCCTCAGAATGAATGAAGGGCTTTTGCCTAGAACATAAGCCAAAACTTGAGAAACATATTTCCAGTTTTTAAAAACTTTGTGGTCTGCAGAATAGTCCAGGAATGTGGAACATCTGCATGAGTTAAACAATTCAGTTTATGCTACAATGGATGGAATGAAGGTTGTGTCCCCCCTCCATGGGATTTTGTACTGAATGAATATTTTAAGCATCAAGATTTGATGTTATGGTAGGTGGAGCAATACTCCAGAAAGTTTACGTTTCTAAAAGATGGTAGTCTTATTGTAAATGATGGAGTTAATTTTCAAAAGGCTGCATTGAGAAATGCATTGGGGTGATGCATTTGTTGTGTGGCTTTTTTTTAATATGATCCTATTTCCAAAATTTTGGTAAAATAAAAAAAAACTCTTAACATCAATGTAGTGTTAAGAAGCAGACATTCTTTCTTTGGCTCCTCCCAAATCCATGCATGCTGAGAACAGGAAAGTTTCTGTTTATATACTGTATTTTACATACATATTCATTGATTGCCCCAGCATATGATAAACATTTTCCTGAAATCATTAATATATTTTGCCTCCCCTGTACACATGATTGTTTTTGTCCTGGAGGTCTCTCTGGTGGTCCTGAAAGGTGGTAGACCCCAGTGCTCCAGCTGACCTTCTCGAGCTGGCAGGGCACTGGGGCTGGTGAACTTCCAGTTGTCCTCCTTACACAATGGGCATTGTGCAGTTCCATAAGTCTGTGGTTTTGGTGGAACAAGCACTGTGTTAGCTCACCAGGTGTAGACAATTTATCATCTGGTAACAATCTAAATGTTTATTTCCCTTATGAAGTTCAGCTCCTTAAGGGCTTCATCTTAAGTGTGTTTTGGCATGTCTCTGAAAGGTTTATTGTACTCATCTTTACAGTGAATATCTCGGTTCAGAGACAAATTTAGGAGAAAAAACTCAGTGTTTCTTCTAAAGCAAAGGGCTTCAGTAATCCCTTTTGCCAATGAAGAAAATGAATGCCAGTGGGCGAAAGTGAAAAAATCCTGTTTATTGACAGACCAAAGTGCCCGCACAGCACGGGAAAAAATTGAATAAATGCCAGATATTGAACTTTCAGAACCTTATCCCCCTCCCCTATCCCCTCCCACTCCACCCTCCCTTCCAGCAGAACAAAAAGAAACCCAAAACACCCCAAAATGCTTGGGGAAGAAAACACACTGGCTGGCTGCTGGCAGGGAAGACAAAACAGTGGCCTTCCCTTTGTCTCAGGAAAGGGAAAAAGGAGTTCATGCAGCAGCTCAGGCAAATGGATGGGGCAGATGGGGGAACATCTGTTGGCATCCCCTGCCGTTCTCCCTGCAGGTCCTGGTGAACTGCCTTGGCGATTGTCTTGATTTTGGACCGAAACTCAGCCAAATAACTCAAGAAAAAACAAAACAGAAGCCACTGAAAGGCTTGCCAGTGCAGCCTCCAGGCCAGGGGAAGGGGAAAAAACCTTCTTGCTTAAGCTAGCATAAAACTAACCTAGCTAGGCTACAACATAATGTCTGGTCCATGCTGCAACAAGCACACCCCAGAGAGAGTCTTTGAACAAAGCCTGTGCTGGGCTTCCCAGGCTCCTGCCCCTCTCCCAGATCCACCTTAAAGCTACAAAGCCATTCTGGGCATAAAGCAGATGATCAGGAGCAGAGTATCATCATCAAATCACCCCAAGACAGTGAATTAACACATGTTTATTAATTGGGTTGCCATTAACTCTGAGGAGTTCTTAAAATGGCTCTTGGACCATGGCTTCATTCATGGAAGGTTATCACACAGTTTGGAACCTATTTATTTCCCTCATGTTTGAGTGCTAATTTTCATGAAGTTGTGTATGTCATATGATCTAGTATCCTTTCCTTGTAAATAAGGAAATTTTTAAGATCACTCCAGCAAAAATTTACAGAGGGTTCTCCTCCTTCCAAACACAACGCACATTGCTTAATGTAACATTAACTACATTCTTATTACTGTATAGAGAAAACTATCAATCTTCAATTATATAATTAACTAAATTTTGCTTATTACTTTTGAAAGCTATAAGGAGAAAATATAGCACAAGGTTGGATCCTAAATCTCTTTTTGTCATTCCTCTCAGACTCAGTTATTAAATACACGGTCTTGAATAACTTGTAGAAATTTAACTTATATTTTGTATTTTTAGCTCAATTTTCAGCACTAATCACTCGGGCTTTGTGAGAAACAGCGCACTGAAATGTTTGTGAAATAACCTTACTCTGACTGCAGCTTTCTTAAAATAGATCCCCAAACATGGATAAACATCAGATGCTGTGAAACAGACCTCCCCTGCTAAGTGTTTGTGGCTCTGGTTAACATAAATTTACATGAGGAATTTGAAGGCCTGCTAGCATTATCTGTCTTGCCTATAAATGCATGTTGTCAGATGTGTATTGACAAACCTCTCATTGCAGATGAAAAAGGAAAAATGTTGATATTACGACTGATGTGGAAGTTTTCATTACTAGGACTGTTAATTTCTTAGATTATTAACTGAGTTTCTTATTTTATAGCCTAAGCCATACGATTTCAGGGCAAATACATAATTTTAAGAGTAATTGATGGTGTCACCTTACAAACACCAAAAAGGAGCTTGTCTCAGGATGACAGGGAATCCTTCATCAAATTCAGTATCTTTTTCACAGATGCAATCCACTGAACATGCAGAGTGACGGTCTTTGTCATTCCTTTTCTGTCTTTCAGAAGTACATATTTCAAACAACATCAGAGAGAGCCTACCCTGGCAAGTCTGTAAGTGTGGATGGAGTCCATGCATGGTATCTAAAGAATGTATGAGTGATGCCTGAGTCTCCCTTCCAGGAGCTTAGCCAGACAGAGCTGGTTTCCCTGTGTTATACTGGTGACAGTGACTCTGCTTCTGGAGGATGTTCTGAGCGAGACCCATCGTATCAGGGGCAAAAGCATCTCTGATTCCAGCACTGGCACTCTGTCACCATAGTGATTGTTATGGTTCCTTTTTATGTCCTTCAGTTCACAGGGGGCTCTTTTTGTTCCACTTGGGGTTTGCCCACATTTTAACTGTTTGAAATTCTTACAATGTTTCCTGTTCTCTAGAATCTTGATCTTGAAATTGAGCAGCAAGTATTGCAAGATATCCCCAGTGGTCCCCTCAGAACCTGCAGTGGCAAGTGAGCAGCTTTTTATATGTGCTTTCATATTTAGATCAGCTTTATGTCAATTATAACCATCATAATCCCTAATTGACATAATATATTTTTTTTCCTTCCATTTTAACACAAGCTCAGAGGTTACACAAAGCCAGTTTTCTATGCTTAAACTCTATTCAATACTGGGGCTAGACATAGATTCATACGTTTTAGTAAGTACGGTTTTCCAGCTTCCTTAACCGATGTACCATGAAAAATCTGGCCCACATGATGAGTTTCTTCAATGTTGCTAAATTCAGATCTGATCAGCTAATGGGTAGTTTCATACAGTCAGTGGTGCAGAAGATTTTTGGTTATTGAAGTCAAGCCAAACTAGAATGGCTTGCAGTATTTAACATATTTTGGTAGGTCATCAGTCTTCAAATGGATGGCCTGGAGTCACTTCACTGTCCCAGGAGACAGATCATCTAAGAGCTTTTCCTCTCTCTTATTCTCTATCTGAAGTAATGCTGAAGGTTGCAAGCTCTGCCCAAATGTGCTGTTCTCACACTCCTAGTGCAGAAGCCATGGATGTGTGAAGTGCCCAAAACTCGTGTAACACACTATTGCTAGTCATTCTTTTCCTGTCACTAGGAGGCTGTCTTGTGAAGATGATGTACAGCTCCTGTGAGATGCACTGCTCAAAACCTTTCCCTTCTCACTGAGCAGCCAGGCCAGTAAAGGCTTTTGATCACTGTCACTTTGACTTTGTTTAAAGGTTGAAAGGCTCTGTTCTCTATTGATTGGTTTGTATAATAGCAGCAGGGATTAAACAAGGACTAGCTTTTCAATATTCCTTTCTCACAGCTTCTTGCAGCTCATCTGGACTTCATGGGATGTGGACTACCTGCTCTCCATCCAGTTCCTCTTGTTGTAGGGAATGCTCTTCGCAGTGTCCAAGCTGCAGCCAGCCCTGATGGCAGCAAGTCCCAGACATACTCTGCAAATGACGATTTTATACAGTCAAAGCTGATCTAAAGAGCTGTTGAGGAAAAAATTTTCTTGGTCCAGCAAACCCATAGGACTCTGTCTCTGAAAGCCACTTGCTAGTAGTTGCTTACTCACTTGCTTCTGTGCTGACACAGCACTCCCCCCAAAATTTCCAAAGGCAAGGAACAGTCCCTGCAACAACTCAAGTAGACAGAAGTAGCATTTTTCTCCTCTAACACCTAAAAAAAAATCAACACATGGAGTAAAAGCTACCAATCTGCTAGACTTGGAGGTCAAGCATAGATTTCTTCTTTTTTTGAGGTCAGGCTAATGTCTAGTAATGGATTGCATGAACCCGTTCATATTCTTTTTAGCTTGTATTATTGAGAGGTAATGAATTAATAGGAATATTCCTACAAAGCCATTTCCTTTTGTTGAGATTTTAAATAGAGACATCGCTGTCAGTAAAATACATATTTTTAAATTAATTTTTTAAACTTGCCTTCAAGTGGCTTCACCAGACCCCACAATTTTGAGACAACCTGTATTTGGCTGTTGCAAAACAGGACTTCCATCTGAGATCTAATATGATGCTCACACTTTGCTTATAAGCTAATCAGAACTGCCGCAGACAATGCTTAAAAATGACATTTTGTGTTGGTTTTGCTTTACTTAATTTTTGGTGAGGAGCAAAGAAACCAGCCACAAAAAGCCACAAAAGTTGGTTTTGCATGGCTTAATTTTTGGTGAGGAGTGAAGAAGCCAGCCACAAAAGTGATTTTCTGTGAGGAGCTACTAAAAGCTTCCTCCATGCCTGGCAAAACCAATTGCTGGCTTGCTCTGAGAATAGGCACACTGCTAAGCCAGTGTGAAAAGCTGGTAACATTGTCGCTGTAGAGATGGACACACGACATACACACACACTTGTGCAGTGACAACAATGGCTTCTTCTTTATTACAAGTTGTTCTCAAGGTTTATACCACTAACAAAGCGTGATCTTAAGTCATTAGTTACATCAAAACAGCTCATTATATTCATTGGACAAAGCAATAGCTTATTGCATTTTATTGGTACAAAGCAATTAACACCAGTAATTAATTGGCAAGAGTTTAGAACAAATTATTATTAAGGCATGTACACTGCTCACTAAGGCACAGATCCTCTAACCGCAAGTATCCCTTATGTGTCTATTTTATCAGTTTCTATGCTAACAGCTTTGCTTTCTTCCTTGCTATGGATAAACTCATATTTTATCAATTTCTTCTGCTAACTCAGTCGTTTGGCCTGCAGGCCAGCTACTGAGCCCATCCATATAACATCTCTATAATAACATAGAAAGGAAAAAAATGCAGGAATCCTCTTTCTTCCTGCCCTGCAAGGGCTATAATACAACAAGTTATTTCCCTATAATTCATGAAGTGCATGGGGGGGGCGCAGAATTCACCTGCAGCCCGTGAGAAAAAGGTGGTTGTGCTGGAATGTGTGGATGCTGAGAAGCTGTGATCTGTGAGAGACTTGAACAGAGAGAGAGAGGACCCTTGCTTCTAGCGCAGAGGAAGAGGACCCTTGCTTTTATACTAGACCAGCTAATCCTTAAAAACTACACTCCATGAACCAAATGGCCCACAAAAAAACAGTTGTGAGAAGACTGCTTTGCCCATGGGAGGGGCTCATGTTGCAGCAGGTTGGGTGGAACTGCTACTCGTGAAAATTTAACCACATTAGAAAAGTGCACAGAGAACTGTCTCCCGTGAGAAGGACCCCATGGCAAAGCAAAAAGAGACTCCTCTCCCTAAGCAAACCAAAGAAAAAATTTTAGAAGTGACAAACTGTCTAAAAACTCCATGTTTTATCTCCCTGTGCTGTCAGTGGGAAGGAAAGAACAGCTGAGGGAGGGGAAAGATATTCTAAAGGTTTATTTTAGTTCTCATTATCTTCTTTTTAATTCTGTCTATACATTTTTCTTTATATATTTTAAGTTTTGATCCTGTTTTGCCTTTAGAGTGTTTTCTCCTAATCCTTATCTCACCCCATAAGCTTTTGAATTGTTCTTTCCCCCTCCTCTGCTCAACTATAGCAAAGAAGAATGAGTGAATATTTTTTCTCATGGGTACCTGGCTTCTAGCCAATGTCAACCCCCTGACACATTTATCATGACGTTTTGCTAAACAGTATGTTTTCGCTCAAGCATGTAAATGTCAAGGAGTAGAGCTCCTAGCAACCAGTTTGCAAAGATATTTTCAACCTGAAAAGAAGGTTCATAGAATGTGTTGGCAGATGTATGTTTGTTAGTGATCAGTAACTGACTCTGCAGCAGCCATGGGTAGATAGGCTGTTCCTTACCTATTTTTTTTTAGTTATTACGTTAGGAAAATAATACTTAGCATGATAGGTATGCTCCAATCAGATGTTTTCTAGTTAGCTCAGATCTCTCAAACCAATCCAGAGACCTTTTATGCAGGGAGAGTGGTGGGTGAACAACCTTCCAAGATTAAATCCTCATATCATAAGATGAGAGAAGGCCTGATAGTCATCCAGTCCATTTTTCTCTCTAAAGGCAGCATTTGTGACATGTCTTGACAACAGGTTTTTTTTTTGAAAAAAATTCCCTTGGTGCAAATCCTGCCTTTCCTTTGGCTATTCAGTTAGAAGAATCCTTGTCCTTTTTGATAGAGAGACCTTTGGTTCTGCTTTCTTTAGAGGTAACCTGATTTTTCATTGGTGTAGATTTAAGCCTCACCATGTTGTCTTTGCTTACTATGGATGTAGAGAACATACAGGACTGCAAGAAATGCTCTGGTTTTGTCTAACACTGCAGTCTGCCTCCAGCACAATCACAGCCAGAGGCCTGAGCATGAGTTTCTAAGTTCTCCATTTGATTCTTCCTTTCCTTGTGACAATTTGTTTTTGCTTTGTTTTGAATGCTTTTCCATCTTATTTTTTTTTCAGATGATTCCTCTTTAGACAGCACAATCATTGTAAACTCTCCCAGGTCTTGTCTTCTAGACTTCTGACCATTGATCTGTTCTGTGCCTTTCTGTTCTGGTTTGAAGGCAAACCATTGGGAGGAATTAACTCCACACAAATATCTTCCAAGACATTCCAAGTCAGATCAGCAATTTCATAGGATGATTACAATAAAGGCACTAGCACAGAAACACTGGTTTAAAGTGACAGAGTCAGAATATGACCTGACACCCTGTTGGTCAGGGTGATGGTAGCAGTCCAATTAAATGGTAGCTACAGTCCCGCTGGTGTGATGGATGTGGCTCTGTCTAAGTGGTGATCCTGTAGAAAAAGGTCTGGTCCTTCTGTGCAGGTTCAGTAGTGGTTATCGAGCTCTTGTGCTCCAGGAATCCAGTGGTAGTGCTGCTCTGGTGTCCCAAGCTTCAGACTATATACAGGTAGGCATGTTCGGCTCCTCCCCCAGGGTGGGGCATCTCACCATGGGATGATGTAATTCTGTGAATCACTCTGTGAGACCGTGATGGCCCATTAGAGGATTTGGGCTCCTCAGGGTGGCTGCTGCTTCCCTGGAGGGAGCTGCTAGGGCTGAGTCATGGAGAAGATAAAGAACGCTGCCCCATCATTTTTACCAGCTCATGTGGATGGTAATAGAATACTTTTGGTTACACCTTCTGTTGTAACCCAAGACAACAACCATTGGAGTACAGATGTTGCTGTAGTTCAGCATAATAGGACAGTCTAATTAACAGTCCACCTGGAGTAGTGATGTTGAGCTTTTTGTACTCTTAGAGTGAACTTTTATCTGGATTTAGTTAAATTGCAGGCTACCATGTTTACTGAATATTTTCCCTTGGTGGCCAGAGATGTTTGTTTTGTTCTTTGAAGGAAGAGAAGCAATATTAAAACCAAAAGAAAGCATGACTGAAGTTTGCTAAACAGCAGGATGGATAGGCACAATTAATTTTATTTTTGCTTGACAATTTACTTAATAATCATAGATTTTTTTTTCCTAAACCTTGAATGACTATATAAAAAAAACAAAAACAAAAAAAAAAAAAAAAAAAAAAAAAAAAAAACCACCAAAAAAAACCCAGGAAAAAAGAAACAAAAGACTTCTTAGCAACTTGGGATGATTCAGTTCTCCTCATTCTAGATGCCTTTCCAGTCAGAATGCTCCAGTAAGAACGACATAGTATTTTCTATAAAGATATATTTATACACTTACCTGAATTAAAGTCTTTATATAGTTAGCTCACACAGATGCAGATATTTCCAATGTTTATGTTCTTTTCTACAGATTTTTTTTTCTTAATCAAGATTGTATTTGCTAAGCAAGAATTTATTCAGAGCACTGTGTTCCTCAACTTATTTTATGTCAAGAGAGAAGGGCAAGTCTCGGTATGATTAAAGTAGTGATCAGCATAGGAGTAGAGCTGTATGTTTGGAGAGTCATAATGGTGATTTTTAAAGAAAGTCATGCAACTCTGTATTTCAAAAAGGACAGTGTGTCTTGTTAGTGAAAAAGCAGCAGGAAGGTGTGTATCTTCTGAGTCTCTCTCTGCTGGTTGTTACCTGTCAGAGATGTGCCATTTTATGTCTATCAGAATTAGGTGTAACAACAGTTAGTTTTGGCACTCAGACTGGTTTTGGTAGCTTCTGACCTTCCCACTAACAGATTTCATTGAGTTTGTCTGACTTTCCTGCTGGTTGCAGCATTGTCAAGTATATAAATCACAAGTTGATTTTCTTTCTTTGTTGGTTGGTTTTTGGTTTTGGTTTTTTTTTTGGTTGTTGTTATGGTTTTTTTTTTGAGGGGATTGTTTTGGTTTTTTGAGTTTTTTTGTTTCATTTGTTTGTGGGGTTTTTTGGAGGTTTTTTTGTTTGTTTGTTTGTTTTTTAATTTATTTCACTATAGGATGAGCTGTTCAACATGGAACAGATCATTTTGCTGTCTTGAGCAGGACCTCGGTGTTCCCCATGGAAATACATCTCTGTCTGACATGTCATTTCTCAAACCACTGCCTATTTCATCCATGTTAGCTGTAGGGGCTCACACCTTCACAAAAGGAAAAGACCAACATACTTAATTTAGATACAGACAAGACACAATGCTGGCATTGTTGCCCCATTTCACTTTGGGAACACACACAAGCCCGGACTTCTCCTTGACACAGAACTGCACAGAAATCCTGCTGGGAATTAAAACCTTGAATGAAGTAGAAACTTATTCTCCCCCTTGCATCGACAGTTTGCTAGTTTTACACTTTGTGCCATTGTTCTCTGATAAACCCAAACTCAGCCCTGTCTTAGTGCCTTAAAACCTGCATTTTTCTATGTTGAAAGTGTAAATTTTGAAATGTCATTGCTTTTGCAATTTTGATGGTTTGACCATATTGTAAGTAACTGAAAATAGCATCTTATAATAGGAAATGATGGTGAATTGCAGTTGCAGTAACTACATACTCGATTGTGAATTGTTCCTTGTAAGAATAACAGTAATGGGATGAAAGAGCAAACAGGCAATAACCTCTTTTTACAGTGACAGAAAAATCTTGCTTGTTTCATGAATTATGCCCGTAGAATCCATGCAAGGACTAACACACCAGAAATGGTGATCTTACGCTTTTCTCCTTTTCATGACTTCTGTTATCTGCATAAGTGTTTGAGGTAGCTGCTTTCTGACTCCTTCCAGAGAGGCTCATTCTCTTTACCAGGCCCTGGAGTTTTCAGCATTGTTCAATGTGAGCTTTAATTTGGATTTTCTCTTTCCGACAGTCAATTTTCCTATGTCAAATCCTGAGCACTTTGGCACTCGCAGTCATGTCAGTGTGATTTATTCATGTTCACTCGAATAAAAAAAACCTTGCTCACTTGGTTTTCCTCCATTGGAAGTTAGAAGATGGTCTCACAAACATGCTCATTGCCCTCTGGAATTATGTCCAATAAACCTCCTCTCCTACTGGGACCTCTGGTGCAGCCACATCCAAGAGCTACTTGTTTTCATGAAAGGAGTCAGTTTGCCAGAAAACTCCCCTCTCTGCACCTGTTGAATCATGCTATTATCACTGGTCATCAGTGTGGTCTGGTGTTCTCAACAGCACATGTAAGAGGAACACAGCCTTGGATATCACCAGCCCAGTGAAGTGCTGGAGAATTATATTGAGACCAAAGAACTATTACAAAAATTGGACCAGATCCTTGGCACTGCTGCTCCACAAAATGTGCTCAACGTACCAACAGTTCAGCATGGAAAAGTGTAACCTCCCTTCCATAAGCTGTTTTCCTACCTTCTAGTGACTTTGTGTATCTGAGGGCAAGTGAGATTTTTAAGTCCTGCTCAATTAAACATACCATAGAAATGCCCATACCAGAGAAATTGAGAGAAACAGAGGAATGGGCAGACTGACTTGGAGCCATCGGTGTATCGGTATGTCGTGTTTGGCAATCCGCTTGATGACAGAGCTCTCAGCCCTTTAGCTCCAATTCCTTGCCATGTCTGTTGTCCTGCTTGACAAACAAAAGTGATATTGCTGCCATTTAAGCTGCAAATTTTCATCTGACATAATTTCTGTTGAGACATTTTTTTTCACTACAATTTTCTGTATAAACACAGATGTTGAAAAAGGCAAAAATACTTGGGACTACCTTAAGAGCAGCCAGTTAAGCTACGGATAAAAATTTGTGCTTAAAAAATTCCTCAACAAATAGTTTGTTGGTCACCTACCAACTCTGTCACCATTACATCATGGGTTGATGGAGATTGTTGAATCTGGGAAGAGAATTTTATTAAAAAATACTTTGTTATGAAACTGACAGTTTTCTGGGTCATGGTATCCCTGAGGGCTAAATGGTGAGATGGGAAATAATTTCGATCAGAGAATGGGCACAGAGGATCTCTTAATGCAAACTCTTCTACAGATGACTGCATATTCATTCTCCTGTTTCTGGTTCTTCTGATGATGGTTCTTGACTCATCTGTGACATTTAAAATAGAGAACTGGAAAATCCTAGGACAGAATGGCAGTATGGCATAATTACTTCAGATATGGTACCAAGAAGATTGAAAAAAGTCAGTATGTTGTGTTATTCTTGTGTGGGAGTTAATTAAAAGAAGAGAGGATCAAGTGTTCCTGCTCACTCAGAGCCTCAGTTTACTTCCCTGCCAGATACTCTGCCTCCTTCCCTTCTCCATATAACCATGATCGAAGCAGCAAATTTCCCCTGCGAAGTGTGTATGCAATTGTCTGCTGTGGTCATGAGGATCAGGGGAAGTTCTGCTGACTCTCAGTGGTTCTGTATCTGGACACAAAATAGACTTCTGTGGTTCATTCTCTCACACATAGTTTCAAGTTGTTCTGTGCAAATCCATATCATTCCTGATTGTCTTTGCAGGACAATCCTGCCTGTCAGAGTAGTTTATTCTTTTCCTCTACAGCCACTGAGTAATCTCTCTCATAAATCCTGCACCCCAAACCCCTCCTGATATGGACCACACATAGCTTTGAGGAACTTGCTGAGTTTGAATAGACATGGGACCAGCTGTAGCAGTGTGAAAACTCCTATGCTGGATATTAATTTTAGTAATCTCATAGTGCCAACAAAGGAATGAAAAGGAGCCCTGGTTCAATTACTAGGCTCTCTTAGCTAGGAAATAAAAAAGCTAGATGAAACGAAATGGTACAGAACAGTGCTTCAGATCACCAGGGTTTGCATACCCACTGCACATCCTAATAATCAGGTTAAGTGGTGATATATAAGAAACATCTTCCTGGAGGTGATAATTATTTTAAATTCCCTTTGTTCTGTTGTCAAAACAGTCCCATTAATCAGCTATTGTACAAAAGGATCATTTTCTGCTATTTTGACAACTTCAACTGCATGCAGTGCTGCTGTGTTTGGGGCATCAGAGACTTTTGTAAGGCCAGCTTGACACCTTATTATTTTTTGTAAGTTCTGCTTTGGAGGTTCTAGATATGTGTATTGAATTCTGATCACCATTTTCTTTCATTTGTAAAAATAAGGAATGTGAGAGTGCAAACAGTCTGCCTGGCTCTCAAAAAGCAGTATCAGTACTATTTTAGCTCATAGTCACAAGGTTGTTTCCCCTCTTCTAAATTTTAATGAGACAAGCTTATATAGCACAAAATTATATTTGAAAAGCATTTTAATTCAGCTTGATTGGAGTATCATGAAGAATTTACACAATTTACACATATATGTAGGAAGAACTGGAAACAAGAATTATACAGTAGCAGAGTCTTTTAATGGCTGCTTCTATTTTGATTTCATTTGTTTAGAATAATAGCAAAAATTTTATGTGGTCAGAGAAAAAAATCACTTGTGGTTCAGTGAGCAAAAGCATAAATAAGTTCATTTCATGCAATCTTTGTTAGATGGATTTGTTCAGTGTCAAATCAATATTATGGTTGTTTTTAGCTAGAAATACTTAAGCAGGATTGATGGCTAACAAGTTATCAATAGACTGAAATGAATCCTTGGCAAAAAAGATGTTCACAATGAAAAAAGGAGAGGGGTCATTGTTAAGTATCTTGATTATCTCAGGATATCTCAAGAGATCCAGGTGTTCACCTTCTGAAGTATTCTGCTTTTTAGAGCTGACAGCTTTTAAAGAGGCCAGCAATTTAGGCTGAACTCTCATAGTAAGGGCAAGGAACTGAAACATCTTTTTCTACAGGATGCATTGAAAAGACTTTTTTTGTTACCTATGAAATATGTATAGATTAGGTAATACTGCATTTTTATTGGGTTTTAGTGCATTTAGAGTAATTAACTTTCTTCTTCTCTCTGCAGGTTACACTATGTATGATGTTTGAATAAAAGAAATGTGTAAAATAAAAATTTGTAGCATTTTAAAAGAATTTTGGGCTAAATACCAAATTCCCAAATCTACAAGGTGAACTCCTTCTTCCAAAGCTTCTGGGTGCATTTACATAGTCTCATTAAAACAAATGCTGTCTGTGTGTGCATCTGTGAGATCTTTCATTAGTCAGATTTGATGTTCTGAAGAGGAGCTGCAAAGATTAATTTCTTTTCATCTCTTTCTTCTCACAAACAGATCAATTTTTTATTATTTATCCATCAGTGTCTTCACATAATTTAATAATGCAGCTGCTGATGTTTGCTCCATGAAAGGTGTCTTGTGAAGGTAAATGACATAAGGACATGTGCTGTTTTGTTGTTTATTTTTTTTTTTAATGGCTGTTTTCCTGTGAAAATAGCAGCACACTGACACACAGATTCATAAATGTATGCTAGTCAGAGCTTTATGCTATAGAATCAGCTGTAAAAAAAAAAAAAAAAACCAACAAAAAAACAAATCAGACCAGGCAAAGATCTCCTCAAGTACATGTAATGATACCAATTTCAAATAGATGCTACTGAAATATGCATGGTGTGTGACTAGCAGCCATTTCCAAATGTCATAGAATTCTTTGTCCTTAGAGAGGGACAGCAAAGCTTATATCAGATTAGCTTTAAATTCACTATGTTCTGCTCTGGTGATATATCCAGGGTTAGAGTTGAGAGAGAGAATGTATTTTGAGTCTAATTCAGTTTTCTACTAACAATCTTGCAAGATTGTTAATGATCTGGATAAATTGTTTAATGTACTTTTTCATATTTTTCAACCCATATTTTTTAGTAGATCTTATTTTTCTTTATAGATTAATTTACTTCAGTAATGTGGGCGCTAAATTTAATCTAAAATGTATTGACTTACCATTTTGTGGCATGTCAAGAAATGAGCCAGATCTAAAAAAAGACGTGTGTATAAAAAGTGCAGTTTCTTTCATGGTATAACATGGATAACCCCCCCCCCCCCCCCCACCATGATTAACATATTAAACAGAGATGTCCCACGTTCTCTTTGCTTTGGCATTCTCAAAAAACTGGTAAGAATTAACAGTGGTGTGTATTTTTAAACAGATATTGATAGACATGCATGCAATAACCCATCTTTACTGGACTTTATTAATGATTTATCAAATTCTAAGAGATTATCAAATTCTAAGAGATTTATAAGGCTACTTAACACAAACTGAGCAAAGTGCTCATCTTAGCTTGTCAGTACTAGGAGATAATGTTATGTTTGGGCTTGGTTCCTGTACTATTTCCTGGATAAAGGTTTTTATTAAATAAAGGGGTTTTCTGAGCTCTATTTCCCTTTGAGAGACTGCAGGAGAGAGTCAAAGTGTTTCTAAATGTGTTTTGTGCTCACTACAGATTAATGCCTGGCTGCATTGGCCATGCCTCAAATGACAGCTACTCCTTAGCTACTTATTTTCCTTCACTTTAGTGAATCATTTCTGCCTATATTGAGGAAGAAATGAAAAATGCTAGTTTAAGTAAGATTTTGTTCTTGCGCAGGCTTATCTGGGGAAGAACTTAGTAAGTGGAAAACCTACTTGGAGATATACCCAGCCCTTCTCCTTTAAAAATTTCTCAATATTGTTTGAAGAAAATTCCTTTTTATTTGGAATAGACCAAATCTGATATTAGGATTGGATAGTTTATATAGGAATAGAATCTTTAATTTAAATTGTTTTAATGAGATATTTTATAGGTGATTGGGTTCTCTGTTTAAACAAAGGAAGGATTCAGATTGTGGATGAGGCTGTGTCCTGTGCTACCCCTGATTTCCTCTCTGTCAGGTCTGCTCTGGCCAACACAGCAAGAAAGGGAGCATCCTTTGGAATGGCTTTTATTGTGAAGTATGGCAGGAATGACTTCTCTGAGCCAATGTGAAGTGCCATCCCAAACAAATACAATTTTGATAACACTCTTATTTATAGTATGCTGCACTTTAGTCTAGTCTTATTCATGATCAGGGTGCTAATTTGCAAGCACACAAAGCATTTTTGTTTAAATGGATAGAGCAGACGAGATAAGCAAGGAAACAGGAAAATAAAATGTCTTTTTTTTTCCTCCATGGACCAGGATAGGAATAAAATCCCATTGTCATGATTCTGAGCCTTGTGTTTTGCCTCAAAACTTGCTCTGCTCAAATTGGCTCCCTTGACAAACCTCAGATGCCATAAATTTTAGGTATGATAAACTTTCTACTTATCTCCTCCTTCCTTTCTTGGGCTGACCAAGGCACACAGGCTGCAGGTTATTTGCTTTATCTCCCATAGTGAAAAAGACACAAGAACCCCAAGTGGAAGCAGTCTAAGCTGCTCCCCAGATGTCTTTCTGCACAACATCAATGTCATGGACTCTAGGGCTTTTTTTGCTCAATCTCTAATTCTCTTTAATCATATGAGGCAGTGTGAGCCAGCATTCAGCTTTTTGATTTTTTTGTTAGCCTTTCCTGCTTGGCTTGGATATTTTGATGTTGTTCAGAGACATCAAATGTTTTGATGACTCAGAGTAAGACATGCAATTAAGTGTAACAAACCCGTTCCTGTGGTAGACGACCTTTTAGTTTGCCCAGCTAGGAGCTAAACTCAAGCAGCAGAACAAATTAATATCTCATTGATGGCTTCTCTGGTCTGGGGGTATATTAACTAAAAGTTGTTGTGCACAACAGGAAAACAAGTGCATTTTCATCAAACAGCAGAGAGCATGCAGAGTTGATGATGGAGGCCAGAAACTGAAACATAAACACTGAAGTACAGTCATCCATTCCTGGGAGAAGTGTATGTGAAAAGGGAAACTCAAGAAACTTTAACCTAAGGACGTTTTAGATGAGATTGCCCAGTAGAATGCTGCAGGAAGGATGTGGAAATGGTACTGCTCAGCACCCTCCCTGGGGCAGGAGCAGGGCACAAGAAAAATATTGGTGTTATATTGTTCCCAAGTAAAGGGTGATATACACCTGTATTTGACAAGATTTGGTAAATATACAACTGACAAGTGTTGACATGTGTGAATTCTCCCTCTTGGGATGGCTCAGTAACTGCAGTGCTGTGGGGTTAGAAGAGGGTGGTCAGATGCTTTCTAGATATCCAAGACAGAATAGCCCTTTCAACCTCTAATATTTCAGGGAAAAAACCTGACACTTCTGGAAGAGATTTGAGCCAAGTTTGAGTTTCATAATGTTTGGATGGCTTCTGGTTGTGGAGAATTCATTGGTGTCAGTAGTGATAACTGGCTATTAGAGAGTGAGGACTCAAGGAGCAGTACTTCTTGGGATCCTTCTGGGTGTTTCCTGTAGTTCCTCAGTATGCTTTCCAGTTTTCCTTTCTGTTTCATAGCATGTAGCTATGCAGAGGTGGAACATTTCCACCTCCTAACCCCAAACTACTTTTATCTTTCAATTTTGTGAGGAATTTTTAAAATTGAAATATTTCTGGCCAGCTGTAATCAAAACTACAGTTCAACTTCTCCCTTATTAGACTCTCTATTTTCATGACGGGGTTTAGATTTTTAATTTTAAATCAATGCTTCTGTCAAGCAAGTAAAAACATGTAGTTGATCACAGGAACCAGGCAACTGTTTTGTGAGTGGGTTAGGCAAAAGCAAGGATGATTTCTAACATGCTGTCAATCACTGAGGGCTGACAATTTTGCTACCGTTTGGCCCTTGAAAAAGTGTTGCATTCTGTCTCTTAATACTGTCTGATAAAAAACATAAGAAATCAGGAGTGCAAGCATGTTCACATTCTACCTCACTTGATTAAGTCTATAGGGGGCATATGGTCTGGCTGGTTTGCTATATATACTTGTTTTCAAAGTATTATCTAGTATTTTAAAATCTGGCCTAACTAATGGTACAGCCCTGTACAATAAACAAAGAATATGGGTGTTCTTTTCTTTTCTTTTTTTTTTTTTTTGTTCATCCTCTTCCAGAAGCATTTGGTTTTCTTTAAGCACAAATAGTCTTATTTTTTTACTTTGATAATTATGATGAGTTATGCTTTATTTAATGTTAATAATGTTTATAGAGTTCTCTCTGAGATGCCTATGTATCCCTGCTTAAAAATAGATGTTTATAAAAGAACTAAAATTCTTTTCTGGCTGGTTGATTGGTTCATTGCAATTTTGTTAGACCCATTGTGTACAGAGAGGTAAGTCTCATGTTTGCTGGATGCTCTTTTAAATGCATCAGCCATGAGCATCCCTGACAACATTTATTATTACCAGGATAGTTTCAGAGAGCTATGGGTGACAGTTAATTTGCTGATTTCCTGTATTGCCATCCCTTAGCCCAGCCTTAGCACTGAATGAGAATAGTATTAATATTCATAAGATAAGCCTCTGGTAACATTTTGAATATAGATTGAGCAGCAGAGAAATAAGAGAAGCAATTAGGGTCAGATCTTCAGACATCATAAATTTGTCCCAGTGGGCAAAGGAGGTGCACTGCATTTTGACATTGTTCCTTTGAGTACTTCCCACTGGAGAAAACTTCCCTAATTTTCTCAAACTATAGACTATAGATAAAATTTAAAAACCTCCATAGAGCAAAGTGTTCCCTCTATTTACTTTTAGGCCAGAGGCTTGGGAAGTCATCCTGGATTTGACTGGGGTAGAGTTAAGTTTTGTCACAGTGGTTGGTGTAGAGCTCTGTCTTGGATTTTTGCTGAACATGGGGCTGAAAATATAGAAATAGTTTAGTTATTGCTGAGTAGGGCTTACACAGAGCCAAAAGGGATTTTCCATGCTGAATGGCATCATGCTCAGTATATAAAGTGGAGGAAGGAAGGAGGAAAAGTGGAATTTTGGAGTGATGATATTTGTCTGCCCAAAGAGCTGTTACATGTGATGGAGATAGCTGAACACCTGCCTGTCTATAGGAAACATTGAATTAATTCCTTGTTGTACTTTGCCTGCATATGCAGCTTTTGCTTTCCCCTGTCTTTATCTCACCTCATTAGTTTTCCAGCTTTTACCTTTCCCTTCTCTCCCTCATCTTGCTGGGGGGGCAGTGAGCTGCTTAACTGCTGGCTGAGGTGAAACCATGACTGAAGTTAAGCCAGTTGCTGCTGTCCCAAGGTGCAAAACTGCTGTTTGGGGTAGAAGACAAGTGTGACTGTGTCTCACCTTTGTGATTCCCTTTGAAGCAGCCCACTAAGGCTCCAGGGCTCTGTCCCAGCCCTTCCTCTTTTCTCTTGCTCTTCAATTTCTGTGACAAAAATAGCCCAGCATAGTCTGGCCTCTGTGACCTCTCACCACAGGATGAGAGGAAATCGGGCTCCAAAGTTGGCTGCTTACAGGAGGAGCAGCTTTGGAGACACTGCAGAAGTGCAGCAGGCCCAGCTGAGAAGTGTCTACAGCCATGATGAGCCCCCAGCACCATGGACAGCTCCCCCACTTTCTTGGCTCCGTGGCTTTCCTTTTACAACAGATGAATTTTCAATTATCTCATGTATCAATAACATGAACTCAAAAGATAGTATGAATGAGAGACAGCTGCTTCAAAATATTTTTGCCTGAAATTTTCATTGGTTGTGGACAGAGCAGAAGAGATATCAAAGGTTTTAGCATTCAGGCCATCAATTGTGCCTCACAGGGACTAGCACTGTGCTTTACCCAAGAAGGCAGAAAGTGAACAAAACCTGCTCTACTTGTTGCCTGAACCTAACCTTAACAGAAATAGCTCTATGTCATGGTACCATTGATATAGGGTTATGCCAATTAAACTTTATCAAGAAAATTAGAATTCTTGTAAATATTAATCAATTTTATTCAGTGGCAAGAACCTTTGGTGCTTTCTAACTAATAATAATTTAAATCTTATGGTGCAGGCTAAACAGGTAACCAATTTCCAAGCAGACCTGAGCAGTGAATGAGGCACCTATTTTCCTGCTTTTAATTTAGGGGTTGGGTAACTAGAAGAGAGGCAAAAAATGCCTTCAATTTTTATTCTTTGTTATTAAAATACACCTGGCTGTAGCAGATGTTTCCACAACTGCCAAGTAGGCAAAATTAGGATTTTCAGAACTGATTAGATGGACACGTCATGTTGAAAGGCACCTGGGAAAATTTTATTGAGAGCAAAGTATGTGCTGAACTCTTTCTGAAAATCAAAAGAAGCAAGGTTTTTATTTCTCAACTTGTGCAAAAGAAAATCTTTCTTAATAATGTATTCAGTCCTCAGGTTGTATTGACACAGATCTGGGTGGGGTTTCTCCTTATATATTGTGGTTTTAAATCTAATTTTTTTTTTTCAAAAGGAAGACTCATGGGCTAAAAAAGGGATGCACATTACTTGAGATTGTGTCCAGCAAGGGACTTGGGTATGAGAAGTTTTCCTGGCAGCCTTCTGACAGGGTCAGACAGACCCCATGTCCTTTAAAGGGCATGTGGGGAGAACTTTGTGCTTGAGAAGGAACTTTAATCCAAACTAGATAATAAGATTTAAGAAGAGTATGAATTATGAATCTATTCCAGGTTAAAAAGAAAAGATAAAAAGCTCTCTTATGGTACCTTTTCTCAGTGGCTATTTGTATTCAAAATTGGGCTGAATGCTCTTTTCCTGCTACCTCACTTAGTTATGAACATTTTGCTTTTATTGACAAACCTGCGGGTTTAGGATGAAAACAGTTTGCAACTGATTAAGGATGGTGTGCCTGGCAATTTCTTGCTAATCTCTCTTATTATGCCCTTCATAAAAATGGTAGTCATGGTATAAATCCTAGTTTAAATCAATACCTGGAAGTGCTAATCTCTGAAGAGGAAAATGTCAAATACCTCCTGCTGTGTGCAAAGTCTCAAATTCTATGGCATAAACATTAAAGGCTACTGAAATGATTCAGCTTTTTTTTTTTTCCTTTACACAAGGTTTTGCACTTCCTTTTCTAGCATTTCTAGATGTCATCAGCCTTTCTTATGTAAGCAGTGCCTTAATGGTGGTGGGTGCATGACATGTCTGACAGTGACACATGGTCATTGTTCACCCTCTGGAGGAGCCACTGCTGGTCCCAGCTCTCCCCCAGGTGTTATCTTTGACTGTGCCTTGAGTTCTGGAGTCAGCTTCCTTCCTTATTCATGGGATCTCTTCTGAGAAAGGTTTCTGCAAGCCCTAAGTGTTAGCTGCATCTCTAAGTGCAGTGTAGCACTTAAATGATCAGTGCAAGGAATGCTGCAGCCAATATGAGTGGTAAATTTAATCTGTTTCAGGACCTTAAACCCAGATTTGAATACTTACTGTCAGTATGCTATCCCATCCCCATGATGTTTTTCTTGCTATTAACACTGGGACACACAGTGTTTTTAAAACCCTGCTCTTTGCTCTGCAGTGCCAGAGGGGAAAAGGCGAGTAGGTGAACTGTAAGACTGAAAGATCACTTAGAAATGAGGACATAGTGTGTTTCAAGGTAAAATGACTTTACCTGCCCACTGTTTCTGTTCCAACTCTGCAGAAGTATGTGCTCTGGTTTCTAAATTAAAATTGTTCTCATAAAAGTATTTCAGAACTTAGAGAGTATTTTTGCTGTCACTGATATCCTTGGTCCTCTGCAAAGACAAGCTGCTTGAGCACCATAGTGCATAGGGGAACCTAATTCTGTAAAGCACTTTTTGTAGATTTTTCATGATTGAGATTAACAAACTGAGAAGGACAGAAATTATCTACATAAGTTTTAAAACTTTTAGAAATTTTATTTTTATAAATAATTTTTATAAACTACATATATGTAACTTATAAGGCACATGTTTGTTTTTATAAGGTACATTTATGAATTTTGTCATTGTGTTAGTTCTGCTGCAAAAATAGAAGCCAAATTTCAAAAAATCTTTAATTTTCTTTCATTATGTCCATGGATAAAGACATCACTGATTCCATCTCAGCCCCAGGAAGAGCCAAGGAATACTGTGCCAGTAGTGTCTGCAGATATTTTTCAATGCTCTCTTTCTTTCAGACAGCTGTTTCTGAAACATTTTCTAGCAGCTCTTCAAATACAAGCAGCAGAGCCTGAATCAGGCAGAGGTAGCTGGGGTTTGGAGGTCCCTGTAATCCTGAGTAACAAATTAACAAAGTATTAACAGATTAGTGACTAAAACTGCACTAGATTAAAGGTTTACAAGGAAGAGACCAAGTTTGGGTGGTGTTCTCTTAGCCTTGGAATAGCATGAGAGAGGGATGACTGCTAGAGGAGAGTCATAGTGTGTGCAAACGGATGGCTGCAGACACCCCAGGGATGATTTGGTCTGAATAGACCCTTAAGAAGTTTTTTTTTTTGAGATAGGGACAGCTTCTCTTATAAAAAAAGCTCTGCTCTCCTAAGGATTTTTGTGTGTTTAAGAAAAAACCCAACCTGTTTTCAGCTACCATCTTTAAGGAAGTGACCTTGAATTACACATACTCACACTGATTTCCTCCTGTAAAAATACTGTCAGAAAGAATATGTCAAAGAGCAATCCTCTTTTTACAGCTCTGCAGCTGGAAGGACCAGCACTATTCTATTGTTTCACAAAAGAAGGTATAGTTTCTCTCTGGTTTTTGGCAACTTTTGGAAGCCAGAAGCAAATAAGTGTTGAAAGCTTATGAATAGTAAACTTGCAGCTTTATATCTAAGACAGCTACTGCCAGATTCTGTTCACATAAGCAGTCCAGCTGTAGAACCAGCAGGACTGTGTGCAAGCACACTCTGGGGCACAGTCTGCGTGTCTGAGATGACTACTACCAAATAAAAACAGCGCAGACTTGCAATCTGTTCTGCCCCTATTGCATCAGTGACATTTCTGTTGACATCAGCAGAAGTTGTGTTGTCTGATGGAGCTGAAGCAGCACCTTTACTTTTCCGGGAATGAAGTAATTTAGTTTTATTTTAAGGGATGGAGGCATTTCACACCTCAATATTTTCATATTCCAGCAAAGACTAAATGTAATTCAAGCGACCTCTCAGGAATTTGTGTGGTGAATCTAGTAGGTGGATTGAACCTTACTGTGGCTCCAGGGAACTGTGTGATAAATTAATAACTGCTCACCAGTTGGATTTGTTTGCAGAGTCTTAAGGGCACACTGTGTGATGCTGTGCTGAAAAGGTGCTGCATTACAGCCCTTATAGATGTACAGAGACTGCATTAGCTGATTATTTAGAGCTGGTGTTAGTTACTTTGCAAGATACTATGTCACATATTAAAATCAATACATATGGAGATGAACACTGGACAGCTGTACCAGAACTGGAAACTGGTGCAGGGAAACTGCCTGGAAGGAGGCAAACAGGAGGCTTCTTGTTTGCCATGGCAGAAATATGCATCTTGCTCACACGTTTGCTCAGTTTTTAAATCTCCCGTAGCAGTTTCTCGCAGTGGCTTTCTCACACGGGCTTTGCACATATTTTGGCCCCATCTCTTCCCTATGTGTCTCTTTCCAAACGTTTTTCTTTTCCAAATTTTCATTGGTTTATCAATCTTTCACTTTTTTGCCTCCTTCATTTGCTTCTGCATTCTCATTGCCTTCTCTCCTGGCTTTTCCTTTCCCTCAGTCTCATACATTCTTTCTTCAGGCACCTTTGCCACTTTTTCCTAATTAATTCCATGTCTACATTTTCCTGGGCAGTATGCAGGGGCCAACTGGTAGGGTGTAATTACCCTTGCCACACCCAAATGGGAGCAAGGCTGAAGCTTCTTGAGCCCTTAAAGCCATTGCATCTTCCAGACATCCCAGGGCTTTGAAAAGGAAGACACATGGATCCTGACTGATGACAGGCAGTTCAGAAGGGGAGCTGCAGCTCAGTTTCTTCTTTAGGGAGGCTCTGGGACCTCCAGCCTTTCCTAAAGAGACCCCCAAGGTACAACTAGAACCTGAGTTGTTATGTGTGGATCAAGGTCTCCTCTACTGTTTTGTAGAGAAGGTCAGGTCAAGATATTCTTGCCATATATTTTGGGATTTTTGCCCTCAGTTGTCCTTGGTTTAATGTAGTCAGAAGTGGTAAAGTACAAAAGGTACAGGTGTTATCCTGCCAGAAGGATGTGTTTTTATGACAATAATGTGCCTGGTCTTAAATGCCCCTTCTTTGTCAGTGCTTTCCCTTAGATGTGTGATTTTGTGATCGTGTTTTTAACAGCAGCCCTATCCCTTCTCTTCTGTTTTGGTTGATTGAAAAAAACCTAGCTGGACTTTGCAATGTTTGGGCTGACTCTTGTTTTCCATGACTGTCTTAAGTGTTTTTTTTTTTTAATACCTGCAGCAATCTCAATCTTTCTTGAATCTGAGTGGCCAGAATTATTTATGTTATTCCAAACATTCCCAGTGCAACTACTTAAATTCTTGACTACAGAGAAAGCCTGCTTTTGTCAGAAATGTTAGGTAACTAACAATTATTAATTACTATCAGCAGAAAAATAGCTAATAAGGACTTCAATTTCTGATGCTCTTTAACCTTGCAACAAACACTGATTTTAAGATGTAATTTCCTTTAGACATATGTGAGTAGTTCGTATAATTTTTATGCCTTCTTTCCAGAAGTCAGTCTCGCTCCTTGCATTTGTTTGACTTCTCTTCATGCATTCAATAAAAGGAATTCAGATCTGACATCTTAGCCAAATCCTCGGAGGTCAAGAAAGCTGCAATAAGCCCATGTGCCTGTAGCCACGAAGATATCCTTCTCCTGCTGTTGTGAGTGCCAGCTCACAGCCCACTCCTGCTTTGATTTGCTGGTGACCTTTCAGTGCTCAGCCCTGTTGAGACTCTCATGAGGGATGCTACAGAAACGAACAGAATCACTTCCTGAGAAGAGAAATGCCAGACATTAAACAGGCAGCTGAAGAAGCCAAGGATAAATACGAATACTCTGTTCTTGAGAAGGAAAAGATTGTTTCTCTGCCAAAAAATGAGAATCCTTGTAGACGCCAGTCAGTTGCTTCTGGAGAGAACCAATGTTGCACTTTTTGCTCCTCATAAAATTTAATGCAAGTGTTTCAATACTGGGTGCCTGATTAAATTAGATATCCCTAATTTATATATATGTTCCCATTATGTAGGTGAATGTCACACTGGAATTGAGGGAATTCAGTCTCTGAATTCATGTGTTTAACCATTCCCCTTTGAGGGTATGCAAAACCCCACATAGGTTTTCTTTTTTAAATCCTTTTGTCAGGACCATCATTTATCATGGATATGTGGGTACTTCTATTAAGATGACTAATATATTACTAGCAATCACTGTTCAGTTTTAAGATTATTAACAGACTGCTGAATTGTCCCCCAATGGCATAATGGGTACATTAACCCATGTCTGTACAGCAGTGCCAAGCTGTGACAGTCACCTCTTAAACAGGGTGATTAAATGTGTGATTTTCAAAGTATGAACAAATGAATGATACTGGTCCATCTGTGCTGGGCCAGTTCAGAAAGAAATGGTACTTTCAAGTTAACAGGAATGGAAATGAGATGTCATTTATGTGATTGGACGGAAGTGAAAATTGAAAAACAAAAAAATCATCCCCAAACAAATAAAACACTTTTATCCTTCATGAAGGAGGGGATGTTTCCCAGCTGTACCTATCAAGGGATTTGTTTCAGTAAAGACGGGAGGATTGTTGTATCAGGACATCAGTGGTGTCTCTTAGGCAAGGAGCACACTGGCGTGTGCCAAGCACCTTGAGCTGAGAGCACAGCACACAGTTCTTCCTGCTCCTTCTAAAGGGTTCAGAAACTGATTTTCATGAAAGCCAGAATAAGGGAAGCTCACTGACCTTTAGCTAAACTGATTCAGTTATAGAGCTGAAACATTTATTCTTTTTTTTTTTTTTTTTAATCCCCGTATTCAGGGCCTCTGTGGAATAAAGACAATAATTAACATTACTGCTAAGCTGTTTTTATCCCTAGAGCTCAAGTGCTTTGGAAGGATGAGTGTTATCAATCTGATTGAATGGTTCAGCCTGCCCAGTTACAAAGACTTGAGGCAACTGTTGGAGAACCTGGTGAATGAAGCTCAGGCTGTATGGGATTGGATAGTGGGGACCGACTCCTTGACCCCCTTCTGTGGGGCTGTATCTTGCTCCTCAGAGCTGGAGTTGTTTGTGTGCATGCTTGTTGGTGTGAGGAGGCACATAAGGTAGACTGTAAAGGAGATAAAGGTTGTTTAATATAAATTCTTTCACTTTTGGAAGTTAGCTCTGTGGAGTATTGAAAGTGGAAATAGCTACTTTTTGTTTGACTGTCTCTACTGAACAGCACTCTGTCTTTGCCCTGAAATGGTTTAAAAGAAGCTAGAATGTATTTCTGCTAAAACTCAGTGATGCTCAATGTTGCAAATCACCTCATTCCCAGGATAAAATCTGTTGAACAGAAGCATCACTGGTCACAGTGCTGTTCTGACTTCTTGGTGTAGCTCAGGAAAATGGGAAGGGTCATTGCTGCTGATTTAATTGAGCTGATTTGTTGAAACAGAGGCAAATACAAATCACCCTGTCAAATCAGTAAAGCAGACAGTGTCACCTGGGCCTTGGTGTACATTTTATTAAAGGGTTTGTCTTGGAAAGGAAGATAAAATCTAGCAATAGAACTGAAAATGAGGCAGTTAAGATAGAAAACATGCATGAATTTCTAGTTTGAGGGGTTGAATGTCCTCACTTCTCCCCTTGAAAAGGTAAAACTGGACACATAATGATTTATCTGGTGCCTGAGGTTTTCAGCTGAGAGTGAGGAGTTCTAGGCTCTAACCACATTTCCAAGACCCTACTTTATTTTTTATCCAGTGACTCCTAAATATGAAGTTCATAAACAGTCTTTTTACCCTGTCTAAGCTTTAGGTGGTTACAGCCTATGGCATTTCAGCATTGTGTTTCTGGACTTGGTTAAATTTTATCTCCTTGAAGCTTTAAACCCTCCTTGGGATATGGTACTGCCATACATTGGGTCATAATCCTCAGACACAGTACCTAAGATTTGGTTGGTGAAGTTAGAATGAGATTTCAGGAGTTTTCAAAATTGAATTTGGGACACATTTTGCTAAGGCTGTTTGGAAGTGGAGGTTTGAGGGCTTGTATAAGTTCCATGTTCTTGAAAACTTTCTTCATATTTAGAGATCCATGCTTTTTACTCTTCTCATGCTGCTAGACTTTTCATTAATAACTTTCACGTACAATCCAATAGTTCTAGTAAAAAAAACAAAAACAAAAACAAACAAACAAACAAACAAAAAAAAACACCCCAAAAAAAACAAACAAAAAAACAACTTTAAAAAGTATCTTTCAAATTCCAGAGGCCAATGAGTCAACCCAGTAGTGCAATGAATTGATAAAAAGCCCTGGTCTTACAGCTGTCATGTAACACATGAAGATGAGCTATAACCCACTGTGTTGTCCCTGGTAGAAAGATTTTTGAGGGTGACTGTGAAGGGGAGGAACACCAGAGTGTGCTTGCATTGTTTCATAGAAACTTTGAGGTAAGCTGAGTCTTTCAGCTGGAGAAACTGAACATCTGGTTATTGACTGTGTCTATTCCTACAGTGGTAAAGAGAAGAGTTGAGACCAAAGTCAGAACAAAATCTCTTATTGTATAGATTGCCTGACACGTTGTGCATATTTTGAGCAGCATATTTTGAGCAGCATAGATTGAGGAGCCACCTCAGTGAAGCCTGTGTATCTCACCAGCTGTTAGAGTATTACCCATGTAGTGAAGAGCTCAGGAGAGAGGCACTGAAAGATTTAGAGCAATGCCACCTAGTGCTAAAATGAAATCTCCTGAAACAAATACATTTTAATTTTTGCAGGCTGTAGGTTTTTTATTTCTTTACTTTTTTGGCAATTCCGCTTGTTAGCATTAAACTTGGACATCAAAAAACCACCTTGAGGCATAGTAAGAGGATTTGCTCAGCACCAGCTTGGAGTTGCAATTATGGCTCGTATCTTACCGAGAGCAGCAGGGAGAGCTGACCAGGAGGAGCCTTCTTGCCTCACTTCTCTTCTCCTGTCTTATGCCAGTTAGTGGCTGGATGCTGACACCACTACTTAGCAGGAGGGTGTGCATCTGAATTTGACCATTTTTAGCCTTTGATGCCTGATTGTGAATCATTTTTCCCCCACAACAGCTGCTTGAATAAGGTGACCATCTGTTCCTTATTAAAAAAAAAATGAAAAAATTCTTTTTTTCAGTGTTGTTCAGCCTATATCAGTTTAATATAAGGACGTACTTTGTCCTGCATTTTGGCAGTGATCACACAGAGGAGTCTATAAAAGATACAGTGATTTCACAAGATCCATGACTGTCGCATAGGAAACAGAACACAGAACATTGCAGGCTTTCCTTTTCCTCTACCAATGCTCATTTTTCTGGTTGTTTCCTTTTTTTTTCCCCAAATTTCTTTTCATTTTTGTATTTTCTGTTTGTATTTCCTATACAAACAGGTATTCAATATCTGCAATGCATTACTGTGGTCCTTTAACAATTTAAAAAATTATTAGGACTGTTCTACATTACGCACTTCCATAAGAAAACAGAATTGATATCTTTCCCACTGAGACTATTTTTGTCTCATGATCCTTCTGCCTAATTTCTTCATGGAGGGTATCACCATTTTTCAAAGAGATGGCTCCTGAGACTAACCTGAGCGGGATATGACTAAAAGAACCTGCCAAAACAAGCCTTTGGGCAAAACAGCAATGCATATTTGGAGAGCCAGATGCTCTCTCTCTTTCATTTTTTAAAAATAGTGATCCATGGCTCTGCCAGTGTATTATCATACATAGTGGGTAAGTTGTGCATACAAAGGCAAACCTGTCTCAAAAACCAGACCTTTTATTTCCTTTTAATCACTGATGCAGCTCTGCTCCCATCGAGAGATAAGGATTGCAAAGAACTAAAAATTATTGAGAAGTCTCTTGAAAGGCCCCCCTACCTTGAAGCCAGTATGGTTGTGGTAATGGAAGATTGGTTTTCACTTTTTGAAATTTGTGGTGATGGAAAATAAGTTCTCACTTTTTGAAATTTTATCATGTAGCAAAGTAAAAATGACAACCAAACCATACAGCAAAATAAATTTCAGTTTTCCCACACTAAGGTGTTTATTGAAGACTTGCATTCTCATCTGTTCCTTAAGGTTTCTTTATTTTCTACAAGTGAAATAAAGATTTAGCCAAACACCAGCTTCTTGTAGTAGTTTTGAAATGAACTCTTGAGCACAGCCTGCACATGCTTTTGTTGCTTTTGTTGTGTTCATTACAGTTATCTCACAGAAGAAATAGTAGCAGGTAATGCATTTCTTTCTGAACAGAATGATGATAGGAGAAGCCCAAGTCATGTTTTTTTCCTAGTGATTTACTTGCTCATATTTTTTTTTGTTTTTTCCTTACTGAAAATTTGCTTTTAAAATTCAGAATGTGTAGTAGCTATTTGGTGAATTGTTTAGGAAGCCATGATACTGCTTAGCGTGACAATATGGATACACTTAATGATTTGGAAAAGGACAACACTACAGAAACAAAGGTACAGGAATAGAGGTTATTTGTTTTCGTGCTAAAAACACAGACAAAATTATTTCTGCCAGAGGAGTATTCAAAAAATAGACAGCTTTATTATCCATCTCCCACTGAATTTCAGTGGGCTTTGTATGGCCTGGCTTTTAGAAAATCCTCCATTTTTCTTTACAAAAGGTTGTTTATTGCCATTGTCTACAGCACAAGCACTTTGGAACCTCTGAGTGGAATGAAGTTTCTTTGTCCAAACAGTCTCAGTAATCATTACACCAGATGTGGGATGAAGGAAAACAGCAGAGTTTTCATTTCTCCCTTTGCCTTTCCCATCGCTAACCTCTAGCAAGCAGCTTTCTGTGGCACAGCTGGTGACAGAGGGCTGGGGTGGTGGCTGGTGGCAGCCTAACCTCAATCTTACCATGTTGGGACATGGCACACTGACTTTCCTAATTCCCAAGCCAGTATCTCTAGTAGACTGTCTGCAGCATCCTCTGCACTTTGTTTCACCATTTTTAGGTTGTGCCTGCATTCCAGCTTCAGTGCGTGCCTACCAGGAGTGTAAAAACACCACTGGTTTCTAGGAAAAGGTTTTTAGGCAGAGGCTGGAAATGAGGCACCCAAATATGACAAAACAAGAGGTGGCTATGCAGAGATCCTGAAGGAAATGAATTTCATCAGGGGTGAACATCTGTTAACTTAAAACTGATATTTTGGTGCGATGCTTTAAGCCATTTTGTGGATTTTCTTTTAATTCCTCTTGACATGAAGGAAAAGCTGTTGGTCTGTAGGCTTTTCCAGGATGGGGGGTATACTGCAGGTGTGTGAAATTTGTACTAGGAAGATCACAGACTAATTCACCTCAGTCATTAACCAAGCACCTTAACTCTGGTTGTACTTGGCAGCTGAATTGTGAGAAATTTGATCAAAGCTGCCCAGCACAGATGGTGGAGATAATTTACTTGTATCTGTCTGTACTTTTCGATGGGCTGCAAGGCTTTAATTTACAATAGAAAACACAGATAACTTTGTAAGTTCCAGAAAAAGGATATTTATACAAAGAAGTTGTAATATGTTTATTTTCCTGTCAACAAGTAGAACAAAGTTAGTAGTGGAAGAGTTTAAATTGCCCTTTAGAAACTTGAAATCTCAAAGAAAAACTTTGAGAATGAAACCTATATTCATCTGGATATATGATGCCACATCTCTGATTTATGAATGCAAAATTAAGTCTATTCATAGAGAGCTTTTAGCTCAGATGGGGACAACTTCTTGTTTTATTTTCATTCTTGCCTTTAGAAGTTACTTTTTTGTGATTATTCCTCTTGCTTTTTCTTTAAAATCAAGTGCTAAAGAACAGATTATGGATTTTCTTCTGAGTTGTTATTTTTGGTTGGAAGCAAAGCCTGAGATTTTAATGCATGGAAATAAAAAAAAATCTATAAACATATAATGTTTCATATAGATGATCGTTAACTGCTAAGATAAAAATTATCAAATCTTCTGTGGGAAGCATAACATGTTCAAATGAATGAAGTCTAAAATGAAAAGGAAACACAAGTAAAGTAAACACAAGATTTTTCAACATTTTTTATTAGGAATAAACACCCCAAAAATTGTCATGGAACTGTCAACACCACATGTGAGTTATGATTTGAATAAATTGTATTTTTGGGGACAGCTGTTTTGTTTTGTTGCTTGAGTTAAATGTTCACTATTAGTGTTCTACCAAAGTTGAAGAGCTCATTATTATTTATGCTTCACCTGTATGTTGTCACCCATTCCTCTCTGTCAAGGAGATGAACAGTTGCAAGGGCTCAGAAAGTTGAACAAACTGTAATTACTGCATTCTATTTCTCAGCCTTTCTGTAATTAATTTGAGCCATAGTTTGGAGCTTCCTGAAGCAAAGCTAGATTAGTTAGTAATTGATGAAACTTTCATCATCTATGTGGGTGGACTTCTTGGAGACCAGCTTTCTGGATCTTTTGATGTTTTGTTTTGAATTTCACTTTCAATCTATTTTTTGTGATGCATGATCTCTGTCCCTAACTCCACACATCCAGTCATTTTCCTTCGCCCACTCATTCCTATGGTCAACAGACATCTTTTTACCTTGGATTTCTTGTACCCTTTTCCCTGTTGTTGGCTTTTGGTTTTGTTTTGGCTTTTTTAATACTAGTATTTCCAGGTATTGCTTAGAAGCTTTCTCTCACCCATTGTTATCTTCTAAAATGTCACTGAGACCATCTGCTCCAAACTGACTCTGCTGAGCAATTCTAGTTCTCTAAGATCATTTGCACAGACATTATTTTTCCAGACAGATTGTCTTCAGCAAAGACTCAGTAGCAGAAAAAGCATAAAAGTCTGGCAAAAGTGGCAATTAAATCCTTTTAAAATAAATGAACCACATATTTTCATGAATTTTAGTACGTCTTTGTCATAGCTGCCCAAGCTGAACATTCGTCTACGTGGATATTAAGCAGTGGCTAAGAGTCGGATTCAGGGACCAACTTCTGTTGCATGGATAATCATATTCCTATTTAGAGAACAGACATGTACATGCCATACTCTCTTGAGGCTTTCAGCACAGGCCTAACCTCAAACCCTTCTTTAAAAGGCTTAATTTTTCTTTTCTTAAATGTATATTTTACCTGTAAGCTATTTCTCTTGGTCTATTTTGGATTGTGCCCTCATTAAGTAAGTGTAGGAGACTACGATCACTGGTCATCTCAATAGTTTTCACTTCCCTGTCAGGTACCATCTTGCTTAACAGCTCCTCTGGTCCTTATGTTTGGGAGCATAAATCAAAGAAAACCCAAACTGCTTGAAGAAGTAATTACACCTTTCCTTCTCCTGTGCTCATTGCCTGCAGCCCTGCTGGCCTGCAGGCAGTGGATGCTGAAAACTACACTCTTTACTATCTGCATTTTCATGTCACTAAATTAGCACACGTTCACCCTGACACTTGGCAGTATAACGCTTGCATGGATAAAAGTGTATTGGAAAGATTCTTCCTTCAACTTGAAGTTTATATAGCTAGAAGCTGTGGAATAGGCTCCCAGTTTCCAAATGTCTTTTAACTTTGAAAGGTCCATGCAGTTTCACATGGTGATGGCACAAAATATTTTATCCTTGGTCATAATTCCTGTGCCTGGTAACTGCTAAGCTTCCTGTGCTCACATATCTTAGATATAGAAGGAGTCCCTGCTGTAGCCCTCTCTCTTCAATAACAACATCCAACTTAACATGCATCAGATCATCTGCCTATAAATAATTCTGCCATTGTAATAAAATATTTTTATAGTATAATGTTGATGTGACCTCAACACCGACAGTATAAAACAATGAAAATGGTCAGGGAAGTATTTTTAAGTAGGGAAAATGATCTTGAAGTCATCTAAGATAAATGTATGCCAAGCTCTTTAATCTAGAACCCCCACACAGAAACACTGCTGCTGCTTGGCTTCATCATGCTTGGCTTTGCTGTGGTAACTCATCCATCCATCTTTCCATCACTGTACTAAAATGGCCTAGATGTGTTTTATGAAAATCCTCTTTGAGACAGTCATGGCTGATTACCAGATCAGCCCAAAGTGGATCATAGCTGTGCTCTCTGAACTCATTTACCATGGTTTCTGCTTTGCTCATACCTATGCTGCTCATTATCAAAACAAACCAATCAAAATTTGCTTTTATGAGCTGTCATAAGATGATCAACAGCAATGCTAATGGACAGACACACTGTTAGAGAGCTTCTAGAATCCTGGAGTGACTTTGATCCTGTAGCTGTAGTGGGCCAACTCAGCAGGGGATTTTTCATCTCAATTTCTATGGCATTTCCTCATAGCATTTCACTCTATTCTTTCCATTCTGTACATTCATTATGCATGCTGTCCTGTATTCTTGGTACACAAACAATATAAGCTTTATATTATTCTATATTTTCTAGTTCTTGCTTTTATTCATATAGGTCTGTTTATTCCTTGTCCTAAATAAAATTGTCAAATGACACTGCTTCACTTTCTTTCAACTGTGGCCTTTTAAATTATGCATCCAATTTCTTTCCTTGGAAATTTCTTCTCAAGCCTTTTTAATCCCATTTCTGTTCCTCTAAATGTAGGTACTGTCTTTGAGCCTGCTCCAGAGCCCACTTAAAGCATATATGCTCACTTCACAGCTTCAGAAAGATAGGTTTAAGGGAGACTCGGAGTTGTGCCAAAGGGTGCTTGTGTGTTTTGTTCTCTTGTAACATGAAATTTAATTATTGCAATGTTCTGCTTCCAGCTCTTCAGCACACTACTGCTCATGCATCTGCTGGGATGAATGATTAAAGATGAAAGCAATGTAAATCTTGGACTCAGGATTCTGTTTACTTCCACAGCAAGGAAATGAGTTCTTGCAACTTCCTCTGACATACTGGTCTCTTGGCATGGCACCATCCTGTGCAGCCCCCAGGGAAAGAAATATCTCCTTTAAAGTTAGTACTTCATTGACCTCACAGTGAAAGCCAATTACATGTTGTAAAATAATTGTAGTCATTTAATGGTTGTTTAAAAATGTAGTCAGAAATCCATTTGGAACTGGGATTTTTAAACTAATTTTATATCTTTTTTTTAAGCACTGTTGTAGTTTTCACTGGTAAAGCTAGTATTGTTGTTTATTTGCCTTCTGTTAGACTAGCCAGAATTTATGGGGGAAACTTAGTCTCTTATACTGGACTACCTGATGAAATTGAAAAAAATTGTAGGTTTTTTTTGATCCATTGTATCTGTGACATTGCTTGTGTATGGGAAACCCTTAATATTGTGTGACATGTCAGTAAATAAATAGGATACAAAAATCAAAATGGCCTTTATGACACAGACTAAAAACTGATTAAATGCTAGGTTCTTAAGTATAATTACAAACTGGGAATCATTGCTGGAGTTGATTTGATTCTGCAGATGTTCCAAAGGACTGGGGCCAAGAAATTATCTCTGTAAAATCTTGCTAATCCAGCATATCAATATAAACTCGTTACTAATAAAGTGAGTAGGTTAAAGAAGAAAGCCATAAAGTATAAAAGAGATTAGTGCTGAGTGATTGTTTGGAAAGCTCCAGGCAGGTAAATTATGTCTATTTTGACCAAGTAGAGTCATAAATATCTAGGTACAAAGATTGTTGGCCATGCAGGATACAATAACCTGTCCTGAAGAAGGCTCTGGGAGATGAGAGAACTGAGAGTCAGCATCAGCATTGCTGCACATCAGGGAGACTCGGCAGCATGGAGGCTGAATGAAATCCTCAGCTGGTGAAAGACTGGGTACCCAGTAAGAATAGAATTGTGATGTAACATCCATTTAACACTGACCTGACCTCTGCTGAAAAAAAATATCTAATGCAGCTACAGTTCATAATTCAAGGAGTAAAAAGATTTATGGGAATAGTTGAAGGGATGGAAAATATTCAAGGAAGACATTCAAGGAAGTGTTAACTCTATGTCTTTATCATCACAGTCTTAAAACTCATCTGGAGAAAATAATAGTTCAGCAGTTCCATGAAAAAATTCATAATAAGAACAAAACCTAGAAGTCAGTGTAGGACTGATCAGCATTTTAAAGAGAGGCAGAGATATAACTTTTTAGAAATGACTGTAAGCAGTCATTGAGACATTTCCCCAGTGGCTGTAATAGATCAGTCTTGATTATTAATTCAATGTTTGTATGTTAAGGAAAAAAAGGACTACAGACCAGATGCAAAAATTAATGCCAGTAAGCCCTACAGTTAACATAAAGTACTAGGTTAGAAATCCCAGTGGTCCTGTCTAGTCTTAAACTTCTGTAGTCATCAACACGATTATTTTTCTTTAAATTGCTGCTTTTGGTGGAGTTTTCTCTTCTTGGTGTTTAGATTTTACTTTTTAAACCAGCCTTTCCTAAATTAATCCTTTAAATTTTTTAAATTATTTTTTAACATCACACAGACAAAGTCATCAAAGCTTGTTATTATAAGGTCTACAAGGTGTAGACAGTGGATGCTCCCTTGTTGGCAATGTCCCTTTAATGGCACCAGCTTGCAGAGCAGTACTGGGAGGTGGCAGTTGGGGCTGTCAGATTATGCACAGAGAATGATCCAGTCACACCCCTCACCCAGACCTGTGCTATGATCCTCATTTCTGAATGCGTGCAGGGTCTTGCCTTGCTGGTTAGAGGGAGCCAGGAGGGCTGCTCCATCGCCTTTGGTATTGGTGCTCCTCTTTCTATGGACTGGCACCAAAATAAAAAGAGGTGTGTCAACCCAGGGAAGACCTCTGGGAAAAGAAAAAACTATATACAGGAATTTAAATTAGAGAAAATGCCTTTCCCCTACTTTTATCTTCCTTTTGTTTCTGATACCAAGGAACAGCTGTGGATGGAAACCAGCAGGGCCTCCACTAGCTGTCAAGCAGTCATCAGTAGGTGTAACAGATCCAGGAGCTCACAGGCCCCAAGTTACCTGGAAATGCTTTAATACTGGAAAGATTTTGCAAGGAGAGGTGTTGCTGACTATTGATGAAAACAATCAACTTGGTTTAAAGAAATAATACATAAAGTTGTTCTTAATAACTGCCTCTTCTTAGAACAAGCATCAAAAAGATGAATTCTACCAACACTAATACTAATCTCTTAATGAGACTGCAAAGTTGTTTTCCTTCTCTACTGTGCCATTTCTCATGGTTTACCTTTCCTTCATGCTTGATTTTTTTCCAACATCAGTCATTCATTTACAACACTTCTGTTGGTGTAACTGGGCTTTGGATTAGGCTTCAAGTTGCCATTTCCTTTCTGTTTGAATAGGGATTTCTTTTATCCAGAGGAAGGAAATCAATAATTTGTCATGACAAACCAATGCTCATTTGGATTCACAATGATGCAGTCAGCTCTTCTGTTGTATTCTAAAGCACTTTAGGATAATGGAAGAAGAGCCTTGTTTGTGATTTTTGATGTTTTCCTTTGTTTTCCCTGATTTATTTAACATCTGTACTCCATTTGACCATTTGCAGGGCAGATTACAGTAAATCTATAATTTTGTTTGTTTTAAAGAAGATTGTGCTTTCTGTGTCCCAAGTCTTTCCCAGGAGATCATTCAGGGATCCATCAAAGGATTAACCTTTGGTATGACAAATTCACAGATGTATCTGCGAGAAAAAAGCTAAACTATACTTTGCCATAAACTTGCATAATCTGTACTGTTCCTTTCCAATCGTAGCAGATGGCAGATTACTTACAGAAGTGAGCTCCCATTCTTTTTATGTGCTGCTACCTCTGCAATCCCACCTGTGCACGAAACATTCTCCATCCTTGGCTCTCTCAGCACAGGGAAGGCCCAGGTACTTTCCTGCCAGTCATCCCCTGCAAACTGTTTGGGGATTGCTCAGGGAGCCTGGACACCTTTGTGTTCCTGAGCACCCTGGCAGTATAGACTGGGAGTCAGTGAGGAGCCCTGGGCCTGAGGTTTTCCTCTGGCTCTGCGCTATCGCTGCTTGACCACCTCCCTGTCCCTTTGCTTTTGTAAAAAGAGGGATAAAGGACAGGTTGCTGACGGCCCCGTGAGCAGCTGGTGCAGGGTCCTGGCTAGAACGGGAGGTTTGGGGGGAACTCCAGATATTTTGTGTTCGCCGGGTCGAAGAGAGAAGCTGGGTGCCAGTCCCGGTGGTGAGGGTCTTGCCAAAGTCTTTCGTTCTCCAGTCCCTACAGGCACCCGCGTATAGGCTCCAGCATCGGAGTGTCTGCCTCCCCTCGGCGACCTTCCCCCTGAGCAGGGACAGCCGGAGGGCTCTGGGCTCGGCTCGGCTGGCGCTGGGAGGGGGCTGCTGCGCGCTGCGCGGGTGCAATCGGGGGGTGCGGCTTTGCAGGGGCAGGACTGTGGAAGGTGGGAGTGAAGCGTGGGTGGGGTGCTGGGGAGGCGTGCGGAGCGTTCCGGGAGCCGCGAGCTGGGAGGGAAGGAGGGAGGGAAGGGGGGCCGAGGCGATCCTCCCCCCCCCATGATTGGCAGCGCGGCTCGTCCCCCCCCTCCCCGCTCGGCTGGTGCTGCCCCTCGGCCGCCGTGGAACACGCATCCGCACCGCCCGGCCGGTGCTCTCCGCGCTGCTCTCCTCTTGCCTCTGCCGCTCTCATTTGTTTTAATTTTTTTTTTCGCCCTCCTCCCCTCCCATCTTTTGGGCGCTTCCCCTCTCGCCCGCCCGCCCGGCGGGCTGCCTCCGCGGGCGCGCAGCGCGGGGCCATGCCGCCGGGGCCGCCGCTGCTTCGGGGCTCCCTCCTCCTCCTCCTCCTCTTTCTCCTGCACTTCCTCGGAGCCCCGGCCCGCGGAGCCGTCTACACCAACCATTTCTTGGTGGAGCTGCACGACGGGGGCCAGGCGGAGGCCGAGCGGGTAGCGGCGGAGCACGGCTTCGGTGGCGTGCGGAAGGTAAGCCCCCCGCGCGGGGTCGGAGCTCCGCGGTGCCCTTGGCGTTGGGCTCAGGTGTCGTGCCGGCGGCGCGGGGGTGGCCCCGGCGCGGTTCTGGCCGCCGCTCACCTGCGGGAAGGGACGGGGCGGAGCGCGTCCCGCTGTGCCCGCGTTAATCCCCGCTTCTCCGGGGGCTCTGAGGAATAGCGGTGCCAAGAGCAATTGCAAGTGCTCCTCGGCATTGGCCCGGCAGGGTGGTTGTCTTGGAGGGAGAGCGGAGTTTCCCACATGGTAACTCGGTGCCTTTTGACTTACTATGTAAACATCCTGCCGTGGAGGAGCTCCCACCCTGCGGGGCTGGGGCTGCCGCCTAGGGCTTCCCGAGCGCACCTGGAACGGCTCGGAGCACCTACGGGAAAAGGAGAGACTCATCTCCATGGAGAAGCCTGCACACAATTTGAATAGAAGATTTCATCGGGGTTTTGACACTCAATTTTTTATTTTGGTGGGCTTCTTAATACCCCTATTATTCTCCTAGAGAAATAGATGACCCCATGATAAGCAATGAATGCTTTTCACTAATAAATGTAAGTTGGGAAACTTCAAATGCCATTGGAGGCTGTTTTCGCTCCTGGGGTCCTAGGAAATCAAGCGTAGCCAGAGTAGTGGGTCCCCTCCTGGCTCCTAGAGTGTCCCCCTCTGCTAGAAATCTCTCCCATTCAAGTAATAATTAGACCTCTAAATATTTTAGAGTACAGTAAGACCTGGGGTGAAAACAGGGAGAGGTTAATAGAGTGCCCTGGTCAATACAGTTCCTGGCACACTTGCTTAGAGGGGTGCGAAAGGAAAGCAGGCTGTGAGTGTTGCTGCTGCTTGTTTGATTATTTTTTTCTTTTCCTGGCAGTTATGCAATGATAGCCTGGTCCCATATCCAAGGAAATTAATGATAATAGCACCCTGAACTTGAATGCGTGAAATGGCTTTAAACCTCGATTTAAAAATAAAAAATTAAAAAAAGCATATCAAGTGAGACTCCCTCCCTCAGGTTGCCTCATTTCAACTCCAGTGGGAGCTTGTTAGAGAAATGAGGACAAGATCATTGTTGCTGTGACCACAGCTAATTCCTGCTCTGATAAGATGCTTTTGTTTTAGGCACACAGCCTTGTCGTGATAGTGACAGATAGCTGCTGATACATTTGGGAAAGGATTCATTGTGTGCATTAGGTTTTGTTATATGAGACTTAGATACAGCGTTTTGGTCAACAGTTTTCCTCTTCTAGTCTCCTCCTGATTGTGCTCCCTTCCTCCTCTCCTGGGGTTATCTGACTGATAAGGCCTTATGAGGATAGAAGGGGACGTTCCTGCATAGATCAATTTCTCATGACTTTTGCTAGATGCTTTCAAATGATCCTGTGAGAGGATTTTGTAGGATGGAGAAATGCAGCTTCTGGACTGTTCAAATCCTCTCCCCTCTACCAAGCTTCTCCCCAGGATGCCTCGGCCCCATTAGGAGACATACAGCTTCTTCATGGAAATCAGCCTTGTAGTTCACCTGAGGAGAGAGCTGGAGGGAAGTCCCTCAGGTGTGCAAGAGGAGAGAGAGTACCTGCTTTCCAGGCTATGGGGGAGGCTGTGGACACGGGTGTCTCTAGGAATGAAGCCCAGCAGAGCCATGGTGTGATGTGTGTGCGCTCATGGCGTGGGGCAGTGGGTCCTGTACTCAGCACGCACTGCCTGAACTTTTCTGGGTTATACTATCCCAATCCCTGAAAAGCCAGTACGCTTGCCCCCCCTCCTCCTCCCCAGCTGTAATAGGAAATAGCACTTTGCTTTCTGCAAGGCAGTAATTTTAGGGAAGAGGAAAAGTTGGTAGGGTTTGACGCTTTACTGGGTGTGTTGGATAATCAGCGAGAGGTTGATAGCAATCTCTATTCTTAACGGGGTTTGGGTGGTGATAATTGGCCGCCAATAGAAGCATGTGCCATTTGTGCCAGTGGCTCTTCAGTACTGCTGAAGAGTCTCCTCTCTGTTTTGCTATCGTCAGGCTTGTCTAGCAGCCTACAGTCTGCAGACTCAGCTTTCATGGCGATATCGACAGTGCAGGAAGTTGAATGTGGCCGTGTAGAGAAGCACAGAGCTGTTAGTGGGAAGCTCTCGAGGGAAACTACTATGTGTAGATATGCTGTCTAATGAAATATTCAAAAAATATCAGCACATCCCCCACTCCCAAATTACATCACAAAGAGAAGAGGTCTTTTAGCTACTTCAATGACACATGCTGTTTGGGTGATAAATTGAGTTATTCACTTAAAACAAATCCAGTTAACTTTGCCCATATTGGAGAAGAGCCATGGTCTGAAAATAATCACCTTTATTTCAGTGCAGCGTAGGAACACAAGAGCAGATTCCTCCTTTTTTATTGTGTGTGAATTTAAGATGCATATGAGAAAGATTCCTTTTATGCCTTTAGGGTATCACAGATCTCTTTTAACATGACTTTATGGGAGCTGTTTTTTTAAATTATGTATTTTTAGTGCACATTTATTTTTTTTTTCCCAATAACAAGCAATCTCTGAGCAAGTGCATATTACGTTTACTTAACAGCAGATTTCTGTAGAAATGCATGAGAAAGCATTGCCTTCGAGATTAATGTTATGGACTGCATGATGCACTTTCTAATTGATTCTTTGGCCATGCTTCCCACCATCATTCTGAAACCACTACCAGATGTCAGGTAGGCTAAATGTGTACTTTAAATTCAGTGCTTGATGAATTGATTAAGAAGGGCTTGGTGCTTACATAAACAGGTGCTTTTGTTTAGGTCTAGGATCCTAACGTGTCAAAAAGAGTAGTCAGTTTTTCTTTAATCTTCCCTGAATTAATCCTGAATACAGACATCTTTGTAATGCTGATTGTGCTCTTTGATTTTTATTTTTAATATTTGCAATTTTTCAGTCCATTTTTACCTGCTAAAATTGATTCTATGTATTCCTGGTGAAACAGATGCTGTGATAAAACATACTTTTTTCTTAAACTGGTTAGTCTTACCATCTTTGAGCATTCAGGAGTTGTGAGAATGTCCCCCTAATATTGTAAGCACTGCAAAAAGAATAAGTTTTTGGTTGTGATTGGGTTTTTTCCCCCCATTTGATTTATTTGCCTCTTGGCACGGTTGTCACCAGAATACATTTCTTAATGCAGGCTGAAAAGAAGCTGCTTTCTGACCTTGCCTTGCAATTTTCAATTAATTTCTAACAAGGAGAGTTGGAAGATGCATTTGGAAAGGTCTTCTATTTGGAGAGCAGAGTTTAGGCATCTCTTTCCATTTCATCAACAACAGTGAGACTGAGACAGTCCACAAAATGCCACCATAACTAAAAGGCTAAATATTTTGCTTCTAGTAGCAATGAGGTGAAGGGTTTTAATCAGTTAGCATTCAGTGGCCCCAGATTTTAAAATAAGAACCAAACATGGATTTGAAAACATGGAGAATTTTATGTCTATGTTGTCTAAAGCTGGTCTATTTTTGCCTTGTATCACCTGATCCCTTATCCCTCTAAATCTTGCAAAACTCAGTCTTACCTCTCACAGCTGTGACTTCCTTGCTTCCTGTTTTTTTGCTTAGGAGGCTGCTGGTTGAGGACCAGGCTTTGTGGAACCAACCAGTAATTTGATGAAACACTGCAAGCATTCAGGTTTTCTTGTTTTTTGTTTTTTTTTTTTTTTTTCTTTACATTGCATCAATACAGACTTATCAAAAGCAAAACTTAAAAGATAAAGAAGCTATATTTCTTACTGCAGCAACCCACTTGCCTGCATTTAGGTAAGGAGCCTGTGAGGTGGGAGTTGATGTGGTGTAGAAGGCAGACCAAGAGGCAGAATAAGAATTCACAGCCTCAAGAGCTGGGGCTTCTGTCAGGGATCCTGAACATTTCATCCTGGGATGCACATACTAAAACCTTAAAATGCCCTCCTTTGCAGATCAACCTCTAAATCTGGAAAATAGGTGTTTGTTTGCTTTTTTTTTTTTTTTTTAATACTTTGTGTTTTGCTTTGGATGCATAAACAGCTCTAGGAGCAAATACTAGCTAACCTGGAACAAACTAACAAACAAAAAAATTCCTGTTACTTAAATGTAATCAATTATGCACATGAAAGATGTAAATTATCAAGAAGGTCTGTAAACCACAGGCTCAAGCACATTCCTAACTCTAACAGTCCCACATCCTTAATAGTCTGAGTCTGTTTGCTGGTGGTGAGTGTTCTGTTTGAGCTATAAAATAATTACCTTGTCAAATTTTACACTTGTTTGAGTGTAAAACAATAAGGTTAGTCTCCCCTACTGTAGATCCCCACTGTAATTGCTTCATTTCTGTTTTGAATATGTGGTGTAGTTATTTCTTGGCAAAACGTGCATATTAAACCTAACCTTTACAGATTTTTGTTTTGTTTCCTGAACTACAGCTCAGTAAACAGAGATTTATGGAATTCTGGCTGTTTATAAAGCTGCCTGCATTTATAATTTTATTTATGCTATATTGTTTGGACCCATTTGCAAAACAGAACATGTAGTATAGACCCAGGAACTGCATCACAAGTGCAGTTTTTTTCACTTTTTATTTTGGATGCTGCAGCCCAATGCGGAACGTGCAATTATTGGTTTTCATTTACATTATATTTAGTTTTGCCAGTGTCAAGGAGAAAACGTGTAAGAAGTGGACAGCATTCTCTGAATGCTGACAGCATTCTCTGAATGCTGTGATGCCAGCACACCAGAACAAGCTGTGTACTGGTCTATCTCCTGCCGTCTAGCCCAGAGTGCCTGTCAGTCTGGGGTCTCCTTCCTTCTGCCCAGGTAGCTTTCTTGAAGATGACACTTTCAGACTATTCCTGGGCTCTACAACATACAGATACACGAATTGCCTCTGTGTTTTTGACCTTTGGGATCCCACATGCTGTAGCTCTGTCTGTGGTCCTGCTTGAAACTCTCATTCCTCTAGGTAGGCTTTTCAGATGCTGCTAGCAGCCTGAGGGCCATTACTGAGAGGCAATATGGACATCTGCAGCTGTAAACACACCCAGAATTGAATCTGTCCCCTGACCTCCCTCTGCAGAGCTGTGCAGCAAGGGGATAACTGTTCTTTTTTTTTGGGGGGGTTTTTTTTTTTGCATCAGGCCAGATGGACAGATCCCGTTGTCATGCCTAACCAGACCCAGATGGTTTAGGGTACTGCAAATGAGGGAGGGCAATTTGTTTGTAGTTTGGGAGCTCAAATCCAGATTGAAGTCCTAGACCAAAAGAAATGATCAATTCACTCCCAGCTTGAAATGCTTTTTCCTTCTGAGATTCTGTGGCATCCTTGGCATTTGTTTATTAGAAGGCAAATGGCCTCAGAGACTGAGTTTGCTGCTTGTCTTCTTCAGAAAATGACAGAGGTGTTTGAATTTTTTTTATCTTTTTGAAAATCCAACTGTTGTGTGAAGGTGAAAGCTAGCCTTCTATCCTCTTCACAAAACATGCCAGGTGACAAGATTTAAGACCCTACCAATTCTTAGGAAAACTCTTACTGCTGTAACTATACTGATGTGGTTAAAGTGGGGAAACAAACCCAATTGCAGTGCTGTTACTGTCAGTGTAGGAGAACCGACATGTTTAACTCATTCCAAGTCAGAACAATACTAGCAGACATTTAATTTCCACTGAAACTTTTAACAGTAAGACCATGTTGATTTCAAAAAACAAACAAACAAACAAAACCAAGCAAAACCAACAACAACATAAGAGCTTCTAGACTCCCTGGAATTGTTATGCTGGTAATAGTTACTGCTTAGTGTAGCTAAATAAAGTTTGCATATGACCCTTAACCTCATCCATCGATGGAGCTGTTTGATTAAAATTGACACATACAACTCAAGTTTCAAATGCTTGTAATAAAGCAGTTGAAAAGTAGTTGCCAAAACATAGGTAGAATTTATCTGGTAGGTAGTTTCCATTAGTAAGTTCTGAGAAATGTCCATGCTCACACAATATTCTGTGAGCTGGAAATCAAGCCAAGTTGTGAAAATGAATGATAAATTCTGCCAGTTCTTATTAAAATATTATAGCTGGGAAACCCTTTTGTGCCGTTCCAGTCCACAGAATGGATGGGTAGTTTCTGTGTGAGCCGTAGTAGCAAATTCAGTGCTGTTAATAGATGTAAAATTTACCTTTGTCCTGCCAGAAACCTTGTTCTTCTTTTTTTTTTTTTTCCTTTCAACTTTTTTAGATAATTAAATGGGTCAGGTCTCTACAGGATGCTGCTGCATGGTGGCTATAAATATTGCAGTGAGCAGCCCAACACTTCATCCATCCATGGCCTCTGGCAGGAGGAAGCTGAACTGCTGAAGTATTTGTCAAAGTCTAGTGTGTTGCTCTTGTAAATCAAACTCTGCATTTAACTCTCATAAGTTCATTGAAAAAGCAAACCCTATGCTACTGAAATGGAGATTTAATTTCAGCTCAGCAGGCTCAGGCCATGTTTTGTGACAGAAAGCAGCATCCCAGAGAGAGCTGAATTCGGTGTGTACTGTGTGAAATTCTGAGTGGCCATGACACACAGTTTATCATGCAGTGTGAAATACAATTTGGTCATAGATTTATGACAGTAGCTCAGCAGTGAAACTCAGCTGTGCTGGCTGTGTTCAGCAAGTAGCAGGAGCTTGGACTTAAAAAAGAAATTATGAGCTTGGCCACTCTCTCCATTTATACACTGTGATTATAAATAAATAAATTGGGTAGTAATAGCTCTTTCACAAGGAGTGAACTGGGACATTGTCCTGTATTACCTACCTTCTCAAACAAAACTTCTGTGGAAATGTTACATTCTTAACTACTTTGTCCACAGAAAGCAAATAGTAATAGTGACCTCAGTGTTTACATCAAACCAGTTGGCACATGTATCCCAGATACTCATGACTGAACTAGATTATTTGCTTACCAGATGAATAAGATGATAATATGTCAGAGCAGCTTTCTCCAAAGAACCAATCTGTGAAAGCCTGAAACCCAGCAAATATATATTTAAATATTATTATTATTATTATTATTAAGTAGAGAAATTTGCTGTTTCAGATGATTTTTGGATACAAAACTAGAGCCAAAGAGGTAAATCTCTTCCATGTATGGGTAGTAAAAGAGGTGGAATACAGCCTTCCCTTTCCTGATGACAAAGGATCCTTCTTTCTACCTACTCATTCTTTATGAAAAGCCAGTGAAACGGAGGAGTGTGATTCTGAAATCTGCTCTGTGGGTGAGTACTGTCTCTGTCACCTACTGTGCAACACCAAAGGCAGCAAAAGCTTCTTTTTAAGGCTTTTAGCTGCAGCCAAATATGGTGAATTAGCTATAACCATGACTGTTGGATTCCCATCAGTCCCATGGGGACTTTATGCCTCCCTGTATTGATTAATTTTAGAACAGTGTTTCAACTGAACTTAGCTGTTTAGAAGTTACTTAGAGCCAGTTATAAAGTGGAACTCTCAGTTCAGAGTTTGGGTGAAGTATCAAAAATCAGAACTGGAACACATTTGCAGATTTGGAAGAATTGGCTGCTAACATTGATGGAATGATGGTTGTGGGTTATGGCATCATCATTTTGACAGCATTTCCATCTTTAATTTTTTATATTGCCATTTAAACCCCCAAACTTCATAGGCAAATGTACTTTTCATCTCTTTACTGTAAAACCACTCAATTTCTCCTGCGATTAAGATATAGTTCAGAATAGAACCACAACAGAAAAGCAAGTGGATATTTTTCTTTCTTTTGATGAAGATTAAAACACTCAGTGTGATTCTGTAAAATCCCTTTTCCCCCCTTCTAACTGAACATATATTATTCATGTTAAATATACTATATCTTGCTAGAGAAACCAGTTTTTCAGGCTCTGAAGGCTGAAATGCTGAGTGATTAATTAAAATTTTCCTTTCCTACATTTTCCTTGCTTGACTAATCTCATTGGAGCAAGATAACATATAAGCACGTGCTGGACTGAAAACAAATTCTGCCAGCAATAGACTTCCATCATTTATTAATTAGCAATAGAAGACTTATTTCACAGATGCCTGAAAGGTCAGTGGGGGAGACTGTGGGAGGAAGGGTAAGAGGTGGTGTTGGGTGTTCGTTTTTGCTTTCCTTCCTCATCATTATTGCTAGGTTTAAGTCATCCTTTTTCTTCTGTCTACCACAGAGCTCTTGACCCCACTCAGAGCAGCTGCTCCTTGTTGTGAAGTGACCATTATGCTGTTTTGTCAAGAGTCAACAGGAGCTCTCTCCAGGTTGTGGTGGCACGAGTCAAGGATTTGCCTCTGACCTGATCTTGTGGTAGTGAGGGTAGTGTTTGTGACTTCCTCCTAGCAGAATCAAGAAATGTTACAAAAATAAGGAAAACAGCAGTGTTCCAAAATGTTTTATTTTCCTTGGCTCTGCTGAAAATGTTTTTCTTGAAGCTTCCTTCCCCTGCTTTTCTCAAGCATACTACCTTATGTTTAAAAAAAAAAAAAAAAAAAGAGAAACAATGTGACCCTTCTGTCCTTCTGTCCTTTAACGTTGCAGTTTTGTTTCTAATTGTTACCCATGGGCTTCTCTCCCATAAAGCACATATTTTTCTGCAGGAACTGACTGCTTCTCTGGCAACTGGAAGACTTTTTCAGTGTGGTTGGTATAATATCCGAAACCTCTCTGTGAAGCACTTTCTGTCTATCAGCTCTTGCTTGGCAGCCTAGCATTAAACAGACACGGAGTAAAAAGGAAAGAGTAAAGGTTTAGAATTGCAAGAGAGGTCAGATCTTAAAGTGTCAGTAAGAGCTACCATCTTTGCATTAGAGTAATTCACATCTTCTGTGCCTTCTTGAGTAACTCTTGTCAGTAGCCAACTAATTTCGCTCTGAGTTGCTCTTATCACTCTACCTCATTCAAGCTTGAGATCCTGACTCGGCTTTTAGATGCTGCATGAGCTAAGCACTTGCAGACATTTTTATATAGCCACTTTCTTATGTTAACCTAGACTTAAAAAGAATGCCCAAGTGCCTTACTGAAAACCAGGATCTCCCTGTCGGTGAGGTTTAAGAACTGGTATTTTGTGTCTGGGGCACGCTGCATCTGAATGTTGCTTTTTAAACAGCAAACTTTAGCTCATGGCTTTTATGTTCTGTGTTCCTGAAGCTGATGTGACACCAGGCTCCTGTGTGACAATAGCAGTCAACCTGTTTGGCTGCGTGCTTAAAAGGAGAGATGGGCTGTAAATCAGTAGTGAGGCAAAGTGGCCTTTTGTAAGCAGTGCTAATTGCTGTCAGCAATATTGATCTAGCTCAGAAGCATACCATGGCCATTTAAATTTGCAGACTCTAACTGAATCAATGTGTTTCTTATGAGTTTTCTCTAAGGAAGATATACTGATAGGAAGAAGAGATTTCCATCTTATATTGCTTAAATATATTACAACATTTAACAAATATTTGTTGTTAAAGAGGTGCCTGATTTCTCACATGTAATTTCTCACTACATATGTAATATTTATTACATGTGTAGATATACCCATTAATATATGTTTGCAATGGCACTTGGCATTTTACAGTTAAGAGTTTCATATCAAAGTCTATAATGCTGTGCAAACATTAATTAAATAAATCCTATCAATAAATAAAATAACTAAACTAGTACTCATAGGAGTATGGCATTTTACATGGGAGGCAACTGAAACAAGAATGATACAGCTCTAATTGCTCAAGATTCTCCTAATGTAAGAAGATACTGAAACTCATGTCTTTGGAAATTTAGTTCTGGCTCTGTTCTAGAGCAGAGTTGCTATCATGTGAAGCAAGAGCAGAGAGGGAAATAGGAAAAGAAATGGTCATGGGTTGAATGATCTTGGAGAGAAGGTCGTTTGAGGTGTGAAAACTTATACAGAATATTAACATCTTGAGAGAGGCTTTGAAAACACAGCAGAACATCAAGAAAGTGACAGGATACCCTGAGGAGCTCCAAGGCTGCAAGCAGGAGACTTGCAGCCAAAATTTTATTCACCTTTGTTAATAAAATGTAAAACTGACAAAGCCACTTCTGGATTACCATCCCTTTCCTCCCTTTATTCTTGCAGCATGACTGACTCAGACTAAATGAGTTATGGTTAATTAACTGGGTCAAGTACTGACCAGTTGTCTCTAAAGAATGTCTGGAGTCTGATTTCTGTTTGTGGTCTTTTCTCAGTTTTGTTTGTTTAGGTTTGGGTGTGTGTGTTTATTTATTTTATTTTGTTGTGTTTCTTTGTTATTGTTTTGGTTTTAGGGGATGGAGGCATTTTTGTTTTGTTTTAATGGAATGGTAAAATTCTCCCAGTTTGTGTAAAAAAAAAAAAAATGTGTTACACATACCTGCTTTAAGAAAATGTAATTGATTCACCTTCTCATGAAATCATATTTACTTAATTATTCTAAATGATGTGCATGTTTATCTGTTGTTTGTGTGGTTGTTATGGAGTTGTGTAGCTGAATGATTGGAGAGGTTGTCTCCTTTTCCCAGTGGTCGTTTGTTGCTGCTAAAAATGACAACACAGTTGGTAGATGCTCCCAGTGACTTTTTTAGTGCTGAACTTCAGAATTTTTTCTGGTGCCCAGGGCTTGACTGAGGTGCACTTCTTGCACACACATCCACAGCCACCCCATTTATGTAAGAGGACATAATGATGATTGCTCAGCCTTCACTTCAGCCTGTCAGCCAAACAATAATAATCACCTACTCCAGGTAATGACAATCTGGATTAACTCAGTCCAATTTGAGGGCTAGTGTATAAGCAACATTCTCCTTGAAATCTGGGAAGTATTCTGCTTTCCACAGGGCATGTGGTAGAATTGATAATGATGTTTACAGTTACTGGGGAGTAACAGATAAAACTCTCTAAACTGCACAGATCCATTGCCATAAACTAGAATAACCATTTTTAAAGCATCAAATGACTTCTCCAATTCAGTGATAAAACTATCAGCAAATCCAGAGTATTGTCGCTGATGACTTGTATGACTTTATGTGCTTGCAGGATGGAGCTCTTCAGTGCCAAACCTAACAGTGATACAGATACAGTAAAACCTTACACCTGTGTGATTCATTCAATTGCAGGTCAAATTCCAAATATCACAAACTTGTAACCAAACCAATGGAACAGTGTTTTGTAAGTGCTTGGAAGCTCTGGGTGGGGTAGTCTAACAACAAAACTGATGAGAAAATGAGAGGAGCCATTTAAGATCAGAATTGATCTACCTGAGCAGCAGTGCCTCTCTTACAGACTTCAGAGTGAAAGAGCACCTGGGGCTCAGCTCTGCTTGTATTTTAACATGGCCACCTCAGATAAGTGAGATGAATCATGCTTTGAAAGGGCCTCTTTTGCTATGAATTGTGCAGGGCATTCAGTTGAATTGCACATGGACAGATTGGACATGTAAGGGTAATCTCAGTCCACAACCGGTTAAGTTTCTTTCATTTACTTCCAGGTTTTTATTAAACACCTCATGTCCAGCCATTGAGGAGACTGTTTAACCTTGTTCTTGCTGCATGCAAGAGGGACTAGGGAAAAAGCTTTGTTTTATCCTTTTGGATAAAATGAAATCCAAAGGGATATATTCTACAAAGGTTTTGGACATCACTTTTGACTTTACACTGTTTCTAGAGAAGATGTTTTGCTGTGGAGGTGAGGAAATCTTTGAGAAGCCATTGGAAATGACTTCTGCTGGCTTGAGAAGATGTAATATAACTTTTTGAGCAGGGTTGCTGTGTTCTTACAGGATACCCACTATTCTAAATAACAGATGGCCTTGTCATGTGTGTTACAATATTTCCATTGGCCTTTGTATCTCTCTACTTCGACTTGGTCCCTTCTTACTCCCACCACCAGTTGCTGAATCCTTTAAGAGACAGTTGGATATTTATAAGAAACAGAGCTGAAAACACATGAAAATGTCTAATTTATGAATTAATTTGTAAGAGAAATTTTCACTTTGTGTTACTGAATTATTTTGCAAGGATGATCTGATGGTGTTTTCATACAAAATGTGCCTTTTGGGAGTGTTGAAGCTGTGGCTATAACACCTCCACCTGCCAGATTTGCCAAGAGAAGCAGATTAGACTGTGGTGGAGGCAGCTGGCTACAGGACACAGGTACAAAGAGAACTGAGCCAGGAAGACTGAATCATAGCACTCAGACCTGGGCCTGACTGTGCCAGTCCTTGGGGCTGTTTGGAGCTTGTGCAGAACCCTGGCTCCACTTGAGATCCTTATTTTGAGCCTTCAGCGTAATTATAGCACTCTAATGAGCAAGTGTGAAATCCTTGCCTGAGGCCGTGGGGACACAGTAGACTGGATTTCGTGTTGGGTGATCTCTGGTGCAGCTTTACTCCTCTGTGCTATTTCACATTTCTCTACCAATGTTTGAATTCATCCTTTGGTGTTCGTGCTTTGTTCTGTGTCATTTCGGTGCCTGAGGCCGCCTGTGTTTCTGGCTGGCTCCTCTCTTACATGGCCCTCATCCCTAAAGTGAGTGAGTGCTTTTGACTTCAGACTTGGCTCCTATCTGTGTATTTAAAGGTAAAATGATTTCTAATGCTAATTGGGGTGGGGGAAAATCAGAGCAAGAGAGTTTAAGAATTAATATTGAATATTTATAAGTGTCCTCAGTGCATTTGGTGAAAACGAGATGAAAAGGTTTCAAAATTGTTTCCAATTTCTGCTGTGAGGTACTTTGTTGTGCTTCACTTACAATGGTAACTGAAGGTGTGAGGCCTGTGGGGCCCGTGAAGGCTCCAAATCAATTTATTTATACTGGATTTAGGTCATATTTTCTGTTGGTGTAATTACTGAGCAGTAATGGGATGAAAGAGCTCATCTGTGCCAATTTATGGTTCCTTTCAAAGTCAGAAATGATGCTTGGGCAGTGCTTGGACTCTGTGGGGAGAGATGTGTTGTGTTATACTTCTTTTAAAAAAGGGAAAAAAAAATATTATTTGGGGGATGGGTATATTTTTTTCCCCTTTAGAACCAGTGTTTGTTTGAACTCTCACATCCATGGGCACATAGTCATACTAAGGCAGGCAAGGAGCTCTGGGGAGGGTCTTTGTCAGCCTGGCTGAATGAGTGCTTTCTGTGAATCCCATTCACTGACAGATTAATTTATACTGATTTTGGTGACCAAAGAAGGTGGTAACTTGCTATAAATTGCCCTTCTTGTATTTACAAATGATTTTGCTCAAAATAAAGCTGTTGCAGACTGTTGTCCCCATTAGTAACTTGGGAGAGGAATCCTAACAAAAGATTAAAGTAAACTGGTTTTAGAATATTACAGTACTGGGGAGAAATCATTGGAAATGATGCACATAAGTCAGCAGAGTGCTGCAGGGATTCTGCATTGTGTGAAACAGTGTGACAGGCAGTATGGGAAGGCTGGGCAGAGATAGTTCCCATTAAAACAAGATGGGGCAATCCAGGTTGTTCTTAAGCTTTTTGTGGGCACCATAATGTATGTAGTGAGCCAGTAAAATGCAATGTTAAAGACAAGGAGCCAGTAAAATTTGGTATTAAAGATAAGCCCTGGAACCAATGTTCATCTTTATTTTTGTATTCTATATTACCTCTTAAAACTAGTGACAGGGTGTGAATGCTGGACCTCTCCCTGAGAGCCAGATAAAGTATTGATGCCACTGGCAGCTTAATTCAACTTGGGAATTTTCTTAAGAATTTATTGCTGCTTCATAATACCTTTGCTAGATGGGTTTTTCTGGTCAGGAGATGCTGATGCTTGTTTGCTGTATTAGCTCTGCCCAAGGTGGTCTCACTTCCTGCAGTTTTAGAATGAGGAACAGTATCTGATTTTAGTCTTCCTGTGGCTTTTCTTTAAACTTCTGCCCTGCTTTGCAGCTGATATTGATTTCCTTTGCTTTGTGACAGGCAAAACTGCAACTGGTGTCACTGTGCTTATTGTTCAAGGCAAGACCAAGGAAGAAGGGCAGTTTGATTTTCTCTGTCAAGTAGACAAGATGGGATGGGAGCCGTGGACTCTGGGGAGCTATCTCTGTGTGCTGCCCCATCCTAGATCAGGTGTCTCTGAGGAACAGGCTACTTTATACCTGATTTTTCCTTCTCAGAGCAGTTGAGGGCTCAGCAGTGGACTGTCTTTTTCTCCCTTTTAGTACCAGGGAATGGCATCTCTCAGGAGCAATGCTTGGGCCTGGCAGGGGAGAAGTGTAGCTGTGTGTTTACAGCCCTTCTTCCAGCAGTGGCATCTAGGGCAGCACGGAGTCACTCCCTTTTCTTTCTGGGGAAGGACTGTAAGGAGGAGAGTGCAGGAAGGTTGAGAACCATGAATTTAACTTACTAATTTTTATTTCAGTAATAATTGCACCTCAACCTCTGTGGTTCAGCAGTAACATGAGAACAGCTAAGGTATCTCAGAATATTGGTGCTAAAACTGTGGACAATATGAAACTTTTCCTGCTTCTTTCTATGCCAAATGGTACATCTTAGCCATTGTCATAGAATCATGGATTGTTAAGGTTGGAAAAGACCCTAAGATCATCAAGTCTCTTTTGCCTTCAGTTAAGCCTCTTCCACTGAAAGAGGTTTTCTTTCCTGCATTTAGTTGATCACAGAAGTTTTGAAAGTTATTTTCTGCTCCATGTCCTTCAGGAAGATGGTTAAACACATTTCATTTTTGCTTCAGAAAGTGTTATTAATAACCACAAGGAGGCTGCAAATATGAAGAAAAGAAGGAGGCAGGTGGATATAAAATGTTTTGCTCTACTTGCTGTTTTGTATTTGTGATTCTGGTTTTGCTTGTATGCATTTTCCACCAGTGCTTTTACACAAATATTGCAAGTAATGAAGTGCTTGTAATTCCTGAGATTCTGGCAGTCGTGCCTTGTAATGGACAATATTTATACATCAAGGCAATAACTAGGCCTATTTCTAATTCTAAATAATCCTCCTCACTTGAATGTTAAAGTGCTTTCCAGTAATTAGTTATCTTACTTAATTGCTAATTTTTTTTTAGGTCAGGAAGCTTTTCTTTTGTCTTACAAAAAAAACCTGAGACACCAGGCTGAGTGCATTATTGTTCCATGGTACATGCTGAGCCTGCTGCTGCCAGAAGAGGAATTTTACTCCCTAACAATTCCAGCTTTACAGCTACAACATTACAGAGCAGATACTGCTGATGACACTTCGGAGTCTTTATGTACAAGAGATCTGTTTTCATTTCACTTCATTATTTGCACTATTCATTTCACTATTTGCTCTTTTGCTGTAGCTGGAGCTGTAGTTCCACATCAAAAGAGTAGCTGATAGTGGGAATGTAAATCCTGCTGTGAGCTACCTGTGTCCTCCATTGGTTGTGGCCAAGAAGTTACTGGCTGGTAGCAGAAGTCCCTCACAATTGGAAGTTTCAGTCATTTCTTGTGGTATTCACAGATCTCAGTGCAAAATCCTCTTCAAATCTTGACATTTTAGGCCCTTTCCATGGTGTCTGATTTCTCCCAAATGTATGTTCATTGATTTCAAGGATTTACTGCAGGGTTTAGATTCTTCCTGAAAATTACTTGGTTTCTGCTATTAATTATTCACAATTCACAGTGCTGGATCACATAATCTTGCCTCACTGAGCTGCCTTCCTAGGTGTCCCCCTCTGGGTTTAATTGATCTGGTGTGAAAAGCCATGTGAATCATAAAATATCCGAGTTCCTCAAAGATTACTGGGATAACTGTGGAAAGAGTGGAATAATCTTAGTCAATCTTACGACTTTGTCCATAAATCTGGTCACTGTTGTACTAATTGTAATGGCTTATGGTCAAACTTGAATACCAGCTTTAAAAGATTACTATATGCAATATTGCTTGATGCTAAGAGGTATTAGAAACTAACCTTATATGGAGACAAACAGCAAATATCTTTTACATATTTCCAGATATCTTCAAAATTGCTTAGACTAATCCTTAATGGAAGAACATTAAGATCAATATTTGACTGGATTTGATTTTAATGGTTGATACTGAAATAAAAGGAAGAAAAGTAGCTTGATTTCATGGAGAGAGTTAGAAGGCTAATTGGGCCACAGACAGCAAAGGATGGTAATGGATATCACACCAGGGTGGATTTCAAGCTGTAACTAATCTGCCTATTTAGGTGTTTTTCCCCTGCATGTTTTTGAGGCATAGAGTAATATATTCAGTGTGGGGGAAGGGCCCTTTCCTGGAGAGCCAGATCTATTGCCAAACTCTGGATTATGTAAATACCTGATCACCCAGTTGGTAAAGATGTCAGATACAAGTTTAAATGTAAATTTGCTTTTTAAAACTATTACCTAAACCCAGACAGAATTTGAACTTTCAGAGTTCTGACTCTGAGGATATATACAAAGTGCAGGGGACTTTGTTGGCTTTTACTGTGAGCTTTCATAGTCTTGCTCCTTCTACCTCAGCTGTTGTATTTTTCACAGGTGTATGGAGCTGAAGCTAAATATTCTGATTATTCGCCCAGAAAAGCTTTCCAGTCAGCCATGCAGATCAGCTCCAGGGAACCATAATGATTTTGATGAAATCTCCTTAACCTTTTATAAACACTTTAAAAGAGGTCTTTTTATCTGAACAGAATGCTTTGGGGTTTTTTTGTTTGTTTTTTTTTTTTAAGTTACTTCACATTTATATGTCATACAGAATGGAATTTTAACATGAAAACGAAATGCTTTAATTTCATTGATAGTAGATGTTTCGATTAACATAAAGAAGTTTGAAGAAAAAGAAAACCCAAACTTGCATACTCATTTTTGGAATTACCAGATTTTAAACCTTCAGAATTCACAATCTTCTATTCCCACACTGCTTTCTATGTATAGTAAATTATGTTTGTGGAAATGTACCAGATATAGTGACAGATTGACTGAAACAGGAGGTAATTTCGTAGAAGGTAATTTATATTTACGCACTGTATATATGTGTATAAAGGAACAGAATCTGTTTTATTTTATTCATGATGCTGCTACCTGCATTCAGCCCAGGTCTTCTCAACATTTTTCCTATCTAGACATCAGCCTTGGTATTTCAGTAAAGAACTTTGAACTCCTGCTAAGATGTTTATGTTATCATGCAGTATAGATAATAAAAAGGAGAGGAACAGGCTGTCATAGCTGTTCTAGAATATCTCTTTTAAAAAGGTATTTTACATGCAGGGTAGTCAAACCTTTGAAGTTGAAGTATTCATAGCATTAATGTGTAACTTCCCAACCATTTTTTACAACTTTTACAAGGACTAGCTTAGTTTAAAAATGTGCAGTTACTTGCTTAGATTTAAATCTTCAACTGGAATGTCCCTATTAAGTTCAAACAGGGAAAGAACTGATCATTTGAGATTCAAGTGGAGCTTCCTAATCAAGTGCTGGAAGTGGGATGATGCTCTCCTAACACTATGTCTCTTAGCCTTCTAAAAGCTAAATGTATACGAGCCTTCCAGTTGCTCTCTGCCAGTCCTGAGGAGAGAAATGCATGGAAATGCAATGGAAATGCAATGGAAAACCCTCCAGAGGTGTTTGCTTGCTCCTTAAATGTCTTGGACATTAAAGGTGCAGAAAGCTGTTCCCATCTGAACACTGAGCTGTCTGTTTTCTTAATATGCTTTGTATGTTGCATTTCGGGGTGCTCAGAAGGAACTCCAAGTGTTGTATTTTTCTGAAAGTGGAAATCTCTTTGCTTTCTGCCTTCCATCTTATGGTGTCTGTTTGGGTATGTTACAACAGCTCAGCAAAGCATTTATGGGATGACCTCTGGAGTTTCAAATCTTTTGCAATTAATTTTGGTCTTTTATTCTGGCTTTTTCAGGAAATAGGGAATGCTTCCTCTTGTGATTTGGGGTGCCTGTCAGAAATATTGGCACTGTTGACCTTAAATGTATGGTGGAAAGAGTACCAAGTGCATCCAAGTGAAGTTATGCACTATAAACCTGTAGCAAACAACTTTAATGCTGCTGGGTGCCCTTCTCAAAAATAACTTAGGAGTGGCATTCTCAAGAGTGATTTGGGCTCTTTGGTATAACTCTTCACAAGTCTTGTAGATTCCTGAATCACTTCACAGGTAAAACTTTTCTTCTCATCCTTATTAACAGCCAATAGTTCCATGATGGTTTTTTTTTTTTTTTTCCCTCTCTTCTTCCTCAGCTCCCTTTTTTAGAATCTGGATACTTTTTTTATCACAATGGCCTTGCTAAAGCCAGGAGAAGACGCAGCCTTCAACACAAGCTTCGTCTGGAAAAGGACTCCAGGGTAAGTGTTCCATCGTTATGTGCACTGTCATGTTTCCTTTGAGACACAGACCATTTTTTATGATGATCAAATCTGTGGCTATGATTATGGGGTTTTTTTCCCCAGTGCTTGTTTCAAGCTTGGTGGCTTCTGTAAGCACACACTTCCCAAATAGCCTCAGCTCTTAGCTTTATTTCACTGTTAGAAGTAGTCATACATTCTCTGAGATGTGTCCTCTCTCCTGTAAGACTCAGTGATGCCGTAGTCTCCGGGACATCTCTGTGCACTCTGCAATGTGGAGAGAAGCTGTCTGAGGTACCTCTCCTGGTTGTCCCCTCCATGAATCCTGCTACCCATGGGTTACTCAGCTCTGAATACACTGTGGTATGAATAGTGGCACTTTCTCAGCAATCACCAGAGATTCCTTCTCACGGAATAGTATAACCACCAGTTACTAGGGGAGTGTGAGCTGTCAAACTTGAGTAGTTCTTTTAGGGGCTCTTGATTGCAGTCTACAAATGGTGTGCTCAGTTTTCAGAAGCATAAACCTCTCAGACAGGAGAAAAAGGCCCCTTTTGTGGAAAGCTATGAGCTGGCACTGGCACTGACAAATTCTTTTAACTTATATGCAGAGTTTTTGCTCCAGTTTAATACTGGGCTGAAGTTGGACCAGGTAGCACAAAAAGTATATTTACTGCCCAAAGAAAGTAGGTCAGCCTAAGGAATGATATCATGACAGCAAATAGATTATTTTTTAATCCTTCATTAAGGTTTCAATTCACTGCACTGTGAGGAGGGGGAAACAATTTTATTTGAGACAGAATGTGATTGCCAGATTTGTGTTATTGGAACGCCTGTGACAATGAAACACTTGAGTAGGAAGAAGAGGAAAATAGGTTAAATAAGATCATAATTGTTGTTGTGACACAAGAGCAAGCAAGGTCTGATGAATTCTCAGCTTAATTTTCCTCCTTCTGCAGAAATTTCAAATGATTCCAGGCCCAGGTCCAACTAGGATGCCCATGGCTGGTCACTTCTGTAGTTGAGAGCCATGTGAGGGAACCACAGAGGTTCCAGGTGCTGCCTGCCCCAGTGCTCTGTCCTAAGATGCTGATAGTTGGGTGCTCTAGGGTACCTCTTCCTGTCCCCTTCTCTAAAGAGAAACCAGATACAGGTGAGGGGTTACGAGGCAGAGACATGTCCAACCTGCCTTGAACAGAAATTCACAGGTTTCCATTGTTTTGTTTACTAAGCAGGGATCAGAGAGTAAATCACTGGGGAAATACTACAATTAGTGGATACTAAAGCAAATGTCCTGAGATGTTTCCTGTCTCTGAACCACCCAATCTTGTAAAGTCGCTTAAGAGAAAATTTAAGAGAAAAAGCACGCAATTAAGTCAGAACATTGAAAAGTAGTGGCTGGGTACAATCACTGTGCAGAGTCATTCCATATGCTCTTTGGAAAGAAATATTTCTGTAAGTCTCTGAATATTTTACAAATACCTGTAGTATTTGTATGAAACCACCAATTCTCACTGCAGCCTAACATTACATGTCTGAGCACTCCTGTACTAATTCCAGGCTGGCTCTTGCACTGATATCTCTAGACTAAGTGTCTGCACTGCTATTAAGAACAGCTTAAGTGAATCTCCCTTCTTGTTTAGAGATGGTCCCTTTTGTAGGCATCTGATACTTGCAGTTTCTATACTCCCAGCTGGCTTCTGCCACATGCAGTGAAGTCTCATTTTTCCTGATAATCTCCACCTCATCATGCTACTGCGTACCAGTGGCTCCCTCCTTTGATTTCAGGGAATAAACCCGTGTTTAAATAACTAAGAATATCTCTCATGTGAGGGAAGGGATGAGCCTGGGTGAACTCTGACTTCGTGGTTTGCACTGGAAAATGGAAGGGGGATGAAGCAATGTTTCATTTCCATGTGTAACATGACATTTTCTCATCTAGCCTGTCCTGTTGAATAGTCCTTGAGCTCTTATGATACTATATAGGTCAGTTGCTTTATGTAATACAGTTTGAGAGCAATTAAAATAATTAGTCTTATTTCCTTTCTTCTTTTCTATGTGAAGTTTCTTTTCTATGTGAAGCCATAAAAATTCCTGTCAAATTTGTGTATAAACATGAGTTGACAGTACTTCATTTCAAACTCTAAAAGTAATTTCTAAATGTAATGGCAGGTTTCTAGACCATTTACAATCAATTTTATTTAGCAACAAATGTCAGCACTGTCATGGTTAATATGTTAATGTGTGAAGCCAAGAATAAAATGTTCCTGCCTTCAGGCTAGCCAGGAAGAAAACTTCCACCACAAGGCTATAAAAATCTCTCAGGGACTGTTACGGTAGATGCTGCTGCAAAAGTTGCTTGGCCCTACCTAAATGTGAGAAAGTGGGTTGCACTTATTGTGTATACTTTTCACTTTTAAGGATGTTACAATGCCCAGCTAATTTTAGTTACTAGCTGAAAAACAGCACAGATGTTCACTCAATTAATTAGTGTTTTTTAATCAAGGGAGTCCCTTGAGGATCCCATGTCAGCTTTTCAGGAGTCTAAGACAGATGTCACAGCACTGTGCAAACAGGTTACTGCATCATTTCCATGGTCTGCATGTCTTTTAAAATGCTCAAAAATGCTTTCTTTTGTAAAGTTTACTGTATGTTTGAACCAAAATAATTTGGAGCTATGCTAAAAACATTACAGCAGTTATGTGATAAACATCACTGCAGTCAAGGGGATGGGAATGGAATGTTATTAAATTTCTAGAAATCCAGCAAGAATTAGTCTTTTGTTTTGAAGAACCATCTCAAATACAATGGTTTTAACATTATTTAATAGATTCATATTGCTGAAGCCTGGAGCAGTCCTGGCAGTGGATGAAGGTACATGTAGTGTTGTCACATAGTGTGTTGTCCTATTGAACTGTTCAAGAAAAAAGTGCAGGTGCATGTGGCTTTTGCTGTCAGTACTGTCCTGTCAGGGATCCTTATTGTCAAGGGGGCAAATTCCACAGTGAACTGAACTGCTTCAAATGGAGGCTGTTTTGTTATTTAAATTACATTATCTGAGGTATGGAGAACCTTCCAGGAGAGGTTTGCTTTGACTCTTTAGCATCAGTTGCAAATTTCTGTGGTTTCCAGGTGCATTTCTACTTTGTTATTTTAGCTTATATACCTTTGATGCCAAATGAATTGCAGGGAGGGGATTCCCTTCACAATTTTTACATCTTTAAGCTGGAATTCTAAATGAACTAAGACATAGCAGCCACCTCCATGGGAAATTGCATTTTCTTGTGCCTTTATCTGTTTATTCCTTTAGCAGAAATATCTCAGACCAAAAGGTCAGCCATTAGGCTTTTTTGTCCTTGGAAGACTTCATTTAAGGGGCTGCTGGATTTTCCCTGGAGCTGCAGACAGGAAGGTAGCCCTTGCCCTGACCCATGGGTGCAGACAGCTGGGAGGAGGTGACAGCAAGGATAAGGGCCCTGGGTGGAATAAAGCTGTGAGGAGCCAGAGTAGTATGGGACCAGGCATCAGTGTGAATGTGAAGAGAGAATAAGTGGGACAGGCTGGAACAAAAGCCCAGGGTCAGTGAGAAGGTTGAGTGAATTGGGTGTGGAGGAGTCCATGAGCTGAGTGGGACGTGGAGGAGCATGTGCTGGCCAGAGAGACTGGAAACAAGGTACCCACACTGACATCAACATCTAAGTGTGGGTCACAACACAGCCTCAGAGCAAGGGGAGCTTTAGAGAGTCTTCTCTGTGAGTAAGGGGAAATACAGCTTCTCTAAGAGCAAACTTTGCTTTTAATAGTGAGGGCCAGTGGTATGTTTTATAAGTGTGGATTGCCCTGGAAAAGTGAGTCAGAAATACAGAGATACTCATATTGCCTTGTTTGTTAGTACAGAAGAGGCAGGATGGGAAATGGAGTCCTCTCCTGCTCCACCATAGCTAAAGGGAAAAAAAAAAAAAAAAAAAACACCATGGGATTTATTTCTGTAGTGGGCTGATGCTGGCTGGATGCCAGGTGTGTGCTAATTCACTCTGTCACTCTCCTTCCCAGTGGGACAGGGAATAGAAAATATAACAAAAGAGAGTTCATGTGTTGAGATATGGACTGGGAGAGATCACCCATCAAACATCAATTACAGCAATACAGGCTGTAGGGAGAGATATGAATTGAATTTATTACACTGACAAAATCAGAGTGGGATTATGAAAAGTAAAATGAACCCTTAAGAACACCTTCCCCCCACCCCTCCCTCCTTCCCAGCTCCACCTCCTACTCCAGCAGTGCGAGGAGACAGGCAATGGGGTTATGGTCAGTTCTCACCTGTGCTTTCTTTGGTTGCTCAGGGAGGAGTTGTTTCCCTGTGCCACTGTGGGGACCTTCCCACAGGAGACAGTTCTCCACAAACTCCAGCCTGAGTGCATCCCATGGGAAGAGTCCTCCCCAAACCGCTGCAGCGTGGGGTCACTCTTGCCTGGGGTGCAGCCCTTGAAGGACAGGCTGCTCTAGCCTGGGCTCCTCTCTCCATGGGCCTCCCACAGGGTCACAGCCCCTTCTCAGGCAGCCACAGCTCCTCCGTGGGCTGCAGGTGGATCTCTGCATCCCCATGGATCCCATGGGCTGCAGGGCACAGCTGCCTCACCATGGTCTCACCACAGGCTGCAGAGGAATCCCAGCTCTGGTGCCTGGGGCACCTCTTGCCTTCTGCACTGACCTTGGTGTTTGCAGAGTTGTTCCTCCCACATGCTCTCACCCCACTCTTCTCTGGCAATTACAACTGCTCAATAACTTTCTTTTTTCTTTCTTCTTAAATGCATCACCACCATTTCTGATTGTCCCAGGCTTGCCAGTGGCAAGTCTGTCTTTGGAGCTGCCAGAGCTCATCTCTGCCAGCCATGGTGGAAGCTTCTAGCAGCTTCTCACAGAAGCCACCCCTGCAGCCCCACTGCTACCAAAACCAGACCATTCACACCCAATACAGTTTCAATGTTATCTTCAAAGCTGACTTACCTTCTGCTCTCCTATATTATAAATACAGCTGTTGTCTCAGCTGTATTATTATGTAAACATTTTTAAATGTGGCCACATTACCATGGAATTTTTTTCTTTCCTTTTATTTATTTTGTTACCTTTTGATCAATACTTCTGTATTTTTTGCTGGTGGTGGTTATTTTCTGCTTGTAAATAATCTTGCACTGAGGGAGAAAGATTGAAACATAATTTTTTCTCTCGAAGATTATTTTGTTTTTTTCCAAGTTTTAGATAAAACCATTTTCCTCCCACACAGTCTCTTTTGTCAGACAGCTGCCAAGATTAATCCTGCTCAGGAAAGAAGCTATAATATACAGAGAAGAGCTGAGTCCTATTACTGATATCTCTATGCTAGTGGATCTGTGTTGCTGTTGGTGGAATAAATATGTATGTATGGAGGGAGGAAAGGTTAGATGAAAACCTTCCACTGAGAGTGAGTTTGGCACTTAGATAATGATTTCTTTGGAAAGAAACATCCCAGTGATGGCAGCTGTTACATTTCAGAAAGGGATTAGAATGGGAGACTTGGCTGTGCTGATCCAGGAATCTGAGGAGGGTGGATGCAGAGCTTCTTCCAGGAGTAGTTAACCAGGTGCCCATGGTTAGCAGTACTCCCAAACTGCTTGTCTCATGGGACAAGAAGAAGAAGGGGGTTGTAAATGCAGAGGATTTAAGCTTTTAATTGAATAAATCAAAATCTTTCCTCTCTTTCCTCACCTGAGATCCTTTACATACCCCCTTAATGTGTCTGGCTTATTTGTGATTGGACCCTTGCAATCTGTGAATGCAGAAGTGCCCTCTGCCCCACCCAGGCAGGGGTTGTGCAGTGCTGCCAGAGCTTAATATTTCATCCATGGCTCCTCTTTGACAGGGAGAAAGAGGGGATGGATGGCAGCTTGGGAAGAAGCAGCACAGCAGCCCTTAGCAATGGCAGTGCAGTGTAAGTCAATCATCAGGGCCTTTTCCAGCACATTAGTGGCAGGTTTGAGCTGGGCTAAAGGTGGAACATTTTGTCTTACTCTCTCAGGTGTCAGCACAGATCTTCCCCTTTGCAGAAATTAAAATCTTCCTGATAAGATCAGGAAAAACCCAGTTTTCCTCAGTTCTCTGTAGTTCTCCAGCCAGTGTGGAGTGCAGTGATCTGGGGACACAAGGACTAGGAGCCATTAGAGCTTTCCTTTGTTCAGACCTTTGTATTTGCTGTGGAGATGTAACTTGTTTCTCCAGCCTTCTGTTACTGGAGGCAAATAACATTCTGTCCCTGGAGCAAAGCAACAAGAGCAATTAACAATTGGGTTTTTTTTTTAAATGGCAATTCTTGGCATTTTTCCTCCTGCTCTGTGCCCCACATCTGGATCTCTCAGATTCCTGACCAGTTTGATTCCCTGGTTAAAAAAAAAAAAAAAAAAGCTTGGAAGGCATCCCAAGATACTTCCTTCATCTGAGAAGAAAGCTGCTTTGCTCCTGAAAGCAACAGGGCAGCAGGAGAAGAAAGAGCCATCACTTGACCAGTTCCCTGTTGTAATCCTGCTGTTGACACTCTGGATAGAGGGAAAAAACTGTTTTTGTGCACTTCACCACAGCAGCGATCCCAGATTCATACAAAACTTTTGATTTCTGTGGAGCTAAACATGATATAAATTAATGTAATGCCCAAGACTTGCCATGCCCTCTCAAATCTTAGATGGAGGCTTCAGGTTCATCATCCAGTTCTCTGCCCTGCAGGGAGGAGTGTGTGTGTGTTAGGACAGAGGGATGGGAGAATGGCAGGACAAAAAGCCCTTCCTGTTTTTGTCTCTTTTATGTAAATACATGCTGCAGATGGTAGAGGTTGACAGACTTCCCAGTAAAATCTATTTAGCATTTTGCTGTGATATCTGTTGTTGTGGGGCTGGCATTCTGGTAGGATTATGTTCAGGAGAAGTTTGGAGCTGCCATAATTTTATGAGACTACAGGGTAGCATTACACCTGCATTATTGTTATCTTTTTGATATGACATGGAATGTTAGGTAGTAAAAGCTCTGCTTAAGTATCTGTAATAAATATTGAACAGCCAAGAAAGACTCATGGGAGGAAATGTCTTCTTTCCAATGCTGAAAAGCCCCCAAACCACCCTCAAACCTACACAGTATTCATTGAAGCTGCACTGCACACAAGTACTGAAGAAAGTTTTGTCTCTGCCATCCTGATGAAATGAAGCATGTTGTGCAGAAAACAGGCAGTGACTTCCATGAATGGATCCCTGGGTTATCATTTCTGCTGTAAGTTGTGTTATGCTTTATCCAGTGTGTTTGAGGAAGGGTTTCCAAGAATTTGTACCACTTCACAGAGGGAGGCCTCTTCTGGTACTGTTACCTTTTTTTTAGGTTGAGACCATCTTGCACTGCATTTATTTTGCTTTCCCACACAGCTCAGGGCTGTTTTTGAAGATTGTGTGTTTCTAATTCATAATTAAGCCAGCTGGCCAGCATTGTAAGAAAATAAGACAATTTTTTTGAGGGAATTTGAGTCACCTGTATGTCATCTGGTAATTGATCTTGTGTATGTCTTATTGCTGAGAAAATTTAATGCTTAAATGGGCATTTTTCTTTTATGGTAATTGGACCCTTTGCAGATGTTGGTGGGTGGTTATTGAAATATACGGGTTTATTATCTGAGAACACAAGGAAAAAGAAGCAGCAGAGATTACAACACAGTGTTATAAAAAAATGCTCAGAGTCAGTTTCTGGGAAGGTAGAATTCAACCTGCACTTCAGACATGGAAAGAGAAAGGGTCATACAGGCAGCAGAGTACAGATAAGTAATTGCAGGAAATATGGTGTATGAAGTGTGTCATTCCAAACAAGAAATCATCAGGGCTGCAAAGAGGAGATTTAAGTGTCTGTTAAGTGAAGAAAAAGGTTTTCCCATTACTCTGCCCTTCTTGCAATGCTTATATAAGTAAGGGGGTACTCCTCTGCCTCCAGAATGCAGGGGATAAGCTAGTCTTTAGGTCATTAAATTGTTTCTGTGATAATGTCATAAGAAATGTATCAGAAATTCAGTGAGGCATCAAGTTTGGTTTGTGACTGTACTACGTACATAGCGTGGTTGTTGTCACTGCAGACAGTGATTGCTGAATTCCCTGGGACTGCCTGTTGAAAACTGAATCTGAAATCTATTTTTGTTGTCCCTGGCCTTTGTAGACTCTCTTCCTGCCCAGCGAGGGTTGCTGGATTTAACTGCTCATGGAAAGCCCTGTCCAGCTCTGTTTTGTGTAGGTGACCAGTGAGGGCTCCAGCTGTAAAGCACCTATCTGCTCTTTAATTCAGGTATCACAATTATTATATGATGAGTTTCTGTCTTCAGAAAAAGGACTCTCTGATAATAAAAAAAGATGAGGCTTAGAGTTATTCAGATACTTAAGCTGTCACTCAGAATAATAGGGAAGTCCTCTTCACTGCAGTGTGAGGGTGTTGAGCAGGTGCTGAAGAATTTTGCAGTTTCTAAGTTTAAATTCCTCAGATTTTGTGTGGCATCACTGGCTCATCTTTGGACTGCATATATATATTGTATTTGTGATGTGCAATACAATTCTAAAGTAAAATATTACAATGCCATTGAGTATGGAATATTTCAAATGGTTTGCTACTGGAGAAAATTATGTCCAGCACAATGTAAAAGCTAACCTTAACTGATCTATTATTTCTATTTGTAACTAGAAGGACAGAGAGAAAAGAAACCAATTGATCAACATCAACATTAAAGAATGTTGAAAACCTTTTATATCTATGTTATGTGAAAAAGCACCATTAGCTGCACACAATAAAATAACAGACTATCAAAATGATATCAAACTCAAACATAGAGTATCTTTTATGAAAATACTGTATCACTGAGGTTACAGGGTAAGCCAGAAGTGTTTCTATTAGAAAAAAATATAAATGAATGTAATGTAGGGTAATAGACTGATGGGCAAAGGCAGCACTGTGCAGATTAATGTAGAATTTTCCAAAAATAAAAGCAGTGATGTACTGTAGTCCTGGTGCTACCAGGATCTGAGGAGTCTGCATGGTTGGTGGTTTTAAGACAAGGTTAGACAGTGACCATGGCTGAGCTGGATGTGGCTAATTTCTCTCTGGGCTCTGGGATGGTTCAGGTGACCCCTTGAAGCTGCTTCATGTCACGTATTGCATCATTTTCGTATTGCTGAACAGGATACTTGGTGTGAGGCAATAGAATGAGCTTTATTTCTCAAAACCACTTATAACCATGAGGAAGTTCAGTACTTTTACAAAAACTTGTTGTGATAGCTGGCCACATTCAGCCTCTGTTCTGCTGCCTGTAAATTGCTGAATTTGCATTAGTTAAGTTTCTGCTTTATTGTTGTTGTCTTTTCTCCTGACTGCAGTGTCGCTCCCCTGTCTCCCTCTGCCTTTTCCTGTTTCCCTCTTGTTTCCTGCCTGATGCAGAGTCTCTGTTTCGTAGAGCAGGCGTTGCTTTTGTTGTTTGTCTGTGCAATTTCCAGCCTAGGATCTTCAGAGAGGTCTGTTAAATATTACAGTGCAAGCAGTGGCAGTGGTGAGGCTGTATGGCTTAGGGTCTTCTTAGTAGGACATAGAGAAGAATGGACAGAGTGAGCCAGTGGCTTTGCATTAACATGGAACCCACTGTGATGCAGAATTTTGCTTTGGTTTAGGACAAGTTTGGTTTGGTTTTGAAAAAGGAATGCAGTGCATTGATATGCTGAGCTAGCAGTCACTGAAGGTTGTGAGTATCTCAGCATTCAATGGATCCAGGAATCCATAGGCATACTGTTGGTACTTGATGAGTGCAAAATATGTGGGGGTTCAAAAATGACCACGTTACCAACATTAGAGCTGTGACAGAATTCAGACTGCCATGTGCAACTCTGTCTTCAAGGTTGGCTTCACTTCCAGTTTAGGAAGTGTGTCTATTCAGCTCTACTTTCTTTTCTCCTGTACAATGTAAATTGTATGCTAAGAAATCTTCCTCAGGAACAATGCAACCAAACATTTTGGGTTCTATTTTCTTTTGGGCAAATCTCTAAGCCTAATACAAAATACAGAGGCTGGAAAACTGCCTTTCAAAAGATTTTCATTATATTGTTTAACATACAACTTGGGAAGATTATAGAATTATTAAAATATTGTATCTGATAGTATATGGTACTCAGACTGTGAGATGATAGGTCTAGAATGAAGTAGAATTGTAAGTTTATTTATTTTCTTTATTTATGTCAGAAAATCAATGTCAAAATCAAATGTTAAAACAGTTGATGGGGTTTCTTGTGTGTACACTTATGTGACCAGAACCATTTAATGTATATGACATTGGCAGTAAATAAAAGATGGTGCAGCTGAGGGTGTGCAGTTAAATCAATAACAACATAAGACTGGAATATTTTTTGGTGTTGCTTTTTGGGTTTTATCTAAGCATGGTGTACCAGGGCTTGTGTCACAGGGCTGTGACTTTGAAAACTCTACCCCCTTTCTCCTAAGAGACTTAAGTTAAAAGAATATCTTTAATGGCATATGCTACTGTATCACACAATAAATGTATTATGTAGTGCATCCACTCATGCTATTTAACCTCCTTTATTGCTCTATGCATGACGTGCTCCATGAATACAAAAAGGGGTTTTACAAAGGTCACTGAAAGTTGATTGCAGTATTTGGAGATACAATGGAAATAAATGAAAGGTTTAGATCTAAATTATTTCTGAGTCGTCTGCTGCAGTAGTTATTTGATGCTGCATTGGACTACTGCTTTTTCAGCCTCTAAGAGCTCAAAATAGCCAATAATAATTAAAATGCTAATACGTATGTTATGGGTTGGTGAAGTTGAATAAATGCTTCTTGGCCTTGGGAACTTCCATACTGAGGGAGAGAACATGCCTGGGTAGAACAAAACACCATGGAAAGACTAAGAAATATTAAACATCCCTATGGTACATATTTTCCCTAGCTGTTTGTAAAATATCAATTCCATACCATTATAAATGTACTCTGTTAAATATTACAATATTTGCTTATAAGGAGTGATATCTGAATGACGACATTTCTGTGAAAATACAGCTTTGTGTTTTACATTGCAAGCTGAGTGCTGAAAAGAAATACACCCTTATTATGGGTAAAGATTTAATGTGTCATCAATGTAAATCATCTGTCTTCAGGGTCTTTATCTGACTTGATTCTGAGCATTATACTTCCATACAGAGGAATATATGGTAGGGGATCCATGAGCTTTGCAGACATGAAGTCTTCACAGGAGAACCAGAATAGCCAGATCTAATTATTATTATGCTCCTGGTCTCACAGCAATGTCACTGAGCTGATTACTGCCAGGCTCTAGGTTATGTAACACTGCAGTGCTACGGTCAGCATTAATACCTGGTTCTCTTCTTCCTTGCCAGCTCTTCACACCCCTATTCTTTTTCTTTGGAGGAGGCACAAATACATTGGATGTGTCCCTATCAAGCACCTGAAAAATAAAATAAGCCACTGGAGTGAGGAGATGCCCTGTGTTTTGTCTTGGAGTCTGAGGCTGAGGGATTGATTACATTTGTTCCTATCTAACTTGGCTTTGTCATCCAGCAAATATGATAAACTCAGTGCAGAGCTCATCATCTGTGTTTGGCTGTAGCTTTCCCTGGCACTCAGCCAGCCTTGCCCTGCAGAGTGGATTGCTTTTGTCCTCCCTGTGGTTCCACCAAAGTCAGGGCTATTATGTCTGGAGACATTTTCTCCCAGCAAAACAAGGAGTTTGAGGAGCTGTTGGTTGTAGCTACTTCATGCTTTGGAAAAACCACAGTGTAGTCAGTGACTGCAGAGTGACTTAAAAAAATGAGATACCTTCTATAAACCTTGTAAGCACCATTTTAGCTGCTCTTTGTTTCCAACTCAAAACAAGCTGAACTTGTGTTGTAAAACCTTCACTTATCTCCTGGACCTGTTCCCTTGGGCCAGCAAGTATCACTGGCAGAATTTGGACAAAAATGCTGGATATCTTAGGCCAGGTTATACTAATATAATTATGCAGTGCTTGTTCTATTTTCACTTCTGAGCTGGAATGCTCTCCTGGGAAAACATTCATTGGAATCTGTTTTATTTCTTTTGGAACATGAGCTTTTCTTGGAATAATTCCCTTGATTCCTATTGGACTGTTTATTTTCTGAAAACAGGAAGGGAAGTATCCATGTTAAACTTATTTCCCTGTTTCCAGCTCTAACCATTTATGTATCTCATAATTTTCAAGGGCCCTTCCCCAACTTGTGCAGGGCATGTTATAAGAAAGACCTATGAAAATTTTTCCATTGGACAGTCAACTAGCTATAATTACTCTTTCCCAAAGAAAAAAATATCTTTAAGACTTCAACTCATATTGTTGATAGTGACTCACAAGGAAGTAGAATCTACATTTTCATAATTGAAATACTTTATCAAGAAAAAAAAATATTTTATAACACCAAATTATTTTATTTAGCAAAAAAAAAAAAAAAAAAAAGTTTCATTTTGTCTCAGAGTTTCTGGTTGGAACTTTCCAGAATTTGTTTCATGGTCATTTTTGACTGTTTTCTTCAGTTCCATTATTCTTTCCAAATGAACATCCTAATCCCAGACTTCTGTCGGTCTGAGTTCAGTTTCTAGAATGTGAAAATTATGTTTCATGCATGTTTCAAGGAAGAATAGCTAGTGGAAGACAACCTCCAAAAGAAGCATCTGATGATCAGCCAGGACTGTTCCAGCCAGCCTTCTCCTGGGTAGCTCGCTGCTTACTTCACTTGTCTTCTTCATTGGTTCTGGATGGCTAAGAACAAACTTAGAGGCAGCAGTGCCACTGTGAGGGACTAGAGCTTCTCACAAACAAATCCAGGGGAGCTCAGCTCACTCTGCCTTTTCTGGAAACATCTAAGGAAGCTGAGATTTCATTCAGTCAGAGCAGACTTTCCCGTTCTGAGGAGATGATGCAAGCTGAGTGGTTCAGTCCCTCAAAGGAGAAAGCACTTTACTCATGGTCTGTAATTCACTGCAAACTGAAAAGCCCACCACTTACCTTGAGAAGATGAGATACAACTAGTATTTTTTTTTTTTTTTAGTTCCTGGAAGAAAGCTGGTGAAAAACCTGAAAAAGGGGATATAAATGATTTGGTTTGGGTTGTTATCCCTAAGGATGAAGACTTTGTATGGAGCGAGCAAGTTCCCATAGGGAGAAATTTTTTTTTGTTTCATTTCAGAGTTGCCATATGCTATCTCAGTGGAATTTGGATTTTAATGATGAAGTGTTTTCAGTTTCATGTGCCAGCAAGGTTTGGAAGAAAGTTTAAATGTATGAAAGAAATGCAAATTCCAGATTGAGATGGAAAGGTATGAAAAAGAGCATTGCTTTTAGGAGTCTGAATCCATCTAACATCTATTGGTATCCTGCCATTCATCGTAGAATACTGAACATTTTTGCATAGAGAGAGGATGTATTTCTTTAAGGACAGCTGTTTACATGAAAATGTTTGTCAGAAAAATCAACTCAGTGTGGTTTTCATATTAGCACTGCACTTGAGAAGTGTATGCAAGGTGAATTACCTACTTGACTTGCAAACAATGAATAATTCAGTGGGAGCCAGAAAGTCAAATGAATCTTCCCAAATACTTTCTGTCTGCCTACAAATAGACAAAAGTGAGAAAAGAGCTGCTTTGGTGATTTAATACTTGCAGTTCTCCCACTGAAATGATCTGTCCATCTGAAATAATTTGTGGTCTTTTATAGTATTTAATGAAATAATATTTAAGTACAGGTTTCAAAGCACATTTCAAATATGGATTATGTGTATTTCACAAATGCTGGAAATAAATGCAGGAGGAAGAGGACCTTAAATTTTCCAAAAGGTCATACAGCAAAGCAGAGGAAAGTAGGAGTAGATCTGAGATGCCCAATCTACTGTCTGGAAGAAAAAAAACCACCACCAACAACAACAAAAAAAATAGGAGTTGGATTACAGCCATTTGTAGTCTTTACAACACCTGGGCACTAAGAAAACTGAGATGAGAACAGTGGGAGAAAAATGAAACCAAAGAGATTAGAGCAGATCCTCTGAAGCCCAAAAGACTCACACAGATGACAAGTAACCTTAAACTGTAATTAGTTGTCTAGTGCTTCCACATGCATGATGTGGAGGTGCAGAAGGAATTACCGTGCTAGGGGCTATCTAAGCATAAAATAACAACACAGTTGTTTGGAGTAATTTATCCCTAGTTATATTCCAGTACTAGTGGTCCTGCCTCTGTTCCTGTCCTTGCTTCTCCATGGCTCATTCCAGCTTTTCCCTTTTATCCTGGGTAAAAGCAGCAGCAGATGGAGAAAACCTCTCCAGCGTTAATAGAGATCAGAGCTGACTTCATGCTCAGGAGACTTTAACCCAAATAGCACTTTTTAATTTACTATTTTCATTCTATGCTGTCCAGTGAACAACTTGCTTTTTGCATAAGCTATGCACAAATTGACTGAATGTGTTTTACTTCATATATCTGAAATATACACGTGCAGTGTTTCCCAGAAGGTAAAATCCAACAGCCCCTTGCCTTTGTATTTTCAGGTGAAAAGCAGCAGAAATTTGGGGAACTGTGTGCCTTTTTGCTACCTTAGACCTGCATTAGACTATACTACTGACCCCAAACTTGTAATGATTGGTTGGGGAGGAGATGGTTTGTCAGATAGATGTATCAGTGATTTCTCAGCAATTAGAGTTACATAGGTGTTACAGGGTTTTGTTATAATATTTGCTTATGGAAGTTGGAGGTCTCCTGGATCTCAGCAGGTAGGAAGGTGTTATTTAGCTCCTTGCAATCTTCCTGCCCCAACTGCCAGGAGCATCTTCAGGACCAGGAATCTTAGGTCTGATCCCACACTGCAGCACTGCCTCCAGGCACAGGTTCTGTTGTTTGTGAGTGCATTACACTCTGATGGAGATGGAAAATGAACTGATAAATAGTTTTTGTTCCCTTTGTGAGGTGATTTGAAACCTCTTTTAATATGTTTTGCTTGATTAAAACAGCAGCTGCCTGCCCAGACTGACTAGGGGAGCTAATGATTTTGATGAAAGACATGATGAATAATTTGCTTGAGATTTATATGGGATTTTTTTTGCCAAGTCCTGAGTTAAACTGAGAGGAAACATATGAGGGGAGAATAGGAGAGAACTTTTTTCAGTTCTGCCTTTATTTTTTTTTTCTTGTGAAGGTTAACAACAGATAAGGTGGTTTTTTTTTTTCCTTTTCAGTCCTATTTTATATAAGGACTTCAGATGAGAGCAATAAAATAGCTTTCAAGGACTGTGTTTTCATGAGATCTCAAGAAAAAAACCAAACACAATAACCATCTGCTTCCTTCATTCTTGGCCAAGGCATGACCTCAGTTACATGTTCATGTAAGGTATGAGCTTGTGCTTTCAGCCTCTCTAAATGTTGCCTGCTTTGGGAATTAATAGAAAAGGAAGAAAAATTGCCCTGGACAGTTTTCATCACCTGTTGGGACCTGTGAAGTTTGAGTTCAAGCGCAGGGAGGCTTTGAACAGTTTTTCCTTAGAGGAATGGTGTTCAAAACAAGAGGCAGACGTTTCTCCGGTTTGCAGTAGTGAAAATCTGAAGTAATCTCACAGAAATGAATAGAGTGTATTTACCCTTGAACAAGAGGAGATAGAACCTGGGTCTTTGCACTGCTGGAGAACTGAATCTTTGCCAAGAAGCTAATACCTAATGTACACTATTGTTCCGCTGTAGAGGTTCACCTGATTATTTTTTGCTGTGGTGTTCCCGAGTTTAAGAGTTTAAGTATTCCTGCCTCCTCCATCCTGACTCTTTGTTCCTCTGACACCATTCTCACTATTTTGTTGCTGTTGTTGTTGCAGTGGCAGCTGGTGTTGGGATAGGGAATATGATTGCATTAAAAAAAAAAAAAAGTTATTTCTAAGCTAAAACATTACCCAGATTTTATTTGCACTTCAGTCCATGGTGAAATGGGGTGAGAGGCTAACAATAATAACTGGGTTGACCTTCCCTGAAACAAAAGTGAAGAAAGATGAGGGGCCCTACCCAGAAGAGATAAAGGAAATTTTCAGGCCTTTTCATGGACCGCAGAGGTTTTTTTTTCCTGGTCTTTTCTTCAGGTTTCCCTGTTTAGGAGAACACTACTATTATCCTCAATCTCATAAAATGATATTTTGAACCAAGACCTTGGCAGTTTCATCCCTTATATAATTCTGCTGTAGTGTTGGCATTGCTTTGTTGTTTATCATTTTTCTTTGGTGATGGTCATTTTTAGGTACAGCTCACCTTGCCCTTAAAGGAAAGGACCAGAACAAAGGACGTCATCTCTGATGTCATTGCATTGGTGACAACTTGCCATGTCTATGATTCTGTCATTTAGCACTGGATGTTTTATACTTCTTCAGGCCCAAGACACGTGGGACTTTCTATCCTGGTGCCAGTCTAGGCATCTCTTCAAGTTGCCATGAAGTGAATCCTTTTGCTGCAGTAGTTTATTTTCCCAAATCTCTTTTTTGTTGCTCTGGGAAGATATATCTTGAGTGCTTGCCATAACACAAATTAATTCTGGCTTTTTGGAAGTATGAAGAGCCCCTAAATGGGTGTGCAGCAGGCACTGTTAGTATTAATCAGAGATTCATCCCTTCTCATATGAAAGAAATACATTTTCATGAGGGAAGCTTTTCTGTTAAATTTTTATTCTGTGGAAGCCATAACATGAATTTGGTCTCAAAGTCTGAACAGAGTAATTTCCATGGAATTTGCATACACATTTTTGATTGCCTGCAGTGGGAATCCTGAGCAAATTATTTTCTTCCATGATCTGCTAAACATTTGTCTCATTGGAAATAGACCAGGAAGAGAAAGAAGTATACAATGAAGACAGCAGTTTACAGCAGTCTGTGGAAATCTTTGGTGATAGACTAAACCCTAAATATGCTTTTGCTTTTCTCAGTCCTTTGAGGTATGGGCTCCTTTTAATGAGCGTGAATAGAGAATTCCCTATTAATATTAATGCAAGTTATGTATGTGCACTGGGAGCAAAATATACCCTAAAGTCTAATTATTTTATGCTAATAACTGAACTGAAAAGATATTTCCTCATTCCTGGCCAAAAAAAGCAACAATGGTTTATAGAATTTTCAGCAGGATGATAATTTTATCACTTCATTTAAACCAGCCTCTGCTCTGACCCAGTGGGAACTAGGAAATATTCTGGTAGCAAAATCCCTGCTGGTGCACATGCAACTGCAATTAATAATGAGTTTTGTATTCTTCAGGAACCATTTTTCATTGCTTTAGGCAGTGGATAAATAGAGGGGCTTGTGACAACTCCAAGCCAAGGGATGACCTGATCCCTTGAAATCAAGGCAGAAACGCCTTTGCCTCTAAGATTTTTGAAAAAAAAATTAATTCTGCAGATGTGCTTTAGAGAGAGGCTTGGCCAGCAGTCTGTGGGACAGGCTGCTGGAAAACATGGGCAAGGATGTAGAAGGCTTCTCTGCTGAAGCGGGTGTTGAGAAGACCCATGAAGAATATTCAGACCACGTTTCTGTGTTCTAGTATCAAAGAATGGTTTGGGTTGGAAGAGACCTTAAAGACCATCTAGTTCCAACCCCCTTGCCGGGCAGGAACACCTTCCAGAAGATCAAGTTGCTCAAAGCCCCATCCAGCCTGGCCTTGAACTCTTCCAGGGATGGGGATGCCTTGTGCTGCCCTATCTCTGTGTTGTCACTGAGGAGAGTTTCCTCTGGGATGAACTCTGAGCATATTAATGCTTGTCACAGTTTCACAGGTTTTTTTCCTTCTCTGTGGGCTCTGTTATGCTTGGGCCAGTTGTGTGTGTCTCCACTGCACTGTGTTGGCTCTCCTGCCTACAGTTTCCTATGGGATGTGATCCCTTTGCCAAGTCACTCATCATCTGATGCCTCTCTTGTCAAGAAAAGAACTGTAGGCTTTTGCTGGGGGCATATGGGTTCCATATGCTGCTCAAGCTGAGCACTGGACAGTTCAGGAGTTCAAGTGCAGAACAGCACTGTTCTGCCAGTTGATGGCAGCCAGATTCTGGGATGAGGTGGGAAAAGTGCCCAGATGTGGATATCCCTGCCTCGGTGCTGGGCACCAGCAAGCCCTGCAACTGCGCTCTGCAGGCTGCAAGGCTGTGATGCCTTGTGAAGGCTGACCTAGAACAGAGACTAGATGGAGCTGAAGAATAAAGTAGGTATTTATTAAAGGCCTCAATGGATGCACCTTGGGCAGTACAAGAGCCTGGCCAGGGCTACACCCAAGATGAACCCAAAAATGGTCACAAAATGTATGACTGGTCATGGGGTCTCACACTTTTATAAGTTCTGCTCCATTTGCGTATTGGAGCAAATTGTCTAATTACAGCTTTAGCCCATGAAGTCCCATCCTTCTTGTTTTTCTCTCTTCAGTCCACGTTGTTTATGCTCTTGGGCCTGAGATCTGGATTGGTTGTCCTTGGTCCCCAGCTAGAGAAGGAATTGTTTTGTCTGCCTCCTCTGTGAAGAGAGCTTACCATCCCATAATATGAAACCCAGATCCACACACTAAAGCAGTACAGAATCTGAACAATATAAACGCTAAAATCTGAGGCATCAGCTGGAATTGAAAGAGAACATTTGACAATTAAAAGACATGGTTCTTATGTGCAAGGGTCAAGCACGATCCTCTGAAAGTATCAAAACAAAAAGTAGTTTGGATAAAGGCCAGAACAGTAGGTCTCTGGCTGTTTCTTTCCTTTTTGCAAGCCAATCCCTTACTTGTCATTTCCCCCGCCTTTCCTCTTATTACAGAAATTGTTCTCTAGAAATGATTCTGTTTTGATGGTTTCTGTGTGGCTGATGGCCTGTCCCTGGCAGCAGTACTCTACTAACCCAGTGCTGTACAGCAGTGATACATAAACCTCTGCTGATTTAATTAATGTGGTTGGTGATGGGGATCCATAAACCTCTGAATCTAGGCACTGAAACAGTGCAATTGCAACCTGCACAGCTCAATCAATATAAACCATCAGGAGCTTCCTACTTGGCTGGGAAAGGCAGGGATGGGAGCAAGCTCCCATGTCTTTTCTGTCATGTGTATTATGGTAATTAAGTATCTGTGAGCAACTGCTCTGCTTTTGGTTGCATGAGCAGATATGTGAATGTCAGCAGCAGCCTAATTGCAGTTTTCCCTTTGTCGAAAGACTGACTGGCTTCTGTTTTGTGTCTGGCTTCTTGTTATGAAATTTCCTCAGAGAAGACATTGTGCAGCCCATGTACTATCCACTAGACAGCACTTTAGGAAAATCAGTGGTTTGCAGTTTTTTATCTCGTTTCCACTGCAGTAGCAGCAGAGCTCTGAAGGTGTTACAGATGGTCAGGAAAGGCTCACCAGTATATCACTACCACTCATGTGAACATTGAAGTTTAAGCTTACAGGTTTTAAATACTAGAATAAGCTTTTTGGCAATTGTTGCTGTATCACTCCAGGCAGGCAGCTTTGTAAAAATAACCTTTGTTCTTTATTAAAGCTAAATGGATCTTCTGCAGTTGTCATTACCACCTGGCTGGGAGGTGTTGACAGCAGTGGGCTGTAATCCCTCCTAGCAACCTGTCAGCATGGTGCAGTGAAGACCTGAATCAGGGCAGGGACCCCAGGAGCTGCTAGAGGAGGGGTGTGTGGCTGTCTGTGGTGCCCTTCTGTCTGTGCAGAGGTGCTTCCTTTCATGGTAGCCAAAACAGTTCTTCTCAGCTTCAAACTGCATCGTTTGCTCATAGAGCAGGAAAAGCAGGGAAAGGAAAACTTGTATTGAGCAGTGACAGTGTGCAGAAGAAGTTACAAAAGAGAATAATTACATTCTTCAGGGAACTCTGAGGGTTCCAGCCAGGAAAACACAATTAGAAGGTACTTGGTGTGCTTTCTGAAACCAGTTTTGAGAAGCCTGGATTCTACATGGTGGAGCCAACTTTTACTTCAGTTACCTCCTGACTCCAGGTTTGAGGACCCAAGGCTAGTTTTAAATAATTCTTTTTAGTCAGACTTCCTTAAATTAATTCAGGTCAGATTGATTTTCAGCTTAGTTCATGCACTGCATGTAGGACAGCATCACTGACACTAGTCTGCCTGCCTTCCCTCCCAGGACTGTGATCCCATTTTTATTCTGGAAGCAGCTCTTCAGCTGAGATTCTGGAAACAATTTTGCTACCTCGGATCCAGTGGGGCCCAACTGCCCAGAAGGAACAGAGGAAGCTGAAGTAAACTTTTCCTCCAAGCTCCAGGCACAAGGGAAGTCCCCTACAGGTCCTGCTATGGTTACCATGACTGGGTTTTTGACTCAGAAGCGGTTTAGAAGTGGAGTACAGATGAAGAGCAAAACAAATGGCATAAAGGACAGAGCAACAGGCAGCTCTTCAATGAGTGGGGCATTAGGGAGGATTTCCTGTAACGCAAGGGTAATGTATGCCAGTAATTCTGTGAGAGAAAATGCATATTATAACTTTCCAAGCAGATGGTCCAAGGTGAGTGATGAGCTATTTAGATGAAATTTGAGTGGGAAGGAGACTGTGGAGAATGAAGTGGAAGTATGATGAGCTATAGCAAAGGTCAGAAGCTGGCTTTTAATTGCAGAATCGCTCTGGAGACCAGGGGGTGTATTTTCAGCACATGCTGCAGACTTAGTTTAAGCCTTCATCCTGCTGACTCAGTTTCCCTAAACTTTACCTCCAGAGGTGTATTGCAAAGCCCTTCTAATCTGTCCATATGGAATACTTTGAAACAATGCCTATAAAGCAAATTTGCATCTTCACAAAGGAAATACATGAAGTTAGAGGTGAAGCTGCTACAAGTGGTGCTTCATGACTCCAAATGTGTCTGGGCATTAGCACAAATATTCACACATTTACAAGAAGTCTCTTCTGTGTTAGGGTGAGTCAAGGTGACATTTCAACAAAAAAAATAACTTTACCTTTTAGTTGAGTCTTGCCATAAAAACTAAATTCAGGAGATTTTTCTCCAAGTGCTATTTTCTCACAGTCCCCACATATCTGAAGACTTGTTTTGTGAAATAAGTTAACTTAAAATCAGCAGAGTTAGAGAAATCTTTAGCCTATGAGCACTCCTGTTTTCTTGGGATGTATCAGATATTCATTGCTTGTATGGAAGCAGCTACTGTACTAAGGGAATCACTAAAAAAGAGGTTATATAAAGGTGGATTGTGTAGTACATATCTCTTTATAGGACCAGTGAGTTGTGGAGTAGGAGGGAAGTCCATTGCTGGGGTATAAGAAATGGTCCAAAGTTACAAGAGATGACAGAGAGAATAATTATATTTGAAGATTCAGCATCATATGAGCATCTCTCTTCTTTGCACAGACATAGCCAAAAGGTTTGCAATCTTAAATGTGATCTGGGCCTGATTCCCATTTAAACTAAAACCCTTTTTATACCAAAGAGAGGGTGCAAATATAACTTAGACCTACTCTGGTTATTACCTCAAAGATTGATGATGTTCTTTGTAATAAGTAAAAATCACTCTACGAAAAGGCTTTTGCTGTTGAGGAAGAAGAAGAAGAAGGCAGGTTTGGTTTTTTCCAAGCATAATGGTTTAAGAAAATCATATCTGCAGTACTTGGCAAAGGAATATAAGATAAAGTTTCTGCAAGTCACAGTTTTCCTAATTTTACAGCTAGGTAGGATCTGCAGTTGATAATGACCTATATACACAAGGCCCAATTTTCTTTTCTGTCACCAGGCATACTGTTTATACCCAGGCTGAGGGGTGAATATTCTGATAGATTCGGAAAGGCTGATTGTTTCTTTGACCCATGTAACTCTGGTGAGATAGCAAAGTGCAAAATTTACCCATAAGCTGCTGATAAAGTGTCCCTGTGGTTTGCAGTCTCTGCATATCTACTGGAAAGACTAATGTATAGTTATAGCCCAACTCCAGGGAATTTCTTTCTTTTAGAGATCTTTGATTTTGTAACTGAAGTGACTATCCTGCTATCTTGCAAGAAGACATGGAAAAAAGTATAATTTACTTTGTCTTTTTTTGGTATTATGTAGAATAAGAAGTTTTTCATTCCTTTGGAAACTTCTTAAGATTTCAGAAATGCTCTTGCTCTCATGCTGGCTCATCTAAGCAGTGGGAAAAAAATTGGAAACAGCTTTCTGAGAATAGCCAGCACCTGTGATAGTGTAGATCTTGATATGCCAATCCTGCCCAACTGAAGAGAAAGTAGAGATGTGAACCAGTTTGCTTGTTCTTGAGGCAGGGCACAGAATATCAAGATATGCAAGGCTTTTTCCTCTGTCTCAGTGTTTTCCCTTAATAAATTCCACTCCAGGGCAAAAAAAGTCTTGTCAAAGAGGGCATGATCCCATGAAAATTTCTGTTTTACCAAATTGGCATTTTCCATTGTAGACCATCCATACTCAGCATTGATTTTACATTGCAGCTTGACCAGCTCACTTGCATTTCAAAGTAGAAGCTGGAGGAGCTATTGATTGCTTAGCTGAGCAGGTTGAATATGATCTGCAGTCTCCTCTTACACATTGATTCCTTGTCTCTTTACTCTCTGCATCCTGAATGTCACTGAACTGTGAGAGGCCTGCTAAATGGACAAAAATATTGATTTCCTTTCCCCTTCTTTTATTTTCAAAAGCTCCTTATTTACCAAGAGCTGAACTAATATCAGGAAAACAAAAGATAACAAAAAAAGGCAGAAGGATGGTAGTTTTTGTGTATTTTTTAAAAAACATATGAACTTGGTTGAAACTGGAGTCCTTTAAGTTGTGTTTTCATCAGGAAAGGTTATCTGCCTGTGTGAAACCTTTGAACTCAGGCTGTTCAGCTTCATATTTTACTATTGTCTGATTGATGATGAACTTGTGGCGTTGCTTTCCTAAACTGCTGTACCTCTACTGTTAGGATTTTCTGTGATTTTTACAGAGAAGTTAATGAGCAGTCCCAGCTATGCCAGGTTTTAATACAGAATGCAATCTGTAAGTCTTTTGTTAGAGTTTATTGTACAGTGTTTTGTTCCTATTTTGTTCACCCACAAGTGTGACACATTGCAATACCACGTTTAGAGGGATGGAGGAAAAATTCAAGGAATATAAGCTGGAGTCAAATAAAAATGAGGAGACATGCCAAGGGGGACTGGGGGGACAGCATGAGTGTCCAGACATTTTAGTATCTGCTGGTGGTTTGTGTAAGCTTAGACATACTTGGGATGGCAAATGGGGCTGGTTACAGGCAGGGTAAAACTAGAACTGGCCCCGAACATCCAAGTGTGATAATAAAAATACCCAGGAGGTCCTTGTTATCCACTGGCATTGTTTCATCTAGTAACAAAAAAGTAAAAGCAAGGTAGAGGGATGGCTAAAAACAATGAAAAATAACTATTTTACAGGGAACATTACTTTTCCTATAAATCAAAGTAATTCTCATGTTGTCTGTGCTTATCATTATGAAAAAAAAATTAAAAATGCATAAAGAGTGATACAAGTATTTTATGGAATGAAATGCAATTTTCCTTTAATGAAGTATTTGAAATTGAAAAAAAAAATTTCTTCATGTGTCCTTTGCTTAGAAGTGGTGGGGAAAGATCTGTTGATAAACTTCCAAATTTCTAAGGATTTGTGCTCTAACACAGGATTTATGCTGTAACAGTTGCTACATCTGTGCTATAGGATAAGTCCCTGTACAAAACACTCCCCAGGATACAGCTGGGGAGACACTTGGAGAAGTTGTTATGAATAATCATCCAGAAACACCTACATTTAGCAACAGTGTGTTGTTGCTAGGTATGGAGAGATCCACGAGAGCCTTTGAAAGTCATTAGTTTGCTTGAGAGGAGCAGTTCTCATTTTATTTGTAAGAATTGGATGGTCAGTGACACTCACAAGCCCCCTGATATCCCTGCTTGTGCTTTCTGGGCCACAAAACAGGCTCAGAAACTTTGAAATCGAGCAGATGGATCCAACTCTGTCACAACAAAAGGCATCAATTTTCTGCATTGCTGTGTGTAATGGGTTGACCCTGGTCAGATGCCAGGCACCCGCCAGAGCCTCTCACTCCTCTCCAGAGCTAGACAGGGAAGAGAAAATGTAACAAAGGAGAGTTCATGTGTTGAGATATGGACAGGGAGAGATCACTCATCAAACATCAATTACAGCAATACAGGCTGTAGGGAGAGATATGAATTGAATTTATTACACTGACAAAATCAGAGTGGGATTATGAAAAGTAAAATGAACACTTAAGAACACCTTCCCCCCACCCCTCCCTCCTTCCCAGCTCCACCTCCTACTCCAGAGTGCAAGGAGACAGGCAATGGGGTTATGGTCAGTTCTCACCTGTGCTTTCTTTGGTTGCTCAGGGAGGAGTTGTTTCCCTGTGCCACTGTGGGGATCTTCCCACAGGAGACAGTTCTCCACAAACTCCAGCCTGAGTGCATCCCATGGGAAGAGTCCTCCCCAAACCGCTGCAGCGTGGGGTCACTCTTGCATGGGGTGCAGCCCTTGAAGGACAGGCTGCTCTAGCATGGGCTGCTCTCTCCATGGGCCTCCCACAGGGTCACAGCCCCTTCTCAGGTATCCACAGCTCCTCCGTGGGCTGCAGGTGGATCTCTGCACCCCCATGGATCCCATGGGCTGCAGGGCACAGCTGCCTCACCATGGTCTCACCACAGGCTGCAGAGGAATTCCAGCTCTGGTGCCTGGGGCACCTCCTGCCTTCTGCACTGACCTTGGTGTTTGCAGAGTTGTTCCTCCCACATGCTCTCACCCCACTCTTCTCTGGCAATTACAACTGCTCAATAACTTTATTTTTCTTTCTTCTTAAATGCATTTACCACCATTTCTGATTGTCCCAGGCTTGCCAGTGGCAAGTCTGTCTTTGGAGCTGCCAGAGCTCATCTCTGCCAGCCATGGTGGAAGCTTCTAGCAGCTTCTCACAGAAGCCACCCCTGCAGCCCCACTGCTACCAAAACCAGACCATTCATACCCAATATACTGTCTGAACAGGTGTTTAGCAGCCTCTCCACCCCTGGTTTTCACTTCATTTATAGAAATGAGTTGTCCCCATCGCCATTTAAAAGTGATTTAGTTTTGCTTTATTCATCTGACTTGTTGCAGTTCAAGTAGATCTGTACTTTCTTTTTGCTATTGAGGAGCTCAATGCTATTACTTTTATTTTAGTGGAAAGTCACACAAAAATGAGTTAATTTCTGGCTTTAACAAAAATGTAGAATGTGAGATGGGTAGTCCTCTCTGACATTGTATTTCTCTAATATATATATATCTCATTATACAGATGGAGTGGATAGTAAAATTAAATGTCTTTATCTAAGTAAACTTAGAAATCAGAGGTGAAAAATATACACTCAATAACTCTGTACTGGCTTTAGCAGCAGGAGGATGTCATTTATGGATAATGCCCCTAAAAGCTCCTGTATGTACATGCTGTCCCATTCTCATAACTTTCTAAAGGGTTTGTCACCAAAACTGTGGGGAAAACAAAAACCCTCTAACAACATTTCTAATATTAGAGAGTCAAGGCATTACTTTATCATCTGGCTAAGATGTATCACAGAAATCATCTCATCCACACATAGCCTGGGTGTGCAGAGGGAATCATTCCATGACACATGGCATTTATTAGATTTTTCAGATCTTTTATACAGTCAAAACTCATAGAAAAAAAAATGGGTTAGTGTTCATTGGTCTAAAGTTGTGTAGTAGTTCTTAATACTTGGTCTCCTATTGGATCCGGATTTCTTTGCTTTGATGTTAAACAAATCTTCATTCCTTGATTTGCTTACCAGTCTTTTCTAGAGGAGATATCTCCAACTCTGCCAGAGGTAGAGTCTGGGGTAGATGTTCATAGGTGGCCACTGGTGGCCCTTTATCTTTTGGGCTATTCCCAGTCTGTTGAGAGGTTAAGTTCATCAGACCTCACCTAGAGGAACAATGCCCTGGAAAGAAACTTAAAATTCTTTTTCCTCAGGCAAAGGCAAACAAAACCTCTTGACTAAAGTTAAACAAAAATTTTTAATCTGGTATGTTTTCCACCAGGTTGCGTGAGCAGATCACTGGCTCAATTGAACTTTTCTGTCTCTCTCTTTTGTTGCCACCACGTTTCTTTGGATATGAGAAATTAATGCTGCCAGCAGTCAGTGCAGCATTCCACTATCTGTAGGTGGTTTGTTTGGTGATGTCTTTGTACATCTGGGCACGCTGTCCCAAACCACCTTCAAGGGATGTTGATCTTGAGTACAGTTTATAGGGCCTGAGTCCAACCACCAGCCTGCCTTCTTCAAAAATACAGGATATCAGTTTCCTTTTCTTACTTCACCTTCAGGAACGGATCTGTATTAACCTTGAGGCTTTAGAGAAAAAAAGAACCATTACTTCCTTTGATTGATCAACTCGCTGCTGTGTGCTTGTTGGTTTTTAAATCCCCTAACATGCCTATTTGAAGTCATCAGTTGGGACTGCCTTCTTCTTCTGGAATTTTATTCAAATTCTCCTGTTTTGAAGTTCTTGGTATTTGAGGTTCAAGTTGTGGGTACTGTTCCACTTTCGTACACCCACTGGTATAATTTAGCAAATCTGTCACTTATGCTCAATATAACAGAGTCATTTAACTGCAGGATCTCATTGGTGCAATTAACCCTGTTCCTTTAAAATGAGGAGCTGATTGTCTTGGCATTCATGGGAGCAGAGAGCACAGTAAAGTGCTGCAGTTCCTGGCCCTTCCAGAGCAGTACTGCAGTCAATTGATTATTTTGTTAATTGGTTTTGCATCCAGTATCCTGCTGGCTTATTATCATCCAAGTGACTGTGTGCACCATGCAGAAGTACAAGTACAGTAAAAATCAATAGTTGAAACCTTTTTTTCCTTGTAAAGAAAGCCATCCATGGGCTACCTTTGATACATGACCTTCATTCTGCTTGCAACACAGCTAGTAACTTTTTCATAATTTAGCTCTATGCTAATAAAGTAGATGCTCAGGTTCTGATCTGTACTTAAATTTGTATCCTAATGAGAAAGGAAGAAATTACTTAAGAAATAAATAAGCAAAAGGCTGTTATTGTAGAGAAATAAGCCTAATTTTGAGATGGTAAGATTCATGCTATTTTTGTAAGAAAATCTTGTTGTTTCACTAGGGTCTAATAAATATCATACTTCCCAGGCTTGAATAATTTAGTGACTGTTATCAAAAACCAGAATCCTATTAATGCTGCTTTTCCTGCTTCAGTTAGAGAAACAAGGATCTAAAAGCTGGTGTGAGGTTGCATTGTGTGTGGGATTGAGGGCTGGGTTCCAGGACTGATTGTCACAGAAGCAGATGGGATTATGGATGTTACGAGATGAGAATATTTCCAGTACTTTTCTACTGTTGGACACGCAGACGTGTTCTCTCTTGCATGTGTTTTTGAAACCTTGATGTGCTTAATGCCTTTGTATTGCTGGGGAGGCCTACTCTTCTATCAGAATTAGAATCAGATGCAGTTCTTCTCCTGATCTAGACTAGATATGAAAGCAGAGATTTCCTTCTTGGGGAAAAAAAAAAGCATTTTTCTACTGTAGGTACCCAGTTGGTACATGGGAAGAAGAAGAAGAAGATGAGGATTTTGCTGAGTCAGCTGTGTGCAGCCCTACATGAGCAGTTTTTCACCCAGATCACTGGATTTGCATTATCATTTTCCAAGTTTGTTCTTTGGGGATCTTTTTTTCTGGAATGTATGGATGTTACCTGTTCTTGGGCTCATTGCTTTCTAAACGCATCTTTGTGAGGAAAAAGGCAAATTCTTACCTTGTGCTGGTTAAGATCACACTGCAAGGCAGCTGACTAAGGCAATTTGCAGCTCATGGAAAAAGCTACCAAGAGCTTTTCCAAAAATTTCAACTCTTTTTCACAAAAATGCCTGATCTTTTCCTGATTCAATTGTATGACTTACTGTCATTTGCACATATGAGGAAACACCCTTCATTTTTATGGTGAAAAAGAGGTCCCAGAATTTCTGAGACTGTTCTGTCTGTGGATGGTGACATCCTGTATGCCCTTTCTCCAGGTGAAACATTCAGAAAACAGCCTGCAGAGTAGTTTCAGTTCAGTGAAGATTATGCCTCTTTGAGGGGTGTATTTCCTTGTCTCAGGAGATAATAATTTATATATTTTACTTGTCTGATGATGAGCTTCTGGGATGGTTTCCTAAATGGCTGTACCTCTAGTGTACAGCTAAAAAATACACTATGTGTCCAAAAAATACACTATGTTGTATTGTGAAGATGGAACAAATCAGACAAAGCAGATGATACTGAAGAGGGAAAACAGCCTGTGCTATTTCTGCAAATTGCTCCCTCTCTTCCTCTCCGTTGTCTTAAAAGACAAGCCAGGGCTCCCCAGCATTGCTTTTTAATTAGTAGAAATCCTTTTCTACTTAATCCTAATTCTGTGCCTTAATGCAGGCAGGTCCTGCAGAGCCAGCAAGCTTATGTGGGAGCACAGAAATCTTTTTCTCTGGCATCCCTCTGCATGAAGCTTGTCTTCTGTTCCCAATTATGTTCTCTGGTGACAGCTTGGGGTTTGCAGTGGCAAGCAGAGAGGCAGGGGTGAGGCTGGGAGGGGGGAGGCAGAGTGACAGGTGTTGCTCTGTCTCCATGGCATCACTGAGCTTTGTCTTAGAGCTGTCAAACACTGTGCTCATACCTTTCTTTACTGTGTACAGCGACCTGGTGCCACAAAGTGCACCTGGCATGGCTCCTGCTTAGTCACTGTCCTCTTACCAGGTTATTTCGTATTAGGTTTTTTCTTTACTTTCAATCTGTTCCACTTTTAATGAACCTGCACAAGTATTGGGAGCACACATATAAATGGAAGCATCAATTTATTTTGCAACTTGGTGCCCTTAGTTAAGGAGGTAAAATTCATACAAGTATATTGTTAGAAACATTTGACACTGCCTTTTCAGGCCATGCTGTGCCCCATCCTGCTCTCTGTGAATTGGTATTAGGGTTTTGGGGTTATAGTGAAACAGTAGAGCTGTGATGAAAGCAGCTTTTAGCCCCCATCAGTTAGATCCCAGTTTCATCTCTGTCACAGACACCTCACTGAGCACTGTCTTTTATGCTCATGCTTTAATTAACAGAGACAGAAAGATGCCTCCAAGAATGATTCAGCTGTCCTAAGGTCTGATTGAACCTTTGGATGAATTTCTCCTGTGTGGATTTTGACTGACACTATATATATAAAGTTGCTATGACACAGCAGTGTAACTCATATGTATGCATTTTTAATCTGAAATGCCAAAGTCACACATGAAGAAGTTGTTCTCTGAGTTATTAGATTTATTTAATAACCATGGATTCTTTTCAAGAGCACACCTAAGTAAAAGTTAGGGGGTCTTACTGCCTTCTAGCTGCACCTAAACATGTATTTAATGGTTTTACGCATTCCTCTTTGATCAGGAAGGTTAGATTTTTTCTTTTTTTTCCCTTTTTTTTTTTTTAACAATTAAATGTTAGTACTGTTCATGCTATCTTGTTTCCATGTGTTAGGCTAAAGAGTGCAAAGTGAGTATGCCAAAGTTGACAGCATCTTTTGCAAGGTCTGTGAATATGTCAGTACATATTACAACTCCAGTTACAGCCACTGGGTGGTCTCCTTTGGGAAGGCTCTTTTACATGGGTACAAATAAGGTGGTTATGGTCTGACCTTTGGAGCTCCTGCCTCCAAAGATGTTTGCATGTTTAACTTTTCTTATATTCTACAGCGCTTCCTTAAATGTCTTGTGGATTTGCGGTGCATAAAGAAAAGAATTTCTGAAAATCTGTGATGACTTGTGTTTTATAACCTGTATTTTCATATCCTATATTTCAGCCAGTGTGGTCAGTTTAGTGGCTTTTTTGCCATATATTTTTTCTTGCCAGTATATTTATTTGTCACTTATTTATTGCAAGGATAATCCATGAAAGTAGATCACTTTACAAGACATTTTTGAGAGCCTCAGAAGTATGATGAAAGCTTACAACACCATATTTTTTTCTCCCAGAAAATTTCTTTGGCAGTGTCCTGTACTGCTGTAAAAAGGGGAGTTGGAGGGATTATTTTTGATAGATTTCTTGGACGAAAATAAAATGGCAAGGCTGCCAGCACGTGTACAGCCCCTCTAGGAATCCTTCACCTCATGTATAATGTTGAGGCATAAATAATCAGATTGTTCCTCCCTGTCAGGCAGGAAAGGTTATCTAATGATCTAATAATGCCCTGGAGAAAAATCTGAAAAGGTAGAAGTGTGGTTGAGACCTGCTTCCTCATCTTGTCAAATGTCTACAGCTTGAAGCTGTGTCATATTTGGGATTTGTTAAATAATTTTAGCTTCTATTTTGGTGGCAACAAAAAAATAAAAAAGAAAAATAAAATAAAAAAAAAAAAAAAAAAAACCCAAAAAAACCCAAAAACTGTGGCAAGAGGACTCATGATAATGATGCCTGGAGAGGGGCTCACTCTTATGCTGATTGTTTGGTGTCTAAAACATGCTCAAGCTGAGTTTTTTCTCCAGATATGATGCTCTGGGGGAGTCTCTTCCCCTCACAGCTGTTGCAGTAGTCCTGGATCTTTCTAGCTCTTTGTAAATTCTGACTGGCATCAGTCCCTGGTTTAGAAATTGCAAATGAATGACACAAACACAAAAAGTGTGTTTTCATAACCCTTATCACTCATGAAAACAAATCTAAAAAAAGCTTTTTATGTGTGTCAAGAATGCTGAGGTAAAGATGTAAAAATTAACCCTTCCAGGTGAGGAAAGCTGTGCAACAGGAGGGCTTCATCAGAAGGAAGAGAGGCTATAGAGACATCAATGACATTGACATCAACATGAATGATCCTTTATTTACAAAGCAGTGGTACCTGGTAAGTTCTGAGAGAAAATCACAGTAATCATAACTAAATAACTGTCATTCAAGCCGTTCTGTGCAGTTGCAGTGTTTTCCAACAGTTCTTTCCAAATGCAGGACTTGGGAATGGATCCAAGGCTCTGTTGTGTTGGTTTTAATTGTACCCCTTTTATATTGGGAAGATCCAGCACATTTCAAGAGATAAATTTCATTTCAGTCAATGGAAAGATCCTTAGAAGGCTTGAAAGTGAACTGTATTGATGTCCTGTGGGCATTGCTGATGTGCTGATGTGGCCCCTAGAACTGCATATGAATCATGTCTTTGAGCTGTTGCCAGGTAAAATATTGTTATGGAATTATAATAAAAAAAAGTATAATGTATTTGCTAGCAAAAGTTAAAGCTTTTCTTTTCTTATGGAAATTTGAATGTAATTTGTCAAAAAAAGAACAGCTGAAAACTGATGAATTTTGGCTTAAGCTAATGTCAAAGGAAATTCATATTTTGCTTAATTGTTTCAGTTTTTCTGTGTCATATTTTTAGAGTGAGAAGTCTTTAGTCATGAAAGAAAAGTTATATTTTTACTTTGAAGTGAAATTATTTTTTAATTTAAAAATTTATAAAGTAATTCTAGTCAGTTTTATTGTTGCAACATATTTATGATGAAATACTCAGTAAGTGCAGTACTGCCTTGTTAACTTAAGAAGGGTATTTTTGCTTAAGAGTAATGTTTCTTCCTCTTAATCCATTTCTTATGTTTCATGAATCCATCCAATGTGGCTGCAGTTTTTTTTTCTGCTGAGGCAAAAGTTTTCAAATGAATTGGAGGCACATTAGCATGAATGGATTTTATCCTTGATGAATCAATAAACTAAAATGAGGATTAATTAACTTATTTTCTGGTAGTTAATCAAAATGTTGCAGTGATAAAAATAACAAAAATTTTGGAAGCTATACAATAGATCCCTGCTTTCAAGAAAAACTATTTCCTGCCCATAAAAAAGTCCTCTGTAAAATCAGTTATTCTAACTTTTTTCCTGGATTAACCCACTGACTGACATGTTAAGTGGAAAAGTCCTTTTTCGGGGTCCAAAAGATTCGGTGTTTAACCAAATCTTATAAACCACAAAAGATTGAATTTTGCCAGTGTTGAGTTTTTTCTGTTTGTTTATTTGTTTGCTTGCTTATTACAGCTGCATTATTGAAGTAGATATGATTATGGACAGATGCATACTCCAAAAACATATGGAATATATTTTCTGTGCCAAAGATGCATGCAGACACATAAAGGAAAAAACAGTGGCTGTGGAAATATGTCAGTCAAGTTTAAAAAAGCTATTTTTTTTTTTTCACTGATGTATTAGATTAACACTGGTCAAGCAGATGGGACTCCTGGACTTGACCTTAATGTAGCTGAAGCATGGGAGCTGGGATACACAGGGAAGGGAGTAACCATAGGAATTATGGATGATGGTAAGTGAAGACTGAGTACTAATTTAATACTTTTAAGCAGACTTTTTTTTCATGTAATTGAAGTTAAAAAAAAAAAAGATTAAAAAGTAACAATCAATTGCTTGTAGTGGTGAGACTACCAGCCTCCATAAATACTTTGAGATCTCCAGGGAAAATATGATACAAAGAAAGGGTTACTGAAGAATGGATATCCAAGCATTAAAAAGAGTTTGCAGTTATCACTCAGATGTCTTCCAGGGCACACTGTAATGGCCATTAAACCTAAGGAGAAACTCCCCTTGACTTCTGTAGGCACTGACTGGAGGAGGAAATTGCTGTGCAAAAAAAAAAACCTAAGAAAATGTTTTTTGGATTACATTATTTTCAAAGTCATCCTTGATAGCTGAAATAATTAAACAGTTTCATGCTGAATGTCAATGAAGATCTGCATATTAGATATATTGCTAGTTTCAGACTAAGTTCAGGAAAGATGAAGATAAAAGGTACAGTTGAAGTTACAGCTCTTCTACGTATGGGCTCTTGCTGAAGTACAGGAATTCCATGCAGTCTCTCGACACTCTTTGGAAAAATTTTTGAATGTTTTCCTTTAATGGGGATGAATAAAATAAAAAATAAATAAAATGTCTGTATCCACATATGTTTTCTAGAGTCAGCCAGGATCTGTCCTTATTTATTTCTGTTGCTCACCTGCTTACTCCTATGGAGTAAGAAAGTAGACTCAGACACCTGGATATTAGGAAGAAATTCCTTGCTCTGAGGGTGGTGAGATACTCTAACAGGTTGCCTAGGGAGGTTGTGGCAGTGTTCAAGGCCAGGTTGGATAAGGACTTGAGCAACCTGATTTATGTATTGATGAAAGATCAGTCTCATCTGAGAGATGACCTCCTGTGTAATAATTTCACTGATCTCACAGAGGCAGGACTTGGCTTTCAGATTAGCAAGGCATGACTGTGATGGGAACGATGGCAAATTATTTGAGCTTTGCGTCAATAAAACTGATGGTCCATCAGATACAGCTTTCAGAGAAGGGAGCAATTTGCCTTTCTAGTAACTCTAAAAAAGATGCCCTGAATAACAGGATTCTTCGTAGAGATTTTTATTGTCCATCTACCATTTGGATGAGTAACAAGGGTCTCCTAAGGTAAACCTAATGCTAAGGACCCTACAGAATGAGAAGTAATCTTTCCATCAGAAAAACTATGATGATATGGCATTCTTCTTGCAAATAAAATAGAGCATGTGATGGGGAGGTGGTTGGAAAAACAGGATAGAGTGGTGATGATGAAAATGTAGCATGAGATTGGTGGCCATTGCTTTGTATGTTTTAACTGGCTATGCAATAGGTCATCTTTTCCCAGCTGAGTGTAGATCTGCCACCTCTGTTACACCATCCACTGGGATTTGTACATTTGCTATGTATAGAAAGATGACATGCAATAGAATGAGTATATTACACGCTGTTAGAATCTTTAGCATGCTACCAAAATGTGGAGCCTATACACAGATATTTGCTAAAATGGTTTAATCCCATATTAAAAGTTCTCTTTCATGCATATAATCTGAAATGTTTGCCTTAGTGATCACCCCAAGTCTACTCTAGGTAATTTCCTACTTAGTTTACAGTGGTTAAAAATACTCAGTTTTCTGTCCTGCACTGGTCCAGTGCTTACTAATCTTGTTAGATTTGGTATGCCTTGAGATGACAAAACTCATACAAAGATAAATTGTGATTTAAACCTTATAAATAAATGTGATCTAGTCTACAAGACAATAAATTTTGTCATTCAGCTCACTTTTCCAAATGGCATCTGGATTTTGACATAAGTTATTGAAAAGTCCACGTTTAAAAACTGGAATCTGACTTCAATCAGCTGCATTATTCACCATGATTATTTTCCTGTGGTTGTAAAGTAATCTTGTTCTGTGATCATTAGAAAATCTTTTTTTGAAGCTCTTAACTTTTCTGTTCTGTCATTGTCTTATTGCAGGAATTGATTATCTGCATCCAGATCTTGCATCAAACTACGTAAGTTCATGCTGACCTTTTCTGTAAGATGTGAATTTTCTTATTACTATAGTCCCTCTGCTACAAAATTTTAAACAGGGAGTAGAACAGCAGTACAGCTGGACTCCTGATCCTAGTGATCATGCATTTCCCATTGAATGAAGCAGACTGAAAATGGGGCTGCCTGTGCAAGGAGTGGAAATGTGACAAGGCTCTTTGTGGAGGAAAGACAGTCTTGTGTCACGTTAAATAAGCTGCAGCTTGCAATATTGGATTTAGGACAGAAATAAGTAACCTGTGAATTTTCTCTAAGTCCTGCTATTAAGATGAAGAATGCCCCTATCACTTGGAGGGCCATGGAGCTGTGGGCTGTGGCAGGGCATGTATTAGCCTTTGAAACCTCCAGGAACAGTTTAATTCCTTTATAACAGGTGTTTTGACCCAGTGCTTCACAGCATGTGCAGGGCAGATTGTGTATTCTCAGCACATGCTATGCAAATTGATTGTTCCTCAAATCTACCTCAGGATTCAGACCTTTGGACTAGAGTGCATTTCTTAACTCTTTGTCTCCCTCCAACCCTCCATTGGCACTACCACTCCTATCTTCAGGTCCCTTCCTGAGGGAAGCCCAGGCTGCTTCAGCTGAGCAATGTGGTTTAGTTTGCAATTGCAATTAAATGAAAGGAGGAATGAGGTCAGTTGGAGATTTTGGAAAAAAAAAAAATGTCAGCCACTTGGATAGAACAACTTGAAAATGAGGAAGACAGTTATTTTTTCATACAGGCAGTTTGGAACATAGTAACACACACAGGATGAAAACCTATTTGTGTTGCAAGTAGCAAAGCACATTTGGTAGATAATAAGTGGATATAGAAGGCTTTGGAGAAGGCATTTGGGAAACAGCTGACCACAGAATGCAGATTAGCCAGTTTCACTCCTTATGAACTGGCTTAATACAGCTAATTAAACCCTGTGCCCTGACTGCAGAATTCTCTCCCAAGAGAAATAACTCAGTAGGATGTTCCCATAAATTGATAGAAATAAATAATTTTTTAAAAGGCAGCCCTTTTTCTTTGCAGAAATTGTGCTCTGTGTATGTTCTAGCAAGTGATGTGGGCAAAGCACATGCTCTACATTCACTTTTCAGCAGCAAGTGTGGACAAAGTGGGAATATTCTGTTTCTAAAAATCATGTTTCAAATATACAAGCAAAAAGTCTGTACAATATACCTCATATAATAGTTCTGTTGTTAACAGTGAATTTAGGATCATGCCCATGCCCCATCAAAACTAGATTATGCTGTAATACACTGTTTTCTCTTTTAAGTCCAAAATATTTTGTGTTTGATGGATAAATATTTGTCAGGTTCAGCAGAAATAGATTTGGTTTAGAGTGGCAATAGTGAATATTGTGGAAAATGATGCAGAGAAGGGCAATGCACAGACATGATGGTAGAAATCCTGAAATAATGGAGCTGGAGAGAAGTCTGAGAGTTAAGAGATACTGGGATGAGAATTTGAAAGAAAAGCTGTCTGGACAGGGGGTCATCAAACATTTAATAGCAGTCACGGAAGACTTGTGAGGAGACTGACTTTGAAACAGGAATCTGAAAAGATTTGTGCAGGAGTGACTTTGTCCAAGTGAGGAGGGGTTCTGTAACGTAGCAGTGATCAGGCTGTGGAGGGAAAAGAGAAGATTAGCTGGCTAATACAAAATGCAGAAGCAAATGGCTGGTTGGTAAGACGGTCATTAAAGGAGCAGCAGAAAGATCTTGAAGGAGATAAGATCTCCAGGCTTTAATACTGAAATTCAAAAATAGGACTTTTCACATGAGGTTTGTGGTCCTAGGCTGTCACAGCATTGTGTCTGAGAGGTGGCTGGTTAAAGACAAGCTTGATTCCTTCTCCTGCTGCTAAAACCTGCCATCACCTCCCTTGCCCAGCCACAGCAGAGTGAGTGCAGGGCTTGGTTCACCTGTACTTTGCCTCTCCCTGCAAGGCTGCACGGGCTTCCTTGAGTCCCAGGAGTTCCTGCTCTGGCAGCCTCTGCTGTCTCTCAGAGGCCATGGGGGCCTTTTTCCCAGTAGGTAGTAATTTGGGCATGAACTAAAGATGAGGGACTTAAATTCCACTGAAGAAAATATCAGTTTAGATGTAAAAATGCAATGAAATGAGTTTCTTAAGCTGGCATAGCAATTATAGTCATCTTTGTATAACTCCTGTACCACATTCTTGGTGTTTCACTATATCTGCACTTTGGGGCAGCTTTCTCTGAAGTTCTGTTGTTTATTTTTAGGAAATAAAAAGCTTCTCAATTGTATTAAAGCCTGCATACCCTGGCAGTGTCTGTACATCTTACTTGGAAAATTGGGAGCAATTGGAAAGTCTCTCAAAGGTGGTAGGTTTGGCAGTTGAAGCATTTTCAAGTGTAAAACCTTGGCCTTGGTTCCTCATTTTAATTTGGCTTTTATGATTTTGACTTTCTGGTCTTCTTGCTTGAATAGTTTAATGGAGGTTAGCACTTAGATGAAATGCAGGGTCAGAGAAGAGAAAGATCTTTCTGAAGAAGAAAACTTTGTATTTTCTCTTAAGACTGTTGAACTTCTACCTATCACATGGAGTGCACTTCCACCCATATTTTTCTTTGTAGTTTTTTAAGATTTACTGCTTGAATCATCCATTTCTGGTCTTAATGCTCTTTATATACATGGAAAGACGTGTCTGCTCACGGTGTGGGTGGACTGCTCTCCCAGCATTGCCTCCTGGCTTGCTGCAGTAGAGCTCCTTGCTTTTCTGGGACCAGGGAGTTATGGCAAAGCTGGAATTTTCCATTCTACACTGTGAATGCAGAGAGACTCATTGTCAAATGATCTACATTTTCTTCCAAGCCTTGGAAACCCTGCAGGGAACCTTGGAAACCTTCAGGAAATTATTTTTTTCAGTGCAAAGAGAGCCCTTCATTATAAACTGATAATTAAAAAGCTGGGGCCTAATCTACACCACGGTTTGCTTTCAAATCATAATGTACATATAAACCCAGCAATTTTCAGGACTGATTTCTCCAAGATACAGCATCTGAGTGAGAAAGAAATGTCAAGTTACAGGGGCTGCATCTGAGATATGTCTAATAAAAGGGGGGAAACGCAACTGTTGGGGATGGACATAGCAAACTATTTTAAAGAAAAAACTAAGCAAATAGGGATTTCTTGTGCCACAAACAGAAACATAAGCTGACCTCTCTCTGGTACCAGTTTTTTATTGTGGTATTTTATCCTTGGCCACTGTCTGCTGGTGAAGGTCAGTGTAGTCAGTGTAGCAGCATTATCCCACTTAGAGCACTGGGGAGCTGATCATCTCCTAGAAGTGGGTTTGTCCCTGATTAGCAGTGGTTAGAAAAATCAGGATCCCACCAAGAGACTGGAGCCAGGAGTGAAAAATTGCTGGTTTCAGTGTCTGAATTCTGCCTGAAGCTGAAAGCTTGTTTCAAAAAACCCAGCGAGAGAAAGAGAACAAGACTAACACTGTAGGAAAACTGGAGGTGACTATGTGAGTAGGTAACATTTTCACCAAGTATTGAAACACGTAGAATGAGAATCAAGCAGCAATTCTTAGTAACAGACAGCAATTGAAAAGATGTTGAACTCTGTAGAATTGCACAGATATAACATGTACAAACAAGCATCAACCTGAGCAGTGGTTCATTGCTGGCCTTCCCCAAACCTCCTCTCTTTTCTTCTCTGTATTACGAGTCCTTATGGTGCAGCCTTGTCTTCCAAGGTCCTTGCCAGCTGTCACTCAAACTGTACATAGGAAAGGCCCTATGTAAGGAATGAGGGAAGATTTTTTTGGATTTACCTCAGGGTTAGTCAAAGTTTTCTGTCATCTACCATTTCTCATTCAGATGTGAACAGCAGATGGCCTTACCTATCTTCTCTCCCCGCTTTGTCAGCACCTCCAAACACAAAGCAGTCTCTCTCATCACTTCTGATAACTTGTCTCCAGCCAATACCATAATGGCTCCCCCTGCCTTGCTGAGAGTGGGAGCATATTTTTGGAATAATTATCTTATCACATAAGCAGCGAAGCAGGGAAATGTTCCACTTCTGTTCTGAGCTGCATTTGCCATTGTTTGCTAGAGGAACAAAAACACCATTGAATAATCTTTACAGCCACAAAAGGAATAAGAAATAGTACAGGCAATAAATTTCACACTGCAATATGTGCAGCAAAGCATAGCAACAGGAAGGATCTTCTTATTTTTAAAAAGTCTGTTTTTCCTTCATTACCATGAATTTCTGAGTATGATTTGGCCTCCCTGCACACCACAAAAAGGACCAGCAAACTGTTCTGGCAGCCATGAGCCTGATTACAATGATTTGCCATTACACACCATCAGTATCTCCACTAAAAATCTCTGGGGCCTAGTTGTGGGATTTTGTAGAGCTGACAAAGCTCCACTGACAATTATTGATCCACACTGCTTTGGCCTTGGTGACCCACCACCCCCCCACCCTGAAATCCCAGCTAATTTTTTTCATGAATCCAGTAGAGTCCACATATTACTGGTGGGGAGAAAAATGTTATCCCTTCTCAGGGCAAAATTTGTTGGAAACACTCTGAAGACATTGAAAAGCTCCCAGTGTCTCTTAATATGAACCCAGGGAATCCTCAGGAGTCGCAAACACAAACCATAGGACAGTAAGGTTCCTACTGGCCCAGTGTCAGGGAATGATTCAGGCAGCTTTATGAGATCTGATTCCCATGGCATGATTTTCAAAAGACTCTGAGATAGTTAGACTGCATTTCCTACTGTATTTCAAGGGGTTATGCAGCATATGCACTAGACACTTCATTTCAATAAACCTTTGCTTCTGATACATTAAAGGTATTTTATGGGAAAACTCTATGTGCTGACTGTCATTGCTAGCATCTATTTTTAATAGTAATGCTAAAAAAGCATTTATTATAAAAAATAAAGAAGAGAATAAACTTCTTTCAGCACATCACTAATTAGATTTGGGCTTGGTTGTTTTCTTTTGGGTTTTTTGGTGTTGCTTTGGAGTTGGGTTCTTGCTAATAGGTTTTCTAAAATAAACACTAGCATAAAACCTAAAAATTATCAAGCAAACCCTGGGATAAATTCACAATGCATCCTTCTGCTAGCACTGAAAATTCAATTAGAACACTGATGGATGAAGGCTGTTAATGAAATTTCTGCCACAATCTGCTTCAAGAAATTGCTGCGACAGAATGAAGCCTCTCTTTTGCCAGGATGGATCAAGTGTTAAAATGTGAGGGTGACTGATGCCTTAGCAGTCAAAACTGGTAGCTTTCTGTTGGGCTGTTCATGCTGCTCAGGTGGCTTCTGGCAGCTCAGGGGCTTATTTTAGAATTTAGAATATGATTACTCAGGACATGCATGACAATAAAGTTTCACTGGAAAAAAATTAGAAGTTACTGGGAAAAGAATTAAATTCTCTTTCAGATGTGGCTATTTTTTCTGTTACTCTGTGCAGGATCAGCTTCTGGGCTCATTTTTATGTTCTGTGCAATCTGTTTTGGTTTTATTCCTCAGAACATAATAAAGGCTAAAAAAGAGATGATGCCTCCTCTGATCATATCAGCCAGGCATACAAGGTTCTCAGTGTACCTGGAGGGGTGTCCTGAATTAGTCACATACAGAAAATGCTTCAAATCTTGGAAAACATAATGGGCTCCTACAAACAGTCTTTCCCTGCTCCCAGCAGTCACTGCTATTAAAGGAACATGTCACTGCTGCTCGTGTATTGAAGTCTAAATAAGATGACTTTACAGTTCCTCTGCTCTGTACCTTATTGCTGCTTAACACGAGCACTGCCAATGGGGGAGAGAAGCCTGTGCAAAGGAGATGTCAGGGTCTTCCTATTTAATGAAAGGTAAAAAGTTTCTGTAATCATAATCTCTAGCTTTCAACTCAATCAAAAAGATGGAACAGCAGAAAGAATGTAAAGGCTCTTTCTCCTCTGGATTATTTCATGTGGCCAGAGGACACAGAAAGAGGCTTTTTCTGCAAAAGAGGCTGTGACTTGTGAGGGAGGTGTGATTGCCTTAACGAGGGATGATTTGTGTCACAGAGCTATGTTTACAGCTGAAAGCTGGATTTCTTCCACTGAAGATTGTTATGTGAATGGCTTTGCTGAGCCCATTTTAAGAGATCTGGACCCTGAATGCTTGACAAGACCTGGGGCTTAGTGATTAGTACCATCCATGCAGCTGGAGTTGGCACCATGCCACTGATGTTGGCCTCTCCAGGGGGATGCACTGATTTATGCTGGCTATAAAAGAGCCTCAAAACACTGTTCCTTAGGAATCAAAAGGTACTCGCATATTGTAGTTGCATTTGCCCAATGTTATTTTCAGACCAATATATGCTGCAAAAAGTTTCCAGCTTTATTCTATATTAGAACCACCTGAAAGGGATAATTTTCAAGTTAAATGCATGCCTGGTGTGCAAGCAATGTGAGATGATGCTGAAGATACTGTGCAAGCTAACAAGCACTCATTGTCTGCAGCGTTTATTTTTCTCTATAATCAATGCACTTAATCAGTTGCACACTGAGAAAGTGCAAGGTGGCTAATCACTTTAATCATAAAGCACTAGTATAAATTTTCACTTAAGGCATCATCTGTGGAAAGTAAATTAAGATTGTTGAAATGAGAAATGCACAAGGATGAAAGAGCAGATGACATTTCTGCATCAGTTCTGGCTGATGCTTTTGGAATTGGCTTGTGCCTCTCTCTAGGGTTTCGCCAAGTAAGCCTTTTTATAAAATTAAAGTGTCCATGGGGAAATGAAAGTGAAATTTTTTTTTTTTTTTTGATCAGTTCAACCTAATTTTAAATATTTGACATCCAGAATATGCTGAATTAAAACAGCAGCAATAAAATCCCACTCTGGTGCTTGGTGCACTTGGTGGAAGAGGGCCAGAGACATGGTCCCCTGGAGGCAGTGAACACCACGTAATTTTAAAATCAAGTTCAACAAGTTGAAAAAAAGAGGTTTCCTCTCCTCAAAATGAAAGTAATACATTTTCCGTTGAAAATGGCCTAATCAATTTTTAAAGATTTTTTCCATTTAAAAGGAAAAATTTTAATTTTTTATTTAATTTTTTAAAAGGAAAATTTAATTTTTTAAAAGGAAAAATATTTTCTGTTTCTCAAAGAATAGTTATTTAGCTGCTGATATTTTTTAAGACCCTAACCAGTGTGGAAATCCCTGAATATCCACCAACATTTAGATGCAACGTAATTAAAATTCATGCTGTAGTTACTTTTGGTTACCAAGGTATCACCAGGGAAGTCTGAAGTAGATGGTGCATGTGGAACACTGTTCCCTCACAAAGCTTCATCAAAATTTGATGGGGTTTAGGGAGAGTTTTTTGGGCCCAGTGGTGATTCTGGCAAGGAAAGTCACAAATCCACTTTAAACTACTGGGCTCTCAACTGATTTTAAAAGGAGAGCTTTGGCCAAGCCCTCTGGATAAGGTAGTCTTGCAAAGTAAAAGAGTGTAGGAGACCTGGAATTCACAAGTAGTGCCCTTTCTTTTTGAAATCAAAATGGCCTAGATACAGTAAATAAAGATACAGATGTTCGCCAATGCTTTAAATACCTCTCCTTCACTGTACCTGTAAATTAATTTGGTTAATTTGAAATTAATTCAATCTTTTCCATCCTGGCACTTCATCTTGGCACGGGTGTTTGCTTTGCATTGTCTGATTTTATTTGTATGCATTTATGTTCTTCATGTTAATATTTTACTTCTTGGCAGCTATGTCGGTAGTTAAGATGTTTTTAGACACCTGCCTTATTTCAGATTGCTTTGATTGAAGTATAATGTTCATAATTTCTGTTTCTTTCCCAATAGAAGCAATATGCATAATGAGCATCTCTTTCCAGGGTACAGAATAGCAGTGCACAATGTCTAATAAAATGCTGGCCACATTGAAGTCAGTGGTAGTTTTTGTGCTAAAATCAGCAATTTGACAGATCATATAAATAGCAGTTTGTTCTACTGTGCATTGCCTTTATTTTTTAAGCATAACAGTAAGAGGCATAGAGTTCAGCAGAGCAAATAATGATACCAAGGGCTGTGGAAGCATGACTGCCTGGGATAGCATGTTTTCCTGTGGAACAGGAGCTTGTATTTGAGGAAACTTTGGCTACTTCCAGTACTGTAGAGCTGGTTTTTGGTGAAACTTAAATGTATATGGCAGTGGATACCTCAGTCACACGTTCCCTGTGCTGTCCTTACCTGTGAGCACTGATGCAGATTGGGAATTGTTGGAAATGTTTTTCAGGCAAATCGTGTTCTGACTTTTGTTAAATGAGGTGAATCTCTAAATATGTACAAAGGTGAGGATGAAGACTGTGCTGTGTTCAAGGACTTCATAATTTCAATGCTAGCAGATGTTTTTTAGAATTTCTTCTTGTGAGAAACTAAATCACTTTAATTCAGTGGCACTTAACTCATTTGCAGGATTAGTCAACCATGATACCATGTCTGACAGGTGTAGTTGAGAATCTTTCTGTCAGTCATCTAATGATGTCTAGGACACTTCTTAAATTTTAACATCCAGTAAATTAATGTGAATATATTAGCTATGATCAAATAGACTAATCTTTAACAGAAGAACTTGGAATTATCATGTACTATTTAAAATCTTAAATACTTGAAAAGTTTAGTGTGTGTGGATTTGCATGAGCACATTCTGAAGATTCCACCTTTTCTCTCTGTAATTTTGGATTTAGATTATTCCATATGGAATAAGCAATGCAAACTTTAATTAATGCCAGAAAATCTAAATTGGTGCATTAAAATTCCTGAGAACCCAGCATGTCTTAACAGTGTTAGTCACATTGTAATTCTCTCCTGGGATGTTAATGAGGTCAGCTTACAACTGAAATAACACACAATACGTCTCCAAGACCTTTTAACACTACAGATTGTTAATCAAGCTTTGTTTGCTTTGTGTGACAGAAGAAATGCAGGTAATGGTTTGCATTATGTTTTTGAGTCTCTTCTCTGAAATTTTCACCTCCTTTTGCTTCATCCTATGTGTTCATTCATCTTCCATATTCATGCAATTTAGGTAAAACACCAGCTGTGTGGTTGTTAACAGTTCTCTTGTCAGCTGAGAAGCCTTTCATGAGAAGGAAAATACCCAACCAGTCTTCTGTCTTGTCTGCTTTCACTTTCAGTTCCTCTGCATCACCAGACTAGCTTTCCCTGTCCTCCCCTCTCCATAACCCACATGGACCAGGTCTCTCTGTTGTAGGTCACCCCCCAAACCACCTAAGCCACTTTGATTTCCCTCTTTGCAAAGCTCCAGTTTGGCTGTTCTGTAACAAGAGGTTGGTGTAGCCTCTAGAAGTGGTCATCTTTAAAAACCTGCCAGAGTGCCATTGCAACCACAAGTCCAGTATTGCTGCCCTTTGGTGTGAGCATTGCTGATAACTGTCAGCTTTTCTGGACTCTGCAGTGTGGGTGCCGGTGCCTGCCGATCACACGCCACAGCAGGGAAGGGTTGGCTCTCCCAGCATGAGTGAGACCATGTCATGCTAAATGACTGCTCTTGAAGGACTTCTGAGCTATAGGTTTTCCTACAGTGATGGAAAAAAAAAAATCTCCCTAATCCCCCACATGCTGCTTAAGAGACCTTGGTGCTGGGTGTGATCTGGATCTTGCTATGTTTGATGAGAAGAGCCCATGGCAGGTTTTGCTAGATGTTGGGCTCATTGGCAGGAGCGAGATGGTTTAGCTCCCCTTCCCTTCCTGCTTATCCCTCCAGGAGGCTCTAAGTGCTGGCTGCCATCAAAACATTGCAAACACAACCTTTACTGCAGCTCAGTGCCCAGCAAGCACATATTTGATGTAGTGACAGGTCTGTCAGCTGTTTCTTACAGGGACCTAACTAAGAAAAATGGACTTGGACCTCATTTCTCTGCTGCCAGCTTTATACCTCTATTAGTTTTTCAACTTCAACTTTTTTCAACTTGACCATTAGTTTAGGTCAAAGTAATGCATAATCAAAGTATCTGAAGGGGAAAACTACCACTGGAAGGGGAAGGTGGACCAGGTTTTTAATAAAATGGAATGCTAAAACTAGATGAAAAGTGTGTTCAGAGTTTTTTTTTTTTTTTGTAGAAGTCATTGCACAATCTGTATTTCCTATTATAATAAAATAATCCAAGGACTCATATGTCTCTAACAACTTATATGCCCTTCCCCCCCTTTTCATTTCCCCCTGAATTAAAGAAATCAAGGAATTCACGCTATAACCCAAGGCTTTAAATTTGCTACTTGCCCTGAAAATCTTTAACAGCAACCAGTTGCCTAATTTATTTTTATTTTACTGATTTTATTGCCTTAGCCTTATGCCTCCCTATGAACATAAGTCCTTGATGTGTTGTAGGTACAGCCTAAAGGTTCTTGTGCACCTCCTCTGAAAATTAAGGAATGTTTGGCTGAGCAGAAATAGGTTTCAGTTTTGTAGGTTAACTCGCTTTTGCCTTCAGATTTCTGCCTCTGAGCAATTAACAACTGGTGATGTACTTCAGGTTTTTTCCCCATCAGCTTGAAAATTGTGGAGCAGGCTAAGAATGCCAAGAGGTGAATCATGAAGCAGTGTCTTTATTATAAACAGAAATTCATTTGGCTGCTTCTTTATAATAAAGTCCCTTGTCTGCCTCAATTTCTTTTTTTTTCCTATGTCAGGTAAAGATACAGGGGAGAATAATTGGGGGTATTTCAATAAGCTGGTTTTATTTTTAAAAACTGATTGCAAAAAAGAATTCCCTACTTCTTAAAAATTCTGCCCAACATAACATTTTCTCTGAGTGTTTGTGATTCCCATTTTTTTGGTCCTGTTTGACTATATACCTCTGAGCTAAGCATTAGCAAACAGCCATGGGGTTAGATGGCATTTAGCTGGATACATTTGGACTTTCATTTTGTTCACTGGGAAAACACCTGACAATCTTGGTACCTAAGAATTAATTTCTGATTTCTCTGGGTTCTTTGGAGCTGGGAAATATCTGTGCTTAGCTCTACCTGGGTGATATACAGCACTGCTGTGCTGCCCATGTGCTTTACCCTGTGGGAAATTAAAAGTGTGTTTACTCCACCCCTTTTTTTTTAAGATGCTCATATGCTGGAGAGCATCAGCCAGCAGTGTAACTAATGCTGGTTTTCTCATTTTGTCTGCTGGGGAAATTGGAAAGCCATTACTGTGGTAAAAGTAAAATAAGTGATTGTGTGACATTGTAGTGCTAAGTGATATGTAGAGAGGATCATCAGTTACTTGACAAAGAAATCTGTTCAATATAGAAAAAGAATACAATGTAATATGACCTCAGCAAAGGTATTTTTCTTCATAATTGTAACTTTAAAAATAATGCTACCTTAATGAAGATAAATGCAAATGTTAAAATGAGACTCCTTGTTTTTTTCAACTGCCTTTTTGTTTGTTTGCTTTTAAACCTAAGAAGTGAAAAACTTTCAGCTTTGCTAAGTAAATTGTTAGATAAGAAGTGGGGGACAGCCCACCTGTCTTCCTATAAACTCTGCAGCTGGATTATTACAATTCTTACATCTTGTAAGCTCAACAATTTTTACTCTTGCAAATTAAGCAATAAGAACTTGTTGTTTGCAGTCAATTTATCTTCTTTTGACTGTAATTCCACTAGTTTTTCCTTTGGCCTAATCCCAGTAATTCCTTTGGCCTAATCCTTGGTGATTGTTGAGGAAATGGGAGGATTTTTTCAGTAATAACTACAAAATGAAATCACTACTGTGGTGAGCTCTTTACTTGCTCATTCTGTGGCCAAATAGAGTCTGTACTGAATACCTGGAACTGGAATACCAGGAGGGCTTACAGGCACCTCAGGTTCTATTCTGGACCAAGGACACAGCTCCATCAATTTCAAATGATGTTCTGATTTATTATTCTGTGGCTGTTTTGAAAAGAAGAAAAGCAGAGAAGTGTGCTGCTTTCTTATTTATTATTCAAGATCTGGCTGGCGTTGTCTGGCTCAGTATTTTTATTTTTGTGATGTACCTGTAAGAACTGGGTAAAAGGCTGCAGTTTCTGGAGAGACATGGCAGATTTCACCACTTGTGAATTTGCTCTTTAAGGTTAATATCTTTGAACAAAACCCATTACTTTGTGGATATATTCTTGGTTTACATAGGCTTCAAACCAGCTCTGAATTTGCTGGATAGAAATATAGGACATGTACATTAGTTCATATAGAGGCAGAGGTATTAAAAAAGTTACAGGGTTTTTTTCATTTCCATTTTAAAATCCCCACAAACCAAACCAAAATAAAAGTGTGCTTCCCATGGCAGAGAGGAGAGGGCTTATTGTACAATGGCTGACTTAGCAGCAGTGCCTCTGCTTTTTGTTAATGACCTTTAAGCCTTGCAGCACCTCTCCTAGGTTAAACATGTTGCCTCCTTTTTAACCTTCTGGTGGGCATATTCTATTTATTTAAGCCCATATGTACAAAACTAAATTTCATTTTGCCACCACATGATGTTCAGAATTATTTTAATGCAGTTTTCCTGAGATGCTTTATGTTGAATTCATGGCTTTGCTTGCTCTTTGGATCAGTAAAGAAATCAAAAAAAAAAAAAAAAAAAAAAAAAAAAAAAAGGTATCTTTCTGCCTCAGATCTAGTACAGGACTTTAATGTCACGAATAGAATCAGCCTGTGACCAGTGGGATGTGGCTTTAATTGTCTCCTGCACTAGCATGTGAGCATTGGCATATTTCTTGACTTACAGAGAAAAAGGGAAGTGTATGTGAATTACGCTGCAGAAGCTTGTGAAGTCAGACAAAAATTTATGGGCTTACTGCATTATTCAAGGTACATAATTTTATTACAGTGCTGAACAATTCATGGGACAACTGATTTATTGTTAGTGTCATATTTTGCATAATGAATTTTTTCTACAGACGATTTTACTGCATGTGTTTTAAAAGGTACAAGGCAATTCTTTGGGAAATTCTAGTCTAAGGTTATTTTTATGGAAAGCAGAATTTTATACAGAGGCAAAAGTAATCTATTTGTGTCATGGTATACAAGCCATTACTTAATAAATTATTGAAAGGGTCTCATCCTGGGATCTGATACTCTTCTGTTAGTATTTTATTTGGTGTAGAGTCTAGAAAGCAAAAACAGAGATATTCCTTAAAGAGCAATACCCTTCCTCTCTGTAGTAGCATTTTTGTTACATAATGGATGTTATTTGTGAGTAGTTGTATATAGATAGTGACTGATAAACATCACATCACTCTGCAGCAATGAGCTGGTTTTGATTGAACATGAGGGATTAGATTCACCTCATTGTAACACCCAGTGCCAATGGCTGGTCTAAGGCCAGACCTGAGGTTGGAGGCTCAAGTTCTCCCTGATGTTAAAAACCAGGCAACTACCTTAGATATTGAAAATCAAGTGTTAAATACTTCAAGTCTAAGAGAAGGCTAGTAGACTAGTTTGGCAAGAAAACTGAATCACCTGAGTGGAAAAGCAAAGTGTTTCCATTTCAGCGTGCTATTGTGGACCCTCATCTGCACTGGTTTTGATTGCAGCCTCACAGGTTCCTATGCTGATTAATTCTCCATATTACCAATAAACTCCCTCTTGCTGCCTGCTGGGGACTCCAGCCTATGGAGGACAATGGCAAAACACAGATTTTAATACTCACTTCGCAAAACACAAAATGAAATATTTAAGCTGTCCACTCAAGCAGTTCCCTTTGTGGTGCAATTCTGAAATTGTTTAATTTCTTACTTTAGCTTAAAAAAAAATTAACAAAAACTGAGGCTAAGGTATTTGTGGATTTAATCTTTAAATTAGGAACTTGAAGCAGTCCATTTGTACTTCTCTCTGCTGTTCCATTACCCATTTCACTGCTTCCATAGTGTGGGTGAAATACTCCTTCACAATGTTGAAACTCACTGTCTTTGAGAAAAGACCCTAATGAAGATAAATTGCTCAGTTAGCAGTTGTTTTCTTTCCAAGACTACTTCTTGATTTTGCCCTTTGTGGATGGTTCCCACTCCATTAGTTATCTTTTTCCTATGAGTGCTATGATGTGAAATGAAACAAATGAGAGCTAAAGGATGTGGCTGGACAAGTTGGTTTATAGCCTGCCTAAAGGCATCTTTCCATAAGCTGCCTTACCTGGGGCCTACAGCAGGGCTGCACTTTGCTGTAGGGTGTCTGAATCATTCAGGCTGGAATCCCTTTGTCTGTCACTGCTATGAACACGAGTGGTACAGCAGCACAGCTGGAGGGGCTTTCCAGCCTTAATTTTTGCACAGGGGAATTCTGGAGTCGAGAGTGGTTGATAGCAAGTACAAGGTGCTTGCATATTTGATGATGTCCTGAAAAGTCAGCCTCACCAGACCTCCTTTGAGCTTAGGGTCTGTAAGTGGGACTGCATTTCTTCTAGATGGGAAAATAAAACACAGTTGACGCATGACTGAGTTTAAATTTTCATTTGTGCAATAATTTTAGGGTGGAAGCAGAAGTTCTGAGTGAATATGAAGTTGGCAATATGTCTGTGTGGTATCTACATGACAGTGAATTTTGTAACTCATTATATGTTCTGTGGAAAAGTACTTGTTTTCTGCTACTTTTAAGTCTCCCCCTCATTAATTTCAATTGCTTGAATTATGAGAAGTAGTAAAAAATAACTCCTTGTCCACCTTCTCTGTACTACTCATGAATTATAGACAAATGTCAAATTCCCCTTTTTTCCTGGAAAGTGATGTTCTGTTTACTCTTAGCTCATGCAAACCTATGCCATTCAAAGTGCTGTATAAGCAGTTGGGGTAATTGAATGAAGCAAATTAATCAGACACCTGGGCACAAAGACTTAGAAGCACTGAGAACTTGTGGCTATAGCTGACATGATTGGAAGGCACCTTCAGGCTGAAAATCAGGGCATGGAGATATGGAGAGGTCTGTAAGGATCTCAAAAAGGAATTAATCTCTGAGCTGGAAGACAGCAACAAGCCATTTGAGAGCTACTCTGAAAATCTCTGCTCCATTCAAATGCTGCAAAATATTTACTGTCTGTTCTGAATATAAGCAACCAGGCTTTGAAGTGACCACCCAAAAAACCCCACTGTACAATAACTTGAAAGACACTTAGTTTTGCCCTCTAAGTATCAAGGGCAGTGTTGTCCTCATTTCATCCTGGAACAAGTTTTTTGGGAGTTTAAGGGTTTGAATCCAAAACTTGTGTGCTACCAATGGACTTTCTATTCCTGTATCTCAGGAACTGAGAATCAGATGAAAGGGAATGTTTTTAGGAGCATAGCTATTCATGCACAAGTCTCAAATTATCTTCAATAGCATGCTCAGCCAAATCTTAAAAGGAATACAAGTACACATTAATTAAGAATTAACATAATTCTGTTCCTTGAGTATGATGATTATTAGAACATAAACTCAATGAACATACACTTGAGAGGAAACTGCTAAATATTTTTAAAAGCCTAATTTTGAGTCACCCTTTATTTTTTCATTAAGAGAGAAAAAAGAAGATGGCACTTGACTTTCTGAAACTTTCTATTTGCTTCAGATCAGAAAGTTGCTGAGTGTCCTTAACTGCTGATAGGACAAATCAGGAATGAATTAGATTTATATAGAAAGCAGAGACATGGGATGACATTTTGGAAAGACTGAAAACCACATTTGCAAAGCTGTTCAGACAATTAAAGGAATGTGAAAATTTGCAAAGAGATTTTCAGGCATATGTGCTGGCCATTAATGCAGTTTTCACAGTTGTATTTTGAGAAATTTACATTCTTGGGCATTGAAATGCTTTTAGAAATCTGACTGTTGTAGTATCACATATGAGGTTTTCAAAAACACTTCTTTGGTGGAAGACCCATGTGTCTTGTCGCTTCCACCACCATTTGGAAAATGGGATTTAAGCTTTGCTTTGCCATGCCAAGTAGTTTAAGAGCTGAATACTCTTATAAGTGTTGATGTTGATGCCTAGTAGTAACTTGAGCTCTCACACCACCTCACAATTGACCACACTGGTCTACAGGAGGCTTTGCATGCCAGAAAGCATTGTTCCTCAGGCTTGCTGGTGTGGAAAATGGGAAATGGCACAGCACTATGGGAGTGGTTTCTGTCCAGATACATCTCGCAGAATTAAGAGGGCAAAGTTTGCTATTGATTCTCAGCTTCTCATTCAATTTGTGTTTCACTTCATGTCTGTTCTTCAGCTGATTTTCTGTGTTCCTTGTGTTTTGTAGAATGCCAAAGCCAGCTACGACTTCAGCAGCAATGATCCCTACCCCTATCCCCGCTATACGGATGACTGGTTTAACAGGTAAATGGATTTTGGGCAGCCTGCCCTTCACTTTGGTTTGTGTAAGAAATTCCACATCTTTGTGAAATGTCTGTTTTCTGCTAAATTCAATCATCACAGAACAGACACTGCAATCTCACTGCTGCTTGAAAATTAGAAGTTACTTACAACGTCATTTTTTTAGGTTTATAGTTTATAAATGAAATTGCTGCTCCAGAAAAGTATATTTTTAGATTGTTTGGATAAGTGATGGCCGCATACCTTTTCATTGAAAACTTTTCAAAGATTTCAGAGCTCAGACTGAGTGCTTATCAAAAAATATTTCAGGCCTATTTGATGTGGTTTTCATCTCTAACTTAGGATGTCTGGATGGTCTCCTAGTTTTGGATGGGGGTTTTTGTTTTTATTTTGAAAGAAATCAATTGTAGTTCTGTCAGACTGACACAACAAAGAAGTAGCTGTGCTTCCACCTCAGACACGGGCCTCCTGGAATAGATTAAACAGAGTTAGGAGCTGTGATGTCCTTCTTTGTAGTCCTCCAATTTTTCAAACAAAGCAAGATCTCAATGAGATTTCTGCTTCATTTTGGGAAAGGACATCTGACACTTTTAAAGTAGTATACTTTTAAAGTAGACACTTTTAAAGGAGAATCCAGTTAGTGAATGGAAAGTCACAGAAAGACTAGGGCTCTAATTTGTGAAGGTCTGCTGACTTTCTTGCTTTATTTATGCAAAGGATCTTTTTAGGAGACAGATGCCACTTAGCTCTGGACAGGAAGAAAATTAAATTTAGCTTTAGTTTGTAATGGTAGCTTTTGTTGTTTTCAGTGTGGAACTTCATAAAATTAAGTATGTTCTGCCAAGTCCCTTTAACACTGATTGTGCTGCTAGCAAGTATTTTATAGGGGAGCCCGATTTGCTGTCCTTACCTGTTCTGCAAAGTAAACTCTCCCTGGAGGGAGAGTTACATCCCAAAGTCTCTTTGAATAGATAGACCTCAAGCATTCCAGATGTGGCAGAGGTTGTTGTCTCTGGTCCCAGGTGCCCCTGGCTAACCTCAAGCACTTCACTGAAGAATTGAGGGTGAGCAGCATGATTGTTTGTGACCCAATCTGTAATAATTGAGCACAACATGATTCAGGTTGTCAGAGAACTGCAATACTTTCCTCTGTTTCTTGGGGGAATGGTGAGTTCAGGTTGGCAACAGGAGGGGGAAAACAATGGAGAAATTACTTTGCAGAGATCCTTTACTGTTCTTTCTTTTCAGAAAAAAATAAAATTGATACTTAGGAAGTATAACATTATTTGTCGGTGAACCTTAGTCATACTGGGATGTTCCATCCCTGGAAATGTTCAGGGCCAGGCTGGATGGGGCCCTGAGCAGCCTTATCTCGTGGGTGGCATCCCTGCCCGTGGCAGGGAGATTGGAGCTCGATGATCTTTAAGGTTCCTTCCAACCCAAACCACTCTATGATACGATGAACCTTGAGATTTCCTTTGCAAGACAGGGAATTTTCTGTCTTGCAAGGTAAATCATGGGAGCAACACATTCAGTGGAGCATCCCTTTTCTGCCTTCACAGTATAAGGAAGGCTTTAAGATGCAAGATTCTTAGTTTTCTGCAGGTTAAGATGCAAACCAACACACCATATCCAGCTGTCCAGGAATAGCTGTGACTGTTTTTCTCTGTGTATTTCTTTGCTATTCTGTTAATTGAGCTGACATATTCCTCTATAAGCTCTTGCCATGGTTTCTGACTCTTGAATTAGTGTTACTGGTAGGTAACAGCTGTCTGCCTCTGACAGTCTGTCTGTCCCTACCTATAGCTACACAGGTGCATCTGGATAGGGCATGATTACATGGAAGATGTATTGAGAGAAACCTGAAATAAAGGCTCCGTTTTGCACAGCCAGTGATGCATCTCCCATCGAATTTTATGCATGCAGAAGGATCAGACTCGAAATGGGATAGCATAATATTCCTTTTTCCATAAAGAATAAGTTTCTATGTGAGCAATTCAAGTGATTTGTGGAACAAGAAGCAGAGAACTGATCACCAAGGGGCTTTTGTGAGCTGCCAGCTGCATGTGGAATGTGTTCATTAGACTTTAAGAATAAATAGGAGAGGTTTTTGCATGGAGTATTTCATTAATCACAGCTGCTCTGCTTGCAAGCACAAATTCCCCTTCCACTTGGGGCTTTGTAAGACTGCTGGAATCACTTTGGCCTTTCCATCTAACAGCCACTGGCCTATGAAACCATGCAGGGTGGTTTTTGGAAGGGAAGGGTGGTGCCTCAGATAGGAAATTGCTTTCAGGCAGTTCAGCTGCTGCTGTGTGCAGGGGCCCATAGATGGCTTGACAGCCAAGGGGTTTATTCTCATGCTTGCTCTACTCACTGTTTCACTGTGTTCAGATCCACAGCTTGGGGACCCAGCAGGAGAGTGTACACTTCGTTCAACGTGGAACAGAGCTGTGTTTGAGCCTGAGGAGCAGTGGAAGCAGTGAAAGAACTTGAATCAAGCCCTGTTCCCAAAATGAGAGGCAGCCCCACAGAACTCAGTGTTTTTTAAGAACCATTTTGGGAACTGACTGATTTTGAACACCCTCTCCTTCTGAGCCACATTCAGTACCTTGGCATGTACCACATTCTGCAGTGAAGAGGTAGCCATAGGAATCAGTGATTGTTTGGCCTCATACTACCCTCTGATTTCATGTTGTGAGCATGCAGAAGGCACAGCTTGGGCTCTCCACCTCAGAGCAATGAGATTACAAATTTCTGCCCTGATCTAAATAACCAGTAATTATCTCCACTCCCATGGCCTTTGAATTCTGTATACTCTCTCACTCAGCTAATGAGTTAGCAGGGAAAGATTTATTTGCTCTTTTGGAAACCTATGTTCTTCAGATGTAAGAATCTTTTGCTAGCTGTGGATCCAAACCAAAGTAGGAGAATGCTTTCCCTTCTGTGAACACTCAAATGCTTAGAGGCTGACAATGTCATGTGAATAAAAGGGGATTGCATTTGCCCCACAAAGTGTCCATCTGAGCTCTGCATGTTTAATTGCTGCCCAATGCAAGCAGCTGAACTGGTCAAGAAAGGCAGATGGTCCCAGCTATTGAGACTGCAGCTCTGCATAGCCCTCCCCTGCAAACAGCTGAAGACAGGATAGATGGGTCCTGTGCTTTGCTGTCTGCAGAAGCATTTCAAAGTACATGAAAAGGAGCCTCAATAAAAATCTGTGCCACCTCTGACACTTTCAAAAACACATCAGTAGGGAGGTACACACAGGACCATTGGCAATGGACTTTAAAACAGAGTTGTTTTCAAAGACAAAGCAGAGTGACGTTTTCATAGCTTTGCAGTGTTGCTTTTCTTTTAGAAGAAAAGGATTTTCTTTTCTAAATGGAAAAGCAAACGGTATAGGTATTTTTTAAAATACAGTATGCAAAACTGTTTTTCAACTAAATCCACTTCTCCCCCTTACTTTTTTATGTACGTTCACATAAAATATGTTCACTTACATAAAGTTTACATAAGACTTGCTCTACTTGCTATTATATGGTTTACCTTTGAAGTAGCTTGTTCACAGATGAAAATATTTTTGTGTTCTATCTTCTTACTTTAAATATTGAAATAGGGAAGAGGCGAACACTATAGAGAAAGGCTGTGATTTGTTCTTCTGACATGAGTCACTTCATGGAAACCACAAAGGGTTTATCAATGATACATGAGCAGCAAATAGGGCTGAGTTGGAAAAGTCTGCTATTTGCCATTAATAATTCAACCAAATGCATTTCCACTAACTCATAAGTGATTTTTTTTTTCTCTCTAGTCAGCAGCACAATACTGAAACTCTGAGCTGCTGTAATAGGCTTGATTACAGTCTCCATTGTGTGGGCCACTACTCTGGAGAGGCCAGGACAGGAAGGGGACCTTCTGGTAAAACTTTTTTGTCAGGAAGGTCCTAATACAGTTTTTCTCGCTGTAATCTGGCAGCATCAATGATATTTTGCACCTCAGCATTAGTGAAGTAAATTTTCAACAAAGCCATTTATTCTTTTCTGTGCCTTGTAGTTGGCCCATAGGTGACTGGATAATGAATGCCTAGCATTGCTAGCACATACCAATGAATGTTATGTTTCTGTCACACTTCCTTGAGCAAGAACATGAGGGAAAATCTTGTTGTTTGATTGTTGATAGCAATTTCTGTAGCAGCTGAATAAGAAATCTGTATTTCTGTCTTCTCTGCCTTCTTTGTAAAAGGAAGCAGATGAGATCTTCTGTCATCTTTCTTTATGGAACTGCCTCTAAAAATATATTCTCCCAAGCAGAGCAGGAAAAAGTGTGTCTTGCTTCTTATCTTTTTATTAATGTTACACTTACCTTTGCCAGACACCCCTAAAGGGAAAGAGAATGAAAAAAGGTGATTAAACCAGTTTTGCTGCCTCCCAGGATGGTCCATCTGATACCCAGTATAACCTTTATAATCCAGCATTTTGAATTGCATGAATCCTTAGCATGCTGTAGGATCAGTGCCAGTTTCAATGCTCAGAGAGGATTGATGTGAGCAGTAGGATGGAGTCATATATTCAACATCTTAGACTGAAAACAACCCTGACAGCAGCACAGGTTTCAGTAGTTTCTCTGCTGCTGTGCTATTTTTTAAAAACTAGGTTATGTTGTCTGTATTTCTCTTCTCTTGAGTTTAAGTTCTAGGATGAATTAGGAGAAAGGAAAATGCAATCTCCCTTCCTGCAGGAGCCACTGCCAGTGGTGCCAGTAACTGCCAGTACAGCTAAAGAGTCTCTGTTAAGAGCTGTAAAGCACTTCACAGACACCAGGTATTATTGAAATACCATGTGTCAGCCCAAACCTGGACCCCTGTATCAGAGCAGAGGCTTTTCCCACTTGAGCACAAGGCAATAGCTCTGTGAGCTGGAGCACCTTGTCAGCTCTTTTGGGAATTAAGCACTGGATGAGAAGGATGCACGTGCCTTAGGTCCCACAGCTTTGGGCCTGGCCAGCCATGTGCAGCTCTGCTGCTGAGGAGTGCAGTGACCATTGTGGCTCCCTTCTGCTACTCCAGCTTGGTATTGCACCCACCTCTTCCCGTAGCATTTCTTCTGTGGGCAGGGATATGCTCTTTGTATGTGTTCAGACAGCAAAAAGGCAGCCAGGCTTTGTTCCATAAGGTTCAAAGTAATGGGTGTCACGCTGTCAAGACGCAAAAATAAAGGAATTAATATTGATCTTATATTTACGCTGTTCTGTCAGGGGCTGTTTCTGCTAAGAGTTGTTAATGAGGCAGAACCTGTCTCACAAGGTAAAACGAAAAGGCCTGAGTAACTTTACAGTTAAATGCAGTGCAGGGATACATGTTAACCTCAGAGCAAGCATCACTCATCCTGCAGAGGGGAAACTGGATATTGCCTGCTTCAGCAAGGGATGAACTCATGCCACTATTCAGCACTCAACAGTTTTCCATGGAATGGTTTTCCTCTGCAGCACTGGGAGCTGACTGAGGCAAAACAAGCTCGCAGTGATCCAGCTCAGCTCAGCACGTGCATTAGCTGGGGTTCATCTGGTCTCTCTGCCTTCCTTTTCACAGCCACGGGACAAGGTGTGCAGGAGAGGTGTCTGCTGCTGCCAACAACAACATCTGCGGCGTGGGAGTTGCGTACAACTCCAAAGTGGCAGGTATGGTAGCAATCCAAGGTGTAAGTAGCTCACTGTGCTTCAGGCAGAGCTCCTCCTGCAGAGACAGAGGGTGCTGCCCAGGACAGGGCTGCAGATTGGTGTCGGACCATGTATTTATTACTTTTCACAGTAGCTGGAGAGAGAAATTTCTCCATGGCTTTGCCTTTTCAATCAAGGGCCTTATAAATAAAGGCTCTTTAAGAACAGTGCAAAAGAGCAGCTGTGCTCCATCATATACCAGCTCCTGTTTGGATGCTCATTTTCAGTGCTTCTTCCCTGTGTAGCTATAGAATTGTTTGTGGGAAATCTCATTTTGCAGGAGGCAAAGTGTAAATTCCTGCTGCACTTAAAAACCATTTGAAAAGGCAAATCTCATGCTGCTCTTACTCTTTAGGCTCTCACAGGGCAGGACCTGCAGTACTGTATATCTCTGTCGTTGTAGGTTTCCTCTGTTTTAACAGTGATGCAGAGTGATAGGAACAGATGCAGAGAATGAAACAGGTGGTACCTAGCACCCAGCATCCACACCTTGGGTGTGTTGGGTATTTTTACTTCTAACGAGCTCTTCTCTGCACATATATACTGAATACAGTTCTTGGAGTGAGTTAGGCTCTGCACACCATGTGTCAGTTTAGCTGAATCTGAAGAAATCCAGTTTTCCCACTTTTAAGACAGTTCCATGATGAGAACTGAGGCACAGCAGGCAGACATAGATGCTTATGAATTTCACTTTACTTTCCCTGTTCCACACCAGATGTACCCATTGCTTCTTGGAGATGGTCCACAGTGTGTGTTCATGGACAGCTCTGCTCTGCTTGGCCGGCCCCTGTTTCACTGTAGTGTCAGCAGAATGTGAGGAAGGCCACATTTCACCTGGCACCTACATGACTGAAAGCTGAATCTCCACCAGAGAAGGGCACAAGGCATGTTTGCCAAGCTCTTATCCAAGAAATATCAGTGAGAGTTAGTAACTGGCTGGGCAGGTCTAATAAATGTCTCCTTTCTTCAGCAAGGGTAACATCTCCATCAGGAATGGGACATTCCACAAAATTTGCATTCTTTCGAGTTACTCTTCAAGGAATCTGAATTGAGGCATGGGATTTTGTCTGGACCATGTCCACATTATTCATATAACTCTACAACTTCAAGCTGGTTGCTTAAAAATCAAGAGGTGTGACAATATTTCTGGTGACCAACAGCCTACAAATAATCTTCTGTGTTTGTCCACTTTGTAGTAAAATCCCCTCAAGATTTTGGGGAATCTCCTCAGTCTACCCTGCCTGAGGACAATGTGCACTGTGTGGTCCATGGCACTGGAAGTCCATGAAAGTTGAGGGTCTGCTGCTGTCATGGTTTGCAGAATGTCCATGTTTGCAGAATGAATGGGGAGTTGATTGCAGATCTGCATTTTATAAGAATGGGAAGCAATTTCTCACCCATTGAGTTTGACTTCATCATTTCTAGCTCGAGTTAGTCCATCAAGAACATCCAGCTTTGGTCTGATTTCTATTTGAAATTTATCCCATGTTTTTTCCAGCCTTATATTTGACACATTAGTTTTCTATTGAATATAGTAAAGCCACTGGCTTCTAAATCAGGATCCTTACTGCCCTTCACACTGTTTGGCACTGATTTCTGCCCAGTCTGTGTCCTAAACCATTGGGAAAAGCTGAATTTCAACTCAGGGGTACAAATTAAGCTTGGAATGAATCCCTGGTCACTCAGGTCTCATCCAGAGGCCAAGTGACAGGTGGGCTGACAGTGAAATTGTCCTGTGTGTGAGGCACGATGGATGTAAGGGCTTGCACTGCTGTGTTTTGCACTCTGGCTTGCTTAGAGTCAACACTCTGAGGTTTTACGAAGCTGACATGTCCTAAGATTTTATCATTTAAACTCTTTAACTTCTACTGTAGTATGGGTTAAAGGAAGTGGGTTTTAGTTTGCTTTTTTCCTCTACATGCTGGCTGTATTTTGCTATTGCATCTGCATGTTGACAGAATGATATTTTTCCAGGAAATTGCTGTGTAGCATGTTTCCCTTCTCTGATTAAATTCTGGAGATGCACCAAAATAAATAGAAAAATTACTTGAAAAACTAATGACATGTGAACACAAAACTGAATATAAGTTAGATGAGGGTGGGGGCCTTGCTCGTTTTTGCTAGCTTACAAAATCTTATTTTAAATGCCATTTATATTGTTTAAGCACTGAAATTCTGAGACTGCTGAATTCTGTTATTTTTAAAGTGTTCTCAAAGAGTAGATGGAAATTATGGTGCAATTAGAAAGCTAACAATAAAGTTTTTTGTCTTTCTGGGCCATGCTGCCTTGGTGGCTGGGTGTTTAATACTGGTATCCTGATGGGTAAGCACACCCCAGTGACATGGGGATGTCAAGTGCAGAATTACTGAATGGGTAAAACTGCCAGTGACTTAAAATACCTGTAACTGGGGGCCTTCTGCAGGTGCTGAGATTACATTTTGTGCTGGGTAATGCATATTTCATGCTTATGTTGATTAAAACTACAGGTATTCGCATGCTCGACCAGCCGTTTATGACAGACATTATTGAGGCTTCCTCCATCAGTCACATGCCTCAGGTCATAGATATATATAGTGCCAGCTGGGGACCAACTGATAATGGGAAGACTGTGGATGGACCTAGAGAGTTAACACTGCAAGCAATGGCAGATGGTGTGAATAAGGTAACAGTTTCAATAATCTGGGTTCTGGGGCAGGTGTGTACATGCTTGTGCTGAAACCAGTGACTTGGGAACACAATGCATTTGCACAAATTATCAAACTTTCACCCTATTTCAAGGTTCCTTTGAGGTTCACTCTGCAATATTTTGGTATTGATTTTATAGTATAGTCTCAGCATACTGTGTTTCTCTCTAGTCAGCTTACAGATGCTTTTCATAGGCCATTGCAGTCAAAATGGAAGAGCCTGAACCGGTAAATATTCCCCAGGTTGAAACATGCCAGCTGAGCTACTGACACTGCATTTTCTGTTTTGGTGTGTTACCAATTTAATTATCGTTTTGGATTTGGAGTTTCTTTTGGGTCACTCATGTATGGTCATTATTATAGCTGTGATTGAACAGCAGTGGTTCAGATGTCCCTGGACTAATATCATCCAGGAGCCTCCTTGTTTATTCCCACGTTCCCAGCTCCTTCTAGGAGCAGTCTGTGGTCTTTGTAAAAGACTCAATATAGTCCTGTAATCTGTTTAACCTGTACGCTATAAGATGTTTGGGGGAAATGTGTGTGCCACAACTCAAAAATAAAATAAATTAGCCCAAACAAACCAACCTTGCATGGCTTTGTCTCCACCTCTTTAGTGTCATGCAGCCAAGACGACCATGGCTGCCCCCTGGTGCTGTAGGGAATGAGCCTCCTCCCCTTGGCTGATTATAGATGGGTTTCTGTATTGACAAGATCTGAAATTACCCAGAACATCTGGGACGGTTTTCTGTGGGAGCTCCACAATTACTCACTTTTCCATCCAAATTATTTCTTCCTTTTACTTGTGCCACATTCTCCCACTCTTCATCACCAGCTCACTGTAAGCAGCACATTCAGTTTACCATGTTTTGTGACATGATAATTAAATCTAGCGCTGTGACAAGTAGTGGAGCATCTAAAGCTTTCGCAAATGCTGAGCCTCAGATGTTTTGCCTGTAACAGAGGGATTATAGTCATCTGCATGCTTCCACCCATAAAATTGGCAATGTACTGCAATAACACTGGAAGACTTGTCAAAAATTCCTTCTGAGTCTGCTCAGTTTTGTAGTGTAAAATGTACAAACCTCTGATGAATCCAGAGTCCCTCTGAAGTCACCTTACACAGGCTGTGATCTTGCGCAATCTTGTGATTTTCATTTATCTAGTGTTTCCATAAAGATCCCCTTAAACACTTTGGTCTTGAGGAGAATCTTTCTTAGGTGTTGTGACAGTTCTACCAGCACCTTGATGTGTTATAGGTGCCTCATCTCTCTTCCACTAATGTTGGTTGTAGCAGGTATAAACTTTGAACACAGAAAAATTTCCATGTAATTTCTATGTTGTCCTTGTCCAATGGAGAACTTGTGTAAAAGTAGCAAAAAAGGTGGAAGAATGAAAACTGAACTAGAGTTATTTTACCCTTCAAGAGAAGCAGATTTTAAATCATAATCATGGGGATTTTTTGTAATTTGGAATATAAAATACCTTTGAATTAACTTGCTGTCATATTGCCCTACGCTTTAATTTGTGCACTTACACTGGAATTAACCTTATCTTTGAATGTTAAATATCAGAGTAGGGATTTTTCTTTTCTCTTTTGTTGCTTGGTTGGAGTCCCATACTCAGAGCATTGGGCATATTACTTTTTTAATACCTTGCCTTCAGGAATGTTTCTGATTCTCTTCAAGAAATAATTTGCAGTATTAAGATCAGAAGGGGCCCTGAGATCACTCGAGTTGAAGGCTCAGGAAAGAGAGAGCACAGTGACAGCTGTGCTCTGGCAAGGATTGCTCTCATCAGGAGACATATGTCTCTCTTATCAGGAGACATAAAATTAAGGGGAGAGCCTGCATTAGTAAACCAGTTCTGTCAGCCATCGCAGAATTAGGAGGAACTATACTGGATGTACCTAAAAAAAAAAAATATTGTTGTCCAGGGGCAATTACACTTAACCTTGTAGTGGCAGTATCCCAGCTACCTCCTGGCAGTATGTGCATAGAAGATGGGACAGTTCTGCCCCAAATAACTCTCTTTGTGTTGTGATCATAGCTTTATCTACCCTTCTTTTGCTTGTTACATTTCCTAATAGAACAGTTTTTTTGGGTATAGTTTGTTCTGATCTGTTTTTTTTTGGAGAACCAGATTTTCTAGAGATATTTCAAGCTGTAAGTTGGATACTGGCTATTCTCCATGGTGCTCTGAAAAACCCACTACAGAGTTGGCTGCATGTAAAGGAAGACTAACAAACCTTTGATATAATACCCTTTTACCTAGTTTAGGTCTATAATATATGCATCACATTCTCTATTGACTGTAAAAATGTAAATCTAGTTTATTATTATTTTTCAGTGTAACCCTCCTGGCTTATTAAAAAGTATCTTTTGTAAACTGAGAGACAAAAAAATGTAGGAATGCTTTTTATCAGCCTAGAGCTGATTCTCACCAGAGTTATGGTTCACGAATTAATGATGAAGCTGAAATATTGGCAGGGAGGAAGAAACATGCTGAGAATAAATATGTGTTCTTAAACTAAAAGCAATACTTCCAAATGTCCTAGAAGGCAATATAAGAGCTCTTGCATGGAGCAAGATTAATATCCTTGCTTCTAATGCAATAAAATAAAAATCAGTAAGTAGGAGTGATATAGAATTCTTGTGCAGAATATGCATTTAATTGAGTTGACAAGCACAGGTAATGTTTGCCTTGCTGCCGCCACACTTGGGAGCCCAGCTCAAAGAGGACACAATCTCCATTCCACTGTCATGTCCTTTGGAATTTCTCCTTCCAGAGCTACTGAGATGTGGGGGTATTAGTCACCTGATAATGACAATATGATAAAAACTGCAGAAACTGTGAAACTTCATGTTTATATGTCTATTTTTATGTCAGCTATAAGGAGGTGGACTAAGGCCAACATGTCTTCTATTTCTGATATGTATTCTTCTAGCTAACGATGTCCCTGCTGATTGCAGAGTGGAGTTGGACTAGATGGCCTTTAAAAAGTCCCTTCCAACCCAAACTAGTCTCTGATTCTATTTTCCTACCTTTCCTCTTCCATTATCCATTCTTGGCATGTGTTGAACTCACTCTTGCCTTTGCCTTAATCATACCTTCATTTTGGTGTGCTGTTCTCTTGGAAGGTAAACAGCACAAATAGAGGCAGAACTGAATAGCATAATTAAGGACACCACAATCTGCCATCACACTGGCAACTCCTTTATGGGCTCTCTTCCTGACAGTAGATCTAAGACTAGGCACAAAATGGGTGGTGTGTGCATGAACTGGGTGTCAGCATAACCCATGTAATCAGGTTATTGGGAAAGCTACTCAAGCTCCTTTTTGTTACTAAGGCACAATCCCACTCATTTTTTTAATGTGATCTGGCTTCACTGTGGTATCTCATGGCTTTAGTTCAGGGACAGTGGTCAGCAGCGTGACTGGGTCACTGAGTAGTGGTGGCTGCACTGCAAGGATAAAGGAGCTCACCGTTGAATTAGCAAGAATTTGGGAATAGGGATTGAAAAGAGTTTCATACAAACAAAGGTCCACAAATATTTGGCAATTACCAGTACTGACCTGACAGGTGAACACTCTTACCTAATGCAACTTTCAGCTGCTAGAAAATACTTATTTGGGATGTAGCTGGAAAGGGCTTTTAAAAACTTCTAGTCTTTAAAGATTGGGCTGAAAGTGGTGTGTATACAGTACTTGCCTAATGAGGGGGCCTTGCATTCATTGTATGCTTAGTATGAGTGGACAAAGCAATGCTGTGTGATTTACATATCCCTTGTCTGAGCTGTGCTTACCCACTTTGGGGCTAGAAGGCTTGGAGAGGGAGGTAGAGATGATAGATGGAAATCCTGTGACAACACATCTCTCTTAAATAGAGACCTTCTGTTCTCTAGTATCTTGCATCCAGAATTGTATCAGCCGTCATCTTAAACAGGAAAAGGCAACTTAGGTCAAGATCTAATTCCACTTATATTTTGTGGTACATCCTGTTTTTAGTGTAGTGTCCAGTAAGCATTTCTTATTTGCCATTTCGTGAGTCCAGTTCTTTCCAGCCTCAGTTATTGGAATTTAAGGCAACAAAAAGAAGTCATCAAATAAACTGGTCTCCTACCTATTGCATTTTTATGTTGTAGGCTTTTATATTAGGAGTTTGTGAGTGGTTGCTCATGGACTGAATTAATTTCTTGAGACTTCACCTTCGCAGCCAGAATATATAAGACATGAGCCATTCGTGCTTGTGCTGGTGAAAACATTATTGCTTCCCTAATGTAGTTCTACCTAAGAAAACAATGCCCAAGTACAAATTACCAGGGGAGCAGTATTAAGAATTCATAGTCACATCATGGCTTTGTAATTGGGCTCACCAATGAAAGAAGAAAGGACAATGTAAAAAAACGAAAGGAAATATTTCTCATTTGCCTCTCTCCAAGTGCACGGAAATTGTGTTATTATTCTTTGAAAATATGTTAATGAAGTATATGCACTTAGATGTCTCTAACATCATTTTATTGTCCAACAGCTAAGAGAGGACAGGAAAATTTATGATATGGCAACCATCTGATTACTCAAATTTTGAGGAAGCCCAGCAAGCTTCTTTTTAACTTGGGAGCCCTTTATTTTTGTATTGTCATTGTGTCTGAAATATGCATTATAATTCCATGCCTTGTCTTATTCATCTGAGATAAAATCAACCTTATTAAAACCCCACACATGTTATATCTGCATATCTGCTTGGAATTCTGAACCCTGGTCATCTGACAGGGATGTTTTCTAAGGAGGCAAGACAACAATGTAGCCTGAAAATGCTGGTTTTGTTGTCTCACTCTGCCCCCAGGAGTGTTTTTTGCCTAATCTCTGTGCCACAGCTCAGCAGATACATGGTTTAGCTTCCCAGCAAAGCTGATACTGCAAGCTGGGAACCTTTGCACAGTGCTTCCAGGGGCACAGACGAACCTATGAGGCCAGAGTTCGTCACACCATTTGGGAATGTTGGGAAGGGAAAGCAACATTGTCCCTGCTAAAGAGTGAATTGGGTGTGTAGAGTCTTTCTCAGTGATAATCTAGCTCAGAGATAATGAGAAGAGGATGAGATTGATTTTTTTTTCTTTTTTTCTTTTTTTTTTTTTTTGCAAATATTATCAATGCTAGAATTAGGCCTGTGGAATTGTTGTATTATCACTTGTGGAACACAGCCCAGCATCCAGCAAAAAAGAAATGGCTAATTAAAAGGTTTTGCCTTAGCATTTTCCAAGTCCCTCCTCATTGCCCTGCTAGACTGGACCCTCACTGAAACCTAATGCTGCCTCTCTTCACCAAAAGTATAATTTTACATACGTTTCTCTTGGCTAAGAGCAGCCCATCCAATTTCAACAGCAATTTAGGTGTAGAAAAATGGCTCAAACATTATATTTTTAGCCAAAGGAGGTATTAACAATTATGAAATTAATTGTGGGTTGATGTATGTGAGTTCAGTACTCTTCTGTGATCAACTCTAGAATAAGTTACAGAAAGCCTTTTATTAGGGTTTATGAATTATATGCCTTAGGTTTTTTGAGAGTATTGTATGCAGCAGTCTTGGAGTTTGGTGGTTATTACTTGACCCAAATAGTTTCAGAAATCTGCTAGGACAAACTGGACAGACAGTTATTAAAGACAACAAAATGTGAAAGGGACACAAAAAGGAGAAGCATGTTGGAAGTGTGGTTCCAAGTGATAGTTGTCCTCTGCACAGTAGCCAAGTGTTGAACTGAGTTCTTGCTCCTGCCAAAACAGCCTCTCCTCTTGCACTGTTGAATACCAGAAGGTTAGGCCAGCAGGGAAGGGACAGGACCTTCATCAGTGGCGAATTTGAGAGGATAACCCTGTTGCTGTTTCTTCTGAGCTGAACTGCATGGCTTGTGGCTGTGCTGGGCTTTTCCAGGGTTCCAGTTCAGCATCTCCAGGCTTTCGGAAGGACCTGGATATAGGAGAAGTGCAAAGGCATTCAGCTCAAACAGGGTAGCTGTGCCCCTGAACCTGTGTGGTGGCGAACTTTGGCAGTCCAAATATGTTTCCTGCTAAAACTTTCTCTGAAGTATCTCTGAGGTTAAATCAAGATTGCTAGGCTGGCTGTCAGAAATGCGTTTCTGCCTAGATTTTGCTTGAGGTTTTTAACAGTGCCCAAGTCATCAGTATAGGAAAGGAGCAAAGGGATCCAAGAAGTCACAGGCTACCAGATTGCTCTAGGCAAATCATCCTGGCAGCTGGAGGAGCCAGGGGAGTGAGGGATGTCAGGGATGCAGGAACATGCAGGCAGGCTCCAGAAAACCCTGGCAGTACAACAAATGGGCAGCAGTTCAGGGATGCCTCCAGCTGGCTTGTACTGCATAGCCAACTGTGCAGTAGGTGGCTATGCAACAACCAAACAATCAAAGCTTCAGGAAACACTGGCTCAGGTACTAGCCCAGCAGGCATAATGAATGAAGAAAACAACAAGGGGTAAAAACATAGTTTAAGACATGCCAGAAGTTACATAAAGTGAGAAAGGCTGAAGTCTTCTGCCAGCTCACTTTTGCAAGGTAGTTCACAAAAGATATTTCTTTGGGATTATGCACTTGTGGAAGATGAGAAAAAGGGGTAAGAATATTTCTCAGGGATTTTTTCCTCATAGTGCAGTATCCCACTAAGGACACTGCAAATAGAAAACTTGCTCTTTTCTTAAAGAGAGCTTCACAGGAACTGTCTGTGAATTATTAAACATATAGCCTTGCCCAAAATTTAATTCTGGTTCTACCTGAATTGAGAACTGGGCCTCTCTTGGGCTGGTATTAAATAATCCATTAAATGATCTCTAAGTGAGATATATCTTCAGATGGCTCAGAAGGGCGAGTGCCAGGCCATGCATCACTTTTGGAGGAAACGAGCAGGTTTCTACAGGATTTTGGAGCAAAGATACTCTTTAAAATGTATCTTACAACCTTGCTGGTGTAGTGTTCATCCTGACTCTTCCTTCAGGCTCCCTCTGGTGGTTACAGTGTATGATACTGCTGCCTTCTTCAGTCCCGTTTTTGGTCCACATGTACAGCAGCTTGAGTCACACTAGTAACGTTTTTTAGGTTCACATAAGGTTGAGATGCAAATAGGAGCTTTCAGTTCGCTTTAAATACGATGTTTAGTTAATGCAACTGGATTTTTTTTTTCTGGCTTATCATAGAATCATAGACTGTTTTGAGTAGGAGGGGACTTTAAAAGCCATCTAATTCTTGACCCCCCTGCCATGCCATGATCAGGACTAGATCAGTTTTATTACTACTACTATCCAGAGAATTGAAAATTCGCTTCTCCTGAAGCTGTATATTTCTACCTGGTAAAGGACACGATGGCTGAGAACAGCCACCAGACAGTTTGCCTGTGCAGGCAGTCCCACTGTGGGGTCTGACTGTGGGACATGTGAGCAACAAGTCCTGAGCATCATTACAAAAAATGCAGTTGGGCTGCTGTCAGTTTATTCCAGCAGTGTTTGCTCGTCTTCCCAGCCCTGGCTAGGAAGGAAAGGCAATTGAAATTAGAGTATTAAGAGATGAGTTGTAGGTTTTAACACTAAGACCCACTTAGGGATGTGACTCCTGTGAAAGTGATATTCTGAAGCCATTCTCAAATTACAATAATTGCATGCATAAAATCCATCCCAGAGTTTCAGTTCCTCTGTGAATTCCCCTTGCTTCACACCAACAATCTGTTACATGCATTTTCTGCCATTCTGCTACAAATCCCATCCATGGGGTAAAATGCTTGGCAGCATGGAACAGTCCTGCTGAGCAGGGCTAAGTTTTTTCTCTGTGCTGGCCACTGCAGAGGTTAACTTCCTGTTAGCACTTTAGTGAATTTCTCACGTGAATTTGAAGTGTTTCCTCTCCCTTTCAAATGACAAGAAAGGAGATTGTTTTAAGAACAGGTCCATATATGACATGCATCCTATTCCTGCCACCATCAGCCACCTGCTTTCTGTGTTGGACAGACACCTGCTTTTTTGGGACTGAGGCTGTCCAAAGCAGGTAGAGGGTTGCAAAGTGGTGTGGTGGTGTACATGGGCATGGTGGTGGCAAGATTGGGATGCAGCCTCTGAAGGCAGTCCAAAGACCAAGTTTGGGCCCTGTAAACTAATGGCAGTCAGAAGCAAAAGGTGGGATATGGGAAAAGTCAAAGAGAAAAAAGGCACAACTGGTCTTGTTCTACTGATTTTTATTTTTAAAATAAATTGCTAGCATGATTTTCTTCTTAAAAGTATATATTTTTGCAACAGTATCCTCCTCCCTTAAAACGTGAGTGATACCAGGCCCTTGTGGAAGTTCTTAGATGGATTTCAGTGAGCTTTTTCATAGTCATTATCTTTATTATGAAAATCTGTGTCCTGAGATGTTACATATACCAGTGTCAGCAATCCTGCTGTGCAATTCAGTGGATTATAATGCAACTCACTAACATGCTTGAAATAATAAGGTTGCTCTGTTCAGTGGGGTGCAATGAAAAATAGAAGCTACTGCTGGGAACTCAGATTTGATTTAAAATCCTGACTGAAAAGGTTCCCTATTAAAATGCCACTGCAGGTTACTAAGTTTGTATATTCATGTACTTCCATTTCATGCTGGGCAATGAGAAAACCAGAAGAAATTTTTTAGTCTTTTTCTCAGTGCATCTAAACAGTGTGTTAAATTCCAGCCTTGCAGACTTCTGGTGCTCTTGGAAGTAAATGTTGGATTACTTGAACTAAACATAGAGAGAAATGGTGGCTGTGCTGGAATCAGTTGGAGATCTGAGCTTTGAGTTCCACAGCACAGATCTTTCCCTGAGAGTTGAAGTTCTCATGTCTGACTCTCTTTCAGGCAGCTCCTACCTCTTTCTGATTATGGAATTAGAAGGAGCTGAGTTGATTCCTTCCCACTACCTGCCTATCTGGAAGTTGGGGAGAGGGTATGGATTTCTTTTGTTTAATTAATGGCAAGCCTTTATAGTGGCCCTTCAGCTTGGGTCACTCCTGTCCATCTCAGCATAATTGCTGGGCCATTTTTCTGTAGATTATTTGTATGGCCTCATAACTTTATTTTCTCCTTAGAAGTAGAAGCTGGTTTGTCAGAAAGACAGCTCTGAGCCAATCATACCTTTGGAAAAAGAAATGTATTGAGAGAAAAAGGTGATGGTAGAGCTTTTTAGCCATTGTCTGAACCTAACTGGATCTTACAAACCCAGCCTGTGAGATGATCTATATCCCTTTTAAAAGAACAAATTTCCTCATGGCACTTAGACCATGACATAAATGCTCATGAATCCATAAAATGTCTTAGCATGTGCCACAGGAGCCTTTAGGGTGTGAAGCAAACCAGGTGATAAATAGAAGTGGTTTGTGTACACAAGGTTGCAGAACTGGCTTTGGCTGCCATTTACCTGGATTTAATAACCTGCATGGGTCTGTGTATCACAGCTGAAGCTTCATATATATTTTGTTTGTACCATATATCTCCTTTATAAATGCTCAGCTTTACAATTAGATGTACAGTTGTTTTGCCAATTGATTGGGGCAATTTAAAGGACATGGACACCAATAAAGAATGGTCTTATTTTACTACTAATACTAAGGCAACACAGAGGCAAAATAATACATTTAATAAAACAATAAGCTTACTATGCACTTGGCTTCAGCAACAAACAAAACAAGCAAGATAATGCACCCAGTCAGTACTGTGTGAGAGAGAGAGAATAGTGATTGAGAAAGATACATCACCAATTACCTAAATACTTGACCATCATCCAGAACCCGCAGTCGCTGGGTCTGTTGCAGTGACAATTTGGAGAACTATCCAGTGACAATTTGGAGAACTTTCCAGGGAACTGGGAGGTCTTAGAATTGCGTTCACTCCTAAGTGAGGTCTCCAAAGTTGCTACAAATGGGGTGTTCCAGCTTTTGTAACGCACTTCCCAGCCAACAGGGACCAGGGCTTGGCCAGAGCCCAGGCCATGGTGGGGATAGGGGTTTCCTGCAAATAAACATCTAGTGATGTCAGTTGGGAAGGTTTCTTAAAATGATACATTTATTAACATGTCTTGCAGATAGTTACACAAGGTCATGTGAAAGTTCCTAAAGCAGCCAGTTTCACGTTAAAGCGGCTTGGTCAGTCTGTATGCAAGGTTCTTTTGTTAAATGGCTAACTTAGACAGTATCTATTACATGATTTTCAGGATTCATCTAAGTCAGCTTTGGCTCGGGCCTGTTGTTCGGGCCTGAGCACTTCAGAAGTTTAAAGTGGCTGCTATTTCCTGTTTGCTGTTTAACTCCAGAGGGTCGATTTTCTCCTCTCACAGGGCCGGGGTGGAAAAGGCAGCATCTATGTCTGGGCCTCTGGAGATGGAGGCAGCTATGATGACTGTAACTGTGATGGTTATGCATCGAGCATGTGGACAATCTCCATCAATTCTGCCATAAACGATGGACGGACAGCTCTGTATGATGAAAGCTGCTCTTCAACCTTAGCTTCCACCTTTAGTAATGGGAGGAAGAGAAATCCAGAGGCTGGTGTGGTGAGTCCTGATACTCTTGTGCTGCTGTTGCTGTCTTTGTGCATGATGTATGTCTATCTGCATGACCTATTGCAGCTCTGTGCACTTTGGAGCAGCAAATGGTTCATTGTTGAGATGAATATTTTCTAATTTGCAGTATGTGATGGTGCCAAAACTGTCAGCTGAGAAGATGTGGGATTTTTACTGAGAACAGCAATGATCTTTTAGAGCTTCAAAGGAAAGTTGGTGCTTTCCTTTGTCAGAGACCAGATTACAAAGTTCAGTTGCCCTCTTTCTGGAGGACAGTGTGACAAGAGGTCTCGGTAAAAATCTAAGTTAACATTTGAGATCATACTTACTTGTACTGGCAGACTTCTGCTGTACAAGCAGCACAGAGCAGAATGACATTTAGTCACTCACAGAGGACATATGGGGGTTCAGATTACCAGAGCCTGCTGTTGCTGCAGGGCCATACCTACAGCTGGAAAAGAGGCAGGTTCTGTTCAATTGTATTTGGGATTCTCTTCCACTGTAGTGATCACTGCTCTTCAGCACCTTCAGACTAGCCAGGACTCAGTTCAGTTTACAGAGTGGAAAATGCAGGTGTGCTGACTCAAGGTTAGTTTTTGCAAAAAGCTGTTGTACATTTTCCATGGCCCTGTCTCAAACCCTCAAGACACACTGCGCAATCCTAAATGCCCACATGCAGTAGCAGACAGAGCACTGGTTTCTGTCTTCAATCAGCTCTGTGATGATACCAGCCAAGATTATCTGTGGCATCTTTGTAATTATTGCCATAAAATGCATTTCTGAGGTTTTCTTCTGGTCTCTGCTAGTAACTAATCTGCACAGAAGACAGCAGCCTGGTGCTGCTGCTGGTCTCAGAGTTGGACAAATGTTAAAAAGCTCAATAGTGTTAACAATTCTAGTTTCAAATCTTTTTGATAATCAGAAAGGAATTTAAGGCCTTTGATTAAACTGTGTTTGTAAGAAATAGATGGGTTCTAAGTGAAAAAGACCACTGGTTTACTACTTGATGACTTGTTCTTTCATTTGTGCTCTAAATGTGTCTCACTGTGATTTTAAATTGATACACTCTTCCAAAAAACAGAACAGATCATGAGCATGAACACAAGTAAAGAGCAAGGGCACAAACTCCACTTTCTGTATTTTTCTGCGTCTGTAGCTGCAACAAAAATGGGATAGCTGGTTTCATTAATTACATCTAATATCATTGCAGGCTACAACAGATTTGTATGGCAACTGCACCCTGCGTCATTCAGGCACGTCTGCAGCTGCCCCTGAAGCAGCCGGAGTGTTCGCCCTGGCCCTGGAGGCTAAGTATGCTGTTGAGAAATTCCTCATGAGCTCTGGAGAGGAGAGGGCCTGTGGTTTGTTGAATGGTGTTCATCATTTCAGTTGGCTGGCTGTGGCACAAGGCTGCAATAACCCACTCAAAAGCCGCCTCGTACAGCAGTGGCGTGCATGGTGACTTGCAGATGGAGCAACAGCTTTGCCAAAGTTGCATTGGCAGATGTATTTTGGCTGTCTGGCTCTCTCTGTGTCCTCCCCATCCTCTGCATCTGGGGATTAGACCTCTCTAGCACTGTTTGGAGGAAGAGATTATGTAATTTCTCCACATGTCCTCTGTGAAATGCCCAGCCCACAAAAACATAGGAATGACCCTGTAATATGAGACAGGAATTCATCTTGTGCCAGGATACTGTCTGCAATGACAGAAGCTTAGGAAGAGGACAAGAAATGGGGATTAAGAGTGGTCTTTCAACAAGAGCTTTGTCAATCCACGATTTGTAGAGACAGCAGTGGGTTTCTTCCGTTTAATAGCCAACGGCAGATTGATCTTCCTTAAAGTTGTCTATTCTTTTTCATATTATCTGTATTTGGCACCTAGATCATCCAGTAACAATCAGTTCCTCAATATTTATTTTTTTTTTTGCAATGGTGGTGTGGAATGTTTTCTTTGTTTTCTTAACCCATTGCTGGTAGCTTGTTTCTGTGCTGTGTAATTGCTCTGTTACATGAAGGAATAAATATCCATTGTCTGTTTACCATTCTCCATGGTATTCCTGACACTGGAACCTTTTTTATATCTTGGAAGCATTATCTTCTTCTTTATTGATTAGGAAAAGTTTTCCTTTCAATAACTTATACCACCTTTTTACTTCATGTTATTTTTTTTCATGAACTGAGGCAACATTTGCTTAGTTACAGAGCTTCAGTTGCTGTAACCATGGCATGAAGTGAGTACTATGTGCATAGTTTCCTTCAACAGTGCAGAGTAATGAAGATTTGTGAGAGGAGGCCAAGTTTACATTAGCAGAGCAATGACTGTCATGCTCAGAACATTACTTGGTCCAAATCTCATTTTTCAGGTTTTATACATGTAAAACACATGCCAAATGTTTAGCTTTGGATGATCATTCCTTCTACTATCAAATTCTTTCAGTGGGACAGCCACTATATAAAATATTAATATGGCCATAAAAATGTAAATGTTTAATGAATTTTCTGACCACTGAATGTTTAAACTGGACTGGAACCTAATTATTATAAATTCTTCCTCATTTGAGGTACACATAAAGACTGGAATTACTCTGCCATTATCATGAATAGGAATTAGATTTAATACCCCTCGCTTGCACTAGAATTTCTAGACGTTGCTGAGAAGGCAGCAGGAGAGAGAAGGAACTGTCAGTGTCTCCCATATCCTTCTGGCTGTTTTAAATTGTATTGTGCAGAACTGTCCTGGATGAACCTTGCCAGGAGTCGCTGACAATCTCCCATGGAGCCTGTTCTTGCCTGCATTATGTCTGTCAGCTCATACACAGTATAGGATTGACATGTCTCTCAAACCAGACCAATCTATGAAATAGAAAGTACAGCTTTAAGATATGTAGCAAGCTCTTAAAAGATCACAATAAGAATGATGCAAGTGATATCTTCTTTTCAGCTGCCTTCTGTCACCTTGGGGGAATGACAGTAATTGGCTATTCTGGTGTACATTCAGCACGCACACATGCTTATTACTTGGGGCACAGAAAGCTGAAAAGCAGATCCTTTTAGGCTGATGGTTTGAATCAGATATATTGTGATGTTGAAAGAGTTCATCATAAAACTACTGGAATAGCTTTAGTTATGTAGAATTAGAATGTCAGTTCTAAAGCTTTTTAGAATAATAAGTGCCCTTCCTCTTATCATAATCACTGTACATCTAGGAAGACAAGAGAAGATGATGAAAAATAACCATTGCAGCTAGGCAAATGTTACTTGACTGCATCCATCCATGCTAATATAACATGGGTGAAAAGCCTCTGCCATACCTTATACTGCAAAGCTGCAGCCACCCACGGCCCATATATCCATAGCCAAAGCATCCTGACATTGCTAACACCTGGATCATTAGAGCTCATCAGTTTCATCAGATTAGGGCTTCTGAGGGTGGATCTTGGAAGGTCCATGGGAAAAGCAGGAGGAGCAGGCAAGAAAAAGGGGACAAGATCTAAGAGGGAAGCTAGGTGAAATTTTTTTATAAACTTTGAATTTTTTGCATTTCTCTCTGGATCTGGTATAATATCTTACTCATTTTAGTAGTTCAAAAATTGCATGTTGGATCTATAATGTCTAGTTAAAAGAAGCTATTTTTAATCAGAAGTGGTTTTACAATTTTGGAGAACATATTTGGAAAAGTATTAAAAGTACTTCAAACTTATTCTTGTTCCCACTGAGATCAGTAGAAGCTTTGTTATCGATATGTGTGTAGTTACAATTTCAGTGTTATTCATAGAAGCAAACGTTACCCAGAGCCTTACTCAAGCACAGTTTTTCTTTAACATCTGCTTGGAAATACTGCAATGTTTGTTTCTCATGTTGCACTTCCACAGCTTGCATCTGACATGGAGAGACATGCAGCATCTGACAGTGCTCACCTCCAAGAGGAACCAGCTTCATGACGAGGTTCACAGGTGGCGTAGGAACGGCGTTGGGCTGGAGTTCAACCATTTGTTTGGCTATGGTGTCCTAGATGCAGGAGCCATGGTTAAGATGGCAAAAGACTGGAAGACTGTTCCTGAGAGATTCCATTGTGTTGGAGGGTCAATACAGGAACCTGAGTAAGTGAATAGTCCAGTGGATGTGTTTGGCTTCTTCCAGGCATCTGGGAGACTGCAAGCATACAATTATGTTGGCAAAGACAGTTAAAGAAACTTACTGAAGTTTTTTGTTTCCTAAGAAACTGTAGCATTACTAATAATAAGTTGATAAAACATTTTTTATCAGCAGTGCTTGATGAAACTTTCAGTTCCTGGCTTGCTGGAGCAGTACATTCTATAGTCCATCCCATATGCTGGTGCCAGTAGTGTTAATAGCAACAACCATTTCTCCTGGGCATTCACAGGTATTTTTGTGCTCAAGTTTCTGTGAATAAAGAGCCTAGCCCTAAATGAAAATCTGTAAGACTGGCACTGCAAATTACATAAGCTTCTGCCACATGAAATACCTATCAGCTAGGTGATATCTCACTATGAGATTCTTCAGCAGACAATTTTATCTCCCGAAGACTGAAACAATCATCTACAGGTACCAGCGCTGAGCACTACAGCATTTAATTGTGCTTGCTTTAAGCTCTTCAATTCTCAGGGTAATTTCAGGGTAAGTAGTCAGGATGTTTTCTGATTTACCTTTACCTGCTAAAGTGAATGAGTCAACAAATGAATGAATGAATGCTAATTGACTACAACAGCTTTAGTTTAATTTAAGTAATTGAAATACTAACTGAATAATGGCCTAAATTATATCTATACCATTTGAAATTTGACTTTTCAGTGCCATTTTTGAAGGCAACATTATTCTGTTGGAAAAAGAAAACAAACCACGATGCCACCCTAGCACATAGCTCAACCAGGGAAAGAGTGAGTTTTCCCCCAGCCTTGCAAATTGAATTTGCATGATTCAAAGTTCTATGGCTGAGCTCTGAGTTTTAATTTATCTGTCCTATGCATACTCACAGGTAAAAAACAAATGAGAATACCAAAGCTAGTTTTAGGATATCTTTAGTTTATTAATAAATAAATGCACAATAATCTCATTTATCTTGGGGCAGCTCCATTTACTGAAATGGGGATCATCCTAGAAGAGGAGAGAACATTTCTTTCTGTAGGCTGTAAGGGTGCCCCCCTGTCAATTGCCTGACACATCTATATATTAACAGCACTGCTGTAATATTTGTGTTCCCCAATGAAAATGTCACTGACAGGAGATGATAAGCATTATGAAGTGCAACATGTACATTTTTTTGAATTGCACTGTAAAAAAAAAAGCTAGCTAAGTCCCAGCATCTCCAGAGATTCCTTGAAAATGAAAACTCTGCATTTCTGCTGTGGATAAGTGGGTTATTCTTTCAGTTTGGTTTGCTGAAGCAACATTTTATTTATATATATTATCTATATTTTTATTTAAGTATAGATATTTGTATACATAACATATGTATTTGGTATAGAGTTATGAAGGTGAGTAGTTGATATGGATGTACGTTTCAGAGCAGCATTGTCAATTAAGCAAAAGGCCAGGAAATAATTAACAGACATAATATACCGTGTGATGAAAGCAATCAGAATTTAAAATAGAAACTTTTGTTAGCAACAGGAGCTTTACCTGACAAGGTTTCTGGCTGGTTTAAGTTTTAAGACAATGTAGTCCATTAACTGAGGAACAGGAGCACACAGGAGCTCCTTCTGCTCATCTCCCACCCACACAAAAGTGGATATACTGTATATAGTCTCCCACTGGCTACTATGCCATGGACATACTATATATATATATATATATATATATATACACAAGTTGGGTAGTGACACATGGTAAGGCTGCAGAAAATCCACTTTCTCTTCTTCACCTTGGTGTCAGGCTTTTTCCACTAAGCCTTGTTCTTTTTGTTTCTTTAGGAAAATTCAGCTAGACTACAGTAATTAGTCTAGTGAAGCAGAGACTATTAGATCCTAGTTAATAGGAAAGGGGGAAATAGAGGAAGCCTTTTCTCATGTTTTTAGAGAGCTGAGAGAACTTTTGCTTTGCGGTACTTGAGAAGGTGGAGAGAAAAGCTTTTTGCAGTTGTCAAGCCTTCTGCAGAGCAGATGTAGTGGGAACACATTGCTCTTGTTTCTTTGAGCTTTAGTCTGGACACGAGGAAAAGATTCACACTGCAATGTCCCTCCTCATTAACTGAAGGAGATAAAACACTTTTCACATCTCTGGAAATGAAGCAGTGTTTGACAAAGCTTTGCCCACTGTGTGAAAAGGCCGTGAGACAACATGAATTCATATTGAGGCTTCCCATGCAGAGAAACTGCAAGCACATGGCAACTGTGAAATTACAATCCTTCACCTCTGTCTGCACGTAGTGCATTTTTCTTGTGCTTTGCCACGTAAAATAAGTATCTCAAGAGGATTATATTAGATGCTCAAATATTTCAGCTATGCAATATTTATGTTATACCAACTTCTGCCCCATAATACTCAGAACATCACAGGTTTTTCAGTTTAAAGTAAGTGTTTAAATGCTTTGAGGATCTTAATCTAAATGATGTTTTGCTCTGCAAGTACTTCCAAGAAGGTAATACTCTATGGAAGGGGAACAGAGACTGGCCTGAACCACTTAGTGATGCACCAAGTGTAATACCTGGAGCTCATCTCAAGAAGAAAAGAATTCCTGGAAGCTAGGCTTGAGTGAAATGCTTTCACTGGTCTCTAAAGAACACGGTATTTCATTAGCAGAGGGAAAAAGCTGGTACTGATTTCTTTTGAAAATAAGGTATTCATTACCACAGTGTAGCCAATGAACTTCAAAAGATTCTCAATTTGCACAACTAAGGTCAGGGAGAAGCCACTGGAAGACAAGATAATGACAAGGTGACTGGAGTCTTTTGTGACTTGGTTCCTTTTGTAATGACTGCTGTAATTCTTGTCTTTCAATTATTTCTTTTAGACAGAGGAAAATGTCACACTGCTCAAAGAACGCTGATAGTGAAGATGTAGAGCATTTTTACACTTTCTGTGTATTCTGCCAGCCAGTTTCTGAGGCAGTGGGTAATTGAAGTTGCATCCTGACCCCAACAGGTTTAGAGGCACTTTACAGCCTCAGCTCCCGGGCCAGACAGCACTTTGGTAACTCAGTAACACGTGCAGCTTCTTTCCTTGGTGTATGTACTCATGTACAGGAGCTGTTCAAGGATGGAAATCTTTGTGAAAAACTTATTTTTCAAATGAGCCAACTCCGGCATCCCACGCTTGTGCTGGTTTCCAAAGCAGAACAAGGACATAGGCTTTAATGTGACTGCACTGAAATTCTGTGCCATTGGTTCCTCCAACACCAGAGAGCCATTTACTGCTGTCATTTAAGGAAACTGGCATGACTCATGGTTCTTTTACTGAGTATGCACATTATTATGCAATTACCCAATATAGGAGTGATAAGTAAAGAGAACCATTAACGTTAGTCCTTAAAGAGCAGTATGTGCTTCTAAAATTGCATTATTTCTCTCTTTGTGTAGATGTACATTTCATGATTATTTTCAAATTAAGGTTTTGGTATAATTTTCTAAAAGGGGAATATTTGCTTTCTGGCTAAGTTTGCAACTATTTCTTCATGTATTAATAAGGAAAATCATACAGTGTTTTTCTGTGAGGCACCAAAACCCAGTAGTTTTAGCATAAGCCACATTGTACTGCTTTAATTTGCTTAATTATCTTTTGACCCACAGAAAGATACCACCAAGTGGCAAACTGTTCCTCACGCTGACAACCGATGCGTGTGAGGGGAAGGAGAACTTTGTGCGGTACCTCGAACACGTGCAGGCAGTTATAACCGTGAATTCCACTCGGCGAGGAGACCTCAACATCAACATGACCTCACCAATGGGAACAAAGTCCATTTTGCTGAGCCGGCGCCCCAGGGATGATGACTCCAAGGTGGGTTTTGACAAATGGCCTTTCATGACGACTCACACCTGGGGAGAAGACCCCCGAGGCACCTGGGCTCTGGAGATTGGCTTTGTTGGCAGCCAGCCCCAGCGGGGTGTGCTGAAGGAGTGGACACTGATGCTGCATGGGACTCAGAGTGCCCCGTATATAGACCAAATCGTAAAAGATTATCAGTCCAAACTGGCCATGTCCAAGAAGGAAGAGCTGGAGGAAGAGTTAGATGAAGCAGTGGAGAGAAGCCTGAAGAGTATACTGAGCAAGAAGTAGTGCTGTGTTGCATGACGGTGTCTTTCCTTCCCCACACCCCTCTACTCACCGTTCTACTATCCAAACTTCTGTGTTAGACGTATTACAATGATTGTCTCTGTAGACAAATTATCACCCTTTCTTGATTTTAAAGTCTTATATCTCGTCAGTAATTACTTTAATTGCCACTGAAGCAGTCCATTTTTTATCTCTAAACCACAAAATATACTCCCACCAAATACTATGTACAGTTTGTGACTGTAAATGATGATTTTTCTTTTGTGTCATACAAATAGGTAATAACCTGCAAAGAAGTTAATGGCTTTTCCCTTCATATTTCTGTGGTAAATGTTTGTATTAAAAAAAGAGTGAATTTTAACACTGGAAGTTGGTGATAATTGAGCACATTTTAAAAAATGACTGCAAGAGAGGGAATCACAAAGAGGTTGTCTGGAGAGGTCTTTGAACATGCTCCTTCTGCATCACTGACTTCAGTGGGACTTCCTCCATTGGGTTCAACCAAAGTACAACTAGACCCCACAAAAAGAAATAATCCAGAGATAAGGAAAATTCACCAATCTGATTTGCAGAAATCCAATTCTTTTGAGAGTTTTATTGCATCGTACAGTTACACTACATACACACTTCAGCTACAGGATGGATCAACAGATATGCAATAAGGAAGGCAAAACGATGCCAAAGCTGGGTGGCAGGGAGAAGTGATTTGCAAACCAGGTCAGGGCCTTCTAGAAGCACAAGTCCCAGTTTTGCTGGAGTTCTTTTTTAGTTTGGTTGTTTTGGGGATTCTTTTCCTGTTGTTGTTTTTTTGTTTTGTAATTTTGGCAATTTAAATCAATTTACCATCTCACAGCAGAACAAGCACATGGGATGAGCTGTAGGATTTCTGGCAGCTTGTGTGCACCTGCTGGTTTCTCTACTGAGATGTTCTCCAGCACTGTAAAATGAGGCTGTGTCAGCATTACGAACCACAGACACCTGTTTTCTGGGGTTTGCAACCCAGCTGCCAGTAAACTGCTGTGGGGAAAATTTGAAGCACACAGTTTCAGTCCCAAAGCAATTTTTAATTTAATTTTTTTTAAAGCTATATATTTGCTGGTATTATGTTATACAAATATATTTAAGGAGAAAAATATGCTGAAGTTATTAAAGTGTAATGCAATGTTGGCCTTCTTGAGAAATAAAATGTAGTATATTTGGGAAGATTTGTTGGCAGTCATTGTTTTTTCTGTTTAAAGTCAGTCCCACCTTGACTTTTTGGACATGAGTTAAAGTCCATTTCTCTCACCCTCAAGAGTATGCTCTGGCTATTACTGCAAAACATAACATTCTCCCTGGTGGGAATTACTGATGGAAGCAACCACTATATGTTCTCAGGTGTGAGTTCCCAAATTTAATCTTTGATAAATAAAGGGTCTTGATTCTGCAAATATTTAGGCACTTGCACTAAAGCCCATCAATAGACCTACTCAAATGGTAATTTTAAGCAGGTATTTCAGATCTTTGCAGGATCCAAGATCTACATTTTAGCAGTGACTAGTTTCAGAATTTTACTATGTATTTTTAATATGCAGAGTATGAATCTAAGATGTTTTAATAAGAGTTGTCCTGGTTGATCCGGTGCATAGCAGTAGAAACACATTCAGTAAGTAAATATTTATCTAACAAATTAAAAACATAACCCAAAGGTTCTATGGTGGACATGTTTCACTTAAGAATGTATGAGAATAATGTTAGTTCAAGAGACTATCCATCTTTTCTTTTTCCATAAGAGGCTTGTTCTTTCCTTTTCCAAAAGAAAAATAAACAGCTCAACCTACTCAAAGTCCATGTGAATTGCACTCTAAAGCCAAGCCAAGCAGCCTCACACTACTCACAGGTTTCTCACTGCGTGCAGCAGTCCCATCAGAAAAATTTACCATATATATATATTTATGCACACACTTGTATGACTAAATACATACACATCTGTGGTATCACTCTCTGTGTGTTTTATATGTATATATATATAAAACATACAATATATATATATTCAGAGTACGTTACGTATATTTGCATATAAATATGTCTAGAATTACATATGGTATGTAAGGTATAATACACATACATCGTAACTTTTTGTGTGTATGTGATCAAAGAAAGAGGTTACTGAAAGTTTTACTGGACTTCTAAAATTTGGAAAAGTTTTGGAATAAGAAAAGTCCATGTGGAATTCTTAAATTAACATGTACATGATTTTCCATTGCATTCATGTAATTTTGCAGTTGTCTGTTCAATTATTAAATATCTTATAAAGCAGCAAAATAACTAGATGGATGTCCATATTTTTGTAATGCTGACATAATTTAGTAATTGAAAAATCACAATAATGAGTGATATACAGAAATGGTGAATTTTGATACAATTATATATATATATAACTACATTTATATACAGTACAGAGATCTACTTCAGATTCTTGGGGATTTTTGCTTCAGGGGATCACTGAAAAATATGTCCAGTTAGACTGAGTTTTTTATGGTACTGCTGATGCAAAAGAAAGTTAATTTGTTAGTATTTATAATAAAAGGGAAAATTAAGCTCATGATGCAAAACAGGTGAGCCATGTGATGATGTTTTATAATATCAGTAAAATAAAGAGCTGTTATAAACTGGCAGGTCCTATCATCATTGCTTATCTGAAGGTACACAGGAGGTAAAATGCTGCTCTCAGTATGATGACTTCCTACTTCTCTGCTTTTTACACTGGTAAAGAAATATTTATCCTGCATGTACTGGATATGGAGAAGATAAAGAGTTGATAGCAGCAGATTACGAATGAAGTGCTTTATGTTAACTGTGAAACTGCCACATACAAGATTCATGCCACAGGCTCCCAAGGAGCTTTTTTAAATTTACATGGCATTATTTTCATGGTTCAAACCCATTGGCTCCAAGGTCAGCTCTGCAAAGGCAGCAGCAGTGCAGGTGCTGAGCTGCACTGGGAGGAGGATATTCAGAAACAGAGACAGTGGCAGTTTTGCACTACAGCTCATAAGCAGCTCTGGTCCCAAGGAAATGCTACAGCAGATTTTTTTTCCTCTGCTGTTTAGAGCACTTTGATTCACATTAAACCCCCTATTTCCCTTTTCATCTCTACTTTCTCCCCCCCATAAAATTTGGGTACTTTTTAGCTCCTGTGTTCCCACAGCAGAAAGTACATTTCATTTTGTAATACTCTACCATGTCTGCAGCAGTACAATCTGGCAGGGAACCTCCTGATCTAGTTCTGGTTGCCTCAGAAGTGAGAATGTGCCTGTTGAAACCTGAGTCTCATTCCAGTCTCTTGTTGAATAGATGCTTGCAACTATTTCACCATTAAACTTTAGCATTTAGATTCTCACTTCATTGAGAATCTGCATTTAATGTAGAGGTTAGCCCCTAAAATTACAAGATTTACTATACACTTCAGCATGGTCACTATTAACCAGATACTACTAGTGGTTTTCTATATCACTTTCATGCAAATATACAGAAATTTAACAGACTGTAGCAGAATTTAGCCCCTCACCTCTTCTTAGTCCTTGACTTCTGCTGGTTGCTGCCCAGGCAGTGCAGTATGTGATTTCCTTCAGCAGTAAGTGCTATCAAACCAGCTTTAGGGGCAGTTCTTACATCACACTGAGATGCTGAGCAAGGGTTACAGGCATCATAAACCAGGTCTGGGTCAGCAGCCAGTGGTGGCACCACAGCACAAAAAGGATTAAGGTTGTGGAGGTATTCACACGCTGGACACCTCACCCAGGCTGTCCTGACATTGCCTCTTTGCCATTGAATGGGGCTTTTTGTATTCTGAACGTTGGGTTCACTGTATTGCAGTGAAATCAGATGGACTGGGAGAGGGGGAAGAATACCCAGTTCCCTCTAGGTACTGCCTGAACCTGTTTATACTCTGCTTTGTGACAAAATTATTAAACAGCCTGCCTATTGCTGCAGTGAAGGTAAGTTTTGGGTTTTTTGGGTTTTTTTTTTTTTTGTTTACCTTGCAGCAGTCAAACTCTTTCAGCAGCAATTATTCTGGGCAGTTTCTCCCAGGTCACCAGAGCCCAGCTTGCATACACATTGATAAATTCCTTCTCTGTAGTTATTTACACTGTTAATATATTAAACTGAAAAGCAACATGCTCTAGTAAGCCATGTCTGGAATAAACTCCCACAGCATTCCAATAAATCAGCATCGACAAGAAGTCCTGACTAAAATTGTGACTGTGAGAGTCACCTGTCCCTGTTTCAAAGAATAAGGTGCCACTTTAGCAGACATAACAATCACAGTAGATCAGATGCTACACCTGTGCTGGACCTCATGAATGAAATAACCAAACCCAACATATTATTGAAGGAAAGTCTTGGGTGCTGTGAGGAGTTCCTGAAGCTCAGACTTGTCAGCTCAAATGGCTTTTAGCCTTGTTTTGCTGCAGCTGACAGGAGTTAACAGGCAGAAAGAAAAGGCACAACAATGGTGGAAGCTGAAATGAAAACTTAGAGAACTGGCATCGGATTGAACAAGAAATGTGTAGAGACTAATCTAGTGCTGCCCTTCAGTAAGTCTTGGGCTTTAGTGGGATCATTTGTGTGCCTGGAGTCAAGCTGAGGCCTAAAGCATGAGCACTTTTAAGTAGAGCCCACTATTTACACACATACAAGCAAAATATTTGCTTTCCCTGATTTTTTGTGGTTTTTTTTGTTTTTTTTTTTTGTTTGTTTGTTTGTTTGTTTGTTTTCTTGAGCTGAAAGTTTCTGAGAGCTGCAAGAGTCTGTTGTTGCTGCAAGTGTTGCTTTTTCCTTCCCCAGGCATGGGGAGGTGGAAAGGTACTGCTTATTCCAACAATCCTGTGGAGCCCCATGTGACTGCAGGTGACAGGAGTGAGACAGGATCCTGTGGCAGTATGAAACTCTACAGTCCAAGGAAATACTTAAAAAGAAAATATCTAAATACTCAACCTTTGGCTGCAGTCTTTACAAAAGCTCGTTGGCATTCATAAGTACATTAGTTGTGTTGGTGAAGGACAAATAGTAGCTTTTGTAAGGGAGATGTCCCTTCAGGGAATTTTATTCTGAGAAGATCTGCAGTAAGAGCTTATCTTGAGTACAGGAAGTTTGTCTTTATTTCCAAAAAGAAAGGTCTGCCAAGCTCATTGCTATTTAAAGACTCTGAAAGAGAGAGCTCTGGAACAGGTTATTTAAGAGGTATCCAGCCCTTTCCCTGGAAAAACTCCTGCACACCAGTCAGGTGATGTTTACAAGTACGGTGTGTGAGTCAATGTTATAGGCAAAATAAACCCACAGTGAGTATCTTTGGTAGAGGGCAAAACTTTTATTAAATGAACCAGGATGTCACAAGTTAACATTTGCAGCTGTCTCAAAGATGGGGGGTCGTAGAGCAGTTAAAGGAGCAGTAGAGGAATATGCAAATTTGTCCCGGATACTGTGGAAAGCCAGGCAGCTCTGTCATAATAATTTCTTCCCATGTGTCCTAATCATGAAAATCAGTTGCATAGGATGTGCCCTGGAGAGCACTAATGGTTGTTGCACCAAAGGTGAGCCTACATCAGACAGAATTGCCATCAAGGTTTCAATCTGTGCCATACCAAACAGCAAAAATCTCACTACTGTATCATTCGGTCAGGAAAAAAACACGGTCATTTAATAACTATGCCAGACAAGTCGACTATCAGAGGGTATGTGGGTATGTGTTTCTTAAGAGCCTTTGTCACCTGGTTTCTTCTTGCTTGTCTTCTCTATCATTGTCTCAACAATCATTGCTGTCTCTTCATATGTCTGAATTCTGTCATCTGAAAACTTCTCAATGGACTCCACCACCTCCACCTTCTCATAGCTCATGGAGCCAGGTAAGGCTGCTTCCCTGAACAAAAGACCCTGCTTATCTTCTCGCTCATATTCTGTCTCTCGGAGGAGTCCTGGCTCAGTTGGGCTTATCAGACCAGAGGAAGGAACTGTCTCAGGCTCCGAGATGTCCGGGTACTTTGTGATTTGCTCAATTTTTCCTCTTGCTTTTTTCCCCCATTCAAGCACATCTTCTTTCCCCTCCTCTCTCTGTTTCTCTGGGAGTTCAAATTCTTCCCTCCTTTCACAGATTTCCCCTTTCTCTTTTTCTGGTGGTTCAGCAGGTTCTGGCAGCTCTGGTATGGGCTCCACATCACCACCATTCATCACCTTCCCATTGCCAGTGGAAACTGTGATCCCTCCCCCAGCAGGGATAGAGGGGGCCAAGATGCACGGTTCTTCATAGCCTTCCTCCCCTGTCACCAGTACATAACGCCCTTTGGGATGGGCCTCAGACTTAGCCTCTGGTTTCTTGTGGACTCTTATTTTCTCCCTCACAATATTACACAATTTATCAAAGGCTTTACTTATCCGGGCTCCATCAGGTACGTCCTCTGGGCCCATTTCTTTTTCATCAAATTCTGATCCTTCTTGCTCAGGTTCACACCTGACTGAGCCTTCATGCCTAAACTCCATCTGATCTTGGTCAAAACCTTCCAGAGTTCTTTCGTACATTCTTTCAGGCGAGTGACTGTCGGTTATGTCTTTTGACATCAGCTCCTTTTTCCTGGCAATTTTCTTTGTCAGGCCTTTTTGCCTGGGCTTTACACTGGCAATGTCTTGCATGGCCTGGGTGATATCTAAAGAAAAAATCAAAGCAAAGGGAACAAAAAACAGTGCTTGAATGCAGTCACTGCAAATGTTAGTGCTGCCTCTTGCCCTCACTACTGCAGGTGGAGAGCCTTTGTATCCCAGGGGTCTAAAGCCAAGCTAGGCATCTCCACACATGAAAATCTGGAGTATGAACAGATGTTGAGAGGCATGTCAGGAGGGAGCAGCAGTGGATGGCGGTCACAGACCTGAGAAGCCACCCATCTACAATGGCATCACTCAGACACTGTCACTGAGCTCTTAGAACCCCCTGATTCTGATCTCCTGGGCAATCAGTAGCCACAGATCCCATGACAGCTTAGCAGCAGCAGGAGCATAGGCAAGGTACTGATTTCCATGGCATGAGAAACTAGAGCAGAGGAGACAGGGGTTGGTACTGGTAATTACAAGAACACGGGGACAGACAGATATTAACATATTTTCTCCAAGGCAGCTGTTTTGTCCCCTGCCACAGTACAGTAACACACATGAAATACCATGCTCGTCATGCAGGAGGAATCAGTGGTGTGTCTAGAGACAGGCCAAATCCTCAGCAGGTATAAAACACCACTTTGCATGACAGCAGTTATTTACAGCTGCTGAGGGTCTGGCCTAAGGCATTATATAAATGCCTCAGGCCATTTAATATAAAACTGCTTCAGTCCACATGGTAGTTAGAAAAATTACAGCTGCATTTCAAAAACATCTCTCATACGATGGTTTGTCTCCATTCTCAAGGCAGTTTGTCATTATTAAAACTCCAGTGAGCCTCAGATTTAAGTCATATGTTAGAACCTATCACACCAACTCCTTTGTTAAGAGCAGTCTTGCTCATTTAGCCCTGGCCATTTCCCTGTCAGCAGGTTTACAAGCATCTTAATTCTAACAAGCCAACATACAACATGGAGAAAACATCATTCATAGGAAAACAGGCCTCAGAAATGGCCTGTGGCGCTCAACACGCCTTGGTGCTCTTCTCACATCACTAAAGTGCAAACAGACTCAGAATGAGTCAACACAAAACCTGCAGCTCTTTCCACCATTTCAGGTGCCTTTTTGATTTTACTCTTGATTGGCCTAAGTCGTAAACTGTAGAACTTAGCAAAGAAACTCTTTTGCTTATGGCTTTGGCCTTTGACAGCTTGTCTCAAGGCCAGCTGAGCTAAGCTGAAATTTATGCATTTACAAGCCTGTAGTCAGGCTGTCATGACTGGTGGCCATATTAAAGACAGATGGACAAACAGCTTAAAATACAATGATGCTTCTCCTGACAGACACAAAAAGACACATCACAGGTTTACCTCTTCCCCTCGAAGCCTGAGGCTGGGCGGGTCGGTAAATCTGTGTGAAGAGTGTGACTGGGGTTCCTGCTATAGCAGAGTTTAACCTGTGGAGAATATGCACATCCATCAGTTCTCTCCCCACCATTTCAGTGAAAGCAAGTGAAATTGTGCAAAATTAAGCACAGAGGTTAAAGAAATGTATTTCTCTGTGGTGAAAAGTCAAAAAGAATGGCAGGAACCTGTTTCTTGTCTGGGGAAAATCAAGACAGCCACAGCACCTTCACAGGAATGAGGCTGGTTTCTGCCAGCAGGACACATGGTAAAGTACACCAGTAATTACAACATGCAGCAACAGCTTTGCATTTAGCACGGCACTTTGAAAAGATGGGAAGTTTTTAGATTGGCAAACAGTCAATCCAAGCCTACCAGAGGTCAGCAAGAACTGTAAATCCATTTTTACCATGCTGGCTGGCAAAATAGGAAATTTAGAGCAGTCTTCCTTGGAAAACATTCGAGGAGTCAGTAGTATTAAGGGTTAAAAATTAAAATTGAGAGGCAAGCCCATTGTAAAACAGTTACTGTATCTTTGGCCTCCCCAGTCTGCTCTGCTGTAATTTGAGATATTTTGTCCTGCCAGAGACCCCGTGTCAATGTGATTTTTGGCATTGAGAATTACTCTGTGAAGTCTAGTTAGACTAGACTTCTAACTAGACCTCAGTGTCCAAAATAAGACCCTGAAAATTAATTAAATTCCCATTCCCCACACATAAGGTGGACTATTTAGTGAGTGTTCTTCCCCTGCATCTTCTGCACAGCCCAGCGCAGTAGTCTGGGTGCTCAGGGGTCTGGCTCTGCTGCTGTGAAAGATCCTTTTCTCCACTGTGGCTGATGGTTGACATTAGAGGGAGACAGTGCTCCTCTGTAGGTTTAAGCACAACCCAAATCCCTGCCAATTTCTTGTATTTTTCCTCTTTCTCCCCACGCCTGAGGAATGGCTTTGCTGTGAAGAATGCTTTGCTTTACAGGGCATTTGCTTTGTCTGCACCCTCCAAAAATCAACCTGCTGGTAGTGTCGAGTAAGTGTCACCAAGACCCAGTCTGAGGAGAGGATGTTCAGATTGCTTTTGTGTGCTCCTGACCTCTGTACACCGATGCCAGGACAGCGTATGGAAAGGAGACTGCATGGACAGAAAAGCCCAAAATGGCTCTGACCCTTTCCTTGGCAGAAGTTTGACCAGATTTTGCACCTATTTATATTTCTATCCCTAGATATCTACCAATGAAAGGCGTGAAAGTGCTATAGCTTTGGGTGAATCAAATGTCCTTAAACATACGTTTTTCAAAGGCGATAAAAGAGATCACAGGTTCCTTTGTGAGTGCCCAGAAATCCAGCCTTACCGGCTGTCCTCATTCTCGATGATCCGTTTGTACCGTTCCAGCTCATTCTCCAGGGACTGCTGGTAGATCACCAGCTGGCGGCAGTCAGTGGTGTACTTCTCCAAGATCCTCTCAGCCTCCTCTATCCCCTTCCTAAGGTTTTCAATCTGCTCATTGTAAAGCTGAATTTCATCGTCATAACTCTCCTGGGTGTTTTTAATTGCTTGCTCCAGCATGGTTGTCTGGTAAACAAAATTGGTGGTGAAAGAAGAAGCTTTGAAAAATTCACCATCCCCATATTTTAAGCATAATGAAAGGCAAGTCATGCTTTATTTACAATGTGATGCTGCACTGCTGAAACACAGGAGCAATTTCACTACCTTTGTTCAGTTATTCAAAAAACAGTAACTTATCACAGTGGGCAGGGCCTCACAAGGACAGTAAAAGTCCTTAACTGGGAAGACGAGCTCAAGAAATACCCACTCCTCCTTCTTTGTGGTCTGCAGACAGGACAAATAAGACCAAAAATCTCATTTTAAACAAAGAACTCTCCTTCTGAATTTAATTCTTCGGCCTTTTTCTTCATCGATAAAACCAATGAGCACATCAACCAGGAGGTGGCAAAAGTCGCCTTCCAAAAATAAAGGTTGAGTTTCAGGTGGGATATTTCACCCTGTAAATCTGCTCTCACTTTCTTCTGCTATTTTTAGCTATTTATTATAGTTATTTTGTCACATTTTTCCCCCCACATTTCAAAGAGATGAACTCACAAAAAGTTAATGGGGCAATAAGTGACTAATGAATTCTTCAATAATTGATTTATTTCTATATGCTTCAGGCAAGATTAAAAAAGGACTTTTAAGAGCCTAAATATAGAAGTGATGTCCCTTGTCATTGGTTTGGTTGTGTTGTAGTGTATGAGTAGACTGGGGCTCTTTTCTGTTCAGTGCTCATGGGGTGGTGTCCATGACCTCTCAGGCACATGGCTGTCAGGTCCAGAAACAGGAAAGCAAAGAAACTTGATGACAGCTCAGTCATCAGATCCAGCCTTCACCATCACAAGCAACTATGTTACTGACTTCCACTCATAAAGCTATCTCATTCTTTTAATCTCAAGGCACAAGAATGTATGAATGAATAATCTATTTCTAAATGGGATGGGAAGATTTGATTTTGAAAGCAGCACTATTAATTCCCCAAAGACTGCCTCTCTCCATCTGCCAGCAGAAGGCTGATTTCCTCCCCTTTTTCTCTATATTGATTTACTATTTCATCTCTATATTGATTCCTGTCCATCCCAGAGTGCATGTGTCCTTTCCACCAGAGCATCAGACGTGAGAAAGAGACCAAGGAAAATACACTGTCCTGGCCCTAATGAAAGAAGTTATGCTCAGGAAGTTATGACCTGCTGCTATGGCTCTCCAAAGGAGTCGAAAATCCCACCAAAAGATGTTTTTGTCAATATTTCATTCCTCTCACCTGGAGAGTTGGAGATGGACAACTCGAGGCACAAAGGAAGCTGCACTTGGGGTCATTCTCCATCCCATCGACTAAAAAATATTCAGCTGCATGGAGGTAGAGATGCCATTGGCAGCTATTCAGATCTTGTTTCTATCCACTGCAGCCTTCAGCTGCTCCTCCACCTCCTGCTACCCTCAGCCCTGCACTGCACTCAGGTTTAAGGCACTGGCTGGAGACAGAAGGTTGATTTAGGGCAGGTTTGGCTGGGAGATGGGCAAGGACAACTAGTCAAAGTCTTGGCCAGACATTTTCTGCAAATCAAGGCTTGGCAAAAAGCATATGGTTTGTCCTGCTGGTAGTGTCCAAGCACAGGAGAGATGCTGGCTTAATGCTTAGTAGTGACATGGATGAAGGCAGAAAGCCAAATGTACCTCTCAGGTTTGCTCCCCAAACCTGTCCAGTTCTTCCCACAGCAAGCTCAGCATTGGCTGTGGCAGTGATAGAAAGGATTGGGCAGAGCCCTGAGGGTTCCCCATCAGTTTTCATGGAGCAAATTTCCAGCCAGAGCTCAGCAAGTAAGGAAGTCATAGGAGTCCTGTGGGACTTTTCCATTCACAATGTCCTGCTGATTCTGTCCTGCAGGAATCCAGCTGCATTGTGGAAACCTTCCCTCATCAGACACTCTTAATAATAATAAAGACAGCTTCATTGCACCTACAATACCTACAGCCCACCCTGGCCATCTAAACCTGACAATTTGTTCCATTGAGAGAATGGGAATGAAACAGCTGAAGAAAAAGATGGAAATCTAAAAGAAAAACACACCTCCAAGTCCACCAAGTTAACATAACCATGTTAAAGACATGTTAGAGGTTTTACCAAGTGACCATAAAAAATCAGTTCATGAGCAACATGGTTGTGTTTAGGGCTAGTGATTCCAATACCTCTGTCTGCAGCTTGTATTTCTGTGCCTGTAGCTGGCAGAGGATGCTCTTGTATTCCTCCAGCTGGCTCTGCAGAACTGGGATCCTCCTCTCTGCTATCAGTTTTTCCTGGTTGGAAGAAAACAATGTGTGTACAGGAAATTATGTTTTACTCCTAGAAAAAGCCAAAAGAAATTGCACTACTGGAAATAAACTGTAAAGACAAATAGAAAATGGCAAGAGACAGATAAAAGATGGGTATTGAACCTCAAGCCAAATTCTGTTGAATGGTGGCACAGGTTTAAGAATAAAGATATCAGATGGCAGGACTGTAACAGTAGAGCTTAGACCCTGTAAACCCGTTCACATCTTCTTTCAAATAATGAACATTCCTGCCATAGCCACTCATATTGGTGGAAATCACCAAGTTTTCATCTAGTCTCTATCAATTAATTTCATTTAAATTTTCACCACATCTCACCCCTTCAGGATAATATTTCCTTTTTCTTCAAATATTCATATATCCTGCCAGCTCCTCCTCAGAGAAGAAACACAACTACTTCAAATACCTTTGTATCACACATTTTTGGGACTAATATATATGCTGGAGTGCACCTGACAAAGCTAATCTCTCTTTCCTCATTGATAGAGTTTTTCAAAGCTGCGGTAATTTTTTTTCTCCCATATTCACTATTCAGTACTTACACATTGTTTTGACAGTTTTCACCTAACCTTGGAGCAGAAGTTAAAGGATCTGGGAGACTTTAGTTGTAAATATTATATCTTTCTTACTTAGAGGTGCATGCACTTCCCACCAGCCATACTTGCCTCACATATGCCAGTGGTTATTGGGGACACACGAGGAGTTGTCTGGATGATCTGCTGCAAGACATTGACATAGGTCTGGATTTCCATGAGGTTCTGTGATAAGGTAAAAACATTTTCATTAGAAAATGCCATAGCAAGGTAGACATTTCCATGTACTCCTGGGGCTTATTTCTAGATATGTAATGCTTTTATCACGTAAAAGTCCAATTCATGTTCAGGCTTGGGTTTGGAACACGATTTTATAACTGCTTTTGAGTGCAGGAGTGCTAGCAGTTTCATCATAATGAGGTATATCACAGACTTTTGGCTAAGGACTATACAGTTCATAGTCTTAATTGAAGATTCCATGATTTCCAGTTTCACAGGAGATTTTCAAAATAAGAATCACAAATACCTTTGCATGCAGCCTGAAAAAAAAAGAGTCACTTTTTTCAAAAGCAGCAAAGATGGGGCAGTGGCCTGATCCCAAGACCCACAGTTCTCCCAGGAAGAAGGCAACAAATGTTAAAGTCAGGTGCAGTGTAATCATACAACCACAGGTATATGTCTGCTGCTTAATTAGCGTGCCCTCTCCCAAAAAATTGGATGATGAAAGCAACAGCTTCCTTAGCATGAAATATAAGATAGCTTGATCAGCACTTTGCATTAAACCATGACACCAGGTTGACAAATTCAAGACTCTGCTACAGCTGTAGTGACTGGACCCTGAGAAGTGTGTTTGGGTGCTGGAAACCATCCAGCTGTTGTACCCACTGAAAATAAGTAGTGCTAAATGCACCCACCAAAACACAAATGCAATTTGCTTTAATTTGCCACCATTTGATCATGGAGAAGGGCAAAGTTCCACATCCATCTCTACGAGGAAAACAGCAATTTCAGCCAGTTACCTTCTTGTATCTGTCCTTTGTAGCATTGATGTCATCCTGCAGGAACTGGGACTCGATCTGCAGCTCCAGGTTGCACAGCAAGGCCTCATCAGCTTCCTGCAATGCAGAGAACATGTGGCATGGGGTGGCTGAGTGCCAAACCCCCAGCAGTCCCACAGGCACTGCATGAGTCACTGTGCACCTGGAGCAGCCTGCCTGGAGTGTAAGAGCTGACTGGAACATACAGCAGTATCATGACACCAGCAAACAGGAGCCATGTTATTCACCATGCCCTGCACAAATGTAGTTTACAATAGAGTTTGGCACTGGCACTGTCAAAGTAACACTGGGAGCCAAGTAGTAGACATTTGAAATATGAGATTTTGATGTTAAAATCTTGAAATGGTGGATGAGTCTTAAACAAATGATATCAGCAGACTAAGGCATTAATTTCTCTAGTGTCATGACAAGATCTGAGGTATCCTGATGCCTTTTTAAGATCCCTAGTGAAGAAGTCCTTCTAAAAACCCAGGATGCTCCACAGTATTTGCACTCTCTTTGGTATGTTCTCAAATACCAAAAATGTTTGTCAATTTGGAGCCATTTCTGGAAATAAAAATGATAGTTGACCAAGTTTAGAAAAAATCACCTTGCTGCACAAGTTTATAATACTTTGGGATGTGCAAAGACAAAAGTTCCTAACGTCCAATTAGTTCAAAGAACAAACCATATGACTAGCAACCATGATCTTAGAGTACACAGGTATGAGAGGCACTGGTTTTTAAACCTAATGAAATCTCCATTTCTGTTCAAAGGCCTAATTTAGATTTTTCCTAATTTACGTTATTTAACACAAAACAAGGAATTTAGGGTAATTTCCATGGAACTTGGCAATATGTTTTACAAATATGTGAGAGTAGTGACATGTTTTATTTTTCTATTTAATGCATTATTTCTTGTTTAGGTTTTGCATTAACTACGAGTGTAAAACATAATTTTTGAGAAAGCATCTTAAAAAATTTTAACTGAATCTTCCTTGCAACTCTATAAAACTTGCCAGTTCCTCCACCAGTCTGCAATTTGCCTCAAGAAAATCCTGCTTTCTGCATTTAAGTCAAAGAATAAAAAAAGAAGTATTTGAAGGAATCACTTTCAAATTACCCATGTGCCATCATCAGCTGTAAAAATACCTCTGTGAGCGGATCATGGGCTGCAAACAAACCACGGAGATCTGTGGGTGCAGCACATGACTGGTGGAAGAGGATTTTGCCTTTTGCATGCATACAGCACGCGCTGTTCCAAAAATGTGTAGATGTTGGCTGTCTCATTGTGCTGCTAAGCCTCCCAGGCACACAACTCTCCAGCAGGCTCTGCTTTGTGAGCCAGGGGCTGATTCAGACACATCCAGCCCAGCACATTCAGAGCCAGCCATCAGGAATGCCCGCTGCTTTTCTGCACTCCTCTCCCGTCCTATTGAGAGGAAGATCAGCAGGACAATGGCCACGTTGGGAGGCTTGGGAGGGAGCCAAAAAAAGCCTCCAGGCCCTTAGATAATACCTACAAGCAAATATTTCTGCGTGGGATAAACAAAAGCAGTTTTTGGCTTTCCAAATGTTCCTCAAAGGGGGAAAATAATTCTGCTTTTATTCCATGCTTTCAAAGCAACCAACTTCCTCGATGGAGCTGTGTATCAGAACAGTGCAGTGTCTACATGTTTTCTTTTGAACTTTGCAGTATTTGCTAATCACTCAACTTCTGAAAAGCCATTCTGCTTTATGTTATGATTCCAGAACACTGGTCCATGTGCTGAAGCAATATTTTCAATACTGTGGAAGAGAAATTCTTTAGATCTCTCCAGAACCAGTGTTTTCCCAGCTGTCAGATAAAGAATGAGTTTGCACCTGCACATGCAGGTTTTCAGGCCACATCTTGGGCCCTGTACAGAAAACCAGCAATATTCTCTCCAGCACTTGGTGCTCCCAGTGCAAGGAGCTGCTGCAACAGGGGTGTCCAGGGACATCCTGGGATAAAAAACACCCTTGTGCCTTAAGATTTTGTGAGCTGTGCCTAGGGTTGGTGAATCAATTAACTTTTCTTTAGCTGCAGATTTATTGAGAGGAACTGTGAAGACAGACTTACCAGCTCCAACAACCCCTTACAAAAGAGACAACGTCAATAATTTTTTAAGGGTTTGCAGGATGTTCAAGAGCAGAGTGTTGTGGAAAACAACTGATGCAGGATGTCGAGAGCTCACTGGAGATAGAAATGCTAAAATGCACTTTCTGTCTTTTCTTAATATAAAACATGCATATCATTGAAATGACAATGCTCCAGCAGATCAGGTCCAGCCATTTGCAGCAAGGAAATAAAAAAATAATCGCTATCTAATCCACCTTTAATTGTTTTCCAATACAGAAGATGAATGATAGCCTGTGCAAAGTAGAACTGGGGAAAGATATAATACTATGTTCTTCATCCACATGAAGGCTAGCAGCAAGAGAGGGTGAATCAGGATTTTTCAGTTTCACAGACCTGGTTTGGAAACTTCCAAAATACTTCAGCCAACTTTTATCTTTCTCTGAGCTTTATATTATATTAAATGTTGTTATTTTTATTTTTGCTTTTCCCATGGTATTAGTTTAAGAACATGTATCTTGATATAAAAGGAACAAAACAGGGGGAGCTGTGGTTTCTCTTTTATTTGGAAACCTAATGGGAAGCTGAGGGTCTGTCCTGGGAAGGGCCGACCATATCCTGCAAGGGACTAAGGAGCTTTGAGCTTCAAAACATGGACTTAATCAGAAACTTTTCATGGCATAGTTGTCACTAGTGACTGTATTTTAATACAGTACCTGTGTTTAAAAAGTGTGGGGAAAAGGTATGCACACGCCAAGGCTCAGACACTTAGACAGGGAGGAGGATGGAGAAGGGCATAATGACAAGAAATGCCTTACTCTGACATTTTATCTTCCCACTGCTTCTTCAAAGCAGCTCGCTGTAGTAAATGAAACCAAAGGGAAATAATTGTACACCTTTTCCCTGGCATTTTCCCAGACTTACTTTATTAAGGCGTTCCAGAGTTTCTTTTAGCCTCTGCTGATATTCACGTTCGTTTCTATACCTGCAAGAAGAGAAAAGGAGATAAAGTTCAGCGGTACATCCCTCTGCAAACTGCATTTTTAAATGTGCATTTAATCTGTCATGCACAAGATATGCTTCATGCTAAGGGAGAATATGAATCTTGAAAGGGCCCAAAAGATTTATTCACGGATTAGCATTAATTATTTTTTGGTCCCAGACAGTGAGAGTAATTTCAGAATTGCCTAAATTCTTGTCTTCAGCTTACATAACAGAATACAACGAAATGCCATATATTTGCTATAACTTTTTTACAGAATGCCCAAGAATAGATTATCTACAATAAAAGCATATTCCATATGCTACAGTGACAGCCATTCAGCAGTGATTACTCTGTGAGGATTTGTTACAATGGCACATGAACATTTAATTACATTGGTCTTGGTTTTCTATTATACCTGCTGTTATTCAACAAGCACTATAATGACAGACACATTAAACATGAAGACTGCATTTTTACATATTGACCACGTAGAAAAGATGTTGGATTAGGATGCTTAGATGGATCAAGCTTTGTGTCCCCTCTAATGGTAACTTGTGTGTTAGCTTGGTCAGAACAAGTGAGCCTTAGTAAGGACTGCATTTAACCAACTATTCTTATGCTTTTATAAAATGTCTACAAGTGCATGAAGTGCATGTTCCTGATGCCGAGATGGATGTATGATGTATTTATGTTTGGTTTGAGGAAACAGCACATATTCTTTAAGAATTAGGGCTCCACATTTGTATGTAAATAGAATTATTTTCTAGAAAATCCTTTTAGCCACAGAGCACAAAACTTAATTGTTGATTATTGTAATTTATTCCCTTCCTTAAGTAAAAATCATATGAAATTTTTAACAGTAGATTTGGCTTAATAAGACTCCATTAAAAAACAAATAAACAAAGAAACAAACAAAAAAGCCCCTGAAAAACCACCAGCCAGAAGCAACTTTGGCAACTTTGCCATCAGTACTGAACAAGTGACTTATCAAACTCCAACAGCAGCAGAAATACAGTCTTAACCCTTTAAGTTTAACACTTTTCTTTCCCTAAAATAATAGATGTAGAGAGATATAAAAAAACTGTCATTATCTTACTTTCTACAAGAAACACTCTGGTGGGTGACAAGTCAGCTCTGGTGATAAGGAGCCTTCATTTGCAGTAAAAACAATGGACATCAATACAAGCCAAAATTCAGAACTGAACATAAGTCCCTGTCTGTCTTCTGAAATCATTGATCCAGCCCAGATGTGCTGTCGATATCAAAGGGATTTGCTCCAGTCGACAGGGAACTTGACAGTTCCTGGACTGAACACATCAAAGATCTAGTTGTAATGATCATGTCAACCTCAGTTCTTCCTTTTCATCTCCTGAAGGACGAACAACCAAGTTATTATCAACTCTTTCAACACATACTGAGTGAAAGCTGAATGGATGATGTCACTCACAAACTGACCAGGACCACAAAGGAAGAACTTGGCAGAGCAAGGAAATGGATTTAACCTGGTGCTGTGGTTTACCAACTTCTTCTGAAATCCCATAATATTAGCAGTGTTGGTCACCGGTCTATTTTCAATTCTTACATGAACAGCAAAGAACCAGGTGAAAATGATGAGGTTTTATTTCAGTATTACTCCAACAAATTGCTGATAAGACTAAAACAATGTCCTTTTTTGCCAATTAGTACTAACACCAGTTTCACTTCCAAGGCTAGAATATTTTTCAGCTTCAGAAGTGAGACTGCCTTTGTTTCAGGTGTTTAACAAATAGTTCAACTCCAGCCAGTTTTCTATCTATTTAAATTTTTTTATGTGTGCACTTGAAAGTAAACACTTTCTGACAGCTGAGAAAGAATGAAGCAAATTGTGGCATCTTGTGAAAATCAAATACACAGTTGCAATAAAAGGCTGGTTTTCCACTCACAGTAATATACAACCATCTGATGGATTCAGTGTCTAAACCTCGGCCCTAATGTAATTCAGATCTCCCTCACTGCTGGATCCTCACTCAAAAGATTTTTCAGTTACTAAAATATTCAGCTACATTTTCCTTCACTCTCAAATAACCCGAATACGTGCTGTGCCACACAGCCATAAATCCACCTGGCAGCTTGAGAGAGTTAGTATTTCATGATTATCCTTTGAAGGAGAATTCCTTTCAAGTGATGTTCAATCTTTTCCACAAGACCAGTGCAAAAGTGCTATGGACCTCTTTGAAATGCTTCAGAGACCTCAGGATGCCTCTGTGCCAGCTGAAATGTATCTGTAAGTGCAATGGCTGGCAAGTCACAATCCTGCTATGCTTCAAAGTTGATTTTGATGTTTAGTAATTAGCTAGTCATGTTCAAATTTTTTTTTATTAGATGGTTGCTGATCAGACATTCCTGGGGCTTAAGAGCCATGAAGTTAATTTGCTTCATTAAAAAAAAAAAAAAACAACAAAAAAAAACAAAAAAAAAAAAATAAAAAAAAAACAAACAAAAAAAAAACCAAAAAAACACAAAAAAAACCAAAACCAAAACAAAAAAAAAAAACCAAACCCAGACCCACAAAAAAAACAAAAAAACAATAAAACACGAACCTTCTCACCTAGTCAGATAGCTTTAGGTTGGCTACAAATGTTTTTGGACTTTTGAAAGAAAAGGGATGTTAACTGGGTTTTTTTTTGCATAGGGGCAAAGAATGGAGGGGAGGACGTTCCAGACTCAAAGAAAGCAGATCAGAGGATTAACGATTTCAATTACCTCTTTTTTTTTTGGACCCTGCTTCTGCTGCAGTGCAAGGGCTCGCTCCCCTCCAAAGAGGAAACAGCAACAATCCACCCCAGCAATGCACAATGGCCAGATACTCAATTTGGTGTCAAACCTGAGCCTTTCATCTGAAGAAAAATAGTGCCTCTCTGTTGAATCTTACTGAACTCCTGAACCTCTTGACTACTACCTTTGTCATTTTCTCTTTCCCTGATGCACTTCACTAACCTTCTCTCAACAGACAGCAATTTGGGTGCCAAGGACAGCACAGACTATGAAAGAGAGGTACTACAAGGATGATGGACAGGCCAGTAATAGTTGTCACCCAGGGTCATACCCTGAATGCTCAGATGAGCCCAAGAGGGCTGTGCTCTGCTGATTTATGAACAGATTCTACCTGTGTTATCAAGAAGCCACTGCCGAGCAGCTGACAGCCACAGGGCAAAATTCTGGTAGATTGTGGAGAGTGTGGAGGGCAGGCAAATGCTCCTCATCTTAGCTGCAGCAGGATAAAGTCCTTCCTATCACCAGAGAAGCAGCAGCAGTGCCAAGAAAATCCCTGCAGACAGGGCTGGAAGGCAGCTTTGCCAGTGGAGTGCCCATATCCTGGCTATTGTGTTTTACCACTTTTCATTTTCTCACACATGTTGGTCTCTGCTGCGGCCCCAAAGGGTGTTAGCTCATCAGAGTATCACCACGCAGCGCATCTTGGAGAGCACTGTGCCAATTACTGTGTCCAGGGAATCATATTGCATGTTCAGAATTCACTGTATTAGCAGGGCACAATTTTTTTAAATTAAACAATTGATTAGTAAGACTTTAATTTCTGAAGTCGATTAATCCTGTTCGGTCAAGACCGCTAAAGTCTGGATTCCAGCATCTTTCCCAATATCATGGAGAGAGAAATACCATCCTGTCCCACAGCCAGATGCAATGTTGTTATAACGGTGGTGGTCAATAAAGGCAGCATAATTAGTCTTTTTATGAGATGCATCCAGACTATTCCCAGCATTGATTTTTTTTTTTTTTTTTTTTTTTTTTTTTTTTTTTTTTGCAACTTCAATAGAAACAATTATCCCCTGGTACAGAGTCTGAACTATTCTTGTTAATGAGGAAAGCTATGAATGTGACCATAGAGGATTTAAATATAAATTTTAATCTAAGTTCTACTTTTTAATGGTTCATGAACATTAATTGCACAGACCTAGTAGTCTCAGGCCCTACTCTGTCTAAATGCAACTTTAAAAGGCCTATTTATATAAATGTATCTTAGAAGGTTTACTTAGATATAAATCAATTACCCCAAGAGTGAAGGTGAGTGAAAGAATGGATTGTAAGAGTCAAAATTCTTTGAATTAGTGAAGGACACAGACATTTGTCAATTAATTGATTCAAAATGCTCCCCTCTAAGAGATTTTGTTAATCCTAGTGCACCAAAAGCTTTACAGTTCAAAATGCAGCAAGAAACCTGCAGTGCCTGTTGCCAACAGAATGCAGACTCAGGGAGGAGAGCAGGTCTTCAGCACAGGAATGTTTCTGGTTTCAGCAGCCCCTAATAGGGCACAGAAGATTATTCCTCCCATATTTTGTTTAGGGGCCTTTGTTTATGACTTTCAGGAACTGAAATCAGAGCCATCAGATGGCAGAGAACATGTTACCAGACCAGTGGCATTGTTTTAAAACCTGCAACTCAAAATCATCCCAAGTTTTTGAGACACTGAAGAAATGTTCATCTCTGTCTTCTAGACAAATTCAGCAGCTCCCAAAAAAAAAAAAAAAAAAAAAAAAAAAAAAAAAAAAAACAAAAAAAACCACAAAAAACCACCCACCAAAATTCACTTGTTGATGTAAACCAATTGGTGCAATTTGGTTAAAAAGTAGACACTATCCTTCCACTGTCATGGCCCTGTGTATCTTTAATTTTTAAATTGCAATTTTTTGCTTTGATTTAGTCAAAGTTTCCTTCTTACTTTTGTTTACAGTTGCTCAGTGAGCATCCCAGGATTGTACAACAAAGTACCACCCCTTTTTTTCTAGGAAGCCACTAACTACCCCTTTAGCAGGTCCTAAATCTTACTTTCTGAAAGCACAGTCCTTTTTCTGGGTGTTGTCTCCTCCTCTGGATTTTCAATGCCCTGTATTATTCCCCGCCTATTTACAGTTTGCTTAAAGCAGCTCTAATAAAAGCAATTACTTTGTGTCACATTACTAATCCTGTACTATTCACACAGATTTTTAACTAACATGCAGCTAGAAAATTAAGTACTGAGTGTAGTCAAATACTCATGGGCACTGTGCAATAAAAACACAGGAGCAAGTACCAGAGTCAACAGCCAAATTACAGCATCGACTCTTAGTTGAATTTCCTGCTCATAAATATTGGAATACAATTCTGCCTAATCAAGTAGTTATTACCCACTGGCACTGAGTCAGGACACTGTGGACATCTGGCCACTGGCAGCAATCAGTGCCTCAGTGCACCTGGATGGGCTATTCTCTCCTGTCAGATGAAAAAGAGAGATCAGGGCTTGGTATTTCTATAGGTATGCTGTAGCTCACAACCCCCATGTGGCTGTTCATTTGACAGTGTGCCAAATTTTCATGGGTGAAGTAGCCAGATAGACATTTTGGGAGTAAAAAAATCCCTGACCAATAAGTAACAGGAGGATTAAACTCTTTTGTCCTGTGAGCAATGCTCACCAACTCTTGTGTAATAAAGCCATGTGACCAAAATTCCCTGTTGCTGGAGGGAAGGCACTCATCTCCATCAGCATGTGAGGATCCTGCTCTTTGATTTATGGTCGCGCAGAGGTTAAAGAGGTGAAATTAGGGGAAGCCTATTCTTACTGTTTTAGTGGCATGAGATGGAAATACAAGATGCAAGTCAGAAGAGGAGGGCAAATTTTACACACCAGGAAAAAAATGTATCTCCTTTCCTTTTATGTCACATCACAGATGTGGCTGGCACAGACTGGCCCAGGTGCTTCATAGTGGCTGTAAGTAAGAGTTTCTCACAGACATCCAGCATTTCAGGAGATGTTTGGCATTGTGTAACTCTGGGCTGCTCAGACACAACACTTGCTTTGATACACCTGGTAGTCAAATGGGGTTATTTCCTCTTTGCAGCTCAGAGCTCAGTTCTCCTAAGTCTAATGAACAACAGCAGCCAACGTGTGCCAGGGCTGCTGCCGTGGAATGGAGAGGGCATTTTCCCATCTAGGAGCAGTGAGACCATAAAAGGCAGGGCTGCAGCTCCCTAAGTCCTAATACCTTACTTTTTGCCATGGGCTTACATGCCATCCCTCTTGACAAATCTGACACACACACAGAGGCATCAGCCACGCACAAGAAGTAGCTGGTGACACTGAGCCCATCCTTACTACAAAGATTAACTGTGGAAATGACACTACCCATCCACCATGGATTGTAAGCCTTACTTGTTGCGGTACTCATCGAGCATGCGCTGGGCATCCTTCTCCTCCCGCTCCAGCTTGGCTCGGTCAGAAGCCAGCTCCCGCATCCGCTGCCTGTTGAACTCGATCTGCCCAGCAAAGGCTTCGTCCAAGCCCACCAGCTCATCCATGCGCTGGAAGGTCTCCAGCTGCTTGCGCAGGATGGTGTTGCGCTGCTCCAGCACACGCGCCCGGTTGATGTAGCTGGCGAAGCGCTCGTTGAGCTCCTGCAGGTTCTCCAAGCCCCGGGCTTGGGCCAAACTGTCGAATTCCGGGGAGCCTCGCAGCTCATCGTAGGCATCTGACCGCTCGTACTTCTCCTTGCGTACCTCACGGAGGAAGCTGCTCCTGTACATGGCTTCAGAGGGGCTGTGCAGTGCCGGGGTCCCCTCTTGTGTGCCTGCCTGTCTCTCCAGTTTGGACCTGAATTATGTCTGGGGGGTTTGGGGAAGAAGAACTGAACATAATCACCCCCCCCCCCAGACAATTAGGACTTGTCTCCAGGGTGGTTTGTGGCACTAAAGGCACCATCTGCGGCAGTGAACTAAATAAATCCCAATGGCCCCGCCTTGGTGCTGCCCATCCAGGCATCAGCAGTTCAGAGGAGCGGCGGGCACAGAAGGGCTAGGGGCTTTTCTTTTCGAGCATTGCAATTGTGTACAGCCAGGATAAAAGAGAGCAACGTCCAGCTTTCACCCGGTGGATTAAAGCATTATCCATGGAAAACAAAACAACTGCTTTGCAGTTTTGGAGGCTGAGCTCAAAGCCTTTCATGGCTGTGCTGGAGGGAGAGCTTTGTCCCATGGGGGTGTCCCCAGGGCTGTGCACAGAGGCCTTCTGCTGAGACAGGATTTTGGTGTGAGTGGATGGCAGCCCTTGTTTTTTTGTCATTTGACAGTATTCATTTAGAATGATGGGATAGTATATAAAAATTAATATTATTCCAGCTCCATGGGCAAGATTTGGACATTTGGTTCTCACTTCAGACTTCATGTCAGGATTTTCTGCAGGTTGATTCTACCTGGCATGAGAAGCACCCAAGGAGCAGTGGTATTAAAACCCCTGGCTTAACAAAGCCTCTTTGGGAAGCCACTTTCTTTGGGGATAGCCCAAAGCCATGTCACCTCATGACTTGGTGGACTTTCCAGGGGGAGCCACCATTCTTCCTTTACTTCCACCGTAATGGAGTCTTGCGTGCTGCCATTCCCTGAGAGGCTTTAATTTCCCCTCATTGCATCTCCTCTAGTATTTTTTTTCCTGTCTTTCACTTTGAAAAATCCTATTTCTTGGACGCATTCTTCCCTAATTTACTTGCCAGACAAAAAGCCCAACACCAAGCCACTCCAATTTTGAGATCTCTGTTAATAATTCATATAAAAGTCAATTTCACTTCTTAATGGTCATATCTTAAATGAATGCTTAAATCTCATGTATTTTGAAGATCAACGGATCTCAAGTCACTGATGGCAAGTACAGAGGTGAAGAAAGCAGCTAGTGCTCAGCTGACTCAAAAAGTTCAACTTCAAAAAGAAAGTCTGGGTTCTCTGCTACTAAATCTGAATCAAAAGAGGGAAAAGTTCATTAGACATTTCCTACATATTTCTTATTCTGCTTCAGATTATTTGGAAGTGCCATGGGGAAAGATCAAATGATTTCTCAGAAAATTAAATTAGGCTGTGCACACAGACCGTGGAGCTCCATAGTCTGCTTCCAAAGTATATAAATAGCAAAACAGAGATAGATCTTTCAGAAATGTCTGGGATCTTTATGAACCAGTGAATGTGAAACCACTGGTCTCCATGCTGCACAAACATATCGGCGTTTGCAGCTCTTTGGCAGGGGCAGCTTGCTTACCCCAACAATGAAGCTGAGCTTTTAACAAAGTTAGTCTTTCAGAAGAGATCAGAAAGTAGATTCTGCTGGATTGTGGGCGCTGTATGTTCATGGCAAGAATTTTTATGGCTTTAGACAGCCTTTCAGTAAAATAATAGTCCATGTAAGTGCTATTCCATCTCTCTCTCAGTGGCTGGAAGAAGCACTGACTCTGTGCTGACCTTAACTTCTTAGGCAGTAAAAGTACAAGCTTTTCAGTGACTCACCATGTCCCTAAATGGAGTAGTCTGTCTGCAGGAGAACCCTTGCAGCCCCAGTTTTTGTTATTGAAATTTATCCCACGCCTTCTACTGGGAAAATCTGGGTTTGGTATAGCCATGCTTTGCTATTACATGCATGTCTCTAAGGTGAGATCCCTGATTCCAAGACCTCATCTTGGGCAGCTTCCATTGTTGACTTGCTATAGACGCAGCTTTACCAGGGCCAAGGCAAGATTACATGACTCAGGCTCTGTGTTAGTGACTTTTTGAGATGGAGGTGACTTAAGGAGCCTGGACCCTGGCCTCCAGACAGCTTGTGAACATGGAAATCATAGAAATTACAGAATTGTTAAGTCTGGAAAAGGCCTCTAAGAACCCAGCACTGCCATGTTTACCACTAAACCATGTCCCCAGCTGTCACACCCACAAGTTTTTGAACCTTTCCAGGTATGGTGATTCCACCACTTCCCTGGGCAACCTGTTGCAACACTTGATAATCCTTCTGGCATTTTTTTTTCCCTAATGTCCAATCTAACCCTCCCCTAGCACAACTTAAGGCCATTTACTCTCATCTCGTCTCTTGTTACTCAGCAGAAAAGACAAACCCCACCTCACTACAACCTCCTTCATATAGTTGTAGAGAGACATAAGGTCTTCCCCAGGCCTCCTTTTCTCCAGGCTAAACACACTCAGCTCCCTCAGCTCCTCTTCATCAGACTTGTGCTGCAGACCCTCCATGTCCTCCTTGCAGCAAGAAGCCCAAAACTGAACACAAATGCAGCAAATCAGAATAAGATAGCCTAAAAGGAAAACCAGTTTGGAGCAAACTGCAGCTGTTACTCTTTTCAGAACTAAAGAATCAAAAGCACCTCAGAAAAATCAATCTGCTTCTGTTATGTACTGAATTATTTGGCTCATCAAGTGGACCACAAAGGTGAATTACACAGGGATCTTGTCCACTGTTTCCTATTTAGAGATGGCTCAAAGACTAGGAGGTTATCTGTATATACATCAATGAAATGCCTAACAAACTGTTTGAAATATATTTAGATTTAAAGCAATGAGTGCATATTGAAGAACAGATATAAACACTTTTCATCCTAATGCCTGCAGTATAAACAAGAAGGAGCATACAGAAACAATTTGCACTTTCCCTCTTTGTCCTCACATTATGTGTGACTTCTTCCAATAACAAAATCTGCAGGCTGGTTCTTTGCTGTTTAAATGCACTATATGATCTATCACCATCAACCCAGAATGGGTGTTTACTTACACAGCTCAATAAATCTGTGGTACGAGAGGGTGGTTTGTTTCTTCTTTAATTGCTTGTATTGCTGTAAACCACTTTGCAATCTAGCTTGGCTATATCCCTTATGCACAACATGAGTATATTTTGGCAGTGACAAAAACCTGCTTGTACTCCTTACTGCTCAGCTGAGTCAACACAAGTTTCTCAAACTAAATCAAAATGCATAAAATACATTTTAAAATGTCACAATCCAAAGGAAGTCTATTTTTCTGATAAGAACTAGTCCAGTCCCAGCTGTGGTTGGCCATGTTTTGCTGGCCATTGCTGTGGGGCAACCTTGGAGCTCCTGTACTCTCCCTCTCCTGGGGACTTACAGCTCTGTTTCTTCTCTCATGGCAAAACCCTTTTCTACATCAGTAGGTTAAGACAGGGTAAGAGTCAAATAGATCCCCCAAGGCAATGGGCTCAGAGTTTTCAAATTAATCCTCCAAGCTGAGTGTTTTTTCAGTAATAATATGACAGCTTGTTGGTACAACTGCTGCTGCAAAGCGATCACGCTACTGGTACAGCCCAGCTAAGGCACTCAATTCACCCTTGCTGTCTTTTCAAGTTATTTGGCTTTCTTCAGAGCCTGATGCTATAGCCCAGGGTTTCCTGTTCCTGTAGTCCAGAACAAAACTTCAGAGAAGGTGTGATAATGAAATATGTCACAAGTGTTTCATGCTGAGATCTCATAGATGGAAATTGAGGTTATTCTTCATTTTGAAAACTGATGCTCAAGAGCCATATCCAAATACATAATATTACCTATCTGAAGAAATTGCTGTGAAGACATTCAAAGCAGAACCTTTTTGTGATTATGATTGATCAGAAGGATGAAATGAATTTGTGCTGATTAGCTTTAAGGAAGAATCAAGGAACATATATTCAAATATGAGAGACCAGCACACTGGAAAAAAAAAAAAAAAAAAGAAAAAAAAAAGTCTTGTGGGGTTTTTCCTTTCCCATGACCATAGTAAATAGGTCAAGGAATAATGACTTTATACTGTGCAATATAAGCTATGAATGAGATATAGACAAGTAGGCTAATATTTCCTCTAATGAAGCACAGGGAGTAAAATATTGCAAGATCTCAGTCATTTAAGCACTTTAAAGAAAAACTAAACAAATTCTATCCAGGAGTAAGGGATGCTTGTTTCTTCCTCCTTTAGGAGAGAGAAGAGTTTATTGCTGATTGTCAGAACACTATTGAGGGGTCCTGTCCTCTTCCCAGGGCAAGTAATTTTTTCAGGACAATGATTTCTAAGGTCTCTCCTAGTCCTATGAGGTAAATATTCTCCCACTTCTTAAGTACCCTTGCACTCAGTGGCTGAATTTTCTTTGGAAGTTTTTATTTGGTGGGTCATGTCCATGCAGTGCATCACAGACAGATGCTGACTTGCACCCTGCTTCTTGGACTCTTCCCCCAGAGATATTCTTACCCCTCCAGGAAACACAAGGTTAGTGGTCAGAGCCCAAAGGTGAGTTTTTCCCTTTTATGTTATGCAGCTTCTGACAAAATAAGTGATTTGGTGCCACCAGAGGGCTGTAGTTCTACAGCAGGAGCAGGCTGTGGGTTGGAGATTCAGCACCATGTCAGTCTCTGACATAAGCAACCCCAGAGATTCCTGGGGTTTGAGAATTTGCTTTGCAGTAAGAAAGAAGCTGGGGTTTGTCCTTATTGCAATAGTAGATGTGCTGCTACAAGCTGTTCCTTCTGCTCAGGGGCACCAAATCCTGCTGGGATCAGGATGAGTCCCCTAGCAGAGGTGGATGTGCAGATATAAAGGTACATATCTGCTGCATTGCTAAGGACACATCTTCCCCCACAGCTGTGGAGATCCAATGGCCTGGCCAGCAAGCCAGTCATAGCCAGGATCAACTCAAAGCCATGGAAAGCTGCGCCCTAAGCTCAGGGACACTGTTTCAAGTTTGGGAGAGTTAAAGTTTGTTTGAATGGGATCACGGGATTTACTACCTTAATATAGATTACGTTGCCTGTTATGATTGGTTAGAATGCTTCTAGAATGTTCCATGTTAGAATATATAAGTTGGGATCGGCCCTTGTTAGAGGTCTTAGCGTTTGGCTGTATTTGGGAGAGTTCTTGTTACTGCAGCAAGAAGAATAAAGGACCCTTTTGGATTTTCCACCTAAGATCCGTTGCATGCTTCTTCTTCTGCGCTGACCCCTCACAACACGACACAGACCAGCCCGAATTAACACCCCAAAGTAACAGCAGCACTGGGACAGATCCCTTTCTAAGACTTTCTGAAATCAGGCCAGAAGAAAGTCTGCTGCACACATCTGGTGCTCAGTTGTGCTCTTCAGAGAGATGGGCATGGAATCTGAGTAAAGGAGATGACATTGTTAATTTTTGTAGTGATCATAAACAAAATTTAAATGGCAGGAAATTTTTGTCTGTTTTGTTCTGGCAAGTCTGTGATAGTAAGTAACTGAGTTTCCCAATTGCAGTGGTAGGCAGACAAGCTTTACCCAGTTAAGCTGAGATGTTTTTCCCTTCATTTTGGCTATAAGCCAGAAGAAATGCCACTCTGATAGATGCCTTTTCAGTCAAAGGGTCAGATGTGAAAATTGGGTAAATACTCAGGATTTTCTTTTTAATTTTCTATTTTCTTTTTATTCTATCCACTCGGATTATTTTTTCCCTTTCTGAATAATGCAGAAACCAGCAAAGGACAACATATCAAAAATAGATGAGATCTCTGAGAAGTGGTTTAGACTAACTCAGACCTCCTGGGGAAAAAAAAAAAGTGAAATTCAAGAAAGTAAGAAGACAGTTTGAGCTAATTGCAGATAACATTCCTTTCAGCACTTAATATTCCCTGACTTGGGGCTCAGGATGGCACCTATCCATACACCTCATTATTTAATAATACTGCTAATTTGTAAGGACAGAACATTTTGGAGATAATCTGATATGTCTATCTTGTCACTCTGAAAATGCTTAAAATTGAAATAGCTATTTAGTCTTTGTAGAAATAACATTTCTTAAGAAGTTGATTCAGAAGCTTCAAGTACTGTGTCTATTTCCTTGGCACTTCAAACCACAAAAAAAATTCTCTTGAACAATTCTTGTTTGCTCAGAATGTCTTCGATGAATGAAATATTTCAAACCAAATTCTTCCATGCAACCTTAAGGTTTTTCCCATTTCTTTTGGAGTGAAAACCACAGTAATTGAGATATATATAATTTTGATGGGACCAATAATAAACTTCACAGTATAGAAGAGAGAAAATAAATACAGTTTTCTCACTGAAGAGTTCATAATATGAGGAAAGAAAAGACATAGCATGTCTCATAAACCAAATGCTCTTTCCTTACATGTAGGAAAAAAAAGAGTAGGAAGCTTTTTCTGTGGGGGTGTTTAATTTCCTGGGGGCAGAAAGAAAGTGGAAAGTCAGCTGAACTGAATCTGGGCTTCACCTGAGCCCTGTAGGCAATAGTCCGAATTCCTGTGACAGAACAAGGAAAACAAGAGCCAGAGGAGATGTGCAATTGCAGCTGGAAGAAATACCCCAAATGAATGAAGCAATAGAATCCAGAAAGGGAACCAAGAAGAGCCTAAAAAGAAGGCAAAAGGATAAACTTGCACTTTTGGCTGATATTCAACAGCAGTCATCATATGCCAAGCTGGCTGTTTGGGGAGCGCTACCAATGGTGATTCAGAGGAAGAGCTAATGGCAACTCAGCACTGACAGTAATGGGAGGTCCAGCACAGAAAACAGGACAAGGAGCCTCCAGCAGGCTGGGGAGACAACTGGGGAGGCCCCACTCCTCTCCTGCCTCTGCCCCAGGAGTGGCTCAGTGCCAGAGTCTTGTTAAGGACAGCCTTCACAGAGGAGGATGAGTGAGACCACAAACTCCACATGTCCCAGCACCTGCAAATCTGAAAAGTTAACCCTGATCCTCACAGCTACCAAAGGCAAGTGGAAGGGAAGCAAACCAGCAGACCCTGGTCATAGTGCCAAAGGAAAGAAAAAAACAACCAAACAAACAAACCAGTAAAAAATTCAAACCCCCCAAGTACAGGGCAACAGGATACAACGTTATAGGATGGGGATGGTGTGCCTGGACAGTGCCCAGGCAGAAAGGGACTTGGGGGCACTGGTCGACAGCCGACTGAACATGAGCCAGCAATGTGCCCTGGTGGCCAAGAAGGCCAATGGCTCCTGGCCTGTATCAGGAATAGTGTGGTCAGCAGGAGCAAGGAGGCCATTCAATCCCTGTACTTGGCACTGGTGAGGCCACACCTTCAGTGCTGTGTCCAGTTCGGGGTGCCCCAGTTTAGGAAGGATGTTGAGACCCTTGAGCACGTCCAGAGGAGGGCAACAAGGCTGGTGAGGGGCTTGGAACACAAGCCCTGTGAGGAATGGCTGAGGGAGCTGGGGGTGTTTAGCCTGGAGAAAAGGAGACGCAGGGGTGACCTTATCACTCTCCACAACTTCCTGAAGGGTGGTTGTAGTCAGGTGGGGTTTGGTCTCTTTCTCCAGGCAGTAACTAACAGAGAGGACACAGTCTCAAGCTGCGTCAAGAAAAATAGAGGCTGGATACTAGGAAATGGGTTTTCACAGAAAGAGTGATAAAGTTCTGGAACGGCCTGCCTCAGGAGGTGGTGGAGTCACCATCCCTGGATTGTTTAAAAATAGACTGGATATGGCACTGACTCGGTGCCATGGTTTAGTTGAGGTGTTAGGGCATGGGTTGGACTCGATGATCTTGAAGGTCTCTTCCAACCTAGTTGTTCTGTGAATTCTGTGAATTCTGTGGTCTCAGGTCAGATCCACTCACAGGGCCAGCCACGTGGCTGCTGCCTCGATCCCCTCCTGGAAGGAAAGACCTGCCCTGGCCTCAACGCCCCCAGGATTCTGGGCCAAGCCTTCACCCATCGTTATATGCCATGGGAGGGGGAAAGGGGAGTGGGAGAGGGGGGGTGCAGGAGCACAACAGTGACAATTCCAGGCACTAGATGACTATGGAATAACCCCATCAACATGAGCGCCCTCGACACAGATGAAAAGAAAAAGGCTATTTCTTTAAGAAAATAATAATTTATAAAGGGCAGCCTTTCCTTCAGATATGAAAGGTACCTGTCACATTTTGAAAACACTGAAATCACTGTTCCACTGTTGAGAAAAATAATTACTTGTTTCCCCAATTAGATTGCTCTGTGAATAGATGCTAATCACAAATCTTCTAGATCACAAAAAATGCCCAATTTTGTTAAAAAATAAACTACTTGTGTCACAAGAAACCAGTTGAACTTGAGGTTGCAGACACAGAGCATCATCTACTACCTGCCTTTATACAGTTAATAAAGTGCACAGAAAGGCACACACAGACCATTATAATCCAAAAAGACTGCTATCAAATTTTCAGTACAAAACAGATCAGATGCAAATAAATCCTAGGCTCAATTTATGGCTGCTTGCAGTTGGTGAGGGACCAGCTGTCTCTTGAACTAATACAAAAGGCATTGGCACTGATTTTAAGGAAGACAATGAGTCTGATCTTCAATCTTCTGGGGTGTCAGTGAAAAAAAAAGCCAAAATGTCAGGATCCCACAGATTAAATATGTGACACAGACTACAGTCGAGGAACAGGGAAGGAATGCTTCAGAAGACCCTGTCTGTCCCTCTCCTGTCTGGCCTTGCCAGTAGTGACCCTTGAAACAAAAAAGACATGCAGAGCAGATATGCAAAGCTGAACTTTGAGGTGCCATCATATCAGAAAACTCTCCGAAGTTTCTCCATGGCCTTTTCTTTCCAAATGCCACTGAAACTGAGGGAAAAACAGAAACTCTCCAGCACCATCTTTTAAGTGTTAGAGAATCGGGCATTACTTTATTCTAGCCAGGATGTTATTCTGTACAGGATGTGCAATGTGAATCATTCCATCCATACATGCCCAGCTGTGCAGTAGAAATCATTCCATCATACATTTTTTTTTACCACACTTTTCACATGTTTATACATAAACTAAAGAAAAACTAAAGAAAATCTTGTTCATTGGTTCTGTATTACACAATTCTTAATATTCAGTCTCCTATTGGTTATTGATCCCTTGATCTTCGATGCTAGTTTGGCCCTCCTTCTTTGGTTCTCTTATAAACCTTTTCCCATACCAGGTGTCTCTGACTGCACCAGGGAGTAACATTTCTTAATGTCTGTTTATCTCCTCTGTATCTTCTGTCTACTCCCAATCTGTAGAGGTTAAACTCTCTGAGTCTAGGAATCTTCTTTTAATTGATTGAAGCCCGTCAGGCCTCACCCATTGGAACTCAAACCTTCAGTGCACAGAGTCTTTTACAGTGAAACCTTAATTCCACCCCCCTTGGCAAAGGTGAACAAACCCATGATTAAAGTTACTCAAAAAAGTTAAAAGTTGTATAATTTCCAACGCAAACATGAAAAATGTCCCTTGGCATTCACTGCAGAATTACCCAATATCTGCCTGTACTGATTCTGCCTGAACACCAAGTATTTTTTATTGAGCAAAATTTTGGGTCTCAGGTTACTGCTGGCAGCAGTCTGACCTCTTGAAGCACATGAAATAACTGCATGCTGGAATCACTGAGAGTCTATTACCTGACAAAAGGAAACCACTTATAATTTACTCTGAATTCACTGCATCAGCCTTTAGGGAAATTTTCCTAAGCACTCAAGGCAAATTCTCCAACTCTGGTTGTACAGAATTGCTCTGGGCTCATTGCCTGATCCTCCAGACATGTTATTATTTTGTGACTCCCTAACAGAAATATAGAAAGTTGGTTGTTACTGTGCAGTCAGCTGTGTGATTTAAAGAGGGTGCATCAGGGAGAGAGGGATCCCCAGTGATAGCTGGGGAAAAAAAGAAACCAAATGCCCCGTGATGAGATGCATTTCAGGATAAATTCCCCTTTTCTCCATGATGCCACAAATTCCCTCTGATGCCTGGCAGGTTGAGTCAAGGAATTAGGAAGGATCTGCCAGGGAAATGTTAATTCTCATTTGTGGAGAGGAAATCAAATTGAGGGAGATAATGGAGAAAAGCAGCCTTTAAGTCTCCTTGTAACTCTCGGGCACATGGTAAAGCTCTTGCCCTGCAGCCACTCCTTGGCCATGGCCACAACTGGTTCCAGCTCCCCGGGGAAGGATCTGGCCCAGTGCTGCTGGTGACTGCAGATGTCCATGTTCCTCTCACTGACTCCTGATCCCAGCTGCCACTACTGTATCATGCTGTCCTTGGGAGCAGGGGAGTGGAAAACTTCATGTCACTTGTTATCTGCATTTCCATTATCTTCCAGCTCTTGCTTTACGTTAGAACAGACTGAGTCCAAGTAACATGCTCCCAGTTGTCTTGAGGTGTCTGCACCAATTTGTCCTTTTGACATCACTTATTTTTATCATCTCCTCCACCTCATTCTTGTGGTCTTCACTTTCAGACCACACAATTTCTGGTTTGACCCTCTCTTTATTCCCTGAAACTCAGCCTTGTTCTAGTTCAAAGCTGCACTTGCTGGTTTGGTTTGCAACCTTATGTGTGTGTTTTTGCTGCAATGACTTCAGTCAGCTTTGCTGTTTTCACACCCACTGCAATACTGGAACTTCACAACTTGCCAAGCCTAACCCACAAATTGTAACCCCATTTTTTGAATTCTGCTTTTTATTTAATCTCAAGATTACTTACCAGTTTTTAGGTACAAACCATTTGATGTAAAAATTACATCTTACTGTAATTTATATAAAAGGATTGCTACCATCCTCAAAAATGACATTATATATTAGCATTGATAGTGTTTTAGAGTAAGTCTCATAAATCATCAGTAATCAGATGCTGATGTACAATTTTCCTTCCAGTGTCTCGAGCAATTTATTTAATGGATTCACTGAAAGTTTCAAAACTAACAGGGATCAGATTGAACTGAACTGCTTGACGTCATTATCTTATTCCTCCTATCACTGCAAAGCTATTTTTTCCTCCTACTCTGGAAACTAGAAAAATGGGAAAACTTAAGGCAAATTTTCCATAATGGGCACACAAAAATTACAGAATAGGCGTTAGTGGGACTATCATTGGCATTTTCTGTGTCCTATCTCCCATGTTCCTGGCATTATCAAGAGGTTTTGCAAAACCAAAGAAAAGGGGAAAAAAAAGGAATAAAAACTTTCATTTAGCTTTGTATATAGATGAGCTTGTAATACTTACTAAAGATTAGTGGCTGAAATGTTCTTCACTTACCTAAAGTTGCAGTCCTGAGAGTGGATTTCAGATTTCCAATGGCAAAATGAAAAGCAAAACCAAAGCCTAAAAGAAAAAAGTCCTGCTATACGGCACAGCCAGAGACTCTCTCACAGGGTTTTTCAGTGTAATCTTTTTGCTTAGAAAAAGATTTCCCAGTCACTCCCTGATCTTGAAGCATCCCTACAGTATCAGTATATTGAGATGTTAAATGATTTTATTTATTTATTTATTTATTTATCTAGTAATCTGATTTTCTAATATAATTTACAGTTCACAGCTTTTTCCCTTAAATGCCTTTTTTTTAGTTCAGAACCCAGTGCTTTAAGCAAAATTATGCCACGGTTGGAGGCTGTGCGTTCACCAAAAGGAATGTGAAGTAAGTAATTGTTATATTGCTTCCTACAGTCATTTGGCATTGGTCTTCACTGTAGCCATTTCCTGTTTCAGTAAAATGTTATTTACCTCCTCCCTGTGAAAGGTTTGTGCAGAGCTCATTCTAAAGGGCATATTGAGGCATGTTGTAACAAACTCCCCTTGATTTGTCTTTTCATTTTAAATGACTCACAAATCTTCAGAACCTGACAAGAAAATATTAAAAGAAATAACTCTAATTTTTTACTGCAATTGTGCACAAAAAGCTAGTTGCCCAAAGCTATGTTTTATTCTGTATTTATGTCCAGTTTGCTAGAAGGTTATGTCAGATAAGGTAAATTAACCTATCTCCAGCATGACAAATGTGTGCTGAACACAGAGATTTCATATGCGCTGTCTCAGTTTGCTCTCTTGGCAGAATGTGCTTAAGTTTTACCCTCTGTAAAAGCCAGAGGCCATGCACCCACCAAAGCCACTCTCTCACTCCTCTCCACAACTGTAACAGGGAGAGAAAACTTAATGAAGGGTTCATGGGTTACACTAAGGACCAGGGAGATCATCAAATACTATCCTGGGCAAAATAGGCTTTAATTAGAATCACAAATTAAATTTATTGCTAACAAAATCAGAGCAGAATAATGAGAAGTACAATAAAGCCTTATAAACACCTCCCCCCCACCCCTCCTTCCTTCCCAGCTCCACCTCCTACTCCAGCAGCACAAGGCAACAAGAGAATGGGGGTTATGGTCAGTTCCCCACCTGTTGTATCTCTTGCTGCCCAGGGAGAGGAGTTGCTCCCTTGATCCACCCTGGGTTCCCTCCATGGGAGACATCTCTGTGAACTTCTCCAATGTGAGTCCATCCCATGGGAAAAGTCCTCCCCAAACCGCTGCAGCGTGGGGTCACTCTTGCCTAGGGTGCAGCCCTTGAAGGACAGGCTGCTCTAGTGTAGGCTCCTCTCTCCATGGGCCTCCCACAGGGTCACAGCCCCTTCTCAGGCATCCACAGCTCCTCCGTGGGCTGCAGGTGGATCTCTGCATCCCCATGGATCCCATGGGCTGCAGGGCACAGCTGCCTCACCATGGTCTCACCACAGGCTGCAGAGGAATCCCAGCTCTGGTGCCTGGGGCACCTCCTGCTCCTCCTTTTCCACTCTGTGTGTCTACAGAGTTGTTCCTTTCACATATTCTCACCCTGCTCTGGCCACAAGTGCAGTAACTTATTTTTCTTTCTTCTTAAATGTCTTACCACAGAGGTGTTACCATCATTTCTAATTGGCCCAGCCCTGACCAGCAGCACATCCATCTTTGGAGCTGCCAGGGATGGCTCTGGCAGACACATAGGAAGCTTCTAGCAGCTTCTTGCAGAAGCCATCCCTGTAGCCCCCTGGCTACCAAAGCCCGGCTGTTCAAACCCAGTACACCCTCTAAGGGGTAAAATAAGGAAACAGATCAGAGAGTATGTTCATTGCTTCTGGTACTCCCAAGTTCCTGGAGGAAATCATCCATGTGAACATTGCACAGAGCTGTGTCCCCATGCAATGCTTGGGGTTATCACAATGTGGCTCACTCTGCCTGGGCCAGCTCTGCAGCAGGACAGAGGCAGCTCACAGTCCTGCTCCTTGTTTAAACAGTGCATAAATACACTCTGCCACTCACTTTATAAGCCATAGGGCTGTTTTCTGTTAGAGTTGCCTAAGGTAATGGTAATATGGAACAGTTTTATGAACACCATCAGCAATTCCAGCACAGTCCTTCAAACAAAAGAACTGAGAAAAGGGGAAAAAAGATAAGAAATAAAGCACAATATATGCAAAACCTACCAGTGCCTTTACAAGGTTTCTTGTTCTCCACCATAAAGCAAGACAATCCCAAGGCGTGCTGAGGTTTAGCTGGTGTTTTTCTGTAAAAACAAAGAGAAACAATACCCTTTTGCACAAAAAAGAATTTTTACACGTTAATATGAAGAATCTTTCATGTCTTACAGCCATTTTCCTATACTCTATGGAAGAGCTTGTGCCCCTTCTGTTAGCCTGTAGCCTAAAATGGCCTGTGAATGCCATGAGATACCTGCACTGCAGGAGCCAGAGGTGGAGCACTGAGCTGAAAGTATCTTAAGAAGCAGGAAAAAAGAGCAGTAGCTAAAGCCCCTTGGAGCAACCTTGAATGACATGTGGCATAGCAGCATGAGAATTCTTCATAAGAAAACACATTTCTATGTAGGTATCCACATATCTCAGTACATCTTCCCTACCTCCAGCTTTTACAGCAATACTGTATTTTTGGGATCAGCCCACAAGTTATGTGAGTCAGGGAGTCTTTAGAAGATAATGCCAATGCTTAGATTTCTAAATGCAGGGCTAATTAAAAAATATTTCCAAGGCATTGAATTTGAACATTGCACTCTTAATATATACAACAGAAGTCAGCTGGATCTGTCAGACATTCAACACTTCTGAAAATTTGTCTTGTTAATTACTGAGTCAGGAGCCTAACAGTAGATGTACATCCACTGCTAACCATCCAAGTTGCTGCTTTACAGATTTCCACATCACCAGCCTCTGCATCTGCTCAACAGAAATGCCACACTCACAGCATGCAATTACTAAGCCCATTCCTGGTGTCAAGAGTTATTTATGCATTTAATTCAAAATGCCTTTGAGATCCTTCTCCATCCCCCACCCCCTTTTGTTTCATTAATTATTTTATGGGGACAACAGTTGTGGGGAGCATTTGTTTTCGCTGTTCTTTATTGTGCTTTGAAAAACCTATCTAATTTCTGCTTCATATTTATTATGGCAATATTTCGATTACGATTTGAATAAACAGCCAGGGGGAGTTTTGCTTATTTGTAGTTAAGTATTTCTCAAGAACAGGGTAGAAACTAAAGGTCAGTGCTGCTGCAACAGGAAGTACAAACTAATATTTTCCAAAGCTCAGTATTTTAAATTACCTTGTGTACAAACTGCCAGGAAATCAGTAGGGAATCTTGCAGTGATTTTCTCCTTAGAGGGAGTGTGGTGGAGAGTGAACTAACACACAGAGTCACACACCACATGGATGAGCACATGTATAGTAGTAAGAGACAGAATGTGGGCAAATGTGTGGTGACTGACTTCACACTGAAGCAAAGCTTAGGTGCAGCTGCTCAGAGGAAGACCCATGCAAGTCCCTAGGTCCAACAGGCTCCTGCTCATCATGCCTTCCTGGAGGCTGCAGGTGCAAAATAGCACATTCCTACTGTTGGATATGGGGCTACTTAGAGTCTTGAGGCCAGTGACATTCATTAATGTGTGTCATTGCTCTGTGGTGGTGTCATTGCTCTAATACTGTGTGTGGTTCACAAATGCACAAAAGCCAACACAGTGTGGTAGACAAAACAGAGCCTAATGTGCCCTGTGCTTGGTATTCCTCTCCGCACTATAAAACACTTTTGCCTCAGCAGTGGCACTGGCAACCAAAAATATTCCTTAATTAGATATTTCTAGGTTTGTGCTGGAGCAGCACAACCTTATTTATGTTTCCTCATGACTTCACTGATGTTTTCTGACTGAGTTGGTTAATGCCTCTGGACATGAGTCCCATTGCTACAGCAAATCAGAGCTGCTGGCAGAGGCAGTTCTCCAGTTGCACAGCTGGCTGGCACCAGCAGAGGGTCTGGCCCCTCAACATATATCACTTGGTATTAGGTGATTGCCCAAGACCAAAATTTTTTCATCCTCTGACAGCACTGCTCCTGTTACAGTTTGTGTGACCTCTGTAGAGAGGTGTTGTCTGCATTAGTTTCTGCATGAACCATTCGTAAGCACAGTCACATTTACTTCTGATTTTAGCTGAACCCAATTTTCATATAATTCATTAATGTTGCTACACTACCATCTTGAACCATTCAGACTTCTCTCAAACGCTGCCCACTACATACAGTGTGACTACAAGGTCATTTGTAAAGATAAGCAAAAAAAAAATGTAATCCCTTTGACTAAACTTTACTTAACTCTTTTTTTTGTTTGTTTGTTTTAAAGGGTTTGAGATTTTTTTGTGATTTATTTATTTTTAAATTCTGCACTAGGGTACATAATTGAGGGTCTCAGAGAGAAGGTCACCTTCCTTCCCACATTTCTTTGCTCAGATGCCACCTACCAGGTGCTAACTTTATTTCGGGGGTTTGCATGCTGTTCCTGCTAGGACAGGAGACACACAGCCTGTGCCTCACTGTCACAAGGGAAAAGCATATCTCCATTGGTAAATTCTCAGTTTCTCTAAAAACCATTTGGGGGATGCTTTTACATCAGCTTCTGTCTCTATTTTTTGTTGACACAAGCAGACTACTTCATTTGAGCCTTCATACTGATATGAAAATGCAGCTCAGGAAACACAGAAGCTGTTTTAAAATGCAGCACTAAGAAGTACGCTGGAAAGTCATTGTTGCATCGATAGCTTAATCTTTAAATCAGCTTTGGGACAGGCTGAGAGAAGGGAGAGCAGTGCAAATATGTGATACTTATATTCTCCCCCTCATCAGAATTGCATTCCCAATAAACCAGCCAAGACAAACACCTTCTCTTTATTTTCCTTGAATTTAGCCATTGCCTAAGAATCTTGTAACAAGAGAGCGGCAGTGTGGTTAATGCACAGGGAATAACCACAGCATTTCAACCCCACTCTGCATGTGATCAGCCCAATGTGGTTAACCATTGTCCTCTCATGTTCAGAGATCAGGCTCCTGCCAGACAGAGAAAGAAGGAACAGCTACAGGTCAAAACAGGGTAGGTTACTCCATAAATACAGACACTGATCAAGAAGAAGAATGGGAGGCTTTGCATTAAGGAATAATTGGCACGCAAGAGTCCCAGTGAACAAACTAGACTTTTCCTTCTTGAAGGACAGAATTTATTTGTTGATTTTGTTGCTCATGCCCTGTCTTTTTAAGGTTGTTAAAAAGCACTGCAGATCAGCAATTTTAGGTCCACAGATTCTGAATATTTCAGTTGTCAGAACATACATATATTTTATTTATTACTTTAGAAGAATAAAGCATGCTTGGCTCAAATATAATTATATGCTGCACATGTACCTTACATTATAAAAGTGATTAGCAAATTACCTAAGCTTCACTTTAAGCGTGCATTGGGGCCAGGATCTCTGTGTTGCAGATGGATACACTCAGATAGCATAGAAAAAGATCTGCTTTGCCACATGCACTTAAAATAAGTCTCATCAACATCCCCACACATGTCCCCCCTACAGAAAAAAAGACCTCTGGAAACCATATAGGCTGTCCAATTTCCCTTAACTAAAGTTAGTGTAGATTCCTTTAATGAAATAAGATTAAAGATGGCTTATCAATGAACCAATATCAAAATCCCAACTGCTTGTCACTCAACATGCTGGATCACAAGGCAGGTATCTGGGTAATAACAAACCATGAGCATTACCATGGGATTCCAGATATGTCACCAAAAGATAGCAGCTTGCAATTCACAAGCCACACTGTGCAATTTGCTTTAATACAGCTTATTAAACACATAGAAGACAGACACAATTTATATAAAAAAAACCCAAACAAACAAACAAACAAAAAAAAACCAAACAAAAACACCAAAAAAGGCCACTTCTTCCCAGACTGCTAAGCTCAAGCCCAATGCTTTACAAAGATTTATTGCTGTCACAAGTGAGTTGCTACCAAAGAGTGTGATCAGCTGGTGATGGGCAGACATGGGCAGGAGGTTTTGGAGCTGAGGGAACACTCACAAACATACTCCCTGTAACTGAGGCTGCTGAAAGAGGAGGCATTAATCCTGCAGCAAAGCCAAACCAGCTCCTACAATCCCTGTTCCTCAAATCCCAGCTTTTGCCTTCCATCCTCTTCACTGGGCTTGGTTCCTGTATGATTTTGCTCTGTTTGCCTTAGCAGAAAACTCAGCCCAGGGTCCTCTTCCCTAAGAGCAGGACCTTGCCTTCAGCTTGATGTGTGACTGCAGATGAACCAGTTGCAGTGATAGTCTGACAACACACATTGCCACTACCAAAACTTGCCATGGATACAGCACAGCACCATTTTTCCCAGAAGCATTCCTACTTTACCTGTTCATAAACAGGACTGGAAGTTTTTCAAAATACTTTGAGAAGTTATGAACAAGGTCTCATTCTTCTTTTACTGAAATTGAAGGGAAACAGCTCTGTTATTTTAACAAGTAAGTTTGATTCTACTGATCAACTTACTATTTTACTATGCTACATAAGATAAAATTAAACCTGGATAATTTCAGCATAATTTTAAAAGATCCCCCTAAAAATGCTGGTTTAGAAAGCAAAGTTCTAGTACTCACAATCTGTGTTTCATCAGTTTTACTGAAGGATAAACAATTTCCCCATACATGTCTCTTTAGAATTTTGTTTTTCTTTTAGCCCAGGACTGAGGATACTGGTTTCCTACTAAATTCACTATTATAGCTCCAGGGTGAATTTCACATAACTGCTGCCTGAAGGATATCTTTTGTGAAAATGAAAAATGAACACACTATTTACCTAACAATACTGTAGCACATTCATCAATGTAAGACAGCAGCAGCTTGCTTCCCTGCTTCAGTATTCTAAGATGCACCTTGCACTGCTGAGGCTCTGCAGGGAGGTTATCTATAATAAAAAGCTTTCAACTGCTGAGCAGACAAAATGCCTCACCGCCAGCCATCATCTGAGTCTAATTCAGTCCTCCCTTCCCTTCCATGCAGAGCAGCTTTCTGCTTTTTTGCAGTTTTTAATTGAATTGGCTTCCCATTAAGTGCTGTCACCCCACACTGTTATTGGGTTCAACCAGGGGATGGGCCAGTCGTACACTCCTTGTCTTGAGCATTTTCATTCCAGCTGATTCATAACATGCAGAATAACATGCTTTAGGGCTTGTTTTCTCTGAACTGCCTCCTGGCAGAAGTCCAACTACATGGCACTGCCAGGCTGGGCTGTGCCTCTGGGTCTGGGGTGCTGCTGTCTGAGCCTCCTTCACAGGGCTGTGCTGGGACACAGAAAGCTCTTACTTCAAACTACATGTTCACGATGTACCACAGGTGCAGGTTGGATGCCTGGGTGTGCCTTTTCATGAACCTGAATGTTCAATGCACCCTGACCACATCAAATGTGTGGGCCATAAGAGGGTACCACTGTTCCTTGCAGTAAAAATAATTTTAGAGTCTGACAGGTAAAGTAGATTGTTAGTCAGAAGCTGAAAGGCTTTTTCAGAAATATAGCAATACTGACAGAATGAAGGAGCAACAGAAGAGTTCCCACTCATTCCCATCTCATCCTTATTCAGAAGCTGATCCACAAACCTCAATCTGTGTTATGAGTAACCTTGCTTTCAGAGGAAGGGTATTTTGAGGAGCACTTTAGAGAGGAAACATGTTATAATGAACCTCTGCAGGATATTGCTGGCAGACTAAAATCCTCCAAATTAAATGAGTGGGTAAGAAGGTCTTGTCTTGCATGGCCATGCACTCTGCACATGCCACTCTACTTTCACTTCACTTTGCCTTGACTGTTAATTTTTCAGCCTTCAAAGTTTCTCTTTCACTCTCTCTGAAAGTAATGTTCATATCTCAAATCAACTACATATGTTTCTGAAAACTAGAATTTTTGAGGAAATTTACTCAAAGTTCTGATTTTTTAAAAGAAGTGGGTTGAGATAACCAAATGTCATGAAAATAAAACAAGTTTTTGACAGCAACCTGGGGGGTTTTTTGAGTTTCTTAAATAGTTTGAAATGTCAATCCTTTGCAATGAGCACACACAGTTCCTCAATACCAAAGCTGGGCAGTAGAAAGCTGTACTGAATGTATCATTGTGCAACAGACTGCAGTTGAAATCTTCAGTGCAGGTCCTGCCTGGAGCAGGGGAAATCAGCAGAAATTTTGGCATTGATTTTCACAGAAATGAATTTCAAATTTAACATTTCTGCCTTGTGGCCTCTGAGATGATTTTTGTAGGAACAGAAAGAACTTGGAAAATTGTAGAAATAAGCTGAGCTCCTGTAGGTACTTGCTTGGCTATTGGCTTTTGAGTTCATGTCCCTTCCCAGGAAGCAGGATAATATCTGAAAAGTTAAGCCCTGCAGCAGAGCTGCTCCCCTGTGAGGCACTACCAAAATCTAAAGCAATGGTCCCATCCTGCTCTGTCTGAAAGGATGAACTTGCCAAGCAGACACTAGTTTGATGAAAACAACTTCAATTTCAGGGCTGAAACTCCCTGATGAGATACAAGGGGCAGCAGCATCCTGCTGCCCTGAGCTGGGGCTTGCTTCCCCACAGCAGTGCAGACAGGGAGCAGTGACCTACTGCTAGGGAAAAAGCCAGAGAAAACCTGCAAAGAGGGGCCAAACTCTGCAGGGAAGCTAGTCAGGAGGGAAAAATCCACTAATAGATTGCTGACTTGCTGGCTTGCTCAACGTGAAATTAATTTTTATAGACTTTTTGTTTTATAGCAGGAAATGAACAGCTCGGTGCTTGCATGCAGGTCAGCTCCTGGTAGGATTGATATGAAATGGGATAAGAACTGTGAGCAGAAGGAACAGTTTCTGAGTACACATCCTCCATCATATATGGAACAAAAGTATTCCCTGCCCACATTTATAAGCAGTAGAAATGGGAAAGAGAGAGACATAGGGCTTCCAGTTAATTTTATCCATTTCCTTTCCCATATCCCCATTGTGTTTGTTTCTTTTCCCAAACCTCACATCTTTTATGGCATTATAAACTCAGCAGATGCTGCCCAAGCTATGGAGATCACTGGATCCCTTCTATACATCATATACATCATAAAACATCTCACCCACCTAAATGTTGTCATCTTCTGCACTGTGAACAACTACTTTAAGTTAAACCTGTTGCAAAAAAAAAGCTGTAAAATGAATAATTTTTAAAAGTAGCAAAGAGAGGTCAGGATACATTTGCAGAGAAATAAGAGCCATTCATTATGAAGTATGGTCATATTGCTCTTACCTATAAAAATTCCATGTTGCAAATGTACTGAGACAGCCATGAGACTTGAAGATCTCTCCATGCTGTCGTGATAAACGTGAAAGTTATGTATAGCCATTTCTTAACAGGCACCAAAATACAGAATCAAATATCCATGGATCTCTTCCAAAAAAAAAAAAAAATTTAAAAAGCACATATTTACATGTCTCAGTAAGGAAATGAGAAGTTCTGATGATGTGCAATGGTTAATAAGCAGAAGTACTTCAAACAATTGCAGAAATAATTTTTTTCAGGATTTCCATCAAAAATCGTTTAGTAGTATTCCAAATAACTTCTAATGAAGCTTCAGGGTAAAAGTTCAAAAGTGCCTTTGTGTCAGATTCCAAAAGTATTAAAGCATCTGAGAATATAACAGGTTCTATAAGGGAATTTATGCAGCCAAGAGTATAAACAGACAACAGTATTTTAAAAACCCCAAACCTTTCTAATCATTCATACTATACCTTAATCTCTGGAGAAACAGTATTTTCTGGAGAAATACTGCTAATTCTCCTTGCTTTAAAAAGCAAAACTGAAATCATAACATACTTGAGACTGGCTTTGGAGGGGGGTCATCATCCAGCTTCACCAACTGAGGGATTTCACAAAGGATCCAGACAGCATCAGGGTAGCATGACTGGTCCCATGGAAAAACAAAGCACCTTTGCAAATGCTCAAAACTGAGCACTATTGTAAATTCTAGTGCACCACTAGAAAGCTTACACACACCAGATGAGCAGTTCTCAATGTCAAACACCAACTGCCAGCACCAAACACTTTCCAAACTGCAATCTAATATGAGATAGCAAAGGAAAATGAAGTCCTTGGATATATTACCCAGAGCTTCTACAGAGAGAACCTGAGGTCTGAATAAAATATGTATTGAATTTGAAAGCAAGACTCCTACTGATTGCAAAAGGCTCAGAAAGAATCTTGGTAAAATTTCCTTGTGATGAAACTGGGCACAGGGTGGGGTGGAGAATGTCTGAAATGGGAGGAAAAATGTGTTGACTTCAGAACGGAAAAATAATAAAGTGTAAAGAAGTGTCTTATGAGGCAAATCTTGCAAGGCCTGTGACAGCACATTACTCCATGTACTTAAATCCTCAATTACTGATACTATTCGTCACAAAATTATACTTATCCTCTGAAGGTAGGAGCACAGAATTTTTAATTTTTTATGCTCACGATCTAAAGCCATGACAATTAACCTTTTTGGCGTCTGGTGCCAAACAAAATATTTTCTGAGTTTTACATTTTTTGGTAGTTAGGGGTAACCTTAATCCCCCTCAGTGTCTTTTTGGACATGTAATCCTTGAGAACTAGAGAAAAATTAGCACAATCAATAATCTGGCAGGTGATGAGGGCAGGCACCCACCCAAAGCTGCTGGGTGTCCCAGAGCTGTGCCTGCAATCATTCTGCTCCCTTACAGTGAGATTGATATGGCAGGACATGAAGACAAATGGAATGGATGCCAGGAGATGGCCAGGACTGGCATGATGGGCTCCCACTGGAAGATCCTGTGACATTCATCACACACATACACCTTGCCAGGCATCAAAGAAAGCTGCAGGGAAAGATGGTATTTTTTTACCTGGTGTGTGAAGTGTGCTGGAAAGAGGCCCCAGGTACCAGGAGGAGAGTTGCCTCTCTGATGCAGCCATTCCTTCCTGTGCTTTTCTCCTTGTGCAAGCATGTATTTTCTGTGGGTGACAGCCACTAAGTGACTGACTGCCTGTGTGCAGGAAAATACCACTCCATTTAGGAAATGTAGAATCTGCCTGAAAACAGAAGAAGAGCAAAGTATTGGAAAGATTTAGAGGACAAAGAGACTAAATGCCAGGGCAATTATCTTCTGAGAAATAAATCTAGGTATCATTTTCATACACTGTCAAATTACAACAGATAAACAGACCATCTAAAGAGAAAATCCTTTTAATTTAAAAAATAAAAATTAAAAAAAAAAAAAAAAGTTTGCCTCCTGGGAGGACCAACCAGCTGGTATTATGTATTTCTAAGGCATTTGTCACTAATGCTTTACTTTGAAGCTTTCACTTCACTGTTGTCAATAAAATTACTGTCACCATTCAGTACATGTAACAAACCTCTCATAGATCCATCCTGCTCAGACAAAAGTGACTGTCATGCCTCAATGCCTGCCCCTGCAAAAGGGGTTCCACTGGAAAATTGTAACACTTCAAACACTCTGCATACAGTTTGTTTGCCAATCATGAGGTACACTGTTAGTTTTTGAAAGAGCTTACATGAACGAGCCTTTCATATTTTAATAAGCAGGTGCAAAAAGAAAGAACTAAAATGTCCCATTTTTTTGGGACACATTAAACTGGGTGTTTCAGAGGATGCATGAAGCAGTCATAAGGCTTGAAATTACAGCTATGGGAATTAATTTCCAAAGCAGTTGAAAAAGGAATTTAATATGTGTGGCATTGGGTGTCTGAAGTCATATGCCTTTTTCTCCCATCATTATCCCAACTCTTCCTAGAGCTCTGTACTGGCCTTTTCTATACTCTCTGTGAGGAGAACTGTCATATTCAGTGCAACAGGTCCTATTCCACAGACAGAGATATTAAACATTTTGGTAATGTATGTGTTGAATAACAATAAAGACTGATGTTTCTTTGATACCTGGGAATCTGAAAGACAGATGATAATGTAATATTCTTGCTTTCTCTTTCATTTTCCCTGTGAATTGGGAAACACTGGATCAATTTTCAATTGGGAAATTGAAATACTGGACCAATTTTCATCCACTTCAAAGGCACAGGATCAGAATCCCTATTCTGTTGTTTGTAGAAGGGGGTAGCTGTCAGCAGGAGCATTTTCACATCTGCTCTTGCTAAACATTGTAAATTATGCTAAAATGGCTTCTGTAAAGATGCACAGCATGGGGAGATTGAATTTGCTGTTTTAAAAAGATGGTGGAAAAATCAAATGTCAGTTGAAACACCAGGTAATGAGAAATACACGAGTAATTTTCTGTTCTCTTGTTTTTATAGGAGGTAGAGAGAAGTACAGAGTGGAAATTAAGAGAAGCCATTAGGACAGGCTCTGTCAGTGCCTTTTAAGTCAAAATGCTTATTGATTTCACCAAAATATTAATCATGTTAAAAGGATTTGTGTGCTAAATGAACAGGACTAACATCACAGAGTCATATTGTGTTGTTTCCGCTATAAATCCACAGCTGCATTGGCTGATCCATGATCAAAACCTGTAGCAAATGGTATCAAAGACAGACCTGAAGGCTCAGGAGTTTGCCTTGCTAGTAGTGCAGTTAAGCTCTCTTATCTATCTCCAGGGCTCTTTTTTGCTAAATGCTTGGCAATATCTGCTGGCAGATGTTATTTCTAAGGCAGAGCATTGTCAGCTTTTGCAGCCATCCAAGGACAGAGAGAGAGGAAATCCAAGTGAAATTCAAAATTTCACAGTGAGGAAGGCGCCGGTGGCTCCTGGCTGGGCAGGGTGGGTGCGATGATTCCCCCATGGGGAGCTGCTTCCTCCAGAGGGAAGGAGGAGGTGGGGGTATTGGGTTTCCCCTGAGACACTCAAGCAGAAGGTGAGGGTCCCTCCCAGTGAGTTTGGGTGTTGAAAAGTCCCAGTTCAATGGCTGCTCTTGCGAGCAGAGGCTCACCCACGATAAGGAGAAGCACTGAAGGAAGAAGCTGCAGTAGCAGTGAATCCTCTCTGCAGCAGCAGTCCAACACCAAAACCACAACCATCTGTCCTCTGAGATGGGCAAGGACTCCCTCTCCCCAGCTAAGAGACTCCTGCAACCACACTACCTCCCCACTCCTCCCCAGGACCAAGAGGACACACCCTTAAGCTGCTCCAAGGGAAGTTAAGGCTGGATATTAGGAAGTTCTTCACAGAAGGAGTGACTGGGCACTGGAATGGGCTGCCCAGGGGGGTGGTGAAGTCACCATGTCTCGAGGTGTTTGAGAAAAGACTGGATGTGGCACTCAGTGCCAGGGTATAGTTGAATGGGTGGTGTGAGGTCATAGGTTGGACTCGATGACTTCAGAGATCTTTTCCAAACTAGTCAATTCTGTAACTCTCTGAATACAGGATTTTGAAAGCTCTTTCTTTGCCCTTTCCCACAGTAAAAATGCATCAGTACACCACACCAGTGTGGTGACCTGGACAGGTAACATCTTAAGGAAATACACCCATGTAAGCTCTAATCAGACTTAGCCTTGCCCCTTGTGCTGAGATTGCAGACAAAATGGTATTTTCCTCATTGGGAATACACATTCAAGGAGGTAAGGCAAGGCCACCCTCAAGTCCTGCACACTGCACAAAAAGAAGCAAGGATTCCTTGGTCCAAAAAGCTCTTCCATCAGTGTAAAATCCCTGAATTCCCACTGCTCCTTGTAAAAAAATTGCTGAATTGCAATACTATTGTCTTGCAGGTGCACTGTTCCTCTCAAAGCTGAGGCAAGGAAAAAGGTAAGAGCTAACTCTTCCTTTGCTTTCACAGCAGCCAGGGGTCATTTTCAGGTAATTTCCTGTCTCTTGGCTGGAGAACTGTAACTTCCTAAATTTTAAGTGAGCATACCTTCCATGAGAAGTCCTTAAATGTATGGGTAGGTGTAAAATCTTTGTTTGGGTAGTAAACTGAGGCACAATCTTAAGAGATAGTTTCTGTCCCTGCTGTTGCAGGGTGTGGCATGACATCTATCACCCACTCCCCACACCACAGATAGTTGTCACATAAACAGATAACCTAGGGGTTGAAAGTTCCAGCAAGGGATTGTCTCTGGCACCAAAAGGGCTCAGGCCTCAGCTAAGAATCAACATCTTAGTCTGGAGAGCAGATGTGGGAAGAGATAAAAGAAATATTCTTGACTGAGAGGCACTGTTTTACAAACTATAAAAGACCCATGAGTTATCTCAGAGGTAGAAGCCTTCTACACACACACCCTGAAAGTGTGGGAGACCTCTCCCTGGTCTAGATGCAGGTTCCATGGTTACTTCTCTGGGGATTGAGGGAAAGGATTTTGATGTGTGTCCCACCAACAATTGGATGGTAAGATACACTGAATCCAAAGTTATATTATTTCTTCACTAGGTGTAACATTAATAGGTGTCTTTAACCTCACGCTGTATGTATCTACTAGTAGTCTCTTCTCTTTTTGTCTTTATTCCTGTGTAGTATTAGTTTTAGTCTTATATCTGTTAGTTTTATGTCTATTAAATAAAGAATTCATTCCATAATAGACTGAATCAGCCATTATTAAAGAACTTGTGAATGAGAGTGGGCTTTGGGGTGCTGGTTGCCTCAATAAAGCTACTGCCTGCTGCCAGAGGCCTGGGCAAAAGGCAGAGACTTCTCTAAACCCTCCAAGCTCATAACACAGGGTAGACACAGATACATGTTCACACTTGCTCAGGTTATAAGAGAAGAAGGGATTAATTTGGCGCAGTGAACTCCCACAGCACCCACCAAAGTTGAAAATAAACTGTTTTCCACCAGGCCAGCATTTGGGTAATGATGAGCTCCAATCCTCCTCAGCTCACCTCGAGACCTCCAGTCTTGTAGTGTTTGTGATCATTCTGAACAGCAGAATATCAGGTATGTTACATGTTGGCATGTAGGAATGTGCCCCCTTTTGATGGAGTAAACAAGTTACTCTTTGTCTCCTTAAAAAGGACAAAAGCCCAGAAGTTAGTTTCCTCAATTTGGTTAAAAGACACCTCATGGGGCCCTGGGGACTTCACCTCAAAATTAAGGATAGCCAATTGGACAGGAGCCAAAAAGTTCTGCCTAAGCAATTCACAGGAAAAAGAAGAGAACAAAAGAAGTAAATTGCTTTTGTGAAGTGTTTTAGCAGGAGCAAGAACCTCTTGCCCTGGCTCGGTTTTTCTCTGTAAAGACTTTTTTATTTTGCCTTTTATTAAAACTTTTTGTTTCCAACTCTGTCACAGGAGCCATCCTGCTACTTTATGCCACCTGAGGTAGCTGAGCTATCAAGGGTATGATGTTTGTCTATGAGAGCCTGTAAGACCTGGCTCAAATAGATAAAACATTGGCATCTTCAGACAGCAGACATCTGCATTTTGGCATGATGATATGTGGCTGTTGACAACTAAAAAAGAGGAAGTTAGGTATATTTGGACAGATTGTTCCAAAGCTGCTCCTGAGCCAGACCACAAGACATTCTGATCACCTGCGCTCTCACTGACCTTCTCCTTGCTAATGTAACCATGCTGCTGTGCTTCTGTGTTACTCACAGTTTCACTAAAAACCTTTATGGTATCTGGTTATTTGCAGCCCACCTGAAATCTGATATTGGTACACATCAGAGTAAGAGTGTTCACTCTGTATTGCTCTCTGCCCTTTTCATTAGTAGTTTTTCAAAAATGAAGCAGAAATAAATGCCTTTGAGTAATACATTTTGAGCCACTTCAGTGCATTCCCCAATATCAGCAGTGTTCCAGAGCATCACCTCTTGAATGTGCCCCATTTCTTTCAGCTAATTCATATGCTACTCTAAATTTGACCTAATGAGTACAGAACATTATACAGATCAAGAACATGCAGGGCCTTCAGGTCATGCAAAGCAACTGCAAAATCCTAAAGGGTCAAAATGTACCCATTAACTTCTATTTTCTGGGAAAGATACCCTGTGTCTCTAACATTACTCCCTCAATAAGCTTCAGCCTAGGCCAACATCTGCCATCGTGACAGGATTTTAACATTCCAAGGACGTGGTACCTGGTGTCTCATCTGTGACTCCTCAGGCAGCCTGTGTGCTATGGCAGCTTTTTGAATTTGCCTGCCCTCTCCTATCAGGGCAGCTGGCACTCACCAGCAGGTGAATTTGCCTTGTGTTTCCTTGATGAAAAAGAGACTGCAATATTATCTGCATGCTTCCCTCCTTATTTACTTACTTTGCACAGATGACTCCTGCCATCTGATCAAAGGGACTGAAATCTTTGCCTTAAAGGTACTTGCTGGCTAAGTTCTGTACTACTCCAGCACTCACTTCTCATTTTTCTCTTGGATCTTAAACGTTTCACCCTTCATTCTTTCTATTTCACTACTCCAACTTCCTTTTGCAAATGTCAGTCAGCCTTTTCTCTTACGTGTCTGTCCTCCCAAATAACTGACCTTTGATTTGTAGAGAAGAACTGTAAGTTTTATCTGGCAGTTACATGGAAACAGTTGCTTTTGGAAACCTCTCACATTCACATTTCACTTGTTTCCCCAGGCTTTTTATTTTGTCAATCAGCATAAATTCAAACAGTCAGGGTACAAGTGGAGTCAACCACTACTGGGATTTTATCAGAGGCACTGCAAAAGATTTTGATAGTTATGAACTGCTTTAAAGGGGTTTTTTTTTCACCCTTAGAAATTTTAGCAAAACAGCAGAACACATTTCTAGACATATATAGCAAAACTAGAACATATTTTGAATGTTTTTGATTTTTATCTAGTGATTTCCAAGACTTCCAAAAAGATTTATCATGGAAAGCTCTATTTTCTCTGGTTCTGTAAACAGTTATCAACATGTTCATAAAACACCAGATATAAACCTCCTGACACCCTCTCGTTCTTCAAGTGAAAAATTAAAGCATTAGAAGGTGCAGTAATATCTTGAAGAATGTGGATCTTGATCCTATGACTTAATCATCAAATCACACTTTTCTGCTCTTAACTGCTTATGCTTAGTCTGTGTGCTGAATAACCCTCAGTGTAGCTGGAGCCAATAGACAATGAATGCCAAATCAAACAATCAATCAATCAACAGAGAACAGTTAACCACCAAGATAAGAAAGGTCTTTTAGAGATTGAAAGTTATTTTTCATCTCATGAAGATAATGAACCTTATGGACCACCCCAGATATGGTACAGGGACAGGAGAAAGAATAAAAATATTACACCCAGATTAACCCTTAAGCAGTATAAAACCAACAACGAATGAAAATAAGCACTGCTTCTGATTTAAACTTTGTGCAGGATGTAGTTTGGGGTGTATATTTTAATTGTTGCTTTTTTATAAATACTTTATGTGTTTTTAAAAAATGCAACTGGCTTATCTGAACAGTGTCAGAACATGATAGCTGATGCTTCTTAAGTAATTGTGGCCCTCCTACTTGGTTACGCAGATCTTGTGGATTCAAAGTGAGCAGCTCACGTAAATCTGCCAGGGGCCTCTGCCAGTCAGCTGCAAGAGTTTGAACATGTGAACAAAATCACTCTCCTAAGTAAGTAATGGGTCTTGAGCCATTACAAACAAATAATTACACTCAGGATCCTTGCCTTTCTCTTCTCAGCACATACTGCCAATTGGTTGTTCTGTGGTAAAGATTTAGGATTGGCTCTGTAATGACACTGAAAGTAAACATTAACAATTAATGCAATTCATTATCACAGTATTTTTAAATGGGTGCAAATTGATTTTTGAAGAGTATCCAAACCAATCTGCTTTAGAGTAACTGCTAACAGTAACTTACCTCTTTGTGGTGCTTAGCATTTACTGAAGTAAAAATGCACTGTTCTAAAATTTATGAGAATTGATATCAATGTTTTAATGAACTTCTCAGAAAGTGCAGAAGTCCTCAGTGAGCTGCTTAGGATGGGCTTCTGACACTGCAACTGATATTCAAGAGACAAATTTTATTCCAAGATAGCTATTAAAGTCCAGCAAGGCCATTTGAAGGACCTAAACAATAGTGTGTAATTCAGTACAAATAAACATATAAAAATCTGCTATTTCAAAGTGTTTCTCAGCTACCAGGAGCCTTGCTGTTCCTGTATTGAATCAAAAGCACTCACAAGTTATGTCTACTATTTACAACTTCAGAATCAATTAGTGCACCATTACTGGTTAATGTGAGAGTTACAGGAAAGCAGTGATAAGGAAAAACAAATGCAAGCAGGAAATACACAATTATTGAAAGTCCCAGTCTTAGTAATGGCTATTTCTAATTAAATATAAATGGATGAGAAATGTCTGGCTCTAATCCTCTTGTCAGTTCACCACAGAGTAACAAAATGATGGATCATCTCCCACAAGTAAGCAGTTTTTCATGTAAGAAAGAAGCCAGATGTTCAATTGTCTTATTTGGATTCTGCTGAAGTGAGTTTGATAGACAAGAGAAATGAACCTGAACCCTGGTGACAGTTTACAGGAACTATGCAAAGAGCCAGATCAGAAAATGATAATTTTGTGATCCTGCTGAGAAGGTGAATGCTCTCCCTCTATTAAGTCATCAATATAATGAATTATATTGTAGGTTAACCTAATGGATTATACTGTTTGGACCTGGACATTTTGGTAGATTTGGATTTGAAAACACATAAATGGGCTTCTTGTTCCTGATAGTCAATGAGTTATTTACAAGGCGCAGAAGTTTGCCATATGGAGTTAGAACTTCTTTAAAACAGCATGTATGGGTCAGCAGGGACTGAGCTCCATCCAGAACAGTGTGTAGCAAAAGATAATTGGGTAACACACATCAACTAAATATGGCAAGGTGAGCACAAATATTTTTCCACACTACATAAAATTTGAAACTGAATAAGTAAAGTTGTTATCTCATGGAAACAGACTCTAGATAACTGTCTTGTAGTTCTCTGCTCTTCCTAAGGAAAGCAATAATAAAGCCCCTCAAATTTAAAGCTTTTATAAAATCTAATAAAAGACAGTTGTTACAAGTCTGTCAGTCTGGTCACATTAATTCTTACTCAACATAAAAGTTTTAGCCATTCTATGTCTGCTCTTGTTTGCACATATTTAGCTATTAAAAAAAGTAAATTAGCCTCATGCACATTTTAGATTTATGCCTTTCATTCCAACTTTGCTATTTCTTATCTGGACCCAATTGTCTTATTACATTTTCATGATGCTTTTGCCATTGAGCTGTTGGTGGTGATTACAAATTCAAAAGTTAATATTCACGCTGGAACAGAAAAATTTCTTCTTCTTCAGCTTTTGCTAAAGTCCTCAGTAGTGCTTTCCAAAGAAAATACCATCACCACAAACAGGAGTTTGACAGTGAAGGCACACAGATAATGCTTGGAAGCCAGGACTGGAAAAAAAACTCCTTAACTGTCTACATCTGACTCCAGCACTTGCTCCAAGGTGAGGACTGCATGCCCTGACTCGCTGCATTTCCCCAAGGTGTTCTTTTTAGATTCTCTTGAACATCTGTGATGTTACAGGCACATCTGGACAGACCAGTGTGGGAGTTACAGGCAGGATAAGCCTTTCTATATGGTCAGGTTCTTTGTGTGTGGTTAAGAAGCTACTGAGCTGCAGTAAGTGGCACTATGAAGAGTTGCAATCCTCTTTGGGGCCAAGATGTGATTAAGCCTCCCTGGACTGCATTGAAACAGGCTCTGGGTTCTCATTTACACCATGAAAGCTGGAGGATGGTGACAGGTGAGGCAGGTGTGGAAACTGCTCGGTTTGTACCTCTGTCTCTCCAGCTACAATGGAAGAAGCTACTCTCACCTCCAAACTTGAGCACAGGCACTTCCAAAACCCTTCTACAGCTCAAAGGGTGACTCACAGTATTAGAAATCCTGTTGAAAACACTCTTGTACCCTTTGAATCACACCCTTTGTGAAATAAGTCACCTTTTACTCAAAGATATGTTTTTACATGCTCTGTGAGTCCATCCCTTTACCCATTCCTAGCACAAGGACAATCTATTTTTTCTTGCTTGACCTATAACTTTTTGTAGGCATGCAAGTGTCCATGAGCACAGGGGAAAAGCAATTGAGCATTTATACCTGGTAAATGAGATTCAAATGCTGGACCTTTCTCAGTCACTAGTAGTCACTGATGCTTCTGTCTCTCCCAGTTAGCTAAACCATGGATTTTTCTGGTATGATAAAAATCAAAATCCTGCTCCTAAACTGTAACTTGTTCCCAGGACCTGTGTGACAGAGAACCCAGGTGAAATCACATGTGAATCTGAAAAATGTCACAGTCATCTTTCTAGAGTTAGCAAATGCAAGCTAATTACAGTCCCTGAGCAGAAAAACACTTAATATGGGTTTTAAATTAGTGTGACTACAAGTAAGAGATTAAAGTGATAGAAGCAGGCTGCAGTTTTCACAGCATATCTATGGAGTTAACACCTAAACTCCTGTTTTCTGCAGCAAAATATCAGTGGCATGTTTCTCCTTAGCAGCACATGACAGATGATGGCTACTTCTGACTCTTTCTGGAAACCAAAGGGACCGAAGCTCTTCTTACAGAGCACTCTACAGAGCTCTACAGAGGGTCACATGTGAGAGATTTTCATGTTTCCTACAGGCTCCTTGCACATTTGCTATGTTATTTCCCCCTCTCTGTTGAAGTAAAAAATCCCTTGGGGCAGAAGCTGCCTCCCACTGTGGTATAGCACAGAATTTTGCTTCAGGTCTCAGTGGAGGCTTTTAGCTGTTACTATAAGATAACTTATAGCAGATAACTACAATATAGATGCTCTGTGGTCTTCAGAAGGATCACCTGTCTGCAAAATTAGTGTTTCACATGTCTCAGGTAAAGTTTATTTGTTTCTTGTTTATTTATTAATTGAAAATACCTTGTGCCTAAAGGTAAAGCAATCAAAAATTATTAGCTTTCATTTGGAGGAACAGATGTCATTCTAACCACAGCTTTTTTTTTGTTGGCTACAGTTGGCAGACCCTCATGTAGAGGCAGAGCCTTTTGATTTGGTCACGTAATAGATCATTAAACACAGCACCAGGAAAACCCAGGGAACTAGGAGAATATTAGAGAATGCTTCCAAAATACTTCAGCTGCCACTTAGGCAGAACATACATTTTACTTGTTCACTCTGGCCCACTGACTCAAACAATAAATACACTGGGCAATTTAATAGGTAGCTGATGCCAGCATCTGTGGCTACAGATAGGAAGTGTACTTGATGCTACAAAGTGCAAAGCTGGTAAATTTGCTGTAGGATTACAAAAAGGATCTTTCTCTTTAATGATTTCTAACTGACAAACCTCTTGCAAAATACACTTTAAAAAGCCTTTCTCATGAATTCAGGGTTCACAAGTGATAACAGGATTATCAGCCCTGCAGCATGGGATGCACAAAGCACATTCCAGAAAAAACTGAAACTTGAGAAAACCTCCTATTTCCCAGCAGCTCCTCCTCTCCCATCACCTTCACAAAACATTAACCTTAAGGCTCACCCAGTCTTTCATTTCTCAAACCGTGAATAAAGGAGAAGCCTCAGAATGTGAGATACCAACAAGCAGAATGTAAAGGGACAGTGCTGGGACAAGATGGGAGGTCCTGCTCTCATTAGCATCCCTCCAAAACAGAGGTTGGGGATACCCCTCAGCCTGGAAAGTGCTTCCTGGGGAGGCAGTTCTGAGTGCTACTCAGACCTACAGCAAATCTGGCTTCATTTGCACCACAATTTTATTTGCCATTTCAAACAAAGAGAAGCATTTAGCTTGCTCTAATGTTTTACTAAACTTGCAAACCTGCAGTTTTCCTGTGTGGACTGTCTTTAATTACTGCTGTTTTCTTTTAGCTTTAATCAGAACGTGGAACACCAGCTTTGACATTCATCTCAAGGCAAAATGCTGACACTGTAAATGGCAACATCATCAAGGTGCTCTGATATTTTTCATCATAGTTACTTTTTTATTTCATTCTTTAAAAAATTAAAGAAAAAGTGAAACCACTTAAATATTAAATTTTGAAAAAATTAGGAGCTGTTCTCATTAAATAAAATTCTGACAAAAATGTTGAGGAGTCATGTTATGCCATGATGTCCTGCAGCAATGAAGCCCATACAACTGCAAAGTTTATGTGCAACAAGTCCTAGTACTTATTTCTCTCTTCCAGCAAATCTCACATCCCAAAATCAGCCAAATTTGGGTAGAGGTTTTGCACACCTCTTAAGCTTGTAGATAGACATCTGGGTAGAAAATCCACTTATTTTGCAGTGTGTTATGTTTTCATGTTTTGTTTATTACATTAATTTATTTAGGGTGAGAACATCCTGCTGTGAGCTACTTTAATATGAGAAAAAAATAACTTTGTCACTGGACAATGGATACAAACAACGTATTTTCCAAGTTTCTTTCCAAAGGTTGTTTTCCATGAACTTGTTTGTTTTCTGTCAGAGGGATGAAGCACACAAAACTTATCATAATAACTCAGACAGAAGAGGGATCCTGGCTTTGGAGGAGTAGAAAACAGTATCAGTAGTAGAGAAAAAGTTCCATATGAAGAGAGCATGATTTGGCTCTACACCTCTCTGCAGACTGGCACACAGCAGTGTATTTTGGTCATAAAAATCCATCACAACACAAGTTCCCATCCCCCCCAAATGATAAACCCATTTGAAATTGCAATTAAAATCGATTTATGCCAAATTTCATGAAAGGTGGCCTAAGGCAGAGAGCTGCACAAGAAAAAAAATCTGCTCCACAGCATACAGCACTTGGCTTTTGATGTTTTTCTCATTAAAGGAAAAGTTCTAGGATGGGTTAAACAAGTGACAGTGCAGGAATGAGAAGCAGCAATGTCTCCCTGCAGTAAAGGGGAGCTGCACTCCCTCCTTCCATGCTGGAAAGCAGGAGAACAGTCTTCATTTACCTCCTCTACTATTTGTTTCATGCACTCTTAAAATACACATTCCTTTTGTCAATTATCACAAAAGAGGAAGCAATCAGTGAAGTCATGCATTTTGCTTAGAGAGAAATATAAATTCTCTCACTTTGAAGCACAACCAAATTCTCACCTCCTGAAGTTAGTAAAAGACCTTTCTTAGCAAATTTTTGCACAAATGTACAGTTTCATTCTGACCACCTCCAGACCTGAGGATAATAACTTGAAAGTAGGTAAAATGTGTCAAACCAAAGGTCTGCAGAGGTCAGTATTCTCCCTCTAATTGTGAATATGAAGGCAGGCTGCTCTGTATTCTGTTAAATATTGTTATTTCTTGTCCTCTGGGATCAGTTGGTTTTCCCCTTGTTTTTTTTCACTTTTCTCTTTTTGCACTTTCATGCCCTATAAGACCTCATTATTTCCTTAGGTTCATGTCTAGTCATATGAGGAGGATCCAGCACAAAATGGATGGAAGAGCATGGGAACAGAGCAAAGAGTCAGACTTTTCCACATGGGATGGAATCCTAGCCTTCTTCTCCCACTGTGTTTGTGGCATCTGGGTTTACTCTCCTAAGCTGCAGAGCATAGGCTTTTGCTGCTCTGCATCAAACCAAGTGTGAATACAGACTGCAAACCATGGCCTGAATCTCTAATGGGTGACTGGTGAGATTGTTCAGAGATGCTCCATGAATATTTTAGTTAGAGATGGATCAGCCTACAAATACAAAATACAGTTGCCTGTTACATGGCCAATGAACAGGTGTAGAATGGTAAATCAACAGCGTTTGTCTCCATTTTTCCAAAGAATGCCTGAACCTTCTTTGAAAGTTTTGAATACATGGAAGAATTAAGTGTCTATACTCTGATAGGGCAGATGTCAGAGTATATACCCCACTAATTTCAGTGGGCTTGAGAGATCTTCAGGAAATCAAGTCTTGTATGGGGTCTTGTATTTGAAATTTTTTCTTAATGTCTGTAAACAAAAAAGCTTCATCTTAATCTACACAAACTATATTTTCTCTTGGTTTTGTCTGGATATCATAAAAAGCAAGGTTTGATTTATCAATATAAAGCAAAACCAGATGAAAACTTACAAACTATGTACATTGTTTCTAAAACTTAGAACAGGTGTAATATTTATTTCCTACATAGCATACATATGTACTACACAGTATCACTGGTAGAGGTATCAGTGTTTTGTGACTTCAGTTATTAAAAACTACAGGTAAAAAAATTTTCTTTGGTACTTGAATTTTCAGTACTTCACTAGAAAATAGTGTCTGAGGAACCAAGTGGAATGTGTATCTTATACTTCCATTCAGGAAATATATATATTACTTTGAACACACAGGGGAAAAGTCTACTCCAGAGCTAAGGAACCAATGACTGAAAAAACTCTCCAACTATGAATATAACAGATAAGTCATATTCATAATACAGAAGAATCTCTAAAATTTAAATGGGATGAAGCTCTGACTTTTATCCTTTACCTGTCTGTGAATTTGGGTGTTCCCCAATGTCTTACAGAAAATATTTTTACATGGCACTTTAGAGCTAGGAGCAATCTTCCAGTCTATAAACACCACATTTAATTTCTGTTGGCTTTCATTTGTCTCATCAAAATTCACTCTCTAAATCACACTCCCTTAGTAACAAAAAGACACCTCTAGAGGAGCTTCACTGAAGATAGCAGGACAATCCCAGTTAGGACCTAGGCTATAACAGGATGTTCTTGTCAGTTGACCCAGAGGAGTCAGGAAAGGTGAGTAAGACACAAATCTAACCTTTTGAACTGAATTCTTGCTCAGAGATTCGAGCTAGAAAGCATTCTCCCATTTTTCCTATTTGACTTTGTTCCAGGTCAAATGGGAGCTTCAGACAAACCCTGCCTTAGGCTAAGATTTTTGGCAGCAGCTTGAATTTAGGCAGCCTGCACCTAAATCACTTCAGCCCACAAGTTGTCAAGAATGGTAGATGAGGTCTATTACAAAATGCATTATTTGTTGTATAGATAGGAGATTAAGAGTCAAAAGGCCTTAAACAGAGTTACTACACAGTATAAAAAAACCACTAGTAGATTACATGAAACAGGGCACAAGATTAGGGTACCTATATTAAAGCTAGCAAAGAAACAGTTTAGATTAGAAGTCAATGTCATTTACCACCGAAATGACAGTAGTGTACAGAGAGTCCTTTCACTCAGTCCTCAGCAAGGTAAGCACAAAGAGCTGGAGTCATGACTTTGGGGAGAAAGCTCCACATGTTTCCAGGGAATGTGCAGAAGATTTCTGCTTTGTGAAAATTTGGTGTAGCTTTAATAGTTTGTAAAGTGAAGCATCTGTCAGTCGGAAATTCCTGCTTATCTTTCCACATGTGGTTCCACAGCAAGATGTTCACTGTCACCTAAAAGCATCAATTCCATGGTGCTGAAATAACTCACTGTAGGGCAAACTGTCTTGACTGAGTCATTGCACCAAGGCTTAGGTGAGCTTATGTGAGATGCCCTGAGTTATTTCATCAGCTAACAAGCAGCAGATATGCTCTCGTGTGGTGGGGGAAGTAAAGATGAGGCATTTACTTGTATAAATAAGTCAAAAATTGCATCTTGAAGTCCATACTCCAAGTGTTTCATTTGACTGTTACCTCCACTTTTATAGTCAGGAAAGCTGAAAGGACACAAGGAATATAGGCAACCAAGTGTTCAGAATTAAATAGAATCATAATATATAGCAAGTACTAAAGCTCAGAAAAAAAAAATCAGGATATGCCAATGTAATTGATATTGTACATTAAGACATAGCCTTTTAAAACATGATATTACTTTGTTTTATTCTAGAACTTTTAACTCATCATTACTGGATACTTTACTCTTCTTACTAAACATCTAGAGACTCCAGACTAAATTACTTGTCTAGGGTGAATACAACACTAAAATTTTCCCTGTTGGCACTCCATACATTACTATAGAACTGCTTGGGGGAAGTCATCAAGTTCAGAAGTGGAAGGTCCAACATGAAAAACTCAGGTCTGTCTGTGAGAACATGGTACAAGTGACTATCTGTAGGGATAACTGGCGTCTCCATCATTATACTGAGCTACTTTGAACGAGGAGGACAGGTATGAATCTGCCAAGAGAGGAGCTGGTAGTCTGTCACTGCAAATGTAGGGGAAGGTCCAAGCAGGAGCTCTGACTGTGAGCCTGTTTTGCCCCAAAGTACATGAAGACCATGCAACAGTGGTGGCTCTTGAACAAAAAGCAGCAATCCAGAAGAACTTAAATAATATCCATTTGCTATCTGACTTCCAGGAGGCAGACACCTGCCTCCATGATGGTATCTCTGAAAATCTCTACAAAGCAATTTCTCAGAAGTCTGCAGTTACCAAGCTCCAGTGCCCCCCTTCACAATGCTAGAATGATGAAGTGCATTATTTATGGGTTCAAATGGTACATTCTTCTTCCAAAATAATTGTTGCATAATTGGGATAATGCCCTTGATTGTCTGCCTAAGTGAAACTTGGGTAGTAAATAACTCCTGGCTTTCAGCCATTTGATCAGTAGTCAGAGCTGACTGAAAACTTACCATCAAGGCATTCAAGAATAATTAATCTTTTAAAATAAACAAAATATGTCAGAGGAGTACTCCTCTTCCTTCAAATATTTTATAGTACTTTAGATCAAAATAATTTAAAAATGTCTTTTCCCCCTTCTAAAAACTTTTGCAATAATGTACAAAGCCATTATGACAATATTTTCCACCTTTTCTCCTCAATCAACCTCTTCCCATCATCAGTCCTCTTGTCTAAGTAGATGACAGTCAAGACTGCAATAGGGAGTGCATAGACAATAGGTCTAGTGTTCATGCCACTGCAGCCTTGGGAAGGTTTCAGAAGGAAGTTAAGAAAAGGTCTCCAGATTCCAGAGAGCTTTACAATGTGAAACGGGAAACTGAATCAATTTGGCATCTAAAAGAGAGGGTTAAGACTGTGATAAATTTACTGGATGTATCCACAGTGCTGTAGTGGGGTCTCTGTAGCTGTACTGTACAGCCACAGCAACATGTGTTTGGCATGTTAATTAACTCTGAGTTAATTAACTCTGAGTTACTTAACTCAGGAGTTACCACAGCTTTCAGAGCAAATTTTGCAGAGAGCACTGAGTCCTGATTTTGCTGAACTGAAGGAGCAGAGAACTCATCTTGAGAAGTTTGAAGCCATTTTCTACACTGGAAAGGATTTTTTCCTCTTGACTTCCATGTGTAGTTTGGAGAGGTTCCACTTTTGATAAATGTATGAAAACTATCCTTCCATCCTGCACTGAAAAATAAAATTTAAAATCTGGTCCTTAAAGCACCTTGCAGAACCAGACCCAAGGGCAGGAACTGCACCACTGAAATATCATGGATTATGATATATGGAATACTTGTGAAACAACAGGTCAGCATCAACACATCAACAGAGCACATCTGAGCACCTGTGTGAGGGCAAAGACTCAGACACCTGTGACTGCATACAGATATACCTCCTCAGGCTCAGCATCTCAGGCACACTTGGAATATAACAGATCACTGCCTCTCTGTGCAGGATTTGTTTAACAGCAAGCTCTCACCTCTTGGCAAATCCCACAGTTTCTCATTAGCAAAATTACAAAGATATTTTCCCTTAAGTATCCAGCATTTCTACTGGCAGGGCTGAGCTCCAAACAAGAGCAGAAGCATCTCCTATGAAGTTTTCAATAACTCAAGGGATTTAACACCTTCAGTTTTAGTACTCTTGCTCAGAGTCTGGATCTGTTGCTATTTGTCTGTGTGGGCTGTATTTCCACATTTGTAAGACATGATTGCAGCAATTCTTTACATCACGACGATGTGACCTGACTAGATTTCAACAGAGTGAGCAGCTTTATGTTTTAACATTTTAGGAGAGATTCCCCCAGACAAAATGGTGATGTAACTATGGAAAGAGTCAATGACCAAAAGAACCCCTCAAAACTTAGTTCCATACATGACATTCAGGGGAGGCTAGAAGCTCCCTTTCTCCTCTCTTTCATATCTGAAGATGTTAAATGAGGAAAACTCAACAGGAAGTAGCTAGCAAAAGTGCAAGAGAGAATTATACAAGAATCAAAATATGTTAATGGAGAGTAATTTATACACAATAAAATCACTAGGTGAAACTACAACATGTATGAGGCTTAAGCTTATTAACTTGCCTTTCTATTGGTTTTCCCAATTTTGATAAAACAGATTAATCACTGTAGAGTTCCTCCTTTTTTGGAATAAAAGGGCTCAATATCCAGTCATTTTTATTTCCTGATTTCTCATATTTGTCTTGTTAAACAAGCTCAATTGTTTGTAACCTTACCCCACTGATGTCATGGCAAATATCTATCAGGCAATCACTTTTGCTCAGAACTGCTCAGCCCACAGAGATTAATAAGATTAATAAAGGCAGACCACATGGACATCCAACACCCATTTCTTGGCACTCTAAAAAACCTCCTGCCAAAAGACAGCCTCCAGTTGCTTCCTTTATCTTTCTCTACTATTACTTTTTCTCCATTTCTAAACATCATCCATCACCATCTTAGTTTACACATGTTCATTTTCCGCTATGACTTTCCTTTGACTTCTTATGGTGGGATCATTCTCCTCCTTTTATAGGTGGGGGCACTGCAGCAGAATATGATGTCAAGATGAGGAAAGGTGTAGGCAGCTGTGGGCCTCCTCCAGAGTACAGGAGGAGGAGGATGACAAACATTAAGATAAAACATAAAATTAGGCAATAAAAGAAAAAAAAAAACATCCCAAAAACAAATAACCCCCAAAAAAGAAAAAACAAAACAAAACCCCAAAAAACCAAAAAAAACACCCCATCTAATTTGGCTTGGGCATTTGAGGAATCTAATGCTTTGAATACTTTCAGGGCATAAAAAGCATAAATTGTATAATCACTATTAATAGCTTTTCTGACATCTCGGTCATTCATGTTGAAGCTGTGTTTTATTTCACTAGATGGTAACCACAGAAACCAGAAATCAAACAAAAAAGAGCTCTCAGTGATAGAAGCATGGTGATAGGCACAGAATGATGCTCTCTGCCTGTTATCTGTGACCACCAGAAATACAGCCAGAAAGAGAGAGAACACCAGGGTTGCTTTAAGATGTGTATTAACTCTCAGGCTGTCAAAGCACAACACCAGAAATACATCTGCAGCAAACTCCTGAAACAAAGAATTACATTATGCAACACCTTCTGAGGATGAAACTGCATTTTTTTCTCCATAAATGCAGCTTCATGATTTAGTCTCTCCTAAATGTTGAATATAAGCTGTCAGTAGAGAGAAGGCTCTAGAAAATAAGTAGCTTTGTGTGGTGAGCAGTCTGCAAGCTGCATGTACTTCTTGTGGCAGTGCACATAGACAAGAGTCACCCAAAACAAGCTCTCCTGATCTCACAGCTAGCTGGAAAATACAGAAGAGACACGTATTTAGTGTATTCCTGAACCTCCACTTGCACAAATACAAACTTTTTTTGTCCACTCATACATCAAACCTTTAGAGATAAAACCACCCAGATTTTTGCTGCTTTCTGGAGACAAGAAACGCAACCAGTGTAAGGGTTGCACATTAATTTTGCTTCGAGAAATGTTGGTCCTTTTGAAGTTCTCTAATTTGGAATAGAACAGTCACCAACATGAGCTATACTAAATAGCCACAAAGAAGTGTCTGTAACCTGGTTTACTTTCCATGCAGAGAGATTTAACTTAACTTCTGTAACAGAGAGATTTCTCTAGCAGAGAGAATCTTCTTAAATAGATAATTCAGAGAAGCACTTTGAACTCATGATTTCATGGCTCCTGCACTCTCTCTTAGTGAGGTCTAAATTTCCCTGTATGTGTGACAAGGGAGATGATATCTGTTCACACACATTTGAAGTAAACAACTCAAATATTTTAAAGTCTAGAGTACCATTAAAAAGCCAGCCTTGGTCAAGAGAGATCATACAATTGTTACATTTATTCTAGTTTGGTCAGTTTTGGTTGGGCTTGTTTTTGTTGGGTTTTTTTTAATATAAATTTATTTTCAGCATAAAATGTCTCCACTTAACTAAATTTTATCCATTTTCAATTTACCTAATTTTGCATTTCACTCCTGCCCCATAACACTCCATCTCATTTCAGGGATAATCGTACCTGATTTCTTTATCCCTTCTCTCCAGACGCAGTAATTATCAGCTCTGAGAAGTCAAAAGGGCAGCTCCTCACAGAAACTTTAAGAATAAGTGATTTAAAAAATTGTACAACAAACTATTCTAGATATAATAATTAAATTTCCCCCTGAGCTATAAGGTTTAGGAGCTGAACGTTTCTTCTATACTGTGGAATAAAAAATTTAGTTTCTGTTACAGGTTTCTAAAGAAAGTGCTGTGACAAATATGCTACAGATTTCTGCTGAAGTGATTTGGGCTGGCAGTGCAGCTCATTGCTTCTTATTTTCTTTTTTCATTTCATACCCAGTCAAGATGACAAAAGTATAAAATCATAAAGTAAGTTTTCTCAAGCACATAGCATGTGGTTCAGATAGACACAGAATGTTTTTGGAAAACCCCATTTTCCTGATGAAAGATGAAGTGTCACATTAATGGGGATTCCTGCAGCTTAATGGAATAAATGCTACATCTGTGATAACCAATAACTTAAGCAATGAATGGCTAAAATGCTTTTTAGCTCCTAATCTGTGACCTACTGTTTAGGCTCCCATCAATCTCAGGGATTTTTTTCCCCACAGCTGAATGGAAAAAAACACATTTTTCTATTGAAACATAGGTAAATTTCACATAGGTAAAAAATTTGCTCTGTTCTTTTTTTCCTCTTTGGGAGTTTTCAAACGATGAAATCCTTCCTCTGTGTCCCTCAGCCAAGGGAACAGAAGTGACATGATGCTGATACATTTTAGAAGGACAAGGCACTTAGAAGGGTGGGTGCTGCCATCACCTGCCAAGTTGCTTCCCATGGAAAAACCAAGTCAGTGGGAGGGCTGGAAGCACAGGACAGGAAGACACTGCACTGCTGGAGAAGCTCAAGCTGGCTTCACCCTGATTCAGGGTGTCTTTCAGTTCAAAGGCAAAAAAGTTGGAAGGAAGCAACTTGGTTTTAAGAAGCTCATCACAGACCCCAGGAAAAGACGGATGTTTTGAGAATAAATTGCATCATCAATAAACAAAAGGATTTGTTTTCTAATTTTATGCTTAGTTGTACAGAACTTTCAGACAAGGAACTCAGTACTTTATATATCAGTATTTCAAATTACATGGACATTGACTTTCCAGAATGCTGGAAACTCACTGATGTGTTCAGCAGCAGAGCTGCTGAGCATCCCTGGAGTGCAGATTTGTTCAACCACTGGTCTCAGCCTCTTGAGAGCCTATAGACAACCAGATACTGAAATCTGCTAAAATAAAGCAGCTTTAGGCAAAAGTAATTGCGTTAGTTGCAAAGTTTGAGATGTCACCTGCAATTCAGTTTCAAAAGAGTAGAAATCTTTTTAAAACCCTGTTCTGGCTTGGCCCTGACAGATTGAAAGTGAAGCCAAGAGTGGGGTTACCCTCTGCACAGGGCATGGCATCACTGACTACAACAGTAACTCACAGGAAAAGAAGCAAACCCACCCAGTCAAGTTTCATGTAACTTTTTATTAAAATAGTACTTACAAATAACACATTGTACAAAATTACAGAATCCAATTTTAATTCTTGAATTTTAAAGCTCAGCATTAATATTGCCACATGTTTACAAATGATGTAAAACAAGTACATTGGGATCTTTAATAGAAAATAAGCTTGTTTGATGGAACAAACTATCTTATGTATCTATGCAAAAAACAATTTTTTTCCAAACAAGAGCTACAATTAAAACTAGCTACTACCTTAAACTAAATACTAACTAAAACATAGAAATGGCTTCACATAAAACTATTCCATGAGAAATGGAACTAACATATGTTACTATATATTACTACTATATTTCGTAATATTAATTATATTACTTATATTGTATTGTATTGTATTATATTATATTATAAACATACATTACATAATTATTATATAACAACATATATTACAAGAGAGATCTATGTGATGGATTGCAGCTGGGTCCGTATTTTAACATTAAACAGTTGCAGCACTGGAAAACCCATAATAAAAGTTCATATTTTAAAATTTCAGTTTCCTTTAGGAATCCAGACAAGCTCTTTTCTTTGGCGATGTCCCATCATCTTCATCATCAGGATAACCAAATATTTCACATAGTCCTCTCTGCCAATTAGAAAAAGGTAAAAAAATGAAATTCCCACATTGAAAAAATACATGCTGCACATCTGTTCTGCCCCCAAGTCTTAGGGGTGAGCAATAAAATTCTTGCCACAGTTTTCTGTAGCTGCTCAGAAGCTAAGATTCAAATAATGCTCAGATGTAAAAGGCATAAAAGAGGTATCACTTCCTGCATTTTGTCTGCTTAAAAACACTTATTAATTCCCTGATGGGGAATAGATTCCAAAAAAGGCAGTCTCATCTGTACATCACACACACAGGGCACCAGCTGGGCAGGGAAGAAAGCCAAGGAGTAGCAACAGTTCAATCATGCAGAAGAGACAAAATTAACCTGTGCTCACCAGATTAACAGCAGACTCCAGTCCCACCTTATCCTCCTTGAACCTTACCCCAACTAGTCAGAGTTTCACTCTTGGTGAAACTAGTCAGTGACTGGGATGAATTTGTCCCTAACTAAGGTACCCTGTACAAGGCTATTGCTGACTGTGCCACATTACACCCAGTAAAGCTCCACGAGGCTGCTCTGCTGTCCTGTGTGAGGACAGGAGCTTCCATAAAAGTTCTCTCCCACCTTGGGGGCTGTCTCCACTGTGGTCAGGGTTGTGTACATTGGAGAGGAGCCTTTGGAGCTTGCTGGTGACGTTGGAGCTGCCTTCTCTTCACCTTCACGGAACTGCACATCTTCATCCACCTGTGAGACTACTGCTTCTTTGACAAATGTCTCACCAGGCAACATGAAGGGGACACTGCAAGAGACATAGGACAAGTGATTGAAGTTTTGCCTGATGTTTCAGACTCAGCCAGGTCATAAATGGCTTCCAAAGCTTTAGAATTAAGTAAGTGACTTGGTGAAGACAGCTCCATCCCTGCTTCCACCCTCACCAGAAGCTTCACAATTACCCAGGTGATAATGAGGCAGACTGAATCCTAACTCAGAAGAACAAAGCAAGATTCTGCTCTTCATAAGCTGAGAATTTTCTGAGCAGAACATTTAATCTACTGACCACATCAGCTCTACTCAAAGAAAGGTAGATGGAGGTTTACTCTAACCTAAGAAATTTTCAGCAAGAATGTAATCTAACCCCAATCCCAGCCACCTTCTTCTGCTGCTTTATGGGAAATTAAAAACCAACCAGCAGGCCTACAGAATGGCAGCCTCATAAGACAGAGACTGGGCCATACCTGTTCAGTTTCTGGTTTTGCTGGTCTTTTTCTTGCTCATATTTTGTCTTCAGTCCCTGGAATGTGTGAATGCTTTTGACAGATTCCAGTGCATCAGAGAAGTTCTCAACTATATGTGCAATAAGGAACTGAATATCCTCCTGAATAAGAACAAAATAGGGTTTCAGTCTCAAATGTTCACACACAGAAAGTCAGAAAGCTTTTAACTTTATTTTGGAAAGTAACTGATTCCTTGTCCAGAACCAAAATATTCTTGTCAAGAACAAATGGGAAGCAATCAGATTTATTCTTAGGAAAAAAGCTGAGATCTAGAAAGAATTATTAAACTTCCCTTAGAAATGGACAATAGACAATAAACGTCCCAGTCCCATTTGTGACCCTTCCAGTAAAATAGGATGTTTGCTATCCTGGAAAATCTGCCTTTTGCCTCTTGGCCTGCGAGGTCATGGACGTGTTGGTGCTGAGGCTGCTGCTGGACTCACCTTTCGGATGAATTCAAACAGCTCCAGCGAGGCAGACTTGAGCAGGTTGCACTTATTCCTGTTGTCCAACACAGTATTTACAACGGGTTCAAACAGGTTTCCCAGAGTGATGTAATGGTTATAAAGTTCATCTTTCAGGCCAATTATTCTCCTCATAAAGCGAAGAGCACCTGTGTGAAGAAAAACATTCAAGCATTCAACAACCACATGCCAGGCTCTCACCTTGTGGAAGAGTTGAAAAACCTGGTGTTACCCCAAGAGGAATATGCACCCCTAAAGTGCAGAAGCAGATTTGTTGATAGGTCACCTTTCTTTCTTTCTTGGACTTTCCTGAGTATTTGAAGGTCATCAGGAACCATGGATTTCTTTCTCAAGTCCAGCAGCAATGCATTCCAGCATGCATGAAGTTAAACTATTAACTCCCCACCGTGCTTTTGTCCTTGCTCCCCTCCCAGAACCAGCCCTAAGTCTTTAAAGATTCTGGTTCACAGAATTTCATTCACTCTCCACAAGGAGAACCAGATTTAGGACATTATTAAGAAAGGACACAATTTCCACTGAAATGAGGCAAGAAATCTGGTTACAAAGGATCCTCTCGTGAAGATTTGAAAGGATCCCTGTAGACTTCAAAAGAGACAACAATCCTCCTCCCACAAGCAACTGCATTGGTCTGTGCTTACAGACAGCTGCTACCTCCTTTTTTCCAAATTACTTAATTGTAGTCTGTAAAACACAGCAAATGAACAGGAATTCTGAGTTCAAGTGTACATTGGTACTGGTACACCTTCCACACAGGACACACAAAGCCTTGAAAAAGAAAATCCTGTCAGTTCCATACTCACACAAGGCCAGAAATTTGTGTTTGGATTTCATCAAGACCAGTGTTCTTCTTAGGAGATCTTTCTTGATAATGAAAATCTTCATGTGATACTTGTGCTGTTCCACACAAAAAGACAACAGCTCCAAAACTGAGGCAAGTATTTCTGCTGTTTGATAATTATCTACAAGAAAAAATAATGCCATAAGTTGTACAAAAAAATAAATAATGTACTGTCAAAGTACACTGAGCTCAGTTACTATTGCAGTTCCTGATGTATTTTTAGTGGACTTTTGTTTTACTGGTTTACTTTGGGAAGCAGGACATTGGGTCAGAACAAAACAACAAACACAACTGCAGCTTTTTTGCTTTCACAGTAAATATTCTTTAAAATTAGACTAGTAAAACCACGGCATTATTCTCAATATACATGAAGGAAGTACATCTTTACAAAGTACACAATCAAGCTATGTCAGCATTCACAGCTTCAGGAAAGGGCTATGAAAAGTCCTGCCCCCAGAATCCCTGTCCCTGGAGGAACAGCAGCTTGCAGCAAGTGTATTCCCAGCAGGCATCACAGGTCTATTGCTGTTACCAGGACTGTGAGACCCTTCAAAGGGAAAAAAATTTAAATTGTCATTACCTATTTCATACCATTCTTCTGATGTATCAGCCAGAAGCGGCGCTGTGAGAACATGAATGTAACGGTCGTAGAAGATATCGAGAAATTCAAATACTTCTAAATTCTAAAACAACAATAATTTTATTAAACACTGGCATTCACATACAACATTTTAAATAAAAAAGAGTAGTAACAGAAGAAATAGCCTACAAAGAATTCTACTGAGTTCTTTGGATCTGCAGCACTGTCTTCACACAAGATCAATTTCTTTATTTTGGGACAAACTTGTGTTTCTTGTGTCTCCAAACAAGCTAGCTATCATTAAAAGAATTCCCAGCATGGATGCAAATATATACTGGAAAAAAACATCAATGACTCAAAGTGCTTGACAAAGTGTCCTTAAACCATTCTGAAGTGTACATAGTTTTACCCAGAACAACCTGTAAACCATTTTACAGGTATTCTGGTATGTAACAATGTATTAAAATCTTTCAAGATTTATCATCCAGAGGGAGAGAGCTATGGTCAGACAGTGCTATGGCACTGACACGTGGGATTGTGTGGTTTGATACTGGCACGATGCCCCAGACACATGCCTTTCAGCAGCAAAATTAGCATATCTTTTGCTTATTTAAAGTTGCTATCAGACCACACTCCACTCAATTTAAAAAATCCTGTAATTTTTTATCCTCTGCCCACAATAACAGCAATAGAGAATATCAGGCTTTTAAGTTTGCCAAGACAGTATCACGTTTTCTGCCATTCATGTTCTCTTACACTAGCTATGGCCAGCATTTTCTCTGGATCAATCAGGGCACACAAAATCTCCATTAACTGATTATCTCCTCCAAATTCAGGGTCAGGACGACGGATTATCTGCTCAATGATCTCAGTGATGAGTTGGGTATCCTGCAAAAAAAAACCCAAAGAAAGAGATCACAAAATAATTACTCACAAGAATGGAATGAGTTCCCCACTTTCTGCATTTTCTAAAAAATGAAAATTAAAACAAAACACAGAAATTTAGGTTTTCTTTTTCTGGTTATTTTCCTGTTTGCCCTAAAACTGGTATATTCAACAAACTCCAAACCACCACTTTTACTTACATTCTCATTCTGCTGGGCCTCTTGCATTACAAATTGTTGGATGGTGGCTGGACTAAATTCTACTAGATAAGACAATATATCTGTAGCAGCAGATCTAACTTGCTGATTATCCATTCCCTCACAAAAAAAAAGAAAGATATTAATTTGTTAGAGTAAATAAAGTTTGGTATTTATTATCACGTGAAGCTGCAAAGAGAAGGCAGTTTAAAAACTGGAGAACATTTTGTTACAAAAATTTTCATGAGAAGCACGATAATATGGTTACAGAAAAAGAACAAGGAACCAGGCAAATCCTTTCCCTACTATTTTCCTCCTTTGGAAAGGACACAAGGCTTTCTGTGTATTTGAGAGCCCTAACTTAGGCTGGAAACATTCACAACGTCCTACTTGCTTGAATATCTAAGACTTTATTGATTTTCTATGCCTGCTATCCACAATTTATTAATTTTGTATTAAAGGACCAACTGTACAAACCAAGGTGTGCCACAGTTTCTGTGCCCATTTACAGGCAACAAGAATCCAGAACTTTCCTTAAGGGATGTGGTTTTATCTGATAAAAAACCAACAATCAAGCTTCCACATGAAAAAGTCTTTTTCACCTTTTGACTACCTTGTCACAAGGACTTCACGGCCCTCAGACTTCTCCATCATGAAGTCTGAACAGTAAAAATAGTAAGAGCAGTCAAGCCAGGCTACTCCAGAGCAGAACTGTAGGCAGCTTCTGGATTCTGGACATTACCAGAAACCTCCACTCTCAGCAGAGCAAAACTCTCCAATCAGACTTACAAAAAGGTGCTCAGCAGATTAAAAAAACAAACAAATAAAAATACAAACAAACAAAACCCAAAACAAAAAAAAACAAACAAAAAAAAAAACCCCAAACAACAACAACAACAACAAAAAAAAAAAAAAAAAAAAAAAAAACACAAAAAAAAAAAAAAAAAAAAAAAAAAAACAAAAAAACCAAAAAACCGCTATATGGCTGTGGGCTTTTCTAGCTTTATTAAAACCAGTTCTAAGTTTTCACTTACCATTAACATTTCAAGAATTGGAAGAAATCCCAACTTTGCCAAAGTTTGAAGAAATTCATCTCTTTTCTCAGGTACCGTGAAAGAAAAGGCACAGAATTCCTTGAAAAACTTCATCTGGTGCACAGGAAAAAAAAAAAAAAAAAGTGTATTTGAGTCAGAAAATTCTCTGAAAGGAGGAAACAGTTAAAATTTGTACTGGAGGCTGTATTGCCTGATTCTCCAAAAGTACTTCTAAGACTGCAGAACTCTCAGAACAGTTTTACTTTCTACTTCATCCCTCTCATTTAAAGCCTTTGAGGAACCACCAAGACTGCTGACTTACCAATTCACATTGTTGCTCAACAGCTGTAGCTTCATTTTTTAATTGTGCAAAAACTTCAGGCAAAAATTCCTCATCTTTCTGTGGAGCACACAAAAAGAACACAAATTACTCAGTGCCTTCTGGAAACTGAAAATATGATCTTTCTAGGATCCCACACTGCACAAAGTCAAATTTTCCACACTGCCATTATTTTTATCACAAAGGAGGCAAATGCTAGAGTACACATCCAGCAGGATCATTCCCAGTCTTTCAGCACTCCTGTGCAGCTGAAGCAGCTCCAGGTCACCAGAGCCACAGGTAAAGCTGGGCACAGGGGATGATCCCTAAAGCTGATCCCTAAATTCGTCTCTACAATGTGACATTTCCTCTCCTTCTCTGCCATGCCACCTCTATGATTTGCAGCTCTGTCAAACCCCACAGACTCACTGTGGGATTTGCTACACCCACACATGCATCAAAAGGACAAAAAAGGACAGCCCTAATTTGTTTCAGAAGCCCTCACAGCACTTTGCACATAAACTTCTAGGGAAGCAAGTGGTACATTTCTGATGTAAAAAGTGCTAGCCAAGAGAAAGCTTTGGCCCTACTGTACCTGCACCATTCATACTACACTGTGAACATCCCAAGGGGACCAGTTTGCCTCTTTTGGATCTGCAGCATTGCAAAGCACCTTTTCAGTCCATCTCTGTGATGGGGACTCCATTAAGAGATTGCAATTTGGCTGCTGCCACATTCTCCTGAATCTCACTCGCAGTAAAACCAGATCTCCCACATGCAGGCACTCTGCTTTGCCAAGATGGGGGACTTTTGTGACTATTATTTGCTTTTCAGATTCACATCCTCTTCTGCTATAAGATATTTAAGGATATATAGGACAACACTACACTTCTTGTAAAGCATTTCATTCTTTAGACTCCAAGAAACCCAGGAACATCATCATCTCTCCAGTGTTTTGGCACTTTCTGCCGTATCTGTCCACCCATTTCTCTGCACCCTTTTACATGGAAAACAGTGCAATAAATGTCCCTGGAATGAAATACCAGAAGTTACATGTTCCTTGAATGCTTATACAAAACCAGCTCCAAAGGTTTGATTGGCAATCAAAGAGAAGGACTTTATCTTGTTAGAGGCCATAAAAAGTATTAAGATATTCACCTGAAATTTATCATTTTGAAAATACAAAAAATCCAATGGATCAGAAAGAAGGGAAAGCATTCAAAACGTTGTGCAAATGAAAGTGCCTGTGATTAACTTATACTGTGTTCACCAGCTTTAAATCATTTCCAAACTACAGCCAGAGGGATCACTACAGATCGCATCTAAGCCACATTAAAAACCACTTACCTGCAACGCATGTAAAATCTCCTCTTTGCTGGAGCTGATGAAGGAATTGAGGGTAGAAAGAAAACCCTCTTCAAAATCCGACGAATTAGGCATGATGATGGCGTGAATGTACTGTGCCCGGGACGTCTGGCGGATCTTTTGCCTGAGTTCAGGGTCTCTGATAGGAATAACCTCCTGAAGCTTTGCTGTTTTGGTCAAGATTTCCCTGTGCCATCCTGGCTGAGCCAAACAAGGATCATATTCAAGGCATCCAACAACACCCAGAATACACTCATCAGAAAACATCACCTCAAACAGAATGGCTTTGTCCAGGTACAAAATTCCTCTCACAATGTCAAACAGAAGGTGCAAGCCTTCAGTGTTCTTTACACTCTCACAGACTTGGAAAAGCTCTATCAGCTTTGGAATATAGCCTTCATTCTTCAAGGCCAGTGCTAGCTTTTGCTTACGGATGCGTGAGAGGCGAACAGAAGCCACTAGGTCTGCAATCTCTCCAAGTCTGTGGAGTTCACAGGTGGGAAGGTCCACCGAATGATGAATTCTACCCATGGATTTAGGCATTCCTCCTCTGACTCAAGAAGGTCCTGGGTGACTGCCAGAGAATGACACCAATACCCAAAGGGGACGAGAGGGAAGCAAGACAGGAGCCCACTCTGCGCTGTCCTCCTGATGCTCTGCCCCTCCAACTGCCTCAGGCGTTCTTCAGTCATTGTGGCATCACCTGGATCGGAGCCTGTGATTGGTCCGTCCCTCTAACTCCCAGACTCCAGAATGTTGGGCTCATGACTGTCCAGCCACTGACCAGTGGCTGTTTAGAACTTCTAGAGCCCCTTCCAGTACCTGCTGGGGGCCTGTAAGAAGGCTGGAGAGGGCCTCTTCCCAAGGGCAGGCAGGGAAGAGGGGGAATAGCCTTAAGCTGTTTCAATTGGATATTAGGAAGAAATGCTGGACATTAAGAGCGGCCAGGCACTGGCACAGGTTGCCCAGAGAGGTTGTGGCTGCCCCATCCCTGGAAGTATCGAATGCCAGGCTTGATGGGGCTTTGAGCTACATGGTTTAGCAGAAGATGTCCCTGCCTATTGCAGGGGCGTTGGAACCAGATGAGCTTTTAGGTCCCTTCCAAACCTAGCTCTGATCAAATTGTCATCATGGAAGCATGCTGGGACACTTCCCGAACTGCACTGCAGCTGAGGGCTATGGGCTTTTCAGAAGCAAGAGGCTGGGAAGGCGGGGGTTCAGTGTTAAGGAAACTTCCCTGTCCAAACACCCAAGAGCCACTCTGGAGTCACTCTCACATCACCTCATGTGGGATCAAAGGCCTTCCCAGCTGTATCCTCCACTCCCACAAAGTCAGACCAGGTTTCCTTACCAGTTTAGCCCTGGGTTTCCCATAGCAGAGTCTCAGATGTCCAGATCCTCAAAACAGTTTAATCATGATGCAGTAACTAAATAAACAAAATAACAACTCAAGCCGGTGCCTCTGAGGAGGAACTTGAATAAAGAAACTTGTGTGCTTTTATCCCCTCACCATCTAAGGTCATGAAGGTCTGGGCTCATCAGCTCCTACTGTGTCTCTGAGTCCCCTGGCTGCCCCACAGGTCCCTGTGCCCTTTGTAATGCAAAGGGCAGCTCATGACCTCTTGCCTTGGGCTTGGGCTCCTGCCCTCTCAGAGCTCAACCTGCATCTTGTACTGCAGCTGCATCCCGAGTTTCCTGCACTGAATGTATTCTTTAACACCTACCTCACCAACATCTGCTGAGAAAGTAACACAGCAGGCTGCAAGCAAGGGCACTCCTGGAGCATGTAGAGGACAACTTCCTGATCCAGGTGTTAGACAAGCCATCCAGAGGTTGTGGATGCCCCATCCCTGGAAGTGTTGAAAGCTAGGCAGGATGGGGCCCTGAGAAACCATGTCTAGTGAGAAGCATCCCTGCTCATGGCAGAGGGGTTGGAACTGGATGATCTTTAAGGTCCCTTCCCATGAAAACCATTCTATGACCCTATGATTTGGAAGAGATATAAAAACAGTAATAACTGTGTCATGGCTCTTACCCCGTGTTGGCTTGTTAATAGCAGCTGGTTTTGTCTTACCAGTAAGCGCAAAGAATAATTCATGTTTGTCCAACACCTTAGAAATTTCAAATGACATTCTAAGTGTTCTTTTCCTGTCATTTAATTTAAAGCTGCTACATGTCCCTTCATGCCACATTCACTAAGGGCCACACTGGCCCTTCCAGCAATAGGACACCTGCTGCAATAAGGGAGACATCAGTGACAATGAACAATTCCACTAGCCCATTAGGGCTGGAAAGCCTTTTGAAATCAGATGGCAATGAACAGGTCCAGTGTTTCACAATTCAGGGTGCGTCCCAGCTTCTTCTACCCATGGGGATGCCTTAAAAAACCTATAAATGAAACGACACACACTTTCAAGATACTATTAGTATAGGAGGTAATATAAAGGCTGGTGTTTATTGGAGGCCTCCAGGGGCAGATGTGGAAAATGTCCACAAAATGCACACACACATACCCCTCCCTGGGGTAAATGCAGTTTTCTAAGTTTAGCAAATTAGCATAATTGACAAAAATCACCAATCAGAGACAAGACTGGTGGGGCAATTTCCCTCAGTTTAACCCTTCCCTGATTCCCTCCTCCCCTTTTTAGGGACTAAATGTTCTTGATGAAAATGCATCTCAAAAAAAACCTGCTGGTTTTGACCTTGGTTCCTAGGGAGAACTGAGATGGGATAGGGGCCTTGTAACCACTGGGGTTTAGAGCTCTGGAATATATTTTGTCTTTCTGCCCAGGGAAAAAGGTAAGGAAAAGCACTGGGACAGTGAATACACTATTAGGCTACAAATACATCTGTAAAGAACACAGAGAATATATTAAAAAAAAAAAAAAAGCAAAAATCAATTCAGCATCAATGGAAAACTGCATCTGAAATAGGCATGAAATGAGTCCCATGGAAAACACCACACAAAATTTTCTGGGGGCCTTTAGAAAAGAGGAGACCATATGCAGGAACAAGTTGTGATACTTTTTCCAGTCAGAACCCCATTAATAGAAAATTTTTACTGGAAGACGTTGATTTATTTTTAGCAAAATAATCATGGTAGAAGCCAGTTTTGAGGAATTCCTTATTTGAGCTTTATGGTATGGATCTTCTCTTCATAGTTCTGATACTCTGTTTCCTTTTGCCTTTGAAAACACTTTTCTAAAAAAAAGAGAAAGCAAGTGTAATAAATGAGAGAGATTAGAAATAAAATGTTTCAACCCTAGTCACATATTTTTAATTTTCATTTTATGAAAATGCTCAGCTCTGGATTTTCACTTTAATTAAAATGTCATAAACCAAGAAAAATATTTCTACCTGCTCCATTAAAACATGCAAAAGTACTTTGTGGAATATGAACTGAAGGGTATTTGGTCTCCAAAGAACCAGAGATCTGTCTTTCCATTTGTGGGGATGGGGGGGGAAGGAAGAAGTGATGAAAGCATTTCATAAAAAACATCAATTTGAAATGGAAAAGAAAGGACTTTTAAAAAGACTGGCTAAAGCTTACAGATATTAGCTATGAAGTGACAATGTTGAAACCAAGTATTTAGTCAGCTAGGAATAATTCCCACTTTTCAAAATTCTGGTTTTATGAAGATCAGCTCAGCTCCATTCACAGAGTTGGTGGTGTGCTCTCACAAGACTGTGGATGATTTTTTACCTTTAAAAGCCACAGAGGAACAAGATTTGCGAGTGTGACAAACACTTTTCCCACTACACTGTTAATCTGACTGGGTAACTCCTCTATGCAGCACTGCAGACCTGAGGACATTCCCAGGTTGGTGTATCCATGCAGACTGTGCCTTAGTTCTCCGTACATCGCAGGGGCAGAAATAATCACACTGCAGCATTACAGCATCTTCTTTAGCCTCAAAATGCTGGTCTCTGCTGAGGACCAGCACCAGCTCTGAGAGCCAGAGGCAGGACTTGGGGCACAGAAAGTTCCCAGCTTGTGCTGACAGATGCTTTGCTCACCAACTCCTTTAGTAGTTAAAGATGGGTTCAGCTGGGACTGTTGGGGCATGGGGTGTGTGGTACAATTTTTGTTGGCTGGTTTATAATGGGTTTAATTCTTTCTTGAGTTTGCATGAAAAACCTAGGCATGTTTCACATTATCCGAGGTGGCTGTTCAGAGTGTCTTGATCCTGCTCTGCCTGGATATCCAGGGTGTCCTTCAGTGACAGCCTGATCAATATATCATTCAGATATGCTTGGCAATTAAGGAGCTCAGATGTCCTTGTCAGAACCAGAGGCACACTCTGAATCCCACTGATTGTCAGTGCATTCTGGGACTTCTAAATGGCTTTGCTGATTTTTAAATCAATTAAGAGCCTGAAGAACCGATATGCTTTGGAAAACAATAAATAAATATGAAGGATTTACACTAGAGGCATGCCCGGAAGCCCAGCATTGGCAAAGACAGTTCCCAACAAGGAACAGCTTGGTCATTACCTGCTCCATGCTGTCTTGAGGTGATTTTATGATGATACTCTCTTCCCTAACCATCTGCTCTATGCCCAGAAATGGTTGCTGTAGTTTTAAGGTGGGTCCAGGGCCAGTGGTTGAGCCTTGGGGCTCAGGTTGAGCCTGGGGGTTCTTGTGCAGGCTTTTTCAAAGCCTCACTCCCAGGCATCCATGGTTCCCTGCAGACGGGCAGACTTTAGCTTAGCTAGCTTGGTTTTTGTTAGCTTAGGCAAGAAGGTTTTTTTTCCTTTCCCTGGCCTTGGAGACTTTGATAGCAAACCTTCCACAGTTTTGTTTTATTTTCTCCTGAACTGTTCAGTTTGGTTTTAGTCTGAGACTAAAACCAAACTTTAGTTGATGGGAGAAGCAGAGGACTAGTGGGGAGACAAGGAGTTGCTCCGTCCTGGCCCCAGACCTCAGAAAAGCCGAACCCACAAGAGAAACATCAAATCCAGCAGCTTCATCTGCTGTGAGGAGGACACCAACACCAGAGATTCATCAGGTTCCCATCTGTTTGGTTTTTGTCCCCTGAGCTACTTTGTGAACCTTTTGGTTTTTTTCTTCCCTGAGAAGAAGCCAGGTGCCATTTTGTTCCTCCCCACCACACGGTCAGCTGCTGTTTTTCTCTTTCTTTGGCATTTTGAGGTTTTCTTTTGTTACAGTATGAGTGTGTGCACAGGGAGGTTGTTTAACATAGCTTGGTTTTTAAAGAAAAAATTCATCAGTTACAAAAGTGATTCCCTGTAAGGACCTTGGCAGCTTCCTTTGGATCTGACAAAAACGATCAATGGCTAATTTTGAATATTGACACATTGTGCACTCTGTTTGTCAATAAACAGTTGGTTTTTTCGCTTTCATCTGCTAGTGTTAATTCCTCATTGGCAGAAAGGGATTTTTGGAACCTTTTTTTTAGAGGAAACACTCATTCCATAGTGTTTTCTCCTAAACTTGTCTCTAAACTGAGGCACATGCCAGGTGTGATCAGGAAGGAAGATCTGCTTAGTACAATTAGACATTAGTTTTGCAAGCTGCAACCCACATTTAACCCTTAAAACACTGTTTAAATCCACATCACCACAGCCCAGAGTGGAGATGAGAGAGACAAGTACTCCTGGGCTATATAGGTTTTATATACCTCCAGGGATTTGGAGTCTCTGTCTGCAATTCACACAAAGTGGAGGAGCTACAGGCTTAGCAGCAGTCCATAGGAAATGCTAACTGTAGAGATGCATTAGAAAACACTTCTTCTTCTCAAGAAGGAGAGCTTTGGTGCTTGACCTCAGTGCCCTGATCTCTGGAGAATGTGACACCCCAAACGTTACGTTGAGAGAGAAACAAGAACTGGAGCTAGGATTTTCAGCCACGCTGGCATTTGCCACTCTGGCAAAGAACTTTCAGTTCTGCTTATGGAAAAAGATATACTTCACTCAAACACGAGTTGCAATTTAAAAGGTACTTCAGCAGCCAGCAGTCCAACTGCAAGAAATTGATCTTTCCATTCCCAGGTACCTGTTTAATGTCACAGTCTCTTCTGTCCAAAATCATGGTGCTGCTGTCTTCTGGGACATCAGGGCCTGCTCCATCCACCAGACTTTAATGCATAATCAGAGAATTAAAGAAAGTAAGTGGCTTCTCCAGAGTCCATTCCCCAGTTCTAGCATGTACTAAAAGTCATGGAATTTTTCATTGGTGGAAACCAAGAGTACCATCTCCCCAGTATTACCATTACAAAGAACACACTGATATAAAAAACACAGAAATGTGCCACTAAAAAAAATGTTAGACTCCAAGGTCAGCTTTAGCTGAGCAGAGGATACTCTAGCTATTCAGTGGATAAATACTAATGTAATTTTTTTCTTAATCCTCTGCAACTAGTTATCAAGCAGGGCTGGTCTGTCTTCTGCTGGGGTAGAGAAGTAAAAAATACAAACTCTGAATACCCTCAGTATTTTCAAAGGTACCTTATAGGAAAAGCATGAAAGAGGTTTACACATAGCAGTAAGTATAAGTGAAGTATATATTCATTGTGTGCTTATAAGTCAGAAATAGATTTTTTTTCAAATTGAAATATTTTAAATGTGTTTTTAAAACAAAATTGTTTAATTTCTCAAAGGGAAAGAAATGCAAGACCACAGAATGCACAGTTGTTTCCATACTGTCAAATGAACTGCTTTCCCAGCAATGCTCAAGGGTTTTTGCTGCACAAGATCAGTGGAAAGTAAAGCAGTGGCATTTATTTGGTGCAGAGAGATTAAGGACATTATGCAGGAGATAAGGAGATGTACAGCCCTTATTGCAAGAGGTCCAAATGCCCTGAGGCCTGTGTGATCTGCCAGACTGGACTGAGAGCAAAATGGACCTGACTAACCCTTGCTGACCTTGCAAGATATCCATCACAGAAACAGAGATGTTCAGCAGTCTTTGCTGTTAAAGCAAAGGAGTTTGCTTTGTTCTAGGCCCTCTTAACATGACTAACAGAAGGTTTGCAGAGTCCAGACATACCACCCTGAGGGACTGAGGAAGGCAGAAAAGAGCCCCTAAGCTGCCTTCAAATATCATTACTATAATTTTATTAGATATTTTCATGTTTTCATTAGCTGTAATACTGTAGTTGCATAATTATCACAATTAAACTTTCTTACCCAGAATAAGGAACTCCAGAAACCCACACATTCCAGCCTCAAAAAAATCCCTTTCATGCCCTTCTATTTAATCATCATCATCTGAGCCCTGTATTAAATTCTATCTACAAACATTTCTACACTGAAATCCTTATTGATTAAATCTGTTGGATCTAAAGTTTCTCCCTCTGCATTTTTGCAAAATTGTAACAAAACAGAGTTGACAGAAAAAGACGCAGGAAGGAAATGTTGGGGTGGATGCCCATTCAGGTGTATTCAGGCAGAAAACCCTCTCATCTCACTCCAGTCCAATGAAATTTCAAGCACAAAAACCTGTGGCAAGGCTGGATAAGACAAGTAAAGCTCATTATTTTGTATTAAGCCATAGTACAATCAAGTTGGCTTTCTTGCAAAAGACTGAACATGTCAAGATCCTGAACTAGCACAGAAAAATGAGTGAAAGTTACTGATACACTAGAAAGCAAAGTTAAGGAATGTGTCCATTGCCAGAAAATTGTAGTTATCAATTTTGCCACCAGCCTCAATGACAGTGGTTAAGAGCTTTCCTGGGTCTCTTCCTGGGGAAGAGGTTGGAATTTAAAAAAAAAATTCAGTCTTGAAGCACCACTGTGTGTTACAGTCAACTGGCAGAATAGTCTTTGAGTATAATACAGATTGAGAGGTTTTAAAGGTGGCATTTTTGGACAACCTACATGTCATACCTCTGCCTTTTGTATTTGAGTGGCACCTAGGAGGAGGCTGAGGATGAAAATGCTTTCATTTTAAAATAATCTATTTCAGCTTTATGGTCCCCTAGGAGAAGCATTATCCTCCTTAGAAATGGAAGGGATCTATGCTATATATTTATTTTCAGGACATAGCTGGGATGTGAGCAGGACAACTGAAGGAAATTCATGTGGGATGCAGAGGGTATTGAGCCTCCAACAGTCCCAGCAAGCCAGTGTTTAGGGGAAAATGATCAGAACAAAGTAAATTTAGTCCTTCTGCCTATATCAAAAAAACCTTCCCAGAAGTACTAAAGTTTTAATTAAGTTGCTGTTTTCATTCATTCGATTTTAAAGACCAACTTATCTTCTGGGAATTTTGTCTTTTAGCAACCCTAGAATATCAGAGCAGCATATTTTATAGAATTAAAGCAATCTCACAGCAAATTCCAGACTGGCTGTGCAGCACAGCAGTCCCTGGGCAATCAGCACCTTATTCAAAATCTGCTCTTTGCTTAGACTGTGTTTGGTGACGGTGCTTTGAGCCAGAGAAGGGACAGAAACCTGTAAAATGCATCCTTTCCTGACCATCCGGGCCCTCTCTGCTCCCAGTGAGGCAGCCTTGGGTCCAAATGTTGCAGGGTAAATATCACTCCCTCACTGGAGATGCATGAGGGTGGTTTACTAAAAATCATGCCCAACATGCAGGTGAGATATTCCAGTGCTTCTGGGACTCCTGGGCAACACGGCTGGAATGAATCAAAACAACTGCCTTGAAATGTACATCTATGTAAACATCAACAAGGGATTTGGTGCCCCTGACTTAAACACATTTCAGTTTATTTCCTTACTTCTCAAATTCAGAGAGACACCATTCAAATCAAATGCTACATTTCAAATCATGTCCCTTCTTGAGACTAAAGAAAACAAATCCCTGGCTGTGGCAAGCACATTTCTCTCTCTCTCAGGATTTTTTATTGAGGTGCACAGAGAGAAATGAAAGAGAAAACAACTTCTATTTCTGCTCCTTGTTTTTATCTTGTGGAATGTGTTTGGAGAATTGTTTACCCTGAGTGAGTGCTTGGTTGGATCATGGTGGATTGTTTGGGCCTAATGGCCAATTGGATCCACCTGTGTCTGGACTCTGGAGAACAGGGTCTCGAGTTGTGAGTTAGTTAGATATGATAGTTAGAGAAAGTAGCATGTAGTATTTAGTATCCTCTTTTATATAGCATATTAATGTATTATAACATAATTATAATACAGAAATAATTCAGCCTTCTGAAATGGAGTTAGACATCATCATTCTTCCCATTGGGTTCGCCGACATCTACAACACCCGGCTGCTATTTACTTTCCAGTTCTTTTGCAGACACTACAGTCCTCATTATTCAAACATAATCCAAGGGGAAAACATAATGTTCTTCATGTAATTATATTTCAAATATTTCATTTTCAGGTCATTAAATCTCTGGTATCTTCCTCCCACTCTCCAAGCACCCCCTTATGTTGTTGCTTCTCAATGGCTGCTGCCTGTGTGACCAGACTTCCAAGCTAAGGAGCCGCTAATACTGCAAATAGTGCTATATTGCCATTAATGGAGCACACAGTAAGGTGCCCAAACAGCTGAAATTACTTCTCCCAAACTGTCATCTCTTGTGTTTATTGACTATGAACTCAAAAGACACTTGCTGTTGTGCCACTTGTTCATTGCTCCCAAGAAAGACCATCCCAGGTAAACCTTTCTCCTTAGAACATCTTGACAGAAAATTCTTTTTCTTTTTTTTTTTTTTTTTTAATCTTCCACCATTCCACTGCTCCTTTCTTCCTCTCTCCTAATATTCATGAGTAATGAATTAATATCGAGGTTATTGCCTCGAGGAAAGGTCAGGTCTGTGGTGAATGGACAGTAAGAGTGCAGAAATCTGATGCCTGTCACTGCCCTATCGCAAGGAACTCCAGGAAGTCAGCACAAGTCACCTGAATTCTTCCATAAAACAAGGGGAAATGTTCTATACTCTGACCCCAGAGGTCTTCTGGGAATCCCTCCAAGGAAAGTTTCAGTTCTAGAACATGAACTTTTTTTAAAAAGCAATTTTTCAGAAGTCAGAACTCCCAGAACATGACCATGGATAGAGATCAGGATGATTAGAACTATCAGGATCAAAACATCTATACTTCTGGGTTATTTTGCCAAAGAGTATTGATGTTCTTGTCCTTGAGCTTTCATGAGTATCTTCCACTGTGGTGCTAATGAAGGAGAACACAGAATTCCTCACAAACACAATGTAACAAGGGCAACTTCCCAGAACTGAGTGACATTTGGCTCATGCAGAGCCTTGTATAAGGAAGTCCTTAAAAAAGTACAGTACAATTGAAATATACAGAATAAAGAATGGGAGTAAAAGTGACTATTAAGATTTTAAGGTGCTGATACTGCAGCTCTGAAGTGGCTTCTAAAACAAGGTGATTTTAAAGTGCCTGAATCCAGAGTGACATATCAAAAAAGGTTTTGGTTTGAAGGAGATTAGGACAGTATTCATGCAAGAGGAAACCTCCTGCCTGTTTAAGTGCACTATGGATTCTGGAGGAATGGCTTCACTGTGGCAATCCAGCTGTCAGTTTGTTTAAGCAAACATGCATTCAGCCCAAACAATAATGTTTTCTTCCAAAAGTTGCTAAACATCTCCACAAAGTGGATTAAAATTACGCAGTCAGCAGTTTTCCCTGATTGTTGATAAAACTCCAAAGTTGAGAGAACAATCAGCAGTTAAAGAATTGCAGCATGTTTGTGTGTGAAATTGGTGAAATCAGGGACTATAGAAACAAAGTCTTCCAAAATCAGGATTGTTTTGACTTTTGTTGATGAATGATGATGCTCAGAAGAATTTGCATAGTTCTCCAGGAGCAGCTCTGATGTGCTGGTTCCCTGAGAGTCAGCTCATTACATCCATAACAGCAAATGTCACTGATTTCCTTTCTTTGAAATTAAGGATTGAAAAATGTGAATGAAATGAGCTGAAATACTCTCTGAAAGATGACAAAAACCAATGAAAAGTCTATGAAAATCATTGTTCTGTACTTACTTTTAGAAAAAAATTTGAATACTTACAAAACATTCTGACCAGCTGTTGTTATTACAATAAAGTGGTTATCACTGTTATCACTGTTGTTATGATGAAAATGATCATGAGCTCCCTGACGTCAATACAAGGCTCAAACCAACATCTTCTGAAGGATACAAAAAGCCTTGAATAACTATTTCTCTCTTAAAAAAAAAAAGCCATTGTATATTAATAGATTAAAAAAAATATATTGTAAATAGATCTGTATCTTAGCCATGCAAAATGTTGGATCAGTTTTGAAAATGTAGAAGTTTAGAGATTTTAATTCATAGAAAATATTAACAGAGGTGCTTTGGTGCAAATATAAGTGGAAGTATGTTTAATATCAGCATGAAAGAATGTTTAGAAAATAGAGATCAAATGCATAAAATTACTGGAAAAATGAAAAACATTTATTGCCTGAACTTGGTTGCTTGGTTTTACTTCACTCTCTGTATCTGCTATACTGGTCTGGACCATGGCCAACAGAGCCATGGTTAGGAACAGAGCCATGGCCAACAGAGCCATGGTTAGGAACAGAGCCTAACAAGGTTAGGAAGAAAATCTGCAACACACAAGAGCACTCAAAGCCATTTTTGAGTAGTAACTGGTACCAGCACTGCACACGGTTTCCTATCTTCTCTGCAGGACAAGGCATATTCAGTTGTGAACACAGGCTTTGGATACCTAGAGAGCAGGGATTGCCACATTGAGCTTCCCAAACTTGATCCTACTATTTTCCAATCCTCTCTGCTAGAAAATTATTCTTTCAAAGAACTGCACAGGCCCAGCAAAAGGCACAGGACTCCAGGATCTGGGCTGCTATGGTAGAGGCTGTGAGAATCCATTCTCAGCAGTTAAAAAAACCCAAAAAACAAACAAACCAAAATCCTTCTTAATGACTACACAAATCTGAATATAAGGCAAGATTCTCTTTCATTTATAGCAATTTAATTCCCACTAACAGAACAAAATTGATTCACTTTTACAGCCAAGCCTTTTTATGGCAATCCATCAAAATGAGGTAGTAATTTATAAAGGTCCCTTATAATACTGTAGTTAGCAGAGAGTCCCAAGGGACTGAGAATCAGATGTCACACACACACGAATAAGCACAAAATCCCCTCAAGTGCCAACATCCTTTTTTATCATCCAAGTGTACAAAGAGATAGCAGGGCTGAGTAAAAATAAAACCATGGTCAGCCTACAGCTGTCCATCAGAAAAGCCACTGAGGTGCCTGAATATTTTTAAGAACTGACACATAATCTTCATCTATATGTGAGACTTGAGAGCAGAATTGGAGAAAACTTGATTTTGGCAAGGGGATTTGTTCAACAAGGGAAAATGCAATATTTGTGAACTTAAGTGTCATGGGGCTGTCTTTAGACTAAAGTGGCCCTACAAGCTGTGGTTTTTTAAGAACTAAATTCTGAAGTAGTGTTTTCATAGAAGATTTTTGAAGAAGGATAATGAATATATTTTCCTAAATTAGTAATCATATAAATAATTTGTCTTTTCACTTGAGTAAAGGATTACATGGAATGGTACCACCTGAGTTTTAGCTGGCTTTCAGAACTCCTCCCACATCCAGTGAGCAGTCAGGCAAGGCCATATGACTGAAAAGAGCAGCATGGTGTCAACACTTGGCAAAAGAATCTACTAGTTGTGGGTTCAGGCAAATTATCTACTGGCCATGCCTTATTCCAAAGGGAAAATGCTAGGGCAGATGACCTAGCTGTCACACATCCCCCAGACTGTGCTAAACCTGCAGGGGTCAGAGCTGGTCTTGTGGCAGAAAGGGTAATTATGAAACACCACATATTTTATAACTGGGTTTGCTCCCAAGTGATGTACACAGAGCAGCACAGACAACCCGGTAATTTTTTTTTTCCCCCTTTTCTTTTATATAAATCAGAATTACACCATCCTTTGATTTATGTTGTTGTTGGTGGTTTTTATGGTTTTGTTTTAGTTTTGGTGTCTTGGGAGGTTTTCTTGTTTGCTTGTTGTTGTTGGGGTTTTGAGGTTTTTGGTTTATTTTGGTTTGTTTTTTTTTAAACAAGAATGCAGAAGACTGAGAAGGAATATGAAGAACTTGTTTCTATGAAATAAACTTCTCTAATCAGAGGAATGAAAGGAAAGCCATAGGAAACAAACAATTTAGTGATTTCTTATTAAGATCACAAGAATTTTCTTCATGTGGCATGATACTGACTCCCAGGAAACCTCACAGTGACCTAATAAATTCAGTATCATTACAGTGCTGCCTTCCAAGTATCCTAATACTGAGTCTATCTGGCATTAAGGAGGATGACTAAAACTGAGGGAGGAAGTGAGCTTTTACCCCTGAGAAGCAAGTGGAAAACCACTGGCAATATTCATTTTAACTGTCTTTTGAGTGGTATTTTTTTTCTCTTCTTTATTTTTTTTAAATAAAGCCACAGGTCTTTTGTTCAGCAGCTCTGATTTGTCTTACATGTCGAAGCTCTATCTGAGGCCAAGGTCCCTCCCTGGTCTATAATCAAAAGCAAAATGAGGATTTGTTCGAGCTGTAGATGTCAAGGCAGTGTTAAGGTATGGGAACTGGTGCAGATTTCAGAAATAAACTGGCTGTTGTAATGTGCAGCTTGTGAGAAGCTGAATGAAAAGATCCACATGAGCTCATCCCACTAGTAACAGAGAATTTATCCTTCAGCATCCTATGCTGACAGTCTCAAGTATATTTGAGCAAAAGTCCCATGCACATCCCAGCTAAAATAGAAAAGGATGAAAGCAGAAACAAGACTGAGATAATCTGCTTATTTCCTGGACATACATGGATCAAGGAACTAAAATAACAGCACGCTGCCACCTAGCACCTTCCCTCCCCACATGCAGCAGAAGTGGAATTAGCTCTTCTGCCAGGAACAAGGGTGTCTCCCACAGGTTTGAAGGCCATGGCCCTCAGCACACTTATCCCCCTCAGAAACTGCTGGTTGGTGGGGTTACAAGAATATTAGAAACAGAGATAGAAATCCTAAATTGGGACAAGTTTGTTACCACACTTCTGCACAATCCTTACATTAATGTGTAGCAAAGGCTCCAGGTTCTCACTTCCCTGTTTGACAAGGAAGCAAAGGTTCAGGGACAAGAACCAAGGACCACATGTGCATGTTTTTTAGTGAGCAGGCTATTATGTCTGCACCTGACAAAAGCAAACACAATCTGAAAGAAACCTTCCTGCATTACCTACCATTACTTTGTGGAACACCTGGCACAAAGACGACACAGGCTTGAATGAGTTTATAACAATTGAGCACTGCAAGGAGAATTTTCTTGCTTCCATTGTATCCCTTCCAAGTATTTGAGAAATCATGTCATGGTAGAATTGCAGGATGGAGTGAAGCAGCAGCTAGCAAGGCTTGAGTAAGCAATTAGCCAACTTTAGATACAAGGGGATTTCACATAAATGTAAGAATCACAGTGTGATTTAGGTTGAAAGGGACGTCAGACCAATCCACTAGCCAAAGCAAGATGGTTTAAACCTAACTTGTAAGAGTTATCTTAGATACATCATTGAAGAGATACAAGAAGACAAAGAGAAACAGTATTTTACCTTTTCTCCCCTCAGAGAAACACTTATAATGTATAAACAACACCTATAACCATCCACTTTGACAAAATCCATGTGCTGCTGCTACTAGAAACACTTACAGAAATAATTCTTTTTTCACACAGATGTTCATTTTTAAAGTGTAATTAGCATTTCTATATAAGCAATCTATTCACAATTATATTCTCAAATCTTTTGCTAAAACTATTATTCTTTCACTTGGAAGTAGAAATAAATTCAGTCAATCTTTCACTTGGAAGTAGAAATAAATTCAATCAATCTATCTGATAACTCACAATATAAAATACCAAGTCTCAGAAAGAAAAAAGGTACAGCTTGTGTCAGATGTGCAAACTTGGAAGTGCTTGCATAAAATCTATTCACCCTGCCACCAGCACGTGGAAGAGGCTTTTATTTACCCTTTTGATGTACAAGTAAAGCCTGAGAATGTATCTCATATCCACTTTTACATCTCTATATGTATTACTTGCAGTAATTCACACTGGCTGAAATGAGGATGAATCAAAGTTTTGGTTGGTGCTTCTTTGATAAACATCTTACAGATTTCCCCATTTAAATACACTCAGCCTTAAAAAGGCACGACTTATGTCAAACAAATTTAAGACTCTTCTACATAAGTAATGGCAATTACAAAGTAAAGGGGGAAAAAACATTCCTGTTTCAGTACATTTCAGTATCATGTATAAAGGATCCTCACACTTCTAGAAATCTCCAGTAAATGAGAAGTACCAAGGGTTTTGGCCTAGACACCTGGAAATTACAAATTTTTTTTGTTGGGGTTTGAGCAGTTTTTTGTAAAACAACATGAACACATAATTGAACCCCTTCATTACTCATCAGAACCATTTTTCACTGGAAATACAGGCACTTCAGGATACAATAAATTATTTGCTAAGAGGGCAAAGAATCCCCAACCAAACAATCTGACCTTCTTTTCAAAGGCAATGCCAATAATCTTGCCTGCAAAGTCCCTTGTTTCAGTGCTTCCCACAACAGTTTCTTGAGTGATGGCTTGGCACTGAGTGTTTGCTCTGGACCTGCCTTCAGCTGTGTTGCTCTTTGCAGTTTTTCTGCTCTAATTCCACATGTGCACAGTAGGAACTCCTCAATGCTGTTTTTAAAATAACAGGTGGCTTTTCCCAGCATTTTTTTCTCTATAGACACAAGAGAAATATCAAACTGGTGAGTTGTACTGCTGTCACTCATACAGTGGAGGTGGTAGTGAGAAAAACAATGCCAACAATTAATGTTTACAGTGGAAAAAGGTACACAAATTGACTTTTAATGGTCTGCTGTAGCATTATTTCTAATTGGCATCTCGCTATGGAATTAGAAGATCATGCAGCATACTTGAGCAATAATGCAAAGATAGATAATTTATGGGAGAAAAAATACTAGACTTGATAATCAACACCGTGTGATACGTGTGGTCTGCACTGAAGTTGGCCACATCTCATTCCTCGTTTTAAAAATTCCTGAAAAGTGCACATCATTACTGCCCTATTATGGGGGTGCCCCCCAGAAACCATCAGCCTTTCTGCCTCTGCACTTGGACAGCTCCTGCCCTGAGGGGCTTTTCATAGCAGCTATTCAATGAAAAAAATCCCAAACAAATAAAACCACATGTTCACGTGCTCACACGTGTACCTCTGCCACAAAAAAAAACTCCACCAATGTTGTCCTTGGTGGACAGCACAACCCTCTCTAACTGATCTCTCACAAAATAGATGTAATGGCAGCTGAAGACATCAGAAACAGGCCTTGCCCATGACTTTTCTGTACAGAATTTATCCACATATAGATGGCACAGAAAGACTTTATCAGGAGAGTAGGATTCCCTGGCACCACTTTACACTAACATGTTTGTCAAGCTATAATTTGGACTCCTCCTCTGCAAAGAACTCCATGCTGTCAAAAAAACCCCAAGTGTTGTCAATAAAAGTGTCTGGTGAGATATGAAACTTCTTTGAACCTGTTTTTTTCCTCTGAGTTTCTACTTCCTCTCTGCTTCCCACCCTCCTCCTGCATCTATCATCCAGCTTAAATCTAAAAATGTCATGTGCTGAGCAGAGGGCATAAGCTGTCTTCATCTAAATGCAGGAGGCAACTGCTCCTGCAGTTCATGTGTGTTTCACAGTCATGAACTGCAGAGAAAACAAAAACTTCAATAAAAAAACCTTAAATCTTCTCAGCATCATCCTATGGTAACTCTTTGTCATGAAGATAAAAGGACATTAATTACACAGTCAAATAACTGTGTTATATATAATCCACAATAAAAGGACATTAAGACTGAAAATCTTGGAAATAGCATGACAGCTACAATAAAGCTCATGCATCATTCCAACATTATTCATTCCAAATTGGAAGAATTTCAACTGGGGTTCTTCAGTGTGTTCAATGCAAGCACCCTATAAATCCAGACAAAAGCTCGCGATACACTCCTTCCAGTCTATCCTCACTAGTGACAATACAAGGCAGGGACTGAAGAAAAAAACTGTTGTGGGAATAATTAAAAAGAAATAATTGTCTGTAACACCAACACTTCTCAGCTTTAAAATCAAAATTTTGCTAAGGATTAGAAAGTCACCAAGAGTTACGCTGTGCCACTGAATTTTCTTAGGCATTCCTAGGAAGAAAAGTTTCCTCAGGGCTGAGAATATTTGCTTTGCTCTCATCCTAGCTAAGAAAAAAGAAAATTGCTTTTAAGACCAAATGTGCAGCATGGCAGACTCTGCTGCTTAGAAGATTCTCATGTCTGAACTGTCGATGGGCAAGACCTGAAATGTCTTTTTTGTCAAAGTCAGGATCTATGGAGAGTGTTCTGTGCTTTGCAGAAGAGGCTCCTCAGTGCACAGGATCTGACTGACAACAATCTGTGAGGCACAATAACATCCCAGCAACTTGGAGCATTTCAGCAGGTGCATTTCTAGTTTTTTTTTCCCAGGGAAAGCTACTCATAGCTATTATGCAACACCCCTGCAACAGCCATGAAAGAATCCTAAACACAAATATGAAAGCTCAAAATTTCAAGGGTTTAAGGGTATATTTGAAAAGGTGATATTTTCTTTTCCTTCCCCTACAAAGAAGAGAACCCACAGGAAACTCACAATTCCTCCCAGCCTCCCTCATTAAACAGCTCATCCTCCTAGTGCTTGTGTCCACAGTATATGCAAATCTCAAAAGACAAATGCCAATTCATCTGGCACAGACGTAACTTCAAGGCTCTCTGCTTCTGAATATCAGATTTTGTGAAAATGTAGGCATCTGTTCTCACCTCAGGGAAAAACAGATGTCTTTTCCAAATGCACAGGTTAGTTATTTGTATCTGTGCCCTTTGTGACAATCACAAGTAATGACATCAATCAGATCAGTACAAGAAAGTGAGCTGAGTAGAAAGGAAGTGCTGAGATTCAGCCTCCCTGGGAAAAGCAAAGACACGTTACCATTCATTTTGGATGTTTTCTGTATGAAAACAAATTATTCACCACCAATATACAACATCTGTATGGATTAAAGATGAGTAAACACTGGATACTAACTTGTCCTTTCTGCACAATTCTTTGGAGACAAGAGTGGCAAATCAACTTTTAGAGTATCTATTAAATAATGTATCTTCATATAATTAAGTATATTCTAGTCAGAAGCCTTCAGCTCTTAGACTTTTTAGACAATTTTCAGAATAATTATCTTTAATTCATGGTCCAATTTGGATTGGATTGAATTTTATTTTATTTATTTTAAACTTATGACTGAATAATTGAATTCTTATCTGATCAGAGCAAAATTATTTCTGAAACTTAAGAGTACTAAACCATCACAGTTTTCACTACTAAACATATTTCTTCACTGACTAAAACCTCACATTTCTGCAGCCACAGGATGGTTTCTTTTACCAGGAAACTGACCCTAGCAATTCACTTTTCACAAGTTTTGCAGAGCATACACTTCGCAGTGGTTGGAAATGTCATCCAGTTATAAATGCCAAATCAGAGGCAAATTCCTGGGAGCTTTGACAGTAAGGGAAAGACAGAAGAAACCATCGATGCAATGCCTGTGAGGCTGGTGTCCTGCTACTCCAGTGGCACTCATACATCCTCAATTATAATGTGGGTGCTGCTTTCCCCTTCTGCTAACACTACTGCTGCTCCCTCAGATAGTCAGATTTCTCCTCACACCTCGCAATCCCATCAGCAGTGACTGGACTAGTGAATATAACAGCCAGAGAAACCACGCGTGGAAAAGGTGTTATTAAGAAAGTTATTTACAGATTGAATTACTGCCTCTTTCAGCAATATCCTAGTTAAATTTACAGAGTCTAGCAGAAAAATGGGAATACTGGTGAATCACACCTGCTCCAGTATTAACTATCTTAAGCCACATGAACCAGTTTTCATGAATTTATTACCCCTTCAGTTTCAAAGCCAGGTAATAATTTGCAGGGCTTTCCATGCCTAAGGCACAAGCAATCCAGATCAGTGGGCTTCAAAGAACATCTTTATTATAAAAGAGAAGAACAAATGAATGGTGAAAATATATTTTCTTGCATCCAGACAAATGCACAGTAGGCAAGAGAACAAATTTCAACTTAATTTTTATTATTTTTATCACAAAACTGGTGCTTTAGAGCATGAGATGTTCATTGTTTTGCTCAGCCAAGTGGAAATGGCTTAGAAGAGGCTCAGAGAGCCTGTGCTGATGCCACCTCCCAAGTGCCCATGTGATTCCTAGGCCAGGATGCAGGGATTGCCCCCATTCCTACTGCAGGGCATGTCAGTCAAAGCTGCAGCAGTGCCCTGCCCACAGACACAGGAGCTATCCTGCAGGCTGCACAGATGCCAGAAATGCTAACAGAGTGTGCTGTGCCTACATCCAGCTGTGAAAAGGTCCCATCTGCACATCCTTTGCAATTTTCCACATCAGAAAAAAAGCAGATTCTAAAGTACTATCAAAGCTGTTCATATAAATAGCCCTTCTAACATGCAGCCTGCCTGCAGTTTTATTTCCCCTCTAGCTTGTAGCTTAAGCATTACCATAGACAGAGAACTTCTTTCCTGCTATTTTGATGAATGAGAGTCACTGGCAGGACAAGTGTTATTGAAAAGTGATGTTCTGCAACTCACCTGCATTACCAGTAAACCCCAAATCTTCTTAAATAACTGCAGAACAAGGAAGACTTGTGCCCTTTGTGTCTAAAGATCTGGCTAAGCTCCAATATTCTTTTTTTATATCATAGATAAATTTGTTTTCCAGAGAAAATAAGAAGGCTCAGAAAACTCAGGCCTGCCCTGAGTGCTGGTGCCCAACAATCACAATACCCATGAAGCCTCAAGAACCTGAAAATGAAACAACACACTTTCAAGATAACATTAGTATAAGAGGTAATATAAAAGTTGATCTTTATTGGAGGCCTCCAGGGGTAGATATGGAAAATGTCCACAAAAGCCCACCCCCACAGGGGTGAATACATTTTTATAGGTTTAGCAAATTAGCATATTTGATAAAAATCTCCAATTAGGAGCACAAGTGGTAATGTAATTTTCCCTGCCAGTCCAAGCCCTTCTAAATCCTCCCCCCTCAGACAGGCCTAAACACTGTTGATGAAAATGAGTCTCAAAGAGTTGTTTCTTGGCCTTGGCTCCTAAGAAGAACCAAGACAGGATAGGGGCTTTGGAATATTTTGTCTTTCTGCCTATCAGGGTAGGGAAAAGTTCTGGGAAAACTAGCTATGAATGCAATAATAGACTACAAAGCTACAAATATATGTGTGAAGAATACAGAGAATATATATTAAAAAAAAAGGCAAAAATCATTAGGCATCACCCTGAGCTGTCACTTGCTGTCTCTGTGCTGAATTCAACCCCTGGCAGACAGGTCTCCAGCCACAAGGCTGCAGAGGGAGAAGTGCTGAAGTGAATTCAGTTTTCTGCACTGCATCTCTGCAGCACAAATCTCCACCTAAGACTACTTGTTTGGTAGATATGGTGCCAACTGTGAGGCAGATAGAGAAGAGCAAAAAACTTGGGGATATATAGATTTACAACTAAGAACCAGTAAGATCATGATCATTAAGCTATTAAAATACAACTACTGGCCAGCCATCCTTAGGAAGCTGTGTTGAAGTACAGATAAGAAGAACTTAGGTACAAAGACCTTATTCCAGAGCCAGTTAAAAATTAGCTCAGCTATGTTTCCAGTCCAGTGTTAAGATGAAGCTGGTGTACCAGAAATCCTTTGTCTTCCTGCCAGATGGCCCCTGAGAGACTCTGGATAAGAGAATTTAGGAGTTAGAAACAGGTGTTACTGGGACTCTCCTGTGGTCATGCAGGAAACTGAGGGATGCACATCTCCTTAAGGTTCTTTCATCAATAGACTCACAAATACAAGCCCCTGACATGCTGATCCTTAAAATTTGGGGGAAAAATCACAATCCAACTACCCAGCTATTCCATTCCTGCTCCTCCCTACATCCTGTAGGAGTGAGCAGGTACAGAATTTCAGACCTACTGTATCTATTTGGTGGTGGAAAGCCAAGCTTCAAACCTAATCAGCAACTTCAAACTCCTCTCGCCAAGGAATCTGCTGTGCGGAAGGGATGGAAATTGCAATGAGAGCTTGTCTGAAGTGCAGATCTTTGATTTGATTTTCAGGTAACATGGAACAACACACAGAGCTAAACTCCAAACATGCTACTTTGTCCTTTCAATTTGAGCAAGGCTATAAAATCTGCGTTAAAAGTTTAGGGTGTAAGAACAGAACAGTAAAATAATCTATCACCAGTTATCTCTTTTAATAAAGATTGTATTTCTAATTGTTTCCTACCATTTTAAAGCAATTGGCCCTTCACTGAACTTCAACAAATGAGAGCTTTGAAAACACAGCTATTAAGAGAGATTAATAACAGCTTCTCATCTCTTATCCCAGGAGCCCAAGATATTCTCCTGTTATTGCTATTCCTCTCAACATGCAGAATTAAAGAAAAGGGCACGAGGACATGGAAGCCATTAGCAGTTCCCAATTGTAAAGATATGGCGAGACAGGCAATAACATTTTGTTTCAAAGCATAGCCCATTTAGTCCAGTGAAATTATTTTAGCCTCTAAAATCATAAATCCACTTAAAACTAGAGGTCACTGAGCATCTAAGCTGCCATGCAGCACTAGTACAGTCAGGTGCCTTCTGACACTTGCAAAGCTCAGTGTTAACAGATCTGCTCTCTAGTGCTTATGTCTGGTTTCAATGCTCTCTTTCATGAGAGAATTTATTACTAACAAATTTATTTATTACTAACAAATATTATTACTAACATATAACATAATTTATATTATTTATAACTAAAAAAAATATTACTATTTATTACTAACAAATATAATCCCTCTATACGGCTTGTGTATCTACATTATTTTGGGTAATCAAAGAGTTAGAATTTCCAAGTAAGATTCCTTCAGAGCCAGGTCAGAACAGTGCTAACACAACATAATTGCCCTGATTATATACAACTTCTCACTGAATCTATACAACTTCCTTTTATTGAGGAAAATAAACAGTGAGCAGTTATCAAACACCTGTATCAGATATTCCCTTGTAAGATAAATACTGAGACTTAAATAGAGCCAGCTATCTGTTTTGGAGGTTACTTGATGTTTACACAGAGAAATCCTGATTATTTTTCTGTGAGAAGTACAGCAGCTAATGTGATACAGTACATCTATAAAGGAGAATGTTCAAAGCAAATTATCTCTCTTTGGTAACATAACTCCTTGTTATAAATCAAGACAAGGTTGTCACCTCTTTTGGATCAAGGTTAATCTACTCATAGCCATTAAATGCACACACATGCATTATCAAGGATCTATTTTACAGCTGCTCACTCTAATAATTCGAAGTGCTACCACCTGAATGTGACATTTTCTATCACAGATGCAGAAAAGCCAGAAAGGATTTGTACTGTTATGTCTAGCTTCTAGGCTATGCACTGAGCTGCTCAGGAACAAGATCAGTAAGAAATTTTAGCAATACAGCAAGGCAAAGCTATAAAAACACGGGAAAACAAGGCAGATTGTCCCACTACTGGGTTTTTTTCCCCCAGCAGATGATGGAAAATATTTCTGCACAGCAACAGTGTTAACCTAGCTCCTCCAAAAGCCTAGGTAAAAGGTGACCAAGCTAAGCCTCACCACTCCCAAAGGCTGGAAATTATTGCATGATCAAGCCCAGCCCATATTCTCCTTGCTAAAAAGCTGAAGTTTTATTCCATTTAATAGACTTTGTTGCACTAAGTGACACATCTCGAATTAAAAGATACCATGTTTTACTGTGAAAAATCCTGAACTACAAGGGAAAACCAGAGCCCTATTCCACTTTTCATATTTCCAGGAATCCTCTACAAAAAACTATCAGTAGTAAAATCCATATATTTTGCTAAGAGTGGACAGATTACTGTTTAGCTTTGCAAATTGAACAAATGAACGGGAGTTTTACACCACTTGAAGATTTATCCCTCTTTCTCCACCTTGCATGCTGCAAACAGCTGGGCACTGCAAATCTCTGAGAGCTCAAATGTCTAAGCAAGAGCAATGATAAACACAAGGTAAATGCAAACTTGAAAACTGTTTCCTCCACAATCAAAGAGGACTGCTTTCAGGCATATGAAATCCAGGCTAAGTGCATTTAATGACCCACTAGCATTTGCTGCCAAAACCAGTTGGATTTGAAACATTAGCCTCATCTTTGATTAACTATCTAGTAATCTATAAGGGCAGCTGCTTTAAGGCACTAAACAGATGTATCTCTAAAAGGAAATAGAAAGAAAAATGTTTCCTCTAAGTTTTGAAAAAAACTTGACATACACTTTTGCAAACAGTTGAGAGGTAGCAAATATAGAGATGAGACTGTCAGAGAGATGAGGCACTGCCTTTTTTTTACAGCAGGAGTAAACACTAAATTTTAGACTAATTATCCTACTTTAATGTTACCAGAGGTATCACTGGTGCTTGACTAAACTCAAAGCAGTGGCACGTTCAGGATACGCAGTGCATTACTGAATGGAAAAGACATGGAAAGCCAAAGTCAGAGGCTGAGTAGTTTTTTTGACATGTAACAAAATTCACAAGATCCTCCAAGATCCATCCGCATGAAATGGCTGTACTGATTACATGAACATTCCCTGAGAGCACTTGTGTGGATGCAGAATGAACAGACAGGCAATGAATTCACAGCACCAGGCCCTTGGAAACTGAAATGTGCCTTTCACAAACAATCCACTAAACCAAGTTTAAAATAGGTTATAAAAGAGATTTCAGAGAATTAGAAGTTCAATGAGTTCATCCATTGACATGTGCTTTCCAAAGTGGCATTTTCACAGATTAAAGCAGTGCCACCCTCCATATATAAGAAGAGGTGTGATTACCTGGCAACAAATTACACATTTTTGTTAAGGAAGATGACTGAAGCTTTTTATGAAGACTGGCATAGGCAGCACACAGGGATGAATGTTAAGTTCCTTAGATTCACAGTGAAAAACAATAGCACATTCAAACATTCCACATAATGCCTCATCTCACACAGCCAAAGGACCCAGAATTTCCTCACAGAGATCTTGTGAACACAAACCCCCAGGAGAGATGAGGGAGGGCAAGTGCTGAACCTGGGAAAGCACATGGGAGAGCACATGGCCTCAGCACAGCTGGGAGCTCCAGAAAGGCTTCTCTTCCCAAGAAGGTTCTGTCTCTACTTCTTTCCCTTCTGACAGAAGACACTAAATGGACATGATTTTGGAACTGCACTTTCAGCCAGACTCCAACACATTACAGCCCATGTGAAAGAACTGAAACTGTGTGGAAATATGTAACCCACATACCTGGCTTCCTTTTTGTAGTAGCTTTTCTGACATAATGGACACTTCCTTGATAAGAAGTCCTGCTGTTTTCAAAGTAGAGAAGATTGGCATTGATTTCAAAAGACTCCCTGGGGCAATTTTTCCACAATTTCTCAATGCAAAATTTCCCCTTTACACTTTCTCTGCCATTTGTGTGTTCATGGCACAGTCTTAATCTGCACATACTTTGGTGAAAAGACAACTGCAACAAAAAATATCCATCATTTAATGCAAAAATGCAGAGGTGACCAAGGACATCAGATCTGTCCAGGTACTGGGGCAATGTTTGTTCTTGTACAGACTGAATCTCAAAAAATTGGTGGTGCTTCCACCCACAGCTCTGCTGAGTGGCAAATTAGGCTGTGTTATGGGAGTAAATGCCAAACTCAAAAGTGATTCATGGAGCTTTCCCTTCCAGTGGTATTTCTCTTAAAAATGGAGTAGCTACTCAAATTCTACTCCCAGGCCAGAAAATGAGCAGTGTCTAAGTGCAAATAGAGGTAAAGACACCTGGAACAGCCATCTGGAACTACTCAGCATCAAGTCAGTCAACATGACAGAGCTTTTGCTGTCTTACAGTGTGTTAAGAATGGCCATATTCTCTGTCAAGATTTACCTTTAAAAGGATCCAAGTGTAGCCTGAAGTGAACTGCAGCACAAGTGTACTGATGAAGCTGAGAGCAGCAAGCTTTTCAGCCAGGAGGAAAGGACACAGCTGCACAGCCAGATGTCAGTAAGAACACCGCAGTCACAATCAGGACACATGGTCATCACAGGCCAGCCAGATGTCTAAGCAGTATGGAAAATAATCATGCTATCAAAAGAGCACAAATCTTATTTTCTGTTTATCGCCATGAACTGGTTTGATGGCAAACCAGCAGGAGGAATTAACTCTGCACAAATATATTGTGAGAGATGCCAAGTCAGAACTACAATTTAATAAGAAAATGACAATAAAGGCAATAGCACAGAAACAGTGGCTTATACCAACAAAATCAGAATATGACCTGACATCCTGTTGGTCAGGGTAGTGGCAGCAGTCTTGTTGGAGTGATGGATGTGGTCCTGTTGAAGTGGTGATACTGTAGAAAGGCCTGGTCCTTCCCTGGAGGTCCAGTGGTGGTTGTTGAGAGCTTTCCTCCTCTGGGAATCCAGTGGTGGTATTGTGGTGTCCCAAGTCTCAGATTATAAACAGGTAGGATTGTTGGTTCCTCTCCCAGGGCAGGGCATCTCACAATGGGATGATACAATTATATGAGAAATTCTGGGAGACCTTGATGGCCCATTAGCAGAGATGGTCCCCCCAGGTTGGCTGCTGCTTGCCCAGAGGGAGTTATCAGGGCTGAGTCATACAGATCTGGGAGATGCAACTGGCTCCACAAGCAGCAAAAGAAAATAGTAAAATGGTAAAAATCTCCAGTGGTAATGTAATGGATCAGCTATTGGATAGAAAAGAATCTGACATGATTTCAGATTGCATTTGCATGAGAAGTGAGAGAAAACCTTCTGAATAGTACTCAAATATCCAGTCAGTCATCCTTTTCTCTTCCAAGTGAACTCCCTGCAGCAAAATTACCTAAATTAGGGTACACTAAATTAGGGTACTGGGAAACTGTAATTTTTTTATCTAGTGTCTTTACAAGTGCATTTCCTGATGACTAATGACAACAAATCAGTTAATAAAGAATTGCATTTCAAAAGGCCAGCTGGCCTTAGATTAAATATTTCTTCTGGGAGAATTTCAGTCTTAAAATTCCAAGTTCATTTAAATACAAGTTTGCTCAGAATAGTGGGAAAGAGCAGGCTGTCCATCAGCAAGCCATCCCATGGCCTGGGAGCTAACTCCCAGTCTGGAAGGGGTAATCTCCCTTGCCTCCCTCTGCAGTCCTGTGGACAGAAACACCCCCAAAGGGTCTCTCACAGCAGCTCAATTTTACTCTGGATCACAAACAGCATTGGATCCACTCTCCTAGCCGAGGAGAGGAGAGGAGAGGAGAGGAGAGGAGAGGAGAGGAGAGGAGAGGAGAGGAGAGGAGAGGAGAGGAGAGGAGAGGAGAGGAGAGGAGAGGAGAGGAGAGGAGAGGAGAGGAGAGGAGAGGAGAGGAGAGGAGAGGAGAGGAGAGGAACTAATTTACTTTGGGATCAGTAGTCAAGAGATACAAATGACCTCTGAACAGCTAAATTTCTTGCTAAACAATTCTGGAGATTGTATTCTAGCTGATTCATCCATTGTCCTGGTGTTGGCTGGGATAGAGCTCATTTTCATCTTAGCACCTGGTACACGGCTGTGTTTTGGATTGGGATGAGAATAAAGTTGATAACACAGTGTTTTGGCTGTTGCTGAGCACTGCTTTCCCTAAGTCAAGGACTTCTCAGTGTCTCCTGCTCAGCCAGCGAGGAGCAGCACAAGTGAGGGAGCACAGCCAGGACAGCTGACCAGAACTGGCCAGAGGGATATTCCATACCACAGAGCATCATGCCCAGTACATAAACTGGGGGAAGCTGGCTGAGAGGGGCTGACCACTGCTCAAGGTCAGGATGGGCTTTGCTCAGCAAGTGGCGAGTAGCTGTATTTCTTGGGATTTAGTTATCTATTCTTGTTGTTATTGTTGTCATTGTATGTAAGTTTGCTTCCATTATTAAACTGTTCCTATGTCAACCCACTAGGGTGTTTTTATTTTCTTTCTGATTCTTGATGATCCCCATCTCTCTGGGAGGGGGCAGGCAGTAAATGAGTGTCTGCACGGGGCTTTGTTGCCAGCTGGGGTTAAACCATGACATCCCCAATGCTGAGAGATGCGACTTTGGGCTGAACAGCTCGTTCCTCCTGAGCTAGTTTTGTGGCACTGTGCCATAGCCCCTGTACAGTTTTTTGTTTTTAAGATCACAGTTAATGGGGTCTGATTTCAAAATGGCAATTCTCTGCCAATTTTGGTCTCTACCAAATAGAAACAATTTATAAATAGACCCCTTAGAAAAGTCTGGGACTTAGCATGCATTTTATTCCTCAGGAACTTGCAATTCAGGAATTGAGGGATACCCATTCCCACACAGCTCTAGCCATGCCACATTCTCCTATTGCCTCTCATTTGTCCACAGCATTTCTAAATATTCTGGGAAAAGCACCACCACTGTTTTAAACCAGGAGGTGCTAATTTGTTGTGATCCTAGTAAGCAAGGCACTCAAAGTTTGTACATTATCACCTAAAATGCCTTTTATTACAGCTGATACAACAAAAAGTAGAGCATGGATAATCTTACCTGACGCAAGTGGGACCCCTGAGCTGTACCTCATTCAATCCATGCACATCATCCTGATGGACATCCGTAGGAAGGTTTCCCCACTTTACTGTTTTGAGCTTTGACAGGATTTTCTCAAATCCTACCCATCAATCCTACTACCGAACAAAAAGGATTTTTACACAAGAACGTGCGGCTGCACTTTTAAAGACAAGAAACATGGGGGTATAATTGCCTGACAGCTGTGACCACCAGCAGAGAGAAAGGGAGGGTTTTCCTCCTCACCACTACCAAACGGTAAAGAGGTTCCTTTCGCAGTGTGGGGGCTTTGCCATTCCTGCCCCAAAGTATTACATCAGTCTGTGTATCACACCAGAAGGGAGGTGCTGAGCCCTTGGCTCTAACATCCATGCCCCTGAGCTGTCCCTCTCAGACAAACCAGCATCTGTCTCCTTTAGATTGTAAATAACCTATATTCCACAGAGCCCTGAACAAGAGCCTGTTCCACCACTCTGCCAGCCACATGGTCAGCAGTCAGCCCTGGAGTGCCTGGGGGGACACAGACTCCACCCCAAAACATGGATGGACATCTTCTGACATGGGTTTGCTTAATCTCCACCTAGTTTGGGGAGCATGGACATGCCTTTCAGCTCCTGTCCCTTCTACAGTGCTACTCCCAGACTTCAAAAATATGAGGAGAAGGAAGCTGATGAAGCCCTGCACTTTTGGCACCATAGCAGAAGTACCACAAGGCCTTTTTTATGTTAGAAATTAGGTGACACCGTGTTTTCATGACTCATCCTGACACCAAGATTGTGTTTTCATGCTCTGGGTAGCTTCAAATGAAACCACCATTAAACATTGTTCTGTTGAATTAGAATTCAAGAAAATCTTGGAACTATTCTGCCTGCCATGGTGAAATACCAAACTGTCAATGACAAACAGCAATGGCAAATCCACCACAATATTCCAAAGGGGAGACGTGAAGGAGCAGGATTCTGTCCGCAGCAAATGAACAGAAAGTAATGATGACTGAATACAAAGAACAAAATAAAGAAGATGCTGCAGTGATGATAATCACTTTGTTAACAGAGAACAGCAATGGCAAGGGAAAGTGCTGACAACTGAGCTTAAATTTGAGACTGTAGCTGGAATGGATAACACTCAATTTTTTAAATTAATGCAGCATCCAATTTTTCCACTTAGACCACCAAAGAAATTGGCAGGTTTTTGGAAGGATCTATCTCCTACTGAGACACTTCAATTAAAATGCTGCTTCATTTCCAAAAATATTCCACAGCTCATAGCACCCACTGAAAGAGAACCAAGTGTGTCTCTGAGTAAAATCCAAAGTCAACAAAGACTGAAAATCCAAAGGAATGACAAGACTGAATGAGATACAGGACATATTAAGCTCCTTTGCCTGTTTCTAAATTCAAAGGCTTTTGAATATGGGGTCTTTATAAACCTGTATAAATTTTGAGGAAGAGGCCAAATGCAGACTTTAGATCTCCCAAACAGGGCCAGCAGAGGCTCCCTTGGAGGGTGAAGGGGCTCGGAGATCCCAGGATGTCCCCTGAGGTACCCAGGGAGATGTGAAGGGTCCTTTGTTTTTGAGGTCAGCTGTTATTAAGGTCCCAGTCCATTGGCCGCTCTTAGGAGCAGAGCTCCGCTCATGGTAGAAGGCAGCAGAAGACAGAACCCAGCAGTGGTGGTGAGTTCTTCCTACAGCAACTGCAGCCTCCTTCCCCTCCGAATGCTGACCAAGAAGGAATGTCCCCTAGCGGCTGCTCCAGCCTCCTTTTCCCCAGCCAAATTCTTTGGTATCTCTGCCCCTCCAAGAGAAATCCTGAGACAAGAGGAGTGCAGCCAATGCCCTGTTCCCCTGAGCCTGGCAACTGCTTTTGTCTCTCTTAAGTACCCGGTCATTATTGTCTCCTAGCAATACACATGGGGGAAAATTCCCTGAGAGAAAGAAACAAGAGGAACAACAAACCCCAACATTTGTGTATATGTAACACAGCCCAGGAACAGCAGTACAGATTAGACAATAATCCTGAGATTTCTTAACATTTGCCTTGCAGAGGCCTTCTGCTCAAGAGAAGGGTTTGTGCTAACAGAGATTTGTTCTAAGGCAGGCAGGTTAAAAAAAAAAAAACAACAAACACACAAAGCCTAAAAAAATACATCCAGAACCCCCAAAGGAATAGTTAATAATTAAACAAGAAGTTGAATGTTTAAAGACTGAAATGTTTTTCTTGTGGTCATTCATGTCATATACTGCGGCATCAAGATTCATGCACAGTCCCTGGGCTGCTCCTTGCTTCCTACCCTGCCTCAAATACTGTTATTTCTCCTTCTCTAGTGAGGGTGACAAGCGACAGTCAGAATATCAGCTTCTTAGAGCTATTTCTACATATTTTATACACTGTTTTGAGGGGCAGGCGGTGCTTCTCACAAAATGCCATGCTAAGCTGAAGTGAGCAAAATAAACACCATTTTCCTACACAGTCACAAAAGGATGAACAAAGATGAAGAAAGCGGGAAATAGACACTGTCAGAGAATTATAAAGTAGGGGGAAAAGCCCCAGTGAAAACAAAGGATCTTCTACTTGGAAGTAGAAGAGCTGCTGATTGCCCCTGTGTCACCTTGCACATGAAGTGAGCCCTGAGCAGCTCAGCTAAATCTTGTGTCATTCAGCTGTGAGAGCCACCTGAATGGTCTTGTCCACAGAAACCTGTGCTGCTCTGAAAGGAGAAGATCTTTTGGATGAAAGTACCACATCTGCTGTTCCCGCAGTTATTGTAAAATGCAGGCAAATCCAGTGGGAAGAAATGATGATGTCTAACTCCAGTTCAGAAGGCTGAATGATTTCTTTATTATAACTATGCTATAATACATTAATATACTATATAAAGGAAGATACTAAAACTACAAACCTACTTGTTCTAACTACCATATCTAACTAACTCACAACTTGTGACCTTCTCTCGAGAGTCCAGACACAGTGGATTGGATTGGCCATCAGGCTCAAACAATCCTCACCAGAATCCAATCAAGCAATCACCCCAGGTAAACAATTCTCCAAACACATTCCACATGGGAAAAACAAGGAGCAGAAATAGAAATTGTTTTCTCTTTCTTTCTCTCTGTGCTTCTCTATGAAAAATCCTGAGAGAGAGAGAAATGTGCTTGCCATACGCAGTGCTTGCAGCCATCCTGCCAGAGTGTCACTGTGGTTGTTGACAGGCTGCTTTATGGCTCCTTCACATGCTTTGTGCCTTTCCCCAAGCCACAAAGTGATACACACTCAGTAAGGAAGCAGAAGAAGTGATAAGAGGAAACTAACATGGTGACACAATCCAGTAATGAAGTCAAATTCTTCTCTACCCACTCCTTTCCAGGACACTTCCACATCCCAAGTTACCATTGGAACAGCTGAGTAAGGTCGGATTCCTTCAGTGTGCCAAGTATTTTTGCCAAACCCCATCCAAAAGTCACTTTCACTTTCCTCTTATGTCACAAGACACATTTCCATGTATTAAAAATATATATATACCTAACTTTCTGCAGGCAAATGTGGTGCTCATTAACATCAGCTACAGACTCTCAGATTGAGTAAAGCCACTGGGCCAGGTGGTGGGAATACTGAGCAAAAATATACATGGTTGTAATCAATGTGTACCTGCACCATCTGTTTGCTTGTTTTCCCAGAAAATCACAAGTCTGATGCTTTGTCCCACTGCACTGCCTAATTTGTATTAGCAAACTTTGGAAAACTCCAGCTGTGCTTTTAGTCAAAGCTTAGGTTAAGATTAATTACTTCACTCAGAGTCCAATTTATTTAGCAATTAGGAAAAATTAGACAGTAGCTGAGTTTGCTGTTTTGAAATGAAGGGCCTGAGTCCTCAGGTCTACTCCCAGGCTAAATGCTGAGTTTAGAACTCAATGATTTCAAAGTCTCCAAGCAAGTACTTTACACTGCAATTGTTTTTGCATCATTCAGCCTCCAAATAACCTCCCTATTCAACCTGTGAGCATACTAATGATCAAAATATTGATCAGCAATGATCAAAAATAATGATCAACAAATAAACAGAAATGTGAATCTTTGTTGTGGTTTGATGCTGGCCAAATTCCAGGCACCCACGAAAATCGCTCACTCACCCTCCCCTGCCTCAGCTGGGTAGAGGAAAGAGAAAAGTTTAATGAAGGCTTCATGAATTGAGATAAGGACTGGGAGAAAACACTCCATGGGCAAAACAGGATCAGCCTAGGGGTACAAAGTGAAGTTATTGCTAACAAAGTCAGAGGAAGATAATGAGAAGCAAAATAAGCCCTTAAAAACACCTTTTCTTTCCCCAACCCCTGACTCCTTCCCACTGACAATGCAGGGAGAAAGGGCAGTTTGTCAGTTTGTCACCCAAGATTTTCTCCTGCTGCTCCAGGAGAGGAGTCCTTCCCCTGGGAGGCCATGGGGTCCCTCCCACAGGAGACAGATCTCCACGAACCTCTCTGATATGGGCCCAATCTCACAAGAAGCAGTCCTCCCAAAACTGCTGCGACGTGGGTCTCTTTCCACAGGGTGCAGTCCTCCAAGGACAGGCTGCTCCAGCCTGGAAGCAGGGCCCTCTCTCTCCACTGGTTCTCCCACTGGATCACAGCCTCCTCCAGGCACCCACCTACTCTGGCATGGGCACCTCCTCCATGGGCTGTGGGTCCCTGTGGACCCCCATGGGCTGTGGGAGGATCTCTGCATCCCCCATGGATCCCCATGGGCTGTGGGTGGATCTCTGCATCCCCCATGGATCCCCATGGGCTGTGGGTGGATCTCTGCATCCCCCATGAATCCTCACAGGCTGCAGGGGCACAGCTGCCTCACCATGGCCTTCACCATGCTTCACCATGGTCTCACCACAGCCTGCAGAGGAATCTTGGCTCTGGCACCTGGAGCACCTCCTGCCCTTCTTCTCCACTGACCTTGGTGTCTCCATGTTGTTTCCCTCACATATTCTCAGAGGAAGCTCCTCCTCTTCTCTGGCTAGGAAAAAAAAAAAAAAAACACCTGTGTCCCCCATTGCTTTGATTTTCTTCTTAAATCTGTTATCACAGAGCCATTACCATCATCTCTATTGGGCTCAGCCTTGGCCAGCAGCATGTCCATCTTCAGAGCCATCAGGGATTGGCTCTGCCAGACATGGTGGAAGCTTCCAGCAGCTTCTCACAGAAGCCACCTCTGTTTGACCCCCCGCCACCAAAAACCAGGCCGTACAAAACCAACACAGTATTTTCCATAACAGTTTTCGGTAGCAACTTTTCTTTCTCAGCCTGAATGTGTCGCACTGGTAACACTGCTCCCAGGAAATGCTTTGTGATGCTGTGTTGAATGTTGTGACACCACTGGGGAATCATCAATTAATGTTATTAAGGAGAAGCCTTGTCCTCTGCAGAAACCGTGCACCTGAATCATGTGCATACACTTGCTGCATGTACCCCATGGCTTTAGAGCCCTTAGACTACCACAGTAGCCCTTGCTGCAGGGGTCAGGGTGCTGGGACAGTCTTTGAGGCTCTGGACCCACCCCCTGAACTTCCACTCTGCCCAAGGACAGTTCCCAGCACCACTGGTTTTGTTCTCTATTCAGTGACTCCCAGTCAACAGCTACAAAGCACTGCCTTGTAAATGCATGGAAATCACATTGTTTCACAAGGCCACTGGTGTTCTCTGAGAAACAGCTGGACACATACAGCACCATTCCCTGGAGCACAGGAGATGAACTACTGCTGTACAGAAGCTCTCACTGAGCACGCAGCGCACATCTGCAGCTACCGAGGTTCTGATGCCAGCTTGCCTTCAGTCAATGGGGAGAGACAGTTCTGCAGCAGATGAGGTTTTGGCCTAAAGGAATATAAATATCTGGATATCATATTGCTTGATTAGCTCACTAGATAACTTCATGTGAGACAGCTGAACAAAGTCTTAAAGAGATCACAAACATTCTGAATGCAAAGCTCCCTTTAGAGCATGGGCTTGTCTTCAGGGGCATTTAAGGTTTATGTGGCCCATTTTAGGGATCATTTTAACATGTCTCTGATGTACACAGTTTCCTTTGCCTCTCTCTCCGTATTTACTTTATTTACATTTTTTGACAGAATTTAACAGGTGGACTGGATCTGATTTCCTCATTGTTCATCTGGTTGCACCCTTTCAAGACATTAAAAATCCCTTAGTGTATTTTCAAGTATTAAACTGGCTGTTCAAAACAAAGCCAAGCAAAGTATTTGTTGTGAAATTCTTAATTCTCTCTGCTATCTGCAGACACTGGGGACTTCCCAATCTTCTTCAAGTTTTCTGGAAGGAATGCCACAGTAGTGGCTCTTTTACCCCAGCCATATTTTACATTCACAGGTTTCTTTCCTTACCTTCTTTTTCCAGAGCTAAGTGCCCACCAGCTCACAAGAGCCCAGCCTTGTGCATGTGCATCAGGGACACACAGTCTAAGTTTTCTGCAACCCACCTACGCCCTTCATGACCTTTGAGAGCCTGTGATGGTCTCCTCTGCTGGGGACTATGTAATGTGTCCCACTATGCACCTTGGAAAACGTCAGCTAAGTGAGTAAGTCTGGAGGTGAAGAAGACAGGTGATGTGCCACACGTTTCCTTTCCTTCTGGAGAACTGGAAAGCAAAAGAACTGCTCCCTCAGTTGTGAGGGCTTTAGAGCAATGAGAAGGCAGCCTTAGCAAAGGACACCAAGTCTTTAAGGATTCACTGCCACTTTTCTGCTCTGACTAATTCCCTGAGAAGGCAAGGAAAGCTGTCAGGGGTCCTCTGATTTACGGCTATTCACTGTGTGTCCCTCCTGCTGGAGCTACTGCAGCTGCACTCCAAAAGACAATAGCCAGAGAGAGACACACAGAGAAAGGTTCCCGGGAAAACACATCACCCTCCTTCCTCCCCCTCCTTTCCAGTGTATTTTGCTTCTGTGGCACATCAGGTGCAGGCTGCTGCTGCCCAGCACAGGCAAAACCCAAAGAGCGAGGGCAGACCGGGGTTTATGTGTTCCATGCTCAGGCTTGCTAACAAAGCCACCCTGCCAATTCCACGCATTCAGGGCGTTTAAGGCAGAGGAACCCCAAAAGGGCTGTGGTCTATTGTCTCCAGATCGTGCTGCCTCTTTAAAATCAGAAATGCACGGACAGCTTCAAGGTGCCTCCCACTGAGCAAAGGCTTTAGATGCAGGCACAGAGGCAGAGGAGCCATCCTCCCCTGAGCACAGGGCTAACCTAATGGGAGAGAAAGCAGCGCTCAGCGGAGTCCTTGGCTACTTCCAGTGATCCTTTCTCTCCTCCTGTAACAGCAGCACGTGCAGAGGAGAAACCTGGCGGCTCTCCACAGGGTGCCTGAGACCTCCAAGAAGATGAGCGCAACTGCAGGTACCCTTTGCTGATAGTGCTCTGTCAGTTTGTAGATGGTTGTGTTGTCTGTATTTATTTTGCAGCTCTTTTGGTATTCCACAGCAGTGGAATCTGACACAGATACTGCCCCTTGCTTTGGCCAACAGATTTTGCATCCAAGTGTTTATTTAGCACTTCTCTTAAATGAATGTTTACCTTTCCAGGCAGCTGTGCAGGTGTCTCCTTGAAGCAGTCTCTTGTCAGAACTGTTTCATTTCAGGCTTTAGCTTTCTGTCATTCTGTTCTGCAATGCCCAGTTTAAAAAACAACGTGGTGACCAAAGTTGTAAAAGAGAGTTTCTGACAGGTATTTAAGTGTCAGTACATCAGGGTCTGAGGGTGGTTCCAGGGAAAGAAGGGAGCAGATTACCCTTTGTACCCGTGACTGCTATTGTTCAGTGGCGTTTGACACCCCGAGGACTTACTGCTTCAGGGCAGAAAAAGCCGTAATGCTCCCTGATCTTCTGTTCGGATGAGGTGAGACTGTCCTGACAGCTAGGAGTCTGGTGTGAAGATTCCTAGATGGACCATGGGAAGATACAAGAAGATGCCCTCTCAACATTTTGATACAGGGAGGCAAAAATAAGGAGTAGATGAAATGGCTTTTCCCCCTCTGTGTGGGAAAAAAATTATTATTTTTTTTAATATTTGGTACAACTGGCATTACAAAGAGGGGGGCCTCTTCCTCCCCAGCATCAAAAATGCAAGGCACTCTGTCTTGCTTACAGAAGATTTTCTCTTTCACCTTTCACTCTCTGTGGAAACACTTTCCCTGTGAATGGCAGATTTGCCTTCACAGCTAAGCTCTACAAGTTGGTTCATGGGACAAAATTCTTGTCTCTGCAAATTGGCAGACTTCACCTGTTTGACAGAAGTGATAATGGATTATACTGGCAGAAAAATTTTGTCCTTGACTCAATTAATGGCTGCCAAAAGTGAAGTGCTGGATTTAGTATTTTCTTGGTCTTTGCAACTCTTACTTCATTAAGAAATGTATTTAGAAGCAAGAACATCAGTTCTCTTTTCATTCTCCTCTACCACATCGCTCTGAAATAACCGGAATAAAGCATAAACTTTGTCCAAAAGGCACATCAAATGCTTTACAGCACACTGAGTTGTCATTTTAGTGTCTTTTACCTTGCACAACGATGACAGCATCATGGGCTTGCAGGCTGGTAGAGTTTTAAACTAGGTTTTACATTCCTCCTAGGCTGTCATTTCACTGCCTGGTGAAAATTTCATTGTTAGTAAATAGAACTGCTGCTGTAACAAACAGTGCATGAAGCAACTAGAAGCATTTATTTTGTGAGAACAGAAGCATCCCTTCACAGGGTATTTCCTCCTTCTGTGCACATGCAGCAACAGATCTGTGGGGCAATCAGGTGGCTATTGCTTTCCTTCAGGATCAGTACTTTTGCTGCCATTTCCTTTCAGGAAACATTTTCCTCTTTTTGTTCCCACAGAAGGAGAAAAGTGAGGCTGTTGTCCTATAATCTTCTGGGGACAAAGACAAGGTTACTCACTGCTCAAAAGGAAGCTTTGGATGAGGTCTCTCGCCTGCCACTCTTGTGCCCTGCCACGCTGGGCTAACACAACACCGAGGGCCAGCCAAGCTGCACATGCCAAAAGAAGACAGACACGGCCATGGAGCAAACTGAACGCGACCTAAATGCTACCGCCCACCTCAGCTTTGCTGCAATCTACAACATCCGTGATGGGGATTTCGCCTCGTTGAGAAACTTCTCTTTCAATTTCACTTACAGTGATTATGACTTGCCACTGGACAGTGAAGATGACATGACCAAAACCCGCACCTTCTTCACAGCCAAGATTGTGATCGGGGTTGCTCTGGCTGGCATCATGCTGGTCTGTGGCATTGGCAACTTCATCTTCATTGCTGCTCTGGCCCGCTACAAGAAGCTGCGAAACCTCACCAACCTGCTGATTGCCAACCTGGCCATCTCAGACTTCATCGTGGCCATCGTGTGCTGCCCCTTTGAGATGGACTACTACGTGGTGCAGCAGCTGTCCTGGGAGCACGGCCACATCCTCTGTGCCTCAGTCAACTACCTACGAACTGTCTCCCTCTACGTTTCCACCAATGCTCTCCTGGCTATAGCTGTTGACAGGTAAGTGGGATGCTATGACTGCACAAAGATGTAGCCACAGCTTCCGAGGTTCTAAACCATGTCCTCAAGTGCCACATCCACATTTTTTGTGAACTGTTCCCTGGGCAGCATGTTTTGATGCCTAACCACTCTTTCAGTGAAGGATTTTTTTCCAAGTGTGCAGCAGCCCTGAGAGACTGCCTGCCTTTTACTCCAGGAATTTTAACAATTTAATTTAATTGTATCCTTTCTCAAGACTCTTTTCTCAGTCTTGTGCACCACTGACTCTGACAGACCAAGGCACTGAGCATCAGTCTGATGCTGGCATAAATCTGACATGACTGACTCACAGAAAGCCAGAGACTCGCTCAGTAAACTCTTTACAGAAAGGCCATCATCACAAGACCTCTTTCATGTACAAACACAATACACATCTCTGTAAACCCTTTGCACACACATATGTGATTCCCACCCTTCTTTCCTCCTCTTTCCCCCAATTTCTCTCATGTGCCATTTCCAACTTTAGTGTAGCATGGCAGTTTTCAGTCCCTGACACAAAAATCAGCTCAGGAGTAGTGAGCCCTGCTGAGGGCAGGGCTCAGATACAGCTTGTATCTGTTCCTGATGTGAATGGAAGTCTGTGAAGACACTCTGGAGAAGCTCAGAGATGTTTTCCCTGGTGTGGGCAAGGGGACAATAAGCTCCTACAAAACAAATCCTTAACAAACATCTAACAGAATAGGCTTTCAACAGCAGCTGAGGACTCAGGGTAAAGCTTCTAAACCTACCATGTATACATTACCATTTTCTATCAGTTTTTCAGCTTCTACAAGGTTTTCTTGGAAAGCTCTGCCAGTGCATCCCAGGCTGATGAAGTAATGGGTCATGGTGTCCTTATGTCTGCTAAGAAATCAGATTTATAGCATATCTTCCCACACATCTTTAAAAACAAGCCTGATTAACACGATTAATCACTGAAGCTTGTTATAAGAACACACTGTTTTGGTTTCATTGCTTTTATTTTTTCTTTTTCTTTTTTTTTTATTTGCAAGCTATTGGTTTGGTAAACAGAGAGAAACCCCACTGTTTAACAATCACCTATTCCATGTTAGTTATGTCATGTGGATTGTTGACTTCTGTCTCTAAAAGGAACAGGCTGCTAACAAAAGTCTTCCCATGTTTAGGTCATTTAAAAGGAATCAACCATGCAAACTAAGTCTGTCCCACTGAGGACTTTCTTTAGAGGGGGCTCTTTTTTTTCTTCATCCATGTCTATTCACATGAAAAAATAGGAATTTCACATTTTTAAGGCCACACCTACACTAGAAAAAATACAACATCTGAAGAGGAAGAACACGTGGTAAGGGTCTAAGTCCGCACTGCAAATATTTAGCTGGGTCCCCTGGACCAAACACCCATGGGCTTTTGGTGTGTTTTATGTACACTTTTGGAGCACATCTTCCAGGATAGTTTCACCTGAATTCAGTTTGTGAACTGCAGAACCATTCCATGGTAACAGCCCAAGTGTGGTAAGCAATGACAATCAGGAAATCCACCACAAAAGCTTCCTCTGGACTCTGTTGGACAGATTGATCCCATCCAGCCAAATGTTCTGCTGAGCAGATATGCACATTTATGAATACATACACATACATTATGCCACAACTTACTTCCCCAGGACCTGATCTAAAAATGTTAACCTTCTGCTCCACAATGAGGCTGACTCATTTTGCTGTCCCCTGACATTTACCCTGCACTATTTAAGAACCATGAACGATTTATCTGCTTCCAAGAACTGGCTGATGAAAAGTGCTGCTGACTTTCCATTTTACTTTAGAATAAATATATCTTATGGATGCTATTCTATGTATTGAATATATACAGATGGAATAGACTCCAAAGGAATGAGAAACTCCACTTTTTGAAACAATACTTTGGGTAAAATACGGTTGTACTGGGATGTCTGATAAAAATCTCCTCCTAGCAGGAATACTACAACCTTGCAGCTTTACAGTCCTAAGCAGTGCAAATATCTAAGTCAAGTTTTCTGCTTTGCCATATTATTTAATACTGTATATTTAAGATGAATAAGCAATAGTCACCTCCAGAATACACACAAAAAGGGTTTGCGTGGGCAGAAAATAGATACACATTCTATTCTGTTGGTGGCTTAAACTCATGTTCCCCTGTAACCAGACATTAGCATCACCTGCAGGTCTTTGCAGCCCATGGAATAACCAGAGAAATAAGAAAAACACCGTGATGGATATATTCACCTCTTTGTAAAAAGAGCTATTTAAGTAGCTCTCTGCCTAGGGAAAGTATTTTCCTGATTCTGCATGTTTGTCTTTTCTTCCCTGAACCTGACTAGATACGCAATACTGCATTTTTCAAACTCTTGCTCCTGTTTAAAAGGAAAAGTTGTGATACAAAATTGTAACTCAGCTCCAGGCTGCTACTTCACAACATCTTCTTACAGATGATTATGTCCTTACAGACGAGTATGTTCAGGCTGTCCCCTCAGGAATGACAGCAATTTCCTCCTGCCCAATTCTGTTTGCTTGTATTTTGAAGTGTGTTCTGACCAACAGTGTTTTCAGACTTAATTTTGAATATATTTTTCTGTTCTAGGTATTTGGCCATTGTCCACCCACTGAAACCACGCATGAATTATCAAACAGCAACCTTCCTCATTGCCTTGATCTGGGTCATCTCCATACTTGTAGCTATTCCATCTGCATACTTTGCTACTGAAACTGTGTTGTTTATAGTGAAAAACCAGAAGAAATTTTTCTGTGGCCAAATTTGGCCAGTTGACCAGCAGATGTACTATAAATCATATTTTCTCTTCATCTTTGGCATTGAATTTGTAGCACCTGTGATTACAATGACCTTGTGCTACGCCAGGATCTCTCAGGAGCTTTGGTTTAAAACTGTCCCAGGATTTCAGACGGAACAAATCAGAAAGAGGCTTCAGTGCAGAAGGAAAACTGTCATGGTACTAATGTGCATTCTGACTGCCTATGTTCTCTGCTGGGCACCTTTCTATGGCTTCACAATTGTCCGAGACTTCTTCCCCACGCTCTTGGTGAAAGAGAAGCATTATCTTACTGCCTTTTACATAGTCAGGTGCATCGCCATGAGTAACAGCATGATAAACACCATGTGTTTCGTAACCGTGAAAAACAACACCATGAAGTACTTCAAGAAGATCATGCTGCTCAGATGGAGGTCAACGTATAAGGGAAGCAAATCTAGCACAGATTTGGACCTGAGAACAAGTGCAATGCCAATCACAGAGGAAGTAGACTGCATAAAACTACAATAAATTTTCTGAGGGTCTCATCTCACCTTTTTTGGAGAGGAGCTACAGAGGAAATAATACCTTCTCAGAAGCTTCTTCCTTGTCTGTGGGAATACCCACCACTGGCGAGAGCCCTCAAAAAAGCAGCCTACTTTGCATTCCCACCAGAACTCTTCTCACTGGACTGTTGGATAATCCTTAAGCTTGAACAGATGCTGTGCTTCAGTTCATACATCTGTCAATTTGGGATGTAGACACTAATTTTATAGTTGTTTAATAAGAACAAAGACGTCTATGAATGCATTCAAGCATACTACAATGATGGAAAAGTTGAGTGCAGACCCCAGCAGTGATGCTTGTTTCTTAACAGAAACCTCTTAACCCATTTGAGCTTATGACTTGTACCTTTAAGCTATTTGGTGTCCTTTTCTTTCCGCTCAGAAGAGAAAGGGTGCCAAAAAAGCCCATTTTGCTTCCTGCCACTCTTTAACCTCTCAGTTTATCCTTCCTCTTGAAGTCTACAGACCACCAGCTTTCTATTGTCATTGGACAATATGCACAGCATGCTCTTATGAAAGGCACATGCTCTGAAAGCTAAAATCTGCTTCAGTCAAGTGAAAACCTCAAGTCTCTTCCTGTTACACCTTGTTTAAGAATGCTTTATCAATATTCCACTCTTTAGTTTTATGGAGAGTGTTACTCTGTTATGTATTTGGAAATGCCACAGATACATATGAAAAGGATCTACTCCCTCACCTCCAGGCACGTTGTGGCAAGCTTCTGCTGCCTTGAGATGCTGAGCTCCTCACAGAATCAATCACAAAATTGTAGAACTTGCAAATAACATCTCCACATTGTCTAGTCCATCCCTCTGCACACACTAGCCAGGACTGTGTCCAGCTAGGCTTTGACTGACTCCAGGGAATGCTGACAGTCTCCCTGGTCAGTGTTCAACAGCTCTCACTCAGTGAAAAACTGTTTTCTTACATTCAGATGGAGTTTCATGTGTTTTACCTTGCTTGTCAGTGGGATCCATACAAATCTACAGCATGGTGGTGGGAAAAATCCAACCAGACATCTTACCAAGTCTGTGTGCACCTTCACGATAAAGGATAAGCAATGCCAAAATACCAAGGAGATCCCAAGATGATCCATCCATCTTTCTGGGAGCAAGGCTTAGGCTTCAGCGAGCCAGCCTCTGGTTGAGTTGATAAGCTTATTGTCTGCTCAGATATGACACAACAACTCTAGATGAATTCTGCTTTTCCTTCCACAGTGCTTCTTTTACTGTTCTGATTTAGTGCAGCTCCACTTTGGATGTTTCTTAAGTGGTAATTGTGACAAAGCAGGTGACAGTAACAGTAATACCTACTCATTTCAACTACACATAAGATGTCATGGACTTCTGTGTATGGAAATAAAATATTTTCTGTTGTGATGACAAATGCTTCCTGTTTTAAAGTATGTGGTTATGCCTACTTTTGGAGTAAATGGTTTTGGTAAATAACTTGTCTATTTGTGAATTTAAAGTGAGCAGCAAATCCTGCAAATAAAACATAGCCTCAGTATAATTCTGAATTATTTTTTGTCTTTTTCTCCTAGCCATCACTTTCTTACCCAACTGAGTAATGTGAATGATCCCATTGCTGCTGAAGAAAAAATGACCAATTAAATTTAAGGGCAAAAGGATATTCAAATCCATTAAAATGCTCAAAGCCTCCCATCATTAGCTGCTCTTAAATATATGTTGAAGAGTATTTCATAATTTGCTGTTAGGCAAAACAATGACTGAAATCATCCTTCAAAATGTCAGTTTTGAACAGGGGTAAGTACTAAATCTGTTTGTTTTCCAGCCTGCCACAGAAATTTAAAGGACCAGAGAGATGAAATATTTCACTATCAAAATCTTATGGTTCCTTCTGAAACCTGCCCTAGTTGTAAGGGATTAGCTAGCCTGTTATTAGAGCGTGTGATACTCCTTCCACTTGTTTTTCCTACATGGTTTTGGTGCAACAAAGTCAACAGACAATTTCCACACCAGGGAAATCCATCTAAGGCCGAGTTTATAAAAAAACCCAACTTCCACCAAGAAATACAGTACTAAGCAAAATCTGGGGCAGAGAATTGCTTTAAAACTCTGGAAATCACTCTGAGAGCTCCAAGAGAGCTTTTGTGGACTGGCCTAACCACTGTTCTCATCCCTGTGCCTGCAAAGGGTATTAAAGCAGCATCCTCCACAGCCCCTGCTGAGGGTTGAGGTTTTGGGACTGCTCTATTTTGACATTTTGAGGTCCTCCAAGCAGCAAAGCAGTGTTGCTGCCTGAACCTCTGGATAGGGCAGGAGAAGTCATGCTTTGCCTTCTGCATTTGTTGTGAGCTGCATCCACAGAGAGGGACTCCTACTGAGGAAGGGTGACAGTTCTGTTCCCTGATCCAAGCACGAAGCAGTCACATTAGCCTGTGTCAGCACCAACTCCAAACAGCCCAAAACAGGGCACTTTCAGAGACAGGATTTACTTCCAAACTGAGCTCCAGCAAGCAGAGGCCCGGGGCCAAAAGTCACTTAAAAACTATTGTGAATACTCCTGAAGTGTGCAGGCAGTGGGAACAGGCTGTGACCCACGTGGCTCCCTCAGGCAGGGCAGGGTCTGAGGGAGAGGACCAGACCCCACATTCCCTAGGGCTTATGTGAGCTGTGCAGGGAAGAAAAGAACAAAAAGGCTTTTTTGTACCTTCACAACTTACTAAAGGACAACATTTAGAGAGGGAATTGAATATGGACTGCACCTACCTGGAGCTCTGCTTGTAAACAGAGAAAGACAAGCATAAGCTGGGAAGAAGGCAGCACTTGTTTCAGAGGAGAAATTTGTGCCTTTCCAGCACAACTCCTGTCTACTGGAAGGCAGGAAAAACTCCTCTGAGCAAGACCTCCGTGGCCACCAGCTGCCTACTATAAACTCTAGGAGAACAGCTGCAATAAGGGCACCATCAGGCAAGAACTGTGGCATGTGTCATGGATGAGGAGTAGGTGGGACCTGAGAGCCCTTGGCAGTGTTTAGATCACCACACAGTGAATCAACCAGATGATACCATGTCTCGGTTGTGGCTAGCTCAAATATTTGGTGCCAAATGCAAAACTGTGGTGCTACCACACCAGATCACTGCTCAGTTGTCCTCCTGCAGCACAGCTCCAAAACCATAGCCTCAATTCCTTCAACTGCAGCTTCTCCAGGGATAACTTGAGAGTAAAATCCAGTCTCTGCTCCTTCACGCTGAAAAACATAAACCCAGGTGCACCTGGAAGCTAAAACAGTGACCTGAAATGGCTAAGAGCATTAGGAGAAGAAAAAGCAGCTATTCTCAGCAACAGGCACTGAGAAAACAAAGGCTGTGTCATTAAAGCAATTGTCCCTCTACAAAAGGGGGATGACCTGCAAGATCCCAGGACAGAGTACATCAAAGTAGCCAGCACAGAAAATTTCCCTGGAGACTGACTCATTCAGGAGCTAAGACTTTGCTGTAATTCTTCTTCTTTGAGCCTTTCCTGTGGCAACAGCACCCTCCAGCTGCTGCCTCTGCAGCACAGTGTCACCACAAACTGCATCAGCTCACATCGAACACCGTGGGAATGGCGTCAAGCTGGTATTCCCAGGATTCCTATGGCTCCAACAAGTAACAGATGCTTCAGCTTATGATAGTTGGCTACCCAGGCACTTATCCAATGCTTGTAATGCCTGCATGCTCCCTCTCTCTGTGTTGGAAGGGCTGTGACAGACACTGGGTGCTTGGGCTGTCCCCTTTCTAAATACTCTGTACCACCTGTGCAGGAAAACACACACCATTGAGCAGAAAAAAGCAGAATTGAGGCAAGATAGACACTTGTCCCTCAGACTCACAGAGATCTTGCTCTCTCATACACTCTGTTAGGATCCTGTCCTAGGCTGCACTGTAACCCACATTGCCAGGATAAGCCCTAACTCACAGACTCAATTATGTTGGAAAAGACTTTTGAGATCCTTGAGTCCAGCCTTTGGCCAAACACCACCCTATCAACCAGACCATGGCACTGAGTGCCAGTCTTTCCTGAAACACCTCCAGACACAGTGACTCCACCACCTCCATTCCAATATCTAACCCTTTTTGTGAAGGAAATTCCTCCTAATGTCCAACCAGAACCTCCCTGGTGCAGCTTAAGACTATGTCCTCTTGTCCTGTTTCCTGGGAGAAGAGACTAACTCCCACCTGGCTACAACCTCCTTTCAGGTAGTTGTAGAGACTGCTAACGTCACCCCTGAGCCCCATCTTCTCCAGGAGAAACACACCCAACTCCCTCAGCTGTTCCTCGAAATCACTAGCAAGGCAGGAATTCCTGCAGCTTCAAAAGTGACCTTTGTAACACCAGCCAGAACAAAAGAGTGTGGAACAAATCCCAGTATAAAAATCACCAAATAATCATGGTCACTCTCACCTCACCCTCCCTGTGTGCAGCACAAATCCCATGGCAGCTTTTCCCCAATGCCAGATGCCACCACAAGGCCCTGACACGGCACTGTGCCTAAGAGGCAGACAGGAATCCCTTCACCCTGAGTGAATTCGCCTCGTAGGAATGCCCTCCCTTTTGGCAGAGGGAAGGGCACCTGAAAGGAACCAATTTGGCTTTTCTTTATGTCTCAACATACGTTATATACAGGTTGAAAAATTACTATAGGGGCTGTTAGACATGCTGGGAGCCTTAACATGGACCACGTGATAAGGAGGCAGAAATGTAGGAGTCAGGAAAATTAATCCACGATGTCAGAAGTTTATGTCTTTATGGTGGGATGCCCCTGTGTCCTGGCAGTAACACTGTCCCTGTCTTTTCTTTCTCCCTCCGTCTCTCTCCCTCTCTGCTCTCTTTTCTATCCCCCTCTAGGTGGGCCCATATCCTTTCTTTATCAAGGAACAGTTCTCAGATATAATATTGCCACACTGGCGCTTTATTTTCAACCGAGAAATCTGTCAAAGAGAATGCTTCCCCTTTCAGCAGAATCTGTAAGGACCAAGATGACCCTCCAAGAATGGAAGTTTCCAAGTGTCAAGGGGGTGTGTGTAATGAGGTTTTTTGAGGTAGAAACGGGCAGCAGCTGAGGTCCACAAGGTTCACCCCCAGTGCCCAGCCTCTGAACCGCTGGGACCTGAGGCTGCATAGCCCCATCTTGCATCCCACAGCCTGGAGCACACCTCTCCTGTGCCCCAGAGGAAAGCAACTTCTCCCTCTGCCAACACCTCGGCATGAGGCCGGCTTCCCCTCCTCCTCTTCCTCCAGAGAGCGCCGCTCCAGCCTGCGGCAGCTGCATGCACCTGCTTGTGGAGGTGCCTCCTGGGCAGGACTGAGACAGTTCCTCTGGGACACAGCCCAGCTCAAGCCAGGTCTGTGCTCTCTTGCCTCCTGGCCATGAGGGCAGCTTCCCCTGAGGCCAGCAGCTTCCTTCACAGGGCAACTTCCCTGCCCAAGATGGCCCCAGCATGATGGGAGCAGGAGATCTCAGGGCTGCTGAGAGCTGAGCCTGCACACAGCTCAACACAGCATTGGCAAGGCCCAGAGAATGCTTGGTTTGATTCCCCCTTGGCAGTTTTTCCTGTAAGAGGAGCCTCTTCACAACAAGACAAGCACACAAGCTCAGTCAAAAACCAGGGCATTGGAGCTGTAGAGGGCACATCCACAAAGTCCTCCTGAAAAGTCCATAAAACCACCTGGTGTCTATTTGGATGCCTACTTGAAGCCATACTAGAATGCTTCTCCTGCTGAACTTCAGGACTTTGACCAAAAAAGGTGCCAAATTCACAGGGCTCCAGTCATCTGTCCCAAAATATAGCAAAACCTTTTAACTTGCTTTCCAGGAAGCTCAGGGGAGTGATGAACACACTGAAGGCAAGATCTTTCAACAACGTCTTTAGAAATCAAGAGACACAGTTACATGCTCTTCCCACTGTATGTTACAAGTTCAATTGTGCAAAAATACAGTCATCAAGACTTTGCTGAGAATTGGACACAGTTCCAGTGATGTACACAGAAGAAGTACTGTTGTAATTAAAGCAAATAACACTTGTTGTTGAGCCCATCAAGTGGCTCAATACACTGAGATCCTGTCTCAAGTGATTTAGACAACCTGTATTTAACTACTGTACCTCAAGAGAACCAACAAAACAACACCTGGGAAAGATGGAAGCAGAATAATGAAGTTTAAAACTGCACTAACTCAACAATAAAAATGGCTTAGGCTTTCCTATCAATATTTCTTTCAAGCACAGGAAGATGGGAGTTTTAACAACCTTTAAAATTGTATTTCAAAATATGAGATACCAATGGTGTTGCAAAAAAAAAAAAAGAGAAAAAAAATTTCAGAGCTCTATCCTCTGGGTCCATGACTTAATAAAACAAACACCACGCCAGCCCCAAAATAATACATATGGATAAGAAAGGCATTGCAGAATCCCCTCACCCCCATTATTATCTTCCTGTAGTGCCTACATCATGGACAAAAAAATTCTCAAACAATTCCTCTCCTTCGTGCAACCATTTTTTAACACAACCACACTGGACATTTATAAGGCTGTTCTCAGCAGCTATTTTTTGATCCTAATAAATCTACATGTTTCTTGTACAAGTGTGTCAACATCTTAGTCATCCTTTTCTTCTGAACTTGGTTCCCAGTCCGAATCTTCATCAGTAGGTTCGCACTCCTCCTCCTCCTCCTCGTCTATAAAGCAGTCATTGAGGTCATATTCATTGGCTTCACCATCATTGGCACTGTCTTTCTTCACAGCCCTTTTTCCTGTAGGGACAAAATGTCATGTATTCATGATTAATAAATGTAGAGCTCAAGATCCCTCCCAGAGTCCACAGAGTAAAGCATCTCTCCTCAAAAGAAAGAAACACCTAAACAGCACATCCATCCTCCAGTTAAGCCTCTAGCTATTGCTAGATGGCTATGCTGACCCTAAATTTTCTGCCTCCATCCACCCATCCATCCATCCATCCATCCATCCATCCATCCATCCATCCATCCATCCATCCTTTATATTCATAGTCTTTGTAAGCTAATAGCTTCACATGAGAAGGAAATCTAGATCACTCACCTCCTATGTTCTCCACTTGCCTTCATGCTGGATAGTCTCTGTTTCCCTTCTGAAAGTCATTTCCTTCAGAAATGCATTTTGGTAGATGTGTTTCAGCCTTTCTCTCAACATCTGTGACACCTCTTTTCTTAAATGTCCAAAATTCCTAACTAGCCATGGCCTGTTAATATTCCAATCATGTCTTATTCTATCTTTAAGTCACATCTCTGAGTAAAGTCATGTTCATTCCTCTGCCTCCCACCTTCCCAGTTTTGCACTCTTACCTCATCTAGAAATAACCATGCAGTGATATCGGTCTAGCTAATTTATCTGTTGAGCAGTTATCACCAGCTTTCATGTGAAACTATGAATATTTTTTTTTTCTTTAGCTACAGCCACAGCCCAAATCCTAACTCTTTAAATTAACCATAAGCAATTCTCAGCAAACTCTTTAAACCTCAGGTCAGAGCTCCAGGCACAAATACCACCACCAGTACCTCATGTAGCCAGACTACAGCCTCTTTCAGTCACACTTTTCTGTGAGTGGGAATGCTCCTGTTCCAGAATTACCTTCCTTTTTATGCTTGCTGGCTTATTGTTGAACAGACTTCAGAGGAAAGTAATCATGCCATAACTGGGAGGGCACATTCATTTCAGGATGTTTCCTCCCAATTTGTCTCAAACCAAGACACATAACCAGCAGAATTTCTTAGCAGAATCATAGACTATAGTGATTAATTATGCAGAATTAATTATGCCTTGGAGAGGAAGGGTCAAAATGAAGATGCTGAATAAAGTAAGAACAAAATCCCCCTTCTCAGACTAAAGTTATGAGAATAATAAGCCCAAGAGCTGCTTATCAAAGAGAAGCCCTTTGCCACTTTCACAGAACTGTGAGTGGTATTTTACAACAGAAGCAGGAATGCTGGCAAAATACTGATAACTTTCATTTCCTTCTTACAAATGTAAGAAGTACATACTGTGTTCTCCCTCCCCATATATCAGTGCTTTGATTTTAGCAGTGAGTGATGCACTTCCTCTTATGCCTTTCCTCTCCACTTCTTTCTGCTGTAGTTTAATTCAGCCCTTCAGCCCCCAAAGCTGATGATTAAGCTCAATTCTGCCTTTTCTCTAGTAGCCTATCTATAAAGATGACCTTGAAACTTTCTATGGAAGTATCTCCTTGACGTGGGGGAAAAAGCTTGCTGACTGCTCCTCCCAAAACATTCTATTTTGAAGTGAGCTGATCAGCTTGCTAGAAAACCTACACAAAAGTATGTAGGAGAATCCTGCATATTCCATGGCTACAAGGTGTTATTCATCTCAGTAGCAACAATCTAGAGAAGTCATTCAGTAGTGACAATTTAACAACAGCATAACTCTTTTTTTTTTTTCCAATTCCTTCCCTACAATTATTCTCCAGTAATTTGCCTCAGATTATTTTTCAGAACATTCTCTACAGGCAATTCTAGCAGCAATTAGACTTAAAAGCTAAACACACATTAACTGTCATGTGGTGGGCTCCCCTCTTCTCTTGGCTGGTGGAATTTAAATACACTTGTAGGGAATTTAATCCTGCTGTGTCTAATGGTGCAGTTGTGCCAAATATGACAAAATAAAGGTTAATGGAGCTCTTACTGTCTGTCTGACCCTGCAGGACATGGTATGATGGCCTCAAGTGTGAACTTGCTGAGCACTACCTTTTATAAGCTTTGCCCTCCACAGAGCTAAGTAAGCCAGTCAACAAGACATTAATTTTTTTTTAAATAGTAAATATAAAAATAACTTAATAAATTAATTCCCTTCTTTCCCGTGTGTGCAGAATATCAGTTCTTCCCCAGTTCATTCTTAGTAAGAAAAGCTGAATTTGACAGACTGAATTTCACTTCTGTGTGCAAGTTTTACATGCTACAAGAGCAGCACTTGATCCTTCAGAGTCACCCCTGCCTGACCATCAGCTGCACACACAGGGTGCAGGGTGCACCCTACTATTTGGGTAAGGAACGTGTTCTTATGAGAGGCACAGCTGCAATTTAAAACCTTCAAGAATAGATTTGGACTTTTAGATATGCATACAGCCCAGCCTGCTCCATTCTAAAATCTTCACCACTCAGTGCATGCCTCAACACTCTACAACAGAAATTTCTACCACAGACTTCTGATCACAATGGAGCTGGTACTTTTATCACAGGATGCACTAAAGCACACAGGTAACAAGCATGCCTCACAATATGCTGGTGCACAGATATAAGCATAGCAAATATTTGGTGATAGCCAAAGTGCACACAAACTTGGTAAGAAAATGGTATGGCAAAGAAATTTCTCAGTGGAAAGTTTAAAACAACCTCCTGCATTCACCCAAAACAGAAATAGAGGCCAAAGCACTTTGCCTAGAAAACTAACTACAGCTATTTGCACTTTTTTTCTGTAGAAAGCAGATCTATTTTGAAGATTTCTTTAGGAAATTCCCAGCCACTCCTAGGTGATCTCAAAGAAGTCAAGCCAGTTCTCACTCCCACTCAAAATGCAACAGTTCTACACCCTCCTGCTTTACTCTGGCCACTGAAAGCAAAGACTGCACAGCATCAGACTTTCAGACTGCCCTTTAAAGCTCACTTTTAATTTTAGAAAGCATAGGCAGCTTCACATTTGGAAGACGGGACACAAAAGAATCCTGGAAGCAGACCTAAGCACGTGTCCTGGGTTGTAAGAGATGTGTGTATTCTATTCCTAACTGTTAGAGGTGGGGCAGTTATCTTCTGTTCATTGGGCAGTTTTCTTTAACTCTTCCACAACCAATCCTCCCTGCAGGAGATCTCTTCTGTTCATGGCCAGTGAGTGTCCCTGCATGGCTGAGAAAATTCCATCATCCCATTGGGAGATGCTCTGGCCAGGGGGAGGAGCCAAACATTCCTACCTGGATACAATCTGAGATTTTGGAACACCAGAGCAGCCTTTGCCCACTGCATTCCCAGAGGAGCAGCTTTCTTCTCCCCTGCACTCCCAGAGGAAGCCCAAGCCCATCTCCAGCAGCCCTGGAGCTTCAGAGGAAAACTCCAGCCTTGTCCAGGATCCTGCTCCAGCAGAAGCACAGCTGTCACTGCAGGAGGGCTGAGCCACCATGGAATGGCACTGCTGCCACCACCCTGACCCACAGGGTGTCAGGGCCTGTTCTGACTCTGGCACTGGTTTGTTTTTGTTTGTACTATTGCATTTGTATTTTTAGTTTTCCTAGTAAAGAATTGTTATTCCTATCCTCATATCTTTGCCTGAGAACCTTTTAATTTCAAAATTATAATATCTCAGAGGAAGGGGGTTTACATTTTCCATTTCAAGGGAGGCTCCTGCTTTCCTTAGAAGGCACCTGTCTTTTCAAACCAAGACAGCATGTTTAAAACTTGAATCTATGTGCCCCCAACATACATAAACTTCTATTCTTTGATCCTAAGAAGCCCTGAAAGGTCAATACCTCACTGTAAGAGTAAGAAAGTTCATCAGCACATGCACAGATTGTCACCTGGAAGTTATTTAAAGGTCAGAGGGAGTATCTCCATGTTGCAGGAGCAATCACTCATTACAAGGCAACCTTAACTAGCTGTGCATGAAATACTGGATTCCTTTCATCCTATCATGGCTGCTGTGTAAGGAGTGAAGATGGAAGACACCATTTAGCCATAAGTGTCTCTCCTTAAAATATGTTTGTTTTCTTGTCTACTTCTAGGAAAATACAGGTATTATCGTACAGATTATTCAGGAAGACTGGCACAAATGCAACTGAAGCACTATTACTTGTAAGAAAACAAGAAGGATTTTACTAAAATAATGACTACTTTCTGCTCAGCTAAGTATTATCAAGCACCTCCAGCACTATTAAATGCAAAAAGAGCCACAGCAGACCAACTGTGTCCCAGGCTGATGTGCCCACTTAGAGCTATGGAATACACTCACCATTGCTTGAAGCTCGTTGTCGTGCTCCTCTTCCAGTTACTAAAGAAAGGGAAGTTGTCAGTCAGGACAGAGGGAACCCTGCCATAAGGGTTATTCTTAGAGCTGCTACAACAGGAAACTGACCTATTAAACAAATGCTGAAATGGTTGTGCTGTACTTACAGGTATAAAAGCTACTCTGATGCCCCAAAAATACCGTCTTTGTCTTGAATAATTCCCAAGAGATTACCCAGATAAATTGTTCTTAAAATTACTACCCCTGCCACCTGTAGACAAATGTCATCAATTCTGACTGGGGGTTTTTAAGCAGGAAATTGGAATATTTTAGGGCATTTAAATATTTTACACTACTGTTTCCATAAATGCTATTCTTTCTTAATAATGTCACAGCCCTGAATCTTCAAAGTAAAATGCATTATCGTGACATTTTCATAAGTGTTCTGCTCTGAACTACTGTTTATTGCATTGGGATTTCATGTGGAAAAACTTCAATCCAATAATCAAGAGAAAGCACCCCAAAAAATAAAACCAAGAAGTATCTCTTTCAATTCTCTAAGAGCATAAAAAAATGTAAACAGCACATTCCCCTGTGTTTTTTCACCAAATCAAATTACTGGAATATAAAAAGACTACAAAGTGTTAGATTAGGAACTCAAATTCAATTTTACTTATATTTCCTCCAGCCCTCAAGAGAACATATATGCAAAAATTAGCTCTCACAGTAAGAAAATCACTGGTAAAAAAGCCCAACACAAAAAGATAACAGATGTGGTTGCAGTATTTTGTTTACAGCACCAGAATACCCTAAAATTTTATCTTACCTGAGAATTTCTGATTTAAAAAAAAAAAATCCCAGAAAAAAAATAAGCCTAATACAGAGGGAGCTATAAATGGAACTTTGTTCCCTAAAAGGAGATTAAAGCATTTTATTTGGATGGTCCTTGTGGGTCCCTTCCAATTCAGAATTTTCTGTGATTCTGTAATATTGAACAAACTGGCCCACCTGGAGGTGCACTGTGCTTGTATTCCAGCTTGTGCTGGGGGTTCTTCCTGCAAAGAAGAAAAGAGTAAAAGCTTGATTCCATCACCTTGTTCCACATTTTAAAAGTGCAGAATTCCCTGGTATTTTATGGATAATTTTCAAGGCACAGCATTTAGATCAGTCAAGTAATAGCCAACAGATAAGGACAACAAAATTAACACAAAACCTCTTCAAATTGTATCTGTTGCTTCATCAAAAGAATGATCCATTTTTCATGGGTGCCTCCTTTCCTCAATCCCCAAAGAATGAAACACAGATTAAGAAATTACCAACTAATGCAACACAGAGGTTGTCTTATTTGGAAGGAGAGACAGTCTGGGGTTTAGATAAAGCATCTGTTGTACTCCTGAGAAGGAAATTGGCAATTTCATATAAGTCTGTATCGCTCAGCCTGAGATGGAAAATTCATCTCATAGATGTTTTTAAGAGAACCACTTTTTCTGCATTAGCTGAGTATCACCAAAGTTTTTTCCTAAGTGCTGTCCTCATTTTGTTACATTTCACAGAGACCATGCTTTTTAGGACAACCACACTTTTCAGGAGAAAATGTTTCTGAGCAGAAACAATCTTTAACAGCAGCCACCAGTTTCAATATGCTCCCATAGAAATGCTATTGCCTCAAAATATATTTTCTTGTCCATTGTAATAATTATGCAGCCTGCTAATTATGTAAAACCTAGATACTGAAAAACAAATGGAATACAACAATATATCGAAGAAAATCAAATGTGCTTAAAAGAAACAGCAGTCAACCATAAACTGGATTTTATTGCTGTTACCTCAATTATGCTTTGTAACAAGTCAAGTACTGATTAAAATAGTTTTTTTTACAAAATCACAACAAACACATTGCCAAAATTTAAATTAAGTTACAGATCAAGAACAACATTTAACAATAAATTGCTTATATAAAAGAACAATTTACTGAATGTTGAAAATAGATACAGTGTTGATCTCCAGGTCACTGAATAGGCTCTTTGAACAGTCAAGTTTTCATCTCTGACAGCTGACATAATTACCAAAACAGTGATTTTTACTGTGTCAATGTTAAAAATATGCACAGACTTGGGTGCTTTAAGGGTAGCAGTAAATTTCGGAAGGCTACAGCCAAAGTAAACATCAAGAATTAGTCATTAATCTACTGTCCTTCTGCAACTGCAGGGGAGAACATTCTTAACCTGTCACAAGAAGAGCCACTTTGCACGTGTTTCTCACCTATAACAAGCTGTTCCATATGGACACTCAGGTCGGCTGTCATCATCACCCTGAGCCACCACCTCCGTGTTGTGATAGTCATCATCATTAGGATGACTGAACTGCTGGAAGTGAATGGGATTCTTCCTGCAAAAGACAAATACACACTGAAACTGACTGTTCCATTTCAACACAAGAGACGACATATAAAACATGTTACTGAATCATTGACAGCTCATTTTTCCGTGGTTACATGAAGAGGAATTAATGCTTAACATGATGCAGAACGTATGACCTACTTTCAGGATAACAGAAGAAATTATATCTTAGCACTTGCTGCAACAGAGGTTAAACCAGGAATTTTCCTATTTTCCATCAGCTTTAAGTTTCAGACCTCCAACACATGCACAAAAGGCTTTATTTGAATTACAAATTAGCATGCTGACATGAAGTTGTACTGTAAGACCTTAACAACTCTACGTGTAGCTGAGTCACACCAGTGTTAGTAAGGACAGCACAAGACCATCATCCACAACTTCTTGCTCTACAACACTTGAATCCGAGGTGAACAAGTAAGGAACACAAATGTATGCATCGCTGAAAGAACATTTCTACCACTTCTAGGCAAGAACTTTGTATACACACCACTCAAGACTAGGCAATCATAAACATCACTTAAAGAAGAGTTGTCTTCTTTCTAGAACTGTTGTAAGTGGAGTTTAAAAGAACACAGAAAATCAAGTTCCCACTTCAGAGAAATTCATGTGACAGATCAAAACAGGCTAAAAAAACTACATCAAAATTAACATACTAGTAGCAAGAGCAAATCTACTTTTTCCCTATAATTTCTTGTAGAATTTTTTTCTAAGCATAAAACTGAGAAGCAAGAAATGTGAGATTTTAAAATAAATTATTTTCCAAAAGACATCTGCAAAATACTTTACTGATTACCTCTATTATTCCCAGAGTACATAACCTCTAGTGTATTTGTGCAAATTATGGAAGTGAGCAGCCTGCCTCAAGCAGGAGGAATAACAACTTTCAGCTACAAAGTAGTTACTGCTTTAGCTTAGACTTGCTACAGCTGCATTTAGAAGCAGGTATGGAACATGCCAAGGAGGTGTGCAGCCACCTCCATACACAGAAACTTCCTCACTGATCAGAGAAACTCCTTTAACTCACAAGTACCTCTTCTGAACTTCATAGAGGAGAGTCAGTATTCATTTTAGCATTTCAACTACAACAGAAGAGCATTTGTTACAGCTTTTACAAAAGGATGACTTAAACACTGTGAGCTCTGCTGGCCATTCAGGCCTCCTTTTAGCATTCAAGAAATACCAGATATTTAGTATTAATTCTTTAAATCTCCATTTGCCAGGTATCTTTCACTCAGGAAACTCCACAAGCAAGCTACACATTAACTCTTCTATAAGCCACTTATCAAAGATCCAGTATCCCTTGGATCTACTTACATACGTGATAGGCTTCTTGCCTGGTCTTTTGTTGCTTCTACAAACTGTAGGATAATTGAATGATGTTTCACTAGAAACTATTGCAAGGTTGCAGTCTTTTATTCCATAACAAATTCTCATGAAAGATCACTTCTTGTGACAAATTCAGACTGGCTGCCTACTTCTTTCCCCATTAAAAATAAATGGGATGAAACCAAAACGTTTAGAAGCCATTTTCCACTTTGTTTTCTTAACACACAGAACTAACATACTTGCAGTAATAGCAAGAATTCTCAGTCACGTGAAATACAATTTATCTTCTGAAAGGGATACAGCAGCAATTGATGTTCTTTGAAGTAACTTTAATCCTTATTCCTATATCAACATATATATAGCATCCTAGTTGCCAAGGAAAGAAGGACTAATAGCTGTCAATTAGCAGATTTATTGTATTTTAGGAGATATCCATTTCCTTTTAAAATGCTGCTTTAAGACCTACTTGGACAACACCAAACAGCCATTATTGAAAGAGAGGGGGGAAAAAAGAAAAAGAAGTAGGGGAGAAAGGAGGAAGAGCAACGAAAGAGTTGTGATGCACAAGTCCTTGTCACTAGGCTTCAGGAGTCTTTTGGCCAGTAGATGATGCTCCTCAAATTACACATTACCTGTGGAGCACCTCAAACATGTCCTATCTCTTGAACATGTTCTACCTCAGATGCTCAGTTGAAACACCCTATTTTATCTTAGCTTTACCTGCCTAATTTATATTTATTCTATGTGTAGTGCAACAATACCCCACAAAATAGAAGGAAGCAGAGAAGTGCAGAGCTAATAAGCAAACATCTTCCTTTTTTTTCAGAAAAACCCTAAGGCTTCTTCCTTAAAGGTTTTGTTTGGGTTTTTTAATACTTATTTGTAGACATAAGATATTTGAGTTACAGGAGCACATCTATCACACTGTAAGTTGCACTCCAAAGTTAATTGTTTCACAACAATTGTTTCCTCAGTCCACAGGAATGTGTTAATTAATTTGATCAAAACAAAATCATCAGGCTTTACTTGCATGAAAAGTAACCAATTAAAAGCCTATTTTAATAAGAAAGTTTTGTGACTGTTGCCTTCATATAAACTGCAGTTACTGCAGCTTTGCTTTCATAGAAGCTCTAAATTTGTGTACTCAACACTTCATGATGTGAACTAAAACTATGTGAACTAAAACTATGCAAAGAAAACTTTAAAACTTCTTTATAATCAATGCACTCATCCTCAAGCAAAACTTGAGTATTGCTCAGTGAAATATTTAAGACAGTTATTCATCTGTGTAGCTATCAAAAGTAACTTTAAAAACTTTTCATAAAGGAAATTTAACTGACCAGTTCAGAATCCCTGACTCCTCACAATCCCATGCAGAAGACCCCTTGCCATGGGCTTTTTCTTCAGCTAGTGAAAGAACCTCCTAGTGAAAATGTAATGAATTATCAGTACTGCTTATAAAGCCATAAAATTCAAGCCTGAAGCTATGCCATGACTGCACATAACATGTTTGTAAGTTATATATTTTAATTCTTAATTAAAATATAGGAGACAGGACTCAAAAAAAAAAAAAAAGGACAGATGCAGGTCTTTAACTGCCTGATTTACAAGCTTAGAGTGAATTATTTTCATAAACAAACAAACAGCAAAGTATTTAGAAGAACCCACAAACAAATCCAAACATTGGTTGAGCATGCCCTGCTCTGACAGTTCTGGGAGAGATTTACACACCCGCAGTCAGCAGAGAACTGCACTCCAGACTATGGCAAAAGAACTGAATTGTGGAAGAAAGATTGTGAGTTCCAGTTTCAGAGATGAGAGCTCAAGTCTACTATACCCCTTCTATGCTGGCCCTTAAAAAGGGTGGTGGTGGTAGATTTATTTTAATTCCTTATTCTGCTAACTTCAGAAAAGCAAGCAGCAGACAAAAATGTGACAGCAATCAGAGGGTGAGTTCCTCGACAACAAATAAAGGCAGCTACAACATACACAGAGCACTTTATCTCCTAATGATAACAGCAGCTCCTTTGAATTTGGCCACCTCAGAAAGTGACACTGAACGAAGGTGACAAGAAGGGTCCTTGGGGCAAGAGGTGTGCATCAAGTTTAACTCTTTCAAAAGCAGTGTTTTCAAATTCATAAATGAAGAAACTGAACTATGGGTTACAAATTTACTTGCTAAATGTTTGTGACAGGCTAATAGAAATGTAGTCAAATAACTAGAACTAACATTTAATCTTTGCTCTAACACACTTTTGCCACCATGCAGAACCAACTACTTACGGGCCTTGAACTAAAAGCAAATACAAAGACAGACTACAAAGCATATTTCTTTTGCTGCAAGCAAACAAGTTGAGTTTCATAATAGTTCCTGAAGATCAAAGCTGACATTTTTGATTCTCCCTATTTACAAATTTCTCTGACAAAGGAAGACTACTATTTGTTATTTCAGAACATTCTTTTCTTTTTATAAAGCAATACTTTCCAAAAGTATTGCTGCCAAATGTTTCACAATCAAGAGACACAGGAAGAAACGTGCACATACAGACTCCTACTCCCTATTACCAGTACCTACGATTTGCCTTCCTAAAGATAAGGAATATTTCTTCATAGCAGAGCATTAAATCTCCTTAATACCCACACAGGGCAAAACCTGTCTCAGCAAAATTCAAAGTAGCTGGAGCAAACCAGAGGCTGCATTTGCACTACTGGATCAACAGAACTGTCTAATAAGACATGCTTTTGTCATAATCATTAAGGGGAAAAAATAAGATATGTCAAAGTTACATGAAAACCGACACATGATGTGCTCATGAACACAACAGCTTTACAATTTTGATATTCACAGTTATCTCAGCATCAGGCCCACCAAACATACAGGAAGGCAGTCACTTGTGCTTGTTTGGTTCCTAATCAAACTCACTGCTTTTATTATTGCTGAAGCCCCTTGGGGAAGATAAAAAAAAAGTCACAGATCTGCTGTTCCCTGGAATAGTCTTGTCTTTTGTATTTATGAAGTACATGGGATTATCTAGGGCTAAAAACCTTCTCCTAAATGTAGTTCACAGGCCACTGGACATTTTCTAGACTCAAGAGCATCTTTAGATTTCAACCTTCCCTTCAATATAACACCACAGGACACCACAGATCTTTCCTGGGCAGAAAGAACTAGCAGGAGGCCAGGCACCCAGCACTGATATTTTGGAACTTCTCTGAAATATGTGTCTGACAAATCTTCTACCACATCCATCTTGAAAGGATATGAGTGGGTGAAAAAGAAGAGGAAATGTTATTCCTCATTTGCAGTATTTCCCAAGACTGTCCAGATAAGGGTTAACCTCGAGTTTTAAGTATGGTTTGTTCTGGTTTTAGGGGTGACTGAAAGCTTTAAAAAAATTGCAGAAACACCAAGTTATAATAAGAAAAATTCTTGATTATTTATGGATGACAAATAATAAGTATTTTAAACATTCAGATCACAAAGCAGGCAGTATCTTCAATAAGCACAATAATCTTTCATATAAGTCTCATCTGCTAACAAAACAAATCTACAGGGTCTGTGTTAGGTATTTGAACCTTTTATATCTCTTCTCCCTGCCAGTACCTTATACCTTAGACACAGGTCTTTTATTTCTTTTCCTTTTATAATGGACCTTTATCTTTTATTTCCTGCAACACTTCATCTTTTAGTCTGCTCAAGTACTTAATCCCTTGTTTGGGTTGTATTAGGAGTTAGCAAGACATCCCAGCTCCTCCTTTTATCCTTTTAAAGTTAGTGTTCTGCTATTTGTTTCTCATCAGACCCCTGTTCCACAAAAGATTTTTTTCCAAATCAAAGCTTATAACAACTTTACAATTTTCTTTTCCATAGCTACTACATTATTTCTGAATAACAAGCTACACCAAGCTAGTTTTAATTTTGCTTTACCTGTAACAGCCACTTCCATACTTGCAAGGTGTCCTCTTATGCTGCATCTTTTTGGAGCTTTCTGAAGCATCTGCACTTCTGGCTGAATCAGAAATCTCAGTGTTGTAGTCCAGATTTGCATCAGGCTCAAGAATCCCTTCCTGGGCACCAAAATATTGGGAAGTCCTGCCCCAGTGAGCTTGTTGGCTTGTAGAACCAGTAATGAGCTCTTTGTTTTCTGTTTCATCAATTCTATTGTCTTTACTGGAGATCTGACCTACTCTTTTAGACCATTTGCTATGCAGCTGCCTATCATGTTTTTCCAGAGAACTTCCAGGGCTTTTTGTTCCAGTCTTGCCACTTCCTTCCATATCTCTCATGATAGTCTCAAGAGGAAATCCAGATGTATTCTGTGGAACAAGGTTACATTTTGAAGAACCTGAAAATTTACACTCCTCAGAATTAAAAGCTTTGAAGTAAAACTGTGCCTCATCATCCCTGCTTTCAAAATCAGTCACAGAACAGCCCGAGTTAGAAAGGACCTTGAATGATCATCTGGTCTAGACTTTAAAAACCTTCTACTCCACTTCCCAAACTCAAATTCACTGCTAAACACAGCTGCTGAATGAAAACCTCAAGTTCAGAAAATACAGAGAAAAACTTATCTTCAAAGAAAAACTTAAAGAAAAACTTATCTAACAGCTTCCTTCCTTAGCTTCAGTTCCCTCACATGACCTGTTCTCTCATCACCTCAGTTTGTGAACAGTCCAAGAACTAGTTTTAATTGACTTACAATTTAAAGTACTGCTCCTGAGAAATTAATGGGGATTATACAGGTGAAGATGTAGCAGACTAGAAGAGTGTAGACTCCTACCCATTAATCAATTTAAATGATTAAGGAATCACTTACTAATTTAATGAGTTTTTTAATAATTTAATCACCAAGATACATGGAGTATATATGTATTCATCTATATAGAAGATATATGGAAACTCAGGACACATGCCCTGAGGTTAATCCCACACTGATACATCTTAAATGCTTCAGCTCATGACTCTAAATCACAACAGTCTGACATAGACACCATTAAGCAAATATTTCAGTTTTGACACAAACTGCATTTTAAATTTTGGGAAAAAAAATGTACATTTAAAATAAGAAATGTGTTCTTTAGAAAAAGAATATGAGATACACAACTGAGGAAAAAATACTGTCCTGACAACTGAGACATTACCTGGAAGCATATCACATTCAAGGCTGAACTACTTTGATACATCATAAACTATTCAAAGGTCTGTGCTTTCTAAATATTATTATCTGTGTTTCTCCTCCAGTAAATTTATGCTCAGTTTACACAGGTGTGTTTTGCAGAGCTTGAAAATCAGCCAGTGATCTCCTATTTGATTTTGTTCCTTTCCAAGCAAGTCTCATAAAATGTTATCCAAAACCAGTTACATTTGAGGAGCAACTTGATTAAGAAAGGGCAAAGTCAGCATTAACATCAGATGATCCTGACAGAAGCATATTTAGTGACTCAACTAGCAGACAAAGACAACTCCCAAAATACAGCTCAGCAATCAACTGCAATTTAAGAAATAAGCCTTCCTTTGCAAAAGAAAGCACAAATTACTGTTATTTGCCACTGCCACTTGTGAGTTCTCTACCACGTATTTCCACCCATTGCCTGTATTGTACATAAGGAGACAGAAGGCTCACACTGATTCCCTGGTTACACACCAGGCTGTGATCCAGGGAAACCAAAAGCCACCAGTGCTCAGCACTGGGACAGCCTCTGGTGGCTGCTGCCAACCACAACAATTCAAACATTTTTGCTTTCTTCCCTACAGAAGATTTTCTCAGTCGCCTTAAACACGACAGCAGGACCATGATTTAGGCTCTGATATCCAAATTACATTCTTTCAGAGCTCTCTGTGGTTACTGCTCTTGCTTCCCCTAATACATCAGTTTCTCTGCAAAGTCCTGAAAGCAATTTCTTAAACTGTACTTGAGATGAAAATGATTTATGAAATTATTAGGTGAAAATAAGTAAGGCTTCCTACTTACAAATTGCAAAATTGAATAATTCATTATGTAGGCACTTATTCTATAACCTGGCAAAGAGAAAACAGCTCAGCAGCTGTTATTAATGGACCTAGTGGACCACTGTTATATCAAAACTACTACTTGTTCTCCATGCACAGTTTGTTTCAATTAACGTTAAAGCCAAAACCCTAATAATTTTCAGTGTCAGAAGCATTTTAAGTATTTTATCAGAACCTAGAACACACCCAGGCAATTTTAATGCCAGACATTAAAAAAACCTCCCCAGGTGGTTCACTTAAAGGACACAAGTCAGTGAAACCCTCAGTTTGCTATCACCAGAATATGCTTTGTTTGACTTTAGCAATGATCCTTTTCTCTTCACCACTTACAGGATGCTGTTAGTAAGGATTTAACTGCCTATAAATGCAGCTGTAATGTGAGGTCACAGAGAGACTAGACCAGCTGGACCAAAGGGTCTGTTCACTCACTGCCACGGATCGTTTTGGGTTTCGGGTTACTTTTTTTTCGCCTTTCCTTTTTTTGACTCAGATTTTGAGATGGTGGCATAAACACACTCCATGCCACCTTTGAAACACAGCAGTTGCTGAGCCACACACCATCCTCACGTGACCATAAACCCTCACCTACTAGAATGGCAATAGCTTGGGCAAAGCCCGGTGCTGCATTGCATCAGTGTCACAGCATCACCTATCCCCAGGGGTTCTCAAAAAAAGAAGCCACATGCAGCAGCCACTCCTAGGAGCAGTGCTCTGGCCCACGTGCTCCTGCCTCTTGCTGCAAAACTCTCAGTCTGGTATTTCTGTGGGACATCTGGGGCCCAAGTCCCAGATCCTTTGAAGGATATGCAGGAAACCAAAACTCTGAGGCTTCCATGATCGTTGCTACAGAGCTATCCAATGGACTGGTATTTCAAAACAACAAATCATGATCAGAACACACAGAACAAAAAGTTATGTTGTAGACTCAACCTTCAACGTGACATTGCCAACTGCATTCTCATTTTTTTGCAATATCATGGTTCTGCCCTGAGCCAAAAAGTTACCTGAGATGAAGGAACAGGGATGGAAAGGCAGCTCCTTTTCCCTTGATCTTGCTCTCCACTTTCAAAATCCTCTATAGTTTCTTCAGAAGCCAATCTTTTTTTCTGCTGTACATGTACTTCTGATTTTAATGACTCTGTACAACTTTCTCCCCTTCCTTGGCCTTTTTTCTTTCTACTACCTTAAAAAAAAAGAAAAAGCGTACTTTTGGAATGCAACTTTTTAGTGAAATCCTAACACTAGAAATCATTAAAGCAGAACACTGGGCACATGGCATGAGAAACAGCAGCAGTTGTGAAAAAGACTTTTTAAACAGTTCCAATGTTTGCATGTATCCCCAGTTCCCTCAAGGTCAGGCCTTCAGATCCATCTCACCCACACAGCTCCTAATCTCAACACCGACACAACCAAAGCATTCAGTCTTTGAAATAAACATTATATTCACACGTATAACAAACGTTATAGTACTAGCAGAGAAACAAACAAATAGACAAACAAACCCCACTGCCCCAAAAATACAAAACAAAAGCACAATCATAAGAAAACTATCACACCAGTTCAGGACTCAACACCATGCAATTTTTATATAAATATGGCAGGAGGGAACAGTCTAGATTTAGAGGGGGGGATGAAAGAAAAAACTACTGAAACACAGATTTTCTTTGTCATCTTATAATTTTTTCCAAACTAGCTTTAGATGAAAAGAATAGGCAGCATGGTGGAGGGCACATGACTGAGGTGTTTAAAGACACAGTTGCCCTTATCAGTGCACACAGACACCTGTACTTACAAACCTGTATTTACATCTGTATTTACATCTGTATTTACAAGGAGGGAAGAAGCAGCTGGGCAGACACTGCATAACATACTCCTGTGGGCCTGCTTGGATATTAAGAGCCAAATGCATAAAAGCAGAAACAGAAACTGAAAAAGCAGTTTTTAAACTCCAGAAGGAGTCACTAGAGTAGAGCTGCTGCACACAGGGGAGCAGACCACACTCACCAGCCACAGTTCTTATACTTGGAGTGATCAGCAAAGGAAACTCAAGTTTGCACCCAAACCACTTCACACCTCCCCACAGAAGGGCAAACAGGGTGGGGTGTGCTGTGTTCAGCACAGGGAATGACAGAAATACTTTCCCCCTCTCACTTCTTTGGCCCTCCTGTTCCACCAGTAAAAGTCACAAGGGCAATAAATGCCATGTAGAAAGTTTGTCTAATGGCAGTTTTAGAAGCTCCCAGGAGCAAAGGCAGACATGTTAAAAAGTCTTCTTGAGCTTGTGCCAATGCACAGGCACTTTGTATGTCCCACTGACAGTGACTGAACACAGCCTTCTGCTGCTGTCACTGCTGCTAGGCAGCATCAGCAGCTTGTGACACATCCAGCAATTTCTTTTCCCACAAGAACAGAAGGGAATGCAACACTATTTTGGCCTTATTTTGGTAAGAATCCATCAGACTATAATGAACTGCTCCTCCTAGGAATTAACTTTGGACTAAATAACCAAGTTTGATTCAGTAATGATTAAAAAACTGACATGCAACACCACCCAAACCCTTCTGCCTTTAAAACCTGTGAAATTAAGACTCTGGATTTAGAAGGGCAAAACATCAGTGACTTAAGTGTGGAGAAGGCTAAGAATTAAAGAGACAGAAACTACTTAGAATTTACATACAAAATAGGCAAGTTTATAGGAAAGGGCTCCTGAACATCCAACGCTCAGCTGTACAAACAGAGTTTATTATCTGGCATTAAAAACAAAAAGAACAGAAAGAAAATTAACTGATGAAAAAGAGCTCTATCACACCCATAGGACTGATGGCAAAAGAGACAACAGAAGTCAGTCTTTGTCAGCTGCCCCACAGAGAGCGTGCAAAGAGAAGTAGCAAATTAATACTTCCTACCACCATCATTATAATTTTAAATATTATACCAAAGCACAGAAATGCATATTGGAATGCAATCATTATCACACTGCAAACCTACCTCCTGTCATAACAGGCTTGGAAACCCTCTGCACCAGAAGATCTCTTTCCAGCATCCAAGATGGAAGCACTCTCTTTCTTTGAATAGATTTTGACTGTTTGCTTTCATTATCGTCAGAGAGAGGAGCCTGAAAGAACATTTACTGTTTAGTGCCTTATCCAGTTACAGAAGAGTGGGGGGAAACTAGGCCACAGTTTGCACTCAGTTATGCCCTTCAAAAGCAGTCTGGGTAACAACATACTTTTTGTATGAGGACCATTGCTCAAATATTTTACTTTTTTTTGCAGTTTCCACCCACTCAGAAAAACAACATTTATAGGAACCTTCATGCAGTAAAAACAAAACAAAATAAAACAGAACTTCTTGGATCTTTGGAACAAGTATCTAAAAGGCTACAAACTGAAAGAGTCATAGAAGAGGTTTACTACCACCTTGCTCTAGAGTTTCCCTACACAGATATAACAGAAAGAGCAAGTTTAACAAAAGCCTATTTGTCCAAGAAAAAAAAACCCAAAACCATGCAAACATAAGTCTTTATTGCATTCCTACAATTTATTTCTCCAGAAAGTAACCAGACTCTAAATCTCTGTAAAAACAATGCAAATACACTAAAGTCACATTCATTATTTACTGAAAACAACACTATCATTTTGAATTTCCTGAGGCAGCCCAGGGATCTCAACTACAGCAAAAGCTGACATTTCATTTGTATAGAGAACATAACACCTCCTTAACTTTCAACACATGCTAACAAATATTAAATTTCATTAAAAACTTAAACACCCACCAAATATCTGGAGGTAGCATCATTATTCCTTGTTTTTGCAGCTCCCTGTACCTCGGAGCTGGAACATGCTGGTTCCATTAACAATGGAATACAGGACATCTCAACAGATGAACAGTTGGTGCTTCTGCATCAGCCTCCTGTTTTTTTTCTGACAAAACAAAATCAATTTTAGCTACTCACATACTGCAAATATAAACATGCACTTTTGACTCAAACACAAAAGTTGGTCTGAATGTTTGCCATTAACAAATGCAGTTTGAAACTGACTGTCAACATCCTCTTAACATCAGCTTACAGAGGAAATAAATGCACCTTCCTTTTACCTCACACCTGAAGAGTTTTGAACAAAAGACTCATTATCTAATAACTGCTGACCAAGACTGTGGTGTTTTGGGGTTTAAGTGCATAATTTACACTGGTTGCTGCCATGACAAAACTTCGAGAAAGCTGAAACTGCATCTAAGAATTTGATTTATGGTAAATCTGCACAACTTCCCAAAATCTGATCCTATCCTAAGAGTCAGGCAACTATTTTAGGATGCCGTTTTCAGCATTAGATGCCCAATGAATCAAGCACTTCCCAGCAAGTTCTCACTACAGGTTCTCAGCCTGCAGCACTGAGGTGACACTAGATACACAGGCGCTAGTTTCAAAAGCCTCAGTTCAGAGCCACTACATCTAAAAAGCTTTTTAGGTTATGAAAGCACAACCAAACTGCAACTGTTTTTCCTTCAACACACTGCCCTTCCACTACTCAACTCACCAGCACAAATAATCAGGGAAAAACAAGTCTAATTGCTGCAGTATTCCCTGCACAGAAGCGCTGGGGAGTCTCTGCCAACCCTTCCAGAACCTCCTGCACTGCAGAGACGGCACACTGACCTTCTCTGTCGCCCTGCAAAGAGAAACACCAAAGGCTAAGCTCTGCCCTCACCCCTTCAGCTCTGCAGGGGCTCACAAAGCCCCAGGATGGGTGAGGTTCAGTGGGACCACAGGGAGCCATCCGGCCCCAGCTCCCCGCTGGAGAAGGGTCATCCCAGAACACATGGCACGGGATGGCGTCCAGATGGTTCTGGAATATCCCCACTGAGGGACACTCCTCAGCCTCTCCCGGCAATCTGTTCTATGTGCAGCCACTGCACAGTAAAGAAGTTCTACCTCAGTCAAGTGGAACTTCTGTGCATCAGTTTCTGCCCATTGCCTCCTGCCCCATAGTTCTGCACCAGTGCACACAGCCTGGTCTATCCTTTCGGCACTCTTCTATTAGATACTTATACTCATGAATGAGGTCCCCTCTCAGCCGGCTCTTCTCCAAGCTGATTAGGCCCAGCTCCCCCAGACTTTCCTCCTACGAGAGATGCTCCACTCTCCCAATCATCCTCGCTGCCCTCGGCTGGAGCCGAGCTCTCCCTGCCCCTTCCACCCGCGGCGGAGCCGCCTCGGGGCTACAGCGCTCCCCTTGGAGCCCCGCGGCTGCGGACACGAACCACTCCGGCCCTGGGAACGGGCGTCGCTCCCTCGGGCCCGCGGCTCTTCGGGGCCGGGCCGGCCTCACCTCAAGGTTGCCGGAGCCGCCGGGACAGGTCCGGAGGTGGTGCCGAGCACCGGCAGGAGCCGCCGGGACAGAGCCGGAGGTGGTGCCGAGCCCGGCAGGAGCCGCCGCCGCCGCCGCCTGATGACGCGCGGCCGCCCCGTGACGCGCGGCTTCCCCGGGCCGCCCGGCGGCGCCGCCTCCGTGGTCCCGAAATCGCGGAAATTCGCCCCGGAACCGGCGCCCCACGCGCAGAGCCGCAGCGGGCGGGCGACGGGGACATGGCGGCAGGCAGGCAGGCAGCCCAGGGCGCTGCCGGCGGCGGCCGCCCGCGCACGGAGAGGCCGCAGTGACGCCTCGCCGCCCCGAGGCCGCGGGGATGGACGCGGGGCGCGCTGCCGGCCGGGACAGCGCCGAGGGAGGAAGAGGAGGAGTGCGTGACTTCGTGTCTGCCCTTCCTCCCGAGATCAGCTCCCGGATTTTCAGCGGGCTGGATGTGGAGAGCTTGTGCCACGCGTCCGTGACGTGCAAGGGCTGGCACCGCGTCATCGAGAGCAACGAGCGGCTGTGGCGGCACCACTGCCTGGCCGTGCGCGCCGTCTGCCAGCGGGAGATCGACTGCGACCGAGGGAACGGCTTCTCCTGGAAGGTAAATCCACCTCCAGCGGCCGAACACCGGCAGTGACATAAGCGAGAGTGCCGAGGGCCAATAGAAAAGTGTAAGGAAATGACATCAGCCTGTCGCACCCGTGCCAGGGTGGTGGGGGGATCCGTGCGGTGGCAGCGTGGCTCGGTGGCGCATCCCGGCAGACGGACATCTGGTAAAATGCACTGGGAGGCAAAGCAAGGCTGTCCCTTTTCCTACTCAGGACACGACCTGCCCGGCTCGGCATTAGTCCTCCTGCTGCCCCGCACAGCCTCAGCGCTGACCTTCGTCATACACAAGCCCTAACACGGGGCAAAGCTCACGTTCCCGCAGGTAGGGCCGGCAGGGAGAAGGTGACAGAACTCCGATAGGCAGTGTGTGCTCTCTGGTTGTATTTTGTGGGAATAGATCTGCTGGTTAGGAGTGACTTCCTGAAAAATCATCCTGGATAGCGCTGTCTCAATACACCTCAAGTGATACACATTCAGGAGAAAAAAAATGGGGAATAGAAAAGGAAATGAGCTGGAGCTTTTATAAGGTGTTCAGAAAATCGCCCCAGACACAGACTGCTCTGAGGAGTTCGCAGTGGGTGCGGCTCCAGAACCTGCTGAATGATCTCTCACTGTTGAATCCAGCTTGGAAGTTGAGATTGACCAGGACCTGATCAGGTAGACCAGATAGCTGGTTCCACAGATTACTCTGGGCCAGCTATAGGGTAATCTCCCACCTTACTTAAGCTGGTGTGTTTGAGAGCACTGCAGGGCTGAAAAGAGAGAAGCAGCAGCAAAAGAAACAAAAGCAGCCACTGGATTCTGACATTTCAATAACGTTTCTGCAGTATGAGGCACAGCCATGAGCAGATAGTGGTTACCCTTGCATTGTACAGATCTTGCTACCCTTGCACAGCAATTTCCAGAACTTCCTGCACTGATTTTCTGTTTTATCTGGGGGGGATTTGAAATAGAAGCTACAAACACACCAAGTCTACATTTTCTTGCCCTTAAAGTCTGGCAGAAGAGAAGAACCCAGCCAGCCTCCAAACAAAAGAAAGGTCACAACCTAAACAGAAAGTGAAAGGTGCCTTTTTAAAGGAGTAAGACGAATTCCTGGTTTGGGTTTTTCAACTTGACCACCAAAGAATTGAGACAGGAACAGAAAAGTTGGAAGTGGAACATGTTCTGCTTCTCAGCAGCATTGCACCTTCCTGAGTTTAATGTCTAGATATCCAAAGGCACATTCCAAATCCCTTTTCTAGCACTACTCTTCTAGTGTAAACTTGTTATATTGAATGCAGTTTAAATTGGTTCCTTTCTGAGATCTGACTGTATGTTTTTCCACCAGATTACACTGTTGAGAAACTACTGGAAAAGCAAAGTGAAGCAAGAATGGCTTAGTGGGAAATACAGCAACATTCCTTCTCAATTCAGTTTGCCAGAGAAAAGCATGTATCCAATGGACGTCGACACGTGGGGAGAGATCTTGGAAGCAGAACTTGAGAGATGATAAACCAGTGCTGATTCTTGCAACTCAGACAATTTTTGCCAATAGCAGCCACGCTGTTCAGCAGTCGTGAAACTGATTTTGAACTGATTATGAATTTATGATGAAAACTTCTGCAAAAAAAAATTATGGGTGTCTTTTTTTAATTTGCATTTTACTGTATTAATTTTATGCAAAATTCTAAAGACAACTAAATCTTCAATTGTAATTTATATTTATAAATTTAATTTTCTGCTGCACTGTCAAAAATATGCTGATTATCATTTCAGTTTGCACTTTTTGTTTTGGAAGAGATGATTTTTATATTAAAAAAAAAAAAAAACCCTAAAACCGCCCAAGGTGTGTTTGACCTTTTGACATGAAATGTATCAGCAGCACACCAGAGCCCACAAAGGAAGGCTGGGGAAGGGACAAATCCAGACACTGGAAAGAATCCTCTGGGCAGCAACACTCCATTCCCCTCTGAGCCCAGCCCCTCGCTAAAACCTCGCTGTATCTCTGCCTTTTCCAAGGGAAAAAAACCCTCACCTATGAGAGTGCACCCCCTTCCCCGTGGCTACATGTTTTGTCTCTCTTAACTACCATCGTTATCATTTCTTAGACAATAGATGGGAGAAAATTCCATGAGAATAAAAAGGGAAAAAAAAAAGAAAAATCCTAACCTCCAACAAGTGTAATTCAGAGTAAAGAGCATTCCTAAATATAGAGGATGTAGCAAAAAGATCAATGAGTTGCAAACACTGCTTCTGCTATTGTTAGCTGTTCTGCTCCAAGACTGCATCTAGGTAGCGCAAATTTAAAAAATTAAAACCAACACAAAAAGGCACACCCGAGCACATTGAGGGTACTGCTTCACTCCCTGCTCACAGCATGTTTTACCCTGACTTAAGAGAGCTAGAAGTGCAAAAAGTGCATCTAAGTTAATAAAGAAGAAAACAATTCTAGCAGTACATTCTCATCACTTCAAAACTGCCCAGTTTTTTTAATCATAACATAGTGAAACTGCGCAATAATGGATCTAGTCCCTGACCTGTCTCATCCAGCCTTCTCTGTTACCTCCAGTCTGTAACTCCCTGACATTTATCCCTTATTCCTGCTCCTTTCATGCCCTTGTGCTGTAAGTTCTCATGTATTTGTCTCAGGATAGGGTTTGTAAATAGAATAATATTCAGGTATGAATCCTAAAACAGTTACTTCACTGTGCACTTAGCTGTAGCTTTTCCCCATTCTCGAATGAGCACTGAGAATCCCCAGTATCAGTTGTGTCTGCCTCTGTTTGGATCAGGTGACTGTGCCTCTTTAAAAACAAGGAATTAAACATGCAGCTATGCAATTACACAAGGCCTGCATCTTTAAAGCGGGAGTAACAGTGGTGTAAATTTCTTGTGAAAAATCTGTTACTGAGAAAAAAAAGTATTTAAGTACAAATCGACATAAAAACGAAGTTTTCTTCCTCTCCCTACTCTGACTTCTTCCTTTAAGGGTTGTAATTCTCCCTGGAGATTTCATTACATCAGTTCTAGTCATCTTTTCTCCTCTCTGCCCCTGCACCATCTACTCAGCCTCCCATCTTTGCTGCAGGATGGATGTGTTCCCTTCCTTTTAAAGACATCCCAGCAGCATCCAGTGGTGCACTCCTTGCACCACCTGGTATGGGCTCATTTCTTGCCCCTTCTGCCTGCCAACAAAAGCCACTGAAATGCCAGAAACAGGAAGATTGTACCAATGCCTAAATTAGCACTCACATGTGGGTGTTCTTCCCCAGAGAGCACGCTCAGCAGCTAAAACCACACATGTAAAGCCCACAGCACCCGGGGCACGCATTACCTACCCTCACTCCTTGGCTGGTGAAACCCTTTTTCCACTCTGGTGCTTGCCTCTTACCCACATGTTTTTGCTGAAGTGCAAAGTTCTACTTTTGCAAACCCCACTGAACTTCCATTCTCATGCCATTTTTATGTCCCTGACACTTGGAAGGTGTCAGCTGCAGAAAGGTCAGAAGTGTCCATCACCCAGGCTTTCCATTAGCCACCTGTGATGCCTCAGGTTTTATTTTCAGATTCTGTACTGCTTTAGTGTGTACTTCTGAGCTTCATATTATGGGATGGTAAGCTCTCTTCACAGAGGAGGTAGACAAAAAAATTCCTTCTCTAGCTGGGGACCAAGGACAAATGATCCAAATTTCAGGCCCAAGAGCACAAACATCTGTGGACTGAAGAGAGAAAACCAAGAAGGATGGGACTTCATAACCTAAAGCTGTAATTGGACAATTAACCCCAATATGCAAATGAACCAGACCTTATAAAAGTATGAGACCCTGTGCATTTTGTGACCATTTTGGGTTCATCTTTGGTGTAGCCCTGGCTGGGCTCTTGTGCTGCCCAAGGTGCATCCATTGAGGCCTTTTAATAAATCCCTGCTTTATTCTTTAGCTCTGTCTAGTCTCTGTTCTAGGTCAGCCTTCACAAGGTATCACCTGGCCTTCCTGCCATTCACCGTCCTACCCACCTGGTTTTCCTAGGATACAGAGCCCTTTGGAGAAAGCATGTGAACTTTTTGTGTGCAGAGCTGTTTGCAAATGTTTTCTGCCCACACAACTCAACTATGCAGCAAGACCTTTAACCAGCCAGGCTTCTGTGAGGACAAAAGGCTTCCCTCCTGCACGAAACCCTGAGAGGTGCTGCACAGCTGGATATCAAAAAGACCACCAAAGCTCAGCTGGAGGACTCCCCAGGTCAGCATTTTATTTCTGCATCTCCAAAACCACCTGTGGTGTTTTTAATAACACCTTCTTTGCAACTGCTCATTGTTGCAGTGCTCCATTTTTTAAGTGACTAGCTGACAGTGTGGCTTTATTTCATCATGGTGCAGGATGTGGCTTTGGGCCATCACCATTAACTGACTAAATGAAAAAGTATGCACTAGATATTTAATCACCACAGACTTTTGATCAGACCACTCAAATTTCAAGGCTAATTTGTCAAGTGTTTCTGCCAATAGGCAGAAACGTGCAGATAGTCATGTCTTTATCCTGATCATCTTTGGAAGGTACCAAGTGACAAAGTTATCCCAACTGAAAGCAGAACAGTTGAGCTCAGGACTGGGATCAGTTGCTTCAGCCCACCAGAGCTGACAGGAAGATAATAAAAGCATACAGCTGGGAGGACTTAGGTGGTGATGGTGTTATTTTTTTATTTTCCCTCCAAATGAACTTGGGATGAGGTATATTGGGTTCCCAAGAGCATGTTGACACTTGGCAATTGTTTTTCACCATATTGCTTGTTCAGAAAAGTCCATCTCCAAAACCATAGAAGAAATCACCTGCTGCATTTAACACCTTGAGTCAGCAGCAGCTTCTGATCAGCACAATGCTAAGAATTGAGTGTAGGGGGGCAGGAGGGGTTGAGGCCTCAGTGTGAAGGGCTAGACCCACTTCTGCTATTCTGGTAAACCAAAAACCCCAAGCTACAACTGTGGGTTGAAAGGGAAGGAGGAAGATGATGGACTGCAAACTCAGAGATCCTGGAGGATCGGCCAAGATGAAACCCAAGGGGATAATTCTATGTACTGGCACAGTTTGCTGCAGTCTCCCCCAGCTCCTCAGGATCTCAGAATCACCCTGTCCAACACTGCCAACCCATGCCCAGCAACTGTGGATTTACAAAGCCAGAGGGGAATAAAATCCAGCCTGCTAGAGCATGCAAATTAGGTACAACATTAGCTGCTTTTGACTCACGTTTTAAAATGTTGTTAAAGCTGCATTTTTAAAAACCTTAAAAACCTTAAGGGGCAAAGGAGCTGCTGCTTGCCAGTGCAGGGGTGCTGAATGCATGGGCTGTTTTGCTGCTGAGATACCAGAGCTAGCCACAAAGGCTTCTCCAGATGCCACAGGGACACCAGTGGCCATGAGGTAATGTATCAGTCATAGCACCAAATATTGCTTTAAACATTTCCATGGTCTCAGAATGCCAAAAGATGCTGCCAGATGCCTATTGGAAGATTCAGCTTGAAGACTGAAGGTGTAGGTTAAGCAAGCTGGGAACAGAGTGAATCAAACAAACCAGCCAACTTAAGCCTTTAATCCTTATATGGGAAAAAGGAAAAGCTGAGAAAGACAAAGTATTTTTTTTTTGCAGCAGCAGCAGTATCTAGCAACTAATAAATGAAATATTACAATACCCCATAAAAGCTTTACCTTTCCATTGAAGGAATATTTTCAATAGTTTCCTCTACTTTTCCACCACATTGCTAAAGAACAAGAGCACTGAACAAATACATCTGGGATATCCTAACACCTAGGTTTCACCAGGTACACTATATAGCCCTTTAACAGCATAGCCAATGACAAAAACGTGCCTGAAGTCACCCAGCGTGGCTGACCAGACTTTCTAATGCACCTTTATTTTTGAACAACACTGGTCTGTAGACAATTTGTTTCACTAAATTACACTGCTCTTTAAAGTAATTTTAACGTGGGACCTGCTCAAACAGGGGCCCAATACACATAAAGGAGTTGCATATCTACGTACAGCCCACAAGTATGAGGAGAAGAGAGGAAGTTTTTTACTGTTTTAAGGGGGTGACTAAAGAACACATGGTATGTTGTAGCAATTCTGAGGCATTTATGTTTTCTCATCCATGATCCAATCTATGATGCCTAAAAGCAGAAACACAGACTGTCTTTTAGGATGTTTAAGTCAAAATAGTTATAAGAAGAAGGATATGGGGGAGGGCAGAAGAGAAGAAAGGGGAAATTGAAGATGTAACTTGGGAAATAAACAGTTTCTTTAAGTAAAAAATATTAATTAAGAGAAACCCAAACCAACAAACCAATCTTATTTTACCAGTTGTACACCAGAATCATTAAATACTTCATTTTAGCAAAAAAACTACATAACAGTATTAAAAGCTGATCTAAATAACTCTTCCTATTATTCAAAAATATCTCACATATGTGCATTGATTTTGTTACTGTACTTTACCCATCATGTACTTGGGAAACACAGCAACTTAAGCTTTCAAAAGCAGGATACATACATACACATATAGCAGAAGCAATGGAGGACAAGAGAGATGGTTTCTTGATTTTCTTTTGATATACTTTGGTGATTAAGAAAGGATTTTCAGACTTTTCCTTACAATATGGAAGCAGGTACATGAAAAGACTGATCATACACTGATTTACATAATTGATACTCCACTAGTCTGCAATAGGCTGTTCTAGTATATTTGATAGAGAGAGAGGCTGATGGCAATACTCTGAGAGTTCTTAATGTCCTTTTTTATATCAGAGTTTGAGGACGTAGGAAGATTAGGGTGTCTAGTTGTTTGGGTTTTTTAATTAAAGCAGTCAATCCCCGGGTCTCTTTCCTCTCCCTTGATCACTCCAGTTTATTAATATTCAAAATTGTGGTGAAAAACATACTGAAGGCAAATTTTAAATAATACTTATATCATCTCTCTCCCTTTCAAATGCCAGAAGCAAAATTCCATCAGTTTTATCAGCATTTCCCTTTGATTATTTTCCTCCCTCCTGCTCAGTCATCTTTTAATGAGTTGAAGAAAAGGAGGGAAAGACATTGTCATCTTAAAACAAAGGCAGAGTCCATGCAGAAAGCAGAGTTTTATTGGAGCCCATAACATTTAACATGGAAGGCCAATGAAGCATGAAATGCAGCATTTTATTCCCCTTTCATACAGTCTTAGTCTCCCTTTTACTGCACTGGAAGGAAAAAAAAATTAAGCAATCTACAAGAACCAGAAACAAAGTATGGAAAACCACAGTTTTGCCTCTAAATGCAAAGCAGGAAGTGCTATGTTCTAATCAAAATCCCCCTCCCAAGCTTATTTTGAAGCCAAATAAATGAGTTCTATTTCAAGAAGTGTGATGAGTAACAACAAAAGAAGAACTTTGTTTTCAGTCAGAGTTCACCTTGAGCATAGAAAAATCTCTATACATCAACGAGAAGATCACAGCTCACAAACAAAAATTACCTACACTTTTCAAAACACAAACTGAAGGCACCCACAGAAATACCAACAACCTGCAGAGGACTCTTACCTCCTCATTTTCCTTTTTCAAGTTGCTCCTATAGTCTCCCACAGTTTTAAAAGGTACAAGCTGAAAAAGAACAGCCAAAAAACCCAACCCATTCCCACCCCACTGCCCTCCCCCAAAAACTTCCACCCTACTTAAATGTTTCTGGCCCCCACCAAAAAGATTATTTAAGGAAGTTTTTTCTGGATTTCAGTGTCGCCCAAGCTTGAACTCAGAACAAACGGAAGAACACTTCAAACAGTGAAAAGCACTGATCAAGAGCCCTGTGAAGCAAGTAGTTTGAACTTAAAATAACTTCTCAAATATTTGAGAACAAATTAAGGGAGAAAATGGGTGTTTAACATTTGTAGTAAAGTGAACTCTAAGCCAAAGACAGAAGAGCTACTACTGCATTGAAGAGTTGTATGTCATATTGCGAGAAGAAAAGAAAAATAAAAACTTTTCTAAAAGAGAGGTTTGACAGTAAACAGATACCTCAGAGGCCTTAACAAGTTTTTTTGTCTTTATGAAACAACTTTGATTAAATATTACTAAGTAAACTGTTCTATTACTAAAACACATTTTCAGTAGACCTTTCACACTTTCTGTTAACTGTGCTTTCAGATAAAAAGCAAATACAGCACACTGCCAAAAAAAGCACCAAAATAACTACACTTACCAACAAAGTTATATCGCCTTACCCTTCAGAAGAAAGCTCCGGGGCAGGGAAAGTAAACAGCTCTTTGAAAAAAATGCTAGAGACAAACTAAGTCCAAACTCTATATTCATATGTGTTTTCTGTTGGATTACAAGAAGTATTAACACTGACTCAAGCTGAAAGTTTGTTGGGCTGGGGTTTTTATTTTTTCAGCATCTGTGTTTGTGGTTTGCTTCATACCATTTTCTTTTAAACTTCATTTTAAAATGGAAGTAGGAGCACTGTGTCTCCTACTGTGTGGGTGTTTTTATGGGTGCATGGTTAGGCAATATTCCCAAAAATCTGACTCTGACTGTAGTAAGCACGTAGGCAGTGTTCCAGGGGAGGAAAAATTGCTCAGTGCAGGTTGTGGCAAGATGAACATGAACTTAAGAGGATATTTATATGAGATTATATTATACATGTCTTTCAGTAACTGAAGATAATAAATACAATCCTTACCTGCAATGGTTTGTTTATTTTGCTATCCTTTAGACTAGGTCTTTCTTAAAAGTAAAACAGAAACTGATGTTAATGTAGTAATTGCTGAGGGTGTGGTAGAAGTGTGATTTAAATAGTTAGAGGGTGAAAGTTAGAGGAAGCATGACACACGTAGCTCTTCCGTTTTCTCCCTTGTGTTTAGTAGTTCCTTGCACAGAGCTGTCTGTCTCTTCTCTGTGCCAGTATTCAGGATCTGTGCCTCTTCCATGCCTTCTGAGTTACTGGGCTGGCCTTATCATCTCTGATAGACATGTAGTTGCCTTTTAATTCTGAATTCCCTTGGACAAGATCTTCTCACTGCTGCCAAGAAGCAGAGGCACCTACAAACCCTTGAAATGTGTCTTCTAAAGCATTAGCTAAGACATTACAGACCCCATCAATATAGGATGGTACAAACATAAAAGCTCTCCCATAAATACACTGACTATCATCCTCTGCCTGAGAAAACACCATTTATAGGTGGAAAGCCACACCTTGTACTGGACACCAGTTAAAATGATAAGGTCGTGGACTGGTAAAACATTTTCTTTTTATTAAATTTTGGCAGTCACGTCCCTCCTTTGGTAAGCTGGACAAGTTTCTGTTATTTGGTTGTGTGGGGTGGTTTTTTTCTCTTTTCCTGTGCCTTTGGGTATTTTTGGGTTAGTGAGCTCTGAAAGCAAAAACAAGCAGCAACAAGCAGCAATTATCAAGAAAGCAGGCTGAGCAAAAAGTGGGTCTTTTTACCATGAGTCTTCCTTCCTCAGAATGACACGTCAGACTTCAACGATCCCGATAGCTTGCACGAGAGACAGGAAATGCCTGCCAGAAGCTGATTTCTGCTGGCCAACTGAAGTGGACACAATGATGCAGTGTCTCAGCCTGCTGCTCCTGCAAGGCTGTGTTTTCTTTGGCATAAGTAATGCAAGGCAACAGGGCTTCAGGCTCATTAGCTCAGCTACAGGTATAATTAAGCACAACCGGAGAGAAGCTTTAGCTCTGCATTTATTTTTAGATGGAAGAGATCCCAATAAGAATTCCTAAGGATAAGGTACCTTATTAGATCTATGAACAGAGTTTTAAAGATTTTGAAGTCTCCTTCACTCAAACATCAGTCTGTACCAGGAACAGCCTACATGCACAGTCTGACATTAACTTGATTTTCAACTCCTCCTTAGAGTTTAAGACTTAGAAGTTTGTTTGATATACAGTCAGACAAAAATGCAAGGAATAATCAGGTGAACTGACGCTATCAAATAAAAATATTTATTTCAGTTACAAGCACAAGGTTTCTCTTATATTGCTAAGGCACAGAATCAAGGACTGAGTATGTTGCTGGAGGTTAAAAAAAGAAAACCTAATCAAAACCACTTCAATCCAAAGTTCAAGTAACCAACCCATGCATCCTTTCCCTTCTCTTGCAAGATTCATAATTCAAATAGAGTACCTAACAACCCAGCATCTGCTTTGTGAGACCTAAATAAAGGGAAACAATGGTCCTGGGGCAGATTCTTGTGGAGAAATTTGGCAAGGTTTAAATTGTGTGATACGGAGTTTGGAGTGAGATTGCTTTGTGTTTGAAATACTGTGGGAAGAGACTTTTCCTCATACTACTGTCATGGAGTTATACTTGGTTCCACATGGTGTTTCCTTAGTTGTCTGCATTCTTCTTTCCCTTAAAGCTGACAGATTGGAAAGGAGTGGGTCAGGTTTCTAAATGAGTTGACTTTTCCTTATATCTATGGCATTATTTGTATAAGTGAACAAGCAGCAACAAGATCTGGTAAAGAAGAAAATGTAAAAATTGTCTGGAGAAGACTGAAATACATGAAAATCCTGAAACACATCACAGGCTGAAGAGGGTGATTAATTGAGGTACTCTCTGTCACTGACACGACTGTGTTCCCTGTTAATGGTGAGATTTCCACTATCAGCTGTGGCAACAGGTACAACCATCTCAAGGCAGACAGATTACTCTAAGCAACACACTAATATGTCATGTTCTATGTTATAATTTAGTAAAATATTACCATAACACAAGTGGAAAAATGTTAGTTTGTTAGTGCCCACTATAGAATTGAAACTTCCACCCAGTCCTCAACCCCAACACACAAGCCCTTTGGGGTGATACTGCTTTCTCTTGGTGAAATGCTAAATTCTGTTTTCTCTTTTTCTGAGTAACTTATTTAATTTGTCTGTCTTCTTGCTGGAAGATCATCTTCATTTACCAGTCCTAGAAACTGACTGGATTGCTTTGATCCATTCTGTACGCTCCGTGGATGAGGCTGCTTGCAAGTAATAGTGGATTTCATTTGCTGTGATGATTTCAAAGAGGATGTTGTCAGCATCATACTTCTTGGCTACAGGGAAAAAATAAGAAAGCCAGCTATGAGAGAAAAAAGTCTTGTACTTTCAATATTTCCTCCTTTAGACACTGTAAGGGAATCTCCTTTCTTTTTACAGCTGAGCCTGATCAGGCCTTCACAAAGATTGGGTCCAAAAGATGAGTCTCTCTCTCTCAGTGAAACCACTCATGAATTCTGCATGTTTCACCTTCAGGAGTCTCTGATTTATTGGCCTCAAATCATGGAAGGATCTGCAATCCTGCAGACAGATCATATTCCCCAAACCCTCCCATGCCTTGCCAGCTATGCAAACAAGATGTTTGAGTTTATGCCATATTCATTTCTTTTCTCAGATGCCAAAAAACTTTCTTGCTGGATATGATAGCCAGCCTCTCCTGTGGAGAGGAGAATGCCTGAAATTAATGTTTCCTGGTCCTTGCAGCAACACTGTTTCTGTTCCTACGACTTGTAGCTTTAGGAAGGAAGAGAAGGTGGACAGTAACAATATGTCAGCATAACCATGTCTAACATGAAGCTTCCATCCCAAATTCATTAACTAAAGAGATCAAACTCAGCTTACTTTGCCTGAAGGCCAGTTATCCTAACACAGGGTTTGTGTCATCCTTTTGACCAGCCTTCCCCAAAGTACTGACAATACACAAGATTTCCTATTGCTACTTTTACCACAGTGCCCTTCCCCAGTAATTCAGACAGAAAGAGAGAGATCTGTTATTAGAATTACTGAATCGTTGTACATAGATTGCTTTGGAATAAAAAGACACTTGTGATTTTAGGCAGATTGAAAGGGGGGGGGGGTTTAAAAACTTATTAGAGAGCTCATTCAATATGGTTCCTTACTGTCTGGCATATCTTCCACTGCTGTCACCACGCAGCCTCTCAAGTGAATTGCTCCCAGTGGTTCTTCTCCCTGGGGAGGACATGAAATCAAAATGAAATGCAACACTTCTGAAACCAGTAGCATGTTAACATATGGCTACATTTCCAGAATGGAGACAAAATATCTGATTACTTAGTATGTCTCCCCTGAGAGAACAGGGGATCTTCAGTCTGTGTAGACATAGAGAGTTGGGGGTGTTGTAAGAGAAAGGATTACAAATAAATAGGGAATCTCTTGTGCTTTAGAATTCAGGATCTGCAGAGTATTTAGTATGGGAATGGGCCCATTAGAAATAAACAAGAAATAGGATGCCATGTCTCAGCCTAGCATGGCAAATACCTCAAATATAAACTGCAAAATTACTGTATTGTGTTCATTTGCACTTAGGACCTAATTTGTTTTGATCAAGTGAGAGTACACATTAATTCCAATTAATGACAGATAAGAGGTGAAAATACAGATCAGTGTTACTTATTCCCAGGTCTGGGTGGCACTTGCCACCCTGACTTGACAGCCCCAGAAACTATCCTTCACTCTGCTTTTCCAGAGGATGGCTAGGCCATGGAAGAACAGTCCCACTGTCCTGCCTGATCTTCCCTGTCACATTCTCATGCAAATACTCCATTCAGGTACTCCTACAAGGCATTGGATTCAAGACAAACAGGGAAATAAAGCAAATCTCTCTTACTCCAGCAGGATCATAGTAGTGAAGATATGCAGGATCATCTCTTAAAACGAACTTTCTCACTTTCCAGTTCTTCCTCCGATGTCCCTAGGAAAATTCAAAACCAGGAATGTCACAGAGCTGCTCTGCCTGCATGCAAATCTTACCTACACATGAGAGGACAGGCAAATACAAAGGGGAAAAAACCTCAATATTCTGGACAGGAAATACTCACTGGAGTAGGACTTGAATCTGCCTTTTCTACATTCCAATCTTTTGCACAAGAACTGGGCTATCAAACTGCTTTTTTTTTGTTTGTTTGTTTGTTTGTTTTTTTTGTTTTTGTTTTTTTTTTGTTTTTTTTGTTTTTTGTGCAAAGCAGAGGAGCTTCAACATATGTTTAGGAGCCTCTAAACATATCACACAGTCTGGTAGTTATGACATTCACCTGAGATCTGTAAGAACTGGGTTTAACTGCTTGCTAGAAAACATGGCTGCAAAGTGCCTTGCAGGAAGATACCTTGAATTATTGGCAAGGATGAGCTGTAAGTCTTTCTGTCCCTGCAAAGATAACAGCAAAAAAAAAAAAAGCTTATCTAGCTTAAACAGCCTGGAGGGCTCATGGCTGAGAAGGTGAGGCAGAAATATGGACATGGTGCCTCATGGCCTGTGGTCATGACTGAAAAGGATGGGTGTGGAAGCATTTTCAGCAGAAGCAGTGACCTACAACTCACTGAGGGTGACCAAGTGCAGACTAACACTGGTGGACTAACACTGTCATGAATCACTTCCTGTGGCATTTCAAAATACAAGTTTCTCAATTAGCTCCTGTTTGCACAGAAGCTCTTACTAATGAGGTTGGTAAGAACGTGACAGAGTAAAAGAGCAGCAAGGTGTAGGCCTAATTTCTTCCATTGAGTAAACTGATTAAACAAGAGAACTATTTGTTAGCACCACCAAAAAGTTCTTAGGCCCTCAAAGACTATTTTAACAGTGCAGGTTCAGATCAATATTAGGAAACATTTCTTTAGAGAGGGGATGGTCAAACTCTGCAACAGGCTAACTAGAGAGGTTATCAATTCACCATGTCTGTCAATGTGTAAGAAGCTTTTGGACAACAAAACCCTTAACAATGTGCTTTAACCCTTGGTCAGCCCTGGAGTAGTCAGGTGGTTGGACCAGAGGATTGTTGCAGGTCCCTTCCACCTGACCCATTTTATTCATTGCAGAATCCTGATTTTGCCTTCAGTTCACTAATATCTGCTTGCAATGGCCTTGGAAACATGATATTCACTGTATTGCTTAAAGTTTTGCTGGAAATGAAGGCATCCAGTTATCTTCTGTCTTACACATCAAATATTAGTGACTGAAACAACTCCTTTGCTCAAGCATGCTGAAAAAGTCCATGAAAACTGGCAACTGAATCCACTTGTGTGTCCAGAGGGACACAGGAGTGGCAGCTTTTTTACCTGAGTTCAGTTTTGCATTGTACCAATGACTTGTCACATCTTCTGTGTTAGGACATTTTCCTAATTAAAGCTATCAACTATTTTATTTTGTGGTGAGAGCAATTAACCTTGCAATATTTGTCCACAGTCCTGCTGCTGTGTTGCAGCAAGTGTTCCTTGTGCAAAGGCAAGAGAGACAGAGATGAAACCTGCCAAGTGTGGAGTTGCCATAGGGTAGTTTCTCTCTTACCTAAAGCTTTTAAGTGTGAAAGAGTAATATTGCACCCATGTAACATCATCCTAGTGATAGGATGGAACACTGACCTGTTTCAGCAAACATCCTTGTTTGACAATTGTGCCTCTGAATTCTTCTTTTAGGACCACATCATCATCACTGGAATATCCCTCACAGAAGAATCCACTGTCTGGCTGAAGGGCCACAAGAGAAATATTACAGAAGTTACACAGTTGCTGCATGCTTATGTACATGTACCAATCTGGCATCTTTTGGCTTCCCTCCATGCTGGTTTTTGCACTCCAAAGAAGATATTGTTATTGTTGTTGTTGTTGTTATGGTTATGGTTAAGTAATCTAACCTTTTACTGGAAGAGCCTCCCAGTGAAGTTAAGGAGCTCTTCAAATCACCATGGACACATTTCAGTGTGAGGTGGGACTACACTTCTATGATACCAAGTCAAGACATTGACTTTCTGTGGCCTCCTCACACCACTCTGGTATTGAATCAATCCAGAAATAATCCAAAAGCAAGCAGGGTACACATGGGCTGCTACAGGAAGCATCCCAGCAGGCCACAAGGCTGCCTTTACCAGGAGTGTCTCTGCTGAACAGGTGAAGTCTCCCTAGCACAAACATATTTAGGAAAACAAATGAGTAGTGGGAGAGGCATTTTGCTGAAGCCAAGTGATTCTGTGTGGTAAATATAAACAGAATTGTAATACCAATTTACTTGTTTTCACTTTATAGAAGGCATACTTTTTTGTTAGTGTAAATCCATAAGCCAAATATCTTTCAAACAGTATTTGACTGTAGTATTTCAAGTTCTTCAAATCAGGCCACAGAATATGAAGTAATAAATGGAGAAGCCTGGGTATGACACCCAGGACAGGTTACTGGGGGATATTAAAAACTTTTATTTCTTTGCTCATAGGCAAGCTGTGTGTGTGCACTCTCACACTGAGTCAGATTTGATGGCTCTGCACAAAAATGGGTTTGTAGCTTCTGCCGCTCTGTGAAGCACTGTGATAATGATTTACTCACTTCCACTGAATCAACAGGGAAACAGATGGTTAAATTCTGGTCATCCATACAATTACCAGGAACAAAGTCTAAGTTAAAAAGAACCCAGCTTAAAGATGCATACTATGGGAGCCTTCTATCACGCTATGAGAATTTTCTACAAATTCATTTCCCACACTTAGTCTCAGCACTCAATTCACACTTAGAAGGTGCCAGAAAAAAAAATCTGTCCTGAGTATTAAAGTGAGCAGGCTCATTCTGAGTATCACAGGAAAAAGACAATTAAGATAGATGTCTCCATTTCTGTACAATCTTTCCTCCAGGATTTAAGAAGCCTAGCAAGAAGCATGAGAAAAGCAGAGCATCAGTAAGTCTGAGACAATAAAAAAGCAGAATACAATGCTCACAAAGTAATAGTAGGCATCACTGAGATCCAGGAAGGGGGTGTCTGACAGTCCCTCGGCAGCTGCCTTGGATGTGTCCCCAGCAGGCTGTAGGTAGCCTTCACTCAAGAGGGAAGAGGCAAGCAGGAGACCTTCTTTGCGATTTCGGACGGAGCTGCTGGACACCAGCCAGTCAATCACACAGGTGCCTGGTTACAAAGGAACAAAATATCAGCCACAAACCAAGACAGACATGAAGAAGCCTAAAAGTACACAGGAAACAAGCCTACTCCATGTATTCATCAATCTCCTGAAAAATGTTAATAGCAACAACATGGGGAGCTAATCCAGGGAGGTTCCTGGCCATGCAGTGAGGTACAGCCTTTCCAGCTGATGGCAGGGGCCAGGACAGCTCTCAAACACCAGAAGAAAGCTGAGAGGGGATGCAGGGCTGAGCTGGGAAGCCTCAAAGACAGGGACTGGGGATGTATGGAGGATGGCCAAGCCTGCATCCAGGCTGCTATGCTGTTAATGTAATGCTGTTGGAAATCACTAAGGCTGGAAAAGATCCTCCAAGATCATCAGTCCAACCATTAACCCAACACTGCCATGTCCACCCCTAAGCAGTGTCCTCAAGTGCATGTGTTTTTGAGCACAAACACAGATTTGACTTTGAGAGAAACAGGAATTACAATGGGACACCATTTGGTGATGAAAAATCCAGAAAGGAATAATTCTTCTGTATTTAAGTGCTTCACACTACAATCTACTCAAAAGATTACTTCAATCTTTCTGACACTGGTAAAATTTCATCCTTCTCCTTTGTTTACCATGGCCATAACAGAACACTTTTCCAAGATATATCCTTTTAGCATCTCCTGGGTTAGTCAAGAAAATATCAAACTTCTCTGTGCTCTACAGCGCTGATTCATCCATTTAGCTTTTCAGCTTTGTGCTCCCTTTATTGTATAGAACAGAGGCACAGGAGCTCCTTACCTGTAAAGCAGTGATTGAACACTCTTTTATCTTTTTCCAGCTTCAACGCCTTTATTCCCTTTTCAGGATCCTTCATTGAGAGGTACAAAGCACTATGCATAAAAAGAACCACGGAAACCGTTAGCAAATAAAAAGGTTTTGCCAGTTTGTACAATGTCATTGTCATTCATGGGGGCTTCATGTTCAGCTCTCTGCAGAGCTGTAACACGGCTTAGTTTCATCTCCTGAAAGATTCAAGCTGCAAAGCCTGGAGGTCTCACTACATTACCTCACAGCTGTGGGAGCACAGGGTGGAGTGCACAAAGGGCTCACCACATCTCCCTATTTTGAGAGTGCAACTACTTGTGGTGACTATAGCGTGAAGAGAAGAACACCCACAGCTGAGGCACCTTCACAGGGCCCCACAGCCCCAGCAGGAGGGTTCACTGCTGTGCTCTGTATTCACCCAAAGGTCCTGGGCTGAGCAGAAAACCTGTTCCTGTCCCAAAGCCTGCAGGCTCTCAGAAAATCTTGGCCCTGTGCAGTTTTACTGTCTTATAAGAACACTTCAGGCTCATTTTTATCTTGCTATTTACAACTCAGAGGCAGAAAACAAGTCATGCTTGATTTTGAAAAGTACTAACAGATTGCTTCCTTTTATCTCTTCTTCTCTCCTGGCCAGTTTCGTGTTCTTTGGCAGGCACCACAGTCCCCTCACCATCCAAAAACTAAGCTAAAATCAGCATTTCTTTGGAGAGAAAACAAAAGATCTAAAATATTTTTGTAATAAACTATTTGTTGTATAAAATGCTTCTCCTGGAAGAGTCACACTTTGGCTGGCGCATCCTCTTTCACTCCATTATGCCCAGAAATCTATTTATCAGCAAAAATCTTTGATAAACAAGCATGTTTTGGTAATGATAGTATATTAAATGATAGTATATTAAAAAAGATCTTCCCAGTTCTGATTACTAGCTCATTTCTGACACACTGTACAAACTGAAATTTTTAGTCATGCAGAAAGGGCTGTGAGAGAATCCATGGACAGACAGGCTCATTGTTCTTCCTGACCAAGGTTACATGTCTGACACATTGACTGCAGATGGCAGTAAATGGGGGAGCAGAGCTATGAGAACAAACCTCAGATTGATTGTTTCAGGCAATCTGATGGACTTCCTTGTGGATTTTCTGGCAAACCTTTGGCCTCCATCTATGTGATGAATCGCTTTCTTGATATCCCGCACCCAGGCATCTCTCTCCTCCAGGTAGGCAGCTTGAAAAAAGTGGTCCTGCTGCTTGGCCACAGTGAGCTTGAAGACAAACTGGAATAATAAATTACGGGAGGTTTTTTTTAAAGTTGCTTTGGCATAGCCAGTTGGGCACAATTAAGCTATTACGACCACAATATACAGCCAGCCTATGCCTAAGGACTTTGGAAAGTGCCTTAGAGACACAGTGAAATGACAGAAACTCTGAAGAAAACCATGAACAAGCACTGCACATAACTGAATCCTTTTGTTTCTTCACTGTCACTGATCCTGACATCGTCAGCACATCCAAGGTGTGTTGTGGTGGCATCTCTCTGGTCACAGAGTGAAACAGACAACTTTCCCAGGCATTGTTCTAGGAAAGGCTGTGAGAAGCTCAGAGAGAAGAATTATAAGAATAATAAAGATAAGAAGAATTATATTCTTATCTTAACTTGCTGCACGTGGTGTTGCGAACATGTGGAATGTGTTATGGAGATATGTTTACCAAAAGGGTGGTTTCTTAATTAGTCAATGGTGACAGTGTTTTAATTAAACACAATTGTCCACTTGTAGCAAACTAGAGTATTAAAGGAATGGGTTCTTAATAAAGTGATTTAGTCTTCTGTGAATGCGTGGAGCGTGGCACTCATTTATCCGTGGCGTTTCTGACTCAATAGCAACAGTGTGCGGCACCAATACAGCTGCTGATTCTAACTTTTGCTGGGAAGTTCAACACAGGTGAAAGGCTGAAGTGATTCCTTGGAGTGGCTACCTGGAACAAAGGCTAGACAAGATTAAAAGAATAAAATTGGGTATTTATTGAAGACTTTCAATAGGTACACCTTGGGCAGTCAGAAGCCTCCAAGGGGCTACAGCCAAGATGGACAATGGTCATGAGTTTTTCAGACAGATATAAGTTTGGTCCATTTACATATCAGGGGTTAATAGTCCAATTACAGCTTCAGGTAATGAAGTCATGTACCCCCAGTTTGCTTCCCCCCCACTTACTTTTATTTATATTTTCAGGACCTGGGACAGTGAGGTGTCTTTGAGCTGCAGGCCTAGAGGAATCGTTTTGTCTGACCAAAATGTGAACACTCTATATGGAGTTTTAGAGTTATACACTAAAGCACTATAGGATTTGAAAAAGATGAAAGTTAAAATCTTAAGGCATCAGAAGCACTCAGCCCCTGCAGGCTTAAAATGGATGTAAATTTGTTTTAATGTTTAGAGACACGTGAACAGTCTGAAGAAGGAAAAATACCCCACATCATATTCAGCTACTGACTCACAAGTGGAAAAAAGGTCATACACTAGAGAGTACCTGAGTATATTTGCAGCCTAGTAAACATTTAATAGCTTAGTAGGGAGATGATACATCCAACCCTTGGCCACACCTTAGGATCACCTATCTAAACAGACTAGCAACAATAGAAAGACTGTATTTCCCAAAAAAATGAGAATAGATCATCTAGAAGTAGTTGTAAATAGAAAAAAATAACAATAATCTGAAAAATCCAAACCAAAACAAAAAACAAACTCCCAAAACTGTCCAACAAAGTTCACACTGTTTGAACTCATTTCCATCCAGTGATCTTCTGGATGGAAAATCTGGGACTAATTACTCAGACTTCCAGTTCCTCTAAAATATATCTTCCCATGAGTGACACTAATTTGTTCTGTAATTTTGTTAATATAAATATCACAGGTTCTGACTCAGCAGGTGTCTAAAAATGTCAAGCTAAGCCACAAGCCAACAGCATGACTTGATTAGAGCAAGGAAAGCAAAGGCTACTCTCAAAGAGCAGCAAATTTACATCAGTGAAATCAACACACTGAATGAGTCTGCTGAAGTCCACGTTTGTAAAGGATACATTTCTGAACACCCCTCACAAGCATTTTCCAAACTATGGCCAACAGGAAAAATTCTGACACCCTGAAATTGTGCAGAAGTCCAACTGAATTTAATGGAAAATACATTGGAAACTGATAAAGCAACAAGTCCTCAAAGTCCATCTCGGGTAGAAAAGTAGCCTTTTCTTATCTTACACTGTTCATATTTCCATCAATACTCACCTTTTCTGTTATGCAGGAAAGACCTACACACTGAAAATCAATGTACAGTGTATGACAAAAGCAAACAGACAGATCTATCCAAATCCCAATATTCAACAGTCAAGCTAACACCCCAGATTAACAGAATGAAATACCAAAGCATTGATGAGATTTATTGCCAAAGGAAAAAAATAGCCTTCTAAAGAGCTGAGAGGCAAGATACAGGGTTGTGTCCCTGTAAATGCTAAGTGAAATGCTAAGAAGAGTTTTCATTTTCAGCTCATGGAAAAGACTGGCAAAGCCATTTCTTTTTAGCATTTACAAAGTTAGGTCAGTAAGTTAGACAGACTTCCAGGCTTCCTCTGAAATTGGTAAAGAGGTTGAGTCTCCAATCCTAGATGTGACCAAGCCTCCCTCTGATGTATATCTGGTTGCGTTTTTGAGAAAATTAGACCATTAGACTAAACTAAATGCCAACATTTTACAAAGCTTAAATTGGGAGAGATGAATCTAACTATGAGCAACCAAACTGCTGTCCACAAGAAAACCATGGGGGAAATGGAAAAAGCTGAAGAATATCAAAACTTATGTTACATTAAGCAATGATCAAACATCAAATCAAAGAGCAGACAGTGGTGAATGCATTTTGAAATATAATCTCAAAATATACAGTTGCAGCCCCTTCTGAACAGCCTTTATCTGTGCTTAACAAATCCAAGATTGCTTCTTTTCCCCTCAACACCTGCACTTTGCAATTAATGTAGTAAACAAAGCATGTTGGTGATGTGCTCTCAGCTTTCAAATGAAGTCCTGGTGCAGATATACAAGCTGATTCAAAAATTTAACCAGAGAAATACAGAAGTTTGTTTGTGGCCCAATAGGCCCTGCTCCAAACTGGGCCCAGACAAATGAGACTAAAAATTGACCCAATGAGAATTATCCCACTATTCACCATGCAGAATTCCTGTCCTAAAAATATACTTTCACTTCTAGCCATATAAACTTCAGAACCAGAGTAATTCCTGTAAGAGGAATAACTGTATGCTTTGACATGTAACTAGTGAGAAGCCAGAACAGAATGCAGAAACATTGAATTCAGCAGTCCAGTAAAGCTGTAAAATGTAAGATGTAAAAATAAAGATACTACATTTTCAAGGAATACATGTGGGAGATTAGGTTTAATCATACTGGGCAGTACTTGTAAGAACAATCCTGGTGATAGCTTTGCTCATGTGAATGAACATGTTCAATTTTTGACTATTTGAAATTTTAAGAGAAAATCCATCTCCAGAGCTACTAGTTTATGGACTTGCAGAACAATCTCACCAACCTCAATACGGAGGATCTGCTCCAGTGCCTGCTGAAGTAATTTGGATTGTTTCCACTGACTTCAGCAAACCCTGCAGCAAATCTCATTTATGAAAAGCTATTTTGGGTGCCTCAACCCCTGGGTCTCTCTTTGTCTTTATTATCCCTCAGAAAAGACCCCAGGAACTAAAGTGAAACATAATGTAAAGCTCACTATGTAAACAACCAAAGTAAAATGAAGCATAGCAGAAAACCCAGTGCAGGCGAAGGAATGATCTTCAGAGACTGTCACCCTTCCATACAGATACAATGCACCTTCTGAGACTGGTGCATCCCAAAGGAATCCTTTGGGCAGGTGAGGATCTCTCTTACTCTGCCTTCAGCAGACATCAGACACTTCAGAACTCTGTGCCTGCTTTGTTGAATGCACATATGCTAGTGAATTATTTTTCCTTTATTGTAAATATGGTACCGACATTTTCAAGCAACTACTGTGAAACAATGTTGATGGCAGTGCCTTTCTGAGAGTTAAAGGAAAAAGCCAAATTCCAACACAAAACTGTTTGGAGAAGAATGCTTTGTGAGAAAAACTTAATTTCTACTATTATAATCTAGGTCTGTGATACCCTTGCATAGTACCCTCCATACCTCATGTATAGAGTAAGGAGTGTTGTGCTGAGGCTTGTTAATAACATAATCAGCACAGGATTAACAGCAATCTTTATTCTCTGCACCATCCTTTTTCTATACTGTCTCAAAGACAGCTTGGAATTTAACAGGCCCTTTCTCTTGACAGATGTAAGTCTAAAAAGACTTAGTAAGAATCCAGGTGGGTTTTTTTCATATAAATATGGGGTTCTGCAACAACAAAAAAAAAAAACAACCAAAAAAAAAAAAAAACAAACAAACAAAAAAAAAAAAAAAAAAAAAAAACACACAAAAAAACCCAACACCACCAAACGCCCCCCCTTTTTTTTTAATAAAAAAAAGGAGAGGAAGAAAGAAAAGAAGGAAAAAGCAAAGCCAGCAGGTCCAAATCTGACACAAGGGATCCTGATTCCACTTACTACAAAACCTAAGGACAGGTTTAAGTTTCCTCACTTTACTTATAAGGAAAAAGTAAAGTTCACCATCTCAGCCATCTCTCACACTTTCTATTTTTCTAATACTCTCACAGAGACTTCCATCTTTAGTCAGGTATCCCTGTGGTAAATTTCTTTAAACTGTGGTGGAATGATGTTCCAGATTCTGGGGGACCCCTTTGTCAGAGGAATTCATAGGGATGTCATGCCTTTTTCGATGAAACTGAGTTGACAAAATAATAAATGACTAATGATATGATTCTTTGCTCATATGAGAAACGCTGTTTTACCAAAAACTATTTTTCAGGAACCCTGTAACAAAATATATGTGTGACAGCATTTATCTCCTTCCTGTCTGAGCAAGCCAGTTGTTGTTCCTTGACAAAAAATAAATGCTTCTCCTGCTCACAAAATATTTTCCCACAGCTTTATTCTGTGGCACTTAGATTTATATTTAATACAGGAGCTGTTGCCATTCAGCTGCAAAATGTCTTAACACCAATAAAATTTATTTCTGTTCTCTGAGAGACTCAAAAGTTTAATAAAAATCAACCAACCACCCAAATGCTTTCTGAATTACTCCTCTTGAAATGTTCTGAATTCAAATAGTGCACAATTCCAAGCCTGCTTGTGACCTCCTAAGGCAAGTGAGAATCGCCACGAGGATGAGTGCCAGGAATTTGCAGCCACCACCCTTTTGCCTTTTCAGTGCTTCCAGAAGTACAAGTATACTGTTAATTCCTTTTATAAAAAGAGTACATACCATTCTTTTGCCAAAATCCTGGCATGGGCTGTGAATAGAGCTTCCTTTTAGTGGGATCATCCCTTTGGGACTGTTATCAGCCTTCCGCTTGTAGAATTCAATTCCATCTTCTAAAAGCACAACCCACATTGGCTTCCAGGTATTAAACATGCTGCCCTGCATCAATAAGTCACATATTATGTTCAATGAAGCACTCTTCATGTGATATGCGAGGAAGACGTGAGCTTCCAGGGAGTGTCTGACTGATGCTAAAATAACTACAGTTTGTGTTTCAAGGGGAACATGCCACCACCTCACCCATCTACTATGCAGTTAAACATTGTTGTTATTTTTCTGACCACCATTTATTTCCCCTTGTAGATGCTCTGCCAGTGAAAGCCACTGTGGATTTAAATAAAAGTCAAGGCTTTATCCTAGGGCTATACTACAAAAGACTCTGAAGCAGAGTCTTCCCAAAGACTGGATGTGCCTGTGGCCCCACACACTGTCTGGAGGTCAAGGTGATGTGACCTCTTTAATCTCACTATTCTTCCTTGATGTTTAACCCAATTAAGTGCCACTGAGTAGGGTGTGGCTATTTCCTGTTACCTCTTTGCCAAGATTCCACAGTATGTTTCCCTACATCTTCTCAACTTGTTCAGAGTTAGTTTTCTCTTCCACTCAGTCCAAAACTACCCCACTTACCTTCTTAACCAAGTATCCCTCCCTTATGCGCATCGGCTCTCGCTCCATGGCTTGGGCAATCCTGCTCTTGGCTCTGTCAGTGCTGGCTGTTGAGTTCCTCTGGCAGCAAAGGCTGTGGGATGGTGTTTTTACAGTACAGCTGTGTCATTTCACAAGTTCCTCTCAATGCTAATCGCAAGCCCATTTCCTCTTACAGAGTGAGAGATAGGGAAATGCAGAAGTACATGTGTATTTATAGTCTGTCTCTGACAGCACAGACAACAGCCTGACAAAACCCTCCATCGTATCAAATACAGCCAGCCTTGATGACAGGGTCCTGGGAAGTTAAATAAGCACTTCAGTGCTCAGCCACAAGAAACTGGGCCTGCTCTACAAATACATAAGCTCTACCAAAACAACACAAAGGGCGTGGTGCTGCTGCCTGGCGTGTGCCAAATGATTTCAGAGACAGGTTTCCAACGCATCAGTGCTTTCACTTCACCCTGCCTTCCAAACCTGGCTCCCTGAGGGCAAGCACGTGGAGTCTGGCAGGAAGGTGGAGGACCCTCACCCGGTATACGAGGATGCGCCCTCTGCTGACATAAGAAATTTGTTTATCAGGATTTGGATTTTGATGCTGAGGCCTCCCAAAGACATCAGCTATCAAATAGGTACAAATGGATTAGACCCGTGCATTACATAAAGCACTGACCACAAAATGCTTTCTACAAGCATCTTTTACTTGCTGCAAAGTTTATTTGGCTTTATTTGGGAAAAAAACAAGGCAAACCCATAGTTTTTAAATAAATACCAGTCACAATCCCTCTTCCCCATATAGAAGAAAGTGGGGGTATATAGCAAGCAGTAAAAGGCTGCTTCATGGTGTCTTGAAGCACAAGATTCATGGTGTTCTTCCAAGCACAAGATTCCAGGTCACTTTTGCATCTAAGCTCATTCAGATAAGTGTTGATTGAGCCCAGGGTGACTCCATCTGTCACCTCTGCCAAGTGTAGAGATCCCTAAAAAGGGACTTCTTTCACAGACAGAAATTCCTGTTCTCCATATGACTCTCGTGTGTCAGCCTTCTCTGAAGGAAGTCTTACTCAGAAGTCTGACAAGAACTGGGATAAAGGACCAGAGGGGTAGCAGAACCTCACAGACCTTTCCTGTACATTCCTCACTGATGCCTATTTAGTGGTATTCCCACAGAAGAGACTCCACTCCTTCCTTGGTTATCTGTGTCAATGCTTCACTATCTCAATTGCTGGGTGTTTCTCCTCACTATCTGAATGGAGAATTTCCTTTTCCAGGTCTTTCTCAATGAGTTGCTGCTCAAATGACACATGCAGTCTCTCTGCAGGCAGAGCAGCTGTCTATACCACCTGTTTCAGGTTAAACACTTTAACCTGAAACATTCTGGTTATGTCATGGTGCATTCTGTCCAAAGCATACCTTTTTGTGATGATTTAATCTATCACTATGTTGTTTGGGGTTTCTAAAACATGCAGTCCCAGTACATTGTTCTTTGCTCATGTAAGTCAAACTGTTGTAAGGATCTTATTGCTATTAGAGGCACTAGTTGCTGATGAAGCCAATCATCCATCAGTTTGCAAATGAAAGACTCCATGTATTCTCTGGCTGTGAAGCATACTTGAATTCAACAAATAGATTTTAAAATTATTAGAGACAGAAACTCAAACAGACCTAATAAAATTTCATGGCTCTTGGAACTAAAAGTACAAGTTTACCACTAAAAAGTGATCAAAAACCTTGTCTAACATTTACAGTAGAAAATTTGCCTACCAGGTCCAGGACTTGGAATGAACAGAAGATGCTCTGGATTCCCAGAGCAGAGATGATCTAACTGGATTTCTGAGTTATATTTCTGTGAAGGTTCTCTTCATCCCCCATAAGTCTTAAAAGGATGTTTGATCGACTGAGTAGCTTGTAGAATCCTCCTGTATAATGTCTTTTTTGGTCGCTAATTCTTTCTGCTTTAAGAAGGTGAATTGTTTCCTTCTCTTCCCTTTCATTTCTGTGGTTCTATCTCCAGGAAAAGATACTTTGTTTTCCTTTTCTCCAATTAGATAAACCAAAAATACCAGTCACAGACAACAGTAACTCTCCAAGTGTAATTTGGAAGCCAAATTATCGGTTTATTATCTGCCTTGAGGACATAATGCTTCAGAGCTTGGAGCTATGATTAAAGACTGAGAACAGAATCACAGTTAGCTCTTCCTTCTGTCTCTACTTTGCTTCCCCCACCTCAGGTCTGAGGAAAGGAAGCCCCATCCCCAGCTGGAAGGCCTTGTGTGGAGCAAAGACAAAAGGACCTGCCAGTATTTCCCTCCCTGCAGGCATCCTTTGTGCAGTTTTCCTGCTCACCTGCTCCTGCTGACTCAGTGTTTGTGCTGAATCAGGATGACAGGGCCCTGCACAATAAATTGATGATATGAGAAGACCAGGGATGGGTACTCCTCAATAGAATAACTATATATCCCTAAACTAAAAAGCGGTTTAATGAAAACAGAAAAGGATCAATTCACAATTCACAAAAGCTCCTTTTTCTCACTTACCTACATAAAAAGCCTTTGGAGGTATGAAATGTAAATCTAAACACAGTGACACCTAGCCAAAGGCTCCAGAATTTACCATTACTACTTATTCTACTCAGTCAAAACACTAAATAACTTCCATCTAATGTTAGCTGAAGGCAACCACTTTTGTAACACTTCCCTATATTGTTTCTATTTCAGCTTCAATGCTCAGCTGGTCCTTTTGCTGTTCTACTTTACAAGTCTGGTACAATCCTGTTCTTTAACGCTGAGGTTTGGTTTCATTTACCACACACCACTGCAGGGAAATCAGCACTTCATCCCCCCCAACCCAGACAGAAACCTGCTGATGTAGCTGAATCATTCATGTGAGGCAAAATGGTCCTTCAACACACAGTAGCTGTGGCAGGTGCAAGGGAGTGTGGACTGTGGATGTGGTCTTCTTTGTCCAGCCACTCCTAAAGAGCAGCACCAGGTATAAGAGAGAGGAAAAGCTGCATTTCTTTTACCTCTCCACAAAGGGGAGGAAGAGCTTTGTCAGAAAGAGAAGATAACCTGCAATGTGGAAGTCTGCTATAACTTACTACGTCCTCTCCATTTCTGTCTCAAGTAGGTAAAGGTGCATGATGTCAGATGAGCAGAATTTGTCACAGTATCAAAATCTGCAGCAGAACTGAATATGTTAGCTCAGTTCACTGTTGTTGTACAGGAGAACTTACTGCTGTATTTCTTCAGAAAATTCTGCTTTATTTCTGCTACTTCAGAATATGAGTTCCTGCAAGCACTGAACAAAACCACATTTATCTAAGCAAGAGATCTACCTGAGGGACTAAGAAGTGTTTATACCAAAAATTGGAACTATACAGCAGCTGAAAGGAAGGAAAAATTCTCAGTTACACCTGCTCCATTGCTCCACAAGCCCTTGCAGGGACAGTTCTAACATGTTCCACCTAATCTACAGCAAAACACATGACCTCTCCATAAATATATGTCACTACAGCAAATCAAGCTGCACTTGCAGGGGAAATTATAACAAATGTTATAAGTTCAAAATTATTGTCTGTATGGGAAAGATGATGCACTCAAGTGATTTTCAAACAAGATAAAGACTGTCCAGCTGATATTTCAGTAAAAAACCACTTCTCATTCTGAACAGAGGCACAGGGCTTGAAAGAATCAAAGTTTTAAATTGAGAGCTGGCAGGTGCAAGCCTTAGCACAATTCCCTACATACAGAATCACACATATGGCTATTTTTAGAGCATGAGAGATTGTGGCTTTGCATATCCTTCTTGAAAAGAAACCCCAAACCACAACATTTCCAAATTTAGCACTGTGTTAAGAAATTAATCAAAGAGGGGCAAGCATAAAAATGCTAATACAAGTATCACATGTCACTTTGGAATCTAAATGCTGTGGTTTGGCCATCTTAAATGAACCATCTTGCTCTTCCTCAAGGTACATTTTACATATTAAATGATTGTTGAGCTTTGCAGCAGGATTAATGCATTAATGAGAAGGTCTGCACAAATGTTAATACTTGAAAGCTTATGCAGTTGACACATATTATCATGCCTAGAGAGATCATATGGAGTAGGTGCAATCCAGAGACCAAACACATCTCTCCAGAATGTCTTCTAGATAATTTAGACCTGCATAAAGCATAGGCCCTGGTTCATCTGCATGTTATCAAGCTAAGAGCTTGCAGGATGTGTGAGACTTTCATAGTCTTAGGAAGAAAAAGGGGTATAGAACTGCTGGGTACAACTCACTCACCACTCCCTTCGAAAGCACTGAGGCATTTGCCAGGGCACAGGTGAGTGCTCCAATCTTCCTACCCCAAGGGCAGGGAATTAGCTTAATGTACCTTGCTGACTCCACACAACGGACTGGGAAGCTTCAGCTGCCAGGGGAATGAAAAGTAGGTTTGAAGGATTGAAAAAAACCAAAGCAAAACACAGACACACACACACCAAAAAACCAACCAAACAAACCCCCCAAAACAAACAAACAAACAAAAACCAGAAAAACTGTCTTGCAGTTTAGAAAGACATTAAATATTGTAGCCCCACCCCTCAAATGTAGGTGTAGAGAATGGAGGAATTGAGGCAACTTTATCTTTTTGTTCCCAGAAGCAAATTGCTGCTGTGGCTTAGGAGAAATAGGACTTTGTCCTAAGTCTATGACGATTTATTTAGATTTTAATCTTGTAAATGTCAGCATGTTTACTGTGCTTGTGGAAAAACCACACCAACTATTCTTCCTTCAGGTATTTTGCTCTCTACAGAATATCAAGTGATTTACATCAGGTAATGTAGCAGCCTGAGATCTGGGACCCATAGAAAATCCCCATGGGAAGTGGAAGGGCCTGGTTTTTCTAGCCAGGGCCTATCCCACAGCATCAAACACCTCCATCCTTGGGCTGAGGTCAAGCCAGGTACTCAACATGCAGGGCAAGGTCAAGGGCATCCATGGCTGGAGATGTCTGTGGAGGAGCTGGAGAACAGCCGTCATAAGTGTAATTCAGGAAGGGCATGGAAACTAAAACTAAACTAAAACTAAACCATGGGCAGCCCCAGGTGATGCTGGTCAGGGCCATTAAGGTGGGCAGCAACAAAACTAATCTCCCAGAAGGACTTAGCAAAGGCAAGCCCTTCCCTTGATCTATACTGGTAAAGGACATCTGATAGGATCAGATAAGTAAATGCATTAACAAGTGAAATTATTAGATCAATCAAAAGAAGTTCATTGCCTAAATTAAGAATTTCTTCTTCATAAATAAATGTGCTACTCTCACCATGTTACATTTGCATATGGTAAGACAGTTACTATACATACACATTCCATAATATGATGCTTTTTTATTTATCCCTCACGTTTGTCCAGTACTGGTCAGGAACAAAGTCCCAGTCTGAGCTGTGTCCATAGAAAGATAATCATTCAGGCAGAAATAATGAGGGAAAAAAAGCCTTGTTATAGATCTGACCTCTCATGTACTTCGGAAGCTAATTGAAATCAATGTCTTCAGCTACACACAATTTACTACAACATGATATGTCTGGCCCATGAAGCAAGTAAATCTGATCCCTGGCAATGGCCATTACTCTTCACACACCACTTTAAGTGGTAGTATCAGATTCCCCACAGGTCAGGCCTCTGTGATTTCATACGGAGTTACATTTAAACTTACAGAAAGGGCATTTACTGCCAGCAGAACTTCCAACAAGCCACAAAATGCAGCAGTTTCTGCAGAATGCAATGCAAAGTGAGATTCCTCTTGCAGTGATGAAAAGACATAAGGAGAAATGCACTGGGAGTGGGTGTTGTTTGGTTGGTTTTGTTTTGTTTGTTTAGTAATTTTGCAGATACACAGTTCTGAGAGGCAGGGATCATATCCTGCCCATATGTTTGTGGGAACCTGAATGGCTGAACACATTATGAAGCCTGTGTCTAGCTGGACCCTAAGCAAGGGATATTCAGTAGGATTTGAGGGGTTTGTTTTTTTTTTTTTCAGCAGAATGTATTATTTTGCTTAAAATTCATAATAAAATTAAATCACTGAATAACTTTCATGCATAAGAAAATGCAGCTGGGCAATGCTGTATCTACAATTTGGCTTAGTTTACATTACAGCATCATATGTACATCCCAGCCTTAGAGAAATAAAGAACAGGTTAGGCCCAGTGCAACATGGACCTATGAAATTCTCCTAACAAAACCATTAACTCTGCCATAATGTCCAAGCAAAAAATATATTTGTGGCCCAAAGCTTGTGTCAGACATAAGAGTGCTACAGTTTTAACAGCAAACAAGAACAAATAAAAAAGAATGGAAAAGAGGCACAAACCTGCCTGGGTTAAAAGTAATCTCTGTTAGATTGGAATGAGACAGGCTGAGAGTTGAATTATGGCAAATTGTTCAGTTTCAAAGATCTTTGTTCTTGAACAAAGAGCACCAGCCATATGTAAAGAGTAGTATTAGACTTCAAAACGAGAGATTCTGATCTTATAGTGCGGTTACAGTGTAGGAGGTTTTTTCAGTTTAAATAAGAGGATTGCAATGAAGTGATTAAAATAATCCCAAGAGAAACCTTGGCCTGCTGATGTTGACTGTTGACCTCAGGGAGCAAGACAGTGACCCTCAGTCCAGGCGTGGTGACTCAACAAAACCTTTTGCTGCACGGAGAGAGAGAAGAACCAGAAAACCTCTTTGCTGCCTGCCCTCCCCTCCGTGCCACCACACCGATGTTTCAGCCCACCCCGGAGGGCTCGATCAACCCTCGGGAGGTTGAACCTCTCCCGGGTGGGAGATCAGAGGGTCATTTGGGGGGGTTCCCCCCAGATAAGGGGTAGGCAGGTGCTTTGGGGGGCTCCCGCCAGGTGAGGGGTCGGGGGGGATTTGCGGGGCTCCCCCAGGTGAGGGAATCAGGGAGGATTTGTGGGGCTCCCCCCAGGTGAGGGGTCAGGGGTAGTTTGGAGGGGCTCCCCCCAGGTGAGGGGTCGGGGGGGATTTGTGGGGCTCCCCCCAGGTGAGGGGTCAGGGGTAGTTTGGAGGGGCTTCCCCCATGTGAGGGGTCGGGGGGGATTTGCGGGGCTCCCCCAGGTGAGGGGTCGGGGCGGATTTGCGGGGCTCCCCCAGGTGAGGGGTCAGGGGTAGTTTGGAGGGGCTCCCCCCAGGTGAGGGGTCAGGGGTAGTTTGGAGGGGCTCCCCCCAGGTGAGGGGTCGGGGAGGATTTGTGGGGCTCCCCCCAAGTGAGGGGTCGGGGGTGGTTTGGGTGCTCCCCCCATGTGAGGGGTCGGGGGGGATTTGTGGGGCTCCCCCCAGGTGAGGGGTCAGGGGTAGTTTGGAGGGGCTCCCCCCAGGTGAGGGATCGGGGAGGATTTTCGGGGGCTCCCCCCATGTGAGGGGTCGGGGGGGATTTGCGGGGCTCCCCCATGTGAGGGGTCAGGGGGGATTTGCGGGGCTCCCCCGGCCGGGACCCGCGGAGGAGCCCGCGGGGCGCTCCCTGCCCGTGCCGCTGTCCGCGCCCGTGGTGCTGAACGGCGGAGCCCGGCCCGGGCCCCTCTCGTTTCCTCCGGGAGAACCGCGGGATTAAGGCTGCAGTAATCGGGGCCGGATTAACTCCCTGGAAACCGGCTGCAATCTGAGCAGCTGCAAATGTCCCCCAAACCGGGATATGGGGCGGGGTGATGAAGTGGAGGCGGGGGGGAAGAAGAGAGGGGAAAGGCATCAACCGCCCAGATGCTACGCCGCGATTAATGGGAGGGAAAATAAATAATCAAGTATCTCATCCGCTGCTTTTGGGAAGGGCTGGGCTGGCTGGGATCCGGCAGCCCCTCCTCTTCCTTCTCCCTCCTCCTCTTCCTCTCCCCCGCTCCCGGCCAGCCGCCTTTCCTCGGAGGGGGCGAGACGCGCGCAGAGCCCGCAGGCCCCTCCGGCCGCAAGCGATGGGCGACATCCCCGGCCTCGTGAAAATCAGCGTCTCCCTCAAGATCCAGCCCAACGACGGGGCCGTGTATTTCAAGGTGGACGGGCAGCGCTTCGGCCAGAACCGCACCATCAAGCTGCTGACCGGGGCCAAGTACAAGATCGAGGTGTCCCTCCGACCCGGCACCGTCCAGGCCACGTAAGTGCGGCCGTCTTCCTCGGGGCGGCTCCCCCGGCCCTCCTCTCCCTCCCCGCTGCTTTATTTTTAGACGTTTAATGTTTTTTCCTGGCAGGCTGACAGCGCAGGGCTTCCGTGATTTCTCCCTCCCCGCCCTTTTACTTCGGTGGCCCCGTTTCTGGGTCCCTCGCCAGCTGTTCCCTGTGCTCCCCCTGGCTGGCCTGGGGGGACGCCACGGGTGGGAATCGCTGCCTTCCCTCTCCCTCCCCACCTTCTCCCGGAGATTTTTCAAGCCCAGCTCCTTTTCTCCCTCCTTCCCCGCGGTTTTCGCTGGAGGAAGAAGCTCCTCCTACACAATGCCCAAGCCTCGCTGCGGCGTGGCAAAGCAGGGACGGGGACCAGATGGGGAACCAGCTCTGGGTGGAGGGGCAGCCCCGCCGAAGAGATTCGACTAACCTCTCCCTATCCATTCGAAATCAGATCCCGCCTGCCTCTCCTTTCTACTCCTTCCCTGGGTGACTGCAGAGCCCTGCCATATTTCAGGCGCCCCAATGAGTCAGCAGCACATGCAGGTCTGCTAAAATCCCTGAAGCTTTTCCCCAGCACAGAGGCTACCAGGCTGCAAACCCACGTGCTGGCTCCAAACTGCCAAGGAAGGGGGAATTCAGGGCTGTGAAAGGCTGGATCCTGTCTTTTTGTAGGACCATGGGCATCGGCGGTGTCAATGTCCCACTGGAGGAAAAATCACGGGATGCACAAGTGGCCTCTTACACAGGGATCTACGACACAGAAGGGGTGCCCCATACCAAAAGTGGGGAGAGACAACCCATCCAAGTCAACATGCAGGTACGTGGTTCTCCAAGTCTGCCATGAGAGGACGAGGGAGGCCAGCAGGGGGTTGACTCCCAGGGAGAATGTGGCGAAATATTCCAGGGCAAAGTCCGGTCGCAGCTGCTGCCTTCCTCTTTGCTTTGTGTCACTAAGGTCGCTGGCCAGAACATAGCTGGAAAATACAAATCCTGCTGCCTTCTCTCCCAAGAAAACAGCAAAGGCCAGGAGGAAGTAGAAGGTTTTCTAGAAACCTGCAAAACCCTTTGGGGTGCTGCAGCACAAAGAATTGTGAGCTGAACACCCCAGCCCTTCTATAGGACGTACTATACATATCAGGCAGCTCCCACCGAGGTTGTTGGCTAGAAATGCAATCCCTTGGCATACAGGAACCCTCTTTTGCCTGGCAGCACCATTTTTTTTTGGCACACAACATGCCCCAAGCACAAGGGGCGACTGCTCTCCCCTTCCATCTGTCACCTTCAGCATGCCTGAGGACTTGCCAGAGACTAGATGCATGCATGAGAACAACACCCCAGGCTGTCTTCTCTCTTTTCCCATATGTTTCCATTATCTGCACCCACAAACCTAAGTTCATATTTAAGTGGCTCCTCACCCCAGTCTTAAAGAGAGAGGTTCCATGGCCCCAAAAGAGAGATGACAAAAGCTCCAGCCCACAAGGCAGCAGAGCAGACATGAAGAGCAGCAGGCAGAATTCCACAGCACTCTTTGGGTGGTATGCTCGGTTTTGGCAGTTTGTTTTTTTCTTCTCCTGATTATAGCTGTGAGGGATTCCTGTTGTTTATTCCATGTCTTCTGTACCAAAAAAAGGAATCAAGGCAGTAAGCCATCTTCATCTGAAGCTCTCTTAAGAGTCTGTTCCAGCTTATACAAGCCCACCAGATTTCAGAATTTTATGATATTTGCTTACTGCACACGAGATTTCATATTGCTCTTCAGTATTTTTTTTTTTCCTGGAATCATAGTTCAGCATAGTAATCCCCTTCTGAATAAGAACTGTAACATCTCAATTTGGTGTTTCTAATAATTACAGCGTGCCTAACTTAATTTTGGAGACCACATCACATTACTATTTCATAATCTTAGGTTATTAAGACTAATATGGAGTATTACATTAATTACTTTTATATACAGCCACCTCCTTTTAACACCCAGGAAAACGAAACACAGTATTATTTCATAACAAGCTGAGCATAGCTGCTGGATGCCACTGTTGATCACTGTAGTTATATTTCACCTTGCACCAGGAGGAGAAAGGACAGCAATCCCAAAATACCATCTGCTTTGACTAAGGCATCTCTGTTTTGCTGGTCACCTTTACCCTTAAGTGCAGCACTGATGTGAACTCTGAAAATCTAGAAGTTTAACTTTTCCTTTGGAGACAACCAAGTCAAATCACGGATGAAATGTAAGGAGGGTCTGACTTTCAGCTACAAGCTCTGACCTGGTTTGTTGCAGCATCAGAATGAGTAGCCAAATATTTGCCCAAAGAGCTGCTTTTACAGATCAGATCCTGGGATATTAACCATGAAGCTAATAGGATTTTCAAGCATTAACAAGGTCCTTAATTCCTTTTAGGAACTGATCTTGATAGATAGGTTCATCAGTACAGACTTAGATACCCACAAATGATACTTTTAAGTATTAAATATAGTCAACTCAACAGGGATTTACATGTTTAACTCACCATTTAGCTGCTTAGCTAAGCAGAGCTGTAACAGATTTAGGGAACAAGCCTCAGATACCCCAGTCTGAAAACTGCTTTGGATACCTACTTCCTGAATCTTCAAAACTGAGCTTATTGCAAACAGCTTTAAATTTTCCTCTTTCCTTCAACTATGAGGAACTTCTGCCTCCACTTCCTTTTCTAGAACAGACAGAATCCCCATGCATCCTATGGTGATAAGGACACTATTTTAGGCATAAAAACTGAATTCACATTAGAAATAGATTGTGAGATCAGTCCTGCAGTCAAAACCAAGTCTGATACTGCCAATCTAGTGTCTGAATGACTTCAGGTACATTAAGATCCATAAGAACTTCTTTCCTATCTGCTTTGAAACTTTAAACAAATATTTCTTTGTGTTGCTGCTTTAACTGGCTAGTAGACATCTGTCCCATAACAGCCAGAGTTTATACATGTTAAACAGCAGTCCTGTTTCTGAATTCCAGAATCTGATTATATGTTTCTGTTACCTGATTGGGCAATCATGCACACTATCCAGAAACTGCTCAACTGTCTGGTAAATGGTCTAAACTAAGTTAGAAGCCTGCCTTTGGACCTCATTTTATTCTTGATCAGACCAGTCAAAGATTGAATAAAGAAGCTAGAACTGTATTCACAGTAATAACTATAAAATCATCTCAGCATGTAAATGCAGAGGGAGTGATTAAATAACTATTTACTACTACAGCACCAGATGATAGAGAAGAGCAGACAGGGAAATACACTTAACCTGAAGCCTGACCTGCAAAGAGCAGGGCTATTCTTCCTCCCTGGGGATGCCCATATATAAGCTCAGTGGAGTAGCCAGGATTCAACTGCAGGAGCCATGGGAATTCAGGGGAGCTTGAGGATGCAGAATGTTCATTATGCCACAGAGCTTCTGCATGGGGTAAGTGACACTGTTGAGCAGGATGGGAGCAAAGAACTCCAGATTAGAAGGCTAAGAAAATGAACTCTCTCCTCTATTTCAAATTCACCGCTCTATATAGAGAACTTCGAGAAGAGTAATTTCATTGGTCTTAAGAGTAAAAACATCCCACACCATTGGTGTGCAGTGAATGATGCACAGTAGCAGGACATATCTATAAACAATATGAATAACAAGATAGATTAGAGAATTATTTACATTCTTTCCCAACTGTTTCCCAGGCTGTCGCCTGGTTAGAAAACCTTTCTCTTTCTCTCTGACTGAGCTGAGAATACCCACAGCTAAGTGCTGGGCTGGGGGAGGCACATGGTAGTAGAAAAGCTCTGCAATTAATTTTTTCCTTCTCCTGGAAATCCACAGCAGTCAAACTACTCAGGGTAGCTCAGCAAACTGGGTCATTGAAGGAAAATTAAATTTGCTTTCTTCATCTATCTTTTTGAAATTCAGATCCTTCATACATTAATGAAATGAAATTATGCTCTTGTGTCATATCACCCTCTACAAATGTTATTAGAAATGCCTTTCCTTCCTTAGTTTCTGCACTGAGGGTGGCGGATTCTCCTCTCTGACAAGTTTTGTGGACTGTGCACAGTAATATCCAATGTGCTTAACCTTTACTGTCTTGCATTATAAGTGTAACAGGACTACTATCAAAGGTGATTGATTAAAAAAAGTTCTTAATTAAGGTTTTAATTGCTGAGAGAGATAAAGTAGCCTGTACATCTGATTCTTTCTTAGTCAAAGGAAGTGGCAGAAATATTTCAGTTACTCCTTCAAGGTAACATTTGTAACTGGAGCCAATAAAACCCCTCCACTTACAGAACACAGCAACTTCTGTTATTGTCACGGCTAAATTTAACTTACCACGGTGGGTGGAGGGAAGGTTTAAAGTAATGGCTGTTACACAGCAGCACCTTACAAACCACATCTTGAATTTCAAAAAAACAACAACAAATGTGCCCTTCTGAAAAATCTGGGTACAGAAGACTCTGCTTGTAAATCAGGAACAATTTCTCTGTAAAAGGGCTTTCATACTGATTTTGCAAGTGTGATTATAGCAGGCAGATGATCAAAGATCAGCTCCCAGGCACATGATACGAATGGAAAACAGGCAAGTGAAGAAGCTGTCATTAAAGTGAGTGATGGAAATACTGAAAGGGAAAAAGTACTGAAGAATGGTGCCATTCAGTAGCACTGAATTCACTATTTAGTATCTTCTAACAACATAACACAATCAACAAGCCATACTGGCTTAGGACCAATGGCAATACATACAAGCTTCACACCCACACTTGAGATTCTCTGCAATGTCTTAAGGCATAGGAAGTCAAATTTTCCATTACTATTAAAACTGAAATCATAATTTATGCTTGAAAGCCTCACTGATGTTTTTCTGATGTGGTACAGGTGTCTAGGAGTGGCTTAAAGAAAAAAAACAAAAACTTTATTTTACAGAACTTTTTTATTATAGCCACAGAACTTTTATTATAGCCACAGTCTAATTCACTTCAAAGTGCATGCACAGACATTTTAAAGACAATGTCTCACTACTTCGCTGTATTAGACACTTATCTGCTAAACAGACTGATTTTCTCTTTACTAGTTCCTATTACTCAGCTGCAGTATCACAGTCCAGCTAGCAGTTACAGATAGGCACACAGAAATTCTCTTGCTCAAGTCTCATTTAAAATGTGGAATAGAATCCCAGTAAAGTAGTAAGTGGTGTGCAAGAGCAGCACACTCAGTCAATACACTACAATACAAGACTCCAAAATGCAGATACATTAAAAGTTTCAGACTGAGGAGAAGAAGAATCTTCCCAATCTCAACTGCAGCCTCTAGGTATGGAATAAAGGTAAAGTGATGGTCTGCATCACTGCAGATCACAGGTACATGATCTACAGTATATACAAGCTGTTATCTTAAGAAAGATTATGGCTTTGATTCTTGTTTAGTAACAGTTGTCCATGTGGCAACTTGAATATTTTCACTCCCTCGCCTATCCCAGCTGTGAGTGCAAGAGGACAGTGCATGCAGGATCTGATCCTTCATGTATTATGTATGGCTATACGTAAAACACTTTCTGATTTTTAGAGCAGGTTTTACAGGTCTTCGATTTACTGATCTGAGGAACAATGATCCTTTTCTCAGGTGTTTTATGTTCTGCAGCTTCACAAGTGCTATTTCTCAGGATGAGAGAGAAACCAACAAAACAATCAGCTCACTAACACTGGTATTCCCTCTTCCTCACAGTTTAATGACATTGGCGTTTTTGAGACAGTCTGGCAAGTGAAATTCTACAACTACCACAAACGGGATCACTGCCAATGGGGAAACAGCTTTGGCAGCATTGAGTACGAATGCAAACCAAATGAAACACGCAGTCTCATGTGGATCAATAAAGAGACCTTCCACTGAAGAGATGGGAAACCAATACTGCTGGACAATCTCCCTAAAGAAAAATCTACCTTTTTAAACCAGCAAGAAGCCTTAACAAAGGCATACTGTAACACTGCTTTGTCCATAAGGTTCCAGCAACTACATTGTATATACAGGTGGTGCCACTAAAATATTTGCCTATTACTGTATTTTAAGTTTACCATGGCATCTGCAACATTCTTTATCAGTCACCCTGAGAATACTGAAAGGTTCATGGTAAAGGATTATCTGATAGCTTGGTAGGAAGTCATATCATAATACTGTTGTAAGTATTTGGATTATTCTGACTAGATGTAACAACTGTGAAGTGTTTTGCTTCATTGCTTAGAATTTGGATTAACATCACATTGGTGATTTCTGTATTGACATTTGTGTTTGCTCCAAAATCGGTGTGTTCCTTCAAGCATCTTGTCATACTGTCCTCCCAGTGGACACCAAAAATTAAAAATATGGTTACTTGTAGGTTTAGCTAAATGGCAGCTAATGCACTGTTGGTATTGTGCTTTCATACCAAGGGATTTGGGAACTCATTCTCCCTTTTGTTAAGTGCTGTAAGATATTCTGTGAAGTTTGCTGATTTACCAAATCTCCTAAAGAGGATTCTTTTTTGTTAAGTTGCCCAGTCTTTGAAATAGCATTACGAAATGGTATAAAACATGATGAAGGAAGAGCAATAAATCAGTTGTGTTATCCAAGACATCTAACAACATGGCTAAGACCTATCTTAAGATCATATAGTATCCTTGAGAGATACAGCAGCCATACTTAATTTATTTCCTAGAGTAAGAATTCTGATATTAAACTCCATTTTTATTTTAATGGCACATTGCTGAAATCAGTTAAATCTTAGAAATCAACATTTTCAAGCCTGACCACTGTATTCATTGACAAGATTTCTGACCAACAAGCACTCAGCAGTGTGAAGAGTGCAGATCCCAGTGCATGTTTATACATGCACTGCAGTCTTTCAAATAAAGATAAGCATGCAAGCATTTGCATAGTTATAACTCAAGGTGCTTCATAAACACTAGATCAGTGTTTAACACAAACAGACAACAGAAAACAGACATATCTTTTATTTCAGTAAAGACAGGGAAGCAAGGAAACGACTACACTTGTCCTGTCCCCAGCTTGGGTTGAAGTAAGCTGTCACTTCCTGCATATCTGTTATTCCCTTTGTGAATAATTTGTAAATTGTATATGTAAATGGTAAACATGACTTTTGATCTTTGTAATAAAGGACCTAAACAATCTCTACTGTGGCCATTGAAATGAGCTGAAAACACTGTATTAAAAAGGGCAGTGGTTTTAGAGAATCAGACAGTAGAGGGTATGTAGCCAGTGGTTTCTGAGAATGCAGTCCAAAGTACCTTCTGTTCTTCACCCAAAGCTACTGTTTCTAGGAAACACAGATCCAGTGTGCTAAAATGCAGATGATTAATGTGATAACACTCAGAAGAGCTTATTAATATGCTGTTAGTTCCAGTAATATAGTGTGAAAAGTAAAGATTTAGGACAGAATTAAATTAGCAAAGAAATATTTTCTTCCACTGAATTATTAATCAAAAGGCTTTACTAGTTTTCTAGCGTTACTGGATTTCTGCAGCCAGGAGAACTGACAGTGGCACTGATGTAATACAGCTGTGGAATGGTGAGCTAACCAGTTGCATCTACACTCTAAGGCAACATTATATGGGCAAATTTTACTGAAATGAAAATCTAGAAATAATCTTCTCCATTAACTTCTTTCCTAGACTTTTCCTAGCAAGAATTCTTCAAAATGAAAAAACCTGACCAAATTGAAATCTGCATTTCAGGCAGAAGTACTACTGCCAGCATTTTAGCAGAAGTTTCCAGATAACATGCTTTAATGATTCTAGACTTCCAGCTGTGAATCAGTTCTATCTCTACATTGCTAGAAAAGTGATTTTATTCTTCAATAATTTGCATACTTTGGTTTATTTTGTTTCTACATACGAACATATATGTACACTGGCACACTGGCAAGAACTACATGTGACACATAAATTCACAGACTTCTGTCCTAGTAAAAAACATGTAAAACCCACAGTGTCCTACCTCTCCAGCATTTAAAAAATGCTGCAATTAATAAATCCAGTTGATCCTGGCACAGGATTCTCAGCCAGCTGAAGTGTACCCTTCCTAAGGTAAATTGTCACATTAATGCCAAATAGGACATCTTTTCACTTACAACCTAGCATGTCCTGTAGCAATTCAGTTGAGAGGATGCTCAAGAGAAAGGCTGCAGATGGAGTGAGTTGTTTTTAAAAGGAAGGCGAGAACAGCAAGAGCAACTTTTGTACACCTCCTATATCCTAAGACTGAACAGGATTGAACCACCCCTTTCACAGACAGCAGCAGGGATAGAAAGGGTGAGAATTGGTTAATCACTTCTCTGGGGAAGGTGTAAATGGCATTTATCAGCTCTTATATCCTTCTCCCCTGGGTGAGGTTTAAGCATACAGAAATGTGATTTGCGTTATTCTTAAATAGAAGATTTTTCATGTGATGTTGGTTGAGTATCCATACCACCAGTTCTGATACTCCACACATGTAAAGAAAAATAGTCCCATCAACCTCCTCTTGCTCATCAAGTGCTTTGCTAACAAAGTAAACATTTGCTCCTAGTAAAGGAGACCCAAGACTTCAGCCATTCCCTGAAAGCAATGTTTTGAATTTCTTTCATCCAGGACAACTCTGTTGAATATTCATAGAATTTGAGTCCCTACAAAACTGTTACTGTGACCGTTTGATGCATTATTCAATCAGCAGCATTTAAATTTCCAGACAAGTTTGTTCTTTACACAGCTTTTTCTAATTAATATTTCCATTTTTATACGGAACTCCATAATTCAGGACACAGTACATTAGGATTTAATATTTATGTCAGAAAATGCTGACAATGTGTCAATCCAGCTGAAACCACAAAGCACTCATAGGTGGAGGTTTTATAAATAAGAGACTTCAAGATTTTTGTCATGAAGTGTCCAGCTGTCATTTTCATAAGAAAAATGAAACGAACATTCCAAATCTTTGTGTCACTTTTTCATCTATAATTAGAGGTAGCAGATAGCTCTTTGATACTGCTGAGTAACAGGATTCAAAAGCAAGTTATTAGTCATGACTATTACAGTTGTGATCCTGCATAGGGCTTTGTATTAGATCATTAGATTTTGCACAACGCTTTGTGTTTAGTGCAGCTACTACAGACTTTGGTATCTCCCACCATCTGACTGTACATGAAACAGAAATAATTCACCTCAAGTCTCAATGCTCTACTTTCATGTGGTAAAGAGATTTCACTGGCTTCAGCTGAAGCTCTGTCCATTGGTTTGCAAATGCAGTGACCCTTACTGATTCCAGACTAGCAAAGAATCAGAACACCTCATTTATATAATTCTTTGTCTTAAAGATGTGAACGGAACTTCTGTACAATAAAGGTGTAAGTTTTGTAATACAAGGCTTTTGCATGCTAGGAGAGGTTCTTTTTCACTTGCTTAAGAGCACTACCCTCACTTGCTATGTAAAATTTTAATATATGTGCTGTGTGTTCCATTCTTCTAAAGCCTCATGCAAAGCTTTGATTAAATAAGGACGTGGCACATTGTAAATGCTAACCTCTTTCTGAGATCTGAAACAAGTGCTATGACTTTCAAAATTCAAAGCAGTGAGCATTGCCTTAGTAGCTACCTCAAACCTGAAGCACAAAGCAGCACTATAATGAGTCTTTCAACATTCCTGTTTTCCCTTAACTCTCCAAAGCTCACAAGCAATGACTGGCAAAATCCTCTTTAGTATAGCTGATCCAGACCTTTGGCCAGGAGAGACACCCACTCCTGCCCATAGGCCTTCCCTGCTGCATGCTTGGCAGCTGTCATCAGCATTCCTTGGACTGCTTCCTTTTCCCCCTCTCCCTGATACCAGGATTTAAGGCTTCAAATCCCTATAAGCCTTGGCTTTCAGCATTCAGAAGACAAGGTGGCATCAAGCTAGGAAGAGACAAACCAGTTCTCTCTGCATTGCTTCTCTGTGTCTACTGTAAGGTTTTGTGAGTTATCCCACTGCAGTCATTGGAGTTTGTTACCTTTTGACCCACAGTGAATTGCACTGTGAGCACATAGACAAACAGATCTCCATTGAGACATGGCTTAAGAGCAATGACAGACAGCCTCTCCATCAATTATTATGCTATCCATCAATTATTATGCTAAAAAATACTAACTTTTAAGAAATAATTCATGGCAGCACGTCTGCATTGACCAGGCGTAAGACTCTGATATTCTGTATGTCCTCACTCAGACAAACTTGAGTCCTGATGCTGCAATCCATGTACAAGTGCCTTGCACACTCTCTGTAACACCTTTGTTTCCTTCCCCCAGAGAACAGGCACTCCTACTTCCTTTATTCCAATAGTGAGGAACAGCCTGGTGTCCCATCTAGGCTCTGCAGCCTTTGAACAATCCTGGGAGAAGAAATGACAAACTATTAGTGCATGATGGTGAAGGCAAGAACTACACAACTATGCTGGTGGTTAACTGGACCTTCTGCTCTTTCTCAGCACAGTAAAGACAAGGCTGGGAGCCTGCTGTTACAGGAGTGACTGTGACAACACTGTCAGTAACATCCATGTGAAATTACAGAATGTGTGCTACAGGGACCAAATGTTCTCAGAAGTTTGAACTGAATCTTTATGAGTTTAATGTGAACTCCAGAGGGTCTGCAAACAAGTGGCAGTAGTGCAATATCACAACATACACTCTTTTCTGACTGTGATGGATGGCATTCTCCTGCTCACTAAGTTGCAATGCCAACAGATTCACCTCAGGCACTTCCACATTTCAGACTTACTGGAGAGAACAAGCTGTGGCCAATTCTGTGCATAGAATATACAGTCTGAGTTGGTGCCTTTTTTTAATTTGTTGGGTGTTGGAGTTTTTTTTTAATTAACTGTGTAATACTCACTTCTGAGACATCTCTGGCTAAATACTATGCCACAGGTAAGCTGAGCAAATGTAGGAAACACCAGGGTATGAAAATACAACTGCAGTCATCCCTGTTCTGTATGGAAACTATATGACTACCCTCCAAAAATTTAAAAAGCATTAAAACAAACAAACAAAAAAGTATCATGCATCTACTCTTTTCAAGCCTGACAGCATTATGTGTATCAGGACAAGGTACTAGCCAGATATAAATATGCTGGTCACACAATGAATTAAATTTACAATGTTTACACTGAACTTGGCTAACCTTAAAGGAGGTAGGAGGTAGATGGTTAAGAAAACAAAAGTCCCAAATGCACTGCTGGTACAAAGTACCACCAAAACATATGGAGTAAACATGAGAGACAAATTTGCCCTAATATGCTAAAATGTGAATGAACTTCCCTTGCTTAAACAGAACTGTAAGAATTTAGACCTAACCATTTTAATACAGATTAAGTATAACTTAAAGAAGTTGAGGAAACACTTCCAGGGAGGTTGTTTGTTATAGATACAGTGAAAAGATTTCCTCTACTGATCATTTACCCTATTTTAAAAACTATATTTCTTTTTCTCTTGGAAGCAAGAACTAACACTTTGCACCTGGAAACAGGTACAGAATCAGTTGTACAATAAACTTACAGAGCTGAAAATTTTCTTGAAGGGTTGTTTTTTTTTTTTCTTTTCATAAAAGCAGCTATTAATTTTGACTTCTTTCTGCTTCAGCCCTGCAATTCCAGCAGCAGCCCTCAAACACAAATACATAAGCAAAGAAGGAATGCTGCCATATACTTATCTCCAGACTGAGAGATTATCCAAACAGCACAAGAAAGGGAGATTATTTGCCACCTTGCAGTCTGCCTATAGCCTTTATTCTTGGAGAACCATGGCTAGGACAGCTAAGTACACAATTTTTTCCTTATACTCCATTCTACAAATCCATGAGGAGCCTGCCTTAATCAGAGGCACCAGCTTCTGTCCAGGTATCTAAAGGGAAGACGTTGGAGAGGCATGGGCTTGGAGTCATGGTACAAGAAAGAGACAGGAGAATCTCCTCAGAGTGTGCTTTTGACCCACAGACACTGGGGGAAACAGTCACTAGGAGTCTCCATATGAAAATATAACACTAGCAGAGAACTGCCAAAAAATCTCTTTTAGTAGTCTCCATGTCAGTCACCTTTAATACTTCTTCTCAGTTCTGCTAGAAAGACTGTTCCTAACCTCAAAAATCTCCTACTGAACTCCCCATAGTTTTTATTGGTAAGTAGCTTTAAGCTTCTGGCTCACTAAGCCCAGTCAGTAACTTTCCACAGATTTCATACTAATCTCAAACTTCTCAGGTTTCACATCCTGTCATTACTTATCTATATCCCCTCTCTCTCATCATTCATCCATAATGAAGAGACAGAAAAGCCTTTCTCTTCTCTCAGCATTTGCTGTTCAATCTATCACTCATTTTCCTTGAAGGCTCTGGAGTAAGTGGCAATTTCCAAAATATAAGGCCCTCAGTCATTGAGGAACTTGTAATAATCCAAGAGGGTGGGAGAAACAGCACTATATTCCCTAGTGTGGAATGAGCAAGGAAGCCCTTATACCTCCAACACAGAGGGCATAGCAACTGAGTACATCAGTACCCTGTGGAGCAGCACTCCTCAAAACACTCCAAGTACTCCAAGTAGGAGTTGGCACAACTCAGCCAAGCTAAGCATGCTGCTCATGTTGCTGAACAACATTGAAGCTAGTTTTATACTACTTAACAAAGAATTTCAATTGAGGAGAAAAAAGAGTGGAATCAGTTTTAGCCCATCTCCTTCTTGTCTCCTGGGCTTTTATTAAAATCTCATAGAAATGAAAAATTAAATGAGACAATGGTCTGTAGGGTGCAGTGGAAAACAGTAGGCTGACTGTCAAATCTCAGACCAGCTCTGAGTTACCTGTGTTTAGCCCCATTAATACAGAATTCCTGGAAGGAGGACAAGGCTTTAATGCAATCTTCAATAGGTGATACAAACCAGTGCTTTAAATTACTCAAAACCACCAGAACATGTCTCTGAAATTGTTTCAACCATAGTCTACAAGTTTTCAAGCAAAACTTCATTTAAAGTGAGCAGGTACAAATTATTAGTCATTCCAGTCAAGAGAAAATGTCCAGCTCTGGTAAGTTTTCTCCTCTGTATTTTTATCATTATTTCAATCCCCACAGCTCCAGTACAAGAAAATTAACTGCTGAGGATTCAGAGATTTAAAGCCATTTCTTCCAGGTCACAGTTGCTTTATAGAAGTCACTGCCATGTGAATACTAAAAACAGTAAAACTTTTATTTTACTTTTGTTCTCTTAGTGTGTCATGGTGAACCATAGGACTTATAGAGACTAATTTCCTGTCCATCTCCTGTGGATTCCCTGGTGATATAACATTGCAGTTCAACTCATGATGCAGCCCTTCTATCATTAGGGAAACTAATTTCATCCAGTGTGCTGTGTTCAGATTTGTAATTTCATAAACTAAAGCAACTCAGTAGATGATTTTCATAAAAAAACGTTTAATATTGGGGGTGGAGGAGTGCAGAGGAAGGAGAAGAGCAAGACAAAGTATGCTCGACACAAGTTTCAATTTCTTAAGAAACCAGACAAAAATTGCCGTAGGGAAAAAAGCAGCAATCAGAAATACTCCAGCCAATCGGCAGATGGAGCTACTAACAGGAAATAGAGAACTGTAGAATCAGTCAGGTTGTAAAAGTCCTTTAAGATCTTCGAGTTCAATTGTTAACTCTGCCAAGTGCACCGCTGAACCACGTCCCCAGATGCCACATCCACACATCTTAATCCCTCCAGGCATGGTGACCCATATGTACCAGGAAGGAACTTTCAATCCTAGGAGCCATTAGTGAGCTGTAAGCCACATGTAAAAGCCTCCCCATCCCCATCTGAGCAGCACAGACCACTTCCCCTCCCACACAAACACTCCAGCCTTGCAGAACCCACTGCAAGTACTTCTATGTGAAAGGGACTCCCCTTTGCTATTGCTGATTTTCTTTAATCTGAACTGGCACCTGAAGAGCAGCAGCCAGCGGATGGTCTGCGGTCCAGAAAGAGATCAGAGAGGTCCAAGGGAGCTCACACAGCACTGAACCTCACTGATAAGGCACTTTGCCAACATCTCTCATGACCCTGACTTCAGCCTTTGTTACATGCAGCCTCATGAGAATCTCTGCTTGCCCACAAGTTCGGGAGCTTGCATTTCTTTGCAAGCACAATCATTAGGACTGCTCTCCCAAACTATAACATCTTAACAGTTCTCATAAATGAAAATAATACTATCTTAACACAGCAACCATTCCCTACTTCAAAGATGACTCCAAACTGAACAAGATGACAATTTGGAAATTTGGCCAATGGACAGGATCCCAATACCCAATCTCAACACAGCAGGTTTTTGCAGTGGGTCAGAGCACTTGGTGCTGGCTCACTCCACTCTAGCTGGCAATGAATTGGAATTGGTAAAATTAAAACTCCACTGCAATACTAAAGATCCATCTCCCCCTCCCCAAAAGTGCTTCATTCTCAGGGGAATAACATTAGCATTTATGGAAGTAAATGCCTCAGGGTTTTTGTTAATGTGCTAATGAGCTAGAGCCTTCCACCTTCAGATCACAAGCATGAATCATATTCAGCTCAAAGGTAAAAATACTGTTTCTAGCAGGAATTTTATATCAAGTTCTACTTCCAGCCCCTCCATCACAATTTCATCTTTATGCTTTCTATGCAGTTTTGTTTTCCAAGTCATACAGGGCTTTGAGCTCAGCAGAACATTCTACCAAGGACCACCAATCACAGCAAGATTGAAAATCATTTTAATACAGATCTTCGAGATATACAGATTATCAAACTTAAAAAAAAAAGGAAAAAGAAAATGAATTTTTTTTTTAATTAATTTTAATTTTTTTAAGCAATCTTAATTTTTTTAAAAAAATAAACTCTACAAAATCAAATTCATGGAAATGTCCAAAATACTATAGTTTTTCAGCAAAGAGCTACAGAAAGCAAAATCTGAAAAAATATCAGCTGCTTTAGATCCCTTTAACAATACAGAGTACACTGTGGCCACATCATAGTATTTAAATGATCCAATTTTACTTACAGCAAACAGTTATTTCTAAAACTGTATCTCAGTTATAAATCATACAAAATATGAAAAATTTACTTTGAGAAAAAAAAATGATAGGGAGCAGGGTCTTGCATTTGCGAAGTCCCACAGTGCTTGTAACCCTTTTTCCTGCTAATTTAAAATCACGGTGTGATGCCCTTATGGTTGCTCCTTGCCACAGCAGAGGTTCATGTTTTCCACAGGAGGGAGCTTTTCTCTTGCGAAGATGACACTCTCGCAGTTCTCAATTTGGAAATGTGTAGGAGCTCTAAACATGCTGGAGTGCCCCACGCCTGACAGCTTCCACACAGGCTTACCAAAGAAGATTCAAAAACTGAAAAAAACAAAACAAAACAAAACAAAACAAAAAAAAAAAAAAAGGCCCATAAAATGAAAGATCAAGAATTTATAAGCTGAACCCTTCTTGCACCCTTGCTTATGTCACACTATTACTATCCCCTAATGCAATTACTAATGCAATAGTGGAAAGACCTGAGCACATCAAGTCCAACACCATTTATGTCCAGATGTATACATATGTATATATGTATATATAGATCTGATGTATATAAATGTCACTTATGTGGCTAAAGATATCAGCTATCCAGATAGTATTAGAAGAGGAAAAATAAATCACAATAATATGGAGAATTTAACATCTGGCCTAACAACTGAAAATAATATTTGAATATTTGAAAATATATCTTATGTAACACAAAAAGAAGGAATCCTCTCTTCGGTCAACTATTCATGAAGCCAGTAAGTGACAGTCAGCTTTTACCAGGGTCACCCTTAATGGCTATTTTTTCCAGAAAAACAGCTCCGAGCTGCAATTTCCATCAAGGTAACACTGTGCTATCATCACATTTCCCAGCTCCTACTTCCACAACTTTTTCCTTAGCAAAAAAAATCACAAAATGCAGAGGTAAGAGTGATGCTTAAACTGTCCAATTTTAGAGAAGAAAGAATTTTATATTCCCTGCTATCTAAGTTTAGTCCAATGGGTAAATCCTCCTCCTGATGTGTATAGCTAACTCCTATCATTGACAGTGGGAATAACACATGTACAAAAGGAGACAAGGAGTCCTTGAGGCCTGTTGTATCAAACTTCAAAATATCAGGGGAAACATATGTGATAGGTAATAAGCCTGGGCATCATTTTCTGTGTTGAAGTGTAAATTATGGGTTTGCACACCCAGAGAACTACAGACACCCTACCCACCCTGTTTCCAGGTTTGCAGGAATTTCAAAAAACCATTCTGCCCTGAATAAGCAATTGCTGTGTATATACAGATCTATAGATGCAGATCTAATCCCAGATCAAAGCCCTGTGGAGCAAAATGAGGTAGAAAGGATTAGAGAAAATACATCTTCTGCTCCAAAGGACTTCCATGCTGCTCAGAACCCCTTCCTCCTATTAAAGTCATAAGTGAAAAAAATATTACAAATCTTCCTTGTCTTCAAATGGTTGCTACTATTTCAAAGCCAACTATGGTATAATCATGCAGGCTGTGTTTTGGCTTACACATAATCAACACCTAGTAAAAGCAGATTCAGCTGCAAGCTGTGGTCAGCTCCACAGAAGGCTAAAACATCAAGTCAGAAAAGCCAGCTCTGACTGATAACTTTGTAACGTCAAATTTTCAATAATGAAAGCCTTACCTAAAATATCTGCAATCTACAGACCACATCAGATCACACTCTATGCTTGAGGTAATTTTTCAGAACAAAACTGTTCCTCTTCAGCAGTAATTAACCCTGCTATATGGTAAATTATTCAGCAGTAATTATCATGCTATATGGTAAATGTAAATCCAAATAATAATAATAATAATGAAACAATATGGGCCAGATAGCACAGTTTGAAAAGAGTCTGCAAGGCAACCAGAATCTTGTTTGTTTAACATTAATAAGTCCCAGAGGGAAAAGGGACAGCTGTGTAAAGCCACCTTAGCTGTCCCTTTTTTTGTCATTGCAATTACACCTGTTGCTGATGTTCCATACAATGAAAGGTCTGAAGATTCTTTTCAAAGTTCAGGGTGAATACAGATAAAGCTTGGACATAGAAAGCAGATGAAAAAGCATCCTCAGTGATACATTTTGAAAGTTAGTCAAGATCATCTTGGAAAATCTCTTTAGGTCCAGTAAAAATCTTTACTGGGGGACACTGTGTATCAGCACTCACTTGACTTACTGGGACTGCAATAATTACATTCAATCGATGACTTCTATTTCTTTAAGTAGGGGTTTTGATTGTTTGGGGTTTTTTTTTGGTTTTTTTTTTTTTTTTTCCTGCATTTGAAAAGAAATGATGGAGTTTTTAAAGATTCTGAAAACAATCATTGTCGTACAGCTTGAAACTTCAATTGAGAAACACAAAATGCTGGAGTCTAAGATAAAAAGATGAAGGACAGAGTATAAGGTAGCTAATTAGAACTTGTCTGGAAAACAAGAATTACTTGGTTTCACTTAAGTTCCAATATTATAAACTGAGCCACAATGTTTTAACCAAAACTAGATACTCAGATATATAGTTTGAATTTCAGAGTTGCTAAGCATCTACCTGCTTTAATCTACTTCAAAGAAAAAAGAACATTAGAAGCTCTAAGAAACAGGAAAAATTTGGAGCATTCTGAAAAGGGAAAATTGTCTCTTGCTATTTAAAGCATTACCTGATACTAAAGATTCTTCAAAAATTTCTTTTCAAATAAGGACTACAAAAACACATGCCAACTAAAACCTTTTACAAAAAAACTTCATTTTCAAGCAGATCTAATGAAAATGAAATATATATACACACAAAAGAGTCAACTGGAATTTTGGGATGCTTAATTTGTTTGATCTAGAAGGCAGAAATTTTGTGACAAAACTTTTTTCTGCAAAACCCTCTTTTGATTTGAAGAGCTCTGTAAGTAGTATTTCATAACTAAGACTGTATATAACTAAGTAAATTATATAAACTACTTACCTCTATCATACCTGTAAAGTTACTATAGCTCACAGACATAAGTGATAAACATCAAGTGTGATTTTTTTTTTTCATTCAAAGTATTACTTTCTAATAAGATGAAGGGTTAAAATAATAATTTGGCTCTCTAAGATTTTATTTGCCTCAACCTTTTCTTATTCCAAATTAGTGAGATTAAACTGTAGGGTACAATCCTTCCTAAACTACCTATCTACTTAAACCTAAACATTAATGGGTCCCAGATCTTTTATCCCAGTATGGTTCCTTTTTGTGCTACTCTTGCATAGGAGGCATACCAGGATTTTGACTGGAGAGTTGAACCACAGTCTACAGAGGACAGGAGTGCCTGGCAAAACAAATACAAGAAGCAAGCACAGAAAAACAGAATGGTTATGAGGACTCCTGTGCTTCAGTTAGATTTCTGTTTGAAGGTGAAACCTGAACTTGGGCAACTACAGCGCCTCCAGCTAAGAAGCAAAATAAACACATTGTTTTGGAAGCTCACTTCCATGGAAAATGAAATACTCATATGATCTCTGGATATTATTGCAACATACATTCAGCTTTCCAAATTCATTAAATCATGTTAAAAGTTTTACAATCCAAAATGGCTTTCCTTAAGGTATTTGGCCTGTCTGGTAAGAGACTTATAACAGTCTATGTGATGCACTGCCATTTCTGAGTAATTTGTATCTGTGAAATAGCAAAGGACACAAATGTGTTCTTACTTCCAATACTTAGAGTACAGCAAATAAGAGCAGGAGACTGCAAAAGTGCCTGCATCTTGGGAGTTTGTGAGTAAAGTTAAGCCTGGAAAAAGGGAGTGTGTGTGGGAAGGTGTTTTAAGATTTTTTTATTTCTCATCATCCTACTCTGATTCAATTGCTAATAAATTAAATTGGTTTCCCCAAGTTGAGTCTTTTTCCCTGTGGCAGTAACTGGTGAGTGATCTCTTTCTGCCCTTGTTGCAATCCACGAGCCTTTGGTTATGTTTTTCTCTCCTCTGTCCAGCTGAGGAGGGCTGTAAATAGAATTTTGGTGGGCACCTGGTGTTCAGCCAGAGTAAATCCATCACAATAGGAATAAGAATTATTTGAAATTAGTTTTCATCATATCTATAAAGAGAAATAATACTAAAAAAAAAATGGATCAGCAAAAATTGACAGTAGAAAAAAGAATTGACTCCAGGTATGAGAAAAAGGTTTCAGACCCCACCCAGGTTCACTGAGATTTGAGAGCACACAACCCATAGTGAGACAGGCCAAAAATCAATTATATCTCCAATTCTAACAGTGTTCTGTGAACTTTTGCACTGTGTATTTGCAATACATCACACAACTCGAATGATCATATCCCCAAATACCAGCTTCAAAATCTGCTTTTCAGAAAAGGAAAAAAAAATATGTTTATAGTACCAGAAATAAAGAACTTTGGTTTCCTGCACACAAATGTTCTGTATTTGATTGACTGGTCTTTAAAAAGTTGAGAATTCCAGCTGAAGATTTCATTCAAGTGGGACAATAAGGTGTTAGTCTTCTATGGATTTTTGGTGTTTAATGAAAGATATAAACTTATCTCTTTCCTCATGTAAGGATAATACAAAAATCCTTCTCCTCTGCTCTGTGGTCTGTTTTCACACAGAAAACTTAGTATTTTGGAGAATTTTGCTTGTAAAATGCAGCTGATCACCACCACATATACCTCATTACTTAAAGCTAGCTAAAAAAGGCTTGTCAAAATGTCAGTGGCAGTAATGGCCCTTCCCCACCCATGGTTTTTGGGTTTCGGGGTTTTTTAAGCTCAAAGAGTTACTGGCATTCATACCACCAAAAATGCATCTATCTATGAAGTTTTAAGACAAAAAAGGGGGATATAGGTGAGGGTGTCTTATCCCCAACAGATAAGTCATAATGAAAGCTACATTGCAGCTCATTTGTAGTATACTTCAACCCTCATCTGGGAGGACCACATTTAGCCTTTAGCCAGGTCCTCAAGAGTCCAACAGCATTCGTTTCATGAGCAGTGCCAGAAATTTAATGTGCATGGGGTTTTTAAGAGGCTCCTCACTCTGGCTAATAGATGAAAACCTTGCACCATTCCAACACCACATATGGAGAGCAGCAGACTCCAGTTTTCTTACATCTATGTTCTTTTTAAACAGTACTCAGAACATGCACAAGTTGTTTTTATTAGATCTGCAGTCAAGAACACATCAGCTATAATGAAACAGTAAAACTTAAATGCTGCCAAAAATATTCGGCTTTGGTCTACAGACAATTTGAGCTTTTGCCCAATATCCACTTGCTCTCCAGTCACATAGAGAGCTGCTCTTCAAATAGCCTTAAATTTATTTTGTTTTCTTCACTATGCAGCTGTGCAGTAGTAAACATGACCTTAACACTGAGTGGAAGTTTGGCAACAACTTGATTGCAAATGTAATCTACAACAGCCATGGAAGTGAGCCAAGCGAAAAGCAGAGTTACAGCTCTTAAAAACTCAGGCTATAAATGGCCATACAATATCACACTTCACACTGCAGTTTGCAAGTGTGCTTAACAGCTGTGCTACACCTGCAAATCATTTCTCTGTTTGCAAATACTGCAGAATTAATGCTGATGCCCCAGTATCTGATTGTCTCCAAATCAGGTAACAGTAAATGAAGAGTAATAAATCAGTAGTATTGTTTGAAACATGCATTGTTAAACAAGTGTGCAAGTCTCCATGGGATCAGGACCTTGGATGGCGAAGTGATGATCTAAAGTGCACTGGAAAAATACAATGGCAGTGTAATTTTTAAGGCTCAAAATGATGGCTTGGTTAATGTAACAGATAAAAATTAAAAGCCTTCATCAAGTTTTTAGGATAAATGTTTAAAAGTCTTTCTGAGTTTTAAAGTCTGAGTTTCTAAAGCTTTGTAGTTATAAAACACATTGCCATGTTTTATAAGATAGAGGGAGCATCAGAAACATGAATCTGAGATTTACCTACAAACAGGCTACAGAAATAGCTAGTACTACCCTTGCTGCTGTTAAAATGAAAGGTGAAGTAAAAAGATGAGGTTTCTCTGACAGCAATTATCTAGGTACATATAAAAAGAAGATGAAAATAAAGAGATTCAATTAAGTTAATTGCAACACGATCTCTGAAGTGAACATTCTGATGAAATTCTGTGGCCAGCTGTCAGAGGTCAGCAAATGGTAAGAGACATCAAAAGTCAATCCTGACAGCATCTTCCATTCTCATAACAGCACCAAGTAGATACTTGGCTCGGGGATATACGTCCAAAGTCACAAAAAGCACTTCAAATTAATATCAGTTAGATAATTTCCTGACTTAAACTGGCTTAACGCCCAACCCAACAATTTTTCAACAATTACTGCTACAGCATAGTCAGGCCCTAAACAAGTGGCTTCCAGAGCAGCTTTGTAATCAATCACCTTAATTTGGAGCTGTGTCTCCATACTTATCACAATCACACATTCCTGACTCTCCCCAGTGCCTCACTAGTGGCCACACAATCCCATGCTTGAGCAGATCAGGAGGATGATTTGGTGCACACTAATTTTCAGGGAGGTTAATTTTCAGACACATTAACTCCCAGGTTTCTGCCATGCTTGCAGCCCCAGGAATACAAATAATGGCACAAGGTCAAAAAGGTGTAGCAGGGATTAGCTGTGCCTTAACGAAACGTGAAACTGTATTTTCATACAGAAGTTCAGGCCTTGGCTCACTACAGCATTTGTAACCCTGCTCAGCAAAGCACACTGACTTGAGGCCTCAGTTACTATGGTGATAAGCATGGAATAAATGTTTATACATAATTAGTTAAATTATCCCTTCAAGAAAGCAGTCGTCCTTCTCACAGGCAGCTACTCATATTTTTAAAATTAAATAGATGTAAAAACAAATCAAATTTTTAAAGCTTAAGAATCACTACTACTCATCCATAAGTTAATGATAATTTAAATCTATAGCAAGAATAAAAAAAAAAATTAGTCTATGAGAAACCCATCTCTTCTGAAAACTACAATGTAAATGCCCTACAAAACAAGCTAATGCTTGGTTTTAAACATTTTAGGGTTTTGCTTAAGAAAAACAGCAATGAAAAATAAAATTATCTTCTTGTGTAACAAAACCTAAAAAACACTTACTGAATGAAAAACTAATGCATGAGTCCTTTTCATCCATGCAATCACTAAATTAAGTCAATCCTACTTGTAAAATATAAGCAGTGTTTTCTAACTCTAAGCTTACTGCAAAAGCCATATGCTGATATAAACAAGTTAATTTAGTCAAAATGCTTAGTCCATAAACTCATGAGTAGCTTACTTCCTTTTTCAAAGGACTATGAATCAGCAATTACTGTAGAACCATCTGCCACAAAGATGAATGTTCTGCTCACGGTTTTGGAGAACCCTTTGCCAAAATATTTATGTGTAACTTGAGGGGTTTTTTTGATTAAGAAAATGCAGTCCTAAAATGTGAGCACTAATCACATTACTTAGGATATAAAATAGCCTTAAATTAAAGGAATACTAAGTTCAGAGTAGACAAGATTTCCTAGGATCAATAACTATAAAAAATAACAACGAAACTTAACCAAACACTGCGTTCTTTCCTGAAGAAAAAGAATTGACAAAATGCAGTAGAAACATTGCCAGCTGATGAGCTGTCTCTTTCTTCCCACTATGATACCATCTGTTGCCAGCTCTTGCCTATCCACATGCACTACACTCCTCTCTCAGCCTGACCCAGATCCAGCCCTGGTCTCAAGTGTGATAATGAAATCAAGCTTTACCCACCCAATGGGCATCAATGACTGACTGGTGGTTAGAGATGGGCTTTTGGTGACAGTGGGCAACTAAAGAGGCTTCTAGTCCCAGTCACCTAATACAGCTCTTTTCTTTTACAGAAATTTTTATTCATTTTCTAGTCTGCCAAATAACTGCATGTGTATTCTCTCCCCAGCCCAACTGCTTGATAAATTAACTTTAGAAAAACTTCAGCTACATGAAGTGTTTAAGCTAAGAGGGATAATATTTTAAGAACTGAGTTAGGAAGCAGACACGTGCAGGTTCACACAAGCAGATCATACGTGGGAAACTCCCAGAAAGGAGGGCAAAACCAATGGTATATTCCCTTTTCCTGCAGCATGGCAGGAGCCAATGCACACACCTGCTATCTACCCACTCACTACAACCCACTGGTAAGGAATAGTGAGATCCTAACCCTAATAAACTCATAGAATAACATTTAGTTATCCTTTACATGTAGGCTGTCAGCTCCTCCAAGGCAAAGAGCTTCTTCAGTGCCCTGCACTTGTTGACACACAAGATATAAAGGTAAGATGTACAGCTGATCATCAAGAAGCAGAACCTAATTTTGACTTGCTCTAAGAATAGGCCAAATGCCTTCCTCCAGTTTGCATGCAAATGTATCACTGAAGACAATGCAGGTATTTGAGGGAAGAAACTCAGCTTAGAATCTGATTATCTCTTCAGAAACCACCCAAATTTTAAAATACCTTCTCCAACACCAAGGTTTACAGCTTTAGCATCAAGAGAGTTTTAAGTGATAATCAGTTACATATTTAAGCTATTTTTGTTTCAATTGAGTGTTTAGCTGCAGAAAGCAGTGTGTTATTCCAAAAGGCAGTACCTAGACAATTAAGTCAAACTAAATGCCCTTTTATCATTATAAACATAAAATTATGTGTTACTATTAATTCACAAAAGATTCATTTACAAGATAATCCATAGCAAAGAACCAGACATCCCCAAACACAGATACTAGAGCTGTTGGTTGTGCTGAGAGCCAGATAAATTGACTATTATGCAGCAAAGCAATTTCCAAGTGGAGGTTCTTTTATCATACCTTTAATATATTGAGTTGTTTCCAACTTCTATGGCACACAGGCTTAAGGATCCTATTTTCATTTACATGTGAAACAGTAAAGACAGTAAGAGTTTAGTTGAATACCTTTACTGGAACCACTGGCAATTAAGGCCGTAGCAAAAGAAAAAGAAAAAAAAAAGGCAAAGAAGGAGCAGCTTTTAAGATTTGTCTTGCTTTTAATACCTGACATTTCAGTAATGAGCTGGTCTGTTTATCTCTTCTATGCAGACACAGAAGTTCATCTAACACTAATGACATTGCATTTTGAAACTTCTGTAAGTCATTAAGAATCCTTTTGTTCTTTCCATTTTTCCTCTACAAAAAAGTATTTAGGCTGGACATATCAAGCAAGGTTGAATTTACCATATTTTAATATCATGTACTTTTCAGTAAGTTAAATATGGATTATACTATGTAAATAACAATGCACATATAAATACACTACACATTTGGATGAGAATTTCTGAATCCTCCACCTATTACATTTCAAAAAGGAGATTTCAAAAGAGGGCCTAAAGTCTACACATCCACCTGAGATACCTACTGTATAAGGTCACATAGAAAATGAATGACCAATCTGTTGTTAAAAATCCTCTATTTTCAGCTCACTGGTGTAAACTGAGTATTATTCTGACATCCAGAAGAGCATGTGCACTAGAGCACTTGTCTTAGACATCAGGATTACCACTTACCAACCTCACTGATGCTTAACTAATGGATTTGTTCATAGTTGTAGCAAAAAATCACCGTGGTCATGACCAAGATTTGGCATCCAAAGCTCCACGAGAAACTCAATACTCAAGTGCTTAGTGATCCCATAAACCAGAAGAGAAATAACAGGGTGTAAGCTAAAACTTGTGCAGATAACAATGTCTGGACCTGTTCTCTGGTCCTCATCACAACAGCAGCAGGCCAGAACACTTTACTACAGTTGAGGATACAGTTGACCAAGGTGTGATTCATGAACAAGACCACACACCACCTGGGGACAATTAAGGATGCTGCAGAGCCTACACATACCTCTAAGGGACTGGGCAAGAGGGGCTGCCCACAGCAACAGCTTTTCACTGCTCTCCTCAGGGATGCAGCATGCTTCCAGCTCAGTCTCACAGCTCATTGAAACTAGACTCACTCCCAGTGAAATTCCTGGGAAACTGGTTTTATATCTTAACTGGAAGTTATCTGCAGGGTCACCCCAATCCAAACTCTCTCAAAATATAAATATCCCAAAACTGTCATGAGATACACAGGAGAAGCTTCAAAGCTGGCTACTCATAAATGTAGATCTTGAGCAAATACTTAAACTGGCTACTATGATGCCAAGAACTGAGTACTTTAAGCTTTCGTCATATGCTACAACATACATCTACACATGTATGCATTCAGTCAGAATCAACACCCACATGTTCAGAACAAGATAAATAACCATCATCACTAACAAATTAACCATTTGAGCAGTAAAATGTGTGCTGTCTGTTACTAAAATACCAATAAACCAAAGGATTTACGCTGTGAGGCTAGTTCTACCTTAATGATTATACAAACTATATACATAATTGAACACTGTAAAAATAAGATATACTCTTAAAAGGGGAGTCCTGACTGCTTCAGTGATGGATGGTTTTTATCTTAATACCATAAGCTTTACTGGCTTTATACAGAAACTGCTCTTTTTTAGTACCTCTGGGGACCTTGATCATGTAGGACCATTTCCTCTTTAAAAAGTCCATTTGCAGAGTCACTCAGATTTGCAGGAACTGGGAGGCCTTGAGAGCAACACAACTCATATCTGAGGAAGATTTTTGTTTTGTTTTTAAAACACTGCTTACTCCACACAGCTATTTCAAAGGCTCTTATCTCCCAGGGTTTGCAACAGCTTTAGGGTATACCCAAAGGTTTTTGAGTGTTGAAAACCAGGTTATACTGGAATTTATTTCTCTGTAGAGTTAATCTAAAATATGCTCTATTTATTGCACTCAGAACAGAAGTGCTTAAAGCTAACAGCCCACACAAGAAGGGCTGCAGATTGTTCAACATTAAATGTAGATTTTCATTTGTATGTGTGAGAAAAAGTGGAATCCTTCATACACACCAGAGAAATTCTCTCACTGTACCAGATGTGGGCATATCTGGTGTGCTACCCATATAGACTGACCTGGTCAGGAGAGGCAGATTGGGTTACACCACCAAGAGGATTACAGATTACTCCTTCACCCTAACAGCATCCCTTCTCTCTTCCCTGACCTTAGGCTAAATCCAGTGCTAACTGCTGCTGCATTTGATCAGCAAAAGACTGGGTATGTATTCCCTGGTATTCAGGCATCAATTAGTCCCTTCCATCCCACAGTATGATTACAGGATGCAGACAAAGAGAATGAAAGCTTTCAGCTGCCTACTCCTGAGGTCTTGGTTTAAGTACTGCTAGAGCTGGAGAGGTCATATCCAGCAGCACAAGAGAGTATTGATAACCTGTGTTTATTCTTTGCTACAGATGTCAGAATCGGGAAGCAGCATGTTGCCTCACTGTGCCATGATGGTGCTGCTCAGAATGGTTTCTATTTGCAAGAGGGACATAAAATAAACATTTCCCAGACACATCCTACACTTTTAGCTCTGGGGAGGTAGCAAAATACTCCTGTGAGCACAAGTCAGCGAGAAAACTGCAAATTACGTTGACCAAAAAGCCACTACAGTGTTGTTTCTTCTAGTCCAAAATTGGTGTGAGCTATAACAGGAAAAAGACACTGACTGCAATTCCACTGAGGTTTGTCAGAATGGCAGTAGTGCCTCATCCACAGGCTGTGCTTACCCTGGGAACACTGGGTCCCAGGGGTCCAGCAGAACTGGACACACACTTCAGTAAATCTTTTTCAGTTCTAACCCATGGAGTCATAGCATTAGTAAAATGCTTATTATAACATTGAACAAGTTTCCATATTTTTTTAATACTGAGATTTACATGCAGTACAAAGGTCTCATGGCATTGTGAGGTTCAAGTGCATACCTCACTTTCCTGGGCATTAACTCTCCTCTGCAAATTTACCAGCTGTTCCTAAATCGCAGAAGGGGTCATATTACAACTTCAACTGAATGGGAAAAGACAAACCTGAAGTTCTTTAAAAGATAATACAATTTTTTTCAACACAGTCTCATCTCATTAGTACTATCCTGATAACTTAATCTGCACTATTTTTTTTTTTTTCTGACACTGTTCTCTTAAGCCTCTTCTTGGTTATTTATGCATAAACACATGATCCAAGGTCATGGAACATCCAAAATGTTCTGTTGCATTCCCCACCAGCTGAAAAGCATCAGAATCATTACTGGTCTTATTGTTCCTGCCACAGACAAAGCTTACAGAAGTGGGTTTTTTGAAACTAGATTTCATATTGAGGACAGTCTGGAGTATCTCTTCTTGTATAATACATGCTGCATAAACTAGGGACAGTACGTTTAAGGGTATTATGATCCAGTGGAAAATTGTTTGGGCTTCAGCAAAATTCCAGCAGTGGTACTTTACAGTACAAAATCTGAAATGCACAAATTTCAGAGAGCAGTATTCTTCCCTATTGACAGAGGAAAGAAAAATAGCACTGTATGACTAAGACACCCAAAATTTCATGGTATTTACCTAGGAACCTCACTGTCATTATGCATACATTTTATCTGCAGGGGGACAAATTGGGGGGAATTTTGATAGGAAAATAAGAGAAAATGTCTTTATTCTGACTTTTGAAATCTCCTCTGGAAACATTGCAGGTCCTTTCAGGAAAGGAAAATTTCTATTTTTTTTCTTGTGGGAGAGTTCAGAAACAGCAGGATGGATCAGAAGCTGATATTAAATATACTGAAGTTATAAATCAATTCCACACCAGAAACTTGATGGTACTTTGGCAAATAAGTAGAAGGCAGAAGCACCATGACTTAACACTGTTCAGGGTAACAAGCTGCACACCATCCCTGGCAAGTGCCCCTTTTAATTAGACAGTCTTCTGTGAGATGAAGGCCCAAAGACTTAAATCACTCAAAATCTGCAGATTAACAAAGATTAACAGCAAGTCCCGCCAATTTTTAATTCCTGTAATAGATTCTTTAACTTCAGTGCAAAGCAAGACCTCCCAGTAGCTTTAGCGACACACACATACACACTCTGCAAAAATGTTGCAATCTGTTACCTGCAGTCTATTACTTACCTCTAAAGAGGAGGAGGATGCCAGGAAGCTAAACCTAGTCATGATTCCTTGGGTAACTATACCATGTTACAAGTGCAAAGAGCAAGCATCAAACCTAGGAAGTCTAAATGCTGGGGATTCAGGACCTGAACCTGCTTTATGTGAACAAAACACAGAATCCCCATCCAGCAGCTTGAGTGTAATTTCACTTTCTACTGAAACTTCCACACACCACTAAAGAGCTGAGGTGATTTTCTAGTGCTTTGCTGCAGGTGCAAAATACCTGAATACTACCATGATAAGAAAAAGGTGGTATCCAATGTTGATCGAAACACTGACAGACAGGCACAGCTGATAGGCCAGGTGCTTTGCACCTTGAGAAAAGAATATCACCTTCTGAATTCCCTGGGAAAGAAAAAAATCCCATTCTGTGGCAAACATTGGCATAGGGGGTTATACTCCCTCAATGACAAACGACACAGTCCTCCATCTGCCCTCCCAAGAGTCTCTGCATGGAACAACAGCCCTGAGCAGAGAATTCCACACACAAGTGACTCCCTTAGTGTGGTCTCTGCCTCAGCTAAAGGGCTCTAACATTAATATATGTGATCATGCTGCATCATGTTTTCCTTGAAATCTCTAACATGCTACTTTATTTTTCATACTGCTGACAGCACTGCAAATGAAAACAGATTACATGAGCACAGAGATCATGGCAGTGCAAGCTATAGAATAAACACACAACTAAGCTAGATGCACTTTAACATATCACACCACAGACAGCATTTCTTAATGCCATTGGTTTTGTCCTCCATGACAACAAAAAGAGGGTAATAGACACAGAACCTTGCACTAATTAACTCCCCACAACACATACTGATATGCTAAAAGGTACTCCACAGGAAAATATGTATGCTGTTTTGAAAGTGTCAGGTTACTAACTGGTATTCAAAATTTGTCCCCAGCTCAAACTGTTAGAGGATCAGCAACAAAGCAATTCCCTACTTTTCTCTCTGCTACAAGAAAGACAGTGAACAAATAAAGACCTTTTGGCATAGTTTCAGTTCAGAATGTTGTTTTGCCATTAAATCATTGGTCTAGTTTACTGCCTGAGTCATCACCTTCAGAATTTGCACTGGCCCAAACCTGAACCAGTCAGCCAATACGTGACCAGTGATAAAACAGTAATTCAAGAGATTGTTTCTGCAATATTGGAGTTACATACATTAATAGCTCACTAGCAACCTGTGCAGGCTGGTCTCTACGGCCTTAGTCAGTTACTGCAAGAAGGTAGGAACTTCACAAGTCAGACTGACACACATATATCTCTAGCAGAATTAAGCAAAATAGGTAAGACTTTGCAAAGATTGTAAATAAGCACATAAGTGAAAAAAAAAAAAAAAAAAATCAAACACTACTCCAGCACTTGCTTCCATTTGTTGCAAGGTCTGAGCAGTCAGCCCATAACAGCTCCCCAAAACAAATGTCTTCAGAAAAAAAGCAGCCAATTATACCAACCCCAGCTACAGCTGGATGCCATCAGGAATTCTTAAAAAACTGCTAGGCAAACAAGAGCACTGCATGAAAGTATTACACTAACAGCAGAGTCTCTAGAAAAATACAACCTTTTAGTCTCAATCTTTCTTGCAAATTGTTTCCATATTGTTCTGCAGAGAGTTATCTGGTAATGTGATTATTACAAGCACAGAGACAAAGACCAAAAAAAATTTTTATCCCCAGTTCATCCTAGCCAGAACCGGCAGTAAGATTAGGAAATCAGAAGGCCACTCTTCATAATGCAGTTAAGAAAAAAACAAAAAGTTTATTGTAATGGTTTTCAGTTTGTGTCTTCAAGTCCTTGGGGGCTGTTAATGACAAACAAGAGTTGAAAATAAATAATCCTACTATCAGGTCATTTAATTCACAGCACCTTGGGCAGGAAGATCCACAGATCAGAAGCATTAACAAGCACTGTTTCAGTAAATGCACATATGCAAGAGACAACCATACATCTGCACCCCTTCTAGCAATTTGAAATCTAGCATCCCACAGTGACACAAAATAAACCAATGGGTAACTAAAACTCACCCTATTACCTACAGCTTCACAAGGCTTCTGTGCCCCACAGTATTCTTCTGGTCTTTCATTAGATCAGCTTTTTCGGCCGTGCCTTACTGGATCTGAAAAGTATCATCTCCCTTTCCTCCCAAGTCTTGGCACTTTATATATGCTCTCACAAATATGCCACAAAATAAGGACAGGTTTCCTTTGATTTCTTTAACCTGAAAAGACAAATGTAGGAGTAAGAGAGATACGATGAGAGGCACATTATCCTTCCAACCATTTGTCAGTTCTAGTCAGTTTTGTATCTTTGGATTTGCTTATTATTTGTTTATTACAATTGAAATGATGAATCAATATGGTGCATTGGTTTTACAGACATTAAGAGTTCAGGACCTGCACTAACAGGGCAATTCAAACATGCTGAGAAAGGACAGTTTTCATTTCTATCTGAAAAGGCTTCCTCTTTTGCTGATAAAGTACATCTTCCCTTGCCCACTGTAACTGAAAACACTTTCTCTCAAAGCCAGTTCATAAGTTGCTTTCCTTTCTTCCTCTTACAGAATTACAGAAGAATAAGAGTTTATTGATTTTTATAAAACACTATTATATACAAACACACAAACATGCTTAAAAATACTGTATTTCAAGCTTTATTGCACTCAGCCCCAAGAGTTTACCTGCCTTGCTGGGAAAGCTGCTTACAGCCTGTTAAGGGTCAGGACAGAAGATTATATAATTAGGTGGCAGCCCTAACCCTGGGTTAACAGAGAGGGGAATGCTGACAAATTGCACCCAGCAAGGTTTGTGAGTCAGGAATGTTTATATGAAGAGCAGGGCAAGGCAAGACAAAGAAGGATATGCTCAGGACATCGAAGACACATGCTATATTAAAAAATCCTCAAAACCTTGAGACAGGTAGAGCAGCACAAATAGCACAAATAGCACTTTCAAAGAAACATGCTATGAAATGAGCCCAGAGGGGTGGTAGAAGGCCCACCCCTAGGAATATTCAAGGTCAGATTGGACCAGGCCCTGAACAACCTGGTATAGTTGAAGATGTCCCTATTTATGGTGGACATAGGTAGCCCCTTGGCTGGACTAAGTGGCCCCTAAAGGTCCCTTCCAATCCAAATTATTCCATGATGTTATGATCCTAGTTTGAATGGTTGTAATTATGCTGCAGCTGAGCTTTACTTCCAGCAAAAAAATGACAAAGCAATGTCTTACTCTAAAAAAAAAAAAAATCACATATCAATATTTTCAAAAATATTAGTCAGAAATACAGGTACCATAATGCAAAGTGTTAAATGCAAGTCATGGTTTTCTACAGCTCTTACCTATACACTAACAAACACCATCTTTCATTTTTAACTTCTTTTAGAAGTTAGAGATAAAAGAAAAGCAACTTGGATACATTAGAACAAAAGAAGGGAATTAAAAGTGTCCTAGTTCTTCTTTGTACTGCATCTAGAGGTTCAAAACTATTAGCAGTGACATAACTGCATCACGAGATTAAAATTGTATTTTCCTAAGTTCTTGGCTCTGTCTACTTGGAACTCACAAAGGTAACAAATAAGGTATTATGTTCCTCATTTCTGTTTATTTTCATCTCATTACATTATTCAATAGAAATTCTACTTTCCTTCAATTTAATTTAGCTGATTTTGCTCCAGATTTACATCTGCTAGACACAGCTGCAATGACAGAGATGCAAGGAGCAAGACTGTTTTATCTGATAATTCCTTTTCCTCTTGGAGATCTCAAGTTATTATTTTTCTGGTAGAGGCCAGTCAGTTTTAATGCTAACTTTTAGTAAAATCTGGGAATAGTTTATCCCTAGACATCCTATCAATTAGGGGTTTTTTCCCCTCCAAAGAAGAGACATCCTAACCATCGGTATCTGTTAATAAAAACAGGCAGAAAATTCCTTCCCTGGACCAGACCATTTTCTGATGTATAACCTCCCACTGTGGCCAGGCCCAGGTTCTTACCAGCCTGTTTTGCTGATTTATTAACTCACATCTTTATTAACTCACATCTTACACTTATGTTTCCGTGCTTGTTTTGTTTTATTCTGGTGCAAATGACCACCATTCAGTTTCACTCATCACCACCACCTTCACTTCGTTACTTTTGCCAGGCTTTTCTGTGCAATCTCCCTGACCCACTCTTGGCTCTTCCTGCTGAAGCTTCCCCCTTGCTGCATCAGTTTGGGAACAGAACATTTGTCAGTCATGAACAGTTGCTAAGAACTGCACATTTATTGTTCTGCTTTGCTTCAGTCTTCTAGAACAGGACAACTTTTCATCTATCCTTGAACTCCACAGTCACCCTTCATTTATGTAGGTCCCTGAGCAGACTTCCCCATGGGAGATTTCAATCCCTCTTAGGATTTGTGCATTTAATTTCAAGATTCCAGGTTTCTCCATGCACTCCAAAGGTAACCTTTGCTAATCTTAGATCAGCTCAGACTCCCACTAATAGGGAAACAGTGATGAGGCAGTTCTTCTTCCAGAAGGAGCTGAAGGGAGAGGATATTGCCATTTTAGACTGGAAAGCTCATGCTCTCAGCTGTGGTCCTAAAAAATTAACCTGGTTTTAAAGCAACAATCCAGTCTTCCCTTCTCCTATGAATTAGCTAACCATTCACCTTGACCTTGACAGAATTAATTTGCATTTCCCTGGCAAAGTGTCTAGCTATTGAGAGCCAAGGAACAAATGCCTGAAAAACATCAACGTGGTACAGAGTCTTCTCTTTGGCACTATTAACACAACTATGCATAATTATTATTTTGTCATCACCACCTCATTTGTTACAGTGTTATGTGCTGTGTCATGGTGCTCCAAAATAAACGCATTTAGCAGTGAAAGGACAGAAAGGCAAAAACACCAAAGGAAACGTGGAACCACACCCTCTTTATTAACTATTTTATTTTACCCATTACAGAGGTTTTTAAAGGTGTCATCTGGCCTACTTAAAACTTCACAAGATATAGAGATCACTCCCTGAGGGTCAGCCTTACTTATGCAAGCAGTTGCATTGCCCTAAATCTTGCCTCAAAGGGGTTACTGAGACTACATCCTTCATCTGAGCTTGCATTCAGCTCAGTAATTTTATTTTGTAGACTATGCAGGGTACAAAGCTGGCATGAAACAAAGATACACGGATACACTTTTAAGGATTATCTCATCACTGCACAATTCCTTTAGTTTTGTGCAATTAACTATTAGCAGTACTGAAACACCATACTCCAAAAATCTGTTAAACATGGGGGCTGGACTAGATGATCTCTAGAGGCCCCTTCCAACACTAAAAACTCTCTGGTCTTTACTGAGCAGCTTCAAGCCTGGATAGCCTCTTGCAGTACAACTTTAAAAACCTGAGGAAAATAACAGCCAGGACATAGGCAGAGCAGCCACCTCTCAAAGGCATGCTTCCAATGCCTCCTTGCACAGAGCTTCCTCCCTGCACGGATTTTTTTTTCCCCGCCTTTTGCAGAACGCAGAAGTCGCACGAGGAAGCTCAAGCAGCAAAGCTTATAAAAATACATGCATGCATACACACACATGCATACATATATAAAATAATTATGTATATAATAATACAGATATACAGGTTATAGCTGAAGGAGACCAGCCTAAGCAGAGGGTGTTTGGGAGAACAAGGACAACCCGCAGCTCTGGCAGTTTTCCTGAGGGAACCTTTCCCCAGGCAGAGGCCTGAAGGAGCAAAGATAACAATTGTTAGCACCAGTAGCTGCAGCAGCAATAAACCTTGAGTTTATTAAGGTATTTTTGTACATCTGCTGCACAGGTGAGGAAATCCACATTCTTGGAGCCCTTTTCAAGACTTTTCAAGCCATTCCCTACAGCCCCACAGTCACATTTAGCCAGGCCCAGCACTGAAAATGATCACACATTCATCTATCACATCTTACAAGGGGAAAAAAAAAAAAAGTGTTTGCCATCACCCTGATCAGTCCTGGTTTAGTCACAGAAAAAAAATAAACAGCTGTGTTTTGTAGCTAACATTTAACACAGAAGGCCTACTAAAAGGGACCTTCTGGCAGCCCCAAAAGTCCCTTTTCCGCACATGAGGAGCGGCTGAGGGCCCGGGGGTAGTTTGGCCTGGGGGAGGCTCAGGGGACCCTCATGGCCCTCTCCGAGTAACTGAGTCCGGCCTCTTCTACCTGCCTGCAGTGAGGGGACCTGAGAAAATGGCCTCAAACTGCGACAAGGGAGATTGGGATTAGACAGTCGGAAAAAATATTTTTTTATCTGGTCTGGTGGCCAGACATTGGAATGGACTGCCGATGGAGGCGGTGAAGTCACCAAAAACCCGGAGGTGCTTAGGAGGCGCCTGCACTTGGTGCTGGGTGATGTAGTTTAGCGGCTTCGAGGTTAGAGTTACAGTGACAACGCCGGTTGGACTCGATGATCTCAAACATCTCTCCCGGCCCCGACAACCCCACGAGCGCCCCGCCGCCATTTTGCGCTCCCACCTGCCCGCCCCGCCGGTGGCGTCACGAGCTCGCCCCGCCCCCCGGCGCAGCGGAGTTCCCGGATGTGAGAGCCCCGCCCCCTCCGCCCCGCGCCAGCGCCGCTCGCGCCCCCTCCCTCCCTCCCTCCCTCCCTCGCTCGCTCGCTCGGTGCGCGGGTCAGCGGAGCCTTTGCCGCAGTGACGGCAGCGGCGGCGGCAGCGGACTGGGAGTGGCAACGGCGGCGGCGACGCCGGACAACGCACAGCGAGGCCGGGGTCGGCGGATTCATCTGCGGGGGAGACGCCTGACGCCCACCCGCCGCCATGGTGAGGACCCTCCCTCGCTTCCCCTCCTTAGCTCTTCCCCGCTCCCGCCCCGCTGGAATATTCCAGACCGGGCCGGGTCCCCCCACCCCCGCGGCCCCACCGCCGCTCCGCCTCGGCGCTGCCCTGCCCCTGACCCGGCTCCTCCCGCCCCCGGGCCGTCCACGTCCTCCCGCGGGCGAGCGCCTCTTTGGGCTTCCTTCCCGGCGGCGGGCGCATCCCCCGCTCTCCTCCGCCGCCCACGGAGCCCCGCGGGCTCTCCGCCTCCTCCCTCCACCGCCTTAGCAGCGCTTGCCGGGCTCGGCCCTTCCCTTCCCCAGCGCCCTCTCACCTCGCCCCCACCCGGCCCTCCCCGCCGTCCGGGGATTCGCGTCGCCCGTGCTGCGCCTCGTCTGTTCCGCGGAGGCACCATCGGCCCCCGGAGCCTTTTCCAAACCAAACTCCGGCGATTTCGGCGGCGCTGCCGTGCGGGGGTTGTTTCGCAGCTCGGCGGGGTTCTCCCCCCGCCCCCGGTGCAGCGGCAGTAGCGCCGTGCTGTTCGTGTGCGGACCGGAAAGCTGTAATGCACGTAGCCCGATGGACGGGATAATGCGCGCTGGAGCGGGGCTGGGGCGCAGAGCTGGCACTTCACACACGATGGGTGCTCGGGGACTGAGCCCGCGGGAGTGCGGTGTCTCCAGGTGTGTGTGTCTGTGTGCGGGAGTCGCTCTGTTTTTTCAATCTTGACGGGTTTAAATTTCCTTTTTTTCTGCCGTGAAATTAACCTGGAGGTACAGTATGGAGTCCTGTAGTATTTTACGTCGACACTAGGGGTGTCTCCTGCTTTTCGCCGCTGCCAAGAAATCAACGCCCTGTTTTTTAATAAACATTTATTTTAGCCCAAATTATGCGGTACTCTGGCTGCAGGAAGACCTGGCAATATTTTGGTTCTGCTGCTGGAGAAATGCAAGTGGTTTCAATTTTTTTTGTTGTTGTTGTTTTTAACCCTTTCAGAGCGAGGCCAGCTGGTTATCACATTGCACGTTAGACCTCACAGGGCCTGGAAGTCAAAAATGGGTTTCCTTTTGTTTTTAAGCAGGCCTTGCAGTCTTTCCTTTAAAAAATAAAGTTGTGGCAGAAACTAATGTGCCATGCTCAGGCTGGTTTTGTGCGTACACTTTAATAGATGTGCATTTGGAGAAGTGCTTTGACGTGTATTAAGCTTTGGTTTTGGTTGGGAGCACATCAAGACTGGGGGGGGAAGTTCACATATTGAGAATAAGGTATTAATAAATTTGAGGCTTAAAAAATTATTATCACTTATGCCATGGTTACAGTACTGCTAATTACTTTGAATGTATAGATCATCATGAGCAGTGATCATTTTCCACACAACAGTTGTGCTCATCCTGCCAGTAGTTGGATCTTCTGTGAAAATTTTGTTCTCAAAGATCTGCCAGATGAGATAGACTAACATACATAAAAGGAAAGAAATATTATTGAACTATGATGCCCATGTGTATGTCAGTGACCTTTAATGAACTTAACTTTCATGTATTATTACCTTTGATTATTTTTTCATCCATTCTGTTGTAACTAAAGCTTTCCTATGATCTTTTGATGGTGTAATCATGTTGACCATTACTTCATTGCTTCCTGAATAGTATTTGTGTATGATGCATTGCAATGTGGAAATGCATATACTGGGGAAAAAAGGTGTTATGGTATGAATGTTATCTCTGCCAGTAGAGATGCTTGTTTTCTTAAGTAAGCAGAGCACTACTGTACCTGTATCACTACACTGGTTCTGGTACCACCTGATCTTAGGTGTCTTTTAGTCTGAAAATCAATATAAAACTATACATTAACAAAAAACCACACCCAGCATTTAAGTTGCCTTTTTTTTTTTTTTTTTTTTGTCATTAATCAGGGGATATTTTCATTGAAAGAGTTCAGTTTTAAATGGAGTACATCTTGTTTTCAACCCTTATGGTATTAGAGAAATTCTTTTTTCACAGTCTAGTACAACATTTCTTTTATGTTCTTGCAGAATGAGAGCTGACAGTAATGGTGGAAAAAGAGATGAATGTGTTGTTGTGTTTGTAATAGGTAGCTTAAGATAAAACAAAAACATCTAGTGAGTCAAAGAATGTTCTTCTGGATGTTTAGGTGTAGCTGGTTCGAAAATAATCTGTCAGAGCATACGATGATGAGTCCATTACATAATGCTGGAAGTAATGTTGATAAGCTATTTTTGTCAGAGTTGACTTAGCAAGTTTTTCCTATGAGTAGTGTTTTCTAGGAAAAGGTAAACAGCACAGATAAAGGTATTAAATGATCTTAGTTTTAGATAAATACTGTCTTCTTGGGATGGTCTGTGTTCTGGTTCATATCCAGTTCTTGAACTTCATAGATGTAGTACAGAAGCCCCAGAATTCTACAGGAATCACCCAAAACATGTTACATCGTGCATCCATCTTAACTCGTCTCTTATTCAGTTGTTTTGACTCACTTCACTTGAATACCTGTGCCTCTGGTGCATTTTCTCCTGCCAGAGCTGATCTAACACTGGTTCTAAATTACTGGAGTAAAGAACCTCCTAAACTTTTTTTTTTTGCAATAAAACAAAACAAAAAAAAACCAACCCCAAAGATGATCTTAAACAATTCTGTACTATTTAGCAGGGAGAGTGTTACATGCTTTGGTTATTAGCTGAACAAAAAGCTAGTTATCCCTAAACAGGAAGATAGAGCCTGTTGGTGGAGAGGGAAAAAGACATTTTTAAAAAGCAGTTATATTTTTTAACCATTCATGTGGTAGAAGTAGAATTCTGTTTTTATATGGTTTAACTATTAATTTAACAATAGGGAGTATGACAATTGAGTAGTTGAAGGGAAGCTAGCTTATGGTGGGCATACCCCAGAAGTTTCAGTGTATTCATCACCTAAGGCATCTGGCTTAGCAGGTGAAAGGAAAATTTTAAGGGAGTGGATTAATAACACCTGAATTGTGGGGTTTATTCCTGTCTTAAAGTAGATGGGACTGTCTTCTGTCTATCAGTGCCAGAAAAAGAGAATTCAGTAATTCTGGTGTTTCCGAGGAAACGAGATGAGGCAGAAATGCACATTTTTATGCCAAACCATTTTTCCTTGTCTGCTTCTACCTCCTCACAGAATGGGTCAGGTTGGAAGGTGCCACAATGGGTCACCTGGTTCAACCTCCCTGCTCAAGCAGGGAGCACATTGCACAGGATTGTGCCCAGGTGGTTCTTGAATATCTCCAGGGAGGGAGACTCCACACCCTCTCTGGGTGATCTGTTCCAGTGCAGGGTCACTACACAGTAAAAAATTCTTCCTCATGTTCAGGTGGAACTTCTGTGCATCAGTTTCTGCCCATTGCTCTTGTCCTGTTGCTCAGCACTACCACGCAGAGCCTGGTCCACCCTTCTGGAACCCTCCCTTCAGATACTGATACACACTGATTAGGTCCTGGCTCCCTCAGCCTTTCTTTGTAAGAGAGATACTCCAGCCTCTTAATCTGGGTGCTGAGTTGATGCTTACCTGGCAGTGTTACAGAAGAAATAGCTTTTTTAAATTGTAGGTGTGCTTGATAGTGTTCTTCTGCTGTAATTCATAAATTAATCTTGCATAAGATTTTTCAACATTGCTTGGATTTTTATTCTTCTATTTTGAAGAATTGTTTTGCTTTCCCTCCCCATTTTTACTGCTTGTATTTAGTTGTGTTTCACTACAGAAAAATGTATACTCTCTTAAAACAGTTTAGATCTGAATGGTAGTTGAGCATAACGTTCTGTAGGTTGGACTCAGTGATCTCAGAGGTCTTTTCCAATCTAACTGATTCAATGATTCTAAAGACTTTGGTTTAACTATATGAAATGATGGCAAAAAATTGTTTTAATGGAAAAAACATTTTTTGTAATTTGAGCTAATATGTGACTTCTTGAAAGCAATTTGCTCTCAATTTCCTTGCCCCTCCTCTTCCTTGCCAAGCCTGTTTTCCCTTCTCTGTGTAATATCATTTGTCAAGTTGTAATTGGGAGAAAAATTGGTAAAAAATTAGAACAGTTCTTTGTTCATTGGCAGCTAGTTCATATAGTGACATATTTCCCACTTTTCCATCGTGTTCTCTGGGCTATATGTTTTTCTGTTTTCCTGGCCTTGTTTATTCCTATATGTTCCTTACAGAAGGACCATGGGGGTAAAGGGGACTGGCTCTTTCCATACATCCTACATGCTATTTCTTTGCCAGAATCAACAGAAACAGAGAAGGTGCTACTGTGTGGTGTCCTTGTCATGATCCAATTCTTCTGCTGCTGGAGGAGTGAGCACTGCGAGGATGGGGGAGTAAAAATTGAGGTGGTGGGGAAGGAATGATAACAGGAATATGTCAGCATAAAAAGAGGAGTAAAAAGTGCTTGTGCTTAAAGGTTACGCAGCTGGAACCTCTGAGCAGGACACCATTAGAAAATAAGCATCTTGTTTGACTCGCAGGCTTATGTTAATTAAAATATAGAAAAGTTGGAACTCCTGAAACAGTTGGAATTTTATTGTCTGACATGATTATATAAATTACTTAAATACATTCTTTCTTTCCCAAAGACTAAGAATTTAACTTTCTGTGCTCTTGGGAAGCTGGTAAATATTGCCCTTGTTCTGTAAATGGAGCAGGTCGAGGTCATGGCAGGGTAGTAAACTTATCCTAGGTCCTTGTTATTGTTTAGAAGTTGCCATTAATATGTGGTACTGGCAATGTGTGTTTGTAGATTTGAAAAGAAATAAGTCTAATTCAAATTAGCTGTTAAAAATTTAGGGGTCTTGGGACTTGGAGTTAAAATGCAGCCCCTAGAAAATGTACTGTGCATTGTCCATTTGGCTTAGGGCATGTGATGGTGTTCTGTAGTCACTGGCTGCCTTCTTCCAACATCTTTGTCACAGCGTTTTAGCCACTTAAAAGTGACTGCTTTTAGAGATTAGAGCTGGAGATGGGCCTTTAATATCTTGCAAAAGCTACTCTGTTTCTTAGTTGTCAGTGGCCTAAAGTAATCTTGACACCAGCAGTGTCAGAAAGATCAGCTACACGGATTGCATTAATGTGCTGAATGAAGTGGGAATCTTTTGATATACCAATTCAGGTATTCTGGGAGAGTCCAGAACTAGAAGCAATAAATTTGTGCATACAGTTTGTGCATGCAATACAATGATGTAGCTAGATTTTTTAGGTCACTGGATGAAATAATGTATTTAGTAATACTGAGATGATTTTAACGAGGGCTAAGCTTAAATTATGTTGTCTTTCAATTCAGGTATTACATACATAATTTGAGTGGCAGAAATCTGTGGAGAGTTGGGTTTTCTTTAAGTTTCAGGTGTGTCTAAGAATAAAACCCCCGTCTTTCAAGTGAAGTAATTTCTGGAGTGTAATTTCATCTTAATTTTGACATTCTGTGTTGCTTGAAAATTTTAATTTGATAGCTATAGTTTATTAGGCTTTTTCCATATAGACAGTGTTTTAGATGTTGCTACAAGCACTTTAACTGTTTGGGCAAAACTGTGTTAATGATACAAAACAGGCTGGAGACTATATCTGACTCACTTGTAACTTGACAGTCATTTGGCCCTGCTGTTGATACTCCTTTCCACAATTAAGGAAGAAATCTAGTGATATAAATAATCCTTAACTGCATTAAAGAAGTCTTGGAAACCTATTAAATGTGTTGGATTAAAGGGAGCATTTCTTGTGATCTGCCAATAAAAATCTTGGCTTTTGAGCTGTAAACAGGTTGTGTCAGTGAATATTTGCAAAGTCTATGTTGATGAACATTTTTAAGCAAACTTAAGACAAAGAACTGAAGCTTGAGTTGGCTTAAAGTTATAATAGTTCCTAACTTAGGTAAGGTAGGAATTAAAAAATGTAGTAAGACATTTATGGAAGCAATTCAGTCAGAATTTGGGAGGGGCAGGAGAGAAAGGAATGGGACAACAGGAAGCCCAGAAATGAAGCCCGGGGTTGATATGTTCTGAGAAGAAACCAAGCTACTGGAAAAGTGGATTCAGCTGTGATTCTCACTAGAATACAATCCTAGTATCATCTTTAAATGCTGTGGAACTTTTTCTTCCTCTGATGTATTTGTGACAAATATGGAGATTTTTTTTACCCCTTATTTTCATCAGCTGGAAAACACAGGACTTTTTTCCTACGTCTTCTCTGTTGTTACCCTGTGAGTATCTCCCCTGTGTGCATTTATCAGATGTTTAGGGTTTTTTTTTGTAGTAAGTGGTAAAGGACAAAACCAACTGTTGTTTTACTGCTGACTGTGTAGGTTCTGAATAGCATCACTGAAGCTGAAAAAAGTCATTTGAATTCCCTCTGCTGAATGACACTATGACTAGCAGAGCGGACTTTAAATGGAGTTGTTTGGTTTGTTGTTGGGTTTCTTTTTCAATAAACTCCATGGCTATGCTTCAGGCCTGAGCTTGTGAAGGAGAACTCATGTACTTTGTAGGCATGATGACTGAACAGCTTTTCAGTCTTGTGTATATAAGATGTTCCCTTGGGAAGTTTAATTTAGTATTGAGCCACTGCTAACAGGCTTAGCACTGTGGTATCTGAGCAGTCATGGATCAGTTTTGTTGATAATGCTGAAGTGACACTTCACAGATTTTTTTTTAGATTAAAGCTTGATTGCATGTAGATCTGCTAACAAGTCTAGAAAAAAATCTATGACAAATAGGAGAACTTCTAAGCAGCAGTAATAAAAATGTCAGATGAATAAATAGACATGATTTTTATATTTGACTCAAGTAGACTATCTTGGCACTCTAATAACTTTTCTTCTCAGAGGTATCGAGTAAAATACGTGTTTGCCACTTACTAAGTTTTTCCAGTGATTCTTATGGAAGCAGTGTTTTCCTGAAATATTTTATTCAAAACACTGTTTATTTTATTAATAAGACTAAGGCATTTGTAGTAGGTACCACTGGTATTGGATTTTTGTTGTTTGTTTTCAGACAATGCATTGAAAAATCAGATGAACATAATTTGTAAAATATGAAAGGTTAGTAAGTTTGACTCTTGTGTACTCTTCAATGTTATAGTGCAGCTCTAGTGGTGGTGCAGCTGAGTTTTGCTAAAGGTCAATTCTGAAAAATTCTCTTTTGAGAGGCCTTGAAAAAATGGGATGGTGAGTTAAAAGGTGGCCAGATGCCCTTTGTGGTGGGAAAACAAGTCATGTGAGTAAAGGGGTCTAAAATGGAGCAGAATGAGAAGATGGTGGGTTTAGATGTAGGCATTTTATGTAATGAGGCAGTAATAGCTCTGTAGCAGGGGGCAGAACAACTAAAGATTCCAGAAAAATTGGTTTAGGAAAAGGATGGGTTTTACTAGTAGTTTTATCTACTTTCTCAGAGATACTGTGTAGCATCTGTGCAGTGCTGTAAATGTTGTGTCAAGTCAAACCTTGTTACCCAGTGTTTCACAAAGAGCTGCTGAAACACTTTGTTTAAAATTACAAGTGTTCTTTGATTTGCAGTTCTACAGACTAGTATGCAAATGTATATACATTATATACCGCCTTTAATGCTTGCAAACTGCAAATTTTTGAAAGTATGGCACATGAAGAGATAAGATGGTGAATAGCAGAAAAATGGTGGCCTGTGGTTCTGTGGGCAGGTTGTGATTACATGCACAACTGTGTCAGTCTTTGCATGGCACCTTGGACTGGATTCTTGATTGTGAGCAACTGGTAATTATTACTGGAAGTCCCTGGGTCTCTGCAGGGGTACATCCACTGGACTTCTTTTGGAACCTGTAGAGCCTGTAAATACCAGTAATTTTTCTAGTGCTGTAGTGTTGTACTCCTGTGCTTGCTTTTATGTACATTTACTACTTAAGAAAATTTACAGCTCTTCAGGACAGCTCTTTATGGTTGTGTTGTCAATTACAGCAATTAATAAGCTTTGATTTCTGTCAAGATTAAGCAATCCTCAGGAAGTGCTAAAGTGCTTTAGTTTAGATATCTTCGAACTATTCTGGTAATGAGATTTTGGATAATGCTTCAAACATTTGACATGAATGTTTATAAGCTACTGAAATTGGTTTGGACTTCTAATTTAATCTTTTGAGTACCCTATTACTAGCTTGTAGCAGAAGTGATACTCAATATTTGCATTCCTGTATGTGAGAAATAAGCCAGTTCCTGTCCTGAAGAACTTAACCTGAAATATTCTTCTAAATAGCATTTGAGTATTACTTAATATAACCAGCTCCTGAATGGACATCACCTCAGTGTTATGACTAAAAATAGTCAGTACTTTCTCTATGACGCATGTCATAAAAAGAAAACTGTTTGAAGGTTGCAAATGTTCCATAGCAGGGAAAACCTTAATTGAAAGCATTTGTGTTGTTGGTTTGTTGCGTTTTTTGTTGGTTTGGTTGGGTTTTTGTTTAGTTTTTTTTTTTGTTTGTTTGTTTTATTATGTTTCATTTTGCTTCATTTTATTGGGAAATCTGTGATAATTGAAGACTTTGGAAATTTATAATGCATCTTCAGAAAACCAATTTCTAATTTGTGGAAAATTCCTGAGTGCCGGAAATTAAGTATTCACTTTAGAATGGAAGCTGGTAATGCCAAAAAGACCTGTTTAATATTTTGCAAATTTCTTGATAATTACAGTGGATTTAATCCCTCTGTTTTGGATCTTAGTGTTGGTAGGGCCTGTTTTCAAACCATGTAATTAATTTTTATTCTTTGTGAATCCTTGAATAGCATAAACTAAACCCGAACTTGTTAAAATGTCTCCATTTATTAGCTGACAGCTGCAAGTTCTGATTAAGTTATTTTCCTTTAGTAAAAAAGCAAAAGACAAAACTAGACAGGTTGAGAATATGAACAATGTCTATATTTCAGGTTCTGTTTCTATGCAACAATTCCCCTTCAGCACAACCTGCTTCTTCCTTTGATTTGCACATCTTGCTCAGTTCTACATCTTTGCCTCCTTGATTGTTTTTTGTTCGTGTCAGTTTGTGAAATTAAATCCCATTTTTGAACTGTCTTTTCTTTTTTGAGGTATGTGTCATTTTCACAATTCTTCACAATGCTCTTCAGCCTCTTTTGTGATGAAGCCTGAATGACATTTTGCCTGCTTTGTGATCTCTTTTTTAATCATCCTGTTTCCTCTTCCTCTCTTCTTGTTGGGCAGTAAGATGTTTATCTCCTTTCAAACTTAGATTTCCCTTTTTGATTTCCTGAGTGGTATTCAACTATTTATAAGTTTCTTACATGGGAAGAAAGGCTGGTGACAGCATCTACTTGTGCAGCCTGTTTTTGTGCAGTGCTGGATGCTGACTTTCCTGACTCTCTGTGACTTTCCTGACTCTGTTCTAAGCCCCTGTGGCAGAGCCTTGTGAATTACTGATACTTTCTGATTTGGTTCTTGCACTTCCCTGCTCAAGGGCATTTGTTAAAACTGGCACTAAACTGTTGTATGCAGCAGAGCTGCATCGTCTTGTTTTTTTGCTTCTGGCCTTTTCAGATTTATAATACCTGTGCAACTGTTCCTAAAGCCTTTCCCTTTGCAGTTAACACATGACTGAATACACTGTTGAAATCTAAAAATTTAGGAAAATTAATTGATAGAGAAAGATGTGCAGGTCATGTTGTCCTTGACTGTTTCTAACCTCACTGTTTCTGTGAATAGGGATTTATGTTGAACTGCAGTAGAGTTTTTTACATTAAGTAGCATAATACTGTTATATGATGCAGTATAATCTGTTAATATATCTTTGCTATTTTCTTTACCCTCTATAAATACCACTTACAGTGAATCTACTGTCTAAACTCCCCTAAAAAAAGAAGCTACCTAAACTTATTTTCTAACTGATAGTGATCTTCCATACTTTCCTTGCTCAAGTTTGTGGCAAGGGACCTTTGCTAACTACATGAGGAAGAAATACATTAATTATGTGGCATTAATTCTATAACTAGTTATATATATTCATTATATATTAACAAATATAGTAATTTGTATATTCATCACTTGCTGTCAGAGGACAACATGCTACATTTCATTTCTAGCTAAATTCTTATCTTTGGTATTTGTCTCAGGCTAATCAGGCACAAGGATCTGTAGCCATTTCTTGCAGAAATTAGGGGGGAGATTTTTTTTCTTTGCTTGGGGTTCTGTGACTGCTGTAGCTCCTTTTCTACTTTTTGGAAAAACCTCTGCAAGGAGAAATGTTCTTACTCCCTTCTAATGCTCACTGCATCACACTATTGCTGAAGTGTAATAGTAGGAGACTGATCTAATGGTTATTGGGTTTTTTCCTGCCTGAATTGTTCAGGCTTTTGGATTTAAATGTCTTCTTGGTACAAGCCAATCCAGAAGTTCAGAAACTTCAGAAGACTGAGCCATCCTTTAATTTACTCATTTCTTGTATTTGGCATATCACAAGTCATATTTTTAAAAGGTAACTTTTGATTCTATAGGTATTGATAGCCTTTGGGTTTTTGAAGATTACTCAAAAAGAGGTTTAAATTTGCAAGCAAGTCCTATACCTTAAGTGACTGTGAATTCCACAATCTACTAGACATGGTTAAAAACAATGCAGAGAAAAGAAAGCCTGTATTTCACATTCCTCATCAATCCAGTGGCAAGAGTGCTTGACTTGGAAGTATTACAGAGAATATAATTCTTTGACTGTTAATTTTGGAGGGCTATTGAAATACCAGTTAACTTGGTAGAGTTAACTTGGTAGAGTTTTTACAGGGATTAGTCTGTAGAGCTGCTTGCTGAAGTTCCCAAGTTGATTTTTTTTCATTTTATAGTCACACAAAATGCTGAGAATTAAATTGGCCTAATTAAAAGCAACCTCATGAGAATATAGATAGCAAATTATATTTCAATACGGCTTTAGGTCAAGTTAATATCTTCTTGTAAAGTAATTGTTCTGTACCTATTTATATGTAGGTCAGCCAGTGATGAGGTCGTTATTGCTTTGTGTTGAAGTGGAAGTCTGGAACGTTGTCTGTTTTCTGGGAAAAATTCATTTTGTCTTCAAATTGTCGTGGAGCAGGAGAGAAGCTGAAAGAGCTTTAATTACCTACTAGATATTTTACCTTCAAAAAATGAGTGTTTTGACTCTTCTGGGTAGTTTTGTCTTTTCTTCATTTGATAGAGTATGGTATGCTAAATAACAGCTTGAGTATAATCTTAATTTCTTGTGAAAACTGTGGGACTCTGTAGTTCCTCCAGGTTCTTGGTGATGCTTGCATGTTTTGGCCTAATGTTTTGAACGAAGTTTTGTTCCTTTGCTCTCTGCGTTAGTTTACTTTTCCAAATCTGAAGTTGTTCTTTCACATGAACGTGACACAATTTACTGTTTGCAGTTGCTTGGATTTTCTGTGTTCATATTCACCAACAAAGGGGGAAAAAGTCCTTCCTGCTAATGAAAAGATTAAATTGGTGATCGTGTCTGATATCCAGTTTATATCCATCATTGTCCCAAAAAACAAGATCAGTGTGATATGCTTTAGCTTTTTGTTTCTCTTTAATATCTTATTAAATGTAAGTTCATGTAATTTCTTTGTTAAGATGTTGGCTCTTAACTCTGAAAATCCCAGGACACCTCAGTCACTTGAGAAAGTCTTCAGTCCCATTTTATGTTTTCTCCCACACTCTTTAGATAAGCTTTTGCACTGTATGCTTCCAAAGCTGCCTTCTTTGAAATGCTCTCTGAAGCTCTTTAGTTCTGCTTTTGTTATGCATAAAGATTTATGGTTTGTTTCAGGTTTGGGGGGAGGTTTGTAACTTGTCATTGATGTGTCTATTCTTTTGCAGGCGTTTGCATTTTCTACCTTGTTTTGGACTTGGATCACAGATGTTCTGGACATATGGTCTTGGTTTTGATTTTAGTATCGTGGGGTTAGTCCATGTAACAGCACAGTCATGGGCTGGATTGATTGACAAACTTTACTGCAATTGTCTTTAAAGCTGAAAAGGACCAGTTGCCACGGTCTGCTCTTTAGCTAAGGGAATTGAATAAACTTCACTCTGTGTTGTAAACGTAGAAAGAAGTTTTGTAGGTGAAACTGGTATATTAACCTAAGTGGAACAAATAAATTATTATCTTGTAAATTTTTCTGTGACTTCTTCAGAAGCAGTGGAGGATCAAACTGTTAATCCCAAAGCCTTCCCATTGTGAACTATTAATTGCATCAGAACTTCATTTAGTGGTGTCAGAATTTTATTGTTCCTCTACTAAAGGTTGTGTTGCTTGAGAATCCTTCTGGGAAACTCCTTTCCTTGGCTTTTTGAGAGTTCATTATTCATTTTTGCACTTAAAATTGCAGGGTTCTGAGAATTTTGAGAATGATGCAAGCTTAAGAAATGTGAGCTTTGAAGTGATTGGGTTGTTGCTGCTAAAGAGTAGCACCTGGGAACTGCCAAAAATGAAATTGTGAAATGTACCTTAGCTCAAAGTTAACACTTCGGTTCCTGTCACTGTTTTTTCTCTCGAGTTTTATTTACAGATTGCAATGTTTTTGCAAGTTTTTTACAATGAGAGCTCTTACTGTTTTCTGTGGTTTCTCATACATATGAGGTATTGCTTTTCTCCTTCGAATAACAAGATTAATTTGTTAGTTTTCTAAATGTGGCACAATCTATTCTCTGCCTTACCTAATTTTAAAAACTCATTATATTTGTTCTAGCACTTTTTATTATCTGTCTGTCTGACATACTGCAAGCTCTACTAGGGAGATCATAAAATGGTACAGAAAATGTGAATAGTCTCACATATTACAGATGGGAAAATTGAGTTAAGTTTATAGTAGTCTAGTTATCCTTTAGGTTTTTATTATGTCTACATCAGATTGGTGTGAGATGATTTGGGGGAATACATACATACCTAGTAAATGATATTATCGGTGTATGCTCTGACCTCATGGCTTCTTTTGTCCTCCAAATTCAGGAAAAGGATTTTGCAGTAAAACTGCTTTTATCTTTGGTCATTCTTTCTTACTAAGCTATTTAGCAACCTGCTCTTTGTTGTTTCTGCTGGGTCTGTATGTCTCATTCTGTCTTGGGTGACTTTTTTTTTCTGGGAGACTCTGCAGGTGAGTAATTAGTGTTTGTGTCTGCATGTAGAGATCTATGATTAAACCAACTACTTAATCATACCTTCGAGATCATGCAAGTCTTAGATTTTTGCTGGAAGCTGAGCAAGTGTAACAGAGTTCAGATAGGGAATGCTATGGGATTGATGTATATGAATATATGTCATATAATCCCTGCTGTAAGTGTACAGACATCATAGATTGCTTTTCAGTCCTGAACACTTGAAATTCAAAACATGAAAATTTTAAAATGTGGTTTTACCCTATTTGAGTAGATGCACTTTTTTTTTTTGTTATGTTTCCCTTAAAAAAGCCAAATGGTATATTAAAGGCTGAATCCTCTCATAAATTACACTCTCTATTCCTTTAATTTTTCTGTCTGGTAGAGGTTTTGGCAACAGAAGCCATCACTAACGTTGGTTTTCCTTTGTGCTTCATTGGTTTAGGGCTTCCCTGTGATATCCTGGAATAGTTACTTGACTATGATGGCCTTAAGCCATTAATATCTCACATTGGAGGAGACCCGTGGACAGTGAAGGATTTAAATAAAGCATAGCAGAAGTTACTGGCCAACTGCCAGCCAGGGGACAAGTGGCTTCCCTTAAAATGACTGATGAAGCTTGAGCAGAGACATGACTGGATTAGATGGTGACTAAGGAGTAAACTGTGGGCTTTTCCTAAGACTTGGACAGTCTTTCTTGCCTCCTGTATCCAGAACGGGGATGTGGTAGAACCTGACATACATGCAAGAGGGGAGAGTCTTCTAAGGAATCATCACTTACTTTGTTATGAGCAAATGGAGTAAATATATCTAAAATAAGTTGGTGGGGTTTTTTTGTTTGTTTGTTTTTAAATAAGACTTTCTTTTTTTGTTGTGGCAAAGGGAATTATAACACTCAGCATACTTGAAAGAAGCAATGCCAGAATGCTGTAACAGCTTTAACCTGACTTGATCTCTACTGTAATCCCAAATCCACCAATCCCCTTTGCCTTGGTTCATTATCTCTGATGTCTGCAATTTAAATATGTTGAAGAATTAGGTATTAATCTTTTTTTGAGTTCCATCAGTACTGAAGGTCACAGAGTATTTTATTTAGAGGCAGGATTAAAAGTTTAGGCTTCTTTGGGGATAACACATTTAAAACTTGAAATCTTCTTGTTTCCAAGGTAAGTTAAAAGAAGCTGTATTTGATTTTGTGGTTTTGTTTATGATTTTTTTTCCCTGACGTGCTCTCTTTTCTCTGTATAAAATGCTTACAGCCTTCCTTGGTGTTTGCTGTTGATTAGTATTCAGGTGAGGTACTGAGTTAGAATATTAACAACAGCTGTAAGACCTGTCTTTTGTACTTTTTTGGTTTCACCTTTAAGGTCATACATAAAAACTGAGCACTGATACAAGTTCAGTTGTTTATCAGATTTCTGGTTTGTGTTTTGGCTTGGAGTAATTAAGTCACCTTTTAGGCTTTTATTGCAGGCAGTAAACAAATCTACCTTTACAAGAAATGTAACTGAAAGTGTCCACAAAAAGTTACTATAAAATTGGCAGATGTAGGGGAGAACATAATTTATGTATCTAAATGGAAGTTATTTCCCAACATGAAGGTGGAATGGAAGAGTATGTTGACTGGCTTGCATCAGTGGTTTTAAACTGCTGGGTGGAATTGTAACAGAGATGCTAGGGAGTTGTGGATGTTTTATTATGCTAGGTAGTTGTGGCCAGTAAATGGAAAATGCCTCTACCTATTTAAAGGAAACCTTAAATTGATTGGACAGAAATATGTGAACTAAATGTAATTGTAAGATTTCTTTTCAATCCCAAATGAATAGTGAGATAAAGTCCCCTCTGAACTTCCTTTTTCCCCAGCTAAACATCCCCAGCTCCCTCAGCTGCTCCTCATGGGACTTAAGTTCCAGACCTTCTCTGGACTTGCTCCAGAACCTCAATGTCCTTTTTGAAGTAAGGGACCTAGAACTGGATATAGGTTTTGAGGTGCCACCAGTGCCAAGTACAGGGGAAGAATGAGGTTCCTGCTTCTTCTGGCCACACTATTCCTGATCCAGCCAGGATGTAATTTGCCTTGGCCACCTGGGCACACACTGGCTCATGTTCAGCTGCTGTCAGTCAACACTATCTTGTCATTTTCTGCTGGGACACTTTCCAGCTACTTTTCCCCCAGCCTGTGGTGCTGTCTGGGTTTGTGACTCCAGGGAAGGACCTGGCACTTCACCTTGTTGAACTTACACCATTGGCCTTGGCCCATCAATCCAGCCTGTCCAGATCCCCCTTGCAGAGCCTTCCTACCCTCCAGCAGAACACAACTCCCATAGTATCATCTGCAGAATGACTGAGAGTACCCTCAATTCTCTTGTCCAGATCATCGACAAAGGTATTAAATATGACCTGTCCCAAAACTGAGCCCTGGGGAGCTGGTGACAGGCCCCCAGCTGAATGCAATGCCATTCACCACCACTCTTGGCTTGGCCATTCAGGGGGTTCTACCCAGGGAACTCCTGGCCCACCTGAGGCATGTGCAGACAGTTCCTCCAAGAGAATGCTGTGCGAGACAAGTGTCAAAGGCTTTCCGAAGGTGCAGGTAAATGACATCCACAACCTTGCTTTCATCTGCTCAGTGGGACACCTTGCCATAGAAGGAGATGAGGTTGGTCAAGCAGGGCCTGCCTTGCAGGAACCCAGGCTGACTGGGATGATAGAGGCACAGATTGTTCTTGTTGTCCTGCGTGCACTGTGTGATTGCACCCAAGATAATCTAAATACCAACATTTAAGATGAGTTCATAAATTTCATGGCTTGCTTTTGTAGCTGTATCTTCAGTGGTCCAGGAGAAAATAACTATAATATATTGCTGCAATATGCGTCTTGTTGCTGGTTGACTAAAGAATTAAAGAAGTGGTGGATACTCTTCCATAAGAATACTGTTCATTCTTTTGCATATGGACCATTGAAAGATTTATTTGGTTAAGAAATACCAAAACAGATTTCTTTCATGGCTTGTGCCATTCTGTGAGTTCAATATATGTTGCTAGTTCTAGCTATTACAGTTGTGTTCATAGTAAGAGTTACTGATTTTGATGGCAAGTTTTACCCGAAGAAGTGCAGAGAAGTGCAACTCTTACATACCAGTGGAATGTCCAAGTCCTTTACTGTCACACTTGTTGTCTGTGCTACTTACCTGGTGCCATTATTGTTGCTTCTCTGTTTTCCTGTCTTTTCTTTCCTTATTTATTTACTTTACTTTAATCCATGACTTTTCTGTATAACCTGTAAGAATTTGTTGCCTGTTTGTACCCTCTTTAATTCCTTCTGTTGCACAAGTGGATGACTGAAGGCTCACACCAAAGGGTAGCAAGATGCCCAGATTTGACAGTCCAGTGCCAGAAAATACATTGGATTTTTGGATAGCCAAGGTAATAGCTATGAAATGTCATGGGCTTTGGTTACAACAATGATTGGAACACAGAGCAGAGCTGAGGTGGTGAAAATTGTAGTGTAGTCCTTAAGGCTCAATGAATTGTCATTTGAGCTAGATTCAGCTTGGAAGTCTTGGATCTTAAACCGCTGTCGTACTGGCCTAGCTTCAGGATAGACTGGACTTGTTGGTGACCTGAAAACATAATGCAAGATTGGCGACTGTAGTCTAGCTCACTGCTAGGAGGTATTTAATTTTTGATGTTACCGAATGTGAGGTGGGTATCACCTCACATGAATTTTTATGTATTTCTTTAATTCCTTCTTTAGGACATGATCTTAGAAAACAAGCTGAGAATTTGGGGTCAACAGTGAAACTATCACTGCTGCTAAGTTGCTTGAACTTCTACAAGCCTTCTTATTCAATGTCTTCTAATTTCTTAGCTTCACTCAATTTTTGCATCGCAAAATCTAACTCAACATTAGTATGAATGTAAGAATCTCAGAGGTAGATTTATTTTCTTTGAGTAGAAGTCTTGTGTTGGAGAGCTGCTAATTCAAGGAGGAAGTACTTAGGAGCTGGTTTGTATAAAACAATACCGAAGTCACCAAGTTGTTTTAAATGGTATTTTCTAAATTTTGGCAGTTAGTCTGCACTATTACCAGTTCTTCAGTTAAGTCTTGCTTTCAGATAACTATGTTTGGATATTCACTTTTTAGGCAGATTTGTTCACTGCCTGCAATAAAAAGCCAAAAAGGCGACTTAATTACTCCAAGTCAAAACACAAATGCCAAATTCCCTGGTGATCTTATCTATAACATTTCCTTTACAAGTTTCCCTTTGCCATGTATAAATTGGATAATTAAACAGAAGATAATCAGTGACGTATTTTTCTTGATTCATAGACTCCTCTTGGACTGACAACCACGTTACTGTGTTGAGTAGTTTGTTCAAGGGTTTTCAAGGTTTTTTTCTTCTTCTCATAGAATTTAACAAAAAAAGCCAAATAGAAGTATATTCATACTCTTTCTGAACAGGGTAGATTAAAGTATTTTTCTTGCTGCTTTTTTACACTGAAATCTTGTTCTTGCTTTTCTTGTTTTAATCCATATTTTTTGGTGGTATCTACAGAAACTTTGTGTATGTCTTTCATCTGTGCACTGGTAAACTCCTTTTAGTGTTTAATTCTCTGATAAGTTCCTCATGAAATGTATAAATTACAATAAGTGACATCTTGCATATTTTTGTAACCAACATTTAATTCAGAAATGCAAATATTAAAGTGGCTTAAAGCTTTCCTGGGCTTTGTGTGAAATTTATTTTAAACCACTGTAGATGTGTCTATTCATGCAGAAGTTTTTAGAGCCTTGAAATTTTTAGTTTGCCTACTTGCCTGCTGTTTTTTGATGAGGAATATGAACCTCTGACAGCCAAAGCCCTAGTAATTCATTAAACAATGATCATTAAAAAAATAACCAACCAAATCAAACTTCTTTTCACCAAGCAGTTCTTCACTGTTAAAGCTTTATGAAAGTGACAATACATGGAAAATGAGCTCGAAGGAGGAGGAAGAATTCTTTGCAACAGGTAATTGTCATCAATATTAATTTTGGTGGTATGGAGAAGAATGAGAAAAGACAGAGAAGCATTTTCTGTGTTTGTGGCACAGGGAGAAGGGTCTTATGTGTAGGCTCTTCCTGAATGTGAACTGCCAGCTGCTTCTATCTTTCTTTTTAATACTCCCATTCTTTTAAGTTGTGGTAGGGGATGATGGAAAACAGCTTTCTGTGTAATTTAAGAGTTGAAGTTGGCCATCTTGATAATGCCTCGTTCTGGTCCCCAGCTGACATGGCTTGGACTGTTTCACTTGCCCACTGAAGTTTGTTGCTTTTGCTAACAGTTGGTAATCAGAAGTGTAGAAGGTACAGGAGCAGATGCAAGAAGCACAACATACAGTGTGTTGCCAGCACCCCAGGAGGTGCCCTTGCATCAAAAACACAAATGCAGGAGCATTTAGTGCAGAGCTGGAGCAGCCAGTGCTGTGACAAGGTGGTTTGCACATTTCAGGCAATTTACAAGGATGAGCACCTTTTGGTTTTGTATGCTTTTGCAGAAGGTAGCAAGTCTTGGACAGCTACTCTTGTACACGTACTAAACAGATCAGGAGACCACTCTTGTTGAATTAACTGCCTGGCTGTGGAAAGAACCTAATGTTTTAAACTGTCCAGGGATTCATTTTTGGTTGTAGTGACTCACACACCCCCCCACCCCCTTTGGAGGACTAAATTTGAGATTAGTCCTAGGATAAAATTGTGGCCTGCTGACATTTGAATACATTTTCTGCTTTTATAAAAGCAGAAAACTAATTGAGGGCTGATGCTATAATTTAGTGCTCTGCACTGTTTACAAAAAGATGCACACCATGCAGAAAAGCTATGCATAATCAGACCTAGAAACAGTGTTCTAATATATGCTGAAGAACTGCTTTGCAGTGTGATGTCTGTGTACAAGCTTTTTTGTATAAACAAATGCAGCTAAGCATTGAAATTCTGTTACTAATTTTCCTAATTGCTAATTTCCTTTTTTTATTTTCTATCCACAGATCTTCGTGTCTTTCACTAAGAGGAAACTTGTCAAGATAATTGCCTCAACTGTTGTACCTTGGAGCAGCATGTACAAAACTGATCTTAACGAGAAATAGTGATTAGTATTTGAAATAATTGCCAGGGAAAAAATCAAGAAAGACTTTTTTTAAATATAATTTACGGAATATATAATGACTAAAGTCCACTAAGAGGTTATTCTTTCCTAGTAAAAAGGCACAGCTGCTGAAAGGAAAAAGAATACTTAGTAGAAAATTGCAAAACCCATTTTTGTTCCTGAAGGAACACATTACGTGTCATGTCAACTCCTTTAGTGATGTGTTTTGACTTTTCTCTAGGAAACTGGTATTTCTGCAGTATTCAGAATTGGGTCAACATTCTGTTAGTAGATTTTGGACTTTTCCCTTATCTGTAATTATTTCTGTTAACAAGTCATGATTTTGTGCCTGTTTAACCAGGAATTAACTCGTAGCCTTCTAACAGCATTTAAGAAAACTTCAAGATTATTCTAAAAGGATAAGGCTATTCAAAGTATCTGTAGTATTTCAGCTTCTTTTTCTGCTGGTGCAGCTTGAGTGAGAGCAGAGTTCCAGCAGCCTGGTAGAGCTACCCAGATGCAGCTGGGGAAGGCATGCTCTACACTGGGCGTAGGTGCCAAGGAAATCTCTTGCGGAGTGTTGACTCCGTATAAGATGCATTTCTCCAACAAACCATGTGTCACTGGTTTCTAAATGTGCTGATGCAGTGTATGTGAGCAGATACTTCGACTTTTTGTGAGGTATGCTAAGTACATATCTGGCAGGAAACACTAATATTATAATGAGGTTTTAAAATTAACAGTCTTATGCTGTGTCAGAACCTTGTTAGTCTACAGATGCATTTGTAGAAATGAACTTTTCTATCAGAGATGAAATTACATCTTTGGAGTTTTACACTGGCTTTGGTTTTTATAGATGAGTATAATTTAAAACTACAAACTGTAAATGCAGTGTTATTTTAATAAATAAGGTGTATAATTATAATCTTTTTCAGTAACTCAAATTTTCTGTTAGTGTACTCAATCACAAAGAATATTTTTCAACATTGTTTAGAATGCTTCCTCATCTGGTGTTAAAATTAGGTAATTCTTTGCATTAAAACTGTACAGATGAAAATGTGTATCCAGTTTCTTTCCCTTTTCTTAGAGGGTTTATTTGATACTTAATGATGTCTCATAGCTGTGCTTCGCTCCCTGCTTTTTTTCTGAACACATGAATGTGGATATAGCTCTAGACCCTCCATTTTACTTACTGCCTGCCTGTTCTTAAACAATCCTTGCTTCTTAAGCAAGAAGAGTATTCAGCCTACTTAGTGCTTGTGTTTCAGGGTTTATCTCCTGTCTCAGAGCATATACACATTCTGATTGTATTTGGGGACAAGTAAGCAACCTTCTTGTACTGCTGCTTGTGGAATATGATAAAAAATGCCTGCTCCTGAGACCAAATCATTCCTCTTAATCTCTGAAGATCAAGGCTTTGGTATAGAGCACCATCTTTGTGTTTGTCCGGGTCACAGCAGTGCAAACAACAATTTTGGCATGAGTAATTCAGACATTTATTTGTACCAAAAACCCCCTCCCCACCAACATCCTTTTAAATCTTACAAGAATTTTGGATTCTCCTGTGAAGATGAATATACAACGCATCAATAGCAGGTAACTACTTTTTAAAATACTTTACTTAAATACTATGTGAAAAATGTTGAATAATCTTGTAATTTTTACATTGTCATTTACTACATTTTTCTACCCTTTTAGATATCCAAGATCCAGTCCTGGATAGGTAAGTATTCTGAACACTTTTTTTAGCAGTAACTGTTTCAAAGAAAAGCTAAAGCTTATTCACTTTTTTTGCCTGATCTCCAAATATTTTTTTAGGCTACTCCATTTAAATAACTTACTTATGACTTAGCATGTGCATCTAAATGCATAGTAAGGCTCCTTATAAACATTACACTTACTCAATTCATGAACTGAAAACAGTTGCTCCCATTTTTTTGTTTTGTCCTGCTCAGTTTTCAGAAGCATTTTATATGTCTTTAGGCAGATTGATTTTGGTAACCTGTACCAGAAATTAATTTTCTCCCAAGACCTGAAAAAGGATGTAAATGCCCAGAACAGTAGTAGTTAAGATTATATATTTGTGTGCATGTGCATAAATGCACTGGTTTTAATTCAACTTTCTCCTTTAATTTGCAGCCTTCCAGTCTGGTGTTTTTCTTGCCTCTTCATGACCTCGTGTCTTGAGCAGCCTAGCTGGATCCCCTGGTTCCTGTTTCTTCTTGTTTCAAAATTCTGCTTTCTCCCATTTTGGATTCCCCACCCTTTTATATTCATACATACCCTAGCCTTTTGCTACCTGTTTTGGTCTTTGCTATTTATCCTGAGACTTTGGTTGGGTTCCATGCAGCATTTTCCATGTGGCACTGCTCTCCTGGATTCCCTGCCACAGTGCAGTTAGTTTGTCTGAAGAACATCCCTGATGTGCTTTTGAGGTTTTAGTGGCCTGATGGTCCTCACCTGCATTTCTGTTCTGCTGCTTTGTCTTGCTCTAAGTAGACATTGGAGAAGACATTAAGGCTGTACCTTTTGCTGCCCTACTTAGAAAGCAAATGCATGAACCTTTTTTAAAGAGCTAAGAGAGCCTGTGGATTGTGGGGGATGATAAGCAAAGTGAAAGCATTCCTGAAATAAAAAAATGCAAACAACTCCCCTCAACAACAACACATCTCCTCTTGGACATGTTTAGATTCACAAGATGTTTGTTCTGCCCCTTTCTGCTCTAATTAGGAAATGCAGTCACATTTTAGCTTCTAGGTTAAATGTAGTTATTCCTTTTTTTCCCCCCCTTCTGTCAATTAATCTCTCTATTTCTGCTTGATTTTGTATCATTTTGACGAGGCTTTCTTTGCAAGTGCTCAGCTGTGGAATCCCTTATGCTCCACGCCATAAGAGAATTGCTGCTGTACAGAATATCTTAGACTCATCTGAAATATGTTTTATTTTCTTGTGTAACACACTCCCTTAAAAACATTTGTTTTGAATGTGGGTATGAATCTCTTCAGTTATCTGGCTGCTCCTTTGCTAATGGATTCAGAAAAGTCATTAAGCATGTGCGTATTGCGATCTCTGGCTCAAAGTGAGGCATCTGGGGAAAATACCAAGTTGAAGTGGTTTTTTTGGCGTTCATACTGCAGTAGTTCATGCTGATTTCCATGAGTGCAAATTTAAAGTGTTGATACCCTCAAAGTCTTAAGTTTTTTTGTACTATTGCTGTGTTGTTGTATAGCAAGGATTTCAAGTCTGATTTTCTGATTCAGTTACAAAGCAGAAACATATTAACACAGTACATTACAAAAATATTTAAATGTAAAGCTGTTACGTCTGAGTTTCTGGTCATGTAAAATTCTTCTTTTGCATAATTCTTGCTGTGTGAATTCTTTTTTGGGGGAAATGGGCAGGTGGTTCAGGGAAGAAAACAGTTTTCTTATGCAAATTGAGTAAGATTTGTCATCGGAATTTATGAGGACATACCTGTTTCTGCTTATGAAATAAAATGGTAAAGCAGGTTTTGTGAAGTTTTGAAATTAAATATTTTTAACTTGAAAAGTAGCATTTGCTCAATATATAAGTAGTGAGTTTGTTTTTCTGGGTTTAGAATATGGGATTGAAGTTCTTGTCATAATTACGTGAACTGACATTTTCATGAGAATTCTCATTTAAGGAGACCTCTTAATGGTTTTGTATTTCTTTGTATGTTTTGGTAACATAGATCTATCCAAATAAAACACTGTCTGTGATCGTTTGGTCTGAAATATATGTTTTTAAATAACAATGTAACTTGTATTGCCTGAGATTTTTACAGTGCTGAAATGGAAATAGTTGCTCAAAGCTAATCTGGGAGTAATTGCAACTTTGTTCTTTTTTTCTTGTTGTGTTTCAGGGAAATGAGGCAAGCTACCCTTTGGAAATGTGCTCGCACTGTAAGTTTTTTTAATTGCTACACTGTATTGTTGCAGAAGTCAATTTTGTATGAGGGTTGATATGTACAGTTTCCATGTATGTTATGCAGTTTACATACTAACTAAAAGAATAAAATTACAAGGTTAAAAATTACCTTTGGAAGTAATACAGCTTTTGCTATTAGATTGTAAAATCAAAAATCAGTCTGTCCTTAAAATAAAAATCACTTAAAGGTTTGAGGGTTTTCTTTGAGTCTTCCATTAGAATATTAAAAAAACTTATGATAGTCTTGCTGTCTGTAGGGTGAAGTGTAGTTCACCCATTGGGGCTTTTCCATCAGTCCTGGTGCCAGTTCCTCAGGGGTATGGTGCAGTCTGTGCCGTGTTAGGAGTGAAGTATATTGCTTAATCTGGCCTTGTAGTCTCAGAGGAAGGGACAGGTTGAGACTAAATGAGCTCTTTTTTCCCCTGTGTATGTTTGCAGCCAAGCAGTTAGGTGAGAACCCACTTGGTGTTACTTGCTTTTGGCCATGTGAGAATAAAATTCGTTGCTCCATCTCATGGGGTTAGGCTACCCTGTAAAAATGACAAAGTATTTTTTGCTTAAAGCTGACCAAAGAAAGGGTTGTCTTGTGAAATGTCTTTGTGGTGTTGTGCTAAGTGTACCTATTCTTAGTGCTTTTTCTATTTGATGATTTTCTTCAGCCCTAAAGTGTGTGTAGACCTGTGTATGTGTCTTCTGAACCAGTTGATGAAATTCCTTATCTTAGGTTAATTGGATCTTGTTTTTAAACAGGGTAACCCTTCAGGAGAGGGACTGTTTTCTAGATTCCTTTCACAGTGCTTGTCATGTGCTTGTGCTGGCCTGTGGCTCATGTAACTCAAACTGTAAAAGAAAATAAATGGTCATGGAGAAATCTTCATCTAAATATGTTTTTTCAGAGAAGTGAGACTTCAGCTGGTAATTTGCAAGTCCTCTGTGCCTAATAGGAACATCTACATGGATTCTAATTTGTGTCATAAGTTTGCAAACACTTGGGAATATCATCCAAAACAGTGCATAGCTGTATAATGTTCTCAGTATATTTTGTTAAATGCAAATACATGGTTGGAGTTTTGTACTTGATGAAGACTTCAGTAGTGTTTTCCTGAATCATATACATATATATATATATATATATATATATATATATATACACATATATACATATATATATATATATATCAATCTTTTATTAGTGCTCCATTGGTCAGTGTTTTGTTATGGACAAACTGGTTTCTGAAGAACTATTTTTTTAGCTAGTCATGTCAATGTCAGAGTTGTAAGCAGTGTGTTGCCATCCTTAACTTCTCATTCTAGGACCAACTTTTTTCATTGGTAGCAATGGGCAGCCTAAAGGTTTATTATTGAACTTCTTTGCCCATTTTTATTGCAGAGAAAGTGAGGATTTTTGCACAATATTCTGTGGTTAAACAGTATGTTGGGGCTGTTATTGTTTAAATGTGAAGTTCTTAAAGGTTGCTCTGCTCTGATGGCCTTTCTCCCAGCAGAAGGTTGGCTGTATCCCTGGGCAGCAAAACTCAACACACCAGGAAAATGGATTTATCACTGTCCCTTTGCTTGGATGGGCCCAGCCACTGCAGTGATGGTGCTGTACTTAAAAATCCCGAGTGCCTCAGCATTCTGAAAGCCAGGGGTTTTGGGCACGGCTATGCACAGCTGCTGGCTGGAAGCAAGCTTGCCAAGTAGATGTTCACATTGTTCTTCAAATGTTAAATGTTCCTGCTGCTTCCCAGAAGTTGTCACTGACAGGTCTAAAGTTTTCAAGGCAAGGCCAGACAATGTCTTAGAAAATCATGTGATAGGGATTTTGAATTTATTTTGTGTTAAAGTAGGCAGTTACATGAAGCAAATTCAGGATGCTACAGAGAGGATGCACACCATTAGATAGTCAAGCATATTCTTTTAACCTTTAATTTTAGAACATTAGTTCTTCTCAGGGGGTGAATTAGTGTTGTTGGATTCCTTAAAGTGGTTTGGTTTTGTTTCTCAGCTGTGCTGTGCCAGAAAGTACTGAAAACCTACCACTGCTTTCCATGGTGAAAATTTGATGTCAGCCAGAATCTGTCAAATTGTCCATATGGAAATTTTATCACAGCAAAAAGATTTAGAGAAGACTATTTTGTAATAGAGTAAAGAATAGTTTATAGTACAGTATTTTTAATATAAACACTCATTTGTAGAGTGTTTGGATTTTAGGATAAGAAGACTAGTATCTCTTTCCTAACTTAGGAGATTGTAATTGACACATCTGAAGTCATGAAAAGGATTAGGCCAGCTGTGTGGGAGCATATACAAGATGAGTGGTTGAATGTGTTCTCAAGGGTATCATCTTTTTGAAATCTGATCTCCAAAACTGAAATGGCTGACGTGGTTGCTAGTCTGAAACGTTATATTCGTCAATCAGATGAGGCTGTAGGTAGAGGTGCGAGTTTTGCTGAAGGCCTGTTTTATTTTGAGATCTCTGCAATACATTCTTCTGGGGGAAAATTAGTCTGGAAACATGTAAAATTAATTTCAGAACATGTGTGATTTGCAAAATTTCTCCTAATACCTTTGCAATATTCTTGTCTATAATGATTTCATGTTTGAAAAGTTAGTGGAAACGGGGCTCTCTGTGACCGCGCTCTGGTCTGGCTTTTGTTAGTTAAACCTTTGAGACAATATTCTAAGAGTATCTGAAAAGCCAACCTTTTAAATACAGGGGTAAACATTTAGATTTCAGGAGTGCTCAGCACCTAATTGCTGAGAGATGTACAGCTTTTCTAAGGGCTGTACCCTTTGCAGATGCCTGTGTGTATACTGTGTGCAGCAATGATGTACCATGCTTCTTAATGCATATGCAATTATCCTGTTAAAGCATCACTGAATGTAGTGGATTTCAGAAATCTGTAGTTTTAGGGCATTCTTTACTTTCAGCTCTCAGATTAAGAAAAAGTTAGCTATGTACCTTTATGTTAACTGTAAAACATATTTTTTTTCTGAAGTTACTGTTTTCAACATAGAACACACTGAAATTGGCTTCTAATAAAGCTTTTTGAGTTGCCACTTCAGTAGTTTTTTACAGTTTTACCTGAGCATCAGTTACATGCATAACAATTTGAAACAGAATTGTTTTAAAATCGGATGGATCATCCTCTACTGCTGTGTTGAGGGGCAGAAGTGAGGATCAGCATATTAGAAAGTGAGCAACTGGGAGATAAGACTCAAGCACTAAAATGGGAGTGAGGCAAAGCATTTGCAAGTAGTTTCTTGGAAGCATTTTAACCTGATTCATCGTATTTTTAGATGTATGCAAATGAATTCAAGAGATGAAGCAGGTGTTGGCCCTAAGAATTTTAATACTTGGATAGGAGTCTTTTGAAAGTACTGATAGTTCTTTAACAAAAAAATCCTTAGTACCAGAACTACTTAACACCTGCTTTATATTCATTATAAGGGGAACAAAATCCAAAATGGATTATGAAATAAGCATAAATACCTCTTAAGTGTTTTAAAACGGAATTTGATGTGTGTGCAGGCCTGCCAATAAAGCATTTTAAAGAAAAGCACTTAGCAGTTATTATTTCCAGCCAGTTAGTAAGTTTCTGAGCTCAGGCATCAGTGCCAAGGTGAGGGGATGCTGTCTGCTTCTGCTGAAAAGCTGGGAAGCACAGAGCCCCCTGTCAGCTGGGGAGCACAGCACAAAAAAGGCTGATTTGGATCTGAATGCTCAGGGTTGCTGGGAGTGTGGTGATGAGTCACAGGCAAACTCTGCCTCAAACAGTGTAAACAAAGCTCAGTCCTGATTTTCCTTAGTGGTGGTGTCACCCTTTTTACACTACTGGGAACTTGGACTTCCTAGGAGTTCCTAGTGTTTTTATCTGGCCTGGTCTCCTGAGCTGGTCTTAAATTCTGTCTGCTACTGCCACCATCAGTCCTTTCAGCTCAGCTTTCCCTTGAGCTGAACTATCTTGTGCCTTACTTTTCCAGCAGAACTTAGGAGAGTTTGTGTGGGCGCAGTCATATTTTTTGTTCAGACACTGAGAATTAATTTCTGTGCTCTGTTCTTCAGTGAGAGCTATGTGGAATTTTAAGAAAGTCTGTTGATAATGACAAGGAAAATATAGGCATTGTAAAACAGGGGAGCATCCATCTTAGATGGGAACTGTTGTATATGTGCATTCTGGGAGGTAATGTCAACAAAAAATGAATAAGATGTTATTGAAATCTGCTGTTATACATAAATGTATGTGCTGTTTTCCTTTAAAAAAATCCAAAGGAGAACAAAGAAACAAACATTAAGCTCCAGAAGACCTGCATAGTTTTTAGGTAAATTCAGCATAGGCAGGGAGAGTTGCCAGAAATGAAGACTGTGAACTGAAGAAAAAATAGACAGAAGGTATGCCCATCTAAGGCATATTATACTGTGATGTATTCATCCCTTATTTTATATTTGTATTCTTATTTCTTAAAGCTATTCTATGAAGACAAAGATGCTACTGAAATACACATTTTTTTCAAGTGTATAAGGTTTTTAAAATTCAGCTTGTGGAAAGGGTTTAATGGTAAGTGAGGTGACTGCAATATATTTAAGGAAAAATAATGACATTCTGAGACTCTCATACAGTCAGTTATGGACACAGTGTTTATCCAGATATGTTCATTAGGAACAGAGGTTTATATGCTGATGAACTATTAAAGAAAATTTTCTTAGTCCTGCATTTACTTTGCTTTTTTGTTATTTCCTCCTCCAAGTACTGTCATTCCTGCTGTATCAATGCCAGAAACAAAACATAGGAAGAGTTTGCTATTTGGTCAGCTTTTGGCAGAGATGCTGGTTTTTTCAGTACTGTTTTTTCACTTGTTTTGACTCCTGTTAAGAAAAGAACCTCTCTCAGATCTCCAGTGCAGCCAAACCCTTTGCTTGAATGTTTCAAGGTTTGGAATGAGAAATTTTAATCCCATTTCTATTAGAAACTGCTGCCAGATATTTGTACCTGGACTGTGCCTTGAAGTTGAGCTGGTATGAGCTATGAAATGGGACGTGTGTATATGTGGAGAAAGAGTAATTAACATTTTTCAAATATCCTAAAGTTCATAATTGTGGCAGCTGTTGCTTTGTTACAGTTCAGCAAAACATGAAATTATTGAGAAATACTCTTACATCCCTTTGCAACCTCCTCCCCTTCCTGTGATCTGGTTCTTTTCTTTATCATCCACAATCTTGACCTTCTTGTCTACCATCTTTGAAACAAAACAAAAAAGAATTTCTTCTCTTACACTTGCTAGTTTTGGAATTTAAGGACCTTGTTAACTGCAGCTGTGAGGCTGGTTAACCCAACAATGGTTCTTGTGACCAGCAGATGATGGCAGAGCAGCATTGCTTGTTAATACTGTGTCCAGTGCATCAGTTTCTGAATGCTGCAAGAAAATGTTCTTTTTATAGTTCATATTGGTACTTCCTGCTGGAGATGTATTAACTAGAGATAAAATCCATTTCTGAGAAGGGTTTGTTTTCTTAGCACGTCTCTGCAATGGCAGAGTTGGTCTTGTCTGTCTTTAGTGCCAGCTTGTGTCAATTTAAGCTGTGTAGCTGTGTGTGAGTGACTTGTCTATGTGGGTAATTAACTCCATTTCATAGCAGAATATTGACAGAGCTCTGGGTGGTCACTGTCAATCTTTGCTCTTATATTTGTGACAAAAAATGGCATGGAACTCCCAAACCAGGAGGTGGAACTGTTGTAATGAAATAAGACTTTGCTTAATGTGACCTCTGGGTTGTGAGGAAATGCTGTTACCTAATGATCAGAGGTCTGTAGTTCTGCTTCAGGCAGCTCCGTGTTTCTGTCCTAATTTGTGAAAATGTTATTGCTGTGTTTTGGTACATAGGAGTTTCTTACATGTTACTTAGAAATGTTACAGAATTTGCAGTTCATTAACTCATTAGTTTTTGTGGCAAGAGAGAAGAGATCCAGCCGTGTTCATGCTTCTTACCATTGTTCTCCATTGTGATTTTGCAAAGTGGCAGAACTATGAAGTATTTCAGGTTGTTTGGGAGGCTTTAGAACTGACCAAAATGGAAAGATTAGTCTTTCTATTAATACTGGAAGTGAGATTCCACTGATGTGGTGAGAAGCTGACAGTGCATTATATACACCATAGACAGTATTTTCAGTTTGCTGCTTAGTTGTTTTAAAGTGAAGTAATACAGGTATAAATTATGTCTATTCATGTACTTATTTTACCAGGAGAAATGTGCTTACATAGGTAGTGTGATAAGTCACCCTTATTATTTTTGTGCTTTCTCAAATGCTTGTGCTGTGAGGCTTTTTTGAAGCTATGAACTCTTCTATGGGAGTTGCAAGTAGAGCTTGCACTAAAAATGAAGTTCCCACATTTGAAGGTTGCCAAGGTGCTGTCTGCATGAAAATGAGCTGGGCCCAGTAATTGTCCAGTGGCAGGACTGGGAGTGAGGTTGAGTAGAAGCAAAAGAGTTTCTGTGCACAGAAGCAAAAGCTGGCAAATACCTTTCAGTGTATTGGTGAGAAGCAGCATTTTGTGCTGATGGAACTCATAAAATTGCTTGTAGAGCTCTGCTTTGCCATTCCTCTTCAATACTGTATTCCTCTAGTCCCATGGTGATGTTCTACGTCCAGGTTACTGTATGCTGCTGTCTCCTGTGTCATCTGGAGGGGTTCCTGGGTAGCTGTGCAGTGTGCTGCTGCCACTGCTGTGCTGCTGGGCTGTTCAGGGCACACCTCCAGTTATGGTCAAGGCTTCTGCACAAACTGGGGTAAAAGGAATAGTTCAACGCAGTCGAGAGGTGAATTATGTGAAATACCACACTGCTTACTAGAAACTGAGGAAAGTGAATTATGTTTAGTCTCACTTTTGTAGCCCTAGAGGCAGAATCAGGTCTGTCACCTTCTGGCACAGCAAAGAGAAGATTATTCTGGGACTGCAGATTGGTTTTTGCCCTTTGCCTCTGCAGTTGCAAGCAGTAACTGAGACTGACTGCAGAATGTCAGAAAATCATCTTGTGCCTTTGGACTTCTGTCAGGCTCTCTTTCATTCTGAAATAGCACAATCCTGAGGACTCTGTGTCTCACTGGTTTTTAGACAAGGATATCCAGGAACTGAAGTGGAAGTGGGTTACTGTTGGTAGAGGATCAGGTCTTTGAGTTGGCTACAATTTCAAAACATCAAGCTCTGCAGGTTGGCTGACCTTATCTGTTGGAAAGACTCAGAGCTGTTCGATTTTATGCTGCACTTTGACAAAAGCCTGAGAAGGTACTGATGTGATGTGAAATGGATCAGGTGCCTTGTAGAAGATAACATACAATTTCTGTTACTATTGGAGCAAACACTACTAAATGGATCTAAGAAATTTGTGGGAACTGCTCACATTAAGGAGAAGGTTGGTAGGGTGAGTTTGCAGCCTTAGGTTCTGCAAGGTATGTTTGCTGTGGTTTGCTCTGTGCTGGGCTCCTTCTAGGCTTCCTAAGAACCTCAGTTGTTCCTTCATAGCTAAAAAGGGTGAGCAACATGTGAACAGATTTGGATCTCGTAAATGAAGCTGCTGACAGGGTATTTTCAAGTTGTTATGGGGAATTTTTTTAAGCTTTTCAGCAGTAGCAAAGTACATGATTGCTTTTAATTGTTTTTATGGATTCACAGGTTTAGTCTATTCTTGGCATAACCAGATGTGTAAAATAGGGTACTAGGTATATGCTTTAATTGAGATTCTCTATACATTTGAACAGATTAGATGAAGAAGTGCTGCTGCAGAACATGAATCTACTTTAATTTCTGTGACAAAAAAAAAAAAAAAAAGCTGTATGCAAGTTGTGGCTACAGATGTGTCTGTTTCCTGTCTGAGATGGAGAGGAAAAATAATCTTAGGTCAGTCAGAGGGATGTTTTGAGTAGGTGAGAGAGAACAGGTTACAAGTAGGACTGTTAACCTGCTTAACTTGACTCATATCCCAGGAGATCTCACATTCAGTGTGCTGAAGAAGCACTAGTTTTGCTAATAAGTTTAATATAACCATCTTTCTGACATACTATGTTAGTCCAGTGTAAACATAATGCTGTCTCCTTCAGAGAACACTTGGTCTCTTCCTCAAATTCTTCATATCTGATATTTGTAAGAGCTGACTAAGAACTAACTAGCTAAGCATCCTTAATCCTTCAAAATGTTGTGTCAGCATGTGGTATTCAGTGAGTCACAAGGCTAATAGCTGTATTATGGCGGGTGCAGGGAGGAAAAAAGGTAAGTCTTACTTAAAATAAAATTGTGTTTGTCTTCAGAATTTCATGTTGTCTTTCTAGGTGTTTAATAGTTATAATAAAGTAGGAGAAAATCTTGTAGGAAAGCAATGAATTGTGCCTTGTGTTTAACTGCAAAGGGTTTACTGAAGCCTTCCTGAGAATAAGCATGGGGTTGTTTTTCATTTCAGTTGATGCTGATGAGATAAAAAGACTAGGAAAGAGATTTAAGAAGCTTGATTTGGACAACTCTGGTTCTCTGAGCGTGGAAGAGTTCATGTCTTTACCTGAATTGCAACAGAACCCGTTAGTACAGCGAGTAATAGATATATTTGACACAGATGGCAATGGAGAAGTGGATTTTAAAGGTAAGGCACAATGTTCTGTGGCAGGTGGTGATACTTCAGAATTCCTAGAGCTTTAGAATTCAGGTTTTTCTTCATCTGAGAGAGGAGATATGGCAAATCATCAGATTTTAACATATCTGAAGAAGATATGTTAAAATAAGATGCTAAATCCTAGTGAAACTGAATACCAGTAAAACTAGTTTCTTTGCATTAGGGCACTTCTGAGTGAAATGTTTCAAAGACCAGATTGTTTAGTAATAGCCTTTAAGGTCAGGCTCACTGAGGACTACTCATTAAATACCTCTTAAAGTACACCAATTTAGACTCTTAATTTTGATGCTGAGGAGAGACTGAAGAAAGTGTGGCAGGCTAAGTGGTGTGTTTCTGCATAAGTTGTATTTGTCCAAATGAAATCTCTCCTTTGGAATATTTAGAAAATAGGAAGTAGCCCAGGTTTTTCTGTTGATACTTCTTTTATGGGGTTATTTTTAGGTAGATCTTAGATTGAGACTTGAAGAAAAAAAAAATCCAAACAACCCAGAAGATTTGATTTAGTACATTTCTTAAAATTCTAGATTAATTTTAAATATTCATGATTAAAAGGGCCAACAGGCTATAATCTTCCTCACTAGTTCATCTTAAAACAGTGTCTGAAATTATAATGTTTGTCATTTCTGTTCAAGGTGATACTTAGTATTTCTTATGACTAGAGAAGTTAATCAGCCTTGCTTTTTTTTTTTTTTAATAGGAGAATGTACTTAAATCTTATTTATACTGACTGACATTCTAAATGAGATATTAATATACAAGAGCTGGTGACCTTTGCAAAATCCATTAAATGTCTTTAGGGGTAGCTACAGTATAACCAGAATTTTGAGTTTTGATCAGAAGCAGTAATTGTTGCATGGAACTATTCATAATCCCCTTGTAAAAAATAGTTCTGAGCAATGATGATCATGTTGTCTGTGACACTGACCTGTGAGTAATACACTTATCAGGAGTTGTTCCTCTTGGAAGGGAACAGGAAGTTGGCAAAATCAATTTTCTTTTATAGAAAAATATTACTTCAGTATTTCTTCAAAAGCAGTTTTCAGTTTCAGTGTCATTCTTTACATTGAGAAACCAGTACTGAGAGGAACTCCACAATTAGAGTCTCAACTGGAGTAGCTTTAGTAAAGATCTTAGAGTTTTCTCTCAAGTTCTTGTGAAGGCCCAGCAACAAAATTACTTAAATGCTGGTGTGACATTGTCTGTTTAGTGAGTTCTGCATTGGATTTGGGGTTTCTCCCACTGAAGAACATTAAATATCAAAGTACACAGACATTTAGGTATCACAAGGTAGACAATATTTTAAAGATTAGATTGCTTTTACAATTTCTACATTTTTCTGAATGTTGACTTCTTTGTTTATTAAAAAATGTGCTTTTTTATACATGTTTTCCTTGCATTGTTTAGAATTTATAGAAGGAGTCTCCCAGTTCAGTGTCAAAGGAGATAAAGAACAGAAGTTGAGGTGTAAGTATTTTGATTTTCCTTAACAAAAAATTTCTGATCCTCAAAAATACACTTTTGTAAGTTAAGATTAAGAAAATGGCAAATCCAAATTGTTGTAAAGAGTGGAAAATAATGAAAGTAGATTGTAAGCTTTTTGCACATTTTGTCCTTTATTTGTTGTGAAGATTTGTTAGTACTCTTTTCTGCAGGGAAGGTTGGAGGAGTTTGGTTGCTTTCTGAAGAATTTCAGTTGCTTTATGTTTTTTAAAAAAAGTAAATTCATTTAAGAGCAGCTTGCTGTATAGTTCTGTGAACTTACAGGGCCTAAGAATAATACTCAATTATTTGCTATTACAGTAGGAAAGCATTAAATTCTTGTTTCAGAACTGCATCTCCAGACCCAGGCTTTAGGAGTAGAAAAGAGACAGGTTCAGTTACAGATGTAGCTTCCAATAACTAAGACTGAAATGTTTAAAAATAAATTCAGTCTTGATGCCAAGTTGTTTGCAGCAAAGTAACCAGATGGGATTTTGAGTCATCTGTTTCCTGGAAGGTTGTAATTTTTTTGCTGGCTGGGTGCTTTCCTTGTGGTGGGGAAGATTTTCTTTTTTGGTGTTCACAGAATGCTTTTACTGCTGGTGCTAGAACAATTTCAGGTGTTTCCTAAAGTGAGTATATATTGTTTTCCAACCACAGTTGCTACCAAATGGTTGGTTTATTTATTTTTGATTTTTTTTTGCAGTTGCTTTTCGCATTTATGATATGGACAAAGATGGCTATATCTCAAATGGAGAGCTCTTCCAGGTGCTGAAGATGATGGTTGGGAACAATCTCAAAGACACTCAGTTACAGCAAATTGTAGATAAAACCATAATTAATGCAGATAAGGATGGTGATGGAAGAATATCCTTTGAAGAATTTTGTGCTGTAAGTAACTTCTAAAGAAAAAATGACTAATTTACAGAGAAAGAAAAAGAAAAAAAAAACCTCTCAAGTGCTGCTCTGGAAAAAGAGTAAACAGTTAAAAGGTGCATTTTTATGAACTTAGAGGTTTACTGAACAGAATGCTTAAATGTAACATCTAACACTTGAAGGGGTTGATTTCAACCCATGTGATATATTTGTTTGATTAGTTGACAGCAAATTTTAAATTCTTTCCTCAAAAAAAGTAAATGACACATTGAATCTTGATCCTTTGAAAATTGCAATAATGAGTGTTTACACATTGATTTTAAATGCTATATTAAGGAGGATACACTTGATAGCATGGTTTGGGCCTTGATTTTTTTTTCCTAATCTTTGAATTTACAACTTCAGTTCAAACATAACTTGTTCATATTCAAAGAATATGTGAGTTCTAAAAAAAAGAGGGAGTGAGGGTGGTGGAAATCTGCCATGCTGCCAACTATTGAAGTGAAAAGGTTCTTTTGTTTGCATTTTGGGGATTTTTTTTTTCTTTAATTTAATTATTTTTGTGACATAATGTAAAAAACATTTTGTCTTCAAAGAAGTTAGAGCTACAGCCTGCAAATGCCTGGATTACTGCATTATTGTTTATTTTTTGTGCTGGTCTGTCATCTTCCAGCCGTGCATCAAATGTGATGTTGCCCCTTCTTTTGTCTTTGGGCTTCTGCCCAGGCTTCTTTCCTTGTGCTACTGATGGATTTTCCTCTTCTTTACTTTTAATTTCTTCAGTTTTTGTTGACCTCATGTGAAGATGCTTTTCAGTTCTACAACATCTTATTATTTTTCTTGCATTTTACCCTCTCTTAATCTGGTGCCATGTATCTACAAAAACGTTTTTTAATTTGTTGTCTTTGGCATGTACCATTTGGCCTTTGAATTTTGTTCCTGCATTATCAAATGTTCCTCTGACATGGCACCTTTCCTTTTCCCTCTGCTCTGCATGGATCACACCCCTGTGAACACGGGTAATTCTTTCCTGGGTGTGTGTTCTGTCAGAAATCCTGCTGCTGTTCCTAAGGCCCTTTCCTTTTCCTGGGAAGGTTCACAGTTTTACAGGGTGTTTTAGAAGTCACCATTTTATTTAGCATGCACAAACATACTACAAGGTCATATTATGAGATGGAGAGGAATGCCAGAATGAGAGGAATGCCAGAATGGTGTTATTTGCACTGGTTTTCAGGCCCTTGAGCGTGTGAATTGTACTAAGTGTACTGAACTACCTTGGTTTGTACATAATTAATTTCATCTCTCACAGTACTTGTAAAATGTACATCAGTTTGGAGAGGCCAGGGAAGTACTGCCTGTGATTGACCTCAGTGCATCTATTGAATGTGTTCTTTGCAGCTTGCTAATTTTCAATTCTCATCTTTCTGAACTTTATTTTTCTCCCAGGTTGTAGGAGGCCTAGATATCCACAAAAAGATGGTCGTAGATGTGTGACTCTGTAGGGCACCACCCAACACTTTTGCTTTCTTCTCCATCTCTGAAGATCTGCTCCAGACGTCCAGCAATGCTCTCTGTGTATTTAAATGGAAGTATTTTTCTCTGTGAAGCCACATTTTCCAACATGAGCCTCATGAAGCCAACTAAGTGTTATTGAACTTTTATTCTCTCAATAACTCAGTGTAGCACTTTAAAGTCTGAAGGACAGCAAAGATGGAAAGAGCATATCAGTGTGGCGGAGAAAGGGAAGGGGTTGGCTTTTTAATTTATTTTTCTTCATCTTTTATAACAAGGAAATATCTATCTATATATATATATGTGTGTGTGTATTTATATATAGATATATATGTAGCTTTCTATATGTAGTAGCTAGGTGGGCTTTAATTTAATATACTTGACTCAGAAACAAAACTAGAGTACAAAGTGCCAAGCAGAATATTAACAGTTCAATATATGGATATACATCCTTACTTTTATTTCACACAGTTTTATATATATAGTAGAAGAATGTAAAGTTTTAACTGGGTCTTAGGTCAACTCTTTTCCTTTTCCTGTGACTGTTCAGATGTTTCTATATATTGAATGGCTGACAAAGCATTGCTTCTTATTAAATCACCTTAATTACTTTTTTTTTTGTAACACGGGAGACTAAGTTTATTTATACCTGTTAATATATTACCAGGGACTGTGTCTCTTTGCTAAATAACTTAGTACAGTTCTACTTAATATGAGAATATAGTTTAATGCTACTGCCAAGAACTAGTCCTCGTGTGCATATAGTGACTGCAGAATGCTTTGATGGCTGTTAGATTCCGTCACCCAGGAATTGGGAGCAGTTACAGCTGTCCTGAAGCCAAGACAACTCTGCTGTTCTGGGTTCAATTTAGATACAGCTGCTTAAGGTGGTAGATGCATTCATGATTTTCTCTTGTGCTTAGCTTAATGAAATTAGGATCAACATAACTCTGCAAGATTCCCATCTACTTATTTTATACGTACTTAGATTATAAAATGTTCTCGCCACTTAAATTCTGTTGTTTCACCCATGATAGTTTTCCCCCTTGCATTTAAAAAATACTACAGGTAGCTAAATAACTGGTAATATTTTATATATATATATGTATATATGATTCATACAGGGGGGGAATCTTGTTAACCTATGCCATAGAGGAGGAAAACTTCACACTATCTAAATTTATACCTCTTGCAGTTCTCCAGTCCTTTTCCTGGAGAATTTTTTTTCTTTTCTAGATTTGTCCATATCATAATTTGTAATGGAAGGTAACTTGATCTATTTGTGTGATATAAAAGTAGCGAGCCATGTTTTACAACTTTATATCATCCCTTCCCTTTTCTGCAGTGGTACTATTGGCTGGAAGAAAAACGTTTGCTAGATTTTTTAGGACATCACATCTTTCCTGTATAGTAGTTTTTCTATTTAAAAAAAAAAATTGTTTTATAATGAGCAGTGGAAAGTGCAGGTTGTCTGAACCTCTTCAATCGAGCACCTGTCTGCCATAGCTGTTCCTTCAACTGAGTGCTGCACATCATGGGCTCTGTCTGTGAGAGAGAAATCCAGGTGCTTAGTGTCCTTGCATGACATGAAGTTTTGCATGTAGATCGATTTGAAATGTTCCTCTTGTTTACATAATTTGCATAATTAAAAAGATAATGTTGCCAAACTTTGGTAAATGTTAATGTTCAAAACAAAAATCTCCATTACATGTAACTTTTTTCTTCTTCTGGATCAGTACGTGGTTTATAATCCCAGCCAGTGGTTGTATCTGTTCCAGTGTCAACTGCCATGTGCTCTGCTTCAAGGGGGAATTAGTCTTTTGTGAATTTTTTGTACATAAGTATTTGTTACAAACATTTTAGCAAATGCTTTCAGTTTTTCTTGCTTGTGCATATCTTGGCTGGCATTATAGAAATTAGTGCTAATGTTATTTCCTTAGGGGGACTGGAAGGGGAGGGATGAGGTTTTTTTTTTTTCAGTTTGTGTGGGGAAAAATGATTTATGTTGAATGTTTAGTTTTTCCTCTGCATGCTACATCATATATTGTGGGAACTATAAGAACCTTCATACTGTATGAATACAAAATAAAATATTTGAACCTTAGCTGGGGTGCTCAGTACCTTTCCTGTTCACCTTCCTTTCCTCTGCACCTTGCTCTGAAGAAAACTTGCTCATATTTTTTTGTCCATTCCTTGATTATTAAGATTTACTGAAAAACTCCAGAGGGTGCAGTCTGCTGAAAACTCCCAGGGCCCATTTCAGTGTTTCAAGACACGTTGAGGTTGTTTAATGGCACACTTGGGTCTCTTTGCTAAACATTCAAAGTGGATAACCTACTTCATTTGAAATCCCTGTGGAAAGTGGTTTTAAAAAACAAAGTAACCCCCCCGCCCCTAACACTAGTGTAGGTGGAGAATAAAAGGCAGTTCATGTCTCAGAAAATGTCTGAGCTTTGTATTGATGACACCAGCCCTCCTTGCTCAGGTGTGCCCTTCACAGCAGCTCTGTGCTGTGCTCTTTGTGGGGGGCAGGTATTTGGACCTTCTGCGTGCTGCCCTCTCCCCTCTGCTGCTTTGGGTCAGTGTTGGTATGCACCTAATTTAGGATAATCATCAATTTTGTGTGCTCTTGCCTCACTGTCCTTTATCTTTCAGGCTAATTGAAGTAAATGCCATAAGCAGCCAAGGAACAGAAAACATAGTGAGCAGGTAGGTGTGCCTGGAGCTGCTCAGAATGCACACACCGTCCCCTGTATCGCTCAGACTGCTAAACTGTGTGTGCTGAGGTAACTCCAGCAAGTCTTAAATCTACTCAAGACTGAAGGCTTGACTCAATTTGGCTGTAGTGATAATCTCATACTGTGAAGTGCTGTTCTGGAAACTTGGACATTGACCTAAATGCTTACTCAATTCGCTTGTGTGTTTGATATTGTTATTTCAGTTTGTTTTCATTCCCAAACCTGAACTGATATATTTTGCAAGACACTTTACAGAAGGTGGCCTAGCAGGTTTAGGAGAAGAGGCTCCATTTTTAAATCATACCAGGACTGGTCACTCTAATTTCTCCCCCCACTTTTGTTGCATTATGCTACTTATGTAACATTTTAAGGAGACACACAGGACCTTAGAGTTGTTGGTGCTCTGGTACACTGGAAAGTGCTTAACCTGGTGGCTCTTGGCTTCACTAGGATGTCCTTACAGATTATTTTTATGAATTAATAAATCTCTGTGTGTGCAGATTCAGGATTCAGTTCAAATGTGTTATTTACCCCTTCATCTTACTCTTTTCATGTGATGCATTGTTCCAGCAGCAGCAGAGACTCAGTGGACAGCCTGCCATTGAACTCTGTATTCCAGTTGACTCCTCCTTTCAGGAAGATACTAAACCATGATATGTGCTTATAAATCAAAACATTAAACACCAAGGCTTTCTGAAGAAGCAGCCTCTTAAGTCTGATGTTCAGAAAATCCATAACTAAGCAGGCTGTTAAGTAAAATCATGGACTTTTGATATAGACACAATTTAAAACCCCTTTTAATGACTAGACATAATCATTAGGTATGTTCAAATCAGACCACATGTCCAAAGTCAATCAGACTGCACACACAGTTGTGGTTTTCTTCTGGGCTTCCAAATCCAGCAGAAAACTGATGGCTTCTTGGCTTCTCCTGTGTCCAGGAACCTGGACTTCCAGTCCCAGTGCTTGGTGGTGCAGCTCAGAACCTCTCAGCTGCTCTGCTGGCCACTGCCCTAATATTGCCATAAACTTTGGATGGAGGACTTCCTGCAGAAGAAGGCACAAATCTAGTCAAGAAACGCAATCTGTCACAAAAATGGATGTGTTGTGCTCACACCTGTGTTAAAGTGAAGAACTAAGCCAAAGGGTGAGAAGAATGGGCAAGGTCAGTCACCATATTACTGCAAGTGCAGAGCTCAACTTTGCTTTCAGAGTGGGTTGCTCCCTTTGGCTTTTGAGACCCCTTAGGGAATGCTGCAGCTAAATCGAAATGCAGAACATCTTTCTGCAATGTGGTGAGGGTTTTGGAGCCAGAAAGCAAGTCCTGGAGTCCCTGCTTCTCCCCCAGATTTTTCTCATAAGAGCAACAAGCCAACTGCCAGCAAGCTACTTCCTCCAAATGTAGGTGTGGACGGGACAGGGAAGAGGGTGAGAGCCACAAAGCAGTTTCTCAAACTGCAAGATTCATATGTAGTGAAGATTAGATAAGAGGACTTACCTAAAATTAGATTGCAAATTGCTGTTCGTGCCATTTTAATGTTCTGAAAAGATCCTAAAATATGAATTTTTCTGTAAAAAGAAAAGTAGCAGTAGTTAACAGAAAGTAACTTAAAGAGATTGCACAGTTAATAGAGAATTGGAGGTTAGATATAAATGTAGAATTTTGTATCAGTGTACTAGTTTATTTTCTACACTTGTAAACAAAAAAAAAACCCAACCGAAACCCACAAAACCTGTAACATAAGACTTGTGCTCTTTGAAATCCCTTTAAAATAGATTTTACCATTTGCAAATTTAACAGTGTAGCAGCTTCAGGAGGAAAACGTTGCTGTGTTGGTGAGTTCAACTTCGATTATTCATAAGAAGGAATTCTTATGCTGTGGGGAGTGACTGAATTCTAGATGTGCTGGTGACACCGTCATTCTCATAACAAAAGGTCAAATAACTTGTGTTCATTAAAATATTCTCTTAAATATTTTTTCTTACTACAACAGTTTCATAAAATTTAAGTTATCTTTGTTTCTGGCACAGGACATGGGTTAGCCGAGGGGTCGTGCTTTGCCAAGGAGAAAGTCAGTCTGTACTTACGTGTCGGCAAGAACGATGCGTGTCCTGGTCACATTTTCTATGGTGAATTTGGTTTTTCCACCTTTCCCTGCTATTCTCCCTATTGCTCTTGACAGATGATCTCCTTTCAAAGGTTTGACTGAAATGAGAATAGCATGCCCAGGGTAACAGCAGTGGTGTGTATTCCTGTTAATGCTTCCCTTGGTCAAGTTGCTGGAAACAATTCGTGCCAAGTACTACAAAAGCAACTTCACTGGTCAACACAGATCCATCTGGATTTCAGCTTTTTTTTGGCTAGTGCACACTGCAGCCAGTGCTGACATAGGGCTTCTGGCACGCAGAAGTCTCCTTTAGAACTGCAGAGGAAGGCACTGCACTTTGTGTTGAGGAAACAGAGTCAAAGTCACTAAGTTAACACTGGTAGAAATGAAGTAGGTCAGGTTTAGATCCTGCTCTACAGGAAACTCCAAGGAATCCCAGTACTACATAAAATTAGATGTTTCTGGCTTTCCTGATCTGTGAGGGCAAGTGATAAAATTGGAGCAGGGGAAAAAAGAAAACAAATCCATAGTAGCAGGACACACACATGACTTCTTGAATGCTGCATCAGAAAATACTCACCATCTGTAACTTCAAATGACTCTAGAAAAAGATCGTCTAATCTGATGAGAGCAAGGGCATCCTAAAAGAGCAGGAGATCTGTTATCAGCAGTTGTTTTGTTCCAGTAACACAGCTCAAAGCTGCTGTTCTCTTTATACACACAACCTAGCAAATAACAACTAAAGTTAAATCCACTTCTTTTCAACAGCAATACAAATATTTCCATTTAGAGAACCCTACACAGGTTTGGATGCCCCTGCAATTCAGCCTGCCTCCCCAGTGCTAGTGAATCCAGTACAGGTCTAGAGCAAGGAGCAGCTCCTACAACACTGAAAACAATGGGTTTGTTTTCTCCAACAGGCCCAGTCCTATTTAGTATCTACTGATGGTCTGGATGAGGGGATTGAGTCCACCTTCAGCAAATGTGCAGATGACACCAAGCTGCAAGTGCCAGTGTTGATCTGCTGGAGGCAGGGAGGGCTCTGCAGAGGGACCTGGACAGGCTGGATAGATGGGCCAAATCCATTAATACAAGGTTTAATAAGTCCATGTGCCACGTCCAGAGGTGGGCAACAAGGCTGGTGAGGGGCTTGGAACACAAGCCCTATGAGGAAAGTTTGAAGGAGCTGGGGTTGTTTAGCCTGGAGAAGAGGAGGCTTAGAGGTGACCTCATTGCTCTCTAAACTTCCTGAAGGGAGGCTGTAGACAGCTGGGGGTCGGTCTCTTCCACCAGGCAGCACTGACAGAACACGAGGACACAGCCTCAAGCTATGTCAGGGAAGGTACAGGTTGAATATCAGGAAAAAAATTTTCACCGAAAGAATAATAAAGTACTGGAATTGTCTTCCCAGGGAGGTGGTGGAATCACCATCTCTGGATGTGTTTAAAAAAAGACTGGACATGGCACTTGGTGCTATAGTCTAGTTGAGGTGTTAGGGCATATGATGATCTTAGAGGTCTCTTCCAACCTCATTATTCTGTGATTCTGTGGGTCCTACACTTTGGCCACAACAATCCCGTGCAGAGCTACAGGCTGGGGACAGCAACCAGGCAGAAAGGCACCTGGGGGTTCAGCTGACAGCTGGCTGAACACAAGCCAGCAGTGTACCCACACAGCCAAGAAAGCAAATGGCATGCTGGCCCGTATCAGGGACAGTGTGGCCAGCAGCACCAGGGAAGTCATTCTTCTCCTGTACTTGGCACTGGTTAGGCCACACCTTGAGTATTATGTCCAGTACTGTTTTGGACACACTGATTTAAGAAGGACTTTTAGATGCTCGAATGTGCCCAGAGAAGGGCAGCAAGGCTGATGAAGGATCTGGAACAAAAGTCCTATGAGAAGTGATTGAGGGAGCTGGAGGGGCTCAGCCTGGAAAAAAGGAGACTCAGGGGAGACCTCATCACTCTACATCTGCCTGAAAGGAGGGTGTAGCCAGGTGGGGGTCGGTCTCTCCTCCCAGGCAACCAGCGACAGGACAAGAGGACACAGTCTCAAACTGCACCAGGGGAAGTTTAGGCTGGATATTAGGAAGAAGTTCTTCACAGAAAGAGTGACTGGGCACTGGATGGGCTTCCCAGGGAGCTGATAGAGTCACCATCCCTGGAGGTGTTTAAAAAATGACTGGATGTGACACTCAGTGCCATGGTTTAATTGATAAAGTCTTAGGTTGGATTTGATGATCTCAAAGATCTTTTCTGACCTAGTTAATTCTGTGATTCTGACAGTTTTGCACAGACTGGGCTTAAGAAAAATGAGCAGAGTCTACCAGTGCAGAGGACCTCAGAGAGAGGTTATAGCTTTATGCTTGTCTCACACAACCTATGTTCTCTGTTAATGTGCCATTTGAAGGCTACTGTTTTATCCAGCATTATCTTAAGAAACTAAATGTCTACTCCAGTCACAATTTCTAGAAAACACTGATTTCTAGAAAACCACCAAAGGATTTTTCTCTCTTTATTTCTTACTGTAATTTGCAGAGAGGCCAGGGACAGGTCAGTAAAGTGGAGCAATCTCACAATCTGGTTGTTGGGAGACTCACCTCTACTTGAAATCCAAGTATAAAGGCTTTCACAAAATCAGCTGCTTTCGTCAGAGCACTGAGATCCTTTGTCTCTTGACAAGTCTGCAAGACAAGAAGTTATGTTTGCAAATTAAGACCAGGCAAGTTAGGAGCAGAACTTAAAAGTGATCAGCCTGTGCTTGGAGGGGAGTGAAGAGAAAAGCTGCTGAAAATCCACACCACCACTGACTGAGTAGAACTCCTTTGGTGGAGAAAACCCAAAACCAACACAAACTAACCTGCAGCAGCAAACAGCAGGAAAAAGAGAAGGATGGTGATGGCAGGAGAGTTATTCTGATGACAATATTCTAAATATGCCTTAGCAGATGAATGAAATTCATTTCGAAGTTTTATATTCATGATAGATATGAGCAAAATGAAATCAGCTTGCTTAAGAACAAAACTACCTTGTTTTTCATCAGACATCATTTCATATCAAAAGGTGGTGTTAAAATTCCAGGGTTTTCTCCTGCACAGTTATTGAGTGAAACTGCAGGAGTTCCTGCTCTTCCCTACCTTTCCCCTGAGGTTATTTCTAGGAAGTAAAGTAAATAACAGATAATTCTGTCACCTTTCCTCCAATTCCTGCCATCAAACTTGTGGTAACATTTCATGGTTAGGAAGCAAAATTCCTGTTGTATTTTCACTATTACATTGGAAGATCTCATATGTCAGTGTTGCTAATACAGTGAGTCGTATGTCAAAACTTTAGATATGCCCTTAAAAACTCCTGGTGTGAACATTCCTCAGGAGGAATAAGGATAAAGAATGAGCATCTACAAGATTTACAGGTTTATACTGGTGTCTGTGCCCTAAGGTATTCCAGTGCAATCCACTAAAGAAAAATCACATGCTATTAAACTATGGGCGCTTATCATCTGCCACAAACAAAGGCATTAGGAGATTCAGTGCCCCCTTATAAGATACTGTTTACTGTCAGGTCAGTATTTGGTAACCTTAAATAGCCAGAAAACACTGAATTACAAAATCGAATCTAAGACACAGGTGAAAATTCTTCTTTAATGTACATAACTTTCTATAGTACACAACTTTCTCCTACAAAAACTGGACACTCCCCCAGCTTCTGCTGGCTCCTTCTGGAACAGATCTGTAGTTTTGGATTTTATGTGCAGTAACTACTTGTTCTAAGCAGTAATTGCCAGATGTGGTCCCCGGGGAGGTGACACCCCAGAGTTTCCATTGTTCCAAGCATTATATGGGATTTACGACTTCTCTAGTCTTTAACCTGTGGACCGAGAACACCCATGAGGAGAAGCCCTCCTTTTCAGGAGGCAGAATCATAGAATGGTAAGGGGTTGGAGTGGACCGTAAGATCATCTAGTCCCATCTAGTCCCACGGGACACCTGTCACTAAACCAGGCTGCTCAAGGCCTTATCCAGCCTGCTTTGAACACTGCCAGGGCTGGGGTAGTCCCGGGCAACCTGTTCCAGTGTCTCACCACTCTCACAGTAAAAAAATTCTCCCCAACATCCAAACTAAACTTCCCCTCTTTCAATCCGTAGACGTAACTCCTCGTCCTGTCACTACAGTTCCTGACAAAGAGCCCCTCTCCAGCTTCCTTGGAGCCCCTCCAGACAGGGAAGGCGCTACGAGGTCTGCACACAGCCTTCCCTTACCGGGGAAGGCCGCAGAAGTTGCTCCCCTTACCTTGATCTCAACATTCCTCGTTTTCAAGTTGAACCTGATTTGAAGCTGCAGATGCTCCACAATGGGCGTGAATATCTTCATCCAGTTCTCCTTAAGCGGCGTGTACCTGTTGGCCGGCACAGGGATCTTCCTCAGCTCACCTTTCCCAACCTGCCGGGGGCGAGACAGAGCGGGCCGTGAGGCGGGGGGCGGCGGAGACCCGGGGCCGGCCGGCATTTCCCCAGCGCCCCGCGTACCCCGAGCGCCTCGGCGGCCACGGGCGGGAAGGCCGGCCGCTTGCTGGGCCTCGGCTCCGCCGTGTCCATGGCGGCTCCCGCCGCCGGCTCCTCGCCGCCCGCCCGCCGCTTCCTCCGGCCCCGCCGGGACACGACGCTGGTGAAGCCGCCGCCCGCGGTCTCCATGCCGGCCGCGGAGCACACGTGGTGCGGCTCCCGCCGGAAGGGGCCGGCGGGCGCTTCCGCCGCAGCCGCCGGGGCGGGGGCGGGAGCGGCGCGGGATGTCGGCGGTGCTGGGAGCCGAGCGGCCGCAGGTGGTGTCGCACGTCCAGCAGGCGCTGAGCTACACCGTGTTCGATTGCAAGTGGGTGCCCCGCAGCGCCCGCCTGCTGTGCCTGGGCAGCGCCGCCCGCGGCACCGGCGTCCTCCAGCTGTACGAGCTGCACGGAGCCCGTCTGGAGCTGCTGCGGGAGGTGAGCGCCGTCCCCTCGGGAACGGCTTGTCCAGAGCCCGGGGATAAAAACCAGGAGCTGATTTGCGTGTTAAATGTGCTGATTCGCTGGTACGCTGTCGTTCCTTGGTAAGGGGTACCCTCACCGCTCTCCACAGCTCCCTGAAAGGTTGTAGCCGGGTGGGAGCCTGTCTCTTCTCCCGGGCAGCTACTGATAGAACCTCAGCCGCTGAGGTTTCGGTTCGACTTTAGGAAGAATTTCCTCACAGAAGGGGTGATTACACATTGGAATGGGCTGCCCAGGGAGGTGATGGGCTCACCGTCCCTGGAGATGTTTAAGGAAAGACTGGGTTTGGCGGTCAGTGCCATGGTTTAGTTGACAAGGTAGTGGCCGGTCATAGGTTGGACTCGACCATCTCAGGGGTCTTTTTCAACCTGACTGAGGCTGTGATTCACTGATTTTGTTTCCTGCTGTGTTTTGTACGTTGTTTTTATGTGTTGTGTTATGGATTTCTGGTTTCTGCCTTCGTTTGGCTTTTTGGGGGTGTTTTTTTCGTTTGTTTGTTTGTTTGTTTTGTGGGTTCTTTGTGGTTTTTTTTGTGGTTTTGGTTTTTTTTGTGTGTTTTTTGTTTTGTTTTGTTTTTTGGTTTTTTTTTGTTGGTGTTTTAGGTTGGCTGGTTGGGTTTTTGATTGGGTTTTGGGGTGTTTTTTTGGCTGGTTGTTTGGTTGCTTGCTTTTTTGTTTGGTTGTTTTTTTCTCTCAGATTGGCCACTGAGTGCTCACTTCTGAAGGCAGCAGTTCCTCAGGTGCATAAGGCCCCACTAGGCCACAAGCAAAGTGTTTTCTTCCAGACCTGCAACCTGGGCCCTCTGCTGTTCTGTGCACAAGGACTAAACTCAAACTGCAGCTTGCCTTCAATAGCATCTTGATAGCATTCTGCACCAAATATCCCATGTGTGCTTTGCTGACACTTGCCTCTGTGCACTCCTGACATCTCTGTGGCCTGTGGGTGTTTTTGCCTTTCCCATGTGCTGACACAGACATTTCCTTTCTTTAAAAGATCGAAAAGCCCAAACCTATAAAATGTGGAACTTTTGGTGCTACATCTCTGCAGCAAAGATACTTAGCTACAGGAGATTTCGATGGAAACCTTAACATATGGTAAGCACAGATATTCTCTGGAAGGATTTTCACTTGATGTTGTCCATGTCTGTCTCAACAGAGGTTTCTGTTTGTGGATTTTGCATGAGATGCTCTCCATGCTGCCCGTGGTTGAGACCCAGTGCAAGCTTTGCTGGCTACTGTATTTGGAACGTGCCTGTTTTGTAGAAACAACACAGAATTCTGCACTGTGTTTAATTCAGTGCTGCTTCACTCCCATCTTCTGTGTGCAGCTACAAAAACCTGTTAAAGTTCTCTGAGGTTGGCCTGTGAAAAGGACATCCATATTTGGATGCATGAGTACAAACAAGAGGTTGTGTTCAACCTAAATTTCATGTCTAGATTAAATATATATTTTCAATCTTGACATTTCAAATGTTTCCTCTAGGTCCCTGAATTATTGGTGTAAGTAATGTCTAGGTAAATTTATGATCAAATAAAGTAGTAGTGTTAAAAGGGGATTTTTTATTATCATTCTTTCATTGCCCTGTGTCAAGGAACTACTGGTTCTTGTTGGAATAGCAAGAATTACACAAACAGTTACTAGCTGAAATGTAAAATAAAATTCTGAAGGATTCTCAAAGAATGGGAAGCAGTGGGAAAGAACCATAAAACTTAGGGCTGGATACAATATTCACTGAAGTTAGAGAGCAGTAGTCAGAGCTAGGTGAGGATCAATGAATCAAGTTATTTTATAGACCTACTGAAAGTAAAGATACTTGGACAATCTTGATCTGTAGTGTGATTCATTTTTGAGCCCAGCATGTAAAACTGGGTCTGAGTGATTGCTGTGGTGAATCCCACAACTGCCTTTACAAACAGGGAGGTCCAGAACAGAGCAAAATCTTTTGGAGCAGTCCAAAGCAGTAGCCAAAGAAGGAATCAAACAAAGACTCATGGTTCTTAGTGGTGATATCCATATTTGTTCTCACTGGTAATCTGAGCTTTTATGATTTGTGCTCAAGTTTCCTTTCATTTTTATACAAATCCTGAGTGTCAAGGAAAAATGCCATGTTTTCTGTTTTTTTTCTTTCTTGCCTAGGAATTTAGAAGCTCCTGAAATACCAGTGTATTCTGTGAAAGGTCATAAGGAAATCATAAACAGTATAGATGGTGTAGGTGGCTTAGGAATTGGGGAAGGTGCACCAGAAATTGTGACTGGCAGTCGAGATGGTGAGTTAGTGAACTCTGCAAGTCTTCCCAGTTCCTCTGAGCCTGCAAGCTCTTGATGGCAGGGCACAGTCTGCCATCTGAACTAGTTACAAGCTGTTGCAACTAGTTCTTTGTACACTGTCTTTTGAATCTTGCTTGGGACTGATTTTTCCTAATTCTTCTAGAAGCCACAGATAAGCAAAAGGTACTGTTGTCACTGGGCATGAGACAGAAGGAACACAAACCATGATAAATGCAAAATATCAGCTAGAGAAAATACATCCTTAACAAATGCTTTCACTCTGTTTCTGTTTGGTTTTGTGGTTCTTTCTTATATCCACAAAACTTGGAGGCTTGGTAGAATTGAAAGAGTTGTTCTTGTCTTTTGAATGATTAGGATGAAAAGCAAAGGGCTTTCCTGGGAAGGTGAAGACAGTATGACTGTATTCCTAATACAAAATATATTGTCTTTCTTTCCCAGGAACTGTGAAGGTGTGGGACCCAAGGCAGAATGACACTCCTGTGGCTAGTATGGAACCTGTACAGGGGGAGAGCAAGAGGGACTGCTGGACTGTGGCATTTGGTAAATGATCAGATTATGACCATTCCGCCCTCTCACATGAAGGTGTTTTGATGATTGTCAATGTATTTCAGGATGTTATGGAATACTTTATTTTGTATGGATGCATAAGTAGCAGGTTTTGCTTTTCTACACTGCTAAATTTATGTGTGGGGTTTTTTGTCTTCAAAATAAACCAGTTTTGTGGGTTTGTGATAGTTAGGTTTTGGACTCATTCTCTAAACGCTTTTGGTCACCGTTTGTAGTTGGACTTGATCATCTTGAAGGTCTTTTCCAACCTAAATGATTTGATGATTCTATGGTTTCACAGATAAGCTGTGCAAGCTTTATTTATGTGCCTGGAAGTGTAAAAACAGTGTATCTAGCTGTGTGGTCCGGAAGGAGTGCAAATGTTACCATGTACAGGGAACTCACCACTGTTGTAGTGTGGTTGCAGCTACCAAGCATTAAGGAGTTAATTTAAGAGAAGGCCCTTGAAGCTTAAGAGCCAATTAAAGAAAACAGCAATGCTTGGTGGGAGCTCTGCATTTTCTTTGGAGAGAGCAAAGCTGCTTTTGTCCCACACAAGATTTTTTCCGGACCCTTCAAGTTTGAAAACTATCCGCTTCACTGCATCTTAATATCCAAACAACTTTTTGTTGTTGTGGTATAAATGGAAGTTGAAACTGCAGGCCTGGGACTTCTGAAATTTACAGGCTAAAGAGGTTTTGTGTTTTCTGGTTAATTCTCCCTCTGTGTCCAGGCAATGCTTACAATCAAGAGGAACGTGTTGTATGTGCCGGATATGACAATGGGGACATTAAATTGTTTGACTTAAAAACCATGTCACTACGATGGGAGACCAACATTAAGAATGGGGTAAGGAAATCATAAAAGTGTTTTTCATTCCAGCTCCTATGTAGGATGGAAAAATTAAAAGGACTCTTTCTGTGTGAAACTTACCCAGAAGATGTTTCTGCTGAGATTGTACCAAGGAATAATTTTCCTTAGGTTCAGCAAGTTGTACCCCTCACATTCTTGATCAGGACAGGATGGGGTGTTTTTTCAGTGGATTAATGTTTTCAGATACAACATACTTATTTCCTGTTTGATGGTGATATTATTGTGGAAATAACCAATGATTAGTACATATTTACAAATCATAAAACACCCATTTTTTTTTAACAATGATTAAATTACAAGACTGAATTTATTTTGTTTTGTATCCAGGTTTGCAGTGTGGAGTTTGACAGAAAAGATATAAATATGAATAAGCTGGTGGCAACATCGCTTGAGGGAAAATTCCATGTTTTTGATATGAGAACTCAGCATCCAACCAAAGGTTTTGCTTCTGTTTCAGAGAAGGTATGGGGAGGCTGAGAATTTCTTAATAAGAGACAAACTTTCTAAATTCATGCTGTCAAATTACTACAGGTGTAGTACAAATATGTAAGAAATGCCCAGGTTACTTCATAATTTTTTTGTTTTGGTTTTTTTTTGGTGTTGTTTTTGTTGTTTTGTTTTGTGGTGTTTTTGGGGGTTTTTTTGGGGGTTTTTTTCTTTTTTTTTTTTTTTTGGTTTTTTTTGGTTTTTTTTTTAGAAAAGGCTGAGTTTCAACTTAGTATCTCTTAGTATTTTCCATGTTATCATTCAAAGCAGATAAAGTGTTGGAGGTTCTTTGTTCTGAATCAAAGAATTTTTTTACAGAATAAAACAATAAATTTATTTTTATTTTTTTATAAATAATTTTGAGGTAAAATGTGAAAACAGCATTTGTTGTTCATTTAGTGCATTTAAGCTTTTCCTTGTGGACATTTGCAGACAGATATACATTGAGTCAGAGGATGTGCTGGGGTTTTTCCCTAAGTGATTTCTGTTGCTGTATGATCTTAGTGCCCTGGATGAGGTTTGAGTTGTTGACTGTGTGTTGTGTTTGCAGAGTGTTTGTAATATATTCCCTTCCAGTAATGATTTTAAGAGATAGCATACAGTGAAATTAACTATCCACTTTGGGAAGGCTGGGCTCTTTTCATACAAGTGATCTCTGTTTTAACATTCTGTGTCCTTTCCTATGAAATTCATCTCCAAATGACTTCTGTACAATGCTGATTTCTTTTTATTAGGCACAAAAATCAACCATTTGGCAGGTTCGGCACCTGCCACAGAACAGAGATATATTTATGACAAGTGGAGGATCTGGGAGCCTTCATCTCTGGAAATAGTAAGTGATCACTTCTCCAGCCAGGAGTAAGAAACCAACCATTTAATGTTTTAAGAAAGAATCTTCCTGAAAATGATGAGTGGGCTCCTGCTTTCAACCTCAGAGTATCTAGTTAAAATTATTGCTTACAAATGCAGTAGAGAGGGTGATTTCAGTGCTTGATCTGGAATCTTGAATTAATCCCTAAGAGAATGTTACAGCACAGGTGAATTTTGCCCTTGTTGTCTTCATGTAATGAAGATCTAATTATATCCTTGGTTAACAAGGTGATAAATGGAAAAAAATGGGTATCTTAAAATTCTAATATGGTAGCAGTTACATCTGAGAAGAATATTGAAAGCCTTGACTTAATCATTCTTATGTTTACATTTTCTTACATTAAATGGAAAAATAATTTATTTGTCCTAAATGCAATGAAGTTGGTGCATTAAGTTTCAGAAGCATAGTTGTGATGAAATTTTTCTGGCTGTGGTAAAAGCCAACCAGTTAAAAAGTGAAGAGCTATAGGATAGGGGTGTCAGGATTCAAAATTTCCCACCTCCTTTTTTCTTTCATGAAATGTCTACTAAAGTATGCAGCGTAGATACAGCTGGATTTGATTATTCACTACTTCTAAGACATTTATTTGCCTTATCTGTAGAGCAGGAAATAAAGAGGATGATGATGATGTGTTTGTATCAATGCATTTCTAAGTAGGTGTTTTTGTTTAATTTTCTCCTTGGCAGTGAGTACCCAGCCCAGCGCTCGAAGAAGGATTCGGAAGGATCTGAGATGGGGGTGGCAGGGTCTCTTAGTCTCTTGCAAAATGTGACTCTGTCAACACAGCCCATCTCTAGCCTGGACTGGAGCCCTGACAAGAAGGGACTTTGTGTCTGTGGGTCTTTTGACCAAACTGTGAGGGTGCTGATAGTTACAAAGCTTAACAAAATTTGACAAGAAAACTAGAATTTCTGATGAGAAAGCAATATAGTTTGCAGTCTGTAAATATGGGAGGGGGAGCCCTTCTATTTCTAATTTAATTTCTTCTTTAATAAAACTGGATTAAAGAAATAGAAGCCAGATTTTTCTATTGAAAGTTCAGATATGTGCAATCAGAGTTGTTTGGCTGATTGTGCTGTGATGACTTGAAGTTGCCTGGGCACAAAATTTAACCTTGTAGAAATGTGAATTTACACTGAAAATAAAATGTGCCTTTGTGTTAACACAGCTCTGTAATTTCAGAGTTCACTTGGGTTTGTGTTCAGTTTATTCATAGTGCAAATCTCTTCACACTTGTTAAATGGTTTGGCTTTATTATATATAGTGTTGTCCATGTTCATTCATGCAGTGGGAACTTGTACAGAAACTTGTTGTGTTACTGGATTTATTAATTAGAATGTTTGTTAAAGTGACTTAGGATTCTTTATTACAATAGAGAAACAATAACAAAGGCTAAAATACTCAGGTTTAAAGGAGTGAGATTTTTATTGAAGATCATACTGAAATTAAACTATCGAGCAAAATGCACTGTTTTATTATTTTAGTTGGGTTTCCTATTAAGTTTATATGTTCTGTTGTTTTTATATCTGTTTTCAACTTGATATTCTACAAATAAAATTACATGTAGTGTTTTCTTAATATGAACAAAGTATATCATTCAAATATCCAGAGATTTAGAGAAGTAATGTATAGAAAAACCTCACAGGCTATTAAACACTAAACTTTGTGGAATGGAGAAATCCTTCATGCCTGTGTAGCAGAAGGTGGGCAGGAGGAACATTACAGTAGACCATAAACAAAGTGTGTCTGTGGAAGTCCTTGGTTTTAGTAGGTCACTGATACTCTCCTCTACAAACTTAGGTTCTTGTATCTCAGATTTAGCAAGGGCCAGCAGGGACGAAAACACAGGCAATGTAGGCTAAATATTTTGTGGAAGACAAAGATTTATGAGATTCACCTGTCTTCCCTAAGACTTGATGGTTTGCTTTCAAATGTAATAGTTACTATCTGATTTTTTTGACCCAAGTAATCACATCTCCTTTTTTGCATGGTGTAATGTTGAGAGCATATTCTGAAATGATTTTAAATATTGTCCTTCTTAGGGTGCATTCCAGCAGGAGGGAATAAGGGGAACTGTTACTCTGCACTCTTGGCTGCAGTTTGGGGGTGTGGAATTCAAAGAATTCAAGTGCTTTGAGTCTAAAATGCACTGTTCAAAGATGGCTTCCATTAGCTTTGTGCTGTAAATAAAATATCCTCACTGAAAGGTGTGAAAGGCTGTGGAAATAGGTAGAAATAAGTTTTCTCTCTTTAACAGTAACTGAGCTAAGCACAGAGTAAGGGAAGAAAAAGCTCTCAGTGTAGGTACCTGCAAGGGAAAACAAAAATCTCCTGTGCACAGGACTGGGCTCTTGGTGCTATTTTTATGTACTTGTCCTGCAGCAAAAATGTTCCTTCTCTATTTGAACAATTCCGGGGAGATCTCCTAGTGGGATACAACTTAGAGCAAAAATTATTAAACAACAATTCTTAAAGCTCCATGGGCCTCAAAAATATGAGGCCTCTGTGCACTTAATTTTGAGATTAATTTTATTCCTTGTTCTGTAAATGAAGGAATGTGTTCTCCTCGTGAGTAGAGGGGAACACATCATTTCATGAAAACATGACACTTTGCATATAAGGAGCTTGCAAAAAACTGAGAGCTGGAGGAAAGCAGAGATGGAAGGTGGTGTGTCCTTGTTCCTTAAAGGTAAGTGGCTGTACCTGTGTCCTACAAAATGAAAGACAGTTACTGGTTGGAGAGAAGAGCTGTTGCTTGTGCCTGTACTGTGCATTTTCTCCTCAGCAGATTGGATTTCTGCTTCTTCGAGGCTAAACCAGAAAAAGCTGCCTGTGGCAGCCCAGCCTGCTCTATTTATAGTCCTTCCCCTTCTTGCTGAAGTGTGGCACCTTGCCTCTGCAGCCTGCAGAGCTGAAGTGTGTTCTAAATAAAATCATAATGCATCTGAGATGTCATGCCCAGACCAAATACTCTCTGACACAGCTCTGAGGAGTGCTCTGGAAAACCCCTGCCTCGCCCAAGGCCAGGAAATGGAATGTGCTCCCAAATTTGGAGTGACTACATTTAACAAGTGGAGCTGCCTGGCAGCTCTCGCTTGTTTCCTGTGCAAACCATCCCTGTGTGCTCATGGAAGAAAAAAAATCTGTTTACAGCATGACTGCAGCCCATGTACAGGGACATTTTACACGTTTTTTGGGTTTGTGCTTTGTGTTTTTTTTTAACGAGATGCTGCTCAAATCCCCAGTGATCAGGTTTGGGTCTTCTGTTTCACACCAGTTCTTTTGAATTTCATCATTTGTACAGGTCCTTGGAGATTACAGCCCTCCGTGGTTCCTGTGCATGGAGTCAGTATTTGCATACAATATATAGTTTTCATCACAAAAAAAAAAAAGATAATTTACAATTGAGGCATGACTCGGACCAAATTTTAAGCAATATAAGGCAGGTTGTAACTCTGTATGGGAAGCTACAATGCTGTGCTCTCACTTCTTCAAAACCACTGATTCTGTTAGGGACACAATGGAATTGGTACAAAGAAGGAAGATGGGGAATTGCACAGAAAAAGAAAGACCATGTGCTCTTCAGTGATTCATTCAGAGACAGCAGACACAGCTTGTCAATACAGTTCAGCTCATCTTCCCCAAATTATTCCTTTCAAATAGATTTGATAGCAAAGAGGGATTTTGGGTTAAGCTGATTTATCTGTAAGAGGCTTGTGGCCTGCATATTCAACTCTGTAATGAAGTTGTCTAAAGTTGGTATTGACAAAGTGCCAGGAAAATACATTGATTTACTGCTTTTTTTTACCCCATTATCAATCCTGCATTTTCTTGCTCATGATGCTGTTACTGTCAAGTTTTCAGTAGCATTCACTTTAAACAGAACTGCTCACTCCTCAAAAATGTTCAGACCACAGTCTGTATGTCTATGTATTTAAAGCCTTTCTACATGCAAACTATTTTGCAGTAACAAACCCAAGTCCCAGTACATTGGGCAAGGGCAGCTGTTGACTGAGGCAGGAGCCAAGAGCTGTATCACCTGGAGTGCAGTGCCAAGCATGGCTGTGGGACTGCCTCTAGCAGTGCAGGTTCAGCCCAGAGGAAAGACCAGATGGGGTTCTGTGGATCTGGGCCAGAGCTATTTGGCGACTTGATGATGGTGGCCAGTTTTAGCCTTGGCTGCGAAATGTTTCCATTACTTCTGGCCTTTTTGGGAGGACCTGCTTCCCACAGCACAGCCTGCCTTGGGAGTTGCACAACACTGACCCGTAGAGAACACTGGAACTGGATTAGTGTTTCCTGATGGCTGCAAGAGTATCCAGGCTCTCAAGGGCACTGAGTAGCTGCCCCACATTCTGGTCTGTCTCCTCCTCAGCCACCAACAAGGAAATTGTCAGGGAAGTTTTGCAGGATCCTGCGGGAAAGGTGATCACAGCAGGGCATCTCTTCCCAGAATACTGTCATATTCTCCAGTGTTACATTCTTACATGGCTGATCTGGGCCAACTGGCCCAATACTTTGCTGGTGTGATTCAGGACTGTAGCATGAGCAGGAGCTGCAGCATGAGCAGGAGCTGCTTCTAATAGGCAATATGTGTGTGGCAGCCCTGCTTTGGAGACTAGCTCCATTTCACAGTATGGTCCCACATTTTATCAATCAGTCTGAGCCAAAGAGTGTGAGCCCACTGCTGTTTAGCTTAGTACAACTACAGCCTCTGGGACAGATTTCTCTTCAAAGAGTACTTTTCTCTCTTTCCAAGAGATCTCCTCCTGTACTCCCCTGCCTCTGCAATCTTAGTTAAATCTTCTGTCACCATCTCCATGTCTGGGGATTTGCAGAGGGAGCTGAGGTGCAAAACCACGTAAGGGCACATGTAAGTTCCCTCTTCTGTTACGCCTGGCAGTAAAAATAGCGTGTGCAGAATGTATGGATTGGGGTTCCCTTCCCAGAACAATGGCTCTTTCCACTCTTGTCAATGTGCAAGAGGCCACCCTAGGCTGGCAATCTCTGCTTCACACCCTGATTTCCTTCTGGAGTAGCCATATATGTTAAGGAGTGTTTTGATTGTCTAGAGCTTAATGATGGTGGCAGAAGGGTTGAGCCTTTATAGGTGAAAATCAGGGGGGCAGGCCAACAAGTCAGATAACCTGGTGGGAATATGTTAGAGATCATCCATCCAGAGTGAAGAGGCAGATGAAAGACTCTATAAGCAGCTGAGAATTCCACAATTGATAGTCCTTGTTCTTGTGAGGGACTTCAACTTGCCAGATGTCTTCTAGAAATACAGCAGAGAGGAAACAGTTGAGAAGGTTCCTGAAGTGTGCAGCTGAACAGAGAGTGTTGGCTGGAACTTGGGAAAAAAAGAGAGTTTGTGACTTGTGGAAGAAGAGGCAAGAAACTCAGGAGGACAAGAATGTCATGAAGTTTTATGGAGGGAGAAAACTAGAAGGGCCAAAGCCCAGATAGAACTTAACCTGTCAACTGCCACACAATAAAAAAATCCTTCTTAAATACATTATCAACAAATGGAGGGCTAAGGAGTATATCCATCCTTTATTGGATGCCAGAGGAAGCACGGTGACAAAAGATGAAGGTGAAGGCTGAGGTACTTATTGCCTTGTTTGCCTCAGTCCTGAGTAGAAGACCACAAGTCCTACAAGGAGCAGCTGAAGGAGCTGGGGTTGTCTAGCCCCAGCTCTGGAGAAAAGAAGGCCCAAGGGAGATGTTATTGCTCTGAAAGTAGGTTGTAGCCACATAAGGGCTGGCATCTTCTACGTAGCAAGCAACAGGATAAGGAAAGGGCCTCAACTTGCACCGGGGAAGGTTCAGACTGGATAGTTGGAAAACTTTCTTCACTGTGGTGAAGACATGGTAAGCAAGCTTTGGAAAAGCCTGCCCAGGGAAGCGGTGAAGTCACCATCCCTAGTGGTTTTTAAGAGGACCATGTAGATGTGGCAGTTAGAGACATGGTTTAGTGGTGGGCGTGGCAGTGCTGGGTTAACTTGATGATCTTTCCTAAGGATTTCTTTCTAAACAATGGTACGGATTATATGGTTCTTCAGCATGGCAGTGAAGCTGAATATTTTCATCACTATGAAAAGTCCATCAGCAGCATAAATAAGTACAAGCAAGCTCTCCTAGGTTGCTTGTGATTTTAAGGTTATGAAACATTGAAAACATTCTCTGAAGCCAGAGGACATGTGGGTTGCAGAAGAGCAGTAAAGCCCACAGAACTGCACAGCAATTGAGACATGATGGGACCTTTTCATGTGACAGTGGACCAGAATAGTAGCTCAGCCTGTTCACCAGATTACATTGTATCAGTTGCTCACTATTAGACTGACTGTTACAGCTTTGCAGCTGAAATTACTCTTTCCTTCAAGTAAATTCCTAGTTAACTCCCTAAGTCCCTGCTGCTTTTGGAGTGTCTACTTACAGTAAAACCACCACTGGCAAAACTCAGGTAGATGCATCTAATGAAACCAGTTCAGTTGCCTCCCATGCTAAACCTTTGATTTTTGGGTCATCAGTCCTCCTGCAGAGATGACAGAAACCCTCCTTGTTTCTTTCTAGCACAGCTCAACCAGGCAGGACTTTGTGGCCTGTTCAGCAGACCTGAGGGACAGACACTCCTGCCCTGCAGAAGAGTGTGATGGCACAGGCCTGTGGCATCTTTATATCCAGCAGTGTTTTTCCTTCCTGACATTTGCATTCCCTTCCTCCCACATCCTGCTGTTGCAGAGTGCATAAGGAACGTAACAGCAGCCACACTTGGTTAGGCCAAAGGCTTCTATCCTGCTTCTTCAGGGGCCATGTGCAGATAAATAAATATTATAAAACACTTTAAAATGACAACTACATTTTGGACCCTAAGTTTAATTTACTCCTAAAGTTGTCTTAGGTTTTCTGCTAAAACAGAGTATAAAGTATATGATTCTATTGAATTTAGGCACAGAAGCTAACAAGTGAGACAGGTGGAATGCTACTGCATATAAAAATAAACCTCAATTTCTAATACAATTTACTTCAAATCTTAATAAAAGAGAGATAGCTGTAAAAAAATTACAGATTTACATACTAATTGGAAGAAATGCAATCTTAGAATAGCATCAGAACAAATATTCTACACATGATAGATTGCTTTCAATTTATTTCTACAGTTTCCATTTATAAATGCATTTAACCTAATAGATATATATACATTGAGTAAATAAGGCTTTGTATGTAAAGTAACCCAGTACTTCACCACATCCTGTCATTTAATCTAGCTGGCATGAACACAAGCTCTTTTGATCTGTACCAACTATCACTATCTCAGTGTAGATCTCATACTCCCTATCTGTTATGCTAAAAAGCTGTAATTAGAGGGCTTAAGCTAGTCTTATTGAATTATATTATTTTTCCTCTCTAAACCAAAGATACATCAATCTCAGTTTCCCTCTTTCTGTGTACTTTTGCATCTGTATTTTGATTAGAAATCCTGTTTTCAAAAGAGAAAAGAGTCTGTGTTTAGTAGGTTTAAAGCCATTTTAATTTAATCTGAGCGCAGAAAAAAAAGGCACTTCCAGACCATTTTAACTGAAAGGTGAGTCTAAGTTCACTTGGGCTCAGACTGCCACATACACTGCCCCTAAGTTCAGCAGAGTGTAACAGAACATGGAAAATTTTGGAGGTTACATTTCTTTTCCATAGTGCTAATGATGTCACTACTTACTATAGGATTTTTAGTTGCTGAAAATGTGGGTTAGCCTCAAGACTCTCTTCTCCTTCTAACACCATCTAGCAAGTAAGAAAAACAAAACTGGCAGCCAGATAGATACCTCGGTCTCTCTTTCTGGTCTCACCATCTGCATTGCAATAAATCACTGTAAAATCTCTATCCCTGCCCTCCCTCCCTGCATACATCTGGTCTCAGCAGAATTCAGGCAGAGACATAAATTCCCATGAACAGGGCATTGAGCCAGGCAGCTGCCTGTCACTGTCCTTTTAGGAGTGTCTGTCTTCTGATTTACTAGAGGAAACATTGGGTACTCACCCTTCTTCTACCAAGGAACAAATGCACATCGATACTGGCAGATGGATGTTTGTGCTTCAGTTTATTCCTGCTACACCCTCTTCTGGTAACTTGCTGTCTGCCCACACGTGGAATTGCAGATTCATTAGATTACACTGCAAAGAAATTAGATTGCAAATTCATTAGATTACACTGCCAAGTAGTGGGCCTCACAAAAACAAAATGCCTATTCCAAAAGGCCCAAGGTGCCCTTCAGACACATGTGTACTACACACACGAACATCTCCCAAACTGGTCTGCTTGCCAGACTTTTGGTCTGATTTTAGAGTCTGTATTTTTATCCTGCCAATGGTTTATTAACCCTTTTGTTACAAGTAGCTTCTAGTAATCTTTGTTATAGTCACAGCAGATTCACAGCAGAAGAATCTAGGCTATATTTTTTAATGTACATTGTATTCTGCATGACATCTCCTAAAGCTTTTCCAGTGGCGTTGTTTCAGGGAGATGGAGTAGCCACGGCTGGTCTGTACATCAGGCTGTGGTGCTTTGCATGACCCAGGCTGTATGATTCCAATGAGGCCAAGACTACAGGATCTGGCCTCCACTTTGCTCCACAAAGAACATGGACTTTGCAGGAATCATGATGTTGTATGTACAGTGGATGAGATGCATCATAATAATGCAGTAATTATGTTAAAGATGCCTGTCACTTTGACTACTTCGGCAAAAATATTCAGACTTGTTTGCTCTTGTTTCGGGAATGATAGAGAAAAATCAATAATCATTCATAGGCCTCTCAAATGAAATGGTTTCCATTAAGTACCAGATGCCAGTACAGCTTTTTGTGGATAGACTTGTCTATAGATATCCATATATAAAATAATAATATATTTTCAGAGTGGCACCAGCATAAACCATTTGAATTATATGAGCTGTATCTCAATCAGATTTTGGCTGGGATAAATGTGAATTCTTAACTCCTCACTCACTGCTCCTGAAAACCGAACAGGCAGTGCAGCCATTTTAAGCTGAGAATTAATGTTTTTATACCTAATAATCTCCTGAGTGAATTGGCTTGAGAAATTCCAATTGGCAGTCAGTGTAGGCACTCAGCGTAGGAACTCCAGTTAACTGAACAAAAAGTATAAATCTGTAGTAGTCCAGAGCCAGAAGGAGCAAATCTACAACAAATGTAAACCAGTAGAAGGAGACAGAGCCACACTGTATGACCAGGGAATCTGGAGCACAATCTGTACTGCATTAATGCTCTACATGGTTACAATCTTCTACAAACAGAGTTGGCTGAATCTGAACATTGATCGGCAAGTGTTGCATTTTCCTTTGATCTTGTAATTGAAACAAAATATTGGGTTTAGGAAATAAGACTCTGGCAACAATTTCTACCTAACATTTGGTAAATCAATTAGTCTATCAGTCAAATCCCCTCTCTGTATTTCCTGGTTTGTGACATGTGAATACTGAGGTAAGAATGAACTAATCATATGTTAAGTGTTCTGACCTCCTTGTAGACATTTGGCATACTAGAATTGCAAAGTGTTATTCTATTTAGGAGTGCAGGTCTTGCTAATTCTCTGTTACCCTTCAGATTGTTCCATTTCTGAACATTTTGAAAAGAAAACTCTCCTAAATTCCCTTTTATTTACAGTGCACAATTTTGTACTTGTACTAGTAAAAATGAACATGAGAAAATAAGTAAGACTGTGCTTTTTGAAAGCAAGAAATGTCTAGGAAAATGCAGTGAAATATTTTATTATTACACCAAAATATTAGCACACAGTAGGGATACCATTCTCTACCCCAGTGATTTTACCACTTGTATGTGTCCCACATATGGCTGAAAGGCTCTTAAATAATCCCTGTGTTTGCTGTTTTTATAATACTCATAAAACCCAAGTTTTTATTCATTTGCAGCCACTTTTGGTTGAAACTGAAAAGTTAAACCTTCAAATCTCCTGCAGAAAAAGAGACAAGATGTAAACAAGTAACAATGTCATCTGAAGATCTTTAGATATGCTTCCAGCTGGGACTAGGGAGAAAGACTCTTATTTGCAGCACACACTGATCTAATTAGATTTGACATCGTATAGCACTTAGATGATGTAAACCAGCTTATTAAAAGGAAGCTCACTTTTGTGGTATTTTTAAAAGCACTGAAGGTGCAGGGAGGTGCACTGAAGCTAGGTAAGATCCCCAAGTTCTACTCCTGTTTCCCCTAGAGATACAACTCTACTTTCCCCAGCCTTGAACTTGTCCTTCTCCAGACAGGACCTGTTTTTCTCTTCCTCTAGAAACTCTGTTAGTCAGCCACATGCAGGCTCCTGGTAACCTATGGCCGAGTGGATGCCCTCTTCAATTATGATGAAAGACTCCAGTGATCTTGTCTTGGAGGGGATAGGCTGCAAAACCCGAGTTACAATAAGCTTCAGATGAGATTGTGAACAGGAGGCAAAAAGAGGTCTTTGGCAAGTAATGCCAATACTGTTGATGCAGATACTGACTTCTGCTTTACTGTTTATCAGAATGTAAACCTGTAAAATGCGTATCTTATCTTTGGGAGCCACAGATGTGTTGGCACAATCTTCCAGTCAGTGAGCTTTTGCAGTGGAGAAATATTAATCCACTGCATTTTGAACCCAGATTTTTTGCTGAAATCTTATAGAATCCTAGAATGGCTTGGGTTGGAAGGGACCTTAGAGATCCTCTAGTTCCAATCCCCTGTCATGGGCCACCTTCCACTAGACCAGAGCCACATTCAGCCTGGCCTTGAACATTTCCAGGGATGGGACATTCACTTCTCTGGACAGCCTGCTCCAGTGCCTCACCACCCCCACAGTCAAGAACATTTTCCTAATACCTAATCTAAAACTACGCTCAGTTTGGACCCATTCCCTCTTGTCCTGTCATCACATGCCCTTGTAAACAAGTCTCGCTCTATCTGGTAGATAGTGGCTTAGATCACCCCAAAGCCACTTCTTTTCCAGGCTGAACGAATTCCCTCATAGAAGAAGTGCTCTGTCTTTCCAATCCTTGTGGTAGCCTCCTCTGGACTTGTGGAGAAACACAGTCCAAAACACAGCCAATAACACAACTGGAAACCAGCTCTCTCTTGAGGGTGAGGTGAAGATGTGCAATGTCAGGCAGGAACCAGTGCTGACCCCCTGGGACACTCCATGCAATCTCTGGCTTTAGGAGACCACCTCTACACACAGTTTGTGCCTCCTTTTTCCAGGAAGCGACTGCAAGAGCTTGGGAACAGGTGGAGATATGTCATGCTGCCTGTTTACCTTCTCCACTCGGAGGAGCCAGCGGCTGGAAAGCATGTTCCTGCTTTAAAAGAGCATCTCCCTCCCCACTCTAGAATCCCAGAAGATAAGTGCCCAATGTGTGTCTCAAACACTGATAACTGGATGGCTGTGGAGCCAGTGAATCAGACAGGAATCCCATCAGACAAGAATTCTTGGTGTGAAATACAAAACTGTGTTTCGTGTCAGGTAAATAAAGGCAACCTGTGTAGTTGTGGTTATGAAATGTGTGGAACATGGCCATGGGACAGCTACAAAGATGAGTTCTAATAAACAACCGAGGAAAGCATGAGATAAGGCTTTTGAACCAATCTTTTGTTTGCAAATAACAAGTATAAGTCTTAAGCTGTTCTGTAATAAGAACTTTTGAATTATAACCTTAGAATGTTGCTTAGTACTAAGGATTTTAAACTGTAGCTTTAGAATGTACAAAGGATTTAAACAGAAAGGGAAGTGACCTTATCTCAAGCTCCTGGAGGAGGAAGATGGACATCAAGATTGCTGATTAGTGACATCGAAAGGGGAAGCTGGACATCACTACCATAGATTAATGATCCCAGAAAATAGAAATTGGACCCCACCATCTGGACACACATCCTGGGACATACACAATAGGGTATAGAAATTGGAAAGGAACCAAACATCACCATCATAGATTTATGATCCTGGAGTATAGAATTGTGATGTTAAAGGTAGAAATGGAAACTGTTGAAAGCTCATGTAGAAACTGGGAAAAGATTATGAATATGCATGAATATGATTGATAAACACCAGCAAGCCCAACAACTGGTGTGCAGTCAGAGGGGAAAACCCCCACCACTGTACCCAGCGCTGTCTTTGCTCATACATTACCATATTAATTAATAAATTGAATTGCTGCTTGATATATTGGCTGAGTCAAGTGTCTCATTCCTAACATTGGTAAGACCAAAAGACTGTTGGTATTAACACACTGTGAGGAAGAACAAGTTGTGACTGGAGAAGGGGGCCATGAGGAGGTAGGGCACCACTTTCCTCGGACAAACATCCTTGCTTAAGTTCTTGGAGATAAGCACAACAAACCACAGTGCAAGCACAGGAATGAGGCCAAGACATGGGCATGGGCTGTAGGAGGGATCAAGGCCACCCCAGACCCTTGACAGAATAGACTGTGCATGAGAGCTAATTTACACAGAAAGAGAGAAACGAGTTTTCAGGGCAGGGAAACCTAGCCACAAAAAGGTATCCCTGCACTGAACATCCGCTGGATCACTTTCTCTTTCCCTTTCCCTCTCTCTTTCTCTCTCTTCCCCCTTTAATGCTTCTCTTCCTTTCACTCTTCCCTTTCCCCCTTCCCCTTTATGCAAAACCCCCTGCCGTGCGCTTTCCGCGCATGCCAGGGACACACTTCACACCAACTCCTACGCCGAGTGCATGATTTCCTACTCAAATCCGGTTCTTTGCGGGCCCTATTGCCGGGCTCCCTTCCGCCCAAGCGCAATTCCGAGACCGGAATCGTTTCCCCTCACGGCCGGCTCCCGGGCCGCCGCTTCCGCCTCCGCTGCGCTCCGTCACGTCACCGCCGGCGCCGGGCGCGGCTCCCGCCCCGCTGCCGCTGCCGCCGCCGCCGCCGTGCCCGGGAGCCGCCCGGGGTGCTCGGCCACCCGCCCGCAGGTAAGCGCGGCCACCCGCCGGCTTTCCCCGCGGACTTCCCGTGGCTTTAGGCCTTTCCCGAGGCCTTGGGAAGCGGGGAGCGCGCTGCCGGGAGGCGGGGCCGCTGTGCGTGCGTTGTTAGTGAGCGTTATCAGCGCGGTTCATGGAGTCACGGCGTGCTGGGCGGCGGAAGGGATTTTAAAGATCGTGTCGTTCCAACCCCTCTGCTGTGCACAGGGACGCCTTCCACTAGGCGAGGTTGCTTACACTCCATCCGGCCTGGCCTTGAATGTTTAATGTCTGACGTGTTCACGACTTGCTTACGTGTACGTGAGAAAAAAAAAAACAAAACATGGGCTTTAGGCTTTTATTTTTTTTTTTTTTTTTTTTTTTTGCATTTTTGGGGATGGTTATTCTGTAGGCAGTAAACTGTTAGATTCCTGTTAAAGATTGGCAAAAAATGATGCAACTTGAGGAGCCTCGAGAAGTTGGCCAAGTTTTTCCAAGAGAAGGTACAGTGTGCATATGCAGGCCGTGAACGCAGCTGAGCAGCACCTAACAGAAGGGCAGGTGGTCCTTAAAGTTATGAGTACCTTGGAGTGAAGCTTCTGTCGCTCTCGTGTTGCTGCAAAGGTCAAGATGTTCCCTTCCTTAGGCTTTGTCTCAGCTTTCTGACCACAAGCTTAGTTGCTGCCAGCATCGTGGAATGGACTTCCACTAGCAAATTAAACTTTAGGTGATGCCGATTAAAAGGCTTCATTTTTGAGACAAACAAAAATGGAAGAACTGGATTTTAGAATCAGCATTGGCATGTGTCTGGCACATTTCTTGGTTTTAAAAGTATAAAAAACCACTTCAAATCTAAAATACCTGTATATTGCTAATCCTGTGGCAGTATGACCATTGGTAAAGAAATGAGAAAACACTCAACCCAAGGCTCTTCTCCAGAGTGTGAGAAACTTCAAAGTAATTGGTAGAATTTTCAGGCTTCATGTCAGAAAAGCAGTGCACAAGGCACACAAACCTTTATGAGAAGTGCCTTTCCCTTTGAAGTGGCTTAAGATTTTTAGCATTGTTTTTTCATCTGTGGTCTGCTTTTCCCCTAAATAAATAAACAGTACACTGAAATGGACTGGCCACCATAGCTCTAGGTTTTTTTTCCAGCATCAGTAAAATTGATGCTAAGAACACAAACATCCCACAATTACTACATTATATTGAACCAAAAAATGGGTATACATGCTTCTAATAGTGAACAGCCAAATAAAAATAATAGTTAGCACAGCCAAATAAAAACCAGCCCAAAATACATTTAAATTGCTGTTCAAAATGGTACAGAGAGGCACTACATAAATTGCAAATACAGAAAATTGCATTCCAGTAAAGGGAAGTGCTTTTTCATGTATTGTGGAACTAGTGGCTAAAGAAAACTAGGTCAGCAGTTCAAAAGGATTGGAAAAACCTCTTGGCTTTAATTCTGGATATTCATATTCATGGTGCTGGTATCAGTGGAGAGTGGCAGCAGGTTGTAGTAGTAAACTCTCCATAGTTTACAGGTATACAGGCGGTGCAAACTGCAGGCAGGTCATTTCCTGTTTGCTGCAAATTTGGTAGGACAGAGGTATTCCGTATGGATTGTTATCCCCACTGTGTGTAAACTGACTTGTCCAAGGAGACAGTCATTTGTTGCACAAGAAGTTCCTGGTAGGTTCAGTGCCAAGAAAAGTATATGTTTTAAAGACCAGTTTAGAGACACAAATTTAGTATCACTTTAGAGTGAACTTGAACGGAAGTGTGGCAGCATATCTGAATGTGGGAGCTTTTATAAAAACCTCTCACGAAGAAATGTTCTGCATATACCTGAAGAAAGCTGTTTTTATTATTGTACTTATGCTGGGTGTACTGATGGGTTGGAGCTGAACAAGAGGCAGGTTATATTGGATTTGTTCAGAAAGAGAAACCACTGTGTCATCCAAGATGTGGAATTCGAGACAGTTGATTACAGAGAGTAAAAGAATGTTTTATAAATCGTGCAGATGGAGTTGAAGGTTTACATCAGTGGATGTAGGTGGGGCTGTGGTGAATGAGGGATGTTTAATCCAAGCTGTTTTCCCATGGGAAATCCTTCAGCCTTTATTGGCTGAAGTGTAAATGAGCCTATAATACTATTCTCTCCCTTAAAATTTTAATCTCCTTTTAAAACAGATGAGAATAAACTTCACGAATCCTCTGAAGCTCAAGTGACTCAGTGGCATCAGCAAGAGATTGATAGGTGTGAGCTGTTTTGTAGGATGGCTCAGTGCAGGATTTTTTGGTGGCTGGAGCCTGGCTTTGAAGACAGGGATTTCTTGAAGGCTGTTTCCCAGTTGTACTGTAGTGCAAATGATGCCCTGCTTAACTACCGTGGCTTGAGCTGGGATATTTTTAAGGGGATCAAGATAAGCCTACTGGTGTACACCTGATATTTCATTGTAGGCTTCTTTACTTTTGCAATGGAAATCTTTCTTGCAAACAGGATTGTGAGTTGGCATTGCAAGAGTGCTCTAATTGTGCTAGCTTTGCTCTCCAGCTGCCCCAACCAAGCAGGCTTGAAAGGACAAAGCAAAGCAGGCCTGTGGACACAGTGATGACTAGGGGGCAAGTAATTATTTTTTATGAGCAATAAGACGTGTCTGTCACAGATTAGAGCCTTTCGAACTCAAAACTTTGCAAACAAGGAGGTTTGTGGCCAAAGAACCTAATCCTCATCTCTGGTAGCTTTAAATTTAGGATGCTGGTTGTTCTGTTGCCCTACAGCCACAGCAGTGACCTACAGTGTTAGAGTAGAAGTTACACTTTGCTGCACCTGCACATCAGCTGCTTTCACTGCAGGCTGAGAGTCAGAGCTCACAAGAGGGAGGACAGTGCCAGTTTTCAGGAGCTGACAGAGATGGTTCGTCATATCAATGATGTTCATGTGTTTATTTTGAATTTGAGAACAGTTTTATGTGTCCTGACCAAAAGGTTTTGGGTTTGTTTATGTTTTCTCTAGTTTGTATTTTTTTTCCTCTCTGCAATCAGTAAATATCCATGAAAAGAAGAAATAATCTAATTACCTAATCTGATTTTTATTAGGTGAAAAATCTGAAAAAATAAAGGATCTGAGCTAAGTATGAAGAAAAGACCTTTTAATGCTTAAGAAACACGCAAGAATTAACATGATGTATGAATTGCAATATTTAGCAGAATGCTAAATCGCTTTTTGTCTTCTGTTTACATGTTACAAAATATTTCAAATACACCATTTTTATCCTGGACTTGCAGTTTTAATTCCAGTTGAAAACCACGTGCATGATGCTAACGCTGAGCATTTTTCATTTCTGCTTAAGTGGTTTCCTATTGCCGTGTTGACAGATGCATGTAGCTTCCACTACTTTCACAATGTATCTTCAGCAAAATCTCTCATGGAGGTACTTCTGGCCTAAATTAGAATTTGTATCTTTCAGTATGACAGGGCTTTGCTGAGGGCAGAGAGGGGTGTGAGCAGGAAGGGAAGTTTGGTTTTGCTTTTGAAGACAGCTGGCAATTGCTTTCGAAGGCTTGTGTTAAATGACCTCTAGATATATTAAAGGATTATTCATAAAAGCCACCTGAAAATTGACTGCAGTTTCTCTTTTTCCTGGGTGTGCTTTTCTTAAAAGGGGTCTGTAGTTCTTCTCTTTTTTTATCCTGGAAGATAAATATAGCTAATTTTGCCAGTAGTATTGTCAACCATCTGTATTCTGTGTGTTTTTATTTAAAATAGCTTCATATGGCATTTCACTTGTTGTATCTTAGATCAATAGCCATGTTAACACTACAGTAAACTGCATTTGATTGTCACCTGTGTAGTTGTTTTTATAGAGTCTGCAGAAGATGACATATCTTCTCTTTCTCCTTTTCATATTTGTGTCTTTTCTGTGGTTCTTTAATAATGTCTGATATTTCCCTGCCTTTTTGCAGTTTGTATTACCTACTTTGGCTTATAGTATATTGATATGTTGGCTGCAAAGAGAACAAGGTGTTCCTTGTGTTCTAAGCAGAAAATGGAGTCATCTTTCTGAATAAATGAGGTTTTATTCAGAATTTTTCAGAAATTTCAGAATATTCAGAAATTTTGCACCTATGGAAACTAATAAACATTTTTTAAACAGACCTAAATGCAATGCATAAATTTTCTCATGAAAATGGTTTACTTTTGCAATCTAAAGTCCTTTTCTTCATCAAATACATATTCTTATGTTTTTTTTTTTCCCCAAAAATTACATGGCAGCTCAGGTTATTAAAAGGGAAGTTTGTTTCTGGTAAGTTGGTGTTAGGAAGTTGTACAACATTTTTCATCACAGTTTTTTTGCCTCAGTGTCCTTAATCAAAGTTGTCCATTTCTTTTGCATTTTATGTTTATGGTTTATGAACCTTTCTTTGCATTCTCAAAAATAATCTTTTAAAGTGTTACAATTGTAACGCAACCACAGGTTATGCATTGTGCATCATAGGTCTTACTGCTTGATAATGAAAATTCCGTCTTACTTCCTTTAGAATTCCCCATTGTTCACATTACTTACCTAGCTAGAATTTTTCATTACTTCTCTTACCTGAATATTTCTACTATCCTTAATTTTTAAAGGTAGAACTCAGTGCCAAATAAAAGCTTGTTGAACGTCAGTAAATTCAAGACAGAAAACCTGTCTAATTAACATTGTCTTCAGGGTCTGACTTAAGTTTTTGCTTGTTCAAAATACAAAAAGAAACACTTGAAGAACTTTGAGGAAAGATTTGTTTGTTATTTAATAACTGAAACATAACTACTGAGGGCAGTACAGCTTTTGGGTATGTTTAGAGAGTCATGGAATTCCCTGCTGTCCTTGGCTTTGTCATTGTGCAGGTGTGAGTACACAACCCATGCGTTGATTTTGGCAGAAACAGCTTTGTGGAGTTTCTGGTGTACATGTTTTCTAATGTAGTTTGCTCTTGTTAAGGTTACCAAAATTATTTTAGGCTGTTGACTTTTGCCTCATTGTTGGCATGTATATCCTGCTTAGAGATTAGTTATACTGAAACAGCAGTGTAATGAAAAGACAGAGGTCCCTACACAGCAGGAGTAGGAGCTTGGTAGTTCCTGTTGAAGTGAACAGAAAACACAAGTTTAATAATTTCTTCCCGCTCCCCAGGCAGAAGCAGCAGACTTACAGTGAAGGGTTCTGTACACAGGCTAAAGGGCAGCCTTGTTCCATTGAAGTTCGATTGTTGGAGGTTAAGGTTTTTCCTTTTCTTTCTTTTATCTTTCTCTCATGGAATTTTGTCCCATTTGTTGTAAGAGACAATAACAACCGCTACTTATAAGAGACAAAAGAAATGGCCAAGGTGGGGGAAGGGTGTGGCTGGCTCCTCTCTTACCTGAGGGGCTTTTTCTTGGGAAGGGCAGAGATGTGGTGAGATTCTGGCTGGGGCATGAGGGGCTGGGCTTTGCCCCGGCTCTCTCTCACTCTCGGCATGGGGACAGAGGGACAGCCGGTCTGTGGTCACTGCCGGGAGGATTTGCTGCCTCTACAGAGCTTTGTCCTCCCACTGCTTCTCCTACCACAGGCGAGCCTTTGCTCACCTCATGAACTGGGACCTAATTAACACCCGGTCCCACTGGAAAGGACCCTCACCATCTCCTCGGGTGTCTCAGGGGAAAACCCGAGGGGACCCCGACCCTCTCCCCCTTCCTAGAGGGCGCGTCTCCCCGGCTGTGTGCGGCAGCTGCTGCAGGGAAGCACGGCTGCTGCTGCCCAGCCTCGCTGTTTTCTGACGCTGCCTCAGGCTTTTTCGCTACACTCTTACCCAGCACCCCATGTCCACCCGAGCCCCGAAGCTCCTGCTAAAGCTGCGGGGTTTTCTGTTACATTTTGTTTTGCCCCCCGGGTGTGCCTTCCCCTGCAGTCCCACTTCGCCATCCGGCCCGCCCGCCATTGCCGCGTGAGGGAGACGCGGCCGAGCTCGCTCCGCAGCGCCCCCTGCAGGCGCGGGGGAATCATCGCACCCGCCCTGCCCGGCCGGGAGCCAGCAGCGCCCCTGCCGGCTGTGCCCGGAACTGCACCGCAGGGGAAAGTGCCTGCAGCCCCGAGAGGCTGGGACTGCGTCCGTGCTGCTGCTGGCCTTGTTTGTCTGCCTTGTTATCCCTGTACGTACTGCTAAAGAGCTGTCATTCCTTTCCCCATATCTTTGCATGAAATCTCCTTAATTTCAAATTTATAATAATTTGGAGGGAAGTGGGTCATATTTTTCCATTCCAAGGGAGGTTTCTGCCTTCTTTGGCAGACACCTGGTTTTCAAACCAAGACACTGATGCAGATTTTTCCCTTTCCTTGCTAATAGTGTCAAGTAAATACTCTGTAAATATGAGGATAAACATAATTCTTTCTGGTTCATGAGACAGCAATGATAGCAAAGTGTATTTCAGACTGTATTTGTTATCTTTTCCTTCTTTGTTCCTATTCTTCTTCTGTCTTATTTCTTAAGTCTAACTTGGTATACTGAAAAGAATTTCAAATATGTGACTATTTATCCCTATAAACCAGCTCCAATTAATTTTGGTAACACATACTTGGTACAGGCTTTTGTTAGTTCTCTTTTTTATTCTTGCTGGTGCTGGATACACTGATTAAGGGAGAGAGAGAAGTTGGAATTTATCACTATGTTTGTGCCTGCCTGTCAAATCAAGACCATCGTAGGTTAAGTACTGCAGTGTTGGAAAGATCTGTAGGTGATTGTTGGATTGGATTACCTCTCTCCCTGTTTGTGTAAGTGTAGGGAGCATCTGTTGACAGACACCTTCTAGCCAAACTTGGCTGTATTAACAACCAGGAAAATCTAGTTTCTTTTGTAGTTTTGAGGGGTTTTTAATGCTGTATTATATGACCAAAAGTTAACAACAGATGTTGTTTCTGAACCCTTTTAATCAACCTAATATGGCAGATTATAAAGCGGGAGGCCAGGAGGGTAGAACGAAACACAAACAGTGTTATTGTGAATGTCAGAAATAATTGTATTGGTATTTTACCTTTCTGTGGGCAGCATCTTGTGGATCCAGCTCAGCTTTCTTCCTTGTGTCTGCCACAGCTGACAGAAGTAATACTTATGTGTGTGGTGTGTGGGTTTCATGCTGGGGTGGGGAGGGGACCTTTAGCATGGCTGGCATTGTGATTCTGTACTCAGTGTGAGAACCAGCTCTGACCAGGATGAGCAGTCATGCAGCTGAGTAGGATTATAATTCTTAACTGTGCAAACAATAGCAGCAAAACTGGGCTGGTTAACTGCCTGATCATATTTCTGAAATCACATGGTGTGGTTAAAACTGAAGTTGCAGACAAGTTTGAGTAGCTCCACACTGTTTTTTCTCCCAATCGTCTTCCTTTTTGACCTCCAAGAGACAATATAAATAAACCTCTCTCACACATCCCATGCTCTTGCCAGGGAAAGATCAAATGGTTATCTAAAACAAACTGCAGTGATGTGACAGCTCTTTGCTGTTTGCACTGGCTGTGTGGCTTGGTGTTCATAGATGAAGTGCATTCTCTCCAATTTCTGTTCCCTCCCTCTGTACTCAGTACCTGGAGAGTGGGATTCTCACACTGATTCTAAGAAGAAAAGTCTGCAATGATCCAGGTACTCCCACTATTCTTGATGCAGCTCACCAAATAGGCAGGAAAATTACATATTTCTTCTCTTCTTTCCTTAGAACATTCAAAAAGTTGTTGCTCAGTAGAAGTTGTAGAAAATAACATAGCTCTAAGTAACATTAACTCCCCAAGATAATACATGATTTATGATTTGAGAGGAATTAAAGATATTGATTATAAACCAGCAGCCAGATGGCTTGGCAGTAGCCATAGCGTGGTACTATGAATTCTGGGAACAAAAAAGGGGTGCTTTGGAATTTTTCACATCTTATTTCCCAGTTGCTGTGCACTGATCTGTTGACAGGGTTGCAAGAGTTTTCTGAAATCCCATAATCAACTCAGCTTTGTTACAGGTAGAGTTATATTGGGGATTATAATACCCCGTAGGGACTTCAGAAAGCTGGATACAGGGGTCACAAGCAGAATTTTTTGGACCTACTCCTAAATGAACTGACCATGACATAACTGGTGCTGAAGTAATGTCTCTTCCTAAGACAGATTGAAGCTGTATCCCCATTGGTTTGGTTTGTGGTTTGGGTTTTTTTTTTTTTTTTTGGTTAGTTAGTTAGTTTTAGTTTTGTTTTTCCTGGTGTCCTGCCTGCTGCTTGGTGTAGCTCTTTATATAGTGTGATTTACAGAGCACTTCTTTTAAACATGCAAATAATTACTTTCTATCATAGATCATAAAAGCTAAATACTGTTTTAGGACTATTGCAAGAACAGGTACTAAAGTCATGTAAATTGTAATGCTCCTTCATGCCATTTTGCACAGGACTTAGGAGATATCCCTGAAATTGCAGGACCTTTAACTGTGTTGCTGCTGGCATTATCTGCTAGAACTCTACACATGTAGGCATTTCTTATAACGTTTAATGAACGAATGCTAATGCTTTGTGTTGTAAATTACAGTCTGTAGGTACTTAATGAAAAGGATTATTATTTTTGTTTCCGCTTTCCAGATGGAAATGTCGGAAGATGATAATAACATGGAAGAATACCCCACTGAAATTCATGATTATCTCACAGCATTTGAAAAGTCTCTTGGTTCTGTAGATGAGATGCTGAAGACAATGATGTCAGTTTCTAGGAGTGAGCTTTTGCAAAAGGTAAGTTATCTTCCTTTTGAAACTCTTTTCCTTATTAATACACAAATACTTGAGAGCCTGGATTGAAATAAAAGGGTCAGTGGTTAGGCCAGCCACTTCACTGAGAAATAACAAAAATGACACTCCTACAGTTGACACCTACTGTTAAATCCTTACATTTCTAAGATACCCAGATGGTCGTACAAGCTCAGCAATGCAACACATGCTCTTCCAAGCTGGTAAGTGATGACTTTACCAGTGAGTCATTTAGCTCAGGGACATTATAGCTTATTCCTGACCTTCCTTAACATGCTTGTCCATAATGGAGAGGTCACTCACATTTTTGACTGAGACTTTTTCACATCAAACTGAATGGAACTGGTGTACCCAGCAGGATGTGAAGGTGAGCTGGCAGAAGTGAGAATTGATCTGATTCCAGAAGTCTAGACTTGCAGAATCTGAGCTGTTTCCTCTAGCTGTGCTATAAATCTGCAAAATGTGTCTTTTTGTCAGAGGAAGCTAGTGCCTGAGAATTTCATATAAGCATCTCTTGTCTTGTAACTTTTAAAGCCTAACGTGTAATTTCTTTCTGTAGGGCAAGAAAAAGGCAGCACATGAGGGAACTTCTTTATCCTGTGAGGATTTCTTACACAAATAAATTATGAAGAAAACAGTCTTGACAACACAGATCTTTTGACAGTATCCATGTTAGAACTAGTGAGCTGTACAATGATCTTATCAGAGTTTCTGGAAGTCGTGTAGGACTAAAATAATAAATTGACTTTGACAGTCAAGGGAAACAAAAACCCTTTCATTGCCTTTATCCTTCCTTTCCTTTATATCCATAATTCTTCTGTCATGCATTGAAGACCCAGTCTGCCAAGTGTAGTGTTAACATTCATTGATTGCATATTGATGTTTGTGTTTCAGCAACTTTTAAACTTTTTTTTTTTCCCTTCCATTGATGGCAACAGCTATTTTGAATTAAGTTTCTGTGGAAAAACGGGGACTTAATTTCTGACTATGGGAGCAGTAGTCCAAGAGCTACATGCTAAGGGATTGTGCATTTGGTTGTATGGGACTGTGGCATTTAACTTCAGACTGGGAGAATTACATGAACACTCGGAGAGGAGAGAATGAATGGTCTTGTGATGGCATGGAAATAAGGCACAAGCATAGTCTCCATGAACTTGTGATGCAAAAACGTGCTCCTTCAGTGTGTATTCTTTTATTAATACATTTTCAATTATAAAATGTGCACATTAACAGAATCTGTGCATATCTTGCTTAAAAATCTTAAAAATGTTGGTTTTTTTTTTCATTCTAGTTAGATCCTCTTGAGCAAGCAAAGCTGGATTTGGTTTCGGTGTACGCATTAAATTCTATGTTCTGGGGTAAGTATGTGGTAGAAAGGAAAACATAGTATTTATGATTACCATTCAAACACCTAGACAACCACAAACACTAAATAATCATATCTCATAGCCAAATAACTAAAAACTTGCAATTACCCTGAGAACCCACATTATTGCCATCCATAGGGTAAATGATGCTGAAATTCCAAATCAAAAATCTATATTTAGAACAGCTAATTTTGCACATGTGTAAGTATGTTTCTGATTCCTTTGTGGCACTCTTTTCTGTTCTTTAAAGGACTGAAAGTTTAACAATTTTAGTTGTTAAATTTTAACCATTTTAGTTGTTGGGGGTATTTTAGCTGCAATATTTAATAATAATAGTTCTTCAGATACTTAATGACACAGCTAACAATTCTTATTAATGATTTTGTGTGGAAGGTTTGGTTTTCCTATGTGACTGCTTGATAGGGTCCTCAGTCATAGACAGCTTTCAGTTTCAAAACAATCGTGTTTTTTTCTTGTAGTATACTTGGCTACCCAGGGAATCAATCCAAAGGAACATCCAGTGAAACAAGAACTGGTGAGTTGCTTACACTGCATGTGTCCTACTTGTGCAGGATGGTTAGACCAAATAGAAGTTTAAAAATGTTTATATCTACATTTAAAAATGATACATTACTCTAATGGCGTGCATATGCTACATGGTGTTATAAAACTATTTATATGCCCTGCCTCTAAATTAAGAAAGTATTTTTTTTTACTTTTAAACAGTACTGTTTAAAGTAAAGTTGTAGAGTCTGCTGAAATTAGAAAAGGATGATGAATGATATTACCTTTTCTTTTTTTCCACCTTTGGTCGAGAATTGGATTCTGTGCAGAGCAGCTTTTCACTTGTATCTGTTAAATGGAAAAATGTTACAGACCTGATAATAATTTATAACTTCCAGTATGGCATTTTTTTTCTTACAAATACTTGGAATCATGTTAATCTCTGAGGCTGCCTTTTCTTACTTTTGTTTGACTCTAAAAGTACAGTGTGGTTGATTTACTAGCGAAGACGGGAAAGTGCCCCCCTCCCCCTTCCAAGCCCTCCATTAATTCATTTTCTCAGCAGTAAAGAATCCAGTTCAGCAACAAAGCTAAAAGCTTTTTTGGCACCAGTTGTATGTGTATTGTCCAGTAATTCTGCATTAGTGACATATTTATGACCTATAATAAATCTTTAGTTTTGTCTTTATATTCCATTTAGATGCATGACTACAGTATAGAAGGCCAGCTATCTTGAAAATTCTGCTGACTTAAAAACCCAAATCATTTAGCCTGAAGAAAAAACTGAAATCAAAACTTCTCACTATTCATTTTAGTTCCTGAATAAATGAAAATATTAAATCTCAGCAGATGTAAAGTACTTAGCTTAGATGTAATCCTTACATAATCAGTGGAATGAGAAAGAGGACTAAAAAATGCAGAAAGCTAGCCTGAATAACAAGAATGCTTCTATTTTTAATTTTGTGAGCTTTTCAGTAGTCTAGACTGTGTCATATTAAAAAATGCATCAGTTAATACTTCATGAGCTTTCTGTCAGTTTTTTGTTCCTCCTATATTATATTGTGTATGAATATCGTGTTAATTTAGTGATACCAAGAACTTTTATCTCTTCTGCTGTGGATATTTTATGTTTGTATTTTGCTTCACAACTGCTGTTTTAACTCTGAAGAAAGAGTGAATATTTTCATAGCCTAGATTGTTACTCAGGTCTCTTTTCCTTTTGCAAGTATCAAGGTTGAATGAATGCACATTTCTTCCTTCCAAAGGCATTGTGATGTTCTTATTCATGTGGAAAGGGCATTAAAAAAGACTGTTCTGTCATGATTATTTTGTTTGTAGAATTGCTCTCCTTGTGTACATGCAGGTATTCAAACTGTATTAATAAAACTTACACTCAGGCTATCAGAATTCATTTCTTTTGTCAAGTTGACATTTTCCAGCTCCTTTTTCCCATGTTAATGCATTAGGTTTGCCATCTGTTCTCATTAGCCATCTCAGTCACCAAAGAAATATTACGGCTGATCACGATTTCAGATCCTGTAAAGCCCTCCTTGTTAAAGCTGTGATTTTGATACAGAAAGAGTGGCCAAGTTTTTGACAGTTGCTTATAATGATCACTGAAGATTTGAAAATCAGTTCTGTAGTGTAAGTCCTGTAACTTTTGTTACAAAGAGGTAGCAGTGGCTGTGTGAGAAGTGTGTGGGTTACATATCAAAATTCATTTTAGCAGTATCCACACGTGTTCTGTTAATCCACATTCATAATTCAGGTATCAGGTAGAGCACTACATATATGTGTATATATATATTACTGTTGTTTGTATGACAGTAACACCCAAAGGCCCTACAGTTAAAGGCCATATTAGTCTAAATATGTAGCCCTGAAATCTGTAAACCAAATTGTTAAATATTTTGCAGAGTTACTGTAAGTGTACTCCCTCATCAGTAAAGAGAAGCAGGCACTTATCAGAGGTAGATTCCCTTCTTAAAGCTGCTTAGTACCCTCTCAAAGTAATTTTCTTTATTTGTTGCAGGAGCAGATGAGGATGAGTAGGCATATAAATGAGATTGTTAAGCTGGGAGGGTATAGTTCTGTGGGGCTGAGTCCAACTCATGGTTTGGTCAAAAAAAACCCAAAAAAAACCAAAAACCAAACCATAAATACCAAATAACTGGTAGGCTAAGATATGTCAAGTAAGTGTGCCCTTTTCCCTGGAAATAGGCCTGTATTGTTATTTATGGCCATAAAATGAACTTCTTAAATGGCTGGAAATTCATCAGGCTGCCCTAAACAAGTTCTTTGCTAAGGCCCCTTGACCATTTCAGGAACTTAATCCCTAGACTTCTGGGTAGTTGCATGTGTGATGCTTGTGCCATGTTTGATTTTGTCTAAGATGCCTTTTTAGCTTTGCTTGGACTTGCTGATTTTTTTTTTTTTTTTTTTTTTTTTTTTTGTGGACAGTAGTCAGGCAGTATAATGCATCCATAAATGTGTCAAATACCTAAATATATATTATTTTGGCATCTTTATGTAGGTCAAACTCCAAACTGAGTTCAGTATTTTATTTTCTAACTTTGCTTGCAAGAGCAGTCCCCATATCTCTGCAAATTAGATGCAGAGTCTGAGAGTCTGCATCTCTGTAGGACTTTGTGTTCCTGTTATGGCAGGTGTCATGCAGATGGTGTGGTAGGTACCTGTGATGGAAAATATGCTAAAGGGAAGTCTCAAGATTGCAATATATTGCCTGGTATATTTATTTAAGTAATACTAATCTTCTAGGTATTATAATTCTAGAAGTGCACAGTGTGGAGAACTTCTACTCATTGATTCATTTTAGCAGTAATCTTGGGAGAATGGTTTGAAATACTTTTCCTTTTTTCTTTTCTCCCTAGGAGAGAATAAGAACATACATGAACAAAGTCAAAGAAATAGCAGACAAGAAAAAGGCATCCAAACTCGATAAAGGAGCTGCTTCTAGATTTGTAAAAAATGCACTCTGGGAACCAAATGCAGAAAATGGACATACTTCCAAAACTCCTGCTAAAGGAAAAAAGCAACAGAGGGACTAAATCCTTTTTTCCCCTCATAAGAATTGCAGACACCTAGAACTTACTTGGAAATGTTTTGCATACTGCATGCATCTCAAAGAAGTGCTGTATAACAGATTAATTTATACTTACAAATTTTACAGGATTCTATTTTATCCAGAATAAATTTTACAGGATTCTACTTTATCCATTTGTCACTGAGGTGATCACATTTAATGTGTATCTAAAAGTGCCATTTGATGCACACTGGACATTTCATTACTCAGATGATAATGACCTGACATATACTTGTTGGTAATAAATACTAGTGATGTTTTGTTTATAATGCCTATGAATTCAACATTTTAAATGATTTATTGATACTTTTTTATATGTCCTCAATCTCCTCAATATTAAAAAGTTTCAAACACTGCTATCCAGTCTGTGGTGTTTTCTGAAAGAGCATTGTGTGAAATGACATATTTGTAGAGTTTTGTAAGGTTTATTCACTGTGTTAAACTCTTTTCAACTTGAAGGTGTGCAATGTTCCCTTACTTTCTTGCCTCTGAGGAAGCAGGGCTTCAAGGGCCACAACCAAACACCCTGGATTCTGCTCTAAGCCCCTGTGTCTAGTCAGTGGAAAAGTTAGATATCCCCTAAGGGCAGTTTGTAGGGTCCAAAAAGAAGGAGCAGGCTGGGGATGGCTATTAGGAAACAGCACATGCAGGGGCTTGATGGAATTTTGGCTGCAGTGCTCATCCCTTACTGCTAATGCTCAGAGAAATGTGCTCTGGGGTGGTAGGAGTGTGGCCATCTATTGGTGTTTCTCAAATCTTCACTAGGGAAAGCATCCTCTGGTGCAATAAAAACTACTGCTCCATCTTGGAAATACTGTATTTTCCCTCAAAATTTGAAGATTAGTTATTTAGGAAGGGTGGGGTGTTAGGTGAGTTCAGTTTTCAATATGCTACAATGCAAAGCTCAATTAACTGCCCAAAAGCTATTTAACAATTAGCAAGGAATTAACAATTACGAAGGAAAAATAGATTATTTTGCTCGAAAAAATGCAGTATGGGTGGCAGTCCATACAAGTGTTTGGGAAATGCTGTTAGTGTGAAAGACTAAAGGATAAGAACAAGCTCTGGTATTGCAAGCTGAATGATGTTCAGTGGATGGTTGCTGTCCTTGGCATTGTACTGCAGCAGGCAGTGCAGAGTGTGAACTAAACTGAATTAGGTATTAAAATGAAGGGTTTTCCCTAACTGTTATCTAAAAATACACATTTGAAAGGAAAAATTAAATGTATTGACAAGTTTATTAAACTCATTACAAGTCTAGAAACTTTTTTAGTGACTGGTATGAATTTCCATATTATTGTTTACAATAAACTCTTCAGGTAAATAGCAATGCCTTCAATCCATCTAACAAGAGAACTATTTAGGTGTGGGTACCTAACCTTGCTGCCTCAAATCACAGGACTGCTTATGTGAGTATACATATCAAAGGCCTATAAAAAGCTAAAATGACAAATGACAGTTCTTTATTTCTTCAGGTTAATGTCATGGTTGTGTCAAATGAAGGAGCTGTTGGACTTTGGAGTCAAAAAAATAGGAGAGTTGGGAAAGTTGTGTTTTGTGCCTTTTTTTTTTTTTTTGGTTTTTTTTTTTTGTTTTTTTTGTTTTTTTTTTTGTTTTTTTTTAATTAAGGTTAAAAATTCAAAAGACCCAAAGTGTGTTCTTGACCTAAATAACACATTTATGTGAAGCAGTTCTTCTGAATAGGTTTGGATGGTGTTTGTTTGGAAGTCTGTGTGCCCTGTCTCGTACCCCGTTCAACGTGACACTGCAGATGGCAGTGTTAGACTGTTATAAATAGACTTCTGGACTAGGTGTGAGTGTTGAGGTCTGCATGTACAAAGCATGAGGTTCAAAATGTTAATCTCAAACCCACCGATCTAAAAAAAAGAAAGAAGGTCAGGTGTTCTTTGGACTAGTGGGGAAGACGTTTGGAGGATAGAAGTGGTCTGAAGTAGCACAAACCAGAGCACTTTAATATAGAAATTTTCTGGGAGATAACATCTTCTGCTTTGAGAGGCATTGTCTTGAGGAAATGAGTAGCTCAGCTTGTACTTATGTGCAGTGCTGTTAATTAAAAGGGGATTGGAGGACATTTCCATTACATGATTTTCCTCTTAAGCTTCAATTATAGGTTTTGTTTTAAAAGGATAATTTCTGAAAAGGATCATAATTCATTGTCCAGTAAAGTACACAGGTTTCATTGGTAAATGTTTAAACAAGAGTAATGCAAGGCTATTAGCTGAGACTTACTGAGGTAGAAGTCCATCTGGCATAATTAATTATATGCAGGTATTTGACATTTGTAATAGGGCAGTTTAAATAGATATAGCATGTGCAATTTTGTGATTTTTTTTTAAGCCTTGCATCATTCAGTACAGCTGTTAATGGTGTGGATTGCAGCTTTGGTTTTCTGACACAACACAACCCAGACAAATACCCCACAAACTAAGAATCCTCACCCTGTGCTTATTATTCACTAACAGCCCTATTTGAAAGAAGCTTGAAATCATGATTATGAATGCTAAGTGGTTTTTATATCATTGAAGTGATTACTTTGTTAAAGACTTTGTTTTGATTCAGACATTTAATGAGTTCTTGGAACTTTTCTTGCTTTCCACTCATTGCACCAAGGAAGTGGTGAGGTTGGTGAGAGCATGTGAAATTAGCAGCTGGGACTTGAATTTGGTATGAGGTTGCATGAGGAATTTTCCAAGTTCACAAAAATATATTTCAGAAGAGAAATGAAAATGCAGCTCAGGATGTTAAATCCCACTCGTGTTAGTGGCAAATAACTACATAAAAATAGCAATTTGCCATTAACTGTCCTAGCCATTAAGGAGATTTTTACTGTAACAAAATGACTATCTGGCATGAGAAACGAGGTATTCTCGGAGCTGTGTGAAGTTTCCACAGGTCTCTTCCTAGAAAATGTTTATCTGACAGAGAGTTTACTGTGGCTGTGAACAAAGGGGGAATTTTCCTAGGGCTTAAATTTCCAGCCTTAAAAGTGCTTGCCATATGGCTTGGGAAGTCAACATATCAATGAGGCTCATTTCTACTCCTTCAGTATTTTTATTACTGGAGAACTGCATTCCTAAGGGTTTGTTTTTTATTAAGTCATCTTATTTTTCCTGGCCTTGAAAATCAGTGCGAGCACAGAGCTTTGTCAAAAACTGTCAGTGTTGCAGTTATATTGAAAATCTCAAACATATTTATCTGGAATAATAAAAGCTAAGCAAACAAAATTCTCTCAGGGTTGGGAACTTTCTTGGGTTTAAGAGGGTAGACTGATAGTCAGTTTTTATCTGCAGGGCTGGGAATATTACAAATGTAGAGGGAAATCCTAATTTTCATAGTAAATGACATACATTACCCAGGAGGTGATGGTGACCCGTTTCTGCAGCTCTGGAGGGAGAGACCTTGGTTACCTAGATCAAGACTTGTATCAGCTTTTGGGAGCCATCGGCAGCAAACTCCAGTCTGTAACTGGAAACATGGGTGGAGTTACATTGATGGAAGTGGCTTCTGTGGCACAGGGTTTCCAACTTAGAAGTGCCAAAATAATTGAAAGTGGTTGCACCCCAAATGTGTACATGTAATTAATTTCTCATAAACTGAGATGTAAAGATGTCAAAACAGGTCATTATTAGTTTATGTTATTATTTATCTTTCTTACACATTCACTTGCTAGTGACTTAAAAAAAAGGTGTAAAGCTACATCAGTTACAGAAAATAAATACAATTTGTCATTTTAGAATCACACATGATACATATTTGTTTAAAAATGCATTTATGTTCTGCAATGGGACAGTGTAATTTTCTTTCTCCTAATCTGCTTTGAGTAGTATTTCTTACACAAAGTTTCAGAAAGTCCACATGAATGCTTTTGTTTTGCAGAGCACTCTTAGCATCTTAACATTAGTGATTGTTGTTTTTTTTTTTTCTTCAATTTCTGCTTTCCAGTGGCATACACTTGTGATATTTTATTGATAAAACCAACAGTGTATCTTTTTGCTGACTTTTAACCTTTCCTGTAGCAGAAGATTAGAGATCTATGGAATATTTAGTGCTGGTGATCTAAGAAGCAGACCTTGAACTGCACCGTTTTCATCAGCTGTACCAAAGGGGAAAGAGCAAAAGCTTGTTTTTACTACTAAGCTGAGTGAATATAGCATGGAAATCTTGTAATGGCAAGGTATCAATTTGTAAAGTGATATATTTCAGAAGGGATACTAAATTTGACTGTGAATAAAAAGCTTTATAAATGGAACGTTTAAGAGGCTATCTTTTACTTTTCAGTGTAGGGTTGCCTTGACATGCATCATTTCAACTTGGCAGCCCCAGCAAATTGATGGAAGCAATTCAGTATGATAATTCAGTATTGCCAAGAGGCTTCTTCTGAGTCTAGTGTGGACATGTTCCATGGACAAATTTAAAGTCTAAGTGATAGAAAATGGATTTAATTCTGCTCTATATTGTTCCAACTTTACTTCAAGACAGTCTTGGTATCAAAGGTACCTAGAGAGCATATCCAAAGAGTACATGAACCACAAACTAATTTTTAAGTGAAGGATCACCTTCAATTTATTGTGCTCTATCTTGCCTAACAATGATCCAGAATAGACAGAAAAGAAGTAAAACTCAAATGTGGTTGCAAATGTACCTTATTAAAGTACTAATTCTAGGGGTAAATCCTTAGCTGCTGTTTACCAGCAGAGTCTGTTAAAGTAAATGAGCAGCTGCTGAGTTCTGCAAGTGAAAAAGTAGTCTTTGATATTCTCTCACGTGGTATGGATATTTCCAGGAATATAGTGTAGCATTTGTTTTCTAGAATGCTTTTTTGTTTCATTGTCACCTGGGTGTTTTTTTGCCCCCATGGGAACAAATGAGTCATTGTTTAAAGTAACAAAATTCCGGTCCCTATTATTGAAAGGTGAGAAGGAGAAATGCCTAGTTACAAACACTGACAAGTTGGATAACATAAACAATCTTTTTAATTTGTTGCCCTGGGCTGACAGACCTACTCCCCAACTCACACACAAGACAAAACACGTTTTCCCCTGTGAAAATTTCCATGGAGAGAGCGATTCCTTAAGGCAGTTAATCACATGGGGTGCTGCTGTCTGAGGATGTGCACATTACACATCCACCTGTGTGTTATAGATCTCTTGGTTGTCAGGAAGTTCAGTGTTCAACAATACAAAGTTCATGTTGCTGAAATGCTATTGTTGGAGACTCTGTGTAACATCACAAGCTTAATTCTCTTTGCTTTAAGTCAGTTCAGCTCTTGATTTCATTAAGGTCACAGTAGCAAAAATCCAGTACAAAAGAACTGAGAATTTGGCTTTATGTAGGTATGAATATCTTTATGTAACAGAACCAGCACTGAGATATTTACTTCCAGTGAAATTTATTTGTCTGTTAAAGTCTACTCCCTCCCTGCTTTGACAGTATTTGTTAAGCCTTTTATTATATACAGGGCTTACTATTCATACTGCCACACAGTGCCTCAACTTCTTATGGTAATGTGTTCCCAGATATCTGTAATTTTGCCAGCTTTTAGCTACTTATATTGGACTTTTTCATTTTGGTCTCTGCCATGAGTGAATTCCCCAAAAACCAGAAAGATTGAGTAGTTCTTACAGTTGTTGAAGAACATGGTGTGTAAAGTACAGGCCATATTGGAACGTCAGCTTAAAATTTCCAACAATGTTTTTTTAAAGCTTGTAACTCTTCTTCACTGAGGTAAAAATTCGAAATGCATTGTTAGGAGATTAAAAAGAAAAGTTATCTCAGTGAAAATTTATCCAGATAAGGGCTCTGGGGAACCTCACAAACTCCTTGGTAGGTACTGGCCCTTACTCTGCTCGTGTTCTGGTTTTGCAGTGCATGAGAAGCTCCCAGCACAGTTCCGAGGCCACAAATTGCTTAGGGAGTAATATGGGCTTGAAAATTAAAGTTCAGTATATCTCAGATGATGACAGGCCTCTGTAACATACTATACTTGAAGAATTGCAGCTCTAGTACAACTTTGCCATTTTTAATGGTGTTGTTTTAATGTAGCTTTATATTAATTTCAGATTTTAAAATACTTAATGTAGACCACAGATGCTCTTATATGTATCTGATTCATTTACACTATGATCACACTGGGATTTAGTTTTGTACGAGTTAAACTAAGATGGAATGAACTCGTGTCACCTCCCTAAGTGGCAACTCCAGTGTAAGGGTGACTCTTTTCACTGTTTAAGTATGTTCAATGTATTAAAAATCTGAAATTTTGATTTTGTCTCACCTCAGAGCATAAAAAAGGGTTACAGTTGTCATACTGAGTTTGTTTATTTGTTTTGTAAAAGGAGGTGCCTTTATTTTTTTAAGCTGTGGGGGCTGGTAAAATGAAGACTAGTCCATTTCACATATTCTTTTTAATAGGTGTTCTTGTGATGTGTAGAATGAAGTATCCCTTTTTTTGGAAGATAGCTCATTAAAGACTAAGAATTCAACCTCATTCCTTATATATAGAATTACACAGAAGACCTTTGGTAGGTAAATGAGTAATTCCTGGGCATAGGTTAGTATTTCTAGGTGTACCTGTACTTTTTCCCCAAACCAGGACAAACTGCCCAGACTGAGACTTATGCACCTTGCACACTTTATACCCACTTCCACAATTTAACAGGAAGAAAATAAGCTTGGAAAAACCTTCTTGTTTTGTTTTGTCTTTTGCTACCTGGGTGAGGTTGTACTATCAGAAAAATGAAGGGCCAGATTTTGCCCATGAATTTTCTTGCACAAGTTTTCAGAATGCAAAAGGCTGGATTCTGATATTAGCTACAGTGACTTCTGACTTGCAGAATTATCTGATGCATAGAGTCTCATGGCAAAAATGCAAGATATAATTGAGCCAAGCCTTCAGTTAATGCATAATGGTAAGTTCATCTGGGCCAAAGAGAATTTAAGGTCCTAAGTCATTTAAGACAAAGCCTGCACAGGGTAGCTGGCTGGCCTCAGGAGCCTCAGTAGTCAGTACCTCAGCTGGCAAAGATTAGCAATGATTTACTCTACTCAGGCATCCCACCAACAACAGGGAAAAAAACCAACAAAAATCTGAAAGCTGATTCTCAGCTGGCATTACCTACAGTGACTTTGCTGGCAGTGTGTGTGTGTTAACACATTTGTGACTCCCCATGTTGCTAAAATATCTGAATATATCTTTGATGTAACTGCTGAGCACAGAGCTTAGGTTTTGAAAAGCACCTGGAAAGGGAACCAGTCAACCATGAGCTTAGAAGTTTGTCATTTTTCTCTATCTAGTGTATCTTGTACTTCTTTTTTTTTAGTTGTTTAACTTGTTTAAGTCATTAAGTTGGTTTTTTTTTTTTTTCAGTTTGATTACAGCACAACAGAGAAGGTGGGCAAATTCTCATGTTTAATTATGTTAGTGCTTAAAGGTCATTTAATCTCTTTTTCAGTCTTTCAGCTGCCTTTCCTATGTTCATCTTCAACAAAATTCAACTGTGTGGCTCTATGTCTGCCTCTGAAATTAGACTGAATGAAAGAAATACTGCCAGAAATTCTTCAGGGCTCCTCACAGTTCTGTGCTCCTTGAGCACATCTGTGTGATATTACCTAAAAGACAGTAATTGCTACAAAAACAAGACGTATTAAAACGGGGAGAATATCTTGAGGTATGTTAAATCAGTTTAAATTAAAAGCAAAAGTGAACAGTGTATACATCCCTGGAAACCAGTATGAACTGCTGGGCTCCTTGAGAGCATCTTCACCCAGGTGTCCCCCTCAGCAGTCTCCACAGTGTCCTGTGCACCCCTCCAGTGTGGGCAGCATTCCTGCCCCAAAATCATCTGTTCACAGTACAACGAAACAGATGTTTGTTCCTTTAACCACTTCATGCATCTCATCAGCAGAGGAGCTTAGTGGTGCTGCCTTAAGGGGCACCTCCCCTCACCTGAGCAGGCCTGGCAGGTGCTGTGTTTGCTTCCCAGCACTTGCTGACCTGTACTTCACTTCCTCTGCGAGAAGAAGAGCAAGTAAAGCATCGACTTTTCCTTGTGTTTCTATCTACATCAAGCACTCCTGCGTCCCTCGGTGGAGGAGCAGCAAAGTGGGGACAGGTTACTGAGGAAATACATTGAATCCCTGAGGAGCCCCTTCCCTACAGTGTCTGTGAGAGGTGCTGTGTGGTGCTGTCGTGTCTCTGGTGTTGTCACAGTCTCTTTTTGTGTGTCCCCAGTTAAGGGAGGCTGCTCGGGGTGGCATCGCCGGCGGTGACCCTGTGCTTCCCACCTGCCCATCCCTGCGGAGGCAGTGCCTGAGGGGATGGATAACTGGCACAGCAGATGGAGAGGAGCGCTTCGGCCTCGGCTCCGGCCGCTTTTGGCACATTTTTGCCACCCCGTTTCTTTTCCACGCGGTGGCAGCAAAGGAGCATCAAAGAGGCAGCGGCGAGACGAGCTTCAGTCACGGAAATCTGCTCCCGGGGTTCTGTGGGGGGAAAAAAGACCCCATACAGCACCCCCCTAAAAAAAAACCAAAAAAAAACCCCAACAACAACAACACCCACAACAAAACCAACCAACCCCAAAAACCAAGCTCTCGAAGTCTTTAAAAATGCGAAAATACTGCATTTCTGAGACAAGTGAAACTGCTGCTACATCGGGTAGTTTAGTTAAAAATGCTGCTTTTTTTAACCTTTCCTCTTTTTAACAAGCCCATGTAGCAGACTGCACTGTGTCTTTTGACTTTGGCAGATTTTAGCAGCTTTTTATGAGCAACCAGTTAAATTTCCATATGTTCTGCTTAGTTTGTCTGATTTCCTGGAGAGGTTTTAAAAATGGTGTGTGTATATGTGTGTGTTTATGTACGCACATAATGTAATGTAATCTCTGCAAAATTGGAAAGTAATACACTGACTTCTAAATTCAGCTGAGTTTATAGACCTGTTTCTTCTCTCACTTACACCTGTTTTATACTCATGGAAGGCTGCTAATGTGGATAGCTCTGCTCCTGATTTACAGTGGTGTAAGCAAGAAGTAGATTAGGTCCTTTATTCTCCGGATCCTGATAGGTGCCAAATATTGAGTGGAAAAGGGCAGCGTTTCTCCACTGCAGACTGGAGAACAGGACCCCAGCTGGTGCCCTGGGGGCTCTAAGGGCTCTGCATTTCTTTGGGAAGGAATGATTTTACCAGAAGGGCTAAGCAGGTGTTGCCTTGTTTTCGGTGTTACTGCTGGCCTGATGTGTCACACTGGATGTGTTTGAGGTGAGCACATCTGTGCAGTGCCCTCTCCAGATCAGAGCTGTGTCCTTCCCCCTGGATGGGAAAAGATGATCAAGGGCTTGGCCAGCAAAAATAGATGTTCCTCTCTTAATGGAATGGTGTTGAGTTTCACCAGCACAGGATGGTAGCCCCAAATACCCTTTTTTTTTTTTTTTTTAATGACTTTATCTGGGAAAGTTTTTTTGAGGCAAAGTCTAATTTTCGTGGGTTTTTTTCTCTGCTTAGCAGCTAGTCACTAATTATCTTCATGCCTGTGCCTAAACTAGCAAATAAGCACATCACAGGTTTCTTCTTTCTATGTTAAGTCTTAAATCTTGCTTTAACTTATATGTCTGTATAAATCCTGGTAGCCTAACTGATTCCTGTGGATTTACACCATTAAAAATATTAAGATATTAATAATGACTTATTTTAAGGGTTTCCTTAGACCTAAAATTTGATTCTGTTTTTTAATAAATCAGGTATGACTCTAATGAAATCACTGGTGTTATGTGGTTGTGAAATCCTGATGGGGGAAATAGAGCTTGAGTTCTGTTTTACATTCCATGGGCAAACCTTCTGGTGATTCACTTCTCCTGCCCAAGTTTGCCCTCTGAATTTAGGAGGAATGCAAAATCAAGTCCTTTGGGTTCAGTCACAGCCCACTGACCCATGTAGTTACTTGCACATTGGTTTTTCTCTTTTTCTATCCAGATTTTCAGCAGTTGGAGTCCCTTTGAAGATTTTGCTCCTGAATCAACCTATTGGTATGAGATTATTCTGGCTGAATTCCAAGATTAATTCCGTTTGAATCTTGGAGAGTGAATGCAAAATACTCAGCTTCCAGAAGAAACCCTGTAAAGAATGAATCTAGTTTTTTTTTTTTTTTTTGTTTGTTTGTTTTTCTTGTCTCATTTTAGAGGGAAAACACTCTTATGCACATCCATTGAGAAAAAAAAAAAAAGAGCTTTTACTCTTTCTCCTCCTCCCTTTTCTTCTTAAATGATTTGTCTAGACTTGTTCTGCTTCTCATAACACTCCTGAGTATCACCATAAAGGGCACTGGTGTAACAATTAAGATGGATTTTAAGACAGGCACATGAAGTCCTCCATTAGACAGCCATGGTTTCTGCACTTCGTTAGACTTGCCTAGTTCTGTTAAAAAATCCCATCAACATCCCTAACTAGCTAGGTTTATTGACCCCCAAAAAGTTGCTCCATAGCTGTATTCCTGTATTGAAGCAGTTGGTTTAGTGATAGCTTTCTTATTTCAAACCAAAATGTGCCCATGTGCAGCTTACAAGCCATTTGCTCCTGTGTCTAACTACTGCTTTAGTTTAAATGGAAAACCCAGTTTTGCTGCAACTGAAGTGATTTTTTCCGGTTTTGATCCATTACAATCTTCGTTATTCATAGGTTTGCTTTGTGATGGAGGAAGTATGACTACAGCTGGTAGAAACCTGTCTGTAGGTGCTGAAAAGACCATACTAGCACTCTGATCTCAAGTCCCAAGCAAATTTTCCAGTGACTTTGGCTTAGGTTTTGCATTACAAGTTTCCTTCTATCTTCTGGATCTGGAGGTGAATCTCTGCCTTGAATGCAGAAGTTAATTTACCTTTCTACTAATGAGTGCTTCTAATGGTGGGTGCTGTTTTCTACTGAAAGAAGTAATTAGTCTTCTCAAGCTCAGCAGGAGGCCCAAAACTTCAGTCAGCACTCGGTTGTGCCCATTGTCAGGAGTAATTGGAAGAAGGGAGGATATTAAAGATTAATTTTTTTTTTTTTTATAATGAGGCAAATTGCCAAAGGGGAACAGCAGCTTGCCAGCTCATGACTTTGCAATGTTATTTACAGGTGCAGAGACCTAACTCTTTTTAACTCCTCAAACCCTCCTCAGACAGCAGCAAACAAACCTCCTGGGCTCATATCCCAGCCAGTGGCAGAGAAAATAGAACTGGGAAAAGAATCTGTCAACTCTTTTCCCTGCATTTCCCTGAAAGGGCAGGTAAGCTCCCTTCTGTCCTGTGGGGGTAAGTCCCTCCGTGCTTCCCCAGCAGCAGCTGGTACACACAGCACTTTGCACAACCCACTTTGGGGTTTTTTTCCCACAGTCCCTATGAATCCATTGTTACTATTGTTGTCTATTATAGGCAGGCATGGAAAATTTTTAAAAATTTTATTAAATTAAATCCATTAAGGAAAGATTGGCAGAATCATTTGAATTGATATAATTTTGATTATAAGTTTATTATGCCTTGATGATGGATGAGTCAAGGAAACAGACATTTTTCATGACAGAATCAGGTTAACTTGCTGGTTATAGTGAAATATAATTTTCTAGTTGTCTTTAGTGTTTATGGCAGTGAGGCCTTTAAGTTTGAAGCCATATGTGCTCTTCACATCACTACTGGCTGAAGGAGTATTATTTTGAATTATGCCAGCTGCAGAAGTGGACCTCTATGTGTGGGGCCATGTTGCAGGTGGAACAATCTTGAAAGGCAAAGTTATGGTTTTTAGCAGGATTTTAGCCAAATTTTAGCTGAAAAGATGAAGCACTTTCAAGGGCTTCTCCCTTGCCTGTGTACAAGTGTGAAGGCTTTTCTTTTTGACAGAGAGAGAGCTGTTTGGCATTGCTTCAGCTTTGTCCAAGGACTTTGTCAAAGAGTGTCAGAAAAAAGGTGAGAGGAGGTAATGCTTGCATGCTTCTAGACCACCTAGAGCTGTCTTCTGCGTGCTCTTGCCCCTCTTTGTGCCTCATGCCAGACCTACCTTTTGTTCTGCCTGTGGGTATTGTTTAATTGTCTGAGGGTCTGTCTTCTCCCTGCTGTCACCAGACCACCATCTCTGTAAAACTGAAAGCTGTAAAGAAGTTCTTTGCAGCCCTCTTGGCCCTGACATTTTGTTTCCCCTCTTCAGATGCATCTTACTCTCTTGTGCTCTTGCTTGTGATTTAAAAATCAACAGTCATGCGTTCCCTTTTCTGTTGGCTTTGGTCAGTGAGCATAGAAAATCATTTTGCTTCTATGAGGCTCTTGAGGGCAGGGATACATGGTCACCAGAGCAGGGCCTTGAAACAGAATAAGTTGTCCCAGATTTTAAGAGGGTAAGGCTTATTTTGCATACAAATAACAGTATTTATCTTAACTTTTAATTTAATTGGCTGCTCAAAGTGAGCTACAGAGCTTCTTACTGTCATTCACAGAAGGGGCAGGATTGCTGGATCAAGTCATTCCAATCCATGTGTCATTTTGTCTGTATGTCATAAGAGAAAATTCTGGACTTGTGGTTAGACTGGAAGACTTATCACTTTTAATATATATTGTTCCCCTTTTCCCTTTTGTTTCCCTTTGTCTTATTAACAAATACAAACACAGGATCCTAACAAGGAAATCTGGCTGATGTTTTGAGGGGATGAAAGGCAGCAATGCTATTTTTAAGTAATCACTAGAGATGAGGAGGTTCAGCCAGCATTCCTCCTGCCTTGTAAAGGCAGGATCCCACTGCAGAACAAGTAGTCACAGATTAACTGAGACTATGATTTCAGACAAAGAGGCATTGGGCTTCTCCAGATGTTTCTTCAGATTCTTCTCCAGATTCAACCAGTTACTCTTTTTCTGTTTAAAGCTGACAGTTAAAACTATTTAAAAGGGCTCCCTTTTGCAGATTGTTGCCTGAAGATCACAAAAGATACTAAGAACATTAAAAATAAGAAAGTAAAAAATTAGGCAAGAAATACAAAGGAATGAAATGCATAACTCCTCTTTCTCCTCAGTATTTACCTTGGAGTGTTTCCCTCAGAGATCATCCTATAATGTCAGCTCTGTTTACTCCTTGAGTAAATGTCTGGTGTCACTTTAATAAATCAGATGAACTCTGCTCAGAGAGATATGAAGGCTGTCATTTGATCATTAAGATTATTTACTGTAGGGTATGTAGCTGAAATACAATAGTAATACAGACACACATAAACCTAAACTCCTAAACAGAGCAAAATTAATGGATGAAGCCTGACATAGTATGTTTTAAGGTAAAAGGACATAAATCAATCAATACCTAGTTTAGATCATCGTGATGGTGTTTGATGCAGAACATTCTGAGCTAATCCAAAATAGTACAGCCTGTTTTAAGTAAATCAGCACAATACATAAGACTAATTTTTATGGGCCATCTGTACATAACAGACTGCTTTCAGATATTTTTTCCAAACGCTATGAGATGTAACTTGCAGCTCACAGAGCAACGTAGGCAGTATGAGTCTTAGGTGTAGGTGTATTTACAATTACAAAGCTGTGCTTTTTCCCATGGAGTTTGCTTCCCTTAGGGAAGAGCAACATCATGTTGACACATTATCACCTGCATCTCTTTGTTTCTGTACTCTAGAAATGAGTTGTTTACTCTTTGTCAAATTCATTGGTGTCTTCAAAATCAGAGTCCTCGTAAGAGAAATATGTCCTCAGTTGGCCTCAGAGGTTGTAGTTAGGGAATATTAGAATTTTTTTTTTCTTTTTTTTTTTTTTCTTGCTTTCAAGATGCAAATAGCTTTTCATTACAATTATAAATGGTGCCAGCATGATTCCTTGAGAAGCCAACAGACACCGACAGAGACCTGGCAGCTCTCTGACTTTGCAGCTCATGCAGCTTAATCCTGATCGAATTCCTCTGCGGCTGAGCAATGCCCAGAGCAAGGGGCAGGCTCTCATGTCTAAATGTATAATGACATGGCATAGAGGGCCAGCCTGCCTTCTGTGGGAGGATCTACAGGTGCTTTCTGACAGTGTTCTGTATAAGCTGTGATCTGGGGTGCGGCTGGATATCATTCAGAGCAGACGGTTAAACCGTGCAGGGTTGTGGTGCTCCTGATAACTTCTTCAGGATAAGCCCAAGTGGAGACTGATGGACTAGCGTGTCCACATTAAGAGCAAAGACCTGCAAAGAGACTCTTTGCAGCTGTCCAGGCAGATTCTGCTTCTGGCTAAGCAAAAGGGGGACCTGCCAGTTTATTACAAGTGTTTCCCCACACCAGGAATGCCTTAGGACTTTCACTCTGTGATCCTCAGGTGCTGGAGAAATAATTGTAGGACTGGGGTGAATGCTGTCTCCCTTGCTAGGCTTTTGTGAGGCCAGTGGGCTGCAGTTAATGCCCTCAGGAGCTGAATCGCACCTGGATCTGCTGCCTGCAGAACCTTGCACACTTGTGGGATCCAATTGCAGGCCACGGTCTGAGCTGTATGGAGTTTCACGAGGAAGTCTGGGTCAAAGTCTGGAGCCTTCGTGTAGCAGAGCTGTTAAAGATGTGCTGAGCTTCTGTGTGAGTAATCCCCACCTCTCCTTCCAGCAGAGAGAAGTGCAATTGCTCAGCACAGCAAAAGCCATAGTGAGTGAAACACGGACATGTGTCCTACAAAGAGCTGCTTTATTATCCCTTCTCTGCTGGCAGCACATCCTGGTGCCCTTGTACACCTGTAATATGTATGATTCCAAATGGGGTTTGGTTGTTGTAACTAAGCTGACACAGACTGGGGGGAAAATAATTTTATTTGGAAAGAAAGCGCCTGAGGTGTTATAGCCTATGTTCTTCTGTTGACATTTTCATGTTTGTAAAACCTCACAGTTTGATTTGTTGATCCCACAAAATCATCAGGGGACTGAAACACCTGAAAAGACTGTTTGCCATGAAAACAGATAGTGGGAAATGTACTGGACCACTCTGCTAGTCACTTGAAACAGTAAAAAATTAAATAAATATAAGAGAGAGAGAGAGTGGCGGGGAAATGGCAAAACAAGCAGTGGGAAATACCATTCTAAATTTGTGTGGTCTAGGATCTCTAATGATAGGCTTTTATCCCATTACATCTAATTGACATAGAACTTTATCATTAACAAATTGAGAAGTATTTACTCCCTGAAATATCTGGGACATTTTAGCGACTTTCTATTCATGATAGACTGTTGAAAGGACTATTACAGCCTGGCTGACATGTAACCTGGGAAAGTGATCCACAGTCTTCAAAGTTAGTGAAATGTCATTTGTCATAGGCCTTGCAGGTGTGACTCTGTTTCTGTGTTATAATACGTGATGGAGTAATAGCTGGATTGCAGGCCTATTGCCAAGCATAATGCACATTCTGTGAGTGTCACTGGTGCAGAATTGCATAAATCTTACTAATAGTGAGAAGTTTTGAAATGCATGATCTTTCTCTTCTAAGGTCAAGCAAGACTACACCATAACTTAATTTTAGCCTTGCTGTCTCTGCAGTCAGAATGGTAACATTCAACATTGGCTTCCAGAGTCTTCTTCTGAAGGCTTAATTTTGAAGGGCTTCATTATTTTATTGTGTTGTTTTGCTTTTTTCTTGTTTCCTTCCATCTCCCCCTCTCCCCACCCCCCATCCCCAGCCAAGAATGGCATGAGTGAACTGGCTCTGGAAGAGTGTTTAGTAAGGAATTTTTGGGTTCACTCCCAGGCCTTTGCATTGTGTCAGAGCAGAAGAAATGGCATTTATTCTAACTGCATGACTGAGGATGGGGAAAATTCTCAGATGGCTAACAGTAGCTTTACCAGGACTGTTAGTGGGATGCTGCAAAAGTTGCTGAAAAAAAGCTTTGAAGTAACTTGCATACAGGAAAGTGCTGCAGCTGGAGCTCTAATTGCAACAAATAGTGCTATGTTCTTTTTCAGTGTCAGATGTTTAGTTGGGGTAAATCACTGAGTGCAAATATTGGAGAAATTTAAAAGGGAAAAATAATACCCAACCCCCTTTAGTTTATCTTGTTAAAGATTTAGTCTTTTATGTCTTGAAAATTATGTTTTCACGTGGTTAGTGTTTGGATATTTTATTTGCACTTGCTCTCTCTGGGCTAGAAAGCAAAACAATGGAAAAGGATAGGCTTGATTCTTTGCTGATATGCGAAGCTGATACCACTGTGCACCATTTTCTGAATTGTTTAGTCAATTATACACAAACCTTAAAATCTTCCAAGCTTGAACTGCCTAACACACTTACTTAAACATCAAATCTGGAACAAGCCAGTTCATAGAGAAACCTGGAAATGCTCTTCATACTTTTGTGTATTTCTGCTACTGCACATTTCTGTTCCTCTCTATGATGCTGACCCTCAAAGCATCACTGCATTAATAACCCCTTTTGAAAGGGGCAGGCAAAGTCTTCTACTAACAGTCTTCTACTATTTTTTTTTAAATTTATTGCAGTATTGCACAGAAGGTGAAGCCCGTCCTTACTTCTGTAGGCTCTCATATGCAGAGAATTTTGCTGGAGGCCTAGAGACTAAGCTTTACTTATGTAGGTACAGAGCTACCCTGTTGCACACACTTTACCTTCTAAGTAATCTTTCTAAGATGAAACAACTTGCACAGCACCCTTAGTGCTAAATGCTAAAGTACAAGGATAGATTTTGTAGGTATGTTTAGCAGAATCAGGTGTTGTCTTGAAATTAAGCTCTTAAATTATGTTGTTGTTTTGGTCATATGAAAATAATAAATTTTTAATGATCATTCTTTGTATATGTTTATAATTTTTTTTCTGGTTCAAGAAGGCCATGGATTCTGTTGTCCTGAATTTTATTTACCCTTATAGTAACTGAAAGAATCTTCTAGGTCTGTGTGGATAATGTGGCTTGAATGAGTCATGGAGATACACCTCACTATGTAGCCTTATCCCAGCTTGTAAACTCCATTAACATAATTTATATTTTTTAGAAGTTTGAAGCTGTTGCAATCAGCTTCTAAGTAATATGGTGTGTGCCTTACAGGAAGACTAGTGAACACAAAATACTCTTTTTTTTTTTTTTTTAACAAAATATGTCCCCTGTGGCCCCTCACCTTCCTCCCTCATTGGTACTGAGATTGAATTTCAAAAGAATTCTAGAAGCATATTGAATTTCAGGTTTTGTTTTCCCATAGCAGTGATTCTGGCCAAAAAGCTTTTTAATCAAAAGGACCAACTGTAACCTTGTTAATAACTAAGAAAACAATGGCCAAAGGGAAAAGACCTGCCAAAAGCTACAAGTCATTTCTGTTGGCAGAATAATTGGTAGGTCATTATTTTGGTTGAAAACAATGTGATTTGTATTTCTAATTTTGTAAAATTACTTAATTAATAACACATGGTCAGCAATGTTGATTGCAGAGTGACTCTTGACAGAGGACACTTTAAAAGAAATGTTATGGGGGCAAAGGTAGGATTACGCAATAGCTGAGCAAATAAGGCCATGACTGCTGTTCAACAGATGATTCTGCCCTTCTTGGGAAGGCATGAATTATTATGACACTGAAAACACAAGACACTGTAAAGAGGACAGAAGGATATATTCGTGACCATGGGATCATCACTATGTTAATTCCACTTGGATTGACAAGTAGAACAACCTCCTTAGAGGGGAATGCTACTTCGTGGCTGTGCATGGGACCTTTTGGGTATTGAGAAAATACCTGGAGGGGAACTGTATACCCACAAAAAAAGAAGTCTAGGGAATGTTGCTGGCTCTGCAGGAAGAGTGGTATTGTCAGTGTTGTGCAAGAGTTTAGGCTGCCTCACACTTCAGTATTCATGTGTGTCCATGTTTGTGAGCAGAGAATTCAGGCAAAGTGTGGAGATACAGCCCTGGCCTGTAAGGAGCCCATGGTTCACAAGACAAAAAATCCAAATCCTTTGTTACAATCCAAAAATGAAAATGCTTTAAACTGTCCTTGTTTCTCAGTGCATGCCTTTCTTGCATTGGTTACTGGCTGCCATGGGACTGAATGTACAGCACAACTTTTCTCTTCCTTGTTTCTTTTGTGCAGTCTGTGTTCCTTCCCCTGGGCAAACCAGCTCACAGTGAGTGTGGAGGGGAAAGGGTGGGAGAGAGGAAGCAGAGTGCAGGAGTTTTACTGCTGCCAAAGCCATACAACCACCAAGACACTTGCTGCAATTATCCAGAACAGTTTTGTGGCTCTTGGGATGCCTGCAAGTGCTTGTCTGCTGTGTTATGTACAGTACTTGATTAGCTATTGTTTCACACTGATGAAGGAGGTTGTTCTCTCCCTGATTGAGATCTTCACAACCTCTTTTCTGTAAACCTTGTCTTTTTTGACTATGCAGTGCTAATTATTTCCTTTTAGTAGAGTGCTAGCCTAACACCTATGTACATTGAGTGCCAGGGTTTGAAACAATAATAAGGCAAATGCTCACCTTTGAAGCCATTATTCCAGTCATTACAACACAGTTTATTCCTCTAGAGGACATTAACATTTGAAAATGTGTCAACTAGAGTACCAAATTTATCATGATCATGAACCATCTGCCAAGTCATTAGACTTAACATTCTGATTTCCTGTACTCCAGTATTAATCTAATGCTTTGCAGCCATATATATTTTTAAGTAATTTTCATTTCTAACAAATTGTTTTTGAAGGCCAAAGCAGTATGTTCTGATGTGAGAGAGATCAGGTAAAAAGCCAAACGTGTGGTCAAAGTGCTGCTTACAAAGGTTCAGCAATACAAGCAATGGCAAAACAACTGGAATGGGGGCAAAAAGGAGAGAAAGAGATATAAAAAATTTCTTTATATAGTTAAGGAGCAGTTTTAAAGTGTCCAGTCTCTAACAAAATAATATATTGGAACCAATCTACAATAATGGAAATGGGTTAAAGCTGAGAAGAGTTTCAGAGTATCACCTTGCTAGAAGTCTGAAAATTCCTGGTAACTTTTCCCCTAAGTGAGGGCTCATACTTCAGTTCAAGGTGTAATGTAGCAGTTGGTGCTTCTGCCTAGTTTTTCAGCAAAACATTTTTTGTAATAGTAATAATTCTGGTATTGGAATGAAAAGCTTTTTCAGGATTTGAATAAATGGCGTGTATGAAAATGGCTAAAGCATGGGATGATTTTTATTAGCAAAGTCAGATTCCCTAAAGATATCTTGTTTTTGTTCCTGAAGATCTGCTCAACAGACGATGTTGCAAAATCACACCTTTTAGAGTGTTTCAGATTATTAAAATATGCTATGTGATGTTACAAGGCTGAGAGAAATTGTTCCTTAGTTTGAAGTTGGAATTTACATCTCAGCTGAATCCTCTTCCCCCACCTTGCAATGACCAAACTATTTTGCTGTTTGATTTACCTCACTTGTCAGTGTGCCAAAGGGCTTTATATGAGAGCAACATTTGCAGTGAGGTGTATTAAATCCCGAGTGGTTAATTATTTGCTGTAATTGTGATCTTTGCTGCATGCTTTGCTTTTTCTTCACAGTAATTTCTAGTTTAAAAAAAAAAGAGTTATAAATATGCATAGCAGTAGCATGAAAATGAATATTTGGTCTTGGCGATCAGTAGGTCTGCTCCAAGGAATTAAAATTAGTCTTAGGCAGATAGCTTCAAACTCATGCTTAAGGAATTGCATGATCCCAGAACTGGTGCTTTTCTGTTGACTTCAGTTCAAATCTGGTTTTCTCCAGAACACTTTTTTGATTCTTCAGGAAGAGAGAAAGATTGAGAGAATAGGTAATGCAAACAGGCAGACACAGCTGTGCAAAAGAGTTAATGGAAAAGCAGTGCCAGGAAGAATGGGGAGAGGGGAAAATAATTCCTTTCTTCACTGTGTGAAAAGGCAAAACTTTAAAACCTCTGCCTAGAAATAAAGGATCATGACTCAGAATATCTTCATAAACCGAACTTTGTAATAAAAGCTTAATTTATAAAGTCTGACTAGATGCTGTATGTGTGTTACAGATGTGAGCAGACACATGGTAACAAGCCCTCAGTTGAAGAGGCAGCCTTGCACTGCCTTGGCACCATCAGAGCTGCAAATGTTCCATGTGGTCCAACTGGTGGCCTGAAGGCCAGCTCCAGGCTTCTGCTCCGATCCATCCAGCCCGCCAGCTTCTTCCCTGGAGGAGCTGGGGAACAGCTGTTTGAGCCACAACTGTACATTCCAGCAGCTGAACTTGTCCTCCAACACGGAGCCAAAATGCTGCTGCTGTCGACAGGAGGTGTGTGGTTTTGGGGCAGAATTAGTTGTTACCGAGGGGCAGATGTCCGAGGGATTCTACCCAGCATCCATGGTGCCTGTGCAGGGCCTCATTGCTGGTGCTGTGTGGAAGGTCTGGAGGCACTGCTGGACTGCCTCAGGGAGAGGGCTGGCTGCTGCTGGGGAGAGAGAGGCAGGATGCAACCCATGATGAGAAAGGTAGATCTCAGGGTCCGGGTGTCAAGGTGACTCCGAGATTGTAAAAGTTTCCCAGCCCATGCAGCCAAAGAAGAAGTCAGAATGTGTAGGATCAGCTTCTCAAGGTTGTTTATTTTCCCTTATCTATAACATTCTTTCTCTGACCTGCTGAGCTCTGTCCAGCAGGTTGGCCATGGCAATCTGTCTGCCCTCAGGGCAGTGTTTACATTTTATACTAAAAATTTCGTGTATTATGTTTACAATATTGTGCCAGTACCTATCATCTATGTTGGACAGTGTGCCTCTACCTTAAACCAACAGAAAAGTGTCACCATCACACCAAGACATGGAGGGTAAGAAGAAGAAGAAGGTCAGGACATGCCCAAATCCCTCTATCTTGTCCCCTTGAACCCCATTCTAAAAAAGCCCCAAAATTCTACTTTTTCACCCTGTGTTAATTCAACTACCACACTACTCAAACCCTTCTGGCTTGTAAGTCCTCATACAAAGTTGGCAGTTTTTTCCATGGGCTAAAATCGAAGCCACAGGTGTTTTTGACTTTGTGCCAAGGTCTCCAAGCCCCCTCCAGGGCAACCAGAGGGATGTCCTGGACTCTGACAGTCAGGAGGGGAAATTGTAAACCCAAATACACTCCCCGTAGCTGTTGAGGCTGGACCAGCCTGTGCTATCTGCAACAGCAGGGTTCAGTCAGGAGGGTGTGTGTACCTACCAGGTATCCATCAGAGATGCTGTGCCCTTGCATTCTCTGAGAAAGAGCGAGTCTGGCTGACAGGGGCAGGATGTTGTCCTTGCCCTCAGAATAGCTGTCCTGGCTGCCTTTTACAAGAGACAAGCATGTGCTACCCCCACTGCTTACAGGCAACATCATCTGTTGAGTGGATCTTCAGGAACTAACAAAACCAAGATATCTTTAGGGAGTCTGATTTTGCCAGTAAAAGTCATCCCATGCTTTAGCCATTTTCATACACGCCATTTATTCAAATCCTGAAAAAGCTTTCCATTCCAAAACCAGAATTATTACTATTGCAAGAAATGTTTTGCTGAAAAACTAGGCAGAAGCACCAACTGCTGCATTACACCTTGAACTGAAGTATGAGCCCTCCCTTAGAGGAAAAGTTACCAGGAATAACGTAGTGGGGCTAGTACCCGACTGAATTCCAGAAAAAAAGGATTTGGAGAATCTCGGGTGGGAAACACAGAGAAATGGATGCCTCAGCAGGGAGGTGAGACCAAGAGGAATCTGCCCAGTCTTCCTGCCAATACAGATAAATCAACAATAATCCAGCCTCATGAAGGGTGTGTGAAGAAATACAATGATGTGCTGCCCTGAGAATAAACAGCAGCCAAAACTCAGGACACACTTGGAAGTAAAAAGTCAAAGGTGTAATTTTTTATTTCCTTGCTTTGTGTCCATATTTGGATGTACAGGGAACAGAACATAAAATATTTTTCCCTGAGTCTCACGAAGGAATATGCACCTGACAGTGCAGGAAATTTGTGCCTTGTCCAGGGATTTTACTGGCTATTACTTTCTTCTTCTTCCAGGGATGTCACAATGCCAATGGAGTCATTAAGCCATGAGTATAAACAAAATGTGACTCAGATCTGCGTTAGGACATGCCTATATTATTAACCAATTTATTTTTTGCTAACTTTTACATTTGAGCTCATTCCCTGCTCATCACCAGACATACCAGTTCTGCAGCCTGCCACCTATCAGTCTTACAGCAGATAGCACATGTCTGGATCCAGCCTCCTTGCAAGCACAGTGAAGATGCCATCTATGCCAGCAGCAGTGAAAGGATGAGGTGGCAATGCTTGATTTTGCCCTCAGCTGTCCTGCTGTGAACTAGAGCTAATCCCCTAGTGAAGTTATGCCTGCAGTATAAGCTGTGTGTGGGCTGTGAGGATCTGATCTGTTGTGTCTTACAGTTTGTGGAGCAGTTTCTCATTTCCCAAATTGGAAGGGGAGAAGGAATCCTGTGGCTAATCACTGCTGTCTGAGCCCTACTAAATTAGAGCTACTTATCTAAGTACAGCAGGAAGTCTTCGTTCTTGGCTGCTGCAATAACTGGAGATGAATGATCCAAGTTGCTTATGCTTGTTTGCAAGACCACTTCCTTCATATAAAAAGCCTTCTGCTGGATCTAATAATATTTTGTTCCCAATATTATTGTAGAACAGATTCTGATTTTCCCCTTACCTGGTGCCATATGCAAGCCACTAGCAAGTACTAGGTGTATTTCTCACAAGTGCACAATTCAGTGGAAGGGCTGAAGTCATGGCCAGAACAACTTCCTCTATTTTTGAGGGTTTTTTCCCCATGGCTTGCCCAATTCTATGACAGCTTAGGGTATGTAAAATTATAGTGGGTGATGTTTGAAGGTCACAACATGTCAGGTAGTATCAGTGGTGATATTTCTTGTCTGAGTTTATGCAGAATACATTGGTCTATAGCTACCAGATGGTATTCTCGGGAATTAAGGTAAAACACTTTATGTACCACACACAACTGCATAAACAGGTTTACAAACTAACCCTGTAAACACTGCATTGCCAGAGATCTGGGTTGGTATTGCTCACTACTTGCAGCACCCCCACTGAGCTCTCCTGGCTCCATCCCAGTTGAGGGAACTCAGTCAAACAGAAGAATCCCACCAAAACATCTGGAAGGGACTTTTAACTTTATTTTTTCACTGCTGCTAAGGCTGTTTGGGGTGTGTGGAAAATAACTTCAGCTCTGAGGAACAGTAGAGTGTAATGTGATAACAAACTCTGTGAAGGTTATCAGTGATAAAATCAAATCTATCTGTGGGACAAAGACACTCACTGTACAGCTAATTAAAACTAGTTTCTTCTCTGCCTGTTCTCATTCAGTGGCCATTATTTAGAACTGAGCACTGGAGCAGAAAGTTAACTCAATATTTTAAGAGTAGCTCTGCCCAAAACCTTGTCTTGAAAGAAACCACACTCTCTTTTTCTTGTGGGCTGCATGAATGGCAGATAATGAAGCCATTTTAGGGAAATTTTCCTCTGCTTGAAAGGTCAGGCATCTGGAAAAAACCCAAACAATTGAACAAAAAAACCCCCAAAGAAACAAACAACCCCCAAACCAAACCACCTAAAAAGCACCACCAGACTCCAAAATTTACCCTTTTTAAATGTCTTTGAGCTGGTCACATTATTGCAATGGCAATATATAAACTCTGTCTTGTCCCATAATAAAATGTGCACCTGTATCTCAGATTGATCTCCAGCATTGATTTCTTGTGTATCACAGTATTACATTTTTTCTTCCTTCCCTCAGTGTCCATGCAGCTACTTCAAAAAAAGGCCACATATAGGACAGAAGACTTTTGGTGAATTTTGAGGCCAAGCTCTGCCAAGGCAGTGCCTGTGATTTCAGCAGTGTTATGGAAAAGTGGACAGGGTGCAATGTTGCTCCGTGTTTGGCGCAAGGAAGAGCTCAACACCTGTCCCCAGCATGTGAGCAATCCTTCCTGGTGTGGCACTGCTGTGACTTTTGTTTCCCAAAGCAGGATTTGTGCAGCCCAGTGTGGTGACAGCCAGCTAGACCATGGAGCAGGACTGGTCTGCGAATGGTGCCAGTAATAGCGTTTGTACCGTGGAAGTGCCAAGGGTCTCTTGCTCTGCTATGCCAGGCATGGCACATATGTAAAGCAAGAGTCATGCAAGGCTCCCTGAGGCATGCAAAGGCTGATGGAGAGTCCTGGGGAAGTGAAGGACTGTTCAAGATCCCACAACAGGTTGGTAGTTCAGAATTTGGAGAGGAAACTCTGCTGCTATGGAGCTCCCCTATTGAATTTCTTTAATTTCTTAAAGCCAGGATTTTTCCTCTACACCCAGAGATTGTTTTGCTTATTAAACTGCCTGAGCAAGAGATCTTGGTTTTGGGACCTGTTGAGTGCTTTCCCATTCCTTCCATAAGGCAGGCATGTGTGGGTTGCATCTGCTAAGTCCTGGTTTGTACCTCAGTGATGGAGTCCCAGACCTGTGCTGGGCCGCTTCTTAAAGGTGATGGTATTGTTGACTGTCTCCTTCTTCGCTGTGTAAATTCAGGGAATGACATAGGGACATCCTTTCTCCCCAGCTGATAGGAAGGGATTGTGAGGTACCTATGGTTTTGGTTTTTTTGTCAGCTGCTGTCAGTATTAGAAATGTCACTTTCTGTTGGCGTGATATTCTTGACAAATAGAGCCCTGCATTCTCCACTGTTCCCTGCTTCCTCTTCCACTGCGTGGTTTCACAGCAGCAGCTGCTGGTGGTACCTTTCTGTTGTCTACCTTGTGATGTGTTCTCAGTATTTATGTGATCTCTGAGATAAAGTAGCTGAGATAAAAGGTTGGAATTTGAGAGTTTGCTCTTGACTCAGTCAAAATCAGAAGAGTTTGATATTGAGTATGACCAGACTGTGAAATATGAGTAGTGATTCTTGCAATTGGCCTGTGACTTTGGTGTACAGAATCTCTGCCTTTTTTGGCAGACATTTAACTCTATTTCAGCACCTCCAGGAGCTGGAGAAGTCACTGTGTCCCTCTGTACCAGTGTTGGAACTCTAATGGCCTACTTGCCCTTTTTAGAAATGGGCACCCTTCATGTCTCTGAACTTGCCTGGCTTTGGCTCATGGCCACGAGGTCTTGTCATGCCTTTTCCACTAGATTAATGAGACCTTTCGTACCAGAAATATTTCCCTTGTAAGCATGGATCATTGATACATTTAACAGAGTTCAGTTCCATTTTCTTACCCTACTTCAGACTCCCTGGCTTAAGTCACCGTGACTTCCAGCAGCCTACATCTCCATCCCTACTTTTCAAGGTGTGGATAATGATTCTCTGGGTTTTGTCTTCCTGTTTTCCATCATGTGTTTTTTTTGCAAGCAAGCTGTTTTATGCCAGGGATATTTTCCTTATGATAGCTTTGCAGAGTTTCTGGCCTGTGAGTTCTTGACCTGGCCTGGGCATTTGAGATGGTTACTGAGATATAAGTAACAAAATTAAAATAAATACATTCGAACTGAGAGCTTGCTATGTTCCCCTCCAAGTTTTAATACTCATTCAACTAAGAAAATAGCATGTTCTCACACTGCTACTCAACTTGAATTAAAACATCATAATGTAAATCATATTTTATTAATTTTTTAATTACTAGGAAACACATTAGGGAAACATCTTTCAGGTAAGGTTCTAAATTTGCAATAGTGATGATCTGAGAGGAAGTCATTGTTTGCCATGAAGTAAATTATGCATCAGAGGAGCCTTTTAATATTCTTATTTAACATCCAATATTGATATATTTATCGGTCTACAGAAGCTGCAGTGGTGTAATATGCAAATCAATTAAAATGATGATTAAAGTGAATAATAGGTACAGGCACCAGGACTTGTGACAAAATGTATGTGTATATAAATAATCTTCAGTTTCCTTGTATCCCCACTCTGCAGTGACTGATGCTATTTTAAGAACAAAAGAAAACTCTCTGGGCATAGAAGTTGCAGTAAACAGAGTAATTTGGCTGTTAGCCTGTGCGAGCTGCAGTTGATGCATGGCTTCCATTTGCTCTTTTTAAATATGTCTGTTTATGCTTTGGCCAAGCACACAGAGAAAAGCTTGGAAGAAAGGGCAATCTTCACACAATTCTCTGGTGAAATGAGAACCCTTGATCAGGATTGGAAAAATAGGTGTCAGTGCCATACAGGAGCCAGGCAGCTGGATTTTCATCAGTGTTCCAGAGGCAGCAGTTTCCAGTGAATGTTTGGCTCTCTATGTTTGCTGTGTGTCATTTGCAGCAGTATTTTTCAAGCAGGCAAAAGTCAAGGATTCCCTTGCTCAAAAAGCCAGTACCAGCTAGAATGCCTGGATGCTGAAAGTTGTGGAGGTTTTTCCCCTTTTCTGAGGTAACTAAATAGGAGCCATCCTCCAGAAAATACTGCCCTTCCTTTCCCGTTGAAGGGGTAGCTAGATCCTTTTATCTGCTCTCTACAAATGGCAGGTCAAAGAAAGTTAAATCCTTCCCAGTGGCTTCGAACAAAGTGGCAAAGTGACTCTCACTTCTTCAGCTTCCCCAGAATCACAGAAGTTATGTCTAACACAGCTGGCCTGCATAATGCTGTAGCACAGAAGGTCTCTGTGCTGGCTGTCATCCTGGAAACATCCAGAAGGAAACTGCTGTCTGTGCTACAGGCACTTGGATAGAGAGCCCTAATGCACCCACATTCCCTGAGGGTCTGGCAGGGAGCAGGCTCCATGACTTTTCACAGAGTACATCATGTACCAGTGGATATAGCAAAACTATACCCAGCCTTCCTTGCCATTCCTTGAAATGGAAATTCCTCCAAAATTTGCCCTAAACCAGGACACCCCATAATTTAGGAGAACATCTGTACCTGTCCATCTCCAGCATCACAGAACTCTTGAGGAATTCTCAACTATGTGGGCTGCTACTTCATGTTTTTTTCTCTTTTCCATTGGCCTGTTGTAAATGAAGGAAGAAACAGACAAGTGCAGGAAATCCCAAATTTGTGGTCAGGAGTAATTTGGTATGGGTTATAATATGGTGTGGAGGAGAGGATAGGAAGACAATCTTTTGCTGGCTTCTTGTGTTTTAAGCTGGGAAATCAGAACACTAATCCTAGGACTCTGAATCTGGTTTCTCTCACAGCAGCCCCAGCAAATCCCAGGGACAGATTCTGCCTGCATTCTGTTCTCTACTGATTTGTGGCCAGATTTCAAGAGATCTCTGCTTTTGGTTCTTGGTTCAAGTGTGGTATTTATGGCTGGGTTTACCTGTAAAAAGAGCTATGCCTTTAAAGGTTATTTTGGGGACTTTGTTTCCCCTGAAGTAGAGATATTACAAAAGTATCTTGGACAGTTTCTTTTTCAAACTTGGTTGATTGTAAAGCAAACGATGAATTTGAATCCAAGTGAAACTTTTCAGTTTCTATCTGAATTGAGACCAATTCATATTCATGTAACTGTGCTACCTCAGTCAAATTAAATATACGTCCCTTGCTTGACCTATTTTCTTTTTTAAAGAAATAAGAAAAAATCCCCAAGTAAAGTAAAATCACAAAGAGACCAATGTCTTTGTCACAGTATTTGCCCAGAGTTCCTGTCCACTTGAGATATTACTTAATCACTAAACTAGAATATTTGTTCACAAGTAGACAGGTAAAATTTCCTGTCATTTGTCATTTTTTGTTAGTCATTCATGCTCTTTAGAGGTTGCACAGAATATAGTATCATCATCCCTAGGATCCCGTTTTATAAGTTCACTAAAATTAAACTTGGAGAGTTTTCCAGCCAAAACCCAGAGCTGAAACCAGGGTCCCTTGAAGGAATACAATAACATAAATAAATAGGGAAGGATTAAATAAATAGGGAAGGGTAAACTTTAATCTTCAACATACATTTCTAATCCATTGAATTTTTAATTTTTTTTTTAAATTTTCTCTCCTCAAACTTCCCTCCTACTTCCCTCCTCCTTAATACCATGCCTGTGGCTCAGATTTTGTGATGGTGGAAGAAAAAGGAAAACAAACCAAAACCTACCAGCATTGGAGAGCAGTTTTTCTGCTTACTTTCTTTGGGATTGCCTAACACACCCTCAATAAACAAGACAAGGGAAGGGCATCCTTTGCATTCAAGGTATGTTGGGAGCTCCATGCTAAGTGCTGAGAGCAAATAATGCAATAACAAATGTTCTTTGAAACAGAAATAAATTCATCTGGACTTACTGAACCACCTGCCCTTGTGCATGGAAGAGGGGATGTGAAAGTTGCACTGTTAACCAGGTGACCAGCAGATCTATTTCTGGCAGAGGTATTTAAGCCAGAGACACCTAGAACAGAGACCATGAAGGGCTGTTGCTTAAGGTAAATTCTTCTCTAATTTGTAACTCTTTACCTAGCAGATAGAAAGCAGACTTTGTGACCATCCCAAGAATGGGATCAATATATAGTTAATTGTAGCTGCTTGTACAGTTCTGAGGCAATTTCTGTCTACGGAGACAGATGGTTGATGTAGTGACAGAGATGTGAAGTAGGAAGAATGGTTGAGGTCATTAGACTTTTGGTGAAAGGCTGATAGGTTGCTAGGCAGGTTGGCTGTAAGAGGCACAATGGGAATTTTAGTAATATCTTGTAAGTCTTTAGCATCTCTAAGTCCTTAGTCTCCTCTCTTGCTTGCAAGGAGGCTGGACCCACTCATGTGCTATCTGCTGTAAAACTGATATGTGGCAGGCTGCAAAGCTGGTATGTCTGGTGCTGAGCAGAGAATGAGCTCAAATGTAATAATTAGCAAAAAAAAAATTGGTTAATAATATATACATATACTAAAGCAGATCTGAATCACATTTTAAATCATTAGTGACCACTGTGTTGGGAAATTTTAGTTTTCAAGCTTACATTTTGAAGGTCACTTGTAGACTGAGCATCCTAGAGGATCAGGGCTGAGAGTTCAACAGTGGAGTGGATGTGAAACCACTGTTACTTGGCTTGCTGGTTTTGTTTTCTGATTTGCTGGGATTTAGTCCTGGTGGGTTGTACTTGTTGGCTTTTTCAACAAAATGAAAACTCTTTTGTGCAAAGAATATTACTATATAAAAGACTTTTGTATGGGAAACTTTCTCCTATCCTTAAGTGGGAAGATTGATTAATAAATTTAAAAAATGAAGATGGAATTTTGTATAGGCGGTGAGATGAATCATTGTATGGGAGAGAGGTTACAAAATGCCATGGGATTTTCAAGCACAATTTCCAATGCAAGTTGCTCTACTTCTATCTTATTATGAGAAGTTTTAATTTGTAATGTCAGTCTTCTGGCCCCAGAGCTCTCCAGGCTGTGACGAGATCTGTTTCCAGAAGCAGAAGATGGTGGTAGAAGCGATGAGTACTTTCACCAGCTCTTGAGTGATTCATGGCAGCTGTTAGCTGAGTAGTTTTTGCCTTGGAGATGATAATTTGCACTCCTGGAATCGCTGTTTGGTGGCCACTCTGTTCTCTGAAAAGGACTTGGTAGTGGAAGCACAGAGGGAAACTGAGGGTCAAGAGGGAAAATGAAGGTCTAGAGACAGGCTCCTGTAGAGCAGCTGGGTAAGAAACAAATGTTTGTCTGTGGCTGAAGAGCACAGTGGGGCAATGTGGGTGGGGGTAGCTGAAATCTTTTCCACCCTACATCACTGAAGACCTCATAGGGAAGGAGCAATTAATTTAAAAAGAGTGGGGAAATCCACCAGTACAGGACAGAAAACTTTTCAGGGTAGTATTAGTTCATAAAGTAGGATAGATTTTCTTTTGCAGTATTTCTTTTCAGATTGTGTTTTTAGAACAAAATGAAAATTTCTTGGGGTTTGAGTATTTTCTGTCTGTAAAACGTGATTTTTTGATTGCTCTTTGTTTTACTTACTGGAGGTTTCTTTGTTACCTTGTGATATCTTCCCAGTAGATGGTAAGCTTTGTAGTGTGGGAATGACAACTAAAATACACATTGTTCTTGAATTCAGTATTTCTGGGGCAGCATGTTTTCATGTGCAGAAAGGGAGGCTGACTTAAACATGGCTCAAGAAGCGGAAAATAGAGGTATACCATACTCTTGTCAAAATCTGAAGGAAAAATAAGCAACCCCTCACAGAAGTCTGACATATTTATAGTATCTGGGTGTTTTGTTTGGGCTTTTAGATGTTTTGAGGTTGTTTTGGAGGGGCAAACGTCTTTCTTTCCTCATCTAGCCTTTTATTAACACTGTTCTTTATAATGAATGTCATATGACTCTGCCTATCCTGATTAATCTTTCCAATGACTTTGCAAGGTCACCTGGGGCACTCCCTGCACTACCTTAAAATAATCAATTACTTTCTTAGTGCTATGCTGCAGTGACCATCTGAAAAAAAAGAGAGAATTTAGTGGAACACAAAGTGACAATCCAGTCTTATTAGAACAAAATCCTGTAAAAAAAAATCATGACATCTGGGGGATGGATTGGAATTATTATCATGAAATGACTCATGACCACAGCTAAAACACCTAGTTTAGGATCCCATTAAGTTCTGTTGATTGCAAATTTTTGGGATTTTTAAATTTTAGGATTAGTATCATATGCTTCAACTAAATTTCACCGCTATCCAGGATTCTGGGTCAGTACCGACTCTCTTGGCTAGAGGAAAATTATTTTCTTCTGGACTCCTCTGCTTCTGAATAGCTTAGAACTCACAGCTCTGCTTTCCTAATGAATTTGTCTTAGTTCATGAGAGTAAAGGTTATACATTCCAAGCAAGCCTTTATATTATTCCCAGCTATGAAAAGAACTTTTCTGAGAAGAACCTGAATTACGGAAGGAAGAAGGATGTAAAAATTAGATTCTTGCTTTGGCTTTGAGGTCTTTGTTTATAACTTCACAGGCTATTGTGATTTTTATTGTTAGCAATATGGATGCTATTTCATGTAAATAAATGTTTGTTTTGATTTATAGTGCACCCTGGATTGTCAACTAGAAGAAGATATGCTGAAATTAAAAAATAAATTATATAGGAGTAAAACACCTGGATCCTCACATAGCAGTATCCATGTTAGAGCCATTAATATCAAACTATGATTAAGGAATCAAGTGAAGTCCATGCTGGCAAGGAAAGAGAATATGCTCATCTTGGTAAGAAGGACTGCACCTATTAATTGTGTAATGCCAAATTCCAGGATTTATCCTATATCTACTTCTGCTGGTGTACATGCACCAACACTATCTAAATTTTACAAGCTGTGAAGCTGGTCTGTTTATCTATGGAAGCCATGGAAAATTCTGGTTGTTTTTGTAGCAAAAATGCTTTTTTAAGAATATAATGAAGAATATCTGTAAATTTTGCAGATTAGACCTTCTGTTGTACTTGTCAAGGAATATTTTTCTATTATTGCTACAGGAAAAAGTAGATTATTAGACTACAGATGTCTCGATTGCTTCAAAAGCACAATTAGATTTGTTGCCTTATATGTCTGTTACAACTGTTTGAGTTTTGTTTTTTCTTGGAAAATAATTTCAGATGAAGGCTGGTAAATAATAGGAAGAATGCTGATGGGATACTCATGAACTGCTCTGTCTGGAAAGCTTTGAATTTACTTTGTTACCTCATAACAAAATGAAAATCTTTCAAATACTGAAAAGGGTAAGAAAGTAATTCTGCAGTGATTTTAGACTTGGTATTTTCTTAAAAAATAATTTTCTAATATTGGTCCTTGAAAACTCCTCTGCACTATACAGTTAGTAAGAATATATTTTCATGTGTGAATAAATAGTATTTCCCATAAGAGGAAAAAAAATCTTCTGGAGTGCAACATTTGGTCCATAAAAGATAAACAAGTGAGTGGGTTTTGTAAAACTTTTCAGAAGAGAACAGATGCTCTTCTCCAACCTGAATACAATGACAAGAAGAAAATGTAGTCCAAATAGGTTCTATAGCCAAGCATAGCAGTCAGGAGAATAAAGGCAGAGGACAAATACATGGGTAGCAGCACATGCTTCCATGAACTACCACTGCACCCAGATGAACATGCATGTGTTTTATTTACCTAGTGAGAAAAGGAGAGCATATAGACTGCTAGCTAGGAGGATTTGTTTTTTTTAATCTACCATCATGAGATGCACCTAAATATTTCAGTACCTGCTTGATACCTTTCTTGATACCTTAGTGCCTGGGACTGTCACTTACACCAAGCCTTCACTCTAAGGAGGTAACATATTTTCAGGACTGGGTGTGAGAGGGGAGGTGAGAAGACCTTCTTTCTGTTCCTCACTCTGTCACTGAGCTCTTTGGTGAACTTGGAGCAGTTATTTAATTTCCTTGTGCTTGTGAGAAACTTAGAGGAAAATCTTGTATGTTAGAGATGTGTAATCCCTACTTAATATTTATGGATGCAAATTTACCCAGAGCTGCCATCTGCTTGTATGTGCAGTACCTAAAGAATTGTATGCAGTAAACTGGGTTTGGGTGTGTTTTATGCTGACATTCTGAATTTGTGTAAGTCATTGCAAGGAATTTTAGCTGGAACTGCTCTTATGAAATAAAGGAGCTCTATTACTTCTATTTAATAGCATGCACAGAACAGTTTAGGGAGAACAGTTAAAAACGTAGCAATCTGAAATGAGAGCAGGATTTAAACTCATTTGCTCAGAAGCTTGACTAGCTTTGATGCCAACAGTCAGGCAGCTCTCTTGAAAGTGCAAGTGGATCCCAAGGATCTCTGTGAGCTAGGAATTTGATTTGGACCTTCTCGTAAAAGACAGTGTCTGAGCACCTTCTGCAATTCTTTTGAAGTGGCTGATCAGAAGAAAACACCATGTGCAGAACAAATGGCCCTCTTCCCCCAACCACCCCATGCCTGTTGTCCCAGCTGACACGTGACCATACCTGAACCTGTGTAGACTTGAGCTTTGGAGAGATAAAAGGACAAATATTGCTGTAGGGAGAGGAAGCAGGTCCTATTTTTTAAACTCAAACATTGCTGTTACTTCAAACTGCTGGTTTTGAAATCATACCCTAATGTAAGAAAAATTGTCATAGAACTGAAGCAAAAGAAGGAATTTACAGCCCAGTGTGAATCAAGTGGAAACCACAAGGAACTTCAGCACAAAACCTGCCAAAGAGATCTGTTTCCAAGGCATGGGGGATTTATTTCCTTTAATATATTTCCTATGCCCATTTGACTTGACAGGAAATCAAATGAAAATCACATGTAGTAGTAACTGCTTAAGAGGTAGATCATTGATGAAGAAAATATTGGAGGAAATTATTACTTTCACAAGATTTATACATCTTCTTCATTCCCATTCTGCCTCCCAACTATGCACACTCTTCAATCTACTTAGATGATTAAAACCAAGAGAAGACAGACAATTGCAACACCTGCTAAATCCATTTAAAAAAAGGAAAAAAAAGGGGTGGAATGCAAAAAACCAAAAAAAAAAAAAGAAAATCCAAACAAAAAAACCCAACCCAAAACAAAGCAAAAAAAGAACACACAAAAAGATATCCCAAGTCTTCATGAATGGCAACCCAAGCAAAAAGCCAACATTTTTGCCTCTGGAAATGAGGTGGGTTTTGTGAGCTTTTCCCTTTCCTTCAACTAAACAAATAAATAAGAACTTTAACAAGTCTTCTTAACAAGCAAGCTGGTGGTTGGAATAATATCCCCCCTTCACCCAGAGCAGAGGTTCTATTCTGTTTCCTTTCACATATGTGGCAAAGGTCAGCTATTGAGAGCGACTTGTCTTTGCCACTCTGAGAGTCTGTGTCTCCCTATTACTGGCTTCTACTCTTTCAGTCCCAAGTGTTTATTTTTTTTAAGGCTTCAGGATCCCAAACTCATTGGGAGAGGAAATATATCAAAAAAAGGAACCCACAAACAAGGTTAAAAGCACAAATAAAGACGAAGAGAGAAATGGAAAGGGGAGGAGAAAAAATGGGGGTGGTGATCAGTCCAATTTTCTTTGGAGAGGCATCTCATTGTTGGGGCTGTGTGGCAGTGTTCCAGGGCTTCAATTGAAAGTGAATTTCTTTTATTGAATTCCATCCAGAGATATCATAACCTCAAAAGGCTACTATTACCTACAGGGTTTCAGATGAAACCATCTGAGCGTGACTTTCGAAATGCAAGAGGTCACAATTGTTGTTTGACAGCATGGAACCCGCCAAGGACCCTCTTTCCAGACAATTGTTTACATAATCCTTCCACCCACCCTATTGAGGTGAAAACACTTCCATTGCAGGCCTTTTTACCTCAGCAGGTGCAGAGCAAAACGAAAAAAAAAAAAAGAAAAAAAGGTCAAAAAGTCATGGTGAACTCCACAAAGCCATCCCACGCATTGACAAGCAATATTTAAACATTATCTTTTTGAATGTGCATTGGAAGGCAGTAGAAAAGATCTAGATTTCAATTAACCAGGTTACTCCTCTTGTAGTGATAATTATAATAAAACAGAATGGCAAGTAAAAGACCAAGTTGTTTGAGAAAGACATTAAAAAAAATGCAGCTCCAAACCTTAGCAAAACCAGCATGCAGAAGGTGATTGGGAAGCTGGTGAGACACACCATGCACTCTCAGCTTTCTCTGACAGTGTAAGAGTAAAACACAATCACTGCTGGTGGGAATTGCTGTCATGTAGCCCCACTCTGCACTGGGTGAGGTGATGGGACTGAGAGAACTTGAAGATGAGTGGCATCCTTCCTTCAGCTTCTGGAGGGCAACATGTCTGTAATCTTACTAGAGACATCCAAAGTTCATTGCTAGTTTGGAAATTTTGGCTGGTCTCCATAGATGCTGTGATAGTACATTTTCAACAGATTTTGGGTTTTTGGCTGCTGACAGACTAAATATGTGTAGAGCCCAAAGTGGAGTTGTAATGATACTCCCACACTTGCTAGGAGGCTTTGATGTAAGAGGAATCAATGTATGGGATGTGTAACGCATGTCTTTTACTGAGGACAAAAGAAAGTAGCAAAAGATTAGTGGTTGTGTTTTGATACAAGCTCCACTCACAGATTGTCTGTCAAGAGGGCAGAAGAGTGTACAGTGAAACGGGGAGGAAGTCTTAAAGCATGCAGTAGGCAGGCTGCATGAAACTCTTGCGGGAGGCAAATGGAAATAAATTTGACAAAGGTCTGGTAAGAAGAAAAATACATAAAAGTGGCATGTGGGAGAAAGAGATGGAAAGCCCAAATGAGGTACATTTTCCTTGGTTTTCCTTGTGTCCAGTCACAACACACAGTGGTTCTAGGCATGGGGGGGAGCTCTGGTTGACAGTGATGCAGGAGTGGACAAGCTAGTTCAGACATCTTTTGGGAGCAGTTTGAAATTGGTGACCAAAAGACAAGCTGCACTTTGACTGTACTATGTGGGTGAGAAGATAAATGTCTTATGATTCACTGCTCAGCAAAATCCCTGGTGGAGCTGAAAATACCTTTAAAAATTTCCTTCAGTGTCAAGCCTTTCTAGGGGAAAGAAAGAAAAAAAAAAGAGTAAATGAAACCTTTTTCTTACATTTGTCTTCAAGCAGGAGAGACAAGATGTAGGTGTGACAGTGATCCATTTGAATTCCTCAATACACCCACAAGTACTTGTAAGTTTTGTATAACAGAGGGTGAGATCAAGGTAAGATGCTTGATGAACAGTTCATGGAGCAAAGTGTTTCAGACCACATTTAGGACAGACTGGTGAGTGTCAGATGAGTGTAGATATGTGGTGGAATAATGGATGTTGTGTGGAAAACAGCATTAAGTCTTAGAACATGATAATATCCCTAAGTCTCCAAAAGCCAAAATCTATTTTTTTTACATGCAAGACAGAAAACAAAACTGAGGAGTAACTTTACTAGACAGGAAATATGTGGAGGAAAATGTACAAAGGAGAGCATGGGTACATTTACCTGTCTGCAGGGAATAATTTGTAGAACTACTACATGTTGAAAGGTGTTCTTGATATAAAACTTTCAACTCCATTCCTTGAAACTTTTTAAGTGAAAGAAATTATGCTGGCAAACCAGAAAGGCTGAAGAAAATGGAAGATAAAAAGCAAGGAATACTCTGGTTATTTGCCAGATTAAAAAGAGACACTTGTAAAGGAGCATATGAAGTTTGGGAAAAGTAATGAGACTTTGCTATAAGGTCAGAAAAAAAACTTAAGGGAAGTTATAAAAATTATTTACTTTGAGGTTCTTTTGGCAATCTCTCCTCAGTATTGTATTCTCTATCTAGACCCTGCTAATTTATCAGTCTGCTTAGAACTGGCCATTTGCTCCAGGTCGTTCAGATGCATCAAAAATAAAACAGGGAAGAATGTTATGCAGGGAAAATATGCCCTTAAGGAGTTACAGATTATTGATGGTAAAATGCCCCCATATTTTAGGACTCCATTTGGAAACTTTGGAACATAGCCTTCTTTAAGGCCACTGCAGATAAAAACTGATGTCTGCTGTCTGTAACCACAGCGGTGCAAAGACTGTGACAGTGTGCAGAACTGCACAGCGAGAGGTTTCTTGGGAGGAAAAAGCTGTAAGCCTGTATTTCTTAATGCTGAGTAGGGTTTTGAATTCTAAGTGGAGAAACATATTGATGAGCACTCTCACAGCACTGTAGTAAACTCTGCAAAATCCAGTTTCTATTGGAAGTTAGTCAATATACAAGATACGATAGCATATGGAACAGATGCTGGAGTTCTGCTGCAAGAAGAATACTAATTCTGGATATGTGCCTGATCCAGATGTCCTTTCATAAAAACACGAGTTGCAGTTATCTTCTTGGAAGCCATAGTAAATCCATAAATATAATAACACTCAGCAAGAGCAGAAAACGCATTAGTGGTAAATTTGCAAGGCATTTGTTGCTCTTTAATTCCATATTTAAGTGGGCATAATTTTGTCGATCGTGCCTTTATTTCTGTCAGGAGAGGACTTTAGCATTGCTAATCTCTTCTAATTAATGAAAACAATCATATCTCAATTGCAATGAACTGTATGAGCTGGGAAATGAAAGTGTTAGAAAACTGAGAGGGTGAGTTTGTGCAAAGGGGAGCTACTGAGTAACTCCACCTGTCTCTCAGTGGGGAAAACCATTATTTTTCTGTGGTATGAAGATCAGTGGTTTTATTTTTTCTGAAGTGTCTCCTCATCAACAACAGGAAAAGGTATTATGGCAGAGAATGAGTCAAATGGTTTCACTGACTGGTGCAGGTTTGCTGCTGTGCGCCGGGAGCCTACAGGTGTTGTCCCATGGAGGTTCTGTCTTGCCTTCATAGAGTAAGAGCTTTTGGAACTTATAAATACACTATTTATATGTGATATACTTCCTCCCCCATTACATTATGTCAGGCTGTAATAATTAAACATGATCTGTAAACGTATTTTTGAACAAAAGGATTCCTGGCAGAAGAAAAGTGGTATTTTTGTATTATGTTAATTACTATCAGTATACTAATTGATATATTTTCCAAGCCAGTACATGTTACACATGTGATCTGTCGGTGGAAAACTGGAATGTCATGAGGCACTGCAGAGTTCAGATGAACTCAAATAATTATATCTCCCTTGGAACTGGATAGTTTTGTTTTTATTCTCCTAAAAGGAAGAAATGAATTTTTTTTGAATGGAAAAGTTTTTCCTGAAACTACTTGTTTCACTTGAAGACCTTTCTCACTTAGAAAATTCCAACCCATGAGTGCAATTATGAGTAAATCTTGCCCTCACTGTTATTGAAGCTAGTAGTGTTTGTTGTGATTTTATCACATGACACAAAATAACATCTGTAGCATTTCAGCAAGTGCTTGCTGTAGATCTAGCTCAGCTATACCCAAGTTCAGATGCTCTCTGCAGGAAGTGTTTGAAAACAGGAATGAAGAAAAAATCACAGGTCACTAACTGGAATGAACCTGGATGCTTATTTCTTGTCTGGCAGTGCTGACAGGGCAGTTGAGTGTGGAGCTTCTTGATGGCTGAGCCATGGCTAAATGAGTGTAACAGCATTGCATTTGTGTAACTTCTCTCCTTCAGATTTTATAAATCAATGTATTTCCTGAGGGGAGAACAAAACTCCTAATTTCAGAATTTGTAAAACTAAGAAAGAATGCATGGATTTGTGGCTATTCTTACAAATCTTTCATCAATATGGCTGTAAATTTCTTGATACCTTTCCATGCAATAATTCTGGGGCAGACTGTGCACAGAAACACTCTGAGATACTCTTCTGTATCTCAGGATAAAATATTTCAGTGTCACTGAACTGAGAACAGCAGGATTTTTTTCCCACTGTGTTGATTCTGTACAGAATAACTCCTGCTTAGTAAAGTATTTCACAGCACGAAAGGAAATACATATGGGGGATTCCCACATTTCTGTGTGAATTTATCTGGGTACTTTAGTTTCTGAGAAAAGAGTTTAGACACACAGTAGTGGAAATATAAGTTGAAAATGATGCTTTTGCTTATACAAGAATCTCTCATCTGCTGGACTACAGGGATTTACTCACCCTTGGGAATTATCACAGCAGGTGTCAGCCTTCAAAAGTGAGAGAGGACTGGAGGACTGATGCTTTGAAAAACTGGCATTTAGTATTTTTTCTGCTGGAATGAGGTTGAGATGATGTATTTTGATCTATGTCAGAGCCTCTTTGCTATAAATGGTTTGGTTACAGCAAAATGTAAAGGAGGGAGGTAAATCTCATGACTGTTGTGCTGGTACTCTCTCTTGTGGTAGAGATAGCCTGGTCCTGTCTTGGCAAAATGACAAACTGGTTTCATTAATTCTTTTTCATCGCCACTGAGCTTCAAATCATCAGGGAAATGTGATTTGGTTTCTGGTTTTAATTTTGTTTTCAAAAAATAGACAGCAACACATCTGTATACCTGCCAACAAAAAGAGTGTGTGATAGTGCAGTGACAAATGATGTCCGAAAATGTTGCATTAATTCTTCTTGTCTAGTGGAAATGTATACTGGGGCAATCTTCAGGTAAAACAATTCAGTAGGAAGGGTTGTCCTTAGGATGAAAAGGACACTTCTAAACCCTGGCCTGCATGAGCCATCCAATAGAGCCAGGAGACACAGCTTCGCACTGAGTAACACATGTTGAGACCTGAGAAAACAGGACTCATGGAGTTTCATGGCAGCAGGTTACTCAGCTCATTTGATCATAATTCAAACCATTTGTGTGACTAATGATGCTCTCAGATGTTTGGCAGAATAAACTAATCAGATGTTTAACAGCAGCACAGCTTCTCTGTGGCTGACAGGGATTCTGCTTCAGTCAAAGATGCAGCTCCTCTCCCTGTGCATTTTCCTGAACTGTGTAATTCAGTAGCCTTTCAGCAGACCTATCTCTAAAACAAGTAGTTCAACAGGAAGAAAGAACATGCTTGGGAAAGCATGTTCAGCAATTCTTAATCAGTTGCTACACATCTGGTTTAAAGTCTTAAGGGTGAGGCTGTGTACCAAGTCAGCCTGTGTCCTGCCAAATCTGAAATGCTGTGAATCAAATATTCTCATAGATGAATGCCCTGTTGTGTGGTTTGTAGGTGTCTCCTGAGAGATGAACCAAATGATATAGTCACAGCAGTTGGGTTTTAGTTTTTTTACATTTCAATCTCTCTTGTTTTGTTTTTGGTTTTTTTTCCCCTTAAGGGAGGACTGATGAAACCTACTGGCCCCTAATAGCATGGTATTTTAGCCTAGACCCTCTGCTGTAATTAAAAGGTGCAGCTCCATGGTTATTAGTGCAGCTGCAGTAGTTGGTTGATATGAGTAAGGAATGTAGTTGCCTGATGCATTTGTAAACCAGATTTCCTCCTTGTATTTAGAGAAGTGTTAAGCCAAGTCAGATTGATTGACTTGATTCCAAGTCAGAACTACAATTTAAAAGGAAAATTGCAATAAAGGCAATAGTACAGAAACACTGGCTTAAACTGAAAGAGTCAGAATACAACCTGACACCCTGTTTGTTGGTCAGGTGATGGTAGCAGTCCGATTAAACTGTGGCTGCAGTCCCACTGGAGTGATGGATGTAGTTCTGTCAAAGCGTAGATCCTGTAGAAAGGTCTTTCTCTGGAGGTCCAGTGATGGTTATCAAGAGCTCTTCTGCTCTGGGAATCCAGTGGTAGGTGCTGCCTGTGCTCTTCTGAGCCTCAGATTATATCCAGGTAGGAATGTTTAGTTCCTCCCCCTGGGCAGAGCACCTCACAGTGGGATGATGTAGTTCTACAAGTCACTTGGGGAGACCTTGGTGTCCTCTCAGCTAAGATAGCCCCATGGAAGAAGTTATCAGGGCTGGCTCGTGGAGAAGATAAAGAGCACTGCCCCACTTGACAACTTGCCTAGACAGTAAAACACACTTTTGGTTACATCTCACATTGTAACCTAAGACAGTCTCTAAATGTGAAAACCCACCAATTGCTACAAAGGGCACAATCCTGTTGGTAAACTACTGAGCATGTTGAGAGCGGTTCAGGAAACTGGCCATTACAGAAAAGCTGGCATTTTGTTTTTTAACATCCATGTTGTAGGACCCTGAAAACAGTATTTACAGTTGCTGATACCACCTCGTTCCACAGCTGCAAAACCATAATATTAATGCTGTGCAGGTACACACATTGTCACAACGTATTACTTTGTCCCTGGAACAGAAACCACAGGTACAGTTAATGATGACTTTGGATGAGTGCTGTAAAGACAAAGAAATAGGTTAGCCAGATGACTAATTTGCCAAGGAAGCAAATTTGTCCATTAATGGGATAGGTTTTCTTATTTTCAAGTTTTAAAGCTTCCTTTAAGTTTCAGTGCAATTAACTGAAAAAGAGGAGTGTGTTTCCAATAGAAATAGTATCCCTAAAGGTTTCTTTTTTGCCTGCTGTTTCTGCTGAAAACAGAGGCTAGGATTATTTATTTATCCTTTTGTTTGGTCTCTGATACCCTTTCCAAGGAATAGCTGGCTGCAGAACCTGGGTATATTTTGCATACTAATCATTTCTGTAATTGATCTTTTCAGCTTTCTTCAGTCACTGTGGAAGGTTGTCAGCTGCTTCTTTGAAGTTAACTAATGCTCATACAAGCAGAGAATCTGCAGTAGGAGACAGGATCTCCCTGGTGCTGTAGCAGAACAGCTTCCACATGCTGGCACTCTCCTGTTGCCTTACGTGGTGTTACTCAAGTGAGTTTGGAGTTAGAAAGCTTTGATTGCTGTATATATCTTGGGGGTCAGGGCAGTCCAAAGATATTTCCCCAAATGGAGGAAAGGCCAAAAAAGCAAACACAGTGTTCTTTTCTCCTTTGTGTCAAAAGCTGGCATATTTGCCAGGCAACTACCTGGCATTCCTCTACATAATTTGCACTGGAAGGGTTATAAAGTCTGAAATAGACTTTAAAATCCTCTTTCTCACTTGAACATCCATAGATGTATTCATGTAACTGAAAACTGCATACAGGAGAGGCTGGACTGGCATCTGAGAGAATTCTTCTGCTGACCTGGCTGGAGTTTTGGATTAGCTCTTAGAGTCAGTCTGTACAGTCAGATACTCATTGTATAGGATGAGTCTTTTTCCCCCTTGTTTTCTTTCCTCTCACTCTGACAGTATGTTTCTAATAAAACCCTCACATGCCAGCTTTTGAATAGGTCAGGCTGTCTTTATTTCTTCTTTATTTTCCCTTTTTATCTCTGTTTCTCTGCTCTTGTCTGTGAGTACTACAGCAGAGCTCTTTTCTCTGCTCTAGTCACCCTTAACCCATAAAATAAACTACTTTTAAAAGGCCAGGGAAGAAACGATAATAGATGGTCTAATAAAAGATACTGTCTCTCTCCACAAGCCTTCTCTCACTTCAAAACAATACAGCAATGTGATAAAATAAACTGCAGTTGCCATATGTTTTACTGAAAAACCCCTCCCCCTTTCCCAAGGGGTGACACAGTCACAGTTGTGTTGAATTTGGTATAGCTGAAGGCTGACCTTTAGAGCTCTTAGTTAGGAAAATGATCATTCTGGGATGTTATTCTAAGTATTCTTTACTGCCAGCCAAGATAATTTCAGTGAGAAAAGAGTAAAAAAAAAAAATATATATAAATATATATACATACATACAGACACGTATATATACACATATATATACATATACATACACCTTGTTATCTTACTCATGGCATCAACAGAACACCGTTGTGGTCTTGCTTGTTTTTCCCTTATTCCTCTGGAATTGGTCTTGCTGGAGCAACAGGCTGTGGGAGGACATTTGAGAGGAAAAAAGGGTTGTGTGGTTCCCTTGTCACTCTTGTTGTTAAGCTGAAGCTGTGTTTGCATCTGGTTCATACTTTATGTACCTCCATGTGAGAGTAGCACCTTCATGGCACATGATTTGGTTCTAGAGCCAGCATTGCATAGCATGTTGGGTTTTTTCTTCCTTTTTTCTCCTCTCTTTCTAAGAATATACTTAAGGCTGGGAAAAAAAGTGTTTTTTGGTTTTTTTTTAACACTTATTCTTAGTTACATATTTGTAGCAGGTAAGAAATCTGTTTATCAATCACAGCAAGAACAGGGCTTGCAATTTTAACATCTGTTAGCAGCCGTGGTACCCTCTCTGCATTTGTCAGTCAGTGTTTATCTAGACTTGCTAATGTGTACTGAATTCCTGTTTTCTACTGTATTTCAGTTCAGATGCATGAAATAACAGTTGATTAAAAGTATATTTTCAGAGGGAGCACTTTCTAAATCAATAAGCTACCTGGGAACATTGGTTTTTTTTAATCATAGTTCATCCTGATGTGTCTTGGGCTACCCCTGAGGGTCAGTGAAAACATCTGTAAGCTCTCTAGGCTATGACATTCTGCCCTAGAGTTTCACAAGGTGCTCCTGTACTGACTAGCAGGGGTGTCTCTGTGTTGATACCAGCCTAAAAGCTTCATACTTGTAATCCCAGAGGAAGGATTTAAATTGTAAAAGAAAATGTCACTCTTATTTTTATCAGTCATTCTCATGTTGCTATTTGCTTTTCACAGATTCCTGTTTTCGTTAGTGACATTTGGGGCTGGGGAGAATCATCTGTGACAGTAGAGATGTCCAGTAGTGCCTTGTGAAAACTGTTACGTGTCTAAACTTGAATGCTTTTTCCCTTTTCTTCCTTCTGTAGACCTGAAAGGAAGGATTTTTTTTTTTTTCCTTAGGAAAGAGGCTTTTTTTATCAGGGCAAAATAATATCTATTCTTTAATGACAGCAGGAAGCCAACTAACTGCCTCCCTTGCCTAGTTGTATTGCCTTAAGCCTGATGATAGATTTGGAGCTGTACAAGCCTCTGGCATCAATGCAATCAGTTCTTAAAAAGTCATATTGTATGAGAGTCACTATTTTCAAAAGAGGAAAATCTGTTCCCATATAAGAAATAAGCAAACAAAGTTACATGTGTCTTTGAATGGACTGCACCCACCTTTACAGTTGTTAGATATTTACTAAATAGTCTATCATGGCCAATCTGGAGTATTTTCATACCACATCCATCAAGCCTTACTGCTGAATGTAGAAGTTAGGAGGTGGTTGAGAGAAAACCCACAAACGACTAGATTTGGAACACATATGGGTCACCAAGAATATGATCACTTGGGGCTTTTTTCCCTTTTCCTGGCATTAGCCAGTTTGTTGCTTCTGCTTCCTGTTTTACTTCTTATATAGTACTTTTAATTTTCTTTCTTTTTCCTATCTGCATTGGGATTTTTTTCCTCTTCCTTCTATCGAGCATGATGCTGCTGAGGCTGGCTTGTGGTGATTCTGGGCTTTTCTGGCACTGCTCACTGAGATAAAAAGTGACAGCCTGGGAGCCCCCTCGTGTGCTCCAGTGCTTTCAGCCTGTAGCACAGAGCAGTATATCAAACACCAGCAGGCCAACCCCTTTTTGTTGCATTAGCCAGTCAAGCATTTTGTGCTGCTGAATGTCATCTTATTTAACATTTTGTTAAACAACTTCTAAAGGTCTTAACAATATGACAGATGGGCTATTGAATGGATGCTTTAATGGCTAAGCATTAGTTTGTTTCTGTTTCATAGTGTTTATTGTTAGTTAAGTACTGTTTAAATAAATCAAGCTTTTCCCTCTCTTTTACAATGCAGACACATTCAAGAGAGGGTTTTATTCTTCTTGTGATGGCTGTGTGTTTCATTCTGTCAGGCAGACATGATATATGGTGGTTTCATTTGCAGTCAGTCTCTGCCTCTCAGGATATGAACCCAAAGTCTAGGTCATGTCTCTAAAGGTTAAAGTGTGCCTTGAGTATTCTGCCTAGTAGATACTAGAAATACTAAGAAGATAATCTATGGCAAAGTAAAATTTGGAATGATTTTTTTTGTAACCTTCTTTCAAGTTACAACCTTCATTGCCATTTGTGCTGTCTCTAAACTTAATTTTTGTAACCCTTAACCCTGACTGTTGTTACAGTTGAGTCCATGCGAAGGCAGCAGACTGGGGGAGCCCTATTCCTTCCAAAGGTGAGAAATCCAAATAATGCATATGGATGCAGGCTGTCCGTTTGGTACAGGTGGAAAAACTTCCTTTTGGCACAAAACAGTCAACCTGAAATCTCCCTGTGCCATGCTGGGTACGCCTGAGGAGTCAGGACTGAGCTTATCTCCAAAGCGGGTGAGTGGACAGGCAGTGGTGGCTGGCAGGCAGAGTATGCTGTATCTGTAGCTGATCCAGAAACTTTTTCCAGGTATGGTCACTGATTTCTGCCACCGAGGTATTAGAGGTGCCTTTTGCTTTTGGTAACACTGAACTGCTGGATTTAAAAGTTATGTATGTTAAATTTCAGGAAGTTGCCGAAAGCGTTCTCTTACATTCTATGGGCAAGTCAGAGACGAAATTTCTCGGCAATATGAGAATTTTGCTTTATCAAGACTGAAGGACTACTGTTGGGATGGTGTGAAACAGGAAATAAAGTATTTGGAAAGTCAAAGAGAAGCCTTCTCCTCCCTGCTGCATGTGGGAGGTTGGAAAGCAGAGGAGTAGCATTTCCCATCCCTGAGAGTGCTCAAGGCCAGCTTGGATGGATCCCACAGCAAATTGATCTAGTGAAAGGTATCCCTGCCCATGGTGGGAGGGTTGAAACAAGGAGACCTTTAAAGTCCCTTCCAGTGTAAAACATTCCATGATTCTTTGATAAGTAACTGCTGTCCCTGCAGCATCTTCTGTAGCAGAGTCCAACTGGCCCTGAGTTCATGGGCTGCAGAGCTATGGCTATTTTGCAGCTTGCAGAAGTCTGATGTAGTTGAAATTTCTGATTTTGCTTCTTCAAAGAGCCTGCACTAGCAGTAGATGTTTTCAAGACCTTGGAATGAGTCACCAAGGTACAAAATGCAAGCAGTGTGCCTCCTCCTCTTTTCCTGACAGCACATGTTCATGGCTTGAATACAGATACTGACAGTTTCCAGAATCTTGAAACCATGACACAAGATCTGAAATAAGAGTCAGAAATTTAGTGTGGCTATTGATTCTTAGCTTGTTTTGGACTTCTGGGGAATACTGAGCTGATTGTAGCATTCCAAAGTATGAAAACACTTCATGTTTCCTTGAGACAACTGTGAATTTTTGTCTGTGATCAAAATTTTGTCCTGTGGTGGTCATTAGAGGTCCAACTTTACAGGAGCAGGTAACACCTTGGATGTTTTGACCAAACTCTAGTTTCAGTAAACAAAGCTTATCTGTCTCGTATTCCCTTTGCTGTCTCTAGTGGCATATCTATTCTTAATTTCATTCATCATTTACATACAGGAAAGAGGAGGAAATGCTGCCTCTCTTTCTGAGGCAGTGGCCTTAGGTGATGCCATTTGCCCACAATTTTTGAGCTTCAATTCCTCATTGGGCATATGGGAGCCAATTTACTTATTTATTTTGTGAGACGGTATCTGGCTTATTAAGTGTCTACACCATTTGTAATTTAATGGTGTCTGGGTCACACTTTAATGTCACACTTGTTCATGCATCTTTGAGAGACAAATAGCAGCAATACATTTGCTCTCATTAATTTGCAGACTGGCTTTTTTTTCATCATTGTCCCTTTTCTTTTTTTTTTTTTTCTTTTTTAATAACTCCATCCCCCAAACTTTCAAAACACTCATCTGAAATAACAAAGTGTTACAGATGAGGTCTTCTGATTATTGCCCTTTAAAGCTTTTTTCACATGGCCAGGCTTCACAAAAACCTATTTTACTCAAAGAAATTAGGTTTCTGGTTAGCAGGAGCCCTAAATAGACATGAATTACAGGAACGTCCTTTGAAATCCCACACAGTACTTGTTTCATTAAATCCCATGAAGCGACCTTAATTTAGTGGAACACTGGATAGGTTGTTCTTTTAACCTATTAGCACTTTGGCCAGTCCCATAAACCATATTCATGGATGATTCCATCAAGAAGGACAACAGTGGGATTAATATTATTTCAGGATACAGTAAATGCCACAATGATGAAGCTGTTTAAGATCTGGTGCTCACTGTGTCACACTGAATGCATTGACATTTACTCTGCCATCACTTCATTTCCAATATTCTTTCCAAATCAGCTGATGCTAATGTTTCAGTGTGTGTGCAGAATACAATTCCATCAGGGCTAGGGACAAGGAGAAATGAGCTTAAAGTCCCTCTCCCCTGTTCCCTTGGCACCCTCCTGTTCTACTCCCACCCCAGCATGGCAAATGGATTATCTGCTGTGATGGTGTGCCTGGCTGGGAAAGAGCAAAGACGCAGGTGGGAGTGTGACAAAATCAGGGCTTTGTGTTGTGTGGAGTCAGCAGGGGTCAGCCCACCCAGAGCCAGGTACAGGTGTAGCTCAGTGGCCTGTTCATTGCCCCAAGAATACAAGGGAAGAGCCCGTTTGCTCACCATGTGGCAAAGGGGCAGCATGAAAATGACCTGGCTTTTTCACAGGACAAAATGCCACCCATTGCCTCACTTTGCCTTCCACACATCTGCCTTGGGAAGGGCAACAAAGGCTACCTACACCTCTGCACCACCATAATTGAACTTTGGAAGGCTTTAATATCTTTCCTCCTCAGCAGCTTTGGGGAGTCAGCACAGTGCCTTATGCTGTTTTGCAGGCTGACGACTCCAAGGGGATTTCAGCTGTAATTCAGTGGAGAGAAACATGCTCTTCTAGAGAGATTCCAAAGGAAACCAAACTGCTCTTGTTCAAATTGTGCAGGAGCCAAAAAAAGGATCCCAAATTTCCTCGCTGATGTTTGCACAGGAAACCAGCTACAGAAGAGAGGTTTGAACGCAGGTCTCCCTAGCCTCAGTCTATCCAAGAGACATTCCTTGATGTGGCTGAGAGGTAGCAGGAGGAATGAGAAGAGAGTTGTCATGGGGCATGACCAATGTGGCTGTGCTGCTTTCAGATATGCTGGCATTGAAAGTCTGCTCAGCTTCATCTGTCATGTTCAGTTTCCATGCAGGGGAGAAGATTACACAGCGTTAATCACTACCACGCTGGTAAACTGTGGGAAGCAGGAAAGATCTGGGTCCTCCATAAACCAAAATTCTTGAAGCTGGGAGAACGAGGTAGGGAACTAGTTATGTGCTGGTCTCACATTCATATCCTCCAGTAGGATTTCTCTGTTGGTCCCTGCTGGAGTTGGTTATTTGCTCTGACTTGGTGTGGTCATTCTTGTGCTGAGGAATGAACATATAAACTACTTCTACAGTAAAGAAAATGAGCATTATGAGCAGAAAACAAGGAGTTAAGGAGAGCTGGGGCAGCCATTGGAGACATTGGATTTATTGCATGTGCAGGTCTGCCCAGATTTCGGTTTAGATTATTGTAGCACAGGGAAAGATCTACACAGTCTATTTTGGTCCAGGTTAGGCAAAAAAATATTGTAGAGTCAAGGCAATGCAATACTTGTACTTGGATAAATAGAAAATGTGCTGGATTGTGCTCTGCATGGTGGAAATGAATGTGTCTATCTGGGTAATTTTTCTTTTGACTGGTTATTTTTCATGATTCAGTAAAGATAACTGGATACTTGACTGCCTTACTTGTATATGATGGCAGAGTGCATTGAAAACGTCAAACTTGATTTTGTAGGTTGTCCACTGGAATCCTCCATAAGAACTTGTGTCATTTTATTGTATCACCACAAAACCTTATTATTAATATCCTGAGACCAATGCTGTTAATGCCTTTGTGCTCCATTTGGGAAAAGATGGCATATTGCATTTGGAAGGCCTCATTGCATCTGGAGAACTCAAGAAAATCAGATACTATTAGCAGGAAGTGTTAAAATGATAAATTATAAACCCAGACAAACCATTCTTCATGGAACAGAAATCTACCATTGAAATATATTGAACTGCATTTGTCCTCAGCATTTTGATAATGAGTTTTATCCCCTCTTCATAAAAAAGCTATTCAGCTAACGGGATGAAGTGAATAGATTTCAGAGTCTATGTAAACAGAAATCTATGAATTTAGCCTACATTTTACCTAAGCATTTGGAGCCCATAAGTTCTCTTTCCTCTGTTATAGCTGAGCTGTAACAGGTCTTCAAGGGCTGCATTGCAGCTATTTTGGAAGGGAAGCTGGTATTTGATTTGCTTCTTGTGTCAGGAGTCTGGATGCAACCCTGGAAAAGAATTTTGGTGGAGGAGTGGTGAAGAAAAGGGCTAGGTCCTGGAGACAAGCCAGAAGATAGGTAAGGTGATACCTCTTGACCCTGTTGTCAGTGATGTTATGCTTGTACAAGATTTTAAGCTCCCTGCAGGGTACCAGCACTTCTAAGCTATTTTTAAACTGCAAGGTAAAACATGATTCTTCTGCCAAAACTCTGATTCTGTCCCATTTTTCAGGGATTTGGATGCTGAAAGATGACACACATGTATATTTAAATATAGCTGATTTCAAAGTAGAGAAATTAGACTGCGTGAAAAACACTTCCCTGTGATGGTTTTCATAGTCTTTCTTACTTCAAGAATGTGAATGCTTCAAAACAAATACATATTTTGAAAAAAATAGACAGTTCTAATCCTCCTTGCTTTATAACAGCAGGTGAAATAATTTTAGATCTAACAGACTACAGAGGCCTCAAGGTCTGACTGGAAGTCAGGTGTCTGCAGGGGAGTTTTGATAAACTTGGCCCTGGCAGTGAAGTTTTCCTGGGCCTTGGGCCCTTTACTTAGTCCCTCTGACTCAGTTTCTTCTGCAAAGCAAACCTCAGAAAACCCTCTGTGAACACCATTAGCAAAGACAAGAGTTACCCACAGTCATTTCCTTGTTTAAGTACAGGAGGATGGTTAGACTTTTGAACTGCCACCATGTGGTTCCTTCTCACAAGTTTTTCAACTTCCATTTTTATCAGTTCCTGCCTTTCCCAATACATTAAGCATTGAAAGCTCTACTTTGTCCTTTGCTGTGTAAGGTCTTTGCCTTTGCCAACACTGTTTTGCAGTGGATTTGATTCATTGTTGCATCAAAAGATCTGGCTTACTTCGATCACCTGCCATATTTTCTGTGTTATCAGATAAACTTTGAGTTATTTATTATGAACAGTTTGCTGGAATCTCAATGACAATGTTCTGTGGAAACCTTGTGGAATTTGGCAGGAATAGGATAATCTCATGCAGCTGTCTGACATTTGTTGGTAAAAAAAAAGAAGTAAATTTTCAGAGTGATGGACTATTCATGGTTACATTTTGGTCAGCCATATGGGACATCAATTTCATATATTTAGTGTGTAACTGCAAATTTTCAATACCTGATTTCAATAGAACTTCTAAAATAGAAGGGAAATGGGAGGAAGGGATTTGTTTAATATTGAAATGATGGCCCCTGGGGAGCAGTTTGCTTTTTTGTTTAAAAAAAAGTGATATTGTACTGGTTTAAGGGAATCTTGCAAGCTTGACCATTTTATCACATACTATCAAGAATTCATTTAACTTCTTTTAGTTCTATATTTTGTAGTGATATTTGCATTGCTTTACCATAGTATTAGATTCCTTGGTGACCGAGTAATTCAAATATGGGGTTAAGACAGCCTTTTCATACAATAAAAAATAGTAAGTTGGAACTGTCAGGAAAATTCAGTGGGCTAAAAAGAAGTAACATTTTTAAAGGCTAGAAGTTCCTACTTGAGTGTCAGCTTTTAATATTAGTTCCTTCCTTTAAGTGCCTCTGTCACACAGCCCTGTCAAAAGACTCTGTGGGCACTTTTGTAAGGGCACTCCAACATGGAGGTGCTGAAAAATAGTTTTAAATCAAAACAAAATCTTTGCTGTCTTTTCAAGAGCTTGAAAGGCAGCCAAGGACATTTCAGCAAAGCAGCATGTCACTGTATTAACACCAGAGAAATAATTGTGTTGATTGCAACAGGGAAGTCTGTGTAGGGTGTGTTCCAGAGACCAACTCTTTTCCAACAGGGTTGATAGACACCTTGCAAAGTCAATACACTTTCTTTCTGGGAATAAATTAATTTCTATTATTTTTTTCTGGTTTCTACTGGATAAAATTACTTTTCTTCCTCCCCTGTTGCTAACATAAACTTTATGTTGCACGAGATCACTGGGTCGTGACAGCTGCTCACAAAAATAGTGACCATTGTTGGTAGCTGTGCCTCTGTCTGCCTCCTTACCAACAGGCTTGCTTCATGGATTGTAGGACAATACTGAAAAGCAGATTAACTAAAGGGGGTTGCAGAAGACATGATCAAATTGCAGCTTGGCATTACTATAAAGTGCAACAACTTGCCTGTGTCCCAAACAAAGGATGAGGTACATCTGCACTGCCTGTTTCTTGAGGCAAAAGAGAGAAGAAATGTTGCAGCTGGCAGAAATTTGCTTTTGGGCAGAGAATATCCAAGTGCTGGCTCTTTTCCTAGAATCAGTCCTCTGGCTCGCTGAGAGCAATTGAGAGCTTCCTGCTAATTCTGGGAGGGGCTTATGTTCAAAGCAGCTATAATGCAATTGTCTACAATGAAAAACAGTTGAGCCTTCTGCATGTACCTGACTTATGTTCTCCAATTATTTTATCACCAGTACAGATACTGCATTTTTGGTTTAGGTCTTGCCAATTTTAAACTTTGCACTTCTTAAACTTGGTCCCAGTTATCATGGGTAGAACACTGATGCCAGTGTGTTCTTAGCCCAAGTAGGAACTGCTTCAAAGACCTCTTGGGTTCAGCTTTTTCACATTGTCCAACCAAATTGCTCCTTCTCAGAAGGTCAGCTGATCCTATCATCTCACTCCTGCTGACCAGTAGCCCAGCTGGCCATCCTGGATCCCTTTCTTGTTTCCAACCACACTCTGCCAGTCAGTCCACACAGCTCTTCTGCTGCTGACATCATATTTAGCTGCAGAGATGCACAACAATGCTCTTTACCTTAAAATGGGACCGTTTTATTTTACAGAGAGGAAACAGGATGATTTCCTGTGTGAAGCTCGCTGAGGATTAATGGGTCTGTCAAGATCCGTAATCGGCGGCTTAGAAGGGCTGACACATGAAAGGACTGCAGTGCTGTGTGAACCACCTTCAGGCTTAAAACTATTCCTGGAGTTCAGTCCTGGAGAGCTGAATGAACATGAACTCAGAATTCAATTACTTCCTCGCCAGCCCCAGCAGAGATCCATCTACATGCCAGGAGAAACCATTGCTGAGCAAGAACATAATGCTGCTCTCATGGGGACCCCATAAGCAGGATAGCTGTCCTCCAAATCCTGCATGTTTGGCTGGAACTATTCAAAGATTGCTGTTTACCACATGGCAAACCTGTACTTTTCACCAGTATGTCACACAGTACTTTTGAAAGCTCTTCTCATACTTACTTCATACTAGACACTTGAGGGCAGATCGTGGTTCCCCGTTGACTGACAGAAGAAACTTCTCTTCAGTAGGCCAGAAGCAGACCCTGGGGAATATTCAGGGTGAAAAGACAAAGGATAAAGCAGGATGGATTTTTCTGAGTTTTTTATCTTCAGGAAGCAGTCTTGTGGGGGGGTCAAATCTTCACTTAGGCACAAATTCCTATTTACCTGTCTTTGGATGGAGGAGAAAAAAAATCAAATAAAATGGTCTACAGATACATAATAGGCTTTCCTGCAATGACTGTGTATTTTTCAGTTTACCCATTGAAGGAAAAGCTGTAGGATTGCCTTTGGAGCATTGGAGGAGATCTATAATGTCTATGTCATGCTTTTGGCTGTAGCATGTAGTGAGCAGAGATAGTTGTAGTTCATTTTGCAGCTATAACTCTTTGGTATGCTGCAGGAAAGGGAGAGGTGTCCTGCTTTTGAATTTTGCTCTATAAATGTTATACCTCTGACTTCTCCAGAATGGTAAACTGAGGCAAAAGCCTTTCAGTGAAAAGGAATCGTCTATGTATTGTGAATGTTTAATGGTGTTTCATTTAAGCAGTCTCCTTCCTCTGATTCTTTTGCTTGATTAATTCCCTTTTGTGCATCCTTCCTTGGCTTCCCTGTCTGTGTGAAAGCTCAGGTGGCTTGTCTTTTCTGGGAGACTTGCCAGGGAAAAAACTATAAGCCAGTGGTTTGAACAGTGCCACTCCAGTCTGGGTATGTCTTTCCCAGTGGCACTGAAAAAATGAAGGATGCTGGCACAGTGAAACCTACCCAGCCTGGTCCTTCCAGTCTGGGGTGTGATTTGTCAGCCCCAAAGGTTACACCCCATCTTTTGGCTGCAGATACCTCCTATGGCTTGCAGTAGGAATTACCCATAGCGTCCAGCAGGACCTCAAAAAGTTGTTGGTAATCATTTGCCCATGTACATTTTCGATGAAACCACAGTCCAGCTGCAAAGTTTTCTGTTTTCCTGAGATGGGCTATTGAACCTCAGAAGTACTGCATTGGATCTGTTTTTGACTATCCTTTCACCCTGAATTTTACTTGTATTTCTCCCTGCAGTGCTGACAGGATAATAATGTTGTAACATTGTCACATCTGGTTAGAGAGAGGGGCAGGAGGAGGAGGAAATGAGGAACTCTCTCCTGAACTAACCTAAGCTCTATTCTATAAACAAATGAACACAGGAAACTCTGGTGAGTGGGCCACAGCCTCCCACAGCTGCAGAGGGATGTGTCTTGCCTTTTTCTGTGTACCCAGTGCTCTCATTAACTTCAGTGAACCCCAGAGACCCTGACACATGAAGATTTAGAAAGTTGGTGCTAATGTAACCATTCATCTACTGTCTTTTTTCCTTCCAAAGTCAGAGGGGGACTTGGATGTTCAAGAACATCTGTTTATTTCTAAACATCAGGGTATTTATGTTTTCTAATATCTCAGGTTGCTCATTTGTACCCAGCAGGTTCCTAGGAGCTCACTAGATGACCTCTGAGATTTGGATTCTCAGCCTAAAATAAGCAAGATGGGACAACAGCAATTTAAAATTTTTATTTTGTTTAAATAAAGAAAAAAAATCTGTGAGTAGTGATTAAATTAATGAGACTTATCACTAATTATTATTTGCCACATGCTGAATCTAAAATAATTTGAAAATATGACAGAAGTTTACAAACTACCAAAACAAAGCCTCAGGTTTTGTGGTAATTGCCCAGGCATTGTAAATGGGATACACTTTACTTTCAATGCTGCAAAACAAGCATCAGAGTGAAAAACTTTTCTCTTCCTGACAACAAGAAGAATAAGCAAAAAGTTTCAGAACCCTTTTTTTCCCCACTTTTTCCCATTTTAGGACTTAAAATCTATTGCCTGCTTGTATGACCTTTTTGCTCTGCAGTTGGGTAAGACTCTTCCATGAAGTGTAGTGTGATTCCAAGCCTATTTTTGGTCCCACTAATCTTGAAAATGCGGATTCATGACACAGAGCCCAAGCTTGCTTGCCAGATCCATGCTTTTGTTGGCAGTCCAAATTCAGTCCCTCTGAGCCCTGTAGCTAGGCTTCCTTTTAGGCAGGTACCAGTTCAGGCTGTGTAATGTTAGCAGCAAGACTCCCTAATCTGAGAAGCGCTTCGTCGTCTTGATGGATTTTTTTTTTTTTTTTTTTGTGTGTGTGTGTGTGCATGTGTGTTCATATGAAGCACAAGTACAGCATATCTGATTTTATTGTTTTGCCTCTCTTCTTCACCTGCCGGCTCCCCTCCTGCTATGGTTGGGAACCCCTTTATGGCAGCTCCTTTGTCTTTGCAGATGTAGTAGGGTTATACAGTAAGATGAAATGCTTCTGTTGTCAGAGAGCCAGCCCAGCTGGGTAGGATCAGGCATGAAAATGTGCTGCTTATATCATCCTTAGGCTGAAGAATTACAGTCAGGTGTTGCACACCAGTTTTGAATAAATAGGAGTGCATAGTGGGAAAGATCTGTAAAGTATCTGGTATCCATTGCTCTCCTCTGTTTTCTGCCCCTTGTTTTTTTTCCCCCATGTTTCATTCTATTGAGACTGAATCGTAAGCCTGAAGTCTGACCAGATGAAGAGGAGTCCTCACAGAAGTGAGGGGGTTTTCTCTTCTTTCAATACTTTTATTCTCTTTTTTCCTAAGGACTGTGGCCTCAGAAGAGTGGGACTGTGGTAATAAGGCACACAGTCCTTGAGTCTCTGTTGAATCTCTTCTGGGCAAACCAAATACTTGGTCTGGGTGTCAGGAGAAGTGGAGTTATAGTAGGCTCTCAGTGGGAACTTAAAAGACGGCATGAGAAGGAATAGTGTAGGGGAGCAAGGTTTCTGCATATGCTTACTGAAGTTTAATGAAGGTCCAGGGAATCCAAAGAGTTATGAGCCCAAGACTTTTTCAGAAGGATGAAACATTCCTTCTCTGAACAGAAGCTTGAAGATTCACAAGGGGAATGATAGGGGCTGTTCCCACATTTCATTCTTTCAAATTTTTCCAGGACATGAACTACAAATTATGTAGTTTTAAAACAGCAACCAAACCAATATATCTATTGGAGAGATAAGGTTCTGTATACCAAGAGCTTTTTAGAAGACAGGGAACCAATTCAGCCTCCAACATCAAGGAGGCTGAAACTCATCTGTACTCTTAGACATGTTCCCTACATACTCCTAGGTGAAAGTACCATGATAGTGAGTAACATATGATGCCAAGTGGGCCTCCAGCTCTGGCCACTGTGACTTCTTTTGACACCTGGAGAGGTGAGCTGTCTCCTGGATCCTTTGATTTAGGAATGGTATATTCCCTGTGAGGACCAGAGTTCTTAAGGCTTTAGATTAAAAAAAAAAAATCAGGATAGTATTACTGTATATCAGTGATATCAGGATAAGTGTTACTGTGCACTAGGCAAAGCTTGTGATCCTGGCACAGAATCATCCCTGCAGATCCATGGCTTTTTCAACCTCATTGCTAGTCAATAGGCTTGGGAGATCATTGATACTTTTCAAGTCTGGGCCATTAAGGAGGCTTTTTTTACATGTAATACTGTATAGCCACTAAAACTGGGGAGTATATCATGAGTATTGCTGAAAGTAGGGGGTGTTGAGGCTGTTTTACTGCCCCTACTTTCCTGTGGGGTGTGGGCTTTTACCCTGACAACTTAAGTTAAAAACAGTCAGATCCAGCCATATCTTCTGGCAACAGCAGTGGAGATTTTGTGAACCACTAATGCAGTGGAGAGGTACAATTTCTGACAGCGTAACAGAGAATCAAATGTTTAAAGTAGTTTTGGCTATGACTCTTGTATTTTGCATGTTCCTGGGGAAATCTTTTCTTTTAGGTTTGCTTTTTACCTGGGGGATTTTTTTACATGCTTAATTTCTTTTAAAAGAAGTCTGAATGTGTAGGGTCTACTTTGCCTCCTTGCTGTTGGTGCAGTACTGATCCTGAATGCCAAGAGCAAAGACATGAAATATTATATTTGCTAAACAAAACTGACACATTCGTTCTTTCACACAAGGAAGCAGTGGCACTTCCCATGCTCCTGAGAGTTTAAAATGATCCATTTTATTGAGCGATATAATGACAGCACTAGCTGAGCAGAGCAGTAATTATTATCTCTAGGAGACCCTGGAGAACAGTGTTTTAAAAGGAAAAAGAGTGTTTTTCACGTATTTTTAAAATTCTGATATCAGCAGTTCAGGATTTGTCAGGCGTAACTAAAAATAGAAATTGTCTCCAGATGTGTTTCAGGGGACAGATTGTGTGGAGGCCTCTTGGAGTCAATGGGGTGGGATACAGCCCAGGATTTGTCTGTCCATTGGCTGCAGTGCACTGGGAGAGCTGGCACAGCTCAGCATGTGTATGATGAAAATCAAGTAGGAGGGACTGTGTTTAACTTGTATTCAGGCTCTTTGAAGTGGGGCTAGGCAGTGCAGTTAACTCAATTTTTCTCCCTAGTATTTTTGTGAACATAGGTGGTCTGACTGCTGCTTGATCTCAGTTTGTCTGTTTGACAGTGTAAGATGTGAAAGTTGAAGAAAAGTTGAGATGCTGCAAACTTCTTGGAGTGTGTACTGGTTTACATTAGGAGGTATAAAGGTGCGTAAGCTTTGCTTAGAAGGACTAATCTTCAATATTTTGTGATGCTGACAAAGTAAGAAGTGCAGGCAAAATAGTAGCAACCATGAGAGTAGACATGGACATTAATCTCTTTTCTTGTAATTGCAAACAAACAAAATAAAAAATATGAGCCATGATAAGGTCGGAAGGCTTGAGTTCATTCTTTATCTCAAAGGCATTGCTGCATGTCTGAGGTTTTCTTCTTTCTTACTACATGGTGAGCATCCTTACAGAGGGTACTGACTGTGGAACTACAGAGATGGCTGTGCAATCTTTCTTGATGCTGTTGGACCACAAACAGATTTATTACATGAATAAATACTAAATTTGGTATTTTTCTGGGAATACGAAGTCTCTTTAAGACCTTGTGAGAGTAAATGTGACATAATGAGTGAACTTCTACATTATTTTCTCAACAAAAACAACACAAATGCCTAGAAAATTACACTGGTCATATCCTCAGCTTCTGTAATTGGCCTTCTGAACGAGATTTCCTAGAGCTAAACCAGTTCACTGTAAGTCAGTACTTGGCTTGGTATTAGCATGTCCTGTGTTACTCAGACATGCCTTCCTAAATTCAGCCAGTTGGCATTCTGCCCACTGCAGTTATTTTTGCCCTTTGTCCCTAAAGACTTTTCTGAGAGCCAAGGTCCAGGTGTATTCTTGGGTGTCAGTTACATGTCAGATCTTAAGGGCAGCATTAAATTCCAAACAGGAAAAATGGAGTGCTGGCTGCTCCTTTCCCACTGTAGAAAATTCTCCTACTTGATGACACAATTCCTTCATCCCCTAGATTTACACTTCATTAGAAACCCAAACCTACTCCCAGGTTTTCAAGAGCTTGTTAGCTCTCAAAGCACCAAGAGTGCTGCCTAATTTGCAAGTGGGAAGGCTTGGGGAAGGCAGTATGACATGAAGTTTCTTTTATCCAGCTTTTCAGGTTGTCATGGTTTGATACTGGCCAAATGCCAGGTATCCACAAATGTCTTTCACTTACCCTCTCCTGCTACAGTTGGGCAAAGGAGAGGGAAAGAAAATTAACGAAGGGCTCATGAGTTGAAATAAGGACTGGGAGAAAAACACTCTAAGGGGAAAACTGGTTTAAAATTAAAGGTATAAAGTAAATTTATTATTAACAGAGTCAGAGGAGGATAATGAGAGGTAAAATAAGCCTTTAAAACCCCCTTTTTTCCCCTCAGCCCCTCCCTCTTTCCCAGTGACAGTGCAGGGAGACAAGGCATGGTGGTCTTAGTCAGTTTGCCACTTGAGATCTTTTTCTGTTTGCTCAGGGAGAGGAGTCTTTTCTCTGCTGTGCCATGGGGTCCCTCCCAAGGGCAAACAGACTTCCCAAAACTGTTGTGGTGTGGGTCACTCCTCTACAGGCTGCAGTCCTCTAAAGATAGGCTGCTCTAGTTGGGAAGCAAGGGCCCTCTCTCTCTGTCTCTGGAAGGAGGGGCCCTCTTTCTCTTCATTGAGACTAGACCGCAGCTTTCTCTAACATCCACCTGCTCTGGCGTGAACACTTTTTCCACAGGTGTGAATGGATTTTTGCATCCGCCGTGGACTTGCATGCACAAGGGGAGAGTTTGTTTCACCAGAGTCCTCACCACGGCTTGCAGAGGAATCTCGGCTCCAATGCTTAGGCCACCTCCTCCCTCTCTTTCTTTTCCACCGGCCTTGGTGCCGCCATGTTGCTTTCCCTCACATGTCCTCACTTCCTCCTCTTCTCTGACCAGAAAAAACCTGCTGCTTGTACAAACCATTTTCAACAAGTTCCACTAATTCAAAGATTCTTGCAAGATCCCTCAGCACCAAGAAGTTGATATCATCTAGGTTCCTTGTCGGGGAATTGCTTCCCCTGCCAGTCAGGCGGCCTCAACACCATCGCGCGGGCAGTGGTGGCCGCTGTGGTGCTGGCGCTATTTAACGCCTTTCCTCATGCGGGGTGCCGGGAAGGGGAAGCCACCACTCCTGCCCTTTTCACCCGCAGTGCAGCTGGCTAGGGTGGCCAGGCAGGCAAGGCTCGCTGTGGGCCGCACCGAGATGGAGGTGGCCATGGCGGCGCACTGCGGCGCACCATGCCGGGGATGGCCCCCAGTGGTGGCGCTGACACTTTGCCACTCCTTGGGAAAACAATGCCTGCACACTGTTTTGATTTCCTTCTTAAATATGTCATCACAGAGGCGTTACCAACCTCTCTAATTGGGTCAGCAGGATGTCCATCTTCAGAGCCATCAGGGATTGGCTCTGTCAGACATGGTGGAAGCTTCCAGCAGCTTCTCACAGAAGCCACCCCTGTGGCCCCCACACTACCGAAAACCAGTCTGTGTTAAGCCAACACACAAGTGAAGGTAAATAATGTGACCAGGACTTCAGGAGGAGAAAGAAAAAGAAGGGAAAAGAAAGCATTGGCATAGAAATAAAATTTCAGTAAATAGCAGCGGTGCTAATTTCTGGCAAAACAGAGTTAAGTCAGTATGGAAGCAATTAATGCTGTTGTATCTATGAAACAGAAGTAAAGATAGCTGATGCTTCAGGATAGAGTTCTTCATCAATCACTGGTTTATTTTATTAGCATTCATATTGCTGTGTGGTGTGATTACTTCTGCTATCTTGTGACAAGCATAATGAGAAAATGCAGGGCCAAACCCAGACCTGGCACTGGACCCACATACACAGCTCTGAATTTGGAGTCTAATGTAACACATATGAAGGTATAAACCTTTCCTGAAGGAACACAGATTCCACCTTGACCCCTGGCCCTCATTGAGGTTATTGCCTACATTCAGATTTATTGATAAAGCATTGCTGAAACATTGTCTCCTCTTTTAAAAATTGCCCTACAAATGATATGTTGAAAACTCTGAGGTTCCCATATTGTCTGGACTGTTCTTTATTGTGTGAAGTCCCTGGTTTTGCTAACTAAATGACCAAATACTTTGCAGCCAGCTGGTATTGATTTTTTACAGTTGTGTTCATATATCAGATGTAGATATTGTATTCCACTTCCCATTACATCTGAAAGTGCCTGAGTCTGATTGACAATATGGCATTCACATTGAGATGTTTGCTTTGTGAAAACTGGCTGCTGCCCAGCATTATTTTGTATTATTAACTCCTGTACATTGCCCCTGCTGTTTGATCAGCCTGTTCCTCTTTGTTCTAAGCCATATGTGTTTTCAAAACTAATACTTATACACCTTTCAAGGCCTTTGATTGTTGTACAAAAGATGATAAATCTCTAGGGGATCTAACTATATCCTGCAGCATACAACCTAATGAGAAAAATAAGTTCAAAACACCAAAGCATGGTGTTCTGATATTCTATCTCCTAGCTTTCAAATGCAAACAAAAAAAGAAAAGGATCTGCTGTGATGAAGCATTAGCTGCACGAATAGCAAGTCTAACTCCTATATTCCCAATAGACACTGCATTTAACAAGGGCACTTCCATTGCTTCTGGATTTCTCATCAGTTCTTTGTACACTTTCTGTAGGTGGTAAATACTCTGCTCTGTTTGTGAGAGGAGAAAGAATATTTTTGGGGCCTTTTTTGGAGTTTTTTTTTAAGGTTCTCAAATTCTTTTTGACTGCTGTGTCTGTGGAAGAATTAGGGGGAAGGAACTTTTTTTTTTTTTTTTTGAGTTGTAAATAAGTTCTGTATTTGCACAACAGTGAATATACCCCATATTCTTTTGAACCTTGCCATAGATAGGATGTAGGGAATGACTTAAGGGTAGAAAAGGGAGACAATCTGTGTGTGACTTGAAAAATTGCTATTTCCTCCCTTCCCTAAATCTCCAACCTATCTGGAAATGAAGATGGCAGTCTATCTCTGTGCCTTTTACATTTGCACTTGTGCCAGCTGAGTTCCCAAGTTGTAGGTGGCTACCATCTGATGGCTGCAAATACGCAACAGCCTTCTTATGTGAGCCTGGGGAGGAGCCTCAAGTGCAAAGCTACAGCCATAGCAGCAAATGCAAGGACACCACCACCAAAATTCCAGCATCAAGGATAAACCTGTTCTGTCAGTTGCTTGGGAAGACAGAGTAGGTCTAGGAGGATGTATTAAGCTGAGTCTTTCTGTGGCATCAGCAGGAGGCTGCTTTGGCCAAGGAAAAAAGGGTGAAAGCCTTGCTGCTGTTCCGAGTGGAGGTGCTTCATCTCACTGTTCCTCACTGGTTTTTAATCCCCATCCCCAAGACAAAGCACTAAATGATGCCTCTCTTGGGAAGAGGATAGTTGAACAATGATGAGGAAAAATAACTCTGTTCATGTTCAAACTGACTGTAAGAGCTTTCCTTCCCTGAAAAGAGACCAATGTTTCTTTTTGATATTTTTGGGTGATTTTTTTGTTGTTGTTTTGTTAGCTTTTTTAGCCAACTAAACCATTTTTAGTCTGTCATAGATTCTGTTGGGTTTCAGTGCCTTGATATCAAGGCCCGACTAGCCATGATAAATATTCACAGGTTCATGAACACTAGACAGAAGAAGCTCAGCCTTGACTTTTTTTTCTGTAAACGTATGGGATATCAGACTCTCTGTGCAGGTACTACAGCTTTCTTAGAAAATTATGGTATTAAAATTGACCAATAAGATACAATTTTCTTGTCCATTGTGAACCAAGAAAAAGTACCTCTTAATGCAGATCTGGTGAATATGTTAAATCTGATACAAAAGGCTTTCCTGGCACAGGTAAAAAATATTTTGGTGGTGCATTTGTGTGTAAGCTGTTTGAGTAAGATGTTTTTTATTTAGAAACTGCTTCTGCCCAAAGGATTTTGTAACAGCAATAAAGCAATCATGCCCATCCATCTTGAGCCAGAAAATCATATTTAATTTTTGTTGGTGGAAATGCTTTAAACTCCTAGGTTAAAGCAGTTTGATGATCTGAGTGAAGCTCTGAATGAGAAGCAGAGAACCTTGGTTGCTGCTCCTTGGGCAGATGCCAGCTGGGAAATAAATAAATTCTAGGTAGTCTTAGTCTTAACATACTACATGAGTACCTTCTGTCCTTCACTATATTTATCCTCACCTCACCCCTCTGAAAGGATATATCCTCACTTGTGCAGTTGGGGGTTACATTTCAGAAAAGCCAAGTAATACACAGCTGAGTAACAAGTCTCTATGGGAAATGCCAGTTAAACCTGTTTCTTCAGAGCCCTGAGCTACCTCTGCACTCAGACCTGTCCAAATCACTAGAGATCAAAACCCAAAACTGATTAAAAGATAATAGGGTAGTACTTTGCATCTTTGGCATTAAGAAGCTCCTACGATGCCTGGTGGCTGCAAAAATATATCAACTGGGTAGTTATATTACAAAAGAGATTACTCCCTGATTTAAGAAATGTAAGGAATGCCAGATCCCTTTTTCCAGGGCTAGCCATAATCAAATTCCTTTCTTTACTGTTTTTTGTAACCCCACTAATTGAGATCACCCAAAATGTTACCATGAGCTGAAGTCAGTGTCAATTAAAAATCCCATTTATATTCCCTGTGAAAACACATGGCCTTCAAAAGTGTTTGATTTTCATTAGACCTTCTCATCTGTTTGTCATTTAAAGTTCAGGCCATTTTCCATATTTCTATCAAATGCTGCCTCATATGGAAGTCTGGCAAATGAGCTTGCAAAGTAACTTATTTGAAGTTATAAATAATCTAATACTTGCCTAAAGTTGACCCCTCTACACAATAATATACAAATTAATGTCTCAAGCTGAGGGACATACAGTTCTCTAGAGCTGCCTCGTTAGTTAAAGGCAGGGCTGCACTTGTACACTGACAGCATTTGGAGTTATTCCCACTGGTGCAGATCAGGCCTTGAGGTAGGAAGGATTTGGAGGAGGAAGCAGGGCAGAATCCGTAACACCCGCAGCTCTTTTAGGCACAAGAATTGACTCTGCTGTCACTCCCAAGTACCCTCTTGCTTATTTATTTTAAAAAGCCCTGGTGAGTAGGCAAATGTTTTTTTTGCTGTCACATTTGTTCCTTCAATGTCCATTCACATTAAAGTCTGGTCTCTCTTATGTTTCCTGTTATGATGGGGAAGTGTTTGGGAACCTGCTGGGTTTTGGGTGGTTGGAGGATGGACAGGGGCCCTCATAGGGTGACAGGGCCACCTCTGAGACTTCAGAACCATTTTGGAGGGATTCAGCTGTCTGAAGGTGCTATTCATTCAGTGAGTTATCAGGCACAGACAAAGCCTTGTATGCTTTCTCATTTTTTTGAGTGGACAAAATGGATCAGCCTCAGCCATTCTGCATCTCTTTAACAAGGCAATCCATGTCAGATTTATACTTCCCTGCCACTCATCTGGGACTCAGACTTTTGCAATGTGAGGTTCAGCAGCTTATAGCAACAATTTTTGTCTCTTTTTACCCTGCCTGAAAAATGAGGATGGTCCTACACAGCCTGTGCTGGTTTCCTTAGTATCTTATTCCATACTGTATACTTAATTTTGGTGTTAGCAGTTAGCTTTATACTGCTGTGAAGAAGTGCCTTTGAGCCTGGCCTTGGGGTCAGACTCAAACCATCCCAGGCACGTTCTTGGTTCCTTAAGTAGGGCTGGTTTGGTGTTATTCCACCAGTAAACCTGGTAGATGAGAGCCTGGGCTGACTTCTGTGCTCCTGGAGCAGTTCTGCTGAGCCAACTAGCCCAGGTGGCCTGGGCTTAGTTCTGCAAATTTGTTGAAGTTCCTCAGGTGCCCCCATGGTCCCATTCCTCTAGTCTGCCAAGGGACCACAATTCATCAGCAGCATGGGCAGGTGAGCTTGAAATTGGGGTAGAATGTCAAAGCGCTTGTCACTAAGCACTGGACATTAGCTGTAACATAATTGGGTCTCTTTGGATGTCAGGACACTTCCAGAGCTGACCAGCTGAGATACACCAAAGATGTAACAAACAGGAGAGTTTGAGTGGAAGGATGCTGCTCATTTTTCAACAGAGTTGCAAAATCTTGTTTCCGAAATCTTTCCATGTGAATTCTTATCATTGTGACACTACACTTGGTTGAGCTCCTTTTGCTCTTAGGCACCTGTCTCATGCTGATTACATTTTTAACATATTAGTTGAAGGACCTAAACATTTTTGGAGCTTATTGGCACCTGAAATTAAAGTGTATTGTTATATCCTCTCTTAGAAAGAGAGGACTCTCCTAACGTGAAGCTCTTAAGCAGAGTTTTCTTTTTCCTTTTCTTCTAATCAACTTCAGATATAAAGTACTGTCAGTGAATGACCATATCTGCTAATTAAGTTGAGACTTGAATGACCAGGGTAGCACTCCAGTTATCATTATGCTTCCACTTGATGGATTATATTTCAAGTTATTCTAGAGACTTTCCTAATGGCAATCAGGTTAGTGGAACCTTGACCTTACCAATGTGTATCCTTTTGCTTAGCTCAAGTAGGTGCCCACATGGAGTTCAGCAAACCTTTTACTTATTGTTTTTTTGGACTATTTTTTGCACACAGCTAGCACTTAGAGGAGTGGGAGAAACTCCATATCACATAAGGTATAATGCTGAGTCCTGGCTCCCAACAGCAGACACCAATGTTTTATATGCTAAGAGGACCAGAGTCTATTCACATCAAGAAAAATGTCCTCTCCTGTTGTGAGGCTTTTTTTTTTTTTAATACACCTTAAAAGTGAGTAAATTTTCTTAGGTAATATTTTTAGGGGGCAGATCTATGCATGTAATTCAGTATTTCATGTTGTGCATGACAACAATACTAAAAGATTAGTATTCTCTCTAAATTTCTATTCTTTCTATATTCAAAGCTACAGGTAGTCTGCAAACACAGTGTTGTACATTTGGTAAGATTTATGTGAAAATTTTGCACACTTATTCATATCTCCATGTTGGGGTTGAGGAGTTCTTCTTTGGTTTCTTTCTCTTAGAGAATTTTCTCCCATTTTTTGTTGCTAAGAGAGAATAGCGGCCGGGTACTTAGGAGAGACAAAAGAAGTTTTCTTAATTTCAAAGTTATAATAATTTGGAGGGAAGGTGGTTATATTTTCTATTTCAAAGGAGGCTCCTGCTTTCCTTAGCAGACACCTGTCCTTCAAACCAAGACACCCCAAAATACAAAAAGCTGTAATTTGATATTTACAAATGTTACATTTATGTTTTGGTTATTTGTTTCCACATTATTCTCTGAAATAGTTAAGATTAGATGTTATTTGACCTTCCTTAATTTTAGGTGTAATCATAAAACCTCCAAGACTGGAGTTTTACAAAATAGCAACAGATATCACACGTTTTGTAATAATAAACACAAGAATTGACAGCAATTACTTTCTTTAACCCAGTGGGAATAAGTTAAAGCCACACGTTTGTAATATAGCTAAGTCACAAACAGGTAGATGAACAGACAGAGAAGTTGCTCAGCTCTTTGTCAGCCACCTGGTATTCTGGGAATCCTGGCTAATAAACACAGCCACCCCCATCTGTAGATGGGGCGTTATAATTAATTACCCATGACATTGATAAATTTCTTTTACGATCTTCTCTTTATCCAGTGGTACATCTGCATCAAGTCCCCCGTTCACTCTTCCAACATGGAGAGTCTATTTATGGACTTAGATTCATGTCTCATATGAAAAAAGAATGGTTCCCAGGAAAATGTGAGCTCTAGTTCTGCACTTGCACTGGGCTTTGTCAGACATTACATAAGAGCTTTGCTCATACTGGCCTCCTGCTCCTGGCTTTTTAGATCATTCTTTGTATTATGTTTCCAGTGCATGTAGACAATTTAATTTAACATTTTTCTAAATGCCAACATGCAGGAAGGCTGACCTTATAAGATCATAATTAGAATTATTTATATACCGTAGAAATGTAACTGATTTGGAATTACTGGAAAATGTGAGATTTTTTTTTTTTTTTAAGAATTAATTTTGCTGGAATGGAATTAATTAAAGCCTTAGTTATTTTTCAACTTTTGCCTTATATTAACTTTCTCCTACTTGATCATGCCATTGCTTTAACTATATATAAAGTTCCCTTTCACAGCAATGGCTATCCTCTTTATTGCTTTGTTTCAATGGGTTGTTATTCCAAAGCCTCAAAGTTCTAATGAATTTTGTTAACAGGCTTAAAAACTTGTATGAATAATGTCTTCAGATTACTGAAGCTTCTGTAGATTTCCATCCTGATAGCTATGAAATAAACAGAGCCTCCATCCTTGTTGTACTGGACACCATTTATAGTATTAACCACTGCAGCCTGGCCTGCCTGGGAGATAAATGTGATCATTGATGAGCAATTAAAAAACAGTTTTATGGAGATCTGGGCTTTATGTAGCAGGCTATTGGGGCAGAGAAGCAGCCTATTTTCTGAAGGTCAGAATGTGGCATGAGGGGATGAGCTCACACTGGAGAAGGGAACACAGTTTTAATGAATGTGTTTTGGTGGTGTGGGGAAGAGAGGAGGCAAAAGGCTCTTTTTTGGTGATGCAAGTTTGATGACACTTGACCACAGACATTTTGATGCCTGAAAGCTGTTCACAGGCAGTTTTATTTTTATTTGCATATACTTATATATATTAAAAAAAAAAAAAAAAGACTTCTGATTCTGAGTTTCAAGGAAAGGCAACGTTTTGATGCAACACAATATGGTGCATATACTTCTGTGCTTTTATGTGTGTTCCAATATATGCAACAAATATGTGAGACAAACAAAGAAAAACCTCCAGGCTGCTAGTTTGACAGTTTAATTCATTTTAAAGTTGAATAAGTATGGAAATACTAAGACGAAGAACATTGTGAGTGGTCATTTCTGCTCCAGAAATTAAAACCCATTAAAATAGTATCAAAGCTTGCCTTTGCTACTCTGCACAGAGGTGGAAAGGACAGGTTCAGTGCCATGCTCAGGACTGCAGAAGATGAGTAGTGAAATGACATCAGCCTGTCTTAACTTCAGTTTTGGGTCAAGCCTAGCCTCACGTAGGGACCTCCAGAAAGGAAGGAAAATACTGTTAGTGAGACATTTATATATCAAGCAGCATGCATGGTGTAAGCACCTAGAATGGAGATGGAGATAAGGTGCTAAATATTTAAAGATTGGGTGAAATGCTGAAGCACTCTGTATGGTCTCTCCCTTTCAAAAGGCAAGTTATCAGTAGCCTTTACAGCAATAGCAGAGGTTCTCTTTACCCATGTAAATTCCTAACCCTGCTTTTAGTCTTGCCATGGTCTTGGCCTTTGTAAAGTCCCATGACAATAAGATTTTAGTACAATTCTAAGTTCCTCAGAACAATTTGCTCTTTTTCAGGTTTGAATTTTTCAGTTTCTGAATTTTCTCACTTTTGATGTTATAATCTGTCTCCTTAACTGTCGGTTAGAAGGACTGAGACATCAGACTTTTTTCACAACATTAGGCTTTTGTGGTATCTTTCCTGCTGTTTTATGTCTTCTAGCATCACCTTCTGAGGCTTTTTGGGCATCTTTTAGTACTATTACTGGGAGATGGGTGGATGTCTGCATGAATCAATCCAGGCTCTTTTGAGGAGTTATTTTCTGTGATGCAAACCACTGGGTTGTACCTTTTTCTTCCCCACTAAGCTGCTGTACAAGCCTCATGCTTGAAGCTTGAACTCAGCCTTCTGTGTGACCTGGTGGCTTGTCAGACTGGCCAGTTTGGGTATTTAAATCCAAACACCTATCCTACATCTCAGGACTTTTTTAGTGTTTGACAATTCATCTATGAGTGGGCTGGACAAAACCAAAATATTGTGGCAAACTAATTCAGAACAAACTATTTAAATCCACTATGTTCTGTAGCAGGCAGCAATCCTTTGACTTATATGAACAGAAGAAATGGGACAACTGGGCTGGACACAAAGCTTAGAGAGTAGTGCCAGTAAGGAGCCTGACTTCTCTGAAACCAGATCCTGCCCTGACCCAGATTAATTACTCAGGAGTTGCTCCTGCAACCAAATTCCTGCTGTCAGTGTGTCCAGTGCTGCCTGCCAGGCCTGCCAATGAAAATAGAGCAGTTGTAAACCCTGAGAATTATCCCTGTGGCTGGATGTAGTGTCCTATCAAATAATTATCATGTGATAGAGCCCCTAGTGCTTTGCAGCTTCTCTGGTTCACCTGATGAAATATTAATATGCTTTCAAAATTTAGGGTTATTATTCTTGTATGCTATACTTCGGGCATATCTTTCTCTGCAGCCATCATATGCTTTACAGAGCCAAAATACCCTGTTACAGGAGAACTGATCTTTCTGTCTTCCAAGACAGCCTTATAATGAATGCCCTTAGTCCAATCATTATGCTAAATAATCAGCAGTGCCTTAAATACCCTAATATGGGCTGAAGTAAGCGTAATGCAGTATGAAGTACACAGCTTTTCCCAGGAGAATTGTTTCTTTCATCTCCAGCTTAGTAGGTAGAGCTGGGGACCTGCTGGAAGCCTGGCTTGCATGTTAACTTGCCATGAAGAGCACAGAGCTGCCCCATGCTGCGGTGGGGGCTGGCTCCAGGCTGGGAGAATAGAGACATCCTTTGGATAAGCATGGAAACAAGGGGTTAGATTTACTTAAATGATGCAGTTTTGATAGCCAGCAAGGTATATTTTTAAGCCCAGTTCCAGGCTTTTAAAAAAATCTCACATTCTTTTCTTTTCCAAAATTCTCTGAAGCTCCTCAAGAGGAATGAAGCAGGTTTATTTAATTCTATTCTCATGCTTGGGCTTAAGAAGTTCACTTCTGAGTTTTCTTCCCTAACAGGGCAAGAAATGCACATTAAAAATGTTACTTTCTGGTAATCATCCACTTTCAAGAACTTAAAAGGAGAGTGCAGAACAAAACAAAACACAACTGTTAGGAGACCTGCAGTGGAACCTGCAGGCTGGCAATATTTTTATGAATGAATGAGTGAATGAATCCAGGCTTTTCTCAGCATGGAACTTGCTCATGATAGCGATTCCTTGCACATAGGTATTTGGCTGTGCAGGTTTTAGCTCTTGCCAGCTTTTCTGGAAAGCATATTAGCTGCCTTGATGTCTGAAATTCCCTGAGGATTACCCAAAGAGAGCTCTTAAAGTGGCACTGTTTTGCTAATTAGTAAGGCCAACTGTTGTCTGGCTGAATTGTGTGCACTAACAACGGGCTCCCTCTGCCTCCTCTCTCCAGTTTTAATTCTAATGCTAAAAGAGCACGCTGTGATTATGCTGATATTTCTGGCTTTCCTACATAAGGACATATGTGAGGTGTGCTGCATTTTCTAATTGTTTCATTCTAGTCCTGCTCATCCCTGTATATAGGTCTTGTTCTGCTGAAAAGGACAGGTCAGCCTGGTTGGCATTGCCTCAGCAGGCATTTTGGGGATGGATAGCAAAGGACAAACGACAGCTTTAGCAATCATTTAATTGTTGCTGTTTAGCTTGGTTACTGATAAAGCCACTCATGAAATGGTAGCTGAGCACCTCAAGGTCAGAGTTGCAACCTCAGAGCCTTTTTATTGCATGGAGGAGACAACCCTGCTGGTGGAGAATTGAAGTACACAAAGTGTCCAGTGGTTTGCTTGGGGTTAGTATAAAAAGCCCCTAAGGCAGAGAAGACATCGAGCAGCTCTCAGGTGCTGGTTAAGAGCCCATCACTCCGGCTTTTTCCTCCTGGCTGGGAATGTGCCAAAAGGCTTGTCAGTAAAACCATCTTTTCTGAGGGTAGAGGACAAATTTCTCTCTGAGAAACTGTAGCTGTGATTGAACTTCACAGGAGAAAAAACTAGCTCCTCCTCCCAAAATAGAGAAACCATAGAGGTAGAGAAAACCTCTATGGCAGAAATCTGACTGAGACATAGACTTTGTACTTCTCATTATTTTTTTCCTCTTCAGTAAGTGATGAAGTATTTTTTTTGTTTTTTTGCTGCCCCTGCTAGTGGTCCATCATACATTTTTATAAATCACCTTGAGTTCTGGTGATGAAAGTGCACACAAAATTTACAGGATAAGCATTATTGAGAGTACTGTGGGGTTCCTCTCTTGATGCTAAAATTCTGTATATCACCCCTTTTAGGCTGATGTCCATTAATAGTGGTTATCCTGACATGTAATTTATCCTAATCTTTATGGCATTGAGAACCAACAGGGCAACCAAAATTATAGCTTTGGCATTGCAAGTCAGTTCTGTTGTTTTCCTGGCAGTTTAAACCAGATTGTTAGCAAAAGAGCTGCTTGTTACAGGTTTTGTGTGTAAGTTGCATTTTTTATTTCTTAATGTTAGTTACGGACGTAAAAATGAGAAGCCAAAATATAGGTATTAATTTGACTGACAGTAATGGCCCTGGGAGAAGCCATTTAAATGTTATTTACATATTATTTGAAGCTATAATAAGTGATCATGTCAATCCATGGCACCCCATTGTTAGTAAAGGAGTTTGCAACAGTGTAACTCGTAATGGTGTTATGCAAATCAAGCACACTTAAAAAAAACTTTTGTACGAACATTACTGTACAAGCAAGGTATCAAAGTTTTCAACATCAGACAGTCTGTCATTTTAAATTTAAAATGCACAATCTGTATGTGTGATTAATATTTCTGCAAAGCTCTCTAATAAGGACCAGACTCAGCAAATGCTGAATATATAAGTCCCTCCTGATTTAAACAAATGTTTCCGTATATAGGACTTTACTAATGCTACTTTGCTGAACTCAAACCAACTGCTACCCTAGGATGGATAGAAAATGAAAATATATTTTCTCCTCTCTCTGAAGAACTTTTTCCCTTAGAACAGCCTTTGGATGTTGAGATTGGTAAGGCTTGGATGAAAAGGGGGAGAGGGTGTGGTTTAACAAGGAAATGCTGGGAGATTTGAGCATTGGTAACGGTGGCAAATAACATTTTTCTGTAAATAGTCTCTGAGTATGTAGTTCTACAGCAGTAAATACACAGCTGAGTGATTAGCTCAGCTGGCCATATGGTTTTGGAGCAAATGACTGCTCCAAGGCAGGTGCTCAGCTTCCTCACCAAGACACAGAGTGGTGTTGTCTAAGCTCTTTTGTAAATAGACCTGACTACAGACACTACAGGATTATAAGCTCCCTTTCTCTTTGCAGAGCACTCAAAAGCCACCTGGCTGGCCAAAATACTGCTTGAGGAAAATCTAGCTCAGAGCTGTATAATCATAGTTTAAAAGGGTGGATGGGTCCTCTCTCTGAGCATGTGATGAGAATGAGGCCTCCCTAACATTAAGTGCAACTACTGCTACTCTTATGGGTAAATACATCAGTGGTTAGGAAAAAATTAATCTAAGTTGCTGTGCAAGTGTCTCCCTGTAGCCATTGGAACACATGGCTTGTCCAACATGCCCAGTGTGGGGAACGAGATCCCCTTTCTGGAAAATCTGTGTGGCACTAGAGACATCTTGAAGGAAAAGTGAATCTGCTTTTCAGAAATATCCTCCTAAGGTGCAGGGTAAACATTTTCTTGCAGATATTCACATCAGTGTCTGAGCAGCAAAGGGCTGAGTGCCACCAGAGGCTGAGGGGCTATTCCAGCCATTCTCTTCCCTGTGTAGTGGGACCATTAATTGTTTAGTGGGAGCCCACAATACCCTCTTGTAGTGTGTCACTTGAAAAATTACCACAGTCATAAAACTGTCATTTAGGGTTTCCTTTGAGTCTGAGAAAATATTCTCTCTCTGTCTGTCAGGCCTGCTCCAAGTTTGTTTTTTATTCATTTTGTGATTTAGAGTTGCTTGGCAGAGATGTACCCCCCTATTTCTGCCACTGTTTCCCCTTCTTTTTTTATGAGCACATGTGTATGTGACTGATGAAAAAAGCGTAGGGAGTAGCCTTACTGGCCTAGACAACATGTTGTCAGCACCATTTGAAGCCAAACTTGCCTAGATTTTTCTCTTTTTTCGGCTGTGCGGATTCCTAAACCATTGAAGAAAGCAAAGCTAAAAATTTATTTTAACCAAGTGAGGCTGCATTCTTTCCCATCCCATGAGGTTTGGCCAGTCCCTCAGGATAGGTTTACAGAGGGATTCCTGAAACTGGCTGCCAAAAAAGTGGCTTTGGAGTGTCAAGAAAGATCTGGATAAAGCTGCTGTGGTATATCAGCTGCACATTCTGCAGGGCACTGGTGTGATGAGGGGACTGCAGGGTCTGATATGAACACCTTCTGCTGCCTTGCACTGACTCTAAACATTCACTTCCCATGTGAAATTCCTGTGCCTTGGGGAGCCTGCAGTGCCTTCAGGATGTCCTGATGTAACTTCCAGTTGTGTTGATGGTAGAGATCATGCATACTTTGGGGTTTGTGAGTGTTTGACTTTAAAATACACCTGGTTCTATTTTGCTCTCTAATGAAGCTTGACTGCTTAGAAACAAACTGTAACCAAAATGCATTGTGCATAAAAAGACACCACCAAAAATACCACCCAGACTCCAACAAAACCAATCCCAATCTCAACCCCCTTATTGGACACTGCTTTTGAATTTCTTCCTGCCCTTATTAGCTCCATTTGATTTCCAGTCCTGGTCTGCCAAAATATTTGGATTCCCATCAAGGCAGTTTGGAAGAGCATTAATACTCAAATAAATAAATGCAACAGGCAACGAAGCTGCTGTGAACTAATGGCAGGACACTTGAAAGTGCTGTATTTCAGATAATGGTGTCAGTTTCAGAAAGGCATGCAAACTGGTTTAATCAAATGTTATATTTTATGAAATTCCTGACTATTGGGAAAGAGATTGCATAGGAGAATTTAAAAGACTGGGAGTTTCTGGCTTTATTTCTGCATTGCTGATAAGCAGCAATTTTTGCAGAAGGGGGAGAAGTAACCCTCTGCAATAAAACCATTTTCATAATACCATGGGAATGAGTTATTGCTTGAGGTGAGGCACAGTTTCTAATGGCTGCCTAAGCTTTCATCTCCATCTTTCATGGGCTAGTCGGACACTTTTATAGTGCTGACAAAAAAAGAGAGCATTTATGTTGCTTCCATTCTCCATCTGTCAACAGTTAGGTTAAAGTGCCACTACAAGAATACTTTTCATCTGATTTCCATTCCAATGTGGTTAATCAATATACAGTATTTGAGCCATGCCAGCTCTCTAGGTCCTTATTGCATATTTTTTATGCACCATTAATGGTTAGCCAGTAGGAGGCAAAAGTCTGCTGTCTTTTTAATGTGAAGAGGGTGGTATTTACTTTTATTGTGATTTTTTTTTTGGGATGTACCTCCTGTACAGTTTTCTGAGCTATCAAGAGCTGGTTTTCAGTAAATAGTGTGAAAAGTCAAAATATGTTAAGCCTGAGAGGAAGTGGATTTTCATTTGTCTTGTATGAGATACATCCATGAACACCAATAATTGATTAATGGTTTGGGCATCAGGTAGGAACAAAAGGTGAAGCATTATCATAATCCCTGTTTTACTTGCAATTCCTTTCAGCTAATGAATCTAGTTTTATTAGTGGCAGAGACTACAAAAAGGTTATTTAGTGCAGAAATTTGGAGACCTTAGTGAAAAAAAACTTACATTCTCATTCGTGTGTAGTGCATTTGTAAGGTTGGACAGGGTAGATGTGTTGGTAACTAAAGCAGACTATAAGGTGCACAGATTTCCTCTTCCTGTCCTTTGGAAACTCTTGTTTTTTTAGCATCCAGAGAAAGGTAGCTATAAAAGAAAATCGAACTACAAGGGCAACAATTGTTACCTATATTTTTGGCATATGTTTTCTGGGTTTATATATAGATTTATTCTTTTGAATTCTCCTGGTTGGAGGTTTTTTTTTTTTTTTTTAAATCTATTTTTTTGGTTTTTTTTTTTCCCCTGGTTGGTCTTCACCTTTCTTGTAGAATAGCACCCAGACCCAGGTACCCCCAAATCCATCTTCTTCCACTGATGGTGAGAAAAGAAAAGCTATTCCAGACCACCTTAGTATATCTGTTATACAAGGCAATATATGCCAAAAATAACCTCTCTGTGCTGAGAAAAAGGTGGTTGGGGGATGACAAACTTATTTTAAATTAGAGGAAAAAAGAAAGGAAAAAAAAAATAACAAAGAAAGGAACAAAAAAGTTAAGATGCTGAAGAGGGGGAAAACAATCTGTTTTTAACAGGATTTTCTTCCAAGTTCCTCTGTCCCTTGGGTATGCAATATTCGCTTAGACTAAATTTCTTCCAGCTTTCTCTCAGATTTTGAGAGCCTCATTTTTCTCCAGCTAATATAGTGCAGCTCAAATACGATATTTTATGGGTGACTGGCTTCCAGAGGAATGTAGGTGTGAAAGACCACACAACCATGAATCTGAGTTATATGGAGTGATCACTACAGGGGAGACAGTAGGAGTGTTCAGTCCCTTTCTTGTCATAGTCAGAGGAGGCTTTCACACTCTGGGAGGGATTGTAAGGATCCAGCAGAGATATTACTTGATTTTGTTTCAAGTTGTTTTCAGTTCATTGGCTGAGGCTCCTGGCTTCTGGAAACTTTACATTATGTTTTGATGCTGTTGGCCACTGGAGTGGGTATTATCACACTCTCACTCCATGCCTGGCTTGATCTCTGTGATCAGCTTTTTAGCTGTGGTCTCGTGGTCCATGTGTGTGCAGATAGAACGTACTGTGTCTTGGCTTCATATAAACAAAAGGCTTTTTAAAAAATTGTCTCAAAAAAGTGCATTGTGTTGCAGTTCTTGCTGTCAGAGTCTCTGTATAATTAGGACTGTCCAGCTGGTGTATGTGATTCTATTTTTAAATTGTTACACAGCTGAATATATGCCTGAATTTTAACAAAATTAAGAGATCAAATTTAAAATTCCTTGGGCTGTTTTTTATGTCCAGTGTTTTAACTGCCTTTGTCCTCTGATAGAGTGATGCAAAGGATCAAAATATCTTAAAAGTGCATTTGTTTGGGGGTTTAAGATGCTTAAATCGTGCACATATTTATAGGTCTGGACTTAGGACTTTTTCATGCAGCTGGGAGCCTTCTCTTCCCTCATCCAATCTTTCATTGCTCCTGCTAGCCAGTGACCAGAGCGCTATTAAAAACAGGAACCAAAAAAAAAAAAGAATTGTATGCCTGTTTTATTCATATCTACAGCTTTCTGTCTCTATTCTTCAGTCCTCGTATTGTTGTCCACCCTCTGTTACCTCCCACAATGATGATTAATGGAATGCTCTACGTCTTTTTTTGAACTCTTGGTTTTTCCTCTTAGTTCCTGATTATTTTAATTCTGCCAGACCCTTTTTCATATCCTTTCCTCATCTGCCTCTAATCTACAGTATATCATTTCTCCTACTCCAGTCTCTCATTTCCATTCCTGTAACGTTTCATGTCCTTTCTTGGAGCCTGGGCTAAGCACACAGACCAGTTAAAATGAAAATATACTTTCCAGATTTTAGTAGCCTAATTATTTTATTTTAAATGAAGCCGAGACATCAATCAGATTGTTCTCTAAATCCCAGTCACATCAGCAGCTAAATGAAAATATCAGTTATTCTCTGCCATTCCCAACCCACTTGCCTTTAAATGGTATTATCACAGCAAATATTAGGAGTTTAGACATGTCCATAGTCTTTTGTTGAAAAGCTCTTGCAAACAAGGCAAGGGAGATGCATTTGAAATCCTAATATCTTGTGAAATAATATTAACAATGGGTCTGGCACATGTGAGCGTTTAGACAGGAGGCTGTCAGATCCCAGGAGGTTGAAAGTGAGAAATATTTGAAAGACAAAGAGCAAATCATAGAAATGGGAAGTTAAGAAAAATAAATTTTTTCAGGCTAAGTGGTTAAGGCTGCTGGGGCTGGTTCTCACTTCTGACACCAGGTCACTTCTCAGCTCCAGCCTGAGATTTCTGAAGAGCTGCACAGGGCTTGAGCATGAGCAGTAATCAGATCCTGTCCTCCCTGACAGCCTCAGCTTTTGTCAGTCATGAGTGCCCAGCGTTAATAGGGACTTTAATTAGAGCTGTGGATGCTCAGCTCTGCTGAAAACCAGATCCAACTCAAGAAATGTGTGGCCACATTGGAAATATTTTCCTTTCACACCCTCTTATAAGATTCCTCCCCTTCTATCATCTTTGCTGTTAACCACGAGAGATACTGCAGAAACCGAGTTATAGAGCTGAAAGAGCTGTGTTAAGGAGGTGGGCAGTCATCATATGATCTGCTTAGAAACTTCTCTGAGCTTTTGAAGGTCCTGTTTTTACTCACTGAGGAAGCATATAGTGGATGTTAAAATCTCTTTTGATTGCAGGCTTCTCATTGAGGGCAAATCTGTGAGTCCTGCTGACTAGTGGGGAGGGATGCTCTTCCAGAGGCTGATTTGTTGACTTTTAGGGGCATTATGTGGAACAGATTTTTTCTGATAATTTTCACTGTTTCCAAACCCTCTTTTCTGGTCTCTCTGCAGTTTGCAGTAGATTACTTCTCCCACTCTGACCTGTTTTCTCTGTAACTGGGAGAACAGAGGAAGCTGTGTGAAGAATTTAGGCACATTAGTACTACCCTCTATGTAGGGAAAGACAAATTAAATAGGCAAAATGACAGGGGCAGATGCTGCAGAGGATGAAGTAATTTGTGGTCAGTCAGTTACAGAGGTAGGAGTATAATTGTCCCTCCAGGTTTACTACAGGGCACTTTTTTCCCCCCCTCCCCAAGTGGACTCTGCTTTCTCTTCTTATAACTACATATCTTATTGACAGCATGTACTAGAGGCCAGTCTTACATTAGGGATCAATTCAATTTTTTTTCCCTGAGCAACTTGCTGTATTTTAGCTTATGATGGTAATGAAGCAAAAAATCTGGAGTTTTATTACTTCTATTTCCCTTTTAATATATTGCTATTTCTGTCTTTATTTTTTTCCTCTTTTTTTTCTTCCACTAAACTCCAAGGGGATGAAGGTGCATGAGAGATGACTTTAAGAGCTTTATCAAACTTCTGTGTAATAATAATGAGATTTGCAATGGGCTTCTAAAGGACACAGATCAGAACCACTTACCATAATGACACTACAAAGTAATGAAGATTCAAGTGGTTCTTATTAGATATGAAGCTCTTTCAGAGAATCCAAACGTGCCTAATATCCTATTGCTAGAGGAGAGGTGGGCATTGATGCTGTGAAATGTTTATTTCTCTTTTTTGTTTCAAATACAGGCAAATCTGTTTCTATTTGTGGGACTCCATGTGTGCATGCTGCAACTCTCCCTCCCATTACAGCTTTAAATAAAGGTTCTAGTAAATTTCCATTGAAATAAATAGTAACCACATTTAATGACCAGTTTGTTTGAGTGTTAACAGCCTGTAAGCTAACAAACTCATCATTAACTGGTGATAACTTCTCTCAACTTGTTTAAATTATGCCTTAACATCAGCCCTGTTTGTATTAAGATGCCCTTAAAAAATTCTGTCTGATTCTTCCTTTGAATTTTTTTTTTTGAGAATATTTATATCTTTTTGGTCTGTTCTTTGATTGTTCCACTTTCCACTACTAGTATTTTCTCCATATTCATTAAGATAGCAGTTTTATTTTCTTCTGTAGTTTTTCCCAGATTTATCTTAAAATCTCTGCTTGTTCAATGAATTAGGTGACAAACCCCTAGGGACAAATTCAACTATGGAACATAAAACTCACAAATCAATGAAGCTGTGGGCTACATCCTGATTATGTACAGAATTCAAATGAGCTTGGGGAACCCATTTGTGTGCTGTTAGAGGAAGCAGAAATCATGTCCCCAGTCTTGCAAAGATACCAATGCCTTTCTGCAAGTCCAACAGAATGATTTATGCATAGACTTGCATCACATCTGCAGATTTAGGATGTGCTGGAGGCCTAATTTGGCTGTAGCATTTGTTTTATGCCACAACCTGTCTTGGCTTCATCCTGTGGAAGGAGGATGAGAGTCAGTTCAGTTCAAATAAAATCTTAAATTTTGGTCAACACTCAGATTAAAGTTGAAAGCCACTTCATGTGATATATTGTGGGGAAGGAGGAAAGAATATTTCAAAAGCATTTTCTATGTTCATTTTCTCTGAATGATTGCAGACTAAACTGGTAAGTAGTGGTGGGCAGCAGTTCAGGAAATTGTCTGTGTCTCCTTACCTCAGAGTAGGGTTGCCAAAAGCTCTGTGACATCTGGCATATCTACCTGACCTCTTCTTGAAAGATCTCCAGGAGCAGCTGCCCTGCAGCTTTCTGGGGTTTTCTGCCCTTGCACTTTGCTATTATTATTACTGTCAATGCCAGCCTGGAATTTTCTTCCTGCAGTATAAGGTTGTTTCCTGGCTCCAAAGATACAATGAAAAATTATTCCTTCTTTACAGTAACCTGCCTTAGACTTTTCCCATCTCCATTGAGTTTAATGCACTTTAGACTGACTAATCCCAAATGTGTGCCCATCTCTCCAGCTGAATGGCAACTTCTTTAGATTCAGGGTTCAAAACTGGACCCAGTGTGCAGCTATAGATAAGATCTAGCTATAGGTGTAAGATCCCTATGGATATGGAAAGATTGTTTCAGATAGCTTAAAATATATATTTCTGTGTACTTAATCCCAATAGAAAGTATTCCTTTTTTTCCTCAGGAGCATTAGCAGGTCCTCTGGTGCCTCTCTGAAGATGTGCTATCCAACAGTTGGCCACCACTCTTTATTTTTGCATGTAGTTATTCCTGCTTAACTTATGCCTGTCCTATTGATTTTTTTTTTTTTTTTTTTGGCTTGTCAGTATGTCATGTCAAGTTACTATAAGGGGACCCATACTCATGAAATTCCCATTGCAGCCTGGCAGATGCAAAAAATCTGGGTTATTCAGGTATGCACACATAATGTGTGTGCTTCCTATAACAGTCTTTTAAGCAGTTCAGTGTCATTCATTGCAGGTTTTACATCTAAGTTACTGTCTGTCTCAATAGCTAATAAAACAGACTGTAAAGCTTCACATTCTGTTGGCCAAAATAGAGGATACTTCTCTTGTTCTGCTTTATTAAGAAAATAGGATTTGCAATTGAGCAGTCCTTCTAACTGTCTGCATCCAAGTCCCTCACAAATAACTTTTGAACATATTTCTGCACTAATTTGACACAGGGGCACAGCCTTACCAGGATTGAGGCTTCCAGGATTTTGGTGAAAGCCTGAGTGGATGGAGGGAAGGGAAACCCTCCTGACCGAGGTAAAAGCAGCAGCCACATGGCATGCACTGTGTTCTCCCTGCCTGGCAGGCAGGATGCCTCCAGGGAGCCATGGATGTTACTGGGAGTTGAAATGGGGGCTATTTTGGTGGTGAGGGCCCTGGGGTGCAGGGCTGTCATCCACAGGAGACAAAGCAGCAGTGATGCTGAAGGGGCCGTTTGTTTTGTCAGAGGTTGATTTTGCAAAACAAAAATCAAAGCTAGGGTTATTTCTAACACTGGTTTTTGTTCAAGCATTGAATAGATGTTTCAATGCATTAGTGAGTTTTGTGCCATCTTTACAAAGCAGATGTAGGCACTCATGCATCCACTCTAATAGACAGCTAGAAACACCTAATCAAAAATGACCACCTCTAAACTGTTTTGGTTTTTTTTTTTTTTTTTGTTTGTTTGTTTGTTTGTTTGTTTGTTTGTTTTTAATAATAAAAACTTCAGTTCTTATTGGTTTCTCGAGGTCAGGATTGAAGGCACTTGAGACGGTATTTCATGTTCGGGCTCGGGTGTTGATTATTTCTTATCTATGTTACAGTCTCACTACCGTGAGTTCGGCAGCTTTTTCATTAGCAAGGCACAAAATGGCTAACTAACTCTTGTTACAAGGTCTTTTAAAACGAAACTATCCAATTAAGAAAGGACACCTAAATTATTTTCCCTTTTAACCCAATAACAGATCCCTCTAAGCCTGCTAAATGGACTTTTCTGTCCAATCACAAAACATCACCCAAACCCATGAAGAAGGTAAAGAGGGACAACCTACCTCCACCCTCAAACCTCCATCTCGCTTCATATTTATTTCTATATTCTAAAATCCCAAGTTTTCCACTCTGTGGTATTACACACCTGTAATCCCAGTGCTATTAATCAATTTTAAAACCTTGTTCCATGACTTCAGGTCAAATGCAGTGTTCTCTTGTGGGTCTGTGCCTTTAAGCACAGAAAGTTTAAAATTCTCAGCATCCAGGATTCCAACAAGTTCTGTCAGGTCTTTATCAGACCACAATGACTAAAGTGAGCAACTCCTGTGTGGCTTTATATCTGGTCAATTCTAAAACATGGGCCAATGTTAATAGGAGCACATTATTTGAGGAACATTATTTCTGTGTGCTTTAAAATGGTCTCATCCAGCAGTTGAAACAGATGTAATTCAAGTCTCTATATCTTAGGATGTTATCTGATTTTTCCATCTGTGTTCTGTTACTTGCAGTGGGAAGTGCACTGGAAAATTTTAAGCACTTGCATGATTTAGTGCTATGCTTTAGTATTGTCAGTTAAGCTATGTACCATCTAAAGGCCTTCTTCAGCAGTAGAAGAACTTTAACTGTCCAGTCTGGTGGAGATGTCTAGTGAAATTAAACACACTTTAAACAAAGGGCTTATGCTTCTTTACCAAGAGGCAGCAGGTTTACAAATCCTCAGCTTCATCTTTAGATGGAGATGATGCATTTCAGCCATTGGATGACTGCAGGCCCTTTGGGTGCCCTAAAAAAAAATCTCTTGTAAACATTTTCAAGGTCGCCATGACTCTGTGCAATGGAAAGGCTGGAGTTTTGGCTTTAAGCTTTTTGTGGATGTCTTGGATTGGGACAATTTAAAGGAGAACATGCTGGAATGAATCATCTCCTCTAAGGGTTCCACGAATAATAAACAAATGCTAATAGATGAAAGTGAAAAAAACAATGGTTTATTAAGAACAAGAATGCCAACAGGCAGGGGAAAAGAAAAAAGAAAATAACTGCTGGATATTGAACTAGACCTCACCATGCCACTGAAACAAAAGACAGACCCGAAATACCCGAAATACGCGTTCCGATCGGGGCCTGTTGGGACGGCTTCGGGCTTTGCAAGGCGCGGTGACGAGGTGGTGTCAGATCCGCCTGGGGAGGGCAGGAGCCTCACGGAGCAGCTCCAGCAGCAGGTGAAGAGCTTCCCCACGGCAAGGCACAGCCCTTCTGAGCCAGGGGAAAAAAATAAAACCCCACAAAAGAAAACCAAAAAGGAAAGAAAAAGGCCAAGCAGCCAACAATGCAAATACAGTGCTGGGAAAAGCCGTGGAAAAGCTTGGGTGAGGTGCTTTTTAAAATGCCTGTGCAAAGCAGCCCCACCCGCCAAGATCCCTGGCTGCAGGGCCTTGAAGATGCAATAACAATTTTTAGGGCACAGCTGACTATGGGATACAATATTATGAATCACCCCAAGACAGGCAACATTCCATAAAGTAACAATTTCCAAACTGCTACCTCTTCAGGACAGTTAGAAATGTGTGGTCCTGGGATAGATCAAAGGTCCGAGTTCCATTTCTCCAAAAGACCTTGCATATAAAGATGTTATGTGCTATTCTTGTGCACTCAGCCAGGTCAGCTGGAGTTTTCAATTTAATGAAGCTTTTAATCACCCTGTATCCCACAACAATGTAGAATGAGGTGGCTTTGAAAAATTATCTGTGTTAAAAATGCTAAGAAAAAACTTGTTTTTTCACGTTGCACCCGTGAAAATGGAAGGCGTGTCAGAACTGTGTCATTTTATAGATGTCTGTCTTCTTGTTTGGTGTGGGCAGTCACCTGGCTTTAAAAGATGTTGCAAGAAGTTATTTATGTTGTATGGTTCAAAGCAGAAGGACCTTGCAGTCCCACTTCAGCAAGCTATTAGATGATATTGCATTAAGAACATAAGACATCTCACTGGAATATGCTTGTGTCTAGGTGCCTGCTTCCATGCCTTGCTGAATTGAGACCCTGGGACTGGTTTTTGAAACATACACAGGCACCAAAGCAAATCAGGTACAGAGCAGGCAAACATGGAAGTCTAGGTCATGGTATTCCATTGCCTTCTCTGCTGTCTTGCTCCAAGCAGAGAGTTACAGGTATTGCTCAAATATTCAGGGAAAAGATGGCTCTATCTCTGCACTGGAAGAGGAGGTGCTTGATAGTTAAAATCACTAGAGACTCATCCTCTGTTTTGTTTACTGTTGTATTGTTTTCCCCTGGTTGACAGCCCATTAGTGAATGATTCCTTCATAACAAACTGGGATGAAATTGACTTCTCTCATTTTCCTCAGGCATCAGGCGTGGGAAAAGCCAATTCACAGCCCTTGAGCAACTTAGGTGAGAAAGAAAATGGCAAAGAAGTTGCTTGTGGTGTAGCTGGCTGGCAGTAGTGGGATAACTCTGAGCGACAACTTTCTGCAGAGGTTCTGTATTAGCGCTGCCTTGCACTGAGCAGATGTTCTGGCTATTCTGGTCACTCTTCACTTTTATCTGCAAGGTGCATCAATCACTGTAATTTATAATGGGACATGGAGCCAACAACTGAAGGAGAAAAATCAACCCAATCCTAGGAACAATCTTTCTTGATGGATTCTCCCCCTTAAATTGAAACAATTTGCTGGGTAACCCAGCTGGGGTTCATATGCTTTTGATTACTGTGGGCTATTTAGCTTTACAAAATGACATGCTGCTTAATGGTCTTTTAATGGTTATAGGTTTCTCTCTTTTTTTTAATGAGCTTCACCAGTTTGTTACTAATGCCCTGTAGAAATCTGGCAAAATGCCAGATTTTTTTGTTACAAATTTTCTGATTTTCGTGTGGCATAAGTGGAACCTATGCAGCCAGTGGGGATGTCTGTGTTACTAATCGTACTGTAATGCCATTAACGAAAAGGGGAAATAAAGAGCTAATTGAGTATTCTGCAGTCCCAATAATGGCGTATGCAAAGATGGTATCATTAACACTTTGCAGCTGAAGTCTTACAAGAAGTCCAGTCTGTTGTTAAAGCTTGGAAAGATGGAGTTTCTTAAAGCTCATGTGTTCCACTTGGCTACTGCCAGGTTAAAATGTCAAATAAAGGTTACACCACTGTCAAAGCACAGATAAGATCATGCCCTTTTTGATAAGGAACTTTCCTAACATCTTACTAAATACAATTGCCTATGTTTTCAGCAATGACTATAGCTCAGCTTTCAACTGTTCCTTAAGGGGTCTTGTTTATTTTCAGAGAGTGAATATTCAACACTTTGTGTGTTTTTAAGTTGAAGAAGATTCCTGTTCTGCAATCATTACTTGAAACATGAGCTTATAGTAACAGTGGGTCTTGATGGGAAGTCTGGTCATTTCTTTTGATTTATATAATCTTAGAGTGAAAGAAAATTTACTTGTTAAATAGCTGTTACTGTTTTAATTTGGTGGTAACACAAATCTCTTTGTGTTATGTATTTCCTAATAGAGCTGATAATTCTTGATGAACACATAGTTCTACATAAACTCTCTGTTGAGTCTGAACTGTCAAAATGTCTTGGTCATAAGGCCGTTTTTCAGGCACCAGTTTTAGGTGGGCCTTGTGGAGGCTTTGTACTGTGTTTGTCCATGGCATGTGGATATGCCACAGTGTGGATAGGCCAAGTATGTGCCAAGCTTTGCCAAATTCTCTGTGGAGTCCCAGAAGTGCCTGATGTTCAAGAGGAGCCTTCTTGGTGCAGCTCACTGTGCCAGAGAGGGATGTGCCATGAAGCACCACGGTAGTTTCTGAAAGCTAGCCAGGTTTGCTGTAATGTTGCCTTGATGAAGGGGTCAAGAATCATGCAAAGCTTTTACTCCCCTTCCCAGCTCTAAGAGGCTGTGTTGCTCTTCTACTTCCAGTTCAGTAGCTGAGAAATACTGGGCCATCCCTTGTCACCATAGATTGACAATGCTCATGCAATATTGTTGTAATTATACAAACATACAGAGTGAGTATCTGGGCTTTGGTTTCTTTCTGTGAATATTGAGCTCAGGTACTAGCTGAAGTAGAAACAATGGGAAGAGTAGTGCTGTTTCACGTCAGAATAAAATCTACAGGATTTATGCTTAAAGAAAAAAAAAAAAATTGCTGTGTTGTCCTGAATGTGGCTGTTTGTGTTTTGATGAGAATAAGAAACTGCATTTCTCTAATTAAGAAGTGAATGCTCTTATTCAGGAAATGGATGAGAAACTGGAAAACTGACATCCCAGGACAAGTACAAAGGAAGAGTAACAAATATTCAAGATGTTCTTTGGAAAGGAGTAGAAAGTTGTAAAAGGGTGGGCTTTGATACTTCTACTTTGAGCACAGAACATATTGAAAGGTCAGATTCATGACTTTTATGGCAGACAAAACTCAGCTGACCTCAACTGTGCTCCTGTTTGAGCCAGTTTTTCTTCTGGGCCTTACATTGCACTCAGGTCACGTGTGAAGAGACTGTGCTGGCTTGTGCAGCTGGAGCCTAGGCAGGGTTTTCCAGCCTTGATTAACAAAACCAATGTCATGATCTTCTTTTGGGTCTGTCCTCAGGGTTCTGGTCTAGGATGCTTCTGGCAGCATGGCTTGAATCTTTATAGTTAGTTTCTTTGTTTGTAAATTGAAGCAATGCATGAAGTTTTCATCAAAGCACTTATTTAGGGCAATAATGTAACTGTGGAAAGGAGCATCATCAAGGCAAAATGCAGAGGGTCCTGTATAATTGGCCTGAGCTGGTAAATTTGCATAGCCTGGCTGTAAGTGAGCACAAAGATTGCGTCCAGACTGATTTCAGCTCCTGAGTAACAGCCTACAGCATCTCTACTCTCATGGCCTCTCCCCAGAGACTTCATCTATGGACAACCAAGAGCAGACTGTACTTCTGTTTATTCTTTATGAAGTTACAGTTCATTTTCAGATGACATTGCAAAAAACAAAGACAAAAATGTTAACAGAAAGTTGATAAAATACCAACTGAGTTTGCTAGTTAATTGCATGTAGTTGCTGCAAATATTTTGTTCCCTATTTCCTTTTCCTCTGAGATGTCAGAATTTCATAATCAAACAAAGACAAATACTAACATTCTTAGGAATCTCATGAAGTCAGATTACAAAAATCTACAAATACTTATCTGAATTGTCAAATTACATTAGTTTGTGTCCCTTTTATAATCATTCAGATGATTGTTCCTACCAGGAGATGAATTTGGCCAAATAGTCCCAGAAAGAGCAAACCTAAGTGAATATCAAAAGTTGTTCAAAGGGAGAAATCTTCAGATTTTTAATCTGAGTACTTGCATCCAGTTAAAATTGGTCAGACTTCCAATGTCAAACACTTAGAGATGTACTACTAACCAGCTGCAGTCAGGGATCTTGATGGAAACTGTTTGAATGACCAGGATATAAATAATTGTATTCCTGGTGTTTGAATTACCAGGATATAAATAATCGTATTCCTGGTGTTTGAATTACCAAGATATAAATAAATGCAATGTTGAGTGATGCCTCAATGTGTAATCCATCTGTGGACAGATAAAAAAGAGGTGTAAATTCATGGAGTGAAATTGTTAACTACAATTCTTAATTGTTAATTAAGGACAGATAGCAGCTCTAAGATGTATAGGTCTAGAAGCTTGATCTTGGTAAATTTAGCAGCAGTGCTTTAAAACTCTTCTACCAACAGTATCTATGGCACTGGATGGCCCCATCCCTTTCAGAGGGATAAAACTTAATGTTACTTCAGTGGCCCCAGGACTGAAGCGTGTGCAAATGGGTGTTCCTTTTTCTCTCTTTTTTTTTTTTTCCCTCTAGACTATTCTTTAAGGTTTTACATAATTTACATAGAACTAATTTGTTCCACATTTTAATAATTTCCTGTGTAAGGAGAAAGATCATGGGGCTTTCCTGTTGTACTGTGAATGTATCTGCAAATATTATCTCCGTTGTATACACTGCCTGTGCTGGATCTGACCTGTTCAGGCTGGGATTTCTCAAAAGAACTCATTTCTTAGTTCAAGGAGTCTATCAACTTGACAGTATTTGTTCAATTTTTTTAATAGCTTTGATAACCACCATAATATGCTGAGACAATCCTAACATAGGAGGTCAGTCAGGTGTCCTGGATCCTTGTACAAATATGTATTTCTCAAGCAGATGGGGAAATCTTGTAATTAAACTTGCCTGCATTTTATTTACTAATGAACACTTTCCTTTAGCTGTCCTGGTGTTCACCAGAAGTAGTAGAAATCCTCCTGCTAAATAGCAGCAAATTTTGGGTCCAACCCTTATTGAAAGTATCTCAGCTCTCCTGAGCAATCTACCCAATCTTAGTGTCATGGCATTTCTGAATAATCATTCCCATGTTATTCATAGCTCTGCATCTTCAGTTAATTAGCCCCATTACCTTCATGGCAGGGTCTGAATATGTCCTTCTCACCTTATTGCAATGTCTGTGCCAGCTGGAAGACACACATGGCTTCCTTGACAGGGCAGTTTTGGGTAGGAGACCCCCCTCCTGAGCCACTTTGGCCTCTTGCATGAGAGGATGTAGCAGTGGCCAGAGACACAGCATTATTTCAAATCTTGTACAGAATATGGCAGTTTTCCTTATTTTTCAATAATTTGTTGTTCTTTTTCTCTCCTTTTGAAATGGTTGTAATATTCTTAAAAGTTGACATATTTATCACATTTAAAACAAGAATCTCCCATTAGTCACAGATCAGCATAATTTTATGGGCTGTGAACAGAAACGCTTTGTGAGAGCCTGCTCGTGTTTTGCCATGTCTCAGCTCTTATTTGAACAAGAACTGCTTAGTTTTCACACTGTAGGTGTCTTGGCTGCTCCTGAGATGTGGATCCAAGCTCCTGAATGGTGGCTTGGATGGTCCTGGCTGGTAGTGTGGCCTCAGCCAGGTGCCTATCCAGGGTTCCAGTGCTTTATCTGGGAGGTGTTTCACAGCCTGGCTTCAGCTGGTGATCTTGCTGATTCCTGTGGTAGGTGAAAAACCTGCCAGAAGTCTGGCCAAGAGAGCTGATGTTTTGTATTAGGCAGACTTTTTGAAGATTTGCTGAAAAAAAATGTAATACAAAGCTTTTAATGAAAACAGTGATTTTTTGAAGATCATTTTTACTTGCTGGGATTTTTTGCCCCCTCCCTTTAAAGCATTGCACACATCTTTATCTGTCAGGAAAAGAAATAATTTGTCGCTAAATTGTTGCTGTGACTAATACTCTGTGACTAAACATTGTGAGACTTTCAGCTCAGGAAAGTGCTCTAAAAGCCCTAAACTGGGGATCCTCTTTAACAGACAAAAAAGAGGGACAGTGAAGCTCCTTCCTACTTGTCTGGCCATAAGCAGTGTGGGTACCAGTCTGAAGATTTCCAGTGCTTGGTTGAATACTCTCCATCTGGGAAAGGTGCAGGGAAGTAAAGCTGTACTTTGTCACCAATGCTCTAGCTGACAGAAGGCTTCCTAGTGAGTGCTTTGTCAAATACAAAAGGAGATTAATTTCAAGTGGCTTTGGGTTTTGCAGTGAGCACTGCAGTGTCCAGGCTGGTGTCATTCTCCCATAGGAACAAAGCAGTTTGTAGAGTATGATTAATTGTATTTTTCAGTAATCAAAATGCAAACTTGATTCTAGAAATTACTGTTGTGGGGCTTATTTTTGACCAAATAGAAACATAACTGTTATCTCTTCTTGCAAATTGTATTTATAGAAAATGGTTAAACACAAGCTTGAGGCCAGAGCTAGGAGGGGAATCCACCAAGGCACCATTCTTTCTTGCACCCACTTGGGATTTTAGCCCAGGCTGGGATATGTGGGGCAGGCACAGACATCCTGTTTCCAGTTTGGACATGAGAAGCTCATGTTATGTCCTCCCTGCATTGGCTCCATTCTCCTTCAGTTAAAGCTGAGCTCTCGGAGTTCTCAAATGAGAATCACTTGATACTAAATTCTGCCACAGGCACATGACGGGGAGAAAAGGTGTATTAGGCAGTAAATCAATACAGCTGGGCTCTGAACTGGGAAATGCAATGTTTCCTCTGGGGTTGAAATTAAAATTGACTCTCTTGGGTGCTGATGAGCTGAACCTTCAAAGCGTCAAACCTCTGAGCTGTGTTTGTATCATTAGCAGCATTATTCCTTTGACTTTGAAAGAGAGATTTATTTCAATGGTTCACTCCAGCAGTATTTTCTAAATCTTGCCTCGTTATGCAGCTCTAAGGACAGGACACCAGCAATGTTGCAGCTCCCATGCAGGCCAGCAAATGATAAACAAAAGTCTTTTGTGTAATATTAATAAGCTTTCAGCACTTTCCAGCGTGGCCTGTTGTCATCAGAGTAAATCATGTGTATCAAAAGCCCTTATATGTGAAAGTTTGTTTTCATATCTGGCCAGCTTTTCTATTCAAGCCCTTTTATCATCTTGTAATAAAAACATTTGTTTATTTTTTCAATAGCACTTCAGTCATGATGCAGGAACTGTTTCCATGAATAGAACAGCACTTTTCTAAGGAGCTTTCTTTCAAATCATTTCAACTGGCTCCTTCTAGCTGCCAGTGGACTTTGAATCCTGTTTACATTAAAACAATAATAGCAGCTTCATAAATAAATAGGAACACACATGCCTGAAAGCCATTTTGTAATTGAAAAGTTAATGTTTTCTCCTACTCAAACTCTTTTATTTTGTCTAATTCTCTTTGGGTTTAAGTGAAATTTAAAGCTCTCTCTTTATGCTTAATGCACAGATTATATTCTATTGATGTGTCCTACAGTGGAAGTTTTTAATTTAAACAGGTTCTGCTATGTCAATATTTCAGTACCAACAGATATTTGCTAAAACAAACAAACACTTTTCCTTGTCTCAAGATGCAGGGATAACATCCTGCCAGTACCTGTGAGTAAATAAAACCCTGAGACCTAGCAACCTTTTATGTGCTCTTGAGCTACTGCTACTTTTCTGTTTGCTTTCTAGCTTTTCCTGTGGCTGGCTGCAAATGCAAGAGGATGGAATTAAGGAGATGATGGAGAGATTAAAAGTGTTGGGCTGCCTAAGAAGTACTTGTTAGGGGTCTTGTAAATCTCTCCTATCTCAGGTTCAATGTTTGCTTCCGGGTACTGTAGGAAAAATTGTTTTACTTAATTTTGAACCCATTTACATTTATGATTTCTGGCAGCTTCCTTGTAATTTCATGCTTGAAAAGGATGCAAAAGCACCTAAGTGACTCTAGAGTTGAAAAGGGCCTGGGTAAAACAGAAATCAAAGCTTCAATCAAAGCTGAATCCAAAACTCAGCTAGCCCAAAGTCCACTCAGACTCTGAATGGATACTGAGATAACTGGACAGGTAAGAAGCTGCATCTCTGCCCACAGGATGGGCCCACAGATGTGATAAATGACTTGTCCCATCTTAGGCACCCCGGTCTTAGGACTAGTCCCACACTGTCATGTCTCTGTGACATGGTGTCAGCAGAGATGTATGCAGACAGAGAAATCTGCTTGTTGTCAGGTTTTTGGCTCGGGGCTTACCAGCATCTTTGTCTCTGTGTGAAATGCTGTGTTTTCCATTTCTGGAAAAATATGTCCATAATTTGTAGGAAATTTCTGTAATCAAAGGAAATTTGTAGGAAATCTCTGTAATCCTTTAAGTTGCATTTCTTATTATCAAGCTCTGACCTCAGAAACTTGATAAAATACTTTTTGCCTGGACTATTTATATTTTTCCCCCTGCAAGTGCAACAATGGAATCTCAGCTGACCTGACATCGTTCCTGGCATGTCCAAAGGAGCAGAGGGCTAGGAAAATGGCTCAGTAGTTGGTTTAAACCCCCCATGCTTCTCTCGTTAAGAGGGGGCTTTGGAAGCATTTCCACAGCTCTAATTTGATCTCTGGGAAACTGAAAGGTTAATTGCACAATGTACAGGGACAAAATAGATTTCCAAGAACATCTGGCACTATATTATTGAGTCCGAAATGAGATTAAAGTCATTCTTCTGGGACACGAGCCCTTGCCAACCACGATGGGGAAGGTGTACAAACTTTATCTGAGTTTAATGAAGACAGGGTGTGTATATTTATACACACATAAATGCACACATATGTGTTGGCTTTTTTTTTTTTTTTTTTTTTTTTTTTTTTTTTTTTTTTTTTTGTTCCCTTTTGCTTATGGCCCATGGTATCTGTGCTTGGTTTTACAGGATTTTCTCCTCACTAAATTTCCATGAGTGCCAATTAGAGGACATTTTGCTGCCTGCAATAAATTTGTGTTGGAGGATATGTGGTGTTTTCCCCTTCTTAAAAATGAAAAATTGTCAGGCATCTTTCCTCTCTTATCTGCCACCACCCCTCTACTAGCAATAACCTGATACTGCAGAAAGCAAGCATGGGGAGCAAATATCAGGGGACATGGTAATATCTTTTCAAAGCCATCTATGTTAAAGGTCAAGGCAAACATTTGCCATCTCTTAAACACCAAGTTTATCCTGAAGGTATCTGGGTGTGTAATCAGGGACAGAAGAAACACTTGCTTGAAAAATATGAGCTGTGCTTGTGTCCAAGGCAGGTAGGGGAAAGACGTGTCTGAGGGGTGCAGGTGTGGGAGTGAATGGTGAGGAGGTGACTTATTTCTTCTCAGGGCATTTTTCTTTGCCGAGGTCAGCTGTGATCTATGCTCTTTCCCCCAGCTTTTCGAAGGATGAAGGAGGAATCTGCCAGTGGAAGAAATGGTAATGACTAATGATGGCAAGATCAGCTCTTGTACTGGAGAAGTCCTAGTGGAGAGACCCTCTCTAAGCCATATGTTTCCCTGAGTGGATGGCTCAGTATTACTGGCTTATCTGCCTGATATGTGACACTCTGGTATCTTTAATATGTCACAAGTTCTGACAGATTTGGCAGGTCTTTAGCTTGAAGATCAGCTGCATAGCTGGATGGCTGAGTAGACTGTAGAGGGCAGTCTGAGACTGCCAGTGATGGGCTGCTGCAGCTGCTGGAGGTGTGCAGGATTCAGTATCTGCCACCTGTGGGGATAGAGCTCTGGCAGGGGAGGGAGCAAGGAAAAAATGGGGAGCTGGTCTCCTGGATTTACAGTAAATATCTATTTGGCTTCACCTAAAAAAAAAAAAAAAAGTTTTATAGGACTTATTTTTCTTTAACCCCTCCTTTCCCCCATCTTGCTCTGTTTTGGAAGAGCTAATGCTGCTACTGGCTGAACAGCTGTTTTTACCCTGCAGCCACTGTTTGAGCAAAAAAAGAAAGTTGTGTAAATCCTCCTGCTGACAGTTGAAATGACTTTTAGTCTGTTCACAATGGGTTTGACTTCACCACACTGTGAGTGAACGTGACAGTGAGCGGGATGGTGTTGTCCAAACACCATTTTACTACTCGCCAGTGCTGTGAGTTAGACAAGAGAAATCCCAGCACCTGAGGCAGGGTGCTGCCAAAGCAAGCAGGAATGATGGATGTGGTCCCCCTGCAAAGGGGAAACAGTGTGCAAAGCAGAGCAGTGCTGGACCTGGGCAAGCATTCTTTCTTTTATTGCGAGGGGGGTGGCTAAAAAGCAAATTTGTAGCTGGGCAAAACTTTCAGCTTTTTTTCCCCCATGCTTTTAACCATCTGTGAAGTGTGAGAGTTGGGGCCTCACCCTGTGTCCAAAGTGGTGATGTTCAGCCATATTGGTGATTTCAGATGTTTCAAGGTAAGGGCACATGTCAGTGGTGGCTTTGTTAAAGGTGACCACAGGACTGTCTAACAGTGGGGTCACCAGGAGGGGAATAGCTTGGCATAGTTGCTCCTCTCTTGGTGGGTACATCTAAGATGTCTCATACTGTTGGTGAAAAAGGAGCAGGCTCTGGTATAACTCCAGTGTCAAACCAGTCTCACTTTTCTGCATGAAATCCTTTTTAAGAGTGCATCATCTGAATTGATAAGCTGGGGGAAATGATCAGTCCTGTCAGATTCTGAAATTCCTGGCAGTAGAATTTTTAGTTGCTCTGTTTTCTGCATTAATCAGAAGACCAAAAACCTACTAGTAAACACACTGCTACCCAGTTTTCTTCTCAAGATCTGATTCTACCAATTTGATATCTGTAATTGCACTCTAGGTAGTCAGGAGCAGTCATGCAGAGCCTGCCCCTGTAAGCACCTTCATGCATAAGCATATTATACATGTTAGTATTCTCCTGGATTTCATTGAAACAGTTTGTACTTGTAAAAGTTGAGTCTGCAGAATTTGGTCCAGAACTTAATCTGATTTTAAATATCCTCCCTTTCTAATAAGTCTCTGCAAGGCAGAGTTTTTCATGTGGCTGACCTGATTTTTAAACTGCCCCTTTGCTTACAGTATTCTTGGTATTTCTTGCCTGTCATCTGGAGGGCTTAGTTGTTGCCATTATTAATTCAGCTTCACAGAGCTCCCTTGGAGGGGATGAACAGCTTAGAGCCTGTGTAAACTGAGGCAGAACAAAGCCAAGAGGTTGTTTTCCCTTAGGTCTTGTGGCAAATCTCTGGCAGAGCTGGGAATGCAACTCAGCCTTCCTCATCCCCAGCCCTCTTCTGTAACCATGGGCAAGCTGGAGCAAATTAAACCCAGGAAAAAGGGGTACAATTCCTTTAGCAGGCAGGCAGGACTGTGCCCATCACACAAGCTCTGTGTTTGGCCCATTGCCTGCATGCTCCTAGAATAACAGACATATGGAACACGTTGCCAAGTTAGGTCCTTAAGTCAAGCTTTTATAAATGAGTTCAGGAGAAAAGGAGACATATTTTATTTCTACAGAAAGGGGAGGAATTGAAGGAGGTGGTGTCCAGCTAACCCCACAGGGGGGTTTTATTAGGCCAAGTGGCCTTTTCCTTCTCTGTAATACAACCAGTTCATAACTAGGAATTCACTTTGCAAAAAGATAACAAAATACAAGCCTTGCTTCCAAGTATGCATTAACGCTTTCACTTCAGCTGATCAAATTCTAATAGGGGCCTAAGCTGTAGCCCAGCTAGTAGACCAGCTAAGCAAGAGTCTGTGGTACTGCCTGTGATAGAGGAGGGAGGAGAGCTCAATTTTTAGGCTGTAGAGCACATATTCCACACGGACCTCTTTTGCAACAGAGTAGGGGTCCAAGAATCCACTTAAGGCAAAAGAATGCTGCCATGTTAAACCCTTGGCTGTAAGCCTCAGTCAATTGCCAGCATCAACAATCACTTTTCCCATGAAAAAGAATGTTTTCTGCTCTGGCAACATGAACGTTGCCTGCTTTTAAATCAAGGCAGACTGTGCTGATAGAGGACATGGCTTTGCAGTGCCAACCTACACTGCATTAACGTTGCTGTCAACCCTCACCTTCTTCCTGTTTACTTCTGAGCTCTCATGAGGTCTGTCTGTTTCCTTTACCTTGTTTTCCTTTTTTCCCTTCCTTTGGGTGTAGGCTTCTGAAGTATGCCTTTAACCTTGAGCGTTGCTCAGATGTGGCCCATCTCTTTCTGCTTGATGTCATCTTGCTAAATATGAGCCTTGGTGGAAAGGAGAATTTTAAACTAGACTCTCAGTTCAGAAGGCTTTGCAACCCACCTCCAGACCTGTGTATTCTATGTGCTTTTGTAAAGGGACAATGAATGAGAGAGAGAAACATGATGCCTTTCAATAGAAATGGGGTAGATTTGTTGGTTGTTTTTTTTTTTTTTTAATCTAAAAAAAGAGGAAATAATCTAATTTGCATGCATTACTATCTTTTAGAGTCCTCAGAAACATAAAATGCGTAACTGTGTGTTTTATTTCCATGTTTCTTAGTAGAGCTACTGCAGTCCTACATGCTTAGTCAATCCATAGAGGAGCATTAGAGCTAGTCACAGTGTTGTGCCCTTTGCTCCTCACTGGTTTTGGACATTTTCTGTTGTACTTAGTAGGTAGAGGTTCACTGTTCTCACAAAAAAAGCAGCTGTTTTCTCACATAAAAAAGAGTTTTACTACCTGACTTTCTTTGCTGTCCTTTCTGTCGGAAATTAAAACTAAACATGAAACCCACAATTAAGTCATTCATTCATTCAGTAATTCAGTCATTAAGTGTAGTCTACCTATATGACCATAGTGTGCAAGGAACTTCAACAGGTCTTGAATGGAGGATGCTCAAATGAACATCTCACAAGCATCCTGCTGGCTGAGGTGTACTCACACCTCTTCTTTGGGGAACAAACAATGCATTAACCCTAAGAGGGTTTGAAATAGACAAAATGTGATTTCCAGGCACATTTTTTCATGACCAAGAAAGCAGGAAACTGTTTTCCTAATAGCTTCTTCTCCTCTTTCCTGCCTTTGTTTACAGAAGGAGATTCTTCATGGTGAAGACAAGTTGATGATAAGAATCAAGCTGCACTGAGTTTGTTGGCAGAGACATCATTGAACTATTTACTCTATTCATTAATTTAGCAACTGAAAGGTATTTTTTGAATACAGTGAACTGCAGTGGTTTTCATTCATGCTGAGTCAAGTTCTCCCCATAGCAATCTCCATATGCCAACAAGATAAATCCCACCCTATCCCAGGTGGACAATCATTGCTCCATTGGCTGTGTAGCTGGGTACATGTGCACAGGTCTACTGTCTTTCTAGAAAAAAGGAGGGAGTCAGAAACAACTAATTTTTATAAGTTTTTATAAGTTTCTAGACTTGGTGCTTCTCCTTCATGACTGCTAAAACTGAAGCAGTCTTTATTTAGAGTTTATCAAATCCACTTGAGAAGGAGCAAAGATCATCTTTGTCATTATCAGAGCTGCTCAATCAAATTATTTTTATCTAGGAATTTATTTGATTTAATCCCTTCCTATTTCTTAGCTGGTCCTGACAATTTCAAGTGTGTTCCTTGTTTACAAACACTTATCTAATGATTAAGGACATAAATCCAGAGTTGTATTCAAAGTATTTGTACTCTGATGAGCAGCTTCTTTTGATCTGTGTTTGGATTTGTCTAGCTCATGCAGTACTTTGCACCCTGACTGGATGGTCAGAATTAGTTTAGACAGGAAGAATAAACTCAGGCTGTTGATAGTATAAGGACTGGCCCTAGTGAAGAAAATTTTGCAGCTTACTGCATTTATCTAGTTTTAGACAGTCCTTTGAATGAACACTTCCCAGTTGCTGCTGAACAGAGGTTGCATATTTCAATTACCCTGCATCTGTGAATAAAAATACCCTTAGCAATGCATTTTTGTGCTGTTGTCCTCCTTTGGGGAGGTTGTCACATGTATCAACTATGCTTGATTACTTTCTTCTCTGGCCACAGAAAGGTTTGTTTTGGCAATTTGTGAAGATCATTGATTAGTATTGGCTTTAGTGCTGATTGAGGTTGAGATTCCTTCTGCTGTCTCCCTCAGTATTTTATTCTTAATTAATGTTTTGAGTGAGTTCTGAAACCAAAAAATAAGTTCAGGATTAAAGTTGAATATAATCTCTATTACTGCAAAAGTCTACTGTTGTTTGGTAGTTGGATTTTCTGTATTCTGAGGGTACATAGGCTAACACCAGGACTTGGAGAAATAATTATCCCCAGAATGTCCCAGTGACACCATCCATCATTTAAGAATCTGTCTTGAAGAACTTCATGTGACTGATTGCTATTCTGTTGGTATTTATGTATGTTTTGGCCCTTTATATCAGTGGTGACATAAACAAGGTCTCAAACAATGTGTAAGTGACATACAATCCTACTGCTAAAGCTTTTCTCTATTGCTGAATTCTTGCATGCAGTGATCAGTCCTTTCCTTTGTACACGTAACAATTGTCTAACCTAACCTGTAGGTACAGATTCTTAAACAAACATTACAAATATTTCATGCTAATTAAAAGGAAAGATAGCATATGGAATGTAGGATAAGAGCACATGGGGGCAAGGTATCCTACTTAGGCTGAAGACTAAGCTTAGAAGGCACAGTATGAGTGACAGTCTCTGCACCTCCTCAGCTGGTGATTGGATAATGCCACCGAGAACATTTTAAATGAACAAAAGTGCATGTAGTTGCTCTTGGCCTCATTATGAAGTGCTTTTAGAGCAACACAGAGCTGAAAAGGCACTCCCTGCCGCTGCAGTGGAGACATGAAGAAAGCAGCTGCAAGGGTTTGCTTTCACATTTCATACTCATGTGCCTTGAAAACAGGAATGCTGGAAGGGAGCTGGTGTAGGATCACTCACCTACAGGGCACAGACCAAGCCTGCCTTCCTTGCCTGGGCAGGAGTCCCATTGATGGATTTCAGTTTTTCTGTGAAGCTGCAGCCTTTGTTTTCAAAGGGAAGGCTGGCTTTTGAGCACAACTAGAGAGCAATGGCTTGCCAGCTGTGAGCTGGGCCATGACCCTTTGTGTGTGCACTTGCTGCAGTCTTTGTGGTGGGAGTGAGATATTTCACTTGATGGAGGACTGAGCAAACACAGTTTACTCTGGACTGTTTTCACAGGATTCATCCTTTCCCCAGGGCCTGTCTCACTGTTAGTGGAGTGCAGTGGGTGAAGCCATGTGGTCTCTGATCCACAACCAGTTTGTCATGCTCTGTGTCCCTTTAGAAAAGGCAATCTGAAATGTGCCAGCCTCTGAGTACAACTTGGTCCTGGCTTGAAGATCCAGCACTAGCTGTCTTAGGACATGTACCTCTTTCTGTCCTCCAATTAAAAGCCTAGTGGGCAATTTCAGTTAAATGTGGCAGAAAGAAGTTACATTATTCCAACATGTCTTGTAAAAGGCAGCGAGGTAGAGGAGAGAGACCTTATATGTGTCTCCACTGGGGAAAAAGCTGTGATTTCAGCTCACTCTGTGTGAAATCCCAGAGGCTCCTCATGAAAGGACCTTTAATAATACCCCAAACTGGAAGGAACTTTTATAAGAGCATACATATGTCAAAACACAATGGAACCTGACCATGATAAACAAACCCAGAGGAAATCAGATTTCACACATTCTGTTGCTCACAGATATTTATTTATTTATTATTATTATATATTATTTGGAGAATAAAGTAGCTGATGCTAATAGCAGCACTAGTCTAAAAGTGAAATCCATGAGAACCTGTGGAGTTAAATATTTAAAACTATATTGCATCTAGGCTTCCTGGAATTGACTCATTCATAAAATCACAGAACATCCTGAGTTGTAAGGGACCCACAAGGATCATCAAAGGCAGAAGGAAGGCAAAGGAGAATCCTGAAAAACTTCAGTGCTCTGTGTTGAGCACTCCGAAGTTCACCCACCTGCTGCTCAGCTTCAGCTGGATTGAATAGATAGGATGGTGGACTTCCCATGCCAGGTTCTATTAACGCTGGAGAGTTTTCCTTCATATCACTCCCTTGTGCTGAGAGTTTTCTTTCCTGTGCTCCTGCTCACCTAATTAATTTTTATCTGAATCTGATCCGAGCTATCTGAATTTCTGCTTTCACAACTGCTCAGAAAACGTCAGATTTTCCAGTGAAATTTCCTTTTCCTTCTGCATTGGCCAGGGCCAGTAGCACCTTAGAACAGCCTTTTTTAAATGTGTCTGTACTTCTTCTTCTTGGGAAGAAGATTCTTCCAGTGCACAGATAAAACTTGCAGGCATCAATCCTCTCTGGAGTGAGAGAAAAAGGAAAGGGTGAAGACACATGAAGGAAAATAACATGCAAACTGTAAAGTCAGTGAAGAAGGAGGCAAACTCCAGATGGGAGGAGAATGAGGAGATGCCTTAGTCTTGGGCATCTTTACTCTTTTGTAAAGCCATGGTGATGGACTATGATATACTAAAATATCGCCTGTAATTCATGAAAAGCATGAGGGGATAGAGCATTCAAACCATAAATATGAGCAAAGGCACTGGTGCTGAAGCAAACAGATGTTGAAACAGCTGTAATCCCATGAAAGGTTTGAACAGAGAGAGAGAAAAGTGAAGACCCTTTGCCCCCAGGGAAGAAGAACCTCTGTTTCCAGAGATGAAGATGATTTCCGAGATAGATGAAGAGAACCTTTGCTTTTGAACAGCTCATCCTTAAAAGTGTACCCCATTAGCTAATGATTTGAACCCTTGAAAACAGTTGTGGGGAAAGCTGTAATTCGAGGGAAGGGACTTTCACATAGCAACAGACTTTCCTTTCCCTGGCGGCTGATTTGCTGTGACATTAATGCCGTGAGAGAACTGTTTCTTGTGGAGCAGCCTCCATGGCATGGCAGGAGAGACTCCTCTCTCTAAGAGAACTGAAGAAAGACTATTTTGGAGGTATTAAACCGACTGAAAGTCCCACGTTTTGCCTCTTACATTGTCAATGGGAAAGAAAAGAGGAAGTGGGGGGAGGAGAAGTGTTCTGAAGGTTTATTCCGATTTCTTGTTATTTCTGTTTTAGTTCTGTTAATAAAGTCTTCTTTATACCCTTTAAAGCTTTGAGCCTGCTTTACTTTCCTCCTAACCCTTATCCCACAGCAGAAAATGAGTAAATAATTCTGGTGAGTGCTCTGGTGATTGGCCAGCACTAGACCCACCACATTAATTGGTGAGTTGGCTGGGAAACTCAGATTGGTGAACCCAAACCACTGCACTTAATTGGTGTTTCCACCCGGTTTTCTAACTGAAACAGCCACATGAGTCAAAAAAGTTTTAAAGTTATTTTTAAATCTACATGAAGTTCTTTCCAAGTCCAAATCTAGACTTGAATTTTGAAATTTGAAAAATCATTTAAGTCTTGTTCTCCCTCTCATGGGGAAACTTGGAAGGATTTGGAGGCTAAAAGCACAGTCTTGAAGACATTCCTGTGCTCAAATAAGATCCAAATTTTGCTTAGAGAAGATAAAAATTCTAGCTAATAACGTATTGGGATTACAGATTGGGGGTTTTTAGACTAGTGTTTTAGAAAAGCCACAAATATTTGGCTTGTGATTACACACAAATCTGTGAAGATTTTGTAAAAAACTGGTTGCAACTATTAGGTTTTGAAGAAAAGAAAATAAACCCCATTTCCTCCACATCAAGAAATGCAGTACTAATAATAACTTAAGTTCTCAAATGGATATGAAACCATGCAATGGCCCATAGTGTCCCCAATAATGAAGCACATAACAGGAAATAAAATAGTAACAGAAACTCTCTTGAAGGAGTTGGGCCTTTGCTTTTATTCCTTATAGGTTTGTCTAGATGGTCATTAGATATCATCTTTAATAATGAATTGTTGCTGAGTTTGGATCAGGTAGTGCCTTTTTACCAGATTTTTTTTTTTTTTCTCCTTAATACCCTCAATTATGAAAAAGTTCATTAAAACTCTTATTTCATTTGCTGGTTCTTGACTCTCAAGCTACTCTTTTCTAATTGAGCTTTAAAATTTTACTGCTGTTTTTTGCTTGGGTTTTGCTGATTTTGGGGGTGAGGGGAGAGGGTTTTGAGAGGGAGGATGACTTATTGCCAGGTTTGGATTTGCTCTCTTTCCCTTACATTGTGGGTCATTCACAACATGTAGCCAATGTGTCTGCTGTGAGTTGGATACCCTGCCTTGGCACTGTTCATCCCAGAAACCTTTTGGCCAAGATTGGGAAAAATCTTCAGTTTGTTGCAGAAAGCATGTGATGGCTGCAGAGAGATGGCAGCTGCTTCCAAATCAGAACTCGCTACCACTGCAGCCATCAGAGGGGAGAAAAGTGGGATGCTACAGAAGAAACAAACGTTTGCAATTGGATTCATACTGTTAGGATTAATGATAGAAGGTAGAAGAAAACTGGAGTAGCATTCCTAAGCCAGCACATTGGAATGATTAATTGCATTAAGGCACTGAAAAAGAACAACAGCTGCAGTCCATGAAAAGCCAAATTTATCTACATTTCTCCAGCTGATCAGTAAAATCACCAAGACTTCTAGTTTATAATTGCTTTTACATAGAAAACCAGAGCAAGCAGGGAAGAAAAAAAAAGTTCCTGATTTTAGAGATGTCTGTGTTTATTTTGCCAAATTTTTATAGCTTGTAAACCTTCGTGTAACAGAATTCCATATTGCTGCTAGCAATGGGGATTTTCGGTGGATCTTGTTTGGGAATATATATCCCAGGAAGGTGTAGTAAGGACCCCCTTTAAGAAATAACTTTTGCAGTTTGGAAGTTCATATCTAGATGACTTTTCAGGTTTGTGTTTTGAAGACAAGCTGTGCCAGAGTGCCAAGGCTTCTCATAGGGGAAAATAGATTACAATATGGACACGAGTCAAGATACTCACAACAGGCTGTCTGAAGATTTTTTCACATTTTTTTCTGCTTTATTATATCAACATTTAGAAGTCTCTATCCATCCATCATGTCCCAGATCAGACCATGGAAGGGATTGTTATCTCCATGTAACAGCAGGGTGACTGAGATAGGGGGTGATTAAGTTACTTTTCTGAATCATATTTTGGTCAACCATAGCAGTACAAAGATTTGAACCACCTATCCTAGTGGTTCCTGTTCAAGACTGCTTTTTTTCCTCCTTTCAAAACTAACCCTCTCTCTGACCAAATATGATCTAATGTTAAATCAGTCTTTTGCTGTTGATGTCTCCACTGGGATCTGTGATGTCCATGAAGTGCTTTTCCACTATGGTTTACCATACAAGCATTTGCTGCTGTTCTGCAGGAAAAAGGAAGGGGCAGTGGGACACTATTACTAAAGAAATGGACAAGTTCTAAAGATGGGGTATATTAGTTTATGTTAATAGAGACAAAGTTTTCTTATTTGATATTACATCCCAAAGTATCTTCTGGATGTGATTTCAGTATATATCAATATATTTTCTGTATATTTCATATAAATCTTGCTGCTTGGACAGCGGGCAGCTGTAGGGCAGCTACACAAAGCCCCTGTGTTAGGTATGTGGGCAGCATGCCATCTCCTCTTTTTTGGATGGGCTATATGAACCTGATTAGAAAGAAAGGAGGACTTGCTCCTGGTCTTCCCAAGGGAGAGAATGGAAGAAGAGAGTGTGAAAAGGAAAAGCTGGTGATGTATGAGCCCAGGATGAACTCAAAGTAAAAGAAGGAAGTCCAGAATGGGAGCTGTTTTGGAAGGCTCAAGAGGAATGGCATTGGGGTGTCAAAGGGTAAACTGGGAGCCAATGTGAGATGGTTGGATTTGCCTTCGGCAGGTCCCAGAGCCCTGTGTTGCATCCTGTTTGCCACCTACTCCCTTGGGATTCCAGCCCTGCTCCGAGGTCCTTTGCAGGATACAAGTGTCCTGCAAAGCCAGCTGTGTGTCTGATACTGAAAAGGAGTAGAAAAGGATACAGGCTCATTGCAGCTCCAGATGTTAGGATGTGGCTAAATTTTGTAAGGAAACCTGTTGAGGAAGAGGCTCTTCCTGCCTGAGCAGGAGGGAACTGTGGTGGCTGTGTAGCTCTCATTTACCTGCTGACAGCTGTCTGTTCTACTTAGTCCCACTGTGGGATCAGAGCCAAGGGAATGATTGAAACACGTGAACTTGGGTGTCTGGGTCTCTGGCCAGCAGGTGTGTGTGATACGGCATGAATGTATTTCATATATCCTCCAGTCATGTTCATGATTTGACTTTGTTCCCATAGATTTATGAGAATAATTTTATGCTAGATAAGGATATATATTTTTTTTTCATCTTTTTATGGTATGTTTTATTTATGGATGCATGTGTATACATTTCTGAATTTTTCTGTGGTTGACTTATAACATTAACCTTTCCTGAAGTTTCCCAATCTTGTGTTTGATTGCAAGTACTTTAAATAAATGGACTATAAGGAGACAATTTTCCTTCACTTGGAAATTTTTCTATGAAATACATCTGTGGATCACCCAAAATAATAATATTTTTGTAGTGTTTTCTCCAGCTTCTTGCTAGAAAATGCTCTTTTCTCTTATGTTTCCATCCGTTACCAGTCACTTAGCCAGCATCTGGAGCTGGATCAGTGATACATGGCTGTTCTGGCTTTCCAGTGCCAAGGAAGAGGAAGCCACCCAAACCTTGACCCCTCTCCCTGTATGTTCACCCCTTTAATTCCTGTACCAATGCTTTAATTTCCTGACCAGCCCAGTAACACCAAGAACCGAAGAGTGAGTGTTTAACTGGCTTTTGTTTCAGCCTGTACTCTGTTTATTTTGTTTTCTTCTCTTTTGGTTCCATTCTGTACGGGTAACAAAGGGCATATTGATGCAGCAACCAAGCAGATACTCTAAAAGGTTAAAAATGGCCACTTTGGAGTTGCAAAGTCAGTGAGAGTTTCAGCTCTGACTCCAGTGCTATTTAATCAGTGAAACTTTCTGCTGAAGAATGTAATATTCTGTTCTTTTGGACCACATTTACTTAATAGGATCAAAGGGAGGAAATACTTTTTCTCTTCAGAGTAACTGAATTTAAAAAGCACATATTTTGATTAGCCTGTGTTCAACCTTGAGGGCAGATTTTAATCTAGTCTAAATGTGTGTAGCTCCATAAACTTTACTGAAATTGTACTGATTGATAGCAGCCAAAAATCTGCTTTTGTGCTCACGTTGCACCCGCATTTGAATGATTGAGTACTATTTGCAGTAATATTTGTGAAAGACAAAATACTTTGTGTATTCTTTTGTATTATCTGAGATGTATGCCATGGTAGTTTGATTACTTTAGACTTGTAATCAGATATTACAATCATCACAAGATAGCTTTATGTTAAAAATTACTTCTTCCAAGTTGAATTTTTCTTTTTCTTTTCAAGAAAGCGGACATGTCTTCTTTAATGAAAAAGGCTTTTCATCAAATCAGTGGTGAAAAACAAAAAACCCAAATGAAAAATAATTCAACATGTGGGCTGTCACTTTCCCATGGAAAATTAAAAAGGAATAAAAAAAAAGAAAAAAGTGTACTGGAACAAAAAATATTTCCTGACCAGTCCTACTTAGAAATTCTTTTTCTTAACATGTCTGTCAGTGCCATTCCTTCTTTGCAGGAATACTTGAATTTCTTTGTAATGCAGTTTTTATGCAGGTTATAGTAATGATGTTGTGAGAGCCACAGCACTGGCTGATACACCCTGGACACTAAGTTCAAGCAGTGGACATTCACAAAGATACCTTTTTTAGCTGTCCAGAAGAAATTCACAAGGGCAATCCAAATGTAATCAGGATTAACAAATAGTCTGTAGAAACTGGTGATGTTTGAGCTAGCGTGCTCCTCTGGCCAGGGCAGAGCTGTTGTTTCACTCCCTCAGGTTTTGCTGCCTCTGGGAATTAAGGGACTCTCAACCTCTTTATTTACAAAGCAGTCAGGCCAGGATTATTTACATTTACATCCCTCTGGGCACTTTGTGAGACCAAACTGACCTTTTCAGGTTTTTCATAGCATTTTATGTATTGGTACAGGAATACATTTTACTTCAAGATTCCAGAAACCTTACCCTAAATGAATTTCTACCAAACTCTGCTATTTGGGTTATGTTTTCTTAGTGTCTGCATGCTTTTGGTGTTAATGTCTATGCCAGTGTAAAATAACAGGAATTCTTTCTATTTTCATGTTTGCTTCTTCAGGTCATATTTCAATCTTTTAACCTGAAATTCTTAATCTTTTGCTAGAGTGGAGATGCTTTTTGGTATAATTTCCTTTGGATGTTTCAGTGGTTATTGTGGGATAATTGTGTTTTTCTCTGACAGGGACATTGGTAATAAAGTCTGCCTTTACATAATTAGCAAATTTTCTGTGCATTTACAAGTAAATAAGTGGTAAGAAAGTTTGAGGGAAGCTATTATGGGCCCATCTGATCACACTTATTATCTGGTCACTAGGACAGGCAATTGAGTAGTCTGAGGAGTGGCATTTGATGGGGTGATCTTGGCTAAATCCTTCACGTGGATCAATTTGAAGTCAGAAATAATTTCAGTGCTTGTCTCAAAACCTGCCTAAGGAGAATCTTGTATCCTCACAGACACATGTAAATACTTGTTGCACAACTAATGGACTCATTTCCTTAGCTTGGGTGCAGCCTAGTAGTGTCTCAGTAATCCAAGCCTCTCATCTGAGACCAAAGAACCCCAATCAAGTAATAGATGTTTTGGGAGCTCATTGCTGATAAATCTACTAAGTGTGAAAGCTGAGGAAAAAGGAGGATTTATGCTGCATCCTGCTGAACCCTGGTACACCTGTGGCACAGGGACTGAAAATTTTTAGCTTGATGAGAATAGTGAGGATCAATCTGGTCATGCAGGATTGTGTTCATCCTTGGGAGCTGTGGTCTCTACTGTGCACTTGCAATAAGTGATGGAAATATTCTTCTAAATGTTTTGATGTGAAAACTGTTGAATGTATCTAACTCCTATTCAGTGTTACCTCTGTGTGCATCTGTTGAAGAATAAGTTACTCTACTTATTGCTTTTGGGCATGGAGTTTAAAAATTTGGAGCATTAATTTCACAATTCATTTCAGCTGCTATTCTGTCCACAACTCTTTTTATGTTCAGCAAATAATAGCAGGATAAATTTTCCTTAAGCTCCTGCAGAAATCCTGTGAAAAGTCAAATCCTGAGAAAAATCCTACCAAAAGTCAAAGGCTGATTCTCCCAGGCTCCATATTTAATGAGTGGAGAGGTCAGTTCTGAGTATCTAATTTAGGTTTAGGTTTTGTGTTAAGGTGCTTACCTGCTTATTCAGAGATCAGAAATACCTGCTAATTCTCTTAGTCAGAGAGCAGAAAGAATGCCATGTACTTTTCATCTGCAGTTGCCTCCTGCCAGAATAAGTGGCAGGAACTGAACACTTGCAGACAGCTTTTTCTCACCAGCAGGGAGAAACAGCCAACTTAAAACTTAGATTTATTATTTGTTAAAAATTATGCATACAGTGATAGAAAATGAATTCTTATACTACCTAGTCATAGCCATTTGAATGTGTATGTCCAAGGAATAGCTCTAGATCAAGAGAAAGGAAAGTTTTTACTTTATTCTTGAACTTTATGAATGGGATTTTAACAGAGTTGCTTACTGGTTTACCTCTGGTTTTAATAATGAGATGAAGTCTTCACTCCATTGATGTCAGTGCTTGTTTAACTTAAGCAGGAACAAGATTTTACTTCCAGTGTTTTCAGACATAAGAAGTTATATCAAAATTAGATACATTTCACAAATTCCAACCTAGACTCTTACCAAGCTAAAGTTATTATAATTCACAGGGATTCTTGGGGATCTCTTCCCTGGCTGGCTGTTTTGGCTGAAACACTTTAGAGAGCAGCATAGTAATATTAATAGTAATATTACCCTCTGTCTTGCCCATCTTCCTTATTGGATCTTTAATATCCCATTAGCTAAATTAGTGGTCTAGCTACATGACAATATCTAAGGAGTGGCAGCTTGTAGAGATCTTCTACAGTGCTGTGTGCCATTACTTTACCTGAAATGAGATTGAATTTAGTGTTGTTATTGACTAGTCTTACAGATTTTTAAAAAAGCAATCATAGCCAGAAGTTACACCCTGAAATAACCCGGCTGTGTGTCATTCCTCATTTAGAGCCAAAATATTCCTGGTCTAACTCCAGTCAGGTCAATAGAATGAGTGACTTTTTTCCCAGTAAGTGAAATTAATTCAGGCCTGTGATGGAGTAGCAGAAAGATGAAAGGTGGTTACCTTTCCTGTAGGAATTTAGTAGCCATTGCTCGTCAGCCTCACTGGACTTCTGCACCTACTGACTCACCACTGCTTAGGCTGAATAAGAAACTAAGAGTGTGAAAACATGCTATTTTCACTTAAATGCCTGCAGTTGTGAATCTGGAATCCACACAGTTCCTCCAGTTTTTCTGTTTTCAATTTGGATTCTTCTCCATAAAGGTAAAGCAATAACCTGATTTCAAGTAGTATGAACTGTATAAAATTAAATCTTTGACATCCACTTTGAATACTGATATCCTTTTGCTATCTCATGTGGAAGGTGAAGGGAAATTAAAGGAGTAAACATTTATTTGAAATCAGATCTGCCCTTCTGCCAACCCCTCACCCCCACAAATATGTAACAACTAATTTCCAGGCCAGGAGTGCTTAATGTTACTCCAACCCTTTTGGCCCTGGGGAAAAAAAAGTCTGTGGGTGGTGATGGAGGGAGAAAGACTTTTATTTGTCAACCTGGACTGAAAAGTGAGTATTCAATATTGCCCTCAGTAATGCACAGCTTCTCCTGCCTATGTAGTCTCTGCCACTAGAACACTGCGTCAAGGCTCTCCCCTAGAACACTGTGTCAAGGCATCTAGTCTAACAAGTGGAAATCCCAATAGTCAGCTTTATCTCTTTTGTTTTTACTTATATACTGCTATAAACTGCCAGTTCCTGCAAGCACTTCTGTCCTGGGAAAATGTGCTTGTGATGCAGATTGCTTTGATTCTCAGAAGGGTTCTGCAGACTCTGAGTCTGCCCCTGCAGGGAATTCTATTTTGCATCTCTCTCTGCTGTGTGCCCAGCTCTCTTCTGATCTGGATTGTTTTATTAATTAAGATTTTTGAGTAGAATATCAGAGGTGAGCAGGTATCTGCTAGTTTACAAGGGTGTAGCATCAGAGGAAATCTAGCTCTCCAGAAGAGAAATAAAAGTATTTCTAAGTGGACACAGATACCTGTGAGGTATCTACATTACAGATGTGAGAAAACTGTATGGATCAATGGCAAATTATATGGTAAATTATTTCAGATTTCTGGAGTGTTGATGACAATTGAGATCTATAGATCCCCTGTGGTACTTTTGTATAGCACACCTAAATTCTGTTAAACCTGACCTATTTCAACAGGTTGAATTTAGCATCTAGCTGAATGAAAAGAACATGTGAAATCAACAGAACAGGTTTTGTTTGGGAAAGCCCTTGGTGATGTGTTTTAAGTACACTTGAGGTGAACAATGTTGAATAAGTATGGTGTATTTAGGGCCAGAATCGCTGAGGATTTTATGGAACAAAACAGCAAGAAGCTTTGTCATTCCAAGCTGTAAATGATGCCTAGCTGAGCCCATAAAACACACATCAAAGGTGTACATATGGGTTACATTTTAATATTCTTTCAATATTAAAGACCTGTTACTAATTTTAAACTGCATTGGTAAAAACTAATTTTTTTCTTTTTCTTTTTGTCTTTTCTTCTATATTGCTAAATGATGTAAATCACTCATGTCAATTTTATGCTGATTTATGCCAGCTGAAGATCTGACTGTGAGAGATATTTCCCCTCTGCATAATCATCCCAAATAGGGAAGGGAAAAGAAGAGGAAGGAGTGGTGTCATCTGGATATGTGAATAGTTTGGCTGTAATACAATCCTGAAAAAGGCTCTGATATAAAGATGGAAATATGAGGATTATCGTAGAAACTCTTTAAATAATCCTATAAATAGCAGAGGAAATTCTGGCTAGGAGTTGTCTATTGAAACCATTTTGAAATGAGATGGCTGACAGGAAGAGAATTTAAAGCCAGAAACCACAAGGCAGATCCTCACCTGGTGTAAATCAGCAAAACTACATTAATTTCAGAGGCATTGACTTGAAAAGAACTGTGATGATCTCCAGCAGCTGAGGATCTATAACCATAGGTACTGGGTGCCAAATGCTCTCACTCACACCAACATAAATCTGGAGCACCTCAACGGACTTGGTGGCGTTATTTTGGATTAACGCTACGCACGTGAGTGTAGGACGCCGTCATTTGTGTTTGGAGAGTGAAGACAATTGATTCATAGGATGTGAAATGTGTCTTTTTTGGATCAAGGAATACATATACTTGAGAGATTGTTTTGGTCTGCTATTGCAGATGTAGGCTGTTTAACAAGCAGGAATTGCCTTGTTCACCGTGCTGCTACGGAAAGGTGTTGACTCCATACAAGCACTCATGATACTCTTGGGTCCCCTAGCTAGCACACCAATAAATAACCTCATAAATTCTCTAGCATTTCACAATATATTTTCCCTGCATGTACTGATAATGGCAGCAGTACATGCCCATTGTAGCTGACTGAGGCACTTCAGTGTTACACCAGCATCACTAAGGGAAGAATTTGTTCCCGTGCAGTAAAGAAAAGAGAGTCAGAAACGGGGCTCTCTTAAGTATGTCTGTTCATATGTATGTAGTAATGTCAGTCCAAATTCAACACATGAAAATGCTGACACCTGGAGAAGTCTTGGCTTTTCATTCAAAACCATTGCTAAAGGACCAAGATTTTTAGAGTATTCTTTGATTTATAAAAATACATTTATAAACACGTGTAAGGGCCTCTGTTTTCCAGTATCTTTTGGTAATTACCTACTGTGTATTTAGGGGCTAGATCAGACCCTAGAAAATGTAATCAGTAAAATACTTCAAAAAAGGTCACATAAATTAGGTCCTGTGTGGCTGCTTTCCCATCTACAGCCAGGGACGGTGTGTGTAGCAGGAAAGGACCTTCTTCATCTGCAATTGCCTTGGCAGAAGGAGGAGAACACATGGCTGTGTCCTTTCAGTCAGCAATGCCTAATGACTCTTTTATTAACATTGCTGCATTAATATCTCCAGTGAGATCATAAACATGAAACTGTTTTCAAACCACAGATAGTTATACTCTGCCTTTAACAGTCCTACTCTGCCTCTTTTTAAAATGCCATGTTTTTTAGCTGGTTACATGTCATAACTGTTTTTTAAGGCTAGAGTAGAGTTTACACCAGCTGCTTTCATCACTGTGCTCTAAATAGTATCTAAACCAAAGGGTGCTGGTCCAGAGCTACACGGACACATGAGAAGAACAGAAAGACAAACATTTCATATTGCATCCAGAACATTTCCTGTAATTACTCTGTTTCCTGCTCTAATTCCTACAGAACTTCTTTACCCTCCACTGTCTTTGGCCTCCTGTTTATTGCATTAACCTTTACTCAGTGTCCCTGAGCATCATCCGTTCCAGGTGGGGCACTGAATCCTACATCCCACTGTGCCTACCCCACCTTCTGTGAATGGCACTGACTTTGACAATGACATAGGCAGCTCAGCTGCTGTTTCTTACAGGCAGTAGAAAAACATAGCATTAAACAAAATAACAATAACAACAACAACAACAACAACAACACAACAACAACAACAACAACAACAACAACAACAACAACAACAATAATAATAATAATAATAATAATAATAATAATAATAATCTCTTCTGGACTTAATTTAGCTGCTTCTGTTGGAAGGTTTATATCCCAAAAGCATAATGGAAGAGTCATGTTTCTGTAACTGGATTTTTTTACTGAGTTTGATTGATCTGATGGTGAATCTCACATGAGATTGCCACTTCTGTTTTCCGCAGGCCTCTAAAACTGTTTTTGTGTCTTCTATGTTTTCCACTTTTGTTTCTTAATTGCTGTTGTCCTGCAAGGAATTATGGACTGGATCACTGGAGGCAGGGAAATTATTTTTATCAGCAGAGCTACCAAAGTAGGGTTGAGGTTATCAGCATTATTTACCACTGTAGCAGCTGTACCTTTTGATAACTCTTAATCATGACATGGCATTGGCTGGGTTTTTGGTACAGGACTGGATGTACAAGTGTTGCACATATGCACAAAGACATATCTTCAGAGTTGTCATGGTTTGGATTTGAAATTCCCAATATAATTATGATAAAAGTAACCAAATAAGGAGGGTGTGGAGAGGGATGAAGGGCAATTATCTGGTAAACAAGGCCTTGTGGTAGGGCAGGGGAGAGCTAGTTTATTTTCTCGCTCTGTCTCAGACATTTCCTTTGGCAGACTCCTTTGAGAGGGATTGAAAAAGAACAACTTGCTCACTATTGTCCAGTGGAGGACAAGGATGCCCTTGATCTCTGCTACTTTTTTTGTGCATGTGTGTTGTGGGGGACTGGGCCCTGCAGTCACTCTGTTGGATTTCTCCAGTCAAGCCTTTCTCAGTTCCAGTGAGAAGCTCTGCTCTTGTTGGAAGTTGGTGGGAAAAAAAAACCCTGTTTAACTCCTGGTTTTGCCTTTGAAAACATCTCCTGCTCTTTTCCTCTGTTGTCCAAGTACAAAAGTGAGATTTCCTGCAGTGAATCTAAATGCTGAAATAGAATAGCCTGGAGGCTATATAAGCAGAGTGCACAGTCATGTTCCATGTTTGTACATACATATTTTTTTAGATTTGTGTTTATTTGCAGTGGTGATGCTGCTGTCCTTGGTCTCTAGCTGGATTTGACCTTTTCTTCAATTCTGGGTGGGAGTAATTGCTCCAGTTTTAGCTATTTAGAAGCTGTCTAAGCAATTTGGTTTTACTCTCTCTATCCAGTACAAAGAGCAGCAGCAATTCCAAAAGAGAATTAATCCCATTCAAAGATAAGTATTTATGGTATGAAGGTTTTGGGAGTAGTTTTTATGGAAGACAATTTTTTTTATTGAATAGTGAATTAGATGTAGGAAGAAAATGAAAGTGTTTGGCACATCTGGAGTGCAAGACTTTAATCCTTAAAATTGGCAAACCTCCTCTTAAGAGCACCATCAGTCCTTCTGCAGACACAGGAAAATATTTGGCACAGAAGATCTGATTTTAAACCAAAGAAACAGTGATATTAGAATTTATACTAGGATTTTATTTGATTTTATTCATTCTATTAATTTCAATTAACTTTAAAAAAATTTTAAGATCAAAATATAGCTATATTAAATTATTTTTCCTGCAATCAAACATCTGAATAACCTGATGAATTATCATGGTACAGCAGTTTTAGTGACTCTTTCAGCATTTTGAAGGTGAAATGACTGCATTTCACATGACTGCCTATCACAGACATGTAGTTTGATACTTCAGTTGATAGAGGTGCAGCAAAAAAAAAAAAAAAAAAAAAACCAAACAAAACCAAACATCCCAGAGGTATTCACAGATATATGTAGCTCTCATTAAAGACATCATTATTGTCTCCCATACTGTTGATTTTCTTAAATAGAAAAGGACTCCCATGTTTTTGAGTGCATTCAGCATCAGACTAACTCTCAGAATAATTTAATGAGTGCTTCATACTGTGACTATTTGCATACCTCCATTTCTTGTTTTCAGTGTACAGAACTCCATTTATATTTGTTGGTATGGGCTGGAAGGGGTCTGACTTCAGGGAGTTCAGGTGGGGTCTAAGGAAAAGCAGTTTAAGAGTGAAAGAAATAAGTAAGGGTAAACTTAAATATTATGGATAAAATGATGGAATACAGAATCATCTGTTGTAGGAATTAAAATCTTCTTTCAGATTCTCCTTTTTTCTTTCACAAGGTGTCGTGGTTAAGCACTGGCCAAATTCCAGGCACCCCTGAAAATCACTCACTCACCCTCCCCTGCCACAGCTGGGCAGAGGAGAGAAAATTTAACAAAAGGGTTCATGAATTGAGTTAGAACCTGGAGAAAACACTCCAAGGGCAAAACAGGATCAGCTTGGAGGTACAAAGTGAGTTTATTACTAACAGAATCAGAGGAGGATAATGAGAAGTAAAATAAGCCCTTAAAAACAACTTTTCTTCCCCCAACCCCTCTCCCCTTCCCCACAACAGCACAGGGAGACAGGGCATGGGGGTTTTGGTCAGTTCATCACCAAGATCTTCTTCTGATGCTCCAGAAGAGGAGTCCTTCCCCTGTGAGGCCATGGAGTCCCTCCCATGGGAGACAGTTCTCTGTGAACTTCTCCAGCATGGTTCCAACCTCACGAGCAGCAGTCCTCCCAAAACTGCTGCAACGTGAGTCCCTCCCATGGGCACAGTCCTCCCAAAAGTGCTGCAGCATTGTGCTGCAGGTGTGGCTTCTGTAGAAGCTGCTGGAAGCGTCCTCCATGTCTGGAAGAGCCAATGCTACCTGGCTCCAGGATGGATCCACTGCTGGGCAAGGCTGGGCCGATCCAGAACGGTGGTTGTGTTCCTGTGATAACATACTTAAGAAGAAAAAGTTATTGCACAGATGTAATTATGGCCAGAGAAGAGTGACATGAGAACATGTGAGAAGAACAGCTCTGTAGACACTCAGGTCAGTGGAGAAGGAGGGGCAGCAGGTGCTCCAGGCACCAGAGCTGGGATTTCCCTGCAGCCTGCAGTGACGATCATGGTGAAGCAGCTGTGCCTCTGCAGGTCATGGAGATCTGTGGGGATGCAGAGATCCATCCACAGGCCGTGGAGGAACCCATGCTGGAGCAGGGAAGGTCTACTCTCCCTGAGCAGCACCAGGAGCAGCAGTGTGATGAACTGACCATAATCCCATTCCCATCTTTCTGCACTGCTGGGTATAGAGGTAGAGCTGGGAAGGAGTAGGGGAAAGGAAGGCATTTTTAAGGTCTTGTTTTACTTCTCATTATCCTGCTCTGATTTTGTTAGTCATAAATTCAATGACTGTCTCTAATTCGAGTCCGTTTTGCTGTGGCTGTATCTGGTGATCTGTGGAGGGTTTAGGTTTCTTAGTGAATTTTTTCCCATTGATGCCAGGGTAGGAAGGAGGTCACTTTCCAGGTGATTAAACAGCAGCTAAGACACTCAGAAAGTCGGCTAATAGCTCTGGCATCCCAATGAAGTTTTGGGATTTGGGCCTGTTATAAATGAATCAGTCAATTTAATAATTAAAGGAATTTATTAAATTAAATCAAAGTAAAATTGGAAAAGCCACAAGCAAATCAGCACCGAGCCAGGCTGGGTGAACTGGGTCTGGACAATGCAGCTCTGTACCCTGGCAGTTCATGGGGTACTGATTTCACAGGGTCTTTTTTATACTGTTTCCAGACTTAGAGGGATTTTGGGGGGGTCCTCCTGTTTCCTTTTGTCCTTTTTTTTGGTGGTGCTTCCAAAAAGAGGTTTTCCTGGAATACTCTGCTGAAATCCTGTTAAATGGTAATCCCCTCGAATATCTTGTTCTGGCGACAAATATGCATGTTATCATTCAAGGCATATCTTCTAGACAGAATAATCCTTCAGAATAACCATCTTTTGAGACAGGAATTCATCCTGTGTATATCTCTCTTTCCCATCACTTGGTTCCATTAAAAAGGATACTGTATTTTTTAGTCCTGAGCATGAATTTATTCTAAATCATATATTACAGGACTCTTGCCTGTGGGGTGGCTCTCCCGCTGGGGTTTTCTTTGGGAATTGCAGCGTAATGCCCTGAGGGGTGTTGGGGCTAGCCCGAGACTTGCCTGGGCAATGGGGACTGACCTCTTTGCTTTTCCCCTCCGGGATCGAAGCGAGGGGTGAGTGTATCACGGATGTGTGCCTGTTCCTGGGATGATGCTGCGCTGCACTTGCTACCCAGCTCTGCCAGCTTTCACCCCTCTGCCCCCTGCTCCCGAGGGTGTGTGCTGCCCCAGGACAGTGCCAGCTGTGACTAGCTGCTGCTGCTGCTGCTGCTACAGGCACCAACTGCTGCCCTTGAGTATTACAAAAGGAGCAATCTCCTCACCCGAGCCCCCACCACCACACAAGGAACTTTCTGGGCTCCTGTGGTGTCGATTTCTCAGGGTTCTGAGGGTCAGGGTGACCCTGAGTTTGTAAAGAGTCTTTGCTTCCCTAGCCCGACGCAGCCAAAGAATGCGTCTGATTGCGTTTTCAAGGTTGTTTATTTATTCTTATCTAAACATTCTTTCTCTGACCTGCCGAGCTCTGTCCAGAAAGGAGGCCATGGCAGTCTGCTGTAGAGCCTCGGGCAGCTCCCACCTTATATACTCAAAATGACGTGTTCTGTGTTTACAATTTATTACCAATTCCTATCACCTATGTTAGACTGTGAATCTCTACCTTGAACCAATAGAAAAGTGTCACCATCACACCAAGACATGGAGGACAAGATGAAGGAGAAGAAGGCTAGGACAGGCCAAAATTCCTCCATCTTGTACCCCCTTGAATCCCATTCTAAAAATCCCAAATTTCTACTTTTCCACCCTGTGTTAATTCAAATATCACACTATTCAAACCCTTGTGGCTTGTAATTCCTCATACAAAATTGACAGCTTTTCCAGAGGCTAAAATCAAAGCCACAGATGTTTTTGACTTCTTGCCAAGGTCCCTGAGCCTCCTGCCAGGGTCTCAAGACAGTCAGGGCAGCCAGAGGGATGTCCTGGACTCTGACACTGTGGGAGCACCCCTGAGGCTGCAGGGGAGTCACTGCAACCCCTCTGCCCTGCCTGAGCCTCCAGTGCTTCTCGCTGGCTGTGGTCAGAACTACACAGAAAGGGGAAATTGCTTCATGGGTGGGGAACTTCTGGTATGGTTTTGTTGTTGTTTGTCTGTCTTGCAACACATATATATATTCTAGTAAAGAGCTGTTATTCCTTTTCCCATAATTTTTGCCTGGAAGAGCCATAATTTACATACAATAATTTGGGGGCAGGGGTTGTCTTCCCATTCCAGGAAGGTTCCCGCCTTGCTCAGCAGACATTTGTCTTTTAAACCAAGACAGTGAGTGGTCTCTCTCTGTCCTTATCCTAATGCATGAAATCTTTGTTATATTTTCTTGCCCCTGTCCAGCTGTGGAGGGGAGTGAGGGAGCAGCTTTAGTGGGTGTCTGGCATCCAGCTGGGGTTAACCCACCACTGATGCCTTAGGATTTTAGCTTTTATATTTTTCATTTATTGGTAATCCTGCAATGCTTTAGTGTATAACTCCAAACTCCATACAGAGTGTTAGCTACTGCTTTTCCATTTTGGTCAGACACAACAATTCCTCTCTAGACCTGGGAATCAAGGACACCTCACTGTCTCAGGCCCAGAGAAATGTAAACAAAAGTGAATTGGGGTGTCACTGTAGATCCCCAGCCAAGTAATAATTAGCATCGACTCCATGATTGCAGAAGGCTGGTTAATTGTTTTATTATATCATCTTATACTATATTATACATATAGTTATTAAAAAACTCAGTAACCCTTACAGCCAGTCCAATAAAACTTTGACCTAATTAGTCAATCAATCCAAACACCATCCAGTGTCCAATTAAGAAACCACCCTTTGGTAAACAAATCTCCATGACACATTCCACATGTGCACAAAGCAGGTGCAGCAAGTGGAGGTAAGAATTCTTTCTCATTCTTTCTCTGATCTTCTCACAGCCTTCCCCAGGGAAATGCCTGGGAAAGTCTGTGCCTGCTCTCTGTGGCCAGAGAGCTGCTGCCACAGTTGGGGGAGGAGCAAACTTGGGGTAAATGACTTCATTACCCAAAGCTGTAATTGGAAGATTGACCCCCGATATGCAAATGGACCAAACTTACAAAACTGTGAAAACTCGTCACCTGTTGTCCATTTTTGGGTGTACCCCCTGGGGGTCTTTATCTGCCCAAAATGTACCTGAAGGCCTTTCAATAAATATAACAGTTTTTTATTCCCTTAATTTTTGTCGGGCTTCTGTTTTTAAGTAGTCCCAAAAAGAATCACTATACCAACAAAAAGAGAAGTGCTGGCAGGGAACATTTCAATACATCCTAAAAGCAACTTATGGGAGGAGTGGAACAAAACATCCTGGAGAAAAAACAAGTCAAATTTGAATGTACTCTGTCCTCTGCATTGTGATTGACACACACCAACTAGGCAGGTATCAGGTCTAACATGTAAATGTGGGAGAGGGTCAGACTGAATTTGTGCTGGACTGGCATGCATGTGTCTGGATACCCATGTCAGTAAAACAGTCATGAAGAATATTGGGAGCATTTGACTGGAAAGGGACTGCTTGAAAATGTCAGATTACCAAATCTGATGGCCAGACCTTTAAGGCCATCTAGATTATCATCTTACATGAAAAGGATTTCCTAATTATTTTTTGCTTCAAGTCCAGGAGCATTAAATAATACTAAGTAACTGCTAATGCAAAAAAACAGTATATAATCTGTCACATGTTCCTTGGTGAAATAGCCATGAAGTTTAAAAGGCTTAGAATAAACAAGCGTAAAAGCATACTGTAGCTTTTCTTCTTCATAAAGACTTTTCAATTTTGTGCTCAGAGAAGCTTTTTACTGCAAGAAGGCAGTTTCTGGTCTGCCCTTGGTTATATATATATTGGGGAAAACATGTACTGGGCACCTTCTCTACAGACCCAGCCTGTCCCAAGCCTGTACTGTGTCCTGGAGCTTCTTTCCTGAGGGAGGACTTTGTCTTTGTTCCTGTTGAATTTCACAAAGTCCCTATGTGCCCTTTCCTCTGGTCTGTCTGTGTCCCTTTGAATGGCATCCCTGAGCAGGGGGAGTATCAACAGATGCCTCAGCCTGGTGTGACTGCAAACTTGCTGAGAGTGTTCTCCATCCTCTCTTCCTGGTCACTGATAAGGATGTGAACCAGCACACGTGGGACTCTGGGTAGAGTATGACCCCATAACCACTTCCTTCTGAGCAAGGTTATCCAGCCAGTGTTGTACCATACAGCTGTCCTTGTAGTGGAAGTATAATTTCTGGGATGCAGCATATGATTAGTGATGCCATGTAAAAAGTGAACAGGGAAACAGTTAAAATGTAATAAAAGGAAAGAACACTTTTTTTGCGTTCTGTTTTTCTGTTTTTTTTTTAGAAAGCTGTGCTGTTTCTCCATTGCATTTAAACATTTTTGATTCACTTTTTCTAAACAGAAGAACAGAAATGTATTTCCAATGTATTATACAAAACAATATAATACTCATCAGCTGCTTAAGAAAAAAAACTTGTGATACATGCAACATACATAATATTTAAAATCACTGTCACTGATAATCTTGCTTTCTGTCATTCAAAGCTTATAAAGATGCTCTCTGAGTAGGGGTCAAACGTGTAAACGATATTCATGTTGCAGGTAGTCTGTAACTCTGATTGTCACTGTGATTTACAAAGAGGACAGTATAGGCATTCACAGCAACCTAAATAGTATTTTCTTTTTCTCTTTGTTATAATCAAATACTCACCTTTAGACTGAAAAAAAAAATCTAATAATGACTAATGGGCAATGATCTTCTGGATTAGCTGCAGAGCATTCAATATCTCTTTGAGTAGCGATTACCATCTTTTTTGGGGGGGATATCAATTTAAAGGTCAAGTGCTTTCATAAAAAAGGGTGATTATCCAGTATTTCATATGTTGAACAAAAGCTTAGCAAGATTCATTGTGTGTCAGTTGCTTTTGTGTATAGCATATATGCAGTGAAATGGATTGCTTAATTATCTAACTACCTGTCTGCAGGGAAGGGATGTGACCGTGAATAGAATCTGTCAAATAGATACTTTGCTTTGCTTGTGATGATTAATCAATTACTATAATGGTTTCAGGTTATAAGTTGGCTTTTTAAAAATAGGCAAAAAATTTGAATTACTTTCATGCCAACAGCCAGGGATTTGGTTATAAATGGGTGATTTTATTGGGAATAGAATGTGGAATGAAGATGAAAAAGAGAAAGGAACAAAACAGGGCTAAACTTACGACTGGTCCCTTTCTCTTTCCTTTCAATTCTCATACTGTTCTTTTACAAGCTATAAAAGTATTCTGTGACATGATAAAAATGGCTAGGGCTATATTTAGAACAAATCCAAGCAAGAGAACTTGAAGCTGTTTTATACACTCTTTTCTTCTTTTTTTTTTTTTTTTTTTTTATAATTACTGTTATTATTTCCTGGTGGATTTTTATTGGTTAATTTTGTAGGTTAATAGAAATTGAGGTATCTTTAATTTTGTAGGTTAATAGAACTGGAGGTATCTTAAATACGTTCAAACAAAATATGCAGAAAAAGTATCACATTTTTATTTTTTCAGTTGTTTCCCCCCTATTGTAAGATAGTTTTCTAACAGCTGAAGATATTCTTATTTGTAATTAAGGATTACCTTTTTAGTTTATAAACATTTTTTTTCAGTTTCTGGTTTTTGTTTTTGGATCACAACCTTTTTTTCTACTGATGTGTCTATATTTGTCAATTAATGTGTGTTTGATCTACTGCATTTCAAGAAACACTGCTGGGTCTTTGTGGGGTTCTTTTGGTCACTTTACATAGCATTGTTACCTCTCCCTTAGGAGAAGAGCAGCTTTTAAAATTGAATAGTAATAATTGATATCAAGTAAAATGGGAGTAGTGGATTGTTAATAACCTTTGCTTTTCTTCAAATAAAATATTTATATATGAGAAAAAATTCTTTGTGTGAAGTTCAGCCACCAGTTGGACTTTTGTACAAACAGAGGTCAACACTGAAGAGTATAAGATATATACCTTAATGACAGCATGCTAGGAAAATTTTTATCAAATGCTTTTGAAAAGATTTTTTTTTTTAAGGAAAATGTCTCTAAAAATATAAAATCTAAATTTAAAAAATCCTATTGCTGCTGTAGAAGGTATCTAATAAATACTTTAAACATCTGAAGTAGGCTAGGAATTGTAAGGCTTTTATCTTTTATACAGATTCACTTAGGATAAGCTGTTTTATCTGCAGAGGGAGAGATAAAGGAGACTGGGGGTTTTATAATATGACAGATCTAGATTAATAAAAAAGAACAACAAAAAAACCCCAATGAGTTTTCATTAGTGTTATTGTATATTAGCCCCACTCCATGCATGAAAGTTTTTCTTAATTATGTGAGAGGTGAGTACCAAGACAGTTAAGATAATTAACTTGATGTACCCTGCCAAAAACCTGTGTTTGGTTTTGTGTCCCTGCAGAGTGTTAATGCCTAGTGCCTAGGTGAACATCTACCTTTTAAACCTTTTAAACAATAGGCATTAGCTATTGAGCTCTGTTGCTTTCTTTTTTTTTTTTTTTTTGAGGGTTTTCCTCATGACTGCACACATGGTAAATCTTTAACTTCAAGTGTCCTTCTGAGGTGACCAACTAAAATATTAGCAAAATAAATGTTTTATGGGAAAATGTTGGCAGAAACCCCGGCAGAAACAGGTGGTATTGGGTTATTTCAATATAATGTAATGATGCAGCCAGGTTTCCATCTGGACAGCATGTGGTTGTGTCTACTTAGAGAGTATCAAAGGATGTGAGTATGCACCAGGGATAATGGTGGTGCACAAAAGTATAGCTGGATGGCTACTGTGCAAAATAATAGTCAGGGTTCCAGGTCCTCTGGGTTAAATACTTTTACTGTCAGAATCTGAACTTCTTCATAAAATATTAAAGATGAAGCAAACCTCTGACATGCAATACTGAGCCGTGTAATTATAAGGCAGTTCCTGGAAGCCAAGTATTGTTCATATTATAGCTAGGCGTTTATTATAAAAGAGTTCATTACCCTTGGAAGCTAAGACATATTTCAAAAGAGTCCCTGAAGCAGAGGTGCTTTCAGCAAGCTTTACTGTACAAGGAAAAAAGCTCCAAGTAAGTCGATCAGAAAATAATTAGGAAACAGGAGAGGAATCATTGGATGCACGATTGCCAAGGATCAGATAAACATCTGGAGTAAATGTCTCCATCTTCATTGGCTTCACTGTAGGTATGCTGAATTGCACTGGGTGAGGCATTTTTAAAACCAGATGTGGTTTTCCTTTGGACTGCCAGATCCTCTCACAAATCACGGCTTTGCTAAGAAATGCCACAGACCATCTTCACACCTGTGTGCTCTCTGTACAGAGGCAGGTGAAATCTGGTTACAAGCACTGGCAAAGGCTGGACTGAGGACAGGATTTAGTCTGATGCATTTACAGGGAGATTTGGAAAGATACTCTTGTGAAATATCATTTTTGTGAGCAGGGGTGTAATGAGGAAGTTTGTGGGCTAAGAGGAGGAGCAACAAGCTCAAACTCCCTTGGGGCTGTCAGCAGGGGCAGAGTTGACACAGAACCGTTTCCACTACTTGGAAGTGAAGAGCAGTGTTAGCAGCTCTTGGGAAGTGTATTCCCCACACAAGCAGCATATCCCTTGGGAAATAGGGGGCTCTTAATGAATACACAGGGCCTGATTCTTTACTGTCTTTGTATTTTGTGCACATTTAGTCCTTGTTTACCGTATCAATCAGCTTGATAGCATTTAACACCCTGTGTCAATTGATCAGCACAAATGTAAATTATGGAAGCAGGCTGAGGAAAATTAAGACCAGGTCTTAGGCTGCCATGAATCACATAGCATTTGTGGGCTTCTCTGATGATCGAGCTGAGGAACTGGCACAGGCACTTTTTCACTGCTGATATATCACTTCTATAGATGTACGTTAAAAATCTCCATGCCTCTTTTCCCCTTGCTCATGGATGACCTGATTACACTGGAAGCAGTTCTTTCTGCCAGGGAGAAGAACCACTGAAAATTTAGGGTGCTGGCCAGCAGCACTTGGCAGCTAAAGATCAACATGCTGCTGCCATTAATCGTTAGTACCACTCAGAGGTGCCAAAAGCCATGGAAAATATGAGATGACATCCAGCAACCGATGAATGTGATGATTACAAGATCAGCAAGTATTTAACAGTAATGGGTATTGGACAGCTTTTGGAAGGAACAACCCTTTCCATTCAGCTGATATTAAAAAACCCAAAGCCATGCACCTGACACTGGCTAATGAGGCTTTGTGCCAAAGAGAGATCCTTTCTCCCTTTCCTGAGCAAATCCACCTCTGGTTCATAATGCCTGAACTGAGAGGAAATGTAATGAGAACAGGTACCAAGGGTCAGACATCTCAGGCCTCCATCCAGACTGCTTAGAAAAATAAGGATATTCTCCTACAAGTGGCATTTTATGAAAAGTGATATTATCTCGCTTATCTCACAGTGCTGTAGCTTTCAGTTTCAAGTTGCACATGCACTGAAGTGGACCAGGGAACTCAACACTTTTCCTGGAGCTCCAGTGACTTGAGGGAAGCCATGTGATGGTGCAACTTCATTTTATTGTTCAGTCTCATCATGTTTGTGGTGCTTCCTGTGGGGACCATGCCTTGGTGTGTTGTGTGTCATTTCCATTCACTTTGCCCTTTGAGGTCCTTGGAGGAACAGCACTGTTCAAATTACATTTTACAATTGTTGGATTATGGCCTTCTTTCAAGTGAAATCTTTTCAGCAGACTGAAAGGATTAATGTATTCCCAGTTTCTTCCAAGTTCAGATGTGTGGCTACTCAGGCCGTGAGTTTGTGTGGCTTCTTCCCTTCCTTGCTGAAAATAAAGCCATGCCTAGACACAAGACTAGCTTTCTGTGATCTGTAACTTTTTCCTCCTCTTGCCACAAGACTAGAGTTGCTGGGCCAGCAGAGACTTTTTCCAGAGTCAATTAAGCAAGTTGCAAATGGTTCTTCAATCTCTGTAGAAGCCTTAAACGAGTGACTTGTGACAGCAAACAGGCTGAAGGTAACGCAGATTAAGGATGTCAGTGCACATGACTGTCCATCTACATCCTGATTATGATGCTGATTAAATAGGTCTGGTTCAAGGCTTCTTGGCTGCGTGGACTGATTTGAATTTTATTTTACCAAGGATGAGAAGAACTAAGATATCCCTGATCTGAGCATGACAATGAAGTAATGGGGAAAAAAATGTGGCGAAGCATGTGACCAGCTACTGTCTGTACTTGTAAATCCCTGTTCATCTTCTGTCTCCATTATGTTACTGGAACAGCCCTTTGCCACTCACCTTTGCAGTGCTCTGTATCTAAAACCAGCCTGTGACCACAGGTACATTAAAAGTATAGTACTGCATGCTGGCAGTTTAAGAGTCCTGAGAAAGTAAGAGGAAATTCGGTGCATTCACTCCTCCTCAGAGAATTTTTTCATTCGGATAATCCTGTCTAGAGACATAACATGGTCACTTCAGATCTGGAAACAACCAAGGAATTTCAGTGGTACCTCCTCTGAGGAGGCTGTCAGCTGTCAATGAGCAAGTGCCTGGTGTTTCAAGGAGGAGAAAGGGAGAAATTAATTCTCTGGAGGAGCCTTAGCTGTAAAAGCAGTCCTAATTTTTGGCCTACTTTCTCTCCCCCCGCACACCTGTATTAACAAGCAGAGTAACTATTTGGGTGCTGAGTCAGGCTGACCGAAGTCATTACCCTCCACTTGTGAGGAAAGAACATATGATTTCACCACAGTTCCACATGTGGGGGAGAGTTAGTCACGGAACACGCATCAGGTAAGGCAGATTAAGAAACTTTTGGGTGACACAAGAGGGAATGATCTAGTAGTGATGCCATAGTTTCTACCAGCACATCTCTGTGCTGTAGGATGGGAAGCCTGAATTTGTTGGTTGAAAAGACCATGGCTCCCATTCCTCTAGATTTTGGCTCTTGTAATGAAGTTAATGTATGCTAATTTCCTTGACCTTTTTGGTTGATGGGCTCAGTGCATCTCCTCAGAATGTCTAAGATTTCCACTTGAAGTCTGCATGTGGCTTTGAATCAAGAAAAGGTCTGGGTTGGAAGGGACCCTAAATATAATCTTGTTCCAATTCCACTGCCATGAGCAGGGACTCTTCCATTAGACCAGATTGCTCAGGGAACCATGTAGCCAAACCTTGAACACTTCCAGGGATGGGGCATCCACAGTTCCTCTGGACAACCCATTTCAGTGTCTCACCACCCTCACAGGGAAGAATTTCTACCTAAGGTAAACCTGCCCTCTTTCAGTATAAAGCCATTTCTCCTTGTCTTGTCAATCCATGCCCTTGTAAAAAGTCCCTCCCCAGCTCTGTTGTAGCCCTTTAAGTAATGGAATGGTTGCTATAAACTCTCCCCAGAGACTCCTCTAGGCTGAAGAGCCCCAACTGTCTCTCAATAACAGAGAGATCTCTCTCAATAAGAGAAGTGCTCCATGCCTCTGATCACCTTGGTGGCGTACTCTGGACTTGCCTCAGCAGGCCCATGTACTTAGGCTGAAACCACAAATCTGGATGCAGCACTGCAGGTGGGGTCACACCAGAGTGTAGCGGAGAGAATCTTCTCATTCACCTGCTGCCCACTCTGCTTTGATGCAGCCCAGGATGAAGCTGGCTCTCTGGGCTGTGGGTGCACTTGTTGGGCTCATGTTGCTTCTCGTTCACCAACAGCCTCTATTCCTTCCTCTTGGGGCTGCTCTCAAGCAGCCCAGCCTCTCTCTGTGCTTGGGACTGCTCTGGCCCAGGTGTGGCACCTTATACTTGGCCTTCTTGAGGTTTGCACAGGCTGACACTCAAGCCTGTCCAGGTCCTTCTGGTTGCCATCACTTCCCTCCAGCATGTGACCACACCCCACAGTGTGGTGTCATCGGAAAACTTGCTGAGGGTCCATGTCACTAAAAATACCTGTGGATTCTTTGCTTCTTTTTTGCTAAGGTCAGGATTAAATGCACGAGATGGTGTTTCTTGTTTGGACTCAGGTGTTTATTAGTTCTTGTCTATATTACAGTCTCACAAACCGTTGAGTTCTACAGCACTTCAGTCTAACAAACTAAAAATGGAGCTGTAGCTCTCTCTCTACAAGGCCTTTTAAGGATAAAGTGTCTAATTAAGAAATGATACCTAAATTATTTTTACTTTTAACCCATTAACCGACCACCCCTCGCCTGCAATGAGGACTTTTTTATCGAATTACACAATACTACCCAAACCTGTGAAGAAGGACTAGCCTCCACCCTAAAACTTCTATCTTGCTTTATATATGTTACTATATTCGAAAACGTTAAACTCTAAGTTTTCCACCATGTGATATTACAAACTTCTATTCAAACTACACACCCATCATCCCAGTCCTATAATTCAAATTTGGAAGCCTTTTCATGGCTTCAGGTCAAATGTAGTGTTTCTCTTGGGGGTCAGTGTATGTCAGCACAGAAAGTCTAAAATTCTTAGTAACCAGGGTTCCAACAAATACCAACCATGGAGGAATGCCTTTCGTCAGGTTAACTGTTGTTTACCTGGACACCAAATCATTGACCACAACTCTCTGAGTGTGACCACCCAGACAGATCTTTGGTCAAAAATACTTCGGAATAGACCCGTTGGCTCATGGTAACAAACCCCACCTCTCCCCAGAAACAGGTGAGATCCAGGACAGTCTTATCCAAAGAGGTAACAACTTCACAGCTACCTTTGGATTTGAAGGCTCTCTGCTCTCTCTTTGTTTTGACAAATATAAACCACCTGCTATTTGCTGAATTGAGGTCATGTCTGTGTCTGCCACCATGGTTCATAGGTCTGCATCGCAAAGGACCTTTGGATTGTTTTGGGTCTATCCAGAATGGATAAAGTCTGTGCAGCTGAACTTGTTCCAAAGCAGTCCAATCTGTAATGTTTTCAAGAAAGTTTTATTCTGCCGCTGTGTCTACTAAAGAGTGTCCTGGCAGAGGATCAAACCCTGTGTTATTTGGTGCTGTACTGACTTCATAAGGATTTGCAGGATGGACTCAATTAAGTCTAAAAAATTAGGAAGGTGTGTCTTTCTGGTCTTTACATTAAATGCATAGTGTTTCTCAGGTATTTGGGAGTTGAACATATGCCACGTTTTGAAGCCAGTATATTTGAAGGTCCACAAAGAAATGTACTATGCTATGTATAATATTTCTCCTGGAAACAATCTAAGGTATATTTATATCTTCTTCTGCTGTGAGAGATGTTAGTAAGTGCTTCTAGTAACAGAGCATATAAAGGTGAATCCTGAAAGCCAGGGTAAAGAGTTGTAGGATATTATTATTTATCATTGAGTAACATTGCAAAACTCTCCATCTTCATTTCATTGGAACCCTGGCTGGGTGTCGAAAGACATAATAAAAACAATCAGTATATTCTCATTTTTCTGTGTGAGAGGATGAAGTCATGGCATATGGTCAGCTCACCAGTGCTGTTAATAATAAACCACAGCTAATTAAGTGCTGATTTATTCCTCTACGTAAGTGAAACAAATTGCTTTAACGGCTTTTGCTGAGGACCATCTAGTCAGATGGATTATGTATAGGAAGTTCAAGCTAAAAATTATTAGAGATCATATTTCAGTGTGGTGGAGTTTTATGGTAGAAACAATTAGAAACCTAACAGAATGTGTCCTGTATTCTCTTTGATGGAAAATCAGATATTAATCTGGGGAAAAGTCTAATTCTCAACACAGCTGCTCCCCTTGCTCTACTGCACCAGATTTAAGCTGGATAAAAATGGAAACATGTTTAAAAAATTGATCATAGCTTATAATGGCAATAATCACCTTGAAATTGGTTGTTACTACAGTTAATGAACAGAGTATTAGAGCATAAAATGCCCTCAGATTCCCTCAGGCTATTAGCTAACATGCTGGTTGTTAACTGCTGGTCGGATAGTATCTTTATTTGGTGACACTCTTTCAAAGACATGGAGTTGATCCTGGGAAGCTGTGGGGTGGGATGCTTCCTTGGAGTAGTGGCAGAGAGAGAGTGGGACCTTGGACAGGTAATCTCCTTTGTGAGAATCCCCTTTTCCCCATATCTGTAGTCCAGATCCTTTAGAGTGTGATTATCCATGCAAGTGAAATCCATGCTGCTGGCTGTGAGCTCCCACTAGAGCTTTCCCAGAGAAGGTTTTTCCCAAAAATGACGCAGGGCAACCTGTTGCAGGGCGTTGGAGGTCTCACACAGGCAAACCCTGGGGCTCTTTGCAAGTAGAAGCTTGGCTTGGTAAACTGGGATGGTGAGAAGCCTTTCATTTTCAGAAATGTGTCATGGGATTTTGCACTCTTGCTGATAGCAGTACTGTACAGTTGCAAAAAATATAGGAATTGTTCCATTTGTTGCACTGAGCTTTGCATAATCTATAATCTATGTTCCTTTTTTTTTTTTTTTGCATTGCTTACATAGTTCCTTTTAAAATCCTGCCTGATGTGGAGATACTGCTTTAGTTTAGATGCTTACTGCTTTCTGAGCTGTGAAGTGGTAAGGGGCTAATAAAATTATATCACTGGAATTGCCTCTGCTAACCTAAAGATTCAATTTTGCCTACTGAGGTTTTCTGGCATTCATAAATTTATGGTTTACTAGTCAAAATTTTGGTATCTTTGGAAAACTTAATGTCACAGAGCTTTTATGACTAACTTGGTGTCTTGATCCCAGAAGTCTGAAGTAATAGGAGCAAATTTCACTATTGCACGTGCTATATTTAGGTGTGTTTTTTTTAGCAGTGTTGGGGCCCTTGTTCCTAGAGAAATAGCTCTTTACCAGAGCTAGTTGCAGTTTGTGGCAGCAAATTTTTTCCCATGACTTGTGACGTGTCCACAACATTAAAAATGCATATGGAAACAAGTGAGTGATTTTGGGTAAATCTCTGAGTGTTTGATGGAAAAGGTTAAAACGAAACATTTTTCACGACTAATATCTGGCTTATAGCACTAGAGAGGTTTGTTGTGCAGACCACCAGAAGCTTTTTATGGGGCTTAAAAGCAGTTTATATCATGCTAAAACTTCAAATTTAATTATGCTAGCTCAGAAAATGTTTCACAGACATAAAATTCCATGTGTCAGCCTATAGTTTCAATATCTTAGCTGCAAGAAGAGCAGGCTGCTACAGCAAGGCATTCCAACTCCATACTCTGAAGGCCAACTCATTTCCAGGATGCAAGTGTTCTGTGGTCTGTCGTGACCTTTTAAACTTCCTAATCAAATTGAAGAGAGGCAGCTTGCTGGATATAATCTCTGTAGAGTGGAAGCTTTTTTGGTTTTGTTTTTTTTGTTTTTTTTGGGTTTTTTTACAATATTCTGCCATTAGCTTATGTAACTTCATAACTTCATTTTCCATCGTGGTGTCAACCATTATTTTCTCCTCCTTCACGGGCCATGCTCTCCTGCAGCAACTGGCTGCTCACATGGACTGTGAAGCAGGCTCTGGCAAAGGTGAACGGGTGGACCCTATGGTCCTATGGGGTGAGCTATGGGGTGGTCCAGCCTACCAGGGAAGCCGTGGGGCTTGCCCCTATGGCACCCAGCTTGGAAAAAGTTCTGGCAGTGACAGGCTGCTGCACTGCAGTGGGGAGCTGGGAGCAGGACAGGAGCTGGGCAATGGCTGCCCCACCAGGGTGAAGCCCCGTGGCAGCCACTGAGCAGGACCATGGGGCAGTAGCGAGGAACCAGTGAACACTGGTGACAGATGGGGCACAAGGATGAGGCATGGCCAGGGTGAGAGGCGCAGGCATACAGTAAAAATGTGGCGACCCCGGATGCAGGGAAGAAATGATGATGTCTGGCTCCAGATCAGAAGGCTGAAGGACAGCTTTATTAAAACTATACTATATTACATTAAGATACTATCTAAAGAGATACTATACTATTCTACATACTTCCTTCTTACTTACCTATCAACTTACTACAAGCTTGTGACTCTCTGCTGAGAGCCCGAGCCACAGCTGGATCCCACTGGGCACTGACCCCAAACAACCTTCACCAGAATCCAACCCAGCAATCACTCCAGGTAAACAATCTCCACCCCACATTCCACATGGGGAAAACAAAGGAGTAGAGATAAAGATTGTTTTCTTTTCTTCTCTCTGTGCACTCCTGAGAGACAGAATTATGTCTCTCTGTCCAGAGAATGTGAATGGCACACAGGCAGGACATCCATCAGGGGCAAGGACAAGGTGGTTGGATGGTCCCAGCTGGACCATCAGGGCAATGAAGGCTCATTAGTATCCTCAGGAGCCTGACAGCACCACGTGGGTTTTCCTTGATCTCACTTGCCTCTTGGTGGAGTTTACTTTGTATTAAAAGAAACCTGCACTGGTGAAGGGAATGACTTTTGTGAGTGTATCGAAGGCAGTGTGTAGGAGAACTTGTTTCTTGCCTAGGCTCTAGGCAATGTTTATCTTTTGATATCATAATATTGTCAGTAAATTGTATAATTTGAACAAAGTGAGAATAATACTTCTTCCTGTAGGTGTTTTAGAGTCAGAGGAGAAGTGAGGTATGGACTGTAATCTCCATGGGAGAACGCAAGACTGAGACTTTCTACTTCCTCTCCAGATGTTCTCTTCTGGGCCACAAAGTAAATTATGAGCTTCAGTCTTCTTTATATTTGATTTCATTTTATTAAGAGAAGTATCTGTGTCAAGTGAAATGGAAGTCTTGGGTTTTGTTGGCCCAATAAGACAAAACCGAACCTTATTCTAGTTTGGTTCAGCATGAATGGAAGGGTTTTTTTCTTTTTCTCTTAGTTTTAATTCAGCTGCCAAATTGAAAAGAAATTATTCCCACAGTCCTGCCTGACAGTTTTTTGGGGAAATAGTCTTCTGAAAAAATATTTTGTAAAATATCTGTGATTTTCTTTGTAGAAGACAAAATGCTTCATTTAGAATTGAATGAAAACTGTGGAAGGATTGCAGTAATTTAATTCTGTAACATTTCTTTTGTAGTTACATCTACTCAGACTACTTAATGAGCTCCCTGTGCTGATCAAAACTCCCAGAAACAAATGGCATTGAAAGTATAATGATGTTGTTAAAATGTAAACAGCATTTTCTGTTTCTGTGTTATAAACTACCTGAAACTTTTCAGCTAAATGATTTATTCAGTTTCTACTGAGTTGTACCTAAAGTGCTGCACTTTGCTGTTGTAGAAAATCAAACGTATTTACTTATCACAAGTAAGATGTGGGGAGAGAGTAAGGCTTTTTTATGGTTTTGGTTTGGTTTTCTGTCACACTACAACACTAAATAACTCACACATGGATGCTAGATGTAAAAGGGGAAAGAAAAGAACCGAAAGAGAGCTTTACTGTTTGACTCCACTCTATATAGAATAGCAAAAGTCACAGTGGATTGGAGGGTGAAACTGCCACCTCTTCAACCACACTGGTTAAACTAACAGTCCATCAATTGTCTCCACCCACAAAGGATGCAAATCAATTATTGTTTATATGAACAGTGTGAAAAAAATCAGTAGAAATATGTAAACGTTAGAAGGCATAAGAAATTTTAGAAGAACTTTAAAACTCTCAAAAGAACAGAGCAACAGTTTTCTGTATGTTTAAAACCATATTTCTTAACATCGAGCACAACTATTGTAGTTAAAACCCTAAGAGACCTATGTCCAGCAATCAAAGTACAGAAAAAACTGCTCTTTGATTGAGGACACTTGCCAAAATTACATCAAAACCAAAGTGAAACCGTGTCTAAGCCAGCTGATATTCCTGATTATTGTATTTTGGTCCAGAGAACAGAAACAGGAGCATGAAGAAGCTACCAAAAAAGTCACATATGGAAAATGCACTTTCAGGGCTGAATTTATTTCCAGTTTTAATTTTGAGTAAGAACCCCTTTTGATAATGGCTGTTATTTCAGTAGGGCTGTAACCACATTCACTTTGGTGTGAATGTGTAGTTTTTGAGGGTGTAGCATGTGAAGTTTGGCTAGTGGATCTTGCTTCCAGTTAGCCTGCAGGTAAACTTGGTTTCAGTACGGCCAAACCTTAAGGTAAATACCATCGAGAGATTTTTCTGGCAGTGTTGAAAACTCCAGAAATATCTTTGTTTCTTACTCTTACATTAACAGTTCAGAAATTTACTTGCAATACAGCCATTATTACACCTCCTCATCCCCACAGGTGATAATGACCTGGCATTTTACTGCTTAGCTGTTTCCTCTACTAACAGTCTGCAAGGATGTTTTCCTGAAAGGTTACTGAAACCCAGAGAGAGAAAAAACCCAAAACTGGACACCTGTATTCCCTGATCTTTTTCAGCACTGTAAAGGTGTTTTCCTTAGTCACTTTATTAAGGAAGCAGCTATCTGGGAAGAACTGGTAGCGTAAGAAATCATAATGGACCAGAAAGGAAATTTAGGACTTGGAGTAGAAACACCAGGGGCCACATCTGTAGGTATGAAGATATTAAAGCTGGGATAAATTTGAGTTCTCTTCACTTCTCAGAGTAGAAATGAGAGAAAGAGATAAAAAAGTAGCCTAATATTAACATCATTTTCAGAAACATAGTTTCCCCCAAGAAGTTTAAAATTTTCTTGATTCTGTGTGAAATGCATCTTAGCTGGAGTGGCAGAATGGTGGGCTGAGGCCATTTTTTAGTTTGAGGAGATGCTCACAGTGAGGCTTTTAGTGTTTAGTTAGGTAACAAAATAAAGATGAGGCTTCCAAAAGAAAGAATATATATTTACACAAACTTTAGCATGATGTAAGCTGACTTAAGCAAAACAGAGGTGACAGGCAGTTGTTAGTTCCTTCTTTGACCTTCACTGCAATAGTTTTGTATTCTGGCATAGATAAAAGCTTAATTCTCCAATCAGCTTTGTTTTGGGAAAACAAAACATTGAATGAAATGCCAGAATTGAGGTCTCATTGCACTTCTGCTCTGCAAGAACTCTGCCCTGCTTTTCAAGTTGTTCTGCAAGGACTTTCCTTCCCCAATCACCTTCTTCTTTTCCTTGAGTCTGTTTCCAGCTAAGCTTCATTGTGCTTTCACAGGAGTTTTTGGCTGAGTATCACTGCTACCTACCCAGCCTGCTCAAGGGACTGACCTGTGCATGTCTGTTCTTACGAGCAAAGTTTCCAGTTTTAATTTTTTTTAATGGGAACTCAGCACACACTGGTTGGTTTTAGCTGATGGTAGCAAAAGAAAAGCAGTTGCATGTGTTTATGTGTGTCAAGTACAGACTTAAAACTGGCTGCTTTAGAAAAACTGCAGGTTCACATTGCATTCAACTCTTGCAGTAACGGGTCTCCTGGAACAGTACCTTTGTTCTTGTAATGGAGTTTAGGTCTGCACTTTATACATAAGTTCTGCCTGTAAAAAGTTAATAACTAAGAGTGTAAAAGGTGTAAACAGCTTGGCCTGTAACAGACTCTACACAGATATCTAAGAGATAAGTAACCATATGTTCAGATACACCTCACCCTTGGATCCACACTTGTGTTTTGGAGTTATGTCTCTGTCTCTGTCTTCCACTCTTCTTTGCAAAATTGTCATGATGTTTTACTGGCATAAGGGAAAATTGGTCCAAGTTGAGAAGAGACATGGAAAATATATTTTTGTTTAAAAAAAAAAAATGTTGCTTCTGTTAGTTGTATTATTAAGCAAAACTAAACTGTCCACTTGACTAATCTGAAGTTTCTCACCTAATTTTGTCTCTGTTAATGCAAAATAACATTTTCTCAAGCATGCTCAAGCATGTTTTCAAGCATTTTAGGTATGTCCTACACAATGGTTAAACACCTGTGAGGAGATTTCCTCTCTTGAGGACCTCAAAGAGCCAACATGCTCATCAGATCTGCCTTCTGAGATGTGCTGGTTCCTTCTGTGCTCTGTGGCTTTGAGCTGCAGCAGGGACTGCTATAAGAAGACACAAGTACTTGCCTCAGGTAATGTACCTGCACCCTGCCTGGACATCAGGACCGAGAAATGCTGCTTCAGCTCATGTGCTTGGTGTAATTATGTGTGTTGCTGACAAGTGGGAAGTTTTTCTACTTCCTCAGACAGTAATTTCTTCAGTCTCCATGTCCTAAAGCCTTAACTAATAATCCCTAAGATGGACTTCTCCCCAGCCTCATTAACCAATTAAACAAATCAAAATAAAGAGTTCTTCAGGCTGCAAAAGATTGCTGAGAGGGCCTATAGCACAAACATTATCATTTCTATTACCATTAGAAAACAGAAGAATGATGCCCCAGATGGTCCTGTCTTTACCATTTCAATATGCTGTGCTATTACGTGTTGTACTGCGACACGAAATAACTCACACATGCACACTAAGATCAAAAGAGTAAAAGGAAGTAACTTTTATTTCTGACCTCACAATATATAGAATTCTAAAAGTGACAGTGGATTGGAGGATAAAATTGCCACCTCTCCAACTACACTGGTTATGCTAACAGTCCATCAATTCTCTCTTCTCACAAAGAAGAATGCGAAACAATCATTATTTGCATGAACAGTGCATGAGAACTCCAGTAGAAATATGTAAACATCAGAAGGCATAGAAAACTTTTAAAAGAACTTTAAAACTTTTGAAAGAACAGGGCAACATCTACACAGCAGCATTTTTTTATACAGCCCCCCTCCCAAGTGCCCAGGTCTCTGTCCCCCAAAAACATCCCGTGTTGCTGCTTGTGTCAAATTCTGTGTTGAGGGGTATGGACAAACAGCAAGAGCATCAGCAAAGTCTGGCTGCTCTGCTGCAGTTTTACTGCAACTTGTTCACAAGTGTGCAATGCTTTTTGAAAGGGATATTTATTATTCTGCTTGCCAGGAGGAAGAGCAGGATAATTCTTTGCCTGAATAAGAATGCTGTGTGCTTCTTTCTCTGAGTATGCATTGAAAAACAGCTGAAAAGCAACAGGAGGAGGAAGGTGGAGAAATGACAACTTGAATACAATACTGGTATTTTCAGGAGAGCAGAAAAATTCTGAGGGGAGGAAACATATTTGTGGGGAGATTACCCAATAGAGCATGTTGCATATTGATTTCCTAGACTCTGCTAAATATCTGGTAACAGTGAGAACATGGTTGAAGTTACTAATGGTATACAGTTTTTTGACCAAAGTTTGAATGAGTGATGTGGACAGGTAAACATTGAAAGAACAAGCTGACTTGCAAAACATTTAATTGGGGGATCTGTCACCATTTGCTTTGCTCAAACTGGAATGTTTGGAAAACTAACTCCGTACAGCATTCTGATGGAATACAACAAATTTAAAGCAACTTTCAAGGAAAACTGGTCACTTAAAGCACAAAATTAAGAACTTACAGCTCTGGCTGTGAACATCTTCCTATCAGTTTCTCTTTTAATACAATTTGATTGTGATTTAAAAAAAAGAATTCCTTAAAGCTGCAGAGCTGAAATAATAAGCTTTAAACAAAAGGTCACTTTTCCTTTACAAGCACACTGTTGTAGGATGTAATGCCTCTTTGGATGTTAACTTTTTATTTAGCCTTAGCTTTGATCTAGCCATATGCAAAACATTGGAAATGCAGTTGGGGAAACAGAAAGTATGAGTGAAAAATAGCCATAAGCCTGAGCTAGGCTCTCTCTTATCAAGTGCTGTTTTAATGAACAGTAACTGTTGTAGGTTGTCTCCATATTGAGGGGTCTCTAGACAAATTTTGTACAAAATTAGTGTACTCCAATGCAACTCTGTGATCATAACTACTTTTCATGAAAAAGAGACCTTTTTTTTTTTTTCTGCTTTAACTTCTTTTGAGGAAGGACAGTGGGTTTAAGGTGCATTTTCAGTACTCTTCTCTGTCACCATCTTTCCTTCATTGCAAGTCTACATGAAATAGTAGCCAAAGATTGGACTATTCAGTGCCACAACGGGATCATAACTAAGAAAAGAATGATTATACTGTGTGAGACTCAAAGGTTCATGCAATTGTGCATTCAGTGTCAGACATTAGCAGGTAGCTATGGAGGAATATAAGAGCCAAGGATAAACCTTGACCTGCCCATCCCACAAAAAGTCAATTTGGACTTCACAGAATTCACAACTTTATTTTGTGAATATTCACAACTTTATTTTGTGAATATCTCTTAAAAAAAAAATAGTTATTGTCGAAGTGTGTGATACTAAGTACTGTGCTCAGGGCAGCTCTGCTTATGTTCAGATCACAAAGGCTGCTGCACTGCCAGAGCCAGCTGCAGGGCTGGGGTCAGATTTTTAATGAGGTAAATCCTGGTGGTTCCATGGCTGGAGAAAGCCATGTTGATCTGTTTGGGTCAAGAATGTAGCCCGTAACTTTTGTGTCTTTAAAGCTTATCTAAGTTTTCTGCTGATCTTTGGTGGATTTTTATGGTGATGTTTTCATAATTACACAGATCCCTGGGGTCAGCTCCCACCTGATAAACCTTTTTACATGGTTTTGAACCCTGTATTCTCCTGTAGCCTTTTTCATGGGGCAGTAAAGTCCATACTTACCAATAAACAATTAAAGGAACAAAACCACTCCAAATACATTATTCTTTCATATTGTTGATTGTCTCAACTTCTTGACCCTTTGCTCATAGCAAGATTGTGCGAGTTCAGTGAAACCCATGTGCTCCTTTGCTGTCTGTACCCCCATCTGGGCAACGTGATGGAGAAGAGTTTAAGTCTTCCACATTGCCAGAGCATTTCATCATGGGGTCATGGGATCCCCCCTTCCCCCCAGACACAAATTGTCAAATAGAACTCATTTTCTATCAACAGAGAGCTCAGCAAAATAGGGGGCCATCAAAATTAGTGGTGGAAGAGGCTTACAGAAAACTATCTTTTCTGCTCTTTGCAGATGGAGGACTGTATTATACTGAATTTTTTCCTCCATCCTTTGTCTAGGCAGTTTCAGAAAGACTCAATCAATAGGGCTCAGCTGTTTCCCTTGGGAGCCTATTCCACAGCCTAATGGCTAACATTTAGACATTTTGCTAAATGTTTCCAGATAGCCATTTCTTCCCCTGCCCCATACTCAGTTTCATCCCATCACTTCTAGTTAGTTATACTTCCATGAGACAAGTGATACAAAATCTTTCTTATTCACAAGAAAAAAAAAATCCTTTTTTTCTTTGGGAGGAAGAAACCAAGGCTTGACTCAAGATGAAGCTTCTCCATTTTCAGTGTTTAGGAAAATTCCTTTCTTGTCTCTCTCTGTCTAGCAAGAGTTGAGAAGTGTTAATATCTGGAGGTGCTTCACACACACACACACACACATACAATCATTCAACTGATTATTTTAAGTACCAGATTCTACTGTAGGATCTTTAGTGAATGCCCCAAATGTCCGAGATGATGGAGGGAAGCCTGGAGGGCTGTGTTTATTGTTTCCTTCACTTTTTATTTTCCCCTCAAAAAATTTATAATTTTTTTTCTGTATACAAACAACTTTCAGTACAATACTGATGTCTGTCTCATTCAAAGCGAGATTTTGTTCTTCTTTCATGAGACTGACATCATCGTATCTGGAAAGGAATGGAAATGGCCAAGATACTTTTCAGAGTGTGATTCAGAAGGGTTTAGGTCTGTTTAGTAGTGCTGAGTGTGGCCTTTTTTGGTCTCTGTACTCAGTCCCAACTAGGATGGGATGTGCAGGTAACACTATTGTTGTCTCACCTTCTTGGAGCATCTGGCTCCAGCTTGAGCTTCCTATAGGGTAGCCTCTAGGATTAGGAAATTTAGCAGACTCCAGGTGGTGGAAAGAAGGATTTGGGTATCTTTGAGGTGCTGCACACAGCTATGCAGGGATTTTGTGAGAATTATTGTGGGAATCAATCAAGCAAATAGAGTAGATTTACTTTTTTGACTATTTATTTATTAAACATTTATTGATAAGGTTTTAGGTGTAACTCTCTGCAAGTAGGTGTTATGCTTTGACTAAACAGTGCTAAGGAATTGCTTTCACTTGTTTTGCTCTGAATGAGCTCTGCTTTCTGTAGTGTTACTTGAACATACCAACTCTGACTGTATTCAAACTGTACTGACAACAGTACTGAGGTCTTCTCTTTTCCTCTAATTTTTTTCCACTTTCTCCTTTCTGCACTTCTTCCTTATAACACAAGAGTCAGTAGAAATGGTCTCCTGGAGGAAGACTCTGTTCCAGAAGATATGCTTGCTATATTTAATCATCCTTGGAGCTTTTATTTTGCTAAAGTACTAAAGTGACAGCCTTTAGAGAATAATTATATGAAACACCATGTGTGAGCAAAGTGTGAAATGTCTCCAGGACCAACCAAAGCTATAGATATTTTTATTAAATATTAATGCCATGCATTTACGCAGGGTTTGCCAAGCAGATGTTATGCTGGTCTTCATGGTAATTTAATTGAGCAAGGAACATTTCCTGCCATTTTTATCAATGTCAGGCTTTATATGACATTTTACATTAAAAATATGAAATGTAGTGAAAGAGAGAGAAAAAGAATTAATAGTCAGTTTCCATTCATGAATATCTTAATATTTCCCTTCAGAGGATTTAATGTTTCTCCTGAATGTTTTTCTTGGAGGCCAAAACGAATCTGAGCTAAGCAGGACTGTGTGCAAATTCTTCCACAGGGCCTCCATCTGGAGTCAGGCCCACTCCTGCTAATGCAATTCTTATTTTTCTATTTGTAAAAAGATGATGATGGCAATGAGCAAACCTTAAGTTATTCTGAAGATTTTGATATAGAGCTCTGAAAATATCTGTGGATAGAGTCCTTCTTTCCTCCTTGGAGCATCACATGATCAAATGTCACAGCAGGATCTTCCTGTACAGAAAATATAGATTGATTAACCTTACTGACATTATGCCTCTGCACAGTGTAATGTCTTAACAGGATTTGGCATCATAAAGCATTTGATTATATACAACACATCAAGCAAAAATAAATAAGAAAAATAATAAAGCAAAAAGGCAACTGAACTGTCTGTGGGTCAGGTGCAACATAATGAGCCTATTCATGAAATATCACTGAAGGGCCCCTCCTCACAAGTATGATATTATTTACGTGGAAAAAGTGTTGTCATACTTCTTCTACCTTTTAGATGTTGTTTTAAATTTATGAAACTGTTTTTCCTCCCAAGACATAAGTGGACTTGTCTCAGTTCCAGTCCCCCCCTCTGTTCCCCACCTCATGGTTGGGTGGTCACTGGGGTTGACATGACCAACTGCAGCTCCAGCTGAAGAAGAAAAAAAAAAAAAGATCATAATAAATCAGAGCATGGTAAGGCTGAGATAAAATGAAAAACCATCAGCTTGGTTTGTGGGTTAGACCTGCCTGCCTATAATGGCACAGGCTTCCCATCATCTCTGGGAACTTCTGTAGGCACTGCTGAAATAGGTTATGTCTGTTTTAGAGCCCAAAACTTCACCTGCTCCACTCAGGACTCTGCTGCTGCTGTGGAGGAGATATGGCCCATTCCTTTGATTCCATTCCATTGGATTCCATTCCATTCCATTCCATTCCATTCCATTCCATTCCATTCCATTCCATTCCATTCCATTGGATGCATCTGAGAGGGTCCTGCTTGAGGCAAAGCAGTGACATTTACAGTCTGGCTACTCCACCAGGATATTGAAGATTTGGTCCAACAAAGGATCATCGTGCTCATTCCTGACTTTTAGTTAAATCACTACAAGCCCAGCCTGTAGGGCAGAGCAAGGAAAACTCCTTGTTGATGGAACAGGAGGTGGTACAGGGGCAGAAATCTTGCCTGTTTTTACCTCCTAAAAACAAACAAAAAAAGAGATTATAATAAATTCAAGCATAAAGCACTAAACAGACACCTTCCTTTGGCTTCTAGAGTTGTTGCCACTGATTTGTGTGGATGTGTGCCTGGCTGCCTAAAAGGAGGGAAAATGGAGAGGATTTTGCAGACTGCCCCTGTGCTATTATTCTGCACCAACAATGTGGGAATGCAGTAAAGACTGACTTTTTAAATGAGGTCTGTACCAAACCCAGATGTGTACAGAGGACTGTATGTTACATATGCACACACAGAAATATGAACTTTCCCATATTTTCTGTAGAATAAACTTAAAATATCAAAGTCATTTGCTACATGTGCTCATAGGTACAATACTGGTTTCTTCTCACTTCTCTGTACAGGAGAAAATTCATTTTACATGCTCTGAATGTTGTAAGTTTTGAATGAATTGTCTCTCTAGATTGGTTTGAGATCAATATGTCTGGTTGACAGGCTGAGGATGAAAAAGCTGTTTATCAGTGTTGGAAGCAGGCCTCAGACCTGATCAAACCATTTCTTTATTATTATTTTGGAAGAAGGAGAAAGCTTAATATTTTCTTGAAGTTGCTTGTTGATCACTCATGTAATTTTTCACCCACTCAGCTGAGTGCTGAGCAATATGACCTACAAACATGAAAATAATAATCAAATGCTGCCTAATATCTGGTGTTCTGCTAAGTAGTAATTGACAAAATTATTTCCCAAGTTTTGCAATGGGCTCTGCAAAGTTTCTCCATTGTGCCTGACATCTTTCCAGCTTCTTCCACATTTAGTTGATACCATTTGGTCGTATTCATTGCAGGAAATGTTGTCCAAGAGGCTGTAACACAATGGGAATATTTTGTATTCCATAGGAGTCTGTGTGCCATAAAGAAACAGAAAACCCAGGAAGGGGCAGGCAGAGCTGCTGTGTGTTGCAAATATCTAGTGACCTTTTCAAAGGACAAAGATTCATCTTGTACTTTGGGTTTCTGGTTTTGGAAGTAGTCAGCAGAAGTTTTCCCAGCAGGCTTTCTGCCCAAGATGCTGGCTGTAAGTCATGTGGCTAATGCTGACTCAGCATCCTTGATTCAGTGCTGCTGCTGTAGCTTAAATGGCTTTAAAACCTCCAAAAATGCCAGAAAGTGGTTCATCACTATCTCTTGTAAACTCCTCATTTTGCATGCACCTAGAACTGGAGGTTCTGCTGGCTCTGAAATCTGAGATCTTATTTCTATCAGCACATTTGTGCCTGTAGCAGAGGTAGAACTCCACACTTTGCACTTCACATGGCTTGTCACTTTTAAATTTTCACCTGAGTGAAAATAGTATGCAACACTTTCTGGGTTTTGATACAGAGATAGGAGGATTTGGAGTCCTTGGTTGGGAGACAGAAATATGGAGGAAAGAAGGTCAAACATCAAAGGTTTCTCCGCCTTTCCATTTTCTGAACTTGTAATTAACTCCTGGAGGTTTTTCAGGAAATATAAGCCATCTGCATGAGAAGGAGCTCTCACTGTATTAAAAAGGAGTTCAGGCCCTGTGTCCAGCCATCACTGCCCTGTATGACTCCCCAGAAGAATGAGAACTAGTATCAATTTTTGGTGTTTTTTTGGAAACATCTGGTGCATTTCACTGTTCAGACTTTATACTCCACATATGATGGGCACACAGCTCTCATTAACTCTAATGAGAATTGCATGCACAAAGGGAGCATGTAGGCCACATCTTGAGTCTCTGGGTTTTTACTACTTTGTGTTACAAGCTGTGATAAATGAATATGTATCTGTACTGCCTACTTCAGTATGCCAGCTCCAGTGGATTTTGCCGTACTTGGTTGTTATGTAGACTTTACATCTTGCTTAGGACGATGTCAGGTGGGCAAGGCAGCCCAAGATGCTTGGCCAGAGGCTCATGTCTAACTCAGAAAATGAAATGAGGTGTTCAAAGGTACTTGGAGGACATGGTATGCAGCCCAAAACACTCTGTGCACTCTGGACACTGGAGCGGGTCAGGTCAGTGTCTGGTATTTCTTGCTCAGGTTCATGACTCTAGTGTTTTGTTTCTGAGCAAAGTCTATTTCTAAGATATTTATTTCCTGCTAATTAATGAAGAGTTAAACCCTAAGCTGGGGTCTCTGATGGGGATATTGTTCACTGGAACACATTTACATTATTGGGGATTTGACAGCATGTGTCTTGATTATAACAGGGAGACTGTAGATGCAACATCTCAAAATAAGGATCCAAAACAATAATCCTTTGTGCCAGGGAGATGAAGCTGACAGAGCCTGAACTGGTGGGGTTAAGAGGCCAGACCAGAAGTGGGGAATCCAGAGCCCAGGACTAGCAGTGCAGGATAGTGTCTGATTGCAGCAGATAGCTGAGCCAGGTCTGGGGAAACACAGCCAAGCCTTTGCAAACACAAACAAGCTACTTTAGGGCACAGAAAGCATGTAAACAAGTGGTAAATATATGTTACATGTTCCATATTTTGTACTAATTGCACAAAGAATACATTTATTCCAGGCTCTGGTGCAAGCAGTAGTGCCTCATTCATACCAGCTCTGGACATTGGCAACTCGGTCCCAAGGCAGGATACAAAAGCCTAAAGAGGATTTGCATGTCTGCAATCAGCTGCCTGTGCTGCAGCTAGTGGCAAGGCTTTTATCTGTAAGGGCTGAATTTTCTTTGAAGATTGGAGGGGTAAAAAACTAATTTCAGCAGTTTAAAAACAGGGACTGTCCCACTGTACTCATTGCTGGTGAGGCTGCACTTTGAATCCTGTGTTTGGTTCTGGGATTTTCACTTCAAAAAGAACATTGAGGTGCAAGAGCAAGTCTAGAGGAGAGCAAAGGACCTGGTGAAGGATCTGCAAAATAAGTCCTAAGAGGAGCAGCTGAGTGAGCTGGGGTTGTTTAGCCTGGAGAAAAGGAGGCTCAGGAACTCTGAGCTTCTACAACTCCCTGAAAGGAGGCTGTACTGTTCATCTCTTCTGCCATGTCTCAAGTGAGAGGATGAGAGGAAATGACCTTAAGTTGTGCCAGGGGAGGGTCTAATTAGATATTAGAAGAGAAATGCTCACTGAAAGAGTGATTTGACATTGGAATAAGTTGTCTGGGGAGCTGGTGGTGTCACTGTCTCTGGAAATGCTCTCTCTGGGAGAGGCATCCATGTGTGGTACTTGGGGACACAGCTTAGAGGTGATTATGGTGTTGCAGAGTTGATGGTTGAACTTGACGATCTTGAAGATTTCATCTAACCCTGATGATTTTGTGACTCTGTGAAAAACAGGAAAATTAATTAGAGCCATTAAGACAATTGATAAAACACATTCAAAAGGAGCATCAGACAAAGTCTAGACTCTACCCTTTATTTTGATAAGAAAATAAGACAGAACATCACTCTTTAAATCAGCCATGCAACTACTTCAGTGCAAGCTGCTTGTCTCTTTTGTTATCCTGTCTACTGATAGACAAGACTGTGGGTATATTTGGGCAGAGTGGCACTATGGGATGTATTCCTTTCCAAGCTGCTGGCAAGTTTATTGTAGGTTTATGAATTTGTTCTGGTCTAAAGATGTCAGTGTTTTTGTTGATGCTTTTTTCTTTCTCTTCATGAGCAGAAATGTGACTTAAAATCTCCTATGTTGTTCAACTATTGAAGCTTGAACTGGAAAACCAGAAAGATAGAAGGTTAGTCATATGGATGGCTAAGAAGGAGGTATTTTCTTCCTTAGCTACAGGCTAAGATTGTGGCCTTTCACAATGAAAAGACTGAGATTAGGATAAGACTGGAGGAATAAAAAAGAATCAGGAAAAGGTAAAGAGGAAGACATGGTAGTCTGAGTAATGACTATTTCAATGTATTTGCTACAATGGCCATGAATGTTCTTCCTCAGTTGTTGAGGGATTTTCCAGCAGTCTGATTTAGGAATGGGATATATGTGACCTGTGCACTGATGGGATCATATCCACCTTATACTTGCAGAGGTCAAGGAGCTCTAAGGATGAAAATAATCTCCGTATTTATTTCTCTTTTGCTAGAGTCCATTCTGGGGAAAAAAAAAAAATTAAAAAAAAAAAAATTCTGGGCCACTGCAGTAGCAAGGAAAGAAAGAAATGACCTGTTTTCTTGTCCTGACATGACTGCATGCTGTAACCTTCATTCTTCAGTTTAAATACTCCAAAATCATCAGAAACTTGAATCTCAATGAACCACTTAACTCTGCTACGATGAGAGAATGTGATTGCCCTTAATGTTACGGAAAGAGATGTCTGTCTTTAGTGCCAAATATCCTCATTTGAAGGTTGCTCTCTCCTACTGTGTTTGAATTTTCTGAAGGTCTCGATTTCATCCTCTGGATAAGGATCAGACCTTTCAGAACTCGGTGCCTCAGCCCCCATTCTGCACCGCCACATTTCTGGCAGTGCTCAATAACAGTTCATTTTGAAAGCTGTTACTCTGGGAAAAATGGATCCTGTTAAGGACTGAGCAAGGGGAAGAGGGTGGTTGAAAGCCTGACCTGCCTTCTGATGAAGTTCATCCTTATTACAGTGTCCTGCTGCAAGGGGAGGTGTGAGGCTAAGGTGTGCACAGGTAGCACAGCCCTGGTAAGACACCAGAGAGCTCACTGGATCAATCAAAACCAACCAAGCAAGCAACCAAAAAACCCCAAAAGGCAAACCCACCACATCTGGATCTCAATTGTGTTTCAACTGGGGGAATAAAATGTGCTTTTCATAGGAAACTACTTTTAGCAGCTTTCTTTTTGCTGTGATGCAATTTTCAGTAGGGACTTTGATTTTCAATTAATTTTGCATTTTAATGCTGGAAGCTAGATGTCACCATCGTGGTTCAAAGATGCTCCCAGATATAATATTGGATTTTTTAAAAAAATTGTTCTTGGGACTTACTGAAAATGTTAAAACTGCAGCATTTTTCAATCAAATGTAGCTGATATTACTCAGCCTTATACAATCAAAACACAGAATTTGGCTGCTCGAAAATGCAAGAGGAACAGATAGTTTATTTTTTTTGAGTACTGGGTTATACTTTCAGAACACTTTTGCTTCCAGTGTTCAGACTTGTCCCTGTGGTGCTGCCAGCTGGAAATACATCTTCTAAAATTGCAGGTGAAGTTGTAATGTAACCACCTCATTTTGGTGATCTAAAGCTTCAGGAAAAATGCTAATTATTGAAAGCTTCCTTCCTGATAAGAATATTGTTAACTGGCAGCCCTACAAATCCAGACTTTTTTTTTTCTCATCAGTCTGGTCCAGGGAAGTTTTTACTTGATGAAATATCAAGCTTTGCCCAAAATTGCCTCTTCTGTTAAGAGGAATGAAGTAGCATTGACTCCACTTGCCTGAAAACCAATATGTTTCTAGGGAGACTGTCCTTTAAAATCAGGAATGACAAAATCTTGACAGCTGAGTGACCTTTGTAGTCTGTGTGATGCCCCATAAACGCAGAGACTTTCAGTCTTCAAGTACTGCATTTTCTTTGCAGCCACGTCTGACTAAATCAAATATTAGAAAAAACCCCAACTAACCACAACCTGCTTATTTTCTCAAATAAATGCATCCAGATCAAGGTAACATCAGGACTTTTGTCCTCTCTTGGGAAGGGAGGCAGCAGGAGAGACATGAATATTCTGGGGTGGCATAGTCACTTTCTTGTCTGTCAAGTGGATTTGGCCAACTTTAGCAATCTCCAGTGCTTACTCCACACAAGAGTAGCAACACTGTACTGGCACCTAATGTCTTCTAAAGCAATACTCTCCTTTTTTATTTATTTTTTTTTTTAAGAAAAACAGGTGTCTCATTTGAGTGGTCAAAGTATAGATAAGCCCCAAGATTAATTTCTGTTCCTCATCCCCTGCTGCCCTAAAAGGTGACTTTGAGTCAGATTCTCAAGTTCTGTGAGTACAGCTCTCTCCAGTTACACCACCTTGGCTCTCAAGTCCCTGTGCTTCCCAGATACTGTAAAATTTGTTCAGTTGTTGAAAAACATTCTTTATGTTGTGGTTTTGAGTGCTTTGTAATAGGCAAAACAACAACTTTTCTTTTTCTAAAACTACTCAACTGCACCCTTTTGACATTATTTATGGAAGGCAGATACATTAACAGTTAATACTGGCTTTAATTCTGCTCCCCCCTCACAGTAAATGTTGATTCCAGCTCTTCTGATTTTGATGAAGACTGGCTTTGCTGGCAGCCTGTGGTTGGCACAACTACAAAGCTGATTCTGGGAACCTTAGAGGTTTATTTAGATTCCTTAAATGTTTTGGCTTGATGGTATCAAGGGTATTTTTGAAACTTTTGAAGCCTTTTCAATTCCTAACAGCACCAGGCAGGCAGACACAGACACACAGAGGGACTAGGAAGCCAGTGCCATCTTTGCTTTGTTCCTCAGGCTTGTGTCTCCTTGAGTGGGGAAGGAGAAAGGGGCCCAAAAATAAAAAGGAGTAATAACAGCAGTAATAGCAGTAATAACTGGTAGATAACAGTAATAACTGATAGATGGGGACCACGTTCTTCACCTCACTAGGGGTGGATGGAGTAGCAAAGATGATGCTTTGTTTGCACTGCTGGAAAGAGATGTGCAGCTGTTTGCAGCTGAATTTGGACCCTGTGTGTAAATGCTGATTCCTGTGCTTTGCTGATCAGTTCTGAGCATGAAAGGTAGTTCCCAGGGATCAGCCTGCTTGTCACCTTCAGGAAGTTTACTGCTTCCCTCTCTCACTGTGCTGTGGGCTGTTTGGATTGGTACCCCACAAAAATGCGCTGCTTTAACATTCATTTCTCTTTTGTTTTGTTTGGTTTAGGGTTTCTTGGGGCGGCGGAAGCGGGGAGGGAAATGAATGTGGAGGAATGTTGAGAGCATGTGGAGGCAACAGTCTTGGGCAAAATGGTTTCAGTGTGCTACACCTGCGTGTTTGGTACTAGAAAATCACATAGAGCTGGTGCTTGAGCTGAGGAGAGGGAGCATCTTTGAATAGCGTCATTTTTTTCAATACCTTATGATATAAAAGTGATCTTCTGTGGAATGACTGAGCAGAAATAGCCCAAAATACTTTTGATCCATTTTAGGAGTTTGTATGTAGCTCCTGGATGTAATCATCCAGTGATTTCTTGTTAATGCAGTAAGTCATATTTAATGCCTAAGACCAAGTTGATGAGTTTCATTTCTCTTACAGCACTGTGCTTCTCCATTCTCCCTTCTTCTCCCTATCCTTCTGCCTTTCTGGACTTCATAGCATTTTTGGCAAATCTCTAAAGAGGTTGATATCCAAAGAGTTAATTAACTATCTTGCAGCCTTAGGCCTGCTTGCCTTTCTTGGTGCATCAAAGCATGTAGGAGAAAAAGCTGTGCCCAAGAACTGTGGCAGAATACAGTTTTTTCTTCTTCACCTGGAAGGGTGATGGACAAAGTTTCACGCAGCCACTAGACTTGTTCCATTCCTTTTGAGAGTGTTTTGCAGTGAGCAAGCAGGATGAAACCTCTACAAACTTAAATTTTAATTAATTGAAATTAAAGTAATCTAATGATTAGATGACGGCTACTCCCTTAATCTTTAACTATTCTCAAGAATTCTGGCAGAAGAATAAAGCTGATTAACTAATTCTGTACAAACGACCTTCTCTTCAGTTAAATGCCATAGCAATTTCCCAAACGGGAGCTAAGAGACAAAACAAGTAATCCCTGTGCCCTGCACTGTCTATTTGAATTGGTAAGCAGAAGTGTATACTCCTGCCTTAGAACACATCATGCTTTTCTGATAGGCACTGCAGGCTGGATCTAAGAACCATCTACATATGTAATGCCTGGAAAAACTGTGAAATAAGAACTCCTACTCTGACCTCCAAGTCTCTGCACAGGTGAAGCTGCCCCTGATGTGCTGGAAGGAACCTTTTCTGGCTTTTTTTTTTTTTTTTTGTTTTTTTTTTTTTTTTTTTTTTTTTTTTTGTTTTTTTTTGTTTTTTTTTGTTTTAAGTATTGTGAGTATTGGAAATGCTGCTTTTGAGACTGTCTTGGTTGCAGGGTTGAATGGTTGTAGAAAACTTCTTCCCAACAGAACAATAGATTGTCAATGAGCAACAACAGAGTTTCTCTGAACTGGTATATATAATAAAGGCAACTTGTTTTAAGGCATGCAGAAAGACTACTAAAATCAGAATTGATTTTCCCCTGCAAGAGTGATTAGAAACAGAATACATTATTGTCACAGTTCATAGTAGTTAGGCTTGTCTTCTGCAGCTAAACCAGAACAGTATGGGAACATGGCAGGCCTGAGAAGAGAAGCAGTGGTGGTTGTATTGAGAACCAAAGTACTCCTTGCCTTGGCTCTTCCCCCCAAACTCCGTGTCTCTTCAGGTTTTGTGTCAATTAGCTTCAGCGACCACTGGATGTAGCTGTCGCTTCACAGAAATATGGCCAAGCAGACGCCTTTTTGCCTCTTTCATAGCAGAGATTTCCCTTCCCTTCCCTTCCCTTCCCTTCCCTTCCCTTCCCTTCCCTTCCCTTCCCTTCCCTTCCCTTCCCTTCCCTTCCCTTCCCTTCCCTTCCCTTCCCTTCCCTTCCCTTCCCTTCCCTTCCCTTCCCTTCCCTTCCCTTCCCTTCCCTTCCCTTCCCTTCCCTTCCCTTCCCTTCCCTTCCCTTCCCTTCCCTTCCCTTCCCTTCCCTTCCCTCCTGGCCATGAGAGTACTGAGAACACAATAGTTACCTGCACTCACCTCTCAAGTAAAAATGGAGATGGTCCAAATTCCCCATCTGTAAAGTCCCAATGTTATAGAAGAACGAGTTTATCAAATGCAGGCAGTGGCCCAAAGATCTGGACTTGGCCATTTTTGTCTGACAAAAATGCCAAGACATGTTTGATATATCAGCCTTTATTTAACTTCAGAACTCTTTCAGCTCTCCAGAATTGAATATCAGTCCCACATTTCAGGGGTAATATGGAAGAGTACTTAACCTACAAACAGACTTTTTAGAAGGGAAAGTATTCATAGATGAAGGGGAATGGCTTTAAGCTGAAGGAGGGCGGGTTTAGATTAGATGTCAGGTGGAAATTTACTGTGGGATTGGTGAAGCACTGGCACAGGTTGCTCACAGAAGTGTTGTGGATGCCCCATTCCTTGGAAGGGTTCAAGGTTGGGTTAGATGGAGCTTGGAGCAAGCGGGTCTATTGGAAGGTGTCCCTACCTGTGGATATTCTCAGTTCAGTCAGAGAGAAAAGGAGAGATTTCTACCAGGCTGGGCCTGGGAAAGAGTTGGAAAGGAATGTAAATAATTCATTATCTCTCTTGTTGTTCACATGGTTTATAGACATGTTCTGCCACCGTGCGTCATTCACAGGGCACCAATGGTGTGAGATGTGTTCACTTTAAGACCAATGAAATTGGTCTGCACGATGTCCTCTATAAAAAGAGCGGTGTATTTGAAATAAATCAGTTCTCTTCTCACCTTCTGACTTGGAGTCATATTCATTCCCATCCTGCCTCAACGGTGACACCTACCCATGGCACATGGAGTGAAACCAGGTGATCTTTAAGATCCCTTCTAAATCATTCTATGATTCTATGATTTTGTAGGTATTCTCTGGAGAGGCAAGAAATCTAGGAGAACTGGAAGCAGACTCAATCATAAGGAGAAAATCACTACAACACTAAGGAGGCATACTTAAATAGAACGTGAAAATGAATGATCTTAAAGGGAACAATATGAAATTTTCACATCTGTATTTAAAAATACAAAACCTGTGTATTTCTGAGCCATCTAAAGTTACTATATTGTTCCCTTGCCATTGCTGTTTGCAAAACCATGAGTCAAAAGTAGTAGGCTGGAAGTGTTCAGACATCTATACTTACATGTACTACTGGTTTACAAATACTTCAAAGCTTTACACTTATTTGGTAGGAAGGAAAAGTGATTAAAAAACCCCAAAAACCCAAGACAAAAAAACCAAGCATGATCCAGCTCCTTTTATTCAGTAAATATGCAGGAACACTGACTCACAGTGGATACATCTCCTATGTTCAACTTGAATTTGGTCACATCACCTTAGAGGTAGTGCTGGTTTATGTATTTGGTCAGAGTTGCTAGAATTTTTCTTTCCACACACTGGTAAATGCTGTCAGGTAGGTTAGAACTCTCCAGTTTTTATAATTTGTTCTTATGCCCTTTGTTATAACTCCGGTTGAAATTGAAGGTAGTGACAAATACTCCCGTCCTTGCGAAGGAAATCTTCTGAGGGCAGCACCATTTTTCTTACCGTGCTACTGCAGATGTTGGGGCCTCAGTTCTGAACTTGGAGAGAATTGTCACAGCCCAGCACGGTTCACAACCTGCTTGCCTCCTGCCTGCTGCAGGATCAAGGCTCATCTGGACTTCCAGGTCAGGATATGTAGAATAAATTTCTTGCTCCTGTGCTGCTAAATTTTTCTTGTTAAGAATTTACAAGGCTGCACGTGAAGACCCTGAAGCTTTACTTCTCAATTCTACCTCGCTCGCTGATATTAGTGCAGCAAGGTGTATCACTGAACCTTAGCAAATGGGGCTAGAAAGGACAATAGGTTATCCAGCCTGGTCTCTTTCCCCAAGGCAGGATCAACTAGACTAACTCTCCTTGACAGATATGCAGCAAACCTGTCCTTAAAAACCTCCCATAACAGAAATCTGACACCCTTCCTCAGGCCATCTTTGCCAAAGCAAAATTCTTCCTAGTGCTAGAAAGGCTCTCCTAAGGACAAGCCTGGATCTCCCTTCCTGTAACTTAACCCATTGATTTCTTGCCTTATCCTCAGAGGAGATAGAAAAGAATTTTCTTCTTTGTAGCAGGCTATGGCATATTGCAGGGCAGCCATTGCCTCTCCCCATTATCAACTGTGGCCTATGTATTCCTAGTTTTTTTCTGACTCCCCCTTCCCCCTGGTCTTCTCCCCCCTCACCCTAGACCAAGTTTTCTGGATCTCTGTTTGCTCTTGATGCCCTCCTGTGGGTTCTTTCAGGCTGATATATTGTGGAATAGCTTTTTTTTGTTTGTTTTGCTTTGTGCTGGAATGCCCAGAGTTGTCTCTCAGCCAAGGCACATTTGACTTTTAGCAACTAAACCATAATTTTGGTTTAGAAGGCTTTAGGGAGACAATACATAAATAGTATCTTGCTACCACTGTGTACTCACTGAATGGGGAAAATGTTGGAGAGTTGCCTGACTGGTTTTAGACAAACAGGATTGCTTGGGTGTTTGCTTCCAGGGTAGACAATAGGAGAAGAGGGGAGCTATATGAGTAGTGCATTGTGCCCACATGTGAATTTAGGCCCTCATGCAAGAGGAATCTCCAAGCAGTGCAGTGTTTGAGCCAGAGCACAAGTAGAAAATTCCTGGCAGCTGAACTCCTCGTTCAGATTACTTGCACTGGCAAGATCAAACACCAAAAACGTCCAAGAAACATGACTAAAAGAGCTCCAGCACAGTGGCTCTCTAAGCTTCTTTCTCATTCAGGTTTACTTTCATATGGCTGTTAGTGGGACTCTGAGAAGGATCTTACCTTCCCCCCACTGCTTTCCCTCCCCTTTACCATGCTACATTTTAAATCAAGCTGTCCTCTGTAGCTCTGTAGCAAATCTGCACATTTCTGGTTTTGCTCTTTCAGAGGATAATTTCTCCTGTTTAATGAGATCTGAAAATGAAGTCAGGCATGAGTTGGAGAAAGGTCACAGTATGTGCTCAAAGGTATATTAACTACTGTTGGAGCTGGCATCCATTGACTTCCACGAGGACAAAATTAAGCAGCAAACAGTAAATACTTCCACTAGCACTTTATTACAAGCAGGACCATTTACAATGAATAAGAATTTGGGAAGCTTCAAGGATGAAATGGGGATGCTCACAAATAAAAAGAAAAATCTTACTACTTAGGCTTAGAATATGATTCCAGTCAAGGTTAATGGGGAAACAGTTAATGAGGGGTACAGAATCCAAAGGCTGCATTGATGCCATATTGTGTCTTACACATGTAATTAATGCTACTGACTACTGCTAAATGGCTCTACCTGAGCACATTTTCTCTAGCAGGAACTTTAAATCCCCCACACTGTATACAGGAGAACTCTTCTGCTGCTTTACAACTCCCACTAATGCTGAACAGGCTAAATCAGAACCGATTTCTTCCACTCATTTCCAGGATGGTGATTTGCATCCACCACCACCCTGATACATCCATCATTCAGGGCCCAGTGGTGTAATGGCAAGTTTGACATCAGCTTTACAGGGGCAGGATCAGTCTGTGAATGCATGTAGTGAGAGAAGAATCCCATTTTTCCATTTAAGTGGTGTTTCCACAGCAGGAAATGCTGTGGAAAAGACAGAGTGTTTCCTCTATTGTCGTCTTCCTCTTGCAATCTTTTAATTCTATTTTTTTTGGGAAAGTTACTTTCCTACAAGTTCCAGGCAAATGTTGCTGGAATAAATATTGCTGCCCAGTGGCCAGCACAGTGAAAAAAAGAAAAGCAGGTGAAGGTAGAGGTGAACCATTAGGCATCCTGGCAAAGCATAAGGATAAACTGGTATAAACACAGCCAGTTATAACCAGCTCCCTCCATTCACATCTGCTCCTGGAAGCTGAACTGTGCTCAGTGCCCAGCATGGGAAGAGGAAGACCAAGATGAGATTATTTTGAAGGAAAGAGAGAGACTGCGTGGAGTTTACACTTACTGTCTGTTTAAAAATATTTTGTTTTCTTTTCCTTGCACAGAGGCTTTCAAGTAGGACATTTGTAAACACTGTTCTTTCTACCCAGTGCTCATTGTATTGACAGGAATTGCTTCAGCTGAACAGTTTCATCAATGTGCTCAAGCCTGTTTGTAGGTGGCATCCAGAGGGCAGATTCCACTCTCATCTAAGACCTAGGCCTATTCCATTTCTGTCTTTAAAGCATCTCCCAGGTGCACTTAGGCATTGTTTTTCTTCCCAATCCCCGCTTCCCCCACCTTTCCTCTTCTCTTTTGAATAAAATGGTTTGAAAAACTCAGGCCAAATCCTCAATTTCTTTTGGGTGAGGACTAACAGATTCACAGGATTAACCTCCAGGTTCCACCTGTCCTCAGAGGAGGGACAGTTCCTCCAGAGCCACATAACCTCATAGCACTGAGAGATGCAGAATTGCACCTATTTATCTTTGTGTAGGAGAGCATTTCATCAGCCTCTAACTGGACCCAAAACAGAATGGAGTCAAATTGGGCTGTGCTGCTGAGTCTAAACAGCCTTACCAAGTAAAGGTAAATGTCTCTCTCATAAACAGATCACAATTTATATCCTTTTTGGATTCCTTGGGATTTAGAATTTATGGCCTTCCTGGAAATCTTGGCCTGAGTTGGAGAAACAAAAAAGACGCAAGATTGGTGCATGATTCCAGCCTGTGCACCTTCCCCTGCTTTTATGTGGATTTTTTTGTTTGTTTGTTTTAACTTTTGATTGTTGTGGTGGACTGAATTTGACTGGTTGCCTACCAAGCCCTCCTCATTCAGCAGGATAAGGAGGGAGAAAATAAGGTGGAAAGAAACCTTTGTGGATCAAAATAAAGACATTTTAGGAAAAAAAAAAAAAAAAAAAAAAAGCAAGGGGCAGGTGTGGAAGCAAAGGAAAACAGATTTATTTTCTACTTTCCATCAGCAGGTGATGTCCATCCACTTCCTGGGAAGGAATGGTTTCTCAGGCAAATGTCCTACTAATGAGTGCCCCCTCCCCTTCTTTTTCATTGTCATATGGTGTGGAATATCCCTTTGGCCAGTTTGGGTCAGCTGCCCTGGCTATGTCCCCTCTCAAGGTCTTGTCCCCTCCCAAATTACTGATGACAGAGAGGAATGTTGGAGACACAGCCTTGATGCTATGGAGAGCACTGCCTCAGTAGCCAAAACTCTGATCTGTTATCAACACCTTTCTAGGTACCACTGCAAAACCCCACACTTTGAGAAAAATTGACTCCATCTCACCAGACCCAGTCCCAATCATCCACTCCAACAACGAGTGCCAATCTGTGTCCCTACAAAACTACACCAAGCCAGTACCTTTCTATGTGCCATCCTAGTAAGTCTGACCCCAGACAAGCTCCCCACTGGATTCTTCTGTTTATGGGATCTTATTGATCTTATCCAGCACAAGTTCTGCTCTCTGCAAAGCAGCAACATGATTGGAATCTGCTGCAAACACTGTAAATTTGTCCTCTGGGTGTGAGAGAGAAAACCCCACTTTTTTGAGTGGCCTGTTCTTGCCCAGCTCTCCAACAGTTTTGAAGATTGGAGTTCAGTTTATAAATTCCTCCTGTTGCATTCAGAAGAGGCTCTTAGAGTGACTGAATGAATCCAAATTATACTGACAGTGAGCTTTTTCTCTTCTCTCCCTTTTCTTGTTTCTAAATGTTGAACTTTGAAAATCCTAGATTAAGTTTTTATTCTTTCAGCTGCATCATTGTTTTCTGGGAGCATGCTTGCATTTTTCAGGAAACTGAGTGGCTTTTTGACTTGGAGAAATAGGAGAGAATTAGAAGTTCATTTAATTCCTTTTGTAATGGGGTTTATTTTTGTTTGTTTGTTTGGGGCTTTTGTTAATATATCCTTTACACATCTACTAGTTGTATGATAGTGGTGGGAGAAGAGGCAGGTAAGATGATAATGAAAATAATGATGTTGATAAATAAATTTAGATATGTTGGAAACATCACATGAAATGAAATTTGAATATGATAATCCTATTGCCCAGCTTTTGACCCTGTAAACTTTTAAATGGAAGTGACCTAGGTTGAAGCCTAACACTAGTAGCCTTCTCTGGTGGTTTTCCTGACAGTTTTTAAAGCTTATCTGTTTACAGTAGTATTTAGAAGCTGTTTCAACTGTATGAGCTAAAAGTCCTAAGAGAATTTAATCAGTCAATGGAGCGTAAGGTTTGGCCCCTTCTATTCTAAATGCTGATAGTAACAATCCTATTCTGGCTAAACTCACATGAGGTTAAGGTTAATGCAAAACTACATTAATAAATAAAAAGGAACACCAAACACCACCCCCACCTCCTTCCTCCTGTCCCCCAACTCGTTTGGCAAGTGCAGGGGAGTGCCTGGTTTGTGAGCAGGAATGCTTAGGAACACGTTTGTAGGCTAATGTGAAAACCTTTTTAATCCTGCTGATTTTAACTTGCTTAAATTCCTTTGAAGGTCCCCCTCTTTGATGGGGATTGAGGTTCTATTGCCATGATGCATTTTTATACTGCATTCCACAGGAGTTAGCACTTGCCATGGAGACCTGCACTTTGTCTTTTAAGCAGATAAAAAGAGAGGTCAGTCAGATGTAATTCCCCAACTCCTCGTATAAACAATTTAACTGCTGCAGCAACATACTTGTTTGGAATTACTCCCTCAGATTCAATTCCCTTTTCCTGCTCCACTTGTAAAAATGGTTAGTGTCCTCTATAAACTGCTGCTCAGCCAGGTCCAAGGCTTGCTGTGGAGTTGTAGAATAAATGTTAATCTAATACAGGTTACTGGGTCAAATGCAATCACAGGCTTGTGGGAAAAGCTTAATACTGTTCTGCTTCTTCTAACACAGTAAACCTGGATATTATATGATAGGTTAAATACCATTGAACCATGGCAAGAATTTTCTTGAAAGTAGGATTTAGTACAAAGGAAACTACACTGGAAGAGTGACCTAGGATTGACTTTGCTCTCTGAGAGCATTCTAAGAAGCTGAGGTATGCTGTGAAAATTATCTCTCTGAAAACATTAGGTACAAAAGACCCTAGGTCAGCTACAGCAAGGATGATTCAGCTAATAAAAGGCTGCATGGGTTTTTTACACTGCTGCCTTCCGTCCACAGGAAAGAGCATTTTCCTTTTTTCCCCCATGCAGTGACTGTGAAGCCAGCATGATGTGACTAGCTTCAACATCTGATATCTGAGATTGTGTAAACACACACTTAAAAATATATAACTTCAACACTCACATGTGAGTGCTGACAGTTGCTTATTTCCCACAGGCTGGCTTGTGTTATCCCTTGCTGTCATGTACCTGCATCACTCTGTCCTGCAGTGATGTAGCTTGGCACAATATTTCACTTTCTTTAGTGCAGGTTTTGTTTGTACTCAGTACTGCTGAGGTCAGAGACTCAGTGAAGTCATTGAGGGAAGGCTTGAGGACCCAATCCTGCACGGAGATTTGGCTCAGTGTGTGCCAGTTTGTACCAGTCTCTTTCCACAGTGTATGCTGTCTGCCTCTCCTTGTTTATGTAGTTATTTATAGTCCTGGTGTTTGATTACAGAATGAGGGCAAATGGGCACAAAGATGAGGGGAGTTGTGGACTTCATTTTATATTTATTTTATATTTTCTGCTTTAACCCATCTGTTAGTGAGAGAGCTCTGAATGATATAAAAGGAGAGAGGACACTTCAGAGTGCTGGTGCTGAGAGACTGGTTGAGCTCAGACATCCTTTCTATCAGTCTGAGCAGGAAACAGGGATGAGGCATTTACACTGGGGTGAAAGGTGGCATGTGAACATACAGATTTGCTAATCGGTAAAAAAACCAACCAAACCCCATTGCATCACAGCACTGAAGTGTCAAAAGGCTGCCCCAGCAACAATAGAGCAGTGTCAAACCTCATTTGGGGTTTGGGAATGGGAAAGGCAGGGTCAAAACAGCCTGTGGCAGAGGCAGGAACACAGCCAAGTCTTTTGAGATTGGTTGGTTGGTTTTGTTTGGTTTTAGTTGTGTTGTGAAGTTTTATACTGAAGACAAACTTCCTGCATGAGATTTTGTATTGAGTGCTGTGTACAGCAGGCACTGTACGCCTTAGCATGTCTCAAATGTTGTTTTTCACATTTTAATTCAGAAATGCCACTTAGCTCCCTTCAGGCTTTGCACACAAGGTGCATTCAAGATGTGAAAAGAGTCTCTAAAGACTAGTGGGCTGTGGAGTCAAGAACTCACCTCTGGTTTGGAAAAAAATACTGCTCAACTGCAGTCATGCACAGAGAGTTCCTCGTTGGGGTATGGTGGCCCTGTTTGGCAGTCAGTTGGATGTTCCCAGCTAGTGTCCCACCCCACCCTCGATTTTCCAAAGCTAGTACAGCTTGGACTGCTGAAATACCATGAGTGCATGGCAGTCAACTTTTACTGCCATCATTTGAGCAAGAACTGAAGGGTGGTCCCCATGTGTTAGAGACTGACAGGACTGAGCTCTAGGAAAGGACTAGAGGACTGAGACTAGGAAAAGAACAGGCACTACTTATGTGGCTTTTCTGCAGGGAAATGGGGTGGGGGGAAGATCTTGAGGAGGCTGAGATTCATGAGACCTTTGGAACAGAGGGTTTGCTTTTTCATCAAGTGGTGCCAAAGCTTTTACACAAATGTGCCTTCAATTTTTTTTTTTTTTTTGAACACCAAGGAGAACAACTGTGGGTTGTATCTTATCTGAGGAAGCATAACAGTCTGCTGAAACCTGTGCTGAAAAAAAAAAAAAAATTTTGTCTATGCTCTTTTCTTTTTGTTAGCCATGAGACCCTGTTAACCTCTGATCCCCGAGCTCTCTCCTTCATTTTGTCTTCCCTATCATCTCTTGCCAACATTTTGTTACATCAATCTGCTTCTGAATAGCCAGGCCCTCTGCATTCTCTTTCCTCCTCCAGGGTTAGTTGTAGGGTAAAAAAAAGCCCTTTTTTTTCCTTTTTGTCCCTGTTCCATTCTTCACTAAAGTGTGTACTTTTCCACCTTGTATAGTCTTCATCTGACCACGTTTCTGTCTTCTGCCTATTCCTCACGTCCCTTACACAGGTTGCGACACCTTCCTTATTTCTCTGAGTCTCACTAGCCCTGACAAACCTGATGCATCTACCAGATGTTTCTCCTCTGTGCTCCCAAGGGCTACCCAGGACGCACCTGCCTCTATGCAGCTGGAAAGCTGAGAGGAGGAGGGTGTCTAAAGACACTGGTCAGTCACCCCTTCCTCCCTACTCTCCTCTTCAGGGCCAACTTTATAATCTGATTTTATTCATTGGCCAGTCGATGAAGAAATATCAGCTGATTTAGAGGGTTCAGAGAAGAAGTCCTGATCCTGCTGAAGGCTAAACTCTTATTGAATTTCACCTCTACTTTCTCTCTTCTTTGTGCTGTGTGGTGCTGCTGTGCACTTTCAAATCAATGTATTTATGACTCGTTTGTCTTAGGAAGAAAAGAGGTAGGAATGTCTTAAGAGTTGCCAGATACTCTATAAGGCTTTTTATAAAATAAAATCCTATTTGCTTCCCCAACCCTTCCTGTCCCTAACTGCTCAGTAATGCAGACATTGGTACATTTTCAATTGCAGCTTAAACTGGAAATGCTGGCTGGTGTATAAGTGAAAAGTAAGCAATCTGGTTGTTATTCCAACTCCCTAAAAAACAAAACAAAACAAAACAAAACAAAACAAAACAAAACAAAACAAAAAGGTTGTTATGATCTGTCATTTCTAGCTGGTGGATCAGTTCTCTCCAATAAGACAATAATATTTTTTCATGTTTTACCACAGGACCATCCTGAACCTGATGCATGAAAGGCAGAAAGAAGGCTTGCAGGGTGTTTCTTTTCCCTTTAAGGAATAATTAAAAAATAAAAAAAAAAACAACCATTGACATTTTAGAAGGCGATTTGCTAAGCTCTGCATGTTCTGTGTACTTTAGTGTGTGAACAAATTAGATTATGAAAGGTAATGTATTAGTGATTTGACAGTAATGTGGAATTTTGGAAGCATTAATCGCTAATGCGTGTTTCATAATTTCAGCTAAATGATCTCGGTTGAAATGCAAGAGAGGCAATTGAAAAATTCATTGAGACTGCAGTGGAACCTGCAGATTACTTTGATTTACTGCAAAATACTGCAAGGCAGTAGGAAATGTTCACAGCTGCTGTGTTTATAATTACGTTAGAGGCGTGTGATGAAACGGTAAATTCATGTATGTGCTTATCTTGTCAAATGTAAGCCTCATTCTTTGTCTTCATGTTACATATTAAAAAAAAAAAACAAACCAAACTGCAGGTTACAACATAGTATTTTCATTTATTTTTTGTGTTAGCAAGGTCTTTAGATACCCTAACTGAGATCAAGGCACTAACTTGCTGAAAGCCAGGGTGGCATTTTTTTTCTTCCAAGTTTTACTCTCTCTCAGTGCTGTAACAATCTGCCTGCAATGGCAGCTTGTGCAAATCTTCATGTCTTTTCTTCCTTGCAGGACTAGATGAGCCAGGAGAGTTGATACAAGTGAGATTTAAATGGATGTAGCTTTCAGAGGTAATGCACCACCAAAATGAATTCGTACCTTTCTGCAGCTCCCACCTTCCCTGGTGGTCCATCCTGGCTGCAACATCAGTCATGGGTGTTCTTAAGCTACGTGTTTCTTTTTGCAATTGAGGGACCAATTTCTTTTATTTGAAGCAAAAGCTAAGAATTTTTAGGTCTCACTTCTTAGCTACTGTGCAGAAAGACATCTGCTTACTGAGTCATCACCATGCTGTGGTGTTCACCTTTCTTTCAGTTGATGAAATCCACTGTGTATGGATTAAATATCTCTTAAAGCCAGTTCTATTAGTTACTGACTCCACTGTCAGGTAGGAATTGATGCTTCCACAGTTGTTTTTTTTTTTTTTTTTTTCAAGTAATCTTCTTTCTGCTAAGTAATCCTCTTGATGCTGAGGATACTTTATTCCCCCCTCTTCTGCCTAGCATCTAATATATGAAGTGAGGCTTATTTGGGATAGTAAAGGTGAAAGGATTGGGCTCTTTTCCAATGGCAGCAAAATTGGTTGTGAAGTATTAAGATGATAGCTGACTCCTATTTCATTAGAAACCATGGAGTGCTGCTGTTTAATGCATCTTAAGTAGTGGAGAATCATAAAAAAGAAATTTCTCCATTGAAATTCTTTATTTGGTGTAAGGAAAAGCAATGCTAGTCTTCATAAAGCCATAATTCTCTTCAAATGAAAAAAATATTGCACATCACATGAAAACTACAATGCTTGCCATGTCTCACTTCTTCCTCATTGAGAACTCTCTTCATGGCCTGTACTTCCCAAGTCAATTACTAAAGCCCAATAAATTAATGGGCAATTTCTGTTTATAAAGAAATTTCAGCAGAAGCAGTATGGACTCTAATCCACAACAATGCAACATACCTGATAAGTTATTTGTGTAAATCCTTTAAAAGGACTCAGTGGGCTCTTTAGATCTGCCCAAAAGAGCTTTTCAACATTGTCCACGAAATTATGATTGTCCCAGCGACTTCCATAAATGCCTTTCTGCAACACCCACCCTTTTGACGAGTGCTGCTGAGTCTTCAGGAAGTGGCAGAATCTCTCATTCCCCTTTTTAAAGTGGATGGTTTGGGCTAAAGTACAGATTGAGTCTGCATTGGTACAAAGAGGGAGAGCAGAGATTTGTCTTTCTTTCAGAGAGCAAAATTTTCAACCCCTTTTATATGATTAATTCCTTACTGTACTTGATTGGTTTTACAGAGCCCAAGGAGGTACCTGGTACTTTTTGGAGCTTGTAGAAGGCATCTTCCTTGCCTTGAAGAGTTATTTTCCCACTGGGTGTATCCACAGTGGTTAATGGAAAGCAGCTCAGACTCCTGAGCTAGCAGACCCCTCCAAGGCAGGAGCAGTGCTGCTGTGAAGGACTGTGGTGGTTATTTTGCTGAGACATATGGCCAAGTCCTGGCCAGGTGCCACCCAAGCGTGGCCCTGCTGCTTCTGAGCCACGAGTGAGGAGCTCCAGTATCTCTACATGGCCGTCACTCACTTGGCAGCCCTGTGGGCAGCTGGCCCCTCTTCCTTCTTCCTAGGTGCAGACATCCTGACAGCAGTGGTGTTTCTGCCCAGATATGAAGATTTCTTGGACCAGAAGAGGCAGCTCCCTTCCTGCAGTGGAAACAAACCCCTCACTTGTTCCTACTGCTGTTGAGACTTGTTTGTTTTTGTCTTCATTTGAGCATTACTCTTTGTAGGAGGAAAAGTGTACTTCCAGGAAAATGCTTAAAAAGTATCTGAAGCATATAAAAATGTGAAGTGCTTTTTCATATTAGTAATCAGTTTCTAACAGAGAGCAAGAATGGATTTGTTTCCGTGAGATGTCATTTTGAAATAAAAATATAGATAGTATTTTAATTTTTATGGCTTTTGTGAAGAGTAACAGTTCTGGAGAGACAGTCATCATCAAGTCACTTGCATTCTAAAAAAAACAGAAACCAAACACCAATTCTAACTCCCCCACCTAACAGCATCCTGTCTTTTCCCACATACAGGTTTAGTTTATCTGTTACTCCTATGCTGTTTTCCTGATGCACTGAATCCAGGATTAGATTGAAGACTTCTCTCCTGATACCCATATCACATGGAGTTTAAGTGTCTGAGAGATCACTTATAACATGACCCTACATGTCAGATATGTTATAATAATACAGCAAAATTCCTCAAACGGTGTTATGCAGCTTGTGAATATGATCAGAAACATTTGCCAACATTGAAAGTAGGATCAAGGTTATTTGTCATGGCAGTTTATACAGTTTACATACATAAAATTAAAAGAGCAATCAGGTTTTCAAACAGCTGTAATGCAAAAAAAAAAAATGAAAAACATGTGAAGGCAATATAACATTTAATGAAAAGTTGGCATTTTTAACAAGCAACAAGCAGTATTAGAAATTAAAACTGAAGTAAACCTCAGTTATGCTACAGAAAAAAAATTACATTGAAAACCTGGAAATGGGTTTGCCAAAAGCATGTATATAAATAGAAAATGCATGTGACAATTGTCTTTATTATACAGCCTAATGAGGGTAAGGACAGGTGAGTAATGATAACAAAACCATCTTGTAGTGTCATTCAGATCTTATAGTGTTATTTGATTTAATGTTGGAAGCTGTTTGAAAGATGAAAGCATTTCCAGCAGTATCTTAGCAGCTTTTCTGCACCAGAAAATGTGGTGTGGCTGCGAGATTCAGCCCTTCCCATAGGGGGCTTGGCTTCTGTCTGGAAGTGTCAGGTCAGGACACAAAATACTATCTGTCAAGATTTTTCATTTCATAGGAAATGAAATTATTTTTTATTTATATATGGACAGGTTGTGGCTAAGCCCTTATGTACAACTTGATATTAAATTCAACCCGAAGTAAAGACCTCAACTTCCTGAACTCTCATTTACCCCTTTTATTACAGGGGATGCTCCATAGTTTACACCCAGCTCTCCCTGCTGCTAAACTCTGAGCAGCCTGCAAAAGCTTTCCTGAAAATTGGCCAGAACAAGACACCACCTAAAAATGTTTCTTCCTTTCATGGGAAACCTCCAAAGTGTGGTTCTCCCAGAAGGATTTTCATGTGTCACCCAATGGATCTGCCCCCTATCTGCCTCTGTAAATGGTGAAGAGGTACTGGCAGCCCCCATGAGAGAAACCCAGAACTCCAGCAGTTCCCAAGTGCACAGGTACAGCAGCAAAATCTGGATTTTTATATCCAGGTTGCAGTTAGAGGGCACAATCTTCAGTGCTTTGGTATTCTTCATTTCTTTGTACTTTGTTGAAAAGATTGGTATTTGATACTTTGTGTCCAAATCACTTGCTATACCTGAAGTGGGCTCAGAGCTGCAGATGATCAGCTGAAGTGAGCCTGCATGTGTCTCCAGTTTAATAAAAATTGTGCTGAATTATAACAAACAATTCTGCACTGTGTTTTCAGGATGCCACCTCATGTGGACAGTTCAAAGAGCACAAACAGTAATGGATCAAAGAGTGAAGCACAAAGTTAGATTATTTTTACAGTTAAGAGAAGAATTTTTTTTAGTCAAACCTGTGAAAGGTGCTGTCATGGTTTTGGTGGGACAGTAAAGACACTGTGTGATGTGCTGTGACACTGTGCTGAGTCTTTTGGGTTCTGCCTTTTTATTTTCCCCACAAGCCTTTTCATCAAGCAACATAAATGGTTTGATTTATTCCTCAGAAAAGCAAGTCAGCAGCTTGTTCATTGGTTTGTAATGTGTCAGGCAAAATACAAAGTGTAAACTACATCAAGGGAGAATTTAGGAGTTTACACACACCTACTCATGAGAAAACTTATCAGATATTTTGGTTTTGTTTTCCAAAACAAAAGTCATTGATTTAGGAGAAAACAGCATGGCAAGGTCCACTATTTGGATGTGTAAAATAGACAAATTTAGGCTAAAGAAGAGATGCACATGTTTAGTAATAACCATAAATCATCAGTGGAAGTATTTCCCAAGAGATGTGATAGATAGAATATTTAAATAAAGACTTTCTGAGTTGTAGAAATCCCTGAAGTGGATTCTTTGCTCTAGATGAGAAGGAAGGTCAAATGATTATTTAGGAGATAAATGGTCCTGCCTGGCTTGAAAATTCATGTATTTATTAGATGTAAACAAAATGGAAGCAGATGTACATTCTCATTTACCCAAGTACTTGAGGGGAGAAAAAGCAATCCAGCATCACAATACATATATTCTCTCTTGGCATAGGAAAGAGCAGGGCTGTCCTTGCCTCTCAGACAGCAGGATGCTGTGGGAACCAGCTGAACAAGGAACCTTTATTAGAGGTCTGATTAACAAAAAGATTAATGCTGAGTGTTTTTTTAGGGCATCTGATTTAGAGATGGAATGATCTCTGTAACTTTAATCATGGCTTATTGGCAATGCAGATGATTTTAAAAAATGTTAAAGATATATATTTTAGGTTGATATGTCTCTGTCTGTCTCTCTCAAAACCAAATTTGTGATAATTCTATCTATTTCAAACTGTAGGTTGTTTAATAGGTGGTCCTTAAATGAGATTGGTCATGTGATATGTAATGAAATTCTGAGATGCACCTGAACTTACTAGCCACACTTAAAAATGTGGGCACCACCTTTAAGCAAAATTGTGGCAACAAGCAAATGCTTTTATGTCATCCTTATGGGGATAACATCCCAGGAATCCAGTCTGTGGTCTGTTTGATGTAGGGAGAGTACAGGGTCTGCTGAGGCTGCTGAAAACCCTTAAATAGCACTGAGATCTGAAACATATTTCCAGGCAAAACTTGTTCTGCCTTCCAGTAGGCAGTAATTTTCAATGACCAGATTTGTGTTAGAGCACTGTGTATGAGATCCAGGTGTAGACAAATTCAATGTTAAATGGTCATCTTGCTGTGGCTTGATTAGAAATGAAGCAAAGAGCAGTGCATCAGCTTGTCCAAATAAGGTACCTTAGAAAATGAAAACACTCTGAGAGAAGCTTTTAAGGCAAGTTCCTTAACTCCCCAGTGCTTAATTTTATGAAAGTGTTGTGCATCTGCAAATCATTCAGTTTTGATTTGATTTCATTCAGATTTTGATTCAAAGTGAATGCTGATTTTGGTTGCCAAATTTGCTGCATTAAGATATCCATGTTCTATTCAGTTTTACCTTCATACAGTGTCAGTGCAGGGTGCTGCATTTAAAATTATGTATGAGCACAGAAATGAGCTCATTGTTAGATGACAATATGATATGTTAAGGTGATACTTTTTTTAAATAATAAATTCTCTTTTTCCTTGGAAAGGAGAAGAATGGAGAAGTTGCTTGCCTTCTTTCTTCTTGTCTCCTGAAAATACCATTAAGATAAGATATATTATGGCTTCTCTTTTAAATTAGAGATTTTTTTTTAATATGCATTAATTATCTTTCATGCATAAGAACTGGGTACTTGAGGGCCTGATCCAACATCCATTTCTGTAAATGAAAAGTCTTCTCCAGCTGTAAATACTGGATTGTTTGCCTGGTTTTGACAAGATTTTCCCATCAACAGAGTGAATTCAGAGGCTGGTTCACAGTCATGCTCAGCATAATAAGTTTCTTATTCTTTGCTCTAAATGTGTCAGTTTTGAGTATCTCCCTTTTAAAAGGAAGTTTGAGATTTTAATTTATTCAAAGAACAAATGTTCTTCCCTTAGATCTTCAGTTTTCATAAGTCTATAACAGAAATAGTAACAAAACCACCTGAAGCATCCATTCATATACCCAGAAACAGTTTATGGGGACACTGAAAGACATTGATGTTATCTTTTTAATATTGTAAGGAATAATCCTATTAAAGAAGAAACAAGGAAAACTGTTATGCCCACAAGGCAGAATTATCCAAAGTTGATTGGACAAGCTCAGGTTACTCTACAAAGCCCAAGCTGTGTGCTGGCCTATCTTTCCATCAGGGCTTGGTGAATGAACAATCATTTGTGGATTCTGCTCATCTCTCTTTGCGAACTTTGTTCAGTGGAATTAGATACAACTTTGACAAATTAGAAGTGCCCCTTAGCCCCACTGTCCCTGCCACAGCACAGTCTGCCAATTGTGCCTGCTTTTCTGAAGTTGGGCTGCATCAGAGCCGTCAATGGCAGGCCTTCCACAAGGCTACACTTTTTAATAAGGGAATCTGTCAGCACTGGCTTCACCAGTCTTGCAACCTTCTCTTAATCCACAGTGCAAAGTGCCTTCCCTTTGCCTTCCCTCTGTTGTGACTTGGACTCTGAAATAAATATCCCCTTTGTTTACAATATGCCGGCAACAAAATTAACCTTTGGGATTAATTGCAACAGAGAGTGGTCTGTGTTTCATCTTTCCTCATAGTACAGGTTTGGGATTAAGTAAAACTCAGCCACCTGCCTAACCAATGTCTGTTACTTCCGTTGCTGAATCCCTGGTTTTGCTCACAGTTTCTTAAAAGATGGTGCTGGTTACTGAGCCTTTTATATTTTCAGAAAAGTTGATAGAAATTTCAAGTAGTGGCCTTGGGGGCCACTATATCTGCAGCTGACTTGGTGAGGAGGGAGAGCAGGACTAAGCAGTATGTTCCAGCTCTGCATAAAATCTGTTCGTAACTGGTTTGTGGTTCAGCACAGAAAACCAGCACTGCTGGACTAAGTGCTACCTCTGATTTATACTCAGTTGTATCAAGAGAATTGGTCTGGCAAAGGGTTTTCTTCTCTGTATTTCACTGTATTTTTTTCTTTTTTTCCTTCTTGTATTGAGCATTTGTTAATATGTCATATTGGTAGGACTGGAAATTAGCAGCATATTCTGTCACAGAATTGAAAATCCCAAATTCTTTACTCCGACCTGTCATTTCTGTTGTGCCCATCCTGCTTGCGCTGATCTGGAGGAGCTTGTGGTTTTAAAGGTGTTGGGAAGTTGCTTTTTGGCCCTTGTCTGAACCTGTTTGCTGAGATGGGTTCTTTCTGCATGTGATGTAATGAAATTTCAGCATCTGCTTACTGAAGGACCTGGACAGGTCCTTCAGTTCTGTATGGGCAACCAACCCCCAGCTTTATTAGCAAAACAAACTTTTACGCATTGCCTTTGACTCATGACATTTCCACAAACTGTCACAGGGGACTATGATGTCCCTTGATCACTTACTAGAGGTCATAAGATGAACTTGTTGCTTTCTTCAGAAAACATCACCACTGAATCCCCTCACTGCCACTGAGAATAAAACTGCTGTCATTTTAGCTCTGAAGGAAAATCAATGTTATCTGCATTCTGTGTATATCTGTGCATGTGCTTCCCCCTTATGTCATATAACAGTTTAGTGCTATCCATTCTTAATCCTGTGTGAAATAAGACTTTTAAATTCAAAAGTAACCAGGTTTCCCCACTGTTGGGGAAAAGAAGAAACTGGATAGGGAACTGTCACACTAATAGTGCATTTATTGGATGTATGGTTTCAGTGGCATGGCTTCAGTGTGTGTTCACAAGTTATTTAACACCAGAGAATCCACACAGGAAGGAATCTCATAATACTCTGCTGCCAGAAAACCTTCAGACTCTTGTGCTGTCTTAGACACAGAAGTCAATCAACCACAAGAACCAAATAAAAAAGAAACCAGACTTCATTATTTTCAATCCTCACAGCACTATTTCTTTCATTTATGGTTGCTTTGGAAGCAGACATGGCTTTCCAGTGATGCTTGTGCTCCACACCTTCATCACCTCAGGGTGAGCACTGATTGCTTGGGGCTGCTCTTGGAAAGGACTTCAGTGAGCACAGCCTGCAGCAACCTTTCTCTTGAAGGTCACCTACTATTAGCCCATAAATCTTGAGCTCTGTGCTCTGTTCTGGCTACCTGTTTATATCAGAATATAATTCAAGATGTTGGTTATAATCTTATTAAGCCCTTAAAGGCTTAGGACAAGGTTAGCTAAGAAAATTGCTTCTCACTCTCACCCCCACTTCATGTCCTATCATGGGAGTTATGATCTGTTGGGTTCCTCTGATTATTCTCCCTGCAGTCAACAACGTGGCTTTGCTGAGGAAGCAGAGTGTGTGCCTCTGAAACACGTCTCCAGCAGCCTGAAAAAATCCAGGTTTACTGAGTGCAATATGAGGCAAACCACTTCCATGAACATTTTGAAATTTCCTTGGATGTTTTTCTGCAGAAGGATCCGGGGACTCTGTTCTCTGGTGATGTACACCATCATCTCTGCTATTTACTGGTTTTGCTGTATTGCTGCTGAGTGCCCCACAGTTGTGGCGTGTGATTTTTCAGAAACATAATAGATAAAACTCCAGTGTTGTGGTCCCTACTTGTTGTTTTGCAGTGATTCGTGGCAGGTGAGATCATGCTCTATGACTGCTCATGCTGCAGCTAGGGAAACCTGGAGCAGTGCAGCCTGAGAACTGAGCTCCAGAGACAGCTGGAGTGATATGGGAAAGGTCAGTGGAAAGTGCCAGGGGATTGATGAGCTCCTTGGTGAGGTGCTAGAGGCCAAGAAGGGCATGATAAGAAATGAAAGCAGTGAGACACTGAGAGGAGGCAAGGAGTAGGTGCAGAGCTTCCCTCAGTATTCCCTTGAGGACCTTGTTAAGAGAAATTTCACTGCAAGTCTTAAAGGGGGGCAAATACCTTTTTTTTTTCTTTTTTTTTTCATGGTGCAAACACTTCATCTGATGTAAAACCTTCAAGGTTCTTTATGTCAGCTCTTCTATACTTCAAAAAAAAATTGCATAAAACACTGGTACAAAGTGAACTAAAAGATGCAATATTTGCTAGATTTCTCATTTTGGAGGTTTTTCCATATCTTTACCTCCTCACAGCTGATCTTCCTGCATCAGTAGTCACTTTCTGTGGCTGTTTCACTGTTAAGCTCTTTGTACCACACCAATTTGATTGGCTTGCATTGGGCTGCTATTGGAAAAGAAATGAATAACAATATTTTAAATTTTATAAAAGAAAATGCTATATCCATCCTACTCCCCTTGTGTGCAATCTGATCTTAAAGGTCTTGCAGAAATTTATGTTATAGATACAGATTCACATCATTGTGTGGTCTTGACTTGCATGCCACAAGTTTTTTAATGCCTGGAGCTAGCAAGGCAGAGTCAGCAACAGCCTTTCAGTGTGTGGCCAGCCAGAGAATGGCAGTGTTTGCAATAACTTTTGATGTTTTAAAGTGTGGGAATCCTTAAAATCAGGGTTTTGGGCAAGTTGCAAAAGGTAGGCTTCAGGCTTCTTCATTAAGACAGAGGCAATGGCTCTTGAGCATTTCACAGGAGGAAATTTTGTGGAAGAAGTCAGGTTTATGATTTTTTTCCTTTCCTGTGACAGAACAGTCCAGCCTAGGCCTCAGAGACCTTCCTTTTTAAAGCTTTGCTGAAATAGATATCACTGTGAAATGTTCCCACAAAATCAGCATATTTTGATCAAAAGAAATATTTTGCTAAGAATTGTTCCAGGCAGTTCCTCTCTTGAATGTCTTAACTGTTTTAATTCAAGTCAGTTTTCCATGTCAGCAAGCTGCCTGTGATACCTCTGCTCCTGCAGCCTTTTTCTCCCTTCAGAGCAACATTGAGAGCAATCTCTTTTTATACTTACAGGGGAAGAATTTACTGTTCCCTTTTTCCATCAAATTATATAAATGAAACAGTGGTGATAATTCTAGCTCATCAATAAAAATAGGTTTACTCATCATCTATGCCTGACTGAAGACATAATTAAACTACACAGAGGACCTTGAAGTGATGTTAGCATTTTAATACAGAGAAGTAGAAATATTCATGGAAGGCCAAATCATGATTTGTAATTTTACTGAGGTCATTGCAGAGCTTGTGATGATATTACCTTCACTTAAGGATATAATAATGAGCCACACTTAAGTTCAGATAAAACCTAGTGGGATGCTGGCAATCAAACCTGCAAGCCCTTGCAAAGAGGTTGTTAACAACTAAAATTGAATCAGTGCTTGAGCAAAAACTGCAGTTACTCCTACTTTTCTAAATATTCTGCTGGTGGAGCTTTGATCCACTTTTGATGTTCATTAGATCAGTTTCAGATAACCATGAGCACTGAAGTCACGTCAAATTAGAAGTTCTGTGTAATGTTTTAATGAGAAGCTGGTGTGAAATTTGACTGTGTTGACCAAGGATTTGCTTGAACAACTGGGCTTTGTTCTGATGAGAAATGCAAAGTAGAAACTCAAAGGCTGCAAAATACTTGTGGATGAGGGAAGGTGCTCCCAATGAGTTCAAATCAAGAAAAGAAAATCAAACTCAGAAAAAGCGTTGAGATTGGGTTCTGTTGCTTATGCCATTGTATTGGCCTAAATTTATATGCAGGTTATGTGCAGCAATAAGGGTCTTTTTATACTGTAGATGTACTCTGTGGGGATTAAGCCTTCTCAATTTACATGATATGAGGGGAAGGCAATGTTAAGTGCCTTCCATGATGAGACCTTCAGATCATACTGACTAGGAGCTCCAGAGGAAATTTGGCTCAGGTGCTGTGCCTGTGAGTGACTCTACGTAGTATTTTCCTGGCAGTGATAACAGTTTGGATTATATTTAACCCAATATAAATTGGTTTTATTTGCATGGTTATTTTTAACTTGCTGAATTCTCTGGCCAGCTCTGCAACAGCCATGTGGAAACAAATTATCTCAGACAAGTGCTGCTGCAAAAAATCATGAATGTCAGGGCACTACTTCGACCACCAAAAGAAATGCAATGTGCAATGTGCACCTAACCAAAGTGAATGGTTGTCTCTTTCAGGTTTCCAAACCTGCTGGCTTGTCCCTGCTCTCTGCATCATCTCAGGAAACTGATATAGCCTTTAAAAACATAATTTTGTAAATTGGAAAATTTCTTGTGAGTCTACAGCATAAGGGAGAGTGGGTTTATACATGCCACAGCTTGGAGGGGAGGAGGCTCTAGTTGTCGTGCTGTGTCCTGTGTACAGCTCTTCACGTGCCCTTGGGGTAGTCTTCTCAATCTACAGCTGCTTTTTCTTTTATTTCCTTCCATCTTGTGTTTTTGCAATCCAGACAAACTATTGAAAATGAGTCTTCTCTCCGTAAAACATGAAGTAGTCCCCAGCAATAAGCAACACACAAAAGATTGTGTAAAATGGAGAGCTTTGGCTCTGCAGAAGGGAAGGAGAAAAGCATTTCCTTGCAGATGCAATGCCCATCTCATAGTTAAGTGCCTGTGCTGCAACTGACTTGTGTGCTGAATCCTTTCCTAGCTCAGGTGAAGCTTTTCTCAGGGAAAAAAGTGCCTCTCTGAGCCAAGGACCAGGCAGTGTGGGATGGGGCAAGGGCATTAGCCATGAGTGCTGCCTCAATGAAAGGATGATGATCAGGAAAATTTGGGGAAATTCTCAGACCTGATCTCTCTGCCTTTAAACTTTTGATTATTCTTCAGCAAGGAAAAAAAAAAAAAAGGTCCTACTGGTCTATATGTTTCATTTGGGTTTTTTTTTTTTGGTTTTTTTTTTTTTTTTTTTTTTTTTTTTTTTTTTTTTTTGTAGCTGCTATTTATGATATGCTAAATATGCTAAGTTGGTCATTTGGAGAGTTGTGGCGATAACTGACCAAGGACAGGGTCTCTTCTTCTGTTTTACAGTCTGTGCTTTTGAGGTCTCTGTGTCATGGTTCGACATTGGTTAAAAGCCAGGCACCCACAAAAAGCCATTCACTCATTTTCTTCTGCTACAGTTGAGCAGAGGAGGGGGAAAGAAAACCTAAAAGGCTTAAGAGTTAAGGATCAGAATGAAACACTGTAAGGGCAAAACAGGCTCAAGTTTAAACAGTATAAAGAAAATTTATTATTAACAGAATTAAAACTGGGTAATGAGAACGAAAATAAACCTTTAGAACACAATTTCCCCCCCTCTTTCCCACTGATATCTCAGAGACAAAACATGGGGACTTTAGTAATTTTGCTACTTCTAAAAATCTTTCTTCAGTTAGCTGAGGGAAAGCAGTTTCTTTTTTCTTCTGTGCCATGGAGTCCTTCCCATGGAAGATAGTTCTCTGCAAACTTTCCCCGTGTGGTTTTAATTTTCACGAGTAGCACTCCTGCCCAACCTGCTGCACTGTGAGTTCCTCCCACGGGCAAACAGTCTCCCCACAATTGCTTTGCATGGGTTATTAGTTCACGGGGTGTAGTCTTTTAAGGATGAGCTGTTCTAGTTTGAAAGCAAGGGTCCCCTTTCTCGCTTTCTGGAAGCAAGGGTCTTCCTTCTCTGTCTGGGTCTTCCACTAGATCACAGCTTTGTAGCTCCACTCACTCCAGCGTAAGCCCCTTTCCTTATTGGCTGTGAGTGGATCTCTGCATCCCCCCAAACACTTCATGAATTACAGGGAAATGGCTTGTTGTGTTATAGCTCTCACCACAACTTGTAGAAGAATCTCAGCTCCGACATTTGGAGCACCTCCTCTCCCACTTCTTTAACTGACCTTGGTGTCGCCATGTTGTTCTCCTCACATGTCTGCACCTTTTCCCTTTCTGGAAAGGGAGAAAATAGTTGTCCACAGGTTCATTTGTTCTCAAGTTCTATCAATTGAAAAGTTTTCATAGGGTTTTGCAGCACTGAAAGGTTGATTTCATCTGAGCTTCGTGCTGGGGAATTGCTCACCGTACCTCTCTTTGTTGGCTACGTGGTCCCTGCTGCTGCGGCGCCGGCTTCGTTCAGCGCCTCTCCTCATGAGGGGCACCGAAAAGGAGAAGCTGCTGCTGCCACTCCTGCCCTTCTGCCTGCAGCACAGCTGGCTGAAAGCAGCTAAGCAGGCAGAGCTCACTGTGAGCTGTGCCGAGATGGCCCTGGCCACGCGGCCCCAGCTGCGCGGCCACTGGTGGCACTGGGATGGCCCCGGCCGCGGCGCCTCCCCACCCCTCGTAAACAGAGAGTCGAAATGTGGTTTATTTCCTTCTTAAATATGCCAGCACAGAGGTGGTACCAACTTCTCTAATGGGGCCAGTAGTATGTCCATCATCAGAGCCTGCAGGGATTGGCTCTGCTAGACATAGGAGAAGCTTCGAGCACCTCAGAAGCTGCTTTTGTGGCTTCTCCCACCCCCACTAAAAATTCAGGCTGCGTCAAACTAACACACTCTGATTTCCCAGCTTAGGAATACTGCAAATTAAATATGATGCCTATTCTGTGTCATCTGTACAGTCTTCTTGCTCTTTCTGTGCCACTGAGCTTCTACCACATCTGTAAGTGCAGGTTAAGAAGCAGGAATAATTGTGGTACTTGGCAGAAATACTCATGACAGAACAGTGCATTTCTTTATTCACAATTACTGACTGATTTTGAATAGCTTTGCATGTTGAATTAAAAAGAAAAGTCTCACCATATGGGCAATATGATTTGAACTGCCATGTTGCAGAAAACTCTGGTGAACATATTGGGGAAAGCAGAAGCATTTGGTCTTTGAAGATTCTTTTTGGGGGGGAATGGATAAATTTAATCTGAATCTATTGTAATTAATATTTTCCTTGTTCAGCCTCTGTAGTTCTGCAGCCTCAGAATAAACATGTGATATTGAATTTCTGGCCAGGCACCACTGCTCAGATGTAATCTGAGATGGCATATCTGCAGATACCTGCACTTCTGACTTCCCTACAGCTGCTCGTCAGGTCAGGATATACCATATGCCATGGCAGAATTGTCTCATCTCTGTGCTGGAGATGCTAAGTCAATCACATAGTTTTTGCTACAACTTTTGACTGATGACAGAGCTGTCTTGGAGAGAATGTACCATTCCTGGTACCTGAGTTGACATATTTAGAGTATGTTCCAATATCTCTGTGTATCACCACACTGTGCTGTAATTCCCTCAAACCCTACTCTCCCCCCCTGCCTTCCCCCCTCCCCTTAAAATGATAGATTTGCAACATCTGGCTGTGCAGTTGCCACTTTAAGTTATTTCCCCAGATGCAAAAAGTGGCAGCAGTCCAAGAAAGAGCCAGTTTACTTTAACACGCTCATGAAATTCTTCTGTACTCTACTTTTCAATAATCACAGGCCATCTTTCAGCTGTTTGTGAGTCCTAGCTTCAAAACGCTCTGAAGTGCAAGCTGTGTTTGCTAAATGGAGAATCAAGGCATGGGCCAGAACAACATGAAAGCTGCTGGTAGACACAAACATGTCTGAACTCTCTTTGTTTGTGGTGCTGATTAGCTGGTGGGTGTCTGGGCCTTGCTGTACAGCCAAGCTCTAAGAACACAGAAAATATAATATCATGACTCAAGTCCCAGTGCCCAGCCAGGGCTCCTATGCCAGGCCATACTGCTTGGAGATCTTATGGCAAAAAGACTACTTTCCTTAAAATTTCATTAAGAACCTGTTCTCCTTCACCAGGAATTAATATCCTGTAATTTCTACAGCTTCCATTGCAGTTGTGTTCTCAAACCCCTCTGGAGCATGGTGCAGGATTTCCCACCTTCCCAGTGCTCCTGGAGGGAGCTTTTCCCCTGCAGAAGGGCTACAAGTGGTCATGGGTGTGGTAACTCCTCCTTCTGAATTGCCTCGGTGGCAGCAAGAACTACTGATGACAGTCTGATTTAATGTTGTCTGTAATAAAATGAGCATAACCATAAGTAGAGGAGAATTAGCCAATTACTGCTGCTTAGGGATCGTTTTGTGAGGTTATTCCAAATGAACTGTCTGGGAGCTGGATTAGCTTCAGATGCCACCAAGGGACAAGTGGTTAATTGTGATGAGTTTTTGTGTTATGCCACTCCCTAACAATAAGGTTGTTCTTAGGAGCAGGGCATGATACATGTCAGGAGAAGATGTCCATTATAAATAGAGGTTGGAATAAACTCAAGCTCTGGTAGTTTATTATTAGAGGTAGCCTAGAGAGATAACAGGAGAAATTTCTGTATATTTAACAGATGCTTATCCATCACCACCATGAAAAGTGTTATTAAAACTTTTAAAGAAGGGAGGGTGTCCTTTCCCTACACACATCCCCCCTTTGAAGGCTCAGTGTGTGTGTACATAAATCCAAAACATATAACAGTCCCAGCTGACATGCTGTGTTGTGACAAGTCATCTCAGATTGTGTCAATCATATTGCCTTATGCTATATTAAGTGACATACTATAATGTGATTGATACAACATGAAATGACACATCGTTGTACAAAATATCATCTGGAAAATTTAGGAAACTACTGAGGAGCAGAACCTGACTGTGGCCTTTCAAGTTCTGAGGCAGGAAAACTAAAGTAGTAAAAGGAACTCCTTGGAATCAGACCTGCTGCTGCCACTGAGAATAAAGTCAAGTGTGCTCTACTACCTGAATGTTTTCATGGGTAATTAGTGGGTCAGTTTTAAAAAATGCTCTTTTTTCTTGGGGACTGACACATATCTGTGGGTCTGAATTTAATTTCTCTGAACCACTAGGCACATCATTAATCGTTAGTGTATCTGCACCATACAAACAGGGCTGCAAGCTAAATGCAACCAGTTTCAGTTCAGGAGAAAAGAATAAAAGTCCTTTCAAAACCAAACCAAAACAGACTGTTCTCCCTTTCTCCATCTGGATTCTGCTTTCCTCCCATGCCTTCTCCTTCTTATTTTTCTGTTTTATTTATACAGTGACTGCAGTCTCAATTGCTAAGACCCCATCACAAAATCCACTGGGGTCTGGAGTGTCCTATTGTAGCAGCAATGGCACTGGGCTTCCTAATTTTTGGACTTGGCATGAAGCTTGTGGGTGACTGTATTTTGAGAGCAACCTACCCCAAAGCTGTATGGCATGGTCTCTTGCTCTTGCCACCTGTAGGCACCAAAGCTTGGTAGTATGTTGATAGTATTGTGTTATACTGACTGCTGGAGCAAGTAAAAAAATCCTGGAAATGAGAATTTCTCTGAAATGAGAGCTTTAAAGTGAATAGGAGCTCTTGAATTAGGTTTGCTGCAGTAGATGCTTGCTTAATGGAATTTAGAGGTTGCTTTCTTACGCTTGTGGGGAAAAATAGGCCAGGTAGAAAAATTTAAACCTAATTTGGGGCTGCCAGCACGTAATAAAATGTAGAATAAAGCCAAAAATTTTGAAGATGGAGAAAACCCCAATAATTGGCTATATATCTTTTTATCATACTAGAAAATGGTATAAAATGGACAGTTTGTCAGTAACTTTTTTATTTTAACAGCCTCTCATCTCTTTCCTTCTAGTGGTGGAGACTAAAGTTTTTCTGTGACAGGGAGATAATAGCGATAATTTGTTCTTTTCAGAGATGAAAAGGTTGTGTTAGAGATACCTTTGCTGCTGTCTGAGCCTTATTCCCATCTGCCTTGAGGACAGGACAAGAAAAGCACACAAAGAAAGACAATTAAGTCAGGGGAGCTGTTTCTCTATTTAGTGCTGACTTTTACCTGCAACTTCATGCTATATGGAGACACTGATGGACTGTGGTCTTATTCCAGACCAGTTTTGATCTTTGGGCATTTTAACTTTACCTATTCTAAAATGTGATTTACAGCAGCTTTTAGCAAGCCTTTTAGTAAAGCGGTTCTTAAACAAAAGAGAAAAGCAATAGAAATTAAAATATAAAAAACAAATAAGTGAAAAAAGAAACCCCACAAAAAAAAAAAAAAAACAACCCAAAAAAACAAAACCAACAAAAAACCACAAAAGACAGGAGGGAAGAGAGGGAAGAGAGAACCATGAGGAAGGACACTGCAGAAGATTCTTTGATTCTTTTATGTGTCATTACAGATATCCAGGGTATAGCCAGTGTTGGGGAAAGTGCTGAAATCATCTCTCTGAGACACAGAAAGCCCAGCAGTGTCACGGGGAAACCTCCTCAGTTCTCAGTGTAGCTATCTGAAGAAATTGTGAAAGTATTAATATTTGTTTTTCTTGGGGTTTGTACTTACTGATAGAAGCAACCTGGCAGATTGAAATGGGTCTTGTAAATTCCAGTAAAGTAGCTTGCATCTGTCTGTCCTGGGCCAGATTTGGTTTGTGATCATGCCATACAGGCAAGAAATGAAATGTAGAGAGGTCAGAGAAGCAAGGTATTTAAGGTCAGCATTGCTTTAAATGGTCATCCCTAAATCTCCTGATGTGCCTTTAGCCAGCACTGAACACAGAGTAAATTGGGGCCTTCCATAAGTCATTACTAATTCAATACTCAATATTATCAGCCTCTTGTTAAAAGAAAAAAAAAAGAAAAAGAAAAAAAAAATCAGTCATCTGGGGAAGGAGTGGGAAATATGCTGTATAAGCAGTCCTGTGGCTGGAAGTGTTACCAGCAATTATGCAAAACCTGGGAAGACTACGTGGATAATTTGTGAACTTGGATACTTAAATATACAGCCAGTTTAGTAAAATAAATCCAATTGCACCAGAGATAATAAAAACAAAGAAAATCCTAAAGCTACTTTTTTTCCTTAACCCATACTTGAAGAGGAAGGTGATGGGGCAGGGAATAAAGAGGTGCCACATTTGTTTGAATTTGGAAGCAAGTGCAATCTTTTTTATTTTATTCAAATCTTTTCTGAATTATCAGTTCCTGTTCTGTAAATGGTAATACTCTCATGGTCAAAAGACAGGACAGTGTTTGCATCAATGAGTTGTGTGGTAATGCTGAATGTAGAAATCATTAGTCATTCATAATAAAAGGCAAAAGAGTGAGAGAGGATAGAGGGCATCTTACAGAATTTGAACGGCACAGTGCTACAGCCAGTTTCTCAGCTGGTCTAAGCTGGCAAACCCCAACAAGCTGTAAATTGTGCTTTTTAGAAATATAGTCTTTGTTTCTTTTTGCTTTGCTCATGCAAAATGTCTAGTAATTTGTAGTAGCTAGTCCTGTTTGTTCAGGAATTGGATGCCCGTGTGAGCTAATTTAATGAATGGATATTGTCTTTTGGGATTTTTTCTTCTCTGCATGTCAGTTCTCTTTTTCTGAATGGAGTTCAATTATTATTACAGCATATATTACTTTGGATCATTTTACTGCTCAATCAATACACATATCTGTACAATAAATATTGACGTTGCTTTAATGTTCTACAGTGTTCACTATGTCAAGATTATTTCAGTCAGAAGCCACCCATTACTGCTTGTTTCTAACATTTCCTGTCCACTCAATTTGAAAAAAATTGCTGCTCAAGCTTCTCTTCTGCTCTGGTTTCAAAAGATAAATGGAGGTAAGCGCAGCGCCCTCGGATTAATGCACTAGGCAGGATGACTCAGGCTCCATTCCTCCAACTCTTGTATGTGTCATTTTGTGTCTTCTGTACTTTATTTCTCCTTCCAGCCATTTTTTATCTCATCTTTGAGAACTGGTAGGTAGTTGGGATCGTGCCTTGAAGTCCATTTCAATAGAGCACAGCACATCAGGGCTCAGATTTCACTTATAACTCACCTAGCAGTGCTAATGTATGGGCTGCTGTGGAGCAGTGAGAAACCCGTGTTAGAAGTCGCAGCACACACGCACAGGCACGTGGAACAGGGGAGGTGAGAACAGCATGGCTTTGTTATTCCTCTCCTGTAATGTCTTCAAGAGGGAAGGAGTTAGGGGAGAGATGTACCATAAGCCAGTGTTAAATGTTATACTACCAGCAGCATAAACTATCAGTGGTGAGAAAAATGCAGCATCTTTTTTAGTAATCAGAGGCAGATTTTCCTGTTATTCCCGTGCAAGCGTACGGACTTCAGTGGGCGCTGGCAGTGGTGTCTGGCTCAGCACATTCAGTGAAACACATATGGCTAATCATTGAAGTCTGAAAACACTGGATCACCATTCTGTCTGTGTTGTGAAAGGCACAGTGAGAGTTACTTGAAGACTGTATTCAAGTTGAAAAAATTGCCACTTTTAGTGTTTCCCATCTGGGACAATATTGTCTTATTTGCCACCAAGTAATCATAATATCTGTCTGGCATATGTACCATGTTAACACAAACACGTACGTGTATCTGCATGTGTATCTATCTACATTCCACCTTCTTTGCTGTACAGTATAGCATCAGGTCAGTAGCAACTATGAAAAAATCATAATCTGTTTACACACAAATGCATGTGTATTTATGTCCGTGAAAGGAAAAAGTCATTCAGGTTGCCTGATCTTCTACATTCCTGGCTCCTGCAGCCTGGGAATTGAAGTAATCATGATGATGTAAAGGAGGTTTCTACAGTAAGAGACTAAACTTAGCCCAGAGTCATCAGGTTGAAACTGGACTTGAAAAACAAGTGTGTTTAAAACTGCTAGAACACCACTGGTATCTTGGGAATCCTGTTCCTAGGTGGCTGCAGGAGGAAATACTGAAGTAATGCACTGGCACTCAAAGCCAAAGGGAGATGTCTTGCTTAGTTGAGGATTTTGGGGCTAACAATCCCACTGGCACGGTTTCTCAAGTCTTTCTTATCTTCTGGCAATGCTTAAGGTTCAATATCCTTGACACCTGCTGTTCCACCACTGCTTATACTTGCTTTGATTTTTTTGCTCCTAGCTTTGAATTGTCACAGTTTTATATAGGCTGCATTTAGGTGAAGCTAATGTCTCTGTCTGAGTGAACAGTACTTTGTACAATTATCATTCATTTTCCATATACTTCTCATGTGAAAAATATGAGTGAACTACTAATTAATTGTTACTATTGATGAAAATGATTGCTAGTGAGTTTTATAAGAGTGAAAAAAAAAGGAGTCATTAGGAATGTCTATATCGTAAGGGACTTGGCACTGGAGACAGGAAAACAAATGTTATGCTACTTTATCAGAGCTGAAAGCTCTTATTTCACTGTGTCATTTATTCATTATCATTTATGACAATTCTAATTGAAACATTGCATTGGGGAGGGAAGCTACCCAAAACAGTTCCAGTGAGATCTGATGAGCTCAAATGAGTGTTTTTTTGCATCGCCATGTCCATTATAAAACCCATGCTCTGTTCTTTCATAAGGCTTGGAAGAAAAACTACAAAGGTTTCTGGAGATTGCTAAGTTAGCCAGGAAATACCCCTTAAAGCACCTTGTTGATCTCATGCCTTGATCTGACATTCAGCTCACAGCATCTGTCTCTGGCCTCCACTCTGGTGCTTAGTTAACTTTATATGGCATTTTGACTGCCCCCAGCTTTTGTGATCTCCAGTTCAAAGGGCTCAGAACATCATTACAGCGTTTATTGCTGGGACATCATTACCTCTTGCCCAAGCGACAAGCTGATAGGGGCCCTATCAAACACAATGTCAGGAAAAACCTTTATTCAGCGTGCCACAGAGAAGCCCCAGGTTCCTTTTTTTTTTTTTTTCCTTTTAATTTTGTGACATTCCACTCCAAAGATGATCAGATTATTCTCTGCTCCCAGAAGCACATTTTGAACTCAGTCTTCTTGAATTGTGGCATTACCTGATTTCTTTTTTTTGTAGGCAATGCTGATCAAATACTTCCTTTTAACCAAACTTTGCTAACACTGATGCTCAGAATCTGAGAAGATATTCATGTTTTCCTAAGGCAAATGAAATTCCATGGATTGTTTCTTCCATCATAAAGCAAAGGCCGTCTGTGTTAATGTCTCTTCTGTGCACCAGAAAAAGTGCTGACCCAGCTGGGGGCACTGGGATTCAGAGCTGGGTCCTCAAGAGCAGATGGTTTAACAGGCTAGTTCATTAATCAACTCTGCTTCCCCAAGCACTGTGTTGTACTTTTTTCCCCCCCTTCTTTTTAACAATCAAGTGCTGGGTAAGAGAAATGTAGCTTCTTTTCTTTTTCCAAGAGATGGCATCTGATGTGTGTGTGTGCCATTATATTTCAGTTATTTACAATTAGTGAGCTAAAATGCAACAGATGTTTATAAGAGGTTACAACTAAATTCTTCAGTAAATATTCTGAATGAATCCCATACATTTTCAAGTGCTTTAAATGTTTCTTAATGTAAAAAGAGAATTTGTTTCAGGTAGACAGAATAATCCAGTCCTGGGATTTACTTGTTAGAGGTGAAAAAAGAGTCAGCTAACAAAATCTTTAACACAGTCAGACAGGTAGAAGAGTCCCAAAGCCTCTTAATACACATAACCTAAAATGAATTACTTTCATTTCTGGTTAAGCCCCTGAATACTTGTATAAATGCTTGAAAAGAAATGAAAAAATATTGAGGGACCGGAACATTTCTATTGCTCCCTGTGAAAGATCTTTAACTGAAGGGGAATGCATTCCTGCCAGGCGGCCTGTAGAAGTAAGCTTGTGTGTGGTAATTCCTTTACATTCACAGCCAGTAGATTGCAGACCCAAGGGATGAAATGATATTTTAATCTGACTTTGTTCCCTGCAGCTCCTCTGCATACTAACTCTGTGTTTGAATGCCTAGAAGTGTGCTGTTCCAGGGCAAAGTCGGGTAGTGCTGTGGAAACTTGTGTGAGGAGTCCCATGTGAAAGTGTTAAATGGTGCTTCCAAAAAAATTATTGTTATAATTTTATTATTATAGTTTTTCAACATAAGGGTTTAGAGTTGGTGAAAGGCAGTGTTTTGGAGGCAGAGACTCCATCAGCTCCTCAGCATCTGCTGTCTGTCCAGTCCACCCATTTATTGCAGCAGGAATATCTTTCCAAGAATGAAAAGTCTCAAGGATGTCCACATACTTGCTCTCTCTGCACAGTGCCACATGGAATAGGAAGTGAAGGGATTCCAGCTGGTATTGTCTGCTGTTATTTTTACCTGCTCAGGGAAAGCATCAGTTAGCATGTCTTTTAAGTCACTGATAATGTAGACTGAACTGGTCTCAATAATTGTACAATGCCACATTTATGCATTTAATCCATCCCCACCAAAGCTTTTTGTAGAGACACAAATGTCACTACTCATTTACTCCATGAAGATGGAAATCCCCCATGTGTCAGGTGATGCAATAAACATTGTTGGCATTTCCTCACATTCCAGGGAGCAAGAGGAGGGCAAGAGGAAGAACTGTGCAAAAGCGTGGACATACTTATCTCCCTGTGTTAGAATGAATAGAATTACTCTGCAACTGAGGCAGAGAAGTGGCTTTTATATTCAAAATAGATGAAAAGTAGCTCAACAGTTTTTGCAGTTTGCTCATCACTGCAAGGCTGGGCTGAAGTACTCTAGGCTTCAGGCAATAAATTATGTCAGGCCAAACAAATTGTAAATTATATCATGAGCCAAACTCACCTTGAAGGGCAGGAAGTGAACACGTGACTGACTTCACGTGTCAGACATCAGTTTGGCCCAGAACATATCTGAGATTGTTTTAATCTCTCCTGTTTCATTTTGTGTCCTTTTTCTTTCTCTGTGGTTTTACAGAACAGGGATGAACTGTAGAAAGCTTCTAAACTCATCAAAGAAAGAGATTAAGTGGATGGGGATTTTTGAAAGATGATGCGGTGAGGAGGGGGTAGGAGACAGTGTCTGGGATCAGAATGTTACCTGATGCATGAGCACTGCTGCTGCTGCTGGAGTTCCAGCCTGTCATTCATTGCTGAGGTGTTCAGTGACTCAGTGCTTTGTCTGAGTATATGAATAAAATTAAGACACTATTGGATGAGTGTTGGAGTCCAGGACATCCCTCTAGCAGCCCTGGCTCTCTCAAAACCCTGGCAGGGGGCTTGGAAAGTCAAAAACACCTGTGGCTTTGATTTTAGCCCTTGGAAAAAGTTGACAACTCTGTATGAGGAATTACAAGCCACAAGGGTTTGAGTAGTGTGGTAGTTGAATTAACACAGGGTGAAAAAGTAGAACTTTGGGGATTTTAGAATGGGGTTCAGGGGGTACAAGACAGAGGAATTTGGGAGTGTCCTAGCCTTCTTCTCCTTCTTCTTGTCCTCCGTGTCTTGGTGTGATGGTGACACTTTTCTGTTGGTTTAAGGTAGAGACACACTGTCTAACATAGATGATAGGTATTGGCACATTATTGTAAACATAATACACGTAGTTTTTAGCATAAAATGTAAGCACTGCCCTGAGGGCACACAGAATGGGGTTCAGGGGGTACAAGACAGAGGAATTTGGGAGTGTCCTAGCCTTCTTCTCCTTCTTCTTGTCCTCCGTGTCTTGGTGTGATGGTGACACTTTTCTGTTGGTTTAAGGTAGAGACACACTGTCTAACATAGATGATAGGTATTGGCACATTATTGTAAACATAATACACGTAGTTTTTAGCATAAAATGTAAGCACTGCCCTGAGGGCACACAGAATGCCATGGCCAACCTGCTGGACAGAGCTCGGCAGGTCAGAGAAAGAATGGTATAGATAAGGGAAAATAAACAACCTTGAGAAGCTGATCCTACACATTTCAGACTCCTTCTTTGGCTGCACGGGCTGGGAAGCAAGGACTTTTACAATCTTGGGGTCAGCCCAGCACCTCAGACCCTGAGGGATGAGGGACTTGGGGTGGAGATGAATGCCTTAGCATGTGTCTTGCAAGAAGCACACTAGGTAGTTTTAGACTTGGGAGTTCAGCTTGCAGAAGGAACATGAACCTTCTGAGAGGTAATAGATGGAACAAATTGTGACCCCTCTGAATGGATGCTCTGTAGAATGAGTGGATTTGCATGGGACACTTTACCTCATAGATCCTTGTGGGCTATTTCCTTTGTTGCTATGGAAATGAGTCCAAGCCTACATAAAATAATCTTCTCAACTGACCTGCTGAACACTAAGTATAAGCTCCTATGTATAAGCTCTTCCCTGGAGGCTGCTTAGGAAGGGCTCTTGTGTGAGTGCCAGAATTGTAATCCAGCTGACAGGAGGTGAGAATCTTAACCTGTATATCAGGGGGAAAAAATTTCAATATTCATTTTTTAAAAAACATTTTTTAAAAAACATTGTTTAGTCTTGAAGGGCAAAGGGGGTTTCTCCATTGACTCAGATGGCAACAGTCTCTCTCAGTCTTTAGGGAGCTTAAAGCCTTTGCCAAGAATGTCCTGAAATACCATTCCCACTGCATTATGGAGAGGGATTTACAGCACTATTATGCCATGGTGGAGACTACTTCCTCTCCTTGTCCCCTGGAAGCCAAGACTGTGAAGAAACTAGGCAGAAATCTCAATTTGGGTCAAATGACCTGTGTAATTTTAATATTTACAATAGATTGTAGAAAACCATATACTAATGACTTTATATTTCCTTAACTTGGAGACAGCCAAAGAGTATTTGTATTTGAAATATGGCATGAAATATTCCCAATAGTTGTCCTAAATAAACACAAGTGTTTGCATTACCTTTTCACCTGTAGCAGATTAAAGTGCTCCTTAGTCACTGGCTGTGAGTGAAACCAAGATCAATCTCTATAATTCTACAAACTGTTGTATAAATACATTCTGACTGTTTTTATACATTAATCACAGAAGATTATGAGGGACATGCCTTACTGTGTGTATTTCTTGCAAGCAAAATAGAGCTGTCTGCAATTGTCATTTCAAAATTGTGGAATGGACTGAAAAATTAAAAAAAAACCATACAGGAAAATATGCTATTTCAGGACAGCTGTTCAGTATTTTTGGACAGCTGACACTTTTCTTTTTTACAAAAATAAAGCATGAGGGTTTTTTTTTACTAAAAATAGTGAGCCAAATTCATTAAAGGGATAATTTCAAGTCGCAAAACACATCATTTCCTTTCTTCCCAAATCTTGCTGAGCAAGCAACATTTCTTATTGCTATTCCCTGGAACTCTTTTTTTTTTTTTTTTTTTTTGAGTTTCCACATTCAGGCCCAGCAAAAATATCCCATTTTCAGACATAAATGATAAAGAAGAAAAAAGAAAACAGCTTGCTACAGTTGTAGAACCATGTGCTGTGACTCTCTCATTTCTCTCAGTCCATCACTTCAGACACCACCATGGTGGCTGGACAGCAACCTGTGTAGTGAAGGGAACCTTGCTGGTAACACAAGCAAGTTGTGCACTCCCATGCAGTGTGTGGAGAAGGTCAGGAGTGGAGACTGTGAGTATAAATCATTGTGGTTCAGGTTAGAATCTATCCTCTAGCAAGTGAAATTTTAAAAATAGATTAATCTGTGAAAATTCGTGCTCATTAGAATAATTTCTTGAAGGTGTTAATTTTGTGTTTAGTTAGATGTGGTCTTGAGGGACTTAGATCTTAAGAGATGTATTCAGATGCAGTTTGACTGTTTATATTGCTGTTTTGGTGAAGATATTTGGTGTGTTGACTTACTTGTTTTCCTCCCATTCTCTGTTACATTTAGAGGTTTTCTTTTTGTTCAGACAAGGCAGAGGGTCTCATCCATTTGTGCAAAAGAGAGGGAGGATGGCAAATCAAATTCCTGAAGATAAAACTGCTTGGAAATGGGTTTTTGCAGTCTAAGAAGGACCATCAGTTAGGAGGGTCAAAAAATATTCTTGCAGAGATTTTGTCACCTTTGATCTATACAAAAGTGGCGTCAGATTTTTGCCATGTAATTGTATCTAATGTTACAGGGGTATAATCTCTTGACTGAACCGTGTGTCTTGGTGACTATACAAATCATGTTGTGGGAGGAAAAGGTAAGAAAAGAGAAGAATAAGACCTGAAATGTAGAATTGAAAGGTCTGAGAGCAACAAGGTACAGAAATTCCCCCCTGTGGGCCAGTAGCTTGTTCTCCTTCTCTCCCTTTCCATCTTTCCCTCTTTCACATGCCACCTGATCATTACCTCAGCCAGCAGAGTTATGCTGCATTGCATGACTGTACTGTCAACAGTATGTGGGCTATTATGATTACCAGAGTGCTTTTATGAACTAAATCTTGGAAACTGCAGTCCATGTCTGTTACTGGAATGTGCCTCACACAGCTTCTAATAAGTGCTTTCAGAATCAGATAATTACGCAATATGGAAATGCTCGTTTAAAGAGAAAAGCACATGCAAGGTTGTTTTCTCAGTTCCCAGTTCTGCAAGGTAATAAATGTGTCTAAGTACCCCCTACTCCCTTCAGGTCATGGGAAGTTGAGGGTACTCAGCACCTTTGAACATCTGGTTTTAGCAGCCTGGGTAGCACATTGCATGATTTCTTCACACAGTTGTTCATAACGTTATTATTACCACCAACGTGGTACTTGGACAGGGACATTTGTACAGAAGTTCTTGACAAGTTCAGTTTTTTTGTCCTTTAGGAAAGCCCATTGAAGGTTTGAAGTCTAATTCTTGGATGCAGGCTGCCTCTGACAAAAAAAAAACAAAACAACACATTCCAACTATCTTTCAAGTAGTTGGAAGGTGAATCCTACCAAGGGCCTTTGATTATTTGGTTTGACACTCAATTTTATAATAAAACCCTTGCAGACACTGAGCCCTCCTTTGGTCAGTGCTCTTTTTCATCCCATCAGAGGCCTCCTTGCTCTTGCAAGGTCATAAGTACAAAACAGGAATATGGATAAAGGCTGAGGGAAAAGTCTTGATATTACTAATGACGGACATGTAGAGAACAGAAGATTTGAGCGTTATTGTCATAAGAAAGCCTTGTAATTTCATCAGTTTCAGACAAACAATATTCTTTTCGCATAGTAGTATCCCCTGTTAGTTCAGGTATGGCAAATGTTGTAGACCTCTGGAATCTAAGCACTGCAGGAAAAAGGGTGGAAACAACTTAAGTACAATAGGAGAAAGCCGTGTCTGGTGTGGGTGATAATGTTTGAGGAGCACTCAAGATAAAATTGCAGAGTGTAAATCTTGACTAAATCTTACACAAAGCAGGGATGAAGAAGAAAATTATAGAGGGGTGAGAATAATATAGAACAGTTGCAGTGCACCCTTCAGGGCCTGGAAGGAAAATAAAAATAATCCTTGCTACACAGCAGCATTTCCAGTAGAAAAGGTGGGTGCAGGAGCCTCTCTTCATCCATTTGTTCTACCATTTACTGCTTTCTCCAGAGCAAAACCTGTCACTGTTGAGCAGGATGGGAACAAAATGACTCCAAGTTAGAAGGCAAAGAGAATGAATTGATTTATTTCAAATGCAGTGCTCTATTTATAGAGAACATCGTGCGGACTAATTTCATTGGTCTTAAAGTAAAAACATCTCTCACCATTGGTGTGCAGTGAATGATGCACAGTGGCAGAACATATCGATAAACAATGTGAACAACAAGATAGATTAGAGAATTATTTACGTTCTTTCCCAACTGCTTCCCAGGCTCTTGCTTGGTTAGAAAAACCCTGTCTTTTTCTCTCTGACTGAACTGAGAATATCCACAAAAACCATGCCATGGTGAAGTGAATGTGTTTTTGCAGATGTCTTAGGTTGACTCTTATTGTTCATGGGACAGTATCAAGATCCGACACAAACTAGAGGAACAGGAGAAAGAAATTGCAAGAATAAAACTAATGTCTGGTGAAAATAATGGGCTTTGCTGAAGGGGACTTTGTGGCCTTGGCATTTGTCCTGGCCATAATGTTGTATCATACTGTAGTTTCCTTGCCTTTGTACTAAGGTCCTATTTCTGTGTGGCTCAAATGATGTAAATCTCTTTGAAAGGTGTCCAAGCACATCTGTAGGTGGTGTCCAAAGAAAGCTACATTGATGGGCAATTCTTCGACTACCTGCCAGAATTATTGGAATTTACCACCTATTACTACATGGGTGAATCACAGTCCAAAGCTTTGATATTCACATATCCTTTGAACAGAGAGAGTCACAGACTTTCCCAGAAAAATCCTAGGGAAGGCTGTGAGAAAGCTCAGAGAAAGAAGAAAAACAATTGTTATCTTCATTTGTTGCATCTGTTGTTTAGCACACGTAGAATGTGTTATAGAAATTGTTTACCAAAGAGGGATTTCTTAATTAGACTCTGGTGATGGTGTTTTAATTTCATTTAACCAATTGGAGCCACGCTATGTCAGGACTGTCTGTAAGAGTTGCAAGTTTTTCTTTATTATAGTAGTAGTATAGTTTTTAGTATAGTGTAATATAGTATAATTTAATAAAACTTTTGTTCAACCTTCTGCAAACATAGAATCAATACACATTATTCCCCACAGTGGGGGTCTACCACAATACAAAGCCATTATAAATTATATAGGTATAAATTCTTAATAGTAACCATGAGCAAAAAGTACTATCTGATACTTGTTTCTTAAACTGTTCATTTGACAATAATATTAGCTTCTTTTACTAACTGTAACCTCCACTCACAGCCAGCCATTTGGCTTGGTTAAAGTACTTTGCTGGAGCATATGAAGTTGCTTTGCCTTAGAGGGATTTTATTAGAAGATGTCTTTCTGGCATGGGTTATATTCAGCATCAATTATTTATCTCCAATATTCCCATCAGAAGGGTAGGAGGAGTGGAAGGACCCCACTAATCTATCTAAACCAATAATATTTTTTTGGCCTTAAAATCTAATGATCTAATTCAATGCTTTGTCCTTCTGATCTGAACACTTCGGCAAAGACGTTTTTCTCTTGTAAAACTGTTTATTTCCCACCTGGATGTCCTTGTGTAAAGTTTTAAAGCCTAGGGCTGCCACGCCAGATGAGAGCTGCAGATTTTTCTGCAGAAAGTTCTGCAGAAAAGAAAGAAGTTTTGCACAATAAAGATTCACAATCCTAGTTTGGAGTCTCTAACTGGATCTCAAAGTAGTCTTGTTTGAAACCATCATTTATGGTCCAAGACTTGAATCAATTAAGAGAAGAGCTAGAAGTTAGATTATATTGAGAATCTGCCTTGTATCATTCTACCTTAAAATATATCTCACACATGCAGAACACTTAAGCAAAGCTCTGTATTTAGAGCAATTGGCCCAATCAGAGAACCAGTGGATCAAAACCACTTCCATCCAAAGCGTTCTGTTCTGACCAGGAAGCAGAGGGTGCTGCTCTGGGTATTTTGGCTTTATCTCAGAATACAGTTTACTGTTTAATCAGATACATACCTTGGCCTCTCCTGGATGCCTTTTGTGTCTGACTCTTGACTTGTCCTGAGCAAGACACCCATCATGCTGCAGAGGATTCCTGGCTTCAGCGTGTCAGAGAGTGCCAGTTATAGTTATAGTCAGTAACGTCCACACCAAAGGGGTTAAAAGGAGATGCTGTAAACTTGGACAACCTCGCTGCTGTTTCTGAGGGCTAGATTTATTCCCTGGGCTACTTCAGTCTCCCTCCAGAGAGTTCATTGTGTAAGTCAGTACGACAGATTTATCCATGCTCACAGAGAGGGTGGCTGTTTTCTCACTAGGCAGGTGGAAGGAGAAAGCAGCATAAAGACAGCTGCCAGCTGAGAGGTCACAGTTGAACTCATGCCATGAAAAGATCATAAATTATAGATCTTCCTAAGAGTTACAGCTTCTGCTCTTATTTCTGCCTTGCCCTAAATTTCTCAGTCGCACTTCTATTTATTTTTGGCGTGTTATTATTGTCTGCAAAGGTTGCCAAGTGATAGCTGGGCAGAGTTTCATCCAAAGAGCACAGCCCCTGGCCACTGATCGTGACGTTTCACTGAATCCTCACTGGTGTACTCCCCACACCTGCACTCTGCATGTCTGATGTGTGCAATTCCACTTGGTTTCAACTCATTTTACTTTCATGGCCTTGGTTTATGCACTGATTGGGAGTATTATCAAACCATCCCTGGGCAAGTAGAGCCAGTTACTCAGGGGTAATTTGGGAAGTGCTGTAGATGATGAGACTGGATGTGTCCATTGGAAGTCCATACCAACCCTTGGAGCTGTTCAAAGGTCTGCCCTTGATGTCAGTGGGATTAAGCCCCGAGGGCATAATCTTGCACAGTGAAAAAATGTTTCTGCATGATTCAGAGTTCTGAAATCATGTTGCTAGGTGTACAAGGAAGCATGTAGAGTCTGGATTTCCACTGGTAAAGATCAGTGGATCTCCTCTGAGGAACTGGCACTCAGCACCTTGCCTGATCATGCTCATCAATCAGCAATTTTTTTTTTTTTCCTGGGAGCATCTGTGCATATCCTTCAGTGTTGACCCCTTTTGAATACTTGCAGACTAAGTTTAGAATAACCATTCTAAACTTCTACGAATAGCAGCTGCCCCATTGCTTCTCCAAGTACTGTCTATTCTTAGTGTAGCCAAATTCTCCACAAATTCTTTCAGGGCCTGACTTCTTAGTTTAAGTGAGTGTCAATGACACCATCTCCCTCCAACATTAGTCTCTCTGCTGCTGTTTGCTATTTCCATTTGTATGATACACATGCTGTAGGCCCAGTTTAATTACTGCTTCTTCACTGGAGCAGAAACACGTGTACTCAGATGGATGTTTGAGAGCAATTCCATGGCATGGATGGAAGAGTCACATGCTTAAAGCTGAGCTGGAGCGTGTGGGACCAAATCCTTCAGGATCTGTCACTTTTATGGACCAAGGCCACTGATTTTTCAATTCAGTATGGATTCTCTAAGCCTTTAGTAAGGCTTCTGTTTTCTAGAGCTGCTTAAAAGGTAGTTCAAAGGTAGAAACACACACTGGGAGCAGTACCAAGTACTGCAGCTGCAGCAGGGGATTTGAGATACACTGGGGGGAAGTGTGGTGGCCACACTCCTCAGAAGTGTTTTTCAGGAACATTCTTTCACAGACACCCTTTCTGTCACAGGTTGACTTGGCAAAAAGCAGGTGGTGGAAAGGAAACCAGGCATGCAAGAAGGAAGCAAAGAGGACTGGCCTTTTTATTGCTAGTAAAATTTCCTTTACTGCCAAAAGGTCTTTGAAGCAAAAATACCAGCTTGCTGGGTGGCATCCACAACCTGATTTTAGCTTTAACCATATGGCAGCACAGTGTCAGATTTCTCCCAGCACATACAGCTTCCCACCAAGTGCTTTCCAGGTTCTAAGCATCTGCAGTATTTTTCTTCTCTGCCTTGGATTTTGGGATACAACATGTTTCTTCTTGCATTTTTTTTCCCCCCAGCATTCCACTTTCTTGATCACCAGCACTAGTATGATCTTGATTTCCTTAAGCACTTCTTTTTCTCCTCTGGGAAATTTATGTCTCTTTCTGGCATCTGTCCCCTCTTCTCTCTGCATACTCAGGCGAAGAATTAATTTCATTTTTTCCCCTTAAACAATGCCCTTACTACTTGTGTCAATAATTTACTCTTGCCATTTTTAAGAGGCCCTTCTGTCTCCTTCAGTGCCCTCTCCTTCTGTATGTACTTTAAAAAGTCTTATTTATCTTAACCCCTGCTGTGATCTTTTTCTGTTTAATTCCTCATCTTTCCCTTTCTTAACACTTTTTAAGCCATCTGTGCCTTCTGATCTTTACACTCCACTGCTGGACCCCCCCATTTTATAGAGAATTTTTTTACAAAACTTATTTTCTAAATTATAATTAATACCACTGAATCATAGGATTCACTGTAAGCACCTTTTTTTAGTACTACCCCAACTTATTTAAGATTAGCAGTGTATGTTCGTGTTTTCCTATTTGCCATTCTGCCTGTCTTTTTTCATACTTGGTAAAACGAAATTATGATCATCCATCTATTATTTTTTATAATTTTTTAGGGTTAATTTTTCTGTTCAGTCATTAATTGTAAACCTCACTGCACTACAGATACAGTTATTTAGTGGTTTTTCCATTCAGACCTCAATCTGCCAGTCATTTGAATGGTGCTTTAATGTGTAAAGGATGGAGTGTGATAATAGATTATCTCCTTCTGTGCCTCAGATACTGAGAAAGTCTTCTCAAGATTTAAAATTTCCTTTTTCTTCTGTATGCAGTACCAGGAAGAGTAGGACTCTGATCCCACAGGAAAGACTGAAGATTCAACTGCAGTGAAAAGACCAGTCAGGGATACTGTCTTATTCTCCACACAAGACAGTCAATAGCTTTAAAACTGAATGCTTATGATAATTCACCCTTATGGAGACTTATACTTTCAAAGGGTTATCCAAGGGAGCAGAGAGGGACAGGAGAGAAGTGATCTGTCTAAGGTTGCTGAGCTCTGGACCCATGATATAAGTGTCACACTATAACACGAAATCACTCATGCACGCACGCTAAGATTGAAAGAGCAAAAGGAAGCGAAAGGAGGGAACTTTATTTCTGACCTAGAATAGAATAGAATAGAATAGAATAGAATAGAATAGAATAGAATAGAATTCCAAAAGTGGCAGTGGATTGGAGGATGAAATTGCCACCTCTCCAACCACACTGGTCAAACCAACAGTCCATCAATTCTCTCCTCCCACAAAGAATGCAAAACAATCATTATTTACGTGACAGTACATGAGAAACTCCAGTAGAAATATGTAAACATCAGAAGGCATAGAAAACTTTTAGAAGAACTTTAAAACTTTTAAAAGAACAGGGCAACAGTGGAGTGCCAGTGCAGTGACCCAGCCTTTCAACTGGGGCAGTAAAGGACAAGATTCTGCAGCCAGTTTTTCAATTCTCTCCTCAGTTAAGCTTGCCACTTCTCCCTCTATGCCAAGCAAGCATCTCTGGCTAGGTTCCCCAAGTGTACCTAGATGATTTGGGTTTGCACATGACCCTGTAATATCCCCCAAAGCTAATGTCACCTGCCTACTAAGCCTTTAAGAACAAAGTTATTCCATGTGAGATCCTGGTGACACACCTTTGCAGATATCATTTTGATTTTGAGTGTTTCCCCAGAAAGTCCTGCTGCAGCAGGCAAACATACTCACACATTACCTTCTACAACCTCAAATGGATTTTCTTCAAAGATCTAGATTTGGTATGTAGTTATCTTTTGCCTTACTTCACAGACTCATCCTACCTTCTACTCTGATTAACTTTTAAAACTGCGGTAGATTTCTCACCTTAGAGGAGGTACAAATGATTGAGAGGCTTAGATCCTGAATTAAGCCAAGAGCAGGTTAAAATGCTTTTCCCAAGCTTTCTCAAATTTTCCAAATTGATTGTGAAATACCATCGTGCTGTGTAACAGATTCACTGCTTAGCTCTGATGGCAGTGGAATCCATGGGCATTTTGTCCAGGTTTTAAGTGTAACAGTCCTCTCACAGAAAGATTTAGATATGTTAAATCCCTTTATTTACATAAAAGGCATCTGGAAGAAACACACATGGTTTTGCCTTTAGAAGAAAACAGGACAGTAGATTCTCCAGTGTAATTTTAGCTAGGCTGGGTTTCAGCTCGACTTGGTTTCAGAGTGGCCCTTCCCTGATGTCTTCCAGCCATGAGTTCCCTGTGATGTAACATCTCTTATGCTGCAGCCCTTGGGTCCACACCCAGGGCTTGGACATGGAGTGATGCCACACCAGGCAACAAGCAGCTGCTATTCTCCAAAGTTGTACCAGGCATCTCAAAGCACTGTGGAGCAGAAATTAATAGTTTATCCCTGAGAATTTTTCTTCAGTCTCTGCCTCATTGTCTAAAAGGGATTCTCGTATCTGTCTGATCAGGTATAAACAATTTCAGAATTCATTTGGGTCATTGCTGCTGAAGTTTAGGCACCCACCTTGATCTGACAGGAGTGCTTCTGTCTTGTGTATAAAAGGTTGGTTGTCTGGGTGTTTGTTTTTTTTTTAATTTTTTTTTTTTTGCGTTTTTTTTTTGTCTCCTGACACTAATAAGGGAAACTTCCCACCCTTGCCACCCTTGTCCTGTGCATCCTGTCCTAGAACTTTTTTAACATCCCTTCAATTTCCATATGGTTGAAGAGATGCCAAAACTGAATTCAATCTCTCAGAAATTTTTTTATCATCTTTTCTTCAGCTACTTTGTATTTTTCCCCAGCCCATTTCCCCCTCCTCTACATTAGGCACTAGGTGATTATAGAACAAACTTCATGGTGGCCATCCAGAGGCCCATTTTACATAAAATAGATAATAATTCCTACACCCAAGAGAATTTAAAAAAAATATTAGACAAATACAAATCTACGAAGAGCTTGTTTTCCTTCCACAAAATAAAATTATTTACCTCTTCAATTTGCAATCAACTGGCTGGTGTGACTATGCAGCTAAGCTGGAAGTAGCTGTAGTTGCTATTTTGTTGGAATAATATCAAATTTCCTTCTATGCTTTGCATAGCTGTCACCCAGTGATCTGATAGGTCCATGATTTATTGACCTACTAAAAGCACTTTCACTGACTTGTCATAATAAACTTTACTTAGAACATTAAAACATAAAACATCAACCAGCAGTTTAAACAGAGATGCCATACAAATGCTTTCAAATTTAGTTAAGCTCTGGTGCAAATCCTGGAAATGAAGACCCCAGCATAGGTTTTCTAGGAGTTGTCATGCTAGAATCTGTTGTGCTAAGTAGCAGGAATTATAAATACGAATGCCTTGAAGTATGAAGCGCTGACAAGAAGCTTGGCTCTGTCTCAAAGCCTCATCAATTTTGAAGGTCTTGCTGAGACCATGAAGCTGAACCCAGCTGCAGCAACCACAATAGATTTGAGTTGCCAAAAGTTGCTGGAAAGTCCCCTCATACAAGCTGGTCTTGTATGACCTGACTCGTGTCTCTGTGACTGTTTGGTTTAGGACCTGTTTTTGTAAAGCCAGGGAAGCTGGCAATGACTGTGATAGAAACCATGGCCCAGATCTTACATCAGTGTGACTATTCCCTGCTGGAAGATGAGTACCTTCAGCTCTTCTGGTGTAGCTGGATTAATCTGTGGTCTAGTCAGCTGGGTTGTGTAGTAAGAAATAGTTCATTTAATCTGAAATAGACATCTGTGATGACCAAGAGGGAGTCTCTTTCCAGTTGAATGCATGTATTAGTGTTTTTCCAGGATCTCTGAGTTCAGATGGGAAGATCCACATTTGTTCCAGTTCTCTCAGGATCAGAGTCCTGTGCAGCAGTGACAGGGATGCACAGCATCACCCCACAGCAGCAGTGGAGGTGTGCTGGAGCTGTTCAGTGTTAGCTGGCTTCCCACCATGTGGTGTGGGCTGCACTGATCATGCAGAGCTGCTTGGCTTTCTCATCAGCTTTCCTGGAAGTCTACCTGAGCATCACTTGCCAAGCTGAAGAACTTACAAGTTCTTGCTTAGTGACTCTCTTTTGTTTCTAATTGGTGAACAGTATTCTTAATTTTGAATGCTATTAAACTATGTTGAAATTGAAGATAGTTTCTCTCTAAGAACTACTTGCTTTACTAAATCCTCATTACTGTCTTGAAAAATATTAAATAAGGGGATGGCAAGGCATACTCTGTGTTTCTGTCTTTCACCTTTAGAATTGTGTTCTTTAATTTCTTTCTCAATAATTTTAGTTTGATCATGCCATAACTGTCTTCAAGACTGAATATGCAGCTTTATGAATGATCCAGAAGATGCCTAGGGATTACTGTTTTAGTCATAGTAGTCCACAATTCAACATATGTCAGGTTTACAGACCCTTTCATGTTATCTGATCCATGGAATCCCATAGAGATTTCCTGAGACACTCTAAAACTGGTGAGGAAATACTACAAGGAAAGTAGGCAGGTAACAAATCAGGGATCCACAAATATTTTTGTCATCGTGAGACTGCTTGAGGCTGGACATACATGTGTAAAACACTGGTGATGAAAAAATGACAGATGAGTAGTCGCTAAGCTGGAAGTATCAGGAAATACTAAGCTCAGTTTTCTCTGCCAGGAGGAAGGGGTGTTAAGATCAAATGGTTTCCATAAGAGGAAAAAGAAAAACACAGCTAAACTGTATTTTCTCTCTACCATATGCAAGTGCATAATGTAGTATCAGTAATTTTTTGTATCTGCAGGTCTTTTGTACTAGTTAAATGGGAAAGAAATGATCTGCTGGAAGTATGTTTGCAGTATTTTTGATTAGGATGCTGCAAACCAAACTAGTCATTCATGGTTGCATTTTGTAAGACTGTCATTCTCCTTCTTCATTTACAGGCAATGATCATCAACCACCTCTTGCAAAGGGATGCTATGGCTAAAACCAATTTGCAACCCTGAATGAAATTAATGACATTTCCATTCTGGACAGATGTCCAAACAGATGCTGGGGAGAAGGTGATGGGGATAAGTGTGTGCAAAGCCTGATGGCAGGAAATACTACCCATGACCTGCTAAAACACATTTTCTCCTTCAATCAGACATGCACACACATTGCAATGTATCCTTGGAGGGTGAGGTGTGTGTGCTGCTGGTGTGCACCTTCCTCAGGTAGCCTGTTTGGCAAGCAAAGCTCCTTCATTCTCTCTGGACAGAAACAGCTTCCCTGGAGGTGGGTAAAGGGCTCAACACCCACAGCTGGATACCCACAGTTAGGTGGCACATCTCTAACCACCTTCCTTTTGGTAGTCCACCTTCAAACATGTGTCACAATATTAAATACTAAATATTCTCCATCCTAAAACTATCATTTAATTAAGTAGGGTCATCAGAAAGACTCCTTTTGCCTGCTCTTATCTTGTCTGTCTTCATTCAGTCTCTTTCACAGGGTTCAGGTCAGCAGCAATGTTTTTATAAGAAAGGCATCATTTCATTCTGGGCATGGAGCCTAATTAATGGGAAATCTAAAATTCCCACCTGGGAACTTCCTGCATTGAGATCCTAATGCTCCAGGCTTTCCATGGGCTGGGCATGTGCTGACTTCTGAGGGAAGGGAAGGGAAGGGAAAGGGAAAGGGAAAGGGAAAGGGAAAGGGAAAGGGAAAGGGAAAGGAGAAAGGGAAGGGGAAAGGGAAGGGGAAGGGAAAAGATGGGAGGATGAACATGTTATCAATTCTTATACCAAATAACTGGAGGCATTATTTGATTTTTGAAAATTCTTTAAATTCACTTTTGGTCAACAGGAAATAATTTTCAGATGGGTAAACAACACAGGCAGTTTTCCCATCCTGGCTTTTTTGTGCCCTAAAGTCAGGTGGAAATGTAAAATATGACTCAAAAGTTCTCTTACCTGGGCAATTGTAATCTTATAGTTTGATTTAATGTCATATATCACATTGGTGTTTCTATTGTGGGAGGAAGGAAAAAAGATGGCTGAGCAGCTTAAATTTAAAAATATTGCTAGAAAGATTACATTTTTCTCTCTGTGGTTGAAAATTAGCTTACTTGTAGAGGGTCAGAATCTTGTCCCATCAGACCAAAGATTTTTACATGGTACTGGCTCCTTTGCCAGGGTTTCCTGATCTTACACTTGTTCTGCTCCTTGTTTAGGTGTGTTTGGTGAAACTGTAATTGTCATATGCTGCTAGAGAGGGGGATGTTCATTCATTTCCTTCCTTTCTTGGTTTTCATAGTAGAAGGATACTTGATTTTATAAAATGTAATTGCATTGACTGCTCTTGTTACCAGGATTGATTGTATTGATTTGAGTTGCATGTTGTTATGTTTTCACACTCTTGATTTGAAATATAGTTTTGCTTTTGTATTTTTTTCCCCCTGCATTTTGAGATTATTTACAGTACATTTTGAATTAAGGTTCTTCTGCATTTGATTTATCAACCACTGGAATTGCTCTGAAATGCTGTCAAAAGTATTCTGAGTACGTGACAGTAACCACTAGACCCGATTGCTGTTGACCTCAACCATGTCAACTATCATAACCTTCCCTCAGGTTAGAAGGTTGAAGCTGGGAAATGCATTTCAACTTCTTATTCCTGTGTGTCACGTCCTTATTGCAATCCATTTCAACTGTTCATTAGGGAATTGGGATAGCTGAGAATACCACAGTGAATAAATAATAGCAACGAGATGTCTGTAGAGAATGATGCTGGTAGCAAAATGCAGGGGATGTGCCACTGAGCCCTAGAGGTGAAGGAAATTATGAAGATTTCATTTTAGATGTGGTGGTGATGCATAAGTTATTTGTGGAAGCGTGTATTTACTTGGATGCCATGAGAAGTGCACGTGAGGGTAGAGGCTGACATTTTTCATACTTTGACACTTAGCTACTTAACCCTATATATAGGTATGTGAAAGGAGGTAAGTTTGATTTTAACACCTGATGAATACTGAAATTGTTGAAATCTGGGACTACTTGTTATCTCTGAAAATTAAGGCACTTCTATTTAGCTGCTCAAACATTGTTTTGCAAAATAATTTTCAAAGACATTTTAGAGAATGTGAGTAAATGCCATGGCCTCTTTTAAAAACCTTTGCTTGAAGTGTCTGCTTTTTAGCTACTTAGGTGGAATTGGAAAAATTATACACACAGTTGTAACTTTTCTCTTATTCAGGTCAGTGTGAGAATTACCACTGATTTCTGTGGGAGCTGGATTCAGCTGATGAATGTGTAAGACCTGTCTTTGAAATTGGACTTAAATCTTTAAAGTCACAACGTCTCTTTCTTTCTGAACTCAGCTGATGCTGGATTTCAGGAATATTTACCCAGATTCCTCACAAAGAGAATATATAAAAGCCATTTATGTGGTTCCTCAGCAAAAAGAAAATGCTTTAGGAACAATAATTGAGAAATTTGCTTTTGTAGTGTTTCTGCTTTTCTTTCCTTGTATTGTTTTTCACCTTTTCTCCCACTTTGTATTCTGTGACATTTGGAATTCCTTCTCTAAGTTGATGTGTTTGCAAAGACTTTGAGAAGAGATGTGAAATGCCTCAGAAGGAGATGCTAATAGCCTCAAAGACCGGATTAGAGGACATATACATACCGTCTGTGTCGTATTAGGTCTCAAGTAAAGTCTTGTTTAAAGTAAAATACCAACTGTCTTTTGAAATGCCATCATTCCCTAAAGTCCTGTTACAGAGCCCTAAATCTCGAATACAGTATCTCTACATCTACAGGCAAAGGACAAAGGGTCAAAGACATAGTTTCTCCTTATTTAAGATTCCTCTTTCATTTTATTACAGGACCCTGGGGTAGACTCTCTCTTCAAGTCCAGTCTTCACCAATCACATGCTAATAACTTCAGCTGAAAGAGGGCTCTACCCTAATGTCATTATACTCCCAAGCAATGATTGATTGTGTTATAGTATGTTTTTGAAACCTAATTACTGTCTCAGTTTGTATTTGAGCTCATTAATCTTCTAGCCTGTAAATAAGTAAAATTGACTAAATAACTGAATTTCTTTAATGATGGGTTCAAGTTATCTTTATACCTACTGTTTCTATTAACCTTTTTCTTGCCAGAAGTGATTTTTTTTTTTTTTGGCTATTGGTTTGTTGTGGGTTTTTTTTTTTTTTGGCTTTTTTGTTTTGTTTTGTTTTTTTTTTTTTTTTCATTTCTATAAGCTTACATGGCTGGCAATACACCTCAAGCACTCATCTCACTGGTGAGTGAACATGGCGGGTACTGAACAGACAGACCCAGCCTGGCTGCTGCCTCCCCATCCTCCTCAAGCTAGAAGGCTGATTTTAGGGTCCTATAAGAAGCAGTTCTGCCTACAGCTGTAGTCTTGCAAAAATAAAAATTATCTGGGGAAGCTGGTAGGAAGGTATACAGCCAGGTGTATGTTTCTCATAAGACTTAGATAAAAGATGAGAGGAATTATTCAGAAACCTATTTATTCCATTTATTTCTGTACTGAAAGCAGCAATCTGGACTGAGCAGCAATCTCTAACCTGGGCACCTCTGTGGCGCTGGAGGCCTGTAGCTGTGACTGACTAAGAGGGACCAGCAGCAAGAGCCTAGCAGCTTGTTTGAGCATCCACGCCTAAACTTGGGTCTAGGACCATGTGTTCTTCCAAAAAGCATCAAGTCCTTAAGGCAATATCCCCTTTTACAGTTTGGAGCAGCTCCTCAGCGTGGCTTTTGGACGGACGTTTTCTTTGAGAGTTCAACCCCTTGGTATGTTTGAACCTATTTACTTGAGAGGCCAGTGCTCCCCACAGTCCTTTTTTCTTGCAAGAGCCTCATCTACTGGATCCTTGCCACTGCTGACAAATAAATGAAGGCTCTGGCAATATCCAGACTAAGCTTGTGGAACAAATTTCCAGGAAAAACAAGCATGACCACTAGCTTCAGCACAAGCAGAAACATATGGCAACTTCATCTCCTTGTTTTGGTTCCCTCTAGTAAACTGATTTAATCTACAGATACACATACCTATTTAAATTCTCTTCCTCCATGCCAGTCAGGAAGCAAGGAAATGGTGATTGATTATTTTCATTTATTGGGAAACACTTAGATAGCCTGGACAATGGGGACTTTATAAGCACCCAGGTGGAGAGGACATCTCGAGCGCTTGTCATGCTTGCCAGATGTGTTAGCTGTGACTCCAGGCCCTAAAGAGAGGCTTCAATTTGATCTGTGTCTTGCCAAAGCACTTAAGCACATGCTTATCTCTAGATATATGAACAGTCCCTTGAGAATGCCCATGTGCTTAAAGTTCGGCATGCATTTAAGTGCTTTACTGGAGCAGGCTCCTGAGTCTTTCTGGGGATAATTAAGTCATGCCAAAAGCTATTTTACTGCCACATTTTCTTTCTGGTTCACAGGATGAGAAAATCCATTTTCATCAAAATACCAAGTGGATCATTTTTAACCTGATTATTTGTTAAAGGATTCATGTCATTAAAAAGAACTTCTTTGCTCCTTCCTTCCATTCAGTGGTGCCTATGTTTTTAATACCTCCTCTTCTATTACTTAGCAGTAGGTATGCTGCAATTGAGCCAAACTCTGCTTATATACCTGGCAGTGTTAATGAAAGGTGATGACCTTTGGCCACTCCTTCAGTAATGAACCTCTCTACAGTAGGACCAGATGGTGCTTTCACTTCCAGGGGTGCAACATTACTGAGGTTATGCAGGTGCAAGTGTATTTCTGGAAAGGTTTCCTGCGTGGGGGAGTGGTGCAGTGGGATTGGTAGAGAAAATGAAAAAGCAAATCAGAGGAAGAAAATGGCCTTAGGAGGATAAATGTAAAAGAAGCCTACTCAGAAAATGGAAATGTTTTTTGTGCAGTTGGTGTTATGCAACACAGACTAAGTGGCTACAGCCATAAAGCTCCTCTGTGCTGTAGGTAGGAGCTTGTACACCTTTAAGGTTTGTGGGCAAAGGAGTTTGATTGTTCATTGCTTAGCAATGTAAGAATCAAAAAAAACCCTCAGCAAGTCAGTATGGCCATGAATGTAATAACTTAGAATTTTCTATGCAATTCCGATGAAGAGAAGGATTAAGGGGAGGAGCAGGGAAAAACTTGGGTCAAGAACCTGAAAAGTAGAATTGGTCCATCCTTGGACTGAGCAACCTGCTTTCCCACAGGTGTGGCCCAAGGTGTTAGAATCAATGTCCAAAGCCTGAAGTGGGGTGAGAGGAGGAGGGGGGCAGCATGTCTGACTGCATCCTCGGTGTCTCCCATGTTGGGATGGTTCAGCCTCCAGTCTCCTGACAAAAACAAGCATGTTCCGCTTCATTTCCTGTTTTGGAAAATGTGGGTTGAATGCTAAAAGGCTAATTGCACATTGTTTTTAAAAATTAGTTTGATAATTCATCATATTGTAATTAAACTAATTAGAACACTATTCATTTCCAACCGCCTTAATTAGGCCTCAACTTGGCAGGGGGCCCGTGAGACCAAAATGTTGCAATTTGTTAAACAATTGAAAGACTTTGATAACAAATGACTGTATTCAGCTACATTTTAGTTAATAAGATTTATATATTAATCTAGTTATACTTTGTTCCCTCAGAATCTGGCAGAGCTTGCAGGTCTTCTGATCCCCCTACTAAATTCCTGAAGTCTGAGTTAAAATAATTGGAAAATTTTCCCAATCTAACAGACCCTCCTGTTTTTTGCACTGTAGCAGGCATTTGTGAGACTGAAATGATTTTTTAAAAAAGATTTTTAAATTTTTTTGTCCTATTTTTTCCCTTCTTCTAGTCGAGTAAGTAACTTTCAAAGTGAAATAGCAAGTTTGTGGAGCAGATGCAAGCTGGGTCTGTAGGTTGGGAGGGTGTTGGTGTGTCCTGCTCTCTGGGTTTGCTTTTGGGGGCGCTGTTGGATCAGGCTGCACTTTTTCAGTTGCACAGCACAGGAGATTCCCTTTGTACCCTTTTTGGACTTCTGGCCCTTGTCATATCACTGTGACAAATGCTTGGCGAGGGCATGAGCTGGCACCCCAAACTCATGTGGGGGGTGGAGGACTTCCGTGGTGGTTGGTTCATCAGTGGTGAATTTCCCTGTGTGCTCTCTTTGGCAGCATAATGAAGTGATAATTACCTAAATGAATAAATGTTGATGGCTGAGATAAATATTCACATTCCCTTAATCTATTTTCCTCTGAAATTGCTAAAGGAAATTTGGCTTTAATGGGAGGTATATGTCAATTTTTACAAATGATTGTAAATCTGTTTAGAGAGAACTTAGATGAGTCAGTCTCTGTTTCAACAGTAAAAGTTATTGATGTATGAAGGCATAAGATGGACCAAAAAAATTAAACAAGTTATTGTAATAATTATGTTTCTCAGTGTCACTACCTTTTGCAACATCTGGTTTGTTTCTGTTCTTTCCACATCCTGCAGATGTTGCTGAACACATGAAAAACACTGATGAGAGAATATTTTAGCCAAGAAGCAATTTCAGTGAATATTATAAAAGGGTATCCTCTTAACTCTCCAGAAGCTGAGTAAGTAAAGAATTCTAGTTTCATTGCTAGTAAAGATCAGATCAATAAGCAAATGGGCCAGGGGCCCTCTAAAAGTGTCAGGAATAATCTGTTGTGGATGAAATAGAAAAGTATCTGGAAACAGTATGAAGTAATAAATCCAGATGGAGTCTTATTCTGACACCCTTCCTGAGCCTTACTCCTCAAATTGTCTTACTGATATTAGAGGCTTGTGTTCAGGCTGCTGATGTGGGATTTCCTTCCTTGCCCATCTCTGCTTCACCTGGCAGAGGGAAAAGAAAATTAAGGAAATACAAAAAGCCTACATACAAACAATTTTCCCACTGTGCTTCTGGGCTGTGTAGCTTACTGATGGGCCAGGTTGTAAATTCTGTCTGCCCATTGGCATGGCCAGCATCAGTGCCAGTCTGGCAGACAGAGGGTTGTCTGGACTGCAGGGCACAGGACAGTGCACAGGACAGCTGAGGGACCCAGTCTCTTCTTGCTGGAGAGTTAGAAAGGGCAGCCTGATTTTTGCTTTGCCTTTACCACAGCAAATCTCTTTGCTGAAGGTGCCCTTAGCTCTTAAATAGTCCTAAAATACTTAGTCTGAGGCTGATGGCTGCTTTTCCATCCTGTTTCACCTGTTGATCATCTTTCCATGGGTCTGGGCACCTTTCTGAGCCCTGGGGAATTTTCTGGGAAAGGCTGGAAGGCAGGGAAATTGCAAACCATCATCCAGCAGCAGCATGGATGGTTTAGAGCCATACCACGGCCTTGATTGGAGCAGCTCCCAGGGTTCAAGAGGCAGGAATGCAGCCACTCCTCCTTCCCCTGGTCATTCTGAAGGGCTCTGTGTGTACTCCTGCAGTGCCTCTGTACTGCACAAGCAGGCCTGCACAGAAGCCTGGAGTTCTCAGAGGTAACTCATTATCTTCTATCATTGGTGTCAGAGGTGGGGCAGAACTCCTTCCTCTTGCTGCCTCCTCAAAATACAGATGGCAAAGGAGAAATGTTGAGTGCATGGCAGTTAATGGTAAATTTCTGCTGGTTTCTCAGTGGTTTGGGCTTCGCTGGCATGCTGAAATGAGAAAGAGTGATGAAAAGCGTGACTCTGAAGCAGTCTAAGCTGGGAATCTGAAAAGGGCTGAGGAAGGAAAAGGCTACTATGTGTAATAGCTCTTTGTCAGGAAAAAATAGGACATTCTGAAAGAGACACTAGAAGAGTTCTGCTGGGACTTAGTAAGTGACAGGACAGGAGAGGGCAGGCTGCAGAAAATGCATCTTGATGTACCTTGGCCCTTGGCATGGTACCTCCAAGTGGTCACAACATAATTCAGAGGTGAATTTAAAAATGGGTACCTGGATGATAGGCTGAGTGCCTGAAATGGACTTCAGCTGCCCATGCTGCCAGAGAAAAATCTTCTTCAAAGTCTTTTTCTTTTATGCAGATGAACGTAAATGAATGGTTATTTTTCAGCAAAGAAACAGCAGTAGATGGGAAGGTGCATAAACAGGTGCATCGTTTCTCTCCTCCCCTCTTGAGCAGCTCATTTTAATATACACCAGTTATTGCTGTGCATAATAATGAACATCTGTCAAATGCTTTCCAGAGTGTGTGAAAATCCACCTACAGAGCTAAAAAGCAGGCAAGCTGCTTAGTAGCTCTGCTGCTCTCCATATTGCCAGAGAAACTTCTCCAAGCTGAAATCTCTCCAGTTCACACTCTACTTTGGACTTCTATTTTCTAGTCAAATACGTTATTTCTCTGCACAAAACATAAGAAGACTCCCATGGCCACCGGTGTCCCTAATGTAATTTCATAGAAATCTCTGGCTTCTCCTGAGTCCAAAGCCCTGGAGATCCCCAGTTCCTGAGGTGATGGCCTCCAGCCAGGAAAGAATGAAGTCCCCTAGGTCAAATTCTCCCCCCAGATAGAGCCATTGCAACCCTAATAAAGGAAATGAGGTTGCCAGGGTGTGGTTGGAGACAGAATCTGGCCATATTTGAAGTCTGTGGAGTGACTCCAGGATGAGATCAAGAATTGGCCTCTCCCTTCAGCCTCCCCTTCAGTATTAGTTCTTTATAAAGCAGCATACATAGCCTCACGCTTGCATTCCTGCAGCCGAGGCTGGGTCCAAAGCCCTCTAAAGATGTTCAGAGATTTTCTTTTTGGAGACTAGATCAGGTTACCAGACAAGACATACCATCCAACTGCAATAAACTTGTTCCTTAGATGTATTTTTGTTCAGACAAATCTCAGACTTAATAATCACAGTTGAATTTGAAAATTCCTTTTTCCCTTTTACTTTGCACCACTGAGAAGTAAAAAGGAGATAGGAAAAAAATACCCTCCAAAGAAAAACCAGCACTTAGCTGTGAGAGCCTGTATTTGGTTGGTGATGCTTTGTGGAGGTCACAGGGATTAATGAAAAACATGATTAGAACAACATCAAGCTGGGGGCCCCAGTTTGGCACTGAAGCATCCATTTGGGTATATCATATTGCATTATGTGATGTAAGAATGTGGGCTAGTGTAATCAAAATGTAACTGCAATCCTTACCAAAACCACCTGTTTAACCTCAGCTAACCCGGGAAGAGAACGTCAGATTTTTTATTTCCTTACTTGAGCACCAGAGGTGTACTGGTGAAAGCACAATAATGAAGCTTCTGTTTGTAGGTCCTGGAAATTGAAGTATATGGAGCTTGTGCCCAGTCTATCCCAAAATACATTTTATGTTCCTCAGTTATGCGATTACTTAACTTAGTTATGTGCTTGGGAAGGCTGCCGAAGTGAGGGAAATGGAGTCAGAGGATGGAAATATTTAATCTGTGATTTGATAAACTGTGGCTAGTGGCAATATGAGCTGCTTCTGGCCCAAGAACAGAGGTCTGTAAAGTACCAAGGAAGCAGCGAGGTCTTTTGGCACTTTTTGAGGAAAAACTGGTTTGAAAAAAGTGATGAATTATGATCAGGGCTCAGAACCCAGATCTGAGTTAAAATTGCCAATTTTATCACTTTGCCCAGAGAGCCCTTGGAATCATTCCCTTGGTGATAAATGCTGAGTAGCTGCCAAAGCAGGGTGGCAGCACAACAAAGAATAAATGTTGTGATGGTTCAGGTATCAATGTGAGATTGAAGAGAAAAATAATTGCCTTCTATTCTGCTGCAAGCTTTCTTTCTTTTTTTTTTTTTCCTTATTTTTTTTTGCTTTTTTTTTTCTTTTTTTTTTTTAAGATTATGAAAATTATTATTTCTCTTGATTTTACCTGTCTAGAGATTAGTTTTTAGTTTAAGTCAGTCACTGAAATTCCTTCTTCCTTTGGTGATTCATCTTCCTAATGCAGTCCCTTGTGTATAGGATGATTTATGTTCTGAAGAAGAAATTTCTCTAACAGTTGGAGCACATATAACTACCTGAGATGAAATGACATGCTGTGAACTTTTGGTTAGCTAAGATGAGGTGGGATGACTCATGGCACCCCAGGTGATTGCTTCTGTAGAGCAAGGATACCCACACTTCCATGTTTCATCAGTGTAACTACTTGTAAGAATAAATGTTCAATTTTAAAAGGAGCACCTTTCAAAGACCCTGCATAACACTAAGTGTTTCAGAAGTTAGTGGGAAGCACTCACTTGTTTTTTTTTTATAATTCCAAAGAAGGCTGAAAAGCCACCATAGCTTTGGGTGTTTTCAGAGGTTTGGGTTTTTTTCATTTCTGCATAGTCCAATGCTTTCCTTCACTTTCAGTGACTTTGGTGTTGAATTGCACTTTGTACCTTGGGCACCCTAACCCCCTTTTGCTGGGCTGTGCTGGGAAACTTCTCACTGCCTTGCATAAGATCAGGAGTCCTCAAGGAGATTTTGGGTATTAGGGTGCTGACCTAAGAGCTCCAGTGCAGGATGCAGGTGGCTCAGTGAAGACACATGGACCTGCAGCTGAGGCTACATCTTGAGCAGGTGATAAATCAATGAGCTTTTTTTACTCCAGCAGAGCTATTGCCTTGTTTCCAGTCCAAAGTGTCTGGTGGATAAATGGTACTTTTACACTTCCAAAGAGAATCCTGAATGAAGTCAGAGCTGTTGCAATGTAAAGGTGTATTTTTGGAAGGGTAATCAGTGAGAGAAAGCAAAAAAGGGATTTCTGAGACAATGTCAGACAAATGAGAGACTTTGTGTTTTAAAGATTTGGGGAAGCTGTTCTGGAAAAAGGGGTCAGAGCTGAAACAACAGACACAAATCTGTCACAAGGGGCAGCAAACTCCAGTGTGCTCAAATGACTCACTTGTCATACTCCAATTCTGATGAATGACCTACTGAGACATTTTCTGCTGAAATACACCATGAAATTTTGTACAGGGTTGGATAGAAAATAAAAAGACCATTGGTATAAACCAAATGAACAAAATAGTGATAGCCCCATGCCACCAGCAGACCACAGTGTAAGGTGTGGTGTACAGTGTGCTCTGGCTGTGGTACAGCAGCACTTACAGGGCCCAGAGTCATTGTATGGAGTCAGTGCATTGTCTGTCTGGGCTGTGACTGATTTAACCAACATTATATAAATCACTCATTTCCATAGGCATTAAATTGTGAATTTTTTGAGCAGCTTACAAAATGTATTCATTTCTATTTTTTTTTTTAATCAAAGCAAGGTGAAACAAGATCCTGTCCTCTGCTGATGTCACGTTTCAGGGAATAGTTTTATCTTGAGACAGACAAGAGTGCGTCGAGTTCTTCACAGGCTTGTCAAGGCAAATACTTGTCAGTGGCTTAAATATTTTCATGAATATTTGGGAATCGTGAATATTAGGGAAAAATCTTGCAGGAGGGATAAAAGCATAAGTTCCAGCTGACCCCTCCCACCCCTTTCCCTGGGCCCACAAAATCTGGAGGGACTAGTTACGTTTGGAAACAGATGCCCCTACAATTAGGGAGGAAGAAACGTGATTGACTGTTTGGAAAAGACAACTTTGGGTAACATATCAGCAGATCCACAGATTCATTACAAAAGTGCAATTTGAAAAAAACAGCTGAAGGTCTCAACTCTTCAACTGCTTCTCTTCCATGAAGGCAGTTTATGTCAATGAAGATGCCTCATAGCTCTTCAGCCTAGAATGGTTCAGATATGGGAGGGCCTGCAGAAATTTACAGCAGCCAAAAAGCCCAGTACTGAAATTTCTTTAATCTGATCAGACTTGTTCTTAACCCTGAGACATAAATATCCAGCACATTACACCTTTGATTTACTATTATGCATGTATCAGAGCAACAGTGGTCCTTTTGAATTATGCATTCTCTTAACAGAACATTAAACCTTATGGGGAGATGGAGTGGCCCAACACACAGCTATTATCCTGACAGAAGGGAGGGTGAGATCAAGAGTAATGCTCCCAAGCTACAGAAACTCTGAGTTTTTGTTGGATTGCTTGAATGAGCATTATAAATAGCACTTTGTTCCTTCTCGTTAATAAATAGTGTTTAGATTGTTCACAAGAAACCTGATAGATGGCTCACCAAGAGGAATAGGAGGGATTATTATTTGACACAGGAGAAGAACAACTGAAACTTGCCTTGAAACTGCTAAACACATGCAGCAGAACCATGCCTTGGCTTCTGAGAACAAAGCATATCTTTTAATGACTTGAAAATTCATTTGTTATTGGTTCTTCATATGAAGACGTGGCCAAAAGTTACTACAGTACTGGAGGAAATCAAGTTTGATTTTGTAATACAGTCAAATGAGTACTTTGGAGTGCTATGTCTAAGATCAATAAGGAAGCGGTAACTACATTTGCTGTCATATGATGATATTGATGTAAAAACATAGTGGTCAAAATGATAAAATCAATTTCATAATTTAATCAGAAATGTTTATTGATACTATTAAAGCTGAATTCAATAGCTCCTGATATCCAGGTAATTTCTTATCTGTCAGAAAAACATATTGAAATGTTCTTTCTTTTAAATGCTTGGAGTTAAATCTTTGAGAAAAGCCAGCAGCAACCTGTGGCTGGAATGGGCAGAGGATGGTCGATGGGGAGGTGGCTGGAGCTTTTCTAGTGGTTTATACAAAATGTGTACAAACCACTGTGTGGTGTCGTGAAGCTTTGCAGAGCTCTTGTCTTTCATGTGTGCACACATGAGGTGAGTCCAGGCTGTGCTGTCTTCTTGTCCTGTATAACCCTGGGATTCCTTAGCTGCTCCTCTGTGGTGAGGATGGGAATGAATGCGGATTTAAGGAACAAAACCCAGTTATTTGGGTGATTGGGTCTCTGCTTCTGTGCCCCAATCCAGCCAGCATTTGAGCTAAATCCTGGAATATGCTGCAAAGGCAGTGGAGCAGGCATATCGATGTTTGTTTTACGTTGGGCCCTTCTGGGGGCTTCCCAGGTGGGGGGAAAACCTCCTGTAACAGGAAGAAGGAGACACACGGGACTTTTTCAGTCTTCAGCCTCTTGCTTATTGTTATCTTATCTAAAGTTTCACACACTGTCCACACCAGGCTCAATGCACTGGAAAAGCACCGCAAAATGGCCCCGAAATGAACAGTTTCAAGGTCTTATAAAGTGGTTTTATCCAATTAACTCTTAAAACGTACATTATTTCTACTTATCTACCAAAACCTCATCCCTTGACTGTCCACGTAACCTCTACACTGTGCTTTCCTTGACCAACCACCCCGTGCCACCAACACTGCAGAAAATGGAGAAGATGAAGAAGAAGACAGGGACTACACCCAAATTTCTCCATCTTGCTTCCTATCTACACCATCCTAAAAATCTCAAAACCTAAATTTCTCACCCAAGTGACATACTATGCTACTCTCTAGTATCTATTTCACACTTTTGTAGACTCTAGTCTATCTCAAAGTCTTGGAAGTCCTCTTCTTAAGAGGAGAAGTTTAAAGGCAGTGTTTCTCCGGGGGTCAGAATCCCCCCAAGCAGACAGAGAAATATTCCCTGTGCCCTGGAATCCCACACAGGCAGGGATGGCCTCAGAGTAGGTCAGCAGTGTGTGGGGTCAGAATTCATGGGTGAGAGGAGCCTGTGCAGGTGGAAGAGAGGAAAAGGAAGGTTGGAAGTTGCCAGGTATGGATTATATCTACTGTGTGGGTAAGAAATGTTTCGTTCTGGCTGTTCATGCTCTCATGAAGATATCTCTGAGCACACAGGGTATCACAAGGTATCACAAGGGCTGGGAAAGACACAACCCCACTGTAGAAATCAGGGGGTCACCACTGACTTAGTTCTTTGGAAACAAGAGAAAAAAGTTTTCAAAAAAATCATAAATAGATAAATAAGAATGGAGATTTTTATGTGATTGGAATTGACTGACTTAGAGAAGATTGCATGGACCACATGGGTCTAAAAGCTAGAGAAATTATAGTTAAGACTGCCTAATTCTCTCTCTGAAGGCTGTATGCATTAAAGAATAAATCCATTAATCTTGGGCAGCAATATTGAATATGTACTTCATTATGGAGCTGAAACTGAGGTCATCCCTGGTTGGGTTATCTGTTTTTTAAATACTTCATTTTAAAAGAAGCCATCTGGTGAGAAATATTCAGTTTTATCAGAGCATTTTTACACTCTAAAAGAATTAGTTTCTCTGTAAAAGGTGAAACTTTTTAGATCCTCTTTCTCTCTTGAGGTATGTAGGATTATAGGTCTTGCATTTGAGTGTCTATTTGAAATTGATAAATATAAATTATTTATGGAATAATTTCTTTTTATATTTATTTTTACATAGCTAGTCAATGATGAGTACTTCTTCCAGGGCAGTACAAGAAAAAAAACTACTATGATGGAAAGGTGTATTTTTGCTCCTTGAAGTAAATGTGAGTGATGTGTATTTGTCACATAGCAGGAACAGTTTTAGATATGCACAAATTTATTTATACTGAGATTCATGTTTGTCACTACTTTAAATCCTGTGGGAAGCTACTTTGCATAGGCCAGAAACCAGCTCATTCCATGTCTCTAGGCTGACTTCAAACAAACATTCTAAACATTCTTTACTATGTCTTTCGAGGAACTTTGCAAGGATGGAAACCAGATACTATAACTGCCACAACTCAGTGTTCAGAACCAAAATCATTTCCAGGAGGCCATTTTTTGGTGGATAAAATATAGTTCGGGTTACTCTTACATTCAGTCTGAACTCTTAATTCTTCTACAAGATTTCTGTAGTCCCTAAACTGCAGAAGGTGACCTAAACTTACAGAGTAGGTTTAGATTGGATATTCAGAAGAAATCCTTCCCTGTGAGGGTGGTGAGGCCGTGGCACAGGTTGCTCAGAGAAGCTGTGGGTGTCCCATCCCTGGAAGTGTCCAAGGCCAGGCTGGATGGGGCTCTGAGCAACCTGGGATGGTGGAAGGTGTCCCTGCCCATGGGGGTGGGGGGTTGGAACTAGATGGGCTTTAAGGTCCGTTCCTACCCAAACCATTCTGTGATTCTATGAAACTGCCCATCCTTCAGGTATAAATTTTGACACAGATACTCTGCACAGTGGTAGTGAGAGGGCCTTACCACACATATAAGTCTTCCTTGGCTTTTTTTTTGTAAAGTAGCAGGATCCATTTGGGAAGCCAAGAATGAAACTCTCTGCAGTCATCTCTTCTTTCATTATATTTGTCAGTATGGAATAATGGAATCAAATAATCTTTTCTCCTTCCTACTCCAGACAGTGATAATAGCAAGCCTGAGCAACCCACCTGTTTCAAGGTTTGTGGAGTAAGGGATTTTTAATATGACAGGCAAGAAGATAGATGAGGCATTTTTCAAAGTGGAAACAAATTTAAGTCACTAAATCATACACACAGAGCAAGTGTTCCTTTCTCTAACACTTCCAGAAATTCCTCATTGTCCTTGAAATGTGACCCTTGAATCTGCTATCATGATTTCTTTTTCTTTGCAGAATTACACGAAGGATTTATATTCAACTTGGTGAGTGACACCATTCCTTGAGAAGGTGGGCTCATTCTCCTAGATTTGCACAGGCTTGTTTTGCTGGACTTGAGCCTTTTAAAATTGTGTGTCCAAGTCTGCTCTATGGAAGTGCCTGTTCACTCCTCAGCTAATGGAAAAAAAATAAGAACTGCCAGAAGGTGCATTCCTCCTTCAACACTCATCGTAGGATGGAATGATCTGTCCTCAGAAAGCTCTCACTTTCTGTTATGGAAATTGTGTAGCGAATGAGAGTAGAGACAATTCTGACTTTTGAGCGCTTATAGGAGAACCAAGTGACCACAGATTTTGGTTGAACGCAAATCCAAAAATCTTGTAAGCTGGCAATAAATGAACTACAAAGTTCAGAAGATTTTGCTACCTATTAAAATGGGATTGTCTGCCTCAGTGTTTAAAGCTTTTCTATGAGATTTAACTGAAGGAGTGCAACCAATTAGCTGAAGATTAGACTATGGACTAAACAGGGCTTAGGTCTTTTCCTCGCTTCAGCATTATTTGTCTCAGTGCTAATTGCTTGTCCATATTTTAATTTCCTTCAGCATAAATTATGAAGATAATGTATAAATCAAAATGGTCTTCTGTAACATAATTCATAAAGAAAGAATTATTGATTGCTAGACTATTTTTGGATTGAACTATTTTTGAGAAATGGAAATGACAAGACTTGTTTTCATAAGACAAGTAGCTGAGCCTTTGATATCTGATTTGAAATATTTGTCTATATAACACATATCAGTAAAGTAATTTGTATCCAGTTTGTAGCTGAGAAACCAGCATATTTTATGGCTGATATAATTGATTTAGAAACTGACTTACCAGATTGTCCTATGTACACTACAGAGGAATGGGGCTGCTGTAGTGTGCCAGGGTGGGGGAAGAATGGAGACTTATTCTTGGAAATGTTCCGATGTTTTGGAGAAGCATTTAGAAAAGCCACAGGAATGCCAGGATTAAGAGCCTGAATGCAGAATAAAAGCTTAAGGAGATGGTGGTGGATTTCTAAATTCTTTTATTAAGATCACATACTGTGCTGTATTTAGTACAGGTTACCATAATTTCCTAAAGTTGCAGTTGTATCTGAGAAGGGACTGAATGAAAAGGGCTTTGAGATGAAACTAATTCTGAAAAGAATATGAAGATTGGCTAAAAATTTTGGTCTTATGAAAGAATAATATATGTTTGTTTATAAGCTATATAAGATCTTAAATCCTACACCCAAATCTACATTTCTATCATGGTGCCACAAAGCCCATAACATTTTTTGGTTGTCTACCATGAAAATGCAGTGCTGTTGCATTTTGCTGTGAAATGTGGTAGACTGAAGTAATGGAGACATTACCAGATCTTTCATCACCCTGGATCCAGGCAAATAAAACACAAAATTCGGTTTTCAAAGCCCAAATTTCTAAAATGTCATAAGGGTTTCAGAGTTTTAAAGCTTGAAATAGTAGCTCTTGGCAAAATGCCTTCTGCTGCACTGTTAACATTTTTTAGATGGCAGCAAAATAGCCACCTAGAGCAATGAGGATAACTTTGTGTTTTCTTCCATCAGTCTGTCAAAGTAAGAAATTTGCCACTTAACCATAACTACCCCTTTAGATCTGTTGTTTCTTCCTGCAATTTATGTGGAATTCTGAATTAGGAGATGTCCATGGAGATGAAAATTCTTGGCCTAAACCAGATGATAGAAATGTACCACAGGAAAGAACATGTGTTACTAGAAAGTAAAAACATAAGTAGATTTGGGGATGTAAAAATATTATACTGAATATGCTGTCTGAAAAAATAAGACAAACTGGAAGAGAAAACCACCAAAACCTAAGCAACTAAATAGCCTCTTTGTAAAAAAACCCAAAAAATCACTTCAAAGCTTTATAATGGAAGAAAGTAAGGATATGTAGGTAGAGTTAGGTTTGGTGTCACAATATGACTTGTGATCAGTGCTAAAGCTTAATTATCCACAGCTAATTTGGTGGTCAAGCCTAGAACAGCTCACGAGTTGTTCAAGATAAATTTGTGGATACTTATGTGGCTTATGTCTCCCTTCCTAAAACTAGGAAACAATAAAAAAAAAATTGTCAGAGGTGTCCTGCAACTTTTTTGGAAGATCTGAAAAAAATGACAAAAATACTTTGGTTGGCTGTTCAGTTTCTGGACCTGTAACATGAAAAAGTCTTATGGAAGAAATGTTAGTGCAAGATTAGTCTGGCAGCCTTAAAAAAAAAAAAAACAGAGATCCTATTCAAAAAATCTACTTTAATTTGAGGTTGACTTTTGAGTTTCTAGGGAGATTTTCCTCATTTAATATAAATTAAACACCTAGGAATTGATTGTCTTTAATTGTGTCTCTATAGTTGGTGGGAGAAATGATCACTTCCATAGAATGATACACTTGTATTGTCCTTGACAGTTATTTTAGGATGGGCTGAATCATACACTAAAGATAGTTATCCCTCTCTGCTGGTTATAGGTAGCTCTGATAAGTAGCCTAGACTTAACATACTGGAGTTTTTGATGGCTCATGTGGATGAAGTATGTCCTCCTGCAGTGACTCTAAGTCCATCTCTAATCCAACACATCTGCTTTTAATAATCCAAAATAAAAAACGCTCCCCTTCTTAAGCGTTCGTATTAATTAGGTGTGAAAAATTACTTTTTGGATCAGTTCACTAGCACTTCAAGGTCGTTTAACCACCTCTAAATGACCTAAGACATATTAACCATGACAGAGCAAGTGGGAAGAAGGAAACAGGAGTACCACTTTTTGAAGTACGAAAGAACAGCATGAAAATAGTTCCTTTTCTTTTGGTTTAATATTTGCTTTTGTTCATCTCTTGAACTTGAAACTTTCATCAAACAATCTGTCAGCACTTGTGTGGTGAACAGAGCCCTTCAGCAGGAACAGTAAAAGGAAGCCACCAGTAGCTGGTCCTGCTTGTAATTGAAAGCATATCATTCAATCCACTCACGTGGGCAGGACTTCTCTCCATGGAGAGCTCTCACTGCACACGTGTGTGTCTGTGAAAGGGCCTTTGCCTCTGAAATTATGGGGGTGTGAGTGACCCAGCAGAAAGCAGCCATATGCAGGTGGACTGGACTTGAGCTGTGTCTCCTCTGCCTGGTCAGTGCAGAGAGCCTCGAAAAACAGCTCAAGTCCATGTAAGGTCCTAAGCAGGAAGATGCCTAGAGCTAATTAATGGGAAACACTAGGTAAAATAGTGAATTAGGAGTGATTTCCAGCAATAAGGAGTTCTGACCAGGGACACGTTGAGAATAGTGTTTCAGAAATAAATCTGTGAAAGGAAAAGGTGCTGGAGGTGCTAACCTACACTCAGTACTTTCTGGGATCCCACAAAAGGATGGGTTTAGTCCTGATACTTAATTCAAAGGAGTGACACCAGCATCACAATGTGGAGAATCCTACTAATAGCCCATATGTTTTCAAGTACTTCAGGTACTGAAAATATGTTTTGCAAATGCTTTGTAAACCTGTGACAGTGTGGATCTGTTTTAGTGACGCGTTTCTAAGACATCATTGCAGAAAATAATTGTAGCTTAATAACCAAATCACTGAGGATAGGAGGAAGGTTGTGTGCTGGTTCTTTTCATGGTGTTTCCTGTGTCTGAAGACCATAAATCACAAAACATTTCAGCAAGATGGCTAAATGATTTTGCTTAACTTGAAGTTTGCTAAGCTCTTCTGCTTGCTGGGGAGTTCTTAAGATGACATTCTATTTCTCTTACTTGGCAATTTAGCAGTGTTTTGTTCCTTAAAGGGTGTTAAAATCTTCTAGTAATGCTACATTCCTTTTGTTGTAATCCTAAGATACTAATTATCTGAAAAAGGGTTTGCAATTGCCACAGAACCAGGAGGTACAAGCAAAAAAAATGTTTTGATTCAACATAAAGTTAAGAACCTTTGGGGTAAAAGTCACCCAAATGACTTGATCAACTCATCTAGTCCTCTGCCCAGAGTAGGGTTGATTTCATCTTTCTGTACAGATGCTTGTTGAACTTGTTCTTACAAATGCCTGATGCTGAAAATTTTATTATATGCTTCTTTTTCCCAGGCAATTTAATTCAATTCTGCACTCTTAGAATTAGAAACTTGTTGTTAGTGTCTGACTTGAATCTCTCAGATGTTGGTTTATCCCTATAGTTTATCCCACCTGGACATAAATAAACCATATTATACTGTTTGTTTGTTTGCTTGCTTTAACCCTTACAAGTTCTTGTTTCACAAGATTGTCCTTTTTTTTTTTTTTTTGCATGTGGCTACTTGACTCCTCTTTGTCCAAAGTCAGAGCACCTCTCCTATGAAAACACTCCAGCGAGACCCTAGAGCCCCTTCCAGTGCCTAAAGGGGCTATGAGAGTACTGTAAAGGGGCTTTTGACAAGGGCATGGAGTGACTGGCAGGACAAGGGGGAGTGGCTTTAAACTGAAAAAGGGCAGGTTTAGATTAGATATTAGAAAGAAAGTCTTGACTGTGAGGATGGTGAGGTGCTGGAACATATTTTCTAGAGAAGCTGTGGATACCTCATCCCTGGAAAAGTTCAAGGCCAGGTTGGATGGGGTTTTGAACAACCTGGCCATGGTAGGGGGTTGAAAGGAGATGAACTTTAATGTTCTTATCAGTCCAAACCATTCTACAATAGTATTAATTCAATATTAGATACTCAGTGTCAAGGATGACACCTCATTCATCCATGGATCTCATGTAATAAAAGAGCTCCTGTCTCCTTATTTGTTTTTGTAAATGTAGTATTCTCCAGGAACAGAGAGATACCAAGAGCTGATCCTGTTTTTTGCTGGTAGGAAGAAAATGCAGTACCTTTTTAGAGGTGCAAAAAGAGATCTGCAAGGATTTATTGCTGCTAAAGGCCTGCCTGCCTGCCTATGCAGCAATTTGAAGAATGAGTCTTCTGCTAATGAAAATGTGATCCTTTATGAGAAAGAGAAAACTGTGATCTGGTGTTCTGGTTTGGAGGTCTTTTTTTCAGGTTCTTTTGATTGGCAAGAAACGAGTACATATTTTAATTACATCTGGCCTTTTTACAGCATGACTAAGCTGTCCAACAGATGTCTGCTTTGGGTCTGAACAGCATGAACATATGACAAGGAGGCAAACAATAATCCCAAGGAGTTTCATCCCTCTTGTTTTCACACAGATTTGGTCACACTTTATCAAACGCCTGTGCGAGTTCTTTATTCTTTGGAAAGAGTAACATTGCCAAGAAGTACATTCGGAATCTGGTCTCCTCTCATGGCTTCCAAAGAATAAAGCCCTCTTCAGGAAGGTATCTTCAGATTGCATCTAATTGCCACTCATGACCTGATGATGTGCACCAGGATGGAAGCTTTATAGGCAACAGTCCAGCAGAAATCCTTAAGGAGAACTAGGAAATGGATACCATCAGGCAAGATTTGGAGGACTGGAAATAATTTACCCATAACTCTTGATTTAATCTATCTGTCTGTTCAAATTCATCTCTCATCTAATCAACCTGAACAAGAGGGCTGAAATCCTGGAAATAGTGTGTTTATTAGTCTCCAGAAAAAAAAAAAAAAAAAGTCCTGGAAATGTGTGTTTTAACAAGTTGTTGAGTTAGCAATTCTTTCTTACTCTACAGCCCAGCCCTGCCACACATACTGTAACTTTCATCTCCAGCCAGAAAACTTCAAAGTCCTTTTGAGGTCAAGGGCAGTGTGGCAACATGTATTAAATCAAGAGCTCCCAGATTAGCCTACGTTCTCGGATGTGGACAGGGACTGCAATGTGTGATGCTATTGTAGAAACTAGGCTAGGTACTGGGAGAGATTAAGGATTTGGGGATGCATCAGCCTGCAGTACGGAGAAGATTAGATTTTGTTTAGTTCTGTTTGTTTTAATTGTTACGATGTAAGGAGCAAAAGGCACCTACATGACTGCAGTGTATTGTCCTGCAGCTTTCTGTATTAGATCTGCTCATTGGTGAAATTCATGTGAGGGTGCTGCACAACCCAAGTGGTAAACAAAATCCTCTCAAAGGGCAAGGAAACAGTCCTTTTCCAAATGTACCTTTATCAGAAACATAATGAAAACACGGTTTATAAGGTGAAAGAGTCATCTGCAGTAATAGTAACCTCGCAGCAAAGCTCTGAATTGGCTGGTTTGCGACCACATCTTGTTTTTGTTCTGTTTGATACAATCTCATTTTCAGTTCACAGCCATCATGTTATTTCTGTCCTGAGAATGAAATGCAAGCTAGTCCCTGCCTGATGTATTTCTACTCAGAGCAGGCACTTAACTTTATTGGGCAGCAGTAACAGTTGTGATTTCTCCTTCAAGCGCATTGGAAAGAAACATAAAGAAAAATATACCTGGTTTTGCTACAGAAACAAAACCAAAGACTTGTAGTAACTGGCAAGAGTTTACCCATTATCAGATTAACTAATATTCTGAAACTGTTAGAATTCACAAAAATTGATGGCAGTAGGAGTTTTTGCCAAAACAGATTTGCATTTGAATCAACAAAATAATATGCATCTAAAGCCTGGTTTCATCCCTTGAAAGTACTAGGATTTAAATAAGGTTTTAAGTAAGATTTTAATTTCTGTATCTTCCCTCCAGGATCAGTAGAGATAAACAGAGGAAGGCAGCCTGACTTTTGAGTGCAATGAATTGTTTTTTGGAATTGCTCGTCTGATTTAGGCGCTTCAGTGAAGTGCATACAGTTCAGCATGGTGTATTTAGTTAAAAAAGCACACTGCCATATGTGCAGGGTGTGTGGAGTACCTGACTGCTGTGAGTGTACAGCTACACACTTTTTTGTCATAAAACTGCAGAAAGGATAGAGAAGAAAAATCTTCAAACTGTTTAAATGAATCTGCATGCAGTATGTTTTCAGTCTTCCTACAAATGCAATAAGGTGGTGTGTCCTCATATTATCCACACCTAATATTTGCTTTGAAAAGTCCTTTTTAAATCCCACTTCCAAATTTCCTTAGAAACTTTGATTTTCAGGGTGAGATTAGTTAACTAAAGAGAGGAGTAATAAAATTAATTAATGTGACTGATAACATGGCTGCAATTTCAAATACCCAATCTAATGGCCCCAAACTGCCAGGTAACTAAGTTGGAATGCTGATTTCTCATAAAACATCTCCTGCCAAATGAATCACCCTCTTTGCCTCATGTCTAAGCTGTTCTTGCTGTTCTTCAAGTTTCCCATCCACCTCTTGGCTGGTCCTAATTTAGTATGGATGCCAGTCTGTCATTATGAGAGTGGGATATGAAAACACAGTTCAAGTGAACTTACATAATATTTCTGAACTTCAGCTAAAAGCATGGTTTAGATTTTCAGCTGAGATTCAGGTAGTCTCTATTTTTGCCAAATAAATTACCTCACTGCTGAATAAAATTGCTATCTTGCTTCATCAGCATTGCTCTGTGAATAAAAAGAAATTAATCAGATTTCCTGCTGTTCCATTAGCTTTTTTTTTTTTTTTTGTTTCATTTAATATTTCTGCTGCCTCCAGGATGTTCTTTTTTTTTTTTTTTTTTTTTTTTTTTTTTTAGTACCAAAAGGGCTTAGTCAATTTTCAGGACTAACTACTTGCAAAATGTCAGTTTAATAAAGCAGGTTCATTGCTGGAACTTGGCACAAAAAGAAAAGCTGAAGCAATGTAAAAATTTATTTTGATGAACTTAAAAAAAAAAAAGGAGGGGAGGAAGGGATGGCAGTCCTGGTTGTTTCTGAATGCCCTTGATTTCTGTAACATCTGAGTCAACTGAGGCTACTCAGCATTTTTGGTGTTCACATCCTTCATGGACATAAATCAGGAGGAACTTTGGTGTACCTGAAATGATAGACTGAGCAGTCAGTCCTCAGACAGCCCATCAAAACATTTCATTCTGCAGACAGATTCTAGTCACAGGGTGCTAAAAGTCCATGACAACCACTGTCAGCTGAGGCATCTTTGATTAGCATCTTTACAGTATTATCCAGCTGCACTTTAAATTTCCATGCTTTAAATCTACCCATTGATAAGAGGTTTGGATATAAAGTTTGACACAGGTTCTCTCACACATTTCATGCTGGTAGAGAGTGGACCACAGCTGAATTAGTTGAAAAGAAATAAAACTTTTCAAAAATTTCTGGAAAAACCCAGTCTTTTAAATTTCTTATTATGAAATAAAGTGTCAAGTCCAAGATACATATAAATGTAGCATATTAAATATTTAAAAGGCCAAAATAGAATCAAAATGAGGAAAACAGACATGGACAGAAATGCTAATATTTTAATTAGTCCCTTTAACTGATTTTGATTTTTTATTTTATGATGAAAGCCCATCTCATTCTGGGTCAGCTCCAAAAGATATTTTTTGTTTGCTCAGGTACCCTTCTGTCCTGTGTTAGCCTTGCTAGATTTCTGTGTAGGGTGGGAATATATTGATGCCAAGCCAAAGGACAGACAGGTCCTTCCCATAGTGCTTTCCCTCTCTGCTTCTGCCCCCTTGTAAAGTCTGCCCGTATAAGGTGAGCACTTAACTTTCCCAAACTGCCTCATATTAGGCTTCTTTAAAGCTGCTAAATGAAGGAAATGAGGATGGAGAATTCAGTTTTGCGTGCATGTTGTTTAGCATGAAAAGCTCTCTCACCTGCCATTCATCAGAAATAGTCACCAGCTGCTCCCAGGCTAGAGTTACAGCGTCAATGGGAGGTCTTTAGCATGAGAGGGAGAAAAAGGTCTTTGCCAAGATGTTAAAAAATGGACTACAGTGAAACTGAAAACTTCCCTTGATAGTGAGCACATTATCTAAGCATCTTATTACAAATTACTGAGAACCTTTTTAGCTTTTTTTTTTTTAATGTCTTAAGGGGATTTAACTAATTAGGCACAAAGTCTTATGCTCGGGATTTATTCAATCATATTTTTTCACTTAAGGTATGGCAATTCCTCTGTTTTTTTCATGTTCTGGTGGTCATTTGTAGATGAGGCAGATTTAGCTGAGCAGAACCCAGCTGCAGTTACTAATAATGTTCAGCAGTGCTGGCTTTCTGTGCTTGCTGTGCACGAATTCCTGTTGGAGTCAGCTGAAGACTTCTTGTTAGTGTGTGGTTTCTGCTGGGATTGTCACTCATATGGCATTGGTGTGGGGTTGGGTCACCAATGCTGATGTTGCTCCCTTTGCTCAGAGAACAGGAGCCCCTGCTTGTCTGGTAGCACAGACTTGGCAGACCTGAAAAACTTCAGCTTGAAGTGGAGAAGAAGCAGCAGCTCAAGGACTTGAAGGCAGCAGGGATGTAGGTGCTTTTACGAAACAGGCTGGGGTATCTCAGTTAAGGATCTTCTCTCTGCCTGGTGCTTAGGCATTCCAAGAGGGCAGTGTGGGGAGCTGGGTTTGGAGCTGGATTGATCCACCTCTGGAGAGCACTTGGCCTCTCTCACTGGTACCAAACACATGCAGAGAAACAGGGTCTGCCCCCAGACTCCTGCACTGAGTGCCCAAGCACCCTTAGACCACGTAAGTGATCTGTGAAGGGTCACTAAGAACTGGAGACCTGTTGTCCGTGGACTTTCATGACAAATTTTGAATGCATGGAGTTCTGTGGATAGATCAAAAACCACTTTTAATCTGACAGTTCCTGCTGTTTTCATTGAGGCCTCTGTGACTTCACATGCATTTCCACTGCACCTGGTAGAAAAGTCACTGAGCTCTTTGCTTTCTGAGGTAGGATCATGCAACAGAACATAAAGGATGTACTGGAGAGGACTGCGTGCCTTCAGCGTCTTGGGCCTGCTACGAGGTGGGAGAAGCAGCTGTGCAGACTAATATCCAAAGGCACAAAAACTGATCTGTCCTCGCTCACATATCTGTCTGTAAAAATCCACCCTGTGTTCAGGGGTGCAGAAATGCAGAAACATATGTGTTGCAAGAAACTGTTACTAGCTTGTTGCTCTCTGGTCTTGCATCTAAAAGCTTCTTGAGAAGAGTTTGTTCTTAAAGAGTCACCTATAGATTGCTGTGCTTCCATTGCAGGGTAAGCTAGTTTAAATAACTGAAAAAAATATTATTGATGCCCAAATCCTTAAGTTTTTTCAGACTGATACATGGTGAATTTTGTAATTGTTTTTTTTGATGAGGCATAGACTCCTCCACTCGACAGGGATCTTTGTAAGTCTTCCTGTGGTTTCTGCCCAGTGATTTACTCAGAAATCCAAGTGTGATCACTCAAATGTTGTCTTGTACCCTTTCAGCAGAGTTCCACCCCCTCATGTATTGAACCTGGCTTTCTACAGAGCTTCGCTTTGTATAAGGCATAAGGAGACATTGCTGACACATTTATTTAACTCTCAGTTTTGGTTAATTTAATTCAGAAAACCAAGCTGCAAAAGCAGTAAAATCCCACTACTCTTGACTTTTACAGAACACATTGCGTGATATCTCAACAAACCAGAATCATCTGGCACCAACTATGTTTGACTTACTGTCCTACTAAAAGGTGTATAGGAAAAATCAATATCTGTTTTGTTTCACGGTAGAAGATTTCAGCATTTTGCAGCCTAACATATATTTTAGTAGTTTCATTGCACCACTAAAGGTCAAGTACCATATCTGTGCCTGTGATTTCCTGTAGTGCTTTAAAGCACAGCCAGGGCCTGTAACTCTTTAAGCTCTTTAAGGTCACAATCCTGTTCTACTGAAACAAATGGAGGTGATTTTGGATGGCCAAAAATGAATTGTAAAAAAATAATTTGTGCAGTATATTTGGAGCTTTTAATCATATTTTTTTTATTTTCACATGTAATATCTAGCAATGATTCTATAAACTATGTGTTTAATTGCAAGCTCAAGGCAAAGGTCATTCTATAGCTTACAGGAGCAGGAATGAGATCTGAGTGGTAGCAAACTGTATTAGGTATTTCTTGATTATGAATATTACAGTGGTTTTTAAAGAGTTTCAGATCTTACATATTTTCTTAGTGCTGTTTCCTGACTCAATTTGTAAGCAGGATTGTAAGTATATGCAAATACTGGTTTGAAGTATTTGCATTTCCCACCTCTTCCATTTGTCTGTTACCTGATATGTTGTATTTTCTTATTAGGAACTTGGTGAGATATTTGACACCACGATAACCCATACAGCGAATTCCAGACAAATTTATAAAAATCAGATAAACTCCACACTTGCTTACCAACCACTTTTGAATTTTATTGGCATTTCTGATTCTGTCTGTTCTCATTCTTATTTGCTGTAATGAAGGTTTTATGCTCCTTGATTTATTTGGTGTAGAGTACCATTATGCATGTGAACGGTACAATATAAATCAATCAATAATAATAATAAATAAAGCAAAGTTAACATTTCACTTTATGACCTTTTAAGCATCCAAACACAAAGTCTCTGTTGACTGACAGACACTAAATAAAGCACTACACAAACACACCATCCCACACTGCTTGTTACTTACTTGATGCAATTAAACTGCAGGCTTACAGGTGGCATGATAAGAGTTTGACCTGTCTCTTGTCATCCTATCTTTTACTTTTAAAATGCATCTTGTAAATCAATTTCTGTTATAATTCTCATGAAAGAACTACTTTGTTCAATACAGTTTATGCTGTGTCAATATCAGCTAGCAGTGCCCAGTTCCCCTTAGCTCTTCTGAGCTGTGTAGGGCATGCACATCTCACAAATTGCTCTCCCTGTTTGATGATGCATCTATGGCTTCTTGAAGGAACCTATATTCCTATTGAGAAGCCTGTAATTCTTTGAGTGATCCCTGAACCTTACTTAATGCTGTAAAACACTACAGGAAAGGGACTTGAACTTTAATGTCTGCAAGGGAGAAAGTAATAACTTTTGCCATCTTCTATAAGTGACTTGGGCTACGTGATGAATACAGAACCTTCACTCACAAGGTTTTCTTGATATTATACACTTGTAACAAATAAGGTTAGAACCTTTAAAATATAGCATTTAGTAATGTATGGGAAATAGCTTCTTCTCCAGTCCTTTAAAGGTCACCGCATTTGCTTTTCAGTTGTAATTTTAGTCTGGGTCTCTACAGAGTAGAACTGAGAACAGGCTTGGCAATGTTCTCTCAATTTCCACAAGACCAAAAATAAAATGGCATGGGCCATTCATATACAGTGAATGAGTGTGTATTTCATGTGTGTGTGTGTGTTGGTGTGTTTGCATACAAGTTTGGGAGTAAGTTACTTGGCCAAATAATCAGGCATAAATGCAAAACACAGAGAAGTTATCAGTTTATCCACTGTTCCTCTCAAACCTTTCTTAGCATGACCTCAATCCCTTCCACCACTATGAGCTCATAGATCTCCAGCCTTCTCAGCCACAGAACGTTCCTGTTTCTGATCTTTGCTTAATAATATGGCCTCCCTATTTATATATCTATCTATAAAAGATGTGAATTTCTGTAATTATTTTGTCAAGACATTTAAAATGAGGAAAGAAATTAAAGAGCAATGAGTGGCTGTAAGACACAGTGTCCCTCTCACATTTAGGAAATTCTCTATGACTAGGAGAACAGTGAGTTTTATAGTTGGCCTGAATTTGCCAGCGATGCTATATTAATTAAGAATTGGAAATTACTCATTAAAGACAGGTGTGGAATATTTGGTGTTACATGTTAGAAGATGGATATTAGGAGCATCTATGAAATACAGGCTGGGGGAGTATTGTTTCACCTGAAGTGACACAGATGGGAAGCAGCAAAGAAGTGAGCAGGCTTTAGATTTTTTTTTTTTTTTTTTTTTTTTTTTCTGGCTATAGAAAAGTCACACAGGCTCAGATCCTATCAATATTGAGGCCCTGACTTCTAATTCAGTGCAAAGATTAGGAGCCATAGTAGCAGCCTGAAAAGGGGTTGTGGTGCTAGAGGTCATTGTTTCAGTGCCCAAGTTTAACAGATTCCTCTGAGCCCATGTCGTGACCCTGAGTTCACGTGCCTTTGCTCTCAGCATGGGGAATGGTTGGAAGCTGAGAAGAGGATGGAATTTTTCTTTTCTGAAAAAAGGTCCTGAGCCATAATATTTTTTACACATGAACTTATATTTTAAGGCTCACCCTAGGCTTATAAAACAAATGCTTCTTTTAGAGCACATAAATCAAGTTGGATGCCAGCTGGATTTTCCCTGGAGAATATTCATATTCAGTGATTGAGAGGATTTATTCTCTGTTTACATTTATGAGATTTGGCAACAGTTAGTGGAAGTAGAAAAGTCAGCTATCTTCCTTTAAAGCAGGTAACTATATCCCTTTGGCTGATAAAGATTTACAAACATCTTTCCAGTTGATTTATTCATGTTAATGTTACTGCTGATCTATTTTGAAAGTCATAAGAATGTTGCCAATTTTAATATTTCTAAATGAAGCAGGAGAATTGGTTTTGTCAGCTACCAGCTAGTAACTGTCCAAATAATATTTTTTTTTGGAGGGGGGGGGGGGGAGGGGGATTATCTGGTCCATTTTGAAGATGATTTGTCCTGTTTTATATTAACTGAAGGACTTGGAGCTACATTTTCTGAAGTGACTGCTGAGAATACCCTGGTGGTTTTTCAGCTCTCACGTGCTTAGGATGTGGAAATCTCCCCTCTTCTGGGCTTTGAGCTTTGAATTGAAATACTCTGATCATTAGTTATGCTTTTTATTAAATCCTTTCTCTCCTCAGATATTCTCTTTGCTCTAAAAGCATCTGCGCTTGGAAGCTGTGCTAGACACTCTGCAACAGGGTGTTCACAGTAGCTGAGGTTTTGGATTAGTCCTTGAGCTAATGTGAAGGTAATAGACTAGATTGGGTTGTGTTTCAAAACCCATCAGTGTGGCAGATGACTGTCAGCAAGAACTGACAAACAAACCACACCTCAGCATCACGGGGAGAAAACCTCACTCTGAGCGTTGTGTCACCCCATTTAAGGCTTTTATTTTTCTCTAGCTTGAGGTGATACAGGAAGACAGCGATTCCCCAACACGTTGGATCAGTGTCAAATCCTCAAAGGCCTTGTGGAATGACAGGCACTGTCATTTCTGTGAAAACACCATACAGTCCACTGTCTGATATGTCTTTATGGATGTGATGCAGAGTATTGAAGGAGGTCTTGTAGACATCCAGTTGTCCAGGCCCACACCGTGAGAGATCACAGATTACATCTGCTATGCTTTCCTGGCTGCTTTACTCTATTAAGCTCTTTTTGGTTTATGTGCTCTGCATGCAAACCTAACTTAGGAATATACCTGATTAATTACCTTAGTGCATTTGCTGGATGAGGCATTTCACAAATACGCTAAAGATACAATCACCACTTTAAAAACGTTGTGAGCCATTGAACCTGTCCTTCTAAAAAACACTGTGCCACAGCCAGAGCACAAGCCACATTAGAGATGAAATACAATCACATATTCTCCTTTGCATGTCTTGAGACCTGGAAACCTGAAGACAAATTTCTTTGCCAGCTTCTCAACTGGAAGAGCTCACCCTGTTTACCATCCCTCACCATGCTGAGTGTTGTCTGCCTCCCAGCACAGAGGGCCCATAGAATATATTATTCCATTAACACTTGTCTGTGTTCTGTACTCTGCATATTAGAGCAACTGAGGAGATCAATTATCTTCAGCTGGGGATACTAAGCCTTACTATGTCTTTTTTTTTTTTTTTTTTTTTTTTTAATGTTCATCCAGAGTGCTGTGAACTTTCATTCTCCAAAGGTAGCAATCAACAAAGATAAATTGAGTGGCAGAAAACAGCTACTTAACTAACTGCTTTCTGTACTCTGCACAGGGGTCTGAATCCAACAGAGGTGAGGCTCTAAAATGAAAGCTAAGGGAGGGGTTGGGGGCCAAAACCAGCCAGCTGAGATCACAGAGAAAGAGATGTTAATGGAAAAGATCACACGCAACAAAACCAAACAAAATGAAGCAGCTAAAGACAGTGATTATATAGATCTGAACAGACTGTTGACTATGTGGAATTGCAATTATCTTGCAGGCTCCTGGGACCTTGCTCAGGGAATCATTACTACAAAACTAAGAAGATTGTTCTCAGGTGCAGAACATATTGATTTTGCTGTTCTCTAGCATCTTGCAAAGCAACTGACCATGTCATTTAAGTGTTCGTTAACCAAACACATCAATAAACATAAAACTTTCAAAAAAGCAAAAATAACCTCATAAATAATTATAAAGGAGTGAATTATTACCTAGGAGCAAGTGTAATTGATGTCATTATAAATAAACCACAAAATATATCCTGTACTAAGCTTAAAAATGTATGAAGGCATCCATCTACCTTGTTAAAAAATGATAGTTTATTTTGCCAGGAGGACAGCATTCATAGCTGCCTGAGTGGAAGAGGTGTGTGCAGAGAAGAGATTGCATTGTAAATATATTTCATTTGTTTTATTTTTCCTTTTTTTCCTCACCCTTTTTATGTGAATTCAAAGCTTATAAAGAGAGAGACACAGATAACATTTTTTACAGCCAAGCTGCAGGGAGGGCAAGAAGATTTTCTCTGTAGGTTCGCATCAGCCTTGACCTGCAGTGTTCCAACTATTGTAATCCTTGACCTTTGAAGAGCAGCTGTCAGTAACAAAAGGCTTTTTTTTCCCCCCCCCCAAGGACTGCAGGGACAAGCAAATTCGTTTTGAATGTGTGATGTGAGGTGATCAGTAATGGCAAAGCACTCTCATCCTCTGTTCTCCAGTATTGCCTGTTCACCCGTAACTGCAATTAGCACCAGCGAGATATTAATGCAGAAGGAAATGAGACCTTGGCTCTGTGTTGACTGATGGCCCAACAGATCTCTTAATCAGGGGTCCCTTCTCCAAATACTGAGACACAGACAAACATCAAAGGGATAAAGAGGAAGGCTTTAGATTTTTGCTGACTTTTAAGTGGAAGGGACAGACAAACCCCTATGGTGATGATGGTCTTTTATCTTATATTTCATACATGAAATATATACATTTCATACTGTTTAGTTGAATACTTTCTTTGTGTCTGCTGTCATTTAAATAAGCACAAATCTGGGGCTGACCAACTCCCAGAGAAGTCAGTCAAAGACTGTCACTTGGATGTGAGGTATGGCTTACATGTTCCTTTGGAGGAGAGCCTTTAATAAAAAACCTGGAAACTGCCACATTTTGCTAGCTGAAGTTGATGGCAGAGTGTCTCCATCCCCCTTCCCCTGGATCCTGCATGGAACTTTGCAGCAACAGGCTCTCCCCCAGCCCCCACATTTGGGGAAGCTGTTTTTAAATAGTACATAAAGTTTTTAAATAGTACATAAAGTACATAAAGCTGTTTTTAAATAGTACATAAAAAGTACATAAAGTAGTACATAAATGTACAAAAAATAGTACATTGTAGGATTTTTGTGGAATCTGTATCTAGTTGGCTGATGAATCACATTTTCTTTTTGAAAAGTCTCAGTGAAGAATCTGAAGGAAAACTGATTTTGTTTTAATTTTGTACATGTCCAGAGATATGTTTCTTTCCAGATCAGATTAACTTGAATGCTTACACATGATGAGAGATTTTGGACTCAAAATGGGCTGCTGGTTGTTTTGACTTCCCAGCAGTTGTTGCTTTCAGTTATTCATGTTTCTTTTCTCTCCTGCCTTGCAACCTGAATTTGCTCCAAGTAGATATTCTCACTTTTTCACCCTGGTTTAAGAGTAAAGCTAATGTCAATATATCAGACTTTCTCACTGGGATTTCAGAAGTCTTTGTTTCCAAACACCTTTCATAAATTTGGAATCCCAATTTTTTGTCAGTTTTGGGCAAGCTTAGGAGTCACTGCATTGGAGAGATGGGAATATGAAAAAACAGCAATGAAGGCAGAGTGACAAAAAGTACAAAGGACTAGTACAAAAAGTCACATGAAAGCATTCCCTTTGTAATTCCATAGGACTTCTTGATACATCAGTCTGGGCAAAGTGATATACTTGGAGAGGTCCAGGAAATGTTTGTCATGTAGCTTATTAATTTTAATTTCTTTTCCCACTCAGACTCTCTGTTTATTAATTTACTTTATTCATACAAGAATTTATTCAAACATTTTTCAGAGCATCTGGATTATTTTGGTTTTGACAAAAAAAAAAAATTCAGTCATGGTATTTGGGCAGGGGATAATTATTGACGAGGGAAGACTGGATATGATCTGAGCAACATGGTCTGGAACCAGATGAGCTTTCAGGTCCTTTTCAACCTAAACTATTCCATGACTATGGGGAGCAGAGGAGAAAGGAAGAAGGTGGAGTATTGTAGAGAGAGAATGGGAAAAGAGAAATAAATAAAAAACAGAGGGAGAGTAACACCAGGAAAAGTTGGTGAGCTGCTTATCGAAGAGCAACTCTATTTTATCTTATGGTCCTATGAAAAAGAAGGAATATCACAATATCTCAAAGTTAATCTTGCCTATGTTCTTGTGTCCTGATTGTTTCCATGTCTGACACTGGGTTTTCAGATAATGCTCACTACTCAGCCTAGTGACATTTCCTGAGGAGCAGCAGAGTTAAATAAAGCAAATAACAGTAATAGCAAATAACAATACTAACAACAATAACAACAACAGCAATGACAACCACCTGGCATGACCTGGTTATGGGACACCTGCTTATCTTAGACATGTAAATTTTTCTTTGGATGTGCCTTTCTGTCTCCATAGACTGTCCTGTAGTTCAGATTACCACCTTGGATTGCCTTCTTTTTTAGATAGCTAACTTTTAGTGTCTGCAGTCAAAACTACTCCAAAAATCATGTTCTTTTCACAGAGGTCACAATTTTGACAGGCTTCAAGCTTTCACTGCATGGCACCATATAACTTAATTAATTAACATAGTTGGCTGGTGCAGGCTCTCAGGGGTCTCACTCCTCCTGGATTTTCATTTTTGTAACAGTAATAATTTAAGGGTATGTGAAATCTACAAAAGAGAGAAGGGGATGGAGCACAGATGTCAAAATGTAAATCCCATTATTAAAAAAAAAAAAAAGAAGTAATCTGATGATTTGACTGATTTTATCAGCTGATATGAAACAAAAGACATGGCAAGATTGCAACTAACTTAAAACAGGAAGAAAGGGTTAAGAACTGGTGCTACAGGAAAGCAAATATAGAACTGAATATTTTCATATTACAGGCCTGACGTTAAGCAGTACATTATGCCATTGAAAAAATAGGGAGTTCACTTGGATGTGCAGAGCTTTAGTTTTGAATTTGGAGATTTCTCCTTTGCTTTTCTAGACTGTCCAGCACTCCCTCCAGCTCCCCCATTTCTGGCACTGTGTCCATAACCCTGGTTGGAGGAGCTTATCTCAACCTCTCCGCTGGGGAATGGAAACAGAACATATAGTGCAAGTTCCTTGGCTCATCATCCACTCTGACAACAACCACAGCAACAAGAAGAAGCTGGACTTACTTTTACTACTTGGCAGTAGAACAGCTTTGGGAAGAAAAGGTTCCTGGAATTACATTTTCATTAAAATTTGGGAAAACATTCGAGGGGGAGCACAAGGATGTATATTTAATGGTACATATTTCCAGTTAAGCAGAGGCATGCATGGGAATAACATTTTCTCCTGGACAAATACAGAATGCAACAAGCTGAAACTGAACCTCCAATTGAATCCATAGCCAGAAAAGCTGTTAGGAAACAGACCATCAGAGAGGAGAGGACAACCTTTGAATTAGGAATCAGGGTTAATCTCTTCTTCAGCTATCATGTCTCAGTAAATAAGTCATAGTATTTTTTGCCTTCTAGTCAAGCAAAAGAACTTTATATCAGTTTTATGTCAATTTGTATATTTTACATAATGATGGGAGATTCTGTACTGAGGAATGTTAGTGTACTGACTCACAGGTTAGACATTTTTGATGGACTGATTATCTAGATGTTAAGAATATTTCCCATGCTTTGGAATAATAAGGAAAAAAAGGACCAAATTAACATTTGTTGTGTTTGAAAAAATAATTGTTATTCACCACTTCTTGCAAATTAGCACTGTTAATTATCTCTGCCTAGTTCATTTGCTCAGTTGCACCTAATGAAGACAGCAGTTTCTGGAAACAAAACTATGTCTATTGAGGAGATTAAAATTATTGGAGGAAATCTGCAATTCATTTATTTCCTTCTGCTGCCTGAAATTTACTAAAAAGTCTTTGTTAAGCTACAGATTTAAATCCTTCTTTTACTCCAGATTTGCAGAACTTTAAATGAGAGCAAACTCCTCTACATAGGTTTTCAGGAATTCTTTTACGTGGTGGAACATCTTGGTTCTGCACAATCCAAAAGCTGGCTGGTTCCCACATTCCTAATGATGACGTGCAGGAAGGAGTTCAGCATGTTGGCTGTTGATTTGTCAATAGCTTAATTCTCCATGACAACCTCCCCAGAGGAGTGAGAAAAGTCAATAGCACAAAGTTCACATCACCTTGGATAGCTGATGGGAGGCAAAACACAATAAAGAAGATAGAGGCCATAAACTGTGATAGGCAATGATTAACCCATCAAAATGGAGAAATAGAAAGAATCATTAAAATGACAAAATACTGTGAGTCATTTGGTGCTGATCTAATTACATAATGTTCCAATGTAAATCACAGTTATATAATCTGAAAGCCAGGGGAAAAAGGCATTTGGCCTAACCAGTGATTTCTGAAGAGTCCCTATAATTATATTCCTCCACTTAACATCTTTGTTTTTATCTAACTGTAGTTAATTTTTGCATATTTGGTCAGGGCAAGCTCAATCTAAACCCAGTCAGACATAGAAGAAGAGCTCTGACTAGTTTCTGTATGTTTTTTTGGCATGGCCAAAAAATGGATTGGTCAATCAATTTGGCAGAATGGATTTTTTTTACAGTTGGGGAAAATGATTTTTTTTTTTCATGGAGTTTGTGATTAGGTATCATTGTCATTTGATAATTTTCTTTACTTCTTTATTTCTAATGGCATTTCTGGTGGCTATTTTAAAAGGTTTGGCTTTGGAAGAAATTGAGAAGAGAGATATGGATTTCAGATCTATTTTACCCAGGCCCTGAGGCTCTGAAATTCCTTTCTTTAACAGGAAAATCAGTAATCACTTGTTTTTGCCAGAACTTCATTAGTAATAATTTGGTTTCATAACATAAAACCAGACTGGGTCGGTTCAGGTTTAGTTCCCTTTCTTACTGCATGCTCCAAGTCTGAAGATGAAATTACTTGAGCATTTTAAAATGTTGTGAATTTTGAAGCAAAAGTTAAAGTTTGTGAGCTTATTTCTTTTGAAGAAGTTCAAAAGATGTGGTGACGGGGACTTTTTAGTTTCTGCTTCGCATTTGGATGTTGTCACTCTTGCTGGTATGGCAGTGATGGCACCTTCCATCTCTGATATTCCCTTACCTGTATCTGCTCTGGTGCATGGGGCTGCCATATTTACTCACAGAAAGTTTAGCAGCTGATGAACAACAGCACAGTAGTTGATTCTTCTAGTTTCTTCATGGCAGAGAGTCAACATTTCTGATTTTGCTGGTTTCATCATCTGTATCCAGGCCAGATATTAGGTATATGTGGAACAGGATCAAGAAGACTGATGACCAGCTCTTAAGGATGTTTTTTAGAATGTCCTGCTTTAATGCAGCTGGCCATATTGTCCACAGTGTGTGGTATAGTTTCACATGAGTTCGTGTCACTATGTTGTTCTCACCAATTTATTATTCATCTGCCATGTCTAAAATATTTATAGGCTGTAAGGTTTGTTTCTTCCCCAGCACCTGTAGTGTTTATGCCCAACAGTAACTTGGGCATCTGTCACAGCAGGCAGATTTGGTGGTTTTGGCTGCTGTTCCATCATCAGTGACCCAAAAGGCTCCCAAAGTGACCTAATTACGAAATGTTGCTGACCAATAGCACATTTACATCTCTCTGTTAACAGCATTAATTTTAGTGTAACTTTTTCAGTTACTATCCTTCTGATCAATTAATAACGCCAGCATCTGCTATAATGAATGTCAGGTCCCCATCAAATAAACCTCTCTTACCCATTAGTAATTATTGGCTGTGGCCTTCATCAAAAGAGCGAGCTTGAAGTAAATGTTCAGATGATATTATTTGACTAATGTACCACTTGAATCTGACCTCTTCTTCATTGTGCAGTATAGGCTGATAAGAGACTTTGTTCCTTTCTAGTGAAACAATCTTGTTCATTAAAACCTGAGGTATTTAATCACAGCCTTTTCAATCCAGGCATTTCTTACAGTAGAGGAAAAGACTGACATTGTCAGGGGCTGCTTCAAACCCTTTGAACCCTTCAAACCCTTGTCTTCTTTCTTCCTAGTTCAGTCTCCATGCAAAGTCCTTGCAGGTGTGGTTTTTTTTATTTTTTTCCTGTTTTTGAGCTAGTTCTGTGTTCAGTAAAGCTTTCCCCTGTTGCATCTTCCTTGTCAGCTATTGTCACTCTTCCTGCTGCCTTTCTGGTGATGATGAGTTTCCGTCTGGTGATGATGAGTTTCAGTCTTGATAAGGCAGGTGGGTGTTTTGCAGGCAGTTGAAGAAAATCAGAAAAGTTCTGTTGTTCCATGGATGAACGTGGCTTAAGGCTCTCTTCACAGGCATCAAGTCTCTCGCTGCTTCTGGCTGTGTAACAACAACTTCTCTGGCTGTGGAACAATTTTTATTTTAGAGTTAGTTGCTGGAAGATTAGGCTGTTGCTTTTACATTATGCTTAATGGAATAAGGTTGCCATTAAAAACACTGAGAAGGTGCAAGTATCTGCAAGTGGTCCCAAGCTTGATCTACTATTATACATATTTTAAATTTTGAAATTGCTGTTTTTCTTTGAAGTGGTCTGTTTTCACTGAAAGAATCTCACTTCTATCTGCAAAGTTCGTGTATTCTCCCCCCTCAGCTCTCCATTCTCCTCAATTTTTTGTAATTTTTTTTGTCCCTTTAATTGGGCTGGTTTCTACTTTGCAGTGATTCTGGAAAACATCCTGAAAGTCTTCAGGGCTATGACTGTTTTCCAATACTTGCTTGTCTCTCCATCCCTGCTGCTGTTTCCCAGTACAGATGTTTTCCCCATGTCTAGTTGCACATTAGGAATAGAAAACCTCTTTCACTTGACACAGTGAAGTTAAATATCTTCTAAAGCCTACTTCCCAAGATGTACAAGTCTGATTGGCTTGAAAATGGATGAACTTAGGTCTAATGAGTTGATTCTGCTAGTTGATATTGGGAGGTAGAACTTACTGTTCATGAGTTTATTTCTACTGCCTGTTATTCCTTTAGGAAACGCCACAGATCTCTCACATTGCTTCTTACCCTGAGGATTACACACAGACAAAGACCTCAGCCTCTTTGTTGAATGTTCCCTCCTTGAGAACATTGCTACTAGTTGCTTATTTCTAGGTACTATTCTGAGGTTTCCATTTTGCCTCCAACATGAGAGGAAAGGAAAAACTGGAGTGTGATCATGGGCTCAAGCTCGCCCAAGCCCTTATGCTGTGGCTCAGCAAAACTCTTATAAATGGGCTGAGCTTTTAATGAACTACAAATAGGACAGTTTCCCATGCCTCAATCCAGGTGTGTGCTTTAGGGGTGTTGTTAAATGAAGATCTAGGCATTATGATTTTGCTTAGTGAAAGAAGAAAGATTGTGTGCGCTGTATACATTTACCACCAATCAAGATGTATTGGAAAAGAGCTGCAGAAAAGATGGCCTTATGGTGAGCTAGAAATGAATTCCCAACCTTAAAATTGCAATAACCAGCATCCACATTCAATTTTCCTCCCTTTTCCAAATTGGCTGGCCAAAGGACTGCTAGAGACCTGAAACCAGTAAAAATTTGTAGCAGTGGTTTCATGCAGCAGGGCTGCTTGTGCTGTTGTGGTACCTAATTCCAACCCTGACAATTTTCTTCTCAGTAATGGATAAGAGTTGAGAAGCAGTGATTTAGGGCTAGTGGGAGGGACAGATGCAGGAGAGTAGCAGTTCTGGCTCTAACACTGTGCAGCCTGTTGTGTAAGATTAACGACTGTGGACTACTCTCTATTTTTCTCTCTCTACAACTGTGAGCAATCACCTCCAAGATCAGCCCACTGCTGGCTAGCCAGCAAATAGATAATAAGATCCCTGTGTATTAAATATGCACAGCTGCATGTCTGACATTGCTGATCCATCTGCACTCCCAGATACCACTACCAGCTGCCTTGCTGGGGTGGAGGAGGAAGGGATCCATTAAAGAAAGCAAGCTTGCAGTATAATCTCAGCCCTTGTAGTTTGCTCTGGGTTCCTGGAGTCTCTCTCCCCTCCCCATCCTTTTTGGCTACAAAGGTTTGAAAGCATCAGACACTTTTACTTTACCATTTAAAAAGTGAGCTGGGTTGTCAGCTGAGTTTTCCCTGAGCTCCTGCAGTGCTAATTTTCACTTCCTCTAGGTGGTTATTCAGAGGATCTTGGCCAGTCAAATGACTCACAGTACTTTCCTACAATACTCTTTTATTGCCTGACACTTTCATTCAGTAAGAAAATGAAGCAGTCATTACCTTTACTTCCTTCTGTCTCTATCTCCTGCTCTCCATCCTCTTCCCCTCCAAGTAGTTTTGTTTCTGGCACTCTCTTTGGCAGCTCTGAGAGAAGAAAAACAGTATATTCATAACATTCTGTGTGCTGATGCCTGAACTGGCCTTAGGGGTCTGACAGCAGCTCAATGAAGGAAGTGGCATCAGCTCTTGCCAAGAGTCTCAAAACCAGGAGCCTTCAGCATTTCTCCTGGTCCATGGTCAGGCACTGGAGTCAGTGTGGGTGTTCTTGTTGATGCATTTTTTGAAAATAAAGATTCCTTGATAATGGTGCCAATTGTGTCTTCCTGTGGTTCTGTCACCTGCCTCTTACACCCCGGGGCTGCAAATTTTGGCCTTCAAGGGAGGAAGAGAGAAAATGGGGGAAGGAGATCTGTAGGGAAGCCAGTGACTGCACCAAGGAGTGCTTTGCAGTGCCAGTGCTGTGGTAAGCACAGCTCTGAGGCTGCTGTTCCTGTGTGAAGCAGCTCACATCTGGCCATGCTGGATGACAAGAAGAGCACACTGATGTCTGCATTCAGAAGGCCATGTAGAAGATTGGTTCCCAGCAAAGTGCCCTTCAGGAACTTTGCTGGAGGAGGAAACAGGGCCTGGAATAAAATACATTGCTCTCTGTCTACATGGGCTCTTATTTGGTCATATCCTTAATGTTTTACTTGCAGCTGAAGCTGTGTGCCATACTTGTAAATGAGGAATGTCATCACTGTTCTACAACAGATGTAAAAATCCTTTAAACCTTGATTTTATTATGTAAACTCCCTTGTCACTGGCATCCTGTCAGTACTCTAGTGGGAGGGCTTTCCTCCCCAGGTATAACAGTGCAAATGTTATGGTTATGGCACAAAGTCCAGCTTGGTCAGATTCTGTCACATAAATATACATCAAGTTTAATCAAACACAGCTTTCACCCTGCTGGAAAAGCCCATTCATAAGCAGTTGTTTGAGGTTCACAATATAACCCAGTGTGTAAAGATAGCCAGTTCCTCTAAAGCCTTGTTGCTGGGAAAATGTGAAGTGAAGACCAGTAATATAAAACTATGACCTTGGATTTTATATGACTGGATTTCCAGTACTCCACCTTTTTTTTTTTTCCCTTTGTTTTTGTGGTGAGAAACAGTAAAGGAATACCCAGAATCTGGGAGGGAGCCCTTCCAGAACAGCATGTTACAGACAGTCACTGTCTGGGAAAAAAGGAAGTGATAATGCTTTGGAACATAATGACATTTTGTATATAAAATAATGGAATTGGCAAAAGTCTCATACAAGAGCACATGCTTGGTTATTGCTAACTAAATGTGAGAATGAATCCTCTCCTCCCAGTCCGCCCTGTGTTTTAAAGTGCAAAAACATTAGCAATATCTAAACCCCAAATGGTACAGAAAAGTTTAGCAGAATAAGCTCAAACTGATATAAACAATTGATACAGGAGAAGTTCTGTTTCTCACAGTCTTTTGGAGAATTGGGTTTGCTATGACTACACATAGGATACTGCCCCAAAATATAACAAAAATAGCAAACTCAATAACCCCTTTTGTGCTTGAAATATTGTGGAATCTGTTGTAAGCAGGACATTTATTTTCCCTTGATAATAGAGACAGCCAAATAATGTATCAAATATACTTGCAAGGACGTATCATCATTGTTAATATTTTTCTTCATGCTTTTCAATGTATTTTGTTAGCTAAGTGCCTGTTCCAGACTTCAACCTGGTTTTACAAGGGCTTGAGCGTATGAACACCTGATAGGGATCTCTATAAGTGAGACTGGAGCCAAAGCAGTATCTAACATGAGTTTGAACCAAACTTTGGCATCTATATGATATTTTTTTTCCTTGTTAAGACACTGGAAAAGTACCACCTTCTTTGTGAGCAGAACAAAACCCTGGATGCAAATGGATTTGAAGATATTTAGGACTACATTTCTAAAGAAGACTTGATGAAGAAAGAGGCATCTCAAATCCTTACACTTATTTATCCCAGTAAATTACATTTTGCAATCACCTGCATGTACATCTCACTTTTTACATTTAAAAAGTGTGCTTTAATCCCAGGTACCTCTTTGGTACATTTTGATTAAAGAATTGGAAGAATAAGGGAGTCCTAACTAGAATAAATCACCAAAAATGGAAAAAGCCATGACACTTCATTGGTTGTAAAGGTGGTTTAAGATGATTTGGGCCACAGAAGTGGGCACTGTGGTTAACTGCCCAAGGTTGGGTGGACCTGTGACCTTTCCTGAGGGACTTTAAACCCTTGTCTGCCTGATTCCCATCACATGTTCACATTGCTTAGCAACTCAATCAGATCTAAGAGCCTTTCTTAGATAGGAATGTTTGGCCTCTGCTTGCACAAGGCAGCAGGAGACACGGTTCAGAGTGGAAACCACAATTATTGTAATTTTATGTATCAAGATTTGTCATCTATCTATATACACAAGGTACTGAAGAGTGTGTACATAAATTATGTTGTTGAAACCAAACTGGGATAAGTAGATATCTAGTGGCTTATCTGACAGCATAACCCAGAGCTGATTTATGCCTGCAGTCATTCTAATGGAATGTGCAGTTGTTTGGAGGCCAGAAAAGTTTCTTTTTGACTTCAGTAAAACTTAGGCTAAGCCCCTCGTAACTAGTGCATTTCTTCATTCCCAATGGAAAAGGATTAACTTCCCTCTTCTTTACCAGAATTTCCATTAAGATAAAGATGAAGAGTCTGTAAGGCATCTCAGCCTTCAATGTTAAGGAAAATGGAAGCACCAGGAGCAGCAAAATACCTTTCAGAGTTATGAAACCATGGAACGTTCACAAAAAGCTGGAGAACCTCTGAAAGTAGTCTGGTAGGGGGGGTTTTGTTAAAGAAATTTAACAAATTGCATCAGCCAAGATCCATTCAAACTGTTACAGGGTGAACAAGGCAAGTTGCAAAAGTGCAATTATCCATCAGAAATTTTTGCTTGTCTGTGGTACCTGTTCTCCTAAGACCTTCAGAGATGTTCTAAAATCCAAATAGTAAATGTATCTGCATCCTTTGCAAACCCAGAAGTGAGATTTTACTGAAGCTCTAAATTTTGCCCTTTTTGGCAGATTTACTCTTCTTTTCTGGGCCCACTACCTGAAATCCAGGACCAGGCTGTGCGCTTGCTTCAGTCTGTGTAGATCTAAAGTAATATCTTTTGACACAGTGAGGTTTTAATGGGATAAAAGAAATTTAAATCTGGCCTTAGAAGCATCACATTCTGGAAACTATGAGAAAGGTTAAATCTACATGTTGATATGCCAGTGTACCACAGAACAAACTATATTCTCAATGTGTTTCTATAGGGCCTGAAATTCTCATCAGGGTTCTTGTCCAGTTTTATAGGCTTGTGAAGGCAGATCATAAACATTTGAAATTAGTGGGCTACCTCAGAAGTAGTTGGCTGCATGTTTGAAATATATTTTAAGAAGTGTGTCCCATCATTGGTAATGACAAAATCAGCTCTGTGCATATTGGTACATAAAGGAAAATGTGCATCTCAAGGAAAAATGCTTTGGGCTCTTTTCACCTTTGTGCATTTATAAAAATCTTTCCCACATACCAAGATGATGACTTCTTCTATATGTTTAGAGCACTTAAAAAAAAAAAAAAAAAAAAAAAAAAAAAAAAAAAAAAAAAAGACAGCTACTAAATCTAGCAAGCTGATGAAACAGATGATGTAGAGTAAATCCTGCCTGCTGTCTGCTTTTTGGGAGAAAAATCTACTTTTGAGTCTTCTCTAATGAATGATGACATTTTGCATTCAAGGAGCAAATGTGACTTTTCCTGCTGGCCAACACACTCTTGCTTTCTCTTTCTTCTCTTTGGGTACATATAACACAACCTCACTAAGGAGGAAAACAGTCTTAAATGAATTGCAAAGCTATAGATCTTTTTTTAGAAGTGTTGTAACTGCACAATGTAGTCATGAATTAAAAGCCAAAATAATATAGAGAACTGAATCAGTTCTCTCTGTGCAATGGGGTCAATTCCCTGGAGCTGCAGCTGTGCAGGGAGGAAAATTGCAAACCCAGGAGAAGCAGAATTTTTTTTTTTTTTTGGCTTTCCAGATTTTTCCTGGTAATCCTTTGAACCAAAGGTCTGCAGGTGGAGTGGTTTGCCAGAAATGGAGATCTTGCTGAGTATGCAGGCAGAACAGGGCCAGGGGGAAGATTTTTAACCACTCTGAGTCTTCTTGAGGGACTGATGACCACAGGGTTTCAGTATCTTCTCTCCTCTTCTTTCCCTTGTGAGGTGCCCCGTTGACTTTGGTGACAGAGACAGCTGTGCAGGGCTTGGAGAAGGATCCTGAGTCAGGGTGGAGAGCAGCAGTGGTGTCCTCCTGCCATGCCCTCCTTCCATCCTGCTTTCCACCAGGGATCTGGGTAGATTTGGAGCATTGCCTTCACAGACTGATGGGAGATGCATTTGCATGTTTGGTTTTAATGGGAGACAGAGGCTCTGGGACTTCACACCTTCACTAAAATGCCAGAGTTCTCACTGCTTCTAAAGTGGGAATGCTGAAATAAAAAGTGACATATTTTAATTATGAAGTGGGGTGGGAGTGGGAAGGAGGGAATAGAAAGCAATCCAACAAGCCAAGATTTAGGGTGACATCACTTTCTATATAATTGCAATGCCAGCAGACACTCAATAAACATATCAGCATTGTTAAAATGATTTATGACCCAAATAGTTGAATATAAAATATTATCAATAGATGTGTCATCATTGATCTTTCCTGGGGCTAGTAGTTGAAGGATGGAAGAGGGAGGTGATTTTAACAAACAATCCTTGACAGGAATCCAAAGGAAACAATGTGCAGGGACAGACAGCTGACAAATTCAGTACGGGGCCATTAAAACATGTGATGAATTTGCTGGGAAAGTATATATTTGTGGAAGAGGTGAGCTCATATCTACCATAAATTTGTCAGCCGTGACACAGTGTTCTCAGGCCTGGCATGAATAATGCCTAGCTATTTACAGGCTTTGTCTGGCAAAAGCTCTATCACTCACTCCAGGGTTATTTACAAAGAAAAGTGTCTATCAGTTGCAAGGACATGACTTTGCCACTAAAAGATAACAGAACAAGTCAGCCAGTGGCCTCTCCATGCAAGATGAGTCTTCTCCAGAGAAGCTCTGGGCTGGAATGAATCAGATGGACTGCAGGAGGACCTCCTGGCAGAGTGCCTGGCATAGGCTGCAACAGTACATTTATCCACACTGATTAGATTAGAATTATTAATAGGGGTCTATGGAGTGGAGCAAAGGGTCATTTAGAGTTTAATTCTGTTCTCAGATAACTTCATTTCAGCTGATGGGATTGTTATTGTTGGGGTTTTATATGTTTATAGGAAACAATATACTCAATAATGAAGTCATGCATCCTTCTGCAAGATTAGGAGAGCTATTGTGTAGCTGGAGTGAAGTCTTCACAATTGTGTTAATTAAGTAATAGTGATTTGACTTTGTCTCCTCATAAAATGCATTTAAGGAGTGACTAAAAGCTGCTGAGAAAGTGTTCCCTCAATAGAAATATATAGCAAAACAAGCAAGAAATGAAAGCAGCCTCGGATTGAGTAAATAGAATTGCTGATGCAATGCTTTTACTTAAGACAGACAACGACTTGGTCTGGATTTTCAGCTTCCTGCTATGTTAATATAAATGGGTCTCAATTTAGTATTGAGTATATCAGGGTTTGTTTTTTGTTTTTTTTTTTTTTCCTGGATAGAAGTGGGAGGCATGACATATAGATACCACAGTATATTCTGTGATATTTGTGGCATGTTTACATTTATCAGTTGTTTGTTTCAAGCTTCAAATGATGAAGTGTGAGGTTGTGTCCAACTTCTACACAGTGGGCACCCAAAGTTAGACATTGAAATCTGCATTTGAGGTGATAGATTGAAATGGGCTGGTGATGTCCAGAGCAGAATTTGCAAGTGTTTACGAGCAGTGCCAATTAAGCTACTTTCTGAAGGAAATCTAGACATAAATCTCATATCAAACAGTACAGACCAAAAATATTGCCAGTGTTCTTTTCTGAAATGCTGTTGTTCGGATTTCATACAGCATGTGATGGTGTTCCTAATAACTCAGTTGTGGTTTTTTGACTGGGTGCATTATCTTCAAGACCTTAAGTGTGTTGATAAAATTTTTCTGAGAAGTTTAATTTTGACTATTATTCAGTGGCAGGGAGCCAGCTTCTTGCATGGTGCAAATTGGACTCTTTCCATCCTCTTCAGTGGAACTGTAGGAACATACACCATTTGAAATCAAATTAATCAGTAAGCATGGAATGTGAAAAAGCAGCATATTAATGTTTCAGGATAGGATTTCAAATGCAATTGAAGGAAGTCTCTCATTCATGACTCCAAGATATGACCACAGAGTAAATAATAAATCCTGACAATGCAAAATACTTCCTTAGCCTTCTAAAGGTAGTATTCTCAGTTAAAAAGAATGATAATCCCACCATTTTCAGCCAGAATGGTGCAGCTAGATGTCGTTGAGCAGATGCTTAACAGGATGGCAATTAATGAGGAGAAAGAAAGTTACATCATTTCCAAAATGGCCATGAGCTTGTGCAGTAAAGGATTTTTAAAACACAGGTGTTGATCTCACAGGCTTTGCAAGCGTGTCTGACAACCCCATTGGTGTGATAAACTGTAAGTGCTCCAAAGGAGCTATCATGGTCAATTGTGTCAGTGATATGTTGGTTTCAAGTGATTTAGTGTGTGTGGTATATGAAATAACTCAAAGGAGTTGATATGGCCTGTTGTTCAACTCTAATCTGAAAGAACCCCCTGGAAGCAGCAAGACCTATTGCTAAATCAATCTGGATATGGCAGGTTTAATTCCCAGCATGGTTAAACCAGCACTATGGTCTCGTATTTTTAAGTGGATGAAAAAAAAAATATTAGGGCCTGGCTTGAATACTTTTATCCATTTTGTCTTTAGTTTATTGTGTTACAAATAGAAAACCAGTGATTTCCACCCAGGGAATGGAAAATGAAGCAGATACACCTGCCATCATGCTTCTCCTACTTTGTCTCTTGCTCCACAAAGTGTGCTGGTTCAGAAAAGAAAGAGACGGCTATTAAAGATTAACCATATTTGAAGGGAATCTAGTTCTCTGTAGGCCTGGTGCTCATTTTCACTGGGGCAGGACTATTCTGAGAGTTTGGGAACTTTTGTTGTGAGCACTTGCGCCATCCACTCACTCTGGGAGTGAACAGGCTGGAGATCTGGTTTGGCCCTGTTCTGAGTCTGCTGGGAGAGTTTTGACAACTCTGGTACCCATTTGAGTTTTGGCCGTTCTATCTGTGTGTCCAAGGATTTATGCCTTTTCCTGGCTGCGTGTCCCATGACTTCAGGAATTTGCCAGCCAGCATGAAGATTATTTTAATGAAAAACAAAGTTTGGTTTCCACTACAGGAGCCCCAACTCCAGCCCTGTTGATTCCCATTGAATCCAGCAGAAGTCAGAGGGAATAAAACTTTAACAAACAGTTCAAAGCCCAGAAAGATGAACAACAAATAATCTTTCTTCAATGAATTTTACATCAGTTTCAGAAAGGTGTAATCCTGCATATTGACTTGGTAGGAAAAATCTTCCTGTGCTGGCCTGGAAACTTTGCATATGCCTCGTTTTTATTGGACTTTATATCCAGCCAGCTGTTCCACTGAGTTTCATTTTTTTTTCTTCTGAGGATCTTGTTGGCTGTGTTTTGCTAGATTTTATTTGGGCCTTTGCATTTAGGAAGGCAATGGTAATAGAACAGCAGACTAGGGAGTTTTGAGGTGGAATTTAAGGTGCTTTATCTCCTTTGGAAAGGTCAGTGCCAGGCTGCCGATCCCAAGGGTGTTGTGTGAAGCCTGGTGCCTTCATTCTTGCATTGCATGAAGGGAGCTAAACTGCACAGGGCAAAACGTTTTGCTTGGAAAAGGGACATAAAGTCACCTCCTGAGCCTAGTGCTGTATCTGTGGGGGCTGGTGGGCTCTGTGGAGGTTTGCAAACACCTGGCAGACACTTTGAGAGATGTGGTGGGGGAGAAGTGGATGTGGTTTTGCCTCTAGCACGTGCCAGTCCTGGACACAGGGAGCTCATGGAGCTGTTGGTGCGGCTCGGGTGGCAGGAGCAGGAGCCAGAGGAGGGCAGAGGGGGCTGGGGGTGACAGGTCTGCCTGCTCACACTCTCACCCTGGGTGGGATACCTGGGCCTGGATGTGGCAGCTCACGTGGCAGGCCTGCATTCCGAAACCTGCTCGGTGCTGTGGTTTTTTGGAGTTTTTTTGACTAAATATAATTTGACTATAAAGAAAGAAAACCCTTAAAAGCTCCAAAGTGTCCAGAAGGATTCATTTCTCTGACAAGTAACTTTAAAAACATGTCTTCAATTGAGTCCATGTGTCTGCTTTCAGACAATTTCTGCCGAAAATGCCTCCACAACTAGAGGCATTGCTGTAAATAATCAGATTTCAAACGCTACAACTTCTAGTCATTTTGAATATGGTCCTGGATTTGGAATAACAGACATAAAAACTGGCTGTTCTAATACAGAAAAAGGAATTGTAAGGCCATCAGCAAAATCCAACCCAGGAAAAGCTGCTAACTTAAGACAAAGTAAACTGAGAGCACTAAATCAAACTGAAACACATATTTTTATTGTGGACCAAACAATACAGGGACTAACGTTTCCACAGGCAAGGCACAAATGTCCCTTTACTATCAAAACCAAAAGCTTTTTAAGCTTCAAAAGGAGCTGCAGGCAAAGAGGCAAATAATAAATGACAGGCAGAGCTGGTCTGACGGGGGTTAGGCAGGTTGTGTTACAGGGGTCTTGAATGATTCACAAATGTCAGCTTGCCCTCCCAGCATCACTGCTGACCGTGTCATCCCCAGCTGCTAGCACTCACAGCATTTTGGGGCAGGTGAGCTAAAACAGCTTAACAAGTGACCTCCCTTCAGCTGAGCATCTCTGTGCTCGCTGGCAGCTGCCTCTGTTGCAAGGCAAAATACATCTATGGCTATTTCTTTTGCTGGAGATGCCAAAATCAACGCTCTGATAAAGACAACCAGGAGTCTGAGCTTGCAGTGAGGGCTGCAGGCAGGGCCAGCTCAGCTGACAGGAGGTGCCTCCTCGGGCTCTTCTGGCTGGGTCACAGCCCACTGTGAGCTTGTGCCCAGCTGTGAGGCTTCATTCTGCAGCCACTGTAAAAGCAAGCATGCAACCGAACCCAGTGGATGCAGCTGGATTTGGCTTTTTACTTAATTTTTCTTTGTCACTCAGTGTGTCAATTCTTCTGAAATCTTGTACAGGGAGGAAATGTCCCTTGACTGCTTCAGAGGCTGAGTTTTCCCAGCCAAAGGCAAGATGTTTTTCAGAAAAGGAAAAGTAAGTTCCTAGCTGCTATCCTTTTCTGTGTGGAAGAAATGCAGAGAGGCACTACAGGGTGTTCCATTCACATCTGAGCAGACTAGACACCTTGTCATCCTTTTGAAATGTACTTCAGGGTCCTTCATCAGGGTACTCTAGTCTTAACAGTTCTCTTTGCACCCCAGTTTTCTGGCCTATGGCTGCCTTTCCTGTGCCTTGTCTCCATAGGGCTCATCCTCACACTGCTGTGGGTGACATTTGGCCCACACAGGAAGATAAGAATTAAGATTGAAAGGAACTTCCGAAGTCATCAAGTCCTGTCCCCTGCTGTTGAAGGCAACCACATCATATGATATCTTTCAAACACTTGTCTAGTTCCATCTTGAAACCATTTAGGTTTCTTGCCCTCACTACTCCTACTGAGAGGCTGTCTTTCTTCTCATGATTATAAACCTTCTTCTAATTTCCAGCCTAAATATGTCCAGGGCAGTTTGGGCTGTGTTTAATAGATACAGAGAAAATAAATTAGTCACCAACTTGCTTTAATTTATGTGCATCAAGCTTTCAATACACATCTAGGGCCCTACTGCTTCTGTAGGTATTTTTTGCTCGTGGGAAGATGCCTGGGTGAGGGGAATGTGGGACAGCCCTGCTGGGTGCCTGCTGCACACTCCAGTTTGGGGAGGAGAGGGTGACCTGGGCACTGAAGGAACAAGCAGGGGGCAAAGGGACAAACAAGAGAAGGAAAGTGAGGAGTGGGAAACAAGAAGAGAGCTGAGCTGGGGCAAGGGCCAGGAACAAGGTGTTAGGAGCAATGAGGTCTCGTAATGGGCAACAGAGAACTTGTGAGACAGAATGTGGGGTGAAAGGCGCTTTTAAGAAAACTAGATAGTGATGCAGGCAAAACATAAGCAAACAAATAGTATTTATGCAACAGGCAAGCAGATGAGAAGAAGTCTAAAATGAAAGAGGAGGATTTACGAAGAGTTTAGAGCAGGGGGGAAAAGAAATCAATTCAGCAATGAAAACCAAAATGGTTTCAAGTGTGAGGGTGTCTGGCTTGTGGAGGCACACTCCAGTTCTGCTCCACAAGCTGGCTTGAGATAAGCTCTTCTCTCAGTTGTAGATCTCAAAATTGAGAAATGAAGGCTTAGTCTTGTTAAAAAAAAAAAAAAAAAATTAGAATGCAAAGATGTGTTTTCTGAGAATATTTTAACATTATTTCTGTGGAGAGAATGAACTTGAAGAGTGTATGAATGGTAAAAAATTGTTTTCTGGTGCTCAACAAAGCTCCTTGCTCTGCTGGTCTGTGAGAAGTTGATTGTTACTACAGCAAATATGAATACTAAAGGAGAAGCCACCCCCTTCATCAAAACAGGTTTCAAATAATGAAAGAATTTCTAACAAATCAGATAATTTTGAAAAAGAGTGGGGCTTTTCCCCATCCTCAAGGCTAGCACCCTATGCCAGCATTACGTGTGGAAATGCAGGGATGGAGTAAGAAAAATGTGGGGCAACAGAAATGCAAGTAGGTGACAACACAGATCTTTGTACTGAGCCAGCATTAAAAGTCCTGCAAAGAGAAGTATTTACTTGTAGTTTGTGCCAAACATTAAATTCTAAGTTGTAGAATGCCACGTCTGGTGGGTGAGTGAGGGAGCTGTAAGATGACCTGTAATGCTGCATTTATGGCCATTGAGGATCTTGCATTGCATTGACTTTACCCAGAGCAAACACTTGCACAGAGGCCTGCAAGCTCTACTGGGTAGGGATGGAGGCAGCATGGGAGGTACAGACACCAGCCACATCTGAGCCTCTAAATGTTTTAGCATGTCCTTTGCTTTGAGAAGTCCTGGGGACGAGGCAGGTGCTCCTGCACAGCACATGTGTGGGCAGCTTGGCAGGGTCAGGACTGCTGTGTGCATTCTGCACGTGGTGCTGATGTGGTGTTCTGTCATGGGAATTCTGCCAGGGGCCAGGGAGAGGATGGCTCTAGCTTTGTACTTGCTGATATTGATTATAAACAATAAAGGGAAATGGAATTTCAGTTGTCAGTGGGTGATCAGGTGGTGATAACATTGGCTGTCCTATCTATTCTCCTGCTTTCCTTAACATACAATTTAGAAGATTATTTTTGCTTACTTCACCTGGAACTCAGTGGGAAGGAACCTCCCAATTCCTGTATTTCAAAACCATTCCTCTCAAGCTAAAGAGAATTAATACCTTTATGTCTTTTATATGAGCCTGGTGCTGCCAGCACAGCCCCAATCTGCAAATTAGCCAGAATTCATCCAAGAGCATTAGTCTTGCACTATGTTTTATTCAGAGGTCTTTAGGTTGTTCCTTTATTTGATTTTTTTCTCCTTGGATGCTCACATATGAAATGGATGGCTTCTGTCCTTTTAGAAAGAGAGCTAGTTTCCATCAAGCCAATTAATGAACCGGATGGGATCTTCGGTGTTTGCACCAGGGGTTGCCAGCTGATCAGTGAGCTGAGGGCATTGCCTGCATCTAAGTACAAGTCATCAGGTGGCAAATTCACCAAGGAGTCTGCCAGCTGTTTAACTTCATTACAGTTTGTCATTATGTGTGCCTCCTTTTTTTATTTCTATGTTTAATCACCTAATATCATTTTTATCAGCTTGTCAGGGTGTGGGAGAGAGCGGTGGGGAATGAGTTTCACTTTCTCATATTACAGATATATTTTGGTAAAATATTATGGCAAGTTCACGTCTCTCCTACTTTGAAACAATAAGATTCAAGTGAACTAATTTAGCCTGTGAGTATCAAAGCATCTAATTAGTATTAACTCTTAGCTGTAAAATTAAAATAGGTGTCTACACTGCAAGATACATTTCTGTGTGGTTTAAATCCATAATGAACCAGGAATGGGCATCCAGACAGTTGCTTAAAGGTAGCCCTTTCCCAGCTCAAAGAAGGCACTCGCTTTTGGTGGAAGTGTGTTATTGTCAGTATGAAGAAGCTATCACATACAATTAGAGAACTGAACACCAGTTCCAAGGTATCCTCATCTGCAGTTTGATGAGGCATCGAACCAAGTCATTCTTTGTGCCTTATGGCTTAGCCACAAAAAGGGAGACAACTTTCCTTTGTGCCATATGTGTGTTCAGGATGTGGAAATGTATTGCAGGTTTGGTGGAGATCTAAGAATTGGTTAACTTGTACGAGATTTTCGGAGGGCAATTAGTAGTGAGATTGGAAATTGAAAGTCTAGCTATTCAACGTTTGCTGTATGTGCCATGCCTGGTTTCAGATGCTGTAACTGCAGTAGAAGTACATTCTTGCACGGACATCAACCCAAAAATAGCTGTTGTTAAAAAAAAAATAGTTTAAAAAACCCAGTAGGCTTCTGAGGTATCCTGGCACCCAGATATACTGTAACGTTATGAATTTGGGCTGATGTAATGCATGCAGTGGTGTTCATCTTTTGATTCAGAAAAAAGCTAGTTTGACACATATCAAGGTGATTCTAAACATTCATCACATCTCCTTGTTCAAGAAACTGTTTCACAATAGTGATCCAAATTTCACTGGAAATTCCCCTTTGTGAATACACTGTATAAATCACACTTTCCCCACCTCCTCCTCTGCCAGCTCTTCTGTCTACTGTCTGCATTCAGAAAATTACCTCTATCCCAGAAGGTCAGAACAAGTGCTACCAGTGGTGAGATCCCCTTCTGTGGAATCTCCAGTCAGATTCCCTGGGGGTTTGGAGCTCTGCTGATTGTTCTCCAAATTACTGCATTTCTCTAACAGGCTTTAGTGTCTCAAAAATTTACTCTATTCCTGACCTTCTCAGACCTCTCAGCTGGAAGTTTTCCACAACACCATCAAACTGCACGCTGTAACCTTTTAAAAAATGTTGTTAACGTAGGTTAAAATCACAAATGCATTTTAGGTTTGATTTCTCTTTTAGAAATTCCAAATTACACTGCGTATTGGAAAGGCCTGCTTTGGCTCGGAGCCATTCTGATAGATGTCACATTGCTAAACAAGATGGGCTTAGAAATGTGCCTCAATGTTTCCTTTTTTATTTCAAACAAATACAAGCAGTAGATTAACATTTGGCTGACCCTGGCAACAATTGCTAAATGCAATGTTTAGAACAACCTAACACTCTGATACTCTGTGGTCCTCCACAGTGGAATGTTGTTTTCAAACAGCTTTCCAAGTTGTACAAATTGTGGGCATTTCTACTTCGGAAGCCAAACGTACTGACCAGCAGATCTGATGGCATCCAAACCAGACAATATTTTTCTTGACCTGGTTGTGTAAGCAACAGCAAGGTGTTCCTGAAAGCTGGCTATTTGCTTCAAATAGTCGATTAAAAATCAATACATTTGTATCTGTTATAAAGTTTGTGTGATATACTGCCCAGAAAATCTTTCAATGAACACACGCCAAAAAGCGTGTAAGCAAGTGATAGAGTCAAATCATGTGAGAGAAAATTAAATTTTCATATCTTGTAAATGAAATATACATTAGGGACTCTCTCCAGTGATCTCCAAACTCTGTAATTTTTGGATAGGATCTGAAGATCTAAATCATGCAACCACAACGGCCTGTAATGTGCAAGTGGTGGGTACTGCCTTGTTGTGGGCCTGCGACAGTAAGCAAATGGAACCAGTTTTGGAGAGCTGCTATTGACAGTAAAATTCTAATTTTGCTCCAGCTCCCAGAACAGATGTACCTCAGAGTCCATAGACTGCAATACTTAACTGCAGCTACTCAGCTGTGACCTTCAGCCTCAGGCTCACTGCAATAAAATTTTCATGCAACCATATGGAAGAATATTTTAATAGAGATTTACTGTCAGTAACTGTCCCAAAGGAGCAAATAAGGAAGCTGTAACATATTGCGTACAGTAAATCAAGGGGACTTCAATGGAAAAATGAAACCTCCCTGAGGCAAGCATCTTTAAAATTACAGGCAACACTTTGTACAAATATGTGTACAAAGGACTAGTTATGCACTCAGTTAAGCAACGCAAAATGGTTTTGATTTTAAGATATATTTATTAGAATTTATTTATTGTGTTTTGTACGTGCTAATGGGGGAGGGGGGCCATCTAGCCGGGTTCACCAGCAACTGCTGTGCAAGTTTGATTTCACCAGAAGTGATGCAAAATGGGCAAAAGCAGAGGGAGGGTGAGGGAGCACCGAGCCGATGAGTTCACACGGCAAATTGCATCTCCCAGCAAACACAACTGCAATGGTGCTCTCTCAGCCTCTTTGACCACATTGGAGGGCTTTAGTTAGAAGCAATTAACCTCTGCAATCGCTCGCTGCTTCCTGAAGGCCGGCGGAAGCAGCAGGGAATGAAGGGGAAAGTCCTGCCGGAGCGCTCAGAAGCAGCCAGGAAACACAAATGCCACAGCTTTGGAAGCATGTCAGAGCTGCTCCCTGCTGGCACTCCTCTGGGAACCCTCGTGCAGGCAGGCACATCTGAGAAGCACGAATCAGCAGAGGCCTGTCTATTTGGAGGTCTTCAGGGAGTTCACAATTCCCTTTATAGGGCTTCAATCTCTTACCCTTTCCTTTGACAGCACGTTTTCGGGAATTTCTGCAAATGGATAAAGGCAAACAGGAATGTCAATTTCCCCTCTAGTCTCACACTGCACACACACTTGTTTTGTTCCCCTAACAAAACTTATAACATGACAAGGCAATAAATCAAGATCGAGTAGATTAAATGCTGATGGAGGTAAGACTGAGTTATCCTTTGAAATGTTCAGTAGAGTCACGTAAAAGCCAGCCCACCTGAAAACATACAGGTGTCCACTAAGTACACTGACTTAGGAAGTATGTGATGAAAAAAAAAAAAAAAAAGCATAGCAAAGCCCAGGGAAAAGAAATAGCCAAGTGGCAGGAATCAAATCCGTCTTTTTGAAAGAAAAGTGGAGTATTACACATGAGGGTACCACCAAGCCACAAAAATGAGGCAATTGTTAAATTTGATTAAAGTAAAAAAAAAGAGATAGTTATCCTTTTAGGTAAAAGGAGAGCAGAAGGCTTAAGGAGTGTCCTCTGCTTAGGAGGGCTGTGGTGATACAGATCTCAGGGCTGGGGTGCATTAATACTTTGAATGGATTGTATAAAGCTTATTGCTTTGAAGGAGAAGTAGCAGGGGTGTATCTCAATAAAAAACTGTGAAGAAAGGAGTTACAACCATGCCATAAACCTGTGCATTTAGTGGGTAGGAAAATATCACAGGAGAGAATGAGAAAAACCAAAATAGTCTCAATTTTTGCAAATAAACACGCTGTGTAAAAGGAGCTGCACTTCATCTCCCATATTTTCTTAGAGTGTTCTGTAAGAACCTGTATTTTTACTAATTAAATGGTGCAAAGTGACCCCTAGAAAGTAAAAAGCATTTTAAAGTGGTCCTTTAAGTCTGGTCCCTGAAAGGCTGCTGTTGTATCAGCGACCTAATTCCAGAAGAACTTTATGATTTCCAACTGCTATTTCAAAGGAAGGACAGGTTTTAACTTTAGAGCATCTCATGCCTATTCTGGATAGCAATTAGAGGTGTTTTAAATGAAAAAAAATCTTAAGAAGAAATACTTTTCAGTTATAATTTCCAGCCATCTCTTTCTTTATACTTTGCAAATCATTCATTTCTGTGCTCTACATTAGGATAGCAAATCGTGGGTGGCAGCTGTGTGATCCCCTCCTTTGCTCCTCACATGTGCCTTCTTATCTGTAAGAAGTCCTTAGTTGCCATGAGTCTGAGCACTTCCATTTCTCTGAAATCTTTCTGTGCTGTGAAACATCAGCTACAGCCACATTTGAAAAGGCAGGCAGAAAAGCTTTTAATGACTTAAAGTTATGTCTCCCCCAGACAAAAATGTGCCACTATGTATTTGTTTTGATTTTTTATCATTTTTTGGTGGGGGGTTTTGGTACTATCCCTAGTGCTGGATTCTGACATAAGTTTTTTTTCCTTTTTGTTTTTATGTTCCTATTTCCATCTTGAAATGCCGTGTTCAAAGAATACCAGAATGAGAGGATTCTACAAGTTTTGTTTTGCTGAATGACTGTTGACAGAGGCTTTTGAGGAGAGACAAATCACTGAGTCTCAGAGCATCAGAGAGATTGTCTCTTCTTAGCTCAGTATCATTTAATCACCTGCAGGCATCCCAATTACCATAAGCAGAATTACTATCCCAATTAAGCAGCAGTCCTTGCCACTTGGTGTCATTAGGCTTAATTTGGTTCCTTGGGAAGTGTCCTGATTAAGTTGATTACCTGATTAAGTGGGTGTACTCTATATGATGGGCCTGATGCATCAGTGCTTTATGTCAGTTCTGCTTGTTGATTAAAGTGCTATTATGGCAGCGTAGAAATAGAGCAATGCCAAGGTGAATCTGGCCCACTGGTTTTAGCAGTCGCTGTCCAAGCTTGCAAAACACTTTGTATATTTAGCAGGAAGCCACTGAGCACAAATTACCCCTGGGTTTGTAATTCTGTAGCGTTGGAGAAAATTAAATTGTGGTGAAATTGGACAGGCACTTTGGCTTTTTTCTTCTAAGAACAAGAAAGTGAAATTTGCTCTCTGCAAAGGGCATGGCTGATGTGGTGGAAATGGTCTTAAGAAATGTAAGATAAGAACATCTGGAATTTAAAGAGGGTGGAAAAAAAAAAAAACCCAAACCCTTAATAGCTCAGATTGCTACTATTTTGCCCTGGTTTTCCATGCTTGAAAATATTGGTGTAGCATATCACCCCATTTCAACCCTGAGCTAGAAAACTGTCTGAGAATACAGTCACAATTATGTTTTTAAATGCTTTTTATCTCTCTTTATGGTTCTTGGCTCTCTGGGTCTAACATGGAATATCAAAATATTAGGAGCTACATGCATCCACTGATTGACGCCATCAAATTGAGTGATATCATAGGAGAGGTTAATTAGGCATAAAAAAAAAAATCACATATTTTCTGGCCCAGCCAGAAGTAAGAAGTAACAAAAGCAAAACTAGTAAAGCAAAGTCTAGGAAAACTTTCTTTTTTCTTTCTACTGAAGGGATAAATCATGTGGGATACTGCTTAAGTGTTCCATCTTTTGGTATAATGACATTACTCAAAATCTGCAGGTTAATCTTTGAGAAGTGACTCCATATCTAAATGATACCTGTAATAGCATTCATCTCAGCTGCCTCTGGGCACATTTGTTGTAGGATGTTGTTGGGATGTTGTGTCTGGACTTCTTGCTCAGGTGGGGAAGCATCAAAGGAACTTTTGGTGTCGACCCAAGCTGGAATAGATGTCTGCTTTGGGATGAGGTGCCCTGTCGGTGTCAAGCGAGTCTCTTCAGCTCACTCAGAGGTTAGTATTGGTGCTGTAGGCACCTGGGCTTGGCAAGGTGAATCAAAACCCTGCTTTTCATTGAGGTGGTGCTACTGGGTTGCAGGTGTGCCCACTACTTTCAGCAGAACACGTTGAGAAAAGAATCTGCCCATCTGGCATGAGATGGAGGGGTGGTATCTCGCCTTACTTTTATCTCTTGTCCCTTTCATCCGGAACTTACTGCTGCAACTGGAGTTAATACAGCTATTGGCAATGATATGAACGTATCCGATTTTTTTCCTCCCATTAGATTTTCTTGGAGGACAGGAAGCAATTTTCCCTCCTGTCATGCCATTTATCTAAGGATAAAGGAGGAGGGATGCAAACCTGCATTAAACTATCTTTGCTAAAAGAAGTCAGTTGTCCAGTCATATCTGTTTGATCTGTCCAGCTGATGGAAGAGATACAGCACTAACTAAGCTGACACTATATTTTCTAGACTTTTAGCCAGCTTTTTTTGGTGGCCTTGTTCAGTTAAAGGGCAGAAAGAAGGCAGCTTGCCCGAAGGGCTAATCAGAGCAATACCATAGTTTAGGTGCTTTGAAAGCCTAAATGTGATGGATATGGTAGCAGGGGAGGTTCTCCACTTAAAAGATTCTTAAAATAGCACACAGCTGTTGTAATACCTGTGTCTTTCCTTCTTACCCATCCCTCTCTAAAAATCATTCATCCCTAAACACTTCTGCATGAGGACTACTCAGGGAATAGAGAGGTTTCATTTGGTAGACTGTATCCAGGGAGCCTCCTTGCAGAAGTCTAGCTGACTTTTCAGATCCATCTAATCTGAACTGGGAAGTGGCTTTCCTAGGAAAAGAACCTTTTTCTAGATATTGTCTCTTGCATTTACAATAACTTCTTCAAAGCAGATGTTCTAGCCCAGACCACATGAATTGAAAATGCTGGTTCGGACAGTAGTATCCAAAAATGCCTTTTGAAGTACATGAACCTGTGGGATAGAAGTGTGTATCATTAACTGAACTTTTAAATCTCCTTTTCCTTTGGAAAGATCAACCTAGCTTTCATTCCCATCAGGATGGTTAATAGTCTGAGCTGAGGAAATGATTCTGAACCTTGTTTGTAAGCACTCATGGGTCAGATTGAAAATAGGGATCCCCGTTATGAAATTGGGCTGATGGACAGCAGCTGGAGCATCTGGCCCTTTGTACCGACATCTCCTACGTGCCTGCATTCAGCTGTTGGGACCTGAGCATGTGCAGCAGTATTTTCTGTATCTTTGCAATCTGGCAAGAAACTATAGTGCCCTGAAAGGTTACAGATGTGGCTATAAAGTTTGCATGAATACTTGCTCAGCTGCATGCACCACAGCTACTTGAGCCTGACTCCTCCTTGGAGTCAAGTAAAGGAGGAGCAGGGATTTCTGTAGAGAGTGCACCTTTAAAATAAGAACATAAACACCCACTGCAGCATAGGATTCCCCAGGCTAGCTATAATTTGGGCTAGTAGGCCATATTCTGTAGCAAAAGATCCATGTGGGAGTGTTTCCTGCTTGCATATCCAGCTGCCTTTGGCTGCTTAGCCTGAATGATTTTCAGAAGCATCAGCATTCAGCACAAGCCTACAAGGAAGCTCAGCCACACATGCCTCAGCTTGGCTTTTGCTAAATATTGGACATAAACCCTTTATTTACACTGCCTCTTTGTTTCTTGCTCCTGAAGATACGATCCCTTGCCACAGACGTCAGCAATGATATCCACATTTGCGTCAGTGCGGCGTGGCTGGGATGGGCAGAAGTGGCCCCTATGGCTGTTCCAAGTGTGTCTGCTCCCTGGGTTATCAGTGATCTTGTTCCCTGCATGTGCCACACGTTCAAGGTCTATTCTTTCATTCTGACTGGCCAAACAGCCCATGAAGTGTCAGTTCTTTGTGCCTGGATAAACACAGGACTGAGAATCAGGCATCTACTTGGAGTGTTCACAGCAAACGTACTTAAAATGCTTTCTAAGACAACTCTTCAGTACATCATTTGGGGTCACTCCCTCTGGAAACTCTTGCCAGCAAACTTGTTCACTGGAACACTGACAGGAAGAAAACACAGAAAAGGTGAAAACATAATTGAATCCAATTCCTTTCAAAATGGAATGAATGAATGAACAAATACTGCTGTAAAATATTTGCAGCAACCTCGCAGATGTCTGTCTTAGATTTTGGATGCTTGGCTAAGAAGTACCTTTTTTTTTTTTCCCCTAAGTTTTTGAGCAACATTTTACAACCCATAATAAGTAAGGAATATTAAATCTCATACAGTCTTTCCTAGATGATAAAGAAAAAAGTGCATTGTATCCTACCAATATATCATTGTCTCCAAGAAAACTTTGATACCTAAGAACTGGGAATGGGCCTGGCTCCCTCAAATTCAGTACTTCCCTGCGTTCTTTGGGGTACAAGTGTTAGATTTGTAAATGTGTATTCCTGCAGCTTTCAGTGAGAGAACCAGGATGCTCTGTGCTCTGTCATGTATTTGTAAGATGAGGTAAATCATCAGGATGTGTCTTGAGAGATTTCCACTATTACAGACCTCGGAAACTTCATGAGAGGAGATCATCTCCCAGAGTTCGTGTCTTGCTGAGGTCAGAACCTTGTAAGAACACAGCTATTCTAAAGAATTAAATGTGAACCTCATGTTAGCACGGATTTAATCTTGCTCATAAACTTCCAACTTGAGCCAAAACCTCTCTACATGTGGATAGCAGAGATGACAGCTTGATGGATCTGAAACTTAAAGCATTGTGTACAGTTGGGATTGCTGAGTAGGATGAGGGATATGCAGAACCTTGGATAGTCCTGTTAGGATGTATAAGCCCTTCACAGTTTTGTCAGATGAAGAGCAAAGATGGATTTATGTGTTATGATGAAGGGAACAGGAACCTTCCTACCAATGAATGCTAGGAAAACTCTTACATTTTCTCCAATGGATTGCATGCCTGCATAAGCCAAGGGGATTTAAAATTGATGGTTCTGCATGCCAGGGGCCATAATCTTCAGAGAGTACAAGTGGTTTTGGAAGATCCCTGAAAAAGAATGAGACCTTCAGGTAATAGAGGGTATTTTTAGGGATTTTGGTTGAGTGGTTGGTTTGTTTTTACAAATGAAATGAAATGGAAATGAAGGAAAGGAAATGAAATGAAAGCCCAAACTTGATTTCTCCTTGTAAATAAATCTGTGCTAATTATTGCTATTCATAGCAATAGTGCCCTCAAGGTCCCAAATGTGTAGAGACTTGTACAGCTATTTTATGTAGCTATTGAACCCAGAACTGACAAACAACTGCCTGCAAAGTTAAAGGTACATGTCATTGCAGGATTTGGGCAGGAGGAGTGGTTTGGAATCACTGTTATTTTAAGAGCCCAAACAAAACAAGAGTGGGTGGAAAGCATAAAATTCTCTTTATTCAAACACAATTCCTGATCAATTGCTTTCTTTGAGGCTCTCTAGCTAAGCCTTGTGCAGGAGAAAGTAGTAAGGAATCACAAGTGAATGACAAAATCAATCAAAGGCAGGAAAGAAAAACAGCCTCTTTGGTTTTGATAAGTATCAGTCCTGTTTCCTATGTGTTGGCTTCATCCACAGCCAGCTGTAATCAATAATATCTCTCCTTTGATTTCAGAGCACTTTGGGTGAAAGCCTGCTGCTGCACATGCTTGTTTTCCACTGTGAGTCTCTGAGCACAGCTGTACAAAACACTGGGCTGTGGTACAACAGTCCTGGCCCTTGTGCTGTGCGTGGTGTCCTGCAATAATCCCAGCCCAGGGCTGTGGCTGGCACAGCTGCCTGCTCACAGCGTGCTGCTGCAGTTGCACCATCCTGCAGAAACATCCCATGCCATTCCCCTTGTAACAGCTTGTGGCTCAAGGAGAAAATGTACAGTGAAGGGTGTGCTGGGTATCTTCAACATCAGCTGCCTCTTAACACGCTGCAGCTCACGGGGGGGTTACTGTGAAGAAGCGAGTGCGTGGCTTTACAGTGCGGTTTTGTCTAGCCAAAATAATTGGGAAGTGATTTGTTTCCTCTCTTCTTTCTTAAGAAATTCCCTATCAAATGGTCATGACAACGTTTTGACTTTCCTGTAGGAAAGACAAGGAAAAATGCTCTGAATTTTGGTAGATACTAGTTTTCCAGTTTCATATGGAAATGATGCAGTTCTAAATTACTGCAGAAAAGAAGCTCTTTTAAAAAGGGATGGGGAGTCTAAAATATGAATAAACATAGAAGCATTTTGCAAAAGGAAATGTAAACCTTTATGGGAAAAATTTCAATTGCATTTTCTTGCTGTATTTTGTTTTATCTCTAGGATTTGGAAGAAGAGAAAGGCAACTGCACAGTGGTTCATCCAGCTGATTTTATATATGTACATGTGGAACAAATCTCTTTTAAGTTGATGGATAGTCTTGGAAAACACATGACTTTTAGGGAGCAAAAACTGGTGGGACAAACATTATACCCATGCAGAGAATAAAGCAGATGTCAAGGCTTGTAAGAAACAAAATTTTAGACTTTCTCCTAAATGATTAGATGAAATATGAAACTGAGATAATTAAGCTCTTATACTGTATATTAGTCATATTGTGTGTTTTATAACATAACTAGGCTGGGTTTTCCAGAGAAGTCCAGGTTTGCTAGGTGTCCAAGCTCAATGAAAATTCTCTTTGAAAACTAAGGGGGTGTGATAATGAGGGTCAAAGCAGCACTGTATCTGTGTCCCTAGTGACACAGCACAATTAAAGGTAGCTGTGATATATTGAAGTATTACACGAAAGAAAAATTTCAGCAGCCAGCCTTGGGTGGAAGGATGTGGTAGGAAACCCCCAAAGTGTGAACAAGGTGTCTCTTAGTTCTTGTGATCTTGAGGTCTAATATTTGAGAGGTCAGTTTTAAGCACAGAGGCCACAGTTATAGTCCCATCCTGTTTGTCATCTCCAGGTAGAAAGAAGATAAGGGTATTTTTGAAAGGAATAGAAGACTGACCTCAGAGATTTTAATTTTTTTGTCTAGAGCTGAAAGTATTTTCCGTGAAGTTTAAAAAACATATTTTGTGATACATTTAGATGTTCAGGCATTAAATCAAGCTTGGCTTTTAAATACAACCCTCACACCCTGTTGCTATTCGTGTAAGACTGGGCCACCCTGATTCAAAGAGTGACAGTATTAAGAATAAGAACAGTGTTTTATAAAGAATATTGAGGCTGAATCACAAAGCTGTACTTCTGAAACATAAGTTTTCATTAAAAAAATAGAATGCCTTCTTAGCAAGGAACTGCAGAGTGCTTTAAAAGGCTAATGATGTTATTGGTAGGTGATATATTTTGAAAATGGAAGACAAGGAAGAGAAAACATAATTTCCTCTAAATTTAGCATAAATTCTATTACCTCTGTTATTGTCCCATAGGCCAATGGCACTGCTTTCCTAAAGCATCTGCTTCCTAAATTATATGGTATGGTTTGTTCTTTCAGAGCACTGTATTGTTTCTATGGAGATCAGAGCAAACTTAGCTCTTCATGCCTATATAGGGTTTATGAGTTAAAGAATAAAAAGGGAATGTGAAGTTGGGCATCTATGTATGTACTTAGGTACCAGTAGCTTGGAATTCACTGGCAGATCAGCAACTGTGAACATTTGATTTTTGTTCAGATTCAGGGAGGTGAGTGCCAGGGTCTCCTGTGGTCAGAGACCCCTTGGCCAGGGTCTGCAAGTTATTTACTGATGAGTCACATTTTCTCTTGATTTCATCCTCCTATTTCCTTTTAGTTAAGATGACTCTTGCAATTAAGCACAACAACATTTTTAGACACCTGTGGTGAGGATTTAGCATTGCTGGGCACTTAATACAAAGCAATTTTCCTATGTTGCTACAAAGACACCATAAAAAGCAGGTTAGGATTTACTAAGTGGTGATACTCTTCCATTGCAGATAGGAGGTGGAGGTACAAATAGATTATATGTTGTTTTGCCCAAAACCTCTGGCAGAACTGGAAAGTGAACTCCAACCCTATTTTCTTGTTTGAATGTCTGTAACCCCAGAACAGCCCTCTATCTTATCTTGCCCACAAACTTTATTAGTGTGTGGCTGGACCTCGGAGTCCCAGGCACTCAGTGCAATTATTCAGCAGTGTCTTGCAGGACTTGGGTGCTAGAAGTATTGGATCTATTTTACATAATTTATATAATTTACGCTTGAATGTCAGAAGGGAAAAGGAACCCCTAAGTTTGATTAGACACTAAATTCATAATTTCACATTAGAATTGCCTTCTCCAGAGGACCAAGGATACTTATTTGATTCAGTAACGAGAGCTCCAAAGGGTACTAATTTAGTAAGACTATTGACTGTTCATTACTCTGATGTTGCTCAAATAGCTGAGAGCATGTGTGGTGTTTAATGTGATCTTAAACATTACTATCTACGGTAAATCAGAAACAGGGCACAAGTGCTATAGCTGCTGTTTAATGATGTATGAAAAAGCTGCCTGGTAAAGTGCACCATTAAGAAAAGCTAAAACCAGTGCTGAACAAAGACCTGATGAAATATTGATACCTTTGAAGCCAGTACGATTTCTTCTTACTTGGAAAGTGAAGTCTGGGTTTCTGAAATATCAAACTTAACTTGAGCAAAGTAATGCAATCAGATGGATGAGAGCAAACTATCTATTAGGGGGAAAACAAACCACAAAACAACAAGGAAAATAATACAGTTAGTCTTCAACATGTCAGTGTTTAGTTTATAACTGGGAAGACTTCCAGTTCAACCATTATTCTCTTTCCATTGAAATACTGAGCTTTCCCCACTCCATCCCCAACTATTTCCTCTTTCTTAGAGAAAGAATCTAACAAAAAAACCCCAACTTAGTAAGACATTCCATTTCAAAAGATGGACTACAGGATGTAAGATTCATCCCACATTTAAAAAGTGTTAAAAGACTTATGTTTGTGGAAGCTTTCTCAGGTCAGATGCCATCATTGCCAGACCTTCTCTCAGAGATTCTTGGGAAAATCATCACACCATCTTGCAGTGGACTTGCATGTGCTAAGCAGGGACAATGCTTCTCTTCTCTGCACACGTGTATCTGAGATAATGGCTCTGTTCAGCACTGTCATGAACACTGTTACTTAACTAGTAAACAGAGTAGTAAAGTGCACTCACTTTTGCCAATATTTTGCCATAAAGCTAGTGTTTGTGCTTGTAGACCTGACTCCAGGACAGGGTTAGTTTTTTTTAAGCTAGGAAAGCACCTCTTTGACTCTTTGTGACTCAAGGCTCAAACAGCAGTGAAAATTAGGTTATTGTTGTTTTACTTTCAACTTCTTTGTTTTGTTTTTTCCCTCCTTCCACAAAACTCAGGCTTTTCTGTAACTAGGGCTGTGGTAGGTCAGTGCTGTTGTCTGTTTTAGCTGCTGCAAGTCTTGTGTCCAGACATGTGATGGAAGTTTTCATCAATCAGGGCTGTATCATAGTTGTGGAAGCTGGCAGGGATGGCAGTATCTGTACTTGGTGGTGAGAGTGTCTCCCTCACAACAACAGCTCTGTAGTTTGTGTTGGGGGAGACATGAAGTTTGTCCTTCCCAAGTGCTGCATGAGTGCTTTGTGGGTCCCATAGGGCCCTCACTCAGCCTGGAAAGAAATAAATGTGAAACAGAGAAGGCACCCATAAATGGTCGAAGCAGGGAGTTTAATAAAACAAAACCTAAAGGAAGTGCTTCTTCACATAGCATGTAATGAAATTGTGCTACTCATCAACACAGGATGTTGAAGAGACCTGCAGAATAAACTCAATTCAAGACAAATAAAATAATAGGATTAGGCAACTTTATTAGAAGAGGTCCATTGGTGGTTATTAATGAAGTAGGTGGAACCTCCAGGTCAGGAAATCCTGGAGCCATTGATTTTAGGAAACAGGACACTCTAACCAGGATAGAATCATGCTTCACTGGCCCCATTGTTATATGGAGCTTCTATCACTGAGGTGTGCCAGGGACCTCAGGTTAAAGCTGAGCAGCCTTTCTGCTTAAAATATCCTGAAACTAGGGATGATTAAGTCCAGGTGAAACCCACAGGTCTCTGCTCTGAGAGGGATGTTGCCATCTGCACAGAAGCAAAAACAGGAGGTCATATTTCAGGATTTGGCAAATGTCTGAAGAGAGCCTTTTCTCTCAGCAAAGTCCCAGTGGTCGATCTAAACTTGGGAGAAGCTCCAAACTGACAGGATGAAGGCCAGGCACGTGGTTACTAACGTGAGGCTTTGTACAGCTCTGCCTAGTGCAATATACACAAGAAATGTACAGGATGTGTACACAGGCATGTGTGTTTGTTGACTCCGTGAGAGAAGCAAAATGAAAGAGGAATCAAGAATCATGTGCTCAATCTTTGCTCCAGCAGCATTTCAAGTTTTTTGGGGGCTGCAGTATAACTTTTTTACAAGTGGGTACTTTAAAACCAAATAATAAAAGATATTTCAGAGATAATTGATGTAGATCCGTGGTATTGTGCAAGGAAGTGCCCTGAAGAAAGACCCTGAGACAAGCAGCTCATTCAGGTTGTAATTAGCTCACAAAGAGTAGGTGAGGGGAGGGAGAAACCTCCAGCCTTTCTATTCTTCTTCTTAAACAAAGACCACCTTTACAAATATGTGTATTAGAGCCTTTGGTCTGCAAATTTCTCTCTTGCTCACACCATCATAAAAGATTCAGAGAGCTGTATCTTTTTGATTACTAATTTATGCTGTTTACAGGCTGGGTAAGGGGAAAAGAAGAAAAGCTCTAAAAACTCCAGGAGCTGTGCTTTGTTATTAGGAGAAACTAACAATCATCAGCTGTGCAGCCTGATACAGGATTGTATTTATTTGGAGAGGAGGTAGAGTCCAGTTCAACAATATGGGTTCTGAGGAAAGTAACACAGTATGGGAGCAGTAGTGATGCCAGGTTTGGGGAATATTTGCTGAATGAGACCTGACATGAGTCTGAAGCCAGGGCTCCTGGAGATGCCAGTTCCACTAAATCGTGGGAAAGGCTTGTTGCTTAGCTTCCTACGCCTCCTTCCCACCTCCTTTTCTGGATCAACCTGAGGCTGGCCATGCACAAAGTGATCCCCTTTCCTGAAAGACATTAAAGCCATAATGTCCCACTTGTACTTCCTAGAGGTCACAAGATGTTTAGTCTGCCTCGGGTGTGTGTCTGCCTGGAAGCAGGGTAGCATTTTGCTCTTGCTCTGTCCCGAGGCTGCAGGACCACTCTCAGCACCTGCACGGCACTGCCGTAATCCCCCATTTCATTTCGCTCAATACCAAGCCTTGATTTTCATCAGATGGGCCAAAAAATGCAAGGAGAGTAGGTCCAAGCCCTTCAAGAAACCCCTATAGGATGCCTGAAACTTATTTTTTTTTTTCTTATTTCCCTTTTTCTTTTCCATTATTCAAGCAGAAATATGACTCTCCTCCTCCACAGCAGTGCAATTAGCACATTGAAGATCTATATATTGTAATCCCTTTGCATCTTTTCCCAGGATTTCTTAAACTCATTTGTTCATCTAAATATGTGACCAAACCTTTTCCTCCCTTGCCTTGAATGGATTCAAACACTCCTTAAGTTAAAAGAAAAAATGACATTGGGGTGCTATCTCGACTTGAGAGAAGCCAGAGGAATCAAATTAAGGCCGTCACCATCATGTGTCCTTAATTCACACATTTGTGGGAAGGAAAATTGAAAGTTCAGCAGCATGACTGAAAGGTGGAGTCCTGGTTTGTCATCTTCTATTCTTAAAACATACACTTTAGTGATTTGATGGATGACAAGGATCCCTGTCTGTGAAACAAAGAAGTAAGATGCTCTTTTGCTGGTGATGTAAAATAGAAGACCCAGCAAGCCCGTTGAGGATGTATCCTCTGTTAGGCATGTAAATAGTTGCACTTGCTTAAGGTAAAGTACAAATGCTGGTTAAACTGTTTCATAGCCAGTGAATTACAGGGATGGATAGCATTTCCATTAGAACATGAAAGGATGAAAAAAAACAAACCAGTCATACTTGAAAATATCAGTGCCCATGTGACAGATATAATTTAAGGTGTGGAATTTAGGTTTCTCTTTGCATATGAGTGGACTCACCTACTCTTTGTGTCTGTAGTTTTGTTCACTTGTACACACACAGTCTGCAGATGCTTTGCTTTGATAATGTACTCCCAGTTCTGTTCTCTTTAACCTAACCAGAGTTTCATCTGATGACAACTGGACTTCTTAAAAAAATTCACTTGTACTTTTCAAATCCAAAAGAGCTTAGAGAAACATTTTCTTAATAGGAAAAGCTGGCTTTGACATCTGTAGAAGGAAGGGGAAAGTAGGTGTCATAAGCAGATCATGTATTTGCTTTTCTAAAAGTTCAACAGGGCTCAGTGGTCTGGCCTGGATATTTGCAGTGTGCCTCCAAAACCTGCGAGTACCCAGACACCAGCATGCACAAAAATCCACCCATCATGCCAACACATAATTCCCTAGTTCAGAATAACCTCCTTCCCTCAAGGGCCACGTGCACAAAGTGCCAGTACATAACAGCTCTTGTAACTGAATTTTAAACTGAAAATAGCATCTTAGATTGGAAGTGCTGACACAGGCTTAGTGACAGCAGCGCCAATTTAACAGTTGTATGCACTATGGAGTGTTCTTGCAACATTCCTCATCTGAAAGACAATCTGTGCATGGTATAGATTAGTCTGGTTGGGGAAAAAAAAAAATGTGGGGAGAGAAAACCCCAACTGTGGTCTTGGCTGGCAAACTCTGTCAACCAATGCAATCTGTGCTCCTGATGTTTACTGCTTGAAGCTAAATAGGATATCTAGCCAAATTTCAATTCCTGCTACAAATAACGCTCAATTTGTGTGTGTGCATACGTATGTGTGAGAGAGATGATTGCTCATTTAAATGACAACTTTATATATGATAATTACAGTCATTAATGAAGACACAGTTACTTTACCATAGATTACAAGGATAAAAGAAGATCGCCCAAGAATCATGTTCTGGTATAGAGTAGAGTCAATAAGAAAATTAGTCCGAATACTATCCGGAAAATTGTTCTTAAATAATGCCCTAAAGGTTAAAGGAACAATGGGTGTAAATTCAGTGGAAGAAATTTGAAAAACACACTAGAGGTCACTGTTGCTACTTGAGCAAAAGCCTTTTCTGCTTCCTTTTTATTTAAGACATTAAAGATCAAATATTTCAGCAGGGAAAAGAAGTACTTCTGTTTCTATATATTTCAAAGCATGTACGTTTTGATAGCCTAAAAAATAAACAATATATTGATACAGAATGGGTGGTTGTGCTATGATTGTGGAAATGGTATGTACTTTACTTATGAAGAACTTGGAGCCATAGGACAATGCAGTTCTATTTTGTGCAGCATCTTTCATACAAATGGCATCCCCCAACACTTTATAGCTTGTAGCATTAAATAATATAGCTTTAAATTGCAGAGATAAATAATCAGTGGGAGAGAAATTAAATGTTATGGGCAAGGGACAAAAGAAATGTTAGATATTTGAAAGCTGTGAGAAGGCATAAATTGCAAATCTGAGCCAAAGATAAATGAGGAAGCCAAACAAATAAGTTTTGTGATGCAGGAGAAAATACTTCAGTCTTCTCAAATTATTCATGAGTTGGGTATTAAAGGGGAAGCAATAGTTTTATATCATAAATACAGTCCTATGCCTGGTTGTATTTATAAAGATGTTTCTCTGTGTGTGTGTGTGTGTGTGTGTGTGTGTGTGTGTGTGTGTTTGAGCAAAGTGTGTGTCTGAGTGTATATATATATTTATATCTGCAGAAGAATCCATCTGAATGCCCAAGGGTGTAGACACTCACTGTAAATGCAGGACTAGACCATGGCATGTTGCATTTGTTACAGCCTTCAGCAATTAAAAAGGACTGGATTTAGCGTAACATTTTTACCCATTGATATGGAGAATAAAATCATACACTTCATATAATAGGAATATTATCATAGACTTCAAAAGCAGAAGGTGAAATGTTCCTGCAAAATGCAGTTTTTTTCCTCCGAGGTTTTGGTTGTCTCATGAATGCCATTAAATTTCAGGAGACAACCAGTTTCTCTAACAGCTCAAGGAGTTAAGCTCGATAGCAAGGAGTGCAAGTGAGTGAGAAGGCAGGTACATTGAATATTTTCAAAGAACACTGTTCTGTGTTTGGTCTTCAAGCTCTAATTATCACCTCATCTTTCAGAGCTGCCACTGAATTGGATATGGGTTTAGGGGGTTGCCCAGTGATGGTTGCTGTTTCTGACAACTCCTCACCTGCTAACACCATTGGGATCAGAATTTCCAGCTCCTTGGGAGCATTGGTACTTCCCCTCAGTCTTTTTGAAACCATGTGTATTTTTCCTCTGTACATCCATTGCCCCCTGTAAATAAGAAACTCAAGGGTTATTATCCCATACCTGTCAATATCTCCATTTTTAGTTATAAAGCATATCCTTTGCAATTTATCTGTGGTCTTATTGTCCCTGTTTTTCTGCGTGCCTGGGATTGTCAGGAGTCTGGCAGCCCACTCAGCTGCTGCACTGGCTGGCTGTGGGCTGTCTGGATAGTTGGCCTCTGCCATGGGCACACAGATTGTTTCTGTAGCTCTTGTCTGTTGGTGGTCTGGCATCACTCAATTCCAGGGGTCTTCAAACATCAGCAGCTCAAGATTATCCCAAAATACAGTACTGAATTACAGAACTGGGAAAGTAGCAGCAAGATTTTGTCTACAGATATTCTGTATGTATACAATATCAATTTAGAGATTTCATACAAGTCAGGACCATGTTAGAGTATTAGATTGTTATTTTTTTTTTCCCCAGAGTTGTAGTCTATTTTATTTCTGAGCTAGTTTCTTCTTATAGCATTAGGCATGGCCCTATCTTTTCATGTGACACCACCCACAGACCTGTAATGTTTTATATTTAGACATCCAAAGTCTTCCTTGATACCCAGGTAGCTTTATTAAAAAGTGGAAGTTTTTTATGGTGAGGATTAGCAGCTGCTGAGGGATGATGGACCAACATGGTCAGTTTTCCACAATGATATTTTTATAGCTGTAATTTTCCTCTTGGCCATCTTTGGACTGAGAAATTCTCTCCCTTCTAAATGAAGCAATAATAATGAGGTAAACAGGTGGAAAACGGGGAAGTCACCCAAACCTGTATGTAAGAGCTGAGACATTCAAACTCGGATGCACAGTCTGAGTAATTTTTGAGAAATCTTATTTTGAGAGAGCTGCACAATAATTTGGTGGAAACTCAGCTCCAACAGCTTCTTGCAGCTGTGAGTTTAAACTGGATGTGGCCTGAGAGCAGTGTACAAGGAGAGGAGGGAATTAATAACTTTAAAAGACTGGCAGAAAAGTTCCGTTGTCTCCCTCTGGTTTTCCTGTTTGTATTGTTTTAGCATTGGTCTTCAACTATGCAACACCTGGCCTTGGGTCTTTTATTTGGTTTTCTCTTGAACAAAGCTCTTGTCAAAGCCAGAAAAGAAAAGAGGATACTAAAGCAGAAAAAAACCCATTTTGCAAGAGAACTCCTTCCCAGTTTAGGGTAAGTGTGAGGGATTCTGTGGTGTAACAAAGGCTCAGTGGATGATTCTGGTCTTTTTATACAGGAGAAAATACAGCCCAAAGGATAAGATGTTTTCCCATTGGCTCTCATGACTAGTTTATCTTCTCCAAGTTTGCCAGCAAACCCCTGTCCCTCATTCCTTTCAAGCCCTCCATCCAATTCCATTCCTAACATACTGTCTTCAGAGACTATTATAACCAGAGATGGAAAATCCTACATGTTCTTTTCCTTCTGTTATTCATCTTGCATCTCAGTGTACCCACAGAAGATGTTTGCTGTGCAGACATCTCCTCTTATGTGTCAAAACCAAGACCAAGGTATTGTGGTTGCCAGTGAGTTACACTTGTGTGGCCCAACAGCTTGGACTGGAAATCATAAGTGAGCTGCTGAATTCCCAGGCTGCTACCAAGCTGGGCAGGTAATTTCTTCTTTCTGTTTTCTCTCCCATCTTATTTTTGTACTATAATTCTTTAGAACAGGGAATATCTGTTACTATGTGAATACACATAGGTGTATTCTCAGGTGTAGTGTAATACCTGCTAGACATTATTGAAATGAATATTATAAATAGCTGGAAGGTGATTTAGCAATTTTAAGGACTATAGTATTTAGTCCTTGCCAGCCTTTTTTTCCACTCTTATTTTCCTCTTTGTCTATTCAGTGATTGCCTCCTCTGAATAAAAGCAGAATCATACTTTCTTTATGAAGCACACAATGAAAACGTGAAAACTCTAGGTACTGCCTCAATATTATTGAGAAACAATAAAAACATGTCCCAGTATCTAGCAATCGCTGCATGGGAGAGAAAGAGGCAGGAAATAAAAGAATCATGTTGCATGCCCTTACTGAACGAATATTAGCTCTTCAGGGTACTGTATTATCACAATGCACTTAAGAAATCCAAATTATTGTAACAGTCTGAATCAAACTTGCTCAGTTCCTTCCCTGTCACACAGGCTCAGCTGCTGATGTTATTTTAATCAAAGATTTGATCAACAATATTAGGAAGATAGATAGCAGGGAAAATTAACACATATGCTTCTCGCTAGGGAAGGGATTATTATTTTTAAATCTGCATTTAGTTTCCCACTACCCAGAGTGATTTCTTTGGAGATAAGCACAGCAGCCAAAATGCTGTGTGCTGTATCTCAAAGACAGTAAAAATAGTCACTGTGCCCAGGAATTTATGTCATGTTTTTGAGGCTTTTTGAGATTTTTGAAGGAAAACAATTCCTATCAGTTTTAGTATGAGGTGAAGGAGCTTTCCACTTTGCAGTTCCATGTCTTACGTGAATACTGTTGGATGAAAGCTGTTTCTCTTGCAGTTGGATTCATAGTATAACCTTTTAATTAAACCTGGGTGCTAGGAAATTAGATCAGCCCCTTTGGGGGAAAGAAACATTTTCTCCATTTACCCTGTTGTCCTCTCACAGCAGGGTAACTCAAGTGAATATTCCTGTTTCCCATGAGTGCAAGGAAGACAAGAAGCTCAGGGCTGGGGGGTTTATGTGCAGAAACTTGTCCAGGTACTGGAAGCAGCCCTTTTCCTTTTTGCCTGTCATTCCTCCTTTCCCAGCTGACTTGGGCAGGCAGCACAATGGAACAGTGAAGAGTGGCTGCCCTTCCCTCTTGGAAAGAGCCTCCATTACCCTGTGCCACTGTCTTGGCCAAATGAGGCAGCTTTGGAGCAGGATATGGAATTTCAATTCCTCTGAATAGCCAGGGGAGAAGCCTTAAAATCAGCCCAGTGCATTCATATCCAAGTAGGTAGCATGGTCCAGAATCCACATAACAAAGCTGAAACATGATGGCACAAGACATTTAACTGATGTCAAATTTAAATCCCTATTAAAAAGAAGCGTTCTCTAGTCTGCACCAGGCCATCCATTCTGGTAATCTCATTCCATATTTCTTTTTTTGTTGAAAGAAGACGTAGATTAATGACAGAATGAATCTCAGCAGAAGGAACGTGCTCCTTATAAGGCAGGCTTGGGGTAGAGATGGTGGAAATTGTAACATAGGATGACTTTGTTGGCAGAGAAAGTTGCATTTGTACCATTTATATTGGAAAATCCTTCACCCAGGGCAGCACAGTTCAGCCAAATTAACTCCATCTGGATAGATGGAGCTGAGGATTTCCTGTCAGAAAAGGACCTGGAACAGCACATTGTAACTTAGGGAGACGTTTTAAAAACCTCTCAGTGACTGTGGCAGATCCATTCAGACAAAGGGGTGGATGGGAGAGGTACAGTGGGGACTCTTCAAGGGGATTAAAGGTCTGAACAACGCCTGTTTGTTCAGCCATCTCTCCCAGCTAGTCTGCCCTGACTTGCTGTTGGCTTTTAGAGAAATATGGCTGTGGCTCTTGATGGTCTTGAATTAATATACAATCTCACCAGACAAGTGAATGTTCGCTATTTGCTCTGCTGTCAGCACATGATGTTTAGTGAGATTCCTGTGATGATTTCTAAAGCCTCGGGCTCTGTAGTCACGTGAACACAGACTCATCCCTAGCTTCTGGTAAAAAAAAAAAAAAAAAAAATCCAATCCCAGCCATAAAATAGAACTTTGATCCTCATGAATGTAGAAGAAAAGGACAAGAGCATGTTGCCAATTTGCATGTTAAAAACAATGAATAGCAAATGAAAACAAACAATGTACTTTTAACGATGTCACAACCTTAAAACTTGCCTCATGATGGAGACAAGTGGCTGGTGTGAAGGTTCTAAAGAGCACAAAGCCATATCATGGTGTAGGGAGGCTTGTGGTACCTAAGTACAAACTGGTCAGGTCACCTGTGGGTATTTAAACTCTGGTTAATGTGCAGGACCACAAATGTCCACACAACATGGCAGATCTCACAAAACAGGCACTCTTCCCCTGCCACTCATTGGCAAAGCCTGGGCTTGTTCAAGGCCACCCAAAACATCAGCAGAGAAAGGAGGTGGCACTTTTCCCTTCCCATTACCTGCCTGTTAGAGCAGTTCCCCCTCCCTCTCCTGTGCTCCCATCGCCTTTCTGTCCCATAACTGCCTCCATGGGAAGGTCAAGGCGTACTCTCACGTACAAGTCTGTGCTGTCAAAGCTGGTGGAGATGGAAGGTTTTGATAAATTTTCATTGGCCTGTGGAGAGAATCGATAAGGCCATAATCCAGAGTGCAGTAAGGGCATGGACTCCAGGTCTCAGGAGCAAACTCAAAAGTCTACATTGTAAGTAAAGACTTCTTCAAGTAACGCACTCCTCTTGGCCATAGAAAACCAATGAGAGTGACTGTGGATGGACCAGATTTTCCTAGAGTACCTGGTAGCCTAGTATTAAAGGTATTCCCAAGTCATTACATGTTGAAGGATTCTAAAGAAAGTGAGGTTTGAACTGCAGGGTATGTGTACTCAGAGTGTGACATGGGGGGAAAACAGGAAGGGAAAAACACAATCATGTCCTTCTCCCTTTGTGTACAGTGTGTGCAATGTAGGGTTTTTTTTCTACTGTATTTTTTCCTCATATTTTTTGACCCTTAAGTGGAAATATTTTTTATGTATTACTCCTATGGGAAAATGTTTTTGAGTTTTCACAGAGGAGAAGAGGAAGAAAAAATGTTCTATATCAACTGAAACAGATTTAATTTTTCTATTTCAGCCATTGAAGTGAAAAAAAAATCAATTATTAGTCCAGCCCTAATTTGGGGATGTATATTTTAGAGATCACATTATGCTGAATATGTGCATTACAAACACAGAGTAAAAATCCATGCCATTATTGTGCCTGTTCAGTAGCCACTTTTCAAACTGAAATATCTCAGCCATTTTAAATGACATTTTTATTTTTGCAAAAATGCTAAAAGCAATTAGAGGGCAATATTGACTGTTCACTTGCCAAATTTCACTGTTCCAATGAAAGCTGCTTTTGAGTTACTGTACACAAGTGCAAAAAGCATCCCAGATCATTTTACATACAAGTGAAACCAAAAAGAAATCGCCATTTAAAAGAAAAGAAAAAGCTGTTTATAAAAGAAATGCTTGCTCCCAAGTTGAAACCATGTGTCAGCATAGAGCAATCTGTTAAACTTGAATTAGGAACCCCTGAAAAAAAAAATAGTTGTTTGCAATGCCATTGCTGAGTATCATAATTCAAGCAGAGAAGTTTCATGCTGATGTTCTGCATAGGGAATGTTCACTACATGCCTTTTTTGGGAGAATTTTGTCTCTCCTCTCTCAGTAACATTTATTAGTTACCTATTTTAGTTGTCTCTTTCTTAATTAAAAAAAAGACATTACAAAACTCTTGCATATACAAATGATCAAAATAGATTTTCTGTAATTTCAAAAAATCCAGTGAACCAATCTTTCCAGAATTTGAGGCTACCTCCAGTTCACCTGAAGGGCTATTAATTTCTCCTCAGTGTGAATTTATGCAGCAGGATCATTCTTAGAGAGTTGAGTAAAGACATAGGTAAGTCAACTCAAAACTTTTTTTGCGGAGCTCAAACACAAGATGTTGTTTGTAGCCAGAGAAAATTATTAGGATCCTCCTGCAAAGGTGCTTTAGATTGGATTGGTTAGTAGGTTATCCAGGTTGGCCTGGTAGGAAATTGTTACAGATACTGCTGTATCAATTTTTCCTCCACCCACACCTTGTCCATGCAGTAAAAGTCTGATGCCTTTGAGGTCAAATTCTTGAGGTAGTTGGTTGTGTTAAAATCAGTTGGGTTCCATTGTTGGGGTAAATCATAGCTCTATTTTTCTATCTGCCATTAATTTTTCTGTGAGCTATGAGCCAACATCTGTTTTTTTCTGCCTTGGGGTTTGATTCTCATTAATGCTTAGGCTTCTTTACACCTTCTTGGCAGTAAAAAAATGGCCTTGCAGCAGAATTTTATTTACACCCATTTGGTGGCCCCCTTTTTAAACTTCGGACACACTTTTCTGCCTTTTCAATGTGTTACCCTGAAGAACTCACGAGTGTTTTGCTCTTCAATCAGAGTTTTCATTACTGTGTTGTCTGCCCTCATGCATGGAAAACAGAGATTTTATCTGCCAGAAAAAGAATGAGTTTCAATCGTAATGGTCCAAGCAAATGATTTAGAGCGCAAGAGGATCAATGGCATGGATGGGTTGCACAGTGAGCCTGTGTAAACAGAAGATGGGATGTGAGAAGGTGGAATGGCTTCCTTTCCTTTCAATAAAAGTTACCCAGGGAGAAAAATGGGGTTACATTTTATGAATTGGGGAAAATTTCCCTTTTTTTCACAAGGCCAAGTGGTGTAAACACAAATTTCTCAGCTGTCTTCCATACCCTGCCCCCTTTCACCCCCTTCACTCCTTAAGGAAACTGGGCTACTTTCCTGGGACATCCCAAATAGAGATGATATATCCCTGGTATTTTCTTGTGTCTGGGAAAACAATTTTCTCCTTCATTTCAAAATAACAATTGAGCGCCTTTGAGATATGATACAGGGTAACCTTGTGAAGGATTCAACCACAGCCACGCAGAAAAGGAAAAGGGGGTTATCTGAGTGGGGTGACGCAAAGGTGATGATTAGTAGGCTGCACTGAGCCATTGTTCAGTGGAACATAGTCTTTATTTATAAATTATAAGTAAAGATCTGCTAACTGCCCAGCTGAGGATACTTGCTCATCTGTGCACTTCAGTCCAAGTGCAATAAATACAGATCAAACGTTCACCATCTATATAATAGCAAGGATCTGATCCAAAGCACATTTTTCTTTCTACAGGGTTACCTTCGATCACGTTGTGTTTTGCTGTGTTATATATGGGTGCATCATTATTTAAATGAAAATAAGAGAGGGAGCAGAAAAAAATTTTAATTTCCAGTTCTCTTGGGACACTCTTTGAAAAGTAGCACCTAAGCCAATATCTATTCATACATTTTGTCTGTGCAATTTACAGTGCCATTTATTTTACATCTTCCCTTCCCTTCCCTTCCCTTCCCTTCCCTTCCCTTCCCTTCCCTTCCCTTCCCTTCCCTTCCCTTCCCTTCCCTTCCCTTCCCCTGTCGTGCCCATTTTTAAAAGGATCTGAGAGTATCAAAAATCATTGGAAGTTTTACCTTCAGAAGCAGCCCTGGCAGTATGTTTGTCCCAAATTCACATGCGTGGATTTAGACAATTTAAAGCACAAAAATTTCCTCTTGCTAGCATTTATTTGGTGCAGGAAAGTTGATGCCTCTGACAAAAAGTAAAATTAAGCAATAATTAGGTGGGGAGAGCTGAGTCCTTGGCATGTGCTGGTGGAGGCATCTGTGTGTCCCCTGTAATCCTAGGGTCGTGAGGGACATTTGGGGACAAGAATACAACAAAGTCACAAATAACCAAACCACCTAAACATCTGCTAAGACATTTTCTCAGAGAATTAGCTAGGCTAGTAGCAAACATTACTGTCCCAAGATGTTCTTCATCACTCATGTCCTGGAGACTGTTGTAGTCCATGCCACAGATGCAGGTGAGCTCCAACTGCCCTCACTGCTGGTCTGCCTTGGAGCTTTGAACCACATTGAAGGCAGCCCATGTCAAAGAATCATAGAACCATAAAATGTTAAGGTCTTGGAAGGTACCTCAAAGATCACGTTCAAATCAACCTCCCTGCTGTGGGCAGGGACACCTTCCACTAGACCAGGCTGCTCAAAGCTTTATCCACCCTGGCTTTGAACACTGCCAGGGTTGGGGCATCCACAACCTTCCTGAGCAACCTGTTCTGGTGTCTCATCACTCTCACAGTAAAGAACTTCTTCCTATTACCCAACCTAAATTTCCTCTCTCAATTTGTACCCGTTCCCCCTTGTCTTGGTCCGACAGTTCCTATTGATGAGTTCTTCTCTGCCTTTCCTGCAGGTCTCCTTTATTGTAAAATGCAGGTGAATCTAGTGGGAAGAAATGATGATGTTTAACTCAAGTTTAGAAGGCTGAATGACTTCTTTATTATAACTATGCCACAATACATTAAAATACTATATAAAGGAATATACTAAAACTACAAACCTACTTTCTCTACCTACCATATCTAGCTCACTACTAACTCGTGACTCTGTTCTCTAGAGTCTAGACACAGGTAGAGTTGATTAGCTATCAGGCTCAAACAATCTTCACTAGAATCTAATCAAGCAATCACCTCAAGTAAACAATTCTCTAAACACATTCTACATGAGAAAAACAATGAGCAGAAATATAAATTGTTTTCTCTTTCTTCTCTCTGTACACCTCTATGAAATGTCTTGAAAGAGAAAAAAATGTGCTTACCACATCTTTCAGATACTGGAAAGTGCTATGAGGTGTCCACACATTATTTCCTTCTCCAGGCTGAGCAGTCCCAGATTTCTTGGCCTATTTTCATAGGGGTAGGTGCTCCAGTTCATAGGGGAAGTGTTCCACATCCTGTTAAATGGCCAGACCCCATCACAAAACACCACTCCACCTGCAAATTGAGGTCTTTCCCTCTGGACATACCTTTCTCTGACTTCACAAGCCACACTGCAGCATCCTCAGGTCAGATGTAAATATGAGGCAGAGGCAGAGATCCTTCAAACACTATTTAATTTATTAACTCTCGTGTTTCATCTCTTTCCTGCCTGAAAACTGATAAAGCAGGATTTACAGGAGTTAAAAAGAAAAAAAAGAAAAAAAAAAAAAAAGAAAGATCTCTAGACTTGTAATTCTCCACTTCTGGGACATTAAGGTTTCTCTAGAAATTTTTCAAGAGAAACCATAAAGTTTCTTTAGAAATTTTTGGTTGTTTTGGATGAGATGTGTCTCACATCATTTTAGATGGCAGTGAAATAGATGCCTGTGTCTAAGCCAGTTGTGGAATTTTCTTCTTCTTGACCTTGGGGGGTATCTGTCATATTTTTAGGCCCCTGCTCAACAGAGCACCAGGGCACATGTTTTACTTTAAACATGTGGTTTAATTCTGGTTTCAGTCTTTGCTGTGGAGAGGTGGTTTTGACCACCCCTGAGTGCCAGGCTGAAGTAGATTCTTATTGTTCTTTTAATGGGATGTTTAAAAAGAATAGCAAAAAATATTCCACTACCTCCAGCTTTTTGCTAGATAGCAAAAAATTCAGTGAAGATCTATCAACTAAGCCAGAATTACAGAAGCTGGAATAAAAAATTTCGTTTTCAACATCCTGTTTAAACTCGTGCATACAGGTCCTCATCTCCAAAGCAAGGTGTCACTGTTTCTGTTACAGCTGATGTATTTTCTGTGTGTCCATGACAAGCTTTAAAAACCTTTTTTTTGTGTTATTGACTTTAAAAATATTACAGACATGTACTTCTTTTAGCTTTAGGGGGATTTCTTGGAAAACCTCTGTTCTGTCATCTATTGCTACCAGTGGTGGCCCACATAAAAAAAGGCCAACAGAGAAGAACCATGGATCTTTTTATATGATGAGGTGGCAAGGAAGGCTGTTCCTGCTATCTTTAGCTAAACTGGACATTTTTTTTTTCTGGAACAAAACTTCCATGTTTCATCTAGAAAAGGGGGGAAAAGCCTTAGCTTTTGCTTCTGTATAAATATTGGCACCATGTTCATTCTCAAGTTTGTGTGTGGTCATCTTTTAATTGTTTTAAATAGTCATAATAAAGAAAAGAACCACTGATTTTTTACAAGGTAGACTGCATGCAATCATTAGGGACGTTGAAGTAGTGGCCTAAATGTACACAGTTCCGTGAAATATGGAAGGAATGGATTTGTCTCAGAAAGTCTGAGAAAAAACAGAGCTCCTTCAGGAAAGCCATTGCAAGTGTCAGCCTGGAAATTGGCAATCTCTGCACCTGCTAAAGATCCACATTAACCCCAGTTTCCACTGGTGTGGCACCATCTTTTGGCTGTATGAATAAGAACAGCACAAATTTGGATTTCAGAGGACCTTACTAATGGCATAGTGGAAGAGGGTGAAGCTACAATGACTTCAAGAAGGAAAAAAAGGATAGAGCAGCTGACAAAGGGTCTACTGTATGTTCAGATGGTTTTGAAAGCTGGGCTGATGTTAAAATTAAGTTTGTGGACTGATGTGAAAATTAGGACTGTCTCCTTGAAGCTTCTGGCAGCTGCCCTGAGAGCCCTGGTTGTTATAGAGCAGGTGCATCAACACAGAAAGTGACACCCTTAGTTACTGGGATGAGATGTTATACCTGGGTTTTGCTCTGCTTACTCTCCTTGCTTTGGGTTATTTAAAGCTGTTTATTTGCATGGAATAGGCTATTATGAGTGTTTTCTAGGCTTTGAATGTTTACTTTTGCCAAAGTAAAATTAGCACTTTCTACTTCTCCATCCAAATACCAAAAGATAAGTGTCCAAACCTTAGCCCTCGATCTGAAGGGAGCTCTGAATTTTGGAAATGTCCCTCATGCTAACAGCGAGCTGACTTGAAATCCTGTGTCTGACCAGCTCCAGACTTTCTGGGGTTTGAAAACAACTTCAGATTTGATATTTGGCCTAGTTTCTTAATGAAAATGGAAAATTGCATTTCCTCAGCCTTCCTGAAGAACAGCCCATGAACCTGATGAACTTGAGATAAAAGCAAGGACTAGCAGGATGCTATGTCCCATCTCAGACAGAGGTCAGCAGGAGTTCTGAGCAACGTGGGACTGGCCTCTCTAGCTGGAAACTTCTTTATTTGCCTCTGAACTCCGCAGCCACTGGGGTTTGAGACCTACGCAGGTGTGCAGTGGTGAGTGAGCCATTTCTTTTGCTCAGAAGAGGATATTTGTGATGAGGGAAATCACGGATTTTATGTGCTCACATTTTTTTGATCCTCCTTAAGCAGAAAGGGAACATTTAGAATGCCAAAATCTTGTCTTAATATTTCACGGAGGTAAGTCTTTTATAAACGCGTTGTTGTAAATGGCACTATAAATTCTCCACTATGGAAAATTGCTATCTGGTTTGAAACGAGGCAGGATAAATAGAACTATAAAAGGTTACCTGGAGTAAACAGATAGGGTTTCCAAAATGTACCACATGAGATAGATTGGAGCTCATAGTAATCTGTTTTCCATGCTTAACATATGATCAGCATCAGCTGAACTCTGTAACTGAGCTGCCATCTGTATCAATCCTGTTCCTAGATGTCTTGGCCCTGCTAATGAAATCTGGAAGTGGAATTGTAAATGGATTCAGTGAATGGTAGATGTCAGCCCATTGCGTGATGGGCAATCATCAATCATCCACTGTCAGTTATTTCTGTCTCAGTGAGTAAGCCTTTATTTAAAGCATAAAGTAAGAATGTTGCCAGACCACAGGAACAAGCCCTGAGCTGTTTGCAGGTGCTGCTATTCACAGCTGCCAATTAAACCCCTGACATTTCCATAATGGCCAAGAGGCAAAGCATATGCACTTGATACAAACATTTTTGTAAAAATTAATCTCAGTTTATCAATACTTCACTTTTTTTTTTTTTTTTTTTTTTTTTTTCTCCCAGAGCGACATACAACATCCTACTTTGGGCCTATTGTTTGTTTGCTGTAGAAAGAGAGAAATACGAGTTGGAAAGCAGCCAGGGCATTCATTTCCCCAGGATATACAGTAGATTCCAGTGGCTCATTTCAACCCTTAATTGGGGAGGGAAAGCACAGCAGTGAGGAATTCCACCTTCAGAAAATGGTGTGTGTGCCCCTTGCCCCCCAGCCATGTGCACATGCTCAGCTCCAGCATTTCTTATCACGTGCTGGCCCTTACCTTGGTAAAAATGTAATGTTTGGTTTGGCAAATGCTGTTCCTGAAGTTACCCAGCCCATTGTGGTTTGTTGCTGCTATACCAAAATGTTACTTTATCTGGATTTTTATACAGATCTCTGGACATACTTCTTTTGTCTGGTCCTTCTCATTACCCCTCCATCATCTGAAAAGAAAAAAAAAAAAAAAAAGAAAGAAAATCCAAACCACAAAAATCTAAAAATGTGAGCACATTTTAATATGCTCATTCTTTTCTTTTGGGCAGGAGAAAAAAAATAAATTGTCATCTCAACTTATCAAAGACATTCATCAAGACATTCATCAAGACATTTCTGCAAGTTTATATAAATTTCATAAAATTGCCAGTGATGAGCTAGGGTATTGTTTATGTTTTTTTTTTTTTTTTTTCCTAGAGAAAATATTTTCATGGAAAAAAAATTATATATTTCTGCAGAAAAATAAACTGCCTCGTTTTGCCACCTGACATTTATAGTTTGGAGGACATAAAAGTTTTCAGAGGTCCTTTTATTTCTTGCTCTCAGCTGTTTATAGTTCTTCAGGGGTACCCTGATCTGTAAGTAAATACAGAAGGAGAAAGGACTGCATTCACATTTTGGAGGAGATTTCATTACATGCTGATTGCTCTGCCCCTCTTTGCTGCAAAGACTAGAAAAGGCAGAACACTGAGTGGGAAACTGGATAGCACTGGGGCATTTTAAACTTGTCTTCTTCAGTCTTCGTGGTACTGAGGGAGATCACATAAGTCACCCAGAAATTTGGGGTGGATTCTCATGTTTCGTTCTGTCTGGTTATGAAATGCTGCACTATTGGGTGAAATTAACTTCTGGAACCTATAGAATTCTATTAACATGGTATATTTAGAATTGTTGTTAGAGATCTTGCTGGCATGTGAGTTTTAAAGTGGGCGTAGTTGTTTGCCAGGAGCTGTGCTCATTGTCAGATGCAGAGGTGCCAGTGCAGCTTTATCAGCATAACTTATTTTGCTGCACCTGACTGAAACAAGCTGTCCTGCCTTAAGCATTTCATGTCAATGGAAGTGGGTAAGTGCACCTATACTGAGTAATTTCCTACCTATCTTGGATCTGAAATTTTAAGTATAGATTGAACTTCGCTCAACGTTCCATTTCTTTTGTCCATGTAGGTGCCTTGTGAAATTCCACATTGCTTTTCAGGCATAGATGTTGCTTCAGGACTAGTTTTGAATTCAGCTAATTCATCTTATTTTCTAAAAAGTTTCTTAATTTTTAAAATTTTCTTTTTAATTCAAAACTACTCGAAATGTTTGAGATCTGCAAAAACATTGCCTTATATATGTTAAATAAGAATGTTAAAACCAGATTAATGTTTTGATTAGGTCTCTTCAGAGCTTGAAGGACCAAACTGGTGGAGTTATCCAGGGTAGATCAATTAATCCCACATATCAGCATATATCCCACATATATTGCCATTTTATTTTAAAATAAAGAAAAAAGAAAGCACTAACTTAAAACTGGCTGACTTTAAAAAGCCAAAAATCAAAAAATCTCCCAAGTCTCAGCATCAAGTGCTTCTCTGTAGCATATCTTCGTGGCTGTAAGGTAATTTCCTGTGTTCAGGATGACTCAGCATTCATTATCACCAAAGATAACCATCTACTTTGGGTACTTCTATGTAAGCAGAAATCACTGAGGTCATGCTGCTGCATTGTTCCCTCTGACTTGGCCCCCCTGCTCTGAGCTAAAAGGCAAAAGCAAAAGGTAACTAATCCCTGTTGGGCTCAGCTTCTGTGCTCTTGTAGATGTTAAGGCAATAATAACAATATTTCTCTGAGTATGTCCAGATGTAGAAATGCAGAAACGCCCAAGCTGGCTGTGAATGAACCATTGTAGATACTGGACACAGTCAAGATGAGCCAGCAGAGGACATCAAGAGGACTAATTTACTCTGCTTTTTGCCAGTGGTAGCTCCATATAGGCAAATTTATCCTGCCAGAAAGCAGGCTCATTTATGGTTAGCTCATTTACAGCTAGTCTGACTACTGGAATTTGCAATGTAGACATACATTCTATTAAGATGACAAGTGTGTGATTGTTTTAAATAAAAATATGGAGGTTGAGATTTTGGAGGTACCTAAGGGCTTCCGTTGAAGTTGGTTTAAGAAGCTGCTACCTCCAGTGATCTCTTTAGCAATTCCTGCTGAAGATGGTCCCATGAATCAGCACCTGGGATCACATGCCCACCTAAGAGCCTCGTGTGTTTACAGCACAGTATTTCAGCTTTAATCACTGAAAAGGCTGTGCTTGCTCTACTCATTTAGAGTAGGACTCTAAATGATGAACTGAATCAGAGCAATTGTATCTCTTGGTGTGGCAGAAGCAGGCTGACAGCTTGATAATGCTCCATATCTCTCCTTTCAAAGAGCCAAAGAGACCTGGGTGCCAGGGCCCTTGGAAACGTCCTTCTGCTTTACAGTGCATTAGTGGCTGGGCACCTCATTCTCCTCATATCCTGTCAAAAATATTTGTCCTTTTAGGGTAGTGGCACTATCTGGTCTCCTACTGTAAAGTTTGATCCTGGTAAAGGAGGCAATGCACAAACCCAGATTTCCAGCCTGACGACAGTGAGATTTCTCAGGTGCTTAAATCAAAACATAAAATTCACTTATTCAAGTTATATTGCCTTTAACTTCAGGGAAGTTTATACATGTGAACACTCCCGGTACAAAGGGATACTGGCACGTAGAGGAGGATTTCACATTATGAAAGCAAACAAGTACCAGTTGCCATTCTTCCTTCCATTGCTGCACTCATGCATGATGAGCTCCAGGTTTGTCTCTTGCTCCCTGCCCAGCTATGAGCTAGTGTACTGACCTTAGTAGCCAAGTACTGGCTTTTATGCTACCAAATCCCATCAGGAACTTCATGTCTCTTGTGGTAGTCTTCATCCATGGCTAACTTGTATTATCATTGGCACGCTTAAAATTGTGATGTTATGTTTCAAACGTTTTTAAAGCTGAAACACACAAGCTCTTTTTATTTCTCTTCGGCCTCGTAGGATTATTTTAGCTCTACACATGTAAAACCTCATATTAAGCAAGAAATTAATCATATCAGGGTAAAGTAGCTACTGAAAAATTGCCAAGCACCATAAACATTGGTCAAAATGCAGGCCAACCATTTGCACAGCAAGTAATTGAAGCTAGAGGTTCACTGGAGCGGCGCGTAACTTTTCATTTTGAATTAGAAAGCTTTTCAAACATAAAATGATATCTGAGAAGACTGCACTACCTAAAAGGTTTCAGTAAACATTGAAAAAAAAAAAAAGTGTTAAAATATGCTGGAGAGATCAATCATGCTTTGTGGTTACTTGCTCCACGTAGTTTCACACACATTCTCTGATAAACAATGTCCCACACACTCTGCCCAGACCCATTATTTTCTTCAGCACCAAAGCATCAAGGGCCAGATCCTCATTTGGTTTAAGTCAGCAGAGCTCTGCTGAGGTTGACTGCTTGCCATTGATTTATGCCAGCTGAAGATCTGGCCTGAAGAGTGACAAAAATATAATTTTATGTTTTATTTATGGGTGTAAAACAATAGTCCTAAAGGGAGCAGATGTTCCATGTCAAGGGAGGAGGTTTATTAAATGCAATTCCAGACACAAAAGCTAATCTCTGTGGTCAGGGAAGGCATGAGGCCTGTTTTACATGATGAACTTTAATTGAAATCTTGCTCTTTTGTGTTCATTTATTTCTTCTATTTGGGAGCTGACAAGCATCATTTAAATTACTTAACAGCTGCCAGACACCTTAAAAAACAATAAATAGTTGTCTTAGACACCTGGAGAAGGTTAGACAGTCTTCATTTGTCTTCCAAGTACCTGCTGAAATGGTATTAATTTGGTATCACATATTTTTAATTAAGTGGTCACTGCACTAAAGAAATTTCCATCTGTTTCAGATGGAGCTGTGGGGAGAAAGATCGCTCAGTTTTATGGAGGGTTTTGCAATTGTAAAACATCTTTTTTTTTCCAGATTGGATTTAAACCCAAAGGATTTTGAAATAATCTCAAAAAGAGAAGGGAATGTCTGCCTCTAAGTCTCAGGCCCCAAAACTCTTATTGTCCCCAGCACCAAAACTATTCCCTTTGTGGATGATCTTCCCTCTGTAGGTCCTAGAGCAGGAGTTCCTTGGCCGCCAAAAAAATGAAGTTAGGGAGCTGAAAGAAAAGCAGTGGCAAAAGCCTGCTTGCAGGAATGTCACAGTTTTTTTGAAGCTCTCCTCATCATGTTTTCTTGAGCCAGCATTTTTGACTCCCATGCCACTGCACCACCCTAAAAGGAGAGAGCATTCAGTGGTGTGCCTGTTCCTCGGGTTTAAATGCCCCAGAAATGTACCATGGTGAGATCTGAGCTCTTTAGAGTCTCACAGCAGTAGTCAGCTGAGCAGTGCTGATTCACATCAGATAAATTTTGGACCAAAATGCACAAGGATGAGATTTACTCCTTGACCTTCTGTGCTCCTTCCCACACCCTCACAGTCAAGCACAGTACATGGATTGCTAGAGAACAAGCTGTACTTATCAGAGGTCAACAGTGACATGTAAACTGGAGCTTCAGAAAAGACAGTAACTAGGGGAAAATTAGAGTGAATTTTCCTGTATTCTATTAAAAGAGAGGAACAAAAGTAAAGATTGAAGAAGGCTGTGTATGGAAAACAAAATGGAGAGGGAGCAGACTCCAGTGTGTCAACTTGGGTGGAAATCCCACATTTAATGTGCAATTTTGTTCTGTGTCAGGCTGAGCATAACAATTTTGAAATTGTCTATGAACGAAAATTGGAAAAAAGAAACCTGAGGCTAAGCTGACAGTGGGATGCAGGGAATGTTGAAACATTTCATTCATGTTTCAGCATAATTTTTTGTGAATTCATGTTAAAAATCTGGTGCATCTTCATCATAACACTTTTCAACACAAACAGCAGCAGCAACAACAACCTTCCAACAAACATCAAAGGAGGAGCTTCCAAGGTTATAAAAAAGCCTAATACTTGTTAGCCTCCCTGGATAAGAAGTTAACGGAATAAGTTTTTCACAACAGATGTATTTTGTTTGACATAACATTTGTTTCCTTTCAAAGCCACTCTGAATAACATTTCCAGTTGCACATTTCCAAAGGCATGACTCACTACATGGGATGGAATATGTCTATGGTAAATGCATTCTACAGCCACACTGGGCATTCTTGACTCCTTTGGAAGCCTCCCAGTAGAGAAACAGACCCTTTAGGACACAGTCTTACCTGGTTTAAACCTTTCCTTTAAGATGATGTAAATTAGAGCCTGGAACTGTCTTTTTCCCCTTATCACCAAAAAGTAGTGTAGGGTGACTAAGGATCAACCTAATTTCACCCAAATATTCTTGTCCACGGGGACAGTTGCTGTAGTATATTGTGGTAAAGGGTTCACATCTCCAGATACTATATGCAAGTGAGAGAAAGGTTTATGCATTGGAGTGAAGTCACAGAAGAATAATAAAATGCTCCAAAGATACAAAGGGCTAGAAGAAGTTAGAAAGAAGCAAGAAGGGTTAGAAAGTATGAAAATGCCTAAATGTACACAAATGCAAAGTGCAGGATGAATATGTTATAAGCTTAATGATCACTTCAAATGCGAATACAAACTGAGGGGCAATAAAAATTAAGACTTTCCAGGGAAAGAAAACAGAGGACAGGCTGTGATAACAGGGGAAACAATTTTCTTATCAGATGATCTGTTTAGTCTGGGGACCAGTTTTCAGGAGAAGCAGTAGCCCCAGAATTTGAGTAATTGCATACCAGAGCTTGGAAATGCACAATAGAGATTTTTCCTGTCTGAGAAGGGAATGAAAAGAGGATCTACTGATCTCATCCAGCCCTCACTTCATTCAGCAGGAATCTTTTCCACTGACCAAAGCAGGATTTGGATCAGACCCTTTTTTACCTACCATGTTGATGTCTGTCTGAAAAGACTTAGGAAAAGACATGAACTAGAGCCCAAGTATGACACTAAGAATGGCTTTTTTGGGCTGCTGTAAGGAAAAAGGCAAGTCCCAGAAAATTATGAAGCAGGCAGCTGGCAAATCAGAAGGACTGTTTTACAGCTGCAAGCTGAGTCAATCACTAAAATGTCTTTACGGAATTAAATGACATTAAGCTTGGTGTCAGTAATTCCCTTAAAACTGTGAGCAAACACTTCTCAAACAGCAGATCTAAGGGCAGCGTCATCACTTGGCAACTTTTACTTTTGCCACAGCGGGGCTTTGCTCTCCAGCTTACTCTGTTTTTACACATAATATTTGAAAGACGTTTTGCTATGGTTAACAAAACATAGCTACATTTTATATCTGATTCAAAAGAAACCAATAATAATAGAAGCGGGGTAACATTTTTGTATATGCCTGAGTGATTCCCTTTGCCTGTTTTGAACCTACCTAACGGCAAACCTCACTTCATTCTACACTGCTCTAATTAATTTGACAGGACTGGAAACTTGCTCTTCCTGTTCACACTTATTATTCATCTCTTCAGAATGCCCTGTAGGGAGTATGAAGCACAATAAAGCAGTATTTACCAAATCCCTCAATGCTAAATACACCTTTCAAGCTGACTCTGCACAATGCCAGCAGTGAGAAGATCTGACTAAAGGGCAGCCAAAGAAAAACAACATTTTCCAGAGCATCGTCTCTTTACACATGGCTAGCAGGTCTTAGGCAAGGAAACTACGTCTTTTTACCCCACTTCAAATTCTGTAGTAGGCTCTGGGGATCCCAGCTTAGTCCTACTGTATCTGAAAGCTTTGCTGTAGCCAAAGCAAATGACAGAGTGATCATACTCAATGAGCTCTGATGTTAGTTCACAAGAGCCACTGAGTAATTTCATACAGGCGTATCTTTTAACCTTTCATCACCCAAATTAGAAACATCATAACACAACATAAAACACATCTGCAAAATCCATCGGAGACAGGAACTCAGAAAAATGCAAGTAGAAATAAGCGTTTTGAGATTTAGGTGTTTTGAGAAAACACTGACATTGAATGTTAGATTTCCTTTTTTAAAATTCTCAGTGCAGAAAGGGACCTTTTACAAACACACAAGGTGATCAAGGAATTTAAAAAGTGAAACATGCTTATTTGCACACACTGGGGAAGTAACTCAGACATTTCATATTTTAAAAGTGAAAGATCAATGAAAGAGATTTTCAGCAGCAAGGTACCAATTGGGTCCTCGAATCTAATCATGAGCTCCCTTTGCACCTTTATGCCTCCGTAAATCTCACTTTACATGAAGCTAAAGGTTAAGTTTTCAAAGTACCTGAGAAAATTTCTACATGGCATAGGGCAGCACCATGCACAAATGCCCACATCAGCCCTAAATGAACTAACTCAAGTACCAAATGGGACAGAATCACTGTAGCAGAGCAGTTTTTCCAGCTTTCTGCTCTTAACCTCCAAATAGTTCTTCATGTAGCATCCACCAGAGTTAGATGCCACAGTGTGCAAGTCACTGTTTTTAATGAGGACTCACTTTCAAAGAGGTGTTGGGAAGCACATGGGCATTCAATGGGATTTTTTCAAGTACATGTTAAAATGGAAACTAAAGTAACTACATTTAGATGCTTCTGAAAATTAAACACTTTAAACTCCTGAAAAATATCAGCTAACTAATTTTTCAGATGCTTCTGAAAAATTTAGGTAGAGTAATTTTTCCTAGTTCCTGAACCATCTTATTTATATTTCATGGAAAAGCATGGACACAATCACACACAGGCTTCCTTATTCCCTTTAGTCTTTGCTTTTCTTCATTTATCCACTTGCTCACCTGTGGAACATTAAAACACTATTCCTTGCACAGTCATGGAGCTCTTACACTGCTGTTACACTGTTCATCTTTAGGCAAAGCCTAATGAAGACAAACAGGAGACTCCCATCAGTTCAGCTTGGTTTTGGATCAGATCCTAACAGAGAGGAGTTGGGCTCGTTGAACTGTACATAGAGTAACAGCTCAACTCCTTCAGGCGTAACTGCTCTCTGAATTGTTGTAGAGGAAAACCCACTCTAAACAGATTGAATCTGGAAAAAAACCTTGGATAATTGGGAGTAGAATGGGTCCATTGACTTCAAGAGGAGATGCTGCATGAATAAAAGGTGGGCTGGCATTGGCTTTTGCTGTGTTACATGTGAAAGATGGTTCTTAAAACTAATTAATCCTTGAAAAGATCAGCTGACCCATCTCATTGTTAGCAATACATTTTTAATTATTCATTTTAGTCAAGCATCATTTGAACACAAGTCAATTTGCAATTTCATTAGAGTACAGAAAAGGCCTGGGGTCTATTCCCAGCAAAAAGGAAAAAATCTCTGGCAAAATTTCATAAAAGATGTTAATCCTCTAATTAATTTTATGTATCAAGCAAAAATTAATGTGTCCTGATATTTAAGCAGAAGTCATCTTGCCAAGAAATGCATTTTGTCATACCTTCCCCTCCAGGAAAACCTCTTTACAAGCTTTGTGGCAAAACACCCTGGCAACTAATGACTAGCTTTGAAGCAACATTCACAGACCATTTGCTTTGATGACATTTGGAGCTTTTTTTCTCCCCCCCCCCTCACTACTCATTCCAAAGTCTATTGTAAGTGTAGAGCTCTCACAGCACTGCTTTTGAAAACTAATCAATAAAGTAAGATTTGTCAGGTTGCATCTGAGGAGTATCACATCTTTTAACTCCCTTCTTGGCTGAGCTGCTGTACACATTTTTAAACTAAACCTTACAAACAGATTTGAGTATGTTATACGTACTATATTCACAGGCACACAAGTGTGACGCCTTTCTTTTTCTGTCTTATATTAACTCAAAAGCTTAAAACTTCTGCCAGTTAACCTTCCGTAAAACTGACATTATATGGTCATCATACATAATCAAGTGATGGATTGCATGCCAAGAGGACACAAAGAGCAAATGTTTACACATGTTATAACTATGACAATTACAGTATTGCAAAAATGGAAAAAAAAATACTTCACTCCATGCTAAAGAACTCCAAAGAAAACATATCCATGTTAGTAAATACTGAAACGAATTTTGAATACCTCACTAGCATCAGCATAAATCCTAGAGTGAGGCAATCTGTACTCACAGAAATGAATCGAGATCAAAACTTGGGCCACGGAGTTATTCTAACTTCTGACTTTTCTTAATCAATGCTAAAATCTTTATGTCTGATTCCTCATTTCAATGGCTTTGTGTTCTGTGTCTCAACCGTACCTCATCTAATTTAATAAGATGCAAGCTAAGGAAGTACTTAAGTTACTTATCAAGGGTTTCAGATGACACATTATTATTGTACTCAAAAGTCAATATTTGCTAATCATGTTAGTAGAGGAACTGATCCAGGGCTACAATTCTTGAATTGCTAAGGCATTTAAGATTAATTAAACCTGTCTTCTCCTCACTCGACATATACACACATAGCACAACACCCCCAACCCCCACCCCTACCTCTCTTCTGAAATGGACAAGTCAGCGTCTCCGTAAGGAAAACCTGTCTAGTCCGCAGCTATAGGATGAAAACTTCTTAATTTTCTCAGCTTTCTACCTCCACTGTTGGGATGGTCATTCAGAGCCTGACCTCAGGTACCAGGGCAGGTCATGTTCAGCACGTTGGGGTTGTGCCCTTTCTCTTTGACACCAGTACAACATCAAACCAGCCCCTTGTATCCTTTGTGATCTTTGTGATCTTTGCACAAGATTGTGGTTGAAATCAGGGGAGAGCTGCATGCTGAGCAAAAGCAGAGCCAATCTGGCAGTGTGACACAGGTTGAAAAAGCCTGATTGCTCATCTTGTTTCAGCTTGGATTGTTCATCCAAGAGTCTCACACGTTAAAGGTATTGAAGTGCTGAGCAGGTCTTATTCCACATAGTGGCAGAACAGCAGTGAGTTTACATCTTTCTATCTATCCTAATTTTTATTTCATCACACATAATGGGAACAGTTAAAAACTGATCTATGTCTTTCTTTCTCTCTTTCAAAGCTGTTGTTGAATTTGGTGTGTACAACATGAAAAGATTTAGTGTATTTCCTAGGGCTAAGTGCAGTGTAAGCAAGTAATGTGCAAGCTTCCACATGCAGACTTGCCAGTGCATGGTCAGGCTGGATTTGCAAACCTTCTGCTACAACAGCCTCAGTCTCCTCTGAGTGTACCATCAGCTGCTCAGAGCCCATGTCAGTGTCTGGACATGTGCATTTGATTAGCAGCGTGGTGACTTCCTGAGAGGATCATATGTTTATTCAGAACCTGGCTTAGGAGGAGGTACAGATCTGCCTTGAAGCCGGAGTCTCTTAGTGGATGAAATGTGGCTTACCTGCTACCCAGAATATATTACTGTGGTTTGTGTATTATTGTGGTGTTCTCTTGCTTGACTTTAAGCAATTATTATGCTGGTCTAAACAGAGCGGATTAAATGTTTGTATGAGAATAATAGAGCAGAGTGGAGATTTGCAATCAGACACACTAGGAGAGATTCTGATCTACATAAAACTTATGCAAACCAGGAGGATGGGTATATCTATATCAGATTAACCCAGCTTTACACTCATAAATGGGATAGTAGTGGTGGAAGCCACAGGTATGATTCAACAGAGTCACTTGTAAAATAGGTGTTTTGCAAAGACTTATAAAGGGGGAAGTGTTCACTGTTATCAGGAGATTGAACAGATGTTGTGTATTAAATCATACAGTGACTGCATGGGGTTTGATAAAGACGTAGGGCATTGACATGCACATTAAAAAAAAGTAACTGTTTTGAGTTCTGTGGTATCCAGCCTACCTTTCAGATCAGCACATTATTAAGTATAATACTCATGTGGACATTTTGCAAATCAAAACGACGCATTCTGTTTAATATTCCAACTAGTGTTAAACTATTAATCTAAATGTGCTAATAGTGGCTGTCATGTAAGTTGAGCATCTGAAAGCCTCTCAGCAGTAATGCCCTATCCTCAAGTAATTTCTTTTTCATATTAATTCAGAAAAAATATAAGATAATTTACTCTTTAAAGTAGTCCCCCCTCCCCCCTTTTTAAATTAAACATTATTTTATGCATGTCTTTTAATGTACTAATTTATTAATTTAGCCCTGCCACACACAGGTTGAGTTACAGTTTTCTTTTCTTTATTTATTTGTCTTTAGATCAATTGTGGTGCTATTTTTTAGCGTGCTTTTGACAAAAGATCTCAGCTTTTTCTATGCGTGCGTATCTGTTTGCCTCGGTAAATTGTTAGCGAATATCACACTTACCTTTACTGGTCTATGCAAACTCAATTTGATAATAGCTTCTCTTCCAGTGGAGCACATATCTGTGTCACAAATGTCATCTTTGAAACTGGCACTAATTGGCATTCATGTTGGAATTCTCAATGGAATGGCCACAGACACAAGGTGAAAATTTGGCTCTGATGAAGGCAACAGGAGTTTTGTCATTGACTTTAATAGGGTCAGGACTTCTTCCAGAGACTGAGCTGCCTCTCATACAGATGTTCAGACTGAGATGGGAGATTCAAATCCTCTGTGTTTGCTCATGACTAACAAAATGTCACTTTCTGCTAACCTTTGTCCTCCCTCTGCCAGGATCTAGTCCTTTTTTTTTAAAGGAGAGAGTGAATAAGATAAGACCTCCAGCTTCCTCTTACATAGTCTTCCTCAAATTCCAATCCCCTTCCCTCTCTTTATACTTGATCTAATATCTCTCCAGCCTCAGTGCAAGTTCTCTGTCTTCTGTTATCTCTTGATTCTTCAGTTCTTGTGTATTTTTAACCACTCTGTTTTCTTAGCAACTCTACCTTCAAGGATGCTCTTGCTCTTGAAAAAATGAAATTCCTTTAATTCAGTCTATCTTTCTAACAACCCACTGATTTCCTCGTGTCTGCCTCCATTTTCTCAGAAGCTGTTGTTTCTTGCCATTACTAAGAAGCTTCTCAGTCTCAGGTAAGAGAATCTACACTTCTCCAGGTTCTGTACTTGCCTTCATCTGAAGGCAATCTTTGTCCTTTTCTTTACTGACCTTTCCCTCCCAACACTTGGCTTCTGTAATCTGCTCTCATTTCAGTTGGCTTTGGATCTGCACCTTCACTGACAGCTCCTTTATTTGTTTGTGTCTCTCTTTGCCACTTGCTCTCCCCATTGCCTCACAGAGGTGTCCATGTCAGAATCCTTGAGGCACTTGCCTTTTTATGACAGGTATCCTCCTCTGCATATCTGCACTTTCACAGTCATTTGCTTCTGTACAGCCTGCTGTCACTTGCATAATGGCTTGACTTCCTAATGCTAATTATTTACCACTTCTTCTTGATTTTCAGATCCTCATCTCCTCTATCAGTCCTGTTACACCTGTTGTTTCCCGAGTTGTCTCCTAGACCATCTTTTCTCTTATCTTGCTGCCCCTTCTGCCATTGATTGTCTTCTCTATCGCAGTGGCAATCATTATTTTTTTTCATCAACACAAGCTAAAAATGTTATGATCATCTCTGTTATTGGTGGATAATGTCAGCAAGATCTCCCCACTTCCGCTCTTTCCATCTAAAATACTGCTTGCCAATACTGCCTTGTCTCCACCAACCATCATCTTCCTTGATTTTCTACTGCCTGCTGTAAGAAATGCAAGCCATTAAAAAACTCTGTGAAATCTACTGCTTGAGGTCCTACTGCCATTTATCTTCCACTCAATTTACCCTACTGCTTCTCCCATTCTTCTCTTTTACAGGCTTCCTCTGTCCCCTTTTACCTTTCTGTGTTTTCTTCTGCATTGCTCCATAGAGAAGGAAGCATTTTTTTGTTGTCATCCCTGTGCAATTTTTTTCTTTTGCTTCCTGAAATCTTTCATTAGAACTCATCTCTCAGCTTTGAACTGTGCCTTTCAGTCAAGCAGAGGCTTTAATGCACTGGAAGACAAAATCTGTGATACTGGCCAGAGGCCTGTTACTGTAATGTCTCCTCATGGCCAGGCACAGCCCCAGTGAAGTCACTGCTCCCCACGTCACCTGGAGATGGTAGAGCACAGATTGGTACTCATGCTTGAAATGCATGAGCTACATGTTCAGTACTACCTCAGTGTGCTACAATACTGTTAATACTGTGTTCTTAACTGCTGTTAAGAACATAGAATAGTCACTACACTGAGAAATGAAATAACTGCATTTCTCATGTAGTGAAAAAAAAAAAAAAAGCAATTGGTGAATGCCTTGAAGCCTAGAGCAAACCTGAAAGCTGCAAATTCTACAACTGCTCTTATCCTGCACTGAAACACACTAGCTAGTCATTTGAAAGTTTTCCATTAAAAGTTAGGACTTCTTGGTACACCCAATTACTTGTTGGGACTTGGAAAGCATTGCTACACAGAATTTTTACTGGGTGAGTTTTTATGACTAAGGCTATGTAGGAGTTAGCATGAGGTTATCTTGGTTTTACAGAGCAGGGCGATTTTTTTGCACAGGTTTTTATTTTATTCTGCAAAGTTTCCCCCGCCAACCTAAAAGGAGTGCTGGAGGAGTGCAGCAATTGAACTCCTTATGACAGAAATAACAAAATACTGCAGTGTGTGGACCATTAAGTGAAATATCAGAAATATTCTCTCTGATACAGGAAGAGAATCATGCCACATAATATGATGCAAAATATTTAATTCTTTAGGGTCATTAACTAGAGCCTCTGTAGGCCTTGACTCAAGAGTCCAGATGTACTGTGGACAAGTGAGTAATTTTCCAGCTCATACAGGGCTACCCTTGATATTATGAACTTCAGACCAATATATTCTGTGTTCTGCAAATTACTCTCTTTTTGTGTCAGGACCATGATACAGTTTGGACAAAGTCTAGAGCTGAAGGTTTTGAGTGGTGAGTTCCAGAAAAATGAATGGAAGAATTCAGTCTCCAGATCCACGTGTCACAACCTTTATGATAATTAAAACTCCTCCAGTACAGGAAATACAGAGCCACTGCATGACCTCTGTATTCCACCTTCCTTGTCGTGCAATCCATATATTATGCTGAACCATTTTTATTTACAGTGTGATAGGAAAGGTTTTCCTTTGGGAATACTTCAGTTCTCAGCCAGCTTTGACCTCTGACTCAGAGATCAGTGCTTCCCCACAATCTAGAAAATCTGAAGGTGACCACCATCCCTTCACTGTGGCCCTGTGGCACAAAATCTTGTCTTCTCCTCTCCCACACTTGTCTGTGTGCTGACAGCAGGACCAGCTGGCTGTCCCTTGGCAGTCAGGCCTAGGCCTGCCCTCTCCATCACAAAATTGATTTGAATACATTTGCATGATTTACATTATTCTGTTCAAGTGCCCAGGATTAGCTCAGTTGGTCAGAGCACCGTGTTAATAATGCCAAGGTTGTGGGTTTGATCCCTGAATGGGCCATTCATTTAAGAGTAGGACTTGATGATCCTTGTGGGTCTCTTTAAACTCAGAATATTCAGTGATTCTGTGAAGGTAATTACTGCAAATTCCTGGCCTCTGAGCCAGTCAGGGCCAAGCAAGCCTCATGACCCCTTCAGCACAGCACTGGATGGCCATGCAGTACTGTGCTTACCTAGGAATACTGAAAATCTGGGTTACCAGAAAGTCTGGGTCAGTCTGCTTACCTGAAAATCTGGGTTAGCAAGTGCTGTGTGAGTTATCCAGCTGCAAGTAAATTTTCCCAGGCATTTGGAATACACCTTAGAAAAAGGAACTTAAAAAGGCATCTCTGTTACCAAGTGGACCATTGTAAACAACTATCTTGGCCAGCAAAAGGTGAAGCACATCTGTGGAGCTGGAGTAAGAAACCACAAGTTTACCACTGAGCTCAAAAAAAAGTTTGCACGTTTCTGTAGTAAAAGGACATTTTATGTATCAGAGGTCGACCTTCTGTGCACAAATCTGGTTGTGTAAATTGTCCCCAGCTCCACAGAGGAGCTGTGACAATTTACACCAGCTGAGGTGCTGCTCAGCATTTTTGGTTATGGACCTTATTTACTCATGGCTAGTTAGAGTTCCTGTGGAGCTGTTAACAGCACTGTGTGCGTGTAAATCTTGCTTTAGATGACTTTGGAGTAGTTAGGAGACAGCCTGCCTGTCTATAAAGTAGAAGCATCCTCAAGCATATACCTGGCATAAGGTTATAATAGAATGGTGCCCCAGCAATATGAAATATAGCTATTATTACCTAAGTGAAGACCTACAAATAATGTCCACTAAAAAGTTGCCACACAGGATAATTAGATGGCAAAAAAATCCCCTTTTGTTTTGGCATAGTCTATTTCATTTGTGTCTGTGTTTTTAAGCAGTTTCATCCCAGAACACACCTAGCTCCTCATCCACCTTGGGGTGTTGTGCTAACTTACCTACATTTTCTTCTAGAAATTGTTCAGTCAGGGAATGGCATCAGTCATTTTATTGAATTAAGTTTGCTAAACAGTCAAACAGCAGCCTAAGGTGGGCAAGGCCTGAGGTACTGACAGGAGCAGCAGTTATTACTCTTTGCAGTAAAACAAGGTCAGTGTAAATGAGAATTTAGTTGTCTGGCTAGCCATTTCCTGTGTATTCACACAGGTAATTCACATATCCCTGAGGTGGGATGCAGCTATGCTGCCGAAGTAAGGTGACATTTTCATGTTTCAGCAAGGCCCTGAAACACAGACATTTCAGAACATGTTCCTCTCCCTGTCTCTTGGTTTGGAAAGACAGGTGTTTGCTAAGGAAGGCAGGAGCCTCCCCTGAAAAGGAAAAAAAAAAATGTAGACCCCCTCCCTCTGAATTGTTATAAATTTGAAATTAAGGGGGGGCTCTCAGAAAATATGGGAGCGGAAATAACAGTTCTTTATTAGGGAAGAAAATAAAAATATAAAATAAACAATGCAGTGAACCAAAACAACACTGACAGAGTCAGAATACAACCTGATACCCTGTTAGTCAGGGTGTTGTCTGCAGTCCAGTTGGGAATTGTGGCTGCAGTCCTCCTGGAGTGTCAGGTGTGATTCTGTTGGAGCAGTGATCCTGTAGAAAAGGGTGTAGTCTTCCTGCAGTGGAAGAGGCAGCTGTTCCTCTGGGAAATCCAGTGCAGGAAAAGCCATGCCGGTGTGCCAGAAACTCAAGATTATATCCAGGTAGGAATGCTTGGCTCTTCCCTCTGGGTGGAGCATCTCACAATGGGATGTTCTAGTTCTTATCAGTCATGCAGTTTCACTCAATAGCCCATTATCAGCAGATGCCTCCCCTGAGAGAGGATTGGTTGTGGAAGAGATAAAGAAAACTGCCCACTTAACAGAAGACAACTGCCATACAGATGGCAAATGGAATACATCTTGCTTTTCAATCTGGGACACCCTGTAACACTGTGAGTGGTACCAGCAGAAAACCAAGGTAACAGTGAGCAAGGCAACCATTACTTTGTAAACCTCCCTGAGGTCAGCATGCACAAAGCCAGCAGTGAGTAGGAGGAAGGAAAAGCCCAGGCTTGCAAATCCTTATCAGCTGTCCACTTCTCGGGGGAAGCTAGTCCTGCAGAGCACATGATATTTCAATGTGTTTTCCTGATGTTGTGTGTGAATTGCAAGGGATATAAAACATCTATTTCTAGGTAACACTAAGGGGAAAAAGTAGGTCCCCTGAAAAAATATTTCTGTAGAATTTTTTAGCTGTAATGATACTAAATTGCAACAAAACTTCTCAAGACTGTTCTTGCAAGTCATTTATGCCATAAAACATAAAATTACAGTAAGTCTCCATTAGTACTGTGGCTACTATTGTAATCAGTTTTGAAGAATGTGCTCTATCAGTGGAAATATTTTGATTTAAGTTTCTGCTGAGGAGCAGTCTAAAACATATACTTTAAATTACACTTTAAAATAAGTCCCATGGTACCTCGCTACAATGTATATGGTACACTGGCTTGGTGTAATAAATTCTTGTCCAAAGTTGTCATTAAGTTGCAGTAAATATTGAAGCTACCTTCATTTTAAAATAATTTACTTCTTGATTTTAGCTGATAGGTATTCTGGTATAGAAAATTAATAAAAATATGTGCACATATATAAAACAGGGCAGGACTGGTGCTTTCAGTTACTATCAAGCATCCTGGCTTCTATCAGCATTATGGCACCTGACTGACAACAACATGGAGAAAACAGTCATACAGAGGACTTCTCAGGCTGAGAATGAAAGGAATGAAAGTCCCAGGCCCTCTCCCATCTCCTGTCATTTCTAGCACCAAATTAATTATTAATTGAAAAACTTCCTGTGAATAACAAAAAAAATCAGATCTGAAGGGTAGAAGCAACCATTTCTCATATGTGGTCAGGCCATCATGGGCACAACACTATCATGAAATGAAAAGGACAGAGAAATTCCACTGAGTAGACTGGGTGAGAAAAAAGTCAGCTCTTTAGAGTCTAAAAAATAACAGTATTTTTCAGAAATTTGATGAAACTGAGTGAGATGATGGAGGAGAAAGTCTCAAAAAGTCCTTGAATCTGCTGAAGAAGTCATGTAGGCAATCATTCTTACTAGAGAATCCATGGTAGATTTTCATGATGTGGGACCCAACCAGAAAAGGTTCAGTTGGAACTTACATCTTTTAGAAACTCTATTAATTAGTCTGTAGGAAATCAGGCTCGATTGCTTTTAATGCTCACAAAACTCCTTGTGTTTTTTCTGGAACACAGGCAAATTGCTGAGATGACAAATATATGTCTTCCAAGAATCTCTCTCTCCCTTTCATGAATGTCTGAATATTTTCATTCCCCAAATGTATACTTGTTTGACAGTTTTATACCTAACAGATGTTTTATGTAGATTTGTTGGTGCCTCAGACTTTTCAAGAACGTGAAAAAAGGGTCTGTCTTTACCTGGACTACGCCAAGTGACATTATCTTAAACCACTGTCAAATTTCTTTCCATTCACCTCCATAAGTCTTTCCACAGGCTGTCTTCCAAGTTTTCTTCATATCTCTCTGGTTATCTATTATAGAACTGCCATTTGGTCATTCCCTTTTAAATGTGTTACATTATCAAGATTTGACACTGGTGGAGTGTACTCAAAGTTTGCTTTGATTTCTACAAATTTTTCATCTGTGATGTGGAGCCTTAAAAAAATTTCAGGTTTGCAGATTTCTATGTAGCATATATGAACTTGTTGTTCTGACTCCACACACATCCTTTAGAAGCAGTCCAACTGCTCCTCCCCTCCACATCCAGAGTTTACAGACTGCACAGTTTTAGCACATCAAACTTGGAATCCTGAAATGTTAGGAGTGCATGACTTACGAAGTAGAAAATATCTGAGGTACAGATCTAACTAAAAATAAATGTAGTTTTGAAATAGTAGATTGCTCCAGTCTTCTACAAAGGAGCAGGAGTCGGGTTGTTGTAGAAGCCTTAATAGGACAAGATTCCTAGTTAGAGCTACACAGCACATCACATCAGACATTTCGGCATTGCAGTTACAAAAGGGAAAGAGAAGAAAAGAGCCCCAAGGAGTTTTAAAAAAGTCCATATGAGATATGGATAGCAGGCTTCTGTGAAGAGCCTCTGTTGCTCTAGAGAGAAAATTTTACAGAAAATAGGTCTGTGAGATTTCACTCCCAGCCCATAAACAAGCACAGTTTTCTTCTCCTTTCTTACTATTGGTTGGGAAGCTGGTATTACAAAAAAAGGATAACATCTTGAAATCTTTTGCTATTATATGTTGGATATTGAGGTCTTTGTTGGTTTGACTGTCAGTTCTGACATGTGGTGTACATTGAAGTCACAGGTACAAGTGAGCATGCTGCAATTTCAGCAAGATGGAAAATAGAGTAAAATTCAGGGTCATTTATTCATTGCTAACACCTATTCAAGTTCAATAAAGAAATAGCTATTGCAGTTAATGTTGTCTTCTTTTACAGCATTAGAGTTTACAAAAACATCTATCCCCATTGTCCCTATCCAGGTTAAAGTATAGCCTAAAAGAAGCAACTAAAAAGTCAGGAATTCAAATGTGTGAATTTCTAAGCATTTTTCAGGATTTTGCTGTAGAACATGAGAGAGAAATTTTTCTAAAAATGATCCTTTGCAAGTCATTATTGGTGAAGGAAGTTGTACTGGTTTTAGCTGGGGCAGTTAATCTTCTTCACAGTGGCTGATTTTGGATTTGTGCTAAGCACACGGCTGATAATACAGAGATGTTTTTGTTTTTATGCTGAGCAGGGCTTGCCCAGAGCCAAGGCCTTTTCTTCTTCGTGTACTGCCATGCTGGCAGGGAAGTCAGGGAGCATGAGGAGAGACAGCCAAGACAGGTGACCCCAGCTGACCAAAGGGATATTCCAGAAAATACTGACATCATGCTCAGTGTATAAAGCTGGGGAAAGAAGGAGGAAGTGGTGGAGCATTTGCAGTGATAACACTGGTCTTCACAAGTCACTGCTGTCCTGGAGATGGCTGAATACCTGCCTGCCCGTGGGAAATAGTGAATTCATTCCTTGTTTTGCTTTGCTTTCCCTATTAAACTGTCTTTATCTCAACCCAGGAGTTTTCCAGCTTTTACTTTGTGATTCTCTCCCTAACCCTGCTGGTGGGGCAGTGAGGAAGTGGCTGTCTGGGGCCTGGCTGCTGGCTGGGGTGAAACCATGACAGAAGTGTTAACACTTCATTTACTGTTTCTGAACTCTTACTCATGGCTTGGAGAACACATTTTTCTATCCCTCATTATGTCCATTTTTTTTGCTGTCACAGTTCAGGTTTCTGAAGGCCTCTAACACCCAAAGGTGCAGTAGATACAGTGAATATCTACTGGGATATTCAAAACCAACTGTTCATCGAGCTCTTTATCATTCCACTCTGAACCACCAATGTGACTCCCCATGAGTAACTTCCCAAGGTGCTTAAATATCCTTTGACACTTGGCCTTAGAGCTACAAAACATGCCTGATGTACACTCAGCTTGAGGCATGTAAGCAATCCCTCCTGCTCAGACAAAAGAAAGAATAATACCCCAAATCTAACTTGCCATGATCAGTTAGAATATTTTATTTGGATCTCTTCTGTTAGTGGAGTGTGGCAGTGTATGCAAAACTTCATTTCCATGTCTACACAGATCCTAATTTCCCAGGGTTAAAACTTAAATCAAGTTTTTCCTTTGTGGAGTACAAGCTGCAAAGAGCAGACAACCTTTATTTAAATAGAAATCTATAAATCCTTTACTCTTCACCTCTTTTAACCAAACTGTTTGAGGTGAAAGCTGTTAACTGTGGTCTTTAGAAGGCATGTGTAAATGCAACCTTTTCCCCAAAAAACTTTGAAAATATGCATAATCAATAATATTTTTGATAAATGCTAGTGCTAAAGACAAGAACTACTTGTAATAATGAAATGCATGGGCTTGATTCTTTATTCAACTGAGTCACCCCCTTACCTCCACTGCTTTGAGGAATTCACTGCAAGAGCAGGATCAGGCCCTTAATGGTGTGTCAGTTCCATACTGACATTATATCCAGACAACTGTCACTGAAATTTATATTTAGTTCCATAAGAACAGTACATTAGATATCCTTAAATGCTTTATGAGGCAGGACTTTTCTGACTATTCTTACAAAACTACCAGTACATGTGGAAACCAGAGCTGTGAACAAACACTGCAGTTATGATTTACAGCACAATTGCCAGTCTTCCCAGCTTCATCTCTGATGGCTACTTACTCAGGCTGTCATTTTTAGCTCCACAGATTATATCTGCCTTGGCCTCTTCCACAAACACTGGATTCACTGGAGTGTGTTGCAGACAATACAGCTCTCAAACAATGAAGCATTTGTGTTCATTTTCTTCTATTTTATCTTAGGAATTCTACTATTTAGGTCACTATCTGTTGCTTCCAGCTATTCTTTCCTGAAAAATTGTAGCTCTTTTTAGGCTTAAGAAGATAAAATCAATGAATTCATCTATGTTATTCCTCTGGGTATAAAGGTCTAGATGTAATAAGTGGTACACATAGTGTAAGATTACATTGCTATTCCTGAACTGCAACCCCAAGATTAATTGTGCCTTATAGGCCAAAATTTGAAGAGCTGCTGGGTGCTGGCCTCTCTGAAAATCTGATACAACTAACACAATAAACCCCCAGTATTACTAAATTTCTCAAATGTTTTAAATGTGATCCCTCCCTAGCATGAAGAGGAAGGGTGTGAATGTATGTCTGTGTAGAATTTTAGATACAGATATGGAGAATAATGGTGAATGGATCCTCTTCCTGATTGTATCTGCCTTTCCTAAAAGAAATGAAAAAATCCACTACAGGTTTTACTTGAGAAAGATAATACTTGGATTTTAGCAAGCAAAATCACTCATTGTGAAATCCATCAATATCTGTGGAATAAAAATTATACTTAGATATGGAGACATACAGGAATTCTATTTACATTACATTTAAGCTCACTGATAGCTCTACTGACATAAAAAATTGGTATGCTCTGAATGAAAAGATGAGTGCTTAAGCAAACAGTCATAAATTAATTTATAATGAAACCTGACAGTCATAATTTAATTTAGAATGTATTGAAGATTGTTGTTACTATTTGTATAGGACTTTTTTGCCTGGAGGAAGATGTGGCTTCATAATAAAATGTCAGCTATTGAAATACTAAATTTCTTAAGTGTACATATGTATTAATTAATTAAAATTATGTAGATACTTCCTAATGAAGATCTGTTGTCTGCTACAAGCATTCAAAAGACTCCACGATTGAGGCATACCAGTGGGCCACCAAGAACTCACCAGGAAGCACAAAGGATGCTGAGCACAACCTCTAAAATCTGTGGGGTGATGAGCCTGCTGCTCAACTTACTTTCTCAGTGGTGAGTGGAGGAAGCAAGTCAAGTGACAAAAAGAAGCAATTCTATTCAGTTTGTTAACTGAGAGATGGTATAGCAGGGCATTTGGGGATAGCCAGGCCGTGACCAAAAAACCTTGGCAGTTTGTCCCACCATCAAGTAAGTAAACCATGTTCCTAAGATATTGTGAATTCTATTTGGAAAGTAATGTTTAATAAAAAACAAATTACAGGCTTTTGAAGTCCAATAAATGCTAAAAATAGGTACTTATGAAAAGTAAAATAAATAACAAAGTCTCTCCATCGTGATTAATTTAAAAGCAGCAGGCAATAAATTGCATTTGCCTCGATATCAAAATTGTTATGTGTCACACTGATCAGCAGATTCCTTAAATATGTTTTAAATAAGCAGCACATAGGAAGTATTTGAGTGAGTAACAAGGGACAATAATTGGAGTTTGTGTCTTCATCGCATTGGAAAGTTTGCAAGGGGCTTTTTCCACACCCCCCATGGAAAGAGCATTCCCCCTTGTCATACACTGAACTCTTATTTTACAGCACTGATGCTGGTGATAAAGGGTGAGCCAGTATATTCTGGCCAGTATTAGGTGGGCAGCTCCAGGGTCTTTCTATTGTGGGTGCTGAGAAAATCAGCAGTTAGCTGGTTTTAAACTTTCTGAGCATGCTCAACGACACACAGTGACAGCATTCAGGCTGTGTCATTTCCACGCAGAGCTTGTGGAGCCATAATGTGGTTAGCCTGTATTATTTATCCATTATTTACCCCAATTTCAAACCTGATTGAAAGTTAGTCCTTTCACATCACAGAATGAAACCTTCCTAAAAAAAAAAAAAAAACTCAACATCTACAATAGCTCCTTCCTTTCATCTTCTAAAATCGTAATTAAGAAAATTATCCCTGAAAACAAAAATACCCTGGTTTCTTTATTGTATCTAGAATTGTATCTAGGGAAACATACTGGGGAGGGAATGATTGCTAAGCTGAACACTGTTGTAGCAAAAGCTTCTCTTTTACTTTTCTCAATAATATTTAACATTCTCGTGCATCAGTACTTTAAAAGCCACTTTTGCAACTCTTATATTTAACACTGATGGTAGTAGCCTTTTCTCATTGCCTTTTGCTTGGCATCTGGAACGTTACCTGCTTGAGGCGTTCTAGGAGAGTCTAAACTAAGAAAAGCATACCTCAGGTACACAGAGCAAAATATATTGTCTGGATAAATCAAATTTCTCCAATAGCTGCTGTATGGGATTTACACTTATTTGTCATATGGACATGCAAATCTTCTTTTAAACAGAAAACTGCCAGCAGAGGCTTGACGATACAACAAAATCTCGTTATTTCATGGTATGTTAGCTATTGAGGGTATTATTATGATGAACTTCTTTGAAAAGCTGAAAATGTTTTTCTGGGTTAATTTTCAGTCAGATCAGTGAAATAACCCAACTCATCATACACTTCACAACAGCAGCAGGGGAGGGAGCTGCAGCCATAGACTATAAGGCTTACTGGGCACCTGCATGGGCTTTGGTGGCCTTAATCAACTGCCACTGATCCCACAGTGGTTAATACAAGCAAAAAAGACCCCAGTTAAATACTTCAGGACTGCACTGCAGCTGGTTGTGTGTTGAAACAGTTTGTCCATCAAGGATTGTTAGCTTAAATGGATCAAAGGAAGCACTTTGTCACCACAATGGGTAGAGAATTGAGGCAACAAGTAATTAGGGAAATTACCAAGTGAGGGCTTCAGGTAAATCCCACATGGAATCCCCATTTCACTCCCCTTTACCAGCCTTTGTAGTAGAGTATTTTCAAAAACAGACTAGAAAAATATGAAAAAAAAAGTTTAATGATGACTTACAAATATACAATACTTACATTTTCAAGAGTTACAAAAATGGCATACTACATAACCCAAAAGCTTCCGCCAACCTTTGGAGGAACATTTCCTAGTTATTTATTTACAAAGAAAAATTACAGTCACTTTTCATAGTGTCACATGTTTACATATAAGCATTTCTCAGTTGAAAAATATCTTGCAGCTTACCCAGAGGCAGTTTTTGCAGTCTGAGCTCTACACCCATCTATCAGATTAAACATTCTAGCAGCCTGTGAAGCTGACATGACACAGCATTTTTATAATTTAACAGCTTTTGTTTGGAAATATGTACAACCCAGATGGCTAAACTGATGCATAGTTGTTGAGATTTCACCTGGTGTATTATGTATTGCTCATGATTTGGTAAAATGGCATAGGCTACCTTTTTTAATTAGCTTGGTGAAGTGCCTTTAGAAAAAGGTGTTCTAATTTCCTTAGGGTATTTCCAGTTCTTCCTGAAAGGAATTTAGAATATAACATGTCCTCTGCAGGACACTTTTTCACATAATGAAACTTCTGTAATAAATTCATCCTTCTCTATGTACAATTCTTACCCCAGGTAAGAGACAAACTGAGCACACTTTCCAAAGTCTGTTCATTTCCATTAGTTTTCTGATGTTGGATGTTTCTTAGATTGTACTTTATTTAACCCAAAATTTTAAAACTTTCTTCTACCTGAGAGCAAACACTAGTATTTCTTAGTCTGTGTGTACTTGAGAGTCTTCTTACAGATTAGAATGCTTGCAGTAATACAGCCAAAACACATCCAGTCTGTTTTTTGACACCCTCATTATGTGTGTATACCAATACTTTCATGATTTTCAGGCCATATAATTTTAACATGTGACCTCAACAGAATCTTCATATAGCTGAATGTAGATTGGGACTACACATTTATAACTGACTGTTTTTAATTAAAATGAAGTGCCTCCAGAGTATTAGTTATGATTCAGTTCCAGGTCTTTTTATATTCAAAACCAGAAAAACCTTGCCATCAATAGCTGTGAAGAGTTCAAAAAGTGTCTTCTGGCATTACAGTATTTCCCTATCAAAAGCTTACTTCACAGACAAAATACACTCCCTTTCAAGCATCTTTAAAGAATGCCTGTGATCTGGACTTTCTTCGTGCAAGAGCTTCTTGTTTTTTTCTTTCGATCTCCTCTTGAGAACATTTTCTATTTTTTTGTTCTACCACAGACACTGTAAATAATAAAAAAAAAAAACCACCATGTATTAGGAGCTTCAGGTTTGTTCAACATGTATTTTAACTTAGCCATTTCCACTGTTTGAAGATCTATGGCAGGAGCACACTATTCTGACACACCAGGCACCCAAGTTAAAAATGGCTCATCTATCCTGTCCCCAAGGCAGGAAGGGGGCAAGATGCATGACCTTTGTAGTGCTACTGATTACTACCTCCCAATGAAAACACTGGGATGCACACATCTGCTTCAAGGAAATTTTACTTGGGTGCCCTTCAAGTGAACCTTATGACATCAGAGTCAACATAGGAGATGGCAATGGGTTAAGAAAATTAAGGCTATCAAAGTGAAAAGGGCTCTACAATTTAGTGAGTTAGGCAGAGATATGAACATGGAGATAGTACAGACACAGGGGTCAGATACAGTACAGGTGTCACACAAATAAAACAAGATAGGTTGAAAAAAGGTCAAAAGTAGCAATAAAAATTGGCAAAGGAGACAAGAACATGATAGCTAAGCATAGCAATTTATATGGTGTGTTACAGAACTATAAATTCCCATACTATAAAATCCTGACCTCACTGGAACCAACAGGAACACTCCTTGCACATATCAATAATTTTACCATTTTTAATACACCAATTTCCAATTAATGTATTTTTAATAAGTATTCAAAGTGAATAAATAGAACAAAGGCTATATTTGCTTCTCACAAAAAAGTGTCCATGAAAAATTAAATAGCAATTTTTGAAAGGACCACTTAATATCCATTTTTTGGTTAATGTCCTTTCCCTCAAAATTTAAGATGAAGAAAGCTATGGTTTATCTGTAAAGAAAATCTATGCTATCTTCTTTCATTCCTTTACCCTCTAAATATTCCACAGAATAACTAGTTATCTCTCCCCATTTTTCCCCCTTATAATCCAAAATTGCTACTTTCCATTTATATGCTTCTCTGCTGGGGAAGAAACAGATAAAATTCTCATTCTTCAATAATTCATTGTTTTGTTTCCTTTGCAACAGTGCTTCTTTATAATGGAGGTTAATACAGGACACTCTTAAAGGCATGTTTTATCAGAATGAATATTGATTAAAACTTTGCCAAGCTGTGAGATCAAGTGAAAATAAGACTGACTGGCACTTGACTGGTTCTCCATTTCCCCAGTAACACTGAGCATGGAATATTACTGATGGTCTCTTGGCAATAAAGAAGTGACTGACCTCTCCTCCGGATGAAGGGGCATCTTAGTGTTTAGACTGGTAACACAACAATATTTCACTGGCAATTTCAGCCACAGAGTGAACAACAATAGAGGCTGAGCACTGAAAAGTATCAAGTGATTTGAGGTCCCAAATTCCAGGTGCACAGTACTATAAAGGAAGTGGCATTCCATATCACCTGGTGTCTTCTTCCCCTGTCCTATCATTAACTAGGGTTTTACTGTGCAACAAAATACCAGCATTTTTAAGTAACAGTTTAAGAAAATAGTATGCTGAGTGCTGCATCAGCCTATAATTGATCCTAGGGAACCTGAGTGTCTACGGAGAGAGGGTGTGGTCTTTAGAGAAGTGGAAAGGAAATAGGTGTCCTGAACTACAGGAATTCAAGATACGCATCAAGACAATCTAATTTTTGAGAAAATAACCTCCTTAGAACATCTGCTAACACTTTAACTGAATACATGAATACTGAAGCCTGTTTTAAGCTGCAATACAGTACAAATTTCTCTGACATTCTGACTACAGTAAAGAAACAAGCAGTCTAACAGTGATACAATAAAGACAGATACCTGATGTAGTCTGTGCAAAAGACTCTGAAAGGTGCCTCTTGAAAGGTGATTTCTTATTGTCAAGCTTGCAGTGCAAAGTCACGTTCACCTGATTCTTGCTTCCTTCCAAACCCTGCAGAGTAATTCCAATGCCAGAATGATTCCCTGAATTTTCAGACCCTACACGAAGACCACCCTGAGAATTGTTAATCTTTCGGAACTTAAACTTTAAAGGCACAAGTGAAGTTTTGTTACCAGAGCTGCTACTTGGAATCTTTCCCGCATTATACGAGAAATGTGAGCTGTCGAGTGCTTTTCTACTAAAAATATTTACTGCATTAACAGGACTTACTTCAGAACCTGTCTCTCCTGCTGGCACAGAATTTGACCTGTACCATTTCCCTGAAACAGTCTTTGCAGTATCTTCAGAAGCATCTTGATGACAGTTTTTAGGCAGTGTGTATTTACACTCCAGAGAAGGACCTGAGATCGCAGCCTGAGGATTTGAGATGTTCTTACAGTTCACTGCATGACCTGTTGTGGCCAGCCCATGCACTATCTTTGATGAATTCCTGCAGGCATCATTTAGTGAGAGAGCCTCCTGTTTTGCATTTGTTTTTTGTGCCAAGAGATCAGGTAGTCCTTGTTTAGATGCTGGGAAGCTGTTATCAGCATTTGATCTGGAGTTAATACTGGCTCCTTGAATTGTTTTAATTTTTTCATTTCCTTGTTTAACATCCTGGCTCTGAGTTTGCTTTTCTATATCATCACACACCTGATATAACAATTCATCATCCTCATAGTTTGCATCCCAAAGACTATCGGATCCACAAAACATACCTAATATCTCATCAGAGAATTTTGGTTCATTCCAGTCATCAAAAGATAGAGGACATTTCTTTGGTATTTCAACTTGATTTGAGTGACCTATATTAGCTTGGTTAACCACTTTGGTTAGATCATTAGGTTTCGTGTTGGTAGAAACACTGGATGACTGACAGGAAATAATATGAGCATTATTCCCAGATTTTCCTGCTGGTTGTCTATGAGGATTAGATCTTGAAGGAAAAAGAGGATCGCTTTTAGGCTTAGTAGATTCATTTCCGTTCTTCATTTCAGATTGTACTGAAACAGGAATATGGTTCAAATCACTATTTTGGGTACTTTTCCAAACAGATTTAGTTTTATCTGGCTTAACATCACATTTACCAGGCAAGGCCTTGGTTTCTGTCTTGGTGTTTTCTGTCTTACATGGCTTTTGTAAAGACAGTGATTTTACATGTTGAGAGTTTTTACTAGAATGTTTCAAAGGTGAGTACTGCAAACTGTTAGATTTGTCTACAGTCCCCAGAGGAGTTTCTGAATTGCCACTACTTCTTTGCTTTGTTCTGTTAGCATCACTGAAATCATGCACAAATGGATTTGCAGGAATTTGTGGTGGTTCTTCAGTACTTATCAATTCAGGATGTTGGGTTATTTGCATCACAAAAGAGTCATCTGCCAAAAGATCTGTATCCCAGTCATCAAAGTCATCATGAACTACTCCAGCAAGCTTAGCAGAGGCCACCAATTGTGTCTTCAAAGAAGGAGTATTTTTTTTTGTCAGGGTGTCAGTATCAGCTTTTGGTACAGTCTGGTCCACACTGCCTACTGCAAACAGAGTATCTTTTTGATATGCCTCTGAATTACCATGCTGTGTCTCTTCAACTTTCTCAGGAAGATTCTCCTCCAAGGTACTTTTAATTTTATGAAAACTATTATTTAAAGAAATATCTGACAGTTCTTGGCTCAACTGTCCACTGCACTTCTGGGTAGAAGAGTCAAAAAGAGCATGAAGGGCTACTTCAGCCTCGAGGTCTACAGACTTTTGGCTGCTGGACTGACAGGGCTCTGCCACAGCGATGCCAGTGCTCTGTCCAACTGGTTTCAGGGACGCAGCAGGATCTGCTTCAGATCCTTCACCAAGGAGTGATTTCCGGTTCTTCACATTTATTCCGTCTTTAGAATTACTTGAAGGCTCTGAGGTGGTCTGGATGAAGTTGTGACCAAGCTTCTCCTGTTCCTGAACAGCATCTAACTCTACTAGATTTTTATCAAACTCCTTAGCCAATTTCATGAGTTCCTCTTCGGGATTTTTTATTTTAAGATCTCTGGATTAAAAAGAAAATGCAGAAAATAAAATCAGAGCTACCAAGAAAGTTTGGCCAAGTTCAGTTACATGACCCTATGAGCTGTTCATTCTCTAGTTTAACAACTACAAAGGCATGACTAAATCCCACTGCTTCCAATATGCAGTCAACATCCACCCCCTGCAAGAAGCCGTAACAAGCCCACAGTTAAAAGCATTCTACATGCTAATGTACAATCCTATGGTTCACTATACAAAGAAGACCACATAGCCCTTTTCATGAAAGCCCAGCTATGATGGGCAAGAAAACACTGTAACTTACCTTGTACAACTTAACTTCATCCTAGCTCGCCCTTTTACTACTACAGGTGTACAGGGAATAGCATCCTCACCAATCCATGTTCCTAAAAGGGAGTCTTCATTACAGGCTGCTTTTTCATCCTGAATAATTAGATTTATAATGCTTAGAAATTTGATTTCAGATAAAGACTGGATTAGACACGCATCTTGCATGAGTGAAAAGTTGCTACACTAAATAAACTGGATGAAACATGTTGAAAGCCACAGATAAGAGCAAAAACAAGTTAAGTGAGATTACTGCAACAATGTCCACTGATAGTTGCATCACTTTAATTATATCAATATAAAGCAGAAATTTCAATTAAAATAACTGAATTATACTTTTGGCATGCAAATCTAGTAGTCTACTTCAGGCTTACACAAATAAGATGTCATCTAGTTTATTTCAGTATACTACTAAGGAGCTGGCTGAGAGGCTAGCAGCAATAACAAATTAGAGACCTTAAAATGAATTACATTCTGTATGCTTACAGAAAAAAAAATCTGACTTCTTCCACTACAACTGATTTATAAAAAGTCTTTAAACAGAATTAAATGACATTTAGAAACTAAATGAAATTGTTTCAGAGCTTCCAAGTTCAGGCTTGAATTTGAATTCTGAAATGAAGGAGATACAATACTGTGATGAATTTTTAGAGGGGCAGAGCAAGGGGATGTAGGAAATTACTGTGTGTAAGCCAGCAAAAGTAATTTGAACTTTATTAACTTCTAGGGTAATTTTAAATAGGTTCTCTTATTCTTAGTATATTTAAGGTTTTTTAAAATTTATTTTTGTTTAAAAAAATAAAAACATAAGCAGCACATTACATTTATGGCAGAACTGTAATAATTTAAAAGGTATGCAATGGCATCACTTATCAATGATTTTCCAACTCTTTTAGTATAATTTCTCACAAATATGCTAAACAGTAAATATATTTTAAACAGCCCTGTCAAAAAAGTAGGCATGTTTTGCAAGCGAAATACTACAGATCTATTTTAGGAATTACATGTTTTCTTCTTGTACTTAAAATGCAACAGCACTTTGTTTTCGACTTTCTGGGCTGTGGACATCAGGTTCAAGGCAAGAGGGAAAGGGCAGAGATACTGGGGTAAAGAGGAAAATTATTTATAGTATTGAAGTAAGGTTACTATGTTTATATTATTGCAAAATATTGCTCGTCTCGGTCATGTTCTTGTAAATCAGCAGTCAATCAAGACTGTTCAAAATGCTTAAAAACAACTGCCAAATAAATCCAGTATTTGAAGAAACTCTTACCTTTTAACAGATAAGTAATTAAGGATAAATAAACAGTATTCTTAAGACCAAGGGCAGTAAACCTTGTATTCTGAAAGTAAACCTTTCTAAAATAGAGCTGCTGCAAGTTTCTTCATGTGTCCTTTTTTACAGCATCTGTGACTCACACAACTATCAGTAAATGCTATGCTGACTATTTTAATTCAATCCCATTCTATAAACTAGTTTTCTACATGCCCAACTCTTACCATGACACTACTGCAACTAAAACCAAGGCTAAGGATGAAGCACTATTCTCCTTTGATTACTGCACATGCAGAGCATTGTTTTAGAAAGTTACAATTACCTGAGGAGCAATACGATTAACGATTTCCGAAATTTCTACTGCGCATCTACTGGTAGACTGCTTGCTTTTTCCATTGCCTATGAAAACAAACAAACTTCTTAAAATTTTGAAATCTATCCAGTTTGTGAAGTGCAGTACATCTCAAATAATTCAAATAAACCTGTAAACATCGGAGATTGATTCAGTGCTGTATTGAAGAATTTATGGGTTTATAATGAAAGTAAAATCAAACAACCATTATAAGAGAAAAGAACCTTTTTCCAAGAAACTGTTTATAACTTTTGCCACACTCGCACTGCATGCCTCAAAGAGGTGTCCTGAAGTCTGGATTTTGGTATTACCTAATCTGTGTGCAACTGGTGAATGAGAATCCCAAAAGATTTCTTGCTGTGTCTCAGTGTCATTAATAGGAGAGCTGAAAGTAGGTATTCGGGATTTCCTACTCAATGATCTCTTTGGTGTCTTATGTAAACATGGCTCTGTATAAAAACAAAGAGGATCTTTATTAAAAAAAAACAAATAAAAGACAAAAATCACTTAGAACACAGGACAGGTCAAGGCAAAAGAAAACGCTTTAGGAACACCAAGAATAAAAATCAAGTTCACACTCACCAGGATTCCTTTGCTCACAACAGGAATACTGTTCATAACTAGACATTAAATACACAAATCTGCCAATTATAGCCCCACAGAGATTAGAGAAAATTACATGATACTGACACCTTTGCACCCAGGATCTGATTGTAATGATGTCAGTTCTTACACTTGAGAGAACATTGACTTAATCTTACATTAAGAGAAAAATTATGTATACCTCTATGAGAGAATATTTTGTATTCTTGCTTGCTTTGTGTCTTTCATCCAAACTCTGAGATGAACTGCTATTTTAATGGGCCTCCAAACTACTCTGGGTCATAACCTACATTTGTCTGTATTTCCTCTGCTGAGCCCTTCCAGCTAGGACCATCAAAAGCAGGAGTATAGCTATTCAAAACCTGCTTGCAGCTGCCTTTGACCAGTAAGTGAATTAAACACCCTATGTGAAACTCAGCTAGTCACCTCTGCCCTTTAGAAATGATGCTGCGGATGTGAAAGCCTACAGAAATAATTTAAAAGATGCTATCACTACGGGAGGAACATCTTAGGATGTTTTGCCCTGAAGTGCCTAGCATGGCCACAGAGGTTTTATCCTCTCCTTGGTTAGCTCTCAGTATTTGCTGTGGGAATCACAGAATAGGTCAGGTTGGAAGGGAGGTCACCTTGTCCAACCTCCCTCCTCAAGCAGGGTCATCCCAGAGCACATGCCACAGGATTGGGCCCAGATGCTTCTGGAATATCTCCAGTGAGGACAACTCCACACTCTCTCTGGGCAACCCAGTTCCAGTGCATGGTCACCGTACAGTACAGAAGTTCCTCCTCATGTTCAGGTGGAACTTCCTGTGCTCAAGTGTCTGCCTGTTTCTTGTGCTACTGCTCTGCACCACTGAGCAGAGCCTGGTCTATCCTTTTTGCACCCTCCCTGTAGATATTTATACACATTGATGATGTGCCCTCTGTTTTCTCTTTGCAACGCTAAACAGGCCCAACTCCCTCAGCCTTTCCTCGTAAAAGACATTCTCCAAACCACTAACCAACTTTGTAGCTCTCTGATGGGCCAGTTCCAGGAGCTGCATGTCTCTCTTGTCCTGAGGAGCCCAGAACAGGTTACAGTATTCCAAATGCGGCCTCACCAGGGCTGAGCAGAGGAGCAGGCACACCTGCCTTGGCCTGCTGGCAATGCGCTTCTTACCGCACGCCAGGTACCACTGGCCTGCCCGGCCCCCGGGGCACGCTGGCTCAACCTGCTCTCGACAGTAACAGCCCCTTCCTTCCCAGGGGCCGAGCCGGGCGAGCGGAGATTTACACCGCACCACCCCCTCCTCACGACTCGGCCGCGCCTCCCCCGCGGTTCGAGACAGGGCGGGCTGGGCCGGGGCCCCCAGGGGCCGCTCCCGCCGTACCTGCAGCGCGGGGCGAGCACGCCGCCTCCCCCGCGGGCAGGCCTCGGCCCGCGCCGCCTTCCACCGGCCCCTCCTCCGCGGGGAGCTCCGCCCGCCGCCGCCGCGTCAGCTGCTCCTCGCCGCCGCTGCGCCTCCTCAGGGCGGCGGGCCCGAGGGACAGCCCCCTCCGCCGGCTACCGGGCATGGCGGCCGCTGCGGCAGCACCGCGCCCGTCCCGCCACCGGCGGCGCCGCCATTTTGCCGGGCAGCTCGCCACGCCGCCGCCAATTGGCCGCCGCCGCGCCGCCTCGAGCGGCCATTGGCTCCGCGCTGCGGGGGCGGGCGGGCGGACGCGGCCCCGCCCCGCCCCGCCCCGCCCCGCCCCGCCCCGCCCCGCCCCGCCCCGCCGGCCGTGAGGCGCCGCCGGCTCCCCCTGCCCGGCAAGGCCGCTGCCGTGAGGCGGTGAAGCCCTGCTGCCCCCATAGCTGGGGGAGGGAAAAGCTCAGCCGTGGGCAGAGGGGCAGGACGTGCCCTCCTGCGGACCCTTGCCGTCGGCTTGGCCTGGGGTGCCTCGAATCTGCAAATTCTGGGATGACACCGCGGTGGCTGGGGATGTTGTTCTGCTGGAGGGCAGGAGGGCTCTGCAGAAGGATCTCAGGCAGGCTGGATTGATGGGCCAAGACCAAGAGTATGAGGTTCAACAAGGCCAAGTGTGGGGGGGTTCTACACTTTGGCCAGAACAGCCCCATTCAGTGATAGAAGATGGGGGATGAATGAGTGGCTGGAAATTGGCAAATGCAGGAAAAGGACCTGGGGGTGGTGGTCACCGGCAGCTGGACATGAGCCAGCATATGCCCAGGTGGCCAAGGAGACCTGTGGCATCCTGGCCTGCGTCAGGAGCAGTGTGGCCAGCAGGAGCAGGGATGTGATTCTCCCCCTGCACTTGGCACTGATGGAGCTGCACCTCGACTGCTGTGTCCAGTTCTGGACACCCCAATTCAGGAAGGACATGGAGGTGCTGCAGCGAGTCCAGAGCAGGGCAATGAAACTGGTGAAGAGGCGAGGAAACAATTCTTACGAGGAGCAGGTGATGGAGCTGGGAGTGTTCAGCCTGGAGAAGAGGATGCTCAGGGGTGACCTACTTACTCTCTACAGCTCCCTGAAAGGACGTTGTAGCCCAGTGGTGGTCAGTCTCTTCTCCCAGCCAACCAGCAGCAAGATGAGAGGAAATTGCGTGAAGCTGCACCAGGGGAGGTTTAGGTTGGACATCAGGAGGAACTTCTTCACAGGAAGAGTGGTTCTACATTAGAATGGGCTGCCCAGGGAGTCACAGTCCCTGTAGATGTTTAAGGAAAGTCTGGTTGTGGCACTTAGTGCTGCGGTCCAGTTGACGTGCTGGTCATAGGTTGGACTCAATGATTTCAGAGGAGTTTTCCAATCTAATTGAGTCTGTGAGTCTTTGAAACCCAGCAGACATAAATCATTTAATCCCAGTGAGGCAGTTGGTGCTGGTGAAGATAGGTTTACAGAACCTAAATTTGGTAGATAAGAAATTAACATGGAGTTCCTGTGATATTACATCATTATTTTAAGCCATATAAATGCAAACATATGTATTTGTTATGTAACAATGTGAATATTTCCTCCCTGAGCCTCTAAAATAAATATACAAACATATCTACTGAGCATATAGGGTCAGGGAGTGAACTGTGCACTTTTTTTTTTCCGTGATTTTCATTTAATTGACTGGGAGTACTTTGGGATCATTCTTAATTTGTAACATGCAAGCAGTGGGTTTCAGGGTGGATCAGGAGTAAGTTTTGAAGTCACTAAAGATTGATTCCCTGAGCCATGAAACCTTTTCTTTTCACCTGAGGCCGCAGGCTAGCAATATGTTTTTTCACTTCTCCATTCTCATGGGTGTAATTAAAACCATTAGAGCACTTTTTACCAAGGAAAAAAAAAAATAGCTACTATGTATTAAACAGAATAACTGTATCATACATGTGGCAAATTTATAACAAGCACAGAAGGTTGTGACAATTGAGTAGTTAACTTGTTTATGCCAGACCTGTAAAGTATCAAGTGGACTTTAAAATATGAAGAGCACTGGAGAAGTGAGTCAAGAATTAGCCTTCAAAATCCATCATAGATATCTGAACATTGCTACTGCCTTGTAATCATACCAGTGTGGGTAGATCTGTACATCAGCACCAAGTGTGGCAGAGCTGTGCAGGGTATTTTCCATTACCAGTTTGCAATAAAGTAATTAAAAATGGCTTTCCTGCACTCCATGCAATAGGTACTATGTAAGGTACCTGCTGCTTATTTACGGTTGGAAGAGATACTGAGAAGAAACTTTGTAGAGTAACAGCAGATACATCTTGAGGGAATGCAAAACACTGAAATTGACACACTTACTAGAAAGTACTATTAAATATTGGTGTCTCCTACCTCTTTCTAGCAGCCTCTTAGCAGCTGGGTACTGTACAGTGATCTGCCTTTGTATTTCTTTCTGTTAACAAGCATAATCTGAAATACTGTCATCAGTAATTAAAATTAAATAACATCTGTCATAATCACTGAGTGATTTTGCAGCGCCTTCTTTGATTTCTTCCTTTCTCTGAGCTCATTGTTCACTAACCCCATTCATAAAATGTGAATGTTTGCCACAGGTCTTTCACACATTTGTGAGGTTTTACTCATGCAGTAAAAGCATTTTGGGGAAAAAATAGAAGCATATTTAGCATGTGTTTCGTTCTGCATGGGCGATCTTGCTGCATTAATTTAAGCCCATGTAAAGTTGTGTTGCCAAAAGATGGCAAAACCCAAAATAATATGCATGTGCAGATAAGCTACACAGTTGCATAATGGGAAAGAAATCCCACTTTCCTAATGAATAAAAGTGTGTGTATGTCACTGCAGCTTAAGAACTCAACTCTGAGCCGATACTGTTTATTAAGTTAAGGAATGCACTGTTAGAAGCCTGTGATGTTGGAGGGTTTCTCCGTGGAGCTGTAGCCTCAAGGAAGAGGGAGTTTGCATTCCCTTGGTGTGGCATGAGCAGCTGGATCAATGGCTAATTGTGGTGAGGCTGTGTTCCAGGGACTTGCAGCAAACTCCTAGTGCTGCAGTTGGGAGTCCTACTTTCAAATCAAAAGGGATAAATAATGCAGGAGATTGAATGAATAATAAAGTTAGTTCAGTTTTTAATAGTAGTATAAACTGCCTGAGAAATTTTCACTTTATTTTATGAGACAAAATCTGAAATGAAATTAAATAAATCTGGCAGATCTGAGAAGTTTCCTAAGAATTTCCCACTGGTGTAATGAATTCATTGAAAATACGACTGAAGAAGGCTCATTTTTAAAGTCCTTTGAACACAGAACTTTTAAGTGAGGATTTTTATCTTGCACAGAGTATGTCTCATTAGTGAGTTTTTCAAAATATCTAATGTATTGCATACATATAACAAAGAAAGGGAAGTGACTATGTTATAGTTAATCTCATTCTTGTTAGGGCTGGGGAAAAGGGAAAATCAATAATAGTGATTTCAATGAAAATATCAAGATTTATGAGAGCATGGAATTTATTATAAATAATGAAATTAATTTGAAAAATACTGTTTTGTTTTTTTTTTCTAGTATGTTTTGTAAATGCTCTGTGATATTTTCAAAGTGAGCTGTCTTGTGTTTTTTTGTTTCCAAACTACCTTTTCATTTTGAAATTAATTTCTTTTTAACCACTGGAAATGAAGGAAGCAAAACACACACACACACACACACACTCATAATTTATCTCCAATGAAAACATGTGTCTATGCATTTTGATCTCCTGAGACCAGGTGAAGAAGCAAATTCTCCAAGCCTTATTTCTCTTGGTTAATCTCTTTTTAAAATGGCATGGGTACAAACTCTACAACTCAGAACAATGATATGGCACTTTAAAAGATGTTTTCTCCTAAGGAAGGAGCAGTTAAGTAAGTAGGTACCGATATGTCTGTGTGTTTCTGCAGAGGGAGGCTCAGCAAAGCTCAGGGGTTGCAGATGGGCACTGAGGGATGTAACTCAGGGATATCTTCTAGCCAGCTCTGCCCCTTCAGAGCCAGCTTGGCTGTTTCTGTGCTGCACTGCCTCACCTGGTAATGTCTGGTTTCATAGGAGATCATAGTACTTTATTGCAGCATGGATTGTCCTGGGGGAAAAAACTGTGGAGTCACTGGGTACAGCAGTGAGGGGAACTAATAAACAGAGGAGAGAATTTAGATGCTTAATGTAAGATGCATTTATAAATACATCTTTGGCCCTGTGCGCCCAAACAAAAATGAACTAAGACACATTTATAAAATTTAACTATGAAAATACAATATTTCCCACTTTTTCTCATCCCAGAAATCCTGGTTATCCACATATTATCTTAAGAAGCCTTGGAATGTTTACTAAAGTGGAGCACTGTGTGATAGCAGATTACACGAGTTAACAAGAAGAGATTTGTGTTTTGTTGCTGGTTTTGGGACCTTAGGAAAAACTGAGAGAATATCTGAAATGTTAACTTTAATGGACAATAATTCTTCCATCCACAGAGCAACACAGGCATCGTGTGTGTATTTTTGCTTTTATTAATAGCATTTTGATAGTACGGTTACAAAGCTTGTCCTTGGCTTGCCTTGAAATATCATACTGACTTCACTTATTATAGAATGCTACTTTAATTTTCCAAGGTGAAGCGCTCGCAGAGCAGAAACTGGTGAGGAAAAAAATATGGCCAAAACAGTTACATATACCTTTAATTTTAAAGTGCTGTCCAGAAAGGTTTGCAGCAATTTTTTGCTGATGCATAAATTGACCTAGACAGTAAATGATACATGACCTTAAAAATACCTGAAGTAGCCTTGCTTGGGAATTTTTAGTAGAGAGTTATTAAATGTCAGAGTAATTTACACAAGCCTAGTTTATGCTTTTGCATTCTCCTTCCCTCTCTCTCTCTGCCATGTCATCCAAGAACCATAGAAGCATTAAAAATATTTTACATATATCTCTTTCTTTTTTCCCCTCTTCTTACCATAGAGCTTCATCTTAATTTATTTATCACCCTCAGAAAATCTCATCAAATGTGGGACTAAAATGTAGCTCACAAAGACCTGATCCAGCAGAGCACTTAAGTACCTGCATAACTTCATTGCCATGACATTTTCCATTGCTCATTAACTGGAATTTAAAGAAAATTTTCCATTGCTTGGTGTCTGGGCATTTAGAGGAAATTGTCAGCCAAAATGGCTGAGCCATTTAGAAGAATTAGGTCAGGCAATGAACAGACTGCAAGTTGCAGAGGTCTGTAGGGAGCCATGGAGGTTCAGACACCTGGCAGAAAACTGAAGATAGCCATTGGGAGGGCCTTCCAGGTATTTATTGTAATGTAGACTTCATTCCATAGCTGTTGTCCAGTGATCAGAGTGAACTACATTCAGGAGAGGAGTCAGGGTTGTGCAAGACAGTGGAGACTTATGCCTTAAACCTTAGCTGGCCCAGTCAGTTTCAGTGCACTGCTGCCTGGAGACAGCTCAACAGCTTCTTCTGGAGCAGGTATGATCACCTGGGCACGTCAGTGTTGTGCTGCCTTGCACTGAGGAATGACCAGGAGGAGTCTTGAGGCAGTCATCACCCATCCACTCAGTTACTCGCTGCATCTCTCCTTGTGCCAAGGAGCTTTCAGAGTGTCTCACTGTTTTTCACTCATGCCCATACTATTATTGTTTCCTGTGGCATGGAGGATGTGCTCTCCCAGCTGAGATGCACCCTCTGCTACCTTATTGTTAGTATATGAAGAGAGGATATAAACAAGGATGAAAAACTGTTCATAGAAATTATGGCAGCAAGATTTTCTTTACTTTTGTTTTGTTTTGCTTAAATCTGTTGATCCTGCTGTATTACAGCTCCAGGCTATCAAATAGTGACAAATAGGTTTTCTGTTCTGTTCTCTTAGTTTCTGGATTATTTTTATCCCTTATAGGAAAACAAGTTAGAGAGTTCTTTAAAGAACAGGAAAGAATAGGTTTCCAGCTTGTTTGGAAAGCCTGGCAAATATTGATCTGCTATATATCCTGTTGATTATTTTTTTTTCATCAGTGACAAAAACTGAGCTGTATTTCAGACCTTGACTTGCTAAAACTCTCACATGCTACAGTGTAAATTAGTGAAGCATTTTGACAGCTACCAAACACAAAGCAGTGGATGGTCAGAGAGGAGAGCTTTTTGATCATGAATTCTGGAAAAGAAAATACACACTGCTTATTTATTTAAAGGAGGTTTAGCTTTTGTTGATACATCTGTTCCAGAATGTTTAGCCTAAATAGCTTACTAAAAAAATCAACGCTCAAACTAGTATGAAGTTCTCCAAACACAGTCATTCTCTGTGTTTCTCCAATACACTCAGCAATTTCTGGATAGACTATTTTTGTGTCAAGGATTCATAGCTCGCCATTGAAAAAACAATATCTGTTACCAAAATGCCTTTTTTGAGGCTTTCATTTTATAAATTCTATGCATTATCCTTTGAACCTGTATTCCATTAACAATAAGTCACAGTTTACATGGAAATGCTTAACAGTGAACTCTCCCTATTCCATGTGTGTGTGTGTGACTCTTATTATGCAACATAAACTGCTGCTGACTTTAATGTTGGAGTGATTAGAAGTTACTCTCTCTCAACATTAGTTCTGTAATCACTGTGTAATGATTTGAAGTCTAGGACCAGTTCCTCATGGTCCTACAGGTGCCCTAACTGCCACTATTAGATGTTTTGGTGACAAGATCAAGCTTGGACTGGAATTTTAGAGTCCTGGTTTCAGGAATGAAGCAAGAGAAAAATTTCTGTTTCTGATGCCTCACTTGTTTTCTGGTGGAAGAATTTCTTTCTCTGGAATGATTGCTTCATCAAGCACTCCTTGAGGAATGGCACCTTCCTTAAAGCAGGATTGAGTTCTGGGTCCAGTGTCCCTTCCAGCTTTATATGCCATGGCTTGGTCGTCCGAATTCATAGAGTGAGCAAACAAGTGCCCAGATAAGAATTAGACACCCTTTTGATTATTAATTTTTTCATTTATTTTCAGATGGCTTTTCCTTTTGTCGTGTTGTTCACACATAATGCCTCTGACTCTTCCTATGTCACACTACATCTTTGCAGTAATTTTCTGTGCTGTTCTGTCCCTCTGGATTTTACAGCCATGGATCAGAAAGGAAGTGCAAGCCCTAGCAGAAATAATAAATCCACTGCAGGTCTTGAAGGTACTAATTTCTGCAAAACAAAATACTGCCTCAATTTTGTTACGGGCTAGAAAGGGTGATCAAAGTGAAATACATTCATTGTGGAATTGGTTTGCAAAGCCTGCTTCTAAACCATTACACACACTTTCTAGATTTATATTCCCCCCAAAAAATGTAAATAATGCAGCTGTGTCCTGCCTGGCCTGTAACACTACACCCATGCAGCTCTTGTGCAAGGATTGTTCCCAAACCAGGCCTGTCTCATGAGATGGACAGGGAAGCTATGTTTGCTTAGAAAGGGGTCATGGATGTTATGGATCTGGATAACACGTTAAGTTTTGTGAAGGGCTGCACAATGCTCTGCTTGTGGGTAATGCAGGGGACCATCCACACGTTTGCTACACTGGATTGCTGGGAGTCGTGGTCATCTCCCAGCTGCCAAACTGCCTTGTGTTCCCAGAAGTCTGTGGCATATGTCCTGTGACTCCAACCGGAAGGTTGAGGTTGTTGGTCTTTGCTGGAGTAATATGACATTTGAAAAAATATTTTAGGAACTGTCCTATAATTGCAGGTATTTTTAATCTGTGCAATCTATCTAATTAGGTTCAAGCATGCCCCATTCCTTGTCTGATTGCCTGAGCATTTCCGCTTAACCAGTGAGGTTTATTCAATCAGGTGTCCTATAATGCTATTTCCTTCCTTGAGAGTATATGTTATCATCCCCAGCACAGACTTAAGAATCCCTCTACTTTTGTTCTTATTTTAACAACCTCTGTCTCCACAGTAAAGCCCTGTGCTTTACTTAGGAGTCACCTAGCTAAGGAGAAACCTAGGTGAGACTTTGGATCACATTAGTTTTGTTTCTAAGAACCTAGAACATTCTTAAGAGACACAGCAAGTATAGAGCAAGAACAATATAGGTAGAATCCCCATAAATTTTAATACAAGCTGGTTAAATTATGGATTCAAATAGTTAACAAGATTAGAAATAATAAGAAATTAATACAGTTGCACAGGCAGTTGACTCACTATTACTGTCATTTCCTTTTGGCTTTGGTCATGGGGATAACAAGGTAAGAAATAACTTTGTTTCCTTTTATTGATTGGCTTGATATTTGAAATAAAGACAATTTTTTTTGTCTGAAAAAGTCTTTTGTAACTTAATATTATGTTAATTAGAATGGATGCCTTTCTGAGCCTTATTTTCTTGTTCATTTGATCTAATTAGCTGATTAATTTTTAATTGCCTACTGAGAGATCTTTACCATGTTGTGATTTGTGTTTTACGTTTACATTTGGAAAACAATGGTATGCCTAAAATGACTCAAAAGTATTGTACTGAGGAATTTCTGCAAGGGATAATTGCAATTTATGATTTCTTCCTGCTTCCTAATTTTAGCGCAATCCATTTTGAGTTAGTATTCATTAATCAAAAAGGTTTGCACAGTGTGGAGTAGTAAGAAGGTGTTTCAGTTAGGGAAGCTTCATGGTAGAGGGTCTGTCGGTGGTCAAATGGAAAATAAATCTCTTGGCTGTTTATGAATTGCAGTGAACACTTCCCAACTTACAACATGTATTCTTCTTCTCCATAATAATGTTCTGAGATTCTTAGAATTAATGTATTAAGCTTAGAAATAGAAGTATAAAGTTCTAATAAGGCCAAGTGTTGATTAGAACTTATTTTCTGGTGACAGAAAATAAATCATGGTTCTTGGCAAGTTATTTTAAGTTACTCCCTAATTGTTTAAAATTTGCACCTTATTTTTAGATTGAATTAGTCTTGCTATAACTTCTAGCCCTTCGATCTTGTTCTTTCTCTGCCTGCTAGATTGAAGAGCCCTCTATTATCAATTTTTTGTTCCCTATGGGAGGCACTTGTAGCCTATGATCAAATCATTCTTTAACTTTTGCTTTGATAAGTTAATTGATTGAGTGCCTTGGGTCTCTTGTAGTAAGACATGTTTCCTAATACTATAATTGTACCCCTGGCTTCCTCATAATCTATGGAAATTTTCATAGCCTTTCTTAAAACAACACCAGGAACACAGTGAAACTACTAGTCATTTCACTGATGCAAAATAAGACAATACAACCTCCCTACTCCTATTTATTATTCTTCATACATCTGATATGTATGGTAGCTTTTTGTTATTCTAAAAATTCAATGCTCTTAGCAGTACTCTAGCAGTACTCTAAAAATTCATAGTAATCTGGTTACTTGTCATGGCCTGTGTTCCCAAAACCTTGCCTCCTCTGTGGGATCTCTTTTTTCCAGAGTTGAGTCTTCCCTCATTAAATCTGTCCCATTGTACTAATTCTTTGATCCATGGCCTTCCTGTTAGCTATACTGAAGTACATAATGTCTGGTTATGGTCACCTAATCCAACTGTCTTCTCCATTATTTTCCATTTTCTAGTCATCTCCCCATATTGTGAAAATGTTATTTTTTAAAAAAAGCAAAAAGTGGTCTAGGAGGCAAGAGTCAATTCCAATACTAGTGCCTTCTTCCCCAGTCACATAATGATGGGTTAGATGTATCTGCTGCATAGTTTATAAGTAGTTTAGGATGCTATTCTGATTCACTGTATCTCATTTTAGCCATCCAAAAATTAGTTTCTAATGATTGCTAGTTTTCTAAGCTCTTAATAGTAGAGAGATGGAGATCTTCACAGAAAGATGTGGTGGACTTATCTGAAAAACCATAAATCGCTTTTTGACAGTGTCTTTTTCTTTTCATAGAATATAATGGGAACATAGAGAAGTTAAGACAAGCTGCCAAACTTTTAGACAGCTATAATTAATGTGGATGAATCCCATCTCTTATGCTTTTTAGCTTTTCAGTCAAACTGTCGTGTGATGCAAAGCCAGTTCTCTTACAGGCATCTATCAAATGGTTTCCTTTAGCAGTCCCATTTGTAATCACATCAGAAAATGGTATCAATTTAGCTAGACAAAATCTGCTTTCCAGAAACCCATGTGGATCAACTTCAATTTGATTATCCCTTTTAGTTCTCTATCAGGTTAGTTATCACTTATATGCCTCTTTTGCTTTTTTATCAGATCCTTTTATCAAATCCCTACTTTTTTTACTTTAATTTTGACACACATCCAAACTGTGAAAAATCTGAGGCTCTGATGTCTTAGATTTTTTTATTTGTTTCCACCCCATCTATATCAGATGGACTTTTCTCTGAGGTACTCCTTCAATCCTTGATCAGACACCAGAAGGTCTCTGGATGACTTAGAGCCATTTCTGATAAGAAGTCCTTTCCATGCAGCTTGTCCGTATGGTTAAGTCCTGCAACCTGCACAATGGAGGTAATGGTTTTGGGTTTTGTAGTTATTTTTTTTGTTTGGTTTGGTGGTTTTTGTTTGTTTGATTTTTGTTTTTTTCTTTTTTTTAGGGCTTAAAGTAAAACATTTCATAAATATATTAGATTGTGTGTTTCTCTTTCCAAGCATGCATGGTTTTAAACTTTTTGTGTTTTAATATCTGAGGAAAAGTTACCACATTTTTGATTTTTCTTCATGTTTCTCATTTCTTTTTCTTTGTAAAATAGAGATGTCTGGTAGAAAACAGACAGACCAAGGTAGTCTGTTGCCCTCTGACTGCAGAAAGGCTTACAGGGCTGAAGGGAAAGTTGTGACCGTGTACTACTTGCATGGTAAGAGATGAAAACCAACTGACCTTTTTTATTTAATATTGTTGCATAAGCAGAATGCTCTGGAATAAGGAGTTCAGCCTTCAAATTAAAAGAATGCTTGCAGAACAAAAGCAATAGGAGAAAATGTACACAATGGTGTTTTCCCCAAAACAAAAAACTACCTGACAGAGAAGAAATACTCTTGCAAGAGTGTTCAAGTCAATGCCATCTTAGAAACTACTGGTGACAATTGAAATACCAAAATGCTAATTTACCTGGTACCAACGTGATGAGCTGTGAAGGCAAGTCTTTGCCATCCTGTCCCACCTGATCCCTCTGCCAGATTTTGAGTAGCAGCTCAAAGGACAGAGGGTCTTATATTTCATTCAGCCACTCCTGTTCATTTGTGAGAGGGATGTGTTGCCATTGTAGAAGTGTATTCTTTCACAGGATGCATCAGGATTTCTTGTTCTTAACAAATGGTGGACTGCAATGTCAACAATTCTAGGAATAATTTATTTTCTGTAAAAGATGCATTAGAGAAATAGTTCAATGCTATGTCCTTCTTTCTGGGTAATCCAAGGACAGATTTTGATGCGAGGGCAAGGTGGTGTCACCTGGCAATGATATTTCACACTGCCTAATTATGAGCCTTATGATAAGTATCAGGGGTCCAGTTAATGTCTAGTGAAACCATCCACTGTTGGAAGTCAATTCACCTCAGTTGGAGGTGTCTGGAATTTTCTTTCTCCTCTTAGTCTTATGACTTCCTTCATTTTTTGCTATTGTCTGCTATTTCTTCCTCTGCATCAGAAGTAAAGGTAATAGTTTTGCAGGGGCCAGACTACCAAATGAGCCAGTTGGAGAGTTTCACTTCACTAGGGTTCTGAGGGTGTTGTTTCTTTTTTAAATCCCTACTTTGCCAGACTAGTGTCATGTAGGACATTTTGAGAGAATATTTTCCAAAATGCAGTTTTGTAGTCCACAACAAATATCTTGCAACACAGCAAGTGCTTCACAGCTTTACATAGTTACCTCTCCAGCATCTCCTACATCATATTAAAAGAATATTTGCACTGAAGCCATTTCAGATCTTTGGGACAGATCACACTTAGGCTCATTATAGGAGTTACCTTACCAGCAATGAGTTGCATTTCATCGTGAAGGTATTTACATCATTACTTCTTGGGAGGTGTTCATCCAAGTGTAAATTACTCTGCCTCTGAACAGATTTTAGCTGGTGCTGACAGCTTGGATGACTGGCACATTGTCATTTTCATAACACACCTAAAAGGAAGGTGCCAAAAGAACCTAAGTGGCAATGGTACAGTGAAAAATTTCCAGTAAAATTTTGTCTCAAGGTATATTGGTTGGTTTCAATTAATATTTGGGATAAAACAGATTAAAAACTATTATTTTTCTTTCACACTATATAAGGAGAAGGGATCTTAATTCATGTGAAAGCAGTGTATGGTGATAATGCCATGGTAACAAAAAATTATGTGGTTTCTGCTTCTTCTAATGCATACTCATCCTCTTTTCAGATGTCCCTGAACTACTCCAGCTGTGTTAATGTCATGAAAACAGTTTATTTTCTCTCCTAGCCATTTTGTCAGAGGTTTTGTAGGGTGAAACTTCTGTGCTCTTGTGGATGTTTTGCCTAAAGAATAGAAGGGATATGCAGTCAGTCCATGTGCCAGATAGTCAGTCGTGTTCCTCTCTCCTCTGTTGACCAGTTACAACAAAATTCAATGTAAAAAAAAAAATATTTCTGAAATTAAATTCCTAGTAGCACTAGGAAAAGTGGTGGTTAAAAAGAGCAGACAGACTCAATTTACTACCCCCATTCCTCTGGACAAGAGAATTGCCACACTAGAGTGATGCTACATGTGCTCCAGGGTTCACACATTGCTAAGCACATCTCACATGCACTTTATTAGCTAGAGTATAATCCAGACATGGGATGCAAATCGAAGTGAACCACACTTTGTGAGTTTACAACTCAGGAAATGGAGAGAAGCTGCTTTCCTTCTGCTCACTGCAACAGAAGTCCTTTTGAAAAGAATGCTGGTTCCAACCTCTGCTTTGGAAGTGTGCTGCATGTGATTTCATCCCATTAGCTGTGATGGTCACCATTCGGTCCTGTAAGTGATGACGTGATGCAGTGGGGGAAAGGGTTGTTTCCAGTGTTATCAGTATAAATCTTCCTGTGAACACTTGACCAAGAACACACATGTTTTGCAATTATGTCAGTTTAAAGAAAGCAGCTATTTCTCCACAGTACTCTAGAATAGTTTTGTTTTTATTTTTTTTTTTTTTCTGGCAGGAGATGTGAAGAATTTGCCATTTCTATATATTATAACAATTTTTAATGCTGGAATGGTTCACATCCAGAATTTTAAAACAGGAGGCATGTAGCCCAGAGTTTTGTTTGTTTCATTTATTTAGCATGGCATGGCTAGGCCCTGGAACTAGCTTATATGAGGTCATTACCCTATTGATTAAATAGTGTGATGAAAAGGGCATGATAATACACTGCTGGGAGATTATTGCCAGACACTTTGCAAACAAAGCTGCTGAAAGGGGAGCAGTTGTGAGACCTTCAGTGTGGTGTGTAATTAGCAAGCGAGTAAGAATTGAAATAAAGGATACATGGTGTGATACAGTGATTATATGCAGATAAATAATGTTTTGTTACTCCCTTTTGGTAACTCTAATGAGAATACATCTTAGTACAGGAAATGTCTGCTGGGACTACACTATCCAGAATCCTTAAACAAGCTGCGCAGAAAGTTGTCCTCAACAGTGAAAAAAAAAAAAAAAGCATGGATGCAATGCTGTGGATTTGCCTCTTTCTTCAAAACTTTTTTGTGTTTTTCTCTGTGTCTTTCTTTTCTTTGAAAAATCTCACACTGGCATAACAAGTGTTAGAGAAAAACAGCACATCTGTGCTTTTTCTTTGGGATGGAGCACCATTTCTTTAAAAAAAACTCCGAACAATCTTTTGGGGGACAACTGGATTTGAACAAACTACCTTTTGAGCGGGAAACATCAACCACTACAACATGAAAGAGTTGTCTAAACCTGGGATGTACAGGCAATACCAAACTTGTGATTCTTGCACTCAGCCTCCCCGCTGTCCCTCTGAGGAGCACAAATACACGTTCCTGAAATAAATCAGGGCATCTGATTTATTCTGTGGCATGTGTTTCACCTCAGCACCAAGGCCTACAAATCCCAGCAGATCAGAGGCTTTTCAGGCAGCATCTCAGTTGCCTAAAGGGGAATTAAATGGAAATTTTCAGAATAAGTCATAGACCAACTTTAGGGAGAGAGAGATGGTTAGGCATTGGCAGACATCTTTCTGGCCATTTCTTTGCCCAGTTTCAAGATCCTTCCAGTCTTGAAATTCATCACAAGACAAAGCAATTTTCTAGAATAATATCAGTACAATTCTTCAGAGCTCTTACCGCTGGTTTTATAGATATGGGATGGATAGCTCCTGTCTCAGTGTCTATCAAAAATTTCAAGCTGCACGTTAAATAGAGAAACTTAAAAGAGCCACAGCAGCAGTAACAGTGGGAGAGAAGAGGGCACCAGGGGAAAAAGTAAGGGAAGGGAGAAGAGAGGAAAAGAAAAACAGTCTTTTGTGGGGGAAAGCATCCACTCAAGGCAGAAGGGTTGAAGCAGTCATGGTGGGGGCAAAGTAAATGGGGAATACTCTGTCTGGCTCTATTAACCTTAATTTTAATTCCTCTTTTCCATTTTTCAGCTTAAGTAAGCAAGCATATAGCCATGTTTATATAATAGCTGGAGTAATGAAGATGGAATATACCAATTTGGGGCTAATTCTTGCCCTCAGGAGAGCACAGGCACTGCAGCTGTGGCCAGCCCCTACCAAAAAGGAGTGGTGAGGAGAACAGTTCCTTGTATCTTACTTCCCATTACATCCTCACCAGGGACCACCATAGTCTAGCCCTTAGAATAAATAGATTAGGTTAATTTTTCCATCTGTAGAGGTGGTTTAGCAGCTCTCAGCATTGGTTCAGTTGTGCTGCCACTGAAGCTAATGAAGTTATTTCCTTGAGAACAGTTGGACCCAAAAAGCCTGTTTATAACCTTTCTCAGATATTGGAGTTTGTGTCTTGGGACTGTCTTTTGTTCTCTTCCTATTTGATATCTTCACCTTCCAGATCATAACAGGCAGGATTTTCCTCAACTTTATCACAGTGCTGTTACATACTTATAGCCATAATATCCCTTGATTTGGGGGCGTGGGAGAAACATGCAGCATGCCACATTTGACCACATCCTCTGAAGCTGAGGTTGTGGTTGAGCTAATTATTTTCACGGCTGGAAGAGAACAGACAATGCTGCCTTAAAGAGTGGGAAGATATGTGTCTGTGTGAGCCTGTGTTTGTGTGGTTATACCATCTGGGAAGAGCAGAGCCAGATATACTTCCCCTTGGCTTTTTTTAATGTGCAAATCCTCAGTAAACATGCAAATGGTGAAGTCTCATTTCTCTGCTGAAGTCCGGTGTTTGTCTGAGGGCTGGAGTGCTGGGGGCTGCATCTCACTGCAGAAACCCTGCCCTCTGGAATTCCTGTTTTTCATTCCCCAACTGACTCTTTTTGCTTCTGTGGGCAGGGGGGAAGTTGCCCTTCCTCTGCATTTCTCAGTTTTGTTACACAAGCAGTATGAGGTACCCTTTATTTATAATCTGAACGTTAGGGATGTTGGGCCAATCTGGTGCTTCCAGCTGGCTGAACACTTCCTAGAGCTTTGGATGCCAGATATAACCTAATTTATTGTGGAAAACAGTAGGGGAAATACACTTCTCACTATCAAAGGTTAATGCAGAATATCAGCAGCTCTTCAGCAAGGGTACATGTGTTGTTGGATAGTCTGTGATTATGTGTCTCTTATTAAAATAGAAAAACAAATTGCTTTCCTTTTTGATGCCGCTGTTTAGCCTTCTATTTTCCCTCCTTCTCCTTAGTTATTTTAACTCCTTCATTGCCTTTTGCAGTTTTCACAAGTTACCTCAGGGAGAAAAAGTCAATTGTTTGGCATGAAACTGAGCAAAATAAGGGGGATTTTTTTTCCTTTTGGCTTTGTTTTAACTAAAACACCCATTTGTGTGCCAAGACAGAGCAAAACTGCTGAGTTAGCCAAGGCTATAAATTGAACTGGTCCTTTTACCTCTAGAAAATATTAAAGCATCCTTCTGCCACTGAGCTGGCACTCATTGCTGGATCAAGTGCTACTATTAACGGGAAATCAGGAAAGTACATTATCACTCCAGTGCTGTCATTACCAGAGGGTTTCACTGAGCTATAGTCAGGAAAGTGACACTGGGAAGACCAGAGAAAAATGGCACACTTTGAGCAAGGGAAAGGAAGCTTCAGACAAAAAACTTGGAGACACATTAAGAGTTTATGAAGGTACCCAGCATGGAGGCAATAAGCTGCTTTTAAAAGGGATGTATTAGGTAAAGTGTCCCATTATTCTGCAGGTTTAGAGATAAACTCATGTAGACTTTTCTAATGGGCTCATTTAATCAATTCTAGAAGATCTGAAACCTGCCAAGGCAAGACTGAATCAGCTTGGAATCCTATGAGGCTCATCCTGCACCAAGAAAAACCCCAAAGAGAGATTTTATTGGCAACTTTTTTTCTTCCCACTAGAGTAAGTTCCCTCTCAGAGTTTCTTCTGCTTGAGAGATGTTTTTTTAATCATCAGAAATACACAGTGAACTGCACTGATAGTTCAATTAAAAATATAATAGAAACATATAGAATAATAAGTTAGTAAATATTGTGGTTATTTAAGACATAAACTTATTACTTACTCTGAGTGTTGCCAGGTCAGTAGGTAGGGGAGCTGCTTTCTTCCTGCAAAGCCATGCTAAACTCACCAGTTCTTTTGTCATTAGAGCCATAAGGAAGGCTTTTGTTATAGTTCACAGTCTGGGCTGCATCTGACTTCCATTTTATGGGATAAAAAAATGACAAATAATACATAAATTCAGTTTGGTTTGCTTTTCCTTTTCAAAGTTCTCTAGAGACCTGAAATAATCTTCCTGACACCCATGCAAGGTAAGCGTAGCTATCAAGTTTTACAGATGTGGAAACTGAGGCACAGAGAGGTTAATAGTGCCATTTGAAAATATAGGTGCCTAAAATGAAGCAACTTGAGTCCACAATCCAAACAGCAGAACCTCCAAGCTCCTGATTTCACTAGAAAACAAGAATGCTCAGAATATCCATGCAGCAGGCCCTGAATGGATGTGCTGGAATCTGCTGCAGAGCAAGTGTCCCCCAAGTATGGCTCCCCAGCTTGTGGTCAGACCACTAGACCAGAGCACTCCTGTGTGATTGTCAGGACCTGCATGTGGTTCCTAGCCCCATTTAGGATTTGGGAATCTGACATTTTTTACTGATATTTGCTCCCAACTTACCTGCTCTTAGTCAAGTCTCTTAATTCTATACCTGCATTTTTCTTTTTCTGTGTGAGAAGTCCCCTTAACAGGCATAATCAACTTCACAAGAAAACCTTTTTAGCAACATAAAATATATTTTTGTTTTTATTTCTTGGGATAGACTTCCCTCTGAGAATTACTCACCAAGCCACATATTTGCTTTGCTCAGCACTATCCTAGTAGAAATATTTCTTGTTTACTTAGTCTTATGCACTGGTCTGACATTCCCGTGTTGCTACAATACATTTGAGTAAGAGACTGAAGCACCCAGGGAATCCAAGATTATGCCCAGAAGTGAAAAACAAGCACTGATTTTAACTGTGTTTTTTGGGGGGCTCTGGTTGGAGTATCAGCACATTCAATTTTTCAGCATGTCCTGAGCTCTGACTCTGTGTAAAGCTGGGATTGTTCTGGGTGTCTGAAGGCAGCAGCTCCTGTAGTTCACAACAAACATTTCCAGCCTGGGGCTCCCAAGGAGCAGATGTACCTTTGAAACATTGGTTATTTTCACTGAACACTTATTAGTTTGACTAATACAATTTCTGTCAATTCATAGTCGCAGTAAATTAAACAATATTGAGCTACTATTTCACAATTCTTCCAAAGTCATCTATTCCCTAAGCTACAGCAGAAAAGAATATTTCCTTGTCCCTCCCCCTAAGTTGTTTTCAAAGGGGTTTCAAAAATCATTCAGATAATGAGACTTTAGTGCTGTGAAATTTTATCAAAGGGCACTCTTTCCCTGGACTCCGATATGAACATATTTTGCCAATCAGATAAAACTTCTCAAGCTTTTCTCTAACAGTGTCAGTGGTTAACTTGATCTTATTGCACTGTAAACAATTTTGTGCTACAAATCATTTTTCATAGAATCTCTTTGTTATGTTGGGTGAACTCTGGAAAGATTATTTATAAAAACATTTCCAAGAACTTTACAGCACAGTGTAGTCTTCAATGAAATGAATATTACTTGAAAAGGTTTTTCTTTAGATTAATAAAAGAGAGAATGTATAATGAAAAGGACTGATAGGGAAATGTTTCAGTATAGTAATATGCAGAAGAAATACCTATTAAGCAGAAAAATATCTGTATACCAACCCCCTCTCCATTTTAAATTGTATATATTATTTTAGCTGTTAGGAATCCATCCTTCCACCTTGTGAAAGCTGACAATTTTTACTTACAGCCTGAAGCTAAATACTGCAGTGCCTCAAAATGGAAGATGAAACAGGCCAACAGGTTTTCTTTGTCTTTTGAAAAAAATGGAGTGTCATTTCTTCTCCCTCCCCATCGTGTGTTCCTCCCCCCGCCCCCCCTCCCACTACATCCCTACTGGTATTAGGAGCTTTTCCTCCAAAAAAGCACTAGATGGTGCCCCTTTTCTTTGAGAGTGACAGAGCTGCATTCCCAAGGGACGTGCTGCCCTGCCGGGAAAAGCATCGGACACAAAAACTTGGAGCGTCTCCTTGTTCCTTAATAGAATTGTTCCAATTCCTTGTTCCAATATAAGACGCTTTTATGTCTTTCAAGTCTTCAAACCTGAACTAGATCCATCTTTAGGAGATCCTCTTGTTCTTGCTGGAAAATGAGTCATGACTTCAAATATAAGGGCAGTAAAATAATTTTTTTAAAAAGTGATTTTACATCAAAAAGAGGAAGGAACAGGGTATGTACCTTCCTCCCTGTTGTCAGCAGCCCAGCACTGCAACATCAAAGAAGATTTGCATTCTTTGCTGAAAACTTTTCAAGTCAGCAATCTTTAATTAGATGCTAGCTGGTCAGTCTGATATCAATTTGTTAATTTTGTTATGAACCTTAACCTTTAACTGACTGAGTAGCTGTTTGTAACAGAATTGATATTACATTTCAATATTTCTTTCAAATAAAGTGCCAAACAGGGAATCTGCCCTAGCCTTGTATTCTGTGTTCTGTCAACTTATTCTATCTTTATCAAAAAAAAGTTAGTAGTTTTGTTCATCAGATTGTTACCTAGCCTTTGAAATTGGAATTAATAATTTCCTAAAAGAATATTACCTACCTGCATCTGTATTTCTTTCTGCAAAATAATTCTGTTTACCTGGTACACATCATCTTTGTATTTAAGCAGTCATTATATTCTAGACCCTTAACAGAAGAAACTTATAACATGACACTGAAACAAATTCGAAATCAACAGCAAATAAATTTTTTGCTTGTTAAGAAGGAAAGTTGAGGCAGATATCTAATCTCTCATTGTGAAAACCCTAAGAATTAACTGAAAAAAAGCCACTTCCTTTGATCGGTTTATTTAAGCATTTGAAATGGCATAAAAATAATAATTCTTTGAAGTGACCCAAGATAAATTAGTCCAGGTTTGCCATTTCTTACTATTTTTGTAAATGGTCCTTAGAAAATTAGGTCTATTGGCATCTGGGAACAAAAATTCAACTGGGAAAAGAAGCTCTAATATGAAACAGAAAGAATTATTCCCATGCTCTGGCTGCCCTGTCATATGTCATGACATGTGGCAGGTTGACTGCTCATTAATTCTATTTATATCAGTATGATAATACACCCCACTGAGTACACATGTGTTAAAATATTCATAAATTATGTTTAGTGCAAGCAGATATACATTACATGCCAAAAGAAGACTATTATTTAAAGACAAAACTGGTAAACAGTCAAACACGGAAAAGTCTTTTTAATGTTAGTCCAGTACATTGTGTATCATCAAACTCACATTTAATTGCCTTTACTTGCAGACTCTGTCTCCAGCAATGCAGTATCCAATGCACCTTTACATTTTTAACAGCTTGCAAAAGAAGCAGCTTTTACTGAAAGTAATTGGAATTTCAGCAATTACTGTAAATGTCATATTATCTCAAAGCAGTAACTATAACAATTTGAAATATTTAAAATGAAGCTTTACTTTGACCTGCACATATTTCAAGGTACTTTTACGTAGCTTAAACCTCTACTCTAGATATTAGAAAATTCAAATGTGAACTATTTTTGAAGGGAAATGCAGTTTAGCCCTCAAAATAGTTAATAGTAAATTTTAGGCATAAAATAGCCAAAAATACTTAATCATCTTTGCTCAAGATATTTTATATTACATATATCTCTGTCTCTATCAATATTTATATCTATATCTATATATGTTAAACTTTTAAAAGGCCTGTTAAAACAGTAAAATGAAAAGTATATTTTACAGGTAGCTAATTTTGCATAGAATGTGAAAATAATCTCAGGATGTTAAACCAGATATATCTGTGTCTTAAAATCAGTTTGTTCAGCATCAAAATGCTCTTCTATGTGCAATCAGTTTTGAATTTCTCCTAGCATTGGATCAGAATTATTAGAATATTTAGATATTATTTTTTTTCTGGCAAAAATCATTATGTTGAATTCCTTTATTTAAAAATACCTTTGAAATGATGTTTTAAATTAAAAAATGCATTTCAGAACTTCAGAAATTACCACAAATTATCATGGACTGATGGCACAGGGGTTAAAATCCCTGCAAGTTGGAAAATTATTAACAGAAGGTATGAAATAGTACACATTTATTTGCAGTTATTGTGATAGCAGTTCTCCTGCTACGTAAGCACAAACCAAGCTGGTTTTGATATCCTGTCAGTTCTTCACATTTGGAAAACAATTTCAAAACTTTTAAAAATATCAAATGTTGTAATGGGCACAGAGAGAAGGGAGAAGGGGGTTACTTCATGGTGAAATTTTGAGAAGATATATGATGAGATTTGGAATTTATATATATATATATATATATCACAAAGGGCAAATAATGACCCTGTTTCTACTCAGTTTTAAGGGACCTGAACAAGGGCAGGATGTCGTGACTGACTGTAAAGTGTACATAACTGTTCTAATCACAAAACCATGCTAATGTTTCTAGCAGCAGTGAAGCATAGTGACTTCTGATAAAGGACAAAGAGGGGGCACCAGGAGCACGACGTTAGAGTCATCTCTTCAGCAGATTTGGTGGGAAAGATGGCTTGCCCAGGTGCTTGTGGGCAAAAATGTCACCCCTTGGTTTTGGCTGCATTGCCAAACTCACCAGCCCAGTAGATGGTTGCCCAGCTATACAAGTGGCTCAATTTTAACCATCAGTGAAATGGTTAGAAGGGGTTGGGAATTTTCTTTTTCTTTGATTGAAAAGGCTGGCTTGAGGAAACTGAAACTTTTTTTTTTTTTTTTTTGCAGGCAGGTATCGATTTCAAAGAAACTTTCATCAGAAGAGATTTGTCAGCCGTCGGATGGAATTTCTGGTCGAGACCAGAAGGAGATGGCAAAGTTGGAGGATCAGGTAGCGCCGCGATCGGTCAGAGCACTCACCTGGAATGTGGAAAATCAAGGTTCAGGTCTGGGGACTTGAACGTGAGATTTACAGAGTGCCCTGAACGAGGCTTTTGAGTTGTTTGCTTGCTGTGCATTTAACTGTTAATGTAAAGTGGAGCCCTGCTAGTGAGCAGGAGGTCTTGAGCCCTGATGTGTCCCTGATGCGTCGGACTAGACTAGGACCTGAGGCAATTTGTGGAAAATGGGAGAGAGTGGCAAAGCAGGCAGCACTAAGTGCTTTACTTACCCACCTTTTAAATACTCTGCTCATCTCTCATTCTTGTGTATAAAATTCAAAAAGTCTTGGTCCTGGAGAGGAACGGGAACATTTCTGAAGTCTCGTAATAGCTTTGCAAAATGCAAAAACCTGCTTCTCCCGTCCCACCACTATCCTCTTTGCCATAGAAACAAATTGCAAAAAATCCACTGAATTCCTGAGAGCAAACTGTGACTCATGTGAAATGATTTGTCAATTGCTAGGGAATTTACTGGATGTAAGGTTCATTGTAAGTATAAAAATTGCAGTCTCTTAATAAGACAGCTTTTAAAAATGAAACGCTTTCTGAATTTTAAGAAACTTTGTAATAATATAAACAAGGCTTTTAATCTTGGTAATGTTAGCAGCAAATTATATACAACATCTAATTTTATCAGATGATAACAGTTGTAGTTTTTATCTTCAAAAACAGGTTGTGAATGCTTGAGGGGATAACTCTTCATAGCAAAAGCTGAGTTAATTTTGTGTTGTCTTATGTTGTTGGCAGAGAAGTCTTTCTTTATTTAGTTCATCTATTTTTTCTGGTTTTTTTTTTCTTTTTCTCCAAAAAAGGAGTAATTTCATGCAGCAGTTTATTTGAATACAGAAAAAAAAAATCACATTAGAAAGATCTCTCATTATAAGCTTTCTGAAAGTTTGCTATGCACTTTCATGTAAAACTTGGCCTCAGTACAGAACTGCTGTACAATCATTTTCATCTGAGATTTGAACATATTGGATGAACTAGAGCAGTTCTTTCTTCTATCCTGTCATTTTTTTCCCTTGGAAATGATGAGCATATGGCAACCACCCTTACTGGATTCTCAAACAACAGGAGGGACCTTATTTCGATTCCTACATCCTGTCATCAGTGAATCCCATGATATTTTGTTCTTGCAAGGCTAAAGATGTGATTCGCATTTGCCATAAGGACAGAGCTTAATGTGATGCCATTTTACCACAGGAGCCCTCAATCAGTTAATTAAACATGATATAAATCACTGCATGTATTTGTAAAGTAAGATTAATATGGCAAAGTCAGAGTAATGAGGAATCCTCACCATTGTCTGAGTGTGAATCACTGATACGAAGATTACCCTTTTTGAAACTGGATATCTTTGAGTGGGTTTTGTTGGCTTAATCCCTCAGACTGCTTTGTGCAACTTGAAACCCAGACCTGTCATCTTTAGCCAAAATTTCAGCCATAACTTCCTCAGCTTTCACCCAATCATTTAAATCAGCATTCATAATGCTTAGAAAGATCAAGCCTTTCAGCATACCACAAGGCTTCTTCATACCACCTGGGACATTGGCAACATGTTTAATAAATATTTCATTTAATTTCATCGTGGAGATTCTTCTTTTGGGTTTTTTTTCAGAGGATTTACAGGGTAACCACAGCGGCACATTCCATCACTATGGTCATTTAGGTTTACAGACTTAATAAAAGGTTTTTTTTTTTCTTTTTTGAAATGTTAGGGAGCCTTGTTAAACTAGAGCAATTACAGACACACCAGATAGGTGCTCTAGAAAGATCAAAGCCTCCTAAAGACAGCTCTCTAGGGTTCTGGAGCTCTATTTGAAAAGCACTAAGTTTACAAAGTAGAGATTTATAAACCCACACTTTGAAAATCCTATGTCCAAATAATGCTAAAGGCCTGATATTATTTAATATGGAATCCACTTTAGCCACTTTCTTTTGACATCAAACTTTGAACCAGTCTGAAGGAAATCTGATAGGTGGGCATGCCATGACACTGTGTGCATCGTGTGGCATGGTGCCCTTCCTAGAACACTATTCCTTTGTTACAGAGCACCAGCACTGTATTTGGCTGTTTTAAAAACCAGGCATATAGGAGACAGCCTTGACCCCTTGTATTTCAGTTAGGAATGTGTAGGAGAGGAAAGAAAAAGGAAGAAATGATGCTATCCTTGTTCTTGGACTGAATTCTGTGTTCATCAGGGCAGTGAAGACGAGTCAGGCTAGAGGCAGATCCAATGAAAGGAAAAGGTTCCTCCTCAAGCAGAACCCTATGCTGGAGGTCTTAAAGTGTCTGAAGAGTCTCAGAAGCATTATGCAATCAAAGAATCTGGCAAGAAGATAAAATACAGTCAGAATTCTTAAGCGCTTTCCAGAATTCATAGACTTTACTCAGACGATGCTTCCATCAGCTTGAGACAGATCTTGATAGCCTCAGTAGGAGTGAACAGCACAAGTGGTATTGGTTTAAAATGTTGGAGGGTGTCCCAGACAGGACTAGGATGTCTTTGGGTAATTCAGTGTCAAAGAAGTAAACTTCCATCTCCCAGGTCACAGGAGAATATGTTGCCATTATGCCACCTACTTCTTCACCAGAAAAAGGAAAAAAGTGAGAAAAGATATGGGTGCTCTCTGCTTCTCCCAGTGCAGTTGTGATGCTCCAGGTCAAAGATCATGAGCAGAGAGTGCAGAAGTGACTCCAAAAGCCAAAGGGGAAAGAGAGGTTCTTGGACACTGATCCCTTTTCCCCATGCCAGCAGCAGGAAATTGTCCAAGCAGACCCGGTGGTGGCTTAGTCTGAATGCTGCACGTTCACAAACTCAGTGATGTGCAGCTGATGGAGCCCGTGTACCTCCAGAAATGGGTGATTTGTGGGGGGGCCTTTCAAGTTGCTATTCTCTGCTCTGGATCCTCTGCTTATTTTTCATTGATGCCACACTTAATGGCTTGACTCTGTGAGCCCTAAGCCAGAGCTTAGGAGCTCACAGAGCTGGGCCCTAATGTCAGGCGCTTGTGTGGCTGTTAAAGAAGAACCTTTGGCTGACTTTTTTTGTCTGTCCTGATGGCCTTCAGAAAACCAGTAGATCCTGTGCAGCTGGATGTACTGTCATTGCTGTTGGAGTTTTGAAAGGTCTGTATTTGCAAATGCATGAATGATGAAAGTAAAAAGCGTAACAGGAGAATCCCAGTTGTATTCATAACTTTTCTAAGCTGCAGGTGCATAAACATAAACACTTGAGATGTGATGATCTCCTTTCTGTGCTCTTCATTAGGTTAACACAGTGTAAATTGAAACTGAAGAGAAAAACCCTGTTAACAGAATTGAGTTTCATTTCTGCTGCTGTTTTTTTTCCCTCATTCATGTTCTTTTTAAGTTCACAAATTCAGATTTGCTTTTGATGCAGCAGTTAATAAACATCATTTTGATACTGATTTGTGGATAGCTATTTGAGATTTAGCCTAAAACTAAATTACCTTACAATACCTTGGAAAATGGCCTTTTTAAAGAACTTCACTCTTCTGTGATCACTGTCAATACAATTTTCATGATAAAGATTGTTATTATACCAAAATGGCTATATTGAAAGGCTGTCAGGAAAAAGATGTGTATTCCTTTGAGGTCTTACAAGTATCCCTGTGTCTGTTATGATCCAGGATTTTTGTCATAAATGGGTCAGTTACATAGAATGACTAAAAAAGAACAGAAATAAATAAGATGAGATAACTTTTGATAGAAGACTTTCTAATGTGTGAGAAAAGCCTCTGGAGCTGGCTTATATCTGTGAATATGCTGAGCATTTGTGTGACCATTTCTGAGTATTGCCACTGGTCTCAGAGGCTGCAGGGCTCTCCTCTCCTCTCCTCTCCTCTCCTCTCCTCTCCTCTCCTCTCCTCTCCTCTCCTCTCCTCTCCTCTCCTCTCCTCTCCTCTCCTCTCCTCTCCTCTCCTCTCCTCTCCTCTCCTCTCCTCTCCTCTCCTCTCCTCTCCTCTCCTCTCCTCTCCTCTCCTCTCCTCTCCTCTCCTCTCCTCTCCTCTCCTCTCCTCTCCTCTCCTCTCCTCTCCTCTCCTCTCCTCTCCTCTCCTCTCCTCTCCTCTCCTCTCCTCTCCTCTCCTCTCCTCTCCTCTCCTCTCCTCTCCTCTCCTCTCCTCTCCTCTCCTCTCCTCTCCTCTCCTCTCCTCTCCTCTCCTCTCCTCTCCTCTCCTCTCCTCTCCTCTCCTCTCCTCTCCTTCAAATGTACTACAGCAGCATAAAATTTTCCTGTGTTTTTTACAGTTTTCTGGTGAGAGTTGCTTCTTTTTCTACTCTTGGAATCCATCACTCTCATAAAACTCCAGTTACAGCTGCATTTGCTTACTGTGTGGCTTGCTTTTATGGCTCTTCCAAACCTATATTGCATTTTACAAAACCTGCAACATATAGTCCCATGTTCATTCTTGTTCTTATTTTTGCCCTGTGGGTGATATTGCTTACTTATCCAGTGCTGTCAGACCCTGAATAGCTTTGCTTTATTTATTCCTTTCTTACACTGTTGTGTTTTGTCTGATATCTAACCTAGAATTCCTTGTCATTTATGATGAAAACTTGCAAAATGCAAACAGTTTACTGAGAGGATTAGAGTTGATGTGAAGGATTAATGCAGAGCTAAGGAATCTCCCTGCAAGATATTTGGATCAAATCCAGCCTGCACAAGTTACCACAAGTTGTAGTGGGCAGATTAGAATGTACATTTTCATTGGTTTGAGGTACTTTTGTGTATAATCACTCAAATATTGAGAAGCTTCTGTTTCAGGCAGGTTTGTATGATTTTGGGGTTGAATCACTACGGTGCCTTATTTCAGCATGTTCATCACAGTGAATTTTACAATTGGTGCCTGAGCATTCATGGGAAAGGCACGTGGAGCTGATAAGAAGTTAATGCATGATGTAGAAATGTCTTGTCAGCCAGGAAGGGGAAACAATGCCACAGAACTTTTGTCCTCTCAATTGGCACAGCTTAGCACAGAAATTGAAAATTTATTATTCTTTTTTTTTTTTTTGAAATTGAACTTCTACACTCCCAATCTTTTTGCAAATTGTTAAAAACATATGAAGCATCATGTCCTGCTCATATATTCTTTGTAGAGAAGTTAACCAGAGTGAAAATCCTCAAAGGCCACATGTAAGATTATTGCCTGTGGACTTCCACTTATATCCAGCAATGCTGGCTGGAGACATGCTTCCTGTGTGTAGCTGGAAACAGACTAGCTCAGAATGCCTGACAAACTTTCTGTCTGGGAATGAGAAGACTCGACAGAAGAGTGGTGTGAGTTCCTTAAAGTTAATTTGCAGGTGAGAAAGTAGTGTCAAGGTTTTTCTTATTAATCCCTCATGCTCCCCAAACACTAGTTCTAAATAGTACATTTAATATTATTAGCAAATATTGGGGTAGTTTCAGATGAAAAATTCCAGGGCATAGAGCTCAAGGATTAAACCCTCTTGCAGGGCTACTTGTAAATCAGCCTATGATGCTGGGATCTTTGTTGCTTCAAGTATTTGATATTTTTAAAAAACCCCAAAAAACAGCAACAAAAAAACCCAAGCCAAAACCCACAGAAAAATCCAAAAAACCAACAAAAACCTGAGCTTGAAAGTAATCAGGATCCCTGTTCATATGCTTTACATGTAATGTAATTTCCTGTCATGTTTTTTGTAGATTTGTAATCCTCCTTGTTATAAGATTAAGGTAGACTACAGAGACCTGAATACCTGAATTTTCCCTGAAAAGTCAGTGAGTGCAGTCAAGACTCCTCCATTTCACTGGCTGAAGGATCAGACCCAACTTTCATATTTGATGGTAATGCTCAAGTAGGCTTTAGTGGCTTTTGCTCTGCATTATAATTTCTTTGCAGCATAATAAAAAGCTCTTTAGAACATTGCTACATAGATTAATATAGAAAGTGCTGGTGATACTTTTATACACAGGGAGTTTAATACTAGGATGCAAGAGCAAATTGATTGCAGGCAATCCTGTGCTTGAGTACCCAGGAGTGAAAGGAATGATTACAATAACCTCTGGGATTTCTTCTCAGATGTGGTTCCTGAAAACACCCACACCCACAAAGTATTGGGCACAACAGAGTATTGTGTCCTTCTGATGTGGAATCACAAAAACATATTTTACTTCAGGAGGTGGGAGGGTTGAGGGGGAGAGGAAACTCAAGAGACATTAATGTTTAATGTTTTTAATTTTGTAAAATGAACAACAAAAAGGATATGGTTTGTGAGTTGCTGCTGAGATTGTTTAAACTCTGGCAGCTTGCTGTCAGATGAGATGCTAAAAGCCAGGAAGGAAGAACAAACTGAGGGGCAAACTGAGTAAACTGCTGGCATGTCACCTTTGGCACCCTGATCTGATGGAAGAGTGAAAAAATGGTGAAACAAATTTGGCATGCATTGCTGTGGTTGCCACAAAATGACTTGCACTGCCTTGAATTGTATCAGACAGGACCTCGAATTGCAGCCAGGCAGGTATATTTCTCTTCTTTGTGGAAGGTTCTAGCTGTTACAGAGCTCATTTTCCTGGCCAGCCCCTGGGTTGAGGACTACATGAATTGTGCCTTTGCTTCCCTTAACCCTTCCAGATTGCCCTCTTCAGCCCTGACAGAGAACATGTCTGTGACTGGGGGCAGACAGTGCAACACCTCTCAGGAATGGGGAGGAATTCCCAGAGGACTTCAACTCCTCAGCTTACCCAGAGTGTTTTAACCCCTGATAAATGCTGAAGAGAGTATTTCAAGTTATACAGGTTAGAGCAGTGTTTGTATACACTCTGCACAAAGGAGATCAGGAAACTACATTGCTTTTCTGTGGCAGAGTCTGAAATTCTAGGGTGGGGAATAGATAGGTTCAAGGGAAAAATAAATTCAGGAAAAAAATTCAGTCTGGAATATGACAATAAGTTTGTTTCAATAAAATAAAGTTAGGCCCCTGGTATTTTAAAATAGTAAATAGACAATATCAATGTTGGTAGTTTACCATGTCATAAAAAAACAAACCAGAGTCAGAAAATAAAAATAAGAATTAATGCTCTTAACAAAATTAAACAATTTTTGACTTTTGAAAATGCAACATTGCAGCTTTTATTATGAAGCTGAATTTTTGGCAGAAAAAAAAATCTGGTTATATTTCTTTCTCCTCTTTGAGGCTGACTGATTGCTTTAATTTGTAGGGTGTATGTGCTTAAAGTGCTCTGGTTGGTAGTATCCATCTGGTGTATACAACTCTCAGTGGTCAGGGCATTATAATACTGTGCCTCACTGGAGATTTTCCTGGAAGGGGATGTAGGAGTTGCTCCAGCACAGCTCTGACACCGGTGAGACTGTGGCAAAGGAACAGATGTTACTGCAGGTGAATAATAATCTGCTCTTATGGGGGCGGGGGGGTGAGCATACTACAAATGAACAACACTGAGCCCATTTAGGTGTGTGCTGGTTTATACTGTGCCTTCATTTGTGCCATCTTTTTTAGGAGCCACCTTTGTTTTTTCTGTTCTGTTGGAGCCCAGAACTGAGATCAGGTCTCTCTGTGAGTCATTAAAACCTGCAAGAGACTTGGGAGGAAGGAACCTGTCTAGTTATGACTATTTGCTGTGTGGAGGGGAAGAGCTTTCTGTGGGGTGGCAGTCAGAAGCTTGGTGAGCCTCTGACCCATTTACTCCCCAGAAACTATGGGAATAGGAAGAATTTAAACTAGTATGACTCAGACCACAGTCAGTTTTCCATATGCCTCTGCTTTTGCTCTGGGCCCTACATCTGGGTCCAGAAGTTGCTGGGACATTCATTCCTAGGGGACAGAGTGGTACAGCAAACATTTGTTATCCAGGACAGATTAATACAAGAATGCATGCTATTCCTGCTGCAAGTGCCCTGGAACACATAGAGGATAAAGTAATGCTTGTATTTGTTTTACAGTGGGCTAAGGATGGAAAGACTCCAAAAAGTTGCCTAGAATAATGTAGGGAAAATTTACAGTGAAGAACTAATTTTATCTCTTCTTTTCAAGGTTACTGCCTATTTTTTTTTTTTTTTTTTTTTTTTTTTTTGTTGGTTTTTTTTTTTTTTTCTGCCATGTGCAGCAGGGTCATTATCTGCATTGCCTAACTCAGGAAAAGCACTGTCCTCATTTGGGCCAAACCCAGCTTGCAGGACTAAAAAGTTTTCTCATGTAATTTCTGCTATACCAATATCTCCAGTCACTGTTAGAGATCACTGTTAAAGAGCTTTCATTTTATTTGGATGATCTAGGTACTCTGTATTGACAACTGCTCTGGCTGCAGCATTACTGAAGAGCTACTGTGTGTTAGGACAGGCCTTAATCAATAGGTGTCTATTTTTCAAGCAATGGGAGAATAACTGAGAAGTGGAGTTTTAAAAAATGCAGCATGCTTTTATGAATCAGCTTAGTTCTAACTAGTTTAATTTAGAAAAGAGCCTCTTCAGCAAAAGAATTTTTATGGCACCATTCCCAGTTGGTCTTACTTTCCATACAGATTCTGGATCTCAGTGCAGGTCAGGAGGAGACCTGAACTCCTCGGTATGAGGGTGGCTGGTATTCAGCTGCTGCAGTGACAGGCAGCTTAGGAGGAAATGATAGAATAGATGAGGAATCCAGAGCTGGGTTTTGGTTTGAAACTGTATGTCAAGTTACTTTCAAACAATATTTTAAAGTGAAGCAAAAGATGTGATAAAAAGGAACTTGTCAGCAATCATTAGACCTAAAATTAAATCTGCTCCTCTACTCAGTTTACAGGCATGTAGTAGCGTGTTAGACTACTGCTCTGCTCTGTACCAACAAGCAGGCTGAATACCAAAATGCTTTAGTTCTGATTCTAATTCTTTGGCCATTTTGCCACTGAAGTTCTTAAGACCTTTACATGCCTAGTCCTGTCAGCCATGTCACCATTCCTGCAGCACAAAGTCCAGGTACTGAGCACTGCAAAACTTACCTGATGGTTACAGGTTCCTCTTCTCAATAAACAGTGGCTGTTTAAAGACTATGCAAAACATGACCAAAAATAGAGGACTAACTTTGAAAAGTCCAGTTTGTTGCCAGACTTGTTTCCTTTTGAACTGACAGCTCTGAAGGGAAGAAAAAACTGTTGTAGACAGTGAAAGCCTAAAGCAGCAGCTCTGTTCAAAGTGTGTGACAGATTGAAGAAGTCAGGAGCTGAGTGACATCAGAGCTCTCCAGGAAAAAGATCTTTCCCAGGCTGAAGAAACTGGTTCCATACCTCCTGCCTGGAGACATGAGGCTTGTCAGTCCAGATAGCTCCAATCTAGGTAAACAGTTTTGTTCCCTTGCTTTGGAAGGGGCATTGCCTTTCCTGAATGACAATCCACCCATGAAATTCTTTCAAACCTGTAGATCTCCCTCAAAGGATCCTGCAAGCAGTCTTAATCTGCCTGCTCTGGTTTCCCTTCTCTCAATAACCTATTCAGATCTCCAGAATGAATCTCATAAATACAGAACTGGGTTAAGGCACAAATACTCTCTGTTGATTTCACAAGACTCCTGTTGTTGTTTTAGCCTAATCATGCTGTTTTGATGGGTTTACCTTGGCCTCTGTTGTGTTTCCATTGTGGCCAGCTAAGCTTGCTTTGCTTTCCACTGATGTTGTCCTATATTTAGTGTTTTGACTTTACATGACCCTGACACTGTGTAGGGGGAGGAGGAGGAAAAATTGTATTGCTTATGGCTAATCCTATGCATTGCTCAGAGCCTTCATCCACTCTAGCAACCTTTTTTCATGGTAATATTTTTTGTTAGCAATAAAAGGATTAATTCTAGAAATCAAGCTCTTTGATTATGATAAGCATAATAAATATCTTAGACAAATTGCTATCCTTTTAAGAATATTAGTAAATGAAGACCTTTGCTCTTTTTGGCTAGGCTTGAGGCTGCTGGTACATGTATTAATACCATCTGCACTGTGTGCTAATACAACTCCTTGTTGTCTGGTCTTCCTGGGAATGCATTATATAGATTGCAGCTGGCTCAGGATGCAGCTGCCAGGGTCATGACTCACACTAAGATTAATCATTACGCCTGGGTTAGCTTCATTTCTTCGACTACCCATTACATTTAGCAGAGATTATGAGATGTTACTTTTAACTTACAAGGCTTGGACTAACACCTACTCACCTCAGCAACGTGCTTTTATAGTATGCTTCTGCTGAAGTAGAAGTAGAGTCTTTTGAGATGCTGTACTTTCAGCTTGAGGAGCAAAACCTTCAGTGTTCTGTGTATGAAGTGGCACATGGTGAGATTCTCACATCTTTGGGTTCACTCCTCTGATGGGGACTTATTTCTGCCCAGTGTATACTGTCAATGCAAAACTTCTTGCTGGAGGAAACAGTGTGAAAAAGAGGAGGATGAAAACTTCACCACCTCTTTTTTCATAATTAACATTGCAATTTACCTAGTTCTCTGGATTTGCTGCCAAGTGTTTTGAGTGATAGCTATCCAAAGAAATGCAGTTTCCTTGGAAGGGAAAAGCCAGTGTGAGCACTACCACTTTACATGCAATTAAGATCATGCAACAATATGACACTTCCCAGCAGAAGCCTACAACATAAATTCAGCTAACAGAAATGAACAGGAGTCTAACTCGACTACATTCCCTGAAGCTGAGTCTCTGAAATCTTCTCAAGCATAAAGGGGAAAAAAAGCCACATGTACAGAAGACATTTGAAGGACAATTGACTAAATGTGCCTGTGGTATTCCACATCAGAGCTATGAAGAGGAAACTTGAGGTTACCTTTTTTATGTACATATGGTTGAGGTTCCCACCCCTAGGGTTGTGGCAAAAGCTATTGTTGCTGAAGAAAACCTGATTATTCATGTATGGGGTAGACAATAAGAAAGAAATTATTTAAATTATTTTATGTGCTACAGTTACTTCTTAATGTTGTACAGGCTTTTACCCCACCAAGCTGCTCAGCCCTGAATACAGTGAGAAAAAATATCTGTATCAGAGAGGCAGAGGGTGTGATAGCTACTGAGTGAGAAAACACCACTGTTTAGGAGGAGAAACAAATTTTCAGAAGTTTCATTTGGCAGAGTATGAAGGAATAGGTCTTGTTTCTCTTGTAAAAGTTCTGCTTTGTAATGGGCATCACAGCTAGAAGTTAATTGTGTGTCATTTTTGGGAGAAGGTCAAACTTCCTAAAAAGTGTTTTGTAGAAATGGGCTGGCTTTATCTCACATTGAAACGAAGCACTTAGCTGAGGGGTTTAAGCCATGAATCTGTTTGCTCTCGGCAACCTCCTCTGTCAATAAGAGACCCACCCTCTCTCCCTCCTGAGGGCAGCTGTGCCAGCAGGTATGTTCAGCCATACTCTGCAGGTGTCTGTTCCTCATCACCCACTTTGAGATTTAGAAAAGAAGCATGCAGAAAATCCAGCTTGCAACATAAATATAGTTTAGACCTAGGAAATTCGTGCAAAGTCAAACTTGGATTAGATTCTCCTAATTAAGCACTTGAAAACTTCCAGGTCTATTCTGGCAATCTGAAGACAGCTGGTGCAAAGTATATTAAAGAGAGAAGGGCAACACTTTTCCCCTCTAAGTGGATGCATTGTGTGCTTCATACCACAAGAGGAAACTTGTAGGGAGCCATGTTTGAGGGTTCCTCATGCTAAATCCTAGAAGAGCCCTGTCAGCTGGCCAGGAGGGCTCTCAGGGCTCACCTGTGGGTTCCTCTGGAGTGTAGAGCTGCAGAAGCCATTTGGATTTCAGGTTATGCCACAAGACCTGAGAAAGGAATATTGTGCCTGAGATCTTGTCTGGTCAGGGGCTGGTGTTTATATTCTACTTTGAGGTCAACTAAAATCCTCTGTGGAGCTGAGGAAAGAGCACCTTCAGGAAGTGAGTGTGTGATGGAGCTCCGCTGCCTTATGATTTCCCAAGTATTTGTTGGCAGTTGAGGGATACCCTTTGAGAGAAAAGGTTCAAAAGAGTGCCACCAGCCTGCTTGTTGGAGATGGGTGTTGTCTTTCCTGAGTTTTGCAATTCAGGGTGGGGTAGTTGTGGGGTAGACTCAGTGACTCAGGGGTCCTTTCTACACCCTATATCCTATTATCTTAAATTACATTTTTGTGGGCTTTTTCTATTAAGGTCTCAAAATTGTTTTGTTGTGCCTAACACTTAGTCATACATTTTTTGATCAGAATTTTGTAGTAAGTAGCTCCAGTAAGAACTACAGTTCTTTGAAGCTTTAGAAATGCTAAAGACTCCTTCATGGAATGCATATGATTTTTTTTTTCCAAATTCCGTTCTCCCTTTGATTTTAGTCCTTCTGGTGCCCAGTAATTCCTGAGTCTCCTGCTGCTCCGATCCCTGTGTTTTATGCAGTGATGTAAAAGAATCTTTTTGCTTTCAAAGCAAAACTGTCCACATAGGGATACTAAACACATGTGTACAGAATTATTTCCCAGTGTTTACCTTCAGCTCAAACCTTTGTTTAGTGGAAGATACTTGACTTGAACCTCTCCTTCCTGAAGAAACAGTAGTGTAGGGTTCATAGCAGTTGTTTTAGAAGCAGATATATATGTATGTGTGTATAGGAGGCTGAAAGGAGTGGTTGTGTGCAGTTGTTAATTTCCACAAAAATACACAGTAAGTGTCAAATCTAAGCAGAGAAATGAGAAGCGATGCTCAGTAGCTTACCCTGGTGCCTAAGGAATGTGCCCAGGAGGCTGGACTACAACTCCATTATCTGTCAGCAGATTTCCATGAAATTAATCTTTTTTTACTCCAGGTTCCTCTGAGATCTGCCTGTAAATCTGAAATTTATGGGAGGTGAATTTTTCTGGGGTGAATTACAAACCTCTGGACCTGTAAAATGTGTTGGTTGTAAGTCTGGCTCCTTCAATACATTTGAAGCTCCCTTTTGCCTTTCTATGGCAGAGGGAGATCCTTTTCTCTTTGACTGTATGTTACTTTTAGATGCTATTTACCATCTTGCTGTTGTGTTGTCATAAATTAATAAAACAGCGACTTTGCATGCAGCCAAGAAGATGTGCACTTTGAATTCTTTTATGTGATCACTTTGGAGTGGGAAGAAAGAATGATGTTTATTACATGATGTTTCTTTAAATCCCTTAGGATTAACATTTTCAGCTGAGTCCCCACCAGACCTCTTTGTAGGTCACTTATGTGTGATACCCTGGTTGCACCCATGGCTTGGAGATGCCTGTATTCAAGTGACCTAAATTGCATTGAGAGAGAGAAGGAAGGGGGGAGGGAAGAATTGGGGGATTGTGGAAACAAAGTCTGTCTGAAAATTTTACAAAATGCAGTTCTCCTTCCTGGAGAAATTAATTCAGAAAAAAGACTGGTTTAAGAAATTTCAAGATACAAAAGGACAGATTAATTTAGGAAGGAAATGCTGTTCTATAGCAGCTCAGAATGTGGACAGAAATGGCATGTGATTAGGGGTATGGTTACAAAATATGGATGTAAAAAAGGCTTTGCAGTGAGATATCTGGCACTGTATGATCCAGTAAATGAACTCAAATTAGCTGCATTCATATAAAGTTTATATGAGAGTGAAGGAATCTTCTGGAAGTGATGGTCCCATTAGCAAAGTGATATGCCTTTATTAACGTTATACAGCTGCAATAATCTTAATGGAGCAATCTAGTGTTCTTCCCAAAGGAAGATCTTATCTCATTTATTAATTGTCTTTCTGGTAGTTATGAGTTCATCTGATCTTGGATAAGTGCGCGGGCTGAAAATTCGGATGCTGCAGATAGGGAGTGGGTTTAATGCAGGGTGTTAGTAACTGTGTCCTAAGATCGACTTGTGCTTTGATGTATGTTTCCATCTGGCTGGACTACTGGCTGTGCAAATACTGCATTTGCATTGTAGCCTGAATTAGTCACCTGTTACTAGTGTGCAAAGCAAGTGTTGTCTTCTTTCAGACGCTGACAAGTGGCATTTAAATGTACCACTGTCAGGTACATGAGAAATTAGGCTGCTGAGCACATCTCTGATGCTTCCTCTGGCTGGAAAGTGAGGTAATCATTAACAGAGAATGAAGTTGGAACAGTTGTGTAAAGCTGCCTCTTTGAACCTTGAGGAGGTGCTAATTCTGACTGCAGTAATTGGATGTTTTTATCTGACCTGTAAAGTCTTGCTATGGTCTTTTGTTGGTTTTAGTTTTGTTTATTTTTAAACAGAAATTAGTACAGAGGGAATAGGGATTCTTACTTCCTTCATGACACCTGATTAGATAAAAAAGCAGCTCCTGCCACCCCGATTATGTGGAAGACACAGGTGGTTCTGCGTGTTATATAATGATTTTAAGTGAACCTTGTGGGGGGAAAAAGAATAATTCTGAGATGCTTTGTTGATGCAAGGTGGATATTGCAGTGGTTTCTTTCTGATGTGGAGATGCTCCCCAGGAAGGCAGCCTGTCTCCACTGGGGTGGTTTTGAGGAGGAGTCCTCCTGTACCTGTGCATAATCTGTGGTCAGGACATGCTGGAGGAGAGGATGGAGGGCGTTCACATATTGGGTGTTGATAGATGAGCAGTCTCGGTGTGATTTCTCCTGTTACCAGAGTAAAGGGAGGCACCTTAGGGATGAGAGGTGTAGGGCTGCAGGCTCTGAATCCCTCCCTTCTCAGTGAGGTGGGTATTTGGGTTTTGAATTTTGATTTCTTGCCCCTAGCTTCACCCTCCTCCAGCAGGTATTTGGATACCCATAGCAGAGGGCAGAATACCACCCAGTTAATTCTCTGGAGTATAGCTGCTGCAACTCCTGGTGGGGAACTGAATGTATGGCTTATGCCCTAAAGCAAAGTGCATAATGCTTAGAGAACAGAGTGAGATTGTTTTTTCTTTGCTGCTGGAAAAAAAATATCATGTTGGAGTGCTGTGGTTTGGACTTATCCCTAGATGGGCATCACTAGTAATGTGCATTTAGAAAATAACATTATTAAGTTGAAAAGATGTCTCTTGCAAATTTTATGGGTTTGGAACAGAAGGAAAATAACAGCATTCAAGGACTTCTCATACACAGTTTTCTCAAGATTAATCCAAACAACTCCTTCCTCTCTGCATCCTACAGCATGAATTTGTAGGTCATATCATGCTGCTGTTTAGCTGCATGGGCCTGCTGACTTTTTTAACCAAGCTGCACACAGGAGGAGAAAAAATGCAGGAGAGAGAGAGAAAAAAATTTCGTCCCTAATGTTCACTTATGTGTTTGTCAGCAAAGAATGCTAGTCTTGGCATTTATTTATGTGTGTGACACTATACTGTAGATCCATGTACAATATTCAGTGTAAACATAAGGTGCTCTCAAGCATTTATTCTTCCTGCATCCGGTTGTAAACTACCTCGAGAAATTTCTGTTGAGCCAAACCAAGAGGTGAGATCCAAGGCAATAGATCCAAACCTTAAAGACCTGCAGGACACAGGTAAAAGGACCTTCTTTTCCCCATAGGTTTAGACTGCAGTACTTGGGCTGCATAGCTGAGGAACGAGTGAAACTAGGAAGTTAAACTTGAGGGACTGTTCCAGAGTGAAAGCTGTCTAGGGCTTACAGCTCTGCAATGCTGCTTGTACTGTAGGAATTATTAGCAGTGGAGGAAACCACTTTTGGGTTCAGGACTTTATTCTTTTGCCCACATGAAGAAAGAAGAAATTGGGAAGTCTGCATAATAATAGTATATTTCTTTGGATGCACACAAAATGTTACAGTTTATGCAAAATATATTTATAGCCTTCCTCAGTGCCATGAGGGCAGAGGATATAATCATCAGTGTATAAAGTAAAAAAACCTGAATTTTCTTGAAGTGTGAGAAGAAATGACAAGAAGGAAGTTGTGCTGTTGATCCCCATCCAATAGGTTGCCATGAGTAAGATTTGTACAGAAGCTGGCTTAGCTCCAGGCTGCAGCAGAATTAAGCACCTTTCCCTGCACACACAAACACTTATTAAAGAAGCAATGTTTTTGGCACAAATAGTTGAATGAATGGTTACTTTTGCTTACACTGCATACAAACTCTTTTTTCCTGTAAAATGTTTTTTTTCAGTTTTACTCACAGAATTGGGTATCCTGTGACAAAAGGGGTCATGTAACTTACTTCACTTGGCAGCAAAATTGCATTCATCTTTTGAGCTTCCAACCTGTGTTTCATTTTTCTTCTGGCAGTGTATATTGGTTATTTTCTCTTGGTTTTCTTTAATGAGCTTGCTGTTATCCGGTTTTGTAAGACTTTACAATGACGAAGTGGAGCAACTCATGCAAAAGAGTTACAGGGAAGAAGTAGGGGAAAATTTTAAACTATCACATTTCTGCAAAGTAGCCTTTTGTGAAACTTATACTACCATTCTCTAAAGAAAAAGCAGTTAAGTTATTTAAGAGGTTTCAGATTGGCTGGCTGATCAATGTCAAGTACTAATAATGCTGTATTAGCAAAGACCTATACACTCAGGCTTATTACCATGATGTCCATTTATTGATACTAACATTTGATCATATACAAGAAATTATTTTGACGTTATTTTTGATGAATGTTATTCATACATGCTCTATGGCTTGATCTTGCACACCTTTATTCATGAGGGTAGTCAGTTGTCTTCAAAGATTTTCAAGAATGGCCCATATGCAATACAACCTTGATTATCCAAATGTCAGGGGAGACATAGAATAAGTTCGTATAATCGACATTTTGAATAATGAGGAAATTTCCAGTGCAATTAATAGATGTCAGGGGACATGACCATCTTTCAGACGACAGGGAGTTTTCAGAAAATTTAGATTTTGATAGTCGAGTTCCTAATATATGTGCTATTGAGAGACTGAAATGGCAGAACGCTTGAAATGTGCCCATATATTCCTTAATAGCCCTTTCTGTGGAATCAGCCAGAGTTCTATTTACTGTGGTATTGGCGTTGAGGGTCAAATTGTCACAAGCATTTAGCTTAATATTGCAGTAACTCTGCTATTAAGAGTCAGGTTCCAGGAATACAGTGTTAAATCAATATTGGAATTGTCAGAAGTAAAATGTTATTTAGAAATACATCAGTGTCAATTTGGGAATATGGTTTTAAGAAAAAAAAAATAATCCCATAAAATCATGAAAGTAAATAAAGTTAAAGGGAGGAAACTCCTGGAGGTAATGAAAGAAGAGAAATCCGGTCTCTTTTGTGGGAATGTGGAAATACCCAAGGGAGATTCAGCTTATGTCAGAATGACTGTCTTTAAACTTGGAGCTGGCCACGTGAAGATAATCCAAAGCCAAAACTCCTGGGTTGCGACTCCTGCCCGTCTCTGCGCGGACCAACAGAAGGTGCTGCGGTGGGAGGCACTGATTTCCTTCCTCCCCAGATGGCTGCACGGGAGCACCCCGGGATGCATGTGGCTCTGTCGGCCCCGAGCAGGGAGCAGCGCTGGCGGTTCTCGCTGCCCGTGCTCAGGTCGGCACCGCCGCTGCCTCCGCCGCGGATCTGTCACGGGGCTTGCTGGCTCCTCCGCTGCCGACAAGCAGCAGAGGCAGAATGATGGCAATCACAACTGATAGTGTGCTGGGGGTGTTTGGCATTCTGTCCTGAGTCCAAATACTAATGTTTGTAGGAAACCGAAGCTGATGCATCCATTTATTTTGGCGCAGAGATGAGCAATCGCTTGTTTCCTAGGAAACATGGGGCTGTGCATATGCAGCTTTGAATGTGCGCCCTAATGTTTTCCTTCATGGTGATAGAGTAGAAAGTTTGTCTGATGAGATCTATTATGCTTAAAGCAGAAGGGAAAATAAATTTGGAAAGTTGCACTATTTAAAAAGAAGATAGCAGCAATACTGCCAAAGTCATGAGGAAAAGGCAGAAATAATTCAAGAAAATAAAGGAAGTGTCCTTTCTGTCTATCTAATCTAGGAATCTGGAGATTTTTATAGTTGCAGAGCCATCTGCTAAGTTTCATTTATTGTGCAACTTTACTATATCACCATCATCTGCTCATTAATCTGCCTTTTTTAGGTCTACTTCTGAAATTCTGAACCTCTGAGCATCTGTCAAATAGCTGCCATTGGTTTTGAAACAGTCATATGATATAGTCTAAAGGTTTTTATAGTCAGTCATTTTGCGTCGTGTCAATATTACTCAGCAAAAGCTTAGCAGTTCATAAGAAGCTCACATCAAGCTTGTCAGTAAACCACTGCCACCACACCCTGACTCTTTGTGTTTCTTACTAGAAAAGTAAATAAAACCTAATTATTGGCAATGTATACCGTATCTCAAGACATGGCTTGGATGGCGTGGCAGCATTTGGTCCTCTTCTGATCAGAGCAGTGCTCATGGGTGGCGATTGCCAAAAAAAATGAGGATTATGATCACAGATCACTGACCCCAGCAGGAGCCTTACCATTGGCTTAAATGGCTGAGACTTGGACCAAGGTTAAGGAGTTTTAGATGTTGGATCAGACCTGGCCATTCTATTGTGACCTGAACACACATGGCTGGGATGAGGACAGGGAAAATAAAAACCCATTAATTTCAAGCAATGCACAGAGTTCCTCAAATACAGTGCCACATCCTTCAAAGGTTGTCAAATGATTCTTTCGTCCTGCTCATTGTTAACAGAAAGAAAACATAAAAGAACTGATCTACCTGAGATGCAGAGCCCTGGCATCTGAGTCTGGGTACATCTCAGACTAATCCATACCTTTCCCATTTGCCCGTTATCACAGCAGCAGGCAATCTGATGTGTTACCTGAAAATGCACTTGAATTCAAATTCTTGCTTTCTGGCCCCTCATTTGGAGGTGAGGCAATCCATGAAGCCCCAGGAGCCAAATGAACAGCGGCTGCCTCTGTGAGTAAATGCTGCTGGAAATAGGTATTAGCAGGTCTGAGGGACTGGAGTCCTCTCCTGCCAGATGGCTGCCAGGATGTCAGCAGCTTATGGATGCCTTTGTCATTCCTGCCCTGAGGTTTCCCGATATATTTTTTTAGGCATTGATTTAATTTTGGCCTGTTTTAGGTAAATCTTGGTAGAAGTGGATGATTCAACTCAAGAATTGTTTTCTTTAGGGACTGATCATTCTGGCTTGATTTACACTCCTAATTTTAGAGGTTAATCTCTGCAGTCTCCTGCTGGTGAAGGCTGAAGCTTCCATTCTGAAACCTCCTGTGAAAGGACTAACCCTCGGCATTTTGAATCACACTCTGTCTGAACCTTTCTCTCTTGATTATGTATGGGACTAAAGAGACTGTATTTCTAATTTAGGCAGTTACAGATGAGGTACCACAAGATGGATGAGGTGATCTAATAGCCTGCTGATACTTCCTGGCCCCGTGTTCCTGCTGTTTCTCTTGCTTCAGCTTGGGTGCTTGTACTAAAATGACAGGAAACAATCCCAGCAAAACAAGTGGAGCCAAGACAACCTGAGCTCTCTGACTGGGATGAAGGTGGGGACCAGAACTGGTGGCAGAAGGAGGCTTGCCCTGTAGAGTGGGAACACTCAGCTGTGACAGTGACCCCTGATAGCCACCTTCTATCCTTTAACTGAGGGGAAAAGCTGCCTAATCCCATTGTTGCTGGGACTTTCCTCAGTCCTTTTAATGGCAGCAGCAGCGACAAGGTAGTGTTGGGCTTCTCACACTGCTGAGGCCTCTAACTGTGCTGACTGATAGGGGCCAAGAGCCAGCAATGCTCCTGAGATAGGAACAGGGATTCCCTCTTGTACAATTGCACTTGGATTACTGAAAGAAACAGCCAAAAATGTCTAATTATCCTTATATAGCAGCAGACTCCTGACCTCTGAGATATCTTTCAGTGTGGGACATTGTCCTTGTTTAGGACAGATTTTGGGAGGAAACTTCTGAAGTGGTCTTTTCTAGAAAGCAAATTCAAGCAGACCCTCCCCCAAGGGGTTTGTGAGGTAAATCTCCGTCGAGAAAAGTTGAAAAAACTGTTTGTTTAACAAGCAAAGTATTCACAAACATGAAAAAATGAATAATATTAAACAATGGAACCTCTCATTGTTCTGAAGAGATGGCAGATTCAGAGAGAGAGTCTTTTTTGTGGGCTGTAGCTCCGCTCGCTCAGTCTCTTATCAGCCCCTCCTGTGCTGGAAATGCCACGTCCTGGGCCCTGGTGGATCACAGGCACGAGCTCTTGGTGCTCTTCTGGGTTTTGTGTCCAGAAAAGGTATAAACAGTTCCAAGGAAAAGAAAAACCACAGTTCAGGGAACTTCTCTGCCTCAGTTAGAAAAAGCTAACTAAAAGCAAAGGAGAGCTCTGTCCTGCCGTCTGTCCGTCCGCAGAAAACAGTCCAGGAGAGGATGCGGGGGAGCAAGTGCAGCTCCTGATAACAAACTGCGTGCTTCTTCTCCCCCTCTTCACTCTCAGAACCAATCTTAAAGGTGCAAAACTTATTTCTGAGCTAAACAGACAAATGGGGATACAAAAATCTAAAGTCACCCCAGGACAGACATACAAATAGATATGCTGTTTGTCTGAGAGGAAGGAAAAGAGTCTCATCTACCAAAAGATAAACTCATACAATCTTCTTGACAGTAGATGTTGTCATTTATGATACAGTAGTACTTCTCTAAAGTTAATAAAACTGAAGTCCTTCAGTAAAATTAGCTCTAAGATGTACTTTTTGCCTGATATTTAGAAACAAAACCCCAGCAGCAAAAAGAATAGAGCTTCTGTTCTAATCTGGCATCTCCCTCCATTAACAATAAATAATAGTGGAACAGGTGGAAAATTTGCATCTCCTTCTCTGACCAGAAAATATCTTATTTTGGAAGGAAACTTGTGTATTTCTTCACAGAGCTGTTCTGACTTGTTAGTTTCTATGTCTTGAATCAGAAGTGGCTGGCATGATGAGGGAAGTGAGACCTGAGCTATTGTCAAAGTGTCTGGAGTGGAGCTTCCAAGCACTAGTGCCACAGTGTTTTCCATGCCTATTTGTGATGAATGAATTGGATGAACAAACTATGAAGGAAAACATATTTGAAATGGAACAGTGAGTGATGAAATTATGGCCTTGGCCTTGAAGTCTGAAATAAGAATTTTACGTGGGGCCAGAAATCAAAAGTCTGAACTTTGTATTTAGCAGTTCAGACTTTATTTGAAGTCAGTGATTTTTAGAGGTTATTATCTTTTGTGATCAAATTAGTGCACATTCATGCTGCTTGGCAGGGAATGAATTGTGCTATGGATTACTTCTGGGCTGTGCTGCTGGATTTTGACAAATCCATCTAGCCCCATACTGTGGAATGTGTGGACAAGGTTCAGGTTCGTGCTGATGGAAATGGAAACCTCTTGCTTTACTGAGTTCAATTTGTTTTCACATGTGGTGTGTTGTCTATCTGGTATGTCTGTTTTATTTATAGCTATATAAATATAATTTTGAAAAAAGCTAGTTGGCAATTTTCACATCAATATTGTGTTTTCAACAGAAAATGGCTTATTAGTCAGCAGAGGCTGCTGGCAAAGCTTTATCATTTGGATCTAAAAATATTTGCTTTTAATGAAGCATTGGGAAATGAAGACTTGGAGTTGTGGTTTTGCTTTTTTTCCTGTAAAATCATGAAGAACTTGATGCATCTGTTAACAAATCGTTTATTGTTAAAAACATTTTGAGTGAAAGTATATCACAGCTGGCTCAGACATTATGTATGCATTATGTATGTGTTATATTTTGTCTGCTGAGACCACTGAAAAGAAGTTCTTTGTGCATAGTAAGGGAAACTAGATTTGCAAAGGCAGGGGTTTGTTGTTGTGTTTTTGGGTTTTTTTTTGTTGTCCAGGGATTAAAAAAAAACCCACTCTCATAAATTTGCCAATATTTTCATTAGATCTGGCAGCTTTTATTTGTGACTCCAAATTCCAAATGGCGTTCCCTGTTTGCTTAGAGAAAGCAGGGGGCCCACTTCACAGTGTTTGCTCTGAGGCTGGGGCATTGACAGGCAGGCACTTTTCCACATTTTTTTATTATCAACTAGAATAAGCAGTTTAATAACTAGGATTAAACCATCAGATCATGACAGAGCAACATTAGCTGCAGGAACCAAGTTGGAAAGGATTCCAGATGTGATTAGATGAATACCTGCCCCTTAGGGGAAATAGTTAAGTGGGCCTCTGTTTTTATTGGTAAGGTAAATGTTTCTTGGGCCATTCTAGGCAGGTATCCCAGGTCTGCATTTTCCCAAAGATGTTGCAAATCCCTACTGCCAAAGAATGTACTGTGTTCTAAACCTGAGCCAAAACTGTCTCTCTGATGAAAATCAATGGTTTTGCCAGAACACACAAGATTCTGCTATTGCTTGAATCATTTACATTTTTGTTACAAATGCAAAAGTGTGTTTATGGCATGCCAGTAAATGAATATTTCCTTTGGGTAAGGGGGAAGTGGAGAAAAGTTGTGATCAGAACCTCTGCTGAAGGGAAGAGTTCTCCCTCTGAAATAACAAAACCTTACTGGTTTCAGTGAGATGAAAAATGATCATAAAGTTATACCTTCCCTTATCCAACATAAGAAGAGAGGTGTTTATGTTTGTCATGACTGAATTTGCAGTATATTCACCTACTGATAAGTACTCAAGGCTATGATAGACTATTAAAAATCAGATGCAGGGAAGTGATTTCTGGAATGAGAAAAATACCTGTTTAGAGATCAAAATAGTCTAAAAACTTGTTGGACTGCAGGAGTTCCTTCTGTTAGGAGTGGGAAAATTCTATCATGCTGTTTTAGCATCAGTGCTGAGAAACAAAATTTTCTCTGTTATTAACTACTTTGGACCATCTCTGCAAAAGTATTAAGGTACCAAACAAAGTAACAGTGTAAATGTGGCCCTGGAGCACTACAGTGTACTTACCCCACACACTACACTGCAATACTGCTCCAGTCTGTGTGATGGGGGGTGTATTTCTCAAAAAGACTTCACAGGTCTATCTGTAAAGAGCTCTGCTTTCTGCCTAGTCACTGTATAAAAAATGAAATGAACTTAAGGCACCAAGTTAATATTGGTGAAGAAATAAAATGTCAAGTTAGAGTATATGATCATCTTAAAACATTTCTTCCCTTTTCAGTCTTGAGCACTCAGGCTAATAGTGCAAATGTGCTTAAATATCTACAGCAGAACACAAATGTGAAGCTTTGAGAGAATAATTCTAAATTTGTCTCTTGAGTCCAGGTAAGTTTTCCAGAAATTATTAAAACCTGTAAATTTGAACACTTTCATTTTATGAAGTGTTTGTTCTACCTCACTTAAATTTAAAGGTCATATTGTAACAGTCTAAGGGACCTGGACTACTGTATAAAGGAGGACAAAGACTGGTAAACCTTTTAATAGTTTCAGTCTAACCATATTTCAGTAAATACCCTTTTCTGATGGCTCTTCTGGCAGCTTGCTGTGTAAAAGACTTAACCTTTGTTTCCTTTTCCATGTGGTATAGAGGAGAGTTTTAGGTGATTGAAGAGCCAGTTGGTGAAGCTCAGAGAGTCCACACAATATGAAGATGTTCTTCCTAAGAGAAGTGCATAGTCCTGAAAGAATCAAAGGAATAAATAGTGGAAAATATTGAGGTTTATAAGTTTGTCTTAGAAGACTGGACTACACTGAGGTTTGTCTCTATTTTTGCAAGTTCTGTGTTTACCTGTGGTCTGGTACAAAGCTTACTGAAGTCAGTCTTTGTATGAACCTGATGGACTTCTGATTAGTGCTGTTAGAAAATTTATTTTGGCTTCTTTTATTGGCAAATCTCTGTGTCTGAAGTGAAATTCACCCAGGCCACAGAAAGCACTTTATTTCCATCACCTGCCAGGGAAATAACTACATTTTTTGAAATTCTCTACCTTCATTTCTGAAATCCTTCACTGCTACAGAGCAGAGTGTCTGGCAGTTGTTCCAAAGAGTGAAGCTCCTCAGGTGTAACACACAGGAGAATCCTAGTGAAGGGTGTGTGGGAGGTTTGCTCACTGGAGATTACAAAAGAGCCACTGGATGTGGCTCAGGAGAGGGTTGTGTGGCTGACAAGAGGTGTTCAGAGAAATACAAGGAAAGCCAGGTGTAGCAATGTTCATTTTGACTGAATCCCAGAATGACACTGGCCCCTTTGGCAGTGCAGTTTTCTCCAAGAAATTCCCCCTGTGGTTGTGGAAAAATGTAAACCTTGCCATCACAAGGTCTCTCAGAGCATTTCAATGACATGCCATATTTTTTGGACCTAGGCCAACTTCAGGTAAAAATGGAGACGGTCATCACAGGTTCCAAGAAGGTATTTTTAAAGGGGGTAAGTCAGTGACTTAAGGCTGAAAGAATTGCTGCAGAGCAAAACAAACTGCTTCAAAGGCAGGTCTGATAGACTTCTGCTTGGACCTCATACAGGGGCTTCTGCTGCCAATGAAGGGCAGCCTTATTTGAAGGCCCAAACATGAAATGAGCTTTGGAAGAAGTGGCACAAGCTGTATAGATATTTTATTTGTAATTTGAGTTTTTACCCCCTACCTATTCTTCACTAAAATATTTCAGTCTTCTGAGTGCCCCCAGGCCTTGCAGAAGACTAAGTGGCTATGATAAAAAATGAGATCATGACAGAAATGAGGTAATCCTTTTCCTTTTGTCTTTCTCTGCATTTCTAGTGCTTCCAAAAGAAATATTTAGGTTAAAAAAGCAAACAAAACCTCCCATCCCAGGTTCGTAGGTGAAGTAGTCTTTCATATTTTTGTTACTGTTTGGTTACAGTTTCCCCCACACCTGTGGCTTTAATGGGGCTTGAAAAAAATGTAGGAAAACATCAATATGCTTCTCAGTCTGAAGGAAAGCATTTTGTTTTTTCAGGTTGGTCTGGAGCCTGTTGCAGGTGATGAGCCCTTTGGATCAGACCCTGACTTCCTTATTTTTCAGGGAAGGGAAAGGGAGTGCAAATGCATGTGGGTGCTTGGGGGTTGTCTTTTAGAGGAGTTTTTGCAGACCAAGCTGCTTTAGAGCCTTTGCACAGAGTATGTACCTTTGCTCCAGACTTTACAATAAGTTCATGGCAGAAGCCATGTGAAGAAAAGGAGTCAGGGAAAACCCAAGCACAGGAGTGTCTGACCTTTTCTGCTGCTCTGGAGCTCCTCTCTCTTTGCCCCCTGACACCTCACACTTCCTGGGGTGATGGTGTGATACCTTTACTGGGCAACTTGCATGAAAGTTGAAGTCAGACTGGTAAAGATGTGGAAAAACCCTTCTAACACGAAAATTTCAGCTTTTTGATTAATTGAAGCTATTCAGCTGTTCTTTCATTTTTGACTGTACCTTGTTTGATGCTTGGGAAAAAAATTAAGAAACAGCCTTTTTCTTCTTATAGGTCCTGACTTTATATAGGCACCTGCTTACAATAATTTGTAAAGATGAATCAGTCAATGTGAGGTAATTTTAAAAAGACCTTCCCTTTTTTAATGCTTTTGTACTTAAAGCCTTAGGTATGATTTTTTCTTCCAGCTGGGTTTGATATGGATGCTTTTGTCTCAGAACAGATACCCAAATACCAAATTGTTGAACAGATTTCTCCTTTGGAAATGTCACTGTCACTTGAAAATACCATGTGTACAATGCAGCTGTCTGATTTCTTAGGATTACAAAGACGCAAGATCATGTGAAGCCTATAAACAAGCTTGTAACTCAGTGCAGAAAATTTCAATGTTTATTTCTAATGTTTTGAGATTCTCCTTTGCTGCAGTGTGTTTGCTTGCAAAACCTCCCACCCTTCAAGTGATCATGTTGAATTTTGTAGCTTTTGTCATCATTTCTGTTCACATACTCTTCTACAAGCCTGAGTTATTCAGTACATTTTTATTGTCAAACTTGTTCCTGCTTTTTAGTATTTAATCTACTTTTTTTTTTTTGTCCAATACCACACTGTTGCATTTTTGCATTTTTTCATCTCTTTTTATTCCTTTCTAACAAGTTTTGTTTTATTTTGCTTTTTCTTTTAATTGCCCACTCCTCAGATGTGGACTTCTGAGTTTCCCATTCTGAACTGCCACTGAGACACATGTTTTTAACACATTCTTGTTGTCATTAAACAATTCTTCATGGCTAATTCAGCAAATCAGAGGAACTGCCTGGCTGCTGTTGGTGTTGATGAATATGATGATTGTATCAGTTTGTCACCTGGCATAGCCATTGTCCTCTTCTTCAGATGGTGTTCATTTCAGTTTGTTCTGTTACAGAAATATCAATATGTGATGTTTTTGTTCAGGTTTCACCAAAAGAGATCTTTTGATAGGAAAAAAAAATCCTCTCTGCTTTAGCTCTGTGTGTACTGCAGCAGCAGCTTGTGATACTGTGCTGAAAATGCTGTAGTCCAAACAGATTTGCTTCAGATCAGTGGCTGCACAGCAAATCTCCAAGGAATATTTATGACCAGATGACACCCTTACCAGAACCAGATTGGCACATGAGAAGGCCTTTTGCTCCTGGAGATGCTGTTTTTATAGAGTGAGATGTAGCTGCATTTAATGCTCATATCCTCTGGTCAGGAGGGACTGGATTTCAGGGGATCTGAGCCTTGGTCACTGCATTTCCCAAAGAACATAGCACCATACCTGCATCTTCTTTTCAAATTGGAGTTGACTTTCCTGCTTCAGCTGGAGCAGTGTTGAGGGGATTGCCTCCCAATGGAAGCAGCTGCTCTGCTGCAAACCAGTGCAGTGAATTAGCCCAGTGCTTTCAGAGAGAAAGTGCAAAGGCTGGCACAAGAGCTGATCAGCGTGGATTTTGTTATCATTAATAGATTCTCCCCCCTCCCACCTTTAGGTCTTAAATGCACTTGCTGGAAGAAGGAAGTTTGGAAAACTGCAACCTTCCTGCTTTTTCTTCTTGAATCTTCCAGTTGTTTCTGCTGGCAAGACAGCCTAGAACCCTGCTCCAAAATGACTAGTGCTAACTCTGGAAATGTATATTTGCCCCTTTTTGGGGGCATTCTTCATATCCTTAGCCCAGTAATGGTTCTCTGGATGCAGTGGAGAAGAAAAAAGAATAATCATTGCTGTGCAAGATGATGAGATGCTGCAGGGGAAGTTAGTGGGCCTTTTAGCAGGCGTCTGAAGGTATGTAAGTATATTCCCAGGCTCTGTGTGACCAAAAGAGCTTGGGAGATGATCAAATGCATTGCAATTCAGTGCCATTATGTGCTTAGCAGCCAAGCTTAGTACCTGCTGGTGTATCAAACCAGGTCCTCTGCATAACCCGTGGACTCTCAAACTCTGCCCAGAATACCAGAGCTCAAGATGTATAATGTGAATTTTTTCAGTGTGTTTGGCTCAGCCACACCTGCCTTTGTAGATAATCTCCAGAAAGAAATTCAGTCATCAGCAAACTTGACTGCTGCACTTGTCTGTGTCCTTTTGTTGCTGCCTGTAGTGAGGGCCTGTAGGATGACCACTGCTCTTCACCTGTCTTTGTGGCACTGATGAGAGCTAGAAAGGGCACTCTGAGCTTTTTACAGCTGTGCATTGCTTCATTTTCTTCCTATAGGAGTTGAAAACTGCCTTTTGCTTTGATCTTTATTCCAGGGAGGGGACAAAATAAACAGTGTTGGACTTGTGTGGGGCTTTCTTGTGAAGTCAGAGAATGTTAATTGCTCATAAAAAATTTTTCCCTCACAGTGGGAAACAATTTTTTCTTTATAAATGGCTTCTCTGCTTTCAAATGGTGAGTAAAAAGAAACTTGTAGGAGGACAGAGGTGTGGCATCACTGAAAGATCTGTAGTATGACATCAAGGTGCATCACTAGTAACTGATTCTTCTCACAGTGCTTAGGCAGTCATAGAATTGTTTAGGTTGAAAAAGACCATTAAGGTTGAGTGTGACCATTACCCCAGCACTGCCAAGTCCACCACTAAACCATGTCTCTTAAGTGCCACATACATAAGCCTTTTAAATACTTCCAGGGATGATGACACCACCACTTTTCAGGGAAGAATATTCCAGTGTTGGAGAGCCCTATTTGGTGAAGAATTTTTTCTAATGCCATTCTAAATTAAACGTGGAGAGATTTAGATTAGATATTGGAAGAAGCTCTTTACCCAGAGGGTGGTGAGGCCCTGGCACAGGGTGCCCAGAAAAGCTGTGGCTGCCCCATCCCTGGAAGTGTTCAAGGCCAGGTTGGAGAGGGCTTGAAGCAACCTGGGATAGTGGAAGGTGTTCCTGTCCATGGCCAGGGGATTGGAATGAGGTGAACTTGAAGGTCCATTCCAACCCAAACCACTCTATCATTCTAAACCTCCCCTGACACAACTTGAGGCCATTTCCTCTTGTTTTATTTCTCACTACTTGGGACAAGAGACCAGCACCTATCTCACTGCAACCTCCTGTCACATAGCTGTGGAGAGTAATAAGATGACAAGAAGGGATTTCTGGGTACCATCAAAGGATCTCTGCTTGTGTCAGGCCCTGTCCAGTCTTGTGAAGGTGTTAAAAAAAACAAAATTACTCAGCCATTTCTTTGTGAAACTAAGGAAAAGCATCAGACTGCTGGGCTGTGCAGGGTATCTTAATGACGAAGTAAACTAAAATCAGCTTGCAGAAGAGGAAAAATACAAGGCATATAGTCAGGACATTGCAGAAACTACTTAGTTTCTATTAGTATTGTGCTAAATGGTAGCTCTTTGACTTTGTGTGCATCTTTAGTCTTCCAAGACACAGCATGGAACAGTGACACAAGACTGGTGATTTATGTAGTCAAAAGCTTATGATAGGGTGTATTGGAATGTGAATTCATTAGCCGTTTATGTATTTTGATACCCAGCCATGCAGTGTATCTGCTCTTGTTGTCTTTTGTCTTGTAAATGTGAGGAAATTTGTGGCAAACATCCATGAGGTCAGAGCAGGAATATAGGCAGGTTTGCAGCCTACCTCATGTGGTGAAAACTCATATACTTCTGTACCAAAATATGAAATAGTTTCATCCCACCTAAAAGGTGCAGATAGAAATAAAACCTTCTAATTCTTTGGCTTTCAGCAAAGTTAGTAATTACAGTTTGAACAGGTGAAATAACAGACGTGACTTCACTTTTTGTTTATAATTCTGAAGAGTTTATGCATTTTCAAGAAAGATTTACATGAAGAACATAGATAAGTAAATAAATGGAGAGAGTATATGATTAATGTTTTTAAAATAGCAAATGCTTCCCATTTGTAACATTCTTGAAACAGATCAGCCATGAGGACTTTGTTTTTCTTTCTGCTTTACAAGGCTGTCTGTGTTTTGTTTATTTACTGTACAAATTTATGTTCAATGCCTCCTTTTCTATTTAACCCACAGGAGAATTTTGGTCATGAAACTGCATTAATACATATTTCATTAAATAATTTCAATAGAAATATATACATATGATAAATTAATGTATGGGAATGAAACATTAAATAACATTAAACATTTAATCCTTTTAATTTAATTATTAAATTAAAAGGAGTTAACAAAATTAATAACAACAAAGCTGGAGAATGTGTGCGAGATCCAACATAATGTTAAGAAAAGGACCCACACAGGATCCACACAGTTTCACTATTTGGAAGCTACTGCAGGCACAACTGGTACTGCAAACAGATCCATTCTATGAGCATGAATGTTTATTCCTGCTTACCACTGTCCTTATCTGTTTCTGCTCCTCTTGCACTATGTCCAGAGCAGTGAAAAAAAAAAATGTTATTTCTACCTTTCAGTGTTTCTGCAGATTATGATTCTGTCAGAAACAGAGTGGCTGTAAGGAGTTGGCATCAAGGCAGGCTTAGCAACAGGAGCTCATCTTGTGACAGTTTCAAGCAAGGCAGTGGAAATGGGTCAGCTGTGTTGACCAAACTGGAAGTGTTTAAATGTGAGTAAATGAAGTGGCTAAGAACGTTTGAAATACAGGAAGGAGATAAATGGAGTTTGAAGGAAGAGGTCTTTTCTAGCAAAGTTCCTTAGCGCCAATGAATTGGTTGCCATTTCAAGTTATATGGGACTTGTTCAGAATGGCTACATCTGGATAAAACATGAAACTTTTGGGGAATTTGAAATATGTAAATGCAAGCTTGGTTACAGGCTGGCTGGGAGATCAATATTCCAATGTTTTCACTGCAAAATGAAAAGCCCAGAGATTTTGTGTGCCAGTTTGATATCTTTAGTGAGCTGCTTCAAACTTTTTGAAATTATATTTTTACTTCCAAATGCTTGATTAAATAGAGTAGTTTTGGAAGAAGCAGTTCAGTTTTGTAGTAATCCTATTTTAATAAACCCAGAACAACAGCAGTGATCTTGAATCTCTCAGACAAACAAAATTAGGAATTTCTTCAAATAAAAACTAAGTACATGTTTGAAATGAGCGAATATTTACTTTTTGTATCTCTAATTAGAAGTATTCTGCACTAAATGTAGGCTATCACACACTTTTAGTCATTTAGTTCCATTGAAGCATTATTGATTTATTTATTTTCATATTTATTTTTTTAACAGGCAAAGTAATGTTGCAATTGCTGTTGGCACTGCAGAGGGATCTCTGGCCTGTTCTTGCCTCTGCCAACAGGTAATTTTGTGTTGCTACTATAAGCCTCAGTTTTCCTCACCTGTAAAGGAGATGATGGTATTGAAACGTGTTGGTAGCAAAGGACGTGGAAACTCAGCATATAAGGTGGCTATTATGGAGCAGTCAGCTTTAGTACAGGTCCAAATGCTGCATCTGAATGACTTCATATTGCAGAGATCATTATGTTAGAGATTGTCACTTATATAGTGAAATTAGATGGATTTGATTGTGTGGTTCAATTGCAGTAAGTCTGCATGGGGAAAAAGAAAGTGTCTTAAGATAGTGATGGGCATGATTCAGAGTGCTGATCTGCATTCAGGTGAGACTGTTTCAATCTGGCACAGAGAGGTTCCTACTCCAGTCTTTCTGTGACCCCTCTTGCCCAAGTCCTTCAGCATTCAGATGCAAAATCTTAGAAATTAACCCACCCAAATCTGACTGGTGTTAGTTCACTCTCTCATATATTCCCCCCCACTCCCACAAAGTTCAGAGTGTTGAAAGTGAGTCTTGGATTCATCTTGCTATGAAAAGGTGCAAGCCATAAAGCTCAGATTTAGGGGCTTGAAATTCTTTTAGAGCTGTCCTGTGTCTGGCAATTTGTGTTCCTTTGGGCTTGACAGAATTTTTTTGGCAGTTAAATTTTCACTCCCTGTGTTTTGCCCTGAGATTCAGGTTCAAATAAATCTGAAATGTGGACCAGAGTTCAGTCCAAGTGAGTGAGTTTCCCATGGTTTCTGTCTGAAATAATAAATCCTTCCTTGGAGAGAGAAAGGCAAACCTCCATTTGGTTCATCCAGAAGATTTGCAGATGCTTTACGAACCTGGGTTTAATTTGGGGTTTGCAAGAAAGGCCTTTCCTATTTCTTCTATTCCTGTTTCAACTCTGGGGTATAACCCTGCCTGTGTCAGAGTTAACAGGAGTTTTTCACTCCCATTTGTAGCAAAGGCAGGATTTTCACTCTGAAGTTCTGCCTGTTTCTGTTTATTGCCCTTACAGGCCAAATACTGAGTTAGTAAGTATACTTAGTGAAGCACCTATTGATTTCAAGGCAGAATTTCAAAACCTCAGGATTCCATGCTATTCCTCTTAACTCTATTAAAATTGGAAATGTATTAGCTATCAAATGACCCAATAAATGGCAAAACTCAATTGAGGAAGTGTAGCTCACTGAGGGCATATACATTCCTGGATATTTTTTTTCCTGTGTTTTCAAAGAAGATGCTTTGGCTGCCTCAAAAAATTCTGATGCCTACTACCCCAGAACTTGTTTTACCATCACACACACAGTACATATTATGCCTCCTGATTTTACAAAAAAACCCCTGGTGTTGTTCTGCTCTTTGACCTGCATCCTTCTGCACCCCGTAAACTGGAGCAAAAAATGTCAGTTTAATCGATCCTTGTTTAATAAAGAGTGTTATCAATGCCTTTGAGACAGCTGCGTGACATGGGGACATCAGGACATTTGCTGGCTTGCCTTAATTGGCGTGGCAACGTTGGTTTTTGGCCTGGCACAGCAGATCGAAAATTGAATTTACAAAATCAAACTGCAGTTATCTACATTGCTTGATGTCCTCCCAGGTGAGCTACTGGGCTTCATGCTAATAACTTCTAAAGCAAGCAAACTTCAGCTAATTATGTGCTAGTTTATTCTCCCTTGCTAAATTTTGGCAGGTTGCTTCTGTAAATTATGAAAAATAAATGTGAAATATGCAGATGTCTTTTGTTTGAAGCAGATGTTTGGTCCGCCTTGCCAGAATCTAATCAGCTGTTTCCCCAGAGTTTTTTGTTTCTCCCCCCACCCCCAATATTGTCCAAGAGTTTATGAAAACACGAAGGATTGGGGGACCATAGAACAATAGGGCATTGCTTTATTTTCCAGCTACCAGGCTTCAAGGTTACTCAAGGTAGATTTTTTAGGCAGTTGTCTTCCCTGGCTAAAGTCACAGCAGATGCTGGCAGAGGGCCCATAAGGCACAATGTTGTCTGAAGGCAGAATTTGAATGCAGCCCTGCCTGTCATGGGGGAGGTGGTGGTGGGCTGGGAAGGAGCCAGTGAAAGCTGGCTTTGAAGTCCTGATGGTGCTGGGTGGCCAAGATGTATTGGGGTGCTTCCCCCATGGGAGCCTCACAGATGGGGGAGGTAAAGACCTCCAGGGCTGCAGAGCAGCTCTGTTAAAGCCAAGGTGGGTGGCAGGATCTGTTCCCTTCCTTGTTGCCCCAAACCACCCCTCTCCATGCCCTGCTGCCTAAGGCCTGGCATGGGAGGAGGGTGGATTGGCTGGTGTTTGCCCCACGCTGCCTGGCTGGGCTAGAGGGAGACTGGCAGGGGTGTCTTAGTGCTTTGTTGGCTTCTCAAGCAGCACCTGTCTTCTCACAGCACAGGCTCTGATCTGTCTGTAGCAGAATGGGCCACTTGCTGTGGTCTCCTGGTTATCACAGCTGCTGAAAGCGAAGCCCCCTCCACAAGTCAGATCCACACTATACCTCATACTTTTCTCCTGGCTTGAATTTTAGTTTGGACTTGCAAGACGCAGGTGTGCTGACACAGCAGCTGTGCCTCCCTTGCTATGACACTGCACCCTCCCAAGGAGCATTTTTGTCTCAACAGCAGCATTTACTGGTTAGGTACTCACATAAAGTGCAGAAAATGCTCCAGATGAAGATTCCTCAAACCTTGAGAATCATCCTCCCTGCTGTTAAAGCTCCAGCAGGCTCGTCAGAAGTTGAGTATAATAGTAATTATTTTTTCAGTAAGTGCCGAACACCTGCTTTGCACTTTCACAGCATTTGATTGTGCATGGATTTAAACTTCCAGCCCTCCTACAGGTTAAGTATCAATTTCCCCACTTTGCTTATAGGGAAACAGACACAGAAATAGGCAAAGTGATGTTTTCTTAAAAGGAGAAAAGATAGGTTTTGTGTTTAAAAGACTTTAAGGGTGTAATGTCATCCTGATGATACTAGTCCATGTCACAACCTTCTACTGGACATGTTTTTCAGCTGCCATCAGGCTTCTCTTGTGGGTCAGCAGAAAGGCAGATATTTCTGCAGCACAATGTTGGGATTTAGCTCTGTGTGTTCAGAGCACTTCCTGTTTGAGTGGATCTGCTGATCATTTCCAAAATCTCTACTTTTACCTTAGGTGCTGGAAGATGAATGACTGGCTCAGTTGATAACAAATGAGCATCTCTAGGAGCCAAGAGGTACAGAACAGTAGGCAACTTCTGAGCAATCAGTACTTCAATATTATGGTCCTACTTATTTTTTATCATGGCTGAAGCACAGATCAAGAGTCTGTTGTGATAGGTGCTTTGGAAGCAATTAAAATGAATAGTCCTTTCCCTGGGGACAGAGGTCTTGAGATTGTGGCAAGATGCTCTTTACTTGTAAATAGATTGCTGGAGGGAAGGATAATTCAGCAGTGTAAGACTGCTAGGGATTTTTTTTTTTTTTTTTTACAGTAAAACTGAAAGGGGAGAAAAAACATAGCCAATTTTTATTAGTGTCTTTACATTTAGAGTTGGAAGAATCTGGATTTGGTCCTTCCAAAAGAAATTTTTAAATCTGATTTTATCATCAAGGAATATTATTTTTTTGAAATGAATCCTCATAAGGCAGCATGAATATATAGTCCTTTGATTATTCAAAAAATTGTACAAATCAAAATAAATTTGCCTAAGCTATTTAAAATAATTAACCTTTGACAAACCTCCCTCTCTGGTAATGGAATAGTAACTATATGAATAAAAGATAAGTCATGATATTCAATGAATTACAATATTCATCCCATAAATTATAGGATGAGATAGCAGCATAACCTACTTTTTTATAACTGCAAAATGTCCTGAACAGTAGTCCCTGTACTCTTCAGGTTATTTTCTCTTCTGTTTCTTTGAGGTGTGCGGCACCTTTTGCATGAGGGGCTTCCAAAGTGATGTTAAATGATGCTAAGCTTCATCAGTGCTCCCAAAGGCTGTGACCCAGGACTTCCTTCCCTGCTCTGGAAGGGAGTCTGTGCCTTAATGGGAAACCCACGCTACAAAGGGATTTTCCTGAATTGTAACAGTAAGTGCAAATTATGATCCTGGGAGTCGCCTGCTATATAACCAAGTACAATGCCAATAAACCAGGGGTGTAAACCACATGAGCATATGGACAAAATATGGTCTGAATGGCATGATTATGTTTCTCAGGCCATAATGAATTCATCCCAAGGTGCAACTGTGCATCTGTTGTTATAGTATTCATGATAGCAAACATTACAGTTAAGGTTGCAGTTTAACTCAAATTATAGCCACCTGTTTCCATTCACTAACAACTTTCTTAAAAATTATTCCTTCTGGACTGACTCAAATCAGTTTTAAAATGGTCGTTCATTTATATATTTATTTGGGGGAAAAATATTCTTGATTTATAGAGTAGGTAGGCTGAAAGGCACTCCCTTCCTGCTCCCTCCTCATCATTCCAACCCTGTTGACTGTCACCAATGCATTTCCTTAAAAATAAATCAAATCCTCTGGCTTTTGAGGGACTGATCCAACTCGCATTGATTTTTTGGTGAATACTGTATTGGGCTTTCTGAGGCTCACTTTGTGGCTGCTGGCATGGACTAATACCATGTAGGAACAGATCTGATTACTGCACATGAAGCTTTAGGTGCTTAGAAGTTAGGAGTCTTGTCAAGACTAATTTTCTACTATATTTTCCTCCTTGTGTAGTCAGTAAGCATTGCTTATATGGCATCCTATCTCTCTTTAGCTGGGTAAAATCCAAACCACAGTCTTTATAGACTGGAGATAAAGTGCTGGATGCTTGATTCTTGACAGTTGATACCAAGGAAGGTAAATTTCTTTGAAGCAAGTTTATCAACCCTCTGGGAGGGATGAGATACCAAAAGGCTAAAAGTTATTATCAAAAATTTAAAAATGGCAATAGAGGGGAATCTAGGTTTGGGTCTACAGACATCATGCTCTCTTTCAGCATCTATCTTAAAATCTTTTAATGCACAAGTCAACTTTGCAAATGTTTTCCAAGTTAAGGTATACAAATATTAAAGGAGGGTCTGCTACTTATCCTTAAAACAGAGATCAATATCAGTGATACATACAACATTTTGAAGTGTGAATGACCCTGAATGTGATAGCCTCTCAACAAATGTTTATGGAGCAACATAATTTCTTAGCAAGTGTCCATAGTGTATCTGTTATTGAATGCTTTCCTTTGTGCTTTCGTCTGAGGGGAGTAAATGACACCATCATTTCAGCTTTAGTTTTGATTTGGCAGTATAGGGAGCTGTTTGGTGCACTTTTGGGTTTCCTTGCAAGCCCCCTCCTGACAGCTGTGTGAGTGCAGGAGGGAGATTACACGGTTCTTCTTGAAAAACTAACTCACCATGTCACAGTCAGCTCCCTCTGAGGGGCAAATGCTGACCCCAGCCTGCAGCCTGAAGGGCCAAGTTAGACTCCACTTTAATCCACAAAGGTTGGTAAGAAAAAAAAAAGATATTTCCTTCCCTTGAGACTTCAGAGCATTGTTGCTCCTTTCTCTGCTTGCGTGTTGCTTACTGCTACTCCAGAAATGAATGCACAGTACAAAGTCACAGAAGAGAGTTTCTTTTACTTCTGTGGTATGTTGCTTTTACTTCTGTTATGTAAGTGGTCCCACTCACAAGGGACAAGGAAGCTCTCCAGTGCACACAGAGTGCCTCTTTTTTAATGTAATAGCACTGTTAAGCTTTTATAGATGTGTAATCCAAAACATGGCTTGAGAAGGGTACTCATGCCCTTATGCTTTCTCAACAAAGGGGAAGTTGATAAAAGACTTGCCTACAGCCTCACAGCAAGGCAAGGGCAGACTTGGGCTTGGAACTGAGATCCCAACCCTTGCTAACCTCTGGGGCTCTTCTTCTCAGTGTTGGCTCTGCTGCCTTCAAGGCTGTCCATGCCTGGGAAGGTGAGAGCATTAATGGGTTGTAGTGCAACAGCTCTGTGAAACCTCTGCCAAGTGCACAAAAATTATTCCATTTGGCCAAGTGACTCCACTGTCATCGTTACAAGCAGGGACAGCTGTTGGAGATTGTTGGAGATAGTAGCAAAAGACTGTGTTTTGTTTGGGGTTTCAAAAAAAAAATGTGTAAAGTTACTGCTTGAAATTAGGACTTGCACAGCATTTTTGTTCATTTGCTCTCTTGTCAGCATGTTTTCTACCAGACTCCTGTTCTCTTGGGTGGGACAGAGAAAGATGCTGGCAAGATGGGCAGATGGATGGCAAGCTGCCACTCAGCCTGGAGCTTTGCAGTCCACAGCTACCTGGACCCAGAGGGCTACACGTGGCATGATTTGAAGCCTAAAAGAGAAAGTGAACTTTCAGTGACTCATTTCAAATAACTTTTCTTCTTACCTTTGTTAAAAGGTGCCTTAGTTAAAGCTTGTATTATGACAATTAAAAAAAGGCATTGATATAATTATGTAGTAATTGCAGTATATTATCAAGATGAAATCATTAAGGCAGCTTTATCTATTATTGCTGCTTAAGGTAGATGTCTTGCTATATATATTTGGAAGAGAAGAAAAGAAGAATTCTCTTGCAGCTTTAGTATTACTAAAAAGAAAGGAAGATTGTGCTCTTTCGCTGCTGCTTACTGACACTGTCAAGAATAATGTGAGTGGCATGGAACCAAAGAAAAGTGTGTTCTTCCCTGAGCCCTAACTGAGAAGCATTATAGCTCATTTTATCAGCATCTCAATTGTGAAGTGCCCTTTTTTTTCCTTGAACTTGCAGGCAGAGGAAATTATTTACTTCACAGAATAAGGGTATTTTTATGCTTACGAGTTAGCCATTTGCAGAAAAATATGTTATTTACATAGATGAATTTATAGGGGAGAACATGAAATTGACCACTTTCTTTTCTTTCCTCATGGAAATCTTGTGTGGATATTCTTGTTTTCTATTAGGGATGTAAGAGGAAAGAAGGGGGAATATTGCTTCAGTCTGTCCCTCTAAATAGGCTTTTTACATGGGTGCAGAGTCCAGAATGTCTGCTGGTGGCAGTGATATATCTGATTACCAAGATTTGGTGCACAGCAAAATATTAACAATTATGCAACTTTTGTATTACTTCACTCTTGTTTATTCTTTTGCATATATTTATCAATGTTTTCAAGACAAAACAGTAGTGTCTCACTCAGGGGATTGGTAATTGGATAGAGAGCCTTTCACCTCTGGGTCAGGAGCTCAGATTTGTTACAGGTCAGTACTGCCTGGGAGCTGCTATCATGTGACAGCTGCTCAGTGGCCCTTTATGAAAGGAGTTGGTGGTCCCAGTTCACTGCCTTGAGAGCAGGTGTCTTCAGCTCAGATCAAACCTGAGGGTGCCAGTGCAAAACCAATCGTTGGTAGAAAAGAGGAATTGTGCTTGGGTACAATGCTCACAGTTTGCATGAACTTAAAAAAAAGGCAAGGGAGCAAACAGACATGTCTAGATCCTCAGCTGGCATAGATTTGGCATAAATAAATGAAGTGTAGTTGCAGTGATATCACCAGCTGATTAAAACAGAGCTCACTGTGATTGGACTGTTTTAGTAATCTAAAGGTTACTGACATTACAGCAATATTTTAAGTAAAGATGAAAATTATCAATCCAAGTACCTTAGGAACAAAATCACATTTAAAACAAATTCAGGCTTCCTGAAATTTGGAATAGCACTAATTCTTCCATCTTGTGATGCCCTGAGATAACCATACAGTTACGGTTAATGGATTTTACTGTTTGTTGTCCCAAAGGAGGTGAAATTGGATTTCAGAGAGACATTAGTCTCCAACTTTTAATGACTCTCTGCTTTTAATGGCTTTGCCTGTGCTTCTGCCAGGGCAACAAACCCAGGCAAGCAATTCTGAATTGTTGAGGTGTGGTGATGGAAGTAAAGACTTCCACCAAGGAAGCTCCTAACACTAGGGGACCATAAATGTCTCACAAAACTTAAAAAAACCCTGAACTTCTAGAAGTTAAGAAGTAGTTTAGTTATCTCTGATATCACTGAAGTCTTGTTTAAGAGGAATCTCAGTCTTGTCTGACAGTGTCCAAAAGAAAGTAAGAGAACCATTTGCTCTAGAAAAAAAGTATTTCTGTTATGCTGAGATTTTGCGGTAGCATTTCAAATCTCAATTATTTTGGTACTTATTTCAACAAGAGCAATACAATAGCAAGCGTGTCTTAATTTTGTCATAGAAGTGAGCCTGAAGTGAAATACTTATAGATTCTCCAAAGTAATTCTGTGCTTTAAAGGGCTTATTCTCAGTTTGTACAGAGTGCATCATGGAAAGAAGTTCAACTTCTTTGAAATGCAGACTTCATCCTTAATTACAGAGTAGTGACTAGCACTTCCATTGCTTTAGGCTTAAAAATGATGGAGATAGAAAAGTAGCCTTTTCTCAATAATTGCTTTTCTTCATAATGTATAACTTATATTCTCTTTCTTTAAATTAACTCTTCCCATGTCTGGTATAATTTAGGGAGCAGGCTAACACACTGTTGTTGCTTTTTCTTACCTCAGAGCTGCTAGATGAGGGGACAAAAAGGCAAGCAAGAAAAAAGAGAGAGGGTTGAAATTAGGATAGAGGATAGAATGGGTGGTGAAATGACATTTTTACTGATTCAGTCTTTGCTGAATGATTCAGTCTTATTTTTTGTGCGCCCCTGGTTGTTGGTTATGGGCAAGGACTAGAAGACTTGCCAGATGTCTTAAAAAAAAGCCAATTATCAAAGTGTTCTAATCCTCTCTAGTGTCAGATTCCTTCACAAACTTGTATCTTGTGTCATTCATAGCTTACTGACTTAGTATGCTGTTTGTTTTTCAAAATCTGACCTGATTTACTGTCTAGGAACAATTAGGGCCATGATGATACAAATACAGTGTTCAAAGACATTTGCTTCAAAAGGATCAGTTTCAGTATTTACAGAACTGAAGGTGGTAGGATTCAGCTACAGATTAGTCCAGCCATTAGAAAAGGAGGCAAACACTGCTTGTGCAAATACTTTCGCTACATCTAAATGGAATAAATTGAGGCTTTGGAAGAAGGAAGGGTAAAAATTCCAGCTGCCTCCTTTCTTTCCAGCTGAAACTTGGAGGTACAAGGGTGTAGCTAAGCTTACCTTATTCAGTCACCCAGAAAAAGACACCACTTGAATGCACTCTCTGAATAGAAGGCACAATGGTAATGGCAACGTCACACAACAGAATGGCTTCTGCCAAATCGCCTTAGCCTTTCTGCATGATCATCAGGAGCAGCAATCTGTTAACCAGCCTATTCTCCAGGTTTTGCTGTAGCAGTATGCTTTAATTTGAGATTACTCTTGCACATACACAAGAAACAAATAATTCTTGAGGGATGGTTTAAAGAGGAAAAAAGCACAAAAGAAATGTCACAATCCAGAAGAGCCAAATATTGGAAGGTGAAGGGAAGCTTAAGAAGAAATTGCCTGTTACAGAACTTCATTAAAGCCATTTATTAGCTTTGTAATGCCTAACAGTCTTCTGGCTCCAGAGTTTTTTCATATAGGGGGTGGATAAGGGCACGTTTCACTTTCATTTGCATTCTTGATCCCTGCTGCTCTGTTTATGGCATTGATGCTATTCGTACAGTCTTTGCAATATTAATTTTTAATTTATGATACTCATTAGGAGACACTTAAAACAGAACAATTATCATTTATCTTGATATATTATTTACTAAGACTTGCTGTCATGGTTAGGGACCTGTGATTAGTGGGAGGGGAATAAAAAGCAGTTCCAAAAGGTGTATGGCTGAATGGACTGAGTCTGAGGAAATGGTTGTCACCACCGAAGGCCTGAAGTTCTGATGTCTAAGCAAGAGACTTGCAGCACCTAATCAAAACTCAGGAGGAACCTTTGAAGACAAGACTGGAACAGTGCTTAATGAACCTGCAGGATAATATTAATGAAACTCTCCTGTAAACCACCAGCTCATCAATTATTCATCCTGCTTTTGTCCTGGTACTTTACTGTCTTCCCTTTTTGTCTCAATATGATTACCTTTTTTTTTATTCCCTGTATCCTCATTTTCCTTTTGTGGTTTTGCTGACGTGTACCCCTGGTAGCACTTCCTCCCTGGGAAATTCTGTTTCTTGAGGCAACTGCACAGTATCCACAGGAACAAGATAGGTAAATTGTGCTTTTTGAAGGCATTTGGATAACTGTGCTGTATTTATTAAGACTTAGTAAACCAGATCACTGACATGACAGCCTTGGAGAACCTGATTTGTTAAAAGCTACCACACTGGGAACTCAGAATAATTTATGCAGTTCTTAATTAATTGTTAGGGTTTACTATGTTATGGTGATTCTATATTGTTATTATATGGCAAACCAGAATTTCAAATAGTAGCGACCTACTAAGAATATATAGACATGCTCCTTTCTTTCCTTCTTCCATAACTGTCCCTCTTACAGGACTTCTGAGAATCCCTGCCTTTAGTCACTGAGTTCCCAGGTTGTTTATAATGTATGCTTGTACGAAGAGAAGGTAAATTGGATGTTTTGCAGCCTGATAATTGCAACTCTGCATCTGAAACCACTTGTGGTATTTTTGACTCTGTTTTATTTTGTTATTTTTAGACTTCCTGAAAGGGGTATTATTTCTGTTTGTTTTCTCTTTGACATCAAAGCAGGAACAACAAATTACTAATTTTGTAATCTATTCCCTGAACCCTTGGCTTTCAATTTTTTGAACCATTGCACAGCAGCAGTGGAACTCTATGTAGAAAACCTCAAGGACCAATACCATCAAACACCTTTGAGACACATGCACCATTCCCTGCCTCTTTTCTGTTGAAAATCTTGACACTGCGACTAATCTCAAAGGCAACCACTGTTATTGATAAACTCTATTTTCTAGGGGGAATGATAGGGAAGGAATTACAAATTATGAGGTTCAGCAATTCTGGCACGTCTTTTTCCTCTTCCGCCTTCTGGATTTTGCATGCTTGTATTTAGAATGTATTTATATCAGAAGGGGAAAACAAAAAACCCCGTGTCTGGTGTTATGGGAAAGCTGATGCAACAGTCTGTGATGACTCCTTCAAAACAGTGTGATAAGGTCAGCACACAATGCTGCAGCTTGTATTTATGCTATGTAGCATGTTTCATCTCCAAGCCAGTTTTAAACCTTACCAGAGTTATCTTTGCAGCACTCGTGTGGGCAAGGCACATAGGCATTTTCAGCCTGTTTGTTATGTTGGATCAGAACTTCATTAGGCCCTGGGATGCAAATACAGAACTGCATGGGAGAATGTATTCAACACACAAATCAGTAGCTCATGTTATTTTGCACCCTGTTGTTGATTCAGATCCTTTTGGAAAGAAAGCACTGCAGAATGATTTCTGCCCCTTCCCCAGCAAGACCAGTTTTGACTACTGCTGAAAATAATTGGTGTTTAAAGTTAGTCATATGCTAAACCTGAGAATATTTATCTGACCATATTTTTTCCTCATTAATTGACAAAATATTCCCGAAGAGTTCCCTTATTTTTATTCCAGGTGAACTCACTTAGATAGAATTTCAAAAACCATTAACATAGTTTGGAGATGTAAATCCTGTGGTCTGGTATGAGATGAGCACTCAGAGCTGCAGCCTGACCCACGCATGAGCGATGTGACACATGCACATGTCAAACTGCAACCCCACACAGGAGCTAGCTTGTCTCCTGGAAACCTTATAGCTGTGCTAGTGTGGCGTGCTCCTGGGCTCACTGTGATGGAGCAGGGGATGAGGAGACAGGCAGCATTACCCTCGTGCAGTGATAAATGGAGGTTTCCTCATGCCCCTGTGCTCTCTCTGTAAGCAGGCACCAGGATTCGAACAGCCCGTCTGAAAATGAGTGTTGGATTAAAATCAAGACACTCTAGACTTTTCTAGCCATCCCAGCTGGTTGTACAGGGTTTCATTCATCACCTCTAAAGAACGTTTTTGGATTAGTCTTACATCTTTCCAACCAAATCCAACCTTAGCTGCTCTGGTAATTTAATGTTAGAATTGCAATTTACTATAAACCTTCTTAGCAGGCAGGTAATCAACTTAACAGAGTTTATTGCACAAGCAGCTGTTCAGCAATCTAATATTATTATTTTTTTTTACCTGTTATTTGCAGCTGCAGAACAGGATAAATCCACATTAGTTCCAGTCTGTCTGACAAACAATCTCATCTCTGCCATGTTCTAATTTTTGATAAGTTTTAAGATCTGGCTTCTGCAAACTATGAAGCACATAAATTGAACAAAATAACTTTGAATAAAACAAGCCTGCTTAGTTTCTCTGGTTTACATGCCAAAGGCTTGGCAGTTATATGCCATGTTAGTGATTTCTTTGTGTTTGTTTATTTTTGGCTTCTGCTTTTTTTGTTTGTTTTCAAAAAGGGTTTACCTATGTTTGTCAGTGGTTAGTGAAATTGCAAATGTTTTAACATGATAAGAGGAAAAACCCCAGGTGCTTATAGCATTTGAAACAAGGCACAGCAATGAGGTGAGATGAATAGGCATGTTCTTTCTAAAGATGGTGTGTGCAGTAACAATATCGGGGCTTTTAGACCACAATCCTGTTTCCCTAAAGCGTTCTTCATGATCACATTCAGCTTTCATTGAATGTGGCAAGGGGGGGAAACTGATAGTGTGCATGTCATTGCATAGCACGGCAGAGCTCTTTTAATGCTGGCCCTTTATAATCTTTGTAAGGTCTTGTAACTTTTCTGATTTTTGCCCAGGGATAACTTTTCCCTTATTTTAACATATTTCCTTTTGTCTGGTTTGGCCAGTAATTGACTTTGTCCTTTTTTCATTTATTTCTCTGCCTCCTGGTTGTAGCATCTTCTCCCTGGAGTCTCAGGTTAGAAGTTTTCCCCTTTGTGAAACCATGACAGGTGCCTAATTGAATGATGAATGTCCCTTTATTACTCTGTAATTGAACTGCCAGCTTTTTGATTGGTTTGTGGAGATGCTCCACTCCTCATCAAGCACTGCGGGGGGCTCCAGGGCTGGCAGTCTGGGCCTACCCTCCATCTGTCTAATCGCATCTCTCCCCTACTTGGCTTTTGGGTGGGGAGGGGGCTCGGGGGGAGGAAAGTCATAATAAATTATGCTAATTCGGCGTGGCTGTGACAATGGGAATATCGCACCGTTGCGTGCGTGGTGGCGGCAAACGCGAGAAGACGTTTTGTCGCCGCGGCTGCCTGGCCTGACAGGCCCTCGATGAAGATTAATGGCCCTCACCTGAGTGACAGAGCAGGGGATTGTGGGGCAGAGAGGGTCATTCATCATACTCTGACAGGTGTCATTCACCGCGACAGCCGCACCACTGTCGCCCGGCTAGTGGTTCCATTTTTCTGCCAGTTAAGCAAGGAGTTTAATAACATCCCCAGAATTAAAACTCATTCTTTGTAGCAGGTCTGACAGCTGAAAATAAGAAAATCAATTCTTCACATGTTATAGCACAGTTAACTGACTAGGGTTTTGACTTTAATTTAGTCTTTGGGCTGAATTTCAAGTAGGCTGCTTTTGTAAGACATCATCTATTAAAATTTACCAATAGCACTAACTTCACTTTTATTATTGTGGCTGGATTAAAATGCAGCCTTTAATGGTGGATGTCATCTTCATTTGGTGCAAACTTAAGCTCTTACAGCTCTGGTGAGGAATATTCGACTTCATCCTCATTAGTGATGTTTATAGCTTCTCTCTTCATTAATATTGATCCCTTAAACTAGAGAGAAAAACAAGACAGACACTAATACGAACCACTTTGTATCATTAAACTGTTTGGATTTCTTGGTTTCAGTCATTGTGGCAAACTGAATAAAATATTTCAGAAATAAAAGAAAAAAAAAAAAGAAAAAAGAGATAGCCCAAACTTCTGGCTGCTCTTGGTGGGAAAAACCAGGTTAGCCTTATGGCCCCGTGCTGCTGATGGCTTTGTGATTCTGAGTGGGGCTGGCTAATCCTGGGGAAAGCTTGGAAATGGCCTCTGAGAAAACAGCATTAAAATAGCAACCTTAGTATGTGTTTAATATCTCAGCTAGGACAAAAATATTTGTTGCCTGTTTCATTTAACTCATTCAGACTGTTGTAGCCAAGGGACAGGCATGACTAGCTGGAAGCTGTGCCATGGAAACATGAATGAAGAAGACAGATCGATGTCTGTTTGTGTAACTTGGGAGGTTTGTGATTCACCAGTGCGACACCACCACAAAAAAATGCAGCCAGGATGCAGAAAAGGGTGAGACCAAGTGTTTCCAGTGGAAGTATTGTTGCTGTATAAGGTCAGAATGAAGCTGTATCCACAGTAATGCGTGTGGTTTGGGTCGATGTAATCTAGAAGGATTAATTCCACGTGGAGTAAGTGCCAGAAAAAGGCTGCTAGGGTGATCAGGAAAATACAGAGCTGTTCAGGAGAGCACAAAGAATCCCAACTTGTTTGGGCTAACAGAATGAGGGCTGAGGAGGATTGTGGCTGCTCTCTACAAATACTTCAGGGGAAGTAAACATGGGGAGTTGAGGAGAGGGCTGTCTTGGTGGGACAGCCCAAGCCATTTCTTCCTGCCCCGTGTTCTTATAAAGTAGCCATAATTTGTCTCCATGTAGATAATAAATCAAGAACTGCAAGAAATTGCATGTGCACCTCTCAGTCTCACTGAGATATTGTGGGAAAGGAAAGCTTTGGTTTAGAGGTGGTGAGGGAGGACAGGAATTTATCACATGTTAGGAAATTTATTTCTGTCTCTGTTGCAAGTGGAGAGGGAGTACAGGACAGCCAGGCTCCTCCACAGACACTCATTCAGGTATCTGGAGTTATATGAGAGAAGTTTGTATGCCTCAGTGGTGTAAATAAGGAGTTCTGTGGTTATATTTTTTATAGAGAGCATCTTATAGTAAGCTTTAAATTCTTGTAAATTTTTTCCCTCTCCTCAATGTAAAATGTTAAATTTTATCCTGTGAAGGCTACTCACATATAAGGGCAAAGGAATGTCTCTGGCCAAGAATTATGTATAGTGGCATGTTTGGGACCTGTCTGGCTCTTGAAAATTAAACAGCACCTTGGGCACTATTTGGTTCCTGTTTTAGCCTGGATTGGAGGAGAAGGATCATCAGCGTGTTGAATTGATTTGATAAATTGTTCATAAGTTTGCTTTTACTATCTTTTAACTGTGCAGCCAAAAAGTTTATTCTGAATATTTTTAATGTGCAGCTACGTGGTGTATGAATGAAGTGAAAATAGAGAAGTGCAAGGGCTTAGGTGTTTTCTAGTGGAATGATTGCTCTTGTTTTCAGTATCACTCATAGAAATGAGAATTGGTTTAAAATTATGTGAGTTACTGAATATTTGGAAAACAAGTCTTTTCTCTAAAGGCAATTCTAAATAAAGAAATGTTTATGAACCCAAATAAATATGCCCTCTAATAAGTTTTATTTCAGGTAATAAGAGAAATATGATTAAAACATGCCTTTTACTTCACTAATGCAAATGGCTCTATGTTAAGCTACTTCAGTTTTTCCTTTCTCAATCTGGCTGTCTCTGCACTCCAAAAAGAAGACTCAATAAGAGTTACACATGCAAAAAATAGGAACTTCACAGTCAGAAATACCTGCCTGTAGGCATAAATTAATACAAGTTTGTTCTTTGGGGTCTTTTTTTCCTAAGCCACAACTATCTCACAAGTATCTCCCAAGTATCTCCTCTACCTTTCCTCATCATTGTCACTCTAATCTGATGACAAACTGTTGCCCTGAATTTCCATGTATTTATACCTTAGTGCAATTTATGTGCTCAGAGGCACCCAATGACTTGTCAGAAGATACTGCAGCATCTTTTAGAAGTTTCACCCCAAATGGAAAGTGAACATTTTGATACTTTCTGTGGTAATTTTCCATAGAAGAAATTCCTAACATGCATATTGTGCCTGTCAGGCTTAGTCAATCACAAGGAAGATCTTTCTTTATTATCATCTATTATGCAATAAAATTTTTATACTAATCAATTTCTCCAAGAATTTGTAATAACTAAAGAGTGCTGGAAAGTTTTGGGTACTTCATGCTAGCAGCTGCTGAAGGCTGGATGTGATCTCACAAGGTCAAGGTGGGAAAAGTGATGCTGAAGGCCACCAAGTGAGTGGGTGACTACTGTGAGTCCACTGTGTTTTGCCAAAATCTGACTTTTCTTTGTAATTTAACATCAAAATCCAACAATGTACAGAACTTGCTATTTGACATCATCCAATAGGGCAGGATATGTAATTCCAATTTAGGAAATGCTGACCCTGGTGAATTGTGAGGCAGAGATGAGATTAGCACCTTGTTCTGCATTCCCTCAGACAAGCTGGCCTAGTTATTTTAAGATGTAGGAAGGTATTAACCAGTGAAAATAAAAATAGCAAAAGGAGTGCTAAAGTAGCATCTTACTGAGATGACTGAACTTCCTGTTCTAATTATTTTCACTCAGCCCCTAAGCACTGCCGATAGTTCATTCTTTCTTCTTTTTTTTTTCCCACCATGAATTCTGGCACCTGTTCATCATGGCTTTGTTCTGGGCAACAACATCTGTATGGAAATCTTCAACAATGTTTTGGGGTTTTGAGTGGATTCTTATTACATTACTTAAACCAAGAGAAATGTATTTCCACAGCGTGGCCTGGCTTAGGTGAAGGTTTCACTGACTATAAGAGCCTTAATGACTATAGTATATGAAATCTCTTGGGTATTTGAAGATTTCCCATCCATCCACAAGTTTGCTAATCTATCCAGAAGGAAACTCTTAACTACCCATGCCTAGGCACCACCATGGGAAATCTTGAGTACTGCTACATCCACTCACTACTATGCTCTCATCCAACTAAAATCAACAAAGTCAACTAACTTAGCTGAGTGGGCTGATTTTTAATTTTGCCATTAGATATTGACCATTTTGTCAGCTGTTTTGTGGTTATAAAAAGGCATTCAATTCATTTTTTATGTAGGCGATGCTTTTACCCAAGATAGCTTCAGATGCAATAGTCACTGATGAAAGTGTAAAGTATTGAAAGTTTGATATTAAGTGTACAGCAATGAGAACATGACTTAAAGAGGAGGTTATGCAGGCAATTCGATTCTAGCAGGCTCAATTACAGTAGAAGTTAATTTGATAGGGATCATAGACCTACACTGTAGCCAATTAGTAGGATGAAACTGGAGTACACACAACAAAAGGGCCTGATAATAAGCAAAGTGCTTAGGAACAGAAGCCAAATGAAAATGAAATAAAAGGCTGTCATCCAAAAATCTCTGGTCTTGAGAACATGGGACAGCCTCCAAATGGATGATTATGGCATTTATCACAAGGTACATTGGGTCAAAATACCCATTAAGGTTGGTACAGAAATTTCATAAACAGGAAACTGCATAAAGAAAAAGGTGATTTGGAAAAGGAAGAAAATGCTAATCTAATCTTCTGCCGGTTCTCTTGGATCTTCAAAGGTAACATACGTGCTTGTATTCATTCTGCCCTTAAGATCATAATTCCTTGTCTGAGTTAGGATCCTGTTTGCTTTAGGTTTGGTGGTGTCACTGTAGCAGAGAGAGGTATTTCCAGAGGCTGGTCCAACCTAGTGGTGAGGGAGCCAATATACTTTATCTGTGACAGTTTCCCCTGACAGGCAGGAACTCAAGATGTGCTTCAGCTGAAGCACATCAGATTAAAACTTGAATATCCTCTAGTATGAGGTGGATTGGTTCTAGCTGCAGGAGAACAAATGGAGGGGTGGACATGACCACAAACACAGGCACTGCATGGTGACACTGCAGGCAGATGGCACTTCAAGGCATAATGGCAGAAAATAAGATGTCTGCTTTAAGGTATAATGCTGCAGAATGACTTTGGCAAGCTGCAGATGGTGCTACCAGAATCTAGAAGAGCTACAGTAAATAACATATTTTAGCTTAGTAAGATGGGCTATTGGATGATCCCTGTGGAAACTGACCCAGTGGCACAAGGGCACAGGGAGGAGATGAATCAAGGAAGCCTTAGGAAAGCAAATACTCTCCTAAAGAATGACACTTGGAAAGGTTTGGGGCAGAGGGAATGAAAATGACATTGCAAGTAGAAATAGCAAGAGACAGACCCCACCACAATTCTGAGGGTGTTTGAGAGACAGGAGACTTATCAAAGAAAGTGCATTTGAGATTATGCTGAGGAGTCCCATTGGAACCATGCTAACATTCATTTTAAGGTCTGAAAAGACCTTTATGTTTATTACTTTTGTAATACAAACCAAAGCATCTTATCTTTTAATTTTGCATTAAGCTGCTAATGTTTATTATCTGAGCATACCAGAGGCTTACACTAAGAAGACTTCTTTCTAGAGGATTTCAAATTGTTAAAAATATACCATCTTTTCCTTGCTTAAAGTGTTCTCCTTTTTAATTATTAATTTTGTCTTTGTGGCTACCAACTATTTCATCATCTCGCCCATATTTCCTGCTGATTTAGAGATCGACACATGGATGTCTTTCATTCATATTCAAAAGTGGATTACTTTTCATCGTGTGATGCAATAATCAGACTCCTAACCTTCTTTTGGATAACTCAGACACGTTACAGAAGTGTGTCAGTCAATGTTACTTCCTTTAAACAAAAAGTAATTTTATTAGTAATTGTTTGGTTAATAAAAACTGTCTTTTTTTCCCCCATCATAAACTAATGAAGTAATTAGTATTAATTAACATTATTTCTAATCTTTCTTAGTTTTATACATATCTCATCCAAAAATCAGTGTTTTCATAGCTTTTCATAAGGCCAATATCAGGCTGTTCATCTTAGCATTATCTTAATGGTCCTATTTATGCTTTCTAGTCATTGACCTTCTCCCAGACAATGGACGAAGCAAAACAAAAACATGGATGGAAAATCTGTGGCATGCATGCCACAAAGAAATTTAGCTAAAGAGTTCCTGTACCATGGCTGGGAAAAAACTCTAGTTTTCAGGATGTCAGTGCAGTTACACAACAAACAGTGACCTGTTCCTCACAATGTAAAGATGAGGAATCTCTGAATCTGCTACAAAAAGTTGAAAAAATACTCACTGTGTTGTTGTGTGGCTGTGGATGAGCAGAACCCTTTCAGTTTACCCAGGAACTGTCTCTGGGTTTTACAAGCTCTTTAAAATTGGAGATGCCTAGCCATGAAAGAAATTCTTGCACATTAGATTCATCTTAGTCTGGATTTTAAGTTTTGTTAATAAAGCACAAATTGCTTACAAAATTGTCCAGGGTTTGCTGTTGAAAACCTCCTGGGGACTGAATTTGAATTCGTGCCTGTTGTGGGTTGGGATCTCCAGCAGAGATCTCTCTCTGCAGTGGACAGTTCAGTTCAGATCAGGCATCAGTCTTTTAGAACATGTTCCTCTTCCTCCTTAACATCAGTATCAGGCAGATACAGGGTCTGTTGATGGTGTTTTATGGTGATAAGTCAAATTATTAATAAAAATCAGTTCAGAAAAATTTGTCTGGTATTACTCAAGGTAAAAAACTCTTATAACCTGTGAAACTCACTGAGGGCAATGTTCAGCTTACATCCTCCTATTGTATTTCCTAGGAAGTGGGTGTATGTTAAAGTCCAGATACCTTCATTTATTGTAAAGGTGGAAATTATTTACTATTTTTTTCAGATTAATTTTGAGAATTTGCTTGGAAGGAAATTGTAATGAAGTGATAATATTTTCTCTGTTCTTGTAGGCAACAGCAGATTATTTTGTTATTCTTCCCTGAAATTTCAGCTGCAAGTTCATCTATTGAAGGATTTGACACCTGAGAAATAGCATCAGATATACAATATTAATCTAGCAGGTTGCAGTTTTCCATAAGGATAAAAAAAACCCCAAAACTGTGCTGTTTAAAATATTCTTCTGAATTTATGGACATCAGACAACTATCTGGAAACATAGTGGCTCAGTCTGTAATACTGTAGGAACCACTTCAAGTATCAGTGTTACTCTAATTCTTGAGGCATCAGTGTTGATGATAAACATGAAAAAAAAAAAGAGTGTTTGTAGAAATGTCGAAAAAAGGATGTATGCTGTGGTGGCAGAAATGCAGAAAATGCTGGTAATTCTTCCTTGTAGGCTCTCCATGGGGAGCAACTGTATTCCAAGTCCATCTCTCTGCTTTAAACACTCTGCTGAGTTAAATGACAATTATCCCTTGCTCCCTATTGATAGGTCTGGAGTTTACATAAGTCATGGTGTCATTCTGAAACTCGTACTGGTAATGACACATAGAACCAGGCTCTTAATTTAGCCATCTCAGCTGAATCTCCAGGCTTAACATTTCCTGACTTGGTGTCTCTGTTGGCAAAGCAAAGGTGGCTGAGAGAAGAATGCCCTGATTCAACAAGGCTCAAGTGAGATTTTTCATTAAGTTAATAGAAATGTAGGATAATTTCCTTCAGAAAATGACTCTGGAGGTCATCTGGAGCACCCTTAGAGGCAACAGCTGATGATGGCTCCTAGTGGACAGTCTGGCTTCTAGTTACTGTCTTACTAAAGGTTAGGTTCTTGTACAGGGTGGAGAAACAAAAACAAAAACAACAAATAACAAAAACAAAGAAAGCCACCCCAAAGAACAACAACAAAAGCCAAAATCCCATTAAACTTAGTGTAACTATGGTGGCTCATTCATAGAACTTGATAAATATCATCATGTCATAGTGTGATTAAGGAATAAAACCAAGTGGTTTTACTTGAAGTTTTCTACATGTAGAAAGTTTATATAGGACAAACAGCTGAGATGATGTAATAGTTGAAGTACTTGTGAAAGTGAGCAGTGTGGGACATAGTTAGATCTAATTAAACACACCAAAATTAGCATAGAGACAAAGTGTAAAAATAAATAGAATCACATGGGAAGATTAATTCTAATTAATTTTTTTTACAGTCATTTAAAAATTGTATTTACAACAGAAGAATATCTATGTAAAAAGACTTTGGGGAGGTTCATTAAAAAGCAGCTACATAATCTGAGAAAAAACTTACCCACCTTTTCTGCCTACCTGCAGTCCCAATTGCAGAACTATCTGTTTAATCTGAAGTCTTCATGATCATACTGCTATGAAAAATTCTACAAACACAATGTACTGGTTCTTTCCATACATGTTCATTCCTTAGATAGACAATTGTGTGCTTTCACTGAATATGAGTGTTTTGGTATAGGAAATTATATTGCTAATTTTTAACCTAGCATCAGCACTAGACCCAAAGAGTGACTACAGCACATTACTAGCAAAGCTGTCCAGATGTATGTTGATAATAATAAATTGAGTAAAACTGCAATGCAAGTTGTAGTTGAAGTGCTATAAAATGGTGCTGCTTCCAGACTATGTCATCAGTAAATCTCACACTATTGTAACCCACCAGGAACAACAAACACAAGGCTACTGAGAGACTGAAGAAATCAAAGGAGTTTGTATACAAGAGTTGACAAAACATGGCACCTGATGACATCATTATTCTCTGGTCTTATGACATTGTCTTCCATTTCTCAGACTTTTCCATTTTTGACAGACTACACCTTAACATTTGGTGATGCTGCACTTCCATTCTCTGCTGTGTCTGTCCCTTTTCTATAATAATTCTTCTGAACTACTTTTTGTGTTTCTCTTATAATACAACATAGGAGAGAATTTCTTGCCTCCTTTCTGGCTCCAAGGTGTTTTGTGTAAAAGCTGATGTGCTTTTAAATGTTCTGCTCACCTCCACTGTTAGAAAGTTAGCCTAAACCCTGGAAACAATAACTACTTGTTTACAAATTTAGAACAGAAGATAATCTTATTTTTTTTTAATCCCTAACATTCTTTTCCTTTTTATTTTTAAAATCTGACAGGCCTAGAGTAGTGGAGCACTGTCATTAGAGAATGGCCACTACAGAAGCTGCAAGTGCTCACCTGTGCCAGTTGATGCAAACAGCTACAGGGATGTGGTGGCCCTCTCAGGGATATAGGTGCTACTACCATCCCAACCAATAATTATCAAAATTGGGAAAAGAATAAAAAAGCCTGGGGCTCAGATAGTTTGCTTATCTAAACGTGTTTTGCAGTTTGCAGAGTACCTCTTGAAAATGAGGCTGGCACACCTCAATTTCTGCAGCTGCTGGCATTGCATCAGCTTTTCATCATCCTCATTTTCCACTTTTCTTTAGCTTGCTGTCACAAGTCTCCTCTGCCCACACTGCACCGTCCATCTTTACTACAGATGTGGGAAGCAGAGGTTAACCCCCCCCCCCCATTCCCTTTTTTGGTCTGTTTTCAAATAATGATGCCATTATCTTTCAGCAGCAGGACTGGATAGCATTAGGTATCTCCATTCATTCAGTGCATCAGTCAAACCAGCCAAAGAATATATTAGATAGAATCACAACTTTATCTGTCCAATACATAATATACCAATGTAGCACAAGAAGCGCTGCTCAAATTGATTGAATTGGTTTTTCCTACAGAGCTGCTTTGTGTGTAGTGGGAAATATTCTGTATCAAACAATCTACATGAACAGCAGCCACGGTGTGACTAATCTCAGCAATGCTAATACTGAATAATCTCAGGAAACTTGAACAGGAGGATCAATGTTCCACTCACTTCATATAAATAGCCTATATTATAAAACCCATCAGATAAAGGTTAGCTACTGCTACATTTAGAGCCTGGCATTTATGACACAGGTGGGGTGTAGCAAACACAAACCCTGATCTCACAGGCAAGCAACCTTGGATCTAAGTGGCTAAAGCCATCAATAGATGTGTCAGTCACCTTAAAAGAAATAAACAAAATAAAAAAAAAAAGAGCTTCCTTCTGTTTTGCAGTATTTTTAAACAGTGTTCTCCATGTAAATTTTTCCATACTGAACTTTTTGTGTCCAACCCTTTACAACAGTAAGTTAGTCACCTGGGCCAACTGCAGAAGGACAAAGTGTTTGAAGATTCTGGGGTGACGGAAGATTGTCAACATTAGCCTGCAGAGAAAATAAAAATCCTAGAAACAGTGCTCAGGGGAGCATGAAATTGGAACTTCTGCTAGGAAAAGCTTTCAGCTGAAAAGAGCTTATTCGAGCTTTCTCTCATGGTGTGTAGTAACGGGTTTGCACAATTTCCTTTTCCAGGTTGTATGAGGCCAGGGCTGGTGGCTTTGATGCACCTTGGCTCAGGCAGGAGGGAAGATGAGCTCCAAGGATTTGCTTCCCTGAGGGAGATGGTGTTTGGCACAGTGGGAGAAGAGAGTGAGAAGTAGTGACCTGAAGAACATGAGTTCAGCTCCCAGCCACCACTGCATTTTCATTCTGCAGTTCTCACTAGTGCTGCCTCTATGGTTTGAGCAGTTAGTGATAGATCATTTCTGTTCAGGAAGATCATTTTTAGAATGATCATGTTTAGAAGGTCAGTTCTTTGGAGGAATTGTTTGGATGTTTTGTTTGTTTCCTGTTTTCTTTTTCTTTTTACTCTTTAAGTTCTAAAAGCTAACTGCCAAATAATTCCTCTTCTGTTCTAATTCTGAGGCTTTGTGTGCTGGCTTCTCCCAACAGCTGTGCCAGGTCAGTGCTGCAGTGGGGCCTGTCTTTTACTCTGTTTTACCCCCTTTTTTGTGTTAAAAATCACGCAGACAGAACTTTTTGATTTAGACCTTGGTTGTCTCAAAGAAAGAGGGAATTATTTATAATCAGAGGGGGACAGGTTTTCATCACTGTAGATTGATGCATGTTTTAGAGCATTCACCTTTAAGGTGTCCAGAATACAATCTGCTAGATCCTCTGTGGATTGTAAATTTCTAGAGTTTGGCTACTTTTTTCTTTTTTTCTGCTGAGGAAAGCTTTATGATCACTATTACATTATCTTGTCTGTAGTACTGTGGAACTGGGCCCCTTCTTGCTATCAGGAAGCCTTTTCTTTACTTTCATACCAATAAAGTGTTTCTTAGACCAGGGTTCATTCCTAATAAGCAACTTGAGAATTTCACCTGAACTAAGAAATATTTTTCCCCTCTGTGTGCCCTAAGCTTCAGAATATCAAGGAGCCTGCATGCTTTGAATCTAAGACAGAGCTTACAATCTAACAGCTTTTTTATCACCTTCCATCAAGCAAAAAAGCCTCCAGGTGGATTAAGCTGTGTGTATAAGAAGCTTAGAAGGTAGCAGGTGTCAAGTCCCAGTAAAGGTCATTCCATTAGGGCTATTCTCTTCTCAGACACGGCTTTCCTTGTGGACTTGTGTAAAACTGCCACTGAGACATTGGTGCACTGCTTTACAGGGCAGGCATGTTGAGCAAAATGCTGAAGCATGCACAGCATATTTGCCCAGGGATTTTAGGCTGAAGTCTAGCTGTAGGAATGCAGCCCAGATAAAATACAGTGGCACTGCTAGAGACTGGAAGCAGGGGAAGAAAAATAGCTTCCCATGTTTCTGGTCCAGCCATCCAAAAAGGTCCAGATTAGGTAGACAGACAGGGTGTTGACAGTATACCATAGAAAAAGTTGTAAGTTGTTAAAAAGAATTAAGAATCAAAATCCTTGTTGTATTATGACTGAGGGCCTGGAATGAGCTTGAAATATACTTGATGCATCCCATTGTCTATTGTTACTAGATCAAAGGAGAAAGACTGTAAAAATGAGTAAAAATCATGTGACAACTCATGCTGCCAGACATTTCAAGGCATGAGCAGACAGCATTCAGTCAGCGCTCTTGGATCATATTTCTGATTGTATCTTCACAAAAACAAGGATCAGAAACAGAATTTCCTTTTCTTCTTTCTTCTTTTTTTTTTTCCTTCAGTGGGAATGATGTAACATGAGGAGCTCCAGCCATACACGTACACCTTTCTTGCCCAGACTGCACTGTGCAGCTTTGCCCCTAGGTGTGGGCTTATGGGGGGGTGAGCAGGAGGTGAAGGGTGGAAGAGGCCAGCATGGCACGATGATACTTTCAACATTTGAGAAAGCTGCTCTAAGTGACATCTCAGGAGGAAGAGTTTGAAAAGCTTTAGTCAAACTTGAGCTATTTCAAAGCACGCTGTATGAAATCTTGCATGTCTATTGAAAAATTTAAGCTGAGGTGACTTGCAGCAGACAACCATCCTTCTGAAAACTGGCCTGCTCTTATAGAAACCAGACTACACTGCAGGAAAGAAATGGTGGGAAATATAATCAGATGAGCACAAACAGCAATGAATTCAAAGCCTCAATGTACCTGTGAAGGAGAAAACCTGCCATAAAGTTATGTTAAGGACATTGCAGGGAAGTCAAATGATTTTGCTGCTTCTATCTTCACTTAAAATATCTTGAGCAAATACCAGTTTTCAGGCAGTAAAGATGAGCCATTGATTGACTGACTTGTCAATAAAAGAAATGTTACTACCAGATGATGTCATGATGACAAACCATCTGAAAATATATGTGTAAGAGTTGTGAAGGATCTTAAAGTAGACAGGCTGAACACAGGCTGGGAAGAAAGTGCTGAAGGAATCTATTATACCAGAAGACAAAAAGTAGCACAGGCTCTAGTTGTCATATTTTCTGCACATTTAATATGGCTAGAAAAGATCCGCTTGGGAACTTATTTGGATTTCTGAAAAATGTTTGATCAGCAAGAAGCATTACTGCAAGTTTTGTAATGGGCTTTTCTGAATATGAGAAGCTCAGTGGTGTGAGTGTTAAAAAGTTATTGAACATCAGCTGATCCAAAAGCAATTGCCTGTGTACATGCCCTTAGCCTGCAGCAAGAGTGAGGCACTTTGGATTGCCTATATCCTCTTCACAGAAACAGTGCAACTCTGCTTGGTTTTGAAGAATAGTATAAAAAAGATGACTTAAGAATTCCTGTTAACTCTTCCACAAAAACAGGAATCAGAAGTTATTTCAGAAAATTAAAGGACAGTCAGTTGAAATGGATTAAGAGAATCACTTCATAGGCAATGGATCCGTAACCTGGTGGAAATTGGTCATATTTCACAGTTCTCATTTTAGGTGAGGTAGACATCTCTGTGCATGTTCATATTAGATGGAGATAAAAACAACCCTGAGGGCAAGCAGACCTTTAGGCTTTGGAACATAAACTATGCTCTGAGAAATAGGGTAGGGAGGAAACTTAGGACACCAAGGACAGTGCTATGCCCTGCCTGTTCACCAGAATGATTCCTTTGCTTAAACACGGTAGATTTTTGTATTGGCTCCCTGATGGAGGGCCCTGTCCAATGTGACAGTTCCTGTTGTTTTTCCTTGTGTGACATGGCTATCAGTTGAATCATACATTAGATCATGGCACCATGGTGGACTTCTGCTTGCAGTTACTGACCTTGGCATTTCAGCAGCTCCACTCGCTCCTATTCTTGCTGAATTTTGAAGTCCCTGTTGATTTGGTGGTGCAATTGTTCATGTTTCTTTTAAACATACTCTTTGTGTTGATCCTGCTTGGCAAATGGTAGTGAGCTTGTGAGCTTTGAAGGCTGGCTTAAAAACTGTGAACATCTGAAGATCTTGTGCCTTTTTTTCGCTTTAAATATTTTATCTTCCAGCTTGAAATTATTCATTGGATCAACATGTGAACTGCTCCCATTGGAAAGAGACTGGCTGTGAGGATTTTCCCTGTATTTCTTCTTGAAAGGAGACTGCTGATGTTAGGAGCCACTGTTCTTGTAGCATGGCTGGCATTGAGAGAGTGTTTTCTCCAGAGAGAGACTCTTTGGTTGGGAGCAGCTGCTGCTGGCAAGGCTGACTGGAAGAGATCTTGTCCCTGGTGGTTTGGGCTGAGTGGAGACCCTGTTGCAGGGAAGTGTTGCTGCTGGAGCAGAGCCAGGGTGGGGTGAGTGAGCATGGGAGACTCTTAGCAGGAAGAGCTGCTCTCACAAAGAGCCTGCCTGTCCCCAGTGTCCTTAACCAAGCAGGGCTCGGGGGGCTGCGGGCTCCTGTGCCAGTGGCGTGTCTCTGGGGATGGGTCTAATTGCTGGGATTGCAAGAAAGGCTTTGTGTGTCTTTGTGTTTGTTTACATTGTCCAATGATGATTTGTATCACACTTAGAGCATGTTTGATTTAGTTCAGCAGCTGTTAACATATTCAGTATTTTAGTGTGTGTTTAATAAACATAGTGAAACCTGCTCAACTCTCCACCTCTATTAGGCATCCCCTGTCTTAGGGAACAACTTTAAGATATCCCCAAGGTTTACCTTGCAGTTTTGTTTGACCTTTAGTAAAAGACACCCTCAGCCAAGCTACTGACCTTTGCTGGTCCCTTGGGTGAACTGCCTAAGACAGGTTTCGGTCTGTTTCACTAATAATAATTTGGTTTTCTTCTGTGTGAGTCTGTGTTGGCTGTGCATGGTCTGGCTGTTTTTTCTTTTTTCACTTCTGTTCCAGAGTTGATTTTTACTCAGGTGATCCTCTTCTATTCTGCATTGTGTTGCTCAGCAATGACAATAATATTTAGATTGTTTTCTTTCACTGATTTCTTTTAAGAGAAATAATGTATCTTATGCACAAAATGGAGTTAGCTTCACATCCAAAAATATATACACATACACATTTTCTTTAGCATCTTTGGGGCTACTGTTAATTATTTAACCTCCCTTTGCTATTTTAGATTTCAGTGAATGTTTCATATTGTGGTGGATGGTAGATGTCTGGGACTAATATATGATTTTACTTCTGGCACAACTAACTGCTTTGGTGTTTAGAAGTAAAAAAGCAATACCTAGAAATTCAAGATTGGGTTTTATGCTGCTAGCCACTCTTATCTAAGGAAAGTAAAAGAAATACCTTCCTGGTATGGGCTACAAGTTATCTGCACAGAAGGAAGCTAATGTGCTCCTAATTAGATAGGAAGGGAAACCGAGGAACATGAAGCTACCTGTTCACAGCTAATTTTAGGCTTTTGTTTAGCAGTGCTGACATAGAGAGACTGATGTACCTGCAGAGGGCCTTGGGGGGTGTGTCAGCTGAAATAATATGCTGTACCCTGTGTCAGAGAGCTCTAGGCCTCAGCTGAAGTGGAATTCAGTCTCCCAGACCTCCTTGAAGCACTGCTGAGATTCTGGAGTTGGAGCAGAGCATTTCAGGGTATCATGCTGACCATCTGGGTCTTAACTGTAAGACTGTGCTCACTTTTTCTTTTTTTTTTTTTTTTTTCTTTTGTAGAATTGACCTGGATCTCCATTATATATTTTTTTTAATTTACCCTTGATATCTGCTCTAGCCAGCTCAGCCTTTGTTGGTTAGAAGGCATTATTCCTGTTCTGTCAATGCAATCTAAACAACTTTTTCTTTTTTTTTTTTACTTTTTTCTCCATGCATTTATTTGATGATGTTGAAAAAGGTGCAGCAGGAAACAAATTGTCAGTGACTTTACAATCTCTCTTTCAGCTGGGTTTAGTTAAGGGATTATTTAAGAGGCAGGAAAAAATGTATGTCTATCATGATGATGGTTTTAATTCTAAATAATCTATGATTACAGAATCATAGAATGGTTTAGGTTGGAAGGGAGATCCTCTAGTTCTGACTCCCCTGCCATGAGTAGGGACACCTTCCACTAGACAAGGTTTCTCAAAGTCCCATCCAACCTGGCTTTGAACACTTCCAGGTTTGGGGAAACCACAACTTTTCTGGGCAGTGATAGTTCTCACCAACATCACAGTAAAGAATTTCTTCCAAATATCTAATCTAACCCAACTCTTTCAGTTCAAAGCCATTTCTCCTTGTCCTGTCACTCCATCCCCTTGTCAAAAGTCCTTCACCAGTACTCTTGGGCCCCATTTAGGTACTGGAAAACCACAGTGAGTTTTCCTTACAGCCTTCTCTTCTCCAGACAAAACAATCACAGGTCTCTCAGCTGTCTTCACAGCACAGATGCTTCATCCTTCTAATCACCTTCATGACCCTTCTCTTGGCCCCCTCCAGTAGGTCCACATCCTTCCTATATTGGGGTTTCCAGATCTGGACTCCGGGTGGGGTGTCACAAGAGCAGAATCACCTCCCTCGACCTTCTGCCCAGGCTGCTTTTGATGCAGCCCAGGATAGCGTTCTCTGGCCACCAAAAATTGGGGATTTTGATAACTCCTGGAATATATGCATTGATGCTTGAGCATGTAATGCTAGTTATGCATTGTAATTAAAAAAAAAAAAAAAAAAAAAAAGAAAGAACAAAGAACTCTGGCAGTAACTGCTGTGAGTCACATTATAGACTCAAATGTGTTTTGTGCCAGGAAAGAAGGATGTCAGGAGAGAATCTGAGCAGTAAAACTGCCTTGCTGGTTTTGCTTTGTCTGCAGAGGCTCTGCACAACCACTTACCTGGTCCTCCCAATGGCAGGAAAAAAATGGGGCACAGGAAGGGGGAATTGGTTGTGATGTGCATATATACATATGAACATGCAGGTATTTCCACATGAATAAAACTATGGTGCTTACTAGAGCTGCATATACTGTCCCAGGCTAGATCAAAAATGGGTTTGCATATATTTTCTGTCAGGATCATTTCATTAAAAAGCAACGAAAAAAAAGAGCTTAAACATAGGAACAACACACAAAAGAAATCCAATCCTTAAGCTTCGTGCCCTCCTTTTTTTCTCCCATTGAAACCCAGTAATCTCACTTGTAAATTTATAATCAAGGACAGGACTTGTTAGCCCACTGGAGCTAAAGGTATAGAACCATTGTATCATTATTATTTGACTTCAATGTGTCATCTGGTGGTACCCAAAAAAAAAAAATAAAAATAGTTTCAAGTGCATCTTTGAAGGTCTCTTGAAGGCTGTTCACTATGTAAAATGATAAAATTTACTCAGAGTTTTCATCTATTAAAAAAACAAGAAACGGGTAAAAGATGTTTCTTTTTAACGAACAACCACGGTCCAGATTTGAGAATAAGGCTGGCCTTGAATGCATTCATGGTTCAGGCTATACCTTCTGCACATCTGTAATCCCAGTGCACAACACACTGCATAAATTACTTGCTTTTGGCAAGAATGGCATGTGCAAAGAGGCTGTATCTTGGGTCAAGGGTATGTGCATCCTTTTGCATCCTATGCCAGCTGGGGCATAGATTATTTATGTATCATTTGAATCCAAATTCTTCTCTATTTTTTTACACACCGACACACATGTACACTGGGCTCAAGATTTTCCAAAGCCAACCATGAGGCTGGAGCCTAAATGAGACAACTTCTGAAAGGCCTGGTTTTTCAGGGCATGCTGTACATCTCATGACCCTCATTCTAGATGGCTGAAGTTCATCTGCTCAATGCTATTGTTTCCTTTTGACAGTAGGACTCTGAATCCCACAAAACCCCTGTGTTTCCCTCATAGAAATGAGGGCCCAGCTAAGTGTTTTGTCATGGTTGGTGACACTGATAAGAAGAAACCCAGCAAAGCATAATATGCTCACAAAAATTACCTTTCCCCCCCCGCCCCAACACATGTTAAATTAGCCAATAAGCCTTGAAGCTGTGCATACCTGATGATTAATTTATGTTATTTTGTGGGTGTTTTTCTTTGAAAAAAAAAAGCTTCTATCATGCTAAATTTACAGCATTGCAGAGTTTCACAATGTTGCAATGCTGTCTTCAATTCAGCCGCTTCATATTGAAATTTCACACACAATAATTGGCTGACCTTCACAGCTATGGCAGAAACTAATTAAAGCTGTAAGGCTTTGCTAGCTATGCTTTTGTGTGAAATGTGAAGTTTGGTGATAATGAAATATGGGGTGCAGATGCTATTGTCTCAGATAGTCCATGTCCTTGGTTCACACTAATGAAGAACAGCAATTATTAAACAAAACGTATTTTCAACCATTAATTATTTGTGTTTTGATAGAATAAATGTCCCAGCAGCAGCTCCTTCTTCTTCACTTCTTCAAAAAGTCATTTAATGCAATTTTGTAAGCCAATGGGAGAGTGTCCTGAGGATGCTGCATGAGACTTTTACTGCATTTGGAGGATTGGTTTTAGACTCCTTCTGTGGTGCATTGCACAAGAAACTGTGCCACAAATAAAGGAGTGTTTTAAATAAGATGATAATAAAAGTTTGGGGATTTCATTCATTCCTCTAGACAGAATCTGAATAACACAATCATTATTTCTGTTGTTAAATTCATAAAGAAGACAGAAATGAGTAGATGCAGAGGGCTTTTATGGGTGGATGGAAAAGGGCTGTATCCTGCAGTCCATCTTTCTTACCCCTTTAAATGTGTCCTCTGTGGCCTCACTTATTTCAGCAGAAGCAGAAGTTGATTTTTAATTATGGTCGATTGGCAAAGCTGCTCAGGTGTCCTCTCGTTCTCAAGAATGACTGTTGGGAGAACATTGAGAAAAAAATTTTGATTTTCCCCACTGAGCTGAAATGTGGACTGTGTGTATGTACCCATATCTTTCTGTTACGTTTGTGTGCTTAGTTCTATAGTTTCATAACTTTGAAACAGCACTGACTGTAATGGTTAAGAATCACTGTGACTTGCGTCTTCCAGTCCCCTCCATTTATTCCTCTTCTTTCTTTTTTTCCCCTCATACCTCCTGCCAGTCCTCCCCCCAGTGCTACGTGAGTTTCATGAATAGCCATTTCTCCTTCCATCTGCTAAGATGATCTGTTTGATGTCAACATGGTATGATCTTGTTCTACTATGATCTTGTTCTATCTGTTCAGATTAGCTGGAGCAAGGACTTTACCCTTCCTGGGGATACCCAGCTAGGCCAGCTGCACCTGTGGCTCCTTTGCTTTACACTTGATTCACCTTTTGGAGGGTGTTGGGTGCATGCTTGTGCTGCTGTGCTTTGTTTTGTTTTTCCCTTCTCCAGACTGTAATGTTCTAAAGCTTCTACGCTAAAGGCATGGAAGCAATGAAATTCTGGGAGATGCCATTAGAAATCAACACCTTTCCCCTGCTGAAGTGACTTATTTAAAAAAACAGCAATTAAAAAGACTTTGGTGATAATTCCTATGGAATTTCTTAGGAACTGGATGACTCATTTAAGCATCTCAGCCTGGTCATCAAGTAGCAGAGGTCTTCCATTAAAGTGGTGTTTTGTAGAGACAAATGATGTATATATTTGCTGTTTGCTTCAATACTGTTGCTGTTTCCATTTTCTTAGCATCTGAAACATCAAGTCTTCAGCAATAAAATACATGCAGTGATATTAAGAGATGAAACTCTTGTTAGGGAGATACCATTATATTTTTGTCCATTCTTGGAAATACAGTATTGTCCTGCCTGGCAGCCATAATCATATAGGAGAAGAATTCTTTACAGAAACAACTATTTCAGAGGGTTCTTTTGTGTAAGCATTCAATTGTGGGTTTGTAGATAATGGTTTAAGAAAAGAGCATATGTATGTGCTACATACTTATGCATCTTGAATAGATACTGTAACCTGTACCTCAAAAACAGAGAAGGAGAACTGAGACAGAATTAGAGACTTCTTATTCCTCCTCACGGGACTAATGATCCAAGAGTTGCTTCATTTGTTGTTTTTTTGAGTAAGTTTCTCTGAGGGTCTTAGCACTTCAAATACCTAAATATCTTCAGAACAGTAACATACTTCCTCAGCTGGGAATTTTGCATTCTCCAAACAAGCCAAACAGCAACTTATTCAGGATTGTCAATAATGATGTTTACTAGATTTTCCGGCCCCTGGAGTACTCCTCCTGGAGTTAGTGCCAGAGGGAATCCAGAAATTGTATCAAATCCAGGTAGACGTGGCCAGCTTGGCTCCCCGTGATAAATCCTAGTCTTAAATGTGTGTGGCTCTCTTCTTCATCAGGCAGGGTTTTCTTTATCCAGGCATCATCCAAAGGCTGCCTGAAGAGCAGCCCTGGATGTAGAGGACGTGTGCCCCTCCAGCCCAGCCTTGACCACGGAGCCTTCTTTCCAATGTCACTGTTGGTCACAGAGGTTTTCACATGACTTGTCTTGTGTATATTCATTAGCATCCTATATATGCATTTAACAAATTATACAGACCTTGACATACATGCATGAAAAACAGAGGTACTGTCAGCAGCTGGTGGCTGCAACTAAGATTGCAAGGTAAAGGAACAATACATCCTGATACTACAACACTGTGACTATAAAACCAAAGTTTTCCAGGCTTTTTCACTCATGTCTGTCCCAGATTTTGATGGCATCTTTTGATGGCTGTAGCAAGTTGCTCTTTGAACATATAGCACATATATGGAAAAGTACAAAGCTGTGGATGGGCTGTATGTGCATGTATATGTTTGGGCACACACACACACCAATTGCACAACGAGGCAGTTTCCTATTAGTTTCACTTTAAAGCTTCTGATGTTTACTGTGACAAATTTCAGTAAGAGGGGATTTTGTATGCTGATTTATTTGTGAGGCCAGCTGTATGACATTCATATATTGAATGTTTTTGAGTGACCTGCTTTTTGTGACTTTTGGAAGAGAATCTGGCGTAAAAGAGTGAAATTAAATGAGTGAGTCATCTCTTGCACTTAAAATATATTTGAAATCACCAAAAGCTTTAGGTTTTGCTGAACAATATTAAAACTATAGCAGGAAGATGAAATTCAGCATTCCTGATGCAATCTGACAAACACATGGAACACAATTGCTTGTAGCAGTGGTGTTTACAAGGTGCAAAGATGTCAGTGTGCAGGGTAGAGAGGTGAGGTTTTACAGCTCAGTGAAAAGGATATTCCCTGTGATGTAAATATTTTAGCAAGCAGGACTGTAATAAAGTAAAACTAATGAAAGACCAACAAACTACTAATCCTGGAGAATAAATGAGCTTTTTAAAAAGCTCAAGCCCCAGAACTATAAAGAAATTCTTTCCAAGAGTTTGGAAAACACAGTGCTTTACTGTGTTAATATTAGTCTTTCTGTCAATAGATATAAATTCATGTGTGCAAAAGTGTTATATATAGGTTTTGTCTTTCTTGTTCACAAAGAGAAATGAGAAATAATGTATAAGTAAGGGCTTCTGATGATGCAAATTTCAGGTCCTTTAAATAATTCCCTGGATTCCTTCAACTGACAATGTGTCAGCTCATATCACAGCTATGGCAGAGTCCGAACATGGGGCTGAAATTTGCTGATTGCCTCTGTTATTGGAACTTTTTTGAGTACTTGATCTCTAAGACTGACAGCTTCTCTTTCTTCAAGTGTTTTCACAGCTCCAGGGTTAAAGAGTAGTATCTTCAGAAAGCTCTATTGTGAAGTTTAGTAATTGACACTAATAATGTAACAACATCAAATAATCCTTTTTTTTTTTTTCATACTGGATAAGCCAGTCTGCTTGTAAATATGTTAAAGGATAGTGTGTAGGTGGAAGAAGAATTATGCTACTATTTTAAGAGCTAATAAATCTTTATTTAAGCAAGGGACCGCTAAAATTTAATTAGGCATATAAAAGCAGAGATCATTCTAAGGGTAAAAATATGCCAATTCTCACAAGAAAAGACATCTGCTTTATGAAAAAAGAGTAAGTTAAAGTGTACTCCCCTGTTATTATGTCAATAGAAAAGCTGGTTGCAGGAGTCTAAGTTTAAAAACGGAGGAAAAAAAGAAAATAAAATATTTTCAGGCTGTACCTATGGGTATAAAAAACGTGCTGTGCAGTTAGCAATGCTGCCTGCTCTGCTTGGCAGTGTTCTTGCCAACACAGAATCTCTCTCACTCCTGAAGGATAGCCCTTTGAAAATACCATCTCACCACCCAGTTGCTGGTGCTCCACAGCCAGGCCTCGGTACATGGGTGAGCTGCAGCCTTTCTTAGCACTAGCTACAATGCCTTAGAGAGGGGTGCTGCTCGTGGAAACCTTTGTGCACATCATGAAATAAATTGTGAGTGGCATGAAAAGTCAAACTAAGTCATTTTGGAAGATAGAAATTACATTGGACAACACATTGCTCTTGGCGGGTTTGCTCATGTGCCAGCCAGCGTGCTGGTAGGCAGCAAGGAAAAAAGAGGAATTCCTGATTTTTGCATGTGACATAAGTTTTTCCTCTGGTAAGCACAGTGTCACCATAGCAGTAAAAATAAAGGATCTTTTTCTAGCTCGGCATCACCAACATCTCGGAAAAATTCTTGGGATTTTATACCCTCTAAATCTGTTGTTCAGGGAAGAAGAATAAAAAAGGTAAAAAACTACATGGCATATTAAAGGGTCTCTTAAATTTACAGATACACATCTGAAGTTAAAACAAGCACCTTCTCCAGACTGCAAGCTGCCCTGAGTTTTATTTCTGTCTGAGCTACAAAGCCAGGCAGCACAGGCTGCTCCCCTGTGGTGTGTGGCACCCTCAGCTCTGCGCAGGGGCTGCTCACTGAAGTGCAGGTGTAGGTTTTTATTATACAGATTGCTCATAAACTTTGCTGTGGGTGTTGAACAGTCTGTGGAGTGACAATAGAGGCTAAATGGATAAATGTCTCTTCACTTGGGTGTGCTTATTACCTGGAATGCTGTCCCTAGGCATAGCTTTGGACAGAGGAGTGCAGAGCTCACCCCTGGGGCTTTGCTTGCTTTGCTAACATAATTATTAAATAACAAATACTCTTTGATTTTGCCCAGCTAGGACACAGTCTTTGATCTTTCCTACTCTTTCTGTTTTACCAGCCTCTAAGACCTTTGGAATCTTTTCCAAGCCATCATGTGGTGCTTCATGGAGTGCAGGCACAGCTTCGTGGTGTAACAAATTGTCTGAGCAAATTGCTGAATCTATAACGAAGATTTTGAAGAGCAGCTTGTACAAATATCTGTCAAAAATAACATGGTGCAGCTCATCCTGCTTTAATGGCAGGACATGCAATGTAAATGACCTTTTAATTAAGGTCACCCTGCTTTCTGTGTTTATTTGATTATGCTAAAACTATCTGAGAACAAACTCTTATCTTAACACAATATGTTTTAAGCCTGTGTTTTGCCAAGTGAGGGGTACCAGAATGACATAGTACAAGTTATCTAAAATGCTGCCTTCTCAGCAAGGCTTATGTTTATGTTGCTGCCCATTCATCTTTTTATTTTCTCTGGGAACACGACACAATCCAGGAAAGCTCATTCTGTGGGGCAGACCCTTTTAAATGCCAGGTACTGTGTGCTCTAGGCAAGGATAGTCACAACTTGGCTAAGGAAGGTGTCTCTCATGTCTCAGCTTTCAACATTAATTTGTTCTGGCAAGAGTGCCATATGTACACTGAGTTACTCACATTCATATAAGGAACTGAACTTGTGATAGGAGGTAAATGCTTTTGATTTGACTTGAACACACATATTCTGGGATTTTCCTACTCTTGGGCTAAAAAAACATGGCAATTTCATATATCCAGTGCTTCCAGTTTTTTTTGAAAAATGAAGGAATGTTATTAGTAACACTTGTGCAGGCAGCATACTGTTTTGCATATAAAATACTAACTCCTGTATTCAGCTGTCTTGATTTCCTTTGTTTTGTAGGGTAGACAGGGCTTCAGTAGCTAGGCTTTTTTGCTTACAATTTTGACAGTTAAGGTATGGATATAATTCAGTTGGCAGGAGAAAACCTTTGGTCTCTAGTGAACTTATGATGCAATGTGAATAAACTCCTGTTATTGATGATGAAGACCAAAGCAGATATTTTGAACTAAACATACTGGACAAAATGGGCAACCTTCTGCCTTCTGTTCTATCTGCATGATCCCATAGCGGCCTGCAGGACAGATGGTTTGGTTATGACATGGTGAATTGCAAAGATTTTTGTTTCTCTAAAGTAATTGTTTGTACAAATCACAGACTTCGTATGCGTAAAATTCCAGCCAGATGTTGAAACCAGAAATGAATCATGTCACCACAAGTCATTGATTTTGCTGGGAACTGTGGTGATACCTATTGTAATTTGCAGTGGGACATGTTAGTTGGGAGCAGAAGAAGAGCAATGGCTTCCCTTGGAGCATATTCTTTATGTTTAGAGATGTGATCTGCAAATGCAAATTTACTGATACTATAGCTTGGATCATTCACAGTGTTTCAGTGTTTGAACTGAAATATTTTGGATCTAAAATAATCAAGACTACTGATTTATCCAGAGTAGACAATTTTTGTATTAGCTCCTCTCTCTCTCTCTTTCCTGATTTCCCATCTATTCCACAAGTCTTTCATATTCTTCCTCTGCTCATATCTATAGCTGATGCAGGAGTAAAATCTGGAATTCTCCAGTTCCTCCCAAATTGCCTAGCTTTCTTTACTTATCATAAGGAAGGCTGCAAGAAAATGCATCTCGCAGGTTTTCACACAGGAATGCCACACAAAGCCATGCTGAGATTTCATCAGAGGATCTAGGTGTCTAGATTGTGAATGTGAGTGGAGTGGCTAGGCAGTGCCTGACAAATCCAAGAACATTTTAGCACCTTCCAGAAAAAGTTGTCTGCAAGTGAGCTAGGACAGAATCTGAGGAGAAACACTATGAGCAGACTAGCAGAAGGGTAGCTAACGTTAGAGATGACATCAGTTAGAGTTTGTGTAGCTCCAGGAAAGATCTCTGCAATTTGAACCTATAAGCAAATGATATTTAGCCTGGTGTGGAGTCTTGGTAACACAGGACTGGGCCATTAAAAGTCATGGCAGAAAGCTGGTACAAGCCATCCAGGCTAGTGCAGGAAAGGTGGTTTTGGGAGAGCTAGAAGAGGAATGCAGAGGTGAAGACAAGGTGGTGTGAAGAAGAAGAGGGCATACACTGAAAACGAAGGCTGGATGCAGTTCTAAGGAATATTTAAGACCAACTCTGACAACTGCAAATGTCACTTAGCTTTGAGCTCTGGATGTGCATCCCAGTCTACTCCTAGCTTTCTATTGGGGTGAGATGCAGGAACTGTCAGGAAAAGATCAGAGGTGAGCTGTGGTGGCATCCCGTGGCACACAGGAAATTTCAGGAGCCAGGACTGCAGGATGGGATGGAGTGGGGATGCCCATCCTTTTCTTCAGACTGGCTCTCAGTCTGGGGTAAACAGACCTATCCTTCCATCCACTTTCACTCTAGACACCTTGCTGAATGATTCCCATGTCCTGTTCCTTTTCTAGCAATGTATGGCCACTGCTAAACAACAGAGAGAAAGCTTGGGCTGGAGCTGTGTGGAAAACTTGTCAGATTAGTGATAGGTTCTGGCTCTGTTTTTAAATAAGTGCCTTCTGCTTTCAAATAAATTGTGAACAGATCTACAGCAGAGACAAAGCCATTTTGAGTAAAGCAAAGGCCTTCTGTCAATAGTGGCAGCTGAAGGATCGGATCCCTCTATTCCTCGTTGGCCTGTAGCTTTGAAATACTATTTTTTTGCACTTCTGTCCTTTCAGGAGTGAACCTTTGAAAAGGTTATGTGTCGTGAGAACAAACCAGAATCTAAATATAGGAAGGAAAAAAAATAGATTAGTTGTCTAGATTTTGAGAACTATGGATTCTAACCCATCCCCTTTAGCTGACGGCTCCTGCTGACAAACAGACAGGCACAGTATCCTGCCTCCCCCTCCCACCTCCAAGTCTGCTGCTGCCATTTCTCTTGTTGCAGAGGACAGGCAGCATAAAGGACAACAATTTAGAGGAGAGATGTGACTCTAGTTCAGTAATATGATCCCTTTACAACTCTGTTTCATGAAAACTTCTTCCCTTTTCCTGTGGTAACACAAGGGAAATATTTGTTTGCTACACATGCTTTATTTAGATAAAGGAACAAGGGGGACAGTGTCTTACCAGCATTTAGAAATCAAAGAGGTTAGAGACTAATTCAGCCTATTATTAATCTGTTGTTGTATAGAATTCTGATATTTATGTGACACTAATAAATGTTTGAAAGGATATTTGACTTTTATTTTACCCTTCTGCTATGTAGAAGCAGTAACTGGCTAAGCAAGAGCCCTAAGCCAGCACATGCAGCCTCTGTTAATATGGTTCAAATAACAATTTCTTTTCTGCCTTGTTCACAAAAATAAACAGAATGAAAGAAAAATAAAAGTGTCAGTAACAACATCTTGCAACTTGGAAAAATGGATTTGAATTACTAGTAAACTTAACCCCATTGCACACCACCCCACCCCCTGCCCGAAAATCCAATTTAATTTCACATGTTTCTGGCTTTAGTTGCATACAGCTGTGTTATAGCTTAAAACAACTAATCTTTTTCTTTTCATTTTTCTGTTTTTTAATATATTTTTGGTTTACAGGAACTATTAGTTGTTTGAACATGTCTTGCAGCACATTTTCCTCTTTAAATTTATCCACAAAATACATAAATAAGGGGTTTGTACTGGGAATTTCTGTTCTGAATTGTATTTGAGGAATGCTTTTAAAGCAAGCTGAGGAAAGTGTTTCAGATGTGCTCATCCAACTTACACAGAATTAGAAAGGAAATTTTCTTCTTTTAGAGTTCTATACTTATTGGGAAAATATTTAGTTTTCTGGATATTCATGTGTCGGGGTCTCATTGAGCGTACCATTCATTCCTCAAATGTGTTCTTATTTAGAATTTGGGGGAAGTCTATGATAAATCCACATATAATATGAAAAACAGAGACTTGCAGTACAACAACCAGCCATCCTTGTAATCTCAGCTGACCGGACCGTGTCGTTTTTTGGTGCTGAGCAGGGGCAAAGCCTCTCAGCCTGCTTTGGTTCAGGAAGCTTACTCCAGAGTGGAACCTGGTGTGTTTGGGATGCTTTTCTGTGGCTGCCTGATGGTACAGAAGGGTCTGAGCCGTGGGAGCCCAGCAGGGGGTAGCCAAGCACTGGTAACGAAGGAAGCCTCCAACTTTGAAGTATCCTTCATTCTAAGGACAGCAGTAGCAAGCCTGCACTCTCTGAGCAGATTTTGCTTCCTCAAGGCTTGGGTTATTTACCCTGTTGGTGAGCAGTGGTGCTCTGTTTGCTGGGAGAAGCCACAGTGAGGAATCACTGTGCAGAATAATGTGCTTTCTTTCTTTCCCCCCTCCCCTTTACCTCTGGAATGTTGAGAGTTTAGATTGCTCAGGTGAACATTCCCCAGCTAAATCCTTGGAAGGGGAACAGGAGGGGAAAATGTTTTCTTCTGATAAACTACTGTATTTTTGCAAATGTTCACATTTCTTGGCATAGAATACATTTTTTTCTTTCTTTTTTTTTTTTCTTTTCAAAGCTGCTTGCCAAACGTGTACATAATTTGCTATGCCTATGGAGTTGCATCACTAAGTGAGGAAGCTATGCTTTCCAAACTGAGACTGGCAGCTGGCAAACATTAAATATCTCAATGTTGGCAAAGTCCCACAAAAAAATTAGACACCTGGTTTTGAAAAATCCAAGGCTGGGTCTTCATTTAATATAAAGCAACTGATCTTGAGCCTGTGCTCACTTGTCACAACTGAGAACTTGGTCACAACTGCTCCATTTTGCAGCTGAATCTGTCTGCGATGGAAACTGAAAGTGTGCTCTGCTATCAGCCTGGAAAAATGCTGGAGAATATGTCTCCCTTTCTCTCCCATCCCCAACAAAATAATGGGACTTGGCTGGCTGGCTGACACACTGCAGATTGCAGGGATGTAGCAGCTTATATTTAAAAATCAGCTGCCCTTCACTTGTGTTGCACCCAGGCCTGCTGGCCGAGGTCAGGAGCCTGCCTTGCTCAGCCCTGTGTCACCCAGGCAGAGTGCGGGGAGGCACCCAGTGCTCCCAGACAAGGATTACCAGAGATCACCCCAATGCTTGTCTCCAGCCCTGCTCTGCATGGCTTTGGTGGCCCAGCCTTTGTCTCTGGCCTCTGCTCCTTGTCTCCCTCCTCTCTACTGGCAAAGTGCTGCCTGTATGACTTGCATGCTCCAGAAGTGGCTGGAGCCACTGAGGCTCTGGAGATTGGGTCGGTTCAAGTTCTGACTTGACAGATGGAGGGGGAGAAGAGTTTCAGCCTTCAGAGAAGGTGGGGGAAGCAGCAGCAGAGCTGCTGGGAGCTGCACGACCTGCAGAAGCATGAAGTCTCTGTCTTCTGCTGTGTCTCCATTTGCTCAGAGAAGAATTAGTAGGGAAAAGCACCCCCCCATTCTCCAGAGCTATTGTGTCCTGAAATTTCGGTGATTCCTCGTGCAAAAGTTTTGTGTCCATGCTTGGTGGCGTTGTGATATATTCTTTTGTCATTATTAGTGAGAAAGAGTTAAGTGCTTATTGTCATTCCTCTCCTAAAACCAAGGTGTTACTGGCTGCACAGCTTAGGAAGCAATACCTGCTATCTGATGTATGTAGTAATACTACCCTGTTATACATGCATATAGGATTTTATTTTTATATATATATATATATATATATATATATATACACACACACACATATAATGATTTTTTTAAGGAGGGACTTCTGAAGGGAAGGAATGCTGCTGGATACCTGTTTAAGTGGATGTTAATATAAAAGCCCCTCAGTTTTGTGTAGCCCATACTTACCTTGCTGCTACCTACGCCAGGCTGCTCCTGTGTTGTTTCCTTTGTTCTGTTTTCCTCAGTGCAATGAACCCTTACATTATGAGTTTCTGCTGTAGTTTTAACCTCTAATATGCAACCATTACAGCTTATCTCGTCTCCTAAATTACTCTAAAATCCAATTATAAAATCCTCTTTCCCTCAATAGCACACAACTTGCCACATTACTGAAATGCTGGGTAGCTCTTTTGTTTTTTCTAAATTAATAATAACTACCATTTTCCGTCTGCTCTTAGTATGGAAGTCTTTTATATCACTGTGCTGCTTTCCCATAATACATATTATGGTTCTTTTTATATGCTAGTTATGTTTGGAAAAAACAAGAAAGATTTTGAAAAGATGTGCCAGTCAACTTCTGTGTATCAAAATATAACAATGAAAATCCTTCGTGGAAACTTAGCAGAAAATTCCCAATAGTAATGTATCCTGTCAGAAGAAAATGGCAATTCATCACTTGGTGGACCCTTTTTTTTTTTTGGGGCAGGAACAGTTTCTACTTCAAACCGGTTTCTAATGATTTCAAAATAAGGGTCCTGAGGTAATGTGTGAAAATAAATGCAACAGGGCAAGTGAAAAACTCTATATTCAAAGTATTAAAAAATATTTGTGTCTTACCATTATGGTTTCTAAATTTCTAGTAGGCTTTGTTTCATTTTTAAAAAATCAGATTATAAAAACAGACGTGATTTACTTTGGAAGTTTATTAAATACATATCCTGAGTTCCTAGATTCTCCTTTTTCAAAATGCTGCAGTTTCCATATTAATAGTCCAGACGTTGATTGTGTCCCGACACTAAATCTTTTGCTCTTAGAATATTAACTATGTTGATAAAACCACTAGCCTGTTTTTAATAAACTCTTCAGTACCATAAGCATTTTCTGAACCCCCGTGTGAAGATCTGTTGATAAGAGGGATGCAGTGGAAATAAAGATGCGCCAGGAGAGCTTGAGTGAGATTTTCCAGAAGGGCTTGCTAATGGTAAATAACATCTTCACTTGGTCACATACAAATGCACATATATATATATATATATATAGTTATATATATATATATATAGTTATATATATATATATATGTTCCTCTACCCACACTGTCCAGTGTTATCTAGTAATTAGTCAAGTACAATAAATTAATCAAGGAGTGAGTGCACACTGATGTAAGAAGGCTTACAAAGGGAAGAGCTGTTTTTACAGATCCCATGCTGAAAGTTACATGGCCTGGAATTGAATGGATTTTTGCAAGTTTACAATGCAAGCAGCCACCACTGTGTGTGCTGTGGGAACCCAGTCCACCATCCTCATGCGATCTTCTTTTTGCCTTTCCATAGGAATTCCGTATGTAAGGGTCGGAGTGTTGATTGTACTCTGGTATTTCTCCCATCCTATTTAATTGGACCTTAGCACTAAAAAAAGGCCTCAAAGCCTGATTTTGAAAGGGCAGTGCTTGGCTTGTCCACCAGTGAGGTGGATGGCAAAACTCCACCTGGCTCCGGCAGTGTCTGGTTCGACCCCAGCCCACCTCCCTTTTGTTGAATGTTATGCACAGCCCCATCCTCTCTCCCAAGAGTTGAATGAAAATACTTTGGTGTTTTTCTGGGTTAGTATATTCTAGTTTGGTGTGCTACAGTTGTCATGCATTTGGTGTTTTGAGGTTATGCAGGGGTTTTTTTTGTTTCTTTTTTAAATTGTGTCTGCTTCTTAAGGGATTGCTTCTTTGAGCTTGGGAAATCTATCACTTAATTTACTTCGGGTCATAATAAATAAACCTGTATCAGCACAGATGTAGAAGTCATTGAAAATATATTTATATTTAAAATTGAAGTTCAAGGTAACATTTAGATGAATAATTATTTACTGTTTTGTAAATGATGACATATATGACAGCAATCATGCTTCAGTACAAGTGCTTTTCTGTTTTGAATGTCTCATTAGTTGCTTTGTAGGGCTGTACTGGTTTTTTAAGATTCAGATTCAAAATCTCTTCTGATTTCTGCTGTTAGGTTTTTGGCAGTGGGCCAGCTCCAGATATGCATAATATTTCACTGTTAGACCTTGCAAACAGAATATCCTGCTGTGCTAAAGAAAACATTGTGTTTCTTACCACATGAAAATAATCCATCACTTTTCAATCAGCACACATGTATACACTGGTGTGTGCATGCACACACACACACTCTCTCTCTTCTACCTGCTTTTCCCATCAGACTCCAGAAAAAAATTAATGACTGTGATGTGAAGGGTGGACTCTTTGTACATGATCCATTAAAGTACAAAATAATCAAAATATATCTAGCATCTGATTTGTAAAGCAATGTAGAGTCAGAGGCAAGCTGAGGAAATAGACCATCTGAAGACCTCTCTGACCTTGTTCAAGGAGCAGTATCTTTTTGTTTGTTTAAATGTTACATGGAAAGTGACAACATAATTTTAAGGCAAGCTAGAACATCCCTTTGCATAGATCACCACTGCTGTGTAGAATGCATTATATATAAAAAAGGAAAAAAAACATATGTATTGTACAACCCACAAAATACATGTTGCCTTGTTTAATGTGTGCAGCAAATCAGGAGAGATTTTCTTCTTTGGAAGTTACACAGGAGGGAGCTTATTCACAGTGGAGCACAGAGAATATGTGGGTGCATGCCCACAGGCTGTGGGAAAAATAATGTGAGTTCTTCCTTTTTGTTATGTTGTGCTGGATATCACTGTGCATTTATGACTCTTTTTCTGTACCACTGAAATTGGTGTGTTTACAGTGATATCTCAACAGTATGCCATTTAAAGAAAAAAGGTCAAAGAATAATTTATCTACCTAAATTTGTCTTTTGTTTACAGACAGACAGCATATTACATACCAGTATACAAGTGCTGAAACAGTAGTCAATGAAGCTGCAGATAATTGAGGTGTAGTAGAGTAAATATACTGTAATCCTTAAGTATTTAGGCAGTATTTCACTTTACAGTGAAGTTAGAACTCCAAGCAAGAGTTAAGTCCAAGGGTTTTTTTTTTTTTTTACTTAAATGTTGCCCTGCACTTTTGAATGTAGTCATTGTAGGATGTCTCTACAGCAAACTGAGAGAGGGACCACTCAGAAGTTCTTTGCATCACCTATCATGAATAAATGAAGAGCCTGGAGGTGGGAGGAATCATGATGTATAAACTTGTGGAAACTCCCTCTTTTCCCTCTGCATTCCTCAGTATTTTGCTGAATGGTAATGGATTAGGAAATGTAAGAAGTGCAGGACATAGCTTTTTATGCCTATTGGTAATGTGGCAACAAAATGCACATGGACCATTCTGCTAGGTAAGATCATGGGATCTCGGGAGGATTCTTTTTCTCACTGTCTTCCAAGATCTTGATATTTTTATCTGTCTGTGCCTCAGATCTAAATCCAAGGCAATAGGGTGTAGCAGCTGAAAGAGCAGCACAGAAGCATGCAGTGGGCAAGGTTAAGAAGAGGCACTGAGAGCTGGGGAATCACCAAGGCTCCAGGAGCCTGGCGTTTAAATCCCAACATTCTTCACTGCTGCTCTTTAAGTATTTTCAGTCATGCACTTTTAGACCACTGAATTTTGAACTTCTGGTCACCCCTTTCTTCCAGATGTGAAAACAAGAGCCTGTCAGTGGAAAAAGGAGTTCTCAACAGAACTGTCACAATGCAATTTGTGACATGAGTCAGAAATCAGAGATCTACTCTGTTGCCATGATAATACTTGATTAAGATGACTTACCAGGCTGTCAGTTCAGCAGTTTTGTTGCCAGCCACTTATTTTTACTTTCTTCATTATTTTGTTGTTCTTTATCTAGGTTTAGGAGATTGGAAATTGATGCGATATATTCTGACATCTTAATAAAGCATGGGAACATTTGGGCAGCCTTTTCAGGAATGTTTTTTAAAACAAATTACTTTCCTTTGGAGTTCCGTATCTTTCAGCTCCCTTTCCAGTTTTCTTTTGAAACATGGAGTTGTAAGAAGGAGAACATGGAGAGGGTAAATAATGAAAAAAAGGTCTAGTGGTTGGAGAAAAAGATATCCATTTTCAGGCATGCTGACTCATGCCTGACCTTAACAAGGCAGTTACTCACTTTGTACTGATTGTTTTACTCACCTATGAGATATATAAAATAATATACTAATTTTGGTTGAAATAAACAGAAAAGATGTATTTGTAGAAAAGACTGGAAATCTTTGCCAACATATTTACTTGTGGAGAAATAAATATTTTTCACAAAATCAAGACTCTTTGTCTGACTTTTCAGAGTTCCTTACAAATCCAAATGGAGCTAACTGAAGCTGTGGTCACTCCAAAAGATGGGGAATACCCTTTGTGGTGGTTTTCTGGTCTTAAATGTGAATGAGGTTTTGTGCAGTCTTCAAGAGACTCACTTCCAGTGTGCAAAGCAAACAGTTTGCTTTCCTCACATACACTACATGTGTATGTGGAAACAGAATTAGTGACTGATACAGTTCCACTTCAGTTGGTGACTTTTCAGAACGTTAGCTTTTCATGTGCCTGTGTCTTCAATGTCTTCTCATCCCAATTACAGAAGCATTTGAGCTTCAGCGTTGTATCTGAGCATTTGTAGCGCACAATGAAATGCCAGAAAATTTAATTTAATAAACAGGTTTTGCATGTGGAGTTATTTACATTATTTTTTTCACACAAGAATGTTTTTATTCAGCAGAAGCTGAAGAATGATGTCAGAAAATCCCATGAACTCATCTTTCAGAATGGCTTGCCTATTCTAGCTCCAAATTTCTGACAGTGCAATTTTTTTATCCTGTTTGTTCAAAGGCTCCATACAGAAAAATGTAAGGGGGGGATTATGCATCTAGCATGTAAAATACTGGTCAGCCATGTTCGTTTGTGTTAATTCCATGTACTACAGTGTAGAAAGCCCTGTTTAAAGCACTTTACTGTTAATCCCCTGCTGCTGTGAGAAAAGCTGTTTTTCACCCTTAGGGATGAGTGTGGACCCTTTCTTTGGCTCACAGTCACCTCAGCAATAGCATCCAGAGGAGGTTTCCAAGCTTTTCCTTTGTCCAGAATGTCTGCTGGCTTGACAGGAGGGACTCTGAGGGCATCAGGATGGAAGAGGAGGAATGAGAAGCAAGGCTGGGGGAAGGGATCTCTTATTATTTACTCTAGGGAGGGGTAGAAGCAATAATCTGAGTCTCCTGGCAAAAAGAGACTGGAGGTTGTTGGTGACCAACAGGTGGAGAAGATGCTGATAAAGCATGATGAAGTAGAGAAAAGAGCAGTACATGTGGAGCCTGGTGATCCCACCTTGGGCCACCAAGAAACAGCTGATGCATAAACTGAAATACCAACAGTTCCCAAGTGACAGGCAGAGAAGAAAAATAACCAACATAAAAGAAAAATTAAGGTTTGTCAAAACACTACCAAAAATAAGAGAGGCAAGTGCAGTCAGCTAGTTGTTCCAAACACCTAAAAGTGCCAGAAGGCACCTTATGGAGGAAGCATCCATCAGCAAAATGATAGGGCTTTTTTGTTACTGACCATAGCAATATTTTTCCAGGTATTTCCTCTCTGTCTTACATCAGCATTAGTCAAGAAGAGGAAAGCAGTCCTCCATCTCCCTGTACAAAACACTCAGAGCAGCAGCTCTTTTCTCTCTTTCCTTTTTTCATAAGGAGACATTGTGACCAGAGAAGGATTTCCAGCTGGAAGAGGTTTTGTTACCAAGGAAAATGTGGATGACAAGGAAGGAGATGAAAAAGAAGAGTAATTGAAAGGGATGCCTCCAGCACAGTGCAAGATTAATGTTCCTCCTAGTTTATCTCATATTTCTTCCACAGATGATGTTCCAACCATACATGTTTGTATGGTTAATGCTGAGAGCAAAGAGCAGAGAGAAGCTCCTCAGAATCTGCTCAATTCTTTCAGCAATGGGGAAAAAAATACCTATGTGATTCTTCACACCTTTGCACCAGGATAAAATGGATTCACCAGGATAAAATGCATTGTCTGGAAGGAGGTGCTACCAATGCTGATCAGCATTGGACAAGCCAGGCCACTTGTGCATTGTGTGGGGGAATTGTGGGGGTGCAATGATTTCTACAATGAAGGGGGTCAGCTGTGGTGGAGGTCTGATAAATCAGAAATGCTCTAATTATAAGCTCAGCTTCTTGGTGTACTTGGGGATATTCAAAATTATCTTTTGTGCTGGTAATTGCTGACAACTGCCTATATTTTAGATATTTGTGTGTGCAATGTTATTTGGAGCCTTTAGGCCTGTAAGAAAAATTATTATAATTCACGACTTACAATGTGCAACTCTTGGCACTTTATTTTCAAAGGTTGTGTGCCTGACACAGGGAATGTGCACAAGGTGTTGGCTTCAGACAGAGGTCCCACTAGAAGTGAATGCCTAGCAGGAGACTGCTGTCCAAAGAATGACAGTACATTATTAGCTTTTAAGCTACATTTTTATTTATTTATTTTATTTATTTATTTCGTCACTGTTTGTGTAAGAGAAGTTGTATTTGGGGAACAAACTGATACAAATATATTTTAAAATACTTTAATATTCAATACATGAAATATTACCTGCAGAGCACTATATTCCTCTGAAAAGAGAATCAATGTAACTCTTTTCATGACCTGGTTCACCTGAATTCAGACAGGTATTCTGAAAGTCTGTAACAGCAGAATAGGTCCTCCTGTCTGTCCCTCCTGGTACCTTTCACGGTTTTTTGTCCAGTTTTAAATGAAGCAGTCAAGGAGAATATCATCATCTGTCTAGCCTGCAATTCCCCTGTTGTAATACATTCCTTGTTAGGACTCTTCTTCACCCTCTACCTTCCTTGTTTAATTTTGCCCTGTTTGCATCTTAGTTTAGCTTAGCAGCCATCTGCTTACATTTTTTCCTGTATCCATCCTCATCTTTTGCTGTGACATCAGTCATTGTTTCTGGAGGAATCAAACTACAGCCACATAGGAAATTTGGGGTTTGAACATTCCTCAGTCCCACAGCTGAAGGGAGCCTACCTTGTTGTTCAGACCTAGGAAAAAATGTTTGAGTATTAAGGGATTACATTGCTAGAGCTTCACCCAGAAAGGTACAGGAACAGACATTTCTTTTTCTGCACCGAAGGTCCCAAACTTCCTTCTTTTCTCATTCCTATTGGTTGCAGTGCTGGGGATATTATTTTTCTCTCTGCCGCAAAGGGTTTAGCTCACTGTATCCCTTCTGTGAGAGATTTTAAAAGGTGCCTTTTGCCTTCAGCATACCCTGATGTCTCTCCAGGTATAATTTGATGCAAGTTTATACCAATGCTGGCCTTTTTAAGTTTTCAGCCAACTTTGTATTCTTGCACTTTTTACATGAAAGCTGTTAAAACCTTGCCCATTTAAAACGAAGGATAACTGAAATCATAGGTTCTTGGAATGTGAAATTTACTCATGTGTAGCAGATTGACACAAGGCTGAACATTCACCAGAAATCTTATGTTATGTCCTCTGATTTACTGTGAATCACTTCACATTTACAGTGGAAGTACAGATAAAATCATATCCATAACACTGTGATGACTATAAGTGGTGCATTTAGCTGCTTTTTAACAGACAGTTGAATCAAATAATTTTAGAAATCCCATACCAAAAAATGTTATGCATTTTCCACTCTGTCTTTCACTCTCTCTCCACTACAGTGCATGTCTTGCTGTTTAGAGCAAACTGTGTGCTCAATTTGTTCTGTTACTGTGTCACTGACATTGATGTTTTATTTACTGAATCACAGTTGTGTTTGAGGCCTCCTTTATTTGCAGAATGTTTTGTTAAAGTCTTGCCTACATTAGGCATTTTACTCCCTTTTCCTATAAAACATTTCATGATGTCCTGATCCAGTTTGAAATTTTCTTGTAAAGTCTGGCAAGAGCTGCCATTACTCTGGACTTTTGGGGCAGCAGTGCAAATTTTATTGTCAGAGTTATCACATCCCCTTTCTGTTCACCTGCTGTGTTTTTATGATTTAAAATCACAGCACCTTGTTTATGATGACAGTTTATTATTGAGCAGGAATATACCAAAAATATTTTTTCAATTATAGCAATAAAATATTGAAGATTCTGCCTAGGATACGTGTTAAGGAGAAACGTAGGGAATGTAATTCCCCTTGAGAAACCAATGCAATTAGTTTAATAAATACAGGGAGTGAATTAATTACATTAATAAATTAAGAGAGTTTCTATTTGGCATATGTTGATTATAGCTGGCTTTTTTGTTTGAGCATTATTTGGTTGGGAAGTGCAGGTGTTTCTGCAATAGGATTTACTGTTAGTCTAGATTTTTTAAAAAGTCATACATTAGTATCTTTCCACTTTGAACACATTTAAAGAGTTATCTAAGTTTTACAAATTTTAACTAAATTCTTTCCTCTTTTCCCAAACCACAATGACTGAATATTATGTGCAATGATACTGCACAAGTATCCACACCAATTCTATTAGTTTCTCTTATTAGATATAATGGCCCACTGTTTCCAAGCAAAATATCCACAACCACATTATGCCCAAATTCAGGGCAAATTCAGTGCAAGCCAGGCCATTTGGTATTTCCAACTGGCCAAGATTTGTTGAGTTTGATGTATGTGGAGCAAGAAGTAAAACAAGCAATTTGATTGGTTTTGGTTGGTTTTGGTTGGTTTTGGTTGGTTTTGGTTTGTCAGGTGAGTGAGTGCTGGTGCAGCCCTACAGACAGGCTGCAGGTGTCCAATGCTCAGGGGGGTGGGTGAGCTAGTGACAGTTTTGACTTAATTAGCACTGAGCTGAACCTCTCACTTATCAGTATGTAAATTACTAGGGAAACACCCTTACGATGTAAGGTAAGTTAATTCACATACCTGCTTAGATTAAATTTAATAATAACCTGCTTTAGGTAAAATATTCTTACATGGCTACTGAAAAATCCATTCATTTTACCATCAATGAAATCTGAGTGAGTACAAACATTGATATTTGAAATTCTTCTATTTAATAGGTGGGAAGAAAAGGAGATTATTTTCAGGAATGTTTCTTCTCATGCTTGGGTTGTGCAACTGAAACACTTTGAAGAAATAAGGTATAAATATGTACTTGTCCCACAGTAATTTATTTCTGAAATTATTCAGCTCTGATCTGCAGTCAAAATATCAATTGTCTGTAGAGCACTTGCTGGGGACCTGGGGAAAGCAGTGAGCCTTTTTGAGGCTGGCTCAGGAAAGCTTCATCCAAAGGAGATGGAGACATGAAAGAAAGAGGTGCAATAAAGTTTGAGTGCAAATCAGATCAGTGTAACCAGCAGTCAGTATGCTCATCACCCAGGGCAAAAATGCACCCCAAAAATAGACCCACCAGGTCATAGCATGTGACTTTATTGTTGTTGCTTTATTAACCATCAGCTCAAACCTGTGGTTTGTTTATATTTCCTGGGAATTTTTCATGTAATGGTATGAATTAGCCCATTCCTACAGCTGGGGCTGAATTTTTAATAAAAATACTGCTCACCATCATGTGTTGGCATTACTGGTCTTGCCTTATTACTGCATTGCCAGTCAGGTGCTACACATGCAGAAGACCTTGGAATATCCCATTTTCCTGCCTGGTTTGCCACCTCTGATAATCAGGGAGTTGCTGCTTCAAGGATGGTCTTGCTGTTTCATTTTTACCAAGACACTGTAAAATTAGAAAGAAAATTCTATGCAATGAAGTAGGACTTAATTTGGACAGCACAGGCACATAAAGATATGGTGGCTGTAAAAACCATTATCTTTTAGCAAACAACAGTTGCTTATCAGATAAGACAGTGATTTTAATGAAGAATCATAGATAAGGATAGAGCAGCACATTGATTAATGCACGAAGCAACTTCTCCTGAAACCTGACTGCATTAGGTCTTCACTCTTTTGTGATGATGTGCAAGCTGCAATAAAGCTTTTACAGTTATTCAATATCATGAATAGTATTAGAAGAATTATCAGAGTTTCTAGCTGAGATGGATGACTTCATCTTCTGGACTTCCTAAAGTTCTCACTTTTTTTATATAAACCTGCATTATTATTAGACAGAGGTAAACAAAGGAAAGAAATTTCCAGGAAAGAACTGAGGGGGAAAAAGGGAACAACCTATTTTTTTTTGTTATCGTACAATGTAACTTGAATATATTGTAAGTAATTAGTAATTCCCTAATTTAATCCACAGCAATATACAAAAACACACCACCATATTTTTTGTCTGTGTTTGGCTTTTGTAAATGTGCTTTAGGAAAAGGCTGTTTGTCACCAGTAAAAAATCAACCAGCCTTTGTAGCTGGACTGATTTATTTTTGAATGCAGGACTATTGTTAAATATATTTTTTTTTTTCATTTTCTTTGAATGTAGTCCATATATCACACTTCTGTCATGAGAAAAGCTATACATAATTCCTGGGGCAACACGTCCCCATTTCCCTTTTAGATTTTTCTGATCATTGAACCCTGCAATAAAATGGTCCCATGCACACCTGTTTGACACCTGGATGGTGCAGTGCATGGGCTGTGTTTTGAGGCACTGAAGTAGAGTTGCTGTGATCTCACCCGAGTTTGATAGAGCAAAACTTGTTTTAAAGGGAAGTTTTTAAGGTTTGGTGGGATTCTAGAACTGGAGAATGGTCTTAATTTACATCCATCTTCCTGAAATCAATTATTCCTTAAAACTACTGTAAGTTACCAACCTCACAAGCTGTTTTATTGTATTGCACATGAAGTTACATATAAGAAAGTTTGTATTTGCGTGGGTAAAAATGTGCAGTATGAGGCTTCTTGTTTTGAACATCTTTTAACCTGCTGGCTTACCTGAGATGAAGAGAGAAATAATGCAAATGATTGTGAGTTTGACTGTGCTGTGTGATGTGTGAAGGAAGCACGGAGTACACGTGCTTTGTTAATGTGAGTTTCTCAGCTAGTAAGCCATTGTATATTAGTAATATCATCATTCAGCACTAATTAATGCATCATTATGGTCTTCTAAAAGGCTTTTGCCAGTGTGAGGCTGTGTGCATGGGTTAGTATTTGTTCTGGAAATGTTTTATTATTATTGCTTTATTGTAATGTGAAAGCTGATTTGGTGCCTTGAATTGCACTCACACCCCCAGAAGCATTGTTTTAATTGGAAATATTTGCAACTAAAAATACCAGGCATAAAACATAAATGTGTAGTGGGCCATTTTCTAATTCTATAAAAGGAGAGTTTTATTAAGGGTACAGAGATCCAGATATGGCAGCTTGGTGGTCTTGAACCCCGAATCAGAGAATTGGTTCAACATTAACAGTTTGTCTCCAATATTCAAGGGCTGATCCTACACGTTCCCCTTTTTTGGGCCTGTTTAGGGCTTTGTGGAGAATGCACAACTTTTGAGGATCAGATCTGAAACTCTTCCCAGGGAACATGCTTTTGAAGAACATCTGTTTTGAAAACACCAGGCATGTGCAAACCAGAGTGAGACCAAGGTCATCTGAAGTTTAGCTTTCCTCTACCCAAGAGCTGCCTGTAGTCATTTTGTTAGCTGTATTTTCATCTGGTCCCTGCATAGTAAAAATTCTGCTCATAAAGCAATCACAAAAATTGTTATGGCCCTAAAGAATGCTGCTGAAAGCAAATAAGTGCTGTAGTTTCCAGATTCCATCCCTAATTAGTAAGAGGGGTCAAGTGTCAGGTCCATCAGTGAGCTGTAGTATTTCAGTTTTCGATCAGTAAGGGTCATTCATTTAACAAGACAAAGAGGCTGAGAATTTTCTTTGTGACATTGTTCTGGTTGCCTTTCCTTCTCATGTTATTCCTAGCTTTTTCCTGATAGTTTAGCTTGGGTTTTTTGAAACCAGTCTCTGGATAATACTTTAGTGGACTCTTAAATCACCCTTTTTTTTCTGTTCCTTGGCAATATAGTTGCTTCCTTTCCATTAACCTACTGCCTGATTACACCAACTGTCTGAAATGCAGTTAGAATGACTCTTTGCATACGATCTTATCTGACACTAACATCTCCTTCCATTTTTTAATCTCATTTTAAGGACATGGAACTATTTGGAGTTCCTTCTGCCCCTTTTACCTAGATTCCATTTTCTTAAATGAAATCATCCAGCTTTTCCAAGGGGAATAGTTTAATTGTTCAAGGTGCATGATTTGTTGTGACCTTACAATTGTGCAGGACCATGGTCCGTGGTGTTCCATGCAACTGATCAGAAGGGGCCATGCTTGCCTTTGAAGTGGGGTAGCTTATTAAAAAAGTAGTAAATTGTATCAAACTTTCTGTCCAATTAACTGTGTCCTTTCCACATAAGCATAGGGGTTTTTTGTGTTGTGGACTGTGGGGGGTTTTGAGTAAAATTTACTGCCAAATCTATGTTTTAACAGACTTGTATGAAGTATTTTCATTCTAACCACCTATTGATTCATCTAAGTTCATAGATGAATAGTTATAACTTGAAAGATTTATTGAGTTCTAGGAGTCCAATTTGTCTAGCTTATTTGTTTTACAATAAGGCCACTTTTCTGCCTCTGCTGCTCTCTCTGTTCAGCTTTACTCACTAAACCTGTGGCTCATATTCTCTACTGCTTCCATGGGACCCATCGTACGGCTTGGCTTTGTATGGTTTCGATTTAATCAAGAGGAAGATGAAAGTAGGTGTGTGTTACTTTCAACTCCTCAGTCATTCTGCCATCCATCTTAGTCAATGTGTGGTTGCCCAGGACACAGCATTAATGATAGCTGTCAAAATAATAGTCAGAAGGTTAAAGGTCAAGAAAAATATGTAAAAGACTTCAGGGTGAACCAGATGATAAAGTTAACTCATTTAGGCCATTAAATGCTAGCATAGTATGGACTTGATGGGTTCATGGGTTACTAGAAGCAAGAAGAGTAAATGGGGACATCTTCAAGTAGTTTACTCTTGTTAAAAGATGAAAAAAGATGATAATAGCATTACCAAACAACTGCACTAAAGGCAATTTTCTTAATTACCATGCTGACCCAGCAGTGCACAGAGAGAGGTCCTGTTATTAGAATGAGAGCTTTTACTTTCAAACAATATTAACCCTTCTTGGTACTCTATGTCTTAATTAAGAGTATTCCTGGAAATTCTGCAGCTCTCAACATTTTAACATTTCTTTTTGGGTTTGCAAAGCAATGAGTCAAGAAACAAACCATCACATCTTTCTTCATTGTTTGAAGCAAAGGTTCCACTTGTTGAAGCAAAAGACCACTGGGTCTTTGCTTCATTTTAGGTCTTTCTCCAGTAAAGCTATAAGTCATACATTTATGGAAGGAGCAAGGCTGAGCAGCTAAATCGTCTCTGACTGTAAAAACAGTAGAGTGAAGTTGTGTCTCTTCCCTAATTTTTTCAGCAAGGCATTTTGTTTACAGTCGTTTAGAAATTAGATGTTTCCAGTTGTTTAGAAATAGACTTATTTTCCGGAATAATCTAGGTGAGAAAAAAAGTTCTGCAAGCTGTTATACTTTTCCTAAACAGTGAAATGCCATAGAAAACTAGAAAGTTTTTATATGTATCAATAAAAGACTTTCAATTTCACTGTCTGTAAATGGGGGCATGGATTAATAATTTCCTCAAATCCTTAACAAAAAATTCCAGCAAGATTAATGTAATTTGCATGTGCTGTCTATCCTCTGTTTCCTAGCTGGCTGTGGTTAGTGAAGGCCTCACACAGGCTCTAAGACTTTCTGGGACATTGACTGTCATGCCAGAGGGACTGCTGATTTGCTGGTTTCTTAAGGGATCTTCTGAGTAGTATTACTTTAGTTTGACTTGCCTTTATGTCATGCTCAGATCTGTTCTTCTTGCAGCCATTGTGTTGTAGTTACATTTGGTGGAGAGGAAATCCAAATCTCAGCATTAAGCAAAATGTCATAGGCAGAGGAATTCTCTGTTCTTCCAGCATCTAAAAAAAAAGATATGCATGTACAGAACACTGTACTGAGAACAGTGAGATATTACTGGGAAGATTATTTTTTGAAAGTAGGAGGATTAATTTGCAATTGTCTGAAGTTGTGACATTATGATGAAATAACAGTAAAGTGCACTAAAATCAGCTGGACTGAATGTTTTGGGAAAGTCAATACTGCTACTGTGACCATCATCCACTGTTCAGAGAAGGCCTATATTGATACTATCAATTAGTATTGATAATTTGGGAGGAGGAGACCAATGAATCTGGAGGCAGTGACTGAAACATTTAGTGTCTTGCTCTAGAAGGTATTTCTTATGTTTTCCTTTTTGTCTTCCCTCATCAGAGGACTTTTCAGTGACTATCACTCAATGTGGCATGTCAAGCAATAACTCTTTGAAGCTCAGAGAATTATTGTGAGCATGGTAGCAAGAGCATAAAGAGCTGTTACAGCATCAGATTGATCACTTACTTTCCCTTCAGAAGCTGTCTTTGAATTGGAGTTTGGACTAGAGCAGAAGTAAATGATCTGGTTTTCTACACTTCCATCACATTGATTCAGTTCATGGAGATTTTGGTGATGTGGGGGAAAACTAGATTCCTTCTGAAGGAAAATGAACATGAAATTGAGCTTCAGGTACTTCCCAGCCATGTACCAGTGCCCAAAATAATGGCTGGTCTTCTACATACGTGGTAGGGATATTTTGTCCAAGGAATCAGATAAAATCTGGATCAAGTAACCCCTGAAAAGTGCCTGTTCTATAGATGTAGGGCCTTCAGCACCAGCTGCAATAATCCTTTGATCTGCTCTTTTCACACCAAACACCTTGCTACTATAGAGTCAAGGCATCTAATTTAAAATTATTTTTTCAGGCTGGTATATTTTCTGTGGCACTTGGTAATTAGTTTAATTATATTATTAAGAATATGCAGTATATCATACTACTATATCAAATTTTATTTCTTTTAATACTGTAATATTCCTAACAATCCCTACTAATGTTATGAAACTGCTGGGCTTGGCACTGTAAAAACCTGTAGGAATTTTGGCTAGAGTTTCTTGAAAGAGCTTACAATCTACTTCAGTGTAATAAAGTGAGCAGCATGAAGGGAGGTTTTTTAGCCTTGCTTCCTGGGAGACAGCTGAAGTGATTTGTCCAAAATGAAACCAAAAGTATAAGGTAGAACTAACATTTGAGCTTATGTACTTTGAAAATCATTCCAGTGTCTGGACCAAGGCACAGACAAGCTTATTTTCCATCAAATTTTCAAAGCACTATTTATGAGTTTATAGTAAAAGCACTGTATTCCAGCCTTATAGGGAGTTTAAAATCATCTGTCTTCTGGTGTCTGGTTTGCAAAAATTGTTAGCTGACCAGGCAAAGAACATCTGAATGTCTAATGGAAACTTTCTCTTCCCGCTAAATGGGGCAGTTGGCTAATTTGTTTAGCTAAACTATATTAGCCATTGGGAAAGTTTTATTATCACAGTCAAAAGCAGGAAGCAGGGAATGGACATGCTGTATTTTTAAAATTAAAGTAATTTTGAAAAAAACAAACTCACTTTCTTATTGATTATTTCAGTTGTTAGATTAGAGGCTCATTACTTTTAATAATAGGATAATAGAAGCTAGAAATGGAAAAGATCTATTAGATCATTGAGTCCATCCCCATTACAAGGGCAGGATATAGTCAGGTATATGTGGATGGATGTATCAAATATTAAACTCATATGACACAGTAAATCCTCTGTTTCCTCCACAGAGTGCTGATGCTAAGAGCTTTGACAGTGAGTTGTTTACTCTTAAAAGCAGCTTCTGAGCTACCTTCTGGCCAGCTCTTAGGCAGATGTTTAGTTGGGAGAGAAGGATCCCAGGAGCCCAATGAGAAATAAGGTCATGGTGTGGCCTTTTTTTCCCTCCCATAGCTGCATGCCTGCAGCTACTGGCAAGTGAATTTCAACATGCACTCGGGCACAGCCAAGAGATGCTTTGCAAGGCTGAAGTCCAGCTCCTTCAATGTTTTTTTCAAAGTGTGTTACAGTGAGAGAAACAGAGAAGTTGAGGAGTAGTTTCTCCTCACTCTGTCGTGCCAGTGGGGGAATGGGGCAACACAGGAGACCAAGACACCAAATCCAGTGGCTCCTTGGTTTTTTGTGTACTCTGCAGCAGCTGCCATAGAGACACTGAGAGTCAGGTGAGATGTGCACGAAGAGAGTGCATTTCAGATGCATCAGTTTTCCCATCTGCTCAGCACCTGGTTTCAGGTAATTGACCTTAAACCTCTTCATCTCTCTGCACTTCAGTTTTGTAGCAAATAGGCCTGTTTGGAATCGAACACCCCTTCCCCACAGAGCCAATCCTCTTCCCCACAGACTTGGGCTCCATGTTATGCTCCATAATATTTATGAGGAATGTATGAAGGCCTGTGAGGTTATTTGTGAACATTATGGAAAAGGGGTTGGAGGTTGAAGTCTTACTTCACATGTCCATGATTTAGCTTCTGGGAAGCTTCTTAGATGAGGAACCCAGAAGGTTTCCCCAGATGTATAAAAATACCCAGTCTTAAGAGGCTGCCTTCACAGCAGCCAAATAAATTTATTTGATATAAAGGGGTCATAAAGACTTATTGTGGGCTTTTTAAAATGTATTCCTCATTCTGTAATTATGGTGGTGGAGAATAAGAAGACCTTCAGCTTAAAGGAATACTTCAACTGTTATATCTCCAAAAAACAGAGTCAAAGAGCTATATTAGAATGGACTGTTGAGAAGCAGTAGTCCAGTTAGATCTTTCAAGTATTACATCACTGGCATTATTAATACTTTTGCCTGTAAGCAGTCCTTTTATCTTCTCTAGAACTCCAGTAAATCTACTCATGTGGGTAAGGGAGTAGCATTCATTTACTGAGCCTACTCAAACAGGTGAGGAGGCATATTAAGTTCAATAAGAGCTAGTCTTGTGCATAAAGATTAATCACCTCACTAAGCATTCAAAAGATTTAAGGAGAAAGTCAGCCCTTTTTGATTCTGTCCTTATATTGATTTTGGGGAAACTGCTAAATTTAGAGCAATTAGATACATTGAAAGTAATTAAATGCAAAAGTGCTGTAGCAATTAAAATGGGAGTCCATGCTGCATATAGAACAGTTCAAGCATTTTATGGTGTTTCTCAGTTTCCTTAAAAATTGCAAGAGTTTTTCAAGATTGATGTCTTCTGCAATGATGCATTCTGTTTTTTAAAGTGGGACCATGGTACTCACTGTTTTTTTCTGTTAAGTAAAATCTGAGTTTTTTGGTATTTTTTTTTTTAAGTAAGTATGGACATAATAATTTTAAGTCACAGTGTATTGCACATGCCCAGAACAGCCTCGATCATTTCCAAATTCAAGGACTAATAAAAATTGGAAGCACTCCACTAACTTTAAATTACTTTGCACATTGAAGAGTGATTTAAAATCATTGAACTGATTTAATTTTTTTTATATATGCACTTCAATTTGGAAGTGAGTCAGATGGACAGTAGTGTGCTGAAGAGGTATGAGACATATTGAACTAATTGAAACATTTTTTAATTCAAGAAAGAGAGAAAGGAGGGGTAATGAGGTTCCTAAAAGGAACCAAGAGAACACCCCCATTCACTGCCATTGTGTGGTTAGGAGTAGGATGATAAAGCAGTGAAGGAATGACCAACACCATCAAGGAGTCAGCTTTTTTAGAATTAGTGTGCTAGGGATATGAAGGATTGCCAAAGTTGGTAGGATCTGGAAAAAGCCCTGTGACCATGCTTTATTTATTACAACTATGGTTTTCAAAGAGATTTGCACAGCTGTGCATGTTTTGTTTTCCTCTTGCAGAGAGACCAACAACAGGAGGACTGACTGACTTGGGAAAAACCACACACACATGAACACACGTGTACAAATGTAGGCAGTGTGCAATTTGGCTTCACAACATTTGCTACTTGACACTGGTATGTATGCAGAAAGAAAAAAGCTGGCCTATGGAACTGCCTGGCAGCATGTGAATATTGCTTCAGCATTCATGCACAATATGAATAAAATTAAAATAAGAAAATACTTCCATTTTGTAAGAAAATGACTTGATGACCATTCCAAGGTTAGTGGAATTTCTCCATTAATAAGTTGCCCTGGTTCTCCATAATATATCCAGTGGGAATGTGTGATTTTATTATCCTAGGTTTTTTTGGGTTTTTTTTGTTTTTTTTTTTTTTGAACAGATAACAGGCTAAAGCCTTCAATAAATTGTGTAGGTAGATGGGGATAAAAAAATACCCCAAAACCAGAAAAAAAACCTCAAACAAAACTACCCAAAGACTGACTTTGTGAAGAGGCCAGTAATTTTTACTTGACTCTTCATGCAAAAACAAGCATGTTTGTCCATTTTAGAGGAATCAAAGAAAAATTTTGTTAGAGAGAGATGTTTGAATGCATCCATTTTCTTTAAACATTAAATCACCCTTTGAGTAGGATTTTGTTTTTGTGGTTCTGTATTAATCCAAATTTGACATGGTCAGCAGTGGTCTCTGATTCTAGTTACAAGAAAAAAAAAAAAAGAGGAACTGGCATATTGTACTCAAAAGTCCAGTAGCAGAAGAAAGGTGGGATTTCCTCCTGGTTCTCTGCCACGTATTTTCTTCACATTCAGGGAGTTTCACTGTGGGTCAGGAATTCATTAAGTTAATACCTGACTTCAACAGTAAAAATCATGCCATGTTATATTCATGTTTCCATAGCAGTTTTTGCTGTGGCTGTTTGTTGGCATAAACACCTCACATCAGCCTTTACTAGAAAGACATTCGACCTTTACACAGAGTCCCATAGCACAGGATGAACAGACTGACTACTAAAAGTGACTTAGCACTTGTGGGCATTTTAACTTCATGGCACTGAGCTGGGGTAAGCTTCTTCTAACCATATATTTAATAATGACAGCTGGCAAGATGTGAAAGATGGTTTTTCTTTGAGAAGCCACATTTTGCTTCTGTTGCCTTACTCAGCTCCTTCAAGGTGTGCTCTAAAGTGACCCAACTTTTAATGGTAAACCACTCAACCACTGAGTGTTTGTAACCATGGCAAGAGAAGGCCTTCATATAAAATACTCTTTGTTTTGCATTTCCCATCAAGAAGACATTTTGCACTCTCGCCATGGAAATCCAGGGCCCAAGCTTTTATCACATTAACTATCTCCATGCTTTCCCAACATTCTGTGGAGGAAATAATCCTTTTGCTTCCAGAGAGGACTGAAACATGCCCTAGTTTTCCAGAGCATCAGCAATCTCAGATTTCTGACCATCTTTGTTTTTGTTTCTCACTTGGTGTTTCCATTCACTTCCGTGCTCTCGCTGGTTGATCGTATCCTGACAGTATCCACCACCCTTGAGCTCTGTTCAGCTACACCCATCCATTAGTTCCTGTTTAGGAAAGAGGTTGTTCCTCCTAGGAAACATGACTAAGCAGAATCTAAGTAGGAGGAGAGGGTTTGTAAGCTCAAGACCTGTCTACATGTGCCATGCTGGGCTCATCCATGCCAACTGACTCATGTTCAGGCTGTAGTTAGCTTTTCTTCTTCCTCTTAGGTTTAGATGATAAGGAGAACTTCTAAAGGATTTGCCTAGATGATTTTTTTCTTTTTTTTTTTTTTTCATTTACATGGTCTTTTATCTTCATTGTTGCTCTCTTATTTTCATTCTGGACCTTTGATTATTTAACCTTGAATAGAACACTTGAACAATAGATGAAAATAAGCCTTTAGAGGGCTGTCACATGAGGAATTGAATTCCCTTGGCAGAAGGGATGCTCCTAGATGATAAGCAACAACTGGAGATTAGCTTTAGGCAGCCTTGGATTGCCCTTTCTGGTCAAAGTTGAAACAACTTATGTTTGGGAAATTTCAGCAGGCCACGTTGCTTTTCATCATTCTGTTTTCATCCATTGTGTGCAGTTTTTGATCTCAAGTACGTCTTTCATAGGGTGTTTTCTAGTTCTCTTACCATCTTTTCCTTAGCTCCCAGGGGTTTGATGGTATGCTGTTTTAATTTCTATCAAATTAGGTAGCCTCTCAGACACTACAATAATTATTGTCCTATAATGGCCACTTTACTGGAAATCATTAGGAAATTTTCCAGACCAGCAGTATACAAAGGAAAGACCCCTTGACAGGCCTCAAATGCTAAACATTTAGTGAGGAGACCACCACTGTCATGAATCTGATCCTAACTCAGACAAAGCTTTCTTGGTTTATGCATTAATTCTTGCTTTTGCAATTTTCTGAGAGAGGTTATTCATGTTTTCACTTCAACAAACCTATACCCTGCTCTAAAAATCTATCATAACTGGGCATAAACCCCATTTCTGCCCCTGATGGCATTTGTTCAAAACCAATACAAATATCTGGCCCTAAAAGTGGATTTTTCACACTCAAAGATAGCATTGTCAACTCACCTTTTAAAACTACTTAGGGTTGCTTTAAAAAGGTGCTGTATCTTGCAGAGGCAGCAAAACAATGCAGTAGATATGGAGGCTATTCATTTTCATTTACCAGATAAATCAATACTCACATAAAGCCTGAGTAACTTGTTGGCACTAAACTATGCAGCCCCATTTTCACTAAAATTTTTCAAGCTTCAACCATGTGAGCTCTTTTATTTCTTTAAAGGGGAATATGTGTTTTCATTTTGCATTACACGAAATTGATAGTAATAATAAACAGTAATAATCAAGTTATTAATCTTCTCTGCATAGTCTAAGGGAAGGGGTTTTTCTCAACATAAATAGAGTAAGTAGAATTCAAAGCAAAAAAGCTCCACTAAACCTTTGTGTGTGACTGAGAGAGGGATGTTTCATACTCCTTAGTTTACAGGCACATGTTATACTGTACACACCGTCTGCAAGCACTTTAGAAAATCCTGGATGCTTAGCATAGTCTTAAATCAGGCGTGTTGCCAATTGTGGATTAAGTAGAGGATAGCTGGGTCATTTTCCGAGGAGTTCCTTTACAGTTCAGCCTTTTTTCTTGGTGTTAATGCTTTTACTGCTGTTGGGTGAAGGGAGGAGAGGCTCGGAATACCCTGCCCTAGGGCCTCCTAAACTGTTCATCTGTCATGGATCATGTCATGGAACAGAAATGTTTGTTTTTGCTCCCATTCATTTCAACTGGCAGCCAGTTATTATTAGAATGAAAAATTAAGCTATTATGCAGTGGAAGCCTTGCTGGCTCTATCAAATTTATGGAGTTAATACAGCAAAATTATCCTTTATAGCGGGTATAAGCAGCTGTATGTATAATGCAGGCCCCTTCTTGATCAGTCCAAATACAAAATGGCAGCCTTGTTTTCATTATCAGCATTAAAGCTTGATATGGTGTGCCACCTTATTCCAGAAATTTCAAGTGAGCAGTTAATACAATAAGAGTACTGTGGGTGACATTTACATCCATCCTCTGATCTTCAGGGTCTGCAGATATGCTGACTTGTTCTCAAAAACAGAGAAATCGTAGAATTTCTTTGGACTTTCCAAAATGGTTTATTTTCAAGCGTGCTTGGCTTTATGTTTCCTGGGTTCCCATTCAAGTGGACTTATTTATTTATTTTAAATGGGGAAATTAGCCGCATCCTTTACAAACAAAAGAGAGGTGTGAATATTTTTATCAAGCTTCGTATTCTTGAGAATCTGGGGTCTCAAAGTCTAATGACTCATACACCCTTAGACATAAGGCATTCACAAGGAACAAGGTGCCTGGTGAGAATAGAAGGGGATGAACTATGCAAAAGACAGAAAGGCAAATGAATAAATGGGAGACACATCCAAGAGGGAAAGAGTTTTAATAATACTTGTGTACTTGAAGTTGTAACTCCCCCACAAGATGTGCATGGAGTGCAATCTGTTCTAAATTCTTCTCTCCAAAGAAATTCCAGATCCACCTCAGTAATGCAGGCACCTTACCAGAGCATGCCACTGCAGTATGAGAGATATTTATGATGCCAAGATTTTGCCCCCACTTTCTTGCCTCTGAAAATAATTGTAGTAAAGTTGTCAAGTTGGGGTTAAATGGAAAATCTACACAGATATGGGATGGTCTTTGCAACACGTACTCCAGATGTACTGTGTTTCTGTGTCTTATTGGCACATTTGGGATGGATTTGAAAATAAATAGAAGTAAGTTTCTAGCATCTTGTACAGTGATTAAACCCATCTTTGGCACTAAGCAGTTATTGTGCAAAAGTTGTATTGCAGGAAGACAGAACAGAGAAAGAAACATGATTTTCAAAAGTAAAAGTTCTTTATGAGAAAATGTAAAGAGATTTTAAGCACTTGAAATTCTGAGCCATTCAGTCATTCCTGCTGAAATTATTGTGGAGTTTATCAATCTGTGCATGCCAGTATCATAGGGGACCAATTAATTGCACTCATAGTTGCCTTAGAGCTATTTTGAAAGTAGAAAGAAGTCATTTTGTTAATGGTTTAAACAGCACTACAATCATTATGTACAGTTTCTGCCAGACATTGTCTTTGTAGTAGATGGAAACACAGAAATACTCATACTTTATGGTTCCTAATGAATTTTGATGAGAAACTAAGAAAAAAAAATTACAATCCACTAGTTAAATACAAGATATAATTATTAAAAATAAAAACAAAATTTGCTGCACCACAACTCTTGACCAGAACATGATCCCTCACACTATTTAAAGAAATTGCTATGAGGCAAAATCTTGAGGAAAGAAAGGAAAAAAAAATTCTTTTATCAAGTAAAAGTTGCTTGAAAAAGTAGCGGAAACCTCATAAAAAGTGGAGCTGGTATTTAGAATTCACCAGGAGTTGTTCCTCTTCTAATGAACTCCCTGATTAGCTCCAGCCCCAAGGTGTTAAGAGAAGGCAGCTGTGTGTCTACCACAGCTCTCTGCACCCACCTCCTTTTCTCTTGTCCCAAGCCCCTCTCTGACTAGCTCCCTCTGGAGCCAGGTATGCCTTAGCTTTGCTTTTCTGTTGTTTTGTGCCTCTCTGTGTTTCAAGGAAGGTGTCTTTTCCCTGGTGTCCTTCTGGGAGGCTGCTGCCCTAGTCCTTGGTATGTGGAACTTTTCTGGGCAGGACAGGTTTATTCTGTCTTGGGATGACTTTATTTGTTTTATTGCTGGGTAGCACCAAACATGGGACAAGGCTCTCCCACTCCTAATTTCTGTGGTAAGATCCATGTGAAAGGAATAGGGAGACAGTGATTCTGGCTGATAATAAAAAAGACCCTTTTGTACAGATGTGGTGCAAGGTATGTACAGATTTTTTTACGCCGCCCTTATCCTGCTATCCTATAAGACCTGTATGAGCAGGCTGAATTGCAAAAGACAATCAGACCTCCAGCAGTGATAAAGTGAAATAACTGGATATGCAAAGAACTTATTTATTGGTGAAGGGCAGCAGCTATGAAACTGTTTGGTGATGCTGCCAATCACAAAACACAGAATATCTCGTTTTCCTTCAACAGTGGTAGGAACACAAGGAGATGTTTGCAGGTTTTGTCACAGGTGCTAATTTCTGCTGATACCTTGGTGCTTTTAAAAGGTATCATGAAACCTTTAAGGGTTTTAAGTCAATTTGGAAGGATTCACCTACTGAACTACTAATAGTGGTCTCTTCTGAGATTGTCTAGAGAGAGCATAAAGATTTTACATTTAAACAATGACACAGCTAGGTCTTGCAGAGGTCATGAGTGCCAAGGAAAGAAAACAGCACATTGATTTTTATTAATATCCCATAATCCAGAATTTGCAATGAAATGGAAGTTAAGGTATTGTTCATCTTTAGATAAATCTTAAGGTCAGACACTGAAGAAATGCATAGAGGAATGACAGTCTTGTGATTTTGGAAGTGCATAAATCCTGGGGATTGTGTTATTTCTGGCTAAACTTTTTTGTGTTCATCTTGAAGGGATACATTTTCATTTTAGCCTATTAATCTCAGTATATCTTTTTTTGACACAGACCTATTAGGAGTTTTAGAGACTACAATATAGACTCCAGATGCTAGGTCCTCCTTCATCTTTTTGGTACACCCTTTAATCCATAACAACCAACACATTTATTTTATGAGCCCTCACAATCAAGAGAGTCTTAATATCCTTTCTGGCAGGTTTTCACTCTTTGATTTCACATTATATAGGGGACTGGATACTTTGAACATACTTTAGAAACTCTCAAAAATAAACTTTTTATGGTAAGTTCTTTACATCTCCATGGTAAATCCTGTTGTGCTTTTAAAATATGCTTACAGGCACATGTATGGAAGTGTAGCTGTATTGTAAGCTGAATGATAACACATGAGATTGTGTGCTGGCTGTGTGTTGTAGGTTGATTGTTTCAGACACAGAGACCAAACCTCACTGGAGACATCCATCATCCAGGGAGAGCCCTCCTCTCCTGGTTTCGTGACAGTCCTGGTACTCAGTAGTGAAATAAAACACATACAGGTCAAACTGCACTAAGAGTTGGTACCCATCTCTCCTCCATCACTGAGATCTGTTGTGGTGAACGTAGCCAGAGGTTTTCTTCTGCTCTTGCAATGTCAGGCTATAGATTCATTTTACTTTTTAAATTTATTTCTCTGAATGCAATTTAATTCTGTGTTTGTTTTCATCAACATGCCCCAGTTGATAATGTTGGGATTACAGCAGTCTTAAGTGAATGCAACTCTGATTTTGGTTGCCAGCAGGTAGAAAACTTTCTTCCCTTTTTCTTCTTTTTGTGTGTGTATGTGCTTCTGTATCTCCTTCAGAAATGCAACTGTTAGAATTTGTAAATCCTAACAATGAAAAGATGACACACAGGGAAAAGCAAAGATGTTTACCCTTCAGTGAGCTAGACAAACATCTTCATTTCAGTGATTCAGACAACAAATCAAATAAAGAAAGAAACCCTCTGATGAGCTCTCCTTTGCTTCCCTTCATCCAGCTCATCTGATGCTGAAGTGAAATACATTTCTGCAAGTACAGTCAAGCCATAAATTGAACAATGAATATCTTGTCCAGTAAAGCTCATATCCCAGATGGGGTTTTCAGCAGCTTGAGCAACATTTCTGAGGGGAAGACCTTTATGAAGGAGATTACGGAGTGCCCGTGTTCAGCAGGCACTGCTCTTTTCCCCTGTGACTGGAGGAGTAATGGCTCTGTCTGTGCAAGATCCTGGCTGCTCTCCTGCCTGCAGAGGAAAAGAAGCACTCAGATCCCACCCTATCTGTGTTGGGAACATTTGGGAGTGAGTTGGGCTGTAATTTTTACCTCCCTCTTTAATCACTGCTCTGGGTTGATCGAAGGTACTGAGACAAGTATTTGAAGGTGGGTTTATGCCTTGCTCTCTTAGTGCTGGTACTCTTAAAAATCTGGTCCCTTCCACTAAAAAGTGGAAACCACACTTAAAAGTGTTGTTGTGCCCTTTGAGGGTCATCACAAGAGGGATTTTGCGCTAAATTCTGATCAAGGATGTAGTTTCAGTCTCTTGTGCAGTCTCTAATAGTGCCCAGGGTGCAGAAGTACCCCTGCAGATCTGCTTTTGAAAGCCCTCTCCTAATGGTGTCATTTGTAGGTGCACTGATATGAGTCTTTGAATCTGGTATGCAATGGAAATGGTAAGACAATTCTAATATGCCAGTCTAACTATTTTTTTTTACCCCTTTGTTGCTAAATAACTGGCATCTGCACCCATATTGGTGGTCCTGAGAGGACCCTAGGAAGAGTGCTGAATCCTGTTGAATGTTGTATACTAAAAAGACCCCATGCGCTGCTGCCTGGTTTTTTGGGCTTTTTTTTTAAGAAAAAACTTCTTGGATTTTTGCCAGTGGCTTGGAAATAGGCTGGATTTGGACCGCTGCATTTTCCTTCTCAATCAAGACACTGTGTCTAAAATTTATTTGGGTTTTTTTTTAGTGGTGATGAAAATTAGGAAAGGAAGGGTACGTGTCAGTGTTAGCTTGAAGCTATGCTGGTTCAAACCTGTTTTTCTGTTGCAAGTAGTTGTCATATTCCATTTGGTAGCTGCAAAACCATAACAGCAAACACCTTGGAATCTTTGTGGTTAAGGTTTGGCACGTTTTGTGTAGTGTGCTGATGATACAGGAGGTGGGTCTGCTGTATCTGCATGAGGGAGGGCCCAAACACCCAGTTTTAACACACATTGTTAATCTACTGATGTTGGAGGTGCCTTTAGTGCTTAAGAAAGAGGCTCAGGACCCAGAGGACCACTGCAGTCTTGAGAGCCTGACATTAAAGCCAGTTAGAGAGAGAAAAATCAGCAAGAAAAAAAATATTCATGGGGGTCTGCATCAGAGTTCCCCCTTTGCTAAGATGAATGATTTATTATTAATATGGATCAAGACTGCTCCTGAGCTTTTTGGATTTTTTTCCATTCTGGAAGTGTTTTTTAGGTCTGGGGACAGGAAAAGCCATGTTTCACTGCCATTATCCAGTATTTTATCAGGGAAAGAGGCTTGAATTCACATTTTTACCATGTATTCTCTACACAGACATGAAGAAGCACAGATGTGCAGATAATGTCACCCACATTTTGCCCTGGCTTCAGGACCATAAGCTAATTTTATAACAATTGATGGTGACTTAAACTAATGTTGCTAGGGTGCTGTCAGTGATGCTGAATAAATAGGGAAGGACTTCAGGAGAACAGCAAACAGCAGCTGTGACGACTTTTGTTCTGAAGCTACCTCTGCATGCCAGATTTTACCCTCCAGGCACAGCAGCAGAGCACAACTCCCACCTGTTATCTCTCACCATTGAGGCTTGCTTCTTTCTGTTTAAGTTAGGTTAAATATTTCTCCTTTTCCCAGGATTCAGAGCTCATCAGGCCAGCTGTGGTGCACAGTCTTGAAACACAAAACAGCTGGAGACATAATGTGAACAAAGTTCACCTTTTCTTGTTTACATTTGAAAGCTGCTGCACTGTTTATGGGATGATGCATTTGTTTAAATGAATGTCCAGCTATTATTGATTTTTCATCTCTGCTTTTTTTTTTTTTTTTTTTCTCTTTATGATTGTGTCACTGGTGTTGTGCAGCAGAAATCTCTCACTTTAGCACACCTGCTCACAAATTGACTGTGGAAAGAATTAGGCCATGTTCTCCCTACAGTTGCTGTGGTGAAACTCAGGCATGGATTTGCCCAAGAGACCACATGGAGTCTCTCTCTTTCCTTTCAGCATCCCCACAGTCCTCTTTGAATTTGCATCTACCTGTTACGCAGCGTAACAAAATGCCAGCTGGGTGTGTAGCTCCCTTTTCGTACCCTCTTTCTCCTCTCCCTTTTGGTCAGAGGCACTGCCTCTGATCACACTGTCATCCTTTTGGGATTGTGTGAGAGAGAGCAAGAATCAGGGATAGAAATTGAGAATTTCTACCTCTTCAAGGGTTTGGAGAACTGGTAGCTCAGAGGTTGTATACACAGCATATAACAGCCTCAGTCTATAATTTGACATTCCAAGAACTTCCAATGAGCTGAGATTTCAGTTTAAGAACAGCAGCTACTAGCAATGGGAATGGAATTACTGAGGGTCTGCTACACCTTTCAGAAGTTTTTATTTTTCCTGCTCGTTAACAATTAATGCCTTGTTTTGTTTTGAATTTGTCTACATTCAGCTTCACACTAAGAGGGTAACTTTTATATGTTTCCAGTATTAACACTGATCCATATTACTGCTGTGATCACTTCATTTGTTTTTACTACTGTCCCAAAAGAGCTATTTGAGCCTTTGAAGTTTTGTAGGTCTGGTTGAGGTAAGACAGAAACTGCCCTGGTGTGCAAGCACCATACTTGAGGCATCGTTGTTAAACATCAGGTGATCAGAATTGGTTGGATGAGGCCCTTTTCTGTGGTTAGAAATGGTGCTTCTCCCCAACTCCATTGTGGAATAACTTACTTAGAAGGAAAGTTTCTTCTCTTTTCAGAGAAAAGTTGGCTCCTGCCTTAAAACCCGGAGATTTATGTTCTTTAAAAATGTGTGTGGGTTTTTTAATCCTGTTCAATGTAACTGTAGATGGTCTCCGTAGCCATATAAATCCTGCACTGCTCTTTGATTCCAGCCAAGACCTTGGCTTCAGTGATACCTGGTTGTTATGTGCTCCACTGAGTGCAGTGAAGCTAATTGTGTTTGATATGGCTCCAGTACTCAATACAGGGAGGAACTTGCTTAAGTCCATCCAAAGGATTTGCACAATATAATCTGTGGGTCTTCTCAACAAGCCAACATTCTCAGCAAGCTAAATGTAAGCACAACCTCTCTCTTAGGCTGTTTCTTCTTCTAAGGATAGCTCCTGCACTCCTAAATGGCAAACAAGGCAAATGGAGGTTGAAAATTCTGTTGGTTAAGACACAGGCTGAAAATCCCCCAAGTGCTGAATTTAATCTACAGGGAAAATTCTTGAGAAGGTTTCTTCTAAAACATTGTGTATGTGAGTGTTTTCAGTTTTGCTTTGTCACTTTTGCATGTCAATTCTTGTCTGGGTTTGACTACCAGATGCATAATTTTGGGATATCACTCTTGGGAAAAATTGTTCTTGTTCCTTTTCTTTAAAGTCAGAGAGGTTACTGTCTGGTAGTCTGTGATACTAAATCATTCAATCTGTCCCTAAGACTTTTACAAGTCTGCTTTCCAGTGGATGTGACAATCTGAAATTCATTCTTGAAGAAGCTTGAAGCTTCTTTAATGAGAAAATGAGATCACTTTTATCAGCCTTGATCTTTTGCAGTCTAACTAGTGAAAATTTTGGGTTTCACGTCTTCTGTCTTGTGTGTTTCACATCTTGGAGAGTCTTATAGTATATTTCAAGGCATATTTGGACTTTTGGCCCTTTCCTGCTGGCCCAGAACTTGAGTATAATGGGGCTTGCATTGTTTTCCTTCTTTATGTAGTATAAGCTTAAAGATTTAAAAAAAAAAAAAAAAAACAACAAGCAAAACCAGACAACTCTCCAAATATTTGAAGCATAAATATGACTGAGATATGAACACCCAAATAGAACTTTTGTTCCCCATTATTCCTGTTCTTTAGCTATGTAAACATGACAAATCTATGCTCCAATGAAGCCTGTAAAAGTCACTGAAAGTCCAGCTTCTCCTGTTAGTTGGAGTAATTTAAATCTGGAATAACTCAATTTGCTTAATTTGAATTCCATGAGTTGACATAGGTGTGGCTGACAGAGGAGGCTGGCAAACAGTTCCCAACACCAGGGAGCTGCTTCTTGGTCCCAACACACTTGTTTCTTGGTCCAAAGACAGTTTTGTCCTCATTCCAGGTGAAGCCACATCAAAAAAAAAAAAAAGTAATTCATAATTTAAAATACCTTAAGCAGCTACAGAAGGCTTAATTATTGTTGCCTAATAATGTATTGCTAGGAAAAATAGATGTAAAAGAAAATCCCCCTTTCCATTTCTCTGATTAAGAATAATATTAGATATATAAAAAAAGTTCACAGAAACCTTGATGAAAATTGCTGAGAATATTTTTTTAAAGTCTGTCTGACAATAATTTTCTGTATTAGTTCTTAAACATTTTCACTTCAGATCTTGTCTCCCTCTCTCTGTTCCCAAAAACAATTCACAGAAGTGTAATAAACCAAACCAGACTCAAAAACAACTAACTCCTATAAGTAGGAGGTAAAAAAGCCCTTTGCTTATTCCAATTATTCTTTGAAATATTGCTTTTATAAGAAAAAAAAAAAAAAAAGGAAGAAAAAAGTCACCACATAAAGAAAGGACAGAGACTGAGACCAATAAGAGCTGTATAATGGGGGAAGTGTGCTCCCTTTCATTTTCATGAAATTCTTGCCAGAAATACTTACTAACAACTGCAAATGCTTTTTCTGCAAAAAGAACTTGGAATCATTAGGTTGGATCTTTCAGAAATGTGGTGAACTCATTGACAAGATTTAGTTAGTTAATTAGTTAGTTGAATAGAATAGATATATTCCTTCTTTTCTGCCTTGCAGGATAACTAGGAACTTTTCTCTGATGTTTTTAGGAATATTAATAAGGGCTTTTTTTTTAGGAATATGAATATTTTTTAGGAATATGAATAAATTTTTAGTAATATGAATAAATTGTATTTTTGAAACTTTCTGTTCTGTGTTAATCTATACTACTATTGCTGAATAAGGTCTGTTGCATCTATTAAGTTTTTGTCTATGCAATTTCTCAGACACTGGTGGATATAAACTGAAGATTTACAGCCTTATTAGTCTATCTCTGGACTTCTTAGAGTGTATCCCTATGTTAATAATGACATTTTCTGAATGAAATATAATAAAATTTTAACATTCCAGTATATAATATTAAATTTATTTAAAATACTTTAAAGTATTTTTATGTAAACAACTTCTTTTAATAAAGGTAAAAATTACTTTAAAATATTTGAGAACTTTGTCATTCAGAAATATTTTTAGTACCAGATTTTTATAGATTTTTTTTTTTTTTTTAATTAACACAGTGATTTATGAAGCACTAAGCTGAGCTGAGCATCCCCTTGTTTACTTTGGGCAAACTGAGTGACAAAAATAGACTGTTTAATGGCATTTTCCTGTACCAGGCAGTTTTCATTATCTCACAATGTATTTATGGCATGGCAGTATAAGTTAAAGTAGATTGTATTGGCACTGCCAGCATTAGTAAAATATTCCATTTGTAATACATCTAGCACTGCAGCTCTTCACTGTGTTGCCAGTGGAATTTTCAAAATATGCATCATTGACATAAGTCTGCTCTCCCCAAAGTAAGTGGAAATTTTAGATGCTGAAATAAGAGCAGAATTTAACTAGTGAGAACTTTTGAAATGGAAAGTTGAATACAGGGTAATGATTTTTTTTTTTTTTTAGTATAAAAGATTTTGTTGTTTAACAAAGTTTAATGAATATTCTTAAAGATGTGCAATTCCACATTTACATAGCCATTTTACACTTTCTTAAAGTATTTTGTGCCCAAAATGGTATCAAATGCAGTACCTTTGTCAATATGGTGAAGTTAATTTACCCTCTAGCATGCCTGCTCTGTGATCCTCTCTTAGAGTCATAATATTTCTTCCATACTGGCTGGATTCAGGGTACAACATAGACTGTCTGGGAATAAATCAGGATTATGTAGAGCAAGTGGCTGTTATTTATGGGACCATTGTTCACTGGCGGAGAAGTTGAAGTGTATGTAGCTGATATGATGGGAACAGTGAGGAGGAGACCCCTGAGACTGCAGGAGACGTTTTCCTTTTCTCACTTCTCTGCCTGGCACCTGAAGAAGAAATTTTAAGGAAAGGCCTGCTTTGTCTCTGCAGCTTCAGACAGAAGCCGACCCACCGGAGATGCAGGCAGGAGAGAATTTAGCTGTTAAAGTCAAAGAAATATTTTCTGATTAGGTGTGAACTGATTTTATTATTTTTCCCTAACAGCTTATAAAGTGACCCACTTTAGGTAACTTTTTATGAAGTATCAAAAAGCACTTATCCAATGCCAGAGCAGCTGCTGACAAATTTCAAGCTTTTATTTCAAAGCATGAAACAGTTAAGTGGTTGGAAGAATACTTTTAAGCATGAGAAAAGCAAAGTAATGCGAAGAGCTGTGCATTTATTTTGAGATGTCTGCAGTCCCAGTTCTCATGAATTTTTACTTGGTGTGGTGACCTAGCCAGTTCACATGATACTTCCCAGCTTTCATCTCAGCATTTCTCTGAATACAAATAAAATCAACAAACCCCAAAATCAAACTACCAGCTCCCCCAAATCTCAAAACAAACCCACCAATTTGAACAATTTCTTTCCAACTGACTGCATTTGTCTGAAAGAAGTGTTTTAAAATGGGAAATGTCAGTTCATCTTCTTCATAGGTGCTGTGGCTACTTCTTGTGCTTGCAGACACAGCAGAGAGCTAAAATTCTGACTTTGGGGTGTGTGTGTAAGGACACACCAAAAAGGATCAAACTGATTTCATTTGGATGACACAAAGAGATTAAGTTCCTCACTAGCAAGTCCCATGCAATGTCAGCATGTCAATAGTTAAGTATTTTGAAGCTTTGATATTTATAAAATAAAGTCAGTTTTGAGTCAAAGTCCAGATCTTAGGAACACTAAGCCAGCACAGATTGTGGTAAAGTTAAGCAAGGTTGCAGGATGTTCCCATGTCATTTTCACTTGTGATTAGTAAATTTTGCTTCTTTGAGTTTTCGGGGTTTAGATGTAAACTTTTGAAAGCTTTCTGGAGTGATTGCTTCTTGGTCATATGTCTTTCAACTGAGAACTGGAAAATCATGATTACCAAAAACACTGGGAGGGAAGAAGTTTAGTGTTGGAGAACCAACTTTCTTTTCTCCGTGGGAAGAATTTCACTGGAAATTGATTTGCACTTAAAGAAGTGAAATTTGCCTAAATTATTAAGTAGTGTTTGTCTTCTTTTAAGGAAAAAAATCCAAATATTCATGAATATTCAGGGTCTCCTTGATCTGTGAAATTGTTGATGGTAGGCCTTCCTGAAACAGCCTGTGTCAGAGAAACTTAAATTTACAAACCAAACTTGTTCCCTTGATAAATAATCAGCAAAAATAAAATATTTTTAGGAACATTTTTCACAAAATGGAAAACTCAATCTGAACTGATTACTCATGCTCACTTAAAAAAAAAAAAAAAAAAAAAAAAAAGTCAGTCAATACAACAAGTCAGTCTTCTACAAATGAGAAGAGTGGAGAAAAGAAGAGGCTTGTAGAATTGCATATAAAAGACAGCTTTGGTACAGTCTAATAGTTGCTCAGAAGGCACAACACAGACTTAACTCCCAAACCTGACTCAGTGCACTATCAATGACACAGCAGTCAAGTCTTAAATGTTGTGGTACAGTTTGGATGGTCTCTTGATCAAAGCGTGATGGATTCGTAAGGCAGGAGCTGAAAATACTTCTCTGTAGAAATGAATCTTGACCATAGTAGATGGAAAAGGGAAATGATGATTGAGTTATGCTGATTCTGCTAAAGAGCTCCAGTTATATATTAAGGCAGTAAAACTCCCTATGAAACATGGGAGGAATGTATTACTAGTTAATTACAACAGCAAGATATGCCATTGAAGGGATTATTACCATATTTTATGATGACTGTTTTATCATCTCCTTGTTTATACTTTCCTTTGGTAATGAACTTACCTTCAGAAGTTTGAAATATTTAATATTTGAGCACTAAATATTGTGCCCCTTGTATTTGATAGGAGTAGTTCTTTACATATGGAGTAGGAATACAACTGCAGATGAAAAGAAAAGCCAGATGAGAAAATGGCATTTTCAATAATTATGTGTAGTGTCCATGCATCAACAGTGGTGTGGTTGTTTCAGTTTAGTTTTTCTGGTGATGATGAGGTATATGAAGCAATACTTATCTTGTAATGAAAAGCAAATTCTGTTCCAGCCAATGTGGCCTGTAAAGCTGTTGGATTCCCAGGCCAGTTTCAGCAGCATCTCGTCAAATGTGGATGTCTGAAAGATGAACATCTCTTGTTTTAAGTAGTTGGACAACTGTTTGATTGCTCCTTCTATAGGAAAATAATCTCTTCATGGATGGCTATAAGTGGCATCATTTTTCCTTTGGGTTCCCATTGCTGTTTTCTGTATATATTACACATCTGGACTGTAATGGAAACTTGCTCATTCCTCTGAAACATCTGTTGTGTCCTGCTGCAGTGAAGACCTAGTTATTTTTTTTGCTGTGTACTCCATAATTCTATTAAATCTTTGTCTAGTGGCCTCTCTTCTAGGTACAATCTATTCAAAATCATGCAGAAGTAATTAATATTTTTGCAGAAAGTGTTACCTTATTTTACAACTAGGGTGCTTTGTTTTGTTTTAAAAAGCAAGGTGATAAAAGGCAAGTCAGTGAAAAAACAGAAAGAGCTTATGTAAATATCTAAGGAGAAAAATGTTAGGAAGTTTCCATCTGGAAAAAAAGATTGTTCCTTTCTTCAGTTTAAAGGTATCAATCTGGTTATCCTGTTTACGCAGCTGCTCATAGAAAGGCCTTAAAAAGCCACCCAAACCCCCAGACAAACAAAAATCAAAAAAGGGTAGCAATGTAATGGGTTCTTTTAGTAAGAGGAAGAAGGAAAATGAAACAAAGGATAAATTATAGAATTTCAGGCTCATGGTGGTTTCTGCTGTTAAACCCTGGAGAGGGCAGAAAGAAGTGATGGCACATATTTGTCACCTCTGGAGCTCAGAGCTCACTCAGTGAGAGACTTAACTAAACCAATGAGAAAGAAAAGCCTTTTATCTCCACAAACACAGCTCTGCACACCTCGAGGAGGCTCTGTGTCCCTCCATCGAGAAGATCCAGTGAGAATCACCACTTGACTCTGGGCTAATTTTTCTGCTAGTTTTTCCTTCACTCCTCAGATATTTATTTGGCTGTTTTCTCAGCATGGTAGAAGAAAAGGAAAGGAAACAAGTGATTTCTGAGAAAGGGGACGAGGATTCAGTGATCTTGAGAGTGAGAAGCAGTAGAAAGCTTCTATAAATTTTAAGACAAAATCTTTGCTTTATTTTATTTTGTACCACGATCAGATCCTATGCACTGTCCTGACACATTAATTATGTTCCCTCCTGTGCTGAATGGGGTGGGAGACTTGGACTAGACTGCTACAAGACTATCTGCCTTTGCAGGGGTAGTTTTAAGCACTACCTCTTCTGTCAGTATTCAGGACACAAGGAGAAGTTACCAGTTATTTTTTTATTTTACAGCAGATCAAAGCTGAAGAATGCAAGATAGATACTCCCACAAAGGAAAACCAGATGCATTTTACAAATACCCAAATTGTGCTATCAGAGCATTAAATATTTACCAGTGAGTGTCTGCCCACTGTGTACTTTGGTATATTTAATTTCTTTTTATTGTTATTGTCTGTCTGGACTTGGACTTATCTCCTTGGCCGAAGATAAAGGATGATTTGTGTCATGAACGTACAGCATGTGAATCGGTGCTTAGGTTTTTCTTGAGATTCAATTAATGAGGTAAGGAAAGGGCAGAGGTATGGAAAAAAGCTTTGCTAAGCTGCCTTTTAAATTTCATACCATACTGAAAATGGAACTCTGTCAGAAATAGTTTTGGTTTTGAAGGTCTGCTCTGTGTTAGCAGTACAAGAGGCAGCTGCCTAAAATAAGAAAATATTAGGAGGGTGTTTGGGGGGCTGTTTATTGAGGGCAAGGCAGGCAGCTGTGGGTGGTGTGCGTTTCCCAGGCTGTTGCTGATAACAAGTGGATGCTAACATACTAATGTATTTTTACTTTTTGGCGAAGTATTAAGGATAGAGAGCTGCAGACTGTTTGTGACACATGGTAATTTGTTGAAAATCGTTATTTGCAAAATAGAAGGGACCTGTTATATTAACAGAACTGACAGGAAAATAAAGAGCTATTTTTGGTTTTGATGTTGTTTGGTGGATTTGTTGTTTTGTTGTTTTTGTTGTTTTTTTTTTTTAATCAACAACCTTTGGCACTAGGAAAGATGGGCACAATGTTGTCTATTACTTACCAAGTCAAATGTATTTAAATGCACTGTCTCTGATATTTAATAAATATTGTAGTGTAGCTTTTTGTGGCTAATAAAACTTGGTTTACATTACACCCCTTGCCTGCTATGATTTGCCTCCTAGGGCTCACTTAGAGTGCATTAAGAAGCTGCACACAAGATCAGTGTGATTTGCTGCAAAACTTAAATAATTCATTTATGCACCACTGCTCTCAGACAGTGTTTTTACAAACGCTGTAATGAGACAAGCTGTGAAATGTTTTACATGGTGGAAATGAGGTCTGCTACTCAAGAAAAGTCCTGCTGCACAGATTTGATTCCTTGAAGTCTTCAAGAGGACTTTCCAAGCATCGTAGTGTGGACCTCCAAAGCACACTGGTGTGCTCCCACGGATGGGGCTATTTGTCCTACCTTAGCAATATCTTTTTCTTCCAGTACTTCTAGTGTTTTCACTGGAGGACCTAAAATGAGCAAGGGATACTTAAGGAATGCAGAGTGGAAACTCTAGTTCATTATTCAGGGACAAGACCCTTTCTTGACTATGACTGTGCCCTGTCTACCACACTGACACTTGCTCTTACTCTGCTCTCTACAGTACACTTGACTTTTTAATAATGGGCATGGAAGGAATTGGAATGATCAAAGTTAAAATATACCAGAACTGAGCTTTATTGTCAAGGTTGTTGACAGCTCCCCTGATGTTCACTCTAAATTCTTGTCTTCTGTGTAGTCATAACCTTCAGTACTCTCTGCAAAAGTCTTATTGTCAATGCAGAAGAGCTTAAAAGTATGTCCTGCACCTGCACTTTTAGGAAGCAGTTCTCCTGATATGAAATATCTCTGTTATTTACACTAAATTTTAGAATGATTTGTATTTCTCTTACTCTAGTAAATTGGAAGGAGAAGGGGGAATAGTGTTGGTGAAGGAAGGGGGACCTCTCTGTCATTTTTTGATGTGTATTAGGCTATAGCTTTTAACTACAGGATGAGATCTAATTTGTTCTACCGGAAGAACAAATTACAGAAGAATTAAAACTTAAACAAATTAGTCCTAAATTAGTAATTGGGTAAGAATAATCTGTTTACACCATGTGTCTGACTTTGCCAGGAAAAGTATCCAACAGTTTATATTTCCCATGCACATCTCAGCACTGATTTAGGGCTTAAGATGAGATAGGGGAAAAACCTAGGTGTAACTGAGACTGCTGGATGGCTTTATTTGGCATTTGTAACTAATTCAAAGAATGTGTAATTAGAAGCAGATTTTAATTTTTAGTATTAAGATAAATGTTCAATTTTTCATAATTTTTAATGTGTCAAATTTGCTTTAGAGTCTTTCGCTAGAAAATATTTTGCGATTGCCTGTAGTTTTCCATAGCCATTATAAAACTTGAAGTGTGCAAAGGAGATTAATATTTTACAGAATGAAAGCTGGAGAAAAAGCAAGAAAACAAAATCCTTGTTCTACTGCTAGGTAGAGATCCTTTTGAATTTGCTAGCACTCCTGTGAGCATTCCCCCCCTTCTTCTCAACCAGACTTGAATCTGAGAAAATTACCATCTGTGCATAGATATGCAGGAAATGAGCTAAATTTGTAGTGTAAACATTTTCAAATGAATATTTGCACAGTACAGTCTCTCAGCAATGCATTATCCTCTTTCATTTGGTAATCAACACATATCCCTTATGAGTTGTGTTGAAAGGGAAGAGAGTGACTCTCACTAAAGTCTAATTATCCTTTCCTTCCTCCTGGGAAGAGCTCTCTTTAAGCTCCCTTTTGTGAGCTGCTCTGCATTTCACAATCATTCCACCTCTTGATTACTCTTTCTCCTTATTTTGCCTCAAAGTGTACTGTAGGGTGTAAGGACACAAACCCAGGCAGCTCCATGGAGGGATGGCTGCTGAATTCCTATAAGGTAGGATTCCCAGAGCAGCACAAAGCCTCAGTGAAATTCAGAGAAACTAACTTTCAGCTGAGGTTTTATGCAGGACACGGGTTTGTGGAAATGCATAAATATTTCTTGGCTTAGGACTGGAAGAAGGACATATTTCCATTAGCCTCGAAGTATTTTTGACTCAATTTGATCTGCAGCAACATGAGTCAGCTGTTTCTGCTAAGCAGTGTTTCTAATTCAGCCTTTTCCTAATAAGCACGTACGTATAACGTGAGCTTCCTACACCGATTAATCTGTGTTTCCTCCATATGGTTTGTACATTTTTATTTTCTTTTAATTCTGTGCAAGCTGCTGAATAGCAAAATGCAGTCAAGATCTTGCTCTAGCGAAAAACGGACTCCAGCTGAAGTTGCCAGGGAATTGCCAAAATTAGCATATCCTGGTCGTTTTGGGAAAGGAATTTTTCAGCCCATCCATCTGACTACTAGGGCTTGAAAATGGATAAAGTTTTGAGTAGTCCTGCATAGAATTGTTTTTCTGTGGAGTAAATTTCTGAAGGCAGGGTGTGTAGAAAAAGAAATCTGGACCAAAGCTCACTGAAGCTGGGCCAGAAGGACAAAGGAACAGGTCTGTGGAGTTTGTCCTGAGATCATTCAGCTGAGGTACTACACCTCAGCAGAAAGAAAGGCAGAAAAAATGGGGACACCAGAAGATGGGGAAGATCTGTGTTTAGCTTAATATTGACCTTAAGAGGTTTGGAAGTAGATACTTTTTATTTGGGGAGGGTAGGAATTTACAGCCTGTGCATGGAAAAGAATGACTTTGTTTGCTAATTTTAGTGTGCAATTAGGAGCAGTAGAGTGATACCAGCAAAGCTTTTCTATTTGTGCCTCTGGGCTATCAGTGAAGCTGTAGCCCTGCTCATGTGCATCCACGGATACAGAGAACACAAAGACAAAAGGGGTGCACCCACGCATGGTAAAGCACTGCAAAATCTAACCACTCCCCCCCTTACAGAAACCTTGATTAACACCCTCTTCCCTCCCCTACAAGAAATAAAACTGAACAGAATAAAAACCTTTTTCTTTAGTATCAATGAAATCTACTGGCATAGTTTTTCTCCTTCAAGCAGGGAGAATGTTAATTCCTGGAAAGCACTTTATACAAATTAAAGTCCTTTCCCCTTCCAAACATAATTTTTAACAAAGGAATCAATCTCTCTCCCAGCAAATCAAGGTGAACAAATACATATACAAAATAATTAAATTGCTTTTTTCTTATTATAAGAGTTTGTTTGGTTTGCAAAACCAAGCTGGAATATTTATGCCCTCCCTTTTAGGGAAGGTCAGCAGATATATACTCAATTACCTATTTGTACACACTAAATCAAATGACTCTATATTCAATATTTTGTTTTTTAATTTTGTCTGAGCAGGAAGCTGGAAATCCAAATTAATGGCTCTTCCCCAGTGACATAAATTCAGTGAGGTGTTTGTAGCTTGCTTGCCTCGTTAAAGTTCTCTGACATGATTGATAACCCTTGTCCTCTCTGACTGTGAAGGCTGCTCAGCAGAGGCAAGTAGACCAAGCAGAGAACTTGTACTAGGATCCAAATTCAAGATGTTTTCATTTTTTCTACTTCCAGGCTGTGAGGAATGGTTTCTAAATAGGTTGGTACCCTCCTTGTTTCCTCACTAACAGCTGCTGTTGGACATGATAATATACCAAAGTCAGCGCAGCTGAGCAAGGGAAAGTAAAGCTGATCCCTGTGAGGTGTCTGGGGACAGTGAAGTCCCTTCTGCTGAGGGGGGAACTGCTGTTCTGGGACCTTGTGCACACCCTGTGCTGTTACATGGCGTGAGTATTTTAACATGCAAAGGATCCCCACGTGAATGGTCTACCAGATGTCCCACTTTGTCCCCCTTTCTGTGTTTACCTGTGCACTGACTGGTTGGACCTTGAACTTGCAAGGCCAGATTTCTTCCAGAGGAACACTAAGTTTCCATAACAAAAATCCAGATAATGAATATTTCAAACTATTTTTCGCTGTCTTTTTAGTGTTCAATCCATTTTTGCAAGCAATGATTGACCCCTGTCTAATTCCAAGGCAGCCTTTAGTCCCATGGACTATGATTTTGATGGACCAGTGCAGGCAAGATGAGGTATGAACTGTTCATTTTGGCGCTTGGCTTTAATCTCATACTCTTTTTCCCATTGTATGATACTGAGGCAGAGAGTGGATTTGCCCTCTGTGGCTTAACATTTGTGAGGCTTGTGGATTTGCTAAGGGATACCTTGCAATTTATATGATTGAGATCTTTCCTGTAATGCAGCGATTCAGTCCCTCCCAATTTGTTCAAAATACAGGAGCTTAACTTGAGCAATAGGTATTATCTGCAGCAAGTTCTCAGTAAGGTGTATCTGAAAATAGATTAAATGTCAGATACAAATTATCTTGATCTGGCAATCCATGCAAAAATTGGGAAAACAGTCTAAAGTGCTTGGTCTTCAAACTGAATATGAAACATTTAATGAAATTCCCAGAGCTTTGAATATGAATCCGAATCAAGGATAAAATTGTCAAAAAACCCCTTGCAAAGGACTGAAGGAATGAATGGCACCAGTTACCTGTGGCTGCTGGTGTGGCTGGAATCCCAGCAGGGGTACCTGTGCTGCAGCGTAGACACATCTCTCTAATCAATGTTTCTGCTACTTTTTATTCTGTCTTTAGGCAGAAGCAGAATGTAAATGTAAGTAAAAGAGCACATTGCTCTTTCCATAATCCTTGTGCTCTGAACTACTTTTCCCCCATAGGCTATTAGTGTCTTTGAATAAGTATCCAGTTCTTTTCAATAAACACTGTGCTTCTGAAGTTGAAGTGGCTACTAGTAACTGAAGTGACAGCTACTCAACTGCTAGCAACCAAGAGAAGCTTGCTAAACCTGAAGATGTCACATCTTTTTTGTAGCTGCATTTCAAAGCTTTTGGAGATTGAAGGGCCATATTTTCAGGCAGAAACAGGTAGTCAACTAGGGTGTTTATTCATTGAAGGTCAGGCTTTTGTATTATGAAACTTCTAGCTGATGTGATATGCAGTAAATTGCAGATCTATCACCTTCTTTTTTCTATATTTTTTTTTCCTGTGAGTGTGTGTGTGAAATCAGCAGAATACTGCCTACATTTGATTTATGGCCCACTTTTGACCAACTCTTATCAGGCTCCCACAAGCCCTTTTCTGATGCAGCTCGTGTCTGAATGACAATAGACAACCAGTGCCATTATGCTCCAAAATCCCTCTCTGCATTCTAGACACCTAAGATTACATCTGGGCTATTGATTTATTACTGCCCCCCCTGCTTTTTTTTTTCCCCCACAGGGACCAGTTTGTTCAGCCTGAACAAGATAGACTATTATTAAACTGAACAAACTACTCCATGTGAACTTAGTAGAGAAATAATCATTTGAAACCACCTTTCTAACCACCCAGGTTCATAAAGAAAGGTAGGTGTTGAAATATTAAGACTGTTTATATATGGGGTCCCACCATTCGTGTTTGTTCAGATTATATATAATTTATACACATGAAATGAGACCCAACAGGCATTCTGTTGTGTTGGACATTATAGGCATATTGCCTAAAGCACCTCAGCATTGCCACCCAATGTACAAAACCCAAATTATTACAAATCTTCGTTATAGAAATACCTACTGTAACACCGACTGTATCTCTGACAGAGAGGTTTTATGACATGTTTTAGAGCCTCAGCAAAATTTATATATTCTACCAGTAGATTTTTTCTTCTTTTTCTTTTTTTTGGGGAGGGAGAGGAAGCTATAAATTTTACAGTACATTGGATTTTTATATCTCCTAAAAATGTACCGTGCAGGATTCACATTTAATATCCCTCAGCTATAGTAATCTGTGTATTTAAGTCAGTAAGTGAGGAGATACAGACAGGGCTTCTAGTTTAAAGGGTTATTTTTTTCATTTCTTTTTCCTCTCCCCAACTCCCCCTTCCTTCCCACAAGCACACACCTCACCCCTACATCTTCTTTTAGTTAAAATAGCATTAAAAAAAAAATATATATATATATAAAATTACACTGATTCAGATGCCTCCTGTGAACTCCTCTGGCCTGCTTTTAGGAAACTCTGAGCACCAGCAACTTCTACAGCTACTCTGAGAAAAACCTAGAGCGTGGCATGGACTAAACACCACAAACAGAGGCTCTCAGAGGTTTGCTCTTCCTGTTCTTGGTCATGGGGACAGAGCTGCTTGACTTTCAAATAGACCTCCCATGTTCAATGTCCTACCTCAAAGGTTCTGCCTACTATTCACTGTGTTTGAATGTCTATCATTACTTTTGTCCTGATAGACTGGGTTTTTTTCCCAGTGACACGTGGGCAGAAAGTATCACACACAGGCTGTAATTTAAGTATTTTCTTTTAGGCATTTCTTTTTTGTCCTGTGGAGCAAAACACTTTATCAGCAAAGAACCAAATAAAGCCAGCATCAAGCATTAAGTAAAAAATCAAGCATTAAGTAAAAAATTAACTTTTGCTATTTATTACTAGATTTCAGGTTTTTATCATGTAATTTTCTCATATTTAAGAGTAAAATAGTCCTTATGGAAAAAAAAGAAAAAAACCCAAACATTTTTCATTTGAAGTTTTGTAATTATTCCGTATTTCCTTCTGTGGGATTTATTTCTTCTCTGTCCATTCAGTGCTTGATCCTGCCAGATCCTGTGTCTGTTCCAATAAAACACCTATGGATATACTCAATAGCATTTGAAAGCTCAGGTAGCTCTGAATGGTTTGGAAGTATTGAAGTATTTTTGTTTAGAGATAGCTGGTCAGTGGGGTGTCTGAGTAATGCCTATCACTGAGGCCTTGTAGAAAGTGAAGATATTTTTCCTGTGAAAATCACACCTTTTCAATCTAGTTGAGCATCTAAATACTGGAATGAGAAAAGGAATGTGTTAGTGCTGAGTATGACCGAGTCTGTTCAGCAGCAAAGAAATAAGTTCTACAGAAATACATAAATCAGAGTTACACAGACCCACAGATTGCATTGCTGCTGCTAACTGAGAGCTCTGTGGCTCTGCAAGGATACTGGGGAGTTACAATAGTTTCTGGGCAGAGGAGGGAGAATAATTAATGGCTGATGGAAAAGGATGAAATGTTTTTTCCTCAGAATGGAGCAAGTAAGAGGGGATGTGAAGGCAGCACAAAACAAGAAGTGAAGAGTCAAGCAAACTGAAATATGGCAGGCTGAAAAACCCAAAAGGGAACACTTTTTCCCGTAATGTGTAACTCAGCTGGGAAATTCGTGCTTCTATTCAACAGAGAACAAATCAAATTTTAGAGAGAGATAACCAAATTTATAGCAGTAGTCCATGATAGAGCAAGAAGAGCAATGTCAAGGTCATTAGCAATGCACTGCAGCCAGCCTTCATTATCTGGCTAGCTGGGGCTTGGGAGGGACAAGTAGCCAATAAGAACAGGTAGCAGAGTTGCACTTTGGAGCTTGGTTCTAGCCAGAAGAAGCTAAGCTTGAATGACTGTTGCCCTTATCCAGTACTGTATTTCCATTAAATTCAAAGGGTTTTTTTTTAAGTTTGGGATAACCAGGGTGTTGGATGTCCTGTGCAGAATGTTGTTCCCAGTCTCCCTGTGCCATGGCTGACAATCATACAGAGGAAACAGAAGTCACAGCAATGCAAACAATCCAAACCAGATTTAAGTCTTGCTGAGGCTGACAATCACTTTTGTTACATTCACTTCTGTTTGGAGTAAATTTTTTAGAGTATTTCTGGCCTTTTTTACAACTGTTGCATCATTTCATCTCAGGGTCACCAGGAAAAGCAGTGGCAGAAACCTGCTCTGGGTAAGCCAGATCTAGAGTTTTTCTGATTTCACGGTGACCTCTTCTTCTGTCATGGAAGCTCCACCATTCCCATATTGCAGCTGACTTGAAATTGTGATTTATTTGTCTAAAGGCATCTCCTGGTTTTACTTTGTTTTGGAGAAGAAACCTACTTTGTTTCCTTTAGCTCCTGGTGTACCCTGCAATACAGACACTGGCCCACAAAGTATTGGCTTGCATAATGCTGCTTCAGATAAAGGTCATAAATGGTCTTATTTGGAAATTAATTCAAATAAGAAAGAGAACGAGCCAAAATCAAGCCTCTACTGGGCATGTTAATAATGTCATTTGTTTACAGAGTGCAAGATTTCTGCTAGAGGACATCCTGAATCATTGGCTGCTGCCCTTAGTGTTTGCCTTTGGTTGTCCCTGTTGTGAGGGAATTGAGTCCAAAGGTCAGAGAGACTCTGCTGGTTCAACACTGCCTGAAGATATCTATTCATCTTCTGTACATCCTGGCTGATATTTTGAAAGATGGAAGTTAGGATTCTGATGCTTTAAAAAAAAAAAAATAAACAGGATTCAGGTTCATGCAGTGGACTATTGTACAGTCATTGGTGCTACAACCAGAAGGAATTAGTGCTGTAGTTCCTGAGCACTGACCAGGAAAAAGGAGGTTGTTGAGATGCAGGAAGACAGTGGCAGTGGATAGAACAGGTGTTTGAGGGCAGTGTCCATGGTGCATGTGACAGGAACGCCTGTTGGCATAAGTTTTTGCTACGCTTATTTCTTAAGCCTGTAAAGTCTGTGTGGTTTTTGTTTTTGTTTTGGTTTTTTTTTTTTTTTTTTTGTTTTTTTTTTTTTTTTTTTTTTTTTCTGAGCAGTCTTCAACACAGTAAATGCAGAAATATTCCCTTGAGAAAACATCTTTGTTTCATCTATACATACACAAAAGAGGGTGAGAAGACACAGTCAAAATATAATCTTTAGAAAAAGGTACTTGCTGTAGAGGCAGGCAGGGCTTGTGTGGCTCCTTGCAGAAAGTATGCTGAGTTTCAGCAGGTAGCAGATAAAAGAGCAGACAAATAGGGAGCCATATTGTCAGCCATGCTGAAAGGTGCTCTGATGCCCTTTCCTAAGCATTTTCTCATCAACAACAACAAAATCAGATGTTTATTTCAGACATGAATAACACAAACACATGGCTCTTGGCTCTTTACTTCAATAAGTAACAGTAGCAATTAATTATCTCTTGGAACATGTTACATCTATAAGAGAGGATTTTAAACCCTCCCTTTGTTTTTAAGATTTGACAGTATTTCTGAACTGTTCAAAGGTGTATGTTGAATATGTAGAAGAAGCTGGCATTCTGGCTTCAGCAGCAGGTACACAAAGGCTGTCTTCCCACAAGTCCAGTTGCAGTTTTGGTTTAAGAGAGCATGTTTCACTTATTACAGTGAATAAAGAGCAGGGAATATTCAAACACACTGAGAGGGTCTCCTGGGTGTAGCTATGGATAGTAGGTAGTATTTATGCTCCATTTTGTATGCCTGTCAACAGCTCTTTGTGTCAGACTTTTTTTTTTAATGCTGGTTGTCCTCAGGAAAGGAATGAAAAGGAGTGAATGTTGTCTCAGCTGCTATAAAGTTCTACATTCTGTCAAGTATAAATCATCATCCTGAAGTTCATTAACTTTAATATAATTTAGTCTTCATGTGTCATCAGTTGAGCCCAAGCCTTCCAGATGAGTCTTTCACTATCTGCTAGATTTGTGGGGGCAAGCTAATTTTTGTATATAGTGAACCTTATGCATAGGCCTCTTTCTTTCTGCACTCTGCTCATTGAATTGGAATGGCATTTGTTGGACTGAGAAGGTGCTGTGAGACACGCAGGGTTGTCACAGCCTGAAAGAATAGGAGCAACCAGCTCCAGAGCAAAAGTCCTTGCAAGAGTAAGGGTGCCAATGGAGTGGTGTAAGGGCTCTGACTCTCCTTTTTTCTACTGCACCAGTGTGTAAATCAGGAATTGCCCTGTTGCAGCAAAGGGATGTGTAGCTGAGAGACTTCTGTAGAGCCACCATGCACCCAGCCTCAGCTGCCTGCAAAGCAGTGCAGGTGCCCAAAAGTGAGTGCTGGTGAGCACTGAGGAAATGTGAAGACCCCAGGGATGGCAGCAGAGCTCAGCTGTGTCCTCAGCAGCCACCTCAGCCCACCAGCTGCTTTGCCAGCATCCTGCACTGCCCAGAGGTCACATAATGGGTTGATTTGAAGGGTGTAAAGCAAGATAATATAGCCACTGACCTTGTGAATTTTTACAGGGAAATCATCCCGTGCCCAGGGGCTGGCGTGACACAGGTGGAGCTTGCTGGAAGGTTTGACAAATGGGCTGTGGAGACTGGCACTGCGTGTGGAGCAAAGGCAGGGGTCGGTGTAGTGTGTATAAGATGAAAGATGAGGACAGGGCTAGGTCAGACAGAACATTGTGTCTTGAGCCATAGCCTTTTCCACTGTCCAAACTCCACAGAATCAGTTTCTCCATCTCTTCCAGCAAATCAGAGGCAATTGTAATTCACTCTTTTAAAAGCTGCTAAAATATGCTTAAAAGCTATTTCTACTACTTTGTGGGTTAAAAATAATACCTGAACATGTACACAAAGAGGTACAATAGAATAAAAATCCCTCCATAGCCTCAGGTCATCACTCTTTTGGCTGCATGAAGCTCACCTATTGACAGAAATCATCTACCTCCAGCTGATCTTACTTCTCAGCCAAGGTCTGAAAGTCTGTCACCTCCCATCATGATCTGTCATACAAACATCACACACAGTGTTAACCTAGCGTTAGAAAGATTTGTTGCAGGTCTGTTGAATCATTTTTTATTTTTTTTTTTTTTAACCACCTAGTACAATGGGGTTGAATTGTCTTATAGCTCATGGGCAGAGGCTGGGTCTGAGTTTATCCTAGTAATCTGCCCAGATTTCTCACAGGAATCCTGTGGACCACACAGAAAATGCTTGAGTCAGACTCTTCTCTGCTCAAGACTCAATAATGGCATGTGTTGATCTAAACACTTATATCTTCATCTGTGCCGGGGGGATAGGGGGTGGAGAAAAGAAAAATCAATGCTGTCTGTGGCTGAATTTCTATTTGTGTTTCACAAGACTGTTACTTGGCTCATCTCTTACCTCCAGACATTTCAGAATAGCCCTGCTGCATTCCTTCTGCATTGGACTGCCTGGATTATTTTCTTCAAGAATATGGGCTTGGCCTATTACTTCTGCTTGCCCTCTGTCCTTTACAGCCTTTCCCATTCTTCCTCCTTTTTGCCTCTCAAGGCTGTCACAAACTGTGTCTCTTGATGTCTTTTTTGTGGCCACTCTGTTGCCTTCCTCTCCAGGGCTCTGAGTGGGCAGGGCCAATGAATTGCTTCCCAAATCCCAAGAGCTGCAGTAGTCTGGGTTTTCCCTCCGAAAAATAATGATTTCTACAGATTTACTGATTTGAGAGGGGTCTTGAAAGTCATAAAGAGGAAGTGTACCTGCTAAAAATCATCTTCATTTTAACAAAAGTTATTTATACATGTAAGATTTTTAAAGACATCTTGAGAGAATTGAGAGAAAGGACCCACAGGTTGTTATATAATCTTTGCGGTCTTTGTGCTACATTAGAGCCTCAAATCAGAAGATACTTGTTGTATCATTACAATTGATATCCAATTTAAATGCCTTAGCCTAACATGGTTTAAACTGATAAACTTTTAAATTAATTTTAAACATAGCATAAAACTTAAATGCATTTTTTTTTTAAACAAATTCTTGCTATTTTTTTATTGTTTTCTGAAAACTCTTCTTTTTGCTGTCACAAAACAGTTCCAACTAAAGAACTAAAAATACTTTGAATTGTAATGACAATAAGAAAAGTCTACGTTCAAGGTCTGGAAAGAGTAAAGAATGGAGTTGTAGTTTTGAAACCTCCTAATAATTTACCTAGAGCAAACCTCCTAACCTGCACTGCATCATCTCCTGTATGGAAGAATCAATCAATCAACTGTATTGATGTCATTAACTAGTTTGTCCTTAGCTCTTGGCTAGGTGAAGGGTCCATGAGGACACGAGTCCTATCCTCAGCTGCATGACTGGGAGCAAGACTGAGGCAAAAGTAATGTTTGAAAGGTTTTCTTTTATTTGTAGAACAAATGTTTTCATCCAACTGTAGCACAGTCAAACGGTGTGAAGGAAACATAACAACCTCCCTGTCTCTTTATCTGTGTTTTTATAAGGTCACCCATCACCACGGTATCTAAGAGTCTTTCTTCTTTCCTTTAAGGGTCCTGGTCAGGAGTTGAAAATAAGGAAAAGAGAGGAAGAAAAACCACAAAGAAAGAGGCATATGAAAAGTTAAAAAATACAGAGCTGGAGGTGAACCTAAACACTCGGAGGTAATTTGCCTTGAGGAGCAAGAACCCTTGAGACCTATGTGTAGACTTTGGAAAAAAGACCCTGTGAACAATAGTAAAGGCTATGAACGTACCATGCCTCTGACAGGTATGTAAACCTTAAGATTAAAATAACAGCTTCAAAAATCCTTCTGTCAGAGTGAGTTTGCTTTAGCTAGTCAGGGTTTCAGGGGAAGTATCATAAAGACAATATATATCAAGTGGGGGTAGCTAAGAAAATTTCTGTTTGAAATTTCTAAACAGGTTGGTCCTTGAAGCGTATCCTCTAAAACTTGACAAAGTTATCATGACATTAAAATAACATTATATAGCATCAAGTAATTAAAGGTTATAACTAGTGGATTTTTAAAATATTTTTTCTGTATAGGCTGAATCATCTTTAAGATAAATTTTGTACATAAGAAAAATGAAGAATCAGGAAGGGCACAAAATTTGACCTCCCATTTTTTTGCCTTTGTGTCAGTTATTATTTTGATTTTAAAAAAGTTCACCAATATTTCTGGAAATTCCAATACTCTTTAACTTCACAAAGGAATTGTGAAGGATTCCTTAACAGGCTTTTACATTTTTGTCTTAATTTAACCCTGTCTTTACAGTCTATCTCTTTTAATTGTGGGAGGTGCTTTATTGTACTTGCATTCATGGTACAGGAGGAGGAGGAGGAGATGGTGGATACTTCAATCACGTGTGAATATTTCTGAACATCCACCAGTTGTATGCTAATCACATCCTTTCAACGAACACAAGCCACTAACCAAACCCCTTTTTGCATACTGTAAAGAAATAAGAGAATTCTTGACAGCAGAAAGCAGACATGATGTATATTAAAGGAGTGAAATTATTCAGTGAGTGTTCATTGATAGTTCTTTGAGCAGCAGCTTCCTCCTCCTAGAGATCTTAGTTGAGGTTTGCAGATGACCACACGTAACGATGTGGTTTCTTGTCACTAATAATAGTTATGTGAGGCAGCAATATGTGGTGCAAAATATTATTACTCAGTAAGTGGCATTTGACTGACCTGGCTACTCCAAAAGCTTATTGCAAGCTTGTGTACATCACCACTCCTTCCAGAAACACAATAGACTTCAAGAAACGTTTAGCAAAAATTTCAGGTGCTGTCAGGCCACATACAGGTCAGGTATAAGGCCCACCAGAGCCAAAGGCTGGCTTCCTCTGTGGAGAAAAGTAGACTGAAAGGTCAGATTCTCAAAATCATCTCATAAACTTCAGCATTTACTTTGACAGGTCCCATACCTCCATACACAGCCACTGATTCAACAAACCACTTAGACCTATGTCTGTCCAGCTTAGAAAGATGTGAGTCATTGCACTGCCTTCAGGACAGGACATCCCTGAGCAGCATCCCCTGAGCTGCCCCTCTGGTCTGGCCCCTCCACTCCAACATGCTGCTGGGGTGGCTTGTCTGCAGTTTCAGGTGTTTATTAAAGGCAAAGGGCTCATGGTGATGGATTGTGTTTTTGCTGCCCGATTGAAAATATGACCCCAAATAATGACCCCAATTATTGGGATCTCTGTGTGGTTCTTTCCTATTTATCCCACCAAGAATGCCATATGTAAAGGCATTATAATTCAAGGAAGAAGAATTTTTTCCAGAAATGCCACTCACAATTCTCAAATAGGAGCAGTAAAATATTTTCTTTGAATTGTTTTGCCTTTACTTCAGTTTCTATGTATCCATTCTATGCAATTAACTTCATCACATATCCAAAGAAATGTTCACAGTTGTTCCTGTGACATGTTATTTGTGCATGTCTATCAGAGAATCATAAAAACCAGAGACAGAAAAGTTCCTTTGCATTAGATCATCTCATCACTGCCCTTGCCAGCACAGATCTCTTTTCCTGCAGCATATTCTCCAGTGCTTTGTCCAGTCTAGCTTTAAGCAGATTAAATATGGTACTTTCTCCTTGTCCTGCTAGAAGCTGTTGGAGAAGCTCGGGGGTAATTGACACTGGCACCCTTTGAAGGTGTGTTGTGGACCTTACCACACTTTTCATTTGTATCCAAACACGATGCTTTCCTCCAGCTGTCATGAGAATTGTGTGGCCATAATTCTTTCAGTGTTCTGTGCTGAACACTTGCAACTGAGATGGAACAAAAGAAATGAAAATGTGGTTTTGGTTTCTTTTTGGCAGACAGTGTACAAAGGGTTAGTTCATTTAAGCAACCCAGAGGTGAAATAGTAAGGTGAGGGCCTTTAGAATATTTTGTTGATGAAAACTGGAGGTATTGAGATATGGTGTGCTTGTCTGCACATGAAGATTTTACCTAGATAAAGAGGTGTATTTTACAGGGTTCAATTAATAACTACTTTTGAAATACTGTCTGCTCTCATGACACAAAAAGCAGATTTAGCCAAATGATGGGTGCTTTTGAAGAATACTGCTGATGACATCCCCATTAAGCAAAGTAGTAATAATGTTTGCAGCTTCCTTTTCCTCTGAAGAAATGTATCAAGTGTTTTACTCAGTCCTTGCTCAAACTGTGCTGCTGCTTCGGGGTTGGGATATGTCTGCCACTCCGTGGCATGACAAAATATAGCTTAGACTTGATGGGAAGCCAGCAGTAAGCTGCTGAGCCTCTTGTATTCAGACTCCTATTCTTGAACTATTCTGTTTCTCCCGAAAGAGGTTAACACACCGTCCACAACAGAAAACAAAAGGCGTTAGCTGATCTCTTGGTTTAAATATTTGCTTTCTCTTCTCCTTGTCACCAGAGCCTCAACTTCTAACTGTACCAGCCACAGACCTATAAAGCCAGGAATGTCTAGGTACAGTTCTCCACCCATATCACTGTCATTACTCATTTCTATAGCCTTACTGAGAGGGGAACACTGTCTCTTGGTGCAGCCTCTTTGCTCAATAATTTTACTCAATTCATATAGAAGGTTCTTAACATAGGGATTATTCACAGCACTCTCACTGCTTGCTGTTACTAACTCTGAGTTCATGAATCCTAAACTGAGATCACATCATGTAGTCCAGAATTTCTTGGACATGTAGTACCCCATTAAAAGGTCATTTTAAGCAATTAATATTTTATTTATAAATACTTACAAATATTTATTATAAGCTGGGCTTTAAACAGCAGCTCATGAGAAAAAAAAATCCATTATATTCATATTAAAACATGTTCAAAATTTTAATTATAAGAAGGAAAATTCAGCTGAACTATTAAAAGCATACATTGCAGTGCCCTGCTTTGGCCAGTTCACGTCAGGCTGCCACATTCAACTGAGAAGGCAGATTTTGTTGCGTTCCACACTAAATCCAAGAAACCAAACTGGTGATTTAGGGAACAGCTAAATACTCCATGTTCTTGTCTTTCTTGGGCAACACGTTTGTCTGAGACTCTAGGTCAAATGCTGCTGTTGAAATCCCCTGTGTGACTCAGGGCTGAGAAGGAGCTTTGCTGGGTTTGAAAGATGAGGGTTTGTGCCTGCTGGAAAGCCTGCTCTTGAAAGTGGGAGTCTCCCTCCTGACTCAGACTCTGGGGCTTTACATCTGGCTCTGAAGGGTT